>NC_134237.1:751980-10751980 GCF_965152275.1 Natator depressus | reverse complement strand
CACTCAGGAGGACCATGGTGATATGTGCCTACAACGTTAATTTCATTTTAATAATGTTTTTGTGCGGCTGAGACTTAGCATATGATGTCTTTGTAGTGCCACCAAAGGATGCTGGAGCCTCAATCTGCAGCCTAAGTCTGATACAGCTAGTGCTCTTTGCTTCAGGGGATTTTGTTGATAACACTCAGCTGTTGCGATGGGTTAATACACTATAACACAGAGGACAGTGTATACAAAAGCTCTTATTCAGAGCTCAATACTGAGGCCTAGGGGTACTGCTATCCAAAGGATTTGGGAATGACTTTGCTTCAAACCCCAGAATTTCTCTCTCACTCCCTAAAGCCCTGATTCTTGGAGTGCCCCAAACTAGTGAGAGTTCCTAGGAAAGAGAGTTGCTTCACGTTGCTTTACATTAGCATCTGTTGACCAAAGGAAAGTTTTAGGAATAAAAGGGCTAAGGGAGAACTCAGTATGGAAGGATTTTCATTGAGAGACATGTTTTATCTGCACATCTTCCCTTCTCAGCAGCCCCATGGTTTTCCTGGGGTCAGCTAAATTGTCCCTGATTTCTGGGACTCCAGGCCCTAAAGATTTCTCTTAGGGGTTAGTTTCAGGTAGCTGTTGTGAGAATTTGGTTAAACTTGGCAGTAAAGAAAGGAGAATGACCCAAAACAGAATAACTGTTCCTGGGGAATTTTCTCTTTCCATTACTGGAGAGGAAAGAGGGACAGGATTCCTCGTCTGTAACTAATCCAGGAGCAGAGAGAGTGGTTAATCTGTGAGTGTTCAATTTCAACCTTGCAGACAGTTAACTGAAACTATTATTTGTAACAACAGGTAACACAGATAAAAGCTTTTTTTCTCTCAAATCAGATCCAACGGCAGATTAACAGCCTTTGTTTCTGTGTCACCCTTTTCTTGGAAATAGTTTCTATTACTTTCCCATATAATCCTGATTTAGGGTGTAACTACTGTTAAATTTCAGGGGGATATGGTGGCTGCCAGGGCACTGGGTTACAGGACTCTGAGCTCTACCCTTTGCTTCACTAGTCCTGTTTCTTCCAGAAGTAATTTTGTGTTTAAAGGGAATTCCTCCCCCACATCCCACTTTCACAACCACGAATGGATATTTACAAGACACACCCTCTGTATCAGTTGCCCTTACCCTTGGTCTAGACCCGGTACGAGTCTGGTTATATGTGCTTGTTAAACAATGAATTACTTCTCGAAGGAATGCTGCTTGTTTGTTGTACGCTCCGTCCTTGTAGAGTTATGCATAGAGGCTTTTTAGGTGATTGTATAGGCTTTACCTAGGCAGTGAAAGAAGCCTTATAAACAGTGAGCCTTTGTAGTGAAAGTAGAGTAAGTGTAATTATAACCTCCCCCACTCCCCCCTATTTAAATGAAAATCTTCCAATTGTCATGTATAAAACGTTCTGCCTTTCCAGGTAGCTCAGCTACAGGACAGTCTAAACCTTTAAGACCATCTTCAAAGGGTGAATGCAAAATGAACAGCAGAGCTCAGTACACAAGATGCAGAGGGCCATCTGTCTGAACCAGGAGGACTTGAAAATGTCTGTGTGCAGTAACTTTGTGGAGCACATTTGGAAGCCTGGCTCCTGCAAAAACTGTTTCTACTCCAAACGTTCCCACAGGCTGCAGGCATCCCTGGAGCTGGAAGCTAGTAGCTTGCCCTCACGCACCCTGAATGGAATTAGAACAAAGGCTGAGGATACAGCTCTGGAGGATGAGTGTGTAACTGCCGCACCTTACTCGAAGCCAACGATTGCAGTGAAGCCAACAATGATCAACCCAGATGTTTCTGACATCTGGGCGGATGTGAATATGCATGCAGATATCTCGCAGGTAATGATTAATAAGGGGTGTGGTATCGTACAGTGCTGCGCCCATTATAATATTTGCTTTTGGTGGGGAGCAATAAGGGTATTTGCTATGACAAGACTATTGCGTGTCGACCTCCATTACTTTTTATTTCTGGGTGTGTGTAAGCCAAGATCTTTCTTTTCTGCCTCATCTGCTTTCCACTGGGTTTTAAACCCCTCGACACCAGAGGTTTGTGTTTCTGCTGCAAAATGCTTGGCTCCCTGCGACACCACTCGTTAAATCTAGTGGGACCTTGTGTAAATTAGATAATACTGACCAAGATCACAAACAGTTCTTGAAGAATCATGTATAAATCAGATACTTTAAAATAATGTTAGTCGCTCAGTATCTTGGTACATTTTTAATTTTTAATTTTTTTTTTCCTTGTGAAAATTTTCTGCTTGACAACCTAAGGACTGAAATCCTCTGTTTATATGCTGTCTGGGGCAAACAGGGCCTGCTTCCCCTCACAGCCCCACCGTGTGTCCCTCCATCCTGGCTAGGAGGGACCACCCGTAGGAGTGAGAGGATCTTCATGCCCAGGTAGTCCTTGGCCCCTCTGCTGAGACTGAGAGCAAGTTTGCCAAATGTAGCCGTTGCTGTGGTGTAGATACCTGCTCACTAATAACTGAACAATTTATTTCACACAGACCATCAAACCACCATCAGCTGTTAATGGTTCGCTGTCAGGGTGGGCTGATAACCTGGCAGCCTAGTGAATGTTTCTCTGTTCCACTGTGAATCTCCTGAACCATTCAGTCCCCCTTAATATCTTCCTAAATCTGATGGCTGAGGGGAGAACTGCGTATTGAGCAATGGTTACATCCAGAGATGGGACTAAGAATTTGGCCGATGGTGAAGCTTTAGTTCCCTATAAGTGGGTTCTACCATGTCAAATCCCTAGGAATGCAACAATTTAGCATTTAACAGGCATGGGTTGCACTCTGCATTCCATGGGATTCTCACTTCTCTTCCCTTATTGAACAGAGGACAAGAAGACTTATCACAATCTCATGTGGGAGGGAGGTGGCAAGGAAGATTCCTTGATTCCTGGTCTTGCTACAGCTGCTCTCCAATGGGAGTAAAGATAAGGTCTTCCCGAATGCGATGGGCATGCCCCCAGATACAAACAGTAGAACCTCAGCGTTACGAACACCTTGGGAATGGAGGTTGTTCGGAACTCTGAACAAAACGTTATGGTGGGTCTTTTAAAAGTTTACAACTGACCACTGACTTAATACAGCTTTGAAACTACTATACAGAAGAAAAATGCAGTTTTTAACCATCTTAAATTAAACAAACCCAGAAACAATTTCCTTACCTTGTGAAATTTTCTTTTAAACTTTCCCTTTATTTTTCTAGTAGTTTACATTTAACACAGCACTCTACTGTATTTGCTTTTGTTTTTGTTTGGTTCTGCTCTGCCTGATTGCGTTCTTCTGGTTCCAGGTGAGATGTGTGGTTGACTGGTCAGTTTTTAACTGGTGTTCATAACTCTGAGGTACTACTGTAGCTACGAGTGCCTCTGGCAAGGGCAGGAAGGAAGAGGTGCACTGCTACCACTTCCAGATGGAAGAAGGGATCTTTTGCCAAGTAGGCCCTCTCCTGTTACAGTGGAAATTCCACATATAATGAACTGTTTTTCATGAGGGGAATCCTTAGTTATAAGAGGGTTCCATTCTGTAAGATGTACAGCTACAAAGCTGGTTTATAAAATGGAAAGGAGACATAATGACACATGGAAGATGTACTCTTTGTAATCTATGCCTCTTTAATTCTGTGTCGATGGCTCTAAATAGAATACACACATACCATGCGACAGGTTGAAAACGTTATTCCCTGTCCTGGATAAGAACCTGACTAGGAAGGAAAGGGGATGCCTTATTCACTATATTGGCATAATTAATAATGCAAGGACTGCAAAGGGTGCAGAAGGTAGGACAAGTGTAGCTTCAGCAGACAAGGCTGCAGTAATCACCTGTGTGGTGAGTACGCAGGTGCAGAGCAGAACTAACCACACACCTGAGGGGAGTCGGCAACAAAACACCATTTGCCATTTTTCTTTCTTTTAATGCCCATCCTGAATGTGTGTTTTTATCTTTGGCCCACGTAGGTCAGCTGGAGAATGGCGTCTGAAACCCACCTCATTGTGAAGCCAGGAGAAGCTCAGAGGACATGCCTTGACCACTTCGGCACCAGTGCTGTGAGAAAGCCCTTCGTTCGTGATACACCGAATGACTGTGCTCCTCAGTATCTCCCAGGCTGCTCCAGGGCGGGCCTGGAAAACAGAGGGGAAAGAAATATCCCCTTCAACAGTTCAGTGTTGGAGGGCGAGATGGGTGGATGGGAGGGCAGAGCTATGCTTCGTAACAAGGAGAAGCTCGCCTGTCCACAGAAAGGGATCTGCCACCAACCATCCATCTTTGCCGACCGAAGCACTGATTCCACCCCGGACTCTACCGGATGTCCAGCCTTTCGGCAAAGGGAAGGCACACCGCTGTCCTCAGAGAGCAGTGACAGCTGCTGCTCTCCTGGCTCTGAGAGCGAAAGTGGGGAGTACTGTTCGATCGCAGACTGTTGTAGAGAGAGTCCTGTCCCACTGGACGCTCCGTGTCCACAGAGCAAGGTGGCATGGCATGACAGTGAAAAGCCAGCCCCGAGGTTCTGGGGGCAGCAGGAGGCTGCGGGGAATCCACTGGCAAAGACAAGGGCAGTCAAGTTTTGTGAAGATGAATGCAGGCCATTGAACTTAGACTCGAGTTTGCAAAGGGAACACTGTTTACAGGACTCTCTACAAAATAATACACGTTTGGAGCGAAAAACATTAGCACTTATCTCTGGCACTACCGCCCTGTCAGACAGTGTGGCGAGCAGCAACAGTAGCAGCAGTCCCCTGACTTTGCCCCAGGAGAACGATTGCTGTCCTCTCCTTGAGCAATCGAGTCTCGTGCGAGACAACCCCGGGGAAAACTCGAGCGACTCTCTGAGCACCGTCCCAGCACCACAACATGCCCCTCATGCACAGCCTGCCCACAGCGAGCCCATTTATGCCGAGAGCACCAAGAGAAAGAAGGCGCAGGTAAATAATTCTGGCGTGCAAACAAAGAGAGAGGGGCCGGCACGCAGCCCTCTCAAAGAGCAGGCCCATGGCCTGTGGCGAGATGGGGTGCGGTACCTGAGCAGCGAAAGGGAGTACCAGGATTCAGCCACGCAGGTAGCAGCAAAGATTACCATTATGGCAGCACACACAGACGAGGATAACAGGACAATATTTCTGAGCAGCCCAGACTCCGCTGTTGGGGTCCAGTGGCCCTGCACTAGCCCCACCTCTCATCCAGACTTTGCGATCCCTTCACCTTCCTTTGGGCACAGAGAAGGCTCTCAAGCCGGCAGTGAGGTGGGTTCGGGTGAAAGCAGCCCGAGGTTTCACCAGCAAACACAGAGCAAGGGCGTAGTTAATGAGAGTCCTGCTGTTCCCCCAAAGATGTCCACGAGCAGCCCGCCTGGCAGCGAGGGGACTACCATGCCTTCAGTCAAGTCTCCTGGGGCAGAGCTCTGTGACAGTAATGGCCATGGTGACACCAGCACCCAGTTCTCATCAAGGAACTGTACAGATCCTAGTGTTTTGGGGACTCTGCCTTCTCTCTGCTCTCATAGTAACAGGGTCTCTGCAGAGGAGCCCAACAGGGGTCCTCCAGGCTTGTCCCATGAGCGGAGGCATAAATACTGCGGTGCAGGATGGAGCAGGCAGTGCCGGATAGAGGAAGAAGAGGAGGAAGAACAGGGCTTTTTAACCTGCACACAGGCCAGGGAAGTGGAGAATGGAACAGCTTGTCCCCATCACGGGGAAGACTGCTCTGGGCAAGACAAAAAGACTGGGATGAGCAAATCAGCATCTTTTGCTTTTGAGTTCCCTAAAGACAGCAGTGAAACTGAGGAATTTGTACCACCTCCTCCACCTCCAAAGAAACAGCCCAGGTATAGACCGATGTGCGTGAGTGTACATGTGCTAATTTACATACTGTGGATAGTCACAAATGATCTGTTCTAAGTCAGTGGTTCTCTACCTAGTTACCATTGTGGGCCGTGTATGAGGCCAACAGTGTGTTACGTGGGCCGCACCCAACGCTACCTGTGGATGTCACATGGGCCGGAACTTTGTTCTGATTGGGCCACAGGTTGAGAACCACTGTTCTAAATGCTCCCAGCCAAAATGTCTGCTGCAGGGAGAGATTAGAAGGAAGCGTCCTCCTTTTGTCCTTAGTTAAAATCTAAACAGCCCGATAAAAACTGACTTTCTGGAACATAGGGAACTGCTGTGTAGCTGTATAATTGCTTTCTCAGCATACCAGATTGCCTGTAAGCCCCTCTGCAAATGCTGTGATTAGTTATGTCAAGGGGTCGGGGCTGATACGAAGAAATAACCTGTTTTGTTTCTCCTCTGATCATTGTATTCATATGCCAATCACATAAAGATCCAGGAAATTCAGCATTTCCCTGACATGGGCAGAGAAGCCCTCGCATGGGCAGGTATACTCTGGTACAAACTGATGAACGTGGTACAAGATCCTACATTATTTATCGGCCTCTGTTATGGGGGAGCTTATAGCACTGCCTGTTGATAAGGTTGCTCAACACTTTCCATAATAAGACCCTGTCTTCAGTTGCTTGTAACTTTGCCACGCTTTAACCATCTGCGCTGACATTTTCCATGCTGGGCACCTGCCTCGGTTGAATTTGTTTGGAAATTTTCAGCTAAAATGGTTCAAGAACAAAGTCGGGGAAAAATACCTTGTTTAGTGTGTGTTTAAAGAATAGGGTATTGCAGACATCTGGTTGAGAAGCTCTAGCACCTCCCTGCTGTGAAACAGGGACTTGAAATTTGGTGGTACAGGATGTGCTCATGTAACTAAAGACTGTATCATGATGTGTATACACAAGAAGGGAGAATTAAGGTTGCCCAAGCCACCTTAATTTTGGCGTATTCTAACTTTATATTATAATATGAGTGACAGCTGTCCATCTGGGAAGGACATCATTGTGCTAGGTATTAAATCACACTAGGCTTCCACTATATAATTGGCACTCTCAAAATGCGTTCAATTCTTTATCTGTAGCTGAGTGTCCCTCAAAATTGAAATCCAGTCAGGAGCTCGAGTAATGAGGGGTAGTGACTTTCCTCTTCCAGTCACTGGTTTGAATTCAGCCTAGGTCAGTAGTGACTGAAGTACTAACACCTGATTGCTGCCTGGTGACCCGGGAAAGACATGGGGTGGGCTCTGTCCCATCTCAGTGCCCCGGTGACCCCGTCACAAAACCCAGACCCAGACCTGGACGTCCTCAGTGAGTGTTAATGGAGAAACTAAGTATTGCGAGTGCATGGAGGCTGAGCTGCCCTCTCCCCCCTAGCTAGGGCCCTCTCAGGCCATGGTTAAGGTATATTTATTGGCCGAGGAGAGTGGGAAATTTTGCAGGCCTGCTGCCCGCGCCCTCCCTGTACTTGTTCTGGGGATAAGTGTCAATGGAGGAGCTCAGCCTGCAGGGCTGTCAGCAGTTTCTGTCAGAGCAACTTGAAACAACTCAGCCCCATGCCAGATCTCTCAGTACGATTGCACAGACTGAAAGCTCTGCCAGCCAGATGCACGGCCACTGCAGTGACGCGGGCCACGCAAGCCCTTAGATCAGTGGATGTGAATGAGGGTCACCGCCACACCTGAGAACTGGGTTGGGGGTGGTAACGTTTGAGCTGCCTGGCTGCGTGTGAGATGATAGGTTCACAGTGTAGCCGGAGTCAGGGGGTGACTTGCGGCACCACCCTGGGAGAGCGCTCGGAGAACAGACCCCGGTTCCCTCGCTCATGTGGGTTTATGAAGGTTTCTTACAGCGTAACTAAGAGAAGAAATGAGCTTTTTGAAAAGAAAAGGAGTACTTGTGGCACCTTAGAGACTAACCAATTTATTTGAGCATAAGCTTTCGTGAGCTACAGCTCACTTCATCGGATGCCCGATGAAGTGAGCTGTAGCTGACGAAAGCTTATGCTCAAATAAATTGGTTAGTCTCTAAGGTGCCACAAGTACTCCTTTTCTTTTTGTAAATACAGACTAACACGGCTGTTACTCTGAAACCTGTCTTTTTGAAATGGTTTAACAGTGAACAAATGACATGGGGGGGAGGGAAATGAAGCAAAGAACAAAAAGCTTTAAAACTCATCCCAGGCCGAGGGACAAGAGTGCGTTCCTAGCATGGCATCTTTTCTGAACAGACCTACCTTACGTGGCCCCTAAGCAAAGCCAACGTCAAACGCTCTTCCTGCTGAACTGGGGCACCTCCAGGTTGCAGGCACAGGCAAGAAAGGGGCTACAGAGAAAATGAGCTTTCATGCTTTATTTTGAGCCTTTAAAGATATCCGCCGAGACATTTTTAGCTGTGAGCCCAGGAATTTCCTTTCAGGGCTGTTCCCCGCTCTGTATCTCGCATTGAACTGTGGTTTGTGATTGAGATTTGGTCTAGTTCAGACTTAAGAAGCAGAGAAGGTTGTGGTGGCTGGTTGCTATTGGGAAAGGATAGTTTTAGGACCTCCCTGAGTCTCACTTGAGCATGCTGGAATTCATACAGGAAATGATTCATAGAAGAGAGAAACAGAAGTCCCGAGCAGGGCCGGATGAAGGCAATCTACGTCCCTTGACACCATCAGTCCCCCTGGCCCTGCCCCTCCATTGTGGTCCCAATTACTATTTAGCGTGGCAAGGAGCTCCCTCCCTTGCCCAGAGAGGCAGGAGCAGAAGTAGGGAGCCCCTTTTTCCCGGCAGAAGCAGCAGCAAGGATCGTTGTCCTCCTACTGTGAGCAGCTGGGGTCTCCTTTCCATCTAGAATGGCAGCAGTGGTGGCAGGAGGACCCCTCAGTTCTAACACCCCAGTAGCTGGGGTATCTGCTTGTATGGGGGAGTCAAGCCTGCTGCATTCTTCCCCTCCTGCTGGGCTGGGGTTGGAGTTAGCACCCCCTCTGGAGGCAGGGGGCAGCTCCCTGCTCTCAGAGGTATTGTCTCAGGCTCTCTGAACACTCAGGGTGAGGTTACTGCAGTTGTTCCTCTTGAGTCACCTTTAAAGCTTTTCTTCACATCTTTGAGGGCCAGAAAGTACTTAAAAATACTGCGATTCTGACATCCCTATTGCATGACTCCCGTGGCTTGGGTCCTAGTTACGGGGGTGGTTCTATCCACTTGTACCTGGATGACAGACAGTGGTCATTATGTCTCACTAGCAAATGCCTTGATCCAAGCTGCCAAATCTAGCTGCTGTCACCCAAAGAGCACAGACTTGCCCAGCTGTCAAATCTCCTGCAGCCACCACAAGAAGCTACCTGATCAGGGGCACAGCTGCTCCAGTTGGATAAATTCACAAAGATTGGGGTCCTTTTGAGTGCCCTCGTTTTCCTTTTAACCTCTACTTCTTTGAGCATGTTTCATGCACAGGATGCTGTGCTCTTATTTGTGTATATGCACAGTACGTGTTTGTGTGTGTGTACGGGGTGTGTGTATATATTATTACTCCTCTTGATCTTTGACAAATACTGCAAGCAACAGTTATACAAATTATTTGCTTAATATATGAAACCTTAATAAATATTATTGATTGAAGTGGCCAGAACACAGTCAAAACTTGGTCATGGAAGATGGGAAAATCCGTTTCTTTGGCTTCCATGACATTGAGACTCACGTGGACGTGTGAGGCTAGATCCTTACCTGTGGCTGAGGAACACTCAGTGCAACTTGGGAGGGGAGAGGTGTGCGCAAAAGTGACTTTCTGACAACTTTGCACTCCTCATCCGGGGCAGTCTGTGTGCAGGTCTGGCCCTAGGCATACGTTGGAACTGTCTAAAGGCTGCTCTCAATTATGTTAGCTATCAGTGGCCTTATAGCAGCCATGCATTGCCCGTGTGCAGGGAGGCAGAGAGCATGCCTGCTGTCCGCCAGCCATGCCCCCTACACCAGCCTGAGAGAGGAAGGGTGGCATAGGAGTCACTGTGCCAGCTCTATGGCACTGAAGGATCCTTCCACATTGGCATGATCCTCCCATGACCTGCTAAAATGGGTTAGGGCCATTTTGTGCTAGCAAAGCTATGTAAAGCAGACTCAGTATAGGCGAGAATCTGGGCCTTAATATTTCTTGCTCATTTAAATGTCTAGTTATAATAGTAAACAGATCTTTGCTACGCACTTTAGAAACCAAACAGAAGGTGGCATTAGTTTTCGGGAGACTGGTGAGCTTTCCCACTTGGTAGTCAGGCTAATGGAAGACCGAGCATGTCATAGAACCAAGTGGGGAAATGGCTTTTCTTTGGGGCGTAGATAAGGAATGCTTGAAAATAGTTACCTTAAATTGTACCTTGGTGAAAGGAGCTTTCCGCATCTATCAATGTGTGGGGAAAGTAATGGGGAGGGAAGAGAGAGAAATATGAAGGCAAGAATGGTCCTTTGAAGATGTCTGACTTTTCAAGGTAAAAGGCATTTCCCATTAACTTCTGTGGTGCCTTCAAGCAGGAGTCGCCTTGAGACTCGACAGGTATAAACCATGTGTCCTGACAGTTCGACAGTGCAGGAAAAGAGGTTCACAGTAACACATTGTATATTGAAGTTAAGCCTCACGCACTCTTCCCAGCGTTGAATTTATTTGTTTTTCCTTTTACATCTTGTGCTTTACTGCATGCGTGTGGTTGTGTGCAGGGAAAATGAAACCTATTTGATTAGTTTTTTCTAATGACAATTACTTATTTTAAAGCAATCTAGAATATATTTTCAAAGTTGAGAAACAAAGACCAAACATGTAATGTGTTAAGGTTGTTCACCCTCAGCTATAACAGTTTAAAAAAAAAAAACCAACAAAAGCCACCTTTGCAGTATTTTCATGGTGCAAATAAGGCTGTGGTCTGGAATGAGAGTTCTCTCCAAGGTAGCTGCAAGCACATTTACAGACAGGTTTTAAATAATGGGGTTGTGCCCCTTTTTTTGTATTTTTGGATATATACAAAAAGTTCTGGACCTCTTCTGTATGTTTAAGGGGGAGGGGTACTGCTTGTTTTAAAATTAGACTGTTAGAGCTGGTCTCTCCTGGAACTCTGTGGAAAACCAAAGAACTAGTTGAATTATGACATCACAAGAAAAGAGATTTAAAAGCTGATTAATTGAAAGGGGAAGGGATGTTTAGTCGGTTTCAAATTAATTAGCCATTGTAACAGTTCACAATGTGATGTGGTGGATTCTCCGTCACTTGGAGTCTTTAAATCAGGGGTGGGCAAACTATGGCCCAGGGGCTCCCACCGGGCAGCAGGGTCCGGGGCTTGCCCCGCACTGCATGTACAGTGGCTGTGCGTGGCTCCTGGAAGCAGTGGCATGTCCGTCCTCTGGCTCCTACACGTAGGGGCAGCCAAGGGGCTCTGCATGCTGCCCCCGCCCCAAGTGCCGCCCCTGCAGCTTCCATTGGCCAGGAACATGGCTAATGGGAGCTGCAGGGGTTGCGCCTACAGATGGGATAGCATGCAGAGCTGCCTGGCTGCACTTCCGTGTAGGAGCTGGAGGGGGGACATGCCATTGCTTCTGGGAGTTGCTTGAGGTAAGTGCCACCCGGAGCCTGCACTCCTGACCCTCTCCCATGCCCCGACCCCCTTCCCCAGCCCTGATCCCCCTCCTGCCCTCTGAACCTCTTGGTCCGAGTCTGGAGCATCCTCCTACACCCCAAACCCTCATTCCCAGCTCCAGCCAGAGGCACCCCCCCCCCCCCCGCACCTCAACCCCCTGCCCCAGCCCGGAAACCCTTCCTGCACACTAAACTCATTTCTGGACCCACCACAGAGCCCACACCCCCAGCTGGAGCCCTCACCCCTTCACCCCCTCCTGTACCCCAACCTCCAATTTTGTGAGCATTCATGGCCCGCCATACAATTTCCATACCCAGATGTGGCCCTCGGGCCAAAAAGTTTGCCCACTCCTGCTTTTAAATCATCATTGGATGGCTCTTTCTAAAAGAGAGGCTCTGTTTCATTCACAAGTTATTGGGACTGATGCAGGAATCCCTGGGTGAAATTCTCTGGCCTGTGTTATGCACCAGGGTCGGACTAGATGATCATAATGGTCCCTTCTGGCCTTAAGACATATGACTCTAATCTTTTTTATAAGCCATTAAAAAATCTCTAGGTTAAAGTTATTTTTGGCATTAGTCTCTAATTGTTTCCAACAAAATTAATACATCTTCATAATATATTCTAATAAATACATGACTCGTATTTTGAAAGCGAATAGATGAGTATGGCTTGACAAATTCTGTTGTTAGTCTGTGCTGTAAACCAGACGATAAATGAGATCAGGGCACACAAAGGCTGCCTGTTTGAGGGTTGTAGCTTTTGACAGAGGCTTTAGTGTCTTACCACAAAAAAAGGAGAGAGAGATACAAAGTGGTGATGGTAGAAACAGAATCACAAGGAAAAAGCTTAAAATGCAGAGAGATCAGATTCGTTTCTAACTGGAAATGATTGCCACATGGATGATCACGCTAGATCTGGCTTTGTGAATTAGTGTATGATTTTACATGATTGTAATGCTAGCTTTCAGAATTTTATCATCTATTTAAAACCCCCCACAGGGCCAGCTTCTGCTATTTGGATTTGTGAGAGTGGATCAAGTGGCTGAAATAAAGTATTATTCTGCCCGCAATACACTTTTCTTTATAATTTCCTTTTTGTTGAATTTTTTTAGGCATACAAAGTCTATTCAAGTGAGAAGAAAGAATGATGGAAATAGACTTTATTTTTAGCTTCCTATTTCTAGGACACTGTAAATGCATGAACAGTAACCAGGATCATTAAAGCAATCTTAAGATAGCCCGCTTTAGTTGCCATTAGGACAGCCTTAACTAAAGTACTGTAAATATTTAATAGTGAGGAAAGTAGAGAACAAAATACATCTCCAGGACATGCAGATGCTGACCTGGAAGCACTTGTCGTGCACTAGAGAGTGTTTCATGGGGCAAGGTGGCTTCAGAGGCCAGCTCAGCAAAGCATTTAGGACTGCGTCCAGCTCTGCTGAAGTCACTGGAAGATTTGGCACAGATGCAGAATCCGGTAGTTAGATGTGCATTTCAGCATGAGGTTAAGTGCTTTGCAGAATGAGCGACAAAACCAGGAATGCTTCTGGCACTGTGGATGCGTCGTCAGATTCTCTTGTCGGGACACTTTCTGACATGAAGGGACAAAGGGAGAATCCGTGTTCTAGTACAGTGAAATAACTGATTTGCAGTAGTCTCTGTGGATGTGGTGTGACTAGATAGATGGAGACACTACAAAAATACAAATAAGAATCCATATGTAATGATCATAAAGGTGAACATTAACACTCAGTCCCTTGATGGGGATTTGGGACACTGGAGAATTTTAGTTCCATAAAAATAAGCTCTTGACTGCTCGGCATAGTCTGCCCCCGTGTGCGTGTTTATGGGTCGAGTTAGAGTGCAAACCAGTGTGTGTGGCATGTTTGCGGGTAGGGGATTGGATGGGGGGAGAAATCCAACTAGTATCTTGGTTTTTGTTTAAAGGGAAACGATGATTGTTGACAGGGGCTAGGGTGGTGTCAAATGTAGATCAGAATAAATGGAAACAGGAAACGTGCTTACTTTTAAAAATAGTCCCATATTGAAATAGCGATTGAATGACTTTATGTCCGTTCATGTCTATGGTGGCCGAGCATGTGCAAGAAAGGAAAGCAAAACTCAGACAGACACGGGACAGAGCTGGCTTCTCAGGCTTAGCATCCCACCAAGTTTTGTGTGTGATAGAAAATCATATGTTGGTATCTCTGTGTATGATTCTTCACATGATTATTGCTTGGTGTGCTGGACAAAGACGCATCCTTTATTGACTCGGGCGACTAGTGAGCGAAGAAGGGTTACGTGGGGCCACCCTGTTCTTGTCTCTTGTACCTAGTGTGAATAGTTGCTCTACATCCGTGCCCTGGGTAGGAGCTGGGTAATGAGGCATATCCTTTGCTAACAACTAGGGTGAGTGCTGGGTACTGCTGAATTGGGGCTCAATGTGGTAGTGCTACGAAGGAAGCAGTGTTCAGAAAGGGGTTTCTGCAGACTTGTAATTCTCTGTTTTTAAAGCTTGTTTTCAGATGTTCATTCCAGTGCAAGTGGAGGGAGCTTGTTCACATACCCTTGTCCCGGCTGCTCCAGGACAATGATAACCTCATGCTTTTCCACCATACGCCCCATAACGTACGATTCCTGGAGAGTGAACGGGAGGAGAGCAGGTCCCATCGGCAAAGATGGTGCCCACACAAGTGTGCCCTCTATCCCCTTCCACAAACACAGCCCGAAAATCATTATAGCTGTTCCAAGCCATTGAGATTTATAATGATTTTACCAGGTGTTGACTAAGGCTTCTGGAACATGCTGAACATGATTGGTCCCTGTATACCAGGAGTGGGCAAACTTTTTGGCCCAAGGGCCACATCTGGGTGTGGAAATTGTATGGTGGGCCATGAATTCTCATGAAATTGGGGGTTGGGGTGCGGAAGGGGGTGAGGGCTCCAGCTGGGGGTGTGGGCTCTGTGGTGAGTCCAGAAATGAGTTCAGTGTGCGGGAAGGGGCTGGGGCAGAGGGTTGGTGTGCCAGGGGGGAGGGGAGAGGAGGGCTCTGGCTGGGGGTGCAGGCTCTGGGGTGGGGATGGGGATGAGGGTTTGGGGTGCAGGAGGGTGCTCCGGGCTGGGACCAAGGGGTTAGGAGGGCAGGACGGGAAACAGGGCTGGGGCAGGTGGTTGGGGCACGGGAGGAGGTCAGGGGTGCAGGCTCAAACAACTCCCAGAAGCAGCGGCATTTCCCTCCTCTGGCTCCTACGTGGAGGTGCAGACAGGCTGTTCTGCATGCTGCCCTATCCATAGGCGCCGCCCCTGCAGCTCCCATTGGCCATGGTTCCCGGCTAATGGGAGCTGCGGGGACGGCACTTGGGGCGGGGGCAGCATGCAGAGCCCCTTGGCTGCCCCTTCGTGTAGGAGCTGGAGGGGGGGACATGCCGCTGCTTCCAGGAGTCTCGCAGAGCAAGCCCCCGACCCCGCTCCCTGACCGGAACACTGGAGCGGGGCAAACCCCGGACCCTGCTCCCTGGCGGGAGCTTGAGGGCTGGATTAAAATGGCTGAAGGGCCAGATGGGCCCCTGGGCTGTAGTTTGCCCACCCCTGCTGTATACGCTTGTAGCTAGGATCATTGTAGTTTGTGGTATGGACTAAGCGTCAGCAGTGCCTAAGATATAATTAATAATAGAACTCAGTAAAAAATGAACTGTTAAAGTTGATGGTGTTCCTTTGAAATCAAACCCCAGATATGAGACAACTTGTTTGACTTTGAATGCTGGCCGTGTGTTTTAACAGTAGAGTTCCATTATTGTTATTCCTAGTTACAATAGGCTAGGTTAAGTATACATAACCAATGAGACCTCTGGATTTTATGGCGTTTTCTTGCCAGTTTAACCCAGTTTTAATGTGGTTGTCAGGTTTGTGCTTCAGTTTTATTTTGTAATCGTCAAATTGGAGATGTTTCCTAAAATGTTGAGGCATCTTATAGTGACTCTCAGATTAAGTAACTGTCATAAAAAGTGTGTTGACCAGTAGCAGTGTCTGCATGTAACTTGAATTCAGTTGTTTGCAAATGGAAAAATAAAATGATTCCCTGGCTCTATAGATTACACACATATAGCTCTTGCAATTCTGAACTGTCAAGCAGTTATGTTAAGTGTATGAAACAACAGCACTATACAATGTAACCATCCAGCCCCTTCTTCCCAGCTTGGAGGCTTTGTATTATGCTGAACAGATGGGCCTTTGCAGTTCAGTTCTGCTTTACACAGCAGAGCGCTGCAGACAGCACTAAAAAATTAGCCTTTCGGGGATGGTGGACGGTGTTTCTTATGTACAGCACCTAAAGCTATGACCCTTTTAAAAATTGAGCCCCAGCATCACAATGCAGTCTGTCAGAAGAAAGGAACGGCAGCAGAATGGTATGGCCCTATTTAGGCAAAATGAACAAACCAGAAGGGAGCATTGCACTCCATTATGGAGAGCTAACGGTCTTTCCAGAGTCGAGGCAGTGATTAGGTTTCTGTTTAAACCACTGTTTGGATTCCTCTTTTGATTTCAGTCTGGGATTTCATGTGCTTGTTTCTGCCAGAGGATTATTTTTTAAATCTGTGATTTATCAGACAGGTCCTTTGGGGAAGATGACTTCTTTGGAAATGAAGGCTATACGCTTCTTTTTTTCCCTTCAAGTTTCCCGGGTTTTTTTGCCACTTTAAAAAGTAGTGTGGCTTGAAATTGCTAATTGTTGGCTTATTGGGGACTGGTGGTTTTTGCATCTTTTGGAAAGCATACTGGTTTAATTTGTGCAATATTTCTAGGTTTTGCAAGTGTTGTAGATCTTCATGCTCCAGACACTTGGTGTGCCCCTATCTTCTTCCATGCTACAATAAATCCCTTCCAAATGGAAGGAAAGTGCAGTGCAAGTTGTTGTACCTTTTTTGCTGTGTGTGTGTGTGTGTGTGTGTATTTATGTAGAAGGAGAGCATTTAGGACTAAACTATAAATACTTTAAAACTCGCACCTCCCATTCCTGAGAGTTGCGATTGGCTCCCTTTTGTCTCCAAGGGTATGTCTGCACACCAGCAGGGGGCGTGCTTCCCAGCGCGGGTAGACCAAGAGGCAGTAACTCTGCTAGTGCTAGTGGCCTAAAGTAGCAGTTTGCTGTGGCAGAACAAGCAACGACTCATAGAATCATAGACTATCAGGGTTGGAAGGGACCTCAGGAGGTCATCTAGTCCAACCCCCTGCTCAAAGCAGGACCAATCCCCAATTTTTGCCCCGATCCCTAAATGGCCACCTCAAGGATTGAACTCACAACCCTGGGTTTAGCAGGCCAATGCTCAAACCACTGAGCTATCCCTCCCCCCAACTCGATCTAGCTGTCTGACTACATGCTCACCCAGCCCCCTTGGTATGTACGCAGGTGGTAGCCTGAGCCATCACCCATGCCGCAGTGGCCATGCTGCGATTTTCAGCATGCTCGCTCATGTAGAGCTGTGCATGTCTGTCTGCCTGCTCTGGGAAGCAGACCCCCAGCTGCTGTGCAGGCATACCCCATAACTGCAGACAGCCCTGTATTCAGGTGTGCTCATGTCTCTTGACATTTGCACAGGGCTTGCATTCTGGGCTACATTTGTGACACTGCAATCTCAGAAGAAAATAGATTGCAAAATTCTTTGCCTTATCTCTTGTGGGTTGATGGATTTTTAGTGGGTTGCACACCTTGACAGAAGCGGAAGGCAGCTGCTGCAGCAGCTAAGGGGGTGGAGGTTAATAAGTATGAATGTTTCAAGGTGGACAAACATGCACCAGCACAATGCTCCCTTTCATGTAATAATTGCACCACAGCTGCGCTGGTGGAATAGTGCTGGCTAATTTATTCGGGCTGTTTCTTCTCTTTTGTTGTGTACAGCTCATTCCTCCCCCCCCCCCCCCCCTCAAGAGAATGCCTTGCAAAAATATCAACCAGTTTTGTCCTGGGATTTGATTTTGTTTGTTTTTCTTACTTTCTGTTTCTTCCTGTGTTATTTATCAACATTGTCTTGATCACTCTAGGTCCAATCTTTAAAGCAGCTATTTAAGAAAAAAGTCCTGCAAAATCCCCTTTGGGGTAAAGTAAATGTCCACAAGTTGAAGAAACAGAGACTAAAAAGGATTTCTCTCTTAGTATTATGAAATGTGTCCGTCTCTCAGGTTAACATTGCAGGCCACTAACTGAGGCCTTCTCTATATTCAAAGCTGCACCTGCTTCAGTAAAGGTGGGTTCTGAAACCAAATTAATTAAACCAGTGCAAAACCCCTAGGGAATACCTATGTTGCAGCTGGGAAGTGTGATTCCCAGCGCTGGTAGACAGACTTGTGCTAGCTCAGCTCGTGTGCTAAAAACAGCAGGGTGGACATGGCAGCTTAGGCAAAGCCCCAAGCTCAGACCTGGGGCTTGGAATTAGGCAGCTCACCTTACCCACCATTGGAGCCGCAATGTCCACACGTGCTTCCCAAGATACACAAAGCAAGGAACGCAGGCAGGCCCATTGTATCTGGCTGCGACACTCTTACAGAAGGACTATTGGGACTCAGAGAAACCATCCTCAAACCACTGACCACCCAAAGGGCCAGCTTCCTCCAGGGCACAACTGACTTCCTCCACAAACTCCACAACATTAACAGCCAAGAACACCATCCTTGCCATCATGGATGTCACTTCTCTGTACATCCCTCACAGCGACAGCATTGTTGTCCATTGTCCTGTAAATATTAGAGTCAGGCAATTATCTTTGAAAACTCATGGCGATCGGGGGAAGTCCCGGACGACTGGAAAAAGGCTAATGTAGTGGCCATCTTTAAAAAAAGGGAAGAAGGAGGGTCTGGGGAACTACAGGCCAGTCAGCCTCACCTCAGTCCCTGGAAAAATCATGGAGTAGGTCCTCAAGGAATCAATTCTGAAGCACTTAGAGGAGAGGAAAGTGATCAGGAACAGTCAGTGTGGATTCACCAAGGGCAAGTCATGCCTGACTAATCTAATTGCCTTCTGTGATGAGAAAACTGGCTTTGTGGATGAGGGGAAAGCAGTGGACGTGTTGTTCCTTGACTTTAGCAAAGCTTTTGACACAGTCTCCCACAGTATTCTTGCCAGCAAGTTAAAGAAGTATGGGCTGGATGAATGGACTATAAGGTGGATAGAAAGTTGGCTAGATTGTCGGGCTCAACGGGTAGTGATCAATGGCTCCATGTCTAGCTGGCAGCCGGTATCAAGTGGAGTGCCCCAAGGGTCGGTCCTGGGGCCGGTTTTGTTCAATATCTTCATAAATGATCTGGAGGATGGTGTGGATTGCACCCTCAGCAGGTTTGCAGATGACACTAAACTGGGAGGAGAGGTAGATACGCTGGAGGGTATGGATAGGATACAGAGGGCCCTAGACAAATTAGAGGATTGGGCCAAAAGAAATCTGATGAGGTTCAACAAGGACAAATGCAGAGTCCTGCACTTAGGATGGAAGAATCCCATGCACCACTACAGACTAGGGACCGAATGGCTCGGCAGCAGTTCTGCAGAAAAGGACCTGGGGGTTACAGTGGACGAGAAGCTGGATAGGAGTCAACAGTGTGCCCTTGTTGCCAAGAAGGCCAATGGCATTTTGGGATGTATATGTAGGGGCATTGCCAGCAGATCGAGGGACGTGATCGTTCCCCTCTACTCGACATTGGTGAGGCCTCATCTGGAGTATTGTGTCCAGTTTTGGGCCCCACACTACAAGAAGGATGTGGAAAAATTGGAAAGAGTCCAGCAGAGGGCAACAAAAATGATTAGGGGACTGGAACACATGATTTATGAGGAGAGGCTGAGGGAACTGGGATTGTTTAGTCTGCGGAAGAGAAGAATGAGGGGGGTTTGGTAGCTGCTTTCAACTACCTGAAAGGGGGTTCCAAAGCGGATGGATCTAGACTGTTCTCAGTTGTAGCTGATGACAGAACAAGGAATAATGGTCTCAAGTTGCAGTGGGGGAGGTTTAGGTTGGATATTAGGAAAAACTTTTTCACTAGGAGGGTGGTGAAACACTGGAATGCGTTACCTAGGGAGGTTGTGGAATCTCCTTCCTTAGATATTTTTAAGGTCAGGCTTGACAAAGCCCTGGCTGGGATGATTTAGTTGGGGATTGGACTAGATGACCTCCTGAGGTCCCTTCCAACCCTGATATTCTATGATTCTATGGACAACCCTCTGAGATGCACCCCAAACACACCAAGAAATCTGTTACCTACGGCCAGGCACGCAGATACCACAGAACATGCTCCAAGGAGAGAGTCCGGGATACACACCTTAACACACACAAAACCACCTTCACCAAACAAGGACATTCCATCGGGGAAGTAAATCACATCATGGAATGGGCCTCTCAAATACCCCGAAAGAATCTGGTTCAATACGGAAATAAAACCTCATCCGACCCCTAGTTGTCACCTACCACTCCACCCTGGAACGCATACAGGGTGTCATCAAACAGCTACAGCCCGTTTTCAATGGGGGACCCCATTCTGAAAGAAATCTTTCCTGAACCCCCTTTTTGGCCTCAAAAAACCCTCCAGCCTTTCCAAGCTTATCATCAGAAGCAAGCTCCGCATCTAGGGGTGCTGGAAAAATGTGTGGGTCAGTGGCTCTCAGCACCCCCACTGTAAACTGTAAACCCTGTATATTTTGGAAACCCCTTCAAGCCGGGGGGGTGCCGCAGCTCCTCAGCACCCCTAGTTCCAGCAACTAAACCACAGACCAGTTTCCAATGCAAACTGGAAATGAGGTGGAAATTTTCAAGTGAAGGTAATTAGCCGTTGGAGCAGTTTGCCGAGGGAAATGGTGTTCTCCCTCCTTGGGAGTCTAAAATGAAGATGGGTGTCTTTGTCCAAGTTCTGCTCATTGAGGGCTAGACCCACAAAGGGAGCTGAGGTCTGTGTTGCAGAACAGCATTTAGGCACCCTGCCATGGAATGGAATCCAGAAGCCCAAGTTGGGGGGCGGTCATGCTCCCGGCACAATGCACAGGGAGAGTCTGGCACCTGATAATGGGATCCCCAAAAGCCAGCAAGCTGAGCGGGGAGCTGCCTAAGCCAGGCAATGGGAGATGCCCAGGAGAGGGGTGTGGCCTCATCCCCACCCCTCGAAAGGAGTTTGAGCCTCGGTCGGAGGCAGGCACGCGTCTCTGCCTGGGGTTCACAGCGACGAACCCATAGCCCTGACAGGAGGCGCCACACCTCAGCCCTTTTCTCCCAATAAAAAGGGAAAATACGAAGAGGCAGCGCCCGCATACCCTTTAGCCCTGGGGCTGGCGCACTTGGCCCGGGAGGCGGCGGCTTGGGGTTAGCTGCAGGGGTTTGATCCCTCGTTTCCCAGCTCTCCGGAGAGCGCCCTGACCCTGGGCTATGGCTCTCTTCGTCTGTCCCGTCGGAACTCTTCTACTGCGGATAAAGAAATAGCCATTGGAGCGGGTCCTTGAACATGGGTCTCTCGCCTCCCCGGTGAATGCCACAACCAATGGGCGACAGCCAGGCTCTCCCTTCCCCCGCTCGCTGAGTCGCTCTTTCTGCACCGTGGAACGATTTCAGCGAGAGAGATTGAAAGGCACCCGCCCCGGAATGCCTCGGGGCACACTCCTGAGAGGTGGGCGATGTGGCGGGGGGGTGGAATTGCTCAACCGGGGGGCGAAAAGTTGTAAACGAGGGACGGGGGCGGGGGGGAGACAGTACCACTTTCTCCTCCATTTTGTACGAGGCCTGAACTGCTGGCTGCTCTCGGAGCACTCCTGCCGGAGCAGCCCCACCAGTAGGATAGATGGGGAGACACCTCATTTGAGGATCCCGCTGGGGCTTAGGGTGAGAGAGGTGCGTGGGTATCAGGACCAAGACAGTTGTGCACATGCCCTGTGGCAGATTTTTGGTACTGCAGGGATTTTATTGGCAGAAGCTTAGGCACCTGCAGGATTAGGGAGCAGCTGAGCTGGGGTTTTGAAGACCTGAGTTTTGGATTTAGGTGCTGAACGTCTCAGTTACGCGCCTAAATCACTTTTTGTAAATCCGATCTAGCCCTGAGTGACGTTCTGTGGGCTGTGCTATGATGAGACTCACTAGATGGTCGTAACTGTTCCTTCTGTGGAGACTAACCATTGTCGACATCTTTTTCCTTCGGTGGGAATAGCATCCAGGGAACAGCAACAGGCACCCTTGTGGGGGGGTGTGTGTGTGTGTGTCATGAACATATCCTAAAAGAGCAGGGAGCATTCAGACCAGTTCAATTAGGCAAAGCTTCATTAACTTCAATGGAAATTGTATTTGAGTGAAGGGATTTGGCCCTATGTTTTTCTGCAAATAGTCTGTATAATCCTTCATTATTTGGCTCTGACCCTATTGGCCTGGTGAGCTGTTCTTCGGACCCTGGTTACGGAAGAGGGGGATGTGGAGCAGAGACATCTAGATCATATTGGAGATTATTCACTGCCCTAGCAGTCACATCTGAGACTGAGAGCTGCATGCCATGTGGGAAGCAGCAATTTCTATTTCAGTTTTCTGCCTATTCAGGAAGTGCATTTTACATAAGTCACTGAGGTACTGGGAGGAAATAGAAAGCTCTCTGTACATCTGACTTCACCGCAATGCTGGGTTGTGTGAATGCAACTGCCTTTGCAACAGGATCACTCCGTTCCAAAATGGTGGCTCAGAACACTGTTGTGTCACTGTAGTGTGTTGAAGGAATAGGTGTGGCTGTCTGCAAGGACATTGGACCCTGCTGAACAAAGTTTGATCTCATAATCTCAGATTCTGTACCAGGATGGTAAGACACCTATGCATATTTTGGTTTTGTTGACTGAAAAAAAAAATCAAAGGAAGGATTTTAAATAGCTTTGTTTTCAAATTTATTTTTAAAAGCATGATTGTGTTACAATAAGACATTTATTTATCTTCTATACAAATTAAGAAATTAAGTCTAATCTTACACTTTAAACATTATTTCCTCTGGATCTTTTCCAAAATATCACTTAGACTTCTGGTGCTTTTATTGATTAAAATAATGTCTTGATTCATGGGTGTGCGTGCCTGTGTGCATGAGTGTCTGAGTATCATGTTGTTGACAGAAACGCCCAGCTAAGTTTTAGTAGTTATGGGGAGGGGGCATTTTACAATGAATGTAAAAATACACATATTGTGTGTGTGGATATTTTTACGTGTTTTATTGTAAATTAACTTAAATTTGTAAGTGTAATTTTTAATTGTGAATTATAAGGTACCCCTGAAGTTTCATTAATTGCCTAGAAGAAGCCTGCTGCAATGACAAAGTGTATGTGCCACATTCATCCTGGACATATGGCCATTGTCTTTAGAGGAATTATGCCCAGGGTGAACTCAGCCCTTAACTTCCCCTTAATATTTTTAGATCAGGCATGCTCCTACAAAACGAGAAGTCTGACAACGGTTTCTTCCTGTGCTTTTCTTCAATTTTCCTGTCAGCATAGCTAGAAGAAGACTGTATTAAGCATTCCCTCTCTCCCTCTCCTTCTCTAAAAAGCATGAAAAAATTAGACAGCTTACAGCATTTGTTGTGCTCAGAGTTTTTCTAAAGAAAAAGTAACCATATAGAAAACAGTCCCTGCATTCCCTCCGAGTGCCTCATTGGTGCAATGCAGAAGAGAAATTCTGTGTGACTGGTCTGTTTCAGGATGGTAGGAAAACATCTGTTTGTTTTTTGTTGTGGGTTTCTTAATAGCTATTCAGCTTTCCCAGTAGGAAAGGTAAAAACTATTTAGGGGTTTTTAACTCATCAGGCAGCAGGCACCATGGAAATCAATTCTCCTTTTGTAAATGACTTGTTATCCTATTTTGATTTTAAGAAATAGTCTATTTTATCAAACAATTACATTTTAATTTCATTTGACAATTACTTACAAATAATCTAACCTTCACCAGTCTGTCGGGATACAGTCAGAAATTATGAACGGTAAGAGAGCCGGATGCATTTGCACCATTGTAAAATGAGCAACTTTCAGGTCTGCTCTATTATTTGCCAGGGGAAAAAATGTAGAAAAGGCATGGGTGTTGCTTGTCTTAAACGAAAGTTAATAGGTAATAGTTTGTGCCTTACTACAAATTATTCATCTAAACTATAACGTTGGTATACTGTAAACAACGCTTCTATGTTTCTAGATAAAAATGTGCCTAGAAAATAGTGGAACTTACTTGAAAATACTTTTAAGTCTTCATCTTTTTCATGCTTTTATTTTCTGTGCAGTATTTCCTTTGTCTCAAAATAGGTGAGAAGACTCTGCTTCCTGCTAAGTAGTATCAGTACAAAGGCTGTTTTCAGTGCCAGACCCAAGAGCCAGTCACAGTTAGGGAGATATGGAATCAGTAACAGATAGTGTTTTAGCTCAGTGCCTCAGTTTCCCCATTTGTAGAATGGGGTTAGTGATACTCGCCTCCTTTGTAAAGTACTTTGAGATCTGCCAGGTTTAAGATCCACACTCGTGCCATCTGCTCTGTCCATACAGTACTTGAACTCTGAGTGTGGACTGACACTGACCTTAGAGACACTGCCAGGGCTTAGTCAGCCGTGATGCAATGTGGTCGAGGAGCCCAGACTCGGTTTTAGCAGGTGAAGGGGGCAGCAGACTAGAGCGAGGGAGCTGTTTGTTGTTCAGTGCGTTGGTTTCTGAGTGCTGGAGCACAGCGTGTGTAGGCGTTGGTTCATGCCCGTGTTGACTCCCTGCACTGACCTGCTGGCACAGGGAGGTTCTTGTGCCAGAGCTGGGAAACTGGAAGCTTTCCCTGTAGCGCTGTGTTGACAATGAAAGGTTTGCCATGTCAAAGTGTCGGCACTGAAAGGCTTTTTGACCCCAGCTTCCAGGACTGGGGTGGAGATTTTACTGACAGTGAGTGGGTTTTGATACAACTCCTTTTTTTTTTTTTTTTAATTTACAAAGTCCACTATGCCTTGATGTGTGTACCGCTACCCGTGGGCTGTGAGCCTGTAAATCTTTCCATTTTGCCGTGCAAAGCTACAAGTTATTCATCTAAACTATAACGTTGGTATACTGTAAACAACGCTTCTATGACATTCCAGGGTGCAGACCAGTGAGGTGTTGTCGGCCCTGTCCTACAACTTGGGGTGCCCCACAATGCTTTTCTGCTGTAACTCCCACCTGGGTCATTGACAGACAGCCTGCAGGTCACACCCTGACCCCAGCAGCTTGTTAACAAACACCAACCACACTCTGGCTTCCAGCAGCCTTTGGTGACTACTTACAGGGAGACCCCGACACATTCCCAGTCCTGGGTTTTCTGCCCAAAACATGTGTTCTGCACTGTCCAGCCCTCTCCTGGACAATCCAGATATATTGGGTCCCTTGCCCCTCTGTGGGGATCAATATAGGACAGCCTGCTATCTTAAATGGAATTACCCAAATAATTCCTGACACTAGGTTGGTTTTAATTAAAGAATAAAACAAGTTTACTTAACTAAAAGGAGACAGGTTTTAAGTGAGTACAAGTATAAGGCATTGCAATCAGAAATGGTTACAAGAGAAATCAAGAGAAGCAGCTTTCTAATCTTAAACTAGACTTGGTTCAAAGTGAAATTCTTGCAAATTCCCAGTAACATTGCTGACCAAGTTTGAGGTCACAATCCCCTCCCAAAGTCTAACAGCTGTTTCTTTCCTTTTCTTAGGTGAAAAGGAGAGAGATGGATAGGGAGAGAGAACTGGGGGTGGTTTTGCCCCTCACTTTTATAGTCCAATCACCCTTTGAGATGCTTTTTCGTGCGGGTTACCCCTAGATAAAGTTCATTCCCTCTGTGAGGTTGGAGTCAAGGAGTTTGATGGTGAAAGAGGTTTCATGCTGTTGTTTGCTAAAATGTAGATTTGCCTTGTCTCCCCCTTGCTGGCTCAAGGACCTTGTTTATTACGTATATGTAAATGGAGGTAAACACACATTCCTTTGTTTAAGACCTGCTTGACCAGTTCTGCCTAATCAGGGCTGCGTGGATTTGAACATGGGCTACCAATAACCATTCAGGGGAATTCATAACTTTACATATAATGTTGCCACATACATTTCATCATATTATTGACCAGTGAATTATTAGTTTTCAAGTGATCCCTCACAAGACCTATTTTGTACAAAGATTATTACAATAGCGTGTAGGGTGTGAATACAGGGGTTGCATTTCGTCACACAAGGGCAATAACAAAATGAGGTTTTTTTCCAATATGCACGAGGGCCCATGTTAGCCAGGTGTACCCCCTGGATCCAGGGCCTTCCACACCTGGGCCTTGTGCCTGCAGGCCAGCTCTGACCTCCTCCCCGGCAGTGTGGTCATGCTGGAGAGACCCTCCCCTAAGAGAGATCCCCACCGCAGGAGAAGCGTGTCCGTTCTGTATTGGGCAGCTAATACATGTGGAGTGTGCGTGTGTAGGTGCCCAAGTATGGCTTCTACAGTAATGAACAGGACAACCCTGCCTCCCTGGTTTTACTTCCTGGTTCTACTGCAGGGCTGATGTTTGTCTGCGAACGGTGCAGCGATGCGTCTTCCCCAGACAAGCAATGATTCCGTTTGTTGTTTAACTTTCTAGGCACGCTTTGAAAATGAACAAGAGCAGCTCTGAGCTGGAGAAGGTTAGCAATGGCTCTGCAGAGAGCCTCGGCCCACCTTTCCAAGGGATCCACGTCAGCTTCGAGGCTGGCTCCACAGAAAGCCTCAACTCTGACACAAGGACTGCCAGTGATGGAGGTAATTAAACCTTGCTCCGTTTTTGTGGGGGTGTGTGTGTGTGTGTGTGTGTGTGTGTGTAGGGCTCATGGAAGGGGCTACCCACAGCCCAAAAGCTGAGATCCCTTGTTTGTGCAGTATATGGACCATAGAACAAGTACAACATCGGCAACACAAGCTTCCCCTGCACTGGTCTCAGACTGTATAGCTCAGCCCTGACCTGGAGGAAACAGCTTTAGAGAGGAGTTGAGCTTCCATACCTATGTGGGACTCAGTGCTGCTCCTACTGTAGTCAGCGGCAATGCTTCAGTTGATGTCAGTGTAAGCAGGCTCTGGCCTGTGCCCCCTCTGCTGAGCCTGCTGGCAAGGATGACCGAGCTGCTTGTGATGGTCGGAGAGGAAGGCCACCTGCTGTCTTCACAGTCCCGGACCACCAGACAGCCATTACACTCTGTCACAAAAGACTAGTGCTGGGTTTGAAGCTGGTGATCTCAGGTGAAAGAGGAAGTGTCCTGTTACCAGCCTCTGAGCTGTCCAATTCTCTTAACTCTTACTGATTCTCTCTGGACAACTTGGGCTGAGTCAGAGCAGCAGACTTTCTGTAATCTATTTGGCCAATGCCAAAATCGTTCTTCCTGCGGTTTTTCTTAGACTCAAGACCAGCCAATCCCACACCTCCTCCCAGGACAATCTATAGACGTGCTGGACATGCTGCAGGATCAAAGATACAGAGGGTCGTTCATCTTTGACATGTGATTTCCTCAGTGGGTTGCAGGGGTGACAGAGTACCTCCTGTAGCTCTACTAAAGGACACCGAATGTACCGAGAGGGAAAGGGGTTAGCACAACATTGCGCGCACAAGTATTTCTTGAAGGAGGGGGGAAGTGCCCTCTTTCATTAGTTTGGATTTTCTTTGAAAAGCAGATATTCTACCAAGTCATTTTTCCCCTAAGTATATTTAACTTAGACATGTACTGACACATTACACAGTCCAGCAACTATTTCCTTTGCAAATCGCCATCTTCATATAATGGAAGTTCTGCCTCTCCAGAAGCAACAATTCATAGCGATAAAATTCAGACCTAGTTGTCTGGAAATGACATTTTTCCAGTCCTAGCTCAGAATTTAAGAGGGAGTGTGTGCCAGGAAATTATAAAAGAGAAAAATCATATTACATGTCAGACTTGTGCTCTCTCAACCTATAGCTGTCAGATGTGAACAGAAGGGGAAAGTGGTTTCCTTGTTCTCTCCAGTGACACAAGGAATTTTAATTTTCTTAAGAAATTTAAAATAAATGTTTGAGGTTTTTTTTTGGCTAATGTAAATGAGGAGCAGAACTCATTGGCCAGAGCAGGAATAATCAAGATCCAGTTGATTTCCAGGCACGCTTCACCAAAAATTCAGTGGCAAGATCCATGCATTCTGCAGTAGTCTGGTGCAATCTGTTGGAGGCTCTGCCCTAGCTTCAGATAAATTAAAAGAATGAGGCACTGATTAAAGAACATTTTGAAGTGGACAGTCCAGTCAGTGCAGTATACTCTGTGCCAGGCACTGGATAGTAGATTTGATTTATTTTACCCTGCCTGTGCACGTTGAATTTTCAGGGTGTGGCTGAATTTTGCACTAGAGACTATTAGGGAAGTAGTCACGGGAAAGCTGGAGATGGTGGTGGTTAGGCAGTGCCCAGATGGACCCTTACAGCATGTGGGGAAGGTCTAAGGCAGTCTACGGTTGTGGACTCAGCATGTTGTTTGGATGTTAAAATACTTTACAGTGAAATAGAAAACCACGTGGACATTGAAATGTGCATCATGAGCTTTCAAAGTTGACAGCTCCCTTTATGGTGAATGGGGCAGGTCACATCTGTCAGAACTCTGATTTTCGGCTGTCTGCAGACTCAGGCAGACCTAACTGCACTGGTTTACTCTATTTGAAGGATTTCTTCGCAATCAGAAGGGCAAGAAATCTAGGGCCAGATTCCTGGGTGCGGCCGAGCTTTGTCCAACACAGGACCCAACAGGGTGAGGCAAAGGTGGCTTTAAGCAGGTTCTGGCTCCCCGGATTATTGGGCTAGTTGGGTTCCCAGCCAGCCCCTGGCTCAGTTTAGTACAGACTCAGGCCTGATCTACCTTACTTATATTGTAAGCTCTCCAGGGCAGGGACTATCTTTTCATTACTTGTTTGTCCAGAACCTAGCACTGGTCAAGGCTTCTAGGCAATACTGCCACATAACTAATAAGTGATTATAGTAATCTAAACTACATTCAGCTGCAACAGCACCCATGAGACCATCTAGCAGCCAAGATTAGCTGGAGGGCAGCATAGATTCCAGGTCCAGAAAGGCCTGTTGTGATCATCTAGTCTGACATCCTGTATAACACAGGCCAGAGAACTTCCCCAGAATAATGCCTCCTGCACTGGCCATGCCTCCATGCTGTGGGCTGCAAGAAAGTCTGTGTAGTCATTCTTGCAGCATACACCAGCTGGGGGTATTCCCCGGTGGCCAGGCAGAGCAATGAATCAGACCCTCTCTTCTGTTTTTTTAATGCACGCTTGAACTCTGGAGCACAAATGTATTAGAAGGCGTGGGCTCTGCAGTGAATTCTGCAGCAATAGGATAGCCAAGAGTGCATAATGCAGGTAGGCCCTGTGCTTACCTTCCTAGATCTCCGCCAATAGCCCATCAGCCTGATTCACAACGCCCAGACCACCAGTGAGAGGAGGATGCCAGCAGGGTAGTGATTCCTGCCCTAAAGAAGTGATCTGGGTGGCTGGTGACACAAACGCTCCCTGGTAGGGAAACCTTTTCCTGCATTTTACAAAGGAAGTGAATGGGAAGCCTTCTCTTTCTGAAGTTTGCTTTCCCATACACATATGAGCATGTAAGTCAACATGCCTCATGTTGGTTAGCCATTTTAAAATCATCAGTACAGAAATCAGAGTAGCAGCTGTGTTACAAATAATTTTTTTAGTCTCTAAGGTGCCACAAGTACTCCTTTTTCTTTTTGACAATACAGAAATAGATTTTCCTCCAGAAAAGTGGTGACCTATTTGTACTCCATCCGGAGAATCCAGAAAGCTGCTGGATTTACAGCCCTGGTGAATGAATGTTCACATTGCCCCATCAATGTGCCTTCACTGGGATCTAGCTGCACGATCTCTAGGGTTGCAATGATGGTTCACGCTCTGTGGCCATTCAACCTTCGGCTTCTTGGCTAAATTGGCCAATGGGATTACCAGTGAGTACTTATGGTGGGGGATGCACCTGCGAAGTAGACAACCGGGACTGCTAAATTTACTTCAAACAGGACACGGAAAGGCTGTCAAAGATAACAGCACTGTTGCTAGCTGCAGTTGAATCAGCAACTTACAGGTAAAAGGTGCTCTCTCTCATTACCAGTCTCCTGTGTCATCCAGTTGTATGAATTTCTGTTTCTAGAAAAAGGCCTTCATGAATATGTGGCCAGTGTTTCACTTTGATAATCTGCAAATGATCTGTTAATGTCAGCATTGGAACCCAGGAACCAAGTTCAAAGAGGAAACAGGTTTTACTGCTGCCTTGCTCACAATGAGCAAAACTCTGCCATGAGGTTTCACAGATCTGGCTCTGTGTACACACATGGTAGAGGGCTATGCAGTTTAGGAAGTTTTTAACCTAGTATTAAATTATTTCAAAATATTTATATTGTCAGTACAGATATTTGTTCTCCTAATTTCCCATGACACTTTAATATTCAGATATCCTGTGCCATAATTTTTCATCTTGTCTAAACGATAATTATTACTCTTACATTTTTTGGCTGTGATCAAACACTTTTCCCTTTTTCCCCCATGACAAATGACCAGCCTTACTCCTGGCCAGTTTTAACGAGATAGGAAAACTTTCATAAAGTACAGCTGACTGAAACGAGCCGTGTGCCAAGAGCCACAATCTGGTGCGCGCCCATGGCTCAGCTGAGGCATGTGGACAGAACTCCATTCGTAAAGCAAATAGGTTTGAGACTTTGCGGAGTGAGTCAGTGGAGGACTTTGCAGCAGGGTGGAGTCAGCTGAATCCTGTGCCTCCCCTCCAGGCTTGTTCTGTGTGGGGCAAGCTGTGGAGTTCGGTGTGTCACCTCTTTCGCGCCACTCTGACAATGCTTAATCTACAGTGCAGTGCTGTGGGGAACATGAGTCAGGCTCTCCTTTCTTCTGCCTTGCCTAGCCTGTTTAATTGCTGAGTTACTGTGGCGTAAAAACTAAACCGGCTTTGTTTGAATAGTTGTTGCCGAACAAGTATCCTTCAGTATTTCATTCTGAACTCCTCACAAGTGACTTCACAGTTTAGCTATTTCCCATAGACCAGCTTTACTACTGTTTGGCAGCTCGCGCAGGGAAAAGTGCCACAGTGTTTCTTCAAACTACCATCGAATATCAGCCTCTTCTTTCCAAACACCCCCGACTAAATCCGATTCAGTCACTTACACTGTAGATATCCCATTATGCATGATTTGCAATAATTAATTAATTGGCAATGTGCATTGGATTTGGGTGTAATCATATTGTTCACATCTGTGTTTCAAAGCCAGCTATCTTGTAGGACTTCCTGAGGTTTTAAAAACATCACGAGTCATTGTAACCACAGCGAGTTAAGAAATGCCTTACGGTACATCTACAGTGCAAAAAAAAACAAAAACAAAAAAAAACCACGGCAGCGAGTCTCAGAGCTAAGTCGGGCTCATGGGGCTTCTGCTATGGGAATAAACACAGGAGTGCAGACGTTCCTGCTCAGGCTGGAGCCCGGGCTTTGAGTCTCACTGCTGTGAGGTTGTGTGGTGTGTGGTTTGGTTTTTTTTTTCGCAGTGTCAATGTCCCATTAGTGCCCCAGGGAGAGTTCCGAGAGCACCTATGCCCACCACAACAAAGTCCATGGGAGGGGTCTCAGGCGGAGATAATCTCTACACTGTTCCCTACCTCCACCCCGCATGGTCCCACTGAAAGGGGCTATGTCCATCTCCCACAGAAAGGCCCTAGGGTCCTGTGGGAAGCCAGGCTTGGAGGTTCTGTGTGTCTGCACCAGGCCCCCTGCCCACCCCAGGTTCCGTAGCAGTGCAGCTCATGTGGTGCCAGGCTACCAGGGCCTCCCTGTGGTGGGGGGGGGGGGGGGGGAGGAGAGCCCTATGGGAAAGATGATAAAGCTTCAGGCTGTATTATCCTCTGAGTAACTTCCCAGGGGCAGGGCGGGGCTTGTATGGCTTCCAGCGAGCCCACTCCTCCTCCAGCCCATCCTGTCTCCACCCTCTTCCCCCAGCTTAGACCCCTGACTAAGGGGCAAGAAATGCTGCTGCATAGACAGCCGAGCCCCCTTTGCAGGCAAAGGGAAGGAGAGCTGCACATGGAAGGTTTCCTCCATGCAGAGGCAACGGGGTATGAGCTGGGGATCTCTTTGGGACGTCAGAGGGGACCAGATGCCTGTAACGCAAACACAGAGAGAAAATACTGTTTCAAAGCAATTAAATTAACCCTTCCTGAGAGCAATCTTTGGTTCCCATTTCTCAGGAGGGGGAAAAAGGCATGCAGATAAGGGAAAAAATACATCAACGGAGCCTGCTGTGCTTTGCGCCCCTGTGCTTTTCTCTGGGGTTTCTAATGACAATATATAGTGACCCCTGCAAATGGTGCTTAAGTGTTGTTGGGGCTGTTTTAACCTGACGTTCAAGAAACCTGAGAAATGGTCTCCACAAGGTATGTAATTACGATTTAACTTGCCGGCTTGCAACAAAGACTGGCACGTTTTTATTCCGTTCAATTAGTAGAATTAGAAGATGCGAAGAGGAGTAGCCAGTCTAGGTACTTGAGAGGGCATTTTGCTCCAGCGATTGAGATTTCACGTTTAAAACTGGAGTTTTGAGCTGTGGCTCCTGAACTGCAGTGTATTAAATGTTTCTATATGAACAGTATATTGCTGGTGGGTACCATACACTATCCCCCCTGTAAAACACAAATACTGCTGTAAAAGTCTGCTCTCTTTGGCGCTGCATCACACAGTAGATAGAGAAACACAGGCTAAATTATCTCTGCTACATCTCTGTACTCTCCATTACAATACCGTGTGCGCGATCAAGGTCTTTTGACAATAATTGTCCAAACTTTGCCTCGTGTTTGTTCACAGCTGAGAGGCATGTGAGCCCCTGATGCTGGCATGAGCCAGCTCTGTTCTAGGCTGACCAGCCCTGAGCATGCTGGTTGGGGACAGAACGCCATGGGGAATTGCTCCTTGCCTGGTGCCGGGGGAGGTGACTGCATGCTCTTGCGGATTGGCGGGAGGAACAGGTGGTTACAGCAGTACATTGCCTTTGGGAAGGCTGTGGGGAGACGGGGATGGCGTGTTTCCTTTTGGCTCTCTGTAAGCCACGTGGCCCGTGCGTGTTTCCCAGCTGCCCATACAGTTATTCCCTCCTACAAGGAAGGCATAATCAGTCCCAGAGCTGCCCACCACGGTCTGAGCTGGCCTCATGGACCATGCAAGATAGGTGAGAGCTGTGGACCCACCTCTGCTCCCCTACTTGCCCCAGGCATGCATCAGGGTGTGTATGTAGACCACAGCCCTGCTGTGTGCGGAAAGCCCCCCCATGTCTGTTCAGAGCTCCGTTGAAGTGAGTGGTGCTGGGCGTGGGAGCCCGGGACTGCCGGTACCAACCGGAGCGAGGGCTCAGGCCGAAGCTTGTAACCCTGGTGACGTGCCGTGAGGAGCTGGCCACATCAGGCCTCGCGCAGGCTAGCCCTGCCACTGCCATTCGTGGGAACAGTCTGAGTCCACATGCGCTGCGCTGAACTGATTATCACTCCATGAGGGTAGCCTGCACCTCCTGGCAATGGCTGTTGGCTGTGGTACAAAGCTCCCTGTACAGCCACCTTTCCCGTTCTCTTAGGAACCTCCCTATTTGGAGCTGCTAATGTGCTGAGCCTCCGCTCTGGCTACTTACTGTACAGCAGATCTCCTGCAGCAAACACAGACGAGCTTTCGACCTGCTGTGTTCCAAATGAGGGACACACGACAACTCATAGGAGCTGGAGGAGGCTTATAATGGCATGGATTGAGGACGTGTGATGCGTATCATAACGTCTATCGCTTTGGTTTCATTACTCGGCATTTGGGTGGCAAATTATATACTAAGACCCCTAACTCCCATTGATTGATTTGTAAGGGTGCCTAACTGTGACTTGTGCCTTTTGAAGAGCTCATCTTGTGTTTTACAGCAGGAGCATCCAGGCTAATAAGGGACAAGCGGGGGGCACTGCTTCATAAAGCCAGTTATTGTCGTCGTGTCTTCTAGGACAATCATCTGACCAGAGCCGCTCGCCCTTTTGCACTGAAAAGCCGATCTTTTCTTCTGTTCCTTTCCCTGCAGGCTCCAATCAGGACAGGTCTCCGGGCTCACCTCTACAGCCACCCCCTCTGCCACAGAAGAAAATCGTAAGCCGAGCGGTTTCATCACCTGATGGCTTTTTCTGGGGCCAAGCCCCTCTGGGTAGAACAGCGAATCCCACCAGCCCCAGACTGAACATCAGTCACTCCGAAAGCAACGTCTGTGTCAGAAGGGAATCCCCGTTCTGCTATGTGGGAAGCACCCACCACTCATTCTCCTCCTCTGAATCTCTAGAAAACGCCTGCAAAGGAAATGGCCATTGGGGTCCGACTTCAAACAAAAGCAGTAGCGCCTGCGTCCAGAACAGAAACCTGCAGCCATTTTCATCCTCTCCGCTCAGTGCGTCCAGCCAGGTTTCCTCAGTCACCAGCCTTCAGCTCCGTAATCTGCTCCTCAACATTGACAGCAAGGAGGGGGTGTATGCCAAATTAGGGGGGCTTTATGCAGAATCCTTGCGCCGCCTCGTTGCAAAATGCGAAGACTGTTTTATGCGTGATCAGAAAAATGAACTGCATTTCAATGAGAACAACTGGTCTCTCTTTAAGCTGGCATGCAACAAGCCCTGCTGTGTTTCTGGGGATGCCATCTATTACTGTGCTACCTGCTCGAAGGACCCTTCCAACACCTATGCAGTGAAGGTACGTTTACTTTATTTGCGTTGGCTTTTTTGCTGTCTCTCTGAGCACTTACGTGGTAGTGAACAGGAATATACCCTCTGGACTAAATGGGGTGCTGGTCCATTGAAGTCCATTCCTGGGAAATTATTCCAGGCCTTGATAGCATGTGAAGCACAGCTGTATAAGCCAATAGCTTTAACTTCCAGACAGTAATCCTTCAAATATGCAATTCCACGAGGGTTCATTGCTGTATTCGTTTCTGGACAGCTGTTGCATAACTGAGTGTTCCTCAGAGAGTGCCATTAGTGTTCACTAATAATATTTAGCACTTACAAGGTCTTTACAACCGTAGCACCCTTGTGAGGTAGGTGATCATATACCTGTTTTATATGTTGGGGAAACTGAGGCAATCCACAGCCACAGAGGAAGTCAGCAGCCGAGCTAGATTGGAAAGCAGGAGTGCCTGAATTCTCCTCTCTAGAGCATGCAGTCTGTTTAGAATGCTGCGACTATTTCTGGGTGTAAGCTAAGATTGGACATTAGAATATATGGTAAAACCTTGGTAAATTGCCATCAGAATATGGTGTCATCTTTTATGAATGGTTGGCTTTGTCTGTATCAAAGTTAACCAAGGCGATACTGCAGAAATGGGTGTCGTATTTAAGTAATCCCTTCATAAGTCGTCAACATTCTTTCCCTTGCTAAATTCATATCGGCGAAAGCATTCTTCGTGTGGTTGTAAAAAAGGCCAGTCACACGTTCGTTGGTAGGGACTTACAACGAAATAGTAGCCGTAGTTTGGTCTTCAGTTAGCACAATATTTTCTCTTTATTGCATAGCGATGAGGATCGCTTTTCACTCTGTGCTAGGCCTGTCTGCCTCCAACATACACAAGCTGATTGAAAGTCGCAAAAAAGGCTGTTTCCTTTCTGGCTGACAGCGTCTGTCCGAGACACCTTTGAGTCTACAGGTTATCTCGGCACCATGTGTATTAAGACCTTATGAACCACAGGAATTGACAGAGGGATCTTTACTTACCATCTAAATAAAAAGTTTACGCACTTAACATAAAAACTGGCCAGTCTCTTTTCACGTATCCTAGTGTGCCTGTTTGAAAGACAGATTTTTAGACTAGAAAGTTCAGCTTTCTTAATCCGAGACAGATGCAGCCCCTCTTCCACACACATCCCAAAGCACTCAAGTGTTGGGGAGAAGGGCTGAATTTTCTCCTTGTATAGTCGTGATGTTTTTCCCCTTCTGTACAGTCCCTAAGGCCTGCAGAAAGGGAGCCCAGATCCTGAGGGCCTCTGCCTGTCGCAAGCCTGCAAGCTTGCTGAGCTCTGTGTAAGAGTCCTTCTACTAGTCTGCTAGGCTGGGATTTTCAAAGGAGCATAAGGTGTCTAACTCCCTTAGGCTTCTTTGGTACTCCCAGCCCACAGCCCTGCAGAGTTCAAGGCACAGTTTTAAGGTAACATAAGGACTGGTCCAAAGCTTGTAGCAGCAACGGGCGGCTTTCCAGTGGCTTCAGTGAGCTGTGGCTCAGATTCTCAGGCAGTATATAAAGTAATCCCCAGCTCGCGATGTGTGTAAAATCACTCCAGCGGCCTTAAAATTTGACCTGACAGGGTTACAGCATAACCATAGAGCCCTTAATGCCAGCCACACACTGTTCTGCTACCATTATTTTTTAAAGAGAAAATAATGCTCAGACCAAAAAAGAGTGTTACACTAGAGAGTTGCACAGACTGAAAACACCTCCAAGGATGTTTTAGTTGAAAAGGGGCAAAGATACATTTGCAATTAACATTCCAAACAAATCAACCTTTCGTCGTCCCATTTAACCGGAGGATTTTAAGTAGGCAGAATATAGTTATAGACTGAATGCTGGTCATAACGCCCCTAGATCAATGCTTACAGTGGAAACTTGCAGGTTTTACTGTACCGTGCATAAGTGCAAGTTCATTTGTACCTTTTCCGCCCCCAAAGAAAAGTCTGTACAGTGGACTGGAATAGCCCTTTTCGTTGCATAGCACAGAGTGGGTTCACCCTGGGCTGATTTACTAAGAAGAATTTAGACCTTTCCGTTGTTTGTACAACCTGACTTGATTCTTAGTCCCAGTGTGTGCTTACCATGGGGGGAATTGTTGTAAAAGAACGAAACAACTCTTTGTTTTACATAGCAGGACTGTACTTGTGTCCCCATCTCGAATGTGCATTTATTCTGTGATCCTGGCAGACCGTACGGATCCAGAGCAGACAGAGGTAGCCTTGCTGTGCACTAGTGCAAAGTGTGCATCAGCAATTTTCCAGAGTCCTTTCATTTTCTTTATTAGAATATGACTGATAGACAGTAATTGGGAGGCTTAGCAGCTGCCTGGTTCCTTTCCATGCCTATTGTAGTATTGCACAGGGTTTCAAACAGGAAAGAGGCAACAGACCTGCAGTTAAAATTAGACGTGGACAAGCCGACAGTTTGAAAGGTTTAGCTGAGCCAAGTGTCTTCCGAGCAGTCAGAGCCAAAACTTTGCGCTGAGGTCTTGGCATTGATTGTAGCGCGCACACACGCATGTGCGAGCACTTGTGTGCACACACTCATCTGGGCTCACGCTGACTGCTGGGAAATCAAGCCAAAATATGCTCATTGCCTTGGCTTATACCTTTGTTCAGGCACACAGTGCTCATCCAGAGACAGGATCTTATCTCGATCTTTCATTGTCATGCCCACCGTGTATTTAAAACATACCAGGCGAACACACAGTTCTGTGATCTGTCTACACACAACTGGCATGATTTACACAGGAGAAACCCGAACACATTCTCCAAATTGACACTTGATTTCATTGCCTCTGTTCACTCCAGGAATTCATACTCCAGTGAGCAGACCTATAACCCCTTCTACTGGGAGTAAAGGTAACGGTATCGGAGCCTAATCTTGGTGGTCTGTGCAAAATGTCCCTGGGATTGCAGTGCCATGTAGGGAAAGTTGTAGTAGAATTACGGAGCAGATGAGCAGGTGCTTGCAATAAAAAAAGAAATGCCCATATCGTTTTTCTGTATGCTGCTTATAACAGAATTATTAGACTGTACAGAATACATAACAAAGGAATAGCAAAAGGCATACATACACCCACAGTAGCAAACTGATTGAATATAAAAACTGAAAGCCCTGTCCTTCCTTTTATAGATCTTTGATGCTAAGGCTCTGTAGGGTCATGTGTTAATTTGTAATATATCCATGGGCTAGTTTCCTTGAAACCATCCTTTAACAGCATAAATGTGCAAACACGTCAGACCCTTTTTACTTAAAAAAGAGAAATAAAACAATCGATTTTAAATAGCTCTTTCCCACAGTACTCTGTCACTAGAATTAATGCCCTGCAGAATCTTAGTTTTAAAGTATTTTGTCAGGAGCACAAAAGAATCTCCGCCCTCTAAGTCTTACTTAGTTATTTTTGCCCTCGTTTTAACTTAAATGACCAAACTGATGTCGTGTCCAGGTTTGCACACATTTTACAAGAAAGAGAAATTTGCTCCAGGGTTTGAAACCTCCTGTGCTAAGTTCCAGCCCAGAGCAAATTCACGTGGCTGAAGTCTAAATAAATCCCTAAATAAAAGGGCTTACAATGGAAACGCTGAGAGGCCTGTAATTGTTGCAGAGCTAATGGATGTTGCTACGATAAACCTATTTTCCTGCAGTTATTCATGCTGTCACAATGGGAAAGTTTAAAATGTAAAAAAAAAAAAAGTTTAATGTAGATTTATGTGAACTTTGACTGGGGTGGTGGGCCAGGAACCTACATAATGCTCTCCCTTTTCGTTTTGTGTCGGTGTTTTTGTTCGTCTCTTTGCCAGTCATTCCTAGTCCTCCATTGACGTTTGTTTTCTCTTTGTGGGCCTCATTTTTCTTTCTGTCACGAGTATTGTCGTGAGGCTGGGCCATTGACTTGAGCTGCCTTTGTGCTGCTAGCTGCTTAGATTGTCCATCCTGCCAAAACCAGAGCCTTTCGCCGGCTTTTCTGGCCACCATTCAGTGCTTCACTAGCACGTGCAAGGCAGATGTGAAACAAAGTGGTGGGAGAAGGAACAGTGAAAATAGTTTTAGGGCTTATGGGAGAGAGATGTATTCTGATTGTAATCCCGGAAGGCAGGAACTCCTGAGGTTAATCCCAGTTTGCACACCAACGGCCGGATAGTGGCACCTGTCTATATCTTTAGGACATAAGTACCTTTGAAACAGTGGCCTCAAGTCCTCTGTGGTCTATAGGCAGGTCACTCTGATCCTGTCTTCACTACAAAATCAGTCATGTCTGAGGACCTGGGTTCAATATAGCTAAAATCGTGCCTCTGTTGCAAGACAGAATGGGGTTTTAACCATGTCTGAGGAGAAGTGTGTATGTACCCAGGTCCCATGCCATCACTGTATCATCAACTTTTTAGCCTTTGTTTCCCTGTCTGTGAAATGGGGATAATGCTACATATTTCCATACCTCCGGAGTGTTCTGAGGATTAGCTGCTGTCTCTAAAGCACTTGGTATTATGATCAGTTTAGTGGCCAATAGAACAAACTGTTCATAGACCCACATTTTAAGCTGGGTATTTTGTCTCTGACTTTCCTTACGATTACCCGGTGAAGCCATTGTGTTCTATCAGCTATGGAAACTCAGCGTGCTTTTCCCATCTCCTGTTTCTGCCCCTCTGGCCAGCGGGAGCCAACTGGAGGTGGATCCAGCTGCTGGCCAGAAGGATGGTGAGCACAAAAGGTGAGGCGGGGCAGGGAAAGATGGGTGAATCCTCTGAGCTGAAAACACGTTCTGAGCAGGGACAACAGGCTGTTGCCCATCTTCTTCTACATACAGCCCTGGACTCCTCAGCCCTAAATTAGCTGGTACCGCTCAAGAGAGAGCTCTTGGAGTCATCACGGCTAGTTCTCGGCAAAACATCTGCTCCTCGTGCAGCAGCGGTCAAAAAAGGGAACAGCGTGTGAGGAACCATTCGGAAAGGAGGGGATGATAAGACAGTAAATATCCAAATGCCACTACACCCACACCTTGAGTACCGAGCGTAGTTCTGGGCACCATCTCCAAAAAGATATGTTAGAATTGGAAAAAGTACAGAGAAGGGGAACACAGATGATGAGGTGGGTGGAACAGCTTCCCTCTGAGGAGAGATTAGAAAGCTTGGAAAAGAGACGACTAAGGGGGGACATGATAGAGGTCTAGAAAATCATGACTGGTGTGGAGAAAGTGAATAGGGAAGTGTTCTTTACCCCTTCACATAACACAAGAACCAGGGGCCTCCTGATTAAATTAATAGGCAGCAGGTTTAAAACAAAAGGAAGGACTACTTCACATAATGGACGATCAATCTGTGGAACTCATTGCCAAGGGAAGTTGTGAAGGCCAGAAGTATAACTGAGTTCAAAAAAGAATTAGATGAGTTCATGGCGGATAGGTCCATCAATGGCTATTAGCCAAGAAGGTCAAGGATGCAACCACTCTGGGTGTCCGTAAACCTCTGACTGCCAGATGCTGGGACATGGCCACAGGGGAAGGATCATGTGGTGATTGCCCTGTTCTGTTCATCCCCTCTGGGACATCTGGCATTGGCTACTGTCGGAAGACGGGATGCTGGGCTGGATGGACCATGGGTCTGCCCCAGTATGGCCGTCCTAATGTCCATATGTTATGCCCTAAAGGAACAGTTTCCTGCTAAGCTGGAGGCACGGCTGTTGGAGCACATTTTGCCAAGCAGTTGGAGACTGGGTGAGTGACCATCCTAACCCACCCTGTTATCTCTTGTTTTCTCTTCACAGATTTGTAAAACTCAAGAATCCAAAGTGTCTGCTTCGTACCACAGCCCCTCGGTGCCAGTTCACTTCAACATCCAGCAGGACTGTGGGCACTTCGTAGCCTCTGTGCCCTTCAGCATGTTGCTCTCCTCTGACGTAGCAAAAAGCACTTCTCCTCCAGATGGCCCCGGCCTCTCCCACTCTGCCAGCGAACAGGATTGCGTGGTCGTCATCACCCGCGAAGTGCCGCACCAAACCACAGCTGACTTCATGAGGGATGCGGCAACTTGCCATCAAACCAAGCCGGAGGTGTATGAACGGCGGGTGTGCTTCCTGCTCCTCCAGCTCTGCCATGGCCTGGAGCATCTAAAGGAGCATGGCATCATACACAGAGATCTTTGTCTGGAAAACTTGCTACTAGTTCACTGCAAGCCTCTGACTGGCTGCAGTAAAACCAAAGATGAAAAGCACTTGCCCAGGCTTATTGTGAGCAACTTTTTGAAGGCCAAGCAAAAGCCGGGTGCCAGGGACTCCAAACTGAAAAAGAGCCAGGCCCGGCTGGCCCCGGAGATTGTGTCGGCCTCTCAGTACAAAAAGTTTGATGAATTTCAAACGGGCATCCTCATCTATGAACTTCTCCACCAGCCCAACCCTTTTGAGGTGAGGGCCCATCTCAGGGAACAGGAGTACAGCCAAGATGACCTCCCCCCACTCCCCAACCTTTCCATTTACTCCCGTGGGCTCCAGCAGCTTGCTCACTTGTTGCTGGAAGCAGACCCGATCAAACGCGTCTGCATCACAGAGGCAAAATGGATCCTGCAGTGTTTGCTCTGGGGTCCCAGGAAAGATTTAACAGACCAGCCTCTTAACCACGAAGAAGCCCTCTACGGTGCTCTCCAGAACTGGATCGACATGAAACGGGCTCTGCTGATGATGAAATTTGCAGAGAGGGCAGTGGACACTGAGCGGAGCATTGAACTGGAGGACTGGCTCTGCTGTCAATATTTAGCTTCTGCAGACCCAGCTTTCCTCTTTAACACATTGAAACTCCTTCAGCTTCTCTGATCTCAAAAGCATTTCAAACTGAGCAGCAGCAAGGAAAATGAAAGATGTTTCTAAGGTTGACATTCACTCACGGATAATGGTACAAATCACTTTCACACTGATGGCAGATCACTTACTAAGAACGGGATCCAATCTTTTTCTCCCCATTGAAAAAAAAATCAATCTATGTACATTTCAGGTTAATTACATTGTTTTGAATAGGTTTCAGAGTAGCAGCGGTGTTAGTCTGTATTCGCAAAAAGAAAAGGAGTAGGTGTGGCACCTTAGAGACTAACCAATTTATTTGTTAGTCTCTAAGGTGCCACAAGTACTCCTTTTCTTATTGTTTTGAATACTGTAAACTACAAACAAACAAAAACCGGATGCCTGCTATTTTGGTATGGTAACTCTTTGGGCAAATAAAAACCTGTGCGTGTGTATGTTTCCTAATGAGCAGAACGAGTTTGTGTTGAATTTCATGGCAGACATAGATCCCTGTTGGAACCAAACTTTATTCCCCATAAAAGAGGGAATATTTGAGGCAATTTGCTTATTAAATGATCTCCAGATTTGCAATACGGTTCTCTTGCCCATGCAACCAAAATTGCAGCAATGCAAAATGCCAACAGAAAAGAGCCAGACTCACTCTGTGGGTTTTCAGGCTTTGCTCAGGAACAGGTAGGATTAATGTAACAGGATGGGGACACCCCTCATCCCCAGCAGAGGCTGGGACTAGAGAAGCTGCAAAGTTTAAAAGGATTGTTTCCAGAGCAGCACCAGGTTTGTGTACGCATAGGAACAGTTCTTTTTGCTAACGTTTTCAGGATCCCATTTCTGTAACCAGCTTACAGCAAGCACAGATTTGTCATACATAGGCTAATCTTTGCATACCCCAGGGAAGGAGGGGCGTGCCCAGAATTTCCCAGTGTTACCACCACCAGGTCAGGTTCGTTGGGGGCCTTCGGCAAGTCACTGCTCTCTCTGCCTCCAGCTCTGCCTTGTACAGTGGGGAGAATGATACCTGCTTGCGGAGACCCTGTGGCTGAGATGCCCTTGGAAAGAGCTGAGTATTATTTCTGTTTTTGTTTTGTGGTCGCAACTAGAGGCCCCGATCTGGGAGCGGGGTCGCGTTGTGCTAGGCACTGTACACCCGCATTGGACGCACACACGATTGAATGTATCAGAGGGAACAAGGGACAATTGATGTGTGCGTTGCAAAGGGAGGCGCCAGCAAACTCCTACAGGGCATTAACAGCAAAGCTCTGTCTGAGCTCCGTTTCCATGTGTAGACGTGGATAGGAACAAAGAGCTTCTCCTGTCTGTCAGCCGCTCCCTCTACCTTTTTCGCTTTGTCCTTTGGGCAGTGTCTTGCGCCCCCGTCTCCTCGTTCCCACATGCTTACACTCCGGACCAGCGCAGGGACCTCGGGGTTGGGCTGCGTGCGGTGCATTCAGACAGGATGGGCTGCAGCTTAACCCTGCTGCACATGCCATGGGCTTGCTCTCCAGGAGGCTCGACACGTGGTATTTTGTTTTAATGAAGAATCGAGGTGGCTTGAAATCAGTGTGTTTCCATGCCAGGACTTGGGTGACTGATTTTCATAAAACCAGGGGGTTGTCCCCTAACCTCCTTTACGGCCTCAGTGGGATAGCAGAGTTGTAGGGCAGGGCAGGATTTAGCCTCCTTAGTCATTACTCCTTCAGCACAAGATTCTGCCATCTGTAAAATGGGTGAATAATGGGTGAGCAGCCCCACTGATTGCAGTGGGCAGCAGAATCCAGCACACAGAGATGCCGCAGTCCAGTGTCAGACTTTTTACTTCGGAGAGAGGGTTTGGATAGAAATCAGTTCAGCTTTTCACCCTTCCCCTGCTGCATGTGGGTGCAGCTTGCTTGCCAGATTGTCTGGAGCCCCTCACTGAATTACTCATTTCCCTGCCATTGCATGGGCCTCCAGCACTGGGCACCTCAGTCCTTCCTGTTCTCTGCCTGTCACCCATCCTAGTCCAGGCAGCTGTGGGCTGTGATACCTCGCTCTCCGTTGTTGGGTTTTGCATGCGGGCGCTGGTTGGCGTTGGTGTCCTGCGCTATGCGGGAGGTCAGACAGAATGGCCAGATCATGTGTTCTGGCCTGGAACTCTTTGGCCACGTTGTGTCACTGGAAACAATTCTAAGGAAATTCCCATATGCTTCGCGCCTGCCCTCATTTGTATCCAAACCCAGCAACTTTTCGTCAGGGCTTTTAAACAAGGGTTAGTGCAGGGATATTTGACACTTCTTTATAGCTGGGCAGCACCTTTTTACCTGCTCTGCATCAACTGCTAACATTTATTTATTTCTTTATTTTTAAAGAGTTGCTTTTTCATCTGTGCATCAGGTTGCTCCCATCTTTCCCCACCGATCTGTAGCATCTCCTGTGTGATGAAAGAACAGTGCAAAATAATCTTTTGGTTTCCTCCAAAATTTCTGCTGCTGTTGCGAAATCCCTTCCAATAAACCTTGTGAAACCGCCCTGTTAAATCGGCGACGCTTTGAATGCAAACGTAGCAGTTATTAAAGTTCTGTTTAACTGGGAGTCTGTCTGAAATGGTGAGCAGCAAGGAAATTCGGCAGGAAAGCTTCCGCTCTGTGTTGTGCTCTGCCTGAGTGCTGCAGGCGTTTCAGAGCCGAGGGCGATCTCGCATACGCTCCCCGATGAGCTGCAAGGTCGAGGCACAAGGTGGCAGTTAAGGATAACTGTTAATGGCCATGCTTGCTGCACTCAAGCCTCGTGTGACAATGAAATATGCCCAGATTTCAGTGCTGAAAGCTCCGGGCAATCAGGCCGTGGGGATCACTGGGCACAAATGTGAATTTTAACAAAACTCTGAACTTTCCCGCCCACCTCTGGTACTTTCTGGTTCACTGCAGATGTTTATTACCGTTTGTATTACGGTGGTGCCTAGGGAGCCAGCCGTGGGTCAGGGACGCATGATGCTAGGTGCTGTACAGACATGTAGCAAGCGAGATGGCGCTTTCCCCGGAGAACTCACAATTGACATGCCGGGCTTCAGCAGGGGAAGGAAATTAGATGAACAGAGCTGGGGAGGTGTTGGGTAAGGGAATGCTAAAATGAACTCTCTTTAACACAAACGCAGACAGGCCAGCTCCCTACCTCCCTTCTAAGGCTGTATTTAAAGGAGGAGAAGTGCCAGCTTTGTACAGTTTGACTATTTATACCACATGATGCCTCAGTTTGTGACTGTGTACACGGCTCCATCCCTGTAGCATCGTCCCCTCAGCTGTACACACCCAGGCAGCCCCCGAGGTCTCCTTGTGAGCCCTGGACGTAATGATTGATGTCCCAGAGCGGTGCGTTGTGGAGATCACTTGTTCTCTAGGAAGCAGCAGGGGAATTTCATTGAGAGGGAAGAATTGCTTTATAGTATACATAGAACAGCTAAACCCCACAGCTGGGTCTGGGTGCGCTTTTGATCTTGCTGACGGTGCTTTAGATCAGGAGGAACTCCGGGCCAGGCAGAGGAACTGAACCAGTGCCAGGCTGCTGAGAGCGAGACCAGGATCAGGCCCTCGGGCCTCCCTGCAGCCCAGTGCCAGCTGGGGAAATGCCTGTGCAAAATGCCCTCCCTGCTGCCCCAGGGCAATGGGTAGGCTGGTGGCTGCCGTCCTCGCTGGCAAAAGCTGCTTCCACTCCCAGGAAATCACACACATTCGCCCCCTCTCCAAAGCCAAACATCGTCCGGTTGCCCCTACTTGGCTTTCTCTGGCTGTGTGCTAAGGGGTCTGAACAAGAGCTTTCCACTCCATATGAGCATCTAACTCCCTGGGTGCTATGGAAGGGGAGGAGATGCTATTGTTCCCTCAGCTCCCCCAAAGGCCCCCTCCAGGCCCTTCAGAGGAAGGTGAACAAAGCTATAAGGGGCCTGCCATTGGGGTCTAGGGGCTGGCCCTTCCTCCCTGGCGCCATGGAGTAATGGGCTTGTGCCCTGCAGCAGGAGCAGCCCAAGCGGGAATGCCCAGAGTCTGAAGCCTGTTGTGCCAGCTGATTTCCTCGGAGGCTAAGCAGGGGTGTCTGTGACACTTAGGGAAATGGGGGTGCTTGGAGGAATGTTGCATTCAGTGCTTGCTTGGAGGAGACGGGAGAACCTAACCCCCGTGATTCCTGCATCAAGCCAATAACCTCTGGTTGAGCTAGAAAAGGTATTGATTTGAAAAGCATTTGATCTTTCAAATATCTTAAATCTACGTATAGACAAAGGGTGACCCCAAGCGAACAGAAATCCGCTCTTGCTGGCTTTGCTGGCCGCCTTTCAGCACGTGGTTCCCTGGCGGGCTCGTTCGGCAGAGCTGCGTGTGCCAGCACAGCAGTGAATGAACTCTCCCAAGAGCTGTTCGCAGCAGCAAAAATAAACTTGCTGGGCCCGGCCAAGAGCATTACTCAGCAATGAGTGCACATCCTGTCAATTCAGAGAGGCCTTCGTAAACTAGCCGTGACCGGAAAGAAGGAAATGCTCCAACACCTATCAGTCCAATCTGCTCCAAGAGGAAGGTGTGGAACAATGGAATCCCTGCGCAGCCGGCTCCGTGCTACGCGCAGGGCTGCAGCATCTGCTCCGTTCAGCATGGCTGGCTTGGACGTCCTCCCCCCCCCTTCCATGCAGCTCAGGGAGGGGAGGCCGACGGGTGCTGATGGGTGCGCAGCACTATTGAAAATCAGGTCTTTTAGGCTTCTTTTTAAAAAAAAAAAAAAATCTTGGCCTTTATTTTTAGGAGTAGGCGTGTGGCTGGAGCCAAATTTACAATTCAAAAGAGCATTTGACATTCCTTGTTACGAGACCCTAGCGCATGAAAAGGGACAGTAACGCCAATGTTCCTGTAGTCATTTCTGGTCCTGTCCTAACTCAGGACGAATATTCCTGTAACTGAGCGAGGTCCCTGGGGCTCTGTGTGCTGGTCGCTCGGGGAGGTGACGCTGTCCCTGGTAAGGAGGCGAAGCCAAAGGCAGACTGTCTGCTCAGCGGCCAACAGGGAGTGAGATGCCCTTCTCTGGGTGTTCAGGATGAGGGGGGAAAGTGACTTTGGAGCAGTCTGGAGCCAGGCCTGCATGCAGGGTCCTCCTGAGAACTGGCCTCTGGGGACATGAGAGCAAGATCCCTGAGCCTTTCCTGCTGGGAAAACTTTCCCCTGGCAGGCTGAATTATTCCCCCCGCCCCGCTCTCCAAGTGAGAGGAGTCACCACATGGCCAGCTCCGCTCTCGGGGCTAGTCCAGGGCTGCTGGGAGTGTCTGGGCCCTGGGGGTGGAGACTAAAGTTGGGATTTTAGTCGAGTTCTGTAACCTGCACCTTGAGCCCTGCACCCCTTGGTGGTGATGGGAAATCCTGGCCCAGAAGCAGCCTGACTCCTGAATGAAGAGGACGCCTGCCAGCAGCGATAATCAGCCCTCTGCAGTGACTGAGGAGTCCAGAGCCATCTCTAAACCAGTGGATCCGTCACGGAGTTGTAAACGTGCCGTCTTTTAGTTAGCCAGTCGGGGAATTGTTTGGGAGACCCCTTACTCCCTGAACTGTGACTTCAAGCCAGGGGGTAAGGGTTTGGGGATTGTATTACCTGCTGCCTAATAAACCCCTTATCCCACTTGTGAGTTTTTTGGGCTGTACTGAATGAACCCAGTCAGCCAAGTTGCTAACTACTGCACAGAAGATATCGTGGTCACAGGTCATCAAGGGCCCCTACAAGCATACCAATGGGACGCTAATTCTAAGTTTGCTGTATCAGGTTGCCTGTATTATCTGCGTGGGCACCGGTCACCCTGAGAATAGTGTTTTACCCTGTTATGTTATAGTTATCATAATTACTGTTTGTTTGGGTTATTTCTTGGGAGTCTCGCACTATCTGAAAAATAAGTGGGGGTTATCCTGTGGTTAGAATTTTCCAAGCTGCCCTGGTGACCTTGCCAGGAAGGAGCGAGGGGGTGGAGGCACTGCCAAATAAATTCATATAGAAAAAATATAAAGAAGTTACACCCTGCTTAGTGTGTGGCAGGATCCAGAAGAACCCAGGCCTGTCCATCAAACCCATAAGCAGATTGGCATTAAAGGAGGTAACCTAGTGGAGAGGGGGTGCTACATTCCAGAAGAGAGATTAAATCTCCTGCTTCGGGACTTAAGATGATCTTTGACTCTCAGAGACAGAAAGTGATGCACTTTAGGGCTCTTACACCTTCCGCTGAAGCATCTGGGGCCAGTTGTCAGACTGATCCTATCATGTAATATCCTGAACAAACCTTATGGAATTAAGATTAACTTTACTGAATTAAGTTAAACCTTATCGAATTAGGGTTAGCACCCTTGGCATTCATTATATTACAAATGCAAATGTTTGAGTACATTGAGGGATTGTATGGAAATTCTTTAGCAGGAAAACAAGATTAAGGCAATATCTGGAAGGCATGAGGAAGTTCAAAGGTCTTTTTGGAACAATAGATGTGAGATGGATTTCCTTAGGAAATACCTCGAGGTGAGGGGAATGCAAATTCTCTCCCTCTGAAGCCAATTCTTTGAAGATACACTCTGGGGGGAGAGAAAAAGAGACCCTCTGCCTACTAACTGCATGCATTTGGAAACTCCAGTTCAAAGACCCCTGAACTGTATAAAAAGGAATCTGAACACATTGTGAGTGGGCTTGTTCTGAGCTACATGTAGGGCTGTCTGACTGCACTCTTGGGCCCCATAGGGAAATGGGGGTGCTTGGGAGGAGTGCTTGCTTCTGGGGGGCTGAAAAAACCTCACCCCCAGTCAAAAAAGATAACAATGTGAGGCGCCATTAGGAAATGGATAGATAATAAGACAGAAAATATCATAATGCCACTATATAAATCCATGGCACATCCGCTTCTGGAATATTGCATGCAGTTCTGGTTGCCCCATCTCACAAAAGACATATTGGAGTTTGGAAAAGTTGCAGAGAAGAGTAATAAAATAATTTGGGGGATGGATCAGCTTCCATGTGAGGAGAGATTAATAAAACTGGGACTGTTCAGGTTGGAAAAGAGAGGCCTAAGGGGGGATCTGAGAGAGGTCTAGAAAATCATGACTGGGGTGGAGAAAGTGAATAAGGACGTGTTATTTATCCCTTCACATAACAAGAACCAGGGGTCAGCCAATGAAATGAATAGGCAACAGGTTTAAAACAAACGTAAGGAAGTACGACGATGCATGGTCCACCTGTGGAACTCGTTGCCAGGGGATGTTGTGAAGGCCAAAACTATAACTGGGTTCAAAAAAGACTTAGATAAGTTCATGGAGGACAGGTCAATCAATGGCTATTAGTCAAGATGGTCAGGGATGCAAACCCATGCTCTCGGTGTCCCTAAATCTCTGACTGCCAGAAGCAGGGACTGGACGATGGGATGGATCACCCAACAGTTGCCCTGTTCTGTTCATTCCCTCTGGAGCGTCTTGTACTGACCACAGTCAAAGACTGGCTACTGGGCTAGACGGATCATTGGTCTGCCTCACTACGGCTGTTCTGATGAGTTGAAGCTCTGATGAACTTGTAACTAGATGGGTGCCCTAAGGCAGGGGATTAAAACTGCACTTGCCAGAGCCAATGTGAGAGATGGGATAACTCTAGTGAGCTTATTAGCATGTGGGTAGGCTCTTTTATTGTTTAATATGTTTTCTTTGTAATGCTTTGTACTTCGACTAAAGTAGGGTCACTTAGAAAGAGCAGTGTTGTAACTTTATCTCTGGAGCAATTACATTGTGACTCATCTCTGAAGAGAAGCAGAGCAACCTGTCTGTGCTGGGAATGACACAGTGAAGGCAAGGGAAGTGTCCAGCCTGGAAATAGCCCGATCAGAAGGGAGACAGAGACGCACGTCTCCATTGAAGGGAGGCACCAGCTGGGGAGTGGAAAGCCAAGAATGGGTGCCCTTACTGAGCCGCTGCCGGGGAACGCCAGGAGCAGTTGCCCTGAACTGAGTCATAGCCAGAGGCAGGACGGTGGATTAGGTGGTCGGAGGGTCTGCTCCAGTCTGGCAAGTCCTATGTTCTTATGACACATGACTGCAGCTAAAAGGGCGGCTTTAAAGAGGCACTCGCCCTTCATCTGCTGGGCCTCAAAGGCTGTCCTGTCTTGTGGCCGGACTGAGTAACAGAAATGGGCAGGGTCTCTTCTTCCCACCACATCGTTCACGCTTGGCAGCCCAGGCCTTGCACTTTGCTTGTCGGATCGATGGAGTGAGCTGCCTGGCCAGAAGTGAGTCCGGGGAAGTGCCAAGGGGAAGGAAGTCACTGAACAATGCCCTCTGTCAGACCGCTGATGTGTGGCATAAATAGCACAGACAGCAAAGCTTCAAGTGCTTCTATACCCATTACTATGGGCAACTTATTAGTGATGCAGCCCAGCAATAGGCAGGTTCTTTTGTGCCGTCTTGGTTTGGTCCTTTTGGTCACGTGGCACGTACACCTTTGTCTAGAAAGCCTTTCTGCTCGGGTCCCTCGGGGTTCACAGTTCCCTCTTCATTGCCATCTCTTTCTGCCCCGAGGCCTTGTCTGCACTCGGAAAGGGGGCAGGGCGGGCAGGGGTTACCATGCGTTAGCTGGCACGTGGTCACTCACATGGTAAATAATCACTTTTTGCCAAGGGCAGATGCACCCCAACGCTACCCCCCGTTTGAGCCCTGCCTTGGGATCTAACAAACATCTTCGGAAAGTCTGCTCAGACAAGCTTTGCCACAGCACGTGCTAGGCCTTGTCTGGACTAGAATAAAGGGTGTGATGTTCGCTCAGACTGTAACCCGACCACTTACCACACGCTAAATTGTACGCAGAAAGACAGTCTGCCTCAGCTGCCTAGACTTTAATCAGCGGGATCCCAAGGCCTCCCGTCCCCCTCTCACTTGGTCATGCCCCCCCCGCCCCGCTTTGCTATCGCTTTGCACTGGCCTGAGTGGCTAGTACCCAAGGGCACACTTTTGGGTGTGCACTGAAAGGCACGTCCATCAGTCCCCATGCTCCGGCTGTGCGGGCGCTCGTCCCCCGGGCAAACATTGCGCAAGATTCCGTGTCTGGGGGGCGGGAGGGGGGGTTATGATGCTCGCTGGGTGCTGAGAACTGGTCAGGTGGGGTAGGGTGAGAGCTACATAGGTGTTTGCTCACCGAGCCAGACCACAAGGTAATGAAACGTGGGTGGGTGATTGTTGGGAAAGGAGCTCCGTGGGGAATATTTGGCTGAGATACAAAAGCTAGAAATGTGATTCGTATGCTCCTGGCCAAAGTCCAAGCTGTCGCTGAGCACGGAGCAGAGGGAGCCTGGCTGGGCACGCCCTCCTGCCATGGCTAGGGGGAAGGCAGTCAGTGCTGTTCACACCAGTGCTTGGCAGAGTTCTGCCCAGGCCTGCGGACCACATGGCACCTGCCCAGGACCACTCCCAGGAAGCCGGGACATGCCCTGAGGCTCCCCTTGCACGTCTTCTGACAGATCATCACGTTAGGCAGGGAGCTTTGCAGCTGTCCCCCTGGGGTGCCAGCCTCCACCAGAGCCCCTCCCCATATGAAGTTTCTGATTCCCCAGGACAGCCAGTGCCCCGTAGCTCTCTGTGAGCTCTTGGGGGCAGGAACTGTCTCTGGCATAATACAGCACCTAGCACAATGGGGCCCCACATGATTAATAAACAGTAACACTGCCCCTCCTGCAGAGCTGCCTGCCGACAGGAGGGTCCTGCTCTGAATCACTAACAGCATCAGCATCTTTCATGGGCACTGCATAGTCAAATCAGGGCAGGAGTCTTAAAATGCCTCCTGATGGGGCACAGGCTGTGTGCCAGTTAGGACTGAGGTGGGAGAAAACTCCTTTCCTCCCAGGTCCGCCCCCCTTAGCCTGTATGGGCTGCCTCTTCCCAGAGCCCTTGGGACTCGCTTGGGACTGACAGAAATAGAGGCGACCGACACTCTAAAATCGGAGCACAATGGTACATAGCTACCTGCATCGGTTCGGGGGACGTGCACGTGTTGAGGGAGCAACATGCGCAGAGGGGGGGGTTGCAGGGAGCCCCCTTTTAATTCTCTTCTTCCACACAGCCGGTTCTCTGCACAAACCGTGAGATCCACAAAGGCATTTAACTCTATGTGGGCCGGCTCATCTTTTATTTCTTCCCACGGACTCCACCAAAACTGATCCAGCTGCTCCGCCTCATTGAGTTTGGTGTCTGCTGTGAGATGGTGGAAGTGCGCCACATAGGTGGTCGCCATATCCTGCCCCTGTTGGAGTTTCCTCAGAGCAGCCTCAGCCGTTCGAACCAGGCCAGGTTGGAGCGCCAGGAGATCAGAATCGAGACCCAGTCCGGAGGGCAGGAACCAGGTGGCAGTCACCAAGAGTCAGGAGGGCAGGATCAGAAGGCAGGAACAGGTAAACACCAGACTGACAGCCCGTGGCAGGGTGGAGTGGTCCTGCCCAGCCCCACACAAGGATACTGCTCGCTCCTTGGACTGGTCCTGCCCAGCCCCATACAGGCTGGTGCAGGAAACCACTCTCGACACTGGGCAGCCATGTTTATGTGGCCCCAGAGAGCCAGGGCAGAGGGGCTTTGGTCAACAATACAGCCCCTAGACTGGCAGCCATTTGCGGGAGGAGAGGAGAGGTGTGCATTAGCCCTGACCCCTGGCCGTGCGTTGAGGGGTGGCTTTCCTCTCCCTGGCTGCCCCACATGTCACTTGCAAGGGGCCTGACTGCTTGGGCTCTAACTTCCCCTGCACAGCACCTGTGGCTTTCCGCAGCGCTGGGACGAGTCTGCACACAGGTACATGCTGCCATCTGCTGGGCTATCCGGGGCCAAAGCCCATCTGTGCCTTTAGCTAGCTGGCCCCTTTCCTAAGGGGCACACACAGCGCGGCATCTGGGCTGCCCAGAGGTAGGGAGGTTTGCCCCAGGGCCCGAACCAAGCGACGGTGATGTCACGTGCTTCTGTAGCAGCTATGGCCCGGTAACAGAGCTCGCTTATACACACCAGGTGTCTTCATCAGTAGACCTTTTCGTGCTCTGCCTGCTAGGGCTGAGGTTAGCTTTAAATCAGGTTGGTTACACACGGCGCCACCTCGTGGCTGAGCGGTGTGACACAGATTCACACCGGTATCGTTGAGGCCGGGCGTGTAGGTTGCTTCGGCCCGGCCACCCCTCCGTTGCAGAGAGGCAGACAAGCCAAACCAGAGGGGTGCTGTAGCCGCTTGAATGTTGGGAGGGGCGTGGTGTGGGGAGATCTGTCAGGAGCAGCAGTTGGGGCGGGGGGTGGGGGGCTTGTAGGTACTGGAGGGGGCCAGCAGCGGCCCTTGATGGGAGAAGCCAAAGGGCAGTAGGTTGCTGAGGCAGCTCGCTGTGGCTTCCTCCGGAGACGGAGGGAGCCAGGGCGGGCTCCTTGGGCGACTGCTGGGGAGAAGGCCCAAACACCACCCATGTGGTCCTGTGAGGCCGGGCAGTTGTGGGGTTAGAATAGATTGCTCCCCGTTGGCTTAGGGTCCCAAGATCAGCAACCATAGCAGAGGGGTACCACCTAGGGACATGGGGCTAAAACCTTGTGAGGAAGGAGTGACAATAGAACTGGCATGAGACTATTAGGCCAACAGCAGAACCAGCATGGGATGACTTGGCTGACGGCAGGACCAGCACGAGGCGATGGGGCCGATGGCAGGACCCATGCCTGGCAAACAGGCCAATGACAGGACCAGCACCAGGGATGAATGGGCTGATGGCAGGACCAGCATGGGGAGACTGGGTTGACGTCAGGACCAACACTGGGCAAACAGGGCAACGTCAGGACCAGCATGGGTCAACCGGGCCAACAGCAGGACTAGCCCCAGGCAAACAGGCCAATGGCAGGACCAGCGTGAGGTAACCAAACAAACAGCAGGACTGTCACCAGGCAAACAGGCCAATGGCAGGACTAGCACTATGTGTTCTCTATGTCTAAGCGACCAAGTGACTGATGATTTGGGTACCTCAAGTTTTGGGGGTCTGGTTTTCAGAGGGTGGGGGCTCAGCACTTCCTGAAACACAGGCCCTTTAAAGTGACTCAAGTTGGGGCCCCAAAATTGCTGCTTACGCTTGTTAATTTAGGCCTTAACTCTAGCATGACAAACAGGGACTTGGAGCCACCTGTGCCAGACAGCTAAGGAGTCCTCTAGCTCCTGTCAAAAACACACACGCAGGTGGAGGGCTGGGGCTGGAATGCATACGAGCACATGTGTAATGGGGACTGAGGTGGGGTGAGCGAGTGTCAGGAATGGGGAGTTACTGAGGAACAGGAGGGCGGTGGCAGGGGGACAGATCTAGCTCGTCCCTGGCATCATGGCCAGAGGAGTCTGAAGATGGGATCTGATGGTTCATGAGTTTCTTATCAACAGCCTTCACTTGCCCCAGAAGGGCTTTATTGTACATCATACAGTATGTGTAACACCAGATACGTGGCAGTAGAAAGCTTTGGTTTATCTAAATGTAAGCAGGGGCTGAATGAGCTCTCCCCGGACATCTCGTGATGAGCTGAGGGACAAGACTTCAGGAACAGCCTGTGCTTGCATAGATCAGTGGTTCTCAAACATTTTTACTGGTGACCCCTTTCACATAGCAAGCTCCTTATAAATTAAAAGCACTTGTTTATATATTTAACACCATTATAAATGCTGGAGGCAAAGTGGGGTTTGGGGTGCAGGCTGACAACTCGCGACTCCCTGAGGGGTCCCGACCCCCAGTTTGAGAACCCCGGCATAATCACACTTACACTACCTAGGTGCGCAGCATGATGGAGCTGCTTTGCCAAAGTGATCACTTTTGGCTGGGGTTGGGTTACGAGTCACTTGAGTGCAGGGGGAATGAAAAGTTGTCGTCCTTATTGTGTGAGTAAAGGGGGACAGAACTGTACTTAGCCTGCCCTGATTGAAGGGATCACCCTGACTTGAATCTCACGCACTAAGCAGGATGCCAAATGCCAGTAAAGGAAAGAGAAGGTAGGAACAACAGATGTTCCTGCCTAGTGATGTGGGCTTTGCTTAAGGAACGCTGGACACCATTTGATTCTCTCCTCTCTGCTGTTTAAAGACAGCTGAGATTCCTTGTTTTGTTCAGTGATCACTAGCGCTGAAATCACTGATAACCAGGCGCTGAGCCTTAGACCTGCTGTTGGACGGTGTTGCAGTGAAAGAGATGGTGCAGCCCGCAGCAGCAGGGCGGTTCCCCGCTGCCCTCTGAAATCTCTGAGTGGGGTTAAGTGGTGGAACCTCAGACTGTAACGCTGCAGCAGAGAGGCCGGGGCGGCGGAGGGAGGGCGGCAGCAGAGAGGCCGGGGGGGCGGAGGGAGGGCGGCAGCAGGGAGGCCGGGGGGGGGGCGGAGGGAGGGCGGCAGCAGAGAGGCCGGGGGGGGGGGGCGGAGGGAGGGCGTCAGCAGGGAGGCCGAGGGGGGCGGAGGGAGGGCGTCAGCAGGGAGGCCGGGGGGGGGGGCGGAGGGAGGGCGGCAGCAGAGAGGCCGGGGGGGGGGCGGAGGGAGGGCGGCAGCGGGGAGGCCGGGGGGGGGGGGCGGAGGGAGGGCGGCAGCGGGGAGGCCGGGGCGGCGGCGGAGGGAGGGCGGCAGCAGAGAGGCCGGGGAGGGCGGAGGGAGGGCGGCAGCAGGGAGGCCGGGGGGGGGCGGAGGGAGGGCGGCAGCAGGGAGGCCGGGGCGGCGGAGGGAGGGCGGCAGCTCAGTGAATAGTGGCAGCCGTGAGCCAGTTGCAGTGGTGACTCAACGCCTACCCGGCTGGGGGTGGGCAGTGAATCCATGTGAACACACCTCTGAACTCTGGGTCTTCGCTGACCAAGGACAGCAATTGTGAGTGGGGTGCCTTGCGGGGGAGGGGAACGGCAGGTTAAAGGAGCGTTTGTACATTTGACTTTCACACTGCAAGGGGAGACCCCGTGGCAAAGGACACTGCCCAATCTACTCTGGGGTGGGTGTTAGGTCCTGGGCACATACTTTCGAATCATGGTTGTGGTGTTTTCCCACATGAATGCTGGGTTCCTTTTCCCTTTTTATTAAAAGTTTTCTTTGCAATCACAGATTCACTGCTTGTGAGAGGGAAAATATCGCCTCTTAGAGTCACCCTGGGGTGGTGCTTAATTTTCCCAGATTATTGGGTTGGGGCTCGAGCAGGTTCTGTTTTGTATTAAGAGGAACCCCTAAAAGGGGTGCAGTTAGACACTCAGCCATCCTGCACCCTCAGTTACGTTGTGCAGCCCCAGCGAACTCATGGCTAGCGCCCAGGACAGAATGTGGACTTCTCCACACTGGAATCTCTTGCGGAAAAGGGCGGGGTGAATAGCATGGAGGGGCAGGGGGGAGAAGAGTGTGGGTCAGACTCATTTTTCTCTGGATCTCACGACCAGCCACAGCAGTGAAACACCGTACAGGAGAGGAAAGAAGCTGTTGTAGGAGGCACCCAGCAGCCAGAGTGCAGAGAAGTTCCTCATCTCCACCGCAGCCGTGATGTACGCAATAATTAGTTGGGTCTGGACCCAAGTCAGGGCCTTATATAGCAGTTTGGTGTGCCAGGACTTCGCAAGTGAACGGAGAAAAGGGTGAATCCGGTAATCAGCCTCCACCATCGCTGCCCAGCACAAGAAGCCAAACACTTGCCCTGGGTGGAGCCCGTGCCACCAGGCCGAGAAGGCAAAGGTGGCGAACAGGGGCTGGGCGGGGCTGCGCTGGAAGATGAGCCTCCTCAGCCACCGGGAAGTGCTCTTGTTCCAGGTCCTAGTGAAGAGGGCTATTCTGTTGGTGGTCTCCAGGGTCCATATGTCTGCATCAGAGAGGTCGCCGCAGGCAGCCTCTGCACCGGGGGCATGGCCAAGCTCCAGCCCAAAGCCTGCTGCGCTGAGGAGAGCCTCGTCGAGCACCCACTGGGAGTAATACGCCAGTTTGAAGAGCAGGGCAGAATGCCACACGACGTACACACAGCCAAAGCCGGTGCAGTCCGTCAGGCAGGCCAGTGGGGCTCCGCAGCTCCTCACAGCCATTCTCAGCAGGTGCAGAGCCAGGGCACAAAGGCATTTCTGGCCTGCAGCCCTCAAGGGACGCGTGGGCTGTGAAGTGCATGAGCCCTGGATCTGGACCTGAAATCTCCTGAAGGAGCATAGCGGGCCTCCCAGCAGGGCAGGGAAAAAGAGCAGGTAACTGCACAGAGGCAGTGCCTGCAGCAGTGGCTCCCTCCCATCCCCCCGTTCAGATCCCATCGTCACCTTCCCTTCGTGGATATCCAGAGCCAGCGATGTGACCTTCTGGGTCTGCAGCATGAGAGACGAGAGGGAGATTGTCAACCTGCAAGGGGAGGAGAGAGCAAGCAGAGTGGCTGTGATAGGAGTCCCGCAGTGCGCGCCAGGGCTGGTGTTGCCCTGAATGGACACACAGCGCTGCTCCCGGAACACGCCCACGGTGCTGCGTGCAAGGTCGCGCTGTGTGGAGGGTGCCATTTTGAGAGCAACATGGCTTCCTCCACGTGGCATGGCCTTGCGAAAGTGCCGGAACACGGTTCTGGCGTGTCCCGGCTCCGCCACTGCAAGGGGGCAGCTGCAGCATCAGCCCCTTCTGTGCTGGCTTGGATTGAGGAGCATTCTGGCTGCATGGGGCTGGACCCCTGCCTGTATAAACATCAGGTCATAGCGGGCGGAGCTCTGCCTTGGCCTCCCTCTCTGTGCTGCAAACACGACTTAATAAGCAGCCACTAACCACTGGCCTGCCTCTCCCATTTTCCTGCCTTAGGCAGCTGTACAAGTGCCTGAGCCAACCCTGCTGCACGTCTGCAAAAACCTGTGGACGCTGCGAGCCACAGTGGCACCAACACAGTGACACCAACCTCAATACCCACGCCACACACCCAGACCTTTAGCCTCAACATGCTTAGCGACTGCCTGGTTATTTGCAGTGGGCCTGCTCTGCTTCCGTATGTTCCCCTGAACGTGCATGGCACCGTCCCTGCATCTTGCCAGGAGGAGCCGGCTGGACCCAGGGTGTAGTCAGAGCGTGGGGTGTCCAAGTGGGACAGCTGAGTCAGGACAGGGATGGGAGCAGACTGACATCCTGATGGACGAGAAGTGATTCCATCACCGTCAGTGCTGCCCTGGGGTGATGCTGAGCGCCCGGCCTGGCAAGCGAATACTGGAAAAGTCATGAACATTTCACATCTGGAAAGGTATATGGAGAAGGGGCCACCTGATTTTAGCCCTTAATGACTCTGGGAGTTGCTGAGCACGAGATAGAAAAGGCAAAAACCAGGCCGTTAAACGGTGGGGGGAACCATCCCCCTTGAATGCTGAAGCATGCATAGGAACGACAAGCTTTGTGAAATACCCGGACAGCTTGCTGCAGCATTTCATGTGAGAAGAGAGTGCATGGTGTTAAGGCACATGGACTGTCCTCGAGAGTATGACTGCCCCTAGGGACCACACCGATTCTCCTCTGTTACACCCATACAGCCCAGAAAAATCTGGACAAGTCTTCATGCAAAATCTGGCCCAGGCTGTGTCATTTGAGGAAACAGGTGGGCTTGTGCATTGCTGCCTGGTACCTGACGCATGGGGCTCCTTGCAAATAATGTCCCCTGTAGTGCAGGCCCAGGTGGCAGAGAGTCTGCCAGGACATCTGGAGCACAAATGCCCACGTGTGGACCTGCAGTGGGCCGACTGAGTGGAAAATGGCCACGGAGCAGAAGGTGGGGATGAAGAGCAGCAGGGCATACCATCCCATGGCAGCACACGCTAGAAGGCAGCCTCCCACCAGGAGCAAGACGTACCTAGAAGAAATCAGAAATGTTTGCTTTCTGAAGCTGTGGCGGTTCATTGGGTTTGGCACTGCCCAGCACCAAGGGCCGACAGTCTGCAGGTGAGGTGGGTGAGATTCTCTCCTGGGCTGGCTTTGCCCTCTCCTGTAGCTTCTTGCCTTTGTATGGATTGCCCCTCCCGCTGTCCTCCCCCCTTCCTCGTCAGTGCTCCTTCAGTAGTCTAACAGAGGGTGCCTGAGGACCAGACAGCTTGTGGCACTGCCTTCCTCTTGCTTCATTTCCAGACTCATTCCCCCACACCAACCCCAAAGCACACCTGGCCAAGTGCTGCATTTTCTCCAGGCACTCTCCCCTGCCTCCACCCAAGCCCTGCTGGGTTCCCTCCTGGGAGGCTCTTCCATGCCAGCAATCACCGGTGATTCTCAGGGTTAAGTACATTTTGTCTCTAAATCTTTACAAACTCACCAGCATAGCCCTGTTCTTTAGCCAGCCCTGCCACCACGTCGTCTCTGGGTCGACAGAGGCTAAGTTCCCCACGCCAGTGCGGCTGTGTTTGACACCACCCCCCGGGCCACACACTCTTCTCTAAACCCCTGCCAATGTCTCCTGGGCAGCAGGCGGGACATTCCCCACACTGCTGTGCTCAGTTCTTCCTGGCAGAGCTTGGCACTCCCCCAGGGGCAGAGGGAAACCATGAGGGTCCATGAGGCTGTGCCCTCCTGGGGCCCCAAGGGGCATGGGAATTTGGTACAATATTTCCTGCTCCAGATTAGTTTCCTAACCCTAATGCAGCACATGCTGCTGATCTTCACAAGCATGAAGGCGCTGAGCATTGCTAGCTCTCTGATCTCCAGGGACTCACCACCCACGAGCATCGTCTTATGCTTTTCTCTGCTTTAGTTGCCCGTTTTTTCCTGTCCCTCCACCCTTTAGAGGCCGGGTATCTCTGCAGCCTAGATATCCATCTAACCTGATTGCTGCTCTGACTGACAAGGTGGAGGATGCCATCATTCAGTGAGCAAACCCGTTGGGCCTGTGGGAACTCTCTCAACCTCCCAAAGAGACAGGTGCCACTTGTGAGTTTGCCCTGCTAGTCAGCCAGGCAGCTTTCCAGAGGACTGTAGTCCATGGTGGATTCACAGTAAGGGCTCCAGTGAAGTCTTTTGATTTGAACTTTGTATGTGTTCTCCAGGCTGGCCTGTGGCCCAAACTGTCCAATCTGGGCATCCAACCCAAAGTGACTTGATTTCTAAAGGTGCTGATGACCTGCAGTGCCATCACATGCTGGTGGGAGAGGGGGCAGTTTACATCTCTGAAAATGTAGGCCTTGTATCTTCATATAGTTGCATACAAATGCCGTTGTATCCAGCTGCTGGCTTTCTGTTTGGTTCATTGTATCGCTTGACTGACCTGCAGGTCCCATTAACTCCAGAAGACCTGAGTGAACTTGGTACATTGAGCTCCTCTCCCCATTCTTTCCTCAGATTATAACCCGTGACTGCTGCCTACTGTGGATGCCCAACTGTGGAGGTGGGGTTTTATAAATCACCTAACAGGAACACTAGACCCTCTGCCAGTCAGGGAGACTTGTGCTTCTGAGTCACTTAGGTGCCTTTGAAAATCCCACCTGAGGGTCACAAGTTCATCACTGATTCCTTGGAACATGACCTGTGATTTGGATTCATGTAATTGCTGCATCTTCAAGCCAGATCTACTGTAGCTTGCAGGTCTTTATGCAAATAATGATACTTCGTGATTCTCTAGGGCTGGTCATCTACGTATCTCAACATACTTTACAAACATTAATTACATGGGTGAAACCAAGGCACAGAGAAGTTTTGATAAGGTCACAGTGTGAATCAGTGGCAGTCATGAGTAGATACAGAGAGTTTTGATTCCCAGACCCTTGCTGTACCCATCCTCCTTCCCTAGGAAAGAGGTTAGCAAAATTGCCTCACCTGTGAAACCTGCACTTCGACTAGAATTCACCACCAAAGCTCACAAGCATGGAATTAAAGCAAACATGAAAGCATACCTGGCATTTAGCGAGAGAGACCCAGAGGTGCAGAGATAGTGAAAGGAAACGGCAAATGGAAATGCAACCAGCTGGTAGAAAGCTAGAGGGTGAAGAGCAAGCGGATTTGCCCAATCCATTGAGAGCCTGCTTTTCAAGAGAGTTAATTCTGCAATGGTCTTCAGTTCCTGGGGCACCTAGATGAAGAACTGAAATTTGTATCTTTTCCCCTTCTCTTTATATGGGGCAGGAAGGTGGGGTTAAAGCCAAACCCCAGATAAGCAGTGTAAATGTGTCTGTCAGAGAGCAAAGCCAGCGTGCTAAGGAAACGAGATTATCTGAACTGCGGGGCCTGGCACACCATGATACATACAAGGAGAAGAAAAGGAAAATATTCTCTTTGTTTTTGTAAACGCTATTTCTGCTAAGTGCCGACACCCCAGGACTTGTGTTCAGATGGAAAACATGCTGCTTCATATTTGGGCTGCTAAGCTCCTGAGCAACCTCCTGCTTTTCGATCACAGGAAGCGTTACACGCAGAGATAAGAGAGCGTTCTTTTCCAACATGTAGCTTAAATACCAAGCTATTGGAACACCTTGACGAGGGGCGAAATGACTTCAGCAATTATCCAGCGACTAAAGCAGGGCAGTTGCGTTTGCTTGGTCTCTGTGTTCTGATACCCCCGCCCCTGCAGCTGGACGGTGTCACATTCAAGCTGTTGGAAGGGCATGGAGGAGCCAGTGGAAAGACAGCAAATGAGCTAGGCCTGCTGCCATGGCTGCAGGAAGAGTTCAGGAGCACTACAGAGACAGAACAGCTCCTTGCACATACCCTGAGATGTTTCACGCTCAGTTTTTCCCTTCCCATGATCTCAGGGTCATTGACAGCAGCCTTGGCTGTGTCCCTGGCCAGTTTACCTTCAATATGTAGGTGTGTAATGTTAGGCTTTAAAATACTGGCCTAAATGTATAGCAGAGAGCTCCAAAATGTGCAGGCAAGAGTCACACACCCAGCAGCCATGGTGCAGACAGTTCTGCTCCCGATGAGTGCTGTCTTGAGAGTCCCTCGCTCCAGGGAACGTCTGAGGCCTGGACACGCATTTAGCCAGCTGGCTTTGTTGCGTGTAACAGAAGGATATTGGATGTCCTGCTTCATCAGAATCCCTCAGCTCCAAGTGGCAGCAATGACTATGCCTTCGAAGGGAGTGAGGGAACATGCCAGTGGAGCTGGCTGTTCCCAGCTTCCCTCGGCCAGGCCAGGCCTTTATTTCTATGGGGGATTCACAGCATGCGGGGATGTCAGGAAGCTGTTGGCAGCCACAGGTGAGAAATGAGAATATGGAGCAGGAGCCTTCCCATCTGCGTGGTCCCCAAAGGCAATTCCAGTGCAATAAATGTGCTGGTGCTCTCATCCCTGTCATGGTAACACAACTGCGGGACTGAGAATTTCAGGGCAACCGTCAGGCTTTTCTGAAAGCTGGACCCTGCACCAACACTAACCCCAGGTGCACACACATATATAGGGTGACCAGACGTCCCAGTATTAGGGGCTTTGTCTTATATAGGCAACTGTACCCCCTACCCTGAAAACAGTGTCCCGCTTTTTCACACTTGCTCTCTGGTCTCCCCACGTATGCAGTAAGTTAAGGGTCAGTTTACCAGTGGTTACGCATTCACCTACAGATCACTTTGCCCCCTTGAAGGGAAGATAACCATCACTCAGCACTGTCCTGTGCTCCTCCCACAGCAGGACAGTTTATTACCCCACTCAAAGGCTGGCAAACCAGGGCATGCAGAGGAAAGACACCCCCCCACACACACACACACAGATAGAAGTGAGCGTACCAAGAGCAAACAAAACACAGACCTCAGCAAACCAGGCAACGTAGAATTAAGGTGTCATCGTCGTGTGCCCCTTTGAGCACTACGCAGTTCCTCGGGCTGATCACAGTGCCTTTCCCCGGCTGCCAAACCACAGCAACACGCACTCCCTGGATCCGCGGTGCTGCACAGGGCCCAGCAGTGGTCCATTGGAGGAGAGGAAGCAGAAGGGTGATTGGGAGTCATGCCGGGCATAGACAATGGCAGGTGGTGTCAGGGAAAGGTGATATCACATTCCCAGGGTTAGCTCCACAACAGGATTTAGGCACCTAACGGCCTGATCTGCTATTGGTTATGCCCAGTGGTGCGGGGATTAAGGCATTTGCTTGGGATGTGGTCAGGCATCTGATGTGCATAGGTTGGGAAGACACCTGAGGAACAGATTGGGGAAGTGGGACACCTGCAGACAGTGATCCAGGATGGTGGGATAGATCCGTAAGCCTGGACCAAGAAAATAGACTTGGAAATGCCTTCAGCATCTGTGGAGAAGTAGTACAGTTGATTAAGAAACATGAAAAAGCTTTCTCACAACATCCTTTGGATTTCGGGTGTGCCACCCAGATACTGCACACCGTACCCACCGCAGTACATCCTCCAGTTAGGGAAGGATTGTGAGCAATTGCGCTCGCTTTGGATCAGCTGCTGTAGGAAAGGATAAAAAGAGGTGTTGGAAGCTAATGTAACAAAAGAGGGTCACAGTCTATGGGCTGTGTCCACTGTGCTGGTTAAGACAAAAGACACGAAACTGCGCTTTTGTGTAGGTTCCTGAAAAGTGAACCAAGTCACCCATAAAATCCCTATCCCTTACCTAAAACTGAAGATTCCTTAATGGTATTAATGTCAGCAAGTTTCTTTCCTACTGTCGATATAGCAAGTGAGTACTGGCAAATTCCCATGGCGCCAGAAGACCAAGAAAAAACTGCCTTTGTAACACCCATGGTACTTTATGAATTTACAAGAATGTTATTTGGGTTATGTAATGCTCCAGGGACATTTCAGAGATTGGTAAAGCGTTGCCTGGACTCTGAGAACTTTGATACCGTTTTATTGTATCTAGACATTGTTGTATATTCAAAATCCGTTGAAGAACATTTGCAATACTTGCATGTGGTATTTGATCTATTTGGGATGTGTAGTGTCTTCTGCCGGGTGGCTACTGATCCAGAGAAACTGAAAGTGGTAGAGGAGTGGCCGGTACCTGCTACAGTAGAAGACGTTCTTGGCATTTGTCAGTTACTGTTGATTTCTTAAGCACTTTGCTAAAGTTGCTCTGCCATTGAATGAATTGCTAAGAAACACTGGAGGTAGGAAAATTTCTGAAGCTGCCCAGGTAAAATGGAGCGCATAGTGTTAAGCAACATTTGAAGAACAGGTTTCAGAGTAACAGCCGTGTTAGTCTGTATTCGCAAAAAGAAAAGGAGGACTTGTGGCACCTTAGAGACTAACCAATTTATTTGAGCATAAGCTTTCGTGAGCTACAGCTCACTTCATCGGATGCAACGCTTATGCTCAAATAAATTGGTTAGTCTCTAAGATGCCACAAGTCCTCCTTTTCTATTTGAAGAACTGAAATTTTTCCTAGTACAACCGCCTATCCTGGTATATCCAGATTCTGAACTACCTTTGAGAGTGTACATTGATGCCAGCAACAAAGGACTGGGAGCTATTCTTGCTCAGGAGCAAGATGGCAGGGAGTGAGTTTGGTGTTTGTTTTTTTCCCCCTCCCTTAGACTTGATTTATTTAGGATCATTTGTACATTTCAGCGACATCTGAAAGATCTCCTTTAGGCTACAAGACAGACAGCTTCCCTACCATTAGCCAAACCCTGGTTTGGAGTGTTTGCTCTACATCACTGACATGTTAAAACATGGTGTGCTTGTGGAGTTGTGGCACCGGCTGGCACCTCCACAGGACATCCTTCAAAAGCGCAGATTAGGGAACCCCAGCCCCCTGTCCTGTGGCCAGCCCCCCCAGGGGCAGTTAGCCCGTGGCACCACCGCGCTCGCGGGGAATTGCCTGGGCTTGTGAGAAAGTCAGGGGGGCACCGTGGCAGGGACTGGGAAGGATGGAGGGGTGGGGGAGGGGTCTGCAGTGCAGCGTTCTGGGCACCGGCCCGGCCGCGCGCTAGGTTGGCCCCGCCCCCATGGCTACGCCGCCGAGGGGCGGGACCGCACCCACGCGGGGGGGGCGGGGCGAGTGCGCCACGCGACCCCCGGCCCCGCCCCTCTCCCGGCCAGGGCGGCCGATCGAGCGCTGACGCGGAGCGCAGGCCGAGCCGTCGCTGGCCGATCGGGGAAGATGGCGGAGAGGGCGCAGAGCGGGTGAGGCGGGCTGCCGCGCGGGGCGGGGGGCCGCTGACAGGCGCCTGAGCGGCTCGGTCGGGGCGCTGCCGGCCCGGGCTTGACCGCTGCCCGTGTAACGCACCCGCCCCTGCGCTTCCCCCCCCTCCCCCGGCTGCAGCCCTGGGTCTCCCCCGGGCCCGCGCGGGTCTCCCGGGGGGCGGCCGCTGCTCCGCGGATTCGCCGCCTCCGTCACCCACGCCACCCCCTGGGGCGTCACGGGGGGTCACGCGAGCAGGGCCGGCGTTAGCGCGGGGGGGGCGCGCGAGGCCATTCCCCCCCCCCCACGGGGCCCCCACGCTGCGACGTTCCCGGCCGGGGCCGCTGGGCTCGGGCTCCGGGGAGCGTCCGTGCCATGCTTATGTTGCAGCCGGCGTGTGTGATAACGGCAGGAGGGACCGCAGCGTGTCAGCAGCTGCGTGCTGGTTTTGCAAGCAAGCCGGGTCTAAGTGAGGGGCAACTCGGGGTACGCAGGGCCAGTCAGGCTCCTGAAAGGGAGGTGCAGTCGCCTGTCTGGGAAGAGTGAGCGCCACGGGGTGAGAGGGCTGCCTGGCGTCCGGTCCTGGTGTCCCTCGTTCAGGGAAGATGGTCCTCCGCTCAGGAGGGCTCAGAGAAGACCCGTGAGGGTGATTAAAGGACTGGGAAACATGCCTTGCCGTGAAAGAGGTTTCCAGTGTTTTCTGGAAAATTTCTCAGCCAAGGGGAGTGCAGGCCCTGTGAGCCGGGGTGTCTGAAATGCAAGCTGGTCAAAGAGAGGTGGTGTTTGGTTGAAGAAACTCTGGGGCTTCAAGCCCTTCCTGCTGATGGAGGAAGACCCGCCCTAGCCAGGGAGCACCCGATTTGCTTCTCTTTCTCTAAAGAAAGATCTGTCCCACCCCACAGTTCCTTTCCCCTGCCAAGAAAAGGGGGAGGAAATAGATCCCTGCACCCCACTATCTCTCCCATATTAGGGTGTGGGGAAGAGAGAGAATAACCCAGCTATTGCATAAAAGCTCTCTTTAAGTGTCCTTAGACATCCATCCTGTAGGAAATTCCATGGGGTTTTCTAAAATTTCACAGGTTAGACAGTACCTGAAAACCGCCCCCCCCCCCGCACTCCCACCTGTATATACAGATTCTCCATCTTTGTAGAAATTTCGGATGGGGAGCACCAGAGATATGCACTGCATGGCCTGACACACTGTGTACATATACTTTCGTTTGGCTGGCCACAGTCCTGCCAGCAGATGTGAACTTATTTCAGGTCCATTTCTTGTCTTGTTCACTTCCTTTCCAGTCCTAACCGATCTGTGCGTGCTGCAGTGCTGCATTATCACATAACCTCAAGACCTGACTCTGATCAATATTAAATACTTCTGCTGTCTCCCATGCCATCTCAATGCAGTCCAGTGTCTCCTTTCTTTGTGTGTGAACAAAATGTTCCCTGTAATCACGTGACTCAGATTTTTTGGCTCATCTCTGTTTAGTTAGCGCTGCAGAGATAAAAGGAAATGCAAAACAGAATGTTTATGAATTTAGAAAGAGTGGCTATTTTTTATCTTTCAGTTTCTTGGCAAAGTGGGAAATTTTAAAAATTCACATTTAGAGCCCAGAGGATTTTTCTCATTGGTTTATACAGTTGTAAATTGGGACGCTCATGTGTCCCTTTAAATGTGTGTATGATCTTCTGAACTGTGGAACTCAGTGAAAATGTTGAGAGTAGAGGTGCAAGTTGGATGGAATCCGTTAGAACAAATCTACCCACTTTTTTTAGGTTTCTTTCTTGGTCTTAAAAAGCATTACGTTTATCTCTTCTAATATTGATTTTTTGGTTGCAGTGTGAAGATTGCTCCTGGAGCTGTCGTCTGCGTGGAAAGTGAAATCAGGGGAGATGTAACTATCGGTAAGAGAGAATACAGTGCTGCTGCTTTTGTCTTGTTCTTCCCCAGAAGCACTGTCCTATTGAATTTGAATCCGTACTTCTGAAAACAAGGTAGTGTATGAAGCCCCCCATCTCTGGTAGTCAGTTACTACCCAGGATTTAGTGGCAGAAGACCATGTGTTTTCCCAGTAAGTTTTCTCTGGAATGTTTGGGCCTCTGTGGTGGAAATCTAGTCAGAAGTGAAGACTAGTGCAGTAAATTCTGTCTTGGTGTCACTGCTATCAATATTTCCTGTGACACAAGTGAAGACCTCGGGAGTGGCACATGCAGTCTGACTCACTGTGAAATGCATTAGACATTCTGCCACAGAGCACCCCCTTGCAGTGTCCTCCCAGCCTGAGCTGCTCAGACCTTTACAAAAGTCATGAATATATATGTCAGTTTAGACCAGTGGTTCCCAAACTGGGGTTCGTGAACCGTTACAGGGGGTTCTCGGGGGGGAAAAAATTCCCTAATGGCGGACAGAGCTGTCCATAGGGACCCGAGGCAGCACGGGGCCTGTAGCACAGAGCCCCTGGACTTCCAAGAGCTAAGCAGATCAAAGGAAGCATATCTATCACAGTGAGGAGATCTAAACTTCAAGACTCCTTATAAGAAATGGAAAGGGAGGTGGATATTTTTTGATGTTTTTAAAATTAAATAAGCTGCTAGTATTTTAAAAATTATTACGAAGAACAAGTTTAAGCTTTGTTAAACGTGCATTTGTTTGCCTGGACTGCTCACGACCTGAGTGCTTGTGTAGGAGGAACTCTTTGAGTTGGCTTCTTAAACTCCTTCATGCTGTTTCACATCTGATACTCCTTGATGAATCCTAGGAGCCTTGTCTTCTTATAACACACTTATTCAAAGTGATACAAGCTACGAAAGTGAGATCTTGGAAGAGTGTTGCCGTTTTCATAATGTAATAAAAATACTGTAATGATAAATAATTAATAAATAGTGTGTAATAAGCATGTCATAAAAACAAATTTTATATTTCCAAGATCACTGCTTTTATAATTTATATTCAGGTAAAGGAGAAAATCCCTGGAAATACTCATTTTTAGGAGGGGGTTTGCGAGACTTGACATTTTAGTGAAATGGGTTTCACAGATTCTTAAAGTTTGGGAACCACTGATTTAGACTAGAGGGCAATTTAGAAGAAAAGTGGTAGGTTTCAAACTGTGGTTCCACTTTCATACACACGTGCGTAATTTACTCACAGCCCTATTGAAATCCATGGGACTATTCACATGAATAAAGTTACTCATGTAAGCATTTGCAGGAGTGAGAGTTAAATTTTCTTTTTTGTTCTTTGTGTTATGGTACCACAGTTTGCATAGTATAATTCCCCACAGAAAACCTTTGTTTACTGAAAGTTCAGGATGCATGCACGTATCTGCATGAAGTCTGCCTTTCAAGAGTTAGTGGGGTTCTGTTGTATTTTAAATTGGAAACCCAAGAAATGCTGAATTAAACTTGCACTGTCAAACAAGAACTCGAACCCTGAACTCTGGCCCTGTCAAGATGTCAACCTAACACCTCTTCTTGCAGAGTATCAAAGATGTGCATCGCAGAACATTGCTTTTCTCATTTGATTCAGGTATATACATCTCTAGTCCTAAACCCCCAATCCACTCAGCTTTTCTGCAGGCAGGTTCCTGTGCGTGTGCAGAACAGCGAGCAGGATCAGGGCCTGGCCTTTGCTTTTCTCACGTTCTCTAATTTCTGAACTGGGCACATGACTCCTGTATATGGAGACATGCCATCTCTGTGTGTAATGGCCACTGGAATTGTAGGGTTCAGTTCTCTATGTATGTTGCTTGGCAGGATTAGGCCTCTTATACAGAGTGAGCAGTTATTGTCTTCAGTATGCTTTTTGCCAATCAGAAACTTGGGCCGAGGGAGGAATCTTGTATTTGTCTGTCCATAAAGAGTGTCACGGAGCCCACCCAATACCCAGTTCAGGTTGTAGTAGTCTAGCTTTCCTGGGGTCACTGATAAAGTGAAACTGTTGTGGATGGAGATAGTGCTGTGAGCGTATTTATTCAGGCTATAGGTATAGGAGCGGGGCTAAGATTGCGTGGCATTCTTATTTGAGAAGCACAGCCTGAACTGTTTCTAACATTGAGATTTTGTTTTGAATTCTGACATTCTTTAACGATGATACTCATTCACCAAGTCCAAAGACATACAGGGAGACTGGCAGATCTGGTCCCAGGCCAGTGCCTTAGCCACAAGCCCATCCTGCCTCTCAGTTGAGTTAAAATGTATTTCTCCTATGTTTCGGGTAGTCATTTCCATGTCCCTTTCCTTTGTTTCTGGAATTTTTGTGATGTTGAAGCACATATGACACCTCTTCAAATGACTTCCCCGCTTGGGGCCTTCTCTCTGATTTTAGTAATATCAGTTGTTTAGATTCTGCTAGTAACGAACTTATCTTGTTTCTGCAGGACCTAGGACAGTGATTCACCCTAAAGCGCGAATCATTGCAGAAGCAGGACCAATCGTGATTGGTGAAGGCAATCTCATAGAAGAGCAGACATTGATCATAAATGGGTTAGTACAGGGCCATCCCTACCCATACGCAAAGTACGCAGCTGTGCAGGGCACCAGGAAATTTGGGGTGGTGCCCTACGCAGCTGCGTGCTGCTCCAGCCCCTGCTCCACCTCTTTCCCATGGCCCCAACCCCTCCTCCACCCCTGCCCCGCCTCTTCCCACCCCTGCTCCGCCCCAAAGCCTCCGCCCCCACTCCAGCCCTTCCCCAAAGCCTCCGCCCCCACTCCAGTCCTTCCCCTGAGGACTGCAGCAGGGGTCAGGCGCCCCACACTCACCGGGTGATGGTAAGTGGAGGAGCGACCCGGCCCCGGCCCCAGCCCCTCCGCACCGCCGGCTCCCAGCTGTGCCTCTGGTGAGTGCTGGGGGGCGGTTTTCCCCGCTGCCCCCCCCCAAGCCTGGGAGCCAGGGGAGCAGAATGGAGTGGGCTGGGGCCGGGTCACTCCACTACCCGCCACCCCGTGAGTGCGGGGTCGGGCTGGGCCTGCCCTGCACTCACCGGGCGGCAGGGAGTGGAGCTACCCAGCCCCAACCCGCTCCGCTCCACCAGCTTGTGCTGGGGGGTGGTTTCTCCCCCGCCCCCCAAGCCTGCTCCTGCCCGCGACCTGTGGAGGCCTGGAGCCAGGCCCCACATACACAGCCCCCCCATGGGGGCGCTGTGTAGAGCACCAAAATAGCTAGGGATGGCCCTGGGTTAGTAAGAATCTTTACAATGCTGTTGAAGGCACAAAAATCTGTGTTTAATACCATCACTGGCAGTCTCAGCATGGGGCTCAGGCCTGAAAGAACATAGAAGATAGATTATCTCTTAGCCCTAGAATTTGTCCCTACAGATTGGGGCAGTGAGTGGGAAGCCTCAGCTGTGGCTCCCTGAGTTGTACCTGTTCTGGGCTAAGCAGAGGACTGGAGTTTCCTGAGGTGTCACTCTAATTCATTTACCAAAAGTGGGGACGCTTGCCACAGCTGCACGGTATTAGCTGTCTGGAACCGGTTATAATCTTTGGGGACAGGAGAGAGCTGGCCCAGGTTTCAATGCAACATTTGGCCCTAAAATTCTCTCAACCCAGTACTGCTATCATTGCACACCCTGGCCTGCCCCCCTCCTCAACCACAAGGTCATGTTTACACAGCCTGAGAGGGAGAGAAACCTTCATCACCCTGTTAGAAACCCAAATTATTCCCATTTGTGCTTGTAAAACACATTTGTCGCTTTGTCTAGGAAAAAAAAATTTGCCTGCAAAATTCTTCCCTCAGCTTCATGATAAAAATGGGAGAGATGCCGCAGAAACCAGACTGGCAACCCTTTTGAAATAGCTAGCTTAAAATGTTGCAGCAGGTTCCTTGAGATTTGTCTAGAGCAGGGGTGGGCAAACTTTTTGGCCTGACGGACACATCGGGGTTCCAAAACTGTATGGAGGGCTGGGTAGGGAAGGCTGTGTCTCCCCAAACAGCCTGGCCCCCGCCCCCATCTTCCCCCTCCCACTTCCTGCCCCCTGACTGTCCCCCTGAGAACCTCCAAGCCATCCAGCCCCCCCCGCTCCCTGTCCCCTGACTGCCCCGACTCCTGTCTACACCTCTGCCCCCTGATAGGCCCCCCAGGACTCCCATGCCTATCCAACCCCCCCGTTCCCCATCCCCTGACCAACCAACCCCCATCCCCCACAAACTCTGCCCCATCCAACCACTCCCTCTCCCCTGACTGTCCCCCGGGATCCCCTGGCCCTTATGCAACCTCCCCACCCCCTTACCGTGCCGCTCAGAGCAGCAGGTCTGGCAGCTGCACCACCCGGTCGGAGCCGGCCACACCGCCGTGCTGCTCGGCAGGAGCTTGCAGCCCCGCCACCCAGAGCGCTGGCGGCAGTGAGCTGACGCTTGGGGTGGAGATGTGAGGGGGACCAGCAGGGGAGAGGCTGGGGACTAGCCTCCCCGGCTGGGAGCTCAAGGGCCGGGCAGGAGGGTCCTGCGGGCCGGAGTTTGCCCACCTCTGGTCTAGAGTGTAGGTAGGGCCAGGGCATGAGCAGCTTTTGCCTTCATAGCAGTATGGTGGAGATGCAGTCACACAGCAAAGCTGGGCTCCATGAGTTACTATTGCCTGCTTTCTGTTTCCCTCTGAAATGGCCTCTCTGAGAGGCAGTATGAGGATGTTATGAATTAGGAAACAGTGCTCGTCATCCTTCTCTGTTCTCAATATTTCATCATTACTGAGATTCAAAAACTGACTTTGAACTTGCTGTGTTGAATTTGAGGTTCATCTCAACCCTCACAGCAGGCTTGAGGTCAAGACAACATTTTACAAAACTTTGGAAGCTCGTTAGAAATGTTTCCATGGTTATTTAAAGTTCCAGTTTTTCCAACTCTCCTTCCTCTGCTCTGTTTGTATCTTAAGCACTGCAGGATTCAGTGACTGCATGAGAATCTAGAAACTGACTAGTCTCTCTTCATTGTGCAGGCTGGGAGAAATGGCCCCAGTAAACCAGCAACCTTATGTTTAAAATTAAATGAGATTATTAAATCCTACGCATTTAAACAATCTAAAATGCTGTAGAGATTTTAGGGAAGGACACTTTTTCCTTTCACTTGATCACTATCCTTTGAAGGTCAAGTTCTAAATGTATTCTTCAATCCTCTTGCAGATATCCTGAAAATATTTCACCAGACACGGAAGAGGTAGAAGCAAAACCAATGGTCATTGGCACCTATAATGTTTTTGAAGTTGGCTGTTGTATCCTTGCTAAGCAGTGAAGTAAAACGCAAACTTGAACATGTTAGTATTCTATATTTTCAAAGCACTGTACAAACGTTAACTAGCGGTCATTCCAGTCTTGTGAGGTAGTGAACTTTTATTCCCCTTTTACAGAAGGGAAGAGAAAAGGACACAGAAAAGTTAAGTGACTTGCCCAAGTTAACACAACAAGTCAATGGGAGAACAAGGATTAGAATTTGGAGCTTTGAAGTTCCTTCCTCAGTCCATTAGCTCACGTAGCATCTCATGATGATCTGCCTATCTCGGACTTGTTCCCAAGGGTTTTGTTTGTATTCCGTGTCCGTCCCAAGGGTTTTGTTTGTATTCCGTGTCAATCCTTACATATCTATTTTTACACCAGCATTGAAGGATCTGGAGGCAATTTATGTTCAGTCAGAAGAGGGCGACTCTTGTGGTCTGAATTTGAAACTCAAGTTAGTCATTTGAAAATACCCATCTTTATATGAAATAACATGGGGGCTTTCTAGCTTTCAGGACACAGGAAGCACAAGATCTTTCTGGATTCAATGTGACTAAAAAGAAAAAGGTGAAATATTAGGCAGTAGTAATTTCCCACACGTTGTCAAACTATAGGCCTTTCTGCATGTCTTGTTGGAATACAATAGCCATAGCTTCAGTGTCCTGCCTAAGCAATGATAATCAGTGCAGGATACACATGCATAGGTCCATGAGCACCTTCCTTACTGGGTTATGGGATTGTTTTTGGAAGGAGGGGTTATGTGGGTATTTGTTGCTGGGAATATGAGACACGGCCTTAGAATTATATATATTCTTTAACTATAACTTGTAGGTTCACAAGCAATGAAAATGGGAGATAACAACGTAATTGAATCAAAAGGTGAGTGTTACTAGTTGTGTCTTCATGCTGAAATCATCAGACACTTCTCTGGCAGGTTTGATGCCTGTTACATTATATTGTGTTTTGTTAAAGACGGGGGGTTTATGTACTTGCTTGTTGCGTAAGATCTAGTGCAGCATTGCTTCAGCATCTGTTCTCTTCTCTCAGGCCATGTGTACAGTAGGAGGGAAAGTGGAAAAGGGGTGGTTTTTAACATGGTAGCTGGTCAAGGTAAACCCTGGTGAGGAAGCTGACCAAGCAGCATGTGTTAAAACTACAACTGCCTTTGTCTGCACTAGAATTGTAACATGTTGGTGTTAACACCACACCTTTTTTCCCAGTGGACTATCCCCTACCCTTGAGGGGGGGTGGATTACATTATTGAATGGCTTACGCCATCTCTAACCCTTGTGATTCCAGTCAATTCTCAGCATTCCCATTTGAAAGCACAGAGCCCAGCAATTTGAAAGCAACATTTAATTGGCCTTAGAAGTGGTGAAGAGGGACTGAATGCAGGCAGTGGCTTCCGTTCCTGCTGCAGAGCTACTGAATTGGGATCAAAAGAGTTTCAAGTGCATTTTCTAATGACTTTTGGATGTTAGTCTATAAAAGCTAAACTTCTGTTGAATCATAGAATATCAGAGTTGGAAGGGACCTCAGGAGGTCATCTAGTCCAACCCCCTGCTCAAAGCAGGACCAGTCCCCAATGTTTGCCCCAGATCCCTAAATGGCCCCCTCAAGGATTGAACTCACAACCTTGGGTTTAGCAGGCCAATGCTCAAACCACTGAGCTATCCCTCCCCCCAGTTGTTGCTTGAACAGCCTGCATGCACATCTGATAATTGCACTGCTATGAAACGGAGATTGGTAACTGAGGGAGAAGTGGGAGTGATATTAAGACTAAGTTGTGCTGGGAGCCAGAACACACCCTGGCTGTGCCCAGGATTGGGGAGGGGCTCACAGGTAGCATGAAGCCAGCTGTGCGGCACTCCCCCTCTTGGGCGCTGCAGTGAGCGCACCTCACAGGATTATTGGCTCACTCCAGAGCAGCTGTGTGCTCACTCAGTAACTGAATGCAGCTTCCTCCCTGTGTGACTGAAGTGATATACAATAGATTTGTTTTGCATGTTGTGTAGAGAATCTGTGACAGGGTCGCAGCTCAGGGAAGGTTTTACTGCACAATCGGAAGAGGAAGTGGCTGAGTTGCCTTGAGAGACCGGGGCATGGAAGTGAGAGCAGTGTGCAGTTACGTGAAGGGAATGGTATGGGAGGCAGGTCTGTTGGAGCAGGCATGAAGGCTGGTAGAAGTCAGGATAGAGAGGGCTGGGCAAGCGAAAGGAGTGTTTGAGACCAGGATGACAGTTTGAATGTGTGTGAATATTGCCCGTCCTGGATCGCAGCACTCTGGGTGCTTTGATTGTCTCTGCCTCCTCTTTCCAGCCACAGCAAGGTTTTTTTCTCTGTTTTGCAGCCGTTGTTGGTCGGAATGTGATTCTGACCAGTGGCTGCGTCATTGGGGCCTGCTGCAACATCAACACACATGAAGTGATCCCGGAGAACACCGTGATCTATGACGCAAAGTGCCTTCGCCGAGTGCAGACCGAGCGGCCACAGGTGGGTATGCTGTACTGCCAGGCCATGCAGTCTGCCGCTCCTCAGTGAGCTGTGCTCCAGAGCGATTCATTTCCATTCATCTGAAGCAGGCACACTACTCCAGGGGAGAGAAGAGCTACAAAACATGTGATCCAGGAGGGGGAAGCAAAGGCTGGGAGCCAGATTTGCAGAGCTTTCTTCCAGCAGGAAAATAGTGCGTCACTCCAAAGAATGGCCATCCTTAGCAACCTTGCATAGTCCCTCTGGGGCAGCAGGCAGGGCAGCCAGTGGCCCCCTTTGAGGTTCACCATTCTGCTCTTCCGGAAGCACATTTAGTCTTGACGGCTTTTTAACCAAGTATACTCTGGTCCTTCCCTGGGAGCTTCAATTTAATTTCCTTCCATACAGTTAGTTTGCAGTATGTCAGACTTTGAAGGCCTCTCACCTAGGAAATATCTGGAGTGTGTCTCCCCCTAGCTGCCAAGTACAGCGTAAACATGTGCCTTCTGCACTCAGGTTAGGCTTCTGTGCATATGCCCCGTTACATGCCTGTGTTTAACCGTCCATCTTTTTGTCTCCATAACTTGCAGTGCGGTTACACTAATCCAAGTGCCTTGGCCCAGGACCGCTCTAAAGCATGAGTGTGTCCAGCTGCCTTGGCTTTACGCAGATCGGTGCCAGTCCTACAGTTGGCTCTGCACTGCATCGGGGTGGAGTGCCGTGCCGTCAGTAGAGTCTGCCCATACAGATCTTGGGGCAGGATTGGGGTCTAAATTAGGTGACTTACAGAGCCAACTCCACTGTGTTTAACATGCCTTTGTTTCTTACCCCTTGCCAGTGCTTGTCTAATTATATGTTATTCCTTGTAGCCACAAACACTGCAGCTGGATTTCCTGATGAAAATCCTGCCAAATTATCACCATCTAAAGAAGACCATGAAGATGACATCTACTCCTGCAAAGAGCTGAGAGTTTCCCCCCAAGGTACCAGGCCCTCATCTGCAAAAGGAGTTGATTTGGGAATTTCCCCTCCATTTCTAGCACTCCATACACACATGTAGCTGATCTTTCCTCATGCATTCCATTTGGAGAAAACGGTTTGTTTGTTGTTTTTTACTATTTATATTTAGTAAAATATCTGGATCTGAAGTCTGATTGGCGGTTGCCTTGGTTATAATATTATACACAGCTCATTCTGGATAATGATGTCACCAGTTACTCTTGTGATGTAGGACAGAAATTGTCTTTCAAAGGGGCACAAAAGTGGCGGATGATTAGAACATATTTCACAGCTTATTTTATGCTATTAATAAAGATGTTACCTTCCCAACTTTGTGATTTTAATGGTCCTATTTCATCTTGAAGACTTTCAGCCAATATTAATGTCAAAATGACTAGAGGCATCCTGGCCTAGCAGGGAGAGCCAATAATGCCGGTTCTTATTTACTGGTGTTATGTTAGCACCTCCAGGGGCCCACGGTTTATAATCTAAGTAAAGTTTATAGTCTAAATAGATTAACTCCTGTGCTCTTATCTCAGCTCTGACATTGCCCCTGGTGGGTGGGGGTGGAAAAGGCACTTAGTTTGCCTGGTGTTTGTGGATGCATAGCACTACATATGAGCGTTCGTGTTCTCTTCAGATAATGCACAGTTAAGAGAAGTCAGTGGACGCAGCTCCTCCATTTATTTACTGTGATGCTGCCCTGACTCTTATGGCCTGGCAGAGCCTCGAGACCTCTTCTATTCTAGTGGGGGAGCAGGGCAATGGTTGGCAAAGGGTAATTTTTGAAAGGTTTCTGCTGTTTGTTTTAGATTTCAGAACTTTCAAAAACATTGCTCATTCAGTTTTCAGTCTTTCTGAACCAAAACCCCATCACAGATCCTTTCTGATAAACTGTGTGTTATCACCCTGGAAAGCGGTTAGTTCAGGAAATGGTGTATTCGATAATCAATGAGTTGTTCTGACCATGTTTCTAAAACGAAAAGAGTCCTGTCCTGTGTGTATACTGAACTGTGTCTGCACTCACAGGGGATTGTAGAACAATGAAAGCAAAGAGTCTTCAGAGGAAGGACTTCAGGAGTGAATATTGAAAAGTATCCAAAGCCTGGAACAGAACCTTAGCCGAGACCTGCAGACATTTACCAATTCTTCAACCCAGAATTCATTTCCCTGATGAAAAGTCCTCTTTATTAAAAATATTAGAGAGCTGCCCAGGGGAGCTGGGCATTCATTCTAATGGGATTTGTGGTTCTGAGACCCTAAATCAGTTCTGAAATTATCAACCTGAATGCTTTAGGGAGTGCCACCTTAACAATGACATTTTGGGGATGGGTTAAGCAACCTCCCCCTCCTGCAAAATCCCAAGTTCCTTTTACAGGTTTACAGCAGGAGGTGGTGGTTTTGGCAAAAGTTCCTGGAGAAGAATGTGGTTAGGAAAATTGCCTGTTTTTTCTTATATGTGAAGGCAGCAGGTTTGCCAGTGTGTTCATGTCAGTAGAGTCAGGGGCTTCCTGGTGCTTGCCCCCGGGGCTTCCTGAAACCCCCCTATAGAGAATGGGCCGAAGCCTTAATCTAATGCTGGGCTGCTGCTGCAATAGAGAGAAAATGTATTGTGTTTTATTGTTCCACCTCCCGGTTCCATTGTGGTCATTGGCTTTTTGTGCTAATAGAACAGTCCACCCCCAAGCCCAGCGCTCAATCTCTTGGTATCAAGGTGCACCCTCAGCACCCATCCCCTATCTGGGCCAGCCATTAGGGGCGACATGCTCACAGACATTTCAGTACTCTCTTCCCCCTAAGCTGCTGCTCCTGGAGCTGAAGGTGGGCCTAGCGCTGCAATGTAAAGCTGAAAGCTCTTGGGAGAGCTGTCCCCATCCTTCTGTTGTCTTTCTGGCTTATCAAGCGTCTGCAAGTGGCTGGTGGGAAGAGGGGGTGGGCTCCGAGCAGTTCTCGGTGAGTGGCTGATCTCTCAGCAACATTTCAGGATAAATGTTCTTTGCATGCAGTTACTGTGACCCTGCAGGGTTCCAAGTGCAGATTTAGGGATGGACTTTTAACAAAAGGAGGGGAGCTCTCAAGCTGCCTGCGGCAGATCCACAGGGTCAGCCCTGGGCCCCTCGGGACCTTGTTGGCCAGGATGAGCAGCTGATCACTTTCATAACTCAAACAGAATTGTGAATGTACTGTGAGATTGTGTCAGGTTGGGATATCTGAGTTAAGGGTAGACAAAGTGACTTAGGGGCGGGGGGCTCTGCTTGTTTCCAGGCTGGAAGAGTTTCCTGTGTGTGGAGCAGTGACAGACAGATCAGCTGCCCCTTCCCATTGTAACGTGGCACGCTTTGCTAAAACTCCGTAGATTTATCAACGCTTCTCAGTGAGGTCTGTGTGCCAGCGAGTAGGAAGCACTTGGGTTGCCTCTGCTCTTTCTGAAAGTTACCTTTAGAGAACCTGGGTGGGAAGGTTCCCTGGGCCAGGGAAGGACGTGGCCTGGGCTGTATTTCCATCACTGCAGTGATTCAGGAACATATACAGTAGAGCTCACTGGCATGACTGGGTTTGGACAGCAGGCAAGGTGTGCTTTCCCGTGCTATTGACAGATGACTTCTCAGGCCCCAGAACTGGGACTATTCTGTTTCCTTCACTTTTTGTCTCTTTGCCCCATGTTACAGAGGCGGCCTCACCTGTCTCTTTCCCTTAGCTTGGAAGGCTGCTTTCTGTCTACTCTAAAAAGTTTTGCTGCTTTAATTACACCTATAATTATACTGCAGTTAAGGTGGCAAAACTCTCCTGACCCAGACAATCATACTAGGATAAAGATGCTTATACCAGTGTAGCTATTCTCAGACAGGAAGGGGGATGACCTACGCGGAGAGAAGGCTCTTTTATACCAGTATAGGAGCATCCATACTAGGAGCTGTACTCCTATAACTCCATAGGTAAATAATCACACCCCTAACTGCCCTGTTATACCAGTGCAGCATTCCAGTGTGGACCCCCCTCGGCAAACCCGCTCAGGATTCAGTGGGGCTTGCTAAGCTTCCCAAGTGCCATTAAAGCACAGGGGGAGGAAGGCAGATGGTGGGCGGAGACCCAAAGTCAGTGTCAGGACACTTCAAATGGGCCAACTCATCCGCAGTTTGCCCCTCTGCTAATCAGCAGCAGAAGAGCATTCACTCTTGGCCGCCATGGGACGGAGGGCTGGGCTGACCTGGGGCCTTTGAGAAACCCCTTTCTCACAGCTTTCCCAGCTGTGCCAGGCAAGTGGATCCCGGGGCAGTTCTTGAGGCTGACCCAGCAGCCAAGGGTTTTGTGGAATTGGCCTAACACAGAGACGGTCCCAGTGCTGCAGTCCTTCATGTTCCCTCAGCAGGACACCGCCTGCCCGCTCTGCTCCTCGCTAGTGCATCCCATTGTCATGGCCTGAGGGTGCTGTTGGCTCCAGATGCAGGAGCTAGCAATGCCTTGTGCCCCTGGCTTTCTTGCCCTGAGCTCACTTTATTACACCGACATATAGGATCTGTATTGTTCTCCCACGAGCTATTGCTCACATCTCACCTGCAGACTGTCTCAAGATCAATGAATCCAGGTCTCTTTACCCCAGTCAGTGGTCTCTTGAAGACAGTCATTGATTAGCCCTTTCATAGACAACATCCAGCCCAAAGTGCTTCCCCTTGCACAAGGCATGAGAATGAATGATCCCGGGAGCTGTGCTGAGGAGAGCAACAACAGGAGAGAGAGTCTGGAGTCCATGATGCATTACCCCTCACCAGGGCCTTGTTGGCTAACTGGGGCTCCTAAAAGGAGGCATTTCTCTTGAACTCTAGGCCTGGGGCGGGTGGTTAAAAATCCCAGTCAGTAAAAAAAAAAAAAAAAACAGCCTCCCCCTCCCCCCCCCCCCCACAAGTGCTAGGCTCCCCACGGAACCTGCAGCATACATCACACACCCTGCCCTTTCCTGGGCATCGCTCCTCAGAGGGCAGTGGTTTTGTCCTTAAACGTCACAACCCGGCAGCCTGTCAAGCTGGTACAGAGCAGGGTGAGGGAATGACTGAGGTGTGGTACCTTCCTGGTGAGCACCTTCTCCTTTACCTAGTGGGGCCTAGCCATGGCAGGCAGGCGCGGGGAGAGGAGAGCCAGGTCCGAAGCCAGTTAGAGCTTCCAAGATCAGTACCTGCACTGCACCCAACTCCCACAGCCTCCCAAAAGGCACAGAGTGCTGGGCAACCCGCCCCAACATGGCCTTTTGCTCACTGACTTACCACTGAATTCTGCAAAGGCTCTCAGGTCCTGAAGGGGCACCCACGTCCTACAGGCATCTCCTGCCTCCATGGTTCCTATGGAGAGCTCCGGCCTGGCCTTTCCTGTGCCTCCTGCAGCCAGTGTGCCTTCGTCCTGTCAGCTCCCAGCACCTGCCTGGCTGGCTCTTGTGGTACCAACTTCCTGCATTCTCCCAGAGAACTCATTCCCTGCAGAACACCCCACCCACTCTGACAGGGCTGGGCGCTTCTCAGTGCCCCCAAGCCACATACCCACCAACTAGCTCTGGCCTTTGCTGAGTCCCATCCCTCCCCTCTCACTCTAGCCTTGGGTTCTGGGCAGAGTGGGATATACAGCTGGGCACCCCACTATGCTGCTGTCTCTGGGATGCCCCACCCCACATCTACAGGCCTGTGCAGGGGGCATCACTGCACTTTCTATGTTCCAAACAACAAAACTGAGCTGCAAAAACCACTGAGTGAGCTGCTTGGTGGGGAGGGGCAGCAGAACCATGAAGGCGGGAGGGAGGAGAGCCACGATAGAATAGGGGATGGGCCACACACCAACCACTCTGTCACCCTAACAGCATCTCAGTGCAAGAGGACAAGGCGCTCATGGGTATCTGGTAGCGAGTCCTAGCTGTTCACCAGGTCAGTGTACCCCAACTCACTAATGCCATAACCTGTACCTAGAAGGTGGTGTGCAAGCTATACATGGAAAGCTATTAACATAAAGATCATTAGTATTATTGCACGGAGTGGGGACAGAGGACAAATTCAAAATTACAAACTTATTGGGAATTACGTTCTTAAAGTGTGTCTGCCAGGCAGGGCAGACGTTACCCCATCCTAGACAAAGGAGTGTGGTTCTGCCACCTTGAAAGTACTTCCAAGATACATTCAGAGGCCATGGGAATGCAATTTACATAAAAGGTAAACAAAACCATCAAGCTAAGGCGAGGAGATAACGAATCAACATCACAGCACGGGGAGGAAACTGCAGGAACAGATCAGTTTGCATTTTAGCAAACACCAGTGGGAGAAGAAACCAGCAGGGAGCCTCCTTCACCACTAGACTCTACGGCTCCTTCCTTGCAGTTTGAATGAACTTTATGTTGGAGGGGGTATCCTTCAGTGGAATTCATTTCAAAGGGTCACTGGACTCTAAAGGAGGGGGGCAGAGAACCCCAGCGGGTCTAAGAAAACAAAGGAACCGAGCACTATTGGACTTCATGGGGGATCCTGACCAAGGGAGTGGTCAGCCATCTCACTGGAAGGTAAGTGTGATAAAAGTCTTACCTTGAACCAAGACTGGTGTGTTGTTCAGTCTTAACCTTTAGAAAGCGTTTTTCACTTTGAGTTGCTTGCAACCACTTCTAACTCTGTGCTTGAGCTCATTTAAAATCCTATCTCCTCTTGTTAATAAAACTTCTTTTACTTTTAATGTGAACCAGCCCACTGCTGTGCTGGAATGGAAGTGATCGTTAACGCCAGTTACAGTGATCAGTTGGGCAGTTTATCTTGGTAGAGGAGCAAACAAACATTATTGCTCTGAATGGCCTAGGAGAGGGCTGGACATTGCAGAGCACATGGTTTGGGGAAAATTCAGGACTGGGGGTGTTGGGACAATCTTGCCAGGTGTAACCAAGGCTGGTGGAAGCCAGAGTGTGGCTGGAGTGTAACCAGCAGGCTGCTGGAGTCAGAGCCTATGGGGCAGGGCAGCTGATCTCACACACTCAGTGTAAGTTTGTCTGCTGACTCAGAGCATCCAGACAAAGGAGCTCCAGCAGCAGAGCATTTTAAGGCGCACAGGGTTACAGGGCAGTTGATGACAGTGACAGAACACATCCCTGTGCTCACACCCTACACACTATTGTAATAAACTTTGTACAAGGCCACATTGTATGTGAAGGTATAAGATTCCCCTGTATGATGTTAGGGGTGCACGTTCAAAACTCTCAGAGCTTCCAACCGGTCAAATAGGCCTGTCTTGAACAAAGGAGTGTATGTTTGCTTTAATGTGCATTTAAGCAGTAAACAGACAGCTTCTGGGAGCTCCCTCCTCCTTTAAATAGTGCTCCTGGGCTAATCAGAGGTCATAGGGATGCTGCCATTTAGGTCTTCTGTGGGCAGCTCTTCCGTGGTGTTTAGTCTCCCAGGGTTTATAGTGCATTGATCACAGCTCTGCTATGGCTGCTGGATGGTGGTGTGGAAGTGGTGGTTGCTTGGACTCTGCAGACCTGGGTTCTAGCCCCCATGATCCTCACTTCACCCCCCACTCCTCATGAGCATCACTGGGCCAGTCTTGGCTGGATGGTTCCTGTGAAAACTCTCTACCGGTTTGGGGCATGGACATTATTTGGGGTTCCAAGGCCTGCTCTTTGGGGTGGTAGCCTTCCCAATTCACGAGGTACCACAACCTCTCTCTTTCAATTTGGAATCCAATATGCACGGACTACATATTTTCTGTGGGGGTGGTAGCTACATCCAGTCGGGGAACAGGTTTTCTGTGTAGGGCCTTAAGAGGGAAATGTGAAAGACGGGAAGCATTCTGAGAGATCTACACAAGTGAGCTTGAAAGGAATGGGATTGATTTTCTTGCAGTTTCGGTAAGGTGCAAGGAACTGATGATCTAGGTTGTGAGATGGCCTGTTTGTGTGGAGATTTTGGCAGATATCCAAACCTTTTGGTCTGCTGGGAAGGTCAGCCCTTTCTGTCTCCAGTGGTGTGCGTACCATTTATAGGCCGCCTTAGCATCCTTGAGGTGACCCCTCAACTCTTCCTGAATGTAAGGATCTGCTGAACCCGCTCGGCTGCTGCTGGGTTTTGGGAAGCCATTGGTAGAATGGGGTGAAACTGAGGCTGGAACCTGTAGTTGGCAAAAAAGGGGCTCTGCCCAATCGAGGCATGGTTGGTATTATTGTACACAAATTCAAAAGAGGGTGGGAGGGTGGACCAGTCCTCTTGGTGTTAGTTAATGAAACATCATAGATAGTGCTCTGATACTTGATTCACCTTCTCTGGCCATCCATCTAGGGGTGATATGCCGAGGAGGCATAGGCATGGACATCTAGTAACCGGAGGGTCTTGCGCCAGAAGTGCAGGATGAACAGTGGTCCTCAATCTGAAGTGATGCGGCCAGGAAGCCCATGGAGGTAAATGACGTGCACCATTAGGAGCTGAGCAGCCATCTGAGCTGAAGGCGAGTGGTCACAAGGGAGGAAGTGTGGCAGCTCGGTCAATTAATACCCAACCTGGCACCCCTGGGGTGTGCTAGGCAGTAGGAGGCCTGCCCCCTCCATTCTACTATTGGGCCATTGTCCAGAGAGGGGTTTGAGGTAGTCTGTGCAACAGGTCGCTCCTGGGATGTGGGAGGCCTGGCCTTGTGGATAGGACCAGGAGTTAGCTCTAGTGTTTGGAGCAGGAAGCCAGGAATCAGGCCCAGGGTCAGAGCCAGAGCCTGGAGTTGGGGGTTGAGCCAGGGGTCAGAGCCAGAGAAGGGTGCCAGAGTGGGGTGTGGGGTAGCAGCAGGCCAGGTACTGCCGGGTTGCACAGACAGTGTCCTGGGACTGCTTCCGTGGCTAGCTAGTGCTCCTGGGCCAATTAGAAGTCATGGGGGGGATGCTGCCAATCTGGTCTTCAGTGGACAGTGCTTCCTGTGGGGCTTCATCTCCCAGGCTTGATCACAGCTCTGCCGGGGCTGCCGGGTGGAAGCATCAGTCTCTCTGCAAACCTGGCCTCTAGTCTCCCAAACCCTCGCCGCTGGAGTGGTAGCGGTGCCATGCCCGTGCAGCTGTCGCCCAGCACGCTGTGCTGGAGAGTTAGAGCCGCCTGTGCCCGTGTCGGCCTGGTCAGACGGTCAGCTCTGGGCTGCCTCTCTGGGCTTGTCCAGGGCCCTGCTCTCTCTGAGTTCTACCCACAAAACCACCTCAGGAACATTCCCCCTCGAGAGAGGTGTCCAAATATGCCCCCTCAAAACCGCCAACGCTCAGCCCCCCCCGGGCGTGGGGTTAGTTTCTCTCTCCAACGCAGCACGTGTCGCCTGTCAGCCGCTGCTGAGACCTGCCCAGGTCTGCAGTGAAGATGGTCAGTGAATGGTCAGGGTGACCTCTGGCCCCGCATCCCAACAGTAAGGAGTACGCGGACGAATGGGGAGTAAGCAGAGACCACTCTGCTGTGGGAGCTGGCGTGCCCCGACATCAGACAGGCCCAGCGGGTTAACCCGACACTGTAAACCATGCCAGCTAGACTGCACTAGCCCCTGCACTGGCCAGGAGACGGGCTTGAGGGGGGAACCCAAGGCCTTTTCTATCGCCATGGCTCTGCGGAGGGGCACGCCCACGTGGCGTTCTTGGAATGCACCGATATTCCTTGTACCCTTATTGTAGAACCCGTGGGCCAGGTTCTCTGCTGACCTCGCAGGAGCCATGGCCAGAAGGCTCAGCCCAGGACAGGTGAGCTAAGGTGGCTTTAGGCCAGCTTTGCACTTCCCAGAGTCATGGCTGCTTCAGGGGGTCGGCATGGAGCATGCACTGTCCAGCTCTCCTTTACCGCAGCCCTCCATCGCTGCCTATCGGCTTCTGTGCAGCCGGAGCACAGAGTGCCATGGCCGCACTCCCGGAACCCCAGATCCATCTGTCCTCATATCCCGGCACACGCCCAGAGAGACCCCAAAACCGTGGTAACCGTGTAGGGTGCTGTGTGCTGATCCGACACTGCCCCAGTGCTGGGGAAATTCCCCAAGGAGTTGTTCTGGCCCTTTACATTGCAGGAGAAGGATAGGGAAGCAGAATCTGGCCTCATGTTCTAGGGGATTAACTACCTCCCAGAAGGGGCAGATAACACTGGCCTGGGAATCATTTGGTTTTGCCTTTGTATCTCCGGTCAGCGCACAGCCCCTAGGCACGGTGAAGACGGGACCCTGGCGTGTTTCAGATTCACGCTGAAGCAGCGAGGCTTACACAGGACCATAGAATCTCTTTTATCCCCGTCAACGGGGGGAGTTATGCTGTATTTGTGGTGTGGGTGAGCACCTCCCGCAAGACAGCAGGACCCATGTTCACCGCCATGTACTTGTCCTAACCGTCCTGGACCTGCCCAATGGCTAGTGTGTAACCAGGAACTAACCACTAACACAGCTGGAGTCAAAGTATTGTGGAGGTTTAACTGCCGATCCGTCCCAGCCCTTTGAAGAGCAAGTCAGTGTCTCCTTGGTCCTGCAATCCTTCGGCCGGGCAGTTGCAACGTAGCCCTGCGATTCCTCCTGCAAGGAGAGCTTCAGGCTCTTTCCAAGAAACGTCCTGGTTTTTCCCCCCTGAGGAGAAGCGAGAGGGCTGCGAAAACCTTGAGCTGTCTCTTCTCCCTATAGCAGCACTTAGGCACAGGACACTGCCTGACTTATTTGGCCATAACTAATCAGAGTGCAGACGTAGATTACATTTTTTGGTTCCCCTCCGCTGGAATGTATCTAGAGTGTTCTCATTAGCCCGTCTTTCCTGCCAGCCAGCTATTTTTTGCTATTACTTTCTGTCCTACCATTAGTAATCTTGACTTTCCCCAGCCCCCTGCCAGAGCCCTGGTGTGTTTCAGATCACCCTGACAGTTGTCTGCAAGCCAGGCAGAGAAGATTCCCCCTCCCCCCCCGCCCAAACGTCTGAGGTGCTTTTTGTCTAAATTGGGTCTCTCTGGGACAAGTAGAAGAGTCGTGAATCTGATGTGTTTTCCTCACCGGTTCCCCAAACCCCAGCTATCGTAACCCTATACAAACATACACCCAAAGGGGCATTTCACCTCCCCTCTCCCTCCAGACACTGCTGGAGGGATAACGGGGAAGGGACAGGTCACTGTGGGGCTGGGGTTTGCTTGGACGTCCCAGCGCGTGTCTTGCTTCTGGTGGGGTCTTCAAAGTGTGTGTGTCGCAAAAGGGCTGTGAGATGAGTGGGGGGAACAAAGGGGTGGGGGGAGTGGGGCTGACACCGAAGAAGGAAAAAAGACAAGGGGGGGTGCAGCTGGGAAATGGAGGAGGAAGGAAGTATGGTGGGCCAGGAAGGTGAAGCCTAACACCCCATCCTGGCAGCGAGCAGCCTCTGCCTGTTGGAAATAAATACCAGGTGGGGAGAGCAGGGACAGGCAGTGAGCAGTGGGGGTGGGGTCAGGAGGGGCTGGGGCGAGCCCGCTGGCTGCCGGGGGGGGGGGGGGCGCCGTGACGAAGGGAGTGTTGTGGGATCAGGCGGTGGGGGAGGAGAGCGGCTGTGTAGCCAGGCTGCCCACGTGGCGCTATGGGGTCAGGCTGGGGAGAAGAGGAGGAGCTGCAGGCTCAGGCTGGCTTCAGGATCTATGGGGTCAGGCTCTGGGGCGGAAGGGCTATGGGGTCAATCTGACTGGGTGGGGGAAGGAGCGGTGAGCATCCAGAGCTCACACTGGCCCGAGTTACAGCTGTGAGTGCTCAGCGGTTCTGTAAATCGTAGCCCTGGCACGTCTCACAATGAGGAACCGAAAATGAGGAACGCCCAGTAAGCGACCTCCTGTGACGTGTTTGGTGCAAGTGACTTGCCCAGCCTCACACAGGCACTCTGTGGCAGAGGCAGGGACAGAAACCAGTTCTCCAGGGCAGCAGCCTTAGCCACGAGACTGTCCTTTCTCTTCCTGCAATCCCCTGCCTCATTCACTACACACCTTCCAACCCTCCAGACCTTGTTGTCAGGCCCCTGCCCCATGAGCATTGCCGGCCACCCTGGCGCGCCACCTGAGCCATCTGTATGATATCCAGCTGGTTTGCCTATGGCTCGTGCCCAGGAAACGTGTTTACATGCTTGAGATTCACATCATCCACTTCCTCGCCCTTCTGTCCTGCCCCAATACCAGGTGGCAGGATCTGCTGCCATCTGAGGAGGGCAAAGAACCCAGTGGGCCAGTCTGTACTCCGCTCTGGTCCCACGGCCCACTGGGGATATTCAGAAGTGATGACATCTCCTTCTGGATCCTAGGCAGAGGCACGGCTAGGCAGCTGTGCATGCTGCCTCACCTGCAGGCGCCACCCCCCCAGGCCCCATTGGCCACGGCTGCTGGCCAGTGGGAGCTGCGGAGCTGGCGCTCAAGGCAGGGGCAGCACGCAGAGCCACCTGGCCATCCCTGCGCCTAGGAGCCAGAGGGAGATGTCATCACTTCCGGGGAGCTGTGCGGAGCTGGGTAGGGAGCCTGCCAGCCCCACACCAACTGGCCGCCTGGCAACCCTAAAATATCGGGACAAAGGGTGTCCCAATCGTACATCGGTTGGGATGCGGGACAAAGAGTTAAATATCGGGACAGTCCTGATTTTATTGGGACATCTGGTCACCCTATCCTGGTGCTGGCCAAGACGGCCCTCCATCACTGCCGGAGGAGGAAGCTGGACCAGGGGGTGCTCTGCCACTGGGGGGGCGGGGGCCTATTTCCAGTCCCTTGTACAGTCACGCCTCTGAGCCAAAGTTACTCTAGACAGCCTGCAGGGACGCCCTAGATGCCTTTGAGCAGCGGGCGCTGTCTGGGGCTCGCTACTTGGTGCCACCTCTCCGTCTTCCTTGTTATTCAACTTTGACCCCACTCCTGAGCCTCTCTTTTGTTGCCCCCAGAAATCAGTGGTAGCCCGGGCTCAGTGGTTCCCCCCTTTAGCTGAGGGGACAGGCCTTCATTTTGGGGCCGGCCTCCACCCGCCCAATCTCAGTGCTACTAGTACACACAAGAGTACACACCAAGTTCTGCAACAAACAAGGCAGGGGCCCCCAGCCAACAGCCGCCTTCAGTACATAACCCAATGCATCCCTAGCACCAGGGCCATCCCGTGACTGACCGAGGCAGGGGCGTGTGCTTGTGATTAAAGACAGTTTCCTAATGCGTATGCACCAGGGAGCTGAATTCAGGTTGCACAGGCAATTGTAAAGCTGGCATTGCCTAACTTTGGAGTGCTTGACTTTGCAGCCTTACTAATGTCCTTCTAACATTGCTTAAGGAAAAAAACAAATTCTGTTCCGTGCAACTGTGACGCCCCCCTTTTCTGTCAGCGGCAGGGTTGCATTCCTGAACTTTCAGCCTCGCAGCACTGACCCCTACCACGTACACGAACCCGGTCACGTTACTGAGCCCCAGAGTAGGCGGTTAGCATCTGTGGATTAGCGATTGGAGGGGGGGATGATTAACACACTGCAACAGCAGGGTACAGAGCATAGGAACATCTTACAGGCAGCATAGCCCAGCTCAGACATTTGACTGCTGCTTCTTTTTTTGAGGCAGTGTTGCTCAGTGGTTACACCAGTGTCATGCACTGGGTTCTAGTCCCAGTTTGTGTAACCTCGATGTCTGCTATGGGACTTTGTTCAGCAATAAGGTTTATGGCAGGCCCAGATAGTTGAACGCCAGTTAGCGGAAGATAAGCGTTTAGAACTCATGGCGTCTTTGCTCCTAGCCCAGCATGCCTTCCTCGAGGCCAAAGAGCATTGAGAAGTAGCTGCACTGTCGGTTCTCTGTGTGTCATGCTGAAGCTAGAGGCTTGGGCACAGGTACAGTCCAGATAGAATGGTCAGGGATTTAACAGCCTGCCTCCAGCAAACTCTGCTGAGCAAAACACAGGTGGGAAATGGTCATTTTTGACATCCGAAAAGATTTTCCTGGACCAGGAAAAGGCACCTCCCTGACTCCAGGACCAGTCCCCTGCCAAATTTCAAAGTCCTGCTGCAAACCTGGGAGGTTCTTGAATTCTTTTAAAAAACTGCCAAGGAAATTTTTATAAAAGGTTCAGTGCCGCTCCCCTTCTGACTGTATTATTGTACAATACTATAGGAAAGGCTTATTTATAAGTGGAGTTACTTAAAGTATAAATCATTTTCTGAGGACAGACCAGTTACCAGCTGTCACTGCTGTGCTTGTAACAACAACGGTTTATAGCAGTTGGATAGTAACATGTCCCAAAGGGCTCTACAAGTTTAATAAGTTACAGAAGTAAATAGAAATAAATAGTTAAAGAATGGTATGTTCTAGAAAAATACATAACAGAGTTACAGAGGCTGCCAAGCAGAAGGGAGTAAGAAGCAGAGGCTAAACCAGGCTTCTAGGTGAGATTTGCAAGGAGGCAGAGGGGGACAGGTAGACTGTTCCAGATCCTGGGGGGGCGCAGAGGGAAAAGTTCTCTGCAGGAAGTGATGCAGGTTCTGAGCATATTGGAGTTGAAATTCACTGAGAGACAATGAGCCTGGAACCACCGTTTTAGTCCCTTTTTAGGCGAAGCCGCCCTTTGTGACTATGACAGTGAAACTATCTGGGGCTAGTAGGCCTCCTGTCAAAGCTGTCTCTTTGCTTGGGGAGCGGCTGCTTTCCTGCTTCCTCAAGGGACCCAGATTTTTAGAGTCAATCTTGCCCTTCCTGTGCTGTCTGCTTTGTCTTTGTTGGCTGAGTAACAAAGCAAGTACATGTACCTGGGGGCATTGCTCATCCTTTCATCCTGTGCAAGTGGGTACCCATCCATGAGAGCACTGGTGATGGGCACAGTCAATGGAGGAATGCTTGGCTCTGACACCTGCTATTGATGTAACTGGTATCTACAGCACATCTGTGTCCATCTTTTCAACCACAGTGTGTTACAAAGGAATTACTGTCTGACATGCTAAATGCGGTGAGTAACCAGACAGGATTGCATGGGGGCGTACTGCACAAGGGAGCTGCACTGGGTCAGTTTCCTGCAAGCACTAAGGCTGGTCTAGGAACTGTACCAGGGTCCCATGGCAAATGTACTGCAGGGAGATCGCTTCTTCCGGGTGACCTCCAGTAAATGGAGCTATTTTGAACCTGTAAATAAAATGACCAGGTGAGGACTGATTAGCATGCACTTCTCTGGGTTGCATTTATTTCCTTGCTCATTGGTTTATGTTCCTGCAGAGCTTCAAAAGAAGGCTAAATTGTAAGCATCAAACTCCAAAACCAAGGTCTCTGTGTCTATGCCTCAGAATAGCTTTGGTGAAGTGTTTAATTTCTCACCTATTTATCTTACAAACATTACACCCCGGCAGTGGCCCAGTTCACACTGGATTCATGGCTGATTACAACAATCTGTAACCCCCTCCTGTTGTCCGATGACTGCAGAGGTGTTAACGGGCCACTCTACCTTGAATGGTCCCTTACAATATGCGCTAGCTGCCTATGCTGAACAATCTGCTCCACGTTGCATTTTGCTGTGACGCTGGGAGTATCTTTCCCAGACCTTAAGGAGAGCTCTGTGCAGCTTGTCTCTCTCACCAACAGAAGTTGGTCCAATAAAACAGGGTTTCCTCAATCTTTTTCTTTCTGAGGCTCCCCCCGCAACATGCTATAAAAACTCCACAGCCCACCAGTGCCACAACAACTGTTTATCTCCATATAAAAGCCAGGGCCAGTTTAAGGGGTAGCAAGCATGGCAATTGCCTGGGGCCACAGGGGCCCCGTGAAGCTAAGTTGTTTAAGCTTCTGTTTCAGCCCTGCATGGCAGGGCTTAGGCTTTCTGCCCTGGGCCCCGGCGAGTCTAACACTGGCCCTGCTTGGCGGACCCCCTGAAACCTGCTTGCAGCCCCCCCAAAGGGCCCCAGACCTCTGGTTGAGAGCCCCTGCAAGATGATCTCACCCACCTTGTCCCTCTACACCTACACTGCATACACAGTCACGGTTCTCGCCGATCCAGGGCTGATTCTAGCAGCACTAGGCATGACCTAGTATAACTAGCATTCTGGGAGCAGCGTTCAAATGTCAGCATGGTAAGGGATTCCCCTGCCCCCCCCCAAACAATCATGCTAGCAAAACCCATGCTAGCCAGAGAGTGAGGGTGACAGTGTTTTAAGCAGAAGAGAAACCAGCACTGCTGGATATGAATCTCACTCTGTGGTTTGGGGCAAGTCCCTTTTTAGGTTTGCCTCAGTTTCCCCAGGTGTACCATGACATTTGGCCATTGTTGGTTAGTGCTGTGGTATACAGCTCTGGGTACAGGCTAGGCCTCCCTACTGAGTCTGTCACTCCCTAACTGAGCACCTGTATAACAGTGTTGTGGGGGTGTGAGCCCCAGTGTACTCAGGGCCATGGAATGAGTGACAAATAGAGGTGATGTCTAGAGACCCAGGAGGCCTGGCAATTTGCTGGGATTTCTAATGGCATCTAAGGACACCAGTTGGGCTTTAGGGACCCGCTTTCCAGATTTTTGTCTTCATGTGGTTGGTTAATAACCAGGAGGAAGAACAAGAGAGACTGGGATTTCTAGGCGGAGAAGCTTCTTTGAATCATGCTGCTACAGCGACTTGGGCATCTTCCCACCTTGTTTATTTAGTGGCAGATTCTGAGGCCAGGGTAACCATAACAGTGTCACTTCGGAGCCAGTGCTTTTTAAAAGCAGCCCTGCCTGGTTTCTGTCTGCAAGGCCTGTCGTGGGGCAAGGGGCAGAAATGTGCCTGCTGACCTGTGGCTGGTTACATGCCGGAGGGTGCACATGCACTGTCATGGCAAATGGGGTCAGTGACTTGGGAGCCGGGATGTGTGGATCTGGCTTCATGCTTGGTTTTAATCATGCACCTGGGGCCTGATCCTGAGAAGAGGAATCAGTGGAGGGTGCTCAGCTCCCCACATGATCAGGCATTTATTAGCATTAAATATACCAGGGGCCCAGCCCTGCCCAGGAACAAGGCCAAAGTAAAGGTTTGCCCTGGCAGCATGGCTGTATCAGGCTGGGCAGAGTCAATCCATCTCCCAGGGGCAGAGTGGGAGCCCCGTTGCCAGGACTTTCAAAGGAGAAGCACTAGCAGATGTCTTGTAAGGGCAGATCCTGCCTGGACTGCATAAACCCTGGAATACAAGACCCGAAGGGTGGCCACAGCTGGCCTGGCTCAGCTGACTTTGGCTCATGGGGCTCGTGCTGCAGGGCTGAAAATGCTGTGTAGACATTGGGACTGGAGCCCGGGCTAGAACCCTCTGGGCCCAGGCTGGAGCCCAAGCTCTGGGACCCCACAAGGGCAAACGCCTACACAGCTGAATTTCACAGCCCTGCAGCCCCAGCCCCAGTCAACCAGCCCGGGCCAGGCATGAGTGTTTAATCAAATGCCCTCCACCTCTACCTCCTGATTCTGCAGTTCTATTCCTATGTGATGGAAGCAGGGCTGAGAATGGGGAGTCACTCCAAAAGATCAGAGCAAGCACTTGCCTTGTGGCTGTTCTATAGTATAGCCCCCTTTAGACCCTTGCTAGTCAATGAGTGGGGTCCTGGGGATGTTCCAGTTGGGAGTAGATATTGGTGACAGCCAGGTATTTCTTTGAAGCGGTTTGTTGACTTAAAGAATGCACAAATCCCTGTGTCTCTGAATGCAGAAGGAATGAAATAAAAGTAGCAGGAAACAGCTTCATTTGCTCAGAGCACCAAGTGTGCTCTTTGCAGCCTGCACTCCTGGCCCAAGAACCTCTCCCCGGAGTCGGCCACCATGCTGTCAGCTGCTGTTGAGTCCTGCTGGCTGGCTGTGTCACGCTGAGTGACTTCCCCCCCCCCCCCCCCCAGCTCTCCAGTACTCAGCAAAAGCCCCTCTGCCCACACAATCCAAAATTCCTGGGCTGACTATTAGGCCTTCTCTTGGGTATGGCCCCTTAGCTGCTTCACAGTTCTCTTAAGTGAAGGGATCCCACATCAGTTTCAAGGAGCTTTTGACTCCACCCCTAACAAGGCTTAACACAGCTCCTGAGCACTCCCAATGCATCTGTGCTTCTAACTGCAGCCACCTCAGAGCCAGCAGCCTCCCTGCAAGCAACTGCTGGGGACCTTCCCATAGGAGGGCCCACCTGCTCTGCCCCTCAGGGGCCTTACCCATCAAAGGGGCTCTGGGTTGAAGACCTGAGCTGTGGGCATCCTAGCCTGAGCACCTGAGGAGCAGGGTCAGGCTAACAGCTGCACAATTATTACAGGATTGCAGCCCAGAAAAGGGGACTTTACCATGAGGGATAAAGGCCCTGTGCCAAGTAGGGCCAGCTCTTCCAATTTTCCATTCTTCCTATTGGTTTCTCTAAAGAATTGCCCCTAGATCTCTTAACTTGAGTGCACTTTCCTGTTACTCTTGGCAATCCCCCTGCCCGAGGAGCTAGGGCTTGCCATGTCAAGACATGCTGCAAAGACCTTGTTAGGGAACTGTTAAAGCAATGAAAGGCCCCTGATCACAATGTGCAGATTAATATTGAACTGACCTGAAAATCAACTTTTTTCAGAACTTTTCATTCCCCCAAAAGATTTGATATTTTGACATTTCATCCCAATTTAGAACGGCACATTTTGAGCTATCACAATTTCCTGTGGGACAGAAAGTAAGACTATGGTAACGCAAACCCAAGATTATGGCCGTCAAGGTTCCTTCCCCACTCTGAACTCTAGGGTACAGATGTGGGGACCTGCATGAAAGACCCCCTAAGCTTCTTCTTACCAGCTTAGGTTAAAAACTTCCTCAAGGTACAAACTTTCCTTGTTCTTTGTTTAACACACTTGGTGGTAGCAGCATAGGGTTCAAGGACAAGGCAAAGAGCCCACTTGGAGAGGTCTTCCCCCCCCAAAATATCCTCCCCAAGCCCCACACCCTTTCCTGGGGAAGGATTGATAAAAATCCTCACCAATTTGCATAGGTGAGCACAGACCCAAACCCTTGGATCTTAAGAACAGTGAAAAAGCAATCAGGTTCTTAAAAGAGGAATTTTAATTAAGGAAAAAGTAAAAGAATCACCTCTGTAAAATCAGGATGGTAAATACGTTACAGGGTAATCAGATTCAAAACAGAGAATCCCTCCAGACAAAACCTTAAGTTACAAAAAGACACAAACAGGAATATACAGTCCATTCAGCACAGCTATTTTACCAGCCATTAAGCAAAAGGAAATCTAACGCATTTCTAGCTAGCTTACTTACTAACTTAATGACAGGTTTCAGAGTAGCAGCCGTGTTAGTCTGTATTCGCAAAAAGAAAAAGGAGTACTTGTGGCCCTTTAGAGACTAACCAATTTATTTGCGCATAAGCTTTCGTGAGCTATAGCTCACTTCATCACAAAAGCTTATGCTCAAATAAATTGGTTAGTCTCTAAAGGGCCACAAGTACTCCTTTTCTTTTTACTAACTTAAGAAGTTATGAAGAGCATTCCTGATCTGTTCCCAGCAAAACCATCACACAGATAGACAGACCCTTTGTTTCCCTCCCACCCCCGGCTTTGAAAGTATCTTGTCTCCTCATTGGTCATTTTAGTCAGGTGCCAGCAAGGTTACCTTACCTTCTTAACCCTTTACAGGTGAAAGGGTTTTGCCTCTGGCCAGGAGGGATTTTATAGTTCTGTATACAGAAAGGTGGTTACCCTTCCCTTTATATTTATGACAACAGCTATACAGAGTTTAGATGCAGATAAGGAGTTTGTTTTGGTGTTGTCTATTTGGAGTATTAAATTAGAGGCATTATGGAACCAAAATGTTTAAAGTGGAACATATTGTTACACCCCAAAGCAGTGGCAGATGCAGTAAAAATAATCAGGCTGTTTCATCTCAAATGCAATAGCCTAGAAATCAGAAGTTGAACTTTGGCAGCAAAATTGCAAACCACAGCCCCTCTAGGTCAGCCTGAAGGCCCCCAAACCATATAGATATTCCACTGAATAAAGTCGGTACATAGAACAAAAACACTGGATAGTGTTAAAGATACAATAGAACCATCATCTAATTGGACTATACCCAAACATGCTTTACGTTTAGACAGTCAGAAAGGCATTACAGTTGAAAATAAGGTAAAAACTATGAAAAGCTGAGTGAACAATGCAAATCCTCATAGATTCCACTCTCCTCAAATAATATCTCCTATATACTTAGCAGAGTGATTTCAAAAATGAAACTGATTAATAAATTACCTACATCAGGGGCCCCAGTCAGAAGTGATTTATGCCTTCTGGCTGTGAGCTCATATTTCATATGAGTTACATGGAAAACCTCTGCAACAAGCTTCTCTGCAGCAATTTGCTCAAATTAGTAATTCAACAGCTGAGGTTTCTCAGCACACAATGCTAGACTCATCTAGGGTAGAGAGTGTGGAGTGGAGGGCCAGCTCTAGGTTTTTTGCACCCCAAGCAAAACAAAAAACCCTCTGAGAGCACAACTGCCGAAAAAAAAAAAAAAAAAAACCCCAACAACCCAGAATGCTGCCCCTGGAATTGTGTCACCCCAAGCACGTGCTTGGTTTGCTGGTGCGTAGAGCCAGTCCTGGTGGAGGTCAATAGAGACGGACGCACCCCCTCCTTCACTAGAAGTATTATCCTTCAAAACTAGTTGTTCCAAGGCACCTTACAAAAATTGTTCACTGCTAATAACAGCCTGGTGGTCTAAAGAGGGGCTCTCCAGTTCTACGGGTAGGAAGAGCAACCCTCTTCAGAGCCTGAATGAAGGGAAGAAGAGAACTGCATTAGTAGCCACAAGGATATTGATAGTTAATTAGAAGAAAGAGAGATTCATGGCTCTCTGCCTTTCTAGGCATGACCACATGCAAGCATTCCTCATGACTGTAATCAGAGGATCATCTTTGATGTGGCCAGACACCATAGAATTGCTAGAAGACCTTGCAGTCTCACTGTACATCCAAACCCCAGAAAAGAACAATGTTGTGGATTGTTCTGACTACAGACAAGGAAAGACTGATAAACAAACAACACTATGGCTTCAAAGGTGGAAAGGGCACAATGAACACCATTATGAATTTGAAGCTCATATTAGAAAGATCAATTGAAATGGGGAAAACAATGTACTTGGTTTCATTGACTTCCAGAAAAGCATTTGACAGAATCAACCACTGCAATTTGCTCAGTGTATTGAGATCTGTAGGGACTGAAACACAAATGCTGAGTAAGAAAACAATTATACTGGAATCACAAGGTGTCACAGGGCACAGATTCACCCAGCAGCACCTTCTGCTGGTCATCTCAGGGAAATTAGCATCCAGCCTCCAGAGCGCCTCATTCAGGCCAGTGTCTCACCACCCCTGGCCTCCCATGTCCCTCCCAGACTGCAGTGCCCTTGTCTTGGGTTCTGCCCCCTGGCAGTACCCCCACCATTCTGGGTCTCCCCCTCCCAGGAAAACCCCCACCCACTATCTCCACCTCAGTCTTAGGCTACTGCCAGTCACCAACTAGCCCCCACTCCCTGGGCAGACTGCAGTATAAGCCACTCATCACAGGGGAGGGGGTTTGGACCTGTTGCCTCTGCCTACCCATGGCTGCCCCTGGAACCCCCATACCTAATAGGCCTTTCCAGACCAGAGCTCCCATCTCCTCTAGCCCTTCCCCAGTCCTGCTCCAATCTGGGTGTCCTGCTTGGCACCTTGCAGCCAAGCCCTTGTCCCTCTCCAGGCAGAGGGAGACTATCCTGGAACTTCTGGCTCAAAGCCTTTATAGAGCCAGCTGAGCCCTGATTGGGGCGTGGCCCCCAACTGCCACCACTTCCCCCAGTCAGCCAGGGTTTCACTCCCTTCCCCAGCCCCAGCCCCCTGCAGGGCTTTTCCAACCCCTTGAGGGCTGGAGCGGGTGCTCACTCCGCTACACAAGGTGATTATAACGGCAGATAAGAAAATGAAAATCTAAACAACATTTATAGTGAATGTTTGATGAAATGAGTTGAAGAAACAAAAGAAGATATGAAGATGAATGGAAAATGGGTGAATAACATTCGCAATGCAGATGACACAGTGCTGGTAGCTGATTCAGAAGGTCTGATGAAGTTAGTGGAGATTATATATGAATATGGCAAAGAATATGGGCTAGCGTGGAATGTGGACAAGAAGAAAAATACGGTGGTATGCAAGAATCCTGGGAAAATATGGGAGATTCCAGTGAATGACACAGCTATACAGCAAGTGAGAAATTATCGCTACTTGGGAAGCATCATTACAGAAGATTGAAGACCGGATACTGAAGTCATCACCAGGATAGCATAAGTGAAAGAGACATTCCGGAAGAATAAACATCTGATGAGAAGGAACATAAATCTGAAGACTAAATTCTAACTCTTAGAAACTTACATTTGGTCTGTGTCAAATTACAACTGTGAAACATGGACATTCAAACAATCGATAATAAAGAAATTACAGTCCTTTGAATTATAGTGTTCTAGAAGAATTCTTCTATATCATGGATAGATTTGCCTAACAACCAAAAAAGTGCTGGAGATGATTGGACTCAGCAAGCACTAGTCATCTCTCATGAAAAGTAAGATTCAATTCATAGGGCACATTTTAAGAGGATCAGCGGGCAATGCATATTTATGGGCACTGGAAGGGAAAGCTGATGACAGAAGAACACGAGGCAGAAAAAAAAAGATCTTAGAGGGATGATGTGGTATCCTGGCTGAATCAAAAGGGCTGTTCAATCACAAAGAGAGCAGGGAACCATGCAGAACGGGCTACCGTGGTTGCAAACCTCCAGTGATGGAGATGCCACATAAGAATAAGAAGAAGGGGATGTGGCCCATTGACTCCAGTGGACAGGGGGCGATTTACCACATTTGGAGATTTGGCCCCTTCCTGTTGCTATAATTTCTGTAAAGCACTATGCCTCCTGTTGTTGTTTGCCTCTGTTCTGTTCAGGGAAAAAAGACTGCATCGACATTCGCCATAAATAAACAAGATTGCACCAGAGAAACCACTGACTTGTATCATCCATTTCTTCCCCAGTGAAAGCAACTCAGCAAGGCCCTGGATATTGGCTAATTGCTCGGACTTAAAAGAGACGACCGTACGACTACATGGGAACCTCTCCCACTGAGGAGTTTGGGTTTCAAATGTGGCACCCAGTCCAAGTTTGTCCTGTGGGGTCTCTGGAATCGTAAGGCTTGCGAGTTGATTTAGGACTTTTTTCATCTATGGGAAGCACAGCAGTTTGGGTTTATTCTGGACCCAGGAGAGAGGTGCAGTTTGAGCTGAGTTGTGGACAGCACTTATTTCTAATAGGAGGCTTCTGGCATGGCCTTTCTGGCTCCTTGTTATCCGGCATGTGCAGATAGTTGGGCTGGGAGTTGGAGGGAACACTATGGTGGTGGTGGGGGGGGGGGGTGTCTCTCTTTTCCTTGTCACATTTTCACTGTTTCTTGGTTCTTTGCCTCTACCATCCATGCCGTGTCAATCTGTGACCATTTTCATTCTCTTTGGATCCAGCTCTCCTATTCCCTATTAATTTTCATTTGTGTGTGTCCCCCCAGCTGCCTTCAAGCTCTAACCCTCTGGAAAGGGAGTGGCCAGCACTGAATACAGGATCCAGGTGAAGGTACACCATTGCACTATACAGGGGCATTATAGTTTTTACCCATCTCATTCCTGCATCTTACTGTTTTCTGTGGGTTTTTAACTTTTACTGCATGCTGAGCAGAAACTCCTTTTTAACCTCGTTTTTCAAGCTGATGCATAGGCGCCGACTCCGTGGGTGCTCCAGTGCTGGAGCACCCATGGGGGAAAATTAGTGGGTGCTCTGCAGCCACTGGCAGCCAAGCTCCCCCCGCCCCACCTCCTCCTCCCCCTCCCAAGCGCTCCATGTCCCCGCTCCTCCGCCTACCTCCCAGCGCTTCCCGCCCAGCCATTTGGCGGTGTGCTGGGAGGGAGAGGGAGGAGCGGGAATGTGGCGCGCTCAGGGGAGGAGGCAAGGCCGGGGCGGGGATTTGGGGAAGGAGTTGGAATAGGGGCAGGGAGGGGGTGGAGTTGGGGTTGGGCAGAGGTGGGGTGGGTGGGGCCTCGTGGAAGGGGTGGAGTGGGGGCAAGGCCAGGGGCAGAGGGGGGTCGAGCACCCACCAGTGGGAGCAGAAGTCAGAGCCTATGAGTTGATGGAGTCCCTTTGATTCCTATAAGAGATCTGTGCCACACTGCAGCAGTTACTTCAGGAGTTTGCGTATAAACAAAGCTCTTCTTTCCCTAACCGCTAGGTACCCCGGTTATGGGTCCATCATTAATTAATACCTAGACAGACAGTGAAAATCTAGGGAAGTACAATGTCAGGTCTATGTATTCAGGATGTGTGATTTCAGCTCTTGGGGACTCTCTCGTGGCATTTCATCCCACACAAGATTCCTGTCACAGTTCAGGGCAATTGCACCTGTATTCCCCCTCTGCGGCCCACTCTGGGCTCCAGGCTCTCAGCTCTCGCCTCTTGGGGGCAGACCATGTCCTTCTCCCTCCTGACTGGCGCGGGGGGCAGGTGAACTGGCCGTTGCGGGAGACTAGTCCCAGGCCCCTCCCCTTCTGCCTGAGACCCTGCCCCTCCCTCTCCCCTTTCACCCCCTCCCCCTGCCAGAGCACCCCCACCGCAGCCGCTGGCACCCCCAGCCCTAGCGTGGGTGGGGCCATGCCGGGCCGTTTGGGGAGGCACAGCCTCCCCTGGCCTGTGATACCCCAGTCAGCCTGGGCGGCGGGTATCTCCAGGCTGCACAGCTCCCTGACCATACCGTGAACTCCACAGCCAAAGACAGACTGCCTAAGCCGGCCTGCTTGGCCGCTCCCCTCAGCGATGGCCCACAGCTAAGTCACCACACAGCTCTTTCGAAGCAAGCACATCCATTGTTAACATAAAAGCATTACCGAGAAAACGTATGAACGCAACCCTGGAACGCAGACGCATGCTACTAAGCTCACCAGAGGCTACCCCAGCTCCAGCAAGGGCTCTGGCCCGCGAACAGTCCTTCCAACCCTTCCCTAAGGATGGGGCCCCCTCAGGGATCAGGGGTCCTGCCTGATGACAGCTTTCAGAGTAGCAGCCGTGTTAGTCTGTATTCGCAAAAAGAAAAGGAGGACTTGTGGCACCTTAGAGACTAACCAATTTATTTAAGCATAAGCTTTCGTGAGCTACAGCTACATGCATCCGGTGAAGTGAGCTGTAGCTCACGAAAGCTTATGCTCAAATAAATTGGTTAGTCTCTAAGGTGCCACAAGTCCTCCTTTTCTTTTTGGGGTCCTGCCCGTTTGCTGGATCCGGAAGAAGGCCCAGAGTCAGTTTAAACCCAGGGGTGGCAGGTGTAATCGGCCACAGCTGCTGTGCACCCGCCACCGGATATCTGGGCCATGGTGACCCCGCCTCTTCCCCTCCCTGCTCTGCTCCTTCCCCGAGGCCTCCACTGCCTGCTGCTTGGTGAATCTTTCTCCTCTCCTCTCCTCTCCTCTCCACCCCCCCCCGAGGTCCCCACCTCTCCCCACGTCCCTCCTCCTCACCCAGCCCAACCCGCCGGAGGGGTAAAGGGGTGGGGAGGGATGTGGCGAGCAGTGGGTGCGGAGGCAAGCGGTGGGCAAGCGGGGGTGTGAGGTGGGGTGCAGTGAGCGGCGGGGGGGGGCTGGCGCAGCAGGTGGGGAGGGACACATTGAGCAGCTGCGGGAGGGGCCAAGCAGGGAGGGGGCAGGGCAGGTGCGGGGCCTGGGCGGAATGGGGGTGGAGTGTGGACGGGGCTCGGGCCAGAAGAGGCAGGACAGGGAACTTGCCTCCCTCTGGGGAAGCTTCTGCTGCCGCCCATGAAACCAGGCTGTAGATCCGAAAATCCTTTCTTTGTCTGTCGGTCCCTGAAAAATCCAGTCTGAACCAGTCCAGGCCAACCTCTCCAGGGGGTGGGGCTTGTCTGCAGGTGTCCCAGCCTGGGTGAATTTACCTGAACACTGTTCTCAGTTCCTGGAGGAAATGCAGTTGCCCTCCCCCTTGGAAATGCATACAATTCCTGGCCCATCAGGGTACATAGGCCAGTCATTGAATGCAATAGACTCCAAAGATATGCAATTTAATTCAATAGGGTTTTTCCAGGAGATTGCAGGGCATTGTCATGTCCGTCATTGTGCCATCCCAGCTTGTTGAGCCAAGGCGAGAATTAGGGCTGTGCTGAAAGGTGTGCAAAAAGTTGCGAATCTGGGAGCGTTTTGCACTCACTCTGCAAAGCAGGAGAAAAGTGTGGCCAATTGGATGGATGGAGGTGTGAAGTCATTTGGGCTCAGCTGCCCTAGCTCTACAAAGAATGTCTGTGCACTGCTTTAAACAAGAACTGGTCTGCGATGGTGCATCACTGCGCCCCACACAGCCCCTGAAGGGCTTAATGTGGTTCTGGGAGGCCAATTAACATACCTGGCAGCACCTGTGAAGGAGACAGAGGTAGAGACAGCCAGGCTTAATTGAGGAGGAAGCCCGGCTGGGTAGCGATTATGCAGCTAGCCAGCAAGTTTGCAGTAGACAGGGGTTGAAGGGCGGGGATGGGGTCTGCAGTCACTCTCTGGGGAATAGAGGAGGTAGGAAATGGTCTATGGCGGCAGTAAGGAGTCTGAGGGAGTGGACCTTTATTGCCAGCTACAGGGTGCCTGGACTGGAACCCAGAGTAGAGGGTGGCCCTGGGTTCCCCTACCAGCCACAGAGGAAGGGCTGAGGTGAGGGGTGTATGGACCATGGATCCCAGAGACAGATGGAAGACTTGCTGTAAAGTCATTGGACTACAGCTGGGTTAGACTCTCTGTTACCACGAAAGGGTTGGACTAAACGGTGACTTGGCCAGAGGGCCAGGTTGTGGGAAAAGAGACCACCGCAGTGAGGGAACTTCCGCCACCGGGGGAGACAGCCCCTGTGCTGCACCTGGCCATGAGGAGGTGCTGCTGTGGTGAGTGAACGCTTTTATGTGGTCAAAATGATTTTTTTGTTCTTCCTAAAGTTTTGATTTTTCAGCAGACATGTGAATATCCAAAAAAGTGACTGGAAACTAAAATATTTCAGTCAAAACTGGAAAAATTTCAATTGTGAAATGCTTCTCTAGTGCCTCATGGGCATTGTAGTTCTGGCTCTTCATGCTTTCAGTCTCCTCCATAGGCCAGGAGACTACATCTCCCATAATGCACTACAGCCTCACCTCTTGGAGTTGGGACATGGTGCATTATGGGAGATGTCTGGCTGGGGAGCCTAGACCATAGGGGAATGGAGACATAACACACAAGAATTACTCACCTATGAGGCATTACAGCAGCATTTCCCAATTCATATTTTTAGGCCAGAAGGGACTTCCGAAACCCTTAAAATCAGGACCCTATAAATGAGGCCCTTAGGGCCAGATTTTGAAAAGTGTTTAGGTATCTAAAGATGCAGATAGGCACCTGGTGGGGTTTTCAAAAGCTCCCAAGGCACCTGGGCACTTTTAACTCCCACTTCCAGGTGCCTATCTGCATATTTAGTTGCCTAAATCTTGTTAAAAATCTGGCCCTTCAATCTTTGTGAAGGAGCTGTAATGGCTTAACTTTAACAGGCTGCCAACTCTCGCAGTCTTAAAGCAAGTCTCACAATGTTTGGTGCTTCATTTAAAGCCCCAGCTCCTGGAGTCTGGTGTTTGAGGGAATCTTAGCTTTCATTGTTGTTTGTTTGTTTGTTTGTTTTTAAAAAGTGCATGTTTCTAGCCCCTCTCCTGGTTGCAGAGAAAAGCTTGAAAATGTTGTGACCTGAGTGCAATCTTCAGGCTCAGGAGCTAGATGGGGAAGTATAGGATCCCCAAATGTATTAATTTAAAACACAAAACAACAAAAAAAAACATTTTTTTTTTTTTAAGCCCATCTCCTGAGGTTTTGTGGGTCTGACTCCTGGCTTTACCACTCTGGTTGGCAATGGTGCTGAAAGCTCCTAGTTTTGATAATGTTGGTGCTAGTGTCTATCCTGTCAGGCAGGGGCAGGAGTGCTGGAACAGGCTGTTGGAGCATTTGGTTTCTTAGGCCGTTGTTTCCAATGATATCAGCAGTGCAGTGGTCCCAGTGAGGCCTTTGGGTTATTGCCTCGTTTTGCTCAGAGGCTGGGGGGGGGGCGGAGGGGGAGATCTCAGGTCACAGTTCCAGCTGCAGTGGTTGGCTTTGCTTGTAGGGGTCAGTTTATCAAGGGTGGGGGGAGGGCAGACTGGGAGTGGGCTCATTTCAGAGGCTGGATTTTTCCCTGCAGAAGGACGGCAAATCCTGATGTTTGCTCCTCTTCTTTCCCGCCACCCTGGATCTGATCCTCCCAAAACTGCGCCAAGTGAGGGCGGTGAAAGGCCAGGCCAGGGGTCCTGTCCAAAGCTACGCGCAGAGCCGCTTCTGCAGACAGTGGCCTCTGCGGAATGTGCCTATTCTGACCCTAACACATGCCCACAGTGCGCACACTGGGGAAAGCCCCTCCAGGGTGACAGCAACAGCTGCCTTTCATCTCCCTTATCTCCATCCGCCTGGCACAATCAGCATTTCTCTGACTCTGGGGCCGTCTTGAGGCTTGCGTCTTGGTGTGAGCAGCTCCCTGCCCCCGTTCTGATCCTGCTGAGGATGGGCAACCACCTCTGAACTCCCCCCGTTAAGGGAAGTAGAGATCCAGAATCCTCCCAGGGCTTGGGGTGGGGGGGGATGTGCTCACAGGACAGTCGCATTCATCTCCACCGGATCTGCCCCGCCATTGCCGGGCTGCTGGTCGTCTCCTAAGGCCCAGAATCCAGTGAGGGAGTTGATGTTTAGGGGTAGTGTAGCCAAGGTGTTGTCTCTCACCCCTCCACCCCCTTCCCCACATCTCTTGCCCCTTTTGCTGCTAGCGCTCTCCCATTAACCCACTCTGCTGTCTGCACAACCCCTACATAGCTGTCTGCCATTCTCAAACCCAGCGGGACCTGGGCCAGAAACATCCTGGAACTCCCCACGTGGCTCTAAACCCAGTGAAGGCCCAGGCCATGTGAGTCCTGATGTGAGCCACCAGCCAAGCAAAGGCTTCTGGGAGAAGCCCAAGGCTGTGGAGGGCAGTGAGCAGAGAGAGGTCAAGGGCTGAACTCAGGGCAGCCCTTACCTGGACTAGCAGCAGCCTACCAAGGGGTTGGAGTGAGCTCTGTGACCAGGCTGAGGCTCCAGCCCCTGACTGGCATGCACGTCGGGACAACGGACATATGGCAGAAAAGACGTCATTTTTCTGAGCAGAGAAGAATGTTCTGTTTTGTTTACGTGAGGTCACAAAGTCCCTGCTCTAGGGCAGATACATGCTGTTAATTCCATTATGAGCACTTGACTCCCCTGAACCGGTCTACAGGGTTCTGACCAGCTATATTTAAAGGACTTGGTTTTTACTCACTCTTTCAGGGAACCTGTTCGTGGATCAGGCAGGGGACAGGCCAGAGTGCAGGGACTGAGCTGGCTGCTCAGCAGACTTAGAGCTCAGCACAGAGGCAGAGAGGCAGCTGCTCGCTGGGGTGCATTGGGGACTGTTGGAATTGGAAGCTATCGTTGTAGGGAGAATAGGGGGTGTTTCCTGGGCCTGCTTGCAGGGTGAGATAGCAGCAATCAATCTGGAAAGAGCCTTTAAAACCAGGTGGGGTGAGTTGTGCCTCGCTGTCTTAGAAAGCAGCCTGTTTTCTCTGTGTGTGGGTGTTTTGGGTTCTTGGGTGCTAATGTTGTTCTGACTTGTAATTCAACCTTTCAGCAGGGTATTTATGTTTTTATCTAATTTCTCTGTGTGTGCCATGACCGTACCAGAGAAAAGCTGGCAACAAGGATGTGATTATAAAAATAAAGGAGAGAACGAAGATAAAATGGCTGCCCCTGGCAATAAGGGCAGTTTCCAATTTAATGTAAAGAGGATTTTTTGCAACATATACTCAAACTAGAGCAGTGTTTTTATGCAAATATTGATAGGAAAACAGCCCTTTGTTTAACGCTGGTGAGAAAAACCACATTTACCATGCTTAACCTTATGTCTTCCACAATAATCTGGTGAGCTGGAGTATCAAGACTGAACAGAGATTCTTAAGAAACATTAAATTTGTTAGTCTCTAAGGTGCCACAACTACTCCTGTTCTTTTTAAATAAACATTATGTGCCCACCACCACTTTTTTCAACCAAATGTTCCATCTAAGAAACCAAATCGAAGCAGAGAAGTATCTCTGCATTTTTGGCAAGCCAGAAAAAAACCACAATTTGCTACTTGTTGTTGTGGTAACTTTCTGAAATAGGCTCTCAGAGATCACTTTCTTTTTGGACACTTTGAGTGCTGTGTATAAAAAGGGACTTCCACTGTGGAGACTGCTCCGTTTGGATCCATAAAGAAACCTGTGTTAACATTTACCAAGTGGAAATTTTCAGTAATATTTTTGTGATTCTTATGTGTGCCTCAATTTCTTCCTACACTTTGCATTGTTACCCAGTGGGTGAAGAAGGGGTAAATCTGCTCCTGAGGCAGAGCAGGAGACATGAAGAGTTGTCCTGTAACTGTCTGGGGTGGTATGAATGGGTCATTAAAGGACTGGTTGAAACCAGACCATCTCAATGGAGGATCAAGACAACAGGAGCCCCAAGGACTGAACAATTAACATTGGATAGTGGGAACCTCCAGCAGGTGGAGCATGTGAACTCCGCATGACTCTGCATACAATGGCCTGAGAAGTGTCAGGGGGCTTAGGGTAAGAACTGGCCTTTGGAGAGAGAGAGCTCTCACTTGGGCCTGAAAGAGAGAGACTAGGAGAGAGCCAAAAATGGAGACCACAGCAGCTTGGCTGGAGGGAGCACTGGCTTAAGCAGAATGGACTATGACTAACCCTTTATGTCTCTGTGCTAGCCTAAGGACTTCTGATGCTGTGTTCCTGCTGGCTAATACACCCTGCTCTGTTTTGGAAAGGCTACCTGGGGTCACTGAAATATGTGCTGAGGTCCCTGAAGAGTGTGAAAGTCTCGGATCAGGAGCCTGCCTCAGCTGGGGCCTTGCTGGGCAGATCTCTCGGTGTCAGGCAGGAGAGCTGGAGCCCAGAGGCTCAGACTTGAAGGCTCTGAGGCTGCATGGCCGACCCTTAAGGAAGAGGTGGGGCCCCTTGGGGCCCCGGCACACTGAAGGGTTCCTCCAAGGGCCTGTTTAAAAGCTGGGGTGTAGCACAGATCCTGTGGATCCCTGACACCTGGTCCCATTGTGCCAGGCCTGGGAAGAACCCCCACAGTGCGGGGAGGGAGGGGTGAAGAAGCTGATGGTCAGCCAAACAAAACAGAGGGACCCCTATTTATGCAGTTCGGGGACATCACGGACATCACCCTGGCAGGAGCAGCATGTCGTTAATAAGCTGCAGCGCATCAAGTGCGGTAAGAGGGGACACTCTGCCTGGGCTTGTCACAGGGACCTGCAGCATAGCAAAGGAGTCACTAAGACGAAGCCCTCAATGCCTATGAGCAGGAGCCACTGACCTAGTTCTGTGACTGGAGGAATCAGTCTCAGAGGCCGGTTGTCCCTGGATGAAAAGATGCTGGAGATGGCCCAGACCTGCAACGGGCCTCTCACCCCCACCCCCCTTGTTATGTTAAGGTAACGGGCAATGCTGTGATCCTTACAATGGGAATGGATGGAGGAGTGGCCAGGTGATTTCTGAGGGGGTTACAAGAGAACTTTGCCTGCGGTGAGATTGAGACACTCGTGCTTTTACAGAATTACCCTAGGGGCAGATAGGAGGGGTAGGCAGGCTCCCTGCCACTGTAACTTGTAAAGGTATTGGTTAGAGTTAATTGGAAGGGAAGGAAATGGACGCCCACTGATGGGCAGAAAATGGCTATACAAGCTGAACCTGGACTGGAGTGGGATGCACCATATGCCAGACAGAGTGGGGGAACTGAAATTAAAATACAAAGCTAGGTCTACTCCACAGTCTACAATGCAGACAAGTCCAACGAAGCTGTTTTCAAGATGTCCATTACGTACTAGAGCTGATTTACGTAGACCAGACTTATTTTGAGCACTCAGTGAGAGCCAGCAGACAGGGAAAATCCCCACACCATAAACCTCCCAGATTTTTCTTCCTAGGGCAGCCAGTGTTGTTATGAAATCACAGGGGAGGGATGAAGTGGTGAAAAGGTGTGGCAAAGCAGATACTGGAACCAGTGGCATATTTGGTAGAGGTAGAAGGAGAGTTAATGAAGAGGCCCCTTGATCAACTCTTACCAGATAAAAGCTCAGGGAACATAAGAATGGTCTGACCCAGTATGGCCAATGGTCCATCTAGCCCAGTATCTTGTCTTCCGACCGTGGCCAATGCCATTTGCTTCAGAGGGAATGAACAGAACAGAGCAATTATCACATGATCCATCCCCTGTTGTCCACTCCCAGCTTCTGGCAGTCTGAGGCTAGGGCCACCCAGAGAATGGGGGTTGCATCCCTGCCCATCCTGGCTAATAGACATTGAAGGACCTACCCTCCATGAACTTATCTAATTCTTTTTTGAAGCCTGTTATAGTCTTGGCTTTCACAACATCCCCTGGCAATGAGTTCCACAGGATGACTGTGCATTGTGTGAAGAAATACTTCCTTTTGTTTGTTTTAAACCTGCTGCCTATTAATTTCACTGGGTGATCCCTGGTTCTTGTGTTATGTGACAGGGTAAATAACACTTCCTTATTCACTTTCTCCACACCATTCATGATTTTATAGACCTCTATCCTATCCCCCCCCCCCGTAGTCTCTTTGCTGAGCTGAGCAGTCCCAGTCTTGTTAAACTCTCCTCCTAGGAAAGCTATTCTGTACCCTTAATCTTTTTTGTTGCCCTTCTCTGTATCTTTTCCAATTCTAATATATCTTTTTTGAGATGGGGTGTCCGGAACTGCACTCAGTATTCTAGGTGTGGGCATACCTTCGATTTATAGAGTGGCATTAGGATATTTTTTTCTTATCTATCCCTTTCCTAATGGTTGCTAACATTCTGTTAGCTTTTACAGTAAAGCTGGAAACTGGTAAAGCTGGGTGTAGGTTTTTTTGGTGACTGGAGGAGGTGGCAGAGAGAGGGAAAGCGAAAGCACTCCTGCTGGGGGTAAGCCAACCAGCCTCATGAAGGACAACACAGGCTAGGTGTCACTTTCTCTTCCTGGCCAGGCCTACCAGCTGTAGCAAACTCGCAGACTTGTGATCTTGTTTTTGTTGTCATTATTGTTAGGGCTGTCAAGCAATTAAAAAAAATTAATCGCATGACATTGTAAATAAGCAGGCAGCAGTATTTCCCATAAATGTAATCCGATTTGTTTGTCTTAGTGATTGGCTAAACAAGAAGTAGGACTAAGTGGACTTGTAGGCTCTAAAGTTTTTTACATTGTTTTGGTTTTGAGTGCAGTTATGTAACAAAAAAAATCTACATTTGTAAGTTACACTTTCACAATAAAGAGATTGCACTACAGTACTTGTATGAGATGAATTGAAAAACACTATTTCTTATCATTTTTACAGTGCAAATATTTGTAATAATAATATAAAGTGAGCACCGTACACTTTGCATTCTGTGTGGTAATAGAAATCAATATATTTGAAAATGTAGAAAAAAAAATCCGAAAATATTTAATGTTTAACAGTGTGATTAATCGCAATGAATTTTTTTAGTTAATCATGTGAGTTAACAGTGATTAATCGACAGCCCCCCATTTTCCCACCAATTCTCCTCACGATCCCTCTAGTGTGGCCACCCACTGAAGGGAGCTGTTCTCTCATGCTATGCCATGGCTGCTAGGAAGCCACGTGGCATTTGATAAGAGTAAAGGAGCCTTTCCTCCCTCCCTCCCTCTCCTAACAGCAAGAAAGCCTTCAAGTAAGGGCAGCTCAGGGGATTTCTACTTTGCCCCCTTTGAGCAGTGCCCCGCTGAGCCCCAGGGAGAGATCATGGGGTGGGTGGAGAGCTGGCAGGAAGTGCATGGGGCGTTGCAAGGGGACTCTTCGGCCTGGTCAGGACTGCGCAAGAAGCTGGGGTTTGGTTGGGCTCAGTGGACAGGAGCAAGCTGGGCAGGTGCTGCCCTCAGCCATGTTTCCTAGTTAAGGCAAACCGCCCAGGTATTTACACCCGTTCCTCCTTATCCTAGGATTCCTGGGAGTTGGGCATCTAACCTGCTTGGCTGCTCCTGGAAATCCGCCCTCCCCCCGCCCCCCGCCCCCCCCCCCCCAACTAGCTGCAGCTTTAGGCACCAAAACACCTTTGAAAATCCAGCCCTGGGTGACTCATCCAGCAGCCCTGAGCCTGGGGCAGAGATGGGAGCAGAACCCATGCCCCCTGCCTATGTTAGTGCTTGACCCACAAGCCAGTCCTGCACTGCCCTGGGTGAGCCATTCGCCTCCCTGTTCACTCTGCATCGCTGCAGGGGGTGCCGAGGTGGCTTCAAGGTGGGGCATGGTCTGTGCAGCCCCTTTCCCATCTGCATCACCCCTCAGCCCTTTCCCCATGGATCTTCTACCACTCAGCACCGCAGGTTTCAGCCTTACAAACCAGGACAGGCCTCGATTTCTCAAACATAGTCCAAAGTCAATGCAGAGAGAGTTCTCCCCTCCCCTTCCCCCTCCCTTGTCTGGCCAGCCCAGATTCCAGGCATTCTGGCCTTGATTGCTCATACAAAGCACCTATCATCACCTGCTCCCAGGGCTCAGAGTCAGCAGCCGCCCACAGTTTATTGCGAGCATTGGACTGCTAGCTGCATTTAAACCAAGCCCATCTCAGCCGTCTGCTACGGGCCATGGTCTGGGTCACTGCAAATGGCAGAGGAGGAGGTGGGGTGGGGGAAGGGAGAGATTATCGGCCCATCTCAAGAAAACAGCATTAGCTGAACACACTGTTAAAATGCAGGATTGGCTAAAGCTGCTCCCACTTGCATGACACCCAAATAAGGAGCCATCCACTCTCTCAGGGTATGTCTACACTGCAATTAAAAACCCACAGCTGGCCCCTGCCAGTGGCACAAAGGGCTGTTTAATTGCAGGGGTAGATGCTCGGGCTGGAGGCTGGGTTCTAGGACCTTGCAAGGTGGGAGAGTCCCAGAGCTTGGGCTGCAGCCTGAGCCAGTTAAACAGCCCCTGAGCCGATGCGCTTGAGTCAGCTGGCACAACAGGGTAGCTGAGGGGTTCTGATTGGGGGTGTAGACACGGCCCCCATCACCACAGCATGGGTGCACCTCTGTGCTGGGGGGAGGTGATCTTAGCCCCATTCAGGCCCACACACGTCTGCCCATGGCTGGGCGGGAAGCCTGTGACACAGCAGAGACTTGAACCCACATCTTGGAAGTCACAGGCCAGTGCCCTGCTCACCAGCTTGTCCTGACTGTCTGCTGAGCGCTCGCCTGGGCCCCCTGCCAGGGGATGGACACTATGTACCGGAAAGGGCTCAGCTGCGCTGTCAATGTGCTGTTTCCACACGCCCAGAGATGGCACTAGACTGGAGGCTGAGTTCAAAGTGCAATTCAGGTCATCTCTGGGGGCTAGGACATCCGGCAGAACCTAGCGATGGGGGTGGGAAGGAGCAAGAGGGCTGCAGTGGGCTAACTGCAGGGACTGCAGTGGAGAGTGACTGGGTTAGTATAGGCATGAGGCTGGAGAGGAGATTTTAACAGGCAGGGAGGGATTCCATTAGGCACGGGGGGAGATGGGGGGGGCTGTTCTTAGGGGTCCTGGGCAGCCCGAGTACAGGATTCGTTCCCTGCCAAGGAGAGGGCAGCCAGGGGAGGGCTGCACCATAGGAAGCTAAGGCTGGAAAGTTTGTGAAAGAGCCTGGAGACAGGGAGTGGTGTCTGACAAACAAGAGGCCCAGCCCTTTCACTGAATGTGTACTATTGTTGCAGACAATGGTGCAGATCACTGCCCCTGCTGGCTCTGGACCTTCACCTTTGTGATACATACAGGGAGAGGCCTGGCTGACTGTAGTAGCCCCAGCCCAAGAGAAAGTAGTCCCTGCTGCCCCAGGAACACTGTACAGCACTGCACTCGGTGCCAGCCCCAGTGACAGACCCAGGTGGCTCTCGGTGAGTTGTCACTCAAGGCCAGTCTGCAGAAAAAGTTCCCTGGGAGAGGAGTTCTGCTCAGCCAGCGAACGATGCGGGAGACGCTTTCTAAATTCACTAGGAAGCCGTGTAGGACTGATCCAGCTGTCGGTCGTGTTAAGCCGTGTGAAGGCAGGACATGTTTAACATACAGAGCAGCTCACTGCAAAACAACTGTGGATGTCTTCTGCCTTCCCTGTATCCTTAACGATGGCCCCACAGTGAGATTGTGCGTTAAGAGCATGAAGCATCCTACATCTTGCCATTGCCAGTACATGCGTTGTTTCATCAATTTCCCACACAATGCTGGGATCTTCACTGCAGCGTCACAAAGTTCCTCTGGAACATCTCGAGGTGAAAACAGCTGCTCTCACTCAGTGACCTGCTCCCAAGGGGTCCCTCGTGCTCACTTCAGTGCAGAAAATGAGTTTTTCTTTGCTTTGAGCTCCTGTCCATACTGCAGAGCCAGCCCAGGGAGGGGAGCTGGATGCTGCCCCGACTCAGGCATCACTAGCTGCAAGGTCAACTGCTCTTGCTTTTTTCCTCTTGTGATGTGCAGAGAGCTACAAACGTGTGTGGTTTCAAACAGGGTAAGGCATGGCCCAGGGCACCTATTTTGCAAGTGACTTGTGAGTTATCTTCTGTAACCAACCTACCGTGCTACCAAGCTCACTCCTCTCTGCTTTTATTAGGTCACATCTGCTTCACCTGCTGCTTCTTGAAGGTGCTTTCCCCATGTAAATTTCCAAATGTGGGATGTCAGAGAATGATGCAGGGCCACAGGACACTGCACTGGTTCTGATGAGCAAAATCCCCAACAAGCATGTTTGCAGCTGGTAGGTCCATAAAGTGGCAGGTTGCTTGTGTTGTGTTAAAATTAAAATGGAAACATCCAAGTGGCTTAATTTGGGAACTGACCACTAGCTATTATTAAAAATGGCAAAAACCAAAAATCAAGCAGCAGCCTTCCTGGCCATGCACAGAGTGAGCAGATTATGACTGCTTCCTGGGGGCTGGCCTGTCAGTGACCCATACTTTAAGATAGGGAGATCCTTGGAGAGGAAGACCCTGATGACATCATTCATGGGCTTGTGTCTCACTCATGCAGCTGTCACAGAGCTACACTCCAGCTTTTAAACGGACAACAGCCCCTGGTTGTGCCAGACCCCCTAGGGGTCCAACGCTTCCTTTAGGTTAGGCCACGTGGCCTCAGAACTTCTTAGACAGCTTCTGGGCTCCATCTTTCCTGTTGCTCACCATGAGATCTGCTCAGTGAGTCCAACTGAGAGAGACTCCTTTCGCCACTTCAGGGATCATTGCATCTCAGCAAGTACGGAAGGTCGCTGGCCTGATGCAGACAGGAGGTCAGACTAGATCAGAGGTTTTCAAACCGTGGGTCATGACTCAGAACTGGGTCACGGAATAGAAGGGACTGGGTCGCGCCGGCTCTGGTCAGCACCACCAACTGGGCCATTAAAAGTCCCACCAGTGGTGCTGCCCGGCTAAGGCAGGCTGGTCCCTACCTGTTCCGACACCACGCGCTGCCCCCACCCCAAGCACCGGCTCCACACTCCCATTGCTGGCCCCACCCCACAACCCTCGCCCCTCCCACACCCCAAACCCCTCATCCCCAACTCCGCTGGGTCGTGGTCATCAACAATTTTTCTTCAATTGGGTCACCAGAAAAAATGGTTGAAAATCTCTGGACTAAATGATCACAATGATCCGTTCTGGCCTTGGAATCTACGAAGCATTTGCAATAATCCCAGGCAGCCTTTTCAAAACAGAGCTGGGGGTTGTCCTTAGGTTAGCACAGGGAAGCAAAGGTACAGCATAGTCTGTACTGGCCAAGCCAGCACTCTTGAGCCATGCTGCTACAGGAACCATCTCGGTCCCTTTGTCTCTCGGTCCCAGGTGAGAGCTGCTGTGTCTGTCCAAAGGCCAGCTCTTAACCCAGCCAGTTGCCCCCTTTGTTCTCCAGCTCAGGGCCTTTGCTCTGCTTCCCTGCAGAGAGGTGGGGGGGAAAACCTCCTTCATCTTGCTTCGTTGCTAGGTGCAAATGTCCCGGCCATGGTATTCCCATTATCTTTGCAGACCCTTCATTGATAGGGGTCCTTTCAGCCAGTGCTCTAACAATCCATTCATCCCATCTCTGACCATACAGTTAGGGGAGACACACACCTCCTGTCTCCTGCTCTGCCCCACCGCAGCTGCTTAACCCTTCTGTACCCACTGGGTAGCAACTCCTGGTCAAGTAAATTATGGCCAAGAGTATCATTCATAACAATGTTACAAAAACTTCCCACTTCAGTACAGCAGCACCCTGCCCCATGCTTTGGCCTGAAATTCAACTAGGCCTGGGAAAATATTTTGGATGGGATGCAAATTCTTCATTCATCTGTTTGTTCAGGGTAGCAAGAATAGAGGTGGTCCTAGAAGTGTGTACACACAATCCGAGGGATAACATGGAGCAGCGTGTTAGCGGGGGCCTAGTGCAGGCCACACCCAACGGTTACCTCCAAGGGAATGAAGCCACTCCCACAGGTCAGGGAAGATGCTTCATTTTGGACCCTCCTCCAAGCATCTCCTGCAAGGGGCTCTGGCCCATGGACACCGACAGCATGCTTCTCTGTGTATGCTCTGTTCAGCACAATGGGGCTGTGGGGGCCTGGCGAGCTGCGCCAGTGTGCCAGGGAATCTGGGCCCTCAGGGAGGGGAGGGGGGCGGGAAGGGTCTGTCAGAGTGGGTAGGAACCCTCCAGGGAAGGGGGCACATGCTGCATGTAGGGGCAGAGCCCGTGGGTCCCTTTGTTATTCCTGTCCTTTCCCGCCCCAGTGACAGGGGATTGCGCAGTGTGAGATCTCTCTCCCTCACAGGGACAGGCTGCGTTTCAATAAGGCGCCTCTTCTGGCCCCTGACAATTGAGGGGATCTCTCGCTTGCACTCGGTGTCGGGTATTTGGTGTGTGGAGGGACAGTCCTGTCTCTCCTCTGCCCGGCCTGCAGCATAGTCACTCTTCTCTGGGCTCAGACTGCGCTCAGTGGGGCGAGAGGGGGGCAGGGGGGCCTGCAGTAGGCAATGTGCAAGGTCCGGGGGGCGGGAGAAGAGTGTGACTGCAGCTAGATCTTGCAACCGGACCTGTGCAGCTGGAGCCAGTTGCCAGGGGCGTGCCCTGCTTCAGTGGGGCTCGGTGCGGATCTATCCGAGCCCAAGCCGGCACCATGAAATGCGAAAAGATACCAGTTTGAAAGCGCCTTTGGTGAGGGAGGCTGATTCCAGAGTATGCTCTCTTACTCCTCTTCTGCTCTGGTGTATTTGGAGAAACCCAGAGCAAACACAAAGTTGGCTCAATGTAATGTTCCTCCTTCATGTAATGCACAAATCCCCACAAGTTCTCTGGTTACCTGCTACTGAAGGGAGTACCTCCTGGGCTGTTGCCTTTTCCAGCTCTGATTTCAGAGATTCCCAGGGGGTAAGGCCAAAAGGAACCATTGTGATCATCGAGTCTGACCTGCATTTTGCAGGCCCCAGAATCTCACTCAGGGATTCCTGTATCCTGGAGCTACAAAGTGTCCCAGCAGAAGTACAGCTGGTTGGCGTGGCTGGTCTGTGACCCCCGCAAGCCCACAGCCAGGGGAACCCCTCCCTCCCCAGTTTCAGGTAAAGGAGAAGCTCAGCGTTCATGGTAAAAGCCAAGTTTCTAGCCCTTGGCTTTCTGGGAAGCCTGAAAACGGTGAACCCACAGCTAGGGCTGAGCCATGGTCACTGATGGCTCCGGAACATCACAGGGTGCTCGTGGGAGGGAGCTAGTGCTGGGACCCTGTGTTGGGGACAGGGAGTTTAGGGGTTTTCCCCTCTGTGCCCCACACACAGCCCAGCTCCCCCTCCCTCTCTGACCCTCCTGCCGCCCAACTTCCCCTGCCCTGCCCTGCCCGCCCCACCCCCGGGGTGCCCGGGAGGGAGCTGCCCTCGCTGCCCAGAGCGCGTAGGGCGCACGGACCGGGCACCCCTGGGCCAGTGGCGGCAGTTCAGGCTCCCCCGCCCCCCGTCCCTCCCCCCCCGCGCCGCAGTTCCCTGCCGGGCCGGGCTGCCGGGGGCTCAGTGCAGCGCCGCCAGCCCCTGATGCTGCTGCCAGCGGCAGGGACCAGCCTCTCCGCAGCCGGCTCCGTGCGCCCCGGGACGGCACCATGAACAGCCTCCCCGCCGACAAGGAGAGCAGCCCGGCCGAGCCCAGCCTGCCCGAGGAGGAGGTACCTGCCGGGGTCCGAGCGCGGGGCGGGGAGCGGGACAGCGCGGTGCCGGGGACCCGGAGGGGAAGCGGGGCAAAGGGGGAAGTGGGACCCGGGGGGAGCAGGACAGGGCGGTTGGGGGGCGGAGGGGAAGCGGGGTAGGAGGAGCCGAAGGGGAGCGGGCAGGAGGGTAAGGAGGGGTCGGGGGAGCGGGGCAGAGGGGGTAGGGGAACCCGAAGAGGAGCGGGGTAGAGGGGCGCGGAGCAGGGGAGCGGAGCCCGGAAGGGACCGGGGCGGCCTGGAGGGCAGCGGGGCGGGCCGGACTGAGCGGAGGGGAGCGGGGCCGGGAGGAGCGGGGAAGGTCAGCGGAGCCTGGAGGGGGAAGGGGAAACGGGGCGGCCCGGAGGGGAGCGGGGTAGAGGGGCGCGGGGAGGCCCGGAGGGGAGCGGAGCCCGGAGGGGCGCGGGGCCGGGGTTAGCGAGGCGGCCGGGGGGGGAGCGGGGTAGAGGGGTCGGGAGGAGCCGGGCACGGGAGCGGGGCGGCCCGGAGGGGAGCGGAGCCCGGAGGGGAGCGGGGTAGAGGGGCCAGGAGGAGCCGGGCACGGGAGAGGGGCGGCCCAGAGAGGAAAGGGGCAGGGGGGAACGGGGCAGGGGCAGGGGCGCGGGGCCGGGGTTAGCGAGGCGGCCCGGAGGGGAGCGGGGCAGGGGCGCGGGGCCCGGGTTAGCGGGGCGGCCCGGAGGGGAGCGGGGCAGGGGCGCGGGGCCCGGGTTAGCGGGGCGGCCCGGAGGGGAGCGGGGAAGGGGGAAAGGGGTTCCAGAAGGGAGCGGCCGCGTCCGAGGACCCCAGTGCCCGATCTCGCTCTCCCCCTGACCGGTCTGTCCCGGGCCCCATGGCCGCCCAGCCCGGGCACTGCAGCGGGCCGGCGGGGGTCGCTCAGGTGTTCGCTCCGCGCCGGCCGGGCACCGCCCCTCGCTCCTGCGGGGACAGAGCCCGGGCCCCAGAGTCTCCCCCGGAGGCCGCGCCGTGCTTTCACCGCACCCCCCGCCGCCCGGCCCGGGGCAGCTGCCGGGACTCGCCGGGCCATGGAGCCCCCTGTCCTCGTCGCCCCGCGGAGCGCTGCGCTGGGCTCCAGCCAGAGCCCCCTGTCTCCAGGCCGGCCCGGCACCTGCGGAAGGCACCGCCAGGGGTTCGCCCTCCTGCCGCGTCACTGGGCCCTGGGCACGGCTGGGGGCTGCGTGCCCGGCTGAGCCCCCCTGCTCTGCCCCCGGGCCCTGCCGGGGGCTGCGTGCCCGGCTGAGCCCCTCTGCTCTGCCCCCGGGCCCTGCCGGGGGCTTCGTGCCCGGCTGAGCCCCCCTGCTCTGCCCCCGGGCCCTGCCGGGGGCTGCGTGCCCGGCTGGCGCTCCCCTGTCCCCGCAGGGCTGGGCGATCCCAGGGCAGCACACGGATAGCAGCGGGGGCGGGAGGAGAGTTAATATGCACATGCCGTAAAGTGCCATGTGGCAGGGGTGAGCCAGGGCAGTCCCTGGGCTGTTGAGCGTTGCCAGGGCAGTGCGTTCGCACAGGTCTGCAGGCAAGTCTGGAGTGCTGAGGCACCAGGCCAGGGTGGTTGGCTTGCACGCCGGAGAGGGGAGGCGTCTCACAAAGAACACCTGGCACCTAGTGCTTGGACACTTTTCCTGCCTTTTAGTAACACTCTGCTTCACTTGGTTTAGTCTGTATTCAAAGGGCCAGCCAGGTCAGACTCATGGGCCCTACCTCATTTTTAAGCCCAGCAAACCATCCCATCTGCTGGTACTGCTCCGTTGCAATGCTTCCCTCCTGCTCTTTAAAAACTGTCCTTCTTGGCAAACGGACTGCAAAAAAGATAAATGTCCCCCTGGGGATGCTACTGTTCTGCTGGTGTGAAAGACGCTTCTCCAGGGCAGGCTCTTGTGGCATCTACCTACCTTTCTGTCCAGTTAAGAAAGAAATGTTCATCTTTGCGGCTTGCCTACTGCAGACCCACAGAGGGAGTTGTGAGCGGGCCATCGGTAACTCCCAGTCAACAGAACAAACTTCTGTGACTTCTTACCTTGGGGATGGTGTCATGCAGTGACCGAGAGAGATCTGTGTCAGATGGGATTCCTGTTGGCCAGTCAAATCTCTCCGGGCTCTTTTCTCGCCACCATTTGGTACATATTCTGCCTACGTACAGTTCGTATACAGACACAGTGAAAGGAGTGGAATGGTGTGTTTATAGGAGTGTCAGATAATGAAAAAAGAAAAGGAGTACTTGTGGCACCTTAGAGACTAACCAGTTTATTTGAGCATAAGCTTTCGTGAGCTACAGCTCACTTCATCGGATGCATCACGAAAGCTCATGCTCAAATAAATTGGTTAGTCTCTAAAGTGCCACAAGTACTCCTTTTCTTTTTGCGAACACAGACTAACACGGCTGCTACTCTGAAACCTCAGATAATGAAGTAACTCTCCTTTCCCGCAAACTGCTAGGTTTTCCTGAACAAGTGCCCATCAATGTATTCCGCACCTCCACCCACATGGCGAGTGATATTTTATAGCACATAGGAGTTAGGATGACCATATGTCCTGATTTTATTGGGACAGGCCTGATCTTGGGGGCTTTGTCTTGTACAGGTGCCTATTACCCCGCCTCTGTCCTGATTTTTCACACTTGCTATCTGGTCACCTAATAGGAGTATAAATATTTGGAGTGGTTTAAATCTCAGCTCTGGGCTGCCTGCACTGAGTGGTACTTCCCCCAGCTCTGCAGGAGGGGGATTATAGAGAAGGTTTGCCAGTCTGGAGGGCTGCGGCTTTCTGCAAGGTATTGAAGTAGGTACTTTGTCATCATGCTTGGGAGGGGGCCTCCCGTCCCTGGGTTGGGCTCACCCACTTAAAGGAAAATACCTAGGTTTATTTTGGGACTGGCTCACTGAGTTAATGGCATAGATGTCTGTAAGCATGCGTGTGCAACCCCCCTCCTTCCCCCCTCCGTTGCCCCCACATGCTATTTGTGTGTGTCTGGTTCGGATATAATTTTTGCTAAATACTTAAACTTAATCGTATAATGTGGAGATTCACAAACTGCTCCTAGACTGGTGGAAGGTGAAATTCAGACCGTTTGCATGTCACTGGAAAGAATATTTTCTAGATGCCTAATAAGCTTGTGGGTTCTACCTGTGAGTGGAAGTTAGGATAATCTAGGTCAGGGGTTCTCAAACTTCATTGCACCGTGCCCCTCTTCTGACAACAAATGTTACTACACAGGTCCGAAGCCTGAGCCTGCTCGATTCTGGCTGCCCTAGAAGCCAGGGGGAGGGGGTGGGGGGGGACAAAAATCAAGCCCAAGGGCTCAGTCCCAGGTGTGGAGGCCTGTAACTTGAGTCCTGCCACCCAGGGCTGAAGCCTGAGGGCTTGGGCTTTGGGCTTGGGCTTTGGCCCCGGGCCCCAGCAAGTCTAATGCCAGCCCTGGCGACCCCATTAAAATGGGGTCGCGACCCACAGTTTGAGAACCGCTGATCTAGGTATTCTGAGTGTGATAACAGCCAAACATGAGCTCCTCCAAGCCTGTTAGCAGAGGAGTATCTTATTGGACAGATTCATAGATTCCAAGGCCAGAAGGGACCACTGTGATCATCTAGTCTGACCTTCTGCATAGCAAAGGCCAGAGAACTGCCCCCAAATAATTCCTAGAGCAGATCTTTTAGAAAAACATCCCATCTTGGTTTGAAAATTGTCCATGATTGAGAATCCACCATGGTAAATTGTTCCAAAGGCTAAAACCCTTACCCTTAAAAATGCATGCTTAGTTTTCAGTCTGAATTTGTCTAGGTTCAACTTCCAGCCATTGGCTCATGTTGTACCTTTCTTTGCTAGACAGAAGAGCCCATTATCAAATATATATCAGATACTTCCCCAGATTGGCATCAAGGGATCAAGTCGATCTCACACAATAATGGCAGCATTCTTAAATGATTTGTTTTTCAATGGGTACCTGACTATCATAATTTATATTCAAATTCAGTATATGCATCAAACTTGCCAAACCTTGGGAGGGTAATTTCAGACCTAAACCTTTTCTGTTTTCAGTTGGACCTCACCACAGAATACAAACATCCGTTAAATGGGCAAATGCATTATTTCTGACATGGATTGTAAAACTGGCTTGAAAACGTACCAGGTACTAAAACTACTGGCCCGCCCTTTGCATGGATAATAACGATAACAAATAATTATTTATTTTTGTCCATAAAACCAGTGCTCTTCCCAGCTCAGCAGGCAAGTGGAACTTGGTAAGGCGGAGACAAAGTACTTTTCTCTTGATTGCATCACTCCATTGCGTATCTTCTCGGCATAGACGGTCACTCGGCAGGTTGTCACTATACCTGGCTTTCATTGTATCTAAGTGGGATATAGATTGTTTTTTACTCACTGAGAACTTAACCCTGCTTCCAGTAAAGTCAACAAACAAAACACTGAGTAGGAGGCAGAGCAGGCCCAAGACTTGGCTGGATAGAAAATGAAATGGAGTCATGTCCAGCAGAAGACTGAGGGGGAAGTCGTTGTGTTTGGAATGGTGCCGGTGTGCTATGGAGAGTGCAGACCATGTTGTATAAAGAGCCCATGACCGGGAGCGTTTGGTGCACAATACCAAGAGTGGAATGCTCCAGATAAATCTCTATAACTCTGATCTTAACGTGGCTTGGGGCAGGGGGCGTTAATAGCGCTGGATTCTTTTCTGATATGGAGGCTCGAGGTTTTGCTGCTGACAGTGAGAACAGCTAGCTGGCCCTTGCCGTGGTTAGTACCGTAGGCTTCCTTCCTTTGGCCACGAAGCACTTCAGTCAGCGAAATTCAGTCATAGTTCCAGTATCACCAACTCCAAGCCTCCAACCTCAGGGTTCAACCCCCCCGGACTCACTGGATTGTCAGACATAATAAATGTCGGGGTCTTTTCCTTTGCTCTCTGGTCTGTGAGCCTTCAGGTTGCAGCCACATCACGTTTTCAAGCTGCTCTCTCTAACCAGGAGGGCTAGAAATGTCCTTTTACAATGAAAGGGAATCACCTGACTCCAGGAGATGGGGCTTTAAAGAAAACACTAAATATCATGAGACACAATAAAATGGTGAAAGCTAGCAGCAGTGTCCCTCACAGAGAAGATTTCAGTGAACATCCCCCCAGATCTTTCTCCATCTGCGGGATAGGTGTGACTGGAGCAGCGTTGGTGAGATGGTCACTCACTCCATCTGTGGGGCTGGCACATCAGATCTTGGCATAATGAAGGGGGAGACGTGGCAAATTTCCATAAAATCAAAGCTTTGTTTTACAGCATGGGTCACCCATGTTGTCTCCCTCCCCTCATCACCCTGCTTTGTGACACTCCCTCTATTCTGTGACTCTTCCTTCCCCTCTCCCCCCCAGTCTGTGACATCCCCTCTAATGTTAGCATGATCTTCTGCAGGGACACAGCCTCCCTCCCATGGCATCTCTTCCCGGCACTCCCAATGGGCTGCCATGGGGATGATAAGCCATGTGACTTGATTACCCAGCACACTCCTAAAAGCCAGGCTCTGCCATGGGAGATGTGGCTGTGAGAGGCACTGGCTGGTAAGTGCTGGGGCTGGCTGGAAGGGGCATGCGGGGTCAGCCGCATCAGTTTAGCCATCAGTCAAGCAATCACAAGTTGGAAACATGCTTCTACCCATGGCCTTTGCCTGTCTCTTGACTTGTCTACACAGTGTTTTAACAAGCCCAGGATAGCTAATGTCATTCCACCCTCCTAGTGTGGATGTGGTTATACCGGAATAAAGGTACTTACACCAGTACAGCTAGCCCCGTTTGGGAAGAGGAACGGGCTATAGTGGTATAGACACCTTTATATCCATATAACTGCACCCACACTAGGGAAGTACCAGTACAATGACCTGTACAAACTCATCTCCTCCCCAGCACAGCTATCCTGGGATGAACACTGTGTCGAACAGCTTCGTGTCTGCATGGGAGAGCCAGCCGGGGCTGGCTGCATGGAGGAGGGCATCTTTCAGCTCACCCTTGCCTTGCCACTGTTTGTTTTTAAACACCCAATTTGTGGCAGAATCTGCCTGCTGATATACATGTGTGGCCTTTGTAGGGTCAATGTGGGGAGACAGAGATGGGTCCCTCTGACACGCCAGGGCCCATTTTGGGACAATCAGCAGAAGGGCGGTTGTTCTGCTGGGAGTGTGGAGGATGGTGGTGAGCAGGCTGGGTTTCTCTAGCGTACTCTAGGCTCCAGGCTTGGAAATTGGTTGTCTTTATACCTTTGAGGGCCAGGGAGTGGCCTTTGCACCGTATTTCAGCTATGCTGGTATCACCCTGCAACATACACATCTCCCCTTTTGGGAGCCATCTGCATCTGTGTGCTGGCTTCCAGCATAGGCCTTGTCCTGCCCAGCATGGGGCTGGTTTGGCCAAACCCTTCCCTCAGCTGTTTTCATACCATGCAAACCGGGCAGATAATGAGTGGGTGCCACCACAGCTAGACGAAGGAGTGCTTTTGGGTTTGTAGAAGCAAACCCCTTCACCTCGCTATACCCCCAAGGGCAGGGGTCTGAGCACCACACAGACAGGAACCCGGACCCTTTTCTTTGGCTTTGTGTCCCCACGGAGCTAGCCTGTTCATACTGCACCTCGCGCTTGTTCCCGGGCTAGGAGGACTGGATTACTGGGTACGGCAAATTGCCCCCAGCTGTTAGCAGAAGGGCTGTGTTCGTCACTGTTACCCTCTGTGGGGTTCCATCCAGGCAGCGTGTCCCAGACAACACCTAAATCCCCATCCCCATCTCCAGCGCCAGTGCCATGGGACCTGGCACACCGTCAGCCCTGTCCCTGCAATCGGATCCGCACAGGCCTCAGCCCTCCCTCCAGTGCTCAGCTGCCTGGCCTCTGGCGTGAGTGAGGGCCAGGGTCGGCCCAAGTGATCAGCTGCAGGACTGGCACATGCAATCCTGTGCAATCCTCCAGGAGCCTTCCTGGGACGGCGGGGTCATTAGGGGCTCAGCAAGCCTCTCCCGGCATGTGCTGTAACATGGTAGATGCGTGGGGAGCGCTGCGAGAGGCCTTGCCTGACAAGTCTGTGCTAATAGCAAGGGGCTGCGTTCGCTGATGGGAGGTGCTAGCTCTGTTTCCTGTGCCTCAATAGCACTTAGTGACACTGGCTCTTCGGGAGGTCCGTGTGTCCGAGGCTGAGACCGCCAGGCAGTTTGTAGGGAATGTGGCACTCAGAAGATCTTTTGGCTTTTGTAAATGAGACTGTCGAACTGTAGCCTGAGAATGGCATGTAACTTGGCAGATGCCTTATTTGGTAGTGGAGTGGAGTGGAAACCCCAGCAACTGCCTCCCCCCAGCCAGATGCTCAGACCCAAATCCCTGATCCTTCGTGGGCAGGAGCTGGGCTGACTCCCGCTGGAATCTCTGCATTCTACGTTCAGGGTGCAGCGTGCAGAGCAGGCGTCCGAGAGCTCCACGGGACCCAGGGACCACACGGACAGAGGTTCTTGCTCTCCAGCCCCTGCTGCCCCACTAACTGGCTGGACTTGCTGGCTGCTTCCGGGGTACAGCACATTGACAGGACAGGTAGGAACTAGCCTGCCTTAGTCCCGCAGCACCACCGACCGGGGCCGCCAGGGTCCCTTTTCGACTGGGCCGTCTGGTCGAAAACCAGACACCTGCCAACTCTAAGTTGGCTGAGCTCTAGGTGGCCGTAGCTCACTTTCCCCAAGTCTGGCCAAAGGGTTTGTCAGGCCTGGCTGCTCCCCCTATAGCCACAGGCCTGCAGGGTTCCAGACAGGAGTAGGGGACCCCCACACTCACCCCAGGAGTAGAGAGCGTGTGTTGGCCCTTGAGTGCACGTGGAGGTGTCCTGTGGGAGGCCAGCGATCGCTGCTCAAGAATCCTAAGTCGGGAGGCAGCTGAAAATATTCCAGGATTTTAATAATGTATGTCCACGGAGCCCATCCCCGTGCCAGCTGAGCCCCTCCCCAGCTCTCATGTATTTACCCTCGCACCCTGGAAGGTAGGACAGGGCTGTTGCTGCCATTGTACACCTGGGAACTGAGGCTGAGTGATTTGGCTAAGGGCATGCAGGGAGTCTGTGGCAGAGCTGGAACTGAACGCAGGTCTATGAGTCCCCGGCTAGCGCCCCATCCCTGAGCCATCCTTCCCCTCTTAGAAACTGTCTGGCTTTTAGGCTGTTTCCCAGATACCCAGCATCCTTTACTGCGTAAGTGCCCTAGAGAATACTCAGAGACATGAAATAACCCGGTGGTAAAGCTGCCTCCGTTGTCTGCCTTTGTCCTTGCCCTGAGCTCCCACTTCACCTCCATAGTCATCTCCTGCCTGAGCGCTTGGCCTCTTGCTTTCTTGTGCCCATTTCCGCATTCCCGCTCTGGCCTAGCTCCCCAGCCTTCGTCCTTGTTCCTCACTTTACCCGCCACTTCTCTCCCCTCTGCCTCTCTCCTGCTGCTGTCTGCCAGGGTCTCTGGGATTTCATGACAGGTCTTCTGTTTGCGTTATTCTGCAGTGCTGATAGGCTTCATGCTGAGCTCTTGTAGGCAGGGCTGGATGAAGGCCCAGACAGTATAGACCCAAGCCGAGGGCTCAACCCCCTGGAGTCACAGGATTGCATGAGAATCTCAGCTTGCATTATAAAAGAAAAGTGTGGCTAGCTCTCAGCTGTGAAGAAAAGCTTTAAAATGTGCCTGACTCTGTAGAGAGCCTGAGCCCATCACTCTGGGGAGGGGTGGGGAGCTGCTCCATGCGTCTTGCTGGGGTGCTAATTCCAAGCCCCTCTGCTCTGGGGGACCTGCCAGCCAAGCAGGGGGCTCGGTGCTGTAGGAGGAGCAACAGCGCAGTGGGCCCAAATGCCCCTCCCAAGCAGAGACACCCTGGTGGGGTAAGTGCTGGGGGCACACCAGCTGTCACCCCTGCCTCTCTGAAGGGGAGGGGAAGCTCCTACTGTCCCTCCTGGCAGGGCCTGTGCTGCAGGGCCTGCCTCTCTGGGAGGAGGGGGGGCCCCCCCGTCACGCTCTCCCCAGCTGGGCCTGTATCATGGTGTGCCCTGAGCGGATGGCATCAGCAGAGCACTCAGCCCAGCCCAGGACAAAATGTCTCTTGCCCTCTGCTTGCCTTTTGCGGGACTCGGATGGCTGCTGTTCATTGTGGCCATGTCCCTTCCCCCTGGCAGTGCCGCTAGAAGAGTCAGCCCCTCCCATCACGGCAGTCAGCAAATGTCTCCCTCAAATGGCTGAATGACCGCCAGGGAGCCGGCAGGCAGGTGCCCTTGGGAGCAGGGCTGCATCCTGCGGCGGGTCACGCCGCTGTGCTTGGTGGGAATAGGGGGAGCAATGTGGCAAAGCCCCAAACCCTGCTGCCTACAGAAGCACTGCTCCAGCTCTCCTGCACGGCCTCATGCCGGGGCAGAAACGTTCCTCCCCCCTTTTTGCTGCCCCCCAGGGCCATGGGGCTTTGAACTTGGTTCTAAGCACAGGTGAGCATCAGGCCCTGCGTGGCGGGGATGAGTCTTGAGGCCAGCAACAAGGCATGCGCAAAGCTAAGCTGCAAATCCCCGTTGGGCCCCAGCGAAGACGGTCTTGTTTATGTCAGTGAATCTGTGGGTTTGCAACATGCTTAAACAGACCCTGGTAATCTAAACCAAAAGGAGAGCAAGGCCGTTAATGGAGAGAGTATTTATGTAAGGACTAATCCCCGGGGAAGGAATGTCCCCGGCCGGCGGAGAGCGCTGGGCGTACCTTCGTCCCGCGCTGGGGATGTTAGACGCGTGTTGTGCAGTGTTTTGCTGTTGTGGTGAAATTCCACTTTCCTAAAGGACAGGCGTGTTTCACAAGTCAATTTCAGGAACACAGCTCTGTGCCAACAGGAGAGAAGCCTGCCAGCACATTTTGGATCCAGCAGCTTTTGAGGTCTTAAATGATGGTTTTCTGTCTCTTCTGTCACAGCTCCTCTCCCGCTTTCCTTCCCTTCGCCGCCGCCGCACACATTCACCCCTTTAAAATCCTTTCCTTGAGGAATACCATTCTTCTGCTAGCACCGTGGCTGGTAATGGCAACCAGCACTAAACAGCCTGGTGCTTAGAGACACTTCAGACTTATCCAGTGCTCGTTGAGACCGGCTGTCAGTTTCAGTTGCGTTGCGAGCTACTAGCAAAGACAGAGAATCCCACAGGCAGGTGAACTGTGGGGGCAGGACGTAGGTCCCAGATCTCACTATCAGGAACTGCTTCTTGATTTTCACTTACATTTTCCTTTTCTTATATTTATCCCAGCCTCTTGTGAGCTATAGAAATCCACTGAGTGCAATGTGCCTGCCTCCCTATCGGATATACAGGCCAGATTTTCCCTACCTTATGCCGCATCGATTTCCAAGGGACTACTCACTCATTGTGAGGAAGGGTGGCCAGTCAGGGCTAATAAATTAACCTGAGACGGGGCAGCTTCGGATCATCAGTCACTCAGAAATGGCCTTTCCAAAGGGAGCTAGATGATGCAGGTGGGAGGAGACACAGAATCATAGAATATCAGGCTTGGAAGGGATCTCAGGAGGCCATCTAGTCCAACCCCCTGCTCAAAGCAGGACCAATCCCCAATTTTTGCCCCAGATCCCTAAATGGCCCCCTCAAGGATTGAACTCACAACCCTGGGTTTAGCAGGCCAATGCTCAAACCACTGAGCTGTCCCTCCCCATACATGCATTGTATGTGTGATTATGCAGCCCTTAGAATTGCAGAAACTTTTAATGACGCGACCTCTGTTGTCACCCTTTGACTATATTCCCAAATCATTTCTCCAAGGAAGCTTCGGCTTAGTTCACCGTCAGCAGGAGCTGTAGAGTAACTGGAAGCAAAGTAATCCCGTTGCAAAATCGGTTTGGTGTTGACAAATACGAATGTCAGGCCATATGACTATAGGGCAATTCTGGTAAAATATTCCATTGCCATCATTTTATTCTGTAACCAGGATTCCAGTCTTCTGACTTGTAAGTGATTATTCTTGGGCAGTGGGCAGTCAAGCTGTTAAACCACTAGTAGAAAATTAAAGTTAGCTCTGCTGAAGTGTGGTGATTGGAAGGTTTGGTTTAAGTATTAGTTAGGAGTAGCTAATTAAGTGCCTTGCAAGTGACTCATACTCACTGTCTTGCCACTCACCTTTCACCTTTTGAAGTTAAAGTTTGCTTGGGAGGGTGTTGTACCCAGCCAGGCAGCCTTGGCTGTATTTTATCTGTAAATCCCTTATGTTTGGAGTCCTCTTGAGGTGGCAGGGTTGCATAATGTGACCTGAGTCGGGCTAGGCAAACAAGTTTATTGCATCCCAATGTCTCTGGAGCTGTTTGCAGGTGACAGATTGTTCCCAGTGTCAGGAAATGCAGGGGAGATGGGAGGAGAGGCTTTCCAAGTGATGGGGTCAATCAGGTGTCAACGGCTATGGAAACCACTGATCACAAGGGCCTTCTGGCTGCATTTGCCATGGTCTGTTGTCACCACCATCTAGCTACATAGCATGTGCTGTGGGAACCCTGATGAGGGTGTGCATAGGGGGGCCTGATTTCCCCACGGTCTGTGTCTCTTGTGTCCCACAGGCGTCTGTGCACAGGGCTGGCAAATGCGTCCGTTCTGATGTGGTAGCATTTTTCACGGCCTTTGCACTCACATAAGGGTGTAAGTGACCAAACAAGGTGCAGAGCAGGAGAGAACCAGCCTCAGCATGTGAAAGAAATAGGGAGGAATCTCATGTCTGAGGTCTATGTGTGCAAACTGGTCTCTGGGGTCACCTGAGAGCAGCCAGCCTTCCCCACCGGGCTGAGATCAATACAGAGAAATGAGGCAAAGCTGGGGACAGAGATAGAAACAAAGACATGAACACGTCGAATGTCAGTAATGTCAGGTCCTGTAGTGTCAAACACCTGGAAACATACAGTGCAGCGTAATGACGGGAGTTAGCGACACGCAGAAACTCTGTTCCACGGGAAATTCCAACATTCGGAAATTGGCATTTGTTCCAAATCGGAATGAAAACAAAACATTGTGAAATTTCCCATGGAATGAAAATTCGGGGGGGGATTGTTTTTGGTCAATGGAAACATGAAAAAATCAAAATGTTTTGAGTGTTTTTCTTATATTATATTGCATTATAATTCATTACAATAAAACAAACTTCAAGACAGCAAGGTATTTCCAAACAGAACATTGACAATTCCCCCACTTTGCAGCCAGGGAATCTGTCCTGGGATCCATCCCTCGATACAGACTGAACTCCCTGGTTGAGCTTTCACTGTTAAATCGCTATCCCCCACGACTGTGACTCTGACCCAAGTGGAACCTTGGGCGAGTTGTTTCATGAGGACTCGCCTGTACTGAAGTTGCTCCAGTTTACCTGAAATTCATTAAAAACTTGAGTTGTATTTGTGCCAAACCCTGTGTGGTCAGTTATATGGGTTTGAACTTGTGTCAGTAAATGTCCAGCCCCCGGGTCTGATCCAGTCTACCAGTGCCTCTGCTTCCATCCTTCACTCCCGCCTGTCTCTCGTTCAGTTACTCCAGAGCCCACGTCAGGGCCGGAGAGGGGGTGCCCACGAAATCACTGAGAACAGTGATGAAGATGGTATAAAGCTCCTAGAGGAGTATAATGTGACAGATAAACAGGAGAGTAAATCCGGCCCCTTGACCTCATTGAGAGCTGGTTGAAGGGGTTAATGGTCTGGTGCCTGCAACGGGTGACTTTCAGAAGGTGTTTCGCTGAGGTGTCCCTCTCAAGTGGCCCCCAACCTGCCGTTCTGTAAAGTGGCACTGTGGAATTTCAGCCTGTAGACTCTCAGTGACACTAGATCAAACACGCTCAGTTTACAAGGCAAAAGGTGCATGTTCTACCTCCCAGCGAGGCAGCATCTGTGCTCGGAGAGCAGCCTGGGCTCTTTCTGGCTCTCACATCACCCCCAGCAGTCATGATCCTTTGGGTGCATTGCGCCCGCCCTCGGTTATTTCCCTGCACACGCATAGATGCAATCAGGGCAGGGTCTAGCCCAGCAGTGACATAGTCAGCAATCCTGGGGCGGTGTGAGAACATGAATCCGTCTCCCTCTCTCTGAGCTGTGTTGACTCTGCAGGGGTTGCAGGAGTAAAACAGCAATAAAACCGTGGCGCTGGTGACCAAGGTCAGCAGCCCTGTGTCCGAGCGCACAGAGAGCACATCCGAGTGAGACGGTGGCATTTTTCATAGGTTCTCGGATACGACGGGTAGAAGAGACTATCGAATGGAAAGGAGAGTGGAGACGGCTTGCAGGGGTGATCCATTCCGTTATGGCTGTTGAAGTTAAGTGAGGCATAGGTGCTGGCACTAGGGGTGTGTGGGGTGCTGCGGCACCCCCTGGCTTGAAGGGGTTTTCATTATACACAGAGTTTACAGTTTGGTTCAATGACTCTCAGCACCCCCACTATACAAATTGTTCCAGCCCCCCTGCAGCGAGGCATCTGGGAGGAGACGTCAGAGAGGCAGCTGAGGTCAGGGAATGGGTAGAGGGAGATGGGCCAGGCCTGGAAAGGCATCAGTGTTCAGAGGGTATTGGAAGGCCACGAACACACAGAGAAATGGTGCGAAGGGGGAGATGTGTGGGACTTTCCCAGACCAGTCAGAGCTAGGAGAAGAACTGGTGGGATGGGTATGGTGGGGAGGGCCAGGAGGACCTAGCTGAATTCAGGAACTGGGTGACGCATCGTAGATGAAATTCTGTGCAGAATACAAGGTCCATCCCGCATATGGGAAGGAAACATTTTACACTAACAACTGCTGAATGAGCAGCAAGAGATCTCGGCCTCATGGAGAAGGGACCATGCATACAAGAGGCTTTCTGAAGAGCTAATAAGGTGCTAGACTGTGCTAAGGAGGAAGTAGAGAATACGAATGCAAATATTTTGTTGCTGCTGTTTAACAGCCAGAACATCCCAGGTGTACTGTAGTCTGCAGTCGGGTCCAGGATCACTTTGTCTCAGCCAGAGATGCAGTGTGATGACCTGTCGGCACAACAGACTGGGGTAGCCAGGGTCGGAGTGAGGTGTAGGGAGAAGTCTGGAGGATCTGGGTCCGGGCCCCAGTCCTGCGCTGCAATCTACTGGCATGGGGGTGGCACTAGCCAATTGCATGGCACAACTGGGGCCTAATGGGTTAGCGCCAGCTGCCTCGGTGCAAGCACAGCATGGGAGTGACCCAGCCAGGCATAGGCAGCGTTTGAAAGCAATATTCTATTGGAGTGACCATAGTTTGCAAACTCAGTTTAAAACATTTTGCCCTCCACCATTCCGGCTGGCCAAGCTCGGGTTACAATGCATTAGCCTGACCTGCTTTAAAGCATGGCTGGAGCCTCCTTGTGGGTTGGACGAGGACAGGGCAGCGCAGGAGTTGAGTTTGCCGTTCTCTTCTAGGCCCCATTTCAACCCACTGTCCCAAGTTTGCCCCCAGGCTCCATAAAATTTGACCTAAGGCCAGAGAAGAGGCTCTGGCTGATTCTGAATTGAATCAGTAAAATCAATTTTTAGGAAGTGTAAGAATTTTCCATATTTCAGAATCTCAAATTGCCTTTTTGTGTCCCCAGAAGTGGGGCTGAAAGAAAAGTGTCACCTCTTAGCCACTGCACCAACTCCTGCTACTCGTCTGTAGCTCGAGGTGGATGCAGAGGCAGCTGTGCGTGTGTGTGAGGGCCTCACAGCGAGGCCTGGGATTCACAAATGGAAACAACACCGTGGGCCACACGTTGCTGGGGTGAATAATCCAAAGTCTTTGCTCACCACCTCCTCTCTCTGCCAGTTACAGTTCCTGGTCTTTCAGTTCTAGCCAGACACACTCAGAGATTGTTTCATTTTCAGTCATATAAGGAGTGAAGAATTTTTATTCGAGTTGGCAACTAGGCCTCCAGTATTAACTGCACCTTGACGCAAACCCCACGGCATGTAGTCTACATGCAAATGTTCACTGACCATGTAACCGCAACACACACACGGCTGCGGGATGCTTTCCCGGGGGCTCCAAGTCGTACATTTTACACGTGGCAGGTATAACAGCGGCACGCTCGGTCTGCTGATGCCTGCGGTGCAAGGCCGGCAGCTGCCATGGTATGTTTAGTCAGCTACACGGCATCATCATAACCAAGCACACAAGCTCAGAGGCATCATCAGGCAGTTGGGTTTCTGTACTTTTCCTCCACCCTGTGATAAGCTTAAGACACCAAGGCCCTGTGCTTATACATTTGCAATGGGAGCTGATATTTATGGTCATCACTCCAACCCTGCTAAAGCGCTTATCTGCCAAGGGGTCCATGCAGGTGACTAGCTCCACCACAAGTTATGGGCTGTGTGATACAGGAGGGCCAGGGAGCAGTGGGAGAGTGCTAGAGGGGAAATAGATAAGCTCAAGGCTAATTAAGGCGTGGTTCCCTGTAGAGGAGGAAAGGTGGCTGCAGGTTAATTAGAGCACCTGCAGTCAATTAAGGCCCTGTGAGGAACCTAATAAACCCCCCTGCGTCAAGTAGACAGAGGAGGAGGAAGGAGGACTGGAGTGTGGAGGTGTGCTGAGAGATTTGGAAGACCTGAGAATTGAAATAAGGGAGACTCCCTTCCCCCCAGCATCTAAGGACTGAGGGTAACCCCACCTAAGGGGGACAAGGGTAAGAAACCCACAGGGGTTGAGAGGGCAAACCCAGACCCCTCCCCTGCTTCCCTCCTCTGCCACCTTCCCGGGCTAGTAGCGGGGCCCTCGGCACCCAAGAGCAGGGGCAAAGGGTAGCATCTTAGCTCCCCGCCAAGAAAAGTGCAGGACCCACCAGACTAAAATTGGCCATCTTGCCACAGCTGGGTGCAGGAATCACTGGGGAAGGTTGTTATGCAGGAGTCAGCCTAGATGGGCATAAAGGTCCCTTCTTGGAATCGATGAATCTGTGAAAACCCAGCTTGGAGCAGAGCTAGTGTTGCCCAGTTTTTGATTCTTACAGTTTTCGCTCCTCCACTGTCACAGTAACAGCGCAGCATCTGCTGTCGGTTTGAAATGCTGCGACAGGACGGTCCATCCCTCTGCTCTTCTTGCATTAGGCCCCCTAGCAATCCCTTCTTCACCGTCCTGAAAAGTACCATGAATTGCAGAATTTCCCCCCAGTTAATGCCATTGCAAGCCTGTGCTCTGTCAGCTGTGGTTTCTGTGGTCCTGCTTTATTTCTGGGGCTCAGCCGCTGTCTGGGGAGGGAGCCATGATTGGTCACTCTCTTCTCTGGCCTGTGAGACGTTCCCAGGGTAAATTAACACCGCTCTGAGGACAGGGGCTGTCAGACTTGAGTCATTTATTTTATTAGGCTTTTAAAAAAGATTTATCTCTGGAGCTTTTTTCACTCCTTTCCTATGGACTGTGAGGCCCCTGGATGCTCTCTGCGGATAAGGCAAAACCATCCTAATTTCCATGTAAAATCTGTGTCTTTTTCAATGTTTAACAAAACCATCTGCACAGCCTGTCAAGAATTATTGCGGAGAAACTACATTTGTGTATCGTCTCCACTTCATTTTTATAGGTGCCAACTCCCCACTCCTATTGGTACCTTAACATAGCAGGTTTACAGAGTATTTTTTATGCAGGACCTACACTAATTGCTGGTTTAATCTGTGCAGGAGGGTGCTGTGTAATTTAACAATGGAATAAAGAACAAATTTCCTGTGGTCAGTATGTAAATCTTCCATACAATTTGTGGGCTAGATGATCTGAGTGTTTCCCTTTTAGATCAGAAAGGGTGTTCTCCTGACTTCTCCACCAATGTCATGTATTGCTATGCTGCATTACACTGCTGATACACGTCCAGGCATCTACTGCTTTGACCACGTGTCTTTTTATCACTGAAATCAAAACCAGTCTACTTTCCACATTTCACTAACGTCGCCAGGTAGGTCTGATTTCAGCTGAAGACACTTCAAACCAAATGCACAGACCCCCATCTGCCACGCCAGGCCCCAAGTGCCGTTGCTCACCCCCCGCAGTACAAAGTGGGGATAGGGCACTGTCACTCCAATCTGGTCGCATTTCACAGCCACGCCATACAGCTGAAGCCTCTACTCCGGGGGAAGGAAGTGGAGAAGCAGGCCCATAAAGTTGCAGCCGTTTCTGAGAAAATGTTTGCACCCCGTCGAGATGTTGTTACTAATCGTGACATTTCTTTAAGACTTTGTGGAAAGGTAGCTCATTTTAGTAGCAGTAACAGGTGATTCGCTGCACATGGTCAGGTACCTTACAGTTACCTCCCGCTGGATCTAGGGAGCATGGGCAAATTCCACAAGAGTTTCTCCGGCTTGCCCCAGAGTTTGAACACCCCAGACGCATGCAGCGGGAACTGAGCGTGTGTGAAATACAGTGCACTGACAGCTGTTGTCTCACTTCCAGGGCTGCTCCTCTGGGGCTCTTGGGGTGACCAGATATCAAGTGTGAAAAATCGGGACGGGGGTGAGTGGTAATAGGAGCCCATATTAAAAAAAAAAAAAAAGAAGAAGCTCCAAATATCAGGACTGTCCCTATAAAATCGGGACATCTGGTCACCCTAGGGGCTCTTCCTCTTGTAGCTTCTTGATGGAGAGGATTAGATGTGAGTGGCCGTGTCTGCAGGGTCTGTTAAGCTCTCCTAATCTTCTGCACCGTGGAAGCCTGAGCAAAACCAGACAAGCCCAAAATCTAACTTTCATGTCTGTATGTGCAGGCTGTGGGGGCGTCTGCAGAAGGGAAATGTGGAGCTTTGATTAAATTAGGCCGTAGAAATACCTGTCCCCTCCTGCCCCAAATGCTGATGATCTGATGGGCTCAGAAGAGAGGTTCTTTTTGGTATAGACACCAGATAAGAGATCCTTTTAAAGATCAGTCCTAACCGGCACTCCCCCATCTTCCCTCCTTGACTAACACTGCAGTATAATTTTGTAGTTTCAAACTTGGCTGACCTGAATTTGAACTCTCAAAGAAAACAAGGCATTATTAAAGAGATGCCATGGCTTTCTGAGGCCTAATTTTAGAGGACTTCTCAGAACTTTTCTCTCGAACGAGTTGTAGGTCAAAATGATAAAATCTGTGAGCTGCAGAGGATCTGAATTTCAGGATTTCTTTGGGTCTCTGGGATTCTTTCTTAGGATGATAGTCTTAATATTTGATCGTTTTTTGGGTGAAAACCCATTCTGTTTTCTCCAGTGCCACAACTGCAAGAGAGAACCAAGCGTCAGTTGGATTTTCTGGGGAAATTTTGGTTATTTTTCTGTGCCACTCCCTCGGATATGGGTCTGATTCTGCTACAGGTACTCCATGAATAACCGAGTGAGGTTCTACTCGCATGAGTAGGCCTGGTAGAGTCTGACTTTAGAGCGCTACCCGTCCCTTGAGCTTTTAACTAGCAGGAGCACTGAGCTGAAGCGTGGACTGGAGAGGAGAAAGAGTGACCAGAATGTCTTTTTGGGGTGTCTGGTTCCAGCTGTATTTTTTCATACAGTTTTCAGCATTGCCCATTGGTACGTCTCATAATATGTGGTGATTTCCCTGAAGTCCTGGCTCCCGGAGTCCTGGGATTATGTGAAAATCTTGGCTTCCATTTAAAAAATATAAGTCTCTAGCCCTTGTGGATGCAGAGAAAAGCTTGAAAATCTGACCCGAGCCTGACCTAAACATCCAAGCACCAGAGAGAAAAGAAAAAAGAATCCAAATGAATTTTTTTTTTTAAAAACATCTTGCGATATTTTAGCCAATCCCTTAATTTTCTGAGGGCAGGCTCGTGATATTTGAATGTCTGGGGTTGGAAATCCTCGCTTTACAGCAAGGGGCTCACTGGTAAATGTGATTTTAAAAGAAAACTCTGGTGTGATAGAAGACATTTTAGCCGCTTTACATCATTGCAAAGGAGACAAAATCACTAAAACAAAGCACCCAGGATGAGTGAATAAGTGCTGGTTTGTATTATTAATTGATTTAAAAAAAGAGAGAGAGAAATAGTGATCTATCAAACAGGAAGCAGCTGGCCTATCTCCTGGGTAGATGAGGAATGAAAGAATTCAGGGCCAATTAGAAAGCCGGGGGGGGAGTCAAAGTTCTTGTACACGATACGCTGCTTTTTCAATATTTTGGGTGAAAAAAATTATTTCTTTTGTAAATTTACCTTTTAACAACTGTCCAACTCCGATTTCTAATAGCAGCCAAAAGGAGCTGAATGTTCTCCACCCCCATCCACTTCCTGACACCGTGGCTCCTAGGATGGGCCGTGACTGGGGCACCAGTAATTCTAACAAGGGCAGCTCCCAGGCAGTCCGGCCTTGCCCAGGTCACTGGAATGCTACATGGCATTTCAAATGCCTGCTGGATTGTTTTATTCCATTCAGCTGGGGGGGTCCAAATGTTGCCCAGGTGCTGTGCCCCTTCACCCAGCGTGCAGAGCGGACCTGGAGAAAGAGGGCTGGGGTTCATGAGGCTGGGGCACTAGGGTGCAGGCCTGCAAAGTCCAGTCTGCTGGCTCGCTTGCCGTGCGGCCCTTGCATGTATTCCTGGCCTCACAGCACACGAGATAAAGCTCGCTCTCCTCCAGCCCCTGACAACACACAGTGGGCAGGGCATGGAGCCAGATGTATATGCTCAGACATGGAAACAGCCCTCCCCTATGCCCCTTTGTGCAGATTATCCTTCCCCCTTCAGGAGTCGCCGCGGGAGAGGGCTGCTGCCCTGTAGTCCTGTGTGAGCCTCCTCCAGGGGCAGCGTCTTTGGAAGGGGCATGGGTGCACTGAGTCCGAAGTCCCTCTGCGACAGATACCAGTCTGCTATGGCTGGGACAGCTTTGCCCTGAACCAGGCCATCTGCTTTTCAGCCCGAGAGCCTGCGTGCATCGTGCTCGTTCCGATGGATGTGCAGGTCATTACAGCTGCTGCTTTGGACACGCATGAACCTGCGTTCAGCGCTGGGTATCGGACGGGTGTAAATGCAGATAAAGCTATGGCTCTCGTGGCAAGTGAACGAGAATCACGTTAAACTGCGCTACGGGCATGTATATGACCCTTGCAGACTAACATCCCACGTAAATGCTGACAGAGACCCATTGGGATTGGCTCTTTCTCCTTTTATGGTGATTTTGACATCTCCCACAACATTTCTGGCCCCGGGCCAGGGAGATTATAGATGAGATTACAGCACGCCAGCTTCTCGGCGAGCTAGCCATCTTTCCCGGGGCTTTGTCCAGATGTCCCCTGATGAACTTCTGTAAAGATCTCAGCAGCCACCGATGTCTTGCTTGTCTGGATGTGCTGCAGGCCGGCCAGGCCAGAGTCGACAGACCTTAGCAGCAACTAGGGCACTCAGTGCTATGGGAGGGGGGAATCCCCCTTTGTTCTCAACATGAGACCCCGGGTGCCCACACTTCTGACAACCAGCCGCTCTAGGTAGGTGCCAGCTGAGCTTCTGGGGAAGTTGGTGGCAGAATGTGGGGGCTGGGCCCTTCTGAAAATCTGGCCCGGGAACTCCCTGTTTAGCAGCCAGAAGCCAGGGCCACGTTACCGTACGGACATCCTTCTGCGATAACAGAGGCAGTGCTGTGCTACCCGAGGGCCTGCCGGCTTTGGCGTTGCCCTTTGCATGTGTCAGAGAGCAGGACGTGGGCAGCCGTGCCTAGTGGTTGGAGCAGGAGTCCGTGGCCAGGAATCAGGGCAGAGGCCAGCTGCCAGAGCCAAAGGTCAGAGCCGAAGTCAGAAGTGAGGATTCGGAGCTCAGGGTCAGAGTGAGGCAGGCTGGGTCCAAGGCCGGGGCAGGGTTGGGAACAAGCAGGCACAGGAGCAATCGCAGCCATGGGCAAATGCTTTGAGCAACCACCGAGCTGCTGCTGGGCTTAAGAGCCAGTTTGCTGACTCTTCCCACCCGTCGGGCGGTGCCGCTAATGGGGGGGGGATCCTTTAGCAGTGGGCGGGCTTCCGTCCACCCACTTCCTGGATCCCAATAGGATCCCTCTGCTGACACAGTTGCCCTCTCTTCCCTTCTGCCACTCAGCTCCCAGGCAGGGCCCAGCAGCAGGGGAAAAAAGCTCACATTGGCTCCTGGAGGGGGTGGGACAATTTGTTTAATTGGAGATGGCAACAGTTGCTAGACAATTTTCTATCTATTTGCTTCCTTGGCATGAATAGACTGGTGATGACAAGAAGGCTAATAGCCTTGCTGTGTGATTTTATTGCAAGTCTTGGGATTTTGGGTGCATCTCTCAAACCCCAGCTTCTGGAGCCTTGGGATTTGGTGAGAATCTCAACTTTCATTTCAGAGAAAAATTTCTGCCAGGCCTTGTGAGAAAAGCTTGAAAACATGACTCAAATGCGACTCCCTAAACACTCAGAACCCAGAAAGCAGCTACAAAGAATCAACATTTGTTATTTTTAAAAATCTCATGATTGGGTTAACAACCCCATGATTCTGGGGCCTGACGCCTGATTTAAAATGTTTGGGGCTTGCTGTGCTGCATTCCGTGTTTTTACCTAGCCTCTGTGTGCACTTTATTTATGGCTACAGCCACATCAAGTTTCAAGTGTTAAAACCATTTGCAGATTAGCAGGGTAGAAAGGGGCATCTGACACAAGGTGTAACATTCCCCAAAGGAGTCATTTCAACTCCTTCAGACTCCTAAATACAGACTGCACTTGCTTGCAACTTCAAAGGGAGCAAAATCTGTACCCTGAGCCTAAGTGGTGCAAATTCACTTAATAAACATGTGAATAACAATAAAGGGTTTTAAACTCTGCTTTAACTGAAAATCTCAACTGCCCAATAATGATGGAGCTGTTTAATGAGGCCTCCCTAATTATTCTGGAACGACTGAACGGTTGTGTAAGTGATGGCAGGCTAGAGGGCCAGAAATGTTTTCTGTACCGGTTAGTTTTGTTTTTCTTGATTTCCTGGAACAAACTGAAAGTCTTGTTGCATTTTATTGAAGCCATTAATCTTCTGTCCCAATACGCTGGGTAGTTATCCAGAAAGAAAGGAATAAGAAATGAAAATAAGCTTGGAACAAAGATAAAATTCAAATTAATTTCATTGTCGACTCTCAACCCACACACTCTACTTTGGAACTCTTCCTTGTTCAAGGGGCTGCCAACACTCACTCGAACGTTTCCCGTACCGCCTCCCAAAGCTGCTGCATTCCTTGCCCAAATCCTTTCTGTGTGGGAATGGGCCAGCCCAGCCCTGCCCCGGGAGGGCATCTCCGCTCTCCGGTTCCCGCTGCAAAGAGGACACACAGCAGGGGTCTCTTTGGAAGGGAAGTAGCAGAGTGAGGTGATGAGGTTACTGGATGCTTGTATCAATAGCCAGCAGAGTTGGTAGCTGCAGTGAAAAAGCCAGCGGCATGGTGTCTAGAACCACGCGTCTCCCCTCTTGGGCAGCGCTGCCAGTTATCAGACTAACATCCGCCTCTCAGGCTGCACCTGCCGCTGTCCTCCAGCCCTGGGCATGCTGGTTGGGCTGCTCTCAACCCCAGGGCGAGCACCCACAGAGTTGGGGCGGGGATCCAGAAGAGAGGCCCAGGAAGGGCCCAGTTCTGCCCCCTGTCTGAGAAAGGTGCTGCTCAGAGTGAGGGAGGGTGGCAGAATCTGGCCCTAACATCCGAGGCAGGAGCGTAGCCCACACCAGTCGGGAAAGCCTCGATTCTCCAAGCCAGGATTCCATCGCCTTCGCTCCAGCCTGAGAATGGCCCAGCTCATGCTCACCATAAGGCCCCTTCATACTCGCAGAAAGGGGCCCTAAACCAGCTGAATCTGTCTGCCAAGGAATTCCCTTGGTATAGGGACTTCCCTGGCAAAGGCTGCCCTAGCCTGCTTCAGGTGCGAAAGGCCAGAGATTGGGGAGGTGCCAAGTGGCTACACGCCTCTGTGCTCGGCTCAGCTCCAGCACTGGGGGCTGTCTGGCCCAGTGATGATTCCCTAAGGGGCTGGGTCTCCTGTGTTTGTGGCATCTATGAGGAAGATTAATAAGACTGGGATTTTCCGCTTGGAAAAGAGACGACTAACGGGGGACATGATAGAGGTCAATAAAATCATGACTGATGTGGAGAAAGTAGATAAGGAAGTGTTATTTACTCCTTCTCATAACACAAGAACCAGGGCTCACCAAATGAAATTAATAGGCAGCAGGTTTAAAACAAACAAAAGGAAGTATTTCTTCACACAACACACAGTCAACCTGTGGAACTCCTTGCCAGAGGATGTTGTGAAGGCCAAGACTATAACAGGGTTCAAAAAGGAACTAGATACATTCTTGGAGGATCGGTCCATCAATGGCTATTAGCCAGGATGGTCAGGGATGCTGTCCCTAACCTCTGTTTGCCAGAAGCTGGGAATGGGCGACAAGGGATGGATCACTTGATGATGACCTGTTCTGTTCATTCCCTCTGGGGCACCTGTCACTGGCCACTGTTGGAAGAGAGGAAACCGGGCTAGATGGACCTTTGGTCTGACCTAATACAGCTGTTCTTATCCTGTTGCTCGGCTCTGTATCAGTTATTCTGTAACCCGTGTAATGCACAGTGTGAGATAAATTGTAGCACCAGTACCTTGGGCTGGGGGGTGGTTAGGCCTAAATGACCTTGTTACAAAGCATCAGAACAAATCTCTGAGCGGAGCCGATGTCTCTGAGTTAGGTTATTAATGACAGAGCTAGCTTACATATTACAGAGCTGGAGGATGGGGTGAAGTGCTGTGGGCTCTGGCTGGCAGTACAATTGTAATTACAAGGGGAAGGGATCGTCAAGGGTCAGTAACTCTGGCTGCTGATTGCGGGGAAGATCTGGGTCTAATATTAACTGGAGTCTCTCTTGTTTGTGCGCTGCAAGTTGAAACCATTCGACATCAAAGGACGGAGGAGCAGGCCGGGTCCAGCCGAGCCAATGAGGACTAATAGGGCGTGAGGTGAAGCCCAGCATTCCTGAGCAGCAGTAATGTCAGGGGACAAAGGACTCAGTCTTGCTCCTTTGACTTAGTTCCTGATGACTTCATTTTGGGGTCACTGAGGTAGGAGTGATTAAAAAAGGAATCCGGCGAGGCCTGTCTGTGGAAGGAATGAGTTTCCCTCAGCGATAGGTCCCAGGGTATGGATGGTTCCCCGCCGCACTGGAGATAATTTCACAAGACAACAAATATGCTCAAGGCCCTGCAGGAAGTGCTGCAGTGGGCAAGTGGGGACTGACTGGGTTTGGATCCTGGGTGTTCACCCTGGACCTGGTTGAGATCATAGGTGAAATGTGGTAGGTGGCTCCACCTTGTCACCTGAAGACATCCCTCCAAAGTCCAACATTGGCCCTGGGCATCCTGGATGGGATCTGGACCCCTGTGATAAAACTGGCAAAGCTCCCATCAGCTTCCGAGGGGACAGGATTCCCCCAGTGGCTTGTCCACACTAGATGTGATGTTTCCATTCTGCACACAGCCAAGGCCTGAGAGCCTGTGGTTGCTCCAAGGGGCAGTTCAGGGTGATGGCTTGGACTCATAAACCTCTCAGTGCTTTGCTCTCTTTCTCACATTAGTTGGATACTGTAAAAGCCAAAATCAGCTTAACTCTGCCATTCCCCACTTGCTTCTCCTCGCCCAGCTCATTCCCCATGCACTTTAATGCTCACTGCTCGCTCTGTCATGCCCGCTAGTTTCTGTCGTGAATGAGGTAGGGCGTCCCCCTTCCTCGTGACTGCTGCTAGTCACCCGTGGCCATGCCCTGCTCTTTCCAGCTACTGGCGCCCTGTCTGGGAGAGTCTGCATGGAGACTTCGGGTGTGGAAAGCTGGAGTGTAACTCTGCAGAGCACTAAGCGTCTATGTGGACCCTGCTAGTGCGTGCCGACAGTGCGGTGGTGCACATGGCTGTACTTGCATTTCAAGCAGCAGTAGGTCCGTGCAGGCCAGGGAACTGTGAGTACGTGGCAGCAGGCTCCACGCGGACAGGGAGTATGTGGCAGGCTGGAGGTGCCGAAGATGGACACCTTGGCTTGCCATGCACCATGTCTCCATGTGGACAAGCCCAAAGTCAGTGTCTCGGGTGTGAAGAAGCATGGGCAACCTTAACTTGGGCATTTCCTGGCTCAAACTGCAACTGGAGGCCGAGAAGTTCCAAAATAAGAGCCTAACTCTGAAGTCAGTGGCCCGATTGTGAAAAGAACTTAGAAACCAGCAGTTCCCATTGGCTTCAGTCGGAGCTTGGCACATCTGGAAGGGAGATGACTGACGTAAAAGCAGAGGAAATGAGGTGGCATTACCATAGCATACAGCGGTTGGTTAGACCATTACTGGAGTCTGGGTCCAGTTCTGGTGTCTGCCCTCTGATGCAGACGGTGAAAACTTGGAGAGGGTTCTGAAAAGAGCCTCAAAAACAATTTGTGGGCTAGAAACCTGCATTTTACCCCATTCGAGCCGTTGGGAGCTCAGCGCTTTGAAAAGTGAGGCCACATGATTTAGGTACCTAAACAGAAACGTAGGCACCTGGTTTTGAGAATCATCCCCCTGGTGTACAAAAGCAAAGACCTCAGTTTGCATCAGCCCGGGCTTGCTGTGGCACCTTCTGTGTGCGCTTGTATGAAGCTTCCTGATTAAAGGCAGTTTTATGACTCTGATAAAAGCCCATTAAAGGACTAAAAAGTGGAGAATGCCGTAAAGCACAGGCAGAAAGATTCCCTGTGTCTGTCTGTCATGCTGGCACAGAGGGCAGCAGCCCTGCGTGTCTGTCCTGTGCCTGGCTTGTCTCTTCCAGGTTTCACCAGAACCCGTGGACTTGCTCTGGGTCTCTCAGGTCTTTCCTCGATGGGCTAATAGACCTGGATTGTGCACTGTCATGTCTCACTGACAGATATCAAATGAGCTACCCCAAGCATTATCCCCACCGTTAACACAAGAGCTGTGTGCACCAGGCCAGTGTTGAATAGCCAGACCAGGATACCCGTCACCGTTTAATAGCTGTCTGCCTGTAGGTCAGCCAGGGGTTATTTGTCACACAAACCAGGTCTGCTCACACTCCAGAACTAGCCAGAGATTTTGATAGATATCGGTTATCTGCATGGGAAGAAGCAAATGTAAAGAAGAGAAATTGTCCTGACTTGGCAGTTTTATGGGCATCTGAGCACACGAGCTTGGATGGGGGCTGGGCTGGCTGAGCATTTCACTAAAAGCAGACATTCCTCTCCTCCACCCTAGGCAGCCTTCACGCCAGTGCAGCCCTCTGCTGACTCCCTGTGTCACCTTGGCCCGCTTCCGCTAAGGTCTGTAGGCTCCTGACTTCCACTGAAATCAGTGACAGTTAGGAGCCTTTGTGGATCTGGGCCTTCATCCCCCTGTGCCTCAGATCCCATCTATGCCATGGGGATAACAGGTCAGCCCTGCCTGACGGGTGTGTGAGAATAAACCAGGGGTGGGCAAACTTTTTGGCCCGAGGGCCACATCGGGGTTCTGAAACTGTATGGAGGGCCAGGTAGGGAAGGCTGTGCCTCCCCAAACAGTCTGGCCCCTGCCCCCTATCTGCCCCCTCCCACTTCCTGCCCTGTGACCGCCCCCCTCAGAACCCCCGACCCATCCAACTCCCCCTACTCCTTGTCCCCTGACCGCCCCCGCCCGGGACCCTCCATTCCTAACTGCCCCCCTGGGACCGCACCCCCTATCCAACCCCCAGCTGCTCCTTGTCCCCTGACTGCCCCACCCCCTATCCACACCTCCAACCCCTGACAGGCCCCCCGGGATTCCCACGCCTATCCAATCCCCCCTGTTCCCCATCCCCTGACTGCGCCCCCGCAGAACCGCTGCCCCATCGTACCACCCCCTGTCCCCTGACTGCCCCCCGGAACCCCCTGCCCCTTATCCAACCCCCCCGCTCCCCACCCACTTACCATGCCGCTCAGAGCACCAGGACTGGCAGCCACACGCGGCCCAGCCGGAGCCAGCCATGCCCGCACTGCCTGGCAGGAGCTCGCAGCCCCACTGCTCAGAGCACCGGCAGCACGGTGAGCTGAGTCTGCAGGACAAGGGAGGGGCTGGGAGCTCGCCTTCCCGGTCGGGAGCTCAAGGGCCGGGCAGGATGTTCCCGGGGCCCAGATGTGGCCCGCGGGCCATAGTTTGCCTATCTCTGGGATAAACACATTAAATACGGCAAGGTGCTCAGAGAGAAAGAGATCCCTCCCTAGCCTCTTTACCTGTCTGGCTTTCCTGTTGTCTGTCAGGACACACTGATGTTTGTGCGCAGTCAGACAGACACACAGGCTTGACAGGCTGGGATGGTTTCAGTTCCTTACCCCTAAGTTTCAGTCGTCAAGGAAATACTAACTGGGATTTGGTGTTTACTGGGTGGACAGGCATGGGAGAGGCCAATCAATTCCACAGTGGTGTGGCGCTAAATTGCTGGAGAAGCCGATGAGGGGCGGGCATCACTGTGACCTTTCATATCTGGCAGTAGCAGAGAACAGAACATGCTCACCTAGTCCCCCGGCTGGAAGTTGATTAAAAAGCCACATCTTTGTGAGATAACTTGTATGTTCCTTCATCATTCCCTGTTCCCTCCTCAGTTTATAGATACCCTGCTGCTGCTCAGATAGTCCACCTCAGATTCACAGGTGGGGTGGAGTAAGATTTTTACTGGGGGTGGAGTTTGCTGATGCTTGGCTTGCACATGAATGGAGAAGCCTGAATCTTGTTTCCACACAGAATACGCTTGCAGAGAGAGCAACGGTTTCCTTGTGTTGAGGTCAGCTTGCCTCAGTGCTGACCCTCCCCTTCATCGAGCAATAACACAGGGATCTAAAAACTTTTGCGGTACTTTTCAGGCTGGATAGAACTTTCTTTGGCAAGCTGCCATGGGTCACACAGCTGAGATGAACTCTGATCCTCCTCTTGTGCACAGCAGCCATGTGTCCCTGGAAACTGGAAACGTCCCTGTGCCAGGGCATGTCTGGGGATCCTTGCTGGTTACGTGCATTTGGTCCCCTGTCTCTGTGACCCCTGCAGAGTTGCTGCAGGAAGGAGCCTCTGTCCAGGGGAGCTGGTGAAACTGACAACAGACTGGTGGGGTGCGTGTGCATTTCAAGGCCGGTCACCCTCTGACACTCTTTCCCAATCCCAGCGGCAAGGCCTCTGAGTCAGTCTCCCCACCCAGTCTCACCGTCTCTCCCTGCAAGATATTCTCGGTAAGGCTACCAGCCTCCCTGTGGAAATGTAAACATGGGGCTATTTTAAGTGCTGGCAAACAGCTGGGGGAGTTTGTCACATTCCTGTTCCAGCTTCCACCGCGACATGCCAGCGACTGAGTGGTAAGGCAGATGTGTTTCTACAGGCAGACTCGTGGGCCGTGGCCTATGGGCAAGGAGGAGTAAGGGCTGAAAGATCTCTTGGGAGCAACATTGTAACAGCCCGCAGATCGGTATATGGACTTGTGACTCATGGGCCAGACCCTCCGCTGGAGTAAATCGGCCCAGGCATCAGTGGAACTCCAGCTGATTGACATCATTTGTGGATTTGACCTATTGACTCCAGTGGACTGACTGGCGGGGAAGTCTGTTGTAGTATAGCCCTGTCCTGTTTGACCAGGAGAATGTAAAGACCAAAGGTTCCCCTTTAAAAGGCGGGCATCTCAAGTGCAATTCCCCCTCTTCTGACTGTCCCTATTGGCTTTTCCATCCTCTGAGTGTGTATTCGAGTGTGTCCCTGGCCTGAAGGAAAGGCACTGATAGTAAATCTCTTTGGAGTGCTGCAGGGGGAGTGAGTGAATTCAGGTTTGGGGAAGAGTGGGTCTTCTGAACAAGCATTTCATGTCTTTCAAACTAGCCTCAGAGAGGAGTGTTTCACACAGACATTTGAGATATGACTTCAAGGAAGATGCAAGATACTCCTCAGTAAGGAAGCAGATTATGAGGAGATTCCCCACCTAGAGAAGAAAGAAACGTATAGCTGAAAATGCATCTTTCCATGATTAAATGTCAGGATGTACCTTGAATTAAAGACAAGGACCTTACCACATTTGCCAAGGGCTGGTCTACACTGGGAACTTACACCTGCATAGCAATTACACCCCTGAGAGATGTAGCGATGCCAACCCAACTCCTGGTGTAGACAGCGCTAGGTCGATGGCGGAATTCTCCATCCACCTATGTGCCACCTTTCGGGGAGGTGCATTACCTCCCACCTCCCATCAGTGTAGGTAGTGTCTATACTGAAGTGCTTACAACGTGCAGCTGCAGTGGTTTAAGTGTAGACGTAGCCTGACTAACAGTCAGGCTAAGGAGAGGATTTGGCGACTATCACATCCCATTGTGAGAACAAAAAGTGGGCTTTCAGCTTATTTACCCAATTGCACTGCCAGGGAGACCACGTGCACCTAATCTCTCCAGGATGGTAATGAGGTTATATATAACATGGTGTGATCCTGTCCACAGAAGTGATGATTTAGGCAGATCACTGTCAGGGCATTATTTTAGAGTAATATGATCTACTAACAGTCTGATTTGCTGTGTTGATGAGAGCTGAAGACTTCCGAAGGGTTCATTGGGTAGGTTCTAATTTCCTAATTAGTAGTGTATTCTGGAAGCAAGATTCATTCGAGCTGTCCTCTTCTTTACGAGGGGGCACCCTGGCTAAGGCTGTGTCCCTGCTCTCAGGCCTTTCTAAGCATAAACAGCGGTGCAGAAAAACCCTGGGAACATTTTTAAAAGGAAATCGTAGTAAATCAGGATGTGCGATTTAAAGGGTGCTGCTCTATCAGAGAAATGAGGTTTTTAAACCAGTCACATTCAAAACATTGAAACTGACCATGATCCCTTCCACATTCTTGGAGCACGAAGTGGTTTTGGTTTGCCTTTCGCAGGGCATGTCTACACTGCCCCGCAGTTCAGACTATGGAGATGTGAATAGCAGTGTGCTCCAAAGTGCTGCTCTGTGTCTCCCCTGTGTGGACACTGTGGACGTGAACTAAAATTAACTTGTTCAGGGGCTAAGCTTCAAAGAGCCAGCGGGCATTGTTTTCAGAACAGTGGTTCTCCTTGTAGATTCTCCGGCACATCTTGTTTTGCAGGCAGCATGGGAAGAAGCTAGCCTGAAATGGAAGGCTGCACTCTGTAGAGTAGCCCCTCTTCAGAAGAGGATTTTTAGCAGTACGGAGTTTTCAGTGAATAACTCACACGAATCACAGTAGCTACGGTGCAGCTAGCTTATGAATAGGACCCTACCAAATTCACGGCCATGAAAAACGCATCACAGACAGCGAAATCTAGTCTCCCCCTGTGAAATCTGGTCTTTTGAGTGCTTTTACCCTATACTATACAGATTTCACGGGGGAAACCAGTGTTTCTCAAATTGGGGGTCCTGACCCAAAAGGGAGTTGCAGGGGGGTCGCGGTATTGGCACCATTACTTCTACGCTGCCTTCTCAGCCGGGCGGCCAGAGAGCAGCGGCTGTTGGCCAGGTGCCCCGCTCTGAAGGCGGTGCCCTGCCAGCAGCAGCACAGAGGTAAGGATGGCAATACCGTACCAGGCCGCCCGTACTTCTGCGCTGCTGCCTTCAGAGCTGGGCGGCCGGAGAGCGGCGACTGCTGACTGAGGGCCCAGCTCTGCAGGCAGCCATGCGGAGGTAAGGGTGGCAATACCGTACCATGCAAACCTTACTTCTGCACTGCTGCTGGCGGAGGCTCTGCCTTCAGAGCTGGGCTCCCGGCCAGCAGCCGCCTCTCTCCAGCTGCCCAGCTCTGAAGGCAGGGCCGCCGCCAGAAACAGCACAGAAGTAAGGGCAGCCGTACCACAACCCCCCCCTACAATAACCTTGCAACCCCCCTCCCCACCCCGCACAACTGCTTTTTGGGTCAGGACCCTACAATTACAACACCATGACATTTCAGATTTAAATAGCTGAAATCATGAAATCAACCATTTTTAAAATCCTATGACCGTGAAATTGACCAAAATGGACCATGAATTTGGTAGGGCCCTACTTATGAATGACAGAAGGGGCATCTTGCTGTTGTCCGTGTGCTCCAGTTCACGTTCAGGAATTATTCTATAGCCCAGACTCTCTTCTATGCCAAGAGTTGCTTGGTGCAGGATCCTGGGTCCGGGCATGAGTGATAGCAGCCTAAAGGCTGTTTTCACTTGTGACAGCCAGCTGTGGCCCCCAAGGGACTGTACTGGGTTACAAATTGGTGAAACAAGGAGCACTCCACTCCTATGCTGGGTGCCGGCAGGGGAAGTTGGCACAGGAGCCAGCTATGCCAGCGCTGTATCCACTGAGAATTCCCAGATCCTGGGGCATTCTTAGCTGGCCAGGTGGAGCCAGATCCCAGCCAGGGTGTACCCCTGTTTTATTCCATTCCACAGAGATTCTTATACCGCCCTCACCCCTGTAGTGGCTGAGCACCTTAGGGGACAGCTGCTGGAGCAGAGGAAGAGAACCAAGCCCTTTGGAGACACCCCATGTGTAGCCTTAGGGCTTGGCAAGCACCCTTCCATGTTCCCTGCGAGAGCACTTCCCGCTCTTGCCGAGTGCAGTGTGGTTAACAGGCTGAGACTTGGATCTGCCATATGAGCGAATGGGTTTCTAGTCCCAGCTTGGGGAGCCCAGGAGGCCTTGCCCAGCACTGAGGGTTGTGCAGGGAACAGGATCATCAGCAGCAGCAGTAGGGTTTCCAAAAGCACGTGAGTTAGGTGCCTTAATCTGCTTAGGTGCCATTGAAAGTCCCACTCGGCAGCTGTCTGCATTCTGAGGTGCCCGAATTCCTTTGGGAATACGGCCGTTGTCCCCAGCACAGTGCACTTCCCCATGGCCAGTGAGCGCTGTGATGGGGAAAGCAGCTGTCGTGGAAGAGGAGGATCCGGGTTTGTGTGCTGGCTACCGTTGCCCGCTGTGTGTGGAACACTGAACGGGGCAATGCATGGACTGAATACACAGGAAATGCCATCGTGAGCCAGTTAGAGAGATCACACACCCAGCAAACCTGCCTGAAATACACAAAAGCGAGGAAACGGAAATTTAAGCCATCCAACAGTACAGACTCTCTGCTGTAATATGGATCATAAACATAATAGTACCAGCACACATCTTACCATTCCCACAAATACCCTCCACCACAGACGCCCTGTCGCCATGATTCTGCCTCCCGTTGTCCATTTGTCATGCACACCCCATTCCCAGATTTCGTTACAGGGTTGTGGGTGGGTGGTGTAGTAGCTAGGAGATGGTAGCCTGGCAAAGGGGTGTTACAGAATGGCAGTGAAGAGGTCTGATCGAAAGCTGGTATCTCTACGGGCAGAGTTAAGGGTGCAGATTTTTTGTGTATTAACTTCCTAGGTTTTTTTAATGCTTGAATTGGAGAGGGGTTGGACAGGAGGGGGCTACACCTCTAGGGGAGTGGGAGAGAAGTGCCGCTGCTGGCGGAGAAGATTTTATCCCTCAGCAGCTGCAGGTGAAAACTTCTCCATTGTAGGATAAGTCTGAAAGAAAAAGTCTCCAGCTCCTGATGGAGAAGGTTCTGCATGCACCTGGCCCCAGTCAGTCAATCAAGTTTCTGTGTGCCCAGCTGTGCTCAATCAAGGTTAGGTGCACAGTACATACATTTTCAGTTCTTGCATGAATCATAGTTAAAAGTGACCATCAGTCCAAATTCTGGTTTGTAAATAGCTGTTGCACAAGATCTACTCAGGACCCACTTCTCTTCCAAGTGCTGTGTGGTGAAACAATGTGTTTAAAGCAATATCTGTGCTGCTATATAGAGGAACCAAACAAACTGTAGAGAAAATGAAAGGACCATAAAAATCTCACCCGGTCTGGCATTTAACACCAATTGGCCACCTACTTTTAGGGGAAACCAGGAATTCATGACCCATTCCAAGCCCAATTTAAAACTCCGCCTTAACTATGGAGTCACCAGCCAGGAGTCTTCATAATGCTGAGGGATTTTCATGTGCTGCCAAAAACAAGCTAGACCATGTGAACCTCAGACAGGCAATGGCCATCGTCAACCACTCGTAACAGCCGTATCTGGACAGAATTTCCCGAGGCCAGCAAAAGGCACCTTCATGACCCAAGGAACAGTCCCCTGCCAAATTTCAAAGAGCTTCTGCAAACCATGTGAGTGTTAAAACTCTTCAGAAAAAGGTCAAAAGAACCTTTAATAGTGCATTTCTCTCCTTTCCCACCAGGCTATAGGAGGCATCTGTGTTTACACCTGAAGCGAGCTTTAATTAGGTTCTTCGTACAGATTGTCTGGATTATTTCAAAGCCTGCAGTAGATTTTGGATGCATATCTCAATTGCATGTTTGTCTTTGTTGATTTCTAGGTCCGGACTCTCTTTGTGAGCGGTCTTCCCCTCGATATCAAGCCGCGGGAGCTCTACCTGCTCTTCAGACCCTTCAAGGTACTGTTTGTCTGCCCTTCAGGGATCTGAAAACACATGTACTCCTCAGAGGAGCGTATTGCTGTACCTGACACACTTCTCCACTAACGTGGCCACGTCATTATATAGCTAGTGTCAAAAGGGGGTGCAAGAGATGTGAGTAACACTGACGAATGGCTGAGTATAGAGTGGTGAGAGGTGTCTCAAGATGTGAGCCAGGGGTCAGGAATAGATTTGGTCTTAGTTAACATATTCATTAGACAACTACCAATTGGCCAAAGGTGGGCTTGTGGGATGGGGCTCAGGAAGTCTGGGTTCAGTTCGAGGTCTTGCCATGGACTCTCTGTGTGCTATTGGACCAGTGGTTGGGGCCTGATGTTCTGTGGAGCTGCAAATCCCATTGACTCGAGTTGGGGATGCTCGGCACATCTGACAATCAGCCCTTCATTAATGTGTGCCTCATTTCCCCACCTGTAAAATGGGGGTATCGTTCCTTCCTTATGTCACAGGGATGTTGAGAGCCTAAACCATGAATGTCGATGATGCGCTCAGATACCGAGCTCTTTGGAGCCACAGAAATGCCTATTATGGGGTAGTTAGTGGCAGTGATGCCTAGTTCAAACCAGACTCTACTTTACACTGAAAACAAGAGTTCATCCTCTGCTTTTCAGACGAAACACAGCCTGGCCAAGAGTTTCAAAGGCCGGGCTCCTAAATCGATGTTCAGACATCTAACTAAGGAACTTGATTTTCAGACGTGCTGAGCGTCCAGCACCCACTATTGACATCACTGGCCACCGCTCAGAACTTTAGAAAGTCTGGCTACCTTCAGATTTCTGGGGTTTTTAAATCTTGGCCTGAGATCGAAGTGGGCAACATGTATTTGAACTTGTAATGCATGTGGTGTAGCACGATTGAGTGGTGTTTGGAGCTCATCGTACTGTACTAACGTAAAGGCAAGCTATGGGTGTAAGATTTCTCTACTATATTTGGTGCTAGGTATCATGATACTAAATATGCCAGGAAGCAGGAATAATTCAGGCAGTAAATAAATGACTACAGGTCTAGAGAGACTGATTAAAATAAAAGATAAAAGCTAACTCTGTATAGTGTGTACTCATTCTTGTAAGGTGTAAACACCAGTGGGAGAGGAATTATTTAAGATGGTCCAGGGAGGTCAAACTGAAAATAGTTAGATAATATTAAGGAGACAAGGTGGGTGAGTGTGATGGGGTGCAGTAGGCCCAGAGGCTCCCTGCTGAAAGCCTCAGGATCCTGCCACACCAATCCCAGGAAAGGAGAAGTAGAGGAGTCCTCCAAGCAGCCTAGAGTGGCTGCAGAGGGCAGCCAATCAGGGCCCAGGAGGGCAATATAAAAAGGAGCTGCCATGCAGCTCATACTCAGTTCCTTGCTGGAGCCAGAGGAAGGCAGATGGTGCTCCTGGCTGGCCAAAGGGAACTGCAGCACCATGGACAGCTCAGTGCTGGCACACAATGGTGCGTGACTGCTATACTTAGGGTCCCTGGGCTGGGACCCAGAGTAGAGGGCAGGCCTGGGTCTCCCCATAGGCCACTGGGGAAGTGGCTCACAATTAGACAATGATATACCTCCCAGAAGGGGATCTGAGCTACTCAATGGCCCAGCTGGGGTCCGAAGGTTCCAGAGAGGCAAAAAAACATTGCCTCCAGGGAGGAAGCCCTGGAGGTATGACCCGACCGAATTGCCAGAGCTGGGACTGTCTAAAGACTGCAAATACACCTGACCAGAAGGGGTGCTTGTGAGAGGTGGACGCCACGTTGTTACAGTTCATCTTTTATTGGATCAGCCTCTGTTGATGAAAGAGATAAGCTTTTGAGATAATATGGAGCACAGAAACATGTGGGCTAAAAGTATCTAGAGCAAGAGTATCTAGTACCTGTGGCCCATCACCATGGCATCTGAGAACCTTCCCTGTAAAATCCATGATGATTTCTTTGTATTGCGGTAGCCCCTGTGGTCCCAGCCAAGGTGGTGGCTCCATTGTGCTGAGCTCTGGACAGAACAGAACAATCCCTGCCCCCAAAACCCCACAGTTTAAAAGACAAGACAGACAGAGAGCTATCAAGCAATTTGTCAAAGCCCCAGTATAATGTTGGATGTAACAACCAGAACTGGCCAGGAATTTTTTTTGTCCGAACGTTTTTTAGTCAGAGATGCTGATTTGTTGAAACTAAAACTTTTAGCAGGAATGTACCGGGTTTACAAAACTTTGCTCATGAAGTTTCTCAGGTCCAGGATGGAATTTCTGGCCAGAGTGTGAAAGAGCCCCCAGAACAGCCAGTAACCCAGTGGGCATTCATCTGGGATGTAAGAGATACAGGGTGAGTCCCGCTCTGCCATTCTCCCTCATGCCAGGTGAGTGAGCTGGCCACCAGGCTGTTGGCCATTTTGGGGCAGGTCTCTCAATCTCTCCTGCTGGAGGCATAATTAAATGGTCATTGGGCCAGAGAAAGCAAGACCGTGATTGGCTCCATAGGCTGATGATTAGGGTGCTCATGTGGTAGATGGAGAGTCAATTCCCTGTGTTTCTCACATTCCAGGTGAGCAGCCTGACCATTAGCCTGTAGAGTCAGTGTGTGTCTCTCTCTCTGCCCAATGAATATGAAATATCCATACCATGCTGTATAACAGCTCCAGTAGGAGAGGTCAAGAAGCCCACCCTTGAATAGCCCGGTGGTCAGGCTTCTTAACTAGTATATGGGCAACCCAGATTCAAGTCCCTGCTTCCAATCGGGCAGAGCAGGGATTTGAACCAGGGTTTGCCACATTTCAGGGTAGCGCCCTGACCAGGGGCTATTGGCCACTCTGGGTTCAGGCTCTCCCTGTTTCATCCCCATGCAAAAGGGGGGAATGTTTTGAAATCTTGCCAAGTTTCATGCAATGAGAAATCTATTTCCACTCCAGATCTATAACAACTCCTTTCCCCACCTACCCTCTGTCCAGCTGCCAGTCAATGCCCTTCACTACCTTTATTCACCCCAAGTCCCCTCCGTCTACCCACCCTGGCCCCATAGGGAAACACTCCATCTCACTCTAGTTGGAGGAGTTTAGAAACTAACCTGCCAAATTGTGAGAAAGTCCCATCCGCTGCCCATCCTTGCCTTCTATGCATGGTTTGTATAAGAAGGAGCAGCTACTGACTACATCTGAGCTGTACACCATGCCTGCACTGACCCCTGTGAAGGGGTATCAAACCCTGCACCAGCATGGGAGGGGTTAAGGAGCTGCTTTGGGCTGGAAAGTCCCAGCCTTCCACACCTGCCGCCAAGCCAGGGCTGGAGGAGGAGTTAAAAGGAGGGAACTCCACTGGGATGGGGGCAACTGGCTGTTGAGCGCCCCAGCACCCAGACAGAGGGCTGGCAGCCAGCAGTGCCTCTGCCCTTGTCAAAGTAGGACAAGAATCCCCTGGGCTTAGAAGGGGAAAGGGACTGACTTGCATTGGGGACCCAGTGGACTCTGGGGTGGACTGCGATGGTACCAAGGCCCTCGGGATTAAGAGAAGCTAGTATCCTGATGGAAGCTGCCTTCAGGTTTTCGTTCTCTTCCTTTCCACCTTTATTAAACCTTAATCCAGTGTTGAGATAAAAGTAACATCAATGGTGTCACAGGGGAAATTTGTACCCCAAAGGCATTCAGAAACCAAGAACAATCCTTCAGTGTTTTAGGTGAAAACACTTTATTTAACAAGCAAATTGAAAGAACTAGCAGGAGTCCCCTTCAGCATAAGCCTATATGCAGTTTTCGCACATCAGCATTGATGTGGAGTGGTCAGTGCATGCAAAGTCACTGTGTTCTCCACATTGTTTGCACTTCTTCTGGTCAGCAGTCCTTGGGCAAGTATGGCAGCATCCACTGTCGAGTTTGCCAGATGCTCCAGTGGTGGCTGGTTTTCAATGGTAGCCAGGGGACAAGAGTGCTGCTTTGATGGGCATGGTGAGATGATGGGTATAGAAGATTCTTCTCTTTATACGTGCACCTACAAGTTCTTCTCCTAGACTGATAAGGAACAAGGTGTTTTCTTTTTCTTGGTCAACTGTGGTGCCAAATAAGATTGTCACTGATCCAAACAACGAAATTTGCAATGCCAACAACATCAAGTATGTTGAAGAAAAGAACCATTGACCACTTATTTATCTTGCGCCTGTAGGAGTGCATTCTTGCAAGATGGTCCATGTTAGCAGCACCACTTTTAGTGTCCGTGTAGTGGAGTATTATGTGGGAGAACTATTTCTTTTTTGGTCTCCTTCTACAACCTAGTCATGATGCATCATCGACAGCATTATTATCAACTTGCCCTTCTTTGGAACCTTGGAAACCAGGCTGAGTGGCTCAGCAAACCCAAATCCTAATGACCGTTATTCTCTGCTGTCATGTGGATGCATCTTATTGGGTATAGTCTGGCTTGTTCCATCAGATTGTTCTAACGCAGGTCACATTTTTGTTGAGTAGAGCTCCACCAGTATTCAGCTAGCTGAAGAAATTATCCCCATCTATATTTCTTCCAGGCTTATACCAGGGCTGACCCACAAGCTCCTCGTTGTCTGTTCATCAAATTTGTCTTCAATCAATGGAAACAAGGTCTTCCTTTTTTTAGAGCAACTCTCAACGTGATCTGGCACTAAGTCACTATCATATAATATGTTGTCATCACACGGTAACTTTCAGGATTGCAAATCATTTTGATAAGGTCAGAAGCAGAATACTGTGCTGATGTGTTTGCAATCTTGAATCGTGCAACTCAAGAGTCTCCTGAGTCTGGATTGTTTGGAGCACAATACCTAGACAGAAAATCCCCTGAAGAGTATTATGAAAAGAGAGCCAGCATCAGTCCGCTCTGTATGGAGGATACCTGACAAGCCTGGATCTGAAGGGACCAACCTCCCTGGTGTACCTTCTATATTAGGATGCCTGTATACAGCAACCATTGTCACTGCCATTACAATATAAGATACTCTCACTAGAAGCAAATGTGAACTACTAAAAAGAGAGAATAACAGTGCAACACATTTGGGGGTACTTGTGTACCCCACATACCTTTTTTTTTTTGATACAGAAAAAAATCTTTTTCATGTTAATTTTCATTTTTCTGAATTGTGGGTCACTAGTTCATGAGTTATCGCAAAATGTATGTTTGCCGGGTACAACATAGCCCTCCTCCACATTCGTGGGGGTAACAACTCAGCTCCTAAAGGGGGCACTCTGCAAAGGACAGATTTGTGACAGACCCTCTATCTTTTTATGCACACTAATTGTGTGTGTGTGTGTTGTTTACAGCATTTCCTGTACTGATGGTATAACCAGTGAATCCCTGTTTAAATTGCCCTTCATCCATTTTCCACTGCCTGAGGGAATTTTGATAAGTGGGAGTAGGGTGACCAGACTGCAAGTGTGAAAAATCGGGACAGGGGGTGAGGGGTAATAAGTGCCTATGTAAGAAAAAGCTCCAAAAATTGGGACTGTCCCTATAAAATCAGGACACCTGGTCACCCTAAGTGGGAGACTCCTGGAGTCTTAAATTCCTCCAAGTAATGCGGAGGACACACATTGTATATTGGAACCCATGGACACAGAGAGTTTCTCTTGAATCCCAAATTCTGAGTTAGTGTTTCCTGTTTGTGATTTATTAAACTAGGAAATAGCCCATACAGTGTTAAAAACACGCCTCTCTTGTTGTTTACTGACATTTTAAACTCAATATTCAGATTTGCGTATGGTTTTAGACAAAACGGCTGAAGCTTCACTGTGAAGCTGAGGAAAGTCCATTAATGTGTGTGTGCAGCACCTAGCACAATGGGGTCCTGGTCCAAAGGAGTAGGGTTCCTAGGTGCTACTTTAATGCCCCTAATTAATAACAATGTTAATAATATTAAAATACTTTGCCAGACTTTGGAACCCAGTAGCCCCATCCGAACCCATATGCTTTGCTGAGCTGGGGAAATACCGCAAAACAATGTCTGCAAACACTGGACTGAATTTTTAAACAAACGAGCTTCAGCTGTGTTTGCCCTTCCTCTGTGCTCCCCTTTCACAGCTATGCCAGCAAACACGCTGATTGGCAGGAACGTTCACAGAAATAGCAAACTGTCCGTGAATATCGCACGCTATTTGCAGAAAGCCTCTTTTGGCTTTATAATCCTGAGTACTTTCACTGGGTCCCTGATTCTAACAGCTGCACTCCTCTGCTCAGGGACCAGACATACACTGTAGGGGAGGTGACAGGCGAAAACTTATTCACACGGAGTTGGATTTTCAAAAGCACCTCAGGGTGCTGGACGTGCAAGACCCATTGACTTGCAGCGGAACTTGCGCTCCTAACTCATTCAGGGGCTCTTGAGAATCTCACCAGAATCTATTTGATGAACCATTGCATATAATGAATGCGTACAATCAAATCCCTTGGGAATGTGGGAAAAGAAAGTGGTGAAATGTAAATAAATGACGAAGTATGAGTCAGTCTTTAGCAGAGCTGGGGCGTATCCGAATGCTCCCCGAAGGGCTGAGCTCTGTTAGGAGGCACAATGAGAGCTGCTCTGTCGCTCCGCAGTGCTATGGAATTTATCAGGTCACATTTTGCCTGTTGCATCATCCATTTCCCCAAGAAAGGCTGCTTCATTGATCATTTCATTCATTGCCCATAGACATGATGAGAGACGATGTTGCCGCATTTTTTTCCTGGCAGAAGATTGAGAAGCTATTTCAGTCTCCCTGATTACATGGGCGGTCCAAATGCTGCACTGATTTACATTTAACTGCATGACCATGTCACCTTTAACCCTCTCCTAACCCCGCAAGAACTGAATCTGGGATATTGTCTCTTTTAAAATACAGGGCCCTATTATCCACATGAGGATCACACTTCAAATATCCACTTAGCAATACTATGGAATACTGTGGAATTCCAGATGCTGGGATAATCCTAACGCGCTTTCTGTCGTTTCTTATTTAACTTCGGTCTTAAATTAGACCCACACAAAATGCGTATTTCCAGGTATAAGGAATAATTGGGCGCAGGAAGTTGGCTCCAGCTTTTGCAACTAGAAGAGTTGTAAGCACTTCTGTCTCATAGCTTAGGCTCTTTGGGCTTGGCGAAGCTGTGCTTGGCACAGGCCCTGAGGTGGCGGACAAAGATGGCTATACACCAGTTCAGCCCCTGCAATAATTTAAAGCAACACCCCTGTGACATACAAGGGGACAATCTAGACTAATGAGTAGCTGTGTCCAGAGGTGGATTATGATTTTGTGGGGCCCTGGGCCAGAGCAAGTGGGGGGCCCCTCCCCACTCCTTTCATCTGCAGTTGTCCGTCCCCCTCTCCACCTCCTCCCTCCCACGCTCCTGCGGGGGAAATGGGGCCGGGGCGCGGGGGCTTTCCCTGCTCTGCCTGCCCAGTGTTCGTGCCGGGGAGCGGGGTTGGGGTGTGGGGGCTTCCCAACTCCGCCCGCCTGGTGCTCCTGCCACGGGCGGAGCTGGGCAAGCACCCACGCCCTGCCCCTGTTCCCCGGCAGGAGCACCAGGTGGAGCGGGACAAGCCCCTGTGCCCCAACCCCGCTCCCCGGCAGGAGCACCAGGTGGAGCGGGACAAGCCCCTGTGCCCCGACCCACTCCCCAGCAGGAGCACCAGGCGGGCAGAGTAGGACAAGTCCCTGTGCCCTGAACCCATACCCCGACAGGAAGGCCGGGTGGACGGAGCAGGTCAGGGCACGGAGGCGCGCGTTTTTCTGGGGGCTCCCAATTGGCCGGGGATCCTGGGCACAGGCCCCATTGACCCAGTGGCTAATCCGCCACTGTCTGTGTCACCTCTGCTCTGTGATCTGGGGTGTCCTTTACAATGCTCTGCTGCTGTAACCTCCGGCCTGGCCTGCTCACAAACAGCCCCCAGCGTGTAAATCACTCCCAGCTCTGTCTGTGTGTGTGCTGGGGCCAGCCAGCCATGCCTTGGCTCTTACCAGCCTGGGTTATACTGCAGGGTGACCCCAACACACTCCCAGTCTTAGATATCCCCCAGAAGTGTATGTCCTATACTGCCCAGCCCTCTCCTGGACAGTACAAGTTTATATCAAGTCCGTTATCTCTTTGGTAGAAATAATTTGGATACAATTTGTCACCCTAAATGGAGTTTCCCAAACACTTCAATTTAAACACAGTGGATTAGATAAAACAGTAAAAGAAGTTTATTAATTACAAAGAGATTTTAACTGAGTGCAAGTAATGAGGCATAAAAGTCAGAAATGGTTATAAGAAAAATAAAGATACGCCCTTAGGCATTGTCTTCACGTACAGTGCTATAGCTGCACTGGTCCAGCTTGCCACTGTAGCACTTTAGTGAAGATGCTACTGCCCGGATGGGAGAACTTCTATTGTCTGCATAGTTAATCCCCCTCTCCGAGAGGTCTGTGGTGTAGACCTGGCCTAACTTAACAAACTGTGTTCAATTCAAAGCAATGTTTTCTCACTACATGCTTTCAGCAGTCTTGCTAACCAAACTTCTTAGGTCAGGACCCCCTCTCCCCAGAATCCAGCAAATGCTTGCTTTGTCTTGTTGCTTCAGGTGCCTTGAATGCAATGGGCTGGGAGAGAGAGGGGGTGTCGTGCGGGGGCTTTGCCCCTCCTTTTTATAGTTTCAGTCCCCCTCTTTGAAAACATTTCCAGCTGGGTACCAGGAGACAAAAGGTCTATATGGAAGGATGTTCCCTGCTACTTTTTTCTCACTTGTTTAAGCTTCCTTTGTCTTCCTTCCCTGCTTGATGACCCTGCTTAAATGCAAATTAAGAAGATCACTCATCCCTTTGTTTGAGACAGACCCTATTTGCCAGCCTCAGTTGGAACATGTGTTAACACAATACAGTGGAATCTTATAACTTCACATATAATGTTGCTACACATTTTACCAAGACAATATTGGTGAGCAAATTATGAGTTCTCAAATGATATTTCACAAGGCGTACTTTGTACAAAGATGATTACAATCACGTGTAGGGTGTGAACACAGGGGTACATTCTGCCACAACCCCCTCCTCCAGGCAGCCCCCAACACACCCCCTAGGCCAGGGGGAGTGAAGCAGAGCCAGAGGAATCCTTGCTTTGGGGAGCTATACAGCCCCTTTGCTCTGCTTTGGAACACCAAGGGCTGTAGCATAGGCTAGTGCCTGACCCCTGCTGTATGCCCAGCAAAGGGGTGTTCTCTGTGCCATGTCCTATAGAGCTGTTGGGGAGATCACACCCTCCCCACCGTGAGAGCTCCGACCCTGGGAAGGATTATTATGATCCGTCCCCAAAGTATGCCCACTTCTCCGCCCCACTCCAAGGACCTTTCTTCAGGGTTCTGCAGGAACTGCACTGGAACTGGCCTCCTAGGCCTCTATGGTGAGATCCAGAGCACATCTCCCAGCCTCTGGCTTTCTCTGCCCATTCCCCTGGCCTCTCCCTGGCTGAAGGGTACAGAAAGCTGCCTCTGTATAACTTCCCTTCCCAGCAGGCCTTGCTGTGGCCTATGGTTCCATATGGCTCTGTTCTAGGCTGGCATCGCTAGTGGCACTCTGCTAGGCCAGTAGCCTGCCTTAAAGGGCCAGCATGCCCTGTAAAATGGTGAAAAACAACTCAGAACCCTACACTTTTTCCCATTTTAGCTCCAAGTGCTGACTGTTTGCCATGACCCGGTGAGTGCCTTGACTAAACAATGCTTTTCTCTTTTCTTGCAGGGTTATGAAGGCTCTCTTATAAAACTCACCTCTAAACAGGTAAAAGCCTGACCAGTGCTCAGAACCTCCAGTGTCACAGTCATTAGCTGTAAATGGATTAGAAACACACCTAGTGGCCTCACCGCACACCCAGGTGCAGGATGTTCCCTTGCCCCCACCCTCCCTGCAGGCTAGCCGCTGGCTCTGCTCAATGCAAGGAGCAGAAGCCTGTATTTCATGGGGGGTGGGGTGAGGGGGGAGGTAATTTAGGAATGAGCAGCAAGGTAATGAAGTGCCCCCAATGGGGTGTGTACCGCGAAGGTAGCACAGCGTTAGGGCCCCAGACCTGTGAGCTCTCTGTGAAGATGCGGCCGAGTCTGCGCTTTCTGTGGACAAGCGGAACTGTGAATCAAATCGAAAACCCTCGGGAGTGGCATGACAAGCAGCCCCATCCTGTTTCATTGCAGCGTCTTTACCCTGTAATGGAAGGTGTGCAGGCCAGCTGGGGCGAGCAGCTCCGGGCAGTCAGAACCTGTACTTTTATTGGCATTCCTAGGTGGAATCAAGCCTTCTAGAAAAGAGCTCAAGTTGAGCCTCACGGTTAAGGGATTTTTTTCCTTGCATGCGGGGAAAACTGCCTGGTGTGGGGAGAGTTTTGCTCAGCTCGACACCCAGCCTGGCGCAGGGAGAGCCGCTCGGCGCTCAGCCTGGCATCCGGCCCAGCGCGGGGAGAGCTGCTCAGCCCGGCCTGGCACAGGGAAAGCCGCTGGGCGCTCAGCCTGGCGTCTGGCCAGGTGTGGAGAGCCGCCTTGTGGCTCAGCCCGTTTTTCAGCTCTTTCCCCCTACATGTAGCACCAGCCCCAGCAGCAGCATCCTCTGGGCAGAGAACATAGTTCTATGCCACAGCTCCTCTGGGATTACCCAGAGGGAAAACGGAGGGAGAAAGGATGCAGGAGTAACCTGGAGACTCCAGACGCATCTTCTCCCCCAAGCACCTGGAAGAGAGCAGGAGTCCTGTGGTCGCCCCCGAACACAGGTTTCCTGCTCAGTCATAGCACAGCCCTTCTAGGCCTTGCCTAAGGGCTCGGAGTCCCCATCCAGTATGTGTCTGTCCACACTAGAGCTAGATGAAGGATGGAGGGTCCCGGAAGGCTCCACTTTAAGAACATAGTTGCAGCCAACTGGGGAAGCCAATGCGGTTTCAGGTACGCTGTACTAAGCCTATGGGTACCCAGTGCACCGCATGTTTCCCAACACTCATCCCAGCCCTTGCACACTTAGACCTTCCACTGGAAGGAGGGGAGGGCAGCAGAGCCAGTGAGTTTATAGCAGAAGTGGCCAAAGTGAAGCCCACCGAGCAGATATGGCCCCTGGAGATCTGCAGGGTGGCTCTCAGCTCTGAAACAGGGAGATGGCTGTTGGGGACTGCAGGTCCCAAGTACCCTTGGTGGGTGGTAGTGAGCAGAGTCCCTGTATCTGTGAGGTGAGGGTGCTGCTCCTTCCCTGAGTCATCCCCTGACCCTCTCCTCTTCTCTTTTCTCCTCAGCCTGTAGGGTTTGTCAGCTTTGACAGTCGCTCAGAAGCAGAAGCTGCTAAGAATGCGCTGAATGTAAGTACCTGATGCTATAAGCCACAGTTCCCTTTGGCTGTGTGTGGAGGAGGGCTGGGGGGAAGCATGGGCAAGGGAATGAACGGCAGCTGTGCATACCTTCTATACGTACATGGGGTGAGATATCACCTTGATAGCAGACTAGTGGCTAAGACCTCTGAAAGCTTCTCCTGAGTTGTGCATACAAAACATGGAATTCCTCCTGTACGATGCACGGAGATGCTGTAGCCAACGTTTAGCAGAGTGCAGATATTAATTGCATTCTCTTCTTCCATTTTATATCTGTATCCAAAATAGCAAAGAGATTGACTGTACACAGGTTTGTTCTTCATAAACATACTGCTTATTGCCCATGTTTTCATTTTCCTCTGGTGTGAAGTGTTACAGATTTATATTCTTTTCTCAGGGATGTTAGTTAGATTTACTGATTCACATGGGTTTTGGGTGCTGGAGAAGATCAACGTTTTTTCTCCTGTCCTTTTCTACTTCCCCCAGTTCTCCAGGACTTTCCCCAAATGATTGCCAGTAGTTCTCTAAATGCCTTCAACGTGGGATGTATATCTTCTGCACCTGCTGGTTTGTAAATATCCCGTTTTCCCAAGTGTTTCCTGCTCTGCTGTTCATCAGCTGCTAACTGAACATTCCTCATGACTTCTTGAGTGTCCATCTCTCTTTCCCACTTTTATACTAGCCTCCCTTTGCTGGCCACATTCCTCACTTTATTGGCATACGCTCGAATCAGTCTCAGAAAGACAAGGGCTTCTGCAATCTTCTCAGTTTTCTGCAAATCAGGGGGCAACTTGCAAGGAGACCCTTGAAACCAGAAGCTCAAAGTCTGAGCACCCTACTTCAGAGAGATGAATCAGATTTACTCCAGGAATGTCGCAGTTTGATCAAGGTCCAGCTCTTTCAAAAAATGGCTACAATCAACACTAAGCCCCGTGAGTTGAATTTGTACTCGCAGAGTTCTCAGGAGTACACTTTGTCTGCTGACTCAAGGAGCTCACCTGAGAGACGTAGCAATGCTGCTACAGAGATATACCAAATCGGATCCTCGGCTGCTATAAATCAGAGCAGCTCCATTGAAGCCAATTTCCGCCAGCTGAGGATTTGATCCCACATACGGTTTCTTATGGGTGGGGCTAGTTGTGATGTCTAAACTTAATGTTGCCTAACATTTTCCATCATAATACTTTATTTTTAGTTCGGTTTGAAATTATTTTCGTTTGCTCTCTGACCCTGATGAATTCTTTTTCGTTGAGTCCCTGCGAAAATGATTCAGCCAGTTCTGAGAATGTGGGTGTTTCTGAAAACAACACGCTTCATAGTAGGAACTTGACATTTGTCACAGGATAGTCTTGGGGTCAGGAACGTGCCTTTTGCACTCTTGCTCCTGTGTAACTCTCTCCAGACCTGGTCAGATGATAAGCCTCTGAAAACAGCCATTTGCACATGTTTAGCTGAGCTTTTTGAAGGCTTGATGCAAAGAGCTCCAAGCATGCCAACTGCACTGAGCCCCACACAGCCTTCTGTGTGCTAGGCTCTGAACTAAAGGGCCACACAGCCACAGCAGCAGCATCCACTCCCCATGCCCAGCAGACCTCCTCCTGATTGATGGTAATAATTTGTGCACTTCATAGCCCTCATGATAGCGCAAGACCTCGCTCCCCGTATTCCGAGCTGGGTAAATATTCCTCCTCATTTTATGGAGGGGGTAACTGAGTTTTTGCACAAGGTCACTACTAGCACAGCTAGGAATGCTTATAATAGAGCAGACTCAAGTCTCATCCATGCAGACGTACTGCCTTTCAGAATGAATGTGCCAGATCTATGTGCTTGGCTATGCTGTCTTTGTGACCTCCTGTACCACACATGCCTCCAGAACCAGGAACAAAACTGAGGCGTCCTGGTGCCAAAGTTTTTTGTATTCTATGCTGTATAGAAAATAGTTGTACAAGGTACTGACTGCCTTGTGTCCCCTTTTAGTGGTCGGTCTATGTAGAAGAAAACAGCTCACAGTTTCCACAAGTTCGTCCTTTATCTCAAGTGGTAGCGGTTTGTGCTATGGATCTAAAGGTCCTGGCTTCCAGTCCTGCTGGTAATTCATGGGGGTGGGGAGCCCATGGGTCGATATGGTTCCAAAAAACCTAGGTAATCACATACCCAAAGACTACATTAAAACTGCAAGATCAAGCACTCAAATGTTAGGGAATTCAGATTGCCTGAGCAACCTTTATCAGTACCATAGTGCATATGCATGGTAATCTATCTGTAATTACACGAGCACGTAGAATTTGTACTGTAAGATCCCTGCTTCATTTAGTGCCTAGGATGGGGAGTGAATGAGGCAAAACATTGTAAGAAGAGGAACAATATTTTCTTCTACTTAAGGCATGGACTGGGGCCTAAGGGAGTTGGGTTCTATTTCTGGCTCTGAGCGTCACAGACTTCCTCTCTGGCGTTAGACAAGACTGCACCATAATGCACATGCACAAGGGGACCGAATTAAGGTTACCCTGGAATACTTGTGTAGACAGCTGCACATTTGTGTTACAAGTGCTCCTTTCTCCCCCCTATGTGAAGGGTGTTGTGGAGGAGGGAAATTCAAAGTCAAATGCGGTGTTAGGCTTTGTTAGTTTGTTAGACCTGGCTGACACAGTCCCAGCTGTGGGTTTTGGCTGGCAGGGAAGAGAGAGGCACAGTACTGTCATATGAGATCGTGTTTGTAATCTGGAGTTAATCTGTTAAATCTCTTTGTCTGATTTAGGGTGGCCAGGCGTTCCGATCGAAAAGGGACCCTGGAGGCTCTGGTCCGCACCATCGACTGGGCTGTTAAAAGTCCGGTCGGCGGCGCACTCGGGGCCCAGGGCTAAGGCAGGCTCCCTGCCTGCCCTAGCTCTGCGTGGCTCCCGGAAGCAGCCGCCAGGTCCCTACAGCCCCTAGATGCATGGGTGGCCAGGGAAGCTCCACGCGCTGCCCCCACCCCAAGGGCTGGCTCCGCAGCTCCCATTGTCCAGGAACCGCGACCAATGGGAGCTGCAGGGGCTGCACTTGTGGGCGCGGGGGCAGAGCGAAGAGCCTCCCTGGTGCCCATGCATCTAGGGGCTGCAGAGACCTGGTGGCTGCTTCCTGGGAGCCGCAGTAAGCACCACCGGGACCCCTCCCGCACCCCAACCCCCGCCCCAGCCCGGAGTTCCCTCCCGCACCCAAACTCCCTCCCAGAGCCCACATCATCAGCCTATTTTCAAAACATTAATAGAAAACAGTGGATCTAAACAGTGATTACAACAGAGCAGAGTAGCTGTTTTCATTCCACCCCGGTGTCACTTGCTCTAACTTTCTGAAGCTTTCATTTTGGGAGCTGAAATTTTCCATGCTTGGAAATCTTCTATGCATTTTTAGCCAAAAAAATGAAGATTCAGGTCAACAAAAACATTTACTGAATTGAGGCTCTATTTGCCAAATTGTTTCAGACCACCTTCCCTTCTAGGGTGACCAGATGTCCCGATTTTATAGGGACAGTCCCGATCTTTGGGTCTTTTTCTTATATAGGCTCCTATTACCCTCCACCCCATCACGATTTTTCACATTTGCTGTCTGGTCACCCTATTCCCTTCCCTTCCCTCTCCTCCCCCCCCCCCCCCCCCAAACTGTTTCTACATTTTCTAAAGAAACATTTAGGTTTTTTGATTCAAGATGCCCCATTTCTTTTGAATTTTACTACAATTTTTTTTTTAAAAAAAAAGGTTAAAAATTCCTCCCAAAACAAGTTGTTTCATTTTGGTTTGAACAAATGTAATAAAAAAGATTTCAAGTTGGGTTCTCCGGAAACTTTTTTGTTTTTCTTTTCAGTTTGGCCCCTGAACTGAAAAGTCGGTTATTCACGTAGTCGGTTATTCACATTGCTCTGTTCGACTGAGTCCCTGGGGAGCACCCTCAGTGCTCACCTCAGGCCCAGCATGCTGTGTGTGCTCGGCTAAGCCGGCTTTGCCATGAGCTGACTCATGCTAGGGTCGGGGCTGAGCTAATGGCTCCTGCGATCTGGAGGTGTGTAGGTGGCAGCCTGGCCTAAGCAGTGTGCAGCTTGTGAGGGTGTCACTGTGCCGCTGGTCCGGCACACGCACCTTGTGAGGTTTGCTGGGGGGCTGAATGAAGGGGTCTGGGCTCTGTGCGTGGGAGAGGGGAGAACCCAGTGATGAGCTGCCAAAATCTTAACAACCGGTTCCCTCCTCACCCCACGAGGGGGTCGTGGCCCACTCCTGCCCAATCCAACCCCCCACGTTCCTTGATGCTCCCCCCGGGACCCCTGCCCCATCTATCCCTCTCCCCTGACTGCCCCCAGAACCAGGCAGGAGGGTCTCGTGGGCCACTGTAGTGGGTGCCCACCCCGCCCCTAAGAGCCAGAGGGACATGCTGGGGTGAGGTGGGGAGTCCCGGCAGGGCTTACCTGGGGCAGCTCCCAGGAAGCATCCGGCAAATCCCTCTGGCTCCTAGGGGAGGGGGAGCGTAGCTAGAGGGGGAGCAGCAGGAGCAGCCGCTCCCCCCACTGATCACATCAAAAGTGGCGCCTTAGGTACCGACTCCGTGGGTGCCCTGGGGCTGGAGCCCCCACAGGGAAAATTTGGTGGGTGCAGAGCACCCACCGGCAGCTCCCCACCCCATGCCCGGCCCCAGCTCCCCTCCACTCCACCTCCACCTCCCTGGGCCTGAGCGCGAAGCCGCTGCCTGCTTCTCAGCCCTCCCTGGCTTCCCACGCAAACAGCTGATTCACGGGAAGCCGGGGGTGGGGGGGAGAAGCAGAGCATGGTGGCACGTTCAGGGGAGGAGGCAGAGGTGGAGCGGAGGGGAGCTGGGGCCGGGTGCAGCGTGGGGAGCTGCCGGTGGGTGCTCTGCACCCACCAAATTTTCCCCGTGGGTGCTCCAGCCCTGGAGCACCCACGGAGTCGGTGCCTAAGGCGCCACTTTTGGCTGATTAAATTTAGAAACCCTTTTAGAACCAGTTGTCCCTCGCGGAACAACTGGTTCTAAAAGGGCTTCTAAATTTAACAGCTGGTTCTAGCGAACCGGTGTGAACCGGCTCCAGCTCACCATTGGGAGAACCCTTCAGCACCTGGTGTGCTCAGCAGAAGGGTTCAGGATACTTGTGCAGGTAGTTTAAATGTGCACTGAGCTCCATCATCCTGAGTACACAAACTGAAGTTTGTGAGGTGCCCAGAGAAGGACAGAGCTGCTGCAAGCCTTCAGATTTATTCCATACACAGTCCAAGGCAATAGAGACACATGCGGGACATGCACAGGGAAGTTAGGGTAAGGAGAAAAGAGTGGGGGGTGGGGGAACTTACACTACTGGGTATCTAAGGTTATAGAAGACACAGCATTGTGATGTATATATTTTTCTGCATGCAAGAGAGCAGGGATTTCCAAAGCACTTGGTATCGGCCTCACTCCGCTCCAATGGAGGGGTTTATCGTTGGGGAAAAGGTGTCTTTTCAGCAGCAACGAACAGATGTATCAAATAGACCATGGCAAGCAAGTCTGCTGCATTTGCTATTAATACTGAACAAGCATCCCTGAACCTGTAGTCTGAAGGGGAGGGCCAGGGCCCTGCACCATGCAGCACCTCTCTGACCTCAGTGAGGCTTCATTCAGGTCTATGGTTTGCTCCCCGCAATCAGATTGCAGGATCTGCCGTAAAGAACAGGAAGACCATGGATAGAGTAAGGCTCACCAAAGCCAATCTCCTTCGATGCCAGGCCACATGATAAACAGATTGAAGATAGCGCCACTTGGAGACCGGGGTCCTAAACTGCTCCGAGTGGCATATCAGGGGGTCATGGCATTTAATATTTCCATGAACTGCCTAAAGGAGGGTATACGCTTTAACCGTAATCGGTTCCCGGGTGAACCCGAAACTGGAAAAGTAACCAACGTGAGAGAAAAGTCTGAAATGCCTTGGAGGGATTAGAACAGTGCAGCATGTGCAACAAGATGAGCTTCAGTATAAATACCTGTAAAGTCATACGCGGATGGACAGGGAACGAACGCCAGAGATATTAGCTGGGGAAAGGCTACTGTACCTGGGAAGAAAGTCCAAGAAAGATTGCTGTAGGCTTGTGGCAGGCAGTACGTGCCAAATGAATTTCCAGGTCAGGAGCAGAGTTAGGCCAATGCTGAGCACTTCCGGAAAATCCACCTGAAATAAACAGAGGCATTCACGCTATTCAGAACTGGGGTGATGTTTCAGGGCGGGGGATAATAGATCAGTACAGCTGATGAGAGCAGCATACAGTAGTCTTATCGCATCGACGCTATACTTTGCTGCCTTTTATATATCTGATTGGCACGTAACTCCTCTCTGAAATGCTTTTGGACTCTGCATATACCTGTCTTTATTCACAAGCAACCTGTGTTAACATTAACATTGTTCAGCCTTGTCCCCTGACTTGTTCCAGCCGGTATGGTCTATTGAAAGCTAACCGTGAGCTCTGACGTCGATGCACGTGACTGATGCAGGTAGTTACATAAAACAGCCAGTGCGTGAATCCGAATGAGAACATTCTGCATAGTTAATATAGCTGCAAACACAGTATAGGGGACAGATCCTGAACGTAGGCCATACTTACAGGATAGGGGACTGTACCCTGAGAAGCAGTGACTTTGAGAAAGATTGGAGGTGGGGCTGGATAATCAGCTGAACATGAGCTCCCAATGTGATGCTGTGGCCAAAAGAGCTAATGCAATTCTGCGATATATAAACACGGGAATCTCGAGTAGGAGTAGAGAGGTTATTTTACCACTATATTTGGAACTGGTGTGACCACTTCTGGAATACTGTGTCCAGTTCTGGTGCCCACAACTGAAGAAGGATGTTGATAAATTGAAGAGGGGCCAGAGAAGAGCCATGAGACTGATTCAAGGATTAGAAAATATGCCTTATAGTGATAGACTCCAGGAGTCTATCTATTGATCTTCATAAAGAAAAGGTTAAGAAGTATCTAGACTCATAGACTTTAAGGTCAGAGGGACCATCATGATCATTTAGTCTGACCTCCTGCACATTGCAGGCCACAGAACCTCACCCACCCACTCCTGTGATAGACCCCTAGCCTCTGGCTGAGTTACTGAAGTCCTCAAATCATGATTTAAAGACTTCAAGTTACAGAGAATCCACTGGTTGCACTAGTTTAAGCCTGCAAGTGACCCGTGCCCCATGCTGCAGAGGAAGGTGAAAAATCCCCAGGGGTCTCTGCCAATCTGACCCAGGGGAAAATTCCTTCAAAATATGGTGATCAGTTAGACCCTGAGCATGTGGGCAAAACCCAGCTGCCAGACACCTTGGAAAGAATTCTCTGTAGTAGCTCAGAGCCCTCCCCATCTAGTGTCCCACCACTGGCCATTGGAGATGTTTGCTGCTAGAAGTCATAGATGGGCCACATGCCATTTTAGGCAGTGTCATCATATCATCTCCTCCATAAATGTATCAAGCTTAGTCTTGAAGCCAGCTCCCCTTGGAAGGCTGTTCTGGAAACTTCACCCTGATAGTTAGAAACCTTCGCCTAATTTCAAGCCTAAACTTGTTGATGGCCAGTTTATATCCCTTTGTTCTTGTGTCCACATTGGCCCTTAACTTAAATAACTCCTCTCCCTCCCTGGTATTTATCCCTCTGATGTATTTATAGAGAGCAGTCATATCTCCCCTCAGCCTTCTTTGGTTAGGCTAAACAAGCCAAGCTCATTGAGTCTCCTCTTATTGGGTAGGTTTTCCATTTCTTTGATCACCCTAGTAGCCCTTCTGTGCACCTGTTCCAGTTTGAATTCATCTTTCTTAAACATGGGAGACCAGAACTGCACACAGATGAGGTCTCACCAGTGCCTTGTATACTGATTTTAACACTTCCCTTCTCCACTGGAAATACCTCGCCTGATGCATCCTAGGATCACATTAGCCTTTTTCATGGCTGCTTCACATTGGCAGCTCATAGTCATCCTGTGAACAGCCAATATACCCAGGTCTTTCTCCTGTTCTGTGCCTTCCAGCTCATACAGCCCCAGCTTATAGCAAAAGTTCTTCTTGTTAGTCCCCAAGTGCATGACTTTGCACTTAAATTTCAGCCCATTTCTATTACTCCTGTTTGCAAGGTTGTCCAGATCTTCTTGTATGCTATTCTGGTCCTCCTCCATATTAGCAATACCTCCCAACTTTGTGTCATCTGCAAATTTTATTAGCTCACTCCCACTTTTTGTGCTAAGGTCAGTAATAAAAGTGTTAAATAAGATTGGTCCCAAGACTGAACCCTGACAAACTCAGCTAGACAGTTCACCTTTCAGTATGACAGGTTGTAGTCTCCCCTTTAACCAGTTCCTTATCTACCATTCAATTCTCTCATTAATCCCCATCTTCTCCAATTGAACTAATAATTTCCCATATGGAACTATATCAAATGCCTTACTGACATCCAAGTAGATTATATCTACTGCATTTCCTTTGTCTGAAAAATCAGTTATCTCCTCAAAGAAGATCAGGTTGGTCTGGCATGATCTACCTTTTGTAAACCCATGTTGTATTTTATCCCAATTACCATTCACCTCTGTTCTTAACTACTTTCTTTTTCAGAATTTGTTCCAAGATCTTGCATACGATTGAGGTCAAATGAACAGGCCTGTAGTTTCCCAAATCACTTTTTTTCCTTTCTTAAAAATAGGAACTATATCAGCAATTCTCCAGTCATAGGGTAAGACACCCAAGTTTAGATTCATTAAAAATCCTTGCTATTCGTCTTGCAATTTCATGTGCCAGTTCCTTTAATATTCTTGGATGGAGCTTATCTGGGCCCCCTGATTTAGTCCCATTAAGACAGTGGTCCCCAAACTTTTTACCTCTTACCCCTGTCTGCACTCCCCCCGGAGCCAGGGCCAGGAGCGGGGCCATGGCTCTGGGAGGGAGGGATGCGGACAGAGGTAAGGGGCTGAGGCCATAGCTGGGGCTGGGAGGGGACCCCTGGGAGTGGGGCTGGCAGCTGGATCCCCAGGCACAGGGCTGCAGCTGGAGCCAGGAGTGGAGCTGGGTGGCTCTCCACAGATTGGGGACCTCTGCATTAAGCTGTTTGAGTTTGACTTCCACCATGGACATGGTAATTTATACCTCCACATCCTCATTTCCATTAGCCACCCTGCCACTACCCCATAGGACCTCATTACCCTTATTTAAAACTGAGGCAAAGTATTTGTTTAGGTGTTGGGCCATGCCTACATAATCTTTAATATCCACCCCATCCTCAGTGCTCAGAGGTCCCATTTATTCTTCCCTTGTTTTCTTCTTCTTTAGACGGCTCTGGAGCTGTTTATTATTGGTTTTCATTCCCTTGCACGGTCCAACTCTGCTTGGGGAACAAATAGTTACTAATGGGCTCTTCAGTCTAGCAGAGAAAGGGATAACACGATTCAAAGCCTGGAAGTTGAAGCTAGACCAATTCAGAGTGGAAACAAGGTGTACATTTTTGACAGTGAGGATAATTAACTATTAGAACAATTTACCAAGGGTCATGGTGGATTCTCCATCACTAGCAAGTTTTAAATCAAGATGGGTTGTTTTTCTAAAGGATCTGCTCTAGGAGTTATTTTGGGAAGATCCCTGGCCTGTGCTATACAGGCAGTCAGACTAGATGATCACAATTGTCCCTTCTGGCCTTGGAATCTATGAAGCTATGAAAGCTGTAATTAGATAATCCGTTAAAAATGAATTTTAAATGACTCCATTAAGAAAAGTCTGTCAAACCTATTTTTGTCCTTAATGGTCTTAGTAACAGAATAACACAGACTATTCAAACTCAGTGAAATCTGGTGCATGGACTATATTTATAGGATTATTTTTAGGATTCTTGGTCTTTTTTGCTACTATTCTTCAAAGTTGAAAGTTTCTTCTTCAACAGAGGCTGACGAATAAGGTGAGAATTCCACAAAGATCTTCCCTCTTTCAAAATGGCTAGCATCGAAGTGGGGCTGAGTGCACAGGCTGCCTTAGCAAAGATGGCCACTGCTTGCATTTGCCTCTTAGCGCAACTCTCTATCTCCAACAGTACAGTGGCAAAAAATGACCATAAACCACCACAGGGCAAAGTAAACGTTGTTTGGATGCATTTCTTACCGCCACACGTTTGGATGCATTTTAAGTTTAACTTTCTCTGCAAATTTCCGGGGTTCAGAACACTTAGTTTTGGGATAATTACAACATCCCTGTAATGTAATTTACTTTCAATAGAATCGTAGTAATGTCGGGCTGGAAGGGACCTCGAGTCATCTAGTTCAGCCCCCTGCGCTGAGGTGGGACCAAGTAAACCCAGAACATCCCTGACAGGTGTTTGTCCATGATTTAAAGACTCCAATGTCGGGCTTCCACAATCTCCCTTGGAAGCCTGTTCCAGAGCTTAACTAGCCTTGTAGTTAGGTTTGATACTAGGGAACTCTTTCTAACTCACCCTTTCTGCAGATTAACCCCATTACTACTTGTCCTATCGTGCACTCCATGTCAACCTGATTTTTGTCAGGGATTTTTAATGGCTAGGCCAGACATGCAGCCCCATCCAGGTGTTTGTGCTGGAAGGCAGCTCTGGGGCAGCGAGGAGCGCCCTGATAGAGGGAAATCCCCAGCCGGTTTAAAGCTAGCTCGAAGCACCTGCTCCTCCCCTGCCTGTGGAAGGGCATGGCTGAGGGGAGCTGCACCCGGTGCTTTTTTGGCTCCCACTAGCCCAGGGTCAGGCGAGCAGGAAGGCTGACATTGCCCCCAGCTCTCCTCAGCTTCACTGACTGTAAACTCGTGTGGTGCAGATCCGGCCCATACTGTGAGCACATGGTCGATAGACAGCGTACCCACGAGTGCGTCCCAAACAGGAGGCTGACACCAGAGGGAGGTGCAAAGTCAAGAACTCCCAAGTTATAAAATGCCTATGCAACCCCCCCTTCTTCAGCACCTGACCCCTCCAACCTCCCGCTCCTATCCCCTACCCTCTCTGCTCCTATCCGACCAGCGCCAGCTCCTACCTCCCACTCCCTCCTACCCCCTCCCACCGCCAGCTCCCGCCTCCCGCCCCCTCCTGACCCCTACAACCTCCCCCTCCTATCCCCTACCCTCTCTGCTCCTATCCGACCAGCGCCAGCTCCTACCTCCCACTCCCTCCTACCCCCTCCCACCACCAGCTCCCGCCTCCCGCCCCCTCCTGACCCCTACAACCTCCCCCCCATCCCCTACCCTCTCTGCTCCTATCCGACCAGCACCAGCTCCTACCTCCCACCCCCTCCTGCCCCCTCCCACTGCCAGCTCCCGCCCCCTCCTTCCTCTCCAATTGCCAGCTCCCGCCTCCAGCCCCCTCCTGCCACCTCCAACCGCCAGCTCCCGCTTCCCACCCCCTGCTCCAACTGCCAGCTCTAACACCCTGTCTCCTCCTCCTCTCACATTGCTCCTATCCAACACCCTGTCTCAGAGATACACACACCCCAGCTCCTATCCAACTCCCTGACTGTGTTGTGGGAAATTGTAAAAGCTTTAAAAAGGGAGTTATAATGGGAAGTGTTGGGTAATCTTAGCTATGGGCATCACTCCTAGCTCTGCCTAGACCAGTGGTTCTCAACCAGAGGTACGCATACCCCTGCGGGTACACAGAGGTTTTCTGGCGGTACGTCAACTCACTAGATATTTGCCTAGTTTTACTACTGGCTACGTACAAAGCACCATCGAAATCAGTACAAACTAAAATTTCATCCAGACAACGACTTGTTTACACTGCCCTCTGTACGACATACTGACATGTCAATACAATATTTACATTGCAATTGTTGTATTTGATAATTCTGTGGTAACAATGAGAAAGTCAGCAATGGGTCAGTAATAGTGCGGTGCCACACTTTTGTATTTTTATGTCTGATTTTGTAAGCAAGTAGTTTTGACGTGAGGGGAAACTTGGGGGACGCAAGACAAATCAGACTCCTGAAAGGGGTACAGTAGTCTGGAAAAGTTAAGAGCCACTGGCCTGGGATACTGTGTGTGCACGTATATTAGTCTATATAAACAATAATTGTGCACCTGCTTTGCTGAAAAGATAAATCTAATTTTGTCAAACCCACAAAGTGCTAGGCAGGCAGCTATAAATGCAGTCTTCTTCAGCCAAATTTCATCTTCTTTTGCTCTGTGAGATCTTGCGTGCGCTCCCCATCACTTGTGAGCTGGATCCGGCTCTCCCTGGCTAGGGAAGAGAGCAGAGTGAAGAGTATTTGGGGGGAACATTATTTAGGGGGTGGTGAAAGTTTCCCTTCAGGAATGTCTGCCACCCACAGACAACAGGAGGCCCTGTCTCAGGCCCCTCGCTTGACATTAGCCAGCTCTCCAGCCTCTGACCTCCCGTCTGGGGGTGGGGGTTATTGAGTAGGTGCTGCTGGAGGAACTGCCATTTCATCTTGACCCCAGATAGCCACCCCCTTTGCCAGGCAGCTTTTAGACCTAATTTTGGACCAGTGATGTATTACCTGTGGCTGACAATCCCTCCCTAGCAACAGGCCCCGATGAACCGGTTATCTCTAGGAGCAGCCTTTGATACCACTGGCCGGAAGTGTTGTTTCACATCTTCAGGACCCTGCAAGAGTGGATGGATTTATTCTTCCCTCTCTGAGAAATGGGAAAGTGTGGTACCAAGCACTTTATTTTCTTCCCTGAAGGCTGTCACCGGAAGGGTTGCAGTCCGCCCAGTGATTTTGGTATGGCTGCCAGGGAGGCCGAAAGGTACTTTGACCCGCCATTGAGGGGTTGGGTCAGTGTAGACTCAGAGGAAGGAGTGCCACCTGCCTAGGATATCCTTGAGGTCTCTTCCCCTGTTGCTAGCTCAGCCTAGCCCTTTTTAGCCTGGGAGCATGGTGAGGATCGCTGCACGGGGTGGTGACCAGAGGCACCCCTGGGACCTTGCCCTCAGGCCCTTGCCCTGTCCCAGGGTCTGTTTGGACAAGCCAGCTTGTTGTGCATTGTGGCATTCCTGCTGCATTGTATGGGGTTGTTATTTACTTCTGGAAGTTGCTAGTCATCCAGTGCGGCACTGCAGTAGGCTGTGACACTGGAAAGAGAGACAGACGTCAGTGGAGACTGAGGAGAAGTAGTGCGGATGGGGGTGGGAACTGTAACCACCTTAAGCTGGGCTGGATCTGGCCCCCAGCGGGTCATGTCAGGAGGATTAGGAGGGAGGATGTTTTTTTGTTTGTTTGTGTCAGGGTTCCCTCCCCACTCTGAACTCTAGGGTACAGATGTGGGGACCCGCATAAAAGACCCCCTAAGCTTATTTCTACCAGCTTAGGTTAAAACTTCCCCAAGGAACAAATTCTTTGCCCTTGGAGGGTACACTGCCACCACCAAGTGATTTAACAAAGAATCAGGGAAAGGACCACTTGGAGTTCCTATTCCCCCAAAATATCCCCCCAAGCTCTTACACCCCCTTTCCTGGGGAGGCTTGAGAATAATATCCTAACCAATTGGTTACAAAGTGATCACAGACCCAAACCCCTGGGTCTTAGGATAATAGAGAAATCAGTCAGGTTCTTAAAAGAAGGATTTTATTTAAAAAAAAAAAAAAAAAGGTAAAAATCACCTCTGTAAAATCAGGATGGAAAATAACTTTACAGGGTAACAAAAGATTCAAAAACACAGCAGAACTTCCTCTAGGCTTAGTTTCAAAGTTACAAAAAACAAGAATAAACCTCTCTCCAGCAAAGGAAAAATTCACAAGCAGAACAAAAGATAATCTAACACGCCTTGCCTGGCTTTTACTTCCAATTTTTGTAATATGAGAGACTTTTAGGATGGTTTATAGGAGGAGTTTTCTGACCTGATGCTTCTCTGCTTCCCAAGAGAACATACACAACAAAGCCTTTCTTCCCCCCTTCCCGCCCCTCCCCAAGATTTGAAAGTATCTTCTTTCCCCATTGGTCCTTTTGGTTAGGTGCCAACCAGGTTATTTGAGCTTCTTAACCCCTTGCAGGTAAGGAGAAATTCTAGGCTACCCTTAGTTGTATGGTTATGACAGTTTGTTTTGCCGCATCCTGATCCTCCATCTCCCTCAGGATGAAGAGGAACATGGAGAGGGCATGGGCCTGTGATTTTCCCAGGAGGCCGTGGAAAGGTGTGAATGGCTGCACGTGCAGCATATGCTGTGCTGGCATGAGTGGAAGGAGCTGGCTCGAGGGGCAGAGCACTCTCCAGGTGTAGGTGAGCGTCCCCCAAATGCTGAGTACCAGGCAATTCCTGCTGCTTAGCTGAGGAGCATGTAGCTGGCTGACACATCTGGGCAGCTGTGTCACGTGTCTGGCAGCAATGCTGAGCTCTGCCCACTGAGTCTCCGCACACAGTGCGGTGGAGGAGCACTGCGGTAGCGTAGAACTGACGCTGGCTTGGGCTGGGATGTCTCCATTCTTGCCTAGATGGGGAGAGCCAGGTCACAGCCTCGGGTAGGAGATGGGGCCAAAGCTCAAGGATCAAGCCTTGTACTTTCTTAATCTTCTCTCTGGATCGGCGCAGGGCTAAACGCTGCGATCTCAGCAGTTTTCCAGGCGCCTTGTATTTGGGTGACGATGCGGTGGACATTTGACAGGAAGCCTGCCAGAGCGGGTGGTGCTACCATGACTGGGTGTGTGCTGTTCTGAGGGCACAGGGCGAGCGAGCCCCAGAATGTGGCGGGCGGGAGAGGGGGGAGAAGGCAGAGGCCCGTAAGCACATTTCAGGTTACACAAAGGTGACACTGATCTAGTTTGGACATTGTCTGGATCTCTACCCATAGGGAGAGCCTAGGGGGACGGTGGGCATTTTACTGCCAGGCCCCTCTGAGATGAGCAGCTGAACTGCCTATGGGCTATAGAATCATAGAAGATCAGCATTGGAAGGGACCTCAGGAGGTCATCTAGTCCAACCCCCTGCTCAAAGCAGGACCAATCCCCAACTAAATCATCCCAGCCAGGGCTTTGTCAAGCCTGACCTTAAAAACCTCTAAGGAAGGAGATTCCATCACCTCCCTAGGGAACCCATTCCAGTGCTTCACCACTCTCTTAGTGAAATAGTTTTTCCTAATATCCAACCTAAACCTCCCCCACTGCAACTTGAGACCATTGCTCCTTGTTCTGTCATCTGCCACCACTGAGAACAGCCGAGCTCCGTCCTCTGTGGAACCCCCCTTTAGGTAGTTGAAGGCTGCTATCAAATCCTCCCTCACTCTTCTCTTCTGCAGACTAAATAAGCCCAGTTCCCTCAGCCTCTCCTCATAAGTCATGTGCCCCAGCCTCCTAACCATTTTTGTTGCCCTCTGCTGGACTCTGTCCAATTTGTCCACATCCCTTCTGTAGTGGGGGGACCAAAACTGGACGCAATACTCCAGATGTGGCCTCACCAGTGCCGAATAGAGGGAAACGATCACGTCCCTCGATCTGCTGGCAATGCTCCTACTAATGCAGCCCAAAATGCCGTTAGCCTTCTTGGCAACAAGGGCACACTGTTGGCTCATATCCAGCTTCTCGTCCACTGTAATCCCCAGGTCCTTTTCTACAGAACTGCTGCTTAGCCAGTCAGTCCCCAGCCTGTAGTGGTGCATGGGATTCTTCCTTCCTAAGTGCAGGACTCTGCACTTGTCCTTGTTGAGCCTCATCAGATTTCTTTTGGCCCAATCCTCTAATTTGTCTAGGTCATTCTGGACCCTCTCCCTACCCTCCAGCATATCTACCTCTGCCCCCAGCTTTGTGTCATCCACGAGCTTGCTGAGGGTGCAATCCATCCCATCATCCAGATCATTAATGAAGATGTTGAACAAAAGCGGTCCCAGGACTGACCCCTGGAGCACTCCGCTTGATACCCGGCTGCGAACTAGACATTGAGCTCTTGATCGCTACCCGTTGAGCCTGACGATCTAGCCAGCTTTCTATCCACCTTATAGTCCAATCATCTAATCCATATTTCTTTAACTTGCTGGCAAGAATACTGTGGGAGACCATATCAAAAGCTTTGCTAAAGTCAAGGTATATCATGTCTACTGCTTTCCCCATATCCACAGAGCCAGTTATCTCATCATAGAAGGCAATCAGGTTGGTCAGGCATGACTTGCCCTTGGTGAATCCATGTTGACTGTTCCTGATCACCTTCCTGTTCTCCAAGTGCTTCAAAATGGGTCCTTTCTCCTCTGCAGAGAGTGTGCTGCCCTGCAGTGCTAACAGGAGGTACGTGGGCATCTCTCCAGGAGAAGAAACCCAGCACCAGGGGTATAAACAAACACTTGAACTTTCTAAAAGGCTCATAAACTTTCCACACCCCAAAAACCCAGAGACCAAACAAAGAAGCTTCCCCCCGCCCTTCTCTAGCTAAGGTTACCATTTCTAAAGGGATTTCCATCCCAGGTGCAGAACACAGAAGCTTTAGCTTTAAAGGTTTACAAAAACCTCTTGTCCATGAATCGTGGTTCACAGTCACAGCCCTTCACGCCCTATCACCCTCAGTTGTTGTGGTTAGTTGAGTCCAGAGAGGAGTGTGGGGAACTCGAGAGGGATTGAATCATGCTAAGGGAGTGACGGCATCATGATGGGAGATGCAGCTCACTGCTGATACATGCAAAGTAAAGCACAGTGCGGGGAGGGGTGCTGTGTTGCTCAGAGACCTTACAGGGGTCTCAATTAACTGTATCAACTCAGGGAAGGGGAGACCGCTCAATGGAGACCTCTGCTCAATGGGCAGCTGCAGTCAAAAGAGCAAACAAGATGTTTGTATGGGAAGAAGAATAATACGGATAATATTATAATGCCATGATAGAAATCAGTGGTATGGACTCATCTGGATACTGTGTGTGGTTCCAAAAGCATGAGTCAGACCCACCCCAAAATTATGAGATTGACTTTAAAAAATGAGATTTTAAAAAAGAATCGATATGAAGTTCTTTTTATTGACCTTCTGGCATTTGAGCCTTTAGGTGGTCAGATTTTCTAGTTTTTCTCTGCATCTATGAGGGCTGGAAACGTACCTTTTTAAAAATAGAAACTGAGATTCCCACTGAATCACCTGACTTCAGGAGCAGGAGCTTTAAAAATAACACCAAATATGGCATAATTTTGTTACCCAAACTCCCTTTATCCCCAAATCCTAGTTATCCGTATCTACAGTGCATCCCCCATGTAGCCTTATGTAAGTTAATCACCACGAATAACTTCCCAGTTAGTCTCTTGGCATGCCAATCAATGGGTTTCTAGTTGTATAGAGCAGGGGTTCTCAACCTTTTGCTTGCTGAGGCCCCCCCAATATGCTATAAAATCTCCATGGCCCACCTGCACCACAACAACTGGTTTTCTGCATATAAAAGCCAGGGCTGGCGTTAAGGGGTAGCAAGCAGGGCAATTGCCTGGGGCCCTGTCATGAATCTAAAGGGAAGGGTAAACACCTTTAAAATCCCTCCTGGCCAGAGGAAAAACCCTTTCACCTGTAAAGGGTTAAGAAGCTAGGATAACCTTGCTGGCATCTGACCAAAATGACCAATGAGGAGACAAGATACTTTCAAAGCTGGAGAGGGGAGAAACAAAGGCTCTGTCTGTCTGTGTGATGCTTTTGCCAGGAACAGAACAGGAATGGAGTCTTAGAACTTAGTAAGTAATCTAGCTAGATATGCGTTAGATTCTGATTTGTTTCAATGGCTGATAAAATAAGTTGTGCTGAATGGAATATATATTCCTGGTTTTGTGTCTTTTTGTAACTTAAGGTTTTGCCTAGAGGGATTCTCTATGTTTTGAATATGATTACCCTGTAGAGTATTTACCATCCTGATTTTACAGAGGTGATTCTTTTACTTTTTCTTCAATTAAAATTCTTCTTTTAAGAACCTGATTGCTTTTTCATTGTTCTTAAGATCCAAGGGTTTGGGTCTGTGTTCACCTATGCAAATTGGTGAGGATTTTTATCGAGCCTTCCCCAGGAAAGGGGGTGTAGGGTTTGGGGAGGATTTTGGGAAGAAAGACGTTTCCAAGCGGGCTTTTTCCCTGTTATATATTTGTTAGACGCTTGGTGGTGGCAGCAATAAAGTCCAAGGGCAAAAGGTAAAATAGTTTGTACCTTGGGGAAGTTTTAACCTAAGCTGGTAAGAATAAGCTTAGGGGGTTTTCCTGCAGGTCCCCACATCTGTACCCTAGAGTTCAGAGTGGGGAAGGAACCTTGACGGCCCCATGCTAGAGGGGCCCCCATGAAGCTAAGTTGCCCAGGCTTCGTCTTCAGCCCTGTGTGGCGGGGCTCAGGGCCCCGGGCTTCAGCCTCATATGATGGCGCATTGGCTTTCTGCCCTGGGCCCCAGTGAGTGTAACACTGGCCCTGCTTGGCGGATCTCCTGAAACCTCATGGCCCCCCAGGGTGCCCTGGACCCTCGGTTGAGAACCACTGTTATAGAGATTCTGAGAGGTCACCTGCAGTTACAGAGACCTAAAGAAATGCTCACAAATTACAGACTGTCATTCATTAGTTTATTTTAAAAGATAAATGCTTCCAAAATAAAGTATGCCCGCAGTGGTTTTAATACAACATTTGTGTTTTAATAAACTCAGTAATTTGGTTCTTTTACTTTGTACTTTATTAAAGAGTATTTCACAAACATAAGAATTATTCCCTTCATTCCCTGTATTTCTATCCCAGTAAAACTACAGCTCAAACTAGCGCCTCCGGTTACCTGAGCGCTCAGTTAGCCAAAGGGTTTAGATGTCCCTGGGCTGTACTGCATCGTGAGATTTACAGCAGGAGGAGCATATTTGGCAGTGCTGGTCCCGTGTCCTGCTCGAAGAGGAAGATGGTGGCAGGTTAGCCAGAGCCTCAGAGCCCGACAGGCTCAACTCAGCCAGTGCCTTGAAACAAGCCCCGAGGCCAGTGCGGTTGGTGGAGCACAGGTAACACACACCCTGTGAGCCACACACTAAGCATGCCCTGCTCTGCATTAGCTGAGTGCAGGAAAGGCCAGAAGAGCTCAGGCAAGATCCACAACATCCAGGAGCAGCTGGGGAGCCAGGAGGATGCCCTCCCTGTTGCACGCTTGAATAACGAAAGGCAAGGAAGCCCTCTCGGTGGAGGCTGGTGTCTACTGCCTCACCCTATTATTCCCCCAAGGCTTCCACCATCACCTTTGTTCTCTCCGAGCATCACACAGCAAGCCCACCATCATCCCAGCTCCCGCCTCAGCTAGACACTGGGGCGTTTCCTTTTTAACCCTCTTCCGCCCACCTCCCCAGCTCTTTTTCTCACAGCAGCTTCACTGTTTTGTTTCACCAGCTGCTGAAAGATTAACTGCTACCCAGCAGAGTGTAAGACCCACTCTCTCCTGGGGGCAGATATCTGGGGCTATGGAGAAAAGGTCTTGAGTTTCTACAGAAAGATTCAGAATGGTTGCAAGGGCTCATGGGAAGCCGGAAGCCTGTTTGCATACTTCTCGGTGGAGGCTGAGCTGCACCCAGCCCCTGGAACACAGCAGTGTGTCAGGAAGAGGCTAGCGGGTCTCAGGAAATGGGAGCCGGGTTCTGGACCCCAGGAGAGCATGCGATGCTGCTGTTAGTCAGACTGTGTATTTCCGTGGCTTGTCTCTGAAAGCGGTGGCTTGCCTTTTTAAAAATGCAATAGGATCCATAAACCACCTCTGTCTGTCAGGCTGGGGCAGGCTGAGGGAGGCTGATCTCCCTGAAGCAAACATCAAGTCCTTCTTCGGGAGAGAGAGAAGCTTTTAGAACTGCCCTAAAAGTCCTGGAGATGAATGAGACTTGGCAGCTCTGCATCCATTCTCCAGGAGGAACCTCACTCCAGCCTAAGCTGTTAGCTCGACAGCTCACCCCTGGGGCTTTTTTTAAATCTCTGTTTTCTTTTCTCTCAAAGTGTTTCTGGTGACCGTGGTCCTTTTCTATATGTAGAGAAGATATTCAGAAAACAGTCTTCTCTCTCACACTGAAAGGGTTCTAGCCTCTGAAAGCCATATTTGCACATACTTACAGTGCTGGATAAAGGGAGCTGGGGGTAGAGTTTCCTTCCTGACCCTTATAGTGATCAGCCGATGCCCTGATGCATAGTATGAAATGATGCCCTGAAGCATGAGATTCATGCATGAGCCCTGAAGCATGAGATTAGATGGCTCCCATCTTAGCATGTTTAAGTACAAATATTATTGGTCATAGAATTATCCAACCATCTCATAGACCTTTCTCCTCTTAAACTACTTAAAGCTTCATCTCAATTAGAATTAGTCTTGTGCATTAGTGAGCGAGGGGCTCATTTCACACACTTCTTCTATTGGCAGAACAGGGGTTAAAGCTGTGGGAGAGCTTTAGGGGTATGAAAAAATGTGTGAAAAATGTCAGCGGAGCTCTGAACTTCCTGCCGGCGGCACTGACTTCCACGGGCATTGTGCCATATGAGATGAGGTAAAAGTAGACGATGCCAAGGCTTGTCCACGTAGGTAAGAAAAACCCCCTTGGAATGCAGGGTTAGCCGTTCCATGCTTTGTTGTGTTTGTAACTGGGCAACTTTTGTAACATTGCAGCAGAAAGTGGGGACGGGAGATTATTCTCTGGTAAGTGTCCCATCCCGTCCAGCGCTCCGGGGTTCTTTCACTGAAAGAAACACAGGGCCGTGGGAACTGCCACTTGGGATCACGCTTGAGGTCCCATTTAGCCCAGTATCCTCAGACAGTGGTAGCACCAGATACTTCTGAGGAAGGTGCAAAAAACCCTGCAGGGGGCAGGTGGTGGGTGGGGTGGTGAGTGGTCTGCTCTTTCGTGAGGGTCGTATCCAAACTCTGACATATGAGAGATTGGCTTCAACCCTGAAACGTGAAGTTTGGTCTCCTTCCACCATTTGCTTTGGTACCACGCATTACAGCCTGACAGGGAGAGGGTGAGATGCCATGTCTGCCAGAATCTAGGGTGCCCAGACGTCTCGATACTGAACTCTCTGTCCCGCGTCCCGACCGATGTACAATTCGGTGCCATTTCTCCCAATATTGTAGGGTTGTTGCCAGGCCTCCAGTTGGTACGGGGCTGGCAGGCTCCCTACCTGGCCTTCTCTGCACAGCTCCCTGGAAGTGCCGACATCTCCTTCTGGGTCCTAGGCACAGGGACGGCCAGGGGGGCTCTGCATGCTACCCCTGCCTTGAGCACCGGCTCTGCAGCTCCTGGCCCATGGGAGCTGTGGAGGCGGCACCTGCCAGCGACGCAGTGCGCAGGGCCGCCTAGCCACGCCTCCGCCTAGGACCCAGAGGGAAATGCTGCTACATCCAGGGAGCCACCTGAGGTAGGCGCCACCCAGAATCCCCCTCCCCACACTCCAAGCCTCTGCCCCAGCCCTGAACCTCCTCCTGCACCCAAACTCCCTCCCAGAGTCAGCACCTTGAACCCCCACTCCTGTGCCCCAACTCACTGCCCCAGCTCTGAGACCCCCCTTGCAGTGGGGGCCAGGGCCATGCGCTCCTGACCTGTGGCTGGGGCTGAAGCTGGGGCCGTGGGCTACCCGACCCACAGCAAGCAGCGGGGGCTGCAGCCAGGGCCATGCAGCCCCAACCCATGGCATGTGGTGGGGACTGGGGCCATGCACCCCCAACTTGCAGCTGGGACTGGAGCCAGGGCCGTGCGCCCCCCTTGCAGCTTCCTTAGGCTGTGCACCTCCCTCCCCCATGGTTGCGGTGGGGGCTCCCCTCTCCCCCGCCCCCACATTGTGTACCGATATTTTACTCTTGTGATCTGGTCACCCTACCAGAGTCTCAACTCCTCTGTCCTAGCAAATGGAACTGTTGGTCTGTCCTGTCCTGGACATCCCTGTCACTGTTACCCAGCAGCCTCTGCCACCTGACAGAGTCTCCAGCCAGCTGGGTCGGTGGAGTGGATAGCTGATTGGCCGAGTGTATGTGTTATAACCTCCCTCACCACCACTGCTCATGCCCGGTAAGAACTGTCACATGGTTCCACCCTGTCCCATCTCCTGCAAAGCATCCAGTAACTCATGAGGTGCCTCTCCCACCCCATCTCTCTCGTCTAGCCACACCCATCCCTGTGGGATCTGAGCCAGCCGGTTCCCAGCACACAGAACCAGATCCCTGGGGAGCCAGGGACACTGACCCCAGGCAGTGCTGCGGGTGCTGGGCAGCTAACAAAACAATCCCCTGCATGCACCCCTTCCCTCACATCACCAAAATTCCCCTTTACATTCCCCTTCCCAGAGATCCTGGCCTTTCACTTTAAAAGGCTGGCTGTGCACCCTAATCTTGTCTATCAGTGGCCTATGCCCGATGCTTCAGAGGAAGGAGCAAACACCTCGGTAACCCATAGTGCATTGGGTCAGTTGTACAACAGATGCGGTACGGGCAAGGCTCAGCAGAGACCCAAACCAGCAGGGTTTGCCTGCCTCAGCCTTTAGCATAAATACAAATGTTATAAGTGGGGAAGGATTTATCTAGCCCCTTTTAAAATCCAACACCAGGATTGGCTGCTGGATCCTACAGCAGTGCATTCTATGCAGCCATCACTATCCCTTTTATTTGCTCTAAACATGCTGAGGCCAGAAGGAACCATTGCCATCATCTAGTCTGACCCTGGGTATAACACAGACCAGAGAACTTCAGCAAAATAATTCCTAGAGCAGATCTGTTAGAAACACATCCCATCTCGATTTATAAATGGTCAGTGCTGGAGAATCCACCACGACCTTTGGTAAGTTGTTCCAAAGGTTAATTACTCTCACCATAAACATTTATGCTGGATTTCCAGTCTGAATTTGTCTAGCTTCTACTTCCAGCCTTTGGATCATGTTAGACCTTTCTCTGCTAGACTGAAGAAGAGCCCATTAGTAAATATTTTCCCCATGTAGATACTTATAGACTGTAACCAAGTCTCCCCCTTAACCTTCTCTTTGTGAAGCTAAGTAGATGGAACTCTACTCTCGCTGTTTTCTGAATCTCTCGCTGTTTTCTAATCCTCCAATCATTCTCGTGGCTTCTCTCTGACCCCTCTCCAGTTTATCAACAGCCTTCTTGAATTGTGGGTGCCAGAGCAGGACACAGGTGTAACTAAAGCACACTTGTGGCTAAGATGAGTCCGCTCTGCGGGTGGCTCTGGCCAAGAAAAGATGTGCAGGAATGATGCAGGAAAACTCCCCCTCTCCCCCACCAGGGGCACCAGTTCCAACCCCCCTGGAGTAAATACTCCCCCACACCCCCACCAGAACAGTACAGTGAAAATAGAAAGGGAAATATGTGTTTACAGAGGGATGGAGCAAAGTACCAGGGGGGAAGATGAGGGAGCAGTAAAACAGGCTTACATCCAACATGAGGACCTTTGGGCCCAGTGGTTCCGAGATGCTCAGTACTGAGTCTAGCCATGCTCGCTAACCCCAAGGAGGTCACATAGTATCCAGCAGCAGTCGCATCAATGTCAAATACAGAGGTAAAATAACCCCTCTGCTCCGACTCAAGAGACCCCTGTTGATGCATCCCAGGATCGCATTCGCCCTTTTGGCCACAGCATCACATCAGGAGTTAGTGTTCAGCTGATTATCCGCTACCACTCCCAAATCTTTGTCAGAGTCACTGATTCCCAGGATAGAGTCCCCCATCACGTAAGGATAGCCTCCATTCTTTGTTCCTAGATGTATACATTGACGTTTAGCCATATTAAATCACATATCGTTTGCATGTGCCCAGTTTACCAAGCAAACCAGTGACCTGTCCTCTTCATTATTTACCACTCCCCCAATTTTTGTGTCATCTGCAAACTTGATCAGTGATGATTTTATGTTTTCTTCCAGGTCACTGATAAAAATGTTGAATAGCGTAGGGCCAAGAACCAATCCCTGCAGGACCCCACTGGAAACACACCCGCTTGGTAACGATTCTCTGTTTACAATCACATTTTGAGACCTATCCGTTAGACAGTTTTTAATCCCTTTAATGTGGGCCATGTTAATTTGATAACTTTCCAGTCAGTCATGAGGCCCCTTGTTCTTGAATAGAATGGGATGGGCCATAAATTGATACGCTGGGTACACTACACATACATTTCAGGTAAATTATCTGAGTTCCAGTGCTGTCTTTTTGCAAAGTGTGCACTGTCCCATGGGTTATAGCTCACCTTGCACCTCCACAGATTATAGCTCTCTGAATGATCTGAAAAACCCCTGCATAAACCCATTGAAATGCCATCCCAAATGGAAAACCCAACCTCAACACCACTGTGTGCCATGAAGTGAGCTGTAGCTCACGAAAGCTTATGCTCAAATAAATTGGTTAGTCTCTAAGGTGCCACAAGTCCTCCTTTAGGTTTCAGAGTAGCAGCCGTGTTAGTCTGTATCCGCAAAAAGAACAGGAGGACCTGTGGCACCTTAGAGACTAACACATTTATTAGAGCATAAGCTTTCGTGGGCTACAGTAAAAGATTTAAGGGTGGCAATTTTGCAACAGAAAAGCTTCAAAAACAGACTCCAAGGAGAAACTGCTGAGCTTGAATTAATATGCAAACTAGACACCATTAACTTGGGTTTGAATAGAGACTGGGAGTGGCTGGGCATTCCCCATGTTACATATCCTCACACCTTCTTGTCAACTGTCTAAATGGGCCATCTTGATTATCACTACAAAAATTTTTTTCTCCTGCTGATAACAGCTCATCTTAATTAGCCTCTTACAGTTTGTATGGCAACTTCCACCTTCTCTGTATGTATATATGTATCTTCTTTTGTATGGTCCATTTTATGCATCTGATGAAGTGGGCTGTAGCCCACGAAAACTTACGAAAGCTTATGCTCAAATAAATTTATTAGTCGCTAAGGTGCCACAAGTCCTCCTTTTCTTTAAACTGTACTGGCCATTCTCCCTGGCAGGGACAGGAGCAAAGGCATGCGGACAGAGTCCCTCTAGAACTGGGCTGTGATTCAGCCCCGGGGCAAGTAAGTGCAATTCCACTGGCCTCAGCACAGCTCTGCCCTTTTACAGCCAGGCTCAGTGTGGTCTCTGGTCCCCTGCAATCAGTTGCCTGCCTTTCCCTCACACGCCAGTGGCCTGGGCTGTATGACACCAATTGTTGGGAACCCCCCCCCCTTGATTTCATGTGATTTGAACTTGATCGAAAACCCAGCAGCTCCCCTTTGCAGAGTTAGCTTTTGCCTCTGCTTTGATTCATTTGGGTTTGCACCCAGAGTCTAACCCTTTAAATTCCAGGTTTGACAACAAGGCCCAAAAACTCAAACCCAAACCAGATGAAGCAGCTGAGTTTCATGTGGATTTGCATCAGAACCAAACCAAAATGGGTCCAGGTTTGTGCACTTACGTGACTCTTTCCTTAAACCTTGTAGTGAAACTTTAGAACAGGGGAGTTTTGCTTCGTTTTGTGCTTTGCGACAAAAGTTTCGCACAGATCTCGTTCTGGCAATCTGGACCTGATGATTGCAGTCCCTAGTCCCCTCGGGACTCAGGAAGCAGTGGCCTTGCCCAGAAGGAAGCCATTTTCTGATCTCACAGTTAGCAAATTACTCATTTACAGCCTGCTTTTTCCCATGAAAAAAACTTGACTTCAACAAGCCCAGCTCCCCGCTGTCTGTACAGAGTTAATCTCATTACGATGCCATTCTGGGTGAAATCATTGAGCCCCCTGAGTAATCTCATCAGGCAGGGATAACAGCAAACAGTCCATTCTCTAATTTCTTTCCCTATTTTTCCTTGTCGTCTTTTTAAATTTAAAATATTTTTGGCTCTGCTAATCCCTGAGGATAAGGGCTCAGTGCAGCGGGATACTGACTGCCAAATATGGTGCTGATGCTAAAGATGTTAGAGGAATGTGACTTGCTCTAAGCCTATGGTCTCAGAATCTGCTGCCAAACAAATTAGGTCATTTAAACTTTGCAGGCTTTAAAGGATGTTGGAACTTTAATTTGGAATGAAAAATCTGGTGGTGTTTTTGCTAAACGGCTCAGTGTCCTGGGGAATTTAGTTTGGCACTTTCTCTGTGTGACGGTCAGTCCCAGCTTTAGTAAGATCTGGATTGACTTCCGCCGTAATTTAGATGCACCATTGTGCACACAAAGATTTTACGTGTAATCTGTGTGGATGCTCACCATTATGGCACGTTTATTCGTGTGTGGATGTCGCCAACCAGCTGCATAGCTGACTGTTCACACAAACAACACGGTGATTTGCATGCACAATTTCATATCTAACTTTTTGAAGGTGAGGCCCGTTATATCCCGCTGTGTAGCGTTTAGATGAAAACGATGGTTGACAATAGCAGGAGGTGACCCAGCAGCAGCCTAGAGGCAATGTGCAATAGATTCTGCAATGTGAGCCCTAGCCACCTTCCCCTTTAACAAAGAAGTGGTCTACAGAAACACAAGTCCCGCATACAGTGCTCTGTCTTGTTCGGAGAAGCCCAGCCAGGAGCAGCAAGATGGAGTTTTGCAGGAGTTGTCTCAGCAGCTGCTCTTTAATTGTTTCATTTATGCAAACTTGGGCAGGGCCTCGAGCTTCTGGCAACTTAGTGTGCCCCCAGTTTTACCAGGTGTGTCCCTCCCCCCACTTCTAATGTCGTGGATGTACTGACTCCCCGGCAGTTTATGTGCAAGAGGAGCCTGGGGCTGCCATTCTACTTCAGAGACAGATGTTCAAGAGTTCCATAGTAGGAAGCATTGGGTTGGTTTGGAAGATACCAGGGACGCACAGTGCATATACCTTCTCTGGGTGAGGGCCCCCAATGTCAGCATCGCCCTAGGACTGCCAAATCCTAGAGGTTACTCCTGTGAGTTTTGCTAAAGCAAAGCAGCTGTCATCTGCACTGCACCATCACTGCATCAGTATTGCTCCTTCTGCTCTCCCCGTGCCCTTCCTGGGGCTGGCATGCAGTACTGGCCCAGTTGGCTAGTTGTCGTGACAGTTCTGTACCCCTAGGAGCATCTTTCCATCCAGCTGTAGCAGAATTAGCCACTCACCCAGCTGACTGTTCCCCCACCCCCGCACCCACCCATTTGTTCTTTTCTCCTCTAAAGAGAGAGCCTTGCTTTGCTGTGGGGCTGCGACTTGGCGTTTTATTGAAAGTTTCTCACTCTGCCAAAGCCGCATGGACTTGCGGGGGCGGCAGATTCCTTTGGAAGGTGATTAAATAAGTGTGGGTTTGTGTGGAAAAGCCCCTTCTTCCTCAGTCTGTCAGACAGTCTGAGAAGAGAAGGGGCTTTGAGACGTCCCCGCTGATCCTGCGAGTTACAGATTGGAGAGGCCGCAGCACTCTGGTGAGGCCGTGCCTCCACCCCAGCCGGGTGGAGTCGGGTCATCAAAACAAGGGCCTGTTTCTATCCCACATAAGCACAGGTCTGCTACTGGAGACCGCATAGGAATGGAGACCATACACACCCCCAGGCAGATCCTTCTTCAATGGAGTCCTGATCATTTACACCAGTGGAGGATCTGCTGCCATGTTTCGAAACCAGATTTGGCCCTTATCAGCTAGCTCCTGCTCTGCAATATTGCCAACCCCGAGTGTTCAAAACTCACGAGCAAGGTGCCAAACGATCCTAAAACTGGCTTAAAAACTACGCGATTTTACAAAGTACTAAAAGTGAAGTTCTCTTTGTTTGTTTTCTCATGTGGGAGCATTGGGGGAGGGGGCGTCACACTCTCCAGCTTGCCCCAGAAAGTCCCTTTTCTTCATGAAAGGTGCGAGTCTCAACTAACAACCTGACCCCCGCGGCTGGGGCTGTAAGAAAAACATCAAGCGTTGTGAGAGTCGTGAGCGTCCCAGTGCCTGTGTCACAGTGTCTAAGGAGCGGCTTTTGCCTGCCCTCTCTCCTGCTGGACATAGTGGTCATTACCCTCTAATAGCAGTAAAAGTAAGAATAAACACACAATCAACTGAAATGTCCCCCAGACGCACGCCATCCTCTTGCTGAAGAATTGCAGGGCTTGTCGACGATGCCAGAATCGTAGCTCTGGAGACTACAGGGTTTTATTTATCCAGGGCAGGCCAGCAGTGGAAGCTTTTCTCCGCCTCCATCTCCCTCTCAGGGCAGTTCCACCTCCATGCCTGCTCTGTCCTCGGTTTCTCTGCAGTGATGACATGAGAGCCAGTTAATGCCAGTTGTCTGGGAGGCCTGGGCTGTGGACACGTCTGTTGAGCAGTGGAGAGAGGATCGGCTCTCCTGACACCGGACATCAAAGAGCTGTCGGAGGTCACGGCTTTTGGTCACTGCTAGCAATGGACATGACAGCCTGGGCAGGGCCAGAACCCCTTATCCCTCCCCCACACGCAAGCCGGCAATTAAACAAAGCTACCGTTGTGTTTGGTTGGTTCCACATACTTCTACACCTCATCCTGATTATCGCTACAAAAGGTTTTTTTCTCCTGCTGATACTAGCTCACCTTAATTGATCACTCTCATTATAGTGTATATGGCAACCCCCATTGTTTCATGTTCTCTGTGTATATATATATCTTCCGACTGTATTTTCCACTGCATGCATCCGATGAAGTCGTTTTAGCCCACGAAAGCTTATGCTCAAATAAATTTGTTAGTCTCTAAGGTGCCACAGGTACTCCTCATTCTTTCTACACCTCAGTTATTCATTCTAATATTTAGCACTCTCTACCAAGGGTATGGCCCCATTGTGCAAGGGGCTATATCATGTCCCTGAGCAAAGAACTTACCGTCTAGACAGACAAGTCAGATGGGTGAGAAAGGGAGGCTCATTCTCCCCATTTTACAGATGGGAACTGAGGTCTGGAGACACTATACACAAAAGGTCCCAAAGCACCTCAGTGACTTGTAAGAGTGACTCCAAGTCTCATCACAAGTCTCCACTCTGTACGTTCCTTCTGAAAAGGTTACAGGAAGTGACTTGCCCGGGATCACACCGCCTCTGTGGCAGAGCTGGGAACTGTGAACTGAGCACACATCTCCTGAGCCCCACTCCCATGCCTTGACCACAAGCCCCTCCTTCATCTCCTGGGTGGACCTAGAAGTGAAAGTGCCAAAATTCCAGGGGAAAGGCTGTTGTGGTGGGTATTTCTGGCCCATGCATAAAAACAGGAAGTTCTGGAGATCTCACAAGCAAGCCTGTTCTAATGAGATGTTCAGTTCTGTTTAGCTGGAGGTTCAGAGAAGCTTCTCATCAGTTGGGTCCTATATAACAGAGCCATTTTGTAGCTGTGCATCATCACTGTCTCTAAAGAACATTTCAGCTAGACGTGCCCTGAGCCCCCAAGTCCAGACCTGGTTCTTAGCTAGTTCGGTGTGCTTCTCATTCCAGTTTGGGGCTGTGCTCTTCGCTGCCTTCAGGGGAAAGTCATTTCCAGCTGCCCGAGCCATCTGCCCTGACTCTAAGAAGTGTAACAGTTCAAAGCCAGGACATTATTGAGACTGGCCGGTCCCGTGGGGCAGGTGTTTCTCTTTTCCTTTATTTGTCCCCTCTTCCTTGCCTTTTTGGACCCTGACTGGGTTTAATTCTGGAGCTTGGGAGCCCAGCCTGAGTTAAACGTGAACATTTCTCCCAATTTTTAACTTTAAAAATATTCCTGTAAGGTTCCTCATCCCCCGCCCCAGCCTTCTCAAAATACAAATCCCAAACAAACAGTCCCTCCCTCCGTGTAGACTCTGAGCCTTTCAGCTGCTCTCCCTTCCCCTGATTTTAGGATTGCTGCCCTCTAGCTCATGTGTGGCCATCCAGCCCTTTCTTCCCCAAGCCTCTGGGAGACTCCATTATCACTTTGCAGTGGAGTTAATGATAACTGGAGTCCAGAGATCAACTCACAACCATGTGTCATGAACACTGCCATGTAACTGCATAATGCTCTCTGAGTTTGGCCATCCCATGGCCTGAGGGTGCCAGCCTTCGAAGGCTGGTGTGTGTGAGATGTTGTCTGCCTTGTGAACTATGTTATGATCACAGCGATTGCAATTCCAATTCTGTAGTGGTCTATGAGCCAGATGAAGGCAAGTTCTGTTATTTGTGAACAAATTAAGGAAAACAAAGCCCTTATTGGTGCATGTTTTATCAGCCGATTCAATAAAAATAAGAATTTGCTTTAACAGCAAGTCATCGGATTCAGTTTTAAAACTGGAATTTTGCTACGTTTTTTCTGTGAACAAAGTGGTGGAGGCCCTTATCCTGCAATCAGATCCATGCACCAAGACCCTAGTGGCCCCTGGAGCCCTATGCAAGTGCTGGGGCCTGCCAGCAAGGATCTCACTGTGGGATCACAGAGTCAGAAGTGTGGAGAACTGTGTCCATCCCAGTGTGATCTGAGTTTGCTTTGTTTGGCTTGTCGAGCAATGCACTTGAGGTGCTGGTGACCTGAGCCAGAGCGGCCTCTCCACCTGGTGTTCGGGGCACTCGCCCATAGTGCTGATTTCATTCAGTAGTTTTCCATGTTGGCTGTACAGATAATTGACACGCTCTGTTCTCTTGCTTTGACAAAGGGAATTCGCTTTGACCCCGAAATTCCACAAACGCTACGACTAGAATTCGCCAAGGCAAACACCAAGATGGCCAAGAGCAAGCTAGTGGGAACCCCGAACCCGAGCACTCCTCTCCCCAGCACTGTACCTCAGTTCATTACCAGGGAGCAATGTAAGTGTTTGGTTTTATGGTCTTCTTAATTGAACAGCGGGTAGAGACGGCCAAGGAGCTGGATCCTGTGGTGCTCTGTGACTTAGACAACCCGAAAGAGGAGAAACGACTGTGTTAGTTTGGTGTCTCTGCAAAGCAATGTTAGACGTGAATGAAGTGCGCCTCCCTCGTGCTTGCTGGAAGATGAGGTGGTTTTGTCTATGACCAAGTCCTTTGTTTGTAGACCAGAATCTGGAGGTGACCTTCTGCCTCTGGCAGGCTGTTTAGGCAGCAGGTACAACAGAGTGGCCCCTTTTGTTGTTGGTGCTTTTGTTTTCTGGCAATATAGTTGATACTGGTACTCTCTGGATCTTCCATGCACAGCAGTGGCGTAGCTAGCATGGGACATTTGGGTGGGCGGGCAATGATGGGGGCGGGGCACGGGGGGAACAGGAGGCATTGGGGGGCCTGCCTCCGCCCACCCCCTCCAATGCAGCCGGCCTTGTGGGGAGCGATGGATGCTCTGGCCAGGAGTCCCACGGGGCCCTGCGTGCGCACCCAGCTCTGGGAGGAGATGCCGCTCTCCAGCATGCATGGCTCCCATCCCCATCACACTGACCAACGCCGGGCCCGGCTCCCAGAGGTGGCAGGCCTACGTTTTTTAATGATTGCCACCACTGGGCGGGCTGGCTGCCCTCCTCCTGCTGCGGCGTGCGTGCATACACGGCGGGCTTGTCAGGTGCGCCGCTGCTGTCCCAACCCCCTCCGGTAGGGCCAGGGGGGTGTGCACCCAGCGTGTGGTGTCCTCCACGTCTGGCCAGGGCTGGGGCTGGAGCAGGAGTAGAGCTGGGATTGGGGGGTGGGCTTGGATGCCAAATGGGTGGGCCGTGGCCCACCTAGGGCCACCCATAGCTACACCCCTGATGCACAGTCACACCTGGAAGCAGAGACTGAATGTTTACACATGACAGTGAACACTGGATGATGTAAATGTTGATGTATACATGTAAGAACAAAGAGAGCAGGCCGTATTCACAGGATTGGGGACTCTATAACCTGGGGACAGTGACGCTGGCAAAGATTTTGGGGACATGGTGGATAATCAGCTGAACCATGAGCTCCCAGTGTGGCGCTGTGGTCAAAAAGGCTATTGAAGTCCTTGGATGCAGAAACAGCAGAATCTCAAGTAAGAGTAGAGAGGTTATTTTACCTCTGTATTTGGCACCAGTGCGACCGCTGCTGGCATACTGTGTCCAGCTCTGGTGTCCACAATTCAAGAAGGATATTGATAAATTGGAGAAAAGAAAGAAAGGCCACGCAAATGATTAAAGGATTAGAAAACCTGCCTTATAGCAATAGATTCAGGGAGTTCAATCTGTTTACAAAGTGAAAGTTAAGGGGTGATTTGATCATAGTCTATAAGTACCTATATGGAGAACAAGTATTTAATAATAGGCTCAGAGAAAGGCATAGCATGATCCAATGGCTCGAAGTTGGAGCCAAACAAATTCAGACTGGAAATACGGTAATTTTTTAACAGTGAGAGTAATTAGCCATTGGAACAATTTACCAAGGTTCATGGTGGATTCTCCATCACTGACAATTTTAAAATCAAGATGGGATATTTTTCTAAAAGATATGACCTGGGAATTATTTTTGGGCAGTTCTCTGGCCTGTGCTATACAGGAGGTCAGACTAGATGATCACAGGGGTTCCTTCTGGCCTTGGAATCTATGAATCTGTGTTGAAAACCACGTCTGCTCTGATTCTGGTAGCAGGGCACTGGAACAGACCATCCAGTTCGGTACCATGTCTCCAAGAGTAGCCAACGGGGGATGTTTCCGAGGGGATTGTAACTCCATCCCTACCCCTTCTTGGGGGCAGTCCCTTCCTCACTCCTGCTGGCTTTTCACGTGTAAGTGTGGCTTTCCCCAGCATCTTGTGCAGTCACGTAGCCCTGTGCAAATTGAGTGTCACATGCTCTGATGTGGTGACAGCATGTGCCCTCTGTGCCACCTGGACGGGGCACACCAGGGAGTCACGCTGACGCAGACGAGCATGCCCGTGAGCTCAGCTGGGCTCCTTGTGTTTGGGTGCCCTGTCCCAATTTGCCCTGGTGCCTTGCAGTTAGCGCGGGGCCAAGCTGGGTTTTTTTTTTAATTTGGAGGGTTGGGAGTTCAAAACAGCTCCCAGAACGTGCTCAAATTCTCAACCCTGAAACACGCATGTGAACTACCCTGCAGTCACCCTGCAGCGAGGCTCCTGCGTGATAGAGGCCTGGATCACACACCAGTTTATTCTACAGTTACAGTCTGAATGAAAGATAACTTGGGTTTAGTGGCATTATTTGGTGGCCCTGCACATTCTTATCACACCATTTTGTTAGTGGAAGGATAGTGCCATTAGGGAGCTAGAGATGTCCATAAACGTATTTCTTAATCACCGCGCTGCACTGAGACTAACTCTATAGTATAAACAGCATCGTTTCTAGATGATGGATGTCTTTTTACAATTGTACACGTTACCGTCATAAATATAGATTGTCTGAATTTCTGTAAATAGGCTAGAGTTCACAGTGTATTAAGGTCTGCATCTCAACAAACCATTTCTCCTCTGCAAATACAGCTGTGAAAGAACAGCAAAGCTAAAAACACCCTGTTTGGATATTCTCAGTCAAGGTTGCCAGTGAATATTAGTTCTCTTTAATTTGTAAATCTCATCCTTAATAGCGAAATTAAATCCTAACTCAGCCAATACAAGTCACTAAAAACAAATACCTACCACATCATGGTAGGGGGTCTACTTCAGACCACCCAGTCAGGAGGAGGAGGTGGATAAGGCATTTCTAGAACAAATAACAGAAATAACAAAAACACAAGACGTGGTAGTGATGGGGGACTTTTAACTTCCCAGACGTCTGTTGGAAAAGGCATACAGCAAAACACAAAATGTCCAATAAGTTCTTGGAACATCTTAGGGACAGCTTCTTGTTGAAGAAAATGGAGGACGTAACCAGGGGGACCCTTTTAGAATTTATTCTGACTAATGGAGGAATTGGTATCAAAGCTGAAGGTAGAAGGCAATTTGGGTGAAAATGATCAGGAAATGAAAGATTTTATGATTCTAAGGAAAGGAAGGAGTGAGAGCAGCAGAATGAGGACAATGGATTTCAGAAAAGCAGACTTTGACAAACTCAGAGAACCGGTAGGTAAGGTCCCATGGGAAAAAAATCCAAGGGAAAAAGAAATTCAGGAGAGCTCGCAGTTTCTCAAAGAGACAATATTAAAGGCACAACAGCAAACACTCCCGATGCAAAGGAAAGATAGAAAGAATGGTAAAAGGCCAATATGGCTCCATCAGGAGTTCTTTTATGGACTGAAAATCGAAAAGGAATCCTACAAAAAGTGGAAACATGGCCAAATTGTAAGGATGAGTACATGGCATCCTTAAGTATGTAGGGGCAAAATCAGAAAGACGAAAGTGCAAAATGAGTAATAGCTAGCAAAGGACAAAAAAGGCAATGAGAAGAGGTTCTTTCAATAGCTTAGGAGCAAGAGAAAGACAAAGGAAAGCCTAGGTCCTCTACTTAGTGGGGAAGGAGAGCTAATAACAGACAACACCAAAAAGGCCGAGGCGTTTAATGTCAATTTTTCTTCAGTCTTCACTAAAAGAAGGTTAATTGTGACCAGATACTTAACACACTTCATATTAACAACAAGGGGAAAGGAACAGAAGGTAGAATAAAGAAAGAACAGGTTAAAGAATATTTAGATAAGTTAGATGTATTCAAGTCTGCAGGGCCTGATGAAATTCACTCCAAGTTACTGACTGAAGCGACCTCGGAACCATTAGAGATTATGTTCAAGAACTCATGGAAGACGGGTAAGGTCCAAGAGGACTGGAGAAGGGCAAACACAGTACAGTAAAAGTTGTTTTATCTGGCACTTCACAAACCGGAAAGCTCTATAAATGGGTATTTCTGATCTTCATTGAAATTCTGGTTTATAGTCTGGTTGGCGCGGGGCCAGCAGGGGTTTGGGGTGGGGGTGCAGGCTCTGGGAGGGAGTTTGGGTGCGGGAGGGGGCTCGGGGCAGTGGGTTGGGGCATGGCATGGGGGTGCCGGAGCTGGGGGGCACTCACCTTGGGCGGCTCCCCGCAAGTGGCCACATGTCCTGACTGCTCCTAGGTAGAGGTGCGGCAAGCGGCTTCGCATGCTGCCCCCACCCCGCCCTGAGCGCTAGCTCCGCAGCTCCCATTGGTTGGGAGCAGTTGCCAATGGGAGCTGCGGGGGGCGGCGCCTGCGGGTGGAGGCAGCGCACAGAGCTGCCTGTCTGCACCTCTGCCTAGGAGCAGCTGGGACAGGTTGCGCTTGCGTGGAGCCGCCCAAGCTGAGCGCCCACTGGATCCGGTACCCCCCTCCCGCACTCCAACCCCCAACCCCGCACTACTTCCTGCACCCAAATTCTCTCCCAGAGCCTGTGCCCTGCACCCCCTCCCGCACCCAAACTCCCTCCCTCTTAGTTAACTGGCATTTTTTACTTACCAGCACCCCCCATTTCCCCAACATGCCAGATAAAACAGCTTTTACTGTAGCTGTCTTTAAAAAGGAGGCCAAAGAAGACCCAATGATTTATAAACCAGTCAGCCTAACTTTGATACCTGTGTAAGCGGGAGAATGGTCCCGTTACAGTGGGGAACTTTCCTGGCTTCTGCATGACCCCGGTGAGATGGGCTAGTGAAAGGATCTGAGCCCTCGCTCCCACTTCCTTTACCCAGAGGCCTCCCTGCCCTTAAGGACTCCCCTTCCACTCTCCTGTCTGGCAGTGTCCTCATAACCCCGACGAGGCTGGGCTCAGGATTCCTGGGGGGGCTCGACCCCCAAACCTGCTGTGGTCACCTAGGACAGGGGCTAGGGTGTCCCCACTCCAGGGTGCTCTCTCTGCACTGGACAATTCCCTGACCCACTGATCGTTACATACAATTTAAATGCAAGTTATTTAATCAACAATTAATTTAAAAAAGAATAAGGAAAAACGGGAAAGGTGAAAGGAAACACATCACCCCGCTCTGTGGCAGGGAACATCACAAACAGCGTCTCTGGACTGTCCGGGCAGTTCACGGTCTGTTCCTTGTAAGTCCCAGGCCTCCTTCTCCGGCCCTGGCTGTGCTGCAGGGATGCTGCGGGTTGGACACTTGCTCTGGTGGTGGCCACACACCTCCGGGCTTTGGGCGGTGGGACCCTTCTTCCCAGCGTCAGCCCCCCGTCGGGTTAAGATCCCCTTCCCAGTCTGGCCTGCAAGGACCCTCAGCTGGGAGTGTCTCTCTGCGCTGGGCCCTTTGTCCAGGGTCCCCCCTTAGCTCGCCCCAGTTGCTCACCACACCCGGCTCCAGACTGCTCCAGCTCCAGCTCCGGCTCCACTCTGCCTCAGCACTGATGCTGCTGCTCTGCCTCCAGCCCCCTGGGCTGCTTCTCTGGCCCCTCTGGCTCTGTGGCTGCAGCCCTGCGCCCAGCACAGGATGTGCTCTCCCTGGGCTGTGTCTCTGGCTCTGAGGCTGCAGCCCTGCTCCCAGCACAGGGTCTGTTTTGCAGGCTGCTTCTGTGACTCTGCTCCCAGCTCTGACCAGCTTCCTGGGCTGCTTTTCTGGCCCCTCTGGCTGGCACAGCTCTGCTCCCAAGCTCAGCCCCACTCTGTCTGACCCAGGCAATTCCAGCTCACACACAGGACAGGACCCATCCTGGCCTCCTGACTCCCTGATTAGCTGCCCACATTGTCAATCAGGCTGACCTGGAGCATTGGCCTCTCCCCATTACCCCTGGGGACTGCCAGTCTCAGGGTCCTGATCTCCCACCGACCCTTCCCCTTTCTTTTGGTACTGGGAACTAGCCAACCAAAACACCCCCACTGAGTTTTAGTAAGGGGACAACAGTCCCCTTGCACCTGGAAAGATACTGGAACAAATTATTAAACAATCCATTTCAAGCACCTAGAGGATAATAGGGTTCTAAGGAATAGCCAGCATGGATTTGTCAAGAGGAAATCGTGTCAGATCAACCTAATTTCCTTCTTTGACAGGGTTTACTGGTTTATGGAGGGGTGGAAGCAGTAGATGTGCTATATCTTTATTTTAGTAAGTCTTTTGAGATAGTCCCACATGACACTCTCCTAACAGAGAAATGTGGTGCAGATGAAATTATTATAAGGCGGATGCACAACTGGTTGAAAAACCATACTCAGCAAGTAGTTATCAATGGCTCGCTCTCAAATTGGAGGGTGCATATCTAGTAGGGCCTAGCCGGGGTCTGGTTCAACATTTTCTTTAATGATTTGAGTAATGGAGTGGAGAGTCTTTGCAGATGACCCCAAGCTGGGTTGCTCGCACTTTGGAGGCCAGGAGAATTGGTCTGAATTCAACAAGATGAAAGTCAATAAAGACAAGTGCAAAGTGTTAAACTTAGGAAGGAAGAATCAAATGTACAACTACAAAACGGGGAATAGTTAGCGAGGCAGTAGTACTGCTGAAAAGGATCTGGGGTTTATAGTGGATCACAGATTGAATATGAGCCAACAATGTGATGAAGTTGTGAAAAAGGCTGATATCATTCTGGAGCATATTAACAGGAATGTTGTATGTAAAGCACAGGAGGTAATTGTCCCACTCTACTTGGTACTGGTGAGGCCTCAGCTGGAGTGCTGTGTCCAATTCAGGGTGCCACACCTAAGGAAAGATGTGGACAAACTGGAGAAAGTCCAGAGGAGAGCAACAAAAATGATAAAAGGTTTAGAAAACCTGACTTGTGAGGAAAGGTTAAAAAACTGGGCATGTTTAATCTTGAGAAAAGGAGACTGAAATGGGAACCTGATAACAGTCTTAAAATATGCTGAGGGCTGCTATAAAGAGGATGGTGATCAATTGGTCGCCATGTCCACTGAAGGCAGGAGAAGTAATGAGCATAATCTGCAGCAAGGGAGATTGAGGTTAGATATTAGGAAAAACTTTCTGACTATAAGGCTAGTTAAATGCTGGAACAGGCTTCCAAGGGAGGTTGTGGAATTCCCCTCATTGGAGGTTTTTAAGAACAGGTTGGATAAACACCTGTCAGGGACTGTTTAGATGTACTTGATTCTGCCTTGGTGCAGGGGGCTGGACTAGATCACCTCTCAAGGTTCCGTCTAGCCCTACAATTCTATGATTCCATGATTCTGCACTGGCAGTTATTCACATATACTCCCTCAGCAAAATACAAATATTGCAAACTGAATGTAGACACCATGACATTATTTTTCATGCACTTTGCAAGTGGTTAATGGTGACGTGCAAAACAAAAACCAAACACCCACAGCTGACACCTTCGTTGCCCCTTTACCATGGAAAGATCTGGCCTCTGGGTTTTTTTCACAAACAACATCTGAAGTCAGATGGGTTTGTGTTTTTTGCTTCTTTCTTTATATTAGATGAATCCAGGGGTCAAATTGGGGGAAGCAGGAAAAGGAACTCTTCCAAGTCCACCCTCAAACCAAGTTCCACCCTCTCTAGATGCCAGCATGAGACGCTGCTGTCAGTAGATAGATTGTGCAGATGTTCAAATTACAATCATGTGTACTCTCTGATGTCCACTGTTCTCCTCGGGTCAGGCCACCCCTCCTGGGGCTCAGATGTCCTGTGACATCCTTGGGCCTGGCCACTCCACTGTAGGGACACAGGTGGCCCTTGGGCCTGGCTTCTTCTTGATTGAGGAAACAAAAAAATGAGGGTTTCTCCGAGGCCAACCAGTTCTGGCCCCAGAATGAGCGCTCGCTCCAAATAGATTGTGCACAGCTGCATAACGTGACCGTCTCCTTTCTCACATGCTGCAATGATCAGGGAAATTGTTAACCCTATTAGCATTTGTAGTGGCATCTGAATTAACACTCATCAAGTTGAATGGGGCAGTTCACAGCTCAGAGCTACTGTTCCAGGCTCTCTGCAGACTCAGAAATCTCTGACACTAGAGAATGAGGAGTGCTGTCTCTTGGCTTCTTCACTGACAGCTGAACTCAGTTACAGACAAAGGAGAAGGCGGAAAACAGCTAAGGAAGATCAAGGGGCAGACACAGTCAGGCTAAGAAAGTGTGTCCCTCAGACTGCCTGGACAGAATCGTACAGGTGACATAGCCTCTGGGCTGAGAGCCACCACTCTTTGGGGGACAGAGGTCCTGTTATTAGTGCAGAGCAAATAATAAACAATCTAACAGTGCCCACGATGCCAAGGCCTTGTGCTTGCCTTCTGCAGTAATTTTACCCTCACAGCATGTGCATGAGACTTTTGGGGGCATTTTCCCCAGAGTTCCATGCAACTGGTACTCGGAGTGGGAAAAGGGGTTTAACAAACTTACTTTTTCTGCAAAAACAGCAACTTGTTTACTAGAGACAACTGCCAGCTCTGCAGTATTTTTGCAATCAAGCAAGCAATAGTTTAAAACCTACTATGACTGCAAATTCCTACTGTCTGGAAGTACTTTGGCTACTTTTTACAAGTGCAGTGAAGCAAAATCTTTTAAAAGGGAATTAAAATTCACTAAAAGGAATATTAAATTATGTAAAAAGAAATCCAAGTATAAGCTTCATCCTCTCCTCTCAAGTAGATCATATTTTAAGGAGCAGCTTATGTGGAAAACAAATGGAATTTGCTTGAAACAACGAAGAAATTCCCAGAGTTGGGGCTACATTAGGAAGAGACCAAGTGAATGAAAAACAAAAGATGACCCCCCAGGAATGATTTTTATGTAACACTTTAGGTTTTTCCCAAAGGATCTGTCAGCTGATTGGACTTTGTTGGTGCAACAAAAATACCTACAAATTACTTTAGGGACGGGGAGGAAAATGAGTTATGCTGCTAGATTAATGAATAAAACGTAATTTTCAAAAGGCATTACAAATCCCTGGTGAATACAGTGTGCTGAGCAGATGGAACCAAAGCGTTCAGATTTCCCCATTCTCCTCTCCCAAACAACCCTTTTGTAAAGAGCAAACATTCAGGAGGGGTGAGGTTTGGAATCCAGAGCTCAGGCTCTGCCCAGCCAGGGGTTGGATTCAGTTCCTGTCTCCCACACTCTCTATCCCTAAAGTTGAAGGGCATGTGAACCCCAGGTTTTAGTTTGGGCCTGAAGAGTGCAACTCAGCGAGGCCTAAAGAACGATGGCAGGGGGTGTTTCTTCTGTGATGCTCTAAAAGCCAGCGTTTGTGGGGGGAAAAGAGTTAGATAAATGTTGGGGTTAACACGAAAGTCAGCGTTGTGAACAGCACGCAGTGGTGCAGTGATCCTGGAATAGCCGTAGATGTAAAGGCCAGGAGGGATCATTACGCCCATCGAACGTGAGCACCTGTACAGCACAGTCTGGAGAACCTCACCTGCATCTGGGAATTAGTTGGAGCAGATTCTTTTCCCTTTTCTGCTCTCTGCCCCACAGCGCGTAACCGTGAAAGGGCCCCATTTCACCATGTAAAATCCACAGGTTGGGACACTAACTGTGTCCAAGTGTAACCAAACAACAGCAGCAGTGAGTGGTGCTGTCTGGAGAGCTGGCTGGTAAAAGGAAATGCAGGTCGGCAAGGAATTTCCGTGTTCCAAACCTGATTTCAGTAAGATTTCAGAATAGAACTATCTGTCCTTTTTCACAAAAGCTTCAGTGACATTTTGATGCATGTTTTTAATCTGCATTTTATCAAGAGCATGTGCAGAATTGTGATCACTCATTTTCATTTCCTCAAACCGTGTGAACAAGTCCCAACAGTGATGCAATTCGTCATAATCGACTCAGTCACGTGTGAGCTAGCAAGAGACTACAACAGAGCATCTTGTAGGCCCCATATCCTGGCTCCAGTCAAAAATCAATTGGTCCAAACTGTGTCGACGTTAGACACAGCCCAGTGCCTCTCATGGAGCCCTGATGTAGGAAATGACCTGCTGCTGTTCTGGATCCCTCTGAATCAGTGTGAAGAACAGTGTAACTGCCAGCACAGATGCAAGGAAGGCATTTTCACCTGGACAGACAGGTTCGTTTGTAGCTCATTTATAGTGAACCCCACTCTTGCGGAGAGCAGCGCAAGCCCTGCAGGGAGGACATAAGTGGGGCCTAGATGGCACCTGGGCCTCATGCTGGCACTGCACAGGGCACAGTTTAACCCAAAACGTTTTCATCCTATGGTGGAAACACCCAACCCTTTGTTTTCTCCCCATACTATGATTTTGATGGAAAGGGAAGAAAGTACCAGAAGAGACAACACTTTCCAAGTATTTTCAGCTCCCACTGTGCTGTGCGGCCCATTCTGTATTCCTTCCACCCCACTGTATAGCTGGAGTCCCTCGGCTCTGAGTCAAGCTAAAGCCCCTTTGGGAAAGGTTAGAGTGCCCTATTTGGCGTGTGCTTTCCCCTAGCAATGAGCTCTGGCCTTAGGAATGAGTGGCGGGAGAGGGAGTTGTTTATGTTAGCACTTGCCAAGTTTTCACTGTTTATCTTACTTTAAAGTCAACAGTGTAAACTCTTAATCTCCTGTGTCATTCAAAGGCTTCCCCGGCAGGCTTTGCTCCTCCTTGGTTTCAGGGGCGGTGGGGGGGGGGGGGTATTGCTGTTGACTGGTTCTGCTGTTTTGGCTTGGAGTGGGAGCGGGAAAATAGTCTGGAACAAGACAAGGGACAAAGGTGCAGTGAAAATTTCAGGGCATTGCCAAAAATGGGAGGGGGATGGGCAGCAGGCAGCCCCCACAGGCTGGGGGAGCTGCTGAAGGATTCTGGCAGGAAGGGGGAAGCAAGGGAAGCTAATAAAATCTACAACCAGTTGTTCCAATTCCTGGGTAGTTAAGACAAATGGATCATATTTTGCAGGCTGCTGCAGTACTCAGAGATCTGCAGCCAGGAGCAGTGCTGGGGGGGGGAAGAGGGCTTGTGGGGGCTATCGTCACCCCAAAATTTGCCTTAGCCACACACACCCCATAGCAGCCGCTGCTCTCCAGCTGCCCAGCTCTGAAGGCAGAGTGGAGAAAGTGGCGGCTCCTGGCTGGGTGCCCAGCTCCGGCAGCATCAAAGAAGTAAGCTTGTGGCAGGAGGCTGGGGGGCCTGAGAGCAGCCCCTGGCCCATGTCCCCACTTGCCAGAGCACATGACCCAGGGCAAGTGGATGGTCTGGGGCTCTCCACAGCAGCCTGGACTGATCCGCTCTGGCCTGGGCTCTTGGGCCCTGCCCTCTGCAGTCGCTGCTCCCTGAGGGCTCTGCCGGCCCCGGGTCCCCCCACCCAGGCAACTCTTACCAGCTGTGAGCAACCAGTGCCTGTCACTGGCCAGCTCCGGCTTCTGGCCTCCAACCTGGCCGGGGGGCGGGGCCTCGAGGGGGGAGAGGAGAAGGTGGGGCCAGTACTTACCACAGGAGCAGGTCACTGAGAGGGGCAGGACCTTGGTGGGCACAGCCCCCCAAATGTCTGTATGGCCCACCTCAGCCCCCCCATCGGGAAGAGGCTGGTGTCTGTAGCATAACTATCTGTCCACGGTATTTATCCACTCCATCACCAGAGTGCCGGAGCCCCCTCACAATCATAGAATCATAGAATCATAGAATAACAGGGTTGGAAGGGACCTCAGGAGGTCATCTAGTCCAACCCCCTGCTCAAAGCAGGACCAATCCCCAATTAAATCATCCCAGCCAGGGCTTTGTCAAGCCTGACCTTAAAAACTTCTAAGGAAGGAGATTCTACCACCTCCCTAGGTAACGCATTCCAGTGTTTCACCACCCTCCTAGTGAAAAAGTTTTTCCTAATATCCAACCGAAATCTCCCCAACTGCAACTTGAGACCATTACTCCTTGTCCTGTCATCTTCTACCACTGAGAATAGTCTAGAACCATCCTCTTTGGAACCACCTCTCAGGTAGTTGAAAGCAGCTATCAAATCCCCCCTCATTCTTCTCTTCCGCAGACTAAACATTCCCAGTTCCCTCCTCTCCTCATAAGTCATGTGTTCCAGACCCCTAATCATTTTTGTTGCCCTTCGCTGGACTCTCTCCAATTTATCCACATCCTTCTTGTAGTGTGGGGCCCAAAACTGGACACAGTACTCCAGATGAGGCCTCACCAATGTCGAATAGAGGGGAACGATCACGTCCCTCGATCTGCTCGCTATGCCCCTACTTATACATCCCAAAATGCCATTGGCCTTCTTGGCAACAAGGGCACACTGCTGACTCATATCCACCTTCTCGTCCACTGTAACCCCTAGGTCCTTTTCCACAGAACTGCTGCCTAGCCATTCGGTCCCTAGTCTGTAGCTGTGCATTGGGTTCTTCCGTCCTAAGTGCAGGACCCTGCATTTATCCTTATTGAACCTCATCAGGTTTCTTTTGGCCCAATCCTCCAATTTGTCCAGGTCCCTCTGTATCCTATCTCTGCCCTCCAACGTATCTACCACTCCTCCCAGTTTAGTATCATCCGCAAATTTGCTAAGAGTGCAATCCACACCATCCTCCAGATCATTTATGAAGATATTGAACAAAACCGGCCCCAGGACCGACCCTTGGGGCACTCCACTTGACACCGGCTGCCAACTAGACATGGAGCCATTGATCACTACCCGTTGAGCCCGACAATCTAGCCAACTTTCTACCCACCTTATAGTACATTCATCCAGCCCATACTTCTTTAACTTGCTGACAAGAATACTGTGGGAGACAGTGTCAAAAGCTTTGCTAAAGTCAAGAAACAATACATCCACTGCTTTCCCTTCATCCACAGAATCAGTAATCTCATCATAGAAGGCGATTAGATTAGTCAGGCATGACCTTCCCTTGGTGAATCCATGCTGACTGTTCCTGATCACTTTACTCTCGTCTAAGTGCTTCAGGATTGATTCCTTGAGGACCTGCTCCATGATTTTTCCGGGGACTGAGGTGAGGCTGACCGGCCTGTAGTTCCCAGGATCCTCCTTCTTCCCTTTTTTAAAGATTGGCACTACATTAGCCTTTTTCCAGTCATCTGGGACTTCCCCCGTTCGCCACAAGTTTTCAAAGATAATGGCCAATGGCTCTGCAATCACATCCGCCAATTCCTTTAGCACTCTCGGATGCAACTCGTCCGGCCCCATGGACTTGTGCACGTCCAGCTTTTCTAAATAGTCCCTAACCACCTCTTTCTCCACAGAGGGCTGGCCATCTACTCCCCATGTTGCGATGCCCAGCGCAGCAGTCTGGGAGCTGTCCTTGTTAGTGAAGACAGAGGCAAAAAAAGCATTGAGCACATTAGCTTTTTCCACATCCTCTGTCACTAGGTTGCCTCCCTCATTCAGTAAGGGGCCCACACTTTCCTTGGCTTTCTTCTTGTTGCCAACATACCTGAAGAAACCCTTCTTGTTACTCTTGACATCTCTTGCTAGCTGCAGCTCCAGGTGCGATTTGGCCCTCCTGATTTCATTCCTACATGCCCGAGCAATATTTTTATACTCTTCCCTGGTCATATGTCCAACCTTCCACTTCTTGTAAGCTTCTTTTTTATGTTTAAGATCCGCTAGGATTTCACCATTAAGCCAAGCTGGTCGCCTGCCATATTTACTATTCTTTCGACTCATCGGGATGGTTTGTCCCTGTAACCTCAACAGGGATTCCTTGAAATACAGCCAGCTCTCCTGGACTCCTTTCCCCTTCATGTTAATCCCCCAAGGGATCTTACCCATCTGCTCCCTGAGGGAGTCAAAGTCTGCTTTCCTGAAGTCCAGGGTCCGTATCCTGCTGTTTACCTTTCTTCCCTGTGTCAGGATCCTGAATCTTTAATGTCTGTATCCTCCTGTGAGGCAGGGCAGAGCTGCGATCCCCACTGGGCAGATGGGGAACTGAGGCACGAAGAGAGACAGGGATTGGCCTACCGTCGCACAGAGATCTGGGACAGGGCAGAGAACTGAACCGAAGTCTCTCAAGCTGCAGGCCAGCACTGGAACCTGAGGGGCTGAGCCTCTCGGTCCTGACTGAAACACAAAGTGTCAACTGAGAAGAAAGTTTGTTTTCCCCCAACCCCAGCCTGGAGTGAGGAAGAGGAGCAGGAGGAGGAAATTGGGTGAACGGCGGGGAGTGGCTAAGGCTACCTAGCCTCAAGCTGCTAGTTTGGAACTCAGGTGGGGGAGAAGTATCTTAGAGCTTGTCTACCCGAGAAAGTTTTGCAACATTAATTGTAGGGGTATAGCTGAAGTGACCAAAAATCCCTAGCATGGGTGCACTGCTGCTGCGTTAAAGGCACTCACACCAGTACAGTTTATTCCAGTTTGGGAAGGGAATGAGATGTACCAGGATAGTGCACAAGGGGTTGCACTGGTATAACAATATCGATAACGAATCACACTCCTATTCATAATTTTGCTAGACCCTAAAAATCATGGACTGAATAGAGATACCAAATTTATGGCTTATTACAACAACCTATAACCCACTAACCGCCTTCTCTCCAGCTGCTTCCTCCCCCTCCTACCTTCCTTTCCTCCCTATGACTGGAGGGGTGTTAGCAGGCCACTTCACCTTGAATGGTCCCTTGAAATGTGTGTTAACCACCAGTGCCAACTTTCCAAAGGGCCGGGGGCTGCTCGACCCCAGGCTCTGCCCCAGGCCCTGCCCCCACTCCACCCCTTCCCCCAAGGCCACACCCCTGCCCTGCCTCTTCCTGCCCCTGCTCCACCCCCACCCCACCTCTTCCCACCCAGTTCTGTGTCATCTCCCCCCCCCCCAGCCTCCTGAATGCCACGAAGGTGTGGGAAGCATGGGGGGGTTGGGGGGGAGCTGATGGGGGCTGCTGGTGGGTGCTCAGCACCAGCCAAGATGTGAACTAACCAAGATTAATTATGTCCAAAATATAGAATTTTATTCTGTAACATGAACTCAGGCAATTAAAACAACCATTTAAAATGTAATAAATTAATGGAACAGAGCTTATGAAGAGGAAAGAACACTCCACTTCACGTACACTTACCACCAACCATGGCTTTCACAAGTCAGTGTACGTCAAGCCTTTGTTTTCTTTAATGGCCCCCCAGATGGAGTGGTAAGGGTAGTGCACCGACCCCTGATGCCATGTGGAATGCTGAGTGGGGTATAGGGAGGTCCGGATATAGCGTTCTCTATGGGCTGCAGCTCTACCAGAGTTTGCAGCATCTCTGTTTGTTCTCTGAGAAGCGCAAGCACCTCTTGCTGCATGCCACTCTCTTTTTCTTGCACCTTCTCCTCTCCACTCTATCCTTGTCCAAGCTGTCTGCAAGGGTGATCCTCCAGGCCCTGGGCTCAATCTCTGATGCAGCATTGGCTTGAAGGCTCTCACTGAACATGTCATGACAAGTCCTCTTCTTTCTCCTCCTTATCTGGCTCAAGCATTCTGTGGGTGTCTAAGGGGAGACCCTGTAGGCTACAATGGCAGCAGCTGCAGATACAACACACAGCGGTTCCATTGTCAGTGTATTCACAATGGAAATCGAAACTTACCATGCTGAACTCACTCCCCTTATTCCCCCAAAGCACTAGGCTCTCACTTTGGCTTGGGAGTGATAAAGCATGGCACCAGACATGGAGAGTATGGTGAGGAGGGACTCGCTCACTGGCATGATTATAGGAGTGTAGGGCAAAGGCACTGAATACTGGCACATCCTCAGCCCTCACCTCTTCTCTCTATGCCTTTCTGTGGGTGATCTCAGCCTCAGCCATGGCTCTCATGACCGGCGCTATGCCGACGACTCACAGATCTGCCTCTCCGTGTGGGACCTTCCATCCCAACCAAACCCTGGACCTGTCTCTCTGACATCTCCTCCGGGGTGTCCATTCATCACCGAAACTTAACATGGTCAAACCAACCTCCGGATCCTTCCCTTGAAGCCTCCCGTCACACTTCTCGTCTGATCTTGATGTCATCAACCGCACCCAGAGATAACCCACAACCTTCGCGTTATCTCTGACTCAGACCTCTCCTTTGACCAGCACAGCCAGGCCATGCTTGGTCCTGCTGCTTCTCCTGGCACAGCCTCTCTGAGATTGGACCTTCCCCCCTGCCCTCCTGGCCAACTCTCTGGTCCAAGCTCTGATCATCTTGCTGCTGGACTCCTCTCTGGCTGTCTCACCGTCGCCTAACCTGCTTTCTGACTACATCATACCTTTTGAGTCCCTCCATTGGCTCCCCTCCTCCACCACATCAAACCTCACTTCCTGCCCTGCCTGACAAAGCCCTCCACAGCTGGCCCCCGTTCTACCCCACCTGCTCCCAAGGTGGGACTCTGCCCTTTACCCCACCATCAGCGGCAGCTCGATGGCCCAGTCAGCACTTCTCCTCACGCTCTCTCCCAGGCCTTGTGCGAATCAAAGGCACCAATGGGACCCAACGCCCAGTGACATCCAAAGGCGGCCGGGCACCCAGCCACCCTGCGCGCCTGGGAAACTCTTCTCAACAATAACGACAGCCCTGCAGCCACATCCTAGCACAGGGCTGGTGCCCAGAGCTCACTGGGGTCATGCTGGTGGGGCTCTTTTCCGTGATCTCCCTCCCTGGCATGGCTCGAGGAGGCAGATGTTAGTGGGCACCCAGAAGCCGCCCCTAAAACATTGGGCAGCATCAATTTTCATCACTTCTTTATGAGCCAAGACCTATGTTCTTAAAGGGCTGGACTGAGCTTTCAGTGTAGCTGTGCTGCCCCGGGGGGGCTCCAAGCAGCTGCTGGGCCATAGAGCAATTCTATCCCTGAGCCCCTCTGGTCAGAGGGCAGGGAGAAAGATTCCTCGTTCTTTCATGGGGTACACTTTATTTCCCCGGCACACCCAGCAAGTTCTGCCGGCTAGCACGTGGTGACGGGGGATGCAGAGCTATGTATCCCCCCACTCATGCATTTCCCTGCCCACTTGCTTACAGGCAGTGGAGTTATGGAGCCCACAGCAGACTATGCTCTCCTGAGCTGCAGTGTGGCCAGGCAGGGCTGGTTCGTGTGGCTTCATTAGGGCGTGAGAAAATCCAGCCCTAATTAAATACATGAAAACTGCAACTCCTGAAAACTCGAGGCCGAGGCTGCTACGCTGGGGAGCTGTTCATAGAACTGGAGCGTTCTTATAAGTGGGGTGTGCATGAAAAATGCAAGAGATGTTTTATAAATGCCCGTGCAATGGCCGTGAGTGCACACACCAGCCTTGTAAGTGGTAGGGGAAATGAAATCAGGTCACCCTGCCAGTGGGGAGCGTGGAGGAGATAAAAACATGCATTAAAGCAGGCACTCTCTGGTACACCAACTGAGGAGGGCTGTTCCTCCATACATGAACCAGCTACACTCTGTCTACGGAGGACCTAGTCACCTTGGGGTGAGACATAAATTGTCAGCTCCTTCCTTTTTAGCAGCGCGAGATATTTATGCAGGTGAGCAGCTGCGCCTAAGAGCCCCCAGGAGGGAAAGGGCAGCAGAAGTGGAGAGGTGAAGAGAGAAGGCGCGGTCACTCTGATTGAAATGACCTGGCTTTCCTGCCAATCCCAAAGAGCAGCTCACAGGCTGCAGCCCTAAAGGATCCAGGGAACATTTGTTCTGGTAGTAGTGCAGAGTTTCCCAACGGCGGATCCTGATCCACATCCCCCAGAGGTGCTCCCTCCCCTGTATGCTCTCGCTTCCCCTAGGCAGCTGGCTGCTGACTCTCTGCTCACTGGCCCACCTGCTTCCTCCACGCTGCAGCTGCTTCCTGGATCCTGCTTTAGCATGACCTCACCCATGTCTCTTTTCCAACTACCAGTCAGGCCTTGGCCCCGTCAATCCACCCCACAGACACACACATGCTTTTTACTCATTAGAGGAGTGGCTGAAGGTTGCAGTCAGGCACTCTTTGATTATCACAGTGCATTTGTACGGAAGGGTAACCACAGGCCAAGGGCACAGGCATTGTGGCTCAGCACCGTTCACGTGGATCCGAAGCATAAACGAGACTGTTCATTGCAGAAAGTTGTACATGGAGGTTCGGATTCCCGATAGACAGGGCTGCTATTATGGCATAATGCTACTTGCAGTAATCACAGTATTCACTGTCTGCTAGAAATCCTGGCGCGTTTTCACATTACCTGGCGTAAGGGAAACTGCTCTCACACGTTCACTTCCCTGAATCAAGGCAATTAAAACACAGGCTTCTCTTCAAACTGTACACATGATGCAGCCCTGCGAAGCGTGAACATCTCTGCTGTGGAGCCTACAGATCTACAGCGTGAAAGAGACACTACCGTACAACATTATAGCGATGCACCAGCCCCTCCATAATTAAGGGGGCATCAAAACATCTGTTTAAAGCGCGGTATTTCTATACCATCTAAAATCGACCTGCTTAGTTGGATTCCTTTGAAATGTGGTGTGACTCAGGTGGGGATGGGATTGGGCGAGTGACCCAAATTTGGAGTTATTTGAGCCAGGGATTCCAGAGACATAAGCCCAGAAATAATACCCCTTTTTAAAAATCCCCCACATTTCTAGGTGGGGATTTTTCTTGTCCAGAGCTCGCGATCAAACTATTGCTGTGATGCAGGTAAAAATGGGCTCAGTCTGTTGAGTTTTACCCACAGTAGTGCCTGGCATCCACTACGTTTTTGTGCGACCGAAATGGTGAACACTATGTCAGACAATGGACATTTTTACACTATGCACGCTCCACTACCGAAAAATGGCGAGAGTGTTCCATTCCAGCCATTTTACAAGGCTTTAAAACTCAACTCTTGTAAGTGCTCTAAAATGCAAATGGTTACTCATATTGCTTTGAAATTTAGTATGCCTTGTGGGGGAAGATTTCAGTGTTAGTCAGCCAAATTTGGGGTCATTTGACTTAGGGGTTCCTGAGTTATAGGGCCCCCCCAAAAAGGTTTCCTTCTGCTGCCTGGCACTGTTAAACTGGGCGGTGCTCATGACTGGATGACTCACAGCCTGTATTGCATTTGATGACTGCGAACTCACCCTTCAGTTAACATAACTAAGGACACATTCATCATAAACCTACACCTTAGACAAAAGGAGTTTTGGATTAAGTGGCTGGAGATTGCTACAATTTGTAGCCCGGTTTACAGTAGAAAATTAGGTCAGTTTAACTGCGTTGGTCAGGTGTATGAAAACGTCCCCGTGTAGACAGCACTAGGTGGCCGGAAGAATCCTTCCATTGACCTAGCGACCGCCTTGCGGGGAGGTGGATTCCCTGTGCCGACAGGAGAACTCCTCCTCGTCAGCGTTGGTAGTGTCTACCCTGCAGTGCTACAGGGGAGCTGCTGCAGCGTTTTAAGTGTGCAGACCTGTGAGGGCAGGTCTACACTTACAACGCCGCATTCGCGTGGCCGTAGCACTTTCATGGCGATGCCCTCCACTGACAGGAGCCCGCTCTCTCGTCGGCCTAATGAATCTGCTTCCCCTCTCACATAGCGCGGTCTACATGGGGGGTTAGGTCAGTATAACTCCGTTGCGCAGGGGGCTGAAAAGTTCACCCCCCGGAGCGACGTAGTTCTACCGATGTAGGTCTGTAGTGTGGACCTGCGTCATGAGTGGCAATTTTGTTTTGAAGGAATGTATTCAGAGTCTTTCGGGGGCGGGGGGCGGGGGGGATTAGATGTGTGAATGGTTCCTGGGAGAGGAGGTATAATTAGGTGGCAGATGAGGGGGGGGGGGAACAGAGTGAGAGGGGTTCAGGGCTGCGGTGAGAGGAGGGGGCTTGGGAGGGGGATACATGGGGATGGGGGGAGGGGAGATAGGGGTTGGGGCTCAGGTGAGGAAGGCTTAGGGTTAAGGAAAGTGCAGCAAGCGGGACAGTGGGAAGAGAAATGTGAGGGTGAGTGGTCTGGGGAAGCTATGGGGCAGGGGCAACTGTTAGCCCCTCAACCGCCCCTCCCATGTGGGTGCCCAGATCTGGAGGGGGGCTCTTGCTCTTCTTGGGGTGTCCATGCCCCCTCGTATGAGCTGGGATATGCCCCATGCGGGTGTCTGACCACTCTCACTGTCCCCATGCATGCCAGGAGTCGGACTCTCCACCTGAGCCAGGATCTGGGGAAATCCTGCCCCTTTGGGTGCGGAGCTGAGAACCGGCTTGTCCTATGCATAGCAGAGGCTCTAAAACACTCAGAAGGGGGATGGGACCACCCACTGAGCTGAATGGAGCAGTTCACATGTCTCGTGCTTTTGTTTCAGGGTGTATTTGCCTCCATGGGGTGTTCTCATTCCTGCTGCAATGGGTGTGGAGAGAAGCCCTTTCCCTCCTTCCTGTTTAAAGGACAATGCTCTAAAATGTGCACTGATTTTCTTGGAATCTGGGGTAGCTTGTGGGAGTGCAGGGTAGGGTTAGCAAGCCACATTTGATATCATTTGAGCCAGGGCTCCAGATAGCTAAGCCCTGAAAACACAGAAACTTTTCTGAAAAGCAGCGAAGTGTTTTTTTGCTGAGATCTAGAGAGCAAACTGGTCAAAATGGTGCCAGTTGTGGATCTGTGCAGTAAACATGTAATAATTCGTGTTTGCTTGCTACCAGTTGTCTCTGTTACACTATAGTGTATTGACCGTGGGCACAGCAGAATAGTCAGCAGCCCGTCCAGCCAACATTCTTGGAGACAGAGGACTTTGTGGGGGGCAGACACGGACGGAGCAGACAGGGAGAGGTGCTGTGGCTGTGAAGGGGTGGGCAATGTGGATGGGTCGTAGGCAAGCGCTGGATTGGTTGTTTGGGACCTTTTATATTTTACTAGCCCCTGGGGAAGTTGGGGTGGGGGTGGGGAGAGTGGCTACTCCCTGATCTTCGGGCAGATGTGGTGTTTCCAAAGATACATAGGGTGCGGGTTGGGAACTCACAGCACAGGTACGTTGACTGCTGAGGGGAAAGTGATACGTGCACTGCCAGAGTTGCTAACTGGCCATTGAGCTGTGGGGCTGGCAGAGTAAAGACGTCTGTGTTAACGGGGCGTAGTGGGGCAGTGCGGAAAGAGGGCAGAGTTAGGGTAGGATGGGCAACCTTACCTTTGCATTTCCTGGTGTCCAGAAGTTTGTGTTTTGCTCAGCTCAGGGCAAGGCTGCCCTTAAAACAGTGCAGCTGCACTGCTGTAGGGCTTTAATGAAGACGCTCTAAGCCGACGGGAGAGCACTCTCCTGACACCGTAGGACTGCTGACACAGCGCTGTCTGCACTCAGGGTTAGGTCGCTCACCGGTGTGGAATTTTTACAGAACACTAAGTATAAGTTCTGCAAGGGAGCGACCTACCACCAAGCAACCTGAACTCTGCATTAGTATCGTTTTTTGCCATTGAATTAACTAAGGCCAGGTCTACACTACAGACTTATATTGATATAACTACATTACTCAGAGGTGTGAAAAATTCACAGCCCTGAGCGACATATTATACCGACCTAACCCTGTGTGTAGACAGCGCTATGTCGTTGGAAGAGTTTCTCCCACCAACATAGCTCCCGTCTCTCGGGAAGGTGGATTTCTTGACTGTTAGACCACATTGTGCCTTCCTCCAGAGGCAGTCCACATATAGAAGATAACAGCCTCCAAGCCGGGTTTGGGTAGGGTTGAGGTTATGAGCAGATTCCATCCACGTCTGTTGTGAACCACCATTGCGCCTCTTGGGGACTTGCCTGGATGGTTTTAGATACTGTTATCCCACTGTCTCTGTGGGTACCTGCAGCCTCTCTCTCCATGCATTCTTCCATAGAGAACAGTTTAGACAGTTGGTAGGGGGTCATTCTAGCAACATGGGCAAACAATTGTAGTTGGTATCTTTTGGTGACTGTAGTCACACGCTGCACTTTCAGTCTTCTAGGGGTATTGCCTCTCTTAGTCTATCGAGACTTGTCACAACTAGGACATGGTGCCGTTCAAATGTCTGCTGCTTTTGCTCCAGATGCTTTGTCAGTATCAATGTTTCACAGCCATAAGGTAATGAGGGTACAATGAGCATTGTGTATAACCTGGGTTTAGCTGTCATGTCCTCTGAGGTACGGTTCAAACCGTTTTTATTCAGGCATGTGAACATTTTGCTGGCAGTAGCTATCCACTTGTCAATGGCATTTTCATAGCAGTTATCATGTGGTATGATGGAACCCAAGCAGCAGGAGCTGTCTGCTTGTTCAGTGTCTATATGTTGCATCCAAAAAAAGACCATTAAGGTTGCAAAGTTGACACTCCAGAGTTAGGAAATGCCAGAATCAAGGCAGCCCAGGTAACCTCAGCCCAGCTCCTGGGTACTTATGCATTATGATAGTGTCTGTAATGACATTAGCACACGCTGGTTTTTCCCCACGTCATTCTGTGCACAGGATGGATGGCACTCACTTTTTATCTGCACCATTCAGTCAGTGGTCCCTTACCTTATTTCCTGCTCACCCGTCATACTGAATTACTCAAATAATAAACTGGTTTTCAGAGTAACAGCCGTGTTAGTCTGTATTCGCAAAAAGAAAAGGAGGACTTGTGGCACCTTAGAGACTAACCAATTTATTTGAGCATAAGCTTTCGTGAGCTACAGCTCAAGCTTATGCTCAAATAAACTGGTTAGTCTCTAAGGTGCCACAAGTACTCCTTCAAATAATAAACCCTTTCACCTGTGGCTCCACGTATGAAACCAGCCCAGCTCAGCAGTGATTAAAAGTCATTCCTATCTGATGGATGGCTGGTGGCCCCTAGATGAGTTGAGTGTGGTGGGCCCCAATTCCAGCTCTCACGTCACAAACTCAGTGCTCAGCATAGGAAGGCTCATGAGAGAGGCCAAGAACTGTCTGGGCCATGGAGGATGAATGGCCCCTTTCACCCCAACAGCTCAGAGCTGGGCAGGTTGGCAGGGCAGCAGGTGGGGGAGCAGCCCTCTAGTTAAACAGACCCGAGCTGTCAAAGCAGTACCTTTAACCAACAATAAATCCACATCACTTCCAAAAAACATTAAGCTGAAGTTTATTGTAATATGCAAAGTATTTGCAAATTAACTCATCAACTAATTTGCATACAGTGTCAGACAGGGAGCTGCGCAAGGCTTGGCAGTTGTGATGATGAAGGATCACAGGGTATCGATGATTTCTAGTGGAGGAATGAGGCTGGAACAGCTCTGAACTGCAGCTTGCTCGCACCACTGTTCAGCTAGCACAAGCTGGTGGGAGGGGTGGGTTGGAAAGCAGGGGGGCGGCGTGGGGAAAGCTAGAAGGCTTTGAACCAAGGGGCTCTCCCTACAGCATTTTCAAACCTTGTTGGTTGCTAAAAGGCCATTGTTGAGCCAATCAGTCTGACAACGACCCGACCAGTCAGGATTTTCTTCAGCTCATCTTTCAAAGGGATGTTCGGCTCACCCAGAAACAAAGCCCAACCAAAGCCGTTACCAGCCACAGGGTGCTCCTGCAGCTTACCCTGCAGCACCCACCTCGGGAGGGCTGCACTGACCTCACTGCCAGGCTGTAAACGCACACCCTACACACAGTGCTGATACCCTAGGAAGCGGGCCGCTCGCTGTGCATGTTCTCTTCTGCGAGCTGAGTGCGGGGGCTGCTTTGGGTGTGCGAGCGGACGGTGCAACCAAGGGGAGTATTGTCACCCGGAAAATCAGCATTGCCTGAATGGGAGAGCTTCCAAAAGTAATCATCCCGTTCCGGCTGTGCTGGTTTTAAATGCAGGGAAGCAGGCGGCTCGCTGCAAAGCATCTGTGCATCTCCCTGAACTCAGACACTTGTTTGTTTGTCCTTTTTAGTGGTTCATTTTTGTTTTGTTTTTTTAATTTAAAGAAACGAGACTGGAATTTCTCATCACCTTCTGCCTTTGATGGTTCAGATTTGTTGTTTCTGACTCAACCCAGGTACGCGAGATGTTCTTCTCCCTCTTTCTCGGAATACGCTCCATCGGTATCCTTCTAATTAGATGGACTTCAGTCCATGTGTGCGTGTAGGAAACGTTCGGTAGAGCAGCCTACACAAGGCTAGGGTGACCAGACAGCAAATGTGAAAAATCGGGACTGGGGTGGGGGGTAATAGGAGCCTCTATAAGAAAAAGACCCAAAAATTGGGACTGTCCCTATAAAATGTAAACTGTAAACAAAACTGTGTCTTTTGCTAGCCTTGTGTAGGGTGGCCAGATGTCCCCTATAAAATGGGGACATCTGGCCACCCTACACAAGGCTAGCAAAAGAAACACGTGAGAATCTGGAAATGCCGACATTCAGGCTGCCTGCACAATGTCCACTCTGCCTCCTTGTATGTAGGCACTATGATACAGTCGTGTCACTTATTTAGTGGCCTTGTGGTAGCACCTAGAAGCTTCAGGTGCAGATCAGGCTAGGTGCTGTACAACCACAGAACAAGAAGGAGTTTACAATCAAAGTATAAGACCAGAGGAGCAGGTGGATACAGACAGATGGGGAGCACAAGCAATCAAGTCTTTATTTGCACTTAGGACCAGACTTTCAGAAGTATTCAGCATCCACAGTCAGGGCCAGATTCTCCAAAGAGCTGGGCTCCCGAGATGCAGAGCTCTTCTGCGAATTTGTCCCTGTCTACCACCGTGGGAGCTTCTGGGTGCTGAGCTCTTTGGAAAACCTGGTCCCAGTGTGGGTGCTAAGCCCGTGAAACTCTGCCTTTGGTATCCACGAAAAGGAAAGTGCTCCGTCCATCCAGGAACCGGGCAAAGTGTGGGCAGCATCGCATGTTACTCCTGGGCCTATAGGCATCAGTTCCTGCAGGTTACACTGCACTGGTACCACAAAAAAGCAGCTAACAGTGAAGTCATTTTTTCAAGCTTTTTTTTTTTCTCCCCATGTTGAAAGATTATCGTGGTTTCTGACCAGGGAACACTCACTAGTCAGTGAACAGCACCACGTTCTGAGTGGGACCACACTTCCTTGCTGTTTCTGATCAGCTGCCACTGGCAGAAAAATTGAGTGGGCTTCTTTTTATGGAAAAAACCTCACGAATGAATCAGGTCCTAAGCATTAGCTGTAAATAAACCTCCAATAAAGTTCAGTATGTGTAAGTAATGCAAGCCCTGGGAGTAATAAATCCCACAATTTAATCGGAATCTTAAACTTGGTATCAGCTTCCCTACTGTTATTTATCTTTTTGGGGTAAGCAGCTTTTTCCATGGTTGTTACCCCACAAATAATTTATGATGCTGTTAAATCATTCACAGCTGTGTAGTTCCTGTGGCATCTACACAGATCAGTAAACTGAAGGCTCACAACTAACCCTAGGAAAACAGTAAATTAAAAGAGGCAGCTTCTGCAACAAGGGAATTATCTAGCAATTGCAGCAGGTTTGCAAGTCTGGTGTTCCTGTCAGATATGCAACAGGGCAGAACAGTCTTAAAGGGCTTGTACTGAGCCTTCCTGGCATGCTCCTACACTGTCCCCCAGAACCTCAGCGGGCGTAAATCAGCATAGCTCCACTGATGTCAATTATTTGTCTGATTTACACCAGCTGAGGATCTGGCCCTCTCATCCCTGACAGTACCTGCTATGTCTGAATACTGCGTGCCAGCAGTTCCCTAGGGCTTCTCTCCCAAGAGAGCCTGTGTTGGAAATGGTCTGGGATGGGACCAGGAGGAGGACAGCTCCTGTGACTCCTTGGAGAGATCCAGCTTCCTGCAGAGCATAAAATGTGATGGAAGCTGCCAGGCCAGCACACACTGGACAATGAGGGCTTGGGACCCAGGCTCTCCCCATGCCACATCTCAGCTGAAATACCCTGTGAGTGCTGAGAAAAACCCTTAGCTGTCACCTCCGTGGGGCTGGTGAGGCCCATGCAGCTGAGGAGGGGCTAGGGCTGGCAAGGTTCTTGCCGCTGGGGAGAGTCTTGAGTTGGCGAGACCCACATGGCTGGGGAAGGTCGAGGGGGGGGCAGGCCCCCATGGCTGGGGAGGGTTTAGGGCTGGCGAGGCTCAAGCATCTGGGGAAGGTCTGAGGCTGGCCAGGCCCCTGTGACTGGGGAAGGCCTAGGGTTGGTGAGACCCTTGTGGCTGGGGAGGTTCTTAGGCTGGCAAAGTCCCTGTGGCTGGGGAAAGTCAAGACCCCCATGTTCGGAAGGGTCTAGGGCTGGTGAGAATCATGCAGCTGAGGAGGATCAAATGTGAGTTAAAATTAATTAAAAACTGGGCCCTTAAAAAAAATTTCGCATCTGCCAGACTTTTCTTTCTCCCAAATGATCTTAACAACAGACTAGCACATATAGTCTTCAGACTCTTGGTATAGGTAAAGTTAATGATGATCTTGCACATAGGCTATATTGGAAGAAATTGAGCTAAGTCATTAATGGTAGTTGTCTCTAATTGCTATTATTCTACAGGCTACAGATAGGCCCTATAGCTCAGGTAACTCTTATGTGAGGCCATTTTGACATCCCAGGTGACTCAACCAGTCACCATTCTTCCTCAGCAGCTAATCTGCATTCAGCATCGCTATTGTCTGTAATGACTCAGGGATAGGATGGCGACTGGACGTACGTCCAGAAGCTTCATTGGGAGATTATTTGGCCCAACTGCTTTTCTGTGGCTACCTGCTGGCCCAGATATCAGTTCCTGAAAGGTTTCTCATAGCACTGCTGCCTTGGCTCCCCTGTGCACTGAGACACAAGCAAAGCGGGACCCTTTAAAGCACAGACAATGGGACTCAGGCACTGGGCTGCCCCTGCCCCCTTCACATGGTGCCATCTCACTAACACAGCCCTCGAAACAATAGGTCAGTTGCAAATTAGGGCTGGATTCTCCCGTGTGCCTTGGCTGCTCCAGTGATGCAAAGCAGCTATAAACTCACCCTATGTGACTGGCGCACTCCAGCTTCTTTGTGCTGGTCTGGTGTACTGGTGAATCTGTCCTTTGAAGTTAACATTTAAACTATGGCTTAAGGGCGTCTATCTATCTATCTTCAGATAATTAGAAATATCACATGGCAGCCTGCTCTTTGGGTCTCTCATGTAGTATTCGCATATGACATTTTAAATAATTTTTACCAAACGAAGGAAACTCACAAAAAAACAACCTTAAAATGGAGTTATGTTGAGATTATGTATCAGTAATTTAACGGTAAAAAAATTACAGGGATTCTATAATTACCCCCAACGCAAGTGGTATAAACCCAGGTAATTCACATTAAGAGTACACTTAAAAGAAATCCAAACTTGTTAAGATAAGAAACGCACAGTGAGGGCACCTGAAGAACCTTAACTCTGCCCTGCCACAAGGAAAAATATGGAAAAAAAAGAATGCATTTTTACAAAGAAATGCAATCCAATCTGGGACCACAAACACTGAAATGCCCTACCCAGACCCGTAGGGTTCTCACAGGCACGTAAGAGCGGCCATACTGGGTCAGACCACTGGGCCATCTAGCCCAGTGTCCTGTCTTCTGACTGGCCAGTGCCAGGTGCTTCACAGGGAATGGAACTGACCAGGGCACTTATCAAGTGATCCATCCCCTGTTGTCTAGTCCAGCTTCTGGCAGTCAGAGGTTTAGGGCCATCCAGAGAATGGGGTTGCGTCTCTGCCCATCCTGGCTTATAGACATTTCCTCCTATCCTCCATGAATTTATCTAGTTCTTTTTTGAACCTCATTCTAGTTTTGGCCTTCACAACATCCCCTGGCAACAAGTGCCACCGGTTGAGTGTGCATTGTGTGACCGTGCATTCCTTATGTTTGTTTTAAACCTGCTGCCTGTTAAGTTCATCGGGTGACTCCTGGTTTTTCTGTTGTGAGCAGGAGTAAATAGCACTTCCTTATCACGTTCTCTACACCAGTCATGCTTGTATAGACCTCTGTCGTATCTCCCCTTAGCTGCCTCTCTTCTAAACTGAAGAGTCCCAGTCTTATTAATCTCTCATGTGGAAGCTGTTCCATCCCCCCAGTCATTTCTGTGGCCCTTCTCTGTACCTCTTCCTATTCTAATATATCTTTTTGGAGACAGGGTGACCAGAACTGCACGCAGTATTCGAGGTGTGGGCGTACCATGGGTTTATGCAGCTGCATTATTATTATTTTCTGTTTCATTATCTATCCTTTTGCTAATGGCGCCTAACATTTGACTGTCACTGCACATGGAACAGATGTTCTCAGAGAACTATCCACGATAACGCCAAGATCTCTTTCTTGAGCGGTAACAGCTCATTTTGAGTCCATCATTTTGCATGTTCAGTGGGATTATGTTTTCCAATGCACATTCCTTTGCCTTTATCAACACTGAATTTCATCTGCCATTCTGTTGCCCAATCACCCAGTTTAGTGAGATCCCTTTGTAACTCTGCCACAGCGGCACTGCCAACCATCTGGGTCTGCTCTGCTGCCCTTTGTTCCCTGGCTGCACTAACATGTGCCCCGTAGACACTTCCCACTGAGAGTGTTGCATGTAGAGACCCCATTGGTGGATGAGACAGAGAGATGGGCAGATGGCCACTAGCTGCCATTTCCCCCCAGCCATCCTCCTCCTTGTCCCCCATCTGCCTTCTTCTGCACCTCTCCTTTTTCCCCATATGGCATAGCGGGGAGAGGATTTCTCTTGGTGATCAGGCCCCAGCTGTGCATCTTTGGCAGCTGGTAAATGGCTCTGACCAGACCATCAGGGCATAGTTTGGGTACTCAGTGTCCACAGCCAGGCTGATGTTCCTAACTCCCAAAGCGACGACACTATCAGCTTCCCTTTCCCACTAGCCAGCAGAACCCATGCGTGGCCTCTCTGCAAATGCCAGTGGTTGTAATGGTTTGAGTTCTTCTAGACCAGTGGGGCTCAATCCATCATTGCTCTGTGGCCCCTTTTCCCCTGTCAGGCTGGCACAAAGGGCCCAGCGGGCGGGAATGCCCCTGGCTCAAGGGGCCTGCACACCTCCGCAGGAGCCTCAAGGTGGAGTGGGGGGATGCCCTGGGACAGGAAGGGGCAAGGCTGGATGCACCCTAGGGCAGGCTGTGGCAGAGGGTGCAGTGGCCCCAGACTCTGAGCAGGGAGGCATGACCCAGGCCCTCTCTCCCTGCACCGGCACAGGAACAATCTGGCCTGCGGTGCACCCCAATCACTGTACTGCCGTTGTCACACACGCCCCGGTCAGCGTCAGCACTCAGTCTGTTTGGTTACAGTGCTTATGTGTCTCTTTTACTGCTTGCTGCCTTGCATCACCGAACGGTGCAGTGTCCTGGCCCAGCAAACCCGGTCTGGGGCTCAGCCTGTAACTGTGGCTAACGGTCTCCACCCAGGGGAAATATTCCCCCTTGATTAGCACTCGGAGCTTCTCCCCCTTGCGACACAGTGGCAGCGAAAAACCTCCCGTCAGTTTTGAAAGGGCTAAGTGTTCTGGTAGGTAAATGGTCCCCCTTGCGGGAACCCTGGTCCCCATGCAGCAGCCCGTTCCGAGACAAGTCCGTCCGATGGGGAGTCTCTTCGGCCAGCTGTCATCCTGTCATCCCAGTCGCCTCCTCTCCCGCCGCTACCCTGTCATGTTAGCACACAGTCCTGCTCGGATCACCGTGGCTCTGAGACCCTCCTCCAGAGCAGTGTTTTTCCCCCTGGTCTTTTGGCTTTTCCCTCTGAGCTTAGGTAGCAGTTGCCAGAGGAGCTGACGGATGTGAAGCGAGCTCTCTTGTGCGGTTGTTTTGAACATTGCTGTTTTGTAACCATGAACTCTCCTTATTCTTTTCTTGCAGATGAGCTCACAGTGCCTGCACTTTACCCCAGTAGCCCTGAAGTGTGGGCGCCGTACCCTCTGTACCCAGCGGAGTTAGCACCTGCTCTGCCTCCTCCTGCTTTCACCTATCCCGCTTCACTGCATGCCCAGGTAATTTATACCAACCAGCCACAACTTCGCTCACTCTACCACCGGTCCTTTCGAAGCTGGTCCCCCCAGCGCACCCTGTACAACTAACCCCTGTCCGGCTAACAGACACTCCTCCAGAAGATTAATGATCTCACCTCAATCAAGCTGACACATCCTCCGGGGACGGGTGGGGACAGGCTTACCGAGACGATCGCGCACACTGCCTGATGTATCCCAGACACCTCTCTCTTCCTTAATCCTTTCACTTTCATTCACACAAAGGACACGGGAGGCAGTTGTAGAATCTACCGGGTATTGAAGAACCCCGTACATATGTACCTCTGGATATATGTACTGTGCAGCCCAGACTGGCGCGTGCGGCTAATTATCTGGAAGGCAATCAGTGTGGCGTGTGTTTGTGTGGCTGGGTGTGTTTGGAGTTGGCCACCCGTAAGGTCAGGAGTTTGGTGCTGTAGCCTAGATGTCAGGGCTCCCGATGCCAAGGTAGGTGCTCCAGAGCTGAGCTACAAGAGTAGCCGTCGCTGCGTGTCGGTCGCACTGACGTGGACAGATCAACGTGCTGCAGCTGAAGTTGGTTACTGGGTTGGTGTTCGCTGGTGATTAATAATGCTCCCTCCACCTCACACACCGGTGTTTTCAGGCCAGAAGCCACCACCACTGCTGAGAGAGGAGTCCAGGCTCCTTAGCTGGTCATCCCTGGCAGGTCTGCTAGGCTGCGGACAAAAGTGTCGGGGGATGGGTCATTCGCCCCCAGCTTAGGTCTGGGGTGCCCAGGGTCTGCTTGGGGTACATTTTTGCAGCTGCTGCCCAGCTCTGCTCCAAGGAGCGGGGATTAGTGTGAGCAAGGAGATGAGGATTTGCAACAGCCCCAGAAACCTTCTGGGTTCAGGTGATCCCAGCCGAATGAAAGGTGGGACTCCAGGCACGGTGCAGGCAAGGGCCTAGTCTGTCTCCCGGGCACTATGGGTTGAATAAGCTGGGTTCCAGCTTCTTAAATGATACGATGGAAGAGAGAACAGAAGAACTCACTTTTGATCAGGCCCTGAACAATTATTTGCCAGAAACCTTAGAGACAGCAGTCTTAGTCTTTGAGACCTTCCAACACTGACTCCTGCAGGCAAGGGGGCAGGGGCCAGGTGAATCCCTGCTGCGAGCTGGTCACATATGACGACAGCTACATGTAAATGGCAACCACCACCAAGCAAATCTTGTTTCTACCCCCCTGAGGGGCTGAGTCTGCAGCGCAATGTTACCAAAGCTGGGGAGCTCCTTCCATCAGAGACTTGTTTTATCACTCCTTGATAGCAACTGCACTTGTCTCAGTACACCTGGCTTGTCTGGAGCGACTTTTCCTGCATTAACAATCCAGACACTTTGATGCTCTTCTGATCTGACATACAAATGCATGTAGTCATGCAAGAAGTATCTGAGTAGCTAAGCTGGAGGAGATGCCAGTGATTTCCGCGACATTACACCAGGAGCAATCCATAGCCCAAGCGACAGCCAAAGCAGCGTGCCTTCCATAGAGGGACAGACACAAACCCTAGTCCAACATGTTATGGAGCAGTGTACGTTCCTAGGGCAGAATGCACAGCAGCCCAGGAGCATTCACACTGAGATAAGCAGCAGGAGAGAGGCAGTTCTTACTGCTGTTTGTGATTCCCTTCTCCTCCATGTCCCAACACAACACGGAGAGCAGAACTCTTGAGGCAGCACCAGGCAGCCAAAGAAGAGCTGTGATCCATGAGCTGTTCATCCATGTGATCCCATGAACAGCACCTCCCAAGATGAGCGTCAGAGATAGGTAGCAGCACCAGGAAATGCCTACACAAACCAAAGGGCTGGGTGTTACATGCCTGCAAGCTGTGGCCCCTGAGGTGCCCTACCACCAAGCCAACCTGCAAGTGGATCCGCTGAGCTAGGCCAGGGTTCGCTTTGCTGCCGCTCAGTTTGGGCCTGCGGGGAGTTCAGTTTTGAGATTTCATCGCTAGCTCTGGTCACTGCAGATTCTTTTCTGCAACTGAGCACATCGTTCCTCCGTCTCCATCAGCAGGTGACGTCGGAGTTAGACAGACTCGGCCACCTTTGAAAAGTGCACAAGCAAGCACTGCCTGCCGAGAGAGGCCATTTTAGAGCCAGCCACTCGCCTTTAGAGTTGTCACACTCCACTGTGGTAGCATAGCCCCTTCGAGCTGTTCCCTTTACACTGTCAGCCACTCGCATGAGGGAAGAGCGGGTCTCAAACTACTTTCTGCAATGCCTAGTAAATCCACCCCTGGCTGTATCTGCTCCCCAGTCTGTAGGTAATTGTCCTCCTTCCACTATTAATGCTGAATGCATTTCCACTGGAGCTGAGCCCAAGGGTTACCGACTAGCGAGGGAGGCTGAAAATGTAGAAAGGCTGACCTTGTTCAAGGGTAAACGTGGGAGAATTCCCGTTCACGCTGCTGCTGCGGATCTGTCTGCGACTGAAAGTGTTGAGTGGGGTGTACGTGTCTGTCCAGGATGAAAAGCCACCAGACAGTCAGAACAAAACTCACCGCTAGATTCAGAGATTTTAGGGCCTGAAGGGACCAATAGGATGGTGCGTTTCTATTCTGGGCTGTAAAAGTTCTTTTCCCACACTGTGCGTTCAAGGGCCAGACTGGCGGACAAATAGCCATGCCAGGCTATCATGTACGGCTGCAATGCTGCAGGCTCGGTATAAAACCCAAGGTCTTTCCTTGTTTCCTCTGCCCAGGAAGGGCTGGGGTCAGTGCTTAAAGCATGGCAGTTGGGGAGAATGGCTCTAAATACATGAGTTGATTAGTTATGGGCCAGTTTTTCAAAAGACCCCGACACCCAGCAGCTCCCCGTGTTTGCCATCGTGGGTAGGGACTGCTTTTGGAAAGGCTGGCCTAAACTTAGCCCACAGATTCTCAAGAGAGGGGCCTGGAGTGGACCAACAGCCCAGGATCCAGGGGCATAAGCCAGGGCTGAGCATAAGCACAAGCTGCCACTTGGGGCTGCCCAACCGCTTGCTGACTCAGTAACTTAGCAGACCCTGGCCCTGGAGGGACAGAAACACTTGACCCTGGGTTTCCTCCCCCTTGGCAATGCACATCCATGCAGCTGGCTTGCCCGCGCCAGGCCTACCCTTCGAGAGACCCGCTGGTAATGCAGGGACTTTCCCTACAGCAATTCAAATAGTTCATGGAGACGCAGGAACTCGAGCGAGCTCATGAACTTCAGCTTGAAGCAAAGTGCCTGTGACGGGGAGGAAAAGGAAAATGAACTCCAAATGGAGGGCCATGTTTTATTCACAACCCGTGGTGGAGCAGCCTGCTGGCTAACGCAATCCAGCCAGCCCAGCAAAGTGGAAGGCAGAAACACCAAGTAATGTACGCTCTGTCACAAGCACTTTTCTGCTCGTTGAACCCTGAAGTTGGGACCCCTAATGGCCCTTGATAGCAGGAGTGCTGTAGTTAAAAATTAACGAGCAAGAGGAATAATTAAATATGGATGACAAGCACTCACTGTGGACTTGGCCTGCCAGCAGGCTGAGCACGCCTGGCTGCTCCCGAACGGCTCGGCGCGGCAGGCGACGCTCCAACATCTCGGTCCGCTCGAGGGCGTTCCTGAAAGCAATGCCCCGTTAGCGCTGGTGGGAGGGGCTCGGTCGCAGGCAGCCCTGTTGCTAAGAGAAATGGGCCCAAGGAAGGCTGTCCATGCCAGGGCGGGGGGCAGAGAGAAGGGCGGCAGGCCACGCCTGCTTGTCAACCTCCTCGCCCAAGCAACGACCTTCCCTGTCCGCCCTCCCCTCTTGTCCCCACTGTGCAGCATGGTGCCAGGCTCTGGCCCAGGACATGGCAGGTGTCACCCTGTGGCTCCCCAAGCCCCAACCCCTTCACTGTAGTGTCTACCCACAGCTGCAGGCCCAGCTCCTCTCAGATCCTGTAAAGCCCCTTGCTCAGAATCCTGCCTTATTTCTTCCTCATCCCCTTCTTCTCTGCACTTGCTCCTCCTCCTGGCCTTTCTAGTCTCAGACATTCCTTTCTTTGGGGTTTTATACTTCCCCTCCCCATCCTTCGTTCCATGCTCTCCCCCTTCCTCCCAGCAGGGGCTGCTGGCTCAGGGGGGCTGAGCGGCCCATAGCCTGGCCATCTACGGCATGGCATGGGGTGAGACGAGTGAGTCTGATTTAGTGGGGGTGATGAGCCAAGGACTAGTGCAGGGGAAGGGCCATGGTGGCAACATGTGATTTGGTTGGTGGGGAGTGTCCCTTGGATGTATGTGCTCATCTGGCCGCTAGATGGTCTAGCTGGCCAGTGGCTCCTGGGGGTGATCAGTCTGCTGGGGTTCACCAAAACCAGAGCAAACCAGCAGGGATGCAGACAAAGGCCTTGCAGCTGGGCCACCGGAAACCGGATCAGAGCTTCCCTGAAACATGGGAGCGAAATCTCAGCTGCACAGCTCTTGTTACCCAGTTCTGCCACCCGTACTCACATGGAGCAATCCCGTCTCTGGGCCCAGCCCCAGTGACTTCTATGGACATGCTGGCAGAATAATGCCCTGCTCATTGGGAGTACATGTGGCGGAATTGCACCCAGTGGTTACACTGTGGGTACAAAAGGCATGTGGCTGGCCAGGTCTCAGATCTGGCCTCATGATTCCCCTCTCTGAGCGCGGCTGGGGCAGGGAGCCACATGGAGGTGGCATGTCGTGTTTTCCAACCCTGGTGAGAGCCCAGGCTTGTTATGGGAGGGAGCATTGGGTGGTTCAGGTAGAAATGGGAGTATACATCCTTTGGTGAATGTAGGAAAATTAACCATTGGCATGTGGTGGATTCTCCATTCATTGGAATGAACATTGGGTGTATCTTATGCTCAAATAAATTGGTTAGTCTCTAAGGTGCCACAAGTCCTCCTGTTCTTTTTGCTTTCTAACAGAGCCACTCTAGTTTAACCACACACTAACTGGGCTGGATGCAGGAATCCCTGGATGAGGTCATAGGGCTTGTCCTATGCGGGGGGTCAGATGATCACAATGGTCCCTGCTAGCCTTATACTCTAGCTATGAATCTATGCAATGCAGTCTACCTCCTATAGCCCTCCATCCTCCTGTTCCGTTCCTGGGGCCAAACTATTGCTTCGGGCTTCTCTCGTGTTCGGTATGTCTACTTGTCTAGGCCTAGCTGGGCTTGCCCCAAGCACCAGATGCGAACACCCCCAAGCTAGCCAGCATTTCCACTGTACAGCTGCTTGCAGAGGGTGATTACTCAGCTGTGACAGTAGCATTCAAGGGCTCAGCCCCACAGGTGGCTGCATTTACAAAACCGTAAATGAAACCAGGCCACGTAAGTTATGAGACTGAAGCAGCGCAGAGGCTGGTAGGTGCAGAGGCTTTTTTGTGCTTCTGCAGCTCGTGCTAAGCTCACAGGCTTTGGTCCCTACTCTGCTCTAGCAGCGTTGGGATCTAGTGATGGGCAAACAAACTGAAAATTAAATTGTTACGGTGCCAGTTAAGTGCTCAGAGTATTTGCTGTGAGATATACGTAGAAGACTATTAGTAATATGTGCCAATGACTTTTCAAGGGGAGTGGATTATAACTTATTTTTAATGCACATAAAAGATGAGCATGAACTTTGTAACGATGAAAATGAAGGGCTAACAGCACTGGCATTTGCCACGTGCCGGCTGGGGATTCCCTGAGGCCAGCTATGCTAATGCGTCTGTGCCCTGAAACACCTTCACGACCCCAGGGTAGGGGGCCTCTCCTAGTGGAGGCTGCCAGTCAGCCCAAGTCGGCTGGTGGTTTGGTAACATGGGCAAATGGTAATCCATGGCTCATGTAATCCAACAGCTTGCCACTAGTGACCAGATCAGGGTTTAAAGGCAGCACGCCGGAGAGGAGCTGAGAATCCAGAGAGCTCTGCACAAAATACTTACACAGCTGGCCCTACTTTGGGGGGAAAGGAGTTAGCAAGAAGGTGAAAGGTTTCCAGATTTGCCACAGAGAGGAGTTTTCCTGCATGAATGGCCACCTCTGACCTACTGAGAACCCATTTGTCTCGGGCACCAGGTCACATCTGACCCATACTGAGAACGTATTTGCCGGGGACACCTGGCTGCTTCTGGACCCACATTCAGAATGTGTTTGCCTAGAGCACCAGGCAACACCGGCGCTACACTCAGAATGTTTGCCCACGGCCCCCAGCCACGTCTGACCCACACTGCAAACGTTGGTCCATGGCACCCACTGGCTGGAGCTTTGGGTTATTTTATAACATCATTGTGTTTCCGCAATGAAAGTGGACTTACAGAAACCACTGGTGAGAAGTTTTCTTCTCTTTCAGCTTGGGCAACTAGAGAAGCTGGGGTTTGCTCATCGCCTTTTGTTCAGAAGTGCACTGAAGGTGGCTGCAAATAGACAAGGGTTTTCTAGATAAGTTCCACATTACCTTTAAAGACTTCTGGCCCAATCCCATCAGTTTCACTGAGGCAAAACCCCCCTGGAGGTCAATGAGAGCAGGCGCCGTCCATTTATTTACAAGTAACAGTTCACAGTGCAATCCGCAGCGTCTGAATGATCAGAATCCGGCCCTAAAGCAGAGCTCGCCAGTGGAATCTAGCCAATGGGTAAAGCTGTCTCAGGAATATTCAGCCAGCTTTTAATTACCTTATTTAACTTTTTAATTAAAGCTAATTGGGAGAGCAGTTGAGAGCTTTGTAGTATGTTACCTGGGGATCTGAAAGCACTTTCTAAATATTAATTAACCCCCATGAGGCAGATTAGTATTCTACCCCTTTTGCGGACCGTGAAGACGTGTCTCAGTGAGCGAGCGGCTTGGCCAATGACTCACAGCCCAGCATTGGTGTGGCACACAGTAAAACCCTGGTTTGCAGTCCCCTGCTCTGGCCAGGAGACAACACAAACAGTTAAGCTCTGGAGGCCATATAATAGAGATGGAAACGAACCTTTTGTGGAGGAGAGCTGAACCCACCAATACTTGCCATTAGGGTTGAGCAAACTGCTTTGCTTCAAAAACCAACTTCAGAGTTGGGCGAAAGGCCAGATTTTCAGATACTGGTATTTACGGGAAGAAAGCTGATGAATATTACTGCAGATATATACTTGTCTTATCAAATAGCATTTGACAGGCAAAACCTGCAATGTACCTGAGATGCAGAAAGCTCACTGTGTTGGTGAATTACAAGGAAATGTACTTAGCAGTATGATCCTCCCTTCTCTAACAAGTTTGCAAATGCAAGATACAGAATCATTTAATGTGCATCTTAGTCACATCTAACTTGAGTAATAAACCGTGTGTCCGACAGATCTTTATTTCTACTTTATCAGCCACTTTAAATCTGATGATTTTGCTCACCGCTTTTATTATTGCAGGGATCTGGGAAATGGAGCAAACAGAAGCAGGATTAGATCTTGCACAGATGAATGTATAGAATTTAAGTCAGCATGCTCTTCACACAACTGTTCTGGGCTGTAATTGAGTGAGCTCTTCCCAGATAAGCGTGGCTAGGCCAAGTCATTGCTGGAATAGGAGCCTGACTACGCCCACCTACGTGCTGCAGGTCATGGCACTGGTGACTGAATGCAGATGCTGCCTCTGTCTGTTGTGAGCCAGCCTGGTGCTAGAGGGCATGCTTTGGCTGGAGGCATTGTCTTTCCAACAAGACGTGAGCCTGAGACTCTGGGGCATTTCTTCCCATTTGATCTCATGGCCCTTGTCCCACTATCAGTTGTCTCTGGGCGCATTTTAATTTGCGTAATTAGGCATTCCCCCTACTTAAATTACACTCTGCAGAGAATTTTAGGTGTGAAGTCCTTTGCCTCCGTCTATCTTTAACTGTTGTATAGAGTTGCCACGTGCTGTTAAAAATCTTCCATGTTCCAGCCCCGCTGCGGTTGCATTTCAATTTGTGCAAATGCTTGGAATTCTTAGAGATGAAAGGCACTTACATTAATATCAGCGATCATTATTATATACCGGCCAGTGCCAGAACTTTAGCTGGTATATGAAGAGATACCAGAGATAAGTTCCTATTCGGCATATGAAAACACAACTGCAGACTTATAGGTTTGCAGGGATAATGGTCAAGAGATTTTTAAAAACACAGGTAGCCACATAATTTCCTAGTAGCTACCAGCTGAGGAGTTTCAAAGGTATGGGTTAGTACCATAAAAGCCAGCTGTGAGCCCTTCAGAGAGAGATGCTAATAGCAGAAGAATGGGACCATTTTCATTAAATTCACACATGTGGGGTAAAAATGTTCCTGTTTCTGAAGAGTCGCTGAGAAGGTAGCTCAGATAATGAGCGTGGCTTGGCCCGTGGCAAAGTTCAGGCAAACAGGAATAGAAGTGAAGTGACAGATTTCAGTCCCTAGTGAGGTCAGGAGATGCACGGTACACATCTGAGGGCCGAACGCGGCCCGTGCTCCCAGACAGTAATTCCCTCATTTGTATTGTACCAAGCAAGAGATTGTCATGATACTAGAGCTGTGGATGGGTTATTTCCTATACCACAGGTCCTGGCCACACTCTCAGGGTGAGTGCCTCACACTCACCCGTATGCTGGTTGAAAGGGCCAGAGTGGCATAAAGGGTCCCTAACAGCCCCACTTCTGGGGGCAGGGAGAAGAGGATTCCCCCACTGCAGGGAACCCCATACAAGCCCTGGTGTAGTGGGCAGACTGAGGGCGGAAGAGGTATGCCAGGAGCAGGGCCCCGGCATGCAGCACTGTGTGGCGTCCCGGCAGTGCTGCAGCCCACAGCACAGCCTGGGGAGACTGCCACAATTAGCCAGGCCCCCCCCGGGCTGTCTGAGTGATGCCAGGGGCCTCTCCAGTCCCCAGAGCAACCCATGCTCAGGACATGCAGAGGTTGCTTATCCCCCTCTCCGGGGGCTAGGAGTTCTGTGATGCATCTCTCAGAACATCTCGCCCGCCAAGGTAAGAGAGAAACAATGGCCTAGCCAGTGCAATGACGCTGCAGTGCGTTTAAAAGCAATACAGCACCAGTAGGTACCTCTGCAAGAACAGCTGGGTTCTAGCTGTATTTAGCAACTACAGAGCTACTCACCCAGGTCTGGCATCAGCCTTTAACACATGAGCTTAGGGCGAGAGACCATTCTCCGGAGCCGCTGTACCCAGGGATTATTTCAGAGCCCCCAGCACTCGCCCAGCTAACCAAGTTCTTCTTTAGCTCATGCACCAGAGGCCCCTGGCTGTGGTGCTGAAGGTCCCTGGCTTTCAGGGATGACAGGATGTGTTGTAGGTAGCCACAGATGGGGAGAATGGCATTATCTTCTGTTTCCATGGTGGCTCATCTGCCCCACTGTGGCCATGCGATGTAGCTCCTGGTTGCCCAGAGCTGGGCTAGCCCAGTCTTAAGCAGAGCCGGCTGACCTGTTCTAGCTTCCTGCATTAGTATGAAGCGTGACAGCAGACAGGTAACATAGTGAGTGTGGTGAGTGCATGGAAGTGAGTGTGCAGAGGGATAGCCGGGAGCCATGCTACAGCACCGCTCCAGGGGCAGGGCGAGCTGCCGGTCCTGGGCACAGCCGTGGGAATTAGACTGTCTTCTGCCTCCCTTCTTCCCCTCTTCATTCTTTCCTTTCTTCCTCTCTGGAAAACACCAGCTCTCAATCATTTTGGATCCCCCTGGGCACCTTTATCCAACCCACAGGATGCACCAATCTCCACCTGCTGCACCCTGACACTGACAGTAGTTACACACATTTACCCGCCCTCCCCCCATTCTATCATATGCTGTCCTAAGCTCTGCCCCAACCCACTGTGGTAGCAATGCGCCCCCCCCCACACACACACACTCACCCCCGGCCCTTACCACCTATCCCAGGAAGGCAACGCCAACGCTGCTATTTGACTAGTGAATTCATGGACTCAGAGGCAGCCAACCATAAGTAAGGGGTACGTGTTTCCTTTTATTTCCCCCACACACACACATTTCTATTACAAATCGGGGCTATTTCAGCATGGCGGGGGAAGACATTCAGAGCCTGTTAAGCCGAGTGGGAGTTAAACAACTACATCTCCTTTTATCCTGCTGGAAATTCAGCCCAGAGTTTTCTACCATGACAAACAAATGCCCATTTCCTCTGCTGATTCGAAGACAGCCATTACCTCCCCCCTCTGGGGAGGTGAGTAGCAGGGGCTTTTGGTGGTGTGCTGCCCAATGGCAGTTCTGCGCAGTGTGCGGCCAGGCAAATAAGAGAAGCAATGACATTACCCTCAAACAGTAGATACAGAAACAGCTGATACGGCTTACCAGGTGCCAGTTCTACCTGCTGCCGGCTCCTGGGTACTTGGGCTGGGTACCCAAGTAATGCCTTGGGAGGGTGCTACAGCATTCCACCCTGTTCTGATGTGCTGTGGTAACGCCATGGCCAGAGGGAAGCGGGAACGCGTGGAACTGGAGGGGGGAAAACACAGGAATGTTTGTCATGTTCAGAGGAATAAATGACTGAAAAAGGGATCTGTCTGCCTGTCACGGGCTGTGGCCCTAGGACAGTGCCAGTGCTGTTTAATAGGGTTCAGGCAAATAGGTACTTTACCTCCCTTCCCTGTGTTCATGTAACACCCAGTGAGTTCCAGAGCCATCTCTTTGTTTTGAATTAACCCAAGGATGAAGTACACCCAGCTCCCATGTCTGGGGGGCCAGGGCAATTGTAGCATCGGTATGGCTGGCCAAGGCGTGTGGGACTTTCACTCTCATCTCGAAATCTGCTTAGAGCTGGGAGTCTCCAGGCAGGTAACACTCCCCTGCTTTGTGGATGGGGAGGGAGAAGGATGCACAGAACCATGGTGTATCGGCACCGTATGGGCTCCTGTATGAACAGCACTGCAACCCCAAAGGCTCAGTATGAGCAGATGCAGCTCCACCAAGCCCAGTAACATTGTGGCTGCATTTGGCCCTGGGAGTGTGCCTGCACTGAAGGCTAATTCAGCAAGAGAGCTACCTATATAACTAGCTCTGTACTCGCAAAAAGAAAAGGAGTACTTGTGGCATCTTAGAGACCAACCAATTTATTATGTTCCTGCTTGTGCCAGAGGCAGGCCACACAGAGGTGGGGCTTCGTGGTCCCTACCAGAGTCAGAGCCCACCTGGATTAACAATGAGCTGTAGTTAAAAGGATACTGTCAGCTCCTTTCAGCCTACATTTAACCTAATTTCCAAACAACACAGCCCACCTGGCAAGGCCAGGCTGAGAGCATGTTCATAGGGAAAGGGGGTCCCTGCAGAGCCCCAGAAACTGAAGCTGCTGATGCCCAGAACACACGGAGAGCAGAAGCACACATGCCCCTGCTGTGCCCCTCGGCCGAGTCATCCAACCAGGGTGCCTTACCTAGCCCACAGCAGCCAGACATCCGTATAGCTACCAGGTGTTCCTGGATTACCCTCACAATGCTCCTGGCAGCTAGGGACCCTTATTACCCCATTTACAGACCTGGTTGGGTGAATGGCACCAGGATTTCTACAGGGGTACAAAAATCATGGTGTGAGGAAACTGGGGAGGCAGAGACTGGAGCCGGGGGCAGTGCTGTGCAGCATAGAGTAAGTGTATTCCTGGACCCGGTGGCTGGCCCTCCCTCCAGTGAAAGATGGGAAATGGCAATAAGACCAGAAGTGAAAGAAGAGTAGGCAAGCGCCCACAGGTTGGCAGGGAAGGTCCTGGAGCCAGGAACGCGCGTGGCTAGGAGGAACTTCCTTTGCTCACTAGGCCTTCTTGTTTCATCTGCCTCGAAATGGGGCCTGTGAGCGTTCCAGACGGCTCGGCCCCCTAGCTCCACTCAGTGGTTGTATGGCTGCTGTTCAAGAGATGGGTATTATTAGCTGCTAGTTTGGTCCACCGTAGGGCCGGCGCTCACAGGTTTATCACGGCTCTCGTGCTTCTGGGTTGTTTGCACCTGTCTGTGAATACATGATGGAAGGTGCTAACACGGGAAGCATCCCTGATTCCAAATGGTTGTCAACTGCCATGCCAGCGAATGGGGCTAACGCTGACACAATGGGCACCATGTCCCTACAGTCTGCGTGGGTAAGGGAGGCTGCCCTTGAGAAAGATATCTGCCACCTCCCATTGTTTCCAATGAGATTGAAGCCAGGCCCACAGGCAATGTGGCTGTCACTGCACGTTTCAGGGGGCTGGACCGGGCACAGGGACTGTGAGGAGCAGCAGAGGCCCTGTGATGTGGAGCGCGGGGGGGATCAGGAGTGTGATTTAGAGGTTGCAGGGGCATGCGGGTGCAGGGAGAGGCAGAGGACAGTGATGGAGTGGGAGATGGAGGGGATCCAGTGGCAGTGCCCACAGCCCAGGGCGAGTGTTGGGTACGGGTAGCAGCCAGGGGAAGGACTGCCAACTGGCAAAGGGGTTGTAGGATTCTGTCACAGGATTTCAGCACCTGCAGGAGAAGCTGCTGCTGTGACACGAGAAGCGCCTCCGATCCCGTGTTTTTCGAGGCTGGCAGAGCTCTGTGCGAGAGCCTCGGGGCTGAGGACACAGACCGGCCCTGCCACTAAGCCCTGCCTACATTTATGACGCTAGAGCAGAGAGAGGGTGCCGGGGTAGTGGGAGGGAGGGAGTCAGGGAGGTGGTGCTGCTGGGTCTGAGGGAGGGGAGTGAAGGCAGTAATAGGAAATGGCTGGCAATTCCCCTATGTTAGGGGTGAGGAGAGGGTGAGGGGAGTTAAAAAGTCAAAAGATGGGCTAAGAAGTCTGGCTTGCTGATTTTAAAAACATCTCCTGCTGTGTGGGGGCCAATCATGATTTATAGGAATTTGACTCACGATTTTGGCAATACTGTGTCTGTAGGCAGGAGCGAGCCTGCTGTGCGAGGCACGGCACATACACAGACCTAAGCGTTGGCAACTGTCTCTGTTCACATGGTTTTACTTAAGCAAGTAGAACTAACTCTTCAGTGCTTGTATTCAGGGCTGATCTCCTCCACCGAGCCCTGTGGCCTGGGGGCTGGCTGCGAGGGCTGCCAGGCACATTCATGGCACGGAAGCAGCCATTGGTAGAATTCTTGGTGCCCTCCAGGCCGCACCCATACAGGCATGGGCCCGGGCACTGTGTCTGACACAGCAAGCAGCTTCTCTCAGCCGCTCTGCTCTCAGTGGGGTTGATTTAGGCTGCAGGCTCTTGAGTATGGCACCAGTTCTGCTCCTCTCTTTCTCCACACCAGCAGTCTGGATCCAGACCTGGACTGTGGCCAAGGGGCTAAGGTGTGGCTGATCCCAGTGCCTTGGGTCCAGACTGGGTCACACTTCAAATAGCCAAGGGTATTGCTGATGAGGCTCTTACAGCCTGCAGTGATGCTCATTGCCTGCTTTGGGCACGAGGGCTTTCACAGCTCCTGCTACCTGGACATCCTGCTCATTTGGTTCCCGTGTCAACACAACGGCATCCGGGCCCGCTACATGATAAGCCCAGCCTGGCAGAACTGTCGGCAAAAGAGCTCTTGCTCCTTCTCACATCTCCAGCACCAGGGACAGACTCTACACTAGTCTGCGCAGCGGGCCACACCCGGCTAGTCCCTTAAATCAAGGGCTTCACAACCTCTCTGATCCACAGTTAGCAGCCTACCATCTGGAGAGCAATCCGCCTGCTACACAGACTCCTCTGTCCGCTGGCTACACGCAGACGCCGCCCCGCCGGTCTTTGTCCACCTGCTACACACAGATGCTGCCCCATGAGCCTCACCCCCTGCTACACACAGACACTGCAAAAGCAACTACAAACAGTAACCACGAGCGTTAACTATTTTGACGTCAGCGGGACCAGATGGCTTGCATCCAATAGATTAGTTTAGAAAGTATTGGCAGGGGTGATCTCCGAAACGTTGCTATTCCTGTTTAACAAACCTCAGAACCCTGGGAAAGTTCCAGAGGGCTGGAAAATAGCTAATTTCAGAAAGGTCACTACAGGCCAGTTACCCGGACATTGATCAGTAAATAATTAAAGGCTTGCAGCATAATTAATAACCAGCATGGTTTTATGGAAAACAGGTATTGTCAAGCAAACTTGATATTGGATCCGATAACAAGGTCAGCTGAGAAAAGTAACTGTATTGACATAACATGCTTAAAACAACATGAGTTTCAATACAGCCAAATGTGCTTGGGGTGGGGGCAGCGTGCAGCGCCCCATGGCCCCCCGCCTCGAAGCCGGACCCACGGCTGGCCACAGCGCGGTGTCGGAACTGGTAGGCACTAGCCCACCTTAGCTGGGCAGCACTGTCGAGGGGACTTTTCACATCCCAGTCAGCGGTGCTGCCCAGAGCGACCCAGTGCCTGAAATGCCGTTGCGACCCGAACTTTGAAAACCAGGGCTGCTCTCGTCTGTGCCATGCAGGAGGTCAGACCAGATGGTCATAATGGTCTGTCCCATCTGGCCTTATAACCTATGACTCTGATACATTCCTCTCTATCAAAGCTGCCAGCCACAGGGGTTAGGAATAAAATACTTTGTCTGGCAGAGAAAGTTTTCCTCCTTATTTTTCAGACCAGTGGTTATTAGGATACTCCAGAGTTCTTACCCAAAGTAGTTTTTCCAGGCCATCTTCATCAGGAGAACAAGCTCAGAGCTTCCTCAGCAAGATCCATGGCTTTCACCTATACAGAAATAGTCAATGCATCCCATGAGGAGAGCAGTCTCCTGACATCTCTACATCCCTCCACCAAACACTGCAGAGCGGAGGTAGTGCCAGATGCTGCACTTGGCTACCAGCTTCTGTCCCGTTCTCCCTCAGTGTCTCCTTCCCTTCTGGCTCCACTGACATGCTGTGGATACAAACCAAAATCTGATAACAGCCCCCCCACCCCGAGAGCGCCAAGGGGGCAGCAGCAGTACCTGAACAATGAAATATCAAAAGGTGTATTTAAAAATGAGTGTGCAAAAGTGTGGCACATAATTTGTCCATGTAATTACTGCGATTGCATATCCCAATGATCAGTTAGACATCTAACTGCCTATTTGCACATACAAATTATTTGTGCACAATTGTGCTTTCAGGTCTGAAATGTCAGGACTCATTAACAGCATCCTCACTGGTTATTAATGAAATAAGCTGATGACATCATAATGGATGCATCAAACAATGATCTCCATGTGCAAGGGTCCATGAAACTCCCACTTGTTTCAGTTCACATGAGTTTGAGCCCCTGCATTGCGCAATGAATTTCTGGCTTCAAATGAACCCGAAACTTAGTCAAAATCATCAGGTTTCGCCCAACTTCAAATGGCTACAATGAGAATCTTCCAAGTTTTGCATGTCAAAGGGCCCAACTACCCTGGAATGAAACTCAGAGCTAGGAGAGCTGGGGCTGGTTTCAAGCTTCATAATCTCCCCCCACCCCCCACCAGTCCTGCCCAACTCTTCCCTCCCTGAGCCCCTGTCCCCACTGGCGGTCGGAGTGGGCTCTTTTCTTGCCTTTCCGTTCGGCCTTGCTCACATTCAGGCACAAAAGGCATCAGTGGGAAATGGTACGTTTCCATACAGCTGGACAAGGCCGCTCAGCGGCCAAGTGAAAATGGTCTAGTTTCACTCTGATGGTTGCGGTTGGACATGTTCCATGCATCCTGGCCTGGGACAGAGAGAGCTGGTACACAATGAAGCACCTGCAGGACAGAGAGAAAGGGTTTCAAGGCCTGCTTCTGCCACCCCCACACTGATTAGCACCTTATACAACAGCAGGCCCAGTGACATCGGAGCAGCTCCTCCCATGTCAAGGGGAGTCACACGGCAGAGTCAGGCCCTAATGCAGACCTTGCATTTCACACCATATTTGTGGGAGCAAAAGCAACTTTTCAGGCCGCCCCTGACAGAGTGCCTTCTCCAGAGCCGCGTTCTCAGGGTGCGGTCCCTCCTTCTGCAGCTGTCACTTTAATAGTGTTGGGTGCTGCACATGCCGCTGGAAAGAAGCTGTGTCCTACACCCTATTGCTTTCCTACACCCATCTACTGGTGCAGCGAAGGAGGGAGAAGCCATCCTTTCAGCAGCGGAGGATACGCTACGATCTTAGCGACATCTCTGTTGCGTAACAACAGTCCCTCAAGCTCGCCGTCACGTGTGTGCGCTAGAAAGCGGTTCTGCGCTGAGTCAAAACGGCACCGCCTCCGTTCCCAGCGGCGCTGCCCACTCTGCAGAGCCAGGGTCCCAGCTGCTAGCGCTCGCCGCTGAAAGAAGCGTTCCCTGCTTTCAGTCCCCCTTGCCCTGCAGAACGAACAGCCAAGCGCGAATGAGCGCCTCTTTGTGCAGCAGGAAAGGCGCTGTCCATGGAGCGCCAGCGAGTTACTGCTCGGCAAACCTGCCCAACGCCAGGGGGTGGGCAGGTGTCAACAAGGGCAGCTTTGGCCTGCAAAATGGAGACCCCTGATGATAATGCATGAGAAACATTGGGCCCTGCCTGGCTGTCTGAGCTTAGGTGGAGATTGCAGAGCTGGAGCTTAGAGGAGCCACCATTTTGCTTGTAAACGGAGCATATTTCCAGAGTCATGTGTCAGATCAGAACAGCATTTTCAGACAGCGTGGTGCAGCATCTCTGGAAATCAATGCAGGATCCTCCTGCTATGCGCCCGTTCACACCTAGAGTTGGTGCGACTGGCACCAGGAGGATCAGCCAGTGCAAAGGGGTCCCCTGAGGATGTAGAGCCAGCATAGGCACTGCTGTTCTCCTTTCATCTGCTGGCACGGCAGGGAGAGGGACATGTCCGAAGGAAAGGGAGCATGGGACACTAAACTCCCCCCCCCCCCCCCCCCCCAATCCCTGGCTTGGGTTTTGACTCCTTTAGTTTGGTGTTTGGGTCAGAGCTGCCTTCAGGCAATACCGTCTCTGCAGGGAAGACCACATGGCACCCAGTGGCAGCAGGAAGAGGATAGTGAGCACGAAGATGAACTCTAAGCCAGTGGTCCTCAACCAGGGGTCCGGGGCCCACTGCGGGGCCACGAGCAGGTCTCAGGGGGTCCGCCAAGCAGGGCTGCCCTTAGACCTGCTGGGGCCCAGGGCAGAAAGCCGAAGCCCCACCGCCTGGGGCAGAAGCCCAGGGCTCCCACGTCCCGCCACCCGGGGCTGACGCCAAAGCCTGAGCAAGTTAGCATCACAGGGCCCCCCTGTGGTGTGGGGCACCAGGCAATTGCCCGGCTTGCTACCCCCTCATGCCGGCCCTGGCTTTTATAGGCAGAAAAACCAGTGGTTGTGGCACAGATGGGCCATGGAGCTGTTACAGCATGTTGGGGGGGCGAGAACCGAGAACCCCAGCTCTAAGCCACAGCTCCAACTTCGGGTGCGCAGCTCCGGCACAGATCTGCCCCACATCCAGCCCCACAGGTGTGCTCTGGCAGGGGGCCACGAGCGCTGGCCTTGGCCCTCCCGTTGAATCCGTTGTGCACCACCACAGGGTTGCAAGTGGAAATGAACAGGTGACATAATGTTGGGTCTGCAGCTCTGAACCGCCCAGAACTGAGGAGAGGGTAGTGTTTGAAGCAGGGGTTTGGGCCAGGCCTGTCTGGCACTTAGGGTGAGCCCAGAACAGGGCCCAGCTCTCGTCCCCTCTTCGCAGAGACCCAGGATGTGGTTTGTGCAGGAGTTGAAGGCGTGTGATGCACCCTAGCTCATGTTTCACTTCCACCTCTCTTGTCTTTTCAGATGCGCTGGCTCCCTCCCTCAGAGGCTGCTTCTCAGGGCTGGAAGTCCCGTCAGTTCTGCTGAATACTGTGTAAGTGTACGGCTCGGCGTGGGCTTCGCTTCCCCGGCACCAGCTGGAGGGAATGGCCCCTTCCAACCGTCACTGCGGGCAGGCGAGGAAGGGGATGTCCTGCCATAGCAGAATTCACGTCGCGGCCCCCGGCTCTGGTCGGAGTCTGTAGGCCTGGGAGGAACGGCGGTATCTCCTAACGCATCCCCAGTCCCTACGTTCCTCTCCCTTGCTGTCACCGTCTGATAAAGTGATTCAGTGCCCGCAGATGGCATTAGGGGTGGGTGACGGAGCCCAGGGCACCGAAACTGCAGTTGAAGGAAGTCACTGGACAGTGCTGTTGGAGTGGCTGTGATGCCATTCATTCAGTACGAGGCTCCCCCCCGGAGCAGAGCCAGGAAGGGACACCGCTGGCTGCAAGGGAGGGTGCAGCACATGGAAACACAAGATATGTGTGTGTGTGTGTGTGTGTGAAGGCAAAAGGGCGGGCATTCTGCTCTGTGGGACACGGGGAGCCCACGAAGCAGAACCACATCAAAGGGCCAGACAGGGAGAAAATGCCCTAGCTCTGTAGCTTGGAAGGCCAGGAGGAGGCTGCAGGTCTTGTCTGACCTGCCTAGCCTAGGCTGTATCCTTCACTCAGGGGCGCCTCCCTGTGGGTGCCCTAGAGCAGATCGTTCAGAGCGCTCACGCATGCTCAACGAACACGTGTGTTTTCTAAACATTGACTGTGAATCTCTCTCCTTCGGGTGCATGTTTAGCCGAACAGAGAGCTAGCGGGCTCTGCTGCTGGAGTGACTGGTTTAGCCTCCGTCAGGCAGAGATGGCGAACATTTTCGTTCACCATTGCTGTGTGTTTTTATCACACACCCTGGAGAACAGGGCCCCAGATGAATTAACTAAACCCAACAGGCAGGTCTTAGCTCCGTCATTCCCAGCCCGGCTTTGTCAGAGCCCCAGGGCAATAGCTGGGTGGCTGGGTACCCTGACCCCACAGCCCTTGTGCCCCATGCCTAGAGCCCCTCTATCGTCCCCTGGCAGACTTACCCTGCCTCTCCCTATGTCTGGCCTGGCCATGCTCTTTCCTGTCCCTTGTTTTCTCTCCACCCTCTCCCTTTGCACCTTGTTTTCTCTTTCTAGTCTTATCCCCCCGTCATTCCTTGCTCTCCCTGCAGCCCAGGGGGTCAAGACCCAGGCTGTGGTGGCAGAGCGGACACACAGAGCTGGGGCCTGGCACCCTATGGGCACAAGCTGACCCAGGCCCAGCTGTACTGGGGCCCCCTGGAGCAGGGAGGGGAGAGGATTGCAGACACTGCCCACAACTCTGGCCACAGCAGCATGTTTGTGCTGGAGAGTCAGCATGGATTCAGGATCATGCCCAGACACCACTGCTCATCTCCTTGGCCCTGTGCCCCACGGTGCCATGCTGGCAAGGCTGTATTGGGAGCACTCTCTCATAGCTGGCAGCAGTGGGCCTGCACCTTCAAAGAGATGTGACGTTAACGTATGTCTCACACTGGCTGTCAGCTTCGCGGAGCGTGGCCTGGAGGTGACTAGCAAGGGCTGCCAGGGAAGGCTGGAGAACATGACCCAGTGTTTTGGTGGCTCAGTGCAGTGGCTCCGGCTTGTGTGCTCATCCCCAAGCGTTCCTCGTTCACAGGCTCATTGTAGGCACCACGTTCCCTATGTGCCACACAAAGCTGGGGGCCCCACCGTCACATTCCTTGTTGAGAGTTGTCTACCTCAGCACTGCGGGAGCCCACAGCTGAGGTCATAGAGAGGCCTGCGTGCCTGCAGGGCAGGGGTCTTGCAGCACTCGGTGCTCCTGGCCTGAGTTGTCTCTCTTGCTGTGGGGACCTTGTGCCCACGGCAGGCCCTGGCACGCTGAGGGGGTGCCCCACGTGCTCCTGCCCTTGTCTATTGCTGACATTTGTGGGTGGTCCCTCATGCAGTTGTATGTGGGGGAGATTCTCCCTGCCAGTGGCCCAGCACTGGCCGATGGCAGTGCAAAGCCGAGAGCAGTCTATCTGAAACACCCAGGCTACCAAGCATGCCCCGCTCCAGACGGCAGGTCTGTCAGTGCCCGTGGAGCTTCTAGCTACTCACCAGTGTGCATAGGGAGTAAATGGCACGAGGAAACTGCCTTTTACCAGCTTCATCACGTTGGGGTATCCTGGTGCCTGCTGGTGGGACATGCTGTGGTCTGACTGATGCCCTCACAGTGACTGTGCCAATCCTCAGCACATCCTCATTGTCCAGCTGATTACCATCTCAGCAATACTGTTTCTTACTAGACTTGAAAGTGCCTGTAGTCTGCGCCCCTCTCAAAACCATCTCTGCTAAGAAACCATGGGATAGACTTCATTTAGAGAGAGACAACCCTAATAAGCAGATATTTTCTCAGCTGAAAGAATGGCTCAGTCACCCTGCCACTGAATGTTCTGCAGGGGTACAGTCAAAGCTGTAACCCAGACTCATTCAGAATGGCACTGAACTACTCAGTAAATCTTCCAGCAGCATGGCCTCAAGTCACCCGTAGACAACATTCACGACACGTCTGAAGATCCTTGTGTGCATACACAGAGAGGTGGGATCACCTCTGCTTATGAAATTAGTGAGACCATTACTAGTTACTGTGTCCCACGCTGATGTCTCACATGGCAAAAAGGATGCTGACCAATTGGAGAGGGTTCAGAAAAGAGCTACAGGGATGATGTGCAGTCTGGAAAACCTGCCTTCAGAGAAATACTAAAGCAGCTCAGGCTTCAAGAGAAGGTTGAGAAGTGACGATGACAGCCTGCAAGCACCTGTATAGGGAGGGGCTTTCTGAGAGCAGAGGACTCTAACCTACAGACCATGGCAGAACGAGATCCAACAGCTGGAAGTTGAAGCTCAACAGTTTGTACTGGAAATAAGGTGCAAATGTTTAACAGGAATGGTGATTAACTGCTGTAACAAACTACCAAGGGACGGGGTGGATTCTCCATCACTTGACATCTGTCTCTCTGGACTCTCTCTTTCTAAAATATATGCTCTGGCTCAAACTAAGTTATGGGCTGGATGCAGAGATCGCTGTGTGAGGTTCTCTGGCCTGTGTTAGATGGGGAGGTCAGGCTAGATGATCATAATGGTCCCCTTCAGGCTTTAGAATCTGAATCTAAAAGTGCATACAGAATACAGCTTGCAAAGATTCTCCACAAAGACGAAAGCAAGGAGGCTCCATTCTCCCTGAAATGCACAGATCCTTCCTTACTCTTTACAACATGCATGTCCAAATACAACAAAAATGTCTTATTAAAAGTTAATGAAAACTCCCTTGGCAGCAGATCAGGCCAGGGTCCATAAATGAAAAACACATGTAGTTACTGAGCACAGATTACCACAGCACAGGGGAGAATTTATTTTATTATACAAATGTACTCTTTTGATGCAAATCAGTGTTGGAAGAGAAGTTAGAGAAGATACAGTCTGTAAATATTGCAGCCATTTGTGGATAAATAAACTGTGGATATTAAAACAAAAAGTAAAACCACTAGGCCAGTAGCAGCGCTAAGCCCTAATGCATCTACCAGACTGTTCCCAGGCTTTGCCCACTTTCACAGCACATCCGTCTAAGTTCCTTGTGATTCTTGACATGCAGCTCAGATAAAAGGGTTCAGCAGGCTTCCCACCATACACACGCCGAGGTCACCCACCACTGGTAGCTCCTGGAGTCTGGGCGTACTGTCCCTCCCAGTGATACTGTCTACGGCCAGACAGCCTCCCCCTTTCCCTCACACTCCCCACTAGCTCTGCATTTTACATGTAAAGCTCAATAAACGTGAATGTCACAAATAAAACCCAGGGGATACATTTCTTAAGGGAGATCGGCAAATGCTACCACATCTGGCTAGCTCTGATGTTGTATGTAATGTCCCACTGAGCACCTTCACATGCCCTCAGTGAGAGATTAGTGCCTAGCAAAGGGGCCAGGTTGGCAGGGCTAGGCTGTACATCCTCCACTCAGCCACAGCTCTTCACTGACCGCAAGCACATTCGGCCCCATCACCGGGCTCCAAGCCTTTTCTGAGGCCCTGCTCTCCCACTCCGATCTGTGCAAGCAGGCCAGAGCCTAGCCCCCTGTGCGCTCAAGCTGTGCCACCTGACCTGAACCCAGCAGGAGGACCTGACTACGAGTGTTGGGCCCGCGTTGGGGCAGGTGGGAAAACAACTGGATCCTCTGGGGCTTCGGTCAGGTTGGCTCTCCGCATCCTGCCTGGGTGTTGGTGAGGCGCTGGCTGCTTGCCCCGCTCCTGCCGGCTGCCACAACCTGACTATGCTGTGCAGTGAGTGTGCCAAGAAGTCACAGCACCGCTCGCTCCACGGCACACAGAGTCAGCATGGGGCAGCGGCTGTCAGGAGCAGGGCACGCAGCTGCAGCCACCACCATGCCAGCCGCACGGGCAGGAGGTGGTGCTGGCACTCACTCAGGTTCAGGGGGAAGTGTCGGGTCAGAAAATGATTCAAGCCTCTCGGGCTGGGGCTTGGGTCTGGGTTGGGTTCACATCAGGCTTAGAAAGTAGAGCTGAGCAGACCTCTGCTCTGAGGCTTAGGGGAGCAGCAGCAACGGGAAGTCATCCTGACACAGATGGGCTCGGGCCAGTTAGGGCAAGATTTTTTGCAAGCAGCTAGTGCCTTTCAGTGCCCAACTTGAGAGCCCTCAGAAGGGCCTGATCTCCAAGGCTGGGTCTGGCCGGCAGTGCTGCAGACTTGTGCCCGGGCAGCTGAAAAACAAACACCACAAGCTGCCACAAATTGGACCCCGGACTCATGAGTCGTGTTAGAAAATCTTGGCTTTAATTTCTAAACCTAAGGGTATGTTTTCACAGCAGCTGGGAGTAGTCGTCCCAGCACGGGGAGACCAACATGAGCCAGCTCTGCTCAAGCCAGTGCGTTAAAACCGACAGGTCACGGCTCGGGCTAGCCACCCTGAGTATGTGCCCACGGGTCAGGTGGGATTGTGCTCGAGCGGCTAACCCAGGCTGCTGCCACACTGCTACTTTTCGTGCACTACCTCCAGCAGACTTAGCACAAGTCTGTCCATCCACACTGGGAAACACCCGCGCAGTGGCTGAGTGGATGTACCCTAAGATAAACAAATACATAGAAGAGACCCCAGCACCAGCCAGGTGGGCCACTTCAGAGAGACTCCAGTGCCTCAGAGGGACCTGAGTGCCAGCCAGGTGTGCCACCTCAGAGAGACCCAGGTGCCTAAGAAAGACCTCCATGCCAGCAAGATACACTGCCTCAGAGAGACACCAGCACCAGCCAGGTGGGCCACCTCAGAGAGACCCTGGCGCCTTGGAGAGGTCCCAGTCTCAGCCAGGTGTGCCACCTCAGAGAAACCCCAGTGCCAGCCAGGTGTGCCATCTCTGAGAGACCCTGGCACCTTGGAGAGATCTCAGTGCCAGCCAGGTATCCAAACTCATAGAGACACATGGTACCTTGGAAAGATCCCAGCAATAACCAGATTTGCTGCCTTAGTGATACCTTGGTGCTTTGGAGAGGCCCCAGTGCCAGCCAGGTGTACCATCTGAGAGACCCTGGCACCTAAGAAAGTCCTCCACATCAGCAAGACCCCAGCACCAACTAGGCGTGCCACCCCAGAGAGACCTGAGTGCCAGCTGGGCATGCTGCCTCAGAGAGATCATAGTGCCTTGGAGAGACCCTGGCACTTAAGAAAGACCTCAGCACCACCAAAGTGCACTGCCTCAGAGAGACCCTAGCACCAGCCAGGTATTCCACCTTGGAAAGACCCCAGCACCTCCAAGAGAGCCCAACGCCCCGTAGAGACCCCAGTGCCAGCCCGGCACACCGTCTCGGAGAGAGCCCAGCGCCCCGTACAGACAGGGCCAGCCTGGCACACCGTCTCGGAGAGAGCCCAGCGCCCCGTACAGACCCCACGGCCAGCCCGGCACACCGTCTCGGAGAGAGCCCAGCGGCTCGTACAGACCCCAGTGCCAGCCCGGCACATCGTCATGGAGAGAGCCCAGCGCCCCGTACAGACCCCGCGGCCAGCCCGGCACACCGTCACGGAGAGAGCCCAGTGCCCCGTACAGACCCCGTGGCCAGCCCGGCACCCCGTCTCGGAGAGAGCCCAGCACCCCATACAGACCCCGCGGCCAGCCCGGCACACCGTCTCGGAGAGAGCCCAGTGCCTCACAGGCACAACCAATGGCTGCAGGTGCAGTCAGCAAGCTTCAAGTTGGAAATCCGATGCAGAATTTTACCAGTAATAATATTAACCACGGCAACTGATACTTACTAAAAGATATGCTGGATTGTTCCACTCTCACTCGGGCAGGAGTCACGGGGTGACAGACTCTGGCCTGTGCTATGTAGGTCAGACTAGATGAGCACAATGGGCCACTCTGACCTTACAGTCAGTGATTCTATAGAAAGCCAAGATGGTTAGAGAAAACAGAAGTGTCCTGGACTAAAAATACAGACGTGCCTCAGACTGACGTTGGCGAAGTGCTGCTCTATCTATTACCTAGTCGGGAAGCACTGACTGGCAGAGAGAAAGCCTGCATCCCTGGGGATTCATAGATCTGAGACCAGAAAGCGCCACTCTGATCATTTAGTCTGACCTCCTGTGTAACTCAGGCCAGAGAACTTCCCCACAATATCTCCTAGAGCAGATCTTTCAGAAAAATATCCCGTCCGGATTTTAAAATGGTCACTGATGGAGAATCCACCACGATCCCTGGTAAATTGTTCCAGTGGCTAATTACTCACACTTACACCTTGTTTCCAGCCTGAAATGGTCTAGCTGCAACTTCCAGTCATTGGATCATGTTATCCCTTTCTCTGCTAGACTGAAGAGCCTGCTGTTAAATATTTGTTCCCCACGGAGGTACTGATCGCTCAGAGGCTGTCGCGCCCCTCCTTAACATTGCTGCTCTGCTTGCAAATGGCACATGTTCAGGGCCTAGCTGGCCCCCATGTCTCTGTTCTTTGTAGGACACCAGGTGCTCTTGGTACCCTGGCAACAAGTGCTCAGATCCTGATCACATGGTCTTGTCAAACGTGTTCAGTTGGACTCCCCTTTGCCCAGCCTCCCATACGTATGGGTGTGCCCTGGTGTTCCTCCCCACCAGCTGGAAAGAGACCAGCATCCAGGCCCAGGTTAGATTTCTTTCCCTTTCTTCAGTGCTCTGCTTATTGTCTTTGCAAACCAGAAAGGAACATGTGCAAAAAGCAACACAAACAATAGTTTGGCTAGGGGTTCAGGCTAGTCCTCTGGCAGCTACCAGATAGGGCCCTCTCTGGCTCCACACAGGGGTGCCACAGGGTCTGTCGGCTAGCCTGCAGCCTCTTATTCTGGTTACCGTCTCCTCTCTCCTGGTTTCCCCCCTTTATATTGTCCCACTGAGAGCATGAGCTAATCATGCAGTGCTGATCAGATGCATTAGCTGATTCTCTGCACCTGCCTGCTGGGCTTCTGTCTGGGGCAGGGTCAGCTGCTCCCTGTTCCCCCACCCCACCCCTCCCCAGGACTTAAAGGGGCAGGTTGTGCTATTACATGCCCTTCCTTCCCCCCCCCCCCAGCCAACCCCCAGGAGTGGTGCCCGCAGTGCCTCCTTCCCATGAAAATTGTCTGCATTCACGTGTCTGGCTCCGGACCGGTAGTGACCTGTAAATGCATACAGTTGCAGGGCTAGGTGCCATTGTGTCTGTCTTGGGGTTTGTCTTGTACATAGCATGGTCAATGATAAGGATGAAATTTGCTCCAAGCAAATGGTACCTCAGGGCCTCAATGGTCCACTCTATCACCAGGCACTCCATTTCAAATCACTGCATAGTTTTGGTCCCAGGGCAGGAACTTTCTCCTCAGATGTAACATGGGGGTTCCCCATCCTCAAGGATAGCCCCAATGCCCATTCAGAGGTATCAGTCTGCAAGATGAAGTCCCTAGTAAAGTCCGGGCTACGTGGCACTGGTGTGCTGCAAAGGATTCACTTGATATCCCCAAATGCATCTGCACATGCAGGAGCCCAAGGCACCTTCTGTGGTGCCTTGTTGTGCAGAAGGTTCGTTAAAGGGACGGTGGTATAAATCGACAATAGTATCCAGCTAGCCCCAGAAAAGATTTTACTTGTCACTTAGTGGCAGGGATTGGCGGGTCTTCAAGAGCCTTTACCTTGTCTACCAGCAGCTTGATTCTCCCATTCCCACAGGGTATCTCAGGTATTTTGTATCTGCATATCCAATCCAACATTTCATGGGGTTGGCAGTGAAGCCCACTTCCCTGAAGGACTAGAGCACCGCTCTGACCCACTGGAGATGTTCTGCCCAGATACTTGTATAAATCACTTCATCATCCAGGTTGGCCACAGCATATACCCAGCGAGGTAGGAGTAGCTTATCCATAAGTCTTGGAAATGTCGCTGGGCCCCCATGGAGACCAAACGGAAGGGTTTGGAATTGGTAGAGGTCATAAGGTGTGGCAAGTGCAGTCAGCTAGTAAGGGCCAGAATTGTTATATATTAGGCCTGCCCCAGTTCATCTCGCATCTCGTCAATCTTAAGCATATGATACACATCAAATTTAGAACTTCATTTACTTTGTGGAAGTCAATACAAAACTGAATACTGGGGGTCAGTAGGCCTCAGCCACCTGCTCAAAGGTCTCTAGGAAGGACTCCAGGTCACCCTCTGGTCCCATCTTAGTGTGAGGGCTCCTCTTCCCACCCTGGCAGCCTGCACCAACCTGTAGAGTGGGGGGGTCCCAAGCCAATGTTCTGAGCACGCACTGCTGATGACCCTCTTGATGCTTCTGCGGGAACTACGGCTGCTGCTGTGGCAGTCAGGCACTCTGGCGGCCACTGCTTTCCTTTCCAAGTCATAGAAGCGGCAAGACCCCTGCTTTTCCACGGGCCATGGAAAGCCACGCCCGCATTCTCCATTACGTGTACCCTGGTGGCTCTAGTCACCAGCTGGAAATAGACAATCAGACAGGCCCAGGTTCGTTTTCTGTCCCTGTCTTCGGGGCTCTGTTTATTGTCTTCACAAACAAGATAGACAAGTGTGCAAAAAGCAACACAAACAACCATCTGGGGTGGGGGGGGTTCAGACTGGGGTCTTCTGGCAGCTACCAGGTGGGGCCCTCTCTGACCCCACAGGGCAGCTACACAGGTTTGGCTGGTCTGCCTGCAGTGATTACCAGCTCCGCTCTCCTGGTTTTCCCCCTTTATACTGGCCAGCTGAGAGTGCAGACCAATCATGAGGTGCTGGTCAGCTGCTTCCCAGCATCTGTCTGCTGGGCTTCATGCTAGGGCAGGGTCAGCTCTCCCCAGCCCTCTCCCTTTGGGCTATTAAAGGAGCAGATAGCCCTCTTGCAATGGACAACAAGCCACTTCTTGCCCATCCAGTTCAGTATTTAGAGCCATCAGCACCATTTCAGGTTGGCCTTTTGTTCCTGGGTGCTAATCCCCCAGACCCCGGGGAAAGAGAACATAGGTTTCATTCCCCTCCCAGCAGCGTACGACGCAGGAGCAATCCAAGGCAGTTACAATACAATGGACTCGTGAGTCCCCTCCTGACTCAACCCCAGAGTGACCACAACGCAGCATCGCGCCCCTCCCATTGGGCTGGGCCCTGCACAACACAGACTAAGAAGCAGTCTGTGCCCCGAAGCGCTTACAAGCCAGCCAGCCTAGACAGCCATAGTGGGGACAGACGGACAGACAGCCAAAATCCCAACAGCGCATCTTGCAAGGTGCTTTTTAACCAAATGGCTCCAGACCCGCCTACCCCGCCCCATCGTCCATCTGCCCCTTCCAAAAAACCCTCCCAGCCCACCCCATAGAAACAAGAGCCAAGTGGGAGGAGCCTGTTCCTCTGTCCCAGTCTCACCCACTCGCTAATAGTAACCAGATCAAAGTCCCACTCCCCTGCCTCCCACCCCACTAACACCTTATAAGATGACGAAAAGAAAAATTCCCACCAGCGAGAAATCAAAGCTCCCCAGCTGGACAGACTGCAGAACAGCTGGCTGGGGAGGTGCTGCGAAAGGGGGTTGCTTACTGTTTGAGGGAGCGCTCCCCACTCCAAGCCACCAATCCCACGCACGCCCCCACCCATCCACATGGTTAGCTTGACTCTTCCCAGGCCCTCACAGCTAGCTTGAGGCCCCAGAACAGATCAAAACCGGCCTTGCTGGAAATAGCCACACTTGGAAAAGGACCATGTCTCTTAGCTGATACCTTAATTTATGGCTGTTGCCTTTAAGCCTCCGCATCTTGGTCCTGTCTTTTTAGGAAAGGACATGATGTCCAGTGGCTATTTCCATGCCTGCGTATTAGAAAGCGATGCATGAAGAATCTGTTTTGAATGTTTGGGGAACAGCTTTTTTTCCAAAATAAGGATTGCTCCAACGTCACTAGTGGAGACGTACACAACGCCATATTTGGGAATGGTGTATTATTAGTTCCCTCGCGGCGCTCTGGCTGCTGCAGCCACACGACCTGGCCCAGAAAAGAGCAGCCCCTGCACCTCGCTGTAAGGACCCCCCCCAGCAGAGGGGGATCAGCGCAGCTTGTCGTCTGAAACGAGACCCCCACATTTCTCTCCAGAACAGAGTGGGGGCGTCGCTCGGGCAGGAGAATGGCTCCCCCCGCGAGGTTCTCGGCAGGACGGGGTCCTGTCTCCATCAGAGTTCTGCGGGGAGAGCGGCGTTCTGCTCCCCGCTCTTTTCCAGACTTTCTGTGCGACCCTGTAGGAATCCCTGAAAGTCTGCGAGGCGGGGCAATGTTCCCCCTGCAGCAGAGACAGCCTAATTCATTAGGGGCTCAGTCATGCTGTCATTATTGGGGCTGCTCAGGGCCAGGCACGCCAAACCCCTACGGTGCCCGTAGCATGCTGGGTGGACTGCAACTCAGAGGCCAGCCTTGTAGGTGCTTCAGCAGCTGGGCCTTGTAGGCGCTAGCCCTGGTGGATCCCACTAACCACTCGTATGGCTACGGGAGAGGGTGTTTATTAGGGCTGGCAGAAAAGGGGAAGGCTGCAGATGCCCTAGGTACAGGGGCGACGCAGTTCAAAGTGAGCAGTAGCAGTAAATGTTCGGACTGCCCAGTCGAGAGTCAGGCCTAGTGCAGTCTGTCTCGTGCTTCTCGCTGCACTGCCCCAAGAGCAGCCCGGCAGGGAGACAACGACTTGGGCAGCTCCACTTGTCTCTCTCTGGCACTCCTTCCTAGTGGGAACAGGGGAGTGGGATGTGCCTCTGTGTCCCAGGCACACAGGGTCACTGTCGCTCCTCCCTGGTTCAGACTGCGCCGGGTGCTTCCTGATTTGCACCTCAATTGTGTGGTCACTGACTGTTTCTGGGGAGAGGCTGCCTGAGCTTTGCACGTCACTGTGGTAAGGTCCTGGGACCGCGACAGTTCTGGGCAGGGATCTGCGGCAGCCGGGCTTACTGCTCTGTTTGATTTGTTCTGCCCAGTGACTCATTTTAGTTACTGCTCCAGTATGTTGCACATCTAGTGTGTGACGACTGGCTCCTGGGGTCAGGGTGTTGGGATTGGTAATCCCGGGACTGGTGATGCTGGGAGAACTAGCACGCCGGCATCACTCCCCTACACTGCGCAGCGGTAGAGTTAAAGCTGCAGGCGTGGCCGGCCGGTGTGTGCACAGACAGGAAGGGAAAGGGGAAATGTGCAGACAAGCCCAAACTACATGCCCAAAAAGTCACAATCCCGCAGTAGAGGAAGAAAATGATATTGGTTAAAGAACTGACCTGGTTTAGAGGGGAAGTGAAGGCAGCTGTAAAAAATAAAAATACATAACAATGGAAGGAAGGGGAAGCTGATAGTAATGAATATAAAGCAGAAACTAGGAATTGTAAAAAAATGATAAGGGAAGCAAAGGGACAGAAAAAGGAATCATGGCCAGCAGAATTAAGGACAATAAGGAGGAGGTTTTTAAGTATATTAGGAACAAAAAGAATTCTAGTCTATTACTAGATCAAAACAGAATTATCAATAAAAATGCATAAAAAGCAGAAGTTCAATAAATATTTCTGTTCTGTATTTGGGAAAAACAGACAGTCAAATCATGTGATAATTACTATTATCATTAATAAAGAATTAAAGGAGGGTAATATAATTAATGCCAATCAATAAGGATGTAAGGAAACTAGATCCTGTCAAACTGATCGATATCTTTTTTTGATGAGATTACAAATTTGTTTGATTAAGATAATAGTGTTGATTAATCTTCTTAGACAGAAGTAAGGCTTTTCACTTGATACAGCAGGACATTTTGATTAAAAAGCTAGAATATAAACTTAATGTGGCTCACATTAAAGGGATTAAAACCTGGTTGATAGGCCTCAAAATGTAATTGTAAACAGTGAGTCATCATCAAGTGGGTGTGTTTCTTGGGAGGTGCTGCAGGGATCAGTTTTTGGCCCTATACTTTTTAACATTTTTATCAATGACCTGGAAGAAAACATAAAATCATCACTGATAAAGTTTGCAGGCAACACGTAAATTGGAGGATTGGTTAAAAACAAAGAGGACAGGTCACGGAATCAGAACGATCTAGATCGCTTGGTAAACTGGGTGCAAGCAAGCAATATGCATTTTATATGGCTAAATCAAAATGTTCACATCTAGGAACAAAGAATGGGGGCCATACTTACAGGATGGGGGACTCTATGCTGGGGAGCAGGGACTCGGACAAAGATGTGAGGAGCATGGGGGACAATCAGCTAAACATCAGCTCTCAGTGTGACACTGTGGCCAAAAAAGCTCGTGTGATCTTGGGATGCGTATACAAAGGAATCTCAAGTAGAGGTAGAGAGGTTATTTTACCTCTGTATTTGGCACTAGTCTGACCGCTGCTGGATACTGTGTAAGGTTCTGGTGCCCACAGTTCAAGAAGGATGTTGATAAATCTGAGAAGGGTCAGAGAAGAGTTGCAAGAATGATTAAAGGATCAGAAAACATACCTTGATTCACAGAGCTCAATCTATTTATTTTAACAAAGAGAAGGTGAAGGGGTGACTTGATCACAGTCTATAGGTATTTACATGGGGAACAAATATTTAATAATGGGCTCCTCAAGTCTGTTAGAGAAAGATATAACATGATCCAATGGCTGGAAGTTGAAGCTAGGCAAATTTAGACTGGAAATAAGGTGTAAATTTTTAATAGCAAGGGTAATTAACCATTTTAACAGTTTACTAAGATTGTGGTGGATTCTCCATCACTGGCAATTTTAAACGAAGATGGGATGTTTTTCTAACAGATCTGCTCTAGGACGGTCTGTGGTCCATGTTTTCCAGGAGGTCAGACTAGATGATCACAATGGCCCTTCTAGCCTTGGAATCTGCAGATCTATGAGCAAGCCTGAGCACATTTGGGGTGTCTGTCAGGCCCACTCACACTCCCTGCTGAAGAGACTCTTAAAAATAGCGGCAGGGGACAGAAAATCATGAGCGTTGTAATGCTGGACATTCTCGTTAAAGATGCTCTACTTAAAACTTGATTTTTTTTTTATTACATTAGTCAGTTTTTGTTAAAAAATCAACGTGCCCGTGCTATCTTGTACTTTGGAATGAGCAATCTCCAGTAATCCCAACCAGGCCTGTAGCATCCAAAGGCCAGACACGGAGGCGGACACCCCTACCTCTTATCTCCCAACCTTCCCCAATGCAGATGTTTGCTGTGTTTAATCCACCAGTTAAGGAAGTCCAGTGGAGAGTTAGGAACTGAACAGGGCGTTTATGAAGCATAAAAGTAATGCAGCTGTAACTGCACAAAGAGCAAAGAGAATTGTAGTTCTAGCTGCTTTCACGCACAGTCCTCAGTCCCCCACAAACCTCTTCAGCAGGATATGAGGCCAGACGCCTGACATTGCTATCACAGCAACCTCCCAGGTCATCCATGAAGGCATGAGGCCACTTCCAGCAACTTCACCCTTTCCTGGGGCTGTGCACCCTGCCCCTTGCTCCTCTGAAACAGATGTTATCACCTCCATTATTGACAACTTGGAAACAGTCAGTGTTGCATGAATGGCAACAAGTTCTCCGTTATTTGGTGCTCCCCCTCTTGGATTTCCAGACCTCAGTGTCAATTCAGAAACACACATGGTTCCTGTGGAGTTTCTGACTGTACCTGTCTTTTTTCTGTCACAGGTATCAGGTGTGTGATGGTGGCTACAATCAGTCTTGTGGGTATTAATGGAGCCTTTGAAGGTGGCTACTGGTTTCTCATGCCCTCCTGCAAAACTACAGTGTGCTGGTAAGTTAGAGGCAACCGTCAAACCGCACACTGCTTTGGGGATGAAACCCTCCTGGCAGCAAATGAGCAGGATCAGCTTCTTCACCCCCTAAGCTGCCGTGGGGCTTACAGTCATAACGTGGGAGAATTATTGTCTCAGACCTGCAGCGAGGATGCAGTGTCCAGCGCAGTGAATCACGGGACTGGCACTTCACCCTGCTCCTGCGTCTGTGTGGCAAATGGCACAGATGCAGTCGCAGGGGCACGTAGAGAAGAATACATTCATTAGCCCACATGCTGGGCAGTCACCTGTCTGCCACGCAAAGCACTTTGCAGCTGTACAGGAAGGATGGGCGTCACCTAAACCAAAATAGAACCAGACTGCTGGCATGTAAAATTTAAAAGGTGGTACAGGACATTTTAAACTAGGGCCTGGGGGAGAGAAGCACAAAGTTCAGACAGAGAGATCCCTTAGGGGAGGATCTATTAACGGGGATTCTCTATAGCCTAGTAAAGCAGAGAGGATAGAAGTTGATAAAGTCCCAGAAGCCACTGAAGAGAAACAGTCATTTGAAAAAGAAATCCTATTCAATTACGTCACATGACAACTAAACAGTGACACATTTTATAAGTGCTTGTATATACATGCTAGAAATCTATATACTAAGATGGGTGAACTTGAGTGCCTGGTACTAAATGAGATTATTATTATTATAGGCATCACAGAAACTTGGTGGAATGATGATAATCAGTGGGAACACAGTAATACCAGCGTACAAAATACTCAGCGATGAGAGTAGGTCATGCAGGTGAGGGAGTTGTACTATATGGGAAAGAAAGAATAGTGTCAAATACAGTAAATATCTTAAATGGATTAAACTGTACTAAGGAATCTCTATGGATAGAAATTCCATGTTTGAATAACAAGAATACAGCAGTAGGAATATACTACTGACCACCTGACCAGGATGGTGACGGAATCTGAAATGATCAGGGAGATTAGAGAGTCTAAAAAAATAGAAATCTTAGTAACACTGGGTGATTTCAACTATCCCCATATTGACTGGGTATGTGTCACTGCAGGACAGGATGCAGAAATAAATTTTCTAGACACCAGTAATGACTGTGTCTTGGAGCAGCTAGTCTTGGAACCCAAAAGGGGAGAGGCAGTTCTTGATTTAGTCCTAAGTGGCACACAGGGTCTGGTCCAAGAGGTGAATGATAGACTCATAGAAGATCAGGGTTGGAAGGGACCTCAGGAGGTCATCAACCCCCTGCTCAAAGCAGGACCAATTCCCCACTAAATCATCCCAGCCAGGGCTTTGTCAAGCCTGACCTTAAAAACCTCTAAGGAAGGAGATTCCACCACCTCCCTAGGGAAGCCATTCCAGTGCTTCACCACCCTCCTAGTGAAAAAGTTTTTCCTAATATCCAATCTAGACCTCCCCCAGAAGGGTGAATATGGCTGAACCGCTTGTTATTAGTAACCATAATGTAATTAAGTTTAACATCCTTGTGGGAGAGAAAATACCAAAGGCGGCCACCGCAGCAGCATTTAACTTCAAAAAGGGGAACTACACAAAAAGGAGGAAGCTAGTTAAATGGAAATTAAAAGGAACCGTCACAAGAGTGAAATGCCTGCAACCTGCATGGAAACTTTTTAAAAATACCACAATAGTGGCACACACTAAACGTCTGCCCCAAATTAAAAAAAACAGTGAGCGGACCAAAAAAAATGCCACCCTGGCTAAACAACAGACTAAAAGAGGCAGTTAGAGGCAAAAAGGCATCCTTTAAAATAGAAAGGCATCTTGAGAAAAATAGCAGGAACATAAACTCTGGTAAGTCAAGTATAGAAGTATAATTAGGCAGGGCAAAAAAGAATTTGAAGAGCAACTAGCAAAAGACACACAAACTACCAGCGATTTTTTTAAAGCACATGAGAAGCAGGAAGCCGGCCAAACAATTATTAGGGACCACTGGACAAACAAGGCGCCAAAGAAGCACTCAAGGAAGACAAGTCCATTGCTAAGAAGCTAAATGAATACTGCAGAGGATGTGAAGGAGATTCTCACACCTGAGCCATTCTGTTTAGGTGACAAAACTGAGAAACTGTCCCACACTGAGGTGACAGTAGAGGAAGTTTTGGAACAAATCAATACATTAAACAGTAATAAGTCACCAGCACCAGATGGCATTCACCCACGAGTTGTGAAGGAACATAAATGTGAGACGGCAGAACTCCTAAGTGTGGTATGTAACCTATCGCTTAAATCTGCCTCTGTACCAGACAACTGGAGGGTATGTAACATAACGCCAGTTTTTTAAAAAGGCTCCAGGAGAAGATCCTGGCAATAATAGTCTCATAAGCCTAACTTCAGTACCTGGCAAATTGGTTGAAATTATAGTAAAGAACAGACTTATCAGACACATAGATGAACACAATTTGTGGGGGAAGAGTCAATACAGCTTTTGTAAAGGGAAATCATGCCTCACCAATCTATTAGAATTCTTTGAGGGGATCAACAAGCACATGGACAAGGGGGATCCAGTGGATATATTGAACTTGGACTTTCAGAAAGCCTTTGCCAATGTTCCTCACCAAAGGCTCTTAAGCAAAATAAGGAGTCATGGGATAAGAGGGAAAGTCCTCTCATGGATCAGTAACTGGTTAAAAGACAGGAAACAAAGGGTAGGAAGAAATGGTTAGGTCTCACTGTGGAGAGGGGGAATGAGTGGGATCCCAAAAGGATCTGTACTGGGACCTGTGCTGTTCAACATACTCATAAATGATCTGGAAAAGGGGGTAAACAATGAGGTGGCAAAATTTGCAGATGATATAAAACTACTCAAGATATTTAAGTCCAAAGCCAGGACTGCGAACAGTTACAAAAGCATCTTACAAAACTGGGTGACTGGGCAACAAAACGCCAGATGAAATGCAATGTGGATAACTGCAACATAATGCACATTGGAAAGTATAATCTAAACTATACATACAGAATGATGGGGTCTAAACTAGCTGTTACCACTCAAGAAAGAGATATTGGAGTCACTGTGACTAGTTCTCTGAAAACATCTGCTCAATTTGCAGAGGCAGTCAAAAAAGCTAACATAATGTGAGGAACCATTAGGAAAGGAACAAGAACCAGGGGCCACACAATGAATTTAATAGACAGCTAGTTTAAAACAAACAAAAGGAAGTACTTCTTCACACAATGCACAGCCAACCTGTGGAACTCATTGCCAAGGGATGTTGTGAAAGCCAAAAGTATAATTGGGTTAAAAAAAGAATTACATAAATTCATGGAGGATCGGTCCATAAGATGGTGTGGGGCTCAACCCTATGCTCTGGATGGCAGGGGATGGATCACTCAGTAATTGCCCTGTTCTGTTCATTCCCTCGGAAGCACTTGGCCACTATCAGAAGACAGGATACTGGGCTAGGTGGACCATTGGGCTGACCCCATGTGGCCACTATATTGTTCTGATGGTTCCTTCTGGCCTTAAAATCTATGTGTCTATTATGTGGTAATGATTTCCCTCTCCACCACCCTTCTAGCCCCTGTAGATACACACATACACCCATTTAAAAAAAACTCTCCCTGTTGCAGGTGCCCAGAGAGCTCATTTATTAGATGTGTTTGACAACTCTCCAGACGCATACTTCTGCATGCGAATGCATCTAAAGCTTCCTTCAAATCCAGTTACTTTTAATCTCCCCCATTCCAGGATTTCAAATGCCTTTCTAACTCCTGTTCCTCTCCATTGTTGCAGGCTTGAAAAACCTCACACAAGTTTTGATTCCTTCAAGACTTTGCCACAGCCTCTATCACACATCTGCTCTCGTAGAAGAAAAAAAGCATACAAACTAATGATGTTTTCCTTTTTTACACTGTATTATTGTAAGGAAGAGTGTTACTTGTGAAAGCACGGTCGGACAGTCATTGCTGTATAGTTTGAAAAGTATTTTCAAACAAAAAACATAAAAAAGCAAACTATAAAAGCAAAAAGAGAGCAAGTATTTTTATACCAGACATTGTGCGTATAATGATCTTACACCGGGTTAGATCACCAGTTTTGTGCTTGACTTTTGAATGCGTGCAATTAAGATTCTCTCTTGTTTTTCTTTTTTGTAAGCTGCATGTTGAAGATGTTTTTAAATCTTGTTAAGAATTAAATAATTGTATTGTTAGGTTTATAGGTATTGTGCTCAGCCTGGGCGGAGTTAAAATGTGCTGCACTACAGATCTGAGTATATTTACAGTATTCGGGTTTTATTCCCCAGTGTACCATATTCTATCAGGCAGGACAATCAGAAAACAACTTAGTATAATTTTTCTACCTTCGGGCTACAGTTACAGCTTGCAGTGTGAGGCTTTAGTCTAGCAGAGAGCTATGCAGGGAAAAGCCATGCATGGAGCAAGTTGAGACTGTTATTAACGAGAGTTCTCCCTGTGCTTTCTTCATGTACAGATACATTTGCTGGGTCACATCTTTCTTTCCAGGGGCAGGAAGGGCTGGTTCCAGTAACTGCTTGAAATTTTTATTGGCAATGTAAACAGCTGTACTGGGGAAAAATTGACCCCAATTCAGCAACACACTCAAGAACATGCTTAAGTCTAGTTGAAGTGCATGGGACTTAAACACATGCTCACAGTTACACTTAAGTGCTTTGTTGAATTTGGGCCTTAATGAATAGTTGATGCCTGTCCAGCTCCTTGCTCGGTAATATACTGGTATTTTCAATGCAAAAATGAAGCCAAAAAGGGAAGCGTTGGCATTTTCTGCTAAACCCTGTTCTTTACTCTAGTCATTGTCTTGAAGCAATATTTGTAATGTTTACTGAGAATACTGTACCAGCAACAAGAAGCTTATTTTCACAGTACATTCCTTTTCCCCGATTGCTTTTCACTCTGCACAGGAATAGAATATAAAAATGAGTCTTTGTTTTCTTGTAAAAGGATTGACAACTCCTTCCCCCTACAGACGACTCTCTCTCTCCACCCACTCCCCCGTAAGGAATGCTGTGCTGCAGACTGCACTGATTGGGTCGAGGCCCTGATTGTTGACAAGTGTGGTGAAAGTGTGCTCACAAGTTTCCCCCCTAGTTTTGTTCACATTGTGCTGAACACGTAGTGATGTCAGTGTTTTTATGATGACAACACAATTGTTCTTTGTGGAAATGCAGATGTTGAGAATTCTTCAGTCCGAAGACCACAATGGTAGTTGAAAGCATAAGACAGAAAAACATCACTTCTACTTTTGTTTAAACAAAGTGACAAGGAGAACTTGAGAACAAATTAAATTCTAAGGCAAATGTTGAAATAAATCTAAACAGAAATGTATAAGCATTCGAACCAATAGACTAGTTCTTTAGAAAACGGATTTTCTGTATTTGTTTTGGGTAATAGAGGAAAGAAACTTCCACATTGTCTACTCTGCTTTTTTGAAATATGTTTAAAGGTACTTTTCTATTGTAATTTTTAAAAAATAAAACAATGATTATTATAACTTATACCACAGCCTGGGGTGCTGATTTGCTTATGGCAGGGTGACCAATCCACGCGCATCTGGGAACCTCACATGTGACTGAGGCTGGGGTCTCAGTCCTGCAAGAAGCTCTGACAGGCACTACATTGGCCTACCAGCTCTAGAATGACTATCACAAGGCCCTGATATCAGGAAATGAATTACAAGAGCTGAGCGCTGTACACGATTGTTAATCGTGGCGCACCATTACTTTCGATAACTCATCATTGTTGTCAGGCAGCCAACCTAAGATCATTACAGGCCAGTTCTAGCCAGCAGCAAGTAGCATTCATGTTTTTCAGTGTTTGGGGGGGTGGGGGGAGGAACATGGGGGGCAATTTTGGACTGTGTATGCAGAGGCCTCCCAGCCCGGCCCACTCTCTTCTGGCTGGTGCTATGCAGAAGGTCAAACCAGGTGCTCACAATGGTCCCTTTTGCACTTTTAGGGAGAAAACAGAGCACGTCACCAAGGAAGTATACATGGGAATAGCATGAGTGTGCAGGGGCAAAATCAGCAAAGACCAGGCAAAGAATGAGTTACAGCTGGCAAGGAATGTTAACGACAACAAGAAGGGGTTCCTCAAATATGTCAGGCAAAAGAGAAAGGTCAAGGACGGTGTGGGTCCGCTGCTCAATGGAGAAGGTGGGCTGGTCATGGAAGATGATAGGAAGGCAGAGCAGCTCAATGTCTATGTTGCTTCAGTCTTCACACAAAAAATAACATGTGACCAGACGACTAGGAAAGTTACCATAGACAATGAAGGGAAAGGGAGGCAGATCAGGATAAGTAACGAACACAGCAGAGATCTTCTGACTAATTTGAATACATTAAAGTCCGCAGGGCCTGATGCTATTCACTCCAAGGTGCTGAAGGAATTAGTTGAAGAAACCTCAGAGCCACTGGCAATAATATTTTCAAATTCATGGATGACAGGAGAGGTTCCAGAAGACTGGGGAAGGGCTAACATCTTGAAAAAGGGGAAAAGGGAGAAGCCCGAGAACTACAGACCAGTCAGCCTGACCCTGATACCTGGGAAGCTACTACACCAATGTATAAAACATTCAATTTGTGAATACCTGCAGAATGAAGGGGGGATCACTAGCAGCCAGCATGGATTTACTAAGACCAAATCATGCCAAACCAGTTTGATTTCCTTCTTTGACAGGGTAACTGGTTTGGTGGATGGTGAATGCAGTGGACATAATATACCTGCACTTTAGCAAGGCTTTGAACACAGTCCCATGTGACATTCTGACAAGTAAGCTGGAGAAATGCGGGTTCGGCAGAACTACCATTAAGTGGAGACATAATTGGTTACACAACCACAAACAACAGGTAACTATTAATGGGATGATGTCAGCTTGAAAGTAGGTCTAGAGTGGGGTTCCACAGGTATCTTTTCTGGGTCCACTGTGATTTATCAGCTTCATTAATGACCTGGCCTTAGGAATAGAGAGCATACTGATCAAATCTGCAGATGACACAAAGCTGGGGGTGGGGGGTTCAAACATTTTGGAGGACAGAGCTAAAATTCAAAGGGAGCTTGATAAATTGAAGAACTGCGCTGTAGACAACAAAATGAAATGCAACAAAGACAAAAGTAAGGTGCTACACTTAGGGATGAAAAACCAAGTGCACAAATACAGCATGGGGGATAATGGCTTGGCAGCAGCACTGCTGAGAAGGATCTGGGAGTTGTGGTGGATCACAACTTCAACATGAGTTAACAGTGTGATGCTGTTACAAAAAAAGCAAATGCAATTCTGGGTTGCAATAACAGAGGCAGAGCATGCAAGCCATGGCAGGTGATAGTACCGCTCTACTCGGCGCTGGTTAGGCCTCAGCTGGAGTAGCGTGTCCAATTTTGGTCACCAATGGATAGAAAGGATGTAGAGAAACTGGAAAGGATCCAAAGGCGAGTGACAAAGATGATCAAAGGGATGGAATGCAGCCATATGAGCAAAGGCTGAAGGAACTGAGTATGTTTAGTTTGGAAAAGAGGCGATCAAGGGGGAGACGTGATAGCTGTCTTCAACTATTTGAGAGGCTGCCATAAAAAAGATGGAGAAAAGTTGCTCAATCTTGCCACAAAGGGCAGGACAAGAGGCAATGGGTTCAAACTACAGCACAGCTGATTTAGATTAAATCTCAGGAAAACCTTAATAACTATACGGACAGTAGGACAACGGCCCAGACTGCCTAGGATGGATGCTCCTTCCCTGGAAGTTTTCAAAAGGAGGCTGGATAGGCACCTATCTTGAATGTTCTGAACTCAACAAATCCTGCATCTTGGCAGGGGCTTAGAATAGATGACCCTTGCGGCCCGTCTAACCCTGTGGGTCTATGAAACGCCAGTCCCTCACACTGGTTCCACATTCTGCTCTCGTCCATACAAGGTGTTCAAAGTTAGCAGTCTGGGTAAAGCATTCACCCAGACACGACGATATCCAGGGCAAAACACAGTACACCTGGCTTGCTTGGTCCTTTAAGAAAGCTTAAAAACCCAGCATGGAAGGGATCAGCAGGACCTCAAGCAATGAGTCCGTGTTTTTAAAATTGCTATGGGTTGATTTTGAGGCCCATCCGGCTTGGCAATGATGTGATTTTCCATTGAGTTAGGCATGAAAAACGCAAACACAGCAAACACTAAAGGCCAGATTTTTAAAGGTATTTAGGTGCCTAAACATTCATTGGGCCAGAGAAAGCATGTGAATGACTTTCTAGCCTAGTGGCTAGGGCATCATCTAAGGGGGGCAGCCTGGGCTCAAGTTCCTACTCCAGTGACTATTTCAGTACTTATATAACGTGGACCATCATCAACAGGAGAGCTTGAGAAAGCTGCACCCTAGAATACCTGCTAGCCCAGTGGGTAGGGAAGTCATGGGTGATACAAGAGATCTAGGTTCACGTCCCTGCACCAGGTCAGGTAGAGGAGGGTCTCCCAAATCCCAGGTGAGTGCCTGCACCAGGGAGCTATTGGCTGAAAAGGAGGGGGCAGCACCACCACATTGTGTGGGGCCTGATCTGGTAGATGCCCTTTGTGGGCACCTCTGAGCACACCTACTGGAGTGGACCCCTGCAGGCAAGACAGGCAGGGGAATTGCCAAATTCATGAATCCTATGGGGCTTAGGTGTGAGATAGGCACCTGGCAGCTTGACTTAGATGGCTTTGCACATGCCCACCAACAGACATGCAGGTGCATACAGGGTTAGGTGGCAGCTGAGCAAAGGTTTTGAGTATCTAAATGTTGGACGTAGTTGCCTAAACCCCTTGTGTAACTAGCCCTAGGTGCCTAACTCCCCTTGATTGCAATGGGAGCTAGGCACCAGGCGAGTTTGAAAAATATCAATAGGTGTCTACCTGCATCTTTAGGCATATAAATATCATTAAAAATCTGACTCTAAGGGCCAGATTTTCAAAAGTGCCCAGCAGCTCCCACTGAGAACAAGGAACGTGGAATGTCCCAGTGGGAGCCAATGGGTGTTGAGCATTTTTAAAACTCTAGCCATAAATCTGCACCAGAATGTTTTCATTATAAAGTGGATGAAAATGCCTGTGTCCTTATATGCCCCATCAGCCTCGACCAAAGAGTAAGATGCTTAAAACAACATACTGATGAAAAGAGCCATCTTGGTGAAACAGTCCTGAGAACCATAGTATGTAAACTCAGCATGCATCAAAAGGATTAAAATGTGGCCTTTGTCTGTGGGAAAAGCACTGTTTGTGCCGCTTTAGTGAAGGCCATGAGAATCGAGATGAACCGGGAAGCTATTCTCAACATTATACACTAAGGGTATGTCTACACTACCCGCCGGATCGGCGGGCAGCGATCGATCCAGCGGGGATCGATTTATCGCGTCTAGTCTAGATGTGATAAATTGACCCCCGAGCGCTCTCCCGTCGACTCCTTACTCCGGCTCCGTGAGAGGCGCAGGCGGAGTCGACGCGGGAGCGGCAGCAGTCGACTCACTGCGGTGAAGACACCGCGGTAAGCAGATCTAAGTACATAGCTGAAGTTGCGTAACTTAGAGGCATCCCTCCCCCTAGTGTAGACCAGAGCTAAGGAAACCCCAAGGTGAACAGTGCAGTCACCATTTTCTTTCCAAGAGGCATTGGGAAAAGAATTTTTGGCAGACCCAGAGCAAGAGTTAGGCATGTAGTTAGAGCAAAATATAAGTCACATAAGGTAAAATTGCTAACTGAGAGGGAGGTAACCAGTCTAGGGAGCCTAGTGGAACTTGCTGTTCTAAGGGCTGGTGTTTCAAGCGCTCATTGGGCCCACATTTACCAAAACAAACCCCAACAGTTCCATGTGTCTCCACGAGCAAAGAGGGTAATAAATGACCCAGGGAATCCATCATGGAACTATTGAAATGCCCTACACACCCCTTAGCTCAGCATGGCATGTGTACATGCAGGTGACCACAATGACAGCAGGATATGGCTGAAAGCTGGAATTCCAGGGCCAATATTGGACTCTAACACTGGGTAAAATCCCAGTGGACTAAACGGGATGGGTTAGAACACCTGGAAAGGAGAAAAATATATTCATTCATTAAGTGTCCCAAGTCACTGTAACAGCACCTACATATTTGCCTGCATTTGTGCTATGTTACAGCCCCTTGCAATCTCCATCTTTTCACACACAATACATACAGAAGTGAATGTGCCCCAGTGTCTAAAAATCACTAACGTCTGTACAAATATTAATTAAACATACAAGTCACATACAGGAAGATTAGTAGTAGTAGGAATTTGTGATAGTGTCCAAGGTGTACTAGGCCCTTCTGCGAACCTAAGGACAGCCCATGTGCTGAGCAACTCACAATCAAGCAGCCAGAGCTCAGGGAAGGGCCTCAACAATAGGCAAATTATTTAGAAGTCACCTTGATTCACCATAGGCAGTGCAGCGAAGGGAATATTAAGAGGGACTTAAATGTGGACAGGGATGAGCTCAGGGTGGTCACGCCCTGCCTAAGGGGCTGCGTAGGCGACTGTATGAGACTCTTACAAAGAGGGGACTGGCAAAGAGGAAAGGACAGGGCAACACGCAAAGCTTGACACGTGAGGATCTGTAGAAGGGTCAGAGTGACAAAGAGCTTTGAGGGCAGTGACAAGGAGCTGAAATGCAAACTGGTATTTGATGGGGCGCCAATGGGAGTATTGTAAATAGGAAGTAACATGATCAGACCGCTGGGCAAGGAAAAAGAGGTTAGTGGCTGCATTTTGCATGGGCTGGAGGGGGAGTGACGCATGTGTGTTTGGGAGAGAAAGGAGGGATCGAGATGCTGAGGGGGAAGTGGTGGCAGGATTTGGAATGGGCTGGATGTGTGGGGTAAAAGAGCGGGTCTGTTGCCCCTGTAAGGGCGTCAGTCTACAACAGTTTGGTACTTTAACCAGAGTCACCCAAACAGGTCACTTTACACAACACTGGATTCGTTTTGGTTAAAAAATTAAAAGCTTATTTAACTACAAGGAGATAGATTTTAAGTGAATACAAGAAGAAGGCATTAAAGTCAGAAATGGTTACAAAAGAAATGAAGATAAAACACTTTCTAGTAACTAAACTTAACCAGCTAGACTAGATTCAAGGTAAAATCCTTAGCACATGCGCCCACTTGAAGGAATTGTAGTGAATGTAATATTAACAAACAAACAAAGGCAGCCTGCATACCCCACACCCCAGCTCAGCTTGACCAGAGCACAACCACCCTCTTGCAGCCTCACTGTGTTCCTTTTTACTTTTTCAGCAGAGCTCCAAACCCTTAAAGATACAGGGTGCAGGAAACGATAACCTTGACATTCCCTTTTGAGCACTACAGGGGCAGGCCCTTTAAGGGCCAGCTGCCTGGGGTCAGCCAGCCCTGCTCACTAATCAGGTGCAGCTGAGGAAGGGACAGGGACTCCCCTATAGGGAGCCGGGCTGTCAGCATGGAAGGACCAGCAGGGAGGTCCCTGGGAGAGGCTACCAGAGTCCCCTGGGAGGGGAGGTAGTGGGGACCTGCCGGGGAAAAGAGTCTCCTGGGTGGTGGGGCTCAGCTGAAAGGGGGGAACAGTCCTGCAATAGGCCCTGAAGCAGGAGGGAGAGAGTGACAAAGGGAAAAAAATCCCAGGGTGCGCTGAGGAACTGGGTATGTGTTTTTGCCTATTGCGGGAAAACAAAAGGGCTGGGGACAAGTCCACACCTTCCAGTTTTTTCGTTTCCCACCCCTCACAATCCCATGCGGTTGTTTCCCTGCATGCCCACAGTTCCGGGGTCTGTGCACGGAACAGGGAGTTCGGAGATTAGTAACACTCACACGTAGGATCTAGACAATGGAAACCAGTTCTGCCCACCTTCAAATGCAAAACACTTGGGCAAGAGAAACCTCCCCTGAGCCTTTATTGCCCCATCTGTGTAATGGGCTGGAAAGGCCCCGTTAGCAAACATGGATGAAAAGAACTACACACATGCTAAGTATAATCATGCACTCAAAAGAAATGCAGTATTTACAGCCGATTTGTACCTGAGTTTTCAGAGCCTTGGAGAAGTCAAGAGGGAAAGTCACACAGATAATGTGTCATTAAAGTGACTGAAAGCAATGTTCCAGCATGACCATTCGGAGACGCTTGCCCAACCACAGTGCTGCTCCTCGCAGGCCCTGCCTGTCCGAGAAAGGTTTCAGGATACAGAAAAATACCTAACACTCCATAACGCCCTGGCAAGGATGTGGGTAAACTGCACATTGGAATCTTCTATGTTAAATGATGTACAAAAAGTCAGAACTATACACTATTGAGTGACAGAGAGCAAAGCACCAGTTGCACATCAAAGCCTAGTGTGGTGTGACACAATAGTCACAAAATATAGCTGTGTCCATAGCCTTATCTTCTAGTGAGGCAGCCACTACGCACTCTGCTATGGGATACGGGACCCATCTGGGGGCTTCATGTGTTTGCTGGGGAAAGTGGATTTCAAATGCCCAGAAGAGTAGGATACTGTGCAAGTGTCCTCTAAACTCACTCTCAGGGCTCCATAAAGCCACAGTTAACACATATGGTTACACACTACCAGTTGCTTCCTGGCCATAAGCGGAGTTTTGAAACTTAGTCTAAAGTTTCCGCCATTAGCAGTGCCCTGAAGTATGTTTAAAGTGTGAGGAAATAACCATTAATGCAGACTGGCATTTATCTTTGCACGCTCCCTGATTAACAGTCTAGTGCTGGGGAAAAAACAAGTGGAAAAAGAACATGCACAACGGAGACAGGGGGAGACGAGACTGGTGCATAATGCCTTGGATAATGTACACCCTGAAGTGCAGTCCTGGTCAGAAAATTAACTTGGTAAAAGTGGAAGCTGCTTACTCAATAGGTCTTCTCCCTCCGTGTGCCCTTGGTTCTGTCTGCTTACTACACTGACTTAGACATGTTCACTGCTAATGCCAGCAGAGTCATCGGAGTGTGAGAGGGATGCTATTCTGGCTTGAGCATCAAAAATACATGAACGTTCCAGCTAGAGAAATGTTAGCTGTGGCTGCTAAGAGCAATCAGGCTATTTTCACAAAGAAACTTCTAAGAGTAGAATGCCACTTAAGTAAAAATCCCACCCCAAGTGCTGCCCAGTTTAGTGAGGTCTAGGTTTAGCTGAGGGTCAGCCTCTTCCTTTTCGGTACTGAGTCTGTGACGCTCCTTCCACCTCATCCCAGCAATGAGGGGTGTCCATACAGCATGTCTCTCTCAGAACACACCCATGTGCCAACCATTCTTCTGGACCTGCTTCAAGTATCCCAGTACATGCTGGGATATCCTGGAGCAGAGTGCCCGTTGGTTATGCACACAGCGCAGCACAGCATACGGATGGCCTGCTACCCAGAGAGCTGAAAGGAAGAAGAACCAACCAAAGTGGTTAGACTGACATGGTTACGGGTCTCATCAAAAATGAAAAAAACCATGGGCCAAAACAGTGAAACAAATGTGGCTAGGGCAGACTATGAGTTTATAGGCTTTAAGGCCACAAAGGACGACTATGGCCATCTAATCTCATCTCCTGCATAGCAAAAGCTAGAGCATCCCAGCCAGTGAGTCCTGCACTGAGACCATCACTTCTGGTTGAGCTGGAGCAGATCACTTAGAAAGAGATGCCCAGTCTGGATGGACAGGCGCCAGGTGATGTAGATTTCAGTGTCATTCATTCCCCTCACTGTGATTAAACACTTTGTGTGTGGACACAAGCCACAACTGGACACTACCATGTCACTAACTGGTTGCAGGCAAGTCTGAGTCGTCGTGTAGACAGAGTCTGGTGGGGAGATGTTCAGGGTTGGGCACTTAGCTCCCTCCCAGTGCAGGGCCCAGGTGCCCGGTCTAGCAGAACAGCTTTGGCAGGACAGCAGACTTGGGTCCTTTGGTGAAGACAGGCAGTGAGCGCAGTCGCTGTTTGCAGGCACTAGGTCAACAAAGTTATCTGGTAAACACTAACCACTTTCATCCCCACCTCCACTGCCCTTCCCCAGGCCGTGGCTGCTGCGCATAGTCTCCAAGCAACAGCACATTCCTGAATTCCAGGCTGGAACATTAGCAGCAATCTGAATATGAGCAACAAAGCAATAATCAAAGAAATAATCAGATGTCACTGCTATTACTTCCTCTAATCATCGTTAGCTTCCAAGCCCTCCTGATGAGCAGGTAACAAGAGCCCAGCAGCCCCCTGTGCCTGACTGCCATCTGCCTACACATATAGGAAGTGACAGGAGCAGGCTGACCGCAGCCAAGTGGGTATTCTTGGTCTAGGCTAGCTTGCCTCTCTCTTCTCCTTTCTCTAAGAGCCTGGAATGATTGTGATGAATTAAAGATCAGCTGCACTACAAACTGCCTTATGTCAGTGTTCTTATTCAACCATGCAAAATCCTGCTGTCCCCTGCCCTCCCAACCAGGGAGGAGATGGAAGAATTCTTCAATTGCAGTAACTTTGCGGGAAGTAGCCAGTGCATCTGCGGGTCTTTTCTTGCAGTGCAGACATACACAGACAGCTCAATCTATTTTGCTTAACAAAGAGAAGGTTAAGGGGTGACTGATTACAGTCTATAAGTAATTACAGGGTGGGGGGAATAATTACAGGGTGGCTCTTTAATCTAACAGAGAAAAGTTGTAATGGTGGTATGTAATTTATCCCTTAAATCAGCCTCTGCACCACTTGACTAGTGGGTAGCTAATGTTTTGCCAATTTTAAAAAAGGTCTCAGAGGTGATCCTGGCAATTACAGTCCGGTAAGCTTGACCTCAGTACCAGGCAAAGCGGATAAAACTATAATAAAGAACAGAATTATCAGCCACAGAGATAAACACAATATGCTGAAGAGGAGTCGACATAACTTTTGTAAAGGGAACTCTTGTCTCACCAATTGATTAGAATTCTTTGAGGGGGTCAACAAGCATGTGGACACCGGTGATCCGGTGGATATAGCGTACTTAGACTTTCAGAAAGCCTTGACAAGGTCCCTCACCAAAGGCGCTTAAGCAAATCAAGCAGTCTTGGGATAAGAGGGAAGGTCCTCTCATGGATCAGTAACTGGTTAAATGATAGGGAAAAAAGGGTAGGAATGTGGTCAATTTTCACAATGGAGAAGGGTAAATAGTGGGATCCCCAAGGATCTGTACTGGGACCTGTGCTGTTCAACATCTTCATAAGCGGTCTGGAAAAAGGGATAAACAGTGAGGGGGTAAAATTTGAAGATGATACAAAACTAGTCAAGATAGTTCAATCCAAAGCAGACTGCAAAGAGCTACTAAGGGATCCCACAAAGCTGGGTGACCAGGCAACAAAATGTCAAATGAAATGCAATGTAGATAACTGCAAAGTAATGCACGTTGGAAAACATAATCCCAGCTATACATATAAAATGATAGGACCTAAATTAGCTGTTACCACTGAAGAAAGAGATCTTGGAGTCATCTTGGATAGTTCTCTGAAAATATCTGCTCAAAAAAGCTAACAATGTTAGGAACCATTAGGAAAGGGATTGATAATAAGACAGCAAATATCATAATGCCACTATATCAGCGTTTCTCAAACTGGGGTCCACAAGGGTACTCCAGGGGCTCTGTGAGTCATGTCCAGGGCCGCCCGCCCTGCTGATCAACTCTGCCCCCTCCCTCCCAGTGCTTCCTGCACATCGCGGAAAAAACGGTTACTCACCTTCTCATAACCGTTGTTCTTCGAGATGTGCTGTTCACATCCATTCCAAACGGTTGTGTGAGCACCCCATGCACAGTCATTGGAAAGTTTTTCCTTACCAGCTCCCGTCGGGTCAGCCGTGGAGCCCCCTGGAGTGGCGCCTTCATGGAGCTGGATATAGGACCCTGCCGGCTACTCTAACAGAAGGGAAGGCGGGTGGGTATTGGAATGGACATGAACAACACACCTCGAAGAACAACAGTTACGAGAAGGTGAGTAACGATTTTTTCTTCTTCCAGTGCTTGTTCATGTCAATTCCAAATCAGGTGACTCCCATGCATCATCTCTGGCATGCTGGGTGACAGCATAATGAGAGGTGAACGTGTCCAGTGAGGACCAAGTCACTGCCCTGCAAATTTCTTGTATCAGGACCTGAGCGAGGAACGCCTGTGCTCTCGTGGAATGTGCCGTAAGTGCTGGGGCTGGGACCTTGGCCAGCTCGTAAGATGTGCGGATGCAGGACGGGATCCAGGAAGATATTCTTTGAGATCCAGTCTGCTACCACCATGACTGCCTGAATGGCGTACTGCACTCGATGTAGAATGCTAGTGCCCGCCGAACATCCAATGAGTGTAGCCTCTGCTCTCGACTACTGGCATGAGGCTTAGGATAGAAGACAGGTAGAAAAATGTCTTGGCTAGTAAGGAAGGATGACATTACCTTGGGAAGAAAGGCTGGGTGAGGCCTGAGTTGCACCTTATCCTTGTGGAAGACCGTCTAGGGTGGATAGGCGGTAAGGGCCTTTAACTCCAACAACCTCCTAGCTGATGTGATGGCAACCAGGAAGGCCACCTTCCATGACAGGTAGAGGAGTGAGCAAGTCGCCAGCAGTTCAAATGGGAGCCTCATTAGTCTGGAGAGAACCAGGTTAAGGTCCCAAGCAGAAACAGGCTGTCTCATCTGAGGATGTAGCCGTTCCAGACCCGTGAGGAAATGTCCTACCACAAGGTTGCCGAATACAGAGCATCCGGACACTCCCGGATGGAAGGTCGAGATAGCAGCGAGATGTACTTTGATAGATGACACTACCAGTCCTTGTTGTTTCAGGTACAGAAGGTACTCTAGGATGAGTGGTGTAGACACCTGGAGTGGAGGTGTGTGCTGCTGGACACACCAGCAAGTGAACCTTTTCCATTTAGCCCTGGTGGATGGTTTCCTGCTGCCAAGCAGGACCTTACTTACCTGTTCCGAGCACAGAAGTTCCATGGGGTTTAACCATGAAGCTTCCAGGCCGTGAGATGGAGGGACTGGAGGTCTGGGTGGTGAAGGCGACCGTGGTCCTGAGTGGTCAGATCGGGACGGAGTGGTAACGCGATCAGGACGTCCACTGACAGTTCCAGGAGCGTGGTGTACCAGTGTTGTCGAGGCCACTCCGGGGCCACCAGGATTACCTCCACTCTGTCCCTGCAGAACTTGAGAAGTACTTTGTGCACTTGAGGGATTGGGGGAAAGGCGTACAACAGGCAGCCTCTCCAGGGTAGCAGAAATGTGTCCATGATCGAGCCAGGGTTGTGATTCTGGAAGGAGGAGAACATTGGGCACTTTCTGTTGCTCCGGGGGGTGCATCTTTGGAAGATGGAGTGTATGACATCCGAGCGGATGGACCACTCGTGATTGTGAAACGATCTGCTGAGATGGTCTTCTAATTCGTTCTGAACTCCTGGGAGATAGGACACCTCCAGGTGAATGGAGTGGGCTATGCAAGCTATCCCATAGGGCTTCTCAACATAGGGGAGAGGAACGGGCTCCACACTGCTTGTTGATGTAAAACATGGCAGTGGTGTTGTCCATCATCACTGCCACACACTGGCCTTGCAGCCGGGCCCGAAAAGCTTGGCATGCTAGGTGTACTGCCCTGAGCTCCTTGATACTGATATGGAGGGAGAGCTCGTCTTGTGACCATAGGCCCTGCGTTTGGAGATCTCCCCAATGTGCACCCCAACCCAGAGCCGACGCGTCCACTACCAGGGACAAGGAGGGCTGTGGGCTGTGGAAGGGGACTCCTTCGTACACCGTCCGAGGGTCGAGCCACCATTGGAGGGACTCAAGTATGTGCTCTGGTACCGTGACCACTGAGTTTAGGCTGTTGCGGGTGATAGGCCGACGCGAGCTACACCTGCAGGCGTCTGAGCCTCAGCCTGGCATGCCGGACCACATAAATGCAGGCTGCCATGTGGCTGAGGAGACTCAGACATCCCCTTGCAGTAGTGGTCGGGTACTGCCTGAGGCCTTAAATAATATTTGACGTGGCTTGGAATTGTGTCTCTGGCAGCAATGCTCTTGCCTGCACCGAGACGAGCACCACCCCGATGAACTCTATTCTCTCGATGTAGAATGACTTGTTCACATTGAGGAGGAGGCCCAGTCTCTCAAAAGTGGATCTGACTAAATGGACCTGAGATTCCACCTGCGCAGCCAGTCGTCGAGGTAGGCGTATACCTGCACCTGCCTCCTCCGGAGGAAGGCCGCTCCGACTGACTTGCACTTGGTGAACACTTGGGGGGCCATTGATAGACTGAATGGGAGGGCTGTAAACTTAATAGTGTTTGTGGTCATCCACAAACCATAGGAATCGTCTGTGCGCAGGTCGAATGGCTATGGGGAAGTACACGTCTTTCATGTCAAGGGTGGCGTACCAGTCTCCAGGGAAGGGATAATCGTGCTTAGGGAAACCAGGCGGAACTTCAACTTCACCATGAATTCGTTGAGTCCTCGCAGGACTAGAATGGGTCTGAGACCCCCCTTTGCCTTGGGGATTAGGAAATAGCAGGAATAGAATCCCTTGCCCCTTAGCTCCTGAGAAACCTCCTCCACCGCTCCTATGGTGAGGAGTGCCTGCACCTCCTGGATAAGGAGTTGCTCATGAGAAGGGTCCCTGAAGAGGGACGATGAAGTGGGGTGGGAGGGAGGGGAGGAGCAGAATTGGGGAGAATATCCCACTTCTACTGTATGAAGAACCCAGTGGTCCGATGTTATTTGGGACTAAGCACAGTAGAAGTGGGATAGACGATTCATGAAACAAGGGGAAGGATCCATTGTCATGGCGGGTGCGCCGTCCTCGGGCGCACCTTCAAAAGGCCTGCTTTGAGCCCGACGGTGACTTGGTCGGGCCCTGGTCCTGCCCGGGCAGGGGATGGGAAGGCTTGCGCCGGCCATTCCTGCCCCATGCCTATAAAAATCCTGCCTCGGCTGAGGAGGATATGGGCCCTGCTATTGTGATTGGGGCTTGAAATGTTTTTGTTGGGTTGCCCGAGTGTGTATGCCCAACAATTTCCTAGTTGCCTGGGAGTCCTTTAAGCTGTGCGGCTTAAATTATTTTTTATTTAAAAATTATTTTTTATTTTATTTAAAATAAAATAAAATTATTTATTTATTTATATTTTATTTAAAAATTATTTTTTATTTAAATTAAATTATTTTCGGAGTCTGTTTGCTCCGAAAATAACCCTGCGCCTTCAAATGGTAGGTCCTGCAGGGTTTGCTGCACCTCCGGGGGCAACCCAGACGTCTGTAGCCATGAGCTCCTCCTCATGGCTACTTCTGAGGAAAGGGTGTGGGCGGCCAAGTCCCCCGAGTCCAACGAAGCCTGCAAAGAGGTTCGCACCACTGCCTTCCCTTCATCAACAATAGCCAAGAACTCAGCTCTCGAATCTGGTGGACTCAGCTCCTTAAACTTCAACATGGAGTCCCACAAGTTGAAGTTATATCTACTGAGGCTAGCTTGCTGGTTAGCTATCCTCAGCTGAAGGCCACCAATTGCGTAAACCTTCCTGATTTAGTTGGGGATTGGTCGTGCTTTGAGCAGGGGGTTGGACTAGATGACCTCCTGAGGTCCCTTCCAACCCTGATATTCTATAATACTGTGATTCCTGCCGAAAAGGTCCATCCTTTTCGACTCTTTGGATTTAGGCGCCGGCCCCTGCTGCCTCTGTCTCTCTTTCTCAGTAACTGCTGACACTACCAGAGAGCATGGTTGTGGGTGAGAGAACAGATACTCATATCCCTTACAGGGGACGAAGTACTTGTGCTCCACACCCCTAGCAGTAGGTGGGACTGAGGCAGGAATCATGTTATAGGGAATCCTCCAGAGGAGGTCCTGGTAGGCCCTGTGGTCAATTTGAGGAGGGCCCAAGGTTGAAGCTCCTGCCACCACCTCGTCCAGGGATGAAGATGAGGAAGCCAGAGGCAGTATGGGGTCCTCCTGGCCCTCCGGCTCCCTGACCTCCTCCTGGTCAGTGTCTGGAGCCTCTGTGGCGATCGTAGCCGAGGTCACAGTAGCCTGGCCTTGCAATGGGTCTTGCTTTGGAGGCGACCTGGGCTGGTGGTGAGGCTTGTGCCAAAGTTGCCTCAGATCACCGGGGCGTAGGCTGATCCTTGGCTGGCTGGGGTGGTCGGTGCTCAGAGGCCACCAAACGGGAGCCCCTGGAAAAGAAGCCCTGGGCCTGAGAGGGTGACTGCCACATCATGGTTGGTTGGCCTCTAGACGGCACCGGATGCTTATCTGAGGAGCTGGAGGCTTATCTGGAGGCTTATCTGAGGAGCTGTCATGGCAATTAAATCTCTGGTGGCTTCAAAAGTGTCTGGGGTGGAGGATAGATCCAACTCCTCCACCTGGCACTGCCCATCTGTGGAGTCGCTGGGTGCCGGACTCGACGGTCCCCTGGGGGAAACCAAAGTTGACAACTGCAGCGCACACAAACCTGACGGGCATTGACATGAACAAACACTCAAAGAACAGCTGTTCAGTGGTGTGCAGGAGGTGCTGGGAGGGAGGGGAAGGAGCAGGGATGGGGTGGAAAGAGGCAGGGAAGAGGAGGGGCAGGGGTGGAGTGGGGGGTGGGAAGAGGTGGGGCAGGGGCGTAGCCACAGGTGGGCCTGGGTGGGCCGTGGCCAGCCCACTTAGCATCCAGGCCCACCCCTTAGTCCAGGCTCTGCTCTGGCCAGTGCTTGCTCCGCTCCACTCACCTACCCAGCGCACATACTGGGAAGTGGGGTTGGGGCACAGACATTTGTCCCACTCTGCCTGCCCGGCACACCTGCCAGGGAGCGGGGTTGGGATGCGGGGACTTGCTCTGCTCCACCTGCCTGGTGCTTCTGCCAGGGCCAGGCGTGTGGAGCAGGACAAGCCCCCGCGCCCCAACTGGAGCGCTGGGCAGGCGGGTGGAGCGGGGCAAGCCCCCATGCTCCCACCCTGCTCCCTGGCAGGAGCGCTGGGCAGGTGGAGCAGGTGGGGGTAAGGGAGCCCCCATTTTTCCTGGGCCCTGGGTTGGCCCAGTGGCTAATCCACCACTGGGAGGAGGACGAGTGGGTGGCCAGCGGCAGTAGGGGAGATCTTCAAAAAAGGTAGGCCGGCCCCCTGGGGGAGCCGGGCCCGGCGTGGGGTGCTGGGACCTGGAAGGGAGCCGGGAGCCATGCACGCTGGAGGGCAGAGTCTCCGCCTGGAGCTGGGTGCATGCCTGGAGCCCCGAGGAGCCCCTGGCCAGAGGATCCATCCATCGCTCCCCGCAAGGCTGGCTGCAGGGGGTGAGGGGAGGTGGGCCTCCCATCCCCCCTGTAATTGCCTGCTCACCCAAAGTCAAGGCCCACCCAAATATCCCATGCTGGCTACGCCACTGGGGTGGGGACATGGGGGAAGGGGTGGAGTGTGGGCGGGGCTTGGGGCTAAGTGGGGGCCCTGGGGGCCCGTGAAAAATTTTAAATCTAAATGGGGGTTCTCGGCTTGCTAAAGTGTGAAAAACGCTGCATTATATAAATCCATGGTATGCCCACATCTTGAATAACGTGTGTCGTTCTGGTTGGCCCATCTCAAAAAATGTCCATTAGAATGAGAAAAGGCGCAGAGAAGGGCAACAAAACTGATGAGGGGGATGGAACCGCTTCCGTACGAGGACAGATTAAAAAGATGGGAACGGTTCAGTTTAAAAAAAAAGAGAGGTCGAAGGTGGGATTTGAGCTGGGTCTACAAAATCAGGACTGGGGTGGAGAACGTGAATAGGGAAATGTTATTAGCCCCTCACATGACACCTGAACTAAAGGGCGGCAGATGAAGTTAGAACTATAACTGGGGTCAAAAAGATTAGATGAGTTCATGGAGGATAGATCCGTCAATGGCTATTCGCCAAGATGGTCAGGGATGCAAACCCATGCTCTGTGTCCCCCCAAACCCGAGTGCCAGAAGCTGGGACTGAACGACAGGGGAGGGATCATTCAACACCTGCCCTATTCTGTTCATTCCCCCTGAACCATCTGGCACTGTCCACTATCCAGGATACCGGGCTAGAAGGACTATCGGTGTGACTCAGTATGGCCATTCTTATATTCTTACAACACACTTCAATCGCTGAAAGAAAGCTAGACAAATTCAGACTGGAAATCAGGCATAATTTTTTAACGGCGAGAGTAATTAACCATTTGAACAATTTAGCAAGGGCTGTGGTGGATTCTCCATCACTGACAACTTTTCAATCAGGATTGGATGTTTTTCTGAACGTTATCCTCTAGTTTGAGCAGAAATGAATTCAGTGAAGTTCTCTGGCCTGTTTTATACAGGAGGTCAGACTACATGATCACAATGGTTCCTTCTCGCCTTAGAATCGAGTAATCTATTAACTATTTGCTGCCCTACAGAAAACAAGCCTCATTTTATTACACACACACACATGTGCAGCAGGTGCGCGCTCCTCCTCGGAGTAGTTACAAATATAAAAAACACTGTAAAATACAGAATATTGCTGCAGTTGCACATGGTGGCATTTCTTTGCTAGAAAGAAGGCCTCAGGATGTCCAGTCGCTCAAGTGGGATAAGAGGGAGACTACACCTCTGATCTAGTCCAACCTAACTTCAGCTAGACCAGAGTCTGCCCCGAAGACAAGAGCCACTCCGCAGCCTGGCACTGTCAACAGTCGCCTCCTACCAGCAAGAAAAAGAGAATCTATTCATTCGTCCTTTCCTAGTCTTCTATTTTGACTGATTAGGAGAAATGACTTTACAGCACGTGCGCTTTGTAAGCAGCCAAGATGATTTTGATTTTACTATTGTCAACATTCCTATCATTTAAGAACAGAAACAAAGCTAGTTTTGTAACTTACAATGTGTCCTGCACACTTAGGTTAATAAACCAGAAAGGTTTTTTCCCTTTTTGTTTTTTTCCATTGCTTTCCATAAAGGAACGGACAATAAAAAGTCCAAAGAGATAAATGACTTGCAGCTTGTATGTGGTTCCAAATACTGCACAGTTGAATGGAACTGTGCAGTTGCACAAGTTTACAATTCATCACAGCTGAAAGACCAGACAATACAAAGCCAGACAACACCATGAAGACATAACATGTTACAGTGGGGTGGGGTCACCAGTCAAAGTAGGAGAAGAGATACATGACTCGGCAGAGGAGGGAAGGAGAGGACCCAGGGGCGGGGAGGGAAGGGATCCAAGGGGGAGAAGAGGAGATGTTTGAAAAAATGGAGGACTGCCATTCTTTGAGTCATCTCAATATTTTTATCCAAATGAATCTAGAAATGGGGGCCAAATTTCTTTGAATTCAAATAGTTACTGTCTATGGTGATAAGCCTATACTTGCTTTGCTTGCTAACTCAGACTGGTCCAAAAACCACTGTCCTATCCTGGACAGAAGCCCACCCTTCCATTTTTGTAAAATCCTGCATGCTCATGGTGACCATTGCAGCCCTCGTGAGCCAACAACTTTGTGGCAGAGTTAACCCCAGATCAGCAGGTAAGTAGCCCAGGATGTAATTTTAGGCTGAGGTTTGACTGCTGAAGCGGAGCATTATCTTAACTCTTGTGTCCACAACTGCCTGACTATTGGACAGGCCCATGGCATATGCATCAGGGTTCCTCTTCCTTTGTCACAGCGCCAACAAACATCAGAGGACAAGACCTTTATCTCCTGCAACCTCGGTGGTGTCCAATACATTTTGAATCAACTCTTTCGATGTATCCCGCATAGCCTGAGATCCACAGAGGCGTTTGTAACATTATGTAATATTCTCTGCCGCTGACGTTCTTTCAACGGCTGTGGTAATTCCCCTTCCCATGCTTTCACAAAGAACTCCATGCCAATGGACTTCCTCTTTTTGACAGTATACATAGTGGACATGTGCCTGGGGAGTTTATGAAGCATTTCCAAGATTCCTAGTAGCTCTGGGCCTCTGGCAGTCCTAGGGCATCCAAACTAAATTGATATGTTAACAAATATTTTCATTCTAAGTACTGCCACTCCACTGAGGGTCTCAGGTCATATTGCTTTAGCATTAGAGAAAGGACAAATCAAGCCCCCTTGGTTTTTTTTCCTCAAGGGCCATCATATTTTCTCCACATTCCCCCCTTTCGGCAGATGCAAAACTAATAAGTCTACTTCTCAAATAAGCCTTGAGCATATCCCAATAGCCTGTTAGAAGACGTTGAGGGATCATTTGTCCTCAGCAGTGGTTTTCAACCTGTGGTCCTGTGGACTCTGGGGAGTCTGTGGACTATATCTAAGGGTCCACTAAAGGTTGTTGTTACTACAGAGCAGTGCTTTTCAACCTGTGGTCCATGGACCTCTAGGGACCTCTGCAGACTACATCTAAGATTTCCAAAGGGGTCCACACCTCTGTTCAGAATTGTTTAGGGGTCTGCAAATGAAAAAAGGTTGAAAACCACTGGTCTATAGGAACAGACCAATTTCTGTTTCAATAAATTTTTTAAATACGAATCTATAAGAAGTGAAGGATTAAATCTCCATCTACATGGCTGTTTCAAACCCGGGTCTGCTGCTACTCAGAGTTATCAAAGCATGATCAGAGACAGTAATTATATCAGTGGAGGAATCAATTACAGAATTTAGCAAAAAGAAAAGGAGTACTTGTGACACCTTAGAGACTAACCAATGTATTTGAGCATAAGCTTTCGTGAGCTACAGCTCACTTCATCGAATTTACCAAGTCTTTTGTGGTCAAGAAGAAAACTACACAAGAATAGGACCTATGTACCAGAGAAAAGTATAAATAGTCCCTACCCATTGGATGTATGCCACCACATATCATATATAGTCCCAAATCTTTCATGTGCAATTCCAGGGCCCTTCCATGTTTGGCTGGCTTATGACCGTGTGGGTGAGATCTGTCCACAAAAGGATCAAACACTTCATTAATATCCCCAGCAATAACCATAGGGTTATGGGTTCATATAATTTAGTAAAAAACCTATGAAAGGTTTCAGGATAATTGAGGTTAGGCCCAAATATATTAATGATGATTAGTGAAGATATGTTTGTGGTGACTTTAAGGATTAAAAAATGCCCTAATCTGAAATTGACGCAGAGACTGTTACTGCCAGCACTTTATGAATAAGTACAGCTACCCTCTGGAGTTGGATGAGAAGCAGCCAGGCACCGCTTTTCCTACCCAGTCACATTCTAATTTAGCAGCCTCATAGACTCTAAAGTCAGAAGGGACCATCGTGATCATCTAGTCTGACCTCCTGCACACCACAAGCCACAGAACCTCACCCACCCACACCTGTGATAGACCCTTAACCTCTGGCTGAGTTACTGAAGTCCTCAAATCATGATTTAAAGACTTCAAGTTACAGAGAATCCACCATTTACACTAGTTTAAACCTGCAAGTGCCCCATGCTGCAGAGGAAGGCAAAAAATTCCCAGGGTCTCTGCAAATCTGACCTGGGGGGAAATTCCTTCCTGCCCCCAAATATGGTGATCAGTTGGATCCTGAGCATGTGGCAAGACCCACCAGCCAGACACCTGGGAAAGAATTCTCTGTAGCACAGGCACTGAATTTTCAAAGTGTCGGGGGGTGCTCAACCCCCACTCCACCCCTTCCCACAAGGTCCCACCCCTGCCCGTTCCCACCCCCCCCACCTCTTCACACCCAGTTCTCTCCCCCCACCCCAAAGCGCACGGCCCTGCATCCTCACTCCTCCGACATCCCTCCCAGCCTCCTGCGCACCGTGAAACAACTGATTGTGTCAGGCGGGAGGTGAGGGGAGGGAGGGGAAGGCGCTGATCTGCAGGGCCCACCAGCCGGCAGGAGGTGCTGGGGTGGGGGGAGGGAGCTGATGGGGGGCTGCCAATGGGTGCTCGGCAAGCACCATTTTTCCCCCATGGGTGCTCCAGTCCCGGAACACCCACAGAGTTGGCGCCTATGCTCTGGAGTAACTCAGAGCCCTCCCCATCTAGTGTCCCAACAGCAGCCATTGGAGATATTTACGGCTAGAAGTCACAGATCAGCTGCATTCCATCGTAGCCAGCGTCATATCATCCCCTCCATGCAATTACCAAGCTGTCTTGAAGCCATTGTTTTTTGCCCCTTGCAACCCTCATCAGTGAGTCTCCTGCAAAAACACATACATCTGCCTTTGCGCTCTTTAGTAACGAGTACACCTTTTTGGAGTGTGGAGTTTCTTTACATTCCAGAAAATAAAATTGAGATTCAGGACCATTTGGCTCTTCTAAGGATGGTGACACGTGATCTTACGAAAGAGGGGATGGTATGTCTGTCATTTGCTCTATTGTAGTGGTTCTCAACCAGAGGTCCGGGGCCCCCGGGGGGGGGAGGGGGGGCGCGAGCAGGTTTCAGGGGGGTCCACCAAGTGCGGCTGGTGTCAGACTTGTTAGGGCCCAGAGCAGAGCGCCGAAGCCCCACTGCATGGGACGGCAACCCAGGGCCCTGAGCCCCACCACTGGGGGCTGAGCAAGTTAGCTTTGGGCTGCCCCATGGCGTGGGGCCTCGGCAGCTGCCCTCCTCGCTACGTCCTGACATCGAGCCTGGCTTTTATATGCAGGAAAAGTTGTGGCCCAGCTGGGCCGTGGTCGTGGGCCAAAAATTCCAAAGGTTGTTGCAGGGGAAAATCATGACCCCGGCCGGGAGCTCCACCAATACCCCCGCTTTAAATTCTATTTTCTAACAGGTGTAAGTGGGGGAAATGGTCCTGTTATTGTGAGGAACTTTCCTGGCTTCTATACTGCCCCGGTGGAATTGGCTAGTGAAGGGATCTGCATCCTCGCTCCCACTCCCTTTACCCAGAGGCCGGCCTGACCTCGAGGGCTCCCCTTCCTCCCGGCAGAGTCCTCGCACCCCAAACAAAGCTGGGTCCAGGATTCCTGGGGGGGCTCGACCGCCAACCTTGCCGTGGTCACTTAGGACAGGGGCGATGGTGTCCCCACTCCGGGGTGCTCTCTTCACACCGGACGCTTCCCTGACCCACTGATCATTACATACAGTTCAAAGCAAATACAACTGATTAAACAGCAACTAATAAAAAAATAAGGAAGAGTGGAAAGCTTAGCAGAGAGAAGTAACCCCGCTCTGGGACACAAGGCAAGTTCAGTCTGTTCGTCACACGTCCCAGCCCCGTCTGTGCTGCTGGGTCAGACACTCGCTCTGGTGGTGGCCACAGGTCTTCAGGCTCTAGGTGGCAGGACCCTTCCTCCCAGCATCACCCCCGCCCCGCTGGGGTCTGGCCTGCAAGGCCTCTTGGCTGGGGGCGTCTCCCTGCATTGGCCCTGCTGCCCAGGGCCCCCCTCGCTCTCCCCAGATGCTCCCTGCACGCGGCTCCGGCCTGCTCCAGCCTCAGCTCGGGCCCCTCTGCCTCCAGCGCGGCTCCCTGGGCAGCTCTGCTCCCAGCCCAGCTCAGGCTGCTGCTGCACTCTCCTTAGCTCGGCCCGCTTGGCTCACGGAGGACCGGGACCCTGGACTCCTGACTCCCTCATTGGCCTGCCCACCCTGTCAATCAGGCTGACCTGGAGCACTGGCCCCTCCCCATTGGCCTTGGGGGCTGTGCCTATAGCTTGGTGCACTGAATGAGACACATGATGTCGGGATTATTTTTCCCAGGGTCCCATGCCGCCCTCCCTTTCGTTTATAACCAAACACTTAGTTTCCCTGCCCCATATTAACTGACAGGGGAGAAATCTAACTGCTCCCACAGATTGCACACTTCTGAGCCAAAGAACACAACAATCTAATTCAGCAGGTGGCTCTTCTATTGAAATTTCATACTCTTTTCCCATGTACTCGTGGTCTGAGTTAACAGAAGGGTTTAGGATGGCGAAAGGGACTGAAGAAGTTGCAGAGGGGGATACGGGGGTGGATGGAGCAACAAGGGGAAAGAAATGGGGGGAATAGAGGAGGGAGAGTAAGGGAAATGGGGGGATGAGGGGAGAGGAAGGGAGGGGAGGGGAGGAAAGGGACAAGGAGGGACAGGGTGAAAGGGAGTTAGTAAGAGGTGATAGGGAGGGTGGAAATCACTGGTATGTGTAGCTCGGCAACTCGCCCTGGTCCTCTCCTGCATCACTCAGCTCCTGTGCAGCTTTTCACAATGTCTCTCGCACTTTCAGCACCTGGAATGTCACATTGTCAGGCTTTGACGACCCCCAGCAGTGACATGTGGTGACAAAGCAGGGTCTCCCACTGGCACCAATTTTAAAAGGTAGAATTGGAGCCCTCAAGTTGCTAGAGTAACCACGGACATGAGAGGAACCTCTTATGCTGCCTGAGAGACTTGGAGCAGGTGGAAAAACTAAGCAGTCCTTGAAGACTGATGGAGCAGCAGACTTATAAAAAAGAAAAAGAAAGACTCTTACTACCATTTAGCAACTCCCTAAATTGGATAGAATTGACCTGCGCAATTCCGTGTGTGCTGTGCAATGTTTAAAATGGCAACATGATTTTTAAAAGTGTTTGCCGTGGAAGCATAAATATTACATCACGCACTATAAATATACTTATGTACACACAAACAAATAATTACTGGCAGCAGAATACTACTGTCATCAGGGTGGATAAAAATTAATGATTTTAAAAAAAAGTAAACATACCCCAGATTTTATTTAAATCATATTTTTTTAAATAAACCTATTTTAAATTAATTTTGAAATTATGACATGTTAAAACCTAAACTACTTATATTACAATAATTTAAAGTAAATACAAAACCTAATACTAAGCTCTATATGTTTGCTGCCAAGTTTTAAAGAAAGTTAAACCACTGAACTGGTGGAAGTCACTGTCCAATTGGGAGTTGAAAAAGCAGAAAAGCTTGTTTTCATCTTCCAATATATAAATAAAAACTAGGTGTAAGAGGGTGAGATTTATTAGTTCTAAAATCTTGAAGGACCTAGTAACCAGGAACAATCAGTTCAGTTAACCAACTACAGATAATACTCCCTTTGTTTAATAAATCAGATAGTTTTAAATATAAAACATGTTTTGATAAATTTTGATAACTTTTTTCCTATGTATCCAGCACTTTTAAAAGTAGTTTTATTTAATAAAAAATTGTAAAATGCTCTTTTGTGCATTTTATTTAATTTGAATTTCATCCAAATAGAGTGTGACACAAATCACAAGTAAATAATTAATAATCAATTTAGTAAATAAGGAATGTACCACTCACCTTTTTCTAAGCATCAAAAATGTAAAAATGGAGAATCTGAATAAATGTAAGTTAAGCAATATAATTACTTTAATAAACGTGTAAAAGGAAGAAGGCCATGTACTCTATTACAGTGGAGAGGACAAACAATGTCAATGGCGTAGGATTTCTTGTGCACTGTGTATAGAACTTCTGGGTTAGCAAGAAGCAGCCCCACATTTGTGTAAAGGCTATGTTTAGTTACAAATAATATGTTTCACCAGTTACCAACCAACAAGAATCAACCTTTCTTTAGGAAAATAACTAAAAAATACAAATGCAAAACACAATTAAAACTGATGAGTTAAATTAAGGTTTACTGCTTGCTGATTTAGATCAGTGATTTAAGCTGTTTTGATTTCAATCAGTCCACCCTGTCTGTCATCCTCACTGTTTAACTTTGAGAAGAGTGACTACTATCCCCTAAGGTGCAGGGCATCTGCCGCTCACTTGTGATTCCATAAAAAAAACAGATTAGTGTTAACTGCCCTCCCATTCATTATAAGTTAGCCAAATTGTATATATCCCACTGGTAAGTTTCACAGGAGTAAACACATACATACAGAATCTTGTACATATTTACATTTGGGTGTTATTTTTTTCCAAGATGAAAAATAAAAGGCATAGCCCAAAACAATGAAAACTGAACCAATACTTTGGATTTTTTAAACTCAAAAACTCCTATTCTTCCACTTGTGAAGGAAAATGTGACTTCACAACAGATGCTGGTTATCCCTTAATTCAGTTTGTCTCTGAAGAAGAAATGTACCGACACCAGTTTTATAGGCTTTATTATTTTAAAAAAACCTGTCCTTTAGTAACACATTGTCATTTTATTTATTGTCTGATCCTTTTAACCCATATCACAGAATTGTGCAATGCATGTGCATCCACTACATGTCATCAGCAATATCCCAAGGGCAATTTCTGATTAGCACTGTGAGGTTGCAGCCACATTTCCAGCACGCAGCCTGGTAGGAATTCTGGTGGTGTATTTCCATGCCAAAGCCTCAGACAACATCAACTTTCATTAAAGCTCAATGCCAAAGCAAAGAAGAAATATACAAACTGTGAATGCGCTTGCCTCTTTAAACAAATGCTTCTGCAATGATGTTGTATGTTCTCTTGGAACAAATAAAATGAATATTGTATTCACTTCTACCTGCAAATCCACTCTAAAGCAATACAAGAAAAATCCCCTTTAAATCATTGAGAAGCACAGTGAAGCATTTACCAGGAACTCTAGCTTTACATGCTCTGCATCTTTTACCCCCTAGTGGCAAGTGGCTGTCCATTTAGACCTCTTACGAAGTCACAGTTCTCGTTAGCTAATTAAATTAAAATAAAACTCTACGTTTGGTAATTTGTACGTGCTCTTAAACAGAACTGTTTCATCTTGACAGTTGCAGGGATGGGGACACACCACATTACTATATACAGTCAGTCAGTCCTTAAGCAGACATTGAACTCCAGCGGCGAAGGGCCTGTGTAAAAAAGCATGTTTGTTCCAGAACCAAACTTCACTGCTTGCCAGGAACAACATCTGAGTAATCCTTCAGTACTCCAGCCAAATGGTCATTGTGAGTCTTAAACCGCCGTTTCTTCTGAGAAGCAGGTTTCTTCCTCCTCTGAATAGGAGCCTAAAAGGAGAAGGGAACAGTAATCACAAGGCTGCCACCCAGGTGTACAAGGATCTGACCTCCTTACAGAATTCAACATTATTCACTGAAGTCTGAAATGTTGTAGTAAAACAGTGCTCCGGTGGGGAAAGCAGCATATTATTTCTAGAATTAAGTGATGGTATTCTCGCTCTCAACTTTTACAAAATGTCACTTGTTTTAAATATTTTCAGTGAGTACTGGCTGTATGGAATATACCCCTCTCTGTTTTGAGCACCATAGCAGAGTCAATGTGTTGATACAGAATATACTGTACACTGCATAGAAAATATTATATATGCTCTATACATCTACACAAGATATGGCCAGTGGCAACACTGATTATTCCCCATGAGTTTATATTTAACACCCCAAGGGACTGGTATGAACCTGTGGCAACAGCTATGTGTTGACAGGCACCAAAATATCTGGTGTGGAGATGAACAAGAACCAGGGACAAATTCTTTCTTCGCTACCACATTAAAAATCATTCCACAGAAGGGTTGAGAGTCTGAGGTCTAAGGTAGGACAACAGAGATGTAATACGCTATATATGAATTAATGTCAAAAGCCTATTTTAAGGTCAACAGGGCCTTTACGGAGAGGTCATAGCTATGTTTTGATCTCCAAACAAAACCACTTGTATTCGATCCCCAGCCTTTGTGGTGGGGTTGGCTACATGCTTTGTATCAATACTTAAGTTGGCTAGCTGGGGGAAAAAACCTTCCCACCATTTTAACTGATTTCACCACCCCACGACTGGACGGTACAGCTTAAGAAAAAGCAACTTGTAAATCTGAAGTGGCTTTTTACTGTTCCCTCTCCTCCTTGATGCCTTGTGGATTACACCAACCTAAACATGAACTCATAAAAGCTGTAGGAGGTCATAGTGCTACAGAAGAAATCTTTAGGTCCAAGAGAGAGACAGAGTAATTGTGCATATGCGCCATCCCATTTCACTGATTCTTCTCCATTGGAACTAATCTCGTGGGAGCTGAGGAAAAGGCCCATTTGAAAGATTTGTAATTTATATCTCTTACTATTTTCTTTGGTCCAGCTTCCTGCATGGAAGAAATACCCTGTCGTTTCAGATACTCTTCTATTTTCTCCTCATCCATAGAATCCACAGGAATGCTCCTCCACAGCTTCTGAAATTCTAAAATGCCAAACAAAGCACTCAGTCCATAGTCTGGTGAATGATGCACAGGTAAAAAACCATCCCATTCAGGGACAATATGACTATGCAAACATCAACTGCCCAACACTCCTCCACATCATTCTATGACAACACGGATACCAGAAGTCTGATTGCAAACCACAGTAGGAGTAGCATCACAGAACGAGCACTCAGTTAGCCACTCTGAAAATGCCAGCTGGATTTCTGAGAGAAAAGATGTTAAATTATAAAGGTCAGTTGAAACTGACTTCTGTGCTGACTACACCCCAGAGTCTGGCTAGTGAGGAGCACTCTGCAAGCAACACAACATTTTGATATTAACTCAATGATTTTAGCTTTTGCTTGGCACGTATGCAGCTCTTTAGATCTTCAATGTGCTTTACAAACCTCAGTTCAAAATATCCTGATCACCCATTAACTCCAGCCAGAGACAGCAACTTAATTTTCTGAGATTCGGCTGCCATTATCACAGGAGACTTGTCAGCCTCCTACTCTAATTGATTGAAGATTTGAGACATTTACTGCATCAATCTGCTGGATGATATTACCACTATAATATAAACAATGCCATACAGTTAATGGAGTTCTAAAGTCCTTCCTGTGTTAAAGAGAGAAAAGCTACCTAAGAACCCTGGAAGCAGGAAAAAAAGAACAGAGGAGCAAAGTCTTAATTGGAGCAGCTGTCATCCACACTGAAAACACTGTGCATCATTGTAAAGTTTCATAGATTCTCTGGAATGCCTTATCCACGAAGCGACTGGTACAATCCCACCTCCCTTCATTCCACGGGCATTAAGTTAGATATACCCTGTCAGCAGGTTTGGCTAACAAACCATAAATAATACACAAGGCACACAATGCTGTGCAAGACTAGATTTTTTGACTTTCCAGATACATTTAATATACAGTTGTCAAAACAACTGCAGCTCATATGCCCTCAAGAAGTTATTTTATGCGGTATGGTTTAAAACCTTGATGCTGGTAAACACCCAGTGACATTACCTGCTTCAGACACACTGGCTCCATTTGCACTTACTTTGTTTAACTCCATAACACAGTTGTTTTGGGGAAAAAAGGCTTACAGCACTTTATAAATTCAGTTATGAAACATTAACATTTCTGTTAAAAGACTACATCACACTCCTCAGTATCAGTTTTCTTTCTTTCCCCCACCAATAAAAAAGGAACTATTTTAAGCTTTTCACAAAACAAAGATAAGGAGTTTTAACAATACAAAATAACTGTGTTTCTGGTCATGTCACCCATGACGACTGGGCTTGTAGCATAATCAGATTAAATTTAAAGCAATCCTCCTTTCTGTCGGTGGGATGAAGAACCCCACCACAAATGGACTGGTTTATCTGGAAAAAGTCATTTCTGACATTGCCCTGAAAATCCATTTCAGTAAAATTTCTCTCATTTCTTCCATGTATTTTTTTCAAAGCAGCAATCACTGTCATACGGAGGCTGAAGTTGATGACTGTACTTTTTACAGCCCTCACAAGTTGTACCTACACACTTCCCAATTAATTAAAATGGAAATCCTCTCTCCCTTCTTTCCCAGACTGTAGGCAAGATCCAAGGTCACTTATTTTTTTGCAAGAATGACTTCCATAGCCTAGGTCCATCTCCTGGAAAGGGTCCTGTCTCCTATGTCTATGAGCCTCTTCCACTGGTCAATGATGCTCCCACTACAGATCTCTCGGGGACACCACTATTTACCCCTCTCCATTCTGAAAACTGACGCTTTACTCCTACCCTTTGTTTCCTATCTTTTAGCTGGTTATTGAGGACCTGAGAGGACCTTCCCTCTTATCCCCTGACTGCTTATTTTGCTTAAAAGCCTTTGTTGAGGGACCTTGTCAAAGGCTTTCTGAAAGTCCAAGTACACTATATCCCCTGGATCACCCTTTTCTATATGTTTGTTGATTCCCCTCAAAGAATTTTAATAGATTGGTGAGGCAAGAGTTCTTTGCAAAAGTCATGTTAACTCTCCCGCAACAAATCTTGTTCATCTATATGTCTGATAACTCTGTTGAAACTAATTAGTTTCAACTAATTTGCCTGGTCCTGAAGTTAGACTTAGCAACCTGTAATTGCCAGGATCGACTCTGGAGCATTTTTAAACAATTGGTGTCACATTAGCTCTACACCAGTCATCTGGTACAGAAGCAGATTTAAGTGATAGGTTACATACCACACTTAATAGTTCTGCAATTTCATATTTGAGTTCCTTCAGAACTCTTGCGTGAATACTATCTGGCCCTGACTTATTACTGCTTAATCTATCCATTTGTTCCAAAACCTCCTCTACTGACACCTCAATGTGGGACAGTTCCTCAGAAGACATGATCTCCTGATCCCCATAACTTAACTAGTGAGGATCTGATGATGTCAGTTATAGGCATTCATTTCTGGAATTCAACCGAATTCTCAATACAAGCCTATTATGGGTGAGAATCCTAACTCTTTTAGGACATGAGGTAAGATGAGTCTCTGGATGTTTCCTATTGTCCGATTCCCATGACAACTGGTACCTTGGCTGTTTGGTACCACAACCTGGTCTCATTAGAAAAGTGGTGCTGAATGATATGAACAGGAAAGCAAAGTACTACTCTATAATTTGTGAGAAACAATTTCCTAAAATCACTTATTTCTATCATGTCCACATTCTAAGGTGATAGGCAGTTTAGAAATGCATGTAATAAGTATATAGAATAAATCCTAGTTAAATACACTGAGAGCTTGGTTATAGTATGCTACATTCCTTTTCGAGGCTATTCAGTACATGGCTGCATACATGTGGATCAACTGCTTTTATCATTTATGTGATACATACTCTACAGCCAAAATGCTAAAACTTTTACATGAAAATGTAATATTATTTCTACAGTGCTTTATAATGAATACAAATCATTTGTCTCCTTATCAGAGCTCACGTTGCATAGACAAGACAAGAGTACAAGTACACAACCTACTAACAGCTGTGCTCAATGATGGATTCTGGTGTACAAGGATGCCAGGGAGAGGATGAACAGTTAATCATATTGTACAATCTTTTCAAGAACAAAGTGAAAAATTAACACCGGAAAATAGACAACTTCTGATGTTCTAAAGATCAAAAGAAAAAGTTGGTACCTATGGTTCATTTCTAACCATGATAATTCATGTCTCTATTTTTTTATACCGTGGTTATAACTTCATACCCATCTTTTTAAAGCAGATTACCAACAAGAATATTAACAATTAGAAGTCAACTGTAAAGCAAAAATTGACATTGCATGCAAACAGATAATGAATAAATGAATCCGCTTTTGCAGACTAGTTATGTAATATCCCGCAACTCCTTTTAAAACAACATTGCTTCATAAATCTAACTGCATACAGAGATATTGTTTGAACTGGATATTTGCATCAGGCTACTTATTTTCATGTTTGTTTGCAGGTGAACATTAGCACCAAAGCATCTCAGAATTACACCAGAACTATTTAGGACAGTCAGAGTTCACAAGCATGCATTCTACTGCAAACAGCAGACACCAATGGATTGGTTTAGTTCTGAACTTACATGAGTAAAGCAGAGAATGAGTACACAGCTATCATCCCTCTCTAGGCCCATATACGCTAACAATTTGGATTTAGGGTGTCACCAAATGGATACAAGAAATATATTCATTGTCTAATCAGGGAACAAGGAATCAATGCACTGCCAGAAATTACACTAAACACAACCAGATCTGAAAAAAACAAGCCATGCTGTTTTACTGGTATAGAACCATCTTGCTCCCCAATTTTGCAGCTGTAACAGCTAGCAACTGGAAACTGTGAGAGCGGAGCCAGGTCTGAGGTGTTCTGGTTCTTTTAAAATTCATGTTAAATTGGGCAAAACCTGAATATTAGGGTTTTTTTAAAATCTGGAAAATTTTCAGAGGTTTTCAGTAGGAAAATCAAAAATGAAGGGCCCTACCAATCCCACATGTATTTGCATTTTGAAACATATCAGCACTTCCAGCGTTGATAGAAATCTCTTCACAGATATTTAAGAAGACAATCCCTAAAAGTACTAAAATCAATACCACCTACACTACACTCAAACGTGAAAGGATGTTCTACAGGGGCAGCAATTTCTTAAATGTATTCAATTTCTTTAATAAGTGTATGACTATACTAGCTTTTCAGCGTTCACCCAGTGCATTGAGACATGAGATCAAAGGAGAAGGGCTTTAACACCCTCCGCAAAAGTACAAATACTTAGCTTAACTGCAGAGCCTGAAATTTGCCATTGCTTTTACAAACCTTTTCTTCTATATTTTAGAAAGAACTGATTAATTACCCAAGAAATTAAAAAGGAACACATGCAGTCTCAACCTTCTTTGGCTAATCACATTCCCCCTTTTATGAAGGTCATTTAATAATTCAAATTGCCCCAGGGTGGTACAGTGGAGAGGGTAATTTAGGTAAGACTTCTGCACCACCCAAAAATTGCAATAATTCACTAGTTTATCCAAACAATCAGGGAAAGTGATGTAGAAAAACTTGTTCAAAACATATTTGAAATCCTTCACTTCTACTGATGGTCTCTAACAAGCCATTGAGAATACAATGTAGATTCAAAATTGTAGAACATCATTTTGTACAACAGTGCATCCAGGAGTACTGAGTCCACATGCCAGGATAAACTATTCAACAATTAACTATTCAAAAAGTTAATCACCTGCTAGCTCAGGCTGAGTAAGCCAACATTTCAGGGTTTTTTTTGCGGTTTTTTTGTTTATAACACCAAGGCTACTGACGTACATAATTAGCTGAAATATGATGGTAAGCAGAGTGAAACCTGTCTTAAGCAACCACGTATGCAAACAATTTTTGTTGATCCCTTAACAGATTCTCTTAACACTGAGAAGAACTGTAGTCAATACACTTGAGGATACTCTGGGGCAGTCTCTGGCCAAGAGATGGCCCCAAGAAGCAGCACTCTCTTCTACAGGTTTCACAATATCATAGCATGATTGGCTAATAAGCTCTACCCTCTCCCAGCTATGCAGAGTGGAGGGCAGGACAGACATGCCATTTTTGTGTGAATGAAAATATGGGATTATGCTGCCACCTGCAGATCAAAGTAAGAAATGCCACTTTGTACTACAACTTGACATAAAATCGTAATTTCAGTACTGGTCCATTTATCATATATTTTAAATGCCTAATTGTCAGACATCACAGGATCTCAACTAGTTTTAAACTATCTTCCCCCTACCAGTTAAACAGCTTTTGTCAGGAAACACTGCCACCACCTATTGGGAGGGTCATGTGATCTAAAAAGGGGAATAAATTCAGCACTAGATAACTGATCTCAGTAAAAAGCATATTTTACAGAAAACTGCTCAGCCCGTACATTTTAAAAAATGGTGTCATATGGTGTATATCACTGTGAAGCGTGGCCATGCCTTTGCTCTAGGCTGAAGTACCAAACGTATGGAACTTCTCGGTGCTGGAAAGAAGTGTTCAAGGTATTTAGAGTGTAAGTAAAAGATTAGAAAGTTTTCATTTCAGCAGCATCACGGCCACACCCAGCACTGGTTTAACAGTATTTCCAACATGCCAGATGGAGAAAGGGAGAATTCGCCCAGGAGAACTGTATCCATTCCAACCAATTCTTGAAACCAAGCCTTATTTCTCTCACTCCCTTAGGCAAGGAGCAACAGGCTCAGCTCAATACATGCATAGTTCTTTACACATGGATAGCATATAGGCCTGAGTGGGTGGAGGGAGTCACTCCCAAGTCTTTTCTCTAATTTCACTAATTCTAGCCCTCAAGCCCTCTACAGCCATGAGTACAGGAATGAGATTCATAGAGTTTAAGGCCAGAAGGGATTATTAGTAAGGCTACGATTTAGTCACAGAGGTCGCAAGTCACAGAATCCATGACTTCCAGTGACCTCCATGACTTCAGCCTGCAGCAGCTGGGAGTACCCCACAGCTCCCGGTGGGGGCATCCCACAGTTCCGGGCCGTCACGGGTGGCAGGGGGACCCCCAGAGTTGCGGGCGGCAGGAGTACCCCGGGGTCCCCTGCAGCTCCCAACCATGGCTGGTGGGGGACCTTGGAGCTCTGACACCCTACCCGCAGTGGAGGCCCTCGGAGCTCCTAGCCATGCACACAGCTTTCCCACCCGCAGATCCCCTTTTTGTCACAGATATTTTTAATTAAAGTCAAGGACAGGTCATGACTTCCATGAATTTTTCTTTATTGCCCTTGACCTGTCTATGACTTTTACTAAAAATATCCGTGACAAAAGCTTAGCCTTAATCATTAGATCATCTAGTCTGACCACCTGTATAATACAGATCAGAGCAGAAAGTTTCACTGTTACTCCTGTACTGAGCCCAATAACTTGTGTTTGGCTAACGCATATCTTCTAGAAAGGCACTGAGTCTTGATTTCAAAAAAATCAAGAGATTCACCGGGGTGGCTTGTTCTAATGGTTAATCACTGTTAAAATTTGTGCCTTATGTCCAATCTGAATTTGTCCAGCTTTACTTTCTAGCTATTGGTTCTTGCTTTTTCTTTCTCTGCTAGATTAAAGAGCTCTTTAGTACCCGATATTTTGTCCCAGGGAAGGTCGCTTCACTGTAATTAAGTCAGCTCTCAAGCTTGATAAACCAAACAGACTGAGTTTTTCAAGTGTCTCACAGCGAGGCATTTTCTCCAGCCCTTGAATAATTTCTTCTCTCTTCTCAGCACCCTTGCCAACTTTTCAACATCCCTTTTAAATGCAGACACCAGAATTGTAAGCAGTATTGGTCTCATCAATGCCTTATACAGAGGTTAAATCAGCTCTCTTCTCCTACTCACGGCCCCTTCTACTTTTACATCCAAGGATCGCATTAGGCCTTTTTGCCACAGCATGGCACTCTGAACTCATGTTGAGTTGCTTGTCCATTATAATCATTTTCAGAGTCACTGCTTTCTAGGATACAGTCTCCTATCCTATAGCTAAGGCCTGAATTCCCTGATCCTAGATGTATAACTCTGCATTTGGCTGTATTAAAATGCATTTAGTTTGAATGGGCCCAGCTTACTAAGCCATCCAGATCACTCCATATTGACTGTCCTGCAGTGTTCCCTCTGATTTTTCCCACCCATGTGTAGAATGAATTTTGTTATGTGCACTGATATGGAGGTGGTGTGTGACACATCACCTCCTTATTGGTGTACGTAACAAAATTCATATAGTGGGGTGGCGCTGAGGGGTTCAGAGTGTGGGAGGGGACTCAGGGCTGGGGCAGAGGGTTGGAGTGCAGGGGTGTGTGTGAGGGCTCCGGCTGGGGGTGCAGGCTCTGGGATGGGGCCGGGGATGAGGGGCTCAGGGCTGGGGCAGAGAGTTTGGGTGAGGGAGGGGGGGTGAGGGCTCCAGCTGGGGGTGCGGTGAGGCATGAGGGGCTAAGGGCTGGGGCAGAGGGTTGGGGTGCAGCGTGGTGGTGGTGAGGGCTCCGGCTGGGGGTGTGGGCTCAGGGCCAGGGCAGAGGGTTTGGATGTGGGGGGAGTGTGAGGGGGGTTTTTTGAAGGATCCAGCTGGGGGTGCAGGCTCTGGGATGGGGCTGGAGATGACAGGTTTTGGGTGCAGTGGGGCTCCCTGGGGCTACAGCGAGGAGAGAGAACTCCCCCCCAACTCTCCCCCTGCAGCAGCACCTGGGCTGGGGGGGTGAAGAGGCGCCTCTCCCCTGGCCGTGGCAGATCTGGGCTGGGCGAGGGGTGCCCATCTCCCAGCCGCAGCAAGTTTGGGGCTGGGTCGGGAGTGGGGCGCCTATCCCTCAGCCACGGCAGGTTCGTGGCTGGGCTGGGCTGGGCCGGGCCGGGGCCAGGGCGCCTGTCCCCCAGCCGTAGCAGGTCCAGGGCTGGGCTGGGTCAGGGAGCTGTGGCAAGTCCGGGGCTTGAGGAGAGGCATCTCTGTCCGCTGCAGCCCTGAGTACCTCGGTGGCGCTTAACAGGTGGCTGCATGGCCGCACAGCTGAGAGGGAACTTAGCTGGCCTGTGCTCCTCATTTTTTACCACTTTGTCAATCTGTGTCATCTACAAATTTTCTCAGCGGTGATTTTAGATTTGATGTTTATATATTTAATATTTTATATTATCATTGATGAAAACATTGAAGTATCAGGAAACAGCCCGCACTAGAAACACCCACTTTGATAATGATTCCCCACTGACAACTGCTCTTTGAGATTTGCCAGCTAGCCAGTTCTTAATTCATTTAGTGTTGCTCTATAAATAGTTTACATTATACAATACCAAATCAGTCCACGGTACTAAGTCCAAAGACTTACAGATCTCTGTCAACCAAACTTGTGATCTCATCAAAGAATTAAATCAGATTTGTTTGACAACACTTATTTTCCACAGAACTGGCATTAATAATATTCCTACCCTTTAATTCTTTTATCAGTTGAATCATGTATCAGCTTTTCCATTATTTTGTCCAGGACTGATGTCAGGGTAACCAGCCTACAATTATCCAGTCACCCTGCTTGCCCTTTTTGAAAACGAGCACAACAGTATCACTCTTCTAGTTTTCTGGAATTTCCCTGGTATTCCGAGACTTATTAAAAATGAACAGCAGCATGTTCGAGATGCCTCAGCCAACTTTCTCAGGGCACTTGGGCGCAAAGTATCTGGGCAAAAAATATCGCTAGGGACTTCCTCAAGCCACACAACTAACGACTGGTGGACATAAGGCCTTGTCTTCATTTGGAAAACATTGGGATAATTTTCCACCCTAGCTCGCGCTAGTTCAGCTATAGAGGTCTTAGCAACGTCTGAGATCTTCTGACTAACTTGAATGAATTCAAGTCAGCAGGGCCTGATCCTATTCATGCCACAGTGCTGAAGGAATTAGCTGAAGAAATCTCAGAGCTACTGGCAATATTATCTGCCAACTTATGGATAACAGGATTGCTCCTGGAAGACTGGGGAAGGGCTAACATAGTGCCCATCTTTAAAAAGGGGGAAAAGGAGGAGTCGGAGAACTACAGACCAGTCAGCCTGACCTGGATACCTGAGAAGCTACTAAATCAATGTATAAAACATTCAATTTGTGAATACCTGGAGAATGAAGGGGTGATCACAAGCACCCAGCATGGATTTACTAAGAACAAATAATGCCAAACCAGCTTGATTTCCTTCTTTGACAAGGTAACTGGTTTGGTGGATGGTGAATGCAGTGGACATAATATACCTGGACTTTAGAAAGGCTTTTGACACAGTCCCAAGTGACATTCTCATAAGTAAGCTGGAGAAAATGGTTGTTCTACTGAACCTGCATAAGTGGATACATAATTGGTTAAACAACTGCTAACAACGAGTAACTATTAATGGAATGATATCAGATTGGAAGTAGGTCTCAAGTGGAGTTCCACAATGATGTATTCTGGGTCTGGTGTTATTTAATATCTTTATTAATGATCTGGATGTAGGAAGGGAGAGCATACTGATCAAATCTGCGCATGACACAAAGCTAGTAGGGGTGGCAAACACTTTGAGAATACAGCCAAAATTCAAAGGGATCTGGATAAAGTGGAGAACTGAGCTATAGAGGATAAAATGAAATTCAACAAAGACAAATATAAGGTGCTACACCTAGGGAAGAAAAACCAAATGCACAAATACAGATTGGGCATAACTGGCCTGGAAGCAGCACCGCTGAGCAGGATCTGGGAGTTGTGGTGGATCACAATCTCAACATGAGTCAACAATGTGATGCTGTTGCCCCCCCCCCCCCAAAAAAAAAAACAAATACAATTTTGGGTTGCATTAACAGAGGTACAGTATGAAAGTCACAAAAGGCAATAGTACCACTCTACTCAGCACTGGTTAGGCTTCAGCTGGAGTACTATGTCCAATTTTGGTCACCAATGTATAGAAAGGATGTGGAGAAACTGGAAATGATCCAGAGGCAAGTGACAAAGGAGATCGAAGGGATGGAATCTAAGTCATATGAACAAAGGCTGGAGGCACTGGGTATATTTAGTTTGGAAAAGAAGAGATTAAGGTGTGACATGATAGTGGTCTTCAAATATTTGAAAGGCTGCCATAAAAAAGATGGAGGAAAAAATTCTCTCTTGCCACAGAGGGCAGGACAAGGGGCAATGGGTTAAAACTACCACATAGCAGCTTTAGATTAAATCTGAGGAAAAACTTCCTAACTGTAAGAACAGTAGGACAATGGAACGGACTGCCTAGGGAAGTCATGGAAGCTCCTTCACTGGAATTTTCAAAAGGAGGCTGGCTAGCCATCTGTCTTGGATGGATTAGACACAACAAATCCTGGATCTTGGCATTGGGTTAGACTAGATGACTCTCCCTTCTAACCCTATGGTTCTACGATTCTACGTTGGGATCCCTAGTGTAAATGGGCTGCTGGGGTTTTAAGCACTGGGTCATACAGACATCTTTTGAACAGGATTAGATGACACGTGCTCATTTTAAATTAGTGAGCAACCTGCCCTAGGTTTTCCAACTAATGGTGGAGCTGAACAGTGCTAGCAATGGTGGGAAAAGGAGAATTCCCTATGGTAGACAAGGCTGAAAGGCTTACATCTTTGCCTGCCAGGCATAGTTTGGGTTGAAAATTTAAAGACAAAAAAAGGAAAACATGGAACTTAAGTCTCAGACTCACTCACCAAAATTTGGAGAGAGCTATAATTTTCTAATGTCCGAGGTGATGCAACTTCTAAAATGTCTTCCCAGAATAAAGCTATTACTGAAAGTGTAAATTTACCTTGCAAGGAATCAATCTATAATATGCATTTTCACTCACTGCATTCTCTTAAAAGATCAATGAATGGCTCACTATACATTTACTCAACATATTTAATTTTTATTTATTGCTTTAATGGTCCTGTGAATAAATTAAATTCAAATTTCAGTGTAAAACTGTTTTCATTTCTTCTACCTTAAGATGTTATCTTAGGCACTATTGTACTAGTTGGATAGCTCCTCTGAAGATAAATTTTCAACATAATTTAATTAATCTTCATCATCTGGTGCAAATCTGACATGTAACCTTTTCTCCTGCTGTACCAGAAGACACCTGAAGTTGCCAAGATGAGAACAAATGCTATTTTGACAATTGCTGTATGTAGTTTTGTTGTAGCTGTGTTGGTCCCACAATACTAGAGAGACAAGGTGGGTGAGGTTACATCTTTTCCTGTACCAACTTCTGTGGGTGAGAGAGACAAGCTATCGAGCTTGCACAGAGCTCTACTTTGTTATGGCAGGTACATCATATGAAAGTATGCCTCTGCAAAGTTAGTTCAGCCCCCTTGTGTGTATGCATTAGGATACAGTCTGTAATTCCATGATCACACACTACTTTTCCCACAGGACCCTACCTCATTCAGTGCAAAGAATGGAGACACACTTCGCCACTGGGTATCCCAGCTATTTGCCAGACAGCAAAGGAATCCTCAGGAACCGTGGGTTCAGTTCTGTGTTCTGGAGAGGAGTGTGCTCTAGTAGTTATTGTCCCTTCTGATCCCTGAGTCCCCCACCCTCTCCCTGTTCCCTTCTGCTCCTATCCCTATCTCCTTATTCTGTGCCCTGCCCTCTACTCTTCGTGCCCAGCTCCTATCCTCCCACCGCACAACTCCTGACTCTGCCCTCTCCTGCCTGTTTTCCCCCCTCCCTCTGCTCATACCCATGTACCTAGCCCATGGTTCCCCATTCCGCTCTCCTAACAAGATCCGTACTTTGCGGCTCATACTCTGCCCTGTTCTGTTCCCTTTGTGCCTATCGGGTGGTGAAAAAGGAGCACAAGCCATCCACAAGATTTTTGCTGGGGATTACAGGGTAAGTTACTGTTTTCAATGTAAGAGTTCACTAGTATAGTATTATTATTATTTATTTGCATTACTGTCATGCATACGAGTCCCAGTCCTGGACCTGGACCCCATTGTGCTAGGCGCTGTACAAGCCCAGAACAAAAAGACAGACCCTATCCCAAGAGCTTATAATCTAAGTATTCGACCTCTTCCATATGTTGACCCTGTGCTTACACAGAAAAGCTTTGGGATCCTCTTCCCACCTAGCTATAAGGAAAGAAGGACGGATGTGACCCTCCTGAAACCTGAGATTTGCTATCCAAGGCTGTGAACCCACCTCATCATCTATTAGGTCAGTTGATTTAACAAAACATGCAATTTGAGACAGACTGGGATTTATTTAGCATTTTGATTAATCAAGGTGTTTTAAGAGACCATAATACCTAAAGATTACTTATGTACAGGTGCTTAAAAAAACCAAATGGAATACAGGTGCAGATCAATTACAAGTAAAAAAGTTGTAAAGAACCCACCTACCTTCATCTACTGTAAACTGACAGCTCTTGTCATTGTAGAAAAGAATTTTTTTCTTATCAGGACGAGTAATAAAGGTGATCTGGTCCCCTAAAGCCTCAAAACCAAACAGAAAAAAAGAAGTCAAACTACCAGTGTGTATTTCTGGTATTTCCATTTATAAAATGAACATACTCCAATTTTCTGCTGTGTCAATTAGCTAGGGAGCAGGGGAAAACCTTTAACATTATGTCATGTCAGACGAGCTCTCACTTTGCAGTGAAATATCAGTTTTGGAGGGTTACTGTGGCATTAGATTGGCTTCAAAACATGTTTCTGTACCGCTCTCTCAAAATGCGTCTGGGGGCTGAATGAGGAGTATTTCCCTCAGGAGTTAGCCGCGTACCACGGGTACCTGGCAGGAAAAGGAGACTGAGATACCAATACGATTTTATATGGTCACCATAAGAGCTAGAGCTTATAATTAAGCAAATGACAGACTCATTTCTTATGGCTGATATTAAAGAGTAGATCTGAGTACAAGCTTGGTGTGCTTACATGGGTTTCTATTTTGATAAAAATAATACATCAGATAAAGTATTAAGAAACAATATAAGACAATGTAACTACCTCATTTCCAGAAATTAAAAACAAATGTAGGAACTTTTAAAAGATTCAGTCCTGGGAAGGAAAGAATATTGCAACTTTTCAGCCACAGTTCTGCAAGGGACGGTGACCTTCAAACCATTCCCCACCTCAATAAAGTGACCTTCCCCAAAGTAATCCCAAGGTGAGACAGCTTTGGATCTGTGCATCACATTGTCTCTCTCTCAGTGAGGGTATATAAATTACATCCCTTGCCCTCTGCCCCAAAGATTGTTGCCCCTTGGATGCATTTGACAACCACCATCCTAATGCACTTCAAATGCAAATACAAATTTATTTGCTAATCTATTCTCTGCCAGACAAAAATGGCTTATGCCCAAACTAACCATACATGACTTCATGGATTTTATTAAGCATCCCCCCAGTACGGATTATTTTCATTGCCTTAGTGTGTTTCACTTGGTACAATTCCAAATTCCCTTCCTGATGCTAAAAAAGTTTTGTGATTGAATCAAATGGTTCCATTTAATTATACCCATGAGAAGAACGGGATTTTGGGAGCATTTGCCAGGATGGATTTTTGCCATATACAAATATTAGCAAATTCTCACCCTGAGTGATAAACAGGCTGGCAGATTCTTAAGGCACAAGCTGCTTTGGCTTTGGCTTTCCCAGGTTTTCATACACAGGCTAAAAATCCCTCCAGCCTGGGACCATCACTTCCCACTGTTCAGTCCTTGCCCCTCAGGTGTTTCCAGGTGTTGTTGTTGTAGGGAGAGTGAGGTACCATCATGATGTCATTGTCCCCCTTTTTTATCTTCTTCCCACTTGCTGGAAAGCTCTTTTGCTGTGACCTGGGTCAAACGGTTCCCATTGTGTAGTGCTACCTCTAAGAGTTTTCTATTGTACACAGTTCCTGGGGTAATCCTAGTGCTTGTGTGCATCTCCTCAATAAGCCATTCACGTTGCTTGGCCTTTTTACTGTTGTACCTGAAAAGCTGCTTGTGGGTGTTTTCAACCTCACAACACATTTCAGTGACACATAACTAGCCAAACTTCCTAACTTCATAGATGATGACAGGATGTACCATCCAATGAGCTATTACTGTCTAGCAGATCAAGACTTTCAGAATGATACCTCACAAGGCACACTTTGTACAAACATATCCTAATTACATGATAGTGGTGAATATTGGGGTGCCAGGATGTCACAGACTTTCTGGTCAAATGCTGAATACTGGATTATTAGTGATGTATCCATTTTATATTATTGTGGGCTTGATATGTCACTCGTCAGTGTAGTTATGGCAGAACACACAACATTAGAAGCATTGAAAAAGCTTCAAAAAACCTGGAAAAGACATTTCTCTTACATTATGTAGTATTTAGATGGCAGGAATGGTTTAATTCTGTAGATTTAGATTTGAAATTGATGTCCTTATGATACCAAAATGCTCCTTTCTGCTTACTAGTGAACAATGTGTTGAATAAAACACAATCAAAGTGACTGTCTTTTAAGTCATTATATTAAAAAAAAAAATCTTCATATTAAGAATTTTTTCAAAATTTGACTGCTAGCAAAAAAACCCCCAGGCTTAATTCTACAGTAGAACCCTAGAGTTATGAATGCCATGGGAATGTTCGTAACTCTGAAATGTTCGTAACTCTGAACAAAATGTTTTGATTGGTTCTTTAAAAGTTTACAACAGAACATTGACTTAATGCAGTTTTGAAGCTTTACTATGCAGAAGAAAAATGTTGCTTTTAACCATCTTAATTTAAATGAAACAAGCACCGAAACAGTTTCCTTATTTTGTCAAAAAAAAAAAAAAAGTTTTTAAAACTTCCCTTTATTTTTTTAATAATTTACGTTTAACACAGTGCTTTTTTTTTGGTCTCTACTGCTGCCTGATTGCGTACTTCCTGTTCCAAATGATGTGTGTGGTTGACTGATCAGTTTGTAACTCTGGTGTTCGTAACTCTGAGATTCTACTGTACCACTAAACTACTCTGCAGGAAGGCCCACCATAAACTTTTGATCATCTGTTGACATAGAGCTATTCAAAATGCAGGAAGAGATTTTGCCCACTCAAACGGTACCCTATTTTTTTAGGGTTCAGCTCACAGACTGCTGTGCAGGGAAAATTGTTTTAACTACTGACAGCTGATTGTGCAGCAATCCCTACTGACAGAGGCACAAAGAAGGTCTTGTAAGAAGCTCAGATGCCACTCGGCCCTTGAAGAATACAGGAAGTAGATCATCATCCATATTTTTCCGTCCATGTTGCAATGGTGATCCAATGTCTGGTTTACCTATGTACAAAGTCCAAATCTTTACTCTTTTGACAGGCCCGTCAAACTGTCCTCACATAGTGAGAGCTTGGCCAGTGACCTGTCCTTTTTGATGGCTAGAATTGTGGTGTGAGCAATTCAGGTCTCTGCGAGTCTCCTTTTCTCTCTAGCTCTGGTCATACAGCACTGCTACCAACTTCCTTGATGCAGAGATCGCGGCTTGTCAATCACTCTCTGCCAATTTGGCAAGATCTCTGAAGTGGTAAGATCCCTCTGTTTTGGCAACAACAGATTCCCACCCCGCCCAAAATAGGGATGAGACAGAGTTACATTCTGTTAACATACATACATCAGGAAGTACGTTGAAGGAATCAGGAGTGTATCACAAATTGCATGCACAGTTATAAAAGGATGCTTGTCAGCTATGCTGGTAATGGCACTTGTTTCAATCCATGTTAAGTATTTGTTCCATTTTCAGAAAGTAGTTAACAACAAGGACTAAAACATCTGCATCAGGTGATCTAATTACTAGGCATCTAATTACTATGGTGAATAGAATCATAGAACCATAGGCTTAGAAGGGACCACAAGGGTCATCTAGTCTAACCCCTGCCAAGGTGTCAAACGAACCTGCGTCAAGAGACCCAAAAGCCACCTGGCACATACAGCACGCAGAAGCATCCTTGTGTCTGCATCCTCTTGAGTACTATACTGTACAGGGATTCAACACCTCTACTGGTGATAGACTTTGCAACTTCGCCACTGGAAAAGCCTCCAGCAAGAACAAATGTGCACTGGGAGTGCTCCCACACTCTCAGGTACATTTTGAACCATATACTCACACAGGAAATTTATAAGCGACTGTTTGTTGGATGCCACGTTTAGAATTTTTTTCCATGGAGGCTCACGGCATCCACCAATCACCTGGAATTTCTTGCATTAAACCTTAGAACATATTGTAGGCCTTGCTGGAGCCGTAGATATAACTAATCATATGAATCAAAGGCTGTGAACCAGAACTGGCCTGGCCTTGGCAAAATAGCAATGCACCAGGTATTAGTTAACACCAAGTAAGCACATTCCTGCCCTAAGGGGATAGTACAGGAACACCCAGAGTTCTCAAGTAATTGTGTAAACACATTCCTAGGAGAAGGTACAGGGGCACACAGATTCCTTGTAAGATAAGGAGGGAATGACAGGATAATGGAAGCGGAGGTTTTGTTCATACTAGCAGGTACAAGGTACAGGATAATAAGGAAAAGCATACGGAATGTAATATGTAACTTGTTTGTACCAGTGCATAAAAGGAGAAGCCATAGGAGGGGCATCTTTGTGCTGGTCTAGGGGACAGGACCCTGGTGTCCTGATTGAACTAATACCACTGTCACAGGCACAAACGTTAGCATATCTGTAGCTCCTATGGGGTGCCGGTACTGTGCTTTGTTGACAATAAACCTGGCCAAGCACCGTCGCCACCGAGCCGAGCCTGTGCTCTTTCTTATGAATAACATGGAGGTCTGCTGAAGCGAACTGCTGCACTGCCTGCTCGTGCAGCTGACATGGGAGCTCCAAGAACAGGAACACTAGCAACATTCACAATGTGGCACCATTAGCCACATTCCACAGCACTGCCACCATCTGTCTGAGACAGTCTTTCTGCAGTTTTCACAGTGTTACTATTGTCACATCTGTCAAAGACTTTGATTACAGAATTAGCTTTGTCAAATATTCTTTGGACCTGCCTCAAGTACTCAGCAGCCAATTCATCACATGTGAAATTTGTCTCCAGCCATCAATTGTTTAACAGCCATGGCATCTCTGATGCACACTGTGGTTTCTTTGTTGCATGCTCTTAGCTCATGGATTTTTTCAACTTGAACTTCAAGATGATGCCCTAATTCAGCGTTGTCTGTTCCTCTCATTGTTCCATCAACATGCAAGAAGGACACAGTCACCCAGTTGAACCTGTGTCTAAGAACAGTTACCACTGAAACATCGTCTCTGCATCTTACTAAGTACAGGGCTCCGCAGAACACAATTTCTGGACTGATAGCTACTGTGATTGTCCCTCCTTTGCCAGACATAATTTTGGTTTTCTTGGCCATGTCAACAAATATTTTGATGTCAATTTCTTGACTAGGCTGAAGAAGCTACCTGAACCATCAGAATCAAGTATACTTCTGGTAAATCTCTCCATTTGGTTTTCACCAACATCTGCTATTTTCAGCAGACTCTTGATCATCTGATCTTACATGCAGTCCAGTAGATATGTCGATAAGCACTTCTGGATCTGATTCAGGGTCAAATGGGTTTTGTCACATTGTTGATGACATGGTTGGTAAGAGCTGTAACATGCTCTTCATCCATCTTCAGTGCAGAAGTAAGGACTTGTTTGTTGTCTTTGACTTCACTATTTTTTATTAGGCCACTTCTTTCTCTCATATCTTTTGCATATTCATAATCTGAAGCTGTGTACTGCCATCTCTAATACTAATACTGACCTGTGCATAAGTGTCACTGAATTAAAAATCTAGTTTCTAGAACGTTTCAAAGGCTAGTACTGCATGCATAGGCAATTACAAAATAAAACCTTCCACCAGGCAGACGAGATGCTATATTGTATGTATACAAACTTATGAATGGGGAAGCATTACATTAGGAATTCAAGTACATTTATATTGACCCCCTATGTAGTACAAACTATGGGCATGGAATCTACTGCTGCTGGTGCACAACCTTCAGGGAGACTCATCTGGTCAGCAAATTTCAATTGAAAATATAGAAAACTATTATAATCACTTGTGAAACACTTTGACAATTAAGAATATGTGATGCGAAAACATTTCGAGTTAGTATACTGCAAAACATTGATATTTGCCATTTTTGCCACATGCTAAATAGTGTCATCATTTCTAAAAAATACTTGCACAAACAAAACCAATACAAATATTTTAATTCTTTGTCACTTGGTAGCTTTGACCCCAATAAACACCATATTAAGGTGTTGTATGCAGTGTAGCTGTAGTCATGTCAGTCCCAGGATATTAGAGAGACTAGGTGGGTCAGGTAATATCTTTTATTGGACCAACTTCTGCGAGTGAGAGAGACAAGCTTTCAAGCCACACAGAAGAAGAGATCTGTGTAAGCTCAAAAGCTTGTCTCTCTCACCAGCAGAAATTGATCCAATAAAAGATATTCCCCCACCCACTCTATCTCTCTAATATTAAGGTGTTGAAATTAATGTAAACAGTGAAAATTCACAGTCCTGTTGCAGTGTTTCTGGAACTATGAAAAAATGATACTGTCTCATTTTGGGTACCATTGTTTCACCTCACCTAAAGGCTTACTGCACCACTTGACAGCTCCACATCATACCTCATCTAAATGTACATAACATAAGCTTTCAAATGATATATGGATGTGGGCGTGTATAGGTGTGACAGTCTGTATCCCTATGTTCACCCTTTTTACAAGACTATGATGGATTTTGTACAAAGTATGCCTTGTGAGGTATCACTTGAAAACTCATAATTTGCTGATCATTCCTGTCCTAGTAAAATGTATGTGGAAAGACTGTACATAAAGTTATAAGATTCTACTGTATAACACTACTGAGACATGTTCCAAGTTTAGAAACGCAGCCACAAGCCAGTTCCTCAGAGACAAAAGGCAAACCAATGCCTCAGCCAGGTGTCAACAAAATCAAATGGATTATCGCCTGGTTAAGTGGACATTCTTCGGCAGGAAAAAGGGTGAGAGCAAGAAATCAGCATTTTGGCAAAGAAATAGCTCGAGGTTCCCTTCCCCACAGACCTTTTGTCTCCTGAACCTCAGGTGGAAAGGATTTTCAAAGAAAAAGAGAACTATAAGAAAAGGGGAACAGATGCCCCCAAATACCCCTCCCTTTCTCTCTGCCCCTGGCATCAACACCACCTGAAGAACAAGGAAATTAACTCTGAACTAGGGGAGGGGTCCTAGCTGAAAGAAATCCAGCCAGTAAGACTGATAAAACATGTGGTGAGAGAAACCTTTGCTTTGAATTCATTTAGCTTGTTAAATCAGATATTGTGTTTTATCTTTTATTTTCTTGTGAGCAATTCTGACTTTTATGACTCATTACTTGTAATCACTTAAAATCTATCTTTCTGAAATTAATAGACTTGTTTTATCTAAACCAGTGTGTGTTTGGGAAACTCTATTTGAGATAAAATTTGTGCGTATCATTTTCTATTAATGAAATGATGGACTTTATATGAGCTGGTACTGTCCACGAGGGTGCTGGGCAGAATAAGATACACATTTCTGGGGGGAAGTCTGGGACTGGGAGTTTGCTGGTGTTGTCCATAGTATAATTCATGGGTGGCTGGTCATAGCTCTCGTACAGTATAGCTGGGAGTGATTTAAATGCTGGAGGCTGTGTGTGCAGACCAGCAGTGGTTGCTCTCACAGAGAAGCAGTTTAAGAGGCACCCAAGGTTCGAGAATTGTGGGGACACAGCTGTTCAACGGTCCAGATTGTATCCTGGATAATGTCACAGTAGGATACGTACCTTAAAAAAAAAAAAAAAAGGTTCTTTTTGGAGTACTGCCATACACCTACCAGATCTTGCATTAGTGAAAGCTTTAACAAAGTGAGAACGAAAGAAATTATAGGGAAGCAGCAATGAGACTTAGATGTTAGCAGCAAAATGGACACCACGTCTGACAACTTTGACAAAGTGAAGATGAGATGGACAAACTGAAAGGAGCAATGGGAGTAAGTGCATAATGTAAAAACAGTACACAACTAGGGCGTGGGAGACCAAAGAACCTTTATAAATAGCAAACGACAGAAAAGTTGTGAAAGGTGTGGTAAGACACCAATTCACAGTTGGAAAAAAAGTCCAGTAAAGGATGCAGTGTGTAAGGGATGCCACAGAACTGGACATTGTGCAATACTGTGCAGGTCACTAAGAACAGTGAAAGCAAGAGAAGAGAACAGTCAGTTAATAATATGTTCACACTGGTGGGGGAAAGATCCTCAGTAGAAGAGATAACACCTAGGATGAATCTGGATGGATGAAAACTTTAATTTAAAATTGATCCTAGAGCAGCAGTCAGTACAATTAAAAAAACAACAATATAAGCACTCCAAAGACAGAGCCTGCAAAGATTTAATCAGATTCTACACTACACAGGATGTTTGTGGCAACTTCTGTGGGAAAACACTGAGAAAGGAGAATGGTTTTCAACAAACAGCGGCTGTGACACAAGGGCTTTCATCTTCAGTGTGTTCTAATGTAACAAAGACACTCCTGAGCCGGCAAGCACTTTGTCAGGAAGTAAGTCCCTGCACAGGAAACTGTTCAGAAGTGAGAATACGCTCTGGAACACCACCCCAAAAGACTTGATCTTTAGAATACAGGCAGTATTTATACGTAATTCGTGAGATGACATATCAATATGTAGTTTTAAAGGCTCTGAGTTTTATTTTGAATTGGTCACTGATTTACATTCTTCGGTAGACAACATTTAACAATTTGAAAGACAGGGAGTGGAGTTCAACTCAGAGTTCTTGGTCCTCCACTTCCCAGAGAGCACTAGAAAATGTTGCAGGAGGAATTTAGTAAAATGAGGGACTTCTAGGTAGGAGGTAATTTTCTATTTCTCTGCTTAAGCACGTTCAGACATTAACTAATCAGTCATCACAGCACTCCTAGGTGATCGGAGGGTAAAGTAGCACTATCCCATTTTATACACAAGGAAACTGAAAGAGAGAGGCAAGTAATTTTCCCAAGGTCACAGAGTGAATCAGTGGCAGAAGTCTCCCAGCATTACGGTCACTCCTCCAGACCATCCTGCTCTGATGCCAGAGGTGCTGAACATCCACAGATCCCACTGATTTCAGCTGCCATCTGTTGTGAGTGCTCAGCACTTCAGAAAATAAGGACCCAGGTGTCTCAAGCAAGGCATCCAGAAAATTATAAACTCATAATTAGTGGTCATGTGTGAAGTGTTTGGCATAAGTGACTTGCCCACTAGGCCACAGGAATTCTGTGGCAGAGTCAGGGATGAGTCCAGTTCTCCAGGCGGACACTCCGTATCCTTTCTCTTCCTGCAACCCTCTGCCTCAGTCACTACACATCTTCCAACTTCTATCCACAAACAAGGTAGGGGTCATACAAACAACTTCTTCATTCACTATACAACCCTGATTCATGCTTAGATCAGGCCCATCCTTTGCAAAGAAGGAAGGAAGGTCCGGGGGAAAAAACAGTCTTAATTACATGATTGCATACTATCTCATAATCCATTTGCATATGGGCAGCAGTGAGGTTGCACAGGCCACCTTAATTTTGGCATTTTGAGTTTTGACTTTGCAGCCTAAACATTTCTTTAACATAAGGTTTTGTATGTAATTTCCTATGTATGTTTTTAAAAGGAAAAAAAATTCTATTCTGTTTAACCCAGGACCTTCAGCACTGACTTCCAGCACTAGAACTAAAGGATTAACTACAATAGCTGGCATCAAGCTGTTACTTTCTATGGACCAGCTAATAGAGAACAATGCATAATACTGGATTAAGGAACCAGATTAAGCTAAATCAAAATAAACCACAATTAAACTAAAATAGGAGTGTCTACATACAAATTTGCACAGGTTCAGCTGAACCAATTTAAAAACACTTTAAGGTAAATGGGTGCAAGTTTGTTTGTAGACAAGGCCTTAGTAACTAATCAGGGGCCTGAGCCTGAAAAAAGCAGATCTGAGTTGAGTATTCGATTCCTATTGACCAGGATCAGGCTACGTGGCAATACTAGGGTTGCCAACTCTGACTGCAGCTATTCCAGGATATTTTCTTTTTGCCCCCCATAACATAATGTCATTTTCTTAAAATAGCCTGTTAAAATCTCCTGGATTGCTTTCAGTAGTCGCCGGGAGATGGATGCCGATTTCAGGAGACTCCAGGCCCATCCTCGAGGGTTGGCAACACTACAATAGACAGGCAAGGCTGTTTCACTGATTAACATAGGCTTTGCATTTCACTCCACCAAGTCTGCTTTTGTGAAAGTGAAGCGGCTGCTATGAGTTTACCAGAGAATGGAGATAAGTCACTGCAGTATCTTGAAGTAAAATTACAGTATGTAAAAAAAATAACTGATTCAGACATTTTTAAGACCAGAAGGGACCACTGTGAAGTCTGACCTCCTGTATAACACAGGCCACATGGCTTCCTGAATTAATTCCTGCATGACCTAGAGCAGATCTTTTAGAAAAAAATCCTGACTTGATTTTAAAATTTCCAGTGATGGAGAACAACAAATCTTTGTAAATTGTTCCAAAGGTTAATTATTCATGCTGTTAAACATGTGCCCCTTATTTCTAGTCTAAATGTGTCTAGATTCAACTTCCAGCCATTAGGTCTTGGTATGTCCTTGGCTGCTAGATTGAAGAGACCTCTATCACCACATTTCTATTCCCCATCTAGGTACTTACACATTGTGATCAAGTCACCCACTAGCCTACTCTTTGATAAGACAAATAGATTGAACTGTGAGTCACAAGTGTTACTTACCTTTATGGCTTTCTGTGCATTTGGCAGTCCTTCCTCAATATCTTCCAGAAGGATTCCTCCCAGCCCCCGCTGGTCATGCTTGTCCAAGAGCCTGAGCAGAGCCTTTTTATCTTTCAAATTGTACTTAGGTTTGAAAGCATATTTCCCATCTATAACTTCTATTTTGGGATTGCTGACTAGAGCCTGTAATAGGGACATAAGTTTTAAACTTCAGAAAAAACATGCATGTATATGTATATTTAACTAAACAAACTTGTCATCTGTCAATGACGGCACACCAGCAACATATTGTAGCTGACAATTAACGATGACGATTAGGAAGTGGACTTGGGATTCAGGATCTCAGATCCAGTACAGGCAGAATTCATCATGATGGTACTTTTTACTTTACAGAGGAGGGTTAAGCACTATTTATACAATGCACCTTAGACTGGGAGATCCATAAAGACATTTGTGGCAGCTGTGTTAGAAAAAGCTGCACAGCTCCTTTTTGGAAGGAGATTAGAGGAATAAAAATACCAGGGGATACAAAAATATGAATTTTTCTGGACATAAAATGCAAACAAACTATTTACCCAACGTATCACACTGATCTCATATTGAGGTTACAAATGTGAAAGACATTACCCTGGGATGAACAAATCTGTAGTCAGTCTTCCCCAACTGGTGTCAACCGGCACCAGCAGATGCAGAAGAAATTGAGAAGAGCAGACCTCCTGCACAGAAGAACTTTACCCATGATGGCAACTTCAGAGTGAAACTGAACAGGATTTCATGGACAATTGAAATGATAAAGATACGTTCCTGTTTCATAGCCAGTACCACAATGGAAGTTCTTCTGTAAGAGAGAGCAACCCTACTTAGTTTCTTCTGCAGCTGCCAGCCTGACCCTGAAAGGAGAAAGAGAAGAGACACAGGAAGAAGAAAGGAGGGAGAACACACAGTTATCATAAAAAAGTTAACTAACTTTGGTAGCCTACCAAATTCTCAAGAGATTATGTAAACCACCAAAGTTTTGAAGTGAACTGCCATAATTTGCCTGTTAATAGCCTACTAGACTACCATGCTGTTGAGCCTTTGTTCACACTCTATTATCACTTATAAATGCAATAATAATTTAACAAAGTGTTTTCTTCTTAGCTTAGCATCTACATGATAATGCTCTAATGGTGAAATCCTCAACAGAGTTGCCATTGACTTAATTTGGGCCAGGATTTTACCCTACAGGTGCACATCTCTGGGATTTAGCAGGAGTATTAGTGCCAGTGGAATGTTGCAAGATATTTTTGTTACAGCTACACTACTTTTATTATATCTTGTCTTTTTAATGTAACTACTATATATACTGATTGTTTTCTTGCTATACGTCTATGTTAGTTGGTATTAAATAAAAATGTAAGCAATGTTTCACTCATAAATGAAGCAGAAGAAGAAAAACAGTGTTGTATTTTGCAGATTACATTCAAAGACACAAGACTCCAACCACTGCAATTTATGGAATTTTACTTTGCTAAAGCATACTGAAGGACCATAAAGACATTCATTCTCATGAGGTAAAAAGTGGGTTATGAGGAGGAGGATGGGGGCAATTTGGTTAAATACTCTATTTCCATAAAAGGAAAAAGTATATACAAAACAGTAACCTCCTAACACCCCTGCCCAAAATCCCCAACTGCTGCTACCACTCCATCCCCTTAGCTCACCAAAATACTATGAAAATTCTGAAGCTCTTGACCAGTAAATAACTGTGAATCTATAGATATTATTTTAACCAAACTTTTCCCCTTTGGTTAATATAAGATCTTCAAATGCTGAAGCAGTTTTGCATTTAACATATATATTAAGATTCTTTGACAAGTATTGGCTCATTGTATTGCATTAGTAATGAACTATTTAACTTTATACCAAGATTAGTAAATGCTCTTCACATGACTCTTTTTACAATCTTTCACAATTTTAGAATAATTTCAGTTTCAGAGCTAGTATCACTACAGCACTGGGTGATTCTTGAGAAGTAATACAAGTAAAGAGGACACAACATTTTTAGCAGAACAGTTATATTACAGAGTTTATCATTAAGCAAATGTATATGAGTTCAGTTTTATTATTATTACTGGTCATTAGTTAGAGTCTGAAAATTTGTTTTCTTTACCTCACTCATTAACCATTGTTTCTGCCTGAGTCCAATATCTAAGTGTTGCGTTTCATCCAAAATTTCTTCTAGAGTTAATGGATGTGTATCACCACGCTGGTGCCGCGTCTGATAAAATAAATATGATCTATTAGAGCTCTGCAGGTACTTCGTGAAAGTATGAACTCTACAGCAATTTATTAAGACTGGCAGCATGTTATGGCAATTCCCACCCCCCAGGATTTGCTGTTTTAATTGAAAATAAAAAAGTCATGATACACAGTATTTTAATAAATATTAATTCAAGGACTGGAATCTTCAAAATTTTGTTCTGGAAGCTTAGTAAGAAAATGAATGTATAATGTCTGTTACAATGAAAGACAGCACTTAAAATGAAAGCTGTTGACAGGAAATGAGTCAAATTATAAATTTAAGGATAGCTGACATTCCTAAACATATGGAAGAAAGTAGCCCTGAAAGAAATTTTTCATAAATGGTTCCTGAATCGTAGACCAGTTCTCATCTCTGGTTTATGTCAGCAGACTCTCAACCATCTTCTTTCTTTTAAACTGAGCAAACTTAAGTAGGAGTCACTGGATACAAACATGGATTCTTACAATGACAATTTTTGTATTAATGATGTTTTTGGCATTAAACAAGTAGTTCTGCGTGTCTGATAACAGTTCTTAATATTAGTGCTACAATGAAAGGACAGCTTATATTAATGTTGCTGAGATGACAAGTGGATAAATAAGTATAAACATTTCAGAAAAATTATACTTGAAATAAAATGACTCTACCTTCATATAATTCACTATCTTAGCAAGGACTCCAAACTTGTAGCCAGAGCCTCCTGAAAGGGCTTTCAAGTTAAATGACCCATTGCTGTGGTCTGCAAAAGAAGCAAAAGAACATGTTTTCAGAAACAGATTTTTAGTTTTGCACTCAACCCTGCTTCAATTATGCATCTCTTTTTGGTACTACAACCATAAATAAAAAGTAAACATAGTTCAGAAGTCAAGACCTGGGCCCTTTCAGATGTCTCTTTGTGAATGAAAATATGGTCCCTATGTAATTCCGCAAGTGCAGAAATGTTAAGATTTATGCTTTAAAGAGGAGGCAAGCAAAAATCAATACCAAAGGAGTAAATTTTAATTCCTAAGCTTAATACCTCATTTTTGACTTTTTGCTGAAACCAACTTTTAAACAACTATAATTGTATTCACTGAATGTCATCTGCAGGCAAGCTCAACATTCCCACCCACGTGACTGAATGGTACCTATATGCCCTGACATTGTGAGCCAGGAGTAGAAATTTTAATTTAAAATCGCAAGCAATATAATACCAATTAAAATGTATGCAAGATTATACGGCAAGTAAAGTGAGATTCAGTTTCATATCCTGCTCTGAAAATAGGTCCAGCTGAAATTTTATCAACAAACAAAAGTACTTTGCTGGATCAGGGAAAGAGTGCTCAAGACACTGCACGATCAAACCCATAATGTGGTATGGATCTGCAGTCTTTTTTTTTTTTTTTTTTTTGCTATCCCTCCAAGATAATGAAAATATTGTTTCAAAGAATTAACAAAGTTTAAATTTGTGAAAATATTGTTCTATACACATGCCCCAGTAATTGTATTAACTCAATATTAATTTCATAATGTAACATTTAAGCATAATTATTATCAAGGCATTAACAAAAGCCACAAGTTAATTACCACAGAGTCCCATTATTCATATTCACTGAGGGGACTTTTAGAATTGAAATGATCAAGGGGGAAACCCAACTTTCAATCCTTACCCAGGGGTGCTGGAACAGTTTTCATAGTGGGGGTGCTGAGAACCATTGAACCAAACTGTAAACCCTGTGTACAATGAAATCCACTTCAAGCCAGGGGGTGCAGCAGCACCCCCAGCACTCCTAGTTCCAGCACCTATGCCCTTCTCTATTCTGATGTGGCTTCTAACCCGAGCTTCTTCAACCTAAAATCAATCGCAGTAGCAAAGTCCAACAACTGTATCAGAATCAAATGGCATTGCTACTAGTTTCTATAGATGAAACAATCCCTCAGCATGCCTCTTCAGACTGATAGGTTTCAGCGTAGCAGCCGTGTTAGTCTGTATTCGCAAAAAGAAAAGGAGTACTTGTGGCACCTTAGAGACTAACAAATTTATTTAAGCATAAGCTTTCGTTTTTATTTTTATGCTCAAATAAATTTGTTAGTCTCTAAGGTGCCACAAGTACTCCTTTTCTTTTTTCTTCAGACTGATATTTGTTACCTTCTGGTAAACTAGAGCCAATATACTGCCTATACTTTGCAGATTTCCATTAAGTTTGGACACTGTGAAGCAAACTTCTGAACCATCTGAAAAAATGTTCCACCTTAGTTCATTAAGAATGAAATATATGAGCAATTTCCTGTTTATATGTAGCAGCTGCTAAGTGGCTAATATGAAAAAAATTAATCATAGAGATAATATGATTAATGACTTGGCTACTGGAGTGGAGAGTATGCTTATAAAATCTGTGGATGATACTGAGGTGAGAGAAGTTGCTTAGGGTTAGGGTTTAGAATTCAAAACTACTCTGACAAATTGGAGAATTGGTCTGAATTCAACAAGATGAAACTCAATAACAACCAGGGCAAAGTACTTCACGTAGGAAGGAAAAATCAAATACACTCTGACAAAACGGGTAATAACTAGCGAGATGGTAGTACTGCTGAAAAGGATCTGGACGACTTAGTGGATCACAATTTGAATGCGAGTCAACAATATGATGCAGTTGCGAAATCATTCTTGAGTGCACTAACAGGATTGTCACATATCAGACATGGGAGGTGATTGTCCCGTTCTACTTGGCACAGGTGAGGCCTCAACTGGAGTAATGCATCCAATTCTGGGGCACCACACTTTGAAAAAGATGGGGATAAACTGGAGAAAATATAGAGAAGAGCCACAAAAATGATAAAGGTTTAGAAAACCTGACCTATGTGGAAAGGTTAAAAAAACTGGGCATGTTTAGTCTTGAGAAAAGGCGACCAAGGGTAAATCTGATAACAGTCTTCAAATATGTTAAGGGCTGTTATAAAGAGGAAGGTGATTAATTATTCTCTTTGTCCACTGCAGGCAGGAGAAACAGTAATGGACTTAATGTGCAGCAAAGGAGATTTAGGTTAGATATTGGGAAAAACTTTCTAACTACAGGGGTAATTTAAGCTCTGGAATAGGCTTCCAAGGGAGATTGTGGAATCCCAGTCAGTGAATGTTTTTAAAAACAAGTTGGACCAACACCAATCTCTAACTATCAATACAAACTCTTAATAAGAAGAGATTAAATACTGTAAACTGGAGTGAAGGTGATGTCTTCATTCCCAGTGCAGAAGTCTGAAGAGACAGCTTGCTTTAAAAAGCTAATCTTTGCGAGTTTATTAAATTCTAGCGGGCTGGAGAGGCCAAGCGCACCAAGCACCTGAACTCTGGCCCTGGTTCTTGGTCTACAAGACACCTGCCCCCCCGCACTGCCGCCGTGAAGTTATTGTTTAAAACCTGTAAATGCTGTCTCTCACAGGGACCACCACCTAGATTTAGTCTGGTGTTTGCAGAACAGTTCTGCCATGCCTGAGCATGGCCAGAGGAGCTCCAAAGAAGAGATGCTGCAGTGGCAGATCTGGGTGGTTGAATCTACCGTGCTGCCAAATACTCAATCCAGGAGAGGAGCAGGAAAGATAAGTCGCTACTTTATGAAAATGAATAAAAATTAAAGTTATTAAATGAAACGTTTGGCAGAAACCACCACCAACCTGGTCCTTCGCCGGAGACAGAAAATCTGCTGGCCTGAGCTGAAGAACAGGGCTTAGTCCTGGAGGCCCCAACAACAAGACCAGACTGCCTCCAGATTCCGGGGGGGGGGGGGGAGGGGGAGGGGGAGGGGAAGAGCACTAACCCACCATCAGCGATGGATGAGAGAAGAACATATCCGCACCATGGCTTTGCTTTTTATTTCTTCCTTTCCCCGGATTCTTTGTCTGTATTTCTCCCTAGAATGTAAACTCTGTGGTCAAGGTTCATCCTATGGTCCCACAACTCCAGGAGCTCACAAACAAATGTGCATGCCCATTCTTATCTTGGACACAGACCAATTCTGACTTTTTACAATTAAACAGAGTTATTCCCCTTACTCAGGATAACTGCTTCATAGCTGTTCAGGGTAGCTCAATGGCTCTGCGATGACACATTGGTGCAGACATTCTTTGTCTATCATGGTGCCCCACCCCACAGCATGTGGGGAGCAAAGTGTCTTTGCCTCAGCCAGCCTCCTCTCCCTGGTGTTATAAATGGCCACTTTGGCCATGGCGAGGAGGAGGTTGAAGAGGTGGTCCCGCGACTTCATAGGGCCACAGATGGAGTGTGCATAAACAAACAGGCGTGGGGAAAAATGCAGCCAGAACCTCAACAAGAGGTTCTGGAGGAGCCGCAAGAGGGGCTGCAACATGGCGCACTGCAGATAGACATGCGACAGGGTCTCCCTCACACCGCAAAAAGGGCAGGTGTCGGAAAGAGGGTTGAACCACGCCAGGTACACACCCGTGCTCACGGCTCCATGAAGGAGCCACCAATTAATGTCCCCGGCGGGCTGTGGAACCAGGATGGAGTACAGGCTGGCCCACTGCGGTCCCTCACCCTCTGCAGCTGGTAGAAGGTCCCGCCACTTGGTGTCGGGGTGGGACACAAGGGTGGGGAAATGAAGAGTGTGGAGCACGACCGTGTAGAGATAGTCCTGTGGCGCGGTTCGGAAGTGAACCGGCTTCAAATTGCGCAGCCGGCTTGCGGTACAAAGGCATGGGGGCCGAGAGAGCTCACGGGGTAGGGGCCCGATGAAGAGATCCAGAGGGCCTGGGGTGAGGGGCGGGCAGGCGATACCCTCTCGCAGGACCCGCTCGAGGAAAAACCGACAAATGGGCAATAAGGCTGCCTCCACCTCCCGAAGTACGTGCCGGGGGGTACCAAAGGCGGAGAGCCCCAGGAGCCAGCCAAGCGCATAGGGATCCACCCAGTCCTCCCGGTCGCAGTCCAGGAGGTCTCCGATCTTGGTAAGTTCCAACAGGACCAACTTCTGGCGCACCGAGGGCGACTTCGCCACATGAAGATGAAGATGGTGTAGCAGGGGCTCCGCAAGGAGATCTGCCCCCTCGGTGGCCGCCACGGACCTGGTCGGAGGAGGGAAGTCCTGGTAGAAGACCGGCAGCTTGGAGAGGTCTTGCGGAAGACCTCTCGGATGGAGATAAAAGAGCTGCTGGTCATATCAGAGCCCTCAGAGGGAGCGGAGGAAGGTGTGCACCAGCGTGCTGCACGCCAAGCTACCTGCACCACAAAGGAGTCTCTGCATGGCCTGGAGGCGGAAGACATGGACCTGAGTGCACAGGCACACCAGGCCCTGTCCTCCCTCCTCCAGGGGAAGATGCAGAAACCACGCAGAGACCCAGTGCAGTCCTGGCCAAACGAACTCCAGAACCAGCTTCTGGAGCCAGGCCAGGAACCCCGGGGCTGGGCACAGGGTGTTGAGCCAGTGCCAGAGCATGGACAGGACTAGCTGATTGAGCACCAATGCCTCCCCCGAAGGCAGAGGCACCGGAGCAGTCCTGCCCACCTCTGCAACTGCTCAACTACCCTGCCCTCCAAATTGTGCCAGTTCTCCAGCAGAGAAGGATGCGTGGCAGAAAGATAAAAGTCGAGATAGAGCAATGGACCCGTGCCCCACTGAATGGCCTGAAGCGCGGGTGGGAGGGCGCTCCGACCATCAGTCCAGAGCTCTTGACCCAGCTGACCCAGGCGGAGGCGGACACTGAGTACACAGCTTGGCAGGGCTCCACCCGCACCAGGTTGCCCAGGTCCTGGACCACTGCAGCAGAGTGGTCTTATTGGGTGCTGGGAGGTATATAAGCCCTAGGATGACCAAGGCCTTATTCCCTGTGGACTAGGGAAAGGTTACTTCAGGGTAATTGGAGCACCCAGAGCCAATTAAGGCCCCACCCAAGACCTAATTAAAAAACGCTGCTTCAGTCAGACAGAGAGAGGGAAGCAGAGCTGACTAGAGTTTGGAGGAGTATTGCTTTTAGCCAGAGGACCAGGGGAAGGGAAACCCTGCCCAAGCAGAGCAAAGGACTTAGGGACCCCACTGGCAAAAATGACTGAGGGAAACCCTACCCAAGGGGAGAGAGGGTAAGCAGCCCGCAAAACTGAAGGGGCTGGGACCCGGAGTAGGAGAGCAGACCTGGGTCCCTTCCCCACTCCTCTCTCTCTCCCCCACTGGGGCACTAGCGGAGCCCACAACACCCAAGAATAGGGGTAAGGGGCAGCACCCTTACCCACCACACCAAGAAAAAGTGCAGGACCCACCACAGTAGCGTCAGCCATTTGCCACAGTCCCCAGAAGATAAACAAACTAAAACGATTTCTACTTAAAAATTCATCAACCAACCAACACACGCAAAAAAATCAAGTAAAAGTCTCTCCATACGCACTATCCCATAAATTCATGGATTTTAAGGCTAGAAAGAACCACTATGTCAACCAAACCTGACTTCCCGCATAACACAGGCCAGAGAATTTCACCCAGTGATTCCTGAATATTAACAGGTTGAACCATACCACATCTTTTAGAAAGCTATCTAATCTTGATATAAAGACTCCAAGTTAACACTCACCAATTTAATATTTTAAATAACTAGTCAATAACCATTTCTAAACACTTCACATGGCTAGAGTTAAACACTACACATTTTGCGTGGAAGAAAAAGTCATCTGTGGGGTGGATGAGAATGTAGAAAAGTCAAACTTATAGTTATAGGTCGCAACAGGTATATGAGAACTTAAATAGCAATTTCCAGTCTTTCTTCCGGCTGGTCGCTGGTATATGCACTTAAGCAACCTTAAGTGATTTTTAACACAATCTTTGTTTGACAAAATATAAATTAATAAACCGATATGATTCTCTAAACACAGGGCACTTCAGAAAGGGAGATTCACCTCAGCTCCATCTGTAACCTACTGCTTTATAACAGTCCTTAATTCACTCCAGCAGAGCCCTTCCCAAACTCAAAAATAAGTCTTTAAGTGCTCCAAACAGGGTTAGACAACACACTGTTAAAAATGCTGTTGCCCTGTTTCCACCAATGCTTTGACTGATGATTGCACAAATGAAGCATAGGAATGGCCATTAGGAAAATTAGTAGCACAGACAAGGCCTACGTGTCTCTAATACCATTTCTGAGGGTTTGGTTTCCAACTGGGAATTCTATTGTTGGTGGATACTTTCTTATAAGCCATAGCACACATTAACAATCTGCAAAACACGTTTTCCCATAAGCAGAAAATGGAAACTTATTTTCTTACTAAAGTCAATCTGAACCCAGTTCTCAGCATCCACCCACTGAAAAGCAATGTTTCAAGTTGGGTATCCAAAAGTTAAGGCATCCAAAATCAACAGTTATTTTGAAAGTCTTGGTCAGGTTTTTTATTTTACCCCCTACTTAAGGTACCACAACAGAGTACAACTAGCACTGAGATATTCTGTGGATCCAGTCTAACACACTATTGTAGTCTAGGAAATGTATTTGAGACTTTTGCTAAGGACCAATCATTCACAGTAAGTAGGTAGTAGACTCAGAAAGTGGGTTATCACATAAGTGGCAGACTCAGAGAAAATGTGTTATATTCACTGTGTTTAAATTTAGCATGCCCTTGCTCCTTTAAAGGGAACTGTAAATTAAGTTTCAAAACTCAGTCTGCTAATACACCCACACTATCCATCGTGGCCTTTCTGAAGAGGCAGGAAGCATTTGGCACACTGCCAGTTATGTACTAATTTTATTTGCAAGTCACTTTATAAAAAGATTGTGAAACAAACTTTCAAAATGGTCAGTTTTAAAAAAAAAAGTGTTTACTTTTTTTTGTTTTTCATATATAATTTCCTTGACCCATTTGCTAATTATTCTAGAGACTTACCTTGAAAACAGGAGCTTTGCTAAGGTCTAACAAAAGCATAATACCCTAAAAATGAATGCCATGTCAAAAATTCATAAACAGATTGTCATATCATAGCTCCAAGATTATGACTTCACTGCAGATTAAGAAGAAGGACATGGACCAAAAGAGGAAGCTGAAGTAACAGAAAATGTAACACACACAACTAATTAAATAACTGTTTTATATATTATTTATTATATCATAGAGCTTACATAGTATAAATCCAGGTATAACAGAATAGACCCTCTCCCGAAACTTCAGTTGAGAAGTTGGAAAAAAAAGAAACAAAAGCAAGTCGCCTTTATTTTGTATCACTAAATTTTTTTTTTTAAATCCTCTCTATGAAGGAAATTTACCCAAGAAAAAAATCTTAATGGTTACAGACCTAAGAGATCAGTAAAACAAAATTAGACAGCACCTCTATCTCCACAACTGATAATTTATGGTTAAAAAAAAACACATTATGCAATGACTCTGTCCAAGAATTAAATCAAAGGCAGCAATGTTGTTTCCTATTAACCTGTTTAATCTACCGGACTGAGGCACACTTACAGTTTACTGTAAGTAAATATAATACTGAATAGAAACAGAAATCTGCAGGTATTAACATTTCAAATGTCATGCTCTGACTCACTGTCTTCCAGCTCAAAGCTAAATCATGTCAATAACAACCACTGTATCACTAACACACCTCACTGTTAATAAGATCACATTGTAAACGAATAAGATACGGGGTGAGCAGGTTGATCATCCTACACAAAACCATTTAAATTTATGAATGATTTACTCCGGGGGTAGTGGGTTTGATGCAAATGAGCATAAAGGAAGTTGTCAGCAGCATTATGCTCCGGCCAATAGTAGCAAAGCTCCATTTTAGCTGTGCCATAGCCTGCACTAAAAAAAATAGAGCAGACCAGCGCTCTTTCAGCATCTTTTCAGACAAGAGGTAGGTCTGTACCATTTTTTAAAATTGTCTTACATTTATATTGATTATTGAAAGAAAATATATCTTTAGCTTAGAAAAGAAGTCTATATAAAGCCTTTCTCCTATAAAAGCCAGCATGAATTTTCTTTGTGTTAAGCAGGATTTTACTTTGCTACAATCCTTAATCTGCTACTATCAGACAAGCACTATTACCATCTGTGCATTAATGGAAAATTGATGACCACTCCATCTTATAAGAAACCCAACACACCCAAGCCAATGCGCAGTAAACAAAATGTATTTGATGTTTACTAGCTAGTAGCTCATTTCTTGCAGCCTCACGTTCCATTTAGTTGATTCTGACTGTTTTAAAATAGATGCTAATACAAATCTTTTTATTAAAAAAAAAAAAGCTAATTCTGTAACAAAGAAAAAACAAAATTGTTAGAGGGTGTATTTTTCAAATATAAACAATAAAGCAATCACTAAATTGCTTAAGAATGAGATTGTATGCTGCTAGGCTAAAAATGTGTTCTAAAGAATTGGTTTGTTAGACTAGGACGAAAATCAACCTTATCACTTAACATATTCCTGGAGTAAATATAAGAGTGTTAATCCATCTGCATAATGCAGATAGACAGGTTAGAATCCATGAGAGATTTCTAGATACCATTATCCCAAAATGTGTGTCAGTTGTTTCTTATTTGAGACTTCCTCAGCACTGCATTAAAATGAGTCATTTTGCCACTGCTCCTCTGAATACAATTCTGAGTAAAGTTACATTATCACAGCATCCAAAGAATGATTTTTAAATTAAAACGTATTATAGAACTACATTAAATATTTAACTACTACTAGATTTTGTTCACGCACAATACCTGTAATGCATACTAATCAGACTGGCTCAGTGTAAATTTTAAATATTCCTACTGCAATTAGAATTAAAATGCAACTGTGTCGAACCCGAGTTTCTCCGATAGTTTTCAAAGATGTGCCTTTTCTTACTTTATCAGTGCTGCAGTTAATTTTGATGGATTAGCAATGAAGTCTTTAGTCTTGTATTTCACAATTACAACAGTGTTGGTAGATGACTCAACAGCTGTCTTGGCTTTAGTCAAGTCTGGGGGATTACAGTCACTAGTAGAGAGCCAACACTTCTAGAATATTATCAAAATCAGCCTACAGCTGGTAACTGGACCCCTGCCCCAACTTGGTTTATAAAATAGAATTATCTGAAATTCTCTCTTCAATGGAGGAAGTTAATTTTCCTAGCCACCATTTAACACAGGGGTGGGCAAACTAAGGCCCAGGGGCTGCATATGGCCCTTCAGACATTTTAATCTGGCCCTCGAATTCCTGACGGGGAGCGGGATTGGAGGCTTGCTCTGCACAGCTCCCGGAAGCAGCGGCACATCCCCTCTCCAGCTCCTACGTGTATGGGCAGCCAGGGGGCTCTGCATGCTGCCCCCGCCCCAAGCGCCGCCCCTGCAGTCCCCATTGGCCAGCAAACGGGGCCAATGGGAGCTTCAGGGGCAGCACCTGCAGATGGGGAAGCTCTCAGAGCCGCCTGGCCATGCCTCCGCATAGGAGCCAGATGGGGGATATGCCACTGCTTCCGGGAGCTGCTTGAGGTAAGCGCCACCCAGACCATCTCCCGCGCCCCAATCCTGATCCCCCTCCCACCCTCCAAACCCCTCGGTCCCACCCTCCTGCACCCCAGAGCCCGCACCCCCAGCCAGAGCCCTCACCCCCCGCACTGGTACCCCTGCCCCAGCCTGGAGCCCTCTCCTGAACTCCTCATTTCTGGCCCCACCCCAGAGCCCGCACCGCCAGCCAGATCCCTTCCCCCTCCCCAACCCCCAATTTAGTGAGCATTCATGGCCAGCCATACAATTTCCATACCCAGATGTGGCTCTCAGGCCAAAAAGTTTGCCCACCCCTGATTTAAGAAGTGCTAAGCACTATCTTCAAAACATCAGTTGTCATATCATATAACTAAATCACTAGCTATCAGATATCAAAGGGGTTAAAAATATTGTCTTACAACTCACGTTATTAGAGTTTAAAAATTAATTATAGCTAAGACACTACCCAAATCACGGGATGATCTTCAGATAATAGCAGCTGAGTTGTGGACAAGATATGGAGAATTGTGGAAAAATAATAATGACCTTTATTAATTGCAGTAATTTGGAAAAGCCACAGCAGACCTATTTGTTTAAGAAAAATTTTCTGGAACAATATAAACGCTCAACTATTATGCTATGCCTGTGAGAGAGAGAGAGAGATATACATAAAAATCACAGGCATAGCATAATAGCAGCAGTGCAGAAGTAAGGGTAGCAATACCATGCCCGTTACCCCCTACCAGCTCTACCCCCTACCATTTCCCTCCCTCCAATTTTTCTGCCCCTCTTCCCCCACAGCTTTGCACCCTGGGCGGCTGCCTCACTTACCCCCCCCCCCCACCCCCAGTTACAGCTCTGAACTCTTCAAGATCATTTAATATACTAATGGGGGAGGTGGGAGGGGGAGTGTGTGTTGCAAACCTCAAAATGTATGCAAAATTGTGGACTGTGCAAAGTAAGCTTATTTAAAACAAAATTGCGGTAGAAGCCTAATATTGTGGAATATGCAATATTGCGAAAGAAGTAGGACCTTAAATTATAGCTTATTTTAATCTCCCAGTTGACAGACTACATGCTGTTTCCTCCATTCTCTCAAACTAAAAATATGAAAGTTGTTAAAATAACAGAACCGTAAACCCCTGGGCACTGCTTACCCAAAAATGTACATACTGTGAGACTTAATCCCACACCCAGGTTTCCTTTACAGACTACAACAAAACAGAACTATTAAAGGATATTAGAGAATGAGTCTGTACCACTTCCATACTTCAGAGCAGAGGGAGGTTCTGTCCCTCAACTGTTAAGCCACTCATTTCCCTCCTCTTGTGCTCTACTTCTACTAAGGGCACCTTCTAGCTTGTGGGAGGACTAGGAGAAGAGACATTTGCCTCATCACAGAGGATACTATGCTTCCTGGAATGACTCCATCAGCAACAGAGTGAAACTGACAAGTAGTGCATTAATTTCACATTGATGTTTGGAAAGTACTACAGACAGCTGAGTTACAGTGATACAGTCTTCCTGTGCAGGACTGTCCCATAGGAGAATTTCAACAATGAGTGAAAGAAAGAGCAAAGGAAGGAAAGGAGAGGGGATAAAATGAGGAGAGGAAATGCAATATTCCCTCAATCCCAATTTAAATATAACCCCTCAAAGTTCCAATACACTGGACCCGATTCTGCAAGGCACACCCCCCAACTTCAGTGGGAGCTGGGGCACTGATCGCGATGCAGGATTGGCCTTTTGAGGATGCTATGAGAGGCATTCTGTGAATAGTGCTCTTCAGCCTCCGTGGATCCCAATCTGGCATCATTAGCTAAAACTACCACTGAAATTTATTGTCCACGCCACCCACCCTCCAAAAAAAGAAGAAAAAAAAAGGAAAAATGAAACAGCATTTTGAAGGCTTATTTTACCTAAGTTTTCTTTAAAATAATTTTCCAAAGAAATCTTCATCTAAATAATTATTTCAATTATAAAAAGGCAACAGCAAATTCCCACATTAAAACCTTTATTCATACTTGTATGTATTCCATTTCTTTATCCTTAGCTATGAGTTTAAAAAGGAATTCAATAAATTACCACAGTTCCCAAAACTAATTTTCTGTGGATGCACTCATCCTGACAGGCAAGCTCTGAGATAGGGCCTCATCAATGTCACAATTTCATTTTGGTTTTTATTCAGCCAAACAGAAGCACACAAACAACATGATGAACAGTATGTAAGAAATAGCAATGAAATGTAATACAACTTAAGCTAAGTTAACTGCATCTTGGCTGTTTCCTGTTTTATATTAAAAATGGCCCAACTTTATTATTGGTAAATTCATAGACAAACTGTTTAAAATAGGTAGCAATATGAAATTTGGGCTTTATCATTTTTCCTTTCAATTATCCATATATTTTGGTTTTCAACTTTGTAAACAAAACATTGATGCTTTCTTTACAATTAGTATTTTCTGGTCGTGTAGCATTTTGATTAAGTTAAATAAAAGGTAACCAGACAGACTTCTTAATAGCCTATGCCTTTATTCATTGTTTTATCTACAACACAAAATTCACTTTATCTTAAGATTTTTTGTAAGGAATTTCAACTTTTAAGTGAACAAAGTTGCCTCATGTCCAGTGTAATTATACGCAGTATAAAACATACATTTTTTACAAACTGAGCATCTTTCATTAATTAGCTATATAGCTCTGATTTTAATTAATGTTACATCATATCCCTCCTGCATGAGTATAACATGCAAGAGACTTCTAGCCTTTCTTACCTAACCTTCAGTCTTCCTGTACCAAGTTTGTGCAGCAACATTTACATATTAATTTACATACAAAAATATAAACTAAGAAAACTTTAAGGCTGCAGTCATGCTCTCGAGAGTTATAAAATACCAGAATGAAGGTTGCCTGTGAGATTTTAATTTGGCGCCGTTGTGCGTATTAGTTTAAAGAGAATTAAAACCACTTTAATTTTGAATGAGGGTGTTCGCTCGAGGGTTTAATGCAGTTTAACTAATCCACTTCAAATTCATACCTTTAGTTAATTCAGATTAATTTTCCTAGATGTCCCTGTGTAGACAAGCCCTTAACTACGGAGTCACTCCCGGTCCTCTATACTATGCAAAAACTATAATACTATATTAAGACTGATGTTTAAAACTGTTCAGAAGTCAGGAAATTCAGAGTTAAAGGTAATAAATGCTCTTTTTAAAAAGGAAAAATGCACATTCTTCCCTACTCTAGAAGTGATTGATATAATTAACTTGGGCATGAGCAGAACCAGAACTTTTCAACTCACTTTTACAAATATTTGTTGGACTGTAAAGGTAGCATATCGTGTTAATAACTGAAGTTTTTAAATAGTTTTTTTGGGTATTTAAAATACATATTTCAATTCATCTTAAAGATATCCAAAGCAGCCCTTAGCCTGCTCCTCTGCATGTAGGACTTAATTCATAGTACTCTAACAAGTACATTTGTCTTTCATATTCTAAGGTGAGAGATGACAGCAGAATAAAAACTGTGCTTTAATCTCTCTCCTCCTCTCCCTGCCCCATTGCATCATCTCTCTCAACTGAGCCCTCTCCCATTCTACCCTCAGGGGTGCTGGAAGAGATAGCCCCCCCAGTTTAAGAAAACACCAGGCCTCAAGGGGCTCCCTTTCCCATTTTAATTCAGCCGGCAGTCAGTCCTTCAACACAATGTTGCTCTAGGCTCAGTTCCAGAAGTTCACATATTCAAATCCTGCTGCCTCTCTAAACCAGCGAAAGCAGTTAGACCAATGCCAAGCAATGGCAGGGCCAGGTTTTGCACCTGGGGGAAAGGAGGTGATGGGTCATTGGTGATGGGGTGGAGAGTGAGCCCGCCACGCACCCACCTGGTGGGAGCAGCTACAGTCCTGCAGTGCCAGGCCTAGCTCCACATTCCAGGCGTTGTAACCTAACACACAGGGTCACAGTGCCACTGAGCTCCTGGGTGCTGAACACTATGAGAATTTGTTCCTTAATGTGTTAGGAAGCTTGCAAGTTAACCGAAAGACAATAACAGCGCTTAAAGATGAGATAAGAAAATTGTATTATAAACCAGGAGAGCAGCTGAAAGTTCAACCTTGTTTCTGGAAACTCATTCTCCAAGACAGTTACAATTTCTAAATGTACTGTAATTCCACTTAACCAAATTCAAATGATCCAGACAGCCTAGTTATCCAAAACGACACTGTGTTCCCCACGTAGCCCTGTTGGTTACATACCAACTGATTAACTAACATTAAGGCTGTGGGAACTGTGATGTAGAAGGATTTCAGAACAGTATGAGGAAAGGAGGGAGGGAAATGAAGGGAGGCAAAGAGGTGGGTGGAGGAGAGAAAAGGGGGAGGAAAGAAGACGGGAGAGGTGCTGCTTGAATGCTTCCCAGCGCCGACAGCCCTGGGCTCTGCAGGCACCAATACAAATACCAAGGGGAACGGCCAGCTCCCTCCCCTAACACTGAGGGTGCTGGGAAGCACTAAAGCAGCACTAAGAAGGCTCCTGTCTCCTGCAACTACTGCCCCTCTCCCTCTTTCTCTCTCTTCCACCCTCCTCTCTACCTCCCTCCTTTCCTCATCCTACCCAGAAATCCTGCAGCTTAACATAGCACTTCCATTTATCCAAACGTGCAGTTACCCAAAGGAATCAGATGGCCCCCAGACCATTCTGATAAATGGAATTGTAAACAAAGGAAGAAGTAGAAGAATGCCAAATGTTAATTATACCAGTCATTAGGATCCACACATCCAGTAACAGCATATGGGTCCCTTGTTTTGCTAGAAATGTCACATGTGCAGAGAGGGTTTTCAAACCATTAAAAAACTAAAACAATTAAGAGTAACAAATAGACCATGTTTCTAAAATCATCCCATGCAGATGGAAATAATCTCTGTAAGATTGCTTCTTTGCATTATCTTTGGAATAAGTGAGAGATGCTCCTTAACTTTATTGATACATGCTGCAATGTATTAGTTTTGCAATAAAATATATTTCAAAAAGTCATCACATAGTCAAGCTGTGCATTTTGAGCCAAAATATTTTTGACTTAAAGCAAAATAAAGAGCGAGATTAATGCAGCTTCACTTCAAAGAGTATGTATATGTCCAAAGCTCCCCAGTTCAAAAACTATTCACTGCTTGCCACAGGAAATTAGCTGTCATTCTGAAAGTAAACTCTTCCAACTAGGGAAAATAATTCAAGTTCCAACTTAGTTGGTAAAAGAAAAAACTGACATTTTAGAAGTTAAAAATGTCACCTTTGTTTCTCTGTTTGTTTTAGCCTATAGATCTGCTGCAGTGAGCACAATAAGAGGACTCTCCAAGCATGGCAACCTTCAACAGCAGTTACTGGAACGAGACTACGTCCCTTTACCAATACCTTGGTTTTCAAGTGCAAAAGATTTACCCTTTCCATGATAACTGGAACACTGCCTGCTTTATTATTCTGGTTATATTTATCTTTACTGTAGTTTCTCTGGTGGCGTTGGCTTTCCTTTACGAGTTGCTTGACTGTTGCTGCTGTGTGAAAAATAAAACCATGAAAGACCTAGCGAATGAATCCAACCCAGTTAGAACCATGATGGACAGCTTTAGAAAGAGAGAAACAGAAGTGGTGTAGTAATGATTGATCACTAGAACTCACAGAAGAACCAACAAACAAAATGAAGCCTCTTGCATCTTATGAGCAAGTCATGTGCTTTTTGGGCCTTAAAAATCATTGTTAGCAACAATTATTTCACTTCTGGATGTGAACTTGAATGGCTAGCAAAATCTTTATGTGGGAAGAAAGATTTTTGTTTTTAAATGAACTTTTGTCATCTATATTTGATTACTAGAGTAAATATTTGTTCATCTGAACAATTCACAATGTTGCTTAATTGGAGAAATACAGATCAATCTGATTGTCACCCTCACCCCTGCCATCTCATGTCTCCTCCTTGGTCTATAAGCTCTCCTTTTGGGGGAAGTCTGCACAAAATTTACCAAACAATGGCAGTCTTCTTAAAAACATGTTTATTAAAAAGAAAAAATGTCAGTAAAACAAAATGAATGGTTTTCATTACACATGGCATCTGAATATTTTGCAAAGCCCAGTGAGGTAGGCTCTCTTATTACACAAAAAAAGGAAAATGTTCATCCCCAGCAAACAATTACCTCTCTGACCACTTCCTGGAAGCACCTGACAGCTTCTCCCTGCAGCCCAGAGAACTCCCACCCTATCCCTCACCCAAACGGTTTATCAATTCCTAGGTGTTAGAATTTGTTATCACATCAGAGTGAGGTCACCTCAATATTTCCACAAAGGAGTGTTTAATCAAGAGTACTGTCTGGAGGCAAATGAGTATCTTTTCACCCCCCATACAAGAACATATCACCTAAGAGCTTCCCTCCCACATCCTCCTGTCTCCAAGTCCATAATTTCACAGATCATTCCTGATCTCCACCTCCCTCCCACACTCCTCACCAGTCAAGGGGATTGCCTTTTGAGATACAGATCCACTGTTCTTGGCTACAGACGTGAGAACACACCTTCATGCTGGATGTATCGAGTTTCTATATTAGGGCAAGCCTATATTACACAATTAAATTGACTTAAGTTACGTTGACGTACAGCCACCACAGTAATTAAATCTCTTTTGCCTGTCCACACCACATTCCTTGGGTCGGCAGTGTGCATCCTCACCAGGAGTGCTCACACCAATTTAACTATCGGTGTAGGGCACTGTGGGATGGCTTTTGAAAGGAAGGAACAGTCAATGTAAGCAACGCAGTGTCTACACTGATACTGCACTGACTTAACTACATTGACCTAAGCACTGTGCCTCTCGCATAGGTGCAGTTATTAACTCAGTGTAATGGGCGAGTTACATCGGTGGGAGCTTCATTTTAGTGTAGACGCTTACAGAGTTAGGTCGACATAAGATGCCTTAGGTCAACCTAACTCTGTAGTATAGATCAGGCCCCAGCTGTCCAGAGTTAGCATGATTTTGACTATTTTAGACTCGCTTATCAATCTTTCCTTGCCATGAAATACATATTATTGACGGATCCAATGCCTGTCTTGGGTAAAAGTGATCATGAAATGATAAGAGTTCATGATTCTAAGGAATGGTAGGAGAGAAAACAGCACAATAAAGATAATGGTTTTCAAGGAGGCAGACTTTAGCAAACTCAGGGAGTTGGTAAGATCCCATGGGAGGCAAGTTTAAGGGGAAACACAGTTCAAGAGAGTTGTCAGTATTTCAGGGACATTATTAAGGGCACAAGAGCAAACTATCCCACTGTGTAGGAAAGATGGAAAGCATGGCAAGACACCACGCTGACTTAACCTGGAGGTCTTCAATGATCTGAAACTCAAAAAAGAGCCCTACAAAAAGTGGAAACTCAGTCAAATTACAGAGGACGAATATAAACAATATAACACAAGTATTTAGGGACAAAATTAGAAAGACCAAGGCACAAAATGAGATTAAATGAGCTAGAGGCAAAGCGTAACAAGAAAACACTATACAAATACATTAGAAGCAAAAGGAAGACCAAGCACAGGGTAGCCCGTAACTCCATGAAGGGGGGATGTAGTGAGGTGGAGCAGCCTCTCTCCAAACTAGAGAGCCAGGGACCACTACACTCCCCCTGGTGGGCAGACCTAAAACCTCCCCACCCCTGGCATCGGAAGTCCCAGGGCAGGACAGAAAATATAAAAGCAGAGCCCCGGAGCTCAGTTGGGGTGGGACCATGGGAAGAAGCAGACATCTCTTCCCGGGAGTAGACATCTCTGCAGGATCCCGGACTAGCCCCCAAGTGGAGCCACGTCCTGCAGTTGGAGGAAATGGATGAGTATCCCAAGGAACTGTCAGATGAATGCCCCGAGGAGCTGTGGGGACTGCTGGCGGCCGAGAAGACATAAGAACGGCCATACTGGGTCAGACCAAAGATCCATCTAGCCCAGTAGCCTGTCTTCCAACAGTGGCCAATGCCAGGTGCCCCAGAAGGAATGAACAGAACTAGTAATCCATCCCCTGTCGCCCATTCCCAGCTTCTGGCAAACAGAGGCCAGGGACACCATCCCTGCCCATCCCAGCTATAGCCATTGATGGACTTATCCTCCGTGAATTTATCTAGTTCTTTTTTGAACGATGTTATAGCCTTGGCCTTCACAACATCCTCTGGCAAGGAGTTCCACAGGTTGACTGTGCATTGTGTGAAGAAATACTTTCTTTTGTTTGTTTTAAACCTGCTGCCTATTAATTTCATTTGGTGGCCCCTAGTTCTCGTGTTATGAGGAGGATTAAATAATACTTCCTTATTTACTTTCTCCACACTATCATATCCCCCCTCAGTCATCTCCTTTCCAAGATGAAAAGTCCCAGTCTTATTAATCTCTCCTCATACGGCAGCCGTTCCATACCCTTAATAATTTTTGTTGCCCTTTTCTGAACCGTTTTCAAGTCCAATATATCCTTTTTGAGATGGGATGACCACATCAGCACGCAGTATTCAAGATGCAGGCATACCATGGATTTATATAGAGGCAATATGATATTTTCTGTCTTATTATCTATCCCTTTCTTAATGATTCCCAACATTTTGTTCACTTTTTGACTGCTGCTGCGGACAAGAGGCAGAGGACACAGGACCTTTGGACTATGGAGCCCTACACCCAAACTGTGGTAGGAAGTAGTCCAGGGGAACCAGACCTTAGTCCGGTTCTGCTGCTTGAGAGTGAGTCAGCATGTTTTGGGAGGATTGCCACTATAAGGGCCCTGGGCTGGGACCAGGTGGAGTAGGATGGGACTGGGTTTTCCTACCACTGACCCCACCCCAGAGGTGGCAGCCAAACCCCCTCTTTTTGGCCAGAAGCCGTGGGCTTTGTTGTGGGCTCACCCCAGCCAGAAGGCCGTGGAGCCACAGACTGCTCTGCCGTGCCCAGAGCTCCCTTACAGATTGTTAATTCCTGTTTGCCCCAGCCAGACAGCTGCAGGCTAAAGACTGTTTGTGGCTCTGCCCCACCCAGAGGACCAGAGCTCTGCCCCCCTAGACTGTTTTGTTGCTGTCTGTCCCAGCCAGATGGCTGCGGGCTAAAGACTGTTTGTGGCTAGGCCAGGGGTGAAAGTAAAATTTCTCTCTTACCGGTATGTGGGGGGGGGGGGGCAGTTCCCCCCCCCACTCCACCCCCTGGAAGGGTCAGGGCCTTGGGCAGAAGGGGTGGGGCTGGGTGTCAGTGTCCCCCAGCCAAGACGCCTGGGGCTCCAGCGGCGATTAAAAGGGGCAGGGACTTTAAAACGCTGCCATGGCATCACTTTATGCACAGTCCTTTTGCCGCAGCAGCGCTTTAAAGGACCCTGCTTAAAGCGGTAATGTCACTGCCCCTTTTGCACCCTCCCTGTCGGCAGCCCTGCCAGTAGGGACCTGGCAGGGCCACCAAAGGAGGGCGCAAAAAGAGCAGTGACGTTAAAGTGCTGCCGTGGCAGCACTTTAACGTCAGTAGTACGGGCCGGTACAGGCAGCCACTTTTTACTGGTAAGTCGTACCAGCCCGTACCGCCTTACTTTCACCCCTTGATTCAGCCCTATCCAGAGAGCAGAGTTTCCCCTATAGACTGTGACTTGCTGTCTGTCTGTGGTGAGAAAACTTTGCTTTGAATTTAACATAGTTTGTTAAGTTAGGCACCAGTTGCATTTTAACTTTATTTTCTTGTAACCATTTCTGACTTTTATGCCTCATTACTTGTACTGAGTAAAAATCTCTCTCTTTGTAATTAATAAACTTGTTTTATTGTTTTACCTAATCCAGTGTGTTTAAATTGAAGTGTTTGGGACACTCCATTTGGCATGGCAAGTTGTCCAGCCATTATTTCTATTAAAGAGATAACGGACTTGATATAAACTTGTACTGTCCAGGAGAGGGCTGTGCAGTACAGGACATACACTTCTGGGGGAAAATCTAAGTCTGGGAGTGTGTTGGGGTCACCCTACAGTATAACCCAGGCTGGTAAGAGACAAAGTGTGGCACAGCTGAGAGTAATTTATATGCTGCAGGCTGTTTGTAAGATGTCCTGGTTGGAGGCTACAGCAGCAAAGCTTTGTAAAGGACATCCTAGGCTAGAGGACAAGGGTGACGCAGCTACTCATTTGTCTGGATTCTACCCTGGTATGACACAGAAGGATGTTGCAGTAATCAAGATGAGAGATGGTGAGAGCCTGGACAAGAATTTTAGCTGTGTGGATGGACAGAAAAGGACATATCTTAGAGATGTTACGCAGAAAGAACTGGCAAGATTTAGATATACCCTGAACATAAGAGCCTAGAAAAAGTCCAAGTCAAAGATGATCCCCAGGTTACAGGCCTGAGTGACTGACAGGATGGTGGTGTTGTGCCCAGTGATTGAGAAAGAAGGTAGTGAGGAGGACTTGGGCGGGGTGGGGCGACGGTAATTAAGAGCTCTGTTTGAGCCACATTGAGCTTGAGCTGACAAAAAGACATCCAAAACAACTGTTCACTCAGAACTAGCATCAGACCAAATTCATTCCTTTTAGGACACACAGTAGCAGTATGAACACTTCTGATATTGGCTCGGTCTGACAGTGACATAAAAGAGGAAATACATATCCAATGAGTTGCTTTGACCTAAATACCCAAGACACTGCTAAGCAGTTAGGGTTCTTACACACATAAAATACATGACTCAAATCCACAGAAGCAAGGAAATGAAAAATTATGCCCCCCAACAGTACACAACCTCTATTCCCCCCACCCACAGGCATACACTTTACTGTTAACAAAACCACCCTACACTACAGACCACAACTTAAACTTTTTGCCATTCTGCACACACACCCCTTTCCCAGATTATACTTATCCAACATTAGTACTTGTGGATGTTTGGTATAGTAGTTGGTTATGCCGAGAGAGGGTAGGCTGGTAAAGGGGATGATGGAAGGCTGGGATCCCTATTGGGGTAGTTGTGGCAATGGTAAGGTGTGTGCCCCTTCCCCCACTGGGTGTAACTGCTAACCCTTTGGGAATCTGTAGCATTTTAGAGCTTCAGTGCAAGCATCAACACTGACTGTGCCAAAGTCACCAGTGCAAGAGCGCTGGGGTGGCAGTGTCAAAGTCATAGCTTCCTGTGCCAACACCAACATTCTCAGCGGACAAGACTCCCCTGGAGGTGTCTAAAGGAGGGTTGAGGCACGCTGCATTTTTGTTTCAGGCACAGGATGACATCTGCAGCCAACTCTGACACTCTGCTTATTATGGTCAATATCTAGGCAGATAGAGCATACTGTCGTCTGTCACTGACATAGTTCTGCCATACAGACATATCTTGAAATCACTGAGCAGTCTCTTTCTTCAAAAACTTTCCTACAACAAAGTTAGGGTGCATCAAGAAAAAACAGAAAATCAGTGAGAAAGACTGAGGCAGAAACTGATGGGTCCAAAATGCATTCAGAAGGAAAAAAAAGCAGCAGAGAAGCACACCAGAATGCAAGAGCACCAAAATAATCAATAATATGCTGCAGAACTGCACTGAGGCAAAAGCCTTAGGCAACCTATCAAGTTGACTGCAGAATACAGCAGCCCCTGTGCTCAGCAACACAGGTCATCACTTCTATTCACTGCTCTCTGCTGGCTCGTCACTAAACATGGAAGTCAGTTTAAAGATATCTGACTTGCCTTGCAAAGCTCTGCATGGAACTGGTCTTAGCTACTGAGATACCATCTCTCTGTCTTTCTGATTCCAGTAAAACTATTGGCCAATACAGAGCAACTTGTGACCACAGGTTACAGAACCTTCCCAGGTTGACAGATCAAGACTTACTGCCAGATAAAATAAGAATGACCTCTGACCACATGGCACACACAGCAAAATATAAAACCCAGTTCTTTCTCCAAGCATACAACTTTTTATTTAAAAAGAAAAAAAGAAAAAAAAATCTTAGCTAGCCCATTGGCAAGGAAGAGAGAGAGAGATCACTTTGTTGTTGACTTTACTCTTGGCAGACACTCACGGCTTGTCTGTATCATGGGGACTATAGCGGCACAGCTATGGCATCACAGCCATGCAGCTGTAACCCCATGGTGTAGATGCACACTACACTGACGGAAGCGGTTTTCCCATTGCTGTAGTAACTCTACCTCCCTGAGTGATGGAGCTAGGTCAACATAAGCATTCTTCTATTGACATACTTGCATCTACACTGAGGGTTTATATCAGCATAGCTACAGTGCTCAGGAGAGCAGTAGCTATGTCAATCTCAGTTTTAAGTGTAGATCAGACCCGAGATGGTACAGTGATGGGCCCCAATACAGAAGCCTAGATAAAAGGAAAGATGGGGTGGAAAGCTGAAAACGCTGAAAAGTATACAGTAAAAAGAGCTGGAGTGACACACAACCATAGCACACCAGGAGCTTCTTCATGAAGCAGGGTCAACCATAAACTGGCTGCAAAGTTCAGAGACCAGCATTTACATCATCCAGAGGATGGCATGTCACTTACAGCACGGGGCCTGACCCACACTCTACCTCCATCCTCCAGGGTCAAAATTCTTTAAGAGCTGTAAAAGTTCCTGTACCCTCATGCTCAGGAACTAAGACCCAAGCATAAGATTCCTAGAGGATGGTACCTTTGGAGAATGGCTCTGGCCACACAGGAAGTTTACTGAAAGACTGACCCAATAGGGTATGTGGACAGATGGAAGGAAACAATCAGACGTACTTTCACCAACCTGTGTTTTGTTTTGAGCTTGATGATCCACCCTGCTCTAACTTTGCTTTTTTCTTTTTGGAAGATGTTGAATCAGAAGAGGGTGCTGTACGCTTTTCTACAGCAGGAGTGGAGAGTGCTCGTTTTTTGAATAGCTCTCGTTCTCTTAGCAGGCTTGGATCCATAATTCTGTCACGAGAAAAAGGAATAGGGAAAATAAAAATCAAAAAGGTCAATGAGGTATCTAAAGTGTACAGAATTTTAATATTTTATTATAAATTCCCTTATTTATGAAATTTACAAATGCCTCTTTTTGAAAGGTAATATAGAGGAAAGGGAGTAATTTTAAAATGCAATTTCAAATGTACCAAGATGTTATTCTCCAAAACAAGAATTTGAAAAGCTAACACATTAGTGCATGATTTTCTGAGGTCATTCTTAGTAACTGTGACTATAAATATGCAAAAAAACAAAACAAAAACAGATAACATCTATTAGTTTGACCCTTGAATTTTAGGCTTTGCAAAAAACAAAGGTTTTTCTAAATACAATATTAATAAAAACATTGTTGTGATCTTTATAATTCAAATGAAACAAATTTTATTTGGGTTTGTTTACAATTCATATATACTGTAGTATTGTTCCACTGAAGGAGAAAAAATAAGACTGACTACAAACAAAAGTGAAAGTGACAAGTCTATTTTCACTATTCAGACTCAGGGAAATCCATACAATAAGCATATGTGGTGAAAAGTTAGAGATTTTCACAGTCTTGCTGTTTTAATAATCTCAACCATAACAATGGATGCTTAGATAAGGATACTAGTCTCTCCCAAGTTACCTCTGAGGCTAATTTTCCACTATAAATCCTCCCCTGAATTTAGCACTACCACCTCCTACTAACGTTGGGAAAACTGGGGTTCCTAAGTGCTATCACAAAACAAATAATGAACAACTAAACTAATTCACTGTAAACTGCACCTCTTATTACTAAGCCTAGAGGACTTCTGGCGGTAGCGTTTCAATCTTTTTGTTTCATTCTGGAACAAAGAATTTAATCAGAAAACTCTGAATGATAATTGGGAATGGTTTACAAACACCTTACTAGCTGTCCAAAAAGCCACAACCCCACAACTAAGGAAGGTGGCCATATTTGTTAAAAAACTGATCAGGTTTAGACGGGAGGTAAGACAGCTATACCAAATAAAACAATAACATGGATAGTAATGAATACAAATGAGAAGTTAGGAAATGCAGAAAATTGATAAGGGAAGCAGAGGAACACAAGGAGAAATCTATGGCCAGCTGAGTTAAGGACAACAACAAGGAGGTTTTTCTAACATTAGGAACAAAAGAATCCTAACTATGCTATTGGTCCATTACTAGAGGAACATAACATAAGAACAGCCATACTGGGTCAGACCAATGGTCCACTAACCCAGTATGCTGTTTTCCAATAGTCGCCAATGCCAGGTGCTTCAGAGGAAATGAACAGAACTGGGCAATTATTGAGCCATCCATCCCCGTCATACACTCCTAGTTTCTCGCAGTCACAGCCTAGGGACACCCTGAGCATGGTGTTAGATCCCCGATCATCTTGACTAATAGCCTTTGATGGACCTATCCTCCACAAACTTATCTAATTCTTTTTGGAATTATACTTTTGGCCTTCACAACATCTCCTCGCAATGAGTTCCACGGGTGGATTGGGTGCTGTGTGAAGTAGTATTTCCATATGTTTGTTTTAAACCTACTTTAAACATAATTTCATCAGGTGATCCCTGATTTTTGTGCTACGGGAAAGAGTACATAACACTTTCTTATTCACTTTCTCCACACCATTCATGATTTTACAGACCTCTGTGATATCCCCCCCTCCCCCCGCATAATCATCTCTTTTCCAAGCTGAAAAGTCCCAGTCTTGTTAATCTCTCCTCATATGGAAGTTGTTCCATACCCTTAATCATTTTTGCTGCCCTTCTTTGTAACTTTTCCAATTCTGAGATATGGCAACCAGAACTGCATGCAACCAACATTCAAGGTGTGGGTGTACCAAGGATTTATAGTGGCATTGTATTTACTGTCTGATTATCTCTCTCTTTCCTAATGGTTCCTAACATTCTGTTAGCTTTTTTGACTGCTGCTGCACACTTACCAGATGTCTTTGGACAATTATCCACAATAACTCCAAGATCTCTTTCTTGAGTGGTAATAGGTAATTTAGATCCCATCCTTTTGTATGTATAGTTGGGATAGTGTTTTAAAACATGCATAACTTTGCATTTCTCAATACTGAATTTCATCTGCCGTTTTGTTACCCAGTCACCCAGTTTTCTGAGGTCTCTTTGTAACTCCTTGCAGTCTGCTTTGGACTTAACTGTCCTGAGTAATTTAATATTGTATGCAAAGTTTGCCTCCTCATTGTTTACCCCCTTTTCCAGATAATTTATGCATATGTTGATCAGCACTGCTCCCTGTACAGATCCCAGAGGGACATCACTATTTACCTCTCTCCACTGTGAAAACTGACCATTTATTTCTACTCTTTGTTTCCTGTTTTTTAAACAGTTACTGATCCATGAGAGAACCTTCCCTCTTTTCCCATTACTTCTTACTTTGCTTAAGAGACTTTGGTGAGGGTCCTTGGCAAAAGCTTTCTGAAAGTCCAAGCACACTATATCCCCTGGATCCCCCTTGTCCACATGTTTGTTGACCCCCCTCAAAGAATTCTAATAGATTAGCAAGCCTTGATTTCCCTTTACAAAAGTCACGTTGAATCTTCTCCAACATACCATGTTTATCTATGTTTCTGATAATATTGTTCTTTACTATAGTTTCAACCAAATTGCCAGGTACTAAAGTTAGTCTTACTGGCCTGTAATCATAGGTGCTGGAACAAGGGGTGCTGCTGCAACCTCTGGCTTGAACCGGTTTCTATTATATACAGGGTTTACAGTTTGGTTCAATGGCTCTCAGCATCCCCACTATACAGATTATTCCAGCATCCCTGCCTGTAATTGCCAGGACCGCCTCTGGAGACTTTTTAAAAAATCAGCATCACATTAGCTATCTGCCAGTCATCTAGTTCAGAGGCTGATTTAAGCGATAGGTTACATACCACAATTGTTAGTTCTGCAGTTTCATATCTGAGTTCCTTCAGAATTCTTAGGTGAATTCCATCTGGTACAGAGGCTGATTTAAGTGATAGGTTACATATCACAGTTAGTAGTTCTGCTATGTCCTATATGAGTTATTTCAGAACTGTTTGGCTAATACTATCTGGTCCTAGTGATTTTTTACTGTTTAATTTATCAATTTGTTCCATAACCTCCTCCACTGACAGGTCTGGGACAGGTCCTCAGATCTGTCACCTAAAAAGAACAGCTCAGGTCCGGGACTCTTCTTCACAACCTCTGCAGAGAAGACCAATGAGGAGAAGCTAAATGAATTCTTCGCAATGGCTTTATCTTCCTTGAGTGCTCCTTTAGCCCCTTCATCGTCCAGTTGCCCCACTGATTGTTTGGCAGGTTTTCTGCTTCTGATGTGCTTAAATTTTTTGCTGTTAGTGTTTGAGTCCTTTGCTAGTTGCTCTTCATATTCTTTTTTGGCCTACTTAATTATACACCTCTACCCTGATATAATGTGAATTCAGATATAACGCAGTAAAGCAGCGCTCCAGCAGATCAGCATGTCTGGCTCAGACAAGTTGCTCTGAGCGGCCTGTTAAGGGGGCTGGGCAGTTGGATAAGGGGCAGAAGGTTGAGGGGGGCAGTCAGGGGACAGGGAGGGTTGGATGGTTCGGAGGTTCTGGGGGTGGGGCGGTCAGGGGATGGGGAAAGGGGGCATTGGATAGGGTGTGGGAGTCCCAGGGGTCCTGTCAGGGGACAGCGGTGTGGATAGGGGTCGGGGCAGTCAGGGGACAGGGGGGGTTGGGTAGGGGATGGGGTTCTGGGGGTGATTAGGGATGGGGGGGTCTCTGGAGGGGGTAGTCAGGGGACAAGGAGCGGGGGCGGGCTGGATGAGTGGGGGGTTCCGAGGGGTCAGTCAGGGGGCGGGAAGTGACTATTAATAATTGAAATGCTCAAGGCCAAAGCAAGTTCGATATAACGCGGTTTTACCTATAACACGGTAAGATTTTTTGGCTCCCGAGGACAGCGTTATATCGGGGTAGAGGTGTACTTTTACACTTGACTTGCCAGAGTTTATGCTCCTTTTTATTGTCCTCATTAAGATCTGAATTCCAGTTTTTAAAGGATGCCTTTTTGCCTCTATTTCTTGTCCTTTGCCGTTTAGCCATGGTAACATGTTTTTGGTCCCCTATGTTTTTTAATTTGGGGTATACATTTAATTTGAGCCTCTATCATGGTGACTATGCAAATGATAGAATTATCAATACTAATGCAAAGATAGATATGTTCAATAAATATTTCTGTTCTGTATTGTGGGGGGAACAGATGTAGAGTAGAACCTCAGAATTACGAACACCTCAGGAATGGAGGTTGTTTGTAACTCTGAAATGTTCGTAACTCTGAACAAAACATAGTTGTTCTTTCAGAAGTTTACAACTGAACAATGACTTAATACTGCTTTGAAACTTTACAATGCAGAAGAAAAATGCTGCTTTCCCTTTATTTATTAGTAGTTTCTGTTTAGTACTGTACTGTATTTGCTTTTTTTTTTGTTGTTGTTCTCTGCTGCTGCCTGATTGCGTACTTCTGGTTCCAAATGAGTTGTGTAGTTGGCCGGTCAGTTCGTAACTCTGGTGTTTGTAACTCTAAGGTTCTACTGTAATCACTATTATACGATAACACATTTTCCTTTCCACCAGTATCTCAGGAGGATGTTAAACAGAAGCTACTAAAGTCAGACATTTTGAAATCAGCAGCTCTGGATAACTTGCATCCAAGAATTTTAAAAGAGATGGCTCAGGAACTCGCTGGACTGTTAATGTTGATTTTTAATAAGTCTTGGAACAAGGAGGACTTTCCAGAAGACTAGAAAAAAAGCAAATGTTGTGACAATATTTTAAAACTGTATGTGGGATGACCCAGGTAATCATAGGTGTGTTGGCGTAACATCGACTCTGGGCAAGATAAGGGAACAGCTGATACAGAAATACTGTAGTCAATGACAATCAAGATGGGTTCATGGAAAATAGATCCTGTCAAATTAATCTGATATATTTTTCTGATGAGATTACAAGTTTGATTTATAAAGGTAATAGTGTTGATTAAACATACTTAGACTTCTGTAAGGCATTTGAATTGGTACTGCAGAATGTTTTGATTTATTTTATAACTTTCTAGTTTTTTAACATGGCACACATTAAATGGTTTAAAATCTGGCTTTTAGGTCTCCAAATGTAATCAAACGAGGAATCATCATCAAACAAGTGTGATTCCAATGGGATCCTGCAGGGATCACGTCTTGTCCTAGGCTATTTAACATTTTCATCACTGACCTGGAAGACAACATAAAATCATCACTGATAAAGTTTGCAGATGACCCAAAAATTGGGGAAGTGGTAAATAATTAAGAGGACAGGCCACTGATTCAGAGCGATCTGGATTGCTTGGTGAGCTAGACGCAAGTAAACAATATGCATTTTAATATGGCAAAATATAAATGCATACATCAGGAACAAAGAACGCAGGCCATATTTACGCAATGGTGGACTCTATTCTGGGGAGCAGTGATTCTGAAAAAGATTTGGGGATCATGGTAGATGATCAGCTGAACATGAGCTCCAGTGAGATGCTGTAGCCCAAAGGGCTAATGCGGGACTTACAGGGAAATCTCGAATAGGAATAGAGATTTTACTTCTGTATTTGGCACTGGTGAAACCACTGCTGGAATACTGCATCCAGTTCTGGTGGATGATGTTGAAAAATTTGAGAAGGTTCACAGAAGAGCCACGAGAATGATTAAAATATTAGAAAACATTACTTAAAGTAAAAGACTCAAGCAGCTAAATCTATTTAGCTTAACAAAGAGAAGATTTTACTTCAATACAGTCTAAGTATCTACATGAGGAATAAATATTTGATAATGGGCTTTTCAATCTAGCGGAGAAAGGTATAACAATATCCAGTGGCTTGAAACTGAAGCTAGACAAATTCAGACTGGAAATAACGCATAAATTTGTAACAGTGAGAGTAACTAATCATTGGAAAAATTTACCAAGAGTTGTGGTGGATTCTCCAACAGTCATAATTTTAAAATTAAGATTGGATGTTTTTCTGAAAGATCTGCTGCAGGAATTATTTGAGAGAAGTTCTACGGCATGTCTTATACAGCAGGGGTTTTCAACCTTTTTCTTTCTGAGACCCCCCCCCCCCAATGCAATAAAAACTCCACAGCCCACCAGTGCCACAACAACGGCTTTTCTGCATACAAAAGCCAGAGCCAGTGTTTGGGGATAGCAAGCAGGGCAGCTGCCTGGGGCCCCATGGCATGGGGCCCCCACAAAGCCACATTGCTCAGGCTTCAGCCCCGGGTGGTGGGGCTCAGGGTCCTGGGCTTCAGCCCCAAGCGGTGGGGCTTCGGCTTTCTGCCCTGGGCCCCAGCGAGTCTAATTCTGGCCCTGCTTGGCGGACCCCCTGAAACCGGCTCGCGGTCCCCTAGGGAGCTCCGGACCCCTGGTTGAGAACCACTGTTATACAGGAGATCAGACTCAATGATCACAATGGCCGTTCTGGACTTGGAAGCTACGAAGCAATTGAACAAAGTATTTGTGAGATGAGGTTTTTTGAAGTCTTTATATGTTCTTGTTCATATGTAAGAAACTGTAAAAACTCCAAATGTAATCTTATTCTACTGGTGTCTACTAGTTTTGTGGTGTTGTTTAGGTATTAACGACAGTATAGGCAAGCTTCCTAAAGTGTATATCTGTGCCATCCTGTGGGATTGATAGGCCCTAAATAAGTCAATTTGCCAGCTTCCATGCACATATTATAAAAATCTGCATGGATTCCAGCACAGGTTCCAAGACCTGGACCAGGCAGTGCAGACACAGTGAGTACGAGAGGGTCACTATCTTTCAAAGAAAATGCCCTAAACAAAGGATATTCTCAAACATTATTAGCTACGTATCAGTAACAAAGAAAAAACTTTAGCAGAAAAGTCATTCAAAAAGCCTGAAAACTAGGAAATTCAAAATAAAGATTAGGATTAAAAGTTTAATACACCCAAGTAAGGAGGATAAAAATAAATTATTAAAAAAATTACAAGAATTTTATTATATTTTTTAAATTTAAATTAATTACAAGGGTTTTTTTTAAAAATAAACCTATTTAAAAATACATTTGAAATTGACAATCTATGTTAAGGCATAAACTTATTACAATCATTTAAATTAAATACAAAAAAATAATATTAAACAGCAAATGTTTTAAAGAAAGTCAAACCACTGAACTGGTGGAAGACACTGTCTAAGCACCTGGAACCAGAGTTTGCTGAAGTGCTGAACCAACTTTTGACAGCAGTAGCCTCTGGTGCAGGTACAAGAAGAATATTTCTTCATTTCAGTTTATTCAACTAGTTCAGTTCAATGACTAGTTCATTCAAAGTTAATCAATCAAAGGGGAGTTGAAAAGGCATGACAGCTTGTTTTCCTCATAAAATCTATGAACAAAAACTAGGTATGAGAGGATGAGATCTACTAGTCCTAAAATCTCTAAGGACATGGTGATCAGAACCAATCCGTTCAATGACTTCACTACAGATAACACTTCCTTTGTTTCATATATTAATTACTTTTAAATACAAAGCATGTTTTGATAAACTTCGATAAAAAAATTCTTATGAATTCAGCACTTGATAGTTTCTTTTTAACAAAATAGTTTAAAATGCTGTTTCAATTTAGTGCACTTTAATTTAATTTGAATTTCCAAATAGAGGTTGACACAAATCACAAATAAAAAATTAATCAATCATTCACCATTTTCTAACCATCAAAAATGTAAAAATTAAAAATCTGAATAAATGTAAAGGTAAAGCTATATAATTGCTTAAATATAAATAGCTACACCATATCCTCCTGGTTAGCAAAAAGCACCACCAAATTTAGTGTAAAGGGGAAATTAACTTTTCTTCAGGAAAATAACTAAAAAGTACAAATGGAAAAGACAATTAAAATTGATGATTTACATCAAGGTTTCCTGCTTGCTGATTTAAATCATTATTAAAGTTGGTAATTTAAATTGCTTTGCTCTGCTCCTAAGTAAGCTCTTTGGGGCACGGACTGTTTTTTCTTCTGTTTGTACAGCATCTAGCACAAAGGGCTCCTGGTCCATGACTAGGGCTCCTAAGCACTATGGGAATACAAGTAATAAACAGCAGTAAATAAAATAGGCTCAAAAACCTAAGTCTCACTGACTTTAGGAAGCAGAATCCACCCACTGTACATGTACCACTTACACACTCACAGAATGTTTTTCAATTTGTCTTCTCTTAACGAGAAAATAGTTTACAACCAAAGACAGTCCATGCAACTGCCCCATTATAGGACCTTTACAACAGGCAAAGGATATTTTACAACTATATTAGCAACTTACTATCTATAAGTTGCTTGGACTGCTTGTGGATGTATAGACTGTGGTGTGGGGAGGGGGGCGGGGGGGGGTGTCCCCTGGCCGTCTTGAAATGTATAGATGGGAAATGTTACTAGATACCCCAATTGAAGTCTAAATCACGAAGCCCCGCACAGGGCTCAAGACATTAATGAGATGAAATATCATCACATAAGTGCCCTGGCCTTATGCTAGAGGTTACACAGGATGGATAGGGATAAAAACACTGAATACAGGTGGGGACGCCCTTCACTCTGTGCTTCATACTTTCCACTGCTCATGGATACTTACAACGGACACCATCAGTTTAATCACTTGTCTGAATTTTTTTAAAATTTTCTTTCTACTATTGTTACACTCAATTAACAGAAAGAGAAGGTTATTTTTCTTCACTTTATTTTGCTGAGTTTGTTTACTCTGTGCATTGGCAAGGCTAAGAATCTAGTCCATCTGTCAGGTCCCCCGGAGCACATGGTGGTGTCTCATGTAGGACAAAGAACAAGAAATATGTTTAAAATCCAAGCCACCACAACAATAAGAAGGCCATGGACTGGGTGAGGGCCTTGGGTAGGAACCACACATGACCATCCACTGAGGTGATGTTTGAGTCATAGGTGCTGGAATTAGGAGTGTGGGGTATGCCGCACCACCCCCTGAAGTGGTTTCCATTATAGACAGGGTTTACAGTTTAGTTCAACAGCTCTCAGCACTCCCATTATAAAAATTACTCCAGCAGCCCTGGTTTGAGTGACACTTGGCAATAAGCAGCAAACCCATGAGCCCTGCTGTCTTTTGCAGTTAGAGCAGTGGAGACATGTCTACAGCAACAGGTTCACTTAGAGCTTTCCTGTGCGCCCCATCCACCCATTTGCAACTATGCTGGGACCAGTTCTGCACAACAGCAGGACCCACGCAGTGACGTCTGTGAGTAGGGGGGAAGAGAGGGAGTCCCCTTGGGCCCACGCAGCTGTTGGAGGAGGAGGGGAAGGAAGGGGTCCCCTTGGGAACATACAGCTGTGGGGAGCGGGAAGGTCTTTGCTGGCCCACTCACCTCTGTGTAAGGGGCGGGGGGTGGAGAGAGGGATCCACTGTGGGCCACACAGCTCTGTGGGGAGGAGGGAAGAAGGAGAATCCCCCCCCCCCGCGACCCATGGAGTTGGGGGGGGGGGGGGGAAGAGAGAGGAAATCCACCCCTGCCCACTCGGCCAAAGGAGCCACTTGGCCAGTGGAGCTCTGCGGGAGGAAGAAGAGACAGGGGGTCCCCCCAGCCCGTGCAGCTCGGGAGGGGGGGGAAGAGGACAGACAGCTCCCCCCCGGCCCGTGCAGCTCGGGGGGAGGACAGACACGGGCCCCCCCGGCCCGTGCAGCTCGGGGGGGCGGAGGGGTGTCCTCGCGTTCCCTGGCTGCCCCGCTCCAACCGCCCGGCTCGCGCCCGAGAACTCACCGGCGAGCGAGGCCGCCCTGACGCGCGGCGCGGAGCGGAGCGGAGCGGGGGGAGGGGCGGCGGCACCGGAGCGCAGGCAGGGACGCGGCAGGCTCCGGTCGCTGCTGCGGTCCGATTGGCCCAGCAGCGCCCGCCGCTCCTCCCGTCATGCCCCGCGCGGCCGTGGGCGAACCGGCGCCGCGCGCTGACGTAGCGCTCGGCCTGCGCCCGCCCAGAGCGGGGCGCGGGTCACCCCAGCAGCCCCGGAGCGCGGGGAGCAGCCACCGCGGCGGGTGGGCCTGGGCGCGGGCCGGGGGTCCCCGTGCTCTGGGTCCTTCGTGCTCACCCGGGACCGCCCCTCCCCCTCCCCCCCCCCCGCTCCTGCGGGTCGCGACTTGGTCCCCCGAGTTCAGCGGGTCCCCGGGCCCAGTGGGCGCCCCCCGCACGGCTGGGGGAGGGGCCCCGGGCCGGCCTGGCCCCCAGGGGTGGCGGGCCCGCGTGTGAGAGTACCCGCCTCCGCTAGGGCGAGCCGGTGTCCCGATTTTATAGACAGCCCCGATAGCCGGGGCGTTTCCTTAGAGGGGCTCCTGTTACCCACCCCCCCCGTTTGTCACACTTGCTGCCTGGTCACCCTGGCCTCAGGTGACTCTTAAGCAGCTGGGCACAAACTGGTTGTGAGTTTTATGCTTCGGTTTCACCAACCCGCGTATCAAGTGTAAATGCCTCAAGACCTGTAACAGCCTTAACGTGGCCCCCGGGGGGGTGCGGTGCCACTGTGCACAGGCAAAACTCATGCCCCTGCCCCGCCCCGGGGCAGATCTCTCTACTTCCCCGCAGAAAATTCCAGGGAAGCCGCACAGGTGGTCACACCCCCTTCCCCGGCAGCACAGGTGCCTCCTTGCCAGTGCCCAGAGCAGCCGGCCGAGAGGTAAAGCACCGCGGGGAGAGAACTGGGGATGTTGTTCACGGGAGTCACGTGCCACTCCCCCCCCCCCCCCGCCCCATTTCTGTGAGCACAGAGCTGCCGGGGTGATGGAGGGTGGCAAGGATGCCGTTCTGGCTCGCTGACTGCAGCTGGATGCCACCTCCTGGGTCCTAGTGCGGGTCGGCCTCCGCTTGTGTGTGTGCGTGCTGGGTGCCCTGCATGGATTCCATCCCGGTTTCTGTACAATGGTGAGTGCCTGCGGTGGGGCAGGGGGAAAGGAGCTGGGGTGGGGGAAGCAGCAATGGGGAAGGAAGGGGGGTAGGATCGGGGAGGGGGGTGAGGGGAAAGGGATAGGGGAGGTTGCAAGGGGAAAGGCAAAGAGGCAGTGGGGAAGGGGGATAGGAGAATGGGGACGGGGTAGCAGGAGCCTGGCATATGGCATTCCCTCGGTGGCAGCAGCAGCTGGGGCTCAGCCATTAAACAGGCCCATTGCACCTGCACCCCCACCCCACTGAGCCTCAACTAGCTGCACCCTGACCCCCACCCAACCCCCACTCCCACAGCACCTTGACCCCCCCGCTGAGTTCCCCCCACACCCAGACCCCCATCTGCTGAGGCCCAACCACCTTCACCTGGGCCCTCCTACAGAATCCCATTGCCCCTAAACCCAGACCTCCCCAATGAGCCCCTTTGCCTCCAGATCCCCCACTGAGCCCACCTGCACCCAGATTGACCCCCACTGAACTCTCTCACCCAACACTTGGATCCCCCCCACTAAGCTCCTCCACACTCGGATGCTGCTGGGCTAAGCCTACCTGCCCACACCTGATGCGACTGGTGTGGAGGGGCAGGGACCAGGGGTTTTTCTGGAGGAAGCCCAACTCTTGCAATGCGTCAGGGTTAGGTGCAACCTCACCACTAAATCCCTGCCCTGGCGGTGCTGCAGGGTGATCTGCTACCTCCGTGCACCCAGTGGCCTGTGCTCCCCCACTGCCATGCTGGAGCCTCTGCATTTATTTATTGACAAATAAAACTTTCAGAATTTTAAAATCTGGGCAGAATTTTTAATTTTCTGGCGCAGAATGCCCTCAGGAGTAACTATGGGAGACATTATGCTGTGGAAGTTCCTTGAGTCATATGCAGTAATGAACTAGAGCACATAGACTAAGGATGATGAAGGTTGACCCTGGGGGGAGTGGCTCATACTTTCTCTTAACTATTGTAATTTGAATTATCACAATTTTTTCACACTTTTCTGCTGCAGAAGTGAAGAGGAGCTGGTGTGCCAGGAAGCTCAGATGCACAAAAGGATGCTGCTCCTTGTTCGTTCTACTATGAGAGGCCTTTACCAGATAACATGATGTCTCTCATTTCCATTTTGGTTTATTTGGCTGACACACTCCTGCCCCAGAACAGCATGGTACTGTATTGTTCCTTCGGGTTAAGTTTTGCTTTGCCTACTGCTATGAAACATTTTCCTGTATCTTATACTGTGTCTGGTGGGTAACTAACTTACTGTTGTAGGGGTATGCTAGCTGATTTTGACATTACATTTCAAATCAGAATTTTTAACTTTTATTGATCCCTAATTCAAAAAAATCCAACCCACATTATCCATACATTTTAAAAATGGAAATATCATCTCATAGAACTAATGCTTGAAATTACAAACACGTCTGATTTCTCAAAAAAGGTAAATGAACAGGATTACAGAAAGAAAGCAACAATAAACTATATGTATTGTAAGTACCGTTATGCAGCATTTTATTATAAAAAATACACTACAGTGCAAGTACAAAGTGCATAATGGCAATTTTAAAGGTATTTATCACATTTTACCATATATATAATTTTCATAAATTCAATAGAAGTATAGTGAGTTCCATACAGTACATCTTACATCAGATATACTGCACAGTATTATCAGATCAAAGCAGATTTAACGTTAGTAGATCCAGAATGCTGAGCTGACATATGTATTAGCAGCAAGGTAACACTTATTCATTTTGTGGCACTGAACCATCTGCAAGATCCCCCATATTCTACATTCTTCCATGCCTACTATCAGCCTTAAAAAAAAAAAAAAAAAAAAAAGGCATTGTAAAAACTTAGCACCTGCATAATAAACTCAATTCCAACTGATGAGACTAAGGTTTTGAAGATGTTCATGGAGAAAGTAAATGCACAACAAGCAGCAGCTGAGATGGCCTAGAAAGAACTTCACAGAAGTTGCCCAAATTTTCACATTTGGATGGTAATAAATGGAATCTACTAATACAGCGTTTCTCAAACTGATCCTCAAGGATACTCCAGGGGGTCCACGGGCCCTGCTGATCAACTCCTCCCCATCCAGGAGGTGCAGCGGGGCTAAGGCAGGCTCCTGCCTGCCCTGGCTCCGTGCTGCTCCTGGAAGTGGCCGGCACATCCCTGCAGCCCCTGGCGGGTGAAGGGAGGGCAAGGGGGTCTCCGTGTACTGCCTCCACCCCGAATGCCAACTCTGCAGCTCCCACTGGCCAGGAACTGCAGGCAATGGGAGCTGCGGGGGCGGCACCTGTGGGTACAGGCAGCACACAAAGACCCCTGCCCTCGCTCCCCCCCACCTAAGCACTGCTGCCAGCGAAATGTGCTGGTCGCTTTTGAGAGCCACCCGCAGTAAGCGTCACCGGCCAGACTACACACCCAAACACCCTGGACCCCTGCCCACACCCAAACTCCCTGACAAATCCTGCACCCCCTTCTGCACCCTACTCCTGCCCCAGTCTGGTGAAAGTGAGTGAGGGCAGGGGAGAGCAAGTGATGGGGGGGGGGGAGCCGGATGGAGTGACCAGGAGGCAGGAAGAGGTGGGGGAGGGGTGAGGCCTTGGGGGAAGGAGTGGAGTCGGGGCAGGGCCTGAGGCTGAGTGGGGAGGCTTAATCCTCGGATTGCTTAAGTTTGAGAACCGCTGTACTAATATATAATAAACTGACAGTAAAAATCTTGGAAAGTTTAATCCTAATAGTGAAAGTAGCAAACAGCCTCTATAAACAATGTTAACATGACCTAATTTAACCCTTGGGTCAGTTCTTTATGTACTTTAATTCAAGATCTTGCTGCTTGATGTGGGTGCTTCCCACACACTGACAAGTCCAAGAACTGAGGGGCTCTAGTTCCAGCCCAAGCTCAGTAATGGTTTCAGCTGTGAACAAATGAACATGTACTTCAGAACACTAGTTGTCCTGGAAACTAAAAATAAACCATCTCTAATGTAGTGCTTGCAACTCGATTCTCAATGACAATGGAGCCAGAATGCTCATGTATATGCTCTCTCTCAGCTTCTTTAAAAGAGAAAGTTGTTGATATTTCCAAGTTCAACCAAAAAGACCTTTTTTTGCTCGCACTTTGGATTTCTTGCCAGTAGTAATGGAAGAATCTGTTCCCTCTGAAGGTCCAAACCATTCTGGTAACTTCCTCTTTGCAGGCTGAGTCTAGAAGGAGATAAGTATAACATATTATTAAGGCTGCGAGTCTGGCACAGAAGTCACAGATTCTGTGACTTTCTGTGACCTCTACAGCGACTGGTGCTGGCTCAGGGGCTGCCCGCGCCAGGAGGCCCCTGGGCCAGCAGCAGCAGTTTGGGTGTATGGGAGGGGGCTCAAGACGAGGGGGTTGGGGAGTGCAGGGGGGTGCTTACCTCAGGGTGGGGGACTCCCCAGTTCCCACTGGCATGGCCACCCTGCAGCTCCTAGGTGGCGGAGGGGTCTCTGTGCGGCACCCGCAGGTCCCACCCCTGCAGCTCCCATTGGCTGCGGTTCCAGGCCAATGGGAGCAGCGGAGCCCCCTGCCTTGGACCCTGCATCCGCCGCCTAGGAGCTGCAGGGACGCGGAGCCAGGTAGGAAGCCCCTGCCAGCCCCGCCAATCCTTCCCACCTCCCAGCAGGGGTCCCAGACCACAGCCCCCCTCCCCCAGCACCCCTGGACACCCCCCCCCCTCCAGAGCACCCATGGCTCCCCCTCCCAAGTTTTAGTCACGGCAGGTATTTTTAGTAAAAGTCATGGACAGGTCACGGGCCCGTGAATTTCTCTTTATGGCCTGTGACCTGTCCATGACTTTTACTAAAAACACCCGTGACTAAAACATAGCCTCACGTATAATACACAGTGCTACGGTAACAATATGGACCATTCCACACCTCAACTGAACAATAAAAATCATGCTCATCCGGAGAAATGCAAATATGTGTTACCCTACTGTAAGGTTCAAAACGCTGTTTGTGAGGAAAAGGTGCATGTTTTTAAAACGACTCCAGTGAACATGAAGTACCAGTCCACCAACAGCAGGAGCCAAGGCTCGGAATGGGCGGGTACGTGCCAGTACAGCATAGCAGCTATTAGGCTGTTCTTCAGAATCTCAGATTTTGTTTAAAAAAAAAAAAAAAAAAAAAAGGCAGTCTCTAGCTATTATGATCGCAAAGAAAACTCAACAAATGAATTAGTGTAACTGATGCAGCAACACCTATGAGAGTCTTCAGAGAGCCTGGAACAATCCTCCTGCCCAACTCAGCTCAATGAGGGGTTCAGGCAGAGGTCCAGGGATGATGATTTAAATGCTGACATTAACTATTTCTCTTTTGTAAGGGTGTGTAACAAAGGGGAGGGAGGGTTACAGATCTGTGCCATTTACTGTGAGTGACAGCTCCTCTTGGTGTCATGAGAGAAATTTTCCCCCTCCAACCCATGGAGCCCGGCAGAGCCATAAGCATGTATACACCCCACCAAAGAATAGCCAAGCCCAGGAGAGGGGTCAAAAGTTGCACAAACTACAGTGAGCACATCTCATTTTGGTGATTCACAGGCAGGCCTTATTTTGTGAGCAGAGTCAGGATGAGTGCTGCCACCCCATTCCCCGCTCCCACCCCCCACCAGTTTGACCCTGTCCAATAAGAACAAGGAGAAGCTGGGTAATTTTTGGTTGTTGCAGTGTATCAGCTTGAGAAGGAAACAATGGCTTCTGCAGATTAGAAAAGACCAAAGTAATCAGAATGTGGGGTAAACCAGGCTTGGTGCCTGGATGCAGCATGCAGGAGCCTGGCTCTTGACTGGTATGAACATCACACCAGTGCTCCTCACCATGCACTGGCTACTAATAAAATTCTGGGTACATTTCAGGGTCTCTCTCTTCTTCAAAGCCCTGAAATAGCTACAGCCCAATTATTGCAGGGACCACTTCTCTCCATCCCCTGTCTATCCTGCTTTGGTGAAGTGGGAGAGCCCAGGTTTCATCATGTGACAGCTGGACATTTAAGCAAACATTCCACCATTACGGCATAAAATTTCCACAAGTCAGGCAGAGTCACCTTCAGATTGTAGGGGGGAGGCTCTCCCTCACCCTCCATGGGATGGGCAGAGCCCTCCTCCCAAATTCCCCTGCCCCCAAACAGCCTGGGCAAAAACTTCCTTTCCTTCCAACCCTCCTTCCCCCAAGCAACTCAGGCAGTGACTCACCTACCCCATCCAGAGTGCCCGGACAGGGAATCCTCTCCCCAAGACCTCGAGTAGCTCACCTAGAGATGCTCTCCCTCCACAACCTCCTCAGCAACCCACAAGAAGCTGGACGAGAACCCAACAACCAACTTCCCACAGGCCCAACAAAGGATGCATCCTCTCAGCCCCATACTAGTCAGGGCAGGGGCCCATTACTCAATTCTACCCCAGTGCCCCACAGACTTGGTCTGTGGAGAAGGTCACTGCCATCCTCACCCACACACCTGGCTCTCAGTTTACTGAACGCCGACCCCAGCGACTCCCCAGGGGGAGCGAGCTGGGACTCTAGTCACTCTTCATGAGATATTAAAGCCTTCTTCCAAATGTGTAGGATAGGAATAGGTAAGATGGGCCCTTCTCCACCCATTGACTACATCGGCTCTAAAGCTGCCACACCCCCTGCCAGGCACAGTGCTTCAACACCTACATCACTCTAAATGTCCAAAGCACTGTACAGACCTCACTGGCCATCAGCTAGACAGGCTATATCCCCATATACCGATGGAGAAACAGAATTAAAGCCATGTACCCTAGGCTACCACTAGCTAACACCAATGTCAAGGTGTTAAACTGTGTCTACAGTAGGTGCCACATAGCATTTGCAGGCATATCAGCGACTGAGAGTTATCCTATTTTAAAAAGTCCGTTTTTCCTAGTGGGAACAGACTCGCTGGAGGAACGTGGATAAGAAGAGAGGAGCTCTTCACTCTTAACCCCTGTGTTCACTCCTCTAGACCAGTGTTTTTCAACCTTTTTGACACTAAGGACCAGTTTGCTGGCTTACTAAACGGCATCAGGGAGCTCTCAGGGACCAGCACCCGTCTACGGTCGTTGAGAAACACTGCTCCAGATCACACTCCCTCTCAAGGTGCTGACCCTGCACCATGAAGATGGGCACAGTATAAGAACAAGAGAGAGAGATTAGGCAAGATGGGGTGAGACACTGCAGAACTCTAAGTGTGGCTTGGATAAGGACAGAAAGTCTCCAGTGTGAGTGGGATTGGATAAGACCAAGAAAATACATTTGCTGTAGTTGTTAACTCTGGATTCTAAAGAACCTCATCCAAGCCTTATTTTGGGCAGGGAGTGGGAACTGTGATCCAAAATCCAGGCTGCTAAGTGATTCAGTGTTGGATCCAGATGGGGTTGGGCTGTCTTCCTGCTTGCAAAGTAAGATGATTTCTGATTGGCAGGATTAACAGCTATTCCTTTGCTAATAAGAACAGGCTGGAACTGAAACAACCATGCCCAAAGCAGCACCACCAGCATGTTATCAGAGGCACCCAGTGCCTCTTTTAGGAGAGGACAAAAAGAAAAGAATGATACACATGAAGAAAAGCAAAAAGGTCTTAGGTGGATTGGGATCTGCATGCTTCCCTATCAAGCTACAAGCCAAGACTGGAAACCCAGTATGCTCCCTGCTTTATAAGATCAGGGTCTTATAAGATCTTTTATGAGATGCTAGATTGTGGCAGAGAATTACTGTATATAAATTGATGGAGTCTGGCATCTTTAGGGCAGAGAGGGAGACTCCTGATGGTTAAAAATAAAATGTAAATTTAAATTTCTATGGAGGTTAACACCGAGAATTGTAACAAGTTCAATACAAACAAGACACTAGCATGGCTGGTGAAGGGGGGATGGGCAGGTGAGCCTCCTACTCAGTGAGATCGGTCCCACTGAAGTCACTGGACTTTCACTAAATTTTGCTTTCACAATAATTGTAAATAATCAGCGGCTGATAATACTTGGTGCACTGTTTTTAGGCTAGAAGCTCTTTGGGGCAGGAACTATTATATATTTGTACAGCACCTAGCACAATGGGACCCAACCTGGCTCAAGCCTTTAGGTCCTACTGCAGTATAAAAGTTAAACAACATTAATTACTATAGATCCGACTTTAACAGCATATTCTTACAGAAAGGATAGGGTATTTTAATGTATACAGAAACTGAATTAAGATATGCATCCAGTAGTCCTAAATGGTGAGAAGGTACTAACTATAGTAAGTGATATTTTACAAGTCTATCTGCTTTGTTAGCCTCAGGGTAGATTATTTCTAACACGTAAGATCTTATAGACCTCCGTACATGATATTAGTGAGACTGATACTGGATACTTTGTACAGTCTTGGTGTTCATTTTTAAAAGGATGTTGAAAAATTGGAGAAACTGTAGAAAGGAGCCACAAAAATGATTTGGAGTAAATGGCTTACAGTGAGAGACTTGAAGAGCTTAATCTGTCTAGTCTGAGAGAGACAAGCTTGATTTCAGAGCATAAATACTGCACGGGGAAAAAAACAGTAAGTTGTATGGGTCTGTCTACATAGCAAAGAAAAACCCACAGCTGGCCCATGCCAGCCAACTCAGGCTCGCGGGGCACAGGAAGACTTCTGGGCTGGGGCCCAAGCTCTAGGACCCTGCGAGGCGTAACTAAGATTATGGATCAGAGTGCTACCTTTGATTGGGAGTCACTGAACAGTTCCTCTTCATCAGGATCCAAGGGAGGCTGATTCCAGGAGGCCAAACAAAGGGAGGTTTGATGGCTTGGTACATCCCGTTCTGCATTCGGGGGTTGTTTGTCATCCATCTTGCTGCTCTTTACAACCTTCCCATTTTAGAAGAATAAAACATGGCCTGTTAAAGCAAACTTTCCACTTACCACATTAAGATTCAAAATCCAAACAATTAATATTTCATACATGGAAAGTTCTTTATTTTGAAAATAAGCTTACATAATAGTAAGGGAGGATATATAGTGCCTTCTACTTAATTAGACCACTAGTTCATTTACATCTTTTTCATCCCATCAGAACTTCAGGAAATGGAGCACTTATTTCAGACACAAGGTGCTGAAACTTGTATTTCAACAGCCTTGTTGGTAGACCTGAGAAGCATTAGGCACTGCATCCCACAGCAGTTTTGGAGCCTTTAAATATTTGGTGGCGACTCCAAACTGCTTATTGCTCAGAGGTGTTCTTTCCAGCAAAAGGGTTAGTTAATATATAGAGATGGACTGAGATGTTTCTGTCCACTAAGGCTTTTGTACAGCACCTATCACCCTATTATTTTAAGTGCTAGGAAATTTCAGCCCAAAACAAAGTTGTTCAGAAAGACATGAACATCAAAAATAGGGCATTGGAATAGATTACCCATCTCACTCGCTAACAGCAAAACTATCACGTGTTACAATATAAAGACACAAATTTACCCAAGGTGAAGAATCCATATGTGGATGATCTTGTTTTGCTCCTTCCCTGGACACAAACTTGTATGTGTGTGTGGTTGGCTTCGTTGAATTCGCCTTTAAAAGCAATAACAAATGTGAGATTGGTACTAGCGGGGCACTGGGTTACTAGAACTAGCATCTTTTTCAAAGGCACTGAACTCGGTCCTAGCTCACAAATGAACAGGAGCTCAGTTCTCTCAACTTAGTCCCCAACATTCATTGTTAAAATACTATGGTAAATTTATTGTGACTGTTAAAATGCACCACGCCAATAACTTTCCATCACTGGATCTGCTATATCAGTTACAAACAGAAGTACATTTATGCAGAAATCGAAGTCTTTAGATCTGGCATGGAGGCAACTTCAGAAAACAAGGGCAACCTCAGAAGGGAAGCAGTAAACCAGCGGGGCTAAGTGACAAGACTCCAGAGGTTACTCGAGACAAAAGGATACACTTCTGGAAATTGAGACAGAGCCCTGGCAAAGCCAGTAAAGTGGATTGAGAGCTTAGGAATGTTAAAATGAAATCCCCAGCAAGAGGCTACTAAAGAAACTCTGCAGTAGTCAGGGGGTGACAGGCAAAGTATTGTCATGGATCAAAAACTGGCTAAGAGACAAGAAATGAAAAGTAGGAATAAATGGTGAAAGTTCATCAGCAAAAGGTTAAGAGTGGGAACCTGAAGGTTCCATATTGGATCCCATGTTATTTAATATATGTATTAATTATTTAGAAAAGGTGCAAGCAGGAAGGTGGCAAAGTTAGCGGACAATACAAAATTTTTTAAGTTAATGATGACTGGAGCAAAACTCACGTTTTTTCAGCAAAACCTGAAACACGTTCATGCTTATTTTATCTCTGACAAAAGCCTCCACTTTTATTAGCATAGTTATTCCGCTTTTCAGAGCAAAACAACTCCCCTGCTCATGTGGTTCTATAGCCACAGTGTCAGCATAGACATACGTACCCAGGTTGGCATAAACAGCCCTTCAGCTGTAATCTCACAATGCTACATTCCGTTCAGGAGTTGGAATGTTGGGAATCATTAAGGAAGGGACAGATAAGACAGAAAATATCATACTGCCTCTATACAAATTCATCGTATGCCCACATCTTGAATACTGCGTGCAGATCTGGTCGCCCCATCTCAAAAAAAGATTTATTGGAATTGGAAAAGGTACAGAAAAGGGCAACAAAAATGATGAGGGGTATGGAACAGCTCCCATATAAAGAGAGATTAATAAGACCTGGACTTTTCAGCTTGGAAAAGAGACGACTAAGGAGGGACACATGATAGAGGTCTATAAAATCATGACTGGTGTGGAGAAAGTAAATAAGGAAGTGCTATTTACTCCTTCTCATAGCACAAGAACTAGGGCTCACCAAATGAAATTAATAGGCAGCAGGTTTAAAACAAACAAAAGGAAGTATTTCTTCACACAACTCACAGTCAACCTGTGGAACTCTTTGCCAGAGGATGTTGTGAAGGCCAAGACTATAACAGGGTTCAAAAAAGAATTAGATACATTCATGAAGGATAGGTCCATCAATGGCTACTAGCCAGAATGGGTGGGATGCAAAACCATGCTCTGGTTCAAAACCATTCAGATGGGACAGTGACACCTGGCATTGGCAACTGTCAGAGGACAGGATACTGGGCTAGATGGACCACTGGTCTGACCCAGTATGGCCGTTCTTATGAGTGACCTGTCAGGTAGCGCTTTTGAACTCTGCTGCCCAGGGGTCAGAGTGTCCAGAAGTCCATCTTGCTCCTAAATGCCTGGCACAGTCTCCAATCTATCTATCTAAGGCATTCATAGGGCTCCATCACCATAGCATCTGAGCACTTCACTATCTTTAATGTGTTTACCCTCACAACACCCCCGTAAGGCAGGGCATTATCCCTACTGTATGATGGGGAACTGAGGCACAGGGAGCCTGAGTGACTTGGCCGAGGTCACACAGGAAGTCTGAACAAGGTTTTCGTAATTCCATACAGGAGTAGGTAGTGTCTGAACAGTGCAGGAAGAGACACTTCAGGGCATTCATATCATTTACCCATAGAACAGGAAAGCACACGGGTTTCTCCTATGCACATAGGTTTCTCTTATGCAAAGCTGATTTCAGTGATTAACAACACGTTCAAAACTTGAATTGTGCTAAAAATGCAGCTACTTTCATTGGTACCTGATGTATAAAAAGTTAATTAGAACACCACTTAATGGCATTATAAAAAGCACCTTAAATCAAACATTACAACGTCTCTACAAAATAAACCTTCTTTTTGCAGAAGCAGACTGGCTTATAACTTGCTTTACTAACCTCTGTTTCAGTCCATGGCATTCCTTCCTTGTTCTTCTGGGGTGGCCCCATGCTGGCCGGCAGCCCTTCACACTCAGCTGAGAGGCTTTTCTTGCCTGACTCACACGGTTGGCCCAGCTGCCCATTTCCACACCCTTTCTGCAGCAGCGCAATTGCCATTCGGATCAGGTACAGCTCGATATTTGCAGGGACCAGTGCTCTAATCGCTGTCATTCTGGTTACATCTTGGAGGGATAATATATATATTTTAGTAAACCCCCCAAGTTCCTGAAGTCCTTGTCCAAATTAGAGCTCCAGGAGCACTCTGTTGAGCTTTGGGGAAGGAGGGTTGAACATCAACAGCCAGTGAATTTTCCCCTCATTAAAACACAGCATATTTTACAGTATGGAATGGGTTAAACAATACAATAAAATACAGTTCACAGCTTGAACTTCATGAGAAAGGAAAATATTAGCCCAATCAGCAAATCCTGACCTCACTTACAGTCATGCAACCCCACTGCAGTCAAATTTGGTCCAATTAGCCATTAGCACTCTTCTCCCCAACTTTCCTTCCCCATCTCCAGCCAGGTGCTGTACTTTAAAAGCAGCTAGGCTCTTCTACAGCTTTCCTCTTATTTTAAGACACTGCATCGACAATGCCCTTAATTCACTTTCTTAGTGAAGAGGAGCACTGTAGGAGTCTGTCCACCTATGATTTGTAGTAGATGGGAGCCAGGGGCTCACTGAAAATAAGTCATTTCAAACTCCTCCCCTGCTGATCCAGCTGCTTTTCAGCAGCACTGGCCAGTGCAACCCCCGCTTTCTGTCCAACTGAAATTGGAGTTCTCCGAGCACCCAGTTGAGTTTATGCAGCTGAAAGGTGAGTTGAAGGTGCCTGGATAGCCCTCTAACTGCTCCTAAAAGGGTTTCTGGGCTCATTGAAAATAGCAGGAGTGTGAAGGGGTCTGGAAATTTCAGAGAAACTAAAAACTGACCAAATGCTAAAAGGACACTTTTATTAAAAAAATAAAAATAAAGAAAAAATATGTTTCCAATATCTCCTTCTCATAGCGTAGGAATGTGTACCTGTAAGTTGGTGCATAAGAAGGTGGTGTAGCATTTTCGTTGTTTTATTTGAACAAAATATTTTCAAAAAGGACCATGTCCAATCACAATATCAACTTTAACAATAAATGCTAGCCACAAATGTCTGTTATTTCTTCATTTTTATCCAGAGCAGTGGTCATTTTCTTAGTTCGAAGTTTGTGTGCCTCTCTCATCAGCCCCCACACCAGCAGCAGGCCCCCACACCATGGTGTTGGGATAACGAACTGCCCTCCCTGCACTGATTCAAAGAACAGCCGTCAGCCTCACCACCACAAACCCCAAGTAACAGCACTTGCAGAATGCTTGCCACCTAATGTTCTCACGGTGCTCTACGAGACGTATGTAAGCATTATTATCCCCACTTATAGATACAGGGTGGGACTGTCAAAGGAGCCTCATGAGTTTGAGCTCCCTGAGGGTTATTTGAAATTCCAGCCATAATGCTTAGCATTTACAGTAAATATAGAGCTGTGCATGATTCCAGCTCTTTGAGTGTTACCTAAATAATCTTTCAGGGAGTTCACTGTTACTACAAGTATCTGTGATAAAATCAAACTAACCAGAATAACATGCTCTCCACATGTTAAGGTCATGAAAGGCACTTTCTAACTGGACTACCTCCAACTCAGCCAAGTGCTCAGGCATTGCATCACATACAATATGAGCCAGTATACTAGGAGTCCTTTGCAACTTGGCCTAAGGGAGGTACAGGAACTCCTCACTTAACGTTGTAGTTATGTTCCTGAAAAATGCGACTTTAAGCGAAATGATGTTAAGCGAATCCAATTTCCACATAAGAATTAATGTAAATGGGGGGGTTAGGTTCCAGGGAAATTTTTTTCACCAGACAAAAGACTATATTATATATACATAACAATTTAATACTGGTACACAGCAATGATGATTGTGAAGGTTGGCTGAGGTGGTGAGGTCAGAGGGTGGGATATTTCCCAGGGAGTGCCTTACTGCTAAATGATGAACTAATCCTCAAGGGTTAACTCGTTGTTAATGTAGCCTCACACTCTACAAGGCAGAAGGAATGAAGGGAGGGAAGAAAGCATAGCAGACAGAGACACACATCGTGTGAGCACGTGCGTGTGCGTGCATTTCCCCTTTGAATATGCTGATCCCTGTCTTAAGTACACTGCCTTGTTAATTAGATCAGCAAGCTGAGACCCACCTCAGCTGCTCCCTCCGGGACTGTCTTGTGTCCCCCCTGCTCTATGGAAGATGGGGTAAGCAGGGTGCAGGAGCAGGGGGGAAGGAGACACCCTGACATTAGCCCCCCTCTTCCTGCCCTGCACAGCAAGCAGGAGGCTCGGGGAGCAGCTCCAAGGCAGAGGGCAGGAGCAGCACATGGCAGTGGGGGAGGGACAGCTGAACTGCCCGCAATTGATAGTCTGCTGGGCAGCTGCTGCACAGGGAACTTAGAGGAGCACGGAGCTGCTAGGCGGGCTGCCAATCCACCCTAGTTCCAAGCCCCCACCAGCTAGCTCCACCTGGCTGCTCTTCCTGCAAGCAGTGGACAAAGCAGGCGGCTGCCAAAGGGAGCACTACATAACTTTAAACGAGCATGACCCCTAATTGATCAGCAACATAACAACAAAACAACGTTAACCGGGACGACTTAAAGTGAGGAGTTCCTGTATGTGCTCATTTGTCACAAATATCATTTGCTGTTAGTTTGACATAACAAGGACTTCTCTGTAATCACATCAACCATCCTGGTGACGGCACATCCAAACAAGCCAAGCTCTCATGCTACAGGTCTGCCTGCACTCTCCTTAATGCATCCCTCTGCAGCCTCTTCCCCCATCCTCAGAATCACACCCCTAATGATCGAGTGATGTCACTGGCAATCACCTACCCTAATGTCATGGCCACCTCTCCATCTCAGTCTCCTCCCCCAACTCTCCCTTGCCCCTCTAATCACTACACACCATAAGGTGGCACTGGTACCTTTCATAAACACTTTCACAGATTCACACAGTTTAAAGTCAGAAGGGACCATTGTGATCATAACGCAGGCCAGACAACTTCCCTGAATTAACTGTGGTTTAACTAGAACGGATCTTTTATAAAAAATAAGCAATCTTGATTTGAAGACTTCAAGTGATGGAGTATCCACCACATCCCTGGGCACATTGCTCCATCCAGTGATGGACCTCAATGTTAAAAGTCTGCATCTTCTTTCTAGTCTGAAATCTGTTTATCACTTAACAGCTGCTCACACTCTGCTATCCAGAAATAAAGTGATGCACAGAATACAAATGAATCATCTCTGGTAAATACTGACAATATTCTTCATTTTAGTTAAAAGGGACAAAAGTAGTTTACATCCAAAACCTTACAGAAAAGCTTAACAGAAGTGTTTTCCTGATTTTTGTAGTTAAGTGGCAGTAGATTGTTCAACAAGTTCTGCAACAAGAGTGCTAAAGCCGAAACACCACGGCATTGTGTTAGCACATGGAAACAAAGGAGTGACTGACTATAAACACAGCAGCCAGGTGTCACTGTCCCATCTGAATGAAATGCACAGAGCCAAACACTCCACCCTGTGGAAGTCATTCAGATTTTATGGGGTTATCTGTAGTACAGATAAGAAGCTGATCTTGACAGTGCTGGTTAACAGGTACAAAGCTGAATTGCATCTGGGCCCACAAGCCCTAGAAAGCTGCATGTGATCACTGTGCAGCAGACTGACCTACCTACAGGTCAGCTTAGTGTACAAAGTCCAAAAATAACGGAGCCCAGCTCTACAGCAGGGAATAGCTGAACTGGTGAGAATGAGCCTTCAGACTCCCAGAAACTCCTCTGCTTATTCTAAGCTCCACGCTTTCCTCCTGCAAATGGCAATGACTCATGAATGGCCCCAGTAGAGTTGGGGGGTATGGAAAGAAGAGAAGACTCAGAGCATTTTTCCTTATTGTTATTGTGTAACGCCGACAGACCCTGATCGTAGGCGGGCAGGATTGAACCGGGGACCTCTGGAGCTTAGTGTAAGAGCCTCTACAACATGAGCTAAAAGCCAACCGACTCTTAGCTAAGGCTGTAGAGCAGACTCATTTTCTCTCTCTCTCTAAGTGGTCTCGGTGCCACTAGATGGAACAGAACACCACACCCAGGAGGTGTGTGGGTTACAATTGTAATTGGTGTCCTTTTAAATAGAATGAAGATCATCATCAATAGTTGCCATATTAGAGATCTGGGTTCTATCTCCAGCTCTGCTAGAAATGACAAATGCAACTTCTCCATTACCTCACCTGCAATATGGAGGGATGATAGCTGCTTCCTTCTGATGGGGAAACAACCACAGAGATGACATGACTCACCCAAGGCCAAGCAGTAGATCAGTGGAAGAGCTGGAAATTGAAACCCTGCTTTGGAGCTACCCGTTGTGAGCTTAAATCACTAAATCAGGTGCCCATCTAACATTAAAGAATTCTGATAAGTTTTAAAATGCAGGTAACAATCTATTTATTAGTTTACTTGTCCGGTTCTCTTCGTCACCCCAGTATCTTAAATGACCCAGGTTTGCAATGTGAGGAAATTTAAGATATTTTCAAGGATTCACTTGGCATGCTGCTGATGCCTAACTATTCACTGGGGCCAACGTTTTCAAACTCAGAGGCTGAAGTTAGGTGCTTAAATATGGACACAGTTAAAAAATTATGTCTGGATCTTTTTACATATTGTTGAGACACCAATCTTGTGTCTGCACTCAACTCAGAAGTTCTTAAAGAAAACTCCCCTCCTCCTCTCTTTTATGGCTTGAAACCCAAGGGGAAGGCTCTTTGCCCTGCCATGCTCAGCCTGGCTCAGGAATGGGTCCTTTGAGTGATGAATTCTCACCAAAGGAACAAACAGGATACACAGGTTTCTTGTTTGCTTTATTCATATCCCAATGACTGTCACTGAGACCTTCAGACTAGAGCTATGCTTCTCACCTGAGTTGATGGGAGGGTTTTGGATGATATCAGTAATAACCTTCTGAACCTCAGGAGTCAGACCCGCTCGTTCTAAGTCGACTGGGTAGCCAGCTTTCATGGCTTGGAATAAATGAGACCCAACCACAGTGAGAGGCAGAGACCTGCTTTCACTTATACTCTTCTGAGGAAACAATGAGAGAAGAAATCTGAAGTGGTAAAAGTGTATGAGATCTAACAACAAAAGAACCAAAGCCCTCTTTGAATCCCACCACTGACTCGCCCTTTCTCAATTGTATCAAACATAAGCTTCTTGTCTTCACTTCCAAGGCCTTTCACAGCCTAGTCCTACTTACCTTTGATCTTTCATTCAGTATCAAAAGGTTGGTTCCTGCCTCCAGCTGGCCCACGGCTCCATTTTTTATCGCCCACTTGCTAAATTTTCAAACTGGCACCTTCGTACTTTCTCCCATGCTGCCCTGCTGCCTGGGAGGAGCTCCCCATAAACATCTGCAAAACTAACTCCTTATCCTCCTTCAAAACCTTCCTTAGGCTTGGTCTACACTGCATACTTACTTCAGTAATAACTACATCACTCAGGGGTGTGAAAAATCCATACCCCTAAGCAACATCATTATACTGACCTTAACCCCCCCGGATAGACAGCGCTATGTCAGTTGGAGAGCTGCTCCTGCCGACATAGCTCCCGCCTCTCACAGAGGTGGAGTTATGAAGCCTATGGGAGAGCTCTCTCCCGTCAGCTTACAGCGTCTTCACCAGACCTGCTAGAGCAGCAAAGCTGCATCCGTGTTGCTGCGCTGATGTAAATTTGTAGTGTAGACCTGCCCTCAAAAGTCTCCTTTGCTGGGAGGCCTACAAAAAACATGACAACTGTTAGGCTGCTGGTGTGCTGAGACCACTGCCTGTCATGTCCTGATGTTTTCTTGTACTCCCTCTGCCTGTCTGTATTCATCTGTTGGTTTTTCTTTCATGCTTAGATTGCTCTGAGATGCTCTTTAGGGCAGGGATTGTCTTTTTGTTCTGTTTGTACAGCCCCTAGCACAATGGAGTCGTGGTCAGTGACTGGGACTCCTAGGCACCACGGTAATACAAATAATAAATGATAATGCATGGTGCATGCTGCTTCACAAAGCAACAGCAAGAACAGGAGACCATCGCCTTTGACTACACAACAAGAACTCCAAACCACTTTACAAGGCACATTTTTCTGATCTCTTTCAGACACTGAATCCAATTTGTAAAGAGGTTTCACTTCAAAATATTATTTCTGGCTTGGAGAGCAATCTCTCACTGTGACCCTGAAATCCCATGCATATTAAAGATTCTGCTCTGAATTCAAATGTCTAAGGAGCAGGACCCAGAGCTCCATCCTTTAGCAGTGGCCATGGAGCCGCTCCAGACTTGCTACTACACTGTCATGGGGCTAGAGCAAAGAGAGACAACAAGCTCTTGCCAGGACCTACATGCTACATAGGGCCAGTGCATCTCTATGGTTTGCTCTATTCCTCTGGCCTGCTCACAATCGCCCCTACACTGCTACGGAGACAGCCACCACCAAGCTCTTCTCTGCTACCTGGAAGATGCGGATCAATCTCTGAGCATGGCAGTCTGCACCATGCAAAGGGAATCCTATTTTCACTGCATATGGGGTCTTCCACAGCTATTTCCAGGGCAACAGGATTTCACTGGTGATGGAGAGACAGTTTAATGACAACCTAGTAGCTGTAACTGTATAATCAGCTCAGCTCACTTGTAACGTTCGGTTTGTTAAAGCCCAAAACATTCCTCAATAAAGCAGCCAATTATCTACACCTTAACTGCAAGAGATCTGTAAATGCAGCAACCCTCACTGAGTCCTAATGTCACTGTTGGCACCGCCAGAACAGAAATGATAACAAACAAAAGCTGAGTATTTCAAGTTCTTTTAGGTGGACTCCATTACCACAATCTTGGGGCAACATCTTTGATTTTGCTTGACTAGAGTTGAATTTTTTTACTGGCTGGATTTAAAATTAATTATTTTCCCTGAAAGAATTAGGCTTTATGTTTCTTTTATTGACTTTCCCCCAGACAATACACACAGGGGAAATGCAATAATCACGGTTATTTGATACTGGGCATCAAATTACCTAACACTAATTGTTCTATTGCTTCTCGTTAATTAGTCCTTGGGCATTTTAATTTAGCGACTATCTGACAAGGTTCACTCACACACTCTTGGGAGGAACAAGAGAAGCTTGAGGCTATTTCAGCATCATACTAAGGGATCGAAGAGCAATAAAAAGTGAGAAGCTGAACAAAACAGATATAAAAGCAATGGATTATGGAATCCGCCTTCGAAGGCACAGAGCAACATGCGTATTTCTCCCAGTGTGCTATGGCTCTCAGCCTACATAACAAATTAATAGAGTCCAATGCAAAGCCCCTGGTAAGGTCACATTATGATTAGGCAATGAAGGTTGGCTAGTTGTAAGTGGAGTTCTTTGAGACAAACTCTTGCATGTTCACTCCTGCGATACGCTGACTGGGAGCAGCCAGGACAGTGCAACCTTCTACTAGCCGTGCGCGTTAGTGCACATCCCTCCCCTGCCCCCAGCATCAGTGCGTGTTCTGTGGGTGTGGCTATAAAAGGGGGGCTTGGCACTACTGCCATCTCAGTTCCTTCCAACTACAAAAGTGGAATGCCACCTAACACTGAAATTAGGATGCTGGAGGAGCGGGGAACGCAGGTGGGGAGTGTGAACACGCAGAGTACACCTCAAAGAATTCCAGTTACCACCACCCAACCTTCACTACTTCTTCGAGTGTCCTCTGCATGTTCCCACTCTCGGGATAGTTAGACACGCAGGACTGTAAATAAGGAAGGAGGGAGCGGAGTTTTAATTAAATAATGACTGAAGCACCACTCTGCCAAACTGTGCTTCAGAGCTGGATGCCAGATCCAATGCATAAGGTCCTGTAAAAGTGTGACTTGAACACCATGGAGCAGCCCTGCATATTTCAATACGAGGAATATGTTTGGAGACTGCTACAGATGTACCTACCCTTCTAAGAGAATGGGTTCTAAGAGGACCAGAAGGAGAAAGGGAAGCTTTTTGATAAAATTCCTCAATACAAAGTCTAACCCATCTGGACAGGGACTGTACTGAAATGGCCTGACCCTTAGAAGTACCAGCAAATGAAACAAATAACTTGGACAAGACATGAAGTTCTTCATTCTATAAGGTAATATAAGCTAAGAGCACTCATTTAAGCAATGTAATCTAGACTCCCCTTTATGCGAATGAGGTTTAGGAAAAAAACACAAGTAAATTTATATTCTGATTGATACAGAACTCCGAGACGACCTTTGGAAGGAATTTAGGATGTGGTCTAAGATGACTTTATCTTTATGAAAAGTAGTATGGGGAAGGTGGTCTGCCATCAGTGCATACAACTCGCTAATTCTTCTGGTGGAAGAAATTGCTATTATAAAAAGCTGTCTCTATGGAAAGATGAAACAGAGAACAATCCCATAGAGGCTCAAGCGGGGAAGATATAGGTTGTCTTAGTACTAAATTCAAATTCCATGGAGGGACTGGGTCATGAACTGGGGGATATAGAGTCAATAAACTTTTAAAAAAGGTTTTCATGAGACTGTATGAGAAGGTGGCTTTAACCTTTACATGAGTATGGACTACTGCCATTGCTGCTAGGTGGACTTTAATCAAGAGAAACAAACCCATTGTTTTTAAAGTGTACCAAGTGTTCCAAAACCGTTTGTATAAGGGCTGAATCTGGGTCAACATTCCTATCCGTTGCCCAAATAATTAATCTTCTCCATTTAAACTCTTAACTTCTCTCTGTCCTTGCGCCATCTGCCCACCCCTTGTATGCACTACAGAGAGGTGCCTACCTGGTGAGCAGACCTCCAAATCCTCTCTCTTGGGTAGAAGAACTACACTTGGTCCGATGCTTGGGGCCTTTCTCTGCTACAAGGGCAGATTTGCCCTTAAATGCACAAAAGGTGATTCCAAGTCACGGTTCCCAGAACTGTGCATATGCAATATTTTGTGCACTACCAACTCCCAAGTGCCTGTCTTAGCAGATGTGAGTAACATGGCTGAGATCAGGGTACAGAAAGAGTCACAGCTTTGGAAGTCTCAATCAGAAAGCTGCACTGATATTTAGTCTTTCAATTTTACACTGAATTTTCCTGTGGGGCTTTTTTCAGGCCATTCGAAACTTACATGGAGGTACAATGCAAAGGGTTTGATTTTTTTATATCCAGAACAGGGACACGGTACTCACCAGTCCGGGAGAAATGTCTACATGCAGCCCTATGTACTGTGTCTATGCCAGTGCTATGGTACAGAAAGATGCTTCCATCTGACTATTGAGATAAGTCCAGTTGGAGGTGGAAATGGCACAGTTATAGCAAAAACAGTTCCCAGTGCTGCCTGGCCAGCCAGTGCAGATGGGGCACTCTGTTCCAGATACGACAGGGATTTGGTGTTCCAAAAGCAGGGGCTCATTGGCAGTGTAGGGAGGATTTAAGAGAACAGCAGCAACTAACTCGGTCTGGCCCTCAAGTCTCATGTTTTAACAAGTTTGCAATCCCCAGACACACAATATTTCCACCACCTATTTTAGACAACCAGCATATCCACATCCCCGCCAATGGGAACTAACTTACCAAAGACTGGTTCTTCTCATGGAACAGCATGTATGTTATGAGCTGTGACTGCAGAAGGGGGCTGCACCCACCTCTCTTCTGGAGGGCTGCTGGCTGCTTTTCCCTAGATCCACAAGTAGGGAATGTGTCTGTCTGTAGGGTGACAAACAAGAGTTAGCAGGAATAAAGCCCAGTAACAGCTGCCCAAGAAATCATCCTGTCTGGTTATCTGCTCTGGAATTGGAAATGGAAGAGCTAGACTTTGAGCAAACTGGACTGTACAGTCAGACTGTTCAACACATAAACAGTAGAACAACCCCAAGATGGATGCTTATAATTCATATGCACACGCACACACACGTGTGCTGAAGCAAGCTATAGGACAGTCTGCTTAACATACCTGAGGGGTCACAAAATAACTGGTGTCTGGACTGACAAACACCAGACTGGTTGGTGAGTTTCTGAATTAGTCTGCACTGTTAAGAAAGTTTGATACTCATATGTACCGTAATATAGTAATGCAGAGTAATCTTTTATTTTTAAATAAACACGTATTTTTATGTGTTCTAAGTTAAGAATTTGTTTTTAAAAACTTGACAAGACTCCTTCTCCCAACCTCACTCCACACACACACGGTTCTGCCTCCACGGAAGAGGCCAACACAGCCTGCATCCCAGCGACCTGATCTGTGAAGCACAGAGAAAACTCCTCCCAACAGTGGGAAACACTCATCTCTACCCAAGCACAGACAGTTCGGCAGGCACTCTTCCTGCCTGGACGTATCCTGCTGGTTGGGACTCTGCAGGCGCTAGAGTGGAGAATAAGAATCCTTTCACATCTAGGGTAAGCATAAGAGTGCAAAAACTCAGAACATGATTTCTGCTACTGGTAGCACAGAATTTCCCCAGTGCTTTGTCTGTCGCCACAATGATCAGCAAAGAAAGCACACTGGGACAGGGTGCCACCCTATGGATAGTAATGGACAGAATAATATCTAGCGCTTTTCATCAGTAGATCCCAAAGCACTTCACGAAGGACGTCAGTATCATTATCCCCATTTTACAGATCACAAAACTGAGGCATAGAGCAGTGAAATGACTTGCCCAAAGTCACAGCAGATCAGCAACAGAGCTGGGACCAGACCTCTGACCGCCCAAATCTAAGCCCAGTGCTCTGTCCACTAGGCCACAAGAAGGGAATCATAACGTTCAGTGAGAATATTGGAAGAGTGGGTCCACTGAGCAAAGCATCCTTCAGAACAGTCAGGTCCACCAGTCTCCCAGGATGGACCAATAAAATGGGAAGCAAAGGTGAGTCCTGCCCTCAAACCAGGACAGGCAATAGTCTGACCCTGACAAAGGCGAATTCCATATGTCTCAGTCTCCAACCCCAACCCAAATATCAAATCTGGAGTGTAACCAGCTTTGTGTGCTGAGCCAGAAACATCTGAAACAGTTCCATGGTTGTCATGGCAGCAATGAGACAATGGACCCATCCAGACCAGTTATTTTTTGAAAGGACATTCAAAATACTGAGGACAATCGCCTCAGTGGCTGAAGCACCAAACCAGACAGGAATTCAATCAGCTCAGCAAGGAAACCTGAGTGAAGAAAGACGGCACGTACACCAGTACAAGCTACATTTGAGAATGGTCCTAGGACTCAAGGTGGACACTGACAGGAGTTCAGTGATGGGGTCGGTGTTGGGGAGTTGAGAGGAACCTCCTACATTTAAGATCAAATGCGAACAGCACAGACCCAGGACTTCTGCAGTCCTCATTATAATTAGAAATATCTATTTCTTTCCGCTGCAGATTTGCCAGCCACTATGTTTAGGGCCACATCCTGCAGTCTGCCTTTACTGGAAGTTTTGCCTGAGTGAATAACTGAAGGCTTTGGTCCACATTTAGCACCGCAAATCAATACAATTTAAAAAAAGAAAAAAAAAAAAACAATGGCTAACAAAACCCATTTTGCTTGTTTTCAAATATGAGCCACTGAAAGTCAAGAGCTGGAATGCTGATTTTGAATAAACCGAGCCGCTTTGAAAAAGAGCACTGATGATAAAAGAGCTCAGTCTACAATTTACCATGAATCCTAAAAACAGGCTGCATAGTTACTAGCTATTTTAAGAAAAACTGGATGCTTGCCACACACTATTTTAGGGAGTTTATATATGATTTCTAAAAGAACGGAAAGCAAGCTTGGGGAACTGGTGAATAATCAGCCCTCCTCTAAGTGTAACAAGATGTGTGCATTGACCCCATACTCAGAAGACTTCCTTCCCAGAACTGGCTGGCTAGGAACTACAACACTGATGTACCCAAGCATGGACTAATTTCTAACCTCTCCACTGCTGCCATCTAGCCTTCCTTCTTGGGGAAGTAACAGTGAGGTTCCTTTCTTTGTTACCAGCACCACATGGGCATTCTGATTGTGGCCATTAACAGGTTCCATTGAAAAGAAACCTTGTTGTAGGGCTCATCTCACAGCAGGTATTATTGCTCCACAACTGCCAGGAGGAGGGGGATTAGGCCAAGTGTTTCCTCCCTTTCTAGTCCCTTTGCCAGATAGAGAGATCAAGCCAAGCCTTGAATTGCTGAGGCCTACCTGGGATTTAGATGAGAGTCTCCCCACCTTAGGAATGAGGTTCTCAACACCCCTGTGTTTTGCTTGTTCTCCAGGCCAGCCATGGCTGCTAATCTGTTCCACAGGTATTTACATAGAACGTATCCAGTATCATTATGCACTGTGTAACCTGGAACTTCTGGATCAAAATGATTTCCATTGCATATGTGAAGAAATGAACAGCTACAGGCATAGGTGCTGGAACAAAGGGTACTGCTGCACTCTCTGGCTTGAAGTGGTTTCCGTCATACACAGGGTTTGCAGTTTGGTTCAATGGCTCTCAGCACCCCCACTATACAAATTGTTCCAGCACCCTTGGCCACAGAGAACCTTGTAATCATGACACGCCAAGTCCAGGGCGTGGGAGACCAAGCTTACCCACCCAACCCAGTAGCCAGCCTTGTCAGTTATTCAAGGAGTGATGAAGATAGCCCCTTGAGTAACCTACAGGATGCTTAGCTATGATGTACATGAGACGGTCGTATCTCAGGAGCTACCCTCAGGAGGGCATCTACTTCGCCACAGACAGACTGGGTAAAAGAAAGGAAGAATCCTTAACAAGAGGTGGGAGAAAGAACATGGGAAACTGGAGAACATGAAGGGAAAAACAAGGGCAAGACGAAATGAAAGGAGAGGAGCTGATATTGTATTTTGAAAACTTCTTCAGAAACCTATTTAGAAGCCCACTTTCTCCGGCCTACTTGTCATCCGCCACACGGCCAACCAGACAACCTGGATGCCACTCCCAAGGCCCAGCCGTTCATTGCTGCAGAGGAAGCAGAATCAGCCCGGAGGAGTGAGAGGAGGGCTTTGCTCAGTATCAGCAACTTGAGGTGATTCAGGAGCATTGTTCACAGGCTACAACACGAGTCCTGTCCTGTAATTGGAGGAAGGACAGGGACTATGCCAGAAAGCCTGAAAAATGCAACTTGTAAATCACAAGCTGAGGCAGATCTCGAGGGCTCCAGCAGGGAAGCAGAAGGCCCTGCTGAAGGAAAAAATCTTACCTCCAGGTTATTTGCATGGCAAAACTCCTTGATATCATCCAGGAGAGGAACCAACATGGCAGATTTTGCTTCAGATACGCCATCAATTCTCTTCACATTTTCAACAGTCGTAGGCCTATTTCGGGTAGAACAAGAACACGCTGGAGAGTTACTGGGCTTTGCTGGTTTATGTTTTGGAACATGAAGTATAGAACAGAACAGGAATGACAATCCCCGCTTTAACCACAGATTACACTGACAGGTGATTACTTTGCCATCACAGCACTGGCTGCGTTTTAGTCATGTTATTTTTCAAAGTTCTTATAAAAAGGTCTGTGGAGGAAGTGTGTGGCTTTTTGCTAGCCCTTAATATTTTCTGTCACATACATTATTTTGCAACTAATAACTAATGTATTATTTTTTTATGTTCTGTCATGGCAAACTGGCTATAAACTGGGCTTCAACCACTTGCAGGGGTCAAAAAGGGATTCCCTCTACAGTCTATTCTGGGTTTTTTGTTTTTATCTGCTTCCTCTGAAGCATCAGAGATGGCCACGGCTGGAGACAGGACACTGGACAGGGAGGACCAGGGCTCTGAAGTGGCACACAGCATTCAGTCTCTCACAGGCTTGGCTGGCTGGTTCTTGCTCACATACTCAGGGTCCAACTGAATGCCATGTGTGGGGTCAGGGAAGACTTTTCCCCAGGTCAGACTGGCAGGGACCTTGGGGAGTTTTCACCTTCCTATTCAGCGTGTGGGTATGGGGGTGACTTGCCCGGATTATCTGGGTAAATCTCATCTATCATTTCCCGGCCACTGCAGGGACCTCAGGCACTTGTGCACCTCGGTCCCTCCTGTTCTTTCCCGGTGACACAGTACAGCCTCGTCTCCTATGGACTGTAAATCTTTAGCGTAATTTTGATTGTTGGGTTTGGCGTGAGGGTGCTAGGTGGAACTGGTGGCTTATGATATACAGGAGATCTGACTAGATGATCTGGAAGTCCCTTCTGACTTTAAACTCTATGGGTTTGTTTACACAGCATAATAAACCTGTCTGCGTGACCTGTACCTGCAGACTCGGTGTTTCCAAGCCTGCACTTGAGTGTCCATACTGCACAGGAAACCCAAGCTTCACACCTGTGCTGGCACATCCGTACTGCACTACACAGACCCAGTCACAACTTCAGCTTCTGTAGGTGAATACCATCATATCCTGGGTTCCTCGTGCCTCACCAGCTGTGGCCACTCTATGGCTTGGATCATAGTGCCTTGTGGGAGAAATTGTCTGTCTATCCCACAGGAATTGAGCAGAAGTGTTTTGACGGTTTTTGCCTGCGAACATATCCAGCTGAGCCATTTTGTGTCTGCATGCTCCCAGCAGCTGGAGCCATCAACATGGATCTCGACCCTGTGAAAGAACTTCTCCACCTCATGCTGTCAGTCCTATTTAGCGACATAGACTGGGCACCTATGACTTTGCGTTAGGCAACACACTGCAGAACCATTCCTTATATGATGGGTTGTCTTATAATACTTGCTTTTATAGTGGGAAATCATGTAAGGAAGTTCATTTCTTCTTTCCATCTTTCTGGAGATTTTTACTGGAACACCCTGATTATTCATTTGTAGTACAGAAGTGCACAGAGTCCCGGTCAGGTGACGGGGTAACAGACAGTCCCTGCCCTGAAGATCGTATAATCCAAATGAAGACAAATGCAATAAGCTAATAAAAAGGACAAGCAGAGGGAGCAGGGAAGGAAGGGTTGAGCAGGGTACACTGCTGCTTTCCCTGCACCCCATCCCCTCTCCAGCCAGCCAGGAAGGCATGGCGACAAAGGCTGGGTACGAGCAAAATTTGCAGGTTTTAGGTTGTTTTTTCCCAAAGCTACAAGCAAGGTGCATGTCTGATGCCAGCAGCCTAGCCTTTACCACTTGGCAATTTACCATATGCAGCATGGTAGAAGTGGGTCTTGAAGAAGGACACGGTCGCTGCTCTACTGCTTAGTTCAGGGAGAGGCTTCATGCATAAGTGGTGGCTTGGAAGAAAGCATGAATTTGCTTGTGGGAGAGGCTGATAAATGGACCATGAAGGCAGACATCACTGGCAGTGGTGAAGGTTGACTTGACAAGATACTTTCAGAAACAGAGTGATTGATACATGCAGTCAAATTTCACCTGTAGAGCTAAACCAACATAAGCAGTAACTGCAATGCTGTTCTAGCTGCATGCCATCTGAGTTCACATAGCTCCATGGACATGTGGAATGGAGGTAGCTACAATATCCTTGGGGCTACTAAAAATGTTAATAAACTTTACACATACATTTTCAGAATTTATGTGATCACAAAATTCAGACGCACACAGCAGAAGCGCTCAGTTTGAGGAGTTCTTCCTGCACCTCTTGATAGTAACAGTGTACCAAAATGAGAATCCATTAGAGTTTTTCTTTAAAATTCAGTCAGATTAATAATTCTGCTGATGCAGAAAGTTACTGAACTGGAAGCATGTGGAAAAACAGAATTCCTCAATATGTTTATGTACAACACCTAAAATCTATGGCACATGGGAAGTAATGCATCAACATAATTCTGTTACTAACTTGGCTTGCAGGAGTGAAAGTGAGACTCCAGAGTACCTTTGGACTTATGTGTGGTTTTCAAACTGAAGACTTTACCTTATTTTGGCCATGTCTACCAATATTTTATTCGTTGCCAACACAGCCGGAGGAATATCCTTCTCACTGGCTAGCTTCTGTCTGGCTGCCAGCAGCTTGCTGTACAGAACAGTCTGTAAAGAACAAAGCCAAAGTATGAATACATGTAAGACTTTGCTTTAAAGAACACTTTAAGTCAAGGACTTAGAAGTGATTAAAGTATGGGAAGAAAACTTCTACATGAGAAAGCAAACTACCGCCCAAAAATAAAACAGATGAGCAGTCAGAATCTAAACCACATCCACACCATAATCTCAACATTTTTAAATTCTCATCAAGGACTCCAGTTCAAGGCACCTTCCTAAAATTTACGGTAAAAGCTGAAAAATCCAGTTTAACAGCAGTTTCTCTGGTTGACTCTTTGGAGGGACAAGGATGGTCTCTAGGACTGTGTTAGATGTACACAAGCACAATTTTAATGCATTTCTTACACAAGCAGATGCCCTTTCTGTTTAATAGACTTACGTGCAGTTCCTTCTCTCTGGATGAAACAGCAGGTTCTGGGGACTTCAGTTTGATTGGTGACTGCACCAGGTCACTATTAAATTTCAAAAAAAAAAATAAAATAAAATGTGACATTCATATTCCTATTAGATCAATTTATCAATTCACTTTGCACCAGCTCTGCTCTGCTGAGATTAGTAGGTTTGGGAGTCCTAGTGTATATGAGCCAGCCAGACACGTGGTCTCAGCCAGTCTAGTTGCCATTTGCATTAAAACACATCTGCATAGACACACCAGAGTCCACACTAGGAGTTATCCTGGTATAACTATAGCAATACAATTATACCAGTGTAGCTATGCTGCTGAATTTCTCCATTTAGGCTCGGTCTACACTGCGCACCTTACAACAGCCTGGCTGTGCCACTACAGCTACAGCGTTGTAAGGTGCACAGAAACAAACGATTCTTACATTTTATATTATCCGGACCCATCCAAAAAAGGTATCAAGTTATCAAAAAATAGCAACTAAGCAAAAAGCAAGTGACCAGCAAAGCAACCTGGAATAAATAAAAGCTATTTTATAGCTTGGTTTTTAATTAATGTTTGTTATGTTTATTTCCCTTGCATCTGAATTTAAAAGGTCAACAAATGAAAATGTGTCTTAATTTTAGAGTTTAAACACACCCCTAAAATCAAACCCAAAACAGACTGAATTAGCTGCATTTAAAAAGGCTCATGGACTTGTACTGTGCAGAAAACAAGGCCTGTTAAAATTTTTGAACAGTTATGGCCTACTTAATTGTATGATATAAATGTTCAGTTACTGGTTCAGTTCAGGTAATCAGCAATAGAAGTATTTTATAGTCACTTTTTTAAAATAATGTGGGATGTTTTAAAGAGCCATTTAACACACAGCAACCCTACCTACTTCAGAGCATAACCTAACTTATATTTTGTGACATTGTAGCATGTCATGTGAGGCAAAATTAAAAGTGTTTACCTAATTTTCCTATCAAAATTATTTGCTCTCTTAATACTGTTTTTGCAGTCTTTCAGACGGAGAGATTATACCGTGTTTCTTAAAGGTTATATGAAGTCTGACACCTGTACAGCACTTATTTTCACACTAATGATTTGAGACATTAAAAAGAAAAGTTCAGTTTACACCACAAACAGACTTACTTTCTTCTTTGACAGTTGCTCTACAGATACCACCTCCACAACACAGGAAAGAACGAATAAGTAGAGAAAGAGAGATGAGCAGAAATAATTTAGTCCATTGTACCTTTCATTTGAGACTTTGCCCCTTGTAGAAATTTTACTTGCTCCTTGATAAGAAAACATTTCCTGCAAATATGTCTGTTTTAAAAATAAAAAAAAATCAAGTCAGAAAATCAAAGATATCATCCACATTTTTCCCCAATACAAATATTAACAGTAAAATATTCATTTACATTTTTATACCAATTTGTTTCAAAGCTAGTCAGTAAAGAAAGGGATCGATTTTTTTCAAAACACACTACAGTCTGTTGCATAACGGAAAAATTATTTCCTTTTTGTACCTGGTGTCCCTCTAGTACATCATTACAAATATACACCATACATGAGTAAAAAGCAGATGTGTGTTACAGTATATTGATTCTCATTAGAAAACAGATTTAAAGTTTCTAACCTTAGTCACAGTACAAGAGGAAATTGTTATAAAACAACAACTTACAGAATGAATGAATAAACACTTTACATAAAAAAGCAACTATGGTAAAATATGTTCATGTTGAGAAAAACTGAGAAACTCTAAGAAATGTAGAATTAGGGTTCCCGCTCCGCCCCTTGCACTAATGTAGGCATTGGAGTTTTACCCCATTTTCTGAAACCCTTTAGAAACTGTAGTGGTGGTCTTTACGTTTAGTTTATATTTAATTTAATCCCAGATAAATAACTTAATCCAGAGTTATGGCTGAGATTGCACTATGCAGAGTGTTACTGCAGTTTCTCATTCCCCCATTCCATGTCATCTGTAAACATTTAGATTACAAAATCCCGAGGAAGGGATTGTGATTTTCCACGTGGGGAGGGATAGCTCGGTGGTTTGCGCATTGGCCTGCTAAACCCAGGGTTGTGAGTTCAACCCTTGAGGGGGCCATTTGGGATCTGGGGCAAAAATTGGGGATTGGTCCTGCTTTGAGCAGGGGGTTGGACTAGATGACCTCTTGAGGTCCCTTCCAATCCTGATATTCTATGATTCTATGTCTTTTGTGAAGCAGGTAGTGCATATTTGGGTGTTAATACTACACTTCACTTTCACACATTAATGTGTTCAGTATATTTCAGTGTACCAGTTATTTTGTTCACCACACAACTCACAACTATCGTACAAATGATCTGTAAATCCTATATTGTGTGCTGCTTTACTGTGCATCTTAAGCTTTCAAATATGTGGAGAAGACTTTATAGCTAAATATACTGATCTGTTAGCTCACTTGCACATCACTAAAAAGAATAATGAAGTGTCTGATAAGTAATATTTTTCTGAAATACAGACCTGTTTCTCTGGTGTCAGCTTTATTGACCTCATATCTGGTGAATGTGGTCCTGCAACCAAAGTTATCTGTCTATTGCTGTAAGAAAATGAATTCAATTGTATTCAAAACATATAGAAAAATAATCACTCTTACAAGAAGGCTGATATTTCAAAATACACCTTGGGAGAGGATGGTTTCAGAATACAGAGAGCAAAGAAAGGTTACTGGAGTTCTTTGCAATCTGTGGCCCACCAAAGATTTTTTGCTAGCTGCATCCATTGGTCTGCACCTGCTCCCTTCTCCTCCTCGTGCTCCAAACCGAGGGCATAGGTGGTGGCATGAGCTGAACACCTCTCCAGTTACCTTTCTACCGCAAATAGCCCTAGCAGAAGGCTCCGCAGCAAAGGGGAAGGAGGGTGGGTAGTGGAACAGATAGGGACCACACATCTTGAAGAACCCCAGTTACTATATGAGGTAAGTTACCTCTCTTTCGTCAAGTGATGGTCCCTATCAGTGTTCCACTCTGGGTGACTCACAAGCAGTAGTCACTGAGAAGAGTGCAAGGAACCCTGCTGTATCATCGACTGGAGGACTACTCTGCCAAAGGAGGCATCAGCTGTAGAAGCCTGCACCGGGGGTAATGAGCAGAACCCCAACTTCCAGCTTTACAGATTTCCAGGAGAGGAACATCTTTAACTGAAGCTACCGATGCAGCCTGGGTTCTGGTTGAGTGGGCCCTCACACCTTGCAGGGTAAAGGTAGCCATTAACTCATAACACAGCAGGATGCAGCCCAAAAGTATCTGAGAAGAGATTGTTTCACCCTAACTTGCTCTGCGAAGGATACAGTCTTGGGAAAGTCTAAAGGATTTAGTCCTTTGCAGGTAGAATGCCAAGGCTCAACGAGTGTCCACAGAGTGAAGTTTCCTATCCTCACTGGTGGCATGCAGCTTTGGGAAGAAGACCGGTAAGAGAATGGTCTGATTTAGATGGAATTCCAAGACTACTCTGGGGGTGAATTTTGGGTGTAATCTCAGGGAAACATCTATGGAAGATTGTGTGAGGTGGCTCAGCTATAAGGGCCCCCACTTCACCTACTCTTCTAGCTGAAGTGATGGCAACCAGAAAGGCAATCTTCACTGATAGGTGGACTAAGGAACATGAGGCTAAGGGCACCTCCTTAGATGACACAAAGTACTACTTTTCTGTTGTTTCTCGAGCAGGAGCACAAGTGGCCAGACTGTTTTGGCTGGTTGTAAGGGCTTGTCTACACTACAGGTTATGACAGTATAATTTATGTCATTCAGGGGAGTGAATAAGCCACTCCTGACCTGAGCCACACCAACCTAAGTCCCAGTCTGGACAGCGCTAGGTTGGCGGGAGAGCTTCTTCCAACACAGCTACCGCCTCTCAAGGAGGTGGTTTTATTAGGCCAACGAGACAGCTCTCCCCCGTCAGCATAGAGCATCTTCACCAGACACACCACAACAGTGTAGCCCTACTATAGCGCTTCTACCGTAAACTAACCCTTAGATGGCGTCATTAATGGGAAGTGCCACCTTACTGGGGACTAGCTCACTAGAGAACGTCCAATTGTTTATGAGGGGTGTCCTGCACTTCCTCTGGAAGGATCTGGAGCGTGTGCGTGACCCTCCTCAGAAGATTTTGAAATTGCTTGTAACCATCAGGGGGTGATGGTGAAGCCAACGAAACTCCTTGTCTGGCAATGAAGATGACAACTCTGTTGGAGCTGGTGGTTCCACATGATACGGTTCCTCCTCTTCCTCAATTAGTTCTTGAGACAGTTCAGGCTATTCTCTGCATGGAGAGGGCTGTCTAGACTCCCAGTGGGATCACAGAGATTTGGGATGTCATATATATGGATCCCCCATAGCCCAAGTAAGTCCAGCATGAGAGGTAATATGGAAACTGGGGTGGTCCCCAAGGAGGAGGGAACCATTGATTCTGAGGAGCGTAGTCCCTCTTATGCAAGCAAGATTGTGCCCAAGAGACATCCCCCACCCCCGCAAAAAAACAAACAAACAAAAAACCCCTTAGTGCAGAAACCTCCTGCTTGGCACAGAAAGTCTTCAGTAGTGGGATTCACATATTTGTTCCCGCAACATAGAAGTGACACATGCATAACATATATGGCTGTGGTTACCTTTGGGTGTGAGGTTTCCTAAGATATAGTTCTTCACTGGGCTGTAGCAGAAGAGTCCGACACAACTCACTCCTAGCTTTACAGAGCCAGTCTCTACCCTGTGGGATACAGACCAAGTCACTCAACTTTACATTGCCAAAAGAAACCTCTCACAGGAAGGTTTTACAACAAGATTACCTTTTTAGTAAGCTCACACAGAGTTGCAAATTTGCTTCGACCACAAACTTCTTTAAGGAACCCTTCAGTGATGAGCTGTCGGCCCAAAGCCTTCCACCAATTCTCTGGCCAGTCCTTTCCACTACCAAAGAGAGCATGAGTTCGGTACTTGTCTGGAAGACGCTGGGAATTCTGAAATCATTCAAACATTTTGGTCAGACTCCTTAATTCCTAGAAAAACTACTCCACCATAACTGGTGAAGCACAGAAATAGTCATGCAGTCCAGTATGAATATAAGCCATCATTACTAAAATGAGGAACTGAAAGTTGAAGAAGACTGAAAATGCCAGAAATATGGGAGAACCCCTCCAAACATGAGAATATGTTTGGCAAAGTCATTTAATACCCATTAAAAATGGCTGAATTTGAAACCGTTGAATCTGAATCCTTCCCTTTGTCCCTTGTTAGAGCAAGGGCCATGCCAATGTACCTCACTGCTGTCACCTGGAGTGGTGACCAGGGTACTTTCCTCTGTGCCTATTCATTCCACTTTGGGGCCTTCTGCCAAGACTGCCTAAGGACTGTGGCCACAATTTACTTGTCTGCTAGGATCCAGGGCCACCACTCCCACTAGCATCTCCTGAACCCAGTACAGAGAAGACCCCAATCCTGAAGGCACAAGGACCCAGGTTGCATCCCTCTTCCCTCCTCCCCTTGGGTGGACTGCAGAGAAGAGCCAGTCAGAGACTCCAGCTGGTAGGGGCAGAAGCAGCCAAAACAGGGACTGCTGCACCATGGGGGACAGAGTAAAATGGGGTCCAGCAGGGGCCACCCTTCTCCCAGCACCCTTCTGGACGCAGAACTGTGCAGGGGAGATGCTTCATGCACCCTCTGGGGGCACTAGAGCCATTGGCTGTGGCCTCAACAAGCCAGCAGACAAACTGAGAGTGGGGCGGGGTTTATAGGCAGCGCAGCAGAGGAGAGGTTTAAGGAGGGTTTGAAGGCGGATAATGAGGTAGCTCTTCCCAAGCATGATGGGCAGCATGGGCGGAAGCATGAAGGCGCTTGTTTGAAAACTTAACCAGTGGACGATGGAAGCTGACATCATGTCCCAACTAGAAGATGTTGTCAACATCCCGAAAGTGAATATGAGATAATACGTCTGGGGCAATAAGGCGCGAAGGGCCGTAAAAGTGAAGACCAACAGCTTATGTTCAATGCAACAGAGAAGGGAGAACCTATGGAGGAATTCAAAGAGAGAAGTGACTTGGTCAAAGGGATGGGCTAAGAAAATGATCCATGCAGCAACATTCTCAATGTATCAAGATGGCATCTGTCAAGGCCAGAGAGAAAGATGCTTCAGTAATCAAGATGTGAGATGATGGGAGCTTGGCTGAGAGTTTAGCTGTGTGGATGGTCAGGAAAGGCCATATCTTAAATATGCTATGCGGAAAGAATAGGCAAGATTTAGGCATACCCCAGATGTGAAGATCTAGAGTGATCTGAATTGAAGATGGCACCCAGGTTACAGGTGCTAGTGTTGTCCACAGTGATCAAGAAAGGAGGTGACATTTCCTGGTACAGGCTAGGGTCTCCTACTTCTTGTTAGCTCCTATTCCTTCCTGCCATAATCTGTATCTGGGATGAGTGCAGGCTAAGAGCAGACCTAGTGGTCTGTGATGGTAAGGTCATGGTGCACCAGGTCTCTAGGGAGTAGTGTCATTCCACTCTCCAGGGGACTGAGTCAAGGGCTAGTTGTGTGGAGGACAGAATTGACAAAGAGTATCACAGACTAACGACTCTGTGGATGACATGTGCCAGTTCCTGCACTAGAGACAGAAAAGGAGAAAGGCACCTCCTCTGTGATATGTCTGTGATATGTCCATGGTCATTCATGCCTTCGATATCCAAACTGAACTACTTCAACGAGCCTACTGGCATCTTGACTACCTTCAGCCATGGCAGACTGCATGCACATATCTATTTATTTAGTGACCCCTGCCATATGCAGCAGATCTCACCTGCGCTCTGCAAACTGTACTGTCCACCTACCTATTTGCTTCTGGGTACAATGCAAGGCGCTGACTTTTATCTACAAAAGCCCTCTAGGGTATGTGTTTCAGATGCCTCACAGACTCTCTCTCCCAATGCACCATCTTCAGACAGTTCAGACATATTTGAATGTTGAGAGACTGGAAGCAGAACATTCTCAGTGGAGGACTTGATGTGGAAACTGTTTTCCTGACTTGGTTGATTTACAAGACATAGCTGAACCTTGTACTACTCACACAGGGTTTTGCTTCAGGGAGGGCACCTGAGCTGGCTTAGTTTCTGTTCTTCTGGGGACAGAGTAGTTCTTCCGAGGGTTGACCTTTGGTCTATTGGTTGTTTCAGTTTCTAAATGGTTGTATATGTGCCCAGAAGGAAAACTGGGAGCATTTTTATAAAAGTCAAGCAAACAAAAAAAATTCTGTAAATGCGTACGTACATAAAGTCACAGGACTATCAAACATCATGAGACACATTCCTGATTTCCCTATCTGGTCCCCAGGAGAGAGACTGTATTCCAGGAGCATCTTGCTCCATTAAGCAATCTGTCAAAAATTGAGAACTCACCTGTCCTAATCTGAGATTAGCCACTAAACAGATGAAAGTGGCCTTGCTTAAAGGCAAATGTGCCGACTGAGGAGTGGAGTTCCAGTGGAACTCAAACACCAGACAGCAGAAGTCATAGAATTAGAGAAACTTAGGGCTGAAAAGGACCTCGAACAATTTCTGGGGAAAAGGGGCACTTAATAAATTGTGTGACTTGGGTAACTGCACAGAGCACCACATTTATGTGACACTGCTGAGATCACTGAAACATGGTGTTTTATACTTCTTTTTGCCAGTCTTTCATACTGTCACATTGAGACACCTTCATTCAATTCTTTTTTCTTGCTGATTCTTGGTAGTTCTTTATCTCTTATATTTGATAAGATGTGAACCCAATTCACATGTATAAAATATACTGGAAATCTGGCTGTTGATCTGCAGATTCAAAATTTGTTTGCAAAATTGGAATGAAGCATGGACATTTATGTTCCTGATTTTGTTTCTGTAATGCCTTCATTTAAACATTTTCATTTATGGATTTTTGAAGTTTAAAAAGAATGGACTTTTATTTACAGGTACTATACCATATAAATTATTCTCTAAAATATATATTGTAAGGCTACGTAATGTGCAATACTTACTTTCAAGAAGTGCTCACTGAAAACAATACTTACATTTAAAGTACACAAAAATGTGTAATACAATGAATTTTTCATCTAGAGTTTTACTAGATACTGCCATATAAATAGGACTTACAGTATTTCAACTGTAATTAGCTGAAACAATGACTAACATCTTAGATATTATTAAACATTAGAATTATGACTAAAAGGTATTCACATGAGTGGCCACAAAGATTTTGGAGCCTAGAGTATCTCACATTATTTCAGTACCCACATTATTTCAGTTTATTAATGTGGTCATGTTCTAAAGTTGCATATTTTTCTAGCAGCGGTGGTATAAAATTTCAGTCAAGGCAACTTCTTAATTTGAAGACTCCCAGGAGGACTTGTTCAGTACCGTATGCGGACTCAGTTTTCAAATAATAGGTGAAATCTGATCTCTCTTGTGACCCACCTGAAGTCTGTCTAGGAGCCCACCTGTACCTATTTGTTATGAAAAGACACTGCTAGGTTAAATAAAATCCAAGACAGCACAATTCTTCATGAACTTGACACAAACCTTTTAAAGTATTTAGATATCTTATGATAAGGATGGGTTATTTCCTAGGATTTTTTAGGATACTTAGTCTTATTACACAACTTTCAAAGTCTTAAGAACACCTTTTACAAAAAAGTAAAAACATTATAGACAGCAGTTAAGCTGAAGTTTACAGCTGGAGATAATTTTCATTACCATTTGCATTGCTGTTTGGGGTAGTCTGCAAGTTTCACATTACAAAGCCTTCTGACTTAAAAAAAGAAAAAGAGGCATATAAACTGTGATCCAGATATTTTATTAAATATATCAATGCCAAGTTTTTAACATGAGTTATTCCTAATAAAGGGAAAAATTTAATCAAGTATTTCCCTACTATTAACAAGTAATTTTCTTCCAAGCTAAAAACACACTCTTTTTCAAAATGTTTGTTTTGTGACTGTCTTCATATTTCATTCTTCAGTGATTATTTTCCCCATGATGTTTAAAAAGCCTTTACATGTAAAGATCTGTATAAATCATTCAATGTGCCTTGCTTCAACCCCACCCACCATATTAAGTCAGCAAGACAAAAGTGCTCATTAACACAAGCATAATCTTCTACTCTACTCAATCACCAGTCAACAGGCTACCTACTTAGAAATTTAGAGAACAAAAAGATGTATTCTCCCTTCACTGTAAACAAACAGCCCCTTTTAGGGTTAATGGAAGTTACACACCTGCATGAAGAGAAGAATACCTCCTCCCATTAGAAAAGTATTTCAGTTGCTATAAACAATACAAGCGATTAAATTGCAGGTAAAATGTTCACAGGTAGTGGAAAAGTTTTGATCACCCCTCTAGTTTTAGAGGTTATTTCCACTTGTTCAAAAGCTGACTATAAACAACCCAGAAAAAGACAGTCAAGAGGTTTAGAGGCAGCTCAATACACTGCTAAGTACAGGACCTTAGTTTGGATCCAAACTCTTAGGCCAGAAAGGGCTGGGAATGTTGAATGTTTAACCTTTAGAAAAAGGAGCCTAAAATTGTAAACTCTTTGGAGGCAGAGACCATCAGCTTATTCATTGTACACAGTAAGGGCCATGGTCTATAGGCACTACTGCAATACAGACAATCCATTATAATAATAAAGAGCAGCTCCAGGGCTAACACACCAGTGCTACTGAATTAGTCTGTTCAGCCTTTCTCTAGAGGAAGGCGCATTACACTGTAAGAGTGGCCTTTGCGGGGGTTGGGGAGAGAGGTACTATAAAGTGAAATGTGTGTATTGTTTTTGGGAGCAGGAAGAAGGGGAGGGGGCTATCACAGGAACGCTATCCCTCCACACCAAAAATACACAACAAATTTTAACCAAAAACTTACAGATCCTCGGAGAAACAAAACCGGAACTCCAGTTCCAAACTTCTCGTCTAAAGCCCTCACTGCAGACATCAGCTGGTACGCTTGCTGACCAAAGTCCTGCAAACTCTCTTCTGTGTCACTGTTAATAGTGCAGCAAAGGGTTCTAACATGCACAAGAAAACAAAGATTAACTGCCAAGTGCTAAACACTCAGAAATAAGGGTGTTATTTATTAAAATATAGTTAAATATAGAAAGCATATGTTTGAATTACAGCTTTTACATTTAAATATGCAATTAAATATACCTTTAAATGCAAAAATCTAGTGTTCAAGATACAAAAGTCAAAATTCCATGAGGTAGAACTGTGTTGGCAACACTAACTTGTGCCTGACGACCTGTAGCAGAGTTAGCACTGGGTGAACAACTCTTAATCCTTTGAACGTCTTAAGTGTTCTAATGTGTTACCCAACAGCTTTCAAGTTGCTTTTACACCGCTTTTTGCATTTAGCTACCATGGGGTTAGGGAAGTCCTGACATAAAAGTTTTACGTGGGTTGTAGCCACAGTTCTCTTCAGGTACATGGGGAAAGAAAACACCAGAAAAAATTAAAAGCAGGTCATGTGGTGGGAGTGGGGAGGGCTCTCTCTCTCAAACCACCCCAAAATTAACACAAACTTAAGCCACGACCTTTTACTGGCATTGAAATTTTAAAGCCAATGTGACTTTGCATGTAGATTTAGGGCACAATGAAAAATCATCTCTAAAATAAAATTCTGCTCTAATCACAACTACAGTGCAGCTAAGGGATTATCCCATAATTTGTGAACAGACAAGAAGCATAGCTGAACTGATTACTTTCCTTTGAGAGCAGTGGAGTACAACTAGTCCAGTGGTTTTCAAACTTTTTTTTTCTGGTGACCCAGTTGAGGAAAATTGTTGATGTCCGCAACCCAAGGGAGCTGGGGATGAGGAGTTTGGGGTGTGGGGGTGAAGGCTGTGGGGTGGGGCCGGGAATGAGGGGTTTAGGGTGTGGGAGGGGGCTCTGGGCTGAGGGTTGGGGTGCAGGCTCTGGGGTGGGGCCAAAGATAAAGGGTTTGGGGTGCAGGAAGGGGCTCCGGATCTGTGGGGGGCTTAGGGCTGGGGCAGGGGATTGGGGTTGGGATGCAGGTTTACCTCGGGTGGCTCCCAGTCAGCAGCGCAGCAGGGATGCTAAGGCAGGCTTCCTGCCTGTCCTGGCACTGCAGACCGTGCTGCACCCTGGAAGCGGATAGCAGCAGGTCTGGCTCCTAGGCAGAGGCACGCAAGTGGCTCCGCATGGCTGTCGTCCGCAGGCACCGCCCCCCACAGCTCCCATTGGCCGGTTCCCAGCCAATGGGAATGCGGAGCCAGTGCTCAGCTGCTGGCCACTTCCAGGGCGCAACGTGGTATCAGAACAGGTACTTTCTGATGTGACAGGACTTTTAATGGCTCGGTCGGGGTGCTGACCAGTGCCTTACATTCCGTGACCCAGTACTGGGTCGCGACCCGCAGTTTGAAAACCACTGATCTAGATGCCTTATACCAGAATTCTTACACTGCCAGGGAATACAGACACACAGTCTACTACAAGTTCAAGAATGAAAGACATTTCTACTTTTATTGATGTTACTCAAACACGTAGTGGTCTTATCTCCCCTTGACACATGCATGTAACTAATATCAACATTAATGGAACATATGTTCAAGTCGCAATAGAAGACTCCATGAAATAGCAGAGTTAAGAACACCTTACTAGATGCCTAAAAAGCCGCAGTCAAGGAAGAAGACTGTGCTGGTTAAAAACCAACCTGGTTTATAGCAAATGGATGAAAGGGGAAGTTGTTAGTAATGAATATAAATCGGAAGTTAGGAATTGTAGAAAATTGATAAGGGAAGTAAAGGGACACAAGGAGAAATGTATGTACCAGCAGAGCTAAGGACAATTAGAAGAAATTTTTAAAATATATTTGGAACAAAAAGAATCCTGAGAATGGTATTGTTCCTCTGCTAGATGGAAATGGTAGAATGATGAATAATGCAGAAAAGATAGAAGTGTTTAAAAATATTTCTGTTCTGTATTTGGGGGAAAAAAAACCTGATGATTAGTCTAATCATATGGTGATGACACTATTCTTTTCATTCCACTAATATCTCAGGAGGAAATTAGACATTTTTAATCACCAGGTCCAGATAACTCGCATGCAAGAGAGTTTTAAAAGAGCTGGCTGAGGAGCTTGCTGGACCATTAATGTTGATTTTCAATACGTCTCAGTGCACTGGGGAAGTTCCAGGAGACGGGAAGAAACATAATGTTGTGCCAATTTTTTTAAAAGGGTAAATGGGATGACCTGGGTAATTATAGGCAAGTTGGTCCGACATCAATCCCAGGAAAGATAATGGAGTGACTGATAAAGGACTTGATTAATAAAGAGTTAAAGGAGGGTAATGCTGATTTGCATTAATTATATGGATTTACACAGAATAGGTCCTGCCAAACTAATTTAATATCTTTTTTTGATGAGATTACAAGCTTGGTTGATAAAGATAACAGTGTTGAGGATACTGTAAGGCGTTTGACCTGGCCCTGCATGACATTTTGATTAAAAACCTGAAAGATATAAAATTAACATGCCACATTAAATGGACTAACAATTGGCTAACTGATAGATCTCAAAATGTAAACAAACAGGGAATAGTCATTGGGCAGTTGTGTTTCCAGTGGGGTCCAACAGGGATCAGTTCTTGGCCCTACGCTAATTGAACATTTTTATTGATGACCTGGAAGAAAACATAAAATCATCACTAATAAAGATGACACAAAAGTTGGGGGAGTGGTCAATAACCAAGACAAGTCATTGATACAGAGTGACTTAGATTGCTTTGTATCCTGGGCACAAGGAAACAATATGAGTTTTAATACGGCTAAATGTCAGTGTATACATCTAGGAATGAAGAATGTCAGCCATATCTGCAGAATGGAGGACTCTATCCTGGGAAGCAGGGACTCTGAAAACGATTTGGGGGTTGTGGTGGATAATCAGCTGAACGTGAGCTCCCAGTGCGATACTGTGGCCAAAAGAGCTAATGCAATTCTGGGATGCATAAGCAGGTTAATCTCAGGTAGGAGCAGAGAGGTTATTTTACCACACTATTTGGCACTGGTGCGACCACCGATGGAATACTATGTCTAATTCTCGTGCTCACAATTCAAGAAGGATGTTGATAAATTAGAGAAGGTGTAGAGAAGAGCCAGGAGAATGATTAAAGGATTAGAAAACCTGTCTTATAGTGACAGACTCAAAGAGCTCAATCTATTTAGCTTAACAAAGAGAAAGTTAAGGGATGACTTGATCACAGTCTATAAGTCTACATGGGGAACCAATATTTAATAATGGGCTCTTCAATCTAGCAGAGAAAGGTATAACACAGTTGTTTTCAAACTTTTTGTATTGGTGACCCCTTTCGCATAGCAAGCCTGTGAGTGTGGCCCCCCCCTTATAAATTAAAAACAGGAGGTGGGTAATTTAATTTAATGGGGGGTTGGGGCTGCCAGCCCCATGGAGCTGACAGCTCGGGACCCCCAAGTAACCACCTTGCGATTCCCTGAGGGGTCACGAACCCCAGTTTGAGAACCCCTGATATAACATGATCCAATGGCTGAAAATTAAAGCTAGACAAATTCAGACTGAAAATAAGGCATAAATTTTTGACAGTGAGTGTAATTAACCATTGAAACAACTTACCAAGGGTCGTGGCAGAGTCTCCATCACTGACAATTTTAAATCAAGATTTGAATGGTCTCCTAAAAGACCTGTTCTAGGAATCATTTTGTAGAAGTTCTATGGCCTGTGTGATACAGCAGGTCAGACTAGATGACCACAATGGTCACTTGTGGCCTTGGAATCTTTGACAGTCAAGCCGGATAAGAAAAATTTGCTGGCACACACAGCTTTTAAACTTTCTTCAGAATTAATTCTGTGAGGCAGATACCAAGGTTTTAAAAAGGTGGGAAACATAAAATTTATTTTACAGTCTTCAAGAGTATTGTAATAAGTCACTTAAAAAAAACCCAAAACATTTTAATAGCAGCAGTGATCTTTTGTTACAGGCTTTACTACAATCTGGGATTTGGTGGGGTGCGTATGCATTGCCTCCTGTCATGCTCCAGTACCAAGATAAGCCTACAACAACAACAGACACTGCTGTTCAAACACAAAAGCAAATTTCAGGAGGCTTTTTGTATTGATCAGAATACTCACATACGGAAGTGCACAAAAAAACAGAATATTTTATTATGAGAAATTACTGATGTACTTATTTTCATTTGTCTTGTATGTTACAGGAAGATAGATGTTCTAAACACAGTAGTCTTTAGGGAGGAACATTTACCTGGACCGGCAATTATCACAGCATTTTTCTGTTCCCATGATGCCAGAGGAGGCCTTCCGGAGTTGTTTGTCTTCAAAATGAGACAAGATGATTCTACCCAAGGGAACATTGAGAATTAAATAAAAGAACAAGAATTTACATGTTAAATTCATTGCAAAAAACAATGAGTTGAAATCATCATCATTAATTGATTCACCTGGGAGCCAATTATTTGCACTTGATTTCACCAGAGATAAGGACGTTTGTTTTTAAAAAGTAAATCAGAAGTTCCTAATGCTGGTATTTAATTATGCAAAAGATGGTAAATATCACTTTTTAAAATAAAATTGCATTTTTGCAAAGTATTTAAGTTATGTAGCTACATCGTCAGCTGTGACTGAACTGCAATGGCTAATACTAATTGCGTACTGTGGACTTACAGAAAACGCGCAGTAAAATATAATACTCACTTTCTCCTGCAGCTGTTTGAGTTAAGGTACTTCTCTATCTTTGCCGCCATCTTTAATTTGTATAGTCGGAATCCTTCATTATGTATCTCATTTAGAAGATGTCTGCCGTTAAAACAAAAAACAAATAAGCTTAAACACTTGTCCACAAGTTTCTCTTTGAGCTAATAGTGACAGCATACTCACAGTACCTACCATATTCAACCTATTTCATACACAGCAGTGGTTCTCAATCTGTAGTTCGACAGTGCTCCACAAAAAGTCGTTCCCTACAGCACAACACACTAAACCTTCAAGATCCGGGGAAGCGGGAGGAGGATGGAGATGGAGATGAGAGAGACCTTTCGGTCATCTTCCTTTCTGTGGGTGTCTTTGTAAGAGAACCACTGACATATTATCATCAGTGGCAATTAGACTAAGGGACTAAAAGGATGGTGCACGGACTATCTAGAAGTCCAAACTTGAACAGGTCAGTTTTAGGGGAAGACTGAATTCACGTTGCTTTTAAGTATATGTTTTCCAAAAATAACAACAGGCCTTGTACTTAGCATCCTGACCACTACCTGCCTTCACATCATGGACCCTCTCAGGAAGCTGGGCGGGACGAAGCAGAGGACTGCTGGACGCATACTGTGTTCCTGGAGGATATCATTGCATAACGAGTGTTTTCACATATAATTAAGTGAAGACCCCATATAGCAAAAACAACAGAGTATCTTCACTACTGGCAAACATTTTAAACCTGCCCCCCTTCTGCTCATTCATGATAGTAAATTCTGGCTACAGAATGAAAAAGTTTCCTATGACCCCAGGCTGTTCCCAATAGTATACCTGTTAAAAGTCATATCAGCTGCAGTCCAAAATACGTAACAAGAAGCGGGAAGCCCATCACGGCCAGCCCTTCCAATTTCTTGGTAGTAGGATTCCATTTCCTTAGGGGCACCATAATGAATAACTCTCCGGATGTCTGCTTTATTGATACCCATTCCAAAGGCCACAGTAGCCACAATGCACTGGGAAATAATCATAACATATACTTTTACAGCTAAGTTAAACATGTGTCTAAACCTCTATTAGTGTCCACACAGTGTGTAATGACTTTTGTGCCATGGATTCAAATTCAGCCTAAAGTTTAGTAGCTGCAAATCACACTCAGCTTCTATACTGCTGTCAGTAAGGAGTCATGTATTGGTAGCAGCATAAGCACATCATTAATCACAGTCATAATGAGTCAACAGAGATGCTTAGAGCAGCGGATGAGAAGTTAGGAACACTGGGTTCAACCACCAACAGAACAAGTCACTGTACTTTTGGAGATTGAGATTATCCATATATAATATGGATATACAAATTTTTACTCCTGAGGGCATTCTGTGCTAAAAAATTAAAAATTCGGTGCACAATATTTTAAAATTCTGCAAGTTTTATTTGCCAATAAATAAATGCAGAGGCTCCAGCATGACACTGGAGAGCACAGGCCACTGGCTGCATGAAGGTGGGAGATCACCCTACAGCCTCCCCACCCCCAGGACATGGACTCAGCGGTGAGGCTGCACCTGACACCTGATCTGACCGCATAATTCCTGGGGCCCTGCCTCTCTATGCCAGGTGTGGGCAGGCAGGCTCAACCAGGCAGGATCCAAGTGTGGAGGGGCTCAGTGTGGAGGGATTCAGGTGTGGGGTGAGAGGATTTTGTGTGGGACAACCTGGGTGCAGGCAGCTCAATGCAGGGCCTAGGTGTTGGGGGATCTGGATGCACACAGGCTCGTTGGGGGGGTTTCAGGTGCAGGGCAATGGGACTCTGCAGGGGCTTCCAGGTGAAGGTGGCTGGGGCTCAGCAGAGGGGTCTGGATGTGGGGGTCTCAGCGGAGGGTGCTGGAGGAGTGGGGGGTCTGGGTGCAGCTAGTTGGTGGTCAGCGGTGTGGGGGGTCTGGATATGGGGGCTCAGGGTGGTGCAGAGGATGGGCATCAGGGTGGGGGTTTGAGTGGAGCAAGCTCAGTTGGGGGTGGTCCGGGTGGAGGGTCCAGAGGCAGGGGGTCTGGGTGCAAGGCGGCTCCAGATGCAGGGGTTGAGGTTCAATGGGGGTGGAGTTCGGGTTTGGAGGGCTAGGGGAGTTCGACATGTAATGCGTGAGGCTGAGCAGGGGTGTCTGGGTATGGGAGGTCCAGATGCATGGGGGTTGGGTGTATGTGGGAGCGGCTCCCCATACAGTGATTCCTCCCACCACAGCTGAGGAGCGATGGGGGGAGGAAGCAGGAAAGGATGCTGATCTTCCTGCAACTGGGGGAGGTTTCTGGGTGTGGATCTGACAGCCCTAGCCAGGTGTTGCAGGGGAAGAGAGTGTCCCGTCCTCTCCTGCCTCCAGCCCAGCTGGGACTAGCCGCTGATCTCAGCTCAGGGTAGGAGTCACTGGATGGGGCGTCCACAACCCCGCGGTGATTTACCTCTCTGCCGGCTGCTCCAGATACATGAAATGATGTACCTGTGCTGCTAGGGAGTGGTGCGTGACTGCTCTTGTAGCTTCCCTTTGCTTCCCTGTCAGAAAGTCATTTTTCTGCGGGGAAGCAAAGAAATCTGCAGGGGACATGAATTCTGCGCACAAGCAGTGGCACAGAATTCCCCCAGGAGTAACAAATACATGTTTGCAAAGCTCTTTCAGATCAGAGACATAATAAAAATGACCAATTCAGTTATTCTGTCTCCCTTTTATACTTTTTTCTCTCTCAACATTTGTTATTATAGGTTATTGTAACATCTTATGAATTTTACATACTTTTTACAGTTGAGCACAATTCGGGTAAAGTTGTAGGCTCAATTGTAACAGCACACAATCATAATAAATCACAGAAGTTCCATTCATTAACCCAGAACAATTCACGAGAAATTTTCTACAGCCTCCTAATGATTTCCCATGGCAACATGAAGATCTTACTGTTGCAAAAATACATGGCATTTAAGCAAAATAATATTCCACTTCAGGGACTAGTCAAAACCTGAAGATATAATATTAATTTTCAAAATAGGATAATGGATAGAAATGCATCTCCTGCCTTGGCTTTTTCCCAGAAAGACAAGAGAAAGAATATATGTGAATGAGGCTAAGCGTACACAGAGGAGCTTAGTATGGGGCCATTTAAAAATACACAATTTACCCACCAAGCAGCCCAAAAGTAGAATGTTATAAAATAGTGGTATGGGGTACTCTTCATTTCCTGCGACATTATTGTGATCTATGTGACAGAATGACTGACTGCACATTAGCAGTGAGAAAAGTCACTCCTAATTATACACTGTAGACTGTACAGCCAGGAAAGACTGAGGATGATGTGTATGTTTAAGATCTTTATAAAGTAAAACGAGGTTAACATGAAGGTCAGAAATTATGTCACTGTGGAATCCAAGGGATAGTTTCCTTGCCCATAATGTCAAAGGTAAAAGTAAATTTGAAAAAGACTGATATTTCAAAATTCTCTCACTCTGTACATGTCAAAGGAATAACTAACCCATTTGCTACAGAACATCGTCCTGTAGTACGAATTTATACCTGAATTTCATCTCTCATGAACTTGTGATGAACATCTTTCCTTGCTTTGATTCCCATGCCAGCATGGTATGTGCCACAGGACAAGTTTAATTTCATCAGCTCAGCAGCTACTTGTTCAGTGGTCTTCCTTGAAGGGCAATAAACGATAGTGGGTCCTTCAAACTCATATGTAGAGCTAAGGAAAATAATAATATCACAAATAAACAAGCCTCTTGTGAACCACACATTCAACATCTGACTCAGCAGACTAAGGGCTGCCGGGCTGTAGATTTTGCAGCAACTCTTCATTATCTTGGGCATTAGCAGCTTCAAAGTCTGCATTATTCTTCTCATTTATTTTTAAGATGTTCTCTCTAGGGGCAGATATCTAGCTGATTCAAACCGCTATCACTCCATCGACTTCCATACAGCTATGACAATTAACACCAGCTAAGGATCTCTTCCTGGATTCTTAGCCAGAGTAAGGATCTTGTCGGACACAAAGCAGTTCAGAAAAGATAAGATCTCTTCCATTTCTATAGTATTTGTTACCTGAAAAATTCTAAAGGTTTACCAATATCATATATTGCTGCCACATTACAACTCTCCCGTGTGATGTTCTGTCTAGTGCACGTCTTGTGCGAATCACAGTACTATTTTCAAATACACTTGCTGGGACTGAGGGTGCTAAGCATTTTTAAAAAGAGCCAAAAACTTGTGAAAATCTTTCCCCACTGGCAGGCAGCCTGTGGCCCACCTCTCTCAACACACTCCCCTTCTCTACGCCAGGCACACTTCCCGCCCCCCAGTCCCATTCTACACACCCTTGCTCCAACCCGCCCAGCCTGGCACCCTCCTGCCCACAACCCCTCGCTCCAACCTGCCCAGCCTTGCACCCTTCTCTTTCCCCTCACTGCACACATTCTCATTCCAACCCACTCAGCCTGCCACCCTTCACCCCACATCTTCTCAGATCAACAGCTCTCACATTGTTTCCCTACTTTCCAGCCATGCTGCCCTTGTAAACAAAACCAAACCCTCCCCTGAAAATAAAAGTACAATAAACAAACAGAAACAGCAGACACAAATACAGAGCTATATGTTGCCCATATGAATGGAATCACAACACAACGGTAGTGACCCATCAGCAACTACAGAGACTGCCACCAAAACCCAACCTTCTCCCGCTCACCCTACATACATATCATGCTTTCATTTTGGTGTTTGTGTATCTGTAAGTCAATAAAAAAAAGGAAGAGACTGTCTGTGCCAGCCTACCTGTAAGGAAACACATTTGGGATTTTTCATTTGCAGCCAGGCAAATGAAAACGTAATGCTAGAAATCAAAATCATCACTTTGAATTTGAATTTGTGCATAATCCTCGTCTTATTTTTCACATAATATGGTTTAGAAAGTAATCCATTCTACAGCTAAATATTAGCATTTGCATTGCACGAATGCCAAGATTAGTGCTCCTGTGTGCTGGGCACTGTACAAACACAGCGAGAGACTATCCAAGCCCTGAAGAACTTATAAAATAGACAGCACAAATGGTGGGAGGGGAAGAGAACCAGAGACCTGAAATGATTTGCCCAAGATCACTCAGCAGTTCAGCAGCAGAGCCAGGAAGAGAACCTAGCCTCCTGGTCCTAGTCCAGTCCAAGTCCACTTTGTTATTCTTGGTTTTGACCCCCAGTCTGGCACACGTTTGAGAATATCTGAGATACAAAAGCAGCAGCTGATAGAACAAGCAACCACTAAAGCCTCACCTTTCCTTTTTAATAAGGAACGGTTTTAAATCCCGAAGGATTTGTCCAGATTTTCGTCCAACTTCTAAGTATAGGTTAGGTCGGTCAAAACCAGTACATGTGACCTGAGGATTCTTTAGGTTTAGACAGCGCACTATGTCTTCTCTAACTGAAGGGCTCGCTGTTGCAGTTAAAGCAACAATAGGAACCTGAAATGAAAAGCAGAGAGAAATGATGAAAGGAAAAAAAACCAAATCTGAGACCCGTCATTCTTGCTTTTTTTTTTTTTTTTGAAATTGTGATTCAAAGTTAAGGGAAAAAATGGGAAGAGACTAGATATCCTGATCTGCGTATAGTCCCTGGAAAATTTGATGCTTCTGAAGAATAGAGACAATATTATACTTCCCAGAGCTTTTTAGTGTCACAAAGAAATATATATTAGCGATCCTTCCATAAAAACAAACGGACATTCACCTGTCTACATGGGGGAAACAGAAACTGTATTTAAACATATATTTTTTCAAACTGGATTTGGACAATTACCTTTACAGTTTCTTCAACAGGATTGCACACAATTTCAAATATGGGTACCTAAAGTTAGATACCTTAGGACAAGATCTTCAGAAACAGGAGCCAAAAGTTAGGCTCTTATGTCCATATTTCAGCCACCTACGGTTAGGATTTTCAAAGATGCCTATGTGACCAAAAGTCAATGAGATCTTTGCTTCTAAGTCAGTGGGGTGGTTTTCAAAATCCCACCTTTAGGCTCCTGAATCCATATTTAGCCACCTAAATTGAGGCTCCTATTTTTGAAAAATTTTGGTGCTTTGTCTATGTTTTATCACCTAAACAAAGGGCCTAATTTTCAAAAGCAGTGAGTACCCACAACTCCAGCATACACAAATTTGAAAGTATGGTGCCATAATGAATAAGATGTTTTAAGTCTAGCACCTGAGTGAAAAAAAACTAATCCTGCTTGAATGGTGGGAGCCCAAGTATAAGTACCTACATACAGACCAATATTTTCCCCATGACTAAAATGTGTCCTTTTCCAAAAAGGCAACAAAAACGTCACTAAGGGTCTGCATATTGACAGCCATTCACTGCATTAATATAAATGAGAATACATTATAAATCAAGTTCTTCCATCAGATGCACACACACACTTCCATCTCCTTTGAACTGAAATAGGACATGCAGGTGCATACATCTGAAAGCATATTTCATCACTATGAAGGCTTGAAAAGTAGCCACCCTAATTTACACGGCACAGGAGCATTTCAGGGCACACAATGTATCTGGTGTGCATTCTAGTTTTATTCAAATTTCTCAGTGCTTCAAGCATGTCTAAAGAAGAGCAATGTCAGAAAAAAAATCCTAAACCTACTAGAAAAATTTACTTTTAAACATAATTTACACCATCCTTTTTTATCTTATTTACAAATGAGCTATACCCTGGAGCCTCACCGAAGGGAGCGCTTTCTTTAACGAACCCAAAGTCCTAAATGAATTTCTGAAGTCATGCCCCCACTCTGAAATACAATGAGCCTCATCGACAGCTATCAGCGTAATACCTGGGGTTGGGGGAAAAAAAACAAAACAAAAAATGAACATATAAGTTATATTATAAACACTGATTTAGGAAAGGACACAAAATGTTCTAGAAAATAAAAACCTCATTTACTGAAGTTAAACTTTACAGTGAAGTCTGATCAGCCCTCGTCTACAATGCAGACGGGAGCCCTCGTAATTCCAGGGAAAGGTATAATTAGTTTGTGTGTTTTTCTAAAATGGCTTCTAACATAATGACCAGTGGAAATCCATTTCCACATTGACCTTTTTCATATGAAGCCATGAGAGATTCTGCAGATCTTCCTCCTCTGCTCCACTTTTCCCTTCACCATGTCCCTGGCCTTCAAGTCCATCGCTCATAAGATGTGTGTCACATCAGCTCCCCACTTCTAGACAACAAGGCATGCTTCCTCTCTCCTTTGGTGCCAACAAAGACTTCAGGCTAGTTTGCTAATATTCATCGAGGTGTTTATAGCTACTATCAATTTTGTTTCCTTGGTACTGAAATAAGGCCTGAGATTCCCAGGATTGCTCCAATCCTCTTAAGAGGTAACATGAGTATAGGTAAATCTGATGGGAGAGGAACTTCTAAAGCAACTCTTCATACTAACACATGCATCACACATTATGGTTTGAACGATCACTTTGTCTCTGCAACCAGTGCTTTTATCATCCTGTTATATAAAGGACTCTGCAATTTAAGGGCCGTGTCCTGGAGGTACCAAGCACACTCAAATCCTATTGACACCAATGGAGTTCAAGAAGCTGTTCGCATCTCACAGCACTGGGCACTAAATTGGGGAAATCACAAAGGTTGTTTGAAGTTGGAATTATTTTGAGTTGTCCTGATGGTCACTTGGGGCATTCGTGGCTTTACTGTGTTTAGTAAGAAAAATAGTTTATTAGACACAATATTTGTAGTGCATGCATTTATCAAGTGTAATATTCTGAAAAATTAGAATGCTAATATATGCTTATTATTTTTAATTTCTTGAAGATACTTCTGAGAACATTGAGTGCATGTTCCAACACCGATACTGAAGAGCCTATACTGATCCTTCTATTATACCAGTTCTTAGTAGCTGGTCTTTCATGCAGAATGAACATTATGCGCGCTCTATATCTATATCTAGTAATTATCTTAATGTTATTGTAACAGAGTCTGCTGACACCAGTCAGTCGGGATTGCCATAATGGACTCTGAACTTGCTGTTAGTGTTGAGAAACAGTGCTGAGAAATTCTCAAAACAGGGCATATTAAACAAATACAGAGAAAAAAATATTAAAACACATCACTGGTAGGACCTTTGAATAAAAGCATCGTAATCCAATTCCTATTCCTAGAGGAATTCTGCGCCAAAAAATTAAAAATTCTACTCACAATATCTTAAAATTCTGCAAAATGCTGCTCCATCTGTCAGCCCCGTGCAGGGCAAGTGTGGCTCGGACTGTCAGCCCCGGGTGGCTAGGGCTCCTGCTGTCAACCCCACACCTGGTGAGGCTCGGGCTGTCAACGGGAGCTCAGCCATGCGCAGGGCTGACAGTGGGAGCCCCACTGTGTGCGGGGCTGGAATTTGTGATTTTCATCAACAGGAAGCATTTTGATGGAAACCACAAATTCTGCATGAAAAAATAAAATTCTGCAGGGAACAGTAATTCTGTGCAGATTCTGCATTGCACAGTGGTACAGAATTCCCCCAGGAGTAAATTCCCCACAGCTCCCAAAATTAACCTACCACAACATACCAATGGTTTCATCAAGTTCCCGAAGTAACGATAAGTTCCCCGAGCAGAACTCTGGAGTTATATACACAACTCTATAGTGGCCCCTACAAAATTGGGAAAATACATTGTCATATGCAGCAGCTGAAAGAAATCCGAAACAATTCATCCAACTGAAATGAAAGAGTACAGCGGATAAGATGAAGGTGGGAACAATACAGAGAAGTTGTGAACGGGGAACATGAGAGGAAACGAAAGATGCAGAGAGAGGGTAGAGAGAATGGAAACAAAGGAGGGAAGGCAGGAAGAGAAAGAGGAAAGGAATTTCTTAGATTTTTAAGGCCAGAAGGGGCTATTATGACCATCTAGTCTGATCTCCTGCATACCCCAGGCCAGAAATCTCACTCAGAGATTCCTGCATTCAGCCCAATAACCGGTGGCTGAGCTAAAGAGGTAGAAAGAGATGTCCAAACTTGATTTAAAGACTCCAAAGGGGAAGAGAAGAGAAGATCAAATATTAAATAAAACAGAACAGTAACAATGAAAGGGAAATAGACTGAAAGACAAAGGAAAAAAGTCAGTCATAGCCTGTGCTGGAAGCAATGCATAAACTTAAATTTGCCTAACACTCTCCAACTTTAAGCCCTGTTTTCAGTTGGTTATCACTTTGCCAAGCTTTAACCATTCAGTCTGAAGTTTTCCCATGCCAGTTGTCTGCCTCAGGCTGAATTTTCTGGAATGGTTTAGTTAAAACAGTTCAACCACTTCTGAGAAGGAGGTCAGAAAAAATTACAATGTTTTGCCCATGCTACAAAAAAAAAAAACTATTTTCATTGAACCTCAAGCGTCTCCACGCTTTGGAGCAGGGACCAGAAATTTGGTGCGGGGGATGATGATGTCACTCCAGTGTCAGATATGCCTTTTGCCATCCCCATGAAAGTCTCCCCAAGTTTGGTCAAGTTATGAGCTTCTGAAAATCTCAGAAGAAATCTCTGCCCCCCAGCAGAGGTGAATAACTGGCAGCATCACTCTCCAAAGGGTCTGATCTCACTGAGCACGCGGTATCCTCACACAATTCCTAGATGCTGACTGGACTAGGTGTGTGCCATCCCAGGGGTGCCGGGGCTGAGCAACCCCTTCCCTGCCACAGGGAGGCACAATTGCCAGAGCTGCCGTGGCGCTGTCTGCCAGGACTTGGACAGCAAGGTCCTTCAGCTTGAAGAGAGAAGCCCTGAAGGCCAGATTAATTGTTCTTGTTCTCCCGGGTTCTCCAGCTCAATGGGAGCCCATAGGTTCATGGACCTTATTAGAGCAGGAGACCAGGGCCTTCTGTGTGGTGACCTGGTCATGGCATGGCTCCCAGTGAGGTTGGGAGGGCTCACCATGCCAAGCACAGACCCAAGGTTGATGCGTGTCTGGAGAGGATTCCAGGGTTGTGGGGTCACATTACACTCAGCTGAAGATGAGCAATGTTTCTTTGGCACGGAAACCCTGAAATGTCTTTTCCTTGAGAAAGCCAGTGCCACCTTTGGGGTAGACAGCTCCCAGATGGGCACGGGGGCAGCCAGGCTGATGCAGCAGCACGGGCTGACACAGCGCGGTCAGACTCAGACTTTGTGTGTCAGGGGAGCCGCAGGGCTGACAGCTCCTCTTTTTCTCCCACCCTGGTTCCAAGGGGGAAGACCAGTGCCACTCTCCTCCCTTTGAATGGCACTCATGCCTACCGTGACAGGAAGGGAGCTGGCTTCAGCATAGCTGAAGTGGCTGATGAAGTGGTCAGTCTTGGGGACTGGAAGCAACTTCCATGAGCTTCCCTGCTTTTGGTATCAGAGACTCAGGACCACAGGGTAGAATTCCCTGCTCACCAGGCACTAAGGGATTTTGTCTCAGCACAGGCACAGACTACAACCCACATCTAGGGCAGAGCTGCTGCTGCTCAGAATCCAATACTACCCATCAGAACACTCCACGAGATGGCACTTCAAGCAGCTGCTCTAGTACATCAAGTCCTGGCAGAGACGGATTGGTAACCCGAGCTTCTATTGAGGACAGGGCCTTCACCTTGTGAGTCCATCCCGAACAGTCACTAATTCATCACACGAGGGGTCGGGTTTAAACCCTGAGGCCTTTGCCTCAGCCATGAGGAGGAAAAATTTGATCAGAGCCACAGGGACAGCCAGCAATAAAGGAAACTAAAGTCTGCCAATAAAGCAGAGAAAACTATCTAACGCTAACTGAGTAATGATCTATCCTAACCAGTAAGAGCTAGGGGCAAAGTCTGATAGAAAAAACAGCACAAGAAGCAGGGGAAATACAATTGCCTTCCAACTCACTGCCACAGGCAGTAAGAGTCGTGCTCACTTTCCCACATGCCCTCCCATTGGAGGCAAAGGGCCCAACAGACTCTGCTGACCAAAAGGACCACACCACAAATCAACACTTGAAGAAAAATTCATACTTATTTCACTGCTCATTAACACGAGCACGACTTTAGCTAATTTAGCTAAATTCTTTTAAATTCTTTCCAGCAATTTAAGTATCTGTATTCAGGACCTGACAGCTGAGAGATTAAAAAGTAATGAAACTTACGCTTTGATGTCCCCTATCACATTTTTTGACTGAGCTGATCCAAGCAAGCAAGCTGCAATGCCTGACATTCTGTATGAAGAAAGCACAAGCAAGATATGGTTTATTCATGTGAATTTGTTTCTTGTCTCTTAGCCATTTTAGGATCTATGACAGTGTTTTGCCTCCCACCACATAACTAGCCTCTTGTGAAGGATCTTATCAAAGGCCTTTTGAAAGTCTAAATACATGTCAACCAGCTCTCATTTACCTCTACTTTACAGATCTATTCAGAGAATTCTAACAGATTAATGAGACTTAATTTTCCTTTGCAGAAACCATGCTGGTTAGACCCTATTGTACCATGATCTTCCAAGTGTTTTACTATTCTATTTAATTATTGTGTCAGCCAATATATCAGATGCAAATATAAGGCTTATTGGTCTATAATTCCTTGGATCACCTTTAGATCCTTTTAAAATATATAGGTACAAAATTTGCTACCATACAGTAAAGTAGCTGTTTTTAATGAGCAATTCAATATTTTTGTTACCAGCTCAGCCCCTTCATAGTTGAGATCTTTCAGAACTCTTGGATGGACACCACCTGGGCCTGGTGATTTATTGCTTTTTAAATTGTCCATTTGTTCCAGCACTGGAACATGGATCTCATCCAAACTGACAGCTGAATTAGTGGGTGTCCGAGACTGCAGAGATCAAATCTCTTCAGCGCCCAAAATTAATGAGCCAGTGGGCAGGTGGTGAATAAATAGGCACTCAGATTACATTGATGGGAGCAATATAATGTCTAGATAACAGGTTAGATACACATAAACATAATCTGGCCAGTATTTGTCCCCAGGTGCTTGTGGGGCAGCAAGATTAGTTTGTCGAGCCACTCACCTACATCATAGCCATTCATCTACATGATACCATAGTTTGCAGCAGAAAACAGCAAATATAAGGAAAGTTCTTAATACAAAAATTCCATCTTTGGTAAAGGCATTTTCCCTGTCTGGTTTGTACAGGGTGGAAGACACTGAGCCAGTGTAATTCTCCTTGAGAGTACATCTTGGTAATTTAGGAGAAATAATGGCATATGTATTGTAGTTAGATTAAAAAAAAAAAAGCAGCAATATAAATCCAGAAAATTCAACATTAATATTAAATGAATTTAAAGGTAGAATGGACTATTGTGATCATTGAGCCTGACCTCGTCCATAGCACAGGCCAGAAAATTTCACCCAGTGATTTTCACACGCGGCCTATAAAACTTTTAGAAAGACATTGCATCTTGATTTAAAGACTTCAAGCGATGGAGAAGCCACCACATCCTACGTAAGTTGTCCCAGTGGCTAATTACCCTCCTGGTTAAAAAAACTGTGCTTTAATTGTAGCCTGAATTTGTCCAGCTTCAGCTTCTAACAACTTCTGGCTCAGGCATCATTGCTTAAAGTCCAGAGAAGACCTTTCAGGTTCTGAGGTATCCCTTGTGGACTGGTCTAGCAGGTGCCATTTTAAGAGAGATTCCCTTGAATTTCTGGTCCTAGTAAAACAGGAGCTGAGGACTGAACAGCAAGAGGGTTCATGAGATCCCCTCAAGCACAAATGGCATCTGAGGTGGCCATCAGTCCAGGGCATCAGCCCATGACCAGAAGGGCAGAGTTTGAACCCCAAGGGCTTAGCATCCGCCATAAGGGCATAAGGGCAGATGGGAACATCTGAGGAAAAAGACTCACTGGACAAAAAAAGGGGAACCAGAAGCTGCCAAATGAGCAGAACTGCTGCTAAACTAACTATAACCTAATCTGAGTCATTACACAAACTAAAAACTATTTCCCCATGCTAATTTTCCCCCTACTGTTACTCACACCTTCTTGTCAACTGTCTGAAATGAGCCATCCTGATTATCACTACAAACGTTTTTTTTCTCCTGCTGATAATAGCCCACCTTAATTGATTAGTCTCACTAGAGTTGGTATGGCAACACCCATTTTTTCATGTTCTCTTTATGTGTATATATATATATATAGATATCTTCCTACTGTATTTTCTACTGCATGCATCCGATGAAGTGGGTTTTAGCCCATGAAAGCTTATGCCCAAATAAATTTGTTCATCTCTAAGGTGCCACAAGTACTCCTCATTCTTTTTGCTAATCTTTAATGTTAACGATGTATTATTTACAAGACATTCTCTAATTATTCACTAGCGGAGAAGACACTGGTGAGTTCTGACGGCCACAGGTGGCAGGAGGGAACAGAGATGGGTGCAGCAACACTTCTCTCTATTTCCAAGGGTGAAACGGAGAGAGCGAAGGCAAGAAGGAAGTGTTGGAGTCTACATCACCTGACGTCTTTAAATCACGATTGGACATCTCCTTCTTAAAGATCTGCTCTAGCTCAACTAGATGTTATTGGGCTGGATGCTGGAATCACTGGGCGAGGTTTTCTGGCCTGTGCTATTCAGGGGGGTCAGACGAGGTGGGCCTAAAAGTGAGTGTCAAAGATGCAGCCTTTCACACCAACAAATGGCAGATGCAGCATCTCTCGGCTTCTGTAGGGACATGGCATCTGCCTGCTACTGTTATACTACTTACTCAAGCTGCAGCACTTGGTCCTCCATCAAAGAAATAAGAGGAGAGATGACTATTCCTGTACCTCCTGTGTAAATGGGTGGGAACTGGAAGCACAAGCTCTTCCCATATCCTTAAAAAGAAAACATACCTCTAATGACAGGCATATTAAATATCTGAAATTCTAATTCCTCTCCAAAGCCTTATTTTGCGCCTCACTTTCCCCATTATTGTACTTCCTAACACTCAATAAATCCATGCAAGACATTTTTAGATCATGTTCCCTACAAAGCAGTCACAGAATCAGCTTACATATGTTCCTTTAACGTAAGGTGTGTACTTACCAGTTGCCATTACAACAAGATTATCTCTTCTGCCTTGTAAAACAGAAGAGATCACTTTCCACTGGACCCTTGAAATTAAATACATATTGATTAATTTTTATTTGCCTATAAGGAACTGTATCTTGCGCTACTATACAACATATCTGGCATCCACATGTGTAACATTAGAATTTAAAGTAAAACTGTCAGTTCAATAAAACCACACTTGAAACCACCTTCTTCGTATTCTAGGTGTGCTCCCTCTCCCCACTCCCTACTTACAGCCAAACCGTGGTTGTTTTTCTCCTACAAGAAGTCCCACTGAAGTCATATTGGGACTACGTGTAGGAGTAAGGCAAGCAGGATTTGCCTCAATCATTAGTTGGGGCTGGTCCTGCTTTGAGCAGGGGGTTGGACTAGATAACCTCCTGAGGTCTCTTCCAACCCTGATATTCTATGTTTCTATGATAAATGGAAGACTACAAATGCAGTAGATGCCAGTATGTTATTAAAAGCTGATCTTCAAATAGGTTTCTCAATTATTTTCACCACAAAAGGCAGAGAAATGATACACTGCTGCCAAACACAGCTTTGGTCCTTTTTGTGTGCAACTGAAGAGAGGGTATCAATGTAAATAAAGTTGAGAAAAATCCAAATTTGCCTTATTGTGTCTCAGAATTTACCAAATTGATTTTTCCCCAAACCAGTTTTTCACAAGATTTGCTCCATGACCATCGCAAGACATACGGCATTTTAAGAATTATTTTATCATATTTATATTGAAAATAAGACCATATAATGATCTAACACTGATAAATTTTAGATGTGTTGCAGTGCGCAGAAGTCATACACATTACTGGAGAGACAAGGTGGGTGAGGGAATGCATTTTATTGGTCCAACAGAAGATATTACCTCACCCATAGCTAATATCCTGGGACCAACACAGCTACAGCAACACGGAAATATGCACATTATTGCTCCTAGGTTACCAAGTAGTTGCTACATACCGACAGTTAAATTACTACATAATATTCTAGGCAATTTGTTATATGATGTATATAAACTAATACCGCATATCGGTTACGATGCCTTAGAAATCTATCCTCTGTATACTAGCACTGTTTGTAAAGCTATCTGTTTATCACTGCCCTTTGTGCATTACCACACTCTGTTCTTCCATACTACGTGTCTAACAGAAAAATACAAAAAAAAAAAAAAAACACAACCACCCCAGTTATGAAGTTTACTGTGACAAGAGTTAGTAATTTAAATTTCTTGTTGTTTGAAATATCTTGAGATATCTAAATTACCTTTGTTATTTCAAGTTTAACACCTTAATTACCTGGGCCTGCTAAGTGACAAGAACATGGATGTCTACTCTATAAGAGCTTTGATATAGGTACCTCACTATGAGATTTACTTTGACAGCTCCTCAAGGCCGGGGTTAGGCCTTTTTTGTGCATCTTCTACAACACTAAGCTTACTGTTGGTGGTTATCATAAGCAACAATAGAAAATCATTCTAAATTAAACAAAAGATAGGAACTGGACACGTACATTATATGATAATTGATAACACACTTACGGTTTAAAACCAGAATGCCCAAAATATGTCTTTAAGCATGTGACTTCTATTTCACTAGGTGCAGGCAACAAAGGATCTGAAGGAAAAACAACACATGCATATTTAGCTTTATTACAAGTGAAAAGCTATGGAATGAAAGAGATTAGGAAGTTTGTTGCTGTTCATTTCCTGGGCCCCGGATTCACACAGCTCTAACACGAAAGTCTAGCAAATTTGCAAAACACTGTTAGGAATGAAACCATGAATCTCTTTCTTCATGCCAAGTTGGTAAGATTACTTCTTCAACCTATATAACCCTATGAAATACTAGCAACCAATAACCTTAGCATATTCTTACCAATTTCTATTTGCAACACATCAGTTAAATATAACTCTTTAGAAATGGCTGGGGTGGAGACTGCCTAGCTGAAGGGAAGATTTCAGGGAGCAAAGGTTGGGCAGGCCAGGACTCACTTTGGCAGCACTTCCCATGTGCCCTGTCTCCACATAACCAGTTCCCAACCACTGGGTCAAAATCACCAGGGAGAAGATCGACCAGCCAGGGCCCACAGATGGAGCCTTCACAGAGCAGTGAGACAGACGTGATGAGAGGAAGACAGGCTGTGCAGAGGGCATCAGTTTGGGACAAACGATTCCCCATCCCATCTACCTTGTTCTGAATGTTTCCAGTTTTAGTTTGGAAGGAATCGCCTACGCTTAGCCAAGGACAAAATCTGACTCCAAGTTATCTTTTGGTCTCATAAGTATCAGTGAGCACTACTTCAGAACTTCAACGTCTGCTTGGTGTCTCCATGAGCAGTTAACTAAACACAGGGCTTTAAGCTACCTTCCAAGTCTGCTTTTACACACAGTACACAGTTATTGTCAACTTTTACTCATACTTCATATTGTAATTCAGTATTTACCCCAACTCTCCTCTTCCTCCTCCTCAATGCCTTCATCTTCCTCATCATCTGGAGAAAGGCGTAATTTTGTGCCATCAATTCTCTTGGTTTCAATGGAGATAGAGTCAGTTTGACTGATTTTAGAATTGTTTACATCTTCTATAGACTGAAAATTGGAAGTAAAAAGTTAACCCTTATTGTACAAAGGGGAAACAATAATGAACAAAACCTGCCATTTTGTTTGAAGCAATATTGCTCAAGGGCACATGAATTCTACTCTAATTATGGCCTGGCTCAGATCCTTCAGCATGAGGCACAAAGAAGATCAAGCATGTGAGAAATTGCCATTATTAGAGACCGACATACCTTCAAATGTTATTGTTTTATTAATTTAGATTCCACTAAATGTTACCTTTTATAAGAGGAGGTTGCTTACCTGTAACTGGAGGTTCTTCGAGATATGTGATCCCTATTAATATTCCAATACCCACCCTCCATCCCCTCCGCTGACATACTCAGCAACGACTGGAATACATATAGGGAACATCACTCGAAGAAGAAATGGTTATTCTCATTTGCCAAATACATGACACTCTCTCCAATCCTTCCTCTGAGGCTGTCTTTCAAAATTTTAAGAACATCTGTTCAGTGTTAAATAGCTTCTTTCAGGACGTGTGATTAAACTGCTGGGCAACAGCTTTCATTTCTGATTCTCTCTCTTCCTTTGGGATTCTGTTCTGTGAATTTGATTGGGAGCGGTGGGAACTGAGGTATTATGAAAAAACAGTCTTGTTCATTTCTAATGACTTGAAAAATAGATGGAGAAAGAATGCAGTTCCTGATGTGATGTGACGTTCAGTGGGACAAGTAAAATATGAAAAGCTTGAGTATTTTAGCAGTACTTTACTACTAAAATATCCCTTCCTACTCACTCACTCATCAGCCAGCATTTCATAGACTAGAATGTAAATAAAGCTCACTCTACCACATGTACATAACAGAAAAGAACAGTGTCGGGATAGCTTGTGAAAGGAAGATAGGTCCATCAATGACTATTAGCCAAGATGGTCAGGGATACAACCCTATGCTCTGCGAGTCTCTAAACCTCTGACTTCCAGAAGCTGGGACTGGTCGACAGGGGATGGATCACTAGATAGTTGCCGTGTTTTGGCCACTCCCTCTGAAGCATCCAGCCCTGGTCACTGTCAGAAGATGGATACTGGGCTAGATGGACCTGTGGTCTGATCCAGTATGGCCGTTCTTATGTTCTTATCAGGAAAGAGCTGTTTAACTTTAATTATGTGAGTTCAATGGGATGGTTCATAGGCTTAATTTGAAGCCTGTGCTTCAGTGCTTTGCTGGATTAGGGCAAGAGTGAGGGGGAAGAGAATGAGTATGACAGGATGATTTCTGATTTTTGTCAAAAATACTTAGTTTTTGCTGGGAAAAAACCCTACACTATAACAAACAGTCTTTCCCCTCTCTTTTCCACCAACCAAAATGACTAGCAACTACCTCGACGAGGGAAACAAACATTATGGCACCTACTTTAAGCATCTCCATTTCCAGTTCTTCGTCACTTTCAATGACACAAACAAGATTTTGTTCATTCTCTCTGGAATATGGTTCCTAAAGGAATATTTCAAAATAAGCCTTTATTTCACTGAAAGTCCACCGCCCTCTATTCCTCTACTAGACACATTATTTATATGTCATTCAAGTGTTAGTTGCAGATAACTCTTAGCTAAACAACTTGGTCTGGACCCTTCCCATAGTAAAACATGTTTGGAAAAATTTTAGGAGAACACAGCAAATTTCCATAGAAGTTAGAAGATTCCATTTAACCCGGATACAGACAAACCATGCAAATGAAAAGAAAATAAAGTAAAATCAATTACAGAAACTAAAAGGAATTTATCACCATAAAAGAGAAGTCCCTAAAAGGGCTGCAATTTATGAACTCTGTAGTCCAAATCATGCCCTGTGAGACACCTGCACATCTCCAGTGACTACCATGAGAACTGTGAAGGTGTGTCCAAGGACAGAATTTGGCCCTGTACCCCTAAAATTCATATTGTAAACATATTATTCACAGTAGAAAGAGTGAATCTAGAGTTTGTGTATGTGGTGAAGTAACAAGGATCTAAGTGATAGCAGCACTAAAGAGAGGCTCAGAGATCGACAGGTTTCGTGGATATTGACCAGACTAAAGATTTAAATTCAGCTTTGGGAAAGCAATTCAATATCCCTTCCTCTCGCAAACATTAACTGTCACTCTGTGAGTCAACTCTTTAAAATCCCTTGGTAAATTAACAGTAATATCACTTTTCCTGGTAACGTTCATCATTTGTATGGATTTTAATCCATTACCTCAGGCTGGACAGCTTCGTTTAGAATTTCTTCGTTGGCCTTAAGTTCCAACATTTGAAGTTCGAATTCAGTAATGTCCAGTGACATTAAGCAGTCTCTGTCTGTATTCTCCTTAGATCCTTTGTCTGCAGTTCCATCTTTCTGCTCAGGCTTACTAAGTTCCATTTCACCACTAGTCAGGTCTCCCTCACTGACACACAGTAACATATCACCATCACGGTCATTATTTATATCATCTTTAAGTCTTGTAGGAAATTCAGGTGTTTCGGCCTTTTTTTCTTCAACAACGGTAGACACAACTTCAGCGTTCGTTAGCTCTGCAACACAGCTGCTCCCCAGCTCTGCTTGGGGGTTGGATTCACCAAGCAACACGTTTCTTAAGGCACCTATATTTCCTGATACATCGGTTAATATTTCTACAGCTCTGTTAGGGGGGAAAAAAGGAGAATTAAATAAAGCTGTAAATAAATGACAGGGGGTCAGAGTAGCAGCCGTGTTAGTCTGTATCTGCAAAAAGAAAAGGAGGACTTGCGGCACCTTAGAGACAAACAAATTTATTAGAGCATAAGCTTTCATGAGATGAAGTGAGCTGTAGCTCACGAAAGCTTATGCTCTAATAAATTTGTTAGTCTCTAAGGTGCCACAAGTCGTCCCTTTTCTTTTTGTAAATAAACGGTTTTTGTGTATCTTACCAGTGGCTTTTTAAAGGCAGTTCTTGCCCTTAATGATAATTCTAACATATAGAAAAATAACCCTCCTCTATTTCCTCAAAACTTCATAGATGCAGCTTTGTTGTTCCAGCTGGAAATAATCTTTACATGCATACAAAATTTTCCTCAACCAAAAATCAATATACAATACTTATATTTCTGGAGGGAAAACAGTTTTCATCATGCAGTTACACTGCTTAAATATATTAGCTTCGGGCACCAGAGGTTCGAACTCAGGCCATGCAGTGATGAGAAGGAATTGGAAGGGCAGTCAGTCTGTCCATCCCTTTTATCCTAGGTGTGGAGCATGAGGAGGGCAGGGGTGCAGACATGACCCAATGGACAATGCTTGCAAGAATTCTCCAGTCTCAGGGGCCTGGAGCACACCCGTACCCACAATGGAATACACATAGGAACCAGCACTCAAAGAAGTGCTGTCACTTTGAGTGCCTACACATCTATGAACAAACATTTTCAGCTCACAAATACAGAGTAAGTATCGATCATGAAGACTATTGTAGCCACTGGAAATCAAGAAGTTGACGGGGTAAAGAAACTCTCAGATGCAAATGATTAGGTAATCAGTTTTTTGTACTGGGTTTATAAGAGAACTAACTGAAGATTTGATCATGACCGCTTGACTCTCTGAAACATCATGTTGGGCCCTCAGGCTGAAGAGGACGGATGTCCTGGTGATAGAGTATCAATGCGCAGATGACATTCTGCTCTACATCTTTTTCCATCAGGCCTAGATGGAACCACTTCTATCAAGCTATTAACAATCATATTTAAATAATGAACAGTAAGAAGCAACCTGAAACTAGTAATCAGCTACGTAAACTGAAACCTGTGTGAGACCACCTTTCTTAGGCAACAACCTCTCCTGAGACTCAATTCCCACACGCACTGAGTAGAGCTAGGTCCCACCTTGACTAGAAGGCTAGTTGCATTACGTATCCAAAACTCATTGGTCACTTGACCAATTGCTTAAGGTAGGCTTTGTCACAGTTCCCGGGTTCACAGGCTTCCCTTCCGATTTTAAGAGTCCTACAGAACATGGCTGGCAGTGCTAAATCACCAATCCTCTGCTATTACACAAGGAAAAGTTGCATTCTTGTATCTTACGAGCGGAAAAGTGAAGTTTTCTCATGGACTGAAGTTTCTTTAGAAAGGGGGGGTACACACATTGGGAGGGGTGCCCCAACGAGCTCTCATGGGGTCAGTCAGCACTAACAAGACAGACTGCAAGACTTGCTCTGCCTGAATTCACAAAGCTTAAAAAGGGAAAGCCTGCCACAGGAAGGGTGGTGACTAGGGGAAGACTGCTATGCCTTGGATATAGCTAGCAACACAGGATAGACCGGCAAAGAGGAAGAGACAGTGGCAGACTCTACCATCCCTGAGACTATATGGACCAGTTATGAAGTGAGGATTACCAAAAGGAGCAGCTGGAGGCAGACCCTAAATCAGATCAAGGACACCAGAGCCTGCAGATAAGATAAACCCTCTCCCAGGCCAGGAAGAGGAAAAGGAATCTTTTTTGTTGTTTGTTTATTTTGTTTGGAGAATCCCTTGTATGCCTTCAGCCGGGGAAGGACTCTTAGCAGCCCCTATTGTGGTCTGGTGGGGACCCCAGGAGGCCCTCACCCACGACAATATACACATGGATCTGTAACTATAGATAGGGTGCACTGAATTAGATACTAGTAGTACAGATATAAGAATATACCACTGACAGGCATTTCACAGATAAAGAGGAAGCAGATTTGAGCAACATCTAACCTCTGCATATTTTTAAGTTCTCCAAAAGTGCTGGGAAGACCATTAGCCAGCTCCACCATTTCTTCAGCTAATGAGGACAGTTGCTTCTTGACTTCATTGGGCAACATTTCCCCATCTGAAAAAGTCAATGTCACTGAAGTTTCTTTACATAAAACCTCTCATACACATATAAGCTTACGAAATTGTTACGGACTCAAGAGAAACAGTGGTTGCTATAGTGAATTATAATTATAAGCTTTGTCTATTTCCCATTTTCAGAAGCAGCCTGACGAGGTGCTCCACAGTGAGGGGGAAGGGGAAAATGGGACCCAGCTGGGACAAAACATCGCTACCAGCACCATTCAGACCCAGAACTGCACAGAGGTTACCCCACCTCTTCCTGGGGGCACCAGGACCCGTGCAGCACTCCCTCCCCTGAGCTATGTGGAGCCAGCCCAAAGGGCCAAAGAAATTCAGCAGGAACAGACACAGAAGTAGCCTACCAAGTATTGCCACAGGGACGAGCAGATACCAACATAGTCATCATACAGTCTCGACTCTAGACTTTCTCTGCCCTGTGCTGATTGGTTGCTTGCTCCATCCCCCTCACTCACAGACTCTTCATTTTGAGCCAATGGGAGACACTGTGTCACAGCACTTTTGAGTTGTCAGGCCACTTATGTATGTTCCTCCGCATGGATAGCACATTTCCATGCTACTGCGCTACAAACAAAGTGAATAGCCCACACATGTTTGGAGACTAAATGTTCTTAGGCTCTGACCCTACAAAGACTTATGCAACTTTAAACATGAGCAGTCCCATTAACTTTAGTATCATAAACTAAAAGGTGTTTAATTTGTTAAAGCTCATAAAAAGTAAGTGAGCAAACATGCAGCTGCATCATGCACAAGCTGCAAATATAGACAAATCCGCTAAAAGAGGTCACAAAAATTAAGCCTTGTGATCAAGAAGGCAGGACTGCTGCTGCATGGTCATCACAGGAAAAATAAGGGTACAGCCTGCATAGAAAGAGAATAAAACCTTTTCCACATGGCTTTCCCTGGTCAAAAGCAACACTAAGATTTTTAGCTTAACTCATTATTTCTGAACGTGTAAATGGGAGACAAGCTCTTCTGAAAATCTGGGCATATATTTAGGTACCTAAATAGGAACTACTCGGTAACAAGCTTTTTAGAAAATCTGGACAAGATCTCTAGCTCAGCAGAAATGAAGCAAACTCAGATAAATCAGCTGTGACATTTCCCATTAAATCTAATAACATATATATATATATAAAAAAAATCAAACGCTGTGTGCCACTAGGACAAAACCGAAGTTTACAGTTTGCTGGTATTCCATGGGATATTTGCATCTCCTGAGCTATGAGGAAAAAAAGACCAGCTCTCACTCCATGACAGGATGAGAAGCAAGAGACACTATGGTATTTTTCCATCTCTCTCACAAATGCGTGAGATGGCACTCAACATGCTATAAATCTCCCCACTGTATTTTCCACTGAATGCATCCGATGAAGTGAGCTGTAGCTCACGAAAGCTTATGCTCAAATAAATCTGTTAGTCTCTAAGGTGCCACAAGTACTCCTTTTCTTTTTAAGGTGACCAACAGTTTATTCAAGCATCTGACCCTATTATGGTGTGGAATAGCAAAGTAAATAAGAGTGAGATCTCTTACCAGCCCCCTCATAGGATTTGGGCACACACCACAGAATGATGAGACTGTACTCTCATGTCACTTACTGCCCCTTCTGGAAAACACTCAGATACCCAGGTGATACAGGTGATCAAAGAACCCTGTAAGCCGTCTGTAAACTCCAAACAGTTCAATGTCCAATTAGAAAAAACACACATTCTTTGAATTTGCAACTTACCGGTTTTTATACTACAGAGTCTCTGACCACAGTTATTCATATTTTCCAGTTTTTGGTAAATGAGGAGGCCGGCCTGCGAAGAAAAGAAAGACAAATTCAATGCTTCAGACTCCATACAGATCACATTTTAGATTTTTTTTCCTTCCATGGTTGGAAAAGCCTAAAACAAACTGCAGAGGCTACAAATTTCTTCTCCAATCCAAGATGTAAATTCTATTTAACACTAAGTGAAGGATTTTTGTTCCAAACAATGTCAATAATGTAACATTAAGTTAGAGAACTCAAGACAAAATACAATTTAGCCTAACACTTTAAGGTAAAGTTAAGGGTGCAGGAACATATCAATGATTTTAGTGAACATTACCTCAAGACATTAGAGGTGTCGTTTATTTTAAAAAAAAGTTAGAAACACAGCAAATGCTGAGTTAAGCTCTTGCTAAATAAGTCACTCAAACTGCCTTTGCTCTGCACCCATGGGCCCAGTCTACAACAGAAAGTCAGGTTTCAGAGTAACAGCCGTGTTAGTCTGTATTCGCAAAAAGAAAAGGAGTACTTGTGGCACCTTAGAGACTAACCAATTTATTTGAGCATGAGCTTTCGTGAGCTACAGCTCACTTCATCGGATGCATACTGTGGAAGCTGCAGAAGACATTATATACACACAGAGACCATGAAACAATACCTCCTCCCACCCCACTCTCCTGCTGGTAATAGCTTATCCAAAGTGATCATCAAGTTGGGCCATTTCCAGCACAAATCCAGGTTTTCTCACCCTCCGCTGCCCCCCCCCCGCCCACAAACTCACTCTCCTGCTGGTAATAGCCCATCTAAAGTGACCACTCTCTTCACAATGTGTATGATAATCAAGGTGGGCCATTTCCTGCACAAATCCAGGTTCTCTCACCCCCTCACCCCCCTCCAAAAACCACACACACAAACTCACTCTCCTGCTGGTAATAGCCTATCCAAAGTGACCACTCTCCTTACAACGTGCATGAAAATCAAGGTGGGACATTTCCAGCACAAATACAGGTTTTCTCACCCCCCCACCCCCTGGGGGGTTGGAGCAAATGCGGTTGTATCGCAGAGCTTAGCTGTAGACAATGGATCGTGTGGTGTGGTCAGGGTGAAAGCTGGAGGTATGTAGGTAGGAATAGCGGTCAGTAGGTTTCCGGTATAGGGTGGTGTTTATGTGACCATCGTTTATTAGCACTGTAGTGTCCAGGAAGTGGATCTCTTGTGTGGACTGGACCAGGTTGAGGTTGATGGTGGGATGGAAATTGTTGAAATCATGGTGGAATTCCTCAAGGGCTTCTTTTCCATGGGTCCAGATGATGAAGATGTCATCAATATAGCACAAGTAGAGTAGGGGCGTTAGGGGACGAGAGCTGAGGAAGCGTTGTTCTAAATCAGCCATAAAAATGTTGGCATACTGTGCGGCCATGCGGGTACCCATAGCAGTGCCGCTGATCTGAAGGTATACATTGTCCCCAAATGTAAAATAGTTATGGGTAAGGACAAAGTCACAAAGTTCAGCCACCAAGTTAGCCGTGACATTATCGGGGATAGTGTTCTTGACGGCTTGTAGTCCATCTTTGTGTGGAATGTTGGTGTAGAGGGCTTCTACATCCATTGTGGCCAGGATGGTGTTATCAGGAAGATCACCGATGGATTGTAGTTTCCTCAGGAAGTCAGTGGTGTCTCGAAGATAGCTGGGAGTGCTGGTAGCGTAGGGCCTGAGGAGGGAGTCTACATAGCCAGACAATCCTGCTGTCAGGGTGCCAATGCCTGAGATGATGGGGCGTCCAGGATTTCCAGGTTTATGGATCTTGGGTAATAGATAGAATATCCCAGGTCGGGGTTCCAGGGGTGTGTCTGTGAGGATTTGATCTTGTGCTTTTTCAGGAAGTTTCTTGAGCAAATGGTGTAGTTTCTTTTGGTAACTCTCAGTGGGATCATAGGGTAATGGCTTGTAGAAAGTGGTGTTGGAGAGCTGCCGAGCAGCCTCTTGTTCATATTCCGACCTATTCATGATGACGACAGCACCTCCTTTGTCAGCCTTTTTGATTATGATGTCAGAGTTGTTTCTGAGGCTGTGGATGGCATTGTGTTCCGCACGGCTGTGGTTATGGGGCAAGTGATGCTGCTTTTCCACAATTTCAGCCCGCGTACGTCGGCGGAAGCACTCTATGTAGAAGTCCAGTCTGCTGTTTCGACCTTCAGGAGGAGTCCACCTAGAATCCTTCTTTTTGTAATGTTGGTAGGGAGGCCTCTGTGAATTAGTATGTTGTTCAGAGGTATTTTGGAAATATTCCTTGAGTCGGAGACGTCGAAAATAGGATTTTAGGTCACCACAGAACTGTATCATGTTCGTGGGGGTGGAGGGGCAGAAGGAGAGGCCCCGAGATAGGACAGCTGCTTCTGCTGGTCTGAGAGTATAGTTGGATAGGTTAACAATATTGCTGGGTGGGTTGAGGGGACCATTGCTGTGGCCCCTTGTGGCATGTAGTAGTTTAGAAAGTTTAGTGTCCTTTTTCTTTTGTAGAGAAGCAAAGTGTGTGTTCTAAATGGCTTGTCTAGTTTTAGTAAAATCCAGCCACGAGGAAGTTTGTGTGGAAGGTTGGTTTTTTATGAGAGTATCCATTTTTGAGAGCTCATTCTTAATCTTTCCCTGTTTGCTGTAGAGGATGTTGATCAGGTGATTCCGCAGTTTCTTTGAGAGCGTGTGGCACAAGCTGTCAGCATAGTCTGTGTGGTATGTAGATTGTAATGGATTTTTTACCTTCAGTCCTTTTGGTACGATGTCCATCTGTTTGCATTTGGAAAGGAAGATGATGTCTGTCTGTATCTGTACAAGTTTTTTCATGCAGTTGATAGATTTCCACTCCATACGGCTAAATGCAGTGCCTTGCATAATGACAGGTTTCAGAGTAACAGCCGTGTTAGTCTGTATTCGCAAAAAGAAAAGGAGTACTTGTGGCACCTTAGAGACTAACCAATTTATTTGAGCATGAGCTTTCGTGAGCTACAGCTCACTTCATCGGATGCATACCGTGGAAGCTGCAGAAGACATTATATACGCACAGAGACCATGAAACAATACCTCCTCCCACCCCACTCTCCTGCTGGTAATAGCTTATCTAAAGTGATCATCAAGTTGGGCCATTTCCAGCACAAATCCAGGTTTTCTCACCCTCCGCCCCCCCCCCACACAAACTCACTCTCCTGCTGGTAATAGCCCATCTAAAGTGACCACTCTCTTCACAATGTGTATGATAATCAAGATTATTACCAGCTGGAGAGCGGGGTGGGAGGAGGTATTGTTTCATGGTCTCTGTGTGTATATAATGTCTTCTGCAGCTTCCACAGTATGCATCCGATGAAGTGAGCTGTAGCTCACGAAAGCTCATGCTCAAATAAATTGGTTAGTCTCTAAGGTGCCACAAGTACTCCTTTTCTTTTAACAGAAAGTCAGATCAACACAAGGGCCATGTCTACACTACTGGCTAAATCGACACAGACGTCTTCCAAGGGGTACTCAACTCATCTAGATATTTGCCTAGTTTTACAACAGGCTACATAAAAAGCACTAGTGAAGTCAGTACAAACTAAAAATTCATACGACTTGCTTAACCTGCTCTATATACGATACACTGACATGTAAATACAATATTTATATTCCAATTGATTTATTTTATAATTGTATGGTAAAAATGAGAAAGTCAGCAATTTTTCAGTAATAGTGTGCTGTGACACTTGTATTTTTAGGTCTGGTTTTGTAAGCAAACAGCTTTTAAGTGAGGTGATACTTGGGGATACTCAAGACAAATCAGACTCCTGAAAGGGGTACAGTGGTCTGGAAAGGTTGAGAACCACTAGATTATGGCGTGGCTAACAGATTAATATCATCTGTCTCCGTGTTCCACAGGACACAAAACGTGGGCAGACCATGTCCTCTATTTTCATGTAATAAAGAGCCTCATGGACATCTACCGTGCTATATAAAATAATAAACGGAACTACAACAATTACTGTTCCTCATAAACCTCCTGATAAGTCTCGTAAGTGAACTCAAAAGAAATTGTTTCTATAAATCTCTGGTTCACTGCTCATCTCCAGGTATATTAGAAAAACCAACGTTTCCTGAGAATGAGGAGAACTGCACTTTGGTCAATAAGCAACTTCACACAGAGTGAGGCTTGGACTCTCAGTCTTGGAGCTGCTCTTGAAAAGACTCTTCCTGTGCCTTGAACAAGGTTATACCTAAATGTTGTATAAAACAATATGCTCTTCAGCTCATCTCAGTGAGGAGACAGACTACCAGCTGTACCTTCTTTCCACATTTTGCCTAAACCCAGGCAGAGAGAATTGCAATAATCTAGCCTGGAAATGTTGAACCACAAACCACTGTGGTCAGGTCATCATTTGAGATGGAAGTATTATGATGGATATGAATTTGATGCTACTGAGACCAAGTACTCCAAGTGGGCACTTCTCCCCACCTACCCCGGCCTGATGGAGTGAGAGGCCTGTAGGGGCCAAAGGGGAGGAGGGCAGGGTTTGGGGAGAGGGAGAGTCAGGCTCCCGGGTTCAGTTGGTTTCATGAATTTCCCATGGAGAAGAGGGAGAAGGCATTGGTGTAGGGGAAAGATGAGGTCCTGAGATATGAGGGGAGTCCCTGGGGTAGCTGCCAGGAGTTTTGGGCAGAAAAATTGTTCTATAGAACAGACATGATATTAACCTCCTTTGCAAAGCACTTTGAGATCTATTGATGTAAAGTGCTAGATATTGTAATTACTTCATTCCCATATGCAACTGTTCAGTGAAGTAAGACCTTTCCACTCCTCCATTTGTCCCCCATCCCCTTTTCTAATGGATAATTAAGCATTGTTTCCAAAACTAACAGAACATTTATTCTATTGGATATTATGCCTGACTGAATGGGCTCTTGCTATTTCTCTGAGGGATAACTTTTCCTGCTAATAGACTGTGTCCTTAGTGTTCCAAAAATTTATATTGGGATGGTATCATTTCTGGTCATTAGGACTTGACAAGTTTGATATTTTTCTTTGCCATTCCTATTCTGATCCACAAAATTGAAGTTATTATTGAAGATTCAACAAGGCAATGCTGCTGTTTAGGCAACTTTAATCCTAACTTTTTAAGTTTTATGGGTTTATACTTCTAAACTGTACAGTTTTATAGAATATTCACAAATCAGACCCACTTGGCGAGAATACCTTGGAGAACAGCCTCCAGTGAATACATGGGTTAAAATGCAATCAAGAACTGAAAGGGTTGGACAGTAGCCTACACAGTGTGTCAGGGGCCAGCCTGCAGCAGAGCCACTCTTCTGGCAACCTAATGAGTGCAGCTGGCCTTGATTGGCTGAAGGAGTCAACTGCACCACTTGATTGGCTGAAGGAGTCAACAGGCTGATACTTAAGCTCAGGAGCTGCTCAACACATTCCTAACCCACAGCTGCGCTTACCTGCCTTCACTGTCTCTAGCCTTGCTCCAGCCACTGCCTGTTCCTGCTGCAGCTCCAGCTCCCAGATTCTTCCTGACTTCTGACTACCAGCTCAGACCCTTGGCTCTGCCTTCTGACTGACAGTAGTTCACCCTTTGGCTTAGCCTTTGGTTTGACAGCCAGCTACAACCCTTGGCTTCGCGCCTGTACCCATGCTGTCTGGATTCAGCTCTAACTGGTAGGCCGGACGCTTGCTCCGAACGCTAGGCCAGACTGCCCACAGCTCAGTCACCAACACTATGAAGCTTTATAGAGTGTTTTGCGGGGCAAAGATTACTAACAATTTTGTTCCGAGGAATCTGAATTACATTCACATTGGTGAGTACTACAGCCGCAAGACATTAGAAAGGTCGGCAAATAACATATTAAGAGGAATGAAATAGTTAAAACATGGAATGGAGCTCTCTATTGGTACCCACATAAGCGTCAGTGGCTGCATACAACTTCTGCTCCTCGCTGAGTGGAAATTCTTCCCAGTTACCACAGCGGACACACTTGTCCTTCAGAAGCTGCTTGCTAAATAGATGTTTTACCAGGCCATTTAGACTCCATATCTCGTTACACTTCAGCTAAAAATAAGAAATATTAAGTTCAAAGCAATTGTACATGGTAAAAATAATTCTCAGAACAAGGTAACAAAGCTGATTCAACATCACAAGTGGAGACTCTGAATATATCAAAATTAACTCATTCCTCAACAAAATGACTGACCTACAGATGTGCAGCTTGATTCTACTCCCATCAGAGCCAACTGCAGTGTTACAACCGAAAAAATTCTGCATTTGTGCCCTGGCACAGTGTTCCTGCAGTGTTCCCTTCTTGCCAGCTGGACTGCTGCATCAGGGCACCATCAGCATATGCAATGAGAAGTGGGTGTCCACAGCATAGCAAAAACGGGAGAAATACACCAAACAAGTGCTCAATACAGGTCACTTTAAGCACTGACTGTAACCTTTCCACTTCATCATCATCTTAAAAAGCTTTTATGGTGCTTTCTTGAGATGATGCGCTTCCCATTTACCTGTCATTGTTTCAGCCTCCCAGCATATGGCTTATGGTTCTACTAAATGGTGGTTTCCCTGAGTTTAATGTAGCACGGTTCTCTCAAACCAGGTTCAAAGGCACAGCCTTCTACTAAGTATTAAAACTTCACCTTAAGATTTTTTAATTTCTGTATGCCATGCCTATCGTTAGGAGAAGTAAGTGTGGTCAGAAGTTATGTTATCTACATCTGTATTCTAGCAATATGACATTAGGCCAGTAGAGACCAAAATAATTCATTCTTATCCCAGATATAGAATCCTTTGCTCCAGATTGCTCCCTGAGCCAAGCTGTCCGGTACATAGGTATTCCCCTATGCAACCAGATGCATCAATATAAACATATGTGCACATCTGGATTTGATAGCTGAAGGTTTAATCAGTAATTACCCATATCTACATTAGGGCTCTGGATAGAGGTTGGAATAGTAAAGTTTTATGCTGGTGGGACAGAGAAAGGGGCAGATATAATGGTCAACGCTCAGACTTGAAACAGTTGTAGTACTTTTGGGAATTTAAACACTATGCATTATGCTATCGGACAGTCATACAGGGAACAGAGACGATGAAGTACTCACCAACACATTAATGGGCCCTGCTCCAAGAGAGAATGGTTATTCAGAACGACAGGGAGAAAAACCTAGGAACTGCCAGAGAGAAGCAGAGACACAGCCCACCTAGCCCAGTATCCCAGTTCCAATAGTAGCCAGCACCAGATGCTTCAGAGAAAGATGAAGGAAACCCCACAGTGGGCAGATGGGGGATAATCTGCTCCCCACATCAGGTCTCATTTCTTGGTCTCGAATAGTCAGAGATTGGCTTAAGCCCTGAAGCACGTTTAATATCCCTTTCCAACACTGTTTTTGTTAGTATTAACTCTTATAATGCTGCATATTCTTGTTATCCATATAAAATTGTCCAATCCCTCTTTGGGCCTTGATAAACATCTGGCCTCAACAACGCTGCTGTATATTGAGCAGACACCTTCAATGAAACCTCTACCCTGACACCCATGTCCCTTTCCTGAGTTGATACAGTTAAACAACCGGTACATTTCCCAGGGCTCTAAATGTTACCCTCCATTGTGCATTACTTTGCATTTATCCACACTTGCTTTTATTTCACCTTGTGTTGCCTTTTCGCCTAGCTTGGTTAGGTCTCTCTGAAGTTCAACACTGCTCATCGCTAACAAATAACTGTGTCATCTGCAAATTGTGCTACTTCAGAAATCATTCCCCCTGTCCAGATTGGAAATAAAGAGTACCTCCAAAAAACCTACATTAAAATGCCATGAAGGGTACAAAGCCAAGCACTCAAGTTAGGAAATGCCAGTATTAAGGTTTCCATTGGAACCCTAGTTCATCCCCTTGTGTGTATGCATTAGGATACAGTCTTTAATTACATGAGCCCAGTAATACATTTTCCACAGGACCCTGCCTCGTTTAATGGCCCCTCCCTCCTACCGTTATAGCACGTCCCCATGTGCTGCTGCCTCCCCGCCACCCCGCATCTTTTCCCCTACCTCCTCACCCTTGTTCCTTAATTCTCTGCAAATCAAGCAGCTCGCTCCTTCTCCTCCGTACTGTCTAGGCATCAACTGAGAAAGCACTGACAGCACAGGAGAAACAGGCTCCCTGCTTTCAGTTTCTGTTCCTGGCAGCACAGCAGCTTTTGTCTGCCAGGAAGAACAACTGCAGAGAAAGTCCAGTTCAGCCCCCGGATGGCGCGTGCTCAGTCACTCTGTGGGAATAGTGCACGTGCAGTCCAGTCACATGTGGGAGCTGCCAGTGGCCAGAGCATGTCAGTGCAACAGAATTTTTGGGAAACGTAGCTTCTAAACTCTAAGAATCAGAGGGGTCGCCATGTTAGTCTGTATCCACAAAAACAACGAGGAGTCCAGTGGCACCTTAAAGACTAACAGATTTATTTGGGCATAAGCTTTTGTGGGTAAAAAACCCCACTTCTTCAGATGCATGGAGTGAAAATTACAGATGCAGGCATAAATATACATTTATTATATACATATATTTAAAATATACACATATTTATGCCTGCATCTGTAATTTTCACTCCATACATCTGAAGAAGTGGGTTTTTTTACCCACAAAAGCTTATGCCCAAATTAATCTGTTTGTCTTTAAGGTGCCACTGGATTCCTTGTTGTTTTTGTAAACGCTAAGAAGACTCCGTTTAGCATGTGCAAACTGAGATTTTCCAAAAGCTTATAACTTGGTCAAATTAGGGTGAATTTCAGAGGAACAAGAAAAGGCACATTCCTGACACCTGAGCAAGTCCCCTGTCAAATTTTGAGCCTTTGCTCTGAAGCCTGGAAGCAACAGAGCTGGCTCAATGAAGCAGCTGTAAGAACTTTAACTTGGATAAGATAATGTATTTTCCCCAAACCTCATTCTCAGGAACAGCTGAACCATTCTAGCTAAAACCTTCCAAAATAACACAACCTTAGGAAAATGTTCAGCATAGAAAATTTCAGCCCAAGATTCCAAGTGAAATCTTGGGGAAAAAGTCTTGGGGCAATGTTAACTATAGGCACACTACCTGCACCACCTACAAAATTAAACACTGGACCCAGTATGGAATCTAGAGTCATGCCACTGTCAACCTTTCATCATGAAGAAAATTGGCCATTTATTCCTACACTTTGTTTTGTGTCTGGATCAAAAACCAGTCAGGAGAGAATTCTTTGCCTCTCCCACACATGACTACTTTAGTGGCTCATGTGGGACACTGTCAAAGGCCTTTCAACAATCTAAATAAATCTGTGTCAAAAATAGAGCAGTCCCAACTCCCCAGTCTGACAGCCTCTGTGCTATTGAGAAGGATGAAAGTCTCAAAGAAAGAACGTCAAGCTGAAGCAGAGGGAACTGATGCCATAGTTGGGACCGTCCTACCAGATGATCTCATGGTACCCTCTCACACTGAGGATGCCTCGCTGGGTGAGGGGATCCCTGTTATTAGGAAGAGACAAGTAATAGCAATGGGGGATTCAATATTAGAAATATAAACAGTTGGGTTTGTGCGTGGATGAGACGATGTTGGGAGGAGGGATTTTGATTTATCTGGAACTAGGGAACTTTTGGGGAAAAAGAGGTACCTATAAGGGAAGGATGGGCTCTACCTAAACCGAAACAGAACCAGACTGCTGGCATGTAAAATTTAAAAGGTCGTAAATGACTTTTTAAATGAAGGGCTGGTGGAAAGCGGACAGGTGTAAAGGAGGACAGGGTGTGACACATACCTTAAGGGAGGATTTATTGAAGATGTTACTCTATATCCTAGTAAAGTAAAGAGAAGTTGATAAAGTACAAATAAGAACTGAAAATAAAAAACAAACACTCAAATGGAAAAGACTGCCATTCAATTACAGCACAAGAAAACAGACAACTAAATATTGGCAAATTTCATAAGTGCTTCTATACAAATGCTAGAAGTCTAAATACTAAGATGGGTGAACTTGAGTGCCTGGTATTAAATGAGGATATTGATGTAATAGGCATCACAGAAACTTGGTGGGAATGATGATAATCAACAAGACACGGTAATACTAGGATACAAAATATACAGCGATGAGAGCAGGTCATGCTGGTGAGAGAGATGCATTATATGTGAAAGAAAGCACAGAGTGAAAAATAGTAAAAATCTTATATGAATCAAGCAGTATCATGCAATCTCAATGGATAGAAATTCCATGCTTGAATAATAAGAGGATAGCAGTAGGAATAAACTACCTACCTCCTGACTAGAATCACCACTGTCATTGTGAAATGCTCAAGGAAATTAGAGAGGCTACAAAACCAAAAAATGTAATGATCACCAGGAGATTTCATCTATGCCCTACTGACTAGGAACATGTCACCTCAGGACAGGATGCAGAAATAACATTTCTAGACACCATTAATGACAGCTTCTTGGAGCAGCTAGTCCTGGGACCCATAAAGGGAGAGGCAATTCTTCATTTAGTTCTAAGTGGCTGTAGTGTGGCAGCTGCCCCACTCCAATAAGCAGGGGTTAAAAGCAGCCAAGCTAGGCTGATTGGGGAAGCAGCCACAGCTGTGGCCAGCTCAATCAGGGCCCAGCTGGCCCTTATAAGAGAGCTGTGGGCCAGAAGCTGGGGAGTCTCTCTCCAGCCCTGGAGGGAGAAGGGCTAGCTGCCTGAGAGGAAGGTACCTGAACTGGAGCAGTGCTGGGGAATAGGGCAAGGGAGCTGGGGAGCTCCAGCCTGGTAAAACCCCAGGCTGCAGGCCTTGTTGAAGACCTACAGGGGTACCGGGGCTGCAGAGATACAGCCTGGGAATAGGCAAAGGCAGCAGGTCCTAACCCCTTGCCAATGATGAGTGGCCATTACAGACTGCAGTCTGCCCCAGTGAAAGGGGGCTAGATTATGACTGGCAGTAGCCACTGAGGAAAGGTGGGGATAGAGGGTTGTGGGTTCCCCTGGGAGGGGAGACACAGAGAGTGGGGGTACTGCTGGGGCAGAACCCTGAGGTAAAGGGGCACCGAGGTCTGGAAGGGTGCCGGGGCCTGAGGCAGGTAAGACACCAGCCAGCAGAGGGTGCTCCGGAGCTGGAGTTGAGCTAATTCCCAGGACGACCAGCAGGAGGTGCCGCAACAGTGAGTCTTCACATCGCTACACTGGTGCACAGGATCTAGTCCAAGAGCTAAATATAGCTGAATTGCTGCATTATACCAACCATAATGTAATTAAATTTAACATCATTGTTGTGGAGAAAAATACCAAAGAAACCCACCTCAAGTAGCACTTAACTTCGAAAAAAGAGAACTAAAAAAAGGAAGCTAGTTATATTGAAATTAAAAGGAACAGCCACAGGAGTGATATGCCTGCAAGCTGCATGGAAACTTTTTTTAAAAATATCAAACAGAGGCTCCAACTATGTGTGTATCCCCAAATAAAAGAAAATTAAAAAAAAAAAAACACAGAAAGAGGCCCTCAAAAGTGCCACCATGCTTACACAGAGTAAAAAAGGTGCTTAGAGACCAAAGGCATCCTTTAAAAATTGGAAGTCAAATCCTACTGCGGAAAATAGAAAGGAGCATATGCTCTGGCAAGTCAAGAGTAAAAGCATAATCAGGCCGGCCAAAAAAGAATTTGAAGAGCAACTTGCAAACGACAGAAAAACTAACTGCAAAAAACAAAAACATTAAGTACATCAGAAACAGACAGCCTACCAAACAACCAGTGGGACCACTGGTTGGATCGAGGTGCTGAAGGAGCACTCAATGAAGGCAAGGCCGCTGTGGAGAAGCTAAACGAATACTTTCCATCAGTATTCACTGAAGAGGATGAGGGGGAGATTCCCACACCGGAGCCAGTCTTTTTAGGTGACAAATCTGAAGAACTGCCCCTTACTGAAGAGTCAGTAGAGGTGGTTTTGGAACAAACTGATAAATTAAACAGTAACAAGTCACCAGAACCAGACCCAATCCCTGTGGGACCCCACTTGATAAACCCTTCCAGCTTGACTGTGAACCACCAATAACTACTCTCTCTGGGAACCATTTCCCAACCGGTTATGCACCCACCTTATGTTCTTAACTGGTTCTTCTTGATCCACTACTTCACGGATATATTCAAAGAATTCTAACATATTAGTCAAATATGATTTTCCTTTGCGAAAACCATGCTAATTAGACCCTATCTTATTGTGATATTCTAGGTGACTTATTCTATTTTTAAGTATTGTTTCAACCAATTTCTCAGGTAATAGTTAAGTCTTTCTGTGATCTGCAATTCCCCATATCACTCCTAGGCCAAGTTTACACTACCTCTTACTTCAGTATAACTTACATTCCTCAGGAGTGAGAATAACGGCTTGGCTAACCTTGCAAGTTAGAGCGCATTAAATCAGTCCCGGGTGCCCTAACTCCTGAGGTGTCCACACTGGCAAGGCACTTAGAACGCCTGGACTCTGCAGCTGGAGCGCTCCTGGTAATCCACCTCCACAAGAAGCACAGAGCTTGCTGTGCCCGGGCTGGAGCACCGCGGTGTCAGTGTGGACGAGGTGTTGCATTACTGCGCTGTGATTGGCCTCTGGAAACATCCCATAATCCCCTGAAGTCAAGTGGCCTCTCTGGTCATTGTTTTGAACTCTGCTGCAGGCATGCAGCTATCCCCTTTGAAAGCTCCATTTCTGACAGCCAGCATGCTTATCTGCTCCGGGACACAAAGCAAACCATTACTGTGGAATGCTCCTGCTGCAGAGGCAGGCTGTAAGGGGGTGGCTGCCCCACTCCCGCCGAACAGAGGGTTAAAAGCAGCCCTGGAGAGGGCCGTGGCTGGGAAAAAGAGTGAAAGCAGCTGAGGGAGTAGCTGACCACAGGTGTGGCCAGCCCAATCAGGCCACAGCTGGCCCTATAAAGGGACTGTGAGCCAGGAGCTGAGAGGAAGGGCTCTAGCCCTGGAGTGGGAAGGGCTAGCTGCCTGAGAGAAGATACCTGAAATGGAACTGTGCTGGGGAAAGGCAAAGGGAGTTGGGGAGCTCCAGCCTGGTAAACCCCCAGGCTGCAGGCCTTGTTAAGGGCTCAAAGGTACTGAGGCTGCAGAGGGACAGCCCGAGGATAGGCAAAGGCAGCAGGTCCTAACCCCTTGCCAATGACGAGTGGCCATGACAGACTGCAGTCAGCCCCAGTGAGCAGGGGCTAGATGAGGACTGGCAGTAGCCACTGAGGCAAGGTGGGTTTAGAGGGTTGGGGGTTCCCCTGGGAGGGGAGACCCAGAGTGTGGGGGTACTGCTGGGGCAGAACCCCGAGGTAAAGGGCACTGGGGTATGGAGGGACACAGGGCCAGTGGCAGGCGAGACACCAGCCTGCAGAGGGCGCTCCGGAGCTGGAAATAGCTAATTCCCAGGATGACCAGCAGGACGTGCCGGTCCGGTGAGTCTCACCTCACTGCACAGGCATTTATCTGTGTGTGTGTGTGCGCGTGTGTGACTGTGAGAGAGAGTGGGGGAGGGGTGGGGAAGGGGAAGTGGGGGCTGATGTCAGGTTTCCTCCTGCCGCTGTCTGAACTTACAAGACAGCACACTGACACACTCTGCCCCCCAAAACACAGTCTCTCCCCCCACATACACACAACACACTCCCTGTCAGACTCGCCACCCCCTCATTTGAAAAGTAGCAGGCTATCTAGTAGGATGCCCGTGGAACAATGGGATTGGGAAACCTGCATCATGTGATGCTGTGCCTGCCCCATTAGGCATTGCAGCCCTTTCCAAAGCACGCGGCAGGCACTTGCACACTGGAAGAGCTACCACAATGCACCGCTCTCTGTGGCGTTGCAAGAGCCGCTCATGTGGACACGCTCCACAGTCACAAGGAGCCCAGTGTGAACACACGGCAGCGCTTTCCCGGCTGCGGTCTCCCAGGGCTGGTTTAACTCCCGGTGCGCTATATCTGCAAGCGTAGCCGTAGCCTACGCCATTCCCCGAGCTACGTAAGTGACACCGACTAAGCGCCGCTGTGTATAGCACTATTTTTGGCAGGACAGCTTCTCCCGCCAACATAGCTACCACCTCTTGCGCAGGTGGATTTATTATGCCAACAGGAGAGCTCTCTCCTGTTCACAGGAAAGAAGGGATAATTTAATCCAATATGTTGTAAACATAATATGGTGATGTTTCAATCTAACTAAGTTTACATTCACCTTAACAATTTTTAGGGATTTTTATTTTCTATAATAAGGTTTTACTCAAAGACAACCTGAGTTGCGTTCAGTGACTTAGCAGAGAGCAGCTCTGCCTGGTGCCCCAGAGAAAAGCTATCCACTCTGACTCTGAGGTGGCTGAGTCAGGAAAAGGATAATGATCTAAGCAATGGGACAAATGCAAGGCAACGGTGGGGAACCCTCCCAGGGCAGATGAAATTCAGTGTTGATAAGGAATAATCTGAATTCCTCATAACCCTTAACTGAATTCTAAATAATTAACTGCATCCACTCTGGAGAATGACCTGGGCATCATTGTAGACAGGGCAATGTGCAACAGCAGTCAGGAAAAATAAACAGGTGTTAGGGTTCAAAGGAATAGCATGGAGAATACTGTGGAAAAATATTCTCTTTACATGAATCAAACATTTGTCCTCACCTGAAATGCGGTAATAGGGGCATGGAAAAAATCTCATCTATTAATTGATATCTAAAAGATTGGAAAACTTTACACCTTAGAGAGGGGACATGATATAAGTTTACAAAATAACGAATACCATAGGGACTGTGGCTCAAACTTCTCTTCACCCTCTCTCATAATGCAAGGACAAGGAAATTGAAAGGAACTGAAAGATGGCAAATTTACAATGAGTAATTGGACTATTGTATTCTCTACCACAAGAGATCACTGAGACAAAGAACTTAGTGGGATACGCAAAAGGATGAAACATTTATATGGATAACAAGAATAGCTAGTTAGAGCAGTAAATATTTAACAAATGTGAGTTTTGGAAGGTCATGCTTCACGGCATAAGCCAGACCATAACTACTGGGGATAGAAGGAATTTTTCCCTGGGGCAGGTTATCCCATAACTGTCAACTGCAGAGTTTTTTGCACCTTCTTCTGAAGCATCTAGTATTGGCTACTGTTAAATACAGGACACTGGACTAGATGGACCTTGGGTCTGATCCAGTCTGACAATTCCTGGTAGTAAATATAACAGGAAATAAAATTCGACTGATTTAAAAAAAAAAAAAATGGTGTTCCTAATGGAACAAAATGGCCAGAAACAGAGCTGAGGGGAAAAAAAGATCTGTGGGAAAATCAAATACACTGTGCAATGAAAATAAAGGCATTTAATACTGTAGCTCTTATTTGAGTTCCTTCCAAATTCAAACACTTTAAAAAGCGTCACCTGGTAATATTTATCTCTGGTAACAGATCTACAGCGTATGAGTGGGGCCACATTTGGACTTCGATGAAAACAAGAGACTCCCTTTATTTAGCATAATGAAGACCCCCCTCCATGAAACTGAATTTTTACTTTTTCGTTGGCGACATCAGCCAGTTCTACAAAACTCTTCAGCTTGATTTCAAAGTCGCTCATCAGCTTCCACTGATCTCCTTCAATTCCTACTCCAACTTTTTTAACATCTTCATCTTCAAGCAATCTTTTGAGTCCCTTGGGAAAACCTAAAACAGATTAGATCCAAATATAATCAACTATATGACAAAAGCTGCCAGGTTTTAATTTCATATGGAAATAGGTGGAATCCTATCAAGGATAAATTTGGGCAATCTACTTTTTTATTGTAATAGCCAAATGCTTATTACCTCTGCATCTATAAAGCAGTCAGCTTAGCCATCAAACAAGTGCATGTGATCTCTAGTATGACACTTTAACCAGTTAGAGTTCCAGCTAGCACAAAATATAAACTGACTGGCCTGCGTTGGCATTATAGTATAATTTCATCTGGAGGCAAGCAACACTGAAATTATGCAAAAGTTTGGGTTTTATTCTTATGGAAACAACAGATCAAAAAAAGACTTCTAATCTGATATTTACTTCTAAATGCCTCATTCATCAGCATAAATGGCAATCAGCAAAAACAGGAAACTGCTTTTGGAAAATTTACGATCCATAGAGCTGAATGACCACTAAAATTGAATGTGTTTCTATATTTTTCACATATTTACTTCCAAATTATTACACTGTATGCAGTTTTATGTTAACTTAAAACACAGGCAACCAGACACACAGGGACCCATTAGGAGAATAAATTTCGGTACACTACTAATATAAGAGTACTGTTCAAATTACTTGGAAAAAAACACAGGAAAAGTTTCAGAGTAGCAGCCGTGTTAGTCTGTATTCGCAAAAAGAAGAGGAGGACTTGTGGCACCTTAGAGACTAACCAATTTATTTGAGCATAAGCTTTCATGAGCTGTAGCTCACAAAAGTTTATGCTCAAATAAATTGGTTAGTCTCTAAGGTGCCACAAGTCCTCCTTTACAGTTAGGAAAGCAGATTTCCCTGGAAACTCAGGTGGGTTGGAATGGCATACTAAAAGCAAGTTAACCAAAAAACAAACCAAGCAGGAGCGTTGCCGCCATCAGAGTACTCTGAGAAAGATTGACATTTGGGAGAAATCTGATACCAGGAGTAGGTCCTGCAGTGGTTGCCCAGTGGGGACAGCAAACTCTAAGCAAATGGGCCAGGATTTTTAGAAGTACTGTACACCAACAGCTCCCAGTGACTCCAAGCAGGAGAAAGAAATGTGATGCATTTTTCACTGAATATAAATGAGTTGTGAGCAATTATATTCCTTCCTACAGCATTTGCCCAGACACAAGAGCATGTGTCTCTCAGGCAAGGTCCTTTGCTGTAAGTGCCAGTAACTACTACTGACAGCAGCGGGACTTGTGGTTGCACAGTGCCTCCACCCAAGATACAATTCATCATGTGCAAAGACCACTCCAAATATAGACATATCATCCTTTGGAAGGAGAGACCATCACCCACCCACAAAATTACACCCAGAAAGAGCTTTTGCATTGTACGGCCAAGCCCAGTATGTACACTGGGTTAGGACCAGATGAGTGTGGGTGATAGGCCAACAAAGCAAGCCTGGAGTAAACTGTGAATTTAGATAAACTCTGAAATGCCAAAAATGTGGAACTCAGATTCTCATATTTCATTTTGAAATTCAGTGTCACAGAGCATTCTTTTTCACTTTTGACAGAGAGTAACACGTGCAAGAGAAAAACAGTAATATCTATATTCCTCAGTATGGTTTCAACATGAGCCAGTTCTATCAGAGTTCTCACACAGCATACAGAGTTCATACTTTGGTGCTCTAAAATCCTGAATTTCCATCAAGTGGATCTCATGACAATATTAGGTCATAGAATATTTTTGAAGGTTATAGTGACTGATAGGTAACAAAGGGCACAGACTAAAACATTCAAGCTTGGTTTACTACAGTTCAGCACCTGAATCAGGCTTTAGGTATTTAAACAGAAGTGGCCTATTCTCCACCAGATTTGTGGGTGCTTTGTATTCTGGACATCTTACTTAGAAGCCTAATTATGATTTAAGGCCTGACTTCAGGAACCCACCTTGGACTATTCTGGCCATAATCTTTAAAGCCCTAAACCACTTGTAAATCTGCACCCAAATATATTCACATCTAGTGCAAAGCTCAAGTTTGGAAAGTAGAAATTGAGCAAGTTTCTAACTTGATAAGTATTTTCAGACTCAACATTTCACCATGTGTGTCTGGCTACATTTTATGATATAATCTTGATACTTGTATGGTCCCCATTCTGAACAGACTCCAAAGTTTATGTTGGATTATTGTTCATGGACTAGGGTTTATATTTAGGACTCTATACTCCCCTCAATTCACAGGGCATCTCCTACTGATATGAATGGAAGGTTGGCATAAAAATCCAGGAAGTAACATACATACCCTTCAACTAGGAACTCAACTTTTATTTATTCGCATCCTATGTTCAATGTCATCACATTTATCATCACTCAGTGGGAAAATCGCTACCTTTAGGATCGCCAGCATGTCTGCCCTTGTTTCTCTTCTTCCTCTATCCTCCTTTCATCATTTCTCTCCCTCTTTCATGTCTTTGTACCTTTCTTCCATCTGAATTTCCTACCCTTCAACATTGCCCCACCACATTTGCTAAAATAAGCCATTAAATACAGACATTTAAAGCGTCATCATTAAACATTAGAGTGAACACCCCAATGAGATTAACAACCTCTTTCACACAGCTTCAGAACATCTGCCGACACATGACAATAACATTGCATCAGTTTACTCTCTGTTCATTTAGGTGGTTTCATTCACAACCATAAAAGTGCAGGTTCTACAGACACTACACACCAGGCTTGCCACAGATACATCAAGCAAGCTAGAACTAGTCTGCACAGCAGATACTTGATACCTCCCCTATAGGAATACAGGATAACACACAGATTTTAAGAACCAATAGCATTCTGACCACTCGTAAGGTTTTTAGCCAGTCGAGCCAAGGTAATAAGGGTCATTGTCAGCAAAATGTAGGCCTACCGTTTCATTTCTGTGAGGGGGGAGGGGGGGAGAGAAAACAAATAAATTATATTGGGCAAATGGTATGAATGTTTAATATTTTTTATTTTAGTAAAGATAGTTTTCCTGAATTCAAACCCTTCCTCAGGAGCGCAAGAAAGTGACTGTGTAAATAAGCTATGACAGTCGTCTTCAAAGAGAAATGAAAACATTAGCAGAGTAAAATGAGAAGGAAACTTTCCTTCCTCCTTGTTTGGAAACAATGGGAGATGCTGGATACTGAGCACTTTAGAAAATCTGGCCACTTCATTTAGGTGCCCATACGGGACCTACTGGATACTAAACTCTTTTGAAAAAAATCTCTCTCAAAATTGATTCAGCTTTAATTTACAATGCTAATAACACAGATAAAGATTTTTTAATTAAATTAATTATATATTAACAGTGGCACTTTTATGATATAAACTACCTATATGGACCGACAGAGACCAATGTACCTACACAGAATTGCATAGTTGGATATGTGCACTATAGTGGGGGTGGGTTTTCTCTATCAGCGGAAACAGGAAGTACTGTCTGCTTCTGGAGGCAAAAGCACAGAACAAGTAACCTGAAACAGAGAGGCAATTCATGTCCATGTGAACCAGAGCACAGAAAGAATGACACTGACCTGACATTGACGAAATGTGAAACAAGTAGCATTTTTTCTCAGATACACATATTTGGATTAGGGCGACTTTCCCTACTTTCCCTTTAGTATATGATGGTGGCCATTCAATGTCAAATCCTATCACATCTCCACCAGACAGGTTTCTTCTGAAGAGAAAATAGTTGATTAATTCCCATTTAGTTATTCTGCTACACATATATATCTATAACAGATGACAACAGGATAGCTTACTTTAAAATGAACGACTAAACGACTCCCTGTTCAGGGGCTGTTAGCAGAGTTGTAGTCAAACAGCCTCCACGCTAAGGGTGAAATTCACCCTACTACGAAGGGCCCACCTGAAACCTTCCAAACAACGTATACCCTTAACTACAGGTCCTGTACAGTACAGACACCCGTTTGTTGGCCTGCTGGGCCGTAATTAAATTAAATTAAATTAAATTAAATTCCCAAGGGAGAGAGAAACAGAAACTGGCCACTCCTTCCTTATATATATATATTTTTGGAAGTTCTTGCTCATAACATAAAATCATCAATAAATTGAGAAAAATAGTTAAGTTTCTTCCCAAAAATATTGTATGCACTATGTACTGTATATCTTTAGGCTCTGATCTTGCAGAGATTCAAACACATACTTTACACACTGTAGTCCTACTGAAATTATTGAAATCCATGGAGTTAGTCACAACATGAAAAGTTACACACTTGTAGAGTCTGACAGGATTTGCACTTTAAAGACTGCTGCCCCCAGACATGAAGTCTCACAAAAAGGGTACAAATGCAGAACTACATCCAGTCAGCTAAAGTTAAAAGTTTATTTCTAAATTTCCACTCACTCCAGACATCATTCAGTAGCATTTATGGATAATCTTTAGTCCTAAGAAACTGTAACTTTACTTGGTGATTGTAAACAACATTGTAAAACCAGACAGAATTCTGCTACTTATACTAAAGAGAAGACCTCGATTATCAACAGACACTTTCTATGGCTGAGCAGCTGACCCAGTCTGTGTATGAAAACTGCACAACAGGTATAGATGTGCACGTGAAAAACACAAACACTTCTGAGGTAGAGGTAGAGATAGAGACACAACAAGAAAACAAGCAAGCTTTTACCTGATGTCTTCTGACAAAAAGGAACAGTCGCTGGCATCATAGCTGTAAACAACAGAGCCATGGAACTCTAAGAAAGGCAGGTCATTTTCCAGAACACTCCTCTGACCATGAGACTTCTGTTTAACAGCATTTAGAAGAGGATCTGTTATAGGGCATATTTAGCCACATTGCAAATACATTCATTAGCACTACAATTGTTGCACAACTGTCTTAAAGCCATAGTCTTGGCTACCAAAACAATTTTGGGATTGGTTTGTTACTGTAAAACTATTTAGCAGAACAGTTACAAACTTTAAAATAGACAGCTCATAGCACCACCCTTTATTAAAGACCCGGTCTTGGGTTGCTTACAAATTTGCCAAACTTTAACCATTTGGGCTGAAATTTTCCATGCCAGGTGTCAACCTTTTATTGACCTGTTTTTGTAAAATTTCAGCCAAAACAGTTCATCATTTCTGAGAACAAGGCTAGGGGAAAGTACGTTTTGTCCAGGTTAAAAATTTCTGGCAACCTTTGCTGTGGAGCAGGAACCTGAAATATGTCAGGAGATAGCATCCCTGTAAAAAGGAGCCCAATTTTGGCCAAGTTATAAACCTATAACAAATTGCACATGTTCAGCTGAGACTTGTTAGGGCTTAGCAGATAAAGTCTCCAAGGATTCTGACTTCAGTGAGCTATGTACCCATTCACAAGTGGAGCAAATTAATGTCACACAGGCAACCTAAATTCTGGCATTTCCTAGTTTTTGGAATGTTTGACTTTGCAACCTTAATAATGTTATTTTAATATAGTTTTTGTGGTGCAATACATAGAAATATGAAATTTGTAGAGTTCCTTAAAATGAACAGAAAATTTCCTATCAATTATTTCCTTTCTGCAAGCAGCATCTCTCACAATTCTGGATGTCTGGAAAGTAGCAAGCAGCGATCAGACGTAAGGAGGGGTATAAAACAAGAGTTTGGTAGAAAAGAAGTACCCCCCCCTTTTGAATGAGCACACCCAAAAGCCCGATATTATTTCTGGACCACCACCCACAGCACCTTTCTGCCAAAGGAGGCCTCTGCAGAAGAAAGTCAGTTTTATAGTGCTTAATGAAGGTGTTAGCTGCAGACCAACTGTCCGCTTTGCCAATTCCATAGGGGACACATTTTCTCATTGCGCCTATAAGGTTGCTACAGATCTCGTGGAGGGAGCCGTGATCACTTCTGAGCTAGGAACGGCCAGTGATTTGTAGGCTTCCACAACATATAGTCTAATCCACCTAGCAACTGAGGACTTGGAAGCTCTAAGTCCCTGCCATTTTGAGTGGAAGGACAAGAATAGAGAGACCAATCTTCCTGAGGACTGTGTACACTTGCGAGAGATGTCAGAAGAGCCTTAAAAACCTCGGGTATACCGTGTCTTCTCTGTTTGCTGCTGTGGTTTTGGACAGAACAAAGGAAGCACAACCTCTTGAGAACCATAGAAGTAGGAATTTACCTTAGGAAAAATAGATTCTGGTGTCCTGAACCCCACCTTCACCTCATGGAACATGCAGTAAAGGCTCCTGCATAGATAAGACTGACAGCTCTGACACTCGCCTGGCGGATGCAACAGCTACTAAAACACATTTTAATGGACAAATAAGAACACTGAAATCAACGGTTCGAGTGGATGGCTTGTCAGGGCCCTCAAAGCTAGCAGTAAATCCCATTTTGGGAAGAGTGGCCTGGCTGACGGACTGGCTAACCAGGACTGCTCCAAGGAATCTGGCTACCTGTGGATTGTCAGCCACGAGAAAACCAAAGCATGTTGTGAATAGCATGCTACAAAGTTGCCACGGGCAACTATACTGGGTTGAAGGCCTCTGTCTATGTCTTTCTGGAAGAAGTCCAGAATGGTTGGAATTCCAGGGTTTCTGGGATTTGCACTGAATTGGCGGGTGCAAGCTGCCCCCTCAACACTTCCCACCCCAGGCCCCAATTCCACTGTTTTCCCTAGAAGAATCTTTGTCCCTTTGCTGGTACGTCTGCAAAGATGAGGAGCGAAAAGAGTGCCTCTGTCTGAAGGCTGGTCCATAGACTCTCCTGAGGGCGCTTTGTGGGGAAGGGAGAGAGTGTGTGGATTTTGCCACATTGTCAGCCACCAAAGTATCCAACTTTTTCTCCAAAAAAGGAGGGAACCTGTAAACTTGGCCGAACATAGGACTTGCTCAGAGTGAGTATCCACCTTCCAGGGTCAGAGCCGTAGGTGGTACCTGGCTATTCAGCTAGAAGCCATGGCTTGGACTGACAGCCTGATCGCATCCACTGATGCATCAGCTACAAATGCTGATGTTAAGGAGACACTCTTTAAAATCGGCAAAGAGTCCTGTGGCACCTTATAGACTAACAGACGTATTGGAGCATAAGCTTTCGTGGGTGAAGACCCACTTTGTCGGATGCATGTAGTGGAAATTTCCAGAGGCAGGTATAAATATGCAAGCAAGAATTGGGCTAGGGATAATGAGGTTAGCTCAATCAGGGAGGATGAGGCCCTCTTCTAAGAAGGCTCTTTAAAATGGAACCAAAGTCAAGGTGATCTCTGGGCTTAAGGCCTTTGAGATCTTCCGTCCAGGAAAGAGATGCTCCAGCCAAACAGGGAGCTGCCAAGGACGCTCGAAGGGTGGCAGAGGAGACTTCAAAGTCCTTTCGGAGAGTGGATTCCATCTTTCAACCTATGGGATCCTTCGGGGAGAACTCCCCTCCTGAGGGAATAACCATATCCCTGGCGAGGGATGCTACTGCAGCGTCCACCTCTGATGTTTCAGCAATAGAGGTCTTTGGCTCTTGAATGTTACAGACCCTGAGGTGGGGGGCTCTTGTGAACGGGCTTGCCCTTATCAGACTTGTTCCATTCATCCCTAATCACTTCCTCAGAGGAGGAGTGAAGGGGGAGCTAATAGAGTTTGAGACAGAAGGCTGGGTGCAGTCTGGGCACAACTCCCCATCTGCTGAGCCTGGAAAGGCTGCATCACCTATGGAGCACTGCTTGGGTTTGACCCAGGGCTTTCCTGGCTGCTCTGCCATGCCTCTACAGGGGGAGAAGTGCAGGCAGGGAGACGCTGCAGTGGAGACTGAAGGAGGGTTAAACCTGAGGGATAACCAACCCAGGGAGGAAGAGGAGCACTGAAGAGGGAGAACACTGCTCCCCATTTCACAAAAAATGGGCAAAACAAGTGAAAACAGAAGAGTAAGGGTGGGAGAAACAGAAACTGCCACCACTTGCTGCTGCAAAGGCAGAGTCTGGCGGCAGGCGGAAGCAGAGAGGGCGTGGCTAGAGCATGCAGCACCAAAAGGCTGAGCTACCCCCACGAAGCTGCAGAGAAGAGCGTAGCCAAAACACCCAGGAGCATGTGAAACGTTGGGCTACAGAAGAGTAATTTTTAAATTATTAGTCAGGTGCCCTGAAGATTAAAACTACCATATAAATATTAAGTGTAATATCAATTGTACTTGATATTTCATCTCATCTTTACTTGGTTAAAATTTTTATTTTGTTCCTTCTTATAAAACAACAGATTATGTCTAAGAAATGGCTCAGGCCTTGTCTTTGCTACATATTAACAGCACTAGGATGGGACTAAAAAGTAGAGTAATCAAACAATGCTGGCTGTGACTATGCGGTCAGCGTAGATCAGGGTTTATCCTTAAACACCTGACACAATGCTGAACGCAGCTGGTCTTTGACAGCATCACGTTCGCTAATTCTGCTCTGTACAGAACATACAATTTTGTAGCAAAGATACGCCATCAGTTATCTGGGTGTTTCTTACTGTAGTGTGTTATGTTGGCTACCAGCTTTGGAAACAACCTTGAGTCACACCCACAGTAGAAAAATAATCCATAGCACCTTCAAGGCAACACAATCTGGCCAAATTGCATATCACGGACATAGTAGCATCTTCATAGTTAGGGATACATTCTAAAGTGGAAATAAAAATGTTCTCTGCAAATGTAGGTAGTAGCCTTTTTGGTGTGAAATTTCAGTTTTTATATCCTTTGAATTTTCTTTTTAGTTTTGGTGTTTTGGTTAAGGTTTGTGTTTTTTTTTGGGGGGGGGGGAAGGTTGGTTTGGTTATTTTTTGTGTTTGTTTTTTTTTAAATAGGATTTATAATTTGGCTCTGGCTGAAATTTGTCCATGGCAGTGCATCCACCTCTCGGTTGAGAGGTATATCCTGATAAGATCAGCTACAACCTTTGGGGGTGGGGGAAACTGCATTTCAGATCTTTGTTGATAGTTATTAATCATAAGCAAAAATATTTGTACATAACTATGTGCCACTTATATTCAGCTGCTGTGTTGTAACATGCAACTTCTGCTCACAACAGAGAAATACCGTATGGGTTTTTGTTTGTTTGCTTTTTGTGTACATCTCCTGGGATAGAAGGGCTCATGTGCAGCAGAAACTGCTGACGCACGTAGGCTTTTCCGTAAGCAGCTGCAGGTATTACTCCTGGGGGAATTCTGCACCACTGCACATGTGCAGAATTTATGTCCCCCGCAGATTTATTTGCTTCCCTGCAGAAAAATGACTTTCTGACAGGGAAGCAAAGGGCAGTCATGCAACCCCCCTACTGCACCCTACTCTACAAATATATAGAGTTTCGTGGGTCCAGGGCAGCCAGCAGAGAGGTAAATCACTGTGGGGCAGGAGGCAGGGGGAAGACCCGGCTGGTGGCTCCTACCCTGCGCCAACTCAGCTGCTAGTTCCGGCTGGACTGAGGAGGACAGGACTTCCTCTTCCCCTGCACAGCATCTGAGGCCGGGTCAGACCCACCCTCAGATCTCTCCCCCGGCTGCAGGAACCTCTGCAAACTCCCCACCCCCGGCCACCCACTTCCTGAACCCATCGCTCCTCAGCTGCAGGGGGAGGGATCCCTGTACAGGGAGCTACTCCCCCATCCGTCCAAGCCCCATGCATCCAGACCCCCTCATACGCAGACCCTCCTGCTGAGCCTTGCCCCCACACTCAGAACCCCCAATGAGCCCCACACCCCCTGCCCCAGGACCACCCCAATGAGCCTCCCACACCCAGATACCCACCCCAACGAGCCTCAACCAGCTGCACCTGAATCCCCGCCCCACTGCCCCAGCATCTGGACCTCCCCGAGTCCCCCACATCCATACCCCCTGCTGAGCTCTATCCCCCACACACACACCCGACCTCTCCCCCGCTGAGTCCCAACCACCTTCACCTGGACCTCCCTGCAGAGTCCCATTACCTTTGCACCCAGAACCCCCCAACAAACCCCTCCACACCCAGAACCCCCACTGAGCTGCCGCACACAGACTGCCCCACACAGAACCCTCTCAACCCACACCTGGATCCCCCCACACTAAGCCGCTCCACACTTGGATCCTGCCTTCCTGAACTTGCCTGCCCACACCTCGTGCACCTGACACAGAGGGGCAGGGCCCTGCAGTGTTTCTGGGGCAAGCCCAGTCCTTGCACTATGTCAGGATTGGGTGCAGCCTCACCGCTGAGTCCGTGTCCCGGTGGGTGCTGCACAGTCATCATCTCCCACCTCTGTGCAGCCAGTAGCATGTGCTCCCCACTGCCATGCTGGAGCCTCCACATTTGACAAATAAAATTTGCAGAATTTTAAAATATTGTGCACAGAATTTTTTGGTACAGAATGCCCTCAGGAGTAATGTACACACTCCTTCTCCACAGACTCCATATAGGAAGACTATACAGGAAACAGGGTGTTAAACTTAGAAGTGGTGAGTAAGAGAAAGGTTAGAAGACGCAAAACTAGATGGAAGGATGTCATACAAAAGGATCAGATTAGCTATGGCGTTTCCAAGGAACTGCTTCAAGACAGACTGGAATGGAGAAGGACTCAGAGAGCCAACCCCATACAGAGGGGACTAAGGCATGATGAAGTCACGTGCTTAACTTTGACCATGTGTAGTCCCACTGAACGTTCCCTGGGCACTGCACCTTGACATGGTGGGAGAACGTGTGTTTTTCAATGAACACGAGAGCTATGCTCACCCAAGGCTCTTACATAAATTAAGTAGTCATGGGATAACAGGGAAGATCCTTTCATGGATTGAGAACTGGTTAAAAGACAGGGAACAAAGGGTAGGAATAAATGGTAAATTTTCAGAATGGAGAGGGGTAACTAGTGGTGTTCCCCAAGGGTCAGTCCTAGGACCAATCCTATTCAACTTATTCATAAATGATCTGGAGAAAGGGGTAAACAGTGAGGTGGCAAAGTTTGCAGATGATACTAAACTGCTCAAGATAGTTAAGACCAAAGCAGGAAGTGAAGAACGTCACAAAGATCTCACAAAATTAAGTGATTGGGCAACAAAATGGCAAATGACATTTAATGTGGATAAATGTAAAGTAATGCACATTGGAAAAAATAACCCCAACTATACATACAATATGATGGGGGCTAATTTAGCTACAAGTAATCAGGAGAAAGATCGTGGAGTCATCGTGGATAGTTCTCTGAAGATGTCCACGCAGTGTGCAGCAGCCGTCAAAAAAGCAAACAGGAGGTTAGGAATCATTAAAAAAGGGATAGAGAATAAGACGGAGAATATCTTATTGCCCTTATATAAATCCATGGTACACCCACATCTTGAATACTGCATGCAGATGTGGTCCCCTCATCTCAAAAAAGATATACTGGCATTAGAAAAGGTTCAGAAAAGGGCAACTAAAATGATTGGGGTTTGGAACGGGTCTCATATGAAGAGAGATTAAAGAGGCTAGGATTTTTCAACTCGGAAAAGAGGAGACTAAGTGGGGATATGATAGAGGTATATAAAATCATGAGTGGTGTGGAGAAAGTGAATAAGGAAAAGTTATTTACTTGTTCCCATAATATAAAAACTAGGGGCCACCAAATGAAATTAATGGGCAGCAGGTTTAAAACAAATAAAAGGAAGTTCTTCTTTACACAGTGCACAGTCAACCTGTGGAACTCCTTGCCTGAGGAGGTTGTGAAGGCTAGGGCTATAACAGGGTTTAAAAGAGAACTGGATAAATTCATGGAGGTTAAGTCCATTAATGGCTATTAGCCAGGATGGGTAAGGAATGGTGTCCCTAGCCTCTGTTTATCAGAGGGTGAAGATGGATGACAGGAGAGAGATCACTTGATCATTACCTGTTAGGTTCACTCCCTCTGTGGCACCTGGCATTGGCCACTGTTGGCAGACAGGATACTAGGCTAGATGGACCTTTGGTCTGACCCAATATAGCCATGCTTATGTTCTTATGCTGGTGGGAGTTTTAACACCTGGGACTGGAACCCAAGCAGGACAGGTCAAAGGGTAGGGGCCAGACAGAAAGCACTACACTAAGTTCGGCGTTGAGCAACGGTCAATAACCTAGCCTTGTAAAAAAGTTATGATACAGAAATACAACTAGATAGCCATTCTGTTAAACAGCAGGATAGACAAGGATGTCAAAGCCTTCTTTGTGCCCTAAGCGACAACTGATGGCGCAAGAAGGATTCAGATGTAAATGGGACTATTCGGGTGAGTAAAGTTAAAAACCTGCTTATGTGTTTGTAGGATCAGGGTCTCAATTTTCAATGTTTTGTATTATGCCTACAGTAGTTTTGTAAAAAGCAAATAACATGCCCAAGTAGTGCAATTAAAGAAAACCCAACATTTATAATGCAGTTCATTAAAAAGCTTAATCTAAAGTCACAATAGCACAGTCACTGGCAAACCAAACTGCACCAAAAAAAATAAAAATTCTCCAGGCAGCGCGTCTGCTCCAGCATACCTGGAGCAGCTTCAGAGACAGGGGAAGGGGGCTGGGCATGCGTGCCTGCCTGCATAATCACCGTGGGGGGGGGGGGGGGGAGGAGCTGGGCATACGTGCATGCCAACAAGCGAGAGAGAGAGATTCTGTCCCTCTCTCTTGCGACTGCAGCTCCCTGGCATGTAGGTGTAGGGCTTTTTATTATGCACGAGGCAGGCTGAAGGCACAAATGAAGCAGCCTGCCTGAGTTAATTGAATTAATTCTCTGAGGCACACATGGTAGCACCCTGACTGTGTAGTAAAATTGTTAAAGTTGTTGTGGATGGTTAATTGAGCTCATTCTCTGAGGCAGAAATGTAGCAGCATGCCTATTGTTAGTTAACTGTCCCCATTCTCAGTCAATTCCCCCAGAAGCATTAAAACCTGTGAAAGTTTTAAGGCCCCTACATTGCCAGAGTGATGTAAAGGAGTCTTATTATAAATGACAGTAAAGGAATCCTCAGCTAGGAAGATCTATTTGCTTTCTCACTTTTTTCCTGTGCCAAAGCGGCACAATGGGGTTAGATTACAGCTCAGGATTTATTTTACTTACTCATTTAAAAAAAAAGAAAAAAGACTTTGAGGGCAAATAAAGCATTTACCAAGCAGTCAATAAAATGTCAGGACAATCAGAACCAAGCACTTCCCAAAGTACCCAGCCAAGTCCAGGACAATGATTAGCAAAACTGTATGACTTTCATGTGTGAAAGTCTGAGCAATTTAAAATGGCATTCTACTCTTCCCCCCCCCCCCCCACCAGTTTGGTATTCTGTAATGTAATTTAAATGAAAATCAGGATTATAACTGGAATGCAGGGCATTAGTTACCAAGTGTTTGTAACTTAACTTTCATGTGTTTAAGAAATGCTGAATAGTTATCGTGACTTTTTCCTGTATTGTAGTTTAAATAAATTACCAAAACTATTGAAACTGGTGTGATTATACTGCATTATTTTGACACATAAAATATGCAGAATTTTGAATTTTTTGGTGCAGAATCCCCCCAGGAGTAGTATCTTGTAACTGAAGAAGGTAAACCTATTCAGTATGATAGTTTAAGCAGCAACTTAAGAGGAACCGTTTGGGCCAGCTGATGCCAAGAGCAGATCTGCATAACTTTAGCCTCTGCAGTCGAAATATTCTACCAACTCCTGCTGATGCAAATGACAGAGGACCTAAGGAGGTATGCAGGAAGGGAGGACAGAGAAAGATCTGGGCTTGGGAGGGAAGGGGAAAATTGCCCCCACTTCCTGTGGAGCTCCTCAGATCTGCCAGAGGGGAGATTCTCACACAAATCTTAGCAGGCTGATTTGGTCCCTCTTGCAAGACATTTGATGGAAGCATTCTCCTTCCCACCTTGGGTTGCCTCTGAGTTCTCTTCTCTAAAGAGCAAGGCTAGAAATGTACCTGTTTGTTTTTAAAAAGAGGACTCAGGTCTCCAGCCGCAATTTAACATCCTATGATAAGCATGCCAGAGCTGGTAATCCCAATCAAATTTTGAAATTATACTTCAAATTAACAAAATGTAGGTGCTGAGCGCTAAGTCTCAACCACTATGTTTTCTCTCTCTCCCATCTTCTTTGTTTGGAATTTTTGTGGTGTGATACAGGCCACTCAGTTTATGTGCTATGAAGTGGCAAAGTTAGACTATCAACTCTGAACACCTATTTATAGGACATTCTATTCTGGAATCCCTTCTACAAATCACTTCAAATTTGGTAGTAATACCCTAATTTAACCTCGTCTCTTCTCAATGAATTTTGAGGTTGATATAATGTTATAACAGTTTTTCTGGTTTTTAAAAGGAGGTCATAATCATGATTATAAAGAAGAGTCAGCTGCAACTTTAACTGTGGAGCAACTGCTGTTATTCCATAGCACTGGAGTATAGCAAACTCAGACAATCAGCTATGTAATGTACTACTCAGTGTTTTATACACAGTAACATTCCTGTCTTGACTGCTATTAATTAATTTAATCCTCATGCCATGTTGCTGTTTAGTCACTGATAGACAGACAGAGCGGATTATATTTGTTGCGTGTCTGTGTTAACGACTTGATATTGTTGAAATAAGAGGCTCAATTTAAATGATTTCATCTAAGATTATTAATCAGAGATAAGTACAGCACTATACAGAAGACAGAAATAAATACATTACTACCCTTTGTTGTCAGACTAAGAGCTGTACATGTATCTTACCTGCATCTGGAAGGGACATGCAGTTTTCATTTCCTCGCCCCCAAAGTTTTCATATCACTATCATTATATAGGATTTCAGACAAAGGAAACCCAGTTTCCAAGAATATTCTCCCAGAAACATATGTTGTGATGTCATTTCTATACATTCTCAGTTTACCTGACTCTTGTGTCAAAGCATAATTATTTACCGCTGAGGGCACTAACAATTCTTCAAGTTAATATCTCTCAGCGCATCTTTCTTACCCCACATTCTTCCGTATTGATTCCCCCAACAGAAAACATCTGCTATGACAATAATCTCTTATTAGTTTCCCAAGTCTATATATGCTTATGTCAGCATTTTATTTTATATATATATATATAATGTTAAGGAGATGATTTCCAAGAATATCTAGAGTTTTATAGACATGAAGGCTCCCTAGAGTTATTAAATACATTCCTAAATAGGGTAACTTACTGGTCAAGGACCAGTGTTCTGGACTTTAGAATTCAGGCATACTCTTTGTTGAAGATACAGATTCTAAAAAATAGTTAATATATATAAATGAATCAAATATAGAAAAAGGAAGAACTAAAAGTATTACTATTTACTAACCGGTACTAACATATTACATGGTGAAATTTATATTGTTATTCTGTCAAATGAAAAATTATGTAGGGCAAAATGGATCAAAAACGTACCAGATATATACAATTAATCTACAGACAAGCTATAAATATGTTAACAGTGAATACTGGAACAATGGTGCGAGCTGAAAATGTAATAAAATTGAACGTTAGTCCAAACCATCTGTGTAATGTAGCACAACTAGATTTTCAAATCAGATCCTACCTTTTTGTCACCCACAGCATTTTCTTTACTCTGTGCAGACATCCACTGGGGAAGTTTATGATGTGGAGAAATCATTTTCAATTCTATATGATTAATTCTTCTGCATTTCTGTTACTTTTGTTCTGTAAAATTTAAGGGGGAAAAAAGGCAGTTAGTGAACAGTCGGTATACGAATGAGAGCTATTATTGCTGTTTTATCATTTTTAGTCCCCCAGGGTCTTCATTTTAGCTGATCACTTTAGGCTCAAGCAATCTGTCCGCAGGGAAGGAAATGTACGTGACCTAGGTAAATGCAAGAGTTCTTAATCAGAGTTTCACCATCTGTTACATGTATACACAAATGTATAAAAATACATGAAAGAAGAAAATCCTGAAATATCCTCCTGAGAGTGAGTTCAGTAAAGTCTTTTGAACATTATGACAGCAACAACTAATTTAGGATGAAATGACTTCAGTGTATTTTTCCACTAAAATACTTCAGCCATTAACAGCTATGGTGCTAACATACCAAACAACCGTAGGGATTTGTTTGTTTGTTTAACACTTAATCTAGTGATGCACAGTTCTGTTCTTTAGCCAGCCTTCTTACTCAGAGAGTTACATGCAGTTCGCATAATTCATGGTTTGAAAACTCCCTTTGCAGAGAGTAGGAACACTGTTCTGATGAGAGCAGGTTGCCTCTGCTGTGAGGATTGGTCCTGAATGTTCCCACCCCACCAAGTTGTGGGGAAGAGGAACTCGTGGCGCAGCAACACACAATGCTGGTCTTGCCAGCTCTCGGTGCGGTTACACTGCCCACCGTGCTGTCTCCAGCAGTTCCAGTTCAACTCATTGCTTTGTTGCATGTCTAAGTTAATGACTCAAGATTTTTAAACAACGGGCTCAATTGGAATTATTTAATCTAAGATTATCAATCAGAGATTAGTCCAGCACTATACAGAATACAGAAAGAGATACGTTATTACCCTATCAAGAGCTGGCTCTGTCTCACTGTATCTGGAGGGAAGCGCAACCTTCACTCCCCCAGTGAAGTTCCCATACCAATATCATTATATAGGGTGGTAGACAAAGAAACCTTTTTTGCCAAGAATATTCCCCAGAAACATATGTTCTGATGTCATTTCTATACATTCTCAGTTTACCTGGTTTATGTGTGAAGGCTTGACTATTCACAGCTCAGAAGACTAACAATTCTTCAAGAGAATCTCTCTCAGTGGGTCTTTCTTACCCAACAATCATTCTTCCCTACTGAGTCCCCAACAGAAAACATCTGCTGTAACAACCATCCCTTATTACTTTCCCAAGTCTATATATGCTTATGTAAGCATTATATATGCGCCCTATATGTATGTATGTGTCTATGTTAAGGAGATTGTTTCCAAGAATATTTGGAGTTTTATAGACATTAGGATGCCAGAGATTGTTAAAATAAGGCATGATGGATAACATTCCCGCATAGGACCAGTGTTCTGCACCTTAGAATTCAGACACACTCTTTGTTGAAGATAAAGATTTTAAAGAATAGTTAATATATAAATGAATCAAATAAACAGAAAAAAAGAACTAACAGGGTTAATATTTACTAAGAGACATTAACAGCTTCCTCTTGAGTTCTGTAGCAGAGACCAGAGGCAACCCAACAAATGCACATAGCTCAGCACCCAAGAGCCTCAACAGCTTCCCCTCCACTTGGCCACCAGAGAGGTAAACACGATTGCAAGTGGTAGAGGAATGGCAGGCCAGTATTGAGATGAAGGAAGATTAATAACAGGAAAGAGGGAGAGCCTGGGCAAGGAGAAAGAAGACAAGACAGATCTGGTAAATGAGGAAGTGACAGGAGATAAAGGAGTACTTGTGGTACCTTAGAGACTAACAAATTTATTTGAGCATAAGCTTTTGTGGGCTACAGCTCACTTCATCGATGCATAGAATAGAACATATAGTAAGGAGATATACACACACACACACACACACACATAGAGAACATGAAAAGGTTGAGGTAGCCATACTGTCATAAATAGAAAGGGAAGGGTAAACCCCTTTAAAATCCCTCCTGGCCAGAGGAAATCTCCTCTCACCTGTAAAGGGTTAAGAAGCTAAAGGTAACCTCACTGGCACCTGACCAAAATGACCAATGAGGAGACAAGATACTTTCAAAAGCTGGTAGGAGGGAGAGAAACAAAGGGTTTGTGTGTCTGTCTATATTTTGTCTTTGCCGGGGATAGACCAGGAATGAAGCCTTAGAACTTTTAGTAAGTAATCTAGCTAGGTACGTGTTAGATTATGATTTCTTTAAATGGCTGAGAAAAGAATTGTGCTGAATAGAATAACTATTTCTGTCTGTGTATCTTTTTTGTAACTTAAGGTTTTTGCCTAGAGGGGTTCTCTATGTTTTGAATCTAATTACCCTGTAAGGTATTTACCATCCTGATTTTACAGGGGGGATTTCTTATTTCTAATTCTATTTTTATTAAAAGTCTTCTTGTAAGAAAACTGAATGCTTTTTCATTGTTCTCAGATCCAGGGGTTTGGGTCTGTGGTCACCTATGCAAATTGGTGAGGCTTTTTACCAAACCTTGTCCAGGAAGTAGGGTGCAAGGTTTTTGGGAAGTATTTTGGGGGGAAAGACGTGTCCAAACAGCTCTTCCCCAGTAACCAGTATTTGTTTGGTGGTGGTAGCGGCCAATCCAAGGACAAAAGGGTGGAATATTTTGTACCTTGGGGAAGTTTTGACCTAAGCTGGTAAAGATAAGCTTAGGAGGTTTTTCATGCAGGTCCCCACATCTGTACCCTAGAGTTCAGAGTGGGGGAGGAACCTTGACACATACCAACTGTAAGAGGCTAATTAATTAAGATGAGCTATTATCAGCAGGAGAAAAAAAACCCTTTTGTAGTGATAATCAAGATAGCCCATTTAGACAGTTGACAAGAAGGTGTGAGGATACTTAACATGGGGAAATAGATTCAATATGTGTAATGACCCAGCCATTCCCAGTCCCTATTCAAACCCAAGTTAATGGTATCTAGTTTGCATATTAATTCAAGCTCAGCAGTTTCTCATTGGAGTCTGTTTTTGAAGCTTTTCTGTTGCAAAATTGCGACCTTTAAGTCTGTTACTGAGTGACAAGAGAGGCTGAAGTGTTCTCCTACCAGTTTTTGAATGTTTGAATGTTATGATTCCTGATGTTAGACTTGTGTCCATTTATTCTTTTGCATAGAGACTGTCTGGTTTGGCTCTGTTTTGACAGATTGACAGAGCCAGAAGAGGAGTACCCAGAAGTCACCTACGACAGGACAGGCCCAACAAAGAAAATAACAGAACGCCACTAGCCATCACCTTCAGCCCCCAACTAAAACCTCTCCAGTGCACCAAAGATCTACAACCTATCCTGAAAAATGATCCCTCACTCTCACAGATCTTGGGAGACAGACCAGTTCTTGCTTACAGACAGCCCCACAACCTGAAGCAAATACTCTCCAGCAACCACACACCAAAAACACTAACCCAGGAACCTATCCTTGCAACAAAGCCCGATGCCAACTCTCTCCACATATTTATTCAAGTGACACCATCATAGGCCCTAATCACATTAGCCACGCCATCAGGGGCTCATTCACCTGCACATCTACCAATGTGATATGTGCCAGCAATGCCCCTCTGCCATGTACATTGGCTAAACTGGACAGTCTCTATGCAAAAGAATAAATAGACACAACTCTGACATCAGGAATCATAACATTAAAAAACCGGTAGGAGAACACTTCGACCTCCCTGGTCACTCAGTAACTGACTTAAAGGTGGCAATTTTGCAACAGAAAAGCTTCAAAAACAGACTTCAACAAGAAACTGCTGAGCTTGAATTAATATACAAACTAGATACCATTAACTTGGGTTTGAAGAGAGACTGGGAGCGGCTGGGTTATTACACATATTGAATCTATTTCCCTAAGTTAAGTATCCTGACACCTTGTCAGCTGTCTAAATGGACCATCTTGATTATCACTACAAAAATTTTTTTTCCTCCTGCTGCTAATAGCTCATCTTAATTAATTAGCCTTTTACAGTTGGTATGGCTACTTCCACTTTTTCCATGTTCTCTGTATGTATATACACCTCTACCCCGATAGAACGCTGTCCTCAGGAGCCAAAAAATCTTACCACGTTATAGATGAAACTGCATTATAGCGAACTTGCTTTGATCCACTGGAGCATGCAGGCCCCCCCCCCCCCCGGAGCACTGCTTTACCGCGTTATATCCGAATTCGTGTTATATCGGGTCGCATTATATTGGGGTACAGGTGTGTGTATATATATATCTTCTTACTATATGTTCCATTCTATGCATCCGAGGAAGTGATCTGTAGCCCATGAAAGCTTATGCTCAAATAAATTTGTTAGTCTCTAAGGTGCCACAAGTACTCCTGTTCTTTTTCTGCATACAGACTAACACGGCTGCTACTCTGAAACCTGTCATTATGCACGGAGATAAAGAGAAGGTACTTACTGGTGTCTAATGTTCTGAGTCACCTCTGTGCATTTGCACTTATGGGAGTTGCTCACCGGTGGCAAGCACACAGAACCTCCTGGAAGACAGCATCCACCAGGGTGGGGGGAGAAGGGGAGAGTACGCATGGGCAAGTGACCTCTCATGGCATCAAATGTTCAGCAACTCAGGCTATAAGAGACTTCACCTCCTTCACTTCCTATCCCTTCTCCTGATCCAGTGTCCTGATGTTATACAGGACTCTGAGGTGAAGGGAAAGATGGTCACTGAGTGTGAATGCACAGGAGATTGGTGGATAACCTCTCCTTCTTTGCGAGCCTCAATACCAGAGTGGATAAAAATCAATTTTTTTTTCATTTAAATCGGATATTTTTTGATAAAATGCTTTTAGAGGAAAAAACCTATCTAAAAATAGTTTTAATTAAGATACATTATAGCTCAAAGATATCTCATCATAGAATAAGGATTATAAATTCTAATTCTATAGTATGAGACAATATAGTCATGTAATATTTAAGAAAAGTTTTGTAAATTAGTTCCAATAGTTCATGGATTAGGGACCCAATCTTATGGGGTTGCAGGGGCTTCTGCATAGATTTAGATTAATCTTTCTATCTACCCAATGGGACTCAGTGCTCAGTCTAGAAGGTACCATCAGAGAAGCTTAGTTTTGCAGTTCTCAAACTGTGGATTTGTGTATCCAGAGATAACATGCTTGTTAACAGCAAAAATGTTTTTAAATAAACAAACAAATAATATATCGAGGTAAGAAATAACAGACCTCAACCCGATTGTCCCTCTGCAAATTTGTGTACACAGAGTCAATCCCTTACATCTTTCTAAAAGTGCAAATTTTCAAAAAGATCAATAAACAGAAGATTGTTGGGGGCAGAATAGATCTGGACAAGGAGAAGAAGTCTGGAGATAAATGTGAGAAGGGAGGGACAGACAGTTGAAACAAAAGTGAAACTGTTTGAGCAGCATATTCCAGAAATCTTGAGGTCTTTGAGTGTAGCCTTCATTGATTTGAGATCTACCATACCATTCTCTCACTAGAAGGGAAAACCTATAAGGGCAGCAGGCCATAAAAGAGACCCAGTTTGGGAATAAGAACCATTCAAGAAATATATGTTTGCTGATAATGTTTTAAAGAAAGTCACACCAGTGAACTGGTGGAAGTCACTTAAGCACTTGGATTCAGAGACTGTTGAAGTGATAATCTCACTTTTAACAGCAGTAGCTTCTTCTGCCGGTGTAGAAAGAATATTTTCTTCCTTTGGACTAATTCATTCCAAATTGAGAAATCGTTTGGGACCTGAAAAAGCAGGAAAGCTTGTTTTTCTTTTCCAGATTATGAACAAACAAGAAAATGAAAGTGAAGACGACTGAGTTAGCTGCAGACACCAATATTTTAAGTTTCTCATGTTGACCTGGCTGACAGTCGATTTAATTTTTGTTGTTGTTTTTTTAATATTTCATTTAACTATTTTAGTTAAACAATTTTAACAAAAACAAACCTGATTTTAAAAAACTTGAATGTTTAACTAAATTCAAAAATTCAGATGCTTGTTTTGTTAAAATATTTTATGTTTGCTGTTGTAGAAAAAAATCCAGAATACATAACGTTGTTGTTTTAGTCAAATAAAACAATTTAAATGTCTGTCTGGTGATGTTCTCTTCCTAATACAGCATGGCAAGAAAATCCTCCAAATATTAATGATTAACCTGTTGAATTGGAGATAGTTCACCTCTCAATGACTTCATAAATATCTGCTTCAATTACCTTTGGTAAATGAAATAACCAAACAAACAATCATTCTTCTTCTGATATAGCTGTAAAACTAATCTGAAAAGTTTTCAAAATAAAATCACTTAAAAATATAGTGTGTACCTTCTAAAAATGAAACCTACATCTATCTCTGAGTTATGAAGAATATGTATTAAGGTTATAACAACCAACAAGAATGCACTTTTATGTAGAAATCCATGACTAAATTGAGTCTTCCTGACTCGTGATTTGAATCAAATCCACCCTGCTCAGTACATTCCCACTTGTGGGAGATTAGTGAGCGGTATTGCCCAGGTGGATGAGGAGCTCTTAGCAAAATACAAACTGCAACACTGCTCTCCCAAATTGAGCACTGGAGTGCCATGCTAAAAACATGGAGTAGTGCCTGGTGAAAAATACATACTGGCCTTCAAGTTGCAGCTCTACAGATTTTCCCTACTGGGATGTACATGCCACAGAAGCCACTGGGGTTCCAGTCGAATGGTCCTTAACCCTTGCTAGTCCTGGTACCCTCACTATGTTGAAATAGTTTTATACAGACCTTAATCCAATTAGATCTCTGTGTGGCAGGGTGGATTGATTTAAATCAAAGCAATTTAATCATGATATAATCAGCAAGCAGGAAACTGAGTTAAATAATTTATTTTAATCTTAGTTTGCTTTTGTACTTTTTATTTTTCTAAAGAAAGGCCGATTCTCACTGGTTGGTAAACATGTTGATTTGCAATTAAATTAGCCTTTACAGCTAAATTTGGGCATTCTTTTTGCTAATCAGGAGGATGCACTATATCTATATATATTTATTTAATCAATTATATAACAATTTATATTTATTCAGATTTTTAATTTTTACATTTTTATTATGTTAGAAAATGGTGAATTACGCATTTCTTCTTTTCTAGATGGTTTTTTATTCATGATTTTTGTCACTATTTGGATGGAAATTCAATCACACAAAAACAGTCTCATACTTTTCTTTAATTAGTTAAATAGTTACTTTAAATGTGCTGGATACATAAGTAAATGTTTATCAAAACATGCTTTGCATTTAAAACTAATGATTAATTAAGCAATGGAAGTATTATCTGTGGTTAGCGAATTGAATTTATTGTTTCTGGTTACCAGATTCTTCAAGATTGTAGAATTAGTATGTCTCATCCTCTCACACCTAGGCCTGGTCTATGCTACAAAGTTAGGTCAATATAAGCCATGATAGGTCGATTTAATAACGTATGTGTCTACAGTACCAAGTCCCTTCTGCTGACCTAAGTGGCCTGTAAAGTCGACTTCTGTACTCAATCTCCGCGAGAGGCGTTGTGCTTGATTCGACATGGGATAGTGTAGACACTGCGTTGTGCAATTTGAATGAATTGGCCTCCAGGAGGTGTCACACAGTGCTCTGCTGTAACTGCTTTGGAGAGCACTTTCAACTCCACTGTATGTCAGCCAGGTACACAGGAAACAGCCACTCCCCTGTTAAAGCCCCGGGAACTTTTGAATTTTCATTTCCTGTTTGATCAGTGTGGAGAGCTCATCAGTACAGCTGATTATAGAGACTCAAGGCCGCAAACGCACTCCAACATGGAGTACACAGGAGGTGGTGGATCTTATTGCTCTATGGGGAGAAGAGTCTGTGCAGGCAGAGCTCCAATCTAGCAGAACAAACACTGACATCTATGCCAAAATCGTGGGGGGTATGGGGAGAAGGGCTACACCAAGGACCCACAGCAGTGCCACGTTAAAATAAAGGAGCTCCGGCAAGCGTACCATAAGACAAGGGAGGCAAACAGTCATTCTGGTTCTGCCCGACAGACATGCCGCTTTTATGAGGAGCTGCATGAGATTCTCAGCGACGACAACACCACTACCCCAAAACTCTCCATGGATACCTCCCAGGAGCCCCAGGTGGCATCAAGCAACAACGAGAAGGAAGAGGAGGAGGAGGAGAATGCAAGGCAGGCAAGCACAGGATCCATTCTCCCCGAAAACCAAGAACCATTTTTAACCCTGGAGCCCATCCCTTCAGGAGACCAACTGCTGGGGGACCATGATGCAGGGGAAGGCACCTCTGGGGAATGCACATTTCCAATCAAACTGTAGGGTTACATGCTGTTATTTTTTAAGTTTAATCTGAACAAAAAAGTAGGTGTAGTGGGTATCTGTGGCCACTCCAGCTACGCAGAGGGTGCTCTCAGAAAAAAACGGTTTACGTGCACAGGGATGGCCTTGGAATCCTCCACGGCGATCTCTAGGAAGCTTTCATGGAGGGTCTCTGCAATCCTTTGCAGCAGGTTTCTGGGAAGGGCTTCCTTATTTCATCCACCACAGGAGGACACTTTCCCACACCACTCCAGTATTAACTCTGCTGGCATCATTGCAGCACAGAACATTGCAGCATAAGGGCCAGGTCTGTACCCAGACAGCATCTGCTCCCTTTCCATCTCTGTTACCCTCAGGAGAGTGATATCGCATAGGGTCATCTAGGGGAAATGGGGGGAAGTTTTGCATGCTAGCCCTTAAGCCGCAAACAATTCAACAAGTAATCCACCCCATAATCCACAGTCACTGTGTATTGCAACCAGGATTTTTTTAAAAAGTGAGGGGGTGGGGGGAGAAGCTTCCTGTTTGTATCCCTCCTCCCCCCCCCCCCCAACCTGGTGTCGCTTTTGTAAAAATCAAACTATTTGGGGGGCTTTACATTGGTACCTGTCCTCAGGGTGCTAGGGGAAAGGAGGCTTTTCTGAAGTTCCAACCAGTGATCCCAAGGATGTGTTCACAAAAGCTGCAGCAAAGACCTCATGCCCATACGCACCATGGCTAGAGCAGCAAACTGACTCTTGCAATAGCCAGTGGTTGTGATTACGTTGTGGCCTGCAGGGAAGTGCACTGAGGGGTATTTATTTCATAAAAAGAATTAACCTTGCACCAGAAACAATGCATGCACTGTCAATGCTACCCTTGTCCTTTGTATTCTTTGTAGCTGAAACCTTGTCTGTCGGTGCATCCTCCACACTGGGGCAGAGACTTTCCCAGATTAGAAGGCGGAAAAGAAGACTCGGGAGGACATGTTCAATGAGTTAATGCGCACCTCTGAGAATAATAAGACAGAGCTCAGAGCATGGAGGATTACAATGTCTGACAAACTGGATATGGACAGAGAGGACAGGAGAATATGCAGGGAACAAAAGCGTGCCAGGCAGGAAGAGATGCTGCAGATTATGAGGGGGCAATCAGACATGTTGAGGCGTCTGGTGGAGGTTCAAGAAAGGCAGCTGGATGCTACATTCTCTCTGCAGCCTATGCTGAACCTGCTGCCATCATTGCCAAGTTCCACATCCTCCTCGTCCAAACGTCCTATGAGTTGGGGGGTCGGGGGGGGATAAAGAGTCCAATATTCCTTGCACTCAACACTAGGGGAGGGTACAAGGATTGTTATTGCTTTGACTGTTATTGCAGTGCAATTGTAAGCAAGCTTTCCTTGTTTCTCCCCCTACCACCATGTTTTCAACGCTTTTGCCCCACTTTTCTTTCCTGTTTCTGTGTGTTTGTGTGCATAATAAAACTTAACGGATTGAGGAGAAAAGGCTCTTTATTCATTCAGCACACCATGGTTAGTGGGAGTGGAATTCACATAGGAGAAAATGCAATGAAGAGGATAGCTTGGTAAGGAACAACACAGATAGGTGTCACATTACTGTGGATCATTGCTGAAACTGGTTTTCAAAGCGTCACAGAGACGTGGAGCCCCTCAATGTGCTCTTCTTATTGCCCTGGTGTCTGGCTGCTCAAAATTGGCTGCCAGGCAATCTGCCTCAACCCCCCACCCCGCCAGAAACTTTTCTTCCTTTGTTTCACAGATATTATGGAGCACACAGCAGGCAGCAATAACAATGGGGATATTGTTTTCACTCAGGTCTAACCTAGTAAGCAAACAACGCCAGCAGCCTTTTAAATGTCACATTCTACCACCATTCTGCACTTGCTCAGCCTATGGTTGAATGGTCCTTACTGCTGTCCAGGCTGCCAGTGTATGGCTTCATGAGCCATGGGAGCAAGGGGTAGGCTGGGTCTCCCAGGATCATGATTGCCATTTGATCACCACCAATGGTTGTTTTGCAGTCTGGAAAGAAAGAACCTGCTTGCAGCTTTCTGAACAGATCAGAGTTCCTAAAGATGTGCACGTCATGAATCTTTCCTGACCATCACTCGTTGATGTTGGTGAAACAGCCCCTGTGATCCACCAGTGCTTGCAACCCCATTGAGAAGTACCCCTTTCGGTTTATGTAATCTTTGGCAAGGTAGTCTGGTGCCAAGATAGAGATATGCATTCCATCTATAGTCCCACCGCAGTTAGGAAATCCCATCGCAGCAAAACCATCCACTATGTCCTGCACGTTGCCCAGAGTCACTACCCTTCTCAGCAGAAGTCTGTTGATTGCTCTGAAAACTTGGATCGTAACAGATCCCACAACAGATTTACCCACTCCGAACTGATTCCCCATTGACTGGTAGCAGTCTAGCACTGCAAGCTTCCACAGATCTATCACCACTCACTTCTCCACTGTCAGAGCAGCTCTCATTTTAGTATTCCTGCACTTCAGGGCTGGGGAAAGCTCTTCACACGATTCCTGGAAAGTGGTCTTATGCATTTGAAAATTCTGCAGCCACTGCTCATCATCCCATAGCTGCATAACGATGCAGTCCCATGAGTCAGTGCTTGTTTCCTGGGCCCTCAAGCGACGTTCAACTGTGTCAAGGTGATGTAGGACTGTCGCCAGCAAATGTGAATTGCTCCGCTCTATGTCTTCCAGCAGGGCTACTTGCGTGGCATCACATTGTTCCACACGGCGGCTCCTGTATCAGCTGTGTAAATACTGAAGGATAAGGTGCAAGGTGTTTGTAATGCTCACAACAGTGTACAGCTGAGAGGGGTCCATACTTACCATGCTATGGCATCTGCGCGGGTAACCCAGGCTTATGAAAAAAGGCTTGGTTTGTTTGCCGTTGATTTCAGGGAGGGAGGGAGGTAAGTGGGAGGCTAATGCCATGTTCCCATAACCACCCATGCAAATGTTTTGGTCCCATAAAGGTACTGCAAGCCTAACCCAAAATTCCACTTGGCTACAGGCACTGTGGGATAGCTACCCACAGGTCAGCACTCTATGCGTCGATGCAAGCCCTGCTAGCGTGGATGCACTCCGACGACACAATGAGCATAGTGGGGACACACAAGATCGACTTGCTTAAATCAGAGGCTCGATATCGACTTACATAAAACCAACAACTTAGTAGTGGAGACGTGGCCCTAGTGTTGATTTATAAATTGGAGGAGGAAATTCATTGAACTGAATTAGTTGAATAAACTGAAATTAAGAAATATTCTCGCCACACCTACAGAAGAGGCTACTGCTGTCAAAAGCTGGTTATGCACTTCAACAAACTCTGATTCCAGCTGCTTAGCCAGTGACTTCCTCCAGTTCAGTGGTCTTTCTTTAAAACATGTATAGCTTAATATTTTTATTTAATGTAAATTATTTTAATATATTATAGTAAATTTAGGCATTAACAGATTGTCAATTTCAACTTTAATTTTAAATACTTTTAAAAATAAACCTTTAAATACATTTTAAAAATCTGATTTTTTAAAATCAGATATTTTTATCCACTTTGCTGAGTGAAGATTGGTATTCCCTGGCATCTCTTCTCAAATGTGACAAATAGCCCATTAATCTCTTGAAAGAGCTTTTATCTTTTCCAGGTTTAAAAAAAAACACCATAGGACTTTTTTTACATCTGCAGCATGGAGATATTTCACCTGGATGAGAATAGGTTCTGGGAAAGAACCCAAGAAGGAGTAGATTTATATATTTCAGATACACACACACATACAATGTGGAAATTGACACCACTTTGGGCATAAAGCAAGGGCAAGGGTGAAGTGTATGAATCCCTTTATCTTTATGCACTGCTGTATAGGAGGGAGCAGCCATTAGAGCCTGGGGCTAAATGGCCCTCTTGCTGATGAGGAACGCTGTTGTCAAGGTCAGATAAGTACGTAAGAGGTTTAAGGGAGGTCTCTTCAGCTAGGGTTAATATTAATATAGGACTCAGGTTCTCTGGGTGGCGGAAAGGAACCCTGGAGACCGTTGGGTAGGAGAAATCATCCATGTTCCAAGGGACATCGTCAACATCTAAGGTTTCCAGATTGCTGACGAATCATGGTGTCACGTCCACTGGCCGGTTTACAGATGTGCTCTCCCAATGCCAGTATCAGAGCTGTGGGTTGCGGCAAAGCCTCAATCCAAAGGCCATTGCTGATGGGGCAGCCCCAAAGTTTGGAACAGATAGCTTACATCTGGCTACACCAGTTAGAGCCTGGATAGGACTGTAGCTATATGGCCACATGAATAATTGTAATGGCTCTGGCATCAGCTCTTTCCAGGCACCAGACAGTGTTGGGCTGGCATGGGTGCCAAATGCCCCAGGAGCTGAAGTCAACACAGAGGACCCTTACAACCCATCTATTCTCATCCCACAATGGGGTAACCCTTGCTGGAGGCCTGGGAGAGAATTCTGGGATAGCAGAAGATGTGTAATGGGTTTGCCAGACTCTGCGAAGACGGCCTAGTTCTGCCACATGGTGACTGGGATGGGGTCTGAGGAATCACGATCAGGGACAACCCTTCTGTCACAGGCGCCGACAGGGTGAGAACAAACTACTGCTACTGCTGGGAGGCACCAGGGGATCCCACACCACAGGAGTGAAGAGTCTTCCCCTTCCTTTCTTAGGCAACTTTGTGGTGCTGGCATGCTTCCTCTTGTCCTCCTTTTAGGATCAATGTCTGGGAGCGAGCTTGGTGCCAATACGTCAGTGTTGGGGCCTGGAGACAAGGCAGAGGAAGCGGTAAGATTCTCCAGAGTAGGTTTAGAGGAAGCCTGGGGAGAGTCAAGTGCCATCATGTTTGGAGCCTATGGTGCAGCTTTTCAGTGGGTGCTGACAGCACAGACTGGGCCTTTGCCTTGGCAACTGCAGGGGTCTTCGGAGAGCCCATGCTGAAGCCTCTAGAAGAGGCAGGTGCCAAAGCCAAGGCAGGAGTTGCCTCTTGAGCTCTGTGAGGGTGGGCTTCAGCACCCGAGGTTCATTCCAGTCTTAGTGCAGAACTAAGTTCCTCTGCTCTCAGCACCCCAAGCAAGGTAGGCTCAACACCAAAGATGGGGCTTTTGGCAGGCCCAAGGTGCAAAAGCCAGCAGAGTGCACACTAGGCCGGAGAATGTGCCTCCTCCAGGTACCCGATGTATCTCAGAATCTGATGCTCAGAACAGATACTTATCAGGCATGAGGCATACTTCCTGAACTCTCTTTTAGGGTGTGGCTTCAGCGCCCAAAAACCCCAAGGGCTCCCAGGAGATTTAGAAAAAACTCAGTGAGTCTATGAAAGTATTAAAACTATACAACCTTACTAGAGAAACTAAGCTGTCCATAGATTTGGGAGGTTAAAACTCAAACAAGTGCCTCACTACAGACACAGCAGTGGGTCCCTTCCGTTCTTTAAGGCAGCAGAAAAAGAACAGGTCCTGTTGGAGGAGTGCAATCTTTTATACAGAGCTCTGCAATCCAAGTGCTCAATTTCAAGAGGATGCTCATGCATGCACTCCTAAGAGATGCCGCTTTCAAGAGGGCTCTGTGCACCCATTTGCCAGGAGACAGTTCCCACTAGTGGGAACGCACGGATGCCCTCAAAGATGAACCTAGTTAGTTGAACACCTATTAGCCGATATCCCTACCTGAAAGATGCATCACCTAGTCCAAGCCCACAGGGTGCTGCCCCAAGGGATCACTCAGTGAGCTCTTCACAGAATTATCGAAGTCACCTAGTTAGACTTTGACAATGCAGGGTTTTCTTGTACATTTTCAAGACCCTGTCCCACCACCATCTGTCACTATTTTTAAAAAATATATAGATTCAAGCAATGCAAGTTCCAACACCTCTACTGAGAAACCATTCCGCAGCCTACTAGATCTGTGTCCACATTTTTCTGAAGAGTCAGCCAACATGTTCCTTTTCCAGTTATAACATTCACACCACCCTACATAATTTATCTCCTACCTTGGTGCTTACCTGAAAAAGTTTGTAAGCGTTATGTTCCCTTCGCGCTGCATCCTTCCACTGGCTCCCTGTTCTCCATTTCATCAAATACAATGTTTTCACTTCCAAGGCCTTTCACAGCTTCTCTCACACGTTATCAAGATCTCAACTCCCACCTCCATCCTGCCAGTGAAGGCAGCCTTCATTACCCACTTGTTACACGTTAAACAAGCACCTTCAGGCTCTCTCTCACCATGCTGTACACATGGGATGAGCTCCACATAAATACCCTCAAAGCCACTTCATGGTCCCTTTTCACATCTCTCCTTAATTCTCCTCTTTGTTGGAATACCTACAAAACTCATGACAACCATCAGGCAGCAGGCGTGGTGAGCCCACTGCCTAGCATGCTAACCAGTCCTGACTTGTTTCTTTATGCTCCCCAGTCTGCTTGTCTGCATTCACTTGTCCTAAACTGTAAGCTCTTTGCAGCAGGAACCATCTTTTGGTGTGTTTGTACAGCGCCCAGCACAATAAGTCCCTGGTCCAGGACATGAGGTTCTAAAGCAACAAAGAACCTCCTTCACAAGTCAGTCCTGCCAGCCCACCATCCAGTTTTATATCTTCTGCAAATTTAATTAATGACCTTTTGGTTCCTCTTCTAGATCTAGATCACTAATAAAGAGGTAGAATAAGTCTGAATGTGTGATTCTACTCTAGTGCATTGCAGTTCATCACACCAAGGGTCTTATTCTCCCATAAGTCTAGTTCACACAAGTAGGGCTATGATTGTCATGCCAATTTTTAAAACATTTCACGGCAGAGGTTGAGAAAAATAGTTATAGATCATAAAAAGAAGACGACGAGAGGATCGGAGAGTGAGCCCACCCCATGCTCACCCTGTAGCAGTGGCTCCAGCCCCCTGTACCTGTCCTATACATTTGAACTACCATTCAGGTTTTGCACATCCACCCCTCCAGAGATGGAGGGACAGAGGGGCAAATTTGATTGGTGTTACACCCTAGCACATAATTTTGATGCACAGAAAGTTGGCCAGAAATGGAGGGGCAAATATGCCAAGAATGAGTGGACTAGGTCACACTGCCACTTGGTTTGGTGGCATTTCATGGACTTTATTCAAACTCAGTTTCCACGACCACTATGACATCCATGACAAAACTGTAGCTTTACCCTCAAGCACTAAAAGTACTTGATATGTACATAAATCCATGGGAGAAGAGACCTTTTACATTAATCTTATTGCATCAAGGTGCTTTTACAAACAACAAATTTGTCTTTTTAGTAAAAACACTATTACTGTTTCATCTTACAATTCTCACTATTTTGATGCAGAAAGAGGAAATGATCTTTACAGTACTCAGTTGTGTAAAAAAAAAAAAAAAAGTAAAACACAGCTGCCTTTAGCATAATAAATTGCCAATTTATTTTGATTGCTGATTTAATGCCAGCAATCAAAAATTATTCTAGTTGGAAATAAGTATTAAGTTGGGTAAGTAAAAGATTTAGGCAGAGGCCATTTAATCAGAATCATTCAACTTTTGGTCCAACCACCAGTATTAGTAATTACAATTTCCTTTATTTTAACAGGCAACTCTGGTATTTTTTTTTTTTTTTGGTCCAAATCTCTTCTGTGATCATGATGAAAGCAACAAGCAGTAATCATCAATATGAAAAGCAATAAATATATCCTACAATTCAGTCAGCCTATGATGCGCAGAAAGTTATATTATTGCTAGTAAGTTGTGCTGCTTCCAATCAAAAACAATATTCTCAAATATTACATAGAAATAATGCACGACTCAAAATATCTTCTGCCTGATCTGATTAAGGCTTGTTATTTCTCTGGAAATGTGACACCACCTTTTTAATGCAGATGCACAAGTTTGTTTATAACAAAAACATCTTTGAAAGACAAAAGGATGGCATTTTGCTAGCATTAATTTCTTTGCAGTTCTCTGTAGCCAATTATTTCATATAATTATTTCTGATGTGGTTAATTCGTATGTAATCAATGTGTGATAAACAGAGGTAGATAAAAGTATAGGAATGAGTACAATAGTATTATAGGGGTATAAGGCTGACATATTTATGAGTGATGAGTCTCTATTAGGTATATAAACAAAGTAAGGCTAATGCAAGATCTACAGCCTGAGGCCTGTACAACTGTAGGTTACTCATATTAGGCTTTAGACCTAAAGAAGGGTTGACATAACCCTGTACCAGTAAACTTACAAGATTACTGTAAAGAATGTGTCAATGGGTGATGTTCAGGAAAATATGCCACAATGTACCCATCTAAACGGCAAGGCACCTACCTGATTGGGACATCAGGGAAAATACTGCAGCAACCGCATGTTGCCATGGGGACTTGTTGCCATAAATACTAATGAAAATAATGGGAATTAAGAGGATATCTTATGAAAAGCAGGGTACCCCACATTTTATGGGGTGCGGAAAGCCCAGTAAAGAAAAAGGATTTGGAACCTTCATGCACGTGCATAAGGGTTATGGACATGAGCGTAACACAGCACAAAAAGGGTTCCCCAACACAAATGGGAAGAAAGAATCCATCAGAAGACCCTCCACAGAGTTTATATCAGTATAACATGTTTCTGAAACACTACACTCAGGGGACAGCACCGATTTAAGAAGGTCCCCCCGGCCCCCCCCACACACACACACACTTCAGTTAAATTTGTGCAAAGACTGACTGTAGACAAGCATTTGTAGACTACTAATGCTTGTGGCATTTAATTTCTATCTATTTATATAGCATTCACCGCTATTATCTTAGCGGCTGTGTTGACATATATACTGTAATGAACTTCAGCCAGGAATTGTATTAACTGTGTTTCACTTTGAATTAATGTTCTCAGAAGTCACCTAAAAAACTTATTTTTCTCCCTTCACTGTACCTACTATACAAATGGACCAAAACTTATCAAAATGGTCAGTCTGGAAATAGCATAGCTAAGTGATTTTTTTCTGTATTACCAGAGTCCCCTTTACAGAAACAAGTTAGTCCAGTAAGAGATATTACCTAATCTCACACATCTTGTCTCTCTAATATCCTGGGACCAACATGGCTACACTTCAGAATCCCCTTTCACACACAATGTTCTCCCCTCTCATACCTCTACCTCCAGTCTGAACAGAAAGGCTGATTCTGTCCCTTACCTCCAGACCCAAACACCATAACATCTCTGAACATACACTGATGGGCAGAAAGCTTGATTTTTTTTAATCCACTTGCCATAATTTGCTTGTTATTCACATCAAGGGTGGAGAACGAGTGACATATTCTAGATACAGCCCCACCCAAAATAGTCGCTAGTGCAAAGCAAGCGCACATCCCTCTATAGAAATCAGAGAGTATGCAACAGTCCCCTCCCCAGTCATGTAGTGTATATTGAGACCCTCAATTGATAGAAGTAGCTCCAACCAACATGTGCTGCAGATGTTGAGTTTGGAAGCTAGAATTCTCCTATAGAAACATTTATTTTGCTTCATTTAGCTTTATTTGTGTGTGCACATGTCTCCTGCACACACATGTATGCCTCCTAGTGGTACATGACCACGCTCTCCCTCTTACAGCTCAGCATCCCTGCTCCCTCCTCTCAGCTAGGGACACACGGCCTAGTCCCAACAAAGCTCCTGAGGTTCACTAGGCAAAACTAGAAAAGGACTGCCCAACCAGGACTCCTGTGGCCACAAGTCCTTGGAGTATTCTTGCCTAAGGGCTTGTCCACATTACCCGCATGACCAACAGGCAGCGATCGATCCAGCAGGGGTCAACCGCCAAACGCTCTCCTGTCAACTCCGGTACTCCACCAGGGCGAGAGGCACAGGCAGAGTCGACGGGAGAGCGTCAGCCGTCGACTTACCGCAGCGAAGACACCACTGTCAGGGTATGTCTACGCTACCGCCAGATCGGCGGGCGGGGATCCATTTAGCGTCTCTAGTCTAGACATGATAAATCGACCTCCCCCTCCCCTCCGGAGCGCTCTCCCACCGACTCCTGTACTCCAGCTCCGCGAGAGGCGCAGGCGGAGTCGACGGGGGAGCGGCAGCCGTCGACTCGCTGTGGTGAAGACACCGCGGTGAGTCGCTCTAAGGACGTTATTCACGCAGCTGAAGTTGCGTCACTTAGATCGACCCCCCCCACACACACACACACACACACACCTGCCCCCCTCCCCCCCCCCCCCCCACACACACACACCCTGGCTCCAGAGCCTGAGCCGGAACGGCCACACGGCGATTTATTGCTCGCTCGCTCGCGGCCGCCTGGCCAGAGTCTGGCTGCCCGGCGGGGAGACTCGCCCCCGGCGGGGAGACTCGCCCCCGGCGGGGAGACTCGCCCCCGGCCGCCGCGCAGAGCTAGCCCGAGAAGCCTGGGCTCCCAGCGGCTGGGCTGCCGCAGCTCCTGCCCCGGGGCTCCCAGCTGCAGTGGCGGCGCGGCCTCGGCAGTGGCCTCCTCCTCTCCTCACGAGGGGCGGACCCGGCGCCGGCGGAAGGCGCGGCTGGCACGGGAGCCCCCGGCCGGCCGGGGAGGCCTGGCGGCAGCTCGGGCGAACCCAGCCGCAGCAGCCGCGAGGCCCCGGGCGGGCTCGGACCGCGGCCGGGAGGGGGGCGCGCTAGGACCCCGGGGACCGCCCGCCCGCAGGGAGAGGGGAGGCCGGCGCCCGGCACTCTCCGCAATGGGGGTCCCCTGACCTGCTCCACCGCTTGCTACGCTCCCCCGACTCGCTCAGACCCGCCGCGCGCGGGCGACGTCATCAGCCCGCCGCCCGTCGCCCCGCAGCACGTCACCTCCCTCCGCCGAGGCTGGAAAGTTACCCGAGGGGAGGCGCATGCTCCGTGAGGCCCTGTCGCGGTGCATGCTGGGGGTTGGAGTTTCAGGGCCGGGTCGGTACCTGGGAGAGCGGCGCCAGCTCCATCCCCCGAGCCTGTGGCGCGGGCCCCGTTCTGCCGCTGTGTTTCTCGGCGGAGCGGAGTGGGCCGCGGGGCCGGCGGGGGATGCTCCTTCCCGGTTCCCGGCGGGACTGTGCGCGGCGGCCGGGAGCGGCGGGCGGCGGCGGTTGGTGAAGGGCAATTGCAGCAATGGAGTAAGTGTCTCCCTTCGCCTAGCGACGGGGGCCGTGGGGAGGGGGCACGGAAGTGGGGGTTCAGTGGGGGGGTGCAGCGTGAGGGAGGGGGCACGGAAGTGGGGGTTCAGTGGGGGGCAGCAGCGTGGGGGAGGGGGCACGGAAGTTGGGGACAGCAGCGTGGGGGAGGGGGCACGGAAGTGGGGGTTCAATGGGGGGCAGCAGCGTGGGGGAGGGGGCACGGAAGTGGGGGTTCAGTGGGGGCAGCAGCGTGGGGGAGGGGGCACGGAAGTGGGGGTTCAGGGGGGGCAGCAGCGTGGGGGAGGGGGCACGGAAGTGGGGGTTCAGGGGGGGCAGCAGCGTGAGGGAGGGGGCACGGAAGTGGGGGTTCAGTGGGGGGTGCAGCGTGGGGGAGGGGGCACGGAAGTGGGGGTTCAGTGGGGGGCAGCAGCGTGGGGGAGGGGGCACGGAAGTGGGGGACAGCAGCGTGGGGGAGGGGGCACGGAAGTGGGGGTTCAATGGGGGGCAGCAGCGTGGGGGAGGGGGCACGGAAGTGGGGGTTCAGTGGGGGCAGCAGCGTGGGGGAGGGGGCACGGAAGTGGGGGTTCAGTGGGGGGCAGCAGCGTGGGGGAGGGGGCACGGAAGTGGGGGTTCAGGGGGGGGCAGCAGCGTGAGGGAGGGGGCACGGAAGTGGGGGTTCAGGGGGGGGCAGCAGCGTGAGGGAGGGGGCACGGAAGTGGGGGTTCAGTGGGGGGTGCAGTGTGGGGGAGGGGGCACGGAAGTGGGGGTTCAGTGGGGGGTGCAGCGTGGGGGAGGGGGCACGGAAGTGGGGGTTCAGTGGGGGGGTGCAGCGTGGGGGAGGGGGCACGGAAGTGGGGGACAGCAGCGTGGGAGAGGGGGCACGGAAGTGGGGGTTCAATGGGGGGCTGCAGCGTGGGGGAGGGGGCACGGAAGTGGGGGTTCAGTGGGGGGCTGCAGCGTGGGGGAGGGGGCACGGAAGTGGGGGTTCAGTGGGGGGGCTGCAGCGTGGGGGAGTGGGCACGGAAGTGGGGGTTCGGTGGGGGCTGCAGCGTGGGGGAGGGGGCACGGAAGTAGGGGGGCAGCGGGGGGCAGCAGCGTAGGGGGAGGGGGCACGGAAGTGGGGGGGCGGCGGGGGACAGCAGCGTGGGGGGAGGGGGCATGGAAGTGGGGTTCAGTGGGGGCTGCAGCATGGGGGAGGGGGCACGGAAGTGGGGGGTGCAGCATGGGGAATGGGGCATGGAAATGGGGGTTCAGTGGGGGCTGCAGCGTGGGGGAGGGGGCATGGATGTGGGGGTTTAGTGAGGGGGCTGCAGCTTGGGGGGAGGAGTAGTCATGGGAAGTAGGGAGTCACTGGGGGGCTGCAGCTGAGGGAGGGAGGGTACTGGAGGGGCTGGTCTTCCATACCATGGCTTTTGGGTGGTTGGGGTCATCACTGGGAGAAATGGGGGTTTACCGGGGGCTGCATTCAGGGACAAACTAGAGGGCAGTAGAGTGGCAGGCTGTGGGGGATTACAGAGGACTGTGTGGCAGTAGAGTGGGGCTATGCCGGTGCCACCAAGTCTCCTGGGGAATCCCCCAGTTCTGGGGGCTGTAATAGAGGAGATCAGTGGCACTATGGGGGACAGTTATTGGGGGGAGCATGACAGAAATGGGGCTATGGGGATGATTATCAGGGATGGGGGATTGTGGGGGAGGGTAGGAGTGATGGGGGCTGTGATGGGATGGTTATTGGAGAAGTTTGAGGATGGCACATAAAGTGGAAGGATAGAAGCCGTCCCGGAGACTGGGATCTCTTCCCATGTTGCTGAGCGTCATGGTAGAAGACCAGGGTGCAAGCTTCTTTGTGGGGAAAGTAACACTGAGTAGAGATATGTTAAGAAGAATCGCAGGTCTCGGACACAAATGTTATGGTCTGTGTCTGCTATATATTTGTTATTTCCAGCTGACTGGTAAAGATGGAGAGAGGGAGAGGAGGAGGAGGAAGGAGTGTGGGGGGCTCTGGCCTGCACAGAAGCATTTACTCCCAGTCTCAACAACAGTATCAGTATCCTGCCTCTTCTCAAGGGGGCTGCATGGAGATCCAGGAGCTAGCCTCCAAAAGGGTGGACATCCAGAAAAAGCGATTTTATCTGGATGTGAAGCAAAGTTCCCGAGGCCGCTTCCTGAAGATAGCCGAGGTCTGGATAGGAAGAGGCAGGCAGGAAAATATCAGGAAAAGCAAACTGACTCTCTCCTTGTCTGTGGCTGCTGAGCTGAAGGATTATCTGGGAGATTTCATAGAGCACTATGCCCATTTGGGCCTCAAAGGCAGCCATAGTCATAGACATGAACACAGTAATGGCAAAGAGCAAGATTTGAGAAGGCGGCAACAGCATCATCTGCCTTCACCTCCAGCATCTGTTGAATCAGAAGAGCATCCTCACAGTGTCCTGAAAACTGAGTATATAGAAAGAGACAACAGGAAGTATTATCTAGACCTGAAGGAGAATCAACGTGGGCGTTTCTTAAGGATTAGACAAACCATGATTAGAGGACCGGGTATGATAGGTTATTTTGGCCACAATTTGGGACAGGAACAGACTATTGTCCTTCCAGCCCAAGGAATGATTGAATTCAGGGATGCTTTGGTCCAGCTAATTGAAGAATATGGGGAGGGAGATATAGAAGAACGAAGAGGTGGGGGTGATGAGCCCCTCGAACTCCCAGAAGGGACTTCCTTCAGGGTGGACAATAAGCGGTTCTACTTTGATGTGGGATCTAACAGGTATGGCATTTTTTTGAAGGTAAGTGAGGTGAGACCACCTTACCGTAACACCATCACTGTCCCGTACAAAGCGTGGACAAGGTTTGGGGAAAACTTTATCAAGTACGAAGAAGAAATGAGGAGAATTTACAACAGCCATAAAGAGAAAAGAATGGATGTCACAGGTGACAGTGGTGAAGAGCAAGAGGGTCTGGAATAGAGTGCATTGAACTGGTCATCAGGCAAAACAGAAAAACCTAAATTGGCTAGAGGTAATTGGAATATTTTGTAGTTTGAAGAAGTTGCCCCTCATTTTATGTAAGTCTTTTTCCTGTTGTTAGTGATAACTCAAGTATATAATACATCTGAAGTCTGGTTATGTTAAATGACATATTCTTAGGGAAATATTAGCCTCCCAAATCTAAAGGAATCAGCTGTTCCAAGTGTTGAAGACTAGGAAAGTATGCGTATCAGCACAAAAATCTGACATTCTGACCTTTAAATAGTCTAGGTTAGGCTTGTGTTGCACTCAAACATGATACAAAAAAGCCAGACGTACCTTATGATGAAAAGTATTGGTTTCTGCTTATGACAGGTTTTCCAGAATTGAATATTGTCCATGCTGAGTTAAAATCTGAAAAGCGTAACTACAGGTCATTTACCACAAAAATTGACTTTGTATGCATTTTATCTACTTGTATGAGGAAAGGTAGAAATTTTAAATCAGTGTTCGCTAGTTACTGAATTTTAAGCAATGTTCTTTATGGGTAAAATCTCGATAGCAGGTCAAGCCTTTATAAAGGATTGTCAAAGAGTGAAATATTAATTTCTTAGCTTAATAATTCTGTGGTAACCAAATAATTCGAGTGCCACAGAAAAGCAAAGCTGTGTTTGAATTGTGATGGGTTATCCCAAATTAATGAAAATAATCCATTCTTCATCTACACATTACATCATGTAACGTTGAGGATTTTTTAATGTGTTCTCAAAATTTCAAAAACTATTTTTATATTGTTGGTGGTTTGGGGGGCTCTAGCAAGGAGCTGGGGAGTGGGCATTTTGGTGGCTGAATGATTGTTGCAAGTGGGTTTCCAGGGTTTTCTTCCAATTGTATGAGTAACATACTTGGTGTGATGTTAAAAGTATGAGGATAACTTCTGGTTTTGTCCTTCTACTTTGAGGAAAAACCTTTGGGAGATTTTGGTGCACCACTTAATTGGTATAAAAATGCTTCTCTAATTTCATACTTATTGGTAGTGCATTTACAATACTATGGCTAAAGCTGTGTCAGCATTTCCAGTATAAATTATTATTTTTATAAATTTTAGTATTCCAAGATAACATCTATGCCCCCACCTCCATCACTCCTTCCCCACCATGTTAAAACTGGGGCCATGATCCTGCAATTTGATTCATGTGGGCAGACTGTTAGGCCTGCGTGAAGTCCCCTTGAAGACTATAGAGCTACAACTTCCCCCAGATTCCTGCCTTGAAATCCAAATATTCTGCCTGGAGGGGAAATGTGTAGCATTATCTGTTCAGGAGGGTTGAGTTAGAAAGGGGACGTAGAATATTCTAAATGCTTTTGGATCTCAAAGCAAAAACCGATTTATTTTTATGAAGAAATTTGTCAGCATTTAGGGGCCAGTTCATCTCTCATGAAATCAATGAGAGTTGGATTGGGCTATAAATCCCTTGCTTAGAGACTCCATTTTGCCTACCTTTTTTATGTGTTGTTTTTTTAAGTGCTACTGTATACATACAGAAATTTATCACCACCCAAATCATGTTTTTAATCAAGTAGATGAGTGTGCATGAGGGCCAGCTATCTTTTAATCCAAACAGTAAATTTTAATCTGTTTAAACACACTTATCTGCAACCAAAATTGTCCCCAGTCTTAATTTTAATCTGTCTGCACGCTTAAAGGCCACACTAAATTCAAACACTTTATCATGTCTCTGATCTGATACCCCATTAGTAATATCAAGAAGGACTGTATGTGGGGATTAAGTGAATAATCTGGCCTTTAGTTTGGGTGATAAAAATGATGAAACTACAAAAAAGCTTGCACCAAAGTCACCAAAGAACTATTAGGAACATGTTACGCCTGTGACGGAAAAGAACAGATGTAAAGAAGTTAATTTCACTGTTTTAGGTGATTCCCTTAGAGTTAACAACCAGTTGGCCTAGTGTCAAAAAAAATACCATAAACTAATCACTAATGTATTGATTGCTGTTTCAAATATTTTCTAATCCAAAGCAAAATTTTCTTATTTGGTCACTTGAATGCTAATGGGCCGTTTGGGCCATGACCAAGCAATTGAAGGTTATAACCTTAGTCCTAGGGCTAAACGTTCCTGTTGGATAGTGAAGTACTAAAAAAGAAAAAAAAGTTTTTAAGAAGTAACAAATCATAGTAAAATAACAATTTATACTATTGTTGGCTTGATAGCAGAATATTCATGAGTGAATCATCAATGCCTAAGTTACCATCTTACTAATTGCTGCTGTCCATCACAGTGCCTAAAGTAATGATGAACTTGTCAAAGCTTCCAGCAATCTGGAGTTATGAATGTAGGAACTTTTTATGCACACTTCTCTCCTTGCGCCCCATCTTCACATGGATTTTTCCCTCTACACTCAGCATCTTCCAGTCTAAAATAATGTTTGCACCACTCGATATTAAAAGATCATTTGTTGGAATTATTCCTATGTAATATGTGCAATGCAGATAATCTTGCATTCCATGTGTTCCTTCGCTCTTAATGGAAAAAAATATTTTAATTGTGCGAGTAATTAGTAATTTAAAAAATACATTTCCTTCACAGGTTTTAAAAAACAAACAGGTGCAAAGTGGCATTGTTATTGCTATCAAGTTGCCATTTTGGAGAATTAGAGCCAGACTACGTCTTAACTATTGACAGTGCTCCAGTGAAGATGTAGACCGGTATCAGTTTGCATCACTGCTTCTTAATTAGGTTTCCAGTATTTATTAATTGGCCTTCAGAAATGCATTGATGTATTGTAACTATTACCCCAGGAAGTCAGTATCTGCTGGCCGTTGAACAAGCTCAATTCTCAGCTCTGATACACAGGTATGTGTTGCCTTGTGTTTTGTAAAATCAGCTAATGCATTTACTCTCACATGGTGATACGCACCTGAGTATCCGGGACTACACTTGAGCCAGCCATCTACAGTTAAAGCACTGACTACTGGTTTTCCATAGAAATGTAAAGCACTGATGTTTGCAAATATTATGATCCAAGCATAACACTAACAAACACAAAATGTAGCAATGCAAACTTAAAATGGTTACATTTGGAAACGGGTTCCTCATTATTTTTGGCAGTGTGTTCCCAGCTTTTGAGAGCAGCAGTATTATGCTGCTTATGTGCAGAAAGGCCCATTAGAACACAAAGGAATATTGAATTCCCAGTGCATTCTAAATAGATTGTCATTCTTTAAGTCCTAAAACTGCCTGACCCTTAAACTTGAGAAAAACACAAGCTTGTTTGCACTAAAGAGCATGGCCAAAAACAATTCTAAGAGGACAGGGTGAAAAGCATCAGTCTGAATCTCTTGAATTAATAGGTTCTCATGAGAGAATTTTACATTAAAACCCTCACCTCTGTTTTAAAGCTGTGTGGTGCAGGCAGAAAGTCTGTCAGTTCTATAATTAAATAATAATGCACTTTATATTTTGTAAATAATAGAAGCACATTTCTGCTATTAGCTTTGTAGGATGTGCTTCAGTAATAGCCTAAATCTGTAAGGGGTGGTCTCCTGCATGCACGTCTGTCAGAGCTCTGTTGTAATCACTTGATCCAGTTCCATTGGTATGGTAGAGAAGGCAGGAGCTATTAAAAATCCTTTAAAAACCACAAGTCTGATTTTCCTCTCCCCCACCCCTGAGGTAGCACCCACAAATCCCATTAATTTTATTTGGAGTTGTGGGTGCTCAGCATCTCTGAAAAATCAGCCTCCAAACATTTTGTAATGAATGTATAGATATGGTTTGTATTCATAATCTTTATAGAGCTGGGTTCAGTAACTCCATCTCACTTAGCTTTCTGTAACGCTTTGCTGTCACAGAAGCCCTCATAATCCCAGAAATGTTGATTTGGAGTAGTGAGGGGGATTGGGTGGGCTTCTGTGGTATTGAAACTAGCCAGTTTGTATTGACTCCAGCCATAGCATATAAACTTTCTTTCTTGTTAAAGTACAAATTTTATAGTATGTTGTTGGTTGTAATAGTGCTATGAGAGAGTTGGAAAGTTACCTGCACTAGAATGGTAAGGTTCACCACCATGCCACTGTGTGGGACATCTCACCAACTGTGACCAAATAGACTGTTATGTTCTCTGAATTTCATGAAGTTTGACCAAAAAAAAAAAATCTTCATTAGGGACTTTCAGAAGCAGCAACATTTACTCCTGCATCTAAGAGAGTGGGGAAACTATTTTAATGCAACAAAACTTGAAAATTCTGTAAACTGCATCTCAAATGCAAATACATGTTTAATACAAATATCAGTGATATGTGTGTACTTTATCCAGAAAGAAACTTTGCTTCAATGTATTAGCAATCTACTCTTTATCATAAGTGCTTCATATGTGTATTTAATATGTATAAATCCAATATGTGTATATTGTAAATCCACAGTAGCTCAAAGTGAAATAATATATTTATCTGAAGTGCACAGTTTAAAAAAACTTAAGAATCAGTTTCTGCCTGGAACACAGTTTGGTTAAATGTGTTATTTCACTGAGAGCTGTTACATATATTATTTATTGCATCCCTTTTAAGATTTCTGCATTTAAATGTTTTGATGTATTATTTATTTAGAGTTTAGTGGAGAAGGGGATGGTATATGACTCTCAGTAGAGCTGAAGGAAAAATAGGAGAAAAAAAAAAAACTTATTTCAAGGTGTCTCATGTGAAATAAGTAGTCTTAGGCTTTACTGGCAGCTTTGTATGCAGGTTTACTGTTAGCTGCCATAGTGTTTCAAATCTGTCTTTAAATCCCCAAATGCTCCAAATCTTTAGGTAGGATAAATGTAAAATCCCAAATACACTGCTAGAAGAGTTTAGAACTGGTTTGTTTGTATAAAGCTCAAACAAAATTACCAAAAACAATTTTAATATACTTTTTCTGCTAAATGTATTTTAGTCAAATGGCTGCATCCTTTTTCTTCAGTGACCTATTAAAATGACTTAAACTCTATGGGGAGGAGAATTAAGAGAACTGTTGCTTGCTTGACCGACAACCCTTTTAACCAAAATTGTAGTAATTTTGTGCAGTGGAAATGCATTTATTTTGTTGGTTGGTTTTACTGTACAGGGTGGAAAACGAGTTAGTAAGCAGGCTATAGTCCCATTGCAACGGTACATATATATGTTTCCTGTAAATACAATATATGCGGAATCTACAAAATAAGTCCTAAAAAAACTAGACATCTTGCATTTTATTTTCTATGCTATTTCCTCTAAGGTGAAAATATCTTAATCCTTCTGTGTCATGGCTTTTAAAAATCACTTTGTCTTTCCTATATGATTTTTAATAATTCAGATTTGGAACATTTTCTTTAGTTATATGAATGAAAAAGTACACTGCATTTAAAATGCCAGCCACAAACAACTTGAGGTATTTTCTTATACGTACATGCTGTCAACAGAAATCCTAGAATGAATTACAGCAAAGTACTTATGGATCAAGTATATGTGTGCATGTATTTGTAATAGTGTACATGTCAAATACATGGATAGGCATATTCACAATTTTAAATACAAATGAAGTTCTAGTCCTGCAACTTTTGCTGAAGCTGACGTAATCCCAATGCAAGTAGTCACATGACTAAAGATTGCAGAATAGGGTCCATAACATAATTATTTTTGATGGTAGTTCTTTTGCTTTTAAGTTTTGTCCCATATCCTGATCCCATTGAGGCAGATGGGAATTTTTCTAGTGACTTCAGTGGGAACAGGATTGGGCCAATTTCTGAATACCGTCCTTATGTGCAGTTGGGTACTCCAGTGTCAAAAAGTTATATTTGAATTTGGAGACCTTAATCTGCAGTTATAGTTGTACTGTATATTCTCAATTCAGTAATGGATATAGCTATTTTACATTATTGATACTATCCAAGGTAGTCTCTTGTGTTGACCCATTGTCCTTTTGCTTTCATCTGGAGTCATTAAAATTTTATTGTACTGCTACAAAAAATGAAAAGTAAGCAAGTATGATTATCGGACAGTAGCATAAGATTTATTCATTAGATTATGTTTGTTTGTTTATAGAACCAAAACCTACATCTGACTACTATTTTTGTAAAGGTTATTGATTTCTCTTTACATGGCAAATGCTTGCAGTTCATTATTATGTTAGTAGTCTATTAGCACTATTAAATCCTAGTTTCTGACTTTGTTTATAATATAAAATCTTGCATAATGATGGCAGAATTTGTGGAGTCACAGAATAAAAGCATCCATGTTAGGAGACAAGGCATTCCTGGAATCAGGTATTTTGAAATATTAAAAACAGGCTTTAGCCCAGCTGTTTTAAAAAAAAAAAAAAAAAAAATACAAATCTGTGGAAGCTCTAAATGTTGGTGACAGCCTATTAAATATTGTGGGATTAATAACTCTCACTATAACAAAGTGCTTTTCATGAAAATCTTATCACACCTGAGATCTGTGTACCACCTGTATTTATACATATACAGGAAAGTAGTATTTTCAAAATATCAAGACCTAGCAAACTTTTATCACTGGAGTTTATGGGTTGCCAAGTTTGGTTGGACGTATTCCTGGAGGTTTGATCACATGACATAATGAGACCCCAGGACAATCCTGGAGGGTTGACAACCCTGCTGGAGTTCCATTGTTTGTTATCCTGAAGTTCCATCTGTTGGCGTAACTCGAACACTTAACAAGTAAAATTTTTGGTAAACTACAAAAACTGTTAAATTAAACATAATGTAGCTGAAAGGTTATGTTTCTGATAGAGTTCTACTTAATGAAATGGTGCAGCTTCTGGAATAGAATGAAATAGCCAGCTGAACGAATAACGATGGAGACATCCTGGCCCTAATGAAGTCAATGGGAGTTTTTGCCACTGATATCAGTGGGGCCAGGATTTTACCCAGAATCAACAATTTGAGGTTCAAATACCGTCTAGTTAATGGGCATAACAAAGGTCATCAGTGCCCAGCTGAGGCAAACATTTAGCCATGGAGTCAAGTAACATTGAAAGCATTTTCTTATCTTGTGCTATGCATCATGTTTAGGGTATCATAGTTTCTTTATGTAAGAGGATGTGCCTGGCTGAGTTCATAAGAGGTTCTAAATTAAATCAGTGTTTTAAAAAATGCTAAAAAAAGCCTCAGCATCAATAACAGCTGGTTTTCTAAGAATATCAAAGCATCAGTTTGAAGCATTGAGAACACTTTGATGTAAACACAGCATTTCAGTGGTTAATACAATTAAATAGTTGTACCAAGCACTATTTAATAATTTTAAGCATATGGCCAAAGCCTGGCATGTTTTTTAATTTGTTAGAATCAAGACTTTTTTACAGTAAGTTTATTTCTTACCTTTTCAGCCCTTTCTTGTCTGTTGTATGATACACATTCTTATTCCTTTTTCCTGTTTGACAGGCTTCTTTCTGATGGAAACTGGGAGTTGTGAAATCACCCTAGAAAGATGCCCCTTTAAGCTTTTGCAAATACATCGGTTCTAAAAATGTATCAGACCTCTCCTACATTGCCTGTATTTAATATTAAACTCAGAAAATCATGCAGCTCATGTATTTGGGTTGTTAATTTAAGTACTGCCAATTAAATTGGCTTCTTAATCACTGGGTGAAATTCACCCAGTGGGTAGAGGGATGTTTCATGGCATAAGTATGTGAATGTCAACCTGTGCGCCATATGGATCACAAACAAGATAATTTTTAAATGGATAGATTCGTCCAAGAGAGGAAGAGAAGTGTATATCAGTTACTCTAAGACTTCTGACTTTGAAGCTTTCCACCCCTCTACCCCCGCCCCCATAACATTTATAAAATACACAAATACACCAGAGGGGGGCAGGGAAAGAGTGTGTGTGAGATTGGGAGGGCAGGATGTTAACAATATGTCAATATTCAATAGTATGCTAAAAAGTCTAGCAGGTAGATTTTTTTTAATTAAATTAGATATGTTCGTACATATTGCAAATAGCAAGCTTTGCTTTAATATGAAAACATTTAATTAATGCAAAAAATGTATTTACACTCAGAATGGTGGGACAACAGGATCTCTATAACTGATTGATTAAAATATCAAGCAATATATGGACTCAGTATTTGGGGTCAACCTTAAACCCACACAAATACTTCTCAAGTTACATTCTTAATACATTCTGTTGGAGAGGAGCAGAGGGGGACAGGAACAGAAGCGGCCTGCTGGGGAATGGGAGGGATAGGAGAAGAAGGATCAGTGACCACTAGACCACACTTTCTCTCAAACTTGGAATTTGAACCTAGCATTCCTGAGGCTTAGCATTCTTCTATCATTAAACAGTTATATAACCCATTGCAAAATGTGTGTCTCATTCCCCTCTAATGCTGTAGTCCACATAGAGGATAACAGCCTACTACTGCTGCCAGTTACTCCATTAGCCCAAGTGGTGAAGGTCTGTGTGATGGATTTAAAAGTCCCAGCCCTGCTACTGACCCAAGCTGGGGGGGTCATTAAGGTTCCAAAAGATGGAATTTGTTGGTTATTTAAAAAAAAAAATTAGGCAATTCCATTTTTAAAAAGATCTACGTTACAAGAATGTTAAGAGTGCAAAATCAAGTACTCAAAAGTTAAGAAATGCCAGAATTAAGGTTGCACGTGCTAGTTGGTACTCTTGTGTGTTTACATTTTAATTACATGATCATATACATTTGTTTCAATCGGACCCCTGCTTCATTCAGTGCACAAGATGGACTGTAAACAGGGAATGAATCAGGGTTTTGCAGTGAAGGAGAATGTTGTCTGTAGGACCCATGCCTCATTTGTTGCAGAAGTTGGAAGATGTGTAGTGAGTGAGGCAGAGGATTTCAGGAAGAAAAAGGATGGTCCTATGGTTAAGGCAGCTGAATGCTGCCCTGGAGGATTGGTGTCTATCCCTGCCTCTGCCAGAGAGTTTCTGTGCGATTCTGTGTAAGTCACTTATGCTAAACTTTTCACAGGTGGTCCTTAACTGTGTTCACCATTCTCAGGGTGCCCACTGAGAGACACCTGGGGCCTGATTTGTGGAAGTGCTGAGCACAGTTGCAACTGAGGTCAATGGGACTTGTATTCTGAACATATAAAGTGCTGTAACATTTACATCTTCTGAAACATTAATAAGAATCTCAAGTTGGATACTTAAAATTAATGAACACCTGACAATTTTGGCTTTATTCTGTCTGTGTCTCAATTATCCTTTCGTAAAATGGGAAAAAATATCTTCCTGCCTCACAGAGGTGTTGTGAAGATAAATTCATTAATGTTTGCAGAGTACTCAGATACTACTGTGATGAGTGCCAGGGAAAATTCCAAGAGGAATTTACTAATTCTGTATTCATTGCAGGGTTAGAATGTATGCAATAAATTAGGTGTGGAGTCATACATGGAATGATGAGTATAAAAACAATAGCTACCTCATTTCCAGAGCATGCTGTGCACTGAATGAAGAAGAGCTTCTTTGGGGGGAAAAGAGTCTGAGATTATGAATTAAAGACTGCATTCTACTGACTGTGCACAAGAGGGCTGAGTTAAGGTTGCTCAGGCTATCTTAATTCTGGTATTTCCTAGATTTTGAGCACTTGACTGTTCAACATTAATGTTCTTTTAACTGCCAATTTTATTCTGAGGAATACAAACCACAGCCAGAAAATGGTGCTTTTTAACAGTGTAGATCTCTTAACATAACTTAATAGGACAAAGAAAAGGCACTTCTCTAGCCTAAGGGTGTTCCCTGGCTGAATTTCAAAGACGTGCTGCAAACAATGGAGGTGTGAGAACCTCTCAAAAAAGGTGACGAGAATCTCTTATAATGGAAGGTGTTAGGCAAGCTAATTATATGGGTCCAGCTTCTTTTATTATAATGCACAAAGAAGGCTGTAGTTTTCCTAGATGTTTCTCCTCCCCATGCTTTTCAGACATGAAGTATTTAATTTACCATGCTGTCTTACAGGTGTCGAAATGTTTTCACTTAAACCCATTTTTAACTATTTGAAGCTCATACAGATTGTGCCAGCATTCGTGAGCTCAAGCTACATTGCCATATTATCTGTATGCTCTCCTCCTCAAACAGTGAAAGTCTTGTGTGAACCAGGAGTATTTCATGTGATGAAAAAATTTATTCCTGTACATCAGCCTTTCCAAATCCCACTAATGAAGGACCTGGCAATGATCTGACTGCAGAAATAATTAGGTTGGATAAACTGTATTTTCAAGACATCACAGAATTTCTCCAGCATATAAAGGAAGGTAGAGGGTAAAATGTTTGTGTCAATGCAATTTCTAGGGAGAATGTAAAGATTTGTGTGAGGATTTTTTTTTTAAATCTAGACCTCATGTATGCCAAAACCTTCTAGATTATTTAGACTGAGGAGTAAACTATACAGTAATTTAGTAATCTGAAGGGCAAAAAAGGTTCATACTTGGGCAAGATGGTGGCTGCAACTCTTGAGTTTTCATGCAGGTTTGGAAGAAGCTAATACTGCTGTTGAAAAGATTAGCCTGTTGTTTTCTTGTCTCAGCTGGTTTTTGTTGACAGACTTGCTTGCTGGCTAGAAGCAGGTTGCTTGTAGGTGTTAAATCTTAGAGGTCACAAGATGTTGGATTATCACCCTTTTGTGGCCAGGCCTGGGGATGGAGAAATCACAGGCTTTCTTGTCGAGAGTGGTGGCATCACATTGCCCATAATCTAGAAGCAACAATTACACGTTTTCCCCCTCATTTTTAACGATGATGGCCTGGCTAGCTTCTCCCCATATACCTACTCTTCAGGAATTCATTGGCAACTTGTAATGGGGCACTTCCCCTCTTGTGTTACTTGCATCATCCATTGGTTTTTGGTTAGATCAGTTTTATGAAGTGAAGAATCTCCCCATTTCAGTTAACCGTTGGCCTGAAAATTCTGCAAGGTCAGTAGAGCTGCCAATGTATGGCCAATCAATCACTCGGCAGAGCCACAAACTCTTCCCTTGAATCTGCACCATTAAGGTCATGGGGAGCTTTGCCATTGATTTCAATGGGCGTAGGAGCCAAGCCCATTCTGAGATACAGACAGACTGAGTCCATTCACATCAGCTGTTCTTGGTCATGAGATCCACCAAGATCCTTTTTTAGTACCATCTTGCAAAAATGTATTTAAAATTTTTCAAAAATAACTAAGAAAAATGCAAAGCTAGTATAAAAGTTAAAACTGAAGCATTCACTTCTGAGACCCCCAGCTTGCATTCACCCGGAAACAAATTTCAGACTTCTCTAGTTTCACAGCTGCTGGTCTTAAGAGAAAAAAGTTCCCAAGCAGACAACATTAGCTAATTCAGCTCTTCCATGTTCTGCTGGTATGATCTATAGAAACAGTATAAAAATAAACATAAAAATAGTCATCCCAACTTAATAAAAGCCTTGCTTTAAGACAAAGGGAAAATGCTGCGGTCTTGGACCCTAAATATTCACGATTTTAGGTTCAGTTTTTATGTAGGTGTATTAGGTCTGCATACTGTGTGTTCATGGTCTATCTTACTATGGTTTCATTTTGCAGCATGTTTCATGTGTAACCCAGAATAGCCAGCAGTTGATTGAAAAAGATGGTTGTGTGGGGGTGGTTATGCCAAGCAGACCCACTCTTTGTAACTACTTTTGGGGAAACACTGCCTTTAATGACCTCTTTGGAGATAGTCTTTTGTGTGCAGAGCTCCATACGATTTCATCTCAAATAACTTATATCTAACACTTTTCTCTGCCTGTTGTAGTTTGATTTGTGCATTTTTGTTGTTGTTGTTATTCTCTCGAGCATAGTCATCTGTCTTTGAGTTGCTTGCAGTTAAGAATGTGATATCTTGATTGTCAGGAGCCTTAAAAGGGCATCTAACATTAAACCAACATTTTTGATAGGGGGAAAAAATTGTTTACTGATCTGTCAGAAAAGAATGATTTTTCTTTAAGAATATTGTTGTAACTAATTCAGCATTTTCAAAGTGACCACACTACAGGCTGATCTGATTGAAAATTGGAAGCAATACACATTGAACTCATTGGATGAAATCCTGACTCTCACATAAGTTGATGGAGTTTTGACATAGGCTTCAGTGTGGCCAGGATTTCACCCATTAGCTTTCCAACTTTATAGTTGAGCCTCTGCTTCTTCCAAAAGACTGCTTTAGGCAACTCTTGCTGGGTCTCAAGTGATACACTGTGTTATGCTGCTTGTTCAAAAAGTGTTTGAAGTGCCCATCCAATGAGGTGATGAAATTTTTTATTTGAACCGTGGGGCAATTTTTTTGTTTTGGTTTTGGTTTTTTGGTGCTGGCTGTAATTCAACCTCCCAGAAAATCTAACTGTGTTGAAAAGTTGATTGGATTCTCCTCAGTCAAATTTTCATCCAGTCTGTGTAAAGCAAGGTAATGTGATAATGTAATGTAAATGAAATTAGATAAAATTTCCTTCTATTTGATACTGCCCTCATCACCATAATATTTGAGTGCCTTTCAGACATGCATTTAGGCATGTGACTGCATCTGTCACATGAGGATTGTTCATAGAATATCAGGGTTGGAAGGGACCTCGGGAAATCATCATCTAGTCCAACCCCATGCTCAAAGCAGGACCAATCCCCAACTTTCTCTTATCCTGTCCCCGACTGTATGTGCAATATAATGTTTTGTATTTTTAATGTACACACAGTAACCTAGATATTTATATCAGAGAAGGTAGGATGAAGAAGTGCACCTTACACTAGAAGTGGAGGTGATGAGGTTTATGGTACCTGCTGGGGAATTTTATTCCACAGCCTGGGAATGGCCCCAAGAAAGCTCTGTCTCCTGCACAGATGAGCTTCATTCACCCTGACAGCTCCATTGTGTCTGAGGAGCGGAATGTCCTTCTGAAACTTTCACCAGTTCAAACATTACATAGAAGACGGTCTCAGTTAAATTGAAAAGGTTTGCACACCACTATTAGCTTCAGCAGTCAGCCTCTGCTATAAGGTGACATCTGATTCTACAGCTCTTCTCTACTCTGACTGCAGCAACACTTGGGTTCCTTAGCTTGCCACTCATGTTCAATGAGCTGTTCTCATTTATCTTCTAATCTCCTAATGCATTACTTGTTAAAAATGGGCTTCTCTTCAAGTTCCAGTGGACTATTCACCTGTTTGCAGATTAGACACATCAGTTTATTTGTTTTGTACAAAAAGTCACAGATTTTCCATTTTGGAATTTAGTCAGATGAAGAGGGATTCACCTACTAAAAATTAAGGCACACAAAGGAACCTTGTTTCAATGTATACTTGTTAACAAAATAGACCTGTTTTAAAATAATTTGTTTTCAGTGCATCAAAAAAAGCTACAATAATATAACAAAATATTTTTAAATGAGGCCCTGATTCCCCCCCCCCCCCCAAAAAAAGGGTGAATTTGTTTTTAAAGGAAATTCATTGCATTAAAGTAAAATGACTGAGTAATTGTGAGTGTAGCAAACCAAGACATTTAACTAAATTGTTCTCTTTAAATACTGTGCCCATAAAAATGTTAACTTGGTGCAACAATTTTATCCATTTAAAAAGTTTTCTCTTGTTTTGAATCCTGTTGTTAGTACACGGACTATAATTATATAAAAATGTCTTGACTAGGTAAATGAAAATTCCTGAACTATTCCAACATGGAAAAGGAAACATTAAATTTTAGAAACACTTAATAAAATACAAAAAAAAATCCTTTGAAGGAGATAAAGGAGAAACAAGAAAGAAAAGAAAAAATAGCTTTTTCTAAGGCACCTATCTTCTTTGTTCCAATCACCATGCTGATGGAAGTAGCTCATTTCTATAGCTGCTAACAGTTAGATATATATAAAAATAAAGAAATGCATATTTCATTTGAGTGGTTCAATGTTCCAGCTAGGAGTTAGACTTTCTGTAAATGCCTAAACCTGACTTAGAAATAAACACTTTAAAGAGAAGTTACTGTTCCTTGAAAATCAGTCCTTTGTAGTTGTCATAGTACTAGTCTTTCCTTTCTTGGGTAGGACCAGAGTGCATTTTTGTTAGGGCTAAAAAAAATTAACTAAGTGTTAGTGCTCTTTGTATGCCTAATGAATTCTCCAAAGTCCTGGTTGGGGTTAGAACTTCAGTTTCACTTGCTCCATTTGGTGGTCTTTGCAATGCCTAAGACAGTGTTCTGAGACATGTACCTCCAAAGTCAGCTATTCTTGAGTCTTGCTAGGAAAAATTGTCTGTTTGCAGATTCACTTCTCACCAATAACTTGGCGACATTTTGACCTGTTGTCTTCCAGTGAAAGGAGCTGACTTTTGGAATGTTTGTTCTTCAGAGGAACACCTGTGTTTCTCCCTTAAAAGTGTGTGTCTCAAGTTGTTGATTTGTGACTGGCAGTGGCTGTTGAGACACCTTTCTGTTGTGTTTGTCTTAGTGATTTCAGTACTGTAGTGCTGCCTTTTGGGTAGGTTACCTGATGAGTTTATACATTTTGTGTGTTCACTTGATTCAGCACTTGTAGAGAAATTGCTAGTGGAGTGTAAATATAGTCTAGAACTGACATTAATTTATGGTCTTCATTCTTAATAAAAACATAAAATGCTTTAAGATCATCAGGTGAAAGTCACTATAAGTACAAAGTACTGATATCATTTAGCTGCCACCAGGCACCTCAAGAATGTCTCCTAGCATTGGAGGCAAATCTAAATGTCTAGCAACAAAAGTCTATCTATAGAAAAGACCAGAGAATATGTACAAGAACTGAGAATATATTTTTCAGCCTGAAACTGCTCTGACTGAGATGAGATGCACTTACAGGAAGTATTTTATGCCTGCTATCAGAAATAGTGAGAATGAAGGCTCTGAACTTGGGAGAAAATGCACTTCAAGTGTGCTTGGATGATTGCTGTGACTTGGCGTCACCATTACCTCAGACCATACAGCAGTAGTGATGGTTGGTAGAGTCCACAGAGCCACGTAGCAATAATGATACCTGGGTTCCAGTGGTTGAATCTGTCCTTCAGATAGTAGGTAGGTCCTTGGTCTTTGACCAAGACACACATGCTTACAAAGTCAAGGAGGCATTAACCTAAATAGGACTGTTCCATCAACTTTGTAAATAAGTTATTAATCACTGCACTAACGTTCCTGTGTGTGTTCAAGATATGAAGGTGAATATTGGGTATCCTCATGGCAGAAGCTTGTGTGCTGTTATTGCCTCTTCCAGTGGTTCACAGACAGTCCAGCGGTGAATGGAAAGACATTGTTTTCGGTGCTTTGAGTGCCTTCTGCTATTCTTTTCTGCAGAACTACTGGAAAGATTCATTTTTCATCCATTACTGATTTTTCTGAACCATGTACAAAAATGGCCATTTTTAAATTTTTTTTGGCCTGCATGATGGTTATATTTGTATAGCTATAAAATGCTACGTTTGTCATGTAGTATTTAAACTTTGCTGAAAATAAAAATGAAAAAATTATATGCCAACTTTAGAATTTTACTTATTCTTATGTATAGCTGGCACTTGCTTATTAAGCACATCTAAAAGTAATTTTCTTATGCACATTTTATTTTTTTATTCTCTAAACTTAAATTCTGAATGTCGAAGTGATACATTGTAGCGATGCTAAATGTTGCATTTGACCACGAGCATCAGTTGACTCAAACATATTTGATTTACCCTACTTGAAGTTGAAAAGGTTCGAAAGTTCAGAGACAAAGTATACCCTCGAGTACAGTCATTCAGGATCATGAAGCATTGCCATTCTGAAGATGGATTAAGCGCTCAGTCCCGCAAGCCCTCTGCCTGTAGAAGTGCTAATGAAATCTATGGTGAAGGTTTGCAGGATTGGGGCCAAGTTCAATTGCTGTAATGACTGCATCAAGGCACAGAGATTTACATTTTGTAAATAAACTTCTTCAAACAGAAAACTGCTAGGACTAGAAAGGATGGATAATTACCTCTTCATGTGACATCCTTACACTACAAGAAATGTTTTCCATTGCAGTAAATTGCATGTAATTAAAATGGCCCCATAATCACTTATAAGCTTATGTCTTACATTTTTACTATGTCCTTCATGCAGAAGGATCTCAAATCCCTGTACACTCTACAATATGCCTTATGTAGGAATCACTTTCCTCACCACTGAAACACAACATTTACTGATGGAATGAAAAATTGAGTGATGTAGTCTGGTCCTGTGAAAAGCTTCTGTAACAAAGGTAACATGTTGCTGTTAAAATTGTTTAGTTTATTCCTGCTTTTGAGGACTGAAAAGGTTGTCTGAATGGCTGATAAAATTAATTGTCAGTTGATGCATGATTTTACTACTTTCTATAAAAATTAGCTCAGAGTAGAACTCAAGTTGAAAATGGATTTTAAGTGATTTTGTTAGCACTTAACTACTACATCAATTTTGTGCTTAGAATCTTGGATGTCTACATCAGCTGTATTTGCTTCCCAATATATCTGGATAGAAAGCAGAGAGAAGACAAAACACACGCTACTTCTGCTCACTTAATGGGAATTGATCTCACCACAGCGTAACAGAAATGTCTTCCTGCTAAAGTATTCTCTGAGAAAATTTGCAATAGCTCTTCTGGTGAGATAATGTTAAATGTTTAAAACCTATAACAAGATCACAGTCCAGAAGAGGGCAAAACAGCAAGAAAGCACAAACTTAGACAAAAATCTTTCCCGTGTAGTATTTTTCCAACATTATATGCTGGATAGGGAAATAATGCAACATGCAAGACCAGTGAAAAGAGACCTTGTGATTAACAAGCAATTTAGTTGACTTTTACTTTAAATAATTACTAATTGATAACCACAAGTGATTAAAATCAGAAGTTAGAAAAATTACTATGTGATCATTGTTGTTCTTTAAAAAGAATGAAAATGCAGAATTGGATGACGTTGATACCTTAGTTCTGATAGCAGTAAACCTTCATTATCCACGTTTGACTTTATTAATTTTGTTTTCAGCTTTCATTTTTTAAAAATACCAGTACCAAATGTTATCTAAGCAGTTAGAACTGTACGTTCCCAGCACCTTCTTATTGCTTAGTGTAACAGTCCAATTAAATATGTTACAACTATTGTGTGTTGTCTGTGGCAGATGTTTTGATTTCAGGTTTGCCAGGAAAATGCAAAATGCTGTCAATGTGGGTCAAGAATAGTGGCTCTTTTCGTAGGCTTTCTAACAATGAAATGTCATTACATTTCAGATTAGTATTTTAAACCCTTGAATGCTTCTTCAATTGAGTGCATATGTGAGAAAGAATGGATTCATTAAGGTGTAGTGAGATAAAATCTTTATCAGCCTGGACTGGAGATGACCTTAGTGGTAAAGCAACAAATGAATTATGCAGATCACCTAAATGAGTGCCAGTTACAACCTTTATACCATATCACCATGTATTTCAAATATGCCACAATGCATACAACTAATTTGGAAATGTTTTAATTAATATTAAAAAATTATATCCAGGTTGGTTTTATATCGTTCCACGTCCAAATGCTAGTTGACATAATTTCCATATGTCTAAAAGTGCAGGGCTCAGATGGAGCCATAAAACCTCTACAGTCTACACTAAATAGCTCATCTACACATAAAATGTCACAAGTTTAAAGCCTACCATCTCACAGCCCTGCAGGTCTTGAAATGGGAGGTTTGTAACCCTGGCAATGGGAGATTCCAACTTCCCAATTGGGCTGGGGGAAGGGCAACACTTCCTTGTAGCTCTAGAAGGTTTCAACACCATTTAAAGTAGCATTTTAAGTATAGAATATGGATCATTCCCCTGAGTCTTGGGCAGGTGCAACTGTTGGGGGGAAAAGAAGGAAATATTTCTATGGCAGGCTGACTTTTATTTTAACTGGTTACTGTCTGAGGCCTCCCAAGGGGTTGATATGTTAGAATGACTCCTCAGGGAAATGATTAGTGAGTAAAGTAGAAGAGGCAGTCTGAGGTGATAAACTGCACAACCATAAAGAAAGATTAATCTGTCGGATCTTCACATATGTGATGTGTGTGTAAACATATGGCACAGTTAAGAGTGAATATATTCCCTGAATGGCTTGTGGTTTTATTAGACACTAAACATTTATATTTGATTTTCAAAGGCATTGAGCACGCACATAACTTAGTGAAAGCAAGAGGGAGGGCAACGTTTTTGAAAAATCAGACCCCTGGATTATACTGAAAGAACTGCCATACTTTGTGGGTCAAATCCAGTGAGGAAAGGAACTATTTTCCTACTAGATGGCCCATTCCAACTCAAGAGGAAAGGCATTTTACAAATCTAAAAGAGATGCTTCATTTTTCTCTTTTAGACCAAGCTCAGTTCCAGCTATGATGGTTTTTTAAAAAAAATTCTAGGAGTATAAATGTCTTGCTACTTTAAAGATGAGGAGCCAAGTCCTTCACTGTCCAATAGTTTATCCTTACTGTGAAGTTGCATTTTGTTTCCAATTTGTGTTTTTCCTAACTTCAGCTTCCAGATGGTGGATCTTGTTATACCGCAATCTGTGTAGGTTAAGGCTACCTAATATCAGACATCTTTTTTTCTGTGTAAATACTTGGACTATGATTAAGTTTCCTCTTAACTTTCTCTTTGATAACCTAAATAGATTAAATCCCTTTAGTCTCTCACTGCAATGCAGATTTTCCAGGTCAAAGTATTTTTGTATCTTTTATTAGAATCCTCACTGATTTATTCATCTTCTTTTTGAAGTCTGGATGCCAGGACTGGATACAGTAGCCCAGTTATGGGCTTACTAATGCTGTATGTGTAGGTAATAACACTTCCCATCTCCAATTTAGTATTATCTTGTCTAAACATCCAAGAGTTGCATTAGCTCTCCTAATCCTGTTCGGATCTCATGTTCAGTTGGTTGCCCCCTATAACTTTAAGTCTTTTTCAGAGTCGCTGCTTTCCAGAATACAGTCCCCCATCCTGTAAGTGTGACTTGCTTTCGTTGTTCCTGAATATGTGACAACCATGCTTGGTTGTATTAAAACACATCATTTGGTTGCACCCGGCTTACTAAGTGATCCTGATTGCTGTGGATGAGTGACCTGTCCTTGTCCTTTTTTCTCATTCCACCAACCTTTTTGTCATCTGCTTCTCTAGCTCCACAACTTGGTGTCAGGCCTGTAATTAGTTGCAGAAAACTACGAGCTACAGCACAGATGTGCCACCACAGAGTATCATCTGAGTAAGACGTTCAGCACTTTTAACCATGGCACAAGAGATATTTTCTTTTTAAGAAGGGGGAATGCTAGAAGAAAATGCAAAGCACTAAATCTGATTTTATGGCACAGCTGCAAATATGTTTTTATAAAGAATGTTGTAGAACAATTTCAGTGTGGAGCATGTAAGCCGGGATTGCAATGGTTTGATGCATCCTTGTAAAACACTTGTTACAGTTATGTGTGATGCTTGCTGCATAGAATAATTTACTTAAGTCAGTGGTGATTTGCGTTCACACCAACTGAAATTCACTAGGAGTTCAAGGCCTAGCTCCCTTAGGCTTTTTTGAAAACCTCAACTGTAAGGAGTAACCTCTTTTTCATACACATCGAGCTTCTAAAACAACCCTATGTACTGTGTCTGCTGAGCAGATTGTATTTGGTAAAGCAACACAGAGAGGGAGGGAGCTTTCCCTTAGAGCAGTGGTTTTCAACCTTTTTTTCATTTGCAGACTCCTAAAAAATTTTGAATGGAGGTGCAAACCCCTTTGAAAATCTTAGAGAGAGTCTGAAGACCCCAGTTTGTAAACCACTGCCTTAGAGCTATGAGAGGAAAGGGACTCTGACTTTGGTGTGTTTTTTTGTTTGTTTAAGAATATTAAAAGCCTGTTCCAGAAGGAAATTATCTGTGGCTTTTTGGACTGTATTGTCCATAATGCTGCATGCTCTCTGGGACAGGCACTACCTTCCATTCCCTCTCAGCATGATGCATAGCTCAGTGGGGCACCTCCTTTGGGGTTCCTAAGTGTCATGTAATACAAATAATAACTATCAAGTCCAAGGAGGCCATAAATACCAGTGGGCAAAAAGGAAACCCATAAATTCCAGAGCAGAGCTTCTCCAGCAGAGTTTAAGTAAACAAGCTCACTGCAGCAGCTTTTGTTGTACCCTGCCGTTTCTTCTGCCTGCTGGGGCTCTGCAGCTCACAGAGTTACTAAAACGCCTGGCTCCAAGAGGTAACGCGCATGGGGGCCCCTCTCTGCAAGTAGTTTTAATTAAATAAGAAATCCTTGTTGGCCCTGAGGTGATCATTGGTGCCAGCAAGGGTTCCTCTCCTGAGTGTAAAAGAAGGTGGTGGGCTCAGCACGCTCTATGGAGGGCTCTTGTTGCTCCCTAATTGTGCTTTAGCTTTTGGCAGAGCCCTTGGCCTTCTTTATGATTGGGCTCCAGAAGGGAGCAGTCAGCCATGGACACCTCTTTAAGACCTTTCCTTCTCTGGGTCCCTGGAGGTCTACCCTTCACGTGCATGGTGTATCTCTTTCTCAAGCCACAAAATTCCCCAGAGCCCAAAAGCTCTATGGCACAGTCAGGTATGGTAGTGTCACAGACTTTTCCCTGAGAAGGGAAGGTCACAGGCAGCTTCAGTTCCAGCATTGTGAGGCCATTGCCACAGAAGAGTGTTGCTACTGACCAGCCTTTGTGGCTGCATAGCCTGGCAAAGCCTCTGAGGCACCAGGAGCTGCTGACAGTTTGAAGTCAGAGGTGAGGGACTGAATTACATTGGCTTAGAGGAGAGAGTTTTCTGAGCCTTGCTTCTATTAAATAAACTCTTATTTCTAGATTTAGTTTCAGTTTGCATTTTTTTGTTTTAAAATACAGCAGGCCGGTACTATTGTTTGAAACCCATGTATAGGAATAAGTGGGTTATGTTACAGTTCAATTAATTGAGTCTTAATTGGCATGACAAGTTATGTGAGCATTGCCAAACTATAAGAAAAAAGACATTTACATTTATCTGTACTAGTAAGAAGTGATGATACCGGTCTACTGTATGTTTTTCATAACCCCCCGCCTCCAGATTACTTTCTCAGAAAGAGTGGTGGATCTTTTATGTATTTAAATGGCTGGTATTCTAGCTGTTAACTCATACTATATACACTTGTTTCTGTCCAATCTTGACTACTGATGTTTAGATTCTTGCCTCAGATGGTTTTAGACCTTTTTACTTTGACAAAAGTGATTACAGGGAACAATAAAGTAAGCATTAAGAACTGAAGTGAAATACATTTTGGTCCACAGTGATGTTCACACACCATTTATTTGCAGAATATCTGATAAAAGTGATTTCCTGGGTGGATGCTGTATTCTTCAACCCGCTTCCAAAAATGTGTAAAATGCAGTAGTCCTAGAGATCGTCCATGCGATTACATGGGGATATCACAGTTGTTTTGGATGTTGGCTTTTGTCACACTGTCTTCATGTTGTTTAATTCCTCACTTTCTCACAGCTATATAGTATGAAGTGCTAGAAGCTTAAAGAAAATAACTGCTTATCAAAAAACATATTAGCTATGCTTTCCTTTGTAGAAATGAAGAGCTAATGCTAAGGATTTCATTAAGATTGCATTCATAAACTTGTTGTTGCATTAATTGTCTTTTCACTGCTACAGTGGTCAAGAGACAATGTAAGTTTAATGCCTGTTCAGAAAGCTGAAAATATATAGGCTAACTGTAAGATAGCGTGAAAAAGGAGACAGTCTGTAATGTGACTCCTCTGCGAACTGCATGTCAAAGCATTTGTGAAGTTTGCTGCTGACATTTGGCAGGCTTTCCAGGAAAGCTTTCACTTGACTGTGAGTATCGTGGTAGCAAAGATTTGTAAATGTTCTGAAAGACTCTGTTTTTGTAAGTTGTGATCATTTCTTTCTGAATTGGTTTGTGCTAATGAAGTTTATGAAGTGTACTTTATTGTAAACTAGAAGATGTCAGTTGCTTGCTTGTGTATGTTCATTGGATGAACAGTGGCTTTGTGCATCTCTAAATGATGATGTAATTTGGAGCACTTTTGGTGTGGCATGTGCAATTTCAGTGCTCTCTACTCTTTTGATTTAGTCCCTAACTACCATACATGTTCTAACCAGGTTTTGGATGCTGAACCAAACCAACTTTAAAGCTAGCACTTTAAGTATTAGTAGTCATTTTGCTTCTGACTATATGGAGCACTGCACTTTTATAAGTACTATTAGCACTGAGTTTCAAGCTATTTGTTTTTCCTACTTTGTGTAGCCTATAACAGGCTGTATGTTTTAAAATATGTAGTGGCAATCAAAAAAGAATTTTAAGTGAACATGACCACTGTCTGGCGCTTTACTTCAGTAAATCATTTGTTAGAAATTATATAAATTAATGAAACAAAACAGTCCAAACATATGTAATGTAACTTCTATGTATTGTTATAAACTGAATCATTGATGTCCAGGAAAATGCGGTTGTCCTAAATTTTGAGGCAATTGAGTGCATACCTTTTTAAAAACACCAAAGATACAGGAGAAACCTTATGGGGGAGAAGAACAGAGCAAGACCCTGTATTTTATACTTTGCATTGCACAGACCACTGGCTGTGAAATAAGAAATATAGTTAAATATATGGCTATGTACTCTTCCTTTTAGTACCACAATTTTACCTTTGTGTCCACCAAGGATAGACAGGAAAGCAAATTAAAAACTATTCCTAAGGTTTATTAGATATCATTGTCAGTGCAGACTGTGCTTAAGCCATTGCAATAAAAGCCATTAGTGTGCCTCTATTGGAAGTTCAACTTAGACTTATTGTGGGCTTAAAACAAAAAAAGATCTTTTTCAAATGAAGGAACTACAGAATATTTGGAGGGTGGCATATTGGACAGAATGACTGTTGGGTTTGTTGAATTTTTGGAGTGGCGTTAGGAATGTGAAGTGCATTGTGTCAGGAAGCCAGTTCTTGTTAAATTTGTATGGTATCCAAATATGAAGATTTTGAGACTATCCTGGAAGAGACTGATTGGAAAGACACTTCATTGAATTTGATATTTTGTCACTATATGCTAAACATAATGCTAATTCTATCTGATTTTGAAAACAAAGTGAAACCCTTCAGATGTAGGATATACATATTTAACATCACATGCTGTACCCTGTCAAGTCCTTGATGATGTTTAGCTTCTTTTAGAAGCGTTCAGATTCTCGTCTAGTGAAGAAGAAATTACCTGGTTGTGAAGGCATTTATGCTGTGGGTATCTAAATATCACTACGGGACATATATTTTTCCCAGTTTACTAGTTACGGGTCCAATCAATTCTTATTTTGGCAATACTCCTACTGAGAGTTCTTCTCATGTGAAATATGCTAGATAAGGCCCCATGCTCACTGTAGTAAATTGCATGCTCATTCTAAAGCGTGACATGTAAATGGGGTTTCATGTATCACTATTAACTAGTTGACACAGAAGAAATAACCTTGGAAGAGTATAAGCCTGATCAAATCTGCTTGTCTGAATATGGTGTATTAAAACTAAAAAGTAGATACATCAGTTACATTTATTTTGCTGCAGCAATCAAGATATTTTTCTGATTAAACCATAGATTTTAATGATTTCTTCCTCTCAGCTCTGATTAGAGCTTTCTATTGGAATAGAACTCTATATTGTTTTGGTATCTTGACTAAGTATTGAAGTGATTAAAAACATTAAATATTCGTGGCCAAATAGGATTATGCTTTTATGTTCTATATTTTTAGTTGTGATGCTAAAATAAAGCACAGGTTTTTTTCATAGCCCAATTCACTCTGCAAGTCCAGGTTTAAATCCATAACAGTTGGAAGTGTTGGCATGTCTTAGCAGTAAGGACCATAGCTAGTTACAGGGTAACATTTTCAAAAAGCACTTCCATGACTCAGAACCCTAGATACTATTGACTTTCAAGGCATTTGGACTCCTAAGTCACTTAGGTGCTTTTGAAAATTGAAAGTTCTCCATGAGCTAAACAGGCCGCAGTATGCCCTTGACTCAGTTAGCTCAGGATATGGGGAGCATGGAGCAGCTTATCTCCAAAATAGGATTGTTGCCTCCCTTTACTTGACATCTCCTCCTTCAAGACATTGAAAGTAAACAAAGTTCTTTACTACATGGCACACATGACAAGCCCAAGTGTAATTTATAGCAAAGCACCTTTTTCACCAGAAGAATATTTCAAAAGGGAAAAAGTTCTTAAGTATTTTTTTTTAAGATAGTTAAAGAATAAATTGTAATGGCACACAGGCAATGTATTAATGTAATTTATCAGTGACTTTCTTTTTAACAACATGTAAGGTCACTATAATTATTTAGCTTTCTTTTAAAATATATATTGAAGTAATTTCACAGCTGTATACATTAATAGGATGACATTGAAATGAGTCAAGTTTATCAGAAACCTGTATATAGCAGGTAGTAATTTAAAACTATAGATATATATAGACATATATATATTCCCCAACAGTACTCTTTTTTCAGTAAAATATTATTAACCAAAAGGTGTTTTAAAGTCATGGCATGAAAAATCTTAAATGTAAATCTGAGTACATTGTGATGCTAATTAACAGACTTTTCTGAAACTTATGTGATGCTTAATATTTTTCTTAATTTTTTTGTTTAATGTTAGATCATTGTTCTGAAGGATCTTGGTCCTACTGGAATTAAAATAATGGAAATAAAATGCATGTGTTAAAAGTGTAGAAATGGTGAAGAATTAAATGTGAACTTACTGTACGATACTGATTCTGTTTTCAAACAATCTGTTTTGCTGTTCAATAGTTGACATATAAAAATGCAAATGTACTGTAATTTAGCACTTTTCCCATTGGACCCTGTTCTCACTATGTCAGAGGTGTAAAGTGGTGTTGGTGTGGGACTTGCTTCAGGAGTTTACGTTTCTTGATGTGTATCCCCATTTATGATGATATGTTGTGCATCAAGAATAGTAAACCTGTTAACTCTTTCTGTGTGTTTGTTATACAGTATCTTGCAGGATGCCAGAATTGACGTAAATGCAACTAACAGTTCAGGGTCTCTTTACATGATCTGTTTCTAGAAAGACATTTCATTGCCAGCTAAGTTGGTGTGTGTCTGTCTCAATAGTCAAACAGCTAGCTTTAGAGGAGTAATGTGAATTTGCCTTTAACCTCTTTTATCCCCAAGTGTACCTGATCAGATGGGCATGTCCACTAAAGCACTGATTTACATTTTCTGAGTCAAGACTAAGTTTATCCCAACTCTCATGGTTATCAGAATCCTCTATACAAGTGCCACAATAAAATGGAAACTAAAGTGACCCACATACAATTCACTTTTCATTAATCCTGCAGTGGTTACTAATCCATTTAAACCAGGTTTTCTGTCCTCCCCCACCTTTATTGTTAGTAGCAGCTGTAGTGACCATTATAAGCTGGTAGTGCCCAAAGGCCCATGTTTAGCCCTGGGGACTGTCCAGACGTAGATAAGGGGCAGGGATAGAGCACATGAGGGAATGAACCTGGTGAAAAATTGACACAGCTGTGTCAGTTAGATATTTTGTTTTAGGGTTTTAATGGGGACAGAGTCGAAGTGAGATAGTGTCAGGAATAGGGAGGTACAGGGGTGAGGTGGCAGACACAGCTCACCCTGGCTGGCCAGGCAATGTCGACATCACTGCACCGAGGAGAGTAAGGAAGCAGATGTAGTGTGGAAGGAATTGATGTGGTCTGAGTGATGAGTTGGGGCAGCAACATTCTTGATGTATGTGAGGGGTGCAAGGCAGAGGGAGTCGCAGCTGGAGGCTGAGGGTCTGATCTCCGACATGCTATGTAGGAAGATGCAGTAGGATGTAGTCATGGTCTGCATGTGCAGGTCTGGAGAGAAGGCTGAGTCAGACCCCTGGTTATGGGCCTGCATGAGTGGGGGGATGGTGATCTCTGGGGTGACACAGGGAAATGGGAAGGGACTTGAGGGAAAGATCAAGGACCCAGCTTGAGGCATGTTGGGTCTGCAAGGGCAACTGGGTATTGCAGAACTGTCATAGATGGGCTGAGATATGGGGCTGGATGGACGGTGACGGTTTGTCAGTCAAGAGATAGATTTGTGAGCTGGGGGAGGTGGGAGGGTGTCAAGGTGGCAGCCAAAGCCATGTTTGGGGTAAGAGCACCTCCAGGTAAGGGGTAGGCAGAGCAGATGTCACCAGAGGAGGAGGTGGTAGCAAAAAAGGGAGTGGAGGCCTGTTGTGCAGGCAAGAGGGAAATGGGGACAAGAGTAAACAGTAGTGCCAGTGAGAGCAGTAGAGGCGAGAGCGCAGCCGGGGAGTGAGGGAGGGAGCAAGAAGAGATGGGGAGGAGGACAGATGAAGCGGAGGAGGAGCAATATAAGAATATGGCTGAGTGAGACCTATTGGCCAGCGAGGAGGCAGCAGTTGTAGAGGCCCTGACTCTTTAAGTCCTGGTTGCCCAAGGTTCCTGCAGGTTAGTAGGTGATGTAGAAGGCAGTGCTGGCAGCAGGGTAATTCATGTGTTTGAACCTCAGGAATAGGGGGCTAGTTACTTCCTACTACAGCTCTTGGCCCTGTAGATCTGGCCTTAAGCCTGGCTCCCAGCTGCAGAACAGGGCAGTCATATTCATCCTATACTGGGTAACATCAAAATGTTGAACCCCCACATCATGACCTCACATTCAGACTGAGGCAGGATATCCCACCATCCCAAGCTGCCCCACTCCATAGCACTCTTAGCAGTGTATCCACAGATCCACTTGGATGCACGTTGGGGCGCTTCCTCACCTTCCATGTCAGTGTACTACTGCAGGGCCTAGAGTTCAGGAAGGCTAAAGCTAATTGGGGTGGCTATAGCTCTGTTTTATTGGGTTATTTTGTGGGTCTAACATTTAATTTGTGTATCTTTATATTTGCAAAATATACGTTCGTTATTTGCCCATATTGAAACACAAACCAACAAATCTGGGCATGCTTTCTGAGGCCATGTAAATATCAGACCCTGAATTTTGAAGGTAGGAAGAAGGTAAACTAACCCTCTCACACAAGACATGTTTAAATCTACAGCCTATTCTAGTGTTAACAGGGTGCAAGGTTTTACTTGTCATGTACTGTACCAAAAGGGTTCATTGATCAGTGACTGTATTGTACTGTATGAAAAATCATAAATTGCCTTGTATTGTTTATAATAGACTGTACCATGTACCACACAAATTTCCATGTTCCAAGTTTTTTAATGATGCATGTTGCCAGTTAGGTCCTAAAATTATGGTGGTGCTAATTCTTCCATATCCAATGGTGCTTTTGCGGATGCTAACTGCATACATGCTGAACAAAGCTTGAAGTTTAAAGTCTCTCTCGTCTGTTTGTATGAAGTAAACACACTAAATGATAAACTTGAATTTGTTTCAAAGTACCATTGACAATCTACTGTTTTCTATGTGTGCTTTCTTTGGGTTCGGGATTGTTTTTCCAGAAAGCAGCTCTGTTTCTATAAAACACACTCTCTTGTATTTCTACTTGGAGATGGTTTAGCCATGCTCCTACATAGTTATAGCAAGGCCAAGAATCTAGGTTACTCCTCAGGTGTTTAAAACTGTTTGACCCTCAGCTGATTTTCAATCCACATTCATTTATATATATTTATCCATGCCAGGTAGGTCCTTATAACAGCTACAGCATAGCCAGGTGACCAGACAGTAATGTAGCTCTCTCTGCCATTTCTAGATGTTTCATTCCTTGTGCCAGTAGAGAATGGGAATTCTACAGAGGCTGTCCACTCAGCCCTGAAGGGAAGAAAGTACGCTGCATCATACATCCTCTGGCCACTTCAGGAGCAGTACTGACAGCTTGCAAGCATGGTATTCCCAATACAGGGACCTTGCATTGTGTAGGGTGAACACGGGCAACATGGAGGATTTGCCAAGACATATTAGAAATTGTTGCTCATTCCTTGTAGTATGTGAGCATCTGTGTAGCTACGTTAGTACCAGCTTTGACCCACAGAACACTGTCCATAGTATAATGGAAAAGTGCAGTTAACAGGCTAGGTAGATTTCTGCTAGCTCTAGATGTTCACACTGGAGACCATTGCTTGAGCATAGTATATAGAGTCAAATGAATTTCCTCAGCTCTTGAAAATTAGTTCCTCCATTTCATGGATTATTAGGATGCAAGGTCTGTACCAGAGGCAGCTCCATCATAGCTGAACTGCAGATGACAAGAGAATTTAATTTTTAGAGCTGAATAGTCCTTGTTCTTTGTGAACATGTATTTTCCACAAATAAGAATTAGACGCATCTGTCTAGCTTGTGAAATTGGTGCCTATCTGAGCACCCATGTAGCTGTTTGTTCCAGTTTTGACTACTAGAAAGTGCTCATTGTGTGCCGCCTCTTCTGTCAAAATAAAGGCAGCGTCTGCAGTGATAATAGATTTCTCCTTCTGAGTTTCTAGGGCAAGAAGGCAGGAAGGAAAATGGTAAGTAGGCGACCTAGGCCTAGAAAGGAATAGGTTTGCCTTTGACAGAACATAGTGTAGATTTGGTCAATTCTATAAGAAAACAAAGCATTTCCATAGCATTTTTTCTGCAGTTGTTTGTTAGCCACATGCATTTTACACTACTGTAAAATTAGTAGGAGCTGCAGGGAAATCTCCAGATTCCCCATAGCACTTTCAAAACTCCCTGCCAGCTGAGGAGCCAATATTCTGATGAGTTATTTGGCCTGTTAGCTTAAAAGAAAGGAAAAAAAGAGCTGCTTTTTTGGAGAAAAAATCTGAATCTATTTTATATCTATTTGAAAACAAAGTCTCATATTTACCCCTGTTATCAATTGAATTTATATATTGTTTGCCACAATATTTGTTTGTGTCTTAAAATAAATTTGCTTACTTGTGTAGTCTTAACAGTCTGTTTGGTTTTACTTTTAGAATCTAATTTTATACAGGTAAATTTCAGGGGAAATTCACTGGGATGTGTCTTTCAATCCTCTAACTTGGTTTCTTTCCATGAAAAGGACAAGGAAACACATCTGCCTAAGAAGGGAGAAGCATACCAGACTTCAGAGTTACCGTATTTGCATTTTTGGTATTCATTTTGCTAGTTTTCCTCTTTTACTGCTTTTTCAGTAGCTTTCATCAGTGAACTCATCTGCACGGTAAGTGAAGTTGCACAATACGTTAATGAGTTAAGAGCTGATGTAGTTACTAAAAAAGTTCTTCAGGTTAAACAAATTCTAATCTTAGTTTTTTTGCTTTAGGGGTTACATTATTTATGGTAATGAACTCACTGAAAGCAACATCAACAAAAAAACATGGACACTGCCAAGGAAAGATTTTGCAAAATCCTCTCTCTAAAATGCAAAGAGAGTACAATTGTTTTTTCTGTAGTAATCCCCACACAGAGGAGTTTTACAATCAATTGCTGAGGGAAAATCCACCATTGAAAGCAGTGCAGCCTGGAGTAATTCTTCGGGTCCAAATGATTTAGTGAACCCTGGCATCCCCTGGAGAATGTGTTTTTGTTTTATAGGTAAACATTTTGGGGGGCCTAGAGGTTGGTGGTAGTGCGTACCCACTCCCGATGCTAACACATGTTACAAATGTTACAAAATTTTATCTAATATTCACTTGTTTAATTTTCCCTTACTCAAATACTTTATTTTCAGACCCTGTCTGTCCTAGGCCAGGAGCCTTGTTTACTGACCAGGAACCAGTTTGATCCAGTTCAGCACACACACAGGCTGGCAGGCCACTTTGGATGGGGACTAACCATGTCTGAATGTCCTCGGCCACACCACATCAGTCCCTGGTTTGTTGAGGGCAGATGACCACCACAGAATGATGCAAGGGATCATGGTTGGTCACAAGGCTGGTCAACTAACCTCTAACAAGACCACAACTATGAAACAGCCAAATCAAATGTATTATGATTTATTCTGCTTTCCTTCTCCTCTTCCTTTTTGATTTCTTCATTCATTTAACCATCTGTGTGAATCCTTACCATGATTCTCCCCTCCTTTTCTCTTTAAATGGCTGTGATGAATTATTGAACCCACCTCTGCCTGTGTTTATCCTGCGTGCCCAGTATTCACATCCCTTTCACTTCCCCATCCTGAGTAGATGTTTCTCAGGAGGCTGCATTGTTACTGCTTGCCCAGGATTGATGTAGAGCTCTTTTTCCGTGGCTAGCCCATTTAGGAAGATTTGAAGGTTCCTATCGTTTCTTTCAACTTCAGCGGAACTTCTGCCTGTGTGAGGGCTGCAGATTTCAGCTCTCTACCATATTGAGCCAATGTCCCAGCAGACATAAAATCAAAGCAAGATTCTGGCCACTCAGGACATTACCGTGAGACTAGTAGTCAATGTATGATGCCTTCACCTCAGCAGAAAGTGTAATTTATATATGGTGGAAATAAAACAGTGCACCGCACCTATCACTTTTGGGGAACCATTACTCCATCTCCTCCTGTTAATCTGCTATATTTGTGGCTTTGGCATTCCAAGTTTTGCATGCCCTTCTCGTTTGAGCGTACATGTATGTTCAATTTGTTCCTTTCTTTCCTAACATTTAGTTTGTCTCTCCATTTTAATGTAAATGAATCCTTTTCAGCAATTTTCCTCTCATGTTAGCCTAACCAGGTTATCTTCTTGAAGTCACCTGTGCTTGCTCCTCATCATATCATAGTTCCTAGGCTCTGCCGGGGACTTGCTCCCTGATCTTGGACAAACTAACCTTTCTTTGCCTCAGTTTTTCCATCCATAAGATAGAAACAGTAATGACTACCCAGTTTGGTAAAGCACTCTGACATCCACAGCAGGGAACTGCTAAGTACTGGTGGCTGATCTTCCAAGGTCCTGTGCACTTGTAGCCCCTGTGGGCTTCAGTGGCAGCATCTCTGAGAACCAGGCCATCTGCTGGTGGTTTTAGTTATGATCTTTTTCTATGCATGTGTTTTGCTTATGAACAGGGGTTGTAGAAATTTACCAGACACGTAATGGACAGAGGTAGGTATGGAAGATGCTGTTGGGGTTGTGACTTGCTACGAACTGTCTGTGGTCCATCAGAGTTATCAGCACAATTGACTGATCCTGCATTCTATGGGTAACAATTGTGTGTGATACTGCTGTGATGAGCACAGTATAAGACCTTACAGAGATCTAGTCTCTGCAAGCTCTTATACTGCACTCATCACTGCGGTATCAGAGAGCCTTCCATTCATGCATTAAGCGACATGTCTAATATCTATCACATGTTTCTTCCCAGGGGGAGAAGCATGTGCAGGGAGTGTTTGTTGTTTTGCATTTTTTTAAATATGCATGTCAGAGAAGGCAGGTAAAAGAAATGTGCCTAGCATTTGGAGTAGAAGATGGGGAGGTCTGTGATGGGTCCTTAATTCCTGGGGGAGTTCAAGCCACAGGCTTGGGCTGGCCTCCAAGAAAGCTCTTGTCTCCTGCATTTTAACATTGCTTTCAATGTCATACACAACTGTTACCCATTTAACCCCACAAAGAAAATGGTTATAACTACAGACACAAACAGACTTCCACATAACTTGTATTCTAGCTTTGTCATCTTTGTTTATCAGGGACAACACTGTGTTGAGAGCGCTGTATAGCATACACACAAACATTTAGTGGCTGAATAGTATAATTACAAGCGCACGTCATTTACAGGTGGGGTCCCTATAAGTGAAGCTCTGGGCAGTGTCCTGGAGAGAAGTCCAGCCCACTGCCACTGTCAGCTGCTCATACAGGATTTTTAACATTAAGACTTCAAGGCCGGAAGGAGCAATTGGGTCATCTAGTCTGGTCCGCCTGTGTATCACAGGCAATTACATTTCAGCTAATTACCACTGTATTGAGACTAATAACTTGTGTTTAGCTAAAGCATATCTTTCAGAAAGGCTTCCAGTCTGGATCTGAAGACATCAAGAGAGAGAATCCACCACTTCCTTTGGGAGTTTGTTCTAATGGTTTATCATCCTCACTGTTAAAAATGTGTGCCTTATTTCTCATTTGAAGGTGTCTGGCTTCAGCTTGCAGCCACTGGGTTTTGTTATGTCTTTAAATACCTGGTATTTTGTCCCTTGAAGTCAATCATAGTATAATCAAGTCACCGCTCAGTCTTCTTTTTGATAAGTCTGTCTCTATACTCAAACCATTTTTATGGTTCTTCTCTGTACCCTCTCCAGTTTTTCAACATCCTTTTTAAAAATGTGGACACCAGGACTGTATACAGTACTCCAGTGTCACTCACCAATACCATACCCAAAGGTAAAATAACCTCCTTACTCTTCTACTGTTTATATATTGACAGATTGCATTAGCCCTTTTTGCCACAGCATCACACTGGGAGCTTGTGTTGAGTTGCTTGTCCACCATGAACCGCAAATGCTTTCCAGGATACAGCTCCCACTTTCTGTAGGTATGATCTGAATTCTTTGCTCCTAGTTGTATGACCCTGCATTTGGCTATATAAAAATGCCTTTTGTTTGAATGTGCCCAGTTCACCAAGTGATCTGGATTGCTTTGCACGACTGCCATGCTCTCATCTTTATTTACCACCTCTTTGAGTCATCCATCTATTTTATCAGCAATTATTTTATATTCACTTTCAGATCATTTATAACAATATTGAATAGTATCAGGCTTCATACCAGTCCCTGTGGAACCCCCTAAAAGCATCCCCAATTCAAGGATGATTCCCCAGTAACAAGTACTTTCTGAGATCTCCTTTAGCCAGTTCTTGTACCCTTTAACACGTTCCCTATGGATACTGTATGGTGCTAATTTTTTAATCAAAATGTTGTGTGGTACTAATTCAAACACGTAACAAAAGTCTAAGGATATTGTAGCTAAACATCTACCTTTATCAACCAAACTTGTAATCTCATCAAAGAAAGAAAACAGGTTTGTTTGACAACACTCATTTTTCATAAAACTATGTTAACCAACTGGCATTAATTATATTCCTATCCTTTAATTCTTTTATTAATTGAATCATGCATCAGCTTTTCCATTATTTTGCCCAGGACTGATATCTGGCTAACTGACCTATAATAACCCAGGTCATCCCACTTGCCCTTTTGGAATATTTGCATAACATTAGCACTCTTCCAGTCTTCTGGAATTTCCCCAATATTCCAATATTTATTGAAAATCAATGTTAGTGGTCCAGAGATGCCCTCAGCCAACTCTTTTAGGACACTTGGGTATAAGTTATCCAATCTTGCTGATTTAAAAATGCTTATCCCTAGAAGATGATGTGTAACATTCTCCTTAGTTACTGATGGACTGGAAAGTACTTTATCATCATGACACACGTACATCATCCTGCTTCTTTCCAAATACAGAACAACAGAAGTATTTATTAAATGCTTCTGCCTTTTCTGCATCACTATTAATGGCCTAATGGATAAGGCATTGGCTTTCTAAGCCAGAAATTGTGGGTTCGAGTCCCACCTGGGGTGAAAAACTACTTTCTTGGGGGGGAGGGATAGCTCAGTGGTTTGAGCATTAGCCTGCAAAACCCAGGGTTGTGAGTTCAATCCTTGAGGGGGCCATTTAGGGATCTGGGGCAAAAATTGGGGATTGGTCCTGCTTTGAGCAGGGGGTTGGACTAGACCCTCCCAACCCTGATAGTCTATGATTAATGATGGTATCATCTCTATCAAGTAATTGGCCTAGACCTTTGCTAAGATTTCTTTTTTCTCCTAATGTATTTTAAAAACATCTTATCCTTAGCCCTGCCAGCCATGGCTTTTTCCCTGATGTCTTTAGCTTCTCTTATCAATTTTCTACACATCATAACTTATATAATTATTATCTATTTCTCCTTTTTTACATTATCTATGGCTTCTTAATTTCTGCCTTCACTTCACCACCGAATCTGGCTGGCCATTTACCCAACGTTATCCACTTTCTTGATTGTGGAATTGTGGCTTTTAGACCATCTAATAAATTCTTTTTAAAGAACTCCCAATTATCATTCACATTTTTTCTGTCTAAATTTTTTTTCTTCTAATCAGTTTTTATTGTAATTTTTCATCAGGTTTGGGAAATTAGCCCTTTTGAAGCACCAAGTCTCTATATTACTGGTTAGGATGGTCCTGTGTTTGCTCATGCTGAATACAGTGAGGTTCATGGTCACTGCCCCTTTAGTTTGTGTGGGTGCTCCAGCTTTCATATCAGCCTCTGGTTAATAGATGCCTGACATAGTTGAAGCTCCATCCCCTTTTAGATGCTGGAAAGAGGAGGAAGTTTTATTCCTTCTCACCTCTCCAAAGTCTCCATGCTGCTGTGAAAGGGGTGGGTCTCCACTACTCTACATCTCTACCAGTCTCCTTGTGGTTGGAGAGAGGGAGGAGAACAGGTCTCCACTGCTCTACCTTTCTCCAGCCTTATTCAGGCCACTTCCCCATGAATCATATTTACTGTACTTAGGGTTATTGCTAATGAATACCCCTATCTCTATACCTTGTTCTTATGCCCAGCTGTCCTCAGCAGCATGAAACTGACCTGTTTTGACAGTTCCCCAAGGCCTCCTGGTCCATCAGCAGTGAAACTGACTAAAATGTTGTTAATTTCACTCTGCTGCTGCTGCTTGGCAAAACAAAGAGCTAAGAGGCGCTGGAGCAATCTGGCTGCAGTCTCCCTAAGATGACATATCAGTTCAGACTTGAAGCTTTTTCTTTGCAACCAGAAGAGCTAGAAACTTTTTAACAATGAAAATTTAACATTTCTCTTATTCAATGAGGCACGCTTCCTATTGACCTGGGGCAACACAGGGACACTGCATTCATCCAGTCTGGCTAGTTCGACTCACTAACAAACTGCAAAGAACAACACTAAGGAAAGTTCAAAGTTTTACTCTGAGTTTAAGAAAATTGGTCTCCAGGTATTTTTGATCCCACTTTAAACCCCAGCAACCTGGGCTGTAATCTTGTAAATTACATTAAAACTGCCACATTTTCGTTTAATTTAAAAAAAAAAACTTCAAGGACATGTATTTGCAGCAGCTCAGACCTTCTATTTGAAAACTAAATAGATGGAATATTCTAGCTATTCTATTAAAGCCCTTGAATCTCCCGTCAAGCAGAGAGAGGTGGGGAACATAAGTCTGCCTGGCTGTATTAGGGATCCCTTAACTTTCTAGTGTCCTTTGAGCCCAGTTGTGTGTGTTAGGGAACTTTGTGTCTAGCCTTAAAGGGACACAATCAGGTAAAGATTGATCCTTCCGTTTATTTTTTTTAACTTGTGATTACTAATATTGAGAAATTTAAAAGTCCAGTTTGCTTTTCATAATTTGTCTGCAGTCATCTTGTCTATATAGCACAGACCATAGAACTGCCCGGAAATAATTCTTTTTGAATTAGAGCATATTAAAAAAAAAAATCCACTTGATTTAAATATTGCCAGTGATCTAACACCCCCCTTGGTGAATTGTTTCAATGATTAATTACCCTCACATTCTTTGTATATGTTTACATTTAGCTGTATTAAGATGCTTATTGCTTGCTTGCATCCTGCTTACCAAGCAATCCAGATCACTCTGTATCAGTGACCTGTCCTCTTCATTATTTATCACTCCCCCAGTGTATGTGTCATCTGTAAACATCATCAGTGATTACTTTATTTTTTTCTTCCAGAGCATTGATAAAAATGTTAAATAGCAAAGGGGCAAGAACAGATCTCTGGGAGACCCTACTAGAAATATATACAATGGTGATTCTCCATTTACATTTTAGAACCATCAGTTAGCCATCATTGAATCCACGTAATGTGTCCCATGTTAATTCTGTGAGACAAGATGGCTGAGTCTCACCACAGAAGCATGGTACTTTGTTTCAGAAAGAGCTAGCTGCATCCTTCATCTGATGTAAGGAGCAGTTTACATTTCTCTTGACAAGGAATTGCTATTCTGTGATCTGGCTAGAGCGAGTATCCCAGCCTGCCACCCTACCCCCGGCTAAAGGCAGGGTGAGAGAGTGCTGTGAACCCTGGAGCTGCAGGGGGCCTTACTTAGATCATGGAAGCCCATTCCGATCCAGAAGAGTTGTCCGTGTTTGTGTGACCTTTGCGGCTCCAATGCTGAGTGCTATGAAGTACGAGTGGCTTTGTGCAGGAGGCTGCTCTGCAGAGACTCTCTCTTGGGGAGTTAGGATGTTTTTCCCATTTAGCTCTGGCTAAACCATATCCCAGGTTCTCCCTTTCTCCTAGTTACTCCCTATATACATCCCTCTTGAACCCACGGGGAGTTTCAAAAGCGCACAGCACTGGCTTAACTCTGCTTCCAGTGTCCTTAGTTAACTTTCTTGACACTCCCCCACACCCTCCATACCATTATTCTGCCCCCCAGGTGACACACTTAGGATAGTTCAGGGCAGCTGGGATGGAGCTGTACACAGACTCCGAGTCCTGTATCTAAAGGCTCTTTTTGACGGTATTGGAGGGGCATCTCAGCTTACCTTGAACTGGCTCTGCTTAGGATGCAAAGGACGATATATGCAAATCAGATCAAAAGGCCACATATAAGGAAGTTCCTGTCTGCCATAGTTTGGAAGCAATGAAATTAAGGTAAGGCTTTTCCAGGGTTGTCAGTGTTACCTGCCACCTCCTCAAAGAAGAAATTATTTCATTTCTATATTGGACTATTCCTGGGAAGCCAGCGTGCTGCACTAGGGACTGTGGATTCCCACAGCACTTGAGAAAATCTGGGTTATGTAAAGGGCTAGAAGAGATCATCACTGAAATTGTATAGCTTTGTAAATGACTGATGCTCTCTGCTGGCTCTTGCAGAAAACATTCGATGCAACCTAAGTAGTAGATGTTCTGCCTCTGGTGTGAATGTGCTGTGTAAGAAGAGTTTTCATTCGTGCACACGTGGTCCATGTAGTCACAGGCCTCACACTTCCTTTTGGCCTTGGGTTCAATTACCGTTTCGCTGTACCTCCCTAGACCAACAGTGAAATGTATGATGCTGCCCCCATATGTGATACCTCTCCATTAACAGCACAATCAGCACCATCACTTCTTTTTTGTTCCTTTGTAATTGTTTCCCTTAACTTTACTCCTGTGTAATCTGTGAGCGCAAACGCTATCGAATTTAATACTGTCATGTATAACAAACCCCTGTGTTATTCCTTTCCCAACCTTCTCTTTTAGCTCCCAGGGAGGATTCCCCACATAGGGGCTCCCCAATTAGATTTTCAGGGTAGGGGTTGGGGACCATAAATTTCAAAGGGACAAATGTATAAAATGTCCTTGTAGGGTAAGTGCTGGTATGTCTTATAAGACAGGATTCAGCCAGGGTGAGTCTCATTGTTCTGGCCCAGCCAAGGCAACAGTCGTACACTGAGTTTCTCCATTTATCCAATGGCAATTACAAGATGCCCAGTTATCAACAGATTTACTGTCCCAGCAGGAGGGGAAGATCTTTCACCCACATCTCCAAACATTACCTCTGGCAGCTCTGGCCATAGACCTTGGACAGTTGGAAAGATCATACTTGGTTGAGGAGGCAATGAGTTTTAATTAATTCCAGAAAGCTACCCCCTAGGAAAAGCTATGAGTTCAAGTGAAAAAGATTTGTTTTATGGGTGACTGATAAAGGTGTTGGCCCAATTTCCGCTCCTGTACAACTTATTTTAGGATATTTGTTACATTTAAATTAATGGGGTTGTCTCTGCCCTCGGTTAAGGTACATATAGAAGCAAATCATTATTGAAGATACTGGAAAATCTGTTTTTTCACATACATTGGTGAAAAACGTTTTAAAAGGCCTCTTGAACCTGTGTACTCGGTACAGGACCCTGTCCTTTCATCGAATTTGAATTTAGTTTTGACTCATTTCTCACCATTTGAACCTCTAGTGAGATGTTATTGGTTTCATCTCTCGCTGAAGACGGCTTTTATAATAGCAATTACTTCTGCTAGAAGAGTTGTGAGACATATACACAGTGATGGCAGACCCCCCGCCCCATACCACTTTTCATAAAGCTAAGGTGGATCTCAGAGCGCACACTACATTTCTTCCTAAAGTAGTTTCAGAGTTTCATGTAAATCACACTATTAAGTTGTCAGTATTCTTTCCAAAGCCTCAGCCATGAAAAGAGGAGGCCAGGTTAGATTCCTTAAATTCAATGAAAGCACTATCATATAAGCTGGATAGAATTAAAGGCTTCTTCTAAAGTTATTTATTTCATAGGTGGCTAACTCCCAGGGTAAACCCATTTCATATCAGTCCCTGTCTAGATGTGTTAGTGCAATAAAGGATGTTATCGAGGAGTTTCTCTCCCCATTCTCAGCTCGCTTAGAGTTCATTCTACTAGAGTGATGGCTTCATCTATGGCATTTGCTAAACATATTCCCCTTATTGAAACAGCAAAGCTGCGATGTGGTGCTCAGTTCACGCACTCACAAAACATTATGCATTGGATCTGGCATCGAAGTCTGATGTTCATTTTGGCAGATCAGTACTATTTAGTTAGTACTCCCCATCCATCCATTTTATTGTACTGCTGGCCAGACTATCCCAAGAGTGGGAGTACGCTGAGGACACTCAAAGAAGAAATGAAGGTTACTTACTTGTAACTGGAGTTCTTTGAGATGGGCTCTGCATATCCATACTTCCCACCTGCCTTCCATGCTCTTGCGGAGTCTGAATTTCAATATGTTGGTATTCTGGTTTAGTATTGCAAGGATCTGAGGAGGCAACAGACACCATGCCCCCTTTTTACTCATTCCCCCAGAGTACACTTGAGTGCTAGGGCAGGAGAGAAGGGGAGGCCAGGTGGGTGCCCTAATGGGCACAGTTACCAGAAGGTTCTACTGTCCCGCTGCTCCAGTCGGTGCAAATCCCATGAGTGTGAATATGCAGAGTCCACCTCGAAGAACTCCAGTTACAGGCAAGTAACTGTCATTTCCATATGGGAGGAAAAACCCAGAAGGTGCAGAAAAACAGAGATTCATAAATCCATTTTGACCCATTTAGACACAGCGGTACTCCACAAAGAGCAAGGCTTTGCACCAAACAAACGTAACAGATGGGCAGGGTCATGTGGAGAAGAATTGCATGTTGTCAAAGTACCTGTTCTTTCCCCAGTGTGAGCAAGGGGTTGGAGTGCATCAGGTACTGCTGCTGTTCTGTTTCTTCAGTCATAGACTGGCTCCCCCTCCAGTCAGAGTTCTCCATAGTTTGCAGAACATGGAAGCAAGGTAGCAGGAGTGGGAGGAGTCACATGGAGGAGAGATTGTGTGGAGATAGTGGGTGGGGCCAGATGGAGACAAGGTTACACGGAGGCAAGGCGAGGTGGTGGGTGTGGATAGGGCCATGAGGAAGTGAGGTCACACAGAGGCAAGGTGAGGTGGCAGGAGTGGTTAGGACTGTGTAGAGGCAAGGTCACACAGAGGTCAGGTGAAGTGGGTGGAGCCATGAGGATTCAAGGTCCCAAGGAGGTGAGGTGGTGGGAGCGGGCGAGGCTGGATGGAGAAGAGATCATATAGAGGTGAGGCCACAGGGCGCTGAGGTGTGGGAGCAGGCCAAGCTGAATGGAGACAAGGTCACACAGAGGCAAGCGGGTGGTTCCGCCTGGAAGCAAAGTTGGGGCAGAGGAAGGGCTACATGGAGGTGAGGTGGGGGAGGGGAGATAATGTGGCATGGGTTTGGAAGGCTGTGTGTGTTCTTTCCAGGAAAAGTTGAAACATTATTGAGACATATCCCTCTGAATCTCCCTGTCCCTTTCTCTCCTTTTCCTACCATGCTGCAAGTAATCAGCTATCCTCTTCCTCTCCACTGAGGCCTCACCCTCCTTGTAGTGGTCCTGATACAGCTTTAAGTTTTTCCTCTCCATTTCACAGAAGTGGTCAGAGGGCTGCCCCCCTAGCTCCATAAGATACACCACTCAGGACCACAGATGATTGTAGTGGAGGATTCCCTAACTGGTGACTGCTGGACTAAGCCATATGGTATCCAAAATGGTATAGGCACTGAGATCCCCACCTGGCAGCTGATTCCTCTGAGGCCTGCACCCCTATTCCTCTGTGGAGTCCGCTAACTCCCAAATTTATAACCTCTGCCAAGCTCTGATTGGCTCAGCTCTCAGGCTGTGCCTATATAAGACATGCAAAACGGCTTACCCATAATGGTGATTTTTCTGTACATCTTCAGAAACAAGTACTGAGCATGCCCAGTGTCTACCACACCTTTCTGGATGTTTCTGGATCCCTGTATCTGAGTTCCCCTGCCCTGCTCTCTTCATTTGTACAAAGATTCAGAGGCTATGCACAAAAGACTGTCCCCTTCCTGACTGCTTCTTGCCCTTTCTTTGGGGGAGGCGGGGAATAGATTGCTGCAGGATAAAGCACATGAGTTACACTCTCAGCGGAACAATGCCACTGTAGTGAGATAAGGTAAGGATGATGATGTCACAGGAAATCATGATAGGCCACATATAATTATATGACCTTTCCCTTCTGGGGCCCAGCCTAACCCCATGTGCCTCCCGATCCCCAGCTGGTAGGCTCACCTTGCCTAGAGAGGGAAACCAATAGGATTTTAATGGCAGGCCCAGAACCCCTAAAGCAGTTACTGATAAGTAGCACCACTCCTAGAAATGATACACAGTGAGAGAGACAAGGTGGGTGAGGTAATACCTTTAATTGGATCAACTTCTGCTAATGCAAGAGACAAGCTTTGGGGCTTCACAGAGCTCTTCTTCAAGTCTGAAAAAGGTAATCTGTGTGTCACAGCTAAATACAAAATCTGCAGCCATCTCTCCCTGAACTCCACTTTAATGATGCTTTTTGTTAATGTGTCCTCTGCAGGCTGCAGGTACGAGAGAAGATGATTGGCTAACATTCCACGCAGCAGAGGACAGTGGTCGATGTGGGCTGATACACCTGCTAATGGGATTTTATAAACACTTTATAGAGCAACTCATCACACACCAAGGTGGAAATTACTTCTCTTAAGAAAGCTTTGTATAACGGGTCAACACCATGTCACTATATATCATTACTTAAACAATTACACTGAAAGAAAAGAATTCAGTCAATTCTTGGCTAGAAAACTAGGAAGACCCTAGAGAAAGCATTGCATTTATCACCATGCATAACACGGTATGACTTAGACAAAGACAGCAGTGTAGAAAGTATGTCTTTCTTCTGCAGGGTTGACTAAGCATGAACTCACTGCTACTAAAAATAAAGTCAGTCCCTGGATGTTTAAATAGCAAAAGCTAACACAGGGCTTTTTTAACGTTGTTGTTGGTCTTTCTGGGGTGTCCACTACAGTAATACTCACATGACAGCAAGCACTTACATAGCCTTCCATATTAACTAATCAGGACTCACAACACATCTAAGCAGAGGTGACACATAACTGCGGGGAGGGGGTGCAAAATTGAAAGGTTCTGTACACCAGCACAACATCAACATCGGTGCACTAGTGCAAATTTACATTCAGCCTGGTCTAAACAGGAAAGGTTTTTCAACATATTTTTTCAGTATAACTATATGGGTATAACTAAACCATAAGAACGTTATCCACCCTGTTTTGTCTAAAGCAGCTTCAACATCTTCCCTTGTGAGTCATAGTATCCACACAGCACTGCACCTTTTAAAAATAAGCACATAGCATTCTGGACAGGTATTCCAGCGTGCAATCTTCTGCGGCTAGACTCGATGCATTATGAGATGTTTATTGTGGTGGATTGTGGGATAGCTATCAGAACCCCTGGGAATTCTGGGACTTGGGGGGTCAAATTCCATGATTCCATCCACATTATCCCATGATTCATCTGCTTTTTGCTAGCCAGTGTGATTTTCAAACTGTTTCAGTTTCAAATAATTTTCAAACTGCTGTCAGACCGCATGAAGGGAACAGTGCTGAGCAGTGTGATCCTGAGAAAGAGGGTGCTCCAGAGGTACTGGCAATCATGCAGGCGGGTGGCTTTAGAGACGGGAGATTACCACCACTGTAACATCATGTGGATACTGCTATAGGATGAAACGGCGTAGTTACTTCTGTATGATGTTTTCCTGGACCCAGGAAAACATCACCCAGTGGAGCAATGCTTCTGGGCCCAGCCAACCAGCACTAACTGGTGCGACAGGATAGTGCTGCAGACCTGGAATGGCCAGCAGACTTGTTTGATTCTGCATTATGTCTTGTTCTCTCTCCAGTCAGTCCTTGCACTTCCTTCCCTCTCCTCACTCTCACCCTGCAGCATAAATCCTTCCCTCTACTCCTTTTTTCTCTTTGTTTTTTTGCCCGCTGCTGGAACTCATTTGTGTTCCAACAAACATCTCCTTCAGCCTTTCTCTTCCCTTGGAGATTTGCCAGAAACTCAGCCACTGCTTCATGTGGGCCATGCTATGCTAGGAGAACAGAGAAACCAGACACATAGTTACTAGACCAATGTTAGCCACCACGCCAACAATGGTAAAATGTTACTTCTCTCCAGATGGTCTCAGTTTTGGAAATCCACTGTCTTGTGCTCTTCCCAGTCTGAGAACACTTAGAGATAGTAAGACTCTTTAAAGTTATTTTCCTTCTAATGGGGCACCTGCATCATTACCTATGTACAGTGTTTTTGGGTGTGGAATGGTGTATTCCAAGGGGCAGGCTAGTAATTGCATGTGCACTCCTGCAGGTTGTCCTTACGGTAAAGGATATTACCCTGAGGCATGTCCCCAAAAGGCAGAGATCCTGTTCAGAAAGGCAAAACGGACAACTGGGAAGATATGTAGCATTGTTTGCCCCCGAGTTGTTGCTGGACTGAAAGGGAAACACTACCTATATGGATATTCCCAGGAAAGCAGCATTGCCTTGTAATGTGCATGACAAACTACACTGCTATCTCTGCCTAAAATTGTCATTTATGATACCAGCTGTTCAGTGCAAAGTGCACTCCAAAGTCAATAGAACCTGTGATGCCTGCTCTTTAATGGGTTTAACAATGCAAAATAGTGCAACAAATGAGTATTTGGTGAAAAGCTCGATGTCTTTTATAACCCTTGCTACTGCAAATAGGGCCAATGCAACATGAAATGCCCAAGAGAATCTCTGTAACCTAAGAGGCCAATTTACCTCATCTAACTTGACCTGTCTGAAAATCTAAAAAAGCTCACGACTGTTGGACACTGCTAGGCCTTTTCCCTTCCCAGGAATAGTGCTTCTTTGCGGGTTCCTCCCGGTACCCGCCTGGTTTGAGACGTCCAATTCCGGAATCTTTGGTAAGTATTTAAACACTAGCTTTTATTACAGAAATGAAATCATAAACACTGGAACTCTATTGGTCAGGTAGAATCACAGTGGGGCAATCTAGCTAGCAGATAACTCCTAGCCAGACAACTCCTTAACTTCTAGCCAGATAATGCCAAAGAACCAGTAACACTATACAGTATATATATTAACAACTGACCAATCAATACAGAGCATGAGGGAGTTATTGATAGGTAAACAGATTAACAAATCAGGAACTGTTGCTGGGTAAACTCGTAACTGTTGCTGGCCAGAGTAAGACTAGTACCCTTCACATGAATCATAACCATAACAAGACTTTTGAGACCCACACTCATTAGGCCAGGAGTCACTTCTGCACATGTGCAGATCCACAAAAGTCACACAGCGGATATCTTGATGGACAACCCCTAGGCTGCACTCACTTTACTGGCCCTATACTGTTAGTGCAGCCTACAAGGACAGTGATCAAACTGGCTTTATGTGCACTTTCTACTGGGGTATCTCGCTTTTTCTTTTGGTATAATAAAATTGCTTTGGGTGCCATGTGTTGGTCTTTGCCATTGGGGGGAAGACAGAGGGAAGCAGAGATGGTTGAGGGGTAGAGATAGGAAGCATCAACCAGTGGAGTGGTAATGGTACATTTTGGTCTATGGGATTACATTTGGGGGGCGGGGGGAGAGCTGTTCCTCATAGTACAACAGATTGCACCTGGTGCGGGGGGGGGGACGGGGACGGGGACGGGACATCCTGGAGCAATGGAGAATCTCATAGGTAACCAAAAATAAAAGGAGTACTTGTGGCACTTTAGAGACTAACCAATTTATTTGAGCATAAGCTTTTGTGAGCTACAGCTCGCGATGAACTTTTTGCGAATACAGACTAACACGGCTGTTACTCTGAAACCTGTCATAGGTAACCAGAGAGGCTAATCCAGATGTGAAGCAATGCAGCATGGGATAGTAGTAGGGACTACCTGAAACAGTATAGTTAACTTGAAATGGGGCTGTGTCAACACAAACCTTAATGTGGTATGTGGCGGTTCAATAACAAGACAGAACACAGCTTTTTGCAAGCAAGCAGGCTGGTCAGCTGAAATGGGCTGCTCCCCCCAGCTTTCCACCTTCCCCTTTTATTATATTTCTCCCCCCTACGCATTACATACTTCTACCGCAAAAAGACACAACATGTATGACGTTGATTAATATTCTTATTTACCAACTTTTATCTACTACAATCCTGGTTCTCAGGCCTTGAGCCCAGGCTAAGGAAGCTTCCCACGGTCACTGTCTTTTAATCAACTTCTCATGGTTCATATCTAGTCCTTGTCCTTGGATAGAGCAATGTGTGCATTGCTTCTACAAAACAGTCAGGGTGTGCTCTGACTGTTTCCAGGTGGAATAACTAAACGTGAACCCTTCATCCCCCCGTTTTTTGTTTAATTATACTCGGCCATCTCATGGTAGCCGTCAATTTGCTTTTGCAAGTAATTTAACTCCCAAACAGACAAGGACATAACTCGGGGAGCCTGCCAGGGCGAATCTCTACAAAGTCTTAGCAAAGAGGGAATACATTGTACACAGCAACAGCAAAAAGTAAGCCCAATGATCACAAACACAGCATAACCGAAAAGTTGTCGCAGCCATTCTAGAGAGGGCAGCCAACCTGTAAGCCAATTCCAAAAGCCCTCAAACCCCAGATCTTGACGTATGTGTGCCGTAAGATTGGCCAATTCGGCCAGTCTAGTTTCTATGGAACGACTATTATCAGTTAAATTAAAACAACACATATGCCGAAACGTGGAACAGCCTAGGTGATGTTTCAAGAGCAGAAAATCAATGGCTGCTCTGTTATCCAAAATTGCATCCCTTAATTCGTGTTGCTCTGTGTTAAGTAGGGCAATTGCCTGGGATGTTGTATTAATTGCCTTTGCTGCAAAGCACGCCAGGGTATTTAAGGTTCTGGCTGTATAAGTGGCAAGCCCGGGGACCCCAACAATAGAGGCCGCTAAGGCAGTATACTCAGCACGACTAAAAAGCTCAACATCTACAACACAATCATCTGAAAGGGGTACACGTCTTCTACTGCGCTTTTGACTGGCAAAAGGCAATATAAGCGTCATTCTACTAAGACAGCAAAGGGTGCCATCACTTAAATTTGCGGGAATATAACTAAAAGTGCGTGAGCCGCAGGTAAAAAACCACCCTGATGGTAGGATGATGTGGCCATAATTGTATGAAACATTCACAGCATGGGAACAATTTAAAAGGGGTTGAGAAATTTGCCGACAGCCCATGGGCACCTTTGTACTAGTGCAGTTAACCACACGCGCACAGGTGATATTGTTGGCCCCGGCCGGGTACGGTGTATGGAGGGATATAGCCGTGTGAGGCAGAGTATAGTTGGCCGGGCCCCAATTAGCCATGCCAGAGTACTGGGAAGAGAGATTCGCATAAGCAGCGAGCATCGTCTCATTTCCTATCTCCTCAGGGTGATGACATACTGGAATAAGGCATGTACCTAACAAATCTCCGGCTGCTACAGAATCAGATAAACAAAAGTGGGTAACATTTGCTATTGAAGCCAATCTTTCCCATATGTTATATGTCATTCGGGCCCGTAATGGGGGAAGCGCTCCCGAGCCAACCCCTACAGGAAATAGCAGGCACAAAAGGTATACAATCAGAACAGAATTAGCAGTGATTTGGGCGAGAATCGCCACAAACAAAGTCTCAGGAGTCTCTGGCTGTTGATCTGCTGCCAGTCTTCGTTGAGCCGCGGCGACCAATGCTTTTACTGCTCCCCATGTCACGGGCCGGCTTGGGATGCTACGCCTCCTCCGTTTCCGTCCCACCGTTGTCGACCCGGGAGGCGCTGCGGTCTCCTCCAAGGTCAGCTGAAACTCTGGTATGGGGTTCGACAGCCCCTGGTGCCATGCCATGCTGTTTCAGTGCCGGTCGCACACACCGGGCTGGAACCCACAACGGTCCTGCAGGGAGAGACACAGCAGCATATCCCCGACCCCAAGTGATTAGAGGTACTGGGCCCAACCATTGCAGATCGGGCAGCTGACGATAAAAGACACGCGGTCTTTCCAGTACCTCAGATTTGTGAAAATGCCAATCCGCGGGGTCTGCTGATCTGCGTTCAGCGTTAAATTATTTAAAGTAAACAAAAGGATATGCATTTGTTGTTGAATGTCTCCTAAGGTTCGGAGACGCAGCTCCCCTTGTTTTAATTGTTTGTCGAGCAAGGTTTTTAGCATGCGATTGGCACGTTCAACAATGGCTTGGCCCGTGGAATTATAAGGGATCCCGTGTTTAAGACGGACGTCCCATCGGGCACAAAAGGTGGAGAGGGCTGTGGAGCAATAGGCTGGGGCATTATCCGTTTTAATTTGGCTTGGGCGACCCATAACAGAAAAACAGGCCAGCAAATGGTGAATAACTTTGGCAGTGGCTTCCCCACACTGTGGGGTTGCCCAAAGGAACCCCGAATAAGTATCAATGGAAACATGTAAAAACGAATAGGGGCGGAATTGTGGCACGTGAGTGACATCCATTTGCCACAGCTGATTCGCTGCGGCACCTCTGGGGTTAACGGCATAAGAAAAGGTAGGGGCAGCAGCGGCGCAGTGGGGGCAGGAACGAACAATGGAACGTGCATGATCAGCAGGAATGTGAAACTGCCGGGCCAAAACAGAGGCAGACTGATGAAAAAAGGCATGGCTTTCAATGGGGTCAGAAAAAAGGGAATTTACCTGACCACGTAACATGTGATCAGCGCGCGCATTGCCCTCAGTGAGTGGCCCAGGCAGAGGGGTATGACTGCGAATATGAGCAACAAAATAAGGGAAATTACGAGAGGCGATGAGATACTGCAAAGACAAAAACAGGCGAAGGAGGTCCGCATCAACCTGAGGGGTAATGAGGGCAAGGGGTAAATGATCAATTACCTGATAAACATAATGGGTGTCCACAATTAAATTAAAGGGACAATCAGCAAAAAGTTGAAAGGCCAAAATAACAGCAGCCAGTTCTGAGCGCTGTGCGGAACGCTGAGGCAGCGTAAAACGAGAATGCCAACGAGGGGGGTCACCCAATTGATAGGTGACTACACCTCGATGTGGAGAGCCATCAGTAAAAAGAGTGACAGCAGAAACAATGGGTTGAGAGCGGCTAAGACGATGGACAATTAGGGGTACCTTTTGGGTAATTACCAACCGAGGATCTTTTGGGGGATTATAAGAAATCTCTCCCACATAATCACAAAGAGCAACCTGCCAGGCCAAAGAGGTGTGGCACAAAGAATCAAATTCACTTCGGGACAAGGGGAACACAATGGCAACTAAATCAGTGCCAGTGAGTTGCACTGCACGGTGGCGGGCTTTACGAACAAGATCGGACAGGGCATCTAAATAAGGATAAATGTTCCGAGGAGGAGTGGATGACAAATATAGCCACTCTATGATAGAGACGGCTGTGTCCGTATGGGGTACAAACAGAGCCGCAGTGGGCGTATGAGGGGTGGCAAGAAGAACCAACCGTAGGGGACGGACCTCAGGGAGTCTGTCCACAAACTGCTGACTCAATGCTGCATTGATCTGTCGAATGCAGGCAATGTGCTCCTCAGTGATGGCAATAACTGCACCCGGTGCCCGGGCTCCACGTAGGAGCTCGAACAACGGCTGCAGCATTGAGGTGGGGGGCCGAATCCAATTTAAATGACCCAAAATCTGTTGTAATTTAACAAGGGTTAGGGGTTGAGGTAGAATTAATTCCGGACGAACCGGAGCGGCATAGGTTTGTAAAACCTTATGCCCGAGGTAGTGGTAGGGATAAGAGCATTGGATTTTTTTCTGGTGCCACTAACAGGCCATTTTGGCCGAGAATCTGAGACAAAGATTCAAGCTGTTGTGTCGTGACCTGGGGACCACTAAGCAAAATGTCATCCATATAATGGTAGACCTTTAGCGTAGGGTACCGGGCACGAAAAGGGGCGAGGGCCCGATCCACAAAGAGCTGACACAAGGTTGGACTATTTTGCATTCCCTGGGGCAAGACCTTCCACTGATACCTTTGAGAGGGTTGCTGATTATTATATTGTGGCACCGTAAACGTGAATTTTTCGCGATCTTGTGGGCAAAGGGGGATGGTGAAAAAACAATCTTTTAAATCTAAGACACAAAGCTGATCAGTTTGAGGAATTAAATTTGGATTTGGTAAGCCAAACTGCAAGGGGCCCATAGGTTGGATGCGTTTATTTATTTCCCTTAAATCATGTAACAGCCGCCATGCACCAGATTTTTTCTTAATAACGAACACCGGGGTGTTCCAGGGACTAGTAGAGCTCTCCAAGCGCTGTGCCTGCAAATGCTGTTGCACAAGCGAATGAAGCGCTTTCAGCTTTTCTAGAGGGAGGGGCCCCTGGTCAATCCAGACGGGCTCTAAGGATTGCCATACCAAGGGTAATGCGGAGGGCACGGTGGGTGAGGAAGGGTTTTGGGCCATCAGATATTAATATCGAGGGTGGTGTCCAGCTTTGTAAGTAAGTCACGGCCCCAAATATTGAGGTGGACAGGGAGCACAAAAGGGCAGATAGTAGCAAGGGCACGGCCTCCCAGTTTAGAGACTGTGACCCAAGACAAACTTTGGCGCCCGGGTTTACTACCCCCGATCCCCCACAACTCTTTAGAAGGAACCGTAGGCCAACTGACCGGCCACTCCGGATCACGAATCACCGTAACGTCAGCTCCAGTGTCCACCAGCCCTGTAAAAGGAACATTATTTAAGAGAAGTGTTAACTGAGGTTTCGAAGGGCGGACTGACATTGTCAGAGCAACAAGTGGAGAGGACGTGCTGTGAGACGGCGAGTGAGACAACGTGGATCCAAAGCCGCCTCCGCCCCGAGTTCGATCCTCGGCAGCTGGCACCTGATAGCGGACTAAAATCAATTGTGCAATTGACCGTCCACGCGGGAGCGACTGTGGAAGATGAGTCCACACCTGAACCTTAATAACGCCGGTGTAATCGGCATCGATGACCCCTGGGATGACAAAAAAACCCCTGTTTCCCAGCATGTGAGCGAGGGAGAACGAGACCCACAAAGCCGGCAGGGAGAGGTCCCATCACCTGTGTAGGTATGGTGCAAACCTCCCCTGGCAGCCGAAAATCAGTGTCCTCCTGCATGATCAAATCAAGCCCTGCACTTCCGGCAGTCGCCGCCCTCATAGAGTCAATGGATTTTAAGGCAGAGGAACAGTTGTCTGAGTGGGAAACACCCCCGTTTGGCCCTGGGTTCGAGGGGGACCAGTCGTGCGGTTTCCCGACCCGCTACGACACTGATTGGCCCAGTGATAGCCTTTCCAACACTTGGGGCACTTCTTTGAGGGTCGAGCGGGTGCCGTTGATGAGCGGCACTCCCTCTGAAAGTGACCCTCCTTACCACAGCGGTAACAACGCTTCCCCCCCTTCCCGGTTTTTCTCAGAGCGGCAGCCAGAACTCCAGCCTTATGGGCTTGTGTGCCGATGTTTTGGTACGCCCGCAGCATGTCTGACAGCTCTAAAATGCCAGAGGCTTGCGCCGTCTGGAGAGCACGGCGGCAATCCTTGTTCGCATTTTCAACCACCATTTTTAACAGGATCTCCTGAGCTGCCTCAGTGTTATCCACCTGTCGGAGGATAGCCTCCTGCAATCTGTTGGTAAAATCCAGAAAGGACTCTGATGTACCCTGACGGATACTGACAAAGCTTTTAGTAGGCTTGCCTGAATCCGGGACCTTCCGGAAAGCATGCTGGGCGCAGGTGGAAATAATGGGGAAGAGGGCCTGAGGGAGTTGAGACTGCATCTCAACAGTAGCAAACTGTCCCTCCCCAACCAAATGGTCAAAAATGATACCTTGCTCTCTATGAACCTGGGCCTGGCGTTCCGCCATCTGCCGATACTCACTAATCCAAATAACATACTGACTGGGTGTCAGCATCATGCGCAACAGCGCCTTCCAGTCTTCAGGGATCAGGGAGTACCCACTACCTAGCCCTTCAATGAGACCACGCACATACGTGCTAGTCAGGCCGAACTCGCGAATTGCTTTCTTTACCTCTCTGATCACCGAGTAAGGCAAACTGACCCAGGTTCCAACTGGGTGGCCCTGGCCATCATCCTGCCGGTCAACGGACAAACTGAGACCAGATCAGCCAGCTCCTCTGCTGTAAGATCTGAGCGAGTCTTCGCTGCGTGAACCATTTGTTGCACCAGCGAAAGCCTCTGAGCAGATGCAGACGACCCCCCGGGGGGCCCCGGAGCATGGGGCCCCACGAGAGGACGGTAATCACACACCGGCTCCAGCGGGGAAGGCAAGGGAGGCAGTGGTAATAGAGGCACTGGGGGCAAAGCAAGGGGAGGGATGGTTGCAGGAGCGGACGGGGGTGGCGGGATTGGCAGCCCCTCTGTTGGCGCGGGAGAGGGTCTTTCCGAGGCGACGCACTGTGTTGCATCGGTAGAAGGGGGGATAGCTGCAGGAGCAGACGGGCGTGGCGAGATCACCAGCCTCGCAAGGGAGGGCCTGTCCGAGGCGACACGCTGTATCATGTCGCGGCAGAGGTGCCAGGCATGTAAAGCCTGCACGGGCGCCCGAGGCTCTTCATGCAATGTCTGGCCCAATCGCTCCCAGTCCGCTAGCTTAAGGGTTCCAGCTTTAGGGTACCACGGGCACTGGGCACTCACCTCCTGTAGCAGGAGAGTGAGTGCTCGAGCGGGGCAGTCATGCTGAGCCTTACGCAGCAAATACTGTAGCTCATTGCGGTGTTGCACTTGCAAAGCAGAGAGGGAGCTTCCCATACTTACCACAACGAAAAATACTCACCGGGATCCACGAAGCGGATGAGTGACGCGTCTGAAACCCTTGCCGGGCGAGGTGAGTGCTGAGGGCCCCACGTTTGGGCGCCAGTTGTGGCGGTTCAATAACAAGACAGAACACAGCTTTTTGCAAGCAAGCAGGCTGGTCAGCTGAAATGGGCTGCTCCCCCCAGCTTTCCACCTTCCCCTTTTATTATATTTCTCCCCCCTATGCATTACATACTTCTACCGCAAAAAGACACAACAAAGGAATGTATGACGTTGATTAATATTCTTATTTACCAACTTTTATCTACTACAATCCTGGTTCTCAGGCCTTGAGCCCAGGCTAAGGAAGCTTCCCACGGTCACTGTCTTTTAATCAACTTCTCATGGTTCATATCTAGTCCTTGTCCTTGGATAGAGCAATGTGTGCATTGCTTCTACAAAACAGTCAGGGTATGCTCTGACTGTTTCCAGGTGGAATAACTAAACATGAACCCTTCAGTGGTAGAACTAAATAGTTATGTCACCCAAAATGGATTAATTACAGCAAGATAAAACACAAGACAAAATGTAAACAAATCTTTTGTGTGTAGATGCAAAGTAGTTTATGCTGAAAAAATTAAAGATACCAAAAAATTCTCCTGTGTACACAAGACTTTGTACCAGAATAACAGGGAGTTACATCAGTAACTGTATTGGTACAGGGGTAATACTTTCCCATTAGGCAAAACCAGGGCCTTAATCTCTCTAGATGTGCGCTGGGATTTCTGGGAGTACTGTTAAGAGCGGCTGTAAAAAGTAGCCAGAAGAGTCATTTGCGGCGCACAAGCACTACACACACCACCAGGAACTCGGCTATGTGTACTTGAGTGCCATCTACTGGCACTTTCTTAATTATTTACATACCCTGTATATAAATATCCAGTGCTCCTGAAACATCTCTTCCTGCCTTGGAAACGGAGTAATACACTAGACGGTATTTCAAACGACTGGGCAGCTTCTTCACAACTCCTCCAGAGTGTCTGTTTCCACTCTGAGCCCTTTTTTCTGCCAGATTTTCTGGCATCACTTTTACCAGCTCCGGAGGGTCGCCAGCCTTCCCTGCATGGGCACACATCCCTGGGCGAGGGGCCTCCCCCGGGTTATCTCTTAAGAGCAGCTGCTCCCTGAGTGATTGTAGGAAAGGACGGTCGCGGGGGCACAGTTGTCCTTGTACTTCTGTCCCTGTAATGACCACGGGTCATATCAGTAGGCTCCAGCGGCACTCCTCCTCCTTGCTGTCCTGCCTGAGAAATGTGAGGTGAGGGGCGCTGCAGAGGGGGGGCGCTGGGAGCAGAGGGATGTGAGGGGGCTAGGTGGGGGGTCCAAAGGAGAGGGGGGGTGAGGTGGTGGGTGCAGTGAGGGATGCAGCAGGCAAGGTGTAACCGTTTGTTTCCATTAACCTTCCTTGCTGTCATCAGAGTCTCTGATCTTTGTCAAACCATCTTCTGCTTGTTTTCACTGGAAACAAATCTAAACGCTGGGTGGTCAGGGGAGCTGGGGTCTAAGGCGGAACTAGCGAGCTGTGCGGTGCTGTTCCCGTGGGAACGGAGCATCTGGGAATTTGGTGAGTGTCCAGTGGGTCAGGGGCGGGGCACCCCAGGGGGACGCGGGGGTTGCAGTGTGCCAGTTGGTAGCCTGCGTGAGTGGGGGCGCAGCAGAGAGGGGGTGCAAGGGGGGCAGGTGCCTTGGGGTGACACAGGGGGAGGTGCACTGGGGATGCGGTGGGACGACCCCGGGGTGCAGCGGCGGGCGTGCAGTGCGGCAGCGGGACACGGGGCGCCCTGCAGCGGCGAGGCCGCGGGCGAGGCGGCCGGACCGCTCCCGCCCCCGCTCTCGCCCTGCCCGCGGCAGGTCGGGCGGCTCGGGGTTGCTGCGCCGGGCAGGAGCTGCTGGCAGCAGGTAACGGGATGAGGGAGGGTCGGGAAAGCGGTAACCCCTCCACCCCCCCACCCCCGGGGCTGCCGGGCGGGCCGGGGGACGCAGAGCCGCGGGTGGCGGGAGGAATCTCGGGCCCGCTGGGGCCGGGCCGGGCTGGCCGGTGTCCCGGGCTGCGGAGCGCGTGTCCCCCGGGGAGCGGTGCTCTCCCTGCCCCAGGCCTGCTGCCGAGCGACTCGCTCTCCCCCCCGGCCCGGCCCGGCGCCCCGAGCGAGTCTCCCCCAGTGCCCGGCCCTGGACCAAGTCCCCGTGGGAGGGGTGACACGCGGGGGTGCAGTGGGGTGCAGCGGGGAGAGGGTGACGGCCGGGGGTGCAGTAAGAAGGGTTGACGGGAGGTGCAGCAGAGAGGGGGTGACTCGGGAGGTGCAGTGGGGAGGGGGTGACTCGGGTGCAGTGGGGTGCAGCAAAGAGGGGGTGACAGGGGAGGTGCAGTGGGGAGGGGGTGACAGGGGAGATGCAGTGGGGAGGGGAGTGACACTGGGTGCAGTGGCGAGGGAGTGATGGGCAGCGTATCGCATTGGGTTGTGACCCAAGGATCTCATGACGCCAGCTGGCCCTGGAAGGCACAGGTGTGCATCTGAGTTACAGGGATTCCCTGGGTCTGGTATGTACATCCTAGTTGTTCACCAGAGAGCTTCATGTGAACTTTTTGCTGAAAGCCTGTGTCACACTGCTTCTTGGTATCTGTGCGAAATGCGTGTGCAGCTACTGGGCACAGTTATAGGTGTGTATATATACTGGAAATGCAGGTTACCCAGAAGCAGGTGCCTTAAGGCAAATTTCACCAGGCAGGAGGTAGGGTCTCCTGGTGACCATTGTGTATTGTGTGGCTGACAATCAAAGTCAAATACTAGTGAAGAGATTGCAAGGACTTCAGAAGAGACTCTGAATTTCTGGAAGAGGTGAACAACACAGAATGGGGGCCCCTGTTTTCACGTGAAGATCGACGGCCTGGTTTTGTATATCTGGTGTGAGAAATCCTAGTGTCCTTCAGTTGTGAAGTCAAGCTGCTAGTGGGCTTCATCTTTTGAAAGGAGGGTCTCTGACCGCATCCTGGTTGAAAAATTTGGTGGGAAAGACTTTGGGTGAGCAGTACCTTATTAGACAAGAGGCAGGCATCTTGTTAGTTAAATTTAAGCTCTAGGATGTGTGTTGTGATATAATTTTATGTGTAAGCCTTTGTTTCCATTAATCTTACTTGCTGTCATTTGAATCTGTTATTTGTTAAATAATCTTATTCCTGTTTTCACTGTAAACAAATCTAAGTGCTGGGTGTTAAGCGTAGCTGGGGTTTAAGGTGTAACTAGCTAGCTGTGCTGTACTGTTCCTTTGGGAGCAGGGGATCTGGGAGTTTGGGGAGTGTCCAGTGGATCAGGGCCTGGGCACTCCAGGGGGATGCTAGAGGACACGGGCGTTGGAGCTTGCCTGTCAGTAGCCGTTGTGAGGGACATTGGAGCCCACAGGGGCTGAGAGGGGAGTATGTGTGCTGTCTGTGGTCGGGGTGCCAGGGAGCTGACCCCTGGCAAGCCCAGACTAGTCTCCCCCACGCTATGGGCAGGTGGTGGTGAGGTGCCTCACAACCCTGGGTACCCTGGGGAGTGTCACAGAGGTGTGGTAGGTGGGCCAGGCCATATCTTCTTCCATGGTGGGTTGCTTTGGGTCCCACCCTGATTTCATTCACGTTGTCTGCAGCATGGTGGTGGTGGTGGTGTGGGGGAGGGTGGTTGTTAATGGGCTGGGGGAGGATTGGAGGAAGCAGCAGCCTCGCCCCACAGGGCTGCCAGCTGGGCTGGGGGGTGCTGAGCCTGGGCATATGGGGGACAATCCTGGATCCGTTGTGCTGGCCAGGGTACCCTCACCTGGTGGTGTGACTCCCCTTGCATACTCCGTGCCCATGGAGTGACACCCCCCTCCATGTCTGTTGTCCCTGTCTCTAGTGTGACCTTCCCCCCATACCTGCTATGTGCCCCTGCCCCCGCAGACCCGGCCCTGGAGCTACTCCCCTGTGTTCCTGAAGCTGCTTCCTCTGTGCCCTGGGGAGGGGAGTTACATAGGCATATGGGGGTTGATACAGGGTGCAGTGCAGCAGGGAGAGGGTAACATGGGGGCTGCAGTGAGGGGATGCCATGACATGGAGGGTGAGGTAGGGAGGGGTGTCAGGGGGCCTTATGGGCTGAGGGGGTGCAGTGGTTGTACAGCAGGGAGGGGTGCAATGAGGGGGTGCAGTGGGGAGGGGGTGCAATGAAGGTGCAGTGGGGTGACATGGGATACAGTGGAGGAAGGAGCAACAGGGAGGGGTGGGGTGGGACGACATGAGGTGTAATGGGGTGACAGTGCAGGGGGGTAGGTTGACATGGGGGTACGGGGGGGAAGGGTGCAGTGGGCTGACAGGATGCAGTGGGGGAGGTGCAGTGGGGCAGGTCCACTGTGCCCTCCCCGTGATGTGTTTCTCTGGGCCTCGTGCTGCCTGCCCCGCTCTCACACCAATTGTCAGTGGCATGCGGGTCACTGCTGCCCCGAGTGTGCTGCGCCCGGCAGGAGGTGGCAGTAGTGGGGGAGGGTACACAGCTAATGGGCTGGGGGAGGACCGGGGAAGCAGCAGCCCCTCCAGCAGCTCTTGGGGCTGCCAGGTGGGCTGGAGAGCGCAGAGCCCGGAAGTGGGGGGGCTGAGCCTGGGTCCACTGGTGCTGGTGGCTGATACGGGAGATCCTGAGTGACTCCATTTTGAGTCCCTGGCCTCCATTTTGAATGAGCAAGAGTCACTCCACCCATAGGCGCCGACTCCGTGGCTCAAGCACCCACGGGAAAAAATAGTGGATACTCAGCACCCACCAGCCACGGCTGTTTGGCGGCTGGGGGAGGTGCTTGGGGAGGGTGGAGAGCAGCGGGTGGGAGGGACCTTGGGGGAAGAGCAGGGGCGGGAAACGGCAGAGCAAGGGCAGGGCCACGAGGGAGGGGACGGAGTGGGGGCGGGATAAGGCAGAGCGAGGGTGGGGCCCCGGGGGAAGGGGCGGCATATGGGCAGGGCTGTGGGGCTGGGGCATCCCTGGGGGAAAATAAAAGTCAGGGCTGTGACTCCACCATTAGATGAAACCTGTAGGTCAGGGAGGGAGCACTAGAAATTGGTGGGGAAAAGGTGGTAAACAACAACGACTCCGCAGATCTTAACAACTGTGAGGAAATAACTGTTGCGAGTGTAAAAATAGAATTGTCAGTTAGCAAAAGTAAACAAAACGACTGTCAATCAAGCCTGTGTGCAGCCTATATATGTGGGTGTCAAGAGTTTCTCGGTGTGGTGCGGTGTGGTGTAGTGGTGACAGACTCTAGACAGAGAAAACAGATTCATGCGACCACAGCCGGTACGCCTTGCCGGACCACCCAGCCGCGGGGTGAGATTTAATTTACTTGCTGTCATTGTAGCCTAGGATCGAATATTTAGGTCCTATTGTAGTTTTCAATAAATTGTTTAAACCACCTGCTCTTTCTCGAACTCGACTGAATTGCCCTGGGGGAAGGGCAGCTCATAACACACAGACATACCCCGCAATAGCTTAATGTGTAGAGCCAGGATAGCGTCTCTCTCTCTCACAGTCACACACATTGACACAGCCATAGGTCAATATGTATAGCTGGGATAGCCAGGCTGACATACACACACAAGCGTGTGAACACATACACGACCAAGGGTCAGCATGTATATATCCAGGAAGGTCTGTCTCTCTCTCTCACATCAGCATGTGTAGCTGGGCTGTATCACACATGCACAGTCAGTGTATACCCCAGCTAGCCAGGCTGTTTCCCCCCCAGCCCCCATAGTGTAGCAAGTGTATCAATTCTCTGTATTGTTCGGAAAAAAAGTGTACTTCCATCATGTGGGTGACTTAATAACGTGAGACCTTTGGCAGTGGCATTTTAGGGCTCAGATCCCATGATAGTCATTCATGTTTTAAAGGCACACGTGGACTTTAAACGATTTAGTAGAACATGTTTCATTCCTCAGACAGTGACCTGTATTCAGGGGTGAAAGTAACTTAAATGACTTACCGGTACGCAGGGCAGCCGGGGTCCTGGGCAAGGTGTGGCGGGGGGGAGCGCGGGCGGAAGGGGCGAGGCTGGGGCCAAAATCCCCCAGCCAGCCCTTCAGCGCTGCCTGGCCCACGTCGACCGGAGCTCCAGCGGTGATTTAAAGGGCCTGGGGCTCTGGCCGCTGGTGCGGTAGGCAGCAGCAGTTGGGAGCCCGGGGCCCTTTAAATCACCACCGGAGCCCTGGGGTAGCAGCGGCATCAGCTGGGAGCTCTGGCAGAAATTTAAAGGGCCCGGGGTTCTGGTCGCTGGCACGGTAGGCCCGGCCTGGGGCTCCCCGGGGCAGCTGCCCCTTTTGCCCACCCCCCTCATCAGCAGCCCAGCCAATACAGTTGGCACTTTCTTACCAGTACGCCCGTACCAGACCGCACCGGCTTACTTTCACCTCTGCCTGTATCTCTTTCAATAGCCTTTTGTGTGATAGGAATGTAGTTATCAGTCCCAGGGCCTCCTGGGCTCCCTTTGGCTGGCATTGAAAGTAATTTGGCTACTGGTGTCATTGGGAGGGGGAGCCCAAACAGTTTTCAATAGCGTTACTATTACAAAAGGAAAAGCGACTCTCCCTAGGTTTTCACTGGGTATTGTGAGTCCCTCATTCTGCCAGCTGCTGTTATATGTAGACTGCACAGTTTACCCAGTCTTGGATTTTAATGTAAATATATTCAAAAAAAGCATGCTTGTGAGACTAACACAAGATTGAATATAATAAAGAGAGAGTTGGCTGCAACATTTACCAAACCCTGGGAGAAATAGACCCTGGTAATATAAAGCTTGCTGAATTGTTATTTTTAAGTGGAATTAACATATTTTAATTTTTGTGTTGTAGTGATTTAAAAATAGTTCTCACCACATGCCACATTCTGCCAGAGGCTATTTGCATATGCAGTAGATCTTCACTACCTCTGTTAATCTGCAACCCTGAAAATTTTCCTTTGGCAAATGTTTGGTAACAGAGAGGTCTCCACGTTAATATTTCTGTAGCACCTTCCATCTCAGGCTGTCAAAGCACTTTACAAACAATTAATTTGGTCACATAACCCCTTGAGGTAGGGAAGAATTATTATTGTCTTAATCATTCTGTGCCTTAGTTTCATCATGTGCAAAATTAAGAGGTTTGCCTAAGAAAAGGGCTGGCAATAGAATCCAGATCACCTGACTGTCAGTTTTGTGCACAAAAGATCGTCCTTCTTATTTTCCTGTTGCTAAGACTTAGTTGTTTTTATGAAGTATTCTACAGTATATTTATTAACGTACTGTGAGGTATTGGTAAGAATATTCATACCTAAATTGTACTTGTTACAATAATTAAACCATGTACATCTTGATTTTTTTTAAATTGCTTGCTTTACTTACTGATATGCAAAAATAGATAACTTTCAGTAGTGTGAATTAAAGAAGTTCTTCTGTGAAAAGTGGGAGCCAGCAGCCTACTATCTTTTATTTGTGAATCACTTTTTCATCTGCTGATGTAGGGTTCACTCCCAAACTCCTAAAGTCAATGGTGAAACACCTATAAAATTTATGGAGAAGGATTTGGGGGCCTCCTGTGTTTGGCGGGGAAGTGGGAAGAAGAATGAAGAAATGTATGCAGTGGACTCCTATAAGTACCTGATCCTGCAAAGAGTTCCATTGATTTTGAGGGGATTCTGTGTAGAAAGAACTCTTCGGGACCGAGGCCAAGCAGAGGAATTGAGAAACGAAATGGTCTATTTGAGAAGATTTATCCCAAGGTAGTGTTAAGAACCCAGAGGAGTTGTGAATTTGTTGACACATATTCCTTATAACTGGTATCCTCAGATTCTTTTTGAGGGTGCAGGCAAATTAGGGCCCAGTTTTACTCTGTAAATCAGTGGCAAAATTTGCAGTGATTTGAGTGAGATTAGCATTCTGTCCTCTGATTGTTAGACTACATTGGGTCAAATTCTGAGCGGTGTTGAGTTCTTGCAACTCCCATCTTAGAATATAGCTCAACACTTTTCAGAATCTTATCTACGGGAAGCAAAGGGTTTTGTGTGCTTTAGATTACAGGCTAGCAGAAGTATCATGTGTGACTAATCCTTGAGGAATGATTTCTGTTTTTTCTAATACTTATCTAAGTAATCACTCCTTAATTTTGGCACTGGCATGTATGTGATTATCTGTCTAGGTGCTTTCAGAATTGCCATTTAGGAAGTTGATTCAGATGTTGGTACTTCAAATTTGTCTAGATGAAATCTGAAGGATAAGAGTAATCTTTGTTACTTGAAATTAATATCATAAGGGGGGAGAATAAATCAGAAACTAGGCAAATTTTCATACTTTAGTATGCCGGACTTTAAGAACTAATGGTAGTTTTAAAGTTAAGGTATTTCCTGTAGTGCAATAGGACCCTTATTTCTGAAATGTGCAATCTCTAGTAAGAAGGCTCTGATTATCACCCTATAAAACTAATCCTGTCTGTTCCTGGGGTTTCCTTAATTAGTACAGCTGAAAAAGTAACAGAAAAGGCAGATGCAGTTGTCAACAGCGTAGCAGTGAATAATATGGTCTAGATTTAAACTTTTCATTTTTGCTTGTGTTTGATAGCTTAGTGCTCTGTGTGTCTCAGAGATGCAAAATTATTTATAGACTTCTAAGGTTCACATTCAGGTTTAATGGTTACTGCCCAATATGATACTTTGAAAAGAGAGGGGAAAAACAGAACCTATACAAGTATATAATTAGTTCATGATAAGTGTTAACCTAGTGTTAGTGCACTGAGCTGGTTAAAATCTTCCAGAATACAGCGTTTTATAGTCATCCTAATCTTTATTATAGAAATGTATTAGCAGTTAAACTGTCAGAAGCAAATTGTCTCCTGTTGAGGTATGCAAAATACGGATTGTGTGCTAGGTACAGTTAGTGCAGGTGTCTCTACTGACACTGGGAATGTGATGTATAAAACTAGATGAGAAAAAGTACGTAAGTTCTGTGGTTCTACAGTGGAATCTGGAATTTTCTATCTGTCATAAAGGGAAAATAAATATGAGTGGAACTGAGCTCATAATTTGCAACAGGGAAGATGTAGCCACTGCAAGATCATTCTCCTGATTGGTAACTTATTGACCTTTCTGTATTATGCTGATTTTATTTCCCATCAATAGATCAACTGAGCCTGTTTATCTGAGATCTCAATATACTTACTGTCAAACCCCAATAGCGGACACTTCCCTGACAAAGTACCTCAAAAACCCTTCCTGGCTAAAGAGAACATGATCCTCCAGCTCTAATTCAAGTAGGCTCTCCTATTGAACTGTGTTGTAATCTAGAAGATCTTCATATGACTTTTTTGGGGGGGGGGTCTGGCTTAGTAGTCATACCAAATTTTATCTAAAGCAAAGGCAGATCTGTGTTTATCTGTGCTCGAGAAAAGTTCCTTCCAAAAGACTGTGTACGTGTAGGGTTTATTCATCTGGGGTGGGTGTTAGCACAGCCTTGTCTTCACTAGAAAATTACATCATTAGACCATGGCCTTGAGGGAGTTGTGTTAATTAACATGGTGTTTACTACAATTTAGCACTAAATATAAACACAGATAAGCAGAGGTCAACAGTTAGTTGGAGGTTAGTTAGTACACAACTTTGACAAGTTATATTAACTTTGGAAACTTGGACCTGAGTATCTTGAGTAATGATAAAAGGGTACTACTTTTCTCTAGTGTATGAGGTACTATTCTTCTCTAGTGTAGGAGGATCTCTGGAAAATTCAACAGGCATGAAGATATTGGTGCCCCCTCCCTCCCCGCATGGAGGGACAGGATGTTATAGTGAATCCCTGGGTGTGCTGTGTTAGCACTGTAGAACAATCACTGAAATGTCACCAGCTTTTTAGTGTACGCATCGGTAGAAAAAATTACTTTTATGGAAACTGTGAATGTAAAGCTTTATTTTCATTGCAGGTCAGAGGATGCAGGCATTTTAGGGATCCATGTTCTAAGTGTTACCCTCTTTTCCTTCTTCCTTTTTCTTTCTTTCTTCTTTCTTGCCCTGTCACCACTGTCCATGTTCCTTTCTTATGTTCTCATTCTCTCCCTCTTTGTTTTCCCTTTCCTGTCTTGCTTCTCATAGCAGCAGCAGAGAGGAGCTCTTGGACCTTGTAGTGAGCAAACCTGCAGGTCTGCTCTCTGGTGGCCCCTCCTCCCTCTTTTGTGCTGTCTTTTGGGTACGTCTACACTGCATTAAAATACCTGCAGCACTAAGCCCAAGTCTGGTTCAGCTGACTTGGTCTTGGGCTGAGGAGCTAAAAATGGCAGTGTAGATGTTTGGGCTTGGGCTGGAACCAGGTCACTGAGACCCACCCATGGGTTTTCAGAATCCAGGCTCCAGCCTATGCATCTGCACTGCAGTCTTTAGCCCCACAGCTTGAACCCCTGTGAGCCCAGGTCATTTAACCTGGACCAGCTGTGTGGCGATGCCGTGGGTCTCTTAGTGCAATGTAGACATACCCACTGTGACCACAATCACAGGTTGCAATGCTAGAAGGAGCCAGGCTAAGGAGCAGGCGCTGGCAGGTAAAGTAAAGAGAAGGGTTAGTCTCCTGCTGCATGAACAAGAAACTTTAGTTTTAGTGCAACGTAAACTAGGTGAGGTCACCCCGGTTGAGGGTATAGTGCTGACGTCATCTAGCTACCTCACTTTAGACACGGCCTGGTCTGTGATACAAAGTTAGGTCAATGTAAGCTGCCTTGCATCGACTTAGTTGTGCACATGGCTACGCTTATATTTGTCTCCCACTGATGCAGTAACATCACCTCCCCTGTTAGTGTTGAGCTGTGGGTGTACTGTGGTCAACACTGTAAGCGTAGACGCTGCATTACTTATATCAACTAAGGGCTAGTCTACACTGGTAACGTTAAAGCGCTTTAACGTGGCTTGTGTAGTCGCAGCAGAGTGCTGCGAGAGAGCTCTCCCAGCGCTCTAAAAAAAACCACCTCCATGAGGGGCGTAGCTACCAGCACTATCTACACTGGCGCTTTACAGCAGTGAAACTTGCTGCGCTCAAGGGGGTGTTTTTTCACACACCCTGAGTGAGAAAGTTGCAGCACTGTAAAGTGTCAGTGTAGACAAGCCCTAACAGTCCTCCAGCAGCCGTCGCGCAATGCCTGACACTGACGGCTCTGGTCACAATTGTGAGCTCCACTACCCAGGGGTCACTGAGACCGGAAGGCACCCTCCCCTTTAAAGCCCTCCAGATTTTTGAAATGGAGGACGATGGGCAACGTGTGAATGGGGGGGTCCAGCGTTTCCGCAGGCTAGGACTTGTTTGAGACTCCACTGCAGTGCAGTCAATCCTGGCAGCTGAGCACGAGTGAGCCCAATGCATGGGAAGGAACCTCAGGTAAGTGTTAAAGATTTCCACTTAGCAAAGTAGGTTTCTGTTTGCTTTTGGTTTTGATCTAGGAAATTACACACAAAAGGTTGACGTTAAAAGATCATTAGGATTGCGAAGTCAAGCACTCAGAAGTTGGGAAAGTCAGAATTAAAGTTGCCACTGCAACCTGGATTCAGCCCTCTCATGCATATGCATTATGAGCACATACTGTTTTTCTCACAGGATTCCCACCTCACTCAGTGCAGATGATGGATGGTGCTCAGGGAGTGAATCAGAATTGTGCAGTGAAGGAGGCTGTTGTCTGTAGGACCCCTGCACTATTTGTTGCAGAAGTTGGAAGGTGTGTACCTATTGTGGAAATTGGGGCACAGGCAGGCCTAAGCATGCCCATAGCTAAACGCCTTCTCCCTTAGTTGGGGGGAAGGGACCAGTGGACCTGGGCCACAAATGTGTACTGGGAGCAACAAATGAAAAAAAAACAGGAACAGGAGTGAAGGTTCACAGGGCAAAAATTAGGGATCCGGAGGGAGACATTGAGCAGAGCCCCTGACAGTGCCCACTTCTCCCCAAAGGCCTCCAGGGAGTCAGTGGACACCACCCTGAGGAACTCTGCTTGGAGGTGTGAATGAGCAAGGGACCAGAAATAGGCCAGCACCAGAAGGAGGCTGACGAGCAGGTACCGCTACTTTGTGGGACCACGGATGGGGTGTGCCAGGATCAGGAGGTGCGGGGAAAAGTGAAGCCGGAACCTCAGCAAGAAGTTCTAGAGGAGCTGGAAGAGGGGCTGCAGCCTGACACACTCTACACAGATGTGCGCCGGGGTCTCCTTCTCTCTGCAAAAGGGGCAGGTGTTCGGGGAAGTTCATGAATCACGCCGGGTACACACCTGTGCTCACAGATCTGTGAAGGCGCCACCAACTAATATAGGGCCACATGAAATCTGCATTAACGAGAACACAGATGGAATGGTGGAATCAAAATAATAACATGGAATCCAGCGATTAAAAAAAATAATAAATCCAGCAATATGCAATAAATAATAAATAAAATAAAATAAAATAAAAGATGCTTTCCCGCCACAGCCCTGGGGCCAGAGGATTCCACTGCCTCTCTGCCGTAGCCCCGGGGCCGAAGAAGACAGAATTAATATTTTTTAAAATGGAAAAGAATGAAATCAGAAAATAATAAATACGAAAATCCACAATAATAAAATGGATTTCATGGGGCCCTACTAATATCTCTGGTGGGCCATGGGACCACAGTAGAGTACAGACTGGCCCACCGGGGTTCCTTGACCTCCTTGGGTGGAAACAGGTCCTGCGACTTGTTGTTGAGGTGGGATTCGAGGGCGAGGAAGTGAATAGTAGGGAGCATGAGCACGTACAGATGTTTCCTGGGCACAGTTCAGAGGTGGACAGGCTGGGTATTGTGAAGCGGGCTCAGGTGGTGTGCCAGGGGTGGCTGGAGAGGTTCATGGGACGGGCCAAATAGCAAGGTCTGGAGGGCCAACGGTGAGAGCTGGGCGGGGAGCACCCTGCCATAGGACTTGCTCAAGGAAAGCAAGAGAAGCAGGAGGCAAGGCTGCCCTCACCTCCTGAAGCATGTGACATGAGACATGCTGGGTGGACAGCCTTAAGCAGCATGGGGTCCACCCAGACCCGCTGATTATAGTCCAGGAGGTCTCTGACTCTGGTGGTACGAGCCAGGACCAATCTACGGTGCACCAAGGAAGACTCTGCTACCTGCACCTCAGATGTGGTTTGTGTTGCTTGGGCTCCAAAAGGAGGTCCTCCCCCTTGGCAGCTGCTACAGACCTGGTTGCCGAGATTAGCTTCCAGGTCCCAAAGAGGTCCTGGTAGAAGATCAGGGGCTTAGAGGGGTCTCGGGGAAAACCTCTCGGGTTCGGAGATAAAAGAGCTGCTGGTTATATCAGAGCCCATGGAGGAGGGGGAGGAAGGAATGTGCCAGCACGCTCCATGCCGGATTACGTGCACTATAGAGGAGTCTCTGCAGGGGCTGAAGGTGGAAGGTGTAGACCTGTCTGCCCACCTCCAGGGGGAGGCTCAGGACCCTTGCAGAGACCCAGTGCAGCCTCAGCCAGAAAAACTCCAGGGTTGTCTTCTGGAGGCTGACCAGGGTTCCCAGGGGCAGGCTCAGGGTGTTGAGCTGGTGCCAGAGTGTCTACAGGACCAGTTGTTTAAGGCACCGAACATCCATCTCTGCAACCGCTCACCCATCTTGGCCTATAGATTGCTCCGATTCTCCAGCAGGGAGTGATTGGTGGCAGAAAGATACACGCTCAGATAGAGCAGTGGATCCACTCCCCATCGGATGGCCTGGAGCGTGGGTGGGAGGGGGCCCGAGCTCTTAGCCCAGTTGATCCAGGTGGACGAGGCTGCTGAATAGATGGCTTGGCAAGCCTTCACACACACCAGGTCTTCCAGGTCCTGGATCATTAGGAGCACATCGTCGGCATATGCTGACAGGACCACCCGCAAGTCCAGCTCTCAAAACACCAACCCCAATGCTGATGGTATACAGCTGGCTGGACTGTGGGCCGCCTTGACTTAACCCTCTCCTGAAGGTGAAGGGTTCAGTCAAGGCCCAGGTGAGCTTCATCAGACTCTCAGCAGAGACGTACAGCAGCTGGAGAAAGCCCGTGAAGCGGGGCCTGAAGCTGACTGCCCTCCGTGTGCCCACAAGATACCTCATGATCCTTCCTGATTTTCTCGTCCGGGGACAGGAGTGAGCAACGGGCTATTCCTACACGCAAGATGAAGTAGGTTCTGGACCAGACAGAGATTATTGACGATGGTTTGGCCCGGGATGGTGTAGGTCTTACAGGGATGGATCACGTCTACCAGCACGGACCCCAGCTTCAGTGAGATGGCTTTTGCTACAACCTTGTAGTCTATGCTGGGGAGTGAGCCTGGTTGCCAGTTCCTTAGGTTGCAGAGGTCCTCCTTCTAGAGCAGGAGAGCAAGCATGGCCCGCTTGCATGACAGTAGGAGTATCCTGCTCCCTAAGGACTCGGCCCAGATGGTGATGAGGTCTGTGTCATTGGAAGATGTGTAGTGAATGAGGCAGGAGAGGATGGTTTCAATGCTGTCCTGGATAACTGGATTCTAACCCTGCCACAGAGTTTCTATATGGTGCTGGGCAAGTCACTTAAATCAAACTTTTCATAGATTTGAAGGCCAGAAGAGAGCACTGTGATCATCTAGTCTGACCACCTGTGTCACACAGGCCATGGATCTTCCCCACAATAACTCCTAGAGCAGTTACTTTACAAAAACATCCGTTCTTGATTTTAAAATGGTCAGTGTTGGAGAATCCACAAGGACCCTAGAAGTTATTCCAATGATTAATTGCCCTCACTGTTAAAAATTTATGCCTCATTACCAGTCTGAATTTGTCTAGCTTCAGCTTCCAGCCATTGGATCGTGTTATACTTTTCTCTGCTAGATTGAAGAGTCCATTATTAAATATTGGTTCCCCATGTAGGTATTTATAGACTCTGATCAAATCACCCCTTAACCTTCTCTTTGGTAACGTAACTAAATAGATTCTTCTTGAATCTATCGCTGTAAGGCATGTTTTCTAACCCTTTAATGCATAGGTTCCCAAACTGTGGGTCATGACCCCAAATGGGGCCATTCCATCAGCAGATGGGGCGTGGGTCCAGCAGGCCAGTCTGGCCCATGAGACGATGTTGTCTGTCCCTGAATGTGTCTGGTCCTGCTCCACAAATGCCGCACCAGGAGGCCACCATTTTGATCTGCAGAGTCTGCCATTTTGTAGGTCAAAATGGCGGCCTCCTGGTGAGGTGTTTGTGCAGCAGGTCCAGACACACTGGCTGTGCGGTGAGGGTTGTGTGGATGCCAGTTTGGACATTTGCTCTCTCTGGCTTTGTAAGTATCCACCCGAGGGACTTGAATGCAGAACATCGTCATCTGTTGGCAGCAGCCTCATCAACCGAGCATCCTGTCTGCCTGAGCTGGTAGAAGCCTGTGCTAGCATTTTCTGAGATAGGAAGCTGCAGTGGCTTGTAAGGCAAGGCCCATATCTTCTTTTGTGGCACCCTGAGTACCTTGTTGCCACTCAAGCATGAAGAATCATTGTAAGTCTCTGTGCTGTCCTAGTATCACCACACAGGGCCTTCCTAAGTCCTGGCCTCACTTGCTTAACAGTGAATTCGTTTTTCTGACTTGTGCTCACTTATACCCTAAGTTACCATTAATTTTAGTTCTCTGGTCACTTCCTCTGTCTGTCAAGATGAGGTCTAATATAGAATTCCTCTGTGTTGGATGCAACACTTTTTGAGTTAGGAAATGGTCATCTGTTATATTTAGAAATTCCAAAGGTGGTCACTGATTGTGTGTTCCTCATTTTTTGAGTTCCCAATGTAAGAAACTTGAGATCTGATTTGCAGAAGTGCTGAGCAGTAAGAGCTTTGATGGAGGTCAGTGGGAGCTGGCTCTGAATATATAAAGTGCTCTAAAATGCTAAGTTCTCTGAAAAGTCAAGCCCTAGGTGTCTCAAATTGGGCAACCAGAATTAGTGGACACCTCTCACCATTCTGGTTTTTATGTCTATGCCTAAATTCCCCATGAGTCAAATGGAACCAGTAATCCCACCCCACAATACATTAATTAATGCTTGTAAAGTACTAAGATATTAAGATGAGTGCACCATAGAAAAGCAAATGATGAAATTAATAATTCTGTCTTCCGAGCAGCATTTTGATGGTGTTAAGTAAATAATGCAGGAGGCACTGAATGATGAGGATAAAAAGAAATATTCGGGGAGAACACTGTCTGTCCTGTGCACTGAATGAGGTAGGGGTCCTGTGGAAAAAATCGGATGTGATCCTGTGGTTACAGACTGAATCATATAATGTAGATGCACAAGGGGCCAAATTAAGGTTGCACACGGGTAACCTTAATTTTATTATTTCCGAACTTTTGAGTGTTGACTCTGCAACCTTAATGTCCTTTTAATGTAGGGGGTTTTTGGTGGGTTTTTTTAATGTAATTTCTTGTATTTTTTTTTTAAAAAAAACAACCTTAAAAATTGGAAAAACAAAAATTTCATCCAATGGAACCATATTGACCTCCCCCATGTGGTGGGTCATCAGCAGGATGGGATTGTTATATCCATAACACAGTCCTCTACTACTTGAGCTAATAGAGTAACTGGTAGCAGTAGGAGGTTGTTATCTTCTATATGGTCCTGCCACTAGACAGGAGCTGGAGAACCACTTTCAGGTCAGTTGATTTCACAGACCTTATGAACACCATTGTACCAAACATGAGGGTTTTTAGACTGTACCCCAGAATCTAAAGATTTCTTCACAATTTACAAGTGATGAACCTAGTAAGAGGCATATGTCATATCTTTCTAAACTGCTTTTAGAGAAGTTTTTGTTTGTTGTGGGGTTTTTTGTTTATTTTTTGTTTTCATATTGTCTAATTCATTTAGGCAAAACTTCAGAACAAGCAACCTATTTTTTTTTAAAGGTTGGCATAGTATATCTCTTAAACTCTGTAATGTCATTTTTATTTTAGTGGACCTATTCCTCTTTGGTTAAGACACAATCAAAGTGTTTGAGAGGTAGGGTGGGAGCAGGCGGTGTGTTAGAGGTTCAGGTCTAAAGGCACTGTACAACTTTGAGTTTTATAAAAGGGAAGGAAATTTTCTTCGGGGCTGCTTCAACGTGATAAATAAAATGTAAAAAAGTATTTGTTTTGCTGATAGCTCCATAAAATATTGCTACAAAAGTAAAGAGGATGAATTTTTATTATACAATGGGGCTTTTTATCAAAAGAAAATAAAAGCTTTGGGCTTGAAGTCTTGCACTGCTGTGGCTGTACGTTTTAGGTTTAATGTTTAGTCACTGCTGTTCTTTTAGGGTCCAATGTGTGTCTTGGGATACTAACAAACAAAAGCTCTTGTTGCTTTTGAGGTAACCCTATAAACTGTCACCAAGGCTGTAGGGAGAAGGTTTTTGGTTATATTTCAGAGTTTTTCATCTCAGTCAGAAATGACCGGTCTTGCAATTTTGACCAATATGGGTACTCATTCCTCCTGATGCCTTTGTAACTGTTATTTACTTGACATGCGTTTACCCTTGTTAATGCATGACAACTAACAATGAATGTATACAAAAATGTTCTTCTAAATAAAGATTCAAACTTTTGTTAGAATGGCCCTAAAAATCCAGACCAACTCTGTTATCCTCATGCTCTGTTTTTTCATGTTACCTTTAAAAGTCTGGCCACTGTGTCATAACAAAATTTTCTTAATATGCAATGCATCTACTGCCCCTCAGATAATAAAATATAATTTTCCCTACTACGTCATTCCTATTTTATTTATTTATTAAATCCAAGTTTAATTAATTTAGTTAGTCTACATTCCATACCTTAAATACTGATGGGTTTATCATAACAAAAAAGGTATAGTTTGTGGAAGAAGTAGTGAAAAGTGTTATCAACTCTTTTTACATAAAATAGTTTAAGCTAGGCCTGCATTTTATCTCATACATGGATGTATCAACCAGTTTTACACTATTAGATTTGTTAGTACTGGTTAGTAAATATCAGTCCTGTTAGTCCTTTTCTTTCTGTATATTTGATTAATTTATATATATTAACTATTCTTTAGAATCTTTATGTTATAAATGAAGAGTGTGTTCAATTCTAAGGCTCAGAATACTGGTTCTTAACCTGTAAGTAACCCTATTCAGGAATTCTATGCATTAGGCTGTATCTCATAATCCGTGGCAGCTCCATGTCTATAAAACTCCAGATATACTTGGAAACCATTCTCTTAAATATATATATATAAGCATTTATAAACCTGGGAGATTGATGAGGGATGATTGTTACAGCACATGTTTCCTATTGGGGACCCAAAGGGAAGAATGATTATGGGGGAAGAAGGACCCACTGAGAGATATTATCTTGAAGAATGTTGGTCCTCTCATCTGTAAACAATTATGCCTTCACACATCAATCAGGTAAATTGAGAATGTACGTATATTTAAAAACCCAACATCATAACATATGGTTCTGGCAGAATATTCTTGGCAAATGTGTGCTTTTGTCTAAAATCCCTATATAATGACAGAATTTTTGGAACTTAGTTGTGAAATGAAACCGTGCATCCCAACAGTGACAATGAAAAAGGGACACAGAACCAACTCTTCATCTTATATAAAGAGTGGTAATGTATCTATTCTTTCTGTATTCTGTATAGTGCTGTACTAATCTCTGATTTTTTATTAAATCCAATTGAGCTTGTTGTTCAACAATCTCAGATCGTCATTGACTTCAGACAGGCAACAGATTTCCTTTGTTAGGCTGTGTGTGTGTGGTATAAAATAATGCTGAAAAACAAGTATGAACATGTGTGAATGACTTATCTATAGAACAAAAATAACTTGAATGAATACTTGAGGCAGTTTATAAAATAGTGTACAATTTGGTATGAACGTATGCTTAATTCTTTTGGGAAAGACAAGGAAAGAGTGGATGTTGGTGCTTTGTTTTTTTATTTGTATTTGTTTATTTTTTGTTAACTTTTTAAACTTTGTCATTTTAAAATGTTACAACATTTAAGGTGCCTCTAATACAGCTCAGGGGTGAAAGTAAGTTAGAGCACTTACCGGTACGCCAGAGTCCTGAGCAAGGGGTGTGGCCTCAACTGGAAGAGGCGTGGCCTTAACCGGAAGAGGCAGCGCCTTAAATCCCCGGGCCCTTTAAATCTTGATTTAAAGGGCCAGGGCTCCAGCTGTGCTAGTGGTGGCTAGGAGCCCAGGGCCCTTTAAATCACCCATGAGCTACCAGCTGCAGAGGCGGCTGGGAACCCTGGGGCTCAGGGGCAATTTAAAGGGCCCAGGGCTCCAGCTGCCACAACCGCAGCGGCGCCCTGGGCCCTTTAAATCACTGAGGAGCCCTGGGGGCTCCCGGCTGCCACTGCTACCCTGGGGCTCTGGCAGAGCTTTAAAGGGCCTGGGGTAGTGGCTGCCAAAGCCCCGAGCCCTTTAAATCCCTGCCTGAGCCCTGCTGCCCGAGCTCTGGGGTAGCAGTGGCCGGGCTCTGTCGGGGATTTAAAGGGCCCCGGGGCTCCAGCCGCCGTTTCCGCCCCGGTCCTTTAAATCCCCTCCGGAACCCTGCCGCTGCTACCCCAGGGCTTCGGCAGCAGGGCTCAGGCGGGGATTTAAAGGCCCGGGGCGGTAGCGGCGGCTGGACCTCCGGGGCCTTGTAAATCCCCGCCAGAGCCCTCCCGCCACGACCCTAGGGCTCAGGCAGCAGGGCTCAGGCTGGGATTTAAAGGGCCCCGGGGGGTAGCGGCAGCTGGAGCTCCGGGGCCCTTTTAATCCCCAACGCAGCCCCACCGCCGCTACCCCAGGGCTTTAAATTGCCGTCTGGGAAAGCCAGTCCCGGTATGGTGCACCGGCTCTTACCAGTACGCAGTACCGGGGGGTACCGGCTTACTTTCACCTCTGATATAGCTTAAGCTAATAGTAAATATAAAAGACTATGAAAAAATACTTTACCTTGAGTAAATGGAATAAGGGAAATGGATATAAAGGTTAGGCATGTCTTTCATAAGGGTCTATCATTTTTTAAAGAGAGATGCTAAAGGAATTACGTAGAAAGAGGAAAATTTATTCCTGGTCCAGAATTCAACTGATAAAAGCCTAACTACTAAATTTACTTAGATTTTGTAAATAAAGGAATCTGCATGCCTGCTCCTTTGAAGGGTGGATCATGTTTTTTCAGATAAAAGTTAAATATAGGGACAAAAAAAGAAGGGGGGCAATATATGCCAGCATTCTTATCTCTGTCCTTTAAACAATTAGAAAGCCTTGGCTAGTCTCTTTAAAATTGTTTTTATTGTGAATCTAATATTCAGATATGTATACTGTTTGCTTTTGTAGGTTTTGTATATTCACAAGCCCTTATTTTATCTCGACTCTTTGAAACTTTAGAAAGCTATGACATGTCGTGACGTTATGTGTGTAATGTAATATCTCATTGAAAGGTGACAGGGCCAGAAAGAGTTAATTAACTCAAAAAGAAAAGGAGGACTTGTGGCACCTTAGAGACTACCAAATTTATTTGAGTATAAGCTACGCTTTTGTGAGCTACATCTCACTATGAGCATAAGCTATGCTTTCGTGAGCTACACCTCACTTCATAGTGAGATGTAGCTACATCTCACTATGAGCATAAGCTATGCTTTCGTGAGCTACACCTCACTTCATAGTGAGATGTAGCTACATCTCACTATGAGCATAAGCTATGCTTTCGTGAGCTACACCTCACTTCATAGTGAGATGTAGCTCACAAAAGCGTAGCTTATGCTCAAATAAATTTGTTAGTCTCTAAGGTGCCACAAGTCCTCCTTTTCTTTTTGCAGATACAGACTAACACGGCTGCTACTCTGAAACCTTAATTAACTCACAGACTGACCTAACTCATGGCTGAACTTTAGAGCCTGGTTAGGAAGATATGTAAATGAATAGAGCTTTGAAAAGCAAGCCTGCATTGTTAGAGATAGAAGGGTAGATGTTTGCTCAGGTCTTGTGACGTAAGTAAACAAGTCTTGTCTAGTGCTATAGCTTTGATTCAAAGATCCAAAAAAAAAAAAAAAAGGAGTATTAGTATTTAGGAAGATACTTGAGTGAAATAGTATTATTGTCTATGTCTCTTTGAAGGTTGTGATAACCCGTGTCTGAACTGTTTAATGGATAAATTATCCTGTGCTAATTGCCACGATGTTTGGAAGAAGGAAAGTCAAGCCTATTGTTTTCTTAGGCCAAAAGGCTGCTGGAAATGTATAAAGACCTTGGGACACGATCCTTCTTCAACTCAGATCTGCTTTGGGTTTCAAGACGGGGAAACCCTGAGCCATAGGGATTGAGATCCCCAGTCACTGACTGGAGTCACCCTGAATATGGACATTGGACTATAAGTTATGGACTATTTCTAAAAGGACTTTTGGCAGCTGCAAGCTCATTTCTGCTATGTATCTGAACCTCAAAAATTGAACTCAAGTCTGTGTGTGTATTGATCTTTTAACCAACACTCTCTTCTTTTTTAAAAAAAATTTTGTTTAGTTAACAAGAATTGACTATGAGCGTGTATTTGGGGTAAGATCTAAGTTATTATTTGACCTGGGTCTGGGGTTTGGTCCTTTGAGGTCAGGAGAACCTTTTCTTTTCTATGATGAAATGAGATTTTCAGAATTTATCATCCTATGTTTGACCTGTGTGTCTGGATGGAGGCCTGAGGCTGGGTACTTTAAGGGGACTGCATTATTTGGACTTCTGAGTACCCAGGGAGGTGCTATGGAAGCTGTTTTGGGCTGGCTGGGTAAATCTAAGTACTGGAATATCCACCAGCGTTTGGGGTTTGTCTGCCCCATTCTCTTTGCAGTTCACCCTGATTGAGTGACCTCAGCTGGCTCCCACAGGCAGCATCATCACACATGGCTTTTTACATTTTTTAAAAATCCTTTTGTAAATGAGGATTTTGTACGATATTAATATTCCCCAGGAACCTAGTATAAACTGTATCTGTGTAAATTATTTTTACAGGGGATTTTGAACAATCTGCAGTTTGTTTAGGCAAAACTTTGCTACACTTGAGGTGTTTGAAGGGCCTGTCTCTCTATTGCAGAATGATATATTTACTTGATTTCCATAATTAAATAATTAACAATTTCCTGTTCTTGGCAGATATTTAGGGTGTAATGTAAAATATAAAACACATGCTTAATGTTATTTTTAAAATTCTGGGACTATTATAGTTTTTAAACATGTCTAATTTTATTTAATTTTAATCCTATGAGTAAAATATTCTTTTGCTGAAAAAACTGCAAAAGATGACAGTTTAGGAAAAAGGAGGAGGAGGGTGTTGTGGGGGGACATAGTTCTTCAGATAACAGTGTCAGGTGGGATTCTTTACCACTTGCCTTCATGCAGTTGCAAAACTATAGTTTGTCTTTTCAAACTTTTATGTTTTTATTGTAAAATTCCTCTGTAAATAATGGGGATATTATACTGACCCCAAAAATCTTCACACTTTACAAATGACATCCTGTAAACTGGTGTTACAGAGTTTAAAATAACAGGCCCCTTGCAGCTAAATCAACTGGAGTTACTTTTCAATAAATATAAAGGATTATGAAGATATACATTACTTTGAGTAAATAGAATAAGAGAAATTGGTATAAAGATTAGGCATGTCTTCCTTTAAGGGTCTGTCTACCATTTTGTAAAGACAAAAAGCTAAAAGTGTTATGTAGAAAGAGGAAATTTGATTCCTGGTACAGAACTAAAAACAAGGAAAGCTAATTGCTAAATTTATATAGGTTTTGTAAAAAGCCTAAGAAAGAAATCTACATGCGTGGTCCTTTTGACTGATATTTTGGCTCTAATTTACATTTGCATAGGTTACAACGAATGAAGCGCTGTATTCAGGAAAATGTGGGTCAATTAAATATCAGTGGATTAAATTCATGAAATGCTTTGCTCAGTGAGACCCTGGAAAGTGTGATCCATTTGAATATTCTATGGCAGTGTGATTTCCCCAGGAAGTCCTGTGGTTAGAGAACACCTTCTGCTTGGTAAAGTATACAGAAGTACATGGCGTTTCTCAAGCTGGGGGTCCCAGCCCAAAAGAGGGTCACAAGCATATTGTAGGGGGTTGTGGTATTGCCTCCTTTACTTTTGCTCTGCCTTCAGAGCTGGGCAACTGGAGAGCAGCAGCTGCTGGCCGGGTGCCCAGCTCTGAAGGCAGCGCCGCCACCAGCAGCAGCACAAAGGCAGGGGTGGCATGGTGCGGTATTGCCACCCTTACTTCTCTGCTGCTACTGTCCTTCAGAGCCGAGTGCCCGGCCAGCATTTGCTGCTCTCCACTCTGCCTTCAGAGCTCGGCGGCTGGAGAGCAACGGGTGCTGGCTGGATGCCCAGCTCTGAAGACAGTGCCACCAGCAGCACAGAAGTAAGGGTGACAAGGTTGGTATGGTCCCCATGTGCAGGACATCTTGGGAAGCACAAGAGACAGTCTAGGATCCTGGCCTAGTACTTTTGGCCAGGGTCTTTAAGGAAGTTGAGAATTTATGTGCATCATGACCTGAATGCCAGTTAACAGCCCCTAAGGGAATTGCACGGGCTCCACTAGTACCCCTCTCTTTGGTGGATGCTTCCTTTGAAAGAATATGAATTGACATTATAGGCCCCCTCAAGAGGAGAGCCTCTGGACATAAGCATGTATTTGTCATCATGAACTATGCCACCAGACACCCGAAAACCATACCACTGTGGTCTAAGAATGCTAAGACTATCGTTAATGAATTGCTGAAGGTCTTCACATGGGTAGGGTTTCCCGAAGGGGTCCTGACTAGGGGACAAATTTCACATTCTGGCTGATGAAAGAAGTATGGGAACTATTAAAAATCAAATTATTGTGCGCTTCTCTGTACCACCCATAGATAACCGAGTAGAAAGATTCAATCAGACACTTAAGATGATGCTCAAGAAATTCATTACCCAGGATCCCCGACATTGGAGCCAACTACTCCCAGCCTTACTCTTTGTCATCAAATAAGTGCCCCAACCACAACAGGGTTTTCTCCCTTCAAACTGCTATATAAACAACAACAAAGGGGCATACCCAACCTGGTATTGCAAACCTGGGAAAGTCAAGCTCTGAGGGCAGAAAACATAGTGCAGTATGTTTTAAAGTTACATGAGAGGCTGGAGGGCCATATTCTAGAGAAAATGTCAAGAAAACACAGGACCAACAACAATGACAGTACAATAAAGGAGTATGGATGTGCGTCTTTCAGCTAGGCTATCCTGTCCTGTTGCTTCTTCCAAGCTTGGAATCAAAGTTAATGGTCAGGGCCCTTACGAGGTGATAAAGAGAGGACTGTGGATTACGTAAGCAGACAACCAGGGAAGAAAAAGGAACAAATTTACCATGTAAATTTACTGAAGCCCTAGAAAGCCAGGGGAAATCTTTTTATCAGACTGTATCTTGAGGAACCGGAACTACAACTCCAAGTTAATGACTGCTTAAAAGGAGGCTCAGTACCCTTCGGAAAGAACCTAAACCATAAGCAAAAGGACTAGGCACTGCAACTGCAAACTTCAGCAGTTTGGTGGTATTCTCAGCTTTGCCCAGGAAGATGTTCCTGGCACAACACTGCCTTAATACGGAACCCAGTAAAGTAATATGGGAAAGGCTCCAACCAATCCCCAACAAGTTGAGGGGGCCATCGTGAAAGATCAGGACCATGTTACAACTCGGGATGATAGAAGAATCCCAGAGTGACTGGGGGAATTGTATTGTACTGGTTCCAGTGCCTGATGGCTCACTACGTTTTTGTATAGATTTCAGAAAAGTGAACACAGTTTCTAAATTTGATTTCCTATGGCATAAGTGGATGAACTCTTAGACCAACTGGGAGAAGCCTAATATACCACCACTTTGGATTTGACGAAGGGGTATTGGCAGATCCCTTTAAGGCTGATTTCCCAGGAGACAATGGCTTTTTCTATACCACTGTGGCCTATATAATTTTAACACCAGGCCCTTTGGGTTACACAGGACAGCAGCTACTTTTCCGTGTTTGGACCAATTACTCCCACAGCACAGTCAATATGCGGCAGCATACTTGGATGACGTAGTTATCTATAGCAGGGGTGGGGCAAACTGTGGCTTGTGAGCCGCATGCAGCTCTTTTACAGTTAAAGTGCAGCTCGCGAGGCCCCCCTGCCACCTATTCTCCACCTACCGGACTTGGACAGAGAGGAGCTCGGGACCTCTGCCTTGCAGCAGGGTGGTGAAGTAGGGGCTTCTGCCCAGCGGGGAGGGGGGACTCGGGGCTTCAGCTCCATGGGATGCACCTGCCAGGGCTCAGGGCTTCAGCAGGAGTGGGGCTGAAGCCCTGAGCCCCAGCAGGTGCCTCCCGTAGGCCAGAAGCCCTGAGCCCTGGCAAGTGCACCCCAACTCTCGAACTTCTGAAGATTGTCTTATGCGCTTCGAGGGTAAGTAAGTTTGGCTACCCTGCTCGATAGCAAGGACTGGGACTCCCATCTGGACAAACTAGCTACAATTTTCCAGTCACTGACAGAAGCCAGGTTAACGGCAAACCTCACTAAATGTGCAATAGGAAAGGATGAAGCCTTTTACCTGGGGGACAGAGTCAGTGGAGGACAAATCTGCCCCTTAGTGAATAATGTTCATGCCTTACAGGTGTACAAGGCCCCCATGACCAAAAGGCAAGTGTATGCTTTCCTAGGCTTATCTGGCTACTACTGCCAGTTCATACCCCATTTTGCCAGCATAGCATTCCCGCTGTTGACTTAACTAGGGATGCCACCCAAGACAGATGTTGTGGACCTGCGAAAGTACCTTTCAAAAACTCAAGACCATACTCTGCAGACACTTAGTGCTGTATAGCCTGAACTTCAGAAAGTCATTTGTATTACAAACAGACACACAGGCGGTAGGACTAGGGGTGGTCTTTTCTCCAAAGATAAATGGAGAACAACACCCGATAGCCTGTATCGGCGAGAAACTCTTCCCCCTGAGAAATATACTCAGTGATAGAAACAGAGTGCTTGGCTGTCACATGGGAAATAGAGGGTCTGCAATACTACCTCCTAGGAAATGAGTTCACACTAGTTACTGATCATGCTCTCTTGTGCTGGCTAAATGCAATGAAAGAGACAAACCTGAGAACCATGAGATAGTACCTGTAGCCACAACCATACCATGGAACCTGTCACCTTTTGGGTACAGCAACAGGCAGGAAATTTGCTTCTTAACTCTGATTTTCTGTCTAGGTAAGTAGCCTATACCAGCCAAGGCCCTACCTCAGCCTTGTAGGGAAGACTATGTAATGGGGTCTACAACCCCACACAGACAGCTGGGGGAGAAGAGCCTTTCCTGTTCATAAGCAAGTAGTTTGATCACACCACCACGCAGCTGTCAGAGCTGCCAATCATGGAAGCCTGCACTCACAGCTGCAACCACTAGAGAAAACAAGGCCTGCTATAAAGGGAAGAATATACAGAAGGAAGGGGAGGCAGAAGAACATGGGCTAGCAAAGGGGTGGCAGTCCTGCATCAGGCTGCCCCCAAGAAAACAGCCAGGAGACTAAAGCTGACTGCAAGCCATAAAATTGTAGGGTTGACAGACTTATTTGGAGGTGAGGGTCCAGGAACTGCCCTGACTAAGAACAAACTAAGGAGGGTCTGTCAGGAGAAATAGAGACCGACACCCCCCCCCCCCCCCCCAGCCCTGACAGGACTAAGTATTATCTAGACCATTCCTGACAGGTGTTTGTCTAACCTGCTGTTATATATATTAACACTTCTTTATTCTGCTGTTACTAAGATTTTGTAAACTATGTAATGACTTTAAAAATACAGTAAATGCCTGAAATCATATTTTTTATAAAAATGCATGATTCTATATATGCATTAAATGCTTCTCCTTTGACCTTAAGGCTTTATTTAAAATGGACTAACTGCATATGAAATATTTTTCTCTAAAAATGTCTGCTATCACATATGTATGTATTAACACTGTATTTTGTCATTACTAAGATTTTTGCAAGTGTAGTAACTTTATTTAGAAATGTATTGTTAAAATTATTTTTCTCTAAAAATGCATTTTAACACATCTCCTTTAATCTTCTGTTATTCAGACTTTGTACAAAAAATGGGTAAAATGGACATTTTTCCCTCTAAAAATTAAAAGGTGTGAAAGCTATATTATTCAGTTCTTTCTAGTGCACCTAATAAAGATGCAATAAAGATGAAATAAACTTAAATAAAAACTTCTTAAAAAATTCAAAGTGGCTGACACCAAAAATACTGGTCTCCAAAAGGCCAAAACGCAAATTTATATGATGAGGGAAAAGGTAGAGATACAACTACTAACCTCAAATTATAAGATCAGCAAATAAATCTTTAGGATAAAGATTTCTTAAATCTTTCGTAACACTGTCCCTTCCTTTCTTGTTTGAATGTACTCCTTCAAGGAGCATATGTGTTTTGTTTTGTTCCTTCAAAGACTTTCTGGTGGTGAGCTAGCTCATTAAGTCTGCACTAGCAAAACTCTTAGACGTTACAGAAGAACAGTCACCTGGACATGTAAACTTCTGTTTAAAAGTTTTTCCAGCAAGAGAGAAACAAAGATGTGTGATAAGATAAACACAACTCCTTTTGGGGGAATAATGTCATAGGGAATTCTTACATCATCAGCCGCGGAGACATGTAAAATCCTAAGTGACAAAGATCCTTTGTACAGTGTATGTAATCATACTTTTAAAATGTGGAAATAAAGTGCTGTATGATACACTAGCAGAAATGTTTCTAAACAGAATGGTTTTCAGAATTTTCTTAGAGGAGGAGGTTGGCTATCAGTTGGCTATTAATAACATATTAATTGTAGTGTGATCGTGCCTAGGTACTCCCTTAGTGGATCAGGGTCTCGTTGTGCTAGGTGCTGGACAAACACGCAAGAAGGAAGAGAGTTATTGCCCCAGAGATGTTATAATTTACAACATGACAGACAGGATGCAACAGGATGACAGGACAGACAAATGGGGCTGGGAGTAGTGACATGGAGATGAATTAAACTTGTACAGTTCTTGGTCCTCTATTTCCCAGAAAGCATAAGGATATAGCGTCGGAGGAACTTAGTAAAATTAGGGACTTCTGGATAGAAAGCGATACCTTAGTTGGCTGCTAAGCAGGTACAGTTTGATGCCTCAATGAGCACACAGTACAGCTGGGAGGATGAGATGACAACATAGATAGAGTTGAGCAGAAAAGCAGAAATACCGATGGACTGTTTCTTAGGTGGTTACTTACGGCTTTCGTTACTGTTTTAGGCTGGCGACAAGATGGAAATGGCAGAAACTAATAGAATTAAAGTGCAGAAAAAAATAAGATCAAATGAGAAGCCACCATGCATGACAGCTGTTGGTGTAGAAACAAATCCTTTGAAAAAATTTACCATCCCTAAAATAAGGAGGACTGCTGATAAAGGTACGGTAAACTGGTAACAAAAATCAAAACTGAGCATTTTTGTCAAGTGAAAATTGTGCATAACTGTGCGTAAGTGATGTGTGTTATTCCAAAGCTCCATCAATAGATGGTAACACCTCAAAGCCTTGAAATCAACAGACTTGTTTCATATTTAGCACCTACCAGATGTTGTGAACCGAGCTGATTAAAGCTCAGAAAAACCTGCTCGTTACTTCAATCACCCTGACATCTGTTGGGCAATACAGAGAGTGTTGGGGACAACTTTCTGGTGCAAGTGCTGGAGGAACCAACTATGGGCCGTGCTCCTCTTGACCTGCTGCTCACAAACAGGGAAGAATTGATGGGGGAAGTAGAAGTGGGTGGCAACCTGGGCAGCAGTGACCATGAGATGGTTGAGTTCAGCATCCTGACAAAAGGAAGAAAGGAGAGCAGCAGAATACAGACCCAGGACTTCAGAAAAACAGACTTTGACTCCCTCAGGGAATTGATGGGCAGGATTGCCTGAGAGGCTAATATGAGGGGGAAAGGAGTCCAGGAGAGCTGGCTGTATTTTAAAGAAGCCTTATTGAGGGCGCAGGAACAAATCATCCTGATATGCAGAAAGAATAGCAAATATGGCAGGTGACCAGCTTGGCTTAACAGTGAAATCTTCGGTGAGCTTAAACGCAAAAAGGAAGCTTATAAGAAGTGGAAACTTGGACAGATGACTAGGGAGAATATAAAATTATTGCTCGAGCATGCAAGGGTGTAATCAGGAAGGCCAAAACACAATTGGAGTTGCAGCTAGCAAGGGATGTGAAGGGTAAAAAGAGTTGCAGCTAGCAAGAGATGTGAAGGGTAACAAGAAGGGTTTCTTCAGGTATGTTAGCAACAAGAAGGTCAGGGAAAGTGTGGGACCCTTACTGAATGGGGGAGGCAACCTAGTGACAGATGATGTGGAAAAAGCTAATGTACTCAATGCTTTTTTTGCCTCTGTCTTCACAGACAAGGTCAGTTCCCAGACTGCTGCACTGGGCAGCACAGTATGGGGAGGAGGTGAGTGGCCCTCAGTGGTGAAAGAACAGGTTAAGGACTATTTAGAGAAGCTGGACATGCACAAGTCCATGGGATCAGATGCAATGCATCCGAGGATGCTGAGGGAGTTGGCTGATGTGATTGCAGAGCCATAAGCCATTATCTCTGAAAACTTGTGGCAATCGGGGGAGGTCCCCAATGCTTGGAAAAAGGCAAATATAGTGCCCGTCTTTAAAAAAGGGAAGAAGAGAATCTGGAGAACTACAGGCCAGTCAGCCTCATGTCAGTCCCCAGAAAAATCATGGAGCAGGTACTCAAGGAATCCATTTTGAAGCACTTGGAGGAGAGGAAGGTGATCAGGAACAGTCAACGTGGATTCACCAAGGGCAAGTCATGCCTGACCAACCTGATTGCCTTCTATGATGAGATATCTGGCTCTGTGGATATGCGGAAAGTGGTGGATGTGTTAGATCTTGAGTTTAGCAAAGCTTTTGATACAGTCTCCCACAGTATTCTTGGCTGCCATTTAAAAATGTATGGATTGGATGAATGGACTATAAGGTGGATAAAAAGCTGGCTAGATTGTCGGGCTCAACGGGTAGTGGTCAACGGCTTGATGTCTAGTTGGTAGCCAGTATCAAGCGGAGTGTCTCAGGCGTCTGTCCTGGGGCGGTTTTGTTCATCATCTTCATTAATGATCTGGATGATGGGATGGGTTGCACCCTCAGCAAGTTTGCAGGTGGCACTAAATTGGGGGGAGAGGTAGATACACTGGAGGGTAGGGATTGGGTCCAGAGTGACCTAGACAAATTGGAGGATTGGGCCAAAAGAAATCTGATGAGGTTCAATAAGGACAAGTGCAGAGTCCTGTACTTAGGACGCAAGAATTCCATGCACTGCTACAGGCTGGGGACCGACTGGCTAAGCGGCAGTTCTGCAGAAAAGGACCTGGGGATTACAGTGGATATGAGTCAGCAGTATGTCCTTGTTGCCAAGAAAGCTAATGGCATATTGGGCTTCATTAGCAGGAGCATTGCCAGCAGATCAAGGGAAGATTATTCCCCTCTATTCAGCATTGGTGAGGTCACATCTGGAATATTACATCCAGTTTTGGGCCCCCCACTACAGAAAGGATGTAGTCAAATTGGAGAGAGTCCAGCGGACGGCAACAAAAATGATTACGGGGCTGGAATACATGACTTATGAGGAGAGGCTAGGTGAACTGAGCTTATTTAGTCTGCAGAAGAGAAGAGTGAGGGGGGATTTGATAGCAGCCTTCAACTACCTGAAAGGGGGTTCCAAAGAGGATGGAGCTCGGCTGTTCTCAGTTGTGACAAATGACAGAACAAGGAGCAATGATCTCAAGTTGCAGTGGGGGAGGTCTAGCTTGGATATTAGGAAACACTATTTCACTAGGCAGGTAGTGAAGCACTGGAATGCGTTACCTAGGGAGGTGGTGGAGTCTCCATCCTTAGAGGTTTTTAAGGCCCGGCTTGACAAAGCCCTGTCTGGGATGATTTAGTTGGGCTTGGTCCTACTTTGAGCAGGGGGTTGGACTAGATGACCTCCTGAGGTCTCTTCCAATCCTAATCTTCTATGAATTTATGGTTACTGACTATAATGAATATCTTGAATTTAAAATATATTTTTTTAGTTTTGTCCAGTTTTGCTAACACATCCCGAAAACCCTTCCCAAATGTCATGACAATACATGGAGTTAAAGAGAGAGAGAGTTTGTCAGTTTCTGAAATAGAGGAGATGTTTTCTGTTGGAGTCAGGTGCCACAAAGTGGTGACTTAGAACCTTTGGCCTGAAATGTTCCCACAGGGTCATGGACCATGGAAGAAGGTGTGACCGCATCCCCCTCAGTTATTTTCTCTGCCTGCCATTGGACCAGGAGCGTAGAACCATTTCTTGTGGGGGCTTTGTGTATTTGGTATTGTGTTGTTCGTTTGTATTGTGTAGAAAGGTTTAATTTTAGCTAGTTATGGCAGTTAACAACACATTTCAAGATGGCTATGGTGAGTGAACTGTGTGTCGCCTCCTGTCAGGCTCTTCCTGGCCTGCCAGTCATATAGTTCAGTTTGTCACATTGTGCATTATTCAGTTGTCCTCTACCTTTTCCTGAATTTAACTCAATCCAGTGGCGCTCCAATCCAAGGTGCACTCCTCACTCACCCTATTAAGCAGCGTGGGGAGTGGGGAGCAAGCAGATTCGGCTCTGTGGGTGCCGAATGGAGAGTTTGGAGGAGCTGTGGGAGAGGAAGAGAGAGGATTCCTACTCCCTCCCAGTAGTCAGGAAGAAGGGAGAAAGCCGAAGACTCAAGGTGAAAGGAGAAGTGGGAATAACAAGTCCCCAAGCCTCCCTAGTCTGTCGTGTAAGGGAAAACTTTGTGTATGTTCTTTGCTTGTATATTTACTCAAGAGTCTCCTCACTTGTACCCTCCAGCTGATTTTTCTATTCTGTAATTCCTCAAACTGGTATTGAACTCTCCTGTACCAGGGTATCAAACATATGGCACCCAGACCCTTTCTCTGGACCACAGCTTCACCCTTCAGAAGGGTCAGACCTGCAGTTGCTCGGCATGGTAGATCCTCGCTCCTACTGAGTGCCCAAATTACCATACCTTTGAAATCACCCTCTTTCTGGGAGACTGGCCGGGGCTGCTCCCCTTCCTAGCAGCTGTGGACTTGGCCACAGGACCTCCAGGCCTGATTATTGCAACTCACTGCACCTAAGAGTGGAGCTGCCAACATGGTCCTGTTGGTACAGAATGCAGATCCCTGCCTACCTAGGACGCCATGGATGTGTCAGCCCACTGCTCTGCTCTCTGTGCTGGCTTCCTGTTGAACATAGAACATGGACCATACATTTAATGCTGATATTCTAAACCTTCCATGGGATTGATCCTAGCTACCTGGGAGATTCTCTTTCCTCTCTGTGAGCACCATCTCTTACAACAGAAACCTTCCTTAAGAACAATGAACTGTACCATTACGTGAGACATACAAGACAGAACTTTCTCAGCAGCTAAGCCAAGACCCTTGGGCAAAGTAATTAGCATGACAAATGGTCTCAGAACAGACAGCAAAAGCACACTGTTTTAACGTATCCATTGTGCCATGCTGCACACCTTTGGTTAATGTTTGCCATAATTAATTTAACAGACTTAGAGCTTGTCTACACAAAAACCCCTACAGCGGTAGTGCTTCTGTGCAGACGCTACCTATGCCGACGGGAGGGGTAATCCATCTCGCTGAGAGGCGGAAGCTGGGTCGACAGGCGAATTCTGCCATCAACCTAGTGCTGTCTACACCGGCGGTTATGTTCGTTTAATTGCATTGGTCAGGGGCGTGGATTTTTCACACCTCTGAGCGACGTAGTTATACTGACCTAATTTCCTAGTGTAGATCAGGCCTTAGTGAATTTGCTGTCAATGAAATCTACTTATGTCAGCCTGCAAAGGATATTGGAAAATGCGTCATATTCACTATTTCCTTTGTTGTGTTTCTAGTTTCTTTAACACCCTGCTACACTAATCAGAGGGAGTATAGAAGCATCAGTCATACTCTGAGCCAGTCTCGTCTCAACACAGGATGTGACCTGCAGTTGTCGTGGCAGTTTGGTGAGATAAAACTGGTACACAATGAAGATCTGGAAAAAAAATTTGCTTCGAAGAGGTAGGTTATTGCGAAATGAATGGCAGTGAATTCACCATGGTGACTTTTCATGACATATCCCTTTGCTCTTAATATTCATTCATCACTCCTTTCCATTGTGAGACCAGCTTCCTCCAACGGCAAGTCAGGGATGCTAGCGCTACCGTGGGGCTCACTTTACAAAGTGTCCTTATGGGTCATTTGCTTGCTGCGTAATACGACTCCCATTACTTTATTTGTTTTAAATCTCATCCCAGCTTTTCCTGCTTCCTTTCTTTATCTACCTACATGTTCTTTATTTACAAGGTCTTCAGGAGACCGTGAGCCAGGTTCTCTGTCCTGCTACATTCCCTATGCAGAGTCTGGCCTTGTCTCCTGATCCTGGTGATTCCTGCGGGTGTTGCTGGCAGACCTAGAACTGTAATCTTCCTGGCAGCTCCAGGCACAGGGAGCATGTTGGGATAAAGGAATGGAGAGATGGTGCGACAGTCTGCAGACAGTCCCTTGGGCACCATCCATCAACTGTTGCAAATAAGAGCAGACCCCAGGCTTCATTAACCTGAGCCAGGTCAAGATTCAGGGAGCCGTAACTGGCTGTGAGAGTTTTTCCTCAGCTGCAGCCCATCTCCTTAATCTTTGAAAAGCATAGGCAATTTATTCTATGTGATGATTAATTAATAATGTCTTTGGTTTTTGTAGTTTCATGCCAAACATTTAAAAGCATTTAAATAGAATTAAATCTACAAAATATAATCTATGATAGGGCAAAGCACATACGCAAATAACTGAACAGAAGTTTCCAGTTTTTTCCTGTTACTTGATCAGGTAAATTGGCCTATCTGCATGTGACGCTTCTGTTCACTGGCTGGAGGTGAGGATGAGACCAGCCCTGAGGGAGGTCAGGTCTCATAGGGAGTCACTGGGGATGGAAAACTGCTTTGCAACACAGCCTAATTGTCAACATAATACATCTGTGATTACCTTGGATTTTATTATTTATTAACACAAGTTGGAAGGGGGTGAGACATTTCTTTGGTTTATAATGCTCATACATTTCAGCACTGCTATCTCACACACGTACGTGCTAAACACTTCTAGATCCGCTATCGTGGGTGGGTGTTTACAAGTGAGAAGCATTAGAAAGTTTATTATATTAACAAACAAAAAGCTTTGTGAAGCTGTTTATTACACACACAACGTAACCGATGCAAACCCATAAAAGCAAGGAAATGAAAAGTTAGACCACCTAACAGCGTGTGCCTTCTCCTCCTCCACCCCCAAGCACGTGCCCTACCATTACTGCAAATGCCCTGTGCCACACACCATGGACTGCACCTGGGACTCTGCCACTCTTCTGCCCTTCTGCATGTGCCCCTTTATCAGGCTCCTTCCCCCATGCTCACAGTTGTGCTTGTTTGGGGTACTAGTTGGTGGTTCTTCGCAGGCCTCTCTGCCTGGCTCCCTGGACCTTTGAAAACCTGCATGTGTTGGGCTGTGTGTGAGGCTCTCACATGAGAGGGACGTCATTGTCCTACTCTAAGGGCGTGCACCCTACATCTGCCTGAGCACCACCTGGGCCAGTGCTGCAGGGGGCAGAACTTGCCTTCCTGCCTCAGCTACCTCTTGCCTTCATCTAGCTTATCGTCATCATAGCTTTCCTGTACAGCCTACTTAAAGTCGTCCCGGTTACTGTTGTTTTGTTGTTACGTTGCTGATAAATTAGAGAACAGGCTCGTTTAAAGTTGCGCCATGCTCCCTTCTAACGTCGTTTGGCAGCCGCCTGCTTTGTCCACTGCTTGCAGGAAGAGCAGCCCGATGGAGCCAGCTGGTGGGGGCTTGGAACCAGGGTGGACTGGCAGCTCGCCTGTCAGCTCCCCACTCCCCTAAGTTCCCTGTGGGGCAGCCGCCCAACAGGCTATCAATTGCAGGCAGTTCAGCTGTCCCTCCCCCCGCTGCCCTGTGCTGCTCCTGCCCTCTGCCTTGGAGCTGCTCCCGGGAGCCTCCTGCTTGCTGTGCAAGGGGCGGGAAAAGACGGGTGCTAATGTCAGGGTGTCCCTCTCCTCCCCGCTCCTGCCCCCTGCTACTTTATCCCATTTCCATAGAGCTGGGGTGAGGGCACGACAGGGCTCAGGACGGAGCGAGCTTGCTGGCAGCAGCTGCTGTCTCAACTTGCTGATCTACGTAAAAAGGCAGTGTACTTAGAGTGGGGTCAGCGTACTTAAAGGGACAATGCGCATCTCTCTCTCTCACACACGGGGTGTGTGTGTCTGTCTCTCTCTGCCATGCTGTCTCCCCTCCCTCCGTTCCTGCTGCCTTGTAGAGTGTGAGGCTACATTAACAATGTGTTAACCCTTGAGGGCTCAGCCGCGTGCTAGTTCATCATTTAGCAGTAAGGCATCCCCTGGGAAATATCCCACCCTCTGACTTCACCACCTCAACCAAGCTTCACAATCATCATTGCTGTGTACAGTATTAAATTGTTTGTTTAAAACTTATACTGTGTATGTGTGCGTGTGTGTATGTGTATAAAATATAGTCTTTCGTCTGGCAAAAAAAGTTTCCCTAAGCCCCCCTATTTACATTAATTCTTATGGGGAAATTGGATTCGCTTAACGTCGTTTCGCTTAAAGTCGCATTTTTCAGGAACAGAACTACACCGTTAAACAAGGAGTTACTGCAGTTAGTTTGTGTGGCATAGCATAGAATGTATTGTGCCTAGCTTGCTCTTGGACCAGAAGCTTTTGGCCCCCCACCTGGACCATGTCTGGTCCCAAGCCCCGTAAAGGCTTTGGAGATGTGCCTCCTGCCCACTGCTTATATATACCAGACATCAGCACCCAATTCCAGTGCCTTGTATGTCTGGGCGAGACCTGCTTCACTGCACGCTTTCAGCTGCTTGACCCTGTGCCTGTACCGACTTCTTCGATCTGCTTCTGGGTACCTTTGACTCCTTCAACAACGAACCCGGAGGGTCCGTCGATTCGATTCTTCCCCACAGTAAGTGATGCAGATCCAGAGGCAGTATCATGGTTCAATTAAGGACAAACCCATTTTGTCTCACCCTACAGTCTTCAGGTTCCTTAAGGGTTTGGTAAATGTGTTTGTCCCTTACCCCCACCCCCATTAAGGAACCCATGTTTTAATGGACTTTAATCTTGCACTGACAAAAGTGATGGGCACTCGTTATAAGCCTATTGCGGAAGCCTTTCTTGAGCGGGCATTGATCAAAAATATCCTTCCTGGCAACCGTTACATCTGCTAGGAGGGAGAGTGAGCTCAGAGCTTGGATGGGTACAGCACCATACGGTGGCTCCACAAGGACAAAGTCACCATGAGGCCACATCCAGGCTTCATGGCTAAGGTGCTTTCAGATTTCCACCTATGCGTTTCTCTGCCCATGTTGTTTTCCAGATCCCATTCCCTCCCCGGGGCACCTTGCCTCTGTACCCTAGATGTAAAAAAGGTGCACTGCTTTTATCTGGAAAAGACCAGGCCCTTTAGCAATTCTGGTTGGTGGTTCTGCAAACATGTGCCATTGTGGATGCCACGAGCTGCATGTTCACCTCATGCACAAGGCTGGAGTTTTTCAGACTAGATGTGTCCGTCGAGGCTGCACGCATGCCTTATGCAACTTCATGCTCCTGTACAAGGACATAAATGGCAGCACTGTTTCCTCTAAGCTGTGCGCGTGTGCACGCACACACTCTGAAACACCGCACACACAAAAATTTGCACAGAAGCACAACAATTTGCACAGAAGAAATTTTTTGCACACATGGCCTGTCAAAAATTAGAGGGAACATTGAAGGGCAGAACACCTGTTACCCTCTCTCGGTTCCCTTTTTCTGCCTCTGGCAGTGAATGGAACCTGCTGCATGTCCCACCTGCTGGTTCTTAGCATTGGCTAAATGTCCTACAAACAAGGGCTGTTGATTAATCACACTGGTAAACAACAGAATACCAGCTGAAATTTATTACATATTTTGGATGTTTTTCCGCATTTTCAAATATGTTGATTTCTATTACATCACAGAATACAAAGTGCACAGTGCTCACTTTATATTATTATTTTTGATTACAAATATTTGCACTGTAAAAATGATAAACAAAAGAAATAGTATTTTTCAATTCACCTCATACAAATACTGTAGTGCAGTCTCTTTATCGTGAAAGTGTAACTTACAAATGTAGATTTCTTTTTGTTACATAACTACACTCAAAACCAAAACAATGTAAAACTTTAGAGCCTACAAGTCCACTCAGACCTATTTCTTGTTCAGCCAATTGCTAAGACAAACAAGTTTGTTTACATTGATGGGAGATACTGCTGCCTGCTTCTTATTTACAATGTCACCTGAAAGAGAGAACAGGCGTTTGCATGGCACGTTTGTAGCCGGCATTGCAAGGTATTTACGTGCCAGATATGCTAAATATTCATATGTGCCTTCATGCTTCGGCCACTATTCCAGAGGACATGCGTCCATGCTGATGACGCTCATTTAAAAAAAAATGGGTTAATTAAATTTGTGACTGAACTCCTTGGGGGAGAACTCTATGTCCCCTGCTCTTGGCTGTGAGCTGAACTGTTCAGAGCCAAGCCTCCCACAAGGAGGGGCAAAGCAGTGCCAGTAGGACCCTGGGATAGTTATAATATTTACTTGTATTGTCTATGCACGTCTTTGCAGCCTGCTGGCTGTGTTAGCTGTCAGAGTGTGTAACCTCTTTTTATTTCATTGCTAGGGCCAAGATGCGTGAAGAAGGGAGGCAAGGCAGAGAACTTGAGGAACATTTTTGCTTTTTAGTGCTGCCTTGGGATGAGGCCTCAAAAATTTACCAGAGTGGAATACATACCAGCGAGTCTGCGATGAAGGAATTAGGAAATCCCCTCCTTGGAGTTTATTTATTCAGACATGTTGATGTTGCTTTGAATTATGCAAATAGATTGATCAGTGCAGAAAACATCCTGGTTTTCAAGGTAGGTGCCATGTAAAGAGTTAGGGGGAACATTTTCAAAAGTGCACAAGTGCTCTAGGCATCTGTAACAGGGCAGGCTCCTCTCCCACCTTGGGGTCCTCACACACAGCCTTGGACGCCTCTTGATTGTCAACACCTGAGTGAGTGTTTATTTGTTACCACTGTCACAGTACCCGTGAAGCACTTGTAACTACCATGTCCCTCTATTGTCACGGTCCCCGTGAAGCACTTCTAACTACCGTGTCCCGCTACTGCCATGATCCCCATGAAGCACTGCCACGTTCCGCATCCTTTTGCCACCATCAGAGTCCCAAGGCAACCCTTCTATCTATGGTGTCCTCCTGCCTGCAGCATCCTTCCCCTACAGACCCCGTGTAGCACTGCCACCTGCAGCATCCTTCTGCCCTCAGCTGCCATCATGATCCCCGTGCAGCATGTCTGCCTGCAGCATTCTTCTGCCACGGTCGTAGTCTCCATGCTACACTGTTACCTGCAGTGTCCTCCTGACACCAACCCAGTCACTGTGCAGCACTTCTGCCTGCAGCGTCTGTTTGCCACCGTCACCGTTGCCGAGCAGCATGTCTGCCTGCAGTGTCCTTCCACCCTCAGTCGGCATCACAGTCCCATGCAGCGTGTCTACCTGTGGCGTCCTTCTGCCTTCGACTCTTTCTGCTTGAAGAGGAAGCAGTCTCACCAGCCAGAGACCTGGCTTCCCCGGGGATTTGCTAGTCTTCTCTCCTCCCCTTGTGCTTCTTTCTTATGCTTTTTAACTACCTTCTCATCTGATTAGATAAATTTTCTCCTTAGCTCGTCAGCCCACAGTCTGATTATAGTCTTCTGCTCCTCAGTTAGGGCTTCGCTGGGGGGAACTAGTTGGTGTCTAGTGACCAGAGTGCTGGGTCAGCTGCTGGCTCTCAGCATTCAGTCACAGAGCCTAAATCCTATTTTCAAAAGTTACTGAGGAGCCTCATTGACTTTTAGTGGGAGTTAGGCTCCTAAGTGCCTAAGATGCTTCTGAAAACGAGACTTGGGTTCCTAGGTCACATAAGCACTTTTGAAGATTTTACCCCGGTGAATACTATTTCAAGCTAGTTGCTTTGTGGTGCTCATGAGTCATTTGCCTCTTATTTAAGCTGTGTTATTTGGAAACTGATGCACTGTTAGTGATATATCCCTTGTATTTTGTACATTCCACAAAGTGTGTAAACAGAAGAAGTTATGGAAATAATTTAAAATAAGAATAGGTGTGCAGGTAGTACCATTTCTAAGTATCTGACAATATGCTGACAATAGAAGCCTTAAAAACTGTTTTATTTTTTTTAATACTTATATTTCCTTAGATAGTTGTTATTTCTTGGAAGCCATTCCCTTTTGTTGCGTTCCTAATTTTCCTGCTTTCCTCTGGAAGTGGATATTGTATGTTTGCTTAAACGATAATAGATTGATTTTGGCACATCCTTGTTGAAATCTTTTGCTTTATTTGAGCAGGTTCTCTTTGGAAAGGTAAAAAAAATTCAGCCTCCAATGGGTAAAAAGAAAGTTGCTCTGGATCCTACACCAAACTTTGATTGCCATATGTCTAGAATTGCTCCTACACTTAAAGATCCAGTTGATCTGCAGGCCATTGGCTCATCGGTATGTTGACCTTTTATTTCACTTGGTTTGTTTATACATGAGCTAAATAGAATTGTATATATCATCTTTCCTTGTTCCCACCCGGGAAGCACAATATGAGAATAAAATGCTAGGGCCAGATTCACTGATACTCTGTCTGCTTTGTGCCACTCAGAGTAACCATAAAGTCAACTTGACTGGATGGTTAAGATGGGTTTATAGCCTGCTTTATGTCACTGGAGTAGTGTAACGTAGCTGGACCATACCAGTAAACGTGGCCTCCAAATTCTTAGGTCTCTGAAGCATTAGATTACATAAATAATAAATCACTGTATAAAAAAGTGTGGTGATCTGTGTCATGGCTCCATAGGATCAGTGTTATGCCCCCAGCTTGGGACAGTCTCTAGAAAGAACCCCTTCAATGTGCCAGCCTCCCTTTTGTCACAATCTGAAATGTCAGGAATTTGGTCCCTTGTTGCAAAGCTGGCAGGCAAGGGGCTGAAGATCTGGCTCTACGTCTGTCTGTCTGTATGGGTAAGATAGTGCTAGTCGAAGTTGAGGGCCTGGGGATTTTCCAGATGAAATAGAAATTGATGATGGAGTCTGGTATTTTCTTTGCAGCAATCTTGTTTATTTATAAGGAATGTTCAAAGTTCTGCTTCTCCTAATGGAGGAGGAACCAAGAACAAAAGGAGCAGTTTCTTAGCTTGCAGCCCCAAGCCTGTTGAGCCAACAGACAGATACTCACAGGCTATTGCCTGACTTCCCTGCTTTTGCCTCCGCCTCCCTCTTTTCTATGTGATCTCTCTCATCACACACACACACTCTCTTTCTCTCCCCCCCCCCGTCTCAGCAACCTGCCCCTCCCCCCCCCCCCACACACTCAGTCCAAATTCCTGGGTGGGTTCACAAGCTCCATTTTTCTTAGGTGGGGGCTTTCTGATTTACTCATCCTGACAGTTATGTTAGTTGAACGGCTCAGGAGGAGAGTGCCCCCTCGCACCCCCCATCACACTGTTCTTGTGTTTTGCTTACAAAATGCTATGCTTTTCCATTGGATAGTGTGAGCCTCTTTGTGTTTGAGGAGTAAATATACTTTACAAGGTGAATCATGTAGTATGTATTCTGTGAGTTGTTTCATAAAACCTTTGTGATTGGTTTGGTGTTTTTCACTGGTGCTTTTCAGTTCTTTTGGAAAGTTAGGAAAAAAAATTTCTACAGCTTGAATATTGATGTGGACTTTGCAAAGCTGAAGAAACCTTGTTTTTTGCCTGTTGATGTCTGTAAGCTCAAGTACACAACATGGAAAGCTTGATTGCTGATGGCAGTGACTTCAGCTCAAAGAGTAAGCAGGCTTCAGGCTTTAGTTCAGTAGTTTTCAACCTTTTTTTATTTGCCTACTCCTAAACAATTTCAAAGGGAGGTACGGAACCCTTTGGAAATCTTAGGTATAGTCTGCGGACTCCAGGTTGAAAACCACTCTTCTATGGTGACAACAGTCTTTCACAGACCTTTTAAATATAGTCTGTGGACCCTCAGGGGTCTGTGGACCACAGGTTGAAAACTACTGCTTTAGATAGTGACTGCGTGACTCTTAGTTAAATACTTACAAAAAACTGTTTAAAACATTATTTGGGTTGCAAAGTCAAGTACTCAAAAGTTAGAAAATGCCAGTTTTATGCTCGTCCTTCTGTGACATGAAGCGCCTCTCTTTGCACACCCTACACACTATTATAATAATCTTTGTACAAAGTATGCACTGTGCTGTATCATTTGAAAACTAACAATTCACTGATCATTAATATTCTTGTGTGATGTATGTACACGGCAGGTATTAAGAGTTCAGGATAGATGCTAGAATTATGACTGAAGTGTTTAAACCAGGCATGTTGGGGGAGTTGGTAAACAGGTCTGTACTAGGCAAAGGAATCTGTATTTGATTCTCTGATCAGCCTGATTGTCAGGCAAAGATAATGAAGGTCTGTATGTACATGTAAGCAGTAAAGAGGACCATCAAGGCAACAGGGGGAAACTAAGGCATAGCTGGATAGTGCTTTCATCCAGAAACTGCTGGATGCAATGAAGACTGTGGCACAGCTGGGAAAGCTGTGGGCCAGAACTCCACTGAGAGCAGGGCAGACTGAGTGGTAAGAGAGCTGAGTAAACACCTTGAGGGTGACAGAACTCTTTAGGGCTTGGGTGACCCAGATGATGTGAAGCAACCGCTGGCAGAAGTATGGATGTTAAAGGTGATGGAACGATGCCCCTTAATCTGGGTTTAGGATGGTCACTTCAGACATAATTAAACATATTGAGGAGTTGGAGAACAGTGGGTTCTAACTTGCTGCTCCAGGTCAGCCAGTGGTTAACTCTCCTACTGCTTTGTAAGAGGGGAGGTGTGACACTAAATACCCCTATACCCCACCCTACACACTATTGTAATAATCTTTTTGTACAAAATATGCCTTGTGAACTATCGTCTGAAAATCAATAATTCACTGAGCATTAATATTCTTGTGTGAGGTATGTACGCGGTGGATATTAAGCATTATAGATATATGCTACAGTTATGACCGAAGTGTGTTTAAATCAGGTGTGTCAGTGGTGTTGGTAAACAGGTCTGCATTAGACAGCTCAGAGTACTTTGAAAGACAATGAGAATGGAAATGCATATCACGTAAACAGACCCATCTAGCTAATAAGAGAGTGGAGAAAAACCTCTTGCTAACAAGTGGCATGGCATCTACATCTACCAGGAGAGAGAAGCTTGGTCTGGTTTTTACTTTTCAAATAATCTATTGCAAAGGTTTACTGTGGTATCCAAACAATCGGGATGAACCTCAAGTGATAAGCAATTGAATCAAGTGATTGTATACAATATTACTGTATTAGAAAAGTGTATAGAGTGAGGGCTTTTTCTGAAAGCAAATGACACCCTGGTGATTAATATCATTGTGAAATGCATGGGGAACACTATATGAGGAAATGTGCATACTTAATGATATTATGTTTTAAAGTCTGTGGCCAAAGAGGGAGGAACAGGTTCCCTCCTAGACAGGTGGGAAGGTAGCTATTTTCCTGTCTCCTAGGTAAATTAAGCATGGTAGAATCAAAACAATAGAAGTCTCATTTACATACAGGGGGAAGGGAAGTCCACAGGAAGAAAAGAACAATATGAGGTCATCCTGCCTCTTGAAACAAAATCACTGAACTTTGGAAGATATAAGCAAAGACAGGAGCCATCTTGGGCATCCATCCTTAGACAGACACAAGGGAACAGAGCTCTTGCAAGCTGAGAAAGATTGGTCCTTCAGCCAAGGGGAGGCTGGCACCATTTTTGATGGCAATTGGCTATTCTGGAACGGGTCTGTCTCAGTTTTTCCTACTGAAGCTGTTTGACTTTGTATAAAATACTTGAATATTCATTGGGCCAGAGAGAGAGCCAGTCTCTGGAAACGGAATATAGGTGAGAAACCATCTTGAACAAAGCCTGTACCTTGTTAGATTAAGCATTAGACTTTTAGTTGTGTGTTTTCAGTTTAATTGGCTTGTATCTATTTCTATCTTTTTCTCTTTTACTTGAACTCACTTAAAATCCTATCTTCTTTTGTAAATATATTTGTTTTACTATTAATCTAAACCAGTGATTTTCAACCTTTTTTCATTTGTGGACCCCTACAAAATTTCAAATGGCAGTGTGGACCCCTTTGGAAATCTTAGTCTGCAGACCACCAGGGGTCTGTGGACCACAGGTTGAAAACCACTGATCTAAACCACCAGTGCTGTGTTTGAATTGAAGTGAATGTTAACTCCAGTTAATATGGCAAGATGGTGGGTTTTGTCTTTAGAGGAACAAACAAACCTTATCGTATCTCTGAACTCTCCAAGGGAGAGCTGGACATTACAAAGCACATGGTTTTGGGAAAACTTGGAACTGGGAATGTGTTCAGGTCACCCTGCAAGTAGTAACCAAGGCTGGTGGAAGCCAGACTTGGGCTGTAGACAGGCTGCTGAACCAGATCTGTCTAAGCACACAGACACTCAGGGTGTGACCTACGTGCTGGCAGGCTGGTTGTGAGCCTTCCAGCTTGGGCGCTACAGCAGCAAAGCATTGTGAGGCTCTCAGGCTTACAGGATAGGTGGTGACACAACCCCTCACTAGTCTGGATTGCCCCTCCCCCTCTAACTCTGTGACACACTGCAACCTAAACTCTGTCCCCTTGTGGATCCATCCTGTGCACTGAACGAGGAATAATATGTGAACGTGTAATTAAAGATGATAATACTTATGCTCAAAGGGGCAGAATTATGGTTGCACAGCTAACTTTCAGCTGCCCGGCTTTGCAACCTGTTTTCCAATTCTTTTTTTTTTAAAGAAGGAAAAAGGTAAAAACAAATTATATTACATGCAACTGTAAAAAGAACTTCCTGAGCAAAGTTTGAATCTTCAGCACAGACTTCTGCACCTTGATTGACATGACTTGACTACAATAGCTGGCAGCAGGAGAATGCTGCTACCCTGGAGGGTGTGATGGCTACTGGGGCCACGTGCTGGGTCTGGGGCAGGGAAGATGTCGCAAAGAGCCTGGCCTGGCTCTTTTCCCCTTCTCTGCTCTTTGCTCCAGCATCTCCCATGGTTCCTAGTGCAGTGGGTGGTGATGGGAGGTGATGCTGCTGCTCTGGCATTAGCATAGGCCCAGCTGTAGAATGGTTGGGTGCTGTTATTATTTTGGCAGGCTGCCAACAATTTTCTGAGGCACACAAACAATAGACGGGAAATGGTGATTTTTTTTAACTGTTTATAATTTAACTAAACCTGAACATGGGAAAAGCGAAAGATACGTCTCTAGCTCCAGGGCATTCCCTGCCAAATTTCTCCACAAGTTAGATGTTAAGGGTCCCTTGGTTTTCATTGGGAGTGGATGAAAAGCCTTAAAATATCCACTCAACAATTTTCATTTGAAACCAATATAACAGGTCAAATTAAACAACCCCCTACAAAAGAAAGATAGACCCTATTAATTCTGCTATTGAAGCCTGATCTGCCAGCACCTGAAGGGTGGAAAATTCTTCCAGTGGGGGTTACAGTGGTTCCTCTTGCCCCCTCCTCTACTAGCGGCCTGAAGCTGGATGACACAGCCCTGAAAGTGGGTGTGGCCAGTTTGAGAATGGGGGAGGCCAGTTTATCCAGGAGGGTTCAAGCACCTTCTGTAGAGCCCCATCTGAAACCTAAGGCTGTTCTCCCCCAACAAAACCCCTTGGTCTGGTGGTGGTCAATTCCCACAGAGCTGCAGCTGCCCTTGCCTGACTGGTTCCAGGTGGTAAATCTGCAGTCTGTGTGATACAGGTGACTGTGACTGGATCTCTCTCACTGTTATATTTTAGGTGTCCTGAACCCATTAGAGAGTGTTCAGGCCTCATTGGTCCCAGGCCTGGTGTGTAGGGACAAGGCAATTCTCTTCATACTCTTTGCAAAGCAGCATTGCTTAGCTCAGTAGCAATGGCATAAATATGAGTTTGGCGTCTCCATGTTTCTGCACCTGTTTCTGGGCTGTGAGTGACACAGCTGTCCTACGCACTAGATTTTTACCCTGGGTTGCTAGTTTTGTGTCTTGTCTGAATAATAGTTTACCCCTGTCTGTGTAAAAACCAACAAAAACTAAAAAGATGTTCTTATCATCATTGCATTCTGTGCCTGTTAGGCTGGATTGTTGTTGCTATTTATTGCAGATATGTACAAGAACTTTTCTTCTTTTCCTTGGGAAGTTTTAGAGAGACTTCCCTGGAGTTTTACTGCAACCAAACTGGTGTCTCATACAACTCTGGAGAGTACAAAGGACATATAATTCCTTGTTTATAGGAGCAGTGGATGATGGTAGATTCCTGATTGCCTGTCCACCTTCCCTGCAGTTAGGGGGGATTTGTTTTTCTGAGTTTTCTGTTCTTTTCTTTTGCTGGGAATAAAGCAACTGAATGTTGAGACAAAGGATGATCACAGTCTCACAAGCGGGCAGTTGTATGCTGCCCCAGCCCTAATGGGGGTGACATGTTAATGGCTTAGAACTGGAGTAATAGGAGTTTCTTCACTGTCTCATGTTGGGACAATCAACCCGACTGTGAGGCTCTGTTATTACTGTCTTCAGGGGGTGGGAAAGACACTGCAGAGACTGCCCATCACGCTGACCAAGATCGTCTCATTGCGTCCTTGTATTCCACCATCAGTTTGCATCCATCTGGTGTGTCTTGTCTTATATTTAGATTGTCAGGTCCTTGGGGCAGGGACTGTCCTTTTTGTTCTGTGTTGTACAGCACCTGGCAGAGTGGGGTCCTGGTCTGTGACTGGGGCTCCTAGGTGCTACGGTAATACACGTAATGATGGTGATGATGACAGGTCGTTTGCTTATCTAGTTGATGTTGCCTCTGTTACACTCTTCTGTAAGAAGATTTTGGCTACTTAGTATAGCTGTTTTTATAGCAATCCTCAGGAGCATTCTAGCCTCCAAAGCCTAGTGCTCTGTATGTTAACTAGAACCAAAATAGCTGAATTGATTTTAATTTACAGTTTTTGTTATTTCAGTGCAAATCTCTATGTGGACCCTCTTAATCTAGAATAAGAGCACCCACACAAAGATTTGCACCAAAATAATGAAAGGTGTGAACTAAAACAGATTTAGTTTTTCAGTTCCAATTTGTGGATAGAATCGTGGGGCTATCTGATCTCATTTACACAATGTAAATTCAGAGTAACTCCACTGATTACTAATCTATGTAAATGAGATCACAAACTGGCCCCCAAAATCCATGGTAAGAAAGAACAGGTGGCTAGGTCAGTTGCTACCCATACTTCAGCATTGGGTGTGCAGGAGTTAGCTCAAACTTTAAATCAAGGGATGGGGTGAACCAGTCACAATTGCTGAGCAAAAAACCAAGAGTGGTGATCTCTGGTAGCAACTATCTACAGAAAACATTTTTTCCCTTCATCTCTTGTAAAAATATTCAAGTTTAGTCACAATACAGACCTCATTACTTTCCAATTATGGACAATTAATGATATGGTGGTCTTAAAAAAATGAAATTGAATAATAATAAAAAGACACACCTCCCCCTCTTCACCTGTGCTTATATTCCATTGCCATCCATGTTTATCTATGCCTCCTGACAACATAGGGGCTTCTATCTCCTCTGAGGGCAGCATAGCTTCACTCTAGAGGCAGTGGGCAGTCTAATCTTTCTCTTGCACAAGTAGGGAAATGACAGCCTGTGACTTCAGCCCCACTGCATACAGTGGGAGATGGTAGCTGCTTTGGAAAGAGTGCTCCCGATGAGCGCCTGTGAAGATTTCAGTTGCCAGCATGTTTTGAGACACAGACTTTCAGTTAGGAAGAATAAAGGCAAAACGGACCCTTACTCCTAAATATTTCTTTTCAAAAATTACCTGTTGTCCCAGATCTTGTTGAGGTTTGCCTCTGCTAGTTGTTCTATAGATACAGCGTTGTTCAATATTTATTATACAGTAGTGCCTAGTGGAAGGCACAGTCCCTGCCGAGAGGCTCATACAAGCAACATAGACAAAACGAGGGATGGGAGAGGACATGGAGGTACAGAGAGGGGAAGTGACTTGCCCAGGCTCACCCAGCAACTCAGTGGCAGAGCAAATAGAACATAGGTCTCCTGACTCCCAGTCCAGTGCCCTGTCCTGTGGCCCATGTTGTCTCTCCCAAGCAGCTTTTGCCCCCTGCACTCCATTTAAACAGCTCTCAACAAAGTCTCTAACCACGTCTTCCCAGTGAAAGCTCACGCTCTTTTTCAACCTTTTGGCTACCTTCAACTATGCAGCCTTAGAAATGCTGATGATAGGTTCTGTAACTTTTTAAAACTTCTTTTGTTGGTGGTATGTGTATATCAGGTATTGTGGGTGGCTCAGGTAGCGACACCTATTGTTATGGACTTTTTAAGAAAATGTTTTCATGAGAACCTGTCTTACAAGAGGCGATTGGAAGAGCTTGGCTTCTTTAGCCAGGCTGAGAGCGGGCCTGTAAATATGTAGTGGTGGAGGGAGGGTGAAGAGCTATTTAAGCTGAAGGACAGTGTTGGCACAAGAACAAATGGATATCAACTGGCCATGAACAAACTCAGGCTGGCAGTTAGAAGATGGTTTGTAACCTTCAGAGGGGTGAGGTTCTGGAACAGCCTCCCAACAGGAGTTGTAGGGGGCAAACAACTTAATTAGTTTTAATAGACGGCTGGACAAATTTATGGGGGTGATTATATGACAGGGTTGCCTGGGTGGAGGGAAGGGCTCAGCAGCCCTGGGGCTTGTTTCCAGTTTGTCTTATGTTTCTAAAAGCTGATGCCTCAGGGTTTCAGCTGGCCACCTGCAGGAGTCAGGAAGGGATTCCCCTCCCCTCAATGCATTCTGGGTTGTTTTTTATTCATTTCCTCCTCCTGAAGCATCAGGGATGGCCACAGCTGGAGATGGGACATTAGACAGGGAGGGCCAGGGCTCTGAGGGGGCACCAAGCATTCTCTTGCTCAGGTGCATGGCTGGCTGGTTCTTGGTCACATGCTTAGGGTCTAACTGATCACCTTGTATGCGGTCGAGATGGAATATTCCCCAAGGTTAGATTGGCAGTGACCTTGGGGGTTTTTGTGGTCCTCTGCAGTGTGTGGGTGCAGGTCACTTGCCAGGATTATCTGGGTGTTTCTCACTTACTCTTTTTCCTCCCACTGCAGGGGCCTCAATCTCTGGTACACCTCAGCCCCTTAAAATCTCTGCCTATGGCACATAATAGTCTAGTCTTTTGTGGGCTGTAATACTTTGGTCTAATTTTGGTAGCTGGGTTTAGTGTATGGGTGCTGGGTGGTGTTGGTGGCCTGTGATATACAGGAGGTCTGACAAGAGGATCAGGTGGTCCTTTCTCGCCTTAAACTCAATTACTCTAAATTTAACCTCCCTTCAGATACCTGTAGCATATAAATTACTGAATTTTCAGACTTGAAAACTTTCTCCTCTCCAGATTCTAGCAAAATGCACAGCATAGCGTACTTCTGAACTTTATTAATAATATTATTTACAAAAATTTCCTTCCACAGCACAGTGATCATTGAAAGTATTCTGTTGTGTCCACTCAGCGCACCATCACAATAACTCAACCACACCAATATGCTAATAGTATCTCTAACACACTTTCCACAAGAACTGACAATTGCTGCAGCATACGACCTAAACTCCAACCTCTTAATTTGTTTAGTTACATAATGCATTGTGAATATATGTATGATGCATGTACGGATTTCAGTATTTGCAGACAGTTTTGTTTACTGCTCAATAAATCAGTTTTTTATACATAATGTGATCAAATTCAGATTTATATTTGGTTGGACAACTTTATAATGAAGATATTTATATTTTAAATTTGAAGAATAGTGCTCATCTTTTAAAAAGATTGTTTCCCTTCCACCTGTCCCCTCGCTCTTAAATTATCAGGCATTTTCAGCATAATGGATTTGAGATCAGGGTGGAACAGTTTAAATCAAGGTGATTAAATCACTGATTTAAATCATGCTGAAGCATTGTAAAATCAATTTAGAAAATTTGTGTTATTGTAGCTTCAGATTAAAATGTAATGAATTATTGTTTTTGAAATATCATATTTGGTAGGACATCTTATGTGAATTTCACAAAAGTGCTGTAGGCAAAATACAAAATGTGGCAAATTGAGGCCCTATCCTGCAAACACTTAAGCAGGTATGTAACTTTACACACATGAATAGTCCATTAATTTAAATGGGATGACTTGTGTGCTTAACATCGGGGTCTATTGTTGTATTTTTATTAACATAAGAACTTAAAAAGAATGGACCTACTGGGTCAGACCAAAGGTCTGTCTAGCGCAGTATTCTGTCTTCCGACAGTTGCCAGTGCCTGATGCCCCAGAGGGAATGAACAGAACAGGGAATCATCAAGTGATCCATCCCCTGTCTCTCATTCCCAGCTCCTGGCAATCAGAGGCTAGGGACACCATACCTGCCCATCCTGGCTAATAGCCATTGATGAACCTACCCCCATGAATTTATCTAGTTCTTTTTTGAACCCTGTTATGGTCTTGGCCTTCACAACATCCTCGGGCAAGGAGTTCCACAGGTTGACTGTGCATTGTATGAAGAAATACTTCCTTTTGTTTGTCTTAAACCTGCTGCCTATTAATTTTATTTGGTAACCCCTAATTCTTGTGTTATGAGAAGCAGTAAACAACACTTCTTTATCTATTTTCTCTACACCAGTCATGATTTTATAGACCTGAATCATATCTCCCCTTAGCCATCTCTTTTCCAAGCTGAAAAGTCCCAGTCTTATTAATCTCTCCTTATACGGAAGCCGTTCCATACCCCTAATCATTTTTGTTGCCCTTTTTGAACCTTTTCCTATTCCAATATATCTTTTTTGAGATGGGGCAACCACATCTGCACACAGTATTCAAGATGTGGGCATACCATGTATTTATATAGAAACAACATGATATTTTCTGTCCTATTATCTATCCCTTTCTTAATTATTCCCAGCATTCTGTTTGCTTTTTTGACAGCCACTGCACATTGAGTGGATGTTTTTAGAGAACTATCCACAATGACTCCAAGATCTCTTTCTTGAGTGGTAACAGCTAATTTCGATGCCATCATTGTATATGCATAGTTGGGATTATGCTTTCCAATGTGCAATACTTTGCATTTAACACCATTAAATTTCATCTGCCATTTTGTTGCCCAGTCACCCAGTTTTGAGAGATCCTTTTCTAGCTCTTCGCAGTCTGCCTGGGTCTTAACTATCTTTAGTAATTTTGTATCATCTGCAAATTTTGTACCTCACTGTTTACCCCTTTTCCCAGATCATTTATGAATATGTTGAATAGGACTGGTCCCAGAACAGACCCCTGGAGGACACCACTATTTACCTCTCTCCATTCTGAAAACTGACCACTGATACCTACCCTTTGTTTCCAATCTCTTAACCATTTACCAATCCATGAGAGCTCCTTCCCTCTTATTCCATTCCTTGTGTAAGAGCCTTTGGTGAGGGACCTTGTCAAAGGCTTTCTGGAAATCTAAGTACATTATATCCACTGGATCCACTTGGTCCACATGATTGGTCTTGGTCTAACATCTTTCATCTTAATGACACAAAATCCTTGTCACTTCAAACAGAATTGCTTCAGTGTTAACAACATGTAAATAACTTCTTTGTTTAGACCTTCAAGATGTTAACAAAGTTAACAGGAACTTTTTTATACACAAAGGCCAACGTGTTTAAAAATTGGAGCTTAAAGTTAAGCACCTACGGGTGGGATTTTCAAAAGCACTGGTGTACTATAGGAACACAAGCCATGGTTTCAAACCTGATAGAAGAGTATAGCCCAGTCAAAGCTTTTTTGATGTGTAGAAGTTCAGTACATTGGAAAGTGTTGTTGGTTGAAAATGTAACACAGGCTATTGACTCATCAGTTTTGTGTGTAAGTTTGTGGCGATCTCACAATAAGGATGTTATTGACGAGCTGGGTTTCTCATTTTCAATATAGATGAACATTTTAAGTGTGAGAATGGCTAAACAACAACTGTGAAACTGATTCTACCACTTGGGAAACTAATTAAAGAAACAAGTGCAGAAGATCCACTTTAGTGATCTAAGACTAGAAAGTGGGAAGAGAGAACTAGCAACACGGAAATAAAATAAATCTAGTTTAAACGTGATTTAATATTTTAAAAATCTTGTTTTTAATCCACTCTGAGATTAACATTTTTAGAAGAGTTGTGCAGGGATTATAGTACTGTAATACAAAATTACTCAACATAGTTAAGTCCAAAGCAGACTGTGAAGGGCTACAAAGGGATCTTACAAAACTGGGTGGCTGGGCAAGAAAATGGCAGATGAAATTCAATGTTGACAAAAACAAAGTAATTAACATTGGAAAACATAATCCCAACTATATATAGAAAATGATGGGGTCTAAATTAGCTGTTACCACTCAAGAAAGAGATGTTGGAGTCATTGTGGATAGTTCTCTGAAAACATAAACTCAATGTGCAGTGGCAGTCAAAAACGCTAACAATGTTAGGAACCATTCGGAAAGGAATAGATAATACAGAAAATATAATGCCTCTATATAAATCCATGGTACGCCCACACCTTGAATACTGCCTGCAGTTCTGGTCGCTCTATTTCAAAAAAATTATATTAGAATTCCAAAAGGTACAATGAAGGGCAACAAAAATGATTAGGGGTATGGAACAGTTTCCGTAGGAGGAGAGATTAACAAGTCTGGGGTTTTTCATCTTGGAAAAGAGATGACTAAGAGGGGATCTGATATAGGTCTATAAAATTTTGCTTAGTGGGTAGAAAGTGAATAAGAAAATTTTATTTATTCCTTCATAGAACGCAAAAATGAGGGGTCACCTAATGAAATTAATAGGCAGAAGGTTTAAAACACGCAAAAGGAAGTACTTCTTCACACAACACACAGTTAACCTTTGGAACTCATTGCCAGGGGATGTTGTTAAGGCCAAGGCTATAACAGGGTTAAAAAAAGAACTAGATACATTCATGGAGGATACGTCCAGCAATGGCTGTTAACCATGATGGTCAGGAATGCAGCCCCATGCTCTGAGTGTCCTGTTTGCCAGAAGCTGGGAAAGGACAACAGGGGATAGATGACTCAATGATTGCCTGTTCTGTTCATTTCCTCTGAAGCATCTGGCATTGGCCACTGTTGGAAGACAGGATACTGGTCTAGATAGACCACTGATGTGACCCAGTAGAGCCATTCCCATGTTCTGTAATAAAATGCCACAGTTCATGCAATTTTAGCTGTTGATAAAACAAACCACTTACCTTTTGTGACCTCCTTCTTCTTTAAATTTCAGGTTTACTTCTATGAATACAATATACATTCAAAACCAGTGGATAAGCCTAGGCAATGCCTTCCATATGCAGTAGTAACAGTAAGATTTATTGGTCAGAAGGTGGAAACTGACCCTCTTATCTCACCTGTGAGGTTTCTGTCTAAAGGATTTCCTAAGTATTCTGGTAAGATTCATTTAGCTACATGTCGTAACTGTAGGATGTTAAAAGGGATACGTGCATTGGGGAGCTAATTCTCTAAACAGCTTTATGTTATCATTGTTCTCCCTCTACAATGGATATCTCACCCCCTAATGTCAAAATTATGCTTTGCAGTACTCCATGCTACCACTTCAAAATGGAACAATATATTTCTCCCAGTTCCAGCTACTGATGGCAGCAAGTATGCAGAGGAGAAGGGAGTGCTTCCCTTCAGGTTCCGGGAGTGTTGCTGCATGTGTTATCCAGGGCAGTTGCCTAATTCTGAGAGGAGTGCTCAGCCTTAGTATTCCACTGTTCCTGCACACGACAGGCCAGGATTTTGCCGTCATACTTAAGTGTTGATTGCCGGAGGAAATCTATTCCAAGAGCTTTAGCTACAAATAAGTTAACTTATTTTTTATTGCTTTTGTCATAGCAAATATCAAATATTGATTTATTGTCTTTATAAGAGAAGATGATGCTTATTCTTTAACAGCTTGGATAGAAGTTAGAGATAGACTTCTAAGAGTTAAAAATTCAAGTTGCTGTTCAAATAAATGGAAGCGTCATCAAATATTTAATGCTAAATATCCAAAATATGTAAAAGAACTTAAAGTTAAGTGAAATGGCACTTGCTGTAAAGAATGGAGGAAGCTGAGATGAAAACTGTTTCTGAAATTTGGAGGTTAATGTAAAAAGATTGTTTCCAAAAGTACGTTTCCCCTGGGGGATTCTCCTGTGCCTGTCATGTATTTTGGCTGATTTCCTTTATGATTCTCTGCTGAGATACTTTTGTGTTACTGCTCCTGCCTTAGTCATGATTATCTTTCACTTGGATCTTAGACCCTGGGCTCTGGAATTACTGTGGAAAATAATGAAAAGGGAAAAGAAAAGAAGCCAGTTAAGATGTCTTTCCTTCCATGGGTTGATGCTACCAGGGGCTAGATTAGGTGCATAACTGCCACTCACAAAGCTCCCACTCAACTACCTGAACCCTGGTAGGCACCTAAACTCGCTTGGCATCTTAATTTTCATAGTGAAAATCCCCTAAACGCCTGTGTTTTCAGCCTTTGTGTGCGCACTGCCGCCCCAGGCCAGGCCTCTGGATGCTGAAGGGCCAGAGTGATGTGTGAACCTAACTCACCTGTGGAGCCCGATCCAGGAAGTGTGCTCAGACCTTGCCTACTGGAGCGGGAAGCCCCTACAGAGAAGCTTACACTAAACATCAGGAGAAGAGGAGGATGACTTTCCTCATAATTCATAGCCCAGTGGCTAGGGTATTCACCTGAGATGTAGGAGACCCCCCCCCCCCGTTTAAGTCCCCAGCTGCACATATAGAGAGACTGTGGGAGTACCACATCAAAATACCCCATAACCCAGTGGTTAGAGCACTCCCCTGTCAGGTGGCAGATTCTTGTTCAAATCCCTTCTCCGGTGGAGGGGGAACTTGAACCGTGGTTCTCGCACATCTCAGGTGAGTACCTAACCACTGGCCTAAAAATAATGAGGGAGCTCCTTCTCCTCCAATAGTGTGGGCACCTAGCACCAAGAGAGGGTTTGCAACTGAGAGTCCCAAGCAGAGGGAGGCACTACCCTGCAGCCCGGACTTAGGTACCTCTCTTTGTTAGTGGGGTGGGGGGTTGGCATCTCCCACTGGCTGTCTTAGGCAAGGAGCTGCCAAGTGTGCTGGCCTTTGTGTATCCCATTCTGAAGCACCTATCTCTCCCCATTCATTATATACGGAGCCTAGTCCTGCACTCAGGCTTTGTGAATCCCTGTGATTTTTTAGGTGCCTGAAAGTTAGGCATGGCAATAGTCAGCATCATTGCACCTAAGTTTCTTTATGAATCGAACCCAAAGTGTGGAGGGGATCCATCTTTGGTTAAAGTATTGAGTCACTGATATTTGATGTTGAATCCTTTATTGTTTTATAGAAGAGATTAACAAAATCTCTGACCAAAGCAGTAACTGCTTTTGGAGTTGGATGCATAACTGTACTTGGTAGTTGCAAGACTGCAGTTGTCAAGAAATTACTTGCTTAAGTGTACAACTTAAGAAGCAAAGTGCACCATTAGACACTTACATACAACTCCCATTGCAATTGATGGGAGTTGTGCATGCATATGCGAGGGCAGAATTTGTCTCCAAATGTAACGGAGGTGCACCTTTTTGCCTATAATTTTAAGCTAGAGACTTATGTGGTGGTGAGGAGAAGGGGGACCGAACTGGGTTCACTGATCAGTGACTGGTGACAATTGAGGACTTCTCTCCAGCAGGACTGCAAGCACTGTGGTTTATTTTTTTAAAGACTTAAAGGATATAGAAAGCATATTTAACGTATATAAAGGTGATCTTCAGTTCTTTTAAAAATAGTATTATATGCTCCATGCTCAATAACCGAGTAAGAGGGACATTCAATATGTTAACATAAATTTGCCCATTTTCTTTCTTCGGGATTATTAGATGCACACTCACCACAGATTCCTAGCTCCTGCTGATCATGATCTCTATCTGCAATGCACCTATTTAGTGGTATCTTAATGCAGACAAAAATTACATATGTGAACAAGTAGTCCACAGGATTGCATTCTGCTTCCTTTTCTCGTAAAAGCTGTTGAGGTGCACTTATATTACCTGAGGCTATTTTTAAAGCTTTCTTCTTCCTCTTTTGTAATTTCATTTCTGCCCATAGCAAACTGCTCCTGGTTTTGTATTGGGAAAAACCCTGTCAAAAAGATAAGTCTTACATCTTGATCTAAATGTGATGAGATCCATTGTCAGTCTATGTCTGGTGGGAGTTCTACCACAATGGGCTGGCTGCTTAGGTGTCTCTGACCATCGCTTCCACATATCAAGCTTATCACTAATAACTCCATTGGTCCAGTTGAGTGCAACCAGGTCATTGTAATGGAGAGAGCAAAGTGATCCCAGGGAGAGGCAGATTCCAAAAACCCTTAAAGCTCAGGGTTTTGATTTAGATTTAGCAATTGATAGGGAGCCATTGCAGGCTGCAGGGAGTCAGGATGTGTTCCCATTGTCTTGTGGTGCTCTGGGGACTGGCTGCAGCAGTATTCTACGTGCTATGGTGGTGACTCTTGAAGAGTAATGGAGGCCACAGCAACCTGCAGGGATAAAGGTATCAAAGTGTATGTGGTTAATAGCTTGGATTTGATTCTTAAATAACATACATATACGTGTAAATCAGGAGTAGCTCCATTAAAGTCAATAGAATTACAATGTTATTTAACTGATGTAAGTGGGAATTGGGCCAATGGTATTCTTTTAAATTTTTAATATTCTTATTTTATACTTACTTATGGCAGTAGCTCTCAATCTTCCCAGACTATTATGCCCCTTTCAGGAGTCTGGTTTGTCTTGCGTACCCCAAGTTTCCACTCACTTAAAACTACATGCTTACAAAATCAGGCATAAAAAACCAAAAGTGTCACAGCACACTATTATTGAAAAATTGCTGACTTTCTCACTTTTACCATATAATTATAAAATAAACCAATTGGAATATAAATACTGTACTTACATTTCTGTGTATAGTATATAGAGCAGTATAAACAAGTCATTGTATAAAACGTTAGTTTGTACTGACTTTACTAGTGCTTTTTATGTAGCCTGCTGTAAAACTAGGCAAATATCTAGATGAATTGATATGCCCCCTGGAAGACCTTAGCATTCCTTCAGGGGTACACGTACCCCTTGTGGAGAACCACTGCCTTATGGAACATGAAGTAAGAATATTATCACTGTTTTTTTCAATCTGGGGACTACCATACTTCTGTAGGGAACTCCTTCTCCAGTGCTCTCCACTGATGGTGGGTTTGTCACTGTCAGAGCAGGACCTTCTGGAGCATCATTGTGAGTAGGTGTAATCTGTGGCCTGTGGTTAGTCTGGCCTTCACAGACCAGTAGAAAGAAAAAAGTTTTAAAATTGCTGATGTACTTAATACCCCTCTGAAATCTCTTTGCTGAGTGTGCACCATATTGTGTTAATGTTGTTCACTTTATGCTTTTTCACATTTGTTAGGTCACTTTACAATCTTAACAAGAGTTTTAGCTTCCTTAGTAGTGCCCCTCTGTTCAGCTCAACAATTTTGCTTTGCCCCCAGTAAGAAATGTTTGGCTGTAGATAGAAGCGGAAGCAGAAATGCTATCTGACATTTTGCAAAACAGAAGGGTTTTTTTCTGTGATTTGGCAGGGTTGGAGTGTTTTTTGCTGAGTCAGGGGACTGTCATTTACAGAAAACTCTGACTCTACTTTAAAGAGGAATAAGAGGAGTAACTCTGGACCGCGGTGTTGGACATGAGAACAATATAATCATTATCCAGTAGGATTTGTATTTTGGATAGCTTCTTTCATACAAACTATATTCCAGAATGCCCTGCAGAGTTAAATAATGTGTAGAGTTAATAAATAAACAGAGTGAGAGAAATTGGGATACTAGAGGAACAGGAGAAAAGAGAGGTTTTCAGATGGGATTTGATGGTGCATCACTGAGGTGGAGAGATGCAGTAAGGTTGTTTTCAGTGGCATGTGCTGCGGTGGTTTTTGCCCCAATATCAGTGATACTGTCTGAAGGGATATAATAAAATAGGCGAGGAAAGTGTGAATGTACAGAACTAGCTTCCATCCGCTCGTAACCTGTGGTATGCATCTTAAACTGAGTTGCAGTTTGTTCAATGAGTCTCCCTCAAAAAATCTCCTGAAGGATGTTAAACAGTAGCTACTAAAGTTAGACATTTTTAAATAAGCCGGTGCAGATAACTTGCATCCAAGCTTTATAATAAAAAGCTGAATGAGGAGTTTACTGGACCATTAATGTTGATTTTCAAGAAGCTTTGGAACACTGGTGAAATTCCAGAAGACTGGAAGAAAGCTTATGCTATGCCAATGTTTAAAATGGAAGGGTAAATGGAATGACATAGGCAATCACAGAGTTGTCAGTCTGACATCAATTCCGGGCAAGATAATGGAGTGGCTGATATGGGACTTGATTAATAAAGAATTAAAGGAGGATCATAAGGATTTCACAATCAACGTGAGTTTATGGAAAATAGATTGTGTCAAACTAATTTGACATCTTTTTTTTTTGGATGAGATTATAAATTTGGTGATAAAGGTAATAGAGTTGATGTAATTATACTTGACTTCTGTAAGGCATTTGACTTGCTACCACATGACATTTTGATTAAGAAAGTAGAATGATATAAAATTTATATGGCACACATTAAATAGATTAAAATCTGGCTAACTGATAGGTCACAAAATGTAATTATAAATGGGGAATCATCATGAAATGGGCAAGTTTCTTGTAGGGTCCCACAGTGATTGGTTCTTGATCTTATACTGTTTAACATTTTTATCAGTGGCCTGGGAGAAAACATAATATTATCACTGATAAGTTTGCAGATGACCTAAAAATTGTGGGAGTGGTTAATAATGAAGAGGACAGGTCACTGACACAGAGCAATCTGGATCACTTGGTAAACAGGGTGCAAAGCAAACGAGGAAGTTTGTGTGGAAGGTTGTTTTTTTATGAGAGTATCCAGTTTTGAGAGCTCATTCTTAATCTTTCCCTGTTTGCTGTAGAGGATGTTGCTGTAGAGGATGCTCTCAAAACTGGATACTCTCATAAAAAGCCAACCTTCCACACAAACTTCCTTGTGGCTGGACTTTACAAAAACTAGACAAGCCATTTACAACACACACTTTGCTTCTCTACAAAAGAAAAAGGACACTAAACTACTACATGCCACAAGGGGCCACAACAGTGGTTCCCTTAACCCACCCAGCAATATTGTTAATCTATCCAACTATACTCTTAGCCCAGCACAAGAATCTGTCCTATCTCGGGGCCTCTCCTTCTGCCCCTCCACCCCCACGAACATGATACAGTGCTGTGGTGACCTAGAATCCTATTTTCGACGTCTCCAACTCAAGGAATGTTTCCAACACACCTCTGAACAACATACTAACCCACAGAGACCTTCCTACCAAGACTACAAAAAGAAGGATTCTGGGTGGACTCCTCCTGAAGGTCAAAACAACAGACTGGACTTCTACATAGAGTGCTTCTGCCAACATGCATGGGCTGAAATTGTGGAAAAGCAGCATCACTTGCCCCATAACCTCAGCCATGCAGAACACAATGTCATCCATAGCCTCAGAAACAACTCTGACATCATAATCTAAAAGGCTGACAAAGGAGGTGCTGTCGTCATCATGAATAGGTCGGAATATGAACAAGAGGCTGCTAGGCAGGTCTCCAACACCACTTTCTACAAGCCATTACCCTCTGTTCTCACTGAGGGTTACCAAAAGAAACTACACCATTTGCTCAAGAAACTCCCTGAAAAAGCACAAGAACAAATCCGCACAGACACACCCGTGGAATCCGAGCTAGGGTATTCTATCTACCACCCAAGATCCATAAACCTGGAAATCCTGGACGCCCCATCATCTCAGGTATTGGCACCCTGACAGCAGGATTGTCTGGCTATGTAGACTCCCTCCTCAGGCCCTACGCTACCAGCACTCCCAGCTATCTTCGAGACACCACTGACTTCCTGAGGAAACTACAATCCATCGGTGATCTTCCTGAAAACACCATCCTAGCCACTATGGATGTAGAAGCCCTCTACACCAACATTCCACACAAAGATGGACTACAAGCCGTCAGGAACAGTATCCCTGATAATGTCACGGCAAACCTGGTGGCTGAACTTTGTGACTTTGTCCTCACCCATAACTATTTCACATTTGGGGACAATGTATACCTTCAAATCAGCAGCACTGCTATGGGTACCCGCATGGCCCCACAGTATGCCAACATTTTTATGGCTGACTTAGAACAACACTTCCTCAGCTCTCGTCCCCTAACGCCCCTACTCTACTTGCGCTACATTGATGACATCTTCATCATCTGGACCCATGGAAAAGAAGCCCTTGAGGAATTCCACCATGATTTCAACAATTTCCATCCCACCATCAACCTCAGCCTGGACCAGTCCACACAAGAGATCCACTTCCTGGACACTACGATGCTAATAAGCGATGGTCACATAAACACCACCCTATTCCGGAAACCTACTGACCGCTATTCCTACCTGCACGCTTCCAGCTTCCATCCAGACCACACCACACGATCCATTGTCTACAGCCAAGCTCTAAGATACAACCACATTTGCTCCAACCCCTCAGATAGAGACAAACACCTACAAGATCTCTATCAAGCATTCTTACAACTACAATACCCACCTGCTGAAGTGAAGAAACAGATTGACAGAGCCAGAAGAGCACCCAGAAGTCACCTACTACAGAACAGGCCCAACAAAGAAAATAACAGAACGCCACTAGCCATCACCTTCAGCCCCCAACTAAAACCTCTCCAACGCATCATCAAGGATCTACAACCTATCCTGAAGGACGACCCATCACTCTCACAGATCTTGGGAGACAGGCCAGTCCTTGCTTACAGACAGGCCCCCATCCTGAAGCAAATACTCACCAGTAACCACACACCACACAACAGAACCACTAACCCAGGAACCTATCCTTGCAACAAAGCCCGTTGCCAACTGTGTCCACATATCTATTCAGGGGACACCATCATAGGGCCTAATCACATCAGCCACACTATCAGAGGCTCGTTCACCAGCACATCTACCAATGTGATACATGCCATCATGTGCCAGCAATGCCCCTCTGCCATGTACATTGGTCAAACTGGACAGTCTCTACGTAAAAGAATAAATGGACACAAATCAGACGTCAAGAATTATAACATTCAAAAACCAGTTGGAGAACACTTCAATCTCTTTGGTCACTCAATTACAGACCTAAAAGTTGCAATTCTTCAACAAAAAAACTTCAAAAACAGACTCCAACGAGAGACTCCTGAATTGGAATTAATTTGCAAACTGGATACAATTAACTTAGGCTTGAATAGAGACTGGGAGTGGATGGGTCATTACACAAAGTAAAAGTATTTCCCCATGTTTATTCCCCCCCTCCACCCCCCACTGTTCCTCAGATGTTCTTGTCAACTGCTGGAAATGGCCCACCTTGATTATCACTACAAAAGGTTCCCCCCTCCCCCGCTCTCCTGCTGGTAATAGCTCACCTTAAGTGATCACTCTCGTTACAGTGTGTATGGTAACAACCATTGTTTCATGTTCTCTATGTATATAAATCTCCCCACTGTATTTTCCACTGAATGCATCTGATGAAATGAGCTGTAGCTCACGGAAGCTTATGCTCAAATAAATTTGTTCATCTCTAAGGTGCCACAAGTACTCCTTTTCTTATAGCTGCATGGGAACAAATATTTAATAATGGGTTCTTCGGTCTAGCAGAGAAAGCTATAACATGATCCAAGTGCTGGAAGTTGAAACTAGATAAATTCAGACTGGAAATAAGGCGTACATTTTTAACTGTGGGAGTAATTAGAACCATAGAACCACAGGGTTAGAAGGGACCACAAGCATCATCTAATCTAACCCCCTTCCAAGATGAAGGATTTGTTGGCTCTAAACCATCCAAGACAGATGGCTCCAGCCTCCTTTTGAAAACCTCCAGTGAAGGAGCTGCCATGACTTCCCTAGGCAGTCTGTTTCATTGTCCTACTGTTCTTACACTTAGGAATTTTTCCTGAGATTTAATCTAAATCTGCTATGCTGTAGTTTTAAGTCATTGCCTCTTGTCCTGCCCCCTGTGGCAAGAGAGAACAATTAGGGCTGATATTCACTTCAATACAAACATATAACACTGTTGGTTTAGATTAATAATAGAACAAGTTTATTAACAAAAGAAGATAAAATTTTAAATGAGTTCAAGTATAAGAGATCAAGTTTAGAAAGGCTTACAAGCAAATTAAAGTGAAAACACACATCTAAAAGTCTAAAACTTAATTTAGCAAGTTTTGGTTCAAGGCTTTGTTTCAGATGGCCTTTCTCATCCATCATTTTCCAGCAAGACGGTGGCTGACCCTCTCCTTGGTCAGGATCTCTCGCAGAGGCCCAAAGGTGCTTTGTCATCTTAGGTGAAAGAGAGAACTTGGGTTCTCTGCCCCTTTCTTTTCTATGCAGCGTCGTTGTAGCTGTGCCAGTCCCAGGATATTAGAGAGACAAGGTGCGTGAGGTAATATCTTTTAGTGGACCAACTTCAGTTGGTGAGAGAGACAAGCTTTTGAGCCACAGAGCTCTTCTTGAGGTCTGGGAAAGGTATTGGGAAAGATACTCCACTCTATTGGGAAAAAGAAAAGGAGTACTTGTGGCACCTTAGAGACAAACAAATTTATTTGAGCATAAGCTTTTGTGAGCTACAGCTCATTTCATCAGATGCATTCAGTAGAAAATACAGTGGGGAGATTTATATACATAGAGAACATGAAACAATGGGTGTTACCATACACACTGTAACCAGAGTGATCACTTAAGGTGAGCTATTACCAGCAGGGGAGGGGGGAACCTTTTGTAGTGATAATCAAGGTGGGCCATTTCCAGCAGTTGACAAGAACGTCTGAGGAACAGTGGGGGGTGGAGGGGGGGAATAAACATGGGGAAATACTTTTACTTTGTGTAATGACCCATCCACTCCCAGTCTCTATTCAAGCCTAAGTTAATTGTATCCAGTTTGCAAATTAATTCCAATTCAGCAGTCCCTTGTTGGAGTCTGTTTTTGAAGTTTTTTTGTTGAAGAATTGCAACTTTTAGGTCTGTTATTGAGTGACCAGAGAGATTGAAGTGTTCTCCGACTGGTTTTTGAATGTTATAATTCTTGACGTCTGATTTGTGTCCATTTATTCTTTTACGTAGAGACTGTCCAGTTTGACCAATGTACATGGCAGAGGGGCATTGCTGGCACATGATGGCATATATCACATTGGTAGATGTGCAGGTGCACGAGCCTGTCAAGGTTCCTCCCCCACTCTGAACTCTAGGGTACAGATGTGGGGACCTACATGAAAAACCTCCTAAGCTTATCTTTACCAGCTTAGGTCAAAACTTCCCCAAGGTACAAAATATTCCACCCTTTTGTCCTTGGATTGGCCGCTACCACCACCAAACAAATACTGGTTACTGGGGAAGAGCTGTTTGGACACGTCTTTCCCCCCAAAATACTTCCCAAAAACCTTGCACCCCACTTCCTGGACAAGGTTTGGTAAAAAGCCTCACCAATTTGCCTAGGTGACTACAGACCCAGACCCTTGGATCTTAAGAACAATGAACAATCCTCCCAACACTTGCACCCCCCCCTTTCCAGGGAAATGTTGGATAAAAAGCCTCACCAATTTGCATAGGTGACCACAGACCCAAACCCCTGGATCTGAGAACAATGAAAAAGCATTCAGTTTTCTTACAAGAAGACTTTTAATAAAAATAGAAGTAATTAGAAATAAGAAATCCCCCCTGTAAAATCAGGATGGTAAATACCTTACAGGGTAATTAGATTCAAAACATAGAGAACCCCTCTAGGCAAAAACCTTAAGTTACAAAAAAGATACACAGACAGAAATAGTTATTCTATTCAGCACAATTCTTTTCTCAGCCATTTAAAGAAATCATAATCTAACACATACCTAGCTAGATTATTTACTAAAAGTTCTAAGGCTTCATTCCTGGTCTATCTCCGGCAAAGACAAAATGTAGACAGACACACAAACCCTTTGTTTCTCTCCCTCCTCCCAGCTTTTGAAAATATCTTGTCTCCTCATTGGTCATTTTGGTCAGGTGCCAGCGAGGTTACCTTTAGCTTCTTAACCCTTTACAGGTGAGAGGAGATTTCCTCTGGCCAGGAGGGATTTTAAAGGGGTTTACCCTTCCCTTTCTATTTATGACACGCCCCCCAAATCTCAGCTAGCGTGAAACACTGGCTGGGATTTCTTCCTGAAGCTCTAGGAAAACAGAGTTAATAAGACACATGCATCTCTAAATATACTACCAAGTACATAAAGACTAGCAATATTTTCTACATCTCAAGGACGATTTTAACCAGTTGATTCTGGGAAACTTTCACGGGAGAGTGCATCAGCCACTTTGTTAGAAGCTCCTGAGATGTGTTGGATGTCAAAATCAAAATCTTGGAGAGCTAAACTCCACCGAAGAAGTTTTTTGTTAGTTTCTTTGACGGTGTGAAGCCACTTCAGTGCAGCATGGTCGGTTTGCAGGTGGAAACGTCGTCCCCAAACATATGGGCGTAGCTTTTCCAGGGCGTAGACAATGGCGTAACATTCTTTTTCAGTGATTGACCAGTTGCTTTCCCTCTCAGACAGTTTTTTGCTGAGGAACACTACAGGGTGGAATTCTCGATCAGGTCCTTTCTGCATTAAAACTGCTCCCACACCACTCTCGGACGCATCTGTGGTTACTAGGAACGGTTTGTCAAAGTCTGGGGCCCTTAGTACAGGGTCAGACATGAGTGTCGCTTTAAGCTTGTTAAAGGCCTTCTGACACTTTTCGGTTCACTGAACAGCATTTGGCTGTTTCTTTTTGGTTAGGTCTGTCAGTGGGGCGGCGATTTGGCTGTAGTGCGGTACAAATCGTCTGTAATAACCGGCCAAGCCTAAGAAGGATTGAACCTGTTTCTTTGACTTTGGGACAGGCCACTTTTGGATAGCATCCACTTTGGCCTGTAGGGGGCTGATAGTTCCTTGACCCACCTGGTGTCCAAGGTAAGTCACTCTGTTTAGGCCTATTTGACACTTCTTAGCCTTAACAGTTAGTCCTGCCTCCCTTATGCGCTCAAGGACTTTTTGTAGATGTTCCAGGTGGTCTGCCCAGGAATCCGAAAATATGGCCACATCATCAAGGTAGGCGACTGCATATTCTCCTAATCCCGCTAGGAGACCATCTACAAGTCTTTGGAAGGTGGCGGGTGCATTTCGCAGCCCGAAAGGGAGTACATTAAATTCATACAGCCCGAGATGTGTGGTGAAGGCTGACCTTTCCTTGGCAGACTCATCTAGCGGTACCTGCCAGTACCCCTTGGTTAAGTCCAAGGTAGAGATGAACTGGGCCCGTCCCAGTTTCTCTAATAGTTCATCTGTGCGTGGCATTAGATAGTTGTCTGGGCGAGTTACAGCATTTAGCTTACGGTAGTCCACGCAAAAACGTATTTCCCCATCTGGTTTGGGAACTAGAACCACTGGAGATGCCCATGCACTTTCAGAGGGGCGGATTACCCCCATCTGTAACATATCCCGGATCTCCCGTTCTATAGCAGTTTTAGCTTGAGGAGACACTCGGTAAGGTTGGACTCTAATTGGGCGAGTATTACCTGTGTCAATGGAGTGGTATGCCCGTTCAGTCAGTCCTGAGGTGGCTGAGAACGTTGGCGCGTAGCTAGTGCACAGCTCCTGGATCTGCTGTCGCTGCATACGCCCAAGGGTCATGGAGAGGTTCACCTCTTCCACACCACCAGCACATTTCCCTTCGTAGTAGACACCTTCAGGCCACTCAGCGTCGTCTCCTCCCTGGGCTGTAAACTGACAAACCTTTAATTCTCTGGAATAAAAGGGCTTTAGAGAATTAATATGGTACACCTTAGGCTTTCGGTTGGAGGTGGGGAATGCTATGAGATAATTAACAGCTCCCAGGCGCTCCTGGACCGTGAATGGCCCTTCCCACGATGCTTCCATTTTATGGGCCTGGAGCGCCTTTAAGACCATGACCTGGTCCCCTACTTTGAAGGAACGCTCTCTGGCATGTTTATCATACCAGGCTTTTTGCTCTTTTTGAGCATCCTGTAAGTTTTCTTTAGCAAGGGCTAAAGAGGTTCGGAGGGTGTTTTGTAGGTTGGTTACAAAGTCCAGAATGTTAGTTCCTGGAGAAGGTGTAAATCCCTCCCATTGCTGCTTCACCAACTGCAATGGCCCCTTAACCTCATGGCCATATACAAGTTCAAATGGGGAAAACCCTAAACTGGGGTGTGGTACAGCTCTGTAGGCAAAGAGCAACTGCTGCAACACTAGGTCCCAATCATTGGAGTGCTCATTTACGAATTTACGTATCATGGCCCCCAAAGTTCCATTAAACTTCTCCACCATGCCATTTGTTTGATGGTGGTAAGGAGTGGCAACCAAGTGATTTACCCCATGAGCTTCCCAAAGGTTTTTCATAGTTCCTGCCAGGAAATTAGTCCCTGCATCTGTGAGGATGTCGGAGGGCCAACCTACCCTGGCAAAAATGTCTGCTAGTGCCTGGCACACACTTTTAGCCCTGGTGTTGCTTAGAGCTACTGCTTCCGGCCATCGGGTGGCAAAATCCATGAAAGTCAGTATGTACTGCTTTCCTCTGGGTGTCTTTTTCGGAAAAGGACCCAGAATATCCACAGCTACTCGCTGAAATGGAACTTCAATGATGGGGAGTGGCTGGAGAGGGGCTTTGACCTGGTCTTGGGGCTTTCCCACTCTTTGGCACACCTCACAAGACTGGACATAGGTAGAAACATCCTTGCCCATTCCCTCCCAGTGGAATGACCCCCCCCCCAAACGGTCTTTGGTCCTGTTCACCCCAGCATGGCCACTAGGGTGATCATGGGCTAAGCTCAAGAGCTTGGCCCGGTATTTAGTTGGAACTACCAACTGTCTCTGAGGATGCCAGTCTTCCTGGTGTCCACCAGAAAGAGTTTCCTTGTATAAAAGTCCTCTTTCTACAACAAACCTGGATCGATTAGAAGAGCTGAGAGGCGGTGGGTTGCTCCGTGCCGCCGTCCAAGCTCTCTGGAGGCTTTCATCTGCTTCCTGTTCGGTCTGGAACTGTTCCCTTGATGCTGGAGACATCAGTTCCTCATTGGATTGTGGACCTAGGCTTGGTCCCTCTGGAAGTGATATAGGGGATGGAGCTGTTTCTGTTGACTGTGAACCGCTCTCCGCTGGTGCACTATGTTGGGATTCAGGCTCCGGCTGAGCCTCTTGTGTCGGGTTATCGGCTGCTGCCAGTTCAGGGTCGGTGGGGCCCTCTGGTGTTGAGGTTGCAAGTACTGGATTCAGTGCTGGCAATGGGTCTGGTGTTGGTTGTTCGGCTGGTTCCGGTTCTGGGACTGGTTCCGTCTGGGTCTCTGGGACTGGATCCACTACTGCTGTTGCAGACATTGGTCTGGGGTCCGGGTCCATCACCTCTGACCGGGTCCTGATAGAAGTTTCCGGAACAGAGCTAGGCCTCACGGCTTGTTTAGCCTGGCTGCGGGTGACCGTTCCCACCCTCTTGGCCTGCTTCACATGATTGGCCAAGTCTTCCCCCAACAGCATGGGGATGGGATAATCATCATAGACTGCAAAAGTCCACGTTCCTGACCAGCCCTTGTACTGGACAGGCAACTTGGCTGTAGGCAAATCGAAAGAGTTGGACTTGAAGGGTTGAATTGTCACTTGGATCTCTGGGTTGATTAACTTAGGGTCCACTAAGGAAGCATGGATAGCTGACACTTGTGCTCCGGTGTCCCTCCACGCGGTGACCTTCTTCCCGCCCACACTCACAGTTTCCCTCCGCTCCAAGGGTATCTGGGAGGTATCTGGGCCTGTGGACCTCTGGTGTGATTCCGGTGCAATGAACTGTAATCTGTTGGGGTTCTTGGGGCAGTTGGCCTTTACATGCCCCAGCTCGTTACATTTAAAACATCGTCCAGCTGACGGGTCACTGGGGCGAGGAGGGTTGCTGGAGAACGGGGTGGTGGGACAATAAGGGGTCTGGAGGGTTCTTTGGGAGGTAGGTGGGGCTTTGGGCGGCCCCCGGTAATAGGGTGTGGCCTGGGGTTGTCCCTTCTGGTCTCTGCTCCAACTGCGACCAGTTTTTTTCTTCTCTGCCACCTCCACCCATCTGGCTCCAATCTCTCCTGCCTCGATTACAGTTTTGGGCTTCCCATCTAGGATGTACCTTTCTATTTCCTCAGGAACACCCTCTAAGAATTGTTCCATTTGCATTAGGAAGGGCAAATTTACTGGAGACTCACCATTTGCTCCTGATATCCAGGCATCCCAATGTTTCACAATGTGGTAGGCATGTCGGGTAAATGACACGTCTGGTTTCCACCTTAGGGCTCTGAACCTCCGACGAGACTGCTCGGGTGTTATCCCCATTCTGACTCTTGCCTTGGATTTAAACAGTTCATACTTGTTCATGTGTTCTTTAGGCATTTCAGCTGCCACCTCAGCTAAGGGTCCACTGAGCTGTGGCCTCAGCTCTACCATGTATTGGTCAGTAGAGATGTTGTACCCAAGGCAGGCCCTTTCGAAGTTTTCTAGGAAGGCCTCAGTATCATCGCCTGCCTTGTAGGTGGGGAACTTTCTGGGATGGGAAGTGGTACTTGGAGAAGGATTGCTAGGGTTTGTTGGGATATTCTGCTGAGCCTTTATCTTCTCTATCTCCTCCACATACTTCCTCTCTTTTTCCTTCTCCTCCAGTTCTTTGTCCCTTGCTTCCATAGCTCTCCTGTGAGCAGCCGCTTGGTGTTGTTCTGCCTCTTTTGCTGCCTCTTTCGCTGCCTCCCTTTCTTGTTCCTTCTCCTCCTTCTTCAGCCGCATGAGTTCTATCTGTCTTTCATGTTCCCTTTGTCTTTCCTCAGCCTGAAATCTGGCTAATTCCAGCAGTAGTCGAGCCGCGGATTTGGTCATTCTAACCTCTCTGTTTTTAACTAACTTTACACCCGAAGTTTAGAAATAAACAAACAAAACTTGGCTGTAAAATTTTGCTGTGCTGGAATAGAATACCTATTCTCTGATAGTGATTGTCAGCCTACAGAAAAAGACAATTCCCTTGTCTCTGCTCTGGGCCCAAATCAAAGCAAAAAACTTCCAACTACTTGGAAACCTGTTTACCCAGCCCAAAGAAAAAACAAGTTTCCTTTTTAAACTTGTGCTCCTTGTAAAAACTCAAAATCCAAAAAAAAAAAAACCCTGCCACTTTTGTCTCCAGGCAAATGGGTAGAACACCCCCCCTTCTATTTACTTTTAGGGGGAAAAAAAAAACTCTGGGTTGGAAGACTGTGAATTTCCCTGCAGGAGTTAAGTACCCTGCCTCCAGGCAAAGAAAACCTGCAATTCACAAAGATAATCCCCTTTTGTCTCTGCTTGGCCACAAAGCAGAGAAAAACAAGCTGCTTTCTGGACTTCCTTTCCAAAGGAAAAAAAAATCTCCTTTTTTAAAAAATCTGTATTTCTAGTTCAAAAAATCTCAACTGGATCTCAAAATGATTTCAGGTTAATCCCACCACTGCGCCACCATGTCAAGGTTCCTCCCCCACTCTGAACTCTAGGGTACAGATGTGGGGACCTACATGAAAAACCTCCTAAGCTTATCTTTACCAGCTTAGGTCAAAACTTCCCCAAGGTACAAAATATTCCACCCTTTTGTCCTTGGATTGGCCGCTACCACCACCAAACAAATACTGGTTACTGGGGAAGAGCTGTTTGGACACGTCTTTCCCCCCAAAATACTTCCCAAAAACCTTGCACCCCACTTCCTGGACAAGGTTTGGTAAAAAGCCTCACCAATTTGCCTAGGTGACTACAGACCCAGACCCTTGGATCTTAAGAACAATGAACAATCCTCCCAACACTTGCACCCCCCCCTTTCCAGGGAAATGTTGGATAAAAAGCCTCACCAATTTGCATAGGTGACCACAGACCCAAACCCCTGGATCTGAGAACAATGAAAAAGCATTCAGTTTTCTTACAAGAAGACTTTTAATAAAAATAGAAGTAATTAGAAATAAGAAATCCCCCCTGTAAAATCAGGATGGTAAATACCTTACAGGGTAATTAGATTCAAAACATAGAGAACCCCTCTAGGCAAAAACCTTAAGTTACAAAAAAGATACACAGACAGAAATAGTTATTCTATTCAGCACAATTCTTTTCTCAGCCATTTAAAGAAATCATAATCTAACACATACCTAGCTAGATTATTTACTAAAAGTTCTAAGGCTTCATTCCTGGTCTATCTCCGGCAAAGACAAAATGTAGACAGACACACAAACCCTTTGTTTCTCTCCCTCCTCCCAGCTTTTGAAAATATCTTGTCTCCTCATTGGTCATTTTGGTCAGGTGCCAGCGAGGTTACCTTTAGCTTCTTAACCCTTTACAGGTGAGAGGAGATTTCCTCTGGCCAGGAGGGATTTTAAAGGGGTTTACCCTTCCCTTTATATTTATGACAGAGCCTCTGATAGTGTGGCTGATGTGATTAGGCCCTATGATGGTGTCCCCTGAATAGATATGTGGACACAGTTGGCAACGGGCTTTGTTGCAAGGATAGGTTCCTGGGTTAGTGGTTCTGTTGTGTGGTGTGTGGTTGCTGGTGAGTTTTTGCTTCAGGATGGGGGCCTGTCTGTAAGCAAGGACTGGCCTGTCTCCCAAGATCTGTGAGAGTGATGGGTCGTCCTTCAGGATAAGTTGTAGATCCTTGATGATGTGTTGGAGAGGTTTTAGTTGGGGGCTGAAGGTGATGACTAGTGGCGTTCTGTTATTTTCTTTGTTGGGCCTGTCCTGTAGTAGGTGACTTCTGGGTACTCTTCTGGCTCTGTACTCACTGCACCTTCAATGGTCCCTTAGAATATGTGCTAACTTCTTATGCTAAACAATCTGTTCTACCTTGCATTTAGCTGTGATGCTTGGAGTACCTTTCCCACAACTGAAGGAGAGCTCTGTGTGGCTCAAAAGCTTGTCGCTCTTACCAGCCGAAGTTGGTCCAATAACAGATATACCTCACACACTTTGCCTTTCTTTTTGTAGTCCATTGAAATTTTTAAATGGATTTTTAAAATGAACTTTACCCCTCAAAGTAAAGTCTATTCAAGCTGTGAGGAAGGCGACATGGAGTCTTGTGATGAAGGAAGCTCTGTGCTCTTTCACTTGTGTTCACTGAAATGCAAATTGTTCTGTTTCCTGCCATCTCATCCCCTTGCTGTCTTGATGATCCTGTTTACTACTTCCATGTAAACTGAGGTAAACACACATTCCTTTGTTTAGGATAAGCCTGTTTAACAACTTTTGCCTAGGCAGGGGAGTCTGGTTTTGAACATGTGCCAATAATGTCATACAGAGGGATTTCATAACTTTATGTATAATTTTTCTACATACATTTCACCATGGTATTATTGACCGGAAGTAATTTTTCAAATGATACCTCACAAGGCATATTTTGTACACAGATTATGTACACCGTAGTATGTAGGATGTGAATACAGGGGTGCTTTGGGTCACAGTGGGCCCATAACTGGTTGAAAGATTATACTCAAAGAGTAATTATCAGTGGTTCACTGTCAACTGGTAGGGCATATCTAGTGGGGTGGTACAAGGGTCTGTCCTGGACCTGGTACTACTCAATATTTTCATTAATGACTTGGATTATGGAGTGGAGATTATATTTATAAAATTTGTGGATGACACCAAACTGGGAGAGGTGGCAAGCATTTTGGAGGACAAAATGTACTTTAGAATTCAGAATGACCTAAACAAATTGGAGAATCAGTCCAAAATCAAACAAGATAAAATTCAATAAAGATAAATGCAAAGTACTGCATTTATGATGGAAAAACCAAATGTACAAATATAAAATGGTGAATAACTGGTACGGCAGTAGTACTGCTGAAAAGGATCTGGGGGTTATCATGGATCACAAATTGAATATAAGCCAACAATGGGATGCAGTTGCAAAAAAGGCTAATATTCTGGATGTATTAACAAATATGTATGATATGGGAGGTAATTGTCCCGCTCTGCTCAGCACTGGTGAGGCCTCAGCTGGAGTAGTGTGTTTGGTTCTGGGTAACACTCTTTAAGAAAGATGTGGACAAACTGGGGAAGTCCAGAGGAGAGCAACAAAAATGATACAAGGTTTAGAAAACCTGCTCTATGAGGAAAGGTTAAAAAACTGGGCATGTTTTGTTTTGAGAAAAGAAGGCTGAGGAGGGGACTTGATAAGTCTTCAAATATGTTAAGGGCGGTTATAAATAAGACTGTGATCAATTGTTCTCCACATCCACTGAAGGTCAGACAAGAAGTAATGGGCTTAATCTGGAGCAAGGAAGAATTAAGTTAAATGTTAGGAAACTTCTGACTTTACGGGTAATTAAGTTCTGGAGCAGGCTTCCAAGGGAGGTTGTTGAATCCCCATCATTGGAGGTTTTAAAGAACAGGTTAGACAAACACCTGTCAGGAATAATATTAGGTATAGTTGGTTCTCTCCCAGTACAGGGGGGCTGGAGCCCTACATTTCTGTGATTCTATGTTTATGGGGGGGTTCCTCTCATGTGTGATTGGTAGAACAGAAGAAAGCGCAAAGGTGCTTGTTTCAAATATAACAAGTGGGTGATGGAGGCTAGTATCATGGGCAGAGGAGAGATGTTAGTGGATTCACTGTTAGCAAATGAGAGGGAAGTAAGGTGGGGATGGGCCATGAAGTGAAGACAGGGAATTTGTGTTTGATGTAATGGAAAAGAATGAGCCAATGGAGGGATGCAAAAAAAGTGTTGACATGATCAAAACGAGGAACAAGGGAAATGATCTTTGCACAGCAGTGTTTTGAGTGGATAAATGCGAAGCTTTTATCAAGGCCAAAGGAAAGAATGCTGCAGTAATAAAGATGTAAGATGACAAGGGCCTGGATGAGAAAAGGCATGTCTTTATTTAGGTGTTAAAAAGCCACCCCCTTCACTGACAACCATTTTGAATTCTCCTATGCTTTAGGCAGAACATGAAATAAATTCAGATTAAAAGTGTTTGGGCTTTTTTAAAGTTAGAAATGGGGCAACATTGTTCTTGCAGCCTTAACTCTGGAGTATTGTCACTTTTCTCTTCTTGCTTTCACAGGAAGACGAAGCTCATGGAAAAACTGTACAGTAGCCAAAAGGATCGGTAAAGGTGCTCAGGCTACAATAATCTATGAGCATTTCAGGAAACCTGTAAATTTTCTTGCTTTCAGACCTGAGGAGAGCTCTTCTTGCAGTGAAGTAAATTCAGAGGAGAATACTTCTGGCCCAAAAGTTTCTTCCTCCTGTGAAAATACACTGAACAGGAATGGTTCGGTAGCTGAAGCCAATGATACCCAAGTGGAACATAACATATCTGGAAGGTGGGATTCATCACAAGTGCAAGAAAATGAGTCAAGTCTGCCGCTTGTGGCTGGTGTAGATACCAGTGGGAGCATTAGTAGTGACCACAAGGTGAATCTAAAATGCATTATTTCAGATGATAATTTTACCACAGTTTCTGCTGCCCACAGTAGTAGTGGCTCAAGTACTGTAATTACTTCAAGACTCATTATGGATCCAAGACTAAAGAAAAGAGAAGGAAACTCAGGAAAACAAAACACTGAGGCAGTTTTTCATGGGAATTCAACATCTGAGAATGGGCTGGAATATCTCAACTCAGAAATGAAAATATCAGCCACTTTAAATATACCTTCACCTGAAGAACCTCCTCTGCTTAATGACCCAAAACAAGGTCAACTTAGACAGAGACATGAGGAGCAAGCATCACGGAAAGAGACAGCTTTCATAAAAGAGTTTAAATCCACAGTGAATAAGGACAAAGAACGCACTGTGGAAAACAAGCAAGTGGCTGGTAGCGTAACAAAACTTCATAAAGGAATAGTGGAGCCATTTGCATTGCAGGATATTCACACACATGCTGCTTCAAAAACTGTTATTGAAGAAAAGCACATCACAACAAATGAGAACCGTCTCTGTGATGGAAAAGACTTGAAAATGCACCAGATTACTGTGGGAGAACAACTGAGGGAATGTTCATCTTTTCCATTTGGGGATACAAAACCTGAGATAGAGTTGCAGGAGAGTTTATCCATGAAAGACAAAGCAGACCACTGCTACAAAGAAAAAAGTTCCAGTCTTCATAAGAACAATATAAAGCATTTACCTGTTCATGATAGCAAAAAGAACTTAAGTTTCACTAAAAAGTTAAGGCATAATGATCCTCCTCCTGATCAGAAGTGCTCGTCTGTGTCAGTTGGAAAGTCAGTTGCATCAGTGCTACCTGCTAACTTTGCCTGCAACACACACTCTGAAGCCATGCCTCACAGCATTGCAGATTCAAGCAACTGCCAGTATTCCAGATCGCAAAAGGGTTCCAATCACCATACGCCGTCAGTGGTAGGGAATATTTTCTCTTTCTTCTCTGTAGATTGTCAAAACAAAAATTCAAAGAAAGCACCTGCAGAGGACCTCAAAAAAAGAGAAAAACAAAGGTCACACTCATCTCTGTCTCATGCGTGGAGGCAGGGCAAAATATCAGTAGCACAGAACAAAAATAATGCAGATAAAAAATCTAATATTTCCCATCGAGTGTGTAATGGTTTTTACCCACTTAAGAAACATGATAAAGGGCAGGGTTCAGCACAACTGAACCATTCTAAATGGGATAAATATGCCTCAATGAAAGGAGGGCAGAAATTTAAGGAATCACAATCTATTAATTTAACAGTACTTGAGGATAATCAAATACATACTCCTGAACAGTCTTTGCATGATGATAAAGGCATGAACATAGGCATCCAACATCCTGAAAATATTAAATCTCATGAAGGCAAGACAGAATATACTGGGAAAACGCATAACCAGTTACAAGAAAATAATTATACTTCTGCAATAGGAAACAGTTCAACAGATTCTTACTTAACATATGCTGAAAATACTTTGACCTCAAACAGTGAATATGAAGTTAATAGTGAGGGTTTTGATACACAGGATTATACTTTAGACAGTGGTGTCCATGGAAAAATGCATCTTTTTAAACATGCTATGAGAAAACAATATGCCAAAGTGGAAGAGGACAAGTGTGTCTGTCATCACGTTGCTTGTGAATCTGTTCCTAGTGATCAAATGGTTGGTGAAGAAAACTTTCACCAAAGTAAGCTTCAAGACACTTTGCTTTCTGAAAAAGCCAATGTTGATGAAGGCCCTATAAAGGCCCATAAATTAATATATTCAGCAACTGAAATTACAAACAAAAATTACGTAGGTAAAAGAGAAGATGCTATAAAAGAAGTAAAAGACAATTCTTCCATCAAAGAAACAGTGAATGACCAGATATATTTGTCTCATGCTATCTGCAGAACAGACAAAGTATTGAGAGGTTGCTTCAATAAAGAATGCTTATGTTTCCTTGGAGAAAATGAGCCAGTGTCATTAGACAAATATTTCTGCAGGGATAGCAAAGAGAGTGATGCTTCTGGAGCTGCATTTTTAGATGAAGAGCAGAGTTGGATCTGTAATCAGGAAATGGGGACCGATATAAATGTTCATGATTTCAATCAAATGCACACATGCCAACTTGAAAAAGAATTTAGCAACGTCCCAGGAGTCTGGCTGGAAGTTTGTGACACTCCTCATATTCTGGATTTAAAAAGATCAGCTTCTGATTTAAACTTAATTTTTGAAGAAGGATGTGCATTAACAGGAGCATATTTGATGGAAACAGAAAATATTACCACTTCTGTAAAGGAAAAGGGAATGATTCCAGATAACAAAAGAGAATCAGAAGAGCTGTCTGCCACAGCAGAGTTTTGCAGATCTATAGCACTGCCAGAGGCTCATCAATGGGAGGAGCAGAATACTGTTATGCTAATCACCACCATATCCATGCCTTCTGGAAATGTGGAACACGAAGAAAGGGGATGTTCCAAACCTCAGGAAACACATGTTTCTGAGAAAAACTCATCTTGCCATGAAAATAGTGTGCAGGAAATATTTAAACAGATGATGGAGGAGAAATGTGAGGATATTTTTCTCCAGGACTTGGAATTTGAAAGTGAGATTGAAATTTCTCTGGAGCAGCATGAGGAATCTCTCTCAGTACCACAAAATCCACATAGTCATGAAGGTGGATCTGATGAGGAGGTTGATTCACTGTATCAGTACTTGACAGATCGTATAGACTGGGAAAGTTTATCTGGAAACACCAGCCAGAAGATATTAGAGAAAAGTGAAGATCATTGTTCGTCAGGGAAAAAATCTTGCACAAAGGAAGATAAAACAGAATCTTTAAGTACAACTGTGTGGCCTGACTTACAAATTACAGTAACCAACATACTTAAATCAGGATTCAGCCCCCCCAACATTGGAATTGCAAGAGAGATGTGGAGATGTGCAATTGAATCTCCAGGATTAGAAGTCAATATGGAATTGTCAGGAGAGCAAAGAAGTGAAGAATATATACAGAATTTGGATCTTACAAATAAAATGGAAACATGCCTACCTATCTGTGTTCATGAGGCAGACAGTCATATGCCTGAAAAAGAAAGCAAAACTTTCACTGCACCTGTTACTGTTTCTGATGTATTGAATAAAGTAAGTAGCTTTTACGGTACAAAACCAAAAGATAATAGTAATGAATTTAAGAGTAAAAAAGGTGTGCAATCAAAAGTTAAGAGAAAGCATCCACATAATAAATCTCTAACAAATAAAATGAGGCCTCAGAAAGCTTCAACACATTCACCTATATACAGAAATCCAAAACTTTGTGGTAAAAAGAGAGAACAGTATTCATCTGAAATGTTTTCTTTATTGTTTGAGGGACGAATGAAAACACTTGCACAGTCTGAAAAACACATTAAAAATGTTCTAAATACTCTTTGTAGTGAAGCATCCTTATGCAAAAGTAAGCGTCTATCCAAAAAAATAGATGGTGCTATGTTTCACTTAAGGAAAGCTCAGAGGAGAGTTCTCAAATCTCTAAAAATTGTAACTAAAGTTGGAGAGAAAAGACAAAAGGGTCCCTTACCAAAATGTTATGAAATAATATGTAACGACTTATGGGAAAGCTGTGATCTTGAAGGTCATAGTTTCTTGACAACTGGGAAGTATTCTTCTGCTCACTTTTCTCAGAAAAGAAAGTATAACATGAAGGAAAATAAACGAACTGTAGCGTTTAAGAAAGCAAGTGACACAGTTACGTGTTTGCCAATAAAACAAAGGTTTAAAAATAAAGGGGATAAAATGAGAGAAATGGTTTCAGAAGAAGACATGCACGCAAGGTCCACTACAGGTTGTGCACCGGTTGTGTTGAAAGATATTATAAGTCAGATGCATCATTGTAAATCTGACTTACCTGTGGCTTCTTCAGTAACTTGTAGTCAGTTTTCGGCTGCTACATGCAAGGCATATTTGGCTTTTGAGGGTGACAATGTGAGAGATACGAGAAGAACAACGGAACTTCAAACAGACTCTGAAAACTCTCTAGGTTTAGACACCATTGGGCTAGAAGATACGGAACTAACTAATAAGGAGCACAAGGTTTTTGTAAATGTTTCATCTAAAATTCATATTCAAGGGACTGCTGGAAAATGTGGCAGTGTAACAGGACAAGACCATATCTCTGAAGCAAATACATTTAACAACAAAAATATCTCAAGACCTTTGAGCTTGCCTGTCGAAAAGGATGATTCTGTAGAATTTTGTACAGACAAAAGAAAAGATGGAGCTTGTAAGACTAATGTAAAGATGAATGCTGTCATACATACATCACTATTAAAAACAGCTGCAGAGAGCTGTTTAAATGCAAACACCAACAAGCAAGATGTTTCCACACTCTCCGCCACTCACAAAAACCTGGACAGTATTCTTTCTACTGAAAAAGAGACTATGTTTTCTGCTGGCAGTGGGGGTATTTCCACAAATCAGAGTGTTGGTATTGGAAACTTTTCTTCAGGCTCAATGAGGCAGATGCCTGCAGCAGGAGGAAAACATGAGACCAGTGTATCTCAAGTTCCATTAGACCACGAAATTATTAGTGCTAAAGCTGCATCTTTGAAAATAAGCTCAAACATTTCATCTGAGAGAATTTTAGAAACCCATTCTTTTGAAACGCCAACGGTACCTCTCAGCGGACAGCTGCAAGATAGAGGCTATCACAGAAAAGAAACTTCAAATTCAGATATGCGTTGTCTGAGTAATTGCAATAAAGTAGCTGAAAAGGAGGCACACGTTACCGAGACTATCAAATTGGAACCACTGGCAAAAAATTTATATAAGAGAGAAAATAATATAGAGACAGAGAACTATTTAAAGAATGTATCTTCTGAGTCATTAGTATACAATGCTCTGACCCCATTTTCAAATCAATACATTTCACAGGAAGTTGGACAGAATACATTTCCAAAAATAAAGGAAACGGGGCTAGTGGAAAGCAAAGTGAAATCACCTGTAAATCTGTATTTGCTAAAAGATGTACCTGGGAGATCCTCTGCTAAGGTCGTTTTGGAACAAAAGAGCATAACACACAGAGAAGGTCACTCTAGGTGTAATAAGGAATCCAGATGCATTCAGAGTTCTTCAAACAGCAGCAGTGCTTTCACTGCACCTGTCTTAAGGAAGCCAATTGATAAGAAATTTGCCAAAAGAAATGAAGATTGGAAAGAAAGCACTAACAAAGATCGCCAAATTAACTCAGAGTTGAAATCAGGAATTATGGCAAAACAAGGTATTCCAAACATTACCGAGGTTTATGATGCCTCACCAAGCAAAACACATCAGCATCTTACAGCCCATATGGCTAAACTGAATGCAGATAATCTCTCAGGTGATGATCCTAACAAATGTAAGGGCCTCAATAGTAAAAACAAGCACAGAGGAGTTGGGACAGAACTGAAATCTCTTGCTTTCATAACTGAAATATCAAATATTTTACAAAAAGCAGATGAAACATCATCTCTGAAAATGTTACAGGAACAGATTACAGTTTGTGATAACCTTCTTCCTTCATTTGTTAAAGCTTTTGAGGAAAAGCAAGGGTGCTCATTTAAGCACATCTTGGTTTCTCGAGAGTTACTGGTTGAAAGAAAGCTATGGACTAACTGTAAATCGAAGTTAAAATCACATGCTGTAGATTCGCTGGTGGAACTCCAAATGATAATGGAAACAATTCAGTTCATTGAAAACAAAAAGTGCTTTCTAGAAAGGGAGCCAACTTTCCGAAGCTTGCTTTGGTATGATGGTTCACTGTACGGGGAACTGCTTGGTAGGCCATCAGGGTATCAACAACAATCCAGTTTCTTTCCAGCTTTCCAAAGAAGGCTGAAGTACAATGTTTTTCGTGAGCTTCAGAGCTACCATAGACAGTTATTAGAGCTCTTTGAAAAAACAAGGTGGGAAAACAAATCTTACTATGCATTCTTGAAATTCAGACGAGAGATTGATGAGTGTGAAGCTGTGATACAACAGAATTCTGATTGCTTAGATTTTTTCCTCTCTGTGCCTTTTACTTGTGGAGTTAACTTTGGAGATACTTTAGAAGATTTGGAAACTGTAAGGAAAAGTGCTGTGGAACTGATAAATACGTATAGGAACCTTCCAGATGCTCACTCCTATGCAGAAAAAGAGGACCATCTGTGGGTTATAATGGAAATTATCTCCACAAAGATAAGCTTTATAAAGGCCTGTGAATCAATGAATATGAAAGCTTCACTCTTTGGCCTTGAGCATATATTTTTTGATGCTGCTAAAAGTCTTGTATGGAAAGACAGACGTCTGTTGTTAAATAAAGCCTCTCCTGATAAGAAAAAACAACTTCTGTGCAAAATAAACCAAGATGCTCTCTCCAGGCTGTATGAAGTTTATGAATATGTGGCAGAAGAGTTTAGAACTGAAAAATCTAACAACATTACTGAGAAGAAAAATGATACAGAAAAGTCAAAATATTGTGAAAACAAAGGCAAACATGGAGATGAAAACTCTGACTTCCTCAATGTTTTGCTTTCACATCCTGATATTTGCTGTGTTGGAGAAATATTAGATGAAGCTCAGTTTGCAGACCTCAAGAAGTTACAGCAGCTAATGCTCAGATGTACAGAACATTTAGAAAGCTTAAAAATGTATTTTCAGATTTTGCAGGAGGAGGATGTCAATAAAATCTTGATCACAGAGCAAAATGTGCTAGACACAATGAAAAATGATGGCATTAATGCTGTAATTTTAAAGCCTGAAGCTGTTGAGACTTACATTGAAGTACTAATGATGTATGAAACAGTTCACTTCCTTAAAAATTCAATAGCAAGAAAAATAGATGAACAAAGATTTCGAAGCTTGTTGTGGTTTGATTTATCGCTTCTTCCTGAATTGGTACATTGCCAAAAGAAAATGTCTTCCTTTTCATTTCTGAAGGATAATTCAATGGACAACCTTTGTAAAACTGTAGAGTCTGCCATCTCTGATCTTAAGAGTGAGCTGGACATTATTTGCAACTATGCAGAAACCATAAACAGCTCTTATGCACTTCATCTTCTCACCAGAGAACTTTCAGAACTTTCAGAAACAAGAGAATTAATACAAAATTCGAAGCCTTCTATCTTCACGTATGTTGAGTGTGTACCTTATACCATCTCTGTAAACTATGGGAATACTGTGACTGAATTAGACTACAACTACAACCAGTTTTCTTTGTTGCTTGAAAATTTGATGTTGGCTGCCAGGAAGGATTTAGGAAAAATGGCTCATATTATGAAAATCATGAAAACCATTGAGCTTATGAAGTTTGCTTGTGCCAAAAAAGGTAAATCCGTCCTCTCTCTTCTGATATATCAGATGCTAAATAATTGGAGAAAGACCTGCCAGCTGAAAAGAAAGGGAGACATGAAAATGCATCTGACTAAAACTAAAAAAAGTGTCTGTGAAACTCAAGATGCAGTGTATGTCATCAAAGCTAGCTCTCCGCCCCAGCAAAAAAGACCTAGTTTTGTGTCCTCACATGGAGACACTCCTGAGTATACAGAAAGCTCTTCTCCTTCCAGCTGCAAAAAACAAAAGGTAAGATCATTCCTTAATACTTCAAAATGCGTTATCTTTAAAAGAGAACTGTAGTGCTAGTTACATACGGATACTGAGTTAAGGGCAGAGGTGTGCATCAGATTGTGCTTTGTGGAGATGAATGATTCCAGGTTTGAATTTAGAGCAAAAAAGTAAACTCTCTCATCTATATTATTCCCAAGGCTTAAACTGATCTTAAAGAACTGACAGGTCTGTCTTTGCCAATGAGGAAAGGTCATTAGTTTGTAACAGTGTTTTTGGGCTAAGAAATCTCTAATGCTGTTTTTCTTTCACCCTCAAAATAAGATTTTTTTTACTAGATAAGGGAGAGTCAATTTTAAAAAATCTGAATTTACCACTTGTAGAATGCTGAATCAGCATCAGCCTGCTAGGCTAGCTGAGGACTCTCTCAAAGCACAGAGTCCAATATGATGATCCCCTGCCTTGGCAAAGCCAAGAGTTCAAAAACCAGAGCACAAACCAAAATAAACACCTGAGCTTTATTTACAGCCTCAAATGCAAACAAATCCCACTCCTAGTGCATCTCACATGCCTGCTTTCCTAGTGTCACTGGAAGTGGGGATGATCAGCCAAGCTCCTTGATTGCCATTTATGGAATGCTCTCTCTTCTTTGGAAGGCGAAATAGATTGTGGTTTTGAGTCTGTCACGATAAGGCATGTTTTCAAATGCTTCAGTCATTTTTATACCATTTAAAAAAATGTATCCTCTTAATTTTAATGGTATCCAACTATTGTTTTGTGTGTCTAAAGTACTTTTTAATATTTATATCAGTGTTCATATTTCTCTTGCATAAGACCTGTGGAAAATCTGAATGTGAACAATAAATCATAAAAATGGTATTTCTTTACCACCTGATGTCTGTAAACCTCTAGGTGCCTATTAATAGCATACTTTAAATCAAATCTTTAAAAATATGTTGTGACCTCATCTATAAACCCCAAAGACAGGGAGTTGAAAACAGGAAGTATGCAGCACCATTGTTATACTGTAGGTCAGTCTGTTGTGGTCTAGCTCTGCCCTCAACCTCTCGCACTTGCTCTCTACCTTTGAGAGACAGTAGCTGTATCTTGTGTTTGCTGTTCAGCTGCTACTTTATTCTTAATGAATGGGCTGTGTGCACCTGCTGTAGAATTGGAAAGCAATCAGTTGTTGCTGGGAGCTGCAATTCTAAGCCCCATTCCTCATATGGGCCCCCAGACATTCTGCCTCCAGTAGTGGTAGAAGTTGGTGGTTCATCTTCTAGAATGGTTATATGTATTTGTTGTCTGTGCAGTAGAGATCTCACTTTATCTTCCAGCTCTTTTCCCTCTCTTCTGCCGGGAGGTCACTGAGCATCGAGGCCTGTGGGACCTCTCTGGTTCTGTATCTCTCTAGTCATCTTCCTCTGCCTTCTACCTCTCCCCACAGCAGCAGAGAAACCCTGCAAGCATCAAGCCATGTCCAGGAGCTGCTGTATTTATAAGGCAAGCTTTTTAGGAGCTTCATAGGGTGAGCAATGCCCTGCTGTGGCCAACCAGCTGACCCTTACCCTGTCAGGGCACAGGGATTTGAAGTAGACTGGCAAGTCAGGGACTGGTTGCAGCTTCCTGCAGGGGAACTGTGCTGTGGGAAGGTTCAAGCAGGAGCAATGTGATTTCTCTGGGAAGGAGAACCCCAAACAGCCCGCTCTGGGTTAAGTCTTGTAAAATCCAGAGCCTCCAGGTTCCCAAAAGACAAACCAGTGTCCCTAAGGATTTGTGAATTTTTAATGAGCAATTAGTGTAAAAAATCCCATCCTCCCCATTTTTGAGGACATCATTGAATCTGAATGGGGGCTTCTGGGTGAAACTAAACTGTTACATAAACACAAGGAAATTTCACAGGTGATGAGAATTAGTCAATGAAGAAGACCTAAGACCAGTGCAGTACTAGTTCCACGGGTGCAAGGCATTGTTGTCTTTTCAGAATGGGACTTACTTCCAAAAGTTCCCACAGACCATAAGAGAGAAGATACTCTAAGCAGAAATTTGAAAGCTCAGCTCTGATCATTCAAATCAAAAAGATTCTTTGTAATTCATAAGGAAAAACTACTAAGTGGCTTGTTTGTCTAGGGGTATGATCCTTACTGTGAATGTGAGAAGTCTGGGATTCAGATTCTGGCAAATTCTTGCAGCAGTGTGTAAAATATTGATTCTTGGCAATCTTTTTTGGAAATTGATGTGATTTGTGAAAAGAGTAATGGCCCTTAACAAGGAAGCTGTGTTTATACCCTTGAATAGTAGTCATTGCAAAGAGAGACCCTTAGCTTACAAATTTATAGGTGACGCTGTTTGGGGAAACATGAGGGAAAATAGTAGCTGAGAATGCAGGTCAAAGTCACCTCTCATTTCTCAAATCCAGCATAGCAAATCCCTTAGCCCCTACCAACACCAAAGCCATTTAAGAAGAGACTCTGCCCCCACTCCCACCCCCACGAGGGAGTAAACTGGATCAGAAGCTCGGAAAAAGTCCTAGATATAATTTTATCCTGAACCACAAAATCCTTAGAATGCATATTTATGTTTGGAAACTTCCACTTTCTGTAAAAGATCCTTCCATTCAGTCTACATTCTGAACTCAATCTGAAATGGCTTATAGTGGTTTTAACAAGACTCAGATTGCAAGTTTTAGAGGATTAAAGGATAAGAGAACAATTAAAGGATTAGAAAACATGCTTTATAGTGATAGACTCAAAGAGCTCCATCTGTTTAGTTTAACAAAGAGGTTAAGCGACAACTTGATTACAGTTTATAAGGATCTATGTGGGGGACAAATACTTAATAATACTCCTGACAGAAAGAGGAGTAATGATCTCAAGTTGCAATGGGGGAGGTTTAGGTTGGATACTAGGAAAAACTTTTTCACTAGGAGGGAGGTGAAGCACTGGAATGGGTTACCTAGGGAGGTGGTGGAATCTCCTTCCTTAGAGGTTTTTAAGGTCAGGCCTGACAAAGCCCTGGCTGGGATGATTTAGTTGGGGATTGGTCCTGCTTTGAGCAGGGGATTGGACTATATGACCTCCTGAGGTCCCTTCAAAACCTGATATTCTATGATTCTATGAATAATAGACTCTTCAGTCTGGCAGAGAAGAGTAAAAAAGATCCAGTGGCTGGAAGTTGAAGCTACATAAATTCAGACTGGAAATAAGATGTACATTTTTGGTAGGGAGGGTAATTAATCATTGGAACAATTTGCCAAGGGTTGTGGTGGATTCTCCAGCACTGACAATACTTAAATCAAGAATGGGTGTTTTGCTAAAAATAATCTGCTCTAGGAATTATTTTGGGGAAGTTCCATGGTCTATGTTATACCAGAGGTCAAACTAGATGATCACAATGATCCCTTATGGCCTTGGAATCTGTGAATAAGGTGACTCTCAGTCTTGGGTATCCGAGAACCATCACGATGACATACCTTCTAAAAAGTTAATCTCCAAGCTATATAAAGTTATCTTGAAATACAGTGGTATGCAGACCAAGGCATGAAAGGGCTTGGAATAAATATGTGGGAAATGAAATCCATTTGGTTTATTATCATGACTGTTCTGTCTCCACTACCCCATGATACAAACTGACATGTTTTCATTTTATACATGGTTAATTTAATTACCTAGCCTACACCAATTTTCACTAATCATTCAGATAGGGTGACAAGTGTAAAGTATACAGAAGATATTCTCTACTTTAAGACTCCAACTGTCTGAATAAGATGCATGGTTATTAGTGAGATACTGTAAATTACAGTGTCTTATATTTTGCAAATCTTAATTACACCTGAACCAGAGGGTGTTTTTCTTCCTTCAGAGGCCCTTTCAGCTGCATTTTTTCCTTTTTAAAAGCAAAAGCGTTATTTATGGATGATATTTCACTTGAACAATCATGACCTAACTTTGGTCCAAAAGGACTTAGGCAGATCCCTGCTACAGCTCCACTAAAGTCCCTCTTAGCCTGGCTGGTGGGGCATTTAACACACTGGACTACAGTTTAGGAAATACTAGTTTAAAAAATTGACAAATTTAAAAAACACCATCACCACCATCAAACAATTGAAAGAACTAGTTCAATCTTACTGGTTTTGAAGCTTTAGGTTTGTGTCTGCCCAGTGATTTTTTGGATTTAAAAAGGGAGAGATTCAGTGGGAAGGAGACACTTTATATTGATAGACTCAAGGAACTCAATTTATTTAGCTTAAAAAAGAGAAGATTAAGGGGTGACTTGATTACAGTCTGTGGGTACAAATATTTAATAATGAGCTCTTCAGTCTAGCAGAGAAGGGTATAACATGATCCAATGGCTGGAAGTTGAAGCTAAACAAAGTCAGACTGGAAATTAGCTGTACATTTGGAACAGAAAGAGTAATTAACCAATTAAACAATTTACCAAGTGGTTGTGTTGGATTGTCTATCACTGACAACTTTTAAATATCCAAAGACCTGTTCTAGGGATTATTTTGGCCTCTGATATATAGGAAATCGGACATCTATCCTTGGAATCTGTGAATCTATAAGTTACACACACACACCATCCCAATCAGAACCACGCCCAGAGAAGCAGACCCACTCAGAACTTGCCAAATGCCAGAAATGCTTCCAACCCACTGGTTATTACCAAAAGCCAAGAACTTTTTGAGCCGAGCATAGGGAGTTGCCCACCCACAGGCTGCAAAAGGCATGGCTGTAGTCAGAACTTTACCACACTGGAAAAGATTTATAAAGATCCAAAGCCTCATTGCATCAGTGTTGTCCCAGCAGCAGTTATCAGTAGTGCAGTGTCTTCAGCATTGATGATTGCTTTTGCCATGAACCAGTATCATCCCTCAGGGGATTCCACATGAAGTATCTCCAGAAATTCCTTTCAAAGACATGAAACCACTTGCTAAATGCACTGCAGAATTGGGCATCTATTCCCAGATCACATGCAGATGTCCTGTTTGTGGGTAAATAAGTACAAAGAACATGCTGAAACATAATTTAGACCCTTGCATACCCACTATGGAAGCAAACCTCACATTGGGGGTAGCATGCATGAAGATGACACAACCCTCATGTAAAAAAATGAAAGCATCAACGTTTTCCAGCTTATCTCTTGTGTTCTGGACTTTTCCAAAATCTCAGCAGAATACATCCTTTTGGTTCACTTTGACAGCACTACCCAGCAGCATATCTGGGCCCAAACATGGGAATTGCCGTATTGGATCAGACCAGTGGTCCATCAAGTTCAGTATCTGTCTCTGACAGTGACCAGCACTGGCTGCTTCAGAGAAAGGTGCCTTTCCACCATAGCTCTTGTGAATCCCTCATTATACAGTAACACCCAAAATTCCTGGATCTCAAGGACAATGTTTTACTGTGATTGTAATACAAATTTAAGATGTTAGTCAAACAAAGGTAAGCATTTACATTTTGAAAATAGCTAACAGGAATAGTCTGCACAAAATAATCATTAAGAGTATAAGAATTTCACATATAATGAGTTTATTTTCTCTTAGGTTGGTGTTCTGATGGCAGCAGCCTCAAAAAATGGAGATGAAAATGAAACATGCTGCCACATAAGGTATATTTAGGATTTAAAATAGTAAAAACACTTGTGCAGAAAAGCTCAAGATCTGCTGAATAATGACAGGAAAAAGAGTGACACCTCTCCCCCTTACTTTAATACAGCGCTACTCAACTTCTAGCATTAGAGATGCATTTAATTCCTAGGGGACTTTTTTAGAGTCCACAGAGCACCTCTTGCTCAACCTATTCTCAGACCTAATGTGTGGTGTTCCAATCACAGTAGCACTCTTTGCACTTCCTGGCACATGTGAGGCCAGAGGCAGAAGAATTAAGCCATGTATCAGAGTTGATGGGACCCCTTTCAGCCACCAACAAAACAGTAATGGAGAAGAAAGAGGTTACTGTGTCAAATTAAATGATCAAGTTATCATGACGTCACATCCTGACATTGCTTAGTGATGTTTCCCTTGTCATTCTCCATCAGCATAGATGACACAGCATCACTGTGCAATGTTAGGATGTCTCAGAGAGAATATTGTATGACTTCACAGCTTCTTTCACCCCAGCTCTTCAAGGTTGTTTCTATGTGAAGGTCTGTGGTGTAAGGTTGTATGACAAAAGAAAGTTCCCAAAACAACATTGCAGGCTTTTTCCCTCATTTTTCTCTAGTGTCATTTAAAGTGTCTTCACAAAGCATTCTGCTAACTCATTTAATTCAGAATGATAAACAGTTTACCTACTCTGTGATGCAAAATTTCTTTTGAGGAAAATCTGAAATCCTTCAGTAACTGAAGACCACTGTCTGAAGCAATCTCTTCAGGTAAATCATGTGAGCATATATAGTCCACAGTGCCTCAACAATCTTGGTAACAGAAGTGATTGCCATATGTACTACTTTATTCCAGATGTTCCAAAGCGTTAGCTACAACTAAGTTATTTGGTATTCTTCTCTGCAGAATCAATGTCATCTTTGCCAAATAACCCATTTCCAAGGATGACAAGAAGCGGTTTGTGGCATATTTAGGTGACTACTGCATAAAGCACATTGAGTAGTTTTTCCTTCATTGTCTTCAGTTCTATAGAGGTTCTTATACCACACTCATCACCACAGTGGCTGAGTGCTTTTCAGTCATGCTTTGAGCCATGTGACTAACATGTCAGAGTTTGCGAGCATATGTACTTCTGTGGGCAAGTTAATGATAGAACGCTAAGGGAGTTGTCTTTTGATTAATAAAAATTTACAGAATCATAATTTCAATAGTATCACCCTCTACAGCGTGGCATGGGGGACTCACTCCCCGCTAACCCTGCTCCCAGCTCCAAGTACTCCGGTTGGTGGAGATTCTGTTAATACAGTGTCAACGGAAATGCGTTCAGTTGGGTATCATTCAAAAGCCCTTTCTCCCAAGAACACAATGGTACCAAACAGGACAAACATAGAACGATTAAGTAGATATACATTCAAGAAAATGTTTAAAAATCAACTCTTTTTAATATTATACTTTAACATAGGCACGTCAAACATGCAGCCCTCACAAAGTTTAAATTGTGGTTCTCAACTGACAGTACCACCTTATCAGTTAATGCTCAGGACAAACCTGATTAATTTTGTTAATGGTACAGGTTACTGTGAATGGAAGGAGTGCTTCAAGTTGATTTGCCAGAATCAGCAAAAAAGAAGTGGTTCAGTGGTATTGATTGTCACCTTCGTTTATTGTGCCAAAGAGTAGTAATTAGGTACTGATTAAGATATCAGCATCCAGCCATAAATGACTGGAATCCATCTGCAAATGGTAGGCACGTAGTTACAGAACATACCTTACATAACATGATTAATTACTATCTCAAAGTAATTTATTATAAAATCCTTTCCTGGGTGGAAAAACACCACAGCACCCACCATGGTAGCATTTAATTTCAGAAAAAGGAAACTACACAAAAATGAGGAAGTTAGTTAAACAGAAATTAAGATACAGTGCCAAAAGTGAAATCCCTACAAGCTGCATGGAAACTTTTTAAAGACACCATAATAGAGGCTCAACTTAAATGTATACCCCAAATTAAAAAACGTAGCAAGAGAACCAAAAAGGGCCATCGTAGCTAAACAACAAAGTTTAAGAAGCAGTTAGAGGCAAAAAGGCATCCTTTAAAAAGTGGAAGTTAAACCCTAGTGAGGAAAATAGAAAGGAACATAAACTCTGGCAAGTGAAATGTAAAAATATAATTAGGAAGGCCAAAAAAGAATTTGAAGAACAGCTAGCCAAAGACTCAAAAAGTAATAGCAAAAAGAAATTTAAGTACATCAGAAGCAGGAAGCCTGCTGAACAACTAGTGGGGCCACTGGACGATCTGGGTGCTAAAGGAGCACTCAAGGATGATAAGGCCATTATGGAGAAACTAAATGAAGTCTTTACATCGGTCTTCACAGCTGAGGATGTGAGGGAGATTCCCAAACCTGAGCCAGTCTTTTTAGGTGACAAATCTGAGGAACTGTCCTAGACTGCAGTGTCATTAGAGGAGGTTTGGGAACAAATTGATAAACTAAACAGTAATAAGTCACCAGGACCAGATGGTATTCACCCAAGAGGTCCAAAGGAACTCAAATATGAAATTGCAGAACTGCTAACTGTGGTATGTAACCTATCATTTAAATCAGCTTCTGCACCAGATGACTGGAGAATAGCTGCTGTGACACCAATTTTTTAAAAAGTCTCCAGAGGTGATCCCAGCAATTACAGGCCGGTAAGCGTAACTTCAGTACTGGGCAAACTAATTGAAATGATAGTAAAGAACAGAATTATCAGACACATAGATGAACATAATTTGTTGGGGAAGAGTCAACAGGATTTTTGTAAAGGGAAATCATGTCTCGCCAATCTACTAGAATTCTTGAGGGGGTGGACAAGCATGTGGATAAGAGTGATCCAGTGGATATAATGTACTTAGATTTTTAGAAAGCCTTTGACAAGGTCCCTCATCAAAGGCTCTTTAAGCAAAGTAAGCTGTCATGGGATAAGAGGGAAGGTCCTCTCATGGATCAGTAACTGGTTAAAACATAGGAAACAAAGGATAGGAATAAATGGTCAGTTTTCAGAATGGAGAGAGGAACATAGTCATGTCCCCCAGGGGTCTATACTGGGATCAGTACTCTTCAACATATTCATAAATGATCTGGAAAAAGAGGTAAACAGTGAGGTGGCAAAATTTGCAGATGATACAAAACTACTCAAGATAGTTAAGTCCAAAGCAGACTGCGAAGACTTACAAAGGGATCTCACAAAACTGAGTGACTGGGCAACAAAATGGCAAATGAAATTCAGTGTTGATAAATGCAAAGTAATGCACATTGGAAAACATAATCCCAACTATACATGTAAAATGACGGGGTCTAAATTAGTTGTTGCCACTCAAGAAAGAGATCTTGGAGTCATAGTTGATAGTTCTCTGAAAACATCCACTCAATTTGCAGCGGCAGTCAAAAAAACTAACAGAATGGTGCGAATCATTAAGAAAGGGATAGATAAGAGAAAATATCATATTGCCTCTATATAAATTCATGGTACACCCACATCTTGAATACTGCGTGCAGATGTGGTTGTACCATCTCAAAAAATATATATTGGAATTGGAAAAGGTTCAGAAAAGGGCAACAAAAATGATTAGGGGTATAGAACAGCTTCCATATGAAGAAAGATTAATAAGACTAGGACTTTTCAGCTTGGAAAAGGGGGGATACGATAGAGAGCTATAAAATCATGACAGGTGTGGAGAAAGTAAATAAGGAAGCGTTATTTACTCCTCAAAACACAAGAACTAGGGGTCACCAATGAAATTAATAGGCAGCAGGTTTAAAACAAACAAAAGGAAATATTTCTTCACACACTGCACAGTCAACCTGTGGAACTCCTTACCAGAGGATGTTGTGAAGGCCAAGATTATAACAGGGTTAAAAAAAGAACTAGATAAATTCACGGAAGATAGGTCTGTCAATGGCTATTAGCCGTGATGGGCAGGGATGGTATCCCTAGCCTCTGTTTGCCAGAAGCTGGGAATGGGCAACGGGATGGATCACTTGATGGTTACCTGTTCTCTTCATTCCCTCTGGAGCACCTGGCATTGGCCACTGTCGGAAGACAGGATACTGGGCTAGATGGACCTTTGGTCTGACCCAGTATGGCTGTTCTTATGATCATCAATGGTGAGATGAAGGGTACTGACTAGTAGCTGAATCTTTGGAGAATACTCTGTGGAGGACTTGCTTAAACACAGTGTTCTGTGGCACCTTACTTGCTATAAGAAGTGCACCCAATAACTGAATATGGCAAGATGAGAAAGGAAGTACATTGAGGATCAGCAAAAAGTTAAAGTATTTAGTGCCATCTGTGGGCGAGACTCACCTTATACTAGGTCCCAAGGCATAAGTTCAAGAAGGACACCTGCTTCTTCTGCAATAAACTGGAAGTCCGAAGACATTCATTAACCACAGTTTCAATACACAAAGCAGATGAGAAACTGTATGAAGCAGTAACTCTTAGCAAGAATGTTGTGCGGTAAGAGTGCATGGACCCAAAATGCACCCAAACATAGATACTGTGTATCACATCAAGCACTGCACTAAGTATATATATATATATATAATGTGTTGTGTTAAAAGGTAAAAACAACAGAAACAAATATTGATTTTACTACTGCAAACTGCAACTCAGCTGGAGTTTATAAATTGCCTCATGAGGGCTCTAATGGATGGGAACGTGGTGGTGATGGCCAATGCAGAGGCTACGTACAGAGAAGTATGTGCTTTGAATGGGATTGAAGAGGAACAAATACTTAGCAGAAAGGCTCTTAAAGCACTTATTGAAGATGAACTGTGGGATATGGACCTAGTTTTTAGCAGTCCTATCCACAGAAATGAATCACAGCACCTGTCCTTAAGCTGCAAAAGCCATGGTGCTATCAAAAATGGAAGAAAGGGCTGACATCAACGGTAATATGAAGATTCTCTGTTTGCAACTGCTATATTTGTATGGAAAAGCAATTTGTCCTACAGCATGTGGGAGTTTCTGGGATCCGTAGCTGATGCCTAGAGTGACCAGATGTCCCAATATTAGGGGCTTTTCTTAGATACGCATCCCCCACCCCAAAAGTGTCCCGATTTTTCACACTTGCTAGCTGATCACCCTACTGATGCCAAACCTGAAAAATAATACTGCGTAACCCATACTACTTCCTTAAGTAGTGCACTGGTGATCACAGTGACTTCAACACCAGCAAGTATGATAGCAAGTAATTGGAGCACAAGGCTGCCATTTTATCACAAAGCCTCTTGTACAAGTGCTTGAGTGAAAGTCAGGTTTCCAACACATACATGACAACGGTGTGGCATATTCATAATCTACAACTACAGGGGGCGGTTGGTTTAACAATTCATTCCAAAACCTGTGGCAAATTCCTCGTACAGCTTATGGGAAAATGTGAGTTTTCTGTGGTACCATGATCAAGGTTTAAGTGCAATGAAACTGTGGCTATGTGCCAGATGAAAAGCAAATTAATGCACATCTTGCGTGGTCTTCCCCAAGCCAGCACCTATTGACAATGTGACTGGTATCTTATGCCAGCAGAGGCTGTCCTGCTTAGAAATCATAGAGGATATGACTGAAGCACAACAAGCTCTTGACAAATAAGAAACTGTTAACACTTGAGATTTGCGTTCCAGAATCAGTCCTTCAGCTAATCAGTTTCTCGTGTGCAGAGACCAGATGCTCACTACTCTACAAATGTTTGGCCAGCAGCCTGCCTTGTATGGAGATGTGCAAGTGCCATCCAGACACTGTCAGTGCAACTGTGTGTAGCAGTGGTGCCCTAGGCGGAGACAACAGTAATGATGACTTTGATGAATACATGTTTTCAGTCCTACATGTCAAGTCTAAATTCTCTAGGATTACCAAAGATCTGTCTTCTTTTTATGCAAGCAATGCATTCCTGTGTTAAGTATAATTAAAAATAATTGATTTTTACATATTTTCTTGATTATATATCTACATAGTTTTTCTAGGTTTGTCACATTTTGGTACCATTGTAGTTGTGGGAGAAAGGTCTTTGGAATAATAGTCAACTCGGCATGATGACATTATATAATCAAATTTTCCACCAATCAGAGGACCTGGAGCTGGGAGAGTGGGGGGCAGTGAGTCCCCCCGGCCATGCAGCAGAGGGTAACACAATTGAAATTATGATTCTGTAGATTTTTCCAATTAAATGACACCTCCCTTACCTTTCTATCATTGACTTGCCACTGAATGAGATTTTACTACATTATGCTCCCAGACTGCACATGTGGTTCATTCTTTCTCTCAGCCTCTCCCATAGGGGGAGAATTGTGTGTGCAGTGCAGTTTAGTGTTTTGTTCTAGTTTCAGGGATTTTTTGAAAATGGTCACGCTACTCTGTGTTTGTGCTAAGTGGGCCTGGTGAGAGATGAGTGCCTGGCACTTGGAGTTGAAGATGGAGAGGTTTGTAATGGTCTGTAGTTCCTGTGTGAGTTCATTCCGCAGAATCGGATTGACACCTTACAAAGCTCTCTCTCTCTCCTCTTGCTCTGTGGTCATGAAAAATAAATTCTATCCAAACATTTCATTTTACCTTCTTGATGGCAGTATAATTTAACCAGAATGTTAGTGTGTAAGTTTTTGATATTACTACTCTTATATTCCTTAGCTAACAATCATTCTTTACGGACACATACATTTACCAAGAGCATAGTTTCTCACGTGCGGGTTCGAACCTTCAGGAGGTAGCATAATTTAAAGTTAAAATTTAAATATTATCAAAGATTCAGAAAACAGAAACCTAACACCTAAATATCTGCAGATAGAGAATTGTTGACATATAGTTATAACATAGTTGTTTCCTATTCAAATTTATGGAAGTAATGTATCTTGGATACCACAGTGTGGTAGTAGTTGATCAGCATTGCTCGCTCTTGTTATTACGAGTCTCATAGAATCATTTGATTACATGAGAATCTTAGCTTTCATTTTTTTAAAGTAAGTTTCTAGCCCTCATGATTCCGGAGAAAGCCCTAAATATGACCCCCTAAAGGCTTGAAAACCATAAGGCAAATAAAAAGAACCTGAAATTTATTATTTTTGTAAATGATGATTTTTAAGCCAGTCCCATAACTTTCTGAGCCCTAATGCATTTCAGGAAGAGAAGGGGTGGAATCTTCCCCATTTTCTTCAGCAGACTGTTGTTAGGGGACAGAGAAAAGCAAGGAGCAGAGTTCCTTCGTGATTTCCTCAGGCATAAGATGTGTGATTTGGACCATGGTTTTGTTCAGTTTTGCTGAGGTGGAATACTTCCACACTGGACTGCACAGACTATACATTATTGAGGAATTCTAGAATAATGTCCAAAAAAAAATAGTGTAACATTGAATAACATATGCCTGGACTAGAAAATACAATAAAGTTGTGTGGAATAATATTCTACAGTATTACATCCTGTAATTATAAAATAGCATGGACTAGTGAGTTGTTAATCCATATATATTTAAAGGATTAAAGCAGATGTTTTATGCATTTCCCTTATAAACAATTATTTTACTACCAGTATTTGATAGTGATGTATATATGTATTCTTTATTACCAGTGGGATAAAAAGGAAGTGTGGATGTACAAGTATATAATTATGTTTTGCTCTTTTTAGAGAGAATACAAGAGTTAATCCCCAAAATGAAAAAGATCTAGCGTCGAGTATCTCACCGGATAATCTAGGAAACAAGAGGCCTCTAGAAAAACCTGTGCAAGACCAATTACCACGCTCCCCTTTGCATTCAAAAGATTTGGAAGCTGTTTATTGCTCTGCACATGTTAAACATACACCAGATGCTTCAAAAAGCTCATTTGTTAATTTAAAAGGTTTAACCAGCCAGCAGAGCTCAGCAGACCTAAAGCACATGGTCAGAAGAAAGAGTAATTTTTACAAAAATGCAAGAAAACATCATGAAGGTTTTGCACCCTGTGACAAGAAATGTGAAAATGCCCATTTGTCTTTAGAAAAAGAGCCACTGCTTCAAAAGTCTCTTGAGAATGATTTATGTTCAACACAGAAATCTGTTAGGTCAACAACAAAACTAGGTGATAGTTCCTCTGCTGTGTCTGCTGCACTAAGTCTACAGCATGTGCAAGAATCAGATGCCAGAGGAAATATATCAAGATCCAGTTTACTGGCTGAATATAGTACAACTAATAATTTAGCCACAAAACCTGATAGAAAAGAAAAGAAATATGAAAAGGACTCAGAGTCTCCTAGCAGTGTGACTGTCAGTACTTCAGATCCTCTTGTGATTATGGCAAATAAAAATACAGAATCACCATCAGTATGCTCTCTTTTGGAACCACATTCCAATGAAAAAGCAAAAAGCCCCGCTGAACATTCTGCCCTCTTTCAAAATGAACTTCCACCATCAACACCTCCAGTGCAAGGTTCTTTAGTGCAGGCTTCTGAGACATCCTATCCTTACTATTGTTTTTATTCTTGTCATCAAAGTGATAGCAATGGCAGTTCCGTAACCCAGACTTACCAGCGGATAACTTATGAAGTGCAACAGTTTGCTCAGTCTGGCACATCTGCCATTGCAAGTAATGTGTGTAATGCACACTCTAATATGTTTTACTCCCAGTCATTTAGTTATGCTGCTCTTGGGGAGCTACAAAGGCCTAACTATGCTCAAACGTATCCAGTGCATGGATATTTTAGCTCTCAGATGCCATCTTTACCACAATATGCTGCAAATCAGCCTTGGTCACAAGGTCCTTTTCCATATCCTTCCAATACAGGATCATCTTCAGAAGCTGTTTGGACCAGCAGTAAGTGCATGGCTACTAAATTCAGTATTTTTTTCATATTTTTATAGCAGTGACCTCGGGTGTTTAAATCTAGACATTGCTTTGCTGCCTCAACCTCGGATAGAACAAATACCATTAAGTTTTGGGCCTTGATCCAATGATTTTTCAAATGATACACTGTGCCACATGCAGAGGTCTAAACTAGACTCTCTTAGAATCAGTGAGTCACCTATGAACTTGACTCAGTATCTTTCAAACTGGGCAGTGCATCTATAGTAGTTTTACCCATGGTTTCAGTCTTCATAAACCCATCCTCATTTAGTGTTTCACTGTGTTATGAGATAGTGCTAACACTTTCCTTTTGGGATTGTGAAGTCTCTTTCAGTCAGTAAGTAGAGCAATTGTTGAATAATGCAATAAGCACTTCCTTACCTAAGGCTGGGAGCATGAACTCCGCAATGCCCCCCTCCAATGAGTGTCTTACTGTAAAAATTAATAAAGCACTAAGCATTTTTCAGCCATTAGATATCGGGACTAGTTGAACATTCCTAGCCTTATAATTTTCCTAGCTGTGAGTGTCTAATGCTAATGATCTAGTTGTGCATTCCATTTGAGTTATTAGACTTACATTTTAATTAGGGCTCTCAATGGATTGCAGGTAACTCACACAATTAACTCAAAAAATTAATCCTGATTAATCACAGTTTTTATCGCACTGTTAATAGAATACCAATTTAAATTTATTAAATATTTTGGATGTTTTTCTACATTTTCATATATATATTGTATTCTGTGTTGTAATTTAAATCCAAGTGTATATTATTTTTGATTACAAAAATTTATTTGCACTGTAAAAATGATAAAAGAAATAGTATTTTTCAATTCACCTCATACAAGTATTGTACTGCAATCTCTTTGTTGTGAAAGTGCAACTTACAAAAGTAGATTTTTTTGTTACATAACTGTTCTCAAAAACAAAATAATATAAAATTTAAGAGCCTACAAGTCCACTCAGTGTACTTCTTGTTCAGCCAATCACTAAGACAAACAAGTTTGTTTACATTTACAGGAGACAATGCTGCCCTCTTCTTATTTACAATGTCACCAGAAACTGAGAACAGGCATTTGCATGGCACTTTTGTAGCTGGCATTGCAAGGTATTTATGTGCTAGATATAAAAATTTTATTAAAGTTAATATTTAAAATCAAATTTACACAAGTTAAGAGGGAAGGTACTGTACATCTGGGATCAGGCTTGGGTTATGGGGGATTGCAAGTATCGGTTACAAGGTTCACGAGGTACATATCACATAGAATCATAGAATATCAGGGTTGGAAGGGACCTCAGGAGGTCATCTAGTCCCACCCCCTGCTCAAAGCAGGACCAATCCCCAATTTTTGCCCCAGATCTCTAAATGGCCCCCTCAAGGAGGGGGCTCACAACCCTGGGTTTAGCAGGCCAATGCTCAAACCACTGAGCTGTCCCTCCCCCCATAACCAGCATAGATCCAGATTGGGGTGTGGGAGTTTTTAAAGCGTCAGTGGATAACTGGGCTCAGGTGCACCACCCATGGAATGTATTAAGAGTCCAAGTCAGTACTGGTATAGAGAATAAGTTCATGGGTGGGGTGCATCCCTCTGTTCATCAGGGAAGGACGTGGGTTATTTCCCTGGTCGACGTTCTTGGTTACTCGACCTGGTACTGGCGGTGTCCCATGATGTGTTCTGTGTAGATGTCTCTGGACACACCTGATGGTGTCGGATACCATGAGCTGTCTCATGAGCCGGGTGCTAAACGTTCGTGTGCCCCTTCATGCTTCGGCCACCATTCCAGCGGACATGCTTCCATGTTGATGACGCTTGTTTAAAAAAAATGCGTTAATTAAATTTGTGACTGAATTTGGAGGAGAGTTGTATGTCCCCTGCTCTGTTTTACCCGCATTCTGCCATCTATTTCATGTTATAGCAGTCTCAGGTGATGAACCAGCATATGTTGTTCATTTTAAAAACACTTTTACTGCAGATTTGACAGAACTCAAAGAAGATACCGATGTGAGATTTCTAAAGATATCTACAGCACTCGACCCAAGATTTAAGAAACTGAAGTGCCTTCCAAAATCTGAGAGGGGCGAGGTGTGGAGCACGCTTTCAGAAGTCTTAAAAAAGCAACATTCAGATGCAAAGCTACAGAACCCGAACTACCAAAAAAGAAAATCAGCCTTCTGCAGGTGGCATCTGACTCAGATAATTAAAATGAACATGAGTCGGTCTGCACTGCTTTGGATTGTTATCGAGCAGAACCCATCATCGGCATGGACACATGTCCCCTGGAATGGTGGTTGAAGCATGAAGGGACATATGATACATAATGTCCCTTTAGCACATCTGGCACGTAAATATCCGATGCCGGCTACAACAGTGCCACGAGAATGCCTGTTCTCACTTTCAGGTGACATTGTAAACAAAAAGCAGGCAGCATTATCTCCTGCTAATGTAAACAAACTTGTTTGTCTGAGCGATTGGCTGAACAAGAAGTAGAACTGAATGGACTTGCAGGCTCTAAAATTTTACATGGTTTTATTTTTGAATGCAGTTTTTTTTTTTACATAATTCTACATTTGTAAGTTCAACTTTCATGATAGAGATTTCACCTAATACAAGTACTGTTATGCATTGAAAAATACTATTTCTTTTGTTTTTTACAGTGCAAATACTTGTAATCAAAAATAAATATAAAGCGAGCACTTTGTATTCTGTGTTGTAATTGAAATCAATATATTTGAAAATGTAGAAACCATCCAAAATATTTAAATAAATGGTATTCTGTTATTGTTTAACAGTGCAATTAATTTTTTTAAATTGCACGATTAATCGCGATTAATTTTTTTAATTGCTTGACAGCCCTAATTTTAATGTTACACTAGAAAACAAATGCACTCTCTTTATTTAGTATTTCTGTCCTTATGGAGTGAAATTCTCTCTTGTGCACCATTTAAATTCTTCTCACTCCTTATTTTGAGGATTTAAATGATGCATAGGCCTTGTGCTGACCTTCTTTAGAGGGGTGAATGTCACCCCCCTGGTTCCCTGAGGGTGCTGCTGTTCATTCTGAAACCAGTCTCAGTCAGTTATAGAACTACTTAATTGTGTAACCAAAGTGGCTGCATAACCAAGCTCTTAACTAGGCTAACTGACCTAGGGTCAGAGCTGGTGTAGAATGAAATTAGAGGGTCTGCACTATTGGCCCTCTCTAGAACCGGTTCCCCTTCTCCTCCTTGTGCCTGTACTTACCCCTCCATCCCTTTCCACACTTGGTCTACCATCCTCAGACTCTATCATCACAAGAGTGTGGAGACAGGTTGACTGGATCTTTAGCCCCTTGTGATTGCATAACTAGTCCTCAGGATTTGGCCCTTGGTCACATAAGTGAGAATTTGGCGCAGTATGCACAAATGCTACCAAGCACCTGTTTGCAACATTTGAAATGAATTGTACAAAACACCTTACCTATGAGTCCGTGGCTCAGGGTTGAAGAGTGGTGCAGGGTGGTGCTTACTGGGGTATAGGGGGGGCTTCTCATAAGGGTGACAGCAACTCCCCTCCCTCAATGGGAGCTGCAGAACCGAGGCTTGGGTCGGAGCAGAGACAGCACGTGGAGCTAGGGTCTCTGCTTCCCAGGAGCCGGGTAAGGAGCCTGCTTCAGACCTGCCAACCCTCCCCACAGCACCCTCCTGGGCTGTGCCCCCCCCAAGCACCTGTGGTGCCCCCCAGGCCACCTCCCCAGCACCCATGGTGCCCTCTGGGCTATTACCCCCCCACGATGCCTCCCCAGGCCACAACTCTCCCCCCGCAACCAAGCATCCATGGCACCTCCAGGGCCATTGTCCTGAGCCACCCCTCCCTCTCAAGTTTTAGTCAGGGAAATATAGTAAAAGTCATGGGCCGTGCAATTTTGTTTACTGCCCGTGACCTGTCCATGACATTTACTAAAAATACCCTTGACTAAAAGGTAGTCTTACTTGTGATTTATGAGGTATTTGGTTTTTATATTAATTAAAAATGGTATTTGCCACAAATGGATAAGAGTATAGGTGGGATTTTTCAAAACCAATTATTTGACTTAGAAGCACACATTCCGCTGACTTTCAGTGCAACTTGTGCTCCTAAATCACGGAGCCGTTTTTGAAACTCCAACAGATTGTCTCCATGTATAGACGCTCATGCAGAGGGACTATGGTAGTAGTTGAAGCATAGGACTGGGAATCAGGCAAACTGTATTCTAACCCCAGCTATTCCACAGACTTGTTATGTACCCTTGGTACAGCAGAAAGTGGTGTTAGGCTTAACTCATTATAAATATTTATAAAGGCTGAAATTCACGCCTATTACAGAAGGACTTTGCATTACAGGACTTTAAGGCACATAGGCCTTTTGCTGTCCTCTGCACAGGGTGAAGGTCAGTGCTTCAGTCTCTGAATGCTTTCGAAACCTTCTGAAGATGCTATAGAAGTGCAAAGGTGTGGTGTTTGGTGGGCTTTGGAGGGTTGAAAGAGGAATCTATATTTCCCGTGCCTTAATCCTTTCTCAAGTATATTTTTCTTTGTTTCCAGCTCCCTGGCAGCAGGCACCTTTTTATCCTGGATATTGAAACCAGTTCCATGACAACATTCTGAAGAGTAACCACTTACCTCAGAAGGCAACATAATTTGCATTTTTCAGAACTATTACATCAAAATTACTCCCTTTTTTAGGACATGAAGACAGTTGGAGTTTTCCTAGTGATTTCTATGGGTGCAGGATTGAGTCCTTAGCGAACAGCAAGACTTACCTAACCAGCTTAAAAAAAACCCAAACACACACACGTGAAGGGACAAATGTAACCCCACCTCAGTTACTACTGAGGGCCCTCTGACTGTGGAACCAGCACGGTTCTGCAGTACAAAAGGCAGTTTAAACCACTGGCTAAAGTAATAGCTGTGAAGTGGCTCTATGGCTTTGGTCAGGAGCAGGATTCTTTTTCCTCTGCCTACTGGAGATACCCAGTGTACGGCCCTTTAGCCCCACTGTGTGTTGTGTCTCTGGATCTGACCCTAATGTGTTAAGTTTTTGGTTAACTTTTAGTACTGTGATACGATGGTGTTTATTTGACATCTACTAAAAAAATGAAAACAGAACTTTTTACATGTGATTATAGAGTTTTTAGCTTTTAAATAAATTTTTTGAACAAAGGCTCTGCCTCAGGCTGTCAAGGTCTATTGTCAATTCTGAATACTTGAGTGAAATTCACCCGAGTGCAGTGGGCCAGCACAAGACTTACACACCACTCATGTCTGATTTTGCAGAAAATGTGCATGGACTTTCTGCTGGCCTGGGGCTGCTTTTTTTTTTTTTTAAACACTGGAATAGAGAAATTTGATTCTTGAATGTTATGGTTAGTATTTTCTATAATGGTAGTTGATACTTTGCTGTATCTGATACGCAAATAACTGACAAATCTGTTTCAATCCAAACAGTTTTTACACTAACATATTATATATGTATATTATTTATGACAGTGGTTGGAATACTTTTAGTATTTTTCTCAAACAGAAGACTTATTTTTGTACATTTTTCTTAGAAATATTTCTAAGTATATAGGTCTTATTGAAAATTTTAATTTTAAACGTTAACAGCATTTGTACAGTGCAAGTATTTGTGTAAACTTAATATTTTATTTATATGCTTTAAACAGGTTTTTTTTAAATGTAGCAAATAGTACAGAAATAACGAGACTGACAGTATAGTTACAGTCAGGTGTCTATAAGGTGGTAATTTAGGACATAGCACAAGCTACAAAATTAGCAACTCTGTAAGGCATTAGCTATTAATTTACATTAAAAACAAATTTTACAGAAAAATTAAAATGTTTGTGTTGAACGTCTAACTATGCAGAATAGTCTAGGGTTTATGATAGTCTCTCTTTGAAGAATCACCAGTATTTTCTAAATGTTATTTGTGTACTGTAGTTTTTCCTTGAGAACAAGATATAATTAGAGGTGAATTACATTAATCAAAATCACAAAGATCTCAGTGAAATCCTGGCCCCTGTGAAATCACAGAAAGTTTGCCATTGATCTCAGTGGGGCCAGGGTTTCGCCCTCTATTGCAATCTGAGATACACTGGATAGGAACCCATCTATCTTGTAAAAATCAGTTCCTGTGGTTTACACACAATTGGATAGCAGATGATCTCACTAGCTCTGTGGTAACAGCAATCCACATATTTAAGAGCAGAGTTAAGCCCTAAATTGGTAATTTCTACATCTGATATGCACATGACTTCTGAAATACATCCTTTAACATGATTGGGAAGTGTAAATCTTCATCAACAAGAAAATAGACTTCTACAAGTATTAAACTTCTCATGATTTTGTGCAACACACACAGATGATTAGAATTAAAAACTGCCAATTGCTAGTAATAGTGTGGAAATGTAAGCATGTTTATTTACTACAGGTGTATTATCCATGGGGTATTTTAGGACTGGTAGAATAAATATTGGCTGAAGTTAAACTTAGGTGAAAACTGTTGTTCCTAGCAATTACTTCTTCCCCCATACCCTCTCTAGTACATCTCTGCTTTTTTTGATTAATAATAATTTCAATTCTCTCATATCTCTAAATTATAGTGGAATCCTGTTTCATGCTAAAGTGGAGCAGGGAGTATTTTAAGACTTTTATACATCCCCAGCCACCTTGAATTTTCTCTTTATTTGGTCTTAAATGATAGCAGGTACATACACCACTAGGCATACTGGACCAAATTCATCTCTGGTGTATTTCCACTGAAGCCAGCAGAGTTACACCAAGGTTGAATTTCACTTATAGCTTTTTACAATGGGTTACTATGAGTATCTGCTGGTGTAATAATGCAGAATTTAACCAGTTTGTCATTTTTGAATAATAATAATAAAAACATTTGTGTATTACATTGCTTTGTAGTATATTGCTGCATTCTACTAATTTTCTTATGAATACAATATATCAAAAGCCATAGCATTGAACATTTGATTCCATTTGAAGTATTGCAAGAGGCTGCAGCCTTTTAACATTCTTTCATAGCTTCTTCCACAATGACACTGTTAAATTAAGACCTTGATTTAAGCTGAAACTCCTGGAAAACTCCTCATCCACGTCAACCCAATCAGAAAAACAAAGCTGTAGCATCCACTTTGTTTTCCACAGTTTGCAATAATCTCTGTTCTGGCCTCGAAAATATCCATTCACGACTGTAATATGATGGCCATCATGGTATGCTAGAATGGTTTAATTATTGGACAATCTCCCACCAAGAGGAATATGTCACAACAGCAGTATGGCTACTGAGACATTATTCTGGTCTGTCTGATCCATCCAGTGTACACACAAGAGTCTCATTAGTGGCATATGTGCCTCCTTCAGAAATACATCTGGCCAAATTGTACCGCAAATGAGGATGGTGGGATAGGCAGAAACTGAGCATAGACTTAGTCAAGATTGCAAGACAGGTGGATGGTACTCCTGGCTAACTCATAGGCAGTTGCAGGTGTGCTGCAAGAGGAAAACGGCAAGAGTGAGGGTACGAGGCCATTGTGAAGAAGATATATTATTTGATTCAGTCTTCATTGCAGAGGATGGGGGGAGTTCCACACACCTGAGCCATTCTTGTTAGGTGACAAATATGAGGAATTGTCCCAGATTGAGGTGGGGTCTTGGAACAAATTGATAAATTCAACAGTAATAAGTCACCAGGACCACAGGGCGTTCACCCAAGAGTTCTGAAGGAACTCAAATATGAAATTGCAGAACTACTAACTGTGGTTTGTAACCTATCACTTAAATCAGCCTCTGCACAGGTGACTAGCTAATGTAAAGCTAATTTTTCAGAAAAGTCTCCAGGGGTGATCCTGGCAGTTACAGGCCAGTAAGCCTGACTTCAGTACGAAGCAAACTGATTGAAACTATAGTAAACAACAAAATTATCAGACACAAATATGATATGTGGGGGAAGAGTTAACATGGCTTTTTTTAAAGAGGAATCATGCCTCACCGTTCCAGTACAATAATTTGCAGAAGTCAACAAGAATGTGGACAAGGGTAATCAAGTAGATATAGGTTTCAGAGTGGTAGCCGTGTTAGTCTGTATCAGCAAAACCAACAAGGAGTCCTTGTGGTGCTTTAGAGACTAACAAATTTATTTGGGCATAAGCTTTTGTGGGCTAGAACACACTTCATCAGATGCATGGAGTGGAAAATACAGGAGCAGGTATAAATACATGAAAGGATGGGGGTTGCCTTACCAAGTGTGAGGTCTTGGATCAAAGGCTCTTCAGGAAACTAAGGTGTCATGGGATAAGAGGGAAGGTCCACTCATGGATCAATAACTGGTTAAAAGATAGGAAACAAAGGATAGAAATAAATTGTCAATTTTCACAGTGGAGATGGGTAAATAACAGGTTCCCTCAAGGATCTGTACTGGAAACAGTGGAGTTCAACATACTCAGAAATGATCTGGAAAAAGAGGTAAACAGTGAGGTGGCAAAGTTTGCAGATAATGAGGGTGGAACAACTAACAATATCATCCAAAGCACAGGACTTGGTGGTGATGAGGGACTTCAGGGTGATGAGGGACTTCAACTACCCAGACATCTGTTGGGAAAATAACACAGCAGGGCACAGATTATCCAACAAGTTCTTAGAATGTATTGGAGATAATTTTTTATATCAGAATGTGGAGAAAGCTACTAGCATAGAGGCTGTTTTAGATGTGATTTTGACAAATAGGGAGGAACTGGTTGAGAATATGAAAGTGGAAGGCAGCTTGTGTGAAAGTGATCATGAAATGATAGAGTTCATGATTCTAAGGAATGGTAGGAGGAAAAACAGCAGAATAAAGATAATGGATTTCAAGAAGGCAGACTTTAGTAAACTCAGGTAGTTGGTAGGTAAGATCCCATGTGAAGCAAGTCTAAGGGGAAAAACAGTTCAAGACAGTTGGCAGTTTTTCGAAGAGATATTATTAAGGGCACAAGAACAAACGATCCCACTGTGTGGAAAGATCAGAAGTATGGCAAGGGACCATCCTGGCGTAATCAGTAGATCTTCAATTATCTGAAACTCAAAAAAGAATCCTACAAAAAGTGGAAACTAGGTCAAATTACAAAGGATGAAAATGTAACCCTTCTGCCCATCAGAGTTGGCAGCAACAAGGGCCGGGTTCAATATCTAGGGGATCCATTCCAATAACACAATGCAAACCGGCTCGAGCCCCCACCCAGTGACCTGGGACAAATATATACCACCCCCGCTGGGCACCTCCAAGAGGCAATACTTCCCCTCTCGCAAGCACATAGTCTGAGTGTAGCAAAAAGCCTTTTAATAACAGAGAGAAACAATGTGGCATTATGTTGGGGAAACACCACCAACAGGATTCATAACACAACCCATGAGCAAAAAAACCACCCCAAGCAAATTTGGGCATGCCCCTTTCCCTCGGGTTCTTGAGTCCCAGCACCCAAACGTCTCTTGAGTCCAGCAATCCACAAATCACCCAAAGTCCAAAAAGTCCAGCCCCAGAGTTCAAAAGTTCATCTGCATAGTGTTACTCCCCAGTCTGGCTAAAATGTGCCTGTGTGTGGGGAAAAGGGGCAAGGGGCACCTTACGTGTCCTGAAGCGGACTGCCCCACAGGGCTCTGCTCTGCTACGCTGTCTCACGAACGGCTCTGCTCCACCACGACCGGCTCCGCTCTGCACCGCTCGCCATCTCACAAACAGCTCTGCTCAGCTTGCCGTCTCACGAACACACCGCTGTCTCACGAACGGCTCCACTCCACCACAACCGGCTCTGCTCTGCACCGCTCGCTGTCTCAAGAACAGCTCTGCTCAGCTGGCTGTCTCATGAATGGCTCCGCTCTGCACAGCTCGCCGTCTCACGAACACACCGCTGTCTCACAGACAGCTCCGCTCCACCACGACCGGCTCCACTCCGCACAGCTCGCCGTCTCACGAACAGTTCTGCTCAGCTCGCTGTCTCACAAACACACCGCTGCACTCTAGATCTTCCGGCTCCCCACTACTTGACACAGTGCTCAGTGATTTCAGCTCTTAGTGATTTCAGCTCATAGTAGTGGGGGCCTTAGTGCTGGTGCACCTTAAGGCCAAAGTGAATGCAGCATAGTACCTGTAGCAAGACTCTTAATAGACCCAAAATTAGCTCTGACATTCCACAGTGGAGAGAGACAGAGGTGCAATTGGTGCTTCAGGCCCTCACAAAGGGGCCCACACCACCAGGTACTAATACCTGTCTCAAGTCTCTCTCAATTCACACAGTTTTGGAACCCATGACCCTTGCCTAGTGAGTGCTACTTAGTTGATGGTGAGTCCCTCCATCATAGCAAAAGGCCAAGTACAGTTCCAAGCACAGTTCCCATAATCAGGGTAATAACAATTTATTCTTCCTGCCCCAATAACAGAGACACTGGGGATCCCACAGCAGCCGAAGTGACCATTTGGGCAGCTATGGCCTCAGTCTAGGCGGCGTGGGTGTGCCTATGCAAATGAGATCAGCCCCTGAAGTTTTTTTTTTTCCACAACTTGCCACACCTCACCACCAGATGTCAGGGTGGAGCTCATCCTGACACTGCTTACATCCTCCCCCCAGCCGAGAATTTGTCGTCCCGACAAATCACACGCCCTTTATACCAACTCATTGGTTTCCTCCAAAGGGCCTCAGGAAGCCCACTTTAGCTTCCACAAGCCTGTGTGCTAAATGTATTGGCTCCTCACTAGTCACCCCAGGTGCATCATAAGTTAACCGTTTCACTGGTCTTATCACCCTGTCTCGTCTATTGAGACTCTCTGTTGCCGAGGTAGGGGGAACATCCTCTTGAGTGACGGATGGAGAGGCTTCCCTGGAGGGTCCCTCGGCTACTGGCGTAGGCCCCTGCACTCCTAGTTCTAACGCTGGAGGGTCCAAGGTGCCCAGGGCATCCTCTACCTGTGTGTCTCCATTGTCCAATAACCTGTGTGTCTCATCACAGGGGGGTCTCATCAGCGGCACCGGGGTGTCAGAAAGGGGCCTAAATAATTCCGCCATGGGGTTTAGGGCGGAAGAGGGAAAACTCTCGTTTAGTTCAGCTGATCGAGTCTGAAATCTTGTCTCCATCCCAGGATACACCAGGGTTGTGTCTTCCTCCTCAGACTCACTCTCAGATGTGCAGAATAGGGGTAAGTTAGCTGCAGGGGGCCCGCTGTCTGTGTTGGATGGCGGCTTTGGTCTAGCACCTCTGTTCTGCCCGTCTGCCCTGTTGTGGCCCGTCTCATAAGGGATGCTTACCAATTCCCCCACAGGGAGCAAAAGGTTTCTATGCACCGTCTTTATTTGCCCTGGGCCGTCTTCAGGTTTGATCTTGTAGACCGGCAGATCTCCCAGCTTTTCCATCACCAGGTAAGGTATTGCCTTCCATCTGTCAGCTATCTTGTGTTTGCCAGCAATACCCAAATTTCGCAGCAGGACTCTGTCCCCCGGCTGGAGCTCCTGCGAACGCACTCTAGCATCATATCGATGTTTGTTGCGGTCTGCGTTCTTCCGAGCCGCAGCGGTAGCTAAGCGATAAGCATCCCGCAGCTTTTCCCTTAGTCGGGATACATATTGCTGGTGAGTTTCATAGCTATCTCCATCCTCTGATACACCAAAGCACAAGTCTATGGGTAATCTTGGTTCTCGCCCAAACATCAAGAGATATGGGGTGACTCCCGTAGCATCGTTCTTGGTGGCATTGTAGGCATGCACCAGAAATGTGACATGCTGGCTCCAGGTTGCCTTCTGCTCTGGTCGCAAAGTTCCCAACATATCTAATAGGGTTCGGTTGAACCTCTCTGGCTGAGGATCACCTTGGGGGTGATAAGGCGTTGTCCTAGACTTTTTGATTCCTGCTATCTTCAGCACCTCCTTCAGAAGGTGACTCTCAAAATCCCGCCCCTGATCAGAGTGTATCCGAGCCGGGAATCCATAGACTGAGAAATATTTGTCCTACAATACTCGAGCGACGGTGGTGGCCCTCTGATCACGTGTGGGATATGCCTGTGCATACCGTGTAAAATGGTCAGTCACTACTAGAATGTTCCCAACCTTCCTCTTGTCTACCTCTACAGACAAGAAATCAATGCATACCAATTCCAAAGGTTTGTTGCTGGTGATGTTCTTGAGATATGCAGCCCTCGTGGGCAGAGTTTTCCTTTGAACACATCGAGCACAAGTCTCACATTTCCTGCGAACATCTTCAGCCATTCGGGGCCAATAGAACCTACTACGAATAAGTTCCAGGGTCCTCTCCATCCCTAAATGCCCAAAGTCATCATGCAGAGCCCTCATGGCCAGGGCTCTGTACTTTTTTGGCAGCACTAGTTGTGCTCGTTGTTTTTGTAAAGGGTCAGTGGTCATTCGGTGTAGCACTCCCTGAATCAGTTTTAGTTTGGTCCATTCTCTCAATAGTAGTTTACCCTCCGGGTTAGGTGGGACAACCACAGCTGGGCTTCGCCCCTCCCTTTTGGCAAGTAGTGTATCACGAATGTCAATATCTTGCCGCTGGGCTTCTTGCCAGTCAGCTGCATTGAGCATGGGCAAAGGAGACTGGTCCAATGCAATATAGTTCACTGAAGCAGAAGGCATGCATTCAGGGGGCAGGCCCAAAGCTTCTGCAACACATACCTGAAGGCTCTCACGGGCCTCTGGCTCTCGGCGACTCACACTGCAAATAGCTCTCACTCCATCTGTGGGTATCACAGCAACTTCTGGAGCCTGTGGACGCCTGGACAATGCATCTGCATCTACATTGCTTCTCCCTGATCGGTACTGAATGCTGAACTCATAGCTAGCCAAGGCGGCCACCCATCTCTGCCCTGTAGCATCCAGCTTAGCACTTGTTAACACATAAGTCAGTGGATTGTTGTCTGTCCACACCTGGAACTGAGCACCATACAAGTAGTCTCGAAATTTCTCAGTGATGGCCCATTTCAGGGCCAAAAATTCCAGCTTGTGGGTGGGATAGCGAGTTTCACTATCAGACAATCCTCGGCTGGCAAAGGCTACAGGTTTACGTTTGCCTTCCACTTCCTGGTACAGGACTGCTCCCAGACCCTCCAAACTGGCATCAGTATGCAGGATAAAGGGTTTGCTTGGGTCAGCAAAAACTAGGACTGGAGCATGAGTTAGGCAAGTAATGATTTCTCGAAAAGCCCTTTCACATCTCTCATCCCACCGTGGCCCAAATGGTTCAAATGGGCCATAGTGTCTCTGCACAGGGGGCTTTGGAGACCTCCCCTTATTCTTGGACTTAGATTTGTTCTTGCTGGACTGATGTCCCCTGGTGAGATCGTTCAGAGGCTTTACAATCGTAGCATAGTTTTTCACAAATCTGCGGTAGTAGCCACTAAATCCGAGAAAGGTCTTGAGTTCTCTGTAGTTACTTGGACGTGGCCATGTAGTGAGTGCTTCTATTTTATCAGGATCAGTACTCACACCCTCTTGGGACATGATGTGACCCACATACTTCACTGAGGTTCTGCAGAACTGGCATTTGTCAATTGAAAGCTTCAGACCATAATCCTCCAACCTATCAAGCACTTTAAGAAGTCTTTCTTCATGCTCCTCTAAGGTTCTTCCAAACACAATCAGGTCATCCAAATAAACTAACACTTGCAGTAAATTCATGTCTCCCACAACTTTCTCCATGAGACGTTGAAAGGTGGCAGGTGCTCCAGAAATCCCTTGGGGCATGCGTTCGAACTGATAAAACCCTAATGGGCAGATGAAGGCTGTCTTCTCCTTATCTTCTTCTCCCAGAGGGATCTGGTAGTATCCACTTCGAAGATCCAACACAGAGAACCACTGGCTTCCCAACAAACAGTCTAAGGCATCTTGCACTCGAGGCATAGTGTACTGGTCGACCACAGTACGGCTGTTTAGGGTGCGGTAGTCAATACACATCCGAATTTTCCCATTCTTTTTACGGACTACCACAATGGGTGAGGCGTATGGGCTGCGGGACTCTGTAATGATGCCATTCGCAGCCAGCTCCTGAAGATGATGTCGCACATCTTCCATCTCAGAGAGAGCAATCTTCCTAGATCTCTCCCTGAAAGGTCGAGAGTCATGGAGTCTGATATTGTGCTCTACTCCTTTTGCACATCCCACATCCCACTCATGCAGTGAGAACACCTTGGATCTTTCACAAAGTTTCTTCCTCAGGCGATCTTTCCAGTCCTCGGACACTGGTGAATCTCCAAAGTCAAACTTTGCTGGGTCTATTGTGGGAACTTGAGTTTCACACTGGGGTTTTACAATCGACTCAGGCTCAAAGAGGTCTGCTATCTTTTGTCCTTGCTTCACAACAACATCACGACTCGTTTCATTAGCAATCAGTATAGTCACCCTTTCCTGGGCTTCAACGGGTAGAGTTATGACTCCACTGGGGACCAGCACTCCTTCAGGGAGCTCTCCTCCCATCGGCTGCTCTATCATTGCTAACGTCCGTTTACTGCCTTTCAGACAGGTACTCATGACAAGCACTTCTTGCTCCGTCCTTGCAGGCACTACTAAGGGGGTCATGCCCGCGTACTTCAGTGCCCCAAGCGGTAGCTCAGATGTCTCCCTTTTAGCGCTCTCAATTTTCCTATAGGCTTCAGCACAAAGCGTATGGATCATCAGGGTATTCAGGTACTGGTCCCCAGCCCGCCTTCTGCAGTAATCCGCGAGTACCTTGAAGAGACTGGAGTTGGTCCCTATCAGCACAGACATATCAGAGGTCCCTTTAGGGTCAGGGCATATTAGGGCAGCTGTGTCTACCTCTTCTCTTACCCCAGCAACCTCCTCTGGGAATTCCAGGTGCACTATGACATACCCTTGGTAGGGGTATTCATCCATGCTGAGGCCACACAGGCCAAGGCCAGTCAGTGGCTGTATAGGCAGGTGCCTAAGCATCTGCTGGTAGAATGACTGAAATATAATAGTCACTTGAGATCCAGTGTCAAGCACTTCTTTACACTCCACCCCTTCAATCCTCACCGTGACCTCTGCTCGAGGCCCTATCAGTCCTGCGGGGATCCCAGCTGGACAGTCTTTTCTGGGGGAATCTTCAAATCCTGCAGACCTGGGAGGTCCCCATCCCCAGACCCTCTGGCAGCTACCGGATCTCTCCCAACTGATCCTCAGCTTTCCATACACTAAGGAGGGGTTTTCTTCATTACGGCACTTGGCAGCACTGTGTCCATCCTGACCACATTGGTAGCAGAAGAATTGACATTTCCCCCTTCGCCTGGGTTGGATGGTGGCTCTAAGTGCGGGCTTCTCAATTGCCACCGTTTGAGGCTTCTTATTCCTGGAAGTCTTAACTTGGTCAATGCTACTTTGCAGCTCAGCTATCTGTTCCGTCAGGACCTGCATTTGTTGGGCAAGTTCCTCTCTGGTGCTCACCATCAGTACACTGGCCGCTTGCAGTGGTGTTGTGCTGGCTGGATCCGATGTTTGGGCTTCCCAAAATTCACTGGCAGCCTGCCTTTCTTCCTCCTCTCTGACCTCTTTCATCAGCTGGGAGTAACTTGGGGGATGTTCCCGTCGTTCTCTTATCTGGAGATGAAGTAGAATCGGGTTCTGATACTGAGTTCCTCTTACAATTTGAGCCAGTCTGGTCTGATCCATCTGCTCAGCAGTCACTGCTCCCCTCATGACAGCTCTCTGAAGCAGTCTCTCCAGTCTCTGTATGTAGGCTGAAGCCTTCTCGCCCTTTTGTTGTCGGGAATTAAGGAACTTACAGTAGCTGTCTTCAGGGTCCTCTACGCTCCCAAAGTTGTGTTCAAGGGCCTCTAGGCAGTCCTTCACACTGACCCCAGGGTCAGTGAGCTTCAGGGTGCGAATCACATCTAATGCTGGGCCGCCAAGGCTCTCTATGAGGCATCTTCGCTTTTCTGCATCTGGTACGGCCCACTCTTGCAGCATTTCAGTGGTATGCTCTAACCAGGGTTCAAACTCCTCCTCCCCAGCAAATAATCTTAACTTACGACAAGAGTTTGACGCAGCATGGGACAGCACAACCTTTTCCAATGTTTGCCCCAGAGCTTTTGTCCAATCATCAGCCAAGGCTGCAGCCTCTGAGCTAGAAGCTGCTGAGCCAGGGCCCAACAAACCTGACAAATTAGCCATTATACAACAGTAATTTCCTCAAAATATAAGCACAAACAAAAAAAAATATAAATTGTTTTCCAATGTAGTGGATCACTCAACAGGTGCTTGCGAGGGGTACTGACCCAGGCATCCCGGACGAGCCCCCAAAAATGTAACCCTTCTGCCCATCAGAGTTGGCAGCAACAAGGGCCGGGTTCAATATCTAGGGGATCCATTCCAATAACACAATGCAAACCGGCTCGAGCCCCCACCCAGTGACCTGGGACAAATATATACCACCCCCGCTGGGCACCTCCAAGAGGCAATACTTCCCCTCTCGCAAGCACATAGTCTGAGTGTAGCAAAAAGCCTTTTAATAACAGAGAGAAACAATGTGGCATTATGTTGGGGAAACACCACCAACAGGATTCATAACACAACCCATGAGCAAAAAAACCACCCCAAGCAAATTTGGGCATGCCCCTTTCCCTCGGGTTCTTGAGTCCCAGCACCCAAACGTCTCTTGAGTCCAGCAATCCACAAATCACCCAAAGTCCAAAAAGTCCAGCCCCAGAGTTCAAAAGTTCATCTGCATAGTGTTACTCCCCAGTCTGGCTAAAATGTGCCTGTGTGTGGGGAAAAGGGGCAAGGGGCACCTTACGTGTCCTGAAGCGGACTGCCCCACAGGGCTCTGCTCTGCTACGCTGTCTCACGAACGGCTCTGCTCCACCACGACCGGCTCCGCTCTGCACCGCTCGCCATCTCACAAACAGCTCTGCTCAGCTTGCCGTCTCACGAACACACCGCTGTCTCACGAACGGCTCCACTCCACCACAACCGGCTCTGCTCTGCACCGCTCGCTGTCTCAAGAACAGCTCTGCTCAGCTGGCTGTCTCATGAATGGCTCCGCTCTGCACAGCTCGCCGTCTCACGAACACACCGCTGTCTCACAGACAGCTCCGCTCCACCACGACCGGCTCCACTCCGCACAGCTCGCCGTCTCACGAACAGTTCTGCTCAGCTCGCTGTCTCACAAACACACCGCTGCACTCTAGATCTTCCGGCTCCCCACTACTTGACACAGTGCTCAGTGATTTCAGCTCTTAGTGATTTCAGCTCATAGTAGTGGGGGCCTTAGTGCTGGTGCACCTTAAGGCCAAAGTGAATGCAGCATAGTACCTGTAGCAAGACTCTTAATAGACCCAAAATTAGCTCTGACATTCCACAGTGGAGAGAGACAGAGGTGCAATTGGTGCTTCAGGCCCTCACAAAGGGGCCCACACCACCAGGTACTAATACCTGTCTCAAGTCTCTCTCAATTCACACAGTTTTGGAACCCATGACCCTTGCCTAGCGAGTGCTACTTAGTTGATGGTGAGTCCCTCCATCATAGCAAAAGGCCAAGTACAGTTCCAAGCACAGTTCCCATAATCAGGGTAATAACAATTTATTCTTCCTGCCCCAATAACAGAGACACTGGGGATCCCACAGCAGCCGAAGTGACCATTTGGGCAGCTATGGCCTCAGTCTAGGCGGCGTGGGTGTGCCTATGCAAATGAGATCAGCCCCTGAAGTTTTTTTTTTTCCACAACTTGCCACACCTCACCACCAGATGTCAGGGTGGAGCTCATCCTGACACTGCTTACAAATATAAAAAAACAACATGCCTGTAGGTACAAAATTAGAAAGGCCAAGACACAAAATGAGATTAAACTAGCTAAAGACATAAGGGGTAACAAGAAAACATTCTACAAATACATTGGAAGCAAGAGGAAGACCAAGGACAGGGTAGGCCCATTACTCAATGAGGGGGAAAAAACAACAGAAAATATGGAAATAGCAGATGTGCTAAATGACTTTGTTTGTTTTCACTGAAAAGTTTAGTAGCAAGTGGAATCTAATTTAATGAATGTCAGTGAAAATGAGGTAAGATCAGAGGCTAAAATAACGAAAGAACAAGTTAAAAATTACTTAGACAAGTTAGATGTCTTCAAGATACCAGTGCCTGATTAAATACATCCTAGAATACCCAAGGAGCTGACTGAGGAGATATGTGAGACATTAGCGATTATCTTCAAAAAGTCATGGAATATAGGAGAGATTCCAGAGGACTGGAAAAGGGCAAATATAGTGCCAATCTATAAAAAGGGGAATAAGGACAAGCCGGGGAATTACAGACCAGTCAGCTTAACTTCAGTACCCAGAAAGATAATGGAACAAATAATTAAGCAATCAGATTGCAAACACCTAGAAAAGAATAAGGTGATAAGTAACAGGCAAAGGGATTTGTGAAGAACAAGTCATGTCTAACAAACCTAATGGCTTTCTTTGACAGGGTAACAAGCCTTGTGGATGGGGGGGGAAGCAGTAGATTTGGTATATCTTGACTTTAGTAAGGCTTTTGATACTGTCTCACATGACTAACTAGGGAAATACAATCTAGACATCCCTATTACAAGATGGGTGCATAACTGGTTGGAAAACCATTCCCAAAGAGTAGTTATCAGCAGTTCATAGTCAAGCTGGAAGGGCATATTGAGTGGGGACCCGCAGGAATCAGTTCTGGGTTCAGTTCTGTTCAATATCTTCTTCAATGATTTAGATAATGGCAGAGTACACTTATAAAGTTTGTGGATGAGACCAAATTAGGAGGGGTTGCAGATGCTTTGGAGGATAGGATTAAAATTCAAAATGATCTGGACAAATGGTCTGAAGTAAATAGGATGAAATTCAATAAGGACAAATGCAAAGCACTCCACTTAGGGAGGAACAATCAGTTGCACACATACAAAATGGGAAATGACTGCCTAGGTAGGAGTACTGCGGAAAGGGATCTGGGGAGTCATAGTAGATCACAAGCTAAATACAAGTCATCAGTATAACACTTGCAAAAAAAGCAAACATCATTCTGGGATGTATTAGCAGGATCGTGTAGTATGGTTGGTGATGTTTATCTTAGGGGAGAAGGGGGTGTGGACAGATGGTGTGTGTGGAGCCTGTGGATGTTGGGAATGGCTATGAGATGGGTTGAAGTGGGGGTGGGGGTGGGTGTATGTGGGTGTGTGTGGATGTAAAAGGTTGAGAGTGCCTGTGGGGGTAAAGTTTAGGAGTGACTGCATGGGGATGTTAGGCGTGGGGCAGGGAGTGGCTGTGTGTGTAGGTGGGCTAGGAATGTCCTTTTAGGGGGGTTGGCAATAGCTTACTTGTGAGGGAGCTAGGAGTGGTTGAGTGTGAATATGGAGGGGGACCAGGAGTAGCTCTGTGATTGCAGGGGAAGTGGGGAGTGGGGCTGGGAGTGGCTCTGTGTGTGTGGAGGGGGGAACTGAATAGTTCTGTGGGGAGGTTGGGCCTGAGAGTGGCTCTCAGGATCATGGGAACACTCAAGCCACTCCACCACATCAAGGTCATCATCCACAGCTAAATGTAAATGTTTGCATCTAGGAACAAAGAATTAAAGCCACTCTTACAGAAATAGGGGGCTCTATCCTGAAGACAGTGACTCCTCCACAACAACATGTCCGCGTGGTCGTCAGCAATGGATCTGAAACAGACCCCTTCCTAGTCAAGACAGAAGTCAAGCAAGGCAGTGTCGTCGCTCCAACCCTCTTCTCTATCTTCCTTGCTGTCATCCTCCGCCTCATTGCTGACAAGCTCCCCTCCAGACTTGATATCCAACACAGAATGGGTGGCAAGCTCTTCAGCCTCAATCGCCTCCAATCCAAGACAAAGACTTACTAAATCAGTCATTCATCAGTCATCAGTCATTCAACTACTAAATCAGTCATTCAACTATGCAGATGACTGTGCTCTGTGCACCCATGCAGAAGAAGATCTTCAAACAACAGCTGACATCTTCTCTGAGGCCTCCGTCCAACTAGGCCTCACACTCAACACCAAGAAAACTAAAGTGCACCACCAGGATCCTGCTCCCGCAGTCACGAGCAACAAAGAGACCCTGGAGAACATGGAGCACTTCCCCTACCTTGTCAACTATCTGTCGCAGACAGACAACATTGACGAGGCGATTCAACATTGCCTCCAATGTGCCAGTGGACCTTTCGGACACTTTAGAAAATGTGTCTTCGAAGATGGTGACATCAAGAACAAAGCCAAGCTTGTGGTGTACCAGGCCATTATCCCTGCTCTCCTGTAGAATGCTGAAACCTGGGTCATGTACAATAGACACCTCAAGGCTCTTGAATGATACCATCAATGGTACCTCCGCAAAATCTTCTGAATCAAGTGGGATGAGCGAAGCACTAACATCAGCATTCTGTACCAAGCCCAAACTTCCAGCACCATGATCATCCACCAACAACTCTGTTGGACTGGTCACATTCTTCGAATGCCAGACTATCTACTCCTGAAGCAGGTCATGTTCTCACAACTGAGCTAAGGCCAATGGAAGAGAGGAAGGCAAAAAAAGTGCTTCAAAGACTCCGTTAAAGCCAACATAAACTTATGGGAAACCCAAGCCTTCGACTGATTAAAATGGGGAAGGACCTTCTGGCAAGGATCCCAGCATTTTGAGATCCAATGAAGACAACAGGAATTGGAGAAACAGGAAAGGAGGAAAGAATGCGCTCCAGCCTAACTCAACAATTCAGATCCGCCCCTTCCACTGGCAAATGTCAGCCCCAGCTGTGATAAGATCTGTGGATCATAGAATCATAGAATCATAGAATATCAGGGTTGGAAGGGACCCCAGAAGGTCATCTAGTCCAACCCCCTGCTCGAAGCAGGACCAATTCCCAGTTAAATCATCCCAGCCAGGGCTTTGTCAAGCCTGACCTTAAAAACCTCTAAGGAAGGAGATTCTACCACCTCCCTAGGTAACGCATTCCAGTGTTTCACCACCCTCTTAGTGAAAAAGTTTTTCCTAATATCCAATCTAAACCTCCCCCATTGCAACTTGAGACCATTACTCCTCGTTCTGTCATCTGCTACCATTGAGAACAGTCTAGAGCCATCCTCTTTGGAACCCCCTTTCAGGTAGTTGAAAGCAGCTATCAAATCCCCCCTCATTCTTCTCTTCCGCAGACTAAACAATCCCAGCTCCCTCAGCCTCTCCTCATAAGTCATGTGCTCTAGACCCCTAATCATTTTTGTTGCCCTTCGCTGGACTCTCTCCAATTTATCCACATCCTTCTTGTAGTGTGGGGCCCAAAACTGGACACAGTACTCCAGATGAGGCCTCACCAGTGTCGAATAGAGGGGAACGATCACGTCCCTCGATCTGCTCGCTATGTCCCTACTTATACATCCCAAAATGCCATTGGCCTTCTTGGCAACAAGGGCACACTGCTGACTCATATCCAGCTTCTCGTCCACTGTCACCCCTAGGTCCTTTTCCGCAGAACTGCTGCCTAGCCATTCAGTCCCTAGTCTGTAGCGGTGCATTGGATTCTTCCATCCTAAGTGCAGGACCCTGCACTTATCCTTACTGAACCTCATCAGATTTCTTTTGGCCCAATCCTCCAATTTGTCTAGGTCCTTCTGTATCCTATCCCTCCCCTCCAGCGTATCTACCACTCCTCCCAGTTTAGTATCATCCGCAAATTTGCTGAGAGTGCAATCCACACCATCCTCCAGATCATTTATGAAGATATTGAACAAAACCGGCCTCAGGACCGACCCCTGGGGCACTCCACTTGACACCGGCTGCCAACTAGACATGGAGCCATTGATCACTACCCGTTGAGCCCGACAATCTAGCCAGCTTTCTACCCACCTTATAGTGCATTCATCCAGCCCATACTTCCTTAACTTGCTGACAAGAATACTGTGGGAGACCGTGTCAAAAGCTTTGCTAAAGTCAAGAAACAATACATCCACTGCTTTCCCTTCATCCACAGAACCAGTAATCTCATCATAAAAGGCGATTAGATTAGTCAGGCATGACCTTCCCTTGGTGAATCCATGCTGACTGTTCCTGATCACTTTCCTCTCATGTAAGTGCTTCAGGATTGATTCTTTGAGGACCTGCTCCATGATTTTTCCAGGGACTGAGGTGAGGCTGACTGGCCTGTAGTTCCCAGGATCCTCCTTCTTCCCTTTTTTAAAGATTGGCACTACATTAGCCTTTTTCCAGTCATCCGGGACTTCCCCCGTTCGCCACGAGTTTTCAAAGATAATGGCCAAGGGCTCTGCAATCACAGCCGCCAATTCCTTCAGCACTCTCGGATGCAACTCGTCCGGCCCCATGGACTTGTGCACGTCCAGCTTTTCTAAATAGTCCCTAACCACCTCTATCTCCACAGAGGGCTGGCCATCTCTTCCCCATTCTGTGATGCCCAGCGCAGCAGTCTGGGAGCTGACCTTGTTAGTGAAAACAGAGGCAAAAAAAGCATCGAGTACATTAGCTTTTTCCACATCCTCTGTCACTAGGTTGCCTCCCTCATTCAGTAAGGGGCCCACACTTTCCTTGTCTTTCTTCTTTTTGCCAACATACCTGAAGAAACCCTTCTTGTTACTCTTGACATCTCTTGCTAGCTGCAGCTCCAGGTGCGATTTGGCCCTCCTGATATCTTTCCTACATGCCCGAGCAATATTTTTATACTCTTCCCTGGTCATATGTCCAAACTTCCACTTCTTGTAAGCTTCTTTTTTATGTTTAAGATCCGCTAGGATTTCACCATTAAGCCAAGCTGGTCGCCTGCCATATTTACTATTCTTTTGACTCATCGGGATGGTTTGTCCCTGTAACCTCAACAGGGATTCCTTGAAATACAGCCAGCTCTCCTGGACTCCTTTCCCCTTCATGTTAGTCCCCCAGGGGATCCTGGCCATCTGTTCCCTGAGGGAGTCGAAGTCTGCTTTCCTGAAGTCCAGGGTCCGTATCCTGCTGCTTACCTTTCTTCCCTGCGTCAGGATCCTGAACTCAACCAACTCATGGTCACTGCCTCCCAGATTCCCATCCACTTTTGCTTCCCCCACTAATTCTACCCGGTTTGTGAGCAGCAGGTCAAGAAAAGCTCCCCCCCTAGTTGGCTCCCCTAGCACTTGCGCCAGGAAATTGTCCCCTACGCTTTCCAAAAACTTCCTGGATTGTCTATGCACCGCTGTATTGCTCTCCCAGCAGATATCAGGAAAATTAAAGTCACCCATGAGAATCAGGGCATGCGATCTAGTAGCTTCCGTGAGTTGCCGGAAGAAAGCCTCATCCACCTCATCCCCCTGGTCTGGTGGTCTATAGCAGACTCCCACCACTACATCACTCTTGTTGCACACACTTCTAAACTTAATCCAGAGACACTCAGGTTTTTCCACAGTTTCGTACTGGAGCTCTGAGCAGTCATACTGCTCCCTTACATACAGTGCTACTCCCCCACCTTTTCTGCCCTGCCTGTCCTTCCTGAACAGTTTATAACCATCCATGACTGTACTCCAGTCATGTGAGTTATCCCACCAAGTCTGTTATTCCAATGACGTCATAGTTCCTTGACATCACCAGGACCTCCAGTTCTCCCTGCTTGTTTCCAAGGCTTTGTGCATTTGTATATAAGCACAATTTGTATATAAGCACAATCCCGGATTGGTCTCAGTAGCCAACTGCAGCTCTACCAGCAATCACTGGCTATCATTTCATGATAGACAATCATCCTCAAACTCCAAGGGATCACTGACTATTAAAATGCATATTGGCTGCTTGTACCCTAGCTTACTAAGCAATTCAGATTGCTCTGAATCAGTTACCTGTCCTCTTCATTATTTTCCATTCTGCCAATTTTTGTGTCATTTGCAAACTTTATCTATGATGATTTTATGTTTTCTTCCATGTCATTGATAAAGAAGTTAACTAACACAGGGCCAAAAGCCAATCCTTCCTGTGAGAGTAGCTCTATATGTGGGGAAGGAAGAGAAGGGGATGGGAGTGGCTCTGGGCAGTGATGGGAATGGCTCTCTGTACATGAGTAGGAGCTGGAAGTAGCTCTGGGGGAGGGAGAGGGTTGGGAGTGACTGTGGAGGGAGAACTGGGAGTGGCATTTTGTGTGTCTGTAGATGGAGAATGGGAGTGGATGTGTGTGAAGGCAAGGCTAGGAGTCTGAGTGTGTGTGTGTGCACACACGTGAGAAAGAGACACAATATAGACCCACATTAGATGTGGATGAACTAAGGTTTTAAATGGAGTTGGTATATTAGCATGAGCAACAGGCCCAAAACATGTGACCAAAAAGTCTGAGATCATGAGAAAGAAGAGCTGATGTGTTAAACTGGTAGTGATGCTTCAAAATATCAGTGTTGTTTTATTTAAAGTTTGGGATAAAATAACACAAATATAAATAAATAAATACGGTTAATTGGGTACTAGGTACAGTAAATAATTGGCTATATAAAAAATGGCTTCAATACCCTTAGCTAAGGTCCAATAATTGGCAATGACATCACTTGTTTGTTAAAGGGTATTAAAAAAGTAAACTCCTTAAGAGTTCATTTCTAAGACCTACCTGACCAAGTTGGAGCTGACCAATATGGATCTAAGCATCCCTGAGTTTAGTGTGTTTGTAAGTATCTTGATCAAATGCTTATGTTTTGTTATTGTTTGAATGTAGTAAATTACTTATTATTTAGGCATGTTTAGAGCAATTGTATTAATAATAATTGTCTTTGGATTTAATAAAGGAATGTATGGTTAAATTAGTGTTGTGGTAACACCCTGTTGCGACAGACTGTACCCTTACGTTCACCACTTATACAAAACCATGCTAAATTTTGTACAAAGTATGCCTTGAGGTATCATTTGAAAACTCATAATTCACTGACCATTATTGTTCTGATAAAATGTGGCAACATTGTTTGTAAAGTTATAAGATTTTACTGTATGACATTGCTGAGACATGCTTCAAGTTTTTTTTAAAAAGCAGCCCAAACCAGTTCCTCAGAGACAAAAGGTGAGCCAGCACCTCCACCAGGTGTCAACATAATCAAGTGGACTATTAAAGGGGGTCCCCTGTATACACTGCGGTTGCGTTCTTGAAAAGGGCGATGGATACCCAAACAACGTATACCGGGGAATTTTTCCCCATAAGAAATAATGGAATAAGGGGGGGATGTATTCACAACTTGACAATGCTCTTTTCGCCTAAACAGTGTACCTTTTTACAATGAAAAGTTATACAGTACACATTTTACACATAAAACATTGAATAAAATAATGTAGAACCCTACTAACACCAAACACACAGAACATTTTAATACAATAAATACAGTAGAGTAATACAGTATAAAACAGTGTTGATTATGCTAAACTTAGGAAGAGGTGACGGCTGGATTTTCTTGGGTTGCTTTTTGGTTGCAGAAGTCTTAAAAAAGTATTTTATCGACAGCTGCTCTCCTGCATGAATCCTTGAACGATAGATCTCCCTGTAGCAAGCCACTGCATCATTGAAAACCCTGGAGACTTTGTCAGACTATTCACAAGAAGGATCACTGCTCTGTATGATTTCCGTCATCTCATCTAGCAATCCAGAGAAATGGGAGAGATTCTTTGTCATCAGACTCCTGGCTTCCTGCCCTACATCATCGTCATCATCATCCTTGCTTTCTTCAGATATCCATTGTTGGTCCAGCTCAATCAGTTCATTTGTCAGTTGCTCAGCCTGAGACTCCAGCAACTCCTGTACATCCTCCTCCTCCATCTTCTTGAAGCTGACATCCTTTGCCAACTTGACAATTGCTTGCTCGAGACCAGGAACAGCATCAAATCCCACAAAGCTGTGGACAGCATCTGGCCATGCATGGCACCAAACGCCGTTCATACTTTGCGAGGTGACCTCTTCCCACGACGCATCAATGTTTTCCACACCATTCAAGGTGTTGTAGGACTTCCAACACTCCTTTACACTGGGCTTTCCTTCACCTGCTGTCTCCTGAATCAGAATGGAGAATGTCCTCCGTAGCTAATAAGCCTTGAACGTGGCTGGCGGATGCAAGTACAGTACTGTACTGTACAATAGGGGAATGTGTTCCAATTCACGTCAGTCCTGATCCATGCAAACATAACAAGGACCAACATAAATCGGAACATATTCCCCTATTGATGAGCGACGGCTATCTGAAACAACAGATAAGGGGGAGATGGTGTAAGCAAGAAATTCACATATTGGCAAATAAACAGCTGGGGGTTCCCATCCAAAATAGACTTGCTGTCACCTGGACCCCAGCTAGAGATTATTCTAAAAGAGGAGGAAAAGACAAAAATGAGGAATAGAGGCCCCAAATCACCTCTCACCTCCATTCCTCTCTGCTCACTGCAATAACATGCCCTAAAGAAACACTGGAGTGGGGGAGGGGTCCTGGCTGGAAGGCTTTCAGCTAGTAAAGGCTGCAAAAATCATGTGGTAAGAAAAGCCTTTGTGTAAATGGGACTGGTCCCGCTCTTGTGGGGAACTTTCCTGGCTTATATACTACCCCAGTGAAACCTGGGCTAGCGAAAGGATCCAAGTCCTCGTTCCCACTCCTTTTACCCAGAGGCCCGCCTGACCTCGAGGACTCCCCTTCCACTCTCCTGTGTGGCAGAGTCCTCGTAACCCTGACAAAACTGGGCCCAGGATTCCCGGGGGGCTCAACCCCCAATCTTGTCATGGTCACGTAGGTTACAATCCCCTCCAAGTCTGGTCTGCAAGGCCTCTTGGCTGGTGGCATCTCCCTGTGCAGGGCCCTGTGCCCAGATCCCCCTCGCTCTCCCAAGCTGTTCACCACACCCAGCTCTGGACTGCTCCAGTTCCACTTCCATTCTGCCTCAGCACTGCTGCTGCTCTGCCTCCAGTTCTCTGGGCTGCTTTTCTGACCCCTCTGGCTCTGGTTGCTGCAGCTCTCCTCCCAGCATGGATCTGCTCTCTGGGCTGCTTCTCTGACTCTTGCTGCCACTCTCCCCAGCTCAGGCTGCTTCTCTGATGGTCTCTGGCTCTGGCCGGCATGGCTCTGCTCCCCAGCTCAGCCTGAGCTCCTGCTCTCTCCTTAGCTTGGCCCCATTCTGGCCCAGGCAGCTCCAGCTCATATGGAGGATGGGACGCCCCCCAGCCTCCTGTCTCTGCCCTTAGACTGCCTGCCACATCAATCAGGCTGACCTGGAGCACTGGCCTCTCCCCATTGCCCCTGAGGAGTGTCAGTCTCAGAGTCCCGATTTCCCATCAACCCTTCCTTTTCCTTTTGGTACTGGGAGCTAGCCAACCAAAAAAACCCACTGAGTTTTAGTTAAGGGCCAACAGTCCTCTTGCATTTGCTTTGATTTCAATTAGCTTGCTATGTTAGGTATTAGTTTACATTTTTGCCCTTTATTTTCTTTGTAACCAATACTGACTTTTATGCCTCATTATTTGCAATCACTTAAAATCTTTCTTTCTGTAGTTAATAAACTTGTTTTAACTAAATCGGTGTGTGTTTGGATTGAAGTGTTTGGGAGCCTCCATTTGGATAATAAGATTTGTGCATATCACTTTCTATTATTGAAATGACAGACTTTCTATGAGCTTGTATTGCACAGAAGGAAAGAGCTGGGTAGTACAAGATGCACATTTCTGAGCACCAGTCTGGGCCTGGGCATTTGCTGGTGTTGCCCTAGAACGTAAGTAATGAATGGTTAGCTGTAACACTCATACAATTCAGCTGAGAGTGATTTTCCATGCTAGAGGCTGAGACAGCAGGACCAGATTGGAGAATTGAGGAGACACATCAGTCCATATCATATCCTAAGGAAAATCACTCCTGTATAAAAAATAATTCCAACAGTATGTGTGGGGAAGAGGGCTGGGAGTTACTGTGTGCAGGCATGCGTGAAGATTAAGAGTGGCTATATATGTCCGGGGGGGGAGGAGGGGGGAGAAAGTTAGGAGAGACTGTGGGGGAAAGGGGCACTGGGAGTAGTTGTGGGCAGGGTTAGGAGTAGCTGTGTGTAGGAGAAGGCAGTTGTGGGATGCGGAGGGGAGCTGGGAGTGGCTATATGTATGTAGGGGGCTGGCTCTGAGTGAGGGGGTTAGTAGAAGGGGATATTATACAGGTGACCTGGGAGCAGCTTCATGTTGGGGTGAAGGGGGGCTCAAAATGGCTCTGGGAGGGCTATGGGGGAAGTCTGGCAGTGGCACTGTGCGGAGCTGATGGGAGTCTGGGAGTAGCTCTGTGAGGAGTGATGCGGGGCTCAGAGTAGCTTGGGGTTAACTGGGAGCAGTGCTGTTGGGGATAGTAGGGGGTGCGGAGTGGCACTGTGGGGGAGTGACAGGGTTTGGAATGGCTCCATGGGGGGGGGGTGTCTACGAGTGGTGGTGTGGCAGGAGTGACAGGGGCTCAGAGTGGCTCTGTAGGGGGTCCAGGAGTGGCATGGGGGGTGGCATAGGGTTACCATACGTCCAGGTTTCCCCAACATTTCCTTTTTTGATCTTCCACCCTCTGTCCAAGCGGAGTTTTCAAATAAGATGAAATGTACAAGATTCTTGTGGAGCAGATGCTGCAGCTCAGAAACAGCTGGCTCCACATCCGGATGGGTCCCTCCACTGCAGCCACAGCTACCGGATCCTACCCAACAAGCCCCAGCTCCCAGCCCTGGGGAGAGGAAGAGGCAGGGAGCCGTGACTGACAGTTGGCTGGCACTGTGTCTTAGGCCTGCACCAGCCGCCCTGCCACCAACCCAAGGAGCAACACTGCCCTCGCCCTTTGAGAGTGAGGCCACAGGTACCCGCTCCAGCACCCCCCAGGAACCCCTCCCAGTACACAGACCCCCTCCCATGCCCCCTCCCAGTACACAGACCCCCTCCCATACCCCCCAGTGCCCACCCCAGTACAGACCCCCAATACCCTCTCCCAGTACACAGACCCCTCCCCATACACAAAAAGAAAAGGAGTACTTGTGGCACCTTAGAGACTAACCAATTTATTTGAGCATGAGCTACAGCTCACTTCAGACACAGACCCCATACACAGACCCCCTTCCCATACCCCTCAATGCCCACCCCAGTACACAGACCCCCCAATACCCTCTCCCAGTACACAGACCCCTCCCCAGACACAGACCCCAGACACAGACCCCCCTCCCATACCCCCCAATGCCCCCTCCCCATACAGACCCCCCAATACCCACCCCAGTACACAGAGCCCCCAAAACTCCTCCCAGCACAGACACACTCCTCCCTCACCCATACCCGCCCCACCCCCCAAACAGCACCCCCCGGATGCACCCTGCTCCAGCTCCCGCGCCAGCCGCGGCCTCTCTCTGGGCGACGTGAGCCCCGGGGGAGCGAGGGGCTCTCCAAGCGGCGGTTCGGAGCCCCGCTGGGGGCGCTCACGCCGGTCGCTCCGGCCCGCGCCCCTCACGCACGCGACGCCCGCGCAGCGGGGGGGTGGGGCCGGAAGTGGCGGCACGGGGGAGAGGGCGGGGCCACGGGGGGCGCAGCGTCCGGCGGCCGCCATCGCCATTCCGCGGCGCGGGGGAGGGGCGGGAGCGGAGCGTCCCTCGCGCAGCCACCGTTGCCCCGTGGCCGTTGGCGGGACTGGGCCGCGCGGCGCTGGGCCCCGCTCCCGCCATGGAGGAGAAGGGCTTCTCCAAGGAGCTGGACCAGTGGATCGAGCAGCTCAACGAGTGCAAGCAGCTGAGCGAGAGCCAGGTGCGGAGCCTCTGCGAGAAGGTGAGTCCGCCTGGGCCCGGCCCGCCAGGCGGCGGCGGGTCCGGGGTGGGGCCGCCCCGGGTGCTCGCGCTGGGCTCCGCTCTTCCCGGGCCCGCCGGGCTCCTTGGGCCGAGTCCGCCGGGGAGCGGGCCCGGTCCCCGCCCCTAAGCCCCGTGCTCGGTCCGCGGGGGCGGGGGTCGCTGGAGGCCTGGCGGCCAGCTGACCCCTGTGGCCTGGCGGTGGGGTTTGCCTGGGGGTAGTGTCAGACAGCCTCCATGGGTGCCGCAGCCGTACATTTCCGATGCTTTGTGCGGGGGCTTGGCTCGCCCCCTCTCTGAATCCCAGCATCGCTGTGTTCGTGTGTCCGCGCGCAGGAGAGCCAAGGCAGCCGGGCCATGAGGGACCTTTCGGGGCAGGTAGGTAGCCACGGAAAAGCAGCGATGGGCCAAGTCATTTACCAGTGACCGTCTTAAACAGATGTCCAGCCCCCTTCCTGCCCCTGAGTTATTACAGCCCGTAGTCTTCTTGCATGTCCACGAGCTAGAGAACGGGTTGTGGTTTGGTTGGTTGAGTTACCTCTTGCATCCCAGTAGCCCTATTTAAGATTTATCTGAGCTGTGGCCTGGATTAGTAGTCTGTATAACTCTAGCAACTATGTATTAATGTTAATGATTTAGCTTAATTAAATTTAACTGCGTCAAATACAGAACTAGATAAATTCATGTAGCAGGATAGGTCCATCAATGACTGTTAGCCAGGATGGGCAGGGATGGTGTCCTAGCCTGTTTGCCAGAAGCTGGGAATGGGCGACAGGGGATAGATGGATCACTTGATGGTGACCTGTTCTGTTCATTCCCTCTGAAGCACCTGGCATTGGCCACTGTCAGAAGACAGGATACTGAGCTAGATGGACGGTTGGTCCGACCCAGTATGGTGATTCTTATGTTTTTATAGCCTGTGCACAAGATTTTAATTTTCTATACAGAAATTTTGTAGCATGTTACTCCATTATTTTGATTAGTCAGACAAAAGATTGACCCATGCTAAACTTCTTAAAGGGACCCAGTTTTACTTAATTTGAACTTAAACTAACACTTATAAATTTTCTGAAAATTCATTCTGTACACACAGTGCTGTAAATTTGGAGAGGGTGCACTGTATTTTTCATACATAAAGGAATCCCTGCAAAGAAAAATATCTGATGTAAGGTTAAAGGAAGTGTGTGTTATAAGTACATAGTATCTTACTAGCAACTTACCTTTTAGAAGCGCTTGGCACTATTTCTGTATCTCCAATTAAGGGTGTTGATCTGTTTCTCTGTCTTCTCCACCTAATGTCTAAGACCATGGCAGCTAAATAATATTGAGCCTTGGCGTCACAGAACTTAAATTATGTTTCTTCATAGTTTAAATTTGACAGGATAAACTATGTAGACTGTACTAACAGGAACATTACTTGTAGTTGATTAAAGCACAGGTCCAGTGATCCCTTTCAGACCCTCAACAGGAATTGGAAACCACCCACCTATCTCAAAGGTGTGCTAATCATGGTTGAGGCCTGGAGGCCTCTGTAATACAAATACTAATTAATAATAAAACTAACTGTAGATATTGTAAAACTGTTTTCAATGCTAGTCATGGAAAGTGTGCTGAACCCCTGAGTGAGGCATGTTGGTTTGTCACTGGTGACTAGGAAGTTTTCCTGATTTTGGTAGAGGAGGGAAACACTGCCATAGCTTTTGCAGAATCTAAGCTGCTTCTTTAAGAATCATCTCTATGGATCCCACTCACAATACACACGTGGGTTTGGAACCTTTTGAGTCAACAGTGTCTGTACCTTCATGTTTTTGTGTCTAATGGCATAAAGGGCAGCATGGCCCCAAATGCTTGTTGGTTTCTTGTTACATAAGAACAGCCATACTGGGGCAGACCAAAGGTCCATCTAGCCCATTAACTTGTCTTCCGACAGTGGCTAATGCCGGATGCTTCAGCGGGAATGAAGAGAACAGGTAATCATTAAGTGATCCATCCCCTGTCGCTCATTCCCAGCTTCTGACAAAGAGAGGCTAGGGACATCATCCCTGCCCATCCTGGCTAATAGTCATTGATGGACCTATCCTCCATGAACTTATCTAGTTCTTTTTTGAACCTTGTTATAGTCTTGGCCTTCACAACATCCTCTGGCAAGGAGTTCCACAGGTTGACTGTTTGGTGTGTGAAGAAATACTTCCTTTTGTTTGTTAAACCCGCTGCCTATTAATTTCGTTTGGTGACCCCTAGTTCTTTGTTATGAGAAGGAGTAAATAACACTTCTTTATTTACTTTCTCCACACCAGTCATGATTTATTGACCTTTATCATATCCCTCCTTAGTAGATTTTTTCCAAGCTGAAAACTCCCGGTTTTATTAATCTCTCCTCATATGGAAGCTGTTGCATACCCCTAATCATTTTTGTTGCCCTTTTCTGAACCTTTTCCAATTCTAACATATCTTTTTTGAAATGGGGTGACCACATCTGCATGCAGCGTTCAAGATGTGGGTGTACCATGGATTTATAGAGAGGCAATATTATATTTAATATCTTATTATCTATCCGTTTCCTAATGATTCCCAACATCGTTAGCTTTTTTTGACTGCTGCCGCACATTGATTGGATGTTTTCAGAGAATTACCCACGACTCAAGATTTTTTTTCTTGAGTGGTAACATCTACTTTAGACCCCATCATGTTATATGTATAGTTGGGATTATGTTTTCCAATGTGCATTACTTTGCATTTATCAACACTAAATTTCGGCTGTCATTTTGTCACCCAGTCTTGTGAGATCTCTTACCCAAGGCAGTAAGTGGAAACTTAGTGCTATCTGTTCTGCTCTCTCTAGCTCCTTGACCTCACAAAGCAAATTTAAATTCTCCTCTAGTTCTTAACCCAGTTTCTTAGTAAGTTTCAATAACAAGTAGCAGCCTTTTCTCCTTTTTTTGATCATTACCAGCCAGTCAGTGCTGAGGTACCTTTCACTCCTCAAGAGGAATCAAAAGCCTCAGGCTTCAAGCCCTGCTAGCATGTGATGATGTCATGTCCATGACAGCCAAACCTGATGTGTGTTCTGTCTGGGGAAAATCCACAACCCCGGTTGTTGTTCAGTGTATTGGTCCTCTTCAGACTGGACAGCTCAGTTGACCTTGGCAGCAATCCCTGAGATGTATTGGAGCCTTGAGCTGGTGTCCACATCGTCGATACTAGCATGGGTATCAGCACTGATGTTGGTACCAATGATAGTATAAGGGGATATTCTGGTGTCACCAAGTTGGAGTCCCTTGTGTTGGACTTAGTGTGAGTTCTGATGGAAAGGTACTGAAACACCTCCTTAACACCAGTTGCCTCCCCAGTACGATACTACTCCATTGTTCCAATGTCTGCCAGATACCCTGGCACGTAGGAGATCAGTACCCTTTTTGATCCAATATACTTCTCTTCCTTCTCCTACTTTCTCAGAGCCGAGTTTTGAGCCCTCCCCAGAACCCTGACCCCCCCTTAACCTTCTCTGGAACAGAAGGATTCAGTATTGTCTTTGTCATTATCGGGGATTGATCCAAGGGTCACATTGGGGGTCCTCCTCTAAAATAAATCTGAGTACCTCAGATGCACACAATGTCTCCTTTGCACCCTCACTCCTCTCTCTTGGTTCCTGCACCTCCTTAGCTGTATCCTTATGGAATACATGGACTGTACTGGACAATGTGGATTCTCCCTGCTCAACCTCCCAGAGGCAACTCCCCTCATAGGTCTCTTTTCTAGTCAAGTCAAAACTAGCTAGAGGTGTTGAAATGCAGAAGGTGGAGGAAAATTTTGAGGATCCCCGAGATAACTGCACTGATAACCCGGAACTTGCAACTGGTCTACTTGCCCCTCATCACCAGATGAAGCAGTTACACTATAATCCCGTCTCTCTGTGTGATTACTTTAGAGCTTCCAAGACTTGATGAGGAGAACAGCTAACATGATAAATATAGACTGCCATTGGCACAGAAGGCACAAACTTTTCAACAGAGGCAGGGTGGCAGTGCCCATCTGTGAAGAGGTCCTCAAACCACCAAAATATCTGTGACTCACTCTAGCCTCTCTTTTCCCTGACATACAGAAGAGAAGAGGTACCACGTCCCACATAAGGGCTTTGAGTACTTCTGATCTTACCTACACAATGTGCTCTAGTTGGCCATGTAGTACAGGAGAAATTTATGTAAATGGGACCTCCAAAGGCTGTGTGTGTAAAAGGAGGAGGGTGGACAAACAGGCTGATGTTGTTAGGCAGAAAAGCTTATTCTGCAACTTGCCAAATGTGTGTCACCAAATAGTAAGCTCTGTTGGTGGAATGATTTTCTTATATGGGATAAGATGATACGTTTTCTCAAGAAGATCCAACAAGAGGATAGAATGGAGCTTGGAGACATCATGACAGATGGACTGCTGGTGGTGAAGACATCCCTTCAGGTAGATCTAGATGCCTCTGAATGGTGGCTACAGCCATCACAGAGCATCCTGGTTACAATAGTTGGGTATATCAAAGCAGCTCCAAATGGCCGTTAAGGATATTGTTTGCAGGATATGAGCTCTTCAGCCTGAAAATGGACAAGGCACTCCATACCTTCAGGGATTCCAGTGCTAGTTGGTGCTCCTTGGGTCTGTAAGATCCAGCTAATTAAACAAATAATACAGTGTTGCAAGATCATTGCAGACAATTGACCTCTCTACCAGCATCAGAGATCTTGGAGCCTTCCAAAAAGAAACCATTCTTTTCCTGCAGATGAATTTTTTTCTCTTCTACTGATTCAGTGCCTCACCAATCCTGTCAACATAATCTGACATGCTCCTTTTCCCCACTTTCCTTCTCACAAGCATGGGCTGGAATTGCATTAGACTGGTGGGTCCTACAGACTGTCATAGGCATTTTATTCAATTCCAGTCCTCGCCTACCACCCATCTCTCTTCAGGGACCTTTCTTAGAATACATTAGTGAATCTTTCTTTTTTTCAGTTTTAATTTTGACTACACATGGGATCATTCAAACTATACATAGTTTCTCCTTTATGTGATTCATGTTTGAAACAAGAAAATACCACAATATAACTAGCAAGAAGGCTTGGGGGCAGTTGTAGTGCCTAAAGCTACTTGTAACTTCTTGAAATGTAGTCAGTTTAAAAAATGGTATAACATTAAACAAAGATTTGATCTCATAGCTTTGCTCTCATTGCCTATCTTCAGTAATTTTGCAGTTAAGTCAAATACTATATTTATGTCATTGCAGTTCCACTTTTATACACTGGCATCACTAACCTTTAAAGACCAGAATAGGTGACATCAACAAAATTGCCCATGTGATTGACAGTGACCTGTGTGGTCCCAGAGTATGACTTAATTTTTCAGTGGTAGAACTCTGACTCGATTGAAGAAAAGAATGAAGTCTGTTTTGAGAACCCTAGAATGGTTGTTGAAGCCTTACACTCTTCATGCCCCTTTATCTCAGGGATTTCTGCAGTAGTTATCACTTGGGTCTGTAAGACTAGCTGTTTCTGCATACTCTGTCCACTCATGATATCATATCATGGCCTTCCATATGTTGTACACTCCATACTACTGATCTCTATTGCATTCCAGCCTCTGCAACACTATGGCAGTTCTCTTGTCCATAAAATAGTAAATGGAAAATGGTGAGCCTGATACTGAAATGTCAGTTCCAGCTCCACAGAATCCAAAGTACATTTAATCGTACGAAGGCTTCTCAGCCACTCTTCTCTTCCCCCCCCCCCCCCAATAATATTATACAACCAATGGCTAGAGCTGGGGCTGTCCCAGAGTTTTGTGTCTCTTGTAGCTCAATTTGGTGACAGAGGGACATGAAACCGCTTCATGTGAGGAGCTGCCTCCTTCTCATGTCCCATCTGAGGCTGTAACTTCCACATTCAATTGCATGGAAAGGGAGCCAAATACAATGCCAAAGCAGCAAACTCTGAACTGTAGGACAAGTCTGCATATGTAAAAGTGTTCCCCCGGCCCAGCGTGACAAATGTATTCTGGGACTTTAAAATCCCAGAATGCTAGGTTTCTAGGAGGAACGTCTTGAAAATACCCACAGTCTTCTGAGCCAAAAGCAGCTAAAGGTATGTAGAATTGTTCAGATGCTGCCGTGAAGAGTACGGTATAAATAAGTAGGTTAGAGCTGCCTGGACTTTCTTAGAAAATGTGCTGTAAGGATAAGCAAACATTACTTACACATTGTATTGCCTGGATAAAATGCAGGATCGTGGACGTGGTACAACAGTGACTACTGTTTTACAGTCAGATCAAGAGCTATATTAAATACCAAGCTTACCTATAGATGCCTCACTTTGTCATTGATTCAGCTCTGTAGGACCAGCCGCAGGAAGCTCTTATTTACAAGAGCATTGTGATTCTGAATTAGCTTTAGGATCCTAGAGAAAAGGGGAATTTTTTTTATTGTTTAGTAGGACTAAGCTACTCTCCCATCTCCACTCCCCAAATATATAAAAAGTAGCCCTCAAATTTGGAATAAAAAGTAGGACCTAGAATAAATGAGGAAAGTGTTTTCTGAAACTTGACATGTACAGTTTTAGCCAAACAGAGGATGAATGGGAGATAAGCTTGTGGTTTAGATCAATGCAAAAGCTTACAAATGTGTGGGGAAGATTAAAGTGGAAACAGAGGAAGGGTTGGATGAAGAATATTGAGCCTCTCCATTTGCTAAGGCTGTTGGTTGGATAGCATCCCTGGCAAATATTTGTTTAGCCTCAGCTAATGTAGGTCATCAAGAGATTCTTCCCCCCCTTTGGAAGACACCAAACATTTGTTGACCTGTGTTTCATGGAGCTTTCATATGTCTCCATAGTTAAGGATGAGTTTTGCGATTAAAGCAGGGATTCAACATTTTATGTCTGAAAATACAACATACCATGCCCAGAATTGCAATACTTTTTGAGTAATTACAGGTTTCAGAGTAACAGCCGTGTTAGTCTGTATTCGTAAAAAGAAAAAAGAAAAGGAGTACTTGTGGCACCTTAGAGACTAACCAGTTTATTTGAGCATGAGCTTTCATATGCTATGCATCCGATGAAGTGAGCTGTAGCTCACGAAAGCTCATGCTCAAATAAACTGGTTAGTCTCTAAGGTGCCACAAGTACTCCTTTTCTTTTTTCTTTTTTTGAGTAAAAATTTCCTGAGAATCTACAAGTAAATATGTTCATTGGGTTAGGAATTATAATTTTAATTAAATGGTTCCTTTAAGAAATTTAGCTCCCAGTATTAGCCTTTTTTTGTCCCTTTTTCAGTAATAGAATAGGATAGATGGTAGCTGCATATTGAGCAGAGGTCTTGAATGAGCTGTTTAGAGTGTTGTGCAGGTCCCTTTCTTGAGTTCATATAGTTTAGAACCATGTAAGGGTCTGAGCAGTTTAAATTTTCCCTCCAACATGCATTGCTTTACATTTATCGACACTGAACTTCATTTGCTGTCGTGTTGCCCATCACGTATCTTAATTACATCTCTGAAGTTCCTCATAGTCCTCTGCACTTGACTAATGTTAGAAAAATTGGCAGAATACAAAGTTTTCTTGCTGTTCACCTCCCTTTCCTGATATTTAACACTCGGCTTAGAATGGAACGTTGAGGCACTCCACTGTTAACCTTTTGCTAAGATGAAAATTGACTGTTCCTGCTCCTTCCTGTCTCTTAGCTGGTTTCTGGTCTATAACAATACTTTTCCTCTCATTCTATAACTGTAGTTTCTTGAACCTTCCAAACTATCAACTAGTTCTTTTACCCACTTTTATTGCCACATTCAAAGAATTCTAACAATAACTAGGTCTCACATATATTATTTTTCATCAGTAGATCTCAAAGCCCTTAACTACATTAAGAATTGTGATCCTCACAATGTTCCTGTGAGGTAAAGTAGTAGTATGCCCATTATACAAATGGGGAACTGAGGCATAGAGAGACTAAGTGACTTGCCCAGTGTCTCACAGGAATTCTCTGTCAGAGTATGGAATTGAACCTCCTAAGTCCTAGGCGAGTGCCCTAACTGCTGGACTATGCTGTCAGTGAGGTTTTTTTTTTTTCGCAGAACCTTGCTGGTTAAACCTCATCACATCATGATCGTCCAGGCATTTTTTTCTACTTTAAGTACATTTCAACCAATTTATCAGAGACAGATCCATGACTTACTGGTTTGTAGTTCCCTGGAATAGTTTCCTTAGTTCTATGAACACAAATAGAATTGATGTATTTTTTTATTTAGGTAGACAAACGAAAGCAGTCTGCATGCCATTAGAGAAGTCGGGTCTTCTGAGTCCAAATCCAATGTTCTCTACACTGGGTGACACATGACATTTACACATATGTCACTGCCCCCATCCTATAAACTGTGGGTTAATTGGATGAGGGTGCTAGTTGTGCTTTTAAAATTTTTGGGGAGCGGACCTGCTGACAGGGTGGGTGAGAGAAATATTGTTGTCTACCATCTCTTAGCTCTCTCCATCCACAGCTGCCCCTTGCATTTCTAGCTTCCTAAGAACATTTGTGTGTAGCTCAGTTAAACTGTTAAATTACTGTTTTCCCTTCTCTCACTTGCACTTCTCAGGAAAATGTCTGCTAAAATAACTTAAAATTAAATCAAACAAGAGCTAGACCCATGCAGTTGCTAAAGCAGCAGCAGCAGCAGCACCTACAGCACTAGTAATGCCTGGGAGTTGCTGAAGTAACTGGAGTCCTTCCTATCTCCACCCTCCCCCCAGACCCAGTGCATGGCCCCAGTGTTCTGTCTACCTCCAACACCACATGGGTGAGTCTTGCATCTGCTGGAGGAGGGGAGGAAGGGAATGCCACCTCCTCGACTTAACCCACCTTTCCCTTAATTGCTGCCACTCAAGAATGTGAGGAACCTTCGTCTGTGCTTGCTGTGAGTCAGCTCCCCAGCTCCGCTAGCCAGGGGCAACACAAACACTCCCCTCTAGGCCTGTGCAGGCTTTGCTATCCCTCTGCAAGTTAGCGATAGGTATGCTCTGACCCCAAGTCTGCCAAGCATCTCCCTCAAGTGTGCAGCCTTTGGTCCACTGAACACTTTCAGCAGTCATAGATACGCTGTTTCCAAAAGGACAGTACACATCAGCTTACCAGTTTTATCTCAGATCATGGCTCCATTTAACACAGTACTGTATTTAAATATCTTTTTAGTGAAAATAAGCAAAAGTTTCTTGAACAAAGATAAGAGGCTCAAAAGGGAGCAAGTAAAAGCATTAGAAACAAATGATTACATATAAAATCATAACACCACATTTTAGAACCTGGATTTGTTTAACTAGGTTATTTTTTGTTTTATGGAGTAACACTCACCCCAAAGTCCTTCCAGCATTTTTCAGCCAAATCTGTCTGTGATCTTCTTTTCATGAGCCAGTTGCCTGCCAGCTGGTCCCCCAGGTAAAGGATATTGTGTATCTCCTTGCAACCCGAGCTATCTCAAAACAGTCTTTTTGATCTTTTTTCCTAAACCAGACACCCTGCAGCTGGGTTTTTTTCCATAGATATTTTGCAGTCTTAATTAGCTGGTGGTGACTTACATTGTGTCTCATAATGACAAGACCGAGATAAGCCTTTACCCTCTGCCTGAACAGAACCTATCTGAGACATCACCTCCTAGTGACCTGCCTCTAACTTCAAGGCCTTAAGAACATAAAGTTCAGTATAGATATATAACCTCTTAAATATTATCTGTACATACATTTTGCAATGATTATGATGATCAGTGGGCTGTTGGCTCTCAGTAGTGTTCCATGCCACCCTTTGGTGAACTGTTGTGCATAATCTTGACCCAGGGGATCCCTGTAAAACTCTGTGCTCTCTGCCAGTTGGCCGAAAGAGGTTCCTGGGTCACGTCTTGTCCTGCTGCCAGCTAATGTAGTTAGTCCTATAGCTCAAATGGTAGCAGTCTTGGTTGCAGAGCTGAAGTTTCATGAGTCAGACCCTGCTGATTCATGATAAAGGTGGAGGGCTGTTACACTTTAATGTAACAAGTTGTTGATACATTTTTTTTCCTTTTAAAAGAAACCTAAAAGATTACATATTACCATATAACTATTTCATACAAAAAGCTACCTTTGAAAAGTTACTTGGGTTGCAAAATCAAGCACTGAAAAATTAGGACATGCCACTTTGCCAGTTGCCTGCACAACTGTAATTTGGTCCCTTTGTGTATATTCATTGTGGTAGTATAGGATTAAAGACTATTGTATTATAGTCTTCAGTCATCTAGTTCCCCTGAGAAGACTCTTACCTCATTCAGTGCTCAGGTTGGACACACAGTGGGAACAGAGTTAAGATTGCATGGGCAACCATTAATCTAGTGTTCTGTAACTTTGGAATGCATGACTGCAGCCTCAACTTTTTTTGTACATAATACCTTATATATGTTTCTGAATGTTAGTGCATGCTGGTGTAATTCAGTTGACAGCAGTCATCTTCCATCAAGATGCATAGATAAAGGATATTTTTTTAAGAACCATTAGTCCTTTCAAAATCAATTGGACTTAAGTAGGGAGATAGCTGCTGTGCTCAGCACTTCTGAAATGTACTGGAATATTATTTTCTGTTCTGGTATCTGCTTTTCAAAAAGAATATTGAAAAATTAGAGAGGATTCAGAGCCACAAGAACAATTTGAGATTTGGAAAGCCTGTCTTACAGTGAGACTTACAGAACTCACTCTTTTTTTAGGTTTCAGAGTGGTAGCCGTGTTAGTCTGTATCAGCAAAAAGAACCAGGAGTACTTGTGGCACCTTAGAAACTAACACATTTATTTGGGCATAAGCTTTTGTGGGCTCAAGCCCACTTCATCAGATGCATGCAGTGGAAAATACAGTAGGAAGGAAGATAGATAGATAGATACACACAGAGAACATGAAAAAATGGGTGTTGCCATACCAACTCTAACAAGACTAATCAATTAAGGTGGGCTATTTTTTTCTTCTGCTGATAATAGCCTATCTTAATTGATTAGTCTCGTTAGTTGGTATGGCAAAGCCCATTTTTTCATGTATGTGTTTTTTTATATATATATATAAAATAAAAATCTCCTACTGCATTTTCCACTGCATGCATCTGATGAAGTGGGCTTGAGCCCACAAAAGCTTATGCCCAAATAAATGTGTTAGTCTCTAACGTGCCACAAGTACTCCTCATTCTTTTCACTCTTTTTAGCTTTTCCAAGAGACTGTTAAGAGGTGACTTGATCATGATCTACAACTCACTGTTGTGTGAGAAAGCTATGCGATAGCAGAGGGCTGATTAATCTAGCAGAAGAAGGTATAACAAAATCCTGTGGCTTTAAATTGAACGTAGAAAAATTCAAATTGGAAGTGAGGTAACAGTAAGCAGTTAACCACTAGAAAATAACATATTAGGGCATATGGTGGATTCTGAATCACTTGAAATGTTAAAATCACGTTTGGCTGTTTTTCTGGCCTGAGTTATCTAGGAAGTGAGGCTAGATGATGATTGTCCTTTCTGGTCTGAAAATCTGTGAACCTGTGAGTATTCTGTCAACACTTTTTGCATTGTGTGCATATTTCCTTTGGTAGAAAACTAATGTGCTCAAAACATTGACAGTGCAATAAAATCCCAATGATCTGACGTCCAGCATATACAAGGTTGGCCAGCTCTCCCCACAGCAATTTGCAGCATGCGTTACAGCTCTGCTTATATCGCTACCTGGCTTTTCCCTGTATCTCAAAACCAATCAGGAAATTGGGATTGTAACATGTAGGCGCTGAAACAACTTACTGAATCTGTTTACAAAATATGGTTTGGTTTACCTCTTGTCCTAAATGTTATCTCTATCTTTTATTAGGCTAAAGAAATACTTACAAAAGAATCAAATGTGCAGGAGGTGCGTTGCCCTGTTACAGTGTGTGGGGATGTCCATGGTCAATTCCATGATCTTATGGAACTCTTCAGAATTGGTGGGAAATCGCCAGACACAAACTACCTGTTCATGGGAGACTATGTGGATAGAGGCTATTACTCGGTGGAAACAGTGACTCTTCTTGTAGGACTAAAGGTACACTTTTATTTTAAAAAAGTATAAAACCCCTCACACTGCAAGAATTCTGAAACAATTGGGGGCTGGAGGGATGAGCTGAAATGTAATTTGCAGACTAGAAGATTTCACTTTGTAAAAATGTTTGACAAGAAGCTTAATATTTTTTACATGTTCAAAATGGCATGCAGTTAACACTAATCAGAAATCTATTGTTTGATGTTATAAATGATTGTTCTCTTTCCATTGCTAGGTGCGTTATCCAGAACGCATTACAATACTGAGAGGAAATCATGAGAGCAGACAAATTACACAAGTATATGGCTTTTATGATGAGTGTCTACGAAAGTATGGAAATGCCAATGTTTGGAAGTATTTCACAGATCTGTTTGATTATCTTCCACTTACAGCTCTAGTAGATGGCCAGGTAAACTTTTGTGTATTCTACAGGGGATAATAGATCTTACACATAGGTTTTAAAGTCAGATGGGAGTACTTCAGTTATCTAGTCTGACCTCCTAAGAAGAGATGGCCTCAAACTCCTTGTTGGAGCTCTGTCTGTGTCATACTTGGAGTATAACACACGTTCGTAACATTAGTGAGAATCAGCTCAGTCTTATATTCGCTGAGGCCTGTCTTTATTATACTTCTAACTCTTATACCCATAAAACTTTTTTTTAAGCAGTTTGTTTTCCGTTGTGCTTACAAGTTAGAGTATTACTTTGTTCCTGGCCTTGATTTGCTACATGCCATTTATAATACTTCATTGTGAAAGATGTCATAAGTATAGTTCTGGTTGTGGTGAATAGCAGATATCCTGGAAGCTGTTGTGCATGATGACTTGAAAAATTAATCGTGGCACTGAGTCTCAGACTTTGACCCAGAACCTGGTGATTTCTGGCTGCAACCCACCTAGATTTGGATTGGAGTCATGACCAAAATGAACCTAGGCTGGTTCAAGTGGGGAGTTGTGGGGACTTCTGCTGAATTGGGTGGAACACTGGTGAGAGTGCTTCTTTTTCCAAGCTGCCTGTACAGCACTCTGCTTCACTGAAGTACCACTTCAAGAAGTGTGGAAACTGTGCCACTTTGAAGTTCCCCATGTACTGTACCAGAACTGTGTGGTATGTGAGAGTAGGAGGAAAAGATGATTGAGAAGCTGCAACCAGGTTAGTTAGTGTGTGGTAGAGCCTCGGGAGGAAGGGCTGCTCTTTCCATCCCATCTTGGGTCCTGCTGTCCTAACTAGTGCAGGATTTTACTTTTCATCCCTAACACACCATCTCAATAGGCAGGAGTCCCCTCTTGATTCATGTGCAGGTTGTATCCTATGTGCTAAGTTCTGTGGGAGTCAAAGTATTTCTGAAATGAAAGTGAAGAAATACTACCTTACAGGTATAAGGATACTCTTTCTTTGGTGCTCTTCACCACTTACAGAATTCTGTGTGTTTTTCTTTTGGTTTAATTAATTTTTCTGAGAATGAGAGCTGTGATCTGTGCCATGAGGTTTAGAATGATATGAATCTGAACAGTGATAAGCATAAGCTAGTTAATTTTACTTTTCAAAATGAGGTCTTTTCTCAGTCAAAATCAATATATTATTTTTTTGTTCCTGTACAGATATTCTGTCTCCATGGGGGTCTTTCTCCATCTATAGATACACTGGATCATATCAGAGCTCTGGATCGTCTACAGGAAGTTCCACATGAGGTAACCCGAAAGGAAATGCGCTGTGATTTTACAAATATGTTCGGGTATTTTTAGATGCACATTTATCCTCCATTTTGAAATCCGATTTACTAAAGTGAGGTACATAGTGATACAGTAGATTGTAACAGACAGATATTTTAGTTTTAAATAACATATACTGGTTTGGTTTATTTTATTTATGACAGCAGAATTGGCAAAGGAAGAAGTAGTAGTATTTCCCACACTCTTATCTTCTCTGACTTCGAGTACCACCTCTTCAGCCCCAAAATTGACGAAATATTTGGATAGGAAAGTGTGTGTACTAGTTTGCACATCTCATGTTAAACAAGTTCACGCTTACCGTGTGAATAAATGCCACTTCTGCTCAAGTTGCCCTGGTAAATAGGTTACCTGTTGCGGAGTGCAATTTACAAGAATTTGGTCAACTTTACTTTGCAGCAAGGACATAATTCTGTGGGAAGCAGGAAAGACCAACCAAATAGGAAAGGAGAGAGTGCATGCAAAATAGACTGAGGGATAGAAACAAATCAAAATGATACTTCTTGAGAGTGGAGCGTGAAGAATAGCAAAGTCTCTTCTAGCATCCATCTAAGGGAAAAAGTGAAGCATACATCTCTCCCAGGAGGAATGGGACGCTCCAAATGGAATACCCACTACTTAGTCAAAGGACTCGTATTCTGAAATTTCATGGCTGTTTGGCTTTTCTGTGGAACTCGGGTCTTGACGTAAAATTGTGGTCCAGTATCTGAGTTTTCACAGAAAAACAAATGTATGTATCCTAGCTCTTATGGTAGCAAAGATATGCTTAAAAATATAATCCATGTAAAACAAGGCATTGAAGTCTGTCTGAGTCTATACCTGGAAAGATAAACTGGGAACTGCTCCATACGCTTTAGACTTCTTGACTTGGAAAGCAAGGGGAAGTGGTTTAAATGCAAAATTTAACTATTGATTATTTTAACAGAAATATCTAGCTAACATTCTGATGCTACAATTCCCAGCATTCCAAAACCTCTCATTTCCCTAGCAACTTCTACAGTGTGATTTGGCACTGTCAGTACAAAAATCTGCAACATATTGAAAACTGTAAATACGGGAAAGCATAAAATTGAATATCAGATTAAATAGCAGGGGTCACTGACTGATTTTTCATATTTAATTCAGTAAAAACCACTATTCATAATTTTATGTGGAATGTCTGGAGAATTTAGGTCCATTTTGCTGCAGAGTACCTGGAGCCTGGCTCAGGCAGATTAGAGAAAATTGAAGAGCTAGGCCAGCTCCAAGGTGAAAGCCACTCTGTTTTTCTCCTGCATCCTCTAAGGGTATGTTTACACTGGAATCAAAGACCCACAGTATGTTCGCAGCTGGCTTGGGTTAGCTCTCTTTGGCTTGGGCTTTTGGGCTGTAAAATCGCAGTGTAAACATTCAGGCTTGGGCACCAGCTAAGGCTCTAGGACACTCCCACCTTGTGGGGTCCCAGATCCTGAACATCTACAGCAATTTTACAGCTCAGCTGACCCAGGCCACCCACAACCATGCCACAGGTCTTTTATTCCAGTGTAGACGTACCCTAAGTAGCCAGGTGGAGAAAGCATTGGATTCTGCACCAGAGCGCTGCCCTTTTCCCACTTGTCACCTTGGTTTTCACAGTCTTTTCATCCTGCTCATAGGTGCCAAAAGGAGGTAATCTGTTGGTGTTTCAAGGGATATATTTGTGCTCTGCCCTTGTCTGAATTGTAGTTGAGACTTGCAGGATGTTGGGTGACATCAGATGTTGGCATTTGGTGGTTTCTGCTTAATTATTTTGCCAGCAGTGCAAGGCTGGAGGTGGGACAGTGATTGATGTCTTCAGTTTGTAGTGCTGAATTCAGGGGGATTGGGTAGCTACTCTGTTTTTCAAGGAGCCTGGCAGATTTCCTCCTTTTCCTTCTTTAACTTTTAGTAGTGGGCATAGTTCCCTGCTGGCTTTCACTAGCCAGGAGGGCATGGATCTGCCTCACAGCTTGTGGCTCTAATTCTTTTTCACAACTTCTTGAGCTTCAGCAAGTGTGATGGGGCCAAACTCTGTCGGGGTAGCTGTGTAGTCAGGAATGAAATTTCCTAGCAAGTGCTGTACGTACACATTTGCTCTTTTGTCAGCAAAATACACTGACTAATGCATGGACTAGTTAACTGACTGAAATAGTAGGCACTACTAATATAAACTAGTTAAATGACAGAATAACTTCAGTTTGGGAATGGATTTCTGGTTGCTCCTCTGAGATATGGGAACCTCTACAGTAGGACAGGAGATTAGTTTGAGGGAACTAGAATCTCTCATCATTTGATGGTTTAGACCCAACAAATCCTGCATTTTGGCAGGAGGTTAGACTAGATGACCCTTGTGGTTCCTTCTAACCCTATGATTCTATGTTTTTTTTATGCCTACATCAATATAATTTTCATAGCTTTGTTTTCTCACCTGTGATGTGGTCTAGTATTCCCTATTTTCAAAAAGACTATTAAACCAGTGTTTATGAGCAAGCCTGCAGTGTGTGTCAATGGTCACACATGTTGAAGGGGAGAAGGAGGAATTGGGGAGGAATCATTTCAGTTTCAAGCTCTCAAAGTGTGTTTATAAACAGTATTGCCAACTCTTGTGATTTTTATCATGAGACTCATGATATTTGATGTTTCACTTAAAGCTCCATGTCCTAACAAGATTACATGAGAATCTCAGCTTTCACTTTAGAAAAAAAGTTTCTAGTCCTGGTTGCGGAGAAAAGCTTGAAAACTTGATGTGAGTGCTTCCCCTCCTCAAAGGCTCAAACCAGATGAAAACTACAAAGAGCTCCAAATTTAACGTTGTTTAAACTCATGATATTTAAGCCAATGTCATGATTTTTGGAGACTGATTCATGATCCGTGAACATCTGGGATTGTCACTACTATATATAAGTAGTGAGTACCTTTTTTAAGATTATGAAATACTATACCATGAAAGTGTGTGTTTGTTTTTTAAAAAAAAAAAAAATAGATTATTCAGCATATACTCAGAGGATGAGGGATTGGAAATGTGGTGGTGGTTGTAAATAAAATGCCTTTCGAAGTAGACTTTTTAATATTTTGCTTCTAACTAAAATTTCTGCTTTCCTTGTTAGGGCCCAATGTGTGATCTTTTATGGTCAGATCCAGATGATCGTGGAGGCTGGGGTATTTCTCCACGTGGTGCTGGCTACACGTTTGGACAGGATATCTCTGAAACATTTAACCATGCCAATGGTCTTACACTGGTCTCCCGTGCTCACCAACTTGTGATGGAGGTATGGTGAGCGTATTCTGTTATGGTAGCCTACCGTAGATGAAGTGATACAAATACTGAAGACCTAATTTCTTATAAATGCAAGGTTGTCCATTGTTTACAGGCTTACGTACAGTGGTATTTACATTCTAAATCCTGAGAGGCTTTTCATCCTGTGCTATAGGCCTGAAAAGTAATACTGTACACTTGTCGTTTTAGCTGAATTAGTAAGAGAATACTTTTTTTTGAGTGAGTTAGTCAAAGGGAATAAAGGTGGCTGATGCTAAGGACTGGTTACAAAAGTATAGTCTGCTTGCATGCTGACAATCTTTTCCTCTACTAATGTGTTAAATAGGCTATCCTGTAATATGTAGCAGTCAGTTGCAACAGGGATTAAACCATCCAGCTGGTATAGATAGAACATAGCATTACTGGAAAAATGCCAGGTGGGTCAATGGAACATTTTTATTTTTAATTCGGTTAAAGTAGATCCTTTATAGCTTGTGCTGTCCATAAAAACATGTAGAGTATGTAAGCTGATGAGCTTGAATTTCAATATTCAGATTTTTAAAAAGTTAAACATTTCTATTTAAAAACATCTAGGTACATCTAGGGTAGTGTTCTCTGGAATTTGCAAACAAAGGTACTAATAAACATGCAGGTCATGAATAGTTTAAACTACCAGTAATCATAGTAATTTTATAACCTGTGCTGTGATCTTAATATGTAAAGGCTTAAGTTTTTCATGTCTACATAGTGTTTACTGCTCATTTTGAAATAGCTGCTAAGAAGAAACAATTACAGTAAAAGCTGTTATCTGGCACTTTACCAATCAGAAAGCTAAATAAGCCGATATTTCTGATCTTTATTGAAAGTCCGGTTTATAGTCCAGCTAGCATGGGGCCGGCAGGCTCCCTACCTGGCTCCACATGGCTCCCCACGAGCAGCGACCTGTCCCTGCTGCTCCTAGGTGGAGGGGTGGCTAGGCAGATCTGTGTGGTGCCCCCGCCCCACCCCGACTGCTGGCTCCACAGCTCCCATTGGCCAGGAACCACAGCCAGTGCGAGTTGCAGGGGCGGCGCTTGCGGGCAGAGGCAGCACACAGAGCTGCCTAGCCGTGCCTCCGCCTAGGAGCAGCAGGGACATGTCGCCGCTTGTGGGGAGCCACCTGAGGTGAGCGCCACCTGGATCCGGCACCCTGCACCCCATCCTGCGCCCCAGCCCTGAGCCCCCTCCCACATCCAAACTCCCTCCCTTTTAGTTAACTGGAATTTTTTACTTACCAGCACCCCCCATTCACCCAACATGCCAGATAACAAAGCTTTTACTGTATTTGAAGTTTGAGATCATTGCAAAATGGAAACACTTAAAAAGAATAAAGAAAGCTGCCCTATTAAATGCTCATAACCCATTTACGCTTTTAAGAGGCGCTTTCAGGGTTGTACCAAATGGCTGGAGGATAGCTAATGTGATGCCAGTGTTTAAAAAGGGCTCCAGAGGTGATCCTGGCAATTAGAGGCCAGTAAGCCTGACTTCAGTATCAGGCAGATTGGTTGAAACTATAGTAAAGAACAAGTTTGTCGGACATTTAGATGAACATAATTTGTTGGGAAGTGTCAGTGTGGTTTTGTAAAGGGAAATCGTGCCTCACCTATCTACTAGAATTTTTTGAGGGGGTCAATAAGCCTGTGGACAAGGGGGATCCAGTGGATATAATGTTCTTAAATTTTCAGAAAGCCTTTGACAAGGTCCCTCACCAAAAGCTCTTAAGCAAAGTAAGCTGTCATGCGATAAGAGGGAAGGTCCTCTCAGTAACTGGTTAAAAGATAGGAAACAAAGGGTAGGAATAAATGGTCAGCTCTCAGAATGGAGAGAGATAAACAGTGGTGTCCCCCAGGGGTCTATACTGGGCCCAGTCCTATTCAACATATTCCTAAATGATCTGGAAAAAGGGGTAAACAGTGAGGCGGCAAAATTTGCAGATGACACAAAACTACTGAAGATAGTTAAGACCCAGGCAGACTGTGAAGAGCTACAAAAGGATCTCTCAAAAGTGGGTGACTGGGCAGATGAAATTCAATGTTGATAAATGCAAAGTAATGCGCATTGGAAAACATAATCCCAACTATTCATATAAAATGATGGGGTCTAAATTAGCTGTTACCACTCAAGAAGGATATCTCGGAATCATTGAAAACTTCCATTCAATGTGCAGTGGCCGTGAAAGGAAACAATGTTGGGAATCATTAAGAAAAGGATAGATAAAAGAGAAAATATTATATTGCCTCTATATAAATCCATGGTACGCCCATATATTGAATACTGCATGCAGATGTAGTTGCCCCATCTCAAAAAAGATATTTTGAAATTGGAAAAGGGTTCAGAAAAGGGCAACAAAAATGATTACTGGTATGGAACGGCTTCTGTATGAGGAGAGATTAATAAGACTGGGACTTTTCAGCTTGGAAAAGATCCAACTAAGGGGGTTATGATTGAAGTCTATAAAATCATAACTGGTGTGGAGAAAGTAAATAAGGAAGTGTTGTTTACTCCTTCTCATAACACAAGAACTAGGGGTCACCAAATGAAATGAATAGGCAGCAGGTTTAAGACAAACAAAAGGAAGTATTTCTTCACACAATGCACAGTCAACCTGTGGAACTCTTTGCCAGAGGATGTTGTGAAGGCCAAGTCTATAACAGGGTTCAAAAAAGAACTCGATAAATTCATGGAGGATAGGTCCATCAATGGCTATTAGCCACGATGGGCAAAGATGGTGTCCCTAGCCTCTGTTTGCCAGAAGCTGGGAATGGGCAACAGGGGATGGATCACTTGATGATTTACTTGTTCTGTTCATTCCCTCTGGGGCACTTGGCATTGGCCACTGTCAGAAGACTTGTCACTGGGCTAGATGGACCTTTGATCTGACCCAGTGTGGCTGCTCTTATGATCTGTACTTAGGTTTTTAACTGAGAATTCAATTCTTTTACATTACAGGGTTACAACTGGTGTCACGATCGAAATGTGGTTACCATTTTCAGTGCACCCAATTACTGTTATCGTTGCGGGAACCAGGCTGCTATCATGGAACTAGATGACACTTTAAAATATTCCTTGTGAGTAACTTACCTTGTTTCAAGTGTCTGTGTTTTCTTCTAAAAGGGTAGAGATGCAGATCTTAGAACTAATGGTGCTACTCTCTCTGAGTAAAGAGTGTGATGCAGAAATGGAAATAGAAGTTTTGAAAGATTCTCACGTGATGCTAAGTTGATGAAGGGGTTTACAAGGGTAGTTTTAGTTGGCATTGACCTTTGAGAAACATGGCAGTGAGATATGGGAGTCTCCCTAAGGATTGCCGCAGCCTTTCCTCAGTGACAGGGGATGCCTTCAGGACGGAGAAGCAATCGTCCTATCATAGAGAGTTTGAGGACATGGCCTTCATATCACTATCTGTAGATACTTAGATCTACATTATTACAAAAGCAAAATATATGCAAGATGAATAGAAAAATATCAATAATAATAATAAAAGAAGAAAAATCACACTTTTACATACCCTAGGGCTTCATTTTGAAATCTTAACATCTGATCTTCAAGTGGCCTCAGCATGTTCTCACTTGTAGAATTCCTGCACCTCTGCCATAAGCTTCTGGAACCTTTTGGAAAGGCTGTGTCCATTGGGACTACTTGTCCCTCCCATCCCTGGAGGTTCCAGTGATATAAAAACGGGGTGGGGGGGAAGATCCTAGCCACCATTCAGTTCCTTCTAACTGCCAAAGTTGCAGCAGGCTGAGATTGTGCAATGTCCTTGGTGCTGCCCTTGTCTGTTCTCCCCCACCCATGTACTTTTGGGGCTAATTTTGTTTATAGTTTGTGAGGTTGATTGAAAGAGTGAAGGCAGGTGAACGAGAGTGGCAAACGGGAGTTTGTGAGTGTAGCTACAGATCTTGTGCTTGGAGGTAGTGTGAAAGAAAAGAATTGGTTAACCAAGGAACCAGAGAGTGGAAACTAGAGGCTTGGGAGTTTGTAACCACAAAGAGGACCCAGTGGCATTCTACACAGCTAAGACTGACAAGAATGGGAATGCTGTGACTTTCAGAGAAGACCAGGAAGAATTCCACACAGCTTCCTTCGAGTGATTGCACATGTGCATTCCACTCTTGGTGGGCACGTACCCCATGCAGAGTCACCAGAAATTTTCCCCTTAGTGGTATCTGTTGGGGTGGCTCAAGCACCCTCTGCTACCACACACCACTGGCCTCGGTATAAAGGGCCCAGCTGATCACGAGCCCCCAAAGTTCCTTCTTACCAGCTGTGACAGTTGCTTTAACTGCTTTCTTCGCTTTTGCAAGTATTCAGTGGACTGTGTTCTCTAATTTTACTGTAAATAGTTTAGTGTCAATAAGGTGGTTAGAGTTTAGTTAAGTTTTATCACATATGAGGGTTTCATTCTATTCCCAGTGCTGAGGGATGCCTTGGTCACCAGGCTTCAAGTCCTGCGTTTCCTGCGATAAGACTATGCCCATGAGCAATCCGCACTTGGGGAAGCTCGTATTGGATAGCATTGCCAAAGCTGCAGGGACTTTAAGATCTTGAATCCAAGCTAAAGTTTCTACTAATGGAGGCGTCCTTGAGACCTCCATCTGAGCCAGGTGCCTCGGCATCAGTAAGTAGTGTGCTTCTTACCATGCCTGAGTCCCAGCACCATTCACTGTCCCCAGTGCTTAAGAAGAGGCATAAGAAGCAGAGTGCTGAAAAGGGGCAATCTTCTGCACCCAAGTCTGCTAGGCATGGGGTTAAGAGTTGTGTGTGTGGCCTAAATCTAAGCACTCCTCTGCTTGTGGACTCCAGTGCCTAGGGGCAGGTTTCATCTGGTCTGGAGCCAGAAAGAAATCCTTCCATAGCACAGCACTCTACCAACAACTATCTCAAAAAGATAAAGTTCCACATCATTACCCTGGCATCCCTCATTCCCTCTCTGGACCATGGAGACTGGTATGCTGCTCTTGATTTAAGAGGTACCTACTTTCATGTGTCAATGTACTAAGGGCACAGAAAGTTCCTCAGGTTCATAGTGAAGCACTTGCATTACAAGTTCATGATGCTTCCATTCGCCCTCTCTGCAGCTCCTCGAGTGTTCACAAAATGTCTGGCCATGGTAGCAGCATTCCTGAAGAGACTAGGAGTGCAGATCTACCCTTACCTGGATGACTGGCTAGTCAAGAGCCAATCCAAAGCCCAGGTTATATCCAGCACTGAACTCATTCAGTCAGTGTTTAAGGCCTATTGATCAATGCAGACATGTTTACTCTTTGCCTGGTACAGAGGATAGAGTTTATAAGGGGCTGTGTTGGTCCACCTTCTTTATGGTCTGTTTAGTTTGGATGTCCTCCATCTCAGTAGAAGGGGAACCAGTCTTCTAGGGAACAGGCTGGCTACACTAGCCGTGGGGCGGGAGGTATTAAACTAACAAAAGGGGAGGGTGAAAAGGGGGAACGAATGAGCATAGCTGTGGATCAAAATTACGATGTGGAGAACAAAGTTAAGCAAGGCGCAAGGGATGTGAAGAGATTCCGTTGTCCAAACATCAGTGTTATGAGCCTTTGGAAGTGCTCATTTGAGCAGAAGTTTAACCTAGTTGGTATTACTGAAACCTAGTGGGAAAGACTTGTATGATTTGGAATTTTAAAGCCTTGTGGTGTATGTAAAAATCCTCTATGAAGGTTATTTTTTCTGAGGGATTTTGATTTTGGGAAAAGACTTCAAAACTTGTAAAATAGGACTAATGAGTGACCTAAAATTGGTGGGATGTTTTGTTTTTAAATGAAGCGGTCATTATCCAAAGCTTGGAAAACTCTGGAAAATAAGACCATATTAGAGTTTGTGGATGTATAAACAATGACGATAGTAACTAATCTTCAAGATAATTACCTGTATGGATCCAAAACCTGGGCACACAGACCTCCCTCTTGCAGTGCTCTGGGGCAGAAGGGTATAAAAGAGGGAGTGCCTTCAAGTGCATCCTCAGTTCCTACTACTAATTCAGGAATCCTTAATGAGGCTCCAAAGAAGTGGGGGAGGAGTGCAAATCCATATAAATATTTGTCTCAGTCACTATGGTAAGTAGCTGATCCTTCTCCTTGGAGAATTACAGGGTTGATTCCTGCTCCAGGATATTAACTAGCAGTAGTAACCCTTCAGCAAGTGAGTCTGAGGAATGTTAGTGAAAAGTGGGCACTGATTTCCTTAATAGCTTCAGCTGTGGCATCACTTCAAGACAACAAATATACAAATAAATCAAGAAAGACAAGAGTCTTAACCAGGCCAAAAAAGGTAGGTGAAGAAGGTAGCTCAGAAGGTTGGGACCAGTGGACAATGCCTAAAATGGTGTGGGCACTGAGAAATTTAACTGGCTGCTAGACTACATGCGGAAATAACCCCAAAGGACAGGAAAAAAGGGTGTGGGGAAACTAATGAGCGTTAGGGGCCTAGAGACTCTTGAAAATCCTCCAAGACACCTATTTGCAACTTCAGGTGCCGGAAGATGTCTCCTGATTAACAACCACCTTGTGCTCCTGCTGGGGTCAGTCTGAACTCATGAGACTACAACAGGAGCTGTGCACTGGTGCCTGGAATAGGAGCTCATCTGATAGTGCACCATGTCCCCACGAGGATCTGGGTTTGTGACTACTTTGCTCCGAGAGTTTAGTAACACACTTCACTCTAAGGTTGAAGTACAGGCTTTCTTTTTGGCTGGACAGAGTGAGAGTTAGCCCCTCAATCCCGGACAAACATGAGTTCCTCAGGCCTTGGACAGTACATTCACTTTTATGCCCTGTCATCCTATGAACGCTGAACCTCAGTTCTTTGAGATCCCTCGGCTGCGGTCTACCAGAGTCGAATGCTCTCCCTGTCCATCACCACGCACTTTGGATTTATCTGAATCCTTCTTTAGGGCCCTCCATTGGTTCCCATTCCCAGGCCCTGTGTTTCAGCTAGTACTCTTTGAATCTCTTTTCATACCTACTGTTTACAAATTCGTCTGCCAACAGGCCTGCACTGTGAGCTCCTTAGGCTTCCTATCCACTAACCACATTTTAAACTTGTTGGGGACATATCTGAGTTGCTCTAACCCAGCCAGGTCATATAAACCTTCCAGTATAGTGACGTCTGATGTCACCTCTTGTTTATTTGCACACACCAAAACCTTTTCTTATAAGCCTCAGGTGTCAATTCAGACTTAAGCAGTAGAGACTTTTTGAACTATTCATAGTCCCCAGTATCAACTCATCCATCTGGCTATAAGCCTCTATCGCTTTGGGACCAAGTAAGGGGGTGTGACAATGGAGCCAGTCCACAGGATCAACCTGGGTCAAATTTCAAGCCTTCTCAAAGGTAGTGAGGTAGGCACCTATATTCACCGCCACCACCCCTTCTTTTTCAGACTTCTCTTCTGAGGGGGAGAGGGGAGCAGGAGAGCCATGATGGATAAAAGTATTTAAAAAGTTACACTGAACTTGATATATCGTTTAATGTTAAGCTTCATATTTGTGCAGTTATTACACAAAACATGAATTCCTAATTACGACTTAGTGGTGCAACTCCTTATTTTGATGCTTAGCTGCAGAGCAGTGAAATATTACTCCGATGTGTATTTAGCTAATCCCTAGTATTTTTGAACCTTACTACATCCAGGAGGTAAAGTGGGTGCATTCTTTTGCTGACATTAGGTTGTGTAATGAGAAATTGGTTGTTTATGATAAGAAAATAGAGAATTCTGCTCAGAGGGCTTTTAGTGAGACTAGAGATAGGCTTCAACAAACTGTAGCCAATGATCTTTATTTCATGTAATCACCTATACCAGTTGATAAGTGTTTGCCTCCCATAAAATGATGTAATTTAGGGGAGCTTTTTCTAGACTTGCATATATGGTGCATTGGGTGGAGAGGTTGGGGTAAGTTATAGCCTAGCAGTGGGGAAAATGTTCTGTATTTGGATTTAAAAATTCACTAAACGGTAATTGTAGCGGCAAAAAATTAATTTGTTCCTTTTACTACAGCCTTCAATTTGACCCTGCACCTCGTCGTGGAGAGCCTCACGTTACCCGTCGTACTCCAGACTACTTTCTATAAACATCTCCTCACACTGCCCTTTGTAGGAGGAAGTACACTTGGCATTTTAAAAAAGCAACAATAATTTACACATTTCTCTAACAAATTGGGATCTGTCCTGGCCTAAAACCCCCATCATGGACCAAAATGTGCCATACTGAGGATGAGCATTTAGCACAATTTGAGACTGAATTCAGTACAACACTATATATCTTATAACAATCAGTCCAACAGTCAGTTTGCCTGCTGTATTTGTAGTAATTGTTTTCTTCTGGACTGTTCAAAGAGAAAAGGTAATTCTAACACTTTCAACTCCTTTTATGCTTATTTGTAAATTTAGTTGTAGTGTTTAACTGGCATTAATTAGAGTTTGGAGTTTATTTTTAAGGAAAATACACAATTAACTTCTCTCTCAACCCACCACCCTTTGTTTTATTGACATGTATGATTAACTTAACTGGAGAATGGAAATGGTTCCTGTTGGGAGTACGTTGTCATAACATTTAAAAAGCTTTCCCTTTTTTAGTTAACATACTGTTCTGTGTTGATCCTATCTTTTTTTCTGTATATTTGTCATGGAAGTGCTTGCATCTTACCTGGTGTATTTGAACAAATAAACTTGCAATTGTAAACCAAAACAGATCGGTATTCTAAAATGGTGTGATCTGCACTTGTGAAATGATTATCTGTAATTGTCGTTTCAGAATGATATACAGCTACTCTAAACACAAAAGGTGTTTGGGTTGTAAAGTATTTATCTGTTTCTAGGTTTCTGTTTACATCTAAGAATATAGAGCCTACTTGGTGAAGAGGTTAATCTGTGTACTTTTGGGCCAGAGTATACAATAGAACACTCTTAATGGGATGATTGTCAACACAGTACAACCATGTTAATCAGTGGAGGGCCACCTCCTTCAGGATGTTAAGCAGCTCCCTTCTCTCCCAGTGAAGTCACTAGAAGTTGAGCGTGCTTGGCAACCTTGCAGTATTAGGTGGTACCATAGATACTGGTGTATGACAGTTTAAAAGATTAATCATCCAAAGAATGTTCTTGTGCTTGGAGATCATAAAGAAACAGTAGTTTTTCAAGTGTCATCTGCACTTGTGGAATCAAGGTGCTTGCACCATGAGCTTCCAGAATCATCTAGTGAGCCCTTCTCTTGGAGCCACTTATCCTTCCCTCATGGAAGGTTCAGAGGATATAAAAGGGGGGAGTGATCCCACCTGCCCTTCAGTTTCTTCTAAGGCACAGTGAGCTCAGATCCTGCTCAATGTCCTCAATGCTGCTTCACTGGTTTATTTCTTCTGCCCTTTAAGGGCTATTTGTGTTTGTAGTCAGGTTGTTAGTCAGCTTTTCTTAAGAGGCCCATATGGCCTGGGCATTGTCTGGACCCATGAAAGCATGAGCCATTTCATTCCCCCAGATCAAGGAGGCATTTCATATCTGACCGACTAAAGCTGAGAGTCTGGAAGTCCAGCATTTTTACCACAAGTGCCTCATGTAAGTGCCACCAAGGTCATTAGATGGTAAAGCAAGTCTGGATCCAGCAAACACTCTGGTGATCTATTAATCAATGTGGTTTGGGGTCATTATAGTTTGGTGCAGAAGACTTGTCACCGTTGAATCTGGAGAACTGCTTACCAAAGAGGTTCTGTGCCCACCATAAGAGGCACTGAGATCCCTAGATCGGTGCAGTCAATGGAGGATCCAATACAGCCAACTGTTGAAGTGCTTCTGTACCAAATAGAAGTTCATCAGTGTTCCCATATCTACTTGCTCAACCATGTGAGCTTTGGAGCATAGGCTAGGTACTGTACAATCCGTGAATAGAGCGCCTAGGCTCAGTGATAATACAAATAAGTCAGGTACCATCTGTGACAGGCTGAATTACAGAGAACCCCTTGGGAACTGCCAACTGATGTGCTGAGACTACCTCTGAGTCCGCTTTCCCTGCCAGTTTTTGACTTCAGTGCCCTGCCTGGTTTGAGCCAAACACGCTAGCCTGCTACAAACACAGACCCAGGTCTGAACTACGTCACACAAACTGCAGGCTTAACTGAAAACGGCTTAAGAAGTGTTCCTGTCTCCAACACTCAGATGCCCAACTCCCAATGGGGTCCAAACCCCACATAAATCTGTTTTTACCCTGTATAAAGCTTATATAGAGTAAAGTCATAAATTGTTCGCCCTCTAAAAGGCTGATAGAGATGCACAGCTGTTCCTCCCCCCACCCCACCCCGGGTATTAATACATATTCTGGGTTAATTAATAAGTAAAAAGTGATTTTATTAAATACAAAAAGTAGGATTTAAGTGGTTCCAAGTAATAACAGACTGAACAAAGTGAATTACCAAGCAAAATAAAATATGCAAGTCTAAACCTAATACAGTAAGAAAGTGATTACAGATGAAACCTCACCCTCACATGTTCCAGTAAGCTTTTTTTGCAGACTAGCCTCCTTCTAGTCTGGGTCCAGCGATCATTCACACACTCATGGTTACTGTTTTGTTCCAGTTTTTCAGGTAGCCTCTCCAGCTGGCTCAAGAGATATCCTTTGGGGGTGAAGACAAAATGGAGGGGTCTCCCAGGGGCTTAAATAGACTTTCTCTGGGTGGAGACCCGCTCCTCTCTCCTATGCAGATCCAGCTCCAAGATGGAGTTTTGGAGTCACATGGGAAAGTCACATGTCCATGCACGACTGAGTTTCTTACCAGCCAGGCTACATTCCTCGGAAAGCTCAGATGTGCATTAGCGTCTCCAAGTTCATTGTTAGCTTAAGTGTTTCTTGATTGGGCACTTACTGAGAATAGTCTTTTCTCAGGAAACTGACCAGCTGCTTCACTGAAACTACTTAAAATTAAACAAGTACATAGCCAATATTCATAACTTTGAATACAAAAATGATACATGCATACAAATAGGATGAATATATCCAGTAGATCATAACCTTTGCAGAGATATGTTACATGGCATATCTAGCATAAAACATATTCCAGTTATGTCATACTTACTTTCATACGCATATTTTGATAAAGCATTATGGGGCTCAGTGTCACACCATCATTTTGGAAACCCTGATTTTGTGTGCAATGTAAGTGGCTCAGAGGTCTCCAGTTATGTCTGGTTTGACCTAATCGGTCCTGAAGACTTTGCATAGTTCACTTTCTGCTTTGCTTTTAGCATAAACAGTGTTATGGCTACTGTTTCTGTCCGTATAAGTGGAGTTCAGTGCTGAGTTGAGTCCTGCAGTTACCTCTGGAGAACCACCTGCTAAAGTGGTTCTGCCCCTGGCATGAAAAACACCAAGGTCCCTGATTCCATCTGGATCAGTCCAAATTTGATTCTAGGGGTCCAGCACCGCCAACAGCAGAGACCACTGTCAAAGTAGTTTTGTCTGACTTCAGCAGTATTGTGGTTGATGAGTGAAGTGCCTAGTCTCATGTCCATTTGCTTCTGAAAGACCGTGTGCCAAGATTCCAGCTCTGAGGGTTCTACTGCACTTCAGTGGCACTAAAATCCCCAGATCCATGCAGGTCAGCAGAGGCAGGTGCTTAGGATCAAGCTCTGCAAAGAGCTGCTCCTCAATGGATGGAGGTGGAGGTCTGTGCTGAGGTTTCTCATGGACCTAGCTCTCTCAGATTGGGCTGCAGTTTAGTTTACCATAGATCGGCATTTACGTTGCTTATAGCCTATCCCAGGGTCCATCTGGCTCCTGGTGACACACTGAACAATGTGCTACAACTAGCTCCCCGTACCAAGCCAAGAAAAGAACTTTCTGGTGTGGCTTCACCATGGAATGGGCATCAGTCTGAGTCTGGCACTGACCAGTGTCATTGGTGCTGTTGCTGTGATGTTGAGCCCTGTCTTGGTGCCAGACACACCTAAGAGCTCCCATCCTTTGCCTTTGATCACCTCCTTGGATCCCATGCTGAGTATTTGAGGGGAGCCTTAGTAACTACAGTTTTGAGGTGCAGATAATCAGGGCCCTGAGCATGGGCTCATGGATAATGGCACTTGCCAATCGGGGTGGGGGGAAAGCATCCGGCTGGAGCCCAGGGATTCACACTTGAGGATAAAGATACCCATGACCTGGACTACTTATTGGTGTGTGAAGTTTATTCCGTGGCCACACTTCAGGTAAGAATTGGCAGCTAACATGCAGTATTGGCAATGTGACTTCTTGCAGGGGTCTGACCTGTTACCTTCAACAGAGATTTATCAACTCCCCTCTGGCAGCGGTTCTCAACCAGGTGCACATGTACTCCTGGGGATATGCAGAGGTCTTGTCAATTTACCTGATTTTACAACAGGCTACATAAAAAGCACTAATCAAGTCAGTACAAACTAAAATTTCATACAATGACTTGTTTATACTGCTGTATATACCATTATATGATAAATATCACACTGAAATGTAAGCACAATATTTATAGTCCAATCGATTTATTTTATAGTTCTGGTAAAAATGAGAAAAGGCCATTTTTCAGTAATAGTGTGCTGTGACACTTTTTTGTATTTTTAAGTTTGATTTTGTAAGCAAGTAGTTTAAGTGAGGTGAAACTTGGGGTACCCAAGATAAATCAGACCCCCAGAAGGGGTATAGTAGTCTGGAAAGGTTGAGAACCACTGCCCTATGGGTACAAAGACTGCTCTCACTGACTTTCATCCTGCTAGAAGGATTCTTTCTGCCTCTGTCCATTTAGTTGTATTGAGTTAAAAGTAGCACACTTGACAGGAAAGGCTTGAATGACACCACCTTTCATGTATTGGCTCTCTCTCATTGACTATACCTTCATTTTGTGTAGTGGGAGACATCTAAGACATTTTCCAGGCTTTTAGGGAAAAAGTTCCACAGATCTGGCAAATGAGAACAGCTAAAATGAGATTTGTGTAAAGAAGTAGTCCTAAAATGAGAGAGTTCAGCAAAAGGCTGGGCTATGATCTAACCTTCTTAGAGTAGCGTCACTACTGGGTGCTCCTCCTGCACCTTTGATCAGAGATTTCAGAAAAGCCGTGTCTGGCCCGCACGTTACCCAATCTTGTGCTCCATGCTGTTGTGATAGCGCTGCGTGGACGAACTACCCTCAGTTCCTTCTCTATCACCTTGGCCTGAGACAGAGCTTAGCAGTGATTGGTGTTGAGTTTTACCTCAACTGTGTCCCCACAGCTCTTAGGCCTGGTCTACACTTGGGGAGGGGATCGATCTAAGTTACGCAACTCCAGCTACATGAATAACATAGCTGAGGTCGACATACTTAGATCTACTCACCGTGGTGTCTTCATTGTGGTGAGTCGACGGCTGATGGTCCCCCGTCGACTCCGCTTGCGCCTGTTGCTTCGGTGGAGTACTGGAGTTGACGGGAGAGCACTCGGTGGTCAATTTATCGCATCTAGACTAGACGCGATTAATTGACACCCCCCCCCCGCACTGGATTGATCGCTGCCCTTCGATCTTGCGGGTAATATAGACAAGCCCTTAGAATAGTTAATTATAGTTATTAGTGTAGTTAGTAGTAATTCTAGTAACAGTAGCTTTAAGAAAAAAGTGTTACCCACTGGATTGTTTTCTCTACGAGTGGGGGCTTTACATTACGGGGAGAACATGCCTTGGTCTCCTGGTTTCAGACATTACCTATTGTGGTGGGAGGCAATCCTGGTGAGTGACTGACACTCCCAGTTTATCCGTTGCCTTGGGGAATCTCTTATATCCCAAAAATGCAACTTCTGTCTGGTATTTAAAATCTAGAGCCAGAAAAAACAGGAAGATCAAACTTCAGCTAAATAAGATGGAGAGCTCATGGCACCTAGCCTCTGACTGAAGTCAGGGGCCTCCCCAGCCCCCAACATTCAGGGGGCATGTGGTGGGACCCTGACCAGCCACCATGAGGGTGGGAAGAGAGCACCATGCTCCCAGTCCCACTCCTCCCTCAATCCTCTTCAGCCACCAGTCCTGCTTTACCTCCAGGCTCTAGGGTACAGATTTGGGGACCTGCATGAAAACCTCCTAAGCTTACTTTCACCATCTTAGGTTAAAACTTCCCCAAGATACAAATTAATTTTATCCTTTGCCCCTGGATTTCCACTGCCACCACCAAACTTTAACTGGGTTTACTGGGAAACGTAGTTTGGACACATCTTTCCCCCCAAAATCCTCCCAACCCTTGCACCCCCACTTCCTGGGGAAGGTTTGGTAAAAATCCTCACCAATTTGCATAGGTGACCACAGACCCAAACCCTTGGATCTTAGAGCAATGAAAAAGCATTCAGTTTTCTTACAAGAAGACTTTTAATAGAAGTAAAGGAATCACCTCTGTAAAATCAGGATGGTAGATACCTTACAGGGTAATTAGATTCAAAACATAGAGAATCCCTCTAGGCAAAACCTTAAGTTACAAAAAAGACACACAGACAGGAATAGTCATTCTATTCAGCACAGTTCTTTTCTCAGCCATTTAAAGAAATCATAATCTAACACATACCTAGCTAGATTACTTACTAAAAGTTCTAAGACTCTATTCCTGTTCTATCCCCGGCAAAAGCAGCATACAGACAGACACAGACCCTTTGTTTCTCTCCCTCCTCCCAGCTTTTGAAAGTATCTTGTCTCCTCATTGGTCATTTTGGTCAGGTGCCAGCGAGGTTACCTTTAGCTTCTTAACCCTTTACAGGTGAGAGGATTATTCCTCTGGCCAGGAGGGATTTTAAAGGGGTTTACCCTTCCCTTTATATTTATGACAACACCCAATTCTCGAGCTCCCAGAGATCATATGAACCTCAATGTAAGAGACAGGTTCCAGAGGAGAAAACTATCCACTTTCAAATCTTTGGTCTTCCACTATGAAGCACCAATTTTGATGCAGTGGTCAAGATCCTGAGCTACCCTCCCCATCATATCTACCTGCCTTCCTCCCTTGGGCGACTACCTTTACCACTTCTGGTGGGCTTGGGAGTCTATCACTACGGACAAGTGGGTTTTGGAGATCATGTCCCCAGGGTATTCCATTCGCTTTACTTCTCTTCTGCCTGCCAATCCCCCTTGTCCATCCCTTTTCAGGGACCCCTCTTACAAGCACCTTCTAAGATGAGACATACTGTCTCATACTCTTGGGTGCTATAGAACCTATTCCCATGCAGCACGAAGGGAAGGGTTTTTATTCCAGGTACTTCTTGGTTCCAAAAAAGAACAGCAGTTGGAGACCCATCTTAGACAAAGGTTACTCAACACCTTTGTGAAGGCACAAAAATTTGAAGAGCTGATACCTGCAGCAATAATTCCATCACTGGACGAAGGGCCTTGGTTCTCAGTACTTAACCTTGAAAATGCATATTACCAATCCAATCCACCTATATCACAAAAGGTTCCTGTGTTTTACTGTTGGTTAGGACCGCTTCCAGTACAGGGTACTCTAGTTAGGCCTCTCATCTGCCCCAAGGGTCTTTTCAAAGGTTATGTCAGTAGCAGCAGCACCCTTCCACAGAAAAGGAATTCTGGTGTTCGCTTACCTAGATGATTGGTTTTCTGAAAAGTTGCTCCTACGATGAAACTTTACTGGCCACTTGCAAGACTATAGACTTCAACCTCGAACTTGGCCTACAATTAAACTTTCAAAAATCCACCCTGACTTCTGTACAAAGGTAGAATTCATAGTAACTTATCTCTGTTCAGTAGCAGCAAGAGTCTACCTCTCCGTGGACAGATTGGTAGCCTTATCCAACATCATAAACACAATCCAGATCAGCCCATGTTCCCTGGTCAAGAATTGTCTTCAGCTGTTGGGACATGTGGTAGCTGGCACTTTTGCTTATAGAACATGCAAGACTGAGAATGCATTGCCTTCAAGGGTGGCTCAGGACTGTTTGTGCACTGAGCAGACACAAACTAACCAAATTACTTTCCATACCCTCCTTTGTGAAGGAATCTCTCAATTGGTGGAAATACCAACACACCTGCCCAAGAGTCCTTTTTGCGTGCCGTTCCCTGACCATTGTTGTTATGGTGGATGCTTCCCTGCTAGGTTGGGGAGCACATTTGGACACGCACATGGCCCAAGGCAGGTAGACATCTCATGATGTCACTCTATTCAACATCCTAGAACTTAGCGCAGTCATATATGCGTGACCAATTTCTACCATTGATCGGGGCAAACACATAAGTCATGACGGACAACATGTCTTGAATGTTCTATATCAAGTGATGAGGGCCCAGATCTCTCCACTTTTTGCCAAAGCTGTCAATGTTTGGAATTGGTGCATATGCAATCAGTCATCACAGCAGCTTATCTTCCGGATGCTCAGAATCTGACCATGAGTACACTCAGTAGGCACTTCTCTCATGACCACAAATGAAAAATAGATTCCATTCACCGTATGTTTTGGTAATAGGGTACCCTTCGGATAGACCTGTTTTCCACGGCCAGAAACAAGAAATGTGCTCAGTTCTGATGCTGTTGTTTGGCTCTGTTGTACTTTCTTCAATGCTGACCTCAACTCTGAAACCCGCTCCTCCATAAGGGGTCTCACTCTTCCTTCAAGGTTGGCCACGCAGCCTCACCAGCTCCAGCTTCCTGCTTCACACATATTGTTATTCTTATAAAAAGCACACGGGATCTTTTTCAGGGGAAAAGGCAACACACTGCGTTTATTGAAAATACAAGTTAGCATATGCATTCACACACATGCGTACATACGTATGTACGTACTGGAGATGGTCTTACAGTTACCAGTCATTTTGTAATCGTTAGTCCTTAAGTGATGTTAATCTTGGGGTTTCTGCTGTTATCTCTTCTTTGCTGTCTTGCCTGTTGGGGTGTTTGCCTCACGTCGGAGGTTGTCAATGCTGCTAACTCGTTTAGCATCAGATACAATGGATGTTTTCTGATTGTTTCCTGCTGTCTCTCCAAGTCTCACTTCTTCTTGACCATCTGGACATTTGTAATGGTGTTTACACTCATCCTTAACCATGCACACATCCTTTACTCACACCAAACAATTTTACAGAGAATTTCAGACAGGATTACATTTTAGAAAGGGTTATATGGTTACTAAAGGGATTACAAAAGAACCTTACACAACTTTGTTTGCAATGCAGATAAGAAACAAGACCTTATAGCAAATACTGTAAGAAAAACTTATACTAAAACAAAAGGTGACCATAATCAGCCATAAGGACTGTTCTGGTCTGTTCCTCCCTTAACATCAGTTCAGACACAGGCAGCCTCTCTGATGCATTTTTTCCAATGGCCCCTTAGGCCATGGGTGGCCAACCTGTGGCTCTGGAGCCACATGCGACTCTTCAGAAGTTAATATGCGGCTCCTTGTATAGGCACCAACTCTGGGGCTGGAGCTACAGGCACCAACTTTCCAATGTGCCGGAGGGCAGAGGTGTGTGCTCACTGCTCAACCCCTGGCTCTGCTCCCACTCCACCCCTTCCCATCTCCTCCCCTGAGTTTGCTGTGCCTTTGCTCCCCCCCACCACAAGAGCCTCCTGTATGCCACGAAATAGCTGATCAGGAGGTGCGGGGAGGGAGGGGGAGGCGCTGATTGGCAGGGCTGCTGGTGGGCAGGAGGCCCTGGGAGCGGGCAAGGGAGCTGATGGGGGGCTGCTGACCTATTACTGTGGCTCTTTGGCAATGTACATTGGTAAATTCTGGCTCCTTCTCAGGCTCACGTTGGCCACCCCTGCCTTAGGCCATTCCTTTCTGCTATTCAAAAAGGGTGGCTGGCAGGATATGGTCAAATCCTACATCAATACATTTAAGACATGCTACGTTACTATATCCTTCATTCTAAATTATCCAAAATACAAACAAAAATCCTACTACTACAATATGAGCTCTGCTTGCTGAGTCCAATCTTCTAGTTAGAGACTTTTACACTCTTCAGGGACTACCGCACCTCTGCATCTATTTGCAGTGATACCAGGCAGTGTTTTAAAAAGAATAGGGTTTATTAGTCAACTGGTACACAACATCAGAAGTCCTTAGGTTAGCATAGAGGGAAAAAAGGGTTAAGACATAGTCCCTCTAGTCAAGCCAGAGCAATCCGCCACGCAAGTGGTAGTGAACTCTATTTTTAATCTCTGTGTCTCTCTGATCCCCTTTGTCAGTCCCAGGTGAGGGAGCCAACCTCATCCAGAAGACCCGGCTTGGTCTATGCTTAAAATTTAGCTTGACCCAGCTATATTGCTCAGGGGCATGAAAAATCCACACCCGAAATGATGTAGTTAAGTTGACGTAACCCCTGCTGTAAAATTATTTCGTCAACCTAGCTACCGCCTCTCAGGGAGGTTGATTGCCTGTAGTGATGGGAGAACTCCTCCCATTGGTGTAGATAGTGCCGACACTGAAATGCTACAGCTGTGCCACTGTTGTGTTTCAAGTGTAGACAAGACCTCACACTTTATCTTCTGCTTGTCACATCTCAGTCCTTTTGTGCTCAAGCTGCTCTCTGCTCAGCTTCCCTACTTAGAGGTTGGGGGAAAACCTTCCTCTTGGTCATTGGTTACTCAATGGGGCTTCCTATTGTATCATTTGGATTCTGCATTCATATGGGGTCACTTTCAACGGGTTCCAGCCACTTCCATAACGTCCCATTCATTGCACCCCAGACAGGAAGGTGACACCCACACCTCATATGCTGAGCTACCCTGAGTGCAGACTTAATCCCCCCCCCCCAACTGGGTAGCAATGTAAAGTAGACAGGGAAACTGAGGTACACATGCTTCATTAAAATATCAAGAAAAACCCACTTTATCACATCCCCCTATTGAGATCAGTGGAGAATCCCCCGCCCTGCCCCCTGTGAAGATCAATGACAAATTGCCCTATCACAAAGTGAGAATTTGTAATATTTTTATTACTCCTATGTGTGCCTCAGTTTCCCCCCTATACTTTACATTGCTAACCAGTGGAGGAAACAGGATTGTTTACCCTCAGGGCAGAGTAAGTGACATAGATGTGTGACTGTCCCCTAGTTGTCTGAGCGGGCTGAATGGGTCATTGAAAAGACTAGCTGAGGTTGACCCACATGAATGGAAAATGTGAGAAGACAAGGGACAACCTCCATCACCAGAACATTGACAATGACACCTATCAACCAATGACCCCGTGGGAGGAGGACTTCCTTGCCTCTCAGCTGGGAAGCTGAGCCGAGACCCCCTAGCTCAAGGTGCGGGGTGTGTGGGTTTCTGTGAGAAGCGGGTACTGCTCCACTGGGACTGCTTAAAAAATGTCAGAGAGCCAGAGCCTGAAAGTGGAGTTCAATACAGCCTGGCGGGTGAGCTGCTCCGGCTTGACCGCCATGCACTGTGCTTTAACCTTTATTTTTCTGTGCAAACCCAAGGCCTGCCCCTGCCGTGTTCCAGCTGACTAATACATCCTACTCTCCCCTGAAACGGCTGCCGGGGTTTCTCTGCACGTCCACACCCGTGCCGGGCTGTACGAGTCCCTGGGGCGGGCACAGGCCTCTGCCGGGCACCGAGCTCGCCTGGCGCCCCCCAGCCGAGCCCAGGGTGCGAAGTAGGCGTGCGGGGAGGCGGCCCGGGGGCGACGTGAGTTACCCTTAGAAGGGAGGGTGCCTGGGGGCTGTGGCACGAGAAGGGGGTTGCTCTGAGAGACTGTTTAGAAGCAGGGCCCGAGCCTGTGGGGCTGAAACCCGCCCCTCCCCCCGCCGGTGCGATCAATGGCCCTGAGCCCGGCTCCTAGCCCCCCTCCGCCGGAGCCCCGCCCCCATCTGAGCCCGCCCCGCCCCTTCCCTCGGAGCCCCGCCCCTTCTCTCCCTGAGCACGGAGCCCGCCCAAGCCCCGCCCCCTGCCAGCCCATGCCCCCGCCCTGTCACCGTGACTCAGCGGTTCCCCCCCCCCCCCCCCCAGCTCAATGTGCGCGCTCCGCTCGCTGCTGCCTCGAGCCATGGCCGCCGCCTTCGACTATCTGGTGCTGGGGGGCGGCTCGGGCGGGCTGGCGAGCGCGCGGCGCGCGGCCGAGCTCGGGGCCCGCGTGGCTGTGGTGGAGCATCAGCGCCTGGGGGGCACCTGCGTGAGTGCGGGGGGCGGGGCGCGGGGCGTGGCGGGCGCTGGGAGCGGGGTGGGGGGTTGGGTGTGTGTGGATGGATGTGGCTGGGAGCGGGGTGGGGGGGAGGTGAGGGAGCTGGGTATATGGATGGAGCAGGGTGAGGAGGTTGGGGCATGGGGGGCTCTGGGAGCAAGGTGAGAGGGCAGGTGTGGCAGGGTGTGGTGGGGGGCTGGGTGTGTGGATGGATGTGGCTGGGAGCGGGGTGGGGGGGAGGTGAGGGAGCTGGGTATATGGATGGGGCAGGGTGGGAGGGGGCTGGGAGCGGGGTGAGGAGTTTGGGGCATGGGGGGCTCTGGGAGCAGGGTGAGAGGGCAGGTGTGGGAGGGGGCTGGGTGTGTGGATGGATGTGGCTGGGAGCGGGGTGGGGGGGAGGTGAGGGGGCTGGGTGTATGGGTGGATGTGGCTGGGGTGAGGGGCTTTGGGTTGGGGGCGGTGAGGGGGCTGGGTGTGTGGATGGATGTGGCTGGGGATGGGGTGTGTGTGTAGATGGATGAACATGGTTGGGGGCGTGGATATGTGTGGATGGATGTGGCTGGGGATGGGGTGTGTGTGTGTAGATGGGTGAATGTGTCTGGGGGGATGGATGTGGCTGGGGTGAGAGGCTTTGGGTTGGGGGCAGGGGTGTGGGTGTGGGTGGATATGGCGGGGAGCGGGGTGGGGGGGAGGTGAGGGGGCTGGGTGTGTGGATGGATGTGGATGGGGATGGGGTGTGTGTGTGTAGATGGGTGAATGGGGATGGGGGGATGGATGTGGCTGGAGGGTGCGGGGGATGGGGGGATGGATGTGGCTGGGGATGGGGTGTGTGTGTAGATGGATGAACATGGCTGGGGGCGTGGATATGTGTGTATGGACGTGGCTGGAGGGTCTGGGGTGTGTGGATGGATGTGGCTTAGGCAGGTGGGGGTGAAGACATGCTGCAGAGAGGGGCTCTAATGAGTAATCCTGGGGCAGATCTCTGGGCCAATTGGGGTTTTCTTTCCAGAACTTGTTTAGCCTTTTAGAAGGGTGGTGAGCTTCCAAGAACAGGTCTAGTTTGTGTGCAGTGATTGACAGGAGAATGCCAGCCTTGCTCCGTGGGCATCAGTTTAGTGGTGTCAGTACCTGCTAGGCTCTGAGCTCTTTGTTTGAATCCTTTTATTTAACTGCAATGACTGTCACAAATGGAGAAAATGCCAGCACATCGACAAAGCAGTGTTGTCAGGTGTTGCACAACTCAGATTGGTCACACATCTTTCTTCATGAGGACAACTGGCTTTGTGGGTGTTCCGTATTACTGAATTTTCACAATAGTCATTATTCCTTACACGCCTATAAGGGGATGGGGCCCATCCAGGTCAGACTTTTTCCAAATCAGCTGCATATTCAGCTGCCTATTACCCTCTTTATTTCTTTTAGGAAGGAGGGAGTGTTTAGAAAAAACAAACTGACAAAAGTCAGGAAAGACCAGGAATTCCCCACCCCCATTGTGTGTGTGTATGTGTGGTGCTGATGTTTTTTTTTAATAATATTTATTGTTGTGGGACCAAGACTGTAGAGGCCTCAGGTAGGATCAGTGTTCTGCTGTGCTAGGTTCTCCACACATAGGAGACATTAGCTGCACCAAATATCTTACAACCAATTTTAAAGTTATTTGTGTGTATTCAGAACACAACAGAAGCCTTTCTAGCAGCTTAGTTTGCACAGATTTACAGAATTCCAAATAAGCAATGTTCTCTGCTCTGCTGCCCCAGTTAATTAGACAATGTAGGATTTTAAAGAAAAAAATAGGCTCTGATTTTTTTCTCTCTCTGAGATACTTTAAGATGGGTATCTTGTAAAATCAGCATACATGTGAGAGATTTGCTGATCTTTCTAAGAACAGAAGCAAGGCCTGAATATAGAGCTTTTTACACAGAAGATGATGATGCTACAGTGTGTTGTGAAAGCTATTTACCAGATTCAGGTTTCTCCAGAAGTTGGTATTAAAACAATGCTAGTTAGTATCAGTTTATTTCTGACTTACAGGGTCAGATTGTTCATTGAAGTAATTGGTGTAGTCAGTGTATACTAGCTGAGGATCTGGTTCACAGTAGATAAAATAGAGGATTTGTGTTTTTCAGATAAAATGGTACACTTAAAAAAAACCAAAATTTTCTTATGCTAGAAAAAGCAAAGAGTAGAGAGGAAGGGAATATAGCAGAGTACAGAGCTGTGTTTTGGTGCAACTGCAGGCATTTTAATAGACATCTATTTTCAGAGTCTCCTGAAAAAGTGTTTAAGTATTTTGAAGTACCTTTCCTTGAGACAGCCAGGGTGGTGGATCTGTGCAATGTAGGTGTACTAGCTTGCCTATTGACAGGAAAAAGGCTGTAAAGTTTTGATGAAGCTCTTTAGGAAGAAAACTTTTAATGAAAAGTATGAATAAATTTGTATAATAGGGCCACTAACTGGAAGGAAAAATCCTCATTTAATCTCCTGTGAGCTCCTAGTATTTCCTATACCTTTGCCACTCCTAAAAATAAGGTCAGGGTGAATTTTATGTCACTTGCCAGCTAGTTAAAACAGGAAATACTACTACTTTGAGGAGTGAACAAACTAGTATTGCATAAATCTGAAAGTAAAAGAAGGGACTGGCTTCACGGTGATTGGTTTAAACAGGTCTGTTTGGTAAGTATCTTGGTTTGAGGCAACTCTGCCCCCTTTCTGGCCTCTGAGTGCACCCCCCCAGTTGTTTGGCATCTTGCCTTTGTCTCAAGGTGGGATCTTGCAGTTTTAGGCTCTCAGACTGGGACCTGGGTATATTGCTCTGGGTACAACTGCTTATCAGCCCAAAGACGTGTTTGTGGGGTCACTGGCATTGTGTTCAATATGAATTTGTTTCAAGGTCAGAAGGTTGTGAACCCATAGAAGCTGACCCTGTCATTTGACAGACATCAGAGCACTATTAGCATAGTTACATTTTTAACAGTTGGAGAAACTGAGCCACAAAAGGGGTTAATTGAAAAAGCTAATGATAGCTGAGATTAGAACTCAAAGCTGGCTTCCAGTTGTGTGCTCTGATCACATGGCCACTCCCTCAAAAGTTACACAGTAGTGGGGAGAGGGGAGTTATTAGCTGAGGACACTGAGCTATGTTTGTATTCCTTTTTAAAAAGTGCTATGCAATCTTTACTATCCATGCTGAGCAGACAGGAAATCCTGTTATGAATCCATTGAAAGGCAACAGCTTTAAAATGGGCACGGTACATGTTTTTAACCTACCTTAGAAGGGTGAAGGGCTGAGTTAGCCTTGTGGGATTGGAACCTCTGAATTTGGTTATAGGAACTAAAGTGTCAAACATGAATGTCTCTTTGCCCAACTCAAAATGACTTTGATATTTCTGCATTGTAGGGGGTGGGAGAAAGGTGCAGAATTGGCATCAATTTTGGGAAGCTTCAGTTAGTGGACTTACCATTTTCTAAGTATTGCTTTTATGATCATAATGTCACATGTAGACTTAATATTCTTCTCTCTTAGGTGAATGTTGGATGTGTACCAAAAAAGGTAGATTTTTATTTTTCTTCTTTCATATTATCTTTGTGTTGAAATGAATGTATCTGCATCCGATTCTTCACAACACAGATGTTGCTGGGAGAGTAGATAAACTTAATAGGGTGCAGCTACAGTTAGGGGCCCTTGCAAAAATACTCCACTCTACAATCCTTACTTTGCTTTTTTGCCTAAGGCTGAGTAGGCTGGTTAGACTGTTTCTAGGTAAAATGAATATCCAAAGGACAATTTGTGCTCTTGGGCCCATGGATGCATGTTACACCAGGGTATCTGTTAGCAGAATTTGTTGTTTCAGTATTTTCCTTAGTCTCACAAAAGCGTTTTGTGAATGATTGATTAATTCAAAACAGGCCATCATGAGCAGTGCTTCAAAAAGCATATGAACAGATTGCTCTGGACTTCAGAAACACATGCACTGCTTTTAGTTAAGTTTGAGCCCTTTGGATTGAACTGATCGTGCAAGTACAAGATAGAGCACCTACTGTTTTCCTATGGTACTATTTCAAGTCTGATGAGAAATGAAGAGATACACATCAAAAAGGCCACTTTTCCGTACGCTACTATGTTTATAAACTAAGTGCTACAGATATGAGTAAGGCTCTACTTGAATCACGAGATTCAAGTAGCTGAGTTGTGGACAATCCATGGGAAATTGTGGAAAAGTAATGACATTACTTGCGGTAATTTGGCAAAGGGTTGGCAGCGGGGGCTCCCACTGTTGGCCGCCCAGGGCTGAGAGCGGGGGCTCCCACCGCCAAATTGCAGTGGAAGCCTAATATCGCAGGATCCACAATATCACAAATTAAGTAGGGCCTTAGATATGAGATGTCTTCTCCCCAATCCCCTCCAAATCTTTGTGAATTAGATTGTGTAGCTCTATGTGAGCGCACAAAGGGTGGAGTATAGTGCCAGGAGCCTCCTTTCCCCATGCCCCTGCACAGGGGCCAGACACAATTGACTCTTTACAGTCAAGGTGAACACAAGGCTGTTCAAACAGTAGTGCAAGTCTCCCCAAAGAGAAGCATTAGGCCTAGGAACTCTCCCACCTCTGTACCAGCAAGCAGAGGTAGGCCTAAACAGGGCAAGTGCATGTGCAGTGGTGGCCCTGCTCCTGCAGAGCAGACTGTGCCAGCCTCATACACAAAGCCTCCAGGAGCTTCCTGCTGCATGGCTTTGGGGTCTTTAAGGCCTAACATTGCCCTTATTTATAAAACAATGCCTATTTAAAATAGTAATGTATGGAACTGAGTTGTTCCACCTAATCCATCTTGAGTTACTAGACACAATTGATGCTTTTTTCATTCATGCTGGGTTGAATTACTGTTCTCTTTACCTCTGTGACAGGTGATGTGGAACACAGCTGTTCACTTTGAATTCATCCATGATCATGCCGATTATGGCTTTGAAACCCCTGATGTGAAGTTTAATTGGCGGTAAGTCTAAGATTCAGTATTCCAGGTGGCAAAATCTTGTTTACATGTATCCTTTTAAAGCACAATATGTTTTATGTAAACATTGTGTTTTCTTTATGTGTAAGCAGTTCTCTTGCTGCTACCATGTATAACCAGTTCTCTTGCTGCGACCATGTCCACTTAATGCCCTAGGTGCACTGGGGGAGGAACAAGGCTTACTCAGTTGCTTGCAGTTTGGTTCCATGTCCCTCATAGCCAGTGTGGAATGCCTGGGCCCATGAGCCAGCATTGCCAGTGTCATACAGGATGGGAAGTCAGCTGCCAGCAAGCTCTGGGCCTTGCTCAAGAAAATCTCTTGTCATTAAAGACATAACCAGCTATATAGTGGTTTGTTTCATGTGCTCCATGCCCCTGAATCCCACTTCCCTGTCACCTTCCACATCCCTGCAGTGTTTTCATTGACTTTATCTGATGACCTTTATGTGTTTGCATATCTAATGAGGTTGGATTTTAAAGCTAGCCTCCATTTTTTTGCTGTGTATTCTTATTAGCAATGAGAAAAAAGCTTATATAGTGACAGTGACTACATTTTATTGCAGAGTGATTAAAGAAAAGCGTGATGCTTATGTGAGTCGCCTAAATGGGATCTATCAAAATAACTTAAACAAGGTTTGTAAATTTTGGTTCATGTACGAGTAACAAATCTTAAAATTACAGAGCCTCTTCTATGCCCCTGTAAACTGTCATATTTTCCCAGAACCTATGGAAGTCTTTCCAAGAGAGTTTGGCTTGTTTTTTTTTTATCTTTGGTCAGTGCAGGTTCCGTTTCCAAAAGTTATAAAAACCCTTCTCCTGTGTCAAAGCACATTTCTATGGTTTTAAGAATGATTCCCACTTTATTAAATAGTGAAAGCCATTTTTTTCCTTCTATTCCCTCAGTCAGGATAAGGTGATGGTGCACACTACTGCGAGTAGATGCGGCCATGTATTCTACTTAGGTGTTTGTGCATGCCAAGTGCACTGTACCCAGAGAATTTTGCCTAGCAGTATCCGTAGAGGGGTGTGCTCATGCCTCGTGGCTATAGCCCGTTCCCTGGGTATATGAGGCGGTGCTGCTCTGCCCCAAGCCGCAGAAGACTTCTCTGGTTTGTCATGGCTAACCATCATTTTCAGTACATGTCCCTTCCTTTTGGTCTGTCTTCCATTCCCCGGGTGTTTACCAAATGTGTGGTTGTGGTGATGGCATACCTCCGGATGACTGGCTACTAAGGGGCAGGTCCAGAGAAGAAGTTCTTTCTCATGTGTGAATCACACTGCACTTACTCAACTGTCTGGGTCTCATACTAAACACCAGAAAGTCAGCATTGGTCTCTACTTGGAAAATTGAATTCATTGGGATCTTAATAGAGTCTGAGTTCAAGAGTAGTTTTGTAGATTGACTTTTTCCAGACACTTTATCACCTTTGTCTCAGGCTGCAGTCTCAACCTTCCATGACAATTCTTGTGTCTGAGGCATTTGGGCCAGATGTCCACATGCACACAGGTGGTTCAATGTACAAATTGCCCTCTTCAATGCCTGCGCCCTCTTCAAATGTGGCCCAGAACAGTTTAGCATCTGGCCCTTCATCCCTTAGACAGGTTGGTCTGCCTCCCTCCATTGACCCTGGACTTCTTTCACTGGTGGATGGATCAGGGGAATGTATGTCATGGCATTCCCTTTGCCCGGCCCTTACCAACCAGGACTGTTGTCACCAGTGCCTCCCTGGTAGGTTGGGGAGAGCGTCTGGGGTTGCTGAAGGTTCAGGGTCTGTGGTCAGTCGGAGCAGGAAGCTTCGCTGCATAACAATGTCCTGGAGCTTTGGGCCATCTACATGGATGGTCACGTTTTCATCGACTGCATCAAAGGTTCAATGGTTCACATACTTACTGACAATAGCATTCTGATGTATTATGTGAACAGACAAGGGTGAGCACACTCCAGGGTGCTTTGCCAAGAGGTGATCAGGCTGTGGTAGTTCTGCATTGAAGAGAATATCACTCCGATAGCCAGTCAGTTGCCCGGGGTCTAGAATCATCTCACGGACCATCTTGGGAGGAATTTTTCCCTGAGTCATAAGTGGTCGGTGAAGTCCATGTTCTGCAAGTCATCTTTGCTGCTTGGGGCATGCCAATGATCAACCTGTTCGCTACAAGGGACAACAGGAAATGCAGTCTATTCTGCGCTTGAGGGGGCCTCAGTCCAGGTTCCCTGACTGATGCCTTCCACATCAGCTGACAGTCAACTCTCCTATATGCTTTTTCTCTGACACTGATCATTCCCCAGGTCATCCTCAAGCTGAAAGCAGATCAGGCCAACGTCATCCTCATTGCATTGTCAAGTCCGAGGCAGTGTTGGTTTTCTGACCTTCTTGCACTGTTGATTTGGCCTCCCATATGCTTTCCTCTCCAGTCTGACCTACTCTCACAGAATCACATTTGCATCCTGCGCTCAGCTCCATATATCTCATTGCTTGGCTGCTTCGTGGTAAGAGGAAGAGCGATGTTTGTCGGCTGTTCGACAGGTCCTACTCAGTATAGAAGACCATCTACCAAGATGGCCAGTTTGTCAAAGTGGAAAGGTTTTTCTATGTGGTCACTGGCCTGTGGAGTTCAGCTAATCCTGGCTAGTATCCAAGCTATCTTGGAGTGTTTGCTGCATCTTCAGCTGTTGGGCCTTCCAGTTAGCTTATTGAGGGAGTATCTAGTGGTGACTTTCATCCACCCATTCGTGGAAGATTGGTGTTTTCCAGTGCTTGATGTCTAGATTCTTAAAAGAAATCCTTCATCTCCGTCTGCCAGTGCAGGATCTGGTTCCCTTATAGGACCTTAGCACAGTCTTAGCGGCTCTGATGGGACCTTCATTCAATCCTCTGGCATCCTGCCTATTTCCTCTCTATGACAAAAACCTGCATCTTCATGGCAATGATATCTGCAAGGGGAGTGTGTGAGCTGCAGTCTTTGATGGCAGAGCCTCCTGACAGGCAATTCTCCAAAGAAAAAGTGACATTGCCACCGCACCCAACATTTGCGTCTAAAGTGGTGTCTCGGTTTTGTTTAAATAGGCGGTATATTTGCCTGTGTTTTTGTTCCTAAGCCGCGCTCATCTCCACAGGGCAGCATCTTCACGTTAGACATCAGATGATGTCTAGCCTTTTATCTAAACCTTTTTGTGCTTTGCCGCATCTGTTTGTTGTTTGCAGGCTGTGAAGAGACAGGCAGTCTCCTCACAGAGGTCTCTTAAGTGGATAACTTTCTGCATCAAGATTGCATACGAAACAGTTTTGGGTAGGCCCCGTCTGTGTGTGCGAGCTCATTCTACAAGAGCGAAAGCTACATCAATAGCGTTCTTAAGTGACCTCTCAATATGGATATTTGCAGAGCTGCCAGATAGTTATCGATATATACGTGTATGAACCATTATGCCATTACTGCAGCATCCAGAGAAGATGCAAGCTTTGGGAAGATGATCCTGCAGTCCTTGTTTAAATAGACTGCAAGACCCACCTCCTCTGAGTGCTGCTTGTGAGTCACCTAAGTAGAATACAGGGCTGCATCTACTTGAAGAAGAAACGGTTATTTACTGTAACTGATTATTTATTTTTTAGATGTGATGCAGACCTGTGTTCCGCAACCCACCCTCCATCCCTTTGCATCAGAGTCTAGTCTCTGGGAGTTAGTGCAAAGGAACTTGGGGGGGTGGTGGTGGTGGTGGGAGGGTTGGTGTGGCACTGCCTCATCTAGCCAGGGGAGGGGTTTTGGCCACAAGGCATGAGCACTGTCCCTCTACTGGTACTGCTAGGCAAAATTCTCCAGCTATGGTGCACTTGGTGTGCATGCATACCTGACGTGGAATACCTGTCTGGATCACATCTCAAAGAACCACAGTTACAGTAAGTAACCGTTTCTTACCAGCTTAGTCATGTTTTAGTTGGCTGGAGTTTAATCTTCATTAGCTCTCCAGAACATACAGTGGCTTCTGATGCAGATTGAAGGCTTCCATTATATTTACAAACATTTCAGATTACTAGGTGAGCATAGGCCTACATTTTCAAACTGACTCATGATTTTAGGTGCCCACATGAGATATCGTAAAGGGGCCTGGTTTTTAGAGGGTGGTTTCTGAGCATTTTCTGGAGTGGGCACCCAAAATCACTAATCATTTTTGAAAATGTGGGCCATTGGTAGCACTTTTCAGAAGTTGAAATGCTGAATGAGAGTTGTCTTACTACTTTTCTGCCTTAATAATTTTGTCTTCTGCTTTGATAATTAGGAAAGGTTCATTCTTTCTCTAGCATCCGGTTTTGTGATTTATAGAATGACAGTACAATCTAAAATTTGTTTTTGTAGGCTCACATAGAAACCATTCATGGCCATGCAGCTTTTACATCTGATCCTGAGCCTACGGTAGAAGTCAGTGGTAAAAAATACACTGCTCCCCACATCCTGATAGCTACAGGTGGGCGACCGTCAGTGCCCCATGACAGTGAAATCCCTGGTAAGTCTTTGAGTAACGTGATCAACATCATGGCATGTAAGTACTCCTGTGGGAGGAGATTTCATCTGAGTTACAACAGGACTTCCTATTTTTCCAGTGCAAATAGTGTAGCTCCAGTACACTCTAGTCTCTCTGGCTCTCAGTGGTCTATATAGATTGTAACCTTAGAAAGTACATTTGTTCTCAGCATTCTACGGTTCCCTGCCTCTTCTGAATGGAATTCTGGCCTACATAGAGATCTGATCCAAAGCCTTCTGGAGTCAGTGGAAAGATTCCCACTGACTTCAGTGAGCTTTGGATGAGGTTCCAGGTCAGGATGTCTGGTGCATCAGTTAAGGTTTGTAAGGTGTGCTTGCAGCTCCTCCACAGGCAACTTGGACAGATGCCATGTTTGCCAATTTTCCCTTAAGCCAAATTGTATCTGCCTGTTCAAAACTGCTAATCTGTTTATTATGAGGCCAATATGCCTGTCACTGAATGTCAGACACTAAATGTAGGGTCTTGCGGAGCTTGTTCTCCTTTAAACACTTCTGCTTTTACTGAAAATACCTTTTCCACAAAATAGGAAGGAACTGATGCAACATTGTAGGTCAGCACAGAAGTCGCATTCGGTTCAGCATGGACATTGAACTTTGCTACCTGAGACTTTTATTACTTTGCATTTTTTATGGAAAGCATTCTGGTTTGTTATGACTGTGGAAATAAGAGAGACTGTTCCAGACTTAGCAGGCTGAAGGTGGACATGCCTATCAAGGGTGCTCGGAGTGACAGGAAGCGCTTGTGCCTGTTTATAATATAGAAAGGTCTGAAAGCTAAAGGATTTTTTGTCCTGCTTGTTAGAAAAATTGGATTCTGAGTAGGCTGGAAGGCTCTGTGGCAGGGGTGTCCCACCCATTTGGTGGAGAGTTCCAAATTACATTTTGAATTATGGGCCATGGACTGGGTCTGAATTTATAACCACATACTCCTTTTAATCCACAATGGATCTCCCACTGAGGTCAATGAGAGAGTTGCACAAAGATCATAGGTAGAGTGTGCCTCTTATGTAGTGATTAAACTCTTAGTTATTATTTATGGTCGTATTCAGTATCACTACGTGGAGAATCTGCTCCCTTTTGAGAGGACTCCTGATGTTTCTGCCCTTTGTTTTCTCCCTTCCCCAGCCTCCTGTCTGTTTCTTTTCTTACCCTGGCTTTGAGGGGGTGTCCTCTGTTCCTCCCTTGGTATTTCCTTCCTGGCAGCAGCTCCTAATTCACACCACTTTGAGAGCTTCTTTCCCAATCTATTTCCCGTTTCAGCTGTTAGAATGACCCTCAACAAAATAGTTACCTTTGTCTGTGAAGTGCATCTCTGGCTTTAGCGTTTATGTTCAAATGAGACTAATGATGGCAGGAGAGTTCACAGCTCTCAGCCCTTGTTTCAGGCTCCCTGTAGTCTCAGGCAGAGCTCACTGCATTTGCTCACATTTTAAACATATTTTTTGCACCCATGAGGACTAAAAATGTACTACTTAATAATGAAAGCTGAGATTCTGCAGAATCTGTGTGTCAGTAAGGGGACTACATACACCAAGCAGGCTTCACTCTTGACATAGTTCTGTGGTAACTGAAGAGCTAGTATCAAGAGTCCAGAGGTAGAAAGCTGAGCAAAGGGATTTCTAGTCCCTGCTTGAAACTTTTTTTTATTAACACTTATTTAACTTCACTGACTAACAATTGAGAGGGGGGAAGTCTTTGTTAAAAACACTGAAGGTGTGAGTGCTCTCTTTATATCTCCCCTGAGAATTCTAGGAAGCTCCAGCAGAATGAAATCAGTCTTGAGATTTTTGATGATTTTAAGGTTTTAAAAAAAAGAAAAAGAAAATCCTTCTTTACATATTTTAAAGACGCAAAACTGGTATTGATCTTAGTAGTTTTGAAACCTTACACACCTTCTGAATGTCCTCAACAAAAATATTTGGAAACCCTTTCATTATAATCTTAATGTGTTGTTTTGGTTTAGTTTTTTAAGGGAGGAGAGAAATTAGAGGTCATTAGTCAGGTTTTAGTACCTGCTCTACCTTTCCCTGTTTTGTTACTTAAAACCACAGCCTGAAAATCAAACTCTCCAACTTGCCTGGAGCAAGTAGAGATTTTTTCGTGAGTGAATGGAGCTGGGGAATTACTGGCTCCCTCTGTGGAAAGGAGGGGAACTGCAGACAGTGGAACAGCTTTTTGCACTGCTCTTTCTTTAACCCGAGGAGGAGGATAGATAGGGAGCAGATCAGCAGTGGCAACTCTAAGAGTATGTCTACACTTTGAGCTAGACGTGTAAATTCCAGCTTGAAAAAACATACCTGCACTAGCCTCTGGTTGAGCTAGTGTGCTAAAAGTAGAGTGTAGCCACGGTAGCATGAGTAGTGGGAGGAGCTAGCTACCCCAAATATGTGCTTAGCATCTTGGACTGGTCTGTACTTGGGGTAACTAGCCGCTCCTGACACTTAAACTGCTGCGGCTACACTCTATTTTTAGTGAGTGAGTTTGATCAAAGCTTGCGCTTGTATGTCAGCTCACGCTGGGAATAACATCCCCAGCTCAGAGTGTAGACATACCCTCGGTTATTTTGGCAAGGAATAGAGCAGCCTCGTAGGCCCTGCCTGCACTAGGAAAAAGGTGTGTTTAAAGCCTGATAGGTAACCCATTACAATCTTAGTGTTCACCTCCACCAGCTGGCACAGAATGACTGTTAGTTTTAACAAGGCAAGTTGTAGGTTAACACTACAACTACACTAGGACTGTCACACGTGTGAGCTAACATGTTAAAATACACTTTCTTTACTGTGAAGACAAGACTGTACTGACTGGCTCTTACAGGGACGAGGGAGCAGAGTTAATCACTCCTTGAGGGACAGCATTGATTGGGGTTAACAGAACTGGGGTTTTTGAGGGGGTAGAGAGAGCAGAATTGATTGGATTTGAGGAGGAACGAGTGGAGTTCAGCTGATTTTTGTGGGGTGATCAAACTGATTGAGGAGAATGAAAATGTGTCAATGCAAATGAAATTTGAATAGCTTTAGGGACATGACCCTTGTGGTGGGCTTAGGCATATAGTCTCTTTGGGCAAGCAGGTGTTTGGGAAGTTTTTCAAACTCTGCTTATAATACTTTCTTTCAATCCTAAACTCAGTTTTGCAAAGTAAAGAGTGCCCTTTCTTTTCCACTGTTGATGGGAAATGAGCTTTAAAACCAGTCAAATGTTTGTATGCTTGGGATTAGTTTGTATGTAAAGCTGATAAATGCTAACAGCAAGAAATGTAAATCTAAACTAAACAACATTGTGTTGAAATGCACAAATGCTAAGAAAAAGCAGAGTTTTGTTACTGGGAGAGAGCATGTCCTGGTTTGTGTGAAATTTACTTTGCAGGTGCCAGCTTGGGAATCACCAGTGATGGGTTTTTTGAACTTGAAGAATTGCCCAGGTAAGCAAACCAAAAAATAGACTCTCAGGACCAGCAAAATCAGCTGTCTTAGGCTGCTCTCAGCATGCTGCTCAAAGCAAAACACGTGGGACTCCATTTGTTGTACCCTGCCCCTCCTTGTGCAGTAATTTATTCCTGTGCAAAATGGGTATAAAACACTGCCTGATCAGAAAGGGCCAGGACAGTCGTGATTCTGACCTCTGGCTTTGTGTTTATTAAAATACAGGATTTTATTTTTTATTTTTTTTAATAACTGCATTAGGGCAGCACAGGACTCTTTGAATCTTCGCTTCTTGTCTTTCATGTGCTGTGGAGAGGCATTGCAACTCATTGTCACACTCACTCCCCAGCGCAGTGAGTTGAAGCAGGGCATGCAGCCACTGCTGCGCCGACCCCATGGGCAGGAGGTTTTCCGACCGAAACCTGTCACTTGTAGTCAGGTCATAATGGGTTGCAAGGCTTTAGTAGTCAGTGATGGTAGTTCACACTGGTCTAAACCCTTGATAAAGCAGGAGTAACTTATTTGGCACTGTTTTGTCACATTCTCTCCAGCTACTGCTAAAGCCGTATTGGAGTCCCATGCAACCTTCACACCCAGAAGGATAGTCCCAATGACTAAAATACTGGCTAGTGAGTACATGTACCACTACCCCCTAGTGTGTGATGTGACAACAGAACCCACCTGCTGACAATCTTCCTTCAGGAAGGAGGTTGCAATGATTTAAAGCCTGTGGACAGTGCCCTTGGGATTATGGGAAGACTGTGAGAGACTAGTTCATTCCCATGAACGAGGGAAAGATATGAAACTGTAGAGACTCCATCCAGGGCGTGGCATCCTGTTCTGTGTGTTGGTGTCTGTGCCTTTCCTTTAGCTTTTGTTAGATTCTCCATTTGGAGCAGCAAATAATGGATGGCAGGCCAACTGAGCCTCAGCCACTGGATTGGCCTTGTGCCCAGCCATCTTGTACAGGGTCCCTGGTGGCTTGTCTGAGGATGCCTTGACTGATCCTGCTATTTTGCCTGTTTCACTGACCCTGCCTCCAACTCCCTGGTCTCCTGCCTGACCCAATGTCAATGGACAAGAGTGTCCTTGTCTGCCCAAGAGAGGATGCCAGCTTTTGCTTGGCATAACCACTCTGCAGCCCCACACCTGTGCCTGACCCTTAAATGGCATCTTGCTTTCCTTTTCAATCTTCCTTTATGTGGTTGGGGGGGAAATTGACTTAAAATCATAGCTTTGTAAGTGAGCCAAAAACAACTGTCATGGTAACCATATCAATACTCTATCAAAACAGAAGTGAAAGACGGCTCATTTTGTGAGTTGGTTTTCGTGTAGCATGTAGTTAATAAAGTAGGTTTACAACATATGTGGCCGTTGAGTTAAAGCCTGAGATCATGGGAAAGAACATACAATGTAGAACTAGCTGTGGGGTGCAAAGTCACATGTGAAATAGACCCAGAACCCAGACATGTCTGGATTACAGGAGACACCTTGTCCTTTCGTTCAGGCGGTAAGAACCTGTGCCAAAGGTCTGTTCTGTTATCTCCGATGCTGCATGTGTGATCTTATTGCTTTTCATAGAATCATAGAAGATCAGGGTTGGAAGGGACCTCAGGAGGTCATCAACCCCCTGCTCAAAGCAGGACCAATCCCCAACTAAATCATCCCAGCCAGGGCTTTGTCAAGCCTGACCTTAAAAATATCTAAGGAAGGAGATTCCACCACCTCCCTAGGTAACGCATTCCAGTGTTTTCCTCAGACGCAGCGTTGTTGTTGGTGCTGGATACATTGCTGTGGAGATAGCCGGAATCCTTTCCACACTGGGATCAAAGACATCCTTACTGATACGTCATGACAAGGTACAACAGATCATAATATCCAATGTTACTTGCTTCTCCAGTGATCTCAGTGCCAATTAAAAATAGTACAGATGCTTTCTCTGCCCTCACTGGATGAAAGCATTTTGGGCAGCTGAGGCAAATGAAATTGCTGGGCAGAATAACTAGAAGCTTGTTGGGACTGATCATATTAATTTAGAGAAGTTGATTTGAATTAGTAATATAAATAACATACAAAAAATTGTAATGCAACATTCAGGTTGCAGAGTTAAAAATCTCAATATCAAGAGATACAAAAAATAAATTTCTAGTAATAACTGGGCCATGTAGCATGTTTTGTATTTTATGGTCTAAAACATAATACTGAGCTAGACAGAAAAGAATAGAAAATACTAGAGAAGGTATCTGTAATGTGGGTTACTTATTACTGCTGTAGAAACCTTAAAGGTCACTGTTAAAGGATTTCTAAACATTGTACTTGAGCCATATAAGTAAAAAATGTCTAGGTTTTTGTCAATGTTTTTTTCTTATTTTCTTCAGAAATAACAGAAATGACATGTCTGCTCCTCCCTGTTTTTTGCTGGAGGACTTCTTGAGGTTGTCAGGAGATGTGCATTGTTAGCTTTCTAACCACAACACAAGGCGTGTTGACTCTATCCACAGACTTCCTCCCAAATTTTCATTAGATGTTAGCGTTAAATAGGTGTAAACAAAAACAGAACTCTAAACAGTCTGTCAGTTACTCAGCATTCACTCCTCTCACTTTTGTGATGTTGTTTTACTGGGGCCATGTCTGTACACATTTTACACCAACTTAATTAAATGGGTTTGAAGTTGCTGTAGTTAGATCAGAGCCACCTCTTTGTGTGGACACTCTTCAGTCTAAGAGTGCTTTGTATTTCTTTAGCACAACTTAAGCTAAAGCGAGTGCCCACACGAGCTCTGTGACAGTCTGGGGGATGTGTCTGTTGGATTAGGAATTCCATTTTTGTTTTGTGAATGCCATGTATGATTATAGTCCTTGTGGATTAGTGCATAGGTTTTGTATCAAGAGTTGTCTGGGAAGCTGTGACAGAGCATTCAAGGGACATCAACATTGTTCCTGTATGGGAGAGTTGTTCAATGGGAGTTCTACCAACAGGGCCACTGACCTTGAAAGGACTTTCTACCCAGAAGCTGTGTGCACATGTGTGTATGTTTTGGAGCCTTGAAGTTTCCCGACAGAAGCTCATTAGTAAGAGAGGGAACAGATGGTTTTACAAGGAAGCTACCCTCTGTGAAGGGGTCGGCTCCACTGTCAGAAGCAGGAACGCCAGTGGGATGGTGAGCCCTAAGGACTCAGACCAATCCCAGGACTCTTGGGAGTGGTGAGGTCAGATGAGGGATTGAATTCAGGAGTTTGTTTTCCATAGATCTGAAACAAGCACAAAAGAGTTAGAGTAAAGTGTAAGAAACTCCTTTGCAGTGCCTGAGTTACTTGCTTTACTGCCACATTGTCCCTGAAGGTTGTAAGTAGGAAATCAGAGCTCACATAGCCAAGTTGGAGTCTGGGGGGAGCGTGTCTAAGCAGCGGGGGGCTTAGGTGGGCTGTTGCTCTGATTCCAAAGTCTCACTGCCCAAGAAGGCTGTCAGAGTCTGCATCTCAGAGGGAGCCTGAGAAACCTAGCTAGGAACAGTGATCAGTCACTATCCATACCCGCAAACTTAGAGGTGCATGGGATTCAGTGGTTGAATCCAGTCACAACAGCTGTGTCCATCCAGAGAGCAAGGACTAGCCCATATTGGTAGCCATGGCATCAATGGTCCCCTTTCACAGAGCGGTCTCCTTTTAAAACGTTCTTTGAACTCTCTTGCCCATTCACTTCCACTGGGAAATTTCCTGGCTCCAACCCGCTCCTCTCCACAGGCTTTTAGGCAGAATCCATTCGAAGTCAGTATCCCTGTCAGCAGAACCCCTATTCTTTCTGTAGTAGAGAGTCGTTCAGTGTTGATGTCCTTTGAAGGCTCTGTCACAGTTTTCCAGACCCAGGTTCTGCTACAAAATGTCTGCTCTAATCCACAAGAACTGTTACAATCTCATTCACAAAACAAAAATGGAATTCCTAATGATACACACATCTCCCAACTATCATAAGGTTGATAAACTGATTTAACTTGTGTTTAGATCAGGTCTGGGCCTCCAGTCAACAGTATCTTCTGGAGTACACAGCACTTGAATTTCTGTCAGAATTAAGCAGAGAAAATCCTTGATGTTTTTTTTTTTCCTTTTACAGCTTGCCTTTAACCTCTGCATTTCATGACTCTGATTTTGATTGTGCAACTTCTTTAATAATGGTTAATTCACCATTATCTTTTGTATTTAATATCCTAGTTTTTTAAGAGGAGGAGGAGGAAATTATAAGGATACAGGACAAAAGTATTTGCTGTTGCCCAAGTGCTATAGACATCCTTGTCCCAGTCTCTTTAACTGTCAGAGGCCCAGACAGAGTAAAACCAGTGGTGGTCTGCTGCCTTGGGTGGGGCAACAGAGCAGTGACATGCACAGAGGTCAGCCTGCTGGGGGCACTTTCTTTGCTAGCCCAGTTGAAACTTTAGGAGAAAAGCCAATCGTGGACATATCCACAATGAACAAAGCACACTCCTGCACAGACACCCATACGCAGTGGATCTCACTAGAAGTGCATGTGTTTGGGCTGACACCTTCTTTGCCTTATCTCAGTTCAGGACTTTTTTAAAAAGTTTGAGCAAAATCAGTTCTTCGAGTGATTGCATGTGTGCATTCCACTCTTGGTGTGTGCACACCCCATGCCCAGTTGCCAGAAATTTTTTCCTTGGTGGGACCCGTAGGAGTGGCTCAAGTGCCCTGTGCTGCCACATGCTTCTGGCGCCAGCATTAAGGTTATTAGTCTTTAGTTAGTTTGGTTTTTACCCCATCTGAGGGTTTTGGATGATTCCCAGTGAAAAGGGGTTGCTTGGTCACTGGGCTTCAAGCCCTGAAGTTCCTGCAATAAGGCTATGCCCATGAGTGACCTGCACTCAAGTTGTTTGAAGTGCCCTAGGGAAGCTCATAGTGGGGAGCATCGCCAAATTTGCAGAGACTTTAAGGTTCACATGAAGAATGATTGAGAAGCCATGCTAAAGTTTCTGGTCATGGAGGCTGCCTTGAGACCTCCATCTGAGCCAGGTCAGTGAGACTCGGCACTGAATGCCTCGGTGTCGGTAATGAGTGCACCTCCTACCGTGCCTGAGTCCCAATACCATTCGCTATCTCCAGTGCCTAAGAAGAAGCATAAGAAGCAGATTGCCAAGAGAGGAAGGTCCTTGGCACCAAAGTCTGCAAAGCATGGGGGGAAAGAGTAGAATGCTGTCTAAGTCTAGGCATTCCTCTGCTTGGGTACTGCAGAAGATGGCACCATTGACTGGTGCCGAGGCAGGTTCCATCGAGTCCAGAACCAGAAGGAGCACCCTCCACATCTGTGGCACCACACTGACCTGACACTGTCTCAGTACTGACCACACCAGAGGCATTTGCAGCTGCCAGGGTCCTCCTGACCATGTCAGTGCCAGTATTGCCAACAGTACAAGAGTCGATCCTATCGGTGCCAGCAGACACAGGAGAACCAGCAGGATTGTTACAATGCTCAGTACCATGCCAGCTTCATGTACCACTGACAGCTTGCCCTTTGGTACGGTCAAAGGGAAAACTTGCAATGTTTGCTTCTCTGTGGGCCTCTGCACCTTGGCATCAATCACCGGGTCTGTCTAGAACTGTGTGTCCATGGTCAGTGGAAGGAGAGTTGTCGTCTTGTGAATCAAGAGTTGGGTCCTATATTTCCCATCCTTTGAGCCACATCTGCTGTCCCTCATCCAGGTGTTTCTACCCTTCCATAGAGCCGGTCACAGGAGTACCATCGAGTGATTGGGCAGGAGGTCACTGGGGGCCTATGCCTGTCAAGTGGCATCTTTGGAATCCGAGGGGGCTTTCCCTGGTTTCTGTGGCATCAGAAAGGCATGTGGCACCTACCCACTAGACAGCACCCATTCCTGACTCCGGTACCACGCCCAATACAGGACATCAAGTGCCAGCTCAACAAGACCCTAGAGATCAAGAAATGGAAGAAGAGCATCTGCAGCCAGTTCTGGCGTCCTCTTCCTCCTCCCCTGATGATGATGCAGTCTCAGGAGTGAACAGGTTGCCTGCACCAGATGGCTATAAGGCACACCAAGAATTGTTGTAAGGTGGCCTTAAGTCTGGGCATACAGGTAGAGGAAGTTAAAGAATCCTCTCACCATCTGGTCAATATTTTAGCCCTGCCTCTCAGTGAGGGCATTGTGGATCCAGTTAATGGGCTATGGCAGACCCCTGCATCCTTTCCCCCAGCTTCAAAAAGGGCCCTATTCTGGATGTTTGTAAAGCAGCTACCTGGTCATTGGTGGGCACTTTCTCTTCCCACTACCCCATCAGCCAATACTGAAGAGATGATGCCAAATTTTCTCGAGCTGTACTACATTCTGTGTGCGTGTGGACTCTGATCCCTGTGTCTGTTTAACTACTTGGGAGTCACCAAGAGTGGCATGCACATGTGCAATCACTCAAAGAAGAGAAACAGTTACTAACCTTTTGTAATTGTTGTTCTTCGAGATCCGTTGCACATGTCCGTTCCATGACCCCCCTCCAACCCTTCTTCTTCAGCGTTTCCAGAAAGAAGAAACTGAAGGGGCTCACGGTCTGCTGGCCCTTCATACCAGCACCAGCAAAGTGTGCTTGAGCCACCCTAACAGGTACCACTGAGGGGAAAATTTCTGGCAACTGCGTGCCCACACACACACCAAGGGTGGAATGGACATGTGCAACACCTCTCAAAGAGCAGTAGTTATATAAGGTTAGTAACCATTTTTTCGCTAAAGTAGTTTGCCCTTATTACCATGTGGTTACAGAACCATGGGCATGCTCACACAATTCATAACTTTTGTTTGATTGCAACAGGACAAGAAAAGAATAGGTACAAATTAGAGGTGATGTGAAAGTAGCATTTAGATGGGAACATAGTAAATTGCATGTAATCTTGATGGATTGTATGGATTTCCATGCAGGTGTTAAGGACTTTTGATTCAATGATCAGCGCAAACTGCACTCAGGAACTGGAGAATGCTGGCATAGATTTCTGGAAGCATTCACTGGTACAGTATTACCCACACACTTCATTATTTAGGTCTGAGTCTCTCCTATGGACCCATAACTTGATTCTTTTTTATTTCATTTTTGCTTAAAATGTCCTAATTTTCCTCAGCACTGTTACAGCATCTGATCATGGCCGTAGTGAGAGATTCATATCTGATTACTATATTGCTAGTTTATCACGCCTATATCAATGCTTTGTAAATGCCCCGTGTGGAGCTATATTTCATTTTCTGATATGTAATTCCACAGCAGCTCTTGTCTCTGGAACATTGTTAAGAAGTCGATGGGGGAAGGGAAACACGCGATGAAAAGGCAGTTCTTTGGCTATTATCTGTGTGAACCTTATGCATGGTGCACATGTGCCTCGTGCCTGCAGGTCTGGAACCAACCAGTGGAGCCATGTCTGTGCCCTACATGCCCTCTTGTCTTTACACCCAAGGGCATATAGGGCAGTGTGGCCCCTGTCCTTCTCCATTCCCTCTTACCATTTAATGCAGTGAATGGGAACTTAGCAGAGTCCATCTGCCCCTATAGTGGCTCGTTCTGAGGGAAAAGTCCTGCTCTTTAGCTTTTGTTGTTCTTACCTACTAGCAGTTTATCACACTGCAACACTGTTTCGTGTTTCTGCCCCGTTGGCCGTGTGCTGTTCCAAGGCATCACTTTCCTGCCTCAGGGCCAAACATTAGAGCTTCTCTCCTCCTTGAGTTGTCTTGGAGCCAAATCTATCCCCAGCACCCCAAGATACCAGAGACAGACTTTGGGGTCCTCGTTTTCTCCAGTGGTGTGGGCGAGAGCCACCCGGGAGTCTCCCAACGCAATAAGCACTCACCAACTGCAGATACCAGGTGGCTCCCTGGACCTCTATGGAATTGCCCCCTCTTGGGCAGTGTGGGCTCCCAATCTCAGCATGACAAACCAGACCAGGCCGTAGGTTGCCTTGGAGAAGAACCAGGTTGTGAGATGGAGAGGAAGGTCTAAATAAGCCACCATATGATGATCCTCCTGGCCCTGTCATGTGTCATTGTCCTCCTCCTCCCTCTCACCAGACCAAGCGGTGACTCAAAGCACCCCTGTGCCCTGTTGACTTTCAAGGATCTCCTGTGCAGGGTAAGAGACCCTCTGCCATGCTGGCAGCAGTGCAGGAGAAGTTCCACGCACTCTCAAACCCCCCACAACCGGGGAGACTGACCACAGCAGTCAACGAGGGTTCCCTGGAACCAGTTGTGGACCAGTATGTAGGAGGACGGGTGGATGCTACTGAGCCCCTCAGAAGGGGATTGACTATGTCTTTACTTCACCTGTCCCCCACCCCTGCTTACCTTGTTCCAGAAGTCAGTGAGAAATTGGAACATCTAGGTGCACCATGATTAAGGCTAAGATTTTGTCATGGATATTTTTAGTAAAAGTCACAGGTCACGGGCAATAAGGAAGAATTCACAGAAGCCTGTGACCTGTCCCTGACTTTTACTAAAAATATTGCTGACAAAATGGGGAGCCCAGCTGCGGGGTCCACAGACTGCCTGCAAAGGTTGGGAAGCTGCGGGGGCGGCTCCCACCGCCTGTGGGGGCTCGGAGCTCTGGGGTACTCCTGCCACTCGCGGCAGCCGGGACCTTTGAAGGACCCCAGTGCCCGCAGTGGCTCGGAACTCTGGGGACCTACTGCACATGGCGGCTCGGACCTCCCGGGCCCCCACTGCCCATGGTGGCCAGGAGCTGCGGCCCCACCACCCATGGTGGCTGGGAACTCTGTGGGGCCCCTGACCTCAGGAACCTGCAGCTCCTGACCAACAGGGCTGAATTCATGGAGGTCGCTGGAAGTTACAGATTCTATGACTTCCGTGACCTCGGTGAAAAAATCATAGCCTTAACCATGATCTGTGCCCCACGAGGGAGATGTGTAGGGATTGGACTGCTTGGCAGGGAGGCCTACTTCTCTGCAACCTCACAGGTGAGGGTTGCAGGCTACCTGGTCTTACTCACCAGGCAGGCATAACTCTCCCTTGGCACTGGCTATCAGCTCCTTGACAAATTCCTGAATGACTGTAAAACAGAGTGGACACATCTGATATGGCTGTCTGCTCAGCTGCCGCAGACGTAGCTACGCAGAGACCATTGAAGGAAAGCCATGCCACGATAGACTTGCCGTTCCATGGTCCTGAGCTCCTTCGATTGTAAATTGCCTGGGGCGGGGATTGTCTTTTTGTTCTGTTCATACAGTGCCTACCAAAGTGGGGTTCTAGTTCAAGACTGGGGCTCCTACGCACTGTGGTACATCATAGATTCCAAGGCCAGAAGGGACCATTGTGATCATCTAGTCTGACCTCTTGTATATCACAGGTCATAGAGCTTCCCTAAAACTCCTAAAGCAGATCTTTTGAAAAAACATCTGATCTTGATTTTAAAAATTGCCACTGATGGGGAATCTGCCACAACCCTTAAGTTGTTCCAGTGGCTAAATACTCTCTCTGTTAAAAATTTATGCTGTATTTCCAGTCTGATTTTTTCTAGCTTCAACTTCCAGCCATTGGATTGTGTTTACTTTTCTCTTCTAGACTGAAGAACCCATTATTAAATATTTGTTCCCCATGTAGGTATTTACAGACTGTAACCAAGTCATCCCATACCTTCTCTTTGTTAACTAAATAGACTGAGCTCCTGGAGCTCAGTCACTAAAAGGCATGTTTTCTAATCGTCTAATCATTCTTGACTCTTCTGACCCCTCTCCAATTTAACATCCTTCTTGAATTATGGACACCAGAACTGGACATAGTATGCCAGCAGCAGTTGCATCAATGCCAAATAGAGGTAAAGTAACCTCTCTTCTGTTACTTGAGATTCTCCAATTTATGCATCCAAGGATCACATTAGCTCTCTTGGCCACAGTGTCACACTGGCAGCTCATGTTCAGCTGATTATCCATGACAACCCCCAAATCTTTTTCCGAGTCACTAATTCTCAGGATAGAGTCCCCAATCCTCTAAGCATGGCCTACAAACACCTCATACTCAGCTCAAAGTCTGTTACCATGTGCGATTTGGCACATTAACTACAAGTCTCTCTTTACATTTTGTTGCAAAACCACAAACAAATTTTGTAATTATTGGCATGGCATTTGGTGTGTGCTCCAGTTATAAACAACTGGATTTGATCTTTCATGTTCACTTTAAGATGGTTTTGGTGACAGTGACTCACCCCAAAAATTCCACTTTTAATCTTTTAAGCTTAATCTGTATTTGTGGTTACCAATAGGTCAAATCGGTTACAAAATCTCCTCTTGGATTGTTGGAGGTTACGGTGATATCCTCTGCGCCTGGTCACAAACCCACAGTTAGCACAATCCCAGATGTTGACTGTCTGCTGTGGGCCATTGGACGAGATCCAAACACTGAGGGGCTTAATCTAGACAAACTGGTGAGACGGACAGATTTTATATCCTAGTAATTATGAAAATGCACATTGTATTAACTCCTTGCTTATGTGGCCCCAGTTCTTCCATGACTTACCTTTGCAGGAACAGACCCCTGTATCTACATGGAGTTTAGGGGAGGACCACGGCCAAGGTTATAATATAATCCCATATAATACTTGAAAAGCCCTAGGCTAAAGAGGGTAGTATGAAAACAAACCCACAAATATTTTAAGTATGAGGGAAGTTTTTAATTGCATCTTCCAGCACTGACTGGAGACCTGATAGATGAATTGGGGCAGGGGTAACTCAGTGCCTTTGATAGCCAAATCATCTATGAATGATGACACTGCATTATAAAATAACTCTTGTCCTTGAATCATTGTTCTCCTGGGCTGGAGTTGAAAATGATGTAACTGCTGCAGAGGGTAGGAGACCAAACTATTGTTAGCACCACTGTTACACTGGTTGGGCCTTTAGAAACTATGCAAAAAATTAAGGTAAATATGTGAAATTTTTCCTATGTTTATTTTTAAACTTCATATTGCACAGTTAGGCTTCATATCTCGTAGGAATGTAAATGTCACTTGGAATAGGGTATGATACTATGAAATGTTCCTAGAGTCTGTCATTTTTTCCCCCCATAATCCGTAGTGTGTATATTAACATGGTTGCTGTTTCCAATATTAGGGTCTTAAGTTAGATGCTAAAGGTCACATTGTAGTTGATGAGTTCCAGAACACCAGCAGGAAAGGGATCTACGCTGTCGGGGATGTATGTGGAAAAGCACTCCTGACCCCAGGTAATAGGCCTTTGTTGCATTGTGCTGTACTGCCGCCTAGGCAAGGGGATCCCGTACCTGTGATGGTATACTCACTTACCTACATTTAGCCACTAGGGGCAACATTTTCAAAAATAGATGCCAAAAGTTAGTGAGATTTTCAGAACTGCCTATGTGACTTAGGAGCACAAGTCCTCAGAGAGCCCAATGGTGGCAAAGAGAAACACACAAATTAATTTCTGTGACACTTCCAAGCCCATTTAAAAACAATTGAAACTCCTCTCCTTCCCCCTGCTTAAAGTGTGGGGGCGGGTGAGGAAGAATCTATTCTTCTTGCCCCTGCTGCTCAACTCCTTCCAACATTTTCAGAGGCTGGTGCTATAATTCCTCTACACTGTGTGTGTGATTTTTGGCAACCCACCTGACATGCCAGCTGGCAGAGGTGGTCAAGGTGCATGTCAGCTCATGCATGCAGCACACTGACAGTTTTAGGACCAGATAAGACACCAAAAGCCCTTGTCTTGTTTTGGCTGTGTGTGTGTGTTCTGTGGCCTTGTTTTGAATGTGGCATGGTTCAGCAGGCTGCCTGCTCCATCTGGTGTCCTTATTATCCAGCCTTCACACTCATTAATGTCATGTTGAATTTAATGTTTGTGCATTAACATAGCTTAACTCACAAACACACACCATATTTTTTTGGCTGACTGATCCTCCCTTTGCTCCTACCCAAGTTATTTCTGCACAGTCCCTCATGCTGCCGCTCTCTACTCAAGGCCATGGTGGTGCAGGGTTTGTGTCTCCTCTCCACTCTGCCCCTCCAGCTGTCAGTGGAGGGAGCTGATGCTTCCTCTCCCAGGAGCTATCACTTGCCCAGAGCTAGCTGAAAGTGTGTGCAAAGTGGTAAGGATGTGTGTGCACAGAGTTGGTGTAAGATGACCTATGATCACCACTACATGGAGTGGGTTATGGGGAAGAGGAGTGCAGCATGTATGGGGAAAAAAAAAACAGGTCAGAGCCCATATAGAATAGGGACCACTCAAATACAGTTTCCCATGATTCAGGGTGGTGTCCTTATTCGGGTGCTGATAGTACCTGAGTGCTGGGAAAACTCAATTTGTTGTCAAGCATAAAAACCAAAAGATGTAGGTGCTGGATATAGAAATTTGTGGAGCAATTGGGAAAGGAATTATTTTCTTGTTGAAAGTAGTGATGAAGCCGCACCCTGGCCTTGCTTATTCAGTTTTATTTGTGCCAAGTGGGTGTAATACTAGCTGTTGCACCACACATCACAAAGAGGAACATGATCCATACGCCGATGACTCCCACGATGACTTCCTATGGCAAAGTTCCAAAGCAGAAAAACCACGCTTTTCACAGAGGCACACTGGTTCAAACACTGAGCCTCTCAGCCATGGGTGAGATTAATCCTGAATTTGCAGAGTTTAAGGGGGAAATTTTCAAAAGCACCTGTGGCCTCGTCTACACTAGGAGGGTTTTCCTTGTATAGCTATATTGGCAAAATTCTCTGTGTGTGGGCTGGGTTATTTCCGGATAGTTGCTGTGTCCCCAAACCAACGTAAGCTATCTTGCCATAAACAATTATGCTAGTATAACTTTGTCTACACTAGGGCTTATAGCAGCACACCAGTGTAGCTCTGCAGGTATAACTTAGGAGTAGACCAGGCATTTTCAAAAGTAAATTAGCTGCGTAGCAGCCAAAATCTCACTGAAAGTCATGACAAGTCATTAAATGGCTTTCAGTGAGGCTTAGGCCCCTAAGTGATGAGTGATTTTGAAAATGTTACCCATCAGTTGCAACCTTCTGGTGTTTTTGTCCTCTACAGTCCATAAATATAAGGTTGGATCCTGCTCTGAAGCATCCAGTACAGGCCACTAATTAGATACAGGATACCTGTCTAGTGTTAGCCTGTGTTAGATGGTGTAAGCATGAATTCCTATTTCCATACTTACAGTTGCAATAGCAGCTGGAAGGAAACTGGCACACAGACTGTTTGAAGGCAAGCAGGATTCCAAACTCGACTACAGCAACATTCCTACTGTGGTCTTCAGCCACCCCCCAATCGGAACGGTGGGACTCACGGAAGGTAGGGTCCAAGTGAAAACACTGCTTTGGTGTCTCCTTATTAATGTTCAGTAATGATAGCAATGACAAATGACTGAATCGTGTTCTTATAATTCAGTTTAGGGGGGGAGGACAGTAACAGGATATGGTGCGTTTCACTGTAAGTACCATGTTCATACTGAGGCTAGGTGTGTAGTGAACAGAAGTCACTTCCTCTTTGAAAGGCTGTGTGGCCCCTCTGGAACAAGTACCTGGGGCCTCAGCTCGGCTAGTGGACATGTGAATCACTTAATCCCCTATTGCAGTCTGGCACTGACACTTAAAGCAGTTTCAGCAAAAAGGCAGAGAAAAGAATGGATGTGAGACTATATTCAGCCCTGCAGGTAGGTCCTGAAAGTCCGGGATGGAGGCATGTGGTGATGCAGGAGTTTTAGTCTGGATTTATGTCTCACTATGGGCCTAACCCAACTCCCATTGAATCCTCCCATTGCCTTCACTGGACCAATTTGGTGCTGCTTTTTGCTAACCAGGACAGTATGCTAGATCTATACATATTTAATTAAACAATATAGCTTAATTTTTTACTTGTAATTTGTGTCAAAACTGTATGTGTGGAAATTCAATTAAAATATACAAAACCAATATTTTAATTTTATTATACGAAACTACCTTAAATGTGCTGGATACATAAGAGGAAAAAAAAGTTTATTCAAACAAATTTTGCATTTAAAACTTTTAACTGATTTAAACAAAAAGTATTGTCTGTAGTTGATTGATTGAACTGATTGATCACCATGTCTTTCATCATTTTTGAACTAATAGATCTCATCCCCTCACACTTAGTTGATATTCATAGATTGGAAGGGGAAACAAGCTTTCCTTCTTTTCAACTTTCAGTTGGTTTCTTAACTTTGACTGAACTAGTCATCGACTGAACTAGTCATCAACTGAACTAGTTGAGTAAACTGATAGAAGAAAATATTCTCTATGAACCTGCTGAAGGAGTTACTGCTATCAAAAGATGGTTTAGCACTTCAACAGACTTTGGTTCCAGGTGCTTAGCTAGTGATTTCCATCAGTACAGTGGCTTGACTTTCTTTAAAACATGGCAGCAAACATGTACTGCTTAATATTATAATCTATGAAAATATTTTAAATTAAGTATAAAAATAATAAGTTAGGCCTTAATACATGGTTATAATTTCAAATTTAATTTTCAATAGGTTTATTTTAAAAAAAATAAGCCTGTATTCAATTTTTAAAAAATCTGATTTAAATCCAGCTTTTTTTGCTTTTTTTAAAATCATTTAAATCTTTGATTTTTATCCACCCTGTTGATCAGTTAATGTTTGTAAAGTGCTTTGAACATACTAAGCCCAGTGTAAGAGATGGATATTTATTATTACTTCCCTCAGGAGGGAATTGTTATTGAACAGTTGGGGTTCATTTGTCCTTACCTAATATCTGTCAGGCTGACTTATAACTTATATTTCCAAACAAAAAACACATTGAGAGTGCCTATCAGTAATGTAAGATAAACTACAGTGTACCTATCCCCAAACCAGGAAATTCATTGATAAGCCTGTTTTGAATTTCTTTTTACGTTTAACCTTAGGTATTAAAATATAGTTAGGGCACCCAAACAACCTTAAGTCTGCCCGGTAATAACAATAACCCATCGGGGTTATTACAAATCTAATATTATTTCAGAATCAGTTTAATTTCATCTAGGTCCACAAACGCTAAAGTGCCTTAATCATAGCTGAATGGCTTTTGCATGATGTCACTACAGGGCAGAGTTAAGGTTTCTGCTGAAAGAAAAACTTCTAAGGTATGGGGGACAAGACTATTAATCCACTTAAAAAAAAAAATCTTCAGATATAGCCTGTGCACAAGATTTCAGTGAGTTTTAATCAGATGGGATGCTGGATGAGTCTGACAGAGCAGGGTTATGGTTGTTTGGGTGTCCTTAACTACATTTCTTACCTTAACATGTTTGGTTTTGTTTGTTTGTAACTTTAACTGTGACTTCCTGGGTTCAGACTGCTTGGTTTTGGGATAGTTATGGTCACATTTTGGATTGCAGTCCAGACCAGTAAGGGGTTGTCACCCCCTGCACTGAACCATAGGTGATGCCTTAAATGCTCTGTTTGTGTCCAGGCCACAACAGAAGTCAGCAGGCACACATGGGGTACCCTGAGTGTCTGTGTGCAGTGCAGCCTGCGTTCAGTGCTTCTGACCCCAGCAGCCTGCCACAACACAACAGCCTCACCCTGGTTTCCACCAGCTGTAGTTGTACCTGGCAAGGTGACCTCAGTACACTTCCAGTCCCAAATTTCCCCAGAACCATCTGCCTTGAAGTGTTCAGCCCACTCCTGAACCACTCCGATAAATAATAAGGTTTCTTTGCTCCTTTAAAGAGACAGTACCCAGCAGCTTGCCACATTAACTAGAGTTAACAATTACTTCAGACACAGCACTGGGTTGGTTTAGATTAAAATAAGTTCATTAACAGGACGTAAGTTATGTGATGCCAAGTAAAAGAAATAAAGGTAGAGAGAGTTGCAAGCAAATGAAAATGAAAATATACATCTAAAAGTCTAAAACTTATCTAGCAAGGCACAGTCTCTGTTTAAGATGGTTTCACTCACCCATTACGCTTGGTCCAGCATGGCTGACTGTCTCTCAGTCAGGAGGACCTTCCACAGAAGTACAAGATGCTGGTTTCCCATGTGGTGTTAGATGAAAGATCCAATTGGAGTCTCTCTCTCTTCCTTGTATTCCCAAAGAATTGTCTTTGTTTTCAAAGTTAGGAAGGCCTCCTGGGGACTAGTCTCCTGTGTTTCACTGGCGTACAAGGAGCTATGATAATTCTCTGTCACTTGAGTTCAGGCTCAAGACAACCTCTGCTGGTTTGCTTGATAGCTTTATTTACAGCTAATATGTAAACTGAGGTAAACCACATTCCTTTGTCTAGGGCAGATCTGTGTATCACCTTTGCCTAAGCAAGGCTGTCTTCTTAAACCTGTTCTAGTAACATTATACAGAGGAATTCATAGCTTCACATATAAAGTTAACACATGCATTTTACAATGATATTAATGACCAGTGTGCTATTTTCAGATACCTTACAAGGTATATGTTGTACAGCAACATTTTGCAATAGAGTGTAGGGTGTGAATACAGGGGTGCTTAGGGTGAATTACAATGTCTCTGGTAAAGTAGTTTACCCTAAATTACCCAGATGTACTCTCAACCGTAACTCCATCTCATTGTAGATTTTTGTCTGGGAATTTCCTTGTTTGGAGTCTTAACTGAAAAATTTCATACAAGAACTGTTCACAAGAATGTTACTCTGGGATATTTCTAATGATATGAAAGGATGAAGTATTAATCTTTAAATCACTTTTAAATTTTTTTAACTTAAATGGCTAGGTTCACCAGTACCCTTTATCCTACTCAAGAACAGCACAAATCTGCCAGATTTACAGGCTAGATAAACTGGATTTACAGCTCCTTTGTTTTGCCAGAGCTGTGCAAAGGAGATGGATTGTAGGTTGCAGTTCCCCCAGCCTCCCTAGATTTCCCTTTCACACACACAACCTTTCACCACTCTCACGTTCCTCTGCGTCTGGCCCCCCTACTCCTGCCTCTGGCACCTCCCTGTTTCTCCCTCAATCGTGGTTTATCTGAGTAGATCTGATGCAGTGGGTAGTTTTTGAATATATTTAGGATTAAAGGTCCGTTTTTGCTGTTTTTCATAATTGAAAGCTTAACTGTCATGAAGAACTAACCCTTTTCAAGATGGCCATCATCTTCCATTGTTCTCAGTAGGACTGATGCCACAGCTGCCTTCAGGAGAGGGGGTGGGCCTGGAATCTAGGCTATGAGCAGGCAGACACACTCAGTCCCACTGAGAACAGAGAGAGACTTCCTTCTCAAAATGGCCACCAACTGAAGCCATCTGGTGCTTCAGTCCCATCTATAGCAAAGGGTTATGACCACCATTTTGAAGGTGGTAGGGTTGCCAACCCTCCTGATTTCGTCGAGAGTCTCCCAGAATCGGGCTCGATCTCCTGGAGGCTACTGAAGCCAAACTGGGAGATTTTAGATGCAGGGGGGCTAAGGCTGGCTCCGTGCCACTCCCGGAAGCAGCCAGCGCATCCCTGCTGCCCGAGTGCCGACTCCACAGCTACCATTGGCTGCTGTGCTGCGGTAGTGTAGACTAGCCATTAGTCCCTGCAGCCCATGTAACAGTTTTGTTTTGTGGAGTCAAATGTCTCTCTTGTGTATTTCAGAGGAAGCCATTTCTACATATGGAAGAGAGAATGTGAAGGTCTACACCACCTCTTTTACCCCCATGTATCACGCTGTAACTCAAAGGAAAACTAAGTGTGTCATGAAACTGGTTTGTGCCGGCAAAGAAGAGAAGGTGAGCAAAACGAAATAAGAACTCATAGCTAAAATGTTCAGGATAATGCAGCAGCTTGGATTCTGCTGTTATCCAAGTTTATTTAGCTAAAGGTAAAACAACTGACTTTGCATATTTAATTCCAGCTCTTCCATTAGTGTTTTTGTTCATAGACATAAATTGCCTTTCTAAAAAGAGTACTTTACATTAAATATTACATACAAACATGTTAAAAACATTATTCAAATTGCAAAGTCAAACTGAAAAGTGGAAAATTTTCTGTAATATTTGTAAAAAGAACAGGAGTACTTGTGGCACCTTTAGAGACTAACAAATTTATTTGAGCATAAGCTTTCGTGGACTACAGCCCACTTCATCGGATGCATGCAGTGGATAATACAGTAGGACGCTTTTATATACACAGAGAACATGAAACAATGGGTGTTACCATACACACTATAACGAGAGTGATCAGTTAAGGTGAGCTATTACTGGCAGGAGAGGAGGGGGGAAAAAAAACTTTTGTAGTGATGATCAAGATCGGCCATTTCCAGCAGTTGACAAGAACGTGTGAGGAACAGCAGGGGGGAAAAAACAAGGGGAAATAGTTTTACTTTGTGTAATGACACATCCACTCCCAGTCTTTATTCAAGTTAATTTAATGGTGTCCAGCTTGCACATTAATTCCGATTCAGCGGTCTCTTGTTGGAGTCTGTTTTTGAAGTTTTTTTGTTGTAATATTGCGACTTTTAGGTCTGTAATCAAGTGACCAGAGATATTGAAGTGTTCTCCGACTGGTTTTTGAATGTTATAATTCTTGACGTCTGATTTGTGTCCATTTATTCTTTTACGTAGAGACTGTCCGGTTTGGCCAATGTACGTGGCAGAGGGGCATTGCTGGCACATGATGGCATATATCACATTGGTAGATGTGCAGGTGAATGAGCCTCTGATAGTGTGGCTGATGTGATTAGGTCCTATGATGGTGTCCCCTGAATAAATATGTGGACAGAGCTGGCAACGGGCTTTGTTGCAAGGATAGGTTCCTGGGTTAGTGTTTTTATTGTTTGGCGTGTGGTTGCTGGTGAGTATTTGCTTCAGGTTGGGGGGCTGTCTGTAAGCAAGGACTGGCCTGTCTCCCAAGATCTGTGAGAGTGAGGGATCATTTTTCAGGATAGGTTGTAGATCTTTGATGATGCACTGGAGAGGTTTTAGTTGGAGTTTCTTGAGTAGATGGTGTTTCTTTTGGCAATCCTCAGTGGGATCAGGGGATAATGGCCTGTAGAATGTGGAGTTAGAGGGCTGCCTTCATATTCAAACTTATTCATGATGACGACAGCATCTCTTTTGTCAGCCTTTTTGATTATGTCGTCAGAGTTGTTCCTGAGGCGGCGGCTGGCGTTGTGTTCAGCATGGCTGAGGTTATGGGGCAAGTGATGCTGCCCCAAACAATGGCACAGTCTTAATCCTTCATCATATCTACTTATAGAATTTAAGGCTGGAGGGGTCCATTATGCCCATCTAGACTGACCTCATGTATAACACAGGCCATAGAATTTCGTCCAGTTATACCTGTATTGGGCCTAATATGTGTTTGACTAAAGCATCTTTGAGACAGGTATCCAATCTTGATTTGAACATTTCAAGAGATGGAGAACCCTCTACTTCCCTGGTAGTTTAACCTTTGCCATATCCATACTGACCCGTTCCCAGTGGTTTTGCCAGCAGTAGGGGCACAGAGTTAAGGTTGTGTTGTGGGGGTGACAGGGACCTTAACTTTTTGTATTTCCTGGTTTTCAGAGCTTTACATTTAGCCACTTTCAACATTCTGAAGCAAGCTGCTTTCCACAGGCTGGAAACAGCACTGGGCAACCTTAACTCTTCACTAACGCAATTTTTGAACGTCTAATCATCTGTAGATTTGTTATTTGAAAGGCTGTTGACTGGGTCAGCAGTAGCTTTCCTCTATGCCAATGAGTGATCAGGGTGATGAAGATTCTCTAACTGGTGCACTGATGACTGTCATTACATGCTCATCTTTAATAAATTAAATTTCTTATTGTTTGAAGGTGGTGGGACTACACATGCAGGGACTAGGATGCGACGAAATGCTGCAGGGTTTCGCTGTAGCAGTCAAAATGGGAGCAACAAAGGCCAGCTTCGATGAGACGGTTGCCATTCACCCAACTTCATCAGAAGAGCTGGTCACGCTCCGTTGAAAGGTTGTGAATTTCTGGTGTTTGCAAACAGACCTGTAATATGGCAGCCAAAAAACTAATGGAATCGTGACTTTTCTTCTTGGTGCAAACTCTTCCTTTTCTATGACACTCCAGATAATAATCAGATTCTTCTGTTTTTGTAATCTATGAATATATGTAGAAAAAATCATAGAGATGTCCAAAAAACCAGTGGTGGCATCTATTCATCTCATCCAAACAGCTTGGTTTCTTCAAGCTTCATCAGTTTAGAGTGAAAAATAAATAAACTGGATTAAAATATTTGGTTCTTGCTTTATTCTCTCAGGCCTCTTTAGCTTAGCTAAGCCCCTGTTCTGACTGGCTAAGTTAGCTGGTGCAAAAGAGGTGTCTCTAGTTTTTATTACTTAAACCATTGGTTTTTTTCATGTGGATATATAGAATCATCTTCCTCCTCTCTTATCTAGCATGGCTCTGTTCCCACAGAAAAGCTACTCCTGTGTTATGATCTGCAGGAGGAATTTCAGGGTATGTCTATACTGCAATTAAAAACCGGTGGTTGGCCTCTGCCACTGACTCCGGCTTTCAAGGCATGGGCTAAAGGGCTGTTTAACTGGTGTCGATGCTCAGGCTGGAGCCTGGGCGCTAGGATTCTGCAAGGTGGGAGGGTCCCAGAGCTTGAGCTGCAGCACAAGCCTGAATATCAACACCAAAATCCCTTAGCCTGAGCCCCAGTTAGCTGGCATGGGCCAGTGGCAGGTTTTAATTTCAGTGAATACATACCCTCAATGAGCAAAATCTAGCCTTGTGGCCAAGGCCTTTGACTGGGACTCAAGAACTCTAGGTTCCATTCTCTGGCTCTGTCACAGTCTCCATGTAACCCTGGGCAAGTCACTTTCTCTCTCTCTCTCTCTCTATTCCTCAGCTTCCTAGCTGTAAAGTGGGGATAATAGTATCTTTCTCCTTGTGGACATCTGATCTTGGTTCAGTCCTCTCTACATTCTTCTAATGTAGAATTATGGAGGCTCCATAATTAGGGTTGGGTTCTAAATTAAGGCATAAATTCCTATGGTTTTTTTTAAGTAGGTGGCCAGTTGGTAAGAAGTTTTATTTTAAGCTTGCCAGTGGTGGAAATGGTAATATTGAATCTGTGGGGAAAGCCTTGTGGGGAAATTCCACAAAGAACATTTTATCTGGGCCAGTAACTGAACTTGTAAGTTGAAATCCCTACAAGAACTGTCTAGTTGCAGTTTGTGATCCCTGAGATCAAAGGGGAGTACTGCCTATTGCCTACTGGCTATTGCCTCTTGTATGAAGTATTACTTCCATACGATTGAGACGTGAGGTTTATGGGATGCGATTTGGAGTCCTGTCTTCCAACCCCTCGGGGGGGGGATGACCGTGGGGATGAGTGTGACGGAATGCACCCCTGTATTCACAGCCTATGCACCATTGTACAAAATATGCCTTGTGAGGTATCATTTGAAAATTAATAACTCACTGGTCAGTAATATCACAGAGAAATTTGTGTAGCAACATCATATGTAAAGTTTAAACATAAGCTGAAGTCATGACTGAAGTGTGTTTACCAGATAAGTCTGGGAGTGGGTAAACTTGTTTCTCAAAGACAAAGGACAAGCTGACAGCTCTGGCCAGGTGTCATCAAAGCTGATGGGCCATCACCTATCAAGTGGCCATTCTTTGGCAAGGAAGGGGAGTGGGGCAGGAGCAAACATATCTGCATTTTAGCAAACAGCCACCAGCAGTTCTTTCACCACCAGACTCCTTGACTCCAGACTCACAGTGGGAATGAACTTTATCTAGGGGTAACCCCAGGGCTGTCCCTACCCATACACAGAGTACGCAGCTGCGTAGGGCACAATTTCCTGCTGCCCTGCACAGTTGCTTGCTGCTCCAGCCCCTTTCCCGCTCCATCCTTGCCCCCACTCCCCTGAGGACTGAAGCAGGGCCGGGCCTGCACTCACCGGTGACAGGAAGCACTCACTGGCCTGCACTCACCAGCGACCTGGCCCTAACTGTGCTGCTGGTGAGTGCTGGGCGGTGGTTCCCACCTGCCCCTCAAGCCAGCCCCGTCCCCCCTGCGGGGGGGCTGCGTAGGGCCCCAGAATAGCTAGGGACGGCCTTGGGTAACCCTCCGGAAAATGGATTTCAAAAGGGCACTGAACTAAAAAAAGTGAGTGGTGGGACACCAAGTTCTCTCATCCTATTCGTCTCTTGCTCCTTCGTGTGAGAAGACAAAAGAAACCAGCCCATTTGACTTTGGGAGAGATCCTGACCTGAAATCTGGTCACCTTTGTTGCTGGGACCATGTGGTAAGAATTTTATCTTGAACCAAGTCTATCTTGTTAAGTTTTAGTCCTAGGAAGTGTTTTATATTTCTCTTGTAACCATTTCTGATTTTAATGCCATACATTTGTACTCACTTAAAATCAATCTCTTTGTAGTAGGGCTGTCAAGCGATTAAATAAATTAATCGTGCTGTTAATAGAATACCATTTATTTAAATATTTGTTGATGTTTTCTACATTTTCAAATATATTGATTTCAATTACAACACAGAATACAAAGTTTACAGTGCTCACTTTATATTTTTATTACAAATATTTGCACTGTAAAAAACAAAATAGTTTTCAATTCATCTAATACAGTGCAATCTATTTATCATGGAAGTTGAACTTACAAATGTAGAATTATGTACAAAAAAAATCCTGCATTCAAAAATAAAACAATGTAAAACTTTAGAGCCTACAAGTCCACTCAGTCCTACTTCTTGTTAGCCAATTGCTCAGACAAACAAGTTTGAGTACAATTTGCAGGAGATAATGCTGCCTGCTTCTTGTTTACAATGTCACCTGAAAGTGAGAACAGGCGTTCACATGGCACTGTTGTAGCGGGTGTCGCAAGATATTTACATGCCAGATGCACTAAAGATTCATATGTCCCTTAATGCTTCAACCATCATTCCAGAGGACATGCGTCCATGCTGATGATGGGTTCTGCTCAATAACGATCCAAAGCAGAGTGGACTGACACGTTCATTTTCATCGTCTGAATCAGATGCCACCAGCAGAAAGTAGATTTCCTTTTGTGGTGGTTCAGGTTCTGTAGTTTCTGCATCTCAGTGTTGCTCTTTTAAGACTTCTGAAAGCGTGCTCCACACCTCGTCCCTCTCAGATTAGGGACGGCACTTCAGATTCTTAAATCTTGGGTCAAACGCTCTAGTTATTTATAGAAATCTCACATTGGTACCCTCTCTGTGTTTTGTCAAATCTGTTGTGAAAATGTTCTTAAAACCAACGAGTGCTGGGTCATCATCCGAGACTGCTATAACATAAAATGTATGGCAGAATGTGGATAAAACAGAAGACATACAATTAATGCCCGGAGTTCAGTCACAAATTTAACGAACGCATTATTTTTTTAATGACCATCATCAGCATGGAAGCATGTCCTCTGGAATGGTGGCCGAAGCATGAAAGGACATACGAGTCTTTAGCGCATCTAGCACATAAATACCTTGCAACGCTGGTGACAAAAGTGCCATGCGAATGCCTGTTCTCACTTTCAGGTGACATTGTAAATAAGAAATAGGCAGCAGTATCTCCCATAAATGTAAACAAACTTATTTCTCTTAGCGTTTGGCTGAACAAGAAGTAGGACTGAGTGGACTGTTAGTCTATAAGGTGCCACAGGACTCTGCTGCTTTCACAGATCCAGACTAAAACAGCTACCCCTATGATACTTGAGTGGACTTGGAGGCTTTAAAGTTTTACATTTAGTTTTTGAGTGCACTTGTGTAACAAAAAAAAATCAACATTTGTAAGGTTACCCTTTCATTATAAAGAGATTGCACTACAATACTTGTATGAGGTGAAATGAAAAATGTTTCTTTTGTTTATCATTTTTACAGTGCAAATATTTGTTATAAAAATAATATAAAGTGAGCGCTGTACACTTTGTATTTTGTGTTGTAATAGAAATCAATATATTTTAAAATGTAGAAAAACATCCAAAATATTTAATAAATTTCAATTGGTATTCTATTGTTTACCAGTGCGATTAATCGCGATTAATTTTTTGAGTTAATTGCACGAGTTAACTGATTAATCAACAGCCCTACTTTGTAGTTTAAATAAATTTGAATTCTTCTATTAAAATCAGTCCAGTTTTGTCTTTAAACTGAACTGTGTGGATAATTCCATTTATGGTAGCAAACTGTTGTATATTAATCCCTTTGCAAGAGTTCGGATTACAAAGGGTATAGCTCCTCAGCCTAGAGTTAGGGATGGGGTCAGTAGGTTTCCCTGCTCTAGGATTAGGATTGGGGTCAGTAGGGCTCCCCATGCTATGGTTACAGTCACAAAGGGTGTAGGGCTTCCCGGCCAAGGGTTAGGGTTGCAAAGGGTAGAATTCCCTGGCTAGAGTTACAGTAACAAAGGGTAGGGCTTCCCATCCTAAGGCTAGAGTTGGTATCAGTAGGGCTCCCCATCCTAGGGGTAGGGTTGTGGTCAATAGGGATTCCCAGTCTAGGGTTACTGTTACAAAGGATAATACTCACTAGCCCTAGGCTTAGTCAAGTCAGTGGGGCTCCCCATCTTAGGTTTAGGGTTACAAAGAATATGGTTTTCCTGTTGTAGGATTAGGGATTGAGTCAGAAGGTGTTCCTGTGCTAGGGTTAGGGTTATAAAGGAGAGGGCTCCCTTTCTTTGGTTAGGGTTGGGGTCAGTAGGGCTTGCCAGCCTAGGGTTAGGTTACAGTAGAGCTGACTGGCTTTGCATTAGGATTACAGAGGATATGGCTTCTTGGCCTAGGGTTGGGGTAAGCATAGCTCCCCTATGTATGGTTAGGGGTGGGGTCACTAGGGCTACCGGAGTTAAGGTTACAAATGGAAAGAGTCTGCAGTCTAGGGTTACTGTTAGGGTCAGTAGGATGCCTCATACTAGGGTTAGGGATGGTTTCAGTAGAGTTCCCCCGCCTAGGGGTAGAGTTAGACAGCGTATGGCTCCCCATCCTAGGATTAGTGTTGGGTTCAGTAGGGCGCCCCAGACTATGGCTAGGATTACAAAAGGCAGGGCTCTCTGTCGTAGGGCTGCGGGTACAAAGGGTAGGGCCCCCTGGCCTCAGATTAAGGTTGCATTCAGTAGGGATCCCTGGCCAAAAGTTAGGGTTGGGTCAGTAGAAATCACTGGTCTATGGTTACATTTGCAACGGGTAGGGCTCTCTGGCGTAGAGTTAAGGTTACAAAGTAGAGGGCCTACAGGTCTGGAATTATGGTTTAGTTCAGTAGGGATCCCCGGTGTAGAGTTATGGTTACGAAGGGTTGGGCTCCACAGCGTATGGCTAAGGTTGGGATCAGTAGGGTTCCCTGGCCTAGAGTTAGGCTTGCAAAGGGTAGGGCTCCCTAGATACTGTGTATCCCGATTTTATCCCTGTAACCTTCACTACCATCACTGTTTTTTCATTTGTTGTCCCCCATGATTAGTTGATGCCTAGCTCCAGTGGCTTCTCCCCTTAAGCCGAGGGGCCTTTAGTAATGGGTGGGCCTACACCTGCTCATCCAGTGTGCTTCAGTGAGCCATCTCTCAGGCATGCAGCAACAACCCAGATGCACTCACTTACCCTTCCCACAGATCCAGCAGTAACTTGCCCTCAGGCATGTGGTAGCAACCGATCCCAGAGTAAAGCCTGGGTCAGGTGACCCCCAGGCCCAGGTATTTCCCCAGCTCCACCAAAACTGCAGATCTGTCTGTGAACAGCACTACCCGGCCAGGAACCCTCCTGCAGCCACGCAGTGTATTGGACTCTTGACACTCCCAGCCTGTCCCTGCATCAGCCTAGTCCGAGCCCTGTTCTAGTCTTGTTCTTGCCCTACCCTGACCGCGTTCCAGCCCTGTTTCTGACCTGCTCCAGCCTTTTCTCCTCTCCATGATCCTCTGACTCTGATCATCTGGCTTTACTCTGTAGCCTGTACCTGGGCTTTAGCTACAGTACCGACTTTGGACCACCTGGCTTCAACCCCTGGCTTGCACCTGGACTTTATCTACAGACTCTGATCTCGGTTCTGACTCTGGCCTGTCCCCGGACCTCGATTGCAGTGCCACCTTGGCCCAGTCTGACCCTATGTCTGGCTTCAACCTCCACTCCAACCACTAGGCCTGACTACTGGGAGGCAGTGCCTGACAAGTAGGGCTCCCCAGTCTAGGGTTAGGATAGCTCCCCAACCTAGGGCAAGGCTTATAAAGGGTAGGGCTTCCCAGCCCAGGGATAGAGTTAGAAACAGAAGCAGCAGAGTGATGACAATTTCTTCTTGACAGGGATCTTTATTCCCTTTCCCCAGAGTTCAAGGTGTGATGGGACGAACGTTTGTGCATGTCCCCTGTTCATGGGTGTGGGGAAAACAATCAAAGTCTTTTGTCCACTGATGTTCCTTTGTCTGGTGTCTACAGGCCTTCTTTTGCTGGGCAGGAGATTACACCTCTTGTGGTAAACTAGTATTTCACATTTGGTAATGCTGCTTTCCTGACTTGGGGTTTGTTTTTTTCCCCAATCTCATATCTGACGTTATTGACCTAATCTGGGACCATATAGATCATTGTTACAACTAAGGTCCTGTAGTGGCACCAAATCTTGTATAAAGGGGGTCAAATGAGGTGTCTAAGGCAAGGTTATGGTTTGCTGGTTATGATTATGCTGTCTATATGTGTGTATCATTTCTGTAGTTGAAGTTATGAATATTGGCTCTATACTGTCTGTATTTCAAACGTGTGCTATGCTTCTGGGGAACACCCCAGACAAGTTGGTGTCAGCTCTACCTAGCCTGCTTGATGGCCCATTAAGGACCATCAGCTATACAATTGACCCATTGAGAGAAGGCAGACACGCCTTGGGACTCAGCAAGGTATGCAGGGACCTGCCTATGGACAGAACTCTGAGGTTTTTCCAGGCCTTGTGATGGGCAGCTTGTCTTTGGGACAAAGAAAGACCGACCACATGGCAAGAGAATATAAAAAGCTGCTGCAGCTCCTCCATCTTGTCTTCAATCCTGCTTCTTACCTCTGGACGGACTTTGCTACACTGAAGCTTTGAACCAAGGACTGATGATCCATCCCAGCTAGAAACTTGATTTGAACCTGCAGTTTATTCTATCACTGCTACAAGCCTGAACCAAGAACTTGGCCATCACTGTACGTCATTGATTCCATTTAACCGATTCTAGCTCTCGTCTATATCTTTCCCTTTTATGAATAAACCTTTAGATTTTAGATTCTAAAGGATTGGCAACAGCGTGATTTGTGGGTAAGATCTGATTTGTATATTGACCTGGGTCTGGCGGCTTGGTCCTTTGGGATCAAGAGAATCTTTTTTCTTTTACTGGGGTATTGGTTTTCATAACCATCTGTCCCCATAACGAGTGGCACTGGTGGAGATACTGGAAAACTGGAGTGTCTAAGGGAATTGCTTGTGTGACTTGTGGTGAGCCAGTGGGGTGAGACCGAAGTCTGCTCTGTTTGGCTGGTTTGGTTTGCCTTAGAGGTGGAAAAACCCCGGCCTTGGGCTGTAACTGCCCTGCTTGAAGCAATTTGTCCTGAATTGGCACTCTCAGTTGGGTCCCGCCAGAACCGGCATCGTTACATCATAGCAAACACTTTTACAGTTACAGAGCAAACACTTAAACATTGCCTTATAACATGAGATACAGCGATTATAAGTGAGATCATGCGTGCAGCAGCTCACGAGCATTTTATAAGGTCCAAACGCTAAACACATCTCTATAAACGTAGTACCTATTTTAAGTATACTAACAGACAGGTGAGCCAGACTAGTTTTCAGTCTGTCATTTGTCAGAACTCAGTGAGGCCTGGGGGCCTTGGCGTGAGCTTGGCACCTCGTCTGCCATCGTCCGAGGGGTCACTAGGCTCCTGGGCCTAGGGTTCGGATTAGGTCAGGAGGGATCCCTGGTCTAGGGTTAAATTTGCAATCCCTGGACTTTGTTACCTCGGAAGGACTGGGGTTGCCTTCTGCTTTATAACCCTAGCCCTAGGTTGGGGTGCCCCACCCTTGGGCTAGGGCTATAAAGTAGAGGGCAACCCCAGTCTAGGGTTTAGTTCAGCAGGGATCCCCAGCATAGGGTTGCAAAGTGTTGGGCTCCCACAACTTTGGTCTAGAATTGGGATCAGCTGGGCTTCTTGGCCTGCAGTTAGGGTTGGGCTCCCCATCCTGGGTTTAGGGTTATAAAGAATATGGTTTCCTATCACGGGATTAGGGGTTATGGTAGAACGCTTGTTCATACTAGGATTAGGGTTACAAAAGGAAGGGCTCTTCTTCCTTAGGTTATTATTTAGGTCAGTAGGGCTCCCCGGCCTAGGGTTGGAAAGGGGGATTCATCCACCGGGGCCAGCCAACCAAACCCACTGGGTGGAATCCGCGGTGTGGAGTGCGCAGACTTCACCCACTTGCTTCTTAAGGGTTTCACTCCCTCTTGCACTTTCTCTTCAAAGTTCTTTTCAGTGTTCCCTTAGGGTACTTGTTAACTATTGGTCTTGTGCGCAGGCTTGGCTACACTTAATATGCAGCTGCTGCACCAATGTAGCGCTTCAGTGAAGACACGACCTACCCTCTTCCCTGTTCCCTCGCGGTTACTGAGGGACTCCTGGTTAGTTTTCGTTTCTTCCACTGACTAATCGGCTTAAATTCAGCGGGTCACCGTGTCTGATCTAGGTCGCAGATGGATGGGGACACCGGGGTAGTGGACACCAACCCCAAGGAAACACTCCGCCCCGGGGGAGGCCTGATTGACCAAGTTTGGGGCAGAAAGGCCCAGCAGAGGAGGGGCACGTAAGGTGCTTCTTCTTGTGACTTAGCCTTCTGGCCTGGTCGCAGTTAGTCTCTGTCCTTCTGAGGTAACAGAAAGTCCAGTGAAAACAAATGTCTGATCCCTCTGCCCGCGCTGCTGCCCTTCATTTTGGGCACACAGCACCCTGCCAGTGGCTGGTAGGAGAACCCAGGTCCTCTTCCTATGCTGGTATCCAGTCCAGGAACCCTAGGGCAGGCAGTCATGGGTCACTCCACCAGTGGACTCTTTGCTGCTACTTCCCTGGACTCTTTCCTACTCAGACTTTCTCTGGGCTTTCTCCTCACCCTGTAGTCATCTCCCTCCTCCTAAGGGTCTCCTCACTCCCTGCTATCCAGAGAGTGACTGCAGGGTTTCTCCCTGTCACCCTTCTGTTATATACTTCCTCTGCTTGCAGCGCACGCAGCCACCCCCACTGGGTTTCATCATTAATTAGACATGGCTGACCCTCCAGGTGCCATCGGGGGGAGTTCACCACCGGTGGGGGGTAGGGACCCCATCACAAGGGCATGGGAGTGGCATGGAACTCCTGGGTCAGTGAGTCCAGTCCCCTGCGCTCACACGCAGCCCATCATAAATCCCCATCATAAATTTATCAAGCTCCATCCTAAAGCTAATGGGGGTGTTTGCCCCATTGCTCCTGTGGGCAGGCTGTGCCAGCCCCTTACTCCTCTGGTGGACAGAAGCCTTCTGCTCATTGCCCAGCCTACATTGATTGATGGCCAGTTTATCCCTATTGGTCCTTGTGCCAGCATCCTCCTTCACGTTCAATAGCTCTTCTCCCTCCCTGGGGTTTACCCCTCCCGGCTGCATTGGTACCAGCTGCCCTGCAGCCTGCATTTTGCTAGGCTGAACAAGCCAAGCTGTTTTCCTCTCCTCGGACTCTCCGTTCCCCTGCGCAGCCTTGTCAACTTTCTCCGTACCTGTTCTGGCCTGAATCCGCCTGGCTCAGCCATGGGTGAGCATGATTGGACTCAACCCTCCAGATGAGGGCTGTCCAGGGCCTCGTTTAGAAAATAAAAACATTGAAGCTGAGATATTATTTTACTTCCACCTGCAGGGCTTCCAGGAGATTTGAGCCTGGTTGGAACACACGGGGTGCTGTCCAGCCCTTGAGAGGTCGTCTGGTGCCTAACTGGCCAAGTCCCTCCTCTCAGCAATAAAGGCAAAACGTCCGAGTCCTGTGGCCTTGGGATATAGTGCCTGCTCATGAGGCCAGCAAGCCTCTCCCAGGTAGCTCTAGAGGTGGCCGTGAAAGGTAAGGAACATGTTTCCTTCGCACGTCTGGCAGGTGTGATACAAAGAAAGGGACCGTTCAGCAGAGGCGACTGACTCCCAGCAGTACTTGAAGCAGAGCATGTGCAGTGGGCGTCTGGCACAAGAGGGGATGGGTAAGTTTGTGCTGAGCGCTTGCCTCGGTTGCAAACCCAAGGAAACCCTTCATGAGACAACGCCTTGGTGCATGTGGGTCAAGAAGCAGAAAGCAGCCTGCCAGCTGCTCTGAAAGGCTCTGGTGCTGCCTTTCATTTGAACCACCGAGGCAGGGGGTAGGAAGCGAGTTCTGGAGGGGGCTGCAGCCTGGGGCAGGGGGAGCGTGAGTGTGGAGGAGAGACCCCTCAAAGAGCTTAAAGATCAAACGTAGCCTTCACAATTCTCTGGAGAAAGAGGTTCTCACTTGTGCTCGCTGACCTTGTTAACTTGTTCCCCTGTGCTCCCCACATCGCTCCCCGCTTCTGTCTGTGTCTGGCTCCAGCCTTGTCTGACTTGGGGGGTCACCCTGGAGCTGCTCAGCCTTTGTGAGAGCTGGGGCAGAAGGACTAGCTGTGCTGCGGGTGCCCATCTAGCTGAGAAAAGTTGTAACTTGAGAGATTTTATGGGCAGGGTGGGCTCCCCAAATAGCCATGTCCCTCCCATTCTGCATTAGGCAAATTGGAGTGTACCAGTCAGTTCCCAAAGGAGTTTCTTTGTGGAGGGGGAGGGAGTTGTAGATTCATTGGGTCATTACTCTCTCACAAGGTAATGGCATGTTTGCCTAGCTCAAAGTAAGCCACACCTCTGATTTTTGTGATACAGGGAACTCTTGTCCCCACAGTATCAGTGAAATTTACTGGGGCAGAAAAGGAATTATCTCCCTATAAATCTTGGCAATTCACCCCTGGAAGATCAAGGACACGGCTTTTCTTTAAGCTCTGTCAGCACGTTCAGATCTCCTGTCATTTCCGTGAATCATAATCAGAAGTTTCAAGCTGCTTATTTACTTTTTCAGTCTGTGCAGGAAGTCTGAGCTAAAATAGGTGGAGAGATGGGATTATAATTGCCATGGTGAGTCTGAGTTCCTGCTGCCTGCTCTGGGTGTGGAGAGATTTTTTTTTTTTGGCGTTGGTGCGGCTGTACCTGGCCTGGGAAGGCGAATCCTGTCTTCGAAGAGTGTTGCCAGGAGCGCTGATGTGCCAGAGCCGCGGCCATGCTGCAGCAGATCCTGGCAGACATGTACATCGATCCTGAGCTGCTGGCAGAGCTCAACGAGGAGCAAAAACAGATCCTCTTCCTCAAGATGAGGCAGGAGCAGGTCAGACAGTGGAAGGAGAGAGAAGCTGCCGCAGACAAGAACTCAGAAAAGAAAGTGATCCACAGGAAAGGTAACTGGCTCCCCAGCACTGGGCTTGCTGCCCGGTAAATACAGCTGGGCCGGGTTACGAGCAGCCTGCTGTTGGGTGAAAAGTGGTTACAGCTCAAGTTACAGCTCCGGGGGTGGGAGGGTGGCTGCCAGGGTTACTGCAGGAAAAAGTCTGTCAAAGAGGAGGTGGCTAAAGAACACAGCCAAGGCTAGGGGTTCAAGCACTGCCCTGTGACCCCGACCAGCCGGGCCCAGGTCCTGGCCTTTGCTCAGTAACCTTGGGCAAATCCCTTAATGTCTCTGCCTGTAACACGGGGCCCATAATGCTTCCCTGGTCTGCTTCGATGGAGCAGGGGCCCCGCACAACAGAGCCTCTTGTGCTATTGTAACCGAAATAATGAACGGGCTGCCATGCTCTTTGGGCACCACGCTCTGGGCTGAAGCAGCAGTGGGCTTCGGGCCGCAGGTAGCCGAATGGACTGCGTTACTTTTGACCCTCTTCATCAGGAAGCCAGATGGCTGAAGGATTTTTTTTAAGCCGGCTAGCCTGGGCCGGGTGCTGGCTGCACTGTCTAGCTCAGTGACAGGGGGCAGCATGTCTGTCACAGGAGAGGAGGACACCCAGTGTTAAAGAGGCTCCATAGCCGAGGTTGCCTTGAGATTTGCATTTGCAGCAGCTGTCCATTAGAAATACCCCTCCCTGCCACTCCCTTCCCGCTCCCCATAGGCCTCAGGGTAACGGGGCAGGGAGCAGCTGAGACTGGTCTTAGCTGCTGAGAAAGCAGCTCTGTTTCCCCTGGCCGAACTCCCCAGTCAGGTGCTCTCCCGTAGTTAGCAGGTAGGGGAAATGTGGGCAGGGTTACAGAGACCCCCAGAGAAGGGGACATGAATGGGATGGGGGAGAATTTGATGAAGAAAATTTGGAAGGGAGGAGTCCACGACCAGAGGGGAATAATAATAAGCATCAGCCCCAGCTCTTATCTAGCACTTTCTATCCTTAGATCTCAAAGTGCTTCATAAGGGAGATCAGTGTCGCTAATCCCATGTCACAGGTGGGGAAACTGAGGCACAGGCCGATGAAGTGACTCCCCCAAGGTCATCCAGCAGACCAGTGGCAGAGCTGGAAATACAGTCCAGGTCCCCTGAGTTCCAGTCCAGTGCTCTATCCACTAGGCCACACAGTCTCCTCTGTGGTCTGCTCCTGTGCCCTGCATCTGGGATCACACCCTACTCCACAAATAGCCCCTTTGACTACAGTCTATCTGCTTGTGGTGTAAGGCCCTACTCATGTGGGGGAGGGGATCCGAACCTGGCCCAGGCTGCTGTTGCTCAAACCGAGAGTGGCTTTTTGAATATAGTTTGGCAAATCACATCAAATTGCTAGCAGCTTCCTCCCCTGAAGAACCTCCCTGCCCCTCTCCCCACCCCATGCCAAGCGGTTATCCCTCAGGTAACCAAGGGTTGGGGGCATCACGTTCTGGGGTGCAATCCAGACCAGTGAGAGGTTGTGTCACCACCTGCCCTGAAACCTTCGGTGCTGCAAATACTTTGTTGCTATTGCTCCCAACCTGGGCCCCATACACAGAGCCAGACAGCATGCAGGTCACACTCTGAGTGTCTGCGTATAACCACAACCTGCCTGCTACGCACCAGCCACAGTCCAGCTTCCAGCAGCCTTGCTTACCACCTGCAGGGTGACCCCAACACATTCCCAGTCTCCAGTTTCCCCCCAAAATGTGCATTGTCCTTTGTCCAGCCCTCCCCAGTCCAGATGTTAGGGTCCATTGCCCCTGTAAGGGGTCAATGTACAACAGTTTGGTACTTTAACTGGAGTCACCCAAACAGTTCAGTTTACACACAACACTGGATTCGTTTTGATTAAGGAATAAAACAAGTTTATTTAATTACAAGGCAATAGAGTTTACAGTCAGAAATGGTTCCTACCGGAAATAAAGATAAAACAAAAAGAAAAGGAGTACTTGTGGCACTTTAGAGACTAACCAATTTATTTGAGCAGAAGCTTTTGTGAGCTACAGCTCACTTCGTCAGATGTAGCATACGAAAGCTCATGCTCAAATAAATTGGTTAGTCTCTAAGGTGCCACAAGTACTCCTTTTCTTTTTGCGAATACAGACTAACACGGCTGTTACTCTGAAAGATAAAACACTTTCTAGTAACTAAACCAGCTAGACTTGGTTCAAGGTGAAACCCTTCTCACATTTCCCAGCAACAGGGCTGACTAAATTCCCAGATCAGAACCCCTCCGAAAGTCCAAAGGCTGGTACCTTTGTCGTCTTAGGTGAAAGAGGGAGTGAGAGAGATAGGGAGAGAGAATTCCTGGGGGGGTTGTTCCTCTCTTTTATAGTCCGTCACCCTTTGAAATGCATTTTCCTGAGGGTCACCTCTAGATAAAATTCCTTCCCGCTGTGAGGGTGGAGACATGGGTCTTGTGGTGGAGGCAGTTCCGTGTTGTTTGTTCAAATGCAAATCGATCTGTTCCTGCCCCCCCTTCATTGCCACTTGATAGCTGATTGCCAGTTAACTTTGACAACATCTGGCTAGAGGCATCAGCTCGTCCTTTGTCTTTGAGAAACTAGCTTACCCCCTCCCCAGACAGGTCTGGTAAACGTACATCAGTCCCGATTTCAGCATACGTTCCTAACTCTCCACGTAGTGTTGCTACACACATTTCACCCTGTTGTAGATCAGGGAGCTATTTGTACAAAATATGCCTTGAGAGGTGTCATTGGAAAACTAAGACTAGTACCAGAGTGTGTAGGGTGTGAATCCAGGGGTGCATTCGGTCACAGGGGGCATGAGTGCCACGGGAGCTTTTGTGGCCAGTGCTCTGAGTGTTTGTCTTGCAGTGCATGGGAAGTCGGTGAAGTGGAAGCTCGGTACCGACAGCGAAGTCTGGGTCTGGGTCATGGGCGAGCATAAGTCGGATAAGCCTTATGATGTGATCTGCGAAGAAATCCAGGCACAGAGGGCTCAGCAGCATCAGGAAGCAGGGGAAGCCAGGTAAGGCAGCACTCAGCCCCGGCCCCAGGAGCCGGTTGGACAGGTTTGCAGTTACTGCTGTGGTGGCGCCTCCGGTGGGTAAGGCGGAAGGTGCTTTTTAATAGATGATGATCAGTGCAAGATAAAAAGGAGAGCTGGAATGGAGCAAAGTTCTGTGTGTTTATCCCCTGCAGTCTGTGGGGATTTCTACATTCTCTCTCCACCCACGCTACATCCAGAGAGAGGCATTGGGTCTTGGCTGCATGTGCCTTTTAGGCACTTGGGCCTAGATCCTCACAGGTAATTCGGCCCTAATTCCCACTGATTTCAAGGGGAGTGAGGTACCAATATATCTAGGAAGATCTGGGCTTGGGCCCTAAAACTGGGCACTGGAGTCGCAGGGCACATGGCTGGGAACAAGCACATGGCCTACAGGAAGCCAGATGTGTGGTTTCTTGCCTCTGGGGCAGAGGGAGCCGCGGTGAGGGGGCAGGGAGTGCTGTGTGGGCGAAGCACTGTTTGGGAAGGGTGTATCCCTCCCGTCCATGCTGGTGGAAGTTGGGAAAGCCCTAGGCGGGTGGCACAGTGGTCTGGGTGCATTTGCTCTTGTTTGAAAATAAAGCCAACCCTGGGGAACACGCCTTGGACTGAAGTGTCACGGGAGCTGTATTCCTGGCTGGTGAGTTTGCTGGCTGGCTCATGGGCCCCAATGAGCTGCTTCTTGAGAATCCCTTTGGCAGGCTGCTGGCTCCTCTACCAGCTGCCCATGGCTGTACCTTCCTCCATGTGGGCATGCGGCTGGGCTGCCTCCAGGACAAGCCCTTTGAAGGTGCCGGCCTTGGCCATCCGCTCCCAGGCAGGGCAGCTGGGTGTCTTCCTGAGGAGATGAGGCCTGAGCCATCTGGGAAGGCCTCTGAGGCTGCCAAGTGATCTTGGTTCGGGGCTGGCCCCTGGGGTGGGGGGGGCGGGGGGGGGGATGGGGAGGCTTGGTTGCTAATGTTGTATGCAAATCATGGGAGTGAATTTGGCTACTAACAAATGATTTGCAGATGACTCTAACCATCAGTTTAAATAAAGGGAGGATTGAGCGCTGGGGAAAGGAGCTGGTTGGTTGGTTTTACCTGCTCTGACGTGGCAGTCGGGGGAGGGGGTTCCATGGGCACCTGGCTTGTCCCAGGCCATTTGCAGATGGCGGAGGATGCAGACTAGCGATAACATGGGGTCTCCAGATGCCCCCTGCCTCCAGCATGCAGGAGCCCCTCTTAGCCCTGCTGCCACATGCACATCGACCTGGGACTCTAATCCCAACCCTGTGCTGGTGCTCCTGAAAATACGGCCTTTGCACGGTATCTATTTACAGCGCTATGGGATGGTCCCGTGAAAGCTGGGGTGGGAAGCATCCCGGTCATCACCACAGCTGATATTTGGGAGTGAGTTCTTATGCCAACAGGTATCTGCCTTCATGTGGGTGCACAATTAACTGCAGTGAGTGATTACTTTAACCGTCCGTGCTTCTGGTGCTGAGACATAGGGCTCATCTCCGTGAGCTGCTGCTGGGCCCCGGAATTGCTTCATTGCCATGTAATTTCCATTCAGTAGTTTGGAAGGCGGAAGGCTGAAAGCGATTGATTCTATTCCAAAATTCCTGCTTGCTGTCTTCACAGAGGAAGTCAAACATTCCTTGAACGGGCTGTGCCATGGTCCCTGCATTCTCAGCCAGCAGCCCTGGGCGGGGCAGATGCCAAAAGAAGGGAGGAAAAAACTGGACAGAGGGAGCAGGAAGATGTGATAACAGCTGCTAAAAAGGAGAGAAGCTGGGATCCTGCTCAGGTACTTGTTTTCTGTTCTAACGCTGCTCAGAAGTGCATAACTTCACGAGGTGGGAGTTGCAAAGACTCTGCTGAATGGGGCCAGTGTTCAGTAAATTGAAACATGGATTGGATAAAGGCTCCTTTTGTCTGTTTTGGAAAAACCATGCAACTCAGTAGAGCAATCTTGAGGGGAAGGTAGGATAGTCTTGTGGCTGAAGTACTAGGCTGGGACTTGGGGGATCTGGGCTCTGTTCTGAGCCATGCCACCCTCTCTCTGTGTAGTAATGAGCAAGTCACTGGTTTTTCTGTGCCTCAGTCTCCCATCTGTAAAATGGGGATTATAATACTTCCTTTCTTATCTTTTGTCTGTCTGTTTAGACCAGGGGTCGGCAACCTTTCAGAAGTGGTGTGCCGAGTCTTCATTTATTCACTCTAATTTAAAGTTTCATGTGTCAATAATAAGAATCCATACAATCCATGCTGAGCTGTGCCCCCTCTTGCCCCTGTCTGCATCCCTCACTGCCCCAGACTGGGGCCAGCTGCAGAGCCCCGGGCCGAGGCCAGGAGCAGAGCCCCGGGCCAGCGGCCAGGACCCCAGGGTAGCAGCAGAGCCCCCCGGACCGGTGGCCGGGACCCGGGGCTGGCAGCAGGCTGAGCGGGGCCAGCGTCTGGAACCCCGGCTGGCAGGGGGCCAGGGGCTGGTAACCCAGGCCAGCAGCTGAGTGACCCGGGGCCGGCAGCAGGCTGAGGGGGCCAGCGGCCGGAACCTGGGGCCAGCAGCGGGCTGAGGGGGCCGGGGCTGGCAGTGGGCTGAGCGGGGACGGCGGACAGAACTCCGGCTGGCAGCTGAGCCCCCGGGACCGGTGCCCAGGACCCGAGCAGTGTGAGTGCCACTGCAAATCAGCTCGCTTGCCGCAGGTTGTCTACCCCTGGTCTAGACTGTGAGCTCTTTGGGGCAGGAACTGTCGCTCACAGTTTGTGTCTGCGCGTGTGCACTGCCTGGCCCAATGGAGCACTGTCTCTCAGTCTGGGACTCCTGGTGCTACTGTAATACAAACAATAAATAAACCTCAAGAGGCAGTCCTCTGCTGAGGTCAAAATGAGCCCTGATATTGCATTGTTTCGGAACTATCAGGAGTCCTCTTTATGGCATCTGAGCTGTTGTTTTGCAGGATGAGGCGCTATCCACAATGAAAGGAACATTTCAGGTGCCATAACAATTTCAATGGTTTCTATGCCTGGCATTACCGTCCCTCCACTAAACTAGAATGGACAAAACTAAGAACTCTGGGCCAAATTCTGATGACTCCATTGGAGTTTCTCTAGATTTCCACTGGTGGAACGAACAGTTGAATTTGGGCCACTGATTTTATTCTGATCAATAAATAAAGCTAAAGAGGCAGGTTTCTGTTGAGATCAAAATGAACCCCGATGCTCCATAGTTTCTGACGGATGTTTAATGGTAAGATGAAAAATAGCTGGAGATGAGTGTATTCAAAGTTGGATTTTTCTCCTCAGCGCTCAAGTGCTAAAGCGAGCGCGTGAGGTCAATGTCCGCGATTGGCATTTCTAAAGTGCATACTTGTATTTCTTTTTATAAAGTTAAAACTATTTTATGACTTCAAAAGCTGGATGTTTCACTGCTTGGGTCAAGCTTGTTGTTGAGAATGTTTCCTGTCTGGCAATATTTTTACCATGGGATTACAAATAAATTATTTTAAAGTGGATGGAAAGAAATCAATTAGAGATGCATTGTAGTATTAACCACTTATTATAATTCATGGAGGAAATAGAACAGGCCACTGAGCTAAATAGCTATTAACCACACATATCACTGGCATGATTAAGGCCTCAGCCAAAAGCCATTCAAGTTAGTGGAAAGACTTCCATTTTGTCCAGTGGAGTTTGGGTTAGGTCCTTAGTTGTTACTATTGTGTAGAATTGCAAGTATATGTCTAAAACCACATGTGGCTCTGTCATCAATGTACAAAAGCAAGGTAACTCGAGGCTTGGTTTTGGCCATATTGGGCCTGAGTTGACAGCAAGGCATCCATGAGGTGATCTCAGTGTTGCCAGCTCTCATGGTTTTTATTGCAAGTCTTCCAATGTGTGGTGGTTTTCTTAAAGTCTCAACTCCTGGAGTCATGGGATTAGGTGAGAATCTCAGCTTTATTTTCTCCCTGAAGGAGTTTTCCGTTTCTTACGATTGCAGAGAGGAGCTTAAAAACATGCTCACTAAAAGCTCAAAAACCAGAAGGGAAATAATCCTCCTCACCCCAATTTTTTAAAATCTTGTGATTTTTAAGACACTCTCATGATTTGTCAAACCCTTCATTGTTTTCTGAATGCCTGAGACTGGCAATCCTGAGATGAGACATAGGCCAAGATGTGGGATGGGCATTGTGCTTCTAAGGATTGTCCTTTTTTACACCTCCATTGTTCTAATAACTGACTTGAGAACTATTTACATGCGTAACGGCATCTGAGCATTTTGTTGTTTTTTCACCTGGGAAAGGTGAATGATTTCCATTTCCATGTCTCTGTCTGAGCAGAGCAGGGAGATATGCCTGTGTTAATATTTAAGGGGGAATAATGGTTCTGAGGAAGGGGATACCAATAAAGTCACACAGTGGAGTTCCGGAAGAGCATTATTGCCCATGCCAGCAGAGGTGGCTTTGACCTCCACATTCAGTTCAGAGATAAACCCATCTCTGTTTGTCTCAAAGTACAAGAAACCCAAGATAACCCAGCTCAATAACTGGGATTCTGGCTGCTAGCAAACTCTCTCAGCAAGCAAAGACAAGGGTTTCAATTATTGATCTATAGTACTGACATGGTCCTTGTCACCACAGGATCCGAGCACCTCTCACTCTTCAACACACTAATCCTCCTAGTAGCTTGTGAGGTAGGGCACGGCTGTTATCCCCATTGCATGGATGGGGGGCCGAGGCACAGAGAGGCTAGGTGAATTGCCCAAGCTCACACAGGGAATCTGTGGCAGAGCAGACACTTGAACCTGGGTCTCCCAAGTCCTAACCCTGAGGCCTTCCTTCCTCCCCATTCAGCCACTGCCTTTAGGAGGGCCAGGCCTTGACATGGGCAGGCCTCCCTGTCCCCTCGCTTGGTTATAGACACTATTGAAGGAGAGTTGTATTCAGAGGGGCGGGCTCTAGAATACAGAAAGGGGTTCATTCACATATGTACAGAGCTCTTTCAGGCTACAGAGGTCCCTTCTTCCTTATCTCTCTGTCAGAGGTCGGGGGTGTCCCAGGCTCTGAAGTTGTGAGGTCCTCAAACTTGTGTAGGGGCTAAGGGTCACCCCAGTTTCAGTGAGATGCAGTAGAAAGGAAGGCTGGGCTTGGGGCTCAGGCACTGGAGTGGCGCTCATGAGAGCTGAGGTCTGGTCCCATCTTTGCCACAGACTCTGTGTGTGTCCTAGGGTGAGTCACTTAATCTGCATATCTCAATTCCTCATCTCTGAGATGGGGTGCTGGTTCTGTCTTTCACCCACTCTTTGCCTGTCCTGTCTCTTTACGTTGTAAACTCACCAGGGCAGGGACTGTCACTCACTTTGTACAGCGCCTAGCACAATCAGGCCTCGATCTTGATTGGGGACCAATCCCATTTGATGATGAACTGCAGGGTCTGGAATAAATGACGTGTGTGTGAGATTCCCAAGGAGGGAGCAGTGCGTCCAGGGACCGCCGTGAGATGGGCATTAAAAGGGCCACCATGTTCTTACTATCTGGAGATATTAAAAAGAGTGTGATTTTTAAACGAAGCCTCCAGCTTGATGTTTCGACACAGGGACCAGAGCTGGGCTGACGTGTATACTGACTGTGGAGGAATGGGAAGAGCTCCAGTGCTAACGCTGGGTTTGTTTGCCATTGAACGTCTAGGCTGCTCCCAGTAAAGGCAGAGATGTGCACCAGATGCTGGCAGATTCCAAGGCTCAGACAAGGAAGTACGACTTTCAGCAGGTAAGCAGTGAGCCCGGGTGCTTTTAACATGCCCAGACAGGGGGCTAGATTCTGCTCTGCAGCCCCGCAAGCAGCCAGAGCTGGCCAGGGGCACTCACCCAGCCTAGGTGGCCCCTCAGGACCCACAGCTGGCATAATAGCTCCCGGGGTGGTTACGTCTCTTAAAAGCTAGGGAGCATTGTCCGCCCCCACCCCAGACAGGCAGAATGTCTCTGGCCCCCACCATGCAGGGCACCGCCTCCCAGCACTGACTAATGTGGTACCATAGTACCAAGAGGTCCCCACCATCATAGGAGCCAACTCCGTGGGTGCTCCAGAAAAATTTTAGTGCGTGCTCAGCACCCACCAGCCACAGCTGTTCCCCGCCTCTGCTCATCAGTTGTTGGGCGGCGCCTCCCAACAGCTGGTAGGGGGCAGCATCACTACCAAACAGCTGTCTGGCAGCTCAGGGAGGGCTTTGGGGGAGGGTGGAGAGCGGTGGGTGGGCGGGGGCCTCGGGGAGGGGGCGGAAAGAGGCAGAGCGAAGGTGGGGCCTTGGGGGAAGGAGCAGAGTGGGGGCCAGGCATTGGGGCAAGCGGGGGTTGAGCAGCCCCGGGGAAAAGGTGCCCACCATGACTGAAACCCGGTGCACCATCCTGCAGCAGTGAGTTCCGCTCACTGCTTCTACGCTGCATCAGAGTGCCTTTTATCCTCGAACTGCCGGCCTCACGCTGCAGCTAGCAGCCCAGGTTTTGGGCTAGCAAAGGAGGGGCTGGCCCTTTTTCAGCACGCCCTTCATCTCAGCAGAGTCCCCTCTAATTCTCCTCTCCAGGCTAAATAACCCCACTTTGGGCAGTATTACAGGTTTGCCAGACGGTCGCTCTTGCCCGTCTCTGGCCGTTTCCGATCTCTGCTATGTCTCTCATGAGTCAAAGTAACCAGGCCTGGGACTCAGGATGCTAGCAGGGGAAGCGCTATTGACCAACAGGCCATTGCAGCATATTCACGCTTCACAGATTTCCTGTGTGCAGCTGTGCCCAGGGCAGATACAGCCAAAGAGCTTTTCCAGGCTGACTCCAAATTCTCTTTCCTCCACAAACAGCTCTGAACCTGGTGCAGGAGGGTCTTAAAGCAAAGTTGGCAATGGAAAAAGGGGCTTGCTGTGTCACGGGGTGTGAGTGAAACAAGAATCAGTAGGATATTGTAAGGTCTCAGTGAGCCCTGAAATGGGGCCTTGCAGGTCTTTGGCAGCTGCTCTGGTCTGTGTGGAGGAGTGGGCCGGTGCTGAGCCAGCCGAGGATAAAACAGCCTCCCAGAGCGCTCCTTGGCACAGCTCAGGATCTGGCCTTTAGAGTCATTTAATGTCACTTCTTACCCCTCGAGCTCAACCTGCCCTGGGCTGACGATCTGCGTAGCCTGTGCCCACGAATGGACTCCAGAAGCCCTCATGCAGCGGGGCTCCCAGGTAGCGGGGAGGAGGGAGCATCGGTGTCTTGGGGAACCCCACGTATTTCACAGGAGTCCCTAAAGAAATGAATCCCTGGAGTCCAGAGACTGCTAAAGGCAGTCAGCAGAAACCAAGCCGGGCACCAGGCATTACACACGTTGTCTCCTAACAGGGGAAGGAAAAAGCAAGGAGGAAGCCCGGAGGGATGAGAACAGCTGCAGAGAGGGCACTGTACACTGACACCAACCGGAAGGAGGCCCAGGAGTCAGGGCAGAAATCGGATAAGGATGATCCCGAGTGGCAGGAATCCTGTAAGAGATGCTGGCATTGCCCGTTTTTCTATTCTCCACTTCCTTTAACTGGCCAGATTCCTCTGTGGATCGGAGCTGGTCGCTTGGCTGATGTATGGGGCCTCTCTTGATTAACGCATCGTCACTAGATAGCTAGGCTGGCCACGTGTCACCCGGCTCTGTAGCATGAAGACTAGAGGTGGTTGGGAAATGGAGTTTTTGTCCCATGGGAAATATGGACGTTTTGAAATTAGTTTCCCTTCAGAATTGCAGCAGAAGGTCAAATTGTCAAAAAATTTCATGGAACGAAAAATTCTGAAAAGTTTCAGAGTGAAGGTGCTTGGGGGGAGGGATAGCTCAGTGGTTTGAGCATTGGCCTGGTAAACTCAGGGTTGTGAGTTCAATCCTTGAGGGGGCCATTTAGGGATCTGGGGCAAAAATCGGGGATTGAACCTGTTTTGAGCAGGGGGTTGGACTAGATGACCTCCTGAGGTCCCTTCCAACCCTGATATTCTATGATCTATGATACTTTCAGCCCTGCGGTTTGTCTGGGGGGCTGTCTCTGTAGGGCAGGGCAGAGCTGCCCCTGCTGTCCAGGATTGAGGTTCCATATTGATTCCAGAAGTCTGCTAGTGCTCTGGGGCAGGTGTCTCTGGCTGTGCCTTGCGAGGGGGCGTTGACCTATAGTTAGTGGTTGAGGGCCAGATGCTGCTGTGTCCCTGGGTGTCCAGGAGATGGTGATGGTGTATTACAAATATGTCTCACTTCAAGCTAGGATTTTTAAAAGCCAGGTCCCTAAAGTTAGGCCATACCAAGGCAACTAAATAACTGGCCTGATTGTCAAAGTACCGAGCGTCTAGCAGCTGCCAACTGGGAACCACTGGGTGTGTTGTATTTGTGAAAAGCGGGTGCTACTTAGGTGACTAAATAGCCACTGCATCCCCAGGCAGTGCCTGCCCTGGCCCAGCCCCTGTAGCATACCCATTTACATCAGTCCTATGCTGGGGCATTTTACGCCAGCCTTATGCCATCATACCCCAGCTTGGTGCTTTTCACCCTCCATTCCACCACCTCTGGATTCATCGCTACGCAGCAGGGCACCGTTACCAAGGTCATCGGCGCCCTGGAAACGAGTCAGTTTCAAAAGTAGTTTGAGGGCCTACAACAGCCCCTAAATCCCCCACTGATTGTTGTGGTTTCACAATCACCTTTTCCTGCCCTTTGGTGGATTTTTATCCCCGTTTCTATATGAAAGATCTACACAAATGGCCGTGTGTGTGCGTGTGTGTGTGACTACATGGCAGTGGTGCCCAAACTTTCCCCCTTACCAGTAATGAAATCTGTCTGCCCCCTCCATTACTGCACAGCCAAGGTGTCCCCAGGAGAGGAGCTTGTGCTGGGGGCAGAACTGGGGATGGGGGAGGAGCTGGGGCTAGAGGTGGCCTCAGGGCACAATCTAGCCCATATAAAATAGGCAACTACTTAGCTTCAGCTTGCCTGGGGGTGTGGAAAGGGGCAGAAGGTTTCAAAGCCTCTGGGTGGGAGCTGACAGGCAAGCTGCCTTTCTGTTCCAGTGAGGAAATCCAAAGCTGCTGATGAGAGGAGACGCTCCATTGCAAAGCAGGCCAGGGAGGACTACAACAGGCTGTCGCTGCAAGGGATCCGCAAAGGGAAGGTAGCTGAAGTTTCCAAGACTTTTGGGAGCAAGGGGCACAGCTTGCCCCCCCGTCCTGCCCTTCCACCCAAGCCTAAAACCCTAAACTCTGGGGTAGCAAATGGGAGGCCCAACAGGTAAGAACTTCCCCCGGTGATTAAAGTGTCTGGGATCTTTCTGTTGTGGGACGGGGATGGTAGGGGTGTTCTAGGCCTTAGAGATTAGTAACCTTCATACGCTACCATGACACCTTTCATCAGACACCGTCTGTCTGCACTGCATGCTCTTCCAAGGCAGGGTGCTATGGACAAGACAGATCTATTCCTTATTAGCAAAGATGATGATTAACCAGGACTTCATCTCTTTGAAGTATTTAATTAAGGGTACAAATCAATGTCAGCTGGTGTAAACCCCATGGTTCCAGCAGCCCCTGTCTCAGGAAAGTGAAGGCTTTGGGTTCCCCTGGCAATATTCCCCCCGAAGTGACTCCAGTGTGTTCCGTCTGATTCCACACATTGGGCCAGACCCTCAGCTCGTGTGTGGTGGCCAAGCTCTGTAAAAGGCAACCCAGTGAACTGAACGGATCGTTGACGTCAATGGAGCTTGGCCAAGGGGACATGTGCTGCAGCCAGGGTGCATGGTACATGCTTGCTGACATCACAAATTGGTACCAAAATGCTACAGGATTCTGGGACCCACAGCCACTGATACCCAGCTGTCTGGGTTCTTTTTTGGTTCTGAGATCCCGGGCACCCAGCCCTGCACTTCTTCTCACTGGAAATGGGCAGCCTCCCCCAGTGTTGGGGGCTGCTCTGCTGGGACCTCTGTGCTTGGCGTCCGCTCCCCCTATGTTCCAGCTGGCGGGAAATACTGCACCCTGACCCTCTCCGTCCCTGTAAGCTCGCCTCTGGGGAGAGCTGGGTTAGCAGCTGCCGCCTCGGTTTTACGGCTGCACAGAAGGGTGCATGGTCTCCTGACAGTGACAAGGCTCCCGGCCATTTATATCTACCGTCTCCCAGCTAACTTAGAACTGCAGGGTGCCCCAGGCCACAGCTGGAACCTACCTGGAAACTCCAGCTGGGACAGAATTTGGCAGGTCGTTTACGGGTGCATCTGAGCTCAGGGGCTCCTGGATCTGCACTGGCAGAATTGGTTTGAACCTTTAAAGCCTTATGTGGCCTGGAACCCTCTCCTCTGAGAGATCCCCCTCGCAGCTGAGATCTGCCAGGGTCCCACAAGACAGGGACAGCTGGCAGGGGGCCCACCATGAGCCCCATAAGGGAACTTGTCCTCCCCTTAGTTTGAAATAGCCCCAATCGCTGACCTGCCAGCCATGCTGCAAGGGCCCCATGCGCTCCAGGCTATGAGAGTGCACTGGCTCTGGGGGCAGATCTCCTGTGTTTTGCTGGTTTCAGAGTAACAGCCGTGTTAGTCTGTATTCACAAAAAGAAAAGGAGGACTTGTGGCACCTTAGAGACTAACCAGTTTATTTGAGCATAAGCTTTCGTGAGCTACAGCATCCGATGAAGTGAGCTTATGCTTATGCTCAAATAAATTGGTTAGTCTCTAAGGTGCCACAAGTCGTCCTTTTCTTTTTATATTTTGCTGCTGGCTGCTGTGGGCATGTTGATTAACAATTGAGAGTGAGGGATATATAGAACAAGCCAACAATTATCCATCGGCTTTCCTTCTCCGTGGAAAATGGCTTTGTGACGAAGTGGAAATCTTCACAATTTTTCTCTCCATTTTTGTCAATTTTTAGTTTGATTTTTAAAAAAATGAAGTTTTCTGGGGTTTGGCAAAAATCTGGGGAATTTCAAAGAGAAATTCTGGCAAACTTGTGTGTTCAGCATAGTTTTCCCCAGGGGAGAGGGAATAAATCCTCTCGTAGCCAGCTCTAGTTGCAGGGCTGTGTCCCAGCTGTGTATTTAAGAATTGTCAATGAGCTCCAAGAGCCAGGCAGAAGTGTCCCTTTCAATGGATGTGAGTACTTCCAATAACACAATGATTTCAAATGACCCTGGCGTAAGATCTGTATTAGGTTAGCTTTAATCCATCTAACCAGAGAGCATCCATGCCTCAAGATTTAAGCAGCTGCTCTTAGGCAAAGCTAACTTAGGTCCTCAGGCCTAGGCTCTCAAAGGTATTTAGGTGCCTAACTGCCATTGATTTTGATGGGAGTTAATTGCCTACATACCTTTGGGCACCTGGGCCTCAGACACTGCTGTGATGAGCTCAGTAGAAGAACCCGTGGAGAACAGAACTTGAATTCTGGGGTGTGACCTCACTGTACAAACCACGAGTCTCTTGGAACCACAGGAATCCGGGCGTGCAGAGGACCATCTCCACTTCCACCCAGGAGAGCATCATCAGGTGGTTTAAAGAAGAGCAGTTACCTCTTCGGGCGGGTTATGAGAAATCCACGGACAGGATAGCACCCTGGTTCCATGGTGAGTGCTGCAGCTTCCCAGCCCCTCTCCTGCCCTTAGGACAGTGGTCTGTGGAAAGCCACCCCAGGCCAGGTCCATTCCCAGTCTGAGAAACGTCTCCAGACACCGTGTGCCCCAACAGCACAACGGTAACTCATGCTGAGCACATACAAATGGCAGCTCACACATTATACTGAGTGTCCCCTTGCCAAATCTTCACTGCCAGACTCTGCTGCTACATATCATGGACAGCACCTGTCCCTTCACCCTGTGAGCAGCCTCCCACTAGTGGAAAATCTTCAGCCAGATCCTCAACTTCACTTGAAGTCCGTGGAGCAACTACATGTTTAAAGCCAGGTGCTAAAGTGTCTTGCTGGATCAGGCCTAAAAGATCATTTATCATATGGTGTGGACACTTGGACTGCAAGCTCTTTCGGGTAGGGACTGCCGGCTAGTTCTGTGTTTGTGAAGCACCTAGCGCACTGGTGTGCTGGTCCATGACTAGGGCACTTAGGCCCTACCACAATACAAATAATAGACACCAAGGGAAGACAGTGTCAAGGCGCAAGAGGCATGCTGGATAGAGCGATGACCCAGAATGGGTAGGAACAAATTGGGTCAACCTCTTCCAATCCATTAAAGAAATTGACTGCAAAGTGCTTTGCTGATAGTCCCTCTCAGCAAGGAGATCTAGCTGGGGAGGCAGCGTCATACAGTGCAGAGGGGGCAGGCCTGGCACTTGGGAGCCCTGCATTCTACTCCTGGCTCTGCCAGAGACCTGCTGGGGGGGCCCTGGCCAAGTCATTTCCCCTCTCTGCCCCTCTAATCGGGCAGACAGGGCTGGTCAGCCGTGGCAGGCAATCCATGTGGGAGAAGGAAAATGATTTCAAAGCAAGAACGTCAGGCCTGGCCAGCTGTTTTGCAAATGTTGTGCCAATCACACAGGCTCCCTGGGTCTGCACTGCCACCCTCTGCTAATGGGACAAAGCCAACCAAGGAGAGTTAGCCTATCAGAAAAGGAGGGGCGTATTTCCCACCCCACCAGGAGGGCATTCCCAGTTGGTCCACTCTTCTGGATGGAAACTTGTGCCCAAACGGCAAATGTAATTCACAGCTTGATGCTTCTGGCTGCTTATCGGATTGGCTTAAAAGACCTTCCACGTTCTGTACACGAAGCGTTGCTTTCTAAGCTAAGCCTCAGCGGGGCACTTGGCAGGGAGCAGTGCCATCAGGGATAGGGCACTAGCGTGGGACTCGGCAGACCTGGGTTCTGTTCCTCTGCCACTGACTTGGGGAAGTGACGTCTCCACTCTTTGCCTCCGTCTCCCACCAGGAAAATGGGCTTAGAGATCTCAACCATTCTCCGTCACCTGCTTTGAGATCTGCAGCTGAAAAGAGCCCAGGGTTGTACTGACTATACCACTAAGGGAACAAGAAAGGCCCTAGCACGTGTCCTGGCTTAAGGAGGTGGGTGGGGGTGGCCATGGAGGAGTTGATCCAACGTTTCTAGACCAAGCAAAAGCAACAAACCTTAATGTCAAAATCATTGGGTCCCTTTACTGAGCACTTCATTGAGGAGTATTTGCTTGGTAGAGCACATCTGCAATCATGTAATATTAATGTACGTTGCACCTAAGGGTACATTTCCACTGCAGTCAGGCAGGCAGGCCGACCTGCACGAGCTGTAATCTAGCTAGTGTGGCTAAAAGCAGTCATGCAGGAACCCTGGCTACCTACCCTTGGCCTGTACTGCTGTGACGTCCCTGCTGTTCTGAGTCATGCTAACTGGATTAAAACTAGGGCCCTGCCCCAGCGGCAGTCACGCCTCTCATTGCAGCGTAGACCTCTCCTGAGTCACTAAATCCCGCACGTTGTGCACTCACCCCATGTGGGCGTGAGCAGAGTGGTTCTCTCGGCTGATGTGACAGCCAGCGCCAACGGGAACAACTCACGTGCAACGAAAGACTCTGAAGGTGCACCAAGAATGTTATACACATGGGTTCTGTGCAAAACAGAATGGGCGTGAGCATCCCCTACCAGTGTGCTCGGTCTCTCTACTTGTGAGCGCGTTTCCTCGAGAGGAGTAAGCAGTGAAAAGAAACTATAGACCCTAGGTAAGTGGAATTACAGAAGCCCTCGATGTCCTTCAGTATGCGGAGACTTTACCAGCAGCCTACTCTAGCTAGCTAAGGTATTTATCTGCCTCCCTTCTTATCCCCCTTACCCGACCGTGCTGTGCAGCTCCTGCTAGCCCGGCCACAATCTGGCCGACAGCAAAGGGGTGAGGTTGTGAAGTGCCGCTGAGACGTACAGCATGATGTCAATGCTACAGATTAGTGTAGACTGAGGGTTAAAACCGAATCCTCCTTAGCATCGTTACATTCAGCCCTCCACTCCCCCCAAACTGCTTCTCTCCCCTGAGCTCTTTGGTTTGGTTTTGGCAGGTATCGTAACCCTACGGCAAGCAGAGGAGCTGCTGAGCAAATCGGTGCTCGGGAGCTTTCTGGTCCGGATCAGTGAAAAAATCAAAGGCTACGCACTCTCCTATCTGTCCCCGGAGGGCTGTAAGCACTTTCTAATAGACGCCTCCAGCAACTCCTACAGCTTCCTGGGGGTGGACAAGTTGCAGCATTTGACGCTGGCCGACCTTGTCAACTACCACAAGGTGAGCCCCTCTCCATGCTTGTAGTAACAATTCATCTTTGTAACTGGCCTACAGCTCTCCGGGGCAAAGGCTGTCTCTTTATGTCCGTACAGCACCGAGCACAGGCTACCATAATGCAAATGAAAGCCACCAGCAGGCAGAGGCAAGTTTATCAACAAACCAAACCAGCTTTTCTGGTAAACTTGTTACATGATTTGGGACTGTCCCTACATTTTTCCCTTCCATGAACCAACTGTGTGCCAGGAACTGTAGGGTTACAGGGCAATAGATCACCTTTCCATTCGATAAAAGCAAGGCATCACGGGCAGCAAAGGTAGTGCCGAGCAGAGTGGAGTGAAGCAGGCTGGGCCTCTCTTTGATATAGTTTCCCATTGCTTCGGATTCAGGAGTCCGTATTTCTCATGTGCCAAGCTCCAACAGTGGGTATCAGTTAGCGGAGCTAATGAAGGTCATTTGTGGTCAGCAGAGGGCCAGTTGGAAGGAGTGTGTGTTTGGGGTGGGGGTTGCCCTGGTGCAGCACCCAGGTCATGCATCACATCAACCCTAGCGTGAAGGCATAGGTGGCACTTATTGGGCACCTGGCCTTGTGCTGCCCCTCTGCACAGGACTGAATTTCACCATCTGAGAGCTTCTAAAACATTCAGCCGCTCTGAGGTGGTGTTTCCGGGGACACTACAGGCTGGGTTTTGGCTTGTGATAGTCAGACAAGACAGCCAACTTGTAAAGCAAGAATGGAAGCAGATCTTGTTTCCATGGGACTCCCACGTTGCCAGTGTCACTTGGTGAGCGTACAGCTCCTACTGACAGGAGGCGCCAACTCACTGAATGTATTTAAACTGGTTTTCAAGCCCATTTCAGTGAGAAATAATGAGTTCGCGTTCGGGGAAGCTCACCCCTGGGCAGAGGGCTGGCACAAAACCAACGTGCATGTTCCACCTCCGTTCTCAGAACAGGGCACTTAAATGCTGCTTAGGCCAATACCTGGGGTGAATATCACCCCACGTTAGATGAGAGACACCTGAAACGCCCTTAAATAACACTACTGTTCTCAAAGAGACGCTCCGACTAGCGAAGCCCACACTGGTAGCAAAGAGAAACGCTGGTGCCTTTGGATCCACCCACCCCCCAGGCACGGTGCTTTAACAGCTGAGAATCCATTTCCTGCTACTTGCGCAGGAGAGCAGAGCAAAACAGAGCAGCAGCCAGCGGGGAAGAATGAGACACGGGGCGTGCGAGGGGAAGCCAGAGCTGAAGAGGGAGGGTGGGTAGCAGTCTCACTGGCTCACTTTTGCAGTGTCTGGGTGACCAAGGGGAGGTAGATCATGGCTGGCTTGGTGCCTTGCAGTACCTGGGTTGCAGCAGAGGAAAAAGACCGTCCCTGCTCCAAAGTGCTGACTGGCTGTCGGGAGGCTGCTGCCAAGGAGGAGGCAGAGCAAAGTGTTAAAGCTCCTCTCAGTCTGAGGGTGTTGGATTTCGTCATTTAAATTGTGATGTGAGGCCCGGCCAAGACAGTACAGGGCCAGATCCAAAGCCCACAAAAATCTACAGGAGCCTTTCCATTGACTCTGGCAGGCTTTGAACTGAGCCCTAACAATATAAATGAAAGATGATTGGGCTAAGTCACAATTGGGCTGGCTCAAAGTCCATGGAAAGACGTCTCTTGACCCCTACAGGCTGTCAATCAGCCCCTAAGTGCATCTGTGTTCATTTCAGACGGTGGAGTTTAACGACTGTCCTTTGGCCAACAGGAGGAGCCCATCACTTCTTTGGGGAAGGAGCTGCTACTTTACCCATGTGGCCAACAGGGCCTGGAACCTGACTACCTTGATCTCTTTGAGTGAAAGCCTCCGTTCCCACCTTGTGACACACACCCGTGCCTTCCCTGAATGAACAGATGAATTGTTATCCGAGAGACGGACCCCCTAATGCCCAGCCAGCACCGATCAAGTGAAATACTCCGCACAAGTGTCTGTATTTGAAAATGTTTAGCAGCAAAGCAGGGAAAGGGCAATTACTGCTGGGAGCTGCTCTCTGTTAGCAGCATCAGGCCGCAGCACTCAGCAGCCTAGCAAGCCATGAAGGAGCGCTGGCGGCTTCAACCTTACTGGAGTAGGGTTAGCTCAGGAAGATACTGCCATGTGTTAGTGACAGTTGGCGTAAATGGGCTGTCTCTGATTAAGCTGCATTTTGCCCTCAGCTATTGCAGCATAAATTGCCATTAAATGTGATGTTTGCCAGATGTGCAGTGAAATTGGTATTTTAAACTCCAAAAGGGGTCATCTCTGTTCAAAGAGGGTGGAGCCACATCAAGGAGGGGACTTGGCCCCCTAGGGGTAAGTTGCATAATTGCAGCTCAGTCCTGCAAGGGGCTGAGTCCTCTGGAGTCAGTGGGAGTAGCGGTCGCTCAATGTGCTGCAGGATGGGGGTCCATCATAAAATCCACCCCATGCAGAGGGGCCAGCACAAGACCTCTGCAGTGCCTGAACCCACATAAGCCCTGAATGTAGGGCCCCCGTGGGGCTTACTCAGTGATGCTAAGCTTTGTGCTGGCCCCTCTTCACAGGGGGAAGAATGATGTCCTTTGGAGATGGGAGGGAAACAGCAAGTTTGTTAAATAAAGAAACCAAGTTGGAATCTGGCTGAGAAGTTTTAATTCTTGCACACAGAGCCTAGGCTATTTTACATCCAACCTCCTGGGCAGCCTTTTACTGTTAGTATTACTCAAGTCTAATGTGGACCTGAACAATGAGACATGCCTGCCAATAAAGTACCCGGGCTCCTTTCCGTAATGTAACTGTTTATCGAAGTCCTGTCAACACATCTCATGCATATCACACTAAGGCACATTTCTGAGATAACTGCTCATGCTGAATGTAGCTGGGCCGTCTACTTTTCTTTGACATAACAGCTGAGCTTGTATTTGTCCCAGAGAGCTGCAGTATGAAATATCAAGGCACAGACTCAGAGATGCTAAAATGTGTCTTATCAGTACCAGGGTTGTTGGTGCATATTATGAAAATCAGATGAAGTATCTCCCTCCCCTCCACTAAAGATGACAACATGCAAGCTCTGTGATCTTCAAAATTGTGAACAAAAATCAGTCCAGTTTGAGTGTAAATTACCTGTTCATTTCTCCTCTTCCATGTGGCTTGGGGTTGTTCTGCAAAACTTAAGAAAACCATCAACACAAAGTCCTTCAGGTCATTTTGAAAAGAGTATCTGACACCTTACTTCTATTCTGTGTCCTATGGAATGTGGTGGATTCTCCATCCCTTGAAGCCTTCAAATCAAGGGAAGGTGTCGTTCTAAAAATAATACACTTTAGCCCAGCAACAAGAGATGACCTTGCAGCAGGAAGCCCTGTGCTAAGCAGGAGGGCAAATTAGATGATCACCATAGGCACTTCTGGTCTTAAAATGTATATGCTGCTTAACCACTTGCCACACGGTAGAGGGGAGCCTGCCTTCCAACCTCTATCACAACACCCTGAGGATTACGTTTCTTTTTTTACAGAGGAGAATGGTCATAGCAGTAGGTCAGGTGTTTGAGAGATTGTTGATCTTTGCCAATCTGCAGCAGTTATTGAAGCACTCCAGGCTCTAAAAGTTTGCCCCCTGAATCATAAACACTCTTACAGCTTATGAAGAGCCCACAGTTCACGCTCATCAAGTGAAAAATGACATGCCTTATCTTGTGTTGTGAGCAGAGAGCCGCTCTGAAACCTGCCAACATGCACCGACAAAAACAGCACTTTTGGGAAGCTTAAGAAGAAAAAAGTCATACACAGACACTGACTTAACCACCTGCTTTTGCCAACCTGCCACTTTCTTCAGTGCAGGAATTTGAGCCAAATCAAGCAAAACACCTTGATGTTTTTGAGTCCATGGGATTTGAAAATGTACCAGGGCTTGAAGACAACGTTCCAGCACGGACTGAATATCGAGCTGACTCTGGAGCTGTTCAAAAACTGCAGAACAAGGACGTGTTCCAGTTCTGGAGAAGCAGGATGGCCAGATTCCCAGCTCTGTCAGTGATGCTCAGCAGTACCAGTCAACAGCTCTGCCTCCTAGCTGGGCCCTCAGGATGAGCGTGGCAGCTGCTCCCGCTTTTTGAAATGGTGTTTCCCCTGGAAGAGTCGTCCCCTCTGCAGAGCCCAAGGACAGCAGCAATGCAACTGTGCCAGCATCTATGCAGGGGGGCCAGGCACCTCCTGCCCTATTAGTGGACCATGCAGCCCACAGGTCGGGGGGTGTGTGTGTGTGTGTGTGTGTGTGTGTGTGAGAGAGAGAGAGAATTCTTGCTTTGGCTGTGTGTGTTCTCTCAGTAGTGCACCCAGGTGAAAGGATCAGTGATTCACCTCCTTAGGATCAAGAGCAGGCATTCCCAGTAGGAGGAAGGGCAGAGCTAGCATTGTACAGTTAGTGTGGCTACTTTCTGTATTGTGTCGAGCTAGAACTGGCCTCTCAGAACAAGCTACATGTCCTATGCTGGAGGAGTGTTATTAACAAGGATTCTGTTCTCTCTTCCCCACTCCACTCCACTCCTCGCTTTGTCTAACTTCTACAGAGGTGCAAGCTGCAATTAATCACAATGTCCAGAGAACAGCATAGTCTCTACGTGCTGGCTGCCTTCCTCACCTCCTCATTAATGCAGTGCCATTACTCTCCAAAGCTGCGTCTGCATTCAGGGGCCACCGCAGTGAGCACCAGAGTGATTGAAACAGCCTTGCTGCAGCCAAAGTGCAGCAGGATTACAGGAGAGTCAGTTAAAGTTTGGCCTGCAGTGGTGTGAAAGGGGCTGGATGAAGATACTACTCCAGGGGCAGGGATGGATTAAGACTTAAAGGTGCTCAGATCCATCCCACGCACAGGGCACAAGCAGGATAGGATGGTCAGGCAAATCACATTTTGGGGGGCGGGAGCTTCAGGCACACTATCTCAGATACTGCACCTAGTCTCACGTCAGTTTACGGGGGCTGTGGAGACATCTGCTGTGTATAAAGGGTGTGAATTAAATAAGCCTATTGCTTTCTCCCCTACTGGTGCACAGATTTATCAGTCATATCTTCATAGAGTTGAAAACAGGACATCTTACATAGCTGGTGCTGCAGAGTTAGCCTGCTTAGACAAACATTTTTGGTAGATCTCTGAAATTCTTCCTCTAAGCATTCAGTGCTACCCCTTTGTAAAAGAGCTCTTTAGAAGCCGAAGCCTTCCATTCGATATTTCTCCAGCACGTGTTTAAAGGCAGGGGAGGTTCTAGGGCTAAACTATTTGAATGGTGTCCCTTTAATTCAATAGGCCTACACGATAATCAATCACAAAACTTATTACTCATTTCTACCACATTTTAAAAAAACTGAGCATACTTTCTAGAATTAAAAGTGTCAAGTAAAAAACGGTACTTACAATAGGGTGTTCTCAGTGTGTCCCCCTTGCAAAAGAATGCTTTCAGAGAGGTAGTATGCCTTCTGCACAATGTCCATATAAACCCTATTTTATTCATTGTTACGGTGCTGTCTTACATTCTGGCTTTCCACCTGGTAAACGCACAAATAATGACAATACAATTTTGTATCCCAAATGGCTTGAAAGAATCTGAAGCTATTGAACAATGAGATCAAGATAGGAAAACAGTAGGAAAGCAAACAGCTAGTCCATGCATCTGTTGTTGGTTAATAAAACAAACAAAACTCTTAAAATTAAAAAGCAGCTCAATTTCTGGGAAGCACTTCGGAACGCTGTCAGTGTATCAAGTCTTAGAGGCTCCAATTAATCCTTCATAGAAATGTATTTCTTATATCACTTACAAAAAACTCCACTATGCATTGGGTAAAATGCTAGATTTGGTTTATACTGAATACTTTGGTATAAACAAGTCCTAAAGAGGTCCTTCATTCATTTTGGTGTCTATTAGGTCCATCAATGGCTATTAGCCAGAATGGGCAGGGATGGTGGTCCTAGCCTCTGTTTGCCAGAAGCTGGGCGTGAGCGACAGGGGATGGATCACTTGATGAGTACCTGTTCTGTTCATTCCTTGTGGGGTATCTAGCAGTGGCCACTGTCAGAAGACAGGCTACTGGCCCAGATGGGCCTTTGGTCTGACCCAGTATGGCTGTTCTTATGTACAACATTCATTATTTAGAGTCTCTCATTAAATCAGGATTGCAGATTATGTTCCCTTTTCTACTGGAATAGAACAGTTTCTCCTTCACTTCAGATAAGTGAATTCTCTTCACCATGTCTCCAATAAAAAGGTGGTGTGCATTTCCACCTGCTAACCAGTTTCAGGATAGAGACTTGCCTGGCGAGAGAAATGGATATATTTATGGATCTATGATCTAAACGGCAAACCATTTTCAAAATGTAGAGGAAGGTTGTGCTATTTCTCAGTAAGGCCTGAAGTAGGAAACTTACATCTGCACAAAATAACTCACAAGCAAACAAATGCTCACTTTAAAACAAACCCAGATACTTAAAAGTTCTCTAGAACAACAGAACACACGGTAACAAACTAGTCGGAAGAAAGCTCCAAGCTATGGCTTTTCATTTTTGGTTTAATGTACAGAGTGGAGTATGACACCATGCTCCAGCATTTTGGAATTTTACTTAGATCTTTAGCTTTCTAGATTCTAGAAAGCCTTTTCTTAGACGCTTATCTCTATGAAACTAAATGCGAATGTGTCTCTAACTATTGAAGACTGGCCCAAATTTTCAAATGTGACACTGATTTTGGAAGTTACTTGAGCCACCTTTAAAGAGTGTTTTTTGAAGGGCAGGTGCTCTGTGCTTTTTGAAAATCACACCCCTTTTAGGTGCGTCAGGGTGGACACCTAAAATCATTCCTCACGTTTGAATACATAGGCCACGCAAGGCCAAGTCCTGCCAACACTTGGGTGTATGAGCAACCCCACTAGAGTATATTAAAGACGGACATAAGTCTTTGCAGGATCAGGGCAGCTGTCATCACATGTGGATATTTCAATGAAACGCAACAAACCCTTTGTCAGGGCGCACAAGTATCAAACACAAGGTACCGGTTTCTACCACCTTTCTTCTCGCTCCGCCTTTGTCTCCAATTCCATGGCAGGAGCCAGTGTGGGAAAGCAGGCTAAATGGCATATGCAAAAGCTCTGCTAAGGAAGGAAAGAAAAGGGAGTGCAAGCATTTCCTTTTGTCTTCCTTTTCCTGCCAGCTCCAGCTTTTCTGCTCCAGATGTTGCATGCTCCTTTTCTCTTTAAGCAGCTACAGTCTGAAAATACAACCAACTAGTTTTGGAGTTTGGCTTCATGTCTTTTTGCTGCTGGTTTTCTGTTTGCGGAGGTGAGCCTCAATCTCATGCCTGAAGACTAGCATCCCCAGCTGGCCATGAGAAGCCTCATTCATGGCTTTGGATTGCATGCACATCTTGTACTGCTCCGGGGTCAGCTCATCCAGGCAGCGCTTTTCATGCCAGAGATGGAAGAGGCCCCGGACAGGCGTCCTGACCACGATAAGGTTGCTGTGAAGGTATTTGCGGTAGAGATGCACGTCTTCTCCTCCCCAGCCTTTAATGTCCAGATCAAAGCCACCTAGTGCAAAGAAAATTAGACATAATTAATGCTAGAAATATATGGTCTCTACATGGAAACCGCAACCAGGAAAATCATCCCTCCTAGTAAGCCTAGAACTACATTAAAACCTCCAACACCAATCTTACAAATGAGCAGTTACATGAACCATTTTCCTGACCAGAAGAAAAAAGATCCCATAATGAAAGTGTGGTCAGTGAAGAACCAGTTGCCAGCCCTTCACATTCTGAAGCCTCCAGTACATTTGGAATTCACTTGGCAGTGGTCTGAAGAACAAAAAGAAAGCAAGGCCGTGCACCCCACAGCAATTTGTGCTCTGTGCCTACTGTTATTTTGAGATGTTCAATTTTACGAACTTTCTGATTTTTATGAATGCCTCAGTCCCCAATTAGTTTGTAAAACGGGGGTTCTGTTGTCCTATGACACCCCAGCTCTTTGTGGCCGTCAGCTGTGGCGTGCTTTACATTTAGACCAATTTCAGCAAAAAGCGTGAAATGCCAAACAATCCTACATTTTTAGATGTCTGTTTCCCTCGACCTGCCCCCACAGACCAAACTGCTTTGTGTTTGCATCGAGCAGCACTTACATTCATGCTCTGTGTCCTAAACAAGAGCTCAGCTGAAGGTTGCAGTTGCATTTCCTTTATAAGCCTGGACCTCTGCAACGCCGGGGCAAAGCAGAGCAGAGTCAGAAAGCAAGTCAGCCACTGGAAGCCGAGGGGGGAAAAAAATTCCTGCCTGTGATTTGCATTTCTCATTTTCAAAAGCTTCTGCTGGAGTCAAGGGCAGAACATCCTCCATGCGGGGCTGGTGAACGAGCTCCCGCACCTGGGCTGCACTAGGCAAGGTGTGCTGACCTTCAGGATACCCTGCAAAGTGCATCTGTTTGTGTGGGCTGGTGTGGAGGAGGGGGACAGAGCTGTGGGGGGGGGAGAGGAGTGATGTAGTCCTGCTAGCTGTCAGGTGGCGGGCAGGAAACTGCTTCTTAGCGTGCTGGTATGTTAGAGCTTTGGCCAGGTAACTCTCCTTCCTGTCTGTGCAGAAACTCAAAGCACAATACTAAACAGCCTGGGACTGGAGGGAGCCCTTTGACTCTAACGTTATTGCTTCTCTCCCCACCCGCCTGCATTGTTTTTAGATGCCTCCTCGCAGCTGCTAAAGCAGCCAGCAGCTTGAAAATGCCTGAAATGACTCCAGATCTCCCAGTTCTGCCTCCGCTCCCGCTCCGGGGTGGCGGCTCAGGCTCTGACCTTGCTGACTGGGCTGCAGACAGTCATTCTGGAAGGGCTGCGTCTGGGACAGGCAGAGGGCTCCCCCTCTCCATCATGCTCTGACAGCCAGCCCTGCCCCGGGCAGTTCTGCTCCCTCCTGGCAGCTTGCAGGGGAGCTCTTGGTACCAGAAGGGAATGTCTGGAGCAACCAGAGCTTGGGGATCTCCAGATACTTGAGTTTCTGGTGGCTCCTGATTCTCTAAGGCCATAAACTACTCCAGGGGAGCCCTAGCCAAGCAGCAGACTCCCAGCAGCCTTGGGGTGGGATGGGAAGCGTTGACTGCGTCTCAAGAGCTTGAGGCAGGTGTGGCCAAGGCTTACTGTCCTGTGCAACACTGACATGGCCAACAGGGGCTCTCTGGACTCCCCTAACATCTCTGAGCCTGTCCCTGCTGGCTGCAGGATCAGGGTATATAGGTGAGCACACGGACTCTGGTTTATGAATTGGGATGAGAGGCTAGGAGAGGTGGAAGGACTGGGAGAGCCCTGGACTCCGAAATAGGCCCTGCACAGTCATAGTTGGGTAGCCATCAGGGCAGCGTATGCAGCTCCTCTCTCACCCCTGGCACTGGTCGCAGGGCGGCAGTTGGGTGGTGTCTATAAGGAAAGCTCTGGGCTACTGGCTGGAGGTGTTGCTGCTGAGTTTGTGCCTTTTGGGATGAAACTAATGGGAGTTTTGCTGTTGCACTCAACGGTGCAGGATTTGTCCAGGATTTGTCAATGGTGCAGCTGGTGGTTGGCAGGGTGAAGATAATGGTCTGACAGGCTGCGTGGTACCTGCTGTGAATGCCTCCAGGGAGCAGTGGGCCCATGGGCCAGTCACAGCTATGCCTTACCCTTCCTGCCATCTGCAGCTGAATTCCCATCTGATGAAGAGGAGACTCCTGTGCACGAGGGCCAGGAACACTCACTGGGTCCCACTATTCACCATGCTCTCTAGGATCCACACATCCCTTTCCCTCCCACCCCAGTTAACCAAGCACTGGACGCTCGCTCTGACTGCAAACAGTGCGGAAAGAAGTGAGCTCAGGCACTCTTTCTTCATCATCTCTCTTTGAAGATGTCAAGGAGGGAAGTTCTGTAATACCTAGTGAGATTTCTCCATCAACAAAGCTGTCCTCAGCTCTTCCAAATGCAAGGGCCCAAGGGACATTTTAAATAGAGAATTTTAAAAGGACTATATTGGAAACAGCTGTTTCATCATAATACATATCTGATACCCAGGCTGAATTAGCCCTGAATGGTGTAAATGAACTGGATTCTCAGCTGTGCCCCATCACAACTAACAGTTGGCTCGGGAGCCCAAAGGATCCTGGACTAGTTTAGAGTAGCTTTGGGGCTGCTCTAAAGTGGGCCAGCTGGCTACAGCCCCCAGGGTCCCGTATGGCAGCTAGGAATAGCCACAGTACAGTAGTGGTAGGCCACACTCCCTTCACAGGGGAGTGGCACAAAGGGGCTGCACTGGGGAAGAGAATCTGAGCCAGCATCTCTAAAGCAGGTTTATTTAAGTGCACGTTCTTACCTATGTTGATAAAATCAGACCGGTACTGACATGTCATTCCAAAGCCAAAGTCTCTCCAGAATCCAGTTTCCTTTTTTATAACCTTGGGGGTGGGGGGAAAAGGAACATTTATATCAGAGCAGTAGAATTTGTAACCTGAGCAAAAGAGGGACACCCCTACAGGGTGGCTAGGAATGGGGACAGCCACCCCACTTTGTTCTATCCCATACTGCATTATACCCTGTCAGTGGAGAAGGGCCTGACCCAGCTCTAACTGACTTCAATAGTGGCAGACTTCAGCCGAATGTTTCTGCTAAAATTAACTACAGGCTGTCTGCAGACTCAGGAAAACATTGCATCATGAGTCACCTTCTGAAGATTATTTTCATAAGCAGGAAGGTTGTTATTCTCAATGACAGCTTAGTTTCCACCGGCTCTGAATCTGTCTTGGGGATGTATTAAGACATCAGGAAGTGAGCCAGTCTCGTGCATTGATTACAGTTTACAAGAGTGCTGCACTAGCAAAATGGACTTCAGGGGTCTTCTAAAATAATTCAGTACTAATGTGACACTGTTTACAGATGCAATTTGGCTGGTGGAACAAAATGACTTAAAACCACCTACAAATTGACAAACAATTAGGAAAGCCTGTGAGATTGAAATATTATTTGAAATACAGCACTGACCAGAGGAGCTAACCAAGTTCAGGGTGTTATGGTGCTAGGCACTGCACCGACACGTAGTAATACACAGCCCCCAAGGAGCGAACCATCTACATGGATAAGACAGACAACGGAGGTGCCATTGTCCTGATTTTACAGATGACAAACTGAGGCACAGCAAGATGAAGACCAAGATCTCCAAAAATAGGGATCTAAAGTTATGGTGTCTAAGGGTATGTCTACAATACGAAATTAGGTTGATATTATAGAAGTCGATTTTTAGAAATCAATTTTATACAGTTGATTGCGTATGTCCACACTAAGCAGAGTGTGTCCTCACTACAGTGGCTAGCATTGACTTATGAAGCAGTGCACTGTGGGTAGCTACCCCACAGTTCCCCCAGTCTCCGCCGCCCATTGGAATTCTGGGTTAAGCTCCCAATGCCTGATGGGGCAAAAACATTGTCACGGGTGGTTTTGGGTATGTCGTCAGTCGCCCCTCCCTTTGTGAAAGCAACGGCAGACAATCGTTTCGCGCCTTTTTTCCATGTGGACGCCATACTGCTTTCAGCAGACGGTGCAGTAGGACTGCAAACCATCGTCATCCACCGCTTCTGCTGCAACTCTGCTCTGCTGCTATTGTCTCAATAGCAAATTTCTCCATGTTGTCTGTCATGGGCTCCCGGGTATGCGTGTTCTTCCTTGGGAAATGTGCGTGGTGTTAACCGTCGTCATCCACCGCTTCCGCTGCAACTGTGCTCTGCTGCTCTCATGAATCCACCTCGCAGGTCCTCTCGTCGTTCTCTATAAATATCTATTCTCGTGGCATCCATCATCAGCCACCGATGCAACTCTTCTCTCCTGCAGACGTCATACCACGGCAAGCATGGAGCCCGCTCAGATCACCGCGGCAGTTATGAGCATTGTAAACACCTCGTGTATTATCATGCAGTATTTGCAGAACCAGAACCTGCAAAAGGCGGCGAGGAGGCGACGGCAGCGCGGTGACGAGAGTGATGAGGACATGGACACAGACTTCTCTCAAAGCACGGGCCCTGGCAATTTGGACATCCTGGTGGCAATGGGGCAGGCTCATGCCATGGAACACTGATTCTGGGCCGGGGGAAACAAGCACAGACTGGTGGGAGCGCATATTGTTGCAGGTCTGGGATGATTCCCAGTGGCTGCAAAACGTTCGCATGCGTAAGGGCACTTTCATGGAACTTTGTGACTTGCTTTCCCCTGCCCTGAAGCACAGGAATACCAAGATGAGAGCAGCCCTCACAGTTCACAAGCGAGTTGTGATAGCCCTCTGGAAGCTTGCAACGCCAGACAGCTACCAGTCAGTCGGGAATCAATTTGGAGTGGGCAAATCTACTGTGGGGGCTGCTGTGATCCAAGTAGCCAACGCGTTCACTGAGCTGCTGCTATCAAGGGTAGTGACTCTGGGAAATGTGCAGGTCATAGTGGATGGCATTGCTGCAATGGGATTCCCTAACTGTGGTGGGGCGATAGACGGAATGCATATTCCTATCTTGGGACTGGACCACCTTGGCAGCCAGTACGTAAACTGTAAGGGGTACTTTTCAATGGTGCTGCAAGCACTGGTGGATCACAAGGGACATTTCACCAACATCAATGTGGGATGGCCGGGAAAGGTACATGACGCTTGCATCTTCAGGAACTCTGGTCTGTTTGAACAGCTGCAGGAAGGGACTTACTTCCCAGACCAGAAAGTAACTGTTGGGGATGTTGAAATGCCTATAGTTTCCTTGGCGACCCAGCCTACCCCTTAATGCCATGGCTCATGAAGGCACCCTGGACAGTAGTTAGGAGCTGTTCAACTATAGGCTGAGCAAGTGCAGAATGGTGGTAGAATGTGCATTTGGATGTTTAAAAGCACGCTGGCGCAGTTTACTGACTTGGTTAGACCTCAGCAAAACCAATATCCCCATTGTTATTGCTGCTTGTTGTGTGCTCCACAATATCTGTGAGAGCAAGGGGGAGACGTTTATGGCGGGGTGTGAGGTTGAGGCAAATCGCCTGGCCACTGATTACGTGCAGCCAGACACCAGGGCGATTAGAAGAGCCCAGCAGGGTGCGCTGCGCATCAGAGAAGCTTTGAAAACCAGTTTCATGACTGGCCAGGCTATGGTGTGACAGTTCTGTTTGTTTCTCCTTGATGAAAAGCCACCCACTTGGTTCACTGTACTTCCCTGTAAGCCAACCGCCCTCCCCTCCCCGCTTCGATCATCACTTGCAGAGGCAATAAAGTCATTGTTGTTTCAAATTCATGCATTCTTTATTAATTTGTCACACAAATTGGGAGATAACTGTCAAGGTAGGCTGGGAGGGATGGGGGAGGAGGGAAGCACCGGGTGGGGTGGTGGATGAGGGGAGGAGGGAAGGACAAGGCCACATTGCACTTCGAATCTTATTGAATGCCAGCCTTCTGTTGCTTGGGCAGTCCTCTGAGGCCCCGCCCACCCCATTCTTGGGCATCTGGGTGAGGAGGCTATGGAACTTGGGGAGGAGGGCGGTTGGTTACGCAGGGACTGCAGCAGCGGTCTGTGCTCCTGCTGCCTTTCCTGCAGCTCCACCAGATGGCAGAGCATATCAGTTTGATCCTCCAATAGCCTCAGAATTGGGTCCTGCCTCCTCACATCATGCTGCTGCCACCTTTCCTCTTGCTCCCGCAACCTCTCATCTTGCTCGTTCCTCCTGTCCTCGCGTTCATTTTCTGCTTTCCTGGACTCTGCCATTGTTTGCCTCCACGCATTCTGCTGAGCTCTTTCAGTGCAGGAGGACTGCATGAACTCAGAGAACATATCATCATGAGTGCGTTTTTTTCGCTTTCTTATCTGCCCTAGCCTCTGGGACGGAGATGATAGGGAGAGCGTTGAAACATTTGCAGCTGCGTGAGGAAAAAAAGGGAGGGTAGTATTTAAAGAGACACATTTTAGAGAACAGTGGGTAGACTCTTTCACCGTGAACCAAGCTGTTAACATTACATAGCACATGTGCTTTTGGTACATGGTCATATTTTTCCTCTTATTTTGAGGCCCTGCTGGTTTGGTGTGAGAGATCACACATGCAGGGCAAGGCAACAGAATTTGGCTTGCAGGCAGCCATGGTAAGCCACAGTCTTTCAGCTTCTTCAACCTTTATAACGTGTGGGAACCGTTTCAAACAGCAGAGCCCTCCTTTCCCATACCAAGCACCCATTGGTTAGCCATTTAAAAGGAGGGGCTGCAGTTTTCGGGTTAACGTGCAGCACAAACCCAACTAACACCCCCCTCCCAATTCTCTGGGATGATCGCTTCACCCCTCCTCCCACCACGTGACTAGTGTCAGGGAAAATCCCTGCCAGCCAAACATGAACAGCTCAGCATGAATGGTCCCCCCTCACCACGTGGCTAAAAGTGGGGATGATTTCTTTTCAGCCACAGGCAAACAGCCCAGCAGGAATGGCCACCTCTGAATGTCCCCTTAATAATGTCCCTAGAGGATTTCTGCTCCACCCCCAGACACGTTAACAGACTTTTCCAGTAGCTGTACTGGCCGCGAATGCATCCCAAGTCTTCAGAGCAAATTAATCATTAAACACGCTTGCTTTTAAACCATGTATTATATTTACAAAGGTACACTCACCAGAGGTGCCTTCTCCGGCTTCATGGTCCGGGAGCCCGCCCTGGGCGGGTATTGGCTCCAGGGTGATAAACAGTTCCTGGCTGTCAGGGAGAACGGTTTCTCCACTTGCTTGTTGTGCACTATCCTCCTCCTCCCTGTTGCGTGAGACTCCCCCTTTGCAGGTGTCCACGGACAGGGGTGGGGTAGTGATAGAATTGCATGCAGCTCATCATAGAAGCGGCATGTCTGGGGCTCTGACGCGGAGAGGCCATTTGCCTCTTTGGTAGGCTTGCCTGAGCTCCTTAATTTTCATGCGGCACTGCCGCGGGTCCCTGTTATAGCCTCTGTCCTTCATGCCCTTGGAGATTTTTTTCAAATATTTTGGCATTTTGTCTTTTGGAACGGAGTTCTGATAGCACGGATTCGTCTCCCCATACAGCGATCAGATCCCGTACCTCCCGTTCCGTCCATGCTGGAGCTTTTTTGCGATTCTGGGACTGCATGGTCACCTCTGCTGATGAGCTTGCCACACTGGCCAAACAGGAAATGAAATTCAAAAGTTCCCGGTGCTTTTCCTGTGTACCTGGCTAGTGCATCAGAGTTGAAAGTGCTGTTCAGAGTGGTCACAATGAAGCACTGTGGGATAGCTCCCAGAGGCCAGTACTGTTGAATTGCATCCACGCTACCCCAAATTCAACACGGTGATGTCGATTTCAGCGCTAATCCCCTCGTCGGGGAGGAGTACAGAAATCGATTTTAAGAGCCCTTTAAGTCAACAAAAATGGCTTCGCCGTGTGGACAGATGCAGGGTTAAATCCATCTAACGCTGCTAAATTCAACCTAAACTCGTAGTGTAGACCAGGGCTAAGTAAGTGCCCTGATTTTCTCAAGTGCTGAGCATCCAGGAGTGCCCAATGACTTCCAGCGGAGCTGCCAGGTGCTCAGTACTTTTGAAAAATCAGGCCACCTAAATATGGGTGTCGGGTACTGGCATTGGGCACCTATTTTTGAAAATCTTGGTCTAAATGCCTTGCCCAAGGTTACATATGTCTGTGGCCGAGCTAGGAATTTACCCCTGATTGCAAGCCCCATTGTAGCCCACCGACCTCCCTTCCGGTTCTTTTCATGTATCCATTTTCAGTACTAGCCTTTTCTTATTTCAGTCCTGCTCCTTTTGCTTTTCTGCCACTACTGCATCCATCTCTGATCTCATTTCTTCTTCCCCTTTAATAGCCATAAACTGCAAACCCATTAATAGGCACTAAGAAGCCATCTGTTACAAGCCTGCATTGTACAGGAAATCAACATAGCAGTGGCTTTACAGCAAGTTATTTGTATGCATTAGCACTATAATTTCCCATTAGAACTAGCCGCTACAGCACAAATCAATTTCTTTGAAAGCTTTTTGAAGGCTACTTTCTCAGCTGCGCAAGCAGCATGGTAGGCGGCCAACAGTGTTCTTGTTTTAATGGCACTGATCTGGCCATTTGCCCAGTAAGAAATCTGGAATGAAAATATGATTAACTAAATAAAAATGATATTGGCAATGTGTCTTCTTTAAATCAAGATGCTTCTCTGAGGTAGGCATCACATTGCACAATTCTGATGTTAGCTATAAATATTTGTGCAGTCCTGACAAATCAAACAGTGGATGTTTAGTCTTATAACACTTATACGACTTTAGTCTTATAACAACATTTTTGTTTCCTTTCCTATTCAAACTGTTGACAAGCCTGGGGTTCTCTGGTCAGGCTGCAGCAGAAAGATAAGAGCTAGTGTGAATTCAGTGGTGGTATCAGGAAAGGTTTGTTTGGAACAAACAGTTCAATGGATTTTCCAAGCTCTCATTTCAATAATGCAGAGGATATTTCACATGGAATAGTTTCACGAATCTGTTGTCTGTTCACTGATCCCACTGTAAATGAGGAAAAAGCTTTTTCCTGTTCACCATACAAATTGTCTGCTTTGTAAACAAGCCCTATTTTGTATTTTTTTCCTCATCTGATGGGGTGTCTCCTGATTCTATCTGAGATGGATATGGCCAGCCACTTCAGAATGTCTCGGACAGGGTAAGTCTGGTAATAGCAGGAAAGGATTTTAAAAAACCTGGGATAGAGTTTTCAAAAGACAAAGTCAATGGGGCATGTGCGCCTTGGTTACTTAGCCCAGATTTGTAAAGGTGTTGCTGCAGTGCAGTGCCTAATGTATTTAGGAGCCTAACACATTTTCCAAAAGGGATTTAGGCACTTAAGAGCCAAAGTCTCATTGACAGTTGATGGGATTGAGGCTTGTGAGTGCCTAAATCACTTTAAAAATGAAATTGAGGCATCTAAATCCCTTAGGCATTGCAACGCTGAGTGCAGCAACGCCTACATGCCTTCGCAAATCTGGCCTTTGGGCCCTTTTCAAAATCCCACCTTATAGCTCTTGTTGGGCCTTTACTGACATGACACCTCAAACAATTCCTGTATGGGAGAGGCATGGGGGGCGGTGGTAGACTGAACCCTGACGCAGAGGTGGGATGAGCTCTGGCAAGCAGTGGAGGCCTCTTTACTGGCTGTGGTCAGAAAGGACCTGAGCAGAGGAGAACCTAGTTGAAGCCACAAGGCTCATTAATCCCTGGATCTACAGGTCTGAGTGTCGAGTTCCAGGAGTTGCTTTAGGCCGGTGCGTGTGTGTGAGCCCAAGGGTGGGGATCCAGTAGGATGAGCAGGATCTTTAGGGAGAAACAGGAGTGCAGTGACTGCGTGTGTAAATGGAGCAAATTCTCAAGCACCTGCTTTATCAGCAGCATATGACAGAGCAAGAGCGCAAAGGAGCTGGACCTCTTCTGCCTGCTTCCAGGACAGTGCTGCAAAGTAACTTCACTGGAGAGGGGATTCACTCTGACCCCTACACTCTGGCTCCTCCCCAACTTATCTTCTCTCTGGCCCGCCAGAGACGCCTGGCCTTAACTCACACTGCATGCCTAACTACACCATTTTAAAATAGTAACTCTGTCCTTATTCATGCATAGGGCCGGACTGAAGTCAGTGGTGCTACAGCGATTTACACCTGTGGACGTTCTGGCCCATACATTTAAAGTGAAAAGGGACCGTAAGGATCATCTAGTCTGACCTCCTGCATAGCCACGTAGCCTCACCCAGCCATTGCTGCACTGAGTCCAACAATGTACTAGAGCCTAGCTTCTGGAAAGGCATCCAATTTCAACGTAAACCTCAAGTGATGGAGAATGCACACTACAGCCTGTGGGAGTCTGTTCCAGTGATTAATTATCTTCCTGCACCATCAGTCCAATGAGCTCTAAACTCTTTATGGACAACAATCTTATTACCTTAGACAGATGAGGTAGCTAAGACAATGACAGGTTTCATTAGCCCCAGAGCTGTACACTCCCTGAAGTGGAATCTGGTCAACATAATGTAGCTTCTGGCAGACAGACAGCCTATATTTAAATTCTTAATTTACAAATGTAAATATCAAATATGCTTTAAGATAAAGCTGTTCACTAAGCTGCGAGAGCGTGAAGCATTACCACAGAACGTGCTTCACCACGGACACAATAAGTTACATATTCTACACACCGCATCTCAATGGACCCGAGATGGGGAAATTCTGTTCGCGAGCACAGACGTCTTCCTGAAGGGGAAGTTTTATGCACAGTTCAAAGCATGCATTTTTAGAGCCAGCTACTTACCAGCTGCTGTTCTAAGGGTGGGATGGAACCATGGTGCCCGTAAATTATACCTGGGTTATACTGGCTGAAAAGAACTGGGTAAAATACTTTCTTCCCTAGAAATCACAATGGATTAAAAGAGAGTTATTACTGATAAAGTTGTTTGATGCTCTAAAACTAGATTAAACTTGTGCTTCTCTGTGATACTGGAAACAGACTTAGGGCTTTATCCAAATGCCATTCAAGTCTATAGAAAGACTTCCATTGCCTTCCCTAGGTTTTAGATAAGGCCCACAGTCTCAGTGTGTTGTGCTTTGGATGGAAAATGTGAACATGCAGATGTAGTTTGACAAAATGACCCAGGTGGACCCCAGAAAACAAGGTGACAAAGGCAAGGAATTCAATCATAGTGGAAGCTGATAATTTGTTTTTCTTCTCACTCCATCTAAAATGTGACAATCAGCAATATAGGTCTTTACTCTTAGGCAAGCCTTAGTAGAGCTGAATGTTAAGAATGCCTTACAATAGCTTGCTTGCCCACCTGAAAGAGGGAACACATTAGTGAAGGTTATTGCACAATAAAGAGAAGTCTGTTTAAAGGAGTAAATGCCCTGGGTAGCCATACCTGGCTGTGTGTTCAATCTACAGGTGTTCAGGAATTCAGCAGTGAAGTATATATCTACATCACAAAAAAAGAGAACGACGTTGTTTCCTTTCCAGATGCGAGCACCTATGTCTAATCCTTTCCCTCTCGAAAATTCTTCATTCAGCTGGATAAAGGTGAAATTCTTGAAGTTAGCTGATCTAGGAGGAGCAGCAGTACATGAGATGAGGTTTAAGAGATAAAAGGGGCAGTCAACTCTTCATTAATGTCACTGTATTTACTGAACGACATATTTAAAAAAAAAGGAACATGGAGTGTATTTCTATGACACAGTAGGCAAAATGGGAATGGAATCTAACTCAGGTCTTGTACTTAGAAGGTCTTTTTAAATATTTCTGGGATAGTATTCATAGGCTGTGAAGGAAACCCGGAAACAGCAGTAAGAGAGAAGGAGTTCTATCCCATTTTAATAAAATAATCATCTAGTTATTTTATGTCTAAGTTGTAAATTTTAAAACTAATATTTTAAAAGAGATATTCACTCATATTTTTAGAGATATCATCAGAATTGTCAGGGTCTCTGAACTCTCTAATCCCCCCCAGCACATCAAGGCACATCTACATAAAAAATCGTCACACGGCCATGTGGACAGGTTGAACACGGCTATTTGCTGCGACTCCTGGTCTGTAAGCCTGTCATAAATATAAAGGGAAGGGTAACCACCTTTCTGTATACAGTGCTATAAAATCCCACCTGGCCAGAGGCAAAACCCTTTCACCTGTAAAGGGTTAAGAAGCTAAGGTAACCTAGCTGGCACCTGACCCAAAATGACCAATGAGAGGATAAGATACTTTAAAATCTGGAGGGCGGGGGGGGGGGGGGGGAACAAAGGGTTAGTCTGTCTGTGTGATGCTTTTGCCAGGAACAGATCAGGAATGTAGCCTTACAACTCCTGTAAAGTTAGTAAGTAATCTAGCTAGAAATGCATTAGATTTCCTTTTGTTTAATGGCTGGTAAGATAAGATGTGCTGATGTAATGTATACTCCTGTTTTTGTGTCTTTTTGTAACTTAAGGTTTTGCCTAGAGGGATTCTCTATGTTTTGAATCTGACTGCCTCTGAGATTATCTTCCATTCTAATCTTACAGAGTGTTTCTTTTATGTTTTCTTTAATTAAAATTCTTCTTCTAAGAACCTGATTGATTTTTCATTGTTCTTAAGATCCAAGGGTTTGGGTCTGTGTTCACCTGTACAATTTGGTAAGGATTCTTATCAAGCCTTCCCTAGGAAAGGGGGTTTAGGGCTTGGGAGGATATTTTTGAGGAAGACGTCTCCAAGTGGGCTCTTTCCCCGTTCTTTGTTTAAAACGCGTGGTGGTGGCAGCATACGGTTCAAGGACAAGGCAAAGTTTGTACCTTGGGGAAGTTTTTAACCTAAGCTGGTAAGAATAAGCTTAGGGGGTCTTTCATGCAGGTCCCCACAACTGTACCCTAGAGTTCAGAGTGGGGAAGGAACCTTGACAAAGCCATTTCCCTATTTTTCCTGGAGCTTTGTTTCATGGTCTCTGTGTGTATATAATGTCTTCTGCAGTTTCCACGATATGCTATGCATCCGATGAAGTGAGCTGCAGCTCACGAAAGCTCATGCTCAAATAAACTGGTTAGTCTCTAAGGTGCCACAAGTACTCCTTTTCTTTTTTCTTTTTTCTGCTGAAACCGGGCATGATCCAAAATAATTGAAGTGCTAGCAGGCTGTACTGAAGTTCCTGGAAGGATGCCAAAAGCGATCATCTTCAATTATTTTTGGACTGTTAATCGGCACTTTGATGGTGCACATTGGTTAAATCCCCAGGCTAACTAGTGATTAGGATACACAAGGTGGGGAGTGACTGATCTCATTAGATGGAAGAACCCTACAAGCTGCTAAATCACAAGTCAACTGCTTTGTCATCCCATCTGTGTTTGACAGCAAAGCTGCTGCATTATCATTCTCCAATTAGAAATGTATCTGCTAATTGCAAATGGTGGGAATTTCCTTTTAATAATTATCACTTAGCATTTGTTAAGCATGGTGTAGCTGGAGATGTACAAGATACAGAGAAGTATGTAGCATCTGTCCCAAGGAGCTTACAAAATAGGCTAACAAACAGGGAATCACTTTTAGGCTTTGTCTACACTGCCAATTGAACGACAAAAGTCTTGTCGTTTACAGGTGCTTAAAAAAGCCCCCCCAGCCCCAAGACAAACGTTTTGCTGCTGCAAGTGACAGTGTAAACGGCTCGTTATCGGCAGGAGCGCTCTCCTGTCAACAACGCAAACCCTGTTCATGGGGGAGGAAGTATTTTGTCGGCAAAAATGCCAACACACAGTGTTTACACTGCCCGACTTTTAGCGACATGGCCATGTCGCTAAAAGCTGCGTGGTGTAGACAGAGCCTTATGGAGGGACCGAAATGATAATTAGAAGGTGTAAAGTGCCAAAAGTGCCTGTGGAATACAATCTGGAAGAACACGGTGCTTTCATCCCAGTTGGTCTGAAGAGGCAGTGTGTTTAAGACAAGTATTTTGTTAAACTAACAAACCCATCAGAAATAGGGAATTAATTCTGCTGACGATGATCTATCTATGGTATTTACCAGGCCCTCATCACCATACAATCTGAGCACCTCACAGTCTAAAGTACTGATCCCACAACACCCCTGTGAGGTAGGAAGATGTTATTATCCCCATTGTACAGGCGGGAAACCGAGGCGCACAAAGACTGAGACCCTGATCCTCAAAGTTATGTAGGCACCTAACACCCATTGAAATCAATGGAAGGCAGGTGCCTAAATACCTTTGAAGATTAAGTGATTGGTCTGACGTCACACAGGAGGAGGCCCAGATTAGGGCTTTCACCACGTCCTTCCTCTCATAATAGAGAAGGGCCCCATTCCGCTCCCAGGAGAGATAATGGCCAGGCGTTTCTTGGCATTCCATCGACCTCTGTCAGACCCTTGCCCCACCCAGCCACAGAGCGATTATTGGAGGCCGTGCTCTGGAAGAGGTTGTACCGAAGGGGGGCTCAGTAACTGGGGGCTGTACTTCTCGCTCAGAGGTGAGTTGCCCATTGTCTTCCATCCCATTGCTCTGAACTTCTCTTTTGGCATGTGCAGATGGGTCTTACATTGTCCCTGTGCCTTGGCCAGACACATCACCCCAGGAACCCCCAGCAGCAGCACCAGCTGAGGGAGAAGCTGTTGTAGCTTGGTCATGATGCTGAGCAGATATTTATAAACCAGCCCTCTTCCACTGCTGTGGCGTCACGTTTCAATTGCTGCTTAGCCTACTGAAATGGATCCCTGGAGTATGGACACGAGTGAGGTATGGACAGGGCCACACTCTGGGGACATTCGCATGGTTTTCTCTGAACTCCTGCAGGCCCCTGGCTCCCTGCAGGCCCAGCCCTGTGCTGCCAGCATTGCACGCTGGCAGTGAAGTGGGAACCACAGAATCCTGAACAGACGTGCTGGCCCACTAAGGACGCAGGAGCCGCTTTCTGACCAGGAGAGGGCAGACCAGGCTGCGCCACTGACGAATTCTACCCAACTCAGATTTCCTGGCATCTCCAGGCCGCCTTTGCTGCTGCTACCAAACCTGAAGGCTAGTCTATCTGAACATGAAGCCATGTGGCCCGGTTTATCATCCCGCTGCTGCTAAGAGTAGCAGAGAAGCGCATTCCTTCTTCCTGGGATATGCATAATGACAAGCCATGTGAGTGATCATTTAGTGGCAGATCCAGCCACATCGCTTGTGCCCTTTCCACGGGTCCTGTGTATGTTCACATCCATCCCAGCGTGCACAGTCCCCCTATGCCATGTTCTAGCATAAGGCCGTATGAATGCTCTCTCCAGTAACATCTCTCCTGTACATTCAGGTACCACTTTCTGGCCAGACTTGTTCTAAGAATCCTGATACCTGCCCAGACACAGTCACCTGGCTCGGGAGGTGATAATTTACAAGCACAGGCAACGCTGAGGTGAATTTTCCAAGGCCTTTCTAGCTGCCCTCTGAAAAGCCACATCACATGCAGGGGGGGTTGAGAGCGCTTTTTCTCCCCCACTAGAAAATTAGGTTGTGTTGGAGGAGTCATGGTAACAGACCCGATGGCAAACACAACTCAGCTGTCAGCACAGTAGGGGACCATTGTGTTTCCCATCATGTCACCTGGTTATAGTTAAAAACCTGTCGGAACAACAGCTTTAACCATGACCCACTGACACATTGTTCAACTGAACGGTCTGTGCTGACATGGGCCACAGAGGTGTGTGTTAACTTCACTCCTCAGGGCGAATGTCTCATACAGCCTAATTTTCTAGTAAATGCCCATCTTGCCCCACCCTCCACGCCGTCAATGGAGGTTACTGCACTAACAACGGAATAGGATAGAAATCGGAAACCTAGGTACAGCTGAGGCTATGGAACAGTGCAACAGTTGGAGTCAAGCTCATGACTCTGAACATTCCCTGGAATCCCATTTCATGCCACCTGAGCATAAAAACAACATTATAACAGAGAAATAATCAGCTGCCAGACTGAGCTGCCCTTTGACTACAGCGCGGGGTTAGCTGAATGGATCCATCACTTCAAGCTAGGCCTCTACACAGGTTTTCTCCTTAGAACTGCAAATGCAAAATGAACAGCATTCACTCATACTCGGAACTATATTCACTCATGCTCAGGCCTAATTGGTGGACAAAATAATGAAGGGATGAGTTATGCCACCTACCACTCCTTTTATGGGGTCCTTAAAAGAAGAGACTTTGGAGGGGAATGCTCACTACTGTGACACTGGCTGACTGAAAGAAGGGGAAGAAGCAAGCTTTACCCCCCTGGCTGCCGCCCCTACCATCTCCTAGAAACTGGAACTTCTTAGTCCAAATCCCAGGAGAAGTCCTGACCAGACCAGGCCAGAGGGAGGAAGCCAGCCAGATGACAGCACCCCCTCTAGTGGCTTCAGCTAAATTCTGACCACCACGTGGGATCTGAGACTTTGTGTCTCCCCCTTTCCTCTGCCCACCACCGCCATGTATCCTTTTCATTCCCTACCTTATTTCTTCTTCTCTTTCCTATCCCTCTCCTTTTCCTTTCTGTCTAATAAAAATCTGGCTTAGCCAGCCAAGACTATAGATTTTTGCGACACTGCTGTATGCCTGTGATCAGAAAGGCAGTTAAAAGCAATGCCCTGACCAGCCCGATGATGGTACCAGTTTGCCAGGTCTCAGAGCGGCTGATCAGCCCACATGCTGTGCCTGTGTTTTTCCAGCAGCAAGGTTGCGAGTGAGAGTCAACACCAGAGACAGAAGCTGCATTTTCTATCTTTGCTGTTCTTTCCTCTTCCCTTTGTGTGTGTGTTTCTCTTGTTTGGTCTTAAGAAATAGAATGGGACTTTAACAACAACAGCATCAAAGACAGCTCCAGCCCATTCCAGTGAATTTCATCTCTTTTCTCCAAAGAGGACAGTCATTACCTTCTAAAAGGCTGTCAAATAAGGCTTTTTTCTCCTTCTAAAAACTCTCTCCAGCTAAAGGGAAAGGAACATGGGATACGGTTCAAATAAAAGCCTCACATAATACTTTATATTTCAAATGTGTTAGCTGTTTCCTTTTCTGTATTTTAATAAAAGGCTAAAAATGTTTAATGGTGTGTTTGCCATGGTACTAAGCAGGCTGAAGTCTCTGTATATCCAATCCCAAACCTTGTTTAATATGGTTTCATGTTGGTCAGTAAGTGACAGGGTCATGTTACAGACCTTTGACTCTTTGGACCCATTTATTCCATTTAGATTACTGCAACAAACTCCCCTCAGCCTTCTCCTCGATAGATTAAACATGCCTAATTCTATCAAACTTTCCTCCTAGGCCTCGTTTTCGAAAACCTCTTATTTTCGTTGCTCTCCTCTGGCCTCGCTCCAATTTGTTCCCGTCTTTCTTAAAGAGGGGTGCCCAAAAGCGGTCACAGTACTCCAGCTGAGGCCTCACTGGTGCTGAATAGAGCAGGACAATTACCTCCCATGTCTGATATAGGACACTCCTGTTAATATATCCCAGAATGACATTTGCTTTTTTCACAACAGCATCACACTGTTGACTCATTCAGTGTATGATCCAAGATAATCCCCAGATCTTTGTCAGCAGTACTATCACCTAGCCAGTTATTCCCCATTTTGTAGTTATGCATTTGATTTTTCCTTCCTAAGTGTAGCACTTTGAATGTCTTTAATGAATTTTGTCTTGTAGATTTCAGACCAATTCTCTAATTTATCAAGGTCAGTTGGAATTCTATTCCTGTCCTCCCAAGTGCTAGAGACCTCTCCCAGCTTGGTGCCATCGCAAATTTGAAAAGTGTGCTCTCTACTTCATTATCCAAGTCATTCGTGAAAATATTGACTAGTACCAGGGCTGAAATTCTCAAAGAGTATTTCCCAGAGCGCCCCATGGGAGGTGGCAGGGCTTGGGGCATCAGTCTTGCGGGTTTAAAAATATTTATCAGAGCTCTGCTCCAGACAGCTCCAGCTGAATTTAAGCCCTGAATAGTACTGAACCTAGGACAGACCCCTATCAGGCCCCACTAGATACTCCCTCCCAGTTTGACAGTAAACCATTAATAACAACTCTTTGAGTAAGTTTTTCAACCAGTTGTGTACACATCTGATAGTAATTTCATCTAGACCATATTACGTAATTTGCTTATAAAAATGTCATGTCATAATAAAGGTGGAGAAAAGGAAAGACAGTTCACTATTTCAGACTGGAATTTTCAAAAGGCCTAAAGGAGTTAGGTGCCCAAATCCCTTTGAAATTCAGTGAGATTTCGGCATCTAAATGCACTTAGGCCCTATTGAAAAGCCCAGCCTACCTGCATCTCTCCAAGTTAAGCTTCAGTGCCAACAGATAGAAGCTGCTCATGCAAAGGTTAGAGGAATTCAGGCCTGATCATTGTTACAGATGTCGAATGGGAGTTACGCTGGCCTAAGTCCATGATTCTAAATATTAATATTCACAAATGCAGATCAGGGAGCATCAGGGTAATGTCATTTCTGACTGGCACAAGGGAACTCTCCAAAGGGGAGGGGAAGGATGAACTATCCCCCTGCTGACAGTGCTAGGGAAAGGCAGTCTGGCTTCTCGGGCTGTCAGTGTGTGAGAGGAGCATGCCTCACTAGGCACCAATCTAGACCCATACTCACTTGGAGGTGTTTTCAAGTATTGCTTTCACTTCATTCATTTGTTCTTTTCCAAAGTAAACTACAGTGAGGTGAATTCTCCCATCCTGCTCAATGCCCATTTCCCTAGAACAGACATCAAAAAAAGTCATTCATTGCCCTTGGAAGTTTGCTTTCCCAAACACCACCTGCCATCTCTAGCTGGGAACGTAGGATGGTGCTGAACTCTGCAGGCCAAATTCTCTGTTGGTACCACTCCACTGAGATCCTTGCACCAGCCCAGTGAGATCTTTGCAGCCCTTCATTGAGATCCTTGAATCCATCCAGAGCTACACTGGCTCCATTCGAATGAGCTTGCAGGATGGGGCCTAAGATACTTCATAGCTCTGCATTAGCAGGCTATAAATCATCATCTAGTAGTTATCTGAGTTATGGCAGAGCACTATTGGAATAGCCCATCCAGTCACCTGGATGATGGACGGAAAGCCACTGTAGGAAAGCCTGCAATTGTGCGGCAAACTACTAAAGCCAGCAGGTGCTACCTCAGCACCCACGAGGCCGTGAGAGAAGGGGGAATTCAAAGAGGGAAATAAAATCCTGTACCCTCATTTCTATTTCTTCTATATACTAGCATGTCTAGTTATGTCCCTGAAAACTGTGTAAGGAGTATCCACTAAAATTAAACTCTCAAGACAGACCTAAGAAGAGCTCTGTGTGGCTTGAAAGCTTGTCTCTCTCACCAACAGAAGTTAGTCTGATGAAAGATTACCTAACCTGACCCACCTCCATTTCTCTAAGAAAGAGCAAATCATGTGGCCTAAGAATATCTGCATCTGTCAAGATGTGTGTCCTTCTTGGGCAACTACACAGTTAAGTTATTTGGGTGTCTCTCAATTTTCTTATCAGAATGCAAGGCCCGCCACTGGGCAGGTTATTCTTAGTTCTGACTGGGAGCTACGTCTTGATTAAATCCATTCCGGCAATTGCTATACCCATGTTGGGAAAGAAGGCCATAAAGGAAGAGCCTTGATCAAAAGTAACAAGGAGAGAACACCTTTGAGTCCAGGCACGTTTCTTATTGCCTTTCCGTCACGGCCTCGACACGCAGTCCAGAGATCATACAAATCATAGAATCATAGAATATCAGGGTTGGAAGGGACCTCGGGAGGTCATCTAGTCCAACCCCCTGCTCAAAGCAGGACCAATCCCCAATTAAATCATCCCAGCCAGGGCTTCATCAAGCCTGACCTTAAAAACTTCTAAGGAAGGAGATTCTACCACCTCCCTAGGTAACGCATTCCAGTGTTTCACCACCCTCCTAGTGAAAAAGTTTTTCCTAATATCCAACCTAAACCGACCCCACTGCAACTTGAGACCATTACTCCTTGTCCTGTCCTCTTCTACCACTGAGAATAGTCTAGAACCATCCTCTCTGGAACCACCTCTCAGGTAGTTGAAAGCAGCTATCAAATCCCCCCTCATTCTTCTCTTCTGCAGACTAAACAATCCCAGTTCCCTCAGCCTCTCCTCATAAGTCATGTGTTCCAGACCCCTAATCATTTTTGTTGCCCTTCGCTGGACTCTTATTTTCTAGAAACCTTCCTGTGCTACTTAAGGGAGTGAAACTGACACATTCATTGAAGTGGCTCTGGCACCTGCTCTCTCAAAGATGGAAACAGCAAGTTTCCGATCGAACGAAACACCTCGTACATGGTGCATCAACTTCAGAAACACTGATGACTGCAATATAACCTTTTCCCTTGGTCTCCGCTGCTAAAACTAATTGCTGTTCATGTGAAATCTCTGTTGATCCACGCAAACGCAAATGGATTTTTTTAATGATAAATTGATGGTTTTATGAAAAAAATTTTTTTTTCCACTGGGAAAATCCCTGGTGCTTGCAAAATTGCATCATACTACATAAAAATATCAAGATAGCTATAGATCCATAAAAAGGAACAAACCTGAAATTTTGCATAAATTGTCGAAACTTGCTGGCTCTCTTTGCTAATGGGACAACAATGTTAATGAGTGTGTTGGCCATGTTGAGGTTCTCATTCTTCACTTTCATGATGGGACCAAATGGTCTGAATAAAACAATTCGTCTGAATTCCTGTGATCTGTCTCCTTTGAAAGTCAGCTCATACAACGTGCCTTTGTCTTTTTCTGTCCGGTACATGCCTGTTAGAAGAATATGAAAGAAGGGAAACATTAGTATGGAACTGGATTCCCCAGGAAGAAGTTGCAATATTAGGTTGCTTTTGTAACTTAGACTTAGCAGCAAATAAATGAAACTTTTCCCCCCACAAAAAAAAATCAGTCTACGCACCAGTTCTTCCATAGTTTGAAACTAGAACTCAAAATCTGACGGGGGACAGTCTCAGATTTTAGGAAGGTGACTTTTGTATCTCCCATAAAAATCCACCCAGATTACAAGTATCTGAGAATCACCATTTGCACACACACAGTAGAGCTTGGTAGATGCTTGCTCCTTAATTTTCAGGATGTTCCAAATGCACACAGCTGCCAGCCACCCCCAAAAACATTGAGTCCACAGGGATGGAAAAGGCAGGGGGATTTTGGAAAGGAGCTCTCCCCACACATTTGATTCCTCCAGCCCCTAGAGAAGTAGGTTCCCGATACTGACAAGTATCTGAAGCTACATTACCAGGTTCCCCCCCCCCCCCCCCCCGGAGAGTTTTTATTAGACACAGATGAAAAATCCTGTACAGAAAGTGTCCAAGGTCCTGGTAGACACCATCTTCCTCATTATTAAATTGCAGAACCAGGGAGTGAGGAAGTGACTATAGTGAGCTCTCATTTTTGAGATGCTTTCTAGAGACGTGGAAGGTTTATCCCTCCAGGGTAGTAATGTCCATTGGCTCTGAGAGGATGTCACGGAACCCTGCCCTTTGCTTATGAGCAGCAGAGACCTGGACATCCTGCTTGGGATGCTCACTGAGGGGATTTCACCCTGGTAAGCAAGGTGACCAAGTATGTCATCATGAAGACCCCCTTGTTGCCACACAACTGCAACGATCACCACTTTGGCTTCTGAGACCATCCATGGTGCATATGCCTGGCAGCACTGGAGTGCAGGGAACCAGCTGTGAATCTGAGACATCTCTGGTATGACTGAGCTGGTATGACAGTAATGACCTTCAAAATAATGGAGGCCAGGAAATCTCTGGGTGTGGACAGGTGCTAGAGTTGATCTCAGGAACTCTTTCTTGAGGCTAATTCAGAAACTGTTTGAGCCACTTTAGATCTAGGATAAACCTAAAACACCCAGTTTTCCTTGGGGCTAGGAAGTACTTTCAAGACTGATTATGGCTGAGGTTTTTCAAAGAATTCTTGGGGAAGTTTATGATTCTATGAGTTGGAAGCCCAAGTCCCACTGAAATGCAACCAAAGCTGGGTGTATTACATCCTTAGGCTTCTTGGAAAATTCCAGCTTATTTGTATTGTGGTAGGCCTTTGGCTGGAGTCAGGAGAAAAGTCTTTTTCTGCCAGGACTTTTTCAGGCTCAAAGGCAGACTGCCCCCAAATTGCTTAGGTCCCTTGAAGGGTTAGTCCAGAAGCTAGAGTTTGGTAGGTGGTCACGTCCCATGAGTGAATGCAGATAGGTCTGGACAGGGGCTCTGTGGGTTTAGCCCCTATATGGATGGAGCCGTGGGTGTAGCCAGACAGCCAGCCCCCCCCCCTCAGACCAGCATTGCGGAAGCCAGAACAGGGCACTTAACATAAATAGCAGCACAGCCTTTGAAGCTGTGAGAAGCACAGGTGTGCTGCTACAATGTGCCTCTGGGAACATATACAACGATTGGGCTCACAGCAGGCAGAGGCCCTGTGACAGACATGGCTCTTAGCCCCTACTAAAACAGCATGATGCACACACACCAACATCCTAGGTGGGAAAATATTTACCCTAATAAAAGGAATGTCCAGTAGTTGACACTTATTGTTTCTCTCCCTTGCAAGTGTAAACTACTCTTGCGAGAGCTGGCGTCACCCAGATAGACCAGCCCCAATTTGGCACAAGAAAGGAGAAAGAGAATAAAGGAGTACAGAGATATAAGTAGGGGACCTACAGCACCATGATTTTTGAGAGCTTTTCACTATCTATCTGCTGGTCAGATAAGTGACAGCCTCCCAAGGCTTCTGCAGCTAAGAGGGTCCCTAAGCCTTGTCCCTTATTCGTCTTTCCGCGGAATTGAGTGACCGATCCTGGCTTGGCACCGCTGGAATCGAGAGATGCAAGGAGGGTAAGAAGCTCCCACACCTGATCTCCTATCTTTAGTGTACACATATTTTGAAATAGAGCTCTATACTTTGTTTTCTTTCTTTGGGATTGTAGCTTCAGTTTTGTAACTTGTTTGTGTGTGTAACATCTCTACATTTAAATAAGTAGGCACTAGCAATTTTGTAACCACATGATTAGAATCTAGTTTAATAAATTTTGGTAACCATTTGTGCATAAGCCTGACTTGTTTCTCTGGTTTACTGTGAAGCAGCCAACACAATTAAAGAACCTCAGCCGTTTTGGCTATAAAGCCTGGCCATTAGGTGAGAGTACTAAGAGCCTAGCGTTGAGTTGTGCTGCCTCCACGGGGCAAACTCTTGGGGCACCTGTCAGTCAATCCTGACTGCCCGCTGCGAAGGAGCTCTGAGCTCTAGCAGTTAAAGTCACGGGTGTGGAGAGGCTCTTAGTGCTGCCATTGGGGCACCTGTCAGTCAGTGTTGACTGCCCACTGCGAAGGAGCTCTGAGCTCTAGCAGTTAAAGTCACGGGTGGTTAGGACCTTGGGGCATCAGTCAGCCTAGCCCGGGCTGCCCGCCGCGAAGGGACAGTGCGTCCTAGCGGTTAAAGTCACGGATGGTATAAACGGGCATAGCTGGCACCTCACCAAACATCCCTGGCCATCGGCTAACAGTGGGCCATGTCACTGAGGCTGCTAATGGCCTGGAGACCTCAGGACAGGTTCCTGTGGATGAGTTGGGTAGGTCTCCACATACCACTGTGGGACATTAGTTGCATTGCTTGCTGTGGTGAATTTCCTGTCTTTACGCCATGCACTGGGGCATATAGCACCAAACTCATAAAGCCAAAGTGTAATTTTTGATGAACCACAAGGTGATGCTGCTTTTTATGTACTTATTGGGTGAAATTCAGCCTGTGCCGAGGAGCCAGCACAAAGCCAATGCACCCCGCAAAGGCCTGTTCCAAGAACTTGTGGGCTGTAGGTTGCCCACAGGCCTTAGAATTCATCCATTAAGAATGAACCCCCCACCCCCACATTGGGTATTTGAGCAAATCACTTTGTCCTACCCAGGTTCATTGGCATTTTAATTATTCTCTCTCAGACCCACTTCTTAAATTCAGTTTGAAAGCTGCAACAAATTAATCCACTCAAAAGTATAATTGGATTTCTCTGCCTCTCTCACAGGAACTCTGGGGGCTAGCAGAATGCACAGTTAAATGCAGGTCTGCGAGAAACCAAGGAAAAGGGGTTTCCTTCTTTTTTGATCTTGGTCCTTATCCAAATGACCATTTCTTGGCACTCTGTTTTCTGTCTCCTAGCCAATGTCTGATCCATTATAAATGGTATTTTTGCCTCTTGCCCCCATGACTACTTAGTTTCCTTGACACCCTCTTGTGAGAGACTTTGTTACCATTTTTTTAAAAGCCCTAAAAGATGACGGTAACTGCTTGTCCTTTATCTCTGATTTTATGGACATGTTCAGAGAATTCTAATAGATTAGTGACGCATGATTTTCTGTGGCAGGACCTGTACTGGGTTATCCCCATTGTATCATCGTCTAGGTGTTTTATCAGTGTACTTTTAATTATAATTTCAGTTAGTTTACTGGGTACAAAAGAATGATTTACTGGCCTATAATACCCTAGATCACCCCAGACCCTTTTTAGAAATAAAGAGTTTCAGCATTTGCTCCCCTCCAGGGTAGGAGCTGATTTCAATGAGAAATTTCATGTTTTTGTTAACAGCTCAACCACTTCATTAAGTTAATAATTTCAAGGTGTGTTTTGATCTATAAAGTCTTGTATAGTTTGGGCCCTGGATATCTTAGAAACTGCCTCTCTTCTCTCTCAGTGCTTTAGCTGACCAGCTGAGATCACCTGAATGGCTTGAGTTTATAGTTCTTGGATATATATGTCTCAGGGGTGGGATTCAGGTAGAATCAATGGAGGTTCTGTGGCTCTGGAATTTCCTTCCTCCGTTATTCTGATGCAGAGTTTGTTGATGTTTTGAGTATGCTGCAAGGTGCATCTATTTATTTAGGCTTTTTCTGAAGGGATGGCTTGAGAGAGAAGGCTTTAATTAGGAATCAGAGGGGAAGTGGTCCTTTAGTGTCTGTTTTTTTTCTTTAGTTTTTAAACATTATGTTAATTGGTTTGGTTTTTAAAATCTTGACTGTGCAACTAGTGAGACACTCATAGCACATTGCATACATTTGAAAAATAGATACTTCTAATAGCAAAGGCGGCTTAAATTAGATTGTTTAATACAATTTAGCCATCTAAAATTTTCCATTAGATCTTTGCATGCTTTTCTACTCCAGCCAAACAGTAACTATCCTGTTATTTGTTTTCCCTGGGTAAGCAGTTCACTAATATGGAAAGAAGGATGCTTTATCATGCAACTAGATGCCAATTTTCCTATCTCATTATTGTTGTTGTTTATGACTTGTATTACAGTAGAACCTACAGGCCCCAACAGAAACCAGGGCCCCATTGTGTTAGGTGCTGTACACAGTAAAACACATCCTGCTATCAAGGAGTTTACAACCTAAGCTCCCACATCCTGCAAAAATTATGCACGAGCGTAGTTCTGTTGAAGCCAATATCACTAATCAGAGTGTGTTAAATTAAGCTCAATGCATGATTCTTTGCAGGATTAGGGCATAAATAGATGAAAGAAATATGATTCCCACTTTATAGCTGGGAAATCGAGTCACAATCTAGTGATGTAAACACACCACCACCCTTCTGCTTCAGTACTAAGACTCCTTGAATTCTCTGAGGAATTCCTTCATTGTCATTACCATGCCTAAAACCATCAAAAACCTTTTTAACAAGTTCTGTGACTCAAAAGTGTACGTCAAGTGGTTTGAATTTACTGAAAATGAGCTGTGCCTACAAATAAGTCTTGTTAAAAGAAATTGCTTTAAAAGTTTCCCCAAGAAAGTACCAAGTTTTGTTAAATTTAGATAGGAGCTATGATATCTGAACAGGATAATCCGTTATTTTTGCTGCTGTCAATACATTAACTAGTTTCAGAATGTCCACTGATTTCCAAAGCAGCATGTTTGAGATTTGCCAGAATGCTTGGAGTAATCTGCCAAAGCAAATTAGTCCCAGGTTTTTCAAGACAAAGGATTTGCCACTTTGTTAAACACAGGGGCTCAGGGAGGAGTCTTGGAAGCCTCATTTGGACTGGTCAAACAGGAGCTTGGGGGGGAGGGAGGGGGAGAGAAACTGGAATCTAATGGGAAACAGATGGGAAGATGAAAAACAAATTGGAATAGTGGGTTGTGTGAAGCTAGGACAGTGGAGAAAAATATCAGAGAGTTTATGTGAACTAACCGTGCAGACACGCTGTGTAAGTGGAAAGGACCTGCTCTCTGTACTGTAGCTCAGACAGACTTGCTTTCGTTCTAATAGCTAATAGTCAGGGTGCTGTCTTCCAGGTCTAACCCCAATACAATCACAGAATCCTAACAAAATAACTTCAACACAAGAAAGTTATACCCCCAGTTCAGCAAAGCACTTAAAAATGGGCTTAAGCCCTACTGATATCAATGGAAACATGCTTGGCTTTACTTTTCTCTGGACCTAGGCTTACTCCTCTTATTGTCGCATGCCCTCGGAGCCATAACTGGTTTTGTTGTAGCTTACATTTCTCCCTACAATCTCAAATGTTTTCAGAATGTATATTAACCTTACATATGTTCTTCCTCACACGTTCCCTCAACTCACTGCTAGCTAGAGAAGATTCCACTCCCTTCAGGCAGAAACTCACTCCTTTATAAAAGAGTCCCAAGGTGTTTGTGATGCATTTTCACGAGCTCACCCAGCCTTCTCATCTGTTCTAGTGTGAGCTCAGATGTTAATCTGACTTGCCGGAGACTTTCTTGTTTAAAATCCCAACTACTAGACAATCACTTATGTCCTTTCTGACTGAGGACAAAGTCACAATGCTCTGCTTATTCAGCAAGTGCATTTTTAAGGGGTTCTGGGCTTTTTGTGGGTCTCTGCCCCCTTTGATAAAAGCATGTCCATTGAGTTACTAGTACTTCTTTTGGACCAAAGCGCTCACACTGTTTTAGGATGGTGTCATAGCTATTCTTAGCTACTTCCTCCCAGAAGGTGAATGATTTATAAATATTTTCAGTTTCACTACCCACTGTGCAAATTAACAAGCTGACCTGAATTTTGGCCTGCCCTACTGAGCAACAGGTTTCTCATTAACTCATATTGGCTGAACTCACTGTGGCCCTATGGGAAGATGCCTTTGCATGCTTATGCTACACACATTAAAGGTTTATGATCTGCATGGTAACTTTCACTGTCTCCTCTTAGCACTCCAAAACATGGCAGAAAACCAATAAACACAAGAGAAAAAGATAGAGAATTATAACAAGCAGACATGAGTCCCTGTGTGAAAAGAGGAGTATTGCAGACAGCAGCTACAAGGCTAAATTACTAGCAGACGAGAGGAGGTGTGGTTCTCTTTAATTTTTGAACAAGAAAAATGGAAAATTCCAACCCCTGCCAAATATCGCTACTGAAGTCAAACTGGACTTTTGGAAAGTATTCTCAGGCTACAGCAAAGCTGCAGAGAAGGAGTTTAAACTCAGAAACACCAGGAAGTAGTGTTGCTTGCAGATTCCAAACACAAGTGGTTCTGTCTAAAACTGAGGAGGAGGAGGCTGTACTGATTTATTTTAAAACATCCAAACCATGCAGCAGAAACATTTCCATCAAATGGTTTAATTTAATGAGCTGCTTGGACAAACTCTCTCCTTCAGTAAAGCACATGAAATATGAAAGAGGAGAGGGAATGAACTAAGACATCCTGATGAAGTTATCACCTTTCACCACACAAGGCAAGGAATTGCTGTAAATCATTGCTTGGGTCCTGTGTGGCCAACAAAGGTGACCGATACCCGCTGTAAAAACAGCTCTCAAGAGTCAATGAATCAAGGTTTCTTTAGATCCTCTGATGTGTCATTAAGGCCCATATTCAGCAAAGTGCCTAAATCAGTAGGATTTAAGCATGTGCTTTGCTGAATCTGGGCCTACATAACCTAGAGAAAGTCAAGGGGTGAAACCCTGGCCCTATTGAAACAAATGGCAAAATTCCCAGTGACTTCAATGGGGGGCAGGATTTCCCCCATGGCATCCAGAGGCCAGAGCACAAGAGTCAGACTCAGGAACCCTGAATTCTAATCCTGGATCTAACACCAATTCACCCTATTGCCTTGGGCAACATTGAAATATCTGCCTCCATTTGCCCTGCTGTCAGGCAGGGAGAACCACCCCTCCAACCCTGCCACAGACGGTGCTGAGATGGTTCATTCCTTGGTGTTTCTGAAGCCGTTTGAAGACGAAAAAAGTTAAATGTCGTTATCAGCGCAATAATGGGCCAGATTCACCGGCAGGCTCCACCTGCTTTGAATTGCTCCAGAGACACAAAGCAGCTATAAACCTGGCTTAACTGGCCACTTAAACCCGGTTCACCCCTGCTTTGTGCAGCCAGAGTGGCACTGAGCAGTGAGAACGTACCAATGAATCTAGCCGGTTATTGAAGTCTCCTGTGGGCTGTAGCACCAGCAAGGTCTGCTGTCTCCAAATCACGTTCTGTAGCAAGGCACTCTAAAATGAAATGGAATGGTGGCACACCAGCTCCCCTCCCCTGTCTCCTTTAAGAGATATAGGGCCACTGATTTTTGGGCAGCTTGAATTTTTTTCATTCTCCAAGGATGAAAGAAAAAAAAAAAAAAGGAGAGAGAGAGAGAGAGAGACACACACACACATATATGGGAGATATCAGGGACTTTCCAAGTAGTTCTGCACACAAATTTGCTCCTCAGTCAGCCCTGACTGCTCCATTTGTGCAGCCAAGCCAGGTCCCAGAACTAACCTGGAGTAGTGATTTGGTGCTGGAGATGCAGGCTACCATGCTGCTGTCTTGCTAGGAAGCAGGAAGAAAAGGGTTTTTTCACCCCTGGGCTCCTGCCACTGAGAAATGGCATGGTCAGTGGGCTCATTCATGGCTTAGCTAGGACAATGAATGATGCTACCAGTACAGATGCTCTCATTACTTGCTGTGGGTTTGAGTCTGCTCTGAGGGAGCCTTCCTGATCTTACACAGCCTGCACGGAGGCCAAGCAAACCTGCACCAATCAAACATGACACTGCCAAAGGGGAGAAATCCACCTCTGAGCAGGGAGCCAGCACAAGGCCTAGGCCTGGCTGAGTCTCACTTACACATTACACCCCTGCAACTGGCCCTGTCCCTCTGAGGTGACTTCAGAGTGGCCTTATACCATCACTTTGCGTAGCACGGTGGGGTCCTGGCCCAGGGCTGGGATTCTTGGGTGCTCTAGTAACACAAATAAATAATAGCTCATTACTAATCATCTCTCCCTCCCCAATAGCGAGGCAGTTCCCCTGCAGCTTTAGCATGCTCCGGAATTCAAGGTAACCACTGATATGCCATAAATAAGCCAGTCAACTGATCTCCGGCAGGCACAAAATGGGTTTGCTTCCCAGGATATCAGTGGAGCTGCATCTATTCACATCAGCAGAGACTCTGGCCCTTTGCCTGGATCACCTCTAGTAGCCGGTCTGAATTTTTATACTGATAGTCATTTTTGGCAAACAGTGTCATGATGTTTTGTTCTAACCTATCCCAAGAATACGCTGGCTCTCGATTTCTCATTTTCTATACGTTATCTCATGTACACTAGAAGAACCATATTATTGAAATCTAGCTATTGCTGTGTTTGTACAGCACCTAGAGCAGTGGAGTCCTGGTCCATGGCTGGAGCTCCCAGGCAGTAGGGTAATACAAAGAATAAATCATCATCATATATTTATATTATTAAACAATAGGCTGGGGATCTGGAGGGTGCAGGGTGAGAAACAAGCAACTCAAGGTACGTCTACCCGTATGGTGGCCCGTAGAGTACAGACACCACACTCCCAGCAAGCATGGGTATAAACAGCACTGGAGACAGTGAGCTAGGGCTTACGTGACTACCGTAGAGTAGAACAGAGTGCCCTATATGCCTGAACCCCAAGGTATATATCCTACACAGTGCTCTGCAAGCCCAAACAGTGCCTCCCACAGCTACATGGCTATGTTTAGCAGTGTAGCATCTCACTGCCTCTCCGCTGCTGGAGCCTTTCCCTGTCGCAGTGAGAGACTCTGGCAGCAGGAAAAGGCTCCGGCTGGGGGCAGGCAATAGGGAAAGGCTCCAGCAGTGGGGAAAGGGCTCTGGCTGGGGGCAAGCAGTGGGGAAAGTCTCCAGCAGTGGGGAAAGACTCTGGCTGGCGGGAAGCAGTGGGGAAAGGCTCCGGCAGTGGGGAGGCAGCTGGGAAAGTAACAACTGACCAGTGACTGAAGCAGAGATGGTTTGTCTCCACCATTCCAGAGAACGCATTAGCCCCACCTTTGCTAATCGAGATCAGATGAAGAAAGCATCCCTTAGTACCCAAAGGCTGTGGGGTTCATAAACTATTCAACCAAGAGGCAGGGAGGCCACAAAGGTGCTCCTGAATCTGCATTCCTGTCCTGCAAGATGCAGTGACTGAGAGTGGTCCCTCTGGAAAAGGCAGGCATGTAGCACTCTCAGCAAATGTCAGCTAGAAGGCTGCAGCCGAAATGCCAGAAGAGCAAAGAGATAAATTTCCTCCTTTATCTTAAATTCAGCTGGATTAATTAGCCATGCATCTTAAATCTCCTTTACAGCTACTGGCATCAGATAGAAAAAGGGGAATGCAGGCACACGAATAAAGTGAATCCAGGGCTACTGTATTACCAGTGATGAGGTTGCTTTCTAGCACTGCTAACTCTTTTTTTCTACCATGCCTCATGGTCAACATAATATGCAGTGACATGCAAAGTCAGCAAAGAGGCCCAGGACCGAATGGGGAGAGACATTCGGACAAATGCACCACGAAATTTGGCTAACCATAGCACCATGGTGATCCATGTTCATTAGCTCTCAATAGTCGCTGGGACACTGCACCCCATATTCTTCACAGTGATATTATTATAATATAATTATGACATCATCATCCAAAATACGTCAACACCTTTCAGAGTAGAAACGCCCTTTATATTACCCCTGATCTCTAGAGGTAGCCCTTCAGGTCAGGGGTGAGGCACTTTGGCTGGGGATAGCACTGGGAAGCCGTGGCTGAAGCTGCCTGAACTGTGTGTGCTCTGTGGATAGACAGACGCCCATGTGGTAACACCAGAGACCTTCACCAGCACCAAACTCCCACATCAACAAGAAGTCCTGTTCCCACAGGTACAAACCTTCTATGAAGTCCGAGGCTGCGTACATGTGATTGTTTGTGTTGCTATCACTGTTTTGGCTGTTTAAAGTTTCCAGGGCCAACTCAATAGCCTCCGCTAGCTCGTCCCGCTTGTCCTTCCTCACGGGTTTCTCCTCGGGGTGACGTGTCAGCCCTGTCTCCAGCTGATACACCTTCTGCAGGGTGAAACTCTCGAAGGGCACAGCCGCGTACTCCGTGGGCAACTTGGCGCCGGCGTGCACCTCAGCTCTGTCTATTTGGGAGCGCAGGAACTCCAGCAGGTCAGCGGGGGTCTTCTCTGGGTTGCTGCGCTCCAGCCCCGGGCCCAGCGAGTCCGTGTAATGGTCCTGCAGGCTCTTCAGCTGCTCGCTCCGCTCCTGCAGCTCATCCTTCAGCTGCGCGATTTGCTTCTTGAGGCTGTTGATGTAATTGTGGTGCTGCTCCTCCCGCTCCTGCAGAATGGCCTGGTACCCCTCCTTTCCTGTTGGGCTGTTGGCCCTGGGGAATGCAAGCTGCTCATCGATGCCCTTCGGCGTACAGGCCAACATGTAGAGGACGGACACGGCAGAGCAGAGCACCACAAGCAGAACGACCATCCGCGGGAGCCAGGCACTCAGCCCTCGCCGAACCATCATCTCTCCGGGAGCAGGCGTGGGTACGTCAGCACCTACATCGCTGTGCGTGTCCCAACAGTAACCCTAAACAGATGCATGTACGTGCACAAGTGGGTTTCGCAGCTTCCTTCTAAAGTGCTTGCTCCCCTCGAGTATGAGGTGCAGCCTCACGTGTACTTGGCAGTGCTAAGAGCCCAGCTGCAAAGGAGACGCTGTGAGCCGAGTGACACCAGCCACTCCCCACAGTCACTCCCATTGTTATCTTATCAGCTTGCAGTAGTCGGCAAAGGGTGACCTGAAAGACAAGCAACAAAGACCAGTTATGGATCCATATGCTACTCAGTGGTCGAGAATGGACAAGGGCTGTAAGTGTGCACACGTGCAGTAGCATTTCCTACTGTACCTTGTAGAGCTGCCTAAGCAGCGCAGAATGCTGTGTCGTACTCTTCAGCTGTGGACAATGCTAAATCTGTGAGGTGCTAAGGTGCTGGCCCTGGAAATCGCGTACACGTGCGGTATCTTGAGATTCCCCCTACTGCAACATGGGGCATGGATCACCAGCTAGGATTATCTGAGCAGGTCTCACCTCATGGGTTCCCTGCCATCCAGGGGCCTTGGGCATTGGTTGCACCTTGGTCTCTCCTGTTCTCTGTCTCCTGAAGACTAAATTGCTTTAGTTAACCAAAAAGTCACCCTCAACACAGGGTTAGCTGGGTGGAATGTAATGGCCTGTGATGTGCAGGTCGGAGTAGATGAGCTTGAAGCCCCTTCTGGCGTTAACCTCTATGAAACTTTAGACACACTGAGTAGTCCCAGTTAAAGCACACTAGGGAACTCTTAGTGCATGCTAGCAGGGTCCACACAGGCCAGTTAGTGTGCAACACGCTGGTGCTCTTTAGTAGTGTGCCTTGTTGTACCATGGAGACAAGTCCACTGACTATGGACAAGAGGTCTGGGCCTAAAAGTCTACTAAATCCTACAAACACTTCAGGAAGCCTACAGCGGCTATCTCATGTCCAGATTTTCAAACAAGCACAAATTCACATTTTCAAGTCCCCAGCACCCACAGTTGGCACCAGATTTCCAAACAAGCTTAGTTCCGACACTGGTTCCTAATTAAGATTTTCAAAGGGGCTCAGCACCTAGCAGACCCCACTGCAATGTGTGTGGCCAGATTTTATGTGCAGGGCACAGAGTATTTTCAACAGCAAGGCTTGCAGCTCTAGTTTCACTCGTAGCATTCTGCAGTGTCTAGGGGAAATTGTCTAAGTAAACAGTGGAGGCATCTTTTGATTATTTTGTTCTTTAAAAAAAATAATCCTAGGAAATACTATACAAAATACCACGTGAAGAGACAATTACGGATGGGACTTTCAGACTCATTCAGTGATGGCCCAACTCTGCTGCTACTGAAGTATTTTATCATTGACTTCACTGGGAGCAGAGTGGAAAGCTATTGAAAAAAGTCCACTCTAGATTTGCATTGTTAAGCTCTCAGTAGTCATGAAATCTAAGTTAGCCTTACCCTTACCCCCTTGCATGTCTGCCTTGTGGTATGGTCTTCAGTTACTTGCAGCTGCATCAGTCCAGCTACAAATATCCCCACAATGACAGGCCCCAAGATAAACATATTTTACTCACGAGAATAATACAACTTCTGGGGCCATTGCTGGGTCTTGACCCAAAGCCAATTGTAAACAATGGGGTTCTTTCTACGGACTTCAACGGGCTTTGGATCAGGCCACTACATATAATGGAGGTGGGGACAAGGAGGTAGGAACAGACTTTAAGGGACAATGAGTAAAAAGCTGTGGATGTGAGTTTCATACCTCATAAAGTTTAAAACCAAAGGGACCATCAGAGCATCTAGTCAGGAGGTTCCTAGTCTAACCTCCTGCATATCACAGCCTATAAACCATTATCTTTCATCCTCATCTCTCTATATTAAACCCAAAGGATTTAGTTAGACAAAAACATTTCAGTCCTCAGGAAACTAAATTGTGTGCCGCAGACAGAAGAGGAGGGGTCAAGGTGCCACCAAGGCCCAAGGTCCCCGCAACAGGGAATGGACTGAGATATGCCCAGAAGATGCCAACAGGTGATCCATATCCCATGCTACAGATGAAGGAGGGAAAACCTCCCCCAAAGGTTCCTGCCAATCTGATCTGAGGGGGGTCACCTAAAAGAGCTAGTTACACACATTCTTCTCTTAAATAATGGAGGAAGAAGCTATAGGTTCAAGATGACTTTCAGCAGGCTGAGTTTATGAATTGTTTGCTCAAGCCATCTTCCACATTATCATTTCCTGATAGAAAGCAGATGGGAAGGTTGTGAAATTGTCTTGCAAGCACAGCCACAAAGAAAATACACAAGAGCTACTTGTAGTATGAACCTTGGTTTTCCATCTCTCTATTGTTCCTGGTGACTTGTACTACAGCAATTCTCCACTGAAATGACTGGCCCTTTAGTTTTTATCAGTGTTTAACAGCTGTGCGGTGTCACTTAGGCATGTGGGTTTGTTTGCAGGGAAAGCTATAAAAAATACAGCTCTACTTTTTAAGTGACACTGAACTGCTGATAAACCATTTATAAGATTTCCCAAAAAATGCCAGTGATTTCAATGGAGAATTGTTGCAATAGACAAAAATATTCAAAGCAGCAGAAAGAGCACACAGAGCAGCTTGTAGATCAAACTCTACTTGCCTTTTCTCAATGATCTTTTCTCAAGAGCAGCTCACCCAGCTCCAGCTAATCCTTACTTGGTCATAATCATCTCTTCAATTGACTTCCCGTCACTCATACTGAAAATGCACATACTGTACTAGGTGCTGTCAACATGGTAACACCTCTTCATTCCTTTCACATTTGTCAACTGCCTACCTCTTCAATTTGCCTTTTGTTCTGCGAAAGGCTGTAGCACAGCTGCTTCTTACAGATGCGCTGTGAAAGCAGGTCTCCTGAAATGCAAGGGATCTATTCAAGGCATAGAAATTAATTTGGGCATTTTTAGCTCTCGAATGTATAAGGCCAAAAGGACTGCAAGAAGGGAGTGGGCAGCGAGGCAAGGGGCAGGAAGTGGTAGGATGTAGTACATAAACTGCTGTGTACGTATGCTTCACTTTGCACAATCAGTCCATTGACCGCATTGGCATACGCTGAACTTTAGTGAAAGGATTAGTTGTGCTAACAGAGCGTAAACCGAAATTACATCTCCATGTCTTAGATAAACACACCCTTTTAGTTCTCAAAGAGGCATCAGGCTAGGGCTTTGATTAAAGAGCTCTTCCAGTGTTGACCCTCCAATACATATCTATAGCTATGCTTGCTCAAAACATACAGCTCTTTGTCTAGGGGGTCCCCTCCTCCCTGGTCGCCTTTTTCTGGATTTTTTTAAATCTCATTTGTCAGACATCTATCTCTAAATGCTCTTCAAGGGCACTGTATGGTCTGACTGCTTTGTTCACTCAATAGCAAGAGAGAAATGGATGCTGTGGGAAGGCCACCATGGTATCACCGGTTTCAGAGTAACAGCCGTGTTAGTCTGTATTCGCAAAAAGAAAAAGGAGTACTTGTGGCACCTTAGAGACTAACCAATTTATTTGAGCATAAGCTTTTGTGAGCTACATCCGATGTGAGCTGCATCCGATGAAGTGAGCTGTAGCTCACGAAAGCTTATGCTCAAATAAATTGGTTAGTCTCTAAGGTGCCACAAGTACTCCTTTTCTTCATGGTATCACCGTGACCTGTGCCGTATGGGAGAGTGCGTGTGTGTGTGGTGGTGATGATGAGACGGACGGGACACGACTGTCCTCTATCACTCACAACGTGTCACATCTGCTCATTTAAATGTATCAACTCCCTGGATTAGCTCAACTTCTTGAGCAGCCCTATTAGATCAGTCAAGGGCTGCAGGCTACAAGCTCTATTTCTGCTGCCTTGCTTGCATAGCTGGCAGCAGGAAATGAAACGAGCATCCACCCACTTGCCTCTGTGACAGGATACCCTTTACTGGGCAGCAGCCCTCAGGCTTAGAGCAGGAGCTCTGGGGGGATCTCTAGGAGGACAAGACATGTAGCAGATTACAGAATATGGAGAGTCTCTAGCTGGGGAAACAGTCAGGTGACCCTGAGTGCAGGCCTCAAGGACCCCAGGAATCAATCGCGGAAGGGTCACCCTCTCTCACTAATGGGAGCAGCAACGTCTCCGGTGCATGCAGCGATAACACACACATATGGACAGGAGGAACACAGAGGGTAGCCAGTCCTCCCCACCCCTGCAATGACACCTCTGACTGCAGTGTAGACACACGCTTAGACATGTAGGGCCAGATCCTCAGCAGGTGTAAATAAGAGGAGCACCATGGATTTCATTGGCGCTTTGCAAATTTGTACCAGCTGGGGGCCTGGGCTGCAGCACACATGTGCACTGCAATCTCAGGTTTTCCATAAAATGACCTAAGAATGCCTGTGTGTTCTGTGGTGCTCAATAGCTAATTGTATTAAGAACTTGTGATTCCGGCAGATCAGGTACCAGCTCATGCCAAAGCCCCAGGCCAATTTACTTGTGTATTAGTATAGATCAAAGTGATTGTTTAATGTATAAGAGTGTATTTGGTATTTAAACTTCAAGAAAACTAATGGGATGTTACTGGCATTGTTTTCATGTATCTATATCCCGTTATAATGTAATAGCACACACTTACAGGGGTGTACACCCCTGTAACTACATAACCCACCAATCAAGAAAGAAGCCTTGTGGAATGCAAATGAAGAATTTTAACAGAAAAGTGCTAATTTCAAAACAAGTGAGGATTGGAGGTCAAAGACTCTAAAGATAGGTTTCAGAGTAGCAGCCATGTTAGTCTGTATCCGCAAAAAGAAAAAGGAGGACTTGTGGCACCTTAGAGACTAACAAATGCATTCCTCACTCTCTGTCATCAAAGGAAGAGCCCACGTGGGTAGTGACCCTGTCAGCTTGTTTTCTGTGCGTAGAAGCTATAAGAATGGATTCAGGGAAAGATGCTTCATCTCTGGACAGTTTGGATTCTAACTGAACGAGAAGACAAGAACTCCACAGAGTTATTCTGGGTAGTCCTGAGAGACTTTTGGGAAACTGGCAGATTACTACATCTCTGCTACGATTTGGAATTATGGATTGTGACTCACCTCTACATATATTTTACCTGCTTTAACCTCTCAATAACTCTTATTTCCTTTTCTTAGCTAATAAAACGTACGTTAGTTTACTATAGAATTGGCTACCAGCATTGTCTTCAGTGTAAGATCTAGGGTACCAGTTGATCTGAGGTAAGTGGCTGGTCTCTTGAGACTGGGAGCAACCAAATATGGTGTGATTTTTGGTGTAAGTAACCATTTTTCACATAGTCCAGCTTGCCTGGAGGGCAAGATAGACCTGAGAGTCTAAGGGACTACCTGACTCCATGGTCAGACTGTGACAGTGATCCAGGAGTTTAGATATCACCAAGCCAGTAGCAAAATGTAATTACAGAGTACACTATCAGTTTGGGGTGTCTGCCCTGTTTCTGGCAGTCTGCCCTGAGGTAGGCACTCTCGGTGGTGAGCCACTCCAGACAGCACGACAGTAGTATTAGTCTATCTGAAGCAAAAAGCGCTAATGAAACCCTATTTATCATGGCTTCTCAATGAAAGTGTTGATGCTCTAATTTAATTTAACCCAATATATGCAGGAACATTTCCCCTATTACTCTGTCCTGTTAACCTAGACCCAGAAGAGGTTGCTTCAGCACAGTTTACTGGGTGTTTTTCATATACTTTGCATGCCATACACAGAGCAGTGCACAGTGGCACTGCTCTCAGCAGAGGGCCAGATGCGGTCACCCTCCCCACATGAGTAGGGCCTTATATTGCAAATAGCCTCACTGTAGTCAATGGGTCTGTTAGTGGCACAAGGCATTGCTTAGCGGCGGAATCTGGGCCACATTTTGTTTCCATGGAATTCTGGGTAATACACCCTCCCACCCCCCGCTGCTTCCTTCCAGCATTTGGTGTTTTAGAAGCATTTCAAAGAACAAGGGATTTGTCTCAGGAGGTTAAAAATGATGTAGCAAGCCACGCATTTCAGATCTGCATTTTGGTTCCAAATACCAACCACAGAATCACAGAAAGAAAAACAAACTGAGAACTACATGCCAAACCCTCTGCTACGGGGTAGCGTGGACGGCCACAGCCCTGCTGTCCCCAAACAGTGCAAGGACCTTCTGCAGGACTGTGTGGGCCCAGAGGGGTGTTCTAGAGATGGAAATAGGAGGGCAGCTTGACTTCCTTCCCTCCACAGAAAGCAGGATTCCCAGTCGAAATCTGAGTGGGACTTACTGCTGGAGGGGACAGCTAGGTCTCAGGAGCATGAAACAGAGTCAATGACAGCTCCGAAGAGCGCCAGAGTGCCACACAAAGCCGATGGCTATCCCTGGAACAGGCTGGAGGCTGAGAGATTCTGCATGGCTTTCCCAGCAGATATAATGGGACTGTCCACAACCTCTCCACAACTCCTTTCCCATGAGAGGCACAAACGCCTGTAATTCCACAAGTTTGGGGTACACGTTATGCCCTCCGGCGAGCAGGATCCTCTCAGTTTAGACTGTGAGCTCCTTGGGGCAGAGACCTGGCGTACAGCCTAGCACAAAGGGGCCCTCATCAGGCTCTCTAGGCACTACTGCACTATAAAGAATAGTGATTTATCACATGACCTAGTGTTATCACTGCGAAGCTGTCAAATCAGCCCAGAGGAAAATGCTGCCAGTGAAACTGTAGCTGTTCCACTGAAGATCCAATGACATATGGAACACTATCTGCAGGGCAGACTCCCAGCCCCTGGGACACAGAGAATGGTAAATATTTTAACAGTCTCTGCAGTGTAATTCCTACAGTGACTGCCGCTCACACCACAGCTCTCGGGCCCTGGCGGCTCCACCAGCTTGCCAAGCAACTGCTTCTAGTCTCTTGCTTTATCCCCCTAAAGCATCCCAAATCCTGGTAAAAGGACTCAGGATGAGAGAAGCTGTGTGTGTGTGTGTGTGGGGGGGGGGGGTGTTTGAAAGACCTTGACTTATGAACGGCATACGTCAGTATCTATGAGTAAAAAGATCAGAAAGGAAGTGAGAATGCCCCCCAACTCCCAGCTCATGTCACTCAGCCAAACTTCCAGCGCTAGGACTATATTGTACTCTGAACTGAAGCACATGGCATTTTGCTTGAACTTTTAAAAAATTCTAACAAAGTGCAGCTGTTCAATGCACAGTGCCCATATGCAAAAAGGAGCCAGCGGGGCTACTTATGGAGTGAGGTGCTACCCACTATGAGTAAGGGGTCCAGAATCAGACCTCTGGGAGCAAAGAACATAAACATACCTTCGCTGGGTGAGAAAACCTTCTGAAAATCTTTACAGACTTCTTCTAACTGGCTGGCCAGGGATTTCCCCCCAAGTCTCTTCCAAGGGAGTCCTGTCTTTCTTGTCTGCCTTGTCTAAACTGTCTGTCCAGAGGTGAGGGGTAGGAATTTGAATGGAAGACAGGGGAAAGAAGGCAACCCTTTGATAAATTTACTGTATCCTCACGCTCTTCCTTCAGATCCTTCCTTACAGAGGGACTCCTTGTGTATCAATCCCCTTACTTATAATGTCTATGCAGCTTCTCCTTCTTGAACTATTTCCCCATGAATCCTCTTTGTCTGAGTTACAACGCAAGCACTTTGGCACAGGGACAGATCCTCAGCTAGTGTAAATCAGCATGGTTTCATTGACATCAGCGAGCTACAGCTTTACATTAGCTGAGGACCCGGCCCTTTCTCCTAGTGTGCAATCTATAAAAGCCTCATATGCATTTATGAAACTATACAGAATGGTTATGGACCATAACTAACTAATATGGTTAATTTGCGTAACATGAACACGCAGCACAGAACATTTGCCATCACAATGTAAAATGAAAGCTCCCCCACACCTCTTAAAAAGTGTTTTCTCAATTGTTCCAGGTTTTTTGTTTTTTGGTCTGACTGCAAGCAATAATTTAAAAAAAGTAAGAAGTCTCTTTTCTATCCCATATTTCGTTTTCTGAGAGGTTTGTCCCTGGAGCAATAATTGCTCTATTCACAAAGCAGTAGGACATGTTAGATGAGGGGTACAAAGTTACTAAAATAAATTATGCACAAGAAACCTGGTCTCTTAGTGACACACAGCCCTGATCCCCTGAACACTTCAAACACTACCACACTTAGTCTGGAATCAACAGAGCACTGAAATGCAGATAAAGGCTAGTTATGAAAATTACCTGTCCAGAATCGAAGTATAAATAGCACATACCATACCCTTGGAGAAAAGAGAAAAACTTACTGTATAGAGACTTCTTGAATCTTTGGAGCCAGAGTTCTTCACCAAAGAAACTATGCACTGCCCTTCGTAACCCCAAGGAGAAAGAGAAGTCACTGCTTGTGCCTGTGTGTTAAAATGCTCTCTGTAACTGACTCCTCCCACAGAGAGACAATTACTTTGTTTTCTTCCTATAAGTGACAGTTAAGGTTGGGTCTTTTCCTCCCAAATAAAGATATAGTGTGGTTCTTAAAACAATCGAAAAATCCCCACAAGTGTGTCCTTGACCAGGGCAATATTATCGTGGGGTTTTGTCCAGGGACGAAACTAGAAGTAAAGACAGTGGTTTTAAATTCAACATATTGCAATGGGTTTCTAATTCTGAGAGGCACAAAAAGTCAGTGTAGAACACGCTGCTTTTCCTTCCATCAATACTCTTTATATCCTTGCGCTACTAATTTAATTGGTTTCCCATTAGTGAGATAGGGCTGTAACTTTATCTTGACTGCATGGTCTGCTACAGAGTTGCAGAGGAGATTATAGTTCTGAGGCCAGGAGCATACTCTGCTCTGATTAGATTCAGCCTAAATGTTTCTTGAAGCAATTCTCTGACCCAGGCAGCAAAGGGGCAAAGGTGCTACCATTCTGGACGTCCTTCAATAAACAAGCCGTTTTTAATATCAAAAACATTTTTCACAAGAAAAAAGCAAAATATACTATTCCCAGGGGGGGAAAAAAAAGCTTTGTTATTCTGTCTATTACAGAACATCAGTGAAAGATCAGGCCCTCTGCGTGCTAGGCACCGGACAGGTAGTTAACAAAGAGGACAGTCCCTGCCCCAATGATCTTACAATCTAGGTAGATTTTTGTTCGCAGCATCTACTTTGTCTGGATAAAACAACATTATTAGAATGTTGAAAGGCAAACAAGTGTGAAAGTCAAGCCATTCAAAATTAAGGCTAAGAAAAACAAAGGCTTAGGGGGAGATGATTCAAACCCTAACCAGATCACTCCAAAAACAAAGTTTTTCCATTTAGATGCTGTGTATGGTCCCTCCACCCCAAATAATTCAACATGCCTGTTACTATACAAAATGAGCTATTATTTTATCTTAACACCCCCCTCCCAATTATACCCTTCACACCAGAATGCTGCCATTTGTAAAGGACTCAGCAGTTTTTCGCAGCTCAAAGCACAGACAGTTGGGCACATCCACAATCATCAGGTTGAACTGTGGTCAAGGCACCTGGATTTTCACCCTGCATTCACACTATCACTCTCTAAACTCACTGAGCTTCAGTGCCCACTCGATATGTCCCCCCATAAGTCTCAGCACCTCTTCTTGCCTGCTGCATTTTGGAAGATTTTCAACAGGCATCGTTTGAAGGCGTTCTTTTAAGAGAATTGTGGGAGAAAGAGGTCAAACTCCTACCTCCCACCCCCAGGAAACACCATAATTTCCTAAGGTGTTTCTTAGGAATTGCCTGGCATTTGCACCATTTCCAAGCTGTTTTTGCAACATGGAGGAAGTTAGGAGGAACACTGCTCACACTGGAAAAACTAAGCCTTAGCCAGCTTTCTCCCACCTAATAAGCCATGGACAGCTGAAAACCAGAGAATCCCAACACAGCCCACTCCATGTAGTGCTCTGTTCCCTTCAGGTGCAGGCCAAGCCACAGACAGAGGTTGACAAGTCTGCTCCAGTGTTGGCTAACAGAGGTGGCTGTTTTAGTTCAAGAAGTAGAGGCTCATGCCTAAAGATCCAAAGGTCTCAGGTTCAATACCCACAGCCAACACATGTGGCATGACATCATTACACCAAACTAGTCAAATTTTTTCCAGGAAGTTTCAGCCACTTTCTTCATTCTGTTCCCACCTTGCAGTGTGAGAGAGCACATCTTCTCCCCAACTCCAAGGAACATGTGTACAACATACAAAAGGTGCGGCTGATTGCCTCAGAGATGCCTCTCACGCTGTCGCCCTTAGCAAATATGGGAATGGAACAATGATGGTGCCTCTCCATAAAATGCCTATTTCTGATTAACAACCTCTCATCGGAGGGTCTAATAACTAGATTGTTCCCAAACTGTTGCGAAACATTACTTATCATCTTAACTTTTCACAATCTGGATTTTGACTGACCTGGAATTTAGCCCAATCATTTGGCTGGAGTTGTTCCCAGAGTAAATTTTAATAAATTTGGCAACTGCCAGAGGTTTAACAAATGATTTGGCTGCTCTGTTGCAATTTGATATGGCTGACTGACATCTGCCTTGTTGGAAAACTGCAGAGCCAACCCCTTCATTAGATTTCACATGGTGGAGCCAATGCATGGGTGCTACCTCAACTCATCTGTGCGCCACGGAGAAGAGCTGAACTCCCAGTCCAATTTAACCCCCACCCCACAAAAGGAAGAGCACACAGCAGTATTCCTGTAACAACGTCAAGCATATCAATGAGCTTAATGAGAACTCTGAGGCTTAGAGATGGGTTTTCATCATTATTGCTCTGTTAAAAGAGAATACGTGGTTATCTAATTCCTTTTGGAACACAAGTCGGGGCCGCTCATCTGCAAAAGGGTTGAAGTCAAGCTAAATTGAGTTTCTAGCATCACTTGGATGGTCATCGTGGTGGTGCTGCAATAGGACACCTTAAAAACGAGACAAAATTATTTTATCTCTGCTGGTTAAGGCAAGGAATCATCCTGGGTTGGGTTTTTTTTAGTTTGGTCTCTTATGGGGTGGTGGCTCTTTGCCTTGAGAAAGGTACAACCATGGTGTGGTTTTTTTCCCCAGCTATCAATCACAAATGTTCTTTGGTTTTGTTCTACTCTATTTGCCTCTACAGTGTGATTCGGCACAGGGAAAGACTGGATGAACTCCACCAAGGAAGGACATTTGTGGCCCCTTTAAGAGCCAGGCACGATGGTAACCCAGTATTCAGGGTGCAACGACTAATCTTACCAGAAATAGCAAAGCCTGGTAGAGGTAGGAACTGTAGAAAACGAAGGACATAAAGTCCACCTGGGGAAGCAAGTTTGTTGTTCATGGTTTATAGCCAATTTTTCTCTTTGTAGTGTCTGTTTTTGTAACTACTAATAAATTAGAATTGTTTTTAAAATTGCATATACTGAGTCAGTGCATTTTATGCCAGAGGTTCTAGGGATTCTGCCAACTTTACATTATAACGTACCAGAAGATAAATGTTCAAGGGTCTGTGCCAGAACATGGATGAAATATAGACCCTGAGTATACATATAAGGCCAGGGTTTAGGCCCTGATTCAGCAAGGTACTTAAGCCCGCACGTAACTTTAAGCCTGTGAGTATTCCCACTGACTTCAGTGCACTTTGGGATGGAAGATAAACTACAGAAGAAAGATGTTGTTATAGATCTAAGCCTTTCTGCATACTTGGATGAACAAGGCACATACAGCACAGGGAAATGAATAGATCTTGTATGTCATAAGCCATGCCCAGAAGCAGAAAAACCGAACTATCCCTAGATGCAGAGTGGAACGCGGTGTACACTTTTAGAGTGGGTGTAGAGAAGTGACAGGTAGCACTCAATTATATGCCACCACATCAACATTTTAGCTGGAGCTGAAGACAAGGAATGAAAGTAACTACCTTGAAAAAAGCTTACACTTCGTTATTCTGTATTAGATACTCATTAAAAATCCTTTTTACAAACCATCCTTAAAGAACAATAGAGGAGTGAGAATAGCGATAGAGGGCTGGGTTCTCCAGGATGCTTCAACTAGCTTGTGATTCCCCCGCACAGCGGGAGCTGCTGCTGGCCCAAAGCCACTAGAGGCAGCGTAGCTATCTACTATGCCAGGTGCCTCCCCACACCGCTCCCACCGTAAGCAGAATGGGGAAGGTGCTGGGGAGGGGCAGGGCAGAAGCCATAAAAAGCTCAGATTTTTAGTAACTTTTTGTCATTACTTTAGCTCAGCAGAGTCTTTTTCCTGAGTGCTCTAATTCTCAGATATGTGGTTCACTTTTCTAGATTATTTTTGAAGCTCGTATAATAATCAGATCTTGTCTGCTCAGTTTCATGACAATGCTAAAACAGGAAAACGGTATTAACTAGTTCGGAACTGTTGGAGAAAGGAACAGATGAACCACAGAGGTGGCCAGAGAACGCCGATCAGGAAAGGTTGGTGTGGAGGAGAGAGAGAGGTTTTCTCCATTCAAGATTGTGTATCTGTCCATTTTGGGGTTTTTTGTTCCAAAAGGATATTGTCACTTCTACCTATATATAAGAAACTGTTCCTTCTTTCTCTCACTCACCCCAACCCTCCCCCCCGCACAGTCTTAGGTAGAGGAAATATTTGATAGTTCATTTCTAACACAGAGCATGACTAGGGGTAAAGTTTTCAAAAGCATGTAAGTGATTTAGGAGTGTAACTGGTCAAAACTTGGAATTTCCATACTATAAAAAATTCCAACGCTTCAAAATTTGTTTTTATTCCAAATCAGAAAACCAACAATTTCAAAAATTGCCCATAAAACAATTTTTTAAAAAAAATTATTGCTTTGGGTTGATTGAAACGTTTTGCTCCAATTTCAATTTTTTATTTTATAAATTACAATATTATAATATAAAATACATTTCTAAATGAAAAAATATTTCAAAATGAAAAATTAAAATGTTCCATTCTGATGTCAAAATGTTCCATTTCTGAATCCACATGTTCTCTTGGAAAAATCTCAATTTTGACAAAATGGCATTTTCCGGTGGAAAAACATTTCCGTGACATTTTCAACCAGCTAGACTTAGGAGCCTAAGTCCCATTTTCAAAACAGACTTACTAAGAGCCTGATTTTTACAGGTGTTTAGGCACCGAAGTCCCATTGATTTCAATGGAAGTTAGGCACCTAAATAACTCTAAATATCTGGCCCTTAGCAATCTAAGTATCACTGAAATCCAATAGTATTTAGACTCCCCTATGGGTCTAAGTCACTTTTGAAAATGGGATTTAGGCTGCTAAGTCACTTATGTGCTTTTGAAAATTTTACCTAAGATCAAACTTGCATAACCCACTGTACCAATTTATAGTCACCTAATGTCTTAAATTCTAGCTGAGCACCAGATTTTGGTAATTCCCTGAGATACTGGCTTTCATCAGTCTCCAGATTTAAAGAAAAACCCCCAAATCTATAACTGTAGTTTACACAAATGAATTTTTAAAAGCTCCTAAACTGTTAATAATTCAGCATAGAATCTGAGTTAAATATCAGCAGTTCATCCAGGTGACATCTTGCTTTACTAATCAAGACTTCCTTGCCCAAAGGAAGAGAGTCAGCTTCCCTTCTCCAGTAACAGATGGATTTTTATTTATTTTTTTTTAAACGGTGGAAACAGGACAAGTATGACCTGCAGTCAAATCAACATTTCCTGAAAGGGTCCTAAGAATGCAGCATCTCACAACAACTAAATTAACGTACAAACCAAAATGTATGCTTAGCATTACATGCAAAGTTGCAAACACACACTTCAGTAACAAGCTAAAGTGCCACGGCATTTGTAATTCCACCATAAAGGTACCTGACTTGGTTCTGTATAGCAAGTCAGATTCAAACTGGATACAAAGCCAACTTTTTTAGAGAAGTTATCCTTCTAAAACAAACGGTTTCCTGAAATATAAATATATATGTTAGTTAGTATTTCCAAAATTCAGACACAGATGAAAAGCAGAAATATAAAGTACTGCCTACCAGAATTGCTGAGAGAAAGATTCTTTATAAGGTGGAGGGTTATGCTAGCAAGTTTTTTGTTTCTGTTCATATGGAAACCTGCCTGCGAATGACAGCATATTTTTTATTTTAACAAGGATTGGCTAGAATGTGTGCTGGCACAGCTATGCACGTTAGAGTCGTCGAAAAGAAGCAATCATGATAGATTTTCCCCCTGTTTTAATACAGTCTTTCTGAAGAATGTAAAATCACCCCATTTCCAAAGCAAACCCAGTTCAGTTTAAGTCAGAGAATGATACAGCTAATAGCTGCTCTCTTTTCACATCAGTTCAAGGATTTCATCTGCTCGCTGGTCTGCCTGCTTTCTAAACGACAAGCAAAAAGTGTGACTGGAGCCTGTTAAAAACGTCCATTCTCATAGCTGCCTCATTGGTTCTTCTGGGGGTGAGGGGGGGCGGGGGTTTGTAAGTGCTATGCAGCATTTTATTCATTATAAAAACAAGCACTTAGAGCCCTTGCTCACATCAGGGAAACCTTCTGGTTTCAATGGCACTGTCTGAATGAGTAAGTGCTCACCTAATGAGTAAGTGCAAATAAGGGCTCCCCAATCTGGCCCCTAAGGGATACAATCTTTGATCAGTACACAAGGATTTCTGAGTGTAACATTGTAAAGAGCGACAGAGATTCCTGTATTATTTTATATGACTATTAGATGTACCTCAGTTTATCTACTTGATATTATTCTGTCTGACCACATGGAGTTAAATCAAAAGTGGCTGTTAGGGAGAGGAAACAGGAAATAAAACAATAGCTAAAGATGAGATATCCTTGGGGAAAATACTTCTAGGTTCCTTAAGAGAACAGCAGGTGTGCTATGAATTAGAAGTGCCTACCTGCCTGGCTCTAGCCACGTTTATTTTTCTTAGGGTTCTGGGCCTAAGATCAAAAGGACACTGACCTGCTAAAAATCCTTGCCAAGAGAGGAAGGTGGAGGGAGATATGCATGGGAAGCATCTATATTGGAACAGAGAAATCTGCCAGACTGGATTGAACCAGTGATCCATCCGGCAAAGTATCTCTCATCTCTGACAGTAGCCAGTAACATCAGGGGAAAGTGGAAGAACTCTTGGAGCAGACAATTAGGAAGAAACTTTCTCTTTATATGACTTGTCTAAAGGGAAAGTTTCTTCCGAACCCCTGTCAGTTAGTGGTTGGCTTATTCCCTGAAGTAGGAAGGTTTGTATCCCTACTATTAAAAAACAAAACAAAAATAAATAAATAAAATCATCCTATGTAGCAAAATGGTGGATGTTTGCATTATCCATATAAATGTTTAATCCTTCTTTTAATCCTCCTGTAAATAATTTCGGGGATCACCCCACCACTCTTTTTTAAGATTGGTACAATACAGTATTTGCTACCCTCCAATACTGCAGTATAACAGTGGATTTTAATGAGGGATTGATGTATTTTTGTAACTTCATACTTCATTCTTAAGGTCCCTCACAGCTCTCCGGGCACGTCTATACTGCATTTGGGAGCGAGCCTCCCAGCCTGGGTCCACGGACTTGCACTGGTACTCTGAAAAGAGCTGTGTAGCTGTTGCGGCTTGTGCTGAAGTTCAGGCTCTGAAGGCTGAAGTTCAGTCCCGGGGAAGGGACTCAAGAGCCTGAGCTCCATCCTTGAGAGCCTGAGCTCCGGCCTGAGCTGCAATGTCCAAGTATTGTCTACACAACTATTCTTAGAGGACTAGCATGAGCCTCACTAACACAAAAGTCTATGGACCCAGGCTGGGAGGCTTGTTCCCAGATTCAGCGTAAACATGTCATTAGGATTCTGCCATTTGCTCCTAATGACTTGTATCTTTTAAATTTATCACTTTGTTTCATCTCCTCCTTAAAATGTTATTCCATAAGTTGGGTAGCTGAACTGGTACAGACAGTGGAAATTTACTCCTGGTACAGACCAGCAGTAAGGGCTAGAGTCACAAAGGGACGTAGGCACATAACAGACACTTTAGGCACCTAAATCCCAGAGCCAGGCACTACTAGTATTCACCAAACCCCCACTCAGCTGCTGCCGAAGTCTGTAGATGCCTAAACTCACTTGGTGCCTAAGTTTTTGCAGTAGAGTTCCCTAGGTGCCGATGCTCCTGCCTCTGAGCACATGCACAGCTGCCTCTCTCTAGGCGTCCAGACTCCTAAGCCGCAGAGCAATGCACAAACTGGTGGAAGATAGGCATTCCTCCACCCTACTCGCCTGCAAGGCCCGATTTGGTAGGCGGACTCAAACGCCATCTAGGAGACCAGGCACAAGCTCGCACAAAACAGCCAGACAGCTGGGGCAGAAGGAGGAGGATCACCAGCACTTCCCTCATAAGTTTTTGCTCTGTGATTAGGGGACTCACCTGGAATGGGGGAGTTCAAGTCCGCCCTCTGCCTGCAGGGGAGAAGGGAGTTGCCACCTCTCAGGCGAGTCGTCTAACTACTGAGCTATGGGACAACCTCAGTCCCTCCACTTGAAGCTCTTCCACTGTGGATCAATAATTAAAGAGCCATTCGAGTGGGGGAACTGGATGCTGGCTCTCCCACATCCTGGGTGAATGCTCTATCCACCAAGCCACAGAGTCATTATCATGCTTGTGCTCTCTCTCTCTCTCTGTCCCAATGACTAATTATTGATCCACAGTGGAACATAGGAATGGCCATACTGGGTCAGACCAAAGGTCCATCTAGCCCAGTATCCTGTCTTCCAACAGTGGCCAATGCCAGGTGCTTCAGAGGGAATGAACAGAACAGGTAATCATCAAGTGATCCATCCCCTGCCACCCATTCCCAGCTTCTGGCAAATAGAGGCTAGAGACACCATCCCTGCCCATCCTGGCTAATAGCCATTGATGGACCTATCCTCCATGAACTTATCTAGTTCTTTTTTGAACCCTGTTATAGTCTTGGCCTTCACAACATCAGTTTCAGCAGGAGAGACTGAGGGAACCTGCATCAGAATATCCTGTAGCCCGGTGGCTAGGGAACTCACCTGAGAGGTGGGAGATACCTGTTTAAATCTGCCTAAGGCAGAGGGGGCACTTGAACCTCGGGTCTCCCACATCCCGGATGAGCATCCTAACTACTGGTTAAAAGTTATAAAGGGAGCACAGTAGTCAGGCTTCGTGAATCCCATTGGTTTTCTAGGCCTAACAGTTAGATGTGGTGATGCTGAGCATTGCAACACCTAAGTTCATTTGTGAATCTAGCCCAAAATGATTACCCGTAGGAGCATCGGGGGAGGTATGGGGACTCTGAAGGGTTTCTGAGAGTCACAGCGGCTCCCAGGGTTACTCCTGGGGTGACACAGCTCACATACCACCCCTTGCTCAAGGCCGTGCCTGAAGTCGCTGTCCAGCCCTTTAGCACAACACAAAGCAGTAGCAATAGGTTACATGCAGTACTTCAGCAACTGTAAGCCGTGGTTTTGTTCAGAAGATAGCTGGCTTCCACTGAAACAGGAATAACCCTTACAGTAAACACACAAAGACAGGAGAGGGAAGAGAAGACAGGAAAAGAGATAAAGAAATGGAAAAAGTTCTTCCCCCATTTGATTTTATAAGCCTCTCTCTGCTACATCCAAAACCTTATACATTAGTTAATATTTATAATTGATTCCATATATAAAGTAATATTTAATTCAAATTAGACAGTAATCTAAGCTAACAAGCAGCTTGTTAGTTGAAGAGTCATACATTTATCCATTGTTACATGGCTAAAAATAGAACCACTTTGAGTAGTAGTTAGAACTGCAGTACATGGCATATTCCAGTAAAAGCAATCGTGGACAAAAGAGCAAAAGATAAGAGAGTCTAATATGAACAGATGGCTAATTAAACTTGTCCCTGTACAAGTATAGGGGCAGATTCTGCCACCCTGGTTCCCGATGCACTGTTCTCTGCTCTGCAGGTAGCCCCACTCACTTCAGTGAAAGGCGGCATTGCCTATGGATGGAAACAGAAGACTGGGTTCTGTCACCTGCCGTGTGCCCTTGGGCAAGTCATTTGACCTCTGTGTCTTCCCTCCCACACTGTCGGTCTTGTCAATTTAGACTGTAAGCCCTTTCAAGCAGGGACTGTCTATTACTCTGTGTTTGTACAGTGCCTAGCACAATGGCACCCCAATCTCAGTAATGCTGGAATACAAATACATGGAAGCATGAAGTAAACTTCTATTCTGTGTGAGTTATGGTATCAGAATCTAGCCTATGAGGTTTTCATTCTCCCAAACATACAATGTTTTTTTTTTTAAGATTGCAATAAAATTTAATGTAGAGACTCCAAGCAAGGGTTTCCTTTTGCTCACTTACACTTCAAGCTAGGTTCTAGGTTGTTACTGGTCAAACCACTTGCCCTCTACTATGAATCAGAAAACAGCTTCTCTTCTTACTAATAAGTGGAGATAGGAGGGGAAAGAGTAGACTGAAAGGTGTGGAATATAATGATAGAGAGGAGATGGGAAAGAATATCAAGGGCATGGGCAACTGAATGTCCTTCCCTTCAAATATTCCCTTTTAAAGCTCTAACACTGTAATGTTAAAATGTGGCTGCGGAATAGAGGCATTGTCTTATACAATACAAAGAATATCAAAGGGAAAAGTGCCCAGACCCGGGTTAACGGTCATCTTAATCTTGAAGCAGATACAAACTGCTTTGTGTGATAGTCACAGATAATCTTATGATAGGAGAGACAATTGATATAGCTAAGGATGTAGGCAGACAACAAGGAGGGCTAGAGAAAGATGGGGGAAGTAGGCTAATAAATAAATGGCAACAAATGGAATTCATTGTCGTGGGATGCCCATGCAGTGTAACTCATGCACTTTGGCGGAACTAATGAGAAAAGAGAATTCAACTTTAAGGCCAGATTCTACCTCCCTGACTCTTGTAGGGTAAAATTGTCCGCTGAGAGTACTCCATCTAGACATGCCTGCAGGTTAAGACACTAATTGGAAGGCAGTGGAGTGGCACAACCTGGCACCTAATTTGTATAGCCAGAGGACTTCCTGGACAATAATGAGCAATAGCAGGAAAGTGAGGCGAGGGAATTTCTGCAGCAAGGAGAACAGTATGGGGATGAATAATGGGGCATTACAATAGTGCAAAGGAGAGAACGATTAAGTTAGCCCTCCCCTAGAAGACTGGGGACAGGGTTGGGCACTGAGGACATTTTTCAAGACTCCTATTTTGGCTACGTAAGCAGGATTTTCCTGCTATTAATAGGTCCAGATAGCTGCACCAGGCAGGCCTTGAGAGAAGGAACCACAGAAGCAGCCAGCCCTGGGAAAGGCTTAGGTGGGGGACATATTTATTTATTTAGTGTTATTTTAGAATCACCTTTGTGTTAATAAAATCATACCCCAGGAGTGGTCACTTGATTCTCTGAGTACTCAGCTTTTGCTGGGAGATGGGTGGGGACCCTACCGGCTTACAGGTTGTCTTCTGGGATGCAATCCAGCCCAGTGAGACATTTGTGGCACCACCTGCCACGTCACCCCAGGTACCTGAAATGCTCTGTTGCTAGGGCTCACAGCCTGGACACCAGCAGCCAGAAGACAAGCATGCAGATCACACCCTGAGCGTCCGAGTTGCTGATCCAGGGATGTACAGCACATAGACACTCCATGCTTGTCTGCTGGCTGACACCGGAACCTAAATACATGGCCTCATTTGCAGAGGTGCTGAGCATCCACAGTTCCTGCTGACTTTAATGTGAGCTGCAAGCACTCAGTACCTCTGAAAATCAGACCCCTTTGATGACTAAAGGTGCCTTGCTATCCGCAGCCATTTTTGTAAATGTCCTTTACTCTGAGAAAGAAAGGCTACAAGAATTTAGGATATAGCATGTGATGGGGTATGCATTATCCATACCAGCCAGGACAGGAAGGGGCTAATGGACTCCCTTCTCCCCCATCTCTCCCACCCCACAAAGAAGAGCAGCCTCAAATGCTGCTAATCCTAGAAGGAGGGGCTCCCGATGGGGCTAATTTGTGACAAGTCACAGAAAGAGGTGATAAAAGGGATAAGCAGAGCTTGCTGGAGGGAACAATTTGGTTTTAGGCTGCTTTTCTGAGAGCAATTCAAGTGATGACCTGAGAACCTACACTATCCATGAATGCATGCATAGGCTATCCATTCTAAGGAGCACCCTTTATGACCTGCAAAAATAATCCTGCCATTCATGCTCAGAACCAAGTTTTCCCAAGTGGTCATATCTCAGTCAAATCAAAATCAGTTTCCTTTGGAACAATGCCATACACTGCCCCCAAACAAGAATGATTTACGTGACAAATCTCAGATCTCAGCTATTTTGGCTGTAGGGTGTCACAAAAAGTTGCAATATTTAAACAAACAGTTTTCCAAAATATTGGGAAAAGCCTCCTCTCCACACTGAAAGACAGCACAGCTTATTTTGCTCTAATTCTCTATTTTTAAAATAATCATGTTCTGGCACAGATCAACCTTGGGAAATTTCAGCCTAAGAGAGGAAGTTTTCCAAAGAGTACTGAGCTAGTAAAAACAGGGGGTTAAGAATGGAAACAACCATGCAACCTTAACTATAATAGCAGGCATACTATAATAAAGAATTACAAATGCACACATCACTCTGTAACAGGAAAACTGTGTTAAATGCAACAGGTCCTGCGGGTCAAAGGAGCATATGCGATACACATGATGCTCAGGTCCATTGTTTTACTTGCAGCAAGGGAGAGTTAGGTTAGACATTAGGAAAAACTTTCTAACTAGATGTAAGTGAGGTCTGAATGAGCTCTCCCCGACATGCAGTGACGGACTAGCGGAAGAGACTTCAGGCACAGACAATGTTTGTATAGACATCTACTCTGCCTAGGTGCACAGCAGATGGAGCTGCTTTGTCAAAATGATCAATTTTGACTGATTTTGGATTACAAATCACTTTAGTATTTGAATGCAGGGGTAATGAAATGTTGCTATTCTTATTGTACGAGTAAAGCGCAGCAGAACTGTGCTTAGCCTTCCCTGGTTGAGGGGTTCCCACTAAAGTGAAACTCACTCGCTAAGCAGCGGGTAGGTATGTCAAACCTCAGTGATGGGAAGATTGGGTGAGGACAGGTGTTTCTACCTGGTGGTATGAATGCTGCCTAGAGAGCCCAAGACACTATTTGACCTGCCCCTCTCCCATGTTTAACAGAGCCGACTAGGCTCAATTGAGAGTCTTTGTTTCTGGCTGGTGATTCCTAGAGCTGGCATCAATGCTGAGCCTTAGCCCTGGCCTACACTACGAGTTTAGGTCCAATTTAGCAGTGTTAGATCGATTTAACCCTGCACCCATCCACATAACGAAGCCATTTTTGTCGACTTAATGGGCTCTTAAAATTGATTTCTGTACTCCTCCCCGACAAGGAGATTAGTGCTGAAATCGACATCGCCGGGTCCAATTTGGGGTAGTGTGGATGCAATTCGATGGTATTGGCCTCCGGGAGCTATCCCAGAGTTCTCCATTGTGACCGCTCTGGACAGCACTCTCAACTCGGATGCACTGGCCAGGTAGACAGGAAAAGCCCCACAAACTTTTGAATTTCATTTTCTGTTTGGCCACCGTGGCAAGCTGATCAGCACAGGTGACCATGCAGTCCCAGAATTGCAAAAGAGCTCCAATGGGAGGTACTGGATCTGATCGCTGTATGGGGAGATGAATCCATGCTATCGGAACTCCGTTCCAAAAGACGAAATTCCAAAATATTTGCAAAAATCTCCAAGGGCATGAAGGACAGTGGCTATAATAGGGACCCGCAGCAGTGCCGCGTGAAACTTAAGGAGCTCAGGCAAGCCTACCAAAAAACCACAGAGGCAAAACGCCCGCTCCGGGTAAGAGCCCCAGACGTGCCGCTTCTATGATGAGCTGCAATTCTAGGGGGTGCCCCTAACACTACCCCACACCTGAACGTGGATTCCTGCAAGGGAGTCTCACGCAACAGGGATGAGGATTTTGAGGACGAAGAAGATGAGGAGGAGGGGGAGGTTGAAGACACTGCACACCAGGCAAGCAGAGAAACCATTCTCCCCGACAGCCAGGAAATGTTTATCACCCTGGAGCCAATACCCTCCCAACCTGGGCTCCCGGACCTTGAAGGCGGAGAAGGCACCTCTGGTGAGTGTACCTTTGTAAATACAATACACGGTTTAAAAGCAAGCGTGTTTAATGATTAATTTTCCCTGAAGACTTGGGATGCGTTCGCGGCCAGTACAGCTACTGGAAAAGTCTGTTCACGTGTCTGGGGATGGAGCGGAAATCCTCCAGGGATCTCTCAGTGAAGCTCTCCTGGAGGTACTCCCAAAGCCTTTGCAAAAGGTTTCTGGGGAGGGCAGCCTTATTGCATCCTTCATGTTAGGACACTTTACCATGGCAGGCCAGTAGCACGTAGTCTGGAATCATTGCATAAGAAAGCATGGCAGCGTGTGGTCCCGGTGTTTGCTGGCATTCAAGCAACATCCGTCCTGTATCTCTCTGTGTTATCCTCAGGAGAGTGATATCATTCATGGTCACCTGGTTGAAATAGAGGAATTTTATTAAGGGGACATTCGGAGGTGGCTGTTCCTGCTGGTCTGTTTGCCTGTGGCTGAAAAGAAATCATCCCCGCTGTTAGCCATGCAGTGTGGGGAGGGGTGAAGCGATCATCCCAGAGAATTGGGGGTTTAGTTGGGTTTGTGCTGCACGTTAACCCAAAAACATCATCCCCTCCTTTTAAATGACCAATGTGCCTTTTTCAATTTTACTGTCCCTTTTTTTCCCTCCCGCAGCTGCAAATGTTTCAACGCTGCGACTAGCATCTCCATCCCAGAGGCTAGCGCAGATAAGAAGGCGAAAAAAATGCACTCGCGATGAAATGTTCTCTGAGCTCATGCAATCCACCCAAACTGAAAGAGCCCAGCAGAATGGAGAGGCAAACAATGGCAGAGTCCAGGAAAGCACAAAATGAACGCGAAGGCAGGAGGGACGCGTGAGAGGATAAGCGGCTGAAGCAACAGGAGAGGTGGCGGCAGCGTGATGAGAGGAGGCAATGCTGAGGCTACTGGAGAATCAAACTGATATGCTACGGCGTATGGTTGAGGTGAGGGAAAGGCACAGACTGCCACTGCAGCCCCTGTGTAATCAACCGCCCTCCTCCCCAAGTTCCATAGCCTCCTCACCCAGACACCCAAGAATGCGGGGGTTGGAGGCGGGGAGGGCACCTCCGGGCACCCAACCACTCCACCTCAGAGGACTGCCCAAGCAACAGAAGGCTGGCATTCAATAAGTTTTGAAGTGCTTCCCTCCTCCCACAACCCTCCCGGGCTACCTTGGCAGTTATCCCCCTATTTGTTTGACGAATTAATAAAGAACCCATGAATTTGAAACAATGACTTTATTGCCTCTGCAAGCGGTCATCGAAGGGAGGAGGGGAGGGCAGTTGGCTTACAGGGAAGTAGCGTGAACCAAGGGGGCAGGTTATCATCAAGGAGAAACAAACAGAACTGTCACATGAAACGGGTTTTCAAAGCTTCTCTGATGCGCAGCGCGCCCTGCTGTGCTCTTCTAACCTTCCTGGTGTCTGGCTGGGCATAATCAGTGGCCAGGTGATTTGCCTCAACTTCCCACCCCCGCCATAAATGTCTCCTACTTACTCTCACAGATATCGTGGAGCACACAGCAAGCAGTAACAACAATAGGAATACTGGTTTCGCTGAGGTCTAACCGAGTCAGTAAACTGCGCCAGTGCGCTTTTAAACATCCAAATACACATTCTACCACTATTCTGCACTTGCTCAGCCTATAGTTGAACAGCTCCTGACTACTGTCCAGGCTGCCTGTGTATGGCTTCATGAGCCATGGCATTAAGGGTAGGCTGGGTCCCCAAGGATAACTATAGGCATTTCAACATCGCCAACCATTATTTTCTGGTCTGGGAAGTAAGTCCCTTGCTGCAGCTGTTCATACAGACCAGAGTTCCAGAAGATGCAAGTGTCATGTACCCTTCCGGCCATCCCACGTTGATGTTGGTGAAACGTCCCTTGTGATCCACCAGTGCTTGCAGCATCATTGAAAAGTACCCCTTACGGTTTACGTACTGGCTGCCAAGGTGGTCCAGTCCCAAGATAGACGGAAAGCATATTCCTATCGCCCCACCACAGTTAGGGAATCCCATTGCAGCAAAGCCATCCACTATGACCCGCACATTTCCCAGAGTCACTACCCTTGATAGCAGCAGCTCAGTGATTGCGTTTGCTACTTGGATCCCAGCAGCCCCCACAGTAGATTTGCCCACTCCAAATTGATTCCCGACTGATTGGTAGCTGTCCGGCATTGCAAGCTTCCAGAGGGCTATTGCCACGCTCTTGTGAGCTGTGAGGGCTGCTCTCATCTTGGTATTCTTGCGCTTCAGGGCAGGGGAAAGCAAGTCACAAAGTTCCATGGAAGTGCCCTTATGCATGCGAAAGTTTTGCAGCCACTGGGAATCATCCCAGACCTGCAACACTACGCGGTCCCACCAGTCTATGCTTGTTTCCTGGGCCCAGAATCAGCATTCCACGGCATGAGCCTGCCCCATTGCCACCAGGATAGCCAAATTGCTGGGGCCTGTGCTTTGAGAGAAGTCTGTGTCCATGTCCTCATCACTCTCGTCACCGCGCTGCCGTCGCCTCCTCGCCTGCTTTTGCAGGTTCTGGTTCTGCATATACTGCATGATAATGCACGAGGTGTTTACAATGCTCATAACTGCCACGGTGATCTGAGCGGGCTCCATGCTTGCCATGGCATGACATCTGCAGGAGAGCAGAGTTGCAGGGGAAGCGGTGGTTGGATGACCAGTTTTGCAGACCTACTGCACCGTCTGCTGCCAGGACAAAACAGCTGAGCGGGCTGCACACTTGCCGTGCTATGGCGAGACAAGAGCAGCCGAGCAGAGTTGCAGCAGAAGCGGCAGATGACGATGGTCATATAGAGGATCTGTGAGACCACCAGGACGGCAGAGTTGCAGCAGAAGCGGTGGTTTGATGACGGTTAGCAGTCCTCCTGCACCATCTGCTGAAAGCAGTATGGCGCCTGCACGGAAAAAAGGTGCGAAACGATTGTCTGCTGTTGCTTTCACAGAGGGAGGGGCGACTGACAACATGTACCTAAAACCACCCGCGACAAAGTTTTTGCCCCATCAGGCATTGGGAGCTCACCTCAGAATTCCAATGGGCGGTGGAGACTGTGGGAACTGTGGGATAGCTACCCACAGTGCACCGCTCCATAAGTCAATGCTAGCCACGGTAGCGAGGACGCACTCCACTGCCTTAATGCACTTAGTGGGGACGCACACAATCGACTGTATAAGATCGCTTTTTAAAAAATCGACTTCTATAAATTCGACCTAATTTCGTAGTGTAGACATACCCTTAGACTGGGGACCGTGAATACCAAGACTGCAGTGCTTGTGAGGTTCCCCACCACCTGCTGAAATCACTGAGAGCTGGGTTAAGTGATGGAACCTCAGAATGGGATGTCTTGGGATCAGCAAGCAGTGGTGATGGTGGCAGAGACACAGCAGGAGGACAGCGGCAGCCAGTTGCAGAGGCAGCAGTACAGGCATTGCTCGATACTCCCTCCCAGGGGTTAGAGATGACCCCTCATGAATGCCCTTCTAGGAGTTCACTAACCAAGGACAGACAATGTTGAGTGGGGTGCAGCGGAGGGAGAGGGGAGTGATGTGTTAAAGGGACATTCATTCATTTTAACAAGGTGGGAAACTGAGGCAAAGGACACTGCCCAATGCATGGTGGAATCAGGTTTTCTTATGGTCACATGCTTTTGAATGTGGCTGTGGTGTTCTCCCATCATGTCTAACTCCTAGCTAGATGACAAGATTGTTGGTCATAGACACAGTCCAGCTGCATGGCCGTGGCTTGAAGCTGTCCTCTTTCTTCCTTTAAAGACTTGCCCCAAAAGGAAAATCTCAAAGCAGGGAGAACAGTTAGATGCCAAAGGGGTGCTGGAGGGAGGATGTGGAGCTCCCGAAGTGCTAGAGCAGCAAATAGTACCTGCTTAGGGGGTGCAGAGAAGAGGACTGAACACCAGAAAATGCCTCACATCTTCAGCAAAGCTCAGAACCGACAGGAAGGAGGGGTGCCAGAAAGGACACCCATCCAGTGAAGAGCTGGAGCCAGGCAGAAGTGCAGCATGGGAGCTTCTTTGCTGAAGACAGTCAAGAGGAAACTGACCAGGACATTGGGAGGGCAGCGTTTATAACTATGATGGTGACATGCACGAAATACAGTAAGGGGTATGGCTTGCATTCAGTCCTTCCACCACTGCCAACAGATGTCAAAATGCTAAGAGCTGCAGCAGTTCTGCTGGCCTGGTATTGGGAAACTAAGGCCCAAGTGCGAGAATCCTGTGGGATGGGATCTTTAGAAAGTGGCTGTATTATAACATAATTAAACAATCGTTTGTGTTAAGCAAAACTACCGAGTATCCAAGAGGAGACCAGATGAAAAAAGAAATGCAGGAGGGACAATGATTCTTTCATGAATATATGTGAGTGACCAAGTTCTAGAAGAAGCCAGGCATAAGGAGGAATTGATCCTGGGAGGAGAAAGAGCTTTTTATTTCTTGACCACAGCCTGGCAAAATTAAGAGTGATCCGAATATGTAAATCAGACCTCTGCTGACATGGAAGCAGCACTGCTTTCTTTGCCAAGCTGCAGAGTACAGTAGTGATGGCTGAAAAGAACTCCAGTTTCATAAGTGTATTTTGCCATTTAGCACCAGGATCATTCATATTCCTGCACTGCGATATTGCAGAGTGAAAGGCATGGTGCAAAAGAGAAAACGTGCGAAATTAATTGCAGCAGTGTGTAATTCCTACTGCTTTGGACAGACACTTGATAAGCTGAAAAAACGAGACAAAGAACCCTGGGATGCTAAGTAAGCAAATCAGTCCACTGGAATGGCTTAGAGAAGGCAGTTTTGCTCATTGGAAAGGCTTGGTTCAGTCTCTGAAGGTTCATGCAGTGTTGTTGTAGGCATGTTGGTCACAGGATATTAGAGAGACAAGGCTGGGGAGGTAATATCTTTTATTGGTAAGAGACACAAGCATTCACAGAGCTCTTCTTCAGGTCCGGGAAAGGTAGTCAGAGTGTCACAGCTAAATACAAGGTAGAATAGACTGTTTAGCATAAATAGTTAAGGGATCATTTCAAGGGATCATTTAAGGTGAAGTGACTAATTAAGACCTTTCCAGTCACAGGCGAAAAACAATGGATGTTTGGGGGCCACTATGAATCTAGAATGACACTCTTCTGCCCTCCTCCTCCTCCCCATGCAAGCTACATCCTGGTTTAGCAGCTTGAGGGTTGATGGCTTGCACAGTTGTCAAGGCTGGAGCTTCCACATCAGCAGAGGTCCGATTTGATTTACATATTTGGATTACTTTTAATTTTGCCAAGATGTGGTCAAGAAATAAAAAAAGTTTTTTCTCCTCCCAGGATTGATTCCTCCCTCTCCTTTGATCCCTAATCCCGTCAGGATCCTTTGACGAGGGGTGGGAGCAGGACTACTTGGAGAGAACAGGAGTTTAAGAAACCAGCTCCTAAGCAACCAGAGGAGCTAGCAAACAGGGGAGTTTTGCAAGGGAGTTTAGAAAGGGAGCGTGAAAGCCACATACACCCGACAAACAAACAAACGTTCTCTAAATTTAGGTCAATAACCTCCCCGCCCCCCAATAAATAAAAAAAACCCACGAAGAGTAACAATACTGCAGGCAGAAGTCCAGCAGCAGAGTGGGGGCTGTCCACTTTTTTTGCACTGAATGTAGCAGTATGATTACCTACCTTGTGGGCCGGTGGCATTTGTGTGAAATCAGGAGAAGGAACTCATGGCCCTCCAAGACTGGAGTACAGGCTCTTGAGACCAGAGTGGCTGAACTGGAGGAGATAAGGGAGACAGAGAGGTACACAGAGGAGACTTTCTGGGACGCAGTAGAATGGTCCCACCCCCAATCTGGAAGCTTCTGTGCTGCTGAGGAGAATGAAAGTCTTTGTGAAGGAGAACATCAAGCTGGAGAGGAGGGAAATGATCCCATTATTGGGACCCTCCCTCCAGATGATGCCATGGTATCCTCTCGCACTGAGGCTACCCCTCGGGGGGGGGGAGAGGGGAGAAGCGAGCCCTCATGATTAGTAAGAGACAGGCAATAGTTATGGGAGACTCGATTATTAGAAATGTAAATAGTTGGGTTTGCAATGACCAGGAGAACTGCATGGTAAACTGCCTACCAGGTGAGAAGTTGCAGATCACTGAAGACATCTAGACAGACTTATATGCAGTGGTAGGGGGAAACTGGTGGTTGTGGTACATGTAGGTACCAATGACATAGGGAAGGATCTGAGAGCGGTCTTGGAGGCCAAATTTAGGCTGCTAGATAAGAGATTAAAGTCCAGGACCTTGATGGTAGCAGTCTCTGAAATGCCTCCAGTTCCATGACCAGGGCCAGTTAGACAGGCAGAACTGCAGGGTCTCAGTGGGCATATGAGACGATGGTGTAGGGATGAGGGTTTTAGGTTTATTAGGAACTGGGGAAGCTTTTGGGAAAAGAGGAGCTGTACAGGAAGCATGGGCTCCACCTAATCCAAAATGGAACCAGACTACTGGCATGTAAAATTAAAAATGTTTAAACTAAAGGGCAGGGGGGAAGCCAATAAGTGTGGAGGAGCACACGGTTCAGACTGACATCCCTTAGGGGAGGATCTATTAGCAGGATTCTCTATATCCTAGAGAAGAGCAGAGCATAGATGCCGACCCCATGGGTGCTCCGGGGCTGGAGCACCCACAGAAAAAAAAAAAAGTGGGTGCTCAGCACTCACCGGCAGCCCTGCGGATCAGTTCCTCCTCCTCCCCCCAGCACCTCCTGCCTGCCAGCAGCCCCGTCAATCAGCTCCTCCCCCTTCCTCCCAGCACCTCCCGCCCACCATGAATCAGCGGTTTAGTGGGGGGCAGGAAGAGAGGGGGGGTGGGGGCTTGGAGGAAAGGGTGGAGTGGGGGCTGGGCCTGGGGTGGGGCATGCTGGGAAGCGCAGCTGCCAGGAACCCTCTAGCTCTCTCTCCTTCCCCCAGTAGTGTCTTCTATATGCAAACTGCGGTCTGCTGAGTCTAGTGGCCCCTAGTGGCGGCCAGCAGCACTGCAGCCCATTTCAGTTAATTTCTGCAAAATTCTGCATTGCGCAGTGGAACAGAATTCTCCCAGGAGTAGATAGTTAAGTCCAAAGCAGACTGTGAAGAGTTACAAAGGGATCTCACAAAACTGGGTGACTGGGCAACAAAATGTCAGATGAAATTCAGCATTGATAAATGCTAAATAATGCACTTTGCATAGACAACCCATGCCTGCTGACAGCGTTGGGGGGGGGGGGGGGAGGGGTGGTACAATCCCAGAACAGCTTGAGACACACATACGCACACTCGGCAGCCCTCTCCCTCCTGGAAAGCAGACCGCCCCCTCCGGGAAAGCAGCAGAGCCTCCAAGCAGCTCCCAGATGTTCCTCTGCTCCTGCTTCTGCCTCTCCTTGCCCAGGGCAGCTTGCTGGCTTAGCTGCTCTGCAGGGAGGGGGCCCGGCTGCACCATGTGACCAAAAAAACTGGGGAAGGGCATATGTGACCCCGCATGCCCTCCCTGCCATGCATCGCCTCTGGCACTTTGGAAAACATAATCCCCACTAAGTATACATACAAAATGATGGGGTCTAAATTAACTACTTAAAGATCTTGGAGTCACTGTGGACAGTTTTCTGAAAACATCTGCTCTATGTGCAGCAGCAGTCAAAAAAAGCTAACAGAATATTAGGAGCCATTAGGAAAGAGATCGTAAGACAATACAATAAAATCATAATGCCACACGATACAAACCCACCTTGAATACTGCATGCAGTTCTGGTCACTGCATCTCAGAAGAGATTTCAGAATTGGAAAAAGTACAGAGAAGGGAAACAAAAACAATTAAGGGTATGGAAAAGCTTCCTTATGAGGAGAGATTAAAAAGTCTGGAACTGTTCAGCTTGGAAAAGAGAGGACTAAGGTGGGATGTGGTAGAGAGCTCTAAAATTATAAATGGTGTGGAGAAAGTAAATAAGGAACTGTTATTTACACCTTCCCATAATACAAGAACCAGGGATCACCTAATGGAATTAACAGGCAGCAGGTTTAACAAAACAAAAAGTATTTCTTCACACAACGCACAGCCAACCTGCGGAACTCAATGTCGGGAGATGTTGTGACGGCCAAAAATATTACTGGGTTCATAAAAGGTTTAGATAACTTCATGCAACCCCATGCTCTGGGTGTCCCCAAATCTCTGACTGCCAGAAACTGGGTCTGGATGACTGGGGATGGGTCACTCAATGATTGCCCTGTTCCGTTCATTCCCTCTGAAGCATCTAGCACTGGTCACTGTCAGAGACAGGACACTGGGATGGACCATTGGTCTGACCCAATATGACCATTCTTAAAGTGCTTCCCTATTGCCACCAGCATCAGTTCTGTTGTGTCTGATTAATTCTGGGCTAGCTGCTTAACTTGCATGGGAATCTATAGTGGAGACCTCTGTGTTGGATGAAAGCAAAATATATCTTCATGCTGGTTTTAGCTCAAGATAGCTCCATGCAATGAATGGGTGTGTGAGGCCTGTGTGCATCCAAAAGCAGCATCCGGGCCTAATGCTGATTTAGGTGGCTTGGTACTGAGCCCCTATCTGCCTTTTTCACCTGTATATTTGATCAGTCCTTATTTAACTCTCTCCATATTCTATCTGTTTTCTGATCTGGAAAACTGCCTTCTGAGCTCTTGAACTTCCAGATACCCTCCCCTCTCTCTTCCCCTCCCCTAGTTTGTCATACTGGTTTGACAGTCCAAAAGGGGGAGAAGGTGGATTTTAATCTGTTCCAGGGGCAGTGTAACAAGGGGTGATAAAATCAGGTCAAAGAACAAAAAAGGGAGCATCATAGCCATTCAGAGAAAAGGAAAGTTAAGGACTCAATCAGCTAGAAAGCTTAACTCAATGCAAGCTATTCTGTGTTAAGGGGAAAGTATCTTTATTGACTAAATTGGCATAGCTCCATTAATTTCAGTGGAGCTATGCCAGTTTACACCAGCTGGGGTGGGTGGGGGGAATCTGGCCCAGTAACCAAGCAAAAGTAAGTTTATTTGTAGAAAAATAGAAGGTGGTTTTGTTTTTCAAACCTTAATCCAACTCTCACTAATTAAAGTATTGTCCATACTGCCAATATGCACCACCATATGGGGAGAAAAACATATTAACAGCATGTACTGTGTTTTGCTCTAGTCCTCTGGGGATTTTGCTTCTAACAGTATCAGCTCCAACATTTTCAGATGGAAAAGTGATTTTCAACATTGGTGTCTCTTTAATAGCCAGCTCGGAAGGACCCTGTGCCACAATTGGGGAAGATGGAAATAAAATCTATTTTAACTAAGGATGACTGACCCATCAGTCAAAGTACAAACCCACTTTTTGGAGCATCCGTTTCTGCCCCCATTGTCCAGAAGCAAAAACACTAGCCATAATTTATGTAGAAAACCTTCCCTGCCCCCAAGCCCCGAACCAGCCACGAACAATGAAAAGGGTCGAATTTTAAAAGGGTCAAACCAGAAGGTCCACTACAAGAGGAGGAGGAAAAGGCATGGGAGGTAGATGCAGTAAATCTAGAGTGGTGGCAAAGAGTGGTCATTCACCACTGAAGAAAGCTGTTCAAAGTGGTTTAGATGGATTGAAATGGATTTCGGGGGTGGGGGAGCAAGTGCCCCACCTTAGGGCTCATCACAGCAAAGACACAATGGCATGCCAACCTCAGCCAGTGCCCACAGATCCACATCAGAAACAGTCTCCAAGAGGGATGGAATGCAGCCAGAGCCTACACCATGAAGTTTAATCAACCAACCAACCAGCCTCTTTTCTGGCAGCTGCTGTGAAGAATACAGTGTGGGTATAACATGCTCATGATTGCTTAGACCTGCACGTTAGGCCTTGTCTACATTGGCAAGTTTCTGCGCAGTCAAGCAGCTTTCTGCAGTGTAACTCCCGAGGTGTACATACTGCCAAGCCACTTTCTCTGCAGAAACTGCACGGTTGCAGCGCTGTAAAAAAGCCACCCCAATGAGAGGCATACAGCTTTCTGTGCCAGGGCTACAGCGCTGCGGTGCCAGTGTAGACACCGTGGTCGATTACAGCCCTGCGATTGGCCTCCAGGAGGTGTCCCACAATGCCTGTTCTTGCCTCTCTGGTCATTGGTTTGAAGTCTACTGCCCTGCCCTCAGGTGACCAACCATCAGCACTACCCTTTAAATTCCTTGGGAATTTTGAAAGTCCCCTTCCTGTTTGCTCGGCAACACGTGCAGTGGTCTTAGCGCATCTTTCCAGTTGACCATGGCTGCTCCGTGCACCAGGTGATCCCCTGCTTGGAGCAATGCTGAGGTGCTGGACCTCATCAGCATTTGGGGAGAGGAGGCTGTGCAGTGCCAGCTGCTCTCCAGCCATAGGAATTAGGATACCTGCGGACAGATACCACGATTCATGACAGAAAGGGGCCATGACTGGGACACATTGCAGTGCAGGGTCAAAGCGAAGGAGCTGTGGGACGCCTACCACAGGGCGTGGGAGGCAAACCACTGCTCTGGTGCCGTGCCCACGAGCTGCCAGTTCTACAAAGAGCTGGATGTGATACTTGGTGGCGACCCCACCTCCACTATGAAGAGCCCCATGGATACTTTGGGGGCTCATGTGCCAGTCAAGATTGGACCGAGCCAGGAGGAAATCTTGGATGTGGATAAGGAGGGGAACCCAGAGACAGAGGATGACTCAGTGTTCAGAGATGCATGCAGCCAGGAGCTCTTCTCTACGATGGAGGTGGCTAGCCAGTCACTGAGGTTGGAGCTTGGCAAAGCGGAAACAGGAGGAGGCGGCCCCTGGTAAGTGGCTTTGATTTTGGGAATCGCTGAAGCGAGTTGTTGGGGGAAAGAGGGTCGCAGAAGGCCGGCTTGTTTTCTGTGTGCTGAGTTTGTGGGGAGGAATTTGCAGAAAGCAGGATTGTGTCTGTGTGATATGTGTACTATCAAATGCCAAGTCAGAGTGGCGGGACAGGGTGTTGATGGACGCCTTCACTTCATGTGAATCTGCCTCAGATCTCCACGAAACTCTCATGGAGATACTGGGCAATCCGGTGCTGCAGGGTCTTTGGCAGAGCTGCCTTGTTTCTTGCCCCATTAAGGGTAAATTTCCTGAGCCACTCTGCCATCACTGGTGTGGGGGGTGACACCATAGCTGCACACAGGTGAGCCGTGTAAGGGCCAGGGCAGAAGCCGCAGTCTTGGAGAAGATCCGCGCTTGATTCCCTGCTCACCCTCAGCAGCAAGATATCTTCCATAATGATCACCTCCTGTGGAAAGTGCGGGGACAGGAATGATTTTAATGCCCCCTGTACAGTGCTGGCTCTCCTCAAGAGCCACGTGCCGAGTATTGTCCTGGAACACCGATTTCCCCTACCCCTGTGGTTACTCACCATTTTGGGGGGTCTTGTGGCTCATGTGTGCTTGTCTGGGGTCAGCCAATTAGTGATAGGTATGTGAATAGTGGTTGTGTTTTTAAACACTGATACAGTGGTCTGGGTGTTGCCAAAATGCAACATTTTACACAAGCACTATTGCTTGCTTCACAGATACGGCCGTGAGATCCCAGCCTCCCTTTTTGTTATTGACAGCTGAACGGCTGCGCAGGATTAGAAAGCAGCCATGAAAATGTAGAGAGGACCTTCTGTGAGATGTCATGCTGCACTCCGCGGCAGTAAAACTAGAACTGAAGGAGTGGCAGGACAGTGAGAAGAGGGAACAAAAGGAGAACACAGCACACCAGAATGAAGCCATGGAGCGTCTCTTAAATGTTATGGAATAACAAGCGGTCATGCTCCAGGAGCTCTTAGCATGGCAAACTGAGCACCTCCGCACCTGCCCTCCCTTGCATCCGCTGTTGCAAAACTCTTTCCCATGCGCCCCCCAGACGCTGCCAATACACTCCTGTCAATATCCTTGTTCCAGGCAGTACCCGCTGCATTCCACACCTGCCCTGTGACAGTCCAGCCCTGTGGATTCCCAGTACCCACTGCACTCAACACCCATTCCTCTGCAGTTTAGCCCTGCTGAAGTACAGTACCCGCTGCACTATATTCCAAAGAACAAAGTTGCATATGATATCTGGACATACACAGATCTTTAATCATACCGGGACCCCACCTCTTCTTAGGACCCTCCCTTCCACCATCCCCCATAGTGCCGATGTGGTGGTGTTTTTTAATAAAAGAATTGTTGTGGCTTGAAAGCAATCTTTATTCTATTAATTGAAAGCAGAGAGAGCTCTGCAAAGCAACAGGCAATTTTCTTAAACCTTCACAGTGCATCGTCCGCACCAATCACAATCACCTCCTGGCATTACAAGCGCTGCACTCGTGAGCACAGCAACAAATATTAATGGCCTTCAGCTTCAAATTGCTGCCTCAAGGCATTCCTGATCCTTATGGCCCCATGCTGCGCCCCTCTAATAGCCATGGTCTCTGGCTCTTCAAATTCAGCCTCCAGGTGCTGAGACTCAGTGGTCCAGCCCTGAGTGAAGCTTTTACCCTTCCCTTCACAAATATTATAGCACGTGGCTATAACCACAGGAATATTGTCATCGGCTAGGTCCAGCCTCCCATATAGGCTGTGCCAGAGGGCCTTTACATGGCCAAAAGCACACTCAACAGTCATTCTGCACTTGCTCAGCCTGTTGTTGAACCGCTCCTTGTTGCTGCCATGTATGGCTTCATAAGCCACAGCATTAAGGGGTAGGCAGGGTCTCCCAGGATCACAATGGGCATTTCAACTTCCCCTACAGTGATCTTCTGGTCCGGGAAGAAAGTCCCTGCTTGCAGCTTCCTGAACAGGCCAGCATTCCGAAAGATGCATGCATCATGCACCTTTCTGGACCAGCCCATGTTATTGTCCGTGAAACACCCACAGTGACCCACAAGTGCCTAGAGAACCATCGAGAAATACCCCTTACAATTAATGTACTCGGTGGCTAGGTGGTTTGGTACCAGAATTGGAATGTGCGTGCCATCTACCACCCCTCTGCAGTTAGGGTAGCCCATTTGTGCAAAGCCATCCACAATGTCACGCACGGTACACAGAATCAGAGTCTTTTGCAGCAGGATGCAATTAATGGCCCTGCACACGTCCATCAACACGAGTCCAACGGTCGACTTTCCCACTCCGAACTGATTAGGGACCGATCGGTAGCAGTCTGGAGTAGCCAGCTTCCACAGTGCAATCGCCACATGCTTCTCCAATGACAGGGCAGCTCTCATTCTTGTGTCCTTGCGCTGCAGGGCTGGGGTGAGCTCATCACATAGTGCCACGAAAGCGGCTTTCCTCATCCGAAAGTTCTGCAGCCACTGCTCGTCATGCCAGACGTGCATGGTGATGTGATCCCACCACTCACTGCTTGTTTCCAGAGCCCAAAAGCAGCGTTTCACTGTGGTCAGCACCTCCGCGAATGCCACAAGCAATCTCATGTCATAGCTACCATGCGTGGCGAGATCAATGTCGGACACCTCTTGCCTTTGTAGTTTAAGAAATAACTCCACTTCCACCCGTGACATGTTAGCGAGAGCGAGCGAGCAGCATATTGGTCAACAATGCCAGATCCATTCCTGCAGACCAAAGAGGCAGAGCGCGTGCTACACAAACCGTTGAAAGATGGCGCCAAATGCAGACGAAAGCACAGGGATTTCTGGGATGCGAAGCAATGCATCACGGGGCATTGGGAGAGGAACCAGGATGCCCTGCGATCCCCTCCGCTTTCCCACAACTCTTAGCGGCAGAAGAGGAAGAGATGCTCTGTGGGATAGCTGCCCAGAGTGCACCACTCCGAATGCTGATACAAGGGCCGCAAGTGTGAACATGCTATTGCACAGGCAGCTGACAGTGTGAACACACAACAGCGGTTTCCCTTCAGCGCTCTCTGAGCGGCGATGTAACTCTGCCAGTGTAGACATACCCTAAGTGGGCTGCTGCAGTCTGGAATACGCTATGAACAGTGAGAAGCCCTGCTATATTTCCTTCTTGGACAGGGTTACTGACCTAGTGCAGTGGTTCTCAAACTTTCCAGATTACTCTACTCCTTTCAGGAGGCCGATTTGTCTTGCATACCCCAAGTTTCACTTCACTTAAAAAACTACTAGCTCACAAACTCAGAAATAAAAATACAAAAAAGTGCCACAGCACATTATTCCTGATACATTGCTGACTTTTTCATTTTTACCATATAATCATTAAATTACTCACGACCCCCTAGGTTGAGAAACACTGATATAGTATCTAGAGCAGTATAAACAAGTCATTGTCTGTATGAAATTTTAGTTTGTACTGACTTCGCTAGTACCTTTTATATACCCTGTTGTAAAACTAGGCAAATATTTAGATGAATTGATGTACCCCCTGCATGCCCCAGGGTTATGCGTACCCCTGGTTGAGAACCACTGGTCTAGTAGACGGGGGGAAGCTGTAGATCTGGTCCATCTTGATTGTCATAAGGCTTTTGACATAGCTCCACATGACAGTCTCATGAGCAAATTAGGGAACTATGAAATTACTATAAGAAGGCTGCACAACGGGCAGAAAGACCATGTTCAAAAAGAGACATTATCAGTGGCTCGTTGTCAAACTGGGGGAGTGATCTAGTGGGGTCATATGCAGGGCATGAGCCACGTCTCTCTCTTTTTTGTAAAGAAAGTCACTCTTTTAGCTTGAGAGCTTCTAAGGTCCCATCAAAGGCAAAAGCCAGATGCAACCCTAATTGTACGAGGACACCTCATTTCCCATATTAAAAACCTGTAGCATCTCCCAAGCTCACCTACTAGCATCTGATGCTCCCATCCAGCAAAGCACTTAATCACGTGTGTCAGTTTAAGCATAGACAGGGTGACAAGATAGCTAATGTGAAATGTAAGGACAAGGGGTGGGAGGTAATAGATGATTATATAAAGATAAAGCCCCAAATATAGGGACGGTCCCTATAAAATTGGGACTTCTGGTCACCCTAAGCATGGAAATGATCCCATTGGCTTCAATTGTCTCTCTTTCTTGCTTAAAATTTTACACATGCTTAAATGCTTTGCTGAATCAAGCCTAAAAGACCTAAACTTTTGACATAGATCTGCTACTGGCCGCACTAACCAGTTTGGCTGGAGATACTTGTCAGTAGGTGAAGAGTAGAGAAGAGTGCATCAGGAGAGAGTGAATCGTTGCTTGGCACTGAGATGAAGAATGGCAGCGCATTTCTGAAATGCTAACAAGCATTAATTGTACCTGCTGCGTTAGCACACACAGATTTCAATCTTTCTTCCAGGGCAAAGAGGTCAGCAAACTAGTCTGGAAGACAGCCTAAATCAATTGGTAGATCAAAGGAAAAGCAGCAACGGTTATGGCACAGATGACTTGAACCTCAGTAATAGACTATCATTTAGCTGTGCAAGCCAATACTCCCTGGCATCATGAACTGGTAGGCACAGAGCCTAAACTAATGTGCTGGACACAACATCTTCAAAACATCCACGTCAAATACCAAAAAGAAAACCCAGTTTTTCCACTGACTGTATTGTTATGCACAGTATCAAGAAATCCTCCCTGCCTCAGGCACAATGGAAGTCAGGAACCAAAAGCTAGAATTGCAAGTTACAGCTGCAGTGGAGCAAGCAAGAGAAGACGCGTAAGCCACTAAGATCATAACTAAAACCTTTAGCATGTCACAGTAAATCAGAATCAAATACTGCAGCTGCCTTTGTTTAGTGGCCAGATAATTATATCACCAAGAACATTCATAGTTCTGCATCGTAAGAAAAGGAGAATTGTAGCCAGACCTTGGTCCTAATCCCTCTGAATTCACAGCGGAGTTGTTTAGAAAAATGAAAACAACCCCCCTACCTCTTAGCAAGACTTTCCTTTTGATTGCCAGGGTTATACCCATGACATACTCAATAGGCCATCTCCTCAGTGGATGAACATTGGGATCATTACAATGGCTTCAACAGAGCCACTTCAGTGTATACCAGCTGAGGATGTGGCCCCATGAGTTCCACAAAAGAACCCAAATGGTCATGCAAAGCTTGGTGGTTTGGCTGACCAAATAATCCCGAACAAAGAGAAAGGGATGCACTCGAGAGGCGTAACACACAGCAAATCTATCGGCTCAGCTGTTCCCCTAGCTCCAAACCTTCCTTTGGCAGAGTCTCCCTTAGCTCTCTAATCACCTTCAGGGAAAGCTTGCCCATGCTTTATAGTCCTCTTGATGGCAAGGTGCAGCCCAGCTGTCCTCTCCCAGTTCCCCTAAGATGAAGAAGGAACTCCCTTGGATCTGAGCTTCCCCAGGGCAGGAGAGGGCCTCTCACTTCCCCCTTGGTCTCCTGATGCGCAGCGGCACTTTCTTTTATTAGTAAAATTGAGATGAAAGCTGTGAGGGACCCCCCTCTGGAGCCTCAAACAACCTGTACCCCCCAACCCCAGCAATCAAATCTCAGGCTAACTGCCTGCAAGGCTTCAATAAGGAAATATTCATCAGTGCACGACTGGGTAGAAGCAATATGAAGCAGGGTGGGGACTGACTTTCTCTGCAGCATTACTGATTGCCCACTGTGGCAGATGGGATACATACTGCCACGTACCAGTGAGGGGGGGTGGGATTCCCTAGGCCAGTTTCTATCTTCTTACATATAATGTCTCCAGTTCTCCTCCTCCACCTCCTTCCATTGCTCTGGCTGAGCAGATGAGGAGAGGGAGGTGCTAACAGCTTTCACTAACAGCACTTAATTGAATTTAATTTTGCATGTATTGAAAGATCTTTACACCTCCTAGCTCAGCAGCTCCACATGGTTTTAGAAATATTCTCAGACAAGAAGCTACACCGAACTGGAGCTAAAGGTGAGAGTACAGATGAGATTATGATACGTCAGCAAAGTGAAGATGTGTTTGTAGCACAAGTAGACATGCTCACATCTCGTGTGGTGGCACGGGCTTGTACTTGGGCTAGCCACCCAAATACAAGCCCACCAGGGACCCTGGGTACCTAGCGGGTTGCTAGCCCATGCTGAAGCCAGCGTCAGCAAGTCTTCGCTACGATTAAAGCTAGTGCAGGTATGTCTATCTGTGGTACAGTCACATCTCCACTTGCAGTATGGCCATTCACTATGTGTCTAGCTCACTTTTGAAAATAGGGATTAGGCACTTTTGAAAATTTTGTCCCATTCAAAAAAACCTCCTCTCTTTTTTTGTCAAACTTTGACAATTTGAAATTTCAGAATTTGAAATATGGCAACCAGCTCTCGCGTATGTATATATAATTAAATTAAGGGTAAAAAAATATTACATGCATGTTGTAATTACCCTCAAACCAAGCATTACAATCCTAGAAAATTCTGAGTTAAGGTTAAATTTAAAACAAATCCAAACAGGACCTCATCCTGAATATGAAATGACTCTCCCAAGTGAGAAAAATTCAGTGGTGAAGACTGACCAAAGTCTGACAGCAGATATATCACCTGACAAACTGCTTATCTAGCCTCCTGAAAGTCTGGAGCTTGGTCCTGCACTGGGTCAATGGGAGCTTTAAGGTTGACTTCCATGGGAGCGGGAGCAGGCCAATAATGCCTTCATACACTAATGAAAGAAGGGAATTACCAAAATTTAGTCTCCCCGAGGGCTGCGCTATTTCCAAACCAGTTGAAAAGGAAACTCATAATGCATTTGTCAGACCAAATGACAGGGAGGAGTTCTGTAAATGACTACAGTCTGCCAATAATTGCAATAGCATCTGGTGGTTATCGATAACTGGAATATGGAAGCATTCCGATCAACAGATACCCTCTGGAGTAGTCCTCTCTGTCCACTAATGCCGTCATCCTCCTGAGGGATTCTATTTCCAAAGACTCATCAAATTTAGAGACAGAAAAATCCTCAGATTATAGAGTCCATCTGCCTACAAATGTAGAACAGTCCCCTGAAAGAGAAGGGACTGGATATTAAAGTGCAGTTCTGCTTTGAGAAGTGACTCTATAAAAATGGCATTGTGGGTCCTCTGTTTATCTCCTCTTTGTGACTTCCTGATCAAACTTGCATTGTACAAGCAAAGTGATGTTGTTTCTGGACTACCTCACCCTGGGATCTGAGAGCAATGCTGGATTCTTCCGTCACATGCATAATGATTAGTACTAAAAGTTTAGCTACACCGGTGCAGCTCCAGATTATGCTCTCAGTGCCTCCTGTGCAACCTCAGTGCAGGCTTCTATCTGTACACCCACTCCTGTTACTCAGCCTTCCTTCTCCCTCAATGCCTCCTCTCACTGATCGGTCTCCTCTAAAACTTGAATCTTACATCTTATACCAACATAAATATTAAGTACCAGAAGCAGAAAGTCAGGAAGATGCCGAAGCCCTCTGCATCAAAGATGCTAGACCCTATTGCAAATGACAACATCTACAGCTCTGCTCTCTGGAGAAAAAAAAAAAAATGTAAGCACCATCTGACTTGATTGCTTATTTAGTGGAAAAGAAAACCAGCAAACTGACTGCTTCAATCGACTGTGGGGTTAGAGACAGTGCTTAATTTGTAATGAAAGAGGTGCCGGGGCTCAAGCAATTTTTTACATTCGTAACTGATGCACCAAGCCCAGAGGTGCTGGGGCTACGAACTGCCACGCCTAGAGGTCCTGGGGCTCAGCCCTGGCACAAATTAAGCGCTGGTTAGAGAGTTCAATGAGAGTGGAAGTAAATTCAGGAACTGCCAGACTCTGGACCGCCAGAATGGAGGAATACATGGCACAGTTAAAAGGGGAGACTCATCTGAGAGTAAGATTGAATTTCTCAGAGAAATTCAAAGACTCTGAAATTAGGGATCAGTATAAAAATATGCACATCACTCAAATCCCCACGGACTCCAAAGGAAAGACTGCAGTAGCATTCTTCAAAACTCAGCTCCTACAGGTGCTCAGTCTAGAAACGAAGCCTAACACAAGCACTAATTCCTAAATCTAGTGACAAAAGTCACCCAGACTTAATACCATGATCCACACCTACAATACTATCAGTCTACCAACCAGCCCAAGCTCTACACACTCCAGAAGGGTGCTGATCTTTCAAGTGGCTCCATGTCAGCAGGATTTCAATCCAGCATGTAAGAAACCAACAGAATGTTCTGTATCCGACAAAGTAAAAAATCTTTTCCCCACATGGACCTAGACTCTCTGACTCACCAGACGAAGAAATGGTGACCAGCAAAGAAAACCAGACACCACATCTGCAGATTGATCTGTAGAAACATCTACATCATGCGTCAAAATCCCATGGCCACACTGTCCCTAGGGTGGGGCTGCCTTGTACCACTCCACTAGGAAAGAGTGACCCTAAAAGCAGTGTAAACAGCCAGGCATTGATCATCCCACATAGCGGGTTCCTCCAGTGGCACAGAGCTGGCACAGTGGCTCCTACACAAACACATCCCTGCAGCTGCTGTAAGGGGCATTTTCAGGGATTCCATGGACCCCAGCAACTCCTGGCTAATGTATTGGCCCCTTGAAACTTTGGCAACCAGGGTAAGTGGTCATGCGTGCGATGTAGAGCAGCCTCAGGATCTAAGGAGCACAAAGGTTGTTTAAATCCACCTTTAGAGATGTGTGCGCATGCCACACACACACACACGGTGTTGTAAGCTCTTTCTTGGCCACAGCTAAAGACCAAGGCCCCAGACTTTCTTTATACAATAGTTCATTTACTAAATGGTGTAGTGCGTATCTCAAGTCCAAGTCTTTTCTTGCAGCTCTAAGGTTGTGAAGTTAAAAACACTGTATCTTAGTAACATTAATTGTTGGGCGTTTTAGTGGGAAAGGTTATTTCTCCCTCTCTCCTATGACTTTGAGACTCTTTCCTCTCATTCCTTTTGCATTAAGTAAGTGCTTTCCATTTCCTGACAAATGCTCGGAGAGAGCTGTGATATTTGGGGGGCAGTTCATTCCCAGGGACATATATTTGATGTGGTTAGGTGTTAGGAAACCACAGGGCCTGACCACCAGTAAAAAAATCACATTTTACAATTAGACAAGTTGGAGGACGGGTGACATTTTCTTTAGGCTGTTTCATGCCTCCATGGCTAAAATCAGCCAAACACATATAGCGCTAAGCCAGCCACCTCCACTGTCATGATAAAATGGTTAATCTAAAGTGTGTATTGATTTATTTCTAATGCTCTAGCATTTGAAGCACCATTCAGGTGTGTTATATTTCCCCTTATGAAGCTCTTTATTTAAAGGCAATTTATGAAAAAACAATTTTTATGTAGGTTATTTATGTCACACTGAACAATACTGTATATCTTGTCAATATCTGTGTATAAACTTTGCAACAAAAACATTTAAACTAAAAAGAGGCTGGGTTGGGCAGATATATGCTTCCAATTATTCCTAAATAAAGTGCATGGGAACAGAGCGGGCGTCAACAATTGAGCATAAATGAAACTCCCAGGGCTCACCTGCATTAGGGATTTTTACACCAATGTAGCTAAGGGAATGTTCACTCCCAGTATGAAGTAAGTACATTGGTATAGCTACACCAGTGTAAAAATCCCTAATGCTGACAAATCTTTAGGGATACAGGGCCAGATTTTCTGGTCTGGCTAAACTGCACCCAGTGCAGCAACGATGGGGTGGAGGGATAGGAATAGAAGCAAAGGTGGATATAAGCCACACGTATGCCCACCTTATTCTAGGATTGATTAGAGAGAGCTTGGTCCAGTCCCAAGTGTATATTGGAGCAACCTAAATCCACACAGTGCATCCTCCAGAACTGATGACCTTTTAGCCCCTCTTTCGATTACTGAGTGATTGACACAGACATCAGCCACATACAATACTTACTGATCATGCTCTAATCACAATGGTCAAAATTTTCTAAAATTAGGTTTTGAAGATAACGTTTTCAAATTTTGAACAGCCTAAGCCCCATTTTCAAGGGAGTTAGACAATCAGGTTCTTAAGTCACGCAGGTGCTCTGGGTAATTTTACTCCTAAATCCTTACTCAGATCTCAAAAGTGATCTGACTTTCAAAAGTGCTGAAAACCTAAGAACTCCCATCCAATCACTGGCTGCTGTTGAGCGCTTAACACTTTTGAAAATCAGGCTGTTTATTTAAGTCCCTAAATATGGCTTTATAATCTAACCACAGGCTTCTGTTTCTGAAGATCTTGGTCCATAACTTCAGTTTGACGTGAGAGCAAACTGTGAGCCACAGGACTTCACCCATCCAGCATTTAAGAAATAGGTTACAAAGAAATGGGCATTTTTCTCTGAGACAAATTACAAGTTAGCACCGTGGGGCAGGACCAAGGGCATCACACTGATCTTGAGGAGTTGTTGCACTATATGTTAAAAAGCAGTCTCTAAGCAAGGATTGTACTAAATTCTGACTGATGAGCAAACCTCTGAAAATCCTACATCGGATCTGAGTGATAATCCAACCACTGCTTTGACATAATCCACTGGAAGAATGAGCAAATCGTTCCTCCTAAGGGAATACAGGATGTGACGTTATCTAATTAAAATATAATAATACAAATCATTATTGCTACCACTGTTATATAATTGCAACGAATCTTATACAAAGTATAATAAATGGCCGGAAAGGGTTAAGCAGCTTGCAGGCTAAATAACCCAGAGCCAACCTTTAAAGTCATGTTAGAAAGTATGTGAATGGTAATGAGGGCCATTCAATGCTAGATAGGTTTGCATTTCAAAGTTCTAGCCTATGTTGTTAGACATTAGAAGTGATACTAATTGTATGTATGTATTCATAAATGCTAGCCATGTAAACAGACAGTTCTTGTCTGGCAATATAACTATTAATTCAGAGGTCAAAAGGGCATATTAACATTTAGATGAATCTTGGGTGAAATAATGTCATTGTCGAGATGTCTCTTGGAAGTTTGTGACAGACTGCGTAATGGATAAATTGCCCTACGTTAATTTGTGTAACTAACTACCGTTGGTGCTTAGGAAACAGAAGGTTACATCAAAAGCCTGTTGTTCACCCAGGACTGTGTGGTCAAGTGGCTGCTAGAACACGGTATAAAAGATCCTTGGGTCCTGATCCTGTCATCTCAGCTCTGCTTGATGCTTCAATGCAGGGAAAGCTGAAACCACAAGACTGAGATCCCAGCTCTGACTAGACACCCTGAATATAATCTGGACTATAGCCTATGAACCAATTATGAAAGAACACTTTGCAACTACAAAGCTCATCCTCTCTACTATGAATCTGAACCTCAAGAATTATACTCATATCTGTATGTATACTGATCTTTTAACCTATACTCTCTCTCTCTCCCCCTCTCCTTTTTTTAATAAATTTTAGTTTAGTAAATAAGAATTGGCTATAAGCATGTATTTGGGCAAGATCTGGAATATTCATTAACCAGCAAGGTAATGTGTCTGATCCTTTGGGATTGGTAGAACTTTTTTATACGATGAACAAGACTTTCAGTAATCTTCATCATATTTAACTTGGGTGTCTAGGTGGAGGCCTGAGGCTGGGTAACTTTAAGGGAACTCTATTGTTGACTTCTGGGTAACCAGTAAGGTATTACAGAAGGTTTTGTGCTGTCTTGGTAAATCTAAGTATTGGAATATCCACCAGCTTTGGGGATTGTCTGCCCCATTCTTTGCAGTTCAGCCTAATTGAGTGACCCCTCAGCTGGTTCCCCTGGGATTCTGGTCACACAGGAGTTGATGACTACTGTGCCCTTGCCATAGGAACTTGTGAGACAAAGATGGTCTCTGATTGATATGGTCTTTAATACCGATATTCTCTTCTTTATTTGCTTCCCCTTCATATTTCTTTGGGGACCATCTGAAATTTGGCCTGCATTTTAATGGTTAAGGAATGCAACTTGTCACATTTGGTAGCACAGAGAGATCTTAGATCAAGTCCAAAGGATATTTTCCACACCAAGGAGAAGAGCAAGAAGGCCTGGCTTAGAAATTACCACCATAGCTTAAATCTCCCTGCCCAACTTCTTGATCCTCACTGCTGCTCTAACTTGCAAATGGTCACAAAGGGTCATTCCAACACCCTCCCAGGATCATTAGAGCTCACTGTGCTCCAGCCATGCCCACTCCTGTCAGTGGCATGCCCGCTGCATGGTTAGGAGTACCAGCTGTGCCAGTGTATGCCTACCTGGGAGAGGCACATCCACAGACCAATTCACTCCCATTGTTTTCCCAAAACTTTCTCTGCAGTTTAAAGTTGCAGGGGGCAGGAGGGAGGAAAAATATTTTTTTCCAGGAGTCTCATTTCAGAAGGATTCCAGGTTGCTTCACCATAGCCATGTTATTTTTGCCTTCCTGAATACTGGACTGATGTACGTGCATAGGTAATTGGATCGTGTTTCAGTACTCCCAAAGCAACCTAACACTAAGGATGCATCCATCGAAAATAATTGAAGGGATGGCCCATTCCATTAATGCACCATAAAAATTTATAAAGAAATGAATCAAGTCATCTATGCTACCCACCTGACAATGCCAGATCACTCCCTGCAGAATATTTTCCCGTGTTTTGCCCAACCCAGTTTTAAATGTCTGGTGATGGGTCTCCCAGCACTTCCTCGGGAGAACACCTTCCATAGACAAACAGATCTCACTGGCAGGAACCTCTGCTCTGAAAAGAGGATTCCATAAAAACGGCCAAGTTTATAATTTCTGAGCAATCTCCATGTCAAATGTGCTCAGTTTACAAACAGAAAGGCAGCTTTTTAAACTACCAGACTTGTACACTCAGCCTGGGATCAGAAAGTTCAGATAAGCTCTTTCCAGCCCACACGTCACCATCAATAAGAATAAACATGTTGTCAAGTATCGGGGGTCGCTGTGTTAGTCTGTATCCACAAAAACAACAAGGAGTCTGGTGGCACCTTAAAGACGAACAGATGTATTTGAGCATAAGCTTTCGTGGGTAAAAACCTCACTTCTTCAGATGCATGGAGTGAAAGTTACAGAGGCAGACATAGATATACGGACACATGAAGAAAAGGGAGTTACCTCACAAGTGGAGAGCCAGTGTGGACAGGGCCAATTCGATCAGGGTGGATGTGGTCCACTCCCGACAACCCTTGAGGTCATAGGGTCAAAAGCAGGGAGCCAGGGGGCGACACTGAGCAGAGAACCCTGGACAGCGCCCATTGCTCCTCGAAGGAGCCAGTGGATGAGGCCCAAAGGGACTCTGACCAGAGACATGACTTTCGGGAGGAGTGGAAAGAGGCCGTGCATTTGCAGAGCACCTCCCCCATCCATCCATCCATCCATCTCCTCCTAGTATAGTGGATGGCCACCTTGGCTAGCGCCAGGAGGACGTTGATGAGGAGGTCTTGTGACTTTATGGGGCCACAGATGGGGTGTGCACACAGCAGGAGGTGTGGAGAGAAGTGTAGTCACAGCCGAAGGAGAAGGTTCTGAAGGAGAGGGAATAGGGGTTGCAGCCTGGTGCACTCATGGTGGACGTGCGCCAGGGTCTCCCTCATGCTGCAGAAGGGGGGTGAGTCATTGTAGCTGAGTGAGCAGCCCTGGTCCAGCTGCAGCTTTGCCTCACAGTATCTCAATCTGGCCCGCAGTAAACAAAGTCTATTGATGATGCACAAAATGGAACAGAATCCAGCTCACTCACATTGTAGCTGTTCTGGGTCTGCAAGGATAACAAGAATAAAGAGCAATACCTGCTTTTTCTAGGGACAGGACATGTATTGTTCTGACTATAGGAACATGAGAGGAAGTAGCTTGTTCTACACAGCTGAACATGCATTTATTCCAGTATTCCTAAGTAAATGGAAGAGGCCGGGTGGTTGTGGCTTTGGTTTTGTTCGACTTTCTAGGGAGGAGATGTAATAATTACAACTCTCTTGGTGAGTCTCGCTGTTCTAATGAGAGCAGGATCAGCATCTGAATAAATGATTTTGCCCTTGACTTGCAATTCACCTTTTAAGCTAGAGAGACTCAACATTAGTATTTTCGGAAGAAGAAGCTTAACAACCAACCAACCAACAAAAAAAGACACCCAGCAAAGCCTGTACCAATTTCTTCATTAATTTCCCTAATGCCCATGTGGTCATTTCAGACACATCAGCCAGTCACTGTATTAAGAATGCTATGATAGCCCGGAGTTTCAAATACAACATCTGGAAGAAGAAGCTGCTGCTGTTTCAACACTTCAGCGAGACAGAGAAGGAAGAAAATTCTAAGGGCAGAGGTCAGATTGTCCAGGGGGAGAATAAGCCTGTCTTCAGTTACTAATCACTGCTGAGTGGAATCTTGAAATTATGGACTGGGTGATTTTCATCTAAATCTTCTCTCTTGAGCCGAGGAGTGCTCCAGTGACAGTGAAAGGATCTTCCTTAAATGTAGAAAGAAACAAATACACTGTGTTTCACCCCAGCCTTCCAACAGCAGAAGAGAGCTCTGCCAAAGGCTTCTCTTGGCTGCAGAATTCCAGGGGACTATTTCTATAGCATTTTGGGGGTTCCTTATTAAATAATTACAATAGTGCAGAGAGGGGTTTACTGAGACTGGGGCCCAATAGCAGTGGGTGCTGTGCAAACACACAGTGAGAGAGCACCCTGCCCTGAGAGCTTGCAATCTCAATAGGCAAGACAGACAAAGGGATGTGAGAGTAACCTGAGGCACATAGCAGGTCAATGGCACAGCCAGGAATAGAACCCAGGTCACCCACATCCACCGGACCATCCTGTTGATGCCTCCTTCTATGACCTTCCTCTATGTTCCCGTGTTCCATACACCCCTTTTGTGTCCCTTCCATCATGCTCTACCAGTCTCCTGCCCCCACCCCCAACTCCATGCTGTCCCACCTCCAGAACATCCTAGTCTAAGATGGTGGAGCCAGATTCCTTGCCACCCTCCATGTGTCCCCCAATCCATAACTCTCTCAGCCTCTTACATACTCTCTATACCCCCTCCTAGATCCCTGCCTCTCCGCATTTCCCCTGGTCTCCTATTCTCGGGTCCCCATGCCCTCAGACGTAATGGGGTTGCACGGGAAGCGAGCATCAACATTCACTACAAAGCGGCTTCTGCTGCTCCAGCGTACCGTTTTGCACTGCTATCCATTTTCCCACAAGCAGGTGCTTTGCCCTGAGGGTTGCAGCCTCGACACACCACCTTTCATACAGCAAATTCAGTTGTGCCGTAAGGCTGAAGTATTTCATGACTCCAGGAAGAAGTTATTACTGGCCAGTCATGCTAATTTTACTGCTATCGCCATGAAGAAGGGCAAGATGCAAAAGAATGCACAAACCTCTGACAGAATTGATTGAGATGGAGATAGATACTTATCCAAGAGTGCAGATGTGCATATGCTGTTCTCATCCAAGCATCTCAGAAGGAAGCATGTAAAGGTTTTGTTTTATATAAGGAAGATCAAAATGTTATGGACTAGCTAGCTGTATTTATATCAATGCATTTTACAACTACAATTAATGTCACCAAGATAGGAACAATGTAGCCGGTATCATAAGCATAACCATTTGCGCAAACCGTTCCCTCCTGCAACAAAACCCACGGAAGAGATCAGCTCCGCAGAATCTCTACCTAAGCGTTCTGTAGGAGAGGTGGGGTCTGGCCCCTGGGAGAATGAACTTCAGATCCACAACCAACTCCCCAACAGTGATCCTGTAACTCTGCACTGGCTTTGGAACTTTGGTGTCATTTATCCTCACCCTCTCCCCGCACCCACCATCAGTTCCCCTTTCAACGGGTGAAGCACATTCCCCACCCTAGAGCAGGCGCAATAGGAAAGTTAGTATAGCCCCAGTGGCGTAACACACTGGAGATTCATACCCATTCTGTTGAAAATTCATTTCAGAAAAGGTGTGTTATATTTTGACACTAGTTGATTACATTGTTGAGTTTCAAGGCTTAAGAAGGCAAAACTGAAGTCAAAAGTACGTTGGAAATTGGTTGGTGTGATAATGAATATGCAGTTACTTGTCAGTGAGGAACTCGCTGCAATCCTTCATTGTGCGTTTCTAATCTTTTGAGTTAGAGGATATATGTTCTCCCCCCTCCCCCCCAGAAGTATCTGATAGAGAGGGTTGCAAAGATTTGGCTTGATGTTGAAGAAAGTTCTAAAATCTATTGAGCCTTAACTATCTTTTTCTTAAGTTACTCATGTGGAGATATTATAAATGGTATGTTATTATAGGTGCTTGAAAACAACTCTCTGTAGCTTTGTAATTCCCCCACTAATCTTCACTGCACCTCAACTCCCACAAACCACTGAAAAGCACCTCTCCTCAGCCAGGCCTGCCCAGTTTCAAAGTCATCGAGCAAACCATTTCAGAGATCTGAGGAGCCAAAAGGAAGGGCTAGAAGGATTTTCAAAATTGAAAAAGTGTTCTGATCCACACACCCCGCAAGCCCCATTTCCACACAACAGAGTGTTCACCTTGAACTAAACTTTCCCTGGCTAAGATGTGCCACGTACAGTTCCCAATGGATTGATTTAACAATGATGAAATTACAGAGTGCGTGTCAAAAATCTCACTCATAATAACTTGCTTGCTGCAATCTTAACTCTGGAAGGACAATCAGTCTCTCCACAGTGCTAATCAGAGCTCAACTCATTTGAAAATTAAAATCAACTAAGTTAATAATTCTTTCGTTCCCCAGAGAATAATCACTCAGACTAACTGTAGCATTCACTACAATTTTATTTTCAACAATTGTGTAGAGCCAATGCCACTACCCCATCTGTCACATGAACTGGGCTCTATCAATATTGACTTGATATTTTGGAAAGTTATGAATTTCTTCATAATCCCAGGGGATTTTGAGGGGAATGAAAATCCACAGCCTGATGGAAATTATTATTTTGTTGGCTGCCTGTTTAGCTTCAGGATCTCATTTTTAAAAAGCATGCCTCGTAGGAAATACATTCAATGTGTTCTGAAACAATCCAATTAAACTCACGCACTCCCGGAAAGCCAGCACAGGAGAAGAGTGCTTAATATGGGAGTCAAAATCTTTTCCATTTTGCAAAGTTGGTGTGAGAATTGACCAGCCCAATATCCACACACCCACACTCTTTACCATGACGATAATGGTGGGGGGGGGAGGAGTGGAAGAAGAATTACCCGGGGTTGCATTGAAATAAAAAGTACAGGATTTAATTAAACAGTTTTACAATTCTGACTTGATCAACCATCTGTTTTTAATCAGACTGGAGAAAAGTGAATAAATAGCAAATAAAAGGAGGATGCCCATAAATACAGTACAGAGGAGAACAACGAGTCCATTTCAAAGACTAATTTCAGAGACAAGGAAAGCAGAATGAGTGACTTACCTCAATTACAGGCTGGAAAGAGCAATAACGATACACCTACATCCTTCCTTCCTGATGCAACTAATTTTAGGTCTTTTGATAGAAGTCTAAAAGGAAATACAAAAGACAATTGTATTTAACTGCCTTCCCTGCAGAGTGCCTGTACAAAGTAGTAATAGGCTTTTGAAGGAACACCGGTAAAAAGAAGTGAGTGAACAAATTACAACTCAAAAATATAATTCTTACAAAATAAGAGAAAAGAAGATAGCTGTCCTGAAAATTCCTTGTAGGTCTTACTAAATGTTAAGTGAATGAAACCATACAGTAATTAAATGACACAGAGGCAGACTGACTCTTAGAGTTACACCACTATTCTCAATAAAGCGACACCAGGCATCAGTTTGGCCCATTTGTCTCCATGACAAAGATGACAAACTAATCTTGCAAACCCCTGAAGAGCTAAACTAAAATTTCCACTAAGAAGGCAGCTTTGCATTGACTGGAATGATACAACTTTGCTAACTTGTCTCTAGCAAACTCCGGTACTTGCTAAAGCAACAGTTCAGCTACTGACCTGCAATGAAAGCTTTGTGTTCAGCTTCAGCATTTCCTGACGGCAAACAATCTGCGGGAGGTGGGGGGGAAGCAGTTTCATGGAATGAACTGTTAAAAAAAGAAAATCCTCTCATAAGCTTTCCCTGAGGGGGAAGAAAGAATCCACAAGCTTTAAATTGGCCAGGCAGATTTAGGAGGAAGGAAAAAAAAAAAAAAAGGCAGCTCTTTCTGTTGCGTCAAAGAGCCCAGTGTGCAAATGGAACAGGGAACGGAGTTGTTACACTGGCAAGCCCTGGCTGAAGACAGCTCTTCAGTATGCTCTCAGCATCCTCTCCCAGGGCTGGCTGGATACAGTCCCACTCCTTAGGCTCTTACGGAGGAGCCATGCTACTTCAAGAGACAATCGCTAAAGGACAGTTTCTGTATGCATGCCATTCAGCTGGCTTTACGACATAGCATGAGACAGTTTCACACACAAGCGGTATTTACTTATGTATAGGAAGCAGGGAAAACATCTATACATATTCCAACTGGCAATCTTGTCACTGAATTATCAGAACTTGTAGAGAGAATCCTATTGACTGCATCACCCACCCTTTAAGTTATTTAATGTACACTTAGAACAGGGGTGGGCAAACTACGGTCCGCGGGCTGCGGCCGTTTTAAGCCAGCCCACGCGCTCCTGCTGGGAAGCAGGGTCTGGGGCTTGTCCCGCTCTAGCGCTCCAGCTGGAGTGCCGGGTTGGGGGCCACACCACACGGCTCCCAGAAGCCACGGCATGGCCCCGCTCCGAGGGTGGGGGCCGCTCCACACGTAGGAGCCAGAGAAGGGAAATGCCACTGCTTCCGGGAGCTGCTTGAGGTAAGTGCCACTCAGATCCTGCACCCCTGAACCTCTTCCCACAACCCAAGCCCCTGCCCCAGCCCTGATCCCCCTCCCGCTCTCCAAACTCCTTAATCCCAGCCCAGAGCACCCTCCTACACCTCAAACTTCTCATCCCCAGCCCCACCCCAGAGCCCACACCCCCAGCCAGAACCTGCACCCCTGTCCCAGCCCTGATCCCCCTCCTGCCTTCCAAATCCCTCAATCCCAGCCCAGAGCACCCTCCTACACCCCAAACTCCCCATCCCCACCCCAGAGCCCACCCCCCCAGCCAGAACCTGCACCCCTGTCCCAGCCCTGATCCCCCTCCTGCCTTCCAAATCCCTCAATCCCAGCCCAGAGCACCCTCCTACACCCCAAACTCCCCAGCCCCACCCCAAAGCCCTCACCCCCTCCGGCACCCCAACCCTAATTCTGCGACCATTCATGGCCCACCATACAATTTCTATTCCCCGATGTGACCGTCAGGTCAAAAAGTTTGCCCACCCTAGCTTAGAAAATAGTTTTAGGAAGGGACTGTACTTATACGACACGTCTCTTACTTGGTGCTAGAGATTCCACAGACCACCTGATGGTTGCTTGCCCTCCGTTATACCTAGCCAACTCATTGTGTACAGGGAGGTAGCCCAGGTGTAACGACTTGCCTTTAGTGGAATTGCACAGGCGTAGCTGTGCAGAGAATATTCACAATTCAATTATCAATTCTTTCACCAGTGTGTTCAGGAGGAGCAGAAACCAGGTCAAATAGCTGGGCAGGGCTAAGAGGAGTTACAAACAGGATAATGGTTGTAGGATGAGCAGTAGGAATACCTCCGATTAAGGCTGCCTAATACTTCCTATTATAAAGCAGTTTTCAGAAAACAAAGAGTAGGAATAAATGGTCAGTTTTCACAAGAGTGCCCATCTCACAAAAGGCAGAGCAGGTTGTTAGGACAATTAACTTGACAGGCTGCACCTCTGTGAGAGCCAGATGAAGCCCAGATGGGCGGGGCGGGCTGAGCTTGTATAAAGCCAGCAAGCTGAGAACAGCAGAAGGCTACAGGGGCAGTAACTGACAGCTCCTGTAAAATCAATACAGATTTTAAAAAAAAATTATTTTGCAAAATCAATGAGTAAATGGTGTAGGAACTACAGTGAACTGCAAACAAAATTCACTCAAAGTACTAGAAGAATAAACAACATCAGGCATGTAAGCAAAGGAGAATTGGTATTAACACAATGGACAAGGGAATTAAGTAACATACAGGTTGCTCTGTGCCTGTTATTACTGTTTGGTGGATTACTTAAGTGTATATGCAGCCCACAATGTGTGACCTGGGCCGCAGAGGCTGGGTGGCAGGGCAGCGGGTAGCCTGCGTAGTAACCCTAGCGAGCAACCACTCCTAGTCTGCTCTCACACGGCCTCCAGCATGTAAATTACTCCTAGCTATACTGTATGAGTGCTATGGCCAGCCACCATGAACTACACTGTGAGTAACACCAGCAAACTCCCCGTCCCAAACTTTCCCTTAGAAATGTGCATCTTGTTCTGCCCAGCACCCTCGCTGACAATACAAGCTCATATAAAGTCCATCATTTCATAATAGAAAGCGATATGCACAGATGTTATAATCCCAAATGAAGTTTTCCAAACACTTCAATCCAAACACACACTGGTTTAGATAAAACAAGTTTATCAACTACAGAAAGATGGATTTTAAGTGATTACAAGTAATGAGGCATAAAAGTCAGCACTGGTCACAAGAAAATAAAAGATAAAACAATTAATATTTAACTTAACAAGCCAAATGAATTCAAAGCATAGGTTTCTCTTACCACATACTCTAGCAGTTTTACTGGCTGGAATCCTTTCAGTCAATACCCCTCCCCCTGTTCAGTGTTAATTTCAGTGTCCTTCAGGTGTTGCTGATGCCCTAAGCAGAGAGAAAGGGAGAAGTATTTTGGGACCACTGTTCTTCTTTCTTATAGCTTTTTCTTTGAAAATAACATCACATCCTCTTTCCTGCCGAAGAGTGGCTGCTTAACCAGGTAATAATCCATTTGATTTTGCTGACACCTTGCTGAGGCATCAGTTTGTCTTTTATTTTAAGGAATTGGTTTGTGCCTGCTTTTCTAAACTTGGAATGTGTCTCAGTAATGTTATACAGTAGAATTTTATAACTTTACATCATGGGTGGCCAAACTGAGCTTGAGAAGGAGGCAGAATTTACCAGTGTACATTGCCAAAGAGCCACAGTAATACCTCAGCAGCCCCCCATCAGCTCCCAGCAGCCTCTCACCCACCAGCAGCCTCCTCGATCAGTGCCTTTCGCTCCCTCCCCCACCTCCCGATCAACTGGGAGGCTGGGAGTGGGAGGAATGAGGGAACTGCAGGCTCAGGGGAGGGGGCAGGAAGAGGTGGAGTGGGGACAGGGCCTGTGGCAGAGCCAGGGGTTGAGCAGTGAGCACTCCCAGCACATTGGAAAGTTGGCCCCTGTAGCTCCAGCCCTGGAGTCGTGGCTCTTCAGAGGTTAATATACAGGCTCCTTGTATAGGCACCATGTGGCTCCGGAGCCACAGGTTGGCCACCCCTGCTTTACATACAATGTTGCCACATGTATTTTACCAGGGGAATAATGGTCAGCAAACAAATTATGAGTTTTCAAATGATACCTCACAAAGCATACTTTGTACAAAATTCATTACAGTTTTGAAAAAGGGTGAGGAATATAGACTGTCACAAAGGATGGTCCTAAAGCCTGGGGTCCCACCTGAACACCTACACAGCAAGTTTTAGCCCTGCAGCCTGAGCCCCACAAGCCTGAGTCAGCTGACCCAGGCCAGCTGCAGCTGTGCTGTGGGTCTTTTATTCCAGTGTTGACATACCCTTAGATGTACCTTTATGGTATGTCTACCCTGCAATTAAAAACATGCGGGTGGCCCATGGGGCTCCCAGGGCTCGGGCTAAGGGGCTGTTTAATTGCAGTGTAGATATTTGGGCTCAGCCAGGAGTCCAGGCTCTAGGACCCTGCAAGATGGGACATTCCCTGAGCTCAGGATGCAACCTGAGCCCCAAGGTCTACACCTCAATTAAACAGCCTCTTAGCCTGAGCCCCATAAGCCTGAGTCAGCTGGAATGGGCCAGCCAAAGGTATCTAATTGCAGGCTAGATTTACCCTCAGATAACTAGTCTGATTCTTTACTTCAGTCAGAAATGGTTCATATTTTTAGATCCACAGGTCCAGGGTTCAGTCCCCACAGGGGGCTGTTCAGGTACATTGTTACACGCTGATAGGTGCTATCTACGGGCTTTGTTAAGCTATATTTTAGAAGCTTCAAGCTTCCAGGAGAAAAATAGTCCAAGCAGGTTACTGTCTTTAGGAGGGTGATCTTCTCCATATTAACACCCTATCTTGCAACCAGCTCCATGCACCCAGACCACTGGACCCACATGGAACCCTTTTGAGTCTCCATGGGGTCCAGGATCTGTGCAGAAAGAGGGAACATGTGGGCCTAGGGAAGAAATAGAGGGAGACACTGCCAGCTCCACACACCTGGAAAAGGTAATACAGTCCCAAACCACATTGCCTTTTCTATTGACCCTTTCTACACTGAAGAACCCTGCCATATAAAGAGGGATCTGGGGTAGCTTCAACCAGGTGAGGCCCTGATTGGCAGCATGCCTGCAGTAAAGCTGAGCTGAGCTGGCAGGGAAGAATGCTGGGAGATAGCATGGAGGCCCAGTGTGGTTGTCACTAGTCCCCTAATTCAGCCAGACAATTCCAGTTTCAAAGAAATGTCCCTTGTCTTACTGAACTTATTTTGGACCAGTGTCATAGATGGAGCTCAGGGAATCCACATGCTCTGGAGGCAGGACCAACTGGTCACTGAATGGATTCCCCAATCCCTGTGCAGTAAGGAAATGGAGGAGTTAACTGGAGATTCACCTGAAAGTAGTGCTGACTGCCTGAGTCACTTCTTCTGTGTTATCATGAATAAAGTACTTTCCTCTGGTGTAACCAAAGGTGCCCTTCTGCACTCCTCCTTGCTTGTGCCTGCAAATGGTGTCAGAACTGCCTGGGTCCCCACTCCTAAGAGAGGAGAAAATAAGGAGAAGCGAGGAAAGAGACAGTGAGTGCAACAGCTCTGTAGCTTGTCTCTGCACCCCCAACTAGTGGAGCAGCTCCCAGAACAGGCTGTGCAGCCAGGGCTGCACTGAAACTCTGCAAAGGTTGTCACTAGTCCCCTCATTCAGCTGGACAATCCCAATTTTAGAGGCAATGTCCTTTGTCCTGACTGAACCTATTTTGGACCATGATCTCACAAACGTCAACACAATGTACTATTCCTTAACAAAACAGCAAGGTTTCAGTTGTGAGCATGCAATTATTCTTGTAAACGTCCTGCAGTTTTAATTAGCCTTGTAACACTTAAGTAAGTTGGTGATAAATTCATTGACTGCCACCCACTTAAATTCCAGGCAAAGAAACCCAGAGCGCTGAATACAAATATTTTGGGCACACAGCCTAAAATATGGAGTACTGTGGCAAGCACAGGACCAGTTCTAGCTACTACAGCCTGGGGTTTTTAGTGCTCTGGATTTCAGGAATTTTTGCTTCGTGAAAGGATTCACCACTTTGATCCGCAATGTGTCAAATCAACATGCTGGGTTATGCTGTCTGTAACCTCTGTTCAGATCATGCTCCGCTCCCTGAGCCAGGACTAGATCTCTGGGATCTTAATTCCTAACATTTTACTATCACCTAGCAAACACAGGCATATAATTAAAGACTTTATCATAATGCTTATGCACATGGGGGAAGAACTAAGGCTCCACAGGCAGCTTTAATGCTGGCATTGCCCAATTTGTGAGTGCTTGATCTTGCAATGTTCTGTAATGTAGTTTGATTGTGGGCTTGTTTTTTTCTTTTTTTAATGCAATATAGACCTGTGGGGCCCCCTTTTAGGTTAGTACTATTGAGAGACTTGATGCATCTGAATTGCTAATGAGCTACACAAGCTTTCTTCTGCAGATCACCAGTTTTAATACAGCTCCACTGGCTAGGGGCTGAATGCTGTTTCCATCTGATGGATATTTGGTGGGTCAGTTCGAGTTCCCGTTCCCATCTTCTGCTAATTGCAGACTCATAAGAGAGGCCAAGACCTATATAGGCCACGGAGACTGCACTAGCCCTGTTACCCCTACAGGTAGACTTCCCTCCCCCATCCCCAAATCACATGAGACATGCTGTCAGGACAGTGTGGGGGGGAATGTTGCCCCTGTAGATCAGTACAGGACTTCTTTCACCAGTCCAGGGCTATCAGACCTACACCTTTCACAAGCAATGCATGCAAATACATGGGGGATCAAGTTAACGGTTATCGGAATATTATATGGTAACAGGCAAATTAAATAATCAAATAATTTACAGAAAACACCCCTCATCTTGCAATTATATCCCCTCCCCAGCACAACATTCCTCCAACCTCCCCCACACAACTCTTCCCTTCCTGCCCCTTGGCAGAGAGATCTTCCCCTGGGCAGATAATCCCTTTCTTTCAGTGTGGGTTGGTAGGTGACAACCAGGTGTGTGTTTGGGGGGGGGGAATGTTGCCCCTGTAGATCAGTACATTCATTACTCTGCTAGACACTAAAAATCATGGACTGAACAGAAACACTGGATTTAGTGTTCATTACAACAATCTGCAACCCACGAACACCTTTTTGTCCTCTGTGTGGCTCGAAAGCTTGTCTCTTTCATGAAGTTGGTCCAATAAAAGATATGACCTCACCCATCTTGTCTAATATCCTGGAACCGACATGGCTACAACTACACTGCATACAAAATCTCTCTTGGTATTTTATTAAGGATTTATTCAGAAAGTGGCAACAGTCCAAGATTGCAGACACTTCTGGGTCTTTCCCTGGAGTAACTGAGCTTTTCCTGTCTGCTGCTGCTTTATGAATAAAGTTGTTATCTTTATAGACTCTCTATATAACTATTGGCCCACATCTTGCCATATAACGGGAAAACACATGGAAGGAGAACAGGAGGAGTAAAATTATACAAGGTTCCCCTTGCAGTTTCTTTAGTAGATAGAAGATGTGGAGTTTGGCCCCCTGGGCGAAGTACCGAGTCCAGCCCACAGACTTCACAATCACTGAGATCCACATGTATCTTGGGACTCCACCACTGACACAGGGCCATCTGTGCAGAGCATGTGTGCCTCCACACTAGCTGTGATGCCCATTGCGACTTTCCTTGGCAGAGTATTTTTGCTCTGTGGCAAGTGATCTCAGAGCACATGCATAACAACTAGCAGTGAAGTGGCTGTGGTAAAATACATGCAATCTACTTATCCATCCACAGACATCTATTGTCTGTGGCTGTAAGGGTGGCAGGTGAGACAATCTGGAGATATTGTTGCCATGTGAATAGTGATAGTTGTGCCATCTTTGTGTTCTGATGAAGCTGATGCCACATAGAATCGAAGGACTGGAAGGGACCTCAAGAGGTCATCTAGTCCAGTCCCCTGCATTCATGGCAGAACTAAGTAATAAGCACTAGCATCCTCCCTGACAGATACACTCTCCAGCCTTGTCACTGCTGCATCTGCTTACTCTTGGCCCTGGGTCAGTTATTGTGGGTATATTCTATCGTGATGTTATCATTTGTGCAGGAAAGACAGCAGAGTTCTTACATTGCACAGCTGATGTGCTGCTGCAGCCAATTAGACAGAGGTGCTGTATGACAAATGGGCTTTGTAATTAGCTGCTGCCAAAAATCCTTTGATTCTGTCAGCCTTGCAGCACTATGTTGGCAAAAAGCAAAACTGGGTTCAGGTACACACTATGCTGGCATTCTCCTACATGTCCCACTGGGCCTTTTAAACACTTTGGCAGGATTTGTTTAGCGAGCCCATGATGCTCCGTTATTCTGTATATCTACAATACATGAGCTGGCATAAATTATCACTGCTAACAAAGCAGGGTCCAGAGTGAGGCCAACACTTCTTGGATGATTATCCTCGTGGCCCAGTGCTTGTGAATGGCTTTTGACTTAGCTCTATGGGGCAATATTTGTCCACCTTTAAACAGCTCTGACAAATGGATAGGCACAGGGATACACAGGTGACAAAACAGCAAACTTACAATAAGTTCAAAGAGGATTTTCTTACAAAGAACATGCTTCCAAAGCCCCTGTAAATAGTGAAACCAAGTTATGGCAGGAAGAAAAGTCTGAAGCAAAAACAATTTAAGTACTATCCATTTCTATAAAGAAAATGTGACAACCTCAAATACAAAATAACCAAACCTTATAGCATCTTCAGAGCAATTCTAAAGGGCTCGATACCAGAAAAACCCAGGTGACTCCAAGTATAAAACTGTACTGGGATGAAAGATTAAACCTGTGCCTATAATGGGAGTCTATACAGAGGCCACTGTGTCATAGTGGAAAATGATGGGTATATAACCCAAAGCCCTCAGGGCCACAAGAAGAGAAAGGACAGGACCGCAGGCAGAGTCTTACCCTGGTTGGGCACATGAGAAATGCCAGATGACAAAGGAACATGTTTCCTGTACACTGCGATGTCACTCCTTATCAACAAGCTAGATGGGTGAGCACAGGGAACCATGAGGGTTATGGGACCACTACCAGGCCACCACCATGGCCATGAGGGGGATTTGAAATGGGCAGCAGGGGAGTAGAAGGGGCCATGCCAGCACCACGGAACGGGTGTGGGTGGAAGGGGCTGCTGCGCTGTTACCCAAATTCATACATTCTAAGACCAAAAGGGCCCATTATGATCATCTAGAGTTTGATCTTCTGCAGAAGACAGGCCAATGGAGGGGGCTGGGAGAGGAGGAATCATGTTTTATCACGGTGTTGGGGGAAATGTTGTCACTCTGGTGATGGTGAGGGGAGGAAAAGGTACCATCAGCATGCCGATGGGGAAAATGCTGTCACCCGGGTGATGGGGTGGGGGCTTTATCACCATGGCGATGGGGAAATGCTGTCACCCTGGTGATTGGGTGGGGGGCTTTATCACCATGGCGATGGGGAAATGCTGTCACCCTGGTGATTGGGTGGGGGGCTTTATCACCATGGCGATGGGGAAATGCTGTCACCCTGGTGACGGGGTGGGGGCTTTATCACCATGGCGATGGGGAAATGCTGTCACCCGGGTGATGGGGTGGGGGCTTTATCACCATGGCGATGGGGAAATGCTGTCACCCTGGTGACGGGTGGGCGGGGCTGTCACCCTGGCGACGGGGCGTGCTCTCGGAGCGCACCCTGTATCCGGCTGGCCCCAGCACGCCGGGCTGCCCGACACGCGGGGCGGGGTATCTGTGTGTGAAGCGCGCGCGGGCCCCAAAGTGCCGAGGAGGGGCGGGGCAGCTGGCTCCGCCCCCAGCGCTGCGGCGGCCCCGGCCCCTCACAAGGCCGCGCTCGCCAAGAGCCGGCGTCCCGCTGACACCGGAAGTGCACTTGCTGCCCGCAGCTAACATGGCGGATGCGGCTTCCCGCAGAGCCACGCGCGTAGCAGCGTGGCCGTTGTGCCCTCACTGGCCGCTGCCTTTCGCTTTGGGGCAGCACGTGGGCTGTGACGCGTAAGCACCCATACGCCGCGCAGGCGCCCTGGGACGGGGAAGAAGCCAGTGGCTGCAGAGGATGTCGGCGCAAGGGGATTGCGAGTTCCTGGTGAAGCGGGCCCGGGACCTGGTGCAGGGGGACCTGTGGGCGGCCAAGGCCTGGCTCATCACGGCGCGGAGCCTCTACCCGGCCGACTTCAACATCCAGGTCAGGGCGGCAGCCCACCCCTCCCGCTCCCCGCTGTGTGCGCGGCCCGCGCCTCGCCCCCCTCCCCAGAGTGCCTTGCGGCAGCCCCCCCTCCCCGCGTGCACCTCGCACCCCCTCCCCAGAGTGCCTTGCGGCAGCCCCCCCTCCCCGCGTGCACCTCGCACCCCCTCCCCAGAGTGCCTTGCGGCAGCCTCAGGGGAGTGTGGATGTGGTTGGTCCTCATATTCAGCATCTTAGGCACTTGGCTGGTCTTGCGACACGGAGCCAGCCCTTGCAGCAGGACCCTCTCTCTGCCCTGAGCTGAAGGGTAGCACTGACGCCGGCCTCCTCTGAACCCTGGGGAGGAGCATGGTGGCAGCACATGGCCCAGGCCCCCCACATGGGGCTGGTCCTACCATGCCTGTGGTCATACTATGCCCACAGCCATGGCAGGGACCTTAGGGACCTGGCTGCATCCCAGCCTGCAAACCACTTGGAGCATGGCTGAGGTCCTATGCTGCAGGGATGTACCTATGGCCCTTGCACCGCGTGCTGAGGCCTTGCACTGAGCTGATGCAGTCCTCGTGGAGTGACATGAGGGCCACCCAATGCAGGGGTGCTCAGGTGAATTGGCTAAAGGTGTGAATTCAGCATGTTAAATGCCCTGGGGATTGCTCTTGCGGGGCAGTAAAGTTGCCATTCATGGGAACCCCTTTTCTTCTGAGATCGCTTCCACACGGGGTTTGATGTGCTTTAATTTACATGCATTGTCTTCGCATTTTCAGTTGATTCATTTGAGCTTTCATTGGTATTGTCTTATAGACATGACCTGTGCAGGAGCTAGAGCTAGCCTGAAAAATAAAAACCTGTACTAGAGAAGTGGTAGTCCAGAGCACACAGAGTACGGGGAAAGCAATGAAGACAAAAGTTTTTTCAGTCCCACTCAGTTCAAATGCTTTCCTTTCTCTTCACCTTTCAGCACAACAAAATTCCAACCTGGTGAAGCAAACTAAAGTAAAAACACAAATGGACTATAGGAACAATAAGTGGTTAATGATGCGAGAGTCATAGCCTCTGCTGTGTGCTGGCAGTGCTTCTTTCTGTTCCCAGGCACAGCTGTATAAAATTGTACTTTACAGCATTCCAGTGTAAGAATTTTGGCATACAAAAGATTAACACTTTCAGACTGTCACAAAATATAATTATTACTAAGAGTCTACTTGAATTGCAGGATGATTGTCAAAAATTGCGGCTGAGTTGCGGACAAACCATGGAAAATTGTGGTAAAGTAATAATGGACCTTATTATTTGCCGTAATAAAGTCCATTATTACTGTTTTGCTGTTGGCTGCCCGGGGCTGACAGTGGGAGCATGGGGCTGAGAGGAGGGCTCTCGCTGTCAGCTGCCCGGGGCATAGGTATGGCACTGTAGCTATGCTGGTATAACCCTATTATATAGATGCAGTCTACACCGACAGAAGGATTTTTTCCATCTGTGTAGGAATATCACCTCCCTGAGCAACAGAAGCTAGGGTGATGGAACCATTCTTCCATCGATCTACCTGCATCTATACTGGGGGTTAGGTCAGCGTAGCCACATTGCTCAGGGGGGTGGATTTTTCAAACTTGAGGGACATAACTACGTAAATTTAAATGTTAAGTGTAGATGTGGCCTCATTCATTAGGATGTTCTAAGTTGGATGTGCACATTTTTCACTTCTGCCATTCTTGTGTTGCCTAGTTGCATTGTCAAGGCAAATAATCAGGGTTCTGTTTTTGTTTTGTTAAACTAGGGAATGCCATAGAAAACCTCCATTGCAAACATATACAGCCCTGATCCTGCCAACACTTAAGCACATGCTTGACTTCAATAGCACTACTAGTGCTAAAAGCTAAGTGTGCTCATACGTGTTTGCAGGGGGCAAAGGCTGTAAAGTGAAGCATCGATACGTTAGGAAATGCCAAAGTTAATGTCACTTGAAGAAACTGCCATTATGTCCATGTGTTATGATAGTGCTTTTCAAACTTTCATATTGTGACACACAAAAGAGATTGTCATTTACCACCTTTCCTTCTATTCCCAGTTGTGTGGCCGCACAAGCTCTCTCATTCATGAACAAATAACATTCCTGTGACAATTACAGCTACTGTTTCCAAGGAGAAATAATATTTAAAAAAATAACTATTGCATTTTTATGAAATCTAGCAAGGAGGAAGGAACAGTCCTCTGCAGGGCCCCAGCAAATGGTCCTGTGGATAAAACAGCATGTGATCATATAGTAAAAATGCTGTATTGTAATGCATACATTCAAAGGTACAGAGTTAGCTTTAACTTTGGCATTTCTTGACTTCAGAGTTTGTGCCCACTTCTCAGCTGATGTAAATTGGCATAGCTCCATTAAAGTCAAAGGAACTATGTTGATTTACACCAGTGGAACATCTGGCCCTTTCACTTTTCAGTCTTGAATAATCTTCTACCTTTATTTTGTACTAAAGTTGCATAGCTGCATAAATGTATATGGTGGTTTACAGAAAATTTAAAGACTGGAACCTGCCTTCACCATGAACTCACAGTTTAACTCAGACAAATATGATATACAGGACAAGGGTGAAGAAGCAAGAATGCATGGACTCAGGGAGGAGTTCAGCCTAGAAAATGTTCATAGAAGTGGGATTCAGAGAGGAATTTGAAGGAGGAGAGAGTGTGTACTTGGATATGCAAGAAACTGATCAGATTCCTTCAGCAGAAGACTAGAGAGAACCCTTGGAAAACTCCAAAGAGGGTAGGGGTGTCAGAATCCATTGAGTGAAGATGGGTGTTATGCTGAAAGTTGCACAGGCATTGTCATGTTAAAGATCATGGTTTTGGTTTGCTTTTTAAACCTTCCTACAATTAAAAATGAAAACTTGTAAAAGTTTAATTGCTTTTGGCATTTCACCCAGCAAAGACAATGAAAATAGACCAGTCAGTTTCATTACTTTGTTTATAGTTGGTTTAGACAAATGTTTGTGTCTCCTGCACTAGCACAGTGCTGCAGTGTTTGGGTTTCAGGCTTTGCAGCAGGATTTTTATTTGTATAAAAATAACCTTTTTCATTGGAGTTTTCCATTATTTACATTGGCCTTAGGTGTTGTCAAAACTTGAACCAAATTTGAGTAGTGTCCCTGGGAGTAAACTTGCTTGTGTAATTGATGGAGTTCATTGTATTGCCATTGCTTATTTTTATTTTAGAGAAGATAAAATCAACTTATTTATCTTAACAATATTAAAACATATAGCAGTTAAAGTAATATTTTTTTTATGGTTACAAATATTTACCATCACTTTTTAGTTTCTGAATTGAATACTCAGTGTGGTACTTTCAGTATTTACTAGTCAAATATGGGCTCATTATGACAGGTTTCAGTATGGAAGAAGTAAGTGGGTACATGAGTATATGCAGTGTGGCTAATCTTCCATTCTCTTGTATTTCAGTATGAAATGTATACTATTGAGAGGAATGCTGAGCGGACAGCATCAGCTGGCAGACTGTTATATGACATGTAAGTAACAGAAATGCTTTTTGCTTAATTCTCTTTTGAAAGTGTATTGTAAACTTAACTGAACATAGAACTCTAAATACACTCCAGTCTTTTTTTTTTCCATGCTGTATACCACAGTATTTTTATCATAAGATGGGAGTGCAAGGATCTTCAGAAATCTTATGCTGATGTTATGTTGTTTCTGTAGGCAAACTAGACAGATCTTACTAATCTTTTAAAAACAAAATCATCCATGAAAGCAAAATATTCCTTTGCATTTCTCCTTACAGGTGCTTTCAAAGCAAGCTTTCTCTTTTAAACTGAATTTGGGATTATTCTAATTTGCCTGACCCTTTTTTCCAGGTTTGTGAATTTTCCAGACCAACCAGTGGTGTGGAGGGAGATTAATGTTATTACATCAGCATTAAGGAATGACTCGCAGGATAAGCAGACTCAGTTCTTAAGAGGTAAGGACTCTATCATCTGACATAGGTGGAGTCTAGTGGGAGTCTAAGAATAAATCCCCAGGCTACACAGCTGATTTGGAAGCCGCAAGTCCTAGTCTGGTGAACTATCTGTGGTCTATTGTATACAGTGACTCTCAGCCACAGAGACTCACCCACTGTTACGTTTAGGAGACACAGGGGAAGAAGCAGGGCAGGGAGCTGAAGCACTGTGAGAAGTGCAACTACTGGCTCCACTCCTATGTCAGTATCCCTTGCTAGGGAACAACCTGTTGTTGGCTAACAGAGGATTTGATGAACCACAGGTGGCTTGTGAAATTGGGACTCGAATCTGACAAACAAAATGTAGTTTGCTGGCTAAGAACGTGCACCAGAACAGTTAGTGAAGGCTGTGGGGGCAGGTCACGGAGAACAGTTTGTGTAGGGATTATAGAGCCAAACATTCATAAATACCTCCTGTGAAAATGCATCAGAAGGAGTATGTAGCACTCTTATTTCTAGCCAGACACTTCACTTCACTTCTTAACTCCTTTTCTCATTTACACAGGGTCGGAGGTGCCCATGATTCTTGCCACTTCTTCTAATGACTCAAGTCACCAATAAATAGAATGGCTGTAGTGTGTTGATACTGATGAGACCTTCTTGGAAATTGACCTTTTAAGGGTTTAATAAAGGATATAGAATCATAGGGTTAGAAGGGACTGCAAGGGTCATCTAGTCCAACCCTCTGCCAAGATGCAGGATTTGTTGCGTCTAAGCCATGCAAGACAGATGGCTGTCAAGCCTTTTTGAAAACCTGCAGTGAAGGAGATTCCACGACTCCCCTATGGAGTTTGTTCCCAGATGGATTTGATTTAAATCACTAGTCAGGAAGACTTGATTTAATCATGGATTTCTATATAAAAGTGCATTCTTGTTGGTTGTTATAACCTTAATACATATTCTTCACAACTCCGAGATAGATGTAGGTTTTTAGAAGGTACACACTATACATTTTTAAAATGATTTGTTTTGAAAACTTTTCAGATTAGTTTTACAGCTATATCAGAAAATGAATCATTGTTTGGTTATTCCATTTACCAAAGGTAATTGAAGCAGATATTTATGAAGTCATTGGGAGGTGAACTATCTCCAATTCAACAGGTTAATCATTAATATTTGGAGGATTTTCTTGCCATGCTGTATTAGGAGGAAAACATCACCAGACACACACATCGATTGTTTTATTTAATTAAAACAACAACGTTATGTATTCTGGATTTTTTTCTTCAACAGCAAATGTATAAATATTTTAACAAAACAAGCATATGAATTTTTGAGTTCAGTTGAACATTCAAGTTTTTTAAAATCAGGTTTGTTTTTGTTAAAATTTGTTTTTAACTAAAATAGTTAAATGAAATATTTAAAAAAACAAAAAAAAACCAAAAATTAAATCGACTCTGTCCACCAGGTCAACACGAGAAACTTAAAATATTGGCTTCTGCAGCTAACTCAGTCGTCTTCACCTTCAGTTTCCTGTTTGTTCATAATCTGGAAAAGAACAACAAGCTTTCCTGCTTTTCCAGGTCCCAAACGATTTCTCAATTTGGATTGAATTAGTCCAAAGGAAGAAAATATTCTTTCTACACCGGCAGAAGAAGCTACTGCTGTTAAAAGTGAGATTATCACTTCAACAGTCTCTGAATCCAAGTGCTTAAGTGACTTCCACCAGTTCACTGGTGTGACTTTCTTTAAAACATCGTCAGCAAACATATATTTCTTGAATGGTTCTTATTCCCAAACTGGGTCACTTTTACGGCCTGCTGCCATTATAGGTTTTCCCTTCTAGTGAGAGAATGGTATGGTAGATCTCAAATCAATGAAGGCTACACTCAGAAAGACCTCAAGACTTTGGGAATAGGCTGCTCAAACAGTTTCACTTTTGTTTCAACTGCCTGTCCCTCCCTTCTCACATTTATCTCTGGATTTCTTCTCCTTGTCCAGATCTATTCCGCCCCCAACAATCTTCTATTCATTGAACTTTTTGAAACTTTGCACTTTTAGAAAGAGGTAAGGGATTGACTCTGTGTACACAAATTTGCAGAGGGACAGTAGGGTTGAGGTCTGTTATTTCTCACCTCTCTATATTTATTTAAAAATATTTTTGCTGTTAACAAGCATGTTATCTCTGGAGGCACAAATCCACAGTTTGAGAACTGCAAAACTAAGTATCTCTGATGGTATCTTCTGGACTGAGCCCCATTGTGTAGATAGAAAGACTAACATAAATAATCTATACAGAAGCCCCTGGAACCCCATAATATTGGGTCCCTAATCCATGAACTATTGGAAGTCATTTACAAAACTTTTCTTAAACATTACATGAATATATTGTCTCATACTATAGAATTAGGATTTATAATCCCTATTCCATGATGAGATATCTTTGAGCTATAATGTATCTTAATTAAAACTATTTTTAGATAGGTTTTTTTCTTCTAAAAGCATTTTATCAAAAACATCTGATTTTTATTTCATTGATTTTTATCCACCCTGGTTTGCTCCTTTGTCCTACTGTTCTTACCGTTAGGAAGTATTTCCTGAGATATAATCTACAACTGGTATGCTGTAGTTTGGACCCATTACCTCTTGTCTTGCCTTCTGTGGCAAGAGAGAACAATTTTTCTCTATCTTTTTATGTCAGCCTTTCAAGTATTTGAAGACTGCTATCATGTCTCCCCTTAATCTCTTCTTTTCCAAACTAAACATACCCAGTTCTGTCAGCCTTTGCTCATATGGCCGCATTCCATCTTTTGATCATCTTTGTCACTCACCTCTGGATCCTTTCCAGTTTCTCTATAGCCTTTTTATACATTGGTGATGACAACTGGACACACTACTCCAGCTGAGGCCTAACCAGCACCGAGTAGAGCGGTACTATCGCTTCCTGTGACTTGCATGCTCTACCTCTGCTAATGCAACCCAAAATTGTATTTGCTTTTTTTGTGACAGCATCATATTGTTGATTCATATGATAGGCCGTTGTCTCTTATAAACAAATTATTAATCTAAATACAATGTTCATTATTAAAAATCTCAATGGGAATTCTTGATAAGGCTACCACCTGTCTTATCAAATATTAAATGGTTTTGATTTCAGTGTTCCCAGGCATTTCTTTAATGTAGTTTTTAAATTTTCTAAATTGTTTAAAATTAACTTTTATTAACCATGCACTTTACCCTGAAATATACTTAGAAAAGTATACATTGCTCTTTGCGTAGATACGGGTGCCTGTTCTCTAGCTAAAACATCATCATAGTTGCAAAAGCACTGTAGCATGATTTTTGTCACTCTCAACAATAAGACAACATTGATCTTGTTTTTTTTCTGTCTCCTCAACTCAGGCAGATTGTTTATTATTTCAATAACCGATTTTTTTTTTCAGGTTTATTTGAGACCCTTCCTGGTCGAGTTCAGTGTGAAATGTTACTAAAGGCCACAGAGCAGTGTTTTAATACACTAGAAAGGGCAGAAATGCTATTGCTGCTTCTAAGACGCTTCCCAGAGACTGTGGTGCAGCATGGGGTAAGAGAAAACTAGCTCCTTTTCGCTGTTGTTAACCTTATTAGCCCATGCATTTGTGTCCACGTTATGTGCTTTGTCAGATGAGTGAGGGTTTTATTTAACTCCAGACTTGCGGGTGATATTTCAGTCAGTTGCTGCTGTCATACCTTCAGACCCCCAAATGAAAGGAAAAGTGTAAAATTAACCCAAGAAAACAAAGCAATCTTTCTTTTTAAAGTCCAGAGGTTAGTCCATGATTAAAAGTAAGCCAGAACAGTGTTTTTAAAAAAAAAAAGAGAGAGAGAGCAAGAGCGATTGTAATCTCACGTTAAAATGAAATGTAGTTTACTAGAAAATGATACTGCTTTGTCAGTTACTTCTTATTTAGGAGATGAGTGAGAGACCGTGAACTTACTGAAATATGTACTGCAGTATATTTTTGCTTTAGGATTTGTCCCCTGAGATTGACACCAAAAATACTAAAACATTGCTGTTTAACTGTAACGTGTAAATGAAAATTGCGTAGTGTACTAATCTCAGTATATGATGGAATGCTACTGATAGGAGAGTGTTTTCTCAATTGCTTTGAATCTTATATTTTCAAAAACTTCTGAAAGTACTGAGTAGATATTCATTTTAACCACTTCTTACACAGGTGGGCCTAGGAGAAACGTTATTAGAGGCTGAAAATATTGAGGACCAAGAATCCCCGGTCAATTGCTTTCGGAAATTATTTGGTAAGAAAACACAAGTGTGTCTGTTTTATTGTAGAACTAAATGACAAAGCTTGGTACCATCTGTTAAAAACTCGTCAGCCTAGGTTAGTATTGAACAGATCTTTTCAGTTTAATGGCCTGTGTGAAATGAGTTGGCAGCCCTTACTGCAGATGTGCAGAGGACTCTTGGATTTGATCTTCCACCTTGTTTGTCACAAAAATTTGGCTACTGTTAGTATATCATCTGTTTGATGAAATGATATGTTGAATTCTAGGTTACTGTATACTCTTATGGAAGCGAACATGTAAGACCTATTTATGCATGGGAAATTTTCTAACCAATTTAAAAACCATTTAGAGCCATAGTGGAAACCCAGTTTAAGGCAGCCTGACAAGTTTTTTGCTTATGTGGTTTCAAGACAGTCTGGCCTTAGAACAGAGTCAGGGGGGAAAAAAAACAGATCAGGCCACCTTAAACCAGGTCTACTCTATGGTTCAAACTGGTTTGAAAATCATTGTAGTCTGAACTAATTTTAAAACGGATCAAAAACTGGACAGGACTTCTGGGCCATTTAGTAGCTAACTGTTGTGGTGTTTGCTGTGGTGTACTGAAAACTGTATTAAAATTACAGTCTTTCACTTTAAGGCTTGCAGGCTAGACAACTCTCTATATAAGAAAGTGTGGGATCTGGGTCTTTCATAGTTAGCCTTCAAAGAGGCAACCTAGAGTAAGGTAGGTTGGGTTGTGCCTCTCTGTTTTAGGGAGCAGCCTGCTTTGTGTGTCTCCCTTTTGGGGTTCTTATGTGTTATCATTCTGAATTCTAAGAAATAAAGCAGTGTTACATTGCAGCTTTTCAGCAACAGTGTTTTATGTTTTTATCAAATTTCTCTGCATGTATGCCAGGAAGATATTTGGCTAGACAGAAGGTTCTGAAAACTTGCATTGTTGATTTTGAATTCTTATGTAGCCAGAACAAGTAACAGAAAAACCAAACCCAATGTGCTTTTTTTCACCTCTTAGTTTGTGATGTTCTTCCTCTAATCATTAACAACCCTGATGTTCGACTACCTGCCAGCTTGCTGTACAAGTACTTGAACAAGGCAGCAGAATTTTATATTAATTATGTAACAAGATCTACACAAATGGAAAACCAGTATCAAGGTAAAAACACCGTTACCAAATTATGTTAAAATCCTCTTCTAGATTAGTGTAACTGAATAAGGTATTCATTTTTTGTAATATCTGCCACCAAGTTGGGGTAATAAAATATTGTACAGTTTCACAGGATCTTTCGTTTGATTTCAGAACACTAAATAATCCTCACAACATGCCTGTAAAGAGGGTAAAAGATAGGGATCACTACATCCACTATGAAATGCAGCCACTTCAGTAAAAGAATGCAGCAGATCTCTAATGGCCCTTATGAGTGCCACAAAGCAGTTCAGGGTAGGAAAGAGTTTCACATCCGTTTGAAACTATGATGTGAATTTAGGCTAGCAGAATTTCGTTATTTGTGTTGGAATTTCGCTGTGTACATCACACCAGGTTAATTCCCTAACTCTTTGCCATTGGATCTCTACTGAGGACAAGTAGCCCAGGGATGGCTTTGACATATTTGGAGTGAGGCTGTGAAACAATTTTTGCTTTCTTCGATTCCCTGCACAACATAATAGATTCCTGTCCTTCGTTATCCAAGCATTATGCACAGGGTGAGACAAACGAATATGGGAGGGTTAGCAAGATTATTCTAAGGCAGCAGTTCTCAAACTGTGGGTCGGGACCCCAAAGTGGGTCACAACTCCATTTTAATGAGGTTGCCAGGGCTGGCATTAGACTTGCTGGGGTCCAGGGCCAAAGTCTGAGCCCCACTGCCCAAGTGCTTCAGCCCCGGGCGATGGGGCTCAGGTTACAGACCCTCTGCCCGGGGCTGAATTCCTTGGGCTTCTGCTTTGGCCCACCACCTGGGGGGGGTGGGGCTCAGGTGGGCTCAGGCTTCAGTTCCCTGCCTTGGGGTCATGTAGTAATTGTTCTTGTTAGAAAGGGGTCTCAGTGCACTGAAGTTTGAGAACCGCTGTTCTAAGGAAAACATATTCCATAACTGCCTCATTTTCCATAACTGTGTGTGTGGGTCTCTTAAGTCTTCTTCCCCAGCCTCCAATGTAGTAGTAGCACCCAGCTGCATGTTCCAATGGACCATAGCGACCGGTGTAGAACTGTTAATGTTTGCAAGGAAAAGAACTAAACCTCTTTTTAAAAAAGGAAGCTGATAGTCTCCTCTACATGTCTAGTTTCCCCCAAACCAGAACTCTTGTGGCTATACTCATGGGGCCAAAAGGTGTAGTCTCTTAGTCAGTGCCTCTGTTTTAAGTTTAAGCCTTAAAACTGGCATGTTCAGCAGTTCGGTTCCCCTAATACCATGGAGTTTTGGCAAGTTGCTAAGAGAAAAAAATGTCATCTGCTAAATTCCAAAACCTGCATGTTCTGTAGCATCTGGGGTTTCCTGGGAGGTTCCCAGTCCAAGGACTTAACGAGACCTGCCACTGCTATGATTGTGTGATCTGGTGTGAGAGTAGCACAGGATGGTATGAAGGCAGAACAATGATGGATCTTGTTGAAAAATAATTTTAATAGCACTCAGACCAGTAAAAACTCTTCTGCTTCTTAGAACATAAGGCCAAACGTAAAAGAGATTATCATACAACTGCATTTGGAGAATGTTTGACACAAATTAACAAAGATACAGAGATCTAAGACCATTGAGATGTCCTTTCAGACTTGATGTTTTGAGAGACACCTTGGTCTTGATCCTGATTTTACTTACTCTTGTTAATTTATCTCAACTTGTTTAGATTTTCTGTGAAATTGTGGGTTGGTTAATTACTTATGAAATAGAGGCTTGGATGTCATTTGATCAAGTTTCTTGTTGTGTGTGAAGTGCCATATAGTTCTAATATCTCATCAGGTTTTATCCTTTTCCTTGCTCAGATAGGATTTCATGGTTGTCCTAAAAACTCAAATATACTGTTCTGCTACTTGATTATTTTTTCTTTTTAAAAATTAATACAGTGACTTTAACTAATTTGATTTCTGCACAAGGAGAAATCATTTTTTTCCTTTTTTTTTTTTTTTCTAGGTTCACAAGATACCTCTGATCTCATGTCCCCCAGCAAACGTAGCTCTCAGAAGTATGTAATAGAGGGTCTGACTGAGAAATCATCCCAGATTACAGACCCTTGGGAGAGGCTGTTTAAGATACTGTCTATCGTGGGAATGAGATGTGAATGGCAGATGGATAAAGGAAGAAGGTGAGAAATGTGTACTTTTTCCTATGGTGGTTCGCTAAGAGTTTGGCTTTTCAATTCTTCAGTAAACTGGACGATAGAACAAATTGAATTTTAAGTTATATTAGATAATTTCAGCCCAGTGTTTTTTCTCAAAAGCATACAACCCAGAGCATGTACGTAGGGCCTGTTGAGCCTCTGTAAACATTGGCCACACAAGGATTGACTCAGGAGCCTGGTCTATGCTAACAAAACTACTAGGTTGGTGATGACGGACATCAGCAATGAATGCAGCTGAACATCTTCATTAACATTCCCAAGGCAGGAACACTGAATTGCAAGCGTAGACTAGAACAAACTGCATTCAACACCATATTTAGACGGTGCGTTTGCCCTTGCTTACACTCGCATTAAACTGTGTTCTGCATCAGTTCACCTTCACCTGTTGCTTGTTGTCCACATTGCATGATTTACTGGTATAGGCAAAGCATATGTTTTCTTCACTTGTCTCTAAGGGTATGTCTACACTACCCGCCGGATTGGTGGGCAGCGATCGAGCCAGCGGGGATCAATTTATTGCCTCTAGTCTAGACGCGATAAATTGACCCCTGAGCGCTCTCCCGTCGACTCCTGTACTCCAGCTCCGCGAGAGGCACAGGCGGAGTCGATGGGGGAGCGGCAGCAGTTGACTCACCACGGTGAGTGGATCTAAGTACGTTGACTTCAGCTATGTTATTCATGTAGCTGAAGTTACGTAACTTAGATCAATTCTTTCTCCTCCCCCCCACTCCCCCTCTCCTGTGTAGACCAGGGCTAAGTATGTCAGTATCCCTCTTAACTGGTCTGGTAAGAGGGAAGACTTCTCAGTTTTTCCAAGGAAATGCAAGCCCCAGAATTATCTGGATCTTTGACTGCTGCTCAGGAATTTTGTCTGGTGGTCTGCTGAATACATTGTATTTCCTCCTAGGGCAGCAAGTGCTAGATGCTGATATCCTTTTCCTCACCTTCCCACTCCCCAAACTACTACTAAATTTGAAATGTGTATTTTCGTTTGCTTTTTTGAGTTTAGAAGTCTTTGTAATGTATTGTATTCTTTGATTGTCTCTTACCCTTTAGAAGTTTTGGTGATATTTTACACAGAATGAAAGACCTCTGCAGATACATCAGTAATTTTGATAATGAAGCCCATGCTAAGTATAAGAATCAAGTAGTGTATTCCACAATGTTGGTCTTCTTTAAGAATGCATTCCAGTATGTCAGCAGCATCCAGCCATCTCTCTTCCAAGGTTAGTTTTTAAAACACTAATGAGTAAAGATCTTTCAGATACAAACAATATAAAAACCTTTCTGGAACCGCTGTTTTAAGCTTTAGAAATTATTTCCTCTAAAGGTAAATGTCTTAGCCTAAATCTCTACCTGTGGGTTGTATCTGGCATATCTTCTAATGCTGTATTTTAGGCTGAGTTCCAGCTTGCATTCAGTCTCTCTTCTCTTTTTACTATTGCTCATATCATCAAACTTACTTTATTGGAGCTGAAAATTTCCAGTTTGCTTTTGGTCCAGAGATGAGTTGGAAAACTTGCACAAAATCAGTTGAGCTGTTTGAGATATCAACACATGAATAATATTTCACTCCAGATGGCCTATTGAGAAAATTTGCTTATGCATAATTCAATAAAAGCTGAAGCTAAAAACTTCAAATATGGCTTGTTTTATATAGCTCATTCTGGTTTAGGGAATAAGATGGCCTTGAAGAAAAATGTTAATTTTTTTTAAGTAATTTAAAAGTTGAGTGTTTAAAATGTGAATCTTGCTATGTTCCCCCCTCACTCAAATCTAAAGCTAGAGTATCTCAGAAAAATCAGGGTGCTCTGAATTGCTTGTGCTTGGATTGATCTAAATTCTTAGACATGGCCCCAAAGCTGAAGAAGATGGTTTAAGCCCTGGTTTGAGTGGCTTTTGAAAGGCTGTGTTTGGGAGTTATCAAGCTATTTGCTTCATATGAAGGATTTTACAAGTCCCATTAGCAATGTGTATTCCCTCCTGTTTTCTTTCATCCCAAAGAGATTCCTTGCAAATATTAATGTCTATTAATATTGAAAAACGGGACACTCATAAGTCAGGAAATGTATAGTTAATGCTGAAAGTCCAATTTAAATTCTCTAACTGAACTTAGGACTTTCATTCTGGACTCTTGCTTGATATTATAAACTATTTAAATAATTACATATACAATACAGCACAATCTAGAATATCTTAACAGCTTTACATAAAGTAAGCTATAGTACATAAATCAAGCCAGGACCCATTCTCCCAGAATCGAACGAATCTGTCCTTTGTTGCGTCAGGTGCCTTGAATCATAGAACTGGAAGGGACCTCAAGAGGTCATCTAGTCCAGTCCCCTGCACTCAGGGCAGGACTAAGTATTCTCTAGAGCAGTGGTTCCCAAACTTGTTCCACCGCTTGTGCAGGGAAAGCCCCTGGCAGGCTGGGCTGGTTTGTTTACCTGCCGTGTCCGCAGGTTTGGCCGATCACGGCTCCCAGTGGCCGCGGTTCGCTGCTCCAGGCCAATGGGGGCTGTGGGAAGCGGCGGCCAATATGTCCCTCAGCCTGTGCTGCGGAATGCAGCCCCCATGGACCTGGAGCAGTGAACCGCGGCCACTGGGAGCCGCGATCGGCCAAACCTGCGGACGCGGCAGGTAAACAAACCAGCCCAGCCTGCCAGGGGCTTTCCTTGCACAAGCGGTGGAACAAGTTTGGGAACCACTGGACTAGACCATCCCTGACAGGTGTTTGTCCAACCTGCTTTTAAAAATCCCCAATGATGGAGATTCCACCACCTCCCTAGGCAATTTATTCCAATGCTTAACTACTCTGAGCCCTGGTCTACACTAGGACTTTAGGTCGAATTTAGCAGCGTTAAATCGATGTAAACCTGCAGCTGTCCACATGATGAAGCCCTTTATTTCGACTTAAAAGGCTCTTAAAATCAATTTCCTTACTCCACCCCTGACAAGTGGATTAGTGCTTAAATCGGCCTTGCCGGGTCGAATTTGGGGTACTGTGGACACAATTCAACGGTATTGGCCTCAGGGAGCTATCCCAGAGTGCTCCATTGTGACTGCTCTGGACAGCACTCTCAACTCAGATGCACGATTGTTTGCCGTTGCTCTGACGCAAGGAGGGGCGACTGACGACACGGCTTACAGGGTTGGCTTACAGGGAGCTAAAATCAACAAAGGGGGTGGCTTTACATCAAGGAGTATTTCAGGCAGGACTTCACGGAGGGTTCCAATAAGAAATGGTGCACCTAAGTTATTGTTCTTATTGGAACAAGGAGGTTAGTCTGGCCTCTGATTGATACATGGCTAGATTTACCTCGCTGCACCTTCTCTGTGAGTGACTGCAGTGTGAGCTAGAGGAATGAGTCCCCTGGGCGGGGGGCGGGGGGGCTTGCAAATGAGTACAAAACAAATCTGGTCTATTTCTTGTTTTGATACACTCCATCTATCTTTTACATCTTTTGGCTGGCAGCAGACGGTGCAGAAGGACTGCATGCCATCCACATCTCATGGCTGCTCGGCAGAAGATGGTGCAATAGGACTGCTAGCAATCCGTATCACCTGCCTGCTCACCATAAGATGGTTCAATAGGACTGACTGCAGGACTAAAGAGAATGACTTGATCAAGTCACTCCAAATTTAGTCCCTGTGCCCATGTCTGCCCAGGCGCTCCTGATCAACCTCACACAGGCGACCAGGAGCACCTCGGACATGACGATGACGGCTACCAGTTCTGTTGCACCGTCTGCTGCCACAAGGCAATGGGTTGCTGCTGCTGTGTAGCAATGCAGTACCGCGTCTGCCAGCACCCAGGAGACATACGGTGACAGTGAGCTGAGCGGGCTCCATGCTTGCCGTGGTATGGCGTCTGCACAGGTAACTCAGGAAAAAAGGCGCAAAACGATTGTCTGCCCTTGCTTTCACGGAGGGAGGGAGGGAATGGGGCCTTACGATATGTACCGAGAACCACCCGCGACAATGTTTTAGCCCCATCAGGCATTGGGATCTCAACCCAGAATTCCAATGGGCAGCGGAGACTGCGGGAACTGTGGGGATAGCTACCCACAGTGCAACACTCCGGAAGTCGACTCTAGCCTCGGTACTGTGGAAGCACTCCGCCGAGTTAATGCACTTAATGCACTTAGAGCATTTTCTGTGGGGACACACACACTCGAATATATAAAACCGATTTCTAAAAAACCGACTTCTATAAATTCGACCTAATTTCGTAGTGTAGACATACCCTGACAGTTAGGAAGTTTTTCCAGATGTCCAACTTAAACCATCCTTACTGCAATTTAAGCCCATTGCTTCTTGTCCTATCCTCAGATTAAGAACAACAATTTTTCTCACTCCTCCTTGTAACAACCTTTTATGTACTTGAAAACTGTTATCATGTCCCCTTCTCGGTCTTCTCTTCTCCAGACTAAACAAACCCAGTTCTTTCAATCTTCCCTCATAGGTCATGTTTGCTAGACCTTTAATCATTTTTGGTACTCTTCTCTGGACTTTCTCCAATTTGTCCACATCTTTCCCTGAAATGTGGCACCCAGATCTGGACACAATACTCCAGTTGAGGCCTAATCAGCGTGGAGTAGAGCAGAAGAATTACTACTTGTCTTGCTTACAATACTCCTGTTAATACATCCCAGAATGATGTTTGCTTTTTTTGCAACAGCGTTACACTGTTGACTCATATTTAGCTTGTGATCCACTATGACCCCCAGATCCCTTTCCACAGTACTCCTACCTAGGCAGTCATTTCCCATTTTGTATGTGTGCAACTGATTGTTCCTTCCTTAGTGGAGTACTTTGCATTTGTCCTTATTGAATTTGATCCTATTTACTTCAGACCATTTCTCCAGTTTGTTCAGATCATTTTGAATTTTAATCCTATCCTCCAAAGCACTGGCAACCCCTCCCAGCTTGGTATCATCCTCAAACTTTATAAGTGTACTCTCTATGCCATTATCTAAATCACTGATGAAGATATTGAACAGAATCGGACCCAGAACCCGTCCCTGCAGGACCCCACTCATAATGCCCTTCCAGCATGACTGTGAACCATTGATAATTACGCTCTGGGAACGATTTTCCAACCAGTTTATGCACCCCTCCTTAGAGTAGCTCCATCTAGGTTGTAGTTCCCTAGTTTGTTTAGGAGAAGGTCATGCGAGGTGGTATCAAAAGCCTTACTAAAGTCAGATATATCACATCTACTCCTTCCCCCCATCCACAAGGCTTGTTACCCTGTCAAAGAAAGCTATCGGGTTGGTTTGATACAATTTGTTCCTGACAAATCCATGCTGACTGTTTATCACCTAATTATCTTCTAGGTGTTTGCAAATTGATTGCTTACTGGGTATAGAAGTTAACCTAACTGGTCTGTAATTCCCCAGGTTGTCCATATTTCCCTTTTTATAGATGGGCACTATATTTGTCCTTTTCCAGTCTTCTGGAATGTCTCCTTTCTTCCACGACTTTTCAAAGATAATTACTAATGGCTCAGATATCTCCTCAGTGAGCCCCTTGAGTATTCTAGGATGCATTTCATCAGGCCCTGGTGATTTGAAGACATCTAACTTGACTAAGTAATTTTTGATGCGATGGGCAGGGAGAGAGAGGGGGTGTCTTGGGGTTTTTGCCCCTCCTTTTTTATAGTTTCATTTCTGCCATTGAAAAACATTTCGAGCTGGGTACCAGCAGACACACAGTTTATGGGGAAGGATGTTCCCAGCTTCTTTTATTTCTCTTCCTGCTTGATGACTCTGTTTACTGCTTAAATGCAAATTAAGCAGAGCATACATCCCTGTGTTTTGAGAGAGAATGGTTTGCCAACCTCAGTTTGGAATGTGTTACTAACACCCTACAGTGGAATCTTATAACTTTGCATACAGTGTTGTCACACATTTTATCAGGACAGTAATGACCAGCGAATTACACGGTTTCAATTGATACCTCACAAGGTGTACTTTGTACAAAGATGATTACACTTGTATGTAGGGTGTAGACATGGATATATTCTGTCATAGTTGTACTAATAGGAAAGCCCACTCTAATACCTTAAGATTGTTCTTGACAGCTGTGTTGCAAAAGAGGCCTTTTTTTGTGGGGGGCTTCTTTGTTTGCTTTTCATGGAAGGTGCTCAGATACCACAGTGATGGACAACCTCATAGAAACCTAGGTATGTCAGAGTTGGGTCCTCCCAGGAGCTCCTTGATGTCAGGGGTAAGCGATTGAGCAGTGACATAGAGCCGGATCCTCGGGAACAGCCTTTTCTAGGTGGGGAGAGGAGCAGGCCAAGCCCTGCTGCTGCTTGTGTGGACGAGATGGTACTGCCCTGGGTCTTCCAAGCAGGTGAGAAGCACAGAACGAGTCCCCAAGGAGCCTCCTTGGAGCATAGTTTAGTAGGGTTCAAGAGAGAATTAGACATTTACACAAATAACCTCTGCAGCAGCACTTAGCTAGAATAAAAATGGGTAAGAAATATAAACCTTCATGTTTTATACTCATGGGATGTAATCTAGCAGGTTGGGGTTTGGAAGAATGATCCTACGTGGGCAGGTTATTGAAGAAACTTACATCAAAGGGGATTTACACCTTTCTCTGAAGAACCTGGCACCATTCACTAATTGTGTCAGGATACTGGGCTAGGTGAATCATTTGTCTGATCTAGTTAGTATAGCATTTCCTATGACATTGGCCAAGTCACTTACCCTCACTAGGCCACAGTTTCCTAGTCTGCAAAGTGGGGATAATTCTGCACTGACCATACCAGTGGTGTTAGACTTCACCTCTTGGGTTTGTGTTACTGCGGGGGGGTCTGACAGGAACTCCGTTGTTTGAAGATTCTGAGCCTGTTGGATCCAATGGGGGACATCTTGTGCTGCCCCTGATGAGTTACTTATGCTTCTACAGTCACATCCTATCTGAGAAGAGTTGGTGAAGGAACTCCTGAGGGACTGCATTCTCTCCCGCAACTTGATGCAAGCCTTGGGCACTGTGCTTCACTCTCACATCCTTTCTGGTACTATTGTGTCAGTTCCTGAGCTCAGTAATATATTTTTGTGACATCTCTTGTTGATTTCTGCTGTGCCATCAAATACCGGTGGAGTGCAGTGCCATGGGTGTTACCTGCGTCACTGGGGGTTTTTCTCCTCCTTTTTTAGAAAGGAACTGGCTATAGAAACAAGGAAGAGAGCCTACATGTTTCAGCAAGGGAGGCACAAGATGTCTCCTGCTGGATCCAACAGCTCTCAACCTCCATCTATGAGAATTCTCACCAGGTGCATGGACTGGGGTGGCATCTGTTGAGATGTAGATCTTCAGTGAACAACGATTACTTGTAAGTAATCATCTCTATTTCACATGGGGTTGGATGGAGGTTTATGAGATGAGTGGGGAAATTCACATGTCTCATAAGCTCTCAGGCTGTCTGCGGGCTTGGGCAGTAATCAATGCTTTGGTTGACATACTTTCAGGATGTTCATTTTTATGTTTGATGATGCATCGCCTCCTTTCTTGGCAGACAAAGATTTTAAATGGGATGACAGCGAGATAGATTTCCTATTCAGTCTTCCTTCTCTCTGCAAGCATGCAAACCCCTAATACACTGGGGTTTTTTTTGGGTAGGTTAAGGAATGAAACACTTCTGGGGATCCCCTTTCTAAATACTGGCAGCACACTATGGCACATGGAGATAATACTTCCCTATCTCCGTTTTACAGATGACTAAACTTAAGCACCAAGACCTTAAGTGATTTGCCCAGGATCACACAGAAAGTTTGTGGCACAGTTGGAAGTAGAAATCAGATCTTTTGACTTCCATTCCTATTCTTTACCCACAACTAAGCTTCTTTGGAGGTATGGTCATGGGAAGGGGTAGTGGACTTTGGCAGCCAGCTAAAAGTTTGATCCCACACATCTGAAGTCAGCAGGAGCAGTCCATAAGCAAGTTACACTTGAAAATCTTGTGGTAAAACAACTGCGTTCCTCTTTTCAGGCTTCAGTGGCTGTCAAGGCTCTGCTCCATTTTCCCGCAAAGAGTTCTTTCGGAATTTTTCTTTGGTTGTTGCTTTTAGGCTGTTGGCCAAATGGAACAAATGACCGGCGTTATTTAATGATTGCTTTTAGTTGAAAGTAAATGATGCTTGGAGACAAAAGACTTAAAACTCTTACATATCTTGTGACTGCTCCCTTAGAAAGGGGTTCCAAGATTTTCTGACAGCTTTGAGCAATTCACCATGACTTCTGGCGGAGGATTCATGACCTCTAAGATATGGCTCCCTTCAAAGCAAGTTGTATCATTATCAGGGTAGTTTAAACATTGACACAATTCGTTGAATTACTTTCTAATTGTTCTGCACAACATGTGTGAATGAAAACAATTGAAGCAGGCAAATGGTCATTCAGTTCAGTGTGAAGCAAGTTTTAATTTATTTTTTTAAATGTAGGGCCAAATGCTCCAAACCAAGTTCCGTTGGTTCTCCTTGAGGATGTGTCCAGTGTCTATGGTGATACAGATATTGATCGCAACAAGCACATACATAAAAAGAGGAAACTTGCAGAAGGAAGAGAGAAGACCATGGTAACTCCTTTAGACTGTTCAATTCTTAGTAGAAATGGTACCGCGTTTGGAATTTAGAACATTAGGAATTTCTGTTCATGACCAAAATAGGCAAAGAAAGAGACTTTTGGTTAGAAGCAGCAAGAACAAAACAATTTTACTGGCAATACTGTACGTGCTAGTATCATGATGTGAAAGGAACTGAGCTGAGACTATTCTCTATTTGATTGTACTATGTTTTCAGACAGGAATTCCATAGGCAAAGTGCCATTGCATAATAGCTGGCTTGTAATAACTGTTATGTGTGTGCTGTCTCTTTCATAGGAAAAAAAATACTATTTTATGGAATTACATTGTTGGTAAAAGTACACATTTTAGAAGAATTACATGTGATTTGCAGTATGCCATGATGGTTTTGGATTGACTGAGAAGTTTAAGATCTTACTTGAAAAATAAATTATTCTAGTTCAATCTGGATAAGAATACCACAATTTGACCATTTATGATGACATAGCACTCAGGATCTCGATAGCTTATTTTTAGAGTAAAATATCAAATTTTTCCACTATTTTTCATTTCTTTTTGCTAAAGGAGTTAGTAATATTGAACATATAATTAATTCTAAGCATAGAAATAGTGAAAAGTCTATTCTGAAGATATTTGCACTGGGATTGTTTGTTTTTGAAGCTTATACGCAATGTTGCAGAAGTTCCATAAGATTCCTTTGAAAAACATTTAATTAAAGAGAGCGAAATGTTTTGTCTATACTGATCCTTAAGCAGAGTTCGGATGATGAAGACCCTTCTGGGAAGGGGAGAAGTCGTCACATCACAATAAATAAGACAGACCTTGCAAACTCTGTTGAAGTACTAGAGAGCTTTAAATTGGCAAGAGAGAGCTGGGAGCTTCTTTATTCTCTGGAATCACTCGATAAAGGTAAGGATGATTGCAGGTGTTTTCTGTGTGTTTCCTTGTTAGAGCAGAATTGTTTTACTGTTAAAATACAGTTCAGGTGTTTCTGAAATTACCCTCTATTTTGGAAGTCTGGATGGTTTGAGATTGGGAATTGAGATAAGAAGCCTTATCAATTATCTTGGAATTTGGTTTGTGTGTTGATTTTTAGTATCGTCCATACTTCTGTACTTCTTCACTTGCCTTTCCTTGAAAGCAGCTTTTACTAAGGTAGCACATAGGTGGTAGTAGAAAAGAAGGAGAAATGGGAGAACATAGTACCGAATGGATATCAAAACCTTAGGTGTGGGGGTGTTGCTAGTAACCTCCAGAAGATTTGCATGTAACAGATAATTTCCCCAGCAATTTGTTTCTATGAAGATAGTTACTGGGTCTTTTCTTTTCTAATTATAATGTGGTTTTTATTAGTCTTATATTGTTTGAAAAAATACTTCATCTTACAAATAGTACCAGTTAGCTGTATTTAGGTATGTTGAATACTTTGGTCCTGAAGAACAGCATGATAAATAGAAAAATGGTGGATTAGAAATTGTCCTATGTTGGAAATGTTTTTGTTCAGTCTTACTATTTTTCAGTTTTATTATTATTAGATGCCTTTCAAACCAAAGCTTTGCAATACTTCCCCTCCCATCCTTAAGACTACTTTCTGATTGTTTACACAGAATTCACAAGAATTTGCTTGTCATGGAAGACAGATACCTGGCTTTGGTTACGTATCTTCCTCACAGATATGATCATTTACCAGGTAAATGAAAGAATGAGACTTAGACTTTTGCATAGCCTTTTGACCTAATGGATTTGTGTTATGGTTAGCTGCATCTTTGATCCCTCCTACATTTCTCTCTGGTGCACCCTTTCAGGTAGCAGGCCCTGTTTCTTCACTCCTCTCAAGGTGGAATCCCTCAATTCTCCTACCCACAGAGCAGATTCCTGGCCTACAAGCACCCCTGTCTATCAACTGTTTCCTTAGCAGGCCCAGCTGGGTTTGGCACATGCAAGAGACTTCCTTTTGGAAGCTGTGAACAGTAGGTAAATGCAATCACTCTGAGCGCTGCCTTCAAAAAAAAAAAAAAAAAAAAAAAAAAATTTATTTATCCATAGGAACATAGCAATCAGAATAAAAAAAGGGTAAAGCAACAAAAGGCTTATATGCATATATCTGACCTAATATTAAATAAAAATAATACCACCTACCTCTTTTATAAAGCACCTTTCATCAGTAGATCCCAAAGAACTTTGTGAAGGAGGTCAATATCATTATCCCCATTTTTCAGTTGGGGAAACAGAGGCCCAGAAGGGTGACATGACTTGCCCAAGGTTACCCCGCAGACTAGTAGTAGAACGGGGAATAGAACCCAGGTCTCATGAATCCTAGTCCAGTGCTGTATTTGCTAGGCTACACTTGAGGAAGGCCCATGCATCTCAGGTACAGTAACTCCTCACTTAACCTTGTAGTTACGTTCCTGAAATATGCAACTTTAAAGTGAAACAAACTTAAACGAATCCAATTTCCCCATAAGATTTAATGTAAATGTGGAGGATTAGGTTCCAAGGAAATTTTTGGGGGGCAGACAAAAGGCATTATATACTGTACTGTACTGTGGTTGGGAAGTGCCCCTGGCTTACCCCACACAGGCACAGCCCGCTGCAGGCACTGATGCTAGGAAGCACCTTCACAGCAGCAGTGGCAGCTTACCCGGAGAAGAACAGGCGCTGACTCTGCTGGGGGATGCTCCAGGCCCGCCTCTTCCATCCCTGCTCCACTCCAGGCCCACCTCTTCCCACCTCCTCTCTGGAGCATGCCGCATCCCCGCTTCTTTTCCCCCCCTCCCAGAAAATCCTATGCATTGCCAAACAGCTGTTTGGCGGCACTTAAGACTTTCTGGGAGGGAGGGGGAGAAGCAGAGACGTGGCGCGTCCCTGCTCCTCCCCCTCACTTCCAGTGCGTCCCTGCTGCCAAACAGCTGTTTGGCGGCGCTTAGGACTTTCTGCGAGGGAGGGGAAGGAGTGGAGACGCAGCACTTCCCCGCTCCTTCCCCTCCCTCCCAGGAAGTCCTAAGTGCCGCCAAACAGCTGTTTGGCAGCAGGGAAGCACTGGGAGTTGAGGGGGAGGAGGTGGAGAAGAGGAACTTGTGCAATGCTCCCATGTAAAGTCGCTGCTCTTCCACAAAATCTTACAAGCAGTGGATAGAGCAGGCAGCCAAACGACATTATAAGGGAGCATTGTACAACTTTAAACAAGCATGTTCCCTAACGGAGCAGCGATATAACTTTGAAACAACATTAAGCGGGAGGACGTTAAGTGAGGAGTTACTGTATGTCGTCTTCTGGGGACTGGGGTTTCATCTGCTTCCCTGCTGACACTGCCCCACCCTTGAGCTCAGGGCCTCAGGTTTTTATCTACTTAACAGTGCTTTGTTCCATGTGCCCCATCTGAAGCCCCTCCCTCTGAAATCAGTTGTTGTGTCCAGTTTGATCAAAGACAAAACTTCAAAGGCATTAACACCTATTTTGTCAGTTAAGTGCTGGTGTTTGGGTTTTTTAAAGCCATTGCCTGCCTTCCTGCAGAGGGATGTGAGGGGAACTCCTGCAGGAAAGAACCTTTGAATCATCTAGCCAACAGCATAACAACGATCAAATAAACAGGAACACATAATTGTCATAAAAATAATAGCCATATCTCCCACAATTTTCTTAATTTACTTGTATTTTGAATGCAAAATTTCAAAATGTTTCAAACCAACCAGTCCTGTGTTTTCCTTTACTTATCTGATTTTTGGTTGACTGAGGCCTTGTCGACTCTAGACGTTTTTTGCTGACATATCTATAGCGGTATAATTATACCAGCAAACTCTTCTAGTGTAGATGCAGTTTATACTGGCATAAAAACACTTCTGCATAGCTTACTCCAGTTCCCCAAGATACATAAGCTGTACTGGCAAAAACACTTTTATATCCGTATAAGTGCATCTGTTCCTTGACTTATGCTGGCATAGCTATGTTACTTAAAAATCACACTCCTAATCCACATAGATATGCCAGTATACGTTTTTAAGTGTAGACTAGGCCTTAGTGACACAGGGCATTTTGCTGCACTCTTGCTGTTAGGAATGGTTTTCTTGGAGAAGTTTTTTAATTTTCTCTCGGCAATCTCAATGTAAATAAACATATAACGAAAGTCACCTAGTAGTTTCACATGCTTTGGTCATTCCTGCTATTTTAAATGGAAAATTACAATATCTTTTAAAAAAGAGAGATTAAGAGCATCCTGACAAAGTAGTTCTTGGTCTTTCCCTGTGCCCAGGTTTCCCTTAAGACTGCTTAGAGTGGGCCTTGAGTGATGAGGTTAAACTTGACTGAGGTTTGCTAAAAAATGCAGCCGAGTCCTCTGCTTGGAAGGGCACCTAGATAAGAGAGCTGACTCCTTGCTTGGTACTGTACTACTTATAGAATCGTAGGACTGGAAGGGACCTCAAGAGGTCATCTAGTCCAATCCCCTGCACTCCTGGCAGGACTGAGTATTATCTACTTCCATCTCACTGCGAAGTTTTACAGTGTGCTAGAGGCTTGTTGAGAATGGGATTCCCATAAAATCTTGTCCATAAGCCTTTGGGCAAGGTAAACGTCTTGAAATACATGACTTCAGCTTTTGGCATGGTGGCATTGGTAGCGTTTCCTAGGGGCCCTGCAAGTCTGCCCCTGCTGGGTGGTGGTCCCCACAGAAGGAAAAGGTCCCATGACTCATTCCTAACAGTTTACAAGCTAGCTCCCTTGTATCGTGGCTGACATTCTAATGCCCACGACACGGTGAGTTGGCATGGCAGGCACAAGGACTGCCATCTTTGTCTACGGAATGTTTGTGATATGCTTTGTAAAGTGTTTGGGGTTACTTGGAATGTGAAATGTGCTCGTATAAAATCAGCTGGAGTAGTGTAACTTAGGTCAACTTACCCCAGCAGTGAAGAGAAGACCGGAGTCTTGCCCACTCTTGCAGTATAGTGTGTGTTCAGCAAATCACTCTGTTCTTCAGGCAGTATGCCATAAAATAGGCTGGTTTTAATTTTTAAATAACTTAAAATCTGTCCTTCCACTACAGACAAGTTGTATGTCTAATTAGCAATTAAGAGAGAATCTTCCAATCAAACAGGTACAAAAACTATGTATACAAGAAGATAGGGAGAGAAAGAGACAAGGTTTTCTTTGATCTAGAATTATTTTACCAATAGTGAAATAAATGACAATTTCTTAATCAGTTTTGGGCAACATATACCATGAAAACTGAAGACACATGCAATGCTTGACTCGTGCAGATCCATTCCAGTATAGTGAACAGACTTTTTCAGCGGACTTAAATGGCTCCAAAATAAATGATTAGTTAGCTCTTGAGACCATGTTTGTAAATTCAAATTTTAATTTGAAACAGATCTAATTAAAAATCCAATTTAAATACATAGAATCATTGTTTTTATTTTTCTCAAAATTAGGCCTATATCTTCCCTTGTCACAAGCTCACAAATGTACCATTCAAACCCCTCTCTTACTATGTCATAGCTTAATTAGCATGACATTGTGAAATCTTCACTACTTGGATAACCTCGGCTTTGGAGACTTTCTAAGGTAGGATTATCTCCTTTATTTCTTTATGAATTGTGTGTGAGAAGGTCTAATGTTCTTTTTAATTACTTTTTTGAAAGGGTCAGTATAAAAAAGCAGTTACCAGCCTACATCACTTAGCAGCTCTTCAAGGATCTCATTCTCAGCAGCAGATCACAGGACAAGGGTCACTACTAGAGAATCAGAGAGCACTTCTCCAGTTAGCTACTTGCCACTTTGCCCTGGGAGAATACAGAGTAAGTACAGCGTACAGGCCCCAATTCCCCAGTCCTTCCCCTCCAGTTGCCAGTCCTCCCTGGGGGTTCCAAGCTAGCTTGCTCCCAGCAGGAGATCAGAGATGCCACCTGACACCAGGAGGGCTCTGCATCTCTGCCCATGCCCCCTGAATGCATGACAGAGCTGCCAAATGTGTATCATGTGAAATGCGTTCTGTTTGGCAGCCGTGAATTGGAGTTGGAGTTACTTGTTAAATTAACCTTAATTTTGAATTACCTTCCTTTAACAGTGGGTTTGATAATTGTAATTGCAGCCTTTGTCTAGGGATTCTTACTTTTATTGTTGACATACATGCTTCATCTTAGCTTCACCTTAGTTTTTAGCGCTGATCACATGGAGGTGATTAAGGGTATGCTGGGGTGGAGGGAATATCTGGGTGGTGGTGAAGCGGGTTATTGGAAACATAATCTTACTTTTTGGAATACGATCACAGAAAAGAGTTGCCACCTGACAACTCAGCAGACTTGGAGGATCATATTATTTGGCGTGACCTCTTAATGCAATTTAGCTTTGGAATATGTGTTTTATACCTTATTATTGTTACTACTACAGTAGTGCATAGAGGTCGCAGTTAACATGGGACCCAGGGTGCTATGCGGGGTACAAATTCAGTATTATTCCCTGTCCCAAAAACTGAGGCTTTGTCTACACTGGCACTTTGTCGGCAAAACTTTTGTCGTCTAGGAGTGTTAAAAAAAAACACACACACCCCCGCCCCCAAGTGCCGGTGTGAACAGTGCTTTGTCGGCAGGAGTGCTCTCCTGCCGACAAAGCCGCTGCCGCTCATGGGGAGTGGAAGTTTTGGCAGGAGAGCTCTCTGAAGTGACTTGCCCGAGGTCACATGGCAGGTCAGTGATGAAGCTGAGAATAAAACCCAGGTCACCTGAGTCCCATCCTACGCCCTCTCCACTGGCCCATAGTTCCTCCCCTACAGATAACTTTTTCATTAGAAATCCTTAGGTTTCTTTAAAATTGATTTATCTGATTATATATCCCTCTTGTACACTTTTATTTCTTAATAAATTAGGGTTTACAGCATTTTTGCAGTGCTATCAGATTGCAGTTTTGACTTTTGGGGAATAACTTCTCTAAACAGGGACTGAAAAAGCCTTATTTTTTATTAAAAACTTCCAGAAACAGTGAAAACAATTGGAACTATAAAAGTAAATTTATTTTAAATTACCAATGGACTATTCTTGCACTGTTGAAGTAAACACTGTGAAAGAACTAAGCATCCACTGTTAAAGGGGGTAATTTCATCAATTCATATGACATCTTTTTCCCTTCGTCCAGACAAATTAGATTACTTTGTCCACTAACCCATTATAGATTATAAATTCTATTAGATAGAGATCTTCTGTGTTCCCATTTCTGCTGCCTACTGCAAGAGTTTTAATTCACTGTTCTGTTACTGATAAATCTGGATTTCATTTTAAATTTAGAATCTCAGGATTATTCATCTTTTATATTTTCTCTTGTAGTTGACATGTGAAAAAGTACTTGATCTGATGTGCTACATGGTACTTCCCATACAAGAAGGGGGTAAAACACAAGAGGAGCAGCCTAAAGTGAAGTCTAAATTCAGGAAAGGTATGGGGATTTTTTGGGGTTTTACTTCCAACCAGCTGTCTAGAGATACCTTTGGGGTGGAGGAGGAATTGTGAGATTCCCAGTGATGTAGATTGTAGTAAAATCCTTACGCTCTGCTCTGGAGAATGTTGCAATATGCATATTATATGTCAGTTTCAGTCACTTATATGTGCACTAAGTTTTCAGAGTTTTCCTTATGTTGCATTGTAGCGTGAAAGCTTTGATGTCAATGGGAGAACACTGGTTTCACTCTGACCCAGTATCACCGGACAAACCTGATTACAAAATACTCTAAGCATTTCATCCAGCTTAGTTTTAGGACATACCTATCTATATCCTAAAGAAAACAAACTGTACATTAGTACTGTGGAAAGAGATGGTGTTCCTTATCCTCCTTTGTCTTGTAAACGTCTTGTCGTCAACGTCATTTTACTATGTAGCAGAATACACAATCCGAGCACAAGAAAGGAGAAAAGACGGCGGGCTTTTTAAAATTACTTTACATTTTAATCATTCTGATTGAGGCATGGGATTAGGTAACTGCAGGTTTGTGCCTCCTGTTTCCCATTCTGACTTTTAAATCAAAATGATAGGATTATGTGACGTGCATAATTATGTAATATAATTTCTCTATTACAGGTTCTGATCTAAAACTTTGGCCATGTACCAGTAAAGCTATTATGCCATATTGTCTCCATTTATTGTTGGCTTGTTTTAAGGTAAGTTATTGTCAATGCTCCATATTCTGTGCGCATCTTAAATCTAAATTATGCTGCACTGTTCCTGAAATTATGTGGCAGTGCCCCCTCCTTGTCCACATCTAGTATAGTATCTTGGTAATAGTATCTTTTGTGCTACTCATTTAATTTGGCAGTCAGAATGGATAGAGGTTTTGGCAGCTGGATGGGGGACCACTGCGGCTTTTTGTACCCAGGAAAACATGACATGTTAGTACCAGGGGACAGTTTGTGCACTTTGTATTGGGAGGGAACTAATATCCTCTTTCCTTCTCCTATTTGGCATGGGCAGAAGTGACTAACTTAAGAGGAGAAGTTGAATTCCCCATTTCCCCATGCTAGCAACCCTCAACTACAATTAGCTGCCCTCCCCCTCATCCCAGTATCTTGTTGTGCTTCAGCAATGATTAATAAGTGCGTAGTCTCGGCCACCACTGTTAGTTTTGGACACTGGGTGTAGTAATCTGTTGTGATGTTACTGATTCATACAGTGTGAGTCTTTTTTTCTTTTTTAATAGCTGAGAGCTTTCACAGATAACAGGGATGATATGGCTTTAGGTCATGTGATCGTGTTGCTTCAGCATGAATGGCCAAGGGGGGAGAACTTGTTCCTGAAAGCCATCAACAAAATCTGTCAGCAGGGAAACTTCCAGTATGAGAATTTTTTCAACTATGTTACAAGTATCCTTTTTCCTATTAAAAAACTATCCGTGCAGCAAAAAACAATGCAGAATCCTCTGTCATCTAAAACCATCAATTAGGTTGTAGGGAATAGTCATTTATGAAAATATTTATCTGCCTTCTCAAGAGACCAAATTGTGCATTTATTTATGTGCCATGCAAACCTTTTGTAATCTATGGGAGTGCATGAAGTGTAAATCAGAGTAGAACTGGCTATAAAATGGATGTGTGATTGCTGCTGGTGCTGGAGAATATACATCCCTACATTGCTGTCACTCCTCAGTTTAATAAAATGGCAGTTGCTTGTGCTTTACAAATAAGTCTCTCAGCACTTCCATTACAATCAGGAGTTACGCTGGGCCATTATGCTGGAGTTTTTCAGCTATGCTCCTGGGTGGGAGCAGCAAAGTGAAAATTATCCACGCTTCAGAGATCCAAAATCTTGTCACTTTCACTTTGCAGCTGTTTGCAGATGGTGGGTGATATTTTCAGAATTAGGGGTATGCACATTCATACAAAATATGTCTGATTTATGCATACAAAGGTCAAATGTGTGCGTAAATTAGGTATGTATATGCATATACGGTCAGCTAAGTGTATAACTAGACTGGTATCTAATTGCAATAATTATTAAATGAGATGGGTCTAAGTACAGTTGTGGACCCCTAACTAAAATTTTGTTCTTCTGTGCAGCAACTGTGGGAGATGTTAAGGGAAGAAACGAGGGCAGTGGTTTTCAGCCTGTGTTCTGCGGACCCCAGGGGATCCGCAGACTATGTCTAAGATTTCCAAATGGGTCATCACCCCCATTTGAAATTTTTTAGGGGTCCACAAATAAAAAAAGGTTGAAAACCACTGAATTAGGATATAGGAATTGAGAAGGAAGAAAAGGTAAATCTGAAGAAGAGACACACAAAACAGAGAGAGAATGAGGCGAGGGGGAAAAAGTTAAGACGATGGTTGCAAAAGGGCTAGTATGCACCAATACAACGTGGTGTCACTTGCTCTTCAATCCCAGTCTGACTACATTTACTTTGATGCCATGTTGCACAGAAAAAAGAAAGCTTTTCTGTCTGTCTTGTGCATATGTGGTGATCCTGACTTGTGTGAGTGCACTGTACCTTAAAAATATCTGTGAAATATTTGGAGGCCTTCAGTAACATGGTAAGTGTGTTTAAACCAGTGGTTCTCAACCAAGGGTATGCATATCCCTGGGAGTACGTAGAGGTCTTCTAGGGGGTACACCAACTCATCTATATTTGCCTAGGTTTACAATAGGCAACATAAAAAGCATTAACAAAGTCAGTACAAACTAAAATTTCATACAGCCAATGACTTGTTTATACTGCTCTACATACTATACACTGAAATGTAAGTACAATATTTATATTCCAGTTGATTTTATAATTATATGGTAAAAATGAGCAAGTCAGCAGTTTTTCAGTAATAGTGTGCAGTGACACTTCTGTATTTTTGTCTGATTTTGTAAGCAAGTAGTTTTTAAGTGAGGTGTAACTTGGGGGTAAACAAGACAAATCAGACTCCTGAAAGGGGTAAAGTAGTCTGGAAAGGTTGAGAACCACTGTGTTAAACTACCAATGTTTTATTTGTATATCCAAGAACTGTGTGGTACAGATAACTTTGCCTTATCTCTGGCTGGTCTTTCAGCAGGAATAGTGTTGCTTCAGTCTTCATTTTTTTTGGGTGAGATTGCTTTGTGAAGATCTGTGTGTTATCATTTTTTTCCCCCTATGAAGTCCTGAACCTTTTCTACAGACATTGATATGCTGGAGGAATTTGCCTATTTAAGAACACAAGAAGGAGGGAAGATTCATCTGGAATTGCTGCCAAATCAAGGAATGTTAATCAAGTAAGGGGAAAAAAATATTTGTCGTCTATTTCAAATGATCTGAAATGCATTGTGGTTGTCTTTGATTTATCTGAGCTTATGGCCAGTATGTTTGTGATACAGTATTTCTAATATGTAGGAGGTCAAACAAGGCCATGGATTTGTGTCTCCCCACCAAATTCAGGGCTTTTTGGTGCACTTCAGCTTTAAGCTTGTCTAACTGCATTTTTTGAATTGTGTTGCACTGGAATAACTGGTATTGACTGGCTACTGTATTACTTTTTCATTCTGAAACTTACACCGTAACGGTATTCTTAATTATTTAGGCATTAGGTAGAACATATTAAGAACTATAATTACAATTATTAAGGGGAAGCTCCCTTTTATACAGTTATGAAAGCTCACATGGAGCTATGTATAAATTACAGTCGGAGTAAACTTAATTAAACCTCTGCCTGGAGCCAGTGGGTTTTCATCTCATCTGAGCGTATAAGCTAAGCAGAGTCAGGCTTGCTTATTACAAGGTGCTGCAGGAAATCATTTTGGTAAGTCAGTAGGAAGCAGACTTCCCTTTGAGTCAGACTAGACCAGTGCCCTCAGCAAGGTCTTGGAGGCAAAACTGTCTTTGAAGATCTAGAAAATTGGTCATCAAGAGCCACTGGCATTTTTACAAATGTTGAGGTGTTAAACCTTGTGTCCTGGCCAAGTGCCAATGTTTTTAACAGTATTCTGGCTACTAATATTCCCACTACTTACGGGCTAAGGTTTTCAAAAACAGGAGCTTACAGTTAGATTCTTGAGTCCATATTTAGGTTCTTTAGTTCGTCTGGCCTGACTTTCAAAAGTGGTGTGCATCCATTAGCTCCCATTGAAGTCATTGAAGCTGTGGGTGCTTAGAACTTACAAAAACTCCAGCCACACTCTCTCTGTGTGTGCGCAAATGTGCCCAGCTATTTGATGGCGTCATCATCAGCCAGGTGGAGAACTGACAGCCTGCTGTCAAAATAAGTTAGTGTGCACTCGTCAAGGATATGCGACATAGTCTGAAGTTGACCCAGCTGTATCACAAATCATTATAAAAATCCCATTTAAAGAGATTTTGGTGTTTTAAATACGCACTTAGGAGCCTAACTTTAAGCTTCAGATTTTGAAAACCTTGGCCGTGACATTTTTCACTCCTCTTCCTAAACTATTATGTAATAAGTTGACTATTTAACAGTATATCTGTGGTGCTGATCCTCCTGGTCATGGTTATAAAGCTACTCAAAAGTGATGACCTTTATGATGCTGCCAGTCTGGAGAGCAGTGCCAAGCATGGTACTGTAAGGGAGAGACCATGCTTTACAGATATATAGGGAATTAGAAAATGTAACACTGAAGACCTAGGCTACCTGGGAACTTCCTGGGCATTGCTTCATGTTAATTACAATAGTTTAATACCATTTTGTTGTTCTTTCTGTCCTTTCTTATTGGGTAACCATTATGCTCAGTGTTCTAACTGCACCAGCCAGGAAATAAGAGAAAAGCATTGTCCATTGCAAGAGAGAGAATCTTCCTAGTTGGCCTCCTGTCCAGGTAGTACTTTGCCTCCTGTATCATGGAAGCAAACAGGTACAGATGCCCAATTCCTTTTGCCCCACTAATCCTTCCTCTTTCTGGATCCTGACCACTCCTCACTCTGCTGTGTTTGGGCTGCACCTTTCTTCCAGGAGGCACAGAGGCTACAGAATTTTTCCACATCCCCAGCAGTTCTGTGCCAGATTGTTTGGTACCAGCCAACAGAACAGAACATCAGCTCAGTTCTCCTGTCGTACCCCGGTAGAGCTTGGCAGTATCCAGGCAGTAGTAGGTGGTTTGTATTCATCCCAGCTGTCCCTTCATCTGACTCAGTGGTTTCAAGAAAAGTCTCTATGGACGCTCTGCATCTTTGCTGCTTACCTCACCTGGCAGTAAGGTGACCTCTTCCATATAAGGACATCATCATATTTGTGCTTAAAAAGACTTCTGTGATGTTTTGCAGCAACAGCCCAGACAGATCCCAATGAGCTCTGTCCTCAGTACTGAATGCGCTTATGGGCCCAGCACTGCAATATGGGAGACGTATCCTAAAAGCTACTTTCTTACAAGGTGGCAGTTTTAGTTGGTGTGACTTGGTTAATTGTTTCTTTGCCTTACGTTTAGTTTTCCCTAGATGCTGCAGTCTGGCCTACCCTCAGAATTGGTTCCCAAAGGGAATCCAGGGTTCCACCTTGTCTACCAGCATTTTGCGCAGAACCTTCCACTTCCCTTCTGAGGAAATTATATTCCTCTTGGTCATGGGCTTGCCTGAGCCCGTGGAGCATCTCACAAACTTACCTTGTCTTACAGAAGTCCCGTTAATACTCACTTTAGGCTGATCTTCCTGGGCCCAGCAATCCACAAAGTAAACAAAACCATTTCATTGACTGACAAAAGGCGCAGTCAGCCAGGTCCTGACCAGGCCAGATTTCTTGGGTTAAAATGGGGAGATCCTTCTCCTCTCCCAGCTTCACCCAGAACTGGCCCCCGGAAGAAGCAACCAGGGTGTACTAGGCATTTGCTGCTCCCTGCTGTGCCCTGACTGGCTCCTACGAGCTCCCAGCCACTGGAGAACTGAATATTCATTGGTCCTACCTGCAGCTGATGGTGGGTGGCCTTTCTAGGCAGCTCCTGCAGGACTAAAAGCTGTGCTCTTCCCCCCTTCAAATGACACACTGGGGTGCCCCAATGTGGTGGGGTCTTCAGCAGGGAGCAGCAAATGCCTGGTACACCCTGTCACTCTTCTCCGAGCCCAGGAAAACAGGCCACTATTTGTGTACTTCAAAGGCTGCAACGAGGGCAGTGTAGCTTGGAAGACCTTGCTGGCCGTAAGGATAAAGGATTATAGCTGGTGGGTTTATAATTTAGGCTGGTAAAATTCATATGTTGTTTGTCACATTCCACTCTAGCCCATAGAGATGAGATGGGGTAGGGGTGCTGAGCTGTGTGTCTCTTTCATCTGTGATGCAGCCCCCTGGTGGTTTTTACATACATTCCTTTACCGCTGTCACTAGATTATCTGCAGTGACATCTGACTTCAACCATTCAGTCGAATGGCACTTCAAGCTCCCCTGTAGATAAACCTTCCTTCAGAGTTACACTGTTTTCTATGTCCACTGAGCGTAATGGTGACCTGTTAGGATAGGAGAAAATGAGACTGTATGACAAGGAAAGAATTACTAACTTTAGGCTCCTATTTCCCAAAATCTTGTCCTGAGAATAATACATTATAAATGGCAGTTAATTGCCTATCATGTGGTTTTGTCCCCTTGACTTGAAAGTAGATTTGTTTTTTCTTTACTCCTCAAACATATTTCTGAGTAAAATTTCATTCCTAGTGTAAACTGAAACAGATTTTAGTTATAACTTTATTCAGATTTCTACACTTAACTCTAGAGTTTATCCAAACATTTCCATCTTGATCTTGTGGTTTTTATATTTCACTTACCAAATTTGAAAGAATGAATTACAAGATCCTCAGAGTTTTCCTTTATTGTATTGGCTGTTCTTAATATCTTAATATTCTCAAACTAGCACAAGCCTGGGAAATACTTCTAATTTAATATCAGATAGCAAGAATCAAGTTTCTAAATCTGGAATATGCCTGGAATGTCTCACAATTTAACAGGTTTTTGATTGGGTATATCAGCTGTCATTTGCAATACAAAAACAAAAAAACAAGGTACCTCTTGTTAAGTATCTCACTTCCATGGCAGTACTTCACAGTTTGGTAGAAATACAGGCATGTATTAAGGAGCGTATATGGAAAATCATTACTATTTGTGTTTAAAAAATATTATGTACATGCACAACCGCAGTTGCAGTCTTGTGATGATGTACCTTTAGGCAGTCAGACTGCAAAATTTGGTATGCCCTTTAATGTGTATCACTTGGTGCATTCATTTAGCCCTGATTATGGCTTCCTGTAAGCAGCAGTGAAGTAACAGGCAAAGAGAACCGGTTTCCAGTCCTGCCCTGCACAAAATACTGGATCAGATTTTCAGCAGTGCTCAGCACCCAGCAGCTCCCATTGTCCTGATGTAATTTCTCCCTGTTCTCAATGTCTTCTTAAAAATCTGACCCCAGTTGTGGGTACAGAACACTTTTGAAACTCTGTCCCACTAGTTTAACTAATCTTTGTGAACCAGTTATTTCAGGCCACGGTGGTCTAATTTTGCTGCTACTCAGCCGAAAAGTAACACCCGCCCCGCATTCTCCCTCTCTTCCTTTGAATGACTTGACTGACTTTTTGCATAGCTCTCCATCCCCCTGCATTAGTAAATGATAAATACTGGCCAGAATGTTCACGCTTGCAAGCCTGAAGATAGGTGCCTATGTCCATATTTAGGCACCTAATATTGCGTGGCCTGGTTTTCAAAGGTGCTGAGTAACTTCAGCTCCTAGTAATGCTAAGGCAGGTGGTGGATGCCGGACATTTCTGCAAATCAACCTATTTCCTTAGGTGCCCGGATATGGATTTGGGTGCCATTTTCAGGTACTCAAGTTGGAAAACTTTGACCACTATTTCTAAACCAGATTTCTTAAGTCTGGTCAGGTGGGACATGGAATTTGCTTTTGTTAGCCATCTTGAGATTTGGATTCTCTGCTTGCTGTAGATCACACATGTGCTATGGACATGTGACTTGTCAGAGAGGGTATGAACCATCTTTCAGCTATAACAACCTGTGGTAGCTGGTCGATAGCCCAGATGACCAAGACTTTACAAGAGACTGCCCCACACCCCAGGCCAGAGCATTTTCTCGGTGTGTGAGCCCATATCAAAAGGGAGAAGGTTTAAAAAGGTATATAAGTGGGGGGCAAAATGCCTCATAAAGAAATGACCATTTGCCATTCCATGTGCAATTCACGGGGCTGGCGTTTGGACACTGACATTAGCATCTTGAGCTGCTGTGCCAATCTCTAATACCTTGGTTTTCTATTTTAATTTGGAATGACGAAAGAAAGGTGACCCATGTACAAATTGCAAGATTCTTATGTGTCACATTAATGCTGAAATGTACAGAACTTCACTGTTCACAAGATGGCCACCTGGCTTAGGCTCAGCACGAGTTCCCTTAGGTCAGAGTTCTAAACCGCTGGACCCAGCTGAGATGTGTCTTGCCACCACTACTATGATACTTGGCTGCCTCCTGTGCTCCTGTAATTAATTCCTTTCTGATTGCAGTCAGTGAAAAGCTCTTGGGGACAGTGACATTTCTTTGCAGTGTGTCTCTGGATGGCTTCTGCCCCTCACAATATCCTTTGTCCTGGTGTATATTTTGACTGCCACTGAGGCACAGACTTGCAATGGTGTCCAGGTTGATGTCCCCAGGGCTCATGCCACCTTCACTTGCTCTCCTTCAAGCATCTTTTGGAGGCCCCTCTGCATTATCACTCCCAGGGCATGGAGGTCACTTTCTGCAGCACCTTTATTCTCCTGTCCTTTTCCTGACTGACGGTCTGCCCTTCTCCCAGGAGCACTGAGGCAGGACCAAGAGGTTTGGCTGCATGCAGGGGCGAGGACCATCCTTCCTGGAATGCTCCAGCGTGTTCTGCCTCCTCCCCCTGTGCAGACAACAAACTATGGGCTCCCCATCCTGCTTCCTCTTTATGGACCTTTGTTTATCTGCCCACAGGCTGTTGACCTTAGTGGAGCTTTGTGCCATGTTGCTCCTTATCCACTGGAGCATCTCTTGACATCAAGCCTGGGTATTGTAACTATTGCTTGATACATTGAGTTTTTTGCTCAGCACTATTCTGGAGACTTTTGACTCCTTCCCATGTCTTTCAGGTGGCAAAGCAAACCAGTAACTTCAAATATTGTTGTGTGGTCATGCTGTGTGTCTTTGACATGCATGCCTGGAGTCTGGAAATAAACTGGCTGAACTGTCAGATGTGCTCACAGATGTAACTATAAGTTCTCAGTTCCTGAGAAGGGCTCTTCAAAGCCCTATTCTATAATTCTTCTAACTCAGCTACATAGCTAGCACAAAAAGTCTCAAAAGAGTCCAAGTCAAGATGCCATTGCAGGCACTGAGACTGTCGGCATCTCTCTGGAGGGTGTAGATCTGACAGGAGAGATTGTGTAGCTCCCATTCCACTGCACCAAAGTGTGCAAATTAAAACTGTGTCTGATGCCATTCTGCACCAAGACCTCTGCATCCTTGTTGCTTCAATGCACCCAACAAGTGATGCATGACAGAATCCTCATTACGCAAGCCATTGCTTCAACCAAAGTGTTGAGCTTAGTCTCGGTTTTGTTTTGTTTTTTTAAAAAGGGCTTTGTTCTCTGTAGCTATGCAGTTGGATCTGGCCACCTCTCTGACTCGTTGATTGCCACATTAGGTTCTGATTCCCCAGCCCTGCTGTCCTGAGTTTGCAGCCTTCAAGTTGATTGCACAGAAGGCTTCTCTTACAAAGTTGCACCTTGTTTGGCTAACAGTTATCTAAGTTTACTCGCAGGATTAAGTTACTTTTTCAAACTGGTACATACAGATATATCACTTTCTACACGCTCCCTTCAGCAAGTCTTGGAGTTTAACAAGAACCTGAAGCTCCTCTTTCTGAGTGCAAGTTTCTGTAATGTTGGCCTTCTGGCCTCCAAATGGCACAAGCTGATGTGCTCGATTATCATAATCCTCTCCTTGCTGAGACACATCCACACAAGCTGTAAGGAGAGAAGATGTGTGGAGTTCCCATGTAGCCAGATTGCCTAAAGCCTGACTTCTGGAGAGGATGAAGGGCTTGGGCATTGGGAAAGGGCATACTTTTTGGAGAGAGAATGCTCTTTGGTGGTGTAGCTAAGTTCCTCCTCAAGAACTTAAGCGCCTTAGACAGAAGAATAGCTAACTCAGTCGTCGTCAACACTCCAACTCTGGAACCAGCCTTGCTCATGTCCTAGACTGAAAATGCCAATGCATTTGGCTGAAAAATGGCGAATAGCAAAGGAAGCATCACAGGAATTCATCTGAAGTTGATCGCAGTCTAGTAAGTCTCTGCCATCTGTGACGGACACGATTTTGTGTGTCACTGTGTTTTACATAAGCAAGCAGGGAGGAACAAGATGTTTCTTTATTCAGAAGCCTTGTAAGTGGGGGGTTGGACAGTGCCCACAAGTCATTGCTAGCTTCCTTACAGGAAAGGAAATATACTGTTGCCAACAGGTTTGACCAGCTTGTAGGAGTCCCTCTGCTGGAAGTAATGGATCAGCCAATAGGATTGTGGATCCCTCGATAATCTTGCTATGACATTTCAGTTGCATGAGGAAGGGCATATATACAGCCTTAGTGAGCAGTACTCTTCTTGATGGTTCCAAGCTCATAGCACTGCAAAGGTGCTTGCACCCTAAAAGCATGGCCCTACAGAGGAACTGTATCCCACCAGAGTAACTGATAAGTCACCTCTTGTTAAGTTCAGGAGGGACTCTGTGCATTTCTTGTCTTGCATTGAAGTCCAGTGCGTAATGGAATATTCATTAACTAAGCTGCTGAAAGGTCCCGGTGAGACACTTAATACCTGTGAGTTCATTACAGGTAGGTAGGGCACTTTTCCCAGGGGTGGTGACGACTTTAGCCCACCAGAGTGAGTGAACTTTGGGGCCATTGTGCCTGATGCAGTTGTTCAAAGAGCAGGCGATGCTAGCGTTCTGCATTCCTCGCAGAGCTGGTGACAGCTTTCTGTCTGAGCCAATCCACCAGCCTGCCATGGCTTACCCCAGCAAAACCCTTCTCCACAAACTCTGCCAAACCTCCCTAGACTTTTACCTGGAGAATGCCAAAACCAGCTACTTTTAGTTTACATCGATTCAGTATGTACTGGGAAAGAACTGTCTCTTTGATTACATCTCATTGCTACAGCCTGGCAGGTCTACTGGTGTTCTCCTGCAGGCCACAAGCTCTGCTATGTGTCCATTCAAGAGATGTGCAAAGCAGCCCCATGGTGCTTTCGGCACATTTTCTGAGCAACATTGCTTCCATTCAGCCTCAGGCCAAAGGGGATTTTGCTTCTCCACAAGTTTATAGAAACGCTGCCTGACATCACGGTCCCCAAAACACTCTTTTCTGTGATTGTCTCCCTTCTTGCATGCTGTTTTCTTTGAGGCAGTATCTTCTCTCTTCATATACCAGGATAAGGTTTGTGTCATTCTTGCTATTAAAGGTATGCAGCGCACAGTTTATTGCTATTTTGGTTGCACTGTTTTTTTCTTGAGAGTCATCTTTGCAGCTTTTTTAGTCTCTAAGAATGGGGATTTGCTTTGTTCGGTATCTCTTGTTGGTCTCTGCAGATATACACCTCAGCAGATTACTGCTCCCTGGTGGCTCAACATTCACTTACTTGGCATTGCTGATATATACATTTAAAGAATGTCCATCTATTATGGAGTAATTTTGCCTCCTGCCCAAAAGGAATAGATTACTGGCCCAGCCAAAATTCCTCACTGGGGAGGGAGGAGGGCCCAAAGCTGTCTCTTGTATGTCCTACCACATAGAACATTGAGCTAAGGGAGCTCCTGTCATGGCCATGTGAACAAGCAAATACCTACAAGTAGTAATTTGCTGAGATGTGTATCTGCAGAGAAGAGAGATTACAGGTAAGTAATAATTACACGTGCTCAGTTCTCCATTGCATAAAGGTAAATTGTCTTTTGATACTCCCCATTGTACTGCTTAAAAACAGAGCGGAAATCTGGATCAACAGCATGTCACCCTTCTTGCTACAGCATCCTCTCTTTTCCCATTCAACTTTCCAAAATGGTCTCCTGCTGCTCTTCACTAAAATCAGTGTTATGGGTGCTGAGGAAAACATCCTGGAAAGCACTGCTGTACGTTGGATTGTATTTCCACCCACTTGTGGCATGATAAGCCCTGGAATGGTCCATTGTGGGTGTGCTAGAGTGATGGGTAGAGGCGGCTATGGCCTTCCCACCTCCCGTTACTTTAGCTGGTCAGTTGGTCGCACTGTGATCTCCCTCCAGTTCTCTTCTGTATCTCTTTCTGGAGAGTTGTTTTGCAGCACAGGGGAGTCAGTGTGGTTTTTTGAATGCTGCTGTTTGCTGTTTTTTAAAGGACTTCTAGCCCTCCCATGGGGTTACTGCAGCAGGAGTTCAATCCTGTACTACAGCCCAGCATACAGACTGCTGACAGGTACCAAGCGGAAAAACCCTGCTCATAGTGTGCTGTGTTTTGTCAACATATTTTTACTGCCCATGGTTTTCAAATCTTTGTTATTCAGTACTTTTATTCATGTTTTTTGTTTTGTTTTTCATTTGTGCCTACTTTCTTTGGGAAACCATGTTGTACTAGTTGTAACATTTATTTTTTTCCATAAGTTGCCAAATGTGTATATGTTCTTCAATTTATTAATCACTGTCGAGTTCAAACAGAAATACAGGGATTCGGATCAGATGATACAGAAGTCCAGTCAACTTATTAAAATGCTTCTCAAGACTTTTATTACTACCCCATTGGATCTACTTGTAATAACTTTTCCTCAACCAAATTGGTTGCAGTTGAGAATTTTCTGCAATGTGTACTTTGCTGTTAAGTCAGAAACACTGGCTTCTGCCACGTGCTGCTAGTAATAGTCAGTATTATGAGTTTTGTATTGATATTTTGTGTTCCTGATGGCTGATTGACACTGAAAACTTACACTGGCATAGCTACATCTCTGGGGGGGTGTGAAAAATCCACACTCCTAAGAGATGTAGTGAAGTTGACCTAATGCCTGGTGTAGACAGCACTAGTCAGTGGAAGAATTCTTCTGCTGACCTAGCTACTGCCTTGGAGAGGTGAATTAACTACAGCAATAGGAGAACCCCTCTCATCCCTGTAGTGAGCGTCTACACTGAACCGCTACAGAGGTGCACCTGTACTGCTGTGGTGTTTTAAGTGTAGACATAGCCTAAGGGCTTGTCTTCACGTAAAGTGCTACAGTGGCACAATTGCACCACTTTGGTGAAGACACTTCTTCCGTCGGCGTAGTTAATCCACCTGTCTGAGAGGTGGTAGCTATGTCGATGGGAAAAACTCTCCCATTGACATAGCACTGTCTAGATGGGGCAGTATAATTGTGTTGCTCAGGAGTATGGATTCTTCACACCACTGAGCGATGTAATTATACCGAGATAGGTCTGTAGTGTAGATCTGGCCTTGGATAGGAGCTGTGTGTGCAGCCCACCGCTGTTATCAATGCTTGTGAGAAACTGAGGCAGTGAGAATGGAAAGCAGGATTGTCTCATAAGCTGAATGTACAGAGTTCTATTTTCAGCACCGCTTGTTAGCATTTTAGTGCCTGGCTCCCATTAGCATTAAAAGTCATAACAAGATATCCATCTTAAAATCATTCTCCACTATGTTAAGGGTTGATGTCTGGATATTAGTTCCCTTTTAACTTGAGTGCTAGCAGAGCCATTTGTTATTTCTGTGTAAAGTATTAAAATAGACTTGCTATTTAATTTAATTGCCGGGGAAGTTTTCTCTTTGCTTTGAGAGGGAGCGATTTGTTGATACAAATATTCAGTGTAGGAGATAAAATACTTAAATAGCTGGTTTTGGTTTAGGACAGTGCTTCATTGGGGGGTTTAATTTCTGGATCGTTCCTTTCAGCTGATCCCTCCTCCAGCTCTGGGTATGTATGGGTTGTTGCCTCTTTCCATCCTCGTTTTAATTGGATTTGCTCCTAGTTCCTCCCTACTCCCTGAACTTCAGCAATTCACTGACTCTCCCACCAGGACTCTCCCCCGGAGCCCATTTGTGCTGAGGCATTTGCTAAACAGCAACTCCCTCCTCCTCCCTGAGCAGGGACTAATGATAGAAGGTCAGGGACTCTATATCCAGTCCTGGACCACTGCCAAAAAACCCAACCCACTGCCACACTAAAAGCCCAGTGAGAGTGAAGCTTGGAATCCCAGTGTTCACATGTTACAGAATGCTGCTCTGACAGCAGCAGTTCAGGACAGTGGGCTCTGAAATTGTGTGAATGGAAATGGGTGTTGAGGGGCAAAAACAGACCTTAGAATGGCAGTCTGATTAACAGCTGATATCACATGACCTGCTCTGGCTAGAACCACTTTGGTTGCAGCCGTACCAGAACCATTGTGCTTTTTCCAAGTACAAGTTTTGGACTTTGTGATCAAAAGAAACCTTTGATCTTTGCCTGGAAGCTGACAGACAACTCCAGCCAGAGCTGCTGACCTCAGTCTGATACTAGACATAAGGCACTCACTGCCTCTTGGGTTAGTGTAAGTGTCTGATCAGCTCCCCCAGGCTTGTATGTGCGCTTCTGCACCCACCCTCAGAGCTTCCCAACTAGCAGCAGTGAAGTGAAACAGACAAGAACCTAGCAAGCTTCATGCTGCTGTTCTTGATAAACCCATGGCAGGTCCAATTCCCCCCTGCTGCTGGGGTGGGAACTCAAACTTTTGTTAGTCTCTTTTGTACTTTGTCACTGCAACTGCAGTGACGGTGATTAGAATGGGGAAGTGTTGTTGGTAGCGATTTCCTTCCTAGTGCAGGACAAGCACTGCTGGGGGGGAGGGCGGCGGTTGCCGCATGGAATAGTGAGTGGACATTCCTGCTAGCTAAAACCAGTGACACTTGATGATTTAAGCATTAGACTAAAGGCATTTAAAGATCCCGAAACTGTTTTTAAAATTCAAGTAAGCAAATGAACACTTGAAAGTACAGAAAACATGTTAACTCTCGTCAGAGATGGAAGGTAGATGTTACACTTTATTTCAAAGTGCTGTGTGTATGAAGGCCTCATCTATTGCTCAGAGTAATTCTCCTTTGTCTTTTGTTTCCTTGATGACTTCAGGCATCACACAGTAACCCGGGGAATAACTAAAGGGGTGAAAGAGGATTTCCGCTTGGCTATGGAGCGCCAAGTCTCACGCTGCGGGGAGAATCTGATGGTGGTGTTACACAGATTCTGCATTAATGAGAAGATACTGCTACTTCAGACGCTGGCCTGAGCGGCACGGACAGTGCAGCAGGTGTCTTGCTGAGAAAGCAGAGGGCTGTATTATATACTCTTAACACAACATAGCTGTTGCAATGCGACTGTTCTAAACTAATCATGCTCATGTTGTTATGGGACTCAGTCCTAGAGTACATGTAAACTGAAGTTCATACTTAATCTTATTTTGGTAGATCAGACAAATTTTATAAATAAATCATTTGAAAATTCTTCTTTTGGGAAGTAAAATGTCTGTGTAGCTTCCATAGTTATTCTAGAGTCATGGTGTGAGAATTGCAGCTCAGGTCATTTGGAAAGAAGCACTTTGACAGACTAAATTTACATTGAACATCAGTGGCATTAGTCTTCCTGCTGGGGCTGAATCAGGCTCCCATTGACTACCATGGAATGTTGCTTTGAAAGGAGGTTAAAGGCTTTGAAGTAAATCTAGTTACTCTGGCAAAAACTGTGCTATCTACACAGTCCATATAAATTCAGTTTGTAATGGCTTGAAATGTTGTGCCAGACACACAACCGTAACCCAGAGCATCTATATCAGTTCCCTTTATGAAAGACACTTCAGCTTTCCAGAACTGTCTTAAAATTGTTCAGGTATTAAGGGCTATCCAGTATGGTGGTCTGTTTATTGTAGGTAGAATAGCGGCACTCTGTGCACCGAAACATAGTACTGTATACAAAGACAGGCAGACAAGACAGGTCAGGCAAGTTACTGTGTTTTGGCTAAACAGTAAGATACTGTCCCTTAGGCACCAGAAAGTCTCCATTCCAGTTCCCCTGGAAATGTAAACTGGACACATGAGCCCTTTTTAGTAATGAATCCCCCCAGAAATGGCATCATCTCTGGGGAGTCCAACTTCAATATCTTATCTCCCAGAAGAGACCATCAGGAACCCAATCAGATTTTCCAGAATATCCTTTTCTGGTAGAGTAAATACGATATGATGACCCAGATCGATGTTGCAATCAGGTTCTGAGCCAAGTGTTCTCCATGGGACTGACTGTCCTTCATCTTCCACTTAAAAGGAAAATAGTTCTCAAATACTTCATGCCCAACATACACCAGGATTGAGTTCATTCCTTAAAATAAACACAAAGAAAACAATTCTGTACTCCATTGCATTCTAAGAGCAAGCTGTAGCAGCAGGGGCTGGCAGAGTATTTACAGGAAAGGGAATCAGGAAATCCTAAGCATTAATGACAAGTTGTTCCTGTCATTAACTTGCCCTGTGGCCTTGAATAAGTCACTTTACCCCTCTGACTTCACAGCTAAAGAGTGATTTATAATTCTTACCTGCCTCCCAACAGCAGTATGAACATGTGGCGAATGTAGTTTTTTAATTAAATCAAAGTTTAAGGATCTTTTAATCAAAGGTTTTTCACTGCAAAACTATTCTTGAAGGGAAACATTTTAGCAGTAGGTCTTGCTGCTTGACATGGCAACAGAATGTTAATTTTACTGATAAGGACAGGACTAAACCACCTATTGCATTACAGATAACTAAATATGCTTGAGTTTACTGACCTGGGTAGAAAAATGGAGCACCTGACCAGCATCTCTTGACATCCACAAGGTAGTATATTAGCAATAAAAGCATGAAGGCAAAGCAGCTCAAGGTTGTCACATAAGAGATTGACCTACATATTTTCAGTGGGAATATAAAAGGATATTTAGAGAAGTTCAATATGGACTGATGTTGCTACAGTTAAATACATTGTGTCCATATAGCTGGAGAGAAACACATTGAATAGTAAAAAGTTACATGTCTCTACTTACCATAGATTCTTATTTGCAGGAATAAACCCTTCATCTTTAGAGCATTTTGTCAAGATAGCAGAAATAATCCCCTGAAATAATAAGTTTGGAGTTTATATGTACTTTCACTGCAGCACATCTTAGAAATAGAAAGCTTGTGCTGCATGAAAAGATGTGGTTGTTAATGAGTAATTTAAACTGCATTAAGAAAAGATGTTACTTACCATGACTACACTCCATATAAAAAACCTACTCATTATCTTCTTGTGCTGGTCTTTGTAAAACAAGAATATTTTTCCTGCCTATAAAAAACAAAGGCATAAAAACCAGTAAACATACCAGGTATTTTCCACCTGCCACTTGCAGTAGAATGGAGAAGCTTAAACTGCTTTATTTGTGCTAAGCAGTTGGAAGACCAAGATTAGGAACTCTTCTAGGAGAATGCATTCAGGTGAAAAACAAGTGATGTTTGTTTAGCAACAAAAAAATTCTGATTTCTACCCCATGTGAGTAACCACACCCACACATCTTTTACAGCTGCTCCAGTGCAGCTCCTATTAAGGCAACTAAAAAATAAGGAAAATCCAGAACAATCAAGGCAACATTAACATTTTCACCAACTTAAATGGCCATGCCTTGTCACCTATATACCATTATACGCAAAAGCACTCCTTGACCCTTCAGGGCACACATTCCCTTTCAGTTCCAATCCACGTAGCCTCAGACTCAACTAATGCCACCCCGTGCACAACGCAGAACTCCTTTCCTCCATGGGATATGCAGTGTGCCATTCTACCTGACAAACTAGGGCGGTTGGATATCACACCTAAGTCCAGATACACATATCTAAAGTCAGCCACTACAAGGTTGCTCCCCACACCTAGTATCTGAGACCCCCCTAGTTATTTTCTGTTTTAAGTGACAGGCTACGAGGGAACTTTTGACACGTTAATGGTTTGAGTGGCAACGCGCTGTCACCTATTCTGGAAAACGAACGCATTCGACAGGTGCTAAGTGCGTTTGAGAGATGAGGACGGTGATGGAAACACCACAGCCAAGGTTCTCTAACGTATGAGCTTAAATTTAACAGCCCGAGTCCATTTTTAGTCTTACTTTCAGAACCCCTGAGCAGCCAGCTGCTACAAGTGATTGCCAGACCTCACCACAAGCCACTGGTGCGATGGTTCTAGGCCTCCCCAGATAGGACAAACAAGGGTTTCAAGAACTGAGCAAAACATCTGATTTTTTTAAACCTCAGAATCACGCTGGTCAATGTACCTCACATTTTGATTTAAAGCCTCTGCCAGCTGGCCCCTCCTGCCCTGCCAACTTGGACTCAGGAGGTTTTCAGAGGGTTTGGCTAGTTTATAATGGAACTGTGACTGTAACCTTACCTCTAGAGAAGATGCTGCCACTCCAGCTTGAAAAGCTCTTTTTCCCCTTACCCCCACCTTTGACAAAACACCTTCAGTTGTTTCTGGGAAACGAAGGCTCGCTGACAATGTAGGTTCAAAAAGCAAAGATGGTACCTGAAGTCCCAAAAACGCCATGAAGATTGAATTAATTGTTCCCAAGATGCCTTCGGGATCATAGGCCACTGTTGTTTGGTAGAGCACCTTGCAGAGAGAGAGATTTAGGATTAAAAAGATATGCATCCAGCCCTGAACTTCCTTCTCCCCTCTCTCACCCTGGGGCCATTTCCCCAGCCCTCCATGACACTTGACTGTTGTCAATGCCAGATTTAGATTTCACATTGAAATCACTCCATTTACACTGTGCGACAATCCCTCCTCAGAACACAGCCCAAGGAAATGGTCTTTGGAGCAGAACCCTCTCCCCACAGCCCCCAGGCCAGTGTGCTGCTGATGTAAAACTGGTGAACTTGCTGAGTTGCAGATAGGCCAGGCCAGGCCAGCCCCACCCATCCACAGCGGTTCCCAAGTCTAGCCTCTCCACCTCCCACAGTGGTACCACTAGAGTTGTCAACTAAGTTTCAGAGAGAACTTCTAAGCAAGGAAGAGCCCCTCTTAGCTGTCACATCCCAGACAGAGTGGGAGAGTTGGCATTTAAAGAAGGAAGTAGCTTTTTCTCTTGAAAACTTAGCTAATTTTATATTAAAGTTATTGACATGTTAAACACAGAACCTAACTCTGCAGCAAGTCAATGGTTTATGTGCAAGTCAGAACCACTCACATTGGATGATGGGTGTTGGTAAATATGCTTTTCTCCCAAGAGCAAGTGATCAATATAACCGGCTGCTCCTCCGGTGCAATTGGGATATTTTCCAAAATCCCCAATGCCACCGGGGCCAAGGTAACCACTGGAAAGGAAGCAAAAGGCCATGGGTCTTTGCAGCGCTACACTGTTGAAAGGCTTGAGAATGAACAACAACGCTAAGTTTTGCTGCTCTTTAGGGATCTGAAGCACAAACTCACCCCCACAGGCAATCAGGTCACACACCAAACTACCTCCTTCCCTGGTACAAGTCACAAGGGGAAGGGCAGCCCAGAGGAGACACTGGCCAACGCCTGGAAAGCAGAGCACCTGGTAACTAGTTACCACCAGTGCGCTCTGTAACTGCCAATCCCCACAGGCAAACTAGACACGCGCCAGACTCAGGCTGATCAAGACAAGATCAACTGTCGTCAAGCCATAGCACCAGGGCAGCCAAAGCCCAGCACCGCCCAGCCTTGCCCTTAACTCCAAAAGGGAGAGCTCACCCTCCCAGCCACCAGCCCAGCCCCTCATCCCTCGCCCCCGCCCCCAGCAAATCCAGCTCTTGAGCCCCTAAGAAGGTACAATGCGCAGTGGAACTCAGCCCAGCTTTTTATGCTGCAGAGTCTTCCTCTGGTCTGACGCACAGGGGTGAATACAATGTGCCAAATACAGAACAAGCCAATGCAGCATTGGTGCCGAAAGGCAAGGAAATGCTCATGGACTCCCACAGCAGTAAGGACAACACAGGGGAGCTCCAAGAGACCCCTCAGGCTGCAGCCACTTGGAAACAAGTGGCTGACAAAACTCCGTGGTGGGCAGCCAGGTGCTGTTAACAAGAAATCCCCCAGAACCCAGCACCCTGATGTTATGAGACCCACAGCCAGTGTCAAACAGAGACTATACTTGGAAATGGCAAGAAGAGGCCACACATGACTAGTCAGCACCTGAGGCTAGTGGCTGGGGAAGCAAGCACTGGCAGGGGAGGACATCTCCAATGCTGACTGCACTCAGAAAGCAGCTCATAGAGAAGGGGCATAGAGATGAACAAGGTACTTTGAACAGGCTTAGTAAGGCCCCCATCCAGCATCCCACAAGCCCAGGCACTTCTAGAACTAAGGAAAGTTCCAGGCTGTCTCAGCTAGAAGCACCACGTGTCATTACTAGGACCCAGGTGCATGTGATCTCTTTACAAGGAGGGGAGGTCCTCATCTGCCTGAGCACACAAGCTGCGGCAGGGATGTAGCTGGCAGCAGACAGCAAGCATCAACAGCAGCAGCCTGAAAGCTCAGCACATATGAAAAGACTGGCTTGTTGAGATGTCCTTTTGGGAAGAGAGCTCCTCATTCCCGTACCTCCCAGGGGTGCAGGGAGGAGACATGCATGAGAGATGTGAGCTGCTCAGATACTACAGTGATGGAGAGCATAGGAGAACCTCAGAGGGAGATTTTAAACTTGTTTCTTACCTAGGTGAGTAATAAAGATGTCCTCTACATAAAGCCAAGTACTTCACTGCAAAGTGGGGAAGGGGATGTTTCACTGAGAAACCCCCTTTTCCTACTGACTCAGAGCTAGAGACACTGAAACATGGTCCCTATGCAGCAGAATAACCCCTGACACCACATAGAAAGCACCCAAAGGAAAAGGAATCCAAGCATTCAACTTACCTTGGGCAGCCAGGTACAATTAACAGGAAGGTCAAACCCAGCCAAATCGCTTCCAGCGTCAGAATGAAAACCCACTGTGGCCAGTAGAGCAGGATATCCCGCAGGGCAAAATACGGGGTCTCCTGCTTAAGAGGTAGGGAAGAAAAGGAAAACTAACTGGCAAATGATCACTGAGCATTTGGGGAAAAGACACCTTTCACTTTCGAACAGTCCCCTGGCACTGCAGATAGTTGGGAGTGATAACTGCAGAGTTTGCAAGGCTTTCCATTGTAACATCGTTTTCACACATCCACAATGTCTGAAACTGACATTCACCAGGTTTGCTTTCAAAAGTGATTTTGTTTTGAAAGTCTGAGCAAAATCCTTTCCGCAGACTATGAGTCACAGACAGGAAAACAAGGCACTTTTCCTTGTTGTACAAATCCTAGCTACGCTAAAGTGGGTGAAATTTGAAACTCTGGATTCAGCATGGACTAAACCCTTGCTTGGCTCAGTTGGGGGTCAGAAAGGTTAAAATAAAAGCACTATAAGTGATTGGAAAGGGTCATGTCCCAGCATGCTTAGTGTGTTTCTGCTAAGATCTTAGCAGAGTATAACAAAGCCCTGCTTTCTTAGGGCATTCCTGCCTGGTCTGTCTGCATTGCCTTCCGGCCCAGAGGGTGGTGCTCAGACTAACATGCAACAATTCTAGAAGAGGAAGGCATTTGGAGCCCTGAAGTGGACGGTGGACTGAATTAAGAGTTCAAAATTACACCTGTGTTTCAGCACCCTTGGAATCCAAGAGGCACTGATTGCAGATCAGGAAGGAGTGAGTTCGTAAGGACCTCTATAATCCTCTACACGGCAACCAAGCTGGGGCTAGCCATGCGGAGAGGTTGAACTGTACCCTGCTCTGCTCAGTTCCTGAGCAACCCCCTTGTACTGCTCTGTATAGTTAAACAGATATTAATCTTGTGCAGCATGGCTCCTAAAACCACACAAGAGCTGCCGGAGACAGGACTACAGTGGCAGGCATGGGAGGGGCGACCATCTAGCAACAGACTGCACGTGCAAGAAGCAAATGTGATGGTGCTGTGTATCCTATACGTGTTTACAGCCTGCCCCCTCCAGCATCATCGAAGACAGCTATAGCCAAGGATCACTCACCAACGTATCGTTCTCAGCCACAGCTTTAGCAAACCCGAGTTCTAAGACGGCAACCACAAGGTAGGTAAATCCCAGTCTCTGGAGTACACCTGGAATCCGCAGATTACTCCAAGACACTACAGGAAACACACACACAATGTAAGAGGGGGGCTGCTGACCTATTACGGTGGCTCTCTGGCAATGCACATTGGTAAATTCTGGCTCCTTCTCAGGCTCAGGTTGGCCACCCCAGGGTTAGGGCCTATGTACTCATGCTGCCTCAGGGAACGTCTACGCAGCAAAGAAAAAACCACGGCTGACCCCTGCAAGCCGACTGCAGAGCTATTTCATTGCTGTGTAGACTTCCGGGCTCAGGCTGGACCCTGTGGGGCAGGAGGGTCCCAGAGGAGGTGTGTGATGCACTCACTCCGTGCCCCACTTCCACAGCTTTGGGGGTATATCCTACCCACCCCGCCACACTGCACAGGGAGGGAGAAGGGCACAGGGCAGGACCATCCCATGAAACTCAAGCAACACACTTGCACTGCGCCCCTTCCTTTAAGCACAACTTTTCCTACTCCAGGCTTTCCTTTCCCACTCCCCTGCAACTTCACAGTCCGAGTACAGCTGTTATGATCAGGATACAAGAGAGGGCGTGATGATCTAAAAGCAAGAACTGGGAGGTCCCAGTCTCCTATGGACTGGATCTCTCTCTGGAAGATACGCTTCAGTCAGTTACTGGGCTCAAATAAATGGCTCAACAGATGAAATTCTCCAGCCTGTGTTACACAGGTCAGACTAGATGATCTAATGGTGCCTTCTGGCTTTATAATCTAGGACTATACGTAAGGAGACAGCCTTAAGCCAGACAGTTGTTGAGTTATGTAGCACAGCTGAACAGCTCACCATTCTTGGCCTGTTACAGCACTTGCAGAGAACTGCCCTCTGCCTGCAGTTGGTCCATGGGGTGGGACTGATCATATATTCATTCTATAAACAGCCAGGTAAAAATGGGAAAGCTACAAATTCCAAAAAGGACAAGCAAACAACAAATGAATTCTCTCCACTTACAAGGTCCAAGGCAATAACTGGGATTGATGATTATGACGCCTATTAGAAACAGCAAGAAACTCCTCCAGAGAGCTTTCCCCAGCACTTTCCACTTCGAACATCCCCGCCTCAGCATGGAGTTCAGTGACAGCGAAATTGAGGTGCCCATGATAAACACAAACCTAGAAATGCAGGTAGCTGTGAAATGGGTCTATTCAGGGGAATCACGACTAATCACACATACTCCAATGCTGTGGCTCCTGGAAGCAGTGGCATGTCCCTCCTCCGGCTCCTATGTGTAGGGGCATCCAGGGGACTCCACACGCTGCCCCCACCCCAAGCACCGTCTCTGTAGCTCCCATTGGCCAGGAACTGTGGCCAATGGGAGCTGCAGGGGTGACGCCTGTGGACGGGGCAGCACGCAGAGCTGCCTTGCCGGTGCCGTGCCTCCGCGTAGGAGTCGAGGGGGTAGAGGGGGCAACATGCTGCTGCTTCCGGAAGCTGCGGGGGCGGCAGCTGCGGACGGGGCAGTGTGCAGAGCCGCCTGGCCACGCCTCCGTGTAGGAGCCAGAAGGAGAACATGCCACTGCTTCCAGGAGCTGCTTGAGGTAAGCGCCGCCCAGAACCTGCATCCCTGACCTTCTCCCGCGCCCCAACCCCCTGCCCCAGCCTGATCCCCCTCCCACCCTCTGAACCCCTCGGTCCCAGCCTGGAACTTTCCCCAAACCCTTCTGTACGCCAAACATCTCATCCCCAGCCCCACCCCAGAGCCCTCACCGCCAGCTGGAGCCCTCACCCAACCCCCACACCCTGAACCCCTAAGCCCCAGCCTGGAGCCCCCTCCTGCACCCTGAACTCCTTAGTTCTGGCCCCACTCTGGAACCCGCACCCCCAGCCCACACCACAGCCTCAGCCCAGAGCCCCCTCCCATATTCCAAACCCCTCTGCTCCACCCCAAGCCTGCAGCACCCTCCTGCACCCTAAACCCCTCATCCCTGGCCCAACCCCAGAGCCAGCACCTCCAGCCGGAGCGTGCACCGCCTCCCACATCCCAATCCCCTACCCCAGCCCGGAGCCCCCTCCCGCACCCTGAACTCTTCATTTCTGGCCGCACCCCCAGCCGGAGCCCTCACCCCCTCCCGCACCCCAACCCCCAATTTTGTGATCTTTCATGGCCCGCCATACAATTTCCATACCCAGATTGTGGCCCTCAGGCCAAAAAGTTTGCCCACCCCTGTACTAGCCCATAGGACATATATCACATCACCAGATTAGCCCTGCCCCTGGCACAGCAGAAGACTCTCACTGGTCTGTGCTTAAAAAAAAACAAACAAAAAAACCCCCAAACACATACACCCCAAAATCCATTTTCCAAATGGATTTAAGGTGCACTTCAGTGCAGTTTAGCAGCATTCCACTGTGTGGCCCTTCTAGTCTACCAAGGGGAGACATTTATTCCTTTCAGGGAGTATCCTTCTTCAAACTCTCCTTTGCTGTGAAGCCCACAGAAACCTTGACAATGGTTCGGCTGTTGGTGTGCTCAGGTCACAGCTCATCATGCTGACCAATACTGTCTCATTGTTTCCTTGTATTTCCAGGTCTATCTGTCAGTTGCCTTTGTTTTAAGCTCTTTCGCACAGGGACTGACTTTTTGTTCTGTGTTTGTACAGTACCTAGCACAATGGGGCCCTGGTCCATGACTAGGGCTCCTAGGTGCTATGATAATACAAAATAATAATATTCGCCACAAAGACTTACCATGGAAACACAAGATCTGCCAGCGTTAAGCCTACAAAGGAATCATTAGACAAGTTTTAATTGCCTCGAAAGACTGAACTTATGATGACCCTCATTTCTAAGTCTGCAGAGGAACTGCAGAATGCCTGTAATGATTCAGTAAACCAAATTCTTAAGCAACATCCTAAGAGATACTGACAAATAATTACTCCTTTGACTGTATCTGCTTCACTTTCCCTTCCGTTTGTTTGCCCAAACACTGTCTGAATTAACGGCTGTGTCACAGGGAAGACTTCTGGCATGGGATCTTCACAATTTACCATGGTATTAGCACAGCACAACGTGTTACAACACAAGACCGTCAAGCATGATCACTGGGGCAGGGCTGTCATTAATGTTATCTGTACAACACCTAGCACAATGGGATCGTGACCTGGCGGTCACCTCTAGGTCCTACCACCATAAGCGTTAAATAATAACACAGCCACTCAAAATGTGTGGCTGTGTTAAAGATGTAAGCAAAAAGGTTGTGTGACAATATAAAGCCTTCCCAAAATTGTCTGATACCAGGAACAATCACACCGTGCTTTGAAATATTCTCCTGCTAGATACTGGGGGCTAGATCCTTTGCTGGTGTAAACTGACGTAGCTCCACTGAATTCAACGGAGCTACACCTATGTGCACTAGCTGAGAACCTGGCCTGGTCTGTTCATTTCTGTGACTAAGGTCTGCATTACATGTATGAACCATACTTTACCATTCCAACTCTGATGTTTGAAGAACCAGTATTTTCCTCCTCCGTAATTAACAAATACCATAATTATGAGAGAGAGCCTAAAAAGACATAAAAAATAATGAGAACGCACGTACAATATTGTGTGTCAGAAACAGACACACGCTTAATATTTTACCCCGTTAAAACATTTTTCAATCTGTCTTTTTTTAAGCAAGCTTATAAAAAAACAGCCAAGCATGCTGTCGAGGGATCAGTGAATGACCTTCATTCAGAGGAAACTGACGTTGACTGAAAGAAGGAGAGAGCACTGGAAAGTCACATCACTAAGCACGCTGAGTGTGATTTTTGTTCATATTCCCATATAAGTTCACAAAGCTGGCTCCCCACCTTGCTCCCGCCCAATTCAAAATGTTTCAGGAAACCCAAAAACTAGGATCCTACAGTTCTTCCCAGTTAAATGGACCCCCTTGGGCTGTCAGATCTCTAAGCCAGAGATTGCACTGATTGGACCTAGTAATTCCATGTACTCCACTAACTTCATTTAGGAAGTCCTCAGCCCCCCACACGGTCCCCTGAAAGAGGGAAAGGAATCATTCCTCCCATTGTAGACAGTGGATAAATCAGAACATGGAGTTAAGAGACTTGACCAAGGCCACACAGTAAATTTGGGAGCAGGGCAGGGAACAGCAAGGCTGTATTTTTACTTGTAAGCTGCATGGAGGGAAGAGAATGACTGAGTACGATCAAGGAAAATCTAGCTAGAAGTCACCCACTGCACATGAGAAAAAGGAAATGGAGGTTGGATACCAGGAAAAACTTCCCGCCATGGAAATCTGGCAGCCTGTGGAACTGTCTGTCAAGGGAAGTGGTGAAAGGCCCATCAAAACCAGGCAGGACAGATACCAGTAAATGCACTACAGGGAACAATTCTCACAGGGAGGGAGAGGAAGAAATTACCATAATATATAGGGCTGGTCAAAAGTTTTCCATCTAAACGGTTTTTTGATGGAAAACTGAGTTTTTGACACACTGTTTTTCATGAAAAGTGTCTGCTTTCCATGGAAAATTTAAAGTTTTGTTGAAAACCTGGATGCCTGAAAACCAAAAAAACCCAATAGCTGAGATTTTAGCCTAAAAGTGAAAGATTTTGATTCTGAAATGCCCTCACAGTGCCACATGGGAGCTGAAGTTCAGTTGCCTCATGCTCCCTCATCTCCTCTACTGGCAAACTTCCCACCCAGACTACATTTCCCATGAAGCACCAGGGTCACAGGGCAGCCATGATGCCTGGCCTACAGTATCCAAGAGGGAAGATCGTGCTGCATGATGGAAGATGTAGTCTGACCAAAAAGCCCACCCTATAGAAGAGGATGAGGCACCAGAACTACAACCCCCATGAGGCACTGGGGCAGCATTACCAATCAAAATATTCTGGTTTTTGATTATTTGCTGAAAACTCAAAAGTTTTCACAGGAAAAAATAATTTCCAGCTATCTCTGTTAATAGGTAGTTTCCTTCTCCATAAATATAAACCCACATCCAATACCATGACATTCTACCATCCCTGGGGGCGAAGATTTCATACTGTGGCCACAATTACATTTCTTCAAACCTAGAGAAGCTTTATAAAGAAGTGGTAAAGAAGCCTCTGAGGCTGCAATTTACCCTCGAAATGTGTCAAGGGAGCGCAGTCGCCGCTGGGAGATGGTCCACGTGGTAGCTGGGACATCGCTGCTTGTGGAATCTGTTCTGGTCGGGGATCCAAGCTCCTTGGAATAGAAACACCACACAAGAGGAAAAGCTAGCAACTGCCTCAACACCTTTGCCATCCTGATCATCTGGGGAATGTGACTCAGCCAGCTGAGGCCTAGAGATACTGGGCATTTCAACACACCCTAACTAATTCTGTTCTTCCCATTTCTCTCTTTATTCCTCACTGAGGGATTCCTTGTATTTCACACTTCATACGTCTCACTTCTTTAATCAGCATAGGAGGTATGGTCCAGTGGGCAGGACACTGGACTGTGACTCAGGAGAGCTGGGTTTAATCCCAACGTTGGCCATACACTCCATGTGACCTTAGGCAAGTCATTTAATCTACCCTGTGCCTCGGTTCCCCATGAATAGGGTGGGGATAACACGTCTCGGCCTACAGGGGTGCTGTGTGGATAAAATTCATTAATGATTCTGATGCACTCAGCACGCCACCAGTGAAGAAGGCCATGTACAACAGACTCCTGAGAGAACAACGAGGGAGCATAACACGGAAGCGTGCTCATCCAGCGTGGGCAGAGTACACTAGGCCAGATGCTGATGTCATTTACACTAGTGTAAATCCAGAGTGATTCCAACAGCTATATTCCACATCTGCCGAGTGTGTAACAGCGCAGACTGTGGCCCACAGCCTCTGCCGCACTTCCAGGCCCTGGGCTGGTCACAGAACTCCAGGCCTGAGTTCAGAGTGCCCAGAACTGGCTGTAGTGCTGGGAGCAGCCAGCAGAGCTTCCCTCTCTTGACGCTGTCCACGTCACAACAGGGTAATTCTTTCAGTGGAACATTTCCTGCATGGAAACTAGAGAGAGAGAGGCAAACACCTGACTGGGCAGTAACTGACAGGGTACATGTACACTGGAGCTAGGGGTGTAATTTTCAGCTCAGGTAGGCGTACGCACATTAGTGCTGATGAAATTAGCTTGTTACAGATAGGAGGGTAGCCACGGCCGTAGGATAGGCTAGCAGCTAGCTGTTGTGAGTACGCAACCAGGGTCTCAGACAGGATTGTACTTGGGGAGGCTAGCCCATCACAGCTGCGCTTCTATGTTTAGCATGCTAGCTCAATCAAAACTAACACATATATGTCTACCTGAGCTGGACATTACACCCACGGCTCCAGCATCGATGTATCCTGAGAGTCATACGTGTCCACTGCACATACATTAAACATAGGTGGCGAGCCCCCTCCAGCACTCCCCAAAGATCGAGACAGCTGTCTACCCATACTTTGAGGATTACCCAGGAACCTGTTCATGGGGGGATGTGGCTGATAATTTACTGAATCTCAAAAAGGACTAGTTGGTGTGAACGCTTCAGTGTAAAAACATGGACGGCAATTTAGCACATTCTAGCAACTCACAGAATTAATGAGATGATCAGTGTCTCCAGGATGCAGTTTCTTGTAAAACCAATTCCTGACTGGACTGATGCTGTGAACCAGTAACAGAAAGAAAAGAAAAGAAAAAAAGATCACACTCTATTGCTTATTCAGAACAAACACACGCTATCAAATCATGTTGGAGCAGCATAAACCAGACGCTGAGAACATCTACCCCTCTTCCCCTGCCCGTCCCACTCCCCTCCCCTCCCCGAATTAGTACAACCTTATTAAGCTTGCGAAGTCAAACACACAAAAGTCAGAGTGCCAGGATTAAGCAACCTTAATTCAGCCCTATTGTGTGTATACACTATGGTACAATCACCACAGGCTCAGATTTCCTCCCCACCCCCCCTTTTTTTTTTGTTTACACTCAGGACCACCTCATTCAGTGCACAGTATGGATGGCTAGGTAACCAGATTTTCCAACCTTTATAGTTAAACACATACTTAAATCGTATTGACCGGAATGGGTCTTAACCAGGGGCTGAACTGCTGTTCTGAACAGGGGATGCTTTCCTGATTCAGGGCCCTAGACACTCCGTAGTAGTGGAAGCACATGGAAACATTCCCTGTATTAAACTTTGCAACACTGTGGTTTAGTTGGAGGATATCAGCATCTGGAAAACGATAACTGTGTGATGATTAAATGAAGTTGGCCTGAACTGTTGCGTGGACTGCCTGAAGCAGAATGCAGAAGGGGTTTCCCTGGGATGACAACAAGGATTTAAGCACATGCTTCAGTGCGTTCCTGAACTCAGGCCTACATTCCCCTGTTCATTTCTCATCCCAGCTCCTGTGCTGTCGTCTGATAGAACAGCTAAAAATACAGCAAACAAGGAGGATTATGTGACAGGCAATAAAACTCCATTTACAGTTCAGGCATCACAAACATAATAAGGGCATGGGAGTGACTGTAGTGCTGGTGAAAGCCTTCAGAATGACCGCCTGACAGGAAGTATCCCAAGAAAAAAATCAAAGCACAGGCAGCAGCAATGCCGGTCTCTTCACCCCCATCCCATGCATAGGGCCCAGCACTGAGCTGCAGAGGCTTCTACAGTGAGGAGTTAGTTAATATGCTGCAGCTGGCTCTTCAGTAAGACTGAGAGCAGCAGTTATCCATCAGCCACCCACTGAAATGCAAACACCTAGCACCCCAGCCTTGGACCGAGAGTACCAACAGCTGTATGCAGTGTTATTGTAGCTGTGTTGGTCCCAGGATATTAGAGACAAGATGGGTGAGCTCTGAAGAAGAGCTCTGTGTAAGCTCAAAAGCTTGTCTCTCTCACCAACACAAGCTGGCCCAATAAAAGATAATACCTGCCCCATCTTGTCTCTCTAGCACCAACAGCTGTCAGACTGTTCAGACTTTCAGACACTACCCATCAGGACCAGAAGAAGTGAAAGGTTCCATGTCCCATTGCCCATATTGTGAGCCATCCAGTCCCCCATTAACTCCTTTGTTTCACAGTAGCTCTACTAAATTCAGTCAGCAGTTAACCTGTGGAATAAATTTCTTATTCTTAAATCAAGAGCTTGGCCCTTAGCAAACGAAAGGCCAGGTAGTCAGATGGTACATATCAGCCTAGCTCCAATGAACAGGAGACTCCAGCTGTAAGACAGCCCAGTTCCCAGTTTGCACTCATGAGACAGCAGGATCTTTTTGTTTTGTGTTTGTACAACAACTAGCACAAAGGGCCCTGGCTCATAACTGGGGCTCCTGGGTGCTATGGCAATACAAATAATACATAATAATAGTGAGTGTGTTTTCATCTACAACAAAAACCCCAAGAGATTCTTTAATACGTACAGGAATGTTTCACAAACAATGTCCACTTACATCACAAAGATGTGTCCCACTGTCAGGATACTGAGGACCCCCATATAAATGAGGAATGCATACAGGATAGCTGCAGGAAAAGAAGAGACATCTTCATAGCTGAGGTAACAAAAACAATGGGCATTCTGGGCCTGATACATCAATGCGTTATACCTGTGTAAAACTGGACTAACCCAGCGAGAAGTCAGGCCTACAGCTTGCTATAGGAATCTCACTGAGTGGTACCATAAACCGAAGGAAGGATTGACTGGGGCTAGGCCACAAGCATGGGTTTTGGGAGACCAAGGTTCAATTCCCTGCTCTGTCACAGACTTCCTGTGTGACACGAGACAAGTCACTTAGCTTCTCTGTGCCTCAGCTCCCCATCTGTAAAATGGGCATAATACTTCCCTCCCTCAGCCCTGTGGCTGTTGTACACATTGAAGACTGTGAAGTACTTTGAGTTCTAGTGATGAAAATGCTAGGTATTGCTTTGTGAGAACACAAGCCCCAGCAAAAAAACCAAAGTGCCTGTATATTCCAGTACAAAAATAACCAAGGCAAAACACATCGTAGTGGTAGCAGGGGTGACAGGGAGAGGATTGATTTGGTAGATGTTGTAAAGGAAGAACTGGCTGGATTTAGAAACAGCCTGAATGCAAGGAGTAAAAGAGGTAGCGAAGTCAAAGACACGCTGAGTTTGCAAGCATGGGGAATGTCTCTGTTAGAGCTCAGGGAAACAGTTTGGTCAAAACTATTTCACCAAAAAAATGCAGATTCGGGGGCACTGAAATATTTCACAAATTTAAGACAAATTTGCCAAATTGTTTGCCCCCCAAAAATCTAAAAATATTCCAAAACAACCAAAACATTTCACTTTGACCTTTTTGGAGCATTTCAGTTTTTTTTTTAATCTGAAATGACTTTTCATGTCAAAGCTTACTTCAATTTTATTAAAAATAAAAAACATGTAATAGGGCTCAAAAACAAAACAAAATGTTTTGTTCAACCTGAAATTAACCCCCCACCCCCAATTTTTGGTATGGCCAGGAAATAAAAAACATCACTTTTTCACACAGGTGTAGTCTCTTTAGAGTTGAAGGAATGGAAATATTATTACAAAGAGCAAGAATAGGGAAGGATGCTGATTAGAGAGTGAAACAGCTCTGGGAGGGACACACAGAGAAGAGAGACAACAGGTATTAACATAAAACAAAATGGGTGGCTAGACAAGGTTAAACAAACAAACCCAAAGCTTTGTGGCAGAAGCAGGGCTCACCGAGTGCGGAGGAACAAGCTGGGTGTATGTTTTGGGAGGAGGAGAAGGAAGTGGGATCTAAATCTTAAAATAGAACACAGACACATACCTTGTGACTTTTTTGCTTTTGTGTCTGTCTTGCCTGTTTAGACTGTAAGCTCTTCGGAGCAGGGACTGGCTCATGCTATGTGTTCGTACAGTATTGCACAAAACGGGGCCCAATCGTGGTCAAGGCCTCTGCGTGATCATGTAACGTATATAAATAAATAGTAAGATAAAGAAGGAGAAGAGCAGCAGGCCAAGAACAGAAGCCCACGGGACACTGTAATGGGATGTACCAGCCCCTTAAGGTGTGAGGGAGGCCACCTGGGCCAGTGCTATGCCACGGCACGTTTTGCCGGGAGACGTACCTGTGTGACAGATCAAGGTCAAAGAGCAAGAGAAAGGGGTGTCAGAGTGGCATTCTGGGAGAAAACACTGCCAGCTCTGCTTTTAGGGCCGACAAGTGGTGCTCCAGGAGCAGGGCAGGCTGGAAAGCTGCACCCCCCTCCATGGTGAGGAAAAGGCCTGGCTCAGGGCAGTTTCCAGATGGCCTCCCTCTGGGATCCAGAGAAGCAGGGTTGCTCACAAACATATTTCCTGCCAGCCAGATTGTGGTCCTGGGCTGGGGTAAGGCATCCTAGGAGATGAAGGCGTATATATATCCTGCCCCTTCCCCAAATATGAGGTGAGACCTGGAAGGCAGCTGGCTGTGCCGCTGGGTGTCTCCTGAGCCCAGCTTTCACTGTTTGTTTGGGATGCTTTTGAGCCAGACATCACTGAGAAGCGTCTGATGCACTTTAAAACAACCCAGCAACCCTGCAGACATTTCTGACTGTCTTACACAACCAACTGGAGCATTTTGATATGGTGTGGCCTGCCCCCGGCACCAATGGAGAGCAGAAAGTGACAGGACAGTGGAAAGGGTAGACCCTGCAGGCAGGAGAGCACTCAAGCATGGAGTCAGGAAACCTCCTGGAAAGCTGGGAAGGAGGGCATAGCTAACAAGTGAGAAAGGATGTAAATGGTCTCAGACAGGAATGGGTTCATTGGTGACCTTCAGGAGAACAGAGGATATTGAGAGGAGCAGCCGGACGAGAGGCAGAGATCACAAATAAGTAAGAGGGAAAGAAGAAAGGCAGTTGTTGGAGAAGTAAGGAAGTGATAGGATCAAGGGTTTGGAGGAAGAAGGTATGAGAGACCATCCAACGTATGAGTAAGGAGCAGGTAGCTGAGTGTGGGAAGGTGGTGGCGTAGCAGGGCTGGCATAGGAAAGGGAAGGAGGAGAGCTCACATTACACAGAGTCAATATTTTCCCAGAAGTAAGTAGCAGAATCTCGGGTCAAAAGGGAGGCAGGGACATGAAGAGGAGTGGATTTGAAGAGAGAGTCGAAGCTGGAGAAGGGCAATGAAGGATGTAAGTGATGGAGTCCATCAGGGAAGAGAAATCAAGCTGTGCAGTAAGGGAAATAGCAGAGTAGAAAGGACAAAACCGTAGCGGAGGCAATTACTGTGGTCACTGTATTTAATCCAGAGATGAGTTATGATGCGAGTTGGGCAATCATACCACCTTGAAGCTGTTGGGTTTGATAACTGCCTTCCCTTCAGGCTAAATGAGGGAAAAATAAAATGGCCCTTTGTTCAGTAATAGATAAAACAATGGAAAACTAGCTCCCAAAGACTGGGCCGCATGCAAGCCTGGGCCATATAGTCCAAGGGATTTCCCAGAGGAAAAATGACAAAGGCAGGGGATTGATATGATTGCAGCTGTGTGTCTGTATGTTAGAAGCAGCAGAAAAACCTCAAAATGTCCTGGAGAAGGTAGCAAGAAAGCCTAGATGCACACAGAGATGCACCTGTAGCATGACCCTGAAAAAAAGCTAAGAGAGAGAATGTTTGGGTAGAGTGCTGGCTGAAAGAGGCTTGGGACTCTAAGCAAAGAAACTGCCTCATGCTGTTTGATTCCTACTGTATTCAGAGAAATAAGACTTTGTACAATCTTTGTAAATAAACAGGATCACATCAAAGAAATCCCTGACTCCATCATCAATTCCTCCTCCTAACAGGAACAATCTGCAAGACCCCTGAATATCAGCTAACTGCTTGGGCCAAATGGATAACAGATGCTCTGTGGCATGGGAGCAGGTGCACAGGGAGTGGATGCAGGGAGTTCATTAGGCTCAAGGATTTGCTAGGAAGGGGCCTAAAGAGAATTTTAATGAGATGATTTCCTGAAAGAAAAAAAACAACTTGATTTACACAAGGAAAGGGGAAAATAAAGCAGTACATACGGAGATGGCTGTTGACAGGACTTTCATTGATGATTATGTCACAGGAAATCATCTTGGTGCTGCTATCAAAGCTCTTTACCACAAGAGAATAGTTCCCAAATTCTCCAAAATGATAATGGATCCTGCAAAGAATTAAGGGAGACAGAAAGGGAACCTGTGCTGGTACTTGCTGTGCAATCTCTACTGCCTGCAGGTACTGTGGTACGCACCGCTGGGCTACAGGCTTGGCCAGCTGGGAGGTGGGCTGAAAGAAAGGAAGGGCTACAAAAACAGGGCTATGGGAAGAAGGGTAGGGGCATGCTGGGAAGCACACAGCCCATGCTCCTCCTTGCTGCGGGGCTGCAGTGACCGCCTCTCCCTGCACATATAAAAGGGGATGGGGCTGTAAAGGCCCCAGTCTGTGCCCAGATTTTTCTTTTTTCCTACTTGGTGAGGTCTTCTAGTTGCGTTGCCATAGTTACTGCAGCTTGGCTCCTGCTCCCTGATTTGGTGCTTTCAATGCACTGTTGATTCAGCCATTTCTTTGATTGGCCACCCAGCAGCTCCCAAAGCCACTTCTTTGTCAGCATTGGCTTGGCTTCCCCTACTGTATCGTTTGATCGCTCCAACCCACCCTTGACCCACTCCACCCTTCGTACATCACATGACTTCTTACACTATAGACTACGTTGCAGGAACCATGACTTCATAGACTTTTGGTCTGATTTTGTTGTTGGGTTTAGTGTGCGGGTGCCTAGTGGCCTGTGATATCCAGGAGGTCAGGCTACATGATCTGGTTGTCCTTTCTGGCCTTAAACTCTGTCTCTGTGTGTGTCTGTACAGCACACAGCACTACAGGGTGCCACTTGTGATTGGATGAGCTAGGCACTATCGTAACGAATTATATTTTTATACTGTTGGTAAGATGAAGATTAAATTGCAAATCTAACTTCCGAAGTGCTCAGTAATAACTGCGGTGAGGAGGCCACAGACTTTAGGGACAGTGGCTGGCAAGTGATAGAAAATGTAAGCATTACTGGGTTATTTCAACATACATTATCTTCAGATCAGTTACAAACCTGGGAAACTCTCTGCCTGCCCTAGAGCCATTGAGCTGTAGAGTGACTGGATGCTGAGAATCCACGGCAACTGCTACAATGCTGGGCTTTCCCGAAGCGTTGCTCATTGGGACAGATACCAGATCTTGATGCAAGCACTAGAAAATGAGGACAGATGAAGGATTACAAAAATAAAAAACCTACTTGATTTTACCAGGCAGAGCAAAAGTATTATTATTTTTTAATTCAAAGAGGAGTACAAAGGAAGCCTGGTTTGTCCAACAGCAAGGAGGTAACATTTCTGTGAGCTGCAGCTGAAGGAAGAATTATTGGGCAAGATTTTCAAAAATAGGAGCCTAAAGTTAGGCACCCAGGATGGGATTTTCAAAAGGGCTAAAACCCAACCCATTAAATACAAATGACAAAAAAGGAACAAATTAAAATACTGGAAAGTTGATCATTTAAAAACACGAGACACACTCCACTAAGAACACAGGAAATGCCATACCAGATCAGAGCAGCTAGCCCAGCATCCTGTCTCTGACAGGGTTAGCACCAGGAAGATACAAGAAAGCCTGAAGGAGGTAATTATGGAATAACCTGACCATAAAGGAGCTTTCTTCTTAACCCCTCACCAGTTATCCGTGGTTAGCTTATGCCCTAAAACATGAGGGTTTACACACCTTTCAAACTTAAAAAGAAATCTTTACAATTGCACTGTAACTACGGACATTCTCATTATCCAAAGGAATGACCTATCCTTCTTTTGCATCCTTCTGCTCTTTCCCTCAAGACATTGTTGAGGGTATGAGTCCCACAGATATCTGTCATTCACTGGCTGAGGGTCCAGAATGGGGTCAGGGCTCACGAGGGATAAAGGAGCTGGGGGGAGAAGATGTTGGAGGCTGTGGGGACCCTGGAAGATGTCCACCTTTCCTCACTGTCTATGACATGGATCCTTTGCCCATCCAAGAACTAGCTGAAAAAACTGGGCAACAGAAAACTAGGACTTTCAAAACACTAGTATTTCCACAATCCCTTAGGGGAACAAGTCTTTGGGTATGTCTACACTGCAGTCACAGGGTGTGACTGTAGCTCACGCAGACATAACCCTGCTAGCTTTAATCTAGCTATCTTGGGTGCTGGAATGGGGAAGGCGTGTGGCAGCACACACTGCAGCATGGGTTAGCCCCACGAGTAATTATCCAGGGTTCTGGGCAGGCTTGTACAGCCCACAATGAAGCTCACACTGCTGTGGCTTCACTGCTTTGCTACCTGAGCTGGCTAGATTGTGCCCACGAGCTCAGGATTGTCTACATCAGCTGCAATCAGACCCTGGGTCCAGGGCCATATCCTTGCCTTCCCCTAGAAGGAAACCTTACATAGCATACAAAGGGAGAGGGCTGTTTACCTGGTAACAATAATCAGAAAGCCAGGAGACTGTCAAGTTCTCATGGATCAACTCATTGTGCACCAGCAGTAAAGCCTGATCAATTTTCAGCCCTAAAGGTCTCTTTCTGGATAAATCTGTTACAATGCAGAAACGGAGAGAAAGACGTATGTCAGTATTTTGAAAGGGGAAACTCTGCATAACACACTTCAGGACAGAAGGCAACTTGGTTAACAGAATGACAATAGCTCAGTAGACATCATATCGCAGCCTTACCAATCCTCACACATTTACGGCGGTTCATACTCGAGAATCTATGCACCACAGAAATTGTATGGGAAAGGCCCAATCTCTCCAGCCCTGCTTCCGCCTCAGTATGGCTCCGGAGTACTATTATTGCACGGGGGAATCAGACTGGCCAGGTAACAAGAGCGTTCACCATTGACGTACAAACTGAAGGTATGAGGCTACAGCAACACAGATACAGTGCTGCAGCTGTGCCACGGCAGCATAGACGTTTCCTACATCGACAGAAGGGACTTATCGATCCATATGCATAACCCATCTCTCCAAAACGTGGTAGAATTCTTCTGTCAATTTAGCGGTGTCTACAGTGAAGGCTAGGTTGGCCTAACTATGTCACATGGGCCACAAAATTTTTCACAGCCCTGAGTGAGACAGCTAGGTCAAGCTAATATCTAGATATAGACCAGGACTATGTCTACACTTCAAATGCTACAGCAGAGCCACTGTAGTGCCTCAGTGTTGACAATCACTACAGCAACGGGAGGGATTCTCCTATCGCTGTACTTAATCCATCTTCCCACTAGGCAGTACCTAGGTCAACGGCAGAATTCTTTCATCAACCTAGTGCTGTCTACAATGGGGGTCATGTTGGCTTAATTATGTTGCTTAGGGATGTGAGAATTTTTGTGCCTGATGCAATGCAGTTAGGCCCCAGTTATAAACCAAGTTGCCACGTCTTCCCTGCTGTTGAAACCCAAGCAGGCAATCCCAAGTTAAGAACACACCTTTTAGTTTCAGTATAGACATACCCACAGATGTCACAAGGGGGCAGGAGAGAGGGATAGTGCAGGGGTAGTACTTGCTCCCCCTGAGTTCCCCGCAGACTAGGTGCTCTCATCCAGGAATCTAATCATCAGAAGGCAGAACCTACATATATACAAAGTCCCATTTTGTTTTGTGTGGGGATGGGAATCTCTTCTGGATGAGCGCCAGGGCCCTGATCCTGCGAGTTACTTCACACCCTGTCACTGCCCAGAACTTGTCGTCAGCTGGCATACGTGTGTGTTCTCACTGTGTGCCGCTCCAGCTCTGTACAGACAGCTGGCTCACCAGACCTTGATAGTACTATCCAGAAAGACCACAGCCTTCGGTGGCGAAGGCGCTTGGCCAGGTTTATTGCTGAAGCAGCACAGTCCTAGCACCCCATAGATTCTACATGCACACTAACACATGTACGCCTCTGACAACGGACCAGCTCAGTCAGCAGTGGGACTTTCTGCTGTCCCTTAGGCTGAGCAAAAGTGCCCCTCCTATGACTTCTCTTTCATACACTGATACAAACAATTCATACGTATTACTCTCCTGAGCCTACCGACCCTACAGCTTGTATCACCTGGTTTCAACAAAACATCTTCGTCCATCACCCTGCCCTGCCATACTTGGGGTTGGTGTGTTCCTATACCATCTCCCAGGACTGTATTTATGCCATACCTCTATGTTGGGGTGTACCTGTGCTAACCTTCTGGAATGTGTCTATGTGAATATGCAGTGCCTATTACTTCTTGGGCAGGGTGGATAAAAATCAATGATTTAAAAAAAATCAGATTTTTTTAATTTAAATCGGGTTTTTTTGATCAAATGCTTTTTGAGGAAAAAACCTATCTAAAGATAGTCTGAATTACGATGCAATATTTTGAGATATAATGTATCATGGAATAGGGATTATAAATTCTAATTCTATAGTATGAGACAATATATTCATGTAATGTTTAAGAAAAGTTTTGTAAATGAGTTCCAATAGTAGTTCATGGATTAGGGACCCAATCTTATGGGGTTCCAGGGGCTTCTGTATCGATTATTTAGGTTAATCTTTCTATCTACCCAATGGGACTCAGTGCTCAGTCTAGAAGATACCATCAGAGATGCTTAGTTTTACAGTTCTCAAACTGTGGACTTGTGTCTCCAGAGATAACATGCTTGTTAACAGCAAAAATGTTTTAAAATAAATAAATAATATATAGAGGTAAGAAATAACAGACCTCAACCCTATTGTCCCTCTGCAAATTTGTGTACACAGAGTCAATCTCTTACCTCTCTCTAAAAGTGCAAAGTTTCAAAAAGTTCAATGAATAGAAGATTGTTGTGGGCAGAATAGATCTGGACAAGGAGAAGAAGTCTGGAGATAAATGTGAGAAGGGAGGGACAGGCAGTAAAAACAAAAGTGAAACTGTTTGAGCAGCATATTCCAGAAGTCTCGAGGTCTTTTGGAGTGTAACCTTCATTGATTTGCGATCTACCATACCATTCTCTCACTAGAAGGGAAAACCTATAATGGCAGCAGGCCGTAAAAGAGACCAAGTTTGGGAACATTTTAATGAAGTTCCTCTACCTGTGGGTAAGACAGGCATGTCTGCAAAATGCAAACAGTGCAACAAAGAAATGCAAGGCCTGGTTGACTGAATGAAACAACATCATGAAGAAGTGTTCCTTCTCAGGAGGAAGCTGTGCTGAGGATGATGAAAGGAACATGTCTGAACATGCAGGATCTTCAGGTTGGTAAACTTTTTTATTTCATACTTCTTTCTTGAGGACTGCCTGTCTTCCTTCTGGACTGTTCTTGAATTCTCATGTTTGAGCAAAAAATATAGTTGTTACTCTATGGTACTAGCATTTTAGATGCAGTTGTGATAAAAAATAAAGATCTGAAATAGGCAGATTTTCCTTTTACAATTTCACCTTTAAAGTAGTACTGTCAGTGAACGCAATAAGTAATACTAAATGAGCAGTATGGTAATAATAATTAAATAACTGCATTGGCTTATTTTGTTTAGGAGAATCCATCCTCAACATACAGGATTCTGAAGACTCTCCACCTTAAAGATCACCATCATTTTATATAGTTTCAGAGTTATCTGCCAAATGATAGTGTTTCAGTCACATCATGTATGTCACATAGCCACAGTATATTTATCACCTGTAGCAAAAAGAAAAAAAAATGCCATCATCCAGAAACAATCATAGATAAGAATCAGCAGATTACAGAAAGAGGTAATTGATGAAAAAATTGCCTGGTTTGTTAATCATACGGAAAGGAGAGTTTGTTGCATAGAGAACCCACACTTCATTAACATGGTTCAGTCATTAAGACCAGAATACATTTCACCCAACAGAGCACATGTTGCAGGCAAACTGCTGGACTGTGAATCACCAGTGTAACACTGTTGCAAAAAAAAAAAAAAAAAAGGCAAACATCATTCTGGGATGTATTAGCAGGAGTGTTGTAAGCAAGAGAAATTGTATGAAAGAGAAATTGAGCAGTGTGCAAAATGTGAAATTGTTAACCTGAGTCTTGATGGGTGGAGCAATGTCCACAATGATCCTGTTGCATGTGCTTGTGTAACAACAGAAGAAGGGAATGTCTTCCTTACAGAAACAATTGATACGTCAGGAAATGCACACACAGCAGAATACTTACAAGTAGCAGCAGTAAAAGCTATAACAAACTGTGAAAAAAAAAATTCAAAAGCTAGTATGCAGCTTCATCACACAAAATGCTGCAAATGTATCCAAGATGAGAAGAAATTTAGGAGAGAGTCCCAAGCTAATAACATACAGTTGCAGTGCTCATTTGATGCACCTCCTAGCCAAAGACTTCACTGTTTCAGAAATAAAGGCTAATGTTGAAATTGCAAAATACTTCCATAACAACCACTTTGCAGCAGTTGCTCTGAAAAAAGTGGGAGGAACCAAGCGAACTCCCCCACAAGACATGCGATGGAACTCAGCAGTGGATTGTTTTGAGCACTAGATCAAGAACTGGCCTAATCTGATGACAGCTTGTGAACAAAATTGTGAAAAAATAGGTGTCCCTGTCACAGCCAAAGTTCTCAGCATTGGGCTTAAGAGAAATGCTGAACACAGGCTGAGTACCCTGAAGCCTATTTCCGTAGCCTTGAACAGAATGCAGGGAAATAGCTGTTTTATTGCTGACGCTGTTGAAATTTGGAAGGAACTGAGTGAGATCTTAAAAAGAGAAATATGCAATGACAGCGTTAAATTACAAGCACTAAAAAAAACGAATGGGACAAGCACTATCTCCAGCTCATTTTCTTGCAAGTATTCTCAAGACTCGGTACCAGGGTCAAACCTTAATGGCTGCAGAAAAAGAGTTGGCTAGGACATGGACATCCAGCAATCATCCCTCCATAATGCCAACTATAATAAACTTCAGAGCTAAAGGTGAACCCTTCAAGAAATATGTTTGCTGATGATGTTTTAAAAAAAGTCACACCAGTGAACTGGTGGAAGTCACTTAAACACTTGGATTCAGAGACTGTTGAAGTGATAATCTCACTTTTAACAGTAGTAGCCTCTTCTGCCAGCGTAGAAAGAATATTTTCTTCCTTCGGACTAATTCATTCCAAATTGAGAAATCGTTTGGGACCTGGAAAAGCAGGAAAGCTTGTTTTTCTTTTCCAGATTATGAACAAACAGGAAAATGAAGGTGAAGACGACTGAGTTAGCTGCAGAAGCCAATATTTTAAGTTTCTCATGTTGACCTGGCGGACATAGTCGATTTAATTTTTGATGTTTTTTTTAAATATTTCATTTAACTATTATAGTTAAAACAAATTTTAACAAAAACAAACCTGATTTTAAAAAACTTGAATGTTTAACTAAATTCAAAAATTCATATGCTTGTTTTGTTAAAATCTTATATGTTTGCTGTTGAAGAAAAGAATCCAGAATGCATAATGCTGTTGTTTTACTTAAATAAAACAGTTTAAATGTCTGTCTGGTGATGTTCTCCTCCTAATATAGCATGGCAAGAAAATCCTCCAAATATTAATGATTAACCTGTTGAATTGGAGATAGTTCACCTCCCAATGACTTCATAAATATCTGCTTCAATTACCTTTGGTAAATGAAATAACCAATCATTCATTCATTTTCTGATATAGCTGTAAAACTAATCTGAAGTTTTCAAAATAAATCACTTAAAAATGTATAGTGTGTACCTTCTAAAAATGAAACCTACATCTATCTGAGTTGTGAAGAATATGTATTAAGGTTTTAATAACCAACAAGAATGCACTTTTATGTAGAAATCCATGATTAAATTGAGTCTTCCTGACTAGCGATTTAAATCAGATCCACCCTGTTCTTAGGAGTGCCTGTGTTTTAGCTATGGCTCACCATGTCTTTGCCAAGTTCACGTACCAGACAGTGAACTTGTAAGCAAGCCTTTGCTTATGGCAGGGCCTGACTTTTGCTCATAGCCTGCCTTTTGCTAACTTAGCCCTGATCTACACTGGGGGGGGGGTTGACCTAAGATACGCAACTTCAGCTCCACGAATAGTAACCTGCAGATTCGGGCCTAGGTGGGGATGATCCCAATGGAGCTCCAGTCTGTGGTGTGCCCAAGCAAAGAGCTTTGTTCTAAACCAGGCAGGCATTTCTAGCTATGAAACATGTTTGGGAGGACAGGAGAATGGAAAACCAACCCCAGCCCAATCCAGGCAAGGGTGGGAGCGCTACTGCAGAGAACAGACAGAGTACCCCTGAAACTGGGGGAGGGACACAGGAAGGTGGTAGGGGAGTGAGAGTGATGGAGAGACTGAGTTGGGGAGAAGAGGGGGCCTGTGTGAGAGAGAGAGAGAGCGAGCACGGAGTGTGAAAGGGCAGTGGGGAGAGTGTGACAGACAAGTAGAGAGAAGGAGGCAGGGGTAGAGGGAAGGGGGGGCAGATGAAGTGATGGGGGAAGACAAGGGGCAGACAAAAGGGTGTGGGTAGGGTGACCAGATAGCAAGTGTGAAAAATTGGGTGGGGTGGGGGGGTAATGGGTGCCTGTATAAGACAAAGCCCTGAATATTGGAACTGTCCCTATAAAACTGGGACATATGGCAACTGCAGGTGTGGGGGAGAAGGAAATAGGGGGCAGACTGGGCAGGAGCAATTCAGCTGGCAGGGCAAGCCAGGCACAGGAGAATGGGGGGCAGGCCAGGCGGGGGGAGCAGACAGGGGTGGAATGAGGGGGAGCAGATCAGGTGGTGGTTCACGCCAGATGGGGGGAAGGAATGGAGAGCAGGGCGGAGTGGGGGGAATGGAGTGGAGGGTGGGGTGGGGGGAGAAGACGGGGGTTTCAGGACAGGCGGGCAGGGGGCTCAGGCTAGGCGGGGAGGAGGGAACAGGAGGGGGGGGGAATCAGGCCAGGCGGGGGGCGGGAGGAGAGGCTCAGGCTGGGGGAGGGAACAGGAGGTAGGCAGGGGAGAAGGGGAATCAGGCCAGGCCAGGCCAGGCGGGGCGGGGGCGGTGTGTGTTCAGGCCACGCAGATGGGAGGCAGGCAGGCGGGGGGGCTCCGGCCACGCAGATGGGTGGGGGGGTTTCAGGCCAAGTGGGAGGGAGGGAGGCAGGGGGGGCCTCAGGGCAGGCAGGCGGGCGGGGGGTTCAGGCCAGGCAGGAGGGGAGCGGCTCAGGCCAGGCCAGGCAGGAAGAGGGGTGGGGTTCAGGCCAGGTGGGAGGGAGGGAGGCAGGCGGGGGGGCCTCAGGCCAGGCAGGCGGGGGGGGGGGGAGGAGGGTTCAGGCCAGGCCAGGAAGGCGGGGGGGGGGCTTCAGGCCAGGCAGGAGGGAGGGAGGGAGGCGGGGAGGGGGGGCTCAGGGCAGTCAGGCGGGAGGAAGGGAGGGAGGCGGGCGGCTCAGGCCAGGCCAGGCAGGAAGCCGCGGGGGAGGGCACGGTTCAGGCCAGGCGGGAGGGGGGCGGCTCAGGCCAGGCCAGGCAGGAAGCCGGGGGGGGGTGTTGTTCAGGCCAAGCGGGAGGGAGGGAGAGAGGGAGGCAGGTGGGGGGGGGGTCAGGCCAGGCGGGGGGGGCCCCTCAGGGCAGTCAGGCGGGAGGGGGGCGGCTCAGGCCAGGCCAGGCAGGAAGCCGGGGGGAGGGCGCGGTTCAGGCCAGGCGGGGGGAAGGGAGGCAGGCGGGGGGGCGCTCAGGCCAGGCAGGCGGGGGGGGCATTACCGTGCGGCTGGGTGAGGCCGGGCGCCAGCAGCGCGGCGCTCAGGGCGGTCACCGCCAGGCAGAGGGTGGCCGAGGGGCGCCATCCCCGGCCGGGCCCCGCCATCCCCGCGCCGCCGGCCGGGACTCCGCTCTCCCGCCCCCAGGGGCTGCGGCTCCCGGCCGGGTCCGGGCCCGGGCTGGCGGCGCCTGCAGAGCCGAGGGCCCCGCCTGCGGGCCCAGCTCCCCCGGGACCGGAGAAGGCTGGGGGCGGGGCAGGGCCCGGGAGCCGGCTGAGGTAAGTCCCGGCCCGGGGGCGGGCGGCTCCTGCCCCGCGAGCGGCACGGCCGGGTTTCGCGGCGGGGCTCGGCGAGGTCTGTGCCGTGCCCGCTCCGATACGCAGCCCCTTCCCTCCCCGGCGCCTGCTCCGGAGTGACACCGGAGTCACACTGGCTCGCTGAGGTGACAGACACGACGATCGGGCCTTACACGCCTCGGCTGGCAATAACAGCCTGTCCAGGGGTACCCTAATGTCAGGCCGTTGCTGAATGGACAGGTCTGGGGCCACCCGCCCCGTGCCAGGCGCTGTACAAACACCATCTCACCTGCTGACAGGAGGCAGAAGCCGGCGGAGAGGAGCCAGAGCCTGTACTGTGTAGGTGCATGCACCGTATGTATCACACAGAAACCCAGAGCCTGTGGGGTGCTGTGAGTGGTCCCCAAGTGCATCTGGCAGGGAAAGGGGTCTGTTTGACCTGGGTAGTGGCCCTCAGTTCGGGGGAAGTGATTTGCCTTTTGCAGTATTGAGGTGACTTGTTAATAAATATTGTCAGGGGAGTTTCAGGTTTAGATTCCTGCACTGGGGTAGTTAAATAGACTTGATGTGGTATTTTGAATGTTTGCAATCTGCCTTTCTCTCTCCCTTGTCTTTCCCGCTATGCTTCATATTGTCACCCCCAGAATTGCAGAGGTGAGAGCAATCTCAGGCACGGACCTGTTCAGACAGCGGCCCTGCCCAAGGCCCCCTTGACCTCCGTGGAATGGGACTCAGCCTAGGTTCAGGGACCTACAAGCAGGCCTAAACATGCTCTGCTCTGTGATTGCTAGGCACAGCCGAGTGCATTTCAGATACAGTTTGATTCTACAGTTCCCTGAATTAATCATTTGAAGTCTAGTCATTTGTTGTTAGTCAGATTCTGCTCTTCTGAGGAACCAACTGACCCTGGATGCTTGGGATTTTAATTTTACTGCCTGTCCCCTGCTCAAGTGGTCTGTGTCCCTATCTTTTTCAATTTCACAGACCCAAGCCTGTCAGCAGTTCTCTGTGTGAAGTAACAGACTGGATGTGGTGGAATACCCCACAGTGCACCAGTACCAAAAGTGGTCTCAGCACTGAGGAATGCTCCCCACCAATATGACAGCAGCAGTCCTTCCTTCTTCCTGCCTCTGCAGCTCTGCTTTCCTCTCCCTGGGTCCATACAGAGCTCCTTCGCTTCCTGGACAAAGCATATTTGTGGACAGGGGCCTATGTTTGTAAAAAAAGGACAGGGGGATGTGGAGGCAGGAGTAGAGCTGGAAGTGCTTTTTTTTTTTTTTTTTTTTTAAATCAGCTGACTCTATTTCACACTGATGGTTTCTCTTTAAATATCTTATGGAGTATTTGGGTGGCTAGAGGGAGAGGGTTTTGCAAAAAGGCCCCCAAACATTTGTCCTCTGTCTTTCCTTGTCACAAAAGAGTGTTGTGTTTACTGGGTTGTTTGTGTATTACAGAGAATGTAGAAGATAGCAACATGGACAAAAAACTCCATTACATTAAAAAAGAGCTGCTCCGAAGGGAAATTCCTCCAGTCTTGTTGGTGCTGCTGCTTCTAGCTGTGCTGCTCCTGAATTTCCTTCTGTACATGCATCTCAACAATTTCTCGGTCACCACTGTGCAGCCTGACGTGGACTCCAGCCTCTGCCCATTTGGGTACTTCAGATTAGGACTATTGAAAAATTGCTCGCCCTGGCTGTCTTGTGAAGCCATAAATACAGAAGTCAGGAAACTGAAGTGTGTTGGTGAAGGGGCTGTGAAAAAGGTTAGTATCATGTTGGGTAGGTGGATCTCCAAGAGGAAAAGTTCACATGGTGTGTTGGCTGATTATCAGTGCATATGCTGCTTCTGGGATAATTGTCTCCACAGTTATGATGACTATAGATGGCATAAACAGAATCCCATAGAGTCAGACTTTGCCTCACTTACACTGAATCGTAAGTTACTCTGCAAGAAGTGGTGCTGAAATCAACAGCGCTGCTTGCGGAGTATGATGCTTCTCAGGGCTGGTCTTCACTAGTGAAGACACGCTCAAATCGATGGGAGATTGCTCTCCCATCGATTTCTGTACTCCACCTCAATGAGAGGCGGAAGCAATGTTGGCAGGAGAGCATCTCCCGTCAACATAGCGTAGTGTGGACTCTGCAGTAAGTAGATCTAAGCTACATCGACTTGAGTTATGTTACTAACTAGGGCTGTCAAGCAATTTAAAAAATTAATCGTGATTAATCGCACTGTTAAACAATAACAGAATTCCATTTATTTAAATTATTTTGATGTTTTCTACATTTTCAAATATACTGATTTCAATTACAACACAGAATACAAAGTGCACAGTGCTCACTTTATATTTATTTTTGATTACAAATATTTGCACTGTAAAAAACAAAAAATAGTATTTTTCAATTCACCTCATACAAGTACTGTATTGCGATCTCTTTAGCATGAAAGTTGAACTTACAAATGTAGAATTATGTACAAAAAAATAACTACATTCAAAAATAAATCAATGTAAAATTTTAGAGCCTACATGTCCACTCAGTCCTACTTCAACCAATCGCTCAGACAAACAAGTTTGGTTACAATTTGCAGGAGATAATGCTGCTGGCTTCTTGTTTACAATGTCACCTGAAAGTGAGAACAGGCATTTACATGGCACTTGTTGTAGCTGGCGTTGCAAGATATTTGTGTGCCAGATGTGCTAAAGATTCATATGTCCCTTTGTGCTTCAACCATCATTCCATAGGACATGCATCCATGCTGATGACGGGATCTGCTCAATAACAATCCAAAGCAGAGCTGACCGACTCGTTCATTTTCATCATCTGAGTCAGATGCCACCATCAGAAGGTTGATTTTCTGTTTTGGTAGTTTGGGTTCTGTATGTAGTTTCCACATCGGAGTGTTGCTCTTTTAAGACTTCTGAAAGCATGCTCCACACCTCGTCCCTCTCAGATTTTGGACAGCACTTCAGATTCTTAAACCTTGGTACCTCCTTTGCGTTTTGTCAAATCTGTAGCGAAAGTGTTTTTAAAATGAACAACATATGCTGGGTCATCATCCAAGACTGCTATAACATGAAATATATGGCAGAATGAGGATAAAACAGAACAGGAGACATACAATTCTCCCCCAAGGAGTTCAGTCCCAAATTTAATTAACACACTCTTTTTTTTAATGAGCATCATCAGCATGGAAGCATGTCCTCTGGAATGGTGGCCGAAGCATGAAGAGGCATATGAATGTTTAGCATATCTGGCACGTAAACACCTTGCAATGCCAGCTACACAAGTGCCATGTGAATGCCTGTTCTCACTTTCAGGTGACATTGTAAATAAGAAGCAGGCAGCAGTATCTCCTGTAAATGTAAACAAACTTCTTGTATTAGTGATTGGCTGAACAAGAAGTAGGACTGAGGGAACTTGTAGGCTCTGAAGTTTTACATTGTTTTGGTTTTGAGTGCAGTTATGTAACAAAAAAAAAAATCTACATTTGTAAGTTACACTTTCACGATAAAGAGATTGCACTACAATACTTGTATGAGGTGAATTGAAAAATACGACTTCTTTTGTCTTTTACAGTGCAAATATTTATAATAAAAAATATATAAAGTGAGCACTGTACACTTCGTATTTTGTGTTGTAATAGAAATCAATATATTTGAAAACGTAGAAAAACATCCAAAATATTGAATACATTTCAATTGGTATTCTGTTGTTTATCAGTAAAAAGAAAAGGAGGACTTGTGGCACCTTAGAGACTAACCAATTTATTGGAGCATGAGCTTTCGAAAGCTCATGCTCAAATAAATTGGTTAGTCTCTAAGGTGCCACAAGTCCTCCTTTTCTTTTTGCGAATACAGACTAACACGGCTGTTACTCTGAAACCTTGTTTATCAGTGCGATTAATCGCAATTAATTTTTTTCAGTTAATTGCGTGAGTTAACTGCGATTAATTGACAGCCCTATTACTAGAGTAACTCAAATTGCATAGCTTAAATCGACCGGCAGCGGTAGTGTAGACAAGCCCTCAGATCGAGTAAGGGTGGCAGGAGAGAGAGTGGTCTGTATAAGATCTCTCTTGTAGACAGTTTGATTTAGTGGCCGATTTGCATTTAATCCAAGTCATACGCTCATGAGGGGAGCACAAGAGATCAGTAAATACTATATGCAGGAATTACCATGTCAGTGCTGTGCAGCTAGCAGTAACTCCACTGTAACATGTAGGTGTATACAAAGACTCACCTAACAACTTCAGTAGCAGTTAAAGTCTAGTTTGTAATTGTGTAACTTGTTCATTTAACAGCATTGTGTCTCGTGAATGCATAGCTTGCAATCTTGTGGCTATTTCATTACCTGCAGGTCCATAATACCTTCTGCTGATCAGTAGGAAAAGGTTCCAAATGTTTTGTTTGTCTCTTGCTCTGTTTTTAGGTCTTTCTTTCTGAATGGAAGGAAAACAAAGTATCCCTTTCCCAGCTCGCCAACTCAGAGCTGGAGGAAGATTTTCTTCATGGACTGAAGATGCTGAAGTCTCTCCAGAGCAAGTATGTTGTCAGACTGCTTGGCTATTGCGAGAAGCAGTTCACAATCCTTACCCAGTATCACCCATTAGGCTCCCTGAAGAACCTGAATAAAATGCTGGACCTTCCCAAATATAAAGGCTTGAATACTTGGCATCGCAGATTCATGCTCGCAATCGACTATGTGAGCATCATTCATTATTTGCACAACAGTCCTTTGGGCACCTTAGTAATGTGTGATTCCAATGACTTGGACAAGGTGTTATCGCAGTATCTGCTGACAAGTGACTTTCACGTTCTAGTGAATGACTTGGATGCCTTGCCTCTTGTGAACAAGAGCACTGGCAGGCTGGTGAAGTGTGGCCATCGGGAGCTCCAAGGCGAGTTTGTAGCTCCTGAACAGCTCTGGCCCTATGGGGACGAGGTGCCATTTGAAGACGACCTCATGCCTCCATATGACGAGAAGACGGACATATGGAAAATTCCTGATGTCTCCAATTTTTTCTTGGGGCACGTTGAAGGAAGTGATATTGTCAGGTTCCATTTGTTCGACATCCATGCAGCATGTAAGAAGAAGAACCCAGCTGAAAGGCCTTCCGCCCAGATGGTCATGGACACATACAGGAAAATTTTAACATTGCTGCTCAGAGAGGCTGCTATGCCTGGTACCAGGGAAATGTTATAAATAACTTTAAGAAGACATACATGTACTTTGATTTTATGTCCTTTTATTTATTTAGCACCCACAGGGTGCTAGGTCCTTTACAAACTGGTAACAGGACAAGGTCCCTACCCAAAGAACAAAGGAGACAAAATTTACACTAGTGATGGTTTGAAAAATGGTAAATCTGTTTCATGAAAAAAATTGAAATGTTTTGACCAAAAAACTCCAATTTTGAGGGGTTTTAGTTTTTTTGGTATCTCTCCCTCTCCCTTTTTCTTTTTTGCCACTGGATGAGGAGGGGCAGGAAAGGACGATAAAGCAGGGTGGTATTTTTGGTTTTGAAAAACAAACTTTTTAAAAAAAAATTTGAATCAAAACATTTGAAAATTTTTTTTAAAAATTCTGCCTTTTTTTTTTTTTTTAAGGCCAGTTTTTGTCAAAAAATGGCTTGAATGAAAAATTTCATCCAGCTCTAATTTACACCTGGAGGATTGGAGAAAGGAGAACAACAAATAAGCAAAGTATCCAGATGAGAGAGACATATTCCTTATTAGCTCCGTGCCAATTCCATACCACTAGCTTGTCTAAACAGTGTCCTCCTCCTCTCCTTTGCACCTTCCTCTCTCCAGTCATTGGGGGCTGTTCTAATGGCCAGCCAGCACCGTGCGGTACTGAACAGATCTCCCTAGTGGAGGCACAGTAGGCTGGTGTCCAGCTGTTTACTGGGGCAGGGGCTTGTCATGGCTGGCCAGATACCTGCCTCCTAAGCAGCTCCCATCTCCCTGGAGATGTGGTATGTCAGTCTCTCTAGGCTTAACTGGAGGTAGGAGCAAGAGCCTGTCTTCAAGGCTCCCCTTGTTCAGAGCAGCTTGCTGGCTCTGCCTTCTTCTGCCTGGGGGACATGGGTGATTTCTGGCTCCAGCTGAATAGGATGGGGGACCGGGGAAGCCCATCCTGTCGGCTTTACTGTCATCTTTCTGTCTGTGGGCCCAATTGCTATTGTTCCAGCTCCCACAAGCACACTAGGCAATTCAGACATACAAACATTACAGGTGTCTGCCCAAAAGAGATTGCAGTCCACAAAGTCAACATACTGACAAAGGAGCTGCAAACACACTGCCTTGATTTTCAAACCATTGCCCACTTACCAATTATATTCTCATAAAGGCCCTTTGGAGAAAGAGCATTGTTTTCCCACTGCTGTGTGAAGTGACTAGCACACTGCATACACAATCATCATTTTTCTCAGATAACTTCATTCCACTGAGATTTTGCTAGTTTGTGCAGATTAGAAACTCCCTCTCTTCCCCCTGTACCCCAGAAAAATCCCACCACCTTCAGAGTAGAAATGAAGTACTATCTCTTTGCATTCACTTTTCCATGACAGTGTCCTAATAACCCAATGGGCAGTTGGTGTTAACAATGGAAAACGATCTCTTCCTTATACACTCAAGTAGTATAATTAAAGGAAGGGCTGGAAAATACAAATCCTTCTGTATTTTGCATACAGAATTCTCTTGAGGGCCTGATCCAAAGCCCATTGAAGTCAATAGAAAGTCTTCTTTGGCTTCATAGAGCTTTGGATCAGGTTTTTAGTGCCCAGATTCCATGGTTATGGGCTTGATATAAATACCTGGACAGAGCATTATCAGGGAACAGAAATGCCTTACTACAGCAGCAGAATTTGTTTTCAGCAATTCAGTTATGCCCACACTGCTTCAACGGGCATGTTGAACATATGTAGAGTATTAATGATGTCAGATGGACTTTACAGTTATGTACCTCATGACTTTAGTTTTCTGTGGATTATACTTTCAAATACCTAGGAGTAGGCTGGAGTAACTGCCATGTTGTTTTGAGTTCGGATACAACCTGTGGCAGAGGAGATACACACTGTACTCCCTCTTGGAGAGTTTACTTTTGTTCCTTCTTGTTTTGCTCTTCTCCTTTAATCTAAAACAAGCCTGAAAATGTACGGCTGATTTTTGGTTTAGAACAACATACCCCACACACTGTGTGTGGGGATCTCTGAGTCAGATTGACAGCTAATTGTTTGCTCACCAGCTGAAAATATAGCTTCCAAATATTTAAATTTTAAAAAGTGGGAGCAGAGATCTTGTATTGGTGATATTGGTGGCCATTCTCCTGGTTAATTGTGATCATGTGCGGACAGATTAGCATGACTGTTTAGTAAGACACAGTCTGCCTGTCATGGAGGCTTGTGATTTATAGCTTCTAGCCTAGCCAGCTAAGATGCAAGAGAAGTTATCTTCTGTGGACGCCTACGAGTATTATGTTGCTATGTTGACACCAGATGTAAAAATCTTGCTTATAAATGGGAAAGCTTTTCTTCAAATGGCTATGTTATAGTTGCTCTCATCTTGTGCTAGTGTCTCTTTTAAGGAGGTCTGCCTTGTTATTTTCATTTCTTTGATTATCCATGTTCAGTTTGGCTTGTTACATTATATGGATTTTGTCATGTGCCCCTATTCCCCCAACCTACTCATCAGCACCCCTCAGAAGCCTCCTCATTGCTCCGCCGCGAAGGAAGCAGGGGGCAAAGATCATAAACCAAGATTTTCAAAAGGGACTTGGGATTTTTGGATGTCTCACATCTTTCACCATTCTCAATTTAAAACATCTTAAGGGAGCCTGATTTAAAAGAATGCAAAGCAGCAATGGTATTTAAAAGAATGCAAAACAGCAATGGTTGATTCCTATGGGACTGCTTACAGAGTAAGGGGATACTCAATGTGAGTAAAGGTATAAGGATCTGCTCCTGTATTAACTATATTGATCCGAGTTAAATAGCTTTCATTTTAGTCGGGTATGAAGGAAAGCTGGATGTGGTGTGTAAAAGCCGGACACAGAGTTTTAACTGCACACCAATAAGTTTATTGTACAGTTAAATGGGATTGCAAGAAATATAAATGTATGATGACTATAAAATAGACACGTTATACATCTGCTGTAAAAAGAGACCAAAAAACTGTCAGGTTTGTTATACTGAGCTTTCGGTAAGGACCAGAGTCTGTCCTCCTCAATCATGTTGCACAGTATCTTACTCTGCAAACAGCCATATTGGTTTCACAGAGTGAGGGGGACAGATTCTGTCCCTAAAATACCATTTTGCCTTGGAAACTTCAAGATTCATTAGTGGATGAGGCCATCAAAGTCTCTGATTTTGGTTACAACTTAAATATGAGGTATTTGTACACACTGACTCCAGGACCCAGAGCCATCCTCTCCACTGCCTCCCACTGGGCCTTAAAGTTTTCTGCCAGTGTTTTTCATTTGAAGTAGAGCACCAGTGATGAATTAAACCTAGTTTGAATGTGGTATTGTGTGTTTAAAAAATAAAAATCCTTGTGTAGAATGTTTCCTGCTATTCTATGTGGAAACACTAGGTGGCAGTGTGAAATACCATTTAACTTCAATTGTGTGCAGTTGCACAGTGACTGAATAACTTGCACCTTAGGCCCTGGAGCCCCCTAGCCCTTCATCCAGTAGTTTGTGCATAAACTGCCTCTTAATTCCTTGGCAGGGCTTATAATGTTCGGGTTAGTGGAATCCTTAATTACAGTGGGTGAGTAAATCACATGGGGCAGGTTTCAATGTGTAAATTACTTCATTGGGAAAACTTGTGGGATGAGTGTAAATGAAGCGGTTCCCCCTGGGAGCGGTGCACTCAGTACAGAATAGCCTATTGTCTTTGCTGTGTCACATTAACCCCTTTACTGTGTACCTCTGGGACAATGCACAGCCCATGGCATGGTGCAGTCCAACAGCCAGCAAGGACATATGGGGGTACCTAGTGAACATACAGCTGGATGGAGAAGCTGTGGAAAGTTGTACATACGCAGGATTTTGCTTTTTTGTAAGGAAGAGCCCTTGTGCTGTGCTGTGCTGTTAACACCTCAGCGGCAGGCTTTGCTTTTCATCCCTTCATGTGCAAATCTTCAAATAAGCTTAGAAGCCACCAGCACAGCTGCTAGAGCCTAGGGCGTGCCTTCCCCAATATGCCAGATATGGAGAATGTCCCTTTGGTGGAGAGCTCTTGGTCACTTGGGCAGACAAGAAAGTCCCAGTCTTCTCCTGGGCCAGGGAGCAGATCCACTCTGCCACCTTTAATCATTTGATCCAGGTCTGTGTTGAATAGTCCCTCCATTCCCACCAAGGGGCGAGCTGCTATAGAAAATACCCAGGACATAGGTGAGAGTCACCTAGACAACCCCAGCTTGTGCCCCAGAGCTGCTGGCCATCTTGGATGAGACATTCTCTGCCAGGACCCCATCTGCTGTATTTGGGGTACAATTTATACCACAGTGCATGTGAGGAGAATGACTGGCAGGGCAGAGGGAAGGATTCTGAATGAACTACTGCCCCTTTCTGTCTCCATAGAAGCACCCAATGCCTATACAGTCTGTCTGGTTGGCAAAGTACACGGAGCCAGGTTCCGACTGTCCGCAGGTTCATCTGTGTCCATGGTCTGATAGGGGGTATTTCCATTGACTGCAGAGGGCTTTGAAGCAGACTGTAGATAGACAATCTCTATAGCTACCAGCACATTTTTATTTTTATAGAAGCTAGAACAGCTGTTTCCATGTCCCATCAACTTTCACACAGAGTTGAATAAAAACTGAGAAAGCAAGGTAGGATATGGCCCCATTTCATTCACTGGAGGCATTTTGTTAGCTGAAGTAATTTTAAAGTCCATGTTCCTCTGCATTTAATGACACAATAACTATTAATCAGTATCAAAAGTTCACAGTGTGAGAGGGGCACATACTTAGTAGCTTGTGTAGGCTGAGCTCATTGCACAGCCCAGGGGCGCCCTGCATCCCTCCCAATAAGCCCCCTCTGCTCCCCCTCTATTTCAGGGACTCCATGCAACTCCCCCCAGTCTCCCCTCTGCCAGCAGCCTCTGTGTGCCCCCGTTCCCACCTTCCTCCATTCCGCCCTTTCCCAATGGTGGGCTCTGTCTGATTCCTCTTTCCCCCACAAGACAGTGGCACTGTGTGGCCCCCTTCTGCCATCTCCCTACACCAGGGCCTCCGTGTTCCTCCACACCCCACCAGCAGTTCTGTGTGCATGCCCATTCCCCCCAATACCCCTTCCCCATATGCTAGGAGGGGCTCTATCTGCCCCCCAGTTCTCCATCCCCCAATCTCCTCTCTACCAGGAGTTGCATGTCCCACCTTTCCCCGTCCCAAGCCAGGAGATGTGTGTATGGCCCCCTTTTCTGCATGTGCCCCATCATTATTATTTCTTTTCTTGCTGACGGGAGACAAGTTATTCAGGGTTTCAGCATGTTAAACTGTATTGGGCGGATAGGCAGAGCTGAGGTAGGAGCATTATTAAACTGGAGAGTGTTAATGGGTACTATCAGCTGGTTATTGGATCTACAGACAATTGATGAAGTTGTTGTTCTGCTAAAGACATGCCAGGGGCTCCATGTCCCCCATTTCCCTCTTTTTGGTTTTCTGATTTTCCCCCAAATCAATAGGATTCTGCCTACTGATGCCTAGAACATTGCCTGATATTTTGGGATTGATTGGATGTGGCATTCAGTAGTAACCATATTACAGACAGAGAAATGCTGTCAAGTTGAGTGAAAGACCTTGCTAGTTCACCCAATAAAGCAAACCACAGATTATCTCTATGAAACAGAGGCTGTGGTGTTTCCGAGGTACTATAATTATTACATGTTTGGCAGAATGCAATCATATACAGAATCTATCTTTATGGCCGAAGTGTCTTACCAAGAGCTAAGAGTCCATGGGAACAAGAAAGCTTGAGGCAGAAACATCTCTTTACATTAAATAAAGCATACATTTGAGGTTTCCATCATAACAAATTATACGCTATGTGGGGCTTTTAACAAAAATGACTTTATGGTTTTATTCTAACTGAAATACCATATACTTGCAGTAACCATATGATTTTCAAAAAAAAAATCACTCTGTGTTCTGATGTCTATAACCCAGTATTATTCAGGATGAAATTGTGGGTATATTTACATTGCAGTGATGCTTATAAATGGTTCAGGGTTTCCCACAAGCAGTTTAGCTTCAGGTTACTCAAACTCAATAAGAAATTCACTGCACACAAGGGATCTTTGATATATTCTTCAAATTAAGTTTTATAGACTTTTGCCAAGATTTTCAAAAACAAGAGCTTAAAAAGTTAGACTCCAAAGTCCATATTTTGAACTCTTAAGAACTGGCTTTTCAAAACTGCAGAGCGTTCACTAGATTTGCTGGTATAGCTCATTCCAGACCCTCAGAGCAAAATATTGGTAAAAGTCCATTTTTGCTGATATAACTGCGTCTATGCTAAGGGTTTTTGCCAACACAGCTAAATCACTTGGGGATCACACACCAAGCCAATATAGCTATGCCAGCAAAAGTCTGAAGTGTAGACCTGACTCAACTCCCCCTGAAGTCAGCAAGAGTACTTCCATCCAAGTTAATGGGAGTTGGCTCTCATTTTTTAAAATATTGATCATAGAAATGTAGGGCTGGAAGAGACCTCGAGAAGTCATCTAATCCAGCTCCCGACGCTGAGGCAGGGGCAAGGAAACCTCGGCCATCTCTGACAGGCGTTTGTCCAACCTGTTCTTCAAAACCTCCAGTGATGGGGATTCCCCAACCTCCCTTGGAAGCCTGTTCCAGAGCTTAACTAGCCTTGTAGTTAGAAAGATTTCCCTAGTATCCAACCTCAATCTCCCTTGCTGCCAATTAAGCCCATTACTTCTCCCTCCCATCAGTTTACAGCATCTTCACCAGAAGCGCTACAGTAGCGCAGGTGCATTGGTGCAGCTGTGCTGCTGTAGTTGCTATAGTGAGGACACAGCCTGTGTCCTCACTGGGGCTGCACTCCCCAACATGTGTTAGTAGGACTTGTAGGGGCATATCCCATAGTGCTTTGTGCTACCGTAAACTGAGCTACTATGATTTTTTTCTAGTGAATTGTGGGAGAACTGGTCTATCCTGGGCACACAGGGGGAGTTATGGGAAGGCACTAGAGGAATATCAGCATCCTCCCTGCAAAGTGGACTCGTTGTTATACCAATAAAATAAAAACCAGCAGGATCTTATTAAAGGGAAAAAGGCAAAATACCACATTTATTGTGAATACAGAAAGAATCATAGTAAGCAGTTAGTTATGGCTATAACATTCCATTCAATCTCATATTTATTCACACATTCATTCCTACACACACACACACACAGGTTCTGCAAGGTTGTTATCATAGTTACCAGCCTTAGAGTTGCTCATGCCAAGCCACTGGCCAGGTGGCCTGGACATGAGGAGGGAGCAGGGCCTTGTCACATGCACATCTGATGCTCCTGGAAGTTGGTTTGCAGAATCAGACCCCAAAGTTCTCACTTTTTAGAGTCTATTTTTATAGGAATTTCTTCCTATGCCAGTCTATGGGAATTGCTTCATCATGCTGTTGCTGAATCAATCAGCAGATAGCACATTCCTGATGGCTCCGTGCTGCTAGATGTTATCTTGTTCTTTGGTTCTCCCATTCTTGAGGCTGTTGGGTGGATTCCAGTCTGCCCTCTGGGGGTCCTCTGGTTATTTCCACTTGACGCCTTCTTCAGCCAATGGACACTGGATTCTTAGGCTGGCACCTCCCCGATCATTCAGTTATTATCCACACCAAGCATCCATCCACATACATCCTCTATCTCTATTTTAATCACAATTGTTAATACAACAAAAGGGCGGGGAGTCTCTGGGTGTTGTTTCTGTTGTTACAGAGTATTGCTTTGAGTCTCTCTCTCTGTGAATTGCTTTGAGAACAGACTCTGTCTTAGAATGTACTAACACAATTAGCAGCTTGCAAGTTTCACACATAGAGGGAGAGAAACAGTACCAAAAACCAAGAGACCTCTTAATTAGTAATACCCTGGAATTTAAACTATGGGGAATCAAACTCATTTGTGATTTTAATACAGAACTTCTTTAATATGATCCAACATCGTTACCATCCTGAATGAAAGTACCCAGGCTCTAATCCACCCCCTACCTGGGCCAGTTAGCCCAGGCTGAAAGCACCACCACATGCAGATGAGAGGATTTTGTGTGTGGATGGTGGGGTGGGCAACAGCTGAGCAGGAGCTCTGGTTAACTCTGTGGTGAAGACAGGCTCAGTAAGATCTACAGATAGAAAGTACTATATAAGAGCAAGGGTTGTGTGTTTTGGTTTTAAATGTGAATTAAATCTGTTCAGCTCTGCCTGCTTCAGAGCTGTGCATGAATGAAAAATGACATCTCCCCCTATTGAAAATGGTTTGGCCTTGCAGCATGGTGCTGTGCTTCAAGGCAAAGTATTGGGTTGTCACATTGTATTTTCCAACAGTCATAACTTTGCACGGTAGAAATGTTTTGTCTTTTTCTGCAAACAAGGTTATTGTACTGAGAACATGATCAATTTAAATCTTATTACTTGTGTGACAGATATGGCAATTTCCTACAATATCGTTAAAAGACTGTATCATATTAAGTCTGTGTCTTATGGGCCAGGAATTGCTTGCAGCCTCTTTAGGGGGAAGATGTGAAACCTGGAAGTTCAAAAGACTACATTGAAAATGTGCCAGACAGGTGTAGACTTCTGGTGCAATAAGTGTTAAGTGGATTTCCTGGGGAATCCCGAGGGTGATCTTAATGCAAATTCCCTAACTCCAATTATGCAAAACCTTAGCCTTTTGAAGTTCTGAGGAGAGGATTATTATTTGCTGATTACTTCTTACAGGAGGTTCAAGCTGTATAAAGAAACAGCTGATCTGCCTAGTCTCTCTTCTGGTCATGGATGTAAAACGGATGAACTTGTAACCACAGGGAAAGCCCAGTTTTGGGTTTTGAAGGACTAAAACTTAGGCTGAAGTTGGAGGTGACCTCTGGTATGCTTTTTTAGCATGTGTGTAGGTTCTAATGTTTTCTCTGTAATAATTTTATCTTAATAAATATGCTTGCTTAGAAAGGGCTGTGTGGGAATTTATAACTGTGTGCAGTACACTTGGTCATAGCCCTTGGAGAGAAAGCAAAGCCCAGGCCCTGGCCTTTTTAGGCAGTCTGGCTTGCTGGGGATACCACAGCGTAAAGCCAGATACTGATGGGGAGAGCCACATGAATGTTGATCCATGCCTCCCAAAAGTCTTACTAAAATCAAAGTATATCATATCTAGTGCTTCCCACCCATCCACTAGGTCAGTAACCCTATAGAAGGAAATTAAGGTGGTTTGGCTTGATTTGTTCTTGACAAATCCATGCTGACTATTCCTTATAACCCTACTATCCTCCAGCTGCTTATAAATTGATTAACAATTTGCTCCAGTATCTTTCCAGGTATTAAAGTTAGGCAGACTCATCTATAATATGTCTGTTAATATGGCTAAATTAAACGTATACATCTGGAAACAAAGAATGCAGGCCATACTTACAGGATGGCGGACTCTATCCTGGGAAGCAATGACTCTAAAAGAGGTTTGGGGGTTATAGTGGATAATCAGCTGTACATGAGCTCCGGGTGTAACACTGTGGCCAAGAGCTAATGCAATCGTAGAATGCCTAAACAGGGGAGTCTCGAGTAGGAGTAGATAGATTACTTTACCTCTGTATTTTGCAAGGGTGTGACTGCTGCTGGAACACTGTTTCCAGTTCTGGTACCCACAATTCAAGAAGGATGCTCATAAATTGGAGAGGGTTCAGAGAAGAGCCATGAGAATAATTAAAGAATTAGAAAATATTTCTTATAGCGACAGACTCAAGGAGCTCAATCTATTTATCTTAACAAAGAGAAGGTTAGGGGTGACTTGATTACTATCTACACAGGGAATAAATATTTAATAATGGGCTCTTCAGTCTAGCAGAGAAAGGTCTAACGGATCAAATGGCTACAAGTTAAAGCTAGACAAATTCAGATTGAAAATAAGGTGTACATTTTTAACAGTGAGGGTAATTAATCACTGGAACAATTTACCAATGCGTGTGTTAGATTCTCCCTAACTGACAATTTTTAAATCAAGATTGGATTATTTTTCTAAAAGATGTGCTCTAGAAATTATTTTGTGACAGTTCCATGGCCTGTGTTATACAGGAAGTCAGACGAGATCCGAGATTCTCAATCTGTGGTCCGCAAGCTCTATTCAGGTGGTCCGTGGATAGTTCCCTCTAAGGTGCGCGTCTGGGCGGCCGCACACAAGAGAATGAAGGGCCACCCACATAATTAAGTGCCTGGACCCTGGAGAAGATGCACATGTAAGGTGAGGTGGTGGCCTTGGGGGGAATAGGGGTTACATGGGAGGGGGCAGTGGGGTGAGAAGAGGGGGTGGGGGGAATTTGGGACGTGCAGGGCTGTGGTGGCCAGAGAAAAAGGTGACTTTCCCCAGCTCAGGGGCTGCTGTGGCGGGGGAGAGAGCCCCCTCCTTCCCAGCCCCAGCTCGGGGGCTGCCATGGTGGGGGAAAGGGCACATCCATCACATTAGAAAGGTAAGACTACTGATATTAAAAGATAAGTTGTGTGCTTTTATTTGTAGAACAAAAAAAGTTTATTAAGTTTTTTTATATATAGCGCTTTTATCCAAAGCACTTTACAATAGTTAGCTAACAGTACAAACAACATTTGGAAAGATCATTAAGTGGTCTGCCAAGACCCTCAGCAATTTTCAAGCGGTCCAAAAAAAAAGTTTGAGAACCACTGGACTAGGTGATCATAAAAGATTAGGGTTGGAAGAGACCTCAGGAGATCATCTAGTCCAACCCCCTGCTCAAAGCAGGACCAACCCCAACTAAATCATCCCAGCCAGGGCTTTGTCAAGCTGAGCCTTAAAAACCTCTAAGGAAGGAGATTCCACCACTTCCCTAGGTAACCTGTTCCAGTGCTTCACCACCCTCCTAGTGAAATCGTGTTTCCTGATATCCAACCTAGACCTCCCTCACTGCAACTTGAAACCATTGCTCCTTGTTCTGTCATCTGCCACCACTGAGAACAGCCGAGCTCCATCCCCTTTGGAACCCCCCTTCAGGTACTGAAGGCTGCTATCAAATCCCCCCTCATTCTTCTCTTCTGCGGACTAAACAAGCCTAGTTCCCTCAGCCTCTCCTCGTAAGTCACGTGCCCCAGCCCGCTCATCATTTCTGTTGCCCTCCGCTGGACTCTCTCCAATTTGTCCACATCCCTTCTGTAGTGGGTGGCCCAAAACTGGATGCAATACTCCAGATGTGGCCTCACCAATGCCGAATAGAGGGGAATAATCACTTCCTTTGATCTGCTGGCTACTAATGCAGCCTAATATGCCGTTAGCCTTCTTGGCAACAAGGGCACATTGCTGACTCATATCCAGCTTCTCATCCACTGTAATCACAATGGTTCCTTCTTCTCTTGAATCTATACTGAGGGAACTCTCTGGGTCAGCTAAGCTAGCTTTGACGTCTCTTCACAGCAGTTGAGCTGCTATAAAGAAGCTGCAGCAGGCCCCAGACTCAGGGCCTACATCTCCAAAACCCCTATGGGGAAAGCCCTGTGGGGGTGGGGGGAGAACAACAGCTCCCATATGGCAGGTTCCATGTTGTCTCACTGAAGGAGAGTTGCCACATGCTGCAGGTCTGGGAAGAAGGCTTTCTGAGGATAGGCCTACACCGTAAAGGAAAACCCGCAGGTCTACGGTCCCAGAGCTCAGACTCCAGCCCCTTTCCTGCCACCAAAAGCAACATATAATGCTACTAATCACAAAACTGTGTGTGTGTGTGTGAGAGAGAGAGAAGGGGGAGGCAGAAACCTGCTTTTTTGGCTGCAGGATGGGTGTAGAAACAGGCCCTTAAAGATAATTAGTGTTACATTTAATTAATTCAAACCCCAAAAACAGTACATTGAGAAGCAGTGTAGACCAGTGGCTAGGGTACAGGACTGGGAGTCAAGTCAAGAGACCTGAGTAATATTTCCAGCTCCGCCACTGACCTCCTGTGTAACCTCAGGTCAGTCACTTCACCTCTCTGCGCTTGTTTCACCTTCCACCTTTGTCTTGTCTATTTAGACTGTAAAGCCCAGATCCTCAGAGGAAATCAATGGGACAGGCACCTACAACTCTTTGTGGCACGGACTGTCTCTTACCATGTGTTTGTCAATACTCAGCACAATGGAGCCCCGATCTCAATGAGGGCCTATAGGAATTAGTGAAACACAAATGACAAAAACAAAATTGAGGGAACAAAAATTGTTCTTTTTATTCCTTATATCTCCCTTTACAGATCACAAGGACCTTGTCTTGGCAAGCTATCGTAAGCCAGTTAGCAAGAGATTTCAACAAGTTGGTAAAAAGAAAACAAGACCCCCTAGAACACTGCAATTCAGTGAGAAACTGTTTAAATTTCCTGTGAATCAGTGTTTAACTGTTTTAAATAAAGTTTGCGAGATGATAAACTCCCCTTAGTAGTTTACCCAGCAGTCTAACTGGATGCTATTATGCTTTAATGAAATGTAATTATTCCTAACTGGTGTTCTTTAGCTCTTGTTCCCCATGCTGTGTGGGCAACATCACTCTTCCCAGGAAGCAGATACCAGTCTCTATTTCTTTGATATATAGCAAGCTTTATCATTTTTATTCTGAGATGTGTTAGTTTTAACTTGTCTCAGGTTCATAGCCTACTGATTCAGTAGAAACATTTTGAAACAGGCAGTGGAGGCAGAGGGAGTCTTAACTTTTCACTGAAAAGTAAGCATGTGCTTACTTAAGATGAACTTAAGTCCATGCTTAAGTGTTTTCCAGAATGTGGTCCTGGATGGAGACAATGCCATAATCATCCATGTCTTTGTCAGCTCCAGGCTGGATTACTGCCGTGTATCCTACTTGGTGCAAAATGTAGCAGCCATCTGATAGCCTGATCTTGTGCCCACTGAAGTCAACGGCAAGGCTTCCATTGAGTTTAATCGAGCAGGCTCAGACAGTGGCTTAGTTGTGCTTTATGGCAGGACCATATTACCCCAGTGCTCCCTGTTTTCTAATTCACTTCCACTTCTAGCTTAGAGAATGAAAGCCATTTAAGTGTTGGAGTTTGGGGAGCTTTCACTCTTAGTGTTTTACTCAGGCAACTGAGAGCGGCTGGGATGTTCGTACTAGTAAATCTGAGCTGTGTACACTTGCCTGTTCTTGGCGGAGGGCATCTGGCTCCAGAACCTGCTTGGTCCGATACAGCACAGGTTAGTTGACTTTCCAGGAATGTTAGTGCCTTTCTGGTCAGGCAGGCTTCTTCCAAATGGGTTGAGAGCACTTTGGCTGTCTTGCTCTGCCATGAGCCTGGGCTGCATTTCACCTAGTTACTCCTATATTGAACCCAAGAGCCTGTGTTTAGCTAAAGTCTTTCTAGAAGATATGGATCAAGTCTTGACTTGAAGATCTAGAGATCTATTACATCCAATGGTTAATCACCCTCACTGTTAACAATTTCTGCTTTATTTTTAATTTGAATTTGTCTTGCTTCAGCTTTCAGCCATTGTTTCTTGTTCTGCCTTTCTCTACTAGATTAAAGAGTCGCTTTGTACCTAGTATTTTCTCCCTCTGAAGATACTTATACACTGTAATTAAATCACCTGTCAATCTTTTTAATAAGCTAAACAGATTTGGTTCTTTAAGTCTCTTACTGTAAGGCATGTTCTCCAGTTCCCAAATAATTTGTATGGCTCTTTTCTGCACTCTCTCCAATTTTTCAACAGCCTTTTTAAAATGTGCACACCGGCACTGAACTTATTTCAGTATCTGGCTCACCAATGCTGTATACGTAAGTAAAAGCTCCTCCCTACTCCCCATTTATACATTAGCTGTTTTTGCCACAGCATTGTACTGGGAGCTCATGTTGTTGCTTGTCCAATATGACCCCTAATTTTTGTAGAATCACTGTTTTCCAGAGTTTAGTCTTCCATTTTGCAAGTAAGACCTTGCATTTGGTTGCATTAAAATATATCTCTGTATAATTGCCCTATCCTCATCATATTTTACCATTCCACCAATCTGTGTCATCTGCAAATATTATTAGCGGTGATTTTATATTTACTTCCAAATAATTGATACAACTGTTGCATAGTCAGTCCTAGAACCAATGGAACCACTCTAGAAACACACCCATTCAATGGTGATTCTCCACCGACTACTTTTTGAAATCGGTCAGTTAGTTCCTAACCCATGTCACATGTGCTTTCTTGTTGCTGTATAGTTCCAATTTTAATGAGAATGCCATGCTCTACTCGGTCAAATGCCTTACAGAAGTTTAAATAGTTTACATCTATGCATTTACCTTTATCTATATCAACCAAACTTATAATCTCATGAAAGAATGAAGAAAAGGAGGACTTGTGGCACCTTAGAGAACTAACCAATTTATTTGAGCATAAACTTTCGTGAGCTACAGCTCACTTCATCGGATGCCTGCTCAAAGCTTATGCTCAAATAAATTGGTTAGTCTCTAAGGTGCCACAAGTACTCCTTTTCTTTTTGCGAATACAGACTAACACGGCTGTTACTCTGAAACATGAAAGAATGAGATTCCTCTTGGTTTTTTACACAACACCCTAACTGTATGGCTATTATGTTTCAGTGAAATATAATTATGCCTAACTGCCGAGTATTCTTTCACTCCTTTCCCACGCTCTGTGGTGGAGCTATTCACTCCCATGCTGCAAAGGCCAATTTTTTTTTTTTTTTTTGGTTAATAAGGATTGGGTTTGTAATCTGTATTCTGACACAGCGAAGTCTGCTGCGTCTGACACTCGCCTGGAGCGACGTTCTTGCTGAGTCGTGATTTCTGGAGCTGGAGGCCTGGGCTAACCATAAAAGCGTTAAGCAGGAAGGACCTCAAGAAATCATCTAACCCAGCCCCCTCCCCCCATGCTGAGGCGGGACGAGCTACCCCTGGAGCATCCTTCGCAGGCGTTTCTCCGACAGTACCTGTTCTTCAGAACCGCTCCCAAGGGCCGAGACCCTCAAAGGCGGGCAGCCTCCTGGCGTCCATGACAGCCAGGAGCCCCGCCCCCCCGCGCGCGGGCCCCCCCCGGCTAGCCCCGCCCCCCGGAAGTGATGGCTGAACCCGTGCGCTCACTGCCGGTGGGCCCCCGGCTTGCGTGGCCGGGCCGCGGGGAGCGCGGCTGGCGCTGGCCGGGCGCCCTATGGCGGCGGTAGGAGCCGGAGCCGGTGCCATGAGCGACAGCGACGCCCTGGACTACTCGGTGCACGAGGCCTGGAACGAGGCCACCAACGTCTACCTGCTGGTGGTGCTGGCCAGCCTGGCGCTGCTGGTCTACGCCCGCCGGTGAGGGGACCCCTGCCCGGCCTCCGCCCTGGGCCCGACTCGCACGGGGCGGCCCCAGGGTCCCGAGCCGCCAGGGCTGCGATCGGAGCGACCGCCCGCACAGCGCACTGCCCCGGGGAGGGGCGGCCTGCCCTGCCTGCCTGCCTGCCCTGCTCAGCTGGGCCTGTCCGCTGAGGGAGCCACGGCGCGGGGGCGGGCTGCACCTGGTCCTCCTGGGGGGTTTCTGTGCCCCCCCCCCCCCAAATTAAAAATTCTCCACAACGTATTTTAAAATTCTGCATATTTTATTTGTCAAACATCCTGTCTCACGCCAGTTTTAATTAGTTGGGTAATGTATTTCCAAATACCTGTCTGCAAGTATGTTATGCAAAAATGCAGACAAAAAATAAAAAAAAAATTCAGGAAATGGTTGCTTGACAAATAGATTCCTGCCTAGGCATATTAATACAGAACTTTCAGCAATAATCCATGTAGACTACAATAGGGAAATCTATTTCCTGCACCTCTCAGAAGGAGTGCAAAGTCTTTGGGGAGCCGTGGTAATGGAGGAGCTCAGGAACAGGAAAGGAGGCTGGGAGTAAACCTGTAAAGTTGTTGGATGTGGGTGGGAGAAGTATTGAACAGTTTTTTTTAAGGGAGGGAAGGATTGTTGGGGAGCATCCACCATGTAGACTCTGGCTGACCCCCTAGCCTCTCCCATTCAGTCATGCATACGTGCCCCTTTCCCTGTGTGTCCCTGCAGCCCTCCTCCCTTGCAGCGCCGAGCTCAGTGCTATCCCCTCACTAGCTTCTGTATCCGTGCCTCAGTCTGTCTTCCCCCCGCTAGCCCTTCTGAACCTGCGTTCGCTGTAGACTCTCAAGGGCTGCAAGGGCCGCGCAGGCAGGTGGGGAGAGTAGGCCCTACCCCAGCCCAGTCCCACCGGAGCTGCTGTGGAGAGGAGCCCTGGCCCAGGCCCGCGGGAGCTGCTGGGGAGAGGCACCCTTCACCTGGTCCCGAGCTCCTGCGGCGAGAGAGGGCTGGGGGGAGTCCTCTCTCCCCACTGCAGCCCTGGGGCTGTCTGCACCCCAAATCCCTCATCTCTGGCCCCACCCTAGTGCCTGCACCCCAACCCTCTGTTCCAGCCCTGAGCCGCCTCCTGCACCCCCAGCCAGTGCTCCCTCTCTCCCGCATCCCAACCCTCGGCCCCATCGCTTCCATACTGGTACACATAACAAAATTCATTCCGCACACAGATGTACAAAATTAGAGGGAACACTGTTCAGAACCCCATTCTGTGATCCTCGAGCAGCTCCCTGTGCCCTGCTCTGTCCCTCCCTGCCTCCTCACTTGGACCTGCTGTGGGGAATGCAGCCCCTCCAGCTGGCTGCCCTCTGTTCTGGCACCACAGCGGCCCCTGGTGGGTGAAAGGCATAACTTCAGCGCCTGTCCAGCAGAATCTATATTCTGTGGAGAAAAAAATAATCCATGGGACCATGAATTCTGTGAGTGTGCAGTGGTGCAGAATTCCCCCAGGACTAACATGGATCCAGCAGAGCCACTGGCTCCCTTAAATTAATACTCTGGATCTCATACGCTCCTCCTGCTCCTCCAGTTCCTTGCTGTGGCACTCCCTTGTTCCTAGCATGATTTCCATCCTGGGCAGCAGGTTACATCATTGTCAGTGTAATCTGTGACATAGCAGCAACAACACCTTGCTAAAGGTGACTCTCTGCCATATAGCAACAGAGGTGCTAACATGGCTTCCCTGGATGCTGTGAACAAGACTTCAATGGAAAGGATAGGGAGGGTCTAGAAGATCCCAAGAAGAAACAGATGTGTCAGTAGAATTGAGGTTTAGGGAGGGCAGTTTTTCTTTCTTATGTCTTGAGGCCTGTGTTTTAGTTTGATGCTTTTTGGTACTTTAGTAAAGAGAATTAGTGTGCTGGCTTAGTACAGTCTTTGTAACCTGTGAGAGCCAACTGTTGGAGAGGGGAGACAAATTGGTCTCCTGCCACTCATCTACTTGCCCAGCACCGTTAAGTCTAATTGATGTAGTGATTTAGTGTACAGGAGTGGGAGTTATCACTAATGGCCTCTTATTTAAAATCTCATCTACCAATCCCTCTCTGTTTCTGGATATTTCAGCTGGAGAATAGGGGAGAAGATAGGGCATAATTTATCGTCTTTTATATTATTCTTGCTTCAGTGTGATTAATGCCTGTGCTTCTCTCTCATGGCATCAGTGGATCAAAATACTCCAGACGAGTGTGTTGGAAGTTGAGTATTTATTTAAGAGTAACAGTGTTCTGCTAGCTTCAGTGGTTTGTGTGACTTCCCATTCCTTTATCTGATGCAGGTAGGACTGGAGTTTGCGCTAGCATTTGGCTGAATTATGCATAGGGCAGAAACAGAGAAGGGACACAGTGGTAAAGGGAAAGGGGCAAGAGCGGTACTGAAAAGGGAGAGTGGGGAAGGGATAGAGCATGGACAAAGAGGAAGATGATGAGGGATTTCATCCAGAAGCAGCACGATTGGTGAGGTAGGGACAAAACCTCCTGTAGCAAAGGGGAGGGGTGTTATGGAGCAAAGCAGCAATGAGCGTTCTCCTGGGAACGGCTATTGACTCGCTTTTAATAGCACCTGCCATCCTTCTTAGGATACTCTTCAATGAGAAAAAGTGTGTTACTTCAATTAAAATATGTGCTCAAGGTAGTCTTTTAATACTTAGCTTCTAAATAAAGACCCTGGAAGATACTCTTTTTGAAATACTTGGAAATATTGTGTTGCAGGTTATTTATTATTCCTTTCCATATTTTAGGAATAAAAGGAAGATCATGCGAATATTCACAGTGCCTCCTACAGCAGAGGCACCATCAGAGCCAAACTTCTATGACAATATGAAAAAAATCCGCTTAAGACAACAATTAGAGATGTATTCTATCGGTAAGATCGTGCTCTGTCCTCTGAGATGTTCAGATTCCTGAACAGTCAAAGAAAGATGCATGTTTTAAAATAGAGTAAGTGTTTGGACACTATAGCCCTTTGTAGAACAAAACCCAGAATCTTACACTGAGGGCGTTCTGAGCTATTTGGTGCAAGGTTCTACGTTGTCAGAAACTAACAATTATGGAAAATGTAAGGGCCTAGTTTTGTCTTCACACGTGTAACTCTCATGTAAGGCTCTCATCCTGAAGTATGGTAACTTCAGTGGGCCTCTATGCGAATTCACCATGTGCAGCACGTTGCAGAATCAGGCCCCTCCTGTATGGGTATTTTAGTTGTCAACAATGAATCTAATATGGCAAGTAGAAATAGCTCTTAAGGCAAGAAGGGACCGTTATGATCATCTAGTCTGACCTCCAAATAATAACGTTCAGCAGAAGTATTTATAACTGCAAAGAGCTCAAGGTGTGATTTTCATAGGCTCTCAGCATTGGCCTAACTTTGCTTCCATGGAAGATTTATTATTGTATGTGTATTATTTATGTGTAGCAACAGTTCCCAATTCTTTATTACAATACCAACTGTATCTGTTCAGATGGCACAAGCGGGGTGGGATCTGGCCGTAAATGGTCATCAGGGAATTTCCCTGGTGTTGGGCAACTCTTCATTGGTATGTAGCTGTCAGAGCTGCACTAGCCACCCCCACATTGGCTTAGGAGGCAGTGTGGCAGAGTAGAGCTCCAAGTGGCTGCTTTAACTGACACTTGACCCATTTCAGGGCACACCCTCAGAATCTGAGCCTCAACAAGCTCCCCCACCCCAATGAGCAATAACCATACACAGTTGTGGAAGGGTAGATGATGAAGAAAAATCTAGTGCTTTTGAGTCCTGGTGTTTAAAAGGTGGTTTCAATTCTAAAATCAGGCCACCATCTCATCTATGAATGAGCAAGGAAGGACAGGATCACATCTCCCATATCCTACTGCCCTTTTGGTGTGGGAATTTTTAGTGTTCCACAAACTAAGAACATAAGAATGGCCATACTAGGTCAGACCAATGGCCCATCTAGCTCAGTATCCTGTCTTCTGACAGTGGCCAATACCAGATGCTTCAGAGGAAATGAACAGACTAGGGCAGTTATTGAGCGATCCATCCCGTGTCATTCAGTCCCAGCTTCTGGCGGTTAGAAGCTTAGGGCACCGAAAGTATATGGTTGCAGCCCTGATCATCTTGGCTAATGGCCATTGATGGGCCTACGTATCCTGAGTTACTTTCTTGGTAAGGAACAGCATGATTGCAGACTGGCTGAACTGATCTTTGTGGTGAACTCACTCACTGATCGATGGTTCCTAAATTGACTGGGTGGGTCAGTATCCGTCATGTTCTCTGGTTAATGGGTTCCTATGCTCCTCCGAGCACTTACCTTTTAGAAGTTCTTGTTTTATGGGGAAAAGATTCTATTTCTAGAAAACTCTTCAGCACTTTCTGGTGGTGGTGTACCTTTACTTACATACTGTAAGGTTGATACTGCTACCCCTCCCCCCCCTCGCTTAGCTGGAGAATGATGGGATATTTCCATGGTAGATGTCCTGTATTTATCATGATGGTTCTGGGAGCGGTTTATGTACCCCAAATTGGTGCTGGAAAACTGCAATTGGTGGGTTAATTTTTGTTCATTGATCCTTTGGGTGCTATTTTTCTCTTTCTGTGGAGACCTCTTTGAACTCTGTAGCCTCCAAGAGGGGGATTATTTTACAACTGGCACGACAGGTGGGGTGGGTGGAATTATTTTCATAAGGTACAAGTTGTAATAGATCCTTGTCACCTTCCAGCTGCTTTCCCTGCAGAGTTGGAGATATGTTTGATATGTTGATACTCCAAACTTCCATGGCAGCTAGAAGCATCAGGGAGCCCACTACACTGGGAGCTAGCATCCTTCAAAATTCTTCAGGTATGGGAGTTTTCAGCTGGTTTTAGACTGGAAGCGCAAAACCAAAGTGTGTGCATCTATTACAGTTTATACCTTCTGAAAAGGCTTGTTAGAAGAAAGTAAGTATTTTTAGGTTCTTCTCACCCTATAGCGCTTATGCATTAATTTTTATATTTTTAAATACCATCTACAATAATAAAATATACCATATGTGTGCAAGAGTATAGCTAGAGTTGCTTGGGGGAACCATAACTTTGCATTGTTTCCTTATAACTTCTAAGTATATATAAATTGGCAGCATAGGTTTTGCCAGGACTGTCTTGGTGGGTCAATGGCAGTAAGTCTGAGCAATGTCATCACAGGAGGTGGCCCCTGAAAGGCGTATCCATTGGGATAGTCACTGGGGAGAAATTTGACTAAAGGTATTGAGCCATTATGGATCTGAACTGACCTACTGGAGAAGTTCAGAAGCAGCCTTCATCCTGCATTCTGCTGTGTACATCTGATGCTGATGGTAGCTTCTGCTTTCAAATCACTGCCCAATAATGCCACTTCTGCTCCCTGGCAACTGGATACCTCAGCAGACTGGAATAGATACAGTTTCTCACCACTATGAGTTTTGCTAGTATTTTCATTGCTTTTGAAGATATAGAGGTAATTGTTTAGAAAAACTTAGGGAGATCCTCTCCCCTTTCTGTTCACATTTCTGACTGAAAGATTTCAGGATGTATCCCAGATGTTTCCCTTCCCATCTAGGGTGACAACTCTCCTTTCCATCTCCCCTGTCTTTCATTAGGATATCTTAAGTCTGGGTTTCCAGAACATGTGAGCTGGATTGAGTGCCCAACTCTCCCACTCCTTCTGAAGTTATGGGCTGTCTTTATAGTTTATCTCAGGCTGAGATACTTTGCTTCATGGTCACAATTGGCATATTAGAAACGGCTTAAATCGAGTTTATTACCCAGGTAGTTTCCACTGGGTAATAAACTTGGCCAATCCTTTTTTTCTTAGTAGTCTCTAGAGCTTTTTAGTCACAGAGAGTGGGATTATATTCTAAATAGTTAGAATCTGTTACAAGTTGTAACAGATTCATTCATGCCCACACAACCTTCCCAGCAGTGTTGTGTATATATATTTGCATCCTTTACTGTTGTCTTCAATTCAGAAATAACAAATGATGGCATTAAGGGTTGTTCTACTTAAACTGACGGGGTGTAACGTAACATCTGATTTTTGTTGAGTAGTTACTGCCTCCAAATTTAATGAATTGGAAATTTTGTGAAATCAGTAGTTTTCCTTCAATGAAACGTTTATTTAAATTACAGACCAAGAATGGTCTTCCACCAGAGCTACTCTTTCTATTACCATGCCTTTATAGAGTATAAGGGATAACAATTTAATTATGTTTTAACTCTTTTCCAGCAAGGAAGTATGACCAGCAGCCGCCACAGAAACAGACTGACAGTGTACAGCTCTCAATGGAATGAAGTCTCAAATTGTGGGAATTCAAGCAATTTTCACAGTGCTGATAATGACAGTCATTTTCAAAGGAACTTTAATGGCATATGTGTTTTAAAAAATTCTCTCCTATAAATATATTTCTTGGAAACTTTTCTTTGGGCCTGTTTAGGTACTTACTGAACATCTGCTGATTCTTTAAAAATGAAAGCACCTAATACGTTCCAGTCTTGCTCAAAGAAACACTTGAGGGAAGATGGCTGTAGTCCATAATAAAGAGATGTTCAGCATGTTCCAGTGGTTTCCACTGTTGCCAATACTTCGGTGATCAGCTCCTTTGCTGAACAGGGGTATTTTTGCAACATGGCAATAGAGGACATTGGGCTTATTGGGTAAGTTTCTACTGTCTGTCTTCTCTGATGATGGTTTCTTAGGGGAGCGCATGGAAAAGTCAGGCAGTGCCTATGTGCCTGAACATTGCCAAGTTTTATGTCTCATTTGAACACCACTGGCTTCTGCTGTCAGGGAACACAGAACAGAACATTTACAATACATGCAATTGTGCTCCTGTAAATTCACAGCTGAAGTGAATAGCTCTTGAGAGCCAGAATTGTATATCATTGGCCTTATTGGAGAGAAAAAGTGAAATTTTCATCTGTACAGCGAGCATAATTATAGTACTGTACCTTCCATGTTGAAGCTTTAATGAAAGCTCAGATCAGGAGGATGGTACATAAGTCTTGTTTGCTAAAGAACTGTATATTGTAATGCTGTAGCAAAGATTATTAAAATAGAGAGGAACCCAATAAACCAGCTAACTGAGGACTCCCCCTGGCTAGCTGGAGCACTTATTGCCTGTTCTTTTCATTCCCTCTGGAGCACCTGGCATTGGTCAGTGTTGGAAGATGGACCATTGGTCTGATCCAGTATGGCCGTTCTTATGTCCTCCCCCAGTCCCAGGGGCAATTATCAGACAGTGCAGACTGGTGAGTTTTTGGTCTCTTAGAATCAGATTAGGACAGAAAATCTGACTTGTATCCTTTAAAATACGATACTAGAGCTGTATAAACTATAATCTATGCAGATGGAGAAATAATACATAGGGAGCGATAGAGGAAGGAAATGCTGATTCTGACAAGAAAAATGCAGCCTAACACATCTGTAGAATAGTATTCAGTGGGAGGGGAAGTTAAACTTGTAAACATGTAGGATATCAGAGAAATTAGAGATTGAAGAAACCTATTAGGTTATTTATGTCTGTCCTTCTGCTAATGAAGGATTGTATTTATACTAAAGATTCTACTTGTAAATTTCAAGTGGTGGATCTTCCTTTGGAAGATTAGTCAATAATAATAGATCTCATGTTGGGAAGTTTCTCCTAATTTTCAGCCTTAATTTCCCCTTCTTAAAGTACTCCTGGATATGTGAAATACTGTTTTTTGTATTGTCTTTTAATTGGTTTACTGGCATTTAATAGTAAAATACATATTGAACGGAAGTTGACTGACGAGCTTTTCTGAGAAATTTTCTCGGCTACAATGGGCTTTGGGGGACACAAGCCTGGAGTTGGCAGCCCCCGAGTTACGCTTACTTGCCCCGCAGCGAGCCGGGTAGATCTCCCCGATCCTGGCGGCGGGGTGGATGAGTGAAGACCGAACTCCCTGCCCTTGCCGGGCCAGACCTTCACCGCCGAAGCCGGGAGCGCAGGGGGGGTGTCCTGCGGTGACACCTTGCAGCGAGGTGGGCAGCGGGCGGGCTCGGGGCCTGGGGCGACGCTCCGTGACGGGGCTGCGGCTGGGGCCGGCCTGCCGGGGGCGAGAGGGGTCAGTCCGAGTTTCCTCATGCGGAGCCGGGGAGGGCGGGAAGGAAACGCCCCCGCGGGAGGCAGCGGCCCGCTCAGGCCCCTGCGGCGCGCCCCGGCACCCCTAGCAGACGCGCGCACTCCTGGGTCGGCGGTCCCCCCGCCCCGAAGTGACGCTGGGCCCGTGACCTCACGTCCCTCCGCGCTTCCGCATCCGGTTCGCGCGCGCTGCGGCAGCTGTTGGTGCTTCGCCGAGCGCGAGGCTGGAAGGCGCCGGCTGGGCGGTAAGTAGGAGCTGCCGCGCGCGCGGCGCGGCCCCTCCCCCCGGCTGTGTGTCCGGCCCTGGGCCTGCCTCCCGCGGGCGGGGCTGGAGGCAGGCTCCCCGGGCGGAGGTTACCGCCGCTCCTTCGCCGGCGGAGCGGGCCGGTCCCCGCTCGGCTCGGGGGCGCGATGGGCTGCCCCAGCCCGGCCCTCACGAGCGCTCGCTGCCGGGGCGGCTGGGCCCCGCCTGGCGCCACAACTCCCCCTCCCCCTCAGATCCCACGAAACTCTAGTCTGGGCGCCAGGCCCCCTGCCAGGCCGGTACCGGCCGCGGCGAGAGGCTGTGGGGCCCTCGCGCTTCGGAGGGGGGGAGGGGGTACGGAGCGAAGGAGGCTGCGCGGTAAGAGGAGCAGCGGGAAGGGGGGGGGCACCCCCAGGTACAAGGTACAAATGCCCTGGCTGGGCCATGCCGCCGGCCCCCGGCCAGGACAACGCGCCGCGCCGGGGGCTCAAACCAGCGGCTGGCGCGCCGCCGAGGCGGCCCCGGGTTGCCCCGGAGCCAGAGCGGTTGTTTCAAAGATTTTCCTCCTGGACCGGCCGCGTCCAGGGGCAGGGGCGGCTCGTAGCGAGCACAACGCTCCCCGCAGCGGCTTCGGCCAGGGCCAAGGCTGTTAGCGGGGCAGGATTCAGTCCGGGTAATCGTGCCAAACCCTAGCTTCTATTGACACCCCCCGGGAGGGATTGTGCCGAAAGCAAACACCGGCCCACTAACCTGGAAACTTTTTTTTTTTTCCTTAAGTGAAGAATGTAGTTAGTTAATTCATGCAGGCAGAATTAGGGAAACTAAATTTTTTACCCTGATTATGGAGATGGTTCAGTTTAGGGCAGGTCTGCAGAACAGAGAGAGGTCAGCCCAAGTACAATGCTTGAGGCTGTGAAAAACGTCATGCCCTGTGTAATGTAAGTAAGCCAGTAGAGAGAAGAATTCTTTCGATCTGTCGCAGGGGTGGGCAAGCTTTTTGGCCTGAGGGCCACATCTGGGAATAGAAATTGTGTCCTGGGCTTTGAATGCTCACCAAGTGGGGGAGGAGTGCGGGCTCTGGGGTGGGAATGAGGAGTTTGGGGTGTAGGATGGTGCTCTGGGCTGGGACTGAGGGGTTGGGAGGGGGATCAGGGCTGGGGCAGGGAGTTGGGGCATGGGGAGAGACTCAGGGGTGCAGGCTCCAGGCGGCGCTTACCTCAAATAGCTCCCAGAAGCAGCAGCATGTCCCTTTTCCAGCTCCTACACAGAGGCGCGGCCAGGTGCCTCTGCAGGCTGCCCTGTCCACAGGCACCGCCCCTGCAGCTCCCATTGGTGTGCTGGAGGGGGTCATTGGAGCACATAGGAGCCAGAGCGGGGCCATGCGGCTGCTTCCGGGATCTGCATGGAGTGTCCCCGACCCTGCTCCCTGGCTGCAACACCAGAGTCGGGCAAGCACCAGATCCCACTCCCCAGCAGAAGCTTGAGGACCGGGCTTAAAATGGCCCGCGGGCCATAGTTTGCCCACCCCAGATCAATAATCACCTCTCAGAGAGATGGATTTACTACAGCAATAGAAGAACCCCTTCCATCGCTATAGTAAATGTCTATGCTACAGTGGCACATCTGCAGCGTTTCTAGTGTAGATTTACCCTTAGTCCATGTGACACCAATAGAAAAGAACAAATGCAAGTAAAATATAAATGGAAATTAGGAGGACTAAGAGGAAGCTTGAAGGGCAAGCATCTAAAGAGTTACAAACAAGAAATTATTTAAAAAGCAAGATCATCTAGAAACAAGAAGCCTGTGAGAATTGTTATGTTCAATGAACTTCCAAAGAGTAAAGGGAGCTATTAAGAGGAAACGGACATTGTGGAGAACTAATGATTCTTTGCATCAGGCTTCATCACAGACCTACCCCAGGCCTATGATTTTTAGGCATTAAAGTTGAGATACTGTCAGAGACTGACATGTCAAAAGAGGAGATACTGGAAAAACAGCAACAAGTTACTAGGACGGGATGATATATAACCAGTAGTTCTGAAGGTATTTAAGTATAAAGTGCTTAGCTGTTAATGAAAATGTGCAATCTCTCATTAAAATCAGTCCCTGTATCAGAAGACTGGATGGGTAGGAAATGCAGTCCCTATCTAAAACAAATGCTAGGGACGATCACAGGAATTAAAATTTCTTTAATGGACAGTTAATTCCATCATTTTCCAATTTGGGGATTCTTGCGCCTTCCTTTGCGGTATCTGATACTATTAGGCAGGATATCAATCTGACCCATTATTTGCAGTTTGTAAAATGTTTGTAAAATGGTGGTCAAAGCTATTTGCACTTTATAAATCTTTGTCTAAATCAGTGTGTAGTGTGATTGACTGTGCATAGACCTTGTCTGCATTCACACTGAATCTGTGTTAGTAAGAACAGGCTATCCACTAGTTCAGGCATTCCCAAACAGATGTGTGTATATCATTGGTGGTACATGAATTTGATGTTCTATCAGCTCACTTCACAACAATTTTTAAGAAGGTAGTATATGAACCAGTGAAGTTTGGGAACAGCTGCTAGTTGATTACCATGGCCTTATAATACAGTTTATGGAAATATGGCAGTCTTGACATAACCTTTTAAATATAATCTTACTAGAAACTTAAATCTCATCTAAAATATTGTACCTATTAGTATTACTAGTAACATGTCCGTTACCTTAACTGAAATAAATCAGGGGAAAATAGTTTTTTCCACTTTGTACACTCTGTTTCCCATGGAGTCTCGTCAGTTTCTCCTGTTTGTAGTTTTTCCACATAACAGGAGATACAAGTTTTAAATAATCAAAAATGTTGTTGTTGGGAGGGGTTTTTTTTTTTTCTTTTTTGTTGGGGGGGGGGCGGGTTGCCAGGGAGCCTGGGCAGATCAGAGTTAACCAAAATAATTTTTGCTTTTTGTGAAATTGACGAGTTTCAATTTGTCCCTTTAAAGATGGCTCTTGCCAAGTTCCTAGTTCCAGTGTGAGTGTAGACAGGCTAGTAGAGAAGTTGCTTTCTTTCCTACTTGAGGAAAAGGGGAAAAAAGGGACAAAGAGGTGTATTGGTTCTTTTGGGCTTGCAAAATTAATGTAGCGGAAACAACCAAAATGACTATCCTTTAGTTGGTAGTAATGTTACATGGGCAGGCAATAGTTAAGTGTCCATCATATTGTGTACAATCCAGTAAATGAATCCAAATACTTCATCCAGTGGGTCCACAGATGGTTCTTTTTAATACCCCTCCAGAAGATGACTCAACTTCACACAAGCAGAGAGTTCTGAATATTCCTTTTCTGTACAATACATACCTCACATTAATGGAAATTGGAAAAGGTCCTGATGGTTCATGACTGGATTTCAGAAGTTTCACACTGTCATCAGTGAAAAGAACTGGCTTACAGACTGAGAAATAAGATGTTGAATCCTTGAGTAAATGCTTTCATTTTCTGGATTTGTTTTAAGTTATAAAAAATACTGTTTGGAAAACTGGAGTCCCTTTCATGGTACTCACTAGTCTGTAAAATGGAAGTGCATCTATGTCTATCAACAATCTCTAATACTCCTTGTGTATTTATTTTAATAAAACATTAAAAAAATCTTTCCAATTTAATAATCAAAATTACCTTTCTGTGTACAGTAGCTAAAAATTTTCCAAGTTTCTGCTGAACTGAGCTGGAAGCAATTGTGAAATGTTCAGAAATTCTGAAATAGTATGAAGCTGTGTTTGTTTTCATGGAATCAGGGTACAGATATTAAAGCAGATTGGGTTTAGCTCTTACGACCTTTACTTTGAAGAGCCAAGATAGTTTGATTATTTTAAGATGGAGCAAGAAGAGAAATCTTGTTGTCCAGAATACATATATTTTACAGTAAAGAAATCACTTCTTGTAGTGGCTTTTGAAGAATGGTGCTTGAACCATGAATGAGAGAGAAGTGATTATATTTTTTTCCCCTCTGTTGGGTAATACTGTATTAAATTACAGCAAATCGTTCACTACATCATTTGGTTTCTGTATTATATTTAATGTTGCGTGATAGTTTGGGGTAGATGTGAGTGAGAGTACTGTTCTAAGCTTAACAATGCAGACAAAACAGCCAGCATGCAACTTTTAAACATGTACAATTTAGATTATACATTTGTAAGATGTCTTTAACATTTACCAGTTAATTGTCAATATTGACTATGTGAAAAAAGTAGTTACTTTCCTGGTAGCAAAGAGCTATACCAACAAAGTGACTTACGTAACATTGCAGCGTCTGGTGTTGAAATGATTAATCAAATTTCCTGAATCAATTCATAATAGCTTGACTAATAAGAACATACAGGGAGTCTCATTACTAATCTTCCTGTTGACTTTATTCTTACTAGATTATTGGATCTTGTTGGACAGGACCTATTTGTGATCTTTTAAAACTATGTGCCAGGTTTCACATAAGCTGCATTTGTTTTGGGGAATGTTACATAGAGACGGATCATTACATTTCCTGTTAGATTGCTCAGCCCTATTTAAAAAGATGTTATGGAATCTAGATAGAAGTAGTTCTGTATAATCACAGAAAGTGTGTAAAGGAGAGCTTTCATAGTCTGGTTTAGTTCAACTGTAAAATTGATGTTTCAGGGTTATGGCTGCAAATGTTTTTAACTTTTTGCTTTTGCACACAACTCTAGGGTTTTTTAAGAAGTGATACTGTCAGTCTGAGAATATTGAATTAAATGCTAAAAGTAACAGAGCTAAGGAAAATGATGTACTACTTAACAAGTGTAGTGCTTTCCGCCTTTAAAGTACTTTATAAACATTAACTAGTTTCTGTAAATTACAGGTCAGATTTTTAAAGTTGTTCAGCATCCAGCAGCTCTCGCTGCTCTCCAGGGGAATTGTTAGGTGCTGAGGCTCTTGAAAAAATGGCCACTTAATTAGATGCCTAAATAGAAGCTGTTAGGTGCAAGGTTTTTTTGAAAATTAGGTCCTATAATCTTAACTATCCTTGGGAGGGGGAGAGATAGCTCAGTGGTTTGAGCATTGGCCTGCTAAACCGAGGGTTGTGAGTTCAGTCCTTGAGGGGGCCATTTAGGTATCTGGGGTAAAAATTGGGGATTGGTCCTGCTTCAAGCAGGGGGTTGGACTAGATGACCTCCTGAGGTCCCTTCCAACCCTAACCTTCTATGATCCTAACTTAAGCACTTCTGTTGTTTGAGTGGTAAAAAATAATCTTTTGGTCATAACTAAAATATAGGGAGGTTTTGCTTAGTATTGTGCATACCTAAATTCTGCCGGCAGAGTTTATAAATTTAATGAAGCTGCAAATGTGGTTCTTAGGAGTCACACATTTGTATTTTTTGTGAGCACAATCATATTGGAAACCTTGCAGGAACTCTAAGTTTTCTAATGAACTCTGCCAGTTACAATAATTGAAATATGCCCCCTCCTACACACACACACGCATATTTCAGGCTTTGCTAAAATTAATAGGGTCACATCCTCAGCCTGGTGTAAATTGGCATATCTCCATTGAAATCAATGGAGCTATGCCAGTTTACACCTAATGAGAAATGTAATGTAACCTAATGAGCAAGTTAAAGAAGTATGGGCTGGATGAATGCACTATAAGGTGGGTAGGAAGTTGGCTAGATTGTCGGGCTCAACGGGTAGTGATCAATGGCTCCATGTCTAGTTGGCAGCCGATGTCAAGTGGAGTGCCCCAGGGGTCGGTCCTGGGGCCGGTTTTGTTCAATATCTTCATAAATGATCTGGAGGATGGTGTGGATTGCACTCTCAGCAAATTTGCGGATGATACTAAACTAGGAGGAGTGGTAGATACGCTGGAGGGCAGGGATAGGATACAGAGGGCCCTAGACAAATTGGAGGATTGGGCCAAAAGAAATCTGATGAGGTTCAATAAGGATAAGTGCAGGGTCCTGCACTTAGGATGGAAGAATCCCATGCACCGATACAGACTAGGGACCGAATGGCTAGGCAGCAGTTCTGCAGAAAAGGACCTAGGGGTTACAGTGGACGAGAAGCTGGATATGAGTCAGCAGTGTGCCCTTGTTGCCAAGAAGGCCAATGGCATTTTGGGATGTATAAGTAGGGGCATAGCGAGCAGATCGAGGGACGTGATCGTTCCCCTCTATTCGACATTGGTGAGGCCTCATCTGGAGTACTGTGTCCAGTTTTGGGCCCCACACTACAAGAAGGATGTGGATAAATTGGAGAGAGTCCAGCGAAGGGCAACAAAAATGATTAGGGGTCTGGAACACATGACTTATGAGGAGAGGAGGGAACTGGGAATGTTTAGTCTGCGGAAGAGAAGAATGAGGGGGGATTTGATAGCTGCTTTCAACTACCTGAGAGGTGGTTCCAGAGAGGATGGTTCTAGACTATTCTCAGTGGTAGAAGAGGACAGGACAAGGAGTAATGGTCTCAAGTTGCAGTGGGGGAGGTTTAGGTTGGATATTAGGAAAAACTTTTTCACTAGGAAGGTGGTGAAACACTGGAATGCGTTACCTAGGGAGGTGGTAGAATCTCCTTCCTTAGAAGTTTTTAAGGTCAGGCTTGACAAAGCCCTGGCTGGGATGATTTGATTGGGGATTGGTCCTGCTTTGAGCAGGGGGTTGGACTAGATGACCTCCTGAGGTCCCTTCCAACCCTGATATTCTATGATTCTGTGTAGGACTGGAAGGGACTTTGAGAGGTCATTGCGTCTAGCCCCCTGTGTTGAGACAGGGCCAAGTAAACTTAGACCACCTCTGACAGGAGTTTGTCCAATCTGTTCTTCAAACTTCCCATGATGGGGATTCCACAACCTCCTTTGGCAGAGTTTAACTACCCTTATAGTTAGAAAGTTTTTCCTAATATCTAACCTAAATCTCCCTTCCTGTAGATCAAGCTTTTTACTTCTTGTTCTACCTTCAGTGGATGTGGAGAACAATTGATCGCTATCTTCTTTATAACAGCCCTTAATATATTTGAAGTCTGTTGTAAGGTGATTGGTCCCCCCCTTAGTCATCTTTTCACAAAACTAAACATGCTCAGTTGTTGTTTTTACTTTTCCTCATAGGTCACATTTTCTAAACCTTGTTGCTCTCCTCTGGGCTCTCTAGTTTGTCCACATGTTTTCTGAAGTATGGTGCCCAGAATTGGAGACAGCTGAGGCCTCACCAGTGCTGAGCAGAGTAAGGCAATTACCTCCCAGGTCTGATGTTTGACATTTGTCTTAATACACCCCAGAGCCTTTTTCTCAGCTACCTCACATGGTTAACTCGTATTCTATTTGTGATCCACTATAACCCCCAAATCCTTTTCAGCAGAACTACCATTTAGCTGGTTATTCCCCATTTCGTTGTTATGCATTTGATTTTTCCTTCCTAAGTGTAGTACTTTGCACATATTGGATTTCATCTTGTTGATTTCAGACACATTTTCTAATTTGTCAGGATTGTTTTGAATTCTAATCATGTTCTCCAAAGTGCTTGCAGTCTCACCCAGATGGGTGTCATCCACAGATTTTATAAGTGTACTCTCCACTCCATTATCCAAGCCATTAACGTAGTGGTTCTCAACTCTGGTCCACCTCTTGTTCAGGGAAAGTGTCTGGCGGGCCAGGCCAGTTTGTTTACCTGCCGCGTCCGCAGGTTTGGCCGATCGCGGCTCCCACTGGCCGCGGTTCGCCGCTTCAGGCCAATGGGGGCTGCAGGAAAAGGCGGCCAGCACATCCCTCGGCCCACGTTGCTTCCCGCAGCCCCCATTGACCTGGAGCGGCGAACCGCGGCCAGTGGGAGCCACGATCGGCCGAACCTGCAGACGCGGCAGGTAAACAAACCGACCCGGCCTCCCAGGGGCTATCCCTGAACAAGTGGTGGACCAGAGTTGAGAACCACTGCATTAATGAAAACACTGAATAGTACCAGACCCACTACTGACTCCTGCAGGACCCCATTAGATATGCTGTCCCAGTTTGACAGTGAACCATTGATTTATTTCTTGAGTACAATCTTTCAAGCACATGTGCACCCACTGTATAGTAATTTCTAGACCACGCTTCGTTAGTTTGTTTATGAGAATGTCATGTGGGACTGTGTCAAAAGCCATACAAAAATCCTGGTGTGGCACAGGAGCTCCAGGGCATGGTGCTTATCAGATGCTAAACTCTGTCAGAACTTGGTTTTAAGACTCCACGTGATACATTGTAAGAACCACAGAAGAAACCTCTGCATGACTTACATTGCCCAACAACACTAGAAGCTCTGAAAGTGGGAAGACAATCCTGATAGGATCACAGCCCATCATGCTGAACAGTACTCTCTCACAGTTTACTTGTACTCCCGTCTACATCCATCTATTGTCTCTTGTTTTATACTTAGATTGTAAGCTCTTTGGGACAGGGATTGTTTTTATTCTGTGTTTTTACAGCACCTAGCACGGTGGGGTCCTGGTCCATAACTGGGGCTCCTAGGCACTAAGAAATACAAATAAATAATATTAATGACGCCTTCAGCCCAGGATGCCTTGTGTGGAAGGCCTTAAATTGTAACCTTAAATTATTTAGTCATGGTGATTCCTTTTGACACTGTTATGAATCTTTTTATAACTCGGTAATTTTACTTACATGTATATATGAATGGGCAGGATTGACCAGAAGCCCAGCTGATTGTGCTGGGCTCCAGTGTGCTCCCCTTCTGAAGCAGCCTAATTTTGTGTGTTCAGTAGGGAGGCTTGTCATGGTCTCATGACTCTCTGCTTCCTGAAGCATGACTCCCTCTTTTAAAATTCCACTGAGGTAAAGAGTGCCATAGCCATGGGGCAAGATACAATTGCATGCCCCCACTCAGGTGAATATGCTGCTGCTCAACCCCTGTGCAGGGGAAAGTTGAAGAGTTTGCCACTGCTTACCTTCCTCATGTGAGAGAATAAGACTCTATCTCTACATGCCTTCTACCGGGGGGCGGGGGGGGGGGGAAGTAACTTTTGTTGGAGGGAAACACAGGAGTATTAGCTCACTTCTATCTTTGGCCCAATGCACTGTAAGAACAGTAGTGTAAGAAGACCTGGCTACAAGACTGACCACTCCAGGTCTCAGTTTGGTCATGCCAGTAGTTTGAGGAAATGAGTAAAAGACTACTCTGTCCACATTACATATTGGACTGTGTTTTAACCATGGTAGGAGGTGCCCTTATGTTGTAACCTGGTTCCCTGACATGGTGGTTCTTTGACTGAAGATGTAGTCTTTGATGTGGACATGAGACAGCTGCTGTTTAGGAAGAGAAGGCTCAGTGCCTCGGACTCATGAGAATGGAGGTAAGATCATCTGCTTTCCAGTCCCACTCTACAAGTGGTATAAAGTGTAGGGTGTTTCCTGGAGTCACCTGCAGATGCTGAAATGCTGCGCAAACACTCCTTCCTACCTTTCTGCGGACTCCCTCTCATTTGGGAGGGATGGTGAAGGGGAAGGCACTGAAAGCTTAATGGTACTGCTGGCAGAGCTACTGAAGCCTAGGGCAGGTGTCTGATGGAGGTTGTGGAGGGAGGAAGATTTTGCTGCTGCTCCAGCAGAGGGTGTAAGGAAGGAAAAGATCCTGATACCAACAGTAGAAAAGAATGAAGGGCTTTGGCTGCTGTGAGATGGGGGAATCAAAAATGCTGTTTCCCACAGTGGGCGAAAAGTTGGGGGAGCATTTAGCCAGCCAGTAGGGAGTGTTATCAATCTTTATGAAGGGTATTAGGCAAGGCAAAGGGCTAGAATCTAGGTTTTTTTAAAGAATGAAAGCTTACCTCTTCATTTGACCTTTGTGTGGAATGCGTAAAATTGAGGGTGTTACTATAGTTTAATAAAAATAATTCCAAATTCCAAGACTAACAGACTTGGCAAATAGTCAAAGGAACCAATCTTGAATTAGAAAAACAATAAACCAAATTTTAAATTTCTGAGGCAAGCCCTTTTTATTAATTTAAGATATGCAGTGGCAAAACCTGGTAGCCTTTTCAAAACTGAAAAACCTCCCGTTTTTCAAATACTTATCCAGCATTCTTGTCAATTACACCCCCACATCCCTTTTAAAAAAAAAAAAAAAAAAACTCCTCCTCCGTGGCAGAGATCTATGAATGACACATTTTAGGAGGATTGGTTTAGCACTGGTGAAATCTGAAGAGGGTTGATTTAAACTGGTAGGGTTTAGTGCAATTGAAGCGATAGAAGCAAAATCAACTTTGTGTATATAAATACAAACTTAGATTCTGCATAAACGTATGCTTAACTGTACACATGGGTAGTCTCATCAAGGTGCTGACTAGGGCCCCAGTCCTGCACACACAGATGTACCTAATTGTACACGTGGGACTACATTCATGTGTAAAATAAAGCATGTGCATAAGTGTTGGCAGGGTCAGCACCTATATAGTCAGCAACTGTATAGACTGATTACCCCTTTCCACAGATCGTTAGTGATGGTTTTTAAAATACAGCACTCAACATTTGTAATCCTAGAGACATTTTTTTTTTGTAATGCAGAATAGAAAGTTATCTTTAGAGAGAACTGAACACCAAATGGATGTACTGCTTACTAAAATATCGCCTGTATCATTCGGAAAGAATAGCCTGTAATATGTTTTTGACTGACACTGTGGGGTGTGAAGTCTAAATTCCTGCATAGAAAGATGTACACTGGTTGTGCAAGGGAGTTCCATGTGATCATTTTATTTACGGCATGTTTCTCAGATGTCTTTCCATGAATAGAGCAGCTGTTACGAACTTTAACCAGCATGGAGCTCTGAGTGCGTTTAGCCTACTCCCTTTTACTATATTCAGATATTGCTGTAGGCCATGATGAACAATTTCAGAATTAGTTTGTGACACTAGTTTTATGAAATCAAGCAGTAGCTTAGCCTTAGTAAATACATTTTATGGACATCAGATAGAAAACTTAAGCATAAAAAGGGCATATTTTTTGTAGCTCAACTTCAATGGAAAATTTAGATTAGGAACACAAGTTGGGAGCTGATATAAGCCTCCCACATCCATTTCTTTAGTGTTTAAGATGAAGAAAGGATGGGGCGGGAAGAAGAGGAGGGCTTAGATTGTTTTTGGGGGTGGGAAGAGAAGGGGGTTCTTGACTGTCTTTAGCTATGCTCTTCACCCACGTCTCCCATGTTAAACAGCAGTGGAGCCACTAAATAAACTTGCAGGGATTTTCCTTCTTTTGGTAATGAGCTGTGCATTGTTAGAAGTTGATGCATGGGCAAGACTTTGAAAAATTTATGTCCATAACTGTTCTAATTGATACATTTACATGACCTATATGTGGAAGATGGATTTTTTATTCTGATTTAGGTAAATATAGAGTGTAAGAAATACAGCTTTTGTCTAACACACCTTATTGAAAATTGTAGCAGCTAAAGCTACCTCTCCTATGTGTTGCAACAGATTTCCTTATCCTGACTCTGTTTCTGCAAATACCAAAGTTTTAGCATTCTAAGTCCATTAATGACCTAAAACTGATGAACCAGTGTTGCTCTTACTGCTCCTAAGAGTATCTCTGCCACAGCTGACAGCAGCAGAGCTCTCCATCACTATTGTTATTCTGCTTTGACAATAGCAATGTCCTGAGGGCCCAACACTAAACTTCTCTGCTTGAATTTCAGCTATTGTGGATGAGGTTATGGGGTCTGGGAGCAGCACTATGCTACAACCTGTGAATTGGACCTTTGTTCCTCTTGGTTTGGGAAGGGCAGTGGGGAAGGGCCAGGACTATTATTGATTATTCCTTGCAACCTGTTGGTCTTCCTGGCAGGAGGGAAAGGAGGACAAGGGGCAAGTGTTTTTAAGGAAGGTATTTTAAGGTTGTTTCTCTAGAAACCAACTCTTGATACTGATACACAAAGTGGGGGAAGCTAGAAGGTGAACTTATGAGTGGATCCAGAGGGAGAAGCAATTGGTTGAATACATGCCTCATAAATTTGGGCATCAGGTTCTTCTGGATTGAGAGTGAGAGGAATTATATTTCACTCTACCCCAGTTTGTGTTACTAGTCCTTGATAGAGCTAAAGTGATTTAGGATGATCTGTTACTCGGTTAAAGATGTTGGAAAAGAAGGGAAATGTGCCTAAATCCAGTGTCCTCTGTTAAAGTTTGAGTGGGCTGTTTATGTATAAACCAGTGTCTTATGCTCACCTGGAAGATGGTGTTCAGGCAGGGTCACCCCATCCAAAAATATACAGCAGAAATTTGGGGCTTCAGTGGTGGATGATGGAAAATTATTAGAGGCATGGAGAGACTTTGAATGAAGAATGGGAATAGAGAAGGTAAATAGCATCACCTGTTGTCCCACTACAAGAACAAGAGGACATTCAATTAAATTGAAAAGCAGTACATTAAAAACCTTGATATACAGTGCGTACTCATGCCACATGATGTTATTGAAGCCAAAAGCTTAGTGAGTTTCCAAGGAAGATTGGACATTTATATAGATAATGAGAACACTCAGAGTTATATTAAATAGGATTAAAAATAAATTAGGGATATAAACCTTCATACTAACTGATGAGGTTGGGAAGGAATTTCTCCTGTGGGAAAATTACATCATTGTTCACTATAGAATTTCTTGCATCTTCCTCTGAAGCATCTGGTACTGGTCACAGTCAGAGCCAGGATTATAGACTAGACAGACCACAGACTTGATCTGATATGGCAGTTCTTGTGATCAGCTATGATGGATAGAGTTCCCATGGGAGGGATTGAGAGGGGTCCTTTGAAGTTTTACAAGACAAGCTACTGCACACAGTGGGCTCAGTTTTCTATATATTTTTTTTAATGAAAAATGACAGCTTTTGTTGAAGTGGTATTAAAAGAAAGGGTCCAGAGGACTATCTGCCTTCTTGGTAATACTAACCGCTTATATAATTATGGAGCCCAGGATTACTCTATGCACTACTGCAATACAAGCATGTAATATAACACATGTACAAAGAACTAGGATCTTGTATAAGCAGGCTGCTCTTTGCAGACTAGTTTTCTCAAGGCTATCGAGAAATACAAGAACACACCCTTGTTGTTTGAAGTACACGTTGACTTTAAAGGGTGTTCTGTCCAACATTAGGGATTTCAGAAAGGGCAGAAGAGAAAAGGGGTTACTCTTTTGATGGTCAGAGTAAGGCAGAGCACACTAATAGAGCTAATAGTTCCAGCAGTTTTTTACTGAGCTAGAGGATCCACCTGGCAGTATTGGCACAACAATGAGGGTTGAAGTTGGTCTCAGCCCTCTAGTAAGTAAATTTTTTTCCCTTCCTTGAAAAAAATCATTAAAGGTCTTCAGTGGTCTGAGCTTCAAGGTAGCGGACAGAGTTTGATTCTTCTTATATATTTGCAAAAAGAAAAGGAGTACTTGTGGCACCTTAGAGACTAACCAATTTATTTGAGCATAAGCTTTCGTGAGCTACAGCTCACTTCATCGGATGCATAAAGCGGAGAACACAGTGAGGAGATTTATATACACACAGACCATGAAAAAATGGGTGTTTATCATACACATTGTAAGGAGAGTGATCACTTAAGATGAGCTATTACCAGCAGGAGAGTGGGGTGGGGGGAGAGAAAACCTTTCGAAGTGATAATCAAGGTGGGCCATTTCCAGCACATTTCCAGGAGTTAACAAGAACGTCTGAGAAACAGTGGGGGGGAGGAGGAATAAACAAGAGGAAATAGTTTTACTTTGTATAATGACTCAACCACTCCCAGTCTCTATTCAAGCCTAAGTTAATTGTATCCAATTTGCACATTAATTCCAATTCAGCAGTCTCTCGTTGGAGTCTGTTTTCGAAGCTTTTTTGTTGAAGAATAGTCACTTTTAGATCAGAAATCGAGTGACCAGAGAGATTGAAGTGTTCTCCGACTGGATTATGAATGTTATAATTCTTGTCGGAGAACACTTCAATCTCTCTGGTCACTCGATTTCTGATCTAAAAGTGACTATTTTTCAACAAAAAAGCTTCGAAAACAGACTCCAACGAGAGACTGCTGAATTGGAATTAATGTGCAAATTGGATACAATTAACTTAGGCTTGAATAGAGACTGGGAGTGGTTGAGTCATTATACAAAGTAAAACTATTTCCTCTTGTTTATTCCTCTTCCCCCCCACTGTTTCTCAGACGTTCTTGTTAACTCCTGGAAATGTGCTGGAAATGGTCCACCTTGATTATCACTTCGAAAGGTTTTCTCTCCCCCCACCCCACTCTCCTGCTGGTAATAGCTCATCTTAAGTGATCACTCTCCTTACAATGTGTATGATAAACACCCATTTTTTCATGGTCTGTGTGTATATAAATCTCCTCACTGTGTTCTCCGCTTTATGCATCCGATGAAGTGAGCTGTAGCTCACGAAAGCTTATGCTCAAATAAATTGGTTAGTCTCTAAGGTGCCACAAGTACTCCTTTTCCTTTTGCGAATACAGACTAACACGGCTGCTACTCTGAAACCTTATATATTTGGGCTCAGCTATTCCAAGATCCTTAGATACTTCCTATGGGGGTCTTTCCACATATAGTGTTCAAAAAATGTACTTAGATATCCTGTACTCTCTATACATGCATGTGTGTGTGTGCGCGCACAGAGACCTGTGTCCATTGAGATTCTTGGGTACAGACAGACATACCGGTGTCCACTGAGACAGGAGAAGATGGCAATTTAAAAAAACAATACTTTAATTAGATCAGTTTTGTAAGCAATTTATTCCTGGTGCAAAAAAAAGAATAGGACGTGTGTGTGACTAATGGCCGTTATAAAACTGAGAGATACCAGTTTCTCCCATTATGCAAATTATGTATCATGCTGGAAGATCCATGTTTTAAGGTACACCCTGATGCAGGAAGACTGGCTGGTGAGGTTAGACCTCAGGAAAGTGCACCTCTCAGTCCAGTGGTGAAAATTCCTGTTTGTCTGCCTCTGCTCTGTGGCATTCTGCTAAACTCCTGAACTCTGTGGTAGCCCTCTTCTCAGTCAGCATGTTACTTGAGATGGCATGCTGGTCGAGGCACAGAACTTGAGGATTGGTTGTTTTCACAAGTCTGTTTGAAGAAAACAACTCTGGATAGCCTGAGATTCTTGAGAAATCCACAGAAATGATGCATGCTCTGTGCTCAGCAAATATATTTCTATGTGGGTACTTATATGGCCCTCAACACTGTAATACCTGAGCACTTGGGATTTATTGTGATTTTCCTCTAGCAGATTCTCAAATGACTCCTGGAAAGGACACTGAGGACAGATCATAAGGTTTTTTTCTGTATCCATTCAAGCATTAGTCCCAAGCCACATTCATCTACTGTAATCTACAAGGCTCAAAGCACAAGCCCTCTGGTGATAGAGAGTGAGAACCCATCTCTATGTTCATCCCTTCTTGCTAGAGGTGTAAGAGGAACTGGCACGATTGCTCTGTCATTTGGAGCAGGTTGAAGGATGTTAATTATGCAGTCTGTTGTGGGGCAAAGTGTCCCTGTGTGGCTAGAATGCTATCATTAAATAGATTAAAGAGGGAAGGAGGGATTTGTATTTAATCTCAGAAGGTTAGACTCATGGGAGTTGGAATTTAAGGAATTTGGGATGGCAACTGATAAGGTGGAATGTGTTGTGGTTCTCCTGGGAAGGGATTTTGGTGCTGATGTGTGTTTAAAGATGACCTTCCCCCTGGTAGGGACAGATGGAATTGTTTTAGTGTCTGTTCTGTTCTCTGTGAAAGAATTAGAGAGCAGTTTTGGGTAACTGCTCCTCTGCCTTAAAGGGGTTTGTGTCTGGGGACGTTGCAGAGTTCTGTCCTGTCACCCACACAAATTCACTGTCTATGTGAGACAGTGAGGCACTTTGGGTTAGGGTGTCTGCAGTCTCTCGGTGACTCATTGCTATGCTTTCTTCTCATTGGACTTGGAAAGTGCTGCAGTCTGGTTGGTCTCAGGACTTGGATGAGAGTAAACCAGCTGAGATAAAACTGAGGGTTATGTTGGTAGATCGGGGGAACTACTAGCAAAAAGATCAGAAGCCTGCAACACTTATTTTGGGATGTGGACTTCACCAGAGTAATACAATCCTTTGTAACCTCATGGTTACATTACTCTAAGGTCAGTGGAACACATGCCTGGGTGGCAGTTACGTATTTGTTTTGCACCAGTGTCTTACAAGATACAAATATCAGAATGCTGTGCCCTGGAACTCTGGAACCCCTAGAAGACAGGCTTAGAAGGAGAAAATACAGTGGGCAAACCTAGAGGAAAGATTTGCATTTTGGGGGGTGTAATATGTTTTCCACCGTGATTGTGGCATAGAACTCTAGATCTCCTGGGGGGTCCTGCAGATGGAATCTAGATAGAAAGAACTTAAATCTCCTTCAGCAGTGGATGGGTCGGCAATTTCTTTTAGCGGAACTGGCTGCTGGAGATTATATCCAGAGGCTTTGGCAATAGATCCCATCCTCCAGGGCATGTAAGGATAGCATAAGCTTTCCTCCCATTCACCATATTATCATGGACAGAGGCTCAAATGAAGAGATTATACTGTTGACCCCAATGCTGGCAGTATTGGAACTCTCTGGTCTTGAAATAAAAATCCTTTTTCCTAAAAGGACCTCAAATCAAAGTTAGGATTTTATTAAAGACACAGAGGAAAGTTGTTGTGCATCCTTCTTTTTTTTCACCCCTGTGATGTTTCCTATTTTGCTTCTTGAGATACAGGTCTCATGATGAGGAGCTTCTTGGAAATGGAAGTCTGTTGGATGAGTCGGAATGAAGAAGAGTCACAAATTTAAGAAGTTGGCTCAAGTTTTCATTGCAGGCACTGGATGTTTCTGAGACCAAGCCCTGTGAGAAGAGCATGGGCAAAGAAGAGGGAAATGTAGATCCAGTCTTTATAGGAGGAAGCAGGGACGGCAGGATCTGAGAGAGGACGTGCCACATACAGCACATAACTTTTTTTTTTTTTGTTCTTCTCCTTCATCCATGAACTATAACACTTCTTGTTTCTCTGTTCTGGAAATGTGAAAAAATAGATCTCATCTGTGTCTTTAATACAACCCTGACTTTCTTTTGAATTCACTCTTAGAAAAGTATGAGTTCGTTGCACTTAGATTTTTCTTGATGATTGGATAGCTGCTTCTTTGTATTTTGGAAACAGATTTTCTTTTTATAGGAACATATTGAATTCCCAGAGAAGTTTTCAGCGTGTACCAGTTACAGAACATGGCATAGCCGGGCTCTGCTTATATTTAACAAAGCAACTTGTAATACAAAATATTATAAATGTGCATTTAAATCTGAGGAAAAAACTCCAGTCCCCTCTCATTCTATTTGCCCCGAGATATATTTACTTTATAAAATGTTCCTGTCCTGTACTCTAGGTGCCTGTCAATATCAAATAAACTTTAAAAAAAATTGAACTGGATATCAATCTTCCCAAAACGTTCAGCCCGAAAGAACTAGAAACTTTTACTTTCCAACTTCTCTTCTCCTCAAATCCCTGTTCCTCTTCAAGCTCCTGGGGAAACAGGATAAGCTTGGCCATGTGCTGCGTAGGCCAATGGACGTTGGCTTTGCATGACCAAAGGTTAAAGGCATGTTCCAGAGTTGAGTGTTCTTCACTGAGCAGAGCTTGTGATCAGCTTCTTCCCATCTAAATCATGGGACTGTTTGCTGAGGCACTTGGACTGATTCCAATAGCCACAGTATGAGGCAGGGTGAGAGGTGATCTAAAGTAGCCAGGGCCCAAATCATACAGGGATTTAGAAGTTGAAACCATCACCTTGAATTGCACCTCAAAATGAATTGGGAAGCCCTTGGAGATCATGGTGCACGGGTATGATGTGAAGTACTGCTAAGTACTTTGGCCAAGCTGTTCAAAAATTACCTAAAGTTTGGGTCTTGAATAAATAGTGATTTTCAAAAGTCAGAATGGCCAGCAACTCCCATTGATGTTAGTGGGGAGCTGTTGGGTGTTCAGGACTTCTGAAAGTCAGGTTACTTATTCAGAAGCGTAACTTTAGGTTCTTATTTTTTAACATCTTGGCCCCTGTATCCATCTCCAAATAACAGCTAGCCATGTTCTGCACTACCCGAGTGATTTTCAAGCTACACATGATATTGCCTAATGTGTTATGATCATGTAATTATACCTCATTGTTTATAATCAGTATGTGCAAGGGGGCCTTTAAAGTTTGCCTGACATGTACATTTAAAATCTTAAAGTTTAATATAGTTTTCTGTATTTAATCGTGTTTCTGATGAAGGTGGATAAGAAATCTACTGGTCTTTCTAATCTGAAGAAAACAATGTATCTGTAATGGTGTTCTACCCTTAATAAAATGTTAGTTATTTTTTGCATCATGACTAAATGCTTGGCTTTGGGGGTTGGTATTTTTGTATATAAAAATTTTATAAGATTAGTTGTTGATAGGTATAGTTCTTTCATGAATAATTTGTATAATTTTGCTTTCAAGTAAATAAATGTAATTAGATGAATTTATTAGTGTGTTGGAAATAGTTTTACAGTTTATAAGGGAACAGACATTTTAGACACCGTAACGGACAGTATCTCCTGACTCACCTTCCTAGCCAACAACTGTATTCTAAACCAGTATTATTTTGCTAGGTAAAGAAACAATGAAAATTCCCATATCACTGAACTACTAAACTATAATTGGATTCAAAGTGTCTGCTTTTAGAGATTTTATCAGTGATATCCATTTTAAAAAATGCACTGTATTACTGTATATGGCATACTGATCTATTAGTAGCTCCCAACTAATGTGAGACATTCCAGTACTACAATGATGGGCCCATATAAACACTTGGATAGACTGTCCATTCTGAGAAGTTACTCTTGATGCTATACTAAAACCTTTTCAGGATTGTTTAGCTGCTGATGCACAAACCGGTACGTTTAAAAAAAAATCGGCTACCATCCATTAGATTGGAACATGAAAACCTGAACATTTATCAGTGTCTATATATGGCTCTACCTATTGCTGGTGTTTCTCCCAGCTTCCCTTGTTTCACGATACTTACCTTGTTCAGCTAGGCATTCCTTCCGGGCACTCTTGTTACTGGTGTTCTTTTAAGATCTCTATTAAAGCTTTACTGGTTATAGAGAACTGTAAAAGTGAGGGACTTTGTGTGATTTTCTTCTCTCTTATCTTTAGATGCTGCTGCAGGTCTCGGAAGAGAAAATCCCTATGAATATAAGGGAAAATATACCTCTAGAAACCCAAACATTAGTAGACTCACAGGATTAGCAGATGATGCAGTCAGCAGCTTCTTTCTTATTGTAAATTTTTCTTATTAGTCTGTGAAGAAGAGTGTGGCTTGAATTTGATAAAGTTCTCCTCCATACAGCCCAATGCCCCAGAATTGAGCACGAATTGCAGCAGACAGTTTTCACAATTCTGGGTTATTTTGGATGGTGGAAATATATTTTTGTTGATTCTGAATAAACTACAAGGTAACTTAGATGCCATGGTTGAATCTTGTCTAGAACAAGGAGCTGTTAGAGGAATTTATGATAGATGGATTTGATGAAGACTCTACCAAAACCTTTTATATTTCAATGGGCTAGATATTTAGTTTTGATGGGAACTAGTTTGTTTTTCCATACTCAAATCTGTTCCTCATAATTTTTTGTTTTCATTCATTGCATTCTTCAGTGGTATGCTGTATTACATACTCCTATTTTAACCGTGATGGAAAACCTTTCTGGGATTATGAGTTTTCCTATGACTGAGGTCCATGATGTTGATTAAACAGAACAAAAACTTTAAAGATGTTTCGTTTTATTATGTTTACTTTTCTTTGATCTAAAAGTTTAGATATTTTTGTCTACGCACTTTAAAATGAAGGATAAAATAACCTCTGTGACAGGACCAGCATGTGGAAAGTTGCACAGAAAAGAACTGCAGACAACTGTGCGCTTGGGCCTGAGTTACTCCATGGGGTTGGAAGTCCTGATTTTTTGATTAGCAGTAAATATATCTGTTAAACCAGACATAAGAAATTATTTTAATCTGGGTACATTCATTCATTTTTACTGTGTGGGAGTTTGTGGGAATTAGGGTTGGGTTTGGGGTTTCATTCTTGGAAATTCTCACTTCACAGCTGGAACAGAAGAGGTAGATGAGACTTCAAGATGGATATATATATACTGGAGTTTTACCAAGCCAGAGGTCAAAAGATCAGCAGTGATAAACATAAGGAATATATTTTAAATCCGCCTCTGTCTTTACATGTTAAACACTGTTCCAAAAAGTGGATATTTTGCATTCCCTCCCCTATCAAACCTGGGGCCCAATCCTACCAACATTGATAGTGATAGTGTATTCAACCATGAGTAGTCCCTTCATTAGGGCTACTTGAGAGTATCTTTAATCAGATGTGTAAGAATCTACAGGATTGAACCCTGGTCTTTATTATTAAAACAATGTCACTTAATAGGTATGGAAAGGCCAAGAGGAAAGTGCCAGGTGCTTCAGGCTTTCTCATGCCGGAAACTTGTGAGCATAGTCATCAGCTATTCCAGAGTCAAAAGGAAAGACTCTACAACCAAACACAGAGATGTGACTTCTTAAGTAAATTATCAAGTATAATGCAAGCTTAATAGCATTTTGGATCTTGAACATAATTAAGGCAATGTTGTCTGTGAGGGATTGTTGACTGGAAGAGAGGACTGAATTTTATCTTTGACTTTAGGAGGCTATGCGTTGTTTTGTAACTCGAGTTTTGCCCTACTAATTCTTTATGTGGAAGACAATGTAGACTTGCTAGAATGTATGAGACTCCTTGTAAAGACTGAGTCACCTTTCAGATTCGCTAAGTTACACATGGATGACTATGACCACCAACTTAATCTGGGAACAGATAACCAGTTTAGACATCTCTAAACACTCCTAACTAGGAAATATACTTTATTCAAACATTTTAAGGGTGAGATTTTCAAAACTGGCTGCATAGTTAGCCTCCTAAATCCATATGTAGGCCCTGAAATCAATGGCCTGATTTTCCCAAGTGTTCAGCATTTAGCAAATCCCTTTGCTTTCAGCACTTTTTAGAATCAGGCCACTTTTTAGACACCTAAATATGGACTAGGACTAGGAGCATAACTATGCCTCAAGTTCTACATGTTTTGGTCAAAATGTTCAATTTAGAACATAATTTATTGGTAAACCTGAAAACTGTCAGTTTAAGTTTATTGAAATCTGAAACATGATGATTGAAATTTTACAGTAAATATTTTTTCATATAAATCAGTTTTTCAATTGTATGCTAAATTTAAAATAGTAATGCAAATATCTTTTATAAAGCTAACCCAGGTGCTTTTTTGGGGGGCGGGGATTAAATCTTTGCTAATGTATATTAATAAGAATGTTTTTCATTTGTAGGAAAATGGATCAAGGAATTTTGATTGGGCATTTTAATGTGAAGTTTTATAACAAAGTTTTGTGTGCGTGGGCCTCAGTCCTGTAAAAATTCACGCATATGCTTAACTTTATGCACTCTGAGTTGTCCCTTACAAGCCAATGGAACTACTACTCGCATGAGTAAAGTTACACACAAGCAAACATCTCTTTTGTACTGTTAATGCAGTTTTCATAATGTGAACTAAATAGATGCTTGGTCCTGCTTTTGAATAGCAGACTTGTAATTTTTCAAAACTACTTGATCGTGCTAAAAATCCAAGCAGTGACTTGTGAAAATGAGATTTTCCCCCTCTCTGAACCGGTGCTTTGAAAGGGGTGGAGGTGGAAGAGAACATTGTTTCTTTTAAGATGAGCTTTATGGGATTGGTTTGTATGGTTAATATAATCATGACGTTATGTTGTGTTTTATCAGTGCCCGCCCCCGGCAGAATAACTTGTTAAGAGGAGGCAGATTTTCACTTAGTGAATAAATCCCTGGACACACATTGTTGCTTGTCGGTGTTGTCTTGGCTGCTCTCCTGTGTTGGAGTTAATTTTATCCTGGAGCTGCTGTGTAAGTTGTAGAACTGTTTACCCAATGTAAGTTTGTGTGTTCAGTTGTGGCTATGTGATAAGATATCTATTTTAGATTTCAGACTGTATGTACAATCAGGAAGGAAGTCACTTGAAGAATTAATTTAGCTCCTCTTTCTCTTTGAAACAGCCTGTAAATATTAGGTGAATTTTCAAGATTTGTATGTCTTTACAAAATCTATTATTGGTATCCTTCAGTATTTATTGTTTGGCTTCTACTCCAGGAACTAAAGTCTGTAGTGTCAAACAATAAAAAGGTTCGATTGATTAGAAAGTTTCTATTCATTTGCTGCAGGACAAAATCTCAGTTCTTCCAGCAACAGTTTTTTATTTAAAACCGAATGAGCAACAAGGACTTGTAGCTGCTTGCATTTATTTTCCCAGCCTCTTTCTTTGATTTCTTTATATGGTGAATGGAACCTCTTTAAATAACTAGTTAAACATAACTGCTGTTTGTATTGTCAGCGACTCTTTTCTGCAAACATTCTGAATTCATTTCACCAACAGAACAAAATGCCCATATTTAATATTTTGTATGGCTTGAACAGGAACAGTAAAGAGAAGCTTGATCTTAAAAATATGTGTAAAGGAATTTTTTAGCTGAGATGGGGGCTAGTATTTTTAACCTTTCAGTGGAAGAGAGGGGGACAGTAGGAACTAATAAATGAAAGTATCCTCTGGAAATTTTAGTAGCAGAAGCTGAAACCCTCCCCCACCCATGTTAAACTTGATCTGAGTCCTTGAAAAACTATGAATAGCAGTACTGCTGCCCTGTAAAGTAATTGCTTAAAGCCTTCTTAAACTTTAACCGGATGGCTGTAGCTGAAATAGGAATTGGCTGATATACTGACGGCTTCTATGTGTACTGGGATTGATTGATTGATTGATTTATTTATTTTTAAAGAACTCAGGGCACCTCTGGTGCCCTGGAACATAAAACTTGTATCATAGTTGGCCCTGTGACAAATGCTATGCCTGTAATTTAGAGCCATATAGGGATGTTCTTTGCCTAGAACCACTTGAATTACACCACCTTTCATGTCATGGCTGGTTATTAAATAGATAATGTGTGAGTGTTGTGGCCTGTGGAGGAGCAAGGGAAGATAAGAACTATTAATGTGAATTTTAATTTGCTTGTATCTTCAGTTACAAGATGTATTTGATGGTAATAGAATGGAGTGCAAGATCTGTGGGATGCTGTAAAGTCCATAGATCTGTCAGGAAGGAAAACTTGACACTCTTTTTGAATGAAAAACACGATTACATGAGAGTTTGAGGGGTGTGGAATAACCTACCACGTGCTCCAGTGTACTAAGTTTTTAGACAGACTTCTCAACTAATGGTAGTTAGAAGTGAACTTGCTTTTTATTACAGATCAAATGTGATTACTTAAAGAGAAATGTCTATTGTTTTGAACACTGCAGGGAGAAAATCCTGTTGTCTTGCATGTTTTATCATCTAAACTTTTCTAAAGGGTACTATTTGTTACATTTGCACCTAGAAAATGGTAAATTTACCCTTTAATGTTTGCTAATATTCAAGCAGCAAAAAGTGCTTTTAAAACTGAATCTCCCTGAAAAGAGGAATTGTAATTCACCTTTTCTCTTGCAGAACAGATTAAAACATGTTAGCCTAAATCAGGTGTTGGGGGGGGCGTAATGCACAGCAAAGTTCATGTCAGTTTAATTTTTGCCGCTGCCTGAATAGATTGTGTCCTAGTTTTCATCAGCGGGAAGATGAAAAGACACATTGTGGGTTCTCACTCTCTGGTTGCTTGTTTCCTTCATGCAGCATATTTGTTTTGTGTCACTGGTTGGTAATGTGTTCTAGTTGACCCCTTGGACTCTGAACTTGGCTTTGTGAGTGTCACTTTCACCCTTCACCACTGTTGTCTGATGGTTCCTGGCCCTCAGATTTCTCTCTTTGGTAGCAATTTGTTTGTCTAGAAGAGTAAAAAACTGGCAAATTTATGCTCTAAATTTCTTACGAGATTTTCACTAAGGGTTTTTTATGTCTATAGTTGAAAATTTACCAAAATAGCTATTACAGCATAGTTATTTTGGTATAAGCCCCTGTGTAGACACACTTACTCCCAAACAGGTATTTTGGTAAATTTCCAAATGTAGGCAAGCACTAAGATGAAGTGTGGGTGTTACACCCCAAGTTCATTCCAAAGGTCCCCTCTGAATTCCATTTAAATCGGGTATGCACCTACCTGTTTTCTACCCCAACGCATATACCACCATAGAAAACAGAAGCTCCATTCTCTGGATATCCATCGAGCTTTTGCTTTCCAGCAGCAAAGGGCCAGAGCCTTCAGGAAATCTCTGAGACTCTTTATTACCATTGCTGAGCAGATGAAAGGTGAAGCAATCTCACAGAGACTTTCTAAATGGATCTCAGATTGAATTCTGCTTTGCTGTGAGCTGGTGGAGACTGGTGGAGAGTAAGGCCACACTCAACCGGAGGCCTGGCTACCTTGGTGGCTTCTCTTTAGGGTGTCCTCCTCCTGAAGATCTGTAGCGTGGCAACATGGGGCTCTGTGCGTAACTTTACTAGACATGATGCCCTAATACAACTGTCTTCAGCAGACACATCCTTCAGTACAATGGTCCTGTAGTCTGCAGGGCAGCATGGTTCCTCAACGAGACGCCCAAAGCGAATACCCATAGGGACCACAACTTGAAGAAGGAAGGAAGATGACTTACCTTACGATAATTAGAGTTCTTTAAGACGTTTGGTCCCTACGAGTATTCCACTACCTAGCTTACTTCAGATCCTTTACTAGGTATTTGCAGTAGAGTAGGAAGTGGAGAGGCAATCGATCCACACCGCCCGTTATGCCCTTGCTTCGGAGCATGAGAAGACTCAGCGTGCAGGCATGGATCAACAGATGACGATAGTAAAAGTCTTTCAGTTTCAGGTGCATGAAACGCATGCACATTCTCAATGGAATGCCCATAGGGACCACACATCTCAGAAAGCTCCAGTTATTGGAAGGTAGGTAGGTAATTTTTCTTTTTGCCTGGCTCCCTGTCTTCATCTCCCCTTCACAATGATAATTCGAGAGGGGAAAAATCTGGGGGCTTACACAGACAATGATCAAGCTTTTAAAAAAATGTTTGTAAAAATACATATATTGGCTCCTGTTGAGACGATATCAAAGTTTAAGGGCTCAAGAGGACTGAGATGAGGTTTGCGTAATTGTGTATGTGTGAAGAAATAAGCCAGGCTTTTTCTCTCTCCTGAAATCCATTCTTTTCTGTACATTTTTTGTTCGGAAAATCTGAAGAAGTAGCACAAGATAAAACTTTGCCAAAGGATGTCAGAACTCTCTCTGAAAGCTACACAAGAACCATTGAAAAATGTATATTTGAGTATAATAAATCCAGTAGTGCATCATACCGTTCAATGAACTAACCAGTTTTCTCTAGGAGGAAAAGAACCTTACATTTACTGTTTTAACTTTTTTTGTTAAATATCTGTTCTGTGACCTGGACACACACAGATGCATGTAGGTACACTGAAATAAACATCGTGAAAAATCACAGTATGTTCCAGTGATTGGAAGGCCATAAGGCTAAAAGGCTCCAGTATTCCCACTACCCAAAAGCAGCAATAGATAAACATTTGGAGACATCTGGGTGCCTTTTCATGTGATGTTTAATGAATAAATGTTTTCAAAATTAAGGGCCAGGTCCTCACCTGCAACTGGTGTAAATTCACATAGTTTCATTGAAGTCAATGGGGGAAGGCCAACTTACATCAGCTGAGGATCTGGTTCTTTTTAAGCCATTCACTTACTACAAGAAAAAGAAAGTCATCTTGTTTTTCAGGGAGGACCAGTCACACTGTTTGCTTAGAATTTAAAAACAAATAAACAAACTTTACAAATATATCCTCTCAAAGTGACCTAGTACATTTTTCAGTCACTGATAACGCTAAAAACCTGTATTGCTTTTGAGTTGACCTAGTTTTAATCTTGTCTGAATTGCTTTATGGTTAGCACTGTCACGTGCCAAAAATAGATTCCATTAGTGGATTTAAATAATTTCTTTACTTCTGAAAGGACATACTGTTACAAGCTTTGCAGACAGACTGCTTCACTTTTTCAATCTTTCTTCTGTTACAGGAGAGGACACTGCAGTTGTACCAGTTGTGAAGCAAAATATGGAATGTGTTTCACTGCTGACTGAACACAGCCAAATGAACAGTATTGACAATAGTTTGAAAATCAGCAGTTAGCAGTTTGTTCACTTCCCAGCACTTTCCAGAGAGAACTAATTGTTTTCAAGAAATCTGCTTTACAAATCTGTTACAATACCCTCCAACTTTGTCTATTTAAATATTTGCAAAGGGGAAGCATTTACCTACAAGCACACACTGGGAAAAATGGCAATGGAGGAGTACCTATGGATGGTCATTGTGGGTTTTATCGTCGCTTTTATTTTGGCATTTTCAGTTGGTGCAAATGACGTTGCCAATTCTTTTGGGACTGCTGTGGGCTCTGGTGTGGTCACTTTGCGCCAGGCCTGCATTTTGGCTTCAATTTTTGAAACCGCTGGCTCAGTATTACTGGGAGCAAAAGTAGGAGAAACAATTCGGAAAGGTATCATTGATGTTAATCTGTACAACAGTACTGTGGATCTGCTGATGGCAGGAGAAGTTAGTGCAATGGTTGGTAAGTAAACGTCTTTCATTTTTGAGTAACGATAGGCATCTAGTTATAATCCTGTTCATCATGCATTTTTCTATGCCGTTTAGACACTCCAACTTTCAGTACTTACATGTCTGGTTTTTCTTTCTCTTTTAAAAGGAGACCTGGACTACTTTTATGAGTCTCTTGCTTTTTTTATTACTTAGATTCTAATCACTGTCTTTTCTTTAATGTTCATAACTTTTCATTTTTTGAAAAGAACGCTTGTTTTGTAAAATGATTTGAATAAATCATTGGGGGGAAGGATAGCTCAGTGGTTTGAGCATTGGCCTGCTAAACCCAGGGTTGTGAGTTCAATCCTTGAGGGGGCCATTTAGGGATCTGGGGAAAAAATTGGGGATTGGCCCTGCTTTGAGCAGGGGGTTGGACTAGATGACCTCCTGTGGTCCCTTCCAACCCGGATAGTCTATGATTCTTTGAAATGGTCTAAAGAGGCACTGAATAAGTGACTTTTAATTTGGAAAATGTATTAATAGGATAAGACACCATTTATGGCCATACAAAAAATCTTGAGGAAATGGCAGTTTATAGTGAATACCTATTCTGAGGATTTAGTCAAACTGTTAATTTTACTAGAAAATTAAAATATTCACTTAGACTCTTCACTGACCACATGACTGATTATAATTACTGTATACTTGTTCTAGGGCCATAACAACATTAAAAGGAATAATAGATTAGGGAGTGACCAACTTCATGTAATTTTAATCCTTCTGATTCATAGTCCCTCATAAAACTAAAAGACGTGTTTGTTTTTTCTGTCTACTGACATAGCTTTTGTTTGCTTTTAATCTAAGCCTTGGTTAGATCAAATACTGCGTTCAGAGGGAAATGAAATTAGTCCCAGACCATGTTCTTCATTTCTATACAAGAAGTGCTGTGAACTTTGGAGACGTGATAGGAAGCGACAGCAATAAGCACAGATGCAACCACATTTTAAAAAGGTTAGGGAGAGCCAGAAGAGACAATTTTCAATGTATAAAAACAATTAAAATGGGGTCTTTGTGGTCACCCCAATCTTACCCTACATTCTCTCTACAACCACTCTACAGTCTTGCAATGTGTTCCTTAAAGCCCCAGCTGCTGAAGTCATCTGATTATGTGGCAATATCATCTTATTTTTAAATGAAAGTTTTCACCCCACCTAGCACACGCAGGAGTTCCTCCCCTCAGAATCTCCCGCACCTCTATCCTCCTTCCCTTCTATACCCACCCATGCATTTTTGTCTAATTCCTCTAATCTCCCCACAGTTTGCACACAGTGCTTGTCAGCAAAGTATCTGCTGCACAAAGCCTAACACACACAGCTGTTGTTCTCTGTCTTTTCCTCCAGAAAACACTTTGTGGGGTGCTTCAGTCTGAGCATCGAGTGCTGGTTTCTCTAATACTGATAGGAGGTTGTGTGCTCTGGGATGGGGAGTCAGGATACCTCTTCAAAAGGGGAGATGGCATGGGCTCCCAGAAGATCTTTGCTTTCTTTCACTAGCCAAGGGGGATAGGAGTCAGTCACATGGGATGCCCCCCCCCCCGCCCCTTACCATGACTACTACTTGTGGAGATAATGCCAAATTCTGGGAAGAAGAGTATAATATCATCTCTGGCCCAGTGCCTGACTTATTGTCTGGTAAATCCTCAGACACTAGGTCTCTCTAGATCTAGGATAGTGCCTTTTTCTAGGTTTGCTAGTACCACTACACTGTATACTTCGACTTGCCAACACGGGGGCCTTTTAGCACAGACGTAGCTGCATAAATTTAAACTGCCACTTGCTCCGGTGCAGCATACCCTGCATTGAAGTTTAAGTGACACATGTCTTCTGACAGTACATTCTTAATAAACATGATCTCCTTTAGCAGGAAGGCTCCATTTTCTTCATTTGTATCTGTTTGATACCCCAGTCCTGGAAACCCCTAGTCTACGCAAAGGTGGCCAGATTGCTAAGCATTGAATACTGCCCGCAGTGGCAACTGGCCAGAAGCTCAAAGAACACAGCTCATTTGCAAAGACATTTATATAAGCCAGTCTGAATTTTGTGACTTGTTGCATTCCTGTCCTCCACTGATGGCTTTAAAAAATAAATTCCACATTTTAAATCTCTGAGTTAATGAAATAAAGTTCACTAACCGCAAATGCTCTTTTTATTTGCCTTGATTTTCCTCTCCAAATTTCCTTCCTTTCTTATCCATACCAATTGCTTTTTTTCCTTTGTGTTTTTCTCTCTTCCTTTTAACCAGGTTGTTTTTCTCCTTTTCTTTTTCTCCCTTTTCTTTGGGCAAGCTTGGGAAACAAATTTTCTCTCTACATGGAATGGACTCTTACCCACCGTGGTCACACTGTTGTGCGCAGGGTCTGCTTTAGTAATTTGAGGAGGGTCAATGAAATGATTCTTCAGGGCACACCTAAACGTAACTTGATAGAGCAGCAGTGGGGCTCTGCTACTTAGCCTTGGGCTCTGCATCGTTCCCAGCATTTACAGTGTTTCATTGAATTGGTTTCCCAGTAAGCTGGAGCTTTGGGGGCCAGTAGGATTTGGGGTGCATTTTGGTGAATTTTACCACTTGTATAGCATCAACCAATTGTCACAACTATTACCCCAGTGTTATTGATAGGAAACTCAGGCAGACAGCTTAGGTGACTAAGGCAGCAGAGGAAGACAATGTCACAGCTGGGATTAGAAAGCCTGGAGTCCCTTGCTCTCAGTCCTGTGCTTGGTCCACTCTTCCCAGCTGCCTCTTGCACTGTGGGATGCCCTACTGCCACGTGCACAGCACAGGAGCGAGATAGGCAGCTGGCTAAGAGGGGGAACTTGCAGCAGTCATGCTCATAGCATTTACCCACAGTTGCAGATTGGTCTGAGGTCCCCCCAGAATCAAAAGTTATGGACTTCACAAGTCTCAAATGCCAGCCCTAGGTGGTCATAGTGGGAGCAGTGCAAAGCCTGTGGTCTTTATACAATAATGACAAAGATGGAGAATGTTTGTAGTGGTGTTATAGCTGTGTTGATCCCAGGATCTAAAAGAGACAAGCTGAGTGAGGTAATATCTTTTACTGGACCAACTTCTGTTGGTGAGAGAGACCAACATTTGAGCTGCACAGGTCCAGACAATCAGGGGCCTCTATGACTTTGGGCTTTGCAGGCTCCAAAAGCTAATTCTTCCCTCACCCAAATTGTATTTCCCTCTGGTCCCCAATCTCCTGCCTTAAGTATCTCTAGGTCACCTTTCTTCCTTGGGTCTTACCATCTAATAGTGCCCCAATTACTTTCTCTCTAGCTCTCCTACCTTCTGCTGGCTGGGGATGATAAAATAAGGGATAGTGTCAGACTTTGTGTATTCACTAGCAATCTTGCCACAATTCCAGCACAGCTTTGGTTTTGTTGCACATGTTTTTGTGACCTATCAGGGAGGGAACCAAGTGTATTCTATTTATTAAAAAAAATTGCTACATAATTTTACAATTTTATATCTGGTTGACCTATCTGATCTTTTTACAGACTCTACCACGTCTTCTCATTCACAGCACATCCCACGTGCTGGCCTCAAAAAGTTTATAAGTTCATCTATTCTAATTTTAGAGTAGGACAACAGAAACCTATAAATTACAGAGCAGGTGCTCCTTGTTTCAGCTAGGGTTTCCAATAGGAGTAGAAGTGCCAGTTGTTTTGGGACAGAGTCCCGGGAGAGATTAGTTTTACTAGTTGACTTCCATATTGAGCTATATGCAGTGCCAAGATTGAATAGCTCAATCTCTGTAAGAGGGAAATTTGATCATGAAATAGCTGATCTAAAATGATAAATCCTTGTTCAAACCTGTCTAAAGCATTTTCATAAGTGTACCTTGGGTTCTGCCATCATGTTCGTTGATCAGAGTTAAATGAGTCAGATTGGACAGACTCGGCCAGAGTTTCCCAATAAAGGTCATATTGAAGAGCTGGTGCTTACTCAGGTGATAGTTGTCCTAGCAATGGGCATTGGTATCATAAAATTCCAGTCCCCATCCTCAGAAGGGCTTGTATGGTTTAGGTCCCGATTATTGGGCTTCTCTTCTCCTGCTCCTGTCACTTCCAGCCCCTCCCTTCCTCTTTTTGAACAACGCTCAGTCTGACTTCTCTCCCCTCCCACTCTGTTACTATTATCCGCTGACCACGCAGCCCCTCCATCCACCTTCCTTTGTGACTCCTGTCTCTCTCTCTCTCCTCACAATCCTTCCACTTGTCTCCCCTTGCCTTCCACTTCCATGTTGATGGCCTTTGTCTGCCACTGGCTGCCCACCTTATTGCTCTTTCTGCCTTGTTTGATCTTGAAGCCTAGATCAACTCGTCTACTTGCCAAAACAGCCTTCACAAAGCACTGCTCCCTCTGGTCTTCCGATTCTGGTCATCACCTTGTCTCCTCAGCATCACCAACCTGTCCCTTATCCGTTGCCGCTCCACCCAGCCCTTCTGTAGCTTTCAATCCACTAATGTTTTCTCTGCCACGGCACATCTTCCCTCTTTCTCCTCACTCTCGTCCATCAAGTCACTTGTCCTGGTGCTCCAGAAGTTCCTCACAGTGCTCTGTTTCAGCACTTCAGGTGGCTTGTCTGGTGCATAATCTTTTCGGCACGTTACCCCGTGAACTCTGAAGGCCCGAGAGCCCTCTTGTGAGGCACCCTAGAGAGGCTCCTGTAAATACTCAGAGCAGGAAATTTGAATCAGCCAAGACCCCAGAGTGCCAGGACTGGGACGCATCAGTACACGCCCAGCTGCCCTCTGCCAAGCTCAGCAGGGCAGCTTCCCCTCCAGAGCATCTGGCACTGTCACCCTGGAAGCAAAGGACTCCTTCAAGCACTGGCTTCTCTACACAGTTGCAGCCGTGTTGCTATGCAACAGTGGCGCTGAGCTCCAACAAGAGACTGAGGCAGGAGGCAGTGAGAGAGGGGCAGCAGCTTCCTGTCTGCTTCTGTCACAGCCCCCAACTCCCAGGTGGCTCCATGCCAAGGCCTCCAGAGTTTCCCTGCTACAAGGAGCAGAGGGGGGACAGGGATTCTGGGTAACAATACATGCTAAGAGACCTTCCCCAGTCATTGAGGGTCTCTGCAAAGCACTCCGTACTGGCTGCAATGTGTTGGGAGAGGTAGGATCTCTCACGGCAGCAGGGGTGCTGTGGCTGGTGCTCCCGGGCACAGAAGGATTTTGTCCGGATGCAGAGTTCCGGCCTCTAGTGCGGCCCGTGTCAGAGCCCTATGAACTTCTGTCAATGCGCCAACCCTCACCCATCACAGAGACAATTCAGGCCACTTCAATCATCTACCTGGGCCAGTCTGGACTCTGTCCTCACTTTGATCTGAAGGACCTTGCCTGTTAGCGGGAAGGCAAAGGACCTCTGCTTTCCACAGGTGACAGAGCATCCATCCTGGGACCAGAAGTTCCTTGATCTGCAAGAAAAAAATCAGGGAACTTCCTGTTTGTCCATATGGCTTGCCTAAGAGGTTCTCCAGCTCCTGCAAGTGACAAGTAGCAAAGGGCACAGCAAGGCACCCTGGTCTCTATGCTGTTGAGCAGTAGGTCTGTTACTATCAGACACCGAAGATGAAACCCTTGACTACTTTGACTAGGGTGAGCTGCCCGGTCCAAGAGACAACCACCCACTTAGGGAAGGTTTATTTCATCCTATAGCCACCAGAGAAAACACAAATTCAGTTCTGGGTATAAAATCTGGCTCAAGATGTTCAGAGCCTGAAAAGCCAAAGTTAGCAGGACTTGTGAGAAAGTGAGCCAAAGGGATTGCAGCCATAAAGAGACTGTTGAGTCCAGCATTTGGAGATATGCCCAGCTTGTGACCTCAATTGCCTGCATCAGGCCAAGCAACCTGATGCTTTAGCTTCAATAATTATGGCTTCGAGAGAAGCAACCTGCCTGACCCCATGTGTCAAACCTGTGAGATTGTAAAATAGACACATCTCACCATTTACCTCCAGGAAGAGCTGAACTTTATTTTCTGCACAGATTGTGGCTTGCTCTGATTTTGACTCAACAGAGACTCCTGGAGTGATACAGCCTAGGCCACCATTGCCTTGTAAAAGAGACAGGATGCTGTGGCAGGACTGAAAGACTGCATTTTGATCCACCAGTGGCATCCTAGATGCATAAGGAATTCAGTCAGGGTGGAGATTTGGGGGGAGGCATCCTGCAAGGCCACTATGCAGTGGCCCCTGCCTAGTATTCTTTCTGCTCTAATCCCAGTCTTGAACTCTGGGGTGTCTCCTACTGTCACGGTATAACCTGCTGATGTGTCCTCTTCACCCTATTCTTACTCCTTTTCTCATTCCCACCCTCTATCGTCTCTCTTGGCATGCTCTGGTTTTCTAAAACCTAAAAATTCTCTCCCTCAGCCCCATCTGTCTCTTTATCTTCCTTCCTTTTCTCTTGAATATGCATTCTCTTCCCACTGCCTTCTTTCTCTAATTCTCTGTTGCAGTGGTTCTCAACCTTTCCCATACCTGAACTGCCCTCAGACCCTCTGCCCATTTAGCAATATGCAAAGGGTATGGTGGCCACTCTCTCTGATGCCTTCTGACCCCCAGGTTGAGAACCAATGTCACCCTTTGCCCGTGGACAGAAGCATTCAGAAAAAAACAGTGCTGGTCAGTAAGGTATTCAGCGAGGGCAGAGCCACATTCAGCAAGAATAATCTTGTGTCTTCTCTGAGCAATATCCAGCAATTCTGAACTTTGCCACGTGAAAGCCAACGAATGTCCGTGTAGAAGAGGAGCAGCCATTGTTGAATGCCCTTTTCTTCACATAAAATAGCAAAGAGGGGTGTACTGGTGGGCTTAGCTTTGTTAAAGTTCACAACTTTTCCAACCTCAACTACCTTTTTTCAGTTCCACTGACATCGTCTCTGCCACCAAAGCTTCCTGGTGAATTGAACAATGTGTCCAAATGAATGGGATGTACTCATTGCCTTTGAATGGACCATGCCGAGTTCCCAGTCCGGAGAGCAGTGGCACTGGAATATTTGCCTGGATGTTAAGACCTTGAGCTTGACAAACTAGCATTAGTGTTCTCTTGATGCACTGCTCCAGTTATTTGCTCAGACTGTGTCTGTCCCTTAATTGTGAATCTAGTTCCTTCTCTGATTTTTCTTTTCCTTGCCTTACCACTCGTCACCCAGCAAGAGCATTGCTGATCCTACCTAGGCTGGGATACTCAGCCACTTTGGAGCTTCTCTGTGTTGGTTCATGCCCCCCTGGTAGTCAGTGTTGTTGAAAGGGCATTGCACCCTCCAGTACTCACCTTTGCAAAGCACCCAAAATGCACCACAGTGTTCTGCTGCCAAGTAACTGGGCTTGCTCCAACAACATTTGAGACCAAGAACCTCCACAGCTTATTGGTCAAACCTTTCATGTCTCTTTTGGGGTATGCTGGGATATTCATGTCTCACAGGGGTATGGAACAGCTTCCGTATGAGGAGAGATTAATAACACTGGGACTTTTCAGCTTCGAAAAGAGACAATTAAGGGGGGGATGTGATGGAGGTCTATAAAATCATGACTGGTGTGGAGAAAGTAAATAAGGAAGTGTTATTTACTCCTTCTCTTAACACAAGAACTAGGGGTCACCAAATGAAATTAATAGGCAGCAGGTTTAAAACAACCAAACGGAAGTATTTTTTCCACACAACGCACAGTCAACCTGTGGAATTCTTTGCCAGAGGATGTTGTGAAGGCCAAGACTATAAAAGGGTTAAAAAAAGAACTAGATACGTTCATGGAGGATAGGTCCAACAACGGCTATTAGCCAGGATGGGCAGGGATGGTGTCCCTAGCCTCTGTTTGCCAGAAGCTGGGAATGGGCAACAGGGGATGGATCACTTGATGATGACCTGTTCTGTTCATTCCCCCTGGAGCACCTGGCATTGGCCACTGTCAGAAGACAGGATACTGGGCTAGATGGACCTTTGGTCTGACCCAATTTGGCCGTTCTTATGTTTGCCTTGTATGCTTGAGGGTATCAGCAGTCGTTACCGAAAGTGAGGTTTTTTTCCCCCAGCAACCACTCTTATGCTTGTTAGCTCTGACTCTATGCACAAACTGATCAAATGGGTCATAAAGGTTAAAAGATACCCAAAAGCAGCACCGCTGTAGTAAAACACTTCTGTGCCACCCCAATGTCCCGTTAGCCTGAACTAGACAACAGGACAGACTTGAACTAAAGATAAACCTGGTCCGTAAATATTGGAGTGGTCAGGAAGTGCTGTTTGTAAGACAGAATCTCAAGGAGATGTGAAGTTCAGAGGTAAGCTGTGTCAATGTGTCCTTCTAGAGGCTGACGGAACGTCATAAAGAACGTTTTGTTCAAGTTTCTATTGTGGGTGCAGGGAGTAGGCAGCCCTGGGAGAGGAATGTGAGCATGTGGTTGAGAGAGCCATGCAGTACACTGTTGTTATTGTTGGTGCTATTATCATTGTTTATATCTGATATTTTCCCCCCACCTTCAACTTCTAGGTTCTGCTGTTTGGCAGCTGATTGCCTCTTTCTTGAAACTCCCAGTATCTGGGACCCACTGCATAGTAGGTGCTACCATTGGATTCTCACTTGTTGCGATCGGTACGCAGGGTGTTCAGTGGATGCAGCTTGTCAAGATTGGTAATTGACATTTCCTTTTATGCGTGAGGGTATGTGGAAAATCATGCACTGACTGCATACAGAAATACTCTTTCATGATTTTAATGTGCTGTATTTAACTTCTATCCCCCTCAAATCCTGTTGTTCAGAAGGCATGTGTGTGTCATGTTCACTAAGGGCTAGAGAATGACTTGAGGCACAGTCCAGAGCAAGGGGTGGTGTGTAAACTGCATCACCCCAGAAGTAGCTCTTGGAGACTTTGTTCCTCAGGGGCATTCCCTGGGCTGACGGTTCCTCCCCTGCTAACTCCCAAGGGGTAGTACTTCTGGTGGTAGCTGATACCAACAGCAAATTTTGACATCTCCCTTCTCTTCTCTCCTCACACACACACAGGCTCAGCTGCACTGGCCAGCAAATGAGGGGTGGAGCCAAGGTGCCCCTCACCCCCCCCCCACACCCTTGCTCCAAGGAGGGGAGTAAGCATTCATGCAGCACCCACCTACGCTTGAGCCCCTGGTCCCAAGATCTAGGGTAGCCCCTGTAGGAGTTTAAGGGGGTTCTTACTACTGTGCATGGGCACTTAGTCCAAGTCACACTCTAGCCCTATGTTTGTTTTTAGGGAGACGGTACTAGCGAACCACAGGGGCATTTGACTAATTGAAACTACAATTTTTAAAAAATTCGGTTCTTATATTTTTGTTGAAGGTAAAATAGCCAAAAGGCAAGCGTGAAACATCAGTGTGCACAAAACTTTTACACTGAGAAGTCTGTTCTTAAAACCACATGTCTCAAACCGTAAGCACTCTTGGGTGGGATTTTCAGAAGCATTCAGCACTGGCTTAACTCTGCTCCCAGGGAAAGCAGTGGGAGTTTTACCCCTGACTGCAGTGGGAGAAGAGCCAGGTCAGCTCTGAGCACTTTTGACAATTGTAAAAAAAATTATTTGCCTTGTCAAAACATAGACAGAACTCAGATCACACAGTATATTCTGTAACTTGTTGCAATAAATGTTGGCCCTGACCCTGACCCTGTGAGTTGCCCCTAACGGGCAGATCCCTGTGCCTGCACTGAGTCCCGCTGAATTCAGTGGGGCTCCAAACGGGAACAGGGGTCTGCTCACCCACAGCAGCTTTCAGGATTCAGGGCCATAAAGATTAACCAAAGATCAGGATTCTTACTCCGATAGCTTTCAGCCATGGAAATTCTTGTGAGTGGTGCAGTTTCTGTAATTCCAGTGTTATTCTGGAAATCCCCTGCGTGAGATTTTCAGAAGTGCTTAGCATTAGTAAAACTCCCATCAACTTCAGTGGGAGCTGACGTAAGCCAGTGCTGAAAGCTTTTGGAAATCCTAGGAGAGCACCCAAGCTATATAATCACAATGCCAGCTGTGCGAGAAGAATCAACATAAACATTGTCCATTGGTTATTTTCCTGTTTGATAAATACAGAACTTCCTCAGTTACATGGGATGTTACCACTTATTGTTTGTTATATCTTTTTTTCCTCAGTTGCCTCTTGGTTTATTTCCCCACTGTTATCTGGTTTGATGTCTGGACTGCTGTTTCTGCTGATTAGATTCTTAATTTTAAAGAAGGTAAGGGGCTAGCAACTCTCCACTCCAGTGCATGGAGGTCATGACTGCTGTACTGCTGGCTGTGCACCATTTGGTTGTTGACATTTCCAAGGAGTTAAAAGGGTGCTATGTAAATCTAAAGTATTAATTTTAGTATACACTACTTCACTGGGACATGACGTATTGGAATGGCTGCTTTATCAGCATATCTCCTTGAAAATGGCTTTGCACAATGATGATACATTATAATGAATGCTGCTTAACCAGGACAGCACTAGCATAACCTTTATTTAATAGGAGTGAATTAGCTAGTGCCAAGTAACAAAACAGAGTTTAACAGGTGTGAAATTCTAAGCTCTGGTTTTCTGATACACCAGAAGTCAAAAAAAGATGTATGTTATCCTGGGTACTCAGGAAGCCTCAATCAGTGGCAGCTGGGTTTCAGTGGCTTCAGTTGAGTGAGGGCAGCAGCATCCCAGAAGCAATAAACCAAATATTTCCACATTATGGAATTTACAAGCTCTGTCTGCATTTGTTTGCAAACCAGCAGTACTTGAAGTCAGTTGCTACTTTATTATCATTTTCTGCCTCCCTCAGATCTTCTAATCTGCTGTGGCCCAAATGTGGGATGCAATGTCACACAGACCCAAAACGAGGAGAACAAAAACCATTCAGGAAATTTAAATAGATGCAGTATTAATTCCTTTGGCACAAGTAACTCTTCAGTAACCTCAGCTTCTTCATCCTTTATTTCTAATATAAATAAATGTCAACAATAAAAGTTGGGAGATGCCACATTTGTGTGGGATGTGGAGAACTTTGGGATTAAAATGCATGTCAGCCTGGATCCCACCGTTCGGTGACAGGTGCCTCATGTGTGAGGCCAGAGTGTTTTTGTATAGCAGTGTCTGTCCGGGCTGTGCATGCCTCCTCGTGCTCCCATATGAGGGTAAAACGGATGGGATGGTCACGACCCTCCGCTCAGTTCCCTCGCATTTGGCAGTGAGATAGAACCTGGTGAGCATCCAACCCGCTAATTCTAAGCTTTGGCTAAACCTTCTACAAGCAGTCAGAACTCTTCTGATTCTTACACATACAACTGCCATGATCTAGATCAACTCATCTGGACTGAGTATTATTGGTTAGGCCCCCTTCCTTCACACCCCCACATTACATTTCCCCCCATCTTCCATACAAGGTTACTTAGCATGGTGGACTCAAAACCGGCGGGCTTCAAACCCTGTCCATCCTGCAATGGTCTAATTCCACAGAAAGATGTACACAGTGTTTCTTCTGCCTAGGAGAGTCACATACACTGAGCAGATGTTTGTGCCTATCCTTCAGTGGTCACCGCCATGGAAAGGCCTGCCAGCTTCACTTACAAGGCTCAGCTGCCACCAACCTTGTCTGGGTACTGACCAGTCCAATGCCAGTCCTAAGAGCCAGCCTATTCATGTGGTATGCTGCCACTGCCCTGTTCGGGTTACTGGGGTCCACCATCCATGTATTGAGAAGGTCAACTGGTGATCAAAGTAGCCTTGCAAACAGTTATGGATGTCTTCGACACAAATGGCCAGGTCTGTGGCCGCTGTAATAACAGTGCATGGAACACTATGGCTCCAGGTACTGGGAGGTATAGGCCACAATCGAGGATTCGTAGAACTGTCTAGCGAGCAGATAGTGCTCTACGCTCATTAAGACTTGTGATCCTGCACGAGACTCTAGCAGACAAGAAGCTGCATACTTTGGATGTGTCCAGAACTTTGCTTTATTTTCTTAATAGGCCCAACGCTTTCTGGCTGTCTCTCTCCCTGTTTGTGGCCATTTATGGCAGCCATCAAAAGGCCAAACCATCTAGTGATAGACAGCCTCCAAATGGATCACAATGTGTGTTTCTGCCTTCTATCAGATGGCTGGCGAGTCTCTCCTTCTGAACATCAATGCACACTCTACCAGGCCACAGGCAGCCTCTTCTGCCTGCTACAGGAACATTCCAGTCTCTGAGATCTGCAAGGCTGCAGGCAAGCCACTGACTCCTTTTAAACATTATGCCTTTGACAGGACAGCCAGGTGAGGTGCCAAGCTCAGGAGAGCAGTACTGCTACCACTGTTTGACTGATGCAGCTGGAACGCCTCACTCCTACCATCCAGCGTAGATGCTGCTTGCCAGTCACCTGTAGCGGGATCTACAATGACACGTACTCGAAGAAGAGAAAATGGTTACTTGGCCTAGTGTAACTCTGGATCTTTGAGATGTTGTGGTCAGCGTGGAACCTGTGACTCATCCTCAGCTGCCAAAGGAACCATGAGGGAACAGAGAATCATAGAAAATCAGGGTTGGAAGGGACCTCAGGAGGTCATCTAGTCCAACCCCCTGCTCAAAGCAGGACCAACCCCCAACTATATCATCCCAGCCAGGGCTTTGTCAAGCCGGGCCTTAAAAACCTCTAAGGATGGAGATTCCACCATCTCTAGGGAAGCTATTCCAGTGCTTCACCACCCTCCTAGTGAAATAGTGTTTCCTGATATCCAACCTAGACCTCCCCCACTGCAACTTGAGACCATTGCTCCTTGTTCAGTCATCTGCCACCACTGAGAACAGCCAAGCTCCATCCTCTTTGGAACCCCTTTTCAGGTAGTTGAAGGCTGCTATCGAATCCCTCCTCACTCTTCTCTTCTGCAGACTAAATAACCCCAGTTCCCTCAGCCTCTCCTGGTAAGTCATGTGCCCCAGCCCCCTTATCATTTTCGTTGCCCTCGACTGGACTCTCTCCAATTTGTCCACATCCCTTCTGTAATGGGGGCCCCAAAACTGGATGCAATACTCCAGATGTGGCCTCACCAGTGCCGAATAGAGGGGAATAATCACTTCCCTTGATCTGCTGGCAGTGCTCCTACTAATGCAGCCCAATATTCCGTTAGCCTTCTTGGCAACAAGGGCACACTGTTGACTCATATCCAGCTTTTCATCCACTTCATATCCAGGTCCTTTTCTGCAGAACTGCCGCTGAGCCAGTTGGTCCCTAGTCTGTAGTGGTGCATGGGATTCTTGCATCCTAAGTGCAGGACTCTGCCCTTGTCCTTGTTGAACCTCATCAGATTTCTTTTGGCCCAATCCTCTAATTTGTCTAGGTCACTCTGGCCCCTATCCCTACCCTCCAGCATATCTACTGCTCCCCCCAGCTTAGTGTCATCTACGAACTTGCTGAGGGTGCAATCCATCCCATCATCCAGATCATTAATAAAGATGTTGAACAAAACCGGCGCCAGGACTGACCCATGGAGCACTCTGCTTGATACTAGCTGCCAACTAGACGTCGAGCCATTGATCGCTACCCGTTGAGCCCGACGATCTAGCCAGCTTTCTATCCACATTATAGTCCTATTCATCCAATCCATACTTTTTTAACTTGCTGGCAAGAATACGGTGGGAGATCATATCAAAAGCTTTGCTAAAGGGAGAGGGAGAGTCTCGGCCGACCTACCCTTTATGCCCTGGCATGAGGAGGCACAGTGTACATGCACAGCCCCAACAGATCCTGCTATTCGAAAAAACTCTGGTCTTGTGCATGTAAGATACATGCAAAACTACAGTGAGACCCCCATGACTACAGCATCTCAAAGAACTGTAACAGTAGGGTAAATAGCCGCTCTTTACAGTGAACAGTATTACTTGTGAGGCACACAAGGATTTATTTGAATTTCCACTGTTACACTCATCTGCTACATTTATACATGTGACTGTCAATATGCTACTCCGATTTAATACAGTTACATATTTAGCACATGCAGAAACCTTTGTCAGCAGATGATAACATTCAGTGTACACTTGGTTTTAAACAGAGAGGCTAGAAATATGTTTTTAGAAATCACTGAATAGGTCACTGCAGTAATACCAGTAATACCTAGAGCCCTACCAAGATCAGGGCCCCATTGAGCTAGGTTCTGTACAAACACACAGTGAGAGAGAGTCCTTGCCCCAAAGAGCTTAGAGTCTAAATAGACAAGACACATAAATGGATGGGAGGGTAAATAGAGACACAGAGAGATGAAGTGACCTGCCCAAGGCCATTTAACAGGTCAGTGGCAGAGCCAGGAACAGAACCTAGGTCTCCTGACTGCAGTCCACGAGACAATACTGCCACCAATAAATTTAAATTACTTACCATTGAACTGCTATGGTGGCTGCCTTCCCCAAGCTGCTATCCTATTTGTGATTGGAGGCACCACTGCTATGAAAGTAGGTTTTATGAGTAATCATACAGACCCAAATCTTTTCCTCAGCATCTACCCAGGGTAACTGGGCTGGAGAGTAGGGAACACAGTGGTTGGAAGTAGGGGGCGAAAAGCCAGAAGATCCATCCACCTGATTGTGGGGGTGGGTGATTTTTTTTGCTCAACCTTTGCTAGTCCTGTTTCTTGTGTACATAACAAACCCATGTGACTTTTCCTCTTTACTCATTATTATGCAGGAAGACCCTGTACCCAATGGTCTTCGTGCACTTCCAGCGTTCTATGCTGCTACAGTAGCAATTAATGTGTTTTCCGTCATGTACGCAGGGGCACCAGGTGAGTCCAATCTCTTGCATGTGAAGTCCAGAAGGAAAGCTTTGTTCTGCCATGCATTAGTATTAATTCATTTTGTATTTGCTAACAAGTCCTGATGTGCACTGTTGAATAAAAATAAAAACTTAATGCATGTTTAATTCTTACGTTAACAAATAATACAGGCAAAGGATTCGTAGATCTCGCTCCGTTAGTCTCCCAGAACCTTAATGGTTGTCTTGTTTTTTAAAATACAGATTTATGACAATCTGAAGATCAAGCAGTCTGTTCAGGGGGTTTTATCTTTTTACCCTTAGCTCCATTGCTGCCCCCTTCTCTGTCACTTGGAGGCACAGGACCAGCCCACTTGGATTCTTTCAGGATGTTTTGCCAACGGGGACACAGTGCTGCAGTCCCTCTAATGCTGCTTGGGTGTTGTGAGAGTGATCAGACTTTTAAAAACTGCAGTTAGCAGCCCAGATCCTCAGCTGGTGTAAATTGGCATACCCAATGGAGCTACATTGTTGAGGGTCTGACCCAGTGTATCTAAATTCATTTCCTTTATTTTCCCCTCAAGATAAGAAACTGTCCACAGCTGGTGTAGCATTAAGGCAGCTGCTTTGAGGGTGTGTCTATATTACAACGACACTATTACGGTGCTACGTCCCCGTAGCTATGTTGGCATGAGCCAGTAGTGTAGAGGCAGCTTACTCCGACAGGAGTTTTCCCGTTAGTGTAGGAACAGCATCTCCCAGAACGATGGTGGCTACATATGATGGAAGCGTTCATCCCTCGACGTAGCTGCATCTACATAGGGGGCTAGGGCAGAATAGTGAGAGGTGTGGTTTTTCACAGTCCTGACCAACGTAGCTATGTTGACTGAACTTTTAAGTGTAGACCAAGCCTCAGATAGTACGTGGAAGGGACTGGGGATTCTGAGGGGGATACTGATGGATAGTACTGTAACTATTCCCTTCTCTTAATTGGATTGGTGCACATGCTGTTTAAGGATCACCAGAAATGTTCCTTTCTAGTTCAGTTCACAGCGTGTCAGCCAGGCATTCTGCAGTGGCTTGATAAACAATGTAAACAAAAGAGTAATCTTAACATTCTTCCTTTCCTGTCACGCTTTCTGAAATATATAAATGAAGGGCGAGGTCTGTTTTAGACACAGCAAAATAAGTAATCAGACTCCAAGGCCCCTGTTCTGTAAGCTCTTACACAGGTGCTTAAGTTAAGCATGTGAGTGTTCCCACAGTTTTCAAGATAAACACAAAGGTAAGTGTTTGCAAGATCAAGGCCCAAGTTCTTTCTTTCTTTAGGGCCTGATCCTGCAACTCCTAAATACATAATCAAATTGAGCTTGCTCAAGATGCCCTATTGACTTCAGTGAGGCTACTCATGTGAGTACGAGTTACTCACATGATTGAGGATTGCAGGATTGAAACCTTAGTGAGCAAGGCACTCAGGTGGCCTATTAAGCAGATGTTGAGGTGAGCATCAGGGTTTATTGTCCAAAGCAAAGATTTACCGTAGTGGACAATATGTCTTGATGTATGCTAAAATACTGATGTTCGCACTCATTATGGGACTGGTCCAGCACCAGTGATGTTGATTGGAATTTTGCACTGACTTCTATGGGAGTAGGAGCAGGGCTTATGTGTATTGTTGCAGAAATCCTAAGGACCAAGTCTTAAAACCTGTGCATGCCATCTTAGGACTTCAAATATCCCATTGTGCAACCACACGAGTCAGGGTTACCTATGGATGTGTGGGTGAACCTGACCATCCCTCTCGCATGGGTTACCAGGAGGCTGTGGACTGAGGACATTTTGCATATAGTGCAGATGACCTGATGATGTTACTTCCTTTGGTGACAGTAACAAAAAGCTGCTGTTCTCTAGTGGACAATCCCCAGAGGGGGAGACAACACCCACTTTGCCAGTGTTACTACCTTAACACCAACTTTCTTCTGCATCTCAGGGTATATACATGCCTAAATAGTACCCAAGAAAATACTCATGAAAGTATGGCCCCCAAATCTCTAAGTGTTGAGGCTGACAACAACTGAGAATCTGTAACACTCAAGCCTGTACATTTTTAAGAGTCTTTTCTTTATTCTTTTAGTCAGTGTAAATAAAGGAGTTGCACTGAATATTCTCAAGTGAAATTCCTGTTCCGATGCATTTATTTTCAGTATAGTTTGTAAATCCACTTCAAACGTTAACTTTCTAACCATAGAGAAATAGTTCGTTCTTGACCTCAGTGTATGGCATTTGCTAAATAAGTGAAATTTCATTTTTGCCATAATTGAGGTCTTAATTGGCCAAACTGACCCTTTTCAAAAGGTTTAACCCTTCCCTTGTACAGGCTTGCTGCATCAAAACAGAACTCCAGCCCTGCTGAAAGAGCTTATTGGCTACCAAGATGTGGGGTTCAATTTTGTTACAGGTGCAGCAGAAGTAGGCAGTGTGTTATCTTTAGTTCTGAAGCCGTAATATTTTAAGGAACTGACATTTTTGCACATTAACCTTTAACTTTCTTCTTCTTTTCTCTTCACAGTGCTAGGACTGGTACTTCCTATATGGATAATAGTCCTAATATCATTTGGTATAGCTATAGTATTTGCTGTTCTAGTGTGGATTTTTGTATGTCCATGGATGAAGAGAAAAATAGCAAGTAAGTATTTGGTAGATGAAATGCAAGTGGTGTAAAATCCCTTGTGAACTTGAATATATTCTATTTTAGGTTTTAAAATATAGGTGTTAAAGGAAAGAAAAAGAATTTGCACAGTGTATTTAAACCATTTCTTTTATTTTACTGTAAAGTTAAACTAATCAAGGCTTTTTGTTTTACAATAGGTTTTTAACTTAAAACAAAACTACCTTGTGATGTCCGCTGAATGGGGTTGCAGAGTTTAAAAAATAAAGTTTCAGATTGCATTAGTAAATTGGAGGACTTCAATAACATCACCTAGTGAACTTGTAGATAGGCACAAGGCATTTTCATGGTTCTCAGAGAGGCAAATTAAGATAAATATGCTAGTAATAAATTCCCATGAAAGAATGTATGTCTAGATTAATTAACAAAACAGAAACCAAACGACTCAAGGTGCTGTATTCGAGTTTATATTTTTAATGATACTGGCATTTTGTTAGGAATACCAGCAGTAATATAGATAAGTTTGAATAACCCGAACCATCCAATTTAGAATTGTAACCCTGGCATTTCCTTAGGCCAGTTAAAGAAAGAAGCCGCCTTGTCAAGGATATCGGATGAAAGTCTTGATAAAATTCAAGAGGAGGAGACACCTGTTTTTAAAGAGCTTCCTGGAGTCAAAGCAACTGATGAGAGCACAATTCCCCTCACTGGCCCAATAACAGAAGCTGCTGGAGTGTCAGATAGCAGCATAGCAAATGGAAACCATCCCCGTGTGCCATATGGTAAGAAAACGTGTGAACTGTCTTATCTTTCCATTGTGTTGATGGGTTATCTTCGTCGTGGGCATGTGTTACATCCATCTATATTAAGTATAATTTTCCTTGTAACTTAAAATTTCTTACAAACCCTTCCTCTCACCATGCACACACTTGTATGTTTTCCAACAGCAGTTCATGTTAGCAATTTTTTTGCTTGCTCACAACTTAGTGAAAATATTCTCTTTTTTGAGGTAAGTTTTCCAAAGATGATTTAAAAAACAGAGGACATGTTGTTCGGCAGTATTTGAGTTTTATATACAGCTGAAAAAGGATATTCTTCTATTCCTAATAATACTTACTTCCTATTCTTAAAACCACATTTTAGAAGGCAGAGAGTACAAAAGCAGCTGAACTATAAAAGTTCAAATTTAGCATGGAAATTCAGAGTATACTGTTCTAGCTAGTTTCGGAAAATTTTGGGCTTGAGTTTACAAATTTATGACCATTTGGAGTATATCCACTAGAAGACTCTCACTTACAAGTCCACACATAGATAAAGTATCTATGCGTGTAATAAAGCTCTCGTTTGAAGCCCTGATTCTGCAAGCTGGTTTGTGTGGATGGATCCCTGTGCTCACACAGAGCCACATTGACTTTGATGGGCCTCTACATGGATGCAAGGGTTTGTCCATGCGGCATGGTGCAGTTGATATGGTTATGGCCTAAGTGTGCAGTGCATATAAGTAAATGCAGTTTTTCACAATTAAGAGGCACATTCGGCTGAGTGGTGCCTATTAGCTAGTCAGCTGGGAGTTTTTCTTTTTCTCATTGACACCGAAGCAGTGTCTATACTGACCTGTATAATTACTATTAATAGTGGACCATTTGATCTTGTGAGAACAAACTAATTGGATATATTACCTCCATAAATGTATACTACCACTACAGACCTTTTTTAAAATAAAACAAAACAACAACATTTTAATGTTGAATAGTTAAAATCCCCAAAGTGAGGAAATGGAAAAGTTAAGGTGTCTTCAGTAATGTTAACTTAGCCACTCTGTGAATCCTGTAATCTACATTTAATGTAAACATGTGTAGACAAGCATACGATATAGCTAAAAATAGCTGTGTCACTATGTTTATTATGTTAATAGAAGTAAAAAATACAGGATATTCAATATGTTGATTAACATTTCTTTAGCAGCTTTAACTTATCCATTTCTGAACTTTTAACTGGGCAACATTAACAACTTTATTTGTAATACTTTTAGAGTGCCCACAATAATATGCTTTTATTGATAAGCTTTGGGGTTCTGTTTATGGAGTCTGTACAATCAATGCTCCCAAAATCCAGTGATTGACTACCAGTAAAGTTGCATGGCACTTATTATTTATTTAGTGTAAAATTTTCAAACACACCTAGATCTCCATTTTCAAAAGTGACTTAGGCTAGGTGCTTTTGAACATTTTCCCCTTACTCTGAAGAAACCCATAGTCAGAGGACTGTTCCTGTCCTGGAATGCTTACAATCTAAATGGACAAGCCAAACAAAGGCGAGTTGGAAAGAAGTATTTACTACCATTTTAGAAATGGGTAATTCAGGCATAGAGAGATTATGGGTAGAATTTTAAAAGTTGCCTTGTGTTAGGCACCCAAATTCTAGTCTAAGGCACTTGCCCAAAGTCACACAGCAGGTCTGTGGGAGATCTGGGACTTGAGCAAAGACGTATTGAGGCACAGATTAGTGCCTTAACCATAAAACTATCCATACTCCCAGCTGTAGACATTCCCTTAAAAGTTATCCATGTTTGTTTTGAAATTGATCAATGCAATCATGTATCCGAGATGAACTTCTGTATCATATACTGCAGATGGCTGTCCCTTCAGCCATTTACACCTTGTTTCGGTGTCTTGCCAAGCATAGAACTTTCATATTTCATATGATAGAAATAAAATCTGACCATCTGTCTTTACAGGAAGGGCTTTTTCTATGACGCAAACCACCATGAAATCTCCTGTTTCCAATGGCACTTTTAATTTTGATGGCGGTCATGTGAGGAGCGATGGCCAGGTGTATCACACAGTGCATAAAGACTCAGGATTGTACAAAGACTTGCTACACAGAATACATCTGGACAGGGCAAACAACGATAGGCCCTCACAAGAAAACAATTACAAGATACTGCGTCGCAACAACAGTTACACTTGTTACACAGCTGCCATCTGTGGAATGCCAGTACATGCATCCTTCAAGGCAGTTGATACATCAACCCCAGAAGACAGTGAAAAGTTGGTGGGAGACACAGTGGCCTATTCTAAAAAGAGAGTTCGCTATGATAGCTACTCCAGCTACTGCAATGCTGTTGCTGAGGCAGAGATTGAGGCAGACGAAGGTGGTGTGGAAATGAAGTTGGCATCGGACCTAGCAGATCCTAACCAACTCCCAGAAGATTCTGTAGAAGAGGAAAAGGAGGAGAAGGACACGTCTCAGGTCCACCTCCTTTTTCACTTTCTCCAGATCCTAACAGCCTGCTTTGGATCTTTTGCCCATGGCGGTAATGATGTCAGGTAAGTGTGTGAGAACTCACAAGCTGAGTGCTTTTTAATTGAACTCAGTGCTTGGAGAATTATTTGGCACCCAGGAGGGGTGTATGTAAGCTCTGTGACATAATTGCTTTGCTATAGAATCTTACTACACTGATATAGCCAATGTTTCTAAAGACTTGGGCTGTTCAATTAATATTTTCTTTCCCCATAACAGTAACCTCTTTTCTATTCTATGCTAAATTGTTCAAGTTTTGGTGAACTGTAGCACATGGAGGCCCCTGCCAGGGAACAGGGCCCTGTTGTGTGGTAGATTCTGTATAAACAAGCAAAACAAAGACAGTCCTTGCCCTCGGGAGCTATTTTTACTCAGAGATTGGAGCCCATCAGCAAATGAGAAGTTTAGACAATTTTTGTCAATGTACTTAGATTGAAGTTAATCTTTCATCATGGTGCCCAATCATTCAGTGTGTTCAAGTCATATAGAATTTCTCTGTTCTCATTTTACTAACCAAAACAGCATCACCAGCTCGCTGTCTACTTCTTCCAAAGCTTTGGGGGGTGGGAGGGAGACTTCCCAAGGTGCAAATGGGGCCCACCAGGGAGTTGTTGCCTCTTGTGCATTTGAAAATATCCCGCTTAGTAATGCTGGTCCCAGTGCTAAACTGTGGGGCACCCTACTCTTAACCTCTCTCCACTCTGAAGATCAAACATTCTGTTAGAAACTGGCTACAGTTTGTGTTGGCGGGTAAAGAGTTAACATGAAAACCAAACTTTGAGTCTTCTTCTGACACCTTTATTCATGGGGAATAGCATTTTACTCCCATTCATTTCAATGAGACCACTTGTAGAGTGGTATCTCAGCTAGCATGATCTCCAGAGTCTGCACTTCTGTAGGAGAAAAGACGTGGCTCAGACTCTCTACAGTCTGACTTGTTGCACTTGATAGTTTAATCCCTTCATATAATTGTTCATTTTGACTAGATTCATACTTTGTTCTGGGATCCACTTTATTGCCCCACTTTGCCCATTTCAGAATATTTTTGGAATGTGGTTGTGGGAGATAAGCAAATATTTAAGTGGTTTTAAATGGCTGCGTATACTATAGTACATTCATTTTTTTAGACTGACTTGCTACTGTAGCAATGATCCAGGAGTGCATTTTGCTCTTCCATGTCACGTAAGGCTGGTCCATAGATGTGGACCCTTATTCCCACACAGCCCATGCTGAAGTGATTAAGGCTGTGGACGGGTGCTAGGGTCTTCCCATCCATATCAGACTGCAGAGCAGGGGTCAGAGTGTGCACGTTTTTCTCATATACTTTGTTTATTTCAAGGTCTCTTGACTGATAAAATTGCAAGGACAAAACAGACCTCACTTAATTTTGTGCAAGGCATTTATTTAACTGTTGCTTGTTAGCCTATTTTTCCTTAATTCAGTATTGTGTGTTATTTGTATTGTGGTGATGCCTGGAGGCTTCAGCAAAGGCTTGGGGTTCCTTCACGTTAGGCACTGTGTATACATCACAAAAAGATGGTTCAGGGTCTCTGGACTCCAAATCTAAGGCGCTGATCCTGCAGTTGACTGCATGTGGGTGTATTCCTCCCTACATCTCTGCGGAGCCCCATTGACTTCACTGAAACCCAGTGCAAATGCAGGAGTGTGTCCATGTGCAGTCGGCTGCAGGATCAAGGCCTGAGTGTAGGAGTATATCCCAAGCAGTGTTTGGGATAAGCACTGCAAGAACTGGCAAACTTGTATATATCTCACCAACTCTTCTGGTTTCTCTCCCCCCCCCCCCCCCAATGTTGAAAAAAGGTCCCCTCAATGTCAATAATGAAGCTTTCTTAGGAATTAGACTAGTGGGGACTGGTTGCGAGAGCTTTAAACCAGGACAAAAGGGTAGAATAAGGTGACAGGAGTCAAAAAGGCAGCGTAGCAGGGGATGGCTTAGGAAGGGGAGAGGGAATAGGACACCAAAGTGGGATCTAGGCAGTAAATACAGAGTTGTACTGGACAATACCAGAATAGAAACCCTTTAAAATAAAAAGGGAGGGATGTGAGAAAGGCAGAGTCACATGGAGGCTGAGCAGTGATAGTGGCCAGGAAATTAGGTACCCATGTGTAATGCAGCATGGGAGTGAAAAGGATAATGAGCTTTTGGGCTGCTGTATTACACACGCAGGCTACTGGCACGGTGCTTCTGATCAGGAAGCCTTTTCTCCCTCTGCGTGGCTTGTGCCCCTAGGTTGCAGGAAGTGGCCATGAGTAGGATGTGTGCTGTTGTGTGGTTCGCGTTTTGTCTGGGAAGCTCAGCGCTTCCACTCTTCTTTTGGATTTGTGGTGGCCACTGCTTATGTATATTGTCGGAAACTTATGAGGCTTAGCCAGCTCATTCAGTCTATATATGCCACCTTCCTCCAGCTTTCTTCCTCCTTGTCTTTCTCGCCAACAGAAGTTGGTCCAATAAAAGATATTACCTCCCCTACCTTGTGTCTCTAATGCCCTGGGACCGACATCCTACTCATCCAAGGGAGAGCACGCTCATTTCTGCCAGGTATTAGAATCAATTCCTTGGGGCCGGAGTAAGATAACTTGTGGGGCAATTTCTGGACCTGTGATCTTGCTGCTGAGGCATTTTCCAGTGAAGCGTATGCTGCCCTAGAGAGAACCTTTGACTCATGAGCTGCCTGTTGCATGGCAATTCTTGTGGACTGTTTCTGGTGGATTCTCTCTTGAGATTTCTACACTGCTGCTTCCTGGCTCGACACGGTTTGCTAAAACTGCAGTTTCCCTGAGAACAGAGCTCTCCCAGTTCTCACTTAGTCTCCCCAGGGGAAGGGCACCCTTCTGTTTGGTCTCTCTTTGAGGCAGACGTCTTTCTATTTTTATCACACTCTGCACAAGTCCAAGCTTCCAAAAGGCTGTTGTTAAGCCCCCCAGCACGGCTTGCCAAGGTTAAAGCTGCTTCAGCCCCCTCAGTTCCCGTGGACAAAGCGGACCTGTATCTTTCGTGAACTTTAGAAGGATGTGATTCAGATTCCCAGATAAGAAGCAGCCCCTTGAGTATTGAGCTGTGGAGCCACATCCCTTCAGGCTTGCAAGTTAGCCCCACAGAGGTCGGGAATTTCCACTCTAGCAAGGTAGTGGACTCTCATTTTTCAAGATGTCCTCTAAAGCAATCCAGAGATTTGGAGAAAATAAATCATTTAAGAGACTGTAGTCCCTGTGTCATCTGATGCCTTTTTGAGGTTATCGCCTATACAGCATTTCTAAAATCTGCCTATTCATACCACCAAAACCCTGGGCTAGGCCCTCTCTCACATTCTGACTTCTGCAGCCTTTTTTCTTTTGTCTTCAGCTTCTCGACTTACCTGTTTTCAGTCCTTTACAAATACAGCTGCAAAGCTTCTCTTTCACTCTCTCCCTTTGAATCCTTTTAGCTAACTTCCCTTTCCTTCTGTCGTAAGTTGATCTCTTTATCCACATCTTCAAGGCTCTGCACAGTTCATCTCCTCCCGCTCCCTTTCCGGGCTTTTCACTCCTGTCTTGTCCTCCGTCCCCAAGACTCCCCCTATACTGGAACACCCGCCTGTCGTTTGCCAAGTCTCTTCTGCCAGGCCCTGTCCTACAGACCCCTCAAGTGTGGTAGAGGATAAAAGGGAAGAAGAGGGGAAAAGTTATAAATTATCAGCTGTATGAAGTTTGATGTTCACCCTATTTTATATTTTATTTAAGTGCATTGTAGTGATGTACAGTCTGATTGATAATTACATATAGACTGTAACAACTGATGTCTAATGTGGATTGTATTGTAAACTCCCTGCAGGTCAGTGTTCTCCCATGCTTTGTACATAGTTGATTGGACTTTTGGTACACAGTAAATAAAACCATGGATATGTTCCATGCATTCCGTGATACAGAAGAGACTAGGAGAGACTTTTGATTCAGGCCTTGAAGAGGTTAAATTGGTTTATTGCCTCCCAAGCCAAGTTAGAATGGACTCACCGACCATGATAGCTGAGCCAGGAAATCTGGCCTTGACAGTCCTTCATGATGCATATTTCCACATGCGAATATCATACCAACACCGTAAATAGCTCTGATTTTTGCCTCAGGTTTCGGCATTTGCAGCACTCTGGGCTCCTCTTTGGGCTGACATCAACAGGGATAGTAGCAATAGCGGCTGCCCATTAAAAGAAGCAGAGAGCGATGCTAATACCTTATTTGGCTGGTGGTTTTGTTCAGGCCACCTCCCTGCTGTAAGCTTAAATGTGCTGTGGCAACGACACTGGATCTGTTCCAGGGCCTGGGACTAACTGTGAGCCAGTCCAGGAGCCATGTGACAACGTGGTGCGTGTGTGCTGAATAAAAGCTAAAGAATTTTAAATCCCAGATAAATGCATTAGAACAGAAGCTCTGAAAAAATGTTGTTAAACTTAATTGTTTGGCATGTACAGGTTTCACTGGCTCAGCACTCAGGCACAAGGGGAGCACACGGGACCACTCAGAGGTCAACACAAGAATGAAAAGGGCAGTATGGAAAAAAGATGTGGCCCAGGAGTGTGACTGCATGCAGAGTTGCCACAGTTGTTTGGAGAACTGGCCCCAGACAAGTTGGAAGGGCTGAGGCCCTACTGGCCACCGGAGAGGGCTGTATGCATCTTCCGGAGAGCTGTGGATTTTAATGATCAGGAGCGCAATGCTGTGATATTGTGTGTGATCTAATATTGTGATATTTTAAAAATACCTAACCATCGGTGATGGGAGCACTTGCAGAGATCTGGGATCCAGCTAGGCATTCAGAAATCTGAACTGATGGATGTCCCCAAGAAGCCTCTCAGTACTGTCTCTCCACACAAAGGGGTTCCCCTGCCTGTAGCTGATTTCTGGTGGGGGACCCAGTGATCTAATAACCCACTGGACACCTTTCTAATCCTCTGGCACCATCAGAGGCATGGCGCACAGCTCACCAAGGGCTTGGTCCAAAGCTCACTGAAATTAATAGAAAGACTTCCTCTGAATTCAGTAGGCTATGGATAAGGTCCCCAGGGATGTGATGGATTCTCCATCCCTTGGGGGTCTCTAAAAGAGATGCTCTAGTTTCACCACAAATTACTGGACTTGCTGCAGGAATTCCTGGATGAAATCTAGGGCCTGTGTTCTACATAGAGTCAGATTACAGGATCATACCTGTGTGTGCATTGGGGTGGGGCGGGAAGAGTGTGTCCCTTATTAGCTTATTTCCTCAGATGAGATTGGACGTTTTTCTAAAAGACACATGCTCTGGTTCAAACAGGAATTGATTCAGAGAAGTCCTATGGCCTATGTGTTACACACGAGGGCAGACCAGGCGACCAGAATGGTCTCTTCAGGCTTATATTTATGAGAGAGATTTTCTTTCTTCCCATCTCATCCACAAGGACTGGGAGTGTTGGAGGGGACAGATTCCCTGCTCCACAACGGGTTTCCCGTGTCAGCTGTGGCAACTCAGTCTTCCTGTACCTCAGTTGCCCATCTGTCCAGTGGGGATAATAGTCTTCCCTATTCAGAACTCATTAGGACATCATCTCCTCTGTCTCTGCTGCTGCAAGATGAAATTAGGTTGTCCTATTTCCAGTGCCCTGGTGTGTGAGGCAGAGGGGAACTGGGGTGAGTATCTGTTCCTACTGAAACCAAGTTGCTCATCGTCCTCTCCTCAAGATTCCCTATCAGACTCTGTGGCCAGATGCTGGCACAACAGTCAGATTCCCCTCCTCTCTGCCCCTGCTTAGCAGCAGCCTTCCCAGCCAGACTCCTCTAGGACTAAGCACGGATCAGCAGATTTTGCCGTGCGATACTAGCAGGTAACCCTTTCATTGTGGACTGGGCTTGTTCAAGTCAGAGATACCGTTTGCCAGTGAAAAGTATATTTAATTAAAACTATATTTTAATACAAAAAAGCATCTTTGCTGCTGCAGTTTATGAAGTCTTTTCTTTCTTCTGGCCAATTGCTAGCAGAGCTTTTAAGTGTCAGTGGTGTGTCTCTTACGGATCAGTATGAGCCAGCAATTTACTTGTTCTAAATTTACCTGCTGTTACTTTCAGTGACGCTTTGTTCCTGTATTATGTAACAATATAAAAAGTAGGGACTGCTCAGTTTTCACTACATCCTTCAAGCCAGATTTTCTGCCTGGCCGTACCCCCAATCTGTTTCTGCACCCATAAGATTGGTTAGTGCATTTAGGTACTGGTTAGTGCATTTAGACATCTACTTACCTGTTTGGGCCTGCAAATCTGGTACTTAAACACCTAAATACTTTAATTTGGCCCTACAAACTGTGGGCACTGCAATGAAGTCTTAGTTTAAAAATTGTAAGTGATTCAATCAAGTGACTCTTCCTTCCCGGCAGAATCATTTTTGCAGTCCTACACTACAGGGCTTCCAATCATTTCCTTTGTGCTCCTGTTGACTTGATCATTCTTAGCCATATCTCAAGCATTCACAATGACTCCTTAGAAGATCCTGCAGATTTCGAGCATGTCAGCCTATGGGAATCTTAGAATATTTTTGCTAATTGAAATTACCTTATGTTTTGCTAAAATGAATTAAATCTGCAATCAGTGTGGTGCTTCTAAAAATCAGATTTTTATCTCCATTTTTCAGAGTTTTTACTAATTTAAACCATTTGCTGCTAGGGCCTTTCTCCAAATCACTAAGACTCTTTTACCCAATTTAAAGTCAAACAGTAAAACCACTTTTAAAGTAATACAATTTACCATGCAATTGGAATGTCTCATTTTTTTTGTCATGCATTCCTAAAAGAAACTTCCTTCCTAATCACTGCTCCAGGCCGGTTCTTGGAGTTATTTGCTTGGGATGGAAGTATTCATACTGATCTGTACGCAAAGTCCATTTATGGCAGTGTTTCTCCCATCATTTTAGAGCTTGATTCCTCATGAAATAATGGAGTGAGAGTAAGGGCCTCATTTTAGATGGAAGAAGATACAGGTAGTAGAAAATAATATAGTGAAGAGAATGGCAGGCAAGTGGAGGGTACATGGAAGAAATTAGGGGAAAGATGAACTTGGGACTCTAAGCAATAGATAGACTGGAGAGTGCACGTTTGAGGTGGGCTGGACACATGGTAAGAATGGGAAAAGAAAGACCATCAAAGAGAGCATGTAAGGAAGAGGACAGCCAGAAAGGATGTGAAAGCCCGAGGATATGATGGAAAGACTGTCAAAAGAAGTTTGAAGAGAAAAAGATTAACTCCAACACTTATGAACCCATGCTAAGGGCCAGATGGAGTGGCAAAGAATCATAGGCACCTCTTTCTTCCCCCATGTAAATGGGAAAAAGAGTTGAGAAGTGAAGTGTAAGCATCTCATTTTGCTTCAGTGCTTCCTAGGAGATGCTGAGGACTTTCCACTCCCGGTAACTTTGGTAGAATCAGGCACTAATACTTTATTCCAATGAAAGCTGGGACTCCAGTTTTGAAACAATATAAATGATTAATTCCTAGCCATGGTGGCTTGCCTTGTACAGTTTAAGACCTTAAACCTGTCCCTTGCTCCAGCTGTGTATTTTGGTACTGTGCCAGGAGTAAATATAGCCAGTCCTGGACCCAGGACAAGTGTAACTGTCAATCCCTGGATTCTGCATTCTCAGAATCCTACTCACTATTATCAGTTTGTAAAGAGAGTAGCAGCCTATTAGATTTTAAATCTATTGAATTATGTTTGACTTTTAAAAATTATTTATCTTCCGTTTTGTAATCACTTAGATGTGATTAGAAACTGATAATTACAATGTCGTCTTCCTTTTGTGCTTTCTTGGGTTGGGGTAAGAGAAGTACCAATTAGCAAGTCCTATTGCAACATACCATATCAAGGAAAGTCCTGTACAATCAGTAAAGTATATTTTCCTTGGGTAAGGCAGTTAGTATGCTTTCTTTAGTGGTCTTAGCCTTGGCATTGTGACACAGCATTCATAGAACCCCAGCTTAGCTGTACACTGGGGCCAGATTTCCAAAAGCATTCATTTTACCTTTAGGTACTTAAATGAAGCATGTGACCTGATTTCTCAAAAATATGAACATAAGAACATAGTAAGAACGGCCACATGGATCAGACCAAAGGTCCATCAAGCCCAGTATCCTGTCCTCTGACAGTGGCCAATGGCAGGTGCCCCAAAGGGAATGAACAGACACGTTATCATCAAGTGATCCATGCCCTGTCACCCAATCCCAGCTTCTGGCAAACAGGCAAGGGACCCCATTCCTGCCCATCCTGGCTGATAACCATTGATGGACCTATCTTTCATGAATCTATCTAGCTCCCTTTTGAACCCCGTTATAGTATTGGCCTTCACAACACCCTCTGGCAAGGAGTTCCAGAGGTTGACAGTGTGTTGCGTGAAAAAATACTTTCTTGTGTTTATTTTAAACCTGCTACCTATGAATTTCATTTGGTGGCCCCTTGTTCTTGTATTATGACGAATAAATAACGCTTCCTTATTTACTTTCTCTATACCACTCATGATTTTATAAACCTCTATCATATCCCCCCTTAGCTGCCTCTTTTGCAAGCTGAAAAGTCCCAGTCTTATTAATCTCTCCTCCTAGGAAGCCGTTCTATATCCCTAATAATTTTTGTTGCCCTTTTCTGAACCTTTTCCAATTCCAATATATATTTTTTGAGATGGTGTGACCACATCTGCATGCAGTATTCAAGGTGTGGGTGTACCATGGATTTATATAGAGGCAATATGATATTTTCTGTCTTATTATCTATCCCTTTCTTGATGATTCCCAACATTCTGTTCGCTTTTTTGACTGCCGCTGCACATTGAGTGGATGATTTCCGAGAACTATCCACAATGACTCCAAGATCTCTTTCTTGAATGGTGGTAACTAATTTAGACCCCATCATTGTATATGTATAGTTAGGATTATGTTTTCCAATGTGCATTACTTGGCATTTATCAACATTAAATTTCATCTGCTATTTTGTTGCCCAGTCACCCAGTTTTGTGAGATCCTTTTGTAGCTCTTCGCAGTCTGTCTGGGATGTAACTATTTTGAGTAGTTTTGTATCATCTGCAAATTTTGCCACCTCACTGTTTACCCCTTTTTCCAGATAGTTTATGAATATGTTAAATAGAACTGGGCCCAGTACAGATCCCAGTACAGTAACTACCCTCATAGTTAGAAAGTTTTACCTAATATCTAATGTAAATCTCTCTTGCTGTAGATTAAACCAATTACTTCTTGTCCTACTGTCATTGGACGTGGCAGACCATTGATCACTGTCCTCTTTATAACAGCCTTAAACATATTTGAAGACTGTTATCTGCTCCCCTCTTGATTTTCTTTTCTCAAGACTGAACATGCCCAGTTTTTTAACCGTTCCTCACGGGTCAGGTTTTCTAAACCTTTTCTCATTTTTGTTCCTCTCCTCTGGACCCTCTCCAATTTCCCCACATCCTTCCTAAAATGTGGCTGTGACGGGCTGGATCACAGAAACCGCCTAGGAGTTGCCACCTGATGTGCCAAGACAACTTCTGCCCCTGCTTTCCTGTCCAGTCAGCTTAGGACTTCAGTGTCCTTCCTGGTTTGAGCCAGGCCCGCCAGCCTGCTGCAAACCCAGACCCAGGTCTGAACCATGTCCCCTAACAGCTGTAGGCTCAATTGAAAGCTGCTTACAGAAATGTTTCTGTCCTTGACACTCAGATGCCCAACTCCCAATGGGGTCCAAACCCCAAATAAATCCATTTTACCCTGTATAAAGTTTATACAGGGTAAACTCATAAATTGTTCGCCCTCTATAACACTGATAGAGAGAGATGCACAGCTGTTTATGCCCCCCCCCAAGTATTAATACAAAATCTGGGTTAATTAATAAGTAAAAAGTGATTTTACTAAATACAGAAAGTAGGATTTAAGTGGTTCCAAGTAGTAACAGACAGAACAAAGTGAATTACCAAGCAAAATAAAATAAAACCCGCAAGTCTATGTCTAATAAAATTGAATACAGACAAAACCTCCCCAGTTCCAGTAAGCTTCCTTTTACAGACTAATCTCCTTTTAGTCCAGGTCCAGCAATCACTCACACCCCCTGTAGTTACTGTGTTTTGTTCCAGTTTCTTTCAGGTATTCTTGGGGGTGGAGAGGCTATCTCCTTAGCCAGCTGAAGACAAAATGGAGGGGTCTCCCACAGGCTTAAATAGACTCTCTTGTGGGTGGAGACCCACTCCTCTCTCCTATGCAAAGTCCAGCTCCAAGATGGAGTTCTGGAATCACCTGGGCCAGTCACATGTCCACGCATGACTCATAGTTTTTACAGGCAGCAGCCATTGCCCACCTGGCATCTGGACTGTCTCCAGGAAGACTTCTTATGTGGATTGGAGCCTTCCAAGATGCATTGTTCTTTAAATGCTGCTTGACTGGGCATTTAACTTTGCGAATTCCTTTCTCCAGGTACTGACCAAATGCTCTACTAAGGTTATTTAGAAATCAAGCCGGTACACAGCCAATATTCATAACTTCAAGTACAAAAATGATACATGCATACAAATAGGATTAATAGATTCAGTAGATCATGACCTTTACATAGATATGTTACATGGCATACGTGGCATAGAACATATTCCAGTTATGTCATGTATATTCATAAGCATATTTCCATAAAGCCTCATGAGGAGCACCGTCACAGTGGCACCGAGAATTGGACACAGTACTCCAGCCAAGGCCTCACCAGTGCCAAAAGAAGTGGGACGATTACCTCCCATCTGTTACATACAACACTCCTGTTAATACACCCCAGAATATTAGCCTTTTTTGCGACTGCATCACATTGTTGACTTATGTTCAATTTGTGATCCCCTGTAATCCCCAGATCCTTTTCAGCAGTACTACCACCTAGCCAGTTATTCCCCATTTTGTAGTTGTGCATTTCATTTTTCTTTCCTAAGTGAAGTATTTTGCATTTATCTTGTAGAATTCAGACCAATTCTCCAATTTGTCATTTTGAATTCTAATCCTGTCTTCCAAAGTGTATGCAGCCTCTCCCATTTTAGTGTTATCTGCACATTTTGAAAGCATATTCTCCACTCCACTGTCCAAGTCATTTAATGAAAATATTGAATAGTACTGGATCCAGGACTGATCCCTGTGGAACTCCACTAGATATGCCCTCCCAGTTTGACAGCAAACCCTTGATAACTGCTCTTTCAGTATGGTCTTTCAACCAGTTGTATATGCAACTTAAAGTAATTTCATCTAGCACAAATTTCCAAAGTTTGGTTATGAGAATGTCATGTAGGACTATGTCAAAAGCTTTCCTAAAATCAGTGTTTATCATGTCTACTGCTTCTCCCCTATTTACCAGGCCAGTAACTCTGTTGAAGGAAATTAGTTTGGTTTGGTATGGTTTGTTCTTGACAAATTTGTGCTGGCTATTCCTTATGATCCTGTTCTACTCTAGGTGCTTGCAGATCGATTGTTTAATAATTTATTCTAGTATCTTTCCAGGTATCAAAGTTAGGCTGCCTGGTCTATAATTCAGCAGGTCCTCCTTGTTCCCCTTTGAAAGTTAACTACTGTGTTTGCCCTTCTCCAATCCTCCGAGACCTCATGTGTCCTCCATGAGTTCTCGAAGATCATTGCTAACAGTTCCAAGATTGCTTCAGCTAGTTCCTTAAGACTAAGTATTTTAGGATGAATTTCATCAGGCCCTCCTGATTGGAGTACATCCAACTTACCTAAATATTCTTGAACCTGTTCTTTCCATATTTTGGCTTGTGTTCCTTCCCCCTTGTTGTTAATGTTAATTGTATTGAGTATCTCATCACTTTTTAGTGAAGGCTGAAGCAAAATAGGCATTAAACACCACAGACTTCTTGATGTCATCAGTGATTGGCTTTCCTTCCCCGCTGAGTAGAGAACCTCACGTTCCTTTGTCTTTTTCTTTCTCCTAATGTACTCATAGAACCTCTTCTTATTGCCTTTTATGGAACTCATTTTTTGCCTTAGCCCTTCGGATTTTCTTCCTACATGCTTGTGCTATTCTTTGATACTCCTCCTTAGCAATTTGTCCTTGCTTCCACTTTCTGAAGGGTCCCTTTGTGATTTTCTGGTCACTAAAGAGCTCCTGATAGAGCCATATTGCCTTCTTCCTATTTTTCCTATCTTTCCTTCACGCTGGGATAATTTGCTGTTGTGCCTTGAGACACTGCCAGCTCTCCTGAACTCCTTTTCCCCCTTAGATTTTCTTCCCATTGGATCCTACCTACCACTTCCCTGTTTGTTAAAGTCTGCTCTTTTGAAGTCCATTGTCCTTATTGTGCTGCTCTGTCTTTCCTTTCCTCCCCTCAGAATCATGATACAGTCACTCTGATCAACTTAAGCCATAAAAATGTTAAATATGTTCCCTCTACATGTATTTGGTGAAGAAATATTTAAAATTATTTAATGTCTGTTCCTTTAGGCTGGCTTCACACATTCCTACATTTTTTTTTTCCTAATGAGAAAATATGAAACATCAACAGAATAATGCGGATGTTAAATTTGAGCCAGCCAACATAGCAGATGTAAACTCTGATCAAGGAACTCCGATGTGTTGCTAGAAACTGCAGATTTTTCCCCGAATGTCACCATATTCTTCCATAATTCTGACTCTTAAGTCACTGAAAGGAATCCCTAAAGACCACAGAGTAACAGCATTGAGTTGAGAGTTTAGATGCAGCATTTAATTTAGAGTTAGGTCTCTCCCCTTTTATGTCATTCTGCCTTGATCAGCTGCAGGGCAACACTTCTCATCAGCATTAAGGCATAAGGAGGAGATGTTGCACATATTGGTGTTGCTGATACTTTCAGAGTGCAAGTCAGAGGTGTGTACAGAGCTGGCTTACAAGCTCCCTGGTGCCCTTCTCTGACCTTGGCACAGCTTCTGGGCAGAGCTGGGTCCACGGTGTCATGTCAGAGCAGCCTGACAGCTGCTTTACCTTGTAATAGCTGTAAATGGCCACAAAAGGTTGATGTTGCAGCCAGAGTTTAACGTGGTACAGAGGCACACCAGCCATGCCCCAGTGTTGCCGTCCCTGAGCATTCAAAGATTGGATTTAATTTAAAAAAAAACAAAACGGTTACCTTCTCATAACTGCTGTTCTTCGAGATGTGGTGTTCATGTCCATTCCAATCAGGTGTGCACACGTGAATGACAGCTGGAAGATTTTTCCCATAGCAGCATCCGTCGGGCCGCCCTGGGCGCCCCCTGGAGTCGCACCTTCATGGCGCTCAGTATAGAGCCCGGTCGACCTGCCACCCCCTCAGTTACTTGTTGCCGGCTACTCCGACAAAGGAGAAGGAGGGTGGATATTGGAATGGACATGAACAACACTGGGCGGGAGGGATAGCTCAGTGGTTTGAGCATTGGCCTACTAAACCCAGGGTTGTGAGTTCAATCCTTGAGGGGGCCATTTGGGATGCAAGAGGGGTGAGAGGTGCAGGCAGGGAGTTGGGGGACGGGGTTCAGGAGGGGTTCGGGCTCCGGCCCGGTGCCGCTTACCTAAAGTCTCCGGGGTGGCAGCAGTGCACACCGGGACCAGGGCAGGCTCCCTGCATGCCTGCCCTGGCCCTGCAACACTCCTGGAAGTGGCTGGAACCACGTCCCTGCACGGCCCCTGGGGGAGCGGGGGGCACAGGGCTCCGGGTGCTGCCCTTGCCATGCCTCCAGGTACCTCCCCCGAAGCTCCCATTGGCCGCAGTTCCCCGTTCCCGGCCAATGGGAGCTGCGGGGGGTGGTGCCTGGAGGCAAGGGCAACGCATGGAGCCCTCTTGCCCCCTCCCCCCCGGGCCCCAGGAACATGGTGCCGGCCGCTTCTGAGAGCGGCACGGGGCCTTCGGCACCATGGGGGGCGATCCCGCGGGCCGGATCCAAAGCCCTGAGGGGCCGGATCCGGCCCACAGGCAGTAGTTTGCCCACCCCTGTTCTATGGCCTATGGTATGTAGGAAATCAGGCTAGAAGATCGAAGGGTTCCTTTTGGCCTATGAATCTGTGTCTGTTCTCTCCCCCACCTTTGGTGAAATGGATTTAATTTAAAATTCTGTTTTAACAAAATTGTGGAGACACTTGTCCAGCCAGATAGAGCACCTTTTGATACCTGCACTGCAGCAGTAAGAACAGTTGGTCCAGGAGCGACATCTATAAGGTTACCAACTATCTAGCATTTCTGGAAAATTATTTGCGTAATAGAAACTTCTGTCAATTTCTGCCATAGTGATCAACAGTGAAATGTAGGCAACAAGGGGCTCCAGAATTTGGCTTTGATCACATTTGTCACACACGGCAGTCGTCCTTACAAATGATATTGTACGAAGTTTTAATCTATTTCATGTGGTAGGATTAGAATAATGCCACACAGTTTTGGAGAAAAATGAGTACGACAAATGTGACTTGTTGAAAAGCACTTGCCTCTGTTTTTATAACCCCGATGTAATGATTTTATTTTCTCAGCAATGCAATTGGTCCTCTGGTAGCTCTCTGGCTTATATATGAACAAGGAGGTGTAATGCAAGAAGCTGTGACTCCTGTCTGGCTGCTGTTTTATGGAGGTGTTGGGATCTGTGTAGGTCTCTGGGTCTGGGGTAGAAGAGTTATCCAGACTATGGGTAAAGACCTCACGCCAATCACACCTTCGAGGTATGTACAAGATTACTAATTTGATTGCCTGAATTTCTAATAGGATCTAGTTTGAGAAATTGCTGCTCTAGTTTTATTTTTAATTGTGTGGACTGCTGGGTTTGCTTTTGATTTGATTCTAATGGTAACTTATTTGACCCTTTACCTTGTTAAAAAAAATCCCTGTAACTTAATGTGGTATGAATTTGAATTGTAGAGGTCTAGTTGACATAAGTATTCTACTGCTGTCCTAATTAACATGGGAAACTATGAAATTTGGAAATGACAAAATTAGCTTTTCCTCATGTGCTTCATAACATTAAAAAATATTAATCTGACTCTTATTTTTGCTTTAATGCATACTAGACCTCTGCTGCCACTAACCTAATGACTAATTAAGCATGATTCACTGGACTGTAGAATAGTAAAACGGCCTGAATCAGTGAGCTGTGCAATCAGTTTAATGCAGATAACTAGTGTGTATTGTTTCCATTATTCAGTAGTCCATTGTTCCCCCAATGTAATTCTATGACCAATTCAGTTGGAAGTAAACAATTGAAGAAGATACTGGTAAGACATTGGCACACTGCATGGTGTCAGTCCAAACTGATACAAAGAGTGACTGTGAAGTGTTTTCTTATGCTTCCTGCAGTGGATTCACTATTGAGTTGGCTTCGGCGTTCACAGTTGTGGTAGCTTCCAATGTTGGACTTCCTGTCAGTACTACACACTGCAAGGTATGCTTTTGCCATGTGACTGCAGTCATGGCAGTCTGGACAGTACATCTTTAAGTTTGCTGCTCAGGTCGCTGTACAATGGCATGATTCAATGCAGGAAAAAGCTGAAATAGTTCTCTTCTGCAAGGCAAAATCAAATTTATTCGAGGCATGGCCAAGTTCTGTTCTTTCAAAAACAAAAAAATAAGATATTTTCATCAGTGTAGAACTGGAAAAGTTTACTGTAAAAAATACATTTTTGATTTTCAGATTGAGAATCAGTTGTAACTGGGGCATAGGAGCATACAGGGTTTGAACTCGGTAGGCTCTGCCCAAAGTGACCCTTCACAAATATATCATCCCCAGCTCTAAAGAGAGAATGATCACAAGCAAAATCAAACAGTTTCATGGTATGTTGGGAGTAGAAGTAGCTGATGTGCTTTCCTTTGATCATGCCATTTGAGCCTAGATCTGTAGCATTCCTGCGTGTTCAGAAGCTATGACACCTTCCATCGTTCATACTTCACTGTCTTGATAAGTGCATGGCATGGGATTTCCTTCATGTAACTCTTATACGACAACATTTCCATCTATCTTTTTTTATTTCTTCACAGTGGATTTTGCATTGAAGTAATGTGTGCGCTAACGGTACTTGTAGCCTCAAATGTGGGTATTCCAATAAGCTCCACTCATTGCAAGGTATTGGAGTTTGCAGTGATAATATCAATCTAGAACAGTCCAGTTATGAGAAACGCTGATCGTTGCATTTTGCCTTCATTATGTTTTGCACCAAATAGATTTTGATGACCACAAACAAAAAATTCAAAAGAACTGAGCAATTGCACAAAAGGGTGGAAAGTTTAAGGTTCTTATCATAATGTTAATTTGGGCAGTGTGAATCTGACCAGTGTAGTTTACTGTTCACAATGTTACATTTACACCTTATCGTAGACTTAGGTAGTCAAGTTAACATATGTTTAGTGGTCTTATGTTGAGCACCCTCAATAAAGCATGAGGGAACTCTCATACAGTGTACATGCAACATGTAGTGTTCAGACAAAAGCTTAAATTGCTAACTATGGCGAGTAGGAATGCAACATTCCTATTCCGTGAGAAGCTCCGAAATTTAAAAGGAAAAAATCCGTAGTTTTGCAACAGCCAGACCCCTGTCCCTGTGGAGAGATCCAGGAAGGCACAGAGTCCCTGTGGCTTTAGTCACTAACCCCTAAACATTCGGTACCTTTCAGCTGTTCCAAGGTATAACATTTGTGAGCCAAGCAGGTTCCATCTACAAGGAGCCAATTGTAGCAGCAGACCTGGAACTTTTGGTTTTGGCCATTGGTTCGCATGCCAGAAAGTTACTCGAACTAGGCTTTTAGCAGTTAACCTGTATTTATTCTAATCCATGAAGCCTACGATTTAACACACAGGGGCTTCTGAATAGCTTATACTGAACGTGACAGGCAGATTTGATTAGCTTGTCCAGCACTGAAATAACAATGGAAAATGGGTGTTATAAACATCCTCTGTACGGAAGTGTGTATTTTAGCAGGCACCACTGTTGAATGCAGAACTCCTTGTTCTATACATCTGTAGTTAAGCAGAGCATATGAAGGCAAACTGCACGGGTTTGAAACCAATCTGAAAGTAGCTGTCATCGAATATCTACAAATCATTTTAGTTTTTCTCTTTTGAAGTTTTAACTGCTTTCCTAATCTTTAATCCATCAAAATCATTATTAATAAACTAAACTTTCATAATGTTTAGAGCTGGATTTACCAATGCCATCATTGCTGATATCTTTTTAAATTCCAAGAAAAAACTAAAAGTTCCATCTTGCTTACACACTAAACCAGGTTACTGCATCAAATGTCAGTCTTACACAATAGATTGGAAATACAAGCTGATACAAAAATTGTGTGAAATGTATAATATACATAGGGGTTCTGATTGTAAGTTTTAACTGATAAAACACCCCAATATCAAAAACAGACAAAACACCTGTTTTTTATCCAATAAACACCAGACATGTTTACTTGTATCTAAGGGCTTGTTTACACAGAGCAGTAACGTGGACTGTGGTGGTGTGATTTCTAAAGTGCACTAATATGTTGCACATTAATTGGTCCATGTAGACCCTGCTGGTGCATACTAAAGGTTCACTGGAGTGCTTTAACGTAGTGCTATTTGAGAGAGTTCTGCATTAAAGTGTACTAGGGAACTTTACAAATACTACTCTTTGCAATATTTACAAAGCGCCTTGAAAGATCCTGATTTTTGAACCTTGAAAGACCCAGAAGTGTAGGACTGGAAGGGAATTCAGTAGATCAGCTAGTCCAGTCCTGTGCACTCAAGGCAGGACTAAGTAATAACTAGACCATTCCTGGCAGATGTTTGTCTAACCTGTTCTTAAAAACCTCCAATGACGGAGATTCCACAACCTCCCTAGGCAATTTATTCCAGTGCTTAACTATCCTGACAGTTAGGAAGTTTTTCCTAATGTCCAACCTAAACCTCCCTTGCTGCAATTTCAGCCCGTTGCTTCTTGTCCTATCCTCAGAGGTTAAGGAGAACAATTTTTCTCCCTCCTCCTTGTAACAACCTTTTATGTACTTAAGTGTCATCATGTCCCCTCTCGGTCTTCTCTTCTCAATACTAAACAAACCAGTTTTTTCAATCGTCCCTCATAGGTCATGTTTTCTAGACCTTTAAATCATTTTTGTTGTTCTCCTCTGGACTTCCTCCAGTTTGTCCACATCTTTCCTGAAATGTGGCTCCCAGAACAGGACACAATACTCCAGCTAAGGCCTTATCAGTGCAGAATAGAGCAGAAAATTTACTTCTTGTGTCTTGCTTACAACACTCCTGCTAATACATCCCAGAATGATGTTCACTTTTTTTGCAACAGTGATATACTCTTGACTCATTGTTAGCTTGTAGTCCATTATAACCCCAAATCCCTTTCCACAGTACTCCTTCCTAGGCAGTCATTTCCCATTTTGTATGGGTGCAATTGATTGATCCTACCTAAGTGGAATACTTTACATTTGTCTTTATTGAATTTCTTCCTGTTAACTTCAGACCATTTCTGCAGTTTGTCCAGATGAGTTTGAATTTTAATGCTGTCCTTCAAAACGCTTGCTATCCTCTCCCAACTTAGTATCGTCCCAAACTTTATAAGTGTACTCGCTATGCCATTATTTACATCATTTATAAAGATATTGAACAGACCCAGACCCAGGACTGATCCCTATAGGACCCCATTTGATATGCTCTTCCAGCTTGACTATGAATCACTGATAACTACTCTCTGGGAATGGATTCCCAACCAGTTATGCACCCACCTTGTAGTAGCTCTATCTAGGTTGTATTTCCCTGGTTTGTTTATGAGACAGTCATGAGAGACAATATCAAAAGCCTTACTAATGTCAAGATATACCACATCTACTCCTTCCCCCCATCCACAAGGCTTGTTACCCTGTCAAAGAAAGCTATCAGGTTGGTTTGATATGATTTGTTCTTGACAAATCCATGCTGACTGTTACTTATCACCTTGTTACTTTCTAGGTGTTTGCAAATTGATGTGCGTGGTTATTTGCTCCATTATATTTCTGGGTACTGAAGTTAAGATGACTGGTTTATAATCTCCCGGGTTATCCTTATTCCCCTTTTTATAGCTTGGCATTATTTGCCTTCTTCCAGTCCTCTGGAATCTCTCCCGCCTTCCATGAGTTTTCAAAGATAATCGCTAAAGGCTCAGATATCTCCTCAGTCAGCTCCTTGAGTATCCTAGGATGCATTTCATCTGGCCTGCTGACTTGAAGACATCTAACTTGTCTAAGTAATTTTTAACTTGTTTTTTCTCTATTATAGCCTCAGCTCATACCTCATTATCACTGGTATTCACTATCTTAAATGTCCAATCACTACTAAATGTTTTGGTGAAAACAAATAAAATAGTCATTTAGCACTTCTGCCATTTCCACATTTTCGTTATTGTCTTTCCCCCATCACTGAGTAATGGGCCTACCCTGTCCTTGGTCTTCCTCTTGCTTGTATATGTTGAATGTTTTCTTGTTACCCTTTATGTCTCTAGCTAGTTTAATTTCATTTTGTCCCTACATGATTGTGCTGGAGATTTTTTATATTCATCCTTTGTAATTTGACCTAGTTTCCACTTTTTTAGGGTTCTTTTTTGAGTTTCAGATCATTGAAGATCTCCTGGTTAAGCAAGGGTGGTCTCTAACCATATTTCCTATCTTTCCTACACAGTGGAATAGTTTGCTGTTGTGCCCTTAATAATGTCTCTTTGAAAAACTGCCAATTCTCTTGAACTGTTTTTCCCCTTAGACTTGCTTCCCATGGGATCTTACCTACCAACTCCCTGAGTTTGCTAAAGTCTGCCTTCTTGAAATCCATTATCTTTATTGTGCTGTTTTCTCTCCTATCATTCCTTAGAATCATGAATTCTATCATTTCACGATCACTTTCAGCCAAACTGCCATCCACTTTCAAATTCTCAACCAGTTCCTCCCTATTTGCCAAAATCACATCTAGAACAGCCTCTCCCCTATTTGCTTTCTTCACCTTCTGAAATAAAAAAATGTCTCCAATACATTCCAAGAACTTGTTGGATAATCTGTGCTCTGCTGCGTTATTTTCCTAACTGATGTCTGGGTAGTTGAAGTCCCTCATCACCACCAAGTCCTGTGCGTTGGATTATTTTGTTAGTTGTTTAAAAAAAGTCTTATGCTCCTTTTGTTCCTGGTTAGCTGATCTGTAGTGGACCCTTACCATGACATCAGCCTTGTTTTTTACCCCTTTTATCCTTATCCAGAGACTTCCAACAAGTTTGTCTCCTATATGCATCTCATCCTCAGTGCACGTGTACACATCTCTGATTTACAAGGCAACAACTCCTCTCTTTTTTCTTTGCCTGTCCTTCCCATGCAAGCAAACATCTACATAAAACTCAAAAATTGCTATAAATAACCCCCCCAAAAAGAAGCCCTAAATGTATCATCACAATCCTTTCTAGACACAGTTTTCTTTGGACCAAGGGGCTATTCAGAAATCTGCTGTTGTTGTGTTTTTCTTTATTTAGGCTGGTTGCCGCTCCACCTCTAGACAACTGCAAACCATCTGGGGCCATCTACAATACTTGCTAGCCCCAGATTAGTGTATCAGTGACTGATGGGTTTATTCAGATTAAATGTTACATAGCTAATAAATTTCTCTTCGAACAGATTTTTATACCCTCATGACCTTATTAGGTGAAATCTTCTCTTAATTTATTCCCACAGGGAAAGTGTCTCTCTTCACCCTCTCCTAAAACACCTTGCTCTGCCCAATGTCACTAAACCTCTTTAAATGCAGGGAAGTTTTTATTTTAAAAAATTAATGTGGTTCAGTCTAGTCCAGGCAAAGATGCCATTTAGGACCAAATCCAGCTCCGCTTTGCGCTCAATGGAAAGATTCCTGTTGATAACAGTGCGACTGGGAGTGGGGCCTTCCTTTAGGAAGGATGCTCAGCCACAACATGGTAGCATGCCCACAAGCTCTTCTGTTAGCCTAGCTCATATCCATTCTTTAGGCTTTCACCATATGGCAAGACAGTTAATCCTATACCATGGTGCTGGGCATAGCTGACCAGCAGCTTTCATGATCATAGACTCCAAGCAGCGAGAGACAGAAGAGCTGCAAGTTCTTCTAGCTCTGCTCTCTGCCACAGCACGTTTGTCCATATTATAGTGTCTAGTTTTAAATGCCCTAACAAATGGGGCTTTCAGCACTTTCCTCAGGCAATTATGCCCCTGTTCGATAGATCTGTCAGCAATTCTTCCCCGCTAGCCTCACTTTTCCCTTTAATTGTTGAAGAACACCATTAAATTCAGTCTGTGGAATTTTTGTTTCTTCCATGCTGGAAGGATTTCTTGCTATTTTAACATTGGCTTCTATGGAGTTACACAGATTTTATACCAGCTGAGGAGGCCCAAGATGCTGCTTCAGGAGTTGAGAGAAAATACAATTTAGAAAAACTTCCCGGACATACTTGTTTCCACAAACTGTTTTAAAATGGTTAGGTTCCTCCCACCCCCAAGAAACTTCAATCTCAAACGATTTATTTCATACTCAAAAAAGTGGACTTGTAGCTGGTGAATTTCCTGATCTGAAAATGTAGTGAAAGGAAGTTAGATTTTAACTGTCTCCCTTGCTGAGTCTTATTCTGATGCAGTAATGTACCAGTTACTGCTAGATCCCCACAAGTCACTTCCTAACAGAGAAGCGTTTTCTGTTTCCAGTTCCCAGCTAATAAGAGTCGTGCCACTACTAATCAATGTTTTATGTCCTCAAGTGGCCACATCATTAATTGCATTACTTCTCGGGCCAGAGCAACTCTATGTCCCGGTTATTAATTTGTAATCCTGCCGTAATCCGCTGGGCAATATTTCCTGAGATGAATAAAACATTCCTCTAGTCCGTTGCTGCCCATAGGTGGTGGTATACTTCGCTGAAGTAAGCCACCATTGCTACAATACTTAAAAAACTATCTCCCGTACAGTAGTACGTACATAGAAGTTGATCTGCCAAACCCTTCTGTTTTCCTCAAAGGGTATTTCTCTGTTAACACCCTCTTGCCTTGACGTCCACACTGACTGAATTCTCCACATCATGAGGCTGGTCTAGTCATTTGTAGGAAGGGCTATGAACATTTGATACAAGGAGAGTTGCTGTGATTAGTGGTTGGCACAGGAGCCCAGGTTTTACACTAGAAAACATACTTGGCAGACTGCATAGGTTTTTATTTTTTAGATTTCAGTAGCACCCAAAATGTGCAAGATGTTTGGCAAACACCAAGGACAACTCAGTCCTTGCACCAAAGAGCTCTCGGTCTAAGGCCTCAGTTCTACAATGAGCCCCACACAGTAAGATCCCTTTGCCCATGCAGGGCCTATGGAAGTCAACAGGCTCTAGGTGGGTGCAGTGCTCTGCCTAAATAGAGGTCATTGCAGGTTTGGGGCCTAAAAGGGCAGAGGCACATAGAATTGCATTTATACGAGTAGAGTTAATTGCCATTTGGCTGAGATACCGGAATCTAATTAAGCTGGCTTTAAGTTGATGCATATACTATGCAAGACATTTAAGAGTCAGCTCCTGGGTGAGTTTTTCCTTCATTTTTTTTTTTTTAACCCCAGCAACCTGCAAGTGTTAAATTCCAGCCATCCTTTAACAAAGCATCAGTCTTCACTGAAGTCTGCATTATTTTAAGATCTTGGCTACTTACATTGCTGGGTATCAGCTGATTGGCATTGGGTTGATCATAGAAGTCTCTTAGAGGCTTTTTGATGTTAACCTTGTATCTCCTTAACCCTCTTCTCAAACTCCTAAGGTTGGTTCAGTGGTGGCAGTCGGCTGGATACGTTCAAAGAAGGCTGTTGACTGGCGTCTGTTCCGCAACATCTTTCTGGCCTGGTTTGTGACGGTTCCTGTCGCTGGCTTGTTCAGTGCTGGAGTCATGGCGATCTTGATGTATGGGATTCTGCCCTATGTCTGAATTGCCACTTCCCGCACGAAACACCCATGGGGGGGAGGAGAGGGAGGAGAAAAGCCTCTGCTAACCTGTCCAACGGAAGTGCTAGTCAGCAAGGATTCATCTTCCATATCTAACTTCTTATCTACTGTATATAACAATGTGTCATATTGGTGACATGGTGATATAATGTGGTGCCGTTCTTATATATTAAAGAAATATATGCATATAGTAGGGAATAGTACCTAAGTTATAATATAAGTGGGGTGAAAATATTGCCTAGAATTTAATATTTAGTAAAGTTTGTACATAATGTAACATTTCAGTGGTGATTTTTTTAATCTTTTAAAGAAGAGTATGGATTGGGAAATGTTTCTTGTCTATTTGATATAAGATAAAGCGAGGTACAGGATTGCATAACATGAATTTTTTTTAAAGTTAAGAGATACTGGAACAAAACATGTGCATAAGTGCTTTTCGTAAGATACCTTTGTTCATATCAGATTGATCTTTGTGTACAATACTATATGGCAACTGCTTTTGTAAATACTTACAAACAGTAACTTTTTAATGGTGCATTTCCCTTATATATTTTGGATAAGAAAGTTTAGAAAGTACCAAAGAAGCAGGGAAATAGCTTGCTAGAGTTATGTTGTTGTCAACCTGTGTGTGTACCTGTGTGTTCCCACTTCTAATTAAAGATTGTTTTCACTAAGCTATCACCAGCAAAGCTGGGATAGTACTGTTCATGTTTGATTGTAACTAGCAAAAAAGTATTTTACAGTTATGCTTGTTCTCGTTATTCTGTATGCTTAACACTACTGTTCATGTGATTAGTCAACTAACTTAATTATGTTTTGAATCTGAAATACACTAAATATTCATCTTCCATCTTCCCTCACCCCTATCAAATCTGAACTCAGTCCTGCCATCAACCTGAACAGGAGCAAGATCAAGCCTTAAATATCTTCTCCTTCCCCAGTAGTTCTCCACCGCAGAATATCAGAGAAATGGGTGGATGATTACATGGCCAGTACTCTAAAGTCACGCATAGAAATTGAGGAAGGTAGGTAGGTAATAAGTGTGCCTGGCACTTGGGGATTAGAAAGTAATGAATAATAATGGGCCCTGCCCCATGAATGAATTGTTTCAGGAGTACAGTTGTGTAATTGAGGCTATCGGATCAGCCTGTGTTATGGTTACTAACACACACTCTAGGGCCAGGTTTGCATGTTGGGTAGTACCCTCCTCCACACGTAGCCCTGTGTTCTTCAGTGGAATAAGATGCTGCTCATTGTGACTAAGGGCAGGTCTACACTGCAGTCTGAGGTGGGACTGCAGCACAGACAGACATGCCTGAACCAGCGTGGCTGAAAGTAGCAGTGCAGATGTGGTGGCATAGGCCTCGGTGCGGGCTGGGTACAAACTTGCATTCCTCGCCTACCCTGCTGTTTTTAGCCAGTCTGCAGTCACACTGTAGATTGTGGTGTAGACATGACCTGTGCGGGGATGAGAGTCTGGCCCGAGAGGAACAGAGTCTGTGGATACACATGTTAAGGTTGAGATTGTCACAGCAGTGCAGAGGATTACATAGAACAAGCGTGGCTTGAATCTCAGCCTAGAAGTCTTGATGCCGTTCAGGCTGAGGTTACTGTTCTGGGGGTGGAAGACAGTGTTTGGATGGAGATGGGAACCTAGTACTGTTTAAATGCTGCTAAAATTTTGATAGACAAACATTCTTGGTACTCTGTTATGACTTTTTCCATTGGTCATTCATACTAAATTTATAATAAAAAGATAAATAGCCCCTAGTTTGTTTGCCTTGTGAATTTTTTGAACATTACTCATCTGCGTCAGACATGACTGGAAAGGGCACAAGTGCTAAAGATTTCTTACTGTGGGCAGCTAGAACTTACACTTTGTATTTTTTCAGATCCTGGTTGTTTTTTGTCCACTTGAGTCCTTGGATAGATTTGGACAATCGCATAGTAGTAGCTCAAATAAAAGCTCTGTGTACAGCAAACAACCCCTTCCATGATTTCTGTTGGTCTGGCAATCCCAGCACACACCTACCTGTCTCCTGAATCACCACAGCCTGGTCCAGTGAGGGCTCCTGTCGCAAGTGTCATGGGTGGATGTATATTAAGGTGTCCCCTCGATACTGCCATGTATTCAGCAACTCCTGCCCTGATGTCTGGTTCAAACAGGGCGCTCTAGGGAAACTCCCCTTCAGTGGAAGCCACAAACATTTCCATCATGATGGTTTCATGCTTCAAGAGCACTGCCCCTGTAATCTCTCTCTGTGGTCTAGCAAGGGCACCCACTCTGGGCTTCAGGGTCACTGGGCTCTTGAACGGAGACCCGCATCTCAATCCCTTCTGCCCTGGGTATTTCCAGGCTTCACGTCCACTGACTATACTGTGAAATCCCAAGGAAGAGAGACTGCCTAAGCAGGCCTGCTTCTTTTGTATTCAGAGACCAAAAGTGCAATTGCTCACCATTATAAGGTACCACACAGCACTTCCTATGCAAGCCTATCTTATTCGTAAGGTAAAAGCACTACAGAGAAAACATTAACAACAAAAGAACCTACATGCATGCTAATAAGTTTACCAGATCTTACCACAGATCTAACAGACCTCTGGCAGGAACAGGCCTTAAAAACCCCATCCAAGAGGTCTCCTTGTGGTTTCAAGTTCACCACAGCTTCAGCTCAGAACTAGCATGGTCTTTATTAGGCCTCAGTAGGCCCAGTCCTTCCAGCCCCACCTTAGGATTGGGCTACTTCATGGACCAGGTGTCCTGTCCATTTGCTGGATCAGGAAGAAGGCCCTGAGCTATTTATCCCCAAACCCTTTTTGTCTGCTGGTCCCTGGAGAATCCAGCGTGAACTAATCCATGCCCACCTCTCCAGGGGTGGCTTCAAAGGGCTGATCACTGGAGGAATGACATTAGCTTCCTCCTCCTTCTAGAAGAACTACATACAACACCACCCACACAATGGCATGTTTAATGCAATGGACCCCAAAGGGATTAAACCTAATTCAGGAAGGTTTATGAAAATTCCACGAGGTTTGCCCAGGAGAGCCTCAGTCTGTCACAGGTGGAACAGTGGTTTTTAATTGTCAAACACTGAATTTATATAAAAGCTGTAGAGTTTGGGTCTTGATGGATGGGATTTATGATTGGTGACTGAGTGACAAAACCATGTAATAGCCCCATCCTAAGAATGTAAGATTTAGGAAGACTGCTGAAAGAATTCACCATATTCTGTGACTTGTATAAACATACACTGATCCAGTGGTCTAGAGCTCTAGCTCAGGCAAGGGCCTGAGTCCAGTGTGAGATGTCGCAGGCCAGATTTCTCCAAGGGGCGGGGGGATGGGAGGAGAGAGCACTCTTGGCTGTCCTGAATGAGATGTGCTTTCAGAGGGGGTGGCTGTGGTTCTGAATATACATCCACAGCAGGCCTTACGTTGACAGGAGCCTCTTCCCCTCCGGCTGAGCACACAAGCGGCACCATTTTCAGAAAGAGGAAGCCTGGGCCCCAGGGGGTATCTAGGCACAGAAGGCTAAGACACCATGTAACAACCTCAGGGTAAGATGGGAGAAGAGCCTCCCAGGGGTCAGAGAGCCATGGCACAGAAGAGGACCCTGGCAAAAAGAACTAACCTTCATTAAATGCATTCTTGAGTCAGTCACACACACGCACACCCCACCCTCAGCCTCCAAGAGCCAGCCACAGTGCAACAGGGCACAGAGACAGGTCTCAGTCAGCTGTGCAGGAGGGGACAGTGTGTGACACACAGCAGCAGTAGGGTACTTGTTTGCTGACCCTGGATAGGCACCCACTACTCTGCTTCCCACACTAATCAGAAACATGGGGCAAGCATAGTGCTACACACCACAGAGCAAACACGGCTCCTTTCCCAATGGCCTGGAGTGGTGACTGAATAACTAGTACAAACAAGTCAGATGCAGAGCTGAACAAAGGACGTGGCATGTCCTGTGCGAGCCGTGTCCTACTCCATCTCTGGGCAAAACTGAGATGGTGCATTGCTTCTGGGAAGGCACGTGACACTCCATTTGGGCTGACTGCCACACACACATGGATACATGTCAAAGACAATGAGCCAGGAACACTCCAGGAGCAATGGCACCATCCACACCAACAAAGCAAGTGACACCATTGCAAAGGCACGTGGAGAAGGAATTCTTGCTCCCCTTACATGCAAATGGAACAAGCCACACAACCATGGAACATCTGAGGCAGAGAGGAGGTAGGTCTCTCCCTGGCTGCTCTCTATAGACCAAAGCCAAGCCTAAGGAGTTCAGTTCCCGGTTAGGCCCCTCCGTGGAGCGGCCAGGTTTTCAAAAAGGCTCAGTGCCAGCAGGAGACCAGTGAGAACGGGCACTGAGCTTTTGAAAATCTGGCCCTAAAACAAGAGTGCAACAAAAGCTGAGATTTCCAACATTTTCAGCTAAAAGCTTGTGAGAATTTCTTGCAAAAATTTGGGCCCATTAAAGTCAGTGGGGGTGGGTCTGAGCAAGTAGATCGCGGGGGCAAGGTGTCAGAAGGGAGCTGCAGGGCTCGCAGAATGAGAAAGGAGATTCCGTACTGGCAAAGGTGCTCATTGCAGTTATTAAACCCCATTACCATGTAGCCTCAGAGACGGTACCGATTGTGGTATTTCCGCAGAGAACGCCATTGTTACGTATGCCTCTACTCTTTGCAGCATAGATCCATCACGCTTCACCCTGAGAATGGGGCGTAACGACATATTGGCCTAGAGAGGCAACACTCAGACTCTTCCCCAGTTTTACAGGGGAGTCCCCAGGGCTTCCAGGCCAGCATTTAGCACATGCTTCCCCAGACTTAGTGGAGGAACTCAGGAGATTTGGAACACACAATGTCCATGAGCTAAGCGCAGCATGTGCTGATCAGGAGAATAGGTAACTAACACAAGCAGCCTTTGTTACAGACCACTCCCAGGAGATAAGGCCATGATTCCCAGACAGACCCAGCACATGCCATTGGGCCCAGATTTGCTGGGTGCTCTTTTCAAAATCCCCTTATATAGGTACCTAAATGGGTGCCGAGTCCTTTTGAAGCTTGGGCCTCGATTATGGGGGCAGAGCACATGAAAACCTCACCCCATGTATCCAAACTAAGCCCTTTTCTCAATCTGCTATTACGCCTGTCTGCATTGCCATCGAAATATAATCAATGAACACAGGATGCCAGCAACTGTATAAATAGACAAGGCTCCAATCACAACAGCTGAAGCCAGGGTTGCACTGAAATAAACAGTGTTGCGAGCCAAAGGGGAGCGGTCTGTTTGCTTTTTATTTACTTGTCCCTCCAACACACCTAATCCTGCCACAGGCTTTTTTCCAATACAGTGAGATTTTTCACAGGATATTGTGGCACTCACCCAAGCTACCCCCCCAAAGCCCATGCTTTCTGAGGCTCTCAGTAACTATCAGGCAATAGTACAAGTGCCCCATCACACCTTCTAACAGATGGACCAAAACGGCTAGGTCCAAGAGTCTATGGCGTTACAGGAGAAATTTTCCAAAGTTCCTCAGAGATTTAGGTGCATAAGACCCATTGAAAGTCAATGAGATTCATCATAAATCCCACAGACATTCTGGAACTCTTCCTCTTTATTCATTTAAATCAGATATGTTTAAGCAGATTATTTCCTATTAGCAGGAAGGAAGAAGCTAGGTCCTTATTGCAACATTATAAGCTCCCTTAAATACTCCTGGACTCTCCTTTTTCTGTGCTGAAGTCAAATATAAAATAATTTGTTTTTCACATGTTCCCCATGTTAGTCCCTTCTTCCTTACAAATGAGGACATGACACTTTTCATCAGTACATCTCAAAGCACTTTACCAAGCAGGTCAGTATCACTATCCGGAAACTGAGGCACAGAGCAGTGAAGAGACTTGCTTTGCTCAAGGTCACCCAGCAGGCCAGTGGCAGAGCCAGGAACAGAAGCTAATAATTCACCAAAGGGAGGCATGCCAAGTCTCTACCGAGAGCCAGTAGCCCACTGGTCATCATGATTACTGTGCAATGTACGTATGGGCAATATTTAAGGAGTTGCGTATCAATACTAGAAATGATGTTCTCAAAGCCTAAGAGTTGAGACGGGGCACCAGGCAGTGACATGCCTCAGACAGCTTCCTTTCAGACACGGGGTAACAGATGCTTACATCCCTGTCTGGTCACTGTGTGCCTCACTGCATAGGCCTATTTGCATCCTGAGCCAGAGGCTGAGTGAAGAGATGGTGAAGTCTACACAAAAAGGAATATACAGGAAAAAACAAGCAGCAGGGGGCATCCTGTTTATGAATAAGGACAGTGGATTGTTCTGATATAGCTCGGGGTGCAGACAGGCACCATAAATCTTTCCCTGAGGAAGCAAGCTGACATGTGACTTCTCTCATGAACAGAGGCTCAGAGCCACGCCTGGCTGTAAAACACTGCAAGGACTTGGGTGAACAGTGCTCTGTAAGACATGAAAGTATCTACTCAAGGTCTACAATGCCTGTTATGATTTTATTTTATACATACCCATTTGTTTCCAATACTACTACTTGCTATCACGTGAATCTCTGATCTTTGCCAAATAAATGTGTCCTGATTTCACTATAATCACATCCCAGTACTGGCTGTTAAGCAGAGCGGGGATCTGAGGTGGAACTGATAAGCTGGGGACACATTTCCTTGGAAGCAGCCAATCTGTGAATACTGCGAATGTCTAGTGGACAGGGGCTACACACTCCAGGGAGATGCTTGATGGGCTCAGGGGTTGGGTGTGCCTATTGCTAACCTGTTGAGACAGAACAGGGCCTGTGTGCCTGAAGGGGAGTGCTTGTGTTGCCCGTGGCTGGTGGAGTCAGGGAACTCCACCCTGACCCAGGCTAGGGTCCTCACACTAAGGGCAGGTGGTAGCGAGCTGCCTCCCAGCCCTGGGTATCCCTGGGAAGCCTCACAAGAGGTGCAGTGATTTACCCAAGGTCACACAGTGAATCAACAGCAGCACTGGCAACAGAAGCCACCTCTCCTCCCACCCAGGTCTATGCTTTGTGCAATTAGCTGACTCTGCTGCCATTTCCTGACCTCAACCCAGAAACCCGCAGGCCACATCAAGAGCTCAGGGAAGGAAGTGGCATGAACATGGAGGTGGGAAAGAGTTGGAAGACAGTCCAGCAGCTGAGCTAAGCAGGGAATGTGTTGGGATCTCTATGCGCTTTGGGTTGCTCTCCTTTGCATGGGATTATGGGAAAGATAGGTAGGTCTCAGCTGCTCTTTGCTGTTGATGAGAAGGGAATGGGGGAGCTTGTGGTGAAATGCCTGTGCCAGGCATGGAAGGCAAACATGCTATTTCTCCCTGTTCTGAGGTTTCACATGTTCTCTCAACAATGTGTATGGTGCTGCTGTAGCAGCAAGGTCCAGGGCCCTGGTCTTGGTATGCAGATTTCAAAAATGGCCGTACACAACTGCAAGCAGCTGCTGCAGCTCTGTGCACAAATGAGTTATTTGTTTCGCCAGCTAGCCAGCCACTCGCAAAGACTTGATTTGCACACACACTCTCAAAGTTGCACATTCATTAATATTAGGCATGCAATTGCACATGTCCTGGGGGAAAAATCGGGTCCTCCCTGTCTTTCAGTAGAAGTATTGCTATTAAATAAATTGTTACAGGGAGTGCAGAGACCCTGCTTTTCTATTCATTCCCAGGGTTCGTCTTCATGTAGTTTGGCAATAAAACCTGCCCTGAGAACCGCAGGAAACTGAGAAACAGAACATGGGAAGGAGGTTTGGTCAATTAACACGTATCCCCTGCGATCTCCAGAGAGCCACTGTATGAGATATGGGTCAAGCTTTGGGGCCCAGAGTTAGGCTCCTAAATCCATCTTTGGGCACCTATATTTAATGTGACTTGATCTTCAACAGGGCTGAGCACCCAGCAGCTCCCGGTGATTTCTCCAGCACCTGTAACCCTTATGTTCCATGGTTCCATGTTCCGGATCCCCTCCCCCTCTGCAAACATTTACATACTTGAAGAGTCCCATTGATTGCCCTCAGAATATTCACAGGCTTCATGTTAAGCAGGTGTGTAAGTACTTGCAGGACTAGGGTCTGGGTCAGGAGCAGCAGTGGGAGAGGACACTGGTTACTGTAGGAAGTATGTGGAGAAAATTTTTTAGATTGGGGTAAAATTTTCAAAAGCGCCCAGCTCCTGTTGCCTTTCCCTGACACGTAGGCTCCTGGTGCTCCCGTCATGTCCAAAAATGGGCGTTGGCACTTTTGAAAATGTTACCCCTGTTAGGATATAGATATTCAGGCCTGTCTGCAAAGGCCTGTACTTTAAGAATTTAGGTGTATTCTTATCACTTGGCTAGTTATAGAGGTATAAAAGAAAGAATCAAAATCCCTGTCTGCCGGTGTAAGGGCCTTCTCTTCCTGTAACAGTCTGAGGCCCTGTTCTTAGGCTAAGGCCTTCGGCTAAGCAGCAGAGGCAGCCATAAGCTGGGAAGCGACCGGTCACATCCTCACATTCCAAACTAGTCACATTGAAAGAAGGTGCTATTGGGCTGTTAGGAATACAATCCTGTCCTGATAGTGCCTATCACCTCCAGAGAAAGGGAAGTGCCTAGAAAATGTAAAAGGAAACTTAGTTTGATAGCATCCTGTCTGGCAAGAACTCACTTATCAATAGCTGGGATGTGAAATCCTCACTTCTGTATTGTCTTGTCATTATAGTTCCCTCTTTGCTATTGTTTGTCTGTATAATCTCTGTCTGGTTCTGTGATTGTTCCTGTCTGCTGTATAATTAATTTTGCTGGGTGTAAACTAATTAAGGTGGTGGGATATAATTGGTTACATAATCATGTTAGGATTGGTTAGTTAAATTTCAGGAAAGTGATTGGTTAAGATATAGCTAAGCAGAACTCAAGTTTTACTATATAGTCTGCAGTCAATCAGGAAGTGAAGGGGTGGGGGTGGGCATGGGCATGGGCGTGGGCATGGGCATGGGCATGCGGGTGGGGGAAATGGGAACAGGGAATGGGGGTGGGGAAATTGGAATCGTGTTTGGCTAAGAGCAGGAATGGGAACAGGGACACAGGTGTAAGGCTCTGTAGTGTCAGAGCTGGGAAGGAGGATACTAAGGAAGGAAACTGGAATCATGCTTGCTGGAAGTTCACCCCAATAAACATCGAATTGTGTGCACCTTTGGACTTCGGGTATTGTTGCTCTCTGTTCATGCGAGAAGGACCAGGGAAGTAAGTGGGTGAAGGAATAAGCCCCCTAACAACCCCCTGTATTTTTTCTACCACATTTGGCCCCAATCCTGCGTGGTGAGGCACTCGACGTCCATGGGCCTCCCCTGTAGCCACACACAGAGAACACTTGCAGGATGAGGCCCGTAAAGACCTTTCAAGAGTCCCTCATGACCTTCCTTAGTAACCACGGCGCTGTCATCCACTGACAGGAGAGTCCTGGGAGGAGACAGGACCCTGCAGAATGTCACCTGGGAAGGTTTTTTTAAAATGGGAGAGGATTTCTAAAGAGTCTGCCCTACTTTTGCTTTATTAGAAACCAGCAAAGCTGCTTGGCTGCTGGATGGTCTATCAAGAACCATGTTAGCATGCAGAAAATTACAAACTAAATCCCAGCAGTTCGCACCTGTCAAGCTTAGCCTGGCAGATGTGCTTGCTAAAAACAACACACGCTGTTTCATGATCTAAAATAGTATTTCAGAGCTCACTGGCTGTTCTGAGAGCTCTCCTAGTGGGGTTACTGGTTTCCAAATGTAGGTTCCCCAGAGCCTTCAGTGATTTCAATACTGTCTGCCAGCTTCTGTTTGGATTCTTTGAATTGCTGAGAGACCTCTCTAGCTAAACTGTTTAAGTAGATCAGCTATGGGCCGTTTTATACCTAACTCAATTAAGGATCATGTAGTTTACATTTCTAAAGTTTATATACTCAGTTATATTAATGGGCCAAATTCTCTGCTGGTTTTGCTTCACTGACTTCAGTGGAGTGACGGCAGCAGGGAATTTGGCCCTGTGCATTTATAGACGGATTTTCAAGAGGGCTCAGCTCCCGCTTCTAGGCACCTAAAAGAACTGGCCAGATTTTCAAGAGGACTCAGGACCCAGCAGCTCCCACTGAGGAGAGTGGAAAATTCCCCTTTCCTCCCTCACTGAGAACAACAGGAGCAGCAGAGTCATTCTGAAAGTGGGGCTCAGGATTTTCCAACTGCTGCGTGGCCATGGGTGAGTCACGTCCCTTCTGTCTCCCCTTCCACTCTTTGGCTATGAGCTCTTGGGTGGGGAGGGAGAGAGAGAGTGTGAGAGTGAGAGTGTATGTGTGTGTGTGTACACAGTGCCTAGCACAATGAGGAGGTGATCTCAGTTCAAGACTCAGTGCAATACACATAATAATCAAAACACGTATATAGTGAGCTAAATCCCACGCTCTCTGCAGGTGTTAAGTTAACAGTAAGTATTATGTTGGACTTGAACTAATCTGTCCACATAAACAATGGACAGATTAGTTCAAGGGAATTAAGCAGATGATGGTTCAATGGAAACTTGCTTAACCAGACCCACCGTGCTCACAAAATACTCCTTGACCAGTTTCATAGCATGTAACAGAGACGGGCTGAAACCCTGGCCTGGATTCCAGAACTTGGGTTGCTAGGAAAAGTTGATGCAGGTATGAACTGGTACCTTGCACCTGGTTCTGCTCTAGCAGAGCAAATAGCTGCTCTGCACTGGCATATGGACTGCGAGATACACTGGCGTGTTCATGCTGCCCAGTATGTAGCTTACTGCAAAACATCCCTCTGCTCTGACATTATATTCCAGTACTTGGAACGTCTGCCCTTCCTTGGAACAATGGCCCATGTAGCCAAACACAGACAAAACAGCCAGACCCGAGGGGTTAGGGAGCCGCTGCTTGTCCGGCAGCCGCACAACTGGGGAGGCGCATGGGGGATGGTACAGTCCAGGGAAGGGGCGGGGACTTGTGCCATCACCGGAGGCCGCACCTGTCAGTGTCACGATAATGGTGGAGAACCACACAGACATGACAAAACACTCCCTGGCGCCTGCAAAACCAGTCCCGATTGGTACAAACATTAAAAAAGCACATGACCCTGGGTAAAAGGCCCTTCAGTTCCTGAGTGCAGGAAAAAATGGATGTGGGAGATCTCTACCCTAGGTTATCACACACGCCCTTAGGACAGATCTGGTGAGCTGCTAACTTGTGCCATGAGGTGCTCCTGTTGGATTTGGGGCCTCTAGGGGGCAGGAAGAAAGGTCATCTGAGGTCACCAGTTCTGTCTGTGAGGGTTATTCACAGGGCTTTAGCCGTGAGAGCTGCAGATGGACCTGCGTGCTGCAGCCACGGGCAAGCAGCCCGTTGCCATGTGATGTGTCTACACAGTATCCTACACAGTCACATACACCCTCCAGGCACCAGCGCCTGACAATAGGTCTGTCTACACTTCGAGCTGGAGCTTGAAGAGACATACCCGTGCTAGCTCTGATCGAAGTAGTGTGCTAACAACAGAGTGTAGCGGTGGTGAAAGCAGCCAGGCACCCCAAGTATGTGGCTAGTGTCTCGGACCGGTATGTACCTGGGGCAACTCCCTCCCCCCGCCATGGATATGCTGCTATTTTTAGTGCACTAGCTTGACTAGAGCTAGTGTGGATAGGTCTACTCAAGCCGGGAATGACAGCTCCAGCTCGAAGCATAGCCATACCCGGTGTCTCTAGTTCGGGGCTTAGGGCATCACGTCATTGTTGCCTCCTCCCTGTAGCCCAGGGGCAGCGTTTGCTACTCAAACCCTGGTCAGTTCCTGTCCTGTTGGCAGCTGGTTGCAGTGATTTCTTTGGAGGGATTGTTACACCAGACACAGTTTCACCTGAACTTGCCTGCTAGAGGGGCAGTGGCTGCCAGACACTTTAACGTTTGCAAAGCTGCAAGTGAAGTTTCCTTTAACCCTGAAGAGAAAGGCAAGTCCAGTCATCTGCCAGCTTCACCCCATTTAGCTCAGTGCAGCATTTGGGGTGTTCCTAGATGATGGAGTTAAAAAAGCCAAACCAAAGAGCGCGCACACTGGAGCAGGAGGTCCTCCCTGCAAGCACTTGGTTGTTTTCATTGCAGCCTCTCTCCAGAGCCCCCAGGAAGCTCCCCATATTTACAAACAGAGGTTCCGGTGCCACCAACTGGTGAGTGACTATACCCAAGTGGAGAGCCCCAGTAGCTTCAACAGGGCTTCTCCCACGAGTCAGGTGACTCACTTGCTAAAGTGTGGGCAGCATGGGGCCCGCTGTCCGTCACGCGGGAAGCACAGTTGCTGGGTAGGTATTTTTGAAGCATTCCAAACTAGATTAGCCTGTTGGACCGTACCCCTCCTCTCCGATTACACTGAGAAGCTCCTGCTGATTTCTCCACTCTGCCTTAAGTAACTTTACATTCTTTCCATGCACTGTGGCAATGATCCAATACCCACTTTAGCCCTGCTGCTGGTTTTAAAAATATCAGAGCACTCAGTGCTCCCCTGCAACTCAGTCTTTTGGAAAGGGCCTTGTCTCAGCTCTGACCCTGCCGTTGCCTGTGCTCTGATGTATTAGGGGAGCAGCCCCTTTCCTTGCTAGCTAGCGCATATCAGAGAGCCATCAGCTTCCCAGTTCCAGGTGATTGCATGTAGACTTGAATGTCACAGCATTCTACAAACCCCATCGTCTCGGCTAACCGTGTAATGGGGCGAGAGAGAATGTGTGTGGGGGTGGGGGTGGGGGTGGGGGTCTACACACCACTGCCCTTTAATGGACGCAATAACAGCTGCTCAATTGTGCCATAAAGTCTATCCCAGAAGCAACACAAAGATTTTCTTTTGGCTCAAGTGGTAGGTGTCTGCTAGGAAAGAGAGCCGCGTGGATAAGGCACTGGAGTGAGACTCAGGAAATGTGGGTTCAATGCATGGCTCTGCGATAGACTCACTGTGCTGTGTGAGCCTGGGTAATTCAATTAAAATGGGATTTTCAAAAATATCTTAGGGAGTTAGATTCAGAGTTTAAGGACAGAATGGCCCATTCAATCATCAAGCCTGACCCCCTGAATATCACAGGCCATTACATTTCACTGCGTTACCCCCGTACTGAGCCCAAGAATTTGTCTTTTGGCTACAGCATCTCTTCCAGAAAGGTACCCAGTCCTTTATCCACCACTGCCCTTGAGACTGGGTTCCAATGGTTAATTGCCCTCTATGTTAAAAAGTTGTGACATTTCTAACTTGAATTTGTCTGGCTTGTGCTTCCAGCCATTGGTTCTTTTCTGCCTTTCTCTTCTAGATTAAAGAACCCTTTAGTACCTGGTATTTTCTCCCCGGGAAGGTACTTCTACACTAGTCAAGTCACCTCTCAATTTTCTTTTGGATAAGATAAATAGATAGAGCTTTTTAAGTCTCTCACTGTACTTTAATGGGAATCGGATGCCTGACTCCCGAAGGTGAGGCATCATCACCTTTCCTCTTGCTGTGCCTAAGGTCCCCCTATATAACCTGGGGACAATGATAACCCTTTCTCCTGCTTTGCATCTGTCTGGTCCGTGTAGACTAGAATCATAAAATCATAGAATATCAGGGTTGGAAGGGAAGTCTCTTCAGGGCAAGAGGAGTCTCTAACTATGCATGCGTACAGCACCTGGCACAATGGGGCCTCTAGACGCTACTACAATACCATACAAAAGTAGATCTCTGCATCTTTCAAAAGTCCAAACGATGGGATCCGGTACAAGTATAAAAGAAACCTTCATCAAAAGGAAATACAATATTTTGAAATTCCCTGTTACAGTGAGGTCTGCACACTGCTAGTCTTTGGTCAGATTTTCTGATTAACAAGACAGCATGCTGCTCACTTACAATTTCAGAACTGCCCAGCCATACAACTGTGGGCCAAAGCAGTTTCCGTTCCTGCTTACTGGGTTTATTACTGGAGGTTAGCTCCATTAAAGAATTAATGCCCTTCCTTAAGACATAGAAGTGGTTTCACTCCATTTTGTTATCCCTGCAGTCAGTGAATCCTATACAAAGGAAGGTCACCGTGCAATAAAAATGGTTAGCTAGGTGCAGGTGACTGCTCTGTTTAATGACCAGTTATAAGTGGTTTCTGTTTCCTATGTGTCTCTGAAAACTCTCCCAACTCATGGGTGAGATTTAGGTCCCAATTCTTTAATCAGATTTTTCTACCTACCCCTGCACAGGTCTACTGAACTCAATGCGGGGCTCCTCAGGCCAATCAATTTGTAGGGTCAAGGCCTGAAATCGCCCCCATACATTTCCTCATCAGTATAATATTAAGGCCATCACATCACACCAGCCGAGGACAGAGTCTGCAAGGATGACTGCAGAGTTGGCGTGGCCAACACCTATGGATCCCCTCTGAAGCTGTTCTGTCTAGACAGTCTTCTTTTAGGCCACACTTTCTTTCCTGCATGCTCTTGGAGACTAATAGGGCTCATACCTTCCAAAGGTTTTACACATGACTGCAGATGCACAGCTACCTATCAGACCTTAGTATCTAGGGTTACCATAGGTCCATATTTTCCTGGACATGTCCGGCTCTTTGGTTCTTAAATCGCCATCCGAGAGGAATTTTTAAATATCTAAAAACGTCTGGGATTTTGCCATTATTATTTTTCCCCAAAGAAGAGTTGATCATTCAAGAAAAAGAGTGAATGTTGATCGTTCGAGAAAGAAAGTAAATGTTGATCGCTCGAGAGAGTGCCCACTTTTTCCCCCTAGCTCCCGGTGCTTGCGCTGCGAAACAGCTGTTTCACGCGGCTGGGAGGGAGGGGGGAGGAGGAGGAACGCGGTGCGCTTAGGGGAGGAGGCGGGGCCGGGGTGGGGATTTGGGGAAGGGGTCCAATGGGACAGGGAGGGGGCGGAGTTGGGGCGGGGACTTTGGGGAAGGGGTTGGAATGAGGGTGGGGAAGGGGTGGAGTTTGGGTGGGGTCGGGGGCACGAGCAAATTCCCCCCCCGTGGAGTGTCCTCTTTTTTGAACGTCCAAATATGGTAACCCTACTAGTATTTGTGCATTAAAAAAGACTTTAAAGCAGGGGTGGGCAAACTTTTTGGGCTGAGGGCCACATCTGTGTGGGGAAATTGTATGCAGGGCTGGGGCAGGGGGTTGGGGTGCGAGAGGGAGTGCGGGGTGTGGGAGGGGTTGCGGTGTGCAGGAATTGGCTCAGGGCAAGGGATTGGGGCAGAGGAGGGGTGCGGGGTGTATGAGGGGGCTCAGGGAAGCGGGTTGGGATGCAGGGGGGGTGCAGAGTGCAGGAGGGGTGTGGACTGCGGGAGGGAGCTCAGGGCAGGGAGTTGGGGTGCAGGAAGGGTGCAGCAGGGGGCTCAAGGCAGGGAGTTGGGGTGCACGGGGGTGCAGGGTGCAGCAGGGGGCTCAGGGCAGCAGTATATGGGGGTGCAGGGTGCGGCAGGGGGCTCAAGGCAGGGAGTTGGGGTGCACGGGGGTGCAGGGTGCAGCAGGGGGCTCAGGGCAGGGAGTTGGGGTGCACAGGGGTGCAGGGTGCAGCAGGGGGCTCAGGGCAGCAGTATATGGGGGTGCAGGGTGCGGCAGGGGGCTCAAGGCAGGGAGTTGGGGTGCACGGGGGTGCAGGTGTAGCAGGGGGCTCAGAGCAGGGAGTTGGGGTGCACAGGGGTGCAGGGTGCAGCAGGGGGCTCAGGGCAGCAGTATATGGGGGTGCAGGGTGCAGCAGAGGGCTCAGGGCAGGGAGCTGGGGTGCAGGAGGGGTGCAAGGATGCAGGGAGTTGGGGGGCTGGGTGCAGGAGGGGTTCGGGCTCCAGCCCAGCGCCGCTTACCTGCAGCGACTCCGGGGTGGCAGCGGCACCATGTCCCCGCGTGGCCCCTGGGGAGGGGGGGAGGCGCACAGGGCTCTGCGTGCTGCCCTTGCCAACCCTCCAGTACCTCCCCCGAAGCTCCCATAGGCCGCGGTTCCCTGTTCCCAGCCAATGGGAGCTGCAGGGGGCGGTGTCTGGCAGCAATGGCAACGCACGGAGCCCTCTGCCCCTCCCCCTCCCCCGGGGCCCCAGGGACGTGGTGCCCGCCACTTCTGAGAGCGGTGCGGGGCCTGTGGCACGACGGAGGGCGATCCCGCGGGCCGGATCCAAAGTTTGCCCGCCCCTGCTTTAAAGTGACCTGTGAAGGGGGGAAAATAGGGGTCACTTCCCTGATCTGATTCGTTTTGGTGCATGAAAGAGGCCTTTTTCTCCTGCTTGTGTTTTACTTTAACCATGTATGCCTTGGAGAGCAGAGAATGAGCTGGGTTACCACATGGCTGGACTGGGGAATGAAAGCTGGACGTTTGGGAGGAGAAGGGATTTTTTGTCTGATTGTTCTGCTTGGCTATTAATATTGAACTAGAGGAAATGCCTGACCCACACTTGGGAGGAAAGAGGTCTTTACTGAAGATTCAACATCCCCCTCTCTTCCATAAAGGATAAGAAATATCTCAAGAAGAGAAACCTTCCACCATACTCTCAGACTTCCAAGGAGTCTGCCAGCAAAGCCAGGGCACATGCAGTTAACAATCCTAAGGTTAAAAAGAAAGAAGAAAAAGAAAAGAAAACACAAAGAACCCAACCAACCAGTTAGAAAGGATGGTCATATGGTGAAGGCTCTGCCACAGACTTTCTGTGACCTTGGGCAAGTCTCTTAAGCCTTGTCTATAGTAGAAGAACTTTCTAAACATTTTCCACGGTTGCTATCACCAACAATGGGAGCCCTAGTGTAGATAAATCAAAGCCTAGACAAGCCTCTTGCAGCCACAGTAGCTTTGAACACTTATTAGGCTTGCTCTAGAATTTTTTAGAAACTGTTCCCCATTTATAGACAAGACCTTAGACTCTCTGAGCCTCAATGACCCTTCTGTAAAAATGAGGTCATAATCCTTCTTTCTTCCACCCTTTGTCTACCTAGATTATGAACTCTCAGGAGAGGGATGTGTGTCTTCCAATGTGTCTGTACAGCACCTAGCACAATGGGGTCTGGAGGTATCACAAACAAAACTAATAAACCTGTTAGGGCTTCTCTAAAGATCACAAAGGAGCCAAAGAGTCCATTACAATGTCACACTGGTCACCTTTTATAAACCTGTTTCCTTTGTTTATAGGCATGTCACTGTCAGTTTACAGACAGCATTTAGGGGTGAGATTTTCAAAGGCCCAAAGAGGCATGAGGCACTTTGGGAGTCTCCCTCTTAAAGCCCCTGGGTCCAATTTTCCAAAGAGCTCAGCTCCCATTGGCCACCTAACTGAAGTGGCTAGATGTTCCGAGGGCCCAGCAACTCCCACTGTGGCCCTAGATAGCCACAAGGCTGAAATCCTGTCAGTGTCACCTCGGAGCCATGGTCAGAGGCTCAGTTTTGGAATGGGAGAGTTGGCTAAAACAAGGAAAGACGACACACCCCCAGCAGGTGCTCTCTTTAGTAAGAGTGCCCATATTAAAACAAAACAAAGTCGCGAATGCAGGCAGCCCCCTTCCAGAGCCCAACAATTTGTGAAGCACGAGACACACTTAGTCTTGCCAGGTCTCCCTCATTCAGCGCAAGCCCCAGGACTTTGGCTCATGTCTAAAGAGGTCTATGTCTAAAGTGGCTATGATCCACTCCAGGCAGCTAAAGAATTTCTTCCCGCTGCTGGCACCCACCTCCTGTCTCCACCAGAGCTCACTGCTGTCCCAGCTGAGCTGTACATCGCAACTCTCCCGGCCATTGAAAGGAACAGCTCCAGGGCAGATATTTTGATCGTGTCCTTTATGCACAAGTCCAGAGCATGCCATGAGGACACCTGGCAGGACTGAGAAGCATGTGCAGCTGGAGATGCAGCTGTCAGTCTAGGCAGAGAGAGCCAGGGGCAAGGAGCTGGCAGGCTCACATATCTCCTCCTGTCAAGCCCTGAAGGGGAAGGGAACACAGCAGGAATCCCAGGGGGGCAAGGAGTCAAACAGAGATCCCAGGAGTGTGGGCACCTCACCTCCATCTTTGTCCCACAGCAAAGCAAACTGCTACAATGCCCCTGCCCAGGCGTTGCCATGTGTGCTCTAGGCAGGGAGGGGAACTGTTCTTAGATGCTGTTCATTCACAGCTAGCTAGCAATGGGAACTAGGGGACCCCAAGGGGGATTAAGAACTCCCCTTCGTGGGCTACCCAGACTTGGGCCCACATGCATTTCCAGAGGCTGGTCCAGGATGGCTGAGACTAGCCTGCCAGCCACAAGAAGAATCACAGTGACACACTTCCAACCCTGACAATTGTATCCATGTCCCACTTTCCGGGCTAGCAGGAGGCAGAAAAGGACTAGAATCTGAGCCTCTCTCTCAAGGAGCTGAGATTAGCCTTTGTGTTGAGAAGTGCCCAGAAATGGGGTGTGTGTGTGTGTGGACAGTGGGATCTCCAGCCAGCCCCAAAGGGTGTCTCCAGGTAAGGGTGTTGTGCTCTGTGGAAAGGAGGGTTTCCAGGGAGTGGGAGGCAGGGCTATGACGATGCGACTCCTGCCTGTGGTAAATCGTGATTTGGGCAAAACTTCCCCCCTTGTTGAGAGCCATTCTCCCTTTCCCAGCCTGCTTTCTCATGTCACAGCACGCAGAGTCAGTCTGCCTTAGCCAGCAGGCATCTACCAAGGAACACAACAACAGACACAGTCAGTCAGGCAGCCTGTCCCTAGCTTTGCCTCCTGGGTACCAGTAACCCAGACAGCCCCCCAACCTGAACCAAATACTCACCAGCAACTACACTCCACACAATAAAAACACTAACTCAGGAACCAAACGCTGCAACAAACCCTGGTGCCAACTCTGTCCGCATATCTATTCAAGGGACGCCGTCATAGGACCTAACCACATCAGCCACACCATCAGGGGCTTGTTCACCTGCGCATCTACCAATGTGATATATGCCATCATATGCCAGCAATGCCCCTCTGCCATGTACATTGGCCAAACCGGACAGTCTCTACGCAAAAGAATAAATGGACACAAATCTGACATCAAGAATTATAACATACAAAAACCAGTAGGAGAACACTTCAATCTGCCTGGACCCTCAATAAGAGACTTAAAAGTGGCAATTCTTCAACAAAAAAACTTCAAAAACAGACTCCAATGAGAAACGGCAGAACTGGAATTAATTTACAAACTGGACAGCATCAAATTAGGCCTGAATAAAGACTGGGAGTGGATGGGTCACTACAGAAACTAATTTTCCCCTGCTGATACTCACACCTTCTTGTCAGCTGTTTGAAATGGGTCACCTTGATTACATTGGCCTCATTAGCACTACAAAAGTGATGTGCACCCCTTCTTGTCAACTGTTGAGAATAGCCCACTTCCACCTTAATTGAATTGGCTCGTTAGCACTGACTCCCCACTAGATAAAGCAACTCCCATCTTTTCATATGCTGTGTATTTATACCTCTCTACTGTATTTTCCACTCCATGCATCTGATGAAGTGGGTTTTATTCCACGATAGCTTATGCCCAAATAAATTTGTTAAGTCTCTGGTGCCACAAGGAATCCTCGTTCCCACCATCTGGAGCTCTACTCAGCATGCAGAGACATCTAGTGGCTACATTATGTACTGCAAGTAAACAGACCATTGCCTTCTCAGGGACTTCTCTCCCCACGTTATGGGGCCCTGTTTGGACCTCAAGAGCAGCCCGGTGTAAAGTGTCCCCGGTACAGAGTGTCCCTATAAAGAGAGGCTAGACCGCAGCAGGGTTTTCCTGCTCAGTGGGAACAGGCTCTTCCTACGTTCAAGAGACACTGGGGGAGGTGGGAGGGAAGAGCTGCAGGAGGCACTCCTGCCAGGTAGTGCACATCCTCTGCCCGGGTGCAATTCACTCCAGTGGAGAGGACTAGCACAAGCCACTGGCAACAAGCCTAAGGGCCAAGAGGAGTGGAGGAGAAGCTTCAGCCTTACCACACCTGTATTAAAGACAACCCATTCACTCTCTTCACCTCCCTGTGACCTGCTGGGAGGAGCTGCCCAGGCCCCTCCCTTTGTATGGCGGGGGTCAGAGACTATGGGGGCTCGTGAGGGATGCACTCATTCTCTCAAAGGATGTGTTTAATCACCAGGGAGATTCATGCCATTTCATGGCCAGCTGTGTGTGTGGAGTTTACATGAGTCACTGATGGGTGCCTGCGAGTATCCTTCCAGCAGAGTCACCCCCCTCCATCTCATAGCTCTAGAGTCATAGATTTTAAAGCCAGAAGGGACTATATTACGTTCATCTCGTCTGGCCCTCCTGTAGAATTCTATCCAGTCACTCCTGCATCAGGGCTGCAACTTCTGGTTGAACTACAGCTGATCTTTTAGAAACACCACCCTCTTTAGGCCCCACTGCTGTCTCCTTTACTCAGATTCCCTCCCTCCTCATTTCCTTCTGGGCCAGCATTGTGTGCAACACAAAGGACACAAGAAAACATCCTTGACAAGACTGAATGAAGGAGATACGTATGCTGCACAATGCCACGCTAGAACTGACAGAGAAACTACAGGTACTTCATGGGAGCTGAGAGCCAAAGGACAAGTGGGAACATGTCGAGACCAGCTTGTTTTATTTAGTCATTAGCCCTTTAAACATAGTCCAGGGTGGAACCAGGAAGTGAAAAGTCAATAGTTTGTTAACTTGTTGAGGCCTAAAAGCGGGAAAAACAGAGACTTGGGACTGAAGAAACTCAGAGCTCTCGCAGAAGGATCAACTCTAAGACATAAGGCGCAGGGGTTCCCCTGAAGTAAAACCCGTGGAAGCCCTCTGATATCCAGGTATTATACTGCAAAGGCCGAGAGAGCGTGGCATATGTTTGCGTTGTCATTCAGATTGTTTACTTTTGCTTCTCTGAAAGGTGGCCTGGATCACCTAAGGAACCTGGGGAGAAAAGGGAGTGTGTCTGATCCATTTTGTGTGCACTGCGCAAGCCCTTGAAAATTGTGATCTGCTCAGCTGCACACAGGCTCAGCTGATACTCAGACTTAGGGTGACCAGACGTCCCGTTTTTAAAGGGACAGTCCCATATTTAAGCCTTACTGCAGGTGTCCCGACTTTTTCTTAAATATGGGCAAACTGTCCCATATTTTCTGTCTCCCTCACATCAATACTTGTGGGTCCTGCTGCTGGCCGGATCCCTGCTTGCCAGCTGCCCGCCTACCAGCGTTGAGTGGGAGGGTCCAGTGGCCGACGATGGGGGTGGGTGTGCAAGGCTGGTGGAGGGACAAAGCTGCAGCACACGGGGCTGGCCACTCCCTATGCTGGACCCTCAGCGCAGCCCCTGCTGCATGCCGGCTCTCAGCCAGCAGGGCACCGTCCCAGTTCCCAGCTGGCTTGGGCTGCACGCTGCAGTGGCTGGTGAGTGTGGGCAGGCAACAGGCGGCGTCCGGTTACATGTCACCTCTGCTGCCCACCTATTGGCCCTTTATGTGCTTCCCCTCTCGCTGTCCTCTCCCTGCTTTGCCCCTTCCCCAGCCCCACTGCTCCTTTACATCCCCCCGGGTGGGGCGCATCCTGCTCCCAGTGCTGTGCGGAGAACCCGCCCCCAGTTGGAGTACTCAGTTTATCAGCAGCCTGGCCAGCAGGCTCCTTTCTTCCCCCACTGCCTCTGGCTGGGCCGGTGCCCTGGGAAAGCCCAAGATCCTCTGGCCCTGGGCGCTGGCCAGGAGGAGCCGAGCCCTGCGTGTGCCAAAGCTCCGCACACTGGGGAAGCCTCTCTGCCCCTCAGCTAAACTCTGGCGTGGCGGGGGAAACGATATCCAGCCTGTTCACACCCTGAACCTGCAGGCTCCACAGCAGCCCCCCACCCCCGAGCAGGGACTTAGCTTAGCACCCCTTTAACCTGCCCCCCCCCCCCCCCCGATGGCTTGGGTCCTGCCTCCAGGGAGTGCGGGGCTGCTGCATCCCCTAGGCACCCTCCCCTGCTGAGCCACCTCTCTAGTCGGGTTCCATGAAGCCCCTACAGTCAGGTTTCCTGGGCCCTGGTGCACAATGCATCCTTAGGGCTTAACCCCTTCCTACCTGCGCTGTAGCCAGGGGACAGGAGGTGGTTGGGTTATGTCGGTGACCAGCAGCAGCTTGTGGGTGTTAGCTGCCTTTCAACACTGTGGGGCAGGAAGGGACCAGCTGCTTCCAGCCCCAGGGGAGCAGAGGGTAAGGAAGAGATGACCTCTGCAAAGACATGGGCCAGGTCATCCCTCCCCTGCCCCACTCCTCTCCCCCCGCGGCTGGAAGCAGCTCCCCTACCTTCCCTCCCACACAGTGTTGAAAAGCTGCTGCTGGCCACATTCTGGTATGAGCTCTGGCAGAAATCTGGGAGGGAGGAGGGGGCATGTGACTTTGCATGCCCCCCCCCCCGTCCTGCCACCTGTTGTCTTGGGAAGATGTGGCACCAGATACTAGGAGAGGCGGGTCCATCCTGGGGGCCCAGCCAGGCACGGAGGACAGAGAGCACCAGGCAGGGAGGGTCAGGTCAGTCAGTCACCCTCCCTGTGAGAGAGAGGTGTACGGGAGTGTGTGTGTATCACTTCTCCCCATGTGGGGTAGCTCCCAGTCCAAGAATCACTCAGCCTGCTCGAACTGGAAATGCTCGTAGTTTTCCTGGCGGTACCTGCAGCTGTTACTGAATACCACACTAGTTTTGATATTGCAATACACAGTGTTGCATTGGGGAAACACCCTTTTACATCTGTTTGGGATGTACAGTGTTGTCAACTCTTGTAGTTTTATCATGAGTTGTGCGATATATGACGTTTCCAGAAGTTATGTACTCTCAGTTTTCATTTTTTTAAAAAAGGTTTCTAGCTCTCATGATTGTAGGGAATAGCTTGAAAGCATTTTCTGAGTGGACCCAAAATGTTAAAAAAAAACCAGAAGGCAAATAGGCAGATTCCAATTTTCTTAAAATATGATTTTAAAGCCAGGCTGATTATTCTGGGGGCCTGAGTCATGATTTTTGAATGCCTGGGGTTGATAACACTGTGCAAAGGTCAAAAATGAACAACACAAGGAAAACAGACAAGCAGGAAGTCTAAGATTACTCTGGGTTAATTCCTTCAACATTAGAGAGGTTTTCTGCTCTTCTAACCCAGGCTGCACAATTCAGCATATCTTAAGTTGCTAATTAGCAATAATAAAACTGCAATTACTTGGGTTTATGTGGGAGAGAGGTGAAGCTAGGCTGAAAGCAAGAGATATCCTCTACAAAGAGAGCAAGGTAAGATCTACTTCTAACGTATACATCTGCTTTTCAGGGATTTAAAACTCTGCAATTTGCTCTCTCTGGGGTCTGCAACACTTCCTTCATATGTGCATTACCACCATAAAAATGGAGTGAAAGATGGACAGAGACAAAAAGAAGCTAGCTCATTTGTAACGTTGTTAGACAGGTTTTACGTATTCAGGCCTGACAATTCACCTCCCTGGGAAATGGAAGAATTGTTTTTCGCAACTGAAACATAACACTATGATAGCAACACAGGGACCCCTTAAATTTGCTACAACTTCAAGGGGCAATCTGGTTCATCATGCCATTATGGCCTGATCCAAAGCCCAGTGAAATCAATGGAAAGAATCCCATCAAGTTAGTGGATTTTGGATCGGGCCCTTAAAGTCTTCCAGTCTAAAATTCAGTCTCAGATTTCAGATGGAGCAGAGATATGGTGCCTAAAAGGTAGAAATGTCATATAATCTGTTATTCTGAGAAAGATACTGGGTCTTCCCACACATCCTTTCAGGAGCAATGTGGAGGGGAGAGCCTGGGGAATTATCCCTACAGAAGGCATTTTTTGTTGTTTTCTGGTGAAAGCTTTGGGATTTAGAGGAAGGTCCTCTGATTAGATTACGCCTGCAAGAATGATGTGAAAAATACAGCATTCCAGCCTCTCCTTGCTCGTCTGGAATCTCAAAATACCCGAGGTGCCCAGGATTAAATGAAGACTTTATTGGTGATATCAAAAGTTTAAATTTAATTTTTTAATCAAGCAACATTCTACTGAGAGAGACTCTCAAGAGTATCTTACCGGGGTTTATACTGCCATAGCATCACTTTGCCTTTCCGTAATTAAAGCTCCTACAGGCTGAAAATATATTTGATGTGTTTAATCTTGTCCATTCCAGATAGCTTTTGCTTGACTGAGGTTCCATAAAATTGCTAATGTTGTGGTCCAGTTAAAGCAAGGAAACTGGGTCCCTTGTGGGGATTTTGCATCAGTGGTTTTAACAAAAGAAGATTGGGCCAAATCCTTAACTGGTGTTGATCAGCATAGCTCCATTGAGAATCTAACCCACTGACTTAAATGGAGTTACCCTGATTTACACCAGCCCAGGATCTGCCCCATAGATTTTACTGGCTAACAGTAAGGAGGAAGTAATTAGGATGGTTACAACATTTGCCCTATTGATTTACACCAGGGTCAACAGAAAGAGAATCAATTAATTTATGTATACACTGGTTTCAGAGTAGCAGCCGTGTTAGTCTGTATTCACAAAAAGAAAAGGCGTACTTGTGGCACCTTAGAGACTAACCAATTTATTTGAGCATAAGCTTTCGTGAGCTACAGCTCACTTCATCGAATGCATCCGATGCATCCGATGAAGTGAGCTGTAGCTCACGAAAGCTTATGCTCAAATAAATTGGTTAGTCTCTAAGGTGCCACAAGTACTCCTTTTCTTTTTATGTATACACTGTTTATCATCTGCATACATTGCAACTTTGGGTTCTGAAGTTCAGTCTTATTTCTGACATGCCCATTTGTGTCTATTAACTCTCTTTTTCCTTGTGCTATGGCGAAAGCTGATTGACATGAATACTTGATTTTGTAGTAATGAAGACTGGGTGGGAACACACAATGCTAACATTCATTTCACAAGTGTAGCATTTTTTAACTGGGTTTTAGCTGCATGATGCTCCTGAAAGTTTTACTCAGGACACAAAGATGATGCTGTGAGGATTCCATTTCTAACAGCCTATCTTCTATTCCAAGGATTCATTTCAACATATTATAACCCAAGCATTTTGCATTAACCACTTAAAATGCATGCTATTTGCATCACTAGAGAAATGTGCCTATGCCTACCTACCCCTACAATACTATATAATTAACATTTCATAACAATCAGATCACTCATTCAAATTCTATGCATTATAAATATTTTTCTGATCCACTCACACACTACACTGTCAGAATTCTATATATTTCCTCATAATCTAATGTACCCTAAAACCATAATCCTTACAAAACCATACTCACATTTTCTAGCTGAATACTTATATGGACCTCATTACCGTAGGATCTGAGCACCTTTCAATCTAACACCTTGTGAGGTAGGACAGCACTCTTATCCTAATTTTACAGATAGGGAACTGAGGCACAACAGCGGCTAAGTGAGTTGCTTGAGATCACACAGGAAGTGTGTGGCAGAGAATTAAACCCAGGTCTCCCAAGTCTCAGCCAGAACCCTAACTGCTGGACCATCTTGCCTGTTTAAGAAACGCTATATAAAATCAGGAGTATATCAAACAGCAGAGTTCCATTATGGAGGAAACCCAGGAGACAGTTAATACTGGGTGAGAGTTGCAAGTTGGAGGGGTGATAATGAATGACGAAATATTATATGGTAGCAAGGAAACAAGCTGTTCCTTTCTAGCAACGTGAACGTGCCTGTTGTTTTAAAGTGTCTGGATTTTTGCAAAGCACAAGTAATATTGCTCTGGGGCATTAGCTGGTATAGCCAATGATTTTAGTTTATTGTTCATTAATTGTGTGATGTTATAATTAACTAACATGTTATGTTATATATAATCATTGTATGCTAAATAGAGTTATATTGTAGGATTATAGAAGTTTAAGATTGATCAGTATGTAGAGGGAATTCTCATGTATTAGGTATCTAAGTAAGCAGGGTTGAAATGCAAGGCTCCTGGGCTAAGGCCTGCAAGATTTTAGCTTAGCTATACGTAAGCCATAGAGTTAAGGAACGCTGATATAAGTAAGTGGCCAAAGAATAACCTGATGCCCTAAGATTACTGGAAAAGATATACCAATGGGTGATATTGCAAAAAATTAACAGTAAAAGTAATATTTTTACTTACAAGATACCTGGTAATCACATTTTTCTAACACATGCCCTAACCACAGAGTGCGCTATGTGCAGAAATGCTAATGACGTATAGTCAGAATCACATTATAAAAAAGGGGGTGCCTAGACTAGGAAAATTGAGCTCCCTATGGGAAACCCCAGCAGGAACCATCCCTCTACTGATGATGAGAGACCCATCAGACCCTAACACTATTGTTAAGGATGTGAGTAGCACTATATTTCTAATTAGTGCATAGGTCTGTATAGAATTTCTATATGCTTGGGTAATCATAACTTTATTTGTAACTTTAATAAAACTTGTAAAACAGACTAGACCTTGTACTTGTGAATGTCTGTGTGGTCGCTACCCTTGGTCTTTATGTGTCCCTAGAGCAGTGGTGGGCAACCTGTGGCCCATGGGCCGCACGCAGCCCATCGGGGTAATCTGCTGGTGGGCCGTGAGACAGTGTTTATATTGGCCATCCACAGGCACGGCCAGTAGCCGTGGTTCCCCGTTCCCCGCCAATGGGAGCTGCGGGAAGCGGCAGCCAGCACGTCCCTGCGGTCTGCACCGCTTCCCGCAGCTCCCACTGTTTGGGAATGGCGAACCGCAGCCACTGGGAGCTGCGGGCAGCTGTGCCTGTGCACGCTCAATGTAAACACGGTCTCGCGGCCCGCCAATGGATTACCCCGAGAGGCCCCATGTGGTCTATGGTCCGTAGGTTGCCCACTACTGCCCTAGAGACTCTAAATCTAAAGCAAGTAGCAGAGGTGACTTTCACCGTTAAGCTTGAAACTGTAGCCGCCAGAGCTGAACCCACGGTAGTGTAATACCATGTTACAAAATTTAAATAAAATAAAAGGCTACACTGGGCTCCAGTGGAACAAATCCAATGGTAACTCTTCTTTAACAAAGCTTTTTGTGGGTTTTTTTTGTTTGGTTGGCTTTTTTTGTTTAGAAATTGCAAAGTATATTGATTCATGTAAAGAGAGACTACAGAAATCAAGAACAACAGAATTCTACTTCTTCCACCCCCACCTCTTGGAAACCAATGTTAGTTCCATGATGTGTAGGGATGTCTTCCATACAGTTATCATGCAAATAATGAGAGCCATTTAAACCCTTTTTTCCTCACCTTAACTCAGCCCTCCCAAGATGGAACATTTGTCAAGGCAGGAATTAGAGGTTATCCATGAAATTCCCCTCTACCGGCATTTTGTGGAGAACTGGGCCCAGGTGGAATCATTCCAGGCCAGACCAGATGACCTTCTCCTTTCCACCTACCCAAAATCAGGCAAGTAAAAATAAGAGTGTATTTAAATGTGGGGGCGTGGGGAGAGGGTCACCTAACTTTATATCCATCCACCAGTAGGAGACAGAATACGCTTACCTCTGAAATGCTGCCTTTCAATCTACGTTCCAGGCACAACCTGGATTAGTGAAATCGTGGACATGATTTACAATGATGGGGACGAGGAGAAATGTAAACGGGATGCAATTTTCAATCGAGTCCCTTTCATGGAAATGAGCTTCCCTGGATTCCTAAGTGGTAAGCGTTGTACAGGAGATCAGACAAATGCAAGAGCCCCCTCCCACAGGAGCCACGGAAGGAGGAGAATGCTGTCTCTAGACTGATTCTAATGCTGTATGTAATTCAACCTCTACAACAGTGCGGCTGGTTTTATAGTGTCTTTGTACAATCCATCCACCAACATGCTTTACAGGGTTAAACACGCCATTACAGAGCCAGGGACACCTTCCTTGACCTGGTCAGCATCACATCATCCCATTTCTCCTCCAAAGCCTGCCTTAAAGCTCATTTGTTTCCTGCTTATTAATCCTGCTCCTCATCACAGGAAAACAAAGTCAGTAGAAAAATGTTGTGGCACTAGTGTGTGCTTTGTGTTCTGCTTCTTTGAATCTGTAGCTGGAAGCCAGAAATTCTAGAGTGAAACAGAGCAGCATTAGGGACAAAGCCTTAGGTTTATCTTATTCTGGTGGAGTTCCTTGTTCCGTGTCAAAAGAAAGCAGCTCTCTCACTGTGATTCTCAGGTGAAAAGTTTAAGTGGAGTAAGGGACAATTACGCTGCTTTTGTTGCCCATCCTAGCCCAAGTCCCTACCCATGTTTAGCTAGACTGTAAGCTCTTAGGCTCAGAGACCCTGTCATGTCTGTAAAGCACTGGCAGTGCTAAATAAATAATCATAATTTATTTTTCCTTTTGCTGCTACTAATCTTAGAAATGTCGGGCTGGAAGGCACTTTGAGAGGCCTTCTAGTCCATCTCCCTGTGCAGAGGCAGGACCAAGTATACCTAAATCATCCTTGATAGGTCTTTGTCTAACCTGTTCTTAAAACCTCCAAAGGTGGGGATTTGACGACCTCCCTTGGTGACCTGTTCCAGTGCTTAACTAAAGAGTTATCAGCGAGGATGAGATCCGAAATGAGAGAGGCCCTCTTGAATGAGGCAGAGAGATGCAGGAAAGTCATTCTAGACAGCAGCAGTTGCCAAGAGGGTGAATCTGCACCAGCAGTTGCAGGATTGTTTGGCATGTCACAGAGGAAACCAGAGCTAAATGAGCAGAGGGACAGGCAAGGTCCAAGAGACAAGCTGAAGTGGGCCCATGGAGGGTTTTAAAGAGAGAGGGTAAATTTGGACTGGTGGCTGCAATGAACAAATCAGTGGAGCTGATCAAAGATTCAGGTGCAGTGGTTCTGCGTGAGAAGGCAGCCAGCAGCAGGAGAGTTAGGGTGGGGAGGGCATTTAGCCTCACCTCCCTCTTTCTCGGCATCCTGAAAGGAAGAGGCAGGACGTGCTGACTCATTCTCCAGTGACCACAGGCTGTTCATTCAGGATGTGCCAGGTTCTCCAGACGATTCCTTTAACCTTTAACCCCCTGTGTGTTTTCCAGGCACAGAGCAGCTGGCTACAGCGCCATTGCCTCGGATAGTGAAGACCCACCTCCCAGTTCAGCTCCTCCCTGTCTCCTTCTGGGAGCAGGACTGCAAGGTAACCAGCTCCAGCCATCCCAGAGAGACGCAGCGATGTAGGAATCGTCATCTTTCAGCCCAACTACGCCTGCCTCCTGGTTCCAGCAGAATCCAGTGCCAGACACCTCAAAAAGGCAACCTCCCCATAATTCATATGCCAGTTGTACAGTGATGGTGTTTGTACTGGAGCAGGGGAAATCTCTTCCAGACCTATGCAGGGGGTCAGGTCAAAATCCCTGCAGCCCCTGCTAATTCAGACTGCACTACGTTCCCTTTTCTGTCCTGCAGATGATCTATGTTGCCCGAAATGCCAAGGATGTGGCTGTCTCTTATTACCATTTCTACCAGATGGCAAAGGTACATCCAGACCCCGGCACCTTAGATGAGTTCCTGGGGAAGTTCATGGCTGGGAAAGGTAGGAGTAACCTCTCAGAAACCACAGTAACAGGTGTGGCATAAGAACGTAAACAACAGAAGAGATTGTCCCTTCACCCCCTGGGCAAGAATCCAGGGATATATTATTCAATTGGGTTATAAAGGGTCCAGTGTTAGTGACTTTCCCTGGCTCCTCAGAGCCTGACAGGACTGCGAGTTCCTTAGGGCAGTATGTGAACTTTAAGCCATGGCAATGTGGTTCAGTGGATAGGGCACAGGACTAGGACTGAGATGACCTGGGTTCTAGTCCCAGCTCTGCTACTGACTTGCTGGGTGACCTTGGGCAAGTCAGTTCACCTCCCTGTGTGACCTTGGGCAAGTCACCGCTCTGTGACTCCATTTGCTCTACCACCTTGTCTTATCTATTTAGATTGTGAACTCTTGGGGGCAGGGGCTGTCTCTCACTATGTGTGTACAGTATCTAACACGAGGGAATCCCACAGGGCTACCTTAATAGAAATAATTCTTACTATACTCGGTGCCCTCACAATCCTCCCCTTCAGGAGCAGAGCCCAAACATTTCAGTTTCTGGTCTGGGGCCAAGAATCGAAACCCACCAGAATGTTTACACACTACTTAGAAGAGGAGTTTGCAAAGCCTTGTTAAGGCCAAAATAATAATGATTATTTAATGTTGGCATTGCAGTGGGGCCCAACAGCTCCACGGAGGCACCGTGCACACACAGAGAATGATATGGCTCCTCCCCAGACGGCAAAATCTAACTAGACAAAACACCCGGCCAGACAACATAGAACAAGCATGTAACATATCTGGTTAGTTACCTTTTTAATCCCCCCCTCCCCTCCCCTCCAAACCATTCTCAGCTACCTTATCCCTCTGTCCAGAGGCATTGGCCAATACTGGGGACTCAACGTGCCCATCTTCTCCTGCCTGCCCCACAGAAATAGGTTCAACTCAGTGTGAGCGCAGGGGTTGGGAGGAGAAAGCAGCAGATCAGATGGTGCCTCTGGATAGATCTACACTGCAATAAAAAACCTGCAGCCCCAAGTCTAAGAGCCCGGCTCAGTTCACTCGGGCTCAGGCTGCAGGTCTATAAAATTGCAATGTGGATGTTTGGGCTTGCTCTGGAGCTAGGCTTGCCACCTCTCCAGGATTGTCCGAGAGTCTCCAGGAATTAAAGGTTAATCTTGAATTAAAGATTATGTCATGTGATGAAACCTCCAGGAATACATCCAACCAAAACTGGCAACCCGAGCTGGGCCCAGCTCTGAGACCCCACGAGGGGGGAGGGTCTCAGAGCCTGGGCTCCAGCCTGATCCTGAATGTCTACACTGCTATTTTTAGCCCTGCTTCCTGAGCCCCATGAGCCTGAGGCAGCTGATCCAGGCTCTGAGACTCAGTGCCCTGGATTTTTAATCACTGTGTAGATGTACCCTTTAAAAATGCCTTTAAAAATTCCAGCTGGTTATTGAAGAAAAAGGACTAGCAGTTCATCCCATCCACCCCTTGCCCCAGTGCAGGATTAATGCACATAGCACACAGTCCACTGTTCTGTCCAGCCTGGTTTTAAAAGTCCCAAGCAATGGGGCTCCCAGCCTCCTTCTGGGAGACTGGTATAATAACCTAACAGCTCACGTCCCCTGTGACACTCTTAGAACCAGTACTAGCTGTGATATCTCTCTCCTCCTTCTCTTTGTTGCTTGTTTCAATCTGGATGTAGTGGCTTATGGATCCTGGTACGATCACGTCAAAGGCTGGTGGGAGAAGAAAAAGGCCTATCGAATTCTGTACATGTTCTACGAGGACATGAAAAAGGTGAGGAAGGGGGAGCGATGAGCAGATGCCAGGGGATCCTGCTCCAAATGCCCCCTTTCCCTAAGGAAGGAGGGTGATTTTAACATCTATCTAGGTATATATAGGGCTCCCCTCATTGTCCTATCTGAGCATGTCCCAATCATTAATGAGTGTAGCCTCACAACACCCCGGATGGGAGAGTAGCAGTGTTACTCCTGTTGAACTGAGATACTGGCAGATTAAGTGATTTGCCTAGAGGGAATCTGTGACAGACCCAGGAGTTTAACCCACATCTCCTGAGTGCCAGTCCAGAAATTCATTCTTCCTCTCCTGCATGTCCGTTTGCAACACTGGCATCATTAGGAGTGGTGGGGTGGTTCTGCAATCGCCTATTTTACTACACCCAGTGGAAAAATACTTTGCGTTTGGCTTTGAGGCACATTGACATGTATCTGGAATATTAACAAAACAATGCCGGAACCAGCCACGTTCAAGGCTGAACTAAGGCAGCGAGTACACAGCCCCAAACTTCCTGCCTACAGCCGCCACCCATAGGTACAACAGTGGATTCAGCTGATCCAAACCATGATTCATTTTAATCCACCCCTTGCCTTCTTATAATAATATGGTAAACAATCCCTAAACTGCTAGATGGCTCATGCCCCGTTAGTTTAGAAAGCAATGACCCCTGGCCTTTTCCCCAGACCTGATTTTAGTCTGGTCCATAAACACTCCCTTTTGTGCCCCTGTCAACCCCAAGAGAAGGTAGAACTAGGAGGGGATGGAGGGACCAGGACCCTCCTCTCATCCTTTATGTAACACAATAAGCCCCCTGCCACACACACACATCCTGCCCCTCTTAGCGAGCTCCCACCAGCTGGCCCTCACTACCTACCAGGCAAATCAATTAACAGGGTTATTCCTCCCCAGCCTATTCTCTTTTGCACCCAGAGCACTAACAAAGAGGGAGGAGGTACCAGGCTTAGCCTGAGCCAGTGATTTATTAGGAGTCCAATGGATCTTTAATTCATATTTGAGCCATCCTTAAATATTCCCATGTCTCACATCTTTGCATTCAGTCAGACAGCAACACAACGAACACACATGGTCATAGATTTTACACACTGAAGTTCTGAGGGTGAACACAGGGTAGTTTTGGTAAGCACAGGAAGGAAGTCAGGGGAGCTTTAGGTCTGTTCCATTCTGCTTCAGAGTCACGTAAGCCAGAAGTTTCAAAAGTGCCCCCCACAACAGCAACTAGATTTCCAGAAAAACCCAGTTCCTATTTACACACCTAAATAAGGAGCTCTAGATCAGTGGTTTTCAACCTTTCCAGACTACTGGACTCACTTTCAGGAGTCTGATTTGTCTTGCATACCCCAAGTTTCACCTCACTTAAAAACTACTTGCTTACAAAATGAGACATAAAAATATAAAAGTGTCACCGTGCACCATTACTGAAAAATTGCTTACTTTCTCATTTTGTCTGTATGAAATTTTAGGTTGTACAGACTTGGCTAGTGCTTTTTATGAAGCCTGTTGTAAAACTAGGCAAATATGTAGAAGAGTTGACATACCACCAGAAGCTCTCTGTGCACCTGCACTGAGCTCGATTGCTTGCAGTTGTACAATTACATCCTTAATGTGCCGTGCATGGGGAATGCAGTTGAAATCTATTTGGCAGCTGAAGCTGGTTGTGACTCAGCAAACCGCCACAGAGGATTGGGAAATCTAAGGGTACATCTGTTAACGGGTGTTAAAGCCCTTGAGTTGGATATAACTTTGAAAGAAAACAAACCACTCCACTGCAGGATGCAAACTGCGGAGCTGGCTTCATTCTCTCTCAAAAGTAGACACTTAGGGCTTATCTTGGGGAAAGGCTGGGATGGGAGTGTGTATACAGGGATTTTTACTTGCATAGCTATGCTGGTCATTTTCTTTGTGTAAAGACGCTTTTAGCTATTCTTACCTTAAGGCAAGGGGTTTGGGTTGCGTTCTTACTGGAACCAGAAGCGGCTACAATACTAGGCATGGGCTGCTAGACTCCACTTTAGGTCATCTGAGGCAGGGGATTTCTAAGGGCTACTATTTATACCTTTCCCCAACACACCCTGGTGCTAGGACTGCAGGATTTCAGGTAAGGCCACACTGCAGCTTCTCATTGGAGAGTAGGAAACTGATTAATATTACTTGGTTGGTTTGTTCTAACTTTGGTTGTTTTGGATTTTGGGTGGTTTTTTGGTGAGGGGCCCCTTTTTCCTCCTGGCTACAGAAAGCAAGATGGAAAGGTGTTTTAAGCGGGGGTGGGAATACATGCACGCGCAAAAGAATAAAAAAGTATGTAGTGGTGGCTGATTGTCTAAAACCAATAAGGGATGGATCCAAGAGATTGTATAGCTGAGCTGCAGTTTGGCTGAGGTTAGAGTTTAGGGCTGGTGAGACCTTTTTTGTTTAAAGGTTTCAGCTAGGTTCTGTCTCTGTCTTTAAAATGGGAAGCTATTTCATAGGACTATCAGTGCTCGAACTTTAGAAGCTTAATTTAATGCCCTTTTTGCGAGATCTCAAATTCAAGCAATTTACTTTTAATATTTACAATGGACTCCTGACATTTTTTTCCCTACCCCTCCTCTCTTCACTGATTCTATGAACTTATACCCTCTGCTTCGAGAACACTAGTGTGTAAGTAGCAGCCCGCTTGGTAAATGGAGTGTTTTGTTGAAAGCTAGTTGTACAGGATAGCACGCCTTTGGTGATCCTTTCTTTCAAAAGTTTTTCTGGGCTCTAGAAATGATTCGTTATTATGATGCATCACTCATTAAAAGAGCTGCTCTTTGCTCATTAGAGGTCTGCTCCACTGGTCTCTGGATTAGGTCCCAAATGAATACAAAAAAGATCTGTCACATTCTACCAACACATCCAAGAGTGGCTAGGAAAACTTCTACTCAGTAATATATTATCTTTTATCATGTCTCACCACCTGAGGGTCTATCTGCCTGTCTCTCTGCAGGACCCAAAGCGCGAAATAGAGAAGGTGCTCCAGTTTCTGGGAAAGGACCTGAAGGAGGAAGTGGTGAATAAAATCCTCCACCATACCTCCTTCCAGGAGATGAAGAAGAATCCTACTGTCAACTATGAAATGATGCCAACCTGGGCTATGGACCACACTGTGTCTCCATTCATGAGAAAAGGTAAGAGGTTTACAGGAAAGGCCAGTAAGATAACAGCAGGAACAGTTTTCTACAACTATTACTAGCTCCTGATCCCACTTTCACAGGAAGGGAAATTCCCAGGGTCAATGTTTTTCTCTGTGAGCCAAGCCCAGTTAATGGTTGAGCTGCATATGGAAGGCCCAGCTCAGATAAATTACTGCGAGGAAGGTTCTCCTGTTTAGTTTCTAGCATGCAGATCCTGGTGTAGCACTCTGGAAAGGATGACTGATCTTGTGGTTTTGGTACTAGCTGGGGCTTCAGGAAATTTGGGTTCTGTTTCCTGCTCTGATATTGACTTGCCATGTGGCATTGAGCAAATCTCTGAGGCCCTGAAATCAATGGATATTAGAAGCCTAAATACCTTTGAGGAGGTGGGCCTTGATTGCCCTGTGCCTCACTTTTGCCATCTGCAAATTGGGGATATCCAGAAGGAAGTGCCCTTGTTCGTTTACACTATAAACTCCTCCGGGCACAGTTTGTCTCATACTATGTCCGTGTATGTACTTACCCCAGTGCAGGATTTCAGGTGCAATACAAATAACAATAATGATTTGCCATGCCTGGACCTGAGTTAATATGTGACACTGGCCTGCAGGAAGAGATCACAGATGCCAGTATCATCAGTCTGGGAGTGCACACAGTATCCATTGACAGTTCAACAGTGCTAATTACTGTTGGTGTTTCTTGCATGCATCTTAAAAACAATTGTTTGGATACAAAGATCCTTTTCTCTCTTGAAAAGGAAAAATAGACACTGGCCTAAGTTTTCCAAAGTTCCTGGTGCTTTTGGGTGACCAGCCTGAGACACCTTTTAAGGTTTTGAGTTTTAAAAGGTGGGTACTGAGCATTTTCTGAAAATTGGGGACCCTTAAAGATGTCTAAAGTTGAGCATCCAAGATCAGTCAGAAGTTTGGAAAATGTATGTGCATTAATCATACATCCTGAGATGCATGACTGGTGTGAAGAGATGTTCCATAGGACCCCTCTGCTCACCACACACACACACAGTCCCCAGCAGTGAGGACAATGTAAAGTTTGTGTGAACCCCATCAACCTCAAAGGACTGGCCCCTCAAATAAATGTCTCCCGCTGCTTCTAACTCTAACTTGCTTAACTTGAAAGTCTCATGCAGCCTTTTGATCTGTTACATTTTTCTCCTTTGTTCTTGTTAAGCATCTAGGCAAAGAGAACACTGAAAACCTGACTTAGAATTCTGTCTGAACAGCACTAGGATCACAGGACTATGCTAGGGCCTTTTGGAGTATCTTTGGGAAAGAAGATAACAGAAACAACCTCAGAGTGGGGCAGGAGCCCGGAAGGGGAGAATAAACTAGTCATTCATTTTTTTTTTTTCTTCCCACCAGGGATTTCAGGAGACTGGAAAAATTACTTCACCGTGGCTCAGAATGAGAGATTTGATGCGCATTATAAAGAACAGATGAAAGGCTCGACATTCAGATGCCAAATGGAGATATGAAGAAAGGGCTTTCCTATGTTTCATCAGATGAATGCTAGCTGTTTAAATACTACGATGGGTGAACTAGAGTGCCTGGCCTTAAATGACAATATTGATATAATAGGTGGAACTTGGTGGAATGAAGATAATCAGTGGGTTTGCGATAATACAACGGTACAAAATATTTAGGAATGACAGAGCTGGTGGGGAAGTGGCACTATATGTGAAAGACAGCATAGTCAAGTAGAGTAAAAATCTAAAATGAATTAAACTGAACCATAGAATCTCTGTGGATAGAAATTTCATGTTTGAATAATCAGTATAGCAGTAGGAATATACTACCCACCACCTGATCAGGAAGGTGATGGTGACTTTGAAGGAGTTTAGAGAGGCTATGAAGACAGAAAACCCAATAATAATGGCGGATTTCAACTGTCCTCATATTGACTGGGTACATGTCACCTCAAAAAGGGATACAGAGGTAAAATTTTTAGACACATTAAATGACTGCTTCTTGGTGCAGCTCGTCCTGGAACCCTCCATGGGAGAGGCAATTCTTGATTTTAATCCTAAGTGGAGCACAGGATATGGCCAAGAGGTAAATTATAGCTGAATGTCTCAGTAATAGCGACCATAATGTAATTAAATATAACATTCTTGGAGGGGGAGAAGTGTCAAAGTAACTCACCACAATAGCATTTAACCTCAAAACGGAACTACACAAAAATGAGGAAGCTAGTTAGACGGAAATTAAAAGGAACAGTTACAAGAGTGAAATGCCTGCAAACTGCATGGAGACTATTTAAAAGCACCATAATTGAGGTAGTAAAAGGACCAAAAAAATTCCACCATGCTTAAGCAGCTGAGTAAAAGAGATGGTTAGAGGCTAAAAGGCATCCTTTAAAAATTGGAAGTTAAGTCCTAGTGAGGAAAATAGAAAAAAAGCATAAACTCAGACAAGTCAAATGTAAATGTATAATATAACAGACCAAGAAAGTGTACTTAGCTAGTTGCTCTTCAAATTCTAACAGCAAAAAAATACATCAGAAAGCCTGCCAAACAGTGAGTGGACCCACTGGATGATCGTGTTGCTAAAGGAGCACTCAGAGATGACACGGCCATTGCAGAGAAGCTAAATTAATTTTTGCAGTAGTTTTCACTGAAGAGGATGCGGGGCAGATCTCGACATCTGAGCCGTTCTTTTTAGGTGACAAATCAGAGGAACTGTTGATTGAGGTGTCAGTAGAAGAGGTTTCAGAACAAACTGATAAACAGTAATAAGTCACCAGGACCAGAGGGCATTCAACCAAGAGTTCTGAAGGAACTCAAATATGAAATTGAAGAACTACTAACTGTGGTTTACTTAAATCAGCCTGTGTACCAGACGATTGCAGGATAGCTAATGTGATGCTGATTTTTAAAAAAGGCTCCGCACAATGTAGTAAAATGGTTAATAACTAGAAGAACATATGTGGCAGCAGTGAGGTCCAGTGGCTAGAGCACTGGACTGGGAGACAAGTGACCTGCACTCTGACAACGACCTGCTGTGTAACCTAACAAGTCTCATAACTGTTCTGTTGGTGAGATTTCTGTGCTGCTGCCATAAATTAGAGCTACTCTGATTTATTCCAGGGCCCACTCTGGCTCCTGAAACAGCTTTAAGCTACCTTGGCACCTCCCCATCCTACCTGCAAAATCCCACCTTTTGTCTCAGTTTTTCCCTTCTGTACCATGGGGATGGTGATGCTTAATGCACTACTGGAAGGTGCTCAGATACTGTATGGCAGCGATACGCTTGCTATAAAAAACCTAATAGAATAGAGTGCTGGAGCTTATTTTCAAAAGCACTGAAGTGATTTAGGAGCACATGTCCCGCTGAATGTCAATATGATAGGTGCTTTGAGACCTCTGGAGGGAAAGTACTCAGTAAAAGCTAAATATTATTAATCTAATTCCTCATTCCCCTTTCAATGCAAGCAATAACAAAGTGCCTTTGGAAACCATTATTGTATGCAGTGTTGTAGCCATGTTGGTCCCGGGATATTAGACATGTGAGGTCAGTGAGATAACATCTTTTACTGGACCAATTTCTCCACTCAAAAATCCACTTCCTGGAAAGATAAAATCCAGAGAGCCAGACTCCACCTCTCAGATGGCAAATCCTGTAACTTAGCACTGGGGAAGAGAAAGGAGCGCAGGATATAAGGAAACAGAGACTCCTTCATGAAGGAAGCAAGCTAACAGTGTGTTTGTCTTATGAAAGGGTCACAGCCAGCGTGGCTGTGAAATTCTGTAAAGATTTTGAGTAAGCAATACTCTACAAGACATCAGAGTATTTTGTTAATTAAGTCTAGAATGCATGTTATGATTTTGTTTTCTATATAATCTGTTTCCAATATTTCTACTTGCTATCACTTGCATCTCTATGCTGTGTTAAATAAACTTTTACTTTATTTGACTATAAACATGTGTCAGTGCTGGGTATTAAGTGGAGCGGGGATCTGAGGTGAAACTGATTAGCTGGCTGCTTCCAAAGGAACAGTACCCCCAATCTGTGAATACTGTTCGTGTCCAGGGGACCAGAGGTGGACACTCCAGGAAGATGTTCAGAGGGCCTGAGAGCTGGAACGTGCCAATTGCTCACTTGGAGAGAGACAGCAGGGCTTGCAAGGCCTACTGGGGAGGGCTTGTGGTCAATGGAGTTGGGGAGCTGATCCCCAGCAGGCCCAGACAGTGTTTCCTCACAGCAAGGGCAGGCGGCTGCAAGGGGCCTCACAACTCTGGGCATCCTTGGAAAGCGTCACAGGAATGTTACTTGTTCAACTTCTTATTGAGTACTTGCTTTCCCCCCTCTTCTGAATGTTTGTGTATTTTGTTATTTTAGTAAATCTAGGGCGCTTATCAATGTCAGTTATGCTGCCTTCCCTCTAGCTACTGAGAACAATCATGAAAACTTGTCCACAGATAAGCATGTCAAATTATCGACTGACAGTCAGTCCACCCATTTGGACAGCGTCCTGCTGACAAACCAAGTCATTACAATCATGTCGGGCCTTTTTTCCATCAAGTGTTCTGCAGGGAGCATGTAATGGATGGATGGATCATGTGATTAGTGGTCAAAAATTCTCTCTCCTTCACCATGCCTTGTTCTTGGCTGTTAGAGCTCTCCTGCTCCTCCCTCTTCTCACAGGGGATTGCACTAGTGCCATCATCTTCTCTGTCAGAAAAACCATGATGTGCACGTTTCTCTGCAGATCAACACGCTCTTCTAGATACTCCAATCTCACTGCATAAAGCTGCACCTCATTCTCTTGACACACGGCGAGTCGCTCTTCCTTCCTGCTTTTCCCACTCATTTTGGCAATAAAAAACTCTCTCCAAACAGCAGTTTACTGTGACCTGCCCCCGCTAGCAAACACAGATGTGAGGGCAAAGTTTTGCTGGCAGATGCTGCTGTTAGGGTTGCTGTCTGCATAGGACCAGTCACACAGGGATGACTGAAAATAGTGAACGTACATAACAAACCTAGTTTGCAAACGGTCTCTAGTCCAAGAGATGTTCACACAAAGTGTTCCATAAACACGCACATTTGAGAAGCAGCATGTTCTTGTGGATAAGGCGCTGGACTGAAACTCAGGAGACCTGGCTTCATGTCCTAGCTCTGCAACAGCTTTCCATCAGCAGAATTCAAAGCACTTTACAAAAGAGGTCGGCATTTTTATCCCTATTACACAGCTGGGGAAACTGATGCACAGAGAGGTGAAGTGATTTGCCCAAAGTCAGCCCATCACTTACTCTCCCATGTCTCAGTTCCCCATCCTTTCTCCACCCGTTGCCTGTTTAGACTGTCAGCTCTCACAGCAGAGGCTGGCTCTAGCTGTATGTTCCTACAGTACCTAAAACCATAGGGCCCCAGTCTCAGCTGGGGCTCATAGGAAGAACTGTAATAATGATCATAAATAAATTTGTAAAAATCCAAGTCTTCTCATGACTCATTTCCAAACAGAAAAAGGCCAGCTCCGGCTGAAAAACAATTCACGGCAAAGAGTTTACCCTGCCCTGTTTAAGAATTAACTAAATCAAATGCCATTACTAAAGCCCTACTTGAATTGTGGGATGATTATCAAAAAATTGCAGCTGACTTGCAGACAAGCCGTGGAAAATTGTGGAAAAGTAATTATTTGCAGTAATAACGTGCATTATTACTTTTCTGCCATTTTCCACTATTGGCCACCCGGGGCTGAGAGCAGGGGCCTGGGGTTGAGAGCAGGATCATGGGGCTGACAGCGGGGACTCCCACTGTCAAACTTGTGGTGGAAGCCTAATATTGTGGAATCCCCAATTTCTGCAAAATCGCAAGTTAAGTAGGGCCTTGGCTAATACATATTATAAAAGATGCCCTAAAGGGGACACAATCATGACAGCCAGTCTGCAGCTGCCATCCTGTTTTCCCAGTCAAGGCTAACGCAGGCACCCATGGTCTCCAAACAACTGTAAGCTCAGTTAACTCTTCCACTGCCTAACCCATACAGTATGACTGGTGTAAGAATCATCCCTGCTGAGAGCTGCATGGGGATCTGGTGTGTGCCTCTCCCCTCCTCCCCATGCAACTGGGGCTCCAGAGCCTCCCTAGCACGATCCCCCTGCACTTCCTAGACCCTGCAGAGGGCTCACTGCAGGGTCTAAGATCCGCACTGGGGGAAGAGAGGGCTGGAGTGGAATCAGGGAGATGCATATCATCCACCCTCCAACCCCACAGAAGATGCCTGAAAAACTTAATACAGTTCCAGGCCATATTGACCTATCTTGGCAGCCCTTGTCCCAGGAACCTGGGAGCTTCCACAGGGGAATCCAATGGCACTGGTAGGGGGTTGGGGTGGCCAACAACCAACAGAAGGAATGTGGGGCCTTTGTACAGATGGCTGGGGCCTCTTGCAGATCCCCTGCCAGGATCGAGGTGAATCTTGCAGAATCCAAAGGTCTGGGAGATGGGAACCCTGCTCCCCTAACGGGGCAATTTGGGTTCATCTTCATGAGGATTTTCAGTAAACATTCCCCTGTCATGGCTATTAATGCCAGAGGGGACAATCTATATCAGTGAAATGTTAAGTCAGATTTTAAAGCAAAAACAGAGAGAAAACTGTTCAGATTCTCATGGCAGCATAAGCTCATGTGCAAGTGAATGTTAAGTAGGGCCTTGGCTAATTTTTATCCCTATTACACAGCTGGGGAAACTGATGCACAGAGAGGTGAAGTGATTTGCCCAAAGTCAGCCCATCACTTACTCTCTCCATGTCTCAGTTCCCCATCCTTTCTCCACCCGTTGTCTGTTTAGACTGTCAGCTCTCACAGCAGAGGCTGGCTCTAGCTGTATGTTCCTACAGTACCTAAAACCATAGGGCCCCAGTCTCAGCTGGGGCTCATAGGAAGAACTGTAATAATGATCATAAATAAATTTGTAAAAATCCAAGTCTTCTCATGACTCATTTCCAAACAGAAAAAGGCCAGCTCCGGCTGAAAAACAATTCACGGCAAAGAGTTTACCCTGCCCTGTTTAAGAATTAACTAAATCAAATGCCATTACTAAGGCCCTACTTGAACTGTAGGATGATTGTCAAAAAATTGCAGCTGACTTGCAGACAAGCCATGGAAAATTGTGGAAAAGTAATTATTTGCAGTAATAACGTCCATTATTACTTTTCTGCCATTTTCCACTATTGGCCACCCGGGGCTGAGAGCAGGGGCCTGGGGTTGAGAGCAGGATCATGGGGCTGACAGCGGGGACTCCCACTGTCAAACTTGTGGTGGAAGCCTAATATTGTGGAATCCCCAATTTCTGCAAAATCGCAAGTTAAGTAGGGCCTTGGCTAATACATATTATAAAAGATGCCCTAAAGGGGACACAATCATGACAGCCAGTCTGCAGCTGCCATCCTGTTTTCCCAGTCAAGGCTAATGCAGGCACCCATGGTCTCCAAACAACCGTAAGCTCAGTTAACTCTTCCACTGCCTAACCCACACAGTATGACTGGTGTAAGAATCATCCCTGCTGAGAGCTGCATGGGGATCTGGTGTGTGCATCTCCCCTCCTCCCCATGCAACTGGGGCTCCAGAGCCTCCCTAGCACCATCCCCCTGCACTTCCTAGACCCTGCAGAGGGCTCACTGCAGGGTCTAAGATCCGCACTGGGGGAGGAGAGGGCTGGAGTGGAATCCAGGAGATGCATATCATGCACCCTCCAACCCCACAGAAGATGCCTGAAAAACTTAATACAGTTCCAGGCCATATTGACCTATCTTGGCAGCCCTTGTCCCAGGAACCTGGGAGCTTCCACAGGGGAATCCAATGGCACTGGTTGGGGGTTGGGGTGGCCAACAACCAACAGAAGGAATGTGGGGCCTTTGTACAGATGGCTGGGGCCTCTTGCAGATCCCCTGCCAGGATCGAGGTGAATCTTGCGGAATCCAAAGGTCTGGGAGATGGGAACCCTGCTCCCCTAACGGGGCAATTTGGGTTCATCTTCATGAGGATTTTCAGTAAACATTCCCCTGTCATGGCTATTAATGCCAGAGGGGACAATCTATATCAGTGAAATGTTAAGTCAGATTTTAAAGCAAAAACAGAGAGAAAACTGTTCAGATTCTCATGGCAGCATAAGCTCATGTGCAAGTGAATGATAGCAGGGCCTTTCCTTGCGTGGTTTATTTATTGGCATCCCCATCAGTATGGGATGACTGCATAACAGTGGGTGATGTGATAAGTTACTGGGCAAATATGGCACAAATAATGGTTAATGAAAACTTGCAGCATCAAAGATCTTTTCAGAGCTCTTAATGTCAGTCTCTGGAGTTTGCTAGTCTCCCATGACCTCCTACCACAAAGTAAACAACAGTGTCATAAAGGAAATTAGACACTCCTCTAATTACTGAAACACCTGAAGCCACTGCTGAGTATTACTGGGCTGCCCGACATTCAATCAGCACAAGTGCAGTACTTGGTTAATGCTCTTTGTATTTTGTGCTATGACTTTCTCTCTGCAGGGTGCTGCCACAATGGCTCTCTAGGTCTTTTGTTTAGTGCTGAGAGAGGCTTCCAAAATCAGTTATTGGGCTGGATGTAGGAATCACGGGGTGAAATTCTCAGGCCTGTGTAATGCAGCCAGTCAGATTAGATGATCATAATGGTCCCTGCTGGCTTTAAAACCTCTGACGCAGAAAGTAACTTTTTATTTTTGAAAGTCAGGCGGCTGAAATTGTTATAAAATCTCTAGTTGCTTATTCTCAGTATTGGCTGCATAGCGAAGAGAGCTGCTTTCAATGGAAGAATAAATGTTGATACGTGCCAAATTTTCCCACCCTTTAAAATGGTTTTTCTTATTGGCATCCCTGAGACATGTGGGCATAACAGAACCACCTATCCCCTCAATTCGTGCTTTGTTTTGGGTGGTTAATTAGTTAGCTAGAGTGAAAGGGATAAAATACAGGTACCTAGAGGGCACATCTACACATGGTATTTTGCTCTTATGTAACATAATCAACTTACACCAGTGCAAACTTTTAATGTACATGCACTTAAACTGGTTTAAGTCATTTTTAAAGCAGTTTAGCTTGATCTGATTATTTTACTGAATTCAGAGAACAAGTATAAACATGGTTTAAAGCAGTTTTAATGTGTCTGCACTAGGAGTTTGCACTGATGTAATAAATCAATTTAAAATTGATTGACGTATACTCGTGATGTTTGCTAATATAGATACGCCCTCATATTCGGTGAAAGGTCTGCTTTAGCGCGACAGAAGCTAGAACATTCTCATGCGATTGTGATTAGAGATTGTAGCCCATTATTCTGAGAGAGAGCTAGTCTCTTGCATACAAGACACCGCCCAGGTTTAATGACCTCTCATAAAATGATTTATTCCAGAATGAGGCAAGTTGGATTCACCTGACAACAACAATTTTAAAATCTACATGAAACTTCCAATAAAAAAGCAGTGGTTTCCACAGAAATGTCTATGCATATTCAGTTTAAGAACATAAGAACATAAGAGTGGCCATAGTGGGTCAGACCAAAGGTCCATCTAGCCAAGTATCCTGTCTTCCAACAGTGCCGATACCTGGTGCCCCAAAGGGAATGAACAGAACAGGTAATCAGCAAATGATCCATCCCCTGTCGTCCATTCCCAGCTTCTGGCAAACAGAGGCTAGGGATCCCATCCCTGCCTATGCTGACTAATAAGCATTGATGGACCTATCCTCCATGAACTTATCTAGTTCTTTTTTGAATCATGTTATAGTCTTGGCCTTCAGAACATCCTCTGGCAAGGAGTTCCACAGGTTGACTGTTTGGTGTGTGAAGAAATACTTCCTTTTGTTTGTTTTAAACCTGCTGCCTATTAATTTCAGTTGGTAACCCCTAATTCTTGTGTTATGAGAATGAGTAAATAAACTTCCTGATTTACTTTCTCTACACCAGTCATGATTTTATAGACCTCGATCATATCCCTCTTAATCGTCTCTTTTCCATGCTGAAAAGTCCCAGTCTTATTAACGTTTCCTCATACGGAAACCGTTCCATACCCCTAATGGGAGTGAAGGCTCCAGATGGGGATGAAGGCTCTGGGGTGGGGCCGAGGATGAGAGGTTTGGGGTGCAGGCTGCCCCGGGGCTGCAGTGGGGAGAAAGGACCCCCCCCAACCCTCTCTCCTGCAGCAGCTCAGGATGGGGGAGGGGGCCTCTCTCTGGCCACGGCAGCTCCGGTGGGGCTGGGCCGGGGTGCCTCTCCATGTGGGGCTGGGGAAATAGCACCGCCACCCCAGCCCGCGGTCACATGTGGCTTTGCTCCCCAGAGTCCCTCCAGCCTGGCAAATTTCAGGGTAAGGGGCTGCCCATGGGGCGCCCCCTGAGACAGACCCCCCACACCACTGCGGGCACCTCCAGCTTCACGGGCTGCTGGCCAAGTGGGCAACTTTGCATGGGGTGAGGGGTGGGGCTCTGCCTTCCACCCCCTGTGCCCATGGGGGAGGTGCTCGCAGGTGGGTTCAAGCTCCCCACCTCCCAGAGGAGGGGTAAAATCACCCTTGGCTGCATCACTGGAATTGCACCCATGGCCAACCCCGCGCGTGGTCACACACACCCCACGGGCCACTTGGGGGATCAGCCTTCGCCTCCGTGAGCCCACCGGCTGGCTTGCAGGATGGGGGGGCAGCAGCTTGGCACTCCATTCCGCGGTATGCAGCTGGGTCATGGGGCGGCAGCTCTGGCACCTCCCGCTAACTTGCAATTGCTCATTAAACCCACCAGATGAGTTGGCTGCAGGACAATGGGTGGGGGGTGCCGCTGCTTGTCTCGGGGTATTAATTCCTCTCCACTCCATGTGACTCGGCCCCAGCCATGGCAGCTCCAGCTAGGCTGGGCCAAGGGAGGGGCACCTCTCCCCGGCTGCGGCAGTGCCAGCTGAGCAGGGCTGTGCTGTGCTGGGCCAGGGGAGGGGCGCCTCTCCCCGGCTGTGGCAGCTCCGGCTGGGCAGGGCAAGGCTGGGCTGGGCCAGGGGAGGGGCGCCTCTCCCCACTTGTGCAGCCCTTGGTAGTCTGCTGTGTGGCCACGCAGCTTAGAGGGGACTTAGGAGACGACGTTCCCTTTTATCCTATGACAGCTTACTTTGCTTAAGAGCCTTTGGTGAGGGACCTTGTCAAAGGCTCTCTGAAAATCTAAGTACACTACAGCCACTGGATCCCCCTTGTCCACATATTTGTTGAACCCCTCAAAGAATTCAAATAGATTGGTGAGGCATGATTTCCCTTTACAAAAAACATGTTGACTCTTCCCCCAACAAATTATGTTCATCTATGTGTCTGACAATTTTGTTCTTTACTATATATTTCTGCGGTGATAACCTTTCTATTTATGTAATGGATGCCTCTTCCAATTCACCTTAAGTAAAACCATTGTCATATAGTGCAGCATGACCTGCAGCTAGCTTAATGGCACACACCCAGCTGTTCATCTCTGAGACACGGGTTTGATTTTTGCATTATTTTTTATCTACGAAAAAGAGTACAAGGCCCACATCCTCAGCTGGTTTAAATTAGCACTTACGCTAACTAATACTAGCTGAAAATGTAATCTTAAAAATAATCATTTCTATCATAGCTCATGAAGTTTTTTGAAGATTTCAAGTTTCCAATCTACCTGACTATTTATCTATCAATCAGACTTATATGCCCCACAACATTACCACAGGTTCTGAGTGCCTGACAGTCTTTAATGTATTTGTATTGTATGTGGGAATAATTGGCCAGTATCATAACTTTCATAAAACAAAATTTGTTCTGAAAATTAGATACAATCAAGCTGGGTTTTAAAAAAGTGCAAATATACAAGTCTGGGCTATATGTAGTAACTTAGTCAATTTTATAGGATCTAAACAGAGGCAATTCATTCAAATAAAGATTTAGGTATATATTGCTAAGGATAAGAGATCACAGTCTGACCCTCTCAGAGTATGTCTACACTATGAAATTAGGTCGAATTTATAGAAGTCAGTTTTGTAGAAAGCATTTTTATACAGTCGATTGTGTGCATCCGATGAAGTGAGCTGTAGCTCACGAAAGCTTATGCTCAAATAAATTTGTTAGTCTCTAAGGTGCCACAAGTACTCCTTTTCTTTTTGCGAATACAGACTAACACGGCTGCTACTCTGAAACCTGTCAATATAATACTGACAAGTCTCCCACACTCCACTGTGGAAAATAAATGCTAAGTGGAAGAGAGGGTCTCCCAGCACTTTGTAATGGAAGCAAACCACTTCCACTTACACTCTTTTCTCTTCCTTTAGCTCAGCATTTCCAGGATGGAAAATAATGAAAATATTTACAGGAGGAAATTAGAAATGGTCCGTGGCATTCCCCTATTCTGGAGTATTGTTGAAGAATGGGCCCAGGTGGAATCGTTCCAAGCCAGGCCAGATTACCTTCTCATTTCCACCTACCCGAAATCAGGTGAGTGCCACTGATCTATCAGGAGATTCTTCTTATGCAGCTAAAAGGCACAAACCCAGGGCAGAAATGGAGGCTATTGCCCAACTCTTAGACCACATGTATGCCACACTCAGACCATAACCCCTTTATCAATTCCTCAATTAGGTATAGAAATCTCTTACTCAAAGCCTCCTCTGTGCCTTCGTGATCCCTTTTTATTGAAGAACCCTATTCAAAACACGGCAGTATACATGGGTTTTACTGGACCTTGTCATGTAGGGAAGAAGCTAAGAAGCCTACCAGGCCAAAACTATAATGGGATTCAAAAAAGAACAAGATAAGTTCATGGAAGATAGGTCCATCAATGGCTATTAGCCAAGATGGTCAGGGATGCAACCCCATGCTCTGGGTGTCTCTAGCCTCTGACTGCCAGAAGCTGGGAATGGACAACATGGGATGGATCACACTGTAATTGTCTGTTAGGTTCATTCTCTCTGAAGCACCTGGCATTGGCCACTGTCGGAAGACAGGACACTGAGCTAGACGGACCTTTGGTCTCACCCAGTGTGGCCATTCTTATGTTCTTAGGAATGTAATAGATTTACAGCCAGAAAATGGCTCAATAGCTGGTCCCTGTGAGTAGAACTGGGCCTAGCTCTCCTGCATCAGAGCATGTGAGCCCAATCCAGCCAATTAAAGGGGGCTGGGCTACACCTGGGCCTATAAAGGGCTCCCAGAGAGCAGGAAATAAGAGGTGAAGGAAGTGAGTTGGATAGGCTGTGCCTGGGGAAGGGAAGACATGGTGGAGTAGAGCTAACTCCTGCAGAGGGTCCCTGGAGCAAGGGGCTAGGTGCTGAGGGAAGCAGCACTGAGCCTATTGCTCCAGGAAGGGAGCAGAGCTGATTAGAACTCAGTAGGGAACTACCAGGAGGAGGAGTGCTAGATCATGGGGAGGGGCGGCCCTGAAGCCTGAGAGAAAATGAGTTAAAAGACTGTTTTCTGTTGCTCTTCTTGCCTGTGTTATGCAAATAAACCTTCTCAAAGGAGACTGAGCAGGGCAGGGAGTGTTTGGAAGCTGGGGAGAAGCCATGCCCTGTAACAATGCTGTGCATAGAAACAGAATAAGACCACAAACTTCTTTGTCCTAGCAGGGATGTGTTCAAAAAGTGGCAAAATATTCCTTCCATGTTGCTGTCTTACTATCATTTAGCCATAGACTCTCCTGTTGCTAAATGCTATAGAGTTCGTGGACTAACACTGGAGTGCCCTCACTCAGTGTTCAGGAAGGGAAATTGCCAACTTGATTCTGACCAACATGAGCCGAAGGGGAGTGCTTTTTTCACAGGATGGATGAAGTGGCTTTTTGTCCTCAATATAGGCTCAGCGCTGAAGGGTGACAGGATTCTATCTATTCACACCTCCATTTGTGAGTAGTTTATCTCCCACAAGCCTAGTGGGAAATTTGCATTGGGCCTTCAGGCAGTAGCAGAAACAATTGTGATGTTATATCAAGTTTGGTGATATTGGACTTCCACAATGATAGGCCCTTTGAGTCACTTCGTTACTGACATCACATATTCAAGTGCAGGCCAAGAAAGCCCAGGAGCACTGATTATCACCACCCTCAAAGTCTGTAGCTAAAAGCCATAGGCTAGAAGGGATCGTCATCTGGTGTAAATTGGCATAACTCCATTCACTTCAATTTATACCAGCTGAGGATCTGACTCCATGTTTATGACCTGCCTGGTGTACTCTAGAAGAGTATTTAGCTAGTTTGCTTTATATTTCCAGGCACAGCCTGGATCAGTGAAATTGTGGACATGATCTATAAGAACGGTGATGCAGAGAAGTGTAAACAGGATGCGATTTACGTTCGGATCCCTTTCATGGAGCTGATCATCCCTGGATTTTCAAATGGTAAAGCTTTGCACACTGCAGGCACGCTCCCGGAGAGATTGGAGCTGCGTCTTTGACAACCCTCCCTTTAGGAACTGTGTTGCCCAAAACTGAATATGAGGATATTTACTTACCTCCCTGGGCTTTTGGGAGGGTTGGTTAACTGGCTCCAAATTCTGTCCTCGGATACATACAAGAAAATCTCACTGACTGTGTATAGATCTGAGGATAGAATTTAGCCTTTACTGTTTCTAAACCACTCTGAGTTCTTTGGAATGAAAGGCACTCTGAGCCTGATCCACAGTACACTGAAGTCAATGGAAAGATTACCACTGGATCTGGCCATATATAAGTGCAAACTGTCAATAGTATTAGGATCCTGTGCACAAGGAGCTTAAATATGAACTGAAATGTTTTAAAAATAACTTAATACACAAATGGATTAAGGGTGGGATTTTCAAAAGAGTTTATAGGAATTAGGTGCCAAATTCCCAGTAACAGTCAATGGAGGTTGAGCACCTAACTCTCATATTTTCTTTTGAAAATCCTACCCTACGGATGAGATTTCCACTGTCCACAAGGGGAGCTGTTAGGTGCTGAGCTCTTTTGTAAATCTCGCCCTAAAAGGGGGATAGAATATTATATGTTCACACCCTGACTTCTATCTTTATCCACATCTGTCTGGACTTCATCCTGTAGAGAGATACAGAATGGCAGCTCAGGATTATTAAAGGCTGCGGGCCCGATTCCTCTCTTCGTAACAGTGGCCCTCTGAGTGTAAATAGTTTACGATCAAAGCTGTAATAGTCCTGTTTTTTCCTTTAATCCCTTTTGTATTTTTTAGGTGTCGCACAGCTGGCTGAACTGCCCTCTCCCCGATTAGTAAAGACCCATCTTCCTGTTCAACTCCTTCCTGACTCCTTCTGGGAAAACAACTGCAAGGTTAGTATTATTTCTTTGCATTGCGTTAGCAGAGGCTCCAACCAAGATGGACATCCCATTGTACTACACATGTGTACTGTGAATACACATAGCAAGAGAAAATTCCTGCCCCACAGAGTTTGCAATATAAATAGACAAAGGAAGCACTACTATCCCCATTTTACGGATGGCGGACTAAGGCATGGAGAGATTAAGTGGTTTGCCCAAGATCACATAATGAATCTGTGAGAGATCCAGCAGCTGAACCTAGATCTCAGGCAGTGCTTATCCATATGAGCAGCCTTCTATCTGAGATTTTCCACTGGAAATTAATACAGTAATGGATTAAGCTGGAGTTTCCATAGGATTCTAGTGCTGCTGTGTGTTTAGTTGGTTTTTTTTTTTTTGAAGACACACAGATTCTCAGTGACTAAATCCAGCTACCATTGTAAGTACTGATGGTCAAACAATGCATCACTCAAATGAGCCTCATTTGACATGAGATATCATCCCTGAATTTCTACAATCCATGCACTTTGCAGACATATTTGATACCATCAGCAGTGCTGGAGAGGAGGATTCAGGGCCAGGTTATAGCAGGGACTAAGGGCATATCTAGACTGCAACCAAAGGTGTGATTTGAAGCACAGGTTGGCCTACCCACTCTAGCTTTAATCTAGCTAGTATGGCTAAGAATAGCAGTGAAGACATGGTGGTGCAGGCTAGCAATGCGAATATATCCCCAGGATCCCCGACATGCCTCTACAGGCCGTGCTGAAGCCCACGTCCCTGTGTCTTCCCTGCTATTTTTAGCTGTGTTAGCTAGATTAAAGCTAGAACGGGTATATCTTCTGAGGGCTGCAATCACACCTCCAACTGCAGTGTAGACATCCTGGCTTCATTGACATCAGTGGGGCTAGGATTTCCCCCCTAAAAGCAGGGTGCTCTTTTCTAGGCAACTGTGAAGGAAATTCTAATTGTTGGACTCAATCTCTTTCTCTTTCCCCTCCAGCTTGATTCTTTGCATTGATGGAGGAGGCAGCAATTATGGTTAAAGAACAAGAGTAGCCATTAGGCCTACTGGGTACTATTCCCAATTCTGCCTCCCCTGCTCAGTGTACCTCCCTGTACCTCAGTTTCCCCATCTGCAAAACACTACATTACTTAGGGCTGTAAAGTGCTATGACTTCCCTGGGTGAAAGCTTTTATATAGCTGAGGAACAGTAATGTTGCCTACTCTGCCAGTCCCCGTCAGTTGACTGTGACCTTGTGAATTTCTGCCACACCCCTTTCACTCTGGGTGGTTCATTTTTTTGCAAAATTCAGAGGAATTTTCCTTTTAATGCCATGACTAAGCCTGGAAGGGATCTCTCTTAGTGATTTATTCAATGAGACTTATAGTGACTCTGGAGAGAGTCCTACAAACAGCTGAAGTGCCACTTGCTCATTCAATAGAACTGGTCACATTTTTTTTGAAGTTTGGTTGGAAAATTGATGGGAAATTAGACAGTATTAATAAATCTCCCCACCCCTCTCTTTTTTGGCCAATGGTAGAACCAACTGAAATGTTTAGAACTGAAAAGGTCAGATTTCAATGAAAATATGGGTGAGGAGAAATCTGAAAATATTTTTGCAAATTTATTTTCTTGTTTTTCAATCAGCTTTGTTACTCTAACATAGACTCGATTGACCATGTAAACATCCTTCTCTTCTCCGCAGATCATCTACGTTGCCCGAAATGCGAAGGATGTGGCAGTCTCTTATTACCATTTCTACCAAATGGCAAAAATACATCCAGAGCCTGGCACCTGGGATGAATTCTTGGAGAAGTTTGTGACTGGGGAAGGTAAAACTTGAAGCTAGATTCTCCCTACAACACTGAACTCACAGGCTGTGACACTGCTAAACTAAAAACTATGGAGCAGATTATTAGCTGCTCTAAAGATACTTTATTATACCACTTGAGAATCTCTTCCCATGAGTGTATCCAAATTTCAGTTAGACAGAAGCCCCTACAGGGCAAGATAAAAGAACATGAACACATCTCCCATCAGCCTCCACTTCATAGAATCATAGAATATCAGGGTTGGAAGGGACCTCAGGAGGTCATCTAGTCCAATCCCCTGCTCAAAGCAGGACCAATCCCCAATCAAATCATCCCAGCCAGGGCTTTGTCAAGCCTGACCTTAAAAACTTCTAAGGAAGGAGATTCTACCACCTCCCTAGGTAACGCATTCTAGTGTTTCACCACCCTCCTAGTGAAAAAGTTTTTCCTAATATCCAACCTAAACCTCCCCACTGCAACTTGAGACCATTACTCCTTGTCCTGTCCTCTTCTACCACTGAGAATAGTCTAGAACCATCCTTTCTGGAACCACCTCTCAGGTAGTCCAAAACCTTGGTCCAAAACCAAGAACCAGATCCTCCTAGAACATCTCTTAGATGCTCAGGCAGTCAGGTTGCCTAGTTAATGTCTCAAGTTATCTATTCCTGGGGGGACGGGAAGGGGAATGAGTTGTGTTAAAAGGGGTGTCCCAAGACATCCAGCACCCCCTTATTTCCCTATCAACCCATTATCCTGGTATGATTCTGCCATTATGGGTTTTTTTTTGAGAGCCACACAAAATATTCATTATTTAACCTGACTTCTTTGCTGATATCACAGTGAATCCATATTAAATGTGAATGTTTGCCTTCTCTTCTACTCCTTTGTCTTTGATTTAGTTGCGTTTGGACCTTGGTATGATCATGTGAAAGGCTGGTGGGAGAAGAGAAAGGACAAGCCAATTCTGTACCTGTTCTATGAGGACATGAAAGAGGTGCGCCAGGGAAAGAATATAAACTCATCTAATGTTTTGGCCCCAAGTGCGTTGTTTGTTTGCATGAGGATAACAAGTAGGCAGCAGCTATGCCTATCGACAATACTTATTCAGAGAGCAAGAGAATCAGGCAGAGGGGTGAGGCTTCACAGGTAATATACTCAACTTCTGAAAACAATGATGTCACAGCTGACAAAAGGCATGTCTTCAAGATCCAACTCCTATACATTCAAATAAACAGAACTAGCTAATATAATTTGCAATAGCACTATCTGGTGATTCCTAATAATATTACACACACACGGATTTGGGAGATTAGGGATCTCCCTTCAAAAGGAAATGCCAAACCCCTCCATTCTCACTGTCCCCAATCCCCACTACCTGGGCTGAGAAAGTGACATTGTACAAGCACCTTGTAATAGTTTCCACATCATTCTGTGTGGCATCTGACAATCTGTCTTTCTTTCTAGGATCCTAAACGTGAAATACAAAAGGTGTTACAGTTTCTGGGAAAGGACCTGAAGGAGGATGTGGTGAATAAAATCCTCCATCACACCTCATTCCAGGAGATGCAGAAGAACCCCACTGCCAATTATAAGATGGTATCAAAAGCTCAGATGGACCACAGTGTGTCTCCCTTTATGAAAAAAGGTGAGAGCCCCTCACAGCAATTATAGGAGGGCCTACAAGAAAGGAGGACACATGTAACATGGAAGCAGGGCCAATAATAGCTATAATCTGGGGAAAAGCCAGCCACTAGTTCTGCTTCCATAGGTGGGAAAAATCTCAGGATCTGTTTTATCCTTTACCTGCCAAACCTGGCTAATGATGGAGCTGCCTAGGAAAAACACTGCTCAAGGAGAAATGGAACTAATGGGGAATTAGAGTGAAAAATTGTCACCATTTAACCAAGCCCTAGTGAGATCTCTGAAAGAGGCAAGTGGCAGAAGGGAGAAAGACTATAGATTGAATCATTCCTTTGGTTTCACAGATTTATAGGCCAGAAGGGACCATTATGGTGATCATCTAGTCTGAACTCTCGCATAACACAGGCCACAGAATTTCACTCAATGATTCCTGGTTTTCTCCTCCAGGTATCGCGGGTGACTGGAAGAATCACTTTACCGTGGCCCAGAATGAGGCATTTGACTCAGATTATAAAGAGAAGATGAAGGGATCGACACTGGAGTTCCGAACAGAAATCTGAAGCAGCAGTAGCTTCTTCCCCCATCTGGCTTAGGTGTTTAGTTGGCTTGGACAAGGGAGAAATTGAAATTAAATGGGGGCACCAAAGCAAACAGCAATTGTTTAACTACTTTAGATATAATTTTTTCCATATGTTTCTATTTTTGTGGGGTCTTCAGTTCCATAACTGCCATTTGGATAATGCAGATGGGACTTCAAGCCCCACCCCTCTGGACTGCCACTAGGATCAGTGATGGTTTCAGCTGCTGTGCGCTGAGATTCTCACATAACCACATGACTCCAGGGGCTGGGGCTTGAAGACACATGATATTTGGTGGGTTTTCTTGTGGTAAAATCACAAGAGATGGCAACACTAAGGTAAGACTCCACCAGAGGGATTATGCAGCTACTATCATTAGCAAACAATAGCAAGGTATCGTTGGGAAAATATCGTTGGCCTCAGTTTTTAAGGACTCATCTACAAGGCCCTACACAGTAAACTACATGGTACTGAGTTTGTCTACTATACCTGAAAAGCTGAGCCGAGCCTGCTGTGACTCAAACCAGCAGGTTCCAGAAAGTCTATATTTGCCAAAACTGATGTGTAGACTGTTAGGTGCTTTGAGATGAAAAGCACTGTAGATATTAAGAGGTGCCCTGCAAAAGAATAGTTCATTCAAACTGCATATGTTAGTAGTATAAGGGCCCTACCATCAATCAAACCCTGACCCCGCCCCTTGACCCCTTAGCCCCGCCCCTTGACCCCTTAGCCCCGCCCACCAGAAGTCCCGCCCCCATGGGTTGTTACTTCCGGGGTCAAGGCTGCCACATGACCGGAAGCAAGGTGTGTCATGTGATACCCAACCCACCCCTTGACCCCTTAACCCCGCCCCTTGACCTCTCCCCCCCCGGAAGTCCCGCCCCATGGGGTATTACTTCCAGGGTCAAGGCTGCCACGTGACCGGAAGCAAGGTATGTCATGTGACCCCTCTAACAACTCCTCCCACTGCCCTCTACCAATCAGGATGGGTTTCGCCCCTGTAGGACTTCACCCCCAAGAGGAGCTTTGACCAATCAGGGCGAGTTCCGGGGCGGGGTGTCCTCTCCGGAAGTGGGTCTTGTGACCCCTCTAACAACTCCTCCCCCCTCCCCCACCAATCAGGATGGGTTTTGCCCCGTAGGACCGCCCAGAGAGGAGCTTTGACCAATCAGGGCGAGTTCCGGGGTGGGGGTGTCCTCTCTGGCAGTGGGTCTTGTGACCCCTCTAACAACTCCTCCCCCCACCCCGCTACCAATCAGGAGGGGTTTTGTTCCGATAGGACCAAGAGGAGATTTGACCAATTAGGATGAGTTCCGGGGGCGGGGTGACCCGTCCGGAAATGATTCGTGTGACCCCTCTAACAACTCCTCCCACCAACCTCTACCAATCAGGCCGGCCCGAGAGCAGATTTGACCAAAATAGGGCAGGTTCTGGGATGGGGTGAACCGCCCAGAAGAGGGGCGTATGACCCCTCTGCCAATCAGAGCGCAGCACCATCACCCCATAAGGCCCAGCGTCGGGCAGAAGAGGCTGTCTTTTACCAAGAGCGCGTGTTTTAGAAATCGTGGAAACATGGACTCCTTCACCACCCCCGTGAGAACTTCGGACTTTGTTTTAGCCCCGAGGGCCTTCAACAAACCGTGGAGAAAGCGCTACATCAGCGACAGTTCCGAGGAGGAGGGGGCAATTGAGGGGAGCCCTTTGGCCCAGCCATTGATGGATACCCCGGACCCTGAAACCCAGCCGCTTGTGGGGCCCCACGATGAGCGTGATGGCCTCTTGTTGTCCACCCCCTGGGAGGAGGAAGGTGATCGCAGCTCGGGGAAGTCACTAGTGGACAAGATGAACGCTCAGGTAAATGAATGCTTAAGAAGTGACGGTCGGGATGGGATTGTAACGGGGCTAGGAACCAGGGATTGTGTAAATCAAAAACCGAGCAGTGGGGTGCTTACGCTGTTTCTTTTTTGAAAAAAATCTCTCAACAGCTCAATGATGCCTTTCTAGAGGACCCGGAGACTCTGGACAGCGTTGCACCAAGCAGCGAAGATGAACCGGGCCCACCTTGTTTTTGCTCAACGCCAATACAAAATGTTGAAGAGGACTCCGAGGATGACGGCTATGAGGAGTTTAGGAGGAGGCTTGGCATGGAACTGACTGAGCCAGTGCCACGTCGTGAGCGTAACAAAGTCATGCGGACTATTGTACGCGTTGCTGTTTATTCTGTTCTTAATCACTGTCTTAGGGAAAAGCTTTTTGAAGATTGTGAGGGCTGTGTCATAGATGCACCAGGCCAGCGGCACCATGACTGTGTGACTTGGACTTCAGTGGATATAAACTGCAAGCCCCGGGGCCTGTGTGCTGAGCTGTGTTTGGAAAGCTTATTAAACACTGTGATTGCCATAGGTTATGCTATGCAATGTCTATGCCTAACCCAAGAACATATAGCACAAGGGGTGACCTTGATAAATGCTGTGCAATTCAGTGGAGACCCTGACCATGTTTTAAAGAAAATGACCAAACCGGAAGATGCCTGCTTAGAGCGTTATATTGACCGTCTGGTCCGCACAAAAAGTTACAGAACCCTGCTTAAGAAAAAGGCTATTTGTAAGAAATCTAAAAGGATTAAGTTAGAAAATGGTGAGGTGCCAAACATGCGATATAAAACTTGGTAGCTGTAAATTTAAAAAAAAAATCTATTGAAAAGGGCTTTGTGACTATTTGTATTTCTGTTAAAAGGTCTCTGGCCCTTAAGGGAACTTAAAGTCTTTTTTTCTTTCTTTCTTTTTTTAATGGAGCATCTTGGTTTGTTTTGAAGGAGCTGTATGTCTTTTAAATAAAAAAAAAATTGTTTGTGAGAACCTAGCTCTTGTGTCTTTTGTGTAAGAGAGACCCATTTACAGCAAAAAAAAAAAAAAGCTGAAATGTATGTTGTGGGAGGGGGAAAAATACCCTAAAAATGTGTTTACAATAAAACAAACGGGGATGGTTCAGACATGTGGTTGAGTACAATAGAGTTGACTTATTCTGTTGAACTGAACGGGTTTAACCACCCCCCCCCCCCACTGAACAGCCAGGGTGACTGTGATTACTCACCCTTGTTGCCATAGGGTTAATTTTGATGGGGGTGCACCCATAGTAAGGGAGGTGGGTGGGTGAGGATGGTGAGTTCTGATTAATATGAAATGAAATAAAACCTCAGGAGTTTGCAGATGCTATTGGGCAGTTTAAATATAACCCCTGGAGTTGGTGGAACGCTATAGGCCAGTTTAAATATGGCCCAGGAGTTGGTTGAAGGCCACGGGGCACTTTTTCTAGAAATCACCCCCCGTCCCACCAAACTTTAAGCATGAAAGAACATGTTTTTAAAAACAAAAACAAGCCCCAAGACATTCATTGATATCTGCAAAGGGCCCCTCACTTGAAATGGTTACTGTAAGAAGGCCCTACAGGGTGGGGGGAACAAAAAGTATTTGAACTTAAAAAAGAAAAAAAAAGATGTAACCCTTCTGCCCATCAGAGTTGGCAGCAACAAGGGCCGGGTTCAATATCTAGGGGATCCATTCCAATAACACAATGCAAACCGGCTCGAGCCCCCACCCAGTGACCTGGGACAAATATATAGCACCCCCGCTGGGCGCCTCCGAGAGGCAATACTTCCCCTCTCGCAAGCACATAGTCTGAGTGTAGCAAAAAGCCTTTTAATAACAGAGAGAAACAATGTGGCATTATGTTGGGGAAACACCACCAACAGGATTCATAACACAACCCATGAGCAAAAAAACCACCCCAAGCAAATTGGGGCATGCCCCTTTCCCTCGGGTTCTTGAGTCCCAGCACCCAAACGTCTCTTGAGTCCAGCAATCCACAAATCACCCAAAGTCCAAAAAGTCCAGCCCCAGAGTTCAAAAGTTCATCTGCATAGTGTTACTCCCCAGTCTGGCTAAAATGTGCCTGTGTGTGGGGAAAAGGGGCAAGGGGCACCTTACGTGTCCTGAAGCTGACTGCCCCACAGGGCTCTGCTCTGCTACGCTGTCTCACGAACGGCTCTGCTCCACCACGACCGGCTCCGCTCTGCACCGCTCGCCGTCTCACGAACAACTCTGCTCAGCTCGCCGTCTCACGAACACACCGCTGTCTCACGAACGGCTCCACTCCACCACGACCGGCTCTGCTCTGCACCGCTCGCTGTCTCATGAATGGCTCCGCTCTGCACAGCTCGCCATCTCACGAACAGCTCTGCTCAGCTCGCCGTCTCACGAACACACCGCTGTCTCACAGACAGCTCCGCTCCACCACGACCGGCTCCACTCCGCACAGCTCGCCGTCTCACAAACAGTTCTGCTCAGCTCGCCGTCTCACGAACACACCGCTGCACTCTAGATCTTCCGGCTCCCCACTACTTGACACAGTGCTCAGTGATTTCAGCTCATAGTAGTGGGGGCCTTAGTGCTGGTGCACCTTAAGGCCAAAGTGAATGCAGCACAGTACCTGTAGCAAGACTCTTAATAGACCCAAAATTAGCTCTGACATTCCACAGTGGAGAGAGACAGAGGTGCAATTGGTGCTTCAGGCCCTCACAAAGGGGCCCACACCACCAGGTACTAATACCTGTCTCAAGTCTCTCTCAATTCACACAGTTTTGGAACCCATGACCCTTGCCTAGCGAGTGCTACTTAGTTGATGGTGAGTCCCTCCATCATAGCAAAAAGCCAAGTACAGTTCCAAGCACCCATAATCAGGGTAATAACAATTTATTCTTCCTGCCCCAATAACAGAGACACTGGGGATCCCACAGCAGCCGAAGTGACCATTTGGGCAGCTATGGCCTCAGTCTAGGCGGGGTGGGTGTGCCTATGCAAATGAGATCAGCCCCTGAAGTTTTTTTTCCACAACTTGCCACACCTCACCACCAGATGTCAGGGTGGAGCTCATCCTGACACTGCTTACAAAGAAAAGCAGCCCAATTGTGCAGAAAAACTTATTCCCCACCCCCGATCACAAAAGGGAATGCTAGGGAGGGGTGATCCAATCAACCTGCTAACTATTTTGAAACAAAAGAGTTAGGATGGTGTAAAAAAAAAAAAAAAAAACCTCAGGTAGCTTGGAGACTGTCTCTTTCAACAGAAACTCTCTTGAATTGCTGCTGGGCTGCAAGTGGAGGTATGTTCCCTGGTTTTTTTTTTTTACTCTGAAAATATATATATATTATATAATGCCATTTTTTGGCCATGCTATCTTAGTAAATAATGGTGCATATCTGTATTGCAGTGTGATCTGTTTAGCATGGAGCCAGTAACTTTAAGTTGCAGTTCATCACCAGGCCAAGGTAAAAACCATTTTTAACTGTAGTTGTGCTTAATAACTTCAGGTATTACATAGGTTGAATAGGGATTTGGGAGCTAATACTAACTAACATTTTGGCTTGTTTTTCTTACCCCAAAGACCCCAAGCACACATGGCTGGGGCAGGGCGGGGGCCAGAACAACCAGGGATCTTTTTAAAAGCATGTGGGTTTATTGAAAAGTATTTTGTTGCAAACAGTGTTTTAAACTCTGTGTGTGTGTGTGTGTGTGTGTGTGTGTAAAACATAGGCGGTTTTTAAAAAGTATATGTCTACAAACTGATGGTGATGGTGTGTTTCCAATTAACAGGGTTTTTACTTTGCAAAATGAGATGTATTTTTAAAAAAAAAAAATATTTGTGGGGGTTGTTTTCAAAGTGGTAGAAATAAACTCAAAACCTGTGATTGTTGTACAGCCTGAAATGGATTATTTTGTTTTAAAGCTATGACTTTTTTAAATAGAAAAAACACTCTAATGGATATTATTTTATTTTATTTTAAAGTTTACTAGACAGTTTCATGTGTTTTATTAGAATGTTGTTTGCTTTACAGCACGGTCAAAACTTGAGCGGGTAAAAATGCTCAAAAGAAAAAGGAAAGAGACAATTGAAAAGAAAAATTCACAAGTATCAGTGACAGATGGATGGATGAAGCCGGGTAAATATATTTTGCTTATTAGTCTGGTTAATTTATGAGGTTTTGTATTTTAAGTACATACATAGGTGTGGGTGAGAAAGCTGGCAAAGTTACATTTTTGTAAAATGCTTTTTTTCCCCCCTCCTGCCCCAAGCAGGCATATGCAGCCCTTCTGACAAGGCTGTAGTGGGAGCTACAAGGACCCCTCCCCGAGAACCACCAAAGAACCAGGAATCTGCTTTGAGACCTTTAACAACGCAAAACAGCACAAGAGTGCAGATGAAGCATCAGCCCAGTCCAAACCTCATTTACGTCAAACCCAAGGACAAAACAAAACACTCTGGTAAAAAACATCCATGCAAAGACAACTCCAGTTCCTCAGCGGCCACCGCCACGCCAAGCCCTGAGAAAACTGTGAGCGAAAACGCCCACATTCACAAACCCGGAACAGGCGCTCTAGGGATTGTGAATAAAAAACCAAGGATTGAAAACACCTGCGATGCCAAGGTATTGCAACCATGCAAACACAACTCCAGTTCCTCAGTGGCCACCGCCGCACCAAGCCCTGAGAAAACTGTGAGCGAAAACGTCCACATTCACAAACCCGGAGTAGGCACTCTAGGGGCTCTGAATGTGTGCAGAAACACACACATTCACAAACCCAGAGCAGGCACTCTAGGGGTTGTGAATAAAAAACTAAGGACTGACAAAGATCCCCCATATTCTAGTATTTGGGAAGAGTTTGATGCTTCATTCAGAAAACTGATGGACGCTGTATCTTCGGGGAGTCTAAAACTACGGCATTCTAAAAAGATTTGGAAAAAATACGACGCTTTGTTCAGAAAACTGATGGACGCTGAATCCTCAGGGGCCTAAAAGAAAGGGGGGCTGGAAAGGGTGGCTCTGATCAGGCATGACTAGGTGTGGAAAGGGGTACCCTCAAGGGTGCACATCAGCTCGTGTGTAAACAAAAGGGCGGACGGCGCTTGGGGGATAAACAGATGGCTGCCAAAAAATTCCAGGCCAGGGTCGCTGTAAAAATTTTAAAAAGGGCTAAAGAGGTAATGAGGGAAAAAAAACAAAAAGAGATGCCCCCTACCAGAGGCTCTCAAACTGGCATGTCTGAAAATGGGGAGGCGAAATCAGACTCTGGTTTAGAAAATTCCCCAGAGTGCTCTCTAGACGGAGTCCCATCGACTCCCAATGCCCCTCACGGAGGCGTCTCAGAGTCTGACTCTCAATTAGTATCGGATGTAGAAGATGCCACTGATGGTTCCGTAGAGGAACCCCCAAGTAACCCTGAAAATGCAGAGGTGTATATGGAGAGAGTGAGAAGTTGGCAACGTGAATTACCTAGATTTGGGGGGTCGGTGTATTGTGAGGAGTTTCGTTTTGTCCATCTTGAGCAAATAAATTCAGCTCAACAGGCTGTTGAAGCCATACACAGAGGGATACAGCTAGTTCTTGATGATGTTAATGGTAGGGTAGGCCCTGATGATTACGTACAGTTACGTTTAGAGAGCCGTCGTTTAACTAACCCTTTGTTTTCAGTCAGAAGAACTAGGGATGAGCTGTCCGCTGAGGATTTCTTGAACCAGACCTCAAAGCTGCTTCAGAGCAATAGAGAATTACATTTCGATGGGACGTTGCGCCTTGTTGTGACAGTTGTAAAAAATAGGGGTGGGGGCGCTCGAAGAGTTTTAAATTCTATCCTTAGTAGTCAGATTATTCATAAAAAGAGCCAATGTTTAGTAGACCTGACTTACACCAGTACCAATCTATGTTTTGTGGGAGGGCTCTTGGCTGTCATGGCCGGTCATAAACCTACAGATGCAGAATTGTTAGCAGAGGCGAGAAAGTTGCACGAGAAACTGGGGTGGTCAGATCAAAAAAAGGTTATGCTCACTGATGTAGCAAAGTTTGAACAGCATTTAGGAGTTAACATACAGGTGGTGCTGTATGCGGTGAAAGGTGGCTGGGGTTTTTTTAAAACGGGGGGCCCCGTGTACCCTAAGACTTATTTCATCCTGTTGCACAATGAACATTACTATGGGGTTCTGGATGTGAAAAAGTTGTTCGGAGCAAAAAATTACTGTGAGTTTTGCCACACGGTGTACAGTCACGACCATTCTTGCAGGTATCGTTGCCGTCTCTGCTTGAGCGCAACATGCTCTGACAACATGGGTGTGCAGCTGAGGTGTCCTAGCTGTAAACTGTATTGTTGGTCCAAAGAGTGTTTAGACAGACATGTCAACTGTGCGTCAAAAAACCAAGTTGAATGCCTGTCTAAAACTTTGTGCGGTAAGTGTCAGGCGTACGTGGACAAGCAGCACAGGTGTAAAGGGAGGCGCTGTAAGCAGTGTCAGGGTTTGATCGTTGGAGATGTAGACATTCACCTCTGCTTTATGGACAGCCTTAGAAAGCCCGAATCATCAGAAAAGTATATTTTTTATGATTTTGAATGCATGCAGGAGACTGGGTTGCACACTCCCAATTATATTTTTGCAATGTCCCTAAAGCCGGAAAAATCCTGGGAATTTAAGGGTGACGAATGTCTTTCTATGTTTGTTAAGACCTTTATTGTCAAAGAGTTCCGGGACTACACGTTCCTAGCACACAATTCCAAAGGTTATGATGCGTATTTCTGCGTTAGACAGTTACTGAAGGAAAAGATGTGCATAGAACTGATCACTCAGGGCAGTAAACTAATGTGTGTGGAAGTTAAGGCCCTTGGCATTCGTTTTATAGACTCTTTAAACTTCTTGCCCATGAAGCTTAGCAAGCTCCCACAGGCGATGGGGTTTGAAGGTTGCAAAGGGTATTTTCCACATTTTTTTAACACTTTAGAAAATCAAAATTATGTGGGGCCTATGCCCGGTGTGGAGCACTACGGTGTAGAAAGCATGATGCCCAGGGAAAAAGCAGAGTTTCTCGACTGGTATCAAGACCACAGCTCTGAGACTTTTGACCTGCAGAAAGAGCTTGCGTATTACTGCCAGCAGGATGTAAAAATTTTGAGACAGGCTTGTATCCTATACAGAAAAGAAATTATGAATATGACGGAGAAGGTCGATCTAGTAGAAAGAGAACCCGGTAAATTCACTGAGATAAAACTGTGTATAGATCCGTTCCGGTACATAACGCTGGCATCTGTCTGCATGGCTATGTACAGGTTTATGTTTTTGGAGCCTAACACGGTAGCTCTTCTCCCTCCAGACAACTATCACAGACAGAAAAAGAGATATTCGACCCCATCTATCCAGTGGCTGTTGTATATCTCTCAAAAAGAACATATACAAATACGGCACGCTTTACAGGGTGGGGAACTACAGGTAGGCCCCTACTTTTTAGACGGTTATGCCAATATTGACGGGGTACACATAGCCTTTGAGTTTAATGGGTGTTTTTTTCACGGCTGTGTTGCCTGTCATTGTGAAAAAGCACAAAACCCTATGATGGGTACAACTTTTGGGTTTCTTTATTACAAGACGCAGCTCAAGACCGACTATCTAAAACGGCTTGGTTTTGTAGTGAGGACTCTTTGGGAGCACGAGTGGGTGGTGATGAAAGAAACAGACAGGGAGCTTGTGAGCTTTTTAAACCGAGCCCAGTTACCCCAGCCTCTCATGCCTAGGGATGCTCTTTTTGGGGGGAGGACGAACGCCATCCGTCTATATTATAAACCTAAGCCCGGGGAAGAAATCCACTATTATGATTTTACCAGCTTGTACCCTTTTGTAAACAAAACGAAAGACTACCCTATCGGGCACCCCGATATAATTTATGACAAATTTGGACCCCTTGCAAATTATTTTGGAATTGCAAAAGTTAAAGTGTACCCCCCACGAGGCCTCTTTTTCCCATTGTTACCTGTCAGAGTGGGCGGCAAGCTTATGTTCCCACTATGCCGAACCTGCGTGGAAACCGTGCAGCGGGAGACGTGCACCCACACTGACGAGGAGAGGGCCATCCTGGGGACTTGGTGCACTGTGGAATTGAACGCAGCCATAGCGAAGGGGTACGTGGTGGCTAAAATCTATGAAATCTGGCATTTTAATGAAAAATCTGATAAACTCTTTTCGGAGTACATAAAATTACACCTCCGCCAGAAACAAGAGGCTTCAGGGTATCCCAGCTGGTGCACAGACGAAGACAAACAAAATAAGTATGTTAACGATTTCTACCAGAAAGAAGGCGTGCTTTTACACCGACACGAGATCAGACTAAACCCCGCTAAACGCCAAATTGCTAAACTGTTTTTAAATTCTCTGTGGGGTAAATTCGGCCAAAGAACCAACCTACCCAATACCAGCATCGTGAGAGACCCCGACGAACTCTTTCAGTACCTATTTTCCCCCAACTACGAGGTTTCATCCTGTGAGTTTATCGACGATGAAACAGCGTGCGTATCTTGGAAGCACGCAAAAGACCGTTATTCTGTCTCTGGCAATACCAATGTTTTCATAGCCTGTTTCACCACCGCTTATGCCCGCTTAGAACTATACAACCTCCTAGACGGATTGCAAGAGCGGTGCCTGTACCACGACACTGACTCGGTGATATTTGTGAAAAGGGAGGGGGCCTGGAATCCCCCTCTGGGGGATTATTTAGGGGACCTCACGAGCGAGATCCCACCAGATCAACACATCACCGAGTTTGTGTCGGCAGGCCCAAAAACATACGGGTACAAACTGTCGGGAGGAAAGGCTTGTATGAAGGTCAAAGGTATTACCCTGAACGTAGCAAACTGTGAAAAGATCAACTTTGACAGTTTGAAAGATCTAGTCCTGGACTATTGCACGGGTCTGCGAGAGAACCCCTCAAAAAAGATAGAGGTGCAGCAACCCTCTATTGTAAGAAACAAAAATCAGTGGCAAATAGAGACAAAAACCCTTAAAAAAACACAGAAAGTCGTTTACAACAAGAGGGTCCTAGGAGAAGGGTTTAAAACCCTGCCCTACGGTTTTTGAAAAATGGATACGAGGTGGAGACACCCCTTTTCTGCAATTCTCGCGGGGCCTAGCAACTGCGGGAAAAGTTACTTTATAAAAAATGTATTGGATAATGCCAAACAAACATTGTCTGTTACGCCTGAGAATATTGTGTGGTGTTACAGTTGTTGGCAACCCTTGTATAAAGAACTGCTCTGTAAATACCCCTTTATCAATTTTGTGGAGGGTCTGCCTGATGCTTTTGACGATGACCATTTGTTTCCTACCAATAAAGTGAACATGATTATCATAGACGATCTGATGAACTCCGCTTGTGAAAGCAATGAAATCGAGAAAGCCTTTACCAAGTACGTGCATCACAGGAACCTGAGCATTATGTATATAGTTCAGAACGTATTTTGCCAGGGAAAAAAGAGTCGCACTATTAACCTAAACACAAAATACATGGCTCTGTTCAAAAACCCCAGGGACAGATTACAAATTGCTACACTCGCTCGGCAAATGTACCCCGGCAAAGCTCAGTTCTTTCTAGAAGCTTTTGAGGATGCTACCAAAAGGCCTTATGGCTACCTGATGGTGGATTTAAATGCTTCCACACCAGAAGCTTATAGGCTAAGAACTGGTCTTTTCCCTCCAGACTGGCTGGCAGTTTATACTTTAAAAAGAACAACAGCCCTGTATAAAAAGAGATGAATTATTGGCAGGTCCCTTTTTAGCAGCCGGGGTTGCTGACTGAAAACATGTCTAGCTGCGTGAAAAGAAACCTGGGCCTTTTAAAATTACTTAGCAAATCGTCCCCACAGCAAAGGAGGGCTATACTGTGCTCGGCCTCTGACGATCTAGTAGCAGCCATCTCAGAAATAGCACTCAACACCTTAAAAGGAAACGTACCTTTAACACCGAAGCAAGTGCGTGTGCTGAAAAAGAAACACACGCTTATAAAAACTTTGTGTAATAAAAGGGTTTCACTTAAAAGAAAGAAGCGTCTGGTGAAGCAGTCTGGGGGCTTTATAGGACCCCTGTTAAGTTTTGCTATCCCTCTGATAACGGGGCTTTTAACTAATCGATAATGGAGTATGCAGAAAAAATGTACCTGGTGCCCAGCCGGCAGTTGGAGCAATTAAGTGCTCCCCCTCCGGCAGAGGAAAATATCAGAACGACTGCAACTCGCTTACTGGATGCTGAAATGAAATCTGTTCTTCAAAGAACTGACTTAGGTGAATATGAAAAGGCTAAACTTTACAGCACCGTGCTTCAAAGGTACCTAACGTACGTGAAGCAGAGCGATGTGGACAAAGGAAAACTAAGTCTGTTTCTACCAGAACAGGAACAGAGTGTGACTGCCAAACCCTCCGAAACACCAAAGACCTCAGACTCTGTTGCTCAGGAGGTGTTGGATAACGTGAATAAGCGTTATAAGAAAAATGCATCAGTATTGCTAAATAAGCTGGGCCAAGATAAAAACATTTCTTCATGGACCGATAAAGGGTCTTTTGTGTACAAAGGCTCTGTGGTTAATGGTTCTAACATGCTCGACTTAGTCAGGGCCGTCACCCAGACGCGCTCTGTTCCTAGCAGACATGTACCTAAAGGATGGGATGTGTTTATGAATGCCATGGCGGAACTGAACATGCCATCTTCCATCATGGGCAACGCGACTAACAGAGATCTTTTGGAACGCCTCAAGGCCTCAATCGCCGACACCGATGTGGACCAAGAAACAGTGACCCCTTTTTTGTCATCTAAAAAACGAAAATTGGCTAAAAGAGCCGAATGGCTCAGTTTGTGATCTTTTTCACGTTCTATTTTTTTTTAAAACTGGTAATGTTTTGCTTTAAATAAAACATTTCTGAATTGGGTCATTGTGTTTTGTTTTTTTTAAAAAAAAACCACACCAAACATCGATTGTCTTTAAACTCCCCACCTGGGGTGCTTTATTGGGTAACATGACTATGAAAATCGTTGCAAGATACGCATGTCTGGGCTTGTTGAAACATGCTTTGAGCAAGGCTAGGCATGGCCAAGTATTTAAATTTATTTTTTACAAAATTCATCACCATCCGGTCGTTTTGCACTAAGTCATTAGAATACAATTTTAAAATCCGGTCAAAAGATAAACCCTTGCTACGATGGTGTAAGAAAAACACGCAGTGATAGCCGCAGGCAACGGAGCTGGGGTCTTGTAATTGTCTGTTGTGAAACACAATGTCTGTGGCATTTTTGTTTAAAAATTTCATAATGCTTTTAGGAAAGAACACACTGTTCGGGGGATGCCCGTATGAGTCAAAAAACTCTCCAAGGTTACGCTCCACCAGATACACGGCAAGCCAGTGTTCACCCGGTCGGCTGTGTGGATGTGTGTTGACCACCAAACCTAGGGGTCTCTGAGACAGCTTGCCGCCAGGGAGCCAATCGCAGGGAAACACGTCTAAGAAATTCTTTTTCGTGTAAGGGTCTGTTGATAAGACACGTGAGAGCTGCACGGTGTCCATGTTCACATGTAGTCAAACAGAACATTTCTCCTCTGATTTATCTCTATGACGTTGTCAAAAACCCCATACACGATCATATTGACGGTAATGGTTAAAGCCTTCCCAAAACGAATTTCTGCTCTCAGGTTCCCGGTTTTAATCAGGGAATAGTGATCGGCGCATTCCTGGTCGGGGGACAGGTCAAAGGCAAACATGGTGTAACCCTGTGCAAACTCCTCATGGTCGATTAACAGAGAACGATCTTTCATGTGTTTACCGGCCGTCTGTACCAGATTCATGTATTCTCTCACGCAGCGTCCTGCCTCGAAGTCTGGTTGCAGAGGCTTGGTCGGTATCTGCTCACCATCCACATACAAAGCCACAAAATTAATATCGTAATGCTTAAAATGAAAGGGATTTTTAGCGTAACTTCCGCTAAAGGCATCGTTATCCACGAACCCCAGGACAAGCATTTTGGGCAACTGTCCCAAGAACAGGTTCTCCTGGTTACTGACCCTGCTGCCCGCAGGGATGCTAAACACTTTCATTCCCACACGGTCCACGGGGTATTTGGCATTAGCGGTAAGCAGGGCCTCGGCGTGCCCCAGACGAACGCTCGGGGCCACACGTACTTTCTTCACAAAAAGGGATGCTGACAGAATGCGCAGTTTAAAGCCTTCGGTTCCACTGCCCATTAAACAGAAAGGATCTTTACTGCGCGTCAGTTTAATTTTCACATCCACTCCGTTCAACAATAGTTTTTCTTGAAAAAACAGGTCGCTGTGTAGATGACCCAGAAGCTCTACTGTTCTGCTTTGAGCGGTCAGCTTTGCACGCCTCACAAACCCTAGATTCTCGCCATCCAAGTCTGTGTCTTCCTGTTGTCCGGCAGTGTCTTTGTAAAAGAGGCCAGCGGAAAATTGCGTGGCGAGGGTGTCGTTGCTGTAATTGAGCACCGATTCTATAAAGGCCCTGTAAGGGTAACAGTTGGTGCTTTGGCTTACAAGACTGTCTCCGAGCGTGACATCCAGCTGACTAAAAATAGAGGCCACTGGGTAATTCACCAGGCCCACCTCGGCACCCGCGTTGAGTTCAGTTCCGTCTCCTTTTACAATCTTGCAACACAGGTACAGCAGTGTGTTGTTTAAATCCATATAATCTACGCCATTCCCTGCTATAAAGAAGTCAATGGGGGCAGACTCCGTAACGGCCGACAGAGGTGGCACCTCGATGTAGATGCTTTTCTCAATGCTGGTCTGCGTAGGGGCTATTTGGAACAAGTCTAGTTCGGATTTGGTGCATTCTTCAGACCCGCAGTGAACGAAAGCCATGTTGATTAAAATATATCTCTCGTATCAGCTGGCAAGTGTTTCCTCTTTCGCCCAGGCTTCCTCTTGGACTTTCGCTTATGGCCGACCCTGCGGGTCAAAGCCCTTCTTTTAAAGGGTTTCGGGGGACCTGCGCGTCGCGGGTATGACGCATTTCTCTTTCTCTTCTTCCTCCTTTTAATGTACATCAGCCCCGATCCTTCCTGTGAAGCTGCGTTCCCCACCTTCTCCAGAACAGCGCGGGAGACGTGACCTACCACGTCTTTAGCTATGTTTTGAGCGGCGGTTTTTACATGGGGTTTAATAATCTCTAGCCCCCTCCTCAAAAGCGGTACGGCTTTTCGAAAGAGGCTACGGAATATTCCACCCACGCCTGCCCCATATATCACGGGGGCCCCATGATATCCGGGAAGGGCGTATCCCGCCTGGGCTTTGTAATAGTTTCTGTAGACGTTGGGGTCGCCGTAATTTTTTAGGATCGCCATAATACTGTTTTGCTTTTTTAGAAAACTCGCTCTCTCCGGGGGCGCAGGTGTAGCTTGATGATCACCTTGCCAAAGCGAAATGAGACGCTTTTGTTCTGATCTGTCTTTATTTCAATGGTAATTGTGTTGATGTGGTGTTTACTGATAGGGACGTAATGAGGTTTATCGTAGGTGATGGTGACAAACTCGTTGTTCCTTCCTTGGACGGGGACACAACGTAACAGGGGAACAGAAAAATCCCCCACAAACTGATGTTCTACGATATCCATGTACAGATACAAGGAATTAAAACCCCCTGTAATGTCTGCCGAGAAAGGGAATTTTTGGACGCTGTGTTTGGGGCCCAAGCCCAGAATGTTAGCTAGCTCCCCGCTGGTAGAAAACATATAAGTAAAAGCGGCGGATTTAAGTCTAATTTTTCTACCCACAGGGTCATAGTTCATGACCATCTCAGGCGGTCCGGGGTGACGAGCTATGATACTGTTCATATGATCCAGTAATTCGGGTATGGACGCGTAATAACCTCGTCGTAGGATGAAACTCCATGCCATATCTCCAAAGGTGACTTCAAAAGGGGTGTCTTCGTTGATAGTGTTCCAGCTGTGCGGGTATTGTATTTCCACTAACCCCACCTCCCAGGCACCCCGGAGATCCAAGGGCTTAATTAGCCGTATTGTAAAGTTCGAGCTGGTGTTTTGGGGAAAAACTGCAGCGCTGGCGTTGCTGGGCAAAGTAATGTAAAACCCGCCGTCGCTCATCTTCTCTGACTTTGCGGGGAGGAATAACTTTTGTTTGTTTGTTGTTTGCGTCTAAATGTCACAGAGTTGAGAAGCTTTCACCCAGCTGTTAAACTTATCAGGCCACCCCAACCATTTTACCAGTAGTTGCTTTTTTCTCCCTTTTCCTTTCTCCGCTAGAACTTTTTCAACCCTGTAAATCCTGTCTCGTTTGGGGTTTACTTTTTGTAATTCTTCAGGGTAAAAAGATCCAGTAACTGTCTCACCCTCGTAGTCTTTTAATCGGTATACAGGTCTGTGACCCCTGGTTAAGGCTTCATCCACTATGAATATCTCATCGGTAAATGTCTGTTCATAACCTTTTTCAAAAGCTCCTTTGGTTTTAGATAGTCTCACGTGGTCGCCTTTTCGAAAAGGGGCAACAACCGGTTTTATTTTAAAATCATCTCCATAAACCATTTTCCATACCTTCAGAGAATTTGAAGGGTTAACATCAGCGGGTCTGGTATGTACAGTTCTGTGAAAGCTCTGGTTGTAACTCTTTATAAAGTCAGGTAACACATTGATGTAGAGAAAGGTGTTATGGGCTGTAAAATATCTCCACATCCTAGTTTTTAAAGTTCTGTTAAACCGCTCCACAACCCCTGCTTTGACTTCATTATTAGTAACAAAATGGTGAATGCCATGCCGTTTTAACAATCTGCTTAAGGGTTTGTTTAAAAATTCTTTCCCTCGATCGGTTTGTAATTTTTGAGGCACACGCCCTTCGCTAAAAATAGCTTTAAAGGCCTTGCATACCTCACCACTCGTCTTGTCCCTTAGGCCTAAGGCCCAGGCATATTTGGATAGAATGTCTACCACTGTTAAGATGTACTTAAAATTGCTGTTCTGTTTGGAGAACTGGTGCATATCCACCAAATCTGCCTGCCATTGCGCATCCACATCTGAAACAATGGTCTTGTTTCTTTTAAAACGTATTCGAGCCGGTTTGTGTAAAGTATAAGCATCCTGGTCTGAAAGCCAAGCTGTTACTTGTCTTCTATTTAAAGTTTTACTATGCTTTTTGGCCACTTGAAAAAGAGGGTTCACCCCGCCAAAGCTCCCAACTTCCCCGGGGGTGTAATATATTTTCTTTAACAGAGCCGCCTGTGGAGACATGACTGTTACTGGTACCATCTTTTACTAACACAAGTGTGGGTGGGGGACAACATTCATATTAACACGTTTAAATAAGTTTTATTAATCGCCTGGTTTAACACAACCTTTTACAACCGCCTGTAAAAATGGACGCCATGACTCCTAACATGAGGGTGTCTGTGCTGGTTCATTCTTCCATTTTGTCCTTTTCCTCTTGAGATCTGTGTCTCAGACATGAGCAAAAACAGCTGACGCATGATACATTTACTCCCACAGGGCTACTGATGTGTAAGTTCTCAAAGGCCTCCAGAAAGGCATCATCGAGCTGTTGAGAGATTTTTTTTTTCAAAAAAGAAACAGCGTAAGCACACCACTGCTTGGTTTTTGATTTACACAATCCCTGGTTCCTAGCCCTCCCCACCCCCACCCCCACCCCCATTACACACCCCCACCCCGACCGTCACTTCTTAAACATTCATTTACCTGAGCCACGTCTTTTTCATTCACCTTGTCCGCCTGTAACGCCCCCAAGCCGTGATCACCTTCCACCTCTCGGGGGGTGGACAACAAGAGGCCATCACGCTCATCGCGGGGCCTCACAAGCAGCTGGGTTTCGGGGTCGGTTTCCGGTGTGTCCATCAATGGCTGGGCCAAAGCGCTCCCCTGAATCGCCCCCTCCTCCTCCTCGGAACTGTCGCTGATGTAGCGCTTTCTCCGCGGTTTGTTGAAGGCCCTCAGGGCTAAAACAAAGTCCGAAGTTCTCACGGGGGTGGTGAAGGAGTCCATGTTTCCACGATTTCTAAAACACGCGCTCTTGGTAAAAGACAGCCTCTTCTGCCCGACGCTGGGCCTTATGGGGTGATGGTGCTGCGCTCTGATTGGCAGAGGGGTCATACGCCCCTCTTCTGGGCGGTTCACCCCATCCCAGAACCTGCCCTATTTTGGTCAAATCTGCTCTCGGGCCGGCCTGATTGGTAGAGGTTGGTGGGAGGAGTTGGTAGAGGGGTCACACGAATCATTTCCGGACGGTTCACCCCGCCCCCGGAACTCATCCTAATTGGTCAAATCTCCTCTTGGTCCTATCGGAACAAAACCCCTCCTGATTGGTAGCGGGGTGGGGGGAGGAGTTGTTAGAGGGGTCACAAGACCCACTGCCAGAGAGGACACCCCCACCCCGGAACTCGCCCTGATTGGTCAAAGCTCCTCTCTGGGCGGTCCTACGGGGCAAAACCCATCCTGATTGGTGGGGGAGGGGGGAGGAGTTGTTAGAGGGGTCACAAGACCCACTTCCGGAGAGGACACCCCGCCCCGGAACTCGCCCTGATTGGTCAAAGCTCCTCTTGGGGGTGAAGTCCTACAGGGGCGAAACCCATCCTGATTGGTAGAGGGCAGTGGGAGGAGTTGTTAGAGGGGTCACATGACATACCTTGCTTCCGGTCACGTGGCAGCCTTGACCCTGGAAGTAATACCCCCATGGGGCGGGACTTCCGGGTGGGGAGAGGTCAAGGGGCGGGGTTAAGGGGTCAAGGGGTGGGTTGGGTATCACATGACACACCTTGCTTCCGGTCATGTGGCAGCCCTGACCCCGGAAGTAACAACCCATGGGGGCGGGACTTCTGGTGGGCGGGGCTAAGGGGTCAAGGGGCGGGGCTAAGGGGTCAAGGGGCGGGGCTAAGGGGTCAAGGGGCGGGGTCAGGGTTTGATTGATGGTAGGGCCCTTATACTACTTATGTTGTCAAATGTGCCTGCCTATGAGCACACATACAGATTAAAGGCTGTAAATCTGAGTTTGCATTCTACTACATTTGTCATTGCCAGTGAACCCCTATAATGTCTGGAGCCCGGTAGCCTGAGTGATGTGACTTCCCCGTGGTTTTGTAACATGACCACAGGTGTGGCCCAGAACAGGGCCGGCCCTCGACCAAATGGCGCTCCAGGTGAGGAGTGTCTTCAGCATCCCCCATTCCATTTGTTAAACTTTTGAATACATTATTTTTTATTGTATTTGTAGCCAATTTCATGACTTTCATGCATGATTTGCATGCATGATTTATCCCTGTCATATAGGATGACAAATTTGCATGCTAGGAGCTGTACATCAGTATTTATTCATGCCATATATAAGCAAATTTTAAAAAATTGTTTCCTCTAAGCTTATCGAAACCTTTTAATTTCAAGAATAACTGAAACGTACAAAGCTTAAATAACTGGACCAGTACTAAATAGTGTTACAGTAAGGGACAGCCTTAGAATATTAACCCTAGTCCTTTAGTTCAAAAGGGTGCTTTTCTTGCTTTTGCCCTCATACTGGAATGATCGCTACTGCCTAAAGCCTGGTCTATGTTCTGTTTCAGATATTTTCCCATCCATAGGCGTCGACTTCCCCTCTTCCCTATGGGTGCTCGACACCCGCCCCGCCCCTGTCCCACCTCTTCCCACCCTTGCCCCACCCCCATTCCACTCCTTCTCCCAAGTCCCCAACCCCGCTCGACCTCTTCTCCGCCTCCTCCCCTGAGCGCGCTGTGTCCCAGCTCCTCCCACTCCCTCATGGAAAGTCCTAAGCGCCCTCAAACAGCTGTTAGGCGCCATGAGGGGTGGGCGGGAAGCGCTGGGATGGACAGGGGGCTGGGGACACGGCATGCTCGGAGTGGGGAGAAGTAGGTGAGGAGCGGGGAGCTTGGCTGCCGGTGGCTGTGGAGCACCTGATAATTTTTCCCCGTGGGTGCTCCAGCCCCAGAGCACCCATGGAGTCGGCGCCTATGTTCCCATCACATTTGCACCTTGCTGCAATACTGAGCCCAATCCTGAACTCCTGAAGGCTTTTTTAGGAACATCTTTTATTTTCTATGGGGGAAAACAGACAGCATTAGGGACAGCAAAAGTCTTAAAAAGTCATCAAACATTACATATTATACACGACAAGAGAAGTAACAGTATTTCTTTTATAGAGTTGCATAGATAGGTATCTATGGTAGATACATAGATATCTCTGGTGTCTCATAAAATATGCCCTTTATTAGTTGCTACTTACACTCTTCAACTCTTAAAACACAAGTACACTTTCACAATATTGCAGCTGGGCTCTCGCTTCACTTCACTTCACTTCATTCTCATATCTCACTGACTGACTGGCGATGCCCCAACCCTTATCTTCCCCTGGGGGCATGGCTGATAACTGTCTAGGAGATTCAAGGAAAATGTGGTTTTGAGAAAGTCTGGAAGATTCTCTGAAATTCTACAAAGATCCAGAAACATTTTAGGAGGTTAGTTAAAAATGAAGTCACATACGGAATACCTGAAACATTCCACTTCAAACATTCTATTTTCCCAGCATCCTGAGCCCAGCGCCCCTCAAGCCTGGCACTCCAGGCAGTCATGTGCATCACCTGCTCCTGAATATGACCCTGACCCAGAAGAAACACCTGCATTCCTCACTGCTCTTGGAATAGCCCAGGTGACATGGTGACCCTGGCCTCCTGCCTTTTCCAATTGGCCTCATTTTGGAGCCTCTCAGCAAGTTGAAGGTATTCCTCCCTGGCCTTCCGCTGAGCTTATCTCTTACTCCCAAGCCCCTCCCTCTCAGAGACACTGTTCATAGAACTGGGACATTTTGTTTTCCTTGGCTGCAGTTCCTGAGGGCTTTTTATGTTCTTGCCAGCGCAATGAGCCCGCCCCAATCCTTTCACAATATCAGCGTAAAGATCATGCTAGTTCACATACAGCCTTTCCTTCTCCCCACAAGAGCAGCACTGCCAGAGGAGAAAGGTAAACTCAGACTTCAACTCTTTGGCCTGTTACTGTTAGGAGTTTGTCTGTCTGTTCCGTTGTCTGAGCGAACAGCCAGGCAGAGCAGCCTGTCTAGGACTGGTGGTATACACATCCAGGAAGAAACCTGGGCATTTTTAGGAGGATTTGACACTGCAAACTCTCCAGACCGGAATGTTCAATGCACAGTCTTGTGATTTCTCCATCTAAGACCTGGGAAGAGGAGCTTGTGCACTGGGGAAAGGTAGGGCTGGATGCACAATTATAAAATGGATCTATACTTTTATTAGGGCTTCAACACATGACTCATTTTAGTCTGGGACTGCAGAAATGGTCAGTGATGCAGACTCCAAGCTTAGATTTTGTAGAAGGAGAGGGGGGCAGGATTATGAATTGTCTGGTGATTTACATATGACTTTAAGACTCACAATAGTAAATTATTTGCTAGTTTACAGCATCTTTATTTGCCTTTCTCTAAAATTCCTTTGCTCAGCAGCTTCTAAAATGTGACCATTTCTGAGCAGCAACTAAAACATTCTTCATTTGCTTTTTTCAGAGGAAAATAAGGTCTGAAGAGACAAAACTAAACTTTTCTCTCCTGCCTTGTGTGTTGGAGGGAATGAAGAGGGTTCATAAAGGGTAATGAGAGTTGACACTGTCCGTCATTTTCCTTACTGCTTAAAGTTTCAGAGTAGCAGCCGTGTTAGTCTATATCCGCAAAAAGAAAAGGAGTACTTGTGGCACCTTAGAGACTAACCAATTTATTTGAGCTTAAGCTTTCGTGAGCTACAGCTCACTTCATCGGATGCATGCAGTGGAAAATACAGTGGGAGATTTTATATACACAGAGAACATGAAACAATGGGTGTTACCATACAGACTGTAACAAGAGTGATCAGGTAGGGTGAGCTATTACCAGCAGGAGAGTGGGGGCGGGGGGAATCGATTACAGACCTAAAAGTGGCAATTCTTCAACAAAAAAAAACTTCAAAAACAGACTCCAACGAGAGACTGCTGAATTGGAATTAATTTGCAAACTGGATACAGTTAACTTATGCTTGAATAGAGACTGGGAGTGGATGTGTCATTACACAAAGTAAAACTATTTCCCCATGTTTATTCCCCCCCCCCCCCGCCACTGTTCCTCACAGGTTCTTGTCAACTGCTGGAAACGGCCTACCTTGATTATTACGACAAAAGGTCCCCACTTTTTGTATTATTTTTATTATGGTAGCTGCTAGAGACCTTGATTAAATTCAAGGCTCCATTGTGCTAGGCGCTATACAAACACGTAGAAAGTCAGCCTCTGCCCCAAAGAGTCTATATAGAGAAAGCATGTGAGAAAGGGACTATCATCATCTCCACTTTGCAGATAGGGAACTGAGGCACGGAGAGATTATGTGGCTTGTCCAAGGACAAGGTATAGCTGAGAACAGACTCCAGGTCTCCTGAGTCCCCATCCATCACGTACAGCGGGAAAACAATGCATGGGTCTGGCCTACTACAAATATTTGTTCCTTTGCATCTCTCCAGCCTTTAAAAGCAATTTTCTTGGCATTGAGGATCAAGGTCCTTTATTCTTTTAGGTAATAAAAACTGTTTGCTTTTTCTGGGTGAGATCTGAGAGAAAGCCTGAACATAAGACTTCTGCAGACCCTCCATCTCCACCCCCCTATACGCCTTTGTTGTGACAAAGGAGTCAGTAGGTTAGAAAGCTGAGCAATGAACTCTTTCGAAGCGTGCTGCTGTCTGTTATCTAATGTTATGAAAGGTGGTACGGTTTGCGCTCATCAGAAATTCCTTTGCTGCCTCAGTTTTTAATGGAAACATAGCCAAGGGCATGTGCTATTAAACAGCTGGAAAGGGACAGGCCAGCTACTGCAAAAAAAGAAATATCCCGCCATGCTCAACTGAGTATCTGAGAGCACTAGGAAAATAAATGAGATTCCTGTCCAGCTGCTCTCCCATCTTCTATCCTGCCAGTTATACTCAGCTGAACTCTCCCCCTCAGCATGGCTTCACCAGATTACCTTCGGCAGGACTGGAGGGTAGTCCATGACATTCCAATGGTCTGCGCGTTTTCATACAACTGGGAAAGGATTGACAACTTCCAGAGTAAGCCAGATGACATCGTGATAGCCACGTACCCCAAATCTGGTGAGTTTTCATGGCTTTCTGGATTAGGAGCCACACTGAGCCATGCCCTATGGTCCTGGAAACGTAGGGGGGTCCCTTCAAGCCCCATCATGCTCCCCTTGTGAAAGCAAAGCAGCTCCACTGATTCACAGCTGTTGCTAACAATAATGAGCAAGAATGCCAAGGAGACTTTCCAGCATTTCACAGCTCCCAGCCTGCATTCCGCTCGTTGGAAACGATTCCATCAAATTGAATGCCAAACCCTTCTGGGCTGGGGTTTGTTCCTTTCTGAAATGACCTTTCTATGGCCTCAGGCATCTGAAATGGGCATACCCAGGCACCATGCAGTCACAGGGAGATGTAAAGGGACAAACTTAACTTAGTATTTTCTTGGGCTGTCCTAGTGTTTGGGGATGTGCCTTGCTAGTCTGGAGACTCAGGCCTGGTCTACGCTACAAAGTTAGGTCGACATAAACTGCGTTAGGTCAATTTATTAATGTATTAATGTTTCCAGTATAACACTATCTGGGTTGTAAGGGGCTGGAGACTTTGTGGAGTCACTAAGGTCAGGTCCCAGCATACTTTGGGTATGTCTACACTACGAAATTAGGTTGAATTTATAGAAGTCGGTTTTTTAGAAATCGTTTTTAAATAGTCAATTGTGTGTGTCCCCACAGAAAATGCTCTAAGTGCATTAAGTGCATTAACTCGGCGGAGTGCTTCCACAGTACCGAGGCTAGAGTCGACTTCCGGAGTGTTGCACTGTGGGTAGCTATCCCACAGTTCCCGCAGTCTCCGCTGCCCATTGGAATTCTGGGTTGAGATCCCAATGCCTGATGGGGCAAAAAACATTGTCGCTGGTGGTTCTGGGTACATGTCATCAGGCCCTCCTTCCCTCCTTCCCTCTGTGAAAGCAAGGGCAGACAATCGTTTAGCACCTTTTTTCCTGAGTTACCTGTGGAGACGCCATACCACGGCAAGCATGGAGCCCGCTCAGCTCACTGTCACCGTATGTCTCCTGGGTGCTGGCAGACGCGGTACTGCATTGCTACACAGCAGCAGCAGTCCATTGCCTTGTGGCAGCAGACGGTACAATAGTACTGGTAGCCGTCATTGTCATGTCCGAGGTGCTCCTGGCCGCGTCGGTCAGAAGCACCTGGGCAGACATGGGTGCAGGGACTACATTAGGCATGACTCGACCAGGTCACTCTCTTTAGTCCTGCAGGAAGTCCTATTGTAGCATCTTATGGTGAGCAGGCAGGAAATATAGATGGCTAGCAGTCCTATTGTACCATCTTTTGCCGGGCAGCCATGAGATGTGGATGGCTTGCAGTCCTTCTGCACCGTCTCCTGCCAGCCAAAGATGTAAAAGATAGATGGAGTGGATCAAAACAAGAAATAGACCAGATTTGTTTTGTATTCATTTGCTCTCCCCTCCCTCCCTCAATGAAGTCCAGCCTGAAATACGAGAGGGAGGGATAGCTTAGTGGGTTGAGCATTGGCCTGCTAAACCCAGGGTTTTGAGTACAATCCTTGAGGGGGCCATTCTGTGTGACAGTTGTTTTTGTTTCTCCTTGATATAAAGCCACCCCCTTTGTTGATTTTAATTCCCTGTAAGCCAACCCTGTAAGCCATGTCGTCAGTCACCCCTCCCTCCATCAGGGCAACGGCAGACAATCGTTCCGCGCCTTTTTTCTGTGCAGATGCCATACCACGGCAAGCATGGAGCCCGCTCAGATCACTTTGGCAATTAGGAGCACATTAAACATCACACGCATTATCCAGCAGTATATGCAGCACCAGAACCTGGCAAAGCGATACCGGGTGAGTAGGCGACGTCAGCGCGGTGACGAGAGTGATGAGGACATGGACACAGACTTCTCTCACAGCACGGGCCCTGGCAATGCGGGCATCATGGTGCTAATGGGGCAGGTTCATGCAGTGGAACGCCGATTCTGGGCCTGGGAAACAAGCACAGACTGGTGGGACCGCATAGTACTGCAGGTCTGGGACGATTCCCAGTGGCTGCGAAACTTTCGCATGCGTAAGGGCACTTTCATGGAACTTTGTGACTTGCTTTCCCCTGCCCTGAGGCACAAGAATACCAAGATGAGAGCAGCCCTCACAGTTGAGAAGCGAGTGGCAATAGCCCTGTGGAAGCTTGCAATGCCAGACAGCTACCGGTCAGTCGGGAATCAATTTGGAGTGGGCAAATCTACGTGGGGGCTGCTGTGATGCAAGTAGCCCACGCAATCAAAGATCTGCTGATATCAAGGGTAGTGACCCTGGGAAATGTGCAGGTCATAGTGGATGGCTTTGCTGCAATGGGATTCCCTAACTGTGGTGGGGCCATAGATGGAACCCATATCCCTATCTTGGCCCCGGAGCACCAAGCCGGCGAGTACATAAACCAAAAGGGGTACTTTTCAATAGTGCTGCAAGCACTGGTAGATCACAAGGGACGTTTTACCAACATCAACGTGGGATGGCCGGGAAAGGTACATGATGCTCGCATCTTCAGGAACTCTGGTCTGTTTCAAAAGCTTCAAGAAGGGACTTTATTCCCAGACCAGAAAATAACCGTTGGGGATGTTGAAATGCTTATAGTTATCCTTGGGGACCCAGCCTACCCCTTAATGCCATGGCTCATGAAGCTGTACACAGGCAGCCTGGACAGCAGTCAGGAGCTGTTCAACTACAGGCTGAGCAAGTGCAGAATGGTGGTAGAATGTGCATTTGGACATTTAAAAGCGCGCTGGTGCAGTTTACTGACTCGGTTAGACCCTGGCAAAACCAGTATTCCCACTGTTATTACTGCTTGCTGTGCGCTCCACAATATCTGTGAGAGTAAGGGGGAGACGTTTATGGCGGCGTGGGAGGTTGAGGCAAATCGCCTGGCTGCTGGTTATGCGCAGCCCGACACCAGGGCAGTTAGAAGAGCACAGGAGGGCGCGGTGCGCATCAGAGAAGCTTTGAAGACCAGTTTCATGACTGGCCAGGCTAGGGTGTGAAAGTTCTGTTTGTTTCTCCTTGATGAAACCCCCCGCCCCTTGGTTCACTCTACTTCCCTGTAAGCTAACCACCCTCTCCTCCTCCCTTCGATCACCACTTGCAGAGGCAGTAAAGTCATTGTTGCTTCACATTCATGCATTCTTTATTAATTCATCACACAAATAGGGGGATAACTGCCAAGGTAGCCTGGGAGGGGTGGTGGAGGAGAGAAGCACCGGGAGGGGTGGTGGAGGAGGGAAGGACAAGGACACACACACTTTAAAAGTTTAAAACTTTAAAACTTATTGAATGCCAGCCTTCTGTTTCTTGGGCAATCCTCTGGGGTGGAGTGGCTGGGTATCCGGAGGCCCCCCACCGCGTTCTTCGGCGTCTGGGTGAGGAGGCTATGGAACTTGGGGAGGAGGGCGTTTGGTTACACAGGGACTGTAGTGGTGGTCTGTGCTCCTGCTGCCTTTCCTGCAGCTCAACCATATGCTGGAGCGCATTAGTTTGATCCTCCAGCAGCCTCAGCATTGAATCCTGCCTCCTCTCATCACGCTGCCACCACCTTTCAGCTTCAGCCCTCTCTTCAGCCCGCCACTTACTCTCTTCAGCCCACCACCTCTCCTCCCGGTCATTTTGTGGTTTCCTGCACTCTGACATTGTCTGCCTCCATGCATTCATCTGTGCTCTGTCAGTGTGGGAGGACAGCATGAGCTCAGAGAACATTTCATCGTGAGTGCATTTTTTTCACCTTCTAATCTTCACTAGCCTCTGGGAAGGAGAAGATCCTGTGATCCTTGGAACACGTGCAGCTGGTAGAGAAAAAAAAAGGGACAGTGGTATTTAAAAAGACACATTTTATAGAACAATGGGTACACTCTTTCACGGTAAACCTTGCTGTTAACATTACATACACAGCACATGTGCTTTCATTCCAAGGTCGCACTTTGCCTCCCCCCACCACGTGGCTAGCCCCTCACCCTTCACCCTTCCCCGTGGCTAACAGCGGGGAACATTTCTGTTCAGACACAGGCAAACAGCCCAGCAGGAACGGGCACCTCTGAATGTCCCCTTAAGAAAAGCACCCTATTTCAACCAGGTGACCATGAATGATATCACCCTCCTGAGGATAACACAGAGAGATAAAGAATGGATGTTGTTTGAACGCCAGCAAACATATACTGCAATGCTTTGTTCTACAATGATTCCCGAGTTCGTGCTACTGGCCTGGTGTGGTAAAGTGTCCTACCATGGTGGACAGAATAAGGCTGCCCTCCCCAGAAACCTTTTGCAAAGGCTTTGGGAGTACATCCAGGAGAGCTGCAAATGCCAGGGCAAATTAATCATTAAACATGCTTGCTTTTAAACCATGTATAGTATTTTAAAAGGTACACTCACCAGAGGTCCCTTCTCCGCCTGGCAGGTCCGGGAGGCAGCCTTGGGTGGGTTCGGGGGGTACTGGCTCCTGGTCCAGGGTGAGAAACAGTTCCTGGCTGTCGGGAAAACCAGTTTCTCCGCTTGCTTGCTGTGAGCTATCTACAAGTTCATCATCATCATCTTCCTCGTCCCCAAAACCTGCTTCTGTGTTGCCTCCATCTCCATTGAAGGAGTCAAACAACACGGCTGGGGTAGTGGTGGCTGAACCCCCTAAAATGGCATGCAGCTCATCATAGAAGCGGCATGTTTGGGGCTCTGACCCGGAGCGGCTGTTTGCCTCTCTGGTTTTCTGGTAGGCTTGCCTCAGCTCCTTAAGTTTCATGAGGCACTGCTTCAGGTCCCTGTTATGGCCTCTGTCCTTCATGCCCTGGGAGATTTTGACAAATGTTTTGGCATTTCAAAAACTGGAACGGAGTTCTGATAGCACGGATTCCTCTCCCCATACAGCGATCAGATCCCATACCTCCCGTTCGGTCCATGCTGGAGCTCTTTTGCGATTCTGGGACTCCATCATGGTCACCTCTGCTGATGAGCTCTGGCCAGCGTGGCAAGCTGCAGGTGACCATGCAAACAGGAAATTGAAATTCAAAAGTTTGTGGGCCTTTTCCTGTCTACCTGGCCAGTGCATCTTGAGTTGAGAGTGCTGTCCAGAGAGGTCACAATAGAGCACTCTGGGATAGCTCCTGGAGGCCAATACCGTCTAATTGCATCCACAGTACCCCAAATTCGACCCAACAAGGCTGATTTAAGCGCTAATCCCCTTGTCAGGGGTGGAGTAAGGAAATCGATTTTAAGAGCCCTTTAAGTCGAAAAAAAGGGCTTCATCGTGTGGATGGGTGCTGGGTTAAATCGATTTAACGCTGCTAAATTCGACCTCAACTCCTAGTGTAGACCAGGGCTTTGAGTTGTTCTGGTTGATTAAGGAGGGAGACCGATGTGATCACCGCAATGCAGCGCCTTAGAACCAGGTGCTATAGAAGAAGAGGGAAATTGAGGCATCCATGGATCATTTGACAGGCAAAAGGTCTTTGGTTCCAGGGAGCGGTGAATTCTGACCTATCTCAGGCAGTTCATTTGCCATCTGACCGATAATGTCTTCTTTTTTTTTAATTTGTTTTTGCAGCAGTTTCTGTCACCTTCACTCATGCTGATTAGCACTTTAATGCCGGGGATAGCTCCCAGAGTGAAGTAATATTAAATGTGAGCAATGACAGCAGAATCTGGCCCTTGAATTGATTGGTTGATTTTGAGGTTGATTTTGAGTGGTTCGTATATTTTACTTTAACCATAAACAAAGCAGCAGGCTCAGAAGAGATGGTATTAAAGGTCTGGATTTTCTCCATTTCGGTGAGGATGGTTTAAATGGCTGTGAACCAGAAGGGTTCAGAGTTTAAAATACTGATTCATCTTTCCAAACAGAAGTCACCTGCCATTCCAGCAAGGAACCAGTCACAATCAGCAAACCTTGCTGTGACTATATGGTGTAGCTTGGAGGTTTGTAGCACAAGCAGCTCTCCTGCACGGGCTCATAGGGAAGCCGGCAGGAGTTAGAAGAGGGGGAAATTAAGGTGTTGGGATGGGAGAAGGGGCAACATCATCTCTCTTGTCCCACATTAGCTGGGCTAGGCCAGTGTGGACCATGTATTATATATATGGTAAACTCTCCTTGGGGCTGCAACTGTGTCTTTTCCTGTGTCTTGTAGGCAGCTGCTGAGAACAGTGATGATGTTCATCAAAAACATAACAATGGAAAATCAACTAGCAATTGTGTTGGCCTAGGAGAGGCCTCACACCATCCCTGAAAATGGGTGTGGTTGCAAGGGGTTGCAGACCTTCTACAAAAAGAGCTCTGAAGTGGGCCGCTTGCCATCAGTAACTGTCTTTGACAATGCTGGCAAACTGTAATGTTTGGCTACAGATTAATGATATTCCATTGCTACTCAGCCTCAGGAGAATAGAAGAGATGTAGCTAGAACAGGAGTTCTCAAACTTCATTGCACTGCAACCCCCCCTTCTGACAACAGAAATTGCTACATGACCCCAGGAGGGAGGACCGAAGCCTGAATCCTCCTGAGCCCTGCCGCCCTAGGTTGGGGGGCCAAAGCCAAATCCTGAGCCCCACTGCCTCGGGTGGGGGAGGGACCCATAGCCAAAGCCCAAGGGCTTCAGCCCCAGGCAGGGGGTCAGATGATGGGGCTCAGGATTCAGCTTTGAACCTGGGTCTCAGCAAGTCTAAGCCAGCCCCGGTGACCCCATTAAGATGGGGTCGCAACCCACAGTTGAGAACCATTGAGCTAGAATATTGAAGATCCTAAATTAATAGGCTGAATACCGTAAGTGCTGTTGTCTTGGCTGGACGAACAGTGGATGAGGTTCTTGCCTGACTGTTCCTTGGTGGATAAACCTGGTTCTTGACTGGATTTTTCTTCTCTCGTCTTGTTTCCAGGCACTACATGGATGAGTGAAATTGTGGACATGATTCTGAATGATGGAGATCCTGATAAATGCAAGCGAGATGCAATTTTCAACAAAGTGCCCATGTTGGAATTTGCTGTCCCTGGGAAGATGTCACCAGGTAAATGTAGCACTAGTGTTGGGTGACTACAGACAAAACAGTCAGTGATTCAGTGCGGCTGGCTTGCAGCTCAGGAGAGGAAAGAAGGGATTGTGGATAGAGCACTGGCCTAAGACTCAGGAGATCTGGGTTCGGTTCCTTTCAGTGAGACTTGGGTGCTTTTGGAAATGTTACCGTTAATGCCTTCTCTATCAGCATCAATGATCCCTTTGAACCTTTGCTTACCAGGTACAGAACAATTAGCCAAGAAGCCATCTCCTCGTTTAGTGAAAACCCACCTCCCAGTCCAGCTCCTTCCAATGTCCTTCTGGGAAAATGGCTGCAAGGTAACCAGGAGCTGGGAACTCAGACCTTCTGGACAATAGGCTGATGGGGGAAGTATCATGTGCCTTGAGCACACAGAATACTCATGCTAGTCCCACCCTTTGCCAGGTTCCTCTCCCTCATTTTTACCCGCTGACTCTTTTCTCCCGTGGGAAGAGATTTATTTGTGAGTTTCCATGCTGATAGCTACCTAGAGTAGCAGTTTTGCAGCTTTACATTTACAACACTGGGATGCAAGTTTGGATTCATATTTAGGCTGAGATTTTCAAAGCTTCCTAAGGGATCAGGATGTCCAGTTCCCATTAAAATTGGCCTCACGGGATTCCAATGCCTTTAGATAACATTCACTCAGTGTTGAGTAAGATGTTTTTCCAGCCGTCAGCTTTGCAGGCTCACCCTGGGATCTGACAAACAGACTAGGTTCTTTCTGGCTCATACATCATCATCAGTAACAAAGATCCTGGAAAGCAAATTCTGCCAATATCACCAACATCTGTGCAACACCCATTGTCTTAAAATACTTCTTCCTGGGCAATCTCCATTGTCTTCAATGAGGTTACCCACACATAACTGAGGGGTAAATGTGGTCTTACAATTACAACTCAACTAACAATTCCGCCTGATGGTGTGAGAGCCAGAATACAGTCCAGCTCACTTCTCGGTAGCCATGTTGGCCCTGCCGGGCATGATGTATTTTGCCACTATATGAAGAGCTATGTCTGAATGCACATGGGAGCAGACCCATTGACTGCTGCACCCAGGGGAGTAGGAGGATGCGACCCAAGGCAGGGCAGACCGGGATTGAATTGTTTCCTTCCTTCAGAGGTAGGCTGGTTTAACCTGTGACTGAGGCCCACAGGGAGGCCCCCGGGGGATGCAGTGAATTAACTAATCCCCCAGGCATCCTGGTCACAATCCCTCCTTGGCAAACACCACTCCCTTCGGTGGTTGTGCTGCCTGCCAGTTGTTCCCCTGGTGGATTTCTAGTACCGCCAGAATTTCCATCTCTGCGGGGTCTGTGCACTGGGTTACACTGGCAGAAATGTGTGTTGTTGTTTTCCCCATTTTTACAGATGGGGAAACTGAGAAACAGAGAGATCGACCCAAGACCACAGAAAGTGTCAGTGGAAAAGCTAGTGTCAGAACCAGGATTAGCGCTCCTGTAGCTTCTATTCCCATGCCCAGTCCATGGTGCTCTACTCTCAGACCACAGTGTCCAGGGGTGCTTTCAATCCCTCAGCTTTAATTTGGCCCTTGAGCCACAATTTGGATCCCCTGCAGTAGGGCTGGGGTTTTGAAAGAAGCCTAACGAAATCAGGCACCCAACTCCCTTAGGCACCTCTGAAAATCCAAGTCTAGAGCCACTCAGAACTCAAGGTCGCCAAGGCAACATGGATTCTTCTCTTCTTCCTGCCACAGGTGATCTATGTTGCCCGAAATGCCAAAGATGTAGCTGTCTCTTTCTACCATTTTGACCTGATGAACCAGCTGCATCCAGACCCCGGCCCTTGGGAGCAATACATTGAGAAGTACATGGCAGGCAGAGGTGAGACTGACATCTGTTAGCAATTCATGTTCCTGGGGTTTTAAATTGATGCTGCTTGAAGCATAAAGGAAAAGAGACTTGCAACTGCAGGTGAATTTATCCAGGCCAGGTTCTGCCTCTCGGTGGGAAACTTAGATGCTGTGCCTTTCAGCGTACTCTGTGAGTAATAGGAAATGCAGTGAGAACTGAGGGAGGGAACTTTCCTATTAGACTGGACAGCTTGAGTAGCTTTCACTGCATCTATGCTCCCCTTCGGAGGGAGCAATGGTTGGGGAATCTGCACAGCAGTGGGTCCACTGGTCCAGACCTTATATAACTATAATATAGGGCCAGATCCTCAGCAGGATAAATCAGCATAGATGCATTGACTTCAATGGAGCTATGGCTAATTTACACTAGCTAAGGATCTGGCCCATTTACTTTAATGACGCCATGCTGATTTACACCAGCTGGGGATCAGGCCATTGACTTCATTGAAAGTATGCCAATGCCAGCTGGGATCTAGCCCTAAGCTGCATTTCTATAAGAGTCAGGTAATATCTAGTTTCTGCTCCAGTCACATATAATAATAGTTGAGGATTCTAACCTGCCAGTGGGACCAAAGGGGCAAAGAATTTGACCTAGTGTTTGCATATAGCCATACCTGGTGGTTTGTACCCAGGTACCCGATTTTCACATGATGTCATAGTAACTGCACACACAATGCATTTCAGCGGCATTCAGCCAAAAGATAACATGAGCCCCAGTGACCTGACACGCTCATGGCACTAAGAGTATTTGTATACCTTTTCCTCTTTTAGCTGCGTATGGTTCCTGGTATGACCATGTGAAAGGCTGGTGGGAGAAGAGAAAGGACCATCCCATATTATACTTGTTCTACGAGGACATGAAAGAGGTGAGAGGGGAACAAGTAACCACTTCAGGGGCCACTCCACACACACCAGGATGGAGGCAACAAATCTGACACCTGTTCAATGCCTTACCCTACTGTGCAATGTCCATCTGAAGATCAGTCTGGCTGTCCGGAAGAGAATGTGTCTCTCTAGGGTAGTGCAGTCCACCATGAGTAAAAGGGCCAGACTGTGACTCTTTAAATGCTTTGGTTGGTGCTAATACTACCCCTGAGCTGTGAGCCTCCGTCCTTCCCCACTTATTCTCCCTTATCTAGAACTGTGTCTAGATTTATTATGAGTGCCTCACGATATCAAATGGATTTATCCTCATAACACCCCTGTGAGGGAGGTTGGGTGCTATTATCCCCATTTTTACAGATGGGGAACTGAGACATAGAGAGGTTAAGTGACTTGCTCAGGGTCACATAGGAAGTGTGTGGCAGAACAAGGAACTGAATGCAGGTGTCCTGAGTCCCAAGCTAGTGCCCTAACCACCGGGCCATTCTGCTTTCCCAAAGCCTCTTGCCCATGCCAGAGTGCAGCCTTATGGGAGTGCATCTCTTGAAGAGCAAGCACCAAAAGAGGGCTGCTTTCTTTAAAGAGACTTTTAACTCTCATTTAAAAATGTTGATGTAGAGGCAGGAAGAGGAGGGGAAAGTTAGGGAAGCATGTTATTAAAGATGGGGGATCTAGTCTAGAAGTGACTTAACCCCTCGCTCACACCCAAACTGAACTTTAGATGGGGATTTGAAAGAGAGCCGTTGCTCCTGTTCCCTTTAATTTCACTCTGGAATTCCTGGTTTTAGCTGGGAGAGGAAGTGTGTATTTCCAATCCAGCAGTACCAGAAATCGCATGAGAGCCTGATCTTGGATGATTTCCATACCAGAGAGATTTGGTAAAACATCCCAACTCTAGCTTTGAACTATATGAAATGGAATTAGTCACTACCTTCCCAATTAACAGTAATATGGGCTAATATTTGGAGCTGGGTTATCGTGAAGTTTAGCATCCACATATTGTGGAAGAGGAAGTGAAGTCTGAGAGTAAGGGCCAGGTCCACAAATCAGCATAGTTCCACTGGTGTAGCCAGAAGGGCTGCAGCAATTTATAGCAGCTGCGGATACGGCCCTAAGAATTCTGTGACTGGCTGGGGAAGATGTGGCTGGAATTAGGGTCCCTCCAGAGTGGCTGTCTGCATCACTTTCTAAATAAAGCAATGGGACTGGTGAGTTACAGACCAGTCTTGGTCTCTCTCTCTCTAAACATATTACACCCCCCCAAAAAACTATGTTAAAATAACATTATTTGGGTTGCAAAGTCAAGTACTCAAAAGTTAGGCAGTGCCAGAATTACGGTTGCCTGTGCAATGTGCTAATGCTAGGGAGGAAGACAAAGAAGGAGATTTTTTGGCTATTAATCTCCTTTTTATTTTGGGAAGGGGGGTAAGAATTGGGGGCAAGGTTGATGAAATGTATTGATGGATTGCTGGATATTATTTTGATACAGTGGAACAACTAAGGTTGTTGGCACCTCATAAAAGTTCTAGACTTTCACTGCGTTACATGGTGGTGGCGACTTTCACTTGACTAGTTGAGCCACTGGGTCCCACCGCACACCATCTGAAGTGCCACTTGTCTTTCTGTAGGATCCAAAGCGTGAAATTCGCAAGGTGATGCAGTTCCTGGGGAAGGATCTGAAGGAGGAGGTTCTGGACAGGATTGTCTATCACACTTCATTTGAAATGATGAAAGAGAATCTCACCACAAATTATAAGATGACCCCAAGTGATATAATGGATCAAAGCATCTCCCCTTTCATGCGTAAAGGTAAGGATTCACACAGGCACTAGTAACCATTTTTCTTCTCCTCAGTTGTAACAGGAAGATACTTTTTCATCCGGTTTTCCTTTGTAAGCTACCCAGAAAGGTGGTCATGTTTATATCTGATGGCTTTTCAGTGGCTTGTGTAAAACAGGTTGGTGGTACCATTTCTAGTGGACCGGTGTTTATATCTCACAGATGCCGTGACATAAGACACTAATTAGCAATCCCAGTCTCATGAAAGAGGCCAAGGACTGAGTGGGCATGGAGACTGCACTACGCTCTCACCCCTAGAAGTAGTCACCCGAAGAACAGAGCAGAGTGTCATTGCACAAGCCTGCACTCTGCTGCTGCTACCTCTTTAGAACTTGATCTGTGGCGAAATGGGGGCTGTAGAGCCAGATTTTCAAGAGTTCAGCTCATTAAACATCAAAACGAAGTGACTGGATTTTTCAGAAGTGCCGAGCATCCAGCGGCTCCCACTGAGAACAACGGGAGCTGTCGCCTGTTAAAGACTTCTGAAAATCTGGCCACTTTTTCCCAGTGCCTAAATGGGAGCTACGCTCTTTCAAAATTTGGCCCTAAATCCCCACATCTCCATAAGATATCTTTGCCATGCCTCACATTCACTAGAAAAAGAAAAGCAAAGAAGCATGTTGACCATAGGAGACAACTGAGAAAAATAAAAATAGAATCAAAGGCTGGAGTACAGACTGTGACAGACCCAGACCAGTTCAATGCAGGAGTCTGGTCCTATTGGGATCCAGGAAGTGGGCGGGCAAAGCTCGCCCACTGCTAAAGGATCCCCCCCCAGCCTAAGGGGGGGATCCACAGGACCTGGAAACCAAATGATTACGTGGGACAACTAATGAAGAACAGGAACGGGAGTGCGGTCAAAGGGTCAAAAAAAGGGAACCGGACGGGGACACCGAGCAGAGGACCCCGGACAGCGCCCACCGCTCCTCAAAGGCGTCAAGGGAGTCGGTGGACGCCGCCCAGAGGAACTCCGCCCGGAGGCGTGAACGGACTGAGGATCGGAAATAGGCCCCGCAGTCGCAGGAGACTCCATCGGCCAACCTCCTCACCCTGTTTTTATAGATGGCCACTTTAGCCAGGGCCAGGAGGAGGTTGACCAGGAGGTCCCGCGACTTAGTGGGGCCACGGACAGGGAGTGCGTAAATAAGAAGGTGAGGAGAAAAGTGCAACCAAAACTTTAATAAAATATTGGTGAGGAGCCGGAATAGACGTGCTGCAACCTGGCGCACTCCAGGTAGACGTGCGCCAGGGTTTCCCTCACGCCGCAAAAGGGGCAGGTGTCCGGGATTGGGGTAAACCGCGCCAAGTACACGCCCGTGCTCACGGCCCCGTGAATGCAGGAGTCTGGTAGAAGGAAAACACACTGGATGAATAGTTTTCTGTTCCCTGAGTGACCGGGGCAGGGAGTGCCCCAGAGCAGTCAGGAAGGTGCTAGAAGCCATGAAGTCAGGCAGACTCCATAAGACACCTGGAACCAATTTGAAACAATCAAGGGAAACAGGCTAATCAGATCACCTGAAGTCCATTTAGAACCATCTGGGACTAGTTTAAAAGGAAGCTCCTTCAGAGACACTGACTGGTAACAGCCGGGAGTAAGAAGGTGTGTTGTGGGAAGACCCGGGAGAAGAAGCGTGGTCAGGTACCAAGGGGGGGGGGTGCTAGGAGGGGCTGTTTGGGGAAGTAACCCAGGGAAGGATTATAGCTCTGGTAGTACAGGAAAACTACCTGTTGCCGGTGCCATTAGGGTCCCTGGACTGGAACCCAGAGAAGAGGGTGGGTGTGGGCTCCCCCCAACCCTTCCCACACCTCTACAAAAATGCTCCCTGAGTAGGAAGACAGGGACTAAAGAGGGCTCTTACACCAAACCCATTGACTGGCTGATGATGGTGGATCAGTAAGCTGTAACCCTTGCCTCTAGGAGGGGAGAGAGGCTACACCGAGGGTCACAGCAAACCTCGGAGGCAAGCCCTAACCACCTAGAAGCACAGGACCCCCTGAGGCAAAGCCAGAGCACTGCCACAAGACAGAATGATACTGTGTGAGCTGTTTGGGACCAGAACTGTTTATTACTCTGTGTGTACAGTGCCTAGCCCAGTTTTGCTCTTCCCTGGACACTACTGTAATAAACATGTTTACTAATATAATATAGGTGAGAGGGAATAATTTCCATACTAAAACTATGTTTAAAACAATCAATATGGAATGCAGGATCTGGTTAGCTGGCTTGCTTTCTCTGGCATCCACCCAGCGCTTCCACAAACAATTAGAAAATTGATCAATACAATATTTCAGGTCACCAATTTTTCAGTGACTAAATTCCAGTTAAAAGCTAACTGCTACCAAAATATTTTTTTGCAAAGTCTGCTATTTTTATCAACCAGCTATCCTGGATGCCAGCATTTTTCTTGATGCCTTTTGTCCTCAGTATATGGAAAAGGTGCTCAAAGTGTTAGGCAGACTAGCTCTTCTTGCATATAGCAGCTAGTGGAAGGTGGGGGGTGCTCAGCACTGTGAAGGATCTGGCCCTCATTGAGTTTTTGTCTAACACTCACTTTAATTAACTACACTTTTGTTAGTGGTGCATGAAAAATGTATTTACTTAATAAATCTAGGTTCAAATTCTGGCCTGAGTTACACTCCCACAAGTTTATTGGAGCTTGATGCAGAGGTTCTCAAACTTTTGTGTTGGTGACCCCTTTCACATAGCAAGCCTGTGTGTGACCCCCCCCCACTTATACATTAAAAACACGTTTTCAATATTTAACACTATTATAAATGATGGAGGTGAAGCAGGGTTTGGGGGTGGAGGCTGACAGCTTCAACCCCCCATGTAATAACTTTGCAACCCCCTGAGGGGTCATGACCCCCCGTTTGGGAACCCCTGAGCTAGAGAAAAGCATGTAACTGAGTGTAGAATTTAGACCATTAATGTTTTCTTGATACCATTTCTATTTCATTTTCCAACATCGGGAGTTCTTTTGCTTCAGCAAGGGCTTTGCTGTTTCATTCTCTTTTTTGTTTCAGGGATTGCTGGGGACTGGAAGAATCACTTTACTGTGGCCCAGAATGAGAGATTCAATGAAGATTATGAGAGGAAAATGGCTGGGAGCACACTGCGGTTCCGAACAGAGATCTGAAGGAGCCTGGCGTCTTAGTACTGTAGTTCTAACACACGGGTCTCTGTCATTCCTGTTGAGAATAGCTTTCCCCCACTCCTTTAATCAACTAGAAGTAATACATTGAGAAGTGTCTGCTCCAGTGATGGTCAGACACTTGAACCTGGAGTCTTGGGCCATCTAGACCAAGGTGCAGTTACACTCCAGAGCAGAGGGATTGATCCAAGAGACTGGGATTCCATATAGGGTCTGAGTAGCAGGGAAGGCTCCTTGTTCTAGGGTTAGCCACACACCTCTTCGTTTATGTTAGACTGAGTACTGGTCAGGTTCAAGTGAGGCAAGGGACTCAGGCCCAGATCTTCAAAGCTATTTAGGCACCTAGCTCCCAGTCCCTTGAAATGAAAGGGAATTAAGCACCTAACTCCCTTTGAAGATCTAGACCTGAATGATTAAGATGAATGATTGAATGGGGCAAATAGGAGGAGAGGGGTGGCTTGGTGGGGAGGAAGGTGCTGGGGAGATTCAATGAAGAGAAAAATGAAATAGTGGAATTTGGTTTGGGAAAGGAGGCTTTCTTGATTTTGAAGAGCATTAATTGTAATGTACAGATTAATCAAGTATTCTAATTTCTCTAGAGAATGGGCTCGTAATGGGGATAGTGACAGGGAGGTGGGCCACCAGTTCTCTCATAAGAAGTGGTCCACATTCTGACTAAATATGTGAACTCCTGTATAAAATTACTTCATCTAGTTTATGCTGACACAAAGTCAAATACTACAAATCTGAATTAAACTGAAAAGTACTTGCTCACCGGTGTAGCTTAGTCTATTCAGGTTCTTGTAGCCTTCCTATCACCCTGGTATCTGTGCACCTTCCATTCAGCAATGCAACAAGCCACTTGTGCCTTCTTCAACTCTCTTCCCCAGGGGAACACTTGCAGGTGTGAGGGATCTCTTCTGCAAATAAGTGCTGCTTAACATGAGGAACGGCTGCCCCCTGGTTTTATTAATGAGCAGTGCAGTGAGCAAAAATACCAGCAGCGTTCATATGAGTGGAAAATAAAACATCTTTATGATGAAGTGTTACTTAAAAAACTGGTTATCTTCAACAGCACATTTTCACACTTAGCTACTGGCCATGTTTGACTTGTGCTGCTCTGGAGGCCTACTGGCTATACTATATATTTCACTATTATGAGTACTCCTAACTTTATAATTATATTTGTATTCCTTGTACAAAGAAGTTTTGCCTAAAAATCTCAGTTAACAAATAATGTACATGATTGGTCCCTTCTGGGGGTGTCCCCTGGGTGAGTTCTTTGTAGGGTTAACCACTGAGAAAGGGTTGTCTAAACACACACCAGCAATTAACTGGTGTTACTACACTTTAAATATAAGAACCTGTGGAAAAGAATGCTTCAAGAAATTAAATTACATATTGTCGGTATACTGTACATTACAAGAGTTTGTGATTGTTATACCTTAGAGACTAACCAATTTATTTGCTCAAATGCTCAAGTAAACTGGTTAGTCTCTAAGGTGCCACAAGTACTCCTTTTCTTTCTGCGAATACAGACTAACACGGCTGCTACTCTGAAACCTGTGATTGTTATGTTATTGGCAGTTGCTGTGCTTTGTTCTGTTTTGCTAAAATCAAAGAAGAATAGTACCTTCTAATCTATACACACAAAATGAATGAATATTTCTTGCTGCGCTCTTCTTGCCTGTCTGCAAAGAGATGATCAGATCCAAATAACCAGCCGCTGCGCTGCAGATACGTTACCGTGGTGAATCCATACTGCACATGGACCGTGTTGATGACTCCACATGGTACATGGATTACACTGCCGAATCTACACTGGAGACAGATGGTATGACTGGATCCACACCGATTACACCGCCAAATCGACACCGGATGCAGTGCTGCAATCCGCGTGCAATGCAGATTTAGCAGCAGTATAATCCATGCGGGCGCAGTAGGACAGGGCACGCGGAGTAGCCTGCTCAATCCGCGTTGCCCACAGACTGGATCGCGGACTCCGGAGTGCTGCAGCGCGCCCAGCGAAAGGCGCCCGCCGAGCGCCCGGCTGTATGGCGCTGTCGGTATTTGCCCACGTGACGTCAGAAAAGCCCCTTGGGATGTCACGGGGGCCCTGAGTTTCCCACGGGGCGGGAGGGATGGAGGGGGTTTAGTGCGCCGGGCGGAGAAGGCAGCCAGTCAGCGCCCCCCACCGGCTGCCCAGCCCCACTGCGTGGGGCTGAGAGGGGCAGAGGCAGCTGATGCTATGGGGGAGAAGAAAGGTGAGAGGGACCAGGACATCTGGTCACTCGAAGAGGGAGGGGGCTGTGCCCTGTGGGGCTTCCCTGCACAGAGACCGGACTGCCCCACTTTGCCCCAGCGGGGCACAGCAACCCCAGCCATAGGGCACGGGGCAGGCTCCCAGCTCTCCCTGTGCACCCAGCCTCACTTTAGCACTGGTGTCCCAGGCCACACTCAGCTGGCAGCTGCCCTGGGCCCCAGGCTGGAAATGCTGCTGGCTCCCTCTGCTCCCCAAGATTTATTTTAAATGACACCTATTGCACTAGCATCCAGGGAGCATGGCGGCAATTAAAGCCCAACTCTGTCCTCAGGAGTTGCAGTCCAAGTCAGCTGGCCCAAAACACTAAGCTGCAGATTTACCAGTATGATTATTGAAAGACCTGCCAGAACAAATATGCCTTGCACTGCGTGATAAAAGCTGCCACACCGCAGAAAGGGGGAAATTTGAATCCTGACCTGGAAATTCCCTGCCCAGACAAGTTTCAGAGTGGTAGCCTTGTTACTGTGTTTCAGCAAAAACAACGAGGAGTCTTGCGGCACCTTAAAGACTAACAAATTTATTAGAGCATAAGCTTTTGTGGGCTGAAGTGGGTCATAGCCCACGAAAGCTTATGTTCTAATAAATGTGTTAGTCTTTAAGGTGCCACAAGACTCCTCGTTGTTTCTGCCCAGACAATAAAGTCCTAGGACTTGTCAGCAAGAGCAGCCCTGGTGATCTTAGAAAAACAAGCCCCTCCACCCAGGCAAGTCCATGTGGCTAAAACTCAGGAAAGCTTTAGTAAGCCACGGATCCCAAGGAGGTGTGTTTGCACTTCTGTTTCACGCCCTTCTCCTGAGGTTGTTTAAAACATACTCTGCACTGGGGTTTATACCAGTTCAGGGAGTCTATGTGTTTCTCTTGGTGTATGGTAACAGTGCTCAAAAAGTCACTAGCATCATTTGGTTTCCAATGTGTGAGCCTATTGTCATTGTGTCTCAGTCCTCTGATGTCTCCTGAGTGGCTCAACAAATCCATTAATTTTGCATCATGCTCTTTACTGTGTTATATCAAGTCAGAGCTGAGATACCTAAAACTTATTTCACTAAGTACCACTTCATTATTATACTATAGTGTTACATCACATATGAGAAATGTTGGGGTCCCTCTATTGTGCTTCCAAATCACCTAATTGTCACAAGGATTCTTGCATGACATTTTTGAGGAATAACTGGTACACTATACAACTTAATTTTGTATATCTTTCATTCAAATTGTATCCCAAATTGCTTTGCTGAATTAAAGAATACAATAACAACAGAGAGAAAGAAAAACTAAGCAGAGAGAAAAGTTATGTTTCCACCACCTGTTTGAAATGAGACGGATAATTGGAGAGGCAGAGAGATACAATCGGGCTGTTTCAGATGGCAGTAATGGCAAAGGAGAAGCCTCCTTCACGGCCAGCACACAGTTGCACAGAGGGAAGGAGAGAAGGGCAAATTAAAACCAGAGGTGTGAAAAATGAAAGGAGAGGTGATAGACAAAATCTGTGAGATTGGCATCCCAGGGGCATGAGTTAAAGTGGTCAGTTTAGAACTGGATCTTGCAATGCATGGGGAGGCAGTAGAGTTGTTTGATCATGGAACTAATTTGGTCTTGTCTTCCCAGCCCCCAAAATGCTCACTTAACCGAAACAGGAGTCTCCAATGACTTCAAGATTTTTCTTTTCTGAATGGCCTTGTCTAGAAGAGTTTTCACTGTTGCTAATATTGCTGCATTAGCCATGTGAGGAAGTGTAAGTGTAGTCTGACTCTGCCAGCCATTTTCAGCACTGTGTCAACTGGGCTTGCTTAAATAAGCTGATGCTGAAAATGGCTGCTACAGCCAGAAAGCTCTCTACACTAGGGCTCCTAACATTGCAATGGTGGCAATCTTTTGTAAACATTCCCTAGTATAGACCTAGCCTATGCATATAATCAGCACCAGTTGCTCAGTTTGTGTTTAATTTTTCAGAGTTCAGCCAGAGTCAGGGTTCATCTTAATAAGGTGTCAATTTTTACTGGTGAGTGTAATCAGTCATTGAAACAATTTAACAAGGGTCATGGGGAACTCTCTATCACTGGCCATTTTTAAATCAAGATTGGATGTTTTTTAAAATATATGCTCTAGGAATTATTTTGGGGACATTCTATGGCCTGTATTGTACAGGAGATCAAACTAGATGTCCCTTCTGACCTTGGGAATCTATAAATCAATCGCTTTCCAAGTTTAGGGTACATTGGAATCCCTGCGATGAATAAACTGGAAGGCAAAAGCCCTATTGTCCTTCTGTCTTTTGCTGTTCTGCTTACAGGGAGCTGGAAACAATGTTTTTGCTGTGCTGGCCCTCCGCAAACAAAATCTTCAATAAGGTAAGCCACATTTCTGTTTCTAAGGAATTGACTAAGGCCTGTCTACACTTGAAAGTTTTGTTGGCTTATCTATGTTAGTAGGTAGTGTGGAAAAATTGCCCACTACCTGATATAGCAGCTGCACCAGCAAAAACCCTCATGTAGATGCAGTTATACTAACCAAAACATCCTTTTGATGGTATAGCTTATTTTGTTTGGGGAACTGGTATAAGCAGTAAGAAGTCTTTTGCCAGTATAAACTGTACCTCCCCCAGAGTGTTTATCCAATATAGCTATATAGACACCCCATCTAGTGTAGACAAGGCCTTAGTTGTAAGTTTGGCATGAGACATCTACAAACACGTGTGGCCCTGGGGAAGGTAGGGGAGAGATGAGGCCCTTTAATAGGGAGATGTTGGCATCTCCAGAACAGTTCTGCTTTCCACATCTTTGTTCTGCCCTTTGATGGAGGGCTGAGTGGTGTTGGACAGTTTAACAATACACTGCATATATAATCTTATAAAGCACTTTGGGAAACCTTAGGATGAAAGGTGCTAAACAAAGGTGCTGCAGGTGTTAACGTTTGTAAAAGCAAACCAGTTTGAGCTTGTCGGAAGGTACTAAATGTGTGACTGGTTATGGGCACAGTTATGCATAACAGCACGTAGGGGTCACTTCATCCTTCACTGAACTGCAGCCACGTCTGTGGTAGAACACGACAGCTGTTTAATTGCTCACGAGAATACTACACAATGCTTTAAGAAAGGAAGTGAGGAAGATGCTGTGATTATGGCACGTTGTTTATTACCTTTTCCTCATAGCTCTGCTGTAGTCCCTTACCTTTTGCATTTGTTATTGCTCCCTTTTAATCCTTACATAAGAAAATGTACTATCAGCAATTTGCTTTTGTCTTTAACAAAAAGTTGGTAACCGAAATACAATACAGTAATGCTGGATATTCATCTTTATCAAATGCTTTTCCAGTGCTCCCATGTCATGTACAATGCCATCAATTATATGCAAAAGTTCAAACTGACTCAGTTCAACCATAATGATTCTTCCCAATCCATAAAATCCAGAGCCTTTCCCTTCAGCCCCTCTCTCCCATTCACCCATCTTCTTGGAAATAGCATGGGAAATAATAGTTCCTTGCAACACACTGTGAAGGTCAGCAAATGCTGGCTGAGCTGGACTAGCGGGTCCCGAACTCTTTGCCATCTGACCCTGATCAAAGCAGATAAAGCTTGGGCCCGACCTTCCTGCATGCTAGAGACATGCTCACAGCCGTGAGACGTGTTCACAGCCATCAGCTACTAATGCAGTACTAGGATACTAAGGTATGTATGGTTATCCCAGCCCTGGCTGTGGCATGTTTCAGAGACGAGTTGTGTTTAGAGAGCTGGTAGAATATTTTGGACCAACACTCCAATACCTTCCCTGGGAGCAGCTGCGTACACATTTGTACTCAGTGCAGCTTCAGCATGGGACACTGACACAGGAAGTATGAATAACGCTTCCTGCTTCCTTATCTCCTCGAAGGCCGATGGGAAGGTTGGAAATCATGCCAGAGCACTGATAAGATGGTGCACCGATCAGCACCCAACAACTGACTGGAATGTCTGGCAAACATATTCCCGGGATGATGCTGGGAGCTGGAGGAAATGCGGAAGGAGATAATGAAAGGTTTCTGCTTCCCAGCTTGCTTACCCCAAGTGGACCTTAGAAACATGGAAGTTCTAAGGTTTGAGTGCACAGAGCTTATCCAGATGGGACAGAGTGACCCAAACTTATCCAGATGGGACTGACCTGCCAATCTCCCCCTGGGGACAGGGGCTTCATGGAAAGGCAGAATGGAGGTAGAAGGGCTCAAGGGGAACCCGCAGTCTGCTCCTTCTTGGAGCCGCCATCCCGCCACGTTGTTCCCCCTTAAATCCTATTCCCTCGCCCCAGCCAGGCCCCCGAGCACTCTGCCCCTCATTGTGTCCTTCTTACCTGGCAGCTGGCAAGGTCCTGCGGCATCCGGCTGTGCCCTCTCCATGGCTCCACCCGGCAGGGCGCCCGTGGGGAAAAGAGGCCATCTTGCTGCCCTCGGTGCTAGCACCCTGGCTGTCGCCGGTGGCCAAGAGGGCTGGGTGCAGGGCCAGGCCTGTACTGGCTCCCCTGGGCTGGGTGCGTGGGAGCGAGGGTGCGGTCTGAGCTGAGAGGAGTCACTAGGGGTCTCTCAGGGCATCCAGCCACCCCCAGGCATGGCCTTGTGGGGAGCGTGAGTGAGAACAGCGTGGGACGGCCTGCCCCCAGCAGACTCAGCCAGGGGCCGTCAGCTCAAGCTGAGGTAAAATCATGAGGAGAGAGCCCAGCGCCAGCCTGAGCTCTCTGCCCTACGCCCAGCACAAGGAGGGTGGAGGGGCTCGAGGCCAGCTTTGTTCTCCCTGTCCTCTGGGCCCTGCCTGACCCCCCAGCAGTTCTCCGACCTCACTGCACTGCGACCCCCTTCTGACAACAACATTTCTACGTGACCCCGGGGTGGGGGTGGGGGGAGACAGAGCCTGGGCCCCTCGCCGCCCCAGGTGGGGGAAGAGGGGGCCGGAGCCCAGGACTCTTGCCATCCCAGGTGGAAGTGGAGCTCGGATTTCAGCCTGGGTCGCTGGCCCTGGCAACCCCCCAAAAATGGGGTCACAACCCACTTTGGGGTCCTGACCCACAGTTTGAGAACCGCTGCCAGCCCACACGCCATTTCCCATACCCCTCAAGGGCCCTGACAAGCAGAGAATAGCTGGAGCGCATTATGCTCTGGCTCCAGCCCCTTCGTGCCCCCTGCCCCGACATGAACCTGCACCCGGGGCTGGGGGACTGTCTTAGTACTCCTCCAGCAGCTCTCCACCAGTGGGAGATGGCATGGCTAGACAAAGACGGGTGTGGGACCAGTGGTGAGCTGGAGCTGGTTCTCACCGGTTCGCTAGAACTGGTTGTTAAATTTAGAAGCCCTTTTAGAACCAGTTGTTCCGCGAGGGCTTCTAAATTTAACCGGCCAAAAGTGGCACCTTAAGTGCCGACTCCATGGGTGCTCCGGGGCTGGAGCACCCACGGGGAAAATTTGATGGGTGCAGAGCACCCACCGGCAGCTCCCCGCCCCACCCCACCCCCGACCCCAGCTTACCTCCGCTCCACCTCTGCCTCCTCCCCTGAACGCGCCGCCCCGCTCTGCTTCTCCGCCCCGCCCCCAGGCTTCCCGTGAATCAGCTGTTCGCGTGGGAAGCCGGGAAGGGCTGAGAAGCAGGCGGTGGCTTCGCGCTCGGGCCCAGGGAGGCGGAGGTGAGCTGGGGCAGGGGGGCGCGAGGAGGGCCGCCCACACCGCAGCAGGTAACCCAGGGGGCGGGGGGGGGGCCGCAGGGGAACCGCTCCCCCCTCCCAGGTCACCTCCGCCACCCTTGGCCTGAGTGTGAAATCGCCGCCTGCTTCTCAGGCTTCCCGCCAAACAGCTGATTCGCAGTGCTTTCAGGGGCAGAAGCAGAGCGGAGGTGAGGTAAGCTGGGGCCCGGTGCGGGGTGGGGAGCTGCCGGTGGGTGTTCTGCACCCACCAGATTTTCCCTGTGGGGGCTCCAGCCCCGGAGCACCCAGGGAGTCAGCGCCTAAGGCACCACTTTTGATGTGATCAGTGGGGGGAGCGGCTGCTCCCCCTGCTCCCCCCCAGCTACGCTACTCCGCCCCTAGGAGCCAGAGGGACCTGCCGGATGCTTCCTGGGAGCTGCCCCAGGTAGGCATTGCTGGGACTCCCCACCTCGCCCCCCAGCAGGTCCCTCTGGCTCTTGGAGGTGGGGTGGGCATCCACTACAGTGGTCCACGAGACCCTCCTGCCTGGTTCTGGGGGCAGTCAGGGCACAGGGGAGGGGGATGGATGGATGGGGCAGGGATCCTGGGGGGGCGGGTGTCGAGGATGTTAAGATTTTGGCAGCTCATCACTGTGTGGGACTGAAGGCTGCCAAGTGTGAAGTAGAACAGCCTTGAGGTTGCTCTACTTTATGCTGGGGACAGACTGACAGCCAGCTGGCCCCATGATTGAAGCTTTTGCTGCAAAGAGACCTTAAAACCACCTTTGCCCTCACCTCTGGCCCTCCATCCAGAAAGCATGTTCAGCACTGGATTATTAAAGATGGAAATTCAGAAAGGACAGTTTTGTGTTTTGCTGTTTGTAGGTATAGGGACGTAGCAAAATCTCCAGTCCCTGGCCTAGAGAGTGTGCAATCTAGGGGTGAAATCTTGGCCCCATTGAAGTTAATGGCAAAACTCTCATTGACATCACTGGAACCTGGATTTCACATATGACAGGATGTGCTAGGTGGACAAAACAAATGTGGATTTCAGAGCGGGTGTTGGGTTGAAGTTTGGAAGATGAAGTAACAATAAAATGAAGAGAATTTAGCAGGAAAGCTTAAGTCTCAGCTTGCCGGTTGCCTGCGAAAACGCCAAACAGGAGGGATTTATAGGTGTTATGGCAGAGGTAGGTTTTAAGGAGGGACTGAAAGAATATAGGGTGGCAACTTCATGAATTTGTATGAGGAGGTTTTCCTACACATAAGGGGTGGCAAGGGAGAAAGCACAACTTCTACAGGTATCATCCCTTCCTGTGCCAAACTGTGAGGGAAAGACATTTTGCTTTGTCACCCCAAAATTGTTAGAATCATGTCCTTACTATTTTTCAGATTTTCTGTGTTGTGTATTATGATAGCTACATATTATTTTATTGTATTAATTAAATGCACCATTGCTGAGAGATTAACAGGCTCTGAATCTCTCTGTCCCATCCTGTGTTGCAGTATAAATGTAAACAACGTTGAGCCAGAGGACTCTGCTGAGGAGGCAGAAGAAATAAAACAGGTAAATATTTGCATGAGCTGAAGGACCTGTGGTGAGTGGTAGCTTTAATTACATATGCTCTTTTAAGTAAATAATACACCACACAGCACGTGTTATTATATAGAGTCACATGGGTTGAATGCACTTTGAGCAGCATCTCTCCTACAGCCATCTGTTAAATTCACTATGATAAACATAGACATAATCTGGAGTGCCTTTGGGTTATAATATCATAGAAATCGTAGACATATAGGCCTGGAGGGGACCTCGAGAGGTCATTGAGTCCAGCCCTTTATGCTGAGGCAGAACCAAGTAATCCTAGCCCATCCCTGACAGGTGTTTGTCCAGCCTGTTCTTAAAAACCTTCAGTGTTGGGATTCCACAACCTCCCTTGGAAGACTATTCCAGAGCGTAACTACCCTTATAGTTAGAAAGTTTTTTCTAATATCCAACCTAAATCTCCCTTGCTTCAGATTAAGCTCATTACTTTTAGTCCTACCTTCAGTGAACATGGAGAACAATTGATCACCATCCCCTTACATAGCAGCTCTTAGCTTATTTGAAGATTATCAGGTCTCCTCTCAGTCGTCTTCTCTCAAGACTAAACATGCCCAATTTTTTTAACCTTTCCTCATAGGTCAGCTTTTCTAAAGCTCATTTTTGTTGCTCTGCTCTGGACTCTTTCCAGTTTGTCTGCATCTTTCCTAAAGTGTGGCAACCAGAACTGGAAAAGTACTCCAGCTGAGGCCTCACCAGTGCCAAGGGACAATTACTTTCTGGGTCTTTCATATAACACTCCTATTAGTACATTCCAGAAAGATACTAGCCTTTTCAATATGTCCTACCCTATTTGTGTTTGTGTGTGCGTGGATTTTAATGGGATTTGGGCATCTAACTGATAAAGAAAAGAACCAGAAAAAACCCTATAATCATGTACAGCTAGGCTTCTGTCTTTTTTCTATGCTTATCTGTCCTTTCCCTATGTTTATGGGTAGAAAGAATTTGAACTATGTGTAACCTGTACTCCCTGTTTGGGGAAAGAATTCCTTATACAGATGGGCCTCCATGTTCATACCTCAGGACTCAGACCAACAGGGGTTGACCGGTTTGAACTGGAAGAGATATCACAAAGTATGTTGAACCAAGCTATAAAAGCTCTACCTTTGTTCTTTGTTCTCTGTGTAGGAATTGGTGAGCCCTTCAGCTGTCGTACTTGCTAGCATTAAAGTGCCTCATTTTATCTAAGAGTCCTGACTCTGTGTTTGTTTGGCTAATACCGAAGTCCAGGGAAGGCTACCCTCCCAACCCTAGACGGGAGGGAAACCCTTTTTCCCTAACATACCTCTCTTAGGCTCTTTTGAAAATCACAATATATATCATGTAAGGCTAGAGCCCGATACCCTTCCTGCACGCTGAATGCTAGTTTATTCTGTAAGTTGCCCCGTTTATTCATACAGGTGCTACTTGTGGAGTAAGGTCCTATTCATTGGGAGTAAGTGTATCAGAATTTAGCACTTAATAGTTTGCAATTTATTATTATGCTACAGGGAATGAGTCCTTTTAAAATTTAAAGAAACACTGTCAAGGGGTATGTAAAAATAATTTTATTCTTCCATTGATTTCAAGAATAAAATGTCTTTCTGTTTTTGTCTTTTTCCACTGTGAACATAATGAAATCCTACAGCTCCTCCAACCCTTCTGTTTCTAATAGGATTTAGAATTTTTGTCCTTTGATTTGTTTCATGTGTTTCCCTCACCATCCAATAATCTTTGATGATAGGTTTCACCCCAAGGAGCTGTTACTATCTCTTTGTTCTGTGTTGTGCAATGCCAGTCACAATGGGGCCTTGATCCACGACTGGGATTTCTCAGGACTACTGCAATACAAATAATGACATTACTCTTCATTGCTCTGCAAATAGGGTTTGTTGGTCAGCTGAACAGCTGCAACACAGCCAGCAAGGGGAATACAAAATATTGTTTTTGTATAGGTAATACATAAATATGGGCTATATAATTTTAAATCTCAGAGACAGAATGGTAGATTTCCCTAATAATAATAATAAACCCAGAGAGGTTTCAGAGTAACAGCCGTGTTGGTCTGTATTTGCAAAAAGAAAAGGAGTACTTGTGGCACCCTAGAGACTAATCAATTTATTTGAGCATAAGCTTTCGTGAGCTACAGCTCACTTCATCGGATGCATACTGTGGAAAGTTTAGAAGATCTTATTATATACACACAAAGCATGAAAAAATACCTCCTCCCACCCCACTCTCCTGCTGGTAATAGCTTATCTAAAGTGATCACTCTCCTTACAATGTGTATGAGAAGATCTATTAAATGTGAAGGGTATGTTCAAAACCAGATTCTAACAAGTTTTAAATAATTGGCTTTAAGCTATTTGTAAATAAACTTTTAAGGCTAGATTTTTCAAAAGGAACTCAGATCCCATTTAGGCACCTAAACAAAATGGTCAAATTTTCACAGGGGCTCAGCCCCCAGCAGCTGCCAGTGGGAAGGATTTTGAAAAGCTCTCAGCATTTGCTGTCACTGATGTCAGTGGTAAAACTGTCATGTAATGGAGATCTCCCATGTTCTTAATAGGTACTGATGAACAATTTTGGAAACCGTGTCACCTTATTTAGGTACTTAAATGGGAGCTGTTGGGTACTGAGCTTGTTTGAAAAAACTGTCCCTTAACATTTTTATTTGTTGATAAAACCAAGTCAAGTATCGCAGGTTTTCCTGAACCCACAAGTGACAGAAATTAAATGTTGCAGCCCTGACTTTTTCATCCTTTTTTTGAGGGATGCTCTTGGATAACATATCAAATTGTAAAACTGGCAAGCCATGCATTTTTTCTCCCCATTTAAAAACTGCACAGTACTCATGCAAGTACTGTAATAATCACGTGGCCATGACTTGCCATCACTCCATTTCCCAGTGCCCTTCTAGGACATCTCTTGCTGAAATGCAAGCATGCAGGCTGAGTGGTTGCAAATGGGACACATGCACAAAGCATACTGCCTGCTTCTGTTTCCTTTACTGCCATCACAGTTCTTCATTGTCCACAAGATGAGCAGCTTGGATGCTGATGTCTATCTTTTGCATAGATAATGACCACAGCCTCCACCTCATTGCTCAGTCAACAGACAGGGGCACTACTTTGTGCCATGCTGCTGCCCACTAAAAGCAGCAGCAGTAAGTAAACTACCGATCTGAGAACAATGTCCTGTAGGTCTCTTTGGCTGTTATTTATTTTGTTGGCTTGTGTGGGTTGCTATGCCAAGGGGTGGAGGACTTTCTAGCTGTGGAACTGTGATGGGTTCGGTCACAGAGTCCCCCTTGGGACTGTCAGCTGACGTGCTGAAATTACCTCTGAGCCTGCTTTCCCTGCCAGCTTGGAACTCCGGAACCCTGCCTTGTTGAGCCAGATATGCTAGCCTGCTGCAGCACAGACCCAGGTCTGATCCACGCCCCCAGACTTTAACCAAAAACTGCTCAGCAAGTCACCTATCTCCAGCACCCAGACACCCAGTTCCCAATGGGATCCAAACCCCCAAATAAATCCATTTTACTCTGTATAAAGCTTATACAGGGTAAACTCATAAATTGTCTGCCCTCTAAAACACTGATAGAGAGATATGCACAGCTGTTTGCTCCCTCAGCTATTAATCACTTACTCTGGGTTTACTAATAACAGTGATTTTATTAAGTATCAAAAGTAGGATTTAAGTGGTTTCAAGTAATAACAGACAGAACAAAGTAAGTCACCAAGCAAAATAAAGCAAAAACCCACAAGTCTAAGCATAATACATTAAGAAACTGTTTACAGGTAAAATCTCACCCTCTGAAATGTTCCAATAAGCTTCTTTAACAGACTACACTCCTTCCTAGTCTGGGCCCAATCCTCTCCCCTGGTACAGTCCTTGTTAGTTCCAGTTCAGGTGGTAACTAGGGGATTTCTCATGACTGGCAGCCCCCTTTGTTCTGTTCCAGCCCCTTTTATAGCTTTGGCCCAAGGCAGGAATCTTTTGTCTCTCTGGGTCCTCACCCCTCCTTCTAAATGGAAAAGTACCAGATGTAAGATGGATTTCAGCATCATGTGACATGGTCACATGTCCTGTGAGACCCCCAGCCTCCATTTTTCCTGGGCTGGCTAACACAAACACAGGAAGGCTTGCAAGTAAACAGAACCAATTACAACCAATTGTCCTAGTCAGTGGGAGCTATCAAGATTCTAAACCACCATCAATGGCCCACACTTTGCATAATTACAATAGGACCCTAGAGTTATACTTTATATTTTTTTAGCTTCAGATACAAGAATGATACAGGTTTCAGAGTAGCAGCCGTGTTAGTCTGTATCCGCAAAAAGAAAAGGAGTACTTGTGGCACCTTAGAGATTAACAAATTTATTTGAGCATCATACATACATGATACATACATACAAATAGGAGGAATATATTCAGTAGGTTATAACCTTTGTTATGATACCTTACAAGAGACCTTTTGCATAAAGCATATTCCAATTACATCATATTTACACTCATAAGCATATAAAACTCTATAAAACATATGGAGGGCAACATCACAGGAGCTTCACTTTTGCTTTGAGAAGTAGATGGCCATGTTTATGGGGGGGTTGTTTTTTGTTGTTTACAGCAAATTGCAGAAGATCCATTCTGCGCTGATGTCCAGGTGCAAACTTCCTATGTCGAAATACCACCAGGAGATAAGTGGCGTTGGTCGCGATTACAAACAGAAGCCCAGGTGCAAACCTCAAATCTTGAACTACCAGGCGAAGAGACTTTCCTCCCGTTTGAAAGTGAGGCCCAGGTACAAACCTCAGATCTTGAAATATCAGAGGAGGAGACTTCATTCCCATCACAAATGGAGGCCCAGGTGCAAACATCATATATTGAAGTACTAGATACAGAGACTTTATTCCCCATAGAAAGTGAGCCCCTGGAGCAGACCCCAGATCTTGACTTTCAAGACATGCAGGTGAAGAATTTATTCCCATTATTTGTTGAAGTTGAAGTGCAAACCTCATATGTAGACATACCAGCAGGGAATAAGTGGCGTTCGACACGACTACAAGCTGAGGCCCAAGTGCAAACCTCAAGTCATGAATTATTAAAGACACTTTCTTCCCTCTCACAAAAGGAAGCCCAGGTGCAAACCTCTAAAATTTCAATAACAGGAACAGAGGAAGTGCCTCTTTCCCCATCACAAATTGAGGCCCAGGTGCAAACCTCCAAACTTTCAATAACTGGAATAGAGGAAGTGCCTCTTTTCCCATCACAAACCGAGGTCCAGGTGCAAACTTCAAAACTTGCATTAACAGAAGCGGAAGAGGAGATGGCCCCATTCCTGGTAGAAGAAAAGCCTGTCCCCACAACCCAAAGTGAAGCTGCTGTGCAAACCTCATATGTGGACATACCAGCAGGGAAAAAGTGGCGTTCGTCACGGCTACAAACTGAGGCCCAGGTGCAAACCTCAAGCATTGAGTTACTGAAGAGGCTTTCTTCCCCCTCACTAACTGAGGCCCAGGTGCAAACCTCCAAACTTGCAGTAACAGAAGCAGAGGAAGTGCCTCTTTCCCCCTCACTAACCGAGGCCCAGGTGCAAACCTCCAAACTTGCAGTAACAGAAGCAGAGGAGGAGGAGGAGGCCCCATTCCCAATAGAAGAAAAGTCTCTCACCAAACCTGTAGCTGACGCTGCTGTGCAAACCCCATATGTAGACATACCAGTAGGGAATAAATGGCGTTCGTCACGGTTACAAGCTGAGGCCCAGGTGCAAACGTCAAGTATTGAGTTATTGAAGAAGCTTTCTTCCCCATCATTAACCGAGGCCCAGGTGCAAACCTCCAAACTTGCAGTAACAGAAGCAGAGGAAGTGCCTCTTTCCCCCTCACTAACCGAGGCCCAGGTGCAAACCTCCAAACTTTCAATAACAGGAATAGAGGAAGTGCCTCTTTTCCCATCACAAACCGAGGTCCATGTGCAAACTTCAAAACTTGCATTAGCAGAAGCGGAAGAGGAGACGGCCCCATTCCTGGTAGAAGAAAAGCCTGTCCCCACAACCCAAAGTGAAGTTGCTGTGCAAACCTCATATGTAGATATACCAGTAGGGAATAAATGGCGTTCGTCACGGTTACAAGCTGAGGCCCAGGTGCAAACCTCAAGTATTGAGTTACTGAAGAAGTTTTCTTCCCTCTTACTAACCGAGGCCCAGGTGCAAACGTCAAGTATTGAGTTATTGAAGAAGCTTTCTTCCCCATCATTAACCGAGGCCCAGGTGCAAACCTCCAAACTTGCAGTAACAGAAGCAGAGGAAGTGCCTCTTTCCCCATCACAAATTGAGGCCCAGGTGCAAACCTCCAAACTTTCAATAACAGGAACAGAGGAAGTGCCTCTTTCCCCATCACAAATTGAGGCCCAGGTGCAAACCTCCAAACTTTCAATAACAGGAATAGAGGAAGTGCCTCTTTTCCCATCACAAACCGAGGTCCAGGTGCAAACTTCAAAACTTGCATTAACAGAAGCGGAAGAGGAGACGGCCCCATTCCTGGTAGAAGAAAAGCCTGTCCCCACAACCCAAAGTGAAGCTGCTGTGCAAACCTCATATGTAGATATACCAGTAGGGAATAAATGGCGTTCGTCACGGTTACAAGCTGAGACCCAGGTGCAAACCTCAAGCATTGAGTTACTGAAGAAGTTTTCTTCCCTCTTACTAACCGAGGCCCAGGTGCAAACATCAAGTATTGAGTTATTGAAGAAGCTTTCTTCCCCATCATTAACTGAGGCTCAGGTGCAAACCTCCAAACTTGCAGTAACAGAAGCAGAGGAAGAGGAGGAGGCCCCATTCCCAATAGAAGAAAAGTCTCTCATCAAACCTGTAGCTGACGCTGCTGTGCAAACCCCATATGTAGACATACCAGTAGGGAATAAATGGCGTTCGTCACGGTTACAAGCTGAGGCCCAGGTGCAAACCTCAGCCATTGAGTTACTGAAGAAGTTTTCTTCCCTCTTACTAACCGAGGCCCAGGTGCAAACGTCAAGTATTGAGTTATTGAAGAAGCTTTCTTCCCCATCATTAACCGAGGCTCAGGTGCAAACCTCCAAACTTGCAGTAACAGAAGCAGAGATGGCCTTTCCTTCCCCATCACAAACTGAGGTTCACATCCAGTCTTCATATTTTGAAGTACCAGAGTTGGAGGATGAGATGCCCGCTACCCCAATCAAAGAGAGGCCCCTCCCATTAACACTGACGGAGGCCCAGGTGCAAACTTCATATGTAGACATACCAGCTGGGAACAAGTGGCATTCGTCACAACTACAAGTTGAGGCCCAGGTGCAAACCTCCAGGCTTGAATTGCCAGAGGCAAAAGAGAAGGCTCCTTCCCTGTCCCAAACACAGGCTGAGATGCAAACCACGAGGGTTGAAATAACAGAAGAGAAAGCAGTGCCTCCGACTCCCCCAGATGTTAAAATATTAGCAGAGGAGACGCTGAAGGAGGAGGTAGAGCTGAAGCTTCCACACCCTGAATATGCCGAGGCCCAGGTGCAGACCTCGCGTGTTGAAATACCTGTGGGGAAGAAGTGGCGTTCGTCCCGTTTATGTACAGAGGCCCAGGTACAAACTTCATATCAAGAACTCCCAGTTGTGAAGAGCAAGACTTTGCCCCCACAAGGTACTGGGGTGGCAAAGAAGGTCACTGAGCGTGCAGCATCAAAGAAGTAAGTAGAAAAAGCTAGTTCTGCCATACTTTCCCTGCTACAGAGCTGAGCATTCGACCTTTTCTTCTAGATCAGCATTGTAGAAAGCTAATACAGTGTCCGGTTTTGTGTAGATTTGAAAGGACTGGGTTGAAAGTTAGCTGTGAAGTCATTTACCATTTACCGACCTATTCAGAAAAACCTGTAGCTCTTGTACCACCAGTACATTCTTTGTATCCATAGATTCAGAGGATTTGAGGCCAGAAGGGGCCATTCGATCATCTAATCTGACCTTCTGTATAGCACAGGCCATTACATTTCACCCAGTTACTCCTGTACTGAGCCCAGTAACTTGTGTTTGGCTAAAGCATCTTTTCCAGAAAATAGGGCTGTCAAGTGATTAAAAAAATTAATGGCTATTAATTGTGTGATTAAAAAAATTAATCACGATTAATCGCATTGTTAAACAGTAATGGAATACCGTTTATTTAAATATTTTTGGATCCTTTCTACATTTTCAAATATGTTGATTTCAGTTACAACACAGAATACAAAGTGTACAGTGCTCACTTTATATTTATTTTTGATTACAAATATTTGCACTGTAAAAGACAAAAGAAGTCGTATTTTTCAATTCATGTCATGCAAGTACTGTAGTGCAATCTCTTTATCATGAAAGTTGAACTTACAAATGTAGAATTACGTACAAAAAATAACTGCATTGTTTTATTTTTCAGTGTAAAACTTTAGAGCCTACAAGTCCACTCAGTCCTATTTCAGCCAATTGCTCAGACAAACAAACTTGGTTACAATTTGCAAGAGATCATGCTGCCCACTTCTTGTTTACAATGTCACCTGAAAGCGAGAACAGGCATTTGCATGGCACTGTTGTAGCTGACGTCACAATATATTTACATGCCAGATGCGCTAAAGATTCATATGTCCTTCATCTTCAACCACCCTTCCATAGGACATGCGTCCATGCTGATGACGGTTTCTGCTCAATAACCATCCAAAGCAAACTGGACCGATGCATGTTCATTTTCATCATCTGAGTCAGATGCCACCACCAGAAAGTTGATTTTCTTTTTTGATGGTTCGGGTTCTATAGTTTCCGCATCAGAGTGTTGCTCTTTTAAGACTTCTGAAAGCATGCTCCACACCTCATCCCTCTCAGATTCTTAAACCTTGGGTCGAGTGCTGTAGCTATTTTTAGAAGTCTCACATTGGTTTTGTCAAATCTGCAGTGAAAGTATTTTTAAAACAAATGTGTTGGGTCATCATCCAAGACTGCTATAACATGAAATGTATGGCAGATTGTGGGTAAAACATAGCCGAAGACATACAGTTCTCCCCCAAGGAGTTCAGTCACAAATTTAATTAACACATTATTTTTTAATGAGCACCATCAGCACAGAAGCATGTCCCCTGGAATAGTGGCTGAAAAATGGAGGGGCATACGAATGTTTAGCATATCTGGCACATAAATACCTTGCAACGTTGACTACAAAAGTGCCATGTGAATGCCTGTTCTCACTTTCAGGTGACGTTGTAAATAAGAAGCAGGCAGCAGCATCTCCTGTAAATGTAAACAAACTTGTTTCGCTTAGCGATTGGCTGAACAAGAAGTAGGACAGAGTGGACTTGTAGACTCTAAAGTTTTACGTTGTTTTGTTTTTGAGAGCAGTTATGTAACAAAAAAAATCTACATTAAGTTGCACTTTCATGATAAAGAAATTGCACTACAGCTGTGGTTCTCAAACTTTTTTTTCCCGCAGACCACTTGAAAATTGCTGAGGGTCTCGGCGGACCACTTAATTATCTTTCCAAATGTTGTTTGTACCATTAGCTAACTATTGTGAAGCACGTTGGATAAAAGCGCTATATTAAAAAAAAGTAATGTTTTTTTGTTCTACAAATAAAAGCACACAACTCATATTTTAATATCAGTAGTGTTACCTTTCTAATGGATGTGCCCTCTCTCCCCCACCGCAGCAGCCCCCAAACTGGGGCTGGGAAGGAGGGGGTCTCTCCCCTGCCACAACAGCCACAGAGCTGAGGCTGGGAAGGAGGGGGGTCTCTCCCCAGCAGCCACAGCCTTGGAGTTGGGGAAGGTCACTTCCTTCTCTGGCCGCCGCAGCCCTGCATGTCCCAAATTCCCTGCACCCCCTCTTCTCAACCCATTGCCCCCTCCCACCTACCCTCTATTCCTCCCAAGGCCACCAACTCACCTTACATGTGCATCTTCTCCAGGGTCCAGGCACCTAATTAGTGGAGCCACGCCTGTTTGGCTCCGCTAATTAGGTGGGTGACTCTTCGTTCTCTCCTGTGCAGCCACCCAGGAGCGCACCTTAGAGGAAACTGTCCACGGACCACCTGAATGGAGCTCGCGGACCACGGGTGGTCCACGGACCACAGTTGGAGAACCTCTGCACTACAGTCTTTTGTCATTTTTACAGTGCAAATATTTGTAATAAAATAATATAAAGTGAGCACTGTACACTTCGTACTCTGTGTTGTAATAAAAATCAATATATTTGAAAATGTAGAAAAAATCCGAAAATATTTAATACATTTCAATTGGTATTCTATTGTTTAACAGTGCGATTAATTGCAATAATTTTTTTTAATCATGATTCATTTTTTTGAGTTAATCGCTTGAGTTAACTGCAATTAATTGACAACCTTACCAGAAAGGCATCCTGTGTTGATCTGAAGACATCAAGAGATGGCGAATCCACCACTTCCCTTGATAGCTTGTTCTAAAGATTAATCGCCCTCCTTGTTAAAAAATGTCCCAAATGTGCCTTTTTTCTAATTTGAATTTGTTTGGCTTCAGCTTCCAGCCATTGGTGCTTGTACTGTCTTTCTCTGCTGATTAAAAAGACCTTTAGTACCTGTTATTTTCTCCTTGTGAAGGTACTTAGATGCATCTGAAGAAGTGGGGGTTTTTTATCCACGAAAGCTTATGCCCAAATAAATCTGTTAGTCTTTAAGGTGCCACCGGACTCCTGGTTGTTTTTACTTAGATACTGTAATCAAGTCCCCTCTCTATCTTCCTTTTGATAAGCTAAGCAGTTCTTTTAAGTCTCTTACTGCAAGGCATTTTCACCAGCCCTCAAATCATTTTTCTGGCTCTTTTCTGCACCCTCTTCAATTTTTTGACATCCTTTTTAGAATATGGACATCAGTGTGGATGCAGTATTCTGGTATCGGTCTCACCAATGCTGTATTCAGAGGTAAAATCACTTCCCCAATTCCTATTTACTACTCCCCTGTTTACATACTCAAGGGTCTGGATGTCTGGAGACTGGTAATGAGGTGGGATTTCTCAATTGTCTGAAAGAGTTCTTTATAACGTTCAGTGCATAGCTCTTTTGTATGTTCAGAAAGACTGAATTTTTAACTGAAGAGTAGGTTGAGTTCCCTTAAATGCAGCCAAAATGTTGATTAATTGTATTTGGATTATTATTCATGTGCTCATCCTCTTTAGGCAATGGGTGTATTTTAATTTTTTACGATAAAAATAAAATAAATACATATATCTGATTGGTTCACATTACGTGCTTTCAAGATGAAAAGCACTATATATATCTACTAAAGCATTCTTATTCTTATTATGATTTATTTATATTTGGAGAGTAATTTCTTTTATCCTTTGGAATGACTCCAGTTGCTCCAAATAACCAGCATTTCCTGCCAGAGAATGGACCTAGCAATGCCTTATCTCGCCCTCATCTCTAAATAAATTATTCGGTTTGAACCCTGATTGGCAGTTTGAGATGTTTGTCAGCTAGAGAGGGGTCAGAGCCAGAAGCATTTATATATTATGCCCCGAAACTGTGGGGATGTGGATGTAAGGGTCCCATATCCAAATCACCCCAGATTTGGATTTTGTTTTCCTAGAGCGAAATCCTGAGGAGCAAGGTTTTGCAGAAGCAAAAATAATAATAAAAAAAAACATTAGAATTTGCCCAATGCTATTGTCAACATTTGCAGATGTGTTGATCTATACCAAGTGAGGTTTTCAAAGCAACCTAGGGGATTTGGATGCTCAAAACCCATTAATTTTGGCAAGAACTGGTTGTCCTGATGTTTTAAGCAGCTCTGAAAAATCTCGGTTACCATATTTTATAGTAATCCCGGCCAAAAAACGAGGTGGCACCACTTAAGGATTGAAAATGAGTATATATCACGAGGCACAGATAGTTAAACCCCTTTCCTTTATTGTTTGTCTTTTTGTTGCAGACTAACAAAAACCTCGACACGAGCAACACCAATATCCGTGCACTTACATGTAAAGATGACTCCACGACGCCGGAATGGGAATAAAAAGAACTAGTAAAAACTTGAATTTAAACAAATAAAACCTTGTAAAATAACAAACTTAACCTGTGAGATTTTTCTGGAGATGGTGTCTCACAGTTTGCAGGCACAGGGCCATGTCCCCATCTAGTGTATATTGGCATAGCTTCACTGAAGTAATTGGAGTTATGGAGATATACGCCAGCTGCAGATCGGACCTGTAATTTCTTTCTTCCTCATTTCATAATCTCTGTTATAGTTAGTTGTTTGGCATGGTAAACTCCAGTTTTGGTCCTGTCCCCATCCTTGCTAATTTGCATTTTGCTAGATTGCACACTGTGTAATTCACACACAAAACTGTGTTGCTACACAACATTCTAGTAAAATTTGGGATTTAGTGCTCAAGTGAGGTCTCATGCTGTAAACCAGGCAAAACTCCGTCAGTACAAATCACAGCTTTCCTTGTCTACACTACGAGTGTGGACCAGTTCAGCTACATCATTGGCTGGGCATCAATTGTTGCAGTTGGGACAAATTTCCAATGGATACTACTTCTGCCATAATGAAAGCATAAGCATGTGCTTTACTGAACAGTTACACATGTGCCACTGGAGATATTTCAATTTGTTGTTAAGTCTGTATGATTGCACTGTAACTAGCATCTCTAGTTAGGAATGAAGTGGAATTTAAATTATAGACCTCTACTTTTAGCAGTCTGATAATTTTCCCAAGTAAAATGAGCTTTTGGGCTTAGATTCCTAATGGTAGCCTTCAGTTCAGAAGTTGCTTTTTTCAGAATAATTAACGGAAAACTGCAGAGTTGTTTGGAGTGATCCCAGCATGAAGAAACATTGTTTTCCTGTTCAGAATCTTCTTGGCTTTGGTTGGCTCCGAAATGTTTTGGAAATAACATAGAAATGTCATATACACTGTGATAGACCCAGGCCAGTTGGGTACAGCAGAGTAGTCAAAGGGAGATATACTGGTCACTGGATGAACAGTTTTCTGTTCCCTGACTGACCAGAGCAGGGGCTGCTCCAGGCTAATGAGAACACCTGACTCCAATTAAGCTGCAAAGAGTCAGGTGAGGCCATTAAGCTAATGTGACCACCTGACTCCTATTAAGGTCCTCTGATACTATAAAAGGGCTCACTCCAGTCAGGCAGAGGAGAGCTAGGGGGGCAGAGGAGAGGAAGTATGGCTGAAGGGCTGGTTAATGAAGACACCCTCAAGCCATCGGTAAGGGAGCCCTAAGGTAAGGGTGAAGAAGAGAGAAGCGGGAGAGCTGTGGGGAAGTGGCCCAGGAAAATGTAGGTTTCAGAGTAACAGCTGTGTTAGTCTGTATTCGCAAAAAGAAAAGGAGTACTTGTGGCACCTTAGAGACTAACCAATTTATTTGAGCATGAGCTTTCGTGAGCTACAGCTCACTTCATTGGATGCATACTGTGGAGACTGCAGAAGACATTATGTACACAGAGACCATGAAACAATACCTCCTCCCACCCCACTCTCCTGCTGGTAATAGCTTATCTAAAGTGATCACTCTCCTTACAATAAGAAAAGGAGTACTTGTGGCACCTTAGAGACTAACCAATTTATTTGAGCATGAGCTTTCGTGAGCTACAGCTCACTTCATCGGATGCATACTGTATGCATCCGATGAAGTGAGCTGTAGCTCACGAAAGCTCATGCTCAAATAAATTGGTTAGTCTCTAAGGTGCCACAAGTACTCCTTTTCTTTTTGCGAATAAAGACTAACACGGCTGTTACTCTGAAACTCTCCTTACAATGTGTATGATAATCAAGTTGGGCCATTTCCAGCACAAATCCAGGTTTTCTCACCCTCCGGCCCCCCCCCCCCAAACTCACTCTCCTGCTGGTAATAGCCCATCCAACGTGACCACTCTCCTTACAATGTGTATGATAGTCAAGGTGGGCCATTTCCAGCACAAATCCAGGTTTTCTCACCCCCCCACACCCCTCCAAAAACCACACACACAAACTCACTCTCCTGCTGGTAATAGCTTATCCAAAGTGACCACTCTCCTTACAATGTGTATGAAAATCAAGGTGGGCCATTTCCAGCACAAATCCAGGTTTTCTCACCCCCCCCGCCCCCCCCCCCCCCAAAAACCACACACACACAAACTCACTCTCCTGCTGGTAATAGCTTATCCAAAGTGACCACTCTCCCTACAATGTGCATGATAATCAAGGTGGGCCATTTCTAGCACAAATCCAGGTTTTCTCACCCCCCCCCACCCCCATACACACACAAACTCACTCTCCTGCTGGTAATAGCTCATCCAAAGGGACCACTCTCCCTACAATGTGCATGATAATCAAGGTGGGCCATTTCCAGCACAAATCCAGGTTTTCTCACCCCCCGCCCCCCCCCACAAACTCATTCTCCTGCAATGTGGCAACTCTGGCAGTGAAAGGTTGGCTGCTACTATTAGGCTTTCTTCCAGCAACTCGCAGAAGCTACTAGATCGCACGCCCTGGTTCTCATGGGTGACTTTAATTTTCCTGATATCTGCTGGGAGAGCAATACAGCGGTGCATAGACAATCCAGGAAGTTTTTGGAAAGCGTAGGGGACAATTTCCTGGTGCAAGTGATAGAGGAGCCAACTAGGGGGGGAGCTTTTCTTGACCTGCTGCTCACAAACCGGGAAGAATTAGTGAGGGAAGCAAAAGTGGATGGGAATCTGGGGGGCAGTGACCATGAGTTGGTCGAGTTCAGGATCCTGATGCAGGGAAGAAAGGTTCGCACCAGGATACGGACCCTGGACTTCAGGAAAGCAGACTTCGACTCCCTCAGGGAACGGATGGGTAGGATCCCCTGGGGGACTAACATGAAGGGTAAAGGAGTCCAGGAGAGCTGGCTGTATTTCAAGGAATCCCTGTTGAGGTTACAGGGACAAACCATCCCGATGAGTCGAAAGAATAGTAAATATGGCAGGCGACCAGCTTGGCTTAACGGTGAAATCCTAGCGGATCTTAAACATAAAAAAGAAGCTTTCAAGAAGTGGAAGGTTGGACATATGACCAGGGATGAGTATAAAAATATTGCTCGGGCATGTAGGAATGAAATCAGGAGGGCCAAATCGCACCTGGAGCTGCAGCTAGCAAGAGATGTCAAGAGTAACAAGAAGGGTTTCTTCAGGTATGTTGGCAACAAGAAGAAAGCCAAGGAAAGTGTGGGCCCCTTACTGAATGAGGGAGGCAATCTAGTGACAGAGGATGTGGAAAAAGCTAATGTACTCAATGCTTTTTTTGCCTCTCTCTTCACGAACAAGGTCAGCTCCCAGACTGCTGCGCTGGGCATCACAACATGGGGAGTAGATGGCCAGCCCTCAGTGGAGAAAGAGGTGGTTAGGGACTATTTAGAAAAGCTGGACGTGCACAAGTCCATGGGGCCGGACGAGTTGCATCCGAGAGTGCTAAAGGAATTGGCAGATGTGATTGCAGAGCCATTGGCCATTATCTTTGAAAACTCGTGGCGAACGGGGGAAGTCCCGGATGACTAGAAAAAGGCTAATGTAGTGCCAATCTTTAAAAAAGGGAAGAAGGAGGATCCTGGGAACTACAGGCCAGTCAGCCTCACCTCAGTCCCCGGAAAAATCATGGAGCAGGTCCTCAAGGAATCAATCCTGAAGCACTTACATGAGAGGAAAGTGATCAGGAACAGTCAGCATGGATTCACCAAGGGTAGGTCATGCCTGACTAATCTAATCACCTTCTATGATGAGATTACTGATTCTGTGGATGAAGGGAAAGCAGTGGATGTATTGTTTCTTGACTTTAGCAAAGCTTTTCACACAGTCTCCCACAGTATTCTTGTCAGCAAGTTAAAGAAGTATGGGCTGGATGAATGCACTATAAGGTGGGTAGAAAGTTGGCTAGATTGTCGGGCTCAACGGGTAGTGATCAATGGCTCCATGTCTAGTTGGCAGCCGGTGTCAAGTGGAGTGCCCCAGGGGTCAGTCCTGGGGCCGGTTTTGTTCAATATCTTCATAAATGATCTGGAGGATGGTGTGGATTGCACTCTCAGCAAATTTGCGGATGATACTAAACTGGGAGGAGTGGTAGATATGCTAGAGGGCAGGGATAGGATACAGAGGGACCTAGACAAATTGGAGGATTGGGCCAAAAGAAACCTGATGAGGTTCAATAAGGATAAGTGCAGGGTCCTGCATTTAGGACGGAAGAACCCAATGCACCGCTACAGACTAGGGACCGAATGGCTAGGCAGCAGTTCTGCGGAAAAGGACCTAGGGGTTACAGTGGACGAGAAGCTGGATATGAGTCAGCAGTGTGCTCTTGTTGCCAAGAAGGCCAATGGCATTTTGGGATGTATAAGTAGGGGCATAGTGAGCAGATCGAGGGACGTGATCGTTCCCCTCTATTCGACATTGGTGAGGCCTCATCTGGAGTACTGTGTCCAGTTTTGGGCCCCACACTACAAGAAGGATGTGGATAAATTGGAGAGAGTCCAGCGAAGGGCAACAAAAATGATTAGGGGTCTGGAATACATGACTTATGAGGAGAGGAGGGAACTGGGAATGTTTAGTCTACGGAAGAGAAGAATGAGGGGGGATTTGATAGCTGCTTTCAACTACCTGAGAGGTGGTTCCAGAGAGGATGGTTCTAGACTATTCTCAGTGGTAGAAGAGGACAGGACAAGGAGTAATGGTCTCAAGTTGCAGTGGGGGAGGTTTAGGTTGGATATTAGGAAAAACTTTTTCACTAGGAGGGTGGTGAAACACTGGAATGCGTTACCTAGGGAGGTGGTAGAATCTCCTTCCTTGGAAGTTTTTAAGGTCAGGCTTGACAAAGCCCTGGCTGGGATGATTTGATTGGGGATTGGTCCTGCTTTGAGCAGGGGGTTGGACTAGATGACCTCCTGAGGTCCCTTCCAACCCTGATATTCTATGATTCTATGATTCTATTAGGGTCCCTGGGCCGGAACCCGGGGTAGAGGGCGGGCCTGGGTTCCCCCCAACCTGCCACTACAGAAACACCTCCTGGGAGGGGAAGACAGGCCCCTGTTGGGACAGGAGGCTAAACTGTTTGGGAATAAGCCCATAGGGACAACAGAGACTGTGGGAGTTCTCTCACCAACCCCCTTGCTGGCTTGTGATGAAAAGGGCTCAGTAGACTGTATCCCTGGCCCCAGAGAGAGAAGGGCTATGTGGAGGGTCACAGTGAGCCTCTGAGGCTAGCATAAACTGTCTAGAAGCGTGGGACCCACGGGGACAAGGACGGAGCTCTGCCACAACACCTAGAGCACGATTCATCAGAGTACTTAATTTGTACATGTACTTAAATGTTAGCATGTGCTTAAGTCCCATAGGTCACCCGTGGGAACCATAACTCTGAATTTCATAACTGTTATGTGACTGAATCTCAACCTTGAAGAACCAGTGGCCACCAAAGCAGGTTAGAGATGTGTCAATTACTATGGTATTTGGGATTTGTAATACTAGAACTGTGAAACAGGTCTGAAACATGATACCTGCAATTTTCAAACCTACTTTTCTCATTTGTTTGCCACATAAACCTTTAAAAAAAATTTTTGTCAGTTAATCCTCTCAAAAAGCTTTTCTTCTACTTTTTGCATTATGGATAATTTGATTATCAGCTTTGAAAAGTAAAACTGGAACTTGAAACCTTTTTGCCTCCATTAGAAGTGGCTCTAATTTCCCATGGAGCTGTTTATTAAGAGGGAGATTTTCAAAAGCACCTAAAAGATTTAGAAGTACTGCTTTCATTGACTTTCACAAGGACTTTTGCTTCTAAGGGTTTGTCTACACCACAAATAAAAGTATAATTGCAACATGAGCCAGCCACTAGCTTTAATCTACCTACCTTCAGGTAAAAACAACAGTGAAGATATGGCAGCAAGGACCCCGGCGCAGGTCAGCAACTCAAGTATATACCCAGAGTCCCTGGAGGGCTTGTACCACCACATTTTCACTGCTACTGTTACCTGCACTAAAGAGATTAAAGCTAGCACTGGTATGCCTACCTGTGTTACAATCACACCTTAATTTGTGGTGTAGACATACCCTTAATCTCTTGTCTGCATAGGAAAGTTTTACCAGTTCTGTCAATAGTTATACAGATATAATCCCCTGTGTAGACACTTCTTATGGTATAGGAATGCCTTATCTTGATTTAACATAAATCCCTTCCAATGCAACATAAATTAAACCAAAAAAAGACATTGTTATATCAGAATAAGCGTCTACCTGGGGTTATAGTGGTATGACAATGTTGATTAAATTCACACCATAGGTTATACTTTCCCATATAGACAAGGCCATAGCTACTGTTGAAAATCTTGCCCCACGTTCACCTTTCTGGCCTGATTTTAGTGGTAGAATGTGCCCAACATTCTGAAGGTTTTTTATAAAAGGTTGAAATTGAAATGTGATACATTAAGGTCAAAATTTTCTAAAATGGGGGGCTCCTAAATCTTTATGAAGTGCATAAGTAAGTGTCCTGATTTTCAAAAGTGCTGCAGACCTAGCAGCTCCCACTGAAGTCAATGGGAGCTGTGAGCCACTGAGCATTTCTAAAAATCGTAAATACGAACAATAAGCCATAGTTTCTCTCTGGACTTCAGTGGGGAACTACTGAGTGCTCAGCACCTTTGAAAATTAGGCTTTTATTTAAGGGCCAAATTTTCAGAAAAACACAGCTCCCGTTTAGGCGCTTAAATGAAGTGGCCAGATTTTTAAAAAGATTCAGCACTCAGAAGTTCCCATGGTTTTCAGTGGAGCTACTGAGTGCTGAGCATTTTTGAGAATCTGGCCCTGATTTAGGTGCCTAAACTGAATTGAGCTCTTCTGAAAATCTGGCCCCAGAAGTAGATACTTAGCACTTGAAAATCTGGCCCTATTTGGCTAGTGGAGATTGCCAGTTACGATGTTCCCACCCATACTAGAGCTGTGGAGATAATCTTTATTATTTAGTAACTGGAGCATAACAAAGTCCTAAATGATTCCACAAAATATTTCCTGGTGCAGATTGGCTCCCTATCATATTACTTTCTTCCTGTTTAAGAGCTCTATTTCGGGTAAACGTATTTAAGCTCCTTTTACTTTTGCCTGATGCACAAGTGCTGCCAGAGCTTCTAAGGGAAAGATCAGGTGAGTAGCAAAGGGACAGTGTGTGCAGTTGGTAATACAGTAGGTTGACAAACTGTACTTAATTATGAAGAAAAAGAAATAATTAGTTAAAAAATATATCAGGATGTTCCGTTAGGTAAGAGATTTTTGCATGTTTTTTTCTGCAATTTTCTGTGCGGAAGTTCCATATTTTGTTTGATTGGTGATATAATTTTATATCGACTTCTTACAGGATCATCTCGTTGAGATATTGATAGGCAAACCAAAGCCCGGACCTTGCAACTGCATCTGTGCTTGCAGGCTCCAAAGCAGGAATCTGCCTAAGAGGAACCAGTTGCCGGATTAGGACCGAAGAAATCTGCCTTCTGGTATATGTGTATGTATCATCTCTTAGGGCTTGTTTACATGGGGAAATTGACCAGAATAGCTCCCAGTTTGGGCAGTCTATTCCAAACTAAAAGTCACTTTATTCTGGAATTATTAGTGGACTTTGTGAGTGCACTGATTATTCTAGAATATAGTGATTTTTATTCTGGAATAGAGTGTCCACAGTGGAGGCTATTCCAGAATAGCCACTGCATAATGGTAAAATTAGTTAGTGGAAAATCAGGCGCTGGCAGAATAGTTAATGTTACAAGGTTTGTGGTGAACTGCGTTGGGTATACAAGTGAACCCCACTTGTCTACTTAATTAGTAGCAATTGAAAAACTACCTGTCGTTTATAAGAACTAGGTATGAATTCTGATGATGATGGTAAATGATTTTGATTTGGGATACACTGTACTGTTCCAGGACACTACCTTAATTTGCTTTAGACTCATGGATTTGGGAAACTTTGTTAATTTAAAAAGTCTGAATATGAAAAAGGCCAACATTTTCCAAATTGGGGATGTAAAGTTAGACTCCTACATCCACATTTAGGCATCTAAATAACTGGCCTGATTTTCAGAGGGTTCAAGCACCCACCACTTCTGTTAGAGTCCGAGAAAGCTTCATAAGATAATTATTTAGGTACTTAAGTAGGAACTATGGGGTTGAACTTGCGGTGCCTGTGTTTTAAATGTTATGTGTGAATTACTAGTTTGCTGCATGGTATTGGGAGTAACCAATATTCATGGGTGTTTACTGGGGCTCAGAAGGGCATGGCAGTCAGAAAACATTGTTAAATCAGCCTCTGTACTAGATGACTGGAGGAGAGCTAATGTAATGCCTATTTTTTAAAAAGACTGCAGAGGTGATGTTGGCAGTTCCAGGCCAGTAAGTCTAACTTCAGTACTGGGCAATCCGGTCAAAATGGTAGTAAGGAACAGAATTATTAGACACACAGATGAACACAATATGTTGGGGAAGAGTCAAGATGGCTTTTGTAAAGGGAAATCATGCCTCACCAATCTATGTCTTTGAGGGTGTCAACACACATGTGGACAAGGGTGATCCAGTTGATGTAGTATACGTGGACTTTCAGAAAGCCTTTGACAAGATCCCACACAAAAGGCTCTTAAACAAAATAAGGAGTCGTGATAAGAGGGAAGGTCCTCTCATGGATCAGTAACTCGTTAATAGATAGGAAACAAAGGGTAGGAATAAATGTTCAGATTTCCGAATGGAGAAAGATAAATAGCAGGTCCCCTAAGGATCTGTACTGGGTCATGTGCTGTTCAACATATTCATAAATGATCTGAAAACAGGAGCAAACAATGAAGTGGCAAAATTTACAGACGTTACAAAATTCAGTGTTGATAAGTGCAAAGTAATGCACATTGGAAAACATAATCTCAAATATACATACAAAATGATGAGGTCTAAATTAGCTGTTGTCACTCAAGAAAGATCTTGGAGTCATCTTGAATAGTTCTCTAAAAACATCCGCTTAGTGTGCAGTGGCCATCAAATGTGCAGTGGCCGTCAAAAAAGCTATTGTTATATAAGGAACCATTAGGAAAGGGATAGATAATAAGACAGAAAATATCATAGTGCCACTATATAAACCCATGGTACGCCACTATCTTGAACACTGGAACTGGAAAAGGTATAGAGAAGGCCAACAAAAATGATGAACAGCTTCCGTATAAGGAGAGATTAAAAAGACTGGAACTGTTCAGCTTGGAAAAGAGATGACAAAGGGGGGATATGATAGAGGTCTATAAAATCATTACTGGTGTGGAAAGGGAATAGGGAAGAGTTCTATACCCCTTAACATAACACAAGAACAAGGGGTCACACAATTATATGAATAGGCAACAGGTTTAAAACACACAAAAGGAAGTACTTCTTCACACAACACACAGTCAACCTGTGGAACTCATTGCCAGGGGATGTTGTGAAGGCCAAAAGTGTAAGTGGGTTCAAAAAAGAATTAGATAAGTTCATGGAGTATAGGTCCATCAATGGCTAAACCCAGTGGTGAGCTGGAGCCGGTTTGCACTGGTTCGCTAGAACCAGTTGTTTAAATTTAGAAGCCCTTTTAGAACCGGTTGTTCCACGGGGGACAACCGGTTCTAAAAGGGCTTCTAAATTTAACCGGCCCAAAGTGGCGCCTTAGGCGCCAACTCCACGGGTGCTCCAGCCCTGGAGTACCCAAGGGGAAAATTTGGTGGGTGCAGAGCACCCACCGGCAGCTCCCCAGCTCCCCTCCCCTCCCCTCCTCCTCCACCTCCTCCCCTGAATGCGCTGCCCCGCCCCGCTCTGCTTCTCCGCCCCGCCCCCAGGCTTCCCGTGAATCAGCGGTTCGTGCGGGAAGCCGGGGCAGGCTGAGAAGCAGGCGGTGGCTTCGCACTCAGGCCCAGGGAGGCGGAGGTGAGCTGGGGTGGGGGGCGCGAGGAGGGCCGCCAGCGCCACAGCTGGTAACCCGGGGGCTGGGGCGCAGGGGAACCGCTCCCCCGCCCCAGCTCACCTCCGCCTCCCTGGGCCTGAGCGGGAAGCTGCTGCCTGCTTCTCAGCCTTCCCTGGCTTCCCGCCAAACAGCTGATTCACGGGAAGCCGGGGGGGTGGGGGGGCGCGGAGAAGCAGAGCGGGGCAGTGCGTTCAGGGGAGGAGGTGGAGTGGAGGTGAGGTGAGCTGGGGCCGGGCACAGGGCGGGGAGCTGCCGCTGGGTACTCTGCACCCACCAAATTTTCCCTGTGGGTGCTCCAGCCCTAGAGAACCCAGGGAGCTGGCGCCTAAGGCGCCACTTTTGATGTGATCAGTGGGGGGAGTGGCTGCTCCCCCCGCTCCTCCCTTGGCTACGCTCTCCCGCCCCTAGGAACCAGAGGGATCTGCCGGATGCTTCCTGGGAGCTGCCCTAGGTAAACACCGCTGGGACTCCCCACCTTGCCCCCCGGCAGGTGCCTCTGGCTCTTAGGGGTGGGGTGGGCACTCACTACAGTGGCCCATGAGACCCTCCTGCCTGGTTCTGGGGGCAGTCAGGGGAGGGGGGTGGATGGGGCAGGGGTCCTGGGGGCGCGTCAAGGAATGCAGGGGAGTTGGATGGGGCAGGAGTCCTGGGGGAGGCGGGGGTGGGCAACAACCCCCTCGTGGGGTGAAGAGGGAACCCGTTGTTAAGATTTTGGCAGCTCATCACTGGCTATACCTCTGAGTGCCAGAAGGTGGGACTGGATAACCAGAGGTGGATCACTTGATAATTGCCCTGTTCTGTTCATTCCCTCCAAAGCACCTGGCATTGGCCACTGTCAGAGACAGGATACGGGCTAGATGGACCATAGGTTTGACCAGCGTGGCCATTCTTATGTCCTTACGTACACAGTGATGTGTGTTGGTAGATAGCCAAGCTATCAGTGAGTAAGGTTAAGATGGATCTTAGTGTTTTTCTGCTCTTCAGGCAGCTAATAGGATGAAGGGTGGGGGTCCAGGTTACTGTGGGAGCTGCTGCTGGCTCTCCTTAGGGAGGAGGAAGCCCTCCAGCCGCCACCACTGGTCCTTCAGTGAGCAGGCAAGGCTCACTCCTCCCTAACCCACCACAGCTGGTGCTGCCACTCATGAGACTTTGAGGGGAGGGGGCTACCCTGGCCCAGTATTCCTCTTCTATGGGTCACCCATCCTCAGGGCAGAGGGCCAGGAAAGTGGTGCTCTCCCCACCAGCCTTGGAGCACATGGCAATGGGAGGCACCAGCCCCTCCTCATTGCAGAGAGCCCTTTGGGGGATTCACCAACTCTGACCCCTGCTACAGAGGCCTCTCCCCACACAAGGCTCTGTGCTGTGGTGGCAGGTTGCCTCACCATTGTCAATAAGCATTTCTTGAATAGACCTTATCACACCGCTTGTAACAGCGCCACCTTCTGGCTGCCACTAGTGTCACCACATCTTTTTTTTTAAAAGCGGGGGGCGGGGAGGGAGAAAAGAAAATATTTAGACCAAAAGAAAAACCTGTGTTAAACTAAATGTAAAGTTGCTATGGTAAGTAAGACAAACATTAGAACAAATAAATACCAATCATGTTACAGATAAAAAAGCAAACCTTCATAGTCCTGACATCATGATATGCTTTCCAGTGGCCCTGCATGGGAAAATTAACAGGAGGCCAATCATCATACTTCCCTAACAAATTGACAAGTGAAGAGCATCATGAGACATTCCGTACTTACCCTCATTTCCATGATTAATATTTTTGTCTGGAAATGCCTTAGTACTGCCACCGATAAAGCCAAAGTGTTAAATTCACCCCTATGCAGAGGGATCAACACAAGGCTCATGCACTCCTTAAGTTTCATTTGAAGCCCTATTTTTGAAGACTTAACTAATGGTTAGGGTTTCTACTGGCCCTCTTTCTCCTCAGCCGAAACTAACGATTAAAAAACAAGTGGAAAGAGAAGGGTTAAACAAGAAAGAAATACCATAACCCTTTCTGTCTTTTTAATCCAGACACCTAAACTGTTCTTGTGTTTCAGGTGTATCCGTCACCATACAGGTTTGGAAAACCCACTCTTCTGGAGCATGTCTGTTTGTCGTTAGGAGTACTGGTCAAGTGGCTATTCCACATCACTGAGAGACTGAGAAAGTGATTGAGAGTGAAAATTTTATTCCTATCCAGTCACCAAACCCACCATGGCTTTCGCCACCAGTGTGTCAAAGAAGCACATCCAATTTATAGCCTTTCAGGTCACTCTGATAGGAACGGTCTTCTGTGGGAATGTGCTTATTTGGCCTGCGGAAGCCAGTCACTGGCTAAATGTTAAGATCATTATACAGGAACTGATACGCCGAGAGCACAATGTCACCATCCTAGTATCAAATGCTTCCCTCTTTATCACACCGCACGCTGAGACGTCTGAGAGGTTTGAGGTGTACCCGGTGCCCTTCGGAAAGAACTACATTGACTCCTTGATCAAGGAGATTGTGAACTTGTGGCTGTACAACAGACCAACCACACTGACCTTCTGGCAGTTCTACAAGGAGCTCGGAAAGCTGATCAGCAAAGCGAATAAGATGAATAGACAGCTGTGTGATGGTGTGCTAGCCAGCCAGGACTTAATGGCACGGCTGCAGAGGGACAAGTACGATGTGCTTCTGTCCGATCCGGTGACTATCGGTGGTGACCTAGTTGCTCTCAAACTCGGAATTCCATTTGTGTACTCTCTGCGGTTCACACCAGCCTCAACAGTGGAGAGGCATTGTGGGAAGATGCCCTCTCCGCCTTCGTATGCACCCGCAGCCTTGTCTGAGCTCACAGACCAGTTGTCATTCAGTGAAAGAATAAAAAACATAGTGTCTTACCACCTACAAGACTATGTGTTTCAGAGCTACTGGGGAGAATGGGATTCGTATTACAGTGAAATTCTAGGTAAGCATTTCACTCTTTCATTCGTATTCTCACTGTTATTTAAAGTCTTAAATGATATTACATCCAAAAATCTATGTCAGAAGAATGTTCATGTGGCAAAGACAAGCACTTAAAAGTTAGGAGGTGCCAGAATTAAAGTTGCCCCATACAACATCCGTCCAGCCCCACTGTGCATCTGCATGGTCATAACTGAGCCTTGCCCCCCACCACACTGTGGCAGAGCTAGGAATAAAATTCAGCTCTCTTAGGTTCCAGTCCAGTGCCTTGACCATGGGAGAACAGCCTTTATTATTATTTATTATTATTTTATTTTATTAATTGTTATTTGTATTACTGTAGTGCCTGGGAGGGAGCCCAACTCATGGACCAGGACCCCATAGGGTGACCAGATGTCCTGATTTTATAGGGACAGTCCTGATATTTGGGGCTTTGTCTTATATAGGCTTCTATTACTCCCTACCCACTGTCCCGATTTTTCACACTTGCTCTCTGGTCACCCTGGGACCCGGTTGTGCTAGGCACTTTAAGGACCTTACAATCTAACCTTTCCAACTGTCTGTCTCATTTACTGTCCCGCTGATGCACTCAATGAGGTAGGGGTCCTATAGAACAAATTGCATGTGATTATGTAATTAAAGTGCTTTATAATGTATACTTACAAGAGGATAGATGAGAGACCAGGGTTCTATTCCCAGCAGTGCCAGAAGTGAACTTGTGTCTCCTGTGGACTACAGTTATCCCATCTCTAAAAGAGGGCTAATGATGCTTGTTTCTCTTCCAGCACATGGACACAATGACTAGCTCAGTAATAAGGGGTGTGAGGTAACTACTAGTGCCAGATGTTGGAAGAGGTGACACTAGAAGTCCTAGTCCCTAGCCCAGTGCTGCTCCTAGACCAAAGGATGTTTGATGGAAGTATATAAGTGTAACCCACTGGTTCAGTGCTGTTATGTGTCCCCTTCAAGTGGCTGGTCCCCATAAGATAATAAAACCTACAAGTGCTGCTAGCTAATTGAGGTAGTTACTGTTTTAGCTCATGTGGTAAAGGTCTGTACTGTGGAATTGGAGGTCCTGGGTTCAAATCCAGCTGAGAAGCAAGCAAGCACATCATATTCCCCATTCCCTCTGTGCTTTTTGTTAGGTTCAGAGGAGACCTAGTGATGAACTCAGTCAGGAACCTTCACACAATGCTCGTGAGCCATATATCCATAGATTTTTAAGGCCAGACAGATCCCTTAGTCTGACCTTTGTCTATGGATCACCAGCAGTCCCTATGGCCTTTCCATAGCTCCTTTAAAAAAAAAAAAAAGCCTAATACCTTTCTGTATTTTATGTACCAAATTTTCTTTGTGGCCCCCGGCACAAGATGTCAGCCACATAAGCACAGGGGTAGACATTTCACCCCTCATGAAGGGTGAGCAGAAAATGTTACAATCTTTTTTTATTTTGAAAAGAGTCAATTTTTTAGTGTGCTGTTTCTTAGGAATCCCTAGTTCAACTGACTTGAGATTCTCTCTATGAAGCCAACCCTGGCCCACGGCACAACCTGCCAACATTCAGAATGAACTGTCATTGCTGGGGCATTTTTAGAATCTTAGTTACAGCCTAAATTATAGAGAGACTACTGCCACGATGTTCTAAACAACCACCATGGATACTCTCCTTCATGAACCGCTTCCGTATTGGGTAGCACTAACATGACCCAGAACCCAAGCCATATTTTCCCCTAATGGCAAGATATGTTAACTTTGGAGGCTCTTCTGTGATATAAGGCTCAATACAGGGGTAACTGGGTGAAATTCTCTGGCTTGTGTTACATAGGAGATCAGATTAGATGCTCTAATGATCCCTTCTGGCCTTAAAATCTATGAATATAGTGAAGATGACTTTCAAGTTTTCTCTGCGTCAGTGCTACAGATCAGTTGTGGATAAACGGCTGAAGATAAAATATATTCTGCCATTCCTTTCCAGCATGGGCAAGTTGGCTGGGTGAGTGAGAGGAAAATTCAGAGGTTCTCAGTGGGTATACTGAAATCAGGCATGGCTTTGTAACCAAAGCCCATACATACATCATAGGTTAGTTAAAACCAAGCCTCTCTTTTCAAAACAAATTATGCTTACATACACTGCATCCGGTAATAAGCAATGAGGGCACTGCAATTTCTGTCATTTCACATAGAACCCTTGTTCTGAATTGTTGTCAGTGGAGCTAATCTGTGTTGTAACACAGATAGTTTACTTAAATACTAATTACATATGATCAGTGGATGACATTTTAATAGGTTTGAACTGCACCTTCAACTCCCACTGACTCCAGTACCTGACTGAGCCTCAGTGCACCTTGCAAGATTGAGCCCTTAATGCTTCAGGAAAATGAACCTCTATTGTCATATTGCAATCTTGGCAGATCACTTGACTCACCGTGGTTTCCCATAGCTATTCCATTACAATATCTGTCTGCTTCTGTAGGGGAAGAATGGACAGAGAGAATGAAAAAGGAAAGAATGATCCAAACAGTACACATAAGCTGCAATGAAAGACATTAGGACAACAACAATGCGACTTGGCAAGCAATGAGAAATATTGCCATGCAGAAGCTTAGAAGCTATTTTTCTCTCACAGTGAAAGGGACTTTAAGTGATTTCTTAAGTGCAGAGAAAATAGGTTACCAGGAAAAAAACTACAGGCTTTACCAAAGACTTTAAAATCCAGTCTACGGTACGTTACTGTCACCTAGGGGCATGAAGAAGAGCATACAGCTCTTATACCAAACATCTCATTGCATAGTCAAGTTCCATTTCAGGTACTTATTTGTCCTGTGTTACGATAGTATCTGAGCATCTCACCATCTTTAATGTATTTATCCTCCCGACACCCCTGTGAGGTAAGGAAGTGCTATTATCTCCACTGTACAGTGTCTGGGTCACCTCAGATCCCAGGGGGTCAGGGAAAGGAGCTCAACTCCCCTTCCCCCAAAGGAGCAGGGGCCCTCAGATCCTGGCTCACATATGTGGGGCAGGGAGAGGAGCTCAGACCCAGTGTCAGAGGGGCAGAGTCCCCCAGGTCCCAGCTTGCACGGCGGCTGAAGGAGAGGGGCCCCAGAAAAGTTAGAGCTGCTTCTAAATTAGCTGTACTACTCAGGGGAATGTTTCCTAAAAAGAGGGAACCCATTTATCAGAGGCAGATAGTAGCAACAGGCCTGCAGCTCCTTCTCCAATTTCTGCCAAGGGCATTGAACTTGGAGGGCAGTTCAGGTTCAATGGCCACAGCATGCCTCCTTCAGCCACCCAATTGCTGAGAGAACAGGCTACCTGCAAACCCTTTCTTTTCAACAGAGCCCTGGTCTTGCTGCACATGTGTATTTCATTCTCTGCAGCAGGTGGAAGTGGGTGGCCATTGTTTGCTGCCAGGGTTATTTGGCCAGCCAATAACACGGAGTCGTCCAGCAGGATCCCAAGCTGCAGACCAATTTAACCATCTGAAAGACATCCTTGATCATTGGGGATGCTGTAGAGGAGGCAAGTTCTTCAAACCATTTCCCTATTTGTGTGCGTGGTCAAACAGTGTTGCTTTAGAGCTGTTTCATTCTAAGCAGGTTAGGTGCCTAACACCCTTTGAAGCTAAGGGGAGTTAGGCACTTGTCTAAATACCACTAGGCACCTAAGCAGTTTACGCACCTATCTGCCTCATTAGGCACCTAAATACCTTTGTAAATCTGGCCCTTATCTCTGATTAAAAGTCAGTGGGTGCCTAACTCCCTGTTGTGCCGTTAGTTTTAAAATCACATGGAACAGCAAGTTCAGTGTTCACTGCTTGTACCGTCTGATAGGGGGATCTGCAAAGCTATTCCATGCTGAATAGAATTTCCATCCAGGTTTTCCAGAAAGAGATGGGTGTTTCATAAATCATGGGATGTTTCTTACTGACAACATGAATTTTGTATGACTCACCCTTTTAAGGCGGATCCCTGTGTGAACACAGCCTTTGTCTGCTGATTCACAGCTGCTGCAGGGATGCTACATTTGCAGTGCATCTGCAAGATATTTCTTTGCCTCTCCCTGCTGACAGAGAATGTGCTTTCTGGGAAGGTGCTGGTGTGGCCTGCAGATTACAGCCACTGGATGAATCTGAAACTGGTGACTGAAGAATTGGCAAGCATGGGCCATAACATTACAGTGCTGGTCCATTCAGCCTCCCTTTCTGTCAACACTACTTCAGCTTCCGCTCTTCATTTCGAACCCATTGAGGTTGGATTTACATCTGACGGGCTGCGATCACTGTGGGAAAAATTCCTGCGTTTCTGGGTCTATGAGAAAGCTCAGGTCTCCTTCTGGGAAATGCATAGCACAATGAGGAGCCTCTCGCGTAGCATTTCTCACATCCAGAGGCAGATATGTGATGGGGCAGTAAAAAGCAGGAAGCTGCTGGGAAAGCTGCAGTTGTCCCAGTATGATGTCCTTCTCTCAGACCCAGTGCTTCCCTGTGGGGAGCTGCTGGCGGAGCTGCTGAGGGTGCCATTTATCTTCACCCTGAGGTTTTCCCCAGGCTTTGCATTTGAGAGACTATGTGGTCAAATATTGACTCCTCCTTCTTATGTGCCAGCTGCCACTTCTGAACTACAAGAAAAGATGTCCTTCTTGGAGAGGACTGAAAACCTATTGCTCTACCTCATTCATGACCTTCTGCAGCTCCTGGTTTGGAAGGAATGGGACTCCTATTATAGCAGTGTATTGGGTGAGTTTCCGTAAGTACTCACCCCTATTTTTGAAAGGGATGGGTAACATAAGGTGACAAAAAATGATTGAGTGCAGGGCCAGATCCTCAGCTGGTGTAAATGGACTTCAGTGGAGTGACACTGGTTTATATGAGCTGAGTATGTGGCCTTGTCAATGTAGAGGTTTCACTGGAGGGTAAACATCTGTATATCAGAAGTAGGGAAACATAATCAACGGTCTCTTTTCTCTGAGACAGAGGAAGATATTTGATGAGTCAGTGGGGCTGCCTCTCCTCTGACACTGTTGTAACTCAGGAGTGACTCTACTGAAGTCAACAGAGAGACATTGGCCTAAAACAGGGATAAATGAGGTCCAGGACCCTCTGATTACAGCAGCTTCATTGAATCCATTCCGACCTCTCTCCTCCTTCCCCTTCTCAGCCAGTGACGCTGTCCATTCTGATGACGGAAGTGTGTGGCTGGAATCTCCTCTGAAGCACTTGTTGTGAAGACCTTGCAGGAATGAAGACTCCTTTTGTTATATATGTACAGTGGTGGCACACATGGCTGCTACCAGTATGTTTCACCAAACCACAACTGGCCTGGAATGCCATTGAAAGAGAATAACAAGAGGATCCATGAGTAGTTCACTTCTAATTATTTTCTTTGTCATGGTGCAGCATTTCTTTAGAGCAGGAGGAAGCCATCATGCACATGGTTTGAACATTTGCTTCCTCAGTCAGACACTTCTTGTTTCTCATGTCAAATGCAGCACGGTCCGCCTCAATTATCCAAACTAGGGTCATGTCCATCTTTGGTTAAACCAACTTTGCACATAGACAAGCCCTTACACCAGAAACTCTTCAGCTATCTGAAATCTCACTTATCTCAGTTTATTCTTGCCTTCATTACATTCAGATAATGGAGGTTGTACCTAATTTTGAGACTGCGAGATACATCTGAGAGTATATAATGCCTATGAAGGAGCTGGAGCTGATGACTGCTATTGTTGACAGCAGGAGAGTGGGGTGGGAGGAGGTATTGTTTCATGGTCTCTGTGTGTATATAATGTCTTCTGCAGCTTCCACAGTATGCATCCGATGAAGTGAGCTGTAGCTCACGAAAGCTCATGCTCAAATAAATTGGTTAGTCTCTAAGGTGCCACAAGTACTCCTTTTCTTTTTGCTATTGTTCTGTTGCTCTTCTGCATGGCTTCTTCGAATAGCCTCATGAAACTGCATTTATTTTCTTTTGGTGACTACTTACAATTTTAGGTCTGATTGACAGCCTGTTGGAAAGACTCCCATTGACTTAAGGCATAAGAGGGAAACCCTTGCATGAAGAGGATTAAAGGCTGTATACTCCCTGCATAAGGAGAATTCCCAGGTGGCCAGGTCAGCTGGCTTTGGGGCCCTTTTATGCCATAGAGTGATGGAAGGAGGGCATCAAGGAGTGAGAAGAGGCCCAGGGTATTTAACCCAGCCTAATAGCCTACAGAGAAGCAGCCAACATAGGAAACAAGACAAAGCAGACGGAAGAAAAAAACCTGGTGAAAACAGAGGCCAAAAGAATCACAGGTGAACTATTGCAAATAGAAAGGGCCTGTCCTTGTCTTCACTAGACTTTTGTAGCTGGAGATAATTGATTGACAATTAACTTGAGGTAGTTGATTGTCAGTTAACTTGTTAACAGGTAATTAACGTTTCTAAAGGCTTAGTGTGGACACTCCCCACTGCAGACAGGCTATGCTGATCCCTAGAGAAAAGAACAAGGCCTGTGTAACATGATGAAATGTGTGCCCTGTGTCCACATCAGCCTTTACAAATCTGTTAATTACCTCAAGTTAACTCCAGGTATAAAATTTGGCCTGGTCTACACCAGCGGGGGGGACTCGAGCTAAGATACGCAACTTCAGCTATGAGAATAGCGTAGCTGAAGTCGACGTATCTTAGATCAAATTAGAATCACTTTCTTCGTGTCCTCGCGGGGCAGGATCGACGGCCACCGCTCCCCCGTCGACTCCGCTTCCGCCTCTCGCCCTGATGGCGTTCCGGAGTCGACAGCAGAACGAGCGGGGATCAATTTATCGCATCTACACTAGATGCGATAAATCGATCCCCGATAGATGGATCACTACCCACATATCCAGCGGGTAGTGTAGACATGGCCATGTGAAAGCAAACCCCTAACTGTACATACTGGCTGTAGAAGACATGCTGTCACTTTCCTGGCTTCCCTATCACAGCTCCTATAGGAACTAGCACTGGAAAACAGTTACAGAAACCTACATGCTGCAATCCAGTTGGCAATGCATTTCTTTCTTTCTCCTTAATGCTCTTTTTCCTACAGTAAGTCAATATTTTTCTCAAGTCCCTACTCTATCTGGTGGCTAGTTCTTTCTCTGCAGTAGGGGCAGTAGCAGTTTGTAAGAAGAGCAGTAATTCATCCAGAGCAAGAATTAATGTTAGTGATTGCTCAGCAGAGGGAGTGATTGGACTCGTATCTTGTTTCCTGCTGTGGATTGAAGCAGGCAATTCATACTGTCTTATCCAGGACAGGATTTTGTGCTAGCACAGGTTGATTTTTATTGCCAAGGTATTCCCTGTACTCTGAGATAACCAAGGTTAATCGATGTTGGAAGTTTTAGAACATAACCTCCTCCGTGGGCTGTCCTCTTACGTACTGGCACCTGAATCAAAAGAAGCAGGCAAACAAGCAGGCAGAGTGGAACAGCTTACAAGGAAACGCAGCCACATGATGTGTGGGAAGTGTATTACAGCACTCTTTTTGGTTCTGGGCTCTGGCTTGATTTCAGGGTCCTGTGGGAAGGTGCTGGTCTGGCCAGCTGATCAGTCACTGGCTCAATATAAAGTCCATTTTAGAAGAGCTCACAGACAGAGACCATGAGGTGACTGTGCTGTTGCCTTCATTCTTTCTGGGCACAGATCCCACCAGACTTTCCCCTTTCAATTTTGAGGTGATCCCTGTGCCATTCACAAAGGAGAATATGGTGTCCCTGAAGGAAGACTTTCTCCACATGTGGCTTTATGAACTGCCCAATTTTTCATACTGGGAGACCACTTCCAGGATGTGTAACTTAATATCACAGGTGGTGTCTATAAACAAAGCAACTTGTGATTTGGTGGTGTGGAATGAGGAGCTGAAGATGCTGAGGGTGGCTGCCTTCGACATTCTCCTCGCAGATCCATTAGTGCTGGGTGGGGAGCTAGTAGCAGAGAAGCTAAGAGTCCCATTTGTCTGTACTTTTCTCTATGGGGAACACAGTGGAGCGGCTATGTGGGGGGGTTTCCAGCCCCTCCTTTGTATGTGCCTGCCAACATGGGCAGCCTGACGGACAGGATGCCTTAATGGAGAGGATGAAAAACATGCTCTTTTACACTCTTCAGGATGTTCTGTTTCACCAGGTTTTCTGGAGAGAATGGAGTCAGTACTACAGCGATGTTTTAGATAAGGCTGCTCTTGTTTGCCATGATTGTGTCTTTACTGTGGGCCGCATTGTGTGAAAGGAAGCCTAGTCCAGTGGGTGAGGATTCCAGGCACCTGGCTTCAATTTCCTGGGCCAAGTGTAGCCTGCAAACTTTTGCTGGCAATAGTGATGTCCATCAGGGCTGTGAGGAGGTGTGATCTCTGCCGACAACTGTACTGGCACTAGCCCCTAGCATAAACAAAGTTGTATCGGCAAAACTGCCCTTTTACTTGTATAGCTTGTTTTGCTTAGAGGGGCTGGAATAAGCTACACCGGAAAAGCCCAGTTTTGCTGGTATAAGATGCGGTCTTCTAAGGAGCACTTGCCAAGCTAGCATATGGGCAAAACACTCCTAGTGTAGGCCTGGCCTAAGGCACCTTTTATATCAGTCTAACTGTGTCCGCACTAGGGGTTGTACCAGTATAGGTATTCTGGTAAAAAATCACATCCCTAACTGAAAGTACATCAATACAAAAACTGCATGGAGCCCGCACCTTAATCTCTCTGTGCTTAGTTCCCCAGCTGAACATTCTTGTGACATTTCCAGCCTTGCCATGTCCCTTCACAGCTAGAAAGGGGAGTGAGAAGAAAAAGCCTTGGTCTCAGTGCCCAGCTGTGCCAACTTCCTGCTCTACATGGTGCAGCTGAGCGGGTGGGAGGCAGAGGAGAAAGGGAAAGACCCTAGGAAACTCTGCTGGTTGAAAAACACAGCTGTTTCTCTCCCCTCCATAGATTATTCCCCAGGAGAGGAAATCGGGACCTAAAATCATTCCATCCGTTTCTTTTGGCATGATCCTATAAGGCAGCCCAACAAGTAACCACTAGGCCTTATGGTGAAAGCACTGGACTGGGGAGGCAAGAGATCTGGAGTCTAGTCCCAGCTCTGCCACAGACTACCTATGTGACCTTGGGCAAGTCACTTCACTTCTTCATGGCTCCATTTACTATGGGTAAAATAATCCTGCCTCTCTCCCATCCATTCATCAGCTCGCCTGTTTAGATGGAAAGCTTTCCTGCTGTATGGTTATACAGCTCCTAGCACAATGGGGCCTGATTCTCAGTTGGGGCCTCTAGGTTCTATTGTGACACTGGTAATAAGGTGGCTCACAATAGAATCATAGAATATCAGGGTTGGAAGGGACCTCAGGAGGTCATCTAGTCCAACCCCCTGCTCAAAGCAGGACCAATCCCCAACTAAATCATCCCAGCCAGGGCTTTGTCAAGCCTGACCTTAAAAATATCTAAGGAAGGAGATTCCACAACCTCCCTAGGTAACGCATTCCAGTGTTTCACCACCCTCCTAGTGAAAAAGTTTTTCCTAATATCCAACCTAAATCTCCCTCACTGCAACTTGAGACCATTACCCCTTGTTCTGTCATCAGCTACCACTGAGAACAATCTAGATCCATCCTCTTTGGAACCCCCTTTCAGGTAGTTGAAAGCAGCTATCAAATCCCCCCTCATTCTTCTCTTCTGCAGACTAAACAATCCCAGTTCCCTCAGCCTCTCCTCACAAGTCATGTGTTCCAGTCCCCTAATCATTTTTGTTGCCCTCCGCTGGACTCTTTCCAATTTTTCCACATCCTTCTGGTAGTGTGGGGCCCAAAACTGGACACAGTACTCCAGATGAGGCCTCACCAATGTCGAATAGAGGGGAACGATCACGTCCCTCGATCTGCTGGCAATGCCCCTACATATACATCCCAAAATGCCATTGGCCTTGGCAACAAGGGCACACTGTTGACTCATATCCAGCTTCTCGTCCACTGTAACCCCTAGGTCCTTTTCTGCAGAACTGCTGCCGAGCCATTCGGTCCCTAGTCTGTATCGGTGCATGGGATTCTTCCATCCTAAGTGCAGGACTCTGCACTTGTCCTTGTTGAACCTCATCAGATTTCTTTTGGCCCAATCCTCTAATTTGTCTAGGGCCCTCTGTATCCTATCCTCACCCTCCAGCGTATCTACCTCTCCTCCCAGTTTAGTGTCATCTGCAAACTTGCTGAGGGTGCAATCCACACCATCCTCCAGATCATTTATGAAGATATTGAACAAAACCGGCCCCAGGACCGACCCTTGGGGCACTCCACTTGATACCGGCTGCCAACTAGACATGGAGCCATCCATCACTACCCGTTGAGCCCGACAATCTAGCCAGCTTTCTATCCACCTTATAGTGCATTCATCCAGCCCATACTTCTTTAACTTGCTGGCAAGAATACTGTGGGAGACCGTGTCAAAAGCTTTGCTAAAGTCAAGGAATAACATGTCCACCGCTTTCCCCTCATCCACAGAGCCAGTTATCTCGTCACAGAAGGCAATTAGATTAGTCAGGCATGACTTGCCCTTGGTGAATCCATGCTGACTGTTTCTGATCACTTTCCTCTCCACTAAGTGCTTCAGAATTGATTCCTTGAGGACCTGCTCCATGCTTTTTCCAGGGACTGAGGTGAGGCTGACTGGCCTGTAGTTCCCAGGATCCTCCTTCTTCCCTCTTTTAAAGATGGGCAATACATTAGCCTTTTTCCAGTCGTCCGGGACTTCCCCCGATCGCCATGAGTTTTCAAAGATAATGGCCAATGGCTCTGCAATCACATCCGCCAACTCCTTTAGCACTCTCGGATGCAGTGCATCCGGCCCCATGGACTTGTGCTCGTCCAGCTTTTCTAAATATTCCCAAACCACTTCTTTCTCCACAGAGGACTGGTCACCTCCTCCCCATGCTGTGCTGCCCAGTGCAGCAGTCTGGGAGCTGACCTTGTTTGTGAAGAGAGAGGCAAAAAGAGCATTGAGTACATTAGCTTTTTCCACATCCTCTGTCACTAGGTTGCCTCCCTCATTCAGTAAGGGGCCCACACTTTCCTTGACTTTCTTCTTGTTGCTAACATACCTGAAGAAACCCTTCTTGTTACTCTTAACATCTCTTGCTAGCTGCAACTCCAAGTGTGATTTGGCCTTCCTGATTTCACTCCTGCATGCCTGAGCAATATTTTTATACTCCTCCCTGGTCATTTGTCCAATCTTCCACTTCTTGTCAGCTTCTTTTTTGTGTTTAAGATCAGCAAGGATTTCACTGTTAAGCCAAGCTGGTTGCCTGCCATATTTACTATTCTTTCTACATATCAGGATGGTTTGTCCCTGTAACCTCAATAAGGATTCTTTAAAATACAGCCAGCTCTCCTGGACTCCTTTCCCCCTCATGTTATTCTCCCAGGGGATCCTGCCCATCAGTTCCCTGAGGGAGTCAAAGTCTGCTTTTCTGAAGTCCAGGGTCTGTATTCAGCTGCTCTCCTTTCTCCCCTGTGTCAGGATCCTGAACTCGACCATCTCATGGTCACTGCCTCCCAGGTTCCCCTCCACTTTTGCTTCCCCTCCTAATTCTTCCCGGTTTGTGAGCAGCAGGTCAAGAAGAGCTCTGCCCCTAGTTGGTTCCTCCAGCACTTGCACCAAGAAATTGTCCCCTACACTTTCCAAAACCTTCCTGGATTGTCTGTGCATCGCTGTATTGCTCTCCCAGCAGATATCAGGGTGATTGAAGTCTCCCATCAGAACCAGGGCCTGTGATCTAGTAACTTCTGTGAGTTGCCGGAAGAAAGCCTTGTCCACTTCATCCCCCTAGTCCGGTGGTCTATAGCAGACTCCCACCACGACATCACCCTTGTTGCTCACACTTCTAAACTTAATCCAGAGACATTCAGGTTTTTCTGCAGTTTCATACCGGAGCTCTGACCAGTCATACCACTCTCTTACATACAATGCAACTCCCCCACCTTTTCTGCCCTGCCTGTCCTTCCTGAACAGTTTATATCCATCCATGACAGTACTCCAGTCATGTGAGTTATCCCACCAAGTCTCTGTTATTCCAATCACATCATAATTCCTTGACTGTGCCAGGACTTCCAGTTCTCCCTGCTTGTTTCCCAGGCTTCTTGCATTTGTGTATAGGCACTTGAGATAACTCGCCGATTGTCCCTCTTTCTCAGTATGAGGCAGGAGCCCTCCCCTCTCCTGCTCTCCTGCTCGTGCTTCCTCCCGGTCTCCCACGTCCCCACTTACCTCAGGGCTTTGGTCTCCTTCCCCTGGTGAACCTAGTTTAAAGCCCTCCTATCTAGGTTAGCCAGCCTGCTTGCAAAGATGCTCTTCCCTCTCTTCATTAAGTGGAGCCCATCTCTGCCTAGCATTCCTCCTTCTTGGAACACCATCCCATGATCAAGGAATCCGAAGCCTTCTCTCCGACACCGGGAACCATTTTGAAAGCTGTTGGCTGTTTCCAGTGAATTGATCAAATGTAACACTCTGGGCTCTAGTTTCTATTTTGAACCTTTTTATAAGAATGACAAAATGAGGCCTGATTTCGAAAGGGGCTAAGCATATGCAGGTCCACTTGACGTAAACGGAGCTGCCAGGGCTTATCAATCAGGTCCTGACTACTCTAAGTTTTCGAAGAATGTGTTTCAAAAGGCCCAGATGAGGGTGTGATCAGGGCAAATACTGCAATGAACAATAAGTAGCTAGTTATAAGTGACTAGTGCTGTTGAAATGGAGACTTTTGGGACATCACCCAGTGAAGGTGCAACATACTGAGTTTCCCAGATGAGAAGGGGTAGCAGTGGAGTTGTTGAAACATTCATCTGGTTTTGTCTTTTGAGACTGTAATCTCTTTGGGGCCCAGCCTGCTGTCCTATGTGTCTGTATAGAATCTAGCATACATCAGGAGCTGCTGTACTGCAAATAATGCTGATATGCAAAGGGGGAGAAGATCAATCATTCCCCATGTGAACTCAGATGTAAAATGGATTCATGCTGGTTTGCTTTCCCTGGTTCGATAGGCTGACGTTGCTCACCAAAAAAAAAAGAAAAAATAATTTAAACCTACTGTTATAAAGTTACTAGTTGTTTGGCTCTTTGTCTTTATGTACAAAGAGTTTAAACTGTCTTTACAAAATAAAAAATCTAGACCAAGAGAGGTTTTCAAGAGTGTGTAAGGGATGTAGGAGCACAAGCACCATTGAGGGACTTGAGCTTCTAAATCCTTCGGGTGTTTTTGAACTGCTTCCCCCCCCCTCGGTTCTTTATTCAAATCACCTAATTATTTTTCTAGATACCAGTCCAATTTATTATGCTCATGGTAATTGGTTGTTTATTCTATGGTAGCTCCTGTGAACCACAGTCAAGGCCCCTGTGGTAGGCCTTGTACAGATAAGTAACAGAAAAGATAAGCCCTGACTCAGAGATCTTGCAATCTGGGTGTCAGACCTGATGTGAGAGGTGGACAAAACGGATGCATGCTATTGGGAGAATGAGGTAACAATACATTGACATGAGTTCAACAGAGAAGCGAAAGTGTCAGCTTGCCATATGCCTAAGAAGTGCCAGAGAGGAGTGATTTGTTGGCATCATGGCAGAAGTAATTAAAACTTGTTGGAGTTTGATTTTTATCAGAGTTTTGTGAAATAAACTACAGTCAATATTATGAGGAAGCCGTGCATTGACAAGGTACCTGTGTAACCCTCACACCTCCTGGGTGTGGTGTTCTGTCCCATGTGGTGAGACCACTTCGCGAGATTGAGTCTGCTCTCCAGCCTCAGCTAACAGCCACGTGGCTTTTAGCTCATGCGGTAGAGGCTCATGCATTCAGCTCCAGAGGTCCCAGGTTTGATCCTGCCTGACAACGATGGAGGGGTCTGTCGGTGTTACACCTGCTCTGAGAATGGACACTTCCATGAAACTCTCTCCTCCCAAAGGCTTAACTGGTTGATCCAGGGCATTCCTCGAACGGCAGAAGAGAACATTAAGCTGAGAGACCTGGCTCCTAACCAATTTCCCTCTTAATGATAAAAGCAGGCTCTCATGTTCAAGGTGGAGTATGTCGTGGCTGCTTTATTATCTAGAAGCACTAGCAGTATCACACTTCGCAGTGTATGCAAAAAACTTTGGCCCTGAGGGTGCCCTAGTGATGGAGTGGGGTGGGGCAGAGGTAGAGGTGATGCAGTATCCCATGGAAAGATAATACAGTGATCCATGCCCTATCCTTCAGTTGCCTTCACAGCCACCTCCTCCCAGAGCCGGCAAAGGGCTCTCTGTGGGTCCAGGGATCTGCACGCACACACAGCTGGGGTAGGGTGATTAGGATTGTCCCACCATCAGCCCTGCAGTTTCCCAGAGAAAGATAATACAGTCCCCAGCTCTATTATCATGCCGCCCCTCCCCCACTGCGTGAGACTCCCCTTACAGGAGGGATCCTGGAGACAGCTGTGTTTGGTGGGGTCCCTGTAATCCTGGCTCCACTGCATCATGACTCTGAGTCCCTCTGTGGAAGTGCGGAGGCACAGGGCTTCCATGCAGATTGCCCAGGCCTCTTGCTGATTAGGTGAGATCCACGTGGCTCCTGGGGGATCGTGGGTTTAGTGGGCTGCCCCATTCTGTGTGGGGCCATCCTCCACAGAGCATCTCAGGAGAACCCGTTTCCCCTTTGCTTTGCCTTGGGGGTTTTCCCATAGGGGGAGGGGCAATCTGGCCCTATGCTTTGTGTGTAATAGGTGCTGACCCATGTGACATGGGGGTTCTGCAGCCCTGCCCCCACCACCATGGAGAAATGGGAAGCCAGCAAGAGCACTTCACTTGGAAAGCAAGAGAAGCCACAGCAGCAGCCAAGTGGGCAAGAACTGCGACACTGTGATGTCCTAAAGCTTCCTCTGCCTGCCCGTCTCCGGGAGTGCCTCCCACCTTTGCTGACTCTCCCCAGGGACCTCCTCAGGAACTACTCCTATCACCCAGCGCGGAGGCAGAAACCAGGTGACCAGTCACACACTCACATTCAGGACAAGTGTTCCCAAATGCCGCAGACCCAAGTGGGTCTGTAAAACTATTCATCAGCCAATCACAAATCATGAATAAGTTGGTGACAGTGAGTCATGATTGGTGAAAGAAAAACCAGTGATTACAGGGTCAAGTCCTGGTAATAAGGGTCTGATCCAAAGCCCACTGAAATCAGTAGAAAGACTCACATTGATTTAGTGAGCTTTGGGCTGGGATTGTAGTTTGCAATTCAAAGACTGTAATTTTCCTGCAGATCTGGAAATGCACATTGTGTAACAATAGCTGTCCAGCAGAGGGAGCAGGTTGTTTTCACTCCTGCAGGAGAATCCATCAGTTTCATTCCGGAAGGAAAATCCTAGGTGATTCAGAACGGGATTTGGTACTGGCTGAGTCTTTCGCCAATATGGTAATTTTGCATTGAAATGACCTTATTCTTCTATCAATATCGGAGTGTTCAGGATCCAGTCTTTGTGGGCCGTGCTTAGAAGTGTTTACACCGTGGACTTTGGAACTGAACTGAGTTCCAGTGAGAATCGCAGACGTGCAGCCATGATTTTGAAGAAGTGGCTTTTGCTGGTGCTGTGGGTTCACATGAGCTGCTGGGGCTCAGGATCATGTGGGAAGGTGCTGGTCTGGCCCACTGATGGCAGTCACTGGCTCAACATAAAACTGGTGCTGGAGGAACTCTCCCTTCGGGGCCACGATGTGACTGTCCTGGTGCCTTCAACAAGTTTGTTCGTCAATTACAATGAGTCCTCTTCCCCAATTGACTTTGAGGTCCTGCCGGTGCCCTTTACTAAGCAGACCGTGGAAGCCCTGTTGGAGGACTTCCTGCATCTGTGGATGTACGAGCTTCCCAATCTATCCTACTGGGAGGGCCTGGTGAAATTGACGGAAAGCATGGCAGTCCTTATCAAGATGTTCAAGCAGACCTGTGACAGTGTCGTGCTGAACCCCGGGCTGATAGCAAAGCTCCGGCAAGCGGGGTTTGATGTCCTAATCTCAGACCCTCTTTCTCCGGGCGGTGAGCTGGTAGCAGAGTTTCTTGAAATCCCTTTTGTCTATACTTTCCGGTTCTCTGAAGGGAACACAGTGGAGCGGCTGTGTGGGGGGCTTCCAGCCCCACCTTCGTACGTACCTGCCAGCACGGGGAGACTGACGGACAGGATGTCCTTCATGGAGAGATTGGAAAACATGCTCTTTTATGCTCTTCAGGATGTTCTGTTTCACCAGGTTTTGTGGAGAGAATGGAGTCAGTACTACAGCGATGTTTTAGGTAAGACTGCTCTTGTTTGCCATGATTGTGTCTATACCATAACATCAAAAATGTAGGGCTGCATTTTCTAAAAGGAAGGCTATTCCAGTGGGTAGGGTGCTACCCTGGGGCTCCAGACACCTTGCTTCAACTTCATGGTCTGTCACACATTTCCTGGGTGACCTTGGGCAAGTTACACAGGGCTTGTCTGTAGGTAAATTGTACTGCGTTAGCGATACCATTGTAGCTAAAATGGTACCACCCCTGGAGTGAGGAGGGATGTGTTAAGGTGTTTATAGCAGCATCGCCTTTTCCCATGTGGAAAGGGGAATAAGTTATGAGTACAAGGCACATTTCAGTCAACATCACTGAGTCCACATTAGAGATTATACTGGTATAGCTATTTTGTTTTGTTTTTAAAAAAAAAAAACACCCAAAACAGACCTTCATGGAAATCGATGTACTGGTTAAAAACAAACAAACACAAAATACCTGTTTAGACAAGGCCTCGGTCTCTTTCTGCCTCAGTTCCCTATCTGTATATGGGGATACTAGGACTGCATTACCTCACAGGGTATTGTCAGGACAAATACAGTTAACATTGTGAGGTGCTGGTCAGGTAAATACTCTCATAGGTTGGGTTAAACCTTGTTGAAACTGGTGGGTGTATCAGTGCCCCTCATTCTGGATAAATGTAAAAATAAAAATATATAATAATTCAACTTCTTTATGGAACCAGATAGCTGAAACAGTTAGGGGCCTCTGCCCAAAACAAAGTCACATGCAAGGCTGGAGTAGGAGTTGTCATGTGACCCACAGTGTTCCTCTGTGATCTGATAACAGTCTTGGGGGCAGGGGATTCACTGGATTGGATTGTGTCAGAGAAGCTAGGAGAAAAGGAACAGAAAGCCAAGGAGACAGCTGAACAAGCCCTGGGACTGGGAGAATGGCCCCTAGGGGGGAAAAAAGCTTCTAGAGCGAGCTTTTTGAGCAGAGTGCTGGCTGGAAGACACTGCCTCCTGCTGTGTGATTCCTCCTGTGTTGAAGGAAACAGGGCTTTGTGTACTCTTTACAAGTAAACAGGATTGCTTCACAGATACCTGTCTCCGTTCTCAATTTCTCTTGCTGACGGAAACAACCCACAGGACCCTGAACTTTGGTTAACCGTTCAGGACAAAACATGGGACGCAGTTTTCAGGGAGAGAGCTTGTGAGCTGGCCTTTCTGTTGAACCAAGATGGAACAAATAATGGAAGTGCTCAGAGAAATTGAAGCTGGACAAAAAGTATAACAAAGCCTAAAACAATAGGAGACTTTGCAAAAGGAATTAAAGCAGCATCTAGAGTCTTTCCAGAATAGCCTGAGGGATGAGTTGTAGGCAGAAGTGAAATCTCGACTGGAGTGGCAACTACAAAGAGTCTGGACAGTCTGGAGTTGCAACACTCCCAGTTTGCAATAGTAAGACAGATCAGTGAGGTGATCAGCAACCTGACTGCCATAGACCAGAAGGTTTTCTATGAATTAGTGGAGACCAAACGAACTCTGGCCAATTTGGAACTTGCTAACAGAGATGAGCTGCAGCAGGGACTTCAGGATCTGAGAAATCACCTTGAAAAGAAAATCAAAGGGTTACAGACTACAGTGAAAGGTGGCCGCCTGGATGAGCTTGAGGAGTTGGGTAAGACCAGACATTAATGATAAATGCCAAGAAAAGGTGTCTTACAAATTCTTTAGGTGGAAATTTCCTTTAAAAATGTGGCTCAGGTAAAGCAAATATTCACTGCAAACAAGTAGCTGAAGTAAAAGGTGCCTATGCAGAGAAGTAGCTGTTTCAGTTTGTCATATGCCTAAACCGTGCCAGAGACGAGTTATTTGTTGGCATCATGATAGAGGCAGTTTAAACTGTTCGAGTTTGTGAGATGGGTGGAGTTCTGAGAACACGCCACAGAGACGGCATTTGCCCTCAAGCAAGATAACGAGGAAGCTGGGTGTTTGCCAGCTACCTGCTCTGAGAATGGAAACTTCAACTCCCAAAGGTTAATTGGTTGATCCAAAAATGGCATTCCCTGAGTTGCTGAAGAGAACACTGAGCAGAGAGGCCTGGTTTCTCACCACCTTCCCTCTTAAAGATAAAAACAGGCGCTCATGTTCAAGGCTGTGAGTGTGTGATGGCTGCTCTGACCTAGATGCACTAGCAGTATCACGCTGGGCATTGAATGCAAAAAGCTCTGGCCCTGATTGTGCCCCAGTGATCCGTGAGTAGGGCAGGCGAGGTGGTAAGGGTGATGCAGAGTTTCCCGTGAAAAGATAATATAGTGATCCATGCCCTATCGTCCAAGGATGGATCGTTCTCTTCTCCTTGGAAAGGGGCCTCAGCTACATCCACAGCCACCTTCTCCACACAGTGCATTACAACAGTTGTCCTGCAGAGGAAACAGTGCCTTCTCCTGTAGGAGAATCCTAGGCGATCCACGACAGAGTTTGGTACTTGCTGAGCCTGTCCCCACCCACATATGGTAGTTTTGCATTGAAATGACCTTATATGAAGATTGGAGTGTTCAGGATCCAGTCTTTGTGGGCCGTGCTTAGAAGTGTTTACACCGTGGACTTTGGAACTGAACTGAGTTCCAATGAGAGTTGCAGACGTGCAGCCATGATTTTGAAGAAGTGGCTTTTGCTGGTGCTGTGGGTTCACATGAGCTGCTGGGGCTCAGGATCATGTGGGAAGGTGCTGGTCTGGCCCACTGATGGCAGTCACTGGCTCAACATAAAACTGGTGCTGGAGGAACTCTCCCTTCGGGGCCACGATGTGACTGTCCTGGTGCCTTCATCAAGTTTGTTCGTCAATTACAATGAGTCCTCTTCCCCAATTGACTTTGAGGTCCTGCCGGTGCCCTTTACTAAGCAGACCGTGGAAGCCCAGTTGGAGGACTTCCTGCATCTGTGGTTGTACGAGCTTCCCCATCTGTCCTACTGGGAGATCATGTTGAAAATGAAAGAATCCATTGAAGTCTTTATCAAGATGTCAAAGCAGACCTGTGACAGTGTCATGCTGAACCCCGGGCTGATAGCAAAGCTCCGGCAAGCGGGGTTTGATGTCCTAATCTCAGACCCTCTTTCTCCGGGCGGTGAGCTGGTAGCAGAGTTTCTTGAAATCCCTTTTGTCTATACTTTCCGGTTCTCTGAAGGGAACACAGTGGAGCGGCTGTGTGGGGGGCTTCCAGCCCCACCTTCGTACGTACCTGCCAGCACGGGGAGACTGACGGACAGGATGTCCTTCATGGAGAGATTGGAAAACATGCTCTTTTATGCTCTTCAGGATGTTCTGTTTCACCAGGTTTTGTGGAGAGAATGGAATCAGTACTACAGCGATGTTTTAGGTAAGACTGCTCTTGTTTGCCATGATTGTGTCTATACCATAACATCAAAAATGTAGGGCTGCATTTTCTAAAAGGAAGGCTATTCCAGTGGGTAGGGTGCTACCCTGGGGCTCCAGACACCTTGTTTCAACTTCATGGTCTGTCACACATTTCCTGGGTGACCTTGGGCAAGTTACATAGGGCTTGTCTGTAGGTAAATTGTACTGCGTTAGCGATACCATTGTAGCTAAAATGGTACCACCATTGTAGCTAAAATGGAGTGAGGAGGGATGTGTTAAGGTGTTTATAGCAGCATCGCCTTTTCCCATGTGGAAAGGGGAATAAGTTATGAGTACAAGACACATTTTAGTCAACATCACTGAGTCCACATTAGAGATTATACTGGTATAGCTATTTTGTTTTGTTTTTTAAAAAAAAAAACACCCAAAACAGACCTTCATGGAAATCGATGTACTGGTTAAAAACAAACAAACACAAAATACCTGTTTAGACAAGGCCTCGGTCTCTTTCTGCCTCAGTTCCCTATCTGTATATGGGGATACTAGGACTGCATTACCTCACAGGGTGTTGTCAGGACAAATACAGTTAACATTGTGAGGTGCTGGTCAGGTAAATACTCTCATAGGTTGGGTTAAACCTTGTTGAAACTGGTGGGTGTATCAGTGCCCCTCATTCTGGATAAATGTAAAAATAAAAATATATAATAATTCAACTTCTTTATGGAACCAGATAGCTGAAACAGTTAGGGGCCTCTGCCCAAAACAAAGTCACATGCAAGGCTGGAGTAGGAGTTGTCATGTGACCCACAGTGTTCCTCTGTGATCTGATAACAGTCTTGGGGGCAGGGGATTCACTGGATTGGATTGTGTCAGAGAAGCAGATGAACATACCAGAGAAGCTAGGAGAAAAGGAACAGAAAGCCAAGGAGACAGCTGAACAAGCCCTGGGACTGGGAGAATGGCCCCTAGGGGGAAAAAAGCTTCTATAGCGAGTTTTTTTGAGCAGAGTGCTGGCTGGAAGACACTGCCTCCTGCTGTGTGATTCCTCCTGTGTTGAAGGAAACAGGGCTTTGTGTACTCTTTACAAGTAAACAGGATTGCTTCACAGATACCTGTCTCCGTTCTCAATTTCTCTTGCTAACGGAAACAACCCACAGGACCCTGAACTTTGGTTAACCGTTCAGGACAAAACATGGGACGCAGTTTTCAGGGAGAGAGCTTGTGAGCTGGCCTTTCTGTTGAACCAAGATGGAACAGATAATGGAAGTGCTCAGAGAAATCGAGGCTGGACAAAAGAAAGTATAACAAGGCCTAAAACAATAGGAGACTTTGCAAAAGGAATTAAAGCAGCATCTAGAGTCTTTCCAGAATAGCCTGAGGGATGAATTGCAGGTAGAGGTGAAATCTCGACTGGAGTGTCAACTACAAAGAGTCTGGACAGTCTGGAGTTGCAACACTCCCAGTTTGCAAAGCGGGGTTTGATGTCCTAATCTCAGACCCTCTTTTGCCTGGCGGTGAGCTGATAGCAGAGTTGGTTGAAATCCCTTTTGTCTATACTTTCCGGTTCTCTGAAGGGAACACAGTGGAGCGCTGTGTGGGGGGCTTCCAGCCCCACCTTCGTACGTATCTGCCAGCACGGGGGGACTGACAGACAGGATGTCCTTCATAGAGAAGATGACAAACTTGCTGCTTTATGTTTACCGTGATGTGTTTTTCTTGCATTTCTGGGTGGATGAGTGGAATCCGTATTACAGTGATGTCTTAGGTGAGACAGTGACTGGACAGACATAGCTTTTTTGTCCAGGCCAAGACTTTAGAAATTGGAGCCCTCAAGTTAGGAACTGAATTTAGGTGCCTAAGTGGCCTGCTTTTTCAAGAGAACTGAGCATCTTCACCTCCAAAGCCAGATACAAATATTGAAAGAAATTTTAGATGTAAATTTCTTTTCACTGTTTGATCAATTTTTGCATTTCTCTGAGCTGGGACAATTAGTTTTATAAAAGTTTCTAATACATTTCACTTCCTGGTTTTCCCATGTGAGCACAGTCCTGCAGGGACCACAGAGGATTCCTTAAGGATAAGTTGTTTACATTTTAAATGAAATTTAACATCATAGAAACATTTTTACTGATCCTAGGTTTTGTAGAAACTTGTGTTCACAAAGCCTAAAGTGTCAGCCAAACATGTCCTGGAACGTGGGCACAGTCCTGCTCCCTTTTTAATAAACAGGAGCTAAGCTTTACCACTGATCTCCAATTAACTGCCTCTGCATTCTTAGTCCCATTTCCCTGGGAAGTATCTAAATGAGGCCCGGGTCAAAGTTAAGCCCCCAATTCAGTGAAGTATCCCTACTCAAGAAGGGTGCTTAAGCATGTAATTTAACTTGAAGACAGTGGAACCTAAGCACATGCTTACATGCTTTCCTGAATTGGGGCCAGATTGTGATGATATTTTAATTACCTTGTATATTATAAGAATAATGTTTGTTTATTATATGGGTGATGTAAGAGGTGTGATCTTAAATACTCATTTCCTTGCTCGTAAGTGCTTGAGTTTTGAAATTGACATGTGAGGTAAGACCACTGCTTTCAGATGGCAACCTGAAGACTTGATCCTGCAAAGACGAGGACCATGTGCTAGTTCCAGTGCAGTCAACAGGTAAAATTTTCAAGCACATTGAAGTCCCATTTTTGAAAGTGACTAAGGAATCGATTGGCAAAGGGAATTTAGGCGCCTAGCAGGATTTACAAAAGTGCCTCCATGAGTTTGTCCCTTTGAGTTTCAATGGGAATTAAACACCTAACCTGCCTAGGCACATCTGTAAATTCCACACTGCCACCTAGCTGCATCTTTAGGCACTTAAATACCTTTGAAAATCTAACCCTAAGACACTTAAGATATGTCTACGCTCCAGTTAAAAAACCCATGGCTGTTCCATGCCATCTGATTTGGGCTTGCAGGGGCTGTGGGGCTGTTTAAGTGCAGTGTAGGTGTTTGGGCTCGGGCTGGAGCCTGGGCTGTAGAGTCCTGTGAGGTGGGAGCTTTTGAAATTTTTGCGAATTGAGACAACTTCCTTGGGTAAATTTGTATGTGCAGGCTTGAGGCCTACACTGGCGAGGCATGCATGAGCAGCACATCCTGCATTTCCTCTCAACATCTGTAAAAAGTGATCAATGATCAGAGCAAATTAAGGATCAGACAGAAGGCAGCCAATCATAGAATATCAGGGTTGGAAGGGACCTCAGGAGGTCATCTAGTCCAACCACCTGCTCAAAGCAGGACCAATCCCCAACTAAATCATCCCAGCCAGGGCTTTGTCAAGCCTGACCTTAAAAACTTCAAAGGAAGTAGATTCCACCACCTCCCTAGGTAACGCATTCCAGTGTTTCACCACCCTCCTAGTGGAAAAACTTTTTCCTAATAGCCAACCTAAACCTCCCCTACTGCAACTTGAGACCATTACTCCTCGTTCTGTCATCTGCTACCACTGAGAACAGGCTAGACCCATCCTCTTTGGAACCCCCTTTCAGGTAGTTGAAAGCAGCTATCAATCCCCCCTCATTCTTCTCTTCCTCAGACTAAACAATCCCAGTTCCCTCAGCTTCTCCTCATAAGTCATGTGTTCCAGTCCCCTAATCATTTTTGTTGCCCTCCGTTGGATGTTTTCCAATTTTTTTCACATCCTTCTGGTAGTGTGGGGCCCAAAACTGGACACAGTACTCCAGATGAGGCCTCACCAATGTCGAATAGAGGGGAATGATCACATCCCTCGATCTGCTGGCAGTGCCCCTACTTATACATCCCAAAATGCCACTGGCCTTCTTGGCAACAAGGGCACACTATTGACTCATATCCAGCTTCTCGTCAACTGTCACCCCTAGGTCCTTTTCTGCAGAACTGCTGCCTAGCCATTCGGTGCCTAGTCTGTAGCGGTGCATGGGATTCTTCCATCCTAAGTGCAGGACTCTGCACTTGTCCTTGTTGAACCTCATCAGATTTCTTTTGGCCTAATCCTCCAATTTGTCTAGGTCACTCTGGACCCTATCCCTACCCTCCAGCGTATCTACCTCTCCTCCCAGTTTAGTGTCATCTGCAAACTTGCTGAGGGTGCAATCCATGCCATCCTCCAGATCATTAATGAAGATATTGAACAAAACCGGCCCCAGGACCGACCCTTGGGGCACTCCACTTGATACCGGCTGCCAACTAGACATGGAGCCATCGATCACTACCCGTTCAGCCCGACAATCTAGCCAGCTTTCTATCCACCTTATAGTCCATTCATCCAGCCCATACTTCTTTAACTTGCTGGCAAGAATACTGTGGGAGACCGTGTCAAAAGCTTTGCTAAAGTCAAGGAACAACATGTCCACCGCTTTCCCCTCATCCACAGAGCCAGTTATCTTGTCATAGACGGCAATTAGATTAGTCAGGCATGACTTGCCCTTGGTGAATCCATGCTGACTGTTCCTGATCACTTTCCTCTCCTCTAAGTGCTTCAGAATTGATTCCTTGAGGACCTACTCCATGATTTTTCCAGGGACTGAGGTGAGGCTGACTGGCCTGTAGTTCCCTGGATCCTCCTCCTCCCCTTTTTTAAAGATGGGCACTACATTAGCCTTTTTCCAGTCATCCAGGACCTGCCCCAGTTGCCACCAGTTTTCAAAGATAATGGCCAATGGCTCTGCAATCACATCCGCCAATTCTTTTAGCACTCTTGGATTCAGCGCATCCGGCCTCATGGACTTGTGCTCGTCCAGCTTTTCTAAATAGTCCCGAACCACTTCTTTCTCCACAGAGGGCTGGTCATATCCTCCCCATGCTGTGCTGCAAAGTGCAGTAGTCTGGGAGCTGACCTTGTTTGTGAAGAGAGAGGCAAAAAAAGCATTGAGTACATTAGCTTTTTCCACATCCTCTGTCACTAGGTTGCCTCCCTCATTCAGTAAGGGGCCCACACTTTCCTTGACTTTCTTCTTGTTGCTAACATACCTGAAGAAACCCTTCTTGTTACTCTTAACATCTCTTGCTAGCTGCAACTCCAAGTGTGATTTGGCCTTCCTGATTTCACTCCTGTATGCCTGAGCAATATTTTTATACTCTTCCCTTGTCATTTGTCCAGTCTTCCACTTCTTGTAAGCTTCTTTTTTGTGTTTAAGATCAGCAAGGATTTCAGTGTTAAGCCAAGCTGGTCGCCTACCATATTTACTATTCTTTCTACACATCGGGATGGTTTGTCCCTGTAACCTCAATAAGGATTCTTTAAAATACAGCCAGCTCTCCTTGGCTCCTTTCCCCCTCATGTTTGACTCCCTCAGGGAATTGATAGGCAGCATCCCCTGGGAGAATGAGTCTGCTTTTCTGAAGTCCAGGGTCTGTATTCAGCTGCTCTCCTTTCTTCCTTGTGTCAGGATTCTGAACTCGACCATCTCATGGCCACTGCCTCCCAGGTTCCCATCCACTTTTGCTTCCCCTACTAATGCTTCTCGGTTTGTGAGCAGCAGGTCAAGAAGAGCTCTGCCCCAAGTTGGTTCCTCCAGCACTTGCACCAGGAAATTGTCCCCTACACTTTCCAAAAACTTTCTGGATTGTCTGTGCATCACTGTATTGCTCTCCCAGCAGATATCAGGGTGATCGAAGTCTCCAATCAGAACCAGGGCCTGCGATCTAGTAACTTCCGTGAGTTGCCGGAAGAAAGCCTCGTCCACCTCATCCCGCTGGTCCGGTGGTCTATAGCAGACTCCCGCCATGACATCACCCTTGTTGCTCACACTTCTAAACTTAATCCAGAGACATTCAGGTTTTTCTGCAGTTTTCATACCAGAGCTCTGAGCAGTCATACCGCTCTCTTACATACAATGCAACTCCCCCACCTTTTCTGCCCTGCCTGTCCTTCCTGAACAGTTTATATCCATCCATGATAGTACTCCAGTCATGTGAGTTATCCCACCAAGTCTTTGTTATTCCAATCACATCATAATTCCTTGACTGTGCCAGGACTTCCAGTTCTCCCTGCTTGTTTCCCAGGCTTCTCGCATTTGTGTATAGGCACTTGAGAGAACTCGCTGATTGTCCCTCTTTCTCAGTATGAGGCAGGAGCCCTGCCCTCTCGTGCTCTCCTGCTCGTGCTTCCTCCCGGTCTCCCACATCCCCACTTACCTCAGGGCTTTGGTCTCCTTCCCCTGGTGAACCTAGTTTAAAGCCCTCCTATCTAGGTTAGCCAGCCTGCTTGCCAAGATGCTCTTCCCTCTCTTCGTTAGGTGGAGCCCATCTCTGCCTAGCACTCCTCCTTCTTGGAACACCATCCCATGGTCAAAGAATCCAAAGCCTTCTCTCTGACACCACCTGCATAGCCATTCGTTGACTTCCACGATTTGACGGTCTCTACCCAGGCCTTTTTCTTCCACGGGGAGAATGCACGAGAACGCCACTTGTGCCTCAAACTCCTTTATCCTTCTTTCCAGAGCCACGTAATCTGCAGTGATCCGCTCAAGGTCATTCTTGGCAGTATCATTGGTGTCCACGTGGAGAAGCAGGAAGGGGTAGCGATCCGAGGGCTTGATGAGTCTCGGCAGTCTCTCTGTCACATCATGAATCCTAGCTCCTGGCAAGCAGCAGACTTCTCGGTTTTCCCGGTTGGGGCAGCACATAGATGACTCAGTCCCCCTGAGGAGAGAGTCCCCGACCACCACCACCCGCCTCCTTCTCTTGGGAGCGGTGGTCTTGGAACCCCTATCTCTAGGAGAGTGCATCTCATGCCTTCCAATCGGCGGAGTCTCCTTCTGTTCCCTTCCCTAAGATGTATCATCTAGTCTACTCTCCGCATTAGCACCTGTGGAGAGAACATGAAAACGGTTGCTTACTTGTATCTGCGTTGCTGGTACCCTAACCCCTAGGCCAGTGGCCCTCCCAACCAAGTCCCTGACCCTTGCCGGGCCTTAGTTAACCCATCTGAAAAAGATAAGGTTACTCACAATGTTGTATATATCTGTAGTGCTTTATCTGTAGATCTCAACACACTTTAAAGATGTGGGGAAGCCCAATAGAACGCTTGGCCCAGCAAAGTACAGATGTACAGATGATTTGAGAGGTCTTTATAGTGTTGTCAGCTGTGGGCTGTTTTCCAGACTGTGTCTATGCAGAAATGAGAGCAAACGCCTCTATGATTATCAGCTGCCCAGCAGGGGAGCAGTTTGCTGGGACTGCTGTTGAATTTATTGGCTCCTTTAGCAGAACAATCAGGCACCCGGGACAGGATTTGGTTCTTGCAGAGTCTTCCCTGCCTTCCCACCACTCCCTGTCTCCAGTTAGGTGAGTTTTGTGTTCTGCAGTGAGACCAGTTGTTCAGGGCAGGGATGCCCCTGGGCTGCCTGTGGGGATGGTGTTATTAACTCGGCGTAGAGAGGCATTTAGGTCAGCTGAGCCAAATTTAAATGAAGACACTTCCACACTTAGGTTGATGCAAGGCAGCTTAAATTGACCTAACCATGTAGTGTAGACCAGGCCTGAGTACCTTTCCCAGACCTGAAGGAAAGATCTGTGTAGCTCAAAAGCTTGTCTCTCTCCCCCATTGAAGTTGGTCCAATAAAAGATATGACCTCACCCACCTTGTCTCTCTAATATCCTGGGACCAACATGGCTACAACAACACTGCATACTAACTAACCTGTGTCATGATCAAAGTTTACTGTATCAAGGTGTCATGTGGGTGTGAAAATCCTATTAGTCAGCACTGCAGCTCTGAACAGGGCGGGACATGGGGCTGCATCATTGACAATCTTCATTCCTATCTGTGATCAACGTGATTCAGACTCATTCCTATTATTTATCAGAGAGTAGCAGCTAGAGTGTCCCCTATGCTAAGCCCTGGACAAACACATAATCCCTGCCCTGAAGAGTTTGCAATCTAAGGCCTGGTCTAAACACACAGTTGTCGTGATTCAGCTAAAGGTGTAACTTTATACCAATTTAGTTAAACCTCTGTAACTTTGTGGAGCCACTTATATATGTAAAGTGAATCAATTGAAGTGTACAGGCACCAGTTCAACTGAGAGATCTGACTAAAACAAGTTATAAGAAAGTCCCAGACACACAGTTGCACCATTTGAACAAACCCAGTTTAAGGTAAATCAGTGAAGTTGCAGTGTGTCAGACTGAAGGATGGGAGGGGAAAGAGAGTTGAGGTCACCTGCCCAAGGTCATGCAATAGGTCAATGGCAGAGGTGTGATAAAACCCAGGTCTCCTGAGTCCCAGTTCTGTTCACTAGGCCATGCTGCACTGAACAGTGTCCAGGAATGCCAGGTCTCAGATGTAGGGCTGGTATGTTTCAACAGACAATGAGCAAGACTGCTCCCTCCTGGGCTAATTTTAACTCCCGATCTTTTGCTTGCAGGAAGGCCCACGACGCTGTGTGAAACGATGGGCAAAGCAGAGATGTGGCTGATCCGAACGTACTGGGATTTTGAATTCCCTCGCCCTTTCCTGCCTAACTTTGAGTTTGTTGGGGGACTCCACTGCAAGCCTGCAAAGCCTTTACCTGAGGTACCTTAATACGCTCCCTTGGTCTAGTCATCTGCCCATCAGATCAACAGCTGTTTGTTTCTGTGATTTCCACATGCAGAGTATGCCATATCCTGAGACGCTTGCTGAGAACAATGTCAGCTTTGGGCAAGAGAAATCTTATGCATCACTGCAATGTTGGATGATGCTCCATTGCGGATTGAAAATACAGGGCCAGTTCCAGAGCTGTGCTGATTTACACCAGCTCAGGAGCTGGCCTGTAGTCAATTACCTGTCTGCCTGCTGGTGGGACAAGGTGGGTGAGGTAATATATTTTATTGGACCAACTTCTGTTGGTGAGAGAGACAAACTTTCCAGCCACACACGGCTCTTCTTCAGGTCTGGGAAACAGAAAGTGTCACAGCTAAATGCAAGGTGGAACAGATTGTTTAGCATAAGTAACTACCGCATTTCAAGTGACCATTTGAGGTGAAGTGGCCTGTTAACATCTCTCCAGTGATAGGGAGGAAAGGAAGGGGGAGAGGGGGTCATTTAGGAGGCTACAGATTGTTGCAATAAGCCATAAATCCAGTGTCTCTGTTCAGTCCATGGTTTTTAGTGTCTAGCAGAGTAATGAATTTAAGCTCCCAGGCTCATCTTTTGAAAGTATTGGGCAGGTTTCCTTTGAGGATGAGGACTGAGAGCACAGATATGGAGTGATTGTTCTGTGAAAAATGTTCACCCACAGGTGACAGGGTGTTTTTGTCTTTTATCATTTTCCTGTGTGAGTTCATTTGAGAGCGTAGCGATTATCTGGTTTCACCCCCATAGCTGTTGTTGAGGTATTTAGTGCACTGGATGAGGTACACCACGTGTTGTGATAGGCATGTGTAGGACCCACCTGTGGATCCTTACGGGGGGAGGTGGTAGTTAAGGCGTAGCAGTAGTGAATCTAGTGCTCAGCTTAAAAAATAAAAACCTCAGGACCATGTCAGATCATATTATTAGTTGAACATAAGTTTTAATTAATTCTAAGGAGCAAGTATCAGTTTAAATGCTGAAATATGCTATGGAAAACAGCAATGGGATAGGCCAAAATAATCAGAAAAGCAACAGCACTGTAAAAGTCTCGGCCATGACTCGCCAAAATGACTAATGATCTTGGGTGTCGAGATTTTTATTTTTATTTTGGTTCTCAATTGAGACACTTTGAAGGAGCCTGATCTTTCTGAATATGCTGAGCATCTGCCTTTTAAGATGTCTCGAGCTAGGCTCCCAAACGCTGAGGCAGCCAAAATCACGAGTCGCTTTTGAAAATTTGGGCTGTAGTTCTTGGACGTGTGCCTATCTTTTCAATGACTTGGCCACTTCTTGGGGTTCAGACCTGATGTCCGTTCCAGGAGCACTTCCAATTCAAGAGGACAGATGTCTCCGTTGGTGGTGGAGACTGGGAAAAATGGAGCTATGGGTATTTATATTGCTCTCCTGTGACTTCAAGGCTTTTGTTGCATATCTGTCAAAGCTTCCTTAACTGGCATTCTTCCATCAGCTGTCTCTGAGTAACTAGTGAAATGACAGCTGTTGTTCTGAGTCTCAGAATAATGATATTGTGGTGGTATCATGACGTCTCTTCTCCTTCATGCATGTGCTTTACCATGAAGTCAAGGGAAATGTATCATTTAGATCTGAAGACTATCTTCCTCTGGGGCAATGGGATCTGATGGACAGGGTGCAATTATCTGGCCTTGGAAACTCATGGACCCTCCAGTATTTCAGGGGTGTCCTTCGGTGGGATATTGCTGCTGTGCCCCTGGGCCAGGACCCTGATGGCCTGTTGGGATCCTATAGTTTACTGAACACGTTTCTGATCTGTGGTCCATACCTGGTGCTGGCTACTGAGCTAGCTAGTTGTGTTGGGTTGAAATTCCAAGGTTCAGATGACTAGGCCCTGGTTGTTCTAAAAACCCTCTCTCTCCATGATCCACCTTGGCCTGAACATGAGAGGAGCTCACGGGAGCTGCAGGCAAGGCATTCTCAATGTAGGCCACCATCCCTAGAACCAGCTGCAGCCACGAATCTGTCTGACTCTGGCTAATTACAAACGGCAGGTATTAAACTATCCATGGGGAACTAGTCTTCTGGACAGATGTAGTAGCCACCAGAGTCATGGCATGTGCTCCCTAGTTTGAGGGCAACAGATCCATTGGTCTGCACTCTGAGAAGTGCACCCAGAAACCAGGGAGGGGTGCCTCATTTCAGGTAATAGAGAAATAAGTGAATCATTAATAACAATAATGATAACGCAGCAGCTCCCAGGAAATCTGCTGAGTCAGGCAGGAGACCACAAGTCTCACTTTCCGCTGTGGTGGTGTCATTTGCCCCCGAACTGCATAGTGCAGGGAATGGGTTTGTCCTGTTGAAGTCAATGGAATCACACTAATATGTTACAGCTGAGGAGCCATCCCTCTGTCTCTAATCTTTGGAGTCTTGCTCCTGCCTCACCATGCTTTGACGTGTTAGTTGTCTTGACCCGACTGGGGGGAAACAGTTTTCCTGTCCTGGGAATCTTTGAGATTTCAAAGCTTTTCTTATTGTGCATGAGGAGGAGACAGAGCTTTGCAACAGTGTCTTGTGAAAAACCAGAAAGACTCACTAGCCCACTCCTGGTACGCGAGAGGCCCAGGGTCAAGTCCCTGCTCTGCCTGATTTCAGACTTGAACCTGACTCTCCTGTATCAGCCCTATATCTGTATGTCTGTAATCGCGTGACCAGACATGAAAGTTGCTATATTACAACAAAAAAACTTCAAATCCAGACTCCAGAGAAACTATTGAATTGGAATTCATTTGCAAATTTGATACAATTAACTTAGGCTTGAATAGAGACTGGGAGTGGCTAAGTCATTATGCAAGGTAACCTATTTCCCCTTGTTTTTTCCTACCCGCCCCCCTCCTCAGACGTTCTTGTTAAACCCTGGATTTGTGCTGGAAATGGCCCACCTTGATTATCATACACATTGTAAGGAGAGTGATCACTTTAGATAAGCTATTACCAGCAGGAGAGTGGGGTGGGAGGAGGTACTTTTTCATGCTTTGTGTGTATATAAAAAGATCTTCTACACTTTCCACAGTATGCATCCGATGAAGTGAGCTGTAGCTCATGAAAGCTTATGCTCAAATAAATTGGTTAGTCTCTAAGGTGCCACAAGTACTCCTTTTCTTTTTGTGAATACAGACTAACACGGCTGTTACTCTGAAAACTTTCTAGAGTCCATTTTTATAGGAATTTATTCCTATGCCAGTCTATGAGAATTGCTTCATCATGCTGTTGCTGAATCAATCAGCAGATGGCACATTCCTGACGGCTCCGTGCTGCCAGATGTTATCTTGTTCTTTGGTTCTCCCATCCTTGAGGCTGTTGGGTGGATTCCAGTCTGCCCTCCGGGGGTCCTCTGGTTATTTCCACTTGATGCCTTCTTCAATCCTACACTGGATTCTTAGGCTGGCACCTCCCTGATCATTCAGTTATTTTCCACACCAGGCATCCATCCACATGCATCCTCTATCTCTATTTTAGTCACAATTGTTAACAAAGAGGGATGAATACAACAAAAGGGCGGGGAGTCTCTGGGTGCTGTTTCTGTTGTTACAGAGTATTGCTTTGAGTCTCTCTCTGTGTGTGAGTAGTTGTTGTTGTTACAAAGAATTGCTTTGAGAACAGACTCTGTCTTAGAATGTACTAACACAATTAGCAGCTTGCAAGTTTCACACGGAGAGGGAGAGAAACAGTACCAAAAACCAAGAGACCTCTTAATTAGTAATACCCTGGAATTTAAACTATGGGAAATCAAACTCATTTGTGATTTTAATACAGAACTTCTTTAATATGATCCAACATAATCCCCCTTTTGACACTAAGATTTATAATCATCAGTGTCACTTTCTATGTAGCCTATTCAAGAGAAGGTACTGTGAGGAAATTTGAATTTGTGATTCCAATTCATCCCACATACATGATCCTAGTGATGTATCTTTACTACAAGGTTCTGGGGTAACAGGCAAGGTGAGGCACACCCACTTTTGAGGAGTCCATTTGGTACAACCTCTAGTGTCCAATAGCTTCCCTCCCTCCCCAGCCCACTGGCTCGAGGTCCAGGGTAGCCAGAAGGATCCCATGTGTAATATGGGGAGTGGGCTAACCTTTGTGATTTTAATACAGAACTTCTTTAATATGATCCAACACTGGTATGCCAGAGGCCCAGGGTCAAGTCCCTGCTCTTCCTGATTTCAGACTTGAATCTGACTCTCCCGTATCAGCCCTATATCCACCAGGCCATTCTAGGGTTGATGTGTTGTCTCTCCCCCCCCACCCCCACCCCCAGTCATTGGAAAATTCCCACGCAGCTCGCCTCTGGAACAGAGGTCTCTTCCTGAAACCTGCTTGGGCTGCGTTTTAAAGAGGGATGGTTTCCAGGATTCAGTCTCAACATTAATTGTATTCTATCAGCGCATCCACACTGCATGCTGCTTCGGCGGCGTGTAGCATACGTACCCACGTAGCCCTCTCCACATGGGTACAAGGAGCAGGGTAGACGGTGAGGCACAGCAAGGCGAGTTCCGTACAGACATGCCTGAAGGGGGTTTGTCTGTACCCCAGTACGCTTCCCGCCCCCCCCCCCCCCCCCCGTCCCATGGCTCTCTACATACCCAAGCTGTGCCTCCCACATCTGTATTGCTGTTTTTAGCAGCATAACATCTGGCCGCTGGAGCCTTCGGCGGGGGGAAGCAACAGGGGAAGGTGCCAGCTGCTCCCTGCTGCACAGCTCTCCCCTCCACAGGGAAAGGCTCTGCCCATTCCCCGCGGCAGGGAAAGGCTCTGGCCGTGGGGAAAGGCTCTGGCAGGGGCGAGGCAGCAGGGACAGACTGAGCCTTTCCTTGCCGCTTCCCCTCTGCCAGAGCCCTTTCCCTGACACTGGCAGCTGTGCACTGCAGCACAGATGTGGTGCACTTTTCCCTGCAGCGTGTAGCTGCATGTACTCTACGCGCCGACGAAAGTGGTGTGTAGTGTAGACGTCGCCTGGGTCGGATAGAAATGATGGCCAGATGGAACTGCTCGGCACCAACAGCTAACAAACGCTGGCGAGAAAAGTTTTGTTAAACCAAGAAAAGGAGGACTTGTGGCACCTTAGAGACTAACAAATTTATTTGAGCAGAAGCTTTCGTGAGCTACATGAATCCGATGAAGTGGGCTGTAGCTCACGAAAGCTTATGCTCAAATAAATTTGTTAGTCTCTAAGGTGCCACAAGTACTCCTTTTCTTTTGCGAATACAGACTAACACTGCTGCTACTCTGAAACTTGTTAAACCAGTTACCACGCAATCCCTTTTTTAAAGCTAGCCAGTGGATCATTATACCTGTGTCAGGTAGATTAAAGAACCCTCTGAAATAAGAAATTTCCCCATGTAGGTGCTTAGAGACCATGATCAAATAACATTTTAGCCTGCTCTTTGATAAGCTTTGTATTTACATAAATATATGTCTCTTGCCATGTGTATTTCTATTGACTACCTTTCACCTATTTCAATCTGAAGTGCATTGAAAAGTGGGTTAGAATTTAAAGTGATAGCTTGTCATTTTAAGGGGGTTTCTGCTCCTGCTTGCAGACTACTCTGTAGGGAAGCTGCGGTCAGTCTGCAAAAGAGCCAGCCTAGGGCATGGTGGATTGAGTTGTGCCTCTCTCCCTGAGGTGCCTCTGTATTTGGTTGTTGTGTGTGAGATTTCTGGAGTCTAAGGAAAAAACAGTGTTACGCTTAGACCTTTCAGGTTAGAGTATTTTGGTTTTATTTCGTAGGTGGGCCATGAACAGAACACAACCACACTGGATGGTGTGGCTGCTTTCCAAAATTAAAAGGCTCTTGTCTCTCTTCAGGAAATGGAAGAGTTTGTCCAGAGTTCAGGGGAACATGGTATCGTGGTGTTTTCTCTTGGCTCAATGATTTACAACTTAACCGAGGAGAAAAGTAAAACGGTTGCCTTGGCCCTCAGCCAGGTTCCACAAAAGGTCAGTTTCTGTAAATGATCTGCATTCCTGCCAACAAGATCAGCAGCACTGCTGTAAAATCCCTGCTTCCCTCAGGCCACAGCTCTCAAACTGCATTGCCTAAAGGTAGGCTCTTTACTTCCACTCAATGTAAGTGCTCCGATTTTTTTTTCTCTCCCCCCCCAGCAGCTCCAGTTGAAGTCACTGGGTTTGGGGCTTGCAAAGAAGCAGGGTTGAGTCCTGAGTGGTCACAGAAATTGAATTTATAGTATTTTTCTCATATATGACTCACTTGAACAAAACCATGTGGGGTGAGTTCCCATACCAAAATGAGGCAGTGTGGACTAGTGGATAGAGAGCAGGACTGGGTTCCATTCCTGGTTTGGCCACTGGCCGGCTGGGTGACCTTGGGCAAGTCACTTCACCACCTGTGCCTCTGTTTCCCCATCTGTACAATGGGGATAATACTGTTCTCAAAGCGCTTTGAGAGATCTAATAAATAGTATAATACCCTATTACAAAAGTGTGTAAATAACTCAAGTGCTCAAAGGAAGCCTTGCTAAACCAGGGCCTGATCTAAAGCCCATTGAAATCAATGGAAAGACTCCAGTAGACATCAGTGGGCTTTGGATCAGGCCCCAGATTGCATTGCAGTGCGATAGTGCAGCTTGAACCACAGCTCGTGTATCTTCAAACATTTTCATTCAAGGTTCTTTGGAGGTACAAAGGGAAGAAACCAGAAACTTTAGGACCCAACACTAGGATTTATGACTGGATACCCCAGAATGACCTGCTTGGTAAGACTCTGTGCTGGAAATGTTCCTAGCTGAGCTTTTCTCAGTATTGACAAGCGTGTTCCCTCCCCACTTTACTCACTTTTTTGTCACTTTACGACAAAAAGAGACTAGATTGCCCATTATACACACAAGCTAATCCTGTAACCAAATACAGTACCTCAGAGGTCACTTGGAGGCCAGGGTATTTAGTGTGTGTTATCTAGAGAGAGGTGCTTACTCAGCTTTAATTATACCCATGATGGTAGCAGAGCAAGGATAGGCTTCACAAAGGTACTTGGCGGTTCTCAGCTGTATGGACCGAAATAGCATTGCCCATAAAACCAGAGAGATAACATTGCTTTGTCCTGGGGCAACTACCCCTGGAATCAGTGTGTGTGGCTCCCCTGACAAAAACTAGAGTAAATACAAAGAAGGGCAGCAGAAGTGATGCAAAAACTGGAGTTACACTGGGATAAACTGGAGTACTGGGAGTGAATCAGGCCCGGTAACTGGTGTGTAGCATTTAAACATAAGTACCTAGAAGGCAGCCACTGCCTTTCCCTTCTTATTTGTATTCTATTGAATCTTTTTTTACAAAAATAAGGGGACAACGGGGGCATAAAAAGAGCAAAGAGTGAAGGGAGGGGAAGGAAAGGAAAGAAAGAGGGGAACAGAGGGGAAAGGAGAGTGACATCTCAGTTTCCATCTGCTAGGGATTAGTCAAAGGTTTCAAAAAGTTTAACCAATTTGAAAATACTTGGTCTGAGGTCCCTCTTCTCTGAAACGGGACCCGCCCTTTAACTGCCAGGTCAGCAGAGCCACTGAGCCAGGAATCTAGCTGAGCAATCGGAGTCGTCTGGCTAGAAGCACGGCTCTAGAAAGCCGAGCTTTCTGTGAGTTGGAGAATTGCCCAGCTGATGGGATAGATCCCAAAGCACACATCGGGGAAGTAGTTTTTAGGGAGGTTCTGTATCTATCATCATTTTAACCCTCCTGCCTACTTCTAGCCAAAAGGATTGTGTCCCAGGGCAGCCCCAGAACATGTGAGCCAGCATGGCTCCAGGAGACACACTTCTCCAGCTGCATCCAGGCACTGTAACTTGTGCGGGGATCGGTGTGAATGAAATAGAACTTTCTGCTGGGTCAGCCTTAATCGTAGATCAATAGCAGAGTCTGTAATGTTTTGCAAGGTATTTTCCCATTGGCTAGGGTTGAAGCATGTACATACCATTATCCGTCCCTAATGCTAGTCTGGAGTAATCAGGACTAGCCCCTTGTCAAACTAATCATTATTTACCTAGTTTGTACAAACTTGTTGCCTTCTTCCCTGGAATCTGAGCATTTATGTACCCCATCGTTCCTAAACGCTTCTCTTCTCCTATTCCAGGCCACCCCAAGGCCAAAGCCTTTATTACTCACGGTGGAACTAATGGGATCTATGAAGCTATCTACCATGGGATTCCCATGGTTGGGATTCCCTTGTTCGCTGACCAGTCGGATAACATTGCTCACATGAAGGCGAAAGGAATGGCAGTTGAGCTGGATTTTAACACAATGCAAGCCCAGGATTTAATTGATGCATTGAATATCGTCATTAACAACTCCAGGTAAGTTCAGTCTCTGCCTAATGGGACAGGGTTGTAGTAGCTGTGTTGGTGCAAGGATACTATCTGAGCCTGCAGCAGCTCCTGGAAGGTGTGGTCCAGAAATCAATTTCCCTCACATTGTATTTTGTGATCTCTTTGGGAAAGATCGCTCTGAAAAGGCCTTGGAGCAGCCCCTGAGATTGTGTAGTTTTCTGCTCCCTTCTTGGAGCAAGTTTGAATGAAGTCACCCAGCCAATTTCCAATTCACACATACGACGGGCAAACTTCTTCTTGGCTAGTTTGTGACACTGAGTCTTGGCTTCCCAACTTGCTACCACTGTCCGTAGGGACCAAAACCCTTAGCACTGGGGGAATTCCACCCGTCTCAAGCTGTGAAACACCAGATCTGGAGGGAAAACCCTGCAAATTGTCTTCCCAGAAGTATTTTTTGCAAGGGAAAATGACAACAGAAAAAGCTGGACGCTAGGAATGTCTTGTGGCGAACCCTCTGAAGAAGTCTCATTATGTAATAGCAAACTGGGGCTAGCTTATCTTTTCGGCTCACTTTAAATCTTGACTCAGGCCATGAGACTTAACTTATGTCAGCCCTTGCTGCAGTTATTAAATCGCTTGTGTGCGCGCACACTTGGCTCCTTGAGTCGGCAGTGCGCGTCCTCACCAGGAGCGCTTGTATTGATTGCATTGTCAGTGCAGGGCATTGTGGGACGGCTCCTGAAAGCCAGTAAGTCACCGTAAGCAATGCATCGTCTGCACTGACACTGCGTCGCCCTGATGACATCGACCATGACTCTACACCGCTCGGGGAGAGGCTGTTTCTAAATCAGCGTAGAGAGACACTTACATCGGTGGAGCCAAATTTAAGTGAAGACGCTTCCACAGCTAGGTCAACACAAGGCAGCTTACATTGACTTGACCCTGTAGTGTGGAGCAGGGAGTCTGGTCAGCGATCCCTTTGCTTGCTAGTTGCCCCATACAGTAGCTGTGTTGGGGAAAGCGCTGTTTCAGAATAACCACCGTGTCATTTTTGTTTCCCCCCCGATTCCTTCAGCTATAAAGAAAATGCAGTGAGATTATCCCAGATTCACCATGACCAGCCCATAAAGCCTCTGGACCGAGCTGTCTTCTGGATCGAATTTGTCATGCGCCATAAAGGGGCAAAGCACTTGAGACCAGCAGCTCATGAGCTCACCTGGTACCAGTATCACTGCCTGGACGTCCTGGCGTTCTTGCTCACCTGTGCAGCAGCTGCTGTTTTCATTGCTGTCAAATGCTGCTTGTTTTGCTGTAAGAAATGCGGTAGGATTGTAAAGAAGAAGAAAACGGAGTAGATTTGCTGTTCCCATGGGCCTGGTTCAGCTTGTTCGTGGTCCTGTTGATCTAGGCACATGCTTGAAGTGAGGTGCATGCTTTAATACCATGCGTAGCCAGGGCTGTGTTCTGATGAAGTAGTATCAGGAAAGTTGTGCATTTAGCAAATATGATGTTTACAATAACTTTCTTTTGGCTTGAATAAGAATGAATACTTAGCTGGATCCACCAATCTGACTTCTTCAGTGATTACACAGGGACTTGTCAGATGCTAACTGTGGCAATGATTTTCAAAATGTAACTTTCTGGAGACTTTATTTTAAAAGGACAAAGCCCAACTAGGTTTTAGGTCCTTTGCTGTATCTTCTACCTGCAGGTATTAAAGTTGATTTGCCCACCCTGCAATCTGTGAGGGTGTGTCCTCACTAGATCATCCAGAACCAAAGTGTCCATGTGTCTGTTGGTATGGCTCCTGGAGGAGCAGACACTGACTAGTTCGGAGCTCAGATAAGCAATCTGATGCTCCTAGAAGATGCCCACTAGAAAGGCCAAGACTTCTGAAAATAGCCATCTGCCTGTAGGTTCCGATGTCTATATTTAAGTGTCTTAATAGATACCCTGATGTTCGAATGTTCTGGGCATGCAGCAGCTGCTTCCGACTTCATTGGGACATGCTGGGTGCTCAACATGTTTGAAAAATCAGGCCTTTTAGCAACCACAGTGAGGATTGAGGAATTGGATTTGCAAAGTTAGGTGTGCTACTCCCATTGAATTTCACCAGACTCCCTTGGCCTCCTTCCAAAATCTCAGCCAAAGAGAAGAACTTCACGTCCCATGTCTGAAAGCCTTGTCCAGAGTATAAAATCGGAATGGTTGGTGTCGTGATATGGAGGCTCCAATCATATCCCTTCTGCATTGTGTCTCATGTGAAAAATCTTTCCGAAGTTTAATGAAACTTTGCCCTGAGTTTTATTTCTGTGGGTGAAGACACAATTTGATGGTTGAGAATTATAGTGCTGAGAATTCAGTAGGCATGTGCTAGAGTGTGGGCCCAAGAAAGGGGGTGGCTGTTAGAACGGCAGGGAACTCTCTATGCAGGGAATATCACAATCTCAACAGTGTAGAAATCCCAGGGGTCAAACCAGTACACAAGGGGATCCAGGAAATGGCAGAATAACTCGAGGGGTTTTATGGGAATCTAGGTCTGCCCCCTTTGCTCCATAGTATCCAGTGCTCAGCCTCCAAACCCTGGCCCAGAGCAACCTAGCAAGCTGAAGAAAGAGCTGCTCCGTCCAACCAAGGTGGGGAAAGTGACTGGGTGTGGTGGAAGGCATTCCACTGTGTCCCATTCCCTCCATACACCATGCATGCATTCTTCTGGCCTGCTGTATTGGGCTACCCCATGCTGCAGGACTCCCTCTTCCCAGTGGTCCCTCTTCTGTGGGGTGTGGAAAGTTAGCCTTAGGGTACACGGGCTCAGTTCATCCTGCTAGCCGGCCTCCACAGCAGAAACAGCAACTTGCACATCCTGACAGCTGCCAGAGCTCCCTGAAGACTCGCATTAACTTCAGTGGGCTTTGGCTCAGGCCTTAGCTCATCGTGCCACTAGTAATTCCCAAGCATCTGCTGCCATACACAGGAGTGGGTCACCTGTGCTACAGCATTCCAGAGCTGGTGGAGAGGACAGCTGCCTAATACCAGGCCTTGTGGCTTCATTGGTCTGTAAGAGGTTGACTTAAAATGCTCCACTCCTGGAAACACCAAGTGGAACTGCTAATTTCCCTCAGTAATTGGCAAACTTATTATCTATATAGTGGGCCAACTCCCCAGCAGCTCTAAATCCGTATAAATTGTTCTGTTGAGCGCCATGAAGCTGTGCCAATTTTATAACGGGTGAGGATCTGTCCCATTTATGATCCTGTGGTTTGCAGTATTGCGTGGTTGCTACAATAAGCTAGCCACCAGATCGTGTTTAAGAATGCTTTTAAAATTGCCTTTGTCAGACTTGGGTTGCATTTGTAAATGATCCAGTGCCTAATGAAAGGCAATTTACATTTGCCTGCAGACAAAGTTGCTAGAGAAAACAGTAAGGTTCTTCGTTTACAGCATATATTTTAGCAGCACTAATTTTTGGAGCTGGTTGTGACAAATCTTAAGCCTTTGGTTAGTTCAAAGCTATGTAAACCCTTAAATATAGACGATGGAAAAATGGCTCTGTTCCTAAAAGCTAAAGCTTCGATGCTAAACTGAAAATGGGACACTTCAATGTTGGTGGCGATTTAGGAGAATCTAGAATCCAGGGCCTACCCTAGCAGATATGCTGAGTATAAGACACACTAATTTGAATGGTCACGTTTCTGAGCATACAGAAAAATACCTAAATTGGTCATCAGCTATTGACACTAGAGTTATGTGATCTATCGAGACTCCCCTTGTAGCTGCAGTGCACAGCTGGTGTAAACTGCCCTATTGTAATCACTTGGGTGGAGCTAGGCCAGTTCACACCAGAGGATTAGGTCAATTAGCTATTATAAAATGTCTACAGAGAGCTACAGATTGCATAGGTCTGTGCTGGAACTCTGCAAAAATCTGTGCCCCTGATCCTGCAGTGAGATGCATGCAGGCTGAACAAAGTCAGTGGGAGCTGCATGTGCCCTAGGCTGTGCCCATACAGGCAGCTGGCATGAGCACAGCCTTGATTGCTGACATATAAAACATTCAGAGATTTGATACTGGGAAACATGAAGCCAAAGTAAGTTAGCTAGACCTGCTTGGAGTGGGGGGGGGAGTTTGTGGAAAGTATCACTGAGTTTTGACCAGCTGTAGTCTTAAGGCAAAACTGTGAGCCTACTCCATTAAACCCCATTATCATGACCCTATCCCTACAGGAAGATCTCTGCATGAGTGAGGGTATGCACTTTATTTGAATGTAAAAGGTCATACAGATTCAGGCTCTTGTGTAATTCAATGCTTGTTGCACTGGTTGAATGAGCTAGCTCCCTTCTGTGTGCTGCTTTAATACCTCTCCATCGCCACTGCTGCTAACCAAAATATTTGCTGCCTAGTGGATAGAGCTTGGGTTGATTTGTTAATAAAAGCAATTCCTATTATTGAGTGTCAAACTGATTCAGTCTATGTAAGATTTCTTCTACTAAAATATGCAAAGCTTAGGTTAATGCACATCAGTTCAAGTCAAGGAATTCAGCTGTAGAAGAGCCCACAGTAACCTGCCTTGCAATTTGTGCAGATGGACTGCTACCCACAGAAGTTACCATGCACAGTTGCAGCCTTACTTGACCAGGTTATTTAAAAGTTTGCTGAAGCAGGAGACAAACACAGAGAGGAAGTAGGACAGACTGAAGATGGACGAGAACAAGTATGTGGAGACAAAAGGGCCGCCTTCTTCAGAAAAACGTAGCAAGTTGAGTGCTCGACTCTTGCACAAGCCTGGCTCCAAGTGAAGGAGCTGAACATGTGAAATCTGGCCATAAACCTGCTTGGCTTTTATACTCCAGCAAGTCGCTGCCTCATTGCTACTGCCATAATTTATTCTTCTTAGGATGATGCACACGTGTGCGTGTACACACATACACACACACACTAACTATAATTTGCCAGTTACTGAAGTAGCTCTGCAAGCCATGGTTCAGGTGACAAATTAAGGTGAAGGCAAATTACAGATAGCTTATGCATGGTTCAGCACTGTATGACAGCTGTAAGAGCTCAACTTGCTAGGATCCAGAAGGTTCCTGCCACCTGTTATGTAACTGGAGCCAATGTAGCTTAGGTTGACTTACCACGGTGTCTACACGGCGCTGCGTCCACGAGAGATGCTCTCCCGTCGACTTCCTTATTCTTCTCGGGGAGGTGGAGTATCAGGGTCGACCAAAGAGCATTGATTTTGTGGGTCTTCACTAGACCCACTAAATTGACACCTGCTGCATCGATTGCAGCAGTGCTGATCTACCTGTAACTGTAGACATGGCCTAAGAATAATACATTTCAACCCAAAAGTTAACTCAGTAAAGTGAGAACAGGGAAATGCCTCTAACTGCATGCAGAGAAGAGTGGTTTTTTCCAGTGAACTCTCAAGTTGTCGGTTAGCTCTCTGGTTTTTACTATCCCAAGTTTAAATTCAAATCTGTCCTGTTCAAGAGCATTTACAATACAGAAGTCAATGAAATATCCCATGGCATTTGCTATGGCATGTTAAGTAGAGGCATTCCTTTGTTGGCTCTGCACAGTGGGTGTGCGCCCTGTAATTTTGTTTGGATTGGGCAATTGACTGACATGGGGATGGTTTGGATCTCTCTTTCACTGGAGTGGTGTTGAGACTGGCACAGGGCTAGGACATTAAAACCAGATTGCTTCAAATCCATGAGAGTAATTCTCCATAAGTAAGTTATTGAGGGCATAGTAGTTACACAGCTCCCCCACGAAAAAGAAAAGTATAACATTTTAATCAACTGAGTATTTTGTTCTGGTTTAATCCCAAAATCCATGAAACTCCTGCAGCGATTCAGGAAGATAGGACTATGAACCTACCTATTCCCATAAACGTTAGGCCGTGTCTACCCTACTGGCTAAACTGACACAGCAGTGATCGATGCAGCGGTGTTCATTTAGTGGGTCTGGTGAAGACACACTAAATCGATCTGTACTCCGCCACCCCAGGAGGTGGAAGCTATGTCAACAAGAGAGCATCTCCCATTGACCCAGCGCAGCGTAGACACCGCTGGAAGTCAACCTAAGTCACGTCGACTTCAGTTACATCATTTACGTAACTGAAATAGCGCAACTTAAGAGTTCCAGTGTTCGTGTAGGCCAGCCCTTAGTTTTGGTGATACTGAGCCCCAGCTTGTATCTGTTAAGGACAGCTGTCTGGGTTGAATTTCACCCATTGGAAATATCTTTACTGAGGAGGGAAAATAGGTAACTTCTGAATACACAGGCCAGCCTTCCTAGAACTGTTAGCAAACCTGGAAGCCTTTAAAATAACAAGCCAAACTAAAATTTCAATGGTTTCAATTGTTACCAATTTATTATTATTTTTTTTTTTATAAAAAACAGTAGCAATGTAGAATACAGCCACATTTTCTGCTTCCACACACGCAAACTGTGACCATTCCAAGCAATGTGTACGTTTTAGAGAGAGGCTAGACAACAGCATGGACCAGAAGGTTACTGAACACAGGAAGATTTTTAAAAAGATTAAAAATTAGCTATCAATAGTGTCTTCTTAATATTGCTTTCATTATCGAAGACTGACAAAACACTCTACAGCGAAGGGGTTAGAAACCAGGAAAGCAAAAGGCTGCTACAGCACTGCCCCACGGGTAAAGCATCACACTTCCATCGGTGCGTTACCTGATAGCAGCTTTTTTTCCACTGAACCATGTGAAACGACAAGTAAGAAAATAAAGCAAAAAAAAAAAAAAAAAAAAAAATTATGGCAGTTATCCATCAATATTTAAAAAACCCTAGGATGAAGTCACTAGAAGTAGATGAACACTTATTGAAAAGGAACCAATATCTACATTCTTAACTGTTTCCCATTCTCCAATAAAAAGGTCAACTCAAATATCAACTTTGTGCATTTTTTCTTTTGGCTGATTGAGTTTTTCCAGTTCATAGTTTACTGCATGCTTGGAACAAAGAGGGTCATTGTAAAACCTTCTACACAACAAACTAAGTAGACAGCTGAAAATAAAGTGTACTACTTGTAAACACACAAAAAAATACAAGCTTTGTTGTTCTGTTTCAAATGACCACTGGTTCCAGATGGATTATCTTCTATATCTGCCTCTTTCACCCCTGTCTCTGTCCCGCTCACAAATTCTCTCTCTCTCCCTTTCCCGATCCCGTCCCCGTTCTCTGTCTCTCCTGTTGTCTCTGGGACGATCGCGCTCCCTCTCCCGCTCTCTCTCCCGAGGTCTGCTTCTCCGACCACTGACCACTGCTTGTGTGCGACGCAGAAAGTCATCTACCCTCATATCATAGTCGTGCTGTGAAAGAGAAGGACAATGCTATTTATTTAATTGCCCAGTCTGAAAGTCCCAGCACTTCACCCATTCACTACTAGGGCCTTTTGAAAACCCAGGATCAAAAGCAGCGGATAATAAGAAACTTTAGCATAAACTTTTTCATAGCAGTGGCACAAGTTTCCTCCCCTCTCCAGACAGATTCCAAAAAATCCTTACTGATTTGGACTTAATTTCAACCAGGGAAGTGTACGCATTGACAGTTGGAAGCCTTCCACAAACCTGGGCCAAGAAATGGTGGGACTTGTGCTCCTAAGTCCCTCGGGGAGGTTTCAAAAGCACCCAAAGCCTTGATTTAGGCACCTCAGTGACCTGATTTCAAAAGTACATTTAGGAGCCCAGCTGTAAGGCCAAGATTTTCAGAAATAAGAAACCTCCTGTCTGTTTAGGTTCCTAACAACCCCCAAATTCCTCCCATTCCTACTTCTGCCGGTCCACTGAGTTTTATTAGGATATTCACATTTTGAATATGTTTAGGTTCCTAACAACCCCCAAATTCCTCCCATTCCTATTTCTGCCGATCTGTATGATTTGCCCCGTCTCCTCTGCTGTCATGTACACTTACTACTCGTTTGTCTCGGTATCTTGCATCGTGTGGTACAGGGTGGTGTCCTGAGTATGGAGGGTGAGCTTGAGGTGGAGGAGCATGGTGCTGATAATAAGGGTGATGGGGAGGCTGTTCCATAGCTGGATAGGGTGGCTACAATGAAATTAAAGGCTGTTTGTTGAACACTCCGAGATACAGTGCGTATCACCCGTAAAGTTAGGGTTACAGGTACAATTTACCTGCCACTCTGAAGGGAAACAACTACAACATTTAAATATATTCTCCTCTGCAGGTGGACTGTGGTTTAAAACATTATCTTGCATACAGAGTGTATAGCAGGACACTGCAGAGATTCCAGCCAGATCTTCTCACTGAACTTCAGCTACCAGCATTTATTTAAAACTATATCCCAAAAGCACTTAAAGATACTCATCTGCATGCCTGACAAAGAGAAATACTGTGAACACTTCAGCTTTCATGAGTTCACTAGGTGTTGTACTGGCTACCTCATACAGGATGGAGTCATGCAGACAAGCATATCCTGGGCTTAGTGAGTTTTCAAGGCCGAAGCACCTGTTATTCCACTGAGTTTTATTAGGATATTCACATTTTGAATGCAAGGCTTATTCCACAAGATAAAAATACACAGCCAAAAAGCCAGAAGCTAAACTGATTATATATATATATATATATATATAAAAAAAAAAAGAGCAGCATTTTGGCCATTCTCTTCCATGTCCCCCCATCCTCAAACAAGTTGCTTCCCCTCAACTTGTCGTACTTCCACTCCCTGCATCAGCCAGGCCATTCTCCCATAAATAGTCACCACAGGGTTTTGCTTGCATAGTGATTCCAAATTGAACTGCTTGGGAGGACTGGATTCGAGTGTAAATGCGTATTTAGCCAGCCTGTAGAGACGGGATGGGTAGACGGACATGGGTCACAGAACTGAGTTTTCTCTGAAGAGCTATTCCCTTCCTGCAGTCTGATAGTACCATTTAAGTATTTTTGTACACATTGGCTTTTTTTTGTTCAGCTAGGAGTGAGAAGCCATGGGGGCATCTTTGCTGCTGGCAAATCATTTGACAATTCCCAATTACAAGAGTCACAGCAGAGATCATGCTATAAATACACAAGTGTTATTGAGAAATAACCGCACAATGACTATCCAACTCCAGACACAGCCAGAATGCAGGGAATTGGATAGCTGAGAATAACTAGTTATTCCTCAGTAACTGCAGATCATTCCTGCCCTCCAATTGGCAGAGAACCTCATCTCAGTATAACAAAGATAGCAACTGGTACATTATCGTACACTCAGCGTATGAATAATAGTTTGCTGGTATGTGTATTTGTTTGCTGGTATGTATATTCAACTGAATACACAAAGGAACAAAAAAGCCAGTGCCATAGAGCAGCATATCTAACCAGGACCATGCTAAATACACTCCAGTGCTTCCTATATGCTTTACTGCCCATGCCAGACAACTCTTGCACTGTACCAGAGTGTATCTTCTACCATGCAAGTTCCCGGTGCCACAGACCCGTCAGTGGCCAGTTTCCCTCCTGCTGTATTCCTATTCAACCTTCTTCAAATATTGATGGATTACTGGTCTGATCACATCCATTATAGTGCATTGGAAGGAGAGTTCTGTTGTGGTTTTTTTTTTTTTTTTATGAGAACAAACTTCCTCACTTTTTTTTATGCATTCAAACTAAGCTGGATTCCTATGTCCTAGTACATATTAGGCTGTCAAGACAGCTTCAAGATACAAATATGTTGTTTGATCACTGTTAGTGAGAGTGATTACAATATCTTGACATTACCTACTGTAATTCGCCCCATTCAATTTTGTTTCCCTGCAACACTTCATAATTTACTGTACACAGCAGAAGTACCTGGCACTTTACTAACAGAGTACGAAGGCTGAGAGCCGCTCAGGAAGAGCAGGCACATCCACATGGTAATGTGGGGGTTATTTTCAATTAGAAAATGAAGCTGAACAAGACACAAACCATTCCTTGCCATGGTGGCGGTGGTCCCATGCTGTGGAATTCCCTCACGTAATCATTGTAGGACTACAATGAAAGAGAACAATATGAACATTTGATAACTTCTTGCACTTCCAAAGTTGTTATGTTAAAAACAAATGCATCAACCTACCCCATTTAAAAACACATCTCGGCGAACTCCTGAAAATCGTCTGTTGGGAATAAGATTTGTAAAACTCAATCCAGGTGATTGATATCAACAAGTTACCAGGACATAAAAATGAATAATATGAACACATCTTACCTGTCTACTTCTTGATACCTGGGATCCTTTATATACCCTGTTCAAACATCAAGCAGTGTTATCAATCCAATTTACCATTCACCATAACAATCCTAAATTACAGTCGTTAACATCCACCCTTCCACTGCAACAACCTCCTCTTACAGGTATGTTCTTGTATGCGCTGCTGTTCTTATCTCACTTCAGATGTGCTTGCAAAATAGTTTCTACAGACTTACAGCGGGTCTTTGATAGTAAACGAATGGCATACAGAAAAGGGCATTCCAACGTTAAAGAATGGATAAATACACTCTTATGAGCTTGCATGCAGTACCAAAAAAGAATTGGGAAGGGGATATTTCTGCAGACAAGGACTAGACTGAATTGCTTGGCAATGCTCATGCACTTGATTATTGGCATGTATTGATTAACTGGTCAAGATTTCTACCTATTAACTGCATGTCCAATAGACAGGGTTAATCTGGACAGCTCGATGCAACTATTGATGGAAGTTTCTTGAGATTAAAAATTAGGTCAAAATTTACAATGGATTATGATGGCACTAGTATAGTCTTAAAAAATGAGCAATTGGCACCTCTCGCTTTAAGCAGTTCCACAAAAATCATTTGTAAAAGGTGGAAGGAATCAGGACATAGTAAAGCATTTTCGCAGTGCTACAGAAGTGATTTTTTAACTTTAATTCTCAGCTGTAAATAATGCGCTTGGAAGTTTGACTAATGATGACTGCACTCTATTAAAGTAACTTCTTTGAAGAAATCAGCCTCTGAAGTCTATTCAAACTGGACACTGAAATATAAGCAGGCTTTTTAAGGTTTAGAAATCTACTACGGAAATAATGCATTATACGCAGAAGTACACATTCCATTAAGACTTCCTGGACTGAAGTCTGTCCTGTCCCAACACTGCCTTTTTCAGCAGCAAAGGTACCCTGGTAATACTGCAATCTGTGGCTGTTGCATTTACACTGTTGAAAAAGCTATTTTATTTCTGAGGACCCTAACTTTTCCAGCTGAACCTCCTCTCCGCCCTGCCAGTGGACCACTCTTGGAAAGGAAAAAAAAAAAAAAGCATGAGGACTCTCTGACCCGCTTTATACCAAGTTTTTAAAAGTTTCTCTGAAAACAAAATGGGAACTTCTAGTACCATCCCACACATGACTTATGGGTCATGGGGCCCAGTTGTGAATCCCAGTTAAAAGTCTACAAAAAATGGTACAAAAAGTTCTCAATTCATTGCAAATAAATGCTTGTCAATCACCAATTTAAATTTGAAACCAATATAAAGATTATGGAAAAAAGTTAACATATGTCTATCATGGCCTATTTCTTCAGCTTTTCATTGGAAGTGGTACTTTGATAGTTCACCTTCACGATTAAGTTTCAGGTTACTGTTTACGGGCAAGAAAGGCGCTCATCATAGAAATGAAACTCTCCCACCATTTAGGAAGCAATGGAGTTTGAAATGGTTATTTTAACTGTCTGGGTGACCACCTAATATAAGCAGGGTGGCCCAATTACTTTATGACTACTGAAGAATTTACACTAAACTTAAGGTGGGATTTTCAAGAGGGCTCAGCACTGGCCTAACTCAGCTCCCAGTGAAATAAGTGGGAGATTTACCATCAACTTCAATGAGAGGAGAGGTAAGCAATGCTGAGCGCTTTTGAAAAATCCCACTCTAAATCCTAGTCACATATTAAAAGCTCATTAGGACCTGTATGAATTCAAAATTCCATAATAAAAATGCAAATACTTTTACATTTGTGCACATGAGATATTAACCTGGTCTTTGGTGAAACTCAGGGGGATAGTCAATCCTTGGTTTCTTTCTGCTGTTATGAATATCATAATCCTCTGGTCGACGCCTATACAAATTAGACATTAGAGATTAAACAAGGTTGTTTGGCGCATTCCTCACAGCAGCATCCCCTCACAGAAAAAAAAAGCACCATGAGCTGGCCAGGATCTCTGTTTAGAGTCATTCAGAACTCAGTCAGCTTTACATATGCTTCACAGTGTCAAGAGTTTACAAATTTAAGCATTAGGTTTAACTTCAAATCACCAAAAGCCATACTCTATGCTAGATAAATACACTTGACTATCGCTTTTTAGGTATAAACAGACTGACAGTAAGAGAGGAACTTGATCCAACCATAGCTTAATATCCAAAGAGAATATTTAACAAGCTGGTCTAAAACAATCTCTTAATTTACGCTTTAACACTATACTTTCCACTTTACCTCTTATTTAACCTAAAAGAATTAGACAAAAAAAGAGACTCAGTAAATCTGATTAATCAGTCAAACTGACAAATCTAATATAGTTACCTCATTTGCAAAGTGTTTTATCCATTTTACATGGACACCTTTTTGCTAAAATTTGTTAGCCACAGGGCAGACAAAACTTTTGTAAAATGAAAGCCTCTTTCCAGGTACATTTAAAAATAAATGTGTGCATGATTTGCACACATGCCTCTTTCACCATTAGCTAGCTAACTTGATTGGACTAGAAGTCTTTTTGGATTGTCACTGACTAATCACTAAATTACCAGTTTAACCTCAGTTCCTTCTAAGGAAGGATTAATTCTAAAAACTGAAGCATCCTAACTGAAATAATTAGAGCTCTTGTCTAAAGACTGTTCTGTTGCTGATGTGAAGCATTAAAAAATCTGCAAGAACTTCACTCATGCTGGGGGAACCCATTTTAAAAGCAGCTCCATTCCAGTTATTGGCTTGAGTTAGTTCTTCAATAGACTTATGCTGGTCATTAGTGCCCCTCCACCAAGAAAATATATAGGCCAATCACTTTTTAGTATTAGATTGTTTAAAACATTCTGAATTTTCCAGCAACAGGTATAGTTCCTTGATAAAGGATTCAAATTAAAGTTCCTTCAAATCAGTTAACCATTTTGCAAAACTATACCAGCTGTTAATAGCTCTACCAATTGACCTGTTTCCATAACAATCATTTCTCCTCCCCCTTCCCACTTTCTAGTTTTTAAAAGCCCACTTTACCCAGTATCAAGTTTTTCGTTTTTTTTAATGAAAGCAGATTCTTCACCCTCTGAGCAAAAAACCCAAAAACCAAAGCAGTTGCATCTACAGCAAAATCAGATTAAGAAAAATAAAAGCTGGTGTAAAGAATGAACATACCGCTTTCTTGTAGTTTTGAGAGTGCATTTACGACCGGTATAAAACATGATAGTAACAGTTCATATAGTAGTCCAACTACTGACTTTAAGCTGTAAGCCACATACATAAATGGAGGCCCTGGCAGGCTTGAGAAGGTGTGGTGGTGTTATATGTATAGTTTGCAGTCCATTGCAAAACCTTCACTTGTAAATACTTTATTGCACTGGAAACCTCTTAGCTTAACTTCAAAAGCCATCTTGGTGCTCAGTCCTTTAAAGCCAAAAATATGGGGGCGCTGCCAGGTTTCCTCCTACCTACTCGTTACAGTGTCCTTTTTAAGCTCAAGGAAATGGGGACTCTTGTTGGGTATCTGTACCTACCACAGGATGTTTCCGCAAAGAGGAAACTTAACCAAAGGTTTCAGCCCAAACCATACAGTCTTTAGCAGGAAAAAAAACTTTAGATTTATCTGTAAGCAAAGTGGCTACACACAGGGAAAAGGTGTTTGGTAGAAGGGCTTATATCAGTTCTTTGCAAAGACTTCTCCAATTCTGTAACAAGTTATACCCCCTTTTCCTGGTAAATGCTGTTAAGTTCATAAAGCAGTGATCAATAACCATGTCGATCCTCTAAAAACACTTTAAAGTCCACAGGTACTGCCAACATCTGGAAAGGTTGTATATACAGACACAGCAACAGCCATTCTTTTTGGTTTGTTGCCGGGTCTCCAAGGGCCACTCGATCCCCTTTGGAAAGAACCTACTGTTTTCAGAAGCTCAGCAAGATGTGTGAATTCAGTGGTTACATGTTAGAGAATATTTGGCAATGGGGTTAACACATCACGGTGATACAATTTGAAATAGTCCCAATAATGCTCCTCTTGAATATCAAAATTATTTAAATATTTTATCCTCAAAATGAGGCGGCATCTTCTGCAAAATTATAAGTGATCCTTATAAAAGTCCCATATTTGATAAGGCTTATCCAGAGACACACCTGAAAGAAAAGGCTTTTAACAAGATATTAACATATTTTGGCATATAAAGACTTCCTCTTCCTCCATCTAGCCTGCTCATAATAAATCCAAGCTTACCTATGGCTGACATTACATGTTGTGTTATCTGTATAAAAGATCTAGTCTAAACTAGACAGCTTTATTTATATAAGAACTATTTTTCTGCAAAAGCAAAGATCCCCATTTTCCTCTTGAAATATGATAGATCGGGGGACAATGTGAAATCCTCAATGAAGCCACAAACTCGTCCATGCAGCTTGATTTGAGGATTTTCTCTCTTCTTTATCGCAGGGAAAGCTTTTGATGAATCACATTCCTCCATCACGTTATTCTGATACATGTGCCTATTATCAGTCCAAAGAACGTTTCTAACCTTCCCACATCCCGGACTGGTTCTCGACGGGATGGACGTCCTCTTGATCGGGGCTGTGAATGCATTCGTCGCTTGTGCCGCATTTTATGAATGACTTGATACAAGTCAATGCTTTCATCAGGAGGGAATAGGAGACAAAGCTGGGTTCCACATTCAAGCTCAATTTCCTAGAATTAGTTAGAAGTTAAACAGTGATTTACAAGCTGAAAACAAAGAACCTCTCTCATTAATTACTTTCTCCAGGTACAAGAAAGACTTTGAAAAGGAGACCTCAATCCCACAAAATAATGAGCACAGTACAGTTTTATTAGCTTCAATGTTTGGGGATATTTAGCGTCATCATAAAATAGCCCTCTGCTGGGGACACAATACCTTCCTAATGGCCATCCAGGTCAGCTTCATTTCATTATTGTTTAAAATTGAAAGAGTTTTTTGTAATCACATAAAATTAAGGAAAATAATCACCACGTACCTTAATCAGTTTACACTGTAGTCTGGAATATATGGATGATAATCCCACAAGCATGGTGAAGCAGATTTATTTTCAAGAATTAAATGTTATCCAAACTCAGTGAAAGAGCCATAAGCAGTTTGTGAAACTGAGGTTTAATTTGTGTAATTACTGTATATTATGTTTCTAGCATATAAGGCAATTTGTTACAGCTAACTTAAAGCATACATTTTAATTACATTCCCTGAATATACTGGAATATGCTCTCCAATGGTTCATTAATTTCATATAATCATTTTAAAAAGGGGATTGACTGCAATTCTTCCGACAGTTAGGGGGACAGAAAGTATTTTCGTTTTAAAACATTTGTTTAGCCATTTAAAGGGCAACTGTCAAAGAATCAGATAAAATTCCTTTAAACAATATTAATAAAAATTTTAAAAAGCATACTCTGATTTGCACTGTCCGTTTGCTTTTTGTAAATTATTAATTTTGAACAGTAAAATCGGATAGATAGTTCCACTGCCTCTAGAGCCACTTTTACTTTGTTCCTATGTACAAGACGAACCGCGTTTGGATCTACCGCACTGCAGGGGAATATTTAACCCGCAACACCCCCGCTCAAAAAAAAAAAAAAAATTGTTTTTTTTTTAAATAAATAAAAACCATTCATGTTGATTTTGAAGAGCATTTTTAAATAAAACGTAAGTTACTGGAGTTGACAGCGTCCATTTCAGTGTATTCTCGAATATTTGGTAGAACTAAGAGGTACCAGCTTGCATTTTAAAGGTGTGCCTATTATAATGGTAGAATGTGTCAGAAGAAACTTAATACATAAGGCAAACCCAGGGCAAAAGACAGAATTGAAAGCACCAGAACTTGTTCTAAAAAGCACAATACTCTACTACAAAGTGAAAGTTATAGCACCACAAACTTAACATAAAATTCGTTACACTGCAACTTTGAAAGTTTGTTAGCACCAACTGCTGCTCATCACATTATATCCAGACCAAAATTGCTGATAATTTGCTTAACCTAACTGATAAACTTACTTTTGCAATTCCGCTCCCTCTCCAGTACTATGAGCAATCAACCTTGCCCCACATATGCCCTTGTCAACGAAAGCTGTACTGCAAGAGCTGAATAGTTATAAGAGTTTAAAAGTTATCACACCTTGAGTAAGTTTATCTAAATCATGTCTTTTGTTTCACTTTATTACTAAAGGCATTGATTAAAAAAATTGACAAACCTGTCCGTCACGTCCAATCTTTACTGGTTTATGTTCATTCCAAGGATTGGTCAGGTGAGCAGATTTAGTGAAGGGTAATTCACGCCTAAATATGCAAGTAGTATCATTTATAGTTATTTTGTCTATTTAGTTTAAAAAATGCATACAACAGGACATTATGTACTGTATAACATTAATTTGCTGTACTCATTAATTTGCCCTATGACATGATCCTTTGAGAATTACTGACTTAATCCATGCATTTAGATATCTGTATTTCAATATTATGGAGTTCAGAAGATACTAGTCTATTTTACAAAAAAAACACCCAAACAATGTTAGCACGGAGACCTCTCACTACAGCACTCTAACTTCTGAGGCGATAAGAGCACATACTAATTTATAAATGCTGGTTAGCAAGGTTCTCTTGTATAGATAAGACTATTATCGTTCACTGTGCTACTAAATAACAGAAGTACCAACTCTGACATACTGCCGCCTAAAATGCTAACATATAAATCTGGTAACGTTCGAGTTCTGGTGGGTACAATTCTCTAGATTTTGTCTGAGCCAAGTGGAAGTAGCATTACATCTTTGAGGATGCATAAGATTATTGGATAATCACTGGAGGAAATTTCCTACAAGTGCTCCCAGAACTTGATCATCTTGCTTATGTTTGTTTTATGACCTTTTAGTAGGCATGTCCCATCACTTTACCTACTGTTTTACATCAGATATGCATAATTTATTCCATCCAAAAAGGAGCATCTATTCCCCCCAACCTGGCCTTCATTTTAACAAGTTTTGAGGCAGTAGCATCTCTCGTGCTTAGCCAGACCCCATGGTACAAAACACTTCCCCTCTGAGTTTTTATTCTGCTCTCCAGGGCTGCGAGTCCAGAACATTTCAAAGGAACACTGTTTTATAAAAGGAAGATTTTAAGGTAACTGCAAACAAATGCTTGTAATTTATTAGGCTACTAAAAAAAAGGAAGCGCTCAGTTAAAAAAAATCCTTGTGTAAAATGTTTAGGACTATGCAAACAAAAAGCAATTGCTATAGCAATCTCACTTATAGGAAGAAGTCCCAAACCCAGCTATAGTAATAATGGGGCAGATTTTTCCCCACTGAAGTGAATTTCAGTCAGATGGAAATTTTCAAAAGGGGTGCAGCCAAACAACAGATAGAATGTATAAATGCTACTATTTAAATGAACAGAAATATTTACCTGCAAATCCAGTCAATTTTAAAGACACCTCCCAACATTTTAGCATTCATTCCTGCAGGCAGAACCCAGTGTATTGGGGATCCTCCATGATGGGATTCAGACGAGAGCCTTGCAAATCCTAGAGGAGTTGAGATAGCAGAGGGTAACAGAATAGCTTCTTTAAAAAACAAAACCAACACCACGCCACACATATCAAATGTTACTTTCATTTACCTTGGAATTTTCCACTTTCTCTCACAGAAAATATTAAAATAACACTTCTTGCTGCTCTAAATGCAGCATTAAGCTTCTTCTCGTTCACTGGAAGAGTTGACCAAACACCCTACAAAAAAACCCAAGGGAAATGTACACAAGTCAGTCACTGCAAGAAACTATTCATTAACTCAATATTTTAAAAGAGATTTAAATGGGGGGGGGGGGGGGAGGAGGCCAGGCTAATGGTCTGGAAGAAAATACTGTGGGGCAGCTGTATTGGAGACCTAGTGGTATTGCCAACCCCAGTGTTAAAAAGTCATGAGATTTAATAATAATAATTAAAAAAGAAAAAAGGCTCATGTTTAAGCCAATGTGTTGGTTATTTGCCTTCTGGTTTCTGAGTTTTTAGGGTGTACCCAGGTCATCTTTTCAAGTTTTTCTTCTGCAAAAATGACAGTGAGAAACTTAGTTTATATTTTAAAGAAGATCCTCACATAAAGCCCCACCTCCTGGAGTCAGGTTAAGTTTAACACAAAATATCATGAGACTTATCATAATTTAAAAAAAAAAAAAATCAAATCACAAGATTGGGCAACACTGGGATGACAGAGCTGAAGAATACTGTAGAAAAGCCATAGTTAATATCAAGGGGAGAGCTCTGCCTGCAGAGTGTTTCAGGCTCTATGCTTCAATTACTGGCACTGAATGCGTTACAGACTAGCCCATGCCAAAGGCACAGAAGAACAGTTACTTTACATATAAAGACTGCAAGTAAAGTAATAGTGCTCAAGAATTTGAGCAGTGAATGTGCTGTTGCCAGCTCAGACAGGAAAACATGCTATTGTGGCTTTATTCTCCCAGCAGAAAAGCAAAGGTGCCAAGCACCCACAGCTATGACTTTCCACAGTCCAAGCCCAAAGTTAAAACCCTACTGCAAAGGATTTAATTTTAAGCTTCATTTGATGGTTTTACTTTTTCAATTTTAGCACAGTTTAATTAAAAAAAAAAAGGGGGGGGGGATAGGCCTCCTGCCCCACCCAAACTGGGTAACATATTGTACTGACTTTTCCCTGTATTTCCTTTCCACATTATTGCCAACGTGTAACATGCAAATACAAACTGCCCTATCATCTTCTATGTATGTGGAAAGACAGCTGAGCTGCCCCTGTGGCAGCACCTCCTTCGGCCTAGAAGGGTGATCTGGAGGACAGGCAATAGGGTGGCCAGAGAGATGCACCATACCCACCTCTTCCCAGACATTACTCAGAGTAGACACATCATAATACAGCCAGAGACTACAGTTCTGTGCCCCCCCCCTCCAACCCGGCCTATCACATGGGTGTAGTTGAACTCCCATTTTAAAAAGGGAGGTGGAAGTCTCAAGGGAGCTAATGGCTTCAGAAGCCATAGCAGTAAAAGACCCTGTTACCAAGAATTAGTGATCCAGCCCAGTGCCCTATTCTACAATGGGGCACACTCTGCCCCTCAATGAAATGGTGAAAACCCTTCACATGGAACTCCACACAAATCTCTCTCTGACAGGAAGCAGTGAGGCGGCCCAAACTTATTTCCTTTCTGAACTGTCTTGCTCCCCGCTCCACCCTCATTGAGTGAGGCTACAATCCAGGATGTATTTTAACCATTTACTCAGTGAGGGGTAAGTTGCCCTGCAAGAAAAGCAGACTAAACAAACAGGAAAGGTCAAACTTGGAAGCCTAAAACTAGGCACCTAAATAACATGTGGTCTGATTTCACAGATTCCGAGCACCCCAGCTTGCATTAATTTAACTTCAGGTACTAAAGTTTTTAAACTGATGAAGTGTCCACATATACACAAGTCAGCACCCCTTTACAGCTGTTGAAACTAACTGCATTAAAATGAAATATCCTCCAAAACAAAAATCATGATATACTACACATATCTAGCAATGCAGGAACTATGCCCTGAATAAATTTAGTAACCGAAGAGAGACCATGTGCCACATTTTTCAAGAAGTTCTGACAGATTAAGCTCTTTCAGGAAAGGACTTCATTCTGTGTTTATTTAGCACCTAGCACAATGCCTGGTCCATGACTGGGGCTCCCAGGAGCCACAATAATAATGATAGTATTAATATTAAATACCCCATTTTTCCCCTAGATTCAGACATGTTTTTAAAAAAGTTATATTTGAAATAAATTTCTTGTAGCAAGTCAAATGTTGCTCCAAAATGAAGTTACTTACCTGTAACTAGAGGTTCTTTGAGATGCGTGGTCCCTATCTGTATTCCACTGGGGGTTATGCGCATACACCCCATGTGCCCGGAGCTTTTGAAAGTACTAGCATCTGCCCGTCTGCACATGTGCCCTTGCTTCGCCTCATGGTTTCAACTGAGGCAATAAGGGGCGGGGTGGACTGACTGTGCCTTCAGTTCTTTCTTCAAAGCAAAACAAACAGATCTGCGGCAGAGGGGAAGAACGGTGGGACTGGAATACAGATAGGGACCACACATCTCGGAAGAACCTCCAGTTACAGGTAAGTAACTTCCTCTTCTTCTTTGAATGATAGTCCCTACTGTATTTCCCCGAGGGTGACTGACAAGCAGTACCTAGTCAGGAGGAGGGTGCAAGGAAGATGACAGAACCGTGGAACAGAGAACAGCCGCACCGAACGAGGCATCTGCGGCAGAGTCTTGCACCAGGGCAAAATGGGGAAAAAAAGGTAAAGGTATGCACTCAACTCCATGTGGCCGCCCTACATATGTCCATGAGTGGCATGTCATGAAGTGCAGCCATTGTTGATGCCTGTGCTCTCACAGAGTGGACTCATACCTCAAGGGGTGAAGACAGCCCCGATAATTGATAGAGCATGAAATCCACTTAGAAATCCTCCGAGTGGAGATGGCCTGCCCCTTAATCCTTTCCGCTATAGTGTCCAAGAGTCCCCAAGGGACTTCCCGAACGGCTTAGTCCTCTGCAGGTAAAAGACCAGGGCCCTACAGACATCAAGGGAGTGAAGGCATGTGGCTTTGGAAAGAAGGCCATACATGTATGGGTTGGTTGAGGTGAAAGCAGGAAACCACTTTTGGCAGAAACTTGGAATGCAAGCGCCGGGAAACTTTGTCCTTATGGAACGTGGTGAAGAGAGCGGGGAGGTCGGCCATCATGGCCCCTGGTTCGCCTACCCTTCTTGCAGAGGTAACAGCTGCCAGGAAGACAACCTTCACGGAGAGAAGAAAAAGGAAACAGGAGGCCAGAGGTTCGAAGGGTGAGTTCATCAGTGCTGTGAGGACAAGGTTGAGGTTCAGGGTAGGGCTGTCGATTAATCGCAGTTAACTAAAAAAAATTAATCGCAATTAATCTCACTGTTAAACAACAGAATACCAATAGAAATTTAAATATTTTTGATGTTTTTCTACATTTTCAAATATATCGATTTCAATTGCAACACAGACTACAAAGTGTCCAGTGTTCACTTTATTTTTGATTATAAATATTTGCACTGTAAAAAAAAAATTTTTCAATTTACCTCATAACAAGTACAGTAGTGCAATCTCTTTATCATGAAAGTGCAACTTAAAAATGTAGTTTGTTACAGAACTGCATTCAAAAATAAAACAAATGTAAAACTTGAGAGCCTAAGTCTATTCAGTCCTACTTCTTGTTCAGCCAATCGCCAAGAGAAATAAGTTTGTTTGCATTTACAGGAGATAATGCTGCCCACTTCTTAATTACAATGTCACCTGAAAGTGAGAACAGGCGTTTGCATGGCCCTGTTGTAGCTGGCATCACAAGATATTTACATCCCAGATGCGCTAAAGATTCATGTGTCCCTTGATGCTTCAACCACCATTCCAGCGGACACGCGTCTATGCTGATGACCGGTTCTGCTCAATAATAATCCAAAAGTAGAGTGGACCGACTCATGCTTCATTTTCATCATCAGAGTCAGCTGTAGGCCAGCAGAAGGTTGATTTTCTTTTTTGGTGGCTTGGGTTCTGTAGTTTCTGCATCAGAATGTTGCACTTTTAAAGACTTCTGAGAGCATGCTCCACACCTCATCCCTCTCAGATTTTGGAAAGCACTTCAGATTCTTAAACCTTGGGTCGAGTGCTGTAGCTATCTTTAGAAATTCCACATTGGTATCTTCTTTGTATTTTGTCAAATTTGTAGTGAAAGTGTTCTTAAAACGAACAACATGTGCTGAGTCATCATCTGAAACTGCTATAACATGAAATATATGGCAGAATGCGAATAAAACAGCAGGAGACATAATTCTCCCCCAAGGAGTTAAGTCACAAATTTAATTAATGCTTTTTTTTTTTTTTAAATTAAATGAGCATCATCACCATGGAAGCATGTCCTCTGGAACGATGGCCGAATCACGAAGAGACACATGAATCTTTAGCGATCCGGGATGTAAATATCTTACGACACCAGCTACAACAGGGCCATGCAAATGCCTGTTCTCACTTTCAGGTGACATTGTAATTAAGAAGTGGGCAGCATTATCTCCCGTAAACGCAAACAAACTTGTTTCTCTTAGCGATTGGCTGAACAAGAAGTAGGACTGAATAGACTTTTAGGCTCTCAAGTTTTACATTTTTTTATTTTTGAATGCAGTTCTGTAACAAACTACATTTTTAAGTTGCACTTTCATGATAAAGAGATTGCTCTACTGTACTTGTTATGAGAGAAATATTTTTCAATTTACATCATTTTTACAGTGCAAATATTTGTAATAAAAAAATAAAGTGAGCACTGGACACTTTGTATTGTGTTGTAATTGAAACCAACATATCTGAAAATGTAGAAGACATCCACAAATATTTTAATAAATGGTATTCTATTATTGTTTGATCGCACGATTAATCAAGATTAATTTTTTTAAAAATCACTGACAGCCTTAGTTCTGTGGAATGAATGGGAGGATACGAGGCCCTTCCAGAACCTTGCAGTTAATATGTGAGTGAAAACCAAGTGCCCTTCCACAGGACTGTGGAAAGCACTAATGACTGCTATGTGTATCTTGATAAGAACTGAGAGTGAGTTCAGATACTTTCAGGGACAGGCAATAGTCCAAGAGAAGAGGAATGCCCATGGCCTCAGGGGCAAGCCCCTTCTGCATGGCCCAGGAGGCAATATGTTTCCACTTGGCTTGGTAGGATCACCAAGTGGATTCTTTCCTGCTACTTGTGAGGATGCCTCGTACTACCGATGAGCACTCCCGTTCGAGTCAAGATGCCCATCCAAAAACCAGGGTCTCAAGTGAAGCATCTGTGGATCAGGATGTCTGATCCTGCTGTTGTGTGATAAGAGCAGCTCTGGGAATGTTAGTATCAGAAATGAAGTATGGTTTGACAGACGGAGAATAAGCAGAAACCGGAAAGAGAGGCCAGGACAGGGCGATTAGGATGACAGTCGCACTCTCCCCCCGCGGAATCTTGGGGAGGACCGAGGGCAGGAGAGGTAGGGGAGGGAAGGCATAATTGAACTGGTCTGACCAGCAGATGACTGGGTGTTCTTGGAACAGGCTCCGAGCCTGCCCTGGAAGGAGTGCCGTCTGCATTTGGTGCTGGCATGGGAGGCAAAGAGATCCTTGGTCAGAGTCACTCAACAGCCGAAAATGTCTATGACCACGGAATTGTTTAGCTCCCATTTGTGGTCAGCCATGAAATTCTTCTGAGAGCATCCAATCATGTTCTGAGTCCCTGGGAGATAAGCCACTGAAAACAGGATACTGTGTGTGATGCTTCCACACACAGCGCTGGTGATCTTGTGCCCCCTTGCTTGTTTATGCAGTAAACAGTGGCGATGTTGTCTGACATGATGAGAACATGAAAGGAAGACCCGAGGAGCAGTGGTGAGCCTGAACGGTAGAACTCTGTACTGCAAGTGCCAAGGGCCCACTGTAAAGCTCAAGAACCATCTGTGGTTTGCGTGGATATCTATGTTGAAGTAAGCATCTTGCTGTATACCACATGCCTCTTTCTAGCAAGATACGATGGCTGTGAGAATGACCACATAAAACTTCGGCTTGCATATGAAGTGGTTGAGACCACAGAGATTTAGGGTTTGTCTCGTTCCCCGCTTTTTCTTGGGTACCGGGAAATAGGTGGGGTAGAACCCTGCGCCCTGAAAGGTCATGCAAACAGGCTCTATCACCTCTCTCTGCAGGAGTCAGTCCACCTCTAAGGTGAGGATACTATTGTGAGAGTGATCTAAGAGGTGGGACTGGGACGGGGGGGGGGGGATGTGGATGAGGTAGCACTGTGAACTTGATCATACAGCTATGTTGAACATCATACAGGACCCACTTGTCCATTGTTATCGGCACTCCAGGCTGGCAGAAAGTGTGCTAGACAGCCCTGAAAGGAGTAGGTTGTATGAACTGTGGGGTGCAAGGTGGTTTATGGCTCTCTAACTGTACTCAGAATTATTGCTTACATGAAGTTTGAGTGTGTGATGTCAAAGACCGTGCTGACGGACCACGCAGACAGGGCCGTTGGGTCTTTTGACACTTATGGGGAGGCTCATAGGGTTGCTGATGGAAGATTTGAGGAGCTCTGTGCCATTGTGCAGGAGTTGGATGATAGAATTTGCACAGGGGCGTATAAATACCCAGTGATCATAGGGTGGCTCTACAGTCTTTGAGGGAGTGCAGGGAATCATTAGTCTTCTAGCTGAAGAGGTGATATTCATCAAAAGGGAGATCCTCAATTGTGTTCTGCACCTCCCTTGGGAAACCACATGAATGCAGCCAGGATTCCCTCCCCAAGACGATCCCTGTGACCATAGTGCGTGAAGATGGGTCCACCGAATCCACCATGGCCTGAAGCGTTGTCTGGGTGACCAGTTTGCCTTCTTTTAAAATACCCTGGAAGTGGGCATGATCCTGCTGGGGAAGCTTGACTGCAAAGTCCAAAATTGGTCATAATTCAAAAAGTCATATTTTGTCAGTAATGCCAAGCAATTAGAGATGCGAAACTGAAGGCTGGCTGAAGAAAAGACGATCTAGGAGGTCCAATCTCTTTCTTACCCTCCTTGTCGGAGCGGAAAGTGGGTGTTGCTGCCTGGCCCGTTTAGCAGCAGCCTGAATAACCAGGGAATTGGATGGGAGGGAGATGCAGGAGGGGTGAGAAAGCAGAAACTCAGACCCTTCATTGGTACATAGTATGTTTTTTGTCTCTCTTTTGGGGTAGGTGCTCAAATGGCCTAGCTGATCAGGAATGCCACTCTGGATGGTACTAATACACGCAGAACATCAAGTAACTGATGTTGGCTGTCCTGCACCTCCTCCAGTGGAAGCAGTCACTCCTCCAGGGCAGCAGTCACCCTATGTAACAGTTCCTGGAATTGGTGCTAGTCGTTCGGAGGGGGAGGAAATAGCCCACAACACTGCCACATCTGGAGACGAGGGAAACTACTCTGGATCCAGCGGAGTCGGGCTAACCAGTGCATCTTCCAACCCCAGGTCCAAACATCTACTTGATGAAGGACAGAGTTGCGAGATGAGGGACTCTTCTTGGGCAGATCAGGAAGGTTCAACAGGTAGATATTTGGGCCACGACCCCAGTATGGGCAACCAGGAGGATCCTGTGGTTGCTGCAGGGGTCCCCACGGAGTGGGGTACCAGTAGCTCCTGTGCTGAGGAAAGGGAGGATATTGCCACCTAGCCATTGGAGCTTTTGGGCATTCATGCCGACAGAATGGGAGAGGCAGATCATGTGCTCCATCCGAGTCCTCAGACACTGAGAAGTCAGATCCTTGTTCGAATGGTGGTGCCGTCAGAACGAGCGGATCCGAGTGAGTCGCAGGGATGTGCTCAGGAACATGACCCAAAGGCAGCAAGTGCAATGCAGAAGAACGGGGTCTCTTATGAGGCAAATGAACTGGGAGACATGGCGATGTCACCTCATGCAGGACCAACGGTTCATGAGATCCAGGAGCTGACTTGAGCCTCCTCAGTGTCAGTGGCATGCATTCCACAGATGGAACTGGGGATGGAATGGAGGACTGCCTCGGAACCAACAATTCCTGTGACTTTGGCAGTACCGATCCAGAAAAGAGATGTGGCTCTGTAACCAGGACTGGTGGATCCTGTGTTCTATGCAACTTCTTGTTGTGCTTGTGAGCCTTGGAATGTGCCACTTCTCCATGCCTGGAACTCATGGGGAATGCAACGATATTCTTGGGCTTTGAGGAAGAATTACTGCCATGCTTATGCACACGTTTCCTTGCCTCACGGCTAGGTCCCCTGAATGGGATCTGTAATGCTAGTACCAGCAGAACTGGACTGGAGCTCCACTTTAGGAGACATGCTCCTCAACCGCTCAGGCTGATGTACCGGGGTGGTGGTGGTGTCTTCCCCAGCCTGGATCTGAGTGCGGCCTCATGGCTACCTCCATGAGGTGCTTCTTGAGGTGGAGAATCTGGCCTTCCCAGGTATGGGCTGGAAGCAGAGGCAGATACTGCACCTCAATGCGACGTGCAGATCTTTGGCGTAATCCAATACCCAGGCATGGGGAGGGAAGGGGAGAGGAAAGGTGGGTAGCTGGTAAAACAGCATCCCAAAGTCCTTAAAATCCTAAAAACGACTTCTAACACTAAAACTGCTACAACAATAACAAAATACCTACTATAGACAAGAGTAAAACAGTCTTTTTTCTGTATTTAGGAAAATGCATCACAAGAGACGAGAGGACAGAAAAGGCTCCAACTCAGACAATGCGGCGGTGAGAAGGAACTGAGGGTGCAACTGGTATGCCCCGCCCTTTTATCACCTTGGATGAAACCATGAGGCGGAGGCAAGGGTGCACGTGGACCAGCAGACACTACTACTTTCAAAAGCTCCAGCTCAGAGCGCTTGGTGAATGCATATAACCCTTAGTGCAATACAGATAGGGACCATCATTTGAAAAAGAACTTTTCCTGACTGACTTCCTGCATGACCATACTCCAAAACACAGAATTATAGGACCGGAAGGGACCTCAACAGGTGATCTAGTCCAGTACCCTGCACTCAAGACAGGACTAAGTATTATCTAAACATCTGAATACACAAATACTAAACTGATTCTTTAATACAACAACCTAAATTTTTCTTTTGCCAAAATTTAATATTAAGAGAATCTTGACCCAGAAATAACAGACATCAATTCAGGCAGTTTTTCATTTGTTTTACTTGGAATTACATACAGATCAAACTCTCACCATGTACTGAAAGAGGTATATTTAGGGGCCAGAATCGGAGATGCCCCTGGCAAGGGAAGAGAATAACTCAGGTGGCATAAAGTTGGCTGAGCCTGCTGCCATGCCATCCATCACCAACTGCACTCTCGATATCGGAGGCGTCTCAGTGGTGGATAAAAAACTACACTCCAATTCTCATCTGGTATACAGTCCTTAGTAATTACAGCCAGTCAGCATAAGTTAAGAGCAGTCAAGGAGCTGCTCTAAGTTGTGCTGGAGCCAGAGCAGCTACAATTTGAGAATTAGGAAGCTAAAAATGGGTTTGCAATTTTGGCACAGGAGATAACATGGGCTTGAGTGTCAGTCCCTTTCTGTACTAAGTTTCGTGATAAAAAATCAGTTTCAAGAAAAGTTTGACGTACCTTAGCTTTGGCAAGTGAAACATTTTCATGGTTGTTACTCTTGATGAGAAAAAATCTTGCATCTTGGAGAATATATTTAAGTTTACTGGTTTGGTCTGAAAAACAAAATTTTAAATAAGCTCAAGTTTAAACTTTTAAAAATTATTTCCACTAGGTAGCGGGTGTTTATTTTTAGCCCTCCCAACCCCTACCTAAATCAAGAGTTAAAACCTTCCACCCCCAGCTTCAACCTCGAAGTCTATGCCAAAGAGCACGCAATGCCAAGCTTTTATTTTAAACAAATAAAATAAAATAAAAATTAAAACATAGGTAACTTCAGATATAAATCAAACAAAGCCTAGTGATGTTCCGATATACTTGTATCCCAGCTTACAGCGCCAGGATAGGTGACGTGAACCATTTGTATCGGCACTGTTGAATAGAGTATTATTAAAATACATTCTCCTTTTCAAGTAAAAGCATCTCATTGCTACTTTGCTGCTCCTGCAAGAAGCAAATAATTGACATTTTTTTGCACCTCTGATGACATGCAAAAATAAATCAGGATGGAGATGCATCACTGTTTACACTCACAAATCAAGTATTCAGATTGTTATATCGGAACATTACCACTTCGACATAACATAATGAATGGACAGAGACAATGGCTCGTGATGGGGCATGCATTAAAAATTCAAATTTAAATGATACCTTTTTGGACAGCACGAACGGAAGATGATAATTTCTCATGCTTCTTTTCTGAACCTGTGTTTAGCCAAAGTACATTTGTTCAGATTGAGCCTTGATAGAGATAAGATACAATTTCTACAGCCTTGTCACATACAATTTTCATTCATGACAAATTATTCTTCCTGGCGCGCACCCACACACACAAAAATACTGCTCAATGTGCACGAGTGTTTTGTTTTAGTTTTTTGGGTTGTTTTGGTTGTTGTTTTTTGTTTGAACAGTTTCCTACTCAGAAAACTAGTCACTGAATCATCATCTTCCAAGTTTTTTAAAAAAGTGGAAATTCCACTTAAGCAACAGAATAGCATTAAAGTAACAAGAAAGCCTACTTCCCCAAAATTATCCACACAGAACATGCCAAAAGTCAATACAAAATTAACAATTAAAAATTAAGCTGCATACCCCACAAATTTCTACAGCGTTCACATTTCAAGATTTGATACAAGTCAGCATGACAGGCAGTAAAAAGAAAAAATACCTGCATATGATTCTGATGCAGAACTTCCACTTCTATCAAAAACAATTGGAGAGATACCTCTAGCTCTCTTCCTTTCCTTCTTTTTCTCATCTAAAAATCCCAAAACAAAGATAAGGAGTACTGTAAATATCACACATGGAAGACAAGAATGGGATGAAAGTACTGGCAATAGATAAATGTGATTTGTGATAACTACAAGATCTAGGTTTCTGTCCTAAGGCCCCTCCTCAAACATCATGTACAACAAGTATTTACCCTAATTTTCAGACTTGTAGTTCATGAGGGAAAGGTAAACAGCAAGAAATCTGCAAGTTCCATACAAAGTTTAAGATACAGAAGTGATTCACTAAGTTTGGGGCTGCTTTAGTTCTTCTCTCCAATGCTTTAGAAATTTACGGTGACACCAAGTAGAAAAATTGTGTTGTGACCAGTGACTCTGCTCCTTCATGCTACTCTGTATCCGAAAGCTCAGAAAAGTGATAACAGTAATAATAATAATAAAAAACCACTGGGGCACATTGTCAACAGGTCTCTTTTCCACTAAAAGTTAAACTATACCTCAACTTTTTTCCTGGGAAAAAATTACAGCTTCTTTTATTTTTTAGGCTGTTCTCATTCTCTAACTCCAAATACCAAGGCTGGCCCACTTAACCTGTGTCTAAATTAATCAGGAGGACCAGCTATGAAGCTCTCAAAACAAGGAAGCTACATGACAGGATGTAGCAAGATGGTAAGCATGCTTCTCATCAAAACCAAACAATAAAGAAATGCCATGAAGTGATCTCTCCACTGAGCCAAATTATATTATATGATCTTTTTCAAGACTTCATCCAACCTTCCAAGTTAGTCTATAACAAAAGAACCAAGTAATCAATAAATTTAGCAACACCCCATAAAAAGGGCTTCATTGAGTCTTAAATTCCAAGAGGAATTTAATATTAATGAAAATGAAACACTAGCAGAAAAAGCGAGAACCAGACATGGTGTGCAGGCAGTTGCCATGAATTTTCTTAAGTCCCTATTTCCCCTGTTAGGCCTGGTCTACACTGGGACGGGGTGGATCCACCTAAGATACGCAACGTCAGCTATGAGAATAGCGTAGCTGAAGTCGATGTATCTTAGATTGACTTAGAATCACTTACTTCGCGTCCTCGTGGCGTGGGATCGATGGCCACCGCTACCCTGTCGACTCTGCTTCCGCCTCTCGCCCTGGTGGAGTTCCGGAGTCGACAGCAGAGCAATCGGGGATCGATTTATCACGTCTACACTAGACAATAGATTGATCACTACCCACCGATCCGGCGGGTAGTGTAGACGTGGCCTTATTCTGGTCCTGGACTCCTCATCATTCCAAGTTGTGCGGTGTTTTCTCAAATAAATGCATTTTTACTAAGACCTAGCCATCTTATGTAGCTCTGACCTTTGGAGAAATTGCTAAGGCTATAGCCTCACTATTCCACACATCTAGATTTATACTGAACTTCTTGCCATTAACTTTAAATGATAAATCATAAGCGAATCTATAAAAGAAGTAGTGTCAAGTAGTACTGACTGCAGTAGCTTTAAGCCAAAGCCAAAGCCAGTTCATCTACAGCAATCTGATCCTAATCTAGTGGAAAGTCATTATTTCCAGGCAAGCCTCAGTGCTAATGTTCCATTACATTGTCTTACCTACATTCACTAAAAAAAAAAACCCAACCACCTGATGACCAAAGTCAAAGCTAATCCTCACTAGTGCAAGCCAAAAATAAGAAGTCAAGTTTTAAATCTACTGATATTTCAAGAAAGTGAGAAAAACCAGATATCAAGTAGTATAATAAGAAGCAATCTACCTGAAGCATCCGAGCCGGAACCAGATCTGACTGACCCATCTGTGAAGGATGCGGATTCAGAATCAGAATCACTGGCTTCACTTCGTGTGTCATAGTCATTTCCTTCCTTCTGATCTCTCTCATCTTGTTCATATTCTTCTTCCTCCTCCTCCCCTTCTTCTTCTTCTACCTCTTCATCCTCCTCCCCTTCATCATCTTCCTCTTCTTCCATTCCTTCCTCCTCATTTTCTGTGTTCCCTTGCTCAGAGGAACCGCTGCTGCCAGTCTCATGTTCTGAGCCATATTCCTCAGAGTTCACCTCTTCTTTAGAAGAATGGCTGGATCTGCTCAGTCTTCGATCTACGTCGTGCCTAATTCTCTGATGTTCAAAGAGAAAATCAATCAACAGTCATAGAACACATTGTCTGGATGCACAAAGTGCCTTAAGAGAATGCGCCTTATAAAAGCCTCAAACAATTGTTTTATTTCTAAGGCTGCAATAACTTTCACTACCTCAGAACCATCTGGTGTGGAAGACTTTGCCCTTCTGTCAACATCTCTTTTCCTCATGCAAGTCTTTTCAAGTTGTCCTTTATATGGTTCCCTTGAACTGCCGCTTGACATACGAGTCTTTCGATCATCTGGGCGCTTGTTTCTATCAGACCTCTGATATTCCTCATTCTTGTACTCCGACAGTGGCTTTCCTTTTGTACTCACCATTCTTTTATTATTGCTAACTGATGAGCTAGGCGGCTTTGGCATCATTTGCCTTGATGAATGCATAGAAGGCTTCTGTCTTTTGCTTTCAGCACTTTCCATCCTGTCACTTTTTCTTTTTGATCCTTAAATAAAGACCAATAGAGAGCAAGTTCAAAATTATTTACACATCAGATTAGAAGACTTTACGTTTGATAATATTTCTCCTTAAAATCAGCTTTGTCTTAAAGTGGAGCTCTCTTAAAAATAATTAACTCTTAAAATTAACTAACTTTTCAAAGCACTCTTAAAAATAATTAACCTTTCAATATTATAGCATTTTACAAATATTAAGCCCTTAACCTCCCAGTCACATTCATGTTTTCCATATTGAGAGACAGAGAAACTGATGCCGAAAGGCTAAGTGACAAGCACGAGGCCAAACAAGTTACTAGCGAAGCTGGGACTGGAAAAAAGAGGACTTCCTTCTTCCTACTCCTGTATTCAGTTTACTAGACCAAAAAATAATTGGTAAGATATCTGCTATATCTGCAGAAAACCCAGATTCACGGTGATCTTCAGATAAAGAGAAGCCCTACTTTATTATGTTTGTCCATAAAGTCAGAGATTACATTATAACGCAGTTGCACAAAAGCTGTTTGGGATTCCATTACCTGGGTTATGAATATTGTCACCTTGCAGATTTTAATCATCCTGCCCCGTAAAATTTTGCTGTCTACTTTTTAGCAAGACATCTGAGTAGTAAAGCCACATACCCTTTTTCTCATTTTTATCTTGCTCACTATCAGGATTATACAGCTCATCATCTTGGTCTGGAGCATCAGTCAAAATGTCATCCAGAACATTCAGTTCACCATCTGAAAATAATATACATAAATTACAAATACTATTGAAAATAATCCATTTTGAAGAAATTCTCTGAAACACTGTTTGTAACCAGCATTAGTTTTTATAATGCCATTAAATTTATGAATGCATTAACACAGCAATGAAACTTAACAGCTTTTCAATTTCCTCCTTGACTTTAGCTTCAAGTGTCAACAAAATTCAACATGAGAGTACTGTAAGGTGAGAGCATCAACCTTTATGAGGGTAAAAGTTCGGATCACTTCTGTGATATGGTCTCTGCCAAAAAGAGAAGGATTATGGGACTTGCAGTCCAAATGTCATGGGAACTGCATGCTGGACAACAAAAATTCCAGACCAAGGAAAGCAGCAAAGGGAGAACACAGAGATGATAGAACTTAATGACTCTGTCAAGGAGAATGGGGAAAGGCAGGAGGGTTTATCTTGTCAAAGGGAAAGTGCTTAAGGAAAACACATGCAAAAGAAGCCTGGAGAAGAGCCAAAGACCTGTTTGAGAGCCCTACATGAAGAGGAGTAAAACCCTGCAAAAGAAGGAAGTGTCTACTGAGACCCTGATGACGCTCTGGTCACAATTTTGAACTCCATTAGCCAGGGGTCACAGACACCGGAGGCTTCCCTGCCAGGGATACAGCCTTTTGCATCTGAAAGTTCTATAGGAACTAAGCAAGAAGGGAGGCTGTCTGAACAGAGTGAAACTAACGAAGTATCAAGGGGTCACTGGAAGCTGGGGTCAAGTTCCCAGCATGCAGCTCTCTCTATCCCATAACATCCATACCCCCTAATTCACACTTTTATTTTAAAGAGAGACCCCACAAACCCACATGGCACTGTCCACCCTCTGATTGAAGGATGAAGTCTGCAAAACTCTGTACAGTCTCACAAACACTGCAAATACAGGACGCATGATTCTCCAGTATCAGAGATGCAGGAAGAACGACAACAATGGAGGACATGATGATTTTTTCGAGGACAGACTGCTGATGGACATAGTGAAAAACAATTCAAGGCTGTTGGTGGCATTCATGAAGCAGCTGCAGATGGCAGAGCACCAATTCTGGGCCCAAGAAATTAGCACTGACTGGTGGGATCACATCACAATGAAGGTTTGGGATGACTAGCAGTAGCTGCACAACTCTAGGATGCAAAAGGCCACATTCCTGGATCTGTACGCAGAGCTCACCTCTCCAGTGGATGGAGAGCAAATGAGGCAGTTCAGAAGCGAACGATGATTGCACTACGAAAGCTTGCAATGCCTGATTTCTACTGGTCAGTGGGAAATTACAGAGTTGGAAAATCCTCAGTGGCGGCGGCTTTCATGCAAGCGTGTAGGGCCATTAATCACGTCCTGCTATGCAGGTCTGTGACTCTCCGCAATGTGCAGGTCGTCACGGTTGAATTTGCAGCAATGGGGCTGCTGCACTGTGGTGGGACAAACAAACAGCATGCCCATCCCTATCTTGGCACCACCACCTTGCCACAGCGTACATCAACAGAAAGGGCTTCTTTTCTCTAGTTTTGCAAGTCTTGGTGGATCACCTGGGATGATATCAGTGTGGACTTGTCAGGGAAGGTGCATTATACTCGCAACTTTAAGAACACAAGACTGTTCAGAGAGTAGCAAGCAGGGACATTCTTTCCTGACTGATGGATTACCACAGGCGATGCTGATATACCAGCAGTAATCCTGGAGGACCCAGTATACCACATGCTCCTCTGGCTCCTGAAGCCATATACCAGCCACCTTGACAACAGCAAGGAAAGATTCAACTACCAGCTCAGCAGGTGCTGAATGACAGTTGTGCTTTTGAAGGCATGTTGGCATTATTTATTCACTGCGATCCAATCTTGTGAGAGAAATACCCCAATAGTGATAGCTGCCTATTGTGTCCTGCATAATATTTGTGAGGCAAATGGGGAAAAGCTGCTGTCGGGGTAGAGAGAGGAGATGGAGCAACTGTCTGGGGAGTCTGAACTGCCAGACACAATGGCTATTAGAGGACCTCAATGTGGAGCTATGAAGTTGAGGGAGGCTTTGAAAGAGCACTTTAACAGTGTGATGTGACAGATTGTGCTCTACGTGGCCCTGAAATTCTGGGGCCTGTTTAGAATTGTGTAGTGCTTGGTGTACATTTACACCCCTGTCATACAATGAACCAATGAATTATTCTGTTCTCCTCTACCTCTATACACTATTTCAGTTTCAGCAAAAGTGTATTATGCGGTGCTGGCTGTAGATTTATACATGACTAGGGTGTTTTCCTGAACCTAAGAGATCTGTGGTGCTGTACACTTAAAAGTATTGAGTGCTCTGAGTTCTGCTATACATTCTGCAGAGCATGTGGTGAACGAATAAAGATGAGTTTATCTTCAAAAACAGAAATTTATTGACTAACAAAAGGAGTGAAAAAAGTGCTAAAAAGGACAATACAATACAAATTTCCTACATAAATTAACCAAATGCAACTTTATATTTAGAATGACGAACAGTTTTGCCCATTTCAGTGCAGAAATGCAGTCAATTTTAGCAACATCTACACCAGCCAGTGCCTTGAATGCAACAGGAAGTGACTGAGACATCCCCGACGCCTGCACTGCATCCGAAAGTATCCGGAAATATCTTGCCTCTTTCCCTTTGCAATATAAAGCTTGATAGACATCTCTGCCAGAAAGGACTAGATTTGCTGTACTCACTCATCCTCAGGAAGATACTGAGTGCATTCTTGAAGGAAATGGTCTGGGGAAGGTTTTGGGGAAAGACTGTACAGTCCTACCAAATAATGCTGAGGACTCCTGTGTTTGAGGCAATCAGGAACCAAGCAGAATCAGAAGGGTCCTATTCTCCAAAACTAGCCTGTGTGTCTATTTCAGAAGATTCTGAACTGCACAATAAACAGAGGTTTTGCTGCTTGGGGTTAAGAGGCTTGCAACTCTTCCATTTCTGAGGAAAAAGAAGCAACACATTCTCATTCTGTCCTTACCAGACATGTTTGAATCCAAACACATTAGTATAAGCCCTTGCCCTCTAGGGTAGGAGGGGTGGAAAATGAAAATATAGCCTAGCTTTACTCTAGTATTTGAGACACCCTTTTGCCAAAGAAACTCCCTATGTCCTCAAGCTCTAGTTACTATGTATTAAAAGTCTGACAGAAGCACACACTTGTATCTATGGGCACCTATGCCCAAGACTGATATTCTTGCTGCTGTTACCAACAAATGACATGAGAACCACATACCTAGTTGTGTAAATGCTAATAAAATCTGCCAGAATTCTTTGTGCTTTTCCACAAAGCTATAAGCCCTCTTCCATAGCTTGAACTACGCATTGTCCAGAAAGGACAGGTAGCTTACAACAAAATCTGTTGCCACTGTAGCCCAAGAAAACATTTTTCCAGGGACATCTTAGTACCGTAATTCTCAGTCCAGGGAAGCCAAGCAGCAAGTCTCAAATCTTAGCCCTGGCCATAGCTCACTGCCAACAGGCTTGTGGTGAAGCAGCAGCATCCCCAAACAAGTTGTATTTCTGCTTAGGTCACTTTAGCTATATCCATAGTCGAGTAAAGGTGCTATCACAACTCCTTTACCAACTGGCTCAGAACTGGGTGCAGGGGTATTGCAAACTTAAATGATGATTGTTCCAAGGTTAGATCTTTCAGGAAACCCGCAGGGCTGGACAGGAACCAAACAATAATTGGTGACTTTAGTCATCTATTCTAAAATGTGTGGAAAAGTTGATCTTCCAGGGGAGTTCCTTGTCTTTTTCCTCTGTGGATGTACATTTGGTTCTGAATCTCCAGTTTCCCGAGTAGCCAAAGAGCACTTCTTCTGTTCAACAGAGCTACCTCAATATGTATGTGAATGAGGGATAGCCAGCACTGCCAAAGCAAGTGGTGACACCAGCTGCCCCAGTAAACCACAAGTAGTACCACTGATAAGAATCACCACTAGCTCAGGTTGCATCAAGACACGTTTCAGATACTCCTATGGCACCAAGCTTTCAACCAGCCCTAGTACAGGACACTGCTTTGAAGCCCTGAGAACAGTTAAAAAGCCCATAATGTAATCAAAGCAACCTATATAAATCACATAATCAGCGTGTCTCCTAGGATATGCAAGCTCCCCTACCCCATGCAACCCTGCTATTCAGACAGTGATTGCTGCAGACCTTGAGTGTAGTAACTGGTAGGCAGAGAATGAGCAATAATGGTTGTAAGTTTGGGTATATCCCTAGTCAAGCACCAAAAGGGTCATGTCTACACTAAAAAATTATGTTGACTTAAGTTACACTGACATACAGCCACCAGAGTTATGAAATCGCTTTTGCAGGTCCACACTACGCTCTGTCTGTCGGTGGTGCACTTCCTAACCACGAGCATTTGCACCAATTTAACTGTCCGCGTGGGCCATCATGGGATGGCTTCTGAAAGCCAGCAACACTCAATGTAAGCAAAGCAGTGACTACACTGACACTGAGTCTACTTAAGCCAGGGGTGGGCAAACTTTTTGGCCTGAGGGCTACATCTGGTTATGGAAATTGTATGGCAGGCCATGAATGCTCATGGTTCCCAGCCAATGGGAGCTGCAGGGGCGGTGCCTAGGGCAGGGGCAGAGTGCGGAGCCCCCGGCTGCCCCTACACATAAGAGCCAGCGGGGGACATGCTGCTGCTTCCAGGATCCGTGCAGAGCCACAGCATGTGCGGAGCAGGTCAAGCCCCAGACCCCGCTCCCCGTCGGGAGCTCAAGGGCTGGATGCGGCCCCGGGGCCATAGTTTACCCAGCCCTGACCTAAGTGCTATGAAATATTTTCTGTTATGAAAATACTTCTTAATGCAGCTTTTTGTGGAGATATATTTTCAGGGCATCAGACTTACAACCACAGTATTATTACAGTATACCCATGAATGACCGGCAGCTTAAAGGCCTGATTAAACTAATACTTTTTTAAAAAAATAATTCTTACATATGTTACCAACTGTGTATCAGAGCATTAAAACTAGAAAAAAAATCAACACATTTGCTTTTTGCTCAGCACTGAACAGTAAAAAATGAAATTAATCAATTTTTCTTTGCACTCATCATACAGTTGCTGTAACATTTGGTTTGCAAATGCTATGGGGAATATATAAAAGCTTGCATTTACAATTCCTAAACTGAGGGAATATATTAACCTGGCAATGTACCTTTTTACATACCATATCAGTAAGTACACATGCACACGGCAGTAAGCATCATCAGAGCACTAGGTACTATCATATTGCAGTATTGGTTCCAAAAGGCAGAAAGCAGATAGACACCAGAAGAGATAGCACAACTGGAGACAGAGCTCACAATTCCCTTCTGATGTTTGAATGTGATGTATTAAGTAATACTAATATGCACACATAGCTATGCTCTCATTGTCATTACCATCACTATGTATACCCATGCTCATCCTTTGAGCAACACTAAAGAAATCAGAAAGAGAAAACGCCTGTTAAAGTATGCAGCTAATTCTGCCAACCACAGGACTGTTCCCTGTGGTATACTGCTTATAAGAAAACCCCAAGAATTACAAACATCAGAATTCTGAACTGATCAGTCAACCGCACACGTCATTTAGAACCAGAAGTAGGCAATCAGGCAGCAGCAGAGACAAAAACAAAAAACAAATATAGTACAGTACTGTGTTAAGCACTCAGGGAAATTAAAGGGAAAATTTAAAAGTAAAGATTTGATGAAGTAAGGAAACTGTTTCTGTGCTTGTTTCATTTAAATTAAGATGGTTCAAAGCAGCATTTTTCTTCCACATAGTAAAGTTTCAAAGCTGTATTAAGTCACTGTTTAGTTGTAAATTTTTGACATAACCAAATTGTTTTGTTCAGCGTTATGTGTATTTCAGCGTTATGAACAACCTCCATTCCCAAACTGTTCATAACTCTGAGGTTCTACTGTACTACTTTGGCTGAGTACAGTTTGAGATGTCCAATCTAAGTAACGTAATACTTTGGCCTAACTTTGGTGGTTGGGTTTAAGTATGGGGGTACTGTTGGTGGCTTGTGATATATACGACATGAGACTAGATCAGGGATTCTCAAACGGGGGTCACCAGTTATTACCTGGGGGTCACGAGCTGTCAGCCCTGTGCCTGGCTGTGTCACAAAACGGCAGCCCACATTAAATTAAAAAACCCTGTTTTAATTTATAAGGGGGGGTTGTCACACTCAGAGTCTTGCTGTTTGAAAAAGGCTGTTGCCTCTACAAGAAGTTTGAGAACCACTGGAGTAGATGATCTGGTGGTCTCAAACTCTATAGCCTCTACTGAGGACTCTACCATTTCCCTGATATTTAGTACATTTCCCCCTCTTTCAGTAATTCTAGTATATTTCTCCGTGGTGCTGCAAGTCACTTTGAGGACAGCTACAAAACGTATAAATATAAGAAGTCATCTCTAAGTTGTTACATGAAAGGGCCTCACAGCAGCTGTAGCTCCTATGTTGGAATCTCTGCACACAAGAAACTCCTCTAGAGAAAAAGAGAGCCCTAAACACGGGCCTGCAGACCAGCTGCCGCTCCCCACCTCTAAGGCATCACAGCGCGATGGGGTAATCTGACAGGCATACAAAGCCAGTAAGTGGTACGAAGCTTAAAAGTAGTGGCTATTCCCCCCTCACGGCAGTAACATGTTATACAAATCTAACAGAGCAAATTATGTATGCAGCCCGCCCAAAGGTTTAACAGATGGATCTACATCCAGTTCCTTCATCCCGATCATACAATTGACGCTTCAGAAGAAAATTAGGAAAGATTTTTGTAATTAGTTTCATTTATTCTGGTAAAACCAAAATGAGATTTTCCACATCCCTCCCCTCCACCCCCGCAGGGCAGCTGACCCCTCTCCCAGCCATTCCCCCCCACATCCCCGCCACCCCCGCAGGGCAGCTGACCCCCCCCCACCACCCAGCCCCCCCCCACATCCCCGCCACCCCCGCAGGGCAGCTGATCCCCCACCACCACCCAGCCCCCCCCCACATCCCCGCCAACCCCGCAGGGCAGCTGACCCCCCCCCACCACCCAGCCCCCCCCACATCCCCGCCAACCCCGCAGAGCAGCTGACCCCCCCCACCACCCAGCCCCCCCCCACATCCCCGCCACCCCCGCAGGGCAGCTGATCCCCCCCCCCACCACCACGGCCCCCCCCACATCCCCGCCACCCCCGCAGGGCAGCTGACCCCCCCCCCCACCACCACCACGGCCCCCCCCCACATCCCCGCCACCCCCGCAGGGCAGCTGACCCCCCCCCACCACCCAGCCCCCCCCCACATCCCCGCCACCCCCGCAGGGCAGCTGATCCCCCCCCCCCACCACCACCACCACCACCCCCGCAGGGCAGCTGACCCCCCCCCCACCACCACCCAGCCCCCCCCCACATCCCCACCACCCCCGCAGGGCAGCTGACCCCCCCCCACCACCCAGGCCCCCCCCACATCCCCGCCACCCCCGCAGGGCAGCTGACCCCCCCCCCCACCACCACGGCCCCCCCCCACATCCCCGCCACCCCCGCAGGGCAGCTGACCCCCCCCCCCACCACCACGGCCCCCCCCCACATCCCCGCCACCCCCGCAGGGCAGCTGACCCCCCCCCCCACCACCACCACGGCCCCCCCCACATCCCCGCCACCCCCGCAGGGCAGCTGACCCCCCCCCCCACCACCACCACCACCCAGCCCCCCCCCACATCCCCGCCACCCCCGCAGGGCAGCTGACCCAGCCCCCCCCACATCCCCTCCACCCCCACAGGGCAGCTGACCCAGCCCCCCCACATCCCCTCCACCCCCACAGGGCAGCTGACCCAGTCCCCCCCAGCCAGTCCCCCAAACCGCCCACCCCCTTGCCGTGAGGGGCCCCCTCCCCGACGCAGGGCAGTGCGGAGCAGGGATGTCCCCCCCAGCGAGGCCCGTTACCTTTCTCCTCCCGGCTGTCCGCCGCCATCCCGCCGCCGCCGCCGCCGCCTCCCCTCAGGGGCCGGCCGCCTCGCGCTCTGCTCACAGCGCCGGCGAGGCGGGACGCCGGGGGGCGGGGCGGGGCGCGCGGCCGCGCGGAAGAGGCGGGCGCGGAAAGGAGCAGGGCTGCGGGGTCTCGTTGCGGGCCGAGCCGCCGAGCGTCTGGCTGGAGAGCCCCTAAGATGGAGGCTGCTTCCTGCGTGCAACAATCCCCCTCCCACAATGCACCGCTTTGTTTACGCTTCTGGCGTCATAATGCAGACTGCGTCTGACCTCATCGCGCAGAGTCCGCCCGAAAGGGCTCCAAGTAGATCAGGTGAGGCAGGCCGTGTCACGTGACTCCGCAGGGCGCCCTCGGCCGCCGCCATCTTGCGCCTGGGCGGGGTCAGCAGCCCGCCTTGCCTGACGCTCCCCCCCGCCCCCCCCCAGGCGTTCCCCGCCATAGAGGACCCGGAGCGGCTCCTCGAGGAGCTGCTGGGCGGGGGGCACGAGCGTTGGGGCGAGCGCGGCGGCGCTGGTTGTCTGGGCCGGACGTGCCGCCCGGGGGCAGCGCAGAGGGCGTTAGCGTGCGGGAGCCGGCCCGCGCCAGTCCCCGGGGGTCGCCGCCCCTGGCTGCGCAGCCCCCACACCCCCCAGAAATGGGCTTTAGCCCCCTCCCGTCCAAGACCCAGGGGGCTCCCCCGCCTTGGTAGAGCTGCTCCCGGGTGGGGGGACCAGGCGGCAAGGGTGAGAAGCCAGGATGGGGGTGGGGGGTCTTAGGTGCCTATATAAGAAAAAGCCCCCCCCCCCCAAGTTGCGACTGTTTTTATAAAAGGGGGACATCTCGTCACCCTACTCGCCGCGCCACTGCGAGGCGGGATTTTGCAGACGTTAACCTGCGTGCAGAATTCCCGCCCCCCAGTAATGGGCTGCAGAGAGGTTGGCCACCATGGGGCTGCTGGGCCCGGCAGAGGCCAGCTCACAGATAGAGGGTAAGGCCGGGGGAGGGAACTGGAGGGTTCCCTGCAGCTGCCGTTCCCAGCACATCCTGGAGGAAGGAGGTGGTGGCGCGCAGGAAACTGTGCAAGCTTGGGCCCAGCATCAGGCTGTTTCTCCTTCTGGATCCCTGGGCTCTAGCAGGGTAGGGGCTGGGGGTTCCCACAGCTGGCGTCTGGCAAGAGAGGCGGTCTGGGCTGGGGGTGTGTGGCTGGGCTTTGGGGAAAAAGGGGGGGTGTAAGTGTCTGATGAGCCCCCCCCCCCCAGCTGGGATCTGGGGGGTTGAGGAGGCAGAGAAGCAGGAACTAAGTTGCCTTAGGGGTTTCTTTAATTCTCTACTCCTGGGGGAGTTTTTGTGCGTGTCTGTTGTTACAGACATACTTGCTGACAGGTACTTTGAAATAAATTACCAAAATAATTGAAACTGGTGTGATTATATAGTGTTGTTTTGACAAAATTTGCAGAATTTTAAAATATTGTGCGCAGAATTTTTAATTTTTTGGTGCAGAATTCCCCCTGGAGTATAGAGCACAGGGTACCGCTCCATCATAAGGTGGGGCTGGGTAGGTTGCATGGACAGGCCTAGGCAGGCTGCTCCCCTCTCTGCATCCTCGAGGGAAAGGTGAGAGAAGGAAACTGTAAGCTAAATAGCATAACAGCTGGATAGAAATAAAACTATAAGTCAGTGGTTTTCAACTTGTGGGCCCTGGGACACTTAGGGAGTCCACAGACTAAGATTGCTAAAGGCGTCTGTACTGCCATTCAAAATTATTTAGGGTTCTGCAAAAAAAAAAAAAAAGTAAACCCCTGCTGTAAGTATTATTCAGAATGTTATAAAAAAGATTATACAGCCTGCCCCTACACACACACTCCTTCCCTTGGTGAGCACCACCACCTTCAGGTGATTGTCCTCACCAGCAGCTCTGTAATTTGATATGTCTAAACTGCAGTTAGACACCTGTGGCTGCCCATGCCAGCTGACTTGGGCTAAAGGGCTATTTAATTGCGGTGTAGATATTTGGGCTGGGGCTGGAGCCTGGCTCTACAGTCTTTTTTTGAGGTGGGAGGGTCCCAGAGCTCGGGCTGCCTCCTGAGCCTGAACATCTACACTAAAATTAAGCAGCCCCACAGCCTGAGTCAGCTGGTATGAGCCAGCCACAGGTGTGTAATTGCGGTGTCAACATATCTGAGTCACACCATCATAGCTATACTGGCAGAGTCCCCTGGTGTAGATGCAATGTATGCAGACAGGAGGACGTCTTCTTTTGGCATGGCTACATCATCTCCCTGAACGGTATTATCTAAGGTGACAGAAGGCAGCTTCTGTTGGCATATTTGTGTCTACACTGGAGGTTTTGTTGGCATAGCTATGTTGTCTAGCGGGTTTGATTTTTCCCCCCCACACACCTCTGACAGACATAGTTATGCCAGCAAAATGAGTCGGCTAATGTATGCTACTTCTGGAAAGTTTAGTAAGACCCATTAGTCCTCTACAGAGTTTCAGTGACATTTAAATAGCTTATTTCATTTAATCTTCTGCCAGGGATAGTAATGTCATAAATGCTGGGTTAATATGAATGAGGTTTATAACAGTAGTAATCCACCAAATCTAACTGCGTTTCCAGAATCAGCAGCATTAGCCAGCCACAGTCCCTAATGACAGCCTTATCTTTCAGCGGGAATTTAATTAATTAATGCGTTATTTTCCTCTCTCTTCCCTACTAAGGGAAGTAATAATATGTTAATTCAGTCCAAATGCCAGTTGTGTTGCTTATAATTATTTTCTATACCTGATGACGAGATGTATCAGCACTTACACATTTAGGGAAGAAATTGCTGAAAGATTTAGTCTCATTGACTTCAGTGGAGCTATGCTGATTTACACCATCTGAGAATCTGGCTCATCAGCTTACATGGTGCTAAGCCTATTTACTCCAGCTAAGGATTTGGCCCATCATGTTTCTACTTATGTTAATAGCAATAATGACAGTAGAAAAGGAAGACTAAATAACCAAAATTACTCTTCTTACACCCTTACACCATAGGTTATTTTTTTATTATTTATTTATTACAGTAGTGCCTATGAGCCCCATTCATGGACCAGAACCCTATTGTGGTAGGCACTGCACAAATATGCCACAGAAGGATGGTCCCTGCCCCAAGGAGTTGATGTAAGTACTATCTGCTTCCTCCTTGCACAGAAAATCAAAAATGTACAGTACATGTGTTGCTATTAAACGCTTGACAATTAACAGTGGGCCAAATTTTCTGCTGAGAATGGGCAAAACTCCATTTAAGTTGGAGCGCTGTCCATTTACAGCAGCAGAGAATTTATCCGTATTTTGCAATATTCCAAATTCTGGATCCTTGATGTAAATTGGTGTAGCTCCATTATAGTCATTGGGGTCAGATTCTCGGTGTAAATCAGCATAGCTCTACTGAAGTCAGTTTATACCAGCTGAGACTCTGGCCCTGTAAGTGCATTGTAGGAGAGGAAATGTCACAAACAGCAGTGTTATGAAGTGGCTGAAACTGTGTTAGGGTTGATTTAAAACCTCACTGAGATTGGTAGGTGTGAATACTCCCTTCAGTTAACATAACTGTGAGGATAAGTTGATCAAAATCCTCCATCTAAGACAAAATGGTTATGTGAGCCTGCCCAGGACTTTTGGACTCTGTGGGCGGAGGGTTTTTTTCTGAGTTATTGTTTCAGGTAAGGATGTCTGTATGTGGGGAAAGGAGAACACAGAACCACAGAGAGGTCAGCGTGAAGAAATCCAAGCAGAAGCCTGTGAGCATGGCATGACCCTGATATAAACCTTGAGAGAAGTTCTGGGTCAGGGATGCTGGCTGAAAAGAAGTGTGGGCCTGTAAGTTAAAAAAAATATTCCTTTTGTTTCTTGTTCCTTCCACCTTTGGAGAAGCAGGATTTTGTACATTCCTGGTAAATGAATAAGAATGAATAAAGAAAATACCTAACTCCATAAACAATTTCGACTCCTATCTGAAATATCTCTAGGGCCCCAAACTTTGACAAGCTACTTGGATAAAAAAGGACAAAAAAAGCAACAATAATTTTATCCGAACACAGTAATTTTCATGGTTCCAATTCCCCAGCTAATATAACTGGTGTAACCCCATTCAACGTAGCTACACTGATTTATGACAGTAAGCATCTGGCTTCATATTTTCAGTGGTGATCACGGCAATTTTCATCATCGTTTTCTTTTGTCACATTTACAATTGAATAACTAAATTTAAAAAGAAAGGCTGCTATGAATGCTGGCCCTTTGCTATCTATTTTGGGGGTCTCTGTGGGTATGTCTACATTGCAATAAAAGACCCATGGAGAAGGCACAGCTGTGGCTGGCTGGCATTAGCTGGTTCGGACTCGTGCTGCGGGGCTAGAAATTGCAGTGTCAGCGTTCGGGCTCAGGCTGGAAGGGGTGGGTCTCAGAGATGGCGTCCAGCCTGAGCCCAAACAGCTACAGTGCAATTTTTAGCCCTGTAGCATGAGCCACACAAGCCTGAGTCAATTGACCCAGGCTCTGAGACTTGCCACGTTTTTAATTGAAGTGGAGATGAACCCTGTTATGCATTTGGGGCCCTCTGCAGTTGTGTCACGGGATTGGGGAGATAGTGTCTCCTCCCTGGCACCTCTGTCAGGTATTTGCCTTACACTCCCCTGTGCACAAAGACCCGTGCTTGCAACAGTGCTAACTTTTCCACAGGTATTTACTAGGAAACCCACTTTGTCCCAAAATTTTGTGTCTGGCGCACTGTGTAAAATACGCCTTTGAAGCTCAGAACACTTCCCAGAGATTACACTGATCATGTCTCCCACCTAGAGAAGTTACAAACAATCCCACAATGGCGCATACATTTTGCATTTTTAATACAATGGACTCCAAAGCTACTTAAACTTAATTTAGTAAGGTTTTGCAAACATAGTGCAGGAAATTGCCGTATCTGTCACAAATGCATTATATCCAGTTAATGGATATAATAGGTTGACAAGCGATTAAAAAAATTAATTGTGATTAATTGCGCAATTAATCGCACTGTTAGTAATAGAATACCATTTATTTAAATATTTTTGGATGTTTTCTGTATTTTCAAATATATTGATTTCAATTACAACACAAATTACAAAGTGTACAGTGCTCACTTTACATTTATTTTTGATAAATATTTGCACTGTAAAAAACAAAAGAAATAGTATTTTTCAATTCACCTAATAAAAGTACTGTAGTGCAATCTCTTTAGCATGAAAGTTGAACTTACAAATATAGAATTATGTACAAAAGATAACTGCATTCAAAAATAAAACAATATAAAACTTTAGAACCTACAAGTCCACTCAGTCCTACTTCAGCCAGTCGCTCAGACAAACAAGTTTGGCTACAGTTTGCAGGAGATAATGCTCCCCACGTCTTGTTTACAATGTCACCTGAAAGGGAGAACGTGTTCACACGGCACTGTTGTAGGCGGCATCGCAAGATATTTACATGCCAGATGTGCTAAAGATTCATATGTCCCCTTCATACTTCAGCCACCATTCCAGAGGACATGCGTCCATGCTGATGACGGGTTCTGCTCGATAACAATCCAAAGCAGAGCGAAGCGATGCATGTTCATTTTCATCATCTGAGTCAGATGCCACCAGCAGAAGGTTGATTTTCTTTTTTGGTGGTTCAGGTTCTGTAGTTCCCGCATTGGAGTGTTGCTCTTTTAAGACATCTGAAAGCATGCTCCACACCTCATCCCTCTCAGATTTTTGAGGCACTTCAGATCCTTAAACCTTGTGTGGAGTGCTGTAGCTATCCTTAGAAATTTCACATTGGTACCTTCTCTGAGTTTTGTGAAATCTGCAGTGAAAGTGTTCTTAAAATGAACAATATGTGCTGGGTCATCATCCGAGACTGCTATAGCATGAAATATATGGCAGAAGGTGGGTAAAACAGAGCTGAAGACATACAATTCTCCCCCCAAGGAGTTCAGTCACAAATTTAATTAACGCATTTTTTTAATGAGCATCATCAACATGGAAGCATGTCCTCTGGAATGGTGGCCGAAGCATGAAGGGGCATATGAATGTTTAGCATATCTGGCATGTAAATACCTTGCAACGCTGGCTACAAAAGTGCCATGCGAACGCCAGTTATCACTTTCAGGTGACATTGTAAATAAGAAGCAGTCAGCAGTATCTCCCGTAAATGTCAACAAACTTGTTTGTCTTAGCAATTGGCTGAACAAGAAGTAGGACTGATTGGACTTGTAGGCTCTAAAGTTTTACATTGTTTTGTTTTTGAGTGCAGTTATGTAACAAAAAATCTACATTTGTAAGTTACACTTTCACGATACAGAGATTGCACTTCAGTACTTGTATGAGGTGAATTGAAAAATACCATTTCTTTTGTTTATCATTTTTACAGTGCAAATATTTGTAATAAAAATAATATTTTTGTACACTTTGTATTCTGTGTTGTGATAGAAATCAATATATTTGAAAATGTAGAAAAACATCCAAAAATATTCAATACATTTCAGTTGGTATTCTACTGTTTAACAGTGCAATTAATTGCGATTAACTTTTTAATCACAGTTATTTTTTTTTGAGTTAATCGCGTGAGTTAACTGTGATTAATCGACAGCCCTAATTTTTACATATGTCCAGTACAGATGATGTAATTTATTGAAGGCAGTATCAGTTTAGATTTGTTGCTTCTGAGGCAGATCTCCAGACTCTGGATAAGTTAAGTTCTATGTAGGTTGTCTCTAAGGGCTTGTCTGTGCATAAAAGCTTGTACCGCTTTCTCCATATATTTCTCTCCGGAACAGTTAAAGTGGCACAACTCCCTAGTGTGGCTGCAGTTATATCAAGATAAAAGTGTGGTTTATTTCTATACAGGAAAGGGAACAACTATACCAATATAAAGCACCTTGATTCTGGTATAACTGCCTCCACACTAGGGCTTTTACTGGTATAATTATTTTGTTTAAAAAAAACCCACACACATCCCAGGCAAAATAGTTATACTGGTAGCAGGCCTACGTCTCTCTTCCAAGTAAACTAAATGTGTGTTGGGATTTTCTGTATTTTACTAATCAGGTGACTTGGATTTTAGAAGTTCAAGGAAAGCTTAGAGAAATACAAACTCACTAAAGACAAGACCTATAATTTATGAGGAGATGTACGGAACAATCTAAAGGATTTGAACTCTCCATTTCTCTTTACAATTTTTCTCTGACATAGGTTGAATACCTCAGTCTTGAAAAGTAGAATAGGATCCCATCATTGTATAAAAGTTTGTATTTGTTATGGTTTCAGAGTAGCAGCCGTGTTAGTCTTTATCAGGCCCAACAAAGAAAATAACAGAACGCCACTAGCCATCATCTTCAGCTCCCAACTAAAACCTCTCCAACGCATCATCAAGGATCTACAACCTATCCTGAAGGACGACCCATCACTCTCACAAATCTTGGGAGACAGGCCAGTCCTTGCCTACAGACAGCCCCCCAACCTGAAGCAAATACTCACCAGCAACCACACACCACACAACAGAACCACTAACCCAGGAACCTATCCTTGCAACAAAGCCCGTTGCCAACTGTGTCCACATATCTATTCAGGGGGCACCATCATAGGGCCTAATTACATCAGCCACACTATCAGAGGCTCGTTCACCTGCACATCTACCAATGTGATATATGCCATCATGTGCCAGCAACGCCCCTCTGCCATGTACATTGGTCAAACTGGACGGTCTCTACGTAAAAGAATAAATGGACACAAATCAGAGGTCAAGAATTATTCATAAACCAGTCGGAGAACACTTCAATCTCTCTGGTCACTCGATTACAGACCTAAAGGTTGCAATATTACAACAAAAAGACTTCAAAAACAGACTCCAACGACTGCTGAATTGGAATTAATTTGCAAACTGGATACAATTAACTTAGGCTTGAATAGAGACTGGGAGTGGATGTGTCATTACACAAAGTAAAACTATTTCCCTATGTTTATTTCCCCACCCCCCACTGCTCCTCAGACGTTCCTGTTAACTGCTGGAAATGGCCCACCTTGATTATCACTACAAAAGGTTTTCTCTCCCGCCTCCGCCCCCCCCCCCCCGCTCTCCTGGTGGTAATAGCTCATCTTAAGTGATCACTTTCCTTACAGTGTGTATGATAACACCCATTTTTTCGTGTTCTGTGTGTATATAAATCTCCTCACTGTATTTTCCACTGAATGCATCCAATGAAGTGAGCTGTAGCTCACGAAAGCTTATGCTCAAATAAATTGTTTAGTCTCTAAGGTGCCACTAGTACTCCTTTTCTTTTTGTATTTGTTATGTCAATCCCATACCAAACCAAAAGATGGCAGCATTTCATGTTTGATGTACAATTTAGATCACAAATCAGGGTGAAGCATCAGATTTTCCGAGCTGTAACATTTAAAAAAACTCCAATATGTTGCAATCTCTATGTTTAAAAAAAGAAAAGAAAGTTAGTACCCATTTCCTAATTTTTATTGCCATGTGGGCACAGGTGGTTTTTGGCAGGTAGGAAGTCCCTGAGATAGATAGATATTGATATTTTTTGAAGTTCAAGTTGTCTTGTCTCTCCCAGAAGTGGGGAGGGATGTCATATCCTTCTGTTAAAGGCATCCACATGCTGATCTCTCCAAAACCAGTACACAGCAGGGCTGTGGAAGTTATTCCGCACCCTTCTTCTGGTGCAGGATTGTTTTTCTGAAGTATGTCTGCATATGAGTCCCAATTCAGCAAAACACTTAGCACCTGCTTAACTTTAAGCACCCGCTTAAATTCCATTGAAGTCACTAGGTCTTAATCTAAATTAAGCATAGGATTAAGTGCTTTTCTGAATCAGGCCATGGTTAGTATTTGATTGCTAACTAGCCCTGTGTCTAGAGCTAGATTTATGCAGCATTGGACTTGGTGGGGAGGGGGGAAGATGCCCACCAGAAGTGAGGGTGATTTCCAAATGTCAGCTTTGTTTCCTTTCTTCTGCTGGTGACAGTGAGAGTGGGGTTACAGTTGAACCACCTAAATTATCCCCTGCCTCCTTCCCACTGGGTTGATGCGAATGTTGCCGATAAAAGGTGCCACATATCTGCTGGAAGACACAGATCTCCCTTCTCAGCTATCACCTCACTTGAATGTACACAAACGATTGTCCTATGGGACACAAGCAGACTGTCTTGCACAATTATGGTTGGGGTTAAAGAATAGGATCAGGAAGAGTGGTTAGTTGAATGGTACCACGGTGGATGCTTTCATTAAACAGAAGGCCCAACCTCAACTTATCCTAAAATAGACAAATATCACCTAACAGTACCCAAGGAGGGTATTCGTTTGCAATGAAAACTTGTGTCCAGAACTAGAAACCACTTTTCCCCTCTACGTACTGTAAATTGATGGAAATATGTACAATGAAAAGGAGCTGATGAATACAGATGACTTTAGCCCCTCAAAACTGGAAGCCCCATACAGAACAAGATTGCCTCATGTAATTTTGGGATATTAAGCCTAGGTGACATATGATGGAAATGTGAAATTTAAAATTTTCGGAGAGAGGGGTTTCTGGGAAAAAAGATGGGGTTCCTCCCTTTCCAGGAACACAAAACTCCAGAGCCAGATTCCCAAAAGAACTCAGTACCCAAGAAGTCACATTTAAGGCAAGTGGCTGAGCACTAGCTGTCCACAGTGAGAACAATGAAAGCTTCTGAGTGCTGAGTCCTACTGAAGATTTGAAGTAAAGGTTTGTTGGATATCAGATCTGAAATCTGTCACGGGTAGAGGACTGAACGTTGTAACTTGGGCCAGTGTAATTTGGGAGGGGGAAATTACTCATTTGGGGAAAGAAAGCAGCATTTTTCTGGCAGATTTATTTGTAAAAACCACTGGCAGTTGCCCAGAGGTCTGCAGTGTTAGAAGCAGTCCCAGTTGAGATGGATTGGTGAGCAGACTTCAGGATAGATGGTCAAACTTGCAAGATAAACACAATTTATTACATGGCTCTGCAGCATGTGTATGGAGCGTGCATGTATATATGCATTCGTATATACCGCAACAAGTCTTGATGTTGCAACAAAAATGGGAATCACAGCAGCATGGCACAATATGCCAGGCATCTCCATATCAAAGCGACATGGCATACATACATAATAACTTAAGTGTGACAGCCTGTACCCCTGGCTCACCCTTTTATAAGATTATGATAAATTTTGTACGAAGTATGCCTTGTGAGGTATTATTTGAAAAGTCATAATCTGCTGAATATCATTGTTCTGTTGAACTACGTGTAGCAACACTACATGTGAAGTTATAAGATCCTACTGTACGATTGTAACTGAAATATGCTGTAATTCTGGGTAACACCCACAACCTAATTTTTCAGAGACAGACATACTCCAGCCAGGTGGTAAAGGGCCATCGCCTGTTTAACTGGCCATTCCCAGCAGGAGGAAAGTGTAAACAAGAAATTTGCATTTCATCACAGGGACGGGTGAAACCTCATGTTCACAAGAGACTGCTTGTCGCGTGCACCTCTGCTTTGGGTAATCCTCAAAGGAGGGAGAGGGGTATAAGAATGAGAAGCACCTCCAACTCACCTCTCCTCCTCCCTTCTCTCTATTCGTGACAGCAATGAATACCTGAAGGACACTGAAGCAAGGGGACAGGGGTCACAGGCTGAAAGGAATTCCAGCCTGTGAACTGTTACAATTTATGGTGAGAGAGAGATATTTTGCTTTTAAGTTCACTTAGCTTGTTAAATTAGGTGTTGGCTTGTGTGTTTATCTTTTTATTTTCTTTGTAACCAGTTCTGACTTTTATGCCTTATTACTGTAATCACTTAAAATCCATCTTTCTGTAGTTAAGACACTTATTTTAGTGTTTTATCTAAACCAGTGTGTGTTTGGATTGAAGTGTTTGGGAACCTTCACTTGAGATAACAAGGCTGGTTCATAGTCATTTTTCTTTGATGCAATGATGGACTTTCTATGAGCTTGTGCTGTCCAGGAGGGAACTGAGCAGTACAAGACGCGCATTTCTGGGGAACAAGGCTGGGACTAAGAATTTGTGGGTGTTGCCCTGCATATGGTTAATGAGTAGCTAGGTAGTAGCACTCAATACTGTGTAGCTGGGAGCAAGTTACATGTTGGAGGCTGTGTGAGCAGAACCAGGAGTGGTGGCTGTTCACCAGCAAAGCACTGTAAAAGGCGCCCCAGACTAGAGAATTAAGGGAGCACAGCAGTTCAACAGTTCAGATGGTATCCTGGGGAATGTCACACTCAGTCATTGCGTGCGTGATAACCTCTGGCTCCATCCACATAAAAGATGTCTATCAGAGGAAATTTCAGTGACATGCATGTCACATGTCACAGAATGTGTCAGGAAACTGTCCTATTGCATGCTGTTTTTCAATGCCTGGTTCCCTCACATATGTGGCCAGAGCCTCAGGTGATGTAAAGCCATGTAAGTCAATGGAGCTATGCTGATTTGCACCAGATGGGGACAGAGTCATAGAATCAGAATTTAAGGCCAGAAGGGACCACCAGATCATCTACCCTGTCCTCCTGTACATCAGAGGCCATCAACACCACCCAGCACCTGCACACTAAACCCAACAATCAAAATTAGACCAAAGTGTTACCGCCCATAGGAGACAAGGCTATTATGTGCCACAGACAGAAAGTAGGAGGGACCAAGGTGCATCAGTCCCCAAGGCCCCTGCAATGGCAGGGAACATAAGAACGGCCATACTGGGTCAGACCAATGGTCCATCTAGCCTAGTATCCTGTCTTTCAGAAGTAGCCAATGCCTGGTGCTTCAGAGGGAATGAACAGAACAGGGCAGTCATTGAGTGATCCATCCCCTGTCATCCACACACAGCTTCTGGCAATCAGAGGTCAGGGACACACAGAGCATGGGCTTCCATCCCTGACCATCTGGGCTAATAGTCATTGATGAACCTATCCTCCATGAATTTATGTAATTCTTTTTTGAACCCACTTATCGTTTTGGCCTTCACAACTTCCCCAGCAATGAATTCCAGAGGTTGACTTGCATTGTGTGAAGAAGTACTTCCTTTTGTTTGTTTTAAATCTGCTGGATATTAATTTCATTGGTGGATCCCTGGTTCTTGTGTCATGTGCAAGAGTAAATAACGCTTCCTGATTCACTTTCTCCTAGCCATTCAATTGTATAGACCTCTTTTATATCCCCCCTAGTTATTTCTTTTCCAAGCTGAAAAGTCCCAGTCTTTTTAATCTCTCCTCATACGGAAGCTGTTCCATACCCCTAATCATTTTTGTTGTCTTTCTCTGTACCTTTTCCAATTCTAATATATCTTTTTTGAGCTATATTAGAATGAAGCGAGATACATCTAGATACTCCTGGCAAGTGACCCTCACCTGCACACTGCAGAAGAAGGTTAAAACCCCCAAGGTCCTTTGCAATCTGACCTGGGGGAAAATTCCTGACCCCACATACACAATCAGTTAGACCCTGAGCACACGAGCAAGAACCAGCCAGCCAAGCACCTGAGAGACAGAATGCTTGGTGCCACATCAGAGCCTTGGCCCTCCCTGCCCAATGTCCCATCTCCAGCTGTGGCCGTCCCTGATGGTTCAGAGACAGGAGATTAAAAAATCCTCCCAGAATACACTGGAAGGGGCAGGGGATGAATTTCTTCCTGACCCCTTATGGTCTCTGGCTGAAATCCTAAAGCATGAGCTTTAGGAACATAACACATAAACCAGAAGTGAGCCCAGGGCTGTTGACAAGCAACCCTGTTCTACAATCGCATTCATAAATTTGTCCAGCCTTCTCTTAAAACTAATTAAGTTCCTTGCCCCCACAACTCCTGTTGGGAGGCTGTTGTTGAACCTCACCCCTCTGATGGTTAGAAACCTTTTTCTAATTGCCAGCCTGAGTTTGTTCATGGCCAGTTGATATCCATTTGTTCTTGCGCCAACAGTGTCCTTTAGCTTAAATAACTCTATGGGATCTGGCCCACTGACTTCAATGGACTCTGATTCACACAAGCTATGGATCCGGTGCCTAATGTTCAACAAAGATGTAATGATTTACTGTGTCCATTTGCCTCTGGTTGTGGTGTGAATAAATATAAATAAGTAAATCAGCAGTAAGTAATTTCCATCTGTCTCTGAGCACCTTCGTGGTAAGAGCTTACTTTCTGGGTATCTCTGGGGAACATAGTTTGCTTTTCCGGTGGCTTCTACCCTGCAGGAGCTGGATAGCACCTTTCATAAATTGCCATCCCAGTGTCATGGAGTCTGTGAAGGGAATGGCCATGATCCTGTCAATAAACTTGGTTTCTGAGCACGACACTGAAAATACGGCTTATGACTCTTCTGTCTCGTAACTTCATGTCTGTGGAGGTTGTTGTACATCAGACAAGGGGAGAAGGATCTGTTGTGCAAGGCATGACCCTGATTTTGTAAGTAGAAACTCCAAGGCAGTAGCATCTGTTACAGCAGGGATCAGCAACTTTTGGCACGCAGCCCATCAGGGAAATCCGCTGGCGGGCTGGGACAGTTTGTTTACCTGCAGCGTCTGCAGGTTTAGCCAATTGCAGGTCCCACTGGCCGTGGTTCGCCGTTCCAGGCCAATGGGGGCTGCGGGAAGCAGCGTGGGCTGAGGGATGTGCTGGCTGCCGCTTCCCACAGCCCCCATTGGCCTGGAACGGCGAACCGCGGCTAATGGGAGCTGCGATCAGCCGAACCTGCGGACGCTGCAGGTAAACAAACCATCCTGGCCCACCAGCGGATTTCCCTGATGGGCCGCGTGCCAAAGGTTGCCGATCCCTGTGTTAGAGTGATGCAAAAAATGCACCTTTTGGCCAAATCACACACCACACTGTAAAAAAACCCTAAAATTCTCAGGAATAAAATAACACCAGCAGCTGCGGGTGGAAGGAAAACACCAACACCAGTTATCAGGGCATCATGTTTTCCTGAATTTAGCTCTCTGGTTCTTTCCTGGGGAACATAGGCAAATTCTTAAAGCTATGTCTCCTTCCATGTTGCACTGAGACAAATCCACCAAGGAGACAATAGACAGATGGGTGTATATTAATGGGGGGAGGAATGGATGGATAGATAATTTATAATCTTTGCGGATTTTCTGAAATCACATTGATAACCACCAGAAGGTTGCAAAACCCATCTGTTTGCACAGTGTCTGGCACAATGGCATCCTGGGGCTGCTAGACACGACCACAGTAAATAATGAAAATAAACAAACGTAGAATTTGGTGTTCCCTGAATAGGGAGACCATAGCCAATGGCAAATGCAATTACTGAAGCCAGCATGGGCAGCAGGAAAAAAGCCAGTGTTGTCAGTGAGATATATCTGGCACTGATCCGAATTCCAGCTAAAAGACTCTGTGCAGGCAGGCCTGGGAGTTTCCTGGAAGTTGGAGCAGCCATCACCTGATGTGTCTCTTGCTTAGGCCTGTCAGGAGATAAGTGTCAGGAGAGACGACAGAGGGAAAAGGACAATTACTGCATGGGTTAGGAAAGAGTTCCAAGATAGCAACCGGTGGCAGAGATGGATACAGGGAAATCCTGGCCCTATTGCAATAAATGGGTTGTCATAAATATAAAGGGAAGGGTAAACCCCTTTAAAATCCCTCCTGGCCAGAGGAAAAATCCTCTCACCTGTAAAGGGTTAAGAAGCTAAAGGTAACCTCGCTGGCACCGACCAAAATGACCAATGAGGAGACAAGATACTTTCAAAAGCTGGGAGGAGGGAGAGAAACAAAGGGTCTGTGTCTGTCTATATGCTGCTTTTGCTGGGGATAGACCAGGAATGGAGTCTTAGAACTTTAGTAAGTAATCTAGCTAGGTATGTGTTAGATTATGATTTCTTTAAATGGCTGAGAAAAGAATTGTGCTGAATAGAATGACTATTTCTGTCTGTGTGTCTTTTTTGTAACTTAAGGTTTTTCCTACAGGGATTCTCTATGTTTTGAATCTAATTACCCTGTAAGGTATCTACCATCCTGATTTTACAGGGGTGATTCCTTTACTTCTATCTACTTCTATTTCTATTAAAAGTCTTCTTGTAAGAAAACTGAATGCTTTTTCATTGTTCTCAGATCCAAGGGTTTGGGTCTGTGGTCACCTATGCAAATTGGTGAGGATTTCTACCAAACCTTTCCCAGGAAGTGGGGTGCAAGGGTTGGGAGAATTTTGGGGGGAAAGACGTGTCCAAACTGCGTTTCCCAGTAAACCCAGTTAGAGTTTGGTGGTGGCAGTGGATATTCCAAGGACAAAGGATAAAATTAATTTGTACCTTGGGGAAGTTTTAACCTAAGCTGGTAAAAGTAAGCTAAAGAGGTTTTCATGCAGGTCCCCACATCTGTACCGTAGAGTTCAGAGTGGGGGAGGAACCTTGACATGGGTGTTTTTCATTTGTACTTCAGTGCAGTCAGAATTTCAGCTATAGAGTTTGCCCCATTCTTCCAAAGACTGCTTGCTTCTTTTTAGTGGGGTTATGAGCCGTGGTCCAAAGATAGACCCTGCCTGGGCAAAAAGGTGGTCTGGGAGTTATCCCCCAATATGTGAACTAGGAATATTCCCAAATTAGTGATACAAATGCCTGCTGTCTTCAAGGACAATAGCAGGACAACAACCTACTCTTAGGCACAAATTGTTACTTTGATTTTGCAGTGTGGCCCTTGGCCTTCAGCTTCAGGGGCATGATCTTTGTCTCTCTACAAAGCACCTAGCCTAGTACACTATGCAAATTATAAATCACTATAATAGTTATGATTGAGCTACAGTACAGCCCAGTGGGTAGGATACTGGATTGGGTCTCAGGAGATCTTTGGTTCTATGCCTGGCTCTGTCATTGACCCACTATGTGACCTCAGGGAAATCACTTCCCATCTCTGCTCCCCCCTCACTTTGTGTGTCTCTTTCTATTTAGATTGTAAGTGTCAAGTTGTCCCACAGTGACTCAGGAGCATGGATAGCAACCTGCGGGCAGACTGTTAAGAACCGTGGCACAAACCTCAACTTGAATATGAGTCCTATACTTAGATGTCACAAGCCAATTATCAGCTGTAAACTCCTCAGGCACTATAACAGCCTTAACTTGTTTCAGAGTAGCAGCCGTGTTAGTCTGTATCCGTAAAAAGAAAAGGAGTACTTGTGGCACCTTAGAGACTAACACATTTATTAGAGCATGAGCTTTCTTGAGCTTCAGCTCACTTCATCGGATGCATACAGTGGAAAATACAGTGGGGAGATTTTATACACACAGAGAACATGAAACAATGGGTGTTACCATACACACTGTAACAAGAGCGATTAGGAAAGGTGAGCTATTACCAGCAGGAGAGCTGGGGGGGAGACCTTTTGTAGTAATAATCAAGGTGGGCCATTTCCAGCACTTTACAAGAACAGTAGGAGGGGAAATAAACAAGGGAAATAGTTTTACTTTGTGTAATGACACATCCACTCCCAGTCTTTATTCAAGCCTAAATTAATTGTATTCAGTTTGCAAATTAATTCCAATTCAGCAGTCTCTTGTTGGAGTCTGTTTTTGAAGTTTTTTTGTTGAAGAATTGCCACTTTTAGGACTGTAATCAAGTGACCCAAGAGATTGAAGTGTTCTCCGACTGGTTTTTGATTGTTATAATTCTTGACGTCTGATTTGTGTCCATTTATTCTTTTACGTAGAGACTGTCCAGTTTGGCCAATGTACATGGCAGAGGGGCATTGCTGGCACATGATGGCATATATCACATTGGTAGATGTGCAGGTGAACGAGCCTCTGATAGTGTGGCTGATGTGATTAGGCCCTGTGATGGTGTCCCCTGAATAGATATGTGGGCACAGTTGGCAACGGGCTTTGTTGCAAGGATAGGTTCCTGGGTTAGTGTTTTTGTTGTGTGGTGTGTGGTTGCTGATGAGTATTTGCTTCAGGTTGGGGGGCTGTCTGTAAGCAAAGACTGGCCTGTCTCCCAAGATCTGTGAGAGTGATGGGTCGTCCTTCAGGATAGGTTGTAGATCCTTGATGATGCGCTGGAGAGGTTTTAGTTGGGGGCCGAAGATGATGGCTAGTGGCGTTCTGTTATTTTCTTTGTTGGGCCTGTCCTGTAGTAGGCAACTTCTGGGTACTCTTCTGGCTCTGTCAATCTGTTTCTTCACTTCAGCAGGTGGGTATTGTAGTTGTAAGAACGCTTGATAGAGATCTTGTAGGTGTTGGTCTCTGTCTGAGGGGTTGGAGCAAATGTGGTTGTATTGTAGAGCTTGGCTGTAGACAATGGATCGTGTGGTGTGGTCTGGATGAAAGCTGGAGGCACGTAGGTAAGTATAGCAGTCAGTAGGTTTCCGGTATAGGGTGGTGTTTATGTGACCATCGTTTATTGCACCATAGTGTCCAGGAAGTGGATCTCTTGTGTGGACTGGTCCAGGCTGAGGTTGATGATGGGATGGAAATTGTTGAAATCATGGAGGAATTCCTCAAGCACTTCTTTTCCATGGGTGCAGATGATGAAGATGTCATCAATGTAGTTAACTTGGAGTCACAGATAGTTTCCTTAGATACTCTGATCCGTCTCACCACCCAGATGAGCCTGCCTTTGTGATAGATGGTCCCTGACAACACAGTTCCTAGCAATATTCGGGTTACTGCCAGTCCCAAAGGTCCGGTCACTTATCCCAGGTCAGTTGCTCCTTAGCTGTCCACTGAAGACAATGCTTGTAGCCGATTCTATAGTAAACTATCTTAAGATTTATTAATAGGAAAAGGAAATGAGAGTTATTTACAACGTTAAAGCACATAAACATACATACACAAATGAGTTACAGTCTAAAGTTTCAAAGGGTAACAGAAGCTTCTATAATAAGCACACGCTATATGTCCTTCAGGGCTAACCCAGCCTGATCAGCTAGGGATCTCTTGTTTACGGCTAGAAAACCCTGCCCTCCAGAGTCCAAGGAGTACAGAAGTACAGTTCCTTTTTGTGAGGGGTTTTTGATTCCCTTCTCCCCTTGTGCTCTGAGCTGCAACTTCAGCTGATGGGAGGAATCAGCTTGTATGACTCATCTCATGATGGGGGAGAGCAATCAGCAAAGTCTTTTGTCCTCTCTGATGTTCCACAATAGTTCATCTGGTGCTGATGGATCTTCCCTGTGGGGCAGGACATAACACCTTCTGTGGGAGACCAGCATCTCACACTAGTAAATGTCTCTCTCCTATCTGGTGATTTACACGGTGACAGAGGCTTACAATGCAAACACTCAAATATTATCTTATACTATGGGATACAGCTGTTATAAGTGAGATTAATGCGGGCAGCAACTTAGAACCATACCATAAAGTCTAAACACTAAACGCATTCTGATAATTCAAATACCCGTATTAACAATACTAAACACACAGGTGAGCCAGACTGAGTCCAGCTATGTATTTGTCAGTATTCAACTGAGACCTGGGGACCTTGGCATGAGCTGGCACCTGCTCTGCCAGCAGGTAAGATCTATGGCACAGGGATTGTCTCAAACCACGTTTCTACAGTGCTTAGTACAATGGGGTTCTGATCTCAGTTGGGGCCTCTAGGAGGTATCATGATATAATGATGATGGATATACTTCAATGCACAACCCTTCTTCATAAATACCAACATCAGTACATTCCAACAGATCGATATATACGTAAAACCACATTCACTTACATGCTTTCTTTAAAAGCAAGGGAATTAGGGTCTGTTCCCTGCCTGTACGTGACACATTCCTGCTTATTTTGTTCTTCATTCTACTATAAGAATATGAATATGACCTGAGATGTCAAAAGGGCTGAGGATTGAGCCCAGAGACAAGGCTGCAGACATGTCCAAGGGCACAGGGACAGGCCCTGTTAGATCTTTTACCCTAGAAGGGGTTTGTTTGTTCATGTGTTTGACTCTGTGACTTAGCCGGAAGGCTGAGCCCCCGAAGACCTGCCTGACGAGGGAACCAGCTGACGGAGCACCAAGAGCAGAGAGAGTGCGGGGTGCACCTGGCTGATAGGAGGCGCTCACGAGAGGCGAGTGGCCCCCGTCACAGGGCCTAAATATGGATGTAAGAGCCTGATGTGTGAGATTTCACTGGAGATACTACATGGATGAGCTTGGCCCTTACAAAAACAAATGGCTATGTCCCCCATTGCATACAGACTGCTTGGGGAGAGTCAGGAGCCTGGAAGTGTTAAGTGAAGGAACGCAAGTACCTGGGAACAGTCTCACTCCAGCACACCCTTGGCCTATCTAGAGTGCTGGCCTACCTCTTACTGTGCCCAATGCCAGCCGCTTAAGAGGAGTGTATAAAACCATTCTGAAATACTGTACCACAGAAGAAACTTTTCCTGATTTCACCTCATGGCCTGAAACAGGCTTACTGAGACCATCTCTAATATTATCACTCTATCAAATTATCCTTTGATGTCAGTGGAGTGATGCCAGCTGGGAACTGGCCTGATGTTCTTAGCCAGTGATACAAGTGTCTAACTCTTGGTAAATATTACAGAGCTATTTGTCCCACAGTGGGGTGCTATTTTTATGCTATAGAAAAATCCATTTTAAACCTACTAACTTCTTAATTTCATCAAGTGCCCTCACCATATTTAGGGCATGCTTCATTTTTAGTGTGCTTGCCAAGGTTAACAAATTAACCCTAGTGGGCAGGTGAGTAAGTTCTCATCGCCATTTTACAGGTGGGGAGACAAGACACAGGAAATTTATTATAGCTGGAAGTCTATTGACAGCTATAGTTAAAGCAGTTTAAGCACTTAGCATATAAACCTGTGTCCTTAGTAACTTCTACCCGTGGAGCCGAATCTTTCCAGAACTGGCCTCTCTCCATGTGTGACTTTGGAAAATTTTGATCTAAAATGGTTCAATCACTCAGATATGTAGGCCTCCTTTTCACTTACCCTCAAGCCCCTCTGGCTCTGGATATTATTAGCTTTTAACTATACACACAGCAGGTGAAACTGACAGTGTGGAAGTGGCCCACTGCTGCCAGAGCCTTGCCTACACCAGGGCAGTTGGTGGTATGGTGACCCTAGGGGGGATTTTACATAAGTGCCACCCTGACAGCACAGCCCCTCCTGGTGCTGAGGAGACGCACCCTCCTGTAGAGGAATCTTGCTGCCTGTTATATCTTGCTTCCCCTTGTCTTCTCTCTCAGGAGGTGAGATCCAGCCAGACCAGGTTAGAATTGGTCAAAGTTTTCAATGGAAAATGCCAGCTTGTCAGAACCCAAATCTTCCCCAGGAGTGTGTCTTGGACAAACTTGCCTGGCTTCCTTCCAGCACGCTTAGCTGGCTGCTGGGATTTTGAGGCAGAAACTGAGCTTTGTCCAGGTCTAGTTCTGACACTGCCATGTAGTTATGCAAGTAGGAGCAAGGAGTGCAGAGTCCCCTGTGGTTACACCAGAGGCCAATGATTTCTGGCTAGAGGCGCCAGTTCCCAGCACACCTGTAGCTTATCTTGGTAGTGAGCCAGAGTTAGTTTAATCTAATAGCTTTCCCTCCTGGCTCCTACTAGAGCAGGGGTGGGCAAACTTTTTGGCCTGAGTGCCACATCTGGGTGGGGAAATTGCATGCTGGACCATGAATGTAGGGCTGGGGTTGGGGTGCGGGAGGGGGTGCGTTGAGCAGGAAGGGGCTCAGGGCAAGGGGTTGGGGCAGAGGAGGGCTGTGGGGTGTACGAGGGGGCTCAGGGGAGGGGGTTGGGGTGCAAGAGGGGGTGTGAAGGGCGGGAGGGGGCTCAGGGCAGGGGTGCAGGGAGGAGTGCGGGAGGGGACTCAGGGCAGGGAGCTGGGGTGCGGGGTATAGGAGGGATTTGGGGTGCAGGCTCCGGCCTGGCGCTGCTTACCTTGAGCGGCTTCGGGGTGGCAGTGGCACGCAGCAGGGCTCAGGCAGGCTGCCTGCCTGCCCTGGCCCGCACTGCTCCCAGAAGGCCAGCACCACGTCCCTGTGGCCCCTGGAGGAGGGGGCACAGAGGGCTCTGCGTGTGGCCGTCATCTGCGGGTACCTTTCCTGAAGCTCCCATTGGCTGCAGTTCCCTGTTCCTGGCCAATGGGAGCTGTGGGGGGCGGTGCCTGTACAGGAGGGCAGCATGCAGAGCCCTCTGCTCCCCCGCCCCCAGGGGCTGCAGGGATGTGGTGCCGGCCGCTTCTGGGAGTGGCATGGGGCCCGCAGCGCCACGTGGATGGCAATCTTGCATGCCTGATCCAAAGCCCTGAGAGGCTGGATCTGGCCCGTGGGCTGTAGTTTGCCCACCCCTGTACTACAGGACTCTGCATTTCCTGGCAGGAAGTTGAGACTCTGGCTCTCTTCCCTGGCCCAGCCCTTCTGCATAGTGTGTGCATACCAGTGATAGCTGGCTTGTGAAAGGAGGATGGGGACCAATGGTTAGCGTGCTAGTCTGTGACCTCAGAGACCCTGCTCTGCTGACCACTTCTGTGACCTTGGGCAGATCACTTAGTCTCTCTCGGACAAAGATCACTTCCTTACCTTACAGACGGGATTCTTGTGGAAAAGTTGCAAGTTGGTTTCTATTTTGAACCCATCTTTTGTCAAAATGGTGGGTTTTTTGTTGTTTGTTTTCTTCCAAAAAACCTAAAATCTCAAATAGTTGTTGTTCTGCCATTGAATGCAACAAAGTGAACAATGCCCAGCCCCAAAGGTTTTGTTTTTCCACTTTGACTTTGCTATCCTGACTCTTCCAAATGTACCTAAGAATTAAACTAACTTTGCCAACATTCTTTGTCTTTTTCCAAAGCTGAACAATCTTGGAAATATTAGAGTAGCAAGAAGGCAGGGGGAGAAAAACGACGGAAAAAAATTTATTTCTTTCAGTGGCCAAAAAAAAAAAGTGGGGGGAGGAGAGACGATAACCAACACTCAAAACACAGGTTTTATTTCAGTGAAAAACTAGAATCTGTTTGAAAGATTTTTGTGAAAAAGCCATGTTACGTTATTCAAATTAAAAACGTTAACCAGATCTTCTAGGCAGGGACAGATTTGGGGGCAGAAATGGGGCACAGAGAGCTGGGAGGCAGAGACACAAAGGGAGGGAGTTTGGAGGGGTTTCAGATCTTAAGAAAGGAGGAACAGGCTGAAGCTACAGTGGGGTCAAAGGGGGAACTGCCCAGGGGTGGGCGAGAAGCTACTTCATAGCTGCCACATGGGGGAACAGCCAATCAGCCTCTAAAGACATAAAAACAAGAAGCTGATTTTCCAATTCCTGGTGTCTGCAAATATATGCACATTTAGCTATCTAGGTAAATTTATGCTGATTTCATCAAGGCTATTTAAAAGCCTCGTATAGGCAGGTCTGTATATGCGTTAGCAGTAATAACCCAAAGTGACATGTTCAGTCAGCAACAAGCTTTGCTTCCAAATGTAGCAAGACCAGTGGAGCTGGCTGGACATTTTTTGACAATGTTTTTCACTGTCAAAACCTCTTGCCCTTGAGTACAAGTAATTTCACCAGGTGTCCCATATTCCGCAAAGGGAAATACGGTCACCCTAGTTTTGACAAACTTCAGTGGGAAGATTTCTCAGGTCCAGGATGGAGTGTTGAGGGGGGAGGGAGAGAGACTTACTGGCCCACCTATCCAACCCAGAACAGCCAATAATGCAATGGTTGGGACATTCATGTGGGATTTGGGAGACCCAGGTTTAAATCCCTAGAGACCAGCAGTACTAGCTTATTGGAAGGGGAAACTTCCAAAAGCGCCCAGGTGTTGACTAAAGGTAGTCCATTGGTTAGCTATATACTTGTGTTTTGATATTAAGAATGTTCAGGACCAAATAACCAAGTTCAGGCAAACTTATTGTCTAAAGACCAAGCAATATGGTACAGGAAAAAAAGTTTAATAATCACTAGTCCTTCCCAGAAGCGCATTCTCAGTGTGTTTCCCTTATACAGAAGGCGTGCTTCCCAAATGCCCCTGTAAACGAGCCATCTTTTACAGCATGGCTTGTGACGCTGGCAGGCCAGCCATCCTGTGTATGAGCCATAACAACTTAAGAGGCATTGCAACTCTAATCAAGACAATCCACCTGTGACGTTGCATTCCATAATGTTTTATGGAAATATGCTTCTGAGTGTAAATATGCTGTAACTGGAATATGCTTTATGCAAAAGGTCTCTTTGTAATGAGACCTTACAAGCTTATGATCTACTGAGTGTGTGCATGTACTATTTCTATGTCTATGTCTGGAGTTAGGAGAATCGGATATAAATTTGTGTTACTAGTGTAAACATATTAAGTGGAAGGCATTAAGGGTGCTTCAGAATCAATGACCTGTCAATGGCTCCATAGGTGCCAACTGCGTGGGTGCTCCGGGGCTGGAGCACCCAAGGGGAAAATTAGTAGGTGCTCTGCACCCACCGGCAGCCAAGCTCCCCCCCGCCTCCTCCCTTGAGTGTGCCACAATCCTGCTCCTCCTCTTCCCTCCCAGAACTTCCGCCCGCCGGGGAGGGAGGGGCAGGAGCGGGGACACAGCGTGCTTGAGGGAGGAGGTGGGGAAGAGGCAGGACGGGGACTTGGGGAGGGGGGTGAAATGGGGAAGGGGCTGGGAGTAGAGGGGGGTCGAGCACCCACTGGCAGGAGCAGAAGTCGGCTCCTATGAATGACTCTGTTTACTTGCAAACCTTCCGGGGTACGTGTGGGCCAGCCCTAGAAGAATGGAGACTAGGGGTCTCACAGGGCATGTAAACATGTCACCTGATACTGGAATCCACCTTAAAACTGGTGATTTTCCATTTAGAAGGAGGGGTGGGGACCCAGAGAGACAAAGGATTCCCGCCTTGTGCCAAAGCTATAAAATGGGGTTGAACAGAACAGAGGAGGTTCCAGTCATGAGAGAACCCCTAGTTTCCACCTAAGATGTCTGCTGGAACTAACAAGAACTGTACCAGGGGAAAGGATTGGACCCAGACTAGGAAGGAGTCTAGTCTGTGAAAGAAGCTTATTGGAACATCTGAGGGTGAGATTTACCTGTAATGAGTTTCTTAATGTATTAGCCTTAGACTTGAGTGTTTTGTTTTATTTTGTTTGGTAACTTACTTTGTTTTGTCTGTTATTACTTGGAACCACTTAAATCCTACTTTTTATACTTATCAATAAACAAAAGTGGAAAAAAAACCCCAGAGTAAGTGATTAATACCTGGGGGAGCAAACAGCTGTGCATATCTCTCTGTGTTTCAGAGGGCGGACAATTTATGAATTTACCCTGTATAAAGCTTTATACAGAGTAAAATTATTTTATTTGGGGTTTGGATCCCATTGGGAACTGGCTGTTTGGGTGCTGGGGATAAAAGCTGCCCAGCAGGTTGCCTGGTTAAAGTCTGCAGCTTTGGGAGCGTGGACCAGACCTGGGTCTGTCTTGCAACAGGCTAGCGTGTCTGGCTCAACAAGGCAGGGTTCTGGAGTCCCAAGCTGGCAGGGAAAGCGGGCTCAGAGGTAATCTCAGCTCATTAGGTAACAGTCCCAAGGGGGTCTCTGTGACTGAACCCGTCATACCACTTATTTATAGGTATCAAAGAAATGTTAATTAGGCTAGCAATCCCCAGCTCGTTCACTTTGTATTGTTAGAGAATCAAAGAGTAAGTGATTGATGTGTCTGTTTACCTGCATCGTATTAGAAATCTAACGTGATCTAATTAGCTTGTAGATGCTAAATCCGGTTCCTGTTTTATAATACTTCATTACTGCAGTCTGTTGACTAGGAGATCAAAAGGGGATGTTATTTCAATGGGACTTGTGGTGCAATAATATTATTGTTCTCATCTCTCCTCCAGATCTGTAATGCCATGTAGTAAACCACCTGTGAACTGTCTTGATAGTTTGAATGGCTATTGCTAAAGATATTGTCTGAGAGAGGACCCATTTTATAGAGATCACAAACTGTTGGCTCCACGTTGTGGAGTTGCCTGTCAGTGCCCAGCCTGCTTCAACTATAAAGGAAGCCTTGGGCCTGATCCTTGCATCTCAGGTCTGCATAAACTTCAACAGGGAAGGTCTAAGCCATAGGACTGAGGTCTCCAAGTAGTTACTTGGATTAACCTAGAATTCTCATGCAAGAACTCTAACAGATTCTACAGCTGAATGGCCTGTTGGACTATAACCCATTGAATTGATTCCAGAGAGACTTTTGCAAGCCAGCAGATACAGCATCAATGCTATGATCCTGATTTCTGAACATTGAAAGTCACTTGTATGTAGATGATTCCTTAACCATTTATAATCTCTTCTTTTTTTCCTTTTAATAATACATCTTAGATATTTGAGTAAGATCTGAGATTCATATTGACCTGAAGGTAAATGTCTGATCCTTTGGGATTTGGTGAATAGGGTTTTCAATAACCTCTCACTATATTAGATTTGGTTGTCTAGATGGGAGCCAAGGGCTGGAATGCCTAAAGGGGCCTGTGTTTGGCTTCTTGGTAACCAGTAAGGTACTGCAGAAGCTCTTTTGTTACTGGTTTGGTGAATCTAATTATAGAATAAACCACCAGTTTTGCGGATTGTCTGTCCTATTTCTTGCAGTTTGCCCTGAGTGTGGCATCAGAGTGGTCCATCCAGGCACCTGGTCACAAGGTTGTTCACTGTCACACTACTTAAAGCTTAAATTTCACCAGCCAACTTGTCCCAGCTTTGTCTGGTGCCTTCCTGTAACTTCCCACCTCTCATTTGGAAGACTAAATTCCAAACAGTGAGGGGCATGAAAATACTCCCTAATACAAAGCATTTCTGCATCTTGCACTATTTCCTGGTACTACATTGTAGCTTTGTTATAAGACTAGTCCATCTAGCTTTGGACAGTTTCCATATTTGACTAAGTCACATACTGAGCTATACTTGTCTTGGGGCATTGTGGGATATATAAGTGAGCAAGAATAAGCATAATCCAAGTTAGCATGGTGTGATAAATGAAGGGGACGGGGGTAGCTTTCTTTTATGGACACCCAGCCAGCCAGTAGCTATAAAATCCCTCTTAGTAGCTGTTCTCTAATCGCTCTACCTGTAAAGGTTAAAAAGTCTCACTGCTATGCATAGGTAAAAGGAAGTGAGTGGGCACCTGGCCAAAAGAGCCAATGGCCCAAGGCTAGAACTTTTTAAAATTGGAAAATGACTCCCCTTTTGTCAGTCTGTGGTTGTTCCCCTGGACAAAGGGCAGAGCTATGCTGAAATAAACTTGGACCAGGTATGAAAAATAATCCGTATCATACCTAGAAACTACTCATTTAAAACCCCAGATATGTAAGTAGATCAGGAAATGTCTAGGAAGATGCGATTAGGTTTATTCCTTTTATTTCTTTATGGCTTGTGGATTCCTCTGAGCTAACCCCAGGTGCTTTTGTTTTGCTTGTAACCTTTAAGCTGGACCTCAAAAAAGCTATTCTTGGTGCTTAATCCTTGTAGTTTTTTTAAATCTAGCAATAGGCTGAGTTCCCAGATGTATTTTTCTTTTTTTATTAATTTACCTTTTTTAAGAACAGAATTGGACTTTTTGTGTCTAAGAGGTTTGTGCACATGTTTAAATTCGCTGGTGGCAATAGGAAAAACAAAGAAAATCAGCTTTCTCCAGAGGGGGGTGAAAGGGCTTGGGAATTCCTTCCTGTGGGGTACCCTCAAGTGCACCTTCCTGGGCTCTCAAAGGGGTTCTGCACTTGGGTGGTGGCAGCATTTACCAGTCTAAGGTCAGAGAGAAGCTGTAACCTTGGGAGTTTAATACAAGCCTGGAGGGGCCAGTAATAACTTTTAGAATCCTTGTGGGCCGCCCACCTTCTGCACTCAAAGTGCCAGAATGGGGAATCGGCCTTAACACATGGTAACTGAACACGTAGTACCTATTAATAGCTACAGAGCTCCTGGGTGTGAAAGTCTTATGTTGACCTGAACTGTAAGTATAGACATTTGCTGAGTCTGGAAGTGTGCTCATTAGAAGTTGAGCATAAGCTTTCGTGAGCTACAGCTCACTTCATCGGATGCATACTGTGGAAAGCATCCGATGAAGTGAGCTGTAGCTCACGAAAGCTTATGCTCATATAAATTGGTTAGTCTCTAAGGTGCCACAAGTCCTCCTTTTCTTTTTGTGAATACAGACTAACACGGCTGTTACTCTGAAACCTGTCATTAGAAGTTGAGGAGATTTTCTACTAGCACAACCAGCATGGGTCTGTTCCAGGTACTTGTCTGTGTCCTCCCTGGGAAAGGATCAGGCGGTTAGAGGAGGTCAGGTGCAGCTGGAAAAAGCTTTCTGTGAGTTTCTCATTCACCCTGCTGAGGAAAGGGCAAGGAGAGGAGACACAGGCAATTGTGGGTGAGGATAGCTGTCCAGCATCGGCATGGATGGAAGATTACATGGAAGGGAGTGCAAATGGCTGCCACCAGGTGAATCTTGGTTCCAAAGAGAGACCTCATTAAAGCCAATGGGTGCCAAGCACTGTTTCAGACATAACAGAAGGAGCAATTAGCACCTTTCCAGTAGTAAGAGCAGCTGCAGGCAATGGGGGGACTAGCAAGCAACAGACTTAGGGTATGTCTACAGAGCAGCTAGAACACCCCACACTGCAAGGTCTTCTGGGCTCAGGCTGAAGCCTGGGTTCTATGTCTACACAACCCGAAACAGCCCCACGACCTGTGAGCCTGAGTTGGCTGGCATGGGCTAGCTGTGGGTTTTTCTTTGCTCTGTAGATATGCCCTGAATGACCAATCAGACCATGGCTTTGGCTAAAACAAGAATTTCAGAAATGCGAGAACCCCCTGACATCTTGACATAACTTTTTATTTTGGGGGGCTGGATTCACAAGCGGAGTGGGGGTTAGGCACTAGTCACACAACTGGTGATGGTGCAACCTCACAGCCTTTAGCTCAGTGGTTAAGGCCCTCACCCGGGAGCCCCACCTTTGAATCTCTGCTCTGGAGCAGGGATTGGATCCCTGGTGTTCCCCTGCTTCTCCTGTTAGCGCCTGAACCACTAGGCTAGATAATTGTTCTATGTTTCTGGCCCAATGATGATACGAAGTGGAACAGCTTCAAAAGAGACAGAGATCTGCCCCATAGTCTGGAAGTTAGGGAAACTCATCTGGGACTTCCAGTCCCTGCTCCAGAGTGGGGAGCTGAACCAGGGGTCTCCCACATCTCAGGTGAGTGCCCTACCCACTGGACTAAGGGTGGCACCAACTCAAGCTTCTCCCTTTTTGTGAATCCAGCTCTTCATTTCCTTTTGTTTCAATGAATACCCCAACCAAACTTTTCTGACTCTTCTGATTTGCAGAAAAATTCAGTTTTGGTTCAACCTGAACCAATTTCTGCCCCCTCCTCCCCACTCAAACTGCCGTTGAACTGAACCATCAGCATAGCTGTAGTTGTGGATGTGATTCCCAAGGAAGCATCATGACTGAGCTCCTTGGGCACAGAGCTTGTTAGACAGGAAGACTTGGGGATTTCTGAGCAAGGAAACAGTCTACTGTGTTACAGGAAGCAGGATTGTGTGTCTCTTTTGTAAATAAAATTACACCAACAATATACCTGATTAGTCATTGATTGTTTCTGTTATGAACAATCCTGAAGACCTCCAATAATGGCTAACAGCTCAGGCCAACTTGATCCTTGCCTTGAGGTAGGTGCCAATGATTCCTTAAATGTCAACATGGAGTGAGTTAGCACCCTCTGAGATGAATGGGGCAGGTTGCACCTCTTGGAACTGCTGTTTCTCTCTGCAAACTCAAGCAGATATCAGTGCACCAATTGAACCCTGTTCATGTTTTTACAACCGTAAGGGCGGGAGACTTATCTCCTTTTTAAATGGAGAGCCCAAGTGATAGAGAACAATGCCTATGCCTGTCAGAACCATCAGGCACTCCTGCAGTGTCCCACGTGTTGGGAAATGCTGGGAGATAGGAGGCATGTGCTTTTGTTGAATCAGGGTCACAGAGCCAGGCAAGTGCTCGACTTGCTCACCAGTAGAAGTTGGCGCCTATGCCACTCGGGTGCTTAAAGTTAAGCATGTGCTTAGTCGGGGCCAAAATGCTCAGCACCTTGCAGGACATGAAGGAGTCGGACTGGATGGGGTGGCAGGTTGGGAAGGTACTCAGAAGCTGAGACTGTTACCCAAAATTGGGCCAGCTAGGAAGCTTAGGGAGGACTAATGACCCACCAGAGTTTGGCAGAAAGCAGCACGATTATTATACTGATAGCTAAGCTCAAAAGAAGGGGCGGGGGGGGGGGGGGAGAGGAGTGTCACACTCACACTTGCATATTCAAGCTCCCAGGACAGGCACGGCACTGGAGATGTCAGGATCCTTCAAGGTAAGTGTCCCACAGCGCAGCGATGGATGGTGCGATGAAGGTAAGTCTTCCTGAGGCACGATGGAATGTAATGCAGCAAACCACTGGCCAGGTGGGCGAAGGGCCTTCACGGGAGGTAAAGCTTGTGAGTGCACTCCTGAGCACATGGCCCCTTCCCCTTTTTAGGACCTGCTCCTCATGGCCTGTGACTAGAGATGACTTGGCCACGTCTGGTTGGTCACACTCCACCTCAGACAGTGTCCATGCACTGGGGGTGTGAGCACTGCCTAATTAGAATCCCAGACACCTTGTCTACCTGGGAGCTCTTCTGATCTTCCAGCTGTTCAACCAGCCCATTCATCCCACAAGCATTCCAGGAGGGAGCGGGAGTGGGAAAGCCACTTCACAGGTATTCAAAGAGGGAGAGGAGACAAAATGGAGGGGAAGGTGTAACAGACCTTTTGCGCATACAGGTTATACAGAGCACAGTCATACAGATCACTGCTGCTCCTACAGCAGAGACCACCATGTTTGGTGAGGGCATATGGAGAGTTCTGAGGGCAGCAGCCAAGTAGAGCACGTAGGTGGGAGGAAGGGGAACTGATACTGGCACAGCAATAGTTGAAGCATGCTCTGGCAACGGCTGTGTCATGGGGGACGTGAGTAGTAGCTGAATATACAATCCTGACATGAAAATATTCTGTCTGTAAAATTATCAGTGTTCAAAACCAGCACTGAAATATCCTGGGAAGAGACCCATGGACTTCTCTGCTACATGGCAGAGGCCCTGATTCGGGGAAGCATTTAAGCATGTGCTTAATACCAATTGAAGCCAAGAAGATCAAAGCTCATGTTGAAGCACTCCTGAATGGGAAGTGGCACAGAGGTGAATGTTTTCCTGGCAAATATACTCAGTGCTGGCTTGTTCATCAAAGAATGAGGAAATAGAGATAGGATGAAGTATGTGATAAAAATGAGGCAGATCGTTATTGCTTAAGAATCCAGCACTTTATAGACAGTAATCAGCAAGTTAACTTCCCTGCCTGTCTCCCCCTGCTACTGGCAGGTTGCTATATAGATCATCCCACGCTGGGATGTGGTGTGAGAAGGGGTCCCCAGATAATTAACTTAAAACTAGGAATGGTGCTGCCCTAGCTAATGGCTGGAAAGCAACATGCACATTTCCCAGATGCTTTGAAATTGTTATGGGAATACATGTCAATGTATTGCTTGCACAAAATGCACTTTCATTGCCTTACTATCAGCAGGGTCATCCTAGGTCTTGTCTAAACACAGTTGCATGGCTTTAGCTATACCATAGAGTTAAAGCTGTACAGCTCTCCCTAGAGGGGATGTAGTTATACCCCTATAAAAATGGCTTATCCCTGTATGAGTGAGAGGGGAAATAAACAATCCCACCATAATGCACCTTTATAGCCATATAATTATCCTGCTAAAACACACCATAACCAAAACAGCTATACCAGTACAAAAACTGTGCAGATGTGACCCTAAAACACCCTAAGAAAATACTGATGGAAAGTATATGACTACACTACCTGCTGGATAGACCCCCTGAGCGCTCTCCCATCGACTCCTGTACTCCACCACTGCGAGAGGTGCAGGTGGAGTCGGGGGGGAGTGGCAGCAGTTGACTCACCGCAGTGAAGACACCGCAGTGAGTAGGTCTAAGTACGTCGACTTCCACTATGTTATTCACGTATCTGGAGTTGCATAACTTAGATCAATTCCCCCCCCCCCCCCCCAGTGTAGACCAGGGCTTAGAGCGAGAAACCACTCACTTTTCAAATGTTACTATTTCTGCTCTTGGAAACTGCCTGCTGGATGGAGGTGTTATCCACACTAATAATGAGTGTTTCTAGTGCACTAATTAGCACTGTAACTAATCACAGCCCAGGGGCTGAGAGCTAGCAGGAGGTGGCTTGAGGGAAGTTAGTGAGATGGACCTCTTTGGAATTTTGAGAGATAATGCTGTTTCATTAGGGACATGCAGAAATGTTACACGCTTTGCAAGGCAGCCATATTAAGATCTTTGGGTTGGATGGGTTTTACAAAGGAGCCTAAGGGAGTTAGGTGTGAGCATGGAAATCAAGTAGTACTCCTGTAGGTGTCTTTCAAAAGGCTAGTATTCCCCAAACCCCAATGCTCAGTCATGAAATCAGCCCCCTAAAACCATGAGATTAGCTTAAAACTCTTGATTTAAAAAATAAATGTTGGGTTCCTTTTCAGTTGTATTCTGGTTATTTGAGTTTTTAGAAATCATGCTTGTGAGCTCTTCTCCGTAACCATGTGGGCTTGAACAAAAGTTCACTTTTTTATTTTAAATGAAGCTGAGGTTCTGATGTAATCACTCGATCCCACAAACTGGGGCCTTAAAAAGAAAACAAACACACAACGTTGTGAGACTTAAATCTCAGCGTCACAAAATACTTGTTTAATTGCATCCAAAGTGAATAGAAAAACTGTAGCACCAATGAGCTCTAGCCCTAAAAATCTGAAAGCATCAGGATGTTTCTCATTTTAATTTGGGGTTTCAAGAATGGTCACAAGCTGACTTGTAATTGAACTGCAGTGTTGTAGTAGCCATGTTGGTCCTAGGATACTAAAGAAACAAGGTGAATGAGATAATATCTCCCTAAGAAGAGCGCTGTGTGAGCTCAAAGCTTCTCTTTCACCAACAGAAGTTGGTCCAATAAAAGATGTTACCTCGCCCACCTTGTCTCTTTCTAATGGAATTGCGGTTGGCTAGGCTACTGTCTCTCCATCATAAACCTACAGAGTTAGAACTGGATCCATGTTCCTACAGGTCCCTCTGCCTGAGATAAAAGGTCTCTGTGATCACTTAACTGGAACCAGCTCCTGGGAAGTGTCATGCTCACAGAAATATGCTGGGCCTGATTCTCCGTCACCTTTTATGGTCACTTACACCCAAACAAAGTGGGTGTAAAACAGTACCTGGCAGAATGGCCCTGTTGTACAGCTGTAACTGACTAGATCAGGCAGTGGAGAACCACAAAAATAGTGCCCGACACCACTCCCAGTGAAGTCAGGAGTGAGGCCCACATCCTCAAAAGTATGTAGGCACTTAACTCCCATTGATTTCATCCCTTCTGAGGATCTGGGTTGGAGCCCTCAACTGATCAACAGCAAATAACACTCAGCTTTGTTTAATCGCAACCTTTGTCCTTCAGATGTAGCTGGTGAATGAGTTTAAAGACATGGCAAGACTGAAGCGTCAGTTAAAAATCACCCTAGATTTTGTATTTGACTCGCTCTAATTCATGAACCACTTAAGTTGGTAAATTGGAAACAACTGGATGAATTTTCTTTAAACATTGAAGATCAATTTTCCTTTCGGAATACTTCTGCTGATTCCCAGGCCAAACCAGCTTTCAGACACGTTCTAGAGGGGTTCGACTATGGCTTTGTAATGGAAGCTGGTTGTAACTATAGCTATGGAGTTGCTACTACCTCTTGCTTTAACAGCCATTAGTAACAACAGCCACTAGTAACAACAGCCACACCCTGTTGTTCCAGTCACCTGAAACAAGATGGTTTTTCACCAGCAAAGGAAGAGCTTTTGTCTGTTTTAGCACATGAGTAATACACTGGAAGAGACAACACCCAATATAAATAATAAGCAAAGCAATCACATGAAACACAAAATGAAAATGTTACATTAAGGGTGTTCCCAGGAACAATAGGATAGCAATAGCAATACATTCAAAGTATGCCATTCAATGGCATGGCTCCTGTAAGATAGTAAGGCACTGAACTGAAGCTGGAATGGCTTATTAGCAAAACCCAGTGGTGTGATTTCCTTGTATCACATTTCTTGTGACATTTTTCTTGTATTTCACAATAGAAATGAGTTAGTTCATTAAATTCATCTAGAAAACATCTCTACCCCATGGCATTTTAGCATATTTTCAGAGTACCTAGGGACGGTGTGAGCTTAAAAACTACATTTCTCTTTGGAGACTTATTTTATCTGATAATGTTACAAACAACTCATGAGATCATTGTACTGAAGCAGATTATAAAGAAAGATACACACTTCTCTCCTTTTTCTTTTCTTTTTCTTCCAGTTGTTACCTTTGTGATTTAACAGTACTCGGGTCTTGATCTTGCAAACACTTTTGAACATGCATCGCTTTATGCACCTGGATCCTCAGGTGGTGTTAATTCACATCATGTAGCTCCACTGACTACAATGAAGTTATTTCACATCAGCTGTGGAGCTGTTCCTCTCTATCAGTTTCTGATTCTGTGAGATATGTGGTTCCCTTAACACAGACAATTGACTTTGCTGTAGTTATGAATAATAGTCTTACTCCCCAACAATGGCTTTGACAATAAAGAATCAGGCCATTGGAAACCCAGAAAAGGTTACTATGTAACAGTACTATTTATTGTAGCCATTTACGTATTGTGATTCTGGTGGCTAAAATGTCTAGGGGTAGCAGAGACTTTTGAGTCACCGGGTCTTCTGAAGGTCACTAGCCGATGTTATGACGACATACCAATACCATAGCAGATTGCTAATGGTTTAGCTTTCTTCACTAATCTTCAGCAGTTTGCAAGTCCGGGCAATTCCATGTAACTTTAATCTCTCATTTAGGGAAGGATGGCAGAGCATCAGAAGTTTCCAATCTGTACAATCTCACAGCAGCTCTACGGGATGGATCTTGTTTAGGATTATCCTCTGTGAGAGAGGCTGATCAGCAATGTCAGTGACTCAGCTACACAGCTAACAAACCAGAACAATGTATTCTTGAAGGAGAGGAAACCAACACATGATCGGGGTGCTGGAAATTTTTTTACACTGAGGGTGCTGAGAGCTATTGAACCAAACTGTAAACCCTGTATATGGTGGAAACCACTTCAAGACAGGGGGTGTGGCAGTACCCCTCACTCCAGCACCTCTGCCCATGAATCAACAACCATCAATATGTCTTCTGCTGACAGCAGCATTCCTGCTCTAAGGCCTGCGTGTGTGTGAGATTTTTTTTTTTTTTAAACCAATTGAGATAACCAGAGCAAAGTCCCTGTGGGTACTCTTTAGTTCAATGTAAACATGGTTTACTTCAGTTCATGTCTGTAAATGTACAGGCACAAGCCTAATTACTCTAATCAGTTGTAAACTGATTAGTATGCCCACAGAGGGGATTGCACCACTTTAATGACATTCCCATGCTTACTTAAACTGCTGCAATTTCTGTATGCAGACAAGGCCCAAGACAACACCCACGCCCTGATTCTCCCCATCCTGTACTGTGCAGAATCACATAACCCTTTTGCAGAGTGTGGGCCAGATCCTCAGCTGGGGAAAAGTGAGAAGGCTCCATTGTCTGAAGTGGGACCCCCCCCCCCCATGCGTTTAAAGGTGTGTGCACAGTATTGGAGCCTACGTTTATGGGGGCTTCATGTAAAGTGGACACCTGTTATAGTCACTAGAGTATAAACTCACTGGGACAGAAACCCTTCCCATAGCTGTTTGTACAGTGCCTGACCCAATGAGGCTATCCTGAATGGAATGTGTCGCTACCTACCAGTGGGTAGGTCTACACAGCAAAGAAAAACCTTGCCTGTCCAGCCGACTCTGGCTCGGGCTGTGTAGACTTCCGGGCTCTGGGACCCTCCCACCCAACAGGGTCTGAGAGGACGGGCTCCAGCCCGAGCCCAGCAGTCTACACAACAATGAAATAGCCCCACAACCTGAGTCCGCTAGCATTGGCCAGCCGCGTGTCTAGCTGCTCTGTAGACATACCCAAAGTGGGATATGAATTTGTGATGCAGGGTGTTTAATCTTAAAATAGAACGATCCACTCTGAGCAATGTGAGATGGGGAGGGTTTCTCAGGGCCTGTCAATTTGGGGTTGAACTGGCACTAGCATAGTTACCGAAGTGCAATCCCCAGAGTAGGAACTCTGCAGCCCTGTCATGCTGGCTTGCCCTGGTGCAGTTTGCCCTGGTTACCACCTAATTTCACTGCACTGGGAGGTCGCACTGGTGTAGCTACATCAGAATAGAAATCCTGAGTTCCAGCTAAACTGGAACTCTAACCTGGGCATTGCTCTTTGCAGGTTTGGTCCTGACTCTGCCAGCTTCTGTTGCCTGTGCTGGGGTTAAGTGGGTGTCTACTCTATGTACTCCGAGTCATCCTCACTAGTGAGCTGGATACACCAATTGTTTGCACACAGAAAATGCACTAGTAAACCTGGCTGGATGAATGTTTTCTGGTAGCATGAAAAACCTGTTTGCTCGCACTAGCTCTGTAATGGCATTGCTTACAATAAAGATGCATCTATTTCTGAACAGTTTGTACTTTATTAACAGCACAATAGAGCTATGCGCACAGAGGGCAAGACGCTTGCTGCCAGTGCATCACTGTAGTGGGGCAGTCACCCTGCTCTGGCTCGGAAAGGGTTAAAAGCCAGCCCTTGGAGAGGCCTGGGGCTGAAAGCAGCTGAGGGAGGCTGACTGGGTTGGCAGCTGCAGGTGTGGCCACACCCAATTAGGGTCCAGCTGGCCCTGATAAAAGGGCTGGGAGCTAGCCGGGGGGAGTGTGGCTTTCTGGTGGTGTGGGAAGGACCTGGCTGATGGCTAGAGAAGGGTATCTCAAACAGACCAGAGCTCTGGCCAGGCGAGTCCCCAGGCTGAGGCCAGGATAAAAGGGCCTGTGGAAGTACTAGTGGTGCAGCCAGGCCAGGAAAAGGCAGCAGGTCCAAACCCCCTTGCTAATGATGAGCAGCCATTGTAGACTACCGTTTGCCCCTGAGAAAAGGGGCTAGATGAAGACTGGCAGTTGGTCACTGAGGCAAGGTGGGCTTCAGGGAATTGGGGTTCTCCAGGGAGGGGAGGACCCCTGAGTGTGGGGTACTGCTGGGGGCAGTGCCTGAGCAAAGGGGCGCTGCAGGCCAGGAGGGATGTAGGGCCTGAACTAAAGTGTGGTGGAGAAAAGGAGAAGCAGGTGGCAGCAAGGGAGACATTGGTCAGCAGGTGGAAGCGCTAATTCCCAGACCCACCAGCGGGAGGTGCTGCGCTGGTGGGCGCGTGCTGTGCGACAATCACATATTACAGCGTATGGAATCGGAATAGGTTTGGGGGGAGGGGATTTTTCCCCTCGTGGAGTGGGAACAGATATAAAGGCGTGCTGTTGTCCCGGTCAGTTTTTCATGCTTGGAAGTGAATGGTTTTGCTGTGAAACATCCTGTGTGTGCTTTCCGTTCCACTGTCTTTGGGTCGCAAATGCAGCTCTTGGGGATTAGCTGCCGTGTGTCCTGCTCCTCTCAGGTCTACCTCCTCTCTTCCAGCAAGAGCCGGACAAAACTTTTCAGCTGAAACTTGTTTAGCTGCAAGTGCAGACTCAGATTGACTGAAACATTAAATTCATGTCGAACTTTCCAAAGCATTTAAACTTTCAAATATTTGGGGGCTTATTCTAACCGAAACATGTCTCAAATTTTCAGTTCAGAGTGACTTTTCATTTAGACACTCACGTCAATGTTTTGTTTTCTTTAATTAAATTTCAAATTAAGGATTTTGGGGCCAAACAAACCCTTTTGTTCAACCTGAAATGGAATTTTTTCAAGCGGGCCAGCGAACCAAAAAAATCAGTTATTTGCACCATTTTACCTCTAGCAGCAGTTCACGCCATTGCGTCCCTCATAGGTCACTTTGACTTGGTTGCTTCACACAAGGTCAGAGAACATTGTTACCTTTGTTCCTTTCCTTTTTGGCCCTGATAGTGACCAGATGCTCTGCCAGGGTCACAGGTGCTCTCCCCACCATGGTCGCTGAAACAAACGAAGAGCACTTGCTCGGTGTGAGTAAGACTCTTTGTTTCCAAGGAACTTATCAGTGTTTACCCAAAATTTTATAAAGGGGGGGGCGGGGAATGGGTAAAAATGGAAAACAAAGGGCGGTGGGGAGAGAGAGGGGTGCCTGGTGCTTGTAATGTAGCAGCTGAGGGAGCCTTCTATTCCCTGTGGGCCTGTTGCCACAGTAGTCAGGGTCTTGACTATCTCTCTCCCCCCTGCAGAGCACCAGCAACCAGCTGGAAGTTACCCTCCTCTGCACAGTTGCCCTGCACCTTCTGGAGGTGACTCTGCAGGGGGGGCGGGGAATGAGCTGCCACCTCTCCTTCCAGAGCAGGAAGCTGGGTCCAGGGAGTTCCAGCACTTCCGCAAATGTGGGTGAAAATCTGTAAAAACACACACACACACACACACCCCCAGGCCCCAGTAAGGGCTTTTTAAAAACCTGGGAAACTTTCAGGGTATTTTTTTTTTTAAGGGCCATAGGTATTGGGGATGGGTGTCTTGTCACTCAGATCTACCCAGATGCTACAGTATAAACATATAGATGGCTGCATAATTACTCAGGCATCACCAGTCTGGTACCCTTTTCAGAACAGTGGGTACATTTGGATTTTTAACCAGACCAATAAAGGCAGGGGCGTGAACTGGGTTGTTGCACGACACAGAGGAATAATATTTAGCGAAGGATGTTAAATCTGTTTCAGGCAGCCACGATCCCACAGGATGATCCATCAGAAAGATCCCGACGTGGCAAAGAAGGGAGCTGTTTCTGAGGTCTGGAGGCCAGCTGGGGATGGACGCAGTGACGCTCTTCTCCATGGTGATCTGCTCCAAGCTGCTGGCTGAGTGGTGTAGACATGTGTCAGACCCATGGTGGGCTGGGCAAAGAGAATGCTGCTTCTCTGAAAGGGCACCTCTGGCCAGAAAGCCGGGTGTGTCAGAATGAACAGGGTTCCCTGGTACAAGCCATTGCCCCACGAACACCCGCTGATGCTGTACCCAATGCATTGCCTCATGATTTAGGTTGTTACTGGTTTTGCTGTGTGATCTGTCACACCGTGTGTTAGTAGTTTGCAGGGTGGATTTGATTTAAATCACTAGTCAGGAAGATTTCTACATAAAAGTGCATTCTTGTTGGTTGGTATAACCTTAATACATATTCTTCACAACTCCGAGATAGATGTAGGCTTTCGTTTTTAGAAGGTACACACTATACATTTTTAAAGGGATTTATTTTGAAAACTTTTCAGATTAGTTTTAAAGCTATATCAGAAAATGAATGGTTATTTCATTTACCAAAGGCAATTGAAGCAGATAGTTCACCTCCCAATGACTCCATAAATATCTCCAATTCAACAGGTTAATCATTAATATTTGGAGGATTTTCTAGCCATGCTGTAGTAGGAAGAGAACATCACCAGACAGACATTTAAATTGTTTTCTTTAACTAAAACAACGTTATGTATTCTGGATTTTTTTTTCTTCAACAGCAAACATAAGATTTTCACAAAACAAGCATATGAATTTTTGAATTTAGTTAAACTGTCAAGTTTTTTAAAATCAGGTTTGTTTTTGTTAAAATTGTTTTTAACTAAAATAGTTAAATGAAATATTTAAAAATCAACAACAAAAAAAATACCAAAAATTAAATTGACTCTGTCCGCCAGGTCAACATGAGAAACTTGAAATATTGGCTTTAGCAGCTAACTCAGTCGTCTTCACCTTCATTTTCCTGTTTGTTCATAATCCGGAAAAGAGAAACAAGTTTTCCTGCTTTTTCAGGTCCAAAACAATTTCTCAAATTGGAATTAATTAGTCCAAAGGAAGAAAATATCCCTTCTGCACCGACAGAAGAAGCTACTGCTGTTAAAAGTGAGATTATCCTGTCAAAAGTCTCTGAATCCAAGTGCTTAGTGACTTCCACCAGTTCACTCGTGTGACTTTCTTTAAAACATCATCAGCAAACATATATTTCTTGAAGGGTTCACCCTGAGCTCTGAAGTTTATTATAGTTGGCATTATGGAGGGATGATTGCTGGATGTCCATGTCCTAGCCAACTCCTCTTCTTCAGCCATTAAGGTTTGACCCTGGTACCGAGTCTTGAGAATACTTGCAAGAAAATGAGCTGGAGATAGTGCTTGTCCCATTCGTTTTTTTAGTGCTTGTAATTTAACACTGTCATTGCATATTTCTCTTTTTAAGATCTCACTCAGTTCCTTCCAAATTTCAACAGCGTCAGCAATAAAACAGTTTTCAGAGTAGCAGCCGTGTTAGTCTGTATTCGCAAAAAGAAAAGGAGTACTAGTGGCACCTTAGACTAACCAATTTATTTGAGCATAAGCTTTCATGAGCTACAGCTGATGAAGTGAGCTGTAGCTCATGAAAGCTTATGCTCAAATAAATTGGTTAGTCTCTAAGGAGCAATAAAACAGCGATTTCCCTGCATTCTGTTCAAGGCTACGGAAATAGGCTTTAGGCAGCGTGTGTTCAACATTTCTCTTAAGACCAGTGCTGAGAACTTTGGCTGTGACAGGGCCATCTATTTTTTCCACTGTTCTGTTCACAAACTGTCATCAGATTAGGCCACTTCTTGGTATAGTGCTCAAAACGGTCCACTACTGAGTTCCATCACACGTCTTGTGGGGGAGTTCGCTTGGTTCCTCCCACTTTTTTCAGAGCAGCTGCTGCAAAGTGGTTGTTACGGAAGTACTTTGCAATTTCAACAACATTAGCCTTTATTTCTGGAGCACTGAAGTCTTTGGCTCGGAGGTGCATGAAATGAGCCCTGCAACCGTATGTTGTTAGCTTGGGACTCTCTTCTAAATAATTTCTTCTCATCTTGGATACATTTGCAGCATTGTCTGTGACCAAGCTGCGTACTAGACATTTGAATTTTTCCTCCCACAGTTTGTTATAGCTTTTACTTCTACTTCTTGTAAGTATTCTGCTGTGTGCACATTTCCTGATGTATCAATCCTTTCTGTAAGGAAGACATTCCCTTCTTCTGTTGTCACACAAGCACATGCAACAGGATCATTGTGGACATTGCTCCACCCATCAAGACTCAGGTTAACAATTTCACCCTCTAGACTTTTTGCACACTGCTCAATTTCTCTTTCATATACTTTATTCAGCAATTTACCTGCAACATCTGCTCTGTTGGGTGGACTGTATCCTGGTCTTAATGACTGAACCATGTTAATGAAGTGTGGGTTTGTTGCATAAAGAAACTAGGCAATTTTTTCATCAATTACCTTTTTTTTTTTTTTTTTTGTAATCTGCTGGTTCTTATCACACTTACCTAAGGTTGTTTCTGTATAATGGAGATTTTTTTTTTTTCCTTTTTGCTGCAGGTGGTATACTGTGGCGATGTGACATACATGATGTGACTGAAACACTATCATTGGCAGATAACTCTGAAACTGTAGAAAATGATGGTGATTTGGAAGGTAGATAGTCTGTATGTTGAGGATGGATTCTCCTAAACAAAATAAACCAATGCAGTTATTTATTATTACCATACTGCTCATTTAGTATTACTCATTGCATTCACTGACACTCAGTACTACTTTAAAGGTGAAATTGTAAAAGGACGATCTGCCTATTTCAGCTCTTTATTTTTTTTTAATCACAACTGCATCTGAAATGATAGTACGATAGAGTAACAACTATATTTTTTTGCTCAAACACGAGAATTCAAGAACAATCCAGAAGGAAGACAGGCAGTCCTCAAGAAAGAAGTATGAAATAAAAAAGTTTACCAACCTGAAGATCCTGCATGTTCAGACATGTTCCTTTCATCATCTTCAACGCAGCTTCCTCCTGAGAAGGAACACTTCTTCATGATGTTTCATTCGGTCAACCAGGCCTTGCATTTCTTTGTTGCACTGTTTGCATTTTGCACACATGCCTGTCTTACCCACAGGTAGAGGAACTTCATTAAAATATTTCCAAACTGGGTCTCTTTTATGGCCTCCTGCCATTATAGGTTTTTGCCTTCTAGTGAGAGAATGGTGTGGTAGATCTCAAATCAATGAAGGTTATACTCCAGAAGACCTCAAGACTTCTGGAATATGCTGCTCAAACAGTTTCACTGCCTGTCCCTCCCTTCTCACAATTATCTCTTCTTCTCCTTGTCCAAATCTATTCCGCCCCAACAATCTTCTATTCATTGAACTTTTTTTGAAACTTTTTGTACTTTTAGAGAGCGGTAAGGGACTGACTCTGTGTACACAAATTTGCAGAGGGACAATAGGGTTGAGGTCTCTTATTTCTCACCTTTATATATTTAAAAATATTTTTGCTGTTAACAAGCATATTATCTCTGGAGACACAAATTCACAGTTTGAGAACTGCAAAACTAAGCATCTCTGATATCTTCTAGACTGAGCACTGAGTCCCAGTACATAGATAGAAGATTAACCTAAAGCTGTACGGAAGCCCCTGCAATCCCATAAGATTGGGTCCCTAATCCATGAACTATTGGAACTCATTTACAAAATTTTTCTTAAACATTACAGGAATATATTGTCTCATACTATAGAATTAGAATTTATAATCCGTATTCCATGATGAGAGAGCTTTGAGCTTTTATGTATCTTAATTAAAACAATCTTTAGGTAGGTGTCTTTTCCTCAAACATTTGATCAAAAAAATCAGTTTTAAAAAAAAAAATAGTCATTGATTTTTATCTGCCCTGGTAGTTTGATAGTCCTGTTTCTGTTCTGGGCCTGCTAAATACAGGTCAATGCCTGTATTTCGGTCTGGCAGACCATAGCGTTGGCAGACAAGCTCCTTATACGTCTGTGGTTCATACTGCGGCACCAAAGTTCATATAATACCCGCTCAGCAGTGTAACGTTCTGCTGCCTTGGGTGCCTGCTGGCACGGGATCCTGCGAAGTCGCTTTCAACCTCATGAGACCATGATTGCATGGAGTTTATTTCATCTGTTAAGGGCTTTAACTCAACCGGTTTAGCAGGTGCTAAAGTACAATTGTTGCTTCTTGACTGGAGTCTTAGGAGACAGTAATTAGGTGGAGCTAGCTGATCCAGCATGCCTTGTTGACACGGGAAATTGCACCATTATAACTTAAGGTGTGAATTTTAACTGATACGGCCAAATGGCGCAAACTCTTATGTTGACACTCTTATTTGGGTTGAAAATGGCTTTTTTTTTTTTTTTTTTTTTTAAGCTTAAGTCGCGTGGGAGCAGGGTTAGGTTAAACTGAAATAAGAATGCTTGCATTATATCAGTTTCCCATGTAGGCAAGGCCCCAAGTGGGTTAGAGAAAGAAGAAGCTGTGAGGTTATGACTCTAAATCCCCATTGAATGGCGCAAAGCCTAAGGGGCTGAGGATGTGGCCCCTGAGTACACTGAGATTTTTTGGAACTCTTTTTGCCAGATCTTTGCTTCCATGTTTCAGCCTGCATTTTCTCCAGGGATGATGATGTTGCGGTAATATTAAAGTAGTACTTAAGTAATTAGGGTTAGAGCTGGCTGTGAACTAAGTTAATTGTATACTGTAATTTGTTTTCTATTTGCCAGTAGTTTTCTTATTAGTGAATTTGACACGTATATTCTAACGTTCAACCAGTGAGGTTAAGCTGTTAACATTTTATGTATTTCAATTTAGGTGCCTTTTGGGGGTTTCATGTCTATCTCGGATTCCAGGCACCTTTGCCTTGAGATAGACAAATGATTAGCAAAATAACCCCAGCTGCTAATCCACTGGCAATCCCAACAGAACATAGCCTCAAGAGGATGGAGAGGAGAGCTGAAATACAGGGTACATACCCGAACACATTCCTTTCTATGAGCCAATTATACTGGACCGGTATGAGATACTAACATCTTTGGAAAATTGACCCGTCTGCTCTGTTGAAGTTGGAAGGATAATTGCCAGGAGTAAGTGGTCCTGCACGGTGCATAATGCTGAACTTCCAGGGACTTACATGCAAGCTCCTGGTGCTCCACACATTCAGGGCCAGATTTTCAAGGGTATTTAGACACCTAAAGATGCAGAGAGAGGTGCCTAATGGGATTTTGAAAAGCACCTAAGTGGGTTAGGCACCCAACTCCCATGGAGTGAACCTACTTAGGCACTTTTTTGAATCCTTCTAGGCAGCTATCTGAATCTGTGTACCCAAATACTTGTTCAGATCTGGTCCTTGCTGGGTTGATTTTCCAACGTGATGAGCACACAGTAGCTCCCATTGCGTGCACTTTTGAAAATCAGCCTACTTTCTTAGGAACCTCATTTTAGGAACCCCCTTTTTAAATCCTAGCCTAATTTTAAGTTCCTATTTTTCTTGATTTGGAGGAATATACAGATCTTCACAGCAAAGACTCAAGGACATCACAGAACAAAGATGCACTAAAATAATTCTTAGGACATTTATGGAATCTGAGCTACTATTGTAAAGAGGGTTGAATGTAAATGGTTCATTGTCCTGGCAGAAGTTTCAGGGCAACATTTACCTTGTGGGGGCATGTAGCCCTCAAATTTAGCTACAGGTGACATTATACACTGTAACAACAAGGAGTCCAGTGGCACCGGACTCCTTGTTGTTTTTGTGGATATTCTACACTGTAACATGGAAGGGAATGCCTCATCTCCTTAATCCTTTTTGTACATGTATAGATCGAGAGACAATCTTGCCCTCACAGTCATGCTTCTAGCCCTTAGTCTGGGTATCTCAGTGGTGAGCAGATCTACACAGAAGCCATAGTGTCTTGTTTTATAGCACATTTCAGGAACATAGGAATTGTCAGACTGGATCAGACCCAATGTCTATCTAGTTCTGTATCCTGTCTCTGATGTTGACTAGAACCAGATGCTTCAGAAGAAGGTGTAAGAGCCCTGTAGGAGGCAGATGTAGGCTAATCTGCCCCTCACTAAAGGTCTCATCCTGGTCTGAAATAGTCAGAGATCAACTTAAGCCCTGAAGTATAAAGTTTGAAATACCTTCCAAAAGTTTTATTTTCCTTAATTATGATAACTTTGGATGTTCTTGATGTCCATGCAAATCAAATCTTCAATTCTTGACCTCAACGACTTCCTGTGGCTGAGAGTTCCATAGTCTAATTACATGTTGCATGAAAAAGTATTTCCTTTGATTGGTTCTGAATATTCTGATGTCTCCTTGTTCTTGTGCTATGAATTGGAAAAGGAAGCTGCTGATCAACTTTCTCTGTTCCCTTCATTATCTAATATACTCTTATGTTCCTTCTGATTAGTTTCTTTAAGATAAACAATCCAATCTCTCTTCGTATGAGAGCTTTTCCAGGCTCTTGCTCATTCTCACGGCTCATCTCTGAGGGCTTGTCCACATAGGGATGCTCAGGAAAATTAATCTAAATTAGCTAAAAGTATTAATTTAAAGTGGATGAAACTGCATTCAATGTTTGTGTGGACACTTTCGTTCAGAATTAAAATAGCTTTAATTCAGTTTAGTTTAATTCACTTCCAAATTAAACTAAACTGATTTAAGGCTACCTTAATTCTGAATGGGTGTGTCCACACAGAGGTTTAAAGCAGTTTAACTAAACCATTTTTAATCTACATTAGCTAAAAGTGTGAATTTACTTTCCTGAGTGTCCCTATGGAGTTATGCCCTGAGCTGCCTCTAGTTTCTGCAATGTCCCTTTAGAGATGGGATGACCAGGACTGCACACAATATTCCAGAGGAGACTGCCCCACTAACTGGTATAAAGGCAATACACTATCCTTTGTCTCATTGACCATGTCATTCGATCCTCTTTTTAGCATTTTTTGACCACAGTTGCACGATGACCAGAGATTTTCACTCACCTGTCTACAGCAATGCCTAGAACCCTTCCTAGAATCCTAGAATATCAGGGTTGGAAGGGACCTCAGGAGGTCATCTAGTCCAACCCCCTGCTCAAAGCAGGACCAATCCCCAATTTTTTCCCCAGATCCCTAAATGGCCCCCTCAAGGATTGAACTCACAACCCTGGGTTTAACAGGCCAATGCTCAAACCACTGAGCTATCCCTTCCTAGAGTAGATACACTTAATTTAGGCCCCTGTAAGGTGTGTGAGCAATATGCATTCATTCATATATTATCCATTTCATGGATGTTATTTCAGCCCTGGTGCCTGTGGGGATTTCTGCGTCAGGGTAATGATGTGGTTTCCAAGTCCATGTCCTGTCCATGTAAAGTGTGTGTGATGCATAGCTAGTGTTGTCTCCCAATGACAGGGGTTTATGTAATGTGGGGAGTAGAGATCTGCACTGCAGCAAAAATAAGCTGTAAGACGTCATAGGTTTCTAATTCTGGACATATCCAGAGCCGGTGAAGGAAGTCCTCTAAGAGTTACCATTAGGATCCGTTGCTGTTTGGGAGACAGGAGGCACTACATGTTTGTTGGAGAATCCTAACAAAACTTTCTCTGCTTGACCTTAATCATGGACATATCTGGTTTCCTTTCTCTTTTTCCCAGCTTAGCTCAGCTTCTACCACCTAGGACTACCTTACTCTGGCTGTTCTTCTGGCGCCCAGTCCTGCAGTCCTTTCTGGGGAAGAACTCCCATGGAAGCCGGTGGAAACTTTGTTTTGGGGAAGGACTCCTGGGTTTGATGCTCTGTAGCCTGTAGTTTACAGATCTCTGAGTCTTCAATTGCTGCTCAGTGATTTGATTTATTGTTATCTGTTTTTTCTCTGAGCTCCTTTGGGCCCTGCCCAGTGCTGGATGGGGTGTGGAGCAGCCTACCTCCTCCCCACACTGCGAGGGGAGCTCCGAGAGGAATTCTGCCTTGGGGAGTTCCTCTTGGAGCCACCTGGCACACAAAAGGAACATGCCCATGGCTACAGCCCTTTGCGGGGATACAGCTCCCTGCCTCCACACGGCCGGCCCCACGCTGGGGTGGAAGAAGGGTATGTGGAGCCAGGCTGTGCACGCCCTGGGGAATGTAGGCTTCCAGCTCAGCTTAGCTCTGGGGAGCTGCAAATCCAGTGCTTTGCCGGTAGGGTGGGAGTTGGGGGGGTGAATTTGCATTAATTCCTCCAGCAGCTGCTTCTCCTGCTGTTTGACAACGTACCAATGAAGTGTGGGGGAACTGGCACCACCCCAGCTCTGAGTGCAACAAGTGCCTACTCGCTTTCCACCCACCCATCTGCTGTGCTAACAGCCACACAATCTGATAGGCAAATACCACTAAGCGTGTAACGGATACTGAACTGGACAACAGCATGAGCTACACTTACTCTGTCAGCACAAGATGGCTCCCTGCCTTACAGGGGTAAAGGGCTGCACAAAGGGTGTGATGTAGGGGTGGAAAGCTGCCCAATCAGAATGGTGGAGTCCTACCCTCGTTCTGCCCTGCAGTCAGACCTCCTGAGGTGCAGATGAGTCTCCCCTCGCTTACGCTGGTATAAATCAGGAGAAACTCCATGGGTGCCACTGGGGTTAATGCTGGTCTAAGTGAGAGGAGATTCGGGTGCAGCAGGTCCAAGTTCTCCTGTGGTTTGTCGTGCTTGGTACTGCTTGCTCAGTATTGCCCCAGAAAGAAGAGCCCTCCTCAGTATACATGAAGTGTTTCATTTGCAGCTCATCCCAGACTGGACCATTCAGTTTGGCTTCATTTTCCTTTGGCCCTATATGAGAGAACTTGGAACACAAACAACAGCACCCTCAAGGCACCATGTAATTTAATAACACAAGGAGACTTGGTTGGGCCTTGTCCCTGTGTAGATGAATCCTAACCGTCCAAACCCCTAGACAGTTCTAGCTCCAAAAGACCCAGATTACGTGCTTCTCTACAGAGCCCCTAACGTGCAAGCAGGACCAGGAAAACCCCATAGAATTTACAGTGACTGTTTACAATTTTAACAGCTTTTAATATACCACAAAGCTCTCTCTCTTCCCTTTCAAGGTGCTCCAGTCAACTGGTGTTAGAGACATGCATTGTCTTTCAGAAAGGAAAGGCTCCAGAGGCAAATGACAAGATCAAAGAGGTGGAATGCAGGCCATATGAGCAAAGGCTGGAGGCACTGGGTATATTTAGTTTGGAAAAGAGGAGATTAAGGGGTGACATGATCGTGGTCTTCAAATATTTGAAAGGCTGCCATAAAACAGATGGAGAAAAGTTGCTCTCTCTTGCCACAGAGGGCAGGACAAGGGGCAATGGGTTAAAACTACCGCATAGCAGCTTTAGATTAAATCTCAGGAAAAACTTCCTAACTGTAAGAACAGTAGGACAATGGAACAGACGCCTAGGGAAGCCATGGATGCTCCTTCACTGGAGTTTTCAAAAGGAGGCTGGCTAGCCATCTGTCTTGGATGGATTAGACACAACGAATCCTGGATCTTGGCATTGGGTTAGACTAGATGGCCCTCCCTTCCAAATGGTGCTTAAGTTTTGCCAGGGCTGAGCCCCACTGCACCTCTGGGCTTGGCAGTTCATAGCCCCAGCACCTCTGGGCTTGCTGCATCTGTTATGAATGTAAAAAAAATTACTTGAGTTCTAGCACCTAATCTTTGAGCCCTGGCAACTCTTTCATTACAAATTAAGCACTGTCTCTAAACCCATGATTCTAATGTTTAATTACACAGCCTATCATTCCCAAATTATAACCATGCTTCCTTACTCTCTGTTCTGCAACCTTGAGACCACTGATGTACCTGAGTGGCCCTTGGTTTCCAGGTTAACAATCATGATTTACATATGGCATAGCCAGCCACACTCATCCAGAAAAACCTCCCAGCAGTTCACAAACTAATTTACACGTAGCAGACCTGAGTCTCCCCACAGGAGTAACTCCACTGATGACAAAGGAATAACAAGCAATGTACAAACAATGGAAGCAAGAGTAGAATCAGACCTTGATATATAACGACAGGAGTCGCTTTATCATGACTGAAGTGCAGCCCCTGCTGGAGTGGCTTGTGGTGACTATTCAGCAGTGTACAGAAGTTTGGTGTAACATGAAGAACACTGTGTCCAGCTGAAACCATAGGGGGAATTTTTGACTGAATTCAGTTACCCCAAAGTGTGCTTAACATTCCATCAAACAAACATTGTTATTCTGGCAACACAGTGCCTCCTAACAGCACAGTTAGATACTGATTCAGTATTCACTCAAAGGGAAGAGCTCTTCCTACCCTTCGTTTGTCTAGACTGGGGGTTCTCAACCTGGGGATCACAAGGCAATTGGGATGGGGCAGGTCACAAGGCATTCAAAACTTATTACAGTCTAAAGCAAAGAAAATTTTGCTCCTCTGCTCTGCACATATCTTTACCTCTCAAAGTCAAGTATTCTGTCAGCCTCTCAAAACACACATTGGTTAATTATATAGCTGATCGTTATCATGGATACTTTCTTTTATAGAAGAGTAAAACATGTAAAGAGTTAATGAAAATCTTTTGGTTTTGATCACGAGGTCCCCAACCTGAAAAGGTTGAGAGAAACTGGCTAAGACTCAACTTTGTGCTTTTGTTTTAACTTGACTTAATTGACAGGCAGTTGACTCAACAGAACTAACACCACTATGAATGCTAGTCTAGACACTTTGCAAATGTTTGTTACATCACACAAGTGATTGATTTACTAGAATAAATTTTTTCAGGACACCTACATTTGTGGCATTTTTAATCTAGAACTTGCCATCATATTAGTCAAGTTGAGCTAATTGGCAATCAATTAACTCAAGTTTAAAAGAGGACCACAAACTTCCAGCTATAGAGCGTACAGCGGCACAGCTGTACAGATGCAGCTACGCTGCTGTAAGATCTCTCGTGTGCTGGTGGGAAATAGTTCTCTCGTTGACATAATTAAACCACCCCAACCAGCACTGGTAGCTATGTTGGTAGGAGAAGCTCCCCCACCGACAGCATTGTGCACACTACCACTTATGCTGGCAAAATTTGTCACTAAGGGTGTGTGTTTTCAGACCCCTAAGTGACATAACTTTTGTCCACATAAGTGGTAGTGTAGACATGGCCTAGTCTAGCAATACCTTTAGAGACAGGCCCTCAGCTAGTGTAAATCAACACAGTTCCACTCAAGTCACCTGGTGTGAACTGGCATAGATGTCTATTAGAGTTAATGGGATGACACCGACTTACCGCAGCTAAGGATCTGGCTGTGAATCTTCAACAGTATTTCTGCAGTGCTCTGCAGTTTTTTTGTAGATCTCCTGCCTAAGTACTGCCCATTACTGTCTCCCTTGTCTTTACTTAGCTGGCAGAAGGAGATTAATTTTTCTTCCTTGCAAAACTCTCAAGACTTTTGTGATTGAAGGGTGTTGTAAGGAGTAATTAATTACTTGCAAAAGGCACTGGGATTCCTGGATGAAAGACGGTGCAATAAGTGTACTGTTTTTGTTATGATTACTCCCTTGAAACCGCATTACTGGGTAAAGCCTTTGTCACCAAGACTCGTTGGACTTGTTTTCTCTAACTTGCCTGTGACTCCCTTTTTAAAAATCCTAATCCAGCCCATAAAGCCCCACATCTGTGTGGAGGTGCTGCACATCAGATCGTGAAGCTCCGAGTGGCACGTAGCCTGGACAGAACAGAAGGGCTCCTCAGCCAGCACCTGGAGGTAGGTGCTACGTTCCCTGTCTGACTGTTGGTGGCTGGTAGCTCAGGACACGTGCAGGTACACAGCGCAGCGATCTTCAGCCATGCCGTGATCAAGGGGGCCCGGGCTGGCTAGGTGTTTCCTGAGATTTAACTGGTTTCCAGGGTTGAGAACTGGTGGTTTGTGCCAGTTCCTCCTTTCTTGCGCATCCCTGAGAAGTGATGTTTGGATGGTGGTAGAGGAGGGGAGACCAGCCATTTTACTATGTTGTTGGCTCCACAGGCCCCTACCTCCCCACCCTCACTGACCTGTCCTCAGCCCCCCGGGGAAGTACTGCATTGGTGCAAATGCAGAGCTTCCTCTTCCTCTTGAGGTGCTTCTATGTGTGGTTGGGGGGGCCCTTGGGAGAGGACTCGGTATTGCCCTGCTCTCCTAGTCTCCGTCACTGCAGAGGCCAGCCAGGGAACCAGGCAAGAAGGAGAAGGGCAGGGGGAAGCCCAGATCAGTGGGCTCTTAAAGAAAGAGTCTTTGGGGAGAAAAATTGGCTACTGGAGAGAACTTCAGCATCATGGCTGCCGCCCCCATCGTATCCTGGGATCCCAGAACTTTGTGATCCTGGTCCTGAGAGATGTCCTGGCCAGGCCAGAGAGCAGGACCCAGATGCCAGTTCCTACTCTCCCGGCTTCAGCTGGATCCCAGATACACCCTGAGGTAAAATAGAATGGGACGTTAACAGCAGCAGCCGCTCCAGTCCAGCTCAACTGACTTCTCTTCTCTCCCAAAGGACAGTTGTTACCATCTTTGACTCCATCTAGAGATGGCCAAACAAGGGGGTTTTCCTTCTAAAATGCTCTCCAGCTAAGGGCAAGGGAATAAGAGATGCTGTTAAAATGAAAACCTGACTTACTGCTCTACATTTCCAATGCTGTAACTGTTTTCCCTTCTTTTCTTTATCCTGAACAAAAGGTTAAAAGGAGGTTTACTGGTGTGTTTGCCATCGTGCCGAGCAGGCTGAGGTCTCTGTATGCCCAGTCCTGGACCTTGTTTAACAGTGTTTAAAGTTGGACAGTGACTGGATTATGTTAACACCTTTATTCCATCTAAATTGATATAACAGCACTTGAAGCATTGTTAGAGGGGTGGAGCGGGGAAGAGTTGTTAAGGGAAGGCAGGAACGTAAGTAGACAGATGTAAATCTTGTGCTCTCAGTATGGCGTGCGTGAGAGTCAGTTGGGAAGAGGCAAGATAGCATTGCAGCTGGCTTGTCAAGGGAGGAAACTGAGGAAGATGTGAGGTCGTGTCCGTTGAGGCTCGGTGCCTCTTTCCTGTGTGTTGAGTATTTCAGAGCAGAGTGCTGGGGTGCGATGTCTGTTGTCGTTGTGGAACATAGAAGGTGTGGGGAGACAGGTTGTATCAGAACCGAGAACAGAAGAGTGCACACGCACTGTTTGCTTTGTGTGGCCCTTTAATGAAGTGTGATTGTCTCTTCCATTCTTTAAGAACAGCCCTGTGACACCTTGAACTCTAATGGAATTATTTCTATGGTCGCTAAGCAACTGCTTCTGTAGCACCTTTTAACTAAGGATTTCCCAGTCACCCAAGAGGTTGTAAGGGTCACACAAGGAGGTTGCTGCAAAGCTAGGAATAGACTTCCCCCCACCCCCCACGCCCTGCTGTCTCGCTCTTTGTTTAGCAACCGGACCAGTCTGGGGTTTACCAGACACACCAGTCAGGGTGGCATATCACCCAAGTGTCCTGAACTGGTACTGTGGGTCTAGCAAAGCCTGGGCAGCACACCAGAGTCTGGGCTTTAAGCGGGGTTGTGGCATTAACAGAACTTATAAGGTGGATGTGATGAAATGGTCAAGGTCTGCTGGCTTTGCTGCACCAGCTTCTAAGCTTACAGAGCCAGTGGTCCATTGACCTGTACTGATAAACTGCACAGGACGTATACTGCACCACTCCAGGCCAGCAGATTCATATGAAATATGAATGAACATATGCCTTTTGTAGGAACACAGAGTGTGTGTACTCTGTGAGTGTGTGTGTGTGTGTGTGTGTGTGTGTGTGTACTGTGTGTTTAAACACAGACTGCTACACAGCTCCATGATCAGATTCCCATCCTGCCAGGAGAACTGCGTTGGCAACTTTCTGCACACAAAGAAAACCCCACTGTCTTCCACGAGGATCTCTGCGGCACACCTCTGTCTGCCTGGTTCTCCTTGCAGGACTGAGAGCATAGTGAAGTGTAAGTGTGTGTGTGAACCCATTGTAGGATTACCATAACTGGTCGGGTACATAGCTGTGTGAAAGAAGGGGAGGTGCAATGAATGTGTGCTATACCTTTTAAATTTAAGGAGACTCCCTGCGTCTAGGGTTGGTCAAAAAGTTTCCATCAGAACATTTTTTCCACTGGCAAATACAAATTCGTCAAAATCCACAAGAATGTGTCTGTTTCAATGAAATTTCATTTGAACAAAATTAAACAATTTTCAATAACATTGACCTTATTGGATATTTCTATTTTAGTTGATATTACATTTTTATATTGCAAACCTAAAATAATAAACCCAAAATGAAATAAAAAGAGAAATTAAAACAACATCTTGTTTTTCTCAAAATGAAACATTTTGACTGACCCCAAATTAATTTGTTTCCAAACTTCGTTTTTGAAATTTGATATTTTGTTCTGAGATTTGGAACAAAAGCAAACTTTGAGAGCGTGGAATTTCCCATGAAATGGAAAATCCAGTTCCTGACTAGCATTCTTGCTGAGGACAGTGTTGAGTTTATTCACAATGATTGTTAGAGTGACACATGTGGCCTGGACTGTATGACACCCCACTGGTACTAGCACTGGTCAGGGCAGTTCCACCAGAACCAGCAGTGGAGCAAATGCTAGTGAAGGGGCCAGTGTTTTAATCACCATACTGTCATGGGGTTAACTTGTTTACACTGGTGCTGCCACCATTGGGATGGATCTGCTTTGGTTGCAGCAACAATTGGAAATCTTGAATGGCATGTGAGGGGAGGGGAGAGAAGCTGATGTAGATTCTGGAACGGTGTGTGCTCTCTAGCTGAGATTACATTTGTTCTTTGCTTGTTTTCCTTAACTCCAAATAAGTTATCCAGACTGAAAGTATTTGTTTTGCTTGTTGTGCATGGAAAATGCAAGAAAGAAACCTCACGATGAGGATGGGAATTAAAAAAAGTTGATATCAAAGCAGCACTTAGGAAGTGTCCTGGTTTAAAAGCTGAAAGAAAAAGATGAAATGACAAAGTAAAATGTCCCCTGATGGAAATGTCCCAGTTCAACAGAAAAGAAGAAGAGTTGTAAATCACTGATAACTGACTTGAGGGCCTGAGCCCGTAAACATGCTTGTGAGTAACTTTACTCACACAAGTAGGCCTCAGTAACCCAAAGTTACTCTGTGCACAAGCGTTTGCAGAATAAGGCCCCAGGACCACTATTAGAATTAGGGCTGGTTGAAAACTTTCCATGGAAACTTTTTTTTTGGACAGCAAGTGACTCTCTTTTCTGGGTAAAATGGAAACTTTCAGTACATTTTTTTTGGTGGGGGGTTGTCAAAAACCTGCAAAAAAATTTCTTGAGAAATAATTTCTCAACCACCTCTAATCACGCCTCACCTTCTTTGAGAAGAAGTGCTGGGTTTTTTCTTTTCAAATTAGCCTGTCCAACTTGGTGATTTATTCTTGGTTCATATTGTAGATAAGCAAGCCACTTCATCTCCTTTGTCCTGTCTTTTGAAAGTAGAGCTCTACAATGAATATAATATCAAAAGTGTTATTGATTTATATTGTGGCTGTTCTGCGATCAGGTCTCTATATACATCTTATTCTTCCTAAACTCTTTCATCTCTGTAATAATTTTTTTGAAAGAATGGGGGCAGGGGTCTCAGTTTCAGATTTTGCCCTGGGCCCCCCACAACTTTTGGGTGGCTGTGACTCAGGGACCCCTTCGATGAAGCTTACATCAACCTAAGGTGGTGTCTATACCGTGCAATGTTGACAGGAGACACTTTCCCACCGACTTTCCTTCCGCCTCCCCGAGGGGCGGAGTACTGAAGTCGATGGGAGAGCACTCTGCCATCGATTTATTGTGTCTTCACCAGACCCGCTAAATTGACACCGCTGTATCCATTGCAGTGGTTCAGATTTAACATGCCTGTGTAGACAAGCCCTAATTCTTTTTTATACTTATCCTACATTCCTCACCTTAAAACCCTACATAATATGTGGGTTTTACTATATTAAGCATTTCAAACATCTATGATTTTGCAATATCTTGTACAACTAATAAACTTGACAGTACAAAATTAAAATTATCATTACCACAATGACATTGATAACTACCAAAGCTTTGAATGACAATCCGCATCATGCATGTTATCCTACTTTGTACACTTATTCCCACCAGGAAGGACTAGTTAACTCCCTAATTTCCTGTTCCTGGCTATTAAGCTTTTAAGATCCAGGCTCAAGGGAAGAACAGGATGCCCAAATGTGGGTATTGCTTTTAAGGCGTTCTCTTGTCATCTGAATTCAGCCTGTAATTCAGTTACATTACGAAAAATGGGTGTGGGATGCAAAGTCTTTCCATTTATCACTGCGGTGAACTTTGGTGTGAAGCAAAATATTGGCCAGTCAAAATATCAGTCTTTGGATCCACACCGAAAATGATTATTTCCAGCCATCACACAATATTTACCATTTCCAGCATGAGCAGTTTTTACTTCACTAGCTCCCCAGCATCTCAACCATACTGCGCAGTTTGGAGATAGCTCCCCCAGAGTGAACGCACATGCCAGCACTCTGTCTGCAAGATATTACACTCACTATGCCCAAATAAATTTGTTAGTCTTTAAGGTGCCACAAGGACTCCTCATTGTTTTTGTTGATACAGACTAACACAGCTACCACTGTGAAACCTGTCAGACATGCGGGTGCCTCCTAGGTGCAAACAGGACGAGTTTAGGGCTTTCCAGACCTTGTCATTATTTTGCAACAGGAGGAGAAACAAACTTTTTTCAAACCTTGTGTGTTGCAGTGTCTTCCAGTACACCTACTGGCTGTACTTTTACCATGGTTTGAATGACCTGCTGTTTTGCAGTTACTGGGGTGAACTGTGTGAGTGGGATAAGGAGGTCTGTATCCTTTTCACAATTAACCCCCTGCTACTGGACCCCTGCGAGGTTTTTTTGTTTTACATTAATTAATATGATCTTTGCCATACCAAGTTTTTAATTTCTTTGTGATGATAAAAGAGCAATTTACCTTGTTCTGTATCCGTGAGAGTGGCTTTGATTCTTCCTCGTGCATCCTCTCCAGACACAGAACATGTTACGGCCCGCACTATTGCCCTACTTTGATTATCTTTATTGGTTTGGTTAACTGTTGCATTCACTTTACGCTGTACTTCCTTCAACAAATGAACTAGATCACGTATCCAGTCAAAAGCTGATACATTCCCGAACTCTTAATTAACGAGTGCTTTGCCTTGCTCATTCATTGGGCTTAATACATCAGCAGCCAGTTTGTGTTGGAATGCTCCGTTGTGTTCCCAAAGGGTCTTCATATCCGCTTGTGTTCATACTACTGCTCTGGCTCCAAACTACATCCCTGGTGGATAGACTCCATCGGCTTCGCCTTTGACTTGATTCGGCTGCCTTTACTTCTTTTATCAACAAAGTCTTTCCAATAGTCCTTTATCATTTTGCCATACAAATGGCTGAGCTCTGGCAGACACAGTTCATGTTTTTGCTTGTTCTTAGGCCACTTGCAGAATTGTATGCGATAAGCAGTGGCATTGTTTATTTCACACCACTGACTTGGGCTTCTGGCTGTCACTTCAATGACAGAGGCTTCCTCGTATTCCTAAACTTAGATTATTTCTGCATTTTATTGTGTTTCCTTCTCCATGCACCGCAGCGGTAGACTTGCAAGATTAAACAGCTTCTCGGAACATTGTCCACAGCCTAAAAAGCAAACACAATTTCTGGTGCTTCCTGGGTGGGAGCCTTCAAATACTTTTAACTTGATAGCATGTAGCCATTGAGTCTGGCTTTTAGATCCTGCTTCTACTCGGACTGGATAAACTGCAGGGCTGGCTATTTACATTATAAAGTAGGGGCCTCCCCACCTTGGTGCCAGATATGGGGGGGTTTTCTGGGGCTGACGGCATCATTACTCTGTTGTTTTCCTTGCTCACTTCCCCACATCTGGAATGAGCTTTTACTTTAACCACATGTACCACTGAGTTACCTAGTTTAGTTTTAGTTTCCATACATGGGGCCAAAGGGCTTGATAGCATAAAGGCTTGTGATCTGCACTGCAAAATAAATTCATACTCCACCGAAGCAGGTATGTTGTCAAGGCCTCACAGACCCACTGCGAGTTTGAACATATAACACCAGCCAGTGCTTGTCTGTTATTACAGAATGATAATGCCGCTGCACAGCCGCCAATTCAGTGGACTGGGCTGAGTGTGTACCCAGCCTGTCCCACACAGGTTCAGCCCGAGTTGAGGGAGCCCAAGCTGCAAAATCCAGTGACTGGGGTCCCTCTTTGGTGATAGGCTGACCCAACAATATATACTGTCAGACCCTTGGGGTGCAGCCCTTCAGAATTTAAATTATATACTGCACTGGAGATAAAAGGGTTAGAGGGACTTTCTCCAAGATACTTGTGTAGAGGACGGACCTGCTGGCAAAGGTGAGGGTTGTTTAACAGGACAGACTTCAATTTGGTGCTGTCAGGGTTCCTTTCCCACTCTGAACTCTAGGGTACAGATGTGGGGACCCACATGAAAGACCCCCCTAAGCTTATTCTTACCAGCTTAGGTTAAAAACTTCCCCAAGGTACAAACTTTGCCTTGGACTTGAACCGTACACTGCCACCACCAAGCATCTTACACAAAGACCAGGGAAAGAGCTCACTTGGAGACATCTTCCCCCAAAATATCCCCCCAAGCCCTACACACCCACTTTCCTGGGGAGGCTTGAGAATAATATCCTAACCAATTGGTTACAAAATCATCAAAGACCCAAACCCCTGGATCTTGGAACAATGGAAAAAATCAGGTTCTTAAAAGAAGGATTTTAATTAAAGAAAAGGTAAAAGAATCATCTCTGTAAAATCAGGATGGAAAATACTTTACAGGGTATTCAGATTCAAAACACAGAGGATTCCTCTCTGGGCAAAACCTTAAAGTTTTACAGAAAACAGGAATAAACCTCCCTCTTAACCCAGGAAAATTCACATAAAACAAAAGATAAACTAATCCACCTTGCCTGGCTCACCTATACTGGTTGCAATATTGGACTTGGATTCGGATGGGTTTGAGAAGATGGATTTCTGTCTGGCCTCTCTCAGTCCCAAGAGAGAACCAACACGTAAACAGAGAGCACAAACAAAAGCCTCCCCCCCACCCGTCCCCCCCGCAAGATTTGAAAGTATCTTGTTCCCTTATTGGTCCTTTGGGTCAGGTGCCAGCCAGGTTAAGCTTCTTAACCCTTTACAGGTAACAGGATGTTGCCTCTGGCCAGGAAGGATTTTATAGCACTGTATACAGAAAGGTGGTTACCCTTCCCTTTATATTTATGACAGGTGCTCTTTGGTGTTCTGTGTTAATCTCAGACTAGACCCTGTACCACTTTTATGGTTGTATGCGTTCCACCCCCACCAGAGATCTGAAATGTGTCAGGGCCCACCAAGCAGCCAATACATGGTTTTTTACAGGGGCGCTACCGCTTTTTAACTCCATTCGGTACCCTGGAAGCACAAGCACTGGATTTCTCTGTCATGATAGCCCCGAGATACTTACCGCAGCAGGAATGGCCAAGTGTGTCCCTGGTTGCTACAAACAGTCCCAAAGGTTTTGTATCATTTGGAGCGCTAGGGCCTGACACGTGTGCTAAAGCCTTTGTTTAAATTACACACTGCCTGGATATTCCAGGGGATGGGGGTGGGGTCTCTTCCCACTGTACCTTTTTCTGCCACAGCTGGTAGAGAGTGGGGTGTAGCAGTGACTGTGCAGGCAGGGATGAAATCCGTCATGCCCAGCAGCGATCAGTGCTGTTCCTGAAGCAGGGAGGGGCAGCTCCAAAATCACTTTAACCTGTTGTTTGTCTGGAGCTTGCGTGCTGGATTGCAGGGGTTAGACCCAGGAGGACGGAAACCTCCTACTGCACTAGATGGGCCTTTCTTTCAGGTTTAGCTTCGGTCCAGCTTCCAACAAAATCCCAAATAGGGCTTCCCGTACTTTTAAATGGCTTGTCCCTCAGCAGTGTGCACCAGAATATCAGCTACATATTGCACAACGTTTTCTTAATAGATTTAACCCTAAACCATTAGTTGTTGGGGTTTTTTCCCCTTTCAATTTAGGGCGTTTCACTCTCTTACACAGTTTCAATATAATTATTCCCCTTTGCGCTTACAAAACACCACCCCTGCAGATTTTTTACTACCTAATAACACTTACTTTACAGCACAGTTAATCATAACTTTTGGGTTATATTTTTATGGTTGATCACCCTTGTTGTTGTTCTTTATATACTGATCTTTCTTGGTGCTGGGTTGGTTTCTGCTCCCAAAACACACAGCAGTCTGAAAAAGAAAACACAGATTGTGGCTCCTCTATGGAGCCTTTATAGGGTGTTAATTAAGTAGCGTGTTTTGTTTAGATTTCATTTACTGCCTATTACATGGGGAAATGCACATTCCTTCCATAGTTGAACTTCCACTTTTGATTTGCTATAGCATTGTATTAGCTGTATCAATTTTCATATGAAGTGTAACTGTTTGTCTGGCGCTTACAGAGTTTGCCTGTACCCTCATTAAAGTGACAGTCTGATTACTCAGAGCCACCTCAAAGCTCAGTGTTCCTAACATTGCTTCTCTTGTGCACCTCCTCCAAGCGGTTGCCCCAGAGATGCACTGTCTTTTTAATTTTTTCATTCTTCTCCTGCAGCTTATAGCTGCTATTTAATTACTGAAAAAGGATCCAGAGTCTCTCCCCACTTTCCTGGTTCTGGCTGCCCCACCACAGCCACGCCTACATCCTTTGCTGCTTCTTTAACAAGATAGTGAACTTTATAAAAGCACTGAAGTACCCAAAGAGTTCAGTGCTAAATAGCAAAGCTTACTGTGTTGGGCAAAAAGTGGCTGTCAGTTTTGCACCTTTGAATGAAAGATTCAAATAGATTTTTAGTGCCATTTGTAAAAAGCCAATTAATTTTAAAATAAGGGTTTTACAAACCAGGACTGTGTTAGTCTTAAAACCTTAAAACCTTACACAATCACACAAACATATTTACATTTTCCAAAAATCATTTTTGCTTAACATCCCTTGCACTGCTCTGATTATTTGTACACAACTATACCCAGATTACATTCCCTTCTTGTACATTCAAAGGCAGTCAAGTTCCAGTGGAAACCCCTTATTTCCTGTTTGTGATTTTGACTAAATCGTCTATAGTCAAATGATTCAAATCAGATTGTCTCTCTGCCTGCAGCAGTTCTTTACAATTGATTATTTACAGACCCGTCCTTTGGGAAAAGGGTCCATTTTCCTTCAGCATGGCTGTAAAGGCACCTGGGGACAAAAACAGTGATGGTAGCAATGGTGTTGAAACAATTTTTATAGTGGGGGTGCTGAAAGCCACTGAACAAAACTGTAAACCCTGTACATGATGGAAACTACTTCAAGCCAGGGGTTGCTGCTGCACCGTGAGTTCCAGCCCCCGTTGTATAATTTGTTTCACTACCAGGGTTCCACCTGGTGTGACTGTAATGCCGTAACTGGGTTTTATTATCAAACCAAGCATTCTCTTCTTACAACATTTCCATAACCTCCTACTGTTTAATTCCCTCTGAACTCTGCCGTGTTAATGTGCACAAACGCTCCTTTTAACTCTGCACTCTCTTTCCTTCAATCACTTATCTCCCAGAGTAATCCCTTCATCTGCCAATTTCTCTCGGAGGCATGGAGCTTATTTTTGTGCTTTTTTGCACTCCTCCTTCAAGGTGGTGCACTTTGCCTGGAAAGACTTAACCACCAAATACAATCCCTGTAAAGCAGTAACCTTCTGTATTTTCTTTACCTAGGGATTGTTTAAGAAGGCAGTATTGATATTTGTCTCCATGGGCACCCACAGAGCATTTGGTTTTAAAATTTCAGTGGCCATGTTCTGCCAATAATGTATCTATTTACATCATTCAACAGATCTTTGCTGTGCTCTGCCAGGAATTCATTTATGGTATTCAGTGGATCTCTGCCGCCCTCTACCAACATTCTTTTACATGGGTATCCAAAGTACCTCCTGTACTCTCCTTATGTTACTGAATTTCTCTTTAGGAGAGAAAAGGAGGACTTGTGGCACCTTAGAGACTAACAAATTTATTTGAGCATAAGCTTTCGTGAGCTACAGCTCCACTGTATGCATCCGATGAAGTGAGCTGTAGCTCATGAAAGCTTATGCTCAAATACATTTGTTAGTCTCTAAGGTGCCATAAGTACTCCTGTTCTTTTTGCGGATACAGACTAACACGGCTGCGACTCTGAAACCTATCTTTAGGAGAGAATTCTATACTGGCCCCAGAGGACAGTCACTCCCCCTTCACCCTGGGGGGGTTTCAGAGCAACTGAAATTAATGTGTGTGGTCCCATGTGGGTTGCTAAAATGTTGGAATTGTTATTATTTGAAATTATTAATATGGGAATCCACCAAATACTAATTTAACCATAAATTCCTTTATTAAATCCAAAGGCCAAATGGTATTTATACAGTTACTGTAAAGGTGCCTAAAGCCTAACAAATAAGTAATTTACTCCAGTACACCCTTGTTTTTATGAACCTCTCAGAATCCAAGCCATTTGTTCATTATAGCGAGGGGTTTGGTGGGGGTTGGGAGACGTGACAACTCCTCCTGCCCCCCGCTGCAGCCACAGGTCTGGCAGGGCTTGAGGGGGGATCCAGGGACCTCCTTTGTTATATCTGAAAGTTCATTATTATGAAGGGCGCTATAGTGAGGGTGTACTGTATATCCAAACAGTAATAAAACGCTTATAAGCATTTGATCAAGATACTTACAAATGGGCTAAACCCAGGGATGCTCAAACCCCTATTGGTTGGCTCCAGCATGGTCAGGCAGGTATTCACAACGAACCCTTTAAGAGTTTACTTTGTATACCCTATAACAAACCAGTGATGTCCTTGCCAATGACTGGCTTCAGCTAAAAACTAATTGGAGACCGTTCAACCTTATTTCCAGTCTTAGTCCAGATAGGCCTTTCCTACTTATTTGTTCCCCTCCTTCCTGGTGACCAGCAGCTTTTTCGTGGCCCCTAGGTTCACAGAGGAGATAACATTGGTCTGTGGGGTGGGAAGGGCGATGTTGGGTCCTTTTAAGAGAGATTCTTTTTTGTCTTATTGAAAACCATCTGCAGTACCCGTGTCAGTTAGAGGTCTTCTTTTTTTTAGAAACTTTCCCTTTAATTATTCTTAGTTATTCTTTGACCCAGATGTCCTCCCTACTTCAGTCCTTTTGGCCTTATAACTCATTATTTTCAAGGCAAGTTTCCTCATGCTAAGGGCAGGTGGTCGCGAGGGGCCTCACAACCCTGGGTGTCTCAGGAAGCAACACATCGGTCCTGCCTGGACATAAGGGAGAGGCTCGTGGAAAGGAACTGACCCTGGAAGGAGCTGGAGGGAGTTGCAGAGGTGGCTTTGGTGTTCAAGCCAACCAAGGAAAATGCTCTTCTCTTAGGGGATGCACTTCTGCCCACTTGCTACATGGTCCAGTCCACAAAGGCAAAGGAGACACCCAGGTCACCATGGCCCAGAGTGCCTCAATCCACCCGAAGGAATCCAAGTTTCCATTGCTTGAGACCATCTCATCCGCTGGAGCAGCATTTCTTCAACAAGCTGGAGTGACAGACCTGGGCAGTACATCCCCTCTCATGCACACAGAGAAAAAAGCATGGAGATGTAACTGGTGCACTCAGGTGTGAATCACCAGGCTCTCTATATGACTGCAGAAGAACCTGTCTCAGGAACTGTGCAGCCCCCATGACAAGCACAAGGCTATTCCAGAACAGCATGTAATGCAGAATACATGGTAGTCAATGCTCTGTGTCAGGCTCACAAAAACATGAAGACTCTGAAAATGAGCAGAACTGGATAGAGTTGTGGCAATCACTGGAAGAATATAAATTTCCTTTTGTAAAACTGATAAACTGATGTAGCTTTGGAAATCTTAGCCAAGGAGAGAGAAGCAATAGGATGCCTTCCAGTCACTGTAAAGGACAAAGGGACCTCCCTACCATTACCCCTCATTGTGACTGAAGGAAATGAGCCTGAATTTGTTGACAGCTTATTTTGGATCGGAGTACTGTGCCCTGGGTCACCCTTTACCCTGTCCCAAGCAAGTGGGAAGTGCCTATAGAGTCAGACTCCAAACAGTCCTAGCGGGAGAGCATACCCAATGGGCTTCTTAGACCACAAGCTCTGTAGAGCAGAGATTGTCTTTGTTCTGCTTGTGCAGTCCCAGCACCTTGGAGTCCTGGGTTGCCAAGGTGCTACTGCAATATAAATAATGCTCAGTTATGAAATGTTCCCATTGGGTGTAGCCGGTGTCACAGCAGCATTTCAGAGAGCAATGGAGTAGGCTGTCGTGGGATTAAATCGTTTCCTCTTTGGGTTGCGTTCATATCAACACCAACATCATTAACAGGATGACAGTGGAGCAGGGTGGAACCCTCAGAGGATGCAGACACTATGCAAAACGTATGGTTTTGGAGCTCAAGAAGGGGAAGACTGTCTCCTCCACAAATCAAGTCGCTTATTTGGGAACGAGCATCCCTGCAGAGGGGATGCGTTCCTTCAAAACACACAACATTGATCTGCACACTCCCGCCCCCACCCAAATGTTTCAGAGCTGAGGTCTTTCTGTGGCGATGTTAAACTATTACAGCTGTACAGCAACTGGAATTTTTGTTGTGAGGCAGATTTGCTATTTCAAAATTTGTTCTGGTTCTGAATTGGAGCAAAGTGCAAAGAACTAACTTCCTACAAAACAACTTTGAAAAAAATTGATTTCGGTTCCATATTGTTTCCATTCTGATTTTTTATACTAAATTATAACTAATAATATAGCACTTCAAAACTTTACATTTTTGTCAAATGGCTTTCACTGCAATTGACGCACTCCTGGAGAATGTGCGAACTGGGACAAATTGGTATTGCCCAACAGAAGAGCATTCCATTGGGTGACTTTCAGCCAAGCCTATGCAAGATTACACAACATTAACTCCAACTCTATCAACGTCAACTGGCCCATTCTCAAGAAAAATTTGTGAAGTGGGGTGGGCCCAAGGGAGCAAATGAAGCTTTTGAAGACGCAAAAGCAAAACTATAAAGAGCTCCAAGGCATTGGTGTATTTCAGTTTCGACTTTCCACTCCCCTTAGCACGAGGCCTCTCAGGTAGAGGTGGGAAATACCCAGGCTGTTGGAGAGAAGTTTCTCTCTGAGAGAAGCATAAGGCATTGTTTTATGAGTCCTTTTTCATGAGCGTCTTCCCACTGACTGACTTCAGGTAGATTGCAGGTTAGAGCTAGGTGGGAAACTGTTTCCCATCCTATGAATTTTCAAGACTTCAAAAGTTTTTCTCCATTCTGGATCAGGACAAAAAGGTGAAACCTTGAAAATCTGTTTGAACCAAAAAAACAAACCAACAAACAAACAAAAATGCAGTTCAGGTCAATCAAAAATTTTTTGTTTTCAACCACTTAAAAAAAATTATTCTAATTTGCTTAAATTTCTAAACTTAGTCACTTTGAACCAGAAGTTCATTCTAAAATTGAGAGAGGCTTTTTCAAAAAGTTGGAGTTGAGAAATTTGGTGAAATTGGCCCTTTCCTGAGGAAAGTTTTTGTTTTGGCAAATCAATCTATTTTGGCAAAAAATCAACTGAAAAATTCCCAACCGACTCTAGTTGCAGGAGGGTAAGTCTTGGGGTTCTCTCACCACACCCTTTACAGTAATGCAGCCGACATTTTCATTGTGACAGAGGAGTAGCTGGAAGGAGTATTTCTCACCTCTACTTCTGAATCCCCTTCAATCTCCTTCATTCCCCTACTCTCCCAAGTTTCAGAGAAGCAGCCGTGTTAGTCTGTATTCGCAAAAAGAAAAGGAGTACTTGTGGCACCTTAGAGACTAACCAATTTATTTGAGCATAAACTTTTATGAGCTACAACTCACTTCATCAGATGCATTCAGTGGAAAATCTCCCTCCCAAGTATCTTTTCCCCCTTGCAAATCTGTTAAACTTGCACTAGGAGGGGAGGAGGAGAGAGCATGGGAGTGGGTGCTATAGCACATGCTTTTCCTGCACTTATTTTGAGCACCGGATAAAACTTATTACATAATGATGAGTTTGTACATTATGCAAAATGAGCAGGGATGAGATGTGCTCTAGCACTGCCTATCAGAGCACGAAGTCCAACAGAGAGCTGCGTTCATTTTCCAAGCTTGATTATTCTGAGCAGAGGGGCTGAGAGCTTGAGTTTTCCCAGCTTGGTGTGAGGCTGCATCTCAATGAAGTGGGCGGACTCTTTCTGGTGGGGAAGGAAGTTTGGCATTTGGAAAGCAAGCAAGAGAGCCCTCTGTCCCCACATCTGCAAATATGTGAAGGGCAAACCTCAGTGAGAACTGCAGCCTCTGTTGACCCTAGTGGTTTGGTGGTCTTTTATTCGGAACCCGGTCCTTGTTTAAACCTCTCAACCCCACTCAGATGAGACTTTCCGAAAAAATTCTTCTCCTGAAGATAGTGCACCCCTCTTTAAAACTCACAGGTGCATTTGCTCAACAAAAAATGCATATGCTGTTGTGCACTTCATTTGTGCATGCAGTTACCACGATTGCACGGGCGGATTGGGGAACGGCACATGCAAAAGGCTTGCACAGGCTTTCCAGGATTTTAGTGCTGGGGGCCTGGACCTCCTGAAAGACGTGGGATGGAAGAGAGGTCCATGTGTCCAGCAGGTTGGAGGGAGGTAGCAGGCACCCCACAGAAGACACCCCACAGGATATAAATGGGGTTTGCATGGGGTGAAGGTCCACGTGGCCTTGTGGTGTCCTCAGGTCATGCCCTCAACTAAACCTGTCCAGCCCCATTGCCTTCAAATTATGTACTCATCAACACCCACGCATTCCTGGCAAGACTAATGGGGTTGAGCCGGTGCTGCTGAGGAAATAATGTGAAACAAAGGGGTTGTGTGCCAGTGTCACTGAGGAAATAATCTAGGTGGCAGGATCTTCATTCCAAGTGATGATGCCAGAGAGGGAAAGACTCAGGTTGATGTTTGGAAGCAGGGCTGGTGCATGGTAAAGACAGCTTATCTGATAGGGAGTTGGTGAGGCTGGGTAAAGCTGGAACTGCCCAGTGCAAGAGAACTGCTGTTTCTCAGGCAGAGAATCTGCACTGCCCTCGTCACCAGTAGACATCTATGTTGTGGGGTAACCGCTCCTGCCTGGCAGAAATCCTAGCCCCTCCAGTGCAGTGCCCCCAGGAGCATAATACCTTGGTGTCCCAGGTAGGCTAGCTGCAATATTTTGCCCCCTGTGTGCAGTGATTGTTCCCTTTCATGGGCGGTGATCTTGGTCTGGAGTTATCTCCTCCCGTCTGCCCTCCAGAGTATAGAATCATAGAATATCAGGGTTGGAAGAGACCTCAGGAGGTCATCTAGTCCAACCCCCTGCTCAAAGCAGGACCAATCCCCAATTTTTGCCCCAGATCCTTAAATGGCCCCCTCAAGGATTGAACTCACAACCCTGGGTTTAGCAGGCCAATGCTCAAAACACTGAGCTATCTCCCCCCCCCCCAATATTGATTTGCTTTGCGCCAGCCGTGCGCCACTGACCTGGCCGTTCCAGAGGAGAGGGCGGGGATGTCTGCCAGGGACCTACAATAGCTTCAGACAAACCTTCCTATAAAAGGGTTAAAATGTGACTCACCTCCAGCTCCTCTCTCGCTTGTCACACACGTACAGGCTATGTCAAAATCTTGCTGCTTTCTTCTCCATGGCCTTTCTCAGACCTGGCCTTTCCCCGGGCGCGCTCTCGCTCGCTCTGTCTCTCTCTCTCTCATCCAACTCCCATCACCTCTCTCACTCTGGGCCTCCAGCACCCACCTTGCCCCTCTCTGGTCCATTCAAACACTGCTGCTAGATTCATCCTCCTTTCTGGCTGTTCTGACGATCACACCCCTCCCATCCTTGAATCCTTCTACTGGCTCTCCCTGTTTGGCCGCCTCCAATTTGAGATGCTTGTCTTCACCTTCACCACTTGGCCCCTCCTTCTGCTTTCACATCGTGCCGCGCTGCTCGCCTCGTCCGCCTGTTTGTCAGCTTCTCACATGAATGCCCTCCATGCCGCCTGCCTCGCCGCCCCGCACGCAAGGGACAGCCTGCCGGAATGCATCTGCAAGGTCTGTACCCCTCTATGCTGCTCCTCACGTGGCCCACTTCAGCTGGGGAGCTTTTAAGACATCAGCCAGTCTGTGATGGCTGCACTGAGGAGCGCGTGGGGAGAGAGTTAGCACCTACTCTGCTGTGTCTAATGAATGCAAATGTGTGTGTACAGATATAAAACTATGGTGTAGCTATTGGCCTAAATCCCTCCACCCTGCAACCTTCTGCTGTCCCTCATCTTAGACTGTAAGCATCTTTGGGCAGGGACTTTATTGTCCTCTATGTTTGTACAGTGCCTAGCATGACGGGGCCACGATCTTGACTGGAGCTCTGTGTGCTATTGTAATAACTTTTTGGCATATCAGTTCCTAGTGAATTTTCAACTCTTGTGATTGCAGGCTGTAAGGCTGTGGCTGCGTTCTAGCTGATGGGCACGAGGGAGCCGTACGGACCCACCACACTCTATTCCAGAACTCCTCCCTTTAGGACAGTGCAGCATGTGACATTCTTTATGGCTAGCCAGCTTGGCGGGCAGGTGCAGTGGGGTATAGCCAATGTCCCATCTTCTCATCCCTTCCCAGTCTCTCCCTGACTCCTTGGAGGAGGCCGTAGACCCTGGGGTTTGCTAAGTGGGAGCCGACCCTGTGCTCCAAGGAGTGCCTGGCTTGTGATCGGCCAGCCCTTGCGTGGCGAGACATAAGTGATGGACGCTCCTTGTGGATTCTCTCCCTCCATCTCTCCCCCAGGTTCAGTTCCTGGCTCTGCTACAAAGCCCTCCGTGGCTTTGGCAAGCCACTACCTCTGTGTCCGTTCTTCCATCTGTGAACAGGGGATGGCAACATTCCTCCCACCCTATATTAGTTTTTCGCTTGTTTCGATGGTAAGCTCTTTGGGGCTGGGACTGTCTCTTGCTATGTGGTTACACAGTGCCTACCACAATGGGACCCTGATCGCAGTGGGGGGAGGAGGGGGCTGTGGGTGATACTCTTGTATAGCTGCTGCAGAAAAGAGTCAAGGAGATTGGCTCATGGGTTGGGTGTTTTGCACAGAGCTGAAACAAAGCATGAAAAATTGGATTTAATTATCCACGCTGTGTTACGCTTGCATTCAAATGCAATGAAATCAAGCACATTACACATCTTACTGGTACATCTGACTGCACAATACTTACTGCGTAAGAAAATCCAGTGGCAACAGCTCTTTAATCTGGAACGAAAGAATAAAATCTAAACAGAGAGAATTACTTCATGCATTTATACATTGCCCCTAATCTTGGTAACTGGGCTCCCTTCACCTCACTTCGATCAAGGGAATGCAACACTTTCCTCCCAAGCAGGGAGCATACTCTCCCATCAGTGACAAACTACTTTCCTGGCATGGATCGAAGTCAAGGGATTACCAGCCAGGAGACTAATTGTGCGTGCTTTTTGAATAATCTGATAATTGCCTCTCAGGACATGCATGGTTGTGTTTGAAACTTGCCAGATGAAGATATCCAGACATAGTGACTTTGCTTTACATGGGAACAAAGTTTTACTGTAAAATTAGAATAGTAATTGCTGGAGAGATTCCATCCCTTATTTTTTTGCAAAAAGCTTGAGTCAAGACAGGCATTTTGTGCTGTCCCCCAAGAGACTGATAGTGGGAGCTCTCCTCTTTGGCGTCAAAGGACTTTAAATCAGACTTCCAAAGCAGCCAGGGGCAGTTTAGGATAAGGTAAATTTCTGCAGGGAGGAAAGGCCCTGGATGAGGCCCTGCTGCTGAGAACAGTTGTTGGCATCTCCTGCGAGTTTGTTCCTGGGGACGGAAGGATTCCCACTGAAGGTGGCGGGGAATAGGCCAAGAAGTAGTCTCTGACATATCTAGGTTCTATCTTAATGAGGGCTTTGTATCTCGGAGTTGGCAGCCTGTGAAATTGGCAATGCAACCATTATGTTCTTTGTCAGGTAGTCGCGGGTTGAGTTATCATGAAGTGTTGAGTGACACAGCAGTATGGAGAAGACCAGCCTTGAGGTGATAAGGACATGGACTACAGCTTTCAAAAGTAGGGGCCTACAGTTATGTTCCTTCACCCATCTCTAGACCTCTAAGCAAGTGACCTCATTTTCACAAGTGCTGGGCACCCGCTCACACATTTATGTACCTAAATGTAGCCATCAGAGCCCTAGGGGGTAGATTTTCAAAAGCACCTAAGAATTGAGTAGCACAAGCCTTTTGGAAATCTCCCGCAGATGTGACCAAACACAAGGCTGGTCCAGTGGTTTGGGGACTAACATGGGAACCAGGTTTGATTTCTAGTTCTGCCACAGCTTTTTCTGTGTGACCTTAGTCAAGTCACTTAGTCTCTCTGTGCCTCAGTTCCCCATCCATAAAATGGGGATAATAGCACTGCCCTGCCTCACAGCAGTGTTGTGAGAATAAATACATTAAAGATTGTGAAGAGGTCAGGTACTACTATGGTGGGGGCCATGAAGATATTTTTCAGATCAGGTTTATCCTACTCCAATGTCCCCCTCCCGCTGCCTGGTGTCCATGGCTATTTCTGGCCTGGTTTCTGATTTGGTGGTAAATTTAAATTTATGCCCTTCATATTGTATAGGACATCTGACATACCCCAGATTTTGCTATACTGATCGATTTGTATTACAGCATAGATTTCAATGGTTTGGGCTGTGGTATTTCAAGGAACAATTCCTGTTACACGAGAAAGTTTAACTAATTCCTTACCTTGCCCTTTTACACAATTGACTCCTCTTCAGCCTTGTTATTTGACTTGGGAAAGGTTCATTACTTCAGATTGTTAAAAGAGTACTTGCTCCTGTAATTAAATGGGTGTCTTGGGATTAAGCTCACTGTCACAGAATGTAAAAGAAAGCACAAGCTAGTCATGATTAAAGGCAGGATATCCCTATAGCTATCCCTCAGTAAAACCCATCCGAACACTCTTAGGCATACTAAATTGTGCCGGGGCTGAGTGGAGCTGGTCTAGGCCTCCACCTTCAACACAAAGAGCAGAGGAGCAGGTTGTCCAGGTTGTCTCTCCTTACTCAGATGGTGCAAAATAGCTGGAATTTGGTCTTAACTGCTAGCTGTGAATTCCCCTAGCATAGGAGTGCTCTGAGCTGATGTAAGATGGTATAGCTGGCTCTTGAACATTGTGCGAAGGGGGTGGAATGTGCCTGCATTATGCCAGGTCATACCTGGCATATGGTCCCATAGAGTCAGGGCGGGGTTACTTTCTTCATCCCCGTCCCACACCAAGCATATCTGTTTGCAGTACAGAATCTGGACCTATATCTTAACAAATAAGCCAACTTTCAATGATAAGGGAGGTAGAATAATAATAATAAGGGCAATGATATAAGGAGAAGAATTAATCTTCTATAATATTTATGCACCCTGCAATCCTGATCCCAGGTTTTATTTTTAGCAGAGTCCTCTCCCCTGGAGTGGACTGGGGTGGGGGGGGGGGGGAGGGAGGAATTCTGAGAAAACCCAGAGAAAGAATCCCTCTCTCTCTGAGCTGGGCAGTTGGGAATTATTTGGGACTCCTGACAAGAATTATACTCCTGTCTGAGGGCTAAAATGGGCAATAAAATAGTACTGGTGGCACTTCTATCAGCTCTGCTCACAGCTCAAGGTCCACCCGCTCGAGCTGCTAGAGTGCGATGCCATTCACAGCAGCTTGCGGAGCTGTTCAGAGTGCAGCGACCTGTGCTGTGCTCAGACAGGGCGTGCATGTTCATGGCTACACTCCTTTCACTGCAGTGCGAGGAGCACCCTGGGCCATGTCTGCTGATTGGTGGGTGGCCCTGGAGACTCACGCAGCTACACTCTGAAACCTATAGGCTCTGTGTCCCCCTTTAGACTGATTCGCATCCCTGAGGGCACTAGAAGGGAAGGCAGTTTGGTCTGGCCCCTGAGCAAGGGGGTGAGGCTCCTTTTACCTTCCCAATCTCTTGTGTCCCAACTACAATCTGGCCCTTACGTGAGCAGTATTTGTGGCTGGCGCCTCTGTAGAGACTGAGTGTTCAGCATTCTCCATGGATTGTACCCCCAGAACCTGGATTCTCTCCCAGCCCTAGGATATAGAAGGCAATTATTTTGCTCTCTGGGCACCTCCTGTAATGTCTAACAGCGAGGCCAGAAAGTTCCCGCTACAAGTTCCCTGCTTTAGCTGAGTTTAGCTGAAAGCATTCTGCTGCATCCAGGACTGCCTGATATTCGTTTCAGCTTGGAGGATGGGGTGTCCACAGGTTTGGATAGGACATAAACAGAGAGTGATCGTAGAACAAGGCGAATGTTACAAAGGCTGGGAAACCATACAAAAGCATATTTTTTGTTTTGTTTTTAAATTACTAAAATAGAGACTTGGTGTAGGAAATGAGCATTTCCTGTCTGCCCTTTGGGTCCAGAGTAAGCGCCTTACAGAGTGCATGTCAGCTAGAAAGCTCCTGAAAGGAAAGGTACAGTACGTGCGCCTGGAGCCTCCTTTATGTCTCCTCTGAGTGCAGAAATGCTCAATGCACCGCTGTAGCCATCCTCCTGGCTAAGCACAGTGTTGTTGCTATTCCGTCAGAAGGTGGGGTGTGTGAAGGTAACTGCCCAGATCTCCAGCTCAGGTAAAGCAGCGTAACTCCATTGAAGTCAATGGAGCTGAGCCAATTTACCTGCACAGACAATCTGGCTCAGGGATCATTATTATAGTTATGACAAAGTCTGATTTTTTTTTCTCCCCCCTTCTTAGGCTGACCCAGCTGGACACAAGAATGAAGCTTCTGGAACCATGGAAGGTAGCCCTTATTGTTCTGGCAGTCGTGTTCTTTCTGGCACTAGTCATCGGTTTGCTTGTCTATTTTTTGCTCTTTGGTAAGTGTGACAGTCTTGGTGAATTGTATGTGCTGGGAGTTTACTGTTGTGATCTTTGTGTGTTGTACAAAGGATGGAATTCACCCCAGGGTGTAAGCCCACTTAGGACCTTTTAATCCCATGCTAAGGGTGTAATTAGCACTTTCCTTAAAACACCTCTTAAAAACCAGCCATTTGTCTAAAGTAGGGATTTAAAGTCTCTGTCCATTCTATTTCTGTCTCCTCTGCTGGGGTCCAGGTAGAGCGGTCGATGGACAGTTATCACAGTAAGTCCGAGGTCTACTAGCATCCAGCCACTGGAGGATTATGTTCCTATCTTAGTGCTTTACGTAATGATGTCCCTGGCTGGGTTGTCTTCAAGGACTGAACCTAGGATGTCTGGATCCAAAAGCAAAAGCCCAAGCCCCTACTGCTTCAGCTAAAGGAGCAACATTTAGTTGAAAGGCGATTGCAAATTCATAAACTTTGCACGTGGCCCATCCTGTCGAGGGTGGCAGACAGAGCTGGCTGGGAAAGCCTCCAGTCACTCTGTAGCTCTGGTTCTGTGATGCACAGTGCCTTCTGCTGTCTTGCTTCAGAGTTGGAAATCAATGTAGGCTCGGATGCAATACCCTGGGTCGAATCCGCCCTTTTACCCGTGTGTGGACCAGAGCCTTGCGCAGGAAAGTCCAAGGTGGTGTAGCCAGCTCTATGCTACCTGTACTGCTCCCTCTGGGGATAGGGACATGCCAGAGCAGGGCATGGAGCAGAGGGGAAGGGTTGTGCTGGGATGGAACCGGTATGTGGCTGGTGTGCCTTGTATGCTGCCAATCCCTGGCTGACAGAGTGGTCCCTAAGGGCTCTATTGCAGCTGGCCTACCTTCAAGCAACTTAAAGGCTCCTTCAGGTTAACACTGAAGACAAAAGCAAGTCTCTGGTTGCCCAAGGATTGGAGGAGCTAAAGGTGGCTTAGAGCCCCCTTTGCCCACAGCACTGAGCAGAGCTCAGCTGCAGATCTAGTCCATGTAACTCCACTGACGTGGAATAAGTGAGATTAGAACCAGAAACCCAGAGTCCTGTTCTGCCTGCCTGGGAGCCATGACATCTGCTACCTAGCTCTGCCATGCTACCTATCTCCAAATGGTAACCTAGGCATTGACCGTTCCTTCTCTCTCCCTCTATAGATCAGGATATGTACTTTTACAATGGGACCTTTAAAATCACTAATGTCCAGTACAACCGTGAGTTTGACAAGCACACCTCAAAAGAATACAGAGACCTGAGCACAAGCATCGAGATGCTGGTAAGTCAGAATTGTTCTTTCTCCCCCTGAGAATGTCCCTGAGAGTCCTGGGTTACGTGACTGGAATGAGATGCTGTTCTACTCCAGGCCGTAGTGTCCAGGCTCCATCCAAAGGGAAGGATAGTCTTGGGGGTAAAGAAGAGGGCTAAGAGTCAGGAAATTTGCATTCAGTTCCTGGTTCTGGAATTCACCTGGTGTGTGACCCAAGTCACTCAATTCCTTCATGCCTTAGTTTCCCAGTAGAAGCAATGAGAATGATAATTCCTCCTTCACAGGGTTAATTCATTAAGGCTTATAAAGCAGGCTAAGATAATCCAATAGAAAGGACGGCATTCTGTCTGTCTGAGGCCTTTTTCTGGCCCCATTTCGGTAGTATTTAAGTGCCTCACAATCTTTAATGTGTGTATTCTTACAATAGCTACTACCACTTCGTTTCCAGCAAGCCTGGGACATGCTGGAACAGCACTTTGGGAACTGAGGGCCTGATCCAAAGCCCGTTGAAATCAGTGTGGCTCTTTCCGCTGGCTTCACTGAGTTTTGGCTCAAGCCCAACTCTGGTGCTGTGTGAATACTTAGACAGTGCAGTCCCAATCAGTGTCTCACTATTGAATCTCAGTGCCAGAAACCAGGGGGGCATGAAATGCTAGCCAATTGGCCAAATATGTTCTCCGCAGCTGCTGGGGTGGGTACGCGGTTGAGAATATGGGAACAGAAGCAACACGTGGACGCTCTTCTGTTGAGCGGAAAGCACATAATTTATAGCTCAGGGCAGCCGTCCCCTAACTCACTAACCCCCCGGGGGGGGGGGCCTGATTGATGGGAACACTGCACTCGCTCTCCCCTGTACTCTGTGATGTGTTCGAACGAGGTTAAACTGAGTACAGTGAACCTCGTCAGCTCTGTGAATGGGCTGTGGCTGCACCGTGCCAGTTGGATGGTTCTTTGAAAGCAAGACTCTTAGGTTGGATGAAGGACATTCATCTATGGCAGAGGTGGGCAAACTACAGCCCGCAGGCCACATCTGGCCCCTGGAACCTTCCTGCCCGGCCCCTGAGCTCCTGGCCCGGGAGGCTCACCCCCGGCCCCTCCCCCGCTGCTCCCCCTCCCCCACAGCCTCAGCTCACTGCACCACCGGCGCCATGCTCTGGGCGGCAGCGCAGCTGACCCGGTGCTCTGTGCTGCGCAGGTGGCGTGGTGGGCTCCATCGGCGGCCTGACCCCGTGCTCTGTGCTGCACCGTGGCGTGGCTGGCTCCAGCCGGGCGGCGCGGCTGCCCGTCCTGGCGCTCTGGGCAGCACGGGTCTAGCGCTGCCAGCCATCGGTGCTCCAGGCAGCGCGGTAAGGGGGCAGGGAGCAGGGGGGTTGGATAGAGGGCAGGGGAGTTCGGGGGGGTGTGTGGATAGAGGTCGGGGTGGTCAGAGGGCGGGAAAGAGCGGGGTTGAATGTGGGCAGGGCTCCCGGCGGGGCATTCAGGAAGGAGGGAGGGGTTGGATGGGGCAGCAGGGGGCACACAGGGGCAGTGGTTCCGGGGGCAGTCAGGGGACAGGGAGAAGGGGTGGCTGGATGGGACAGAGGTCCCAGGGGGGCAGTCAGGAATGAGAGGAAGGGTTTGATGGGGCGGGGGTCCGGAGGCTGTGACTGCACCGTGCCAGTTGGATGGTTCTTTGAAAGCAAGACTCTTGGGTCAAATGAAGGACATTCGGGTCCAGGGACGGTGAGGGGACAGGGAGCGGGTGGATGGGGCAGGAGTCCCAGGGGGGCCCGTCAGGGGAGAGCGGGGGTTGGATGGGGCGGGAGTCCCGGGGGGCCTGTCAGGGGGTGAGAAGCAGGGGGGATCGGATAGGGATTGGGGGCCAGGCCACGCCTGGCTGTTTGGGGAGGCACAGCCTCCCCTAACCGGCCCTCCATACCATTTCGGAAATCTGATGTGGCCCTCAGGCCAAAAAGTTTGCCTGCCCCTGATCTATGGGCTTTGATAGAGTTAGGAGCCTGAGCACTGTAGTCTTGTATTCTGGATGCTCTCCAAACAGAATGCCTTAGCTGAGAGTGCGCTGCTGTTACACCCGATTGTATTGTTTCACAAACATTTTCTCTCCTTTTAACAGGTGACCAATACATTTCGAGCCTCCATTTTCAATAAGAAGTACATCAGGTCCCATGTCGTCAACCTGCGGTATGTAAAATGAAATGCCGCTTTCTTCCTCAGCAGGTCTGTTTCCTACTTGAGGTTCGCTCGGATGAACCTTTCTCCCAGTCTGGGGTAGCGGGAGGGCAGGGGAAACACATCCTGTTGCCATCAACCAGGACTTTTCAGCAGCAAGATGCCAGCCTGGAGGCTATTCCACGGCTTGCAGTCGCTGGGGGTATGGCTGCCCCCGCCCGTTCTGCTGTCACTTACCCCTGTGCAAAATGGGTGTGAAAGGCTGCCGTGCTGAGTGTCTGCACAGGGGGCAGGGCAGGGGGAGTCGGAGGAAGGCCCAGTGCCTCTGTCTTTCCCACAACAGTGTCTTTATGTTCACTGACCCCCAAGAAGCCAAGATTGAGCACTTAAGGTATCTGCTTGACCCAAGAGGAGCAGAGAGCTCTAGTGGGACCTGACCCAGTTCCAGGTCTCCAGATTGCTCTGCAAGGTGGCCCAGAGTAACAGGATCTTTCTCTTCTCGATGTCCCAGGAGTGGGTTCAGTGAACCTTATATCAGATGCTCATAAGTGGAGTGGTGCATGCAGTGTGATAGAGCAGTGCAAAAACAAGAAAAGCCCATGCAGGTTTGAATAACCTACCCAGAGGCAGCGTCATGGGAGAGGCAGGCTGCAGACTATGGCTGCTCTATAGCACAGATGACACTATGTGGTACTGGTATGAGTGCTGGGGGAATAGCGTGTCCAGGTGCTTCGTTACCACACAGGTACTGACAATTGGGAGGGAGTTCAGTGCTGAGCTAGAGAAGTGGTGAAGTTTCTGGAGCGGGGTTGGCTTTCAAGGAAAGTAGGAAAGAGTTAAATACATGGAGCTTCATTCAGTGCCGACTAATGGCTGGGGAGCATATCCAGGGCATGGTCACTAAGGAAGGAGGGGAACCACGGAGTGCTGTGGAGCAATGGGTGAAACTTGGAAAGGGTGAATTTAGGCTGTAAGGGAAGTGGTGGAAGTTCCATCCTTCAGCACACTTAATCCAGATGCCTCAGTCAGAGCTGTCGGGCACAAACCTCTTCTGGTTACTGCTCCGTGGTTCCAATGGCCATATGTCACCCTGTGACCATGATCCACATGGTCGTGTGCTGAGCTCACCCTCACCACCACCCTCAGATGTTGCTCTCCTTAACATCATCCTTTGCCCCTGTCTTTTTCTTTGCTCTTGGCAAGATTCCCACTGACCTCCCCAATCACTCTGACAGGATGAGCTCAGTCAAAAACCCCTGCTAGCTGCTTAGATCCTTCCCATCCTCCTGTCTTCTATTGTGTGTCAGTCCCCAGGTAAGGCCCAGAGGACCTAATGAAAACTAAGGCCATGTAGAAAGAGAGGACAAGTAGCAAACATGCTCACTCACCTCGGTCTTTAATGTCATGTCGGTTTGCAGCCCAGACGCCAGCGGAGTGGTGGTAGAGCTTGTGCTGATGTTTGAATTCGCCTCAAATGATAACAGAAAGGCCTTCTCGGAAAGAATCAAGAGCATTTTGCTTAGGCGGCTGCAGACAAACACAGGGGGCTTGGAAATTGACCCCTCGACTTTTAAACTCTCAGGCAAGTTTCTTGAGCTTTCCCTTTTCTCCTTGATTTTGCTGCTCGGGCCATCCCTTTCCTCTGTGCAATGTGATTTGTTTTATAGCACTGATGTGAGTCCCTGCTGTTTCCTTCTTCCTTCTTCCCAAAACAGCCCTGTCACCCTCATCAGCTGACAACCTGGAAGGGTACTATAAAGCTATAACAAGGATACAAACATGGGCCAGATCTCCAGCTGATGCAACTTTACCTTATGCCACTGAAGTCAGTGGGCCAGATTCTAAGTAGACATAAATCAGTGTGACCCCACTGAAGTAAGTGGGTCTAAACTGATTTACAGCAGCAAAAGCTCTGGCTCCAGGTTCCTTTGTTTTCAGAGCATTTTGCTTCTGCTTTGAAATTTTCTAAACCAATGGTGCAGGAAATTCTGGAAGAGCGTTCCTGTTGGTTCACTTTATGTCTCCTGTTTTGCAGCTTCCTTTCTGGACTTGTTTTCCCCCACAGTTAGCCAGAGAATCCAACTCCATATTGAATGAAGGTTGCTTTTGTGTCCTTCGTCTTCTCCCTTCCCAGCCTGCCACAAAGAAAAATGAATTTTGGTGTGGACTCAAATGAATAAAAGGTCACTTCTCCACTCTGTGGTCAGGTGCCCAAATATAAAGCTGTCACACTATTAAAAAGATGCAAAACTAGCAGCATTCCACAAAATGGCCCCTATTTTTCTGTCCTCACTGTTATCATCTGACAGAACTGGGCAAGAAACTGTTTTCTCATCTAATGAATATTTTTTGAGAGTTCAAAACATTTTCCTATCTTGAATCAGGATGAAGAGTCAAACTCAGATTTTGGTAAACAAACAAAAAGAGTTGGATTTGGGTCAATTGAAATATTTGGTTTCAGTTTTGATCTCCCCCCCCTCTTTTTTTAGTCTAATTAGTTTACTTTTTGAAACACTTAATTGGAACCCGAAAACCAGAATTTTTCGTTTTTAGAAAATGTTGAAGCAAAAGCTTTTGACAATTTTGACCCTTTTTTCAAAAGTGTTCACAGTGGGAGAGTTGCCAGAACCGACCCTGTCCCACAAAGCTTTGTTTTTGACAAACTGGCATTTTTCATCTAAAAATATTTCATCAAAAAATTTCCCGCCTGCTTTATTGACAGTCCCCTACTAAATGAGTTTTGTAGCCTAGTTCTTGATCTCAGTGGACCGTAATATTCCCCATGGGGGTCTGATTGATCGCTTATCAGAAGGCAGCAAATGTTGCAGTTGGACCATTTTGTACTCTCTGAGAAGATTCCTTTATTTTAGGGAAAAGCTGGAAAATAGGATTAATCTGAGAAGCTGGTTTTTTAAATACTTTTCAGAGAATATTCTTAAGGCAGATACATTGTGAAGCAGGATCTTCCATTGGTTTTAGAAGTAATGGTGTTATAATTTTGACAGAACAAATGTTTCAGATCTGTCACTTTAAGGATCTCCATTTCCCACTCTTCTTGCTCCCTCTGTTGTGTTGCTGGAGGCTGAGGACACTTCCAAAAAACACATTAGGCTCTTGTCTTGGCATGTGAATCAGGCTGAGCTTTATTTATTCTTTCTTCCTGTGGGGGGGGGGGAAACCGCCCCCTGTTCAGGGTGAATGCCTGGGTGGAAAGAAGAGGTAAATACCTGTGCCATTATGAAGTGCCACCATTCCCCATACTCCCAGCCAGCCCCATGCTTGGAGCCACCCAATCCCTCCGTCCTGTGATAAAGCAACACACATCTAAGCATGTCTCCTCGTAACAGGAATCAAGGGTTTTAGAAGAATACTTTAATCCCTAATGGGCTAGAGTCACCCACCCCACTTCATCACCACATTATTTTAGACTATGCCTTGCAGATAGGTACAGGCCATATGGGTATGTGGAAGCATCAGGAGTAACCATGACAATGCAGGAGCACTGGGTCAGACTCCATGCTTGCTGGATCTTGGGGTTTTCCCAGGCCAAGATGACAGCCAGCCACCATTCTGTTGTAATGGATGGAATGCCTCCAAGGAATGGAGTTGGACCCAGTTAACGTGGTTTCCTCATGGCCCTCCTTGGAAGAGAAGAAGCTTTTGCGTGTGGAGCAGAGAAGCCGGTGACTCCACTGGGCCAGCATGTGAGATTTGCTCCTCCCTCCCCCCCCAATGAGTTGGAGTGTAGTTCTCCATCTCACTGGACAGTAACACTCCCATATGGGTATCTGATTGCTTACAATGAGAATTATGCTCCTTTTATACTGAGAGTTGAGGTGTTGGCAAGGGTGTTTAAATAACTAATTGTGCTGACATGTTGCATGCAACCAGATAAGTTTTTATAATGATCCAGTTACAGGCAATGGTTACTTTTTAAATGGCAACACTGAGACATAATCTGATCAGCTTTATAGCTGTGAAGTACAGTGGCTGTCTTTCAGTTGCTTTTCTTGGTTATCCTGGCCTCAACATAAACAATGTCAGGATAATTACACTAGTCATATTGTGTAACTTGTAGGAACACAGGAATTGCTGCCCTGGATCAGGTCAGGAATCCATCTAGCCCAGTATCGTGTTTCCAACAGTGGCAAATATCAGATGCTCTAGAGGAAGAATTACTGTAACAAAGCATTATGGAATAATCTGCCTGTATGGGAAATTTCCCCTTATGCCAGGCAGTTAATGGTTAGTTAATCTCTTGAATCAGAGGAGATTATGTCCCTTATGTATGTTTCCTATCTAATATACCTCTGCATGGTCTCATTATCCATATAAATGGCTCTAACCCTCTTTGGAATCCTGCTAAACTCCTGGATTCCGTGGTATCATGTGGCAATGAGTTCCACAGATTAATTGTGCATTATATGTGTGTGTGGTGGGGGAATTCTTGTATCAGTTTTAAATTTGCCACCTTTAATGTAATTGATTGCCCTGTTGTTCTAGTATTATGAGGGAGAGCAAACAGGGGTGTCCGTTCATTAGATTGGCATGTAAACTTTCTAGAAGAAAGATCAGTAGCTGATTACAACTTGGATCCAGCAAATGGTGATGTCAGTGACTTCCAGCCTTATCTTGTCTAAACTAATCCATTTAGGGTTTTATACCATGCTTATCCTTACAATGTGTTTGCAGTTGGTTGCATTTACAGGGTTACTTTAGACCAGCACTTACAGACACTCCATCCAAGACCGCTCTTCAAGCCAAGTGACTATCTGAGGGCTTGTACTTGGGGGACCCCACAGTAGCCTAATCAAGTCCCAAATAGACTTACTAACTGCGAAATCCCCACAAATAGTAAGGCATGCTCATTGGTCTCCTATTACAATACTCCCAGCAGCGCTCCAAAACAATCATCACTTATGTCCTGCAAGGACTTTAAGGAAATTCACCCTGACCAACTGGGACAGGAAGTGTGAGCTGTTCTGACTGTCTGCTGTGTGTTTCATTTCAGGGATGAAGAAGGAAAATGGAGAACACCTTTTCAACAACTGTAAGTACAAGCCGTTTATTAATGGTCCTTAGAGACATGTCATGGTGGGGTTCCATGCTTTCTGGGTTTCAGTGATTTCTACATGACGTGTGCTCAGTCTACAAGCAGAAAGGCGATTCTTCTGACTGACTGTGCTATAAAATCTGCAGGTCAGCCTGGCACCCGGAAAGGGGATTACACAGCTGAAATTCAGGTAACAATTCTGTTGAGGATGCATGAGGCAGAAGAGAAATCAGCTCACTTTCTTGTAGCTGGGTTGGCACTGTAGGGCTCGTAGGACTAGGTGCTTGGACAGAGGGGTGATGGGGGGGCCATATAAGTACCTAGGCATTGTCTACATGGGGACTTACCTCCATTTCAGCCACAGGGGATGACCTGTGTTGTTTAGGAAGAAGTAGGGACAAGCTTTCCACGGTGACAAGCTTGTGTCTCCTGGTGGCTGTGGGCTCCTGAGAGGTCTCCCCTAAGAGAAGGCAGGTGACTTTAGTGCTGATGAAAGAGAGAAAGTGTCCTGCTTCTTGCCTCTTGGACACGTAGAAGAGTCAGGAGGCCTTCTTGGTCCTTGCTGCTCCTCCCAGCTGCCATTGCTGCTCTTTCGCCTGGTCGTTTAGATGTGTTAGGGGGTGGCCTTCATGCCAGAATGCTGGCTAGCTCCTTTCCTCTTCTCCTGGGCCTTAGAGGGGGTCTGGAGACATGGCCCTTTGCTCCTCCCAACCTCTGACTGTAGGGCATCCCCAGCATCCACTCAACGGGCCTACCCCCATGCTTAACGTTAAGTGTGAGAGTAAGTCTGTAAGTCTTCCCCTTAATCTCTCTGGACCTCGATTCCCTATAAAATGTGTATAATAACAATACCGTTTGTCTCCCAGTCTGTCTACCTCGTCTGTTTAGACCCTAAGGTCTGTGGGGCAGGGACTCTTTCTGTGTTTGTACAGGGCCTGGCACAATGGGGCCATGATCTCTGCTAAACATAAGCCAAAATTACTCCCTGGCATATATTTTCAGTGCCTCCCAGCCCTAGATCCATTCTTCAGTGTTCCAGTCGAACCGTAGTGTTTAAAAACAGGATCCAAGCACATTCTAGTGTGACAGGATCGGGCCGGATGTCTACAGAAGAGTGATAGAAGGCAGATATATTAGCCCCAGGTTAAGTAGGTCCCTTTTCCCTGGGTAAGGTAACAGGGAAGGTTCCAGAACAATCAGGAACTTTCTGGAAACAATTAAGACAGACAGGCTGATTAGAACACCTGCAGCCAATCAAGAAGCTGCTAGAATCAATTAAAGCAGGCTTACCTAGGGAGGTGGTGGAATCTCCTTCCTTAGAAGTTTTTAAGGTCAGGCTTGACAAAGCCCTGGCTGGGATGATTTAGTTGGGGATTGGTCCTGCTTTGAGCAGGGGGTTGGACTAGATGACCTCCTGAGGTCCCTTCCAACCCTGATATTCTATGATTCTATGATAATCAGGGCACCTGGGTTTAAAAAGGAGCTCACTTCAGTTTGTGGTGTGCGTGTGAGGAGCTGGGAGCAAGAGGCACTAGGAGCTGAGAGCAAGAAGGCGTACTGCTGGAAGACTGAGGGGTACAAGCATTATCGGACACCAGGAGGAAGGTCCTATGGTGAGGATAAAGAAGGTGTTGGGAGGAGGCCATGGGGAAGTAGCCCAGGGAGTTGTAGCTGTCGCACAGCTGTTCCAGGAGGCACTCTAGACAGCTGCATTCCACAGGGCCCTGGGCTGGAACCCGGAGTAGATGGCGGGCCCGGGTTCCCCCCAAACCTCCCAGCTCCTGGTCAGACACAGGAGGAATTGACCTGGACTGTGGGTTCATGAAAACGGCCAAACTGAGGGCTGCCATGAATCTCCGAGGTGAGCAAATCCGCCAATAAGCGCAAGACCCACCAAGGTAGAGGAGGAACTTTGTCACACTAGCCATTAATAATCACACGAGGGACAGGGAGATTGATTTTCTTCTGGCGACAGATGTAACCGATATTATTTGTACCTGCTGACTCAAGAAGTGAAGGATTTATTTGCAGGAATCCCTAGCTAGGAAATGTACGGTATACATTGCATCAATAGGGCCTGATCTAAAACTCACTGAAGTCAACGGAAAGACTTCCACTGACTTTGCATCAAGCCCATAGCCTTTGGACTTGATTGTCTTTATGCCATATTATTATTCAGCATTGTAGTTAGACTATTGGTGCATCTCTTTGTAGTTAGGTGGGGTGTTGCAATTTCAGTAACTATGGTTGAAGTAGTTCCCAGCTGTTCACAATTCATGGACTTAACAGTGTCATTTTTCGCAGTTCTATACTATGTTTTATTCTCCATTGTGCATAGTTACTAGCTCGGGGACTCTGCAGTAATGGAAAAGAATGGACGTACCTGTCATACAGGTTTTCAGGACACAGTGTCTGCAGACAGATCCCATTCGCAGCACCGTGCCTCATGTACGTGCTGGGATGCAGGTCCTGGTCCTGAGCTGTTGAGCTAGCTAACAGATATGGTATGTAAGAGCCGTGATGGCTCATAACTCCCCACCCATCCCAGTGACGGTGGGAGAGTCCTTTGCTCTGCTGCTTTGATTGCTTGGTTCATCCCTCCTCCCTGCTGCCGCCTGGGGAAACGCTCCTCTGTGCTGGAAGCCTGCCACTCTGCTTGTTTGTTCCTAAAACTTTGTTGGGGGGGGGGGGAGAGGAAGTATTTTTGTTTTGCTCAGACAAATATGTGGAGGCGTAGGCCACCTCCTGGTGAGGTGCCATCATGAACACTCCCCTGAGAGGCATGGACCTACCTGCCTGGAGCTATCTGTCCCCACAAGGATCTATCTTTTGCAGAGGTTAGCCTTTGGAGAACATGCCTCTGTCCGGCGATCTAGCTACCATACCGTGCTGCTGTGTGTGACCAAGGTGAGAGCTTTCAAGGTGGCTATCCTACCACTGCTGGATCCATCGCCATCCCTGAAGTGGAGTGGAGGAATCCCCTGTTGCTCCAGCTGCTGGTTCCTCTCGGACTCTGGTCGTGAAGGAGCTCCACTGATTAGCTACAACTGGCTGCAGTAGATGCACGTCCACCTTGCTCCCCACAACAACTCTACCTTGTTTAGTGGTTTGACAATTGGTACCAGCTGGGTCAGTCCACCAGACAGGCATTCCCAGCCCTTGGGACTTGCATGTTCGTGCTGACTGAGGCTGATGACAGCACCACCACAGATGTACTGAGAATTTTCAGCTCCTCCTTGGAGCCTTGGCTTCCGCCCGGCTTTGTATGGCACTGTACTGCCTGGACAGGTTTCATATTCTGACTTCGAGAGCTGTTCCCCATAGAGCTGAGCAAGAAACGGTTTTCCCATCCCATGAAAATGGTGTGGGATTTCCTGTTCTGCACTGGAATGAAACCAAGGCTTCTTGAACCTTTTCAGAAACAAATGAGAGGGGCAGCACCCCAGAATAACCAACAGCCTGGTGGTCCAGGCACTCCCTTGGGATGTGGGTTCAAGACCCTGATCTATATCTGGCAGAGCACAGACTAGAACCCGAGTCACCCACATCCCAGCTGACTGGCCTATTCAGGGGTGCCGGAACTGGGACAGCCAGGGGGGTCATGGCCCCATCACTTTTAAAAGTGGGAAGACATAGCCCTCCCACTTTTTACTGTCGGTAAGGGTGAGGAATGGGAGTAGAGGAGGCAGAAAGGAGTGAGTGGAAGGCGGGATCTTGGGGGAAAGGGTGGGGGCCACAGTCTGGATGCCAGTGCCCCCCAACACACTCTTTTAGGGAGTTTCTGCTGCTCCTGGCTCTAAACATCATGCCCCTGGTTATTCTGGGGTGGTGATTGGGTTCGTGTCTCACACCCATAGAAATTCCATCCTGGACCTGAGACAACACCCTGATGAACGTTTTGGTTTTAACAAATCAGGATTTTCCAAAGGAAAAGAAGTTTCACTGAAAAATTCCCAGCCAGCTCCAGTTCCAAATGCAGACTGGACTGCGCCTCTCCTGAACAGATACGGCTGCCTCGAAAAGGACCAGACAGCTCTGAGATTGGTTCACAAATGTCGACATGGTCTCCTCCCTGTAGGGGGACTTGCCCACAGTTCTGAGTCCCAGGTAGATGCTGATAAGAGCTTCTGGGTACTGAGCACTTCTGCAGATCCAGCCATGAGCATCTGTATATACACCGCTTGCTGGATCTACGCTGCTCACGCTGGCACATCCTAAGGTGTCAGCTAGACCTTATGCGTTGAGATGGCTGGAGGGCCCAAGGCTTTGAAGTCCTGCTTGCCACGGTGCATACCCTGTTGGTGGTTGACACAGCTCCTCCCTGGTTTGTAATTACTGCCAGCAAAGCGCTGAGCATCCCACTTCTCACCCGATATACAACCAGCCTCCAGGAGCAACTGACTGAAGCCTCCGATTGCCCCAGACCCATTCCTGCTCCCGGTGGTAGAGGTGCAGCCCCCAGTGACAGCGGTAGGCCTCGATGTCTTCTTTCAGGCAGAGCACTCTGGTTTCGTGAAGGGCTTTGTGCTCACCCTAGACTGATAATGCATCTCCCTGATGCTAGTGCCGCATATGCTCTCGGTTCCATGAGAACTCTCAGTCAAGCCTTGAGCAGTGACGCCGAGGACAGTGTGACCAACCTCGGCCCCGCCGCCCCAGTTCAGCTTGGGCTGGCAGCTTTTACGTAACCGGTGCTGATGCGTGCTCTGGCGATGTCAGCATTCCACCCTGGGCATTGACCCGCAGCATACCGTACCTGACTGAGGTCTGGGGGACAATGGGAAAGGTGGTGTTCAGGGGGCACACTTAGACATAGAGGATGTGGGACCAAGTATAGTTTCACTGGGGAGGAAGAGAAAGCCAGGCCTTTACACAGGTCACAGAGAAAAGGCTGAGGTCATAGCTTTTATTTGGGGATCACCCAGACCCCTGTTGCTGTTGTGTATTGCAGCAGGGGCTAAAGGCTCTAGTTGAGATCAGGGCCCCAGTGTGTGGGGTGCTGTACAAGCACGGAGTAAGAGGCAGGTCTTTGTCTGTGTCGACACAAGGAGAGAGAGGAAACAGAGGTAAAGTGACTTAGGTCATACAATAGGTAAGTGGCAGAGATGGGACTAGAACCCAGGTCACCTGAACGCTTGTCTAGTTCAGTGCCCCATTCTTTGCACCCCGGTGCCTCTCGGCAAGGCAGGCCTATTGTGGTACTTGGAGATGGGGTCTCAGGTCTGAACCACTGGCTGACGGAGCTCTGGCACCATCTTCATACTGTACAGAGACTGTTGCTGAAAGCGTCTCTGCCCAGGGTTACCTCTGGCTACACAATATGGTGCAAGAGCCTTCTGTTGCCTCAGGCAGGCGTTTCTACTGGCATAAGTTTAAAGGGACAATGTCTGTGAGCAGTGGTTTATTCTGGGGCCTGACTTCACTCCCGTTGAGCAGTACGTGACTCCGCAGTTGGCATAGAGCTCACTAGAGAATGACTTGCAGAGTTAGCTAGCACTCCAGGAGTACAGAAGGCCAAGTCAGGCACTTAGACGTAATCTTTACATCCAGTTACTCAGGACTCCCGATAGGATTTAAACCCAAAGAACATTAAGCATCTAATTTACGTCGCTTTTTGCCTTTTGCTAAGCTTAGGCAATGGAGATAGACTAGTCAGTTTCACTCTTCTTTAGAATTGGGTTCCATTCAATTCCACCATCTGGCTATCCTGTACTAGCACAAGGCTGCAGTACTGAGGTTGCAGACACAGTTTAATAAGAGTTCTTTTGCAATTTCCATTTAAAAAACCATAATGGAAACATTCCTGTTCATTTTACAAAGGCGTGCTCTTATAACACCTGAATTTTAAGCTAAACGTGACCTGACTCGAGCTGGGCAAAACATTTTTGACCGATTTTCGGCATTTTTCAACATTTTCGGCATTTTTCAAAAAATGCCCTTCCCTCCAGCCCCCCCCCCCCTCGTGCTCCCAAATTATTTGTGAATTTGGGTCAACAAATACTTGTGGCTGGGAAAACAATGGGAAAAAAATTCAAAGAAATGTTTCATTTCAGAATGTTGTTTTGTTCTGACTTTTCATCTTGAAATGGCATTTCAAATTCAAATTTGGGCAATTAAGAAAATATGCAAAAAGGGTGAACTCCGTCCACCGGATCTGTGCTGCAGCCAGCTTTTAAATAGCCCTTTGGAGGAAACCTGTCAGTCAGCCAGACGGTCGACCCACAAGGGTTGGCCACATGGCCTCACCACCTCAGAGACTGAGCTTCTGGGCTCATCCCTCCTGCCCCACATCATGAGCTCTGCCTAGCGAGACCAGCTGAGATAGACTCCTGGTCTGAGACTTTCACACTCTTCAGGGACCAGTGCACCTCAGCAAACATTTGCAGTGACCCCAGGCAGCCTTTTCAAAACAGAGTAGGATTTATTAGTCACCTCGAACACAGCACTGGCAAGTCCTTAGGTTAGCACGGAGAAATACAGAGTCCATTCTGGCCAAGCCAACTTTCCACCCAGCAAAGCTGCCAGGGAGTCCTTCTGGCTTGCCATCTCTCTCTGTCAGTCCCGAGTGAGAGCTGCCGTCTCTCTCCCAAAAGCCAACCCTTATCTCAGCCCCATGACACTTCTCTGTCCAGTTCCTGCAGGCCTATGCTGAGTTCCACCTGCCAGGGCGTCCCTTGGATAAGTGTCAATTGCTCAGTTCTTGGGGCTTCTGTTATCTTTGTGAACCCGCCATTGATATGTGTCGGTTTCAGCCAGTCCTTTACCGACCCACTCATTCCACCCCAGACTGTTACATGACATAACACTTTATGTCTCCTGCTTTGCCCCAAGAGCAGCTTTTTAACTCTTGTGTAGCCATTCGGTAGCAATGCAAAGTACAGAGGCAAACTGAGGCATGCATAGGAATCATAAAAATATTTCAGAAAATTCCCACTTTTGTCAGACCTCTTCCCCCCCCAAACCAAAACCAACCCCCCTCCCCCCCAAATCCGCTGAATTGAAACAAAAACTAAAAAAAAAAAGTTTTGAATCGACAAAAACATTTCAGGTCTGTTATTGATTCAAACACATCTTTTGAGTTGATGAAAAATTTTGAAAATATTTTGGTTTTGTTTCTCGAAGTGGATATTTAGTTCAGTCCCCAAATCTAAAAATCAATTATTTGCTCAGTTCTAGACCTGACACAATCTGTTGTACAAAATATACTTTAATAGATCTCTACAAAAATCCATATTTATTACATCCTCCAGACAAATGTTGACCTTACAGGAAATGGGCAATAATAGATGGAGTTTAGCTTATTTTGGTTAAATCCATGTATACAGATTAATCCTACCTGCAATTGTGTTTTACTTCTGGGTTATGATTTAGATAAGTATTTAGTTTTTAAATGTTTTTACTATTCTTTAAGAGATCTTCTCATTATTTATAATAATAATGGTGTTTTTCTTTATGCAGCTAGATGGGAGGATTAATATGTTTATGTAACCCTTCTGCCCGTCAGAGTTGGCAGCAACAAGGGCCGGGTTCAGTATCTAGGGGTTCCATTCCAATAACACAATGCAAAACTGGCTCGAGCTCCCACCCAGTGACCTGGGACAAATATATACCAACCCCGCTGGGCGCCTCCAAGAGGCAATACTTCCCCTCTCACAAGCACAGAGTCTGAGTGTAGCAGAAAGCCTTTTAATAACAGAGAGAAACAATGTGGCATTATGTTGGGGAAACACCACCAACAGGATTCATAACACAACCCATGAGCAAAAAACCCACCCCAAGCAAATTGGGGCATGTCCTTTCCCTTTGGTCCTTGAGTCCAGAAACCCAAAATCACCCGAAGTCCCAAAAGTACAACGACCCAAAAGTCTCTGTCCCTGGTCAGGGCAGCCCCAGAGTTCAAAAGTTTATCTGCAGAGCTTTGCCTCCCAACCTGGGTGGAGATGCGGGTGGGGGGTTAAGGGGCACCTTACGTGGTCGAAAGCTGATTGCCCCACCTCTCCATGGGGCTCCGCTCTGCCAGCCGCCCCCATGAGCTGCTCCAGGCATCCCACAAACTGCTCCGCTCCACCAGCCGCTCTGCTCTGCCAGCCGTCCCACAAACTGCTCCGCAATATATCTTCAGGCTCCCCCACTACTTAACACAACGCTCAGTGATTTCAGCTCTTAGTCAGTTTAGCTCTTTTGTGATTTCAGCTTGTAGTAGGGGAGCCTCAGTGCTGGTGCACCATTAGCCCAAAGTGAATTCAGTTCAGCAGCCTGTAACTAGACTCCTAATAGAATCAAAATTAGCTCTGATATTCCACAGTGGAGAGAGAAGGAAGTGCAATTAGCATGTAAGGCCCTCACCAGGGGGCCTATACCACCAAATATTAATACCTGTCCCCAACCTCTCTCCATTCACTGAGTTTTGGAACCCATGACCCTTGCCTAGCGAGTGCTGCTTAGTTGATGGTGAGTCCCTCTATCATAACAAAAGGTCAAGTACAGTTCCACTGTCCTTGATTCACATAATCAGGATAATAACAGTTTATTTCTGCCCCACTAACAGAGAAACTGGGGCTCCTACAGCAGCCAAAGTGACCATCTAGGCAGGGGTTGTGTGTGCCTATGCAAATGAGATCAGCCCCTGAAGTTCTTTGCCACAACCCACCATAACTCGCCACCAGATGTCAGGGTAGAGCTCATCCTGACTCTGCTTACATCTAGGTACAAGGGGTGGGGTGGTTATTTAAATGGCATAATTATAAATACAATATATTTTGGTTCATTCTTATTTTAAGATTGTTTGTTTGGTTTTTGTTGTCATTATACTTGACTATGTATGTCTTCTGTGTGCCTAATATTGTGTGTGTGTGTGTGAAATCTCACCCTGTGTGACCGTGGTTGAATATCAGTGCAGCTGTGGTGTCACATCTGTTTATCTGAATGCTGTTCATTTGATGACAGCTATGTTATAACTAACAAAATGCAAGCAGCCATTTGTGTTCAGCATGCTGGGAACATACACCAAACAAAAGCCTGTCTTTCTTTCCTGGGGAGCAGTCCAGCTAAGTCGGTCCTTTCTTTGATAGGTTGTGGGATACGAACAAGTAAATCGCTTTCCTACACAAACAGAATAACGGGAGGCATCTCTGCCCAGGTTGGTGAGTGGCCATGGCAGGCTAGTCTTCAGCTGAGCGGTATCCACCGCTGTGGTGCAACGCTGATCAGTAACACGTGGCTTATAACTGCAGCTCACTGCTTTAGAGGGTAAGATCCCAGCTTGGAGAGAGGATGCTGTAAAAGACTGTGCCCTTACAGACACCAATCTGGAATTCTGTGACATTTGGAACCAAAACAGAACCCCTAAATGTATCCAGGTTCTGATCCTTCAGTCTGGCTCTGAGCTGTGCCTGGGAAGAGACCTGAGAGGTGGTGGAAGTCAAAGATGGCTGTATTCTACCTTTCAATTCCGCCCAGCCCTCGGGCTGCTCGGTGTCAATTCAGCCACCAGTGCAAGTTAGAGCAACCTTGGGGCTGTTCTAATTTATACCAGCTGGCAACATCCCTCAGGGGATTGCTGGAGCACAGCAGTGTTCTGGCCAAGCTCTGTGCTTCCCAACACATGTAGCCCTGCATTTGGGTGCCTAACTGGGAGCTGAGCTCTTTGAAAAATTGTCTGTGTATGCCTGTGATCTAATCTTGTATCTCTTTCAGACAACAGAATCCCAGTAGGTGGACGGCTAGCTTTGGAACTGTCATAAGACCTCCACAAAGCAGAAGATCCATCCGCAACATCATCGTTCATGAAAAATACACTGATGCCGTTCAAACCCACAATTATGACATCGCTGTTGTGCAGCTCTCCTCCCCCGTGGAATTTACAAATGTCATACGCATGGTCTGTCTCCCCGAGGAATTTTACGTCTTCCCACATAACACTACCTGCTTCGTCACGGGATGGGGCGCTTTACAGAATGAAGGTGAGTGTCTCCTCAAAGAGCCCTCCCATGACGTTATGTTTTTAGTTCATTTTCAGTTTGTTATGCAAGTGAACATGGTTTCTTATCTGATTAGTCTGGTGGCTAATTAGCCATTGGCACAGCTTACCAAAGGAAGTGGGACATTCATTCTGACACAAAGGTTTTAAATCGGGATTGGATATCTTTCTAAACGAGACACCCCCGCTCGACCAGCAGCTGTTGGGCTCAAAGAATAATTCTTTCCACTGCAGGAGTCACTGGGTGAAGTTTTACAGGAGGTCAGACCAGGTGATCAGAATGGTCCCGTCCGACCTTCAAATCAATTCCCAGGCTGAGCATCTGTGTGTTATATACAGGTTGGCTCAGTTCATTGTATTCGGCATTTTCTAGGACATGGCAGAGCTGCAAGCCACTAGTGCAAGGACGAGAAAAGAGTCCCCCGTTGCTGTTTATGCCATTAGCAAGGCTAAGCACATTTCATTCATGCATTCAGTCACCAGCTTCCTTTCTGTCCCATTGCCTTTGTTTATACATCTGGCATCGGCTTGGTGTTATCTAGCTTCCAGAACCTTTAAATTTGCCCTAGAAGTTCTCTTCACTTAATCACTGAGCACATGCTTAACTTTAAGACAGATTGACATCAGTGGGACTTAACGCTAAACCTTAAGAGCATTGTTGAATTGGAGCCTATACCTATATTAGACTTTCGCTGTAATCATGGATTGTCCAAAACCATATTCTCATTGGGGCTTTCTGATCTCACAGACATGTATTAACTCCCCACAGTGCACAGCTGGGACCTCGGCACCAGAAATCCCTGTGTCCATTATATTAGAGGGGTGAGGTCAAAAAATGAATGGGGTGGGGGACTTGGATTAAGGCACCCTGTGGGGATGGATGCTGAAGAGGCAGCTGGGTTTGGGGCAAGTGAGAGGCCGAAGGAGGATAAACTGTTCTCTTCCCAAAGTGTCAACCTGGCCACTTCCTTTAGGCGCTGAAATGGAAGCTGAGCATTTGTTGGTTCCTCCTGCTCCCCCCCAGACCTTGGCTTGTAGAACCCATTTGTAAATTCTAAATCCTTTCTTTCCCATTTTAGGTTCAAGCATTAATAATCTCCGGCAAGCGGAAGTGAAGATCATAGACACGAACATTTGCAATAGAGCAGAAGTGTACAATGGGGCCATTGCACCTGGGATGGTGTGTGCTGGATACTTGGAGGGGGAAATAGATGCTTGCCAGGTAGGTCTAATATCAATGCGGAGAACTGATCAGCGTGAGAACTGCAGACAGATACTTTCCTGCGCCTGGTGGTCTCTGAACATACACATTTTAACAGACTACACCGGCGTCCAGCTCAGAGTTTTGATTTACAGAGCTCCTGTGGGAGCTGGGGAGGGAAGGGGTAGTCTATTACAATCCACAACTTCAGAGCACATTACTTATATCTGCACCAAAGAGACCCATGATAGCAGATTGCTATTTTTGGAGATTGTAAAAATCCAGGGATGATGCAAAGAAAGAAATAGGAGACTATAAGGGGGTGGAGCAGGGACGTGCTCAAGAGGGGGCAAGCAGCCCCCCCCACCCCCGGTAATCATTGGGGGCACAGAACTTCTCCGGCCCCAGGGCCACGGAGGCAGGGAAGATTGAGCTCTGGCCGGGGCTGGGGCAGGGTGGAGGGAGGGAAGATCGGGCAGAGGGGTGGAGGGGGGAGCAAGCTTCTGTGCTTGTATATATATATACATAAGAGAGAGTATATACATGAGGGTGTGATAGGTATAAAGGTTTCACCAACATATGTTTGAGGTGGACACACAATGACATTGACCATCTTCTCAATAAATGCAGTGAAGGTTGATTTCTACTGAGGCTGTTTAATGCCTTTCTCACAATCGACAGCGGCATCTCCGTTTCCTGTGGGTCTGAGTAACATTGAGGATCATCGTCCCCTGCACATTCCAGTTTGCAGTGCAGTGTACTCTGTGATTGGGTAGATGCACCAATGCTGGATTGGCTGCAGCTGTTAGGAGGGCAGCTTAGAACAGGATTTTCAAATGCATTTAGTGCTGGCCTAGCTCTGCACCCCTGGAGTCCAGGAGAATATTCCCATTGGCGCCAGCAGGAGCAGAGCTAGGCCAGGGCTGAGTGCATTTGAAAATCCCATCCTCCATTTTTAGTATTGGGCTGACAGTGGTACCCAGGAGTTCCAGTTAAGATCAGGCCCCCTCATTTTGCCAGGCGCTAGAGAAACCCATTCAACGATAGGGGCCAAACCGTAAAGAGCTTGCGATCTAAAACACGTATTTTAAGTTTGTAATTACATGAATAAATACTGGCATTCACTTGCGGATTCTGGGGCTAGCCCATTATATAAGATTGGCTGATCTGACCACTGGTATATTGGGAACCAATGAATTAATTCCTGTCCCCCTGGCAGGTGATCAATTTGGAGTGTGGGCGTAATTTACCTTTATTAAAGCATGCATGGAAACAGGTGTTATTGCTGGGCATAGAATTACCCAGTCCTTTGATAATTCCAGCTACAGTAGTTGACCTTCTAAGACCTTCTGCAGCAGTGAATTTCCACAGGCTAGCTGACTGGTTTGAGAGGACTTATTTCATTTATCCTAAATGGATTCACTTTGGCTAGTTATGATAATGACAAAAATATTTACCCTGTTTAATTGTCAAAAGGCTCATAAACATTAATTGAATCTTCACAGTGCTCCTGTAGGCTAGGTCAGTATGAATTCGTACACCTCTTTTACAGATGGGGAAACCAATGAAGAGGAAAAGGGCCATCAGGTCAAGATTTTCAAACCTCAGTGCCTACGTTTAGGTTCCTAAAGCCTTATTTAGACACTTAAGTAGTTGATTTGATGTTCAAAAGTGCTGAGTCCCCAACAGCTCCTTCTGAAGTCAAGAGTAGCTGCTGTGTGCTAGGAACGTCTGAAAATCACGTCACCTATTGAACGACTTCAGTAAGGATACAGGAGCTTGAATTTAGGCTGCTATTTTTGAAAATGTTGGCCCTAAATCGGTATTTAGGCATCTACGTAAAAGTAGATGGATTCACAGAGGGCACGAGACCATCTGGTTTGCTACATTAAGGAGCTCTGGGTGCTTAGCACTTCTGAAAAACGGGTCTCTTCCATTTCGGTGCCTAAGGTAGGAGACTAACTCTGTGTTGCTAGATTTGAAAATGTTGGGCTAAGTGAATGACATAGTCCATTTCAAAGCTGGGATTTTAACTGACTCCTAAAAGGCACGTGTTAGTGGCTAGGAATAGGGTAATATCCCTTAAAATAGTTTGTGAGCCCTCCGGTGGAGCTCACTGTATTACATGATTTAGAAGCCAATAGAACTGGGCCAGAGCAGCCGCATGTATATGTAGCCAAGGCTTGCACGTTGTGTGTATTCAATCTACGTAATTATCTGGGCCCCGGTTTGCCTGTATGGTTTCTTCATTTACTGTTGTGTAAAGATAAAATGACACCACACTATTGGAGTAAGTCTCCCGCCAAAGGATGAAAGAATATACAGCTCCTCTGCTCACCTTGCATATACTGAGAGGGGAAGATACAGCTTCTATCAGCGAAGTTGGTAGAAAAAGTCCTTCAGGAATACCAGAAATAACTTACCCACCAGCCAGCAGCCTGTGACCTTATTCTCAAGTGTGATGTTACTTATGTAGTAAACGAATTTGAACAATTGGCTTTAAGATTTGCTTTAATATTTAAATAAATCCCCATGCTTTGCTCTCAGTTCCTTCCTGCTGAATTCCACCTTTCTCTCCCCTGTAGGGTGACTCTGGTGGCCCTCTGGTCACTGAAGATAGAAGAGGAGTCTGGTTCCTTGTTGGAATAGTGAGCTGGGGAGACGAATGTGCTAAAAAAAATAAACCTGGCGTCTACACACGAGTGACTTACTATCGGGATTGGATCGCCGCAAAAACTGGCCTCTGAAGGAGTCACAAGTGGGTTAAACTGCACAGGCTGGGTACACAAGCCAGGAACTCCAAAACACTCTTTACCAGTCTATGCTTCATTTACTGTCCAAAGCAAGCGCCGGCTTAGCTTGTGGTGACATTCCTACCACTCAGTGACTCGTCTCTGAACTGAATTGCTCTGGCCTGTCGAAGGAGAGGAACAGACTCAATCAAACTTGCACAAGGAGCACAAACTGCTGACTGATTTACCACTTAGGAAAGTGTATCTACTGCTTCCAGGAAAGGCAGGTTATTCTGCATCCTCAGCCCAGGACTGAGAATAACCCTGCTTTCCACCCTCTGTGCTACACACCTCCTGCTGGGATCAGATGACTTGGCCATGGTTTTCCCAGCTGAGCAAAACGCCCCCTTGGTTGGAGCCCATCGGCGCAAATCGTCAGTCACCTGGACAGGTTGTGATTGATCCACAGCATTTCCCTCCAGTTGCCGAGTGCCTGGCCTCCTGCATTACTCCACCACAGGGGTGGAAATCAACCAAAGTTTACTCCATGGCAGCACAGGGCATTAGCAGTAGGCCACAGCACTTGACTTTAAACAGCACCATCCCTACTGGCGCCAGAAGCCTGTTCGAACCAAAGGCAGGTAGGGCTGTCTTCTCCTGCCGTGCTACATGGGGCTGTGTCACCGAGCACGTTCTGTTGGAGGTACTCAACGGATGGCCAGGGAGGCCACTTGTGAACTGGGTTATGCCACACACAGAAATCCTTGGCCAGTGTGTAATTAACACACAGAACTTCCCACCAGCAAAAAGGAACACCCACCTCCAATGTGGCTGAAATTCCTGGGGGAGGAGCTTTGACCCAGGAGACCGTACTTCTTGATCATGTGCATCACAGTAGTGCCCAAGAGCCAACCAAGAATAGCAGACAGTCCCTGCCCCAAAGCGCTCACAGTCTAAATAACCTCTTAGCTTCTACTTTGCTTCCTGATGGGGTGGAGGGAGGAGAGTCTGTATCCCATTGCTGGGCATGAATTGGGATACAGGCCAGTCCTTGCACTCCTCATCTCAAACAGCCATTTCTCCTGGGCCTTTTAAAACCCCCTAATCCTCTGCTTCTCACTACTGTGGAGCAGTTCTGCTACTGCGAGGCTCTATGTGCAGGTGTGTCAAGCACACGTGCTCTGCACTGGGCATCCGGTGAATCCCCATATTTTCCCCAGTGTCTCACCTTAACTCTGCCCCCTGGGGAGCTGAGCAGCCCTGTCACTTGCTAGATAGCCGACAAGTTGCTAGATCAATGACGTCCCACCTCCAGCCGTCAGTAATATACACCAGAGGAGAGAGAAATCAACAGAGGAAATGCTGGGTTGCTGACAGCTGCATCCAGTCCAGTGCTACCGGTCTCAGCTACCTCATACTCCAGACAAAAAAAAACAACCTTCAGCCTATCCTTGGAAGATCTGGGGTCAATGAAGCCATCACTGCACACAATCTCTCATCACCAATAAACCTCCTATCTGCTCTGACCACTGGCACTTTAATGCATTTTTAGGTTGATGTCTCTCATGCAACACAGTGCCCTTGAGCTCCAGTAAGAGGCTCTGCTGTATTTCAGGGCTCTGTTTGATGTAGTATATGAAAACCAGCATCTATGAGGGTGCCTACTCATTTTGTTCAGCCCAGCGAGCAGAATAGTCACTGTAGCAGAACTTAGCTTCACAAACATACTGCATAATACATAGGGCGAGACACAAAGGGCAAATCTGATTCTTCTGGTGATAAGTCATCTTTCTAGGAAGGCGATATAATCTGTGAATCTACTTATAGAGAACCCCCTATGCAAGCGATTGTGAACTAGTTGGCAAAGTACTTTGGGCTGAGATTTTCAAGGGGTCTAAAGGATTTGGGCACCCAAATCCCACTGAATTTCAATGACATACCTAACTCCCTTAGGCTCTCTTCGGCCTTAGTGCTGATTGTGCCAAGAAATCAGGTAACCGGCTGTCTAAATGGGCTAATTTACCTCCATAATTTTGCACCTGCAGTTGATTGTTAGTGCAAAATCAGAGGCTGGGTTGCGACCCTTTGAAAACCAGGCCCTTATATTTCATATTTAATAACAGGTTGAACTGGAAACCATTCTAGAAGGTCATATACAAGGCTGAAAAGGTTAACGCCAACATTTTCAAAAGGTGCCACTAACTTAGGGTGCCCAAGCTGAGACCCCCCTAGGGCCTAATTTTCATTAGTGCTGCGTGCCCACAGCGCCAGTTGAAGTCAGTAGGGCCTGCGAAAGTTGAATCCTCTCAAGATGGGCACCAAAAGACTGAAGCACCCAAAATCAGTCGTCTTAATGACCGGTCCCTGTCATATAGCGAGAGCAGTGGGTTTAATCCTACTCCCAGGGATGTAATGTTACCGGGATCGGAGTCTATCCGCTCAATCCTGGAAAGACTAACGCAAGTACATGCTTAACGCTGTGCACTGAGGGAAGCCCTGTTGAAGTCAATGGGACTAGTCACAGAGCATAACATTGAGCGAGTGAGTGAGTCTTTGCAGGACCAGGTCCCTTGTATGCAATCCCGTTTTTGGAGGAAAGGTAGCATTTTAGTTCTTACAGAAATTTTCCCTGTGAGACAGTGCAGAAAACCAAAGCAGCCCAAGGAGGCAACGTGTCCATAAAATTCAGGGACTTACTGACTAGCTGGGGTAACAGTTGGACTGTTTGCCTCCTATTTCTCTCTAGCTGATAAGTTCTTCCCTGTTTCTGAAGCCAGGGTCAGTGTCTGTCCTAGAACAGAGTGTGAGAAAAAAGGAACCCATGGCAGAACTAAAGACAGAACGGCAAATATCTTTCGATATGATCCATGGTGGAAAAGAGGAGTGGTGACAAAATCGATGTAAATTTCATGTGTAATGTTATTAAAATGGATTTTTTTAAATGGTCACCCTTTTTTGCTTAGTGTGGGGAAACTTTTGGGAGGGGGGAGCCTATACAGGAAGGATGGGCTCCACCTAAACCAAAGTGGATCCAGACTGCTGGCACTTAACATTAAAAAGGTCGCAGAGCAGTTTTTAAACTAAGAGATGGGGAAGGTCGATTGCTGCAGAGGCGCACGTGGATTGGACAGAGACTTCTCTTAGAGGAGAGTCTATTGATAGAGATTCTGTAGGGTTTAGTCAGGAGGAGAGGATGGAAGAGGATAAAGTATGGGCCAGATCAGATGAGAAACATTCACATAAAGAATCTGACACATCAGAAAAGGGCAGACAAATAAACAGTGACAAGTTTTTAAAGTGCTTGTACACAAATGCTAAAAGTCTAAAGAATAAGATGGGTGAACTAGAGTGCCTCGTGTTAAAGGAGGATATTGACATAATAGGCATCACAGAAACCTGGTGGAATGAGGACAATCAATGGGACACAATCATTCCGGGGTATGAAATAGAAGGACAGAACAGGTCGTGCGGGGGGGGGGGGGGCGGTGAGGGTGGAGTGTCACTATATGTGAAAGAAAACGTACAATCAAATGAAATAAAAATCTTAAATGAATCCACATGTTCCATAGAATCTCTCTGGATAGTAATTCCATGCTCTAATAAGAATATAACAGTAGGGATCTATTATTGACCACCTGACCAGGACAGTGATAGTGACGATGCAATGCTAAGGGAGATTAGAGAGGCTATTAAAATAAAAAACTCAAAAATAGTGGGGGATTTCAGTTATCCCCATATTGACTGGGTACATGTCACCTCAGGACGAAATGCAGAGACAAAATTTCTCCATACTCTAAATGACTGCTTCTTGGAGCAGCTGGTACAGGAACCCACAAGGGAGGGGCAACTCTCGATCTAGTCCTGAGTGGAGCGCAGGATCTGGTCCAAGAGGTAACTATAACTGGGCCACTTGGAAATAGTGACCATAATATAATAACATTTAACATTCCTGTGGTGGGAAGAACACCTCAACAGCCCAACACTGTGGCATTTAATTTCAGAAAGGGGAACTATGCAAATATGAGGGGGTTAGTTAAACAGAAATTAAAAGGTACAGAGACTAGAGTGAAATCCCTGCAAGCTGCATGGACACTTTTCAAAGACACCATAATAGAGGCTCAACTTAACTGTATACCCCAAATTAAAAAACACAGTGAAAGGACTAAAAAGGAGCCACCGTGGCTTAACAACCATGTAAAAGAAGCAGTGCGAGATAAAAAGGCATCTTTTAAAAAGTGGAAGTCAAATCCTAGTGACTAAATAGAAAGGAGCATAAACACTGCCAAATTAAATGTAAAAATGTAACACGAAAAGCCAAAAAGGAGATTGAAAAACAGCTAGCCGAAAACTCGAAATGTTTTTTTAAGTACATCAGAAGCAGGAAGCCTGCTAAACAACCAGTGGGGCCCCTGAATGATCGTGATACAAAAGGAGCACTTAAAGATGATAACAGGTTTCAGAGTAGCAGCCGTGTTAGTCTGTATTCGCAAAAAGAAAAGGAGGACTTGTGGCACCTTAGAGACTAACAAATTTATTTGAGCAGAAGCTTTCGTGAGCTACAGCTCACTTCATCGGATGCATTCGGTGTGGGGGGGGGAGGGAGGGGGGTTAAATAAACGATTCAGTGAAACTAACACAAAGTCGTGAAACATTCTGGTGTCTCCAAATCTGCATTTTTTTATATGCATCCTCCCCCCGCCTCAAAAAAGAGTTTTGTTTGAAAGATTTTGCCCAGCTCCACGGTTTACACGTCTCCACAGCAGTTAGTTTGGGATAAAAGACCTCACTCTACCTCTGTGAAGCTCTGGGAATTTGCACCAAACTCTATTTCCCCCGTGCTTATGTGGGGGATGGGCAGCTGACCCCAGGTGATATGGATGGGGTGGGGGATGTGTTGCCTGATCCATAGATTATGTATTAATTATATTGCTTACTTAAGAATTCCTAGTTAACACTCTGAGGTTTGATAGGTCTTGGCCCAAGATCAGGCCCGGTATTATTAAAATTACTGTTCAAGTGGGAACCCCAAGATGCACGGGTGCAACACACTCACATAGGAAAACCCTGCTGTATGCATAGTCGCTTGTTATTTCAGTTAGCAAAGTCACCAACACTCTAACCCTGCGAGGCAGACAGCCGTATACTCACCCCATCCCTGGCCGAACAACCTGAAACGTTCGCCATCACCATCGCCCGTAGCTGTCAAGTACCTCCATCTCTGCCTTTCCCCCAGACACACAGGCTGGGATACAACGTCTGTGATGTGTTATGCTGATGACACCATTAGGTCTAATGCCTATTTAGTCGGGGTTTCAGCCCCTTTCCTTATTTGGATTGCCTCACCCTATTAATGTTCGGGTGCACTTACCCCATAGGGTAATATATTCATGAGCTCAGCTTACCATATATGTCAATTCATTGCCATGGCACTCTTGTGGTCAGAAAGCTGTGGATGTTCCTGTCCTAAAATAGCCAAAACCTGGTATCAGTTCAGTATTCTTGTGATACCTGATCTACACTTCCCCCTTCAACACATGTTTCCCAGTTCCCCAAAACTTAGGGTGATTGGCGGGCCATTTAGCTGTGCCAAAATTCACAGGCCTCAAAGCCTTATGCTAACTGCTTAAGCCAATATCTGACAGGATACCCAGACCTGCAGGTTCATTGCGATACTTCCTTCACTTATGCCTGTGTATTATCTATCGGTACAGCTTTGCTCCAACACCCATGAGGTTTGTGCTCTGTCTGATTCTCTCTTTCCGCAGGGCAGCCCATCATATGTTGGTGTTCTGGGCCCGCTTCCCCCACAATGTGGGGTCCAAATGCAAGCTGCAGTTTGGGGAGCCGCTGGCACTATGATAGCATTGGAGGAGCAGCTGGGAGGCAGGGTAGTGACTGACCAGCTCTGCGCAGAGTTGTCTACACCCTTGGCAGATCCCTCTCCGATCTATAGAGTTTGGAGGGTTGAACCCGTTGCCACTTGTGCAGGGGAGCAAACCCTGCCGCTCACCTCTGCAGGAGGAAGAATGAATACTGGGTGTCCAGTCTCTTGCGCAAACCAGTCTCACACAGGGAAGAGAGGGCTCTTGTGAATGAAAAGTGCAGGAGCTCATCCGATCTGCTCTGTAGCACCTAACAGTGGTGGAGAAAAACTGGCCTATTCAAAGGTTTCATCGTAGCAGCCGTGTTAGTCTGTATCCGCAAAAAGAACAGGAGGACTTGTGGCACCTTAGAGACGAGCCCATTTATTTGAGCATAAGCTTTCATGAGCTACAGAACATGTATGGTAACACCCATTTTTTCATGGTCTGTGTGTATATAAATCTCCTCACTGTATTTTCCACAGTATGCATCCGATGAAGTGAGCTGTAGCTCCCGAAAGCTTATGCTCAAATAAATGGGTTAGTCTCTAAGGTGCCACAAGTCCTCCTTTTCTTTTGGCCTATTCAAAGAGCATCAGCAGAGATCCGGCAAGAACAATACAGAACGTTTGGTCCAGCCGTATTCTCACTAGAAGTAAAGGTGGGATGTATGAAGACTCCTACGGATCACATGCTAACTAGTCGTTTGGAAGCACAGGAGGTGTCTGAGTTCGAAGTGCCAATATCCACTTGAGAAGGGCCCAGAGCATCAGCAGAGAGCAGAGACAAGATCCAGCAAAAACAGTACAGGCTGCACCCGGTTCCCCATCTTGCATTCTTTTCTAGGAATGCCCCCAATTACTGTATGGAGGGGCAAAGTGCACAGAGGGCTTTTTCCAAAGCTCAGTAACTACACATTGACCAGATGCAATGAAGAGCCATAAGTCAGAGACATGGCTGCTTAAGAAATGCTTGATTTTATTGTTTTAATGCATCCCTTGTTATGGCTCAGTGAAATGCATCCCTGGTTATGGCTCAGTAGTTAGATAACTATATCATGACCTAAAGGTATGATCAGCCACTGAGGGTGCTCTCCTTATCTTGTGCTTGTAACTTTGTACCTTGCTGGGGCAGCTGTGGGGGTGGAGTTTCTTTTGACTGGTTTGAATTGGAGTGCTTGAGCTCGGGAAAGATTCTCTTGCTCCCTTGGATAGTTGAATGTAGTTTTTCCGTAACATGAAATTTTGATGTCTCCCAGCAACTTGCTGACAGACTCAAATATAACTGCCCCAGACACAACCATTTGAAAAATACAGTCGGGCAACTCAGTGAATAAAGATTTCAGTGTTATTACTCAATTCATAAGCTGTTTCTACACAGACAAAGAACATCAGCATCTCAGGAGCTGGTTATTCCAAGAATGGGCTGCATCTGCTCTCCTGTGGCTTTCCATATGTGCAGTAACCCGGACTAACAGGCATGGCTCTGACTTTCAAGAAGTTCGACCTTGTCCTATTATGTAATGTATTCCGACTACATCTGTGCTCTTAGCATTCTGGGGATTTGTACTTGGTAACCCAACGGCCAGTGCTGGCCAAGGCCGTAGGTGTTAGCTAAGAACTGAAAAACTCATAGCTGGAAATCAGACCAGCTCACCTGCATGTTAGCTTTGTTCAAAGTAGGTATTAGTCTTTCTTTAGCAGTTAGACTGTATGAAATGCTTGTGAGGTGCTGCCTGCATTAATCTCTCATATAATGTCTGTATTCCATGCTACAAGGTAAAACACAGGTTTGTTTTATAATGGTAAGAGTGCCTGCCCTGACTTGTGAACTCAGACAGGAAGAGTAGGTCCCCCCGCCCTTCCAGAAGGACTATTAAAATTAAGTGGGCCATTGTAGGACAAAAGCTTTGTTGATTGCCCCATCCACCCATGGAGAAATACATGCAGGAGGCCTCGTCCCATTGGTTGGAATGCTGGAGGAGGGAAATAAAAATAGCTGACTGGAAGATTTTTCATCTCTTTGCTGTTTGGATTCTCACAAGGGCTGAAGCTCATGGTATGTTTACACTTACACCAGTGCCCAGATCCAGGCTAGAATTAACCCAGGCATGAGGCTTGCAAAGCACCAGATCTACCAGGAGATAGTACCAGAAAACAGCTTCAACTTCCCCTTCCCCAGGCAGCCCTGTAGGGACAAAATACCCCCCCTCCCCGCCCCCAATGCTTGGCAATATGATTCGGCTCACTTTCTCAACTGCTTGGACTGGTCAGGAGTGCTGACTGCAACCAAACTCCTCCTCTATGCCCCCTCAGTGACAGAAACCCCAACGGAGGGTGATGACAAAAACGCCTGCTCTTCCGAGGTGGGGAATCTCACGAGAGAGGCAGAAGCCTGGGGTTACGGAGCAGTATAATTTGCATCATCTTGTACCAACTTCTGCACCTGGCCTGGTCTGTACCGGAGAGCTGGTTGGAAAAATGGGACCAGAACAATTACCAGAGAAAACTGCAGTTTGGCAAAATTGAAATGTTTTGCAGGAAGGTGTCAATTTGGCCATTTTTGGTGGGAAAAAGGCTAAACGAGTCATTCCAACTTTCTTGGTTCACTTAAATAACATCAACACCTGTCAGTTCGATAAGGTAAAAGTGTTTCTTTTCAACTTTATCATTTTGATTAATTCCATGTAGACTCCAAATATTAATGTTAATATATTTGGATATATACATTAAAATATAATATTTATATGAACATCAAAACAAAATGAATCACCATCACTTTGAAATGGCACTTTCTTACCTTATTAAAGCGACAGTTTTATCTTACTGAAACAAAATATTCTGATGGTCCTGAAGTAAAGTTTTGGGATTTTCCATCTCATGGGAAATTTAGAAACCTCGACCTTTTCATTCCAGTTCAGAACAATTTTTTTTTAAATGTTGGCATCTGCCTTGGAACAGAGATTTTGGTTTCTGACAAGCTCCCATACACTGAGATTGTGCCACCACTCCTGACATGCAGCCACTCCTGGGGTGAAACGTAGGCTAAAGGCCCACAACAATTTAGACCAGGGCAGGGACAGTCTTTGCTCTGTGTTTGTACAGCACCTGGCCCAATGGGATCCTGATCTTGGATGTGCTCCCAGCATACAAATAAATAATAACAGGACACAAGAGTTAAATCTGTTACCCTGGGGGGAAAAAAATGCCATGGACCCTTTCATGTTGTCACATGGTCTCAAGTCTGATTCCAGCATCAGGAACAAGGGTCTGCAGTGGGGCCTGGGATCAGCTAACTGGCTGCCGCTGAAACCCCCAGCTCGTTGAGTGGTGTTGCCAGGCGCTGCACTGGAGCCAAGCAGTAGCACTCCTGCTCGCAGCTGTGACTGCTCCTCTGCCTGCCTTATTCCCACCCATGCTCCAGCCTTGTTCCCAGCCCTGTTCCTGCCTTGCTCCAGTCCCCTCTCGCTCTGTTCCCCTGCTTGTTGCCTGACTCGGGCTCTGACCACTAGGCCTGACCATCCCTGCTCTCGTCCATGACACAATGGCAGCCCAGTGTGCATGAGGACCGACCGACCTGCCAATGACTGAAGCCTCCAGGACGCTCTGGCATGGTTCCCCGCAATGTACTGCCGAAGCCTTACTCTGATTAGCCAGTGAAATGGACAAACTCATGGCTAGAGGGGAACTAGCTTCAGGACAGGGTGCTCAGGCTGGAAATGGGCTAGCTCTAGTTTGGTAGTCGGTATCCTCCAGCTGATGCGATGCTTAAGATTTATTCAAGAAGCCTCACCATAGGTAGGGCCTTGCATGTCCTCCCAGAGCATCTTTTGTGCTGGAGGCCAGGGGCACAGCTCCTATCCTTGGTAACAAAGGTTCTTAAGGCAGAAAGTATTCCAAAGGGCCAGAATTAGTTTGTTTTCCACTGGGTAACTTAACTGGAAGGAGTCAATAGCGAACCAAAAGCAGCAACAGCATAAACAGAAAGGACTAATAACCATCTTTAAAAAGAAAAGAGAGATGGCAAAATATTGCCTTATCCTTTGGTGCACCTAGCCCTCAATTCCGGCCCCGATTAGTCATTCTCCACTCAGCCCTGTGGCAAATCTTCTGGTTATAGAGGTGACTTTTCTGTAATGTGACATTATGCCTTTACTTTGCTCTTTGTTTCAATTGTTCAGCACAAGGACACTCTTTCTTTCTAGTGGAAACTCTCAAACCTCTCACCATTCCCTCCTTGAAACCACAGTCCTGGTTAAAGCCCAAGACTCGCTGGACTTGTTTTCTCTTATCTTGTGGGTGACTCCCCTTTAGAAGCTGTGTCTGACGAAGCTCTCCCCTGACATCTAGTGATGAGGTGGGGGAAAGCCGTCAGGCGCAGACCCTGTTTGCGTAGACAGGCCTACGCTGCCTCGGGGAGCCGCAGATGGAGCTAGGGTGACCAGATAGCAAGAGTGAAAAATCGGGATGGGGGTGGGGGTAATAGGCATCTATGTAAGACAAAGCCATGAATAACACTGCCAGTCTGCCATGGAGGTCACGAAAGTCACAGATTCAGTGACTTTCCGGGACCTCTGGGACTTCTGCAGCAGTGGGTGTGGCTGGCCTGGGGGCTTCCCCCTGAGCCAGCTGTACCAGCTGCTACTGGGGTAGTTTAAGGCTGCCACACCCCCCCCAAACCCCCAGCAGCAGCGCAGGTCTCAGGCCGCCACACGCCCCCCACCCCCCTCCGTTCCCCAGGAGCAGCGGGGGTCTCGGACTGCCCTGCCCCTTTTAGCAGCAGCAGGGGTCCCAGGCCGTGTGCCACCTGCCCCCTCCCAGCAGCAGTGGGGGGTCCCAGGCTGCACGCTGTCCCCACCCAGAGCACCATGGTGCCCCAGGATGCTCCCCCTCGAGCACCCACGGTGTTCTCGGCCCCCACCCCTGCCTCAGAGTACCCGCAGCACCCTCGGTATGATGCTGGCAGGCCAGATGTCAGCTCGTGCCCAGGCTGCAGGCATTAGCTAAGAACTGACACCCTCGTTGCTGGAGACCAGGTCACCTGTATGTGAGTTTTGTTCGAAATAGATATTAGTCTTATCAGAATGTATTCAGTGTTTAGACTCTATGAAACGCTTGTAAGTTGCTGCTTGCATTAATTGCACTTGCAGTGTCTGTATTCCAGGCTACAAGAAAATATGTAAGTTTTGCTTTATAACTTTGAAAATGATATGCCCTGAATTTATGAACTCAGGCACAGGAATCATCCCCGCCCGTCCAGAAGGACTATCACAATCAGATGGGCCATCAAGGATCACTGCAATACAGAGGAATGGTAAACGGCCCTATCCGCACCTGGGAAATATTACATGCAAGGAAGCTTGTCCTGTGGGCTTGGAAGCTGAATGAAGGAAATAAAACAGCCACAGGAAAAATTTCCATCTTTTTGGCTCTTTGAACGCTGAAGGGTCAGAGATTCTAAACTGAAGCCAGAGATCCCCAGGTGCTGTTTCCTGGGTCCACCCTGAAAGACCCTTTGAATTGACAGATCACTACAACTCTGTCACTCTTAGGATGTAGATGGTGACTCATGGGTGTGTATACGTTTGCTTGCTTTAATCGGTAAATAACTCTCATTTATTTTTCCTAGTTAATAAACCTTTATGGTTTATTGCAGGATTGGCTACAGGCATTGTCTTTGGTGTAAGATCTAGGGTACCAATTGATCTGGGGTCAGTGACTGGTCTCTTGGGACTGGAAGCAATCTGAATGTGGTGTGATCTTTGGTGTAAGTGACCATTTATCACTAAGTTCGGTTTGTCTGGGTGGCAAGATAGAGTAAAGAGTCTAAGGGGACTGTCTGTGACTCCACGGTGAGACTGGTTTAGTGATCCAGGAGTTTACATTTCTTACTGGCTTGCCGAAATCTAATTATAGATCACACCACCAGTTTGGGGAGTCTGCCATGTTTCTGACCATAGGTACTCATGGTCGTGAGCCTCTCTAGACAGTGTGACACAGGGGTAATGAAATGTAGTTATCCTTAGTGTCCCAGTAAAGGGCAGTAGAACTGTGTTTAGCCTGCCCTGATTGAGGGGTTCCCCGTAAACTGAAGCTCATTTGCTAAGCAGAGAGAAGGAATGACAAATCCCAGTGAAGAAGCGATTGGGTGAGGCCAGGTGTTTATACGTGGTGGGATAGACGCTGCCTAAGGAGCCCTAGATACCATTTGACCTGCCCCTCTGCATCATTTAAAGATAGAGCTGACTGGAGAAACCCCCTAGACATCGAACCCAGCCCTTGTTGCTGCTGACCTCACCGGACACAAGGGTCACACCGTCGTTATCCTAATCCAGCCCATAAAAGCCTTACCTCTATGCTGAAGATGTCACACGTCAGGTTGAGAGGTCAGAACAGAGTGCAGGTTGGACAGAAGGGCTCTTCCATCTCCTCGCCAGCTGGCACCCAGAGGTAAATGCTGCGTGGCCTGTTTTGCTGGACCGGTTGGTAGCTCAGGACAGGGAGCACTGGTGCATAGTGCAGAGAGGTGTGGTGTGGCCATCTGTTTCTGTGCCTGGACTGGGGACGTGCTGGGAATTTCCTGGTAAAGATTCTCACTTAAAAGATTCCTGTGACTTTGGACTTCGTTAACATTCATGGTGGGCATGGTGGCTGCACCATAGTGCTGGTTGAGAAGCGGTTGCTGTTTAGAGAGATTATTCCACATCTTGGAAAGATGAAGTATTTGGAAATTGACCAGGTTTGCACTAACATAGGGAGGGAGGGGGGTGATGGTGGGAGGAGAGAGCAAAGAGGTCTCACTCCACCAAATGCAAATGTCAAGGAACATTTTCTATTTTATTCTATTTGCTTAGTGTCTTCATTGATGCAATCTGGGTATTTAAAGGATTAAAATGTATACAAAAGTAAAGTGCCAGGACACAGGGTTGATTTGGGTACTTTTGGAGAGATTTTTCTGATTGTAAACCATAATTAGGTGTGAATGCAGGATACAATTGGCGGAAGTGCCTCAGTCACTTAGGTAGAGAGACAGAGATACAATATTCAGAAATGCCTAAGAGATCTGTGCTAGTGCTTATCACAGGATTTGGACACCTTCCATGTAAAATGGATTGGCAATAATCTCTCTCTTTTAGGTACTTATTACCGAAGGATCTGAGAACCCCTCTCATTGCTGCATTAAATGTGATGCACTACAGCTGTGCCACTGGAGCATTTCAAGGCTACGTCTACACTACAAATTACTCAAATTTATGGTGCTCAGGGGTGTGAATAATCCACATCCATGAGCAACCTAAATTATACTAACCTCAGTGCTGGTGTAGATAGTTCTATGCTGGTGGGAAAGCTTCTCCTGCCAATATAGCTACCGCCTCTCATGGAGGCAGGAGTTAAGTTGATGCAAGCACTCTCCCCCGTCGATTTAGAGCGTCTTCATCAGAAGTGCTACAGCGGTACAGCGCCGCTGTAAATGATCTAGTGTAGACGTAACCTAGGTGTAGACAAAGCCATCATAAAATGATCCTTGACACCCCTAGTTTAATTAGTCCATTTTACCTTTAAAGTTAAGAGCTGCATTATACGAGAAAATTAGATCAAACCAGCTACGTCACTCAGGGGTGTGAAAAATCCCCACCCCTGAGTGACAGGTAAAATGACCTAAATCTGTGTGTAGACAGCACCATGTTGACGGAAGAATTCTACACTGTGCCTCTGGGGCATTTTAAGTGTAGCTAGAGCCCAAGTGAGTGCGCACTTGTGGAGTGTGGCCATTTCTTGTGGTCGAGAGATTTGGAGTTTTCCTTAAAGCGCCAGCTCATGGGATCCTGATATTATGTGGTGGTGTTATCGTGTTGTGATGTGAGAATCTCAGCTTTCGCTTAAAGAAAAGAAAAGAAGTTTCTAGCCCTCGCCTTGGCAGAGAAAAGCTTTAAAATGTAGTTTGTAAAGTTTCCCTTTGACCCCCCAGTGTTCTTCTGCAGATGGGGAGCCAAACCCTTTGCTTAGGTTTTGTACATCTTGACCTTCGACTTGGAACAGATAAGATGGGTAGGAGCTGCTCCAAACTTGGAATGTCCAATTTGTGTGAAATCTCCTCATTTTGAAATTTCATTTAGCTCTGATTTGGAATGTAGTGGGGCACCTGCCCCATTTCAGCAGAACAGGGGTTAAAAGCAGCCCGGGAGAGGGCTGTAGCTGGGATAAAAGGAGTGAGAGCAGCTGAGGGAGTAGCTGACCACAAGTGTGCCCAGCTCAGTCAGGGCCCAGCTGGCCCTGATAAGAGGGCTGAGGGGCCAGGAGCTGAAGGAGTCTCACTCTAGCCCTGGAGTGGGAAGGGCTAGCTGCCTGGGAGCAAGGTACCTGAAGCAGAGCAGTGCTGGGGAAGGGCAAAGGGAGCTGGGGAGCTCCAGCCTGGTAAACCCCCAGGCTGCAGGCCTTGTTGAAGGCCAAAAGGTACTGGGGCTGCAGACGGGCAGCCCAGGGATATGCAAAGGCAGCAGGTCCTACCCCCTTGCCAATGATGAGTGGCCATTACAGACTGCAGTCTGTCCCTTGAGAAAGGGGCTAGATGATGACTGGCAGTAGCCATTTAGGCAAGGTGGGCCTAGAAGGTTGGGGGTTCCCCTGGGAGGGGAGACCCAGCATGTGGGGGTGCTGCAGTGGGCAGAATCCCAGGGTAAGAGGCACTGGGGTCTGGGAGGGACACAGGGGCCTGAGGCAGGTGAGACACCGGCCACCAGGAGGCGCTCCAAGTATTGGATGAGCTAATTCCAAAACGACCAGCAGGAGGCGCCACGCCAGTGAGTCTTCGCTCTGCTACATAGAACAAAACCAAATATTTTTGAAGTTCCCCATGAAATGGAATTTCTGGAAAATTTCAGTTTGGGGAAAATTTGAAATTTTATTTAGACCTTTATTTTATGTTGGAGTATTTGTATTTTTACATTATTTCATGACCTGTCAATAGGCGTGATTAATATGACACAGTTTGACACAACCCTTTGATTACAACACAAACAGGAAACTCTTTGATCTAGATAAGAAGTACTGATTGAAAATCTTATCAAAGTAGCAGCTGCCTTTTATTTAAAAATTTATATAATAAAAGAATATTTCAGCTATTATGCCATGATAGCACATTATAAAATAATGGAAATAATCATACTTATTATTAAATAGTTAACAATGTTTCCACTTTTGACCTGAGTGGCTAGTCAAAATTCAGGGCTGTGGGTGCTCCAGCTGGCAGAGAAATGGGTGATAGCCGGGTAGTTCTTTGATGCAACCTTGTTTATTTACAAGGAATGTACAATACCCTATTTTTTTGAACTAGGCAGGCCATTCATCCAGTTATAAGCCAGACAGTCCTGTTTTTGGAAGGGTTGTCTCTGGCTGGTATTGGACAAGGTTTTGTCTGATATTATCATCCAGGACTACTGTTTTGCAGAGTATGTTGCTCTGTCCCCTCCAGCATGACCTCACCGTGGGGATGGACCCATGCTGTTTTGGAAAGTACTGCAATGTCCAGTATTCTGGGAATGTGTCAGTGCCCACCCTATTCTGAATGCAGAAGGGACCAAGAACAAAAAAGGAGCACTTCCTTAGCTTACCTGCCCCCAAGTATCTTTCGCCAAGATCAGACCCAAAAGCCCTCTCTAGCTGGCTCTAGGGTCATACACTGCTCACAGCTGGCTCCTTCTTGGCTTTTTCTTGCCTCTTCTCTGCGCCTCTTTCTCTCTATTCTTGTCTGTGACGTCAGTGTCTGTTGGTTTTCTCTTACTTCCACCCAAAACAATACTCACCCCAAAAACTCCTGGGTGGGCTCACATCCACTTTTTGTCCTAGGTGGTTCTTATGTTTACAGTTGCGTTAATTGAAGGGTGAGTTCACACTGATTAACCTCAATGGGGTTTTAACCCAACTCATAATGTTTTACCCAGCTCATAACAATAACATCATAAAAAAACATAAAAATGAAGAAAATCCATAAAATAAAATAAATGCTGAAATGAAATTCTAAAATGAAAATGTTCTGACACAGATTCATTCTTCTGTTGGTGGCATCTGACAGATGATGAAAGTGAACATGCTGTTGCAAAAAAAGAGAATGCAATTTTGGGTTGCATTAACAGAGGCCCAGCATCCAAGTCACGGGAGGTGATATTACCACTGCACTCGGCGCTGGTTAGGCCTCAGCTGGAGTAGTGTGTCCAGTTCTGGTCACCAATGTATAGAAAGGATGTGGAGAAACTGGAAATGCTCCAGAGGCAAGCGGCAAAGAAGATCAAAGGGATGGTATGTTTCGTTTGGAAAAGAGGAGATTGAGGGGGGAACATGATAGTGGTCTTCAAATACTTGACAGGATGACTTAAAAAGATGGAAAAAAAGTGTCTCTCTTGCCACAGGGGGCAGGACAAGAGGCAATGGGTTCAAACTACCGCAAAGCAGATTTAGATTAAAGCTCAGGAAAACCTTACTAACTGTCAGACTAGTAGGACAATGGAACAGATGCCGAAGGAGGTTGTGGAAGCTCCTTCACTGGAGGTTTTCTATATGAGGCTGGACAGAGCCACCGATCTTGGACGGTTTAGACACAAGAAATCCTGCCTCTTGGCAGGGGTTAGGCTAGATGACACTTGCAGTCCCTTCCAACTCTATGGCTCTGTGATTCTCCCCCAGGGGCTTCCTTCTTGTTCCTGGGGTCCTCCCAAGGAACAACTGCAAACTCCTTCCTCTCAGCCCCCATTTACTTGCAGCTCCCTGGTTTTCTGTGCTGTCCCAGCCAGGCTTCATTCTCAGTTAACCCTGACCCTCCTCTCTCAAGTGGCCTCTCAGGCCCTTGTTACCCCATCAGGGCTGGTGTGGGGTGCATCCCCCATCACAGTAATTGAATTGACCAAGGCTGTGGAAACAGCCAGTGTCAGACTGTCTTTCCAATCTGTATTTGGGGTGAGGGTTTCAGAAACACCTCTGGGAGTGAGACACGCAAATCCTATTGAAAGTTCCTCTTAGGAAATAAACATTTTTGAAAATCTCACCCTTAGTCTACTGGACCATGCGGCCACTAAGAGTGAGGACAAATCACACTAGGTGCTGACACAGGAGTGGGCTTGACCTCAACCAGATAGCTGGCTGGAGGGGAACATGAAGCAGGCCTAATGCTATCAGCATAACCCTGGGTAGCAGCGCCCTCACCCAGCTGCGAACTGAACCAAAACCAGAGGGTGTTACCAGATGTGCCTGTTACTTTGGGGTATGCTCATTTATTAGGGTTACTCTTCGGGGGGGGGGTGTTCTGTAATTCTATTAATGTACTGCTCTTGTCACTTGTGTGTTCATATGGAGCTCCACCCCTTCCTTCTGCAAGTCCCCTCCCAATGGAGCTACCCTGCAGGACCTAGGTTCCCTAGGACTGGGTTCCTCCAGCCCGAGGACTAGATGAACGAACACACACACACACACAGACCAAGTCTGAGCAGACCGGGTCAATCAGCACTCTCCAGCTGATCCCCTCATATGTCCCTGTACTCAATGGGCTGGGTTAAGTGGCACCTTCAAGCTGTCACCTTTATGTGCCCCTGGTCTCGAGGCTGGGCCAAGCAGCACTTTCAGCTGCCCCCCCATAGAATCATAGAATCTCAGGGTTGGAAGAGAACCTCAGGAGGTCATCTAGTCCCATCCCCTGCTCAAAGCAGGACCAATCCCCAATTTTTGCCCCCAGATCCCTAAATGGGCCCCTCAAGGATTGAGCTCGCAACCCTGGGTTTAGCAGGCCAATGCTCAAACCACTGAGCTATCCCTCCCCCCGCTTAATATACCACAGGTTTAACCTGTCCCTATCCCACCTTCACATCACAATTGTACTGGTAGTAACCCACTTGATGAGCAAACCCCATAGTATTTTTGGGTGCTACAGGGATCTTTAGCTTAGGTAAGAGAAGCATTGCTGCAGAGTAAATGGGGGAAGCTAAAAACACAAAAGAGTAAAGTTCAGAGAGAGAGAGAAGCAACCAGCTTAACCATAAAAGTTAGTTATTGAATAATAGTGATAACTACACAAGGACAGCCTAAACCAACATAACATACATTATTAAAGGTTAATACCTGAGGTAGAAAGGAGAACAGAGAGAGAAAGAAGGGGATCTCACTGCTCCTTGAAGCTTGAACTAGTCAGGGTTCCCAGGTGATGGTGGTAGCTCAGGGTCCTGAGTGCCGGAGACAGGCAGAGCCCCCAGCACGATCAGTCAGGAGATGAAGTCCCAGTGGAACTGATGCAGAGTTTGAGTCGATGCATCAGAACACTTACTTGGGCATAGGTAGGGGTTTTTGTAGAGAAAATTCAGTGGTTCAAGGGAGAACACTAGATTTGTTTATGGGTAAACTGATGACTTAAGGGGTTTTTTTAGGCTAGACAATAGGACCTGATTACTCTTGGCTATGGGTGGTGGTTTCTTCCAGGGAGCTTACAATGCAACTAGGCTGCTTCAGTATCTTGGATATCAATCAAGGATTCATTACTAGAATTGGTCTGATAATTGCTGAGCTTGTTGTGTGCAGGCGTGGGTTCATTAGCATCTGGAGCGGAGATTCCCATGATGCAGTGCGTCCCTGCTTTTCTGGTCCCAGAGTTCAGTGCGGTTCTCTATTCTTCGTTCTTTATGCTAATCCCTGTCCCATCTTTTGTGCAGATGAGGCTAGGGGAGTTGTCTCTGGTCTTCATTCTGTATGCTAATGGAGATGTCTTAATCTTGTCACCCTTGTCAGAAGGGGTCTAGGTGTGTCTCCCAACGCCCTTCACTGCTCTCTGCAAGCCTTTTCTCTGATCGGTTTTGGTTCAAGCAGAGACTGGTGGTGGTGGTGGGGCGGTGTCTTTCATGAGTCAGACAGGCTAGATACTACGCCCTGGTTCCCCAAAAACACAGAGCTGACTGGTATCAAGGGACCCACTGCTGTGATTTCCAAAGACCCCAAAAGTCTGTCTTGTGGAAGTGCGAATTAGCTGAATTTTAGGAAAAATCAGTGGCAAGCTTTCAACCCCAGCAGTCAACTGCTGTCTGCTTCTATCGGGCTCAAGGTTGTCTTTGCAAGGGAGAGGGATGGACACTCCCTCTAAATGAAAGACAGAACTCTTCGGTACACCTTCTAGGTTGCCCCACATCACATGTGAGGCCTGCAGCCCTGAGCTACGCAGGCCCAAAGGCAGGGATTATGCTAATCACAAAGTACCTAACATGTAATTACCTGGCCAGATGCATACGTAGCTGTGATCCCTGATGCCAAGCGAGTCTGGGAGGAGTGAGCAGCTGGGGAGAGTTGGACAGGCAGAAGCCATTTGTTTTTGTATTCATTTATTTGCTCTCTCTCATCGTCGTGTAGGAGGGGTGCAGTAGGAAAGCCAATGATGCAGGCTCAGGAACGGGGATTTGACCAGGAGTTCACACTAGAGGGTGCTAGCATTTAGGTCACAGCCCAGTGACACCAGCTTGCCAAAAAGGGAGTAATACTGGCAGGAAATGTGAAGAGCTTCCTGTTATGAATCCTGTCTGGTGAAGAACAAGTCTTCTCACCTAGTGGGTGTGGCCGCTCTGCCATGTGAGCCTGTCAATGTCAAACACAACTGAGTGCTGATTGGCAGCTTGTAGTCTCCTTGTTGTCTCTGTGCTGACATCTGCTTGGGGTTTTACTTGCATGCCGGTTCCTGCATTCTGCATTAAACCCACACGCTGCTGAGTGTTGCAGCACAGGCAGCTCAATGAAGCCTCTTCGCTTACCACCCTATTCTCCCTGCAACACCCAGCCGTGCGATGACTGTATGTACCAGCAGCATTCACGGTGCTTTCGAGACTTCAGCCGATCTCAAAGAGGCTACCAGACCTACCGGGGCGTGCCATGGGACCTTCAAAGGTAGGTGACCGGTTTAATCCTTCTGAGCAGGACTTGGGGGAGCAATGGTAGCAAGGGATGCTGTTTGTGGAGATTTTTTTGTTTACATTAAGATGCGTCTGAAGGACCTGGAGTGAGGCCATCAGTCATCTCCTCTCTTCCCCCGGTCCAAAAGCCAGTGGCTTAACCTCACTCCATCTCTCCCTGTGAGGATGCTTAGACAGAATGCTGCTCACGATTAGGGTGACCAGATAGCAAGTGTGAAAAATTGGGAGGAGAGTGGAGGGTGATGGGTGCCTATATCAGACAAAGCCCCAAATATCAGGACTGTGCCTACAAAATTCGGACATCCAGTCACCCTACTCATGATGGACAATTCTGAAATGTACAGATCCTCAGAGGAGAAGGGATTCGCAGCAGGAGGAGGCGTGGAAACTAACTGGAGGGTCACAGATTGAAAGCGCAAGATGGTGGAATGGTCTGGCTCAGTGGTTCTCAACCAGGGGTATGCAGAGTTCTTCCAGAGGATACATCAACTCATGTAGATATTTGCCTGGTTTTACAATGGACAACATAAAAAGCACTAGCGAAGTCAGTACAAACTAAAATTTCATACACGCAGTGACTTTATACTGCTCTGCATACTATACACTGAAATGTAAATACAATATTTATATTTATTTTATGTGGTAAAAATGAGAAAGTAAGCAATTTGTCAGTATTAGTGTGCTGTGACACTTTTGTGTTTTTATGTCTGAGTTTGTAAGCAAGTAGTTTTTAAATGAGGTGAAACTTGGGGGTACGCAAGACAAATCGGACTCCTGAAAGGGATACAGTCGTCTGGAAAGATTGAGAGCCACTGGTTGGGATAAAAGGGGGGGGTCGCGGTTTGGGGGGGTTCACGGGCTGGATGTGAGGGGAACCTGGAGTTTGATGTGTGGGTGGGGCTCATGGGCGGGATGACTGGGAGAGTTGGGGTTTGATGGGGGAGTTGGATTGTGGGCTGGAAAAGCAAATTCAAGTGGAAATCCTTAGCCAGACTTACCTAGACCTGAAAGCTTTGGATTTCATTTAGAAATGTATGGTGGCTGAGGCTGTTCCCTTATATTTCCCCTAACTTAGTTGGCCCCTCTTGCCCCCAAACTGAACAGCTTAAGGTGCCTTTTTTTAAGGGTAAAGCTTCTGTGGCATGAGTCCTGTATTTTTGCCTGTGTGACTCTAATTACTCAGGGACGGATTGTGATACCCTTTCCCTGAATAGCACTGTACTCCACAAGTGGTCCCACTGAAATTGACAATGAAACTATTATCTCCAGGGAATAGTTTATTATGGAGTTAAAAGAATAAGGCCCTGATCCTGCTGCAATGCCATTGCATTGCAACTCGGAGGGGTCTAATTTAGTAAGACATTTTACTGTTGGTGAACTTTAACATTATTTTAAATTTACTGCTGATTATAATCTGTCCCTGGAAAATTGAAACAAAAAAAATCTTGGTTCTGGATTGGTGAAATTTATTCTTTAAATGCAGTGAAACTTTTTTTAAGATTGTACAAAATATGGCATTGTCTTTGCAAACCGATACAAAGGAAAAGAACTAGTTCACCCTATGTCCTTCCCAACCGTAGCAGCACCCTTTCCAGCTTTTTATCTGTAACAGAATATGCATATATTCAGCTACTTCGCTTTGCATTTCAAGGTGGAAACGGAGCACCAGTGCGATCTTGCACAGTTTGTCTCTACACGAGCTGCTGTATATTTAAAGCAGTACCGCCCTCCTATTGTCAATGCAGTTATGCTGGTATAAAGGTGCTTATATTGATATAGCTTATTCCTTTAAGAGACAGGAAATATATAATACTGGTATTAGGGACTTTTTATATTGATAAAACTACATCCATGCTAGGGGTTGTAACAATGTAAGTATTTCAGTATGAGAAAAAAATATCATACCCCTAACCAAAATAGTTATGCCAGTACAAAAACTGCGTAGACCAGGCATGAGTAAAGTGTGTAGCCTCCTTCTGACTGGAAAGGAAGCTTGCTATTTGGAGAACATGTAAAAGAATTGCATCACTTATCCCGCAAATACAGGGCAAATCTCCGAATGAAATCGTTGTAGATCTTGGAAGCAAGGGAGTACACTAGCTTGACTTCTCAGAAGGCTCATCTCATGAAAGAAATTTCTAAGTGCCCTGCACAGAACCCCATCCTGGCTGATGCTCACTGTACGGCAATGACTTCAGAGTGGCTGCATGGCTCTAACTGATCACGGAGTTTGGCCCACTGTGCATACTTTTCAACAGCCTCAGTCCTTGCAAGGATCCCTTGGGAATGAGCTTTCGCTAGGTGTGAATTCAGACTTGTTTTGGAACTAGAACAGCCATGAGCTGTTGGAGCTGAGCACCTGCCTTATCTCAGTAATACAGCAATCCCATGATTCCTTACTGAAAATACATTGCCGCAAACCGGGGCAGGAAACAGAAATCAAAACCTTCAGGGTGTTGGTGATGCTGAAAACAACAGGTAATGATTCTGTTGTTCATTCGAAAGCAGCATAGAAGCATTTCAATGATGGCTGAATCAGCACTGGCTCTTGTTTCTACATGAGCAGTTGGGTTTGTTTGTATTTTTTATAAAGCAGGGTCTGAACCAGACACTGCCAGCTTTAGGGAAGTTGGATCCCTATTCAAATTTAGCAGCTGTTGCCTTTCTCTATAATTGATCCAAGGTCCCAGTTCAATCCATCTCCCCCTAGATTTTGGGAAAGTTCAAATCTAGGTCCCTGATCCAGCAAAGGGCACTTAGATACGTACTTAATCTGAAATCTTTGAGTACTGTAATGTGTTTTTAGATGGACATATTGCAATTTGGAGACAATTGCATTACAAGTAACGTATTTTGGTTTCATGTTGTCAAAGTGTTGCCATAACCAACAGCGAGTTTAAAAGACGTGACACCACACAAAAAAATTCAGTGGGACCACTTGTGTGGTTAAAGTTAAGGAAGTGAGCTGTAGCTCACGAAAGCTTATGCTCAAATAAATTGGTTAGTCTCTAAGGTGCCACAAGTCCTCCTTTTCTTTTTGCGAATACAGACTAACACGGCTGTTACTCTGAAACCTATGTACTGAAGGTTTTTTCCCCTGGATTGGGGCTCTGTAGGTGAATCTGAGCTTTGCAGGTTTTTGGGCACAGCTATAATTGTAATGCTGAAGCTACACAGTGTTCAATCACTGTCATTATCCTGTTCAGTGGTGCATCTTTTTAGAAGATTTGAAAGCTAATCTGGGAGCAAGCACTTGGAAAGACTGTGCAGGGAGCAAGCCTGCAACAGAAAAGGACCCCGGTTGGTCTTGTTCATGTTTGATGCCTTTGTGGTCTGTAATCCGAATGCAGCCTGGAGTGAATGGATGCATCCATAGCTCCCATGGGAGACTGGTCCAAATGCCATGGTGATGTAAACAGCAGGGTTAGTTACACCCGTTGCACTGAAAAATGGGTGTAGGTGGTGAAGTACTGTAACGCATTCATTTGGCATTCAGTAGGTGAGCAAAATGAGTGTAAATTGCAGGCCGATGGGGGCAGAAGTGGGGCGTGTGTAGCAGAAAAAGCAGCTAACATCAGGCTGTAGAATATAACATGCCTTCCACACCCTGCTTTAACTTACCCCACCCCTTCCCAAAACACTCCTGAGGCCAGCGCCAGCCCTGGTGTCCGTGCGCACAAGTCTCATTGACTCTAATCAGATTTGAAACTGGTTATTAAAGGGGCTAAACATGGTCCCCAGGCAACTCCAAGCCAGATCCTGATCCCACTGAAATCCAGGTGAAACCCCTTGTGATTTCAATGGGACCATGATTTGATTCTTGCAGAGTTAGTGAAAGTTATGTTCTTTTGCCACTTTCACCCATTTTCTGACCAGTTTATGCTTGAGATATCACCCAGACCGTCAAGTAGGCTGATGCAGCATGAGGGTCGGTATCTCCAGATCTTCAGAGGATGCAGTATTTTGAACTCTGCATTGCTTATGGGGAAACTTAAGGAGCAGCTCTTCAGTGAGAGGTGACTTCATCTCTAGTCCTAATGCAGATTGTTTTAACAACTAGAAATGTGGCCAAGAGGGGCCCCCCACTATAGAATCTTAGAGATGTAGGGCTGGAAGGGACCTCAAGAGGTCATCAAGTCCAGCCTGCCGAGGCAGGGCCAAGTCAACCTAGACCATCCCTGACAGGTGTTTGTCCAACCTGTTCTTAACCTTCCAATGATGGGGATTCCACAACTTCCCTTGGAAGCCTGTCCAGAATTTAACTACCCTTATAGCTAGAAAGTATTTCCTAATATCTAACCTAAGTCTTCTTTGGTGCAGATTAAGCCCATTACTTTTTGGCCGAACTGCAGAGGACATAGAGAACAAATATTCACGGTCCTCTTCATAACAGCCTTAACAGATTTGAAAGCTATCAGGTCTCCCCACACTCTTCTTTACTCAAGACTAAACATGCTCAGGTTTTTTTAACTTTTTCTCATAGGTCAGGTTTTCTGCCTTTAATCATTTTGTTACTCTTTTCTGGACTTTCTCCAATTTGTCCACCTCTCTCCTAAATTGTGGTGCCCAGAACTGGGCACAGTACTCCAGTTGAGGCCTCACCAGTGTCAAGTAGACCAGGACAATTACCTCCCGTGTCTTACGTACAACACTTCTTTTAATACACCCCAGAATGATATTAGCTTTGTTTTGCACATTGTTGACTCGTATTCGATTTGTGATCCACTATAACCCTCAGATTCTTTTCAGGAGTACTGCCAGTTGTACTCTCCACTCAATTATCTAAGTCATTAATAAAAATATTGGCTAGGACCAGACCCAGGACTGACCCCATGGGGCGCCACTAGATATATCCTTTCACTTTGATAGCACTCAAAGGACCAATGGTTTACTACCTGTCAACCAGGTTTGCATTCACCTTCTAATAATTTAATCTAGACCACATTTCACTAGTTTGCTTATGATAATGTCATGTAAGACTGTGTCAAAAGCCTTACTAAAATCAAGATCTGTCATGTCAACTGCTTTCCTCCTATTCACTAGGCCTGTCAAAGAAGGAAATTAGGTTGGCGTAATTTGTTCTTGACAATTCCATGCTGACTATTCCTTATAACCCTATGATCCTCTAGGTGCTTACAAACTGATGGTTTAATAATTTGTTCCAGTATCTTTCCAGTGTTGAATTTAGGTTGATTGGTCTATAATACCTTGGGTCCTCTTTGTTCCCCTTTTTAAAGATAGGTATTATGTTTGCCCTATCTCACTGCCAACTCTTGCGATTTTATTGCAAGTCTCATGATATTTGGTGTCTTTATTAGAGCTCCTGCTCCTGGAGTTATGTGAGCCTCTTGGCTTTCATTTAAAAGAGGTAGTAGGTTTCTAGAACTCAGGACCGTGAAGAGAAACTTGAAAATGTGACCCAGGCGAGCCCTAAAGGCTTAATACCCAGAAAGCAAACGGAAAGAACCCATTTCTGTTTTTCCTAAACTCTCCTGATTTTTAAGGCCTGACTCAGGCTTTTTGGCTGTTTGGGGTGGCAGCACGGCCCTGGAGCATTTTGTCTGGGACGGGGAGGTCGCTGGGGAAATTACAGGTTGGGATTCTTGGTACATTTACTTATAGGCGGGGGATGTTTTTCCCCCTTTGCTTTTCAGAGTTCACCAGTTGGCCACCAAACCGAAATTTTTCGAGCCCTGGAAGAGCGCTGTAATCGCCGTGGCTGTAGCGATGGCGTTGGCAATCACCATCGGCCTCCTGGTGTATTTTTTAGCCTATGGTAAGTATTGCATGTATTTTCACTGTTTGGGCACGTGGTATGGTGCAGCTCCCTCGGGTTCAGGTGCTTTGCACGTTACTGGGAGCCAGTGTTTCCATCAACAGAATTAAAACTCCTCTAGGGGGAGTTACCACCACCATCTACATCTCCTGCTTCTTTCCCCCTTCAGCAATCGCTGCTCAATGCTGCCTCCTGCTACCCGGGCTAGCAAGTGTCGCTGTCGCTATTGTCTCTCGCTCATGTCTTGTACTCTTTTCAGATCCTTCTGCTAAACCCACCTCTTCTGTGATGCCTGCACATCACTGCCATGTGGCGTTGGTTTGCCAAGTGACCAGCTGAGCTTTCTGAGAAACTATCCATTCTATTGTTCCCTGACTCTCCCCCACCCGGCCTGTCTGTCTGGTCCATCTGTTGTGTCCTGTCTCATTCAGACTGTGAGCTCTTCTTTTGCTATGTGTATATACAGCGCCTGGCTCAATGGGACCCTGATTCTTGAGTGGGGTTCCTAAGCACCACTGTAACACATGCAATTTTGGGCAAGCCCTGGAGGGAGGGCAGGGTGCCAGTATGATATTTCTTGCCCATGCTCTGGCGCTGTGGGGGGCTGAATATGAACGGCTGCTTGTTGCCGGAGAGGTGGATGGGGATACCCTTCTGGGGAATTGGATGATCTTCCCTCCTTTGTTACAGCTCTGCTCGACCCAAATGGCAGGGTCAATCCCCATTCCTGCCATGTTCAACAGGAAACTTTTATCCACCACTGCCAGCTCTTGGACTGCTGCTGTCTGAATGTTATTCATGCAGATGGAGACCTGCACACTCTTGGGCCATCAAATGTTTTTGCAGGAGACCCCAGAGTGGTCTGAGCCAGCCCTGGATGGGCTGTAAGGCAAGTATTACCCATTCCTTTTCTTTCCTTTCAGATCAGAAGCTATTCTATTACAATGGCAACTTTAAAGTCACCAGTATCCAGTACAGCGATGGCCTGGCCAGACAATCCTCAGGAGAGTTTAGAGACCAGAGCGGAAGGATCGAGAGTCTGGTATGTCAGGATTTCTCTCTCCTTCCCTCCCTTTATAAACTGATCATTGAACATGCAGGGGGTGATTAACGTGAAATCAGAATGATGTGCTGTTATGCCACAAACCTCCGACTCCTGTCCCCTGAGCTCCAGGGCTGGCCTGTGTCAGGGTTTGCTTATCTCTGACAGCCGCCAAGTTGGCCAACACGCTGGGGATTCAACCAGGCACGTCCAGAGCTAGAAGCACGAGCTGCCACAGCCTGAGCTAAAGCTTGTGGGTGGAGCGGGAACAGACTCAGAACCTTGACAGACTTGGCAGGTAGACCTAGCTTCTGCCACTGACCTGCTGTGTGACTGGACATGACACTAAACTGGGAGGAGAGGTAGATACGCTGGAGGGTAGGGGTAGGATACAGAGGGCCCTAGACAAATCAGAGGATTGGGCCAAAAGAAATCTGATGAGGTTCAACAAGGACGAGTGCAGAGTTCTGCACTTAGGATGGAAGAATCCCATGCACCGCTACAGACTAGGGACCGAATGGCTCGGCAGCAGTTCTGCAGAAAAGGACCTAGGGGTTACAGTGGACGAGAAGCTGGATATGAGTCAACAGTGTGCCCTTGTTGCCAAGAAGGCCAATGGCATTTTGGGATGTATAAGTAGGGGCATTGCCAGCAGATCAAGGGATGTGATCATTCCCCTCTATTCGACATTGGTGAGGCCTCATCTGGAGTACTGCGTCCAGTTTTGGGCCCCACACTACAAGAAGGATGTGGGGAAAATTGGAAAATGTCCAGCGGAGGGCAACAAAAATGATTAGGGGACTGGAACACATGACTTATGAGGAGAGGCTGAGGGAACTGGGATTGTTTAGTCTGCGGAAGAGAAGAATGAGGGGGGATTTGATAGCTGCTTTCAACTACGTGAAAGGGGGTTCCAAAGAGGATGGATCTAGACTGTTCTCAGTGGTAGCAGATGACAGAACGAGGAGTAATGGTCTCAAGTTGCAGTGGGGGAGGTTTAGGTTGGATAATAGGAAAAACTTTTTCACTCGGAGGATGGTGAAGCACTGGAATGGGTTAGCTACGGAGGTGGTGGAATCTCCTTCCTTAGAAGTTTTTAAGGTCAGACTTGACAAAGCCCTGGCTGGGATGATTTCGTTGGGGATTGGTCCTGCTTTGAGGAGGGGGTTGGACTAGATGACCTCCTAAGGTCCCTTCCGACCCTGATATTCAATGACATAAGCCACTTCCCTTGCCACTCTGACTCTCTCTCATCGATTTAGATGAGATCATTGGGACTGGACCTCTACTGCAATCAGAATGAAAATACACTTGAGTTCCAGTCTCCTTCCTGCTCCCTTTAGTAATTCAACAAGTCCCCTGGTTGGGTCAGCAAGCCACCTAATCTTGATCCCATTTGCTGTTTATGATTCTCTCCGTAGGGGAAAAAATTGTATTACAGTGTCTGGGCCTGCAAGGTGCCGAGAGCCCTAGCTGTCAATGACGGCTTTGCTGGGAGCTGAGGGCACCCAGCCCCCGGCAGCACTGAGCCCTTTTCCAGTCCCTTTGGTATGCTGCACTGGGTAACAACTCTATTGATAGCACGGGATAGGCATCAGTTGACTGGCTATCCCTCATAGAGGAGCTATGGAAATAGATACGTACTGCACCTGGAAGAGAAAATAAGAAAGGAAATTACACTTCTCTGCCGGTGGTAATTACAGAGTTCAATCCTTTGCAGCAATAAGCAAGCAATTGTGCTCATGTCTTTTATTCCTCACGACATGATGCTTGTCTCTCTCACCTTCTGTTCAGTGACCTTGCCTAGCTGTTCACACCAGGGCAATCAGCACTTCCCACTCTCCCAGCACTACTCAGTCATTTACTGAGGGCTGTGCAACATAGTCACTTCACTTCAACATGTAAACTACGGAAAGCATCCTGCCTTAGGAGACAGAGCCCTGGCTTGGGAGTCCTGGGTTGTATTCCTGGCTCTGCCAATGACCAGCTCAGCTGTATGACCTTGTCTGAGTCACTGCTCTTCTCCGTGCATCTATTTTCCCCTTCCACCCTGTGTCTGTCTTGAGACCTGAGATTGCAAATGTTTCAGTGTGAGAACTGTCTCTTACTCTGTGTTTGTACAGCACCTTGCACAACTGGCCTTGAATTTAGTTGGGGCTTCAGATGCTACCGTAAACACCTACAAATGTGTTAGGCTTTCAAGTGTGTGAGAATCAGAGATTTTGGTGGAGGGGGAAAAATCCTCCACAAATTGAAAGAATCATGTTGTTTCCTGGATTAATTTTATTTGATAAGCAATGCATTCATAGTTAGATGTATTATCGGATGAACAGTATTCGTGCTGCTCTAATAAAGACCCCGAGGAGTACACCGGCTTTCCTGGAGCCACTCCTACGATCTTCTCTCCCAAGAGCTGTCCTTGCCCCATAGGTGAACTTCTCTGCAGGTGGCTTGAGCTCCCCATCTCCCTTGGACCTGACTCGCTCCATGGTGTACTCTTGTCCATTACCACAGAAACGTTACCTGTTGTAAAACATCGATCACCTTGCTTTCTAGCTCTCACCAACAAAAAAAATTGTACCATTTCTTCTTCCCCTCCTCCTTTTTCTCTTAACCTCAGCTGGCCTATCCAAAAAGGATGAATGGAATGTATTCAGACTACCTTCTTAAAATTGCTCTTGGCAATTTAGAAAACAACTCAGTATATAAATGAATAATGATAGACTCTTACTGGATCTAATCCTGCCCCTTCATGAAACCAGTGGCAAAACTCCAGCTGACGTAACTGAGAGAAAGATCAAGGCTGACTGTGGTATTTGAAGCAGTTCCTCTACTCTGGGGCAGTTCTAGGAAAAACATTTCCACTACTCATGAGATTCCTCCTAATTCAGCCCAATCTGCTCCAGACAATTCAAAGCATTCTTATTAATTGGCAGTTTTCTCAACTTGCCACCATGTCAATCCAAAGGATTTTCACCTGTTTGTTAAAACCCAGCTTCCTGTCCCTTTGTTGTTGTTCCTGCTTCCTAATTCATCTGGATTTATTCGAATCCCTCTGGGTTCAGTGTTTTAACAGCCCTAAGCCTCCCCATTGCCATTAATCACAGGGATGTCTGTAGATAAATGCAATACGTTTCATAATGATAAACATGGTGAGCAAAAGTGAATCATCCCTAACAATCTGATACACTCAAACCACCTGTTGTGCAACTCCTGGCAGTCTCTCCCTGCTCCGATCCTTGTCTGAATAGGCTTCCTTTGTCCATACTCAGAACAGGTCAGAGACGAGTTGTGTTTAGAGAGCTGGTAGAATATTTTGGACCCACGCTCCAATACCTTCCTTGGGAGCAGTTGCGTACACATTTGTACTCAGTGCAGCTTCAGCATGGGACACTGACACTGCAAGTATGAATAACGCTTCCTGCTTCCTTATCTCCTCGAAGGCCGACGGGAAGGTTGGAAATCATGCCAGAGCGCTGATAAGATGGTGCACCAATCAGCACCCCACAACTGACTGGAATGTCTGGCAAACATATTCCTGGGATGATGCTGGGAGCTGGAGGAAATGGGGAAGGAGATAATGAAAGGTTTCTGCTTCCCGGTTTGCTTACCCCGAGTGGACCTTAGAGTTCCCTTAGACCTCTCTGAGAGAGCAAGATGTTAGCCTGGGGTCCTGATCCAATCTCTGCTCAGGTTGCACTGTTCTGGCTAGCTTGAAAAGTTATTTTCCCTTCCCACCCTAAAATACACTCAATCAGATCTTCTCCTCCTGTATGTGGTATCTAGGGAGCCAAGGTGCAGGGACAGGGGGTTCATGATTTCTGGATGCCCCCCACCCCCAAGCTTATTTTATAGTGGGTCCCCTTACAACCCAGCTGATCTCCTCTTAGACTCCTCAGAGAACATTTCTTCTCTGCTGGCTTTTCTGCCTCCACTCCCTGGAAACCAACAGTTCCTACCTTTCCCCATGTCAGATTTTTAGTTCAGTTTCCGCTGCCCCCACCAAATCAATCTGTTTTCCCTTAGTCCTCCCAGAGGCCAGCTTCCCGTCCTGCTCAATAATAACCTCAGTGGGGGTGCACAGCCATAGCGCTAGCCTCAGCTCTACCCTGATCCAGCCACCGAAGGGCTGCACATCTGTAGTGATTACCGTGGCTCACCCTGGTAGGGATCCCTCAGCTCTCCACTCGGTAGCTTAGCTGGGTGACCTCCACCTCTAGCAGGGGCACTGCAGAGCCCCAAGTATGATGAGGACTGCAGGGGTGGGGCTTTCCTTTTGAGATGGCTTGAAAATCCCCACTTTCAGATTCCTCTTCCTCTGCCACGGGCCTGGCCAGGTCCGTCCCTTCATGGCCTCCTGCATTATATTTAAACCCCTCCTCCAGCCTTGTCCCGTCCCTTATCTCCCACAACTCTCCTGCCGGGGTGTGGTGTTTAGCCAGCTCCTGGCTGGGTGGGCTGTGGTGGTGGAGGTGCCAGGGGCAGTGTGGCTCCAGAGCAAACTGTGCGGCCAAAGGAGAAGTGTGGAGAGGCCAGATCTCTGCACAAATGCCCCAAGAGCTGTGGGGTGGAACTGGATTTCCCCAAGAAATCTCCGTCTCTGAAGGTTTGCAAGTCTGCCCCTTCTTCCTTCATGATAATCTGAAAACCACCCCCACTTCCCATCCCGGCACTGACTGCGTGTCAGCAAGGGGGTATATGAATCAGTGCATCATGTATAAAACTTGTAGGTCTCCTTTCAGATGGAAGGTGCTAGATGCATAGATATGAAGGCCAGAAGGGACTATGATGATCATCTAGTCTGACCTCCTGTAAAACACAGGCCATGGGATTTCAGCCAGTTACTCTTGAACCTAGCCCATATCTTGAGGTTGATCAAGAGCATCTTCTTTACAAAGACATCTAATCTTGAATTAGACTTCAAGTGGTGGAGAATCCACCACTTCCTTAAGTATAGAAGTTTAGGATAGGCTTACTTCAATGAATATCACTCTTGAAATATAATACTTGAGTATGTCTGAGGACAAATAATGTGGGTTTGCAGATAATACCTTGTCAGAGCATCAAATCCAGTTACTTCTCTACCAAATATTGTAAAGGCATTTAAAAACAATAATTTTCCATTGTTTTTAAAAATTTAGAAAGGCAATAAGAAAAGTATTGTAGAGCATGCTATACAAATAACTTTTATTGTCAATGGGAAATTATTACAAAATGGATTGTGGGGAAAATGGTCAGTTTTGAAATGAACTACACTGAAGTGGCTGTCTTGGAACTGGTTATATCCAAGGATTTCCGGATTAGAGTACCAGGATGATGTGGGACAGATTCTGTCCTCATTTACACCCATGCTACTTGATTAGAGGGACATGTTTAACTGTGACAAGGTGGGTGAGATAATATCTTGTATTGGACCAACTTCTGTTTGTGAAAGAGACAAGCTTTTGAGCTACACAGAGTTCTTCCAGTCCAGAAAAGGTACTCCAAGCAGCACAGTTAAATACAAGGTGGAACAGATTGTTTAGCGTAGGTAGTTAATACATATTCTAATCTAAGGGTTCATTCAAGGTGGAGTGGCCCATTGATGCCTCTGCAGTCATATGGGCGGGAAAAAAGGGGGTGGTGGTTAATGGATTACAGATTGTTGTAATAAGTCATACATCTGGTGTCTCTGTTCAGTCCATGATTTTTAGTGTCTAGCAGAATTATGAATTTAAGTGCCCAGGCTCGTCTTTTGAAAGTGTTGTGTAGGTTTCCTTTGAGGATGAGGACTGAGAGGTCAGATAGAGAGTGATTGCGGCGTGAAAAGTGTCCACCCACAGGTGACAGGGTGTTTTTGTCTTTTATCATTTTCCTGTGTGAGTTCATTCGAGAGTGTAGTGATTGTCTGGTTTCAACCACGTTGTTGTTGTTGTTGTTAAGGCATTGAGTGCACTGGATGAGGTACACCATGTGTTGTGATAGGCGTGTGTAGGACTCATGGATCTTGAAAGCTGTGTTGTGGGGGGTGTTGATCATTGTAGTAGTGGAAATATGTCTGCAGGTTTTGCATCTGTTGTTCTGGCAGGGTCTAGTGCTGCTTTGAGTTGGCGTGGCCTGGTTTGTGTGGAGCTTGCTTCTGATAATGAGCTTGGAGAGGCTGGGAGGTTGTTTGAAGGCCAGAAGAGGGAGTTCAGGAAAGATTTCGTTCAGGAAGGGGTCCCCATTGAGCATGGGTTGTAGCTGTTTGATACCCTGAATGGATTCTAGTGTGAGGTAGTAGGTGACAAGTAGGGGTGTGCAGTCGGAGGGAGGGGGGTTATTTCTGTATTTAGCAGGTTCTCTTGGGGTATTTGCGTGGCCTGTTCCTTGAATCGATTTACTTCTCGGGTGGAGTGTTCTTGTTTGGGGAAGGCAGTTTTTTGCCAGCCAACCAGGATGAGGGTGGTCTAGCCTAGTGTCCAGAGCAGGCAGCAGGCCAAGTGGCTGGAGCCAGAGCTGTAGTCAGAGCTGTAGCCAGAGCCAGGGTCAAGACCAGAAGTCAGGAACTGGATATAAGAGCCAGGGGTCGAGCCAGAGTCCATAGTCAGGAGCCAGAGGCGAGGCTTAAAACCAGAGGTCAGGAACTTGAGCAAGCAGTGTAGCAGGCAAGGAAGGGTTCAAGGCAGGGACGGGACAGAGGCAAGGCTTGGTGCAAGGCAGGATCAGATAGGAATAAGGTAGAGCAGGAGCAGGCACGCTGGTGGGCATGAGTGTTGAGAAGCTAGCGAGCAGCTGCTGTAGCTGGCTTAAGAACCAGCCTGCTGGCCTCGGAAGCCAATGAGGTTCTGGGGTTATCAGGCAGCTGTTGCAGGCCAGCTGTACTGACGAGGCTGCTTGGAAACTAGCTCTGCTGCAGGCCCCAATTCCTGATAGTTTTGAGTGTGTTATAGTGTGTATCCTGGACTCTCTGCTTGGAGCATGTTCTGTGGTATCTGAGTGCCTGGCCGTAGGTAACAGATTTCTTGGTGTGTTTGGGGTGGTTCCTGGATCTGTGAAGGTAGGTGTGGTGATCCGTGGGTTTCTGTGTATAGTTGTCGGTAGGGTTCCATTGTTGAAGCTGATCGTGGTGTCCAGGAAGTTGATGCTAGCGTGGGAGTGTTCCAGAGAGAGTTTAATGGATGGGTGGCAGTTTCTGAAGTTGTGGCAATCTGAGGGAGCTTGTCATCCATCCAGAGGATGAAAATATCATCAACTTATCTCAAGTATATCATCGGTTTTGTGGTGCGTTTGTCCAGCCATTCTTCTTCAAGGCAGCCCATGAAGAGGTTGGCATACTGGGGAGGTGTCCTAGCACCCACAGTTGTTCCCATGGCATGGACAAAGTGTTTGTTGTTGAATGTAAAATTGTTGTGAGTGAAGATTGAAATGGATGAATCTGGCAATGTGTTTGGGATGGCTCTCAGAGGGTTGTCCATTGTCTTGTAAATATTACAGTCAGGCAGCTATGCTGTCACTGTGAGGGATGTTGGTGTATAGAGAATTGACATCCATGGTGGCAAGGACGGTGTTCTGAGGGAGGTGGTTAACGTTGCAGAGTTTATGGAGGAAGTCAGTTGTGTCCTGGAGGAACCTGGCCCTTTGTGTGGTGAGTGGTTTGAGGATGGTTCCTATGCATCCTGATATTCCTTTAGTAAGAGTGCTATGGCCAGATATGATGGTTCTGCCCGGGTTCCCTTGTTTATGTATCGTGTGAAGTATATAGAAGGTCTTTGGGGTGCATTCATGGAGGATGAGATTGTAAAGTTTCTGTTGGAGTTGTTTGGGGAAATATTTGATGATATCCTCAACTTTTTGGGTAAACTCTGGTGTGGGGTCTTCTTTGAGTTCTTTATACTGTAGTAGCTGGAGTCAGAGAATTGTTGGTTGGTCTTAACAGTTGAGAATTATGATGGCACCCCCTTTGTCTGCTGGTTTGATCACTCTCTGGTGGTGAGATTTCAGGGACTGTATGGCTATCCTCTTGGTGGTGAAGAGATTTTGCTGGATGTGAGTTTAAAGATTTTTACAGTCAGGTTTTTTCCTGAAGCAATCAATATAATGATCAAGAGTGTGGTTTCATCTGCTCTACGGTATCCAGTCAGATTATTTTTTTTCTTATGATAGTTAGTGGGGACGTGGTAATTGTGAGTGGTGTCATTTTTGTGAAAGAATTCTCTGAGGCGGAGTCTGTGGAAGAATTCTTAAGAACATAAGAACGGCCATACTGGGTCAGACCAACAGTCCATCCAGTCCAGTATCCTGTCTTCCGACAGTGGCTAATGCCAGGTGCTCCAGAGGGAATGAAAAGAAAGGTAATCATCAAATAATCCATCTCCTCCTGTTGCCCATTCCCAGCTTCTGGCAAACAGAGGCTAGGGACACCATACCAGCCCATCATGGCTAATAGCCATTGATAGACCTACCCTCCATGAACGTATCTAGTTCTTCTTTGAACACTGGTATAGTCTTGGCCTTCACAACATCCCCTGGCAAGGAGTTCCACAGGTTGACTGTGTGTTGTGTGAAGAAATACTTCTTTTTATTTGTTTTAAACCTGCTGCCTATTAATTTCATTTGGTGACCTCTAGTTCTTGTGTTATGAAAAGGAGTAAATAACACTTCCTTATTTACTTTCTCCATAACAATCATGATTTTATACACCTCTATCGTGTCTCCCCTTAGTTGTCTCTTTTCCAAGCTAAAAAGTCCTACTTTTATTAATCTCTCCTCATATGGAAGCTGTTCCATATCCCTAATCATTTTTGTTGCCCTTTTCCAATTCCAATATATCTTTTTTGAGATGGGGTGAGCACATCTGCGCGCAGTATTCAAAATGGATTTATATAGAGGCAATATGATATTTTGTCTTACTATCTATCCTTTTCCTAATGATTCCCAACATTCTGTTCACTTTTTTTGACTGCCACTGCACATTGAGACGATGTTTTCAGAGAGCTATCCACAATGACACCAAAATCTCTTTCTTGAGTGGTAACAGCTAATTTAGACCCCATCATTTTATATGTATCATTGGGACTATGTTTTCCAATGTGTATTACTTTGCACGTATCAACATTGAATTTCATCTGCCATTTTGTTACCCAGTCACCCAGTTTTGTGAGATCTTTGTAACTCTTCTCAGTCTGCTTTGCGCTTAACTATCTTGAGTAGTTTTGCATCCTCTGCAAATTTTGACCCCTCACTGTTTACTCCTTTTTCCAGATCATTTATGAATATGTTGAATAGGACTGGTCCCAGTACAGACCCCTAGGGGACACCACTATTTATCTCTCTCCAATCTGAAGACTGACCATTTATTCCTACCCTTTGTTTCCTATCTTTTAACCAGTTACCGATCCATGAGAGGCCTTTCTCTCTTATCCCATGACTGCTTATTTGTTTAAGAGCCTTTGGTGAGGGACCTGGTCAAAGATTTTCTGAAAGTTCAAGTACACTATATCCACTGGATCCCCTTTGTTCACATGCTTGTTGATCCTCTCAAAGAATTGTAATAGATTTGTGAGGCGTGAATTCCTTTTACAAAAGCAATGTTGACTCTTCCGCAACAAATCCTGTTCCTCCATGTATCTGATACTATAATTTAACCAGTTTACCCGGTACTGAAGTCAGGCTTATCAGCCTGTAATTAGCAGAATCACCTCTGGAGCCTTTTTAAAAAATTAGTGTCACATTAGCTATCCTCCAGTCATCTGTTACAGTAGCTTATTTAAATGATAGATTACATACCACAGTTAGTAGTCCTGCAATTTCATATTTGAGTTCCTTCAATACTTCTGGGTGCCATCTGGTCCTGGTGACTTATTCCTGTTTAATTGATCAATTTGTTTCCAAACCTCCTCCACTGACACCTCAATATAGGACAGTTCCTTAGATTTGTCACCTAAAAAGAATGCCTCAGGTGTGAAGACTGATGCAAAGAATTCATTCAGCTTCTCCATAATGACCTTATCTTCCTTGAGTGCTCCTTTAGCATCTCGAACATCAAGTGGTCTCTCTGGCTGTTTGGCTGACTTCCTGCTTCTGATGTAATTTAAAAAAAAATGTTGCTGTTAGTTTTTAAGTCTTTGGCTAATTGCTCTTCAGATTCTTTTTTGGCCTGCCTGATTATATTTTTACACTTGAGTTAATGCAATGACTAAACAGCTAGTTCTATTTATTAGATCCATTTATAAGGCACCCATCAATCTGGTATCAGGGTTCACTTTACATAGCATGGATTATGAGCCATTAACAATCCCAAATTTAGGGCCATATGGTGGCATGGTTGTTAATTTTGTTATGCAGTCCTTACTCTGGCAAAGTCTAATTCAACTGAATGACCATGAGGACTAAGTAAAATAAACAAACTGTGGTATTTAGATGCTGCATGTAATTATTAGAACTGGGAGCACTGGCTGCTGGGACTCTGAAAGGACAGGAAATAGGAAGGATGGGGGGGAAGTTGAGGAGGCGAAGTGAGAGCTACCGAGGGTGCAGCAGCAGCTTGGTAAAGAGGTTTCCACTCTAAAAATAAAGTCCTGTTGAAGTTTGTTAGTACCTTGCCCGGTTGCTACAACATTTTGGCGACGAGGATGGATCTTCTGCCTCTGAACCCACGTGCACCCTTTCTGCAAAGCCCAGGTGAGCCTCCAATTGCTTTTACTGTCTGAATCCATATGTTTGAAACTTACCTGCTTGCAATCACTGCTACAGAGATTTCTGAAGTAAGAAAGCGTGCTCTGCTAATCCACTGCCTTGGAGCAGAAGGGCAGCGTATATTTTACACTTTTCCCCTTGCAGATGATAAATATGAGACTGCACTCACTGCATTAAAGAACTTTTTTGTGTCAAAAGTGAATGTAGTAGCTAATCGCTACAGATTTCGCCATCGTGAGCAGAAAACGGGGGAGACTATAATGCAGTATAGTGCTTCCCTGAGGAGTCTGTAACTGGTGACTTTGGGAATATGGCAGATGAGGAGATTAGAAACCAGCTCATTGAGAAAACAACCATGCTTAGTGTAAGAGAACGCTTACTTCTAGAACCACAACTTACACTAGAAAAAGCAATAACCATTGCTACTCAGATTGAGTCAGCTACAGCTGAAGCCAAAATAATGAGCATGGATCCAGGAGGCACAGTCTAGGCTGTGACTCCGTTGCAGAAAAGTTCACTATCGCTGCAGACAAATTATTACAAGAGGAAAACTAATGGAAAACCACCAAATCAGCAAATTCAAAATACAGTAAAAGCATGCTTTCACTGTGGATCCCCACAGCACCTTGCAAGCTACACAGGATGTCCGGCAAAAGTAGCTCAGTGCAATCATTGCAAAAAGATTGGGCATTTTGCTAAAGTATGTCACAGCAGCCAGTTCAATCAACAGGTGCATGCAGTTACAATACCGGATGTTACTGTACTGAGCGTGGACAAAATCACTACTGCACATATTCCAGAACAAATAAAGTGAACTGTAAATGTTTCCGCCATACCTTCAGGCAAATCACACTCTATTCAGCTAATGTTGGACACTGGCTCAGCAGTATCTATACTACCTGATTCCATCTATTTGCATTACTTTAAAGATGTGCCTCTTACTGAACCCAAACTTCACTTGGTGTGCTATTTGAAAAACCATATTCCAGTACATGGCTGCCTGCCAGCAATAGTTACTTTTGGTGATCGCTGTGTAACTGCAGAGTTCTACATTGTCCACAAAGGCACTCCTATCCTTGGCTGAGATTTACTGGCTGCTTTAAATCTCAGGGTAGTTAATGGACGAATTGATCTTCCTCAGCAAAGCATTCTTGCGGTACACACACCAGTTTCAGCTGGGACCCAACACCAGGTTGAGGAGAAACTCGGCTGTGCTTATGGGTTTCTGCATAAAGTTAAAATGCGAAATAATGTGATGCCTGTACGACAGAAGTTACGGTGCTTACCATTTTCAGTCAGGGAAGCTGTTTCAGAGGAACTTAAAACATATTCAAAAGGACATTATTGAAGAGAGTGACTCCTCGGAATGGGTTTCACCTATAGTAGTGACGCAGAAGAAAGGTGGAGGCATTCGCCTTTGTGCGGACTTAAGGGAGCCAAATAAAGCTACTGTGATTAACAGCCATCCTCTTCCTCACATAGAAGTATTTGCAGAACTCCATGGAGCAACAATGTTTTCTTCTCCTGATTTGCAGACCTCATACTACCAGGTTATGTTGCATGAAGATAGCAGAGACCTCACAGCATTTATTACACGAGGGACTATTTCGTTTTAAATGTGTTCCATATGGTCTCGCATCTGCCCCAAGTGCCTTCCAAAAAATGTAATTGATTCTGAAGAATCAACATGGAGTTCAGTGCTATCTGGATGATATTATCGTGTTTGGAAATACTTCTGAGGATCATGACAATAACCTGCAGTCTTTACTAAACTGCATCAGCAAAGAAGGCCTCAAGCTCAATAGGTCCAAATGCAAATTTAGACAAACTGAACTCTTCTTTCTGGGGCATACAATTTCACAGGCTGGACTAAAACCTGATCCAGATCATATCCTGGCAATTTCAAATGCTCCTCCTCCAACAGATTTGCAAACCTTACGTTCCTTCTTGGGTCTTACCTCCTGGTATGCAAAATTCATTCCCAATTATGCTTCTGTCATTGAACCGTTACGAGAATTACGATGGAAAAGTTCAACCTTAGCGAGGACAACAGATGCACAAGCTAGTTTTGAAACGGTGAAAAACTTGATTGTACATAGTCCAGTACTTGCACTATTCACTCCTGCATTACCCACAATTGTAACTACCACTGCTTCTGATTATGGACTTGGGGCTGTCCTCACACAACTTCATGAGGACAACACAGAGAGGACTGTTGCATTTGCTTCAAGGACACTAAGTAATGCTGAGAGGAAATATTCTACAGTCGAAAAAGAAGCACTTGCTTGTGTCTGGGCTACTGAAAAATGGAGAACTTACCTGTGGGGCTGCACGTTCAAGTTGCGCACAGACCACAGCCCTTTGACGACGTTGCTTACCACAAAAGGACTGGGAAGAGCAGGATATCATATTGCTAGATTGTCTGCAAGACTACTCTCTTTCAATTATGAACTGGAATATAAGCCTGGAAACCAAAATGTGATAGCTGATGGCCTTTCTCTCCTGCCTTTGCCTTCACCAGATGGCCCACCGGAGGATGAGGATGTAGTAGTTGCACTTATTACAAGCGCTCTCACTGCAGTTACAAAAGAACAATTTCAAGCCGCTTGTTCAGCATGTCCAATTCAACAAAAACTATGGGAATTTCTGACAAAGAGATGGCCCAGTAACCCTAAAAACCTTGACCCAGTTTCGCTGCCTTATTTTAGAGTTCGGGGTGAACTTTCTTTGCTCAATGGCTGTGTGCTACGAGGTACACACACTTGTGCCAGAAGAATTACAGTCAAAACTCCTACACCTGGCACACGATACTCATCAAGGAATTGTCAGAACCAAACAGTGACTACGGGATCTGTATTGGTGGCCAGGGATGGACTCTCAAACTGAAGCACTCATAAAATCCTGTGTCACTTGCCAAATGCATGATAAGACAGCAGTGACATGTACCCCTCCATTACAGCCTGTTCCTCTTCCTGAATCTGCATGGGAAAAAGTGACAATTGACATTGTAGGACCCTTTGATACTGCTCCAAGTGACTGCCGTTATGCCATCACTTTAATAGACTATTTCAGTAAATGGCCTGAGGTAGCGTTTATATCGCAAATCTCTTCTGCTACAGTAATTAAGTTCCTCTCTTCAGTTTTTAGCAGGGAAGGTAACCCCAAAGAAGTGGTTTCAGATAATGGTAGTCAATTTACTTCCCTGGAGTTTGAAACTTTTCTCGCAGAGAGGGACATTTTACACAGAAGGTCATCCCTGTATTACCCTCCAGCCAATGGGGAAATCGAACAGTTTAACAGAAGTTTGAAAGAGAGTTTGCAAATGGCTACACTGGAAGGGCGATTGTGGATAACCTTCACTACTGATTTCTTGCAAGCATTCTGGGCTACATGACATGCCACAATGCAAAGATCACCCGCAGTTACTGCATGGGAAACAGATGAATACTAAACTGAACATTGCTGGATTGTTAAAGGCACGACCTGATGCCCCAACCGATGTGAGGAAAAACAGTTGAACAGAACCAAGCAAAGTCTAAGGCTTTCACAGATAAGTGGCGGGATGCTAAGGATGCAAAGTTTGAGTGTGGTTCCTTCGTTAGAATACGGAAACCTGGAATTTTATGCAAAGGGGACCATAAATTCACAGCTCCTCTTAAAATCATAGAGAAGAAGGGACCTTACACCTATCGACTTTGTGATGGGCGGGTATGGAATGCTTCTTATCTTGCACCTGCCAATGCACCAAGAGGAGATTATGCCAACACCCAATCTGCATTGGATGACTTCACCGTAGTACCAACACAACAAGACATTGCACTGGAATCGGGGCTTCAGAGACAGCCTGTCAGACCCAGACGACCACCTGTCTGGACTAGAGATTATGTTATATAGTATCTCCAGTGTTTTCAGTGTAATATTTCTGCCAACAGTATAGTGTCTTGTTTCATATTTGTTCCTGTGGTTAGAACAACAATGTTTATTTTAATTAGAGTTTCTTAAGAGAGGAGGGAATGTGGTGTTTAGATGCTGCTTGTAATTATGAGAACTGGGAGCACTGGCTGTTGGGAGTCTGAAAGGACAGGAAACAGGAAGGGGGGGGAAGTTGAGGAGGCGGAGTGAGAGCTACCGAGGGTGCAGCAGCAGCTTGGTAAAGAGGTTTCCACTCTAATTTAAAGTCCTGTTGAAGTTTGTTAGTACCTTGCCTGGTTGCTACAACACAAACAAAAAGGAATCCGTTGCTTTATGGAACTCATCCTTTTTAGGACCTTATAAATTAAAATCACCACCTACATATTCCCATGGTTTTAAAGAACAGAAGGTAGGAAAAATCTTGACTGCATGGAATTCCAGGGCCAACAACTAAATGAAAAGCCAGTACGAACAGGTGTATCTTGTAAGGGACTTTAAGGACCTGGATCCAGCAAACCACTTAAGAATGTGAGTTGTTCTTTTTGTCAGTGGAACCACTTGCAGGCTTAAACCGAAGAATGTGCTTTGCTGGACCTGTGCCTTACTGTGCCCAGGTTTTGGCTTAGGCATACATACAGCAGGAGTAGATCTTCCTGGAGCACCAGCTTCCAGGAGCTTTCCCTTTGGGACAGGGTGATGGAGTACACCCAGTGTCTGTAATTGTGGTGGTGGATAAGAGGAGAAGAGGGAGGTGATGTACAGGATGGTGGGAATTACATATTCTGAAGAGTGTCGTTGTAGCTGTGTCAGTCCCAGGATATTAGAGAGACAAGGTGGGTGAGGTCGTATCTTTTATTGGACCAACTTCTGTTGGTGAGAGAGACAAGCTTTCAAGCCACACAGAGCTCTCCTCCAGGTTTGGGAAAGGCACTCAGAGCTGAAGAAGAGCTCTCTGTGGCTCAAAAGTTTGTCTCTCTCACCAGCAGAAGTTGATCCAGTAAAAGATACGACCTCACCCACCCTGTCTCTCTAGTATTGGGAGGAGTCCAAAGGTGTCTGAACTAGAATAATTTACAGAGGAAGGAGGTCTAAGGAAGAGTGGAGTAAAGCAGAGGCCTACTTTACCATACGCCTGTTTGTACCCTCCTGCTACTGCTTGTCCTGATACAGCTCTTGCTTCCATCCCCTTAGTGGGTGAGTTACACCTGTGAGACCCAAACTGAGTTGACCAAATTGTAAAACCAGCTACTGTGTGAGAGGGAGTAAATTACACATTGTGAAGTGGGCGTGAGTCTTAGCAAGCCTGGCTTGGTTTAATTGACATGTTGAAAGGGCTGGAAAAAGGTGTGAATTAGACGTGGTCTCTCCCGACCTAAACTCCCCTCTGAATATGACCCACTTTTCTAAAACTTGGGCTTAAGTCATTTCGGCCATTCTAGTTGGTGGCCAACATTTTGAACTTTACCTGGAAATGGATTTGCAGTGAGGGTAGGGTATGAGCCACTGGGGAAATATGCTTCCTCCATCTGCCTCACTCAGAAGGCAAGTATTGTAGCTACATTCTGCACTAGCCAAAGCTTTCAAAGGGCCATCAAGGCTAGTCCTAGGCAGGGGGTCTTGCAATATCAAGTCCCCAGCAATGTGGTGGTCCTATTTTTATCAAGTTTCATAAAGCAATGGGACAATATTTTTAAATATAGTTCCCTAAAGTTAGGTTCCTACATCCTTATTTAGACAGGTGCTGGGTGCTCAGGTTACTTAGATACCTAAATGAGGACTTAGAAGTGGACTCAGTCAAAATGGTTTATTCAAAGATTTTTTTTCCTACTAACATGGTCTTTTTTTGTTTTGCTGAAGATTTGGGCTTTAAAAATATGTGCATATCCTGAAAAACTGAAAACTTTCTAGCTTTCTAAATAAAGGTTCTTTATTTTTTTTTAATTTAGGATTTTTTCCTTCTCCAGCCTTTCTTGCCTTTTGCCTCTTTTCCCTTTTACAATTGGAAAAACACTGCACGTGTTAGTTTATATTTTTCCATTACACAAATAGAAGTTCTACTTCTTTCTTGGTGCCTAAATTTCAACAACAGCAAACATTTTTGTGGAGGGGAGGGGATTTCCCCCCTGAAATACACATACCATTTTTCGACAAGCTCTGCTTAGGCACCGTAACGTTAACTAACTGAATAGTTCTTGTTTCTCTAAAAACATGGCTACTAATCTGTTCTGTCACAATGAGGGCTTCCTGTAGAGGTGAAAATGCTATTCTACATGTTTCAGAGTAGCAGCCGTGTTAGTCTGTATCTGCAAAAAGAACAAGAGTACTTGCGGCACCTTAGAGACTAACAAATTTATTTGAGCATAAGCTTTCGTGGCATGTGTTACTCAAATGTGACAAAAGAGTATCCTGTTGACCCCTGCATGCAGCATGGAGCTAGACTGGAATTATAACCCCAAACAGCAAAACCAAATGCCTCCCTGCATCTCAGCCACCCGGGGAAATGTGGCTGAACAATGGAGGAAGCTGGCATGATGATGACTGATTTATTTAGCTGTTGAGTTGGAGGTTTATAATACACTCAACTTTCAGTATAAAGCTGTAGGATATAACCGAGTTGTGGTTTTACAGAGACTTGATGCACACTGTACCCTAAGAAAGACAGTAACATGCAAAAGGCATCATTTCTTTATTTGTGTCTTAAGTTCATTCAGTATTTGGGAAAGTACTTGAATATATGCTTAAAGTTAAGCACATGCTTAAGTGTCATTGAAGTCCATGGAACATACACATCTGTTTAAAGTTAAGCATGTGTTAAGGTGCTTTTCTTAGATGAGATGCTGTACCGAATCAGGGCCTTAGTCAGTTACCTGTGTTTATATAGGTCTCTCACTTAGCAACAGGGGAGAGAAAAAGAGTCACAAAAACCAGGGAAATGTGATTTAGGTCCCAGAGTTAGCAGATCCAGTGTGGTATCTGAAACTACTTATTAATTAATTTTTTTTGTAGTTGCCATGAGTTCAAGTTGACGGTGTTCCTTTAACTAAAGCAGTACATATCTCCAGAACTGCAAATATACACCCAATGTTTGCCTTAGTTTATAGTTCTTTTCAATTTCTTCTTCTTCTTTTTTTTAATGGAAAGTACTTTTCCTGATGACATCCATACCAGCTGCTTTTTCATTTTCCTCTTGGGTTATCAGGGTGCAAGATGTAATAAACATTCCCTTGCATACAAGAGAGCCTGGGGAAAAGGTACCAGGAAGGATCTTTTTGCAAAAAAGGGCGAAAGCAGGTCATTTGCCTGCAGGTCTAATGGATGCCCCAAGTGCAGCCATTGGACTGTTCACTGGACCAGGGTCCCAAGTCAGTAGTGAGAAGAGGAAAGACTAGAAAGAAACTTTTTGGAACTGACCTGAAGCTCTGTTCCAGACAAATTTGTTACAAGAGCCCCTGCCAATGTATGGCTAGAAAAGATGCACAAGAAACCCAGGTATAAGTGGAGACAGAAAAAGTAAAATAAGCTAAATGGCATGAAGAGCAATTACCAATAAATTGGGATATCAGATCTGGAGTGTATGATTGAAATGGAATCTTATCTTGGTTACACAGCTGTAAATCCAGAGTCATTCCACTGATTTAAAGAAAATTACATCAGTGGAATGACTCTGGATTTACACTGGTATAATTGAGATCAGAATCTGGCCCTCATAAAAACCTTAAGCGGTCCATAGTTGATACCCCAAGAGGCAATTGTTTAAAACATGCCATCAATTGTGTGTGGGGGGGGGGAATCAAACAAAAAACCGTGCATGTGTGAATTATGATTTTTCAAACCCTCACAACTAGACTACATCAAAATGAATCTTCCCAGGGATACTGAAAACCACTCTTCTCCAGCAGGCTATTTCCCTCCCAAATTTCAGCTTCTCACCTGCACCTGCTCTGGAGCTTCGGCTGTTCAAAAAACAAAATGCAAAAAGTTTTTATAAAGGGGAAAGTGCAGTTAAAAAAAAAAAAACCCTCTCCTTGTTCTCCAAAGTGTCTGACCCATTTCTCTCGGAATTTGTGAAAACATGCATTGGCCCAGAAAACTTCAGCTGCAGGGTGAAAGTTTTAGAAAGTTAGTTTTGAACAACTGAAAGCAGGGAATAGGAATGGAAACACTTAGGTGACCTTAACAGTGGCTGCCACTAATCGTACTGCTGTCAGGAAGCTATAATGCAATGAAGCGTCTGTCAAATTGGTTGCATTAGGGATAAAGATCGTGGTTGTTTAAATCCTGAAGTAAAATTCCCTCTTCAGGAACTAACATACTTGATTAGTGTTTTGTCCTCAATGGCTGACACACCAAGGAAGCATCCAGATGAACTCTCTACAGCAGTGCACAATCGGATTATACCTGCCTGCTGCATTTCTTTGGGAGTCTCTTCCATTTGATTTCTGACGTGCTTGTGATCTCCTTTGTGCATAGTCTGAGTGAGGACTACTCTTTCGTGTCCTTTCAATTAGGAGAGGTGCAGGCCCCCGGTGGACCGTCCTACACTAGTTGTGTTTATCTGAGTTCTGCTGAGGATGTTCTCTATTTCTGGGCTGCCTGAAGCCCACAAATTGTTGCTGTCACCCTCTTTCCCTCCATTTTGTTTGCTTAAGGCAAATGGTGTTGCTGTGGAGTCATTACTGGCTAGCATTAGCAGTGTCTCAATTAGTAAAGGGGGTGTATCTGCTTCCAGAAAGCATGCAGAGGTCCCTCCTCGCTCAGGGATTCATCAGCTGATGCCAAAATGCTTTCCCATTACCACCCAGGCTCCATCTTCTCAAAGAGAAAGTGATTGAGGAGGCCACCAGCTCAGTCCTGGCTTAAGACGTTGCTTTGGAATGGAGAACTCACTTGTCAGACTTCCAGATGATCTGCTCCTGGCTACAGCTCTTGAGCAGTTCCGCACTGAGACCTCTCAGCTGATTTTGATGCATCCGCCATGGTATGATGCCTTGGCAAATAAGAGGCCTTGCTGAGATGTCTGGAGCTGTTCTCTGAGATGGAAGCTAATCAATGGGGTTGGCCAACCATGTGTCAGCAATAAGGTATTTAAGATGGGATGTTCCTGAAGAACAGGTTTCTGTAGACATGCAACCTCTTGGGGCATGTCTACACGGCAGTTGGGAAGCATGCTCCCAGCTGCAGTGTAGATACACTCTTGGGGAGATCATTTCTAAACAGAGGGTAGATTGTCATCAGTACGATGATGGTGCCCAGCTACACGGTAGATCTCTGCCCTGTCCATAGCCCATGGTGACTGTACAACATCAACACACACTCTTCTCACTATGGGAGCCTTTATTCCCTTCTCTTGTGATCCCTTTTGTCCCCCTTATAAACTGGATCCATTTGTCTGTATGTGTTTGTAAAATGTCACCCTCTTAAACTTTTTATTAAATTATGTTACATGGGTATATTCTCTTGTATAGTAGTACACAGGGAAATGGAAGCTATCATGTGTAATTAATAACACTCATAATTAGTAATTAATATTTTAGTATTACTTTCAATTTAAAAGCTATAAAGAAAGCAATTGAACCAAATGATTAGTTACATTTTATAGTGATAGTAGGAAAAAAAGTCTCAGAACAAGCTCTATATCCAAAGGAACCAATAGGGTACAAAAGAAGAGCAGTTTCCGAACCTGAATGTGGAATAAATATATCTGACACTGGTTGGAGATATAGGAGCCAATGTTTGGAAGTCAATAGGACTTGTGCTCCTGAGTCATTTGGGTGCTTTTGAAAATCTCACCCACATAGTTAAGTGGGTTTTGGCAAACTTCCCAAAGGGAAGTTCCTAGCCTTTTGCCACATCCTTTGGTAGATCCTGCATCCTTAGGAATTTCCTTTAACACCTTTGGAGCGTTCCATTAGACATTAACAGAGTTATTAGAAGAAAGAACTAGTACTGATGTCTTGATGTAATTCTTAAAGGAGGAAAATTAGTGATAACATTCAATGTGAGGGGGAAAATGCCCTTTCACATTCAAGTGTGGAATTGCACAAATGAGAGACAGAAATCCAGTACTGGCCTTACTTGCTTACACTGATTGCTCAGGTTTGAAATGTTCAGTGTCTATCATAATCGGGAAAGGAACTAGGACATCCTGGGTATGTCTGGCTGGATCACCTGACCTCTTTTAGTCTGAAAACAAAGACTTTTTTCCAATGGTTGACTCATATTCAGGCTAGTTTGACTCTTCTGTATGATGCAAAACAATGATTCATCCTCTGTCTATATTGGCAAGTCACAGATTTCCTGATCGGTGTTTTCAGATAGTGCTCCAGAATGGGGTGTACGTGGGGAGGGTGGAGCTGAGCATGTTATGAGTCCAAATTACCCAAAACCAAATGAGTTGTTCAAGCTGTCAGAAACAGAGGCAAGAAAACAAAGGATAATAAGGAGGCGCCATATCTGGTGGTAGTAGAAGTGGTCTGAAAGGCTGATGAGGCTTTCCCAGTACGGTTAGCAGTGATTCTGCCAGCTGGGAGTTGATGGCTTTTAAATAGATGGACAAAAGCTGAGAGAAAATATCTATACATCTATAGTTCTAGACATTTACACTGATGCGGGTGGGGATGTGTGTAAGGTCTTTGAACCCGATCCTCATCTGGCGTGAATCAGCACAGCTTCTTTGTCTTCAGTGGAGCGGTATTGATTTACACCAGCTGAGGATCTGGACCTAACTTCTGCAGCAAGGCTCCCAGGTGTCTGTGCAGCACATCAGTGCCGAATTCTGCATCCGCCTCAGACCGACTCAGGATGGAGGGGTTTATGGAATCTGATATAAAAGCAAGTAATCCAATGCATGCAATTTCCCCTGCACCATTTATTGTGTCAAATTTGAGATATTCTGTGCTGACCCCGGGTTTTCAGCTGACAGCAGATGGCAGTTTTTGCTAACGACGGTGCAGAAATTCATGGTAGAAGGGGTCTAGGTGGAAACCTGGAGGTCTGGATAGCTACACAGGAGATAGTCATGGTATTGGGGCACTCGGAAGGAGTGGGGATGATTTAGGATTTGGACAGCCCAGAGGAGATTGAGGGCTCTGGCAGCAGGGAGGAGATGTTTTTCTCTTTTCTCATTGGCAGAAGAGATGATCTGACATATTTTGGAGGGATTAAATTCCTAGCTCCCTACCCCAGCAACACTTGACAGCATCCAGCCAACCCATTGCTATTAGTCACTGTATTATTGGTATTGCGTAGGCACCAAGAGATTGCACCCAAGACTGAAGCTCCATGGTGCAGGGCACTGTACAAACACTTAGCAAGAGAGGCCCTGCCCTACAGAGCTTACAAAGCATAGGATCCGCCATTACACGCAACAAAGCTGCCTGTTTCTGCTAACACGATCAGCAATGAAGCAGTTAACATGTTAAAGGTTTTCTTTCCAACCATAAGGGCAAGAAACATAATTAGTCAAAAGTGAAGGTTTAGTTTATAGGGCCCAATTCTGCAGCAGTGGGATGGCTCTGTGGAAAAAAAAATCTCTGGCTGCAGAATTGCAGGAAATGCAGCCCCTTGCTATATATATGCAAATCCATCCTCCATTTAAACTGTGGTGATAAGCAGGTGATGAACTGCAGAGCTATGTGATAAAGTGCTTTTAGCATACACCTCCAATTGCCTCACCTGTGTGTACTAATCCATCTCCCGCTGAACTACTGCTAACATTCCAAACCCCTGAGCAACTTCCAACAGCTGCCACTAAAAAAATAAAACCACTAAAAAACTTGCCAGAAAGTGTTCCTCGTCTTTCCCCCTAATGTGCAGTTTTCACCTCAAAATTCTGCTGGCTCAGTACAGGCAATATTCAGGCCTGCACCAATGTCAGATTTAGTGTCTGATAGCTCATGACAATTCAGCTAGGAACAGGAGCTTTATATCCCTGAGTAGGAAAGATCCCCAGCTTTCCAGTGGGGCACATAGCACTTGTTTCTTGACCTGAAAGGTTCCAAGATATCAGACCTTTAAATGTTCTTTTTGTTCGTTGTTCTTTTTCTCTCCTTTGGCTGGCTGTACAGTTAGACATGGTTCCCAGCTAAGACATGGTTTAGCTTGGAAGGCTAAAAGATATGAAAAATCTTTAATAATACACAGTCTTAAAACTCTGTGAAGCATTTGTAAAGCAGTTTTTCTGTAATATATGTGGAGAATCCATAATGGTATGAAGGCTTTATTGGTACTCATGTGATGACCTGCATAGGTGAGTCGAGATGCTGGATTTATGGCTTATATTTATGGATTTATGGCTTATACAACCATCTATAACCCACTAACAATGCCCCCCAGCCAAGCTGTCTATCCCCCCTCGCTTCCTTTCCCCCCATGACGTGAGGGGTATTAACAGACCACTTCACCTAAATGAGCCCTTGAAATATGTGTTAACTGCATATGCTAAACAATCTGTTCCACCTTGCATTTTGCTGTGATGCTGGGAGTATCTTTCCCAGACCTGAAGGAGAGCTCTGTGTGGCTCGAAAGCTTGTTTCTCTCACCAACCGAAGTTGGTTCAATAAAAAATATTACCTCCCCCACTTTGTGTCTCTGATATCCTGGGACCAACACGGCTACGACAGCACTTCACAGCTGACTGATGGCTTTGCAACTTCTGAGTAATGCAGTGATCCTGAACTCATGCTGATCGAACTTTGTATCAGGCCACATTGTGATATGTGCGCTTGCACTCTCTCGGGCCGGTCTTACGCTACTGCCCTTTTCAACCGGACAGGGCCCAAATGTAGGATGCAATGTGTGACAAACACCAGCAAACATCACATTTTGTGGGATTGTTTCCTTTACTGTAAATAAACCTCTGATGTAAATAGTTTTTGACAATAAAAATGAAGGGGCAGCAGGTTGGTGTGGAAGGCAGGGACGTTGTGTGTGGGGAGGGTGTCTGACTGAAATCAATGGGAGTTTGGCCACTGCTTTCAGTGGGAGCTGGAGAGGCTATTCTTTCAGGACAGTCACTTGTGTGTGTGGTCCTGTTGGGATCCAGGAAGCTTGCCCACTACTAAAGGACCTCCCCCAGCCTAAGGGGAGGATCCACAGGTCCGGGATTCCAAATAATTGTGGGGGACAACTAATGAGATAACAGGAACGGGAGTGAGGTCACAGGGCTAAACGAAGGGAACTGGACGGGGACACTGAACAGAGAACCCCGGACAGTGCTCACTGCTCCTCGAAGGTGTCAAGGGAGCCAGCGGACGCCGCCCAGAGGAACTCCGCCCGGATGCGTGAACGGACCGAGGAGCGGAAATAGGCCCCACAGTCACAGGAAACCCCATCGGCCAGCCTTCTCTCCCTGGTTTTATAGATGGCCATTTTGGCCAGGGCTAGGAGGAGGTTGACAAGGAGGTCCCTAAAATGCTGGAGGCCCTTTTCCCTCTGAGCTGAGAAGGGGTTACCTCAGGTCAACTAGGGACACCTGAGTCCAATTAAGGGCTGCCTGTGACCTTTACAACATCTGTCTTCTGGTGAGAGAGGAGGAGAGGTGAGGGACAAGGTGCAGCAGGGAGAAGAGGCTTCTCCTGAGGGGGAAGGCTGCTCTCCTCCCTTTAGAGGAAACAGCGGAACTAGGGACTGGCACCCAGAGGGCAGCATAGTGGGATGACACCCCCGAAAAGGGGCAGGGAAAGATATTCCCTTGTTGTGTTCCAAGTTTGTTTCTTTGTTTGGCTGAAGAGTACAGCTTGGGCTTACCCTGAGGCCCCCCGGTACACACTGGAAAATAAAACCCGAGTGAGGAGTAAAAACTCTCCGGAGTGGGACTGATTTATTCCAGGACCCCCACCCCCATGGCCAGAGCGGGAGCGTTGAGCCCAGCGAAGTAAAGGAGGGGCCTTGCCACACTTGCATGTTAAGGGTCAGGTACGCACAGTTCAGTCCTTGTAAAGGCACTCTGTAGGGCAAACTGATCTTAGGAAGCAAGGCTTGCGTGGATTGCAGCACTGTGTGTGATGTAGGAGAGACTTGCATGTATCTAAGAGCCAAGGGATAGCAGTGGGATGGTACTGCAATCAGTGGAAATTTTTAAATCAAGATCGGATGTTTTTCTAGAAGATCTGCTCTAGTCCAATCAGGAATTGATTCCAGGAAGTCCTGTGGCCTGTGTTCTATGGGAAGGCAGATGAGATGATCGGAACACTTGCTTCTGGTTTTTTATCTATGAATTTGTGAATTGTTACATGAGGAGGCAGCAGACCTACAGCTGGATACTGTTATAACAGAGTGCCTTGTAAACACACACGCTCCGTTTACACTGAGTATTTTTAACTGGTTTTTTTCCTCCCCTTTCTTTCAACAGATAGACAAGACATTTCAGAATTCTGTTTTAAGAAAAAAATATATCCGGTCACGTGTTGTCAGACTGAGGTATGTAAAATTACAGCCAGGAAATCCAGGAGAAGATGTAATGGGGTGTTTATCCTGCCCCAACATCCTGTTCCAGCTATGACTATCCTGCTGAATAGCCAGTTGTGGGGCCCCCCAATCCTACGGTGATTGCTGTTGCCTGCTAACCCTTGCTCCAGTGGGGCTCCTTGCTGGTGCAGGGGTCTGGCCACACAGAGCTCATTGCAGGACTGTGGCTGTAGGCAGTACAGAGAACAGTCTGTCTAGCTGATAGTCCACCATTACTATGCCTGGAGTTTCCAAGCGTACGATCTGAGTTGCTGGAGGAATTGGAGGGGTAATGCTTACATCTCTGGAAGTCGATCCTGAAAGCGCAGTTCATGATGGTCTTTTGACCTTCGGTTAAACAAGGCAGGAATGTAATCTGCTAACCACTAAACCTCATTTGAATTGGTTGGTTGTGGCCTGTAGATGACGGAGAAGATTGGTGAAATTTATGTACACCAAAACTAGATGCATTGTTTTGCTGGGATCTGCAGTAGGCACTAGCTCATACTGCAAGCACACCACTGAGCTGTCCAAAACTGAAAGGGAGAGAGTCAATTCCTTCATTATAATGTAGAATTTTATTTTTCATTTTCAGTTCTCTCTTTAAAGTGTACTATAAGGATTAGATGCCTGGGCAGTCACAATATTACACTCACTCACATGTACTAAACCCTCAAGACAAACCAAAGCTACTTCATGATCGTATTGGTGTGGGTGGGTCCCTCCTTATATCTCCAGTCTTTATCATCCTGCCTCAGGCCTCGATCCAGGAGACCGCATCAGTGGTTTGAACTCTAGTACTTGTTTATGTGTTTAGCCTGGAGGTTCTTTGGAACAGGGCAGTCGTTTGTAATTTGGCCAGGAAGTGCCATGCCTCTCTGTGGTGCACTATAAATCATACCAGTGCTCATGACTTACTGAAACAGGCGACATGTCCCCTGTCTCAAAGTGTTTGGCTCTGGATCTTTTAATTTACATTTCCTGGAGCGTGAGATGGAGCTGATAAGAACATAACATAAGAATGGCCATACTGTGTCAGACCAAAGGTCCATCCAGCCCAGTATCCTGTCTACCGACAGTGGCCAATGCCAGGTGCCCCAGAGGGGGTGAACTTAACAGATAATGATCAAGTGATCTCTCTCCTGCCATCCATCTCCACTCTCTGACAAACAGAGCCTAGGGACACCATTCCTTACCCATCCTGGCTAAGAGCCATTAATGGACTTAACCTCCATGAATTTATCCAGTTCTCTTTTAAATCCTGTTATAGTCCTAGCCTTCACAACCTCCTCAGGCAAGGAGTTCCACAGGTTGACTGTGCGCTGAGTGAAGAAGAACTTCCTTTTATTTGTTTTAAACCTGCTACCCATTAATTTAATTTGGTGGCCCCTAGTTCTTATGGGAACAAGTAAATAACTTTTCCTTATTCACTTTCTCCACACCATTCATGATTTTATATACCTCTATCATATCCCCCCTTAGTCTCCTCTTTTCCAAGCTAAAAAATCCTAGCCTCTTTAATCTCTCCTCATATGGGACCCGTTAATGCCAGTATATCTTTTTTGAGATGAGGGGACCACATCTGTATGCAGTATTCAAGATGTGGGCATACAATGGATTTATATAAGGGCAATAAGATATTCTACGTCTTATTCTCTATCCCTTTTCTAATGATTCCTAACATCCTGTTTGCTTTTTTGGCTGCTGCTGCACACTGCGTGGACGTCTTCAGAGAACTATCCACAATGACTCCAAGATCTTTCTCCTGATTAGTTGTGGCTAAATTAGCCCCCATCATATTGTATGTATAGTTGGGGTTATTTTTTCCAATGTGCATTACTTTACATTTATCCACATTAAATTTCATATGCCATTTTGTTGCCCAATCACTTAGTTTTATGAGATCTTTTTGAAGTTCTTCACAGTCTGCTTTGATCTTAACTATCTTGAGCAGTTTAGTATCGTCTGCAACCTTTGCCACCTCACTGTTTACCCCTTTCTCCAGATCATTTATGAATAAGTTGAATAGGACTGGTCCTAGGACTGACCCTTGGGGAATACCACTAGTTACCCTTCTCCATTCTGAAAATTTACCATTTATTCCTACCCTTTGTTCCCTGTCTTTTAACCAGTTCTCAATCCATGAAAGGATCTTCCCTCTTATCCTATGACAACTTAATTTACGAAAGAGCCTTTGGTGAGGGACCTTGTCAAAGGCTTTCTGGAAATCTAAGTACACTGTGTCCACTGGATCCCCCTTGCCCACATGTTTGTTGACCCCCTCAAAGAACTCCAGTAGATTAGTAAGAAACTATGGTTTCCCTTTTCAGAAACCATGTTGACTTTTGCACAACAATTTATGTTGTTCTATGTGTCTGACAATTTTATTCTTTACTATTGTTTCAACTAATTTGCCCAGTACTGACGTTAGACTTACCAGTCTGTAATTGCCCGGATCACCTCTAGAGACTAATGGTACCCATCTCAGTGATTGGAGAGGTGTGCCTGCAAGAATTTACCATAATTTCTGTGTGGTTCAGCACAGGAAGTAGGGGTGGGGAAGGAAGAGGAAAAACGCAGTGTGACACGTGTGATAAGATAATCACTTGATGATAATAATAACCTTGAGGCTGATGCTAAACAAAACAGCTTGCTGGAAAGGACATTTATAGCTACAGGATCTAGATTGTGGCAGGGACCATGTGACTGTAAAATGCCTGGTGCCTTTTGAGTGGTTACTGTAGTATAAAGTAATGGGTCTCTCCATTGCCCAGCACCAGCAGATAACAGGAAAACCCAATTCTGGTTTTGAGAAGTGTTCTACTTGCTGCAGATTGTCATTGTGAGGCTGATTCAGTGAATTCTGTATAAGCCGTTTGAATCATGTTTTTTTTTTAATGTATTTCCCTTTTCTGTCTATTATTTATTTATATTAAAGTAGCACCTCGAAGCCCTAGTCTTGGACCAGGACCCCATTGTGCTGGGCACTGTGATGGCCAAGATGTCACAGAATTATGAGAAGCTCTCTCTTTTCCAATCAGCTTCTCCTTGCAGTCTGAGTCATCCAGTGATACTAAAACACAAAGCTTGTGTATCACAATTCATGCACAGCATCCAATGTGAAGTAACTGATGTCACCAACTGTGGGTTGCGTCATCACTTAATGAATTGGGAAGGAAGAAGAGGCTGAGTGGAAAGGAGAGAGTCTCTTGACACACCCTCTCTTTTTAATTGGTCAGCAGTCATGGGAAAGTATATACACAAAGAGATTGGTCAGCAGTCATGGGAAAGTATATACACAAAAAGCATGTAAGAATATAAGAGTTACCATACTGGATTAGACCTATGAGTTAGGTAGTTCAATACTCTGCCTCTAGCAATGGCTAGTAACTGATGCTGCTGAGAAAGTCATAAATAAATAATGATAATGAACAAATTCAGTCCTTGTATAACTTTCCTACTTTCAATGGAGTCTATACCTGGGATCCTTTGCTGTGAATTTAGCCTTCACCGTCGTTCATATGTGGAGGAGTTTCTTCCTAATCCTCTCAAGTGATGAGTTTATACCCTGGGGAATAAGTTTTGAGTACCTTACTCAGTGAGCTAGTTTCCACACTAACAAAGATCATGTACATATCAGTTCAAAATTATCCTATTCATTCTCAAATATAGCCACAGTATTAGTCTGGCAGAACACTGACGTTATTAAAGTTACATTACATGTCTAAATGTTGGCTGGATTAAACCTGTGGTTCTTTAGCATTAACTCTTGCCTTTTCCCAGTCTTAAAAAGACCACTGCAATAGTCATTGCAAGTTACAGAGGTGTCTGTATGTGGAACCAGTTATCCACCCGTTCTTCTTAATGATACGGTTCTGTTGTTAAAAGCACCTTATGGGGAGTTGGGGGGAACTTTTCAGTTGTAACTAAAGTGGACCCTTGATTTGTTGGAGAGTTTCAGTGATTACTATGTGGTTTCTGCAGTCCTACACCGCTCCAGGGTTCCCAGGCAGAGACACTGAACTCAGCCTTATCTCCATCCAAGTCTGGGGTGGCAGAATGGTTTTAGTCAGCCCCTCTCCTTCTGCACAAGGTTTCCCCTTTGCTAAGGCCTGTAGATTTGTTTATTTGTGAGTTACTGGGGCCTGGACTTTCAAAGCTGGGTGCCTAAAGTTAGCCCCCTAATACCATATATAGGCTGCTGGCACCTACACTAATTGTCTGATGTTTTCAGAATTGCTGAGTCTCCACCCATTGAAATCAAGGAGAGCTGCAGGTGACCAGGTTATTTGGGTGCCCAATACAGAATGACTGACCCGTCTCTAGGCACCCAGGGTTGGGAATTTTGGCCTGGCTGCCCATTCATAAGAAGGGCTGCTTCTCCCTGGGTGTAGCTTTCTTGCATAAATCTGTTTAGTCACAATGTCCTGGCACCTGCTCAGATTTTTCAGCACTTCCCTCTCTCTTTACACAACCTATGGCAATCTACATAATCCCTTAAATTAATTTGAAATCACTGTAGGATCTAATGAAAAACCAGGATGTGTAGGAAGAGAGAAGCAGATAAGTCACTTACCTGTGTCTTGTTGGTTTGCAGCCCTGACATTGGCGGAGTGATGGCACAGGTTGTGCTCACGTTCCTTTTCTCCGCCACTGATAACAAAGCAGCATTCCTGGGAAAAGTCGATAGTGTCCTACAGAAGAAACTGAATAAATATTCTGGGCCTGTGCGAATAGATCTTGCATCTTCTACAATCTCAGGTAAGTGTCTCATGGCTCTGTTTTGCTCTTGGTTTGTTCTTTGTGCATTGCCTCTCTTTGTATAAGGCACATTATTTTGCATTGTAAATGTGAGTTGTTTCCTTTGTATATCTTTTCTCAGAGGAACTCTGGGTGAAAGTCATCTCTGTGCCTAGGGCTAGAATAAAGCCTGTGTGCCCTTAAGCCTTCTTATTAGTGCTTAAGGGGGCCTTCAGTGGGCCATATGCTTTGTGCTGGCCTTTTCTGCACAGGGAGGATGAATTTCACCCCTAGGGCAATGCTGGTAGCTGTGGGAATGGACAGCCCTCGTTGGTACTGCTGAACTGCAGCCGGCAGCAAAACAAATAAGCACACTCCTTGGCTTCCAGGGCGCTTTGCTTCTTCCCTTAACCTTACAAACGTGACACTGTGAGAGCATCTGAAAACACATTCCAGCTCTGTCGCCATGCATGGGTCAGGCTCTAAAACATCCTTCCTGACCTCCTTTCTGGGGTTGGTTTGTTTTGTTTTGTTTTGTTTTTTGGTGAGTTTCCCGTCATTCCCTCATCAAACCCAGTGAATGTTTCCACTTATTTTAAAAGTTTCAGCACTGTCATTTTGGTACGGTAAAAGTTACAGAACTGTCACTTTAAGGATCAGTTCCCTCTGTGTGCTGCTGCCCAGTTAGGAAACTTTCATGCAGATTTACGGCCTTTGTTTTGCATATGAATAGGCGAGCTTCACTTAGTCTCTCTTCCTTTGGAGGTGGGAGTTGGTTTAGACTATCCAAGGGTAAATAGCTGGACAGAAAGAAGTAAACACCTGCACCTTCCAGCACTGCAAGCTTTCTTCTTGCTCCACTTCTAAGTCACGCAATCCTCCCTGAGATGATATAATACGCTCCTGGGCGTTGTAGTGCCCTGTTTTCCCGTAACAGTGTATTTAGACTATCTGTTGCAGATAAGTGCAGGCCAGAGGGATATGTTGAAATTTCAAGATCAGTGCTGATAGTGCAGGAGCATTTGGTCAGACTCCGTGTTTGCTGGATCCAGGGTTTCTCCCAGTCACAGATGACAGCAAGCTGCCTCTCCTTCCTTCTCTCAGCTCTTGTAATGGATGGGCTGCCTTGCAGGAATGGAGTAAGACCTAAATGTGAGCTGGCTCATGCAAAGTGTTTCCTCAGGAACGAGCCATTTGTAACCTGTGATGTGGAGAAGTGGAGACTCCACTGGTTAAAAATCAGACCGATCACCCCCCTGCCAGTGAGCTTTGTAGCAAAAGTTCTGCTTTGTATTATTATTTATTATTATTCATATTCCAGCAATGCCTACAGATCCCATTCAGTGATCAGGGCTCCATTGTGCTAAAACGTGTATAAACAAAAAAAACTAAAGTCCCTGACCCAGAAAACTCACCATTTGGGATTTCAACCATATGCAGCCGGTGAACAATGCGACAGATGGTGGTGGAAGGGAATGAGGCGGACTAGGTAACAGAGAGAGAGATTTGCATAAATTAGAAGTCTCAGTGGTCTCCGCAGTTGTGGGAGGCTGCCAGCCTATCTGACGGCAGGGAGGAGTCATTTGCAGGTTTAAGGCAGAGGTACGTTCTAAGGAGGGATTTTAGACGAGCACAAGGTGCTGGCTTTGTGAGTTTTGTTAGCGACTTCTCACACTTCAGGAGCTGCAGAGGGGAAAGCACAGTGGTTGCCTGATTAGCTGCGTATAATCAGAATCTAGTAAATGATGGGAATTAGATAAAATGATGCAAAAGCTTTGTTTTTCTAATCGACAGATGCATCATGGCCAGGACTGTTAAGATACTATAATTGCTTGCAGTAACTCACTAGTTAAATGGAATCAGATTGTTCATTAAATACTCTATTACAGTAAGATGATGTCTCAGAATAGGTTTTATCAAGTTATCTGATTACTTATAGGATGAGAAGTACTGCGGCTAATCTTTGTGTTGCTTTTTCTTGTCTACCCTGATCTGAATGTGAAACAATGATGACAGCATAGTTCTAGTACTCCATACAATGTGCAGTTTACATATGTGATGCAAAGACAATGTAAACATAAAACAATGCCCTGCTCTTTCTGGGAAAGAATAATAAGAGTTTCCATTTGGGATCCACGCCTCGGCAAATAAATAGATTTTAAGCAGTTCTAACAATCCTTTAGAGTGACAGATGGACTTATCCGAGCCTTCCAGACCTGAGTATCCCTGTGCTTTGGAGGGAGCTAGGTGATTTGGAATGTTTGCACCCAGATCCAAATGTTTTATGTTTCGGCATTATCCCTGCAACAGGCAGAAGTGAAACCCTTCAACTGAATGTTGGGGTGTCTGGAAGTCCCGAGGAGGATCTCAGGTTTGCAGTTCAGGCCTAACTATTTCAAACAACATGTAACACAAAGTGCCCTATCCAGCATCAACCTTTAGAACAAAAAGGACAAGTAAATTCTGAGGGCACCAAGCTTTTGCCCCGGTTATGAGGTATCCTTACCAACTTCTGCCTCATTCCATCTTATTTCTTGTGGCCCTTACAAAACATAAGGGTATTCCTACGCATATTCTTAATGGCTGCTTAAAGCCATCATAGACCCTTTCACTGTATGTCATTTACCAAAGCCTGTGGGTTTGTGCCATAATATGTAAAAAAGCATCACTAACTGGCTGAGCCCTTATTGAAAATCCAGGTCAGGTACTCATTTGCATGGCACACTAGGAGGTTCCAATAGGGAGAATGAGTAAACCTTCCTCCTAGTATCTAATCAACTTGTTGTTAAACACTATGTCTCAACTTGTACTTGGTTCAAAACTAGTGATGCTGGGGAGCAGCTGGAACAAAGTGCCCGTGAGTCTGGTGCCCCATCGGTGATCCTGCAGCCGTGATCAAGGGCAGCTTTGCAAAGCTGGGGTGAAAATTCACCAGCTCGGGCACAACATTTGGTTTGCCCTCCCATACCAGAGTGGTGGAGACAGATCTGTTGGGAAGACTGACAGTATTGAGCTAGTCTGTTGACAACAAAAACACCTTGCACCAAGTCAGCCAGGAAATAGGAATTTTGCAAAGCTGAAAAAAGGGACAAATACAGCAGGTGTCTATGTTTTTTCTCATCATTACACACTGGAAAGGAAATAGTATTGACAGAGAGATCTGCAGAAACACATTAGATTTGGTAGATAATATACTGAAGATACTGCAGTTATACTTAATAATTTGTAATTGTATTTAATATTTCTGCAGCAGAAAGATAATGGTGTCTTTGTACACCAAACACAGTAGAAAATACAGAGATGTCTGGAATCTCTCATCTGCTTCTGTGAGCTCCTGGGAGATATTCCAAAGCTTCCTGTCTCTTCTCAATATTATGCCTGCTTCTGCAGGTGCAGCTGGAAGCCAGTCAAGCCCGTATTCTTTTGTGGGCTCCAGGTAGGCTGCAGTAGCTCATAGTACAAGTTCTCCTGGAAGAGAAAGTAGGTCCCATTTTCACCAGAAAAGTCCCATTTTCACCAGATAACAATAAGGCAGCAGGAGGGGAAGATAGTAATGATAGGTGCCTTAGAAACACCTGAGGTAATAGATTCATTCTCCTACTGACAATTGGTGTGGAGAGGGATGTGAATCATGGCTCAATTTCTTCTTCCTTTGCAGAACTGGTACCAGAGGAGAAGGCGTACATGGCCTAATTTCTTTCCCTTCCTCCCACCCTTTCTCAATCAGGAGGATTAGAAGGGGAAGCAATTCACAGCCTGATCCCTTCCCCGCTCCAGCAAGGGGACCAAAAAGGAAGGCAATAACCAACCCATTTCCCTCCTCTCTGCCAGCTCGCAGGCCTTGCCAAGTGCAAAGCTGGTTATTTGCTTCTGTCTGAAAAAAAAAAACTAGTTGGAAGATCGTTGGCGCCACACCAAAGTAAGCAGAACGTATTCTCATCTGTCCCAGAGCCAGAGGTTTTGACCATGAACAACATGGGTCACAAATTGGTTTCATATAAGAAGACATCTATTATTATTTTTATTTATTTATCTACCACCCAAAACTTGCTAGATGCTTTACAAGCACAGAGACCAGCATCTAGGAGGTAGATGTTCTCACTTGTCCTGATTGGACCCTCCTTTGTTACCATGCAGATGAGTATCTGACCTGGATTTTTCCTGAATGCTTAATTGGGTTATGTCTCAAATAGTGTATTTGGCAGCCTGCATATTTCCACTTGGATACAAGTGACAACAACCTGGAGGAGAAAAGTAGAACATACATTCCCACTCTGAAAAAGCACATGGCGCTATCAAGACCTGCTGCTCACATGCCCTTGATCTGGCATTGCTGATATGTTTCAGCATTGACCCCTGCACTGTTTAGAAAGGCTGGGTGGGCTGGAGCGTAGGAGACTGAACAGAGGCAAATTTCTGTTAACATTTTATTCTGTAAGGATTTGCTGCATGGTTAAGGTGCTGCGCTGGAACTCAGGAAATCAGTTGGGCAAGTCACTTAGGTACATTGACACTGCAATACAAGACCTGCGGCACAGCCGTGGCTAGCCTTGCTCAGCTGGCTCAAGCTTGCGTTGCTTGGGCGATGGGGCTACAAGTCACTGTGTAGATGTGTGGGCTCGGTCTGAAGCCCAGGTGATGGGGATGGGTCTCAGAGCCCAGGCTCCAGCCCTAGCCCAAATGCCTAGGCTGCTATTTTTAGCCCCGCAGCCCAAGGCGATTGACCCAGGCTCTGAGACTTGGTGCCCCAGGTTGTTTTTACTGCAGTGCAGACATACCCTAAAGCTCTCTGTGTGCTTCCTGTCTCTGCCCTTTGTCTGTCTTGACTATTTACTTTGTAAGCTCATTGGGATTACATGTTTGTGCAGTGCCTGGCACAATGGGGTCTTTAGATGCTACTGTAATAATAATAATTGCCTGTTGGTTGCAGTCAGTGGTGGTCATAGAGCCTAAACTGGTGGTTAGTTTACCACACTGAATACCTATGCTCAAGTGGCCAGTCTCCCAGAGCAGTCTGAGTCCACACCAGAGTCTAGAGAAGTACAGGGCTCCGCTTGCCACTCTGCTTTCTCCCTGTGCCCTCCCTTCATAAACGTGACGGACTGCTCTGGAAGCATGTTGTAGTAGCCAGGCAAGGTACTAACAAACTTCAACAGGACTTTTATTTTTTACAGTGGAAACCTCTTTTCCAAGCTGCTGCTGCACCCTCAGTAGCTCTCCCTCAGCCTCTTCAACTCCTCCCCCCTCCTTCCTGTTTCCTGTCCTTTCAGACTCCCAGCAGCCAGTGCTCCCAATTCTAATAATTACAAGCAACGTCTAAACACCACACGTGTCTCATTTACTGATACTTTCACTTTGTCAATCAGACACGATGCCAGGAGATTCCATGTCTTGAATTACAGATTCACTGAGAGGAAAACACAATAGCTTGTATGACATGGATGGCAAATAGTACTTACGACCCAAATGGGAGACCAACGCTTAGGTCCTAAAGTGATAGGCGTTTTAGACACACAGACAGATAGACGTATAAGAAAAACATGGGACAAAAATTGCACAAAGGATAAGTCAACTTTGAAATAATTCAAGGAACTTTTATTTAACCATAATTAAAGTTTCTACAGCCTCAATTTCAGATATACTTGACAAGAGTATATCTGATGTACACTCTTTTCATTAATAGCCAGTGAAATAACACCCCATACTGGGTCAGACAAATGGTCCATCTAGCCCACTATTCTGGCTTCTGACAGTGGCCAATGCCAGACGCTTCAAAAGAAATGAATATTACAGGGCAATCATCAAGTGATCTATCCCCCTGTCATCCAGTCCCAGCATCTGGCAGTCAGAGGCTTAGGGACATCCAGAACATGGGGTCGCATCCCTGACCATCTGTGCTAATAGGTATTGATGGACCTATCCTCCAGGAACTTATCTAAATACTTTTTTTGAACCCAGTTATAATTTTGGCCTTCACAATATCCCCTGGCAATGAGTTCCACAGGTTGACTGTGTGTTGTGTAAAGAAGTACTTCCTTTTGTTTGTTTTAAACCTGCTGCCTATTCATTTCATTGCATGCCTCTGCTTCTTGTGTTACATGAAGGGGTAAATAACACTTCCCTATTCACTTTCTCCACACCATTCATGATTTTATAGACTTCTGTCATACCTCCCCTTACTCATCTCTTTTCCAACCTGAACAGTTCCAGTCTTTTTAATCTCTCCTTATATGGAAGAGGTTCCATACCCCTCATCATTTTTGTTGCCCTTCTCTGTACCTTTCCATTTCTAATATATTTTCTGAGAGGGGGCAAACAACTGCACGCAGTCTTCAAGGTGTGGGAGTACCATGGATTTATATAGTGGCATTATGATATTTACTGTCTTATTATCTATCCCTTTCCTAATGGTTCCTAACATTTGTATTAGCTTTTTTTGACTGCTGCTGTGCATTGAGCCAATGTTTTCAGAGAACTATCCACAGTGATTCTAAGATCTCTTTCTTGAGTGGTAACAGCCAATTTATATCCCATCATTTTGTACGTATAGTTGGGATTATGTTTTACAATGTGCATTACTTTGCATTAGTAACATTGAGTTCCAGCTGCCATTTTGTTGCCCAGTCACCCAGTTTTGTGTGATCCCTTTGTAGCTCTTCGCAGTCTGCCTGGGACTTAACTATCTTGAGTAGTTTTGTATCATCTGCAAATTTTGCCCCCTCACTTTTTCTAGATCATTTATGATTATGTTGAACAGCACTGGTCCCAGTACAGATCCTTGGGGGACCCTGCTATTTACCTCTCTCCATTGTGCAAACTGACCATTTACTCCTGCCCTTTGTTTCTTGTCTTTTAACCAATTACCAATCCATGAGAGTACCTTCCCTCTTATCCCATGACTGCTTACTTTGCTTAATATTCTTTGGTGAGGGACCATGCGAAAGGCTTTCTGAAAGTCCAAGTACATTATATCCACTGGATCACTCTTGTCCACATGCTTGTTGACCCCCTCAAAGAATTCTAATAGATTGGTGAGGCATGATTTCCCTTTACAAAAGCCATGTTGACTCTTCCCCAGCAAATCGTGTTCATTTATGTGTCTGATAATTCTGTTCTTTACTATAGTTTCAACCAATTTGCCTGGTACTGAAGTTAGACTTACCGGCCTGTAACTCCCAGGATTGCTTCTGGAGTTGTTGTTTTTTTAAATTGATGTCACATTAGCTATCCTCCAGTCATCGGGTACAGAATTTGAGTTCCTTCAGAACTCTCAGATGAATACCATCTAGTCCTGGTGATGTATCACTATTTAATTTATCAACTTGTTCCAAACACATCCCAGTCTGGAACAGATGCAATTATAAACTACTTATTATGGGTGGTTTAATGATTAATAGATATTTCCAATAAATAGTTAATTCATTGTTATAGAGTCTATTAGGTCAATAGATTGCTTATAACTATAACACCTTCTGATGTGCTTCTAACAATCTGTAACACGTGATACTCATGTAACATGCTTGTGAAATCTAGAAATCATTTAGTAACCCTTTATAAACCTTTCACACATGGAAGCTTAATATAAATTGTGACCGATAAATCTGAGTTAAAATAGGGACAGTCTTCCTAAATAGAAAGTTGAGAGGGACAGGATTACAATTTTGTTGACAGAAAAAATCATAGGTCTGTGTGCAACTCCCACTGACATCGGTAGGGGAGTGAACGGGGCACCCAGAGAGGAAAAGCAGTGATATTTTGTCTTAACTTTCACACCATCCTCTGCCTGCCTCAGCCCTGCTCAGTGCAAGTGGGGCATGTGTGAGAATTATATCATCTGCAGATAAAGTCCCTCGGGCAATTGTCACAAAATTGCTCAACTTTCAGGAGGAAATTAAAATTCAAACATAGTCAGCAGAATCAGAAGTGTGTTTTCAGGAGAGAGTTTACCGTGTATATTCCATAAGTATGCAGTGGGATGAATTTATCCCAGCTTTGTCCAGAGTCCCTGCCCACCCCCAGGAAGCTGGTCTCTGTGTTTTCTGGTACACTCCTAGAACACCACAGTAATGAGAGACCCCAACTTTCAACTATCCATGATACTTCCATGTACCTTTATTAATGTAGCTCCTGAGCAAGTCTCAATCTTTACTGTATTCATTCTCACAACCACCTGTGAGGGAGGGCAGTGCTGTTATCCCCATTGGGCAGATGGGGAACTGGGGCACAGAGAGACTAACAGGGGAACTTGCCCAAGTCCGTAGTGGAGCAAGGACTGGAACCCTAGTCTTCTGAGTGCCATGTCTACACTACCACTTATGCTGGTAAAATGTATGTCACTCAGGGGTGTGGAAAAACGTTTTGTTGATGTAGTTTTATTATGTTGACGGGAGAGCTCTCTCCCATTGGCGTAGAGCGGCTACACAAGCGATCTTACAGTGGTGCAACTGCATCAGTACAGCTGTGTTGCTGTAAGTTCACTCGTTTAGACGTGGCCCCAGGCTAGCACCCTCACTACTGGCCCATCCTTCCTCCCTTCTGATTTGCTGAGAAGAAAACAAGAGATGGGACTGATTTCTGAAGCATTGGTGAGAGATTGTTGAGCCTCAACATGTGTCTGGATGGAACTGAAGTACAAAAGCAGTGCACCTGCAGAAAGAAACAACCAGACGCTATTCAACGTGTATGCAAAAGCTGGCTGGAAGATACATTAATAGACTGAATAATATTTAACTGTGTGATGGGGTGAACTCACACCGCACTGGATGGGGAAGGGTTAACTCCTCACTGTGGGCAGAGGAAGCCACACCCCCACATCCCTACTGGGCATGCTCGAGCTGTAGCAGCAGTATAAGAGGGAGCAGCCTGGCTGGGCTTACTGCCTGAAGCTCCTTGCCAGCTCCTGTCCAGGAACCACTGGGGCCCTGGACCACAGAAGCGAGAGGTGCTGAGACCCACACAGATGCCCAGCTACCTATGGACACCCCAGGGAGGTCAGAACTACAGGGAGTTGCACCAGCCGAAGAACCATTGTCCTGAGTGTTGCGGATGGATCCCTGCTGACCCAGTGACAGACACACTCGCCACTGCCAAGGCCCTGGGCTGGGACTCAGTGGAGCAGGGATGGCCCAGATCCCCCTACTTGGCCACCACGCCCCTGCTTGACCATACAGCCCCGCTCAGAGGGCAACTTTAGTGACTCCGGCCGCTGGGCCGTACAACCCCGCCCAGAGAGCGACTTTATTGACTCTGGCCGGTAGGCCATATAGCTGCGCCCAGAAGGTGGCTCCGGCTGTTAGGCTATACAGCCCTGCCCGGAGGGCAACTTTATTGACTCTAGCCAGTAGGCCATGCAGCCATGCCCGGAGGGGTATCTCTGTCGACTCTGGCCACTAGACCTGGCTGCTGGTGAACCCAGAGTATCATTAATGACTCTGGCTGCTAGGCCTTACTGCCCTGTAGACCCAGGGTATCTCTGTTGACTTTGGCCATTGGGCCTTACTGCCTTGCAAACCCCGAGATACCCCTATGGACTCTGGCAGCTAGGCCTTACTGCCCAGCAGAGAAGGGCTGCCCTCCCCCCCGCCGCCCGGATGTGGGTGACGTGACCCTATTGCCCTTTGGAGCAAGGCGATTCCATAGATTCCAGCCATTGGGCCTTAAAACCCTATGGATCAAAGCATCTCTACGGACTCCTGCCCTTAGGTCTCATGTCCTGGAGACAGGGGGCAGCTTGAAGGATAGGGTGAACTCACCCCGCGCTGGATGGGGTCTCCCTATCCCGTCACAAACTGTTATTAAAGACTGCAAGTTCTGGTCCCCTTGAGGCAAGGCTTAATGTTGCAAGGTATAGTTTGTGGTCCCCTTTTGAGGAGTTTATTGTGAAAATGGTTGGAAATCAGAGGTGTGCTGTTTCTTAGAAGGGGTAATGTATAGTGGGCCAGACCTTCCCCTACCCCCCCTGTATAGAGGCCGTGTTGTACAGAGGATCTAAGAAGTATTGTAGAGCAGGAATCTTTCCACCTAAGCCAGTGGCTTGGCATGGACTGGTTGTGCAGTTACAACAGCGCATGCTGCATTCTTCATGGCCTGTTTTCCTTGTGCAGCAAAACCATGTACTCCTGCTACAGGTATGACATTTGCTTCCCCGCTTCTGCAGCCATGGCTAGACCCTGAGCTTGTTCTTCAGAAACACTCCTTCTCCTCACACTATAGTGACAGATTGGGCTTGGACTCGACTTTTCCTACGCAACACAAAGGTGAATAAATCTCTAGATGAAGCCTGAGAGTTTGCCTAACTTTTTGTCTTTCTATTTTTAACTGATCACGAAAGGCAAAGATGAAGCTTTATTTCATTGGGTGTCTGGGGCTTGCTCAGCATGACCAGACCCCAGCAGTGGTGATCAATTGTCTATTGCTTAGTGACAGGAGAAATTCTAAAGGGCGAGAGGGTTGGCTCAGTTAAGCACCTACAACACTGGATTTCTTATCACACCCTTTTAGAACGGTCCAAACTGTTTAAGGCCCTGATCCTGCAATGGGACTACTCACATACTTAAAGTTACCCAAGCGCTATAAAAGTTTGCAGGATTGGGGTATACGCCTGTAAAACTGCATAGTCTGTCATGAGATTTCCAGTACTCTTTATTGTCCATCTGGCCAAAAATACTGCAGGATCATCCTGTTCATGTTTTCTTCTCATCTGCCTGGAACCTTGAAGTACAGAGGTGCCCAAAATCAATATTGGGGGTTACATACTAAATTTCAGACACCCCCCCCAAGAGCTGTAGTGTGGGGTCAGTTTGAATACTTGGCAAAGATTCGGAGATTTGTTGTTTTACCCCCACTAGCTAGCCTATCCCTAGTGCCAATTTCACTTGCCAACAGAAATATGTGGTCTTTGTACAAATGTTTAACTGCATCTGTGCATCTTAAACAGTGAAGAATTTGCCACTTAAAGAAGGGCTGTTTCGATTGGAATTAATACCAATTTCACTTTTACAGTGCCAGAAAACTTAGCTTTTGAGGGGCTTACTTTTCTTTCAGATAAAGAAGCACAAATATCTTTGATTCAGTCATATGCCCCAGATGGCTTAGTGATGGTTTGGGTGTCCATATTTTTCTTTCTTAATATTTTTCATTTTAATCGTCACTACCCTGCACGTTTGGGTGCAGTACCTGGAAACACTTTCAAATATACAGGAGCAAGCTATATTATTAGATTGCCTTTAAAAGCACCAGTTCTGTTCATATTTATGCAAAAATTGCATGCAGAAACTACTGGGGAAAATAAAAGTTCCTAGTGGAACTGAAATGGGAAATTCGTGTGCCTAGAAGATAATGCAGTTACCTGTGCAAAACTGTTGACATGCATGAGTCTTCCTAGTTATGCATACATTTGCACTGTGTAAACTACCTGAGTGAAATCCAAGCTCCATTTATGTTAATGGGGATCTTACACTTTATTTTTTCCTTCCTTCATACAAACAATGGCCCCTGCAACCAAAAAGAAAATCAGTAAGAGGTAAAAGACTAGCTTTTCTGATACTGACACTGAAATGTTGTTTAGCAACATTAAAATATGAATATATTTTTCTCTATATATCCTCTCTGGACATTCCTAGTGAGGAGCAAATCACATTCATTATGCAGCGTTAGTTTATGAAACTTTAAATCTCTGAAACATTCATACCTCTGAAATTTTAAAAAGGTAGGCTGGAATGTACAAATACCCAATAGAAGGTGGGTACCCAACTACCTTCAGCTCCTTGGAAAATTCCACCCTTCATTGTTGGTCTGTAATACCCTATTAACAATCTAAACATATTCTTTCACTTTTGATATCTGCTTAAGTACATATACTTGCAATTAAAAATGAAATTTATACCTCAGTTATCTGATTTATAGGCGACTGAAACTAATAATTCACAAAGTGGCTTTCAAGATTTCTTAATTGGTTACATGTGAGGGCAACTGTATTACTTAAAGGTCTTTACACATTTAGGAAACTATTCCCAGTTCAGAAAGACTGAATGATATACACAGTGTTGTTGTAGCCATGTCGGTCCCAAGATATTAGGAGACAGCGGTTTGGCCTTGGCCCAAGAAGACAGGACAGAACAGCACAGTTGGCCCTAATTGCTAGCCTGATCAGCAAGGTTATGGAATAAATAAGCACTCTTTGGAGACAGGGCTGAGGCATGTTGGCAGGGAACCATGCGGAAGTCCAGCTGTTGACGATGCTGTGGATTCACCTTGTGAGGCTATCCATCCAGTTCCTTTTAGGGCCCTAACTTCACTCAAAATACATTCAAAAAAACCACAAAGAAGGGGGAAAAACTAAGGCCAAACGTTTCAAATTATGCAAGAAGCCAAGACACCTAAATCCATATGGAAGCACAACAATAAGGGCTGAGTACCCAGCAGCTCCCATTGTTTTGGTTTTTTTGGTTTTTTTTTTTTAAATGGGTGCTGCTCATGCTCCTCACTTGCGAAAATCATGCCACGTATTTAAGGCTTCTGAATCCTCACAGATGCTCTAATTTTAGGCCCCTGGTTTTGGCCTTTGTCACCTAACTTTATAAACCCATGTTTGAAATTTTTGACCTGAGCTCCAATTCTCTACAGTGCAAAGCCTGCTTTGTAACATGCTAGTGGCTCAAAGCAGTCTGACGCCAGTGATCTGGTCACATGAGGGGTCCTTTCCCAGTCCTAGAGGGACCTTTGGTAGGGATGAGCTCCTGCAGTGTTTCCTATGCCACTTCACTCCCAGCCTTCAGTGTAGGGGGCATGGGCCGGGCCACTGTGCAGCTGTCCCCTCCCCCCCAAAAAAAGTAACACTCCTACCTTAGGACATACGCTCATGTACTTTGCAGGCACTTCCCATCATGCTGCCCGCCCCAGTGGAGGGTTGACATGACTTTGCATGATCTGCACAGACCTAGATTATATGGAATACCATAAAACATGCTAAAAATGAAGCTGTACAGACAGAGGGAACATACATTAGTTTCTTTGTAGACCTTTACACCTTCCCAAAAAGGCAAAAAGTAAGTGGCCAAATTCTCCTTTCAGTTACATCCATGCAACCCCCCTGAAGGCAACAAGTATAAGTCACAGCTGAATTTGGCCCAGTATAAGGTATGTGCCACTTCCAACATAAATAACCTAGGCAACTATCAGGTGCTAGAAAGGGAAGTAGAGAGAGAGAGAGACAGCTGCTTAGCAGTACAGATGCGAGACTCACAGCAAAACTCAGATCAGTGAAAACATACCAACTGAATTGCTTCTGGCACGGGCTGGAACAGGCTGGCTGATTTGTTTGTCTCCGCGATTGGTTTTGCAACCTAATGTAAGTGATGGTAACTAATTGCAGGCTTTATACTTAAGCTTTTAATAGTTATATGTCTCTCCATCCCAAGAGTGGCAAAAAGAAAAAGAAGTCCGTTGTCAATATTTGAAATTAACAAAGAGGGAATGCTGAAAGCTTCTTATATCTTGCAGCTGTAGAGAAGAGGTGCGGGCACTTCTTTGCTGTTAATTGCATCTGGCTGGAAATTAGTAAGAAATGAATACTCCCATTCTTCTCATTGCGTAACCCATGAAACAACATTTTCAGTGGGAGCTGCTGAGGGCTGAGCACTTGTGAAAATCTGGCTGTTAGTGTTTTAAATCAGTAAATTTTGAATGACTATATTTTGGAAATAAACATCAATGTTATCCCTCAAAATCCATAACGTTAAAATCAAACCTTCCGAGCCTAGTTAGGGATTTATCCTTTTGCAGTGGAGTGTGTACAGGAGTGAGCACTTATACTGTGTTTGGAGCCCACAAGTGGCCACTTGATCACTGATCAAAATCATCTACCTTGATTATGCCAATAATCTTCCACTACAAAGAAGAACAGTGAATCATTGTTTAAATTCAGTCATAAATAATTTCCCCCATCCCTACAAAGTAACACAGCAGCTGCACAATGACAGCAGTCTATTTCTTTAACATTATCCTTCCCTCTGCTAAATGCTCGCAGAAGTTAAGATGTGTGTGTGGACAGGTGGGTTTTGGTTTTTGTATCATAACATACCTTTTTTTAACTTAACGAAATTAATTAGCCTAGATGCAGTAGTTGCTGACTGCAAACAAACTGAATTCACTGAACATATAGAAAGGAGTGTCAAGCCTAGAAGCAGAATGCCACTGATTATTAACACAACAGACAAGGTGTGTGATCCAAAGCCCATTGAATTCAGTGGAAAGATCCCCACTGCTTGGTGTTGGTTTTCGATCAGAACCCAGATATAGTAAGGTAAAGAGAAGGCAGAGGAGAGGGACGTGGATGAAGATCGGTATCGGGTGATACTAGGTGACGGTAGAGAAGGCAGAGGAGAGGGACGTGGATGAAGATCAGTATCGGGTGATACTAGGTGACGGTAGAGAAGGCAGAGGAGAGGGACGTGGATGAGGATCGGTATCGGGTGATACTAGGTGTTGGTTGCTGTTCAAGAGTCACTGGACAACTTCAAAATGTTATTGAACAGGTGCATTTTTCCACTGGCCTGCAAGTAACCAGGAATGGGGCTCCAGTTAGAAAGGGGGTGTTGTAGCCAGGGGACTATATTGATGTTTGTGGGCCTGACTCTGTGCCCATTAACATCACTGACAACCTTTACACAGACTTCAGTGAGTGCTGAATCACACCATAGATATGATGTAATGAATTGGGGGAGGAAAGTATTTCAACAGTGCCATCAATGCCCCACAGTTACACACCAAATTATTAGTATTAATTTTATTTATTGATTTCCGCCTCCAAAATTGTGCCAGGCACCTCCCAGTCCAAATAAGAAGCTGTGGGAGCAGATCCGCAGGTGGTGGAAGTTGTCTTAGCTCCACTGAAGTCAGAGCCAACGCTGATGAACTACACCCACTGGGGAGCTGTGCCATGGTATCTGCCCTGAAGAGCTCACAGTCTCAGGGCCAGATTGTGTCTGACCCTTATGCTGCTGCAGAGTGTGGTGGGGGGAGCATACGGAGCCTTCTGCAGTTCCCGGGCAGAATTTCAGACCCTGTGCTCTGGTCCATAGGAGATGGCTGGCTGTTTAGAGAGAGACCAAGTTGTACCCCATCAGGGGATATAGTAGTGGATGCACAGCGGGAAATATTCCACCTCCAAATGATTCCTCTGTAGCAGTTCAGCTCCACCCCACCCTTTACTATGGGCTGGGCCGAATTTAAGCTGCATTAATAGGTTAAAAAGCCCTGGCTGTGCTGAACTCACTCTGTTTGTTTGTTTATTTCAGATCTGAGGAGAGAGAGAGCTGAAACCCTCTTCAATGACTGTAAGTGAAAGCACTGCATGGTTGGCAATTCCCTGACTATTTTAAAAAATAGTCTCTGAGCATTTTTCTGGCCCTTTAAAAGCTTCCTCTTTTTCTCTTGAATGATTTGACCTTACATTTGACACAGAGCCGCAGTGAACTTAGGAGCCTTGCACAGTCATGGGGGATGCATCTTCCCAATTCCTTCTGGTTTTACTAGGGTGACCATATTTCCCAAAGGGAAAACGGGACACCACACGGGGCTCACCTGAGCCTCCCACCCTGCGTGAGGCTTGCCCGAATGAGGCGTCCACATTCTCCAGAGTCTGGCGGATCTGAGCTGATGTGACTCCATTACACTGTTGTCTGCTGTGCCACTGATGAAGTTGGATGCCTTTAGAATTGCAGAGGGAGTCTTCTCACCTGTTCCAGGTACTCAGCCTTATGGCACAGAGCGTTAGCCTTCCCATTTCTGACTCCTGGGCAATAGGGAATTATGATGTCAAGCTGGATGAAGAAGAGGGACCAGTGGATCTGTTGTTGGTTGAAGTATCTGGCTGCTCGGAGATATTCCAGGTTCTTGTGGGCTGTGAGCACTTGGACAAGAAACCTGGCCACTTCCAGTAGAAACACCATTCCCCTCTCTCTACTACATGGGTTTCCAAGGCCCAGGTGAACCAGACTCCTTTTCACAGAAGAGTGGTCAGAGGAGCAACTAGGGTGGAAAATCCCTCAATAAACCACCGGTAGAAGTTAGAAAAACCTAGGAACCATTGGACCCCACTGGTGTCCTTTGTTGCAGCACAGTCGGAGGTGACTACCACCTTGCATGCGTCCCTCGTTATTCCCTCAGAGGAGATAAGTAACCAAGGAATTCTATTGTATCCAGGTCAAATTTGCATTTTTTGGGCTTTGCATATAGATGGCATTGGCAAAGTCTAGGATGCCATGGACATGCTGATGATGAGAAGCCTGATCGTCAGAAAAGATGAGTATGTCATCCAGATAAATGACTACATGGCAGTCTAACACATCTCTGAAGATATTGTTTATGAAGTATTGAAATGTTGTTGGGGCATTGCACAGGCCGAATGGCATGACCAGGCGCTCAGTGTCTGTACCACATATGGAAGGAGGTCTTCCACTCATCTCCCTCTCTATTCGGGACAAAGTTATAGGCCCCGTGAAGGTCCAGCTTAGTAAAAACCTTTGCAGAGTGGAGTCTTTTGTAAAAGCACGTTAATGAGAGGGAGAGGACATTGATTTAGAATTGTGACTTTGTTTAACACCTGATAGTCAACACACAACGCCTTATTGATCCATCTTTTTTCTTCTCAAAGAAAATTGGAGCCCCAGCTGGAGACATGGAAGGACGGATAAACCACTTTTGTAGATATTCCTGGAGGTAGTTGTGGAGAGCCTGAAGTTCTGGCTCCGAAAGGAAGCAGATGTGGACAAAGAGGATTGGAGTGGGCTGAAAGATGATGGGACAGTTATAGCTGCAATGGAGTGGCAAAACATCTGCATTCTGTTTCTCGAACACATCAGGAAAATCTTTATATTTAAGTGGTAACATGGAGGCAGTGTAGTGGACTGCAGTGGGTAATAAGACTCCCTGGGGATTAACTTGATCAGACTCGGAATCTCAAGGAAGGCTCCCAGTCTACGATCCCCATATTTGGATTCCAGGGAAAGAATTGTTGGCGATGTGGGGAGCCAAACTGTATTGTGCCTGCCCGCCAATGAATGCATGGGTCATGAGTAGTGAGCCAGGGCATGCTGAGAACAAATGGAAAGTGTGGTGCTCAGATAAGTCCAAACTGAAGGGTTTCTTGGTGACCCTGGAGAGTCATTACATTGTGGTGTGGTCTGGGGGGTAACTGGGCCTGATGAAATGAGCGAGCCATCAATAGATTCTACCAAGTCTGGAGTGTCCTTGCGTTAGGTGGGGATCTGATAGACTCATACAAAGTCCTGATCCATGAAGTTGCCAGAGGCATCAGAATCCACCAGTGCCTCCAGGTGGACCTTGGAGATGGAGGGGTGTGGGCTTGCAGAGGGAGTTGGAGATGTCAGTACACACCTAGTCATTCCCAATGTATCAGCAGACAGGTATGGATGCTGGGTACCAATAAGAGGCAGGTACCCTCTGGGGGCTGCAGCTTGGCATTCCCTGAGCAGGGTGCAGAGTGGACCTTCGCAGGGCAGTCCAGTGCGAAGTGCCCTGGTCTTCCACAGTACAGGCATAGTCCCGATGCTGCATTTTCTCTGTTGAGCTGCATGGGTTTGGGCTGTGGGGAGAGCACTGAAGGTTGGTGGGCTGGAGACAGGAGGACTGGCAGGAGCTGGGAAGCTGAACTACTTTCCTGGCTGCGTTCCATCAGGCAGTTGTCAATCGTTATACTGAGGTCAGTAAGTGGGCGGGGAGTCCACTCGTGTGAGCTCATCTTTGATGTCATCATTTAGGCCGAAGCAGAAATGATAATACTGCGTGGCCTCATTCCGCTCAATCTCTGCTACCAAGCAGCGCAGCTCTGGCATACTTAGCAACATGCTGAGGTCGCTGCCGTGATGCCCGAAGGGTGCTCTCGGCTCTGCGCTCGAAGATCATGGCCATGGTATGAATGAAGCCTTCAAGCTGGCCCAGGAGTGGGCTTGCTTTCTTTAGGAATGGGAATGCCCAGGCCAGAGCTTCCCCAGTCAGCCGGCTAATAACGAGCCCCACTCTGCATTGGTTAGTGGGGAACAACTGAGGGCACAGCAGAAATAGGAGCAGGGAAAGATTGGCCAGGAGGGATCTGTACTAGCCACTGATCTGGAACCTTGTCAGCCTAGTTCCCCTGTTTTAGAATTTGGGCTGCTCAAACTGTCAGGAGACCAGGTCACAGGCAGTCAGGCCTAGCGGTTGGAGGCTGAATTCCAGAGCCTGGGGTCGAGACAGGGTCAGAGTCAGGAGCCAGAGCCAAGGATTGGAACCAGATTACCGGGAGTCAGGGAAGGCAGGAGCAGGGCTGGGACAGGATGAGAACAAGGCTGGTCAGGATCTGAGCTGGAGCTGTGGAAGAGCAGAGCAGGAGCAGGGCTCGGAGAGATGAGCACAAAAAGGCAGAGAGTCCGTGGACATGTGTGTTGAGCAGCCAGCAAGCTACTGCTGCTGCTAGGTTTAACAACTGGCCTTCTGGCTTTCTCAGCCAATCAGGCAGGGCAGCCCATCAGGCAGCCTAGCTGGCTCATTAAGGTATTAGGAGTACTGAGTAGGTGCAGCTGAGGGCCTTACACCTGACAGACTGTCAGCTACTCCTGGATTTCCAGTAGTAGCAGAAACCAAGAATCTTGTCTTTGTCTCCTCTTGGCAAAGATCTTATCACCTTTCTTGCCAGATGCACACCTCACTATGGTTATCCATGCCTTTGTCACTTCCGGCTTGGATTAGTGCAACGTGCTCTACTTGAGGCTACACTCAAGGACTATTTGGAAACTTCAGTTGGTGCAAATTGCAGCTGCCAGCTTCTATAGTAGTGTTTCACTGAGAGAGCGTTGCATGCACGCTCCATATGTTGCACTGCCTTCCACGTCCTGTCTGGCTGAAACTTAAGATGCTGCTTTTTCTGTAAAATACTACATGGTATGGGTCCCGCCTATCTTAGAGAGATGCTTTATCCCAGCAACTGAGACCAGCTGCGACATTCAAACTGACAATCCCTGGGGGTGGGGTGCAGGGTGAAGGGCTCCTGACTCTAGAATTTGCTCCCCTTAGTCATGCAATTGAGCCTGAGTTGGTTGACCTTCATGGCTCTCCACAAGACTCATCTGTTTTCTCAGACTTTTACTTGAAGGGGTGGGTGTGGACAGCCTCCATTTCAGGGAGCGTTTTGAGTTTGACATGTCATTACAGGGTCTAATTGCATTTTCTCTTATGGTACATTTTGTACATGTGCCTAGAGGCATCAACAAGCACAATTAGTACATTGAGAAATGACTTACTTTCTCTCTCCCCATTTTGACAGTCTGCGGGTTACAACAGAATAGATCAGCAAAATCAAAATCATCCTCAACATCAAAAAGAATAGTCGGAGGGGTGGCATCTGCAGAGCTTGGGGACTGGCCATGGCAAGCGAGTTTACAGCAGAACAACATCCACCGTTGTGGTGCAACACTGATCAGCAACACGTGGCTTCTGTCCGCAGCTCACTGCTTTAGAAAGTAAGTTCCCAGCTCTGAAAGAGGCTGCAGTAAGTTGTGGTATGTACTGACCTTCACATCAAATGGTGCTCCATTCAGAACCAATGCCAAGCCCCGGAAGGGCTGTATTAAAGTTGCAGGGTTTCAGGCAGAGAGCGGTGACCAATCGTTCTGAAGCTGGAGAAAATAGTCCCTGAGGAAAAGGCTCTGAAAGATGCTCCAAAGGAAGCTGCTCTGCCTAAGGTCAGGTAGAGCAAGAGGAATGATTTCATGCTATCACAGCTTGGCCCAAATATACATGTTTTTTTGAGCCATTAGGCCACCTTATCCCTTTCCTTCTATGGACAGTGGTGTGAGTTGTTCCCTGGAGCAGAGGTTAGAATTTGATGGTTCCATCACTCCTTTTTTGAATAGCCAAGGAGATAGTGAAGACTGATTGCTTCTGAAGGGTGTGGCAATATAAAGACTGGAATAGATTAAGGGTCAGCAAACGACAAGGCAAACACCTCTGGTTACCTGCTGTATGTGCTGTATTCATTTTGTGTATTGGGAAGCTACCTGGCCACATTTATTATTTGGCCAATGAGTAATACAGATGGGATGGTGTAGGTCCAATTCCCCATTCCACCAAGATCTTCCAAGGATTCTGTGGGGAAGTATGGGTGAGGTTTTGAGCTACCTACACTGGACCAAGTTTAGAGACCTTTATCTCCATGGCTTAAATATATCTACAAAGTTCTTTCATCTTTTCCAGAGCAAATAACCCACGTGTATGGACCGTTACCTTTGGAACTCTTTTAAGACCTTCAAGAATGAAACGCTTTGTCAAGGCTATTATTGTCCATGAAAAGTACCGTTATCCAGCACACAACTATGATATAGCGGTTGTGAAACTCTCGAAAAGAGTTGATTTTACAGATATCGTACATCGTGTCTGTCTGCCAGATCCATCTCAGATTTTCCCATATAATTCTGACGCTGTCATCACAGGCTGGGGAGCACTGAGCAACGATGGTGAGTGCGTCCATCTGCAAAAAACCCAAACATCTGACGTTTTACATTAATGATGAGTCCAACTAACTGTTTAATTGAGAGCAGCTGTGTGGCCACATCTTGTTTAATCCTTGCAAAAAATGAATAGATTTGTGTAACTATTAGAAACACATTCCGCATTTACTTGCTCTCTAATGTTGGGTTGGAAAAAGACAAAGCTGCCAGCCACTGAAACAGAAACTAGGGAGGAGTCTGACATTCTGTTTCTGTCCATACATTTTAGATTGCAAGCTCTTTTTTCCAGGCACTGTCTAGCAATGTGTTTGTACAGTGAATATGACAACAGGGTGCTGACCTTGACTGGGGTTTCCCAAAACCTTTGTGAGATACGTATTATAACCTATGTAGCAGAGGTGCAAACTGAGCTGGAGATAGGTGCTTACTCTTAGTCAGAACAAAACTAGCCATAGAACTAGCCATCTTGGCTCCATGTAACTTGCTGAAATTATTAGCCTGTGCTCCATTGTATGGTACTGTACTTAGAAGTAAATAGACTGGTAGGCCTCCTCTCCCACCTCAGTGATACTACCCTTATGTCCTCATATGAGAGTGTGTCATCTTCTCACAGCTCTTTACTGTGGAACCCTTCAAGCCCTTCCTATAAAATAATGTTGATTAGAATGTATGTACAACTCCTCCCGTATATTACTTCCATCTATGAAAAGTGGTACAAGCTGGAGCAGCTCTTAACCCAGCTCAGCACTCTCACCCATGAACAGATGCTAAATGCTTCTTCCACATCTTAGCTAGTGCAAAGGATTTATATTTGTAGAGTCATTTTTTTCCCTTCAGGCTCAAGTTCTAATGTTCTCCGGGAAGCAACAGTGAAACTCATAGACTCAAACACTTGCAATAGGAAAGAAGTGTACGATGGGGTCATCACACCTGGGATGTTGTGTGCTGGATACTTGGAAGGAGGAGTAGATGCCTGTCAGGTAGGTCTAAGCTCAATACTGAGAATTAGTAGGGAAAATGACTTCGAATGATTAAATATAGTGATCCCCAAATCTTAACTAATACTGTGTATGCTCCTTCCCTGGGTTTTTTGTTTATATGGGTTCTGATTCAACCAAGACTCTCTGGCTAATAGGTTTGTAAAATAAAACATTTATTACATGCAGTTTAGCACATAAAACTCATATTAACAGAACTAGGATAGTACTTGTAAAATTCCAAAAGTGCAAAATTGAACTGGAGCCCGGTAATTCAAAGTTGGCTTGTGCCTGATCTTTATCTCCCATCAATGGCCTGCACAGTTTGTCACTCCCCATCAGCTCCCACAAGTATTGCCATCTCCTGGCTTCCCCGTGTTGCTGCTTCAGCCTTCCTCCATCCCTGCCATGCAGCTAGTGACTTCTTGTTGTCAAGTGATCTGTTTTCTGCTGGAACGTGGGCCTGATTCTCATTTACACTCAGGCTCTGCTCTATAAAGGGGCCTTAATGTGAGAGTAAATTGTTATGCTGAAGCTAGTCATGACAGCATAGTTAAGATTAATTATAATTATGCCTATTTTAAGGCCCGTTTACACAGCTAGAGTGGCATAAAGTGGCCTTAGTATAAATGAGAATCTGTCCCATAAGGAATAAATTACTTTGTACTGTCTTTGTTAGATTTGACTCTGAGTGATACCTGGACCTGCTTTTTTTCAGGTGATAAAAATGGGGCATCCTCTGAGACCGAAGTGTCAAACATTAAAAAATTCAGCAGCGGCAGGCAGCCAGGACCAGACAGTAACCATTCAAGAATTCTGAAGGAGTTTAGGGATGAAGTGGCTGAGCAATCACTCATTAAAATACAATCACTCATTAAAATCAATTTCTGGTCTGGAGAGCAGCAAACGTACCTATCTTTTTTAAAAGGTGCTAGGGCTGATCTTTGGCATTACGGAGCAGTAAGACAGCTTCAGGACCAGGAAAACTGGTTGAAACAATAATTAAAGATTGTTATAAAGCAACAAGATGTACATGGGATGCTGCAATGTTTGACATGCAATGACTGCCAGGAACATATACAGACAAAAACTGTCTCCATGGCACTATTTTTAAAATTTCTATTGAGGTTCTGAAAAGTTTGTCTAAATGTTGGGTCTAACTCCTTAACAACTCTCCACTATGGCCCCAATCCTGCAAAGAGTTTTGCATGTGCTTAACTTTATGCATGTGAGTATTCCCATTCAATTCAATGTGCACAAAATTATTATATGCAAAAGTCTTTGCAGGATTGGGGCCTAAATATCTTCAGTCCAGATAACCTAGTTCCTGTGTTCCCATTCTGCTCCACATAGAGAACGGCTGTCATTTATATTTTTCGGTAAAGTTGGGGAGGGGAAGGGAATATATTCACTGTTATACCAGCACTAACTTGCCGGAAATTCTGTAAGCTTCCCAGACCAATCTGATTTATGTGTGATGCTATTTATACAGTGTCTGAATTTAAAATCTGAGAGGCTAATGTGTTTAACATTTAAAGAAATGTCATCAACTTAAAAACTACAGTTCTGACTGAAAACTTAGTTTTAACCTACTATAGTTACACGTAACACCTAAATTATTTAGAAGGAAAAGGATAGCAGGAAAAATATTGTTCTTGTTCCATTTGCTGTAAGCGTTGGACAGCACTTTGTGTACAGCTGTTTTACTGTTTCCCCTGAAAGACTCCCTCTGATTTCAGTGGGCTTGAGATCAAGCCCTTAGTCAGGTTCCCCTGTTGAGAGAGAAATTTAAACAATTATAATTGGGAAATGGGATTGTAAAACCACAGAAACTGGCAGGGGGACTCCATGGCTGGCAAAGAACCACAAACAGCTTATCATGTAGGGCAGTGGCTCTCAACCTTTCCAGACTACTGTACCCCTTTCAAGAGTCTGATTTGTCTTGTGTAACCCCAAGTTTCACCTCACTTCAAAACTACTTGCTTACAAAATCAGACATAAAAATACAAGTGTCACAGCACACTATTACTGACAAATTGCTGACTTTCTCATTTTTACCATAGAATATAAAATAAATCAATTGGAATATAAATATTGTACTTACATGCCAGTAAAAAGAATAGGAGTACTTGTGGCACCTTAGAGACTAACAAATTTATTTGAGCATAAGCTTTCGTGAGCTACAGCTCACTTCATCCTCCCCACTGTATTTTCCACTGTATGCATCCGATGAAGTGAGCTGTAGCTCACGAAAGCTTATGCTCAAATAAATTTGTTAGTCTCTAAAGTGCCACAAGTCCTCCTGTTCTTTTTGCGGATACAAACTAACATGGCTGCTACTCTGAAACCTGTTACATGTCAGTGTATCTTATATAGAGCAGGTTAAACAAGTCCTTGTCTGTAATAAATTTTAGTTTGTACTGACTTTGCTAGTGCTTTTTATGTAGCCTGCTGTAAAACTAGGCAAATATCTAATGAGTTGATGTACCCCCTGGAAGACCTCTGAGTACCCCCAGGGGTATGCGTACCTCTGGTTGAGAACCACTGCTGTAGGGCACATCTGCACTGCAAATGAAGGTGTGAGTGTAGCTTAGGTAGACATGCCCATGGTAGCTTTAGTCTAGAATCATAGTATATTGGGGTGGGAAGGGACCTCAGGAGGTCATCTAGTCCAACCCCCAGCTCAAAGCAGGGCCAATCCCCAATTTTTGCCCCAGATCCCTAAATGCCCCCCTCAAGGATTGAACTCACAACCCTGGGTTTAGCAGGCTAATGCTCAAACCACTGAACTATCTTTCCCCCCGCCCAAGATGTGGTGGCATGGGCTTTGGCACAGGCTAGCCATCTCAGTGCAAGCCCACTAGGGACTCTGGATACCTACTCTGGTTGCTGGCACACGCTGAAATTGGTGTCACCACATCTTCACTACTGTTGTTACCCGTGCTAGCTAGATTAAAACTCACATGGGTATGCCTACCTGTGCTTCAATCACACCTTCGTTTGCGGTATAGCTGTACCCTTGGTTTTTGGAAAGTGACTAAATTCCAGGTTGATGGTGTTCCTTTAAATCATGCTCTCTTCCCATCTTTCATCAAAGGAAGCTATCCTTTTCCATACTCTATTGCCTGTGAAAATAGCTATATTTTCCTTTCTGGTACACTAAATTTCTTTTTTCCTCCTCTCGTAGGGTGACTCTGGTGGCCCCCTGGTTAGTCCAGATTTGAGAGGAATGTGGTACCTCGCAGGAATAGTGAGCTGGGGAGATGAATGTGCTAAACCCAATAAGCCAGGAGTCTACACACGAGTGACTTACTATCGCGACTGGATCACCTCAAAAACTGGCCTCTAATGCAGCAGAAGTCACAACCAGACTAAGCTACACAGGCTGTATGCAGGTCATACTCGTCTGGAACTCTACAAGGTGTCATTTAATCCCTATATCCCTGTCCAAAGCAAGCACTAGCTTCACTGCTGCAGATGCCATAACCCCTTATGAATTTACACTGAATGTGTGAGATCACCTGCCTCCTCTCCGAATCACTCTGGCCTATTAGAGGAGAGGAAAGCACCCCATCAAAATGCAAAAAGCTGCTGATTTATTTATTTTACTAGTTAAAAAGTGTATGTACTTTTCCCAGGAAGGGGGAGTTACCTGTCCCAAGGTCTGATGATTCCCCCAGCCTTGCTACCCTCCTCCTCCTCCATTGGGGCCCAAAGTCTTAGCTACTTTTATTCTAGCCAAGCAAGCCTGGACAGCTCCCCCTTTCAGAGCCTATCAGCACAGTTCACCAATCACAGGACACTGGTTGCAATTAAGACTTAGGGCATTTCCCTCCAGTTGCTGAGAGCCTGGCCTCCCCCACTGCTCCAGAACATGGATTGAGGAGGACTGGAAATAAACCAGAGTACACAGCATGGCAGTGCAGGGTCCTGGCGCTAGGCCACCAGACTTAATCTTAAACTGCAACATCATTGCTGACCTCAGAACTCTGTTGGACTCAACGGCAGGTAGCACTGTCTTCTCCTGCAACAGTAAGTAGCGCTGTGCCAGTGAGTACATAACTTTGATGTGACGCCACCTTCAGCTCTCTTGAGGAAGCCAGGGGCTACGGTGAGGGGTCATGGCTGCTGTGAAGAAACTTCAGAGGAAGTTTTGGAGCTCACAAGAGAATCTAACGGCCCCAGAGGCCACAGTCAGAGGTCCGAAGGGGTAGTCAGAGTCTGGGGAAGTCACAAGAATCAGGACTAAGGGCAGAGCCTAGCTAAGATGAGGGAGGATTTCAGTGACTCCAAAAGTAGGTTCCTGGGGGAAAAAATCTGTCCTGCGGCTATGAAGTATATTTTTAATAGCCACTCAATGGATTCAGTGAAGCACAGATTATCTTTAATTTTAAAAAAAATCTTTATTACAGTTGTATGCTGCTTCTTCATTAATGTACCTCTAGGCTGACTTCTCTCTGTCCGCACAATGTACTTGAATTGCCTCAAACACACAATGTATCCTATCTTGGTGTTTAATGTGCAATAGCAATGCAGTTTTTGTTGTTGTTGTTGTTTTAACAGAACAGGAAGGAAAATCGGATAGCAGAAAAGAACCCACACCCTTTTTGTTCAGGCTCTCATCTAGATGTTTGTGAAAGGGGAACAAATGCTCACCATAAATTAGTGCTTTAAGTAAAGATATCATGGACATTTCTGAGCCTCCAGCTCACTGAAAAGAAGGACCTGGGTGGTTTGCTTCCTACTGCACTGGTGGATTTATCCCTGCCAAGGATGACCGTTATCCTGACTCACAAGGCTACAACTAAAGGGTAATTTTAAACATTAAAAATAGGCCAGAGGGGACATTCAAAAGGAAATTCACTGGGGATGACCCCTCTGCTCCAGAAAGAGAACTTTACCACCCACCACTTCAAATGATAATACACTTTTTAAAAAATGCCATGATGAATAACATTGGTAATAAAGTATCCCCGGCGCATAATGCTCACCCTCCCACTTCCAAATCCCTCTGGGACCCACCACTGCCGCACCAGTGTGAGACACCAAAGTATGGCTGGTTGCTCCTCCTCCTGTCTCTGATTGGTCAGGAGAAGCAGCTGGTGGTGTAAAATACAGAGGATCGGCATGAGGATTGGGAGAAATTGAAAATCTACTGCTGAAAAGCTCTTCAAAGTTCCCTGCTTCCTTTTCTGCCCACATCTTCTCACCCAAGCATCACAGTGGCCCTTGATGACAGAAGCTGATGGGAGTTTCAGAGTGTTCAGCGCTTTATGATAGGCCAAACCTCTCACTTGGGTGTCAAAATATGGATTTAGGAGCCTAACTCTAGGCCCCCATTTTTTGAAAATCTTGGCTTATTTTCAGATATTTTGGTTTTCCTGTATCTTGAGCCATCGTACTTTGGGCTGAACAAAATGGGTCCAATGTCTGAGGTGAATCTCCACTTTTTAAATGGCGGCATTTCTATTCCAATTTTCCATGTCATTTTACATTATTTTTCTTCCTCTGCCAGTAAACTACAAAAGAGATCTTGGGATATTCAGGGTTGGGTCAAATCCAACAGGTCTGTTCCCTTCACTTATTGACAAAGGTTGCTAACCATGCACTTTTGTGTTGCTGCTGCTTTTCAGCAGAGATGTCGTTCTGGGCCAAATCCAGTACTCCGTGGAGAGATCAAATGGGATTTTGATCAGGATCTCTATAAACAGTGTTCTCAGTCAGTGTGCCTTGACCCCATTATTGATAGGGAACAAGGGAGGGAAGCAGTTTCTCAGCTCCAGAAGGAACATCAGGTTATACAATAAAATAAGGTGGCTAAAAAAATCATTAACCACATTTTCCAGAGGGCAGCCTCCTTTGTCCTTTTTGTGCCTGCGAAATTTTCACCTGTTTTTCTGGGCCTGTAATTGAACTGCAGGTGCAAATCAGGGTACTTGTCCCTGTAACTACTGGAGTGGAAGTGAGAAGAAGGTGGCTAGAAGGGCAAGGGCTTTGACTTGTACCTGAATTTTTTTTTTTTATTTTTCTGCCTACAAAATGGGTGGCCAAGCTCAGCTTATATAACCCATAACGAACTGGTCCCAAACTTATACTGAAAGTGACATGTGTGTGTGTATCTATATCTATATATATTAGGGCTGTCAAGTGATTAAAAAGTAATTGTGATTAATTGCACGATTAAACAATAATAGAATACCATTTATTTAAATATTTTTGCATGTTTCTACATTTTCAAATATATTGATTTCAGTTACAACACAGAATACAAAGTGTACAATGCTCACTTTATATTTATTTTTTATTACATGTAAAAAACAAAAGAAATAGTATTTTTCAGTTCACCTAATACAAGTACTGTAGTGCAATCTCTTTATCATGAAAGTGCAACTTACAAATGTAGAATTATGTACAAAAAAACCCCAGCATTCAAAAGTAAAACAATGTAAAACTTTAGAGTCTACAAGTCCACTCAGTCGTCCTACTTATTCAGCCAATCGCTCAGACAAACAAGTTAGTTTACAGTTGCAGAATATAATGCTGCCTGCTTCTTGTTTACAATGACACCTGAAAATGAGAACAGGCATTTGCATGGCACTGTTGTAGCTGGTGTCACAAGATATTTACATGCCAGATGTGCTAAAGATTCATATGTCCCTTGATGCTTCAGCCACCATTCCAGAAGACATGCGTCTATGCTGATGACAGGTTCTGCTCAATAACAATCCAAAGCAGTGTGGACCAATGCATGTTCATTTTCATCATCTGAGTCAGATGCAACCAGCAGAAGGTTGATTTTCTTTTTTGGTGGTTTGGGTTCTGTAGTTTCTGCATCACAGTGTTGCTCTTTTAAGACTTCTGAAAGCATGCTCCACACCTCATCCCTCTCAGATTTTGGAAGGTACTTCAGATTCTTAAACCTTGGGTTAAATGCGGTAGCTATCTTTAGAAATTTCACATTGGTATCTTCATTGAATTTTGTCAAATTTGCAGTGAAAGTGTTCTTAAAATGAACAACATGTGCTGGGTCATCATCCAAGACAGCTATAATATGAAAAATATGGCAGAATGCGGGTAAAACAGAGCAGGAGACATACAATTCTCCCCCAAGAAGTTCAGTCACAAATTTAATTAACGCATTATTTTTTTAACGAGCATGGAAGCATGTCCTCTGGAATGATGGCCGAAGTATGAAGAGGCATATGAATCATTAGTGCATCTGGCACGTAAATATCCTGCAACGCCAGCTACAACAGTGCCATGCGAAAGCCAGTTCTCACTTTCAGGGGACATTGTAATTAAGAAGTGGGCAACATTATTTCCCATATATGTAAACAAACTTGTTTCTCTTAGCGATTGGCTGAACAAGAAGTAGGACTGAGTGGACTTGTAGACTCTAAAGTTTTACATTGTTTTGGTTTTGAGTGCAGTGATGTAACAAAAAAAAATACATTTGTAAGTTGCGCTTTCATGATAAAGAGATTGCACTACAGTACTTGTATGAGGTGAATTGAAAAATACTATTTATTTTGTTTATCATTTTTACAGTGCAAATATTTGTAATAAAAAATAATATAAAGTGAGCACTTGTATACTTTGTATTCTTTGTTGTAATTGAAATAGATATATTTGAAAATGTAGAAAAACATCAAAACTATTTAATACATTTCAATTTGTATTCTATTGTTTAACAGTGCAATTAATCACGATTAATTTTTTTGAGTTAATTGCATGAGTTATCTGCGATTAACCGACAGCCCTAAAATATATATATACAAATATATATATCTCCCTTTGGAAGTAGGAAAGGCAGCATTTACTTCAGATTTTCCCTGTGAGAAACCAAAGCACCCGAGGGGAGCATGACTCTCCACCTTACTCAGGGACTTGCAAGCTAGACAGAAGCATTGTTCTTCACATGCTACTAGAGAACTGTCTGGCCTGGTTTTGTCTTTACTGCATGCCAGTGTTTTATTTATGAAAGCAGACTTTATTAGCTGCACTAGAACAGAACAAAGAGAACGTTGTATAAGTGAAGGAAAGTAGACAAGACCCATTATAGTATTGTTAAAATTAAGCTATGTCAGAGATTTAAACATGGTAAAATTATTATATGTCAAGTGTGATTAAATATATTTTAAAAATTCTCTTTTGGTTATTGTCCATTTTTGGTTTAATAGTAACCAAGCCCAAGGTTTCCTGTTTCCAATATTTCACATTAATCTGGTTAAGTCTAGTTTTCCAACTCTTTGTGGCAAAACTAGAGCCTTTGTTTTTCTCTCCCTGATCTCAGAACAGTTTGACTTGCATAATGGTTGTCCAACAGAGATTTCTGCAAAGACATAGCCACACAGTCCACAACTCAGCTCAAAAACTAAGAGGTGGATTTGTGGGAGAGATTGAAGAACTACATAAATGGAGACTCCACCTGAGCTCCTGTCTGAACTTAGAACATTTTTAAGGTTTGAACAAGTTCAGGTTCGACATGTCTTGCTTCTGGGCTTGGAAAAAGCTTGTCCTCGTATTTCCAGCTACTCTGCTGTAGGGAGTTCCATAAATTTCACAAGAGATTTCCCAGTTTTACAGTTCCAAGAGGTTTGGCTAAGCTTCCAAACTTTGTGTTGTCCTCTCTGGAATCAAGTACAGAATCCTCAAGCATGCACATTGGCCTCCAGCCAACTTGAAAGGCAGCTGCTTAAACACAGAATTTCACCCATGGTGGTGTAAAGGATATTTGCAGCACATCATCAAAAGTGCAGTATTCTTATAAACCAGCCTTCAGCTATCACAAAGCAGATTTGCTCAACCCCTAATGTGCTGTAAACAAGACTGTACAGTACCTTAAAGTTCTGTTATGTTACCTCAGCAGCTGCTTGATTGACTTTCCAGCCGATGTTTTTATTTACTTTCATGAAGCCAAGTGCTCTGTTTTGTTGTGTTTTTAAATTGAAGCTTGTGCTAGCCTGTGAAACATTAGCACTTACATAACAGGATTTTTATGTCTATATCTGCAACAGGTTGCATCACCAAAAACTTCACATGCTCCACCCCACCCTGCCCCGGCCACCCCAATCCTTTCTGGCACGCCGTCCAGGACAGGGCAGTGGTATATAAAGTAAAGGGAGGAAAGTCAGATATGTACAGGGTTTTACTGGATCAGTATCAGAGAGCTATATGAAATACATGTACAATTGGGATGTAAAACAAAAATGATACAAATGAAGCAGTAAAATGTGTGATGTTTATATTTCAGGCCACACTTGATTAGTAAATTATTGCAAATGACAAAGGTTAGTGTAATATAATCTGACAAGGATTAGACCTAGATCTCTTTCTAAATAATCAAAGGAAGAAATTAAAGAATGCTGATATTAATGATCTGCTACTTGGTAAATACTCATGCAATTGTCTCTACATGCCAGCTCAGTGTTGCTGTTATATTATTCTCCCATGTTCTTTTATTCCCCTTCCACTTAACCATCATCTCGTGCCTAAAGCACTCCCTTTGCACTCTCCTCCCATGCTTGCTTCACCATAGGCCTGAACCCTCCCTGAGGAGTGGCAAGCATCCCAGACTCTCCTCCTTTAAAAACCTTCTCCACTCCCACTTCTGTGAACTCTACCTGCACAAGTGCTCATATTATAACTTTAAAATCCTGCCTCTCTGGGTGAGGGTTCCCTCACTTTGTCACCCAGTGCTTTGTGTGTCTGAGTCATTCGTCTTTGGTATGCCTGTTGCAGTTTGCACGAGTTGCACACACAAATTGCACTGATGCAATTTACATCATTTTAAACCAGTGCAACCTTTGTGTGTGCACTTCCTCATATCAGTTTGGAATTGGTTATACCACTGTAGCTGTTGCCTGTAAAATTATAAATGCAAGCTAAACCACTACAAGCCAAGTTTAACCTCATCTGAGTGGCCACGCACAAAGTTGCAGCCGTCTAATCAAACCAGTATAAAATCACACCTTCAGTTAAACTGGCACAACTTTGTGTGTAGACCTAGATTTTAATGTGCTCAGGAGAAGGACCATGTCTCTTTCATTTTGTATATATAAATATATCTAAATATATTCACAGTGAGGAGGAGCACCCTGGTTCCAATCCAAGAACAAAATATTTTATCCTTGTATTTTCCAATTTTTAATATATACTGTTTGAAGCAAGCAAACAAATATAATTCTTACGTGTACCTTTCATTTCTGAACCTCATCCTGAACAGCTGCATTGTTCTCTCACTTGCTCTCACCAGCCAGTCACACAATTTAGAATTCTGGTGTTCTCCAGTGGTCACATGAAACTTCCTTTCATCTTCCCATTCATTTTGCCTGAGAAATAAAGGGTTTGGTGGCAGGAACTCTGACCCTGATCGTGCAGACTTATTCATGTGCTTAACTGTCCCCATTGTGAGTAGAGCAGTTGCAGTCATGGATATCACAGTGCATAAAGTGAAGAACATGTAAATCTTTGCAGGGTTGCAGCCTCGGTTTCCCCAGTGACCCTCTTTGACACGACATGGCACAGAGGACGTGGCTGCCATCCAGGCAACCCACTAGAGAAGAAGACACTTGATTTAGTTGGGGTTGGTCCTGCTTTGAGCAGGGGGTTGGACTAGATGACTTCCTGAGGTCCCTTCCAACCCTGCTATTCTATGATTCTATGATAAGATGGCAACAACCCAGACAGGAAGGGCAGCAGGGGCTCCTGAGGCTCCAGTGAGAGGGCAGTACGAGGGTCCCACTGATTGGAGAAGGTGGCCACCCTGGCCTGCACCGGGGGTTGGGCTATCGGGTGTGCTGGGGACTGCAGCACGCCCCTGCTCGCTCACATGACCATGTTTGGCCTTGCTGAGCCTCGTAGCTGTCTGGGTTTTCAGACCCTTGGGTGGGCTGATGGTACAGCTTGGCCTCACTCGGTAGAGATATCGAACAGACGCCCCACCACAGGAAGAGCCGGGAGATCATGCAATGGGTCTCTGCATGGGCCTCATTGCAGCACAAGGGTCTTAGACTCTAAATTAGTCTATTTTTAAAAGTATTTACTATTCCTGCTGGTACATACTGTAAATTCCAACCTTGCATTTCGGTCATAAGTATCTTTAAAGGCTTACAGCTAGTATGTAACTTCACACTTTTATGCAATATATTCCTTAGATGTATATGTGCAAAACTAGTTCATGGGAGTTACGTGGCTCCATCAAGGGTGAACATACTTCTCAGATTCAGCCTCTTCATCTACATTGGCATTTTGGGCCTGATTCTCCAGTGCCTTACACCTTACGCAATCATTTACACCTGTGCAAATGAAGTACAAAGTAGGGTTATTCAAAGGCTTTTTACACTCATTTTCCAAATTAAGCCAGGCTACACGAAGGGCCAAACAGGGCAGAACATTATCCCTACATTTACAATACCCAACTGTAGCAGGATGTATTTCGTGCCCTGGAAATAGATCACAAAAGGAAGAACTATTTCAGTCATTAGAAAACTTAACAATACTTTAACTCATCGGCAAATAAGCTGTCAAGCTTCAGGGCATACTCCAACCACTAATTGATGGGGTTTAGAAAGAACTTCTCCTATGGCAATTATTTCTAAATTATTTGCTACGTGGCATTTTGCACCTTCTGCTAAGCATCTGGTCACCATTAGACACAAAACAACAGACTAGAGTGACCACATGTCTGACATGGCAAAGCAATTCCTATAACCAGTAACTTCAAAAGGAACTCAAAGGGGTTTCTCTGCCAACATGGTGGAAGGGATGCAGTTGTCTCTTCGCAGAGGCTGAAGGGGCAGATGAGATGTGTGTGTCTAAAGAGAGGGTGCAGGAGATTGAGATCAGTGTGTCAGGTCAGGATAAGAGTGAATTTGTGGACGATGTAGGGGGCTGAGCTGCCTGGGCATGGAGGGGTCTTTGTGGGAACATTGTAGTGGAGAGATGTAGAAGGTTTGAATATCTCTTCTACAGGATAGGGTAGCTGTGGGCAGAGGAGGGTGTCAGGGACTGTGTTGTTTATATAAGGGTGAAATGTATCTCTATGGGGAAAGGGAAAGACATAAAGTGTCCAGGATGCAGGTCTTTTCTAGGGGGCGTAGGGCTAAGGTGCTTTAGGAAGTAAGGGGCTGGTGGATGGGTAGGGCTGGGAAGAGAAGAGAGTGCTTCTACAGAGGCTGAAGATAGGTGAAAGTACCTAGGGGCTCTATGAAGATTGGAAGGTAGGGTATCTCTATGGGGTGGGAAGGAGGTGAAATATGTAATGGTGAAGGCTGTAGGGCTGGGTGAAGGAGTCTCTGTGGGAGGTAACAGATGGGTGTCTATGAGGGATGGAAGAGATGAAAGTATTGGACAGGGCATTTCTATGGGGCAGGAAGGGTAAGGATAGTTCTGAGGAGACAGGGCGGCTGTGTATTGTTATGGCAAAGCATAGCAGCTGGGGTGTATCTGTGAGGAGGAAACTGTGGGATTCAGGTGGCCGTGTAGCAGGTCAGGGGAGGTGTGGCTGGTTCTCTAGGGCAGTGGTTCTCAACCAGGGGTACGTGTACCCCAGGGGTACTCACAGGTCTTCCAGGGGTACATCAACTCATCTAAATATTTGCCTAATTTTACAACAGGCTACATAATAAGCACTAGCAAAGTCAGTACAAACTAAAATTTCATACAATGATTTGTTTATACTGCTCTATATACTATACACTGAAATGCAAGTACAATATTTATATTCCAATTGATTTATTTTATAATTTTATGGTAAAAATGAGAAAGTTAGCAATTTATCAATAATGGTGTGCTGTGACACTTTTGTATTTTTATGTTTGATTTTGTAAGCAAGTGGTTTTTAAGTGAGCTGAAACTTGGGGGGTACACAAGACAAATCAAACTCCTGAAAGGGGCACAGTAATCTAGAAACGCTGAGAGCCACTGCTCTAGGGAAAGGCTGATGAGAGGTGAGGGCAGCTGTGTATGATGAGATGGGGAGGTGAGGATGACTGTATAGGGGAGAAGCCGGGACAAGTGTGGCTCTGTGAGGTAGTAGGGAGGTGGGTGGTCCCTGTGGAATGTAGAGGCTGGAGTTCATACACAGGGCTATGATGGAGCACAGGGACAGGGGTTAGGGTTGCCAACTCTCTGATTGCAGAAAACCGAACACCCTTCCCCCGCCTCCTGCCCTGAGGCCCTGCCCCTTCTCTGAGGCCCCGCCCTTCCTCACTCCATTCCTCCTCCCTCCATCACTCGCTTTCTTCCACTCTCGTCACTCGCTTATTTTCAGCAAGCTGGGGCAAGGGGTTGGGGTGTGGGGAGTTAGGGCTCCAGCTGGGGTTGTGGGCTCTGGGGTGGGGCTGGGGATGAGGGGTTTGTGGTGTAGGAGGGGACTCAGGGCTGGGGTTGGGGTGCAGGAGGGGGTTGGAGCGCGGGCGGCACTTATCTCAGGCAGCTCCCGGAAGCAGCCGACATCTCCCTCTGGCTCCTAGGCGCAGGGGCGGCCAGGTGGCTCTGCGTGCTGCCCCCGTCTTGCTGGCACCACCCCTGGAGCTCCCATTGGCCCTGGTTCCCAGCCGATGGGAGCTGCCCCCGCACTAGAGTGACCAGATGTCCTGATAAAATCAGGACTGTCCTGATATTTAACTCTCCAGCGTCCTGACCGATGTACAATTGGGATGCCATTTCTCCTGATATTGTAGGGTTGCCAGGCCTCCGGTTGGCGTGGGGCTGGCAGGCTCCCTACCCAGCCAGCTCTGCGCAGGTCCTCGGAAGTGGTGACATCTCCCCCTGGGTCTGAGGTGCAGGGACGGTCAGGGGGGCTCTGCGTGCTGCCCCTGCCATGAGCGCTGGCTCCGCAGCTCCCATTAGCTGGGAACCTCCCTCCCGGAGCCAGCACCTTGAAATCCCTTTTGCGTGCCCCAGCCCTGAGACACCCTCCCCTTGCAGTGGAAGCCATAGCCATACGTCCCTGACCCATGGCATGCGGCGGGGGCTGGAGCTGGAGCTGGGACTGCATGTCCCTGACCGGCGGCATGCGGCGGGGGCTGGAGCTGGGACTGTATATCCCTGACCCGCAGCATACGGTGAGGGCTGAAGCTGGGGCCGTGCGCCCCCGACCCACATCTTCCCAGAGCTGTGAGCCCCCTCCCCCATTGGCTCCGGTGGGGGCTGTGAGCCTGTGGCTGTCTCCCCACCCCGCACATGGGTCCCGATATTTTACTCTTGCAGTCTGGTCACCCTACCCCTGGCCATCCCTGCGTGTGGAGCCAGAGGGACAGGCCGGCTGCTTCTGGGAGCCATTTAGAGCTGGCCACTGCGGCCAACCGGACTTTTAGCGGCCTGGTCAGCAGTGTTGAGCGGAGCCACCAGGATCCCTTTTCGACCGGAGGTTCCGGTCGAAAACCGGACACCTGGCAACCCTAAGTGGGGTGTCTCCCACTTAGGGAGGGAGCCATAGACTGTAGGTGTGGGAGGAAGATGACAATGGGGCTGTAGAGGACAGGCATGGCTGAATAGTGAATGGGAGAGGTAAGGGCAGTTCTGCAGGGTGGGGCTGGTGGGAGATGAGGGAGATGAGGGTAGTTGGGCTGCAAAGAGCATCTGGGGATGAGGATGGCTCTGTATGGGCTGGGGGGAGGCCAGGGGACTCTGTGGAGTAGGGCTGGCTGTGTAGGGTAATGGGCTCTGTGGCTGGGCTTACACCTCTATGGCGTGCGGCTGGCTGTGTGAGGTAGAGGGGCTACTGTCGCCGGGGTTCTGTGTGGGGTTGGGGGAGGCAGGAGGGCTCTGGGAGATCCTACATGATGGAGTGTAGGGGCTGGGGGCCCTGTTGTACTGGGCTCTGTGTAGGAGTGGGGCTGTGCCAGGGGCTGAGGCTCTGTACTGGGCTGGGTGCAGGGCCAGGGGCTGGGGCTCTGTACTGGGCTGGGTGCAGGGCCCGGGGCTCTGTACTGGGCTGGGTGAAGGGCCCGGGGCTCTGTACTGGGCGGGGTGAAGGGCCCGGGGCTCTGTACTGGGCAGGGGCTGGGACACTGTATTGGGCTGGGTGCAGGGCCTGGGGCTCTGTACTGGGCTGGGTGAAGGTGCTGGAGCGCTGTACTGGGCGGGGTGCAGGGCCCGGGGCTCTGAATTGGGCTGGGTGCAGGGCTCGGGGCTCTGAATTGGGCTGGGTGCAGGGCTCGGGGCTATGTACTGGGCAGGGGCTGGGACACTGTACTGGGCTGGGTGCAGGGCCCGGGGCTCTGTACTGGGCTGGGTGCAGGGCCCGGGGCTCTGTACTGGGCTGGGTGCAGGGCCCGGGGCTCTATACTGGGCTGGATGAAGGGGCTGGAGCGCTGTACTGGGCGGGGTGCAGGGCCCAGGGCTCTGTATTGGGCTGGGTGAAGGGGCCGGAGCGCTGTACTGGGCGGGGTGCAGGGCCCGGGGCTCTGTACTGGGCTGGGTGCAGGGCTCGGGGCTCTGTACTGGGCAGGGGCTGGGACACTGTACTGGGCTGGGTGCAGGGCCCGGGGCTATGTACCGGGCGGGGGGCAGGGGCTGGACCGCTGTACTGGGCGGGGTGCAAGGCCCAGGGCTCTGTACTGGGCAGGGGGCTGGGTGCAGAGCCCAGGGCTCTGTACTGGGCTGGGTGAAGGGCCCGGGGCTCTGTACTGGGCTGGGTGAAGGGCCCAGGGCTCTGTACTGGGCTGGGTGAAGGGGCTGGAGCGCTGTACTGGGCGGGGTGCAGGGCCCGGGGCTCTGTATTGGGCTGGGTGAAGGGGCTGGAGCGCTATACTGGGCGGGGTGCAGGGCCCGGGGCTCTGTACTGGGCTGGGTGCAGGGGCTGGAGCGCTGTACTGGGCGGGGTGCAGGGCCCAGGGCTCTGTACTGGGCAGGGGCTGGGACACTGTACTGGGCGGGGTGCAGGGCCCGGGGCTCTGTATTGGGCTGGGTGAAGGGGCTGGAGCGCTGTACTGGGCGGGGTGCAGGGCCCGGGGCTCTGTACTGGGCAGGGGCTGGGACACTGTACTGGGCTGGGTGCAGGGCCGGGGCTCTGTACTGGGCTGGGTGAAGGGGCTGGAGCGCTGTACTGGGCGGGGTGCAGGGCCCGGGGCTCTGTATTGGGCTGGGTGAAGGGGCTGGAGCGCTATACTGGGCGGGGTGCAGGGCTCGGCGCTCTGTACTGGGCTGGGTGCAGGGGCTGGAGCGCTGTACTGGGCGGGGTGCAGGGCCCGGGGCTCTGTACTGGGCTGGGTGCAGGGGCTGGAGCGCTGTACTGGGCGGGGTGCAGGGCCCAGGGCTCTGTACTGGGCAGGGGCTGGGACACTGTATTGGGCTGGGTGCAGGGCCTGGGGCTCTGTACTGGGCTGGGTGAAGGTGCTGGAGCGCTGTACTGGGCGGGGTGCAGGGCCCGGGGCTCTGAATTGGGCTGGGTGCAGGGCTCGGGGCTATGTACTGGGCAGGGGCTGGGACACTGTACTGGGCTGGGTGCAGGGCCCGGGGCTCTGTACTGGGCTGGGTGCAGGGCCCGGGGCTCTGTACTGGGCTGGGTGCAGGGCCCGGGGCTCTATACTGGGCTGGATGAAGGGGCTGGAGCGCTGTACTGGGCGGGGTGCAGGGCCCAGGGCTCTGTATTGGGCTGGGTGAAGGGGCCGGAGCGCTGTACTGGGCGGGGTGCAGGGCCCGGGGCTCTGTACTGGGCTGGGTGCAGGGCTCGGGGCTCTGTACTGGGCAGGGGCTGGGACACTGTACTGGGCTGGGTGCAGGGCCCGGGGCTATGTACCGGGCGGGGGGCAGGGGCTGGACCGCTGTACTGGGCGGGGTGCAAGGCCCAGGGCTCTGTACTGGGCAGGGGGCTGGGTGCAGAGCCCAGGGCTCTGTACTGGGCTGGGTGAAGGGCCCGGGGCTCTGTACTGGGCTGGGTGAAGGGCCCAGGGCTCTGTACTGGGCTGGGTGAAGGGGCTGGAGCGCTGTACTGGGCGGGGTGCAGGGCCCGGGGCTCTGTATTGGGCTGGGTGAAGGGGCTGGAGCGCTATACTGGGCGGGGTGCAGGGCCCGGGGCTCTGTACTGGGCTGGGTGCAGGGGCTGGAGCGCTGTACTGGGCGGGGTGCAGGGCCCGGGGCTCTGTATTGGGCTGGGTGAAGGGGCTGGAGCGCTGTACTGGGCGGGGTGCAGGGCCCGGGGCTCTGTACTGGGCAGGGGCTGGGACACTGTACTGGGCTGGGTGCAGGGCCGGGGCTCTGTACTGGGCTGGGTGAAGGGGCTGGAGCGCTGTACTGGGCGGGGTGCAGGGCCCGGGGCTCTGTATTGGGCTGGGTGAAGGGGCTGGAGCGCTGTACTGGGCGGGGTGCAGGGCTCGGTGCTCTGTACTGGGCTGGGTGAAGGGGCTGGAGCGCTGTACTGGGCTGGGTGAAGGGCCCGGGGCTCTGTACTGGGCGGGGTGCAGGGCCCGGGGCTCTGTACCGGACCGGGGGCAGGGGCTGGAGCGCTGTACTGGGCGGGGTGCAGGGCCCAGGGCTGGCTGCGGGGTGCAGGGCCCGGGGCTCTGTACTGGGCTGGGTGCAGGGGCTGGAGCGCTGTACTGGGCGGGGTGCAGGGCCCGGGGCTCTGTACTGGGCAGGGGCTGGGACACTGTACTGGGCGGGGTGCAGGGCCCAGGGCTCTGTACCGGGCCGGGGGCAGGGGCTGGAGCGCTGTACTGGGCGGGGTGCAAGGCCCAGGGCTCTGTACTGGGCAGGGGGCTGGGACACTGTACTGGGCGGGGTGCAGGGCCCGGGGCTCTGTACTGGGCCGGGGGCAGGGGCTGGAGCGCTGTACTGGGCGGGGTGCAGGGCCCGGGGCTCTGTACTGGGCAGGGACTGGGACACTGTACTGGGCTGGGTGCAGGGCCCGGGGCTCTGTACTGGGCTGGATGCAGGGGCTGGGACACTCTACTGGGCTGGGTGCAGGGCCCGGGGCTCTGTACTGGGCAGGGACTGGGACACTGTACTGGGCTGGGTGCAGGGCCCGGGGCTCTGTACTGGGCTGGATGCAGGGGCTGGGACACTGTACTGGGCTGGGTGCAGGGCCCGGGACACTGTACTGGGCTGGGTGCAGGGCCCGGGGCTCTGTACTGGGCTGGGTGCAGGGGCTGGGACACTGTACTGGGCTGGGTGCAGGGCCCGGGGCTCTGTACTGGGCGGGGTGCAGGGGCTGCGGCTCTGTAGTGGGCCCGGGGCATTGCACAAAGCTGGCAGGGGCCGTGCATTGCGGGGAGGGATCTGGGGGCAGGGCCGGGCCGGGGCGACGGGGATTGGCGGCGGCGGCGGGAGCCCGGCCCCTCTCTGTCGCGCAGGCGGGGAAGCGCTGGCTCAGGCACCGGCCCGGCTGCTGCTGCTGCGCTGCTGCTGCTGCTTCACCCCCCGGGCCGTTGGCGGCGCCCAGGCCTCGCAGCTGGAAGCTGGCAGCCGAACCCCGCCACGCGGTGAGCCCCGGGCCGGGCAGCGGGCCCCGTTGGCGGGCAGCTGCGGGCAGTGGGCCCGGCCGCCCCGGCGGGGTGAGGCGAGGCCCGGGCCGGTCGCATCCGTATCCTCCCCCCGCCGCGCTGCGGCCGGCCTAGAGGAGGGTATGGGGGGGTAGGTATAGGTAGGTGGGTGGGGGTTGTGGGGGGAGGTAGGTGGGGTATGTGGGGGTTGTGGGGGGAGGTTGGTGGGGTATAGGGGGGTGGGAGTGGGAGGGGGTTGTGGGGGGGAGGTAGGTGGGACATGCTTGACACCGTCCCGCATGGTGATTCAGGAGTGGGGTGGGGGTGCGGGATGGAGGTTCTGGAGGGTGTAAGAAGGGGTGTGTCTGGCGGAGGGACTTGTGGCTGGAGTGTGTGAGGGGTTTTGGGGGGGTGAGTGTTGGGATTGGTGTGTGGGGTGGATTCTGGCGGGTGGAGACGGGTGGAGGTATGAGCGGAGAGGTATAAGAATGAATGGGTGGTAGTGGATGGACGGGGTTATAGGAATATGAGTATTGGGGATATAGAGAGGGATATGGTTGCATGAGGCACTTATTTAGGTCTCATTTTTTCCATATTGGACGTGTAGGGTCATTTATTTTCCATATAAAATATCACAACAGTTGTAGCCCTTTTCCCCTTTTCATTTCCCATATTTCCCTCCCCTTTCCCCTCCCCCCAGCCCAACACTGATGCTCTCAAATCCCACTCTAGCAGAAATCTTACCAAGTGTTTTACTGTCCTTACAGGTGTGTGCATTACCTTTACAGTCATTGGTCATCTCTGAGGTGTTTCATATTCATACAAACCACTTTCCCTTTCATCTATCCTCTCCTTCAATTTCTTGCTGCAGGGAAGCTCTTCTGAGCTCTTACCAGCAACAAGAAGTGGCTGAAACAGATCCTGCTGACCTCCCAATATATCCGAACTAACCAAATACCAGAATATTTGTGTGCTCTCCCTTTTGAGTAAGTGCCACAGTTTCATACCACAAATCTTACATGTCATTTTTCCTACCAAATGACGAGGATTTCAATCTAATTTGTAGCACATATGTTCATATAGCAAGTGACAACATAATTGTCTTTGCCTTGAAGTAAAATGGATACTTGCAGAAGTCTTTTAAACATTAGGCAAATAGTGCTGTTGGGGTGTGAGATTGTGAGCTTAATGGGGCACACATTTCAGTTGTGTAGGACAGCAAAAATCCTGTAACTGGAGCTGACTGGCACCCTTGGTGGTCTCAACAAAATGATCAGATTATTAGACCTAGAGACTAGATCACATCCAGGGCAGGATGGTAATTCAGAATGGGTTAAGGCAAACAGGATGTGTCTTGGCTGTAGTTTTTGTGAAATGGTGTCATTGTTGGTGCATAGCACTAATGCTAGCAATGGTGGGGGCACTAGTGCAGACTAGCTGCAGGTGTTTTTATCAGTCAGGCCAGCCATACCTCTAGTATGTCTAGTCTAGATGATATGGTGATGGTAAACCTAGAAGTCACTATGTGTTATTGCTTTTACTATTAGCGTTGGTGGAGCTCTCTTGTGCTGTAATGACTAAGGGAGATATTCACAGTGTGGAAAAAGCCTATTGGTGCAGAGTGAGGGGGAAACATACCAGAGGCAGAGCATCTGTGAGAAGTGCCATCTGCATTTATAGTTCTGTATAAATAATAAATGCTTTATGGATTAGATGACCCTAGTGTCTAGAGCTGTCACTCTGACAACTTTCAGGATTGCAAAAATCAGAGCTGGACTTCTCTCAAAAAAGCATCAGTACTGCTTAATAATTAGCCACGAGTTTGCTTGAGTATGATGGATGTTCTGAAGATAGTATGTTGTTTCTGTCACATCCTCCTCTTTTAAATATGAATTTATGCTGGAGAAATAGTCTGACACCCCTGAAGTCCTCTATCCACAGGGAGGAAGGATAGTGTTTTGATTATCGCCAGATTGGTTCTGGGGAGACCTGGGTCCAGTTTCTTTTCCGCTTCAATTCATGTGTGGCCTTGGGCAAGTCACTTAGCCTTAGGGTATGTCTTCACTACCAGCCAAACTACAAAACACCAAATATGCACATCTTCAGGAGGCTTGCAGAACGTAATCTTGGTCCAACTGTCCCGTAAGCTTATTTGTCCTTCGAAAGACACTCAGATGAAGACAGGATTTAGTTACAGGAAAATATTTCTCGGTTTGCTTGAAAGCCAGTTTAAGAAGAACAGTATCCTTAAGGTTTCTTGTTGAATAAGAGATGTATCTGCTGCTGTATATAATGAGCTTACTGGCAGCGATGTTTTTGCATGGCTGTACAAAAGACACTGGAGGGAAACCTGGAATTTATACGTACACTGAAGGAACAATGTCCAAGCGAGTTGTGTGTGGTTTACATAAGTTTGGGAGAATTCAATTTTTATCTTTTTATAATTTTGATGGATAATATTTATTTTTAAGCATTTTTTTCGATTATCAATTTAAACTTTCACAGTTGTGCAAAATTATGGGTTTTAACCTTTTTTAAAAATTTTATTGATTTAAATGTTCAGAGTTGCAGAAAATGATGTGGAGTCAGACTATAATTACTTTAGTAATAGATGTTGAGATTCAAAAAATTAAAGCTTTATAACTGTTAAAACACATTATCAGCATCAGGTGTCAAAATACATGAAGTAAATATCCTTAAATAGAACTCTAGTAAGCTCTCAAGCAGCATTTTCTTTCTTTGCCTATCTGTCAATTTTGATTATTATAGATGGAAATATTTTTTGGCCGGTTTGTGTGTGTATATGGTTAAATCGATGTTCACCACCATTTACTGACAAAAATTGAATTCTTCCAAGCCTGGATATGTGAGAAGAAGGTTCTCATGTCTAATTCAACCTTACTGTTCACACAAGACTGGGAATTTACAGGTGGTAGTACATTCTCAGCTGCATGGTGAGTGACAGGGAGGTGAGTCATCCACCAGCAGCAGCACACCACTACAGTACAGGCAGCTGGGCTTTCTGTAAAGGCGGAGAATATGGATATATGTGACATCTCATCCTTAAGAGCTGATACCTGCTGGCTCATGTATAAAGTTGCATGGCATGGTCTTGTATACATAAACTGTAGAAACACTTTAATTGGTAAAGTGTTGTAGTTCATTTTCCACTATAAACATATTTTTTACCTCTGCATTACCCCTGCAATTTTTTTACTTTCAGTAAAAATTCATTCTGCCTGAAATGTGACATGAGTTGTAGCTGGCTATGGGAGACATTTTTTGGAAAGTTTGAATTGATCAGGCTATTATTTTCTGGGATACTAGACTTTATTTTGCTGGTGTGAGGGAAGAAATGTTTTTTCATTTGAAAAGTCTTAACAATTTTTTTAAAAACAAATATCAAAAAAGGCTTGGCCTAGAAAGTTCTTCTTTGCTCTATTCTTCGATGATATCTAGATTACAGTATTAGAGGTGAGGTAGACATCTTAAATGTTATTGACCACTGAACTAAAAGGCCAGATAAAATAGCATTAAAGTATGTTAGAAAAATAAAAACCATGAATCAAGAAATGTCTGGATGTTGCAAACTAATGTGGCGATGGGGAAAATAAAAGTTCTGTTTACCTTTAAAGTATGGTGTGATGCTCATGTATTCTCAGCTGTTTGCTTGGGGGTTTGGAGCAGTTGCTTTGTTTTTTGAGCAATCTCTTTCTCTTTTAACAGGAGATATAAGACAGAGTATATGGTTTTGTTTGTTTTACTTTTGTTAGATGTTATGTTAGGGTGCATTTCATGAGTCGAATAAATAAAAAATTAATCTTTGAACCTAACAACCGTGACAGACATTTCTTTAAAATGAAGCTATTTCTGCAGCATTTGAATTCTCATCAGGAGAACTGTTCAGACCTTCTGGGCCTCTACCTTCAATCTGTTGATAGAAAGAGCTTGTAGCCTTTCTGTTGGACCTCTTATCACGATATTCACATCTTGCACTCTTAAGTGCAGTGCACTTTAAACACTCTCAGAGCTTAGGAAATTGGAAATGAATGTGTCGTCTAATGACAACTATAGGAATTGCCATTTTGGATCACACCAGTGGTCTATCTAGTTAAGTACCATGTCTCTTATAGCAGTGGTACTCAAAGCCGGTCCGCCGCTTGTTCAGGGAAAGCCCCTGACTGGCCGGACCGGTTTGTTTACCTGCTGCGTCCGCAGGTTCGGCCGATCGCGGCTCCCACTGGCCACGGTTCACCGCTCCAGGCCAATGGGGGCTGCAGGAAGCTGCGCAGGCCAAGGGAAATGCTGGCTGCCGTTCCCACAGCCCCCATTGGCCTGGAGCGGCGAACCGTGGCCAGTGGGAGCCGCGATCGGCCGAACCTGCGGACGCAGCAGGTAAACAAACCGGTCCGGCCTGCCAGGGGCTTTCCCTGAACAAGTGGCGGACTGGTTTTGAGAACCACTGTCTTATAGGAACCACTACCAGATCTTTCATAGGAACATGCCTTGATTCCCAAACTGGACAATTATGGAATAACCTGCCGAGAGGGATGTTTCTTCTTAAATTCATCTCTTAGTGGTGAATTTATGCTCTGAATCCAGTGTATTTTTGTTCTATCTAATGTAACTACATGTTTATATTCATAAAAATGTCTAATCCTTTTTGAATCCTGCCAAGTTCTAGGCCTTTACCTTGTGGTTAAATGTGATATTTTTTTAAAAAAGCCCTGTCATAAACTTGAATTTAGGTAAAGGCATTCAATTTTCAGTATTTCCTATTCCATTCTTTACACATCCTAATATTTTGTTTTTTTTTTTAACTTCTGCTATGTATTGGCTTTCATGAAGTGGTACCAGTATCTGTTTCCCAGCCATGTAAATGAATGGTTCAAATAATTCTTTCCAGTTATTATTTCTTCAAATCCTTTGAACCTATTTTAATAACAAAAATAAAAATGTAAAGCTGTTAATATATAGTGAAATTTTACATGCTCAAAGCCAGGAAATTCAAAATTTTGTGTCTCATCTGGCATAACTTGGACATGTTGCACTAAGTAAGTTCACATTTAATTCTGCATTATGAAGATGTCAGTTTCAGCTCCATAGTTAGGGTTGAGTTTTGCACTTAAATCAGGGATTTCGTCTCTTTATTATAACAGGACAGACTTAAAATGGCATTGAGATCCTTAACTTTTGGTTTCTTGAATCTTGTGTGTTTCAACTTTTGGGTATATAACACTGCATCAGTTCATAGATATATTTTTTTAAAAGCTGGAAGGAACCATTATTATCTTGTTTGACCTTCAAATCAGTGTTGTTTTTTGTATTTCATCTATACCTAATTTGTTTCTGATGAGACTAAGAAAACAATAGTAGGTATTTATAAAGTTGTTTCCTTTGTTAGCATGCTCTATTCATTTTGTCATCTTTTTTTTCCCCTCTAGCACAAACAAATTGTATCACATCATGGCAACAGACTCTATGGAGATCGATGATGCTTTATACAGGTAAGAATGCCATACCCGATATATCGCTGTAAGGTGTATCTTTGATATTACTGCAAGTAGATACACTTTGCTGCAGCATTAATACCGGATTTGAAAAATGTATTTGCTGCCTATTAGCCAGAGTGAAAATATCTGTGCTGCTGTGTCCCCTGCAGTTTAAAGGAATAAAACATTTAAAAGTACAGTACACACAAGTAACATTGTGATTCCACTTTCTATTTAACATAGTCTTTCAAAACGTGTAACTTGCTGTTGGCAGACTATTTTTTGTATACTTAATTAATTTTACTGGTACTTGCCATATAAAATATTTGTCCAGCTAAAGAACTGGTCAGCTACTGCAGAGTAAGTGCCAAATTATCTGAACAATACTAGTGAAAATTATTTAATACTATTTGTCAAATTATTGTATGGTCAGCCATACATAATTACACCCCTTATGTTTTGTATATTTTCTCTTCCTACTGATGTCAATCCACATTCACTGTTTTTCTTTCCTAAAATAGACTATAGTGTATCTTTTCTTCTATTGTTTTCTATTTATTTCCTCTTCTCCTTCTCTCTCCCTCCGTCCCTTATCTTTCTTCTGGCCTTTTCCACATTGTATTCTGTGTTTTTCAAAACATAATTTCTGTCTCTCTTTATTTCTTCCCCCTCCAAACCTGTCTGTACTACACTTCTCTTTTCTAACTTACCCACTCAGTCACTGTGCTGAACCCTGCTTGGGGACTAGTTCAGGGTCTGGTAAACTTGAAACTCCCTGCCCAGGCTGGCTGCTTCAGCTCATAGAGTTTTTTCATCATTCTTCCAGTAAAAACGTGGTCCCTTGGAACAGGCTGGGAGTTCAGTGCACCCTAAATCCTTGTGATCCTCTCATCCAAAGCTTCCTAAGACATCTTAACAGGATGGTGTGCTGATGGGCTCATTGAATTTTGCTGTCCCCAAAAACCTCAGCTGTGCCACTTCTTTCTTCCTTGGAAATGAGACTTCTATAACTCTATTACAGAGAGATACAAAGCAAGATATTTGAATTTGATATGTTAGAAGAGTGGGTTCAGCTCCATCACATATACTGTAGAAATTAAAATCCTTCTTCTTCATGTTTGTAAATCATGACAAATGTGTTTTAACTAAACAGTTGGTAGATTTTAATACCTTATTGTTATACATTTTATTATTGTCTTTCACAATATTTGATGGAAGTTCTAAAAGTCAAACTTTGTCCTCAAATGGCAGAATTGGATTCTCAGACTTCCATTTGCAATTTGTAACCCCTAAATGACTCCTACAGTATGACCATAACAGGACCTGTCTATACTGGAACACAGTAACTCTGAAGATGGTGAAATAGGGAGAGAAGTTTCTTTTTTGGAAAGATGCGAGTTCTCAGTTAATAATGTTCCATGCACCAGACTTGATACTCTAAACATACTTGTGGCACCTTAGAGACTAACCAATTTATTTGAGCATAAGCTTTCGTGAGCTACAGCTCACTTCATCGGATGCGTACTGTGGAAACTGCTTAAGCTTATGCTCAAATAAATTGGTTAGTCTCTAAGGTGCCACAAGTACTCCTTTTCTTTTTGCGAATACAGACTAACACGGCTGTTACTCTGAAATCTAAACATACTGAATTCCCTTACATTTTAGTGGCATGGTATTTTCGCACATTGTATACACTTACATGTTTGCCTTTCTTGTGATCTCCTGCTGATCCCCTCTGCCCCAGGACTTCTCCCTCCTCTTCACCCTGCCAAAAAAAGTGTACGCGACAAATCTTTGGGTAGACTAATTTCTATAGTACTGATATTCTTAGAAGCATATCAGACAAACCTAATTTCTCTCTCTCTCGCTTAATCATTTACAAAATAAGTCATTGCTCTTTATACAGTAAATGAAATTCAAAATGATTTAAATAATTTGATATACTGAGTTGAAACCAGATGGTTGGAAACTTTAGAGAGCTGAAGATCTTTAACAGTTCAGCAGTTGGATGTACATGAGCTGCTTTGAACTCTGATTTGGTGAAGAAAATTCCCAGTTCTGAGCATGCTTGTGCCTGCAAGAGATGTAGTTCCAAGTATGCCCTGATGTATCCTGAAGAGATAAGTCTTGAACTACATTACAATGAATACAGGCCCCACAATGCCAGATTTTAGGGTAGAACCGCACTAATATTTCTTTATATCTCACAGATTTCCATATCAGTTATGCTGAGTTTGCAACTAAAAAATGTTTTCTAACTTGCCTTGGGGCCTCTGAACTTGCCTTGGCCTCTGAAACTCAGGAGAGCTTTTCTTTGTTAAGGAAAAGTTAGCACATGTGACTCCATTTTGGTTTGGGGCCCACCATTGTCTAAAAGCAAGCACATCATGCACCAGGAGGAGTGTTCCTTAGATACTGCATCCCTGTGAAAATCCTCCTCCTTGTCTCCAGCCTGCCTTGACTCCCAGTATCTGTTTTTTGTCAGTCTCTAACTCCCTATCTCCTGGCCTTTGATGTGAGGCCTCCCATCCTGATAATAAAAGTTACTGATGCATGGCTTTAGGACCATGCTGTGTAATTAACATACTGGTTTAGCACGAATGCACCAAGCAGGGATAAGTGGTAGATAAGAAAAGGGTTTGTTTATTGGCTACGGTTTCCGCACGAGGGCAACATGCTTTGCTAAAAAGTATATAACCTTTGTATAATCTGTATTCGGGGTCCCCTCCTGGCTAGCAGGGGGGCACCACGCTCGAGCGTAATAAACTTGGTGTTTTTTGGGAACTCTGCAGTTGTGGACTTTGTTTATGTGCCTCAGCCTAGATTCGAACTGTGCGTGACCTATCAGGTGTAATTCGCAGCAGTTGTGTGCGTGTCCTATCAGGTATAATTCGTAACATTTTCAATTCATGCATCATAACTAATACTTTGGCTTGCAGAATCTCTGTGTCCTTAAACTGCTCTGCAATCCCACTGTTTTTAGATTGTCCTTAGTTACATCAGTGCGAATCTTCGAATGGCTGATGGGGTTCTGTATGTTTTACTAATGGCGTAATTTGGTCTGCAGAGCTTTTATTGTTGGTGACAGTCTGAGAGATGGAAAGAAGCTGGCTTGGCTATCAGAACCCAGGCTGAATTTGCAGGGCTGGCAATTTGCAAGTGAAAATACCTGCAAATTCTTGAAATAGTGTGTACTTATTTTGGAGGGAGTTCTATTTGTGTGTTTTTTTTTGTTTCTTGCTTGTAGTCGGCAGAGGTATGTTCTTGGAGACACAGCAATGCAGAAGATGGCCCAGTCCAATGTGTTCCTGAGTGGTCTGGGTGGACTTGGTGTGGAGATTGGTAAGTTTACTAAGTAGCACTGATATATAAATTTATTAAAGGTATATTTAAAAAAAATTAATTTAGTGTACATTGAGTGAATACATGTACAACATATGTACATAGAGCAAAACCACAATATGTAATATAGAAATAATTTTTATAGCTAGATGTTCTAAAGCATTTTGAAATACATTTGTATGGCTATTTATGCTGTTAAATTGATGCAGAAATTATTGGGTGAAATTCTTTGGCCTGTGTTATGCAGAAGGTCAGACTAGATCATAATGGTCCCTTTTGGCCTTAATCTGTGAATTTATACAATTAAATAATCTGAAACTACAGGCTGGATTTTCACTCGGAGTGGGGGAAAGTTGTTAGAATTTGGCCCTGGCTGGTCATCTGAGAATGATGACCAAAGCTGGTCATCTGGCATAGGGGACCTCTGACCTGGGACCTCTGCTTTGGATGGGAAGGGAAATGTCAGCGGAGTGCTCCTGTGCCCTGTCAATTTTTATCCGGCATACGGTCCCTTCTGCGGACTTTATTGGGACTTTTATCTGACACCAGAGTTGTGTGCATAGTCTTTTTAAATGGTAATGATAGCCCTTTCTTCGATTAGAGTTCCTGTAATGGTGCTTGTTGGATGTAGGGTTGCCAGAAAATGAATGCAGTTCACAAGTGAGGGATAAAAAGCTCCTTCTGCTTTCTCTGAGATTTCCACTAAGGAGCTGAATTGACTTTTAAAAAAAAGTTATTCAGAAAGATATGTGACTGCTGCCAGCTGTTAAATTTTTATGTAAATAGAAGGTATGAGCCATTTCACTACTGGCAGGTAACTTTTCAATCACTTAGAGCAGGGTTTTCAAACTTCAGTGCACTGCTACCCCCTTCTGATAACAAAATTACTACATGACCCTGGGGGTGAGGCATGGAGAGAGAGGAGACCCAAGCCTGAGCCCCACTTCCCTGGGTTGGGGAGAAGGGGCCAGAGCCTGAGCCCTGACACCCCGGGGGCGGGGAGAGCTCAGGCTTCAGCTTCAGCCCTCCGTCCCAGCAAGTCTAATGCTGGCTCTGGCGACCCCATTAAAATGGGGTCATGACCAATTTTGGGGTCCCAACCGACAGTTTGAGAACCGCTGACTAAGAGCTTTACGTTCAGTCCTGTAAATGATGTTCGTTTTGTTTTTTTTTCCTTTCAGCTAAGAATATAGTTCTAGCTGGAATAAAGGTATGTAAATTTTTTTTGTTGTAAAAGGAATTGGTACAAATTTCCTTTTAGTTAAGTAACATTTTCATTTTTGCAGTGACTGGGAATGTTCGTGTTCAGGGATCAAATGATTGAGGAATCTATAGTTTTATCACAAAGTGCTGATAAGACAGGCTATGCTTGTTCCAGAAGTACATTCTGATTCTCTCGTTAGTCTTCTTCTCACAGAAGGACCCTTTTGAAAAAGAACTCTGAAATACATACTCCTGGGGGAATTCTGCACCAAAAAATTAAAAATTCTGCGCACAATATTTTAAAATTCTGCAAAATTCTGCAAATTTTATTTGTCAAAATAACATTACATAATCACGCCAGTTTCAATTATGTTGGTAATTTATTTCAAAAGAGCTGTCAGTAAGTGTGTTTGTAACAATACAGACACACATAAAAATTCCCCCAGGAGTACAGAGTTAAAGAATCTCTTTGACAACCCAGTTCCTGTTTCTCTGCCCCCCCCCCCCCGATCCCAGCCGGGGGCTGGACACTCACAACCCCTTCCCCCTCCCAGAGCCCAGCTGCAGGGCCCCCCCCAGCCCAGATACCCACACCACCTCCTCTGCCAAAGCCCAGCTGCGGGGCCTCCGCTTTCCCAGACACCTGTCTCCTTCTCTTCTTTCCCCCCTGCCCTGCGAGCTCAAGGATCCAGAGGGAGAAACAGCCTGATGCTCAGTCCCCGGCTTGCACAGAGTTTCCTATGCACTGCCCTCTCCTCTCAGGACATGCTGGGGACTGCAGCTGCCAGGAACTCCCTAGCTCCCTTTCTCCCCCCCGCCCCAAGGGTCTTCTATGTGCAAGCTGGGTTCTGCTGAGTCCATTGGCTCCTAGTGGTGGCTAGCAGCACTGCAGCCCATTTCTGGGTCGGGGAGGGAATCTTCCATTTTTGGTGAAAAAATATTGCAGTGACAGCTTTTAGTATTTCTTACCAGTTACAGTTAGTGGCTATGAATAATCAAGTTTCAGACCTTAAACAAGCATTGTTGTTGTTATGTTATATACTGAGCAAAATGTTGAAATGCAGACATATTCTCTGATTGAATTATTTATTCAATAGCAGTAAGAAAAGGTGTGGAGTTTAATGTTTTTAATTAAAGCCGTACATCTGGCACTTCTATCTAGCTCACTTAGTGTAACTGCAGTATTGGTTCTTCAGAATCTCAGTATTGAACATGATACCTAGGCTGAAGTGTACCATGACTATGTGAATGTCTTTCAATTCATGTTCCAAGATTTGTTGGTTTTAACACTCTCCTCTTGAATGTCTTTGAAGGCTCTTACAGTTCATGATACCAAGCAGTGCAAGACATGGGATTTGGGAACCAACTTCTTCATCTGTGAAGATGATGTTATAAATCTAAGGAACAGGTCAGTACAGTTATTTAGATGTATTTGAGCAATCTACTGTCTGTCACTTTCGTGTAACAAGAATGTTAGTTTTTCCACTGGCTCTGATGTATATTTTATGTAGTATATTTAGTGTGCATTACATCTTGTTCTATTGGAGTCATTGCCTTTGAGCACAGTGCCCAGGTATAAAGGGAGAGCATTCTAAAGTGGGATTGAGTCCTGTTTGCTCTGTGCATCTGACTTCACGTAGCTAGCAGCATGTAAGCAGTGATTGTTTCCTTGTAGATAATGAAAGAGCAGAAATGCATTTCTTTTCCATCTTTTCAAGGTTGGCTGAAGAAAGCCAATAAACACCTTATTTGTAGTCTTCCACTCTTCCAAAGCAAATATTAAAAAGTTTTAGCGGTCAGACTCTAAATCTTGCTATCTGGTTGATGGAGCCAGAGATATCAGAGCACATATGGTAGATTATAAAGGTGAGGAAGCATGAATAGTCAGTTTCAGTAAGTGTTTATCGTAAAAAAAAAAAAAAAAAAAAAAAACTCAAGAAATAAGCGTTCTGGGAATTGATTGGAGGATGCCATTGAACTTGTGGAATGAGCCATGTTAACAATACAGTTTATAAATGGATGCAAACCAGAAGGCTATTGTTTCAGAGCTGAGGCCACACTTCCTCACATCGCAGAGCTCAACCCATACGTCCATGTCTTATCATCCACTGCACCACTCGATGAAACCACAGACATCTCCTTTCTAAAAAAGTATCAGGTATGTAGTATTTATTTAAAGTAGCTGTGCAACATTCTGCCTGACCAGAGTGAGTCGCTTCTCCTTTTATCTGAAGTTAAACAAAACCCCCCAAACGAGGTTTTTTCATCATGTTCTAAAGAAGATGAATAGGTATTGTGTCTGGGCTGGTAAAAATGTTAACAATAATTTTGCAAGGCTGAGCGAACGTGTTCCTGACATTGAAATTAAAGCTGTCAGTAAATAGCTAAATGTTTTCAGATTGTTTCACAATTTAAATTCAAAGACAGAGAATGGCAAAGATGACAGTTTCTACTGTAAAGCTGACCTGGCTGTATTGTACAACTTGTATTATATTGTATACACTTTATAACAAGCTGTGATATTATTGAGCTTTCACGTTTAACCTGAAAAACACAGGAATGGAACATGCTACATATATGCAATATGATCAAATTAATGATTTAGTGGCAACAAAGTCCTAAATTTTTAAAAGAATGTTTGCGTGTTGGTGTGAGTTTGCAGCTTGGAGCTGTACACGCTTCAAGTGTTGGTGCAAGTCATTTGCATTAGAACATGCGAGACCGTGCACATTTTCTTAACTTTATTTATTTATTAAGCCAATATTGTTTGTGTTTCCTAACTTTATGGCTTTGACCTTAAATATGGTATTCACATGGTTTATGTGAATTTAATGTCTTTTTTCCTTTAAAACAGATATTTCTTGTGACTAATACAAGCATTTAAATTGTCTGAGTTAGGCTTTGAACCTCACTACTCACGAGAGGGGTTATTTGACTGTGGAGGAGGAGTGAATTCTCATCTTTGCTGTCACTGTTTGTCTGGAGACACTTCTGTAAGACTGTGTTCATAGAACAGAAGCACATCTGTTCAAATTGTGATGGTTAAATCTGCACAATAGAGGCTTTCTTATACCCACACTCTAAAAGGAAAGATGTATCTCTTTTTCTTACTGGCTTTCAGCAATGATAGACATTATTTCTTGTACCTTTTTGTCAACAGTGCGTCATATTGACTGAAACGAGGCTATCGCTGCAGAAGAAGATTAATGATTTTTGCCATGCTCAACACCCCCCTATTAAGGTAATGCTAAACAGTGGTGGGCTTATTGGTCCAGATCATCCTGTGTTGATCCATGTGTGGAGGATTCTTCCTTCATCCTCCTCTTTACACAGAAGTGTGAAGGGGGGAATACTGCCTTCACAGCACATTGACTTCCACAATCCCCTTTTGCTGGCATACTGTGGATGCCCCGGAGATGTTACTTTTAATGGTACCATTCCTTGTCCTGCTCCTGGATTTTTGGATAGATGTCCAAGTGGGAGGTAGAAGAACTTGTAGCTGTATTATCTCTTTCTGGGTATGTCATGGCATGAGGGGGAGTCAGGGCCCTGCACCCCCGGCTTCCTGCGATTCACCGTGACTTTCAGCCAGCCAGTAGAATAGAAGGTTTGGCTATGGCTACACTGGCACTTTACAGCGCTGCAACTTTCTCGCTCAGGGGTGTGAAAAAACACCCCCCTGAGCGCAGCAAGTTACAGCGCCGTAAAGTGCCAGTGTCAACAGTGCCCCAGCGCTGGAGCACTCTAAGCTGCTCCCCTCGTGGAGGTGGAGTACCAGGAGCTCTGGGAGAGCTCTCTCCCAGCGCTGGCGTGTGACCACACTCGCACTTCAAAGCGCTGCCACGGGAGCGCTTTGAAGTTTTGAGTGTAGCCATGCCCTTAATTAGAGAGGATAGGAACACAGTTCAAACCAGAGCTTGCAGGCATAAACAGGATCCCTTAGTCAGGCCTTTCTGGGGGGCAGGGAGATTAGACCCCAGCCTTGGGGCTCCCTCCTCTTCTCCAGCCAACTCCCCAGAACTGGAAACCCGTCTAGCTGTCTCCTCCAGCTCCTCCTCCAGCCTTTGTCCAGTTTCCCCAGGCAGAAGGTATCACCTCGCCCCAACCCCCCTCCTGGCTCAGGTTACAGGCTCAAGTATTTTCCCTCAAGGGAAGTCTCCCATCCCCAATGAAACTCCCCTGCAACATTCCCAGGTCAAATCCGCCCCACTCCCTGCTGCGTCACAGGGTACACTCCACAGTTTGATGGAGAGAATTGCTAGAAAAGGAGTACAAGTGTTTTAGAGCTTTAAAGTGAAGTGGTGAATCTGATCCAGAATGAATGTGCTAAGACCAAGTACAAGTTATGGAAAATGTCCTTTTCATTAGTTTTGCTGTGTGCTGATGCCATCTCCGGTTCCAGTTGTATGTGCTCATTTTGAAAGATTGATGTAGGGCCAAATTCTGTCTCTTGGCACAGTGTTTGTTGGATTCAATATAGTACACAGGGTGGAATTTGCACCTAAATTAACAACATTGGATAGTATCCTTAAGTGACAAGAACACTTCTGTTTTGTGCACAATTAAGAATGTTCATAGTTTTCCCTTTTATAGTTTATCAGTGCAGATGTGTATGGAATATGGTCACGTTTGTTTTGTGACTTTGGTGATGAATTTGAAGTCCTGGATACTACAGGAGAGGAACCAAAGGAAATCTTCATTTCAAACATAACACAAGTAAGAGCTAGTAATCATACTGCCGTGATTTGACTTGTTTTTTTATGATCTAGACTTAACTTGATGTCGTTTGTCTGTAACATGGTAACTTTTGGATGCTGCATCTGATCAGTTCCAGAATTTCAAGGAATGGTTTAGGCATCAGTAGACCGAATCCTAATTTGGTGAAAACTGGAAGGGAGAAGTAAGGGGCACATGGAGCCCCTGGCTGTGGTTAGCAGACTGAGCAGTTTCAACTATCTCTGTAATTGTGTATAGATCATAGAACTGGTTGATGGCGGCCACTAACAGCTTCCAGTATAATGATATCTCCCATCTCAGCTTTGCTCATCATTCCAATACAGTTTAAAATGCATGACTTTTCTCCCAAACAGAAAGAAAAGAAATAAAAGGGGTGGGGTAAGGAATGGGAGGGGGAATGGCGGATCCTAGTATGGGGGTGGGAGGAAGGGGGGTGCACAGAGCCCTTGGCATAGAGAAGAGGGTGGGCAGGGGTTGCAGGCAAACCCTGAAGTAGAGGGACATGGGAGGGTAGCATGCAGGGAGCTTGTTTGGGTGGGGTGGGGGGGTACAGGGATGCAAGGAGCGCCTGATGTGTGCAAAGAGCTCAGCCTACAGAATCTATGACCCCCAGTTGTTTGTTAGGTGTCTGTATTGTGGTATCACCTAGAATCCAGAGGGGCCTTATTGTGCTCCTAGGCACTGTACAAACATACAATAGAAGACAGTCTCAGCCTAAGAAAACTTTCGCTCTCAATTGCCCAGGCAGACAAAGGGAAAGGAATATAACATATAAGCAGGATGATTGTTGTCAGTGTCATGTTAATGCCACAATTGTTTTCCTTTTGTTTTGTTTGTTTTAAAAATTTGGGGGTTCATTTTTTTGTTTGTTTCTTACTTCTCAAACTCCGGTTACAGACTTGATCTGGCTGGAGTTCTATTTTCCAAGTTTTGTTTTTACAACAAGCTTAAAGTACAGTGAACAATGATGTTATATAGTGCAACAGAGGTTCATATTGGTGTAATAGATATGTTAATACTAGTCCCTATCTTGCAGATGCACCCCTCTAAATAACATAAGGTTTCCTGGGGATATGTACAGGAGGAGGAATACAATGAACTTGGCCAAGGGAAAACTACATACATTTAAATAAAAACATTCTGTTTGACCTGGCCAGTGGTCTCTGTCATCTAGTGAGGGTGGAATAGATCCATAATTCTCCTTATATTGTCCGTCAGATTAATGCCTTCTTGGACAGGAATTGTTACTTACAAAGTAGAACAGGTAATTTATCTTTACATCTGAATGTTAAAAATGGTATGGGTGAGGAAACCAACTTCTTCAAGGAGTCTTTCTGGTTTCAGGAGTGCAGAACTGAAGAAATGAATTAGGAGTGTGGTATGGAGAGGGGCAAATCCCAGGGATTTTTTTTTAAATGGTGTATTGGTTCCCAGGGTTTATTGAAATCAACTTTCTGAAGTACTGTACTTCTCTCTAGGGATCTCAAGAATTTTTTCCAACATCTGTTAGGGAATAGTATTTTGATGAATTCAGATACGTGGTAGTAAGATCAGTTTTGGATACAGAATTCTGGAGTAAAGACTTTTTTTAGGGAAAGGAAGGAATATGTCAATGGTGTCTTTCACGACCTGCTTTAAGACATGGCTCGCACTCTGTAGCCAGCCCTCTTTGCAGTTTGTCTTTAGTAACAAAGATATTAGCAGTAAGGTGGTAAAACCCTGCTCCTACCTCTTGTACATGTTTAGTTGCTTCTGAGGTTACACTTTCAGGACTGTTCCTTACTAACTTTGCAGTCGATTCCATTTTCAGTCAAACCCTGGGATTGTCACTTGCCTTGAAAATCATCCTCACAAGCTGGAAACGGGACAGTGCTTAACCTTTCGGGAAGTTCATGGAATGTCTTGTTTAAATGGATCCATGCAACAAATAACGGGTAAGCCTTGTATCTATTGTTTTACTTGTGCAAAAGGAACTCTTTTTGTTGGTAGATATGTGCATTTTCCCTCGCTACAATGCCAGTATGCTTGCAGCAGGAAGAACGTAGATACACTGGTGTAGATCAATACTGAATTAAAGGATCTTCTGTTTGTGGAGTTCTGCTTGGTGGTCCGTTAGATTAGAACGTGCTGAGATGGTGTGAAAGGATTTTTTTATAAAATGAGTATGAAGAGGTCAGAACCACTGGGTTTGGGACCATCTACAGTGTTTGGATACCTGATATTTTTAGCATTCAGTCATTGATAGTATCCTAGAAACATGGACTCATATCACATCTAAATCTCAGCCAGTCTCAAATTTAATTACACTGTAAACTTGTTAAAGTAAATTTTGAGGTAAAATTTAAATTCTGAAGGGGAAATTTACTGCACAATTGTGCCAAATTATTTCAAGTCTGTTCTGTGTTCTTTAGCATGGACCTCCAAATGATAGTACTTAATTTTTGTGGTGACATCTGGCTATGTTAATATCATATGTAGGTTTTGTAGTGCAAAATTTCTTGTGTAACATCTTATCCTAACTGAGTTGGAGGTACGAACTGTAAATCTATAGCACAAAGTCCAATAATGCTAGTGATGAAATGTCTGGGTTATTTTGAGCTCTTCTGAACTGAACACTTCTGTTCTTTCCTCCTAACTTCCCTGGTTCTCCCCAAGTCCCTCTTCCTGCCTTTGTTTTCCAGTTTGCTAAAGTACCCTGACGCTTAGGGCTACAATTTTAGCATGGAGGTCATGGAAATCGTGCATTTGAATTAAGTCCTTGAAATCTTGGAAATGAATGTAAAACTACATTTGATTATGTCCCCAAGCTGAGTGGCATTGCTACCTGATGCATGGGGTCACAGCACCACTCAGGTTTGGCCCATCTGCCCCTATGGAGATGGAGGTGTGGACAGGCCAAACCCGAGTGGCTCTGTAAGCCCATGTGCCTGGTCTCAAGGCCCCTAGCAGGGAGCCAGGCCCAGCCCTGCAGTGAATGCAGGATGGGTAGGTTTGCTGTTCAAACACCCCCCCCCACCCCACCCCACCCCCGCTTTACCTTTCAGCACACCCACTATGCTCTTATGTGTGTTTGATGTAGCAAAAACTACATTATTTGCTGACTTTTCCGTGATGTACTGATGTTTCCTCCCACACCTCTGTCATGACATTTAATAAAAATTTCTGTGCCAAAATCAAGAGCCTTACTGATGCTTATTCCCTAACAATATTCTTCCATGACTAAATGGTGTTTTGACTAATTACTTTTTGAAAAAGGCCTTGTTTTTGCCCTTATGTGCTCCAGCTGCTTTGCAAAAGTTCCTGCCTCTATTTTCATGTTGTTCTGCTACAGTGCTGAGCTTTGTTGATAGTGCAAAATTAAGTGAGTATTGATTGGGCTAAATTTTGTTGCTCTAATTGTCCAGTCCCAGGGGAAACTAATACTTCATATTTCCTGTTCCTTTATGGCTAAACTGATGATAAAAGTTCCTTACACTTTAAAAGGTTGTGTGCGTGTGTGTGTCTATATAAGAAATTATTTTAAACTAATGCTTTAGGCCCATACCTGGCAAAAGACATGAAATGTTGAAAAATGCGTAAACTACACTGACCATCATGGTTTTGTCATAAGGTTGAACTATAGCAATTGCAACCTGAAAGGAAGCAATGAGAGGGTAGAAGAATTAGCAGAAATAATGTACATTCCTGAGAAATGGAATAACGGTATGTACCTAAGCTGCTTATTACGTGACATTGTCACCAAAATAACAGTTAACTTTTTATCTTTTCAGTGGTGTCACCTTATTCTTTCAGCATTGGCGATACTTCAGATATGGAGCCTTACTTACATGGAGGTATAGCTGTCCAAGTAAAGACACCCAAAATATTTTGCTTTGTAAGTGTTCTCTTGGTGCAGCAAGTTTTTCTTCTAAATGGAAGTGTGTTTTTAAAAAAGTGAAATGAGAATTGAGTTCTTGCACATAAAGATATATATAGAACAGGGGTGGGCAAACTTTTTGGCCCAAGGGCCACATCAGGGTGCGAAACTGTATGGAGGGCTGGGTAGGGAAGACTGTGCCTCCCCAAACAGCCTGGCCCCCGTCCCCATCCGCCCCCTTCCACTTCCTGCCCCCTAACTGCCCCCCTCAGAACTCCCCACCCGTCCAACACCTCCTGCTCCTTGTCCCCTGACCGCCCCCTCCTGGGATCCCTATCCCTAGCCCCCTCCCCCCCCCCCGGGATCCCTGCCCCTATCCAATCCCCCCTCGCCCCCTCCCCCCCCCCGAACCTCTGCCCTATCCAATCACCCCCTGGCCCCTGACTGCCCCCCTGGACCCCCTGCCCCATATCCAACCCCCCAGCCCCCTTACCATGCTGCTCAGAGCAGCATGTGTGGAGCTGCGCCGCCCAGCTGGAGCCAGACGCGCTGCCGCGCTGCCCTGCATGAGCGTGCAGCCCCGCCGCCCAGAGCGCTGGTGGCGTGGCGCGCTGAGGCTGCGGGGAGGGGCCGGGGGCTCAGGGGCCAGGCAGGGCTGTCCCGCGGGCCATAGTTTGCCCACCTCTGATGTAGAAGATATAAATAGGATGAATGGACAGGTAACTTTTTGGCTAAAGTGGTACTCCCATATGCTCAGAAAAATAGTAATTTCATTATCCAACTGCAGAGAAGCCTGAAAACTTCAACTTAAATTTGTTGTTCATCAGTCCAGTAAATCTGAATGTTCGATAATCCTCCTTCTAATGCTAGCACAAGGGAATGCTGTAAGAATACATCTTGGCTGGGATGTTGGAGAATATGTAGTGCTTTCAGCGGCATACTGAGAACAAGACTATTGGATCACTTTTCACACATGTGAATATGTATAGCATTTTCACTGTTAACTCTGCATGTGGTCGCTTGTGTTGTGGCAAGCCCAAATTACTATCCCTCGTCTCTAGAGATGAAAGGTTGGTGCCCTCTCCCCATTACACTGCCTTGCCACTCCCCCCTCATCCCCCCCAGACATACACACACTTTTCCTTTAAATTGTTTGGTTAGTCTGGGTTCTACACCAGATTTTTTGCATATAATCTTAACTGCTCAACTGTTCTCTGCGTTTATTGTTTCTGCTCCTATCATTAAGTGTGAAGTGGTAGCTAGATGGTGCAATGGAACAGTGCACTGGCTTATCACCTCTGGAGACCTGAGTTCAAATTTTGGACTTTCCATTACTTTAAAGTGTTTGTTCCCAGAGGATTCCAAGAGCTCCTAATAGACAACCAGAAATAGCATTTCATGTGGTGGGAAGTCCATCCTGTAAGCCACCACTGAATGATACGCAAGTGCATTTATCTAGTCTCTCCTTGTGCACTCACAAAACCACCACAGAACTGGCCACTGGTGTAGAGTCACCAGTAACTGACAGGCAGAAGTATTGCTGGAATAGGTACTGCCAATTGGATATCTAACGTGGCTGAAAATGTCAGTTGTAGGAAATCTTTGAGCAAAAGTAGACATTAACTTCTGTAGCATTAGTGAAATGAAGAGTAATAGAGATGAGAACACTGAAAAGAAGGTATGTGCAGATTTCAGTTCTTCATGTGTGGGGTTAGAGATCAGTTACCATTGTTTGCTTTCTATTTTGTTGTCCCATTTCCCCACAATAGAACAGGATATGTATGTAAATAGGTGTAATACATTCTGTTCAGGAGATCTTGTTTTCTTCTAGGAACGGCTGGAGAAGCAGTTAAAAAACCCAACTTACCTTCTTGCAGATTTTAGCAAACCTGAGGTAATTAGCATGTGGATTTTTTTTTTAAACACTAAATTTTCCATAATTTTGCAATAGGAAGTTGCAGATCTATCTAATTTTGTATTGGTTGAATGTGAGTGTACTGGAAAGTATGGAGTAGGAACGCGAAGTGGGTCTCAGTGTGAACATGGTCATGTAAAGTGTATGTTTTGTCTTTTTGTTGTAAAAGCTCTGGACCCAGAAGCCGTGTTGGGGGTTTTGTGGGAAAATGTAAGCCAAATTCAGTAACCTGTTAAGAATTCTCATTTTTCATATATATGGCTAGGGCTACTAACCAATGATTTCTGCTGCTTGAAATCTGAGAGCTCCCTGGTGAAAATCTTTAATTTCTACCTAACCAAGATGTTGAATGTTAAAAACTGCCTCACTAGTACTTGAATCTGGTGCTGTTGTCTTCCTACCACTGATTTAGTAACATACTATGGACCTCAGACTCACATAACTTTAATCCCATTGAAATGTTGAATCAAAATGTTTGCACAGGTGATTCCATCCCACACTTCTTTTTTTCCCTCTTTTCTTCTGGGGCTTGGCTTTCCTTTCCTGACAACTAGTGTTTGGCGGTTATATTGCAGAATGTAACTATCATTTGCTTTATTAGGTATTGGAGAGCCTTGCATTCAGACTCTTCTTGTTACAGCTGTATTGTTAACTTTGACCTGTGCTCCAGCAAGAAGATAACTAACAACACTTTCAGAATACTGTGGAAAAATGTTTGCCATCTTGGAAAAGGACCAAAATGGGGGGAAAGGAGACTTTTTAATCTTAACTGTAAAAATGTATTTGGCAATGTCCTCTGAGGGTTTGTGTACACAGTGCGCACCAGAGAGGTGTAAATTCTAGAGTGCTTTGAAGTGTTGTGCTCTAACTGTTTTGGGTGAACCCTGCTGATGTGCTCTGAAAGGTTCCTAGTGCACGTTAACGTAGTACTTTTTCAAATGGGACTACATCATCGTGCACTAGGTACATTTTAGAGCGTATCAGCAGGATCTACCCAGGGCAGTTAGCGTGCAACACTTCAGAGCATTGTACAATTTGCATCCATCTGGTGTGCATTGCCGCACTGTGTAGATGAACCCTGAGTTAGCCATGGATTAGTTCTGTGTAAATCAGACATCTCCTCTTCCTTAACAGGCACCTTTGCAAATTCACACTGCCATGCTTGCATTGAACCAGTTCCAGGAAAACTTTGGTCGCATGCCGAACATTGGGTAATGTCATTTTAATACTGTGTTTATCTTCTGTTGCTTAATTAGTTTCATTTCCAATATCAGACTATTGCAGGGGAGTGTGATGGCTTGTGTTATTGGTAAGGTACCTGGAGTTTTTCATCTCTAGATCATGAGTTCAAAATAAGGCCAGTTTAGTAATGATAGAAAGTAACAATCTATGGATATGCCACTGAAGAGCCATTAATGAGTTTGGTATTAGTCCATGACACACTCAAAAACCATCCTGCTATCTGGCACCCCATTGTCAGTCTCAACAGGAGAGGCCAGATATCTGACTACCTTTTCTTCAGTGGCCATGCCTGTATGTGACGGTGGTTTCACATTGATGGAGCAGTGTGGAGAAGCTTGCACTGCCACTGCACTATGTGATCCTGTAGCTCTTGCATGGATAAAGAGAGAATGTTAGTCTTCACCTTTCACCACCAATAAATTCAAATAATTAAGTCTCTGTACACAAACAAACATAAGTAGCCTTTAGGATAGGGATGGACAAACTGCGGGCTGGGTACGACCCATCAAACCTTTTAATCCACTCCTCGAGCTCCCGCCGGGGAGCAGGGTCGGGAGCTTGCCCCGCTCCGTGAGTGCTGTGGCTCCACATGGCTCCTGGAAGCAGCAGCATGTCCCTCCTCCAGCTCCTATGAGTAAGGGCAGCCAGCGGGCTCCACACGCTTCCCCTGCCCCAGTCGCCGGCTCTGCTGCTCCCATTGGCCAGGAACTGCGGCCCATGGGAGGCGTGGGGGCGGTGCTTGCAGACAGGACGGCATGCAGAGCTGCCTGGCCGGCGCCGCAACTCTGCATAGGAGCCAGAGGGGGGACATGCCGCTGCTTCCAGGAGCTGCAGGGATGGATGGGACAGCGTGCAGAGCCGTCTGGCTGCGCCTCTGTGTAGGAACTGGAGTGGGGACATGCCACTGCTTCCGGGAGCTGCTTGAGATAAGTGCCCGCTGTAGCCCGCACCCCTGACCACCACCCTTACTCCCACTGCTTGCCCCAGCCCTGATCCCCCTCCCGCCCTTCGAACCCCTCGGTACCAGCCCGGAGCACCCTCCTGCACCCCAAACTCCTCTTCCACAGTGTCCGCAGCCGGAGTCCCCTTCCGCACTCGCAACCCCTCATTTCTGGCCCCACCCTGGAACCCGCACCTAGAGCTTGTGTCCCCTCCCACACCCCAACCCTCTGCCCTAGCCCAGAGCCCCCTCCCACACCCTGAACTCCTTATTTCTGTCCTCACCCCCTCCCGCACCACAAGCACCAATTTCGTGAGCATTCATGGCCCCCCATACAATTTCCATTCCCAGATGTGGCTCTCAGGCCAAAAACTTTGCCCAGCCCTGCTTTAGGAGTTTGACTTCAGGTATTGTTCTAAGCTTATGTTGTCAGAGTTAAAATACCAACATTAAAACCTTTTCTGTAGAAATATCCAGTAAAGACACCTATTTTTGAACTAAATAGTACACTTTTAAGCAGATTTTAAGATGTATTTTCAACACTTTTACGGTCAAAAGCTAGACACATTTCTTGAGTTTGGTTCTTGGCTTTTTGCATAGGGAATTGTTCTTCGATGTCCATATTCATGGAGAAAATCCTTTACTATTAAGCGTTCATTGCTGTTTTTGTCCTGGGATTTAGATGCCTTCAAGATGCTGAGGAGATGTTGAAAATAGCAGTATCCATAAGTGAAACACTGGAAAGCAAAGTGAGTAGCTCTTAGCTAAGCTAATATCTTAGCCCAAGGTCCAGTAGACCATCTATCCATTACAGCTGCAACTTGGAGCAGAAAATAAAAGGAAAGCAAAGGAGCAGACAGACAAGCCCCTTTTCAAATTCTGTGCACTTTTTACTTTTCAGTCCCACGGAAAAGTTACCTCATTGTTCTATCCAGACACTTACACTAGACTTCTCAAAACCACTTTTAGCCCCAAGCAGTGCAGGTTCCTTAGCCTTTGAACATATCAGCTAAAACAAAACTTCTAACATGTCATGTCCCTTCTTGATGTTGTCATGATTAAGAGTGGCAGGCTTTCTTCCAGGATTGTAGGGCATAGTTCCTTAATCTGTAGGGCTTTAGCCACTTCAGTGTCTCTTCCCCATAGGAAAACCACATCTGTTGGCTCCATTGTCAGAAGAGTTGGATGATGTTAAAAGCCAGAGGTTGAATGAGTATGGAGACTTGAACTACTGTCACTTCTAGAAGTGCTGGTACCTTTGGGTTAGGGTTGACTGTGCCGTTCCTGTTTTGTGGATAAAAAGTACATGTCCTTGCCTCATGGATAGCACTATCTCACAAGCACAGAATATTTTTAATTTTTGGGAGAAATTTGTAAAATTGTTTTTTTATTGTGGATTATCTTTCAGCCTCAGGTGAATGAAGACATAGTGAAATGGCTCTCTAGGTCTGCTCAGGGATTTCTAGCTCCCCTTGCTGCAGCAGTAGGTGGTGTTGCTAGCCAAGAAGTCTTGAAAGCAGTAACGGGAAAATTTTCTCCTTTGCAGCAGTGGGTAAGTTTTTTCTCCTTTTTTGATGTTTAGCTTTATTAATACATGGCAGTGGGTATGGAGGTTGTTTCCACATGCTGAAATTGAAGGCAAGCATAGACACTTATTGTTGTCATTGTCTGTGTGAAGGTATAAAATATAATCTATGCTAACTTGAACTACTATAGATAAGAACGGTGCTGCCAAGGATGCTGGGCCTGGCCTCTAGAATGCAATTAGATTAAAAACAGTCTGAGACTCATTGGGAACTACTTTCAAAAGGACTGGATAAGCGATGTAACTGTCATAGATCAAAAGAGATATCTGAATGCTATGAATGTACCAGCTTTTTCTCTGGCATAAACGTTTATTTTCAAGTTCATTATATACTTTTAGTAGCTAGGAAAAATAACTCCCAAGTTAATGATGCTATTTAATTATATAATGACAGTCGAGATTTAGCCTGTCTTTCATATTTAATTTTCCTAATTTTCATGGCTACATATTGTACACAGAAAGTGTGCATTCCTAATTGTCTCCTTCTAAATCAAATACATTTACACAGTAATCTGAAATATTTTCACATTATCAAATTATTTTTTTCCCCTTAGCTGTATATTGATGCATTGGACATCGCTATATCTCTAGACAAGACCAGTTGTGAAGAATTCCTCCCAAGGTAAAGCTGAAATTTTCTAAACGTAATAATGTTTTAGGTACTGAATCACTTGTGGGCATGCAATCCAATTTTTAAGATTTTAACCTAGTAATGCTTCAGTGCATACTTTGACTGCATTTTTTTTAATCTGTTAGAGGAAATGTTCCCCAGGTGGGTATATCTTACTTTTAGAATCATAGAACTGGAAGGGACCTTGAGAGGTCATGTAGTCCAGTCCTCTGCACTCAAGGCAGGACTAAGTAATGAGTCCTGAGACAGTATGAGTTGAGGGGAAGTTTTCACCTTCTTATCTTAGCTAATATTGAAGCACAATATATGCCATTTATCCTATGTAGGTTAGTATCTCTCTTGCCAATTTACTGTTTTCCCTCTTTATCTGAATGTGTCTGCACAGGGGAGATAAATATGATGCCTTGAGGGTTTGCATTGGAGAGTCCCTGTGCCAAAAGCTGCATAAGTTGAATGTTTTCTTGGTAAGTTTGGATTATGATATGAAGTCATGTGTTATGTGAACTGTCATATATTATGGTGCAAATAATTATAATTGTCCTCAAATTAGCCAGATCTACAGTGGTTACATGAATAACTGGACAGATAACCATTCAAAGTAAAAGTAGATTCTCAGTAATACACACTAATGTCTAAAAAAACAGGAGTACTTGTGGCACCTTAGAGACTAACAAAGGTGCCATAAGTACTCCTGTTGTTTTTGCGGATACAGACTAACACGGCTGCTACTCTGAAACTAATGTCTAAGAGGCCCATTGTAAATTACTGAATTTGTAAATGATGCCTTGAACCTGCAAGGAGCTATGTACAATGAGATACTGCTCATGGGGACTTCCTTGAAGATCAGGGTCTTAGTGAGTAAAGGAATAAAAATAAAGTATGAAAAGAATGCAGTGCAAAATTATAATTTTTAGAATGACAGTTCAGTTCTTGCTGTGGTGCTTCATAATGTCCTAAATGTAAAGGAACTGTGTCTGTATATAGAAAACAAGTCTTATTTAAACAAGATGTATTAAATCTTTGGAGAAAATCTTGTAGTAAGAAGTGAAGAGTGATTTAGAGAAAATCTATTTGTAGTTGTCCAGAAAGGTCATCTAAACAGCCTAACCAGGTAAACTTTAATGGTAGTATTTATAAGATGTCCACTGCTTTGGTTTCTGGGCCTGCTTTTCATAAAACAGCTCTGAATATAATCTTTCCTGCTTTGCAGTCCATCAAAGCAGCCAACCTCATTTTCCTCAGAGAATCCATGGAAGTAGCTAGAAGCTAGTATAAAAAATGTCAGGGAAGTTATTGAAAAGCCTGATCAAACAATGTCTTGGATCTCGCTCAGAGTGTGTCTTGGTTAGGGTTTAGTTGTATATTTGGCAGTGAGTTGATGGTGGCTTGTCACAAAGAACATTCTCCCCCTAGCTGCTGATGATTTCACACTTCATTTACATGGTTGGAGCATTCCGTCTGAGTGAAAGTGTTGTGGCAGGTCTTATGGTGTCTCTGATAACTAGGGCCTAGATCTTTCAGGACTTTTGTAGCTAAACATCTGAATTTTGAATTTCACCTCGATGTTTACTGTAATTTATATACTTTTTCAGCTAATCTTATGTTATGATGAAGTCCCCTCCTGTTTTTTTGAAGTGGTAGAAATAAATGATGGCTTTGACTACTTTAAATGTATTTTCTTTAGGTTGGGTGTGGCGCAATAGGCTGTGAAATGTTAAAAAATTTTGCACTTCTTGGAGTTGGTAGTGGCCGAGACAAAGGCATGGTAAGTTTTATGCACACACTGGGCTTGTCATTATGTATCTAAACAATAACACAAGACAGGGTTTATTGTAAATATGGCATGCTTTGGATGTATTGGAGACTGTGAGGTGAAAGCGATGATGGTATACAGAGAGGTGTGCTTGTCTCATATTTTCCCCTCTTTTAAAGAGGATTGTTTATTATGAAAACCAGTTTAAATACCCTCTTACACCTACGTTTTTTAAATAAAAATTGTATCCCACTGTAGTCTTATTAAGGAGTTAGTCTTGTTTTGGATTAAGTTCTTGGGTAGGAGGAAGAGAGCTATGTGTAAATTGGGATGTTCATGTGTAATTTGGAAGTAGAACTCATGAGCAGCATGCTTGGGAAATTGTTTTAAAATCTAAGATGTTAAAATAGATTGTTGTAACAGTCTTAATGCTCATGTTACCATCTGTCAGGCTTATTTTGACACTGGAAGCTAGATTTTACAAAAAGAGCAGTGCTGAACAGCACACTTGGTTTATAATTTCAGCTGTTCTTTTTTTCCTTCTTGTTGTAGGTCACAATTACAGATCCAGACTTGATAGAGAAATCCAACTTGAACAGGCAGTTTCTTTTTCGACCCCATCATATACAGGTAGACTTTCTTTTTGCATCATAGTGTCTCCTGGCCAGAGTATGTGCTGCTGCTTTTACCCACTGTGAGACCTTAGCTTAAGCATATAAATATTTGTGTACAAAGAAAGGAGTCTTTGAGAAGACTGAGGTGGGGAATGGACTTTAACAGTACTAAATCTAATATTTAGACTTATTCATACATCTAAATTTAGTATTTATATTAACACTGGTTTAATAGACTCCAAGGGCCTGATTCTCCACTCATATACACCAGTGTCACTCCATTGACTTCAGTGAAGTTATTCCTCCTTTTCATAGCTGTGAGTGAAGAATCAGAACCAAGACCTTTTGCAGGCCACTGAGAGTGATGCGAATTACGAACTTACAAGCAGTAAACATCTTACATCAGGTTGCTGTGAGTTGACAATTGAAATATGAGAATTACTTAACTGAAAAGTATGGTGAAGCAGTATACAAATAATCCAATGGCAGAAATATTAAAACAGAATTTATGATAAAATTTTAGTCTGCTTTAAACACTTCGGCCATGACTTTCTGAAATATTGGTATGGAGACCCTGGAGTTATGATACTAGATGTTTTAATTTGCAGTTCATAATAGTCAAATCAACTTGCTTGCCTGTGTGCACTGTTGTGTGTGTATATATATATACACTGTCCTAACTACTATGTTTTTCATTAAGTAATTAAATACTTTGAAAAATGCATGTAATTAATTATTGGGCAACACAAAGCAATAGTTCATTCTTTGAAAGCTACTAAAAGGAGAAAGACGGTCGACTTTGCATTGTAACCTGCAGTAGTCTCAAGCTTTGGCAGACCAATGGGAGAAGCCAATTCCATAGCCTTCAGTTGTTCAGATGTAGCTGTTGCTAGCAAAGACGGAAATGGCAGCAAATTGGGGGAGAGATGGTGTCTTGCATGGCTAGAACCCAACCTATATAGGGCTTTACAGACCAATGTCAGCATTCAATTGCACTTATTTCCAGGTGCAAGTCTTTGGAAAATTGGAATAATATATTCCCCCAGTTAATGCTGTCAGTTAGGTGGATAAGGGCATTTTACTGTGACCTTTGAGGTCAGCCTCATGTAGATGACATTTCAGTAATTCAGTTTTGAAATCACAATGTTATGGGTTATTGTTTGAGGTCTGTTTTGGGTAAGCACTGGTCACATTTTCCTGCCTATATACAATTGAAGTACACTTTTAGCCACAGAAGCTACCTAGGAGCAATAGGAGATTCAAAAGCACCACAAGCAGAAAGTCTACTGGAGTAATAGGGGCAGATACCGCCTCTACCCTATCCTATAGATCGGGGTGGGAAAACTTTTTGACCCGAGGGCCACATCTGGGTATGGAAATTGTATGGCGGGCCATGAATGCTCACGAAATTGGGGGTTAGGGTATGGGAGGGGGTGAGGGCTCTGGCTTGGAATGAGGGGTTGGGAGTGCAGGGTGCTCTGGGCTGGGACCGTGAGATTTTGAGAGCGGGAGGGGGATCAGGGTCAGGGGTGCAGGCTTACGTCAAGCAGCTCCCAGTATCAGCGGCATGTCCCCCCTCCAGCTCCTATGTGGAGGCGTAGCTAGGCAGTTCTGTGCACTGCCCTGTCCACCGGCATTGCCCCTGCAGCTCCCATTGGCTGCAGTTCCCAGCTAATGGGAGCTGTGGGGGCGGTGTTTGGGGCAGGGGCAGCGTGCAGAGCCCCCGGCTGCCCCTACGTGTAGGAACTGGAGGAGGGACATGCTGCTGCTTCCAGGAGCCGCGTGGAGTGGGGTACGCCCCCGACCCCGCTCCCTGGCTGGAGCTCGAGGGCTGGATTAAAACGTCTGGAGGGCTGCATGTGGCCCCCGGGCCATAGTTTGCCCTCCCCTGCTATAGATGCTTTCTCTCCAACTTCCCCGAACTACCAGTATTGCATCTTGTCTGGATTGGGTTTGGCCAGGCACTGAGAGCAGATCTTTCACAACTGTTTCGGATGAATAGGATGATTAAAGTTGAAGTGCTCATTTCTTGAGTAACCATAACTTGGTTTCCTGTCTAACTTTTTATTTCCTCATTTTTAGCAGTGGGGTTTCAGATTTTTACATTTTATACGCTGAATGGTTGTTTAATCTGCAATCCTGGAGGAACTTTCGTGACCTAAATCTATCCACCTTGTTTGACTCTTGGTTTTAGAATGAATATTGCAATAAAATAAACATATTTTTCATTTTTTAGAAACCTAAAAGCTATACCGCAGCAGCAGCAACCCTGAACATCAATCCTCAGTTAAAGATTGATCCATATCTTAATAAAGTGTGTCCAGCCACTGAGAACATTTACAATGATGAATTCTACACCAAGCAAGACATCATTGTTACAGCTCTAGACAATGTGGAGGCAAGGCGATATATAGACAGGTAAGTGTGGTGAGATGGGAGTCATATCTGCTCTTCTGTTCCCCCCTTCCCACCCCCCGTTCTTTTTTCCTCCAAATCTAGTGTGTGTGTGGGGAGGGGGGGTTAAAATGTGCCTTGACAGTAGTATCCTCAGTCTTGTCTTTCAGACCTTGAGAGAAATGTAGGCCACAAACTGGATTGCCTTTTTTTTTTTTAAATGCAGCAAAATCCATCTCAGCTGATATAAACAGCAGTGGCAGCATGTAATAGGGATGGTCTCAGAATGTTTTTTCTGGCATAAAATAGCAGTGAAGAACTATAAGGGAAGAGGTGGTGGGCAATACCTCAGAGGTGTTGAGAATTAATTATGTATTTCTAACGTGCTTTGAGATACTCAGATAGAAGATGCTGTGAGCACGAAGTATTAAGCATATGTTGTAGAATATCAGATCTCTGGAAGTGTTAGAAAGTATACCCTTTGGGGCAGGAACTATCTTTATGATCTGTTTGTACAGTACCTAGCACAATGGGGTATTGGTCTATGACTGGGGCTCCCAGGTCCTAAAATAACACAAATAATAAATAGTAAGAGACTAATCCTTTACACAGAGCAATGTGCTGCTGTTTGAGGGTATTATCTGTTTTACCGTCACAATGTTCTAAAGCAAGGCATCTAAAAACTGAAATACTTCCCTGTTTGTCTGTCTGTAATTCTGTATGTCCTACACAGACAGTTCTGCATGCACATATTAAATCTAGGCAATGACCAAGCCAGTTGGGACAGTTTCAGCCATTACATTCTTTAATATCAGATAAACATAAGCGTCGTTTTTAGTTTGATTGGAATTCATTTTAAGTTATTTTCCAGTTTATTTAAAACCTGCCTGGAATCTGCATTTCAAAGCTCCTTGGGGACAGAGTGACACTGTAACTTGAAAGAAGTCCACGCTGGGGATTTGCTATAGTTACAGCAATGTTTGGCCATCCATTAATGTAGCTGCATTAATGGAAACACTTATTGTAGACAAGCAAGGCCTCAATAAGCTGATTTGTTCTAGTGTGGCTTCCCTTTTTTAATCAGGAATAAGCTACTCCAGTGCAAATCAGTTCATAATGGCATTGCCTTTATGATGGCATAGGTGATTGAAATCCCCAGTGAGACAAGGCCCAAGACAAGTTCAGGAGCCAATTTGTCAGTCTTTTAAGTCTTTCCTATATCCTTAAAATCCATTTGGGCTTCCTGGATACCTGTGACATCACTGGATAACGCATGACCTTGGAGTTCCTGAAAATGGAGGGAAAGGAGGTCCATTTCTAGTTGCACACTGAATACCCATTCTAGCCTGGATAATGGCTAGAATAATGAGCACAGATATTAGAAACTGATGTAAATTTTCAATATTCTTTGCAGTTCATCTTTAAAAATGCGATTTGATTCTGGTCTGAGAAGCGACTCTTCTTAAATGTTGCAGCATGAGGTTCCCCTTTGTTGTGGCGCAGTGACTTCCATATTCAACTTTCTATGCATTATTACCGAGATTATGTAACTCACTGTTCAGCAAAGTATTTAGTGTTGGGATAATAAATACAACATAAAAACTTAAAATACAAAGGGTTTGAGGGTTGCAACTTTAAAAGGGAGTGTAACTGGGAGAGAATAGATAATAAAGGACCAAGAGTGGACCTTCTGAAAACACCTTTGTGGGGAAAAAACATGGAGGTACTTTTGAAGAGTGTAGAGAGATACGAGGTAGGACATGAGTTCTATCATGAACGGTCCACCATAGGAAATATGAGACCTGCCAACTCCCGGAAACTGTGAAGAAAAACCCAACCAGTAGATGGTTTGCAAACACAGAATCCCAGCCAGCGAATGCTCAAAGGAGAGGTCTTGAATGCAGGTCCCTGAATGCAGTCAGGGAAAACACTGTCAAGGGCTAAAACATCAGGTTTGACAGCAGTCCTTGTTTTTGACTTCGTATGAAACAATCCTTCACTTACGAAACATTCAGAAGCAAAAAAGAGTATCCATGAAGATTTTTTTTAAGGGCATTTGCCTTGATTTCAGATACTCCAGGGTCTCGCTGACCTCTCCGAATGATTTTTTCCCCTGATCTCTTTTATGTTGTATTTCCACTTTAGTCGTTGTGTAGCAAACCTGCGTCCTCTCTTAGACTCTGGAACAATGGGAACTAAAGGACACACAGAAACTACTGTGCCTCATCTGACAGAGTCCTATAATAGCCACGTAAGTGCTCTCTTCGTAACAGTAACTTACCATGTGTGGTTGATCCCACAAGCTCCTTTTTTCTTATACTTTTTCTACCTCTTGTGTATTTTAAATACAAGTGACCCGCTTGAGTCACTGAAGATGCACCTCCTGTTGTTGGAAAGTCAGACTAAAAATGTGGCAAAAATGATTTTTCTAAAGACGTTCACAGAGGAGAACCAAAACTGATACGTTTTAAGGGTTTTGTTTCCTCTATTTAACCAGCAGTTACAGTGGGATCAGGAATTAAAAATAATTCTGAAATAACTTTAAAATGTTGGCACCTGCTCTTATTTGAAAGTGGGGAAGTGGTGCCCTTACATAAATGTAATTCACCCCATTGTCAAATAGCATTTCATGGTTCAGTTTTGCTTTTGGAGCTCCTATCCTCTTGCCTTTTAAGTTTTGTTCTTAAGTTGTAGTGAAAACCGTTCAACTTATAATATCCCTCTTGTCTGTAAGGAGACGTCTAATGCCACTGTAGCAATTTAGCTTTGTTCTGGCAATCTAATTGTAATGCTTTTATAAACAACCCCCAACACCCTTTATGTTTATGTTTAATGTCCGTTGAAGTTCAACCTACAAATAATACAGACATTTACAATGCACCTGTAGTAATTGTGAGGAGGGCTTTAAACTAGGTTCACCGGGGGAAGGAGACCAAAGCCCTCAAGTAAGTGGAGAAGTGGGATACTGGGAGGAAGCAGGAGTGCGCGAGAGGGCAGGGGTCCTGCCTCATACTGAGAGAGAGGGAGGATCAGCGAGTTATCTCAACTGCCTATACACAAATGAAGAAGCCTGGGAAACAAGCAGGGAGAACTGGAAGTCCTGGCACAGTCAAGGAATTATGATGTGATTGGAATAACAGAGACTTGGTGGGATAACTCACATGACTGGAGTACTGTCATGGATGGATATAAACTGTTCAGGAAGGACAGGCAGGGCAGAAAAGGTGGGGGAGTTGCACTGTATGTAAGGGAGCAGTATGACTGCTCAGAGCTCAAGTATGAAACTGCAGAAAAACCTGAGTGTCTCTGGATTAAGTTTAGAAGTGTGAGCAACAAGGATGATGTCGCGGTGAGAGTCTGCTATAGACCACCGGACCAGGGGGATGAAGTGGACGAGGCTTTCTTCCGGCAACTCACGGAAGTTACTAGATTGAAGGCCCTGGTTCTCATGGGGGACTTCACTCACCCTGATATCTGCTGGGAGAGCAATACAGCGGTGCACGGACAATCCAGGAAGTTTTTGGAAAGTGTAGGGGACAATTTCCTGGTGCAAGTGCTGGAGGAACCAACTTGGGGCAGAGCTCTTCTTGACCTGCTGCTCACAAACCGAGAAGAATTAGTAGGGGAAGCTAAAGTGGATGGGAACCTGGGAGGAAGTGACCATGAGATGGTTGAGTTCAGGATCCTGACACAGGGGAGAAAGGAGAGCAGCAGAATACGGACGCTGGACTTCAGAAAAGCAGACTTTGACTCCCTCAGGGAACTGATGGGCAGGATCCCCTGGGAGAATGACATGAGGGGGAAAGGAGTTCAGGAGAGCTGGCTGTATTTAAAGAATCTTTATTGAGGTTACAGGGACAAACCATCCCGATGTATAGAAAGAACAGTAAATATGGCAGGCGACCAGCTTGGCTTAACAGTGAAATCCTTGCTGATGTTGAACACAAAAAAGAAGCTTACAAGAAGTGGAAGATTGGACAAATGACCAGGGAAGAGTATAAAAATATTGCTCGGGCATGCAGGAGTGAAATCAGGAAGGCCAAATCACACCTGGAGTTGCAGCTAGTAAGAGATGTTAAGAGTAACAAGAAGGGTTTCTTCAGGTATGTTAGCAACAAGAAGAAAGTCAAGGAAAATGTGGGCCCCTTACTGAATGAGGGAGGCAACCTAGTGACAGAGGATGTGGAAAAAGCTAATGTACTCAATGCTTTTTTTGCCTCTCTCTTCACAAAGAAGGTCAGCTCCCAGACTACTGCACTGGGCAGCACAGCATGGGGAGGAGGTGACCAGCCCTCTGTGGAGAAAGAAGTGGTTCGGGACTATTTAGAAAAGCTGGACGAGCACAAGTCCATGAGGCCGCATGCGCTGCATCCGAGAGTGCTAAAGGGGTTGGTAGATGTGATTGCAGAGCCATTGGCCATTATCTTTGAAAACTCATGGCAATCCGGAGGTAGTCCCGGATGACTGGAAAAAGGCTAATGTAGTGCCCATCTTTAAAAAAGAGAAGAAGGAGGATCCTGGGAACTACAGGCCAGTCAGCCTCACCTCAGTCCCTGGAAAAAGCATGGAGCAGGTCCTCAAGGAATCAATTCTGAAGCACTTAGAGGAGAGGAAAGTGATCAGGAACAGTCAGCATGGATTCACCAAGGGCAAGTCATACCTGACTAATCTAATTGCCTTCTATGACGAGATAACTGGCTCTGTGGATGAGGGGAAAGCAGTGGACGTGTTGTTCCTTGACTTCAGCAAAGCTTTTGACACGGTCTCCCACAGTATTCTTGCCAGCAAGTTAAAGTAGTATGGGCTGGATGGATGGACTATGAGGTGGATAGAAAGTTGGCTAGATTGTCAGGCTCAACGGGTAGTGATCAATGGCTCCATGTCTAGTTGGCAGCCGGTATCAAGTGGAGTGCCCCAAGGGTTGGTCCAGGAGCCGGTTTTGTTCAATATCTTCATTAATGATCTGGAGGATGGCGTGGATTGCACCCTCAGCAAGTTTGCAGATGACACTAAACTGGGAGGAGAGGTAGATACGCTGGAGGGTGGGAATAGGATACAGAGGGTCCTAGACAAATTACAGGATTGGGCCAAAAGAAATCTGATGAGGTTCAACAAGGACAAGTGCAGAGTCCTGCACTTAGGACGGAAGAATCCAATGCACTGCTACAGACTAGGGACCGAATGGCTCGGCAGCAGTTCTGCAGAAAAGGACCTAGGGGTTACAGTGGATGAGAAGCTGGATATGAGTCAACAGTGTGCCGTTGTTGCCAAGAAGGCCAGTGGCATTTTGGGATGTATATGTAGGGGCATTGCCAGCAGATCGAGGGACGTGATCGTTCCCCTCTATTCAACATTGGTGAGGCCTCATCTGGAGTACTGTGTCCAGTTTTGGGCCCCACACTACAAGAAGGATGTGGAAAAATTGGAAAACATCCAGCGGAGGGCAACAAAAATGATTAGGGGATTGGAACACATGACTTATGAGAAGAGGCTGAGGGAACTGGGATTGTTTAGTCTGCAGAAAAGAACAATGAGGGGGGATTTGACAGCTGCTTTCAACTACCTGAAAGGGGGTTCCAAAGAGGATGGATCTAGACTGTTCTCAGTCGTAGCTGATGACGGAACAAGGAGTAATGGTCTCAAGTTGTAGTGGGGGAGGTTTAGTTTGGATATTAGGAAAAAGTTTTTCACTAGGAGGGTAGTGAAGCACTGGAATGCATTACCTAGGGAGGTGGTGGAATCTCCTTCCTTAGAAATTTTTAAGGTCAGGCTTGACAAAGCCCTGGCTGGGATGATTTAATTGGGGATCGGTCCTGCTTTGAGCAGGGGGTTGGACTAGATGACCTCCTGAGGTCCCTTCCAACCCTGATATTCTATGATAATATACGTTAACATGTCTGTCAGTATACACTGCTCTTTTTTTTTAATTTAGCGAGATCCACCAGAAGAAGAAATACCTTTTTGCACTTTAAAATCTTTCCCAGCTGCCATTGAGCACACAATACAGTGGGCAAGGGATAAGGTAAGTATAGTGCCTTGCAAGGTACACACATTCATTCTGTATTTAGAAGTGTGTGTGTGGGGAAATCAACTTAGAGAATAGTGACCTGCACAACACCATGTTTCTGCTTTTGTTTTTTAGTTTGAAAGTGCATTTTCTCACAAGCCTTCATTGTTTAACAAATTTTGGCAAACCTACCCATCCGCAGAAGAGGTCTTGCAGGTAGGAATAAATGTTGTGATTAAGGGGCTTGAAGTAATGGCCCTTACTTAAGATAAAGATTCAAGTTCAGTTCTGTTTTCATTCCTAATACAGAATCTGTGATGTGATGATAATCATTAAGGGTGCGGGTTTGTAACGGAAGTCACGAATTCCATGACCTCCGTGACTTCTGCAGCAGCCAGTGTGCCTGGCTCAGTGGCAGCTCAAGGAGCCCCTGTGCCAGGTGCACCGGCCGCTGCTGGGGCAGTCTCGGGCCACTGCACCTCTTTGCCCCTCCCGCCCCCCACAGCAGCAGCAGAGTTTGGCTGTGGGGCAGGGGGTTGGGGCATGGGATGGGGTGAGGTGGGTTGTGGGCAGCACTTACCTGGGGAGCTCCCCAGAAGCGACGACATCCCCCTCGCTCAGTTCCTAGGTGGAGGTGTGGCCAGGCAGCTCTGTGTACTTCCTCCGCCCAGAGCGCTGGCTTCGCAGCTCCCATTGGCCGGGAACCGCAGCCAATGGGAGCTGTGGGGGCGGTGCCTGCAGGTGGAGGCAGCACGCAGAGCTGCCTGGCCATGCCTCTGCCTAGCAGCTGAGCAAGGGGGATGTCGCTGCTTCTGGGAAGCCCCCCAGGTAAGCACCACCCACAGCCCGCCTCACTCTGTCCCGTTCCTCTGCCCCGTCCCACACCCAAACTCTGCTGCTGTGGGGGCGCGGAGCCAGGTAGGGAGCCTACTGGCCCTGCCAACCCCAACAGCCCCCCTGCTCTCCCCAGCACCAGCGGGGGTCCTGGGCCACCCACCACCACCTCCCCCTGACCCCAAGCAGCTGTGCTGCCCTCTCCCAGCACCCCCTCTCCCACCCCAAGTTTTATTCACTGGTATTTTTAGTAAAAGTTAATGGACAGGTCACGGGCCATGAATTTTTATTTACTTCTCGTGACCTGTCCCTGACTTTTACTAAAAATACCCGTGACTAAAACATAGCCTTAATAATCATTGGTCACCTTGGGTGCAAAATAAGGTTAGTTATAAATATCCACAATAGCCTTACCATCAGGAATACCCCTACCACTTCCTGAATTGCCACTGTGTCTCAGTTAGTAGCCCAAAGTTGAGTCAGTTGTGTGTAGAAAGCTGCTCTAGCTGATATGTACCTTTACACATGGGTGGGAGCAATGAGTTGTTATACTGCCCTCTGATAGTGGGCATCTTCCTGAGAACTGGTGTAACAACTAATCTGAAGAAACTAGAAAGAAACTAATTTGCTTCCAAGTTAATCATTTCATTTTTCTGCATGGTAAATTAACATGCAACTTCCAGTAAGAGGATTTGCACTTTCATTCTCTATACTGAGCATTGATTACCCCACGGTAACCAGGATTGAGGCCGATTGAAACAAAATGGGATAAACTTCTTAAAAGCAGGTAACTTCAGAACTCTTATGTTAGGCAATAGTGTTTGGAGAAATTGCAAAGCTGAAGTTGCAAAAAGGGTGGCATGAAGTGAAATAGTGAAGCCTAGAATAAAGAATATTTCATAAATGAGACTTCCACCTTCCCTTTTCTTAGTAAGGTAACAAAGTTTAATTTATTAAATGGTTGTAACAGAGCTTGTCCAGTCTAACACTGTTTTCCTATTCCCCTTTTCTGTTCAGAGAATAAAGTCAGGAGAGAGTTTAGAAGGCTGTTTTCAAGCTATTAAATCACTCAGTAGAAGACCCCGAAATTGGTCTCAGTGTGTGGAACTTGCAAGAATAAAATTTGAGAAGTATTTTAAACATAAGGTTTGTATGTAAAACCTGTTAATGTTGAGAAATGGCTTTTGATTAATTGAGGCTTATAAAATATTTTTTTATTTATCTCATGGATAAAATACCAACATTATTTGCAAAAAGTTTTTCAGATCTGTTTCCTGTCACTTTCCTCCAGAATGACCAGATAGTGAATCTTTGCTACAAATGCTACAATTAAAAAAACGCAAAACCCAGCTCATCTCTTCCAAAGTTTTCACATTGGGTATAGTCTTGCATAAATTATTAGAAATCCTCACATTATCTTAGTGTCTCTAGACTGAAACTTCGGGTGGGACTTACTTTATTTTTTGGCAGTGTATCCGCTGAATAAATACCATATTTCTCCAGTCCCACAAGGTTGCCCCTCTATTAAAATATTGCTAATGCTTTCAGTGAATTGACTATGAAGAATTCTGTGTAAGCTCAAAAGCTTGTCTCTTTCACCAACAGAAGTGGGTCCAATAGAAGATACTACCTCAGCTACCTTGTCTCTTTTGTTCCAGTAGACTCTTTTAATATTGCACTAAGATTGGTGTCATCTTACTTCTTGTATTGGTGTACTTATTCAGTCTTCTCAAATATATAGCAGACAGGATGATTAAAACATGCCGACAGTGTTTGACGTAGTTTTGAAGGTGTGATATGTAATGGGCTTAAATTGTGTGTACACAAATGAGTGACTGTGTTGAAGAAAAAGTACTAATTGCATGCACAGTTCCTTGGTTGCTAGTGTGTACTTCACATGTTAAACAATATTTTTGGATGAAGACTGGAGAGTGCCATATTCAATTGGCACCTGTATCTTCTGATATGCACGAATGCTTTCATTACTTCAACCCTGTGGTTCTGAACAACTGGAAAGGAGCTCCCTACATGAACATAAATTTCTTATATTTTCATAACTGATTAGAAAACTTTCCCTCTATCAAAGGGAAATATGACAAAGCTGGATCAAGACTTTAGAGCACCACAATGACATCTCTTTTTTTTATTTCATTCATATTTTGAAGTGCTGATTTGTGTATGATGGAGTATTAATAGTACTCTGGCATTTCTTCTCTAGGCTCTTCAACTACTTCATTCTTTTCCCCTTGATACACGATTAAAAGATGGAAGTAAGTATAAATAGCCACTTATACCTCACTTTGATGTGACTTTATGTAGTAAATCATTGCTTTACTATGTTACTATGTTAGTAACTACTTAGAATTTCACTTTAAATTCTTCCAACTACCAGGTTTGTTTTGGCAGTCACCAAAGAGGCCACCTTCTCCAATAAAGTTTGAATTCAATGATCCTTTGTAAGTATTGTATCTCTATTGATATTTTGTATAGACCTGGAGGGAGGGAGGGATATTATGTAATAGGCTTGTGTAGATATAGAACTCATCCCATGCTGGTAAAGTGCATAAGTGAATTATCAGAAAAATTGTCGTCTGTGGAACTTGAGGTTTTGAACTGAGCTAAGACCACACAAACTGAAGTGCCGCCCGCGCCTTCCCCTTAATAGCAACCTCAGTGTAACCAAGGGTAGACGTCAGTGTTGCAAATAACTAAACTGAAAGTTTTAATGCAAAAGAAGCATGTCAAAGTCTTGAGGTTTTTCAGATGAAATATCTGCTTCTCCTTTGAGAAATTGCTCCCCACTCTTGGGGAAACACTCAGCTAGTTTGTGAACTCAAGCTCTTAAAAAGTGGGATCAAATGGGAATACGTATGGCAGTGCGTTGGATGTAGTTATAAGACTGAATTCTTTTGAGCGTGTGAAACGTATGCATTTCCTGTAACAAGCGTTTCATTGAATTCTCTCTGGTGTGACACTGACAAGAATAAGGGGGAGACTAAAAGTAAATCACACAGGCCTCTTTTGAAGTTGTGCAGTGTCAGGACTTGTCTTCACTACACTGCTGCAATCAATGCAGCAGGTGTCAATTTAGCAGGTCTAGTGAAGACCCGCTGAATCAATGGCAGAGCGCGCTCTGGTCGACTCCAGTACTCCAGCTCCCCGAGAAGATTGAGGTAAGTCGACCGGAGAGCGTCTCCCGTTGACGCAGTGCAGTTATTCTCGTAGCTGGAGTAGCGTAATTTAGGTCGACTTGCCCCGGTAGTGAAGACAAGCCCTCAGTGAGGATTTCAACATTTTGACAAGATAGTTTTGATTATACTCAGCTGTGATTAGCTGAAATCCTCCTTTTCTCATGTGTTCCATCTACTTTCTTAATGATCCTGTAATGTAAGGAAAATTATTCTTGGGCAATAGTTCCCTGATGTGTAGACGCGTCCGATGATATGTTGTTGTTAGTACTTTGGTAACACATTCGCCTTCATTTTTAGATCATAAGTACTTCAGGGCAGGAACCTTACTGTCTTGTGTTTTCTCAGAGCCTGATCCACTGCGGCTCCAGTCCTGATTGGAGCTACAGCATGCTACTGAAACACAAATACTGTTTTAAAATCTGAATTTAGATTTTGATACAAAAATAATGGCCTTCTCTTTTTTTTTTTTTTTCAACAGACACTACAGTTTCATAGTGAGTGGTGCAAAACTCTTTGCAAGAGTATACTGTGTCCCTGTCACAGAAAAGGTAGGTAATAATTCAATTATAATTAGAGCAGAGGTTAGATGTACTCGATACTCGGTATGCATTCAAATACTATTGTTTCCGTTCGGTCTTCAGTGATAAATTGTTGAGAAACCAAATACTTTTAGAATTACAACTGATCCCTCTACTGTTTTAGTCTTCAGCATGATGGTCCAGTGCCACCATTGCTGCTCTTTATCCATATTAATCTTCAAGAAGCTGCTCTACTTTTTAATTGTCCATACTTTTTCTTTAATTCCGTCCTGAAGAAGAAGAAGAAACACTATACCAGTATCTCAGCCGCGTTCAATCCGGATTAATTTCATTTGCCCTCCTCACTTACTTATTAGTAGACCTGTTTCTTCCCTATAATTACTTACCTTGACAATATTTGTAAAGGTCTGTCTTGCTCCCCTTAACCTTTTTGGCCAGCATTAACTCATTTTTCTTCCTATATCCTTTTTTCTATAAGCTGTAAGTATGTGTTTTTTGCCTTGCCTCCATGATCTTTATTTGCAGATCAGATTTTTACCCTCAGATCTTTAAGCAGTCTCTCATGTAGCCACTCTGGCCGCTTTTTTTGTTCTTTGCAGTCTCCTTTAGCAGATGAACTACAGTCAAGATGCAACACAGTATGTTGTCTCAGGCTTTCCCACCCTTCTCAGTAGTGCTGAGATGAAGGAAGAACAAGAATTTCAAATAAAGGAAATGCTGGGTTATTTTTCACTATTGTGCATTTAACTTAATGCACATCTCTAGCTGCAAGAATATATAAACATTATAGAGAAGCGGATGTAAACATAGTAGCGTTAACATATGACTGTTGTAACGTGTATAAGTACCTAGTTATGTGTAAAAAGAAAAAAGAAAAGGAGTACTTGTGGCACCTTAGAGACTAACCAGTTTATTTGAGCATGAGCTTTCGTGAGCTACAGCTCACTTCATCGGATGCATAGCATATCGTGGAAACTGCAGAAGACATTATATACACACAGAGACCATGAAACAAAACTTCCTCCCACCCCACTGTCCTGCTGCTAACAGCTTATCTAAAGTGATCATCAAGTGATCATCAAGGAAGGCCATTTCCAACACAAATCAAGGTTTTCTCACTCTTCCCCCCCCCCCACACACACACACACAGACACACATACAAACTCACTCTCCTGCTGGTAATAGCCCATCCCTCTTTGAAACCTCTCTTTATAATGCGCATGATAATCAAGGTGGGTCATTTCCAGCACTAATCCAGGTTTTCTCACCACCCCCTCCCCCCCCCCCACACACCCCCCCCTCCAAAAACCACACACACAAACTCACTCTCCTGCTGGCAATAGCTCATCTTACAATGTGCACAGCAATAATCCAAGTTTAACCAGAACGTCTTGGGGGGGGGGGGGGGGTTTGTAGGAAAAAAACAAGGGGAGATAGGCTACCTTGCATAATGACTTAGCCACTCCCAGTCTCTATTCAAGCCCAAATTAATAGTATCCAATTTGCAAATGAATTCCAATTCAGCAGTTTCTCGCTGGAGTCTGGATTTGAAGTTTTTTTGCTTTAAGATAGCGACCCTCATGTCTGTGATTGCGTGACCAGAGAGATTGAAGTGTTCTCCGACTGGTTTATGAATGTTATAATTCTTAACATCTGATTTGTGTCCATTTATTGCGTTTTATAATGTAGGTAAATGCCACTTTTACAAACTTAGACCTTATAGAACTGTTCAGTATGAAATACCTTTGTGTTTCCCAGCCGGATAGTTTATGATGTTTCTTCAGTTTTAAGTAAGTGCGGGGTACCTAGCCCATAAACCTGTAATTCTGCTGTAAATGAAGTATAAATTACAAATATGTTTTTTAACTTTTTTCTTTGCCCTTTTTAAAAAGGGTAGTAGATATAATAAGGTTTTGTCTGTTTCTTATAAAAGTAAGCTGCAGTTACCTTTATTTTAAAAAAACAGGATATGTCAGAAGAAACTATTTTGAAGATAATTTCAGGAGTAAATATACAAGAGTTCAGACCTTCAAATAAAGTAGGTTTAATATTTTAATAAGCTCTAAGTTAAGCAAACTTCTTTCTTGTGATCTTGCTTTTGTCGGTTGGTAATTCTCCCTTTCCTGTTATGTGGAGGAACTCCTGCTGAGAATATGGTTTGTGCAGCATATGTTCTTGCTTTGTTTCTCCAGGTTATATATTCAAGATTTTGCATTTAAATATCCCAGCTAAATTGAGCCAAAATGAAGCTGACAATGATCTGGACTCTTCAAAATTATTTTTTGTTTTTAAATTGAATCATATAAGTGCAGTCCATGGCCTTAAGCCTCCAGGCTTTTTTTATACCTGCACATCAACGTTTTTTAGTTAACTTTTAATTACCGTTACCGTCAATGCTCTGGGTTACATTATTGTAATACTAGGCAAGAAAATAGGATTGTTTTTCTCCATGACATAAAGCTAATGTTTTAGAGCTGTATTAACCAAAAAGATTTCAGTGGGTCAGATCAGGCTGCAGCTGCTTAAAATACGTGGCAACAAACTGTCTCTTGTAACTTTTTATGTTGCAGCTTTGTGAAGAACGGAGTTGTTGAGACTATAAATCCTGTTCATGTGTAGTGCTGTTACGTTGTTGGTGATCTTGATAGTTTGGCAGAAAGACGTATATTACCCCTTCATATGTAAGGGCTTCTCTGTGTTTGAAATCCAACGGCAGCACGGTTGCAGCTCTGCAGCTGTACCGCTGTCGCACTTCAGTGCAGACCCTGCCTAAACCAGTGGGAGGGTTTCTGTCCACGCAGGTAATAACACCTCCCTGACAGGCAGTAGCTAGGTCGACAGAAGAATTCTTCCATTGATTTAGTGCTGCTTACACCGGGGGTTTGGTTGGCTTAACTATGCCGCTCAGGGATGTGGATTTCTTCAGTTTTCCTAGCTGTTGAGAAAACATCAGCTTTTTGGTTAGATGTTGGTGATAATGCAAGGCACATGCCACATTTAATCTGTTTGGGCAACCGTGGCTCTGGAGCTAAGGGTAATACCATGCCACATATTCAGCTGCTGCATATATTCATAGGTTGTGCAGACAGATGAAACTGCAAGGAAACCAGACCATATTCCAGTAAGCAGTGAGGATGAGAGGAATGCTATTTTCCAGCTGGAAAAAGCCATATTATCCAATGAAGCTCTGAAAAGTGAGTAACTTCCTTTGTAAAATACTCCACTACTTGTTGAGATTTAGCTGCTACTGTAGTGCCAACTGTGTACTGCTCAAGTCTTTGGAAAAATAGTTGAGTGCCTCACCAGCTTTTCACTTTGGGGAGGGTTTTTAAAGCTTTCTTGTGTATCACCTAAAAAACTAAAAATTTCTTTTAAGAGATAATAGCTATCCGTAACAGGTTGTTTAAAAATATAAAAAAGCACAGATTGACTTCTAAGGGTTCCCTAAGAAATAAACATCTAAGTCCTAGTGGCTTTGCCATTATGACTGTTGTATCTCTTGAAGTACAGGTTCTCAACCTGGTAGTCACAAATGGGCGTTAGAGCATTGTGACCACCCTGCCCTTTTCCTGTTGCTATGCGTGTGTGGGTGGGTCCTGGCTAGATCCCAGCCAGACTGGGAGTGGTCTTGGTATGGAAAAAAGGTGAACTGCTGCCTTAAATTACTTCCTTAAGGGGAACTTGATTTGTAATTGCTCTAATAGTAAAAGGGTGCCTGGTCAGGTACTTCAGACACGTGAAGATATTGATGCTTAAAAAAGTAATAATTAGATGTAACTCTAGTCTTAGTGAAATGATTACACACTGCTAACACTTACACAAAGGGGATCCGTACAGTACAGGGTGGGGAGAAAAACCCCATGCCTGGGTGGGGAAGAATGCCCACAAAACAGTCCAACACTGGTTCCTGGCACTGCAAAGTAAATTAAGTGCTTGGTGTCTCCATTAATATTAAAAAACAAAACAAAAAACCCCCACCCAAATGCAATAAACTCAGGCCTCAAATATGGCAGCTGATTCTCTTTGTAGCACAGATACCCCTGCACCAGGACCTAATACTCCCATATCTTTAAAAAGCACATAATTGAAACTGTATTAATAAAATAAATTACTGATGTTCTGGGTCTATTTTAGAATTCATTCATCTTACTGGTGAACATTTGATTTTTGTTTCATGAACAGATGACTTGCAAATGAAGATGCTCTCCTTTGAAAAAGATGATGATGCAAACGGGCATATAGACTTCATAACAGCAGCATCTAATCTGCGAGCCAAGATGTACAACATTGAACCAGCGGATCGGCTGAAAACAAAGCGGATCGCTGGAAAGATTATTCCTGCCATTGCAACTGCTACTGCTGCCGTGTCTGGCTTGGTCAGTGAGTTTACATCTTGAGGAATCTTTATTTTGCGAAACCACCTCTGATCTGTGAGAAGCAAATCCCCTCTTTTCTGCCTGTTCTTCATTATTTGAGTGTTGGTTAATGCTAATACATCCCTGCTGCAAGACTTTTGGTAAAACTGATCCTAATCTAGGTTTAACATTACAGTGGCCTCTTGCTTCTATGATCCTGCAGCGTAGGCTTTATGGCATTGTGGAAAGATTGGGAAGGGGGTGTTAATTACCAGTATAATATACTTATCTTTAAACAAGTAGAAAACTTTGAAAGGCAAGAAGCAGTGTTTTCTGTGGTATAGAATATGTGTGTTAAAACTCACCATTTTGAATGTGATACAGCATTTGGTGTTAGCAGTATGAGAATCCAATGGCATAGTTTATAAACCAATTTCATCATGCTTTTAATGCTAGTTTGGCAATTAGAAGGAAACTTTAATGTGCAAACATTAAGGGTAACTACTGTATTTACAAAAGATTTGATGAACTAGTATTAAAATAGGATAAACCTATTAATGTTAACACCAGTGTGAGTGTGACATGTCTTAGCAAGAAGGTGTCAGCTACCAGACTTGAGGTAAAATGTCAGTTTTCAGTCCTTTGTTTCACATACATTCCTCACTTTATATTTGAGAAATGTTTACTCCATTGAGATCAATACAGGCCATGTGCTGTCAAGGAGAGAAGCAGTTGCCACTGAGTTTAATCTTATGTAATGTAAGAGTAGGTGAGAATCCCTTTAATTACTTGAAATTAAATGCATGCCCCTTCCTTTTTCTGTTGTGAAGAGGTCATGTATTTTTAGCAGTGGAATAGCAAAGAAATTGTTTATAGTCCAGGAGAATAAAGGCCTGGAGTGTGTCTTGCTGATCTGTGTATGGATCTCTGAATTTCCATGGTCACTTCCACACAGAGGCTAGGCATTCTCTGCAGCACCATCCTTTGCTCTGTGCACCAATTTCTACATAGTAATGTAGGTGGAAGAGTCATATTCCCTCACCTTGGGTCCTTTCCACTGCTGTTGGGCAGCCAGTGTTGGCATGGCACAGGCAGGAGCAGTAATGCTGTGGGAGAGGGGGACTAGCAGAGCTAAGAGTGCCTTTCAGTCTGGTGGGTTTTGGGGGCGGTGTTTCAGCCTTCAGCGTATACAGTCTGTTAACCTCTTCCACCAGAGGGAACCTTTCCAGAGGAGGGTGTGAGCCAGCCCATGTTCATGATTGCTGCATATCTGGGTTCTGATGATAGAACTTCATTTGTAGCGGAATAAAAACACATTCATAGGTCAAAAAACTCCATTAATTTTGAATATAAAGCAACAAATAACTTACCAACAAAGTGGGGAAAAACCTGAACACACTATTGGCGTTTTTGCAGAAAACCTCAATCTTAAACTGGAAAACCAACAGTAATGTCAATGCTGTCGAGGTTCAGCTATTTCTACCCAGCTCCATTTTTGGCTGGGAATTTCCTCGGTTTCCAAAAATGATGACAAAGCTTCAGTGATGGGACTAGCTTTCATGCTATGCACTGACTGAGGAAGTTGCAACTTATGCAGGGATAGATTCCACTTCTTCCCCAGACCACCCCTAAGCCTGCTGCTCTCCATATCAGAGATGCTGCAAACTTTGTTGTATTGGAGTTCAGAACTCTTTGCAATACCAATAACCTAGTCTCTCTTCCTGTCTCCCACCAAAAAACAGTCAAAGCTCTTAGTCCTTGCCAAAACCAGCAGAATAAAACATACTTGGAGTTACTAGGCCAAGATGTTGGGTTATTACTAACCAAATTTTTAAAATGTTTGAGATCTGAGATCACTACCTTATTTTTTCTGGACCCATGTCTCCCAAGTTCCTTGTCTGGTTTGTCTCAAGCTTTCCAGAAAATTCTGCCCTAATGTAAGAACACATACGCCTGGACATAGAATTGGAGATATTAGGGAGGGGTTTGAAATTGGGCACACTGGAAGGTTAGCACCAACCTTAATTATGCCCCGCCATGCTGACACTCTGTCCCCTTTCTCTGACAGTGATTTCTATTGTTCCTATTAATATTAATGGAAGACCATACCAAATGTCTTCCGCCTACCAGTCTTAGCCTGCTGTAAGTCCTTTACTTGAATTAGCGTGCTGCTGAGTACATCAAATTTTATGTACCAGCTTTATCCCAAGAAACTCTGTAATTTGTAAAGTATTAAGTAACTCTGTCTTTGTGTTTACCCTAGGTTGCCCTGGAACTGATCAAAATTGTGGGTGAACATCCATTTGAAGCATATAAGAACTGTTTTTTAAATCTAGCCATTCCAATAATAGTGTTCACAGAAGCTGCTGAAGTAAGAAAAACAGAAATAAGGTAAGGAGCACAATGATGGTGTGTTGTCTAGGAACTTGCGTTTGATATTTGAGAGGGGTGTACTGTTACATCAGGATCTGGAGACACGCAGTATGTATGGGAGTTGGAGGGAACCCATACAACCTGGCTATGTGTTGTCTTTTGGTCCTCATACAATAACAATATGAAGAAACCACAGTTGGGTTCCAAGTAACTATGTTAATTTTGTACAGACATACAAGGCCTCGCTACCTACTACAGCTCTGGCTGGTTTCTAAACCACAGAACACAGTGAGCACTTGGAGGGGTAGTATGCAATTCCTATCACTACACTAAGCATTACTAGTATTCTTAGATCTGGTGAAGCTGTTCTCAAATGTACAGTGCAAGGGTTTGGAAAGCCAACATAAACATTCTGACCTATGCAAACTGGAGACCAGATTTTCCAAAGTGCTCAGCCTAGTTCTCAATGGGAGCTGCTGATTACTGAACAATTTTGTACATCTGGTCCCTGCTTACTGCCTTTTTAACTATTATTTCAGTTAATAAATGTATTAGTCAAAGCTTGTTCAGTCTGCATAGTCTTTGGTTGCAAATATACATATCTATGCAGTATAAAACTACAAGTTTGCCAGTATCTTTCTTCACCTTATTTGTTTTACAGTAATATCTAGAGGCCTAATCTGGGTTCAGGGCTTCATTGTACTAAGTAATGTGTACATGCATACTGAGGGATGGTCTCTACCTCAGAGAACTTAGTCTAAATAGACAAGACAGACAAAGGGAGGGAGGGGAAATAGGGGCAGAGAGAGGAGGAAAGTTAAACAGTAGGTTAATAGCAGAGCTACTGATAATGACAATATCAGTTTCTGAAGAAAAGACTTTGAATCCACACTTCCAGAGTGCAAGATCAAATGAATGTTTAGCACTCGCTTCTTTTTCAAACAGAAATGGAATATCATTTACAATCTGGGACAGGTGGACTATTTATGGGAAAGAAGATTTCACTCTGCTGGACTTCATAAATGCTGTCAGAGTAAGACTTCACTTACTGTAATGGTTTAGTAGAGGTTGTGGGGAAAATGGCTTCATTTTTTTCTGGCTTGTGTCAAGCTCCAATTAATGCCAAAATAATTTTTAGGAATAAGTGCGTGTTTGTGTGGCCCCTGATCAGTGCTGTCAATTGAGTATATAAAATGATTCAATCAAATCAATTTCAATAAACCATTGGTCAATTTTATATTTAATGCATGGACATTTTTCTTATCTGGGATCTTGCTTTTTAGAAATGGTTCCATCATTTGGAACTAATTGTCTGTCTGTCTGCAGTCTGCTAAAATGTTTGCATTCCTGAATTGTAGGAGAAATATGGAATAGAGCCAACAATGGTTGTACAGGGCGTCAAAATGCTGTATGTTCCTGTGATGCCTGGACACATCAAAAGATTAAAGCTGACGTAAGTACTAATAAGGTAGTAAAAACGAACTGTGGCTCCAGGAATGTGACCTGGTACGTTAGTGATTCCCGTTACTTACTTAATATGGCTGGCACCTAGATACCATGGTGATAGGCACAGCATAAATACATGACAGCTCTTGATAGCTCCATTCCCTCAAGGGATTCTTGAGCAGCAACTTGGAGTTCTGTCCACCCGTTCACCGTACTCTACGCTGTAACTCGAGCCACAACTGCAGATGCAACTGCAGGGATGGCAGTACTACAAGCATCTCTGCTGAGAGCTTCCCTACACCCTTCTCCACTCTGAACACGGCTTGCCAGTCACCCATATGTGGAAGACACATAGGGACCATCACTCGAAGAAGAAATGGAGGTTACTTACTGTAACTGGAGGTTCTTTGAGATGCGTGGTCCCTATCTGTATTCCACTACCTGCCCTTCTTCCTCTCTGCTTTGGATACTGTTGGATTGTGCTAAGAGGAGGAACTGAAGAAGCATCGACCCGCACTGCCTCTTATACCCTTGGTCAGGAGCACAAGGGAAGCAACTGCGCATGTGCGTGTCAACGGATTCTGCTCTGGAAAATCTCTGGTCTTGGGCACATGGCATGCATGCGTACCCATGTGTAGAATACAGATAGGGTCCACGCATCTTGAAGGACCTCCAGTTACAGTAAGTAGCCTCCATTTCCAGAGTACTGAGTGCTGGGGGCACAAAGCTGCAGTTTATAGCTGTTTATCATGTAGCTGGCTACAAGCAGGCGTTTCCACAGTGAAAATGGAGTCCCCCCCCCCCATAAGTTTGGTTATATTTTATTCACCCTACAAAGTGGTTTTCTTTGGTCTCTTGAAGTTTAGTTTTTAGCTGCACTGGTGACTGTAGTGCATTTTGAGTGACCTTATAAACCCTAATCGGTTTTTATTTCCGAGGCGCTGCATATTTTCATTCTTGCTCTAAAAATAGGGTCCACACATCTTGAAGGACCTCCAGTTACAGTAAGTAGCCATTCTTGCTCTAAAAATAGGGTCTACACATCTTGCTCTACACATCTTGCTCCACACATCTTGCTCTAAAAATAGGGTCCACACATAAGTCCACACTCCAAAAATAATTGCAACCACCCAATGGCTCAAATTCGCCAATGTAGGCGTTTGTGTCATGCCCTTGCATTCAGAATGATGGTCTGCTGCATCAGTTTGTCATTCTGTCTTATGAAACTTGCTTTTAAGGATGGCTGGGTGGCTCCATTGAATTTACTGTCCACCTCTTGTGGAAGGGTAAGACCCTTAATTGTTCAGGTGAGAAGAGACTTACGCTTTCAGTGGTTCTTGTAATGTAGCAAATTTCAAAGAGAGCAAACTTCAACTAGATTCCAAATGAAGATGGCAAAACTCATAGAATCTCACTCTAGAGCACTGATCTGCTACGCCATCTCAATCAAAATAGTCAAAATATTTTTGGGTAACTGGTAAATGTGTAATCTAACAGTGTTAATTGGCTCTTGCAGATCAGAATGTTGTTATAAAATTTTATTTAAGAATAAGATGCTGCACAATGAGGCCACTCTTCCAGGGTGGTACTTCAATAATAAAGCCACATACGGGGCATGTTTTAGTGCTATCTACTGCAATAAGCCTACTAGCATTGCAGCTAATATTCAGCAAGGGCTCAATCCTGGCTCTTTGCCACCACCACTATCCAACTCCAAAATCCCTGGCAACAGAAGGCCCAAACTGCATCAGAACAGTCCCATTGCAAGCGGACCCTATAGCTTCCTGCACGCAGAGCTCCATGATGGCTTTCTCCAGAGAACCATGGAAAGAGCCATTGTCGGTGGACAGTGGAGGTTTTGGAAGTGTGACCATTGGATTTGTTCATACGCAGTACAAATCCATTGGTCAAAACTGCATGTGGGGTGTACAAAGGGCCATGCCCATGACTACTGCCCATATGATCGGGGCAACAGCTCTTGCATGGATCTGTCTAACCTATTGGTGGATGATGGGGGAAAGAATTGTTGTTTTCCTCCAGACTCCCAGCCCTGCACAAAATCTTTTCTTTGCTTTTTATCACAAGCAACATAATCGTTCAGAGGTTGACTGATCTCGGAGCAAAAGCAGAAATACACTAACTGAAATGTGACCTTCCACAACCAAGAGAGAGCAACTTTGGTATATCGCATTAATAGAAGTTCTGATGGGTTGCACTTCATTCCTGGAAGAGCTGTCAAAATAAAACAACTTCCCATAACACAGGATAGCTCAGCCCAGCTGGCTCTTTGCTTCTTTTCCTGCTCTTACAAAACTTGTCTTCCTTTCTTTGCAGGATGCAAAAGCTAGTGAAACCATCAACTGATAAAAAATATGTGGATCTCACGGTGTCGTTTGCTCCAGAAACAGATGGAGATGAAGACTTGCCAGGGCCACCAGTGAGATACTACTTCATCCATGAAGACAATTGATGGTAATGCTACTAAAGTCGCTCTAGGACCATTTGCTTTGAAGGGAGTGTGCTGATTTCAGCTTAAATTAAATAATACATATTTCTTTGGTGAAGCCTTAATCAAATCAGGAACAGTCAAAGTCAGTGAATTGCACTGAAGAGGTCTGTCAAACTGGATTTACTGTCACCTGTCCCTATTCTCTGCATACATCTGCCCGTTCATAAAGAGGACTGTAGGTTTGCTGAAATGGAATGCCATGTATAATGTGTACCACAAAGAAGAGATTTATATTAATTTATGGGGGAAGGGGGAAAATGGCAAACTTAGCATCTTATTTCAATATGCAAGATAAACGTTAAATGGGGGGGGGCAAAAATTGGGGAAATTGTTTTATAACATGGTGGTCAATAATGTTTCATAATCCATTTCTCATGACTCTCTTCTAAAATTGGGGTGCCAACCACATAATCTGAGCACTAGGCCAAATTCATCCCAAGTGTAATTCTATTAAAAAAGCAAATGAATTTGCCTCACTTACATTGTCGGTGTTCTCTTCTGAGCCATTGCTATTACTGTATGTTGGAGCAGTTCTTTTTAGGTCAGTCTGGATGTGGAAATGCAGGGGGTGGATTCTCAGCTGGTGTAAATTGTCATAGCTCATTGAAATCAACCGAGTGATGACAATTGAGTTCTGCCCCAAGATTGCAGTTTGGGAACAGTGAAGTACGGAGAAAGCTGAACTTTGTTGGAGAGTTATGCCCTTATTCTCCCAATTAAGCTCTTCTGCTTGATGAAGAGGCAGGTGAAGTTGTGGCTTAAATTTTCTGCCTCCAAATTAAGAGCACAGTAGCAAATTGTTACCTTTTGAAGGGGGAGGGTCAAGAGGATATTCTGTGTATTTCATATCAAACATTTGGTTCCTTGGTGCCATAACTCTAGAAGGAAGCTTTATATAGCATATCTGTCTCTACAACACAAATCTGAGTTAATCTGAAAATTGAGTTTATATTGGCCTCAATCTATAATTTAGGCGTCTAAAGTCTGATAGATCCATTTAATTCAGTGGCAGTCAGGAAATCATTTTGGCAATTAGTAGAAAATGCTGGTGCAGTACGACAGCATCGGTGGCAGAATTCTTCAGCATCTACGCACTGGACAGGTGAGCTTGTGTGAATTGTTTCTCTGATTATGGAAAAACTAAAGCAAGTGAGATGGGAACAAAAATCTAATCTACTAACATCGCCCTAAACATTATTATTAGTTTTGCTTTGGAAATAGTTTGCATTTACTGTATCTCCTGCATATGATGCAAAACTTGTTCACCACTATAAAATCAGTGATGTCAATATATGATTCAGTTTATTAACCTTTAGGGATATTTTGGAGCCTAAAATATTGGATAATTGTGCTTGTTCTCATCCCCCCTTTCTTCCCAATTGGTTTATTCAAGAACAAAATATCCAGATGGTTCAGCATTTGGACACCAAATATGTATTGAATTTACAAGCTGGAATCCACTAAAATTATTCCAATATTTGGGAATAAGTCTTAAATGTAGTACCTCTTTTGTAAGGTGTATATATTTTTTACTCTCAACATAGTTTATAGATATTTTATAGTTTTAACAGATTTGGTTTGAAACTCAGCTGGTTTATTTAACTTTTTTTTTTTTTTTTTTTTTTACAACTTATTCTTTTAAAAAAAAAACACAAAAACCGAACATTCTGTAAAACAGGCAAAGAGATGGCATTCGTAGAGATGGCAAAGTGCATAATAATTGACATAGGGCAAAAGGCAGACAGGGAAGACTATTTGAGAGTAAATATCTGTTTCTGAGTACTGACTGAAATGTGTGTTCCCCCCCAGCAATAGCAGGGACTGTAAATCCCAAATGAAATCTGTGATATAGGTTTTATTTTTTATTTAAATGTTTGGGGCAAACGTAAAGCACTGTGAACTCTAAAAGTCAGGGGCTGGGAAACAATAAAATGTAATTTGAGTAACTAACTTCTTTGTTTATTTACTCAACATGAAAGCGGAGTCGGGTATGTTAGCTGGATGTTAATATCACATAGAACACCTTTGAAAATAAGGAGTTTATTATTATTATTATTATTATTATTTATTATTATTTATTATTAAACAGGTGCTTTCCTGACTTAGATCTGATGGTCTCTTCAGGGTTAAAAGTCAATATTCAAATGTAACATACCGAGTGGCCTTTATTAACAGCTTCCTATTTCCTGACAGTATGTAGTTACATGCAGTGTTGGCACTTCAGCAAAAACACAATTTGCACATGGAAAGTACAAGACACAAATGTAGTGAAGAAGAATAAAAATTTCCAATTATTTCAGTTCACAGCAATGTGCAAATTTCAATTTGGGGTATTGCAAACTGCTGCTAAGTGATGCTACTCAGAGAGATTACTTCAGCAGAATGGTCCTCCTCTGTATGCTCTGAAATAATCTGAAATGCTTTTTTTTTATAAACATGAAGTTGCTCTCTAATACTTTGGAAAAATCACTGTTCAGCAAAAAGGATACAACAATGTACGGTGTGAAAAGCCATGTGCTCTCCCTTATTTCTCCATTTGAGTAAGACTGAAGAGGTGGTGGGGAAAGCACCTACGAGGGATGAAGATTATTTCTGCCATGTTGAGGGCATACATCCACCTCTTTTTACTCCATTTGCAGTCTTGGGCTACTATTGAGCTGCTATTAGATGCTCATAGCAGCAGTGACCACCATGGCTCTCTGAGCTACAGGTTGTTTCCATTTCTTGCAGAGTTAGGCACTGTCTATAGAAGCATGGTCCGTCACCACAAGATTTTGCTCTACAGCACATTATCCCTTCAATTGATTCGGAACTCGAAGCTGGTGCAAAGTGCCCCAACTTCAACTTAAGTGGGGAAACTTCACTGATTGATTACCTGTTGATTTCTGAGTGGAGCTTATGGTGTTTAGTTCTGAACTATAAAGCTCTAAATGGACTGGAAGCTTCCTAGGTGAGGGACTGCTTTTCTCACCTGATATACAGTGCTGCTGCAGTTGCTATTTACTGCTCAAGCTGGACCTACTCAATTAATACAAGTGGGGTTGCAGTACTGGTGGAAGCAAATCCTTTGGGAGGGCCTCTGAATTTCAAAATTCATTTTCCTCTTCCTTGGGCCACAGTAGCCCAAGCCTAGACTTTATGGGACTCTCTGAAGATCCATTTCTTTTGGCAGGGTACGGGGAGGGAAGGGCTGAAATGGGTTGCCCTCCCTCCCTGCTTTTGAGGAATATAAGAACATAAAAACGGCCAAACTGGATCAGACTAAAGGTCCATCTAGCCCAGTATCCTGTCTTCTGACAGGGGCCAATGCCATGTGCCCCAGAGGGAATGAACAGAACAGGTCATCATCAAGTGATCCATCCCCTCACACTCATTCCCAGCTTCTGGCAAACAAAGGTTAGGGACACCATCCCTGCCCATCCTGGCTAATAGCCATTGATGGACCTATCCTCCATGAATTCATCTAGTTCTTTTTTGAACCCTGTTACAGTTTTGGCCTTCACAACATCCTCTGGCAAAGAGTTCCACAGGTTGACTGTGTTGTGTGAAAAAATACTTCCTTTTGTTTGTTTTAAATCTGCCTATTAATTTAATTTGGCGACCGCCCCCCCCCCCCCCAGTGACTTACCAAAGCAGCCTAAATTTGGCCTCCAGGGCCTCTCACCTATGCTTCCCTATGTCATTGGTACCTACATGTACCAGAACCACCAGCTCCTCCCCAGCACTACACATGACTCTATCTCGATGTCTCAACCTTCACATCAGGCAGGCAAGTCACCATGCGGTTCTCGCGGTCATTGTAAATCCAGCGATCTATGTTTCTAATGATTGAATCCCCCATAACTATTATCTGTCTCTTCCTAATAACTGGGGTTCCTTCCCCTGGAGAGGTATCCTCAGTGCGAGAGGATACCACGACATCATCTAGAAGGAGGGTCCCAACCAATGTTCCCTCTAATTTTTGACAGGTCGTGTGCGCAAAAACTTTCTTCTGTGCAAATTTTTGTGCGCGCAGTATTTTGCCGTGTGTGCAGGGTTTAGGATGTGTGTGCGCACACACAGCTTAGAGGGAACAGTGATCCCAACTATGGGATCGTTTCCCTCTGCTCCAGTTGAATGTTCCCCTTCCCTGAGACTTTCATCCTCCTCAACAGCACAGAGGCTGTCAGATTGGGGGTGGGACCGTTCTATTGTGTCCCAGAAAGTCTCATACGGCTGCTGAGACAAATGTGCTTAAAGCCATGGAGATGGACTTTGTTTTGTACAAACTGGAAGCCTTAGGAAACAGACATCCAATTTAACGTGCCGTAATTTATTCCACCAGCTTCTGAGATTTGTTGATACAAGATGAGACTGTACTACTAAATTTAGGCCCCACTGGGATTTCCTGGTCTAGAATGTGACTTTTTTCCCCAAGAAAACGTCTGTCCCTCCTACAGTCTTCACTTCAAAGGGGTTGATTTGCGCTTTGTCTGTCAGCCTCTTGTCTCTTCGCTCTTTCTTTCAGCTCTTTGCAAAGAGTTTCTGAAAGAATGGGAAAAACACTTGTTAACACTAGAGAGCAAAAGTGTCATGGCAGAGCCATTCCAGCTTCAGCAGCTTCCCAGCGGGGCTTGCACTCTTCATGGTCACTACAACACGGTTTCTCAACTCTCACTCTGCTTATTTGCCTTATTTATATTGTAGGTAGAATCTACAGCCTCCATTGCGCTAGGCACTGTACATGTACGTACACGCTTTTTTCATTTTCCGTACTAATTTGCCATAAACACTCCATTCCTTCTGTGCTGGGCTAGCCCTGACTCCTGTCTTAACTCAAGACAATAGGAGAAGCTGGAGGGAGATGATTTAAATATTCAAGCTGTTAAACTGTACTGGTGGGAGAAGTGCACTTCCAGCTCAAGTGCTGCCCTTGCCAGCAGTAGCAGAACTGCACTTTGTCTACTCTATCCAGCATAATCAGAGGCCCTTTCACGTTATCTACTGTAAATAAGTTTGTCCTAGGTCAGTAAGAGCACTTTCCATTATTGCAACGGTTTTTATAACTCTGTTGCTTTTCACCATTTTTTTTTTTCAATTTCTCTGAAAGTCCTTGAGTCATTTTCTCAGCACTGCATGGGTCTGGATTCCTCCCTCTGCAGAGGAATCAACTGGATTACTTTAATTCATGGAAGCATTTCCCTTGGCTCTAGGTTTTAATAAAGTTTGTTCTTACAAAATCTAAGTTTGGGGGCAAATTTTAAGTCCGTATCTTTAAGCATAAGCAAGGTAAGTGTCCAGTGGAGGTGGCTAGGAGTAAATATTGTGATTGGGGCCCTAATGTACCAGGTGCTGTACAAACAGAGCTCCAGGCCCTGAAGAACTTCAATCTAATGACATAAAGAGGATGACGATACACCATGCAAGCAAATCTGGTGAAGTGGCACAGGTTTGTCAATTCGAGGTGGTTTTTTTTTTAATGGGTCAGAGGAAGAGAATTGGAGAAGTGGAAGAGACACAGCTTATCACCTGCCTGGCCATGATCAGAATGGTGGTTTTTGGAGGCATCGTGGCGAAGGTGAGGTTTAAAGAGGACATACAATTAGGAAGAGTTTTGCCCATGTATAAGGGGCAATATGGGGGAGAAAAGGCGCAAAGGCCAGGGGTTGACAGTGGGGTCGGACAGTGCACATAGCCCATGCAGTCCTTGGCCTTGCTACTGAGACTGCCAACAAGTGTCAGTATCAACTACGGGCTCGTGTGCCACAAAAATGGAGAGACCACACCAATTCATTTAACATAGGGCACTAAATAGGTGTCAGTCGCTGCAGTCATCATCTGGGTTGAACCAATACACTGAAGGCAAAAACCTCTTTTCTTCCATCTCTAATCCCTCCCTGTGGCCACTGACAATATCTGCTTGCATCTACCCCACATCCTGAGACGTCCTCGTCAGGGGGAGAAGCCATGCTGCTTTTGATACTGGGGTGTGCAGACTGATAGAGATGCTGCTGTAGCCCCCACTGCACGTGACTCTTCCCTCCCCAAAAAACTCACTTTCCCCTGACTTCAAACCTAACTTTCAAAGAAACAGAAGGCCCCCAAAGCTGTCCTGTCCTCACCATGCATGTATCTGGCTACAGGATTCTCCTGAAGCGGTGCTGTTACTGTCTCAGGCATAGGGCTCATGAGAGGCTTGGCTCCAGGATGAGGGACAGTTGCTGGGTGCATCTCTCTTGGAGCATGCTCTAAAGGAAGTCCAGCTGCAGAAAAAGGACAGAAGATTTAATGCTCCCCTGTGTGGGAGCAGTCTCTCCTGAAGAACCTAGCCCCATTTATTAAGAATAAGGGTATGTCTACACAGCAAAGAAAACCCAGTGACTGGCTGGTGCCAGTTGGCTCGGGCTGTGGGCCTTTTTCACTGCTGTGTAGACTTCTGGGCTCAGGCTGGAGCCCAAGCTCTGGGACCCTCCCAGCTCTGCTGAATGAATAGGTGGCTTACTTCAGTTATTTTGTAATTAGAGTGATTTGATAGAATTAACTCCTCCTCTGTTTGTAACGTGAGATGTTTTTATTAAAAATATTCAATCCATGTCTGTTGCTCAAACGTTTCAGCCCATATGGCCTGCTTGCAAATTAGTTGCTGTGCTTACATGTAGAAACAAGCCACATACCCGATTTGTTGTCATACGTGTGTGTGACAAATGGCTTCAAGCTCCCTTGAGTTTGATTCACAAAGTAATCAATGACATCATGAAGGCTCAGGAGCATAACCTAGGTAACAAAAAGGGGTGTGAAAAGTTACTGTGAGCCACGTTTTCAGTCTGAAATGTGTTAGCAGGTAGGTACATAAAGATATTGCCAAGTAGCTGAAACTGCAATGCACTGTGTTTTGAGAGCCACCTACTTACTATAAGTGCGGTGAAAATAGGAGCTTCCAGGAGCATGCAAATACAGGGGCAAAATACTTGCTGAAAATCAGCATTGCATGTTAGGCACATTGTAGGAGCGGGCTTATGCAGTGCACTGAGGGGGATGCACCGCAGGCTTGGGCCTTGAACAAGGCGGAAGCTTGGGCTTGCTTCCCAGAAACCCCTGCTGCTGCCTTTCTCTCCCTCAGTGCCAAGTGCAGCTCCAGCCAGGCTGGAAACAACCTGGTGTGGAGCTCCTTTTGGCCCCAAACAAAGGAAAGGTGCTAGTACAATACAGTGTGGGTTCCTCCCTTGTCCCCAAAGTAAAGCCTGGGCTGAGACATGACACAAACCACTAGAAAAACACTTGTCTCTTGAGGTCCTGCCCCTCTTCAGCTCAAAGTTTTTCTAGACAGGCTATCGGATCCTACAGGGGGAATTTGGGTTGAGTGAGAGCGCCTGGATTTGGCCTTGGATTTTAATCTTGTTGTCAGACAGGGAGAAAATGAGCTGAAAGGTTTTAATAAAATGGCTCCACAGGATATTCCACTACCCCATCATGGCACAGCTTCATTTTAGGATCCTCACCAAAGGCAGATGTCTGAATAGCAGGAGGAGATGCTAATACCCAAGAGATGCTTCCAGGACAACAGGGGAGTGGAGAGCTGGCCTGAAGTTTTGTGGGGTCCAATGCAAAGTAGAACATGTGCTCCCTTTCCAGATTTGTCCCCCTAGGCTTGCACACCTATGACACCCTTGTCTGTGATCCCCAGAAGCTGCTGCAACCTCTGCCATTGCCAGTTTGTGAGGCTCCATGGCTTTACTATTTGTCTGGTGTTCAAAATAATGTTCATTAGTGTTTCACAGTGCTTTTTATCAGTTGATCTCAACGTGCTTTACATAGGAGATCACGCTCAGTATCCCCATTTTACAGGTGAGGAAACTGAGGCAGAAAGTGACTTAGCGGGCCTCTCGCGGAGCCAGGAATACAGCCCAGGTCTTCTGAGTCCTAGTCCAGTGCCCTCACCACAAGGCAACCCTGCCCCTCATTTGGTCTTTTGTTTTAGTTCAGGTTTTAAACCAATTTCTGTACGTAACGTTTGGGCTCTGCTTCTGGGCACTTAGAGCAACCCACTGAACTAGTACCAGTTTGTTTAACCATCTTTGGTTTAGTCCTTTTCCGCTCTCCTTTCTGTACTAGGTCAGTAACATTTTCATTTGAGCTAACAGTCCCCACATCCAATTCCAGTTAATCTGGGGCTATTCAGGGGCAGAGGCCTCAGAGAAAAGGAAACTTGTAGATTTCAGGAGACCGAGTTGCAGGGTGTGGTGTGGTAACACCCTTGAGTACCCAGTCAAGGGCAACAGAGGTTACAATTTCCTACTTTGAGCAGTTCCACAAGGAAGCTGGCAAGGGCCAGCATGAGCACAGAGATCTAACCAACCTGCAAATCCAAATGAAACCTTAAAGTCATCCTGTAGTGCCATGGTAATTTTGGGCGAGCAGTCTGATTTCTCAAGTTTCGATTTCTAAATTGTGATGGAAGACCCGGCATTTCAGAACTAGATAGAAGAGAAGGGTGAGCCACCCGGGAGAAAGTTGCACCGATTTAATTTAAGGTGTGAGTTTCAACACATCTAGTTAAACTGGTAAAAAGAAAAAAGGCTGTATGGACACTTATTTCTGGGTAAACCAGGGTAATTTCAGTTTAGTTTAAACCTGTTCTTAATTGGTTTAACTGAAACAAGCCTGGCGAAAAGCCAAATAAGAGAGTCCACACAGATTTTGCACTGTTTGATCTAAATTGGTTTTAATTCACACTTTTAGTTAAACTGGTACTGGTAAATGGGTACAACTCTACATGTAGACAAGTTCAGATACGAGTTCAGTTTACAGGCTGGTCACAGACATAGAATTAACTTCTCAAAGGTATAATAACATGATCCAATTTTTAACTGAGTAATTAACCACTGGAAAAATTTACCAAGGGTTGTGGTGGATTCTTGGTCACTGACAATTTTTAAATCAAGATTGGATGTTTCTTTAAAAGATCTGCCCTAGGAATTATTTTGCGGAAGTTCATTGGCCTGTGCTACACAGGTCAGACTAGATGATTACAATTGTCCCTTCTAGCCTTAGAATCTATGAATCAGACAAATCCCTGCTTTTTTTGTTCTACTTTTCCATACTCTTTCCAGCTTTCTAACACAGACCCAATATATGGTTTTATATCGCCAACAAGGAAACACCCACTTACTGGTCTTGCCAGTTCAACTGTGTAACCTTTGCCCATGTTCACCACTCTGTAGTGCTTTATGCATGGCCCACTGAAACAAAAAGAAAGTACAGTATTAATACACTGCTGTTAATAAAATAGTGTAAATGAAAATGAATGGTGATGGCTGCAAGTTTCCTATCTTTTATTTAAGATGTTCATTTGATGGAAAGTTTCAATACACTAATGTTATCAATCTCTTTTTGAAACAGTTCATTTAAAGGTGACCAGCTAAGGAGGAAAAATTGGTTTGTTTGCCTTTTTGCTGCTTTGTGATGTATCAAGAAGAAGCTGGAAAGGTATTTTTTAGGTCTTTGTTTTACTTTAGAAATACCAGGAATAGCAAGTTTTGTCTTCCCAGGTTATGCTCAAGGATGCTGGAAACAGCAGCAGGGCCTAGGGGCGTGGGGGTCTCTTGAAATAGTTTTCTGGTTCTAGGTGAAAATCTCATAGAAAGAATGCCAGAAACTTTACTGATTTCAGATTTCAGGCTCAGTTATATAAATGTTCTACATCATGTTTCAAAACAGCACAGGAATTCCCTTAACCGGTGCAGAGGGGACCCTTCTGTGCACCCAGCTGCCAAAACCCTCTGTGTCATGGACCATCCCAATCTCCAACCACTGGCGCCACAAGGACTGCAAAACTGTGTGTGTGGTGGGGGCAGCAACCAAATGGGCCAAATTTGAGTGATGGTGCAACTCCATGTACCAGGTCACAACACCCCTCACTCGAATTTGGCCTACCCACTCCTCTGTCATGCCAGTGGGGAAGGGTTCTGTTATTGTCAGTCAGCTTCAGACAGGGGCCAAGGTGGGAGGGTTTGGGCCCCGTCTCTACTGTGCCGAGTTCAGGTTCTCAAACATGGAGCCACATGGGTCCCCCCCCCATTTAAAAATGGTGAGCAACGGCCATTTGCCCCCCACCCTCCCAAACCAGTGCCCATGTCACAACCCAAACCCTCCCTGGGACTTCTCTATGCTTTGGGGTCCTGACTGAAAGTCTGGTCCCCTTAGGGAAGGAGGCAGAAAAGGTTAGTTCCTGAGGTAAGTGAGGCCAGGAAGAGGAGAGCAAGAGTAGTGTGTTTGCTACCTACAGGCCCAGTACTTTGTTTTGGGTCTCAGCTGCCTCTGGTTCTGAAGCTCTCCAAACCCTGAAATGTAACAAGTCTTGTGTGGTTTGATGCTGAGTTCAATTTTATTAGCCTTAACTCTGATCATTTGTTCTAGTGTTAGGTATGGCTCCAGAGTGTGCACGTTTGTTGGTGCTTACTCTGGGGTTTGAAAGTCTAAGATTCCATGACGTAGGATACGACATTTCAAGGACCAGGCACATGCCCTCTGCCTCATCAGGCCAGCACTCTTTGACTGATTTGTATCTCCTTTGTCGTGTCAATCCTCTCCTCCTCCGTAAGCCAAATCACACTGTCTCTTGAGCCTATGCTCAATGCCTGAATTACCTTCTCCCCATTATTCTTACAATACGGGACAGATTTCACAAGCGATCCCTGGAAATTCTAAATTAGGCATCATAACGCAGTACATATCAATTAGCAGTTAGATAATATCTTGTGGATTCAACCTACTCTATCACCTGTCTGATAGTGACTGAGTAGTTCTTACTGTCACTACCAGGCCGCAGGATCAAGTTCCCCCAAGAAGGATTCGTCTCTAACATCTCAATCGCTTTTTGCCGTGACACTGCATAGAAGCACCTGCAAAGAAGGGAGGAGAGAAGCAGCGTGAACACACTGAGTTTCACTAGCAGAAGCCGATCGTTCTACAGTGGGCAAGTAGCATGAAGACTAGACCTGCCCTACCAGCCTATTCGTAGAGTATCCTGTACCTTAGGTATCTGGGGCTGCCATTTGCCTTTGTCACTCCAAGAAGTTTCACACATGAAAGGGTCATTCCATAGAGTGATGCCACCATATCAGCCAATCGGCAGAACTCCAGATAGCTACGATTCATCCCTTTCAGCGTGTGACACGGGGCACAGCTCAGAGGGTAGGCTGTGTAACCCACAAGGCTTAATACCTAAAGTAAAGCGAGTAACGTAAACTGACCCATTTTGCTCACCTTATGTGGAATACTTTGAATATCCATCACCAGCAAATATATTACTTAGTACAGTATAATTTTCCTAGAAAGACAAACATATGTGACGGTCTAAGGCATGGTTAAAAAAAATAAAGCTTCCACGAAAGCTGCATATGGCCCATTTGTACTTTCTCAAAACAAAACACATTGAAACAGCAAGGCCTAAAATCTCTGGCGAGTGGAGAGAGACAAGATGAGTGCAGTGGCCTTTCTGAAACGCTGCTACAGTATCAGGAGTGACGGGGCTGAAATGCCAGAATTCTCCAGTGTTGTTAGAGTAATCTAAGTGATTACTCAATTACAGAGATGAGCCTGAACCAAACCCCTATATCCAAATAACCCAAACTCTGTGCACTGAAACCCACAGCTGAATCCAGAGCTAAACTTTGCAAATAATCCCTATCTCTACAATGGGCTAAAACAAAATCTCAGATCCAAACACCCCTGCCTGAATTCTGATGTGTTCAGAATCTGGATCCTGACATGGTGGCTTTGGCCCATCACCGTGGAAGAACCTGCAGTCTATCATGGCTCCTATTGTTTATCAGGGATTTTTTGAAGATAATGAGGTGATAGTTCCCGAAACCAAGAATGCACCCATCAAATACACACATACATACATATAAACATATGCTACAAGGAAACAAGCTAGCAACAGTTGTTCTCAGACCTCTGGCACCCTCTTCTTTTTATGCAATAGGTATTTTCAAGCACTGCTTCAATAAACGAAAAGGGACAAGTGTAGTACAGTGTTCAATGGAAGAACAAATAATACATAAAATTCCATGCTACTCATGACAAAGTCAAACTTAGACCCCCTTAATGTATAATGATTAAGGCTGTGAGTCTCTCACAGAGGTCACAGAAGTCACAGATTCTGGGACCTCCATGACTTCTGCAGTAGCTGGTGCAGCTGGCCCGGGGGCTGCCAACCGCTGCTAGGGCAATCTCAGGCCACCTCACCACGAGCAGCAGCAAGGGTTTGGGAGTGGGAGGGGACTCAGGGGGTGAGGACTCTGGGCGGTGCTTACCTTGGGTAGGGGGGCTCCCCAGAAGCTGTAACATGTCCCTTCCTAGGCAGAGGCGTGGCCAGGCGGCTCTGTGCGCTGCGTCCACCTGCTGGCAATGCTCCCATAGCTCTCATTGGCTGTGGTTCCTGGCCAACGGGAGCTGCGGAGCGGGTGCTCGGGGTTGGGGCAGCACGCAGAGACACCCCTGGCTGTGCCTTTGCCTAGGGGCTGCAGGGACATGCTGGCCACTTCTGGGAGCTGCGCGGAGCTGGGTAGGGAGCCTGCCAGCCCTCCCCGCAGCACCAGCGGGGGTCCCAGGCCACCCCCCCCCAGCACCAGCGGGGGTCCTTGGCCACACCCCCCAGAGCACCTGCAGCGCCCCCGAGCACCCGTGGAGCCCCCAGACCACTCCCTTCCCCAGGGCACCCAAGTTTTAATCAGTTTTAATAGTACAAGTCATGGACTGGTTACGGACTATGAATTTTTGTTTACTCCCAGTGACTTGTCCATGACTTTTATTAAAAATACCTGTGACTAAAATGTAGTCTTAATAATGACTGATATAAATAATTGGTTTTGTTTGTAAGAAAAGCCATACTGGGTCAGACCAAAGATCCATCTAGCCCCGTATCATGTCTTCCGACAGTGGCCAATGCCAGGTGCCCAGAGGGAATGAACAGAACAGGTAATCATCAGGTGATCCATCCTATCACCCATTCCCAGCTTCTGACAAACAGAGGCTAGGGACATCATCCCTGTCCATCCTGCGACTGATGGACTGAACCTCCATGAACTTATCTAGTTCTTTTTTGATCCCTGTTAAAGTTCTGGCCTTCACAACATCCCCCGGCAAGGAGTTCCACAGGTTGACTGTGCGTTGGGTGAAAAAATACTTCCTTTTGTTTGTTTTAAATCCGCTGCCTGTTAATTTCATTTGGTGACCCCTAGTTCTTGTGTTATGAGAAGGAGTAAATAACACTCATTTAATTTCTCCACACCAGTCATGATTTTATAGACCTCTATCATATCCCCCCTTAGTCGTCTCTTTTCTAAGCTGAAAAGTCCCAGTTTTATTAATCTCTCCTCAAATAGCAGCCATTCAATACCCCTAATAAATTTTGTTGCCCTTTTCTGAACCTTTTCCAATTCCAATATATCTTTTTTGAGATGGGGCAACCACATCTGCATGCAGTATTCAAGATGTGGGTGTACCATGAATTTATATAGTGGCAATAGGATATTTTCTGTCTTATTATCTATCCCTTTCTTAATGGTTCCTAACATTCTGTTTGCTTTTTTGACTGCCGCTGCACACTGTGTGGATGTTTTCAGAGAACTATCCACAATGACTCCAAGATCTCTTTCTTGAGTGGTAACAGCTAATTTAGACCCCATCATTTTACATGTCTAGTTGGGATTATGTTTTCAAATGTGCATTACTTTGCATTTATCAACATGGAATTTCATCAGCCATTTTGTTGCCCAGTCACCTAGTTTTGAGAGATCCTTTAATAGCTCTTCGCAGTCTGCCTGGGACTTAACTATCTTGAGTAGTTTTGTATCATCTGACAAATTTGCCACCTCACTGTTCACCCCTTTTTCCAGATCATTTATGAATATGTTGAATAGGTGTGGGCCCAGTATAGACCCCTGTATACTTATATATAAGAAAATTAAAATGCTCTGAAAGAAAAGAGGAAGTTCTGATCAGACTTGTATTGACATAGTTCAGTCTGAACTTACTCTGGCATAGTGTTCACTTTGTTAACGTAGTCTCCCTTGTTTGTCTTCTCCGTGCTCAAAGATGCACTGGGTGACTGTTCCACTGCAGTCCTCCTTTTCTTTTCTTTCTCTAGCACGTCATGCAGCTTAATAAGTTGTCCAGGTAGCAGTGATATACACACTGGAACTGACAACTGAGAATTAACAAAAAATAAAGTTGTAAAAGAAATGGAATGGGGAGAACAATGTGGGTGGGTGTTAACCGTGGTGAACCCCAACACCACCACCACACTCTACTAAAAGACAACTACAAAGCAGAAATCGTTTTTTAATGGCTGGATTTAGTAGATGAGCACTGGCTGGTAAATGGAACTGTCTTGTGTCCAAGACTACCGTTGAATAAAAACTCCAAAGTGATTCTTAGCAAGTGTAGCTAGATGTTTGTAGCAGTGTTGGTGATGGTAATGTAGTATCTAGGCCTGTTTATTAGCCTGAGATAGAATTTTGGGTTTTGTTTGCCCGTTTGACTTTTGATATTCTTATATCCTTACTAACTTGTGAACAAAGGCACTGTGTGTTGCATCTGCCCACAGCCAGCTGGGGTTTACAGCAAAATGAGAAAAGATAAGGAATAGAGTTAAAGTGTTGCTGGGTAGTGTGGGAGTTTAATATATGAGTGTACACTTGAAGGCTGCCCAACTCCTCTCCCAGGCCAAAGTCAAGCAACCAGGCGGGAGGGGTGAGGGAGTTGGGGGGAAGGTATAAGAAACATAAAAGCTAAAGAAATGGTGACCCTGGCTGAAACACAATCTCACTCCCTACCCGTCCCATGGGGTACAAAAGAGGTGGTACTAAAGCCCCCAGACTCAAGACCCTCCAAAATGAAATATGATCATAAATTGTAAGGGGTGGTGCCAGGGGCGAGCACTACAGGTATAATTAACCCCACTAAAAAGGAGAAGGGGGAGAAACAGGCAAGCTCTACTGGTGTAAAGAGCTGGGATATGCTTGCTTGTTAACCCCATTAAACATTGCATTACCTGCGCTTTGGACTCTGGTCTTCTGCTTTCTGTCTGTGTGATAAGAACCAAGAGAGGGCAGGGGAGTCTTAACAAGCAAATGCAGCTGTGGCCTGACTTTCTGAAATGCTGAGCACCCACAACGCCATTGATTTCAATGGGAATTTGTGGATACTTAGCCCTTCTGAAAATCAGTCATATGGAGGGTGTCTACACTGTAATAAAAAACCCAGAGCACTGAGCCTCAGAGCCCAGGTCAATTGACTCATGGTCACAGGACTGGGGCTGTGAGGCTAAAAACTGCAGTGTAGACATTCAGGCTTGGGCTGAAGCCTGGGCTCTGAGACCCTCCCCCCTCATGGGGTTCCTGAGCCCGGACTCCAGCCCAAATGTCTATACTGCTATTTTGAGCCCCGTGAGCTCAAATCAGCTGGCCTGGGACAGCCATAGCCATGCCATGGATATTTTATTGCAGTGTCGATGAACCCTTAATGGCTGGGCTACATATGAAATTTGTACATTTAACTAAAATCAAGTTTTAAATCAATTTAATTAAGGCAATGTAAACTCCCATGTGGACATACTCAAATCAGTTTACAACTGGCTTAAATCACTAACCAATCATTATCCACCAATTTGGTCTTTTAAGCAAAACTGATGTAAGCCAATTGTGAACAGACAGAAATATGTCCACATAGGGGTTTGCACCATTTTAACGGAATTGATTTTAAAATTTATTTTAATTAAACTGATGTAAATTTTGTGTTTAGATGTGGCTTAAGTCTCAGCCTGGGGCTGTGAAGAACAATCCCTGGTAAATTGGCTAGAACAAAGTGGTTTTCAACCTTTTTTTCATTTGCACACTCCTAAATAATTCTGAATGGAGGTAGAGACCCCTTTCGAAATATTAGACATAGTCTGAGGACCCCCAGGGGTCCGTGGACCACAGGTTGAAAACCACTGGGTTGGAAGAGGGAAAGGGAGAAGGCTGTATAGGTCAGGCTGTTGTAGTTAAGACATTTCAAACAGCTTATTTCAGGTCTTTTCTACCAGCCCGATAGTATTTGACAAGGCTTGTGTTCTGATCAAAGCAGAATCACGCTCCAGTGATTTGATGTGAGCACAATGGTAGATTATTTGCAAAGAAGCATCTTGTCCACAGAAAAACTGCAAGTGAAGCAGAAGTTATATTTAATAATGACAATTAAATAAAACTAAATGGAACAGCCCAGACTTTGTCACAGAGTGAAGAAACTTCAAATTAAGCCAAAAGAAACCACCCTTCTTGTAGCCTTTCTGAAGGTTCTTCTTACGAGAGACAGGTATTGCGGCTGTTTCAATTTTAAACTCTGAAGAGAACAGCACAAGAGATAATGCATGGGTTGTCCTGGACCCTGGGGAGAAACCGCAGTCTGCCAACAGGGGTAAATCCCTTTTTGTGCAATATTGAACTATTGCATTTAAAAAAAATCTAGTATTTTACAAAAGGTGCATATGGCAAACACTGCAACTGCTCAAAATTGTAAAAAACAAACGCAAGCCCACAATCCTGCAAACACATAGGCACATGCTTAATGTTATGGTAGCCTGAAACAGGGTGGTCCTCCCCGTAAGGACCTGCAGGCCTGGGGCCAGCCAGGTCTGTTCAGTCAGCCCACCTGTGCCATAATTAGCTGCATCTTAGCGAGAGAGGGCCGGACTAATGGAATCAGGTGACAGCCTGTTAAGCACCCATGCGTCATACTAGGTCTGAGAAGGCTCACTTTGCAGTAGGAACTACAGAAATTGACAGTCTCCTGAAGAAGGGCCTGAAGAGGTGAAGAGATTTTGAGAAAAGAGTCTGGTCTCTATTCCAAAGCCAGAGAGCGACTTAGAAGAGGCTGGGAACTGAGCCTGGAGGGTGGGCTGAAGAGGAGCCTAACTCTTGTAGGATTTTCCTTACCCTGGAAGGGGGTCTGAATTAGATGCAGTATAGCTGTAGGGCAAAGTTGTGGACAAAAACAGGCCGTTGTAGGGCCCAAGAAGCATCTACGGGGTGCTAGATGCAAAGACTCCTGCAATGCCATGCCCTGATGCTAGGGGTCGTGCGGTGAATGAAACACCCATAACCCTGTAAGTAATGTTAAAAGTTAAGCTTGTGCCTAAAGTGTTGGCAGGATCAGTGCCTTAGGGAGCCTAGCTTTACCTCACAGCAGGCTCCCAGTTCCACAGCTGTCGGGGGTCCATTTCCAAGGCAAGCATATGGACTGAGGCCTGGGATCTCTCTCTAACCCAGTACAACAGCATGGGTGTATCTAAGGAAGGTAGACTGAGGTCTTTGCTGTTAAGAAGGCCCCTGCGTATGGCATAACCGGTTACGCTGGCTCAGTTTGAATCATGTGACTAGTGAGATGGCAAGACTCTGCACCAGTAGGAGCCAGTCTGTCACATACAGCACATTTGACCAACTCTGTCCCTTATGGATGAGTAATCTTTTGGCACACAGCTGTGAGTAACTGAATAACCTTTGAACAAAGGAAATTCTGTTAAATGGATGAACTTTTACTGATAGCCAGGAAAGAAGCAGCTGTGATGCAATACTGGCATAGAGAACTCTGTGACCAATGTATGCTGGGCTAATATATATAAAAACCAAAGCCTTCTTCAGCTAATGCAAGGTGTTATAGGATACTTAACATAAGTGAACAGGATTATAGAATTCAGGCCAAGTAATTGCTAGAAATGTGTGTCATTTATTTATATATAAACACATGCAGTGTTCTAATTTCTAATTGTGTGCTTAATCCATATTAATATGTTGATATGATTAATTATATCTATGAATTATTCATACCACATTAATATTAAGCACACTATCAATGTAACTTTGTGTATAATATACAAAATCACACACACTTGTAGTGATTATTGTCCAGAATTCTATAATCCTGATCATTTATGTTAAGTATCCTATAATACCTTGTGTTAGCTGAAGTAGGCTTTGGCTTAAGTAGAGGGGTGTTGTACCATGGTACAAGCCTAGGAGGTGCCTTTATGACCTTGGTACTGGTAATGCATTTCTTCAGAACAAAGAGATAAGAGGTACACCTGGTACCATTAAAAACAAGGTGGAAAGATGACTGGCTAAATCTAGCCTCAGCTGAGGCATGTGGTACCTTTTTACTTGTGAAGAGGTAGGAGAGCCTTGGGGTATAACTTTGGAAGCACACCTCCTGTGTAAGGTGAACTTAATACAGCATGAGATCATAGAATATCAGGGTTGGAAGGGACCTCAGGAGGTCATCTTCAGGAGATGGCTTCCTGAAAACTGGTATTGTATTGAGCTGTTTTTCCCCTGTGCTATACTATTGACTTTTCTGCAATAAACAAGGCTGATATTGGTTATTTGGTCTCTTGAGTATATTTCATACAAACCAACATGTGATCAAGCAATTGAAGACACAATTTACCATCTGCTGAGAACCAGCACTAAAGAGCTTCCCTACCTGTGTGACCGTGAAGATAAAACCTTTCCATTCCTCCCCACTGTCATAGTCCTCGACCTGAGAGAATAAAAAGTAGAAACCTAAGAGTGACTCCAAAACCAAGTATTTCCTGGTCTCTGCTGTGTGTGTCCCTCTCACAATCCCCTCTGAGTCTGCATTTTTAAGTTGACTTAAAAAGGAAACCAGCTGGAACTTGTCAGGTTTCCTCACTGTCACCTCTTACCTACCGCCTTTTTGTGCTGAGTGTTCAATCTGTACTCTGACTAGGATGACCATATTTCCCAAAGGGAAAACGGGACACCACGCAGCACTGGCCCAAGCCCTGCCTGCCCCCCTGGACAGGGCTTAAAGGGACTGTCCAGGCCAAAACGGGACATATGGTCACCTAACTCTGACCTCCTCTGGCAGCTCCCCTTCTGATTTAATGCACAGGATGCCATAGTGACTACCTACCTTGAGACTGAAGACAGGTACAATCCCTCTGTATGACACCCTCAAACCCCTTCTCACATAATGTGGAGGGGGTGATAGGCTATGGAAAACTGATTCCCTTTGCCCAATACTTAGCAGGGGTGGAAGGTGAGAGCAGGCGCTCTAGAGAGAGGCAAAGGGACCAGTACCTCATCACTACACATCTGCCTCTCAGTGTGTATGGGGCAGGGCACAGTAGGGGATGTAGACCCCCATGTAACTATTTTGGAGGGGGGAAGAGAGTAGAATTCCCCCTCATGTACTCCGTGCCCCACATTCATCTTCACCACTCCCTCTTGCTTTTTTATCCCATCTTTCCCATTCTTTCTCTCCTCGTCCCATACCTCCTCACCCTCACTGTATGTGAGAGAGAAGGGAAGTGGAAGTGAGCACTGCACCAGAGGCAGACCTGGGTTCCCTAACTGGTCCTGCCACCAACTTGGTGTGTGACCTTGAGCAAGTCACTTCTTAGCTCTGCGCCTCTGTTTCATCTCACATCCTGTCTGTCTTGCCTAGCTAGACTGTAAGCTCTTCAGGGCAGGGAGGTTCTCTCTGATTAAGTATGTACAGTGCCTAGCACAATGGGGTGCCACTCTTGCTTGGAGTGCTATGGAATGCATATAAGTGAAAGAGATGACATGGGAGGAAGAGAAGGTAGAGACAGGCAGAAGTTGAGCCCTGACACAGAAGAAGCGGGGGGAGGAGAAGGAGGAGCCCCCTTGCTTCAGCAGGGAGCAACAGTGACTGCATGCGCAAAGGAAGCCCTGAAACTGCCTCCCAGGGCTGGAAAGAGGGAAGTGCCATGGTCCCAGAAGATGGAGAAGCCCTGGAGACCCCTCCCCAGGCCAGGAGTGGCAGTGTTCTCTCCCAGAGGTTCCATTGTGTGTGCATTTGTTATTTAAACAAACTAGAATGATTCCAAAATGCCCCTTCCCACCCCCAAAAGGCAGTGGGTATCATGCACCAGGCTTTGAAAAATAACAGCCCTGCCACTGCTTTTTGCTATGTTATGGGGATCAAGAACAGCTTGGGTCAAACATGGCAAATGTGCATAAGTCATGCCTTTCTGGCTTCACTCACCTTCAGCTCCACTTCCTCATTTCTCAGCATCAGGATGAACTGTGCACCGCACTTTTCATCTGAATAAACATTCACTACTGATGTCAAATTCGTCAGCTCTAGTTTCTCTAAATACTGAGAAAGGAAAGAAAGATGGGCATGCATTAGAGCACATCTAAACAAGTCAGCTGTTCCCAGCAGACGCTAACTGAAACAAGAAAACACCAGGGTTTTCTTAAATTTCAAATTGGTGCCATTAACATACATGGCAATACACAGTCCTTTATTTCTTCTTTGAGAAGCTGTTTTCAGCCACAATATACATTTTTGGGCAAACTTCTCACCACTCTTCAGTGTGGGAATGGAGCACGGATCCCAGAATTCAACAACATTCCCAGACCGATTACAAATTGTGCTAGATTCAGCCCTGGGTTACACTGATGTGTCCCATGTGGAGATACATAGTTATTTTACTGATTCACCCTGGCAGCCAAATATGGTGGGTCCCATTAGCTGCAACAGAGGAGCTTAAAAAGTTAAGTCTCTCTGAGGCAAGAGGTAACTAGATGGTGGGACGGAGGTTGTCCTGCATGGAGAAGCTCTAGGAAGAGCCCACTCAGCAGAGAGGGCAGAGTAAAATATATGGGGCCCTATCATGCCAATAAACATACAACGTGAGTAAATGTTATTTATTGGCAGGATAGGGCCCTCTCATGGAGTGGCTTGCCCCTTTAAGGGAAGTCAGGGTCCACTGTACCCATGACAGGTATCTTTAAGGAGAATGAGCCCAGCTCACCTGTAAGCAGTCAACTCCTTAGGTGGCTGGTTGGTGGCTAATGAGCACCTGCCTCTGATTAAAAGGCAACCAGATGTCATTTATGGGAGACTACTGCTAAGAAGAGGAGTTCCCAGGGAAAGGAAATAGCTCCTCACAGGCTGAGCTCCCTACAGCCATGTGCTGTCGGGAGAAGAGTTGCAGTTAGCAGGAAAGCCATGGCTCCAGGGAAAAAATCAAGGTTGAGAGTTAGCAAAGGGCTTGGCTGTGGGATTGATAAATTCAGAAGTCGTCTGTCTCCTGGCTGAGAAGCCTGGGTGTAGTTCAGTCATGCATTCCCACTAGTAAATCAGACCCTTGGTTATGGGGATGCTGTGTGACATGCTAAAGCCACTCAGGGAAATCAAGGAAGGGTGCACCTCCACTCCTGGACCTGGCAGCAAGGGGTGCATATGGATGGCACATACTGTTGATAGGCTCATAAACTTTAGTTTGAGCTCCCCCCATCTGTGCTCTCCCTTCCCAGGCTGCCCCTTCTCCAGGGGGCGTCTGTTGTGGACATCTGACTGCTCTGAGGCCACTTCACTGTGGCTACTTTATACTGACATGGAGTGGTAAAACTCTTCTCTCTACCCTAAGGTTCCCCCAAGCATGCCACTGGCAAGAACATTAGAGCTACAATTGAAAAACAAATAACCAATGTTAGAAAGCTGGGAAATGCAGCTTTAAAGTGACACTTCTTACACAAAACACCCACACAACTTTTTAGCTTCGAGCCCTGTAGACTAACAACAGGAGTTACAGTACTTCACTAAATGTTCCCTCTGGACGTTCTCTTGTTATGGTTGGTTTCAGAGTAACAGCCGTGTTAGTCTGTATTCGCAAAAAGAAAAGGAGTACTTGTGGCACCTTAGAGACTAACCAATTTATTTGAGCATAAGCTTTCGTAAGCTACAGCTCACTTCATCGAATGCATACTGTGGAAAGTACAGAAGATCTTTTTATACACACAAACCATGAAGAGTGGGGTGGGGGGAGAGAAAACCTTTTGTAGTTGTAAACACCCATTTTTTCATGGTTTGTGTGTACAAAAAGATCTTCTGTACTTTCCACAGTACGCATCCGATGAAGTGAGCTGTAGCTCATGAAAGCTTGTGCTCAGATAAATTGGTTAGTCTCTAAGGTGCCACAAGTACTCCTTTTCTTCTTGTTATGGTTGACTTTTGGGTGAGTAGGAGGTGTCTGTGACTATGCATGGATCTGTTGGAGAAAAAAATAAGGGAGAAAACATCTTTCTCCCATCACAAGTCCATCTCAGTATATACATCCTGTGATGGGGAACATTTTGGGGATGTTACTTGAGTTCTGTGGAAATGTACAGTAAAAGTATGTTAATTCTTTAGGGTAATTACCTGGGAATTGCTCATGTGAGCATCTTGCTCAGTTACCTTCTGATTTGAATTGAACAGCACTTACAGCTCCATTCATTGAACAGAGTTGTTGCTAATATAACTGAAGTAGTTTCACTGAGCAAAGGCGCCGACTTCCACTGGTGCCGGTAGGTGCTCGCCCCCCATCTGCCCCCAGCCCCGCCATGACTCCACCCCTGCCTCGCCCCCTCCCACCCATGCCCTGCCCCCATTCCAACCCCTTCCCCAAATCTCCGCCCCGGCTCCGCCTCTTCCCCAAATGTGCCGCATTCCCGCTCCTCCCCCCTCCCTTCTGGAGCTTGTTACGCCGCAAAACAGCTGTTTTGCAGCAGCATGCGCTGGGAGGTAGGGGGAGAGGCGGGGATGCGGCGCGCTCAGGGGAGGAGGTGGAGGTGAGGTGGGGCAGGGAGGGGAGTTTGGCTGCCGGTGGGAGCAGAGCACCCACTAATTTTTCCCTGCAGGTGCTCCACCCCTGAGCACCCACGGAGTCAGCTCCTATGTCACTGAGCAATATGAATTGGCGTTTTTGGTTTAAGAATCATGTTATAAACCATGCTATAAAGACTGCCTAAAGCAACAGAGCTGATATGTTCTTCATTTGCACAAGTGTAACCAAGAATAAACCCAGTGAAGTCAATGGACCCACAACAGGGTATATCGTACGTGAGAGAAGAACTGGATTCCTTATCTATAAAATGGTATCAGAAAAATATCCCTGCCACACTGCTCTGAGAAGCTATACATAAACAACATGTGGTTGTTGCGAGCAGAGTTTCAACCACAGTTCAAACGAGACAGACTATGTCCACGTGGGATATGAAAGAACTTTTGCTTTGTATTGGCCCTCATTTCTGAGGTGCAGATTTTTGGCTAGAAAGGCAGAAGCTCTGTGCTGGAGCAGTTTATTGGACAGACAGGTTTAAGTACCCATATGCAAGATGCAGAGGATGTGCATATTATAACTATACCGCACCTTTCACCCTGACTGGTCTCCAAACAATTAAAAAAGTGTATACACACATACAGCAGCTGCTTCTGAGGTAAAACATGAGGGAGGGAAAGTCTTAGTCAAGGACTGAGCAACCTCCCTGCTCTCATAAGTGCCATGTGCAACATGTTCGTGAATGACCCTGTATAGTAAATGGGCAGGAGTTAATGGGTGATCAGGATATTTTGAACTAAGGTTTGTAAAGCACATTGAAGATCTAAAGAGCTGCATATGTGCCAAGCAAAAGGCTAAAATCATTGAGTTAATATCAAAATGTTGTGTTGCTTGCAGAGTGCTCCCCACTAGCCATTGGTTCTCATCTCAAAAGTGAATATACAGAATAGCCTGAATGACTAAGAATCTTCCTTTTGTTAGGAGTAGACACACACTATTTTTATTATTTGTATCACTTTCTACACTGTAACTCAGGCTCTCTGTTACAGTGCTTGATACATGTTCCATGGGCTTCAAAGATGCGAGAACAGGGATGGGAGAGACACTTGCAGTAAATGAGTATATACTCACTTGGTGAAAATGGCTACTAAAAATAATCATATATACATACACACAAGCATGTTGTGCTACTCACGGTTGGGGTTTTCTTATCACTATAAAAGAAAAGTGTAGTCCCTCTGAGTTCTGTCCAGTACTGTTCAAAATCCTGTTGGAAAAGGGCAAGAGTCAGTTTACCTGGAAAATCTTTTTAGCCCCCAAAGAAAAGTGAATGAAATATGGATAAGAAAAGTACCATAACCCAAGTGGGTTTATTTCAGTGCTTTATAGTTTGGTAAAGGTCAAAGACCTTCTGTTTTATAACTTCCAGCAAATGAAACAATTTGTAAGATTATTTCATTCCAGGTCAGGAGTTCCGATATATAGACTTGGGGGCTGATTCATTACTTTGCTACTCCAGTTTATGCCAGTGTAACTCTATTGGCTTCACTGGAGTTATTTAAGTTTAAAACTAGAGTAGCATTGTAGTGATCCACATTCAATATCTTGGTTATGGTAACTGACCAAGTATTGGTATCAGTATGGATTATCAATAGCACGGACAATATCTCAGTACTGATGACCAAGTAGTTTATATTTTTTGACATTTTTGCCCCTCATTTAAAACGTGAACTCCAGCCTGGGGGAGAGAACTGTTTAATAGCTTTTATTTTTCATATTGCTGTCCCTAAGTTGCATAAAAAGCAGACTCCGTACTGAAAACAGATGAAAAGGAGGGCTGGAATTTGTATTAATTCAGACTATAATGACTGTGAACTAGGGAAACGGGATTTGGATCATCTAGGGCAAACAGCAAACTAGACAAAATGCAGACTTTCTTCTCACCCCTGTCATCAGTCAGTTTGTTTTAATTATTTAAAGTAGTTAGGGATCAGGACAAAACCAGTCACTTATTGTTCATCAGAGATACTTTCTTTGTACACCTCTTTATTTATTCCACAATTTCTACTATAAAACTGGAATCCTTACATCTTCCTCTGTTGACTGGGAGTGTATGATTACTACTTTTTCCCTCAAATCCATCAGCTAATTTCTGTTAAAGCTTTAGGTAGTGAATATCTGCCTAGACACCTTCTGAACACACGCATGGGCCAAGATTAAAAAAAAAAAAGTGTGTGTAAAGTTAGGCAGGCTATTAAGTCCATTTCTAGATGTGACGGGTTACCCCCCACTCCGGAGTGCCACCTGATGTCCTGGGGTACCACTGAGCCCGCCTGTTCCACCAGCCGAGCTACCTTACCCTGTCCTGCTAAGCCAGGCCCTCAAGCCTCCTCTAGCGCACACACAGGTAGGGACACACCCAGCTGCAGAAAGACACAGACACTGAAATCAGTACTGCATGGGAAAGCTTTCAGCTAAGGAATTGCCCAGCACTCAAGTGCATGCCCACTCTGGAGAGTAGACCCCAAATTGTATTGTCTTGCACAGAGAACTGTACAGTGTAAGCTAACTGAAATTTGCCTTCTCCCTCAATACGGAGAGAGATATGCACAGCTTTTTGCACCCACCCCCCCTTCCTGTGTTGTGAATTACACAAACTGGGTTTAAAACAAAAACGAGTTCATTACATACAAGAGATATATTTTTAAGTGATTATAAGGGATAGCCAACAGATCAAAGCAGATTACCTTAGTAAATAACCCCCCTCCCCCCCACCGCAAACTGAGTTTAACACACTAGCTAGGTAGGATATAAATTAGCAAATTCTCACCCTGAGTGATAAACAGGCCGGCAGATTCTTAAGGCACAAGTTGCTTTGGCTTTCTCAGGTTTTCATACACAGGCTAAAGATCCTTTTAGCCTGGGACCATCACTTCCCGCAGTTCAGTCCTTGCCCCTCAGGTGTTGGAGAGTGAGAACCCCTTTGATGTCATTGTCCCCCTTTTTATATCTTCTTCTCACTCTCTGGAAAGCTCTTTTGCTGTGACCTAGGTCAAACAGTTCCCATTGTGTAGTGATACCTCTGAGATGTTTCTATTGTACACAGTTCCTGGGGTAATCCTTGTGCTTGTGTGCATTTCCTCAATAAGCCATTCACATTGTTTGGCCTTTTTACTGTGGTACCTGGCAGGCTGCTTGTGGGTGTTTTCAACCTCACAACATGTTTCAGTAACACATAGCCAAACTTTATAACTTCACATACAACAATAGCACATGCAATCCAATGAGAAATTAATGTCTAGCAGAACGAGCCTTTCAGAATACCTCAGAAGACATACTTTGTACAAAACTCATCCTAATTACATGACAGTGGTGAATATTGGGGTGTCACACTAGGTACCTAACTAAGTGGGGTCTGATTTTTTTTTCAAAAGTGCTGATCACCCAGAAGCAATCATGTGGAATCCCCATCATTAGAGGTTTTTAAAAACAGGTTGGATAAACACTTGTCAGGGACGATCTAGGTTTACTTGGTCCTGCCACAGCACAAGGGGCTGGACTTGATCTACACATCCTGCCATTGTTCCTCTGAACAATCTAGTCCCACAAAGATTAATATTAACTGTACTGGTTTGTTTGTTCACCAATATCTCCCTCTAATGTAAAGCTAGATTGTTACACTCACAGTGACACTTTATCTACTTCCCCTTTCAATGATGATAGACTATCGATCTGCAACCAGCTATTGCCTTATTGTTGTAAATCTTCCCTGTAATGAACGTGCTAGTTAGTGATGGGAAAGGCTGTAAGAGAATCGCAATTAAACACTCTGCTCTCTTGTCTGAGGATGCATGAGAAGCATATATTGTGGGCAAAGCCTTTCATTTTGGGATTTTATTTGTTTAAAATTGCCCAAGTATTTATCAGTGTTCATTACAAAAATTAAAAAATAAGTGAAAATCAGTGCATAAAATTAACGTAATAGTTTTCTGGGTAAATACGAGAATGGTTAATACTGAGAGGCAGGAGGACAGAAAAAAGCAACAAAGAGAAAAGGAAGAGTATTGAATGTAAAAGCAGCTTCAGGCCGTGGTGTATTTCATGAACTCTACATTAATAGTATGTAAACATGTACCCATGCATGTACCATGTATCTCTTCCACTACCTTGCCTTACTTTAACAGACAACCTTACATTTACACTGAGACTAATTTATTATTAACCTAAACACATCCACCTGTTTGTCACATACTTGAGTGCTCCAAAATTCAGGTGAAAATCAGTAAAACCTTTTGTAAAACCTGGGGATTTTTTGGTAAAAGTTGGTTTAAAAAGAAAAACAAAAAAGAAGGGCCTTACTTATGGACTAGTAAATGAAGATAGCAAAACTGTAAAATGTACTTTTGAAAAAGTACTCTTTTGGCAAAAAAGTGAGCGTTTCTCACACAAGGGTAAAAACTGCATGTCTGCTAGGCCTGACAAACTAAGGCATGCAGGATATTTCCCCCCAAACCTCTACCTGGTGACCTCTCCCCCATAGACTTCAGTCTCATAATAATTCTTTTCAGTTCTTCAGAACCGCTTGTGGACTAGGGTGGTTCTCCCTCAGCATCCTTGTAAGCCCTGAACTGTCTAGAATGGGGTTATGCTCTCTGGACTGACGGCCTTCTTCCAGCTTCAGCCCCAAAAGAACTAACGAAGGCTGCTAGGCCCCATCCTTGGTTAGTAATTTTGGCCAAGAACAGAGATGTGCAGGACGACAGGCGAATCACCTTTTGTTGTCATGAACGAGTGATACTTTGCTTTACTGAAAATGCACTAGCTGACTGGAGGAATTCCTGCTATCTGCTTACTGGGAAAAGCTGGTAAAGACGTTGCTCTGCATGGCTATATAGGGTGCAAGGCACCCTCTCATGCTCCTCCTGTATGGCAGGGAAGCAGCATCCCAGGGACTGATTCCATCCCTCCCCCAATGCTGGCTGATAAACTGAGGGATGTACACTGCACCAAGCATGATACACGGTATGTTCCTCTCCAGCCCCATTGCAAAGCAGACCCAGATTGTGAATCTTGATCTGCTTCTCAAAGCATGAAAGGCAGCCCAACCTGGTGCTGCCTCATACAATGACCTTGTGGCAAAGCTACAATTTAGACCAATGAAATTGGCAACATTTCACGAGAAGAATATTTACTTTTGAAAATGAGTACTCAGGTGACCTGATCCTCTCATACAGCTATAGTTGTCAGGCTCCCCACTTTGGATAACGTGTAAAAGAAGAGGGATCTGATTCTCCACATGCCACTGTAGCTCCACTGAAGTCAGTGAATTCCCCCCCCCCCCCACATACCCAGAATGAGCTGACACAAGGGCTATACACCAATTTAGTCTCTCATAACCCCCTGTTTTGAAGACTTAAGAAGTGCATAGTCTTTATACAGACACTCTGCATAGGCATGAATTTCACCCTAATAAGAATGAGCAAAACCAGTCACTCTGCAAGCTCTATGCATTCAGGAATGTCTTTGGGTCACGGGTAAACAAACTCAACACTGCCTATAAATAAGGTGCACAGACTTGGTCACCTTTATTCCAACTAAAATTAATAGAATTGTGAACCCGTGCTGCCTTCTCAGCATAGCACCTACTCTGTAACAGGCTGTCCAGAACTGCCATTTCAATTGCATGTAATGCTACTTTTCCCTTTTCCGATTTGTTGTGTGGTAATGCTGTGGCCCGAGTAAGAATGGCCACGTTCTACTCAAGGCGTTATTGCATTTCAGAGGTGGGTGAAGTGATTCCTGTTTGTAAAATGCTTGGGGATTAAGAGCAGAGGCATTATATAAATGCACATTTATTACTAATAAAGCTATTGGGGGGAAAGTGTTACTAGATATGGCTATTTCCATCATGCTAGATAAAATAAAGAAATGTTTTAGAATAAGTCTGATTGCTGCTAGCTATTTGAATAGCAAGAGCAGTAGTTTATTTGTGGTTTCTTGGTGTTTCAGTTTACTGTGCTACCTATTACTATGGATGTGAATCACTCTGCTATTTTTGTCTTTCAGCTGAGTCCATCCTTAGTAGCATGTAACTCCTGTGTGCTCTCTGGCTTCATCTACACTGCAGTTTCCTCCATGTTATGAAACTTTTCTTGAACGAATTTTTAATTTAAATAATTCTGGTGGCTGGTGCCTCAATTTTTAAATAGATATTTTAAAAAAAATTATCTTTAAAAAGTAGCTTTGGCAAAATTATGTTCTGTTCATGCCAGCTAGCATACCAGTGTCAACAGAAGTCATTCTTTAGACATGGATATAAACTGTAGGCAGATGGGGGATCCTTATTTCTCTAACTGATTTTCATGGCTCTGCCAATTATGACATCAACATTGGCATTTATCTGGAGCTGAAAGAAAGAAGAGCAGGGAGAGACAGGCAAGGTTGCCTTTAAGGACCCGATTCTGCAAAAAGAACTGTGCAAGTTGACTTTCTGGTTGTGCAGAGCCCTATAGAAATCAATGGGGAATCCACATGGGCACAGAGATCTGCTCATGCGGTTCTCTTTATCACATTCAAATAGACTTTGAAGGGCAAGTAATGAATGTGCAGTATCTAATTTGTTTATTATAAATAGGCCCTGACCGAGAACCATAGATCCAAGCCACATACTGTCTTTAGGGAAATCTGACTCCAGATCCAACTACAAACTTCACAGCTTGGTTCCGGCTCGACTTTTTATTCATAGCAGATACACATTTGAGCTGATCCCTCAAACACAGAGCTCCTGGCGCTCTGCTTGATCGTAAAAGATTGCATGTTGAAGTTTGGAAGAGCGATGTCCTGTCGTGGTCTTCCTAGCAATGTTTTCCCCTCCTCAGTCGGTTACATTGCGTACTGTGCCAGTGGGTCATCTTCTTCTGTGCCTACAGCTGGCTGTCTTTCAGTATGTGAAGTTTTGGAGGCTATTTCAGGATGAAAGGTCCTACATAAATGTTATATTATTTTATAGTATGCTCCATATACAAGCATACATTGTTAATGATGGTCATATCTCAGATTGAAGTTTTTATTTTTCTAATCACTGGTCCAAGATGAGAGCTTCAGTCATGTATTGGTCCTGAAACGCCAAGATTTTCAAAAATGAGAGTCTAAAAGTTAGGCTCCTAAACTCATATTTAGGCCTAACTAAGTGACCTGATTTTCAGAGGAGCTGAGCAATGCCATCTCCCCTGGACTGCAACAGCTGACACCATTTATAATATTTCTAGCCATGATGGTTTCTGAGGTATTGCACCTTAAATGTAATGCTGATCCCTTAGTGTAACCGTGGGGTTTTTGCATTAGTCTAGGACCATCTGTAATAACCTCAGTACACATTTGGTTAGTGGCTTAGTTTATTTTTATTTTATCCCTTTCACTGCCACACATATTAGGTTTCACATACTATCAGCAATCCCCACTATGTTTATCAGCAACGCATACCCCTAGGGGAGCTTGGGGAGACCTGCTAGAGTTTTAAACCCTGCTGAAACAACATTCTAGGGAAAGGTTTCAGAGTGGTAGCCGTGTTAGTCTGTATCAGCAAAAAGAATGAGGAGTTCTTGTGGCACCTTAGAGACTAACAAATTTATTTGGGCATAAGCTTTCATGGGATAAAACCCATTTCATCAGATGCATGCAGTGGAAAGTACAGTAGGAAGATATATATATATACAGAGAACATGGAAAAAATGGGTGTTGCCATACCAACTCTAATGAGACTAATCAATTAAGGTGGGCTATTATCAGCAGGAGGAAAAAAAACATTTGTAGTGATAATTAGGATGGCCCATTTCAAACAGTTGACAAGAAGGTGTGAGTAACAGTAGGGGAAAAGTTTCAGAGTAGCAGCCGTGTTAGTCTGTATCCGTAAAAATAAGAGGAGTACTTGTGGCACGTTAGAGACTAACCAATTTATCAGAGCATAAGCTTTCGTGAGCTACAGCTCACTTCATCAGATGCATGGGGGCAATTAGATGGAGTGTAATGGGTAATTAGATGGAGTGTAAACCTCTGCAAAAGCCAAACTTTTGGTAATATCTATTGTTATACCCCTGCTCCTGGACACTTTTGACCTAACCTTGATAGCAGTCCCTCCCATTATTAAAATTTCGTAAGGAAATGCAGTTCTGTAACAGACCACTCCCATTCCTGAAATTAATAGTTTCAGTACAATCTTCCATGGCCTTTTCTGATGCCCAAGAAAATCCTATTGCAGTGCTGAAAAATTATCAGTTACATGTATGATTCACAGATACTAAGGTCAGAAGAGACCATTATGATCATCTAGTCCGACCTCCTGCACAACGCAGGCCACAGAATCTCACCCACCCACTCCTGCGAAAAACCTCTCAGTGATCTTGGTGTTGTGCAGTGAACTGCCAGTATGTGAGCTAGTAACTCTGGAGAGAGAGTGGCTTTTAAAAGATTCCACATATGGGAGAAATTGAAAAATATCTGCTGTTTATTTCTGGACTGTTACGCAGCATAATGAAACTTCAACCAATCTTCCATGTTGGAATACATCATTAATAGTGATGTTCAAAAATATCACTGTTCTGAACTTCCTCTTGCTATATTATAGTTAAAAAAAAAAAAGGGTAGTAGTTACTTTTCTCTTTGTGAATAGTCTAACCACCCCACTCTACTAAAAAAAAAATAATGGGGAAATACAAGTTTACCTTCAAACTTAATTTTGAAAAAATTCATATTTGCGCAGTGATCGAGCACAGAAAATATTAAATCTTTTATAGCCATGACTGGGTCGGGGAAAGGATTATAACGGAAACTGTTTTGCCGTCTTAACTATAATGATCACTATCATCAGGAGCTAAAATAGAGAAATCTATACTAAAAAGCAATCAGCATGTTCAAGGACCTGGTCTGTAAATACTTACTAATAATGTTCACACATGCATACAAGATCAGGACATAAATTATTATCCTGCCTCATAAAAATTCCACTGGACTGTGTTTCCAAAGTAGTCCATAAATAAAAGTTAAATGATTTCAGCATTATATATTTTTAATTATTGTAAGTCATCACCATGCTCATTTTAAATGCTCCATGACTGAGAATTTCAGGCTTAAGACTAGTATGGGATATTTCAGAACAAGATAAACAAATCAAACTTTGCTCTTGTGGCTTAAAGTGTAACCTAAATGTCTCATCATTATTGCAGCTCTGAAATCAGTCTCAATCAACTTTCCTGTAGATTATAAAAAAAAATATGATGGGGTACTGAATAATTATTATGGTGTGTAATGCAGTTCTTTTGATTATATACATTTATAGAATAAAACTGAAATGGAGTAAGAGTTCATTGGAAAACCCAAAATAAACTACTTCAGAAATCAACATCTTTCTCCATCTTTGCTTGTTATAATATTGTCTACAGAAAAGGAAATGCATGTCTATAAATATGGAGACTTTTATGGTACATTTTATATTTCTATTATTTTGTTAAAGAGTCTATTTAGTTGAATATATATATATATAAATAAGAATCTGAAAGCAAAAAAAAAATAGTAGTTTCAAGTATGGGAAATACTACTCTCTGATGCAACAGCAGAAAGTGCCAAGAGATACGCAGGTTTTGTTTACGCACAAACTTGACTGAAATAACTAAATCTGTTTTAATTCATGCCTTTAGTTATTTCAGTGCAAATCTGTGTGTGGATACTTACTTCAGAATAAGAGTTTCTTATTTTGATTTTGCTTACATTGGTAAAAAATTGACTTCAACTAAATTGTAATGGGACACTTTCATTCTGAAATAAGTGTGCACAGGACTTTCACTAAAATAACTAAAGGTGTGAATTAAAACAGATTTAATTATTTCAGTGCGAGCTAGGGTGCAGACCAGCCCTAAGGAACAGGTCTCAACACCTGTAATGAGTTACAACACATTTCTCAGAAAAAGTTTAATTGAATGTAGCTGCCCGGATTGTGCACCTTACCTGGTTCCGTGCCCGTCTGACAGATAGAAACCCTTCAAAGTACAGGGGCAGAGCAGTAATCCTCTGTCTCGCCTGGAAGATTCGTCGTGGGGCTGGTACAGGGATTTTCTCAGGCTCAGCCATCCTGCTCCCTCCCTATCCGCTGAATCTTGGCTGTGTTCTTTTCCTCTGTGTATTCTTGTCTGCTTATCTTTAGCCTCTGGCAAAGGAAAGGTCGCCCCGGTTTGAGAGAACAAGTTGACGGTACAAAGAGGAAGTCTTGGTGGTTATTTTAAAATAAACAACACACCGCACAGACCCCTTTCTCACTGTATAATCCGAAGAGGAACAAGATTAAATGGATTAAAGGAAACTTTCCTAGCATGCTATTTGTATGTTTCCATCCTGCAGACCAAGGTTCACAATCACAAATGATAATTATGCCATTTCTTACCGGGATTATCATTATTGGATTTAGTCGGAGATCTGTCAGAGAAACCTCCCTCTCACAGTTCACAGACTCTGGAATCTTTACAGGTGACCTGCAAAGAAAGAGAGATTGTGCCCGTTTGCTTCTGAAATGTTTGTTTTGGCTTTTTAAAATTCCACTTGGCTTTTTACATTAAGAATGTCTGACGATTGCTTTTGCTGGAGATCTGGTGGAATTCTGACATAAGAGTGATTGAGAGAAGAAGGTATTTTTAGTGAAAACTGCTGTTTTTGTTGTTGATACATGTGTAACTCAGATTTCTGATAAAGACTTGGGGGGGGGGAAACTTTCTTTGTGAAAAATCCATCATCCCCAAAAGTTCAGATAAGGTGTGGGAGAGATCCCTTTCCCAGGGTGAAATTCTGGCCCTACTGAAGTCAATGGCAAAACTCTTGTTGACTTCAACAGGGCCAGGATTTATCTTCAGGTTTGCGTCCCTTCCAGAAATCCTCAAGAAAGAACAGGGACAGCAAGACATTGTGATATTTCTATAGGTAACAAACAAACAAAAAGTATTTGAAAGCGTGCTCTAGAAAAAGGGAACACATTTTCCCCCATTATTCTTGTGGGTTACCTTCAAGGCTCCTTTTCTGCTTCCCTGCAACCTTCACGCAGAGCCAATAGGGCTTTAATATATGTGACCTGCTTGCGAGGCAACTTTTAGACTGTGCAATTGCTAGGCAAGGATAACAGAAAATCTGGTACTTCCCAGAACTATGTGAAAGTAAAATATCGATTTTTACTCCGCAAGTAATGACTTCTTGGAAAAATCCATATTATTAACTTTTTCTAAGAATTTATTAGATGGCAAATTTTTTCCAATTGTGCTACTTTTGGCATATTTTTGTAGTAAAATGGCAGAACTTGACTCTACTGGGGAAATTCAGCAATGGGGCAAGATATGCACCATTTTTGCGACATTCAGTAGCTGAAGAGCGGCACTTACTGAACTCCCAGCCTTGGAAAGCCAGCACAATCTAAAACCACCATCAGTTCAAAGCAGAAATTAACATGTAATAACTGATGCATTCTTACTATATTTTGACAGATTACAGCATGATTTAGTGAAGGTTTTGACCCCAAAAATTTTTATATTTCAACTCAGAGGTAGACCCTTGAGGTCTAAAGCATTACTATCTAAATAATACTAGACCTGACTGACAACTGTGCTGCAATTTATGTGGGTGTTTGTCTGTACATCATGAATGCAAAACGGGCGTAAAATGCTAGTAAATCAGAATGGTAGCATTATACGCACATTGCAGGCATGTGAATGACTATATAAATTTGTTAGTCTCTAAGGTGCCATAAGTACTCCTTTTTCTTTTATATAAAGTGTAGGGTGTTGGAGAATCAGTTCCTCTGTTTAACTCTTAAGAATGCTTCTTTTTAATAAAATCACCAGAAACAGCATGTCACGTGTAGTGTAAAGATTCTCACACTTTAATCACCACTTTTATGTAACGGAGTGTTACCATATTAATGTACATCACTGTGTGATGTTTCTCTAAACAGAAGCTTGCTGTAGTAATCTTGTTTTGTCACTGATATTTAAATAGCAAGGATCTGTAAACCTCATATCTATTCCTAAATAAATAAGGTTTCTTTTTTTTAAATACTTTTTTGGTTGTATTTTAAAGTGACTGTTTGTTCTCAGGGAGTTGCCTTCTCTGCTCTACAGCAGTGTGTGCGATAGCTTCCCTTTTGAATTTTTCATGATTTTTTGTTTGTTTGTTTTTTTGAACACAAACTGTAGGATACGTTGTACCATTTAAGAGGTAACATTTAGACCTGTTTGAAGCTTCCCTTTCTTTTGAGATGTGCCATTTATGATGAAATGTCATCCATTATACCTTCCCTAGTGGAAAAGGTAATTTTCACAGTGAAAGAACTCCAACCTGTTCCCCAAAACTTCTTGTGACTTTGTTTTTATAAAACTAAACAAAACAGCAACCAAACAAACCCAAAATAAATTCCAGGCACATCTGCAATATTGTTTTATATTTTCATAAAACTTAGATTTTTCACTTGAGGCATCTGGCTCTAGAGGATCTCCTCAAAACCTCTGTTAAGATGCTAACCTATTCTGCATTGCCCTATGGCCCTTTTACTCTACTCCAGTGGAGCAAAGGTACCATGAAGACAGCAGAGCTTTTTACCAGGGAATATCACTAGTACAGATGTTTTATGGATGGCGCTGAACTGACTATAATGGCTCTCTGCTGCTCCCTTTGAACTCCAGTTTAGAAGGAATGCCAGGGCTACCACCACAGTGCCATTGAACTCCAGCTGTTTTTGGCTGCCAGAAGAACCCCAACGGGCTACTCCAGCCTCAGACAAGTTAGAGCATCTCCGAGGCTGCAATTAGAAGACTTCAAAATGTCTTTACTTTTAAATGTTTGCAGAGTCTAGTGTGTCTGTATGTACCTATGCAAATCCCATTACAACACACATTTTTAAGCAAAGGCAGATGCAATTTTCTGGGACAAGAAAAGTAAAATGTTTGAGAAATTGCCCTTATCTGAATACTTGATGTGATTGTGGGTCAGTTATGCCAATGGAGAAAGATGGTAGAAACTGCCAGAGCCATAGGGCTGATGTCTGGTTGATGTTTGTGGTGCTGGAAATGGCCCACCTTGATTATCACTACAAATCCCCCCCGCTGGTAATAGCTCACCTTAAGTGATCACTCTGGTTACAGTGTGTATGGTAACACCCATTGTTTCATGTTCTCTATGTATATAAATCTCCCCACTGTATTTTCCAATGAGTGCATCCGATGAAATGAGCTGTAGCTCACGAAAGCTTATGCTCAAATAAATTTGTTAGTCTCCAAGGTGCCACAAGTCCTCCTTTTTTTAAAATAGTCATGGGACAGTTAGACTGTGAATTCAAAAATAAGCTAGGCCTGACCACAAGAGAGGTACACTAGTAAAGAGGATATACTCAGCAGCACACAGCTGGAACGGATGAAGAGCTGGAGCATGTGGCTTCTGCCAAAAGCAGACTTTGCAGCTTGTTGCCAAAAAGGGACCAGAATTGATCAAATGACAGATTTTCCCTGTCCTTCTATGGGACAAATTTTCAAAAATGGCCTCTGATTCTTCAATTTTTAGGTGCTCACCTCTGGCACCAACAGCCTAGATTTATGCAGAGCTAAGCACCAGCGGCTTCTGTGAATCTCAATTTGAGTGATGGGTGCTCAGTGTTGCTAAAACATCAGGCCTTTGTATCCAGAGCTGGGCACCCACAAAATGAGACACACATTTTACAGCACTTCACAAAACAAAGCCCCCACCATGGCCTTTTAGCTGTGATAGGCATAATAAAAAAAATGTGGGCCTCAAAGCTAGAATAGCACCTGTCCCATGTTAGGCAGCCAATATGCAGGAGTGAGAATCTTGCACAGCGAGTACTGTATCTTAAGAGAATAATGTTACCCACCCTTGTGAACTGCTTTGGGTTCTGCAGCAGAAAACCACTGTTTATTGACCACATTTCTCCACCGGGCTGACTCAACCACCCAGAGATTCTACAGCTGGTCTGTAAACCACTGACTGAGAGGGTGTAGGCATTGGCTGTGGGTCTCAGAAGCTGGGATTCTAGCCGTGGCTCTGCCCCTTTTCTTGCTGCGACAGTTTACTATTTACCACACTGTTCACGATAGACTAGCTTAGCATGGGTGGTGCAACAAGGGGGCGAGGCGGGTGTGCACAGGCCGGGCACAATGGGGGCCTGTGGGGTGGAGGGATGCGCGGGGGGCGGGGGTACGGGCGAGTGTGCCTGGGGGTGGGTGCAGGCGGAGGGCGGGAGTACGGGCGCGTGTGCCTGGGGGGCCGGGGGTACGGGCGCGTGTGCCTGGGGGGGCGGGGCGGGAGTTCGGGCGCGTCTGCCTGGGGGGCGGGGCCGGGGGTACGGGCGCGTGTGCCTGGGGCGGCGGGGCGGGAGTAGGGGCGGGTGTGCCTGGGGGGCGGGGCCGGGGATACGGGCGCGTGTGCCTGGGGGGGCGGGGCTGGGGAACGGGCGCGTGTGCCTGGAGGGGCGGGGGTACGGGCGCGTGTGCCTGGGGGGGCGGGGCGGGAGTACGGAAGCGTGTGCCTGAGGGGCGGGGCCGCGGGTGTGCCTGGGGGACGGGTGTGCGAAGTAGCTGCCTGTCTCAACTCTGACCCCTCCCGCCTCGGGCCGCCGACTCTGTGGGAAAGAGAGGCTCGTGCGCAGGCGCAGCAGCCACCGGCAGGCGGCGAAGAGGGAACGGCTGTCTCTGACGCACGCCCCCGTTAACCAATGAGCGTTTCCCATCCCCTCCCTCAGCGGGAGCGCGTGCGCAGTGGAGGCGCCCCCGAGTTTTCAAATAGCCGGAGCGGCGAGGGGCGGCGCGCGCGGGCGCGCACGGGCGCGATCTGGTCCGGGAACGGCCGCGGCGCAGGCCTGGGGGGAGCGCTGGAGCCGACATGGCGGAGCCGCTGGTGAGAGAGCCGGGTCCTCCCCCCGCGCCCGCATCATGGCTGCTCGCGCCGCCGCTCCCGCCTTGGGTGCGGGCTGAGGATGCTGCGGGGTGGTGGTTTCCAGGGCAGGGTGCTGGGCGGGGTTCGGGAGGGTGAATGTGGGGGTCCTACCAGGGCGTAGTGACTTCTTGGGTGTGTTACGGTGGCGCCCAGGAGCCCCCCCGGCCCCGGGGGGTAGTCAGGGGTGGCAGGTGACGGAGCGAGGGGCGATGGTCGCAGTGGGGGAGGGTGTAGGTTGGATGTCAGGAAACACGGTTTCACCGGGAGGGTGGGGAAGCCCTGGAATGGGTTCCCCGGGGCGGTGGTGGAATCTCCCTCCTTCGGGGTGTTTAAGGTCCGGCTTGACAGAGCCCTGGCTGGGGTGATTTAGTTGGGGATCGGTCCTGCTTTGAGCAGGGGGTGGGACTAGATGCCCTCCTGAGGGCCCTTCCAACCCTGATCTGCTGTGATTAGGTGTATTATGGTAGCGCATAGGAGCCCCACAGGGGGTATTTATTTCTTTGCTGTGTTGTGGTAGCGCCCAGGAGCACCCCCCTCCCCCGGGGCTTAGTTATTTCTTTGCTGTGTTGTGGTAGCGCCCAGGAGCCCCCGGGGGGGGTAGTTATTGCTTAGGTGTGTTATGGTAGTGACTAGGAGCCCCACTGGGGGTAATTATTTATTAGGTATTTTATAGTAGCGTCCAGGAGCCCCCCCGGGGGTAGTTATTTCTTAAATGTGTTACAGTAGTGCCCAGGAGCCCTCTCTGCATGCAGGTAGATATTTAGGTGTATTACAGCAGTGCCCAAGAGCCCTGGTCATAGGCCAGGGCCCCATTGTGCTAGGCATTGCACAGATACGAAACTTGCCCCCCCTTCCCTGTGGAGCTGGCTGACTGCCTAAGCGTACAACAGTGGGTAGAGCCAGTCATATGTGGGTCTGCTGTCCACTCTACCTGTGACACAGGCCAGCCCATCTCCCCTGCAGTCTCTTTCCTGTTGCAAGTGGGGTGATGCTGTCCTGCATGATGGCAGCTGCCTGTTGCAAGCCAGGTGGATTTTCCTGGCTTCTTAGGGCTTGTCTACACTACCTGCCAGTTTGGCAGGCAGCTGGTAGTCGATTTATAGACGCGATAAATCGACCGCTGAGCGCTCTCCTGTCGGCTCAGGTACTCCACCAGAACAAGAAGCACAAGCGGAGTCGATGGGAGAGTGTCAGCTGTCGACTTACTACCAAGAAGACACCATGGTAAGTAGATCTAAGTATGTCGACTTCAGCTATGTTATTCACGTAGCTGAAGTTGCATATCTTAGACCTTCCTCAGTGGTAGTGTAGACAAGCCCTCAGTCTCCTGTGCTGGGGCTCTTTGTCTCACCCAAGAGGACATTTGGGAAGTGCCTATCATCCAGACATTTAATGTACTCGATAATCTGTTTTCTAGTACTCCCTGCTACAGCAGGGTCCTCATTAAACTCAACAATTCCCAGCAGTTACTGCACACTGGGGTTATTGGAGAAGTTTTTCTATGTGGTTAGAATAGGAAATAACTATGGTAACTGGTATATAATGGCAAATGTTAACTTTTTAATGGTGACCTGCAAAGGGTGGAAGGAAGTCTGTGTTCTTTATGATGTACTTATTTTAAATATTAGAAATTCAGGTCTGGAACTATGTTGAAGAACCATGGGATTATGACATCACAAAAGACTGAAACCTCAGCAATTTAAATGGAATGGATTTTTAATGGTGACTTAAAAAAAAAGAAATTGTTCAAACCATTTATGAGAAAGAAAGTCTTTGCTGAAGTTCCAGAATTCCCAATTCTTTAGTTAAGGTGTGAGAGGTTTTCATACACATTTGAGATTACCAACAAGTTCTCCAGCAATTTCAGGGAAGGTCAGGCTTGATATTCTTAATATTTCTCGGGCTAAATAAAGAAAACATAAGCAGACCTTTTTTTGCTAAACTACTTTTTAGTCCTTTTTAAAGCAGTGATTCATGAAGAAGCAAAAAATGGGCTCAATTAAAAAAAAATTTAAATTAAAAAAATCATTTGCAGTTCATTTTTAATGGTGACTTCTGTAGGTCAGTCTAAGTAATCATTCTGAGATGCAGACACATGCTTTTTCCTGGAAGAGTTGGTAGATTAATTACCAATAGCTTGTTCTACCATGGTATTACATATGTGTTTTAAACTTGATCTCTCACCACAGCCCTGTTGTTAAGCAGGCTTCCACAGTGTAATACATGATTTCCTATCAAACTTAGTTTTACAGTAGTTGGATTTTGTGTGAACTTTGTGCTATTGTGTTTAAAGTTCCTCAGGCTGTTTTCCTCAGCTGTCAGAGAGTCTCATAAATGTTAAATATTCCTGTCTCCATTTTCTGGTAGTAGGTCCTGGACATAGCCTTCTAAGGACTATGAGAAACAGGATTAGCAACAAGTAAAATTTTCTCAAGCAATACCATATCCATAGTCTTCAGTCTTCTGCTTTTCATGTGATACAGGTGGGATCTGCTCCAGATCTTAATGATGGCTTTGAGTTACCAGTAGCTGTACACTCAGATTCACAGGTCACATTTTGACCATTGTATCTCAGCTCCCTCTACATCCTTCCCAACTGGTATCTTTCTAACCCGTTCAAGCAATGGAACTCCCTGTTGGATCTGCACCTCTGCTGCTGGTTCCTGCTCTCTGATTTTACCAGACTTTGTTCCATGCATTAGACTAATAGCATTCTAGTCACTCATTATTATTTAAGAGATAACTTGTAACTTGTTCTTGATCCATCTGTTTATTGGATTACATGATCTGGACCTCCATGACTTCTCTGCTACTGCTTTTCTTGACAGTATAGTCTTGGGGGTTCATTGTTGCCTGGTGTCATAGCCAACAAATAGGTTTGTGGTCAAGGCTCTGGTCCTGCAGTTGTTTCTCCATTAACATGATCACTGTTTGCTTTGAATCAGCTCTTGTACTGTCATTGGGTTTTGATGTTTGAGGAAGATTGCTTCATGTTAAGTGGTGGCTTTGATGTATACGGGATGCTGCTTTGTTGTATTCTTCACCTCAGAGCCCTTTGGATTTGTCTTGATGCACGGCTGCTTTGGTTATTTCTTCACAGGATGTCATCCTTGTTCCTGTCTAGCTGGTGGAAGAATGGAAGTTCAGAGGCATTAAAATGTCCACTGAGTGCAGTTTTGCATTCAGTCACCCCTAGGCTTGAGAGCTGTATTCATTGCCTGGGAGTCTAGTACAGTGTGACGCTGAGTGTTGGATGTGCCAGAAGATGTTATCAAGGACCCCATTAGGTTGAGACAGGAATACCTGAAATTCTATCTTAGGTCCCCCGAGAGACACTCTGCTAAAAGCTGTCCTGAGGCTGATCTAAACTGTTTTCAAAGTTGTCTACCTCAAAGCACAAACCTGTAATTTCTCTGCTGAGTGCTTGGATACTCTGCAGTAACATTACTCAGGTTGGCATAATCCCAGCAGTGCCATTTTGAAGCTTGTCTTGAAACAGTTTGTATCTTCATACAAGCTAAAAATCTCTTGTTTGAATAGTTTTTTGTGCATTAGCATTGGGGCTTTGTTCCTGTGACAGTTTGGGGGATCAGTATGTGCAATCTATTCATTCTTTTTGATGTTGGGGTCTTTTTATATGTATCTATGTCAGTCTGCAGACTCCATTTATGATGTGTTTTTTACCTTTTCTGTTGTCCTGTTACCTCCATGCTGGACTTAAATTCCAAAGGTTGATGGCAAAGGGCTAATAATAGATGGTTCTTGATTTAAGTGCTCTCCCATTGACATGAATCATTCTAAACAATTGGCTGACTACTGTCCAGGAGAACTGGCTTGTCAGAGGAGAGAGCACCTATCAATAAAGTGACCTGGTAAGTGTGTTGGATCACCTGAAGACGCTAATCTAGGGGAAGGGACTTGTGTTAATTTAGATGGAATCAAGGTGTTAACATGACTCTGTAACTGTTGAACATTAAACATTGAGGGGGCCCCTCCTGGTTCTAGGGACTGGGCAATGGGTAACATTGTTGCAGCTCTTAGAAGGGGGGGCTAGATACAAGATTTATTGATAGTCTGGTGTGTGACCAAGAAGAGGTGCTCTCCTAAAGCAGTGACAGCTCCAACCTAAGTGCTCTGAGGTAGTGAAATATCCAGTAGCTCTCTTAATATACCATTGTTGCTACCTTTGATGAAGTAGCTTGTCATCTCAAGCAGCCTCTGACTACTCTGCCTTAAGACTTTAATGGCAATGTCTGAATACAAATAGTGCCAAAGACAATGCAGAAGAACTGCAGGACCAGAGTCATAACAATATACCTATGTGGTGTTAATCATAGGAATATTCTGGCAATTTTCTTCAGTCGCCTGCATGCCCATCCTAGCAATGTTACAAGCTCAAGGTTAAAAACACCAAGGACTTATTAGTGGAACAAAGCCATCAATCCCCCCCTTTTTTGGGGGGGGGGGGTTACCTCTCTGACCGGAAGAACCGTATTGAAATACTGTTTGTAGCCATTGATTCTTGCTTAAAAAGGACTTAGGTAGGAAGGTTCCAGAGCAGGGTGCCAGATTCACTTGGAGGAGAGGGCTGAATTCTGTTTAATTATGGTATAAATTCAGGATTCTCCACAGTAGAATTCACAGTGGAATACACAGTAGAATTCACTGATGCCAGCAGGAGATTTATACAGCTTGAGAGAAGAATATTGTATTTGTTCAGTGATTTATTGTTGCATTAATCGTCAGTGAGAAAATAAGCTCCCCTTTAAACCCACTGCTATTTCTACCTTTTGTTTCTGTTTCTTCCCCATCCTCATTTCCCTGTTTCTCTCTTCCTTCCCAGTTTGAGTGTCTTTCCTGTTCTGTTCTCTTCAGCAACTCTTAGTTCCCAGCCCAGTGAGCATCCTCTCCCCTTCTCCATTCCATCCACTAAATACTCCTGGGGAAATTCTGCACCAAAAAATTAAAACTTCTCCACACAGTATTTTAAAATTCTGCTTATTTTAATTGTCAAAATAATACAATATAATCACACCAATTTCAATTATTTTGGTAATTTATTTCAAAATACTTGTCAGCAAGAATGTAACAATACAGATGAAAAAAAAGATTCAGGAAATGTTTTTGGACAAATAGATTCCTTCCTGGGCATATTAATACAGAACTCTGAGTAATAATTTATTTAAACTACAGTATAAAACTGTATTTCCTGCACCCCTCAGAAGAAGTGCAAAGGCTTGGAGGAGTCAGGGGTAACGGAGGAGCTGAGGGAGAGAGAAGTAATTGCTGGGAAGGAGCCTGGGTATGAACTTGAAGTATTGTTGGGTATGGGTGGGAAAAGTATGGAACAGGTTTTTGAGGGGGGCAGGGAGGGATTATTGGGGAGTATCCCCAGGCAGATCCTGGCTGACTCCTAGTCTCTCCCTTCAGTCAGGCACATCTGCCCCTGTCCCCATGTGTCTCTGCCATCCTCCTTCCCCCCCGTATCTCTGCACCCCCTCTGCCCATGTGTCCCTGCACCCCCTCAGCCAGTCCCCTCCCCATATCTCCCTGTGTCCCTGCATCCCCTGTCCTCATGTGTATCTGTGCCTCCGCACAGCCATCCCCCTGTAGCACTGCACCCCCTACCACTCTGCCCATGTGGCCCTGCACCTCCTCCCTCCCCATGGCCCTGCGCCTCCACTCCCATTCATCCCCCTTCCCCAGTCTGCCCTCCCCCACTAGCCCTTATGAGCCCCTGTTTGTGACTCCCCCAGCAGTCCCATGTTGTCTGTTTCCCTATTTCCCCTGTCTCCTGACCTGGCCCGACAGGCGTTGTGAAGAAGCCAGGCTCTTTCTCTTCCCTATCCTGGCTGGGAATGCAGCTGTGGCCCGACGTGGGGAGCAGGACTGGGTGCGGGGCCGGGAGCTGGGGCCGGCTTGCTGCGCTCCTCCGAATGTTCTCTTTGCCGCCCTAGGGAGATGCACCCCATACTTTTGGGACCTTCTGGATTAAACTATTTAAATGACACTTCAGTGCCAACATTAAGGTGATGCTCCAATCAGATTGATAGAAGACATGGCAGTTCACCCGTTTGAGTCATTGTTTCATGCCGTCTACAGACTCAGGGAGACATTGTTCATTTAGAAAACATTCATTGTTCATTTAGAAAAATTATCTCTGCAGTCATGATGACTAGAAAGTTTTTTTAAAATGAAAGCTTAGATTCTGGAGAACCTGAATGTCATGTGTGCCATGTAATTAAATCATGCTGTCTGGATGCTTTACACCCCTATTTTAGAGGTAAGCTGAGTTACTGGCTATTGGTATACATGTATCCCCAAGTGTGGGTACAGCTACCAGTACTGTAGAGGGCCAAAAAGCATCAGCTAAGGGATGCTTTCACACCAGCACAAAACCAAAGCCTGGGAGTCCTCTGGACTGATGTACTCAGGGAACAAGAATTAGTTAAATAATTTCGATTTCTTTTCTTTTTCGAGCAGTATCATGTTTGATAATAAGAAATTGACTTTTGTTTTTTAACAGAATCATTTAAAAAATGACTACAGAGCAAGATTCTGCAACGGAGAAGGGTAATTAATTTGTGCTTGCATTTTAAATTTTAATTCTTAGATACTGACCACTTGTGAAAGTTATGTTGGTTTATATCAGTAGGTTAATATCATAACTGCAGTCTATCAGCTATATCCCTTTAAATTGGTTATCAAATTTGCTTTGTGTTTTGCTTTTATTTTTGTGATGTGGCTATGTGGAAGTTAAGATTTTAAATACAAAGTAGTGATACTGAAAGCATCTCATTTACCCCCCTCTTGGATGTCATGGACAGTTGAGCAATCCTCAGTTAAACAGAGTATTCGAAGGTGGACATGGACAAGTGAGTGCATGGTTGGTCACTCAGAAGTCAGTTAATGCCAGTGTTTAGGTTGTGTACATAACCTTAATCTTGCTTTTTGCTTCTTAGCTACTACATTACCCCATCCAGAAACCCTTTGATTTGCCTCTGGGTAAGAGGGTGAGTGAAGGTAGGGCCTGTTGATACTCCCTTCTCTGGCCCCAGGATCTTTTCGGAGCATTGATTTCAGCCACCCCAGGTTGAATAGAGGTCTTGGTGGTGAGGGTGGAGGACTTGCAGGCCTCTCTTACCAAGCTATTTGTCAAAGTGCTATTGGAAGGGGGTGGATGCTGGCGGTTCTGGAGCAGGAAGCTCAGTGCTCACTTCAGGGACAGACCTGCTGTGCTTTCACTGATTTTTACTTGATGGGGGGGAAATTTCTGTTTCTGTTCCCCTGTCTATCCTAGCTTCCAATGCGGATGGGGTTACAATTGTGCAGTCTCATCTGCACCCCCACCAGCTGACCCTCCCATTTTTTCCTGAAAGTTGCATGTTTTTCTCCTAATTCCCTCATCTGACTCCTGCTTCCTATGGTTCAGGGGCAAAAATCCTTCTGTTAATCCCTGCTGTTTCCCCTCTGAGGGAAAAGGCAATGTTCCATCCTGAAGTTAAATTAGACTTATGTGTGTATGAGGAAGAGGTGGGAGGTAGCTGGAAGTGCTCCTTTTTTCCTTTCCTTCCCACACCTTAGGGCTGCTACCCCTGGTTCAGTTAGTTGCTGCGATCCCTGATGACTCCTTCCTAGCTGATGCAGGACTCATGGGGTGGGCAGGTTGGCTTTTGCCTGCAGAAAGGAAAAAGACAATAGGGGATGCCTAAAAATTAATGAAAGTTATTTTAATTCTGTTTTTAACAGTTACAAATGTCAATGAGTAGAACTGCACTATGAGGTTGTTCTTGCAATCTTAACTTTGGCTTTTCCAACTTCTGAGTGTTTACACCATGCAACTATAGTGTTTCCAACCTAGCCTTTTCAGTTTCACAACTGGAAATATTTGGCTAGGCACCACAGAAATGACCTGTCTAACGCATTGTAGGCAGTAGGAAGCCCTCTCTTGCTCTCACCATAGCTAGTCTACTGGGTAAAGCCCCTTACAGAATTTTCAGGTATGCTTCATTGGCCTTTGTGCACCTTAACAGTCTTCAGGAGTTGTTCCTCAATCTATTCCTCCACTGCAAGTTCCACTGAGGACCTTATTCAGCCCCTTCACACCTTAGTTTCGGCAGGAGCCATTTCCCTCTTTGTAGTTGTCCCTGCCAATTCGCAGTAATACATTTTGTTATTGTACTATGCATTTAAATCCCACATGTATATGCTGGGAGTCCACTTTTAGGTGCACACTTTATTAGCTTAGTGAAAAAATCTACCCTACTTGCCTAATAGCTGATTTTTAAAAACTTGTGACATATTCATTTCAGAAAAACAATTTGTTCCTATCCTCTAGGCAGTGATACCCAATGAGGGCTGCTCTCATGCCAGATTTCACCTCTCATTTTCAAACTGTTTTACCTGTATGGCAGTTTAGGAAAAAAATTGTAAATTTTGTTCTATGGGAAGAAGACATTCCTTCACTCCGCTCACACTCAACATTGGTTGAGCTGTTTTCCCTTGAATTTAAAAAAAAAAAAAAAAAAACAACCCAAGACAAAAAACCAACCAAAACACTCCATACAGAAAGTTAAGCATGGTAAATTAAAAGTTTACAGGAAGTTATGAACTAATGGAAATAGCGATGACACTGTCAACCATTATGTAATGTTGAGCATAGTGCTTGCTGCTGCATATGCTGAGATAAACAGGCTACGTGCAAATTTTAAGTGGGTAACTTTTTACTGCAAATGATTCTTTCAATGTATTTTTTTCCTTCTTCCCTCTAGAAAACAACAGATTAATGTACAGCCAGGCCAAAATGTACTGAAAATTATACGAGATTGTTTTGAAAGTAAGCTTCTAACTTTTGTCTGTAATTTTTATCTTTGATTTATCTTTTTATGAGCAAGTCGTAACACTCTCCTTAATCTCACGTAGTGGAAAAGGAGTAATTGTATAAGTGGTTTGATTTTTCATGTAGCATGTTTATAGCGTAATGCAAAAAAATGCAATGATCTTTCTAAAAATACATGGAAACTGCACTGTAACCTGTTACATAAACTATATCTTTCCCTGTTGACTGGATTTTTTTCCTCTCAAATTCTGAGTAAATCATATTTTTTAAAACATGCAAGCTATGTACTATTCCATTCATCTTGTTACATTTAGTTTTTTCTTTTTAGATTGTGTTAGTGATTCTACAATAAATTCCCCAAGCATAACACATTGCTCAACCCCTGTCATTTTTAAGCAAAAGGAGGATTTATTACTGAGCAAAGAGGTAAGTTAGTTATATTAACAATGTAACTGTTTGGTGTGGGGAACAGTTTCCCTTCAGTGTGTATTTGTTCCACATTGGACAGTTTTATACATTCACCTCTTGATGTATACAGTCTGTACATTTTCCTTACATTTGTGGCATAATTTAGCCCTCTATTGCAGGGGTTCTCAAACTTCATTGCACTGTGACCCTCTTCTGACAACAAAAATTACTACATGACTCCAGGAGGGGGGACCGAAGCCTAAGCCCTACTGCCCTGGGGGTGTGTGTGTGTGTGTGTGTGTGGGGGGGGGTGGCAAAACCTGAGCCTCACCGCTCTGGGCGGGGGCCAAAGGTGCACCTCAAGGCCTTCAGCCCCAGGCATGATGCCTGCAACCTGAACCCTGCTGCACAGAGTTGAAGCCCTCGGGCTTTGGCTTTGCCCCTGGGCAGTGGGGCTCGGGATTCAACCCCGGGCCCCAGCAAGTCTAAGCTAGCCCTGGAGACCACATTCAAAGGGGGTCCCAACCCACAGTTTGAGAACCGCTGCTCTGCTGTAACGGTTGATAACATTATTTCCCTCAGTTGTCATCGTAAAACAATTTGGGCATGTTCTCTATCTCCCTGCTCCATCCTTTTTCTCATAATAGTTTACCCAGCTTTCATTCCTGATAACTTTCTCTGGTAGTCTTTCAGGTTCAAACTTCCCTTGAACTTCTGCTTCTCTTGTCACCCTTCCAGCTTCAGCTGTTGGTCCCACTAAACTTTTTACAATTAAAACTCCCACTGCTGCAAAAAGCAATGAATGATTCCTTGGTTACCCACTGCTGGTTGGTAGGGCTAGCTTGCACCCTAATGCAAAAGAATACAATTGTGTTTATTAGATCTTTCTTTGTGTTGTTCGTCCCAGCAATCAAATTGAAGTAGTATAATTGAGGCATTGAAGGATGATGCTTTTATAAAAGGCGCTTGTTAGTTCATAATCTTCAGTTGTTTGTAAGAAGTAGAGTAGTTCACTTTCTAGCTGGCTTCGTAGAAATAGAAAGTCTTGGCCCTGTGATTGCACCTGTCTGAGTAGTCTCTGCTACCAAAGAGGTCAAGCTGCAGTCTCTTGGGGTCCGTCTATACTGCAATAAAAGTCCCACAGCCAGCTCGCATCAGGTGACACGGGCTCATGGAGCTTGGTCTGTAGGCCATAAAATTGCAGTCTAGATGTTCAGGCTCAAGTCTAGGCTCTGAAACCCTGCGAGGAGGGTGGGTCTCGGAGCCTGGGCTCTAGCCTGAGCCTGAATTTCTACACTGCAAATTTTAGCCCTGCAGCCCAAGCATCGCAAGCCTAAGTCAATTGACCTGAGTGTGAGACTCAGTGCCCTGGGTTTTTTTATTCCAGTGTAGGCATACCCATCGTTTGTTACCAATATTGTGCATATTTCAGGTTTTCAATGGAGACAGCTCATTGTAGGGGTCCTATATTTATCAGAACAAGTGCTTCTGTATGTGTGTGGTCTGCTAAGATGTTTATATGGCCCCATCAGCATCCTATCCAGTTGCTTTACAGATATTAATCAGTTTATCCTCACAACACCACTGATTAAGGAGGTGTCATAAATATAAAGAGAAGGGTAGCTACCTTTCTGTGTACAGTGCTATAAAATCCCTCCTGGCCAGAGGCAAAATCCTTTCACCTGTAAAGGGTTAAGAAGCTAAGGTAACCTCGCTGGCACCTGACCCAAAATGACCAATGAGGGGACAAGATACTTTCAAATCTGGAGGGGGGAAAAGGCTTTTGTCTGTCTGTGTGATACCTTTGCCGGGAACAGATCAAGGATGCAAGCCCTCCAACTCCTGTAAAGTTAGTAAGTAATCTAGCTAGAAAATGCATTAGGTTTTCTTGGGTTTGGCTTGTAAATTTGCTGTGCTGGAGGGAATGTGTATTCCTGTTTTTGTGTCTTTTTGTAACTTAAGGTTTTGCCTAGAGGGATTCTCTATGTTTTGAATCTGACTGCCTGTGAGATTATCTTCCATTCTAATCTTAGAGTGTTTCTTTTATCTTTGTTTTGTTCTTCTAATAAAGTTCTGTTTTTTTAAGAATCTGATTGGGTTTTTAGGGTCCTAAGAAACCCAAGCTGGTCTGTGCTCAACTTGTTGATTCTCAAGCCTCCCCAGGAAAGGGGGTGTAAGGGCTTGGGGGGGGGGGGGGATAGCTGGCGGAAGAGGAACTCCAAGTGGTCCTTTTCCCCGGTTCTTTGTTAAAGCGCTTGGTGGTGGCAGCATACCCTAGTCCAAGGGCAAAGATTTTGTGCCTTGGGGAAGTTTTTAACCTAAGCTGGTAGAAATAAGCTTAGGGGGTCTATCATGCAGGTCCCCACATCTGTACCCCAGAGTTCAGAGTGGGGAAGGAACCGTGACAGGAGGTATCCCTTATTTTAATCCTAAAGACCTGGGGTGCATAGCAGGGTTGGTAATAATCATGACTTTAAAAAAAATCAGTAATAAAATTTTGTTTAAATCATGATCTTTAATTACATTTTTTCAAATTTAAGACATTTTATTTATATGTTAGCACTTCCCTTTTTATAGTCTTACTAAATTACTAAAGTAGATGTTACACTTTAATTAGCTTCTTGCTCCTTAGGGGAGTTTCAAATTTTATACAGGTTTTTTTTTGTACTAAGAAATTTCACACTTAACAAGCTTATCTATGCTGAAAAAGACAAGTCAGCTCCGATTAACATTTTGACTGTGAGAATATTACAAACTCAAGCAAAAAATTGATAAGTGAATAGCCCGTGCTATATTTGCACCCAGTAACACCTTCTGATACATTTAACTTCCACAAATCAATAAAACTGAAATGCTTTGACCAGGCAGTAATAGTCCATCATAATTTGTATTTTGAAGTCATTGGGACTTTTGCTTTTAAGGTACCCAGGTGCTTTTGAAAATCCCACCCTGAGGAGCTTAACTTTAGACTCCAATTTTTAAAAATTTTGGCCTGTATTTTAAAAAGTTCACAATAACTTTGTTAATGTATTGAAATTTATTTAATATATTGTATTTTCATTGTGAAGCAGTTTTGTTTTAAACCAACAAAGATTTTATGGCACTTAATTTTTTTATTAAAAACAATCTAATTTTAATTTCTGATTTTGCAATCATTTATGCATATTGTCTAATTTTGCACACCTGATTAGTCCCACTGAAGTCAATGGAATGATTCAAGTAAAGTTACAAATCTGCTTAAGAATTTGCAGGGTCAGGGCCTTAATTTTCAGTATTTTGAACTGGTTATAGCAGTTCTGTAAAAATCAAAAGATTCTCCATCCGCAGTGGTATTAACACCTCTCTTCCTCAGCATTTATAATTTAGTTTATTATATATTAAACTAAAGTTTCAATAGCACAGATTTTCAAATTAGTTTTTACAAAGCCTCAATGTGATTCATTTGAGTGATTTTTTTAAAAAAGTGATTTAAATCCATTACTTACATCAGCCTACATGGATGCAGAGGATAAATAACTTGCTCAGCATCTTATAGAACTAAGAATTGAACCGTGGTGAGAGGCTTGAAGTGGTTTAATTACTTGAATGTTTTATCATTTTACTGGCATTTTTAAAGGACTGGAAATGTAAGTATTAAATTGTGATGAGAATCTGCTTTTAAATGAGATTATGATCAGAAAATAGGTACGTAATGTGAGGAGTTATGTGTTAATATTTTTACTGTTGTATCATAACAAACTTTTTTCTTTTCTACCTTTCCCGCTGTTCACTGTCAAACATTACAGTTAAATTCAGGTTTATTTAACTCTGTGAAGAAGACGTTTAAGTCTACATCCTCTGTAGATGCATCACCAGTAAAATCAATCAGCTGTTCAGGTTGGTGCTGCTATCATTTAATTGTTAAATTTTGGGGGTGGTAATTTCTTGGAATTTTTATACTGTTTTTTGAGGTGAAAACACTAATGCTGTTTAATATCTGTAACAGGACAGTCAGCTGAAGCACATCAGAAAGCTATAGCACTTGAGAACATAGTTGGCTCTAACAAAAAAGAGGGGTGTGTATTAAAAGAAGATACAAGCTCAAGTGAAGATGATCTTTTTGATGCTGGTAATCCTGTTGGTTCTAACAAGAAAGCAAGTAGTATATTAAAAGATGTTGAAAGATCAAGCCAAAGCCCTGCTGGCATCTTTGATACTGATGAGGATAATTATGAGGTCATTGGATCACCTGTTCTTCTTGTTGAGGAAGCAGAAACATCTGTACACCTGTAAGTTGCTTCGTTTGCTAAATCTACAGAAGAAATGTTTGAAAATTCTGCTGTATAGCAGTCTTCAGTGCTCACAGTAAAATTTAAGTCAAGAGGTAGTGATTCAAATGAGACTTGTGTGAGTATTGGATAGCCCTGGTTCCTTCCAAATTTGTTTTTGCAAACCCACTTCAAGTTATCAGACATGGTAGAAGAAGTTAATGTTAGACTCCACATCACAGTGTCACAGAAATAGAAATGTAGAGCTGCTAAAATAGTCACCTGCAAAACTATATTTTAAGTTGCTTGACAGAATGTTTGCTCTTAGCACAATATATTTTCATAACTTTTTAAATAAACATCATGTACACTGAGGAGGATCTAGGAAGAAACTTAAAGTACATTTAGAGATTAACCGTATCAGATCTAAATACTATTTTTTTTACATATAGATTAAGTCTTGATGAAAAAGCAACTCTGGCAGTGATGAAGAGACAGACAGAAGTTCAAAGGTCAGAAGGTCCTCAGGCAAGGACAGAAGAGCAGATAGTTCCAGTGGAAAGAGCAAAATGTGTTACTGGACATTCTGAACAGGAAAAGAAGTCGCTTTCTTCAGCATTCTTAGGGGCTGTGACAACAGAAACTGTTGAAAAAAGGTGCATTGAAGTAAAACTTAATTGTTAGCAAGTAATTAACACAATCTCAAATATTGTAGCAACAAATTTATCTAATACTGAATGATGTATTAGAGCAGTCCATCTGATTACTAAAAATAATCAGAAAAATGATCATTGGAAATAACGGCAGTCAGTGTTTTTAAGGTGCCCAAAAAGCCACAATTGAGGAAAAAGTCCATAGTGGTTTAAAAATGGACAACATTTAGAGGGGAAGTGAAGGCAGCTATAAAAAGTGTGATATATAACAAGTGGAAGGAAGGGGAAGTTGATAGTAGTGAATATAAATCAGAAGGTAGGAATGGTATAAAATTGATAAGGGGAGCAAAGGGGCACAAAGCAGAAATCTATGGCCAGTGGAGTTAGGGACAATAAGAAGGAGTTTAAGTATATTGGGAACAAAGAGTCCTAACAATGGTATTGGTCCATTACTAGATGGAAATGGTAGAATTATCAACAGTAATGCAAAAAAGGCAGAAGTGTTAAATAAATATTTCTGTGCTGTATTTGGGGAAAAAACAGTTGCTCTCCATAGATAACACTCTTTCCATTCCATTAGTATCTCAGAGTGTTAAACGGCAGCTACTAAAGTTAGACACATTTTTAAATCAGCAGGTCCAGATAACTTTCATCCAAGAGTTTTAAAAGCTGACTGAGGGGATTACTGGACCATTAATGCTGATTTTCAGTAATTCTTGGAGCACTGGGGAAGTTCCAGAAGACTGGAAGAAAGCTATTGCTGTGCCAACATTTAAAAAAGGGCAAATAGGATGACCTGGGTTATGATAGATCTGTCAGTCTGCCATTGATCCTGAGAAAGATAATGGAGCAGCTGATACAGGACTTGATATTAATAAAGAATAAAAGGAGGGTAATGTAATTAATTCCAATCAACATGTGCTTATGGAAAATAGATCTCATCAAAATAGATCTCAATAGATCTCATCTTTTTTCATGAGATTACAAGTTTCGTTGATAAAGGTAATGGTGTTGATGTAATATACTTGGACTTCAGTGAAGTGTTTGATTTAGTACCGCATGGCACTTTGATTAAAAAACTAGGACAATATAAAATTAACATGGCACCCATTAAATGTATTAAAAGGTATCTAAGTGATAGGTCACAAAATGTATTTGTAAATAGGGAATCATCACTGAACAGGTGTGTTTCCATTTTTAGTCTTATGTTTTACATCTTTATTAATGACCTGGAGAAAACATAAAATCATTACTGATAAAGTTTGAGATGACACAGATTGGGGGAGTGATAAATAATGAAGAGGACAGGTCTTTGAGAGAGAGCAATCCAGATCTGTTTGTAAGCAGGGTGCAAGCAAACAATATGTGTTTTGATGTGGCTAAATGTAAATATGTACATTTAGGATCAAAGAACTTATGTAGGCCATACTTACAGGATGTAGGACTCTGTTCATCATTCATCAGTGATTCTGGAAAATATTTGGGGGTAATGATAGCTAATCAGCTGAACATGAGCTCCCAAACTAGATCAAAGTTGTCCTTTTTGGCCTCCGAAGCTATGAATCTAAGTCGTAATTCTGACATTACACATGGACTCCTCCTGAGGGTTGAAATGACATAGAATGCTTCCGCCGACGTGCACAGGCAGAAATTGTGGAAAAACAACCTCACTTGCCTCATAACCTAAGTCGTGCAGAACGCAATGCCATCCACAGCCTCAGAAACAACCCTGACTTCATAATCAAAGAGGCTGATAAAGGAGGTGCTGTTGTCGTCATGAAGAGGTCTGACTACCAAAAGGAGGCTGTCAGACAGCTCTCCATTACCAAATTCTACAGGCCACTTTCCTCAGATCCCACTGAGGAATACACTAAGAAACTGCACCATCTACTCAGGACACTCCCTACACTAACACAGGAACAAACCAGCATACCCTTAGAGCCCCGACCGGGGTTATTCTGTCTACTACCCAAGATCCACAAACCCGGAAATCCTGGACGCCCCATCATCTCGGGCATTGGCACTCTCACTGAAGGACTGTCCGGATATGTGGACTCTCAACTCAGACCCTACACCACCAGCACTCCGTGACACCACTGATTTCCTGAGAAAACTACAATGCATTGGTGATCTTCCAGAAAACACCATCCTAGCCACTATGGATGTAGAGGCTCTGTACACAAACATCCCACACACAGATGGAATACAAGCTGTCAGGAACAGTATCCCTGATGATGCCACAGCACAACTGGTTACTGAGCTCTGTGACTTTATCCTCACACAATTATTTCAAATTTGGTGACAGTATATACTTCCAGACCAGTGGCACCGCTATGGGCACCCGCATGGCCCCACAATATGCCAGCATTTTTATGGCTGACCTGGAACAATGCTTCCACAGCTCTTGTCCACTTTACACCCCTTCTGCTACATTGATGACATCTTCATCAGCTGGACCCATGAGAAGGAAACCTGGGCAACGATCCATCACTTTCACAGGCCTTGGGAGGCAGGCCAGTCTTAGCCCACAGACAGGCCGCCAACCTGAATTATATTCTCACCAGCAACTACACACCGCACCATAGTAACTCCTAGCTCAGGAACCAATCCATGCAACAAACCTCGATGCCAACTCTGTGCACATATCTACACCAGCAACACCATCACAGGACCTAACCAGATCAGCCACTCCATCACTGGTTCGTTCACCTGCACGTCCACCAATGTAATCTACGCCATCATGTGCCAGCGATGCCCCTCTATGTACATCGGCCAAACTGGACAGTCCCTACGTAAAAGGATAAATGGACACAAATCAGATATTAGGAATGGCAATATACAAAAACCTGTAGGAGAAGACTTCACCCTCCGTGGACACACAATAGCAGATTTAAAGGTAGCCGTCCTGCAGCAAAAAAACTTCAGGACCAGACTTCAACAAGAAACTGCTGACAACGACAAAAGGAGTTTCTCCTCCCTTGGTGTTCACACCTCAATTGCTAGAAGAGGGCCTCATTCTCTCTGATTGAACTAACCTAGTTATCCCTAGCCTGATTCTTGCTTGCATATTTATACCTGCCTCTGGAAATTTCCACTACATGCATGCGACGAAGTGGGTATTCACCCATGAAAGCTTATGCTCCAATACATCTGTTAGTCTATAGGGTGCCACAGGACTCTGCTGCTTTTACCGATCCAGACTAACACGGCTACCCCTCTGATACTTGATTTTAGTAATTGTTTTGTACATTTATTTCCATCTATGATTCTTGGGTTACCAAAATTTGAGTTATCTAACATAAAAATTGGTAGCATTTGAAACTGCTGTGCAGTTGAAATCTTGAACAGGTTTGAGACTCTGGCAGAGAATCCTGATGCTGAATTGATGTCACTATGACTGTCATTGGTCTCAGAAAAAGAGCCAGCAAGCCCTAGGTCTGTTAATACTTTAACCATCTGTAATGATGCTGGTTCTGGTGGGACCCAACTGAGTGTGCCAATTCAGGACAAATTGCTTAAAGCAGGGCAGTTACAGCCCAAGGCTGGGGTTTCTGTGCACACCAAGGCAAACCAAACCAGCCAGATAGAGAAGACTTTGGTTTTACCCCACTGGCTAACCACAAGTCACACAAGCAATTCCCCTAGATACTCCAGTTTCCCAGTATCACCACCAGTGCCACTCATTATGGGGACAAATGGTTATGAAAACCAATATCCCAGTAAAAGAGAAAAGGTTCTCTCGATCGCAAAGGACCAACCCCCCAGACCCAGGTCAATATACAAATCAGATCTTACCCACAAATCACGCTGTTGCCAATCCTTTAGAATCCAAATCTGAAGGTTTATTCATAAAAGGAAAAAGATATAGATGAGAGCTAGAATTGGTTAAATGGAATCAATTACTTACAGTAATGGCAAAGTTCTTGGTTCAGGCTTGTAGCAGTGATGGAATAAACTGCAGGTTCAGATCAAGTCTCTGGAGTACATCCACTGCTGGGATGGGTCATCAGTCCTTTATTTAGAGTTTCCAGTTGTAGCAAAGTCCTTCCACAGGCAAGAAGCAGGATTGAAGACAAGGTGGAGATGAGGCATCAGCCTTTTATAGTCTTTTCCAGGCGTAAGAACACCTCTTTGTTCTTACTGTGGAAAATTACAGCAAAATGAAGTTTGGAGTCACATGGGCAAGTCCCTGCATACTTTGCTGAGTCGCAAGGTGTATCTGCCTTCTCTGAATGGGTCAGTTGTATAGCTGATGGTCCTTAATGGGCCATCACGCAGGCTAGGCAGAGCTGACACCAACTTGCCTGGGGTGTCACCCAGAAGCACAGCATAAGTTTGAAATACAGACAGTATAGAGCCAATATTCATAACTTTAACGACAAAAATGATACACATATATAGACAGCATAATCATAACCAGCAAACCATAACCTTGTCTTAGACACCTTATTTGACCCACTTTATACAAGATTTGGTGCGGCTACAGGACCTTGGTTGCAACAATGATCTATATGGTCCCAGATTATGTCAATATCACACCATCATTGACCAGTGTCACACGGGTCATTTGAGAGATGATATGGTTATGTATTGTAAGCGAAGTGGCACTTGTTTTAAAAAAAAAAAGAAAAAAAAAAAGCAGCAATACATGCTAACTGCAAAACTTTTATGGAAGCCAAAGCCATCTTACTGGAGAAAGCTACCAGGAGCAACATTGTCTCTGTGTTTAAATGCTTGAGTGATCTCGCTGACAAAAAGGGTCATTCACTCAGTGAGGTCAACTCCAGTTCTTGTCAGCTAATCAGTACAGAGGCAGAGTGCATGACATTTCAGCTAGCTGCTAAATGCACCCACAATTTCTTTGGACCCTGACAGAAGAACATAAGAACGGCCATACTGGGTCAGACCAATGGTCCATCCAGCCCCGAATCCTGTCTTCCAACAGTAGCCAATGCCAGGTACTTCAGAGGGAATGAACAGAACAGGTAATCATCAAGTGATTCATCCTTTGTTGCCCATTCCCAGCTTCTGGCAAACAGAGATTAGGGACACTTCAGAGCATGGTTTTGCATTTGTGCCATCCTTGCTAATAGCCATCAATGGACCTATACTCCATGAACTTACCTAGTTCTTTTTTGAACCATATTATAATCTTGGCCTTCACAACATCCTCTGGCAAGGAGTTCCACAAGTTGACTGTGTGTTATGTGAAAAAATGCTTTATTTTAAAAAACCTGCTGCCTATTAAAATGACATGAAGGCTGCTGCTCAGTTGACCCATTCTGCACAACTTGATCCTAGCAAATTCACTAATAATGAAATCCAAAGAGATGTAAAGAAGGCTAAGGGGAAATAAGGTGGCAGAGACTTGGAATTCCTGCAGAACTGTTAAAAATGTCCTGGCTTCAAACGCTGTTCAGTATCATCTGGAGAACAGAGTCTGTCCCATCCGACCGGCAAAAAGGCATTATTTTACTGCTTTGGAAATGTAAAGGCAGCAAATGAGACTATTGTAATTATTGTGGCATTACTCTTCTGTCTGTCCTGGGGAAAAATTTTGTTTCTGTTTTGTTGGTCTGAGCTGCTGATATTTTGAGGAGCAAGCGAAGACTATAACAAATTGGCTTTAATCCTGGCAGTTTCACGATGGAGCAAATCTTCATGCTGTGCCATTTTATTAAGATGATTTGAGAATCCAGGTGCCTCATTCACACTGTGTGTGTGGATATTAAAGCCACCTTGGAGTCTGTTGACAAAGTATTGCTTTGGCTGAACTTGAAAACTTGCAGTCCTTTCTTAAAAGCTCTGTAGAATGTTTGCATTAGGTCAGGCATTTGACAGGGATACATTGCTGCCCAGAACTCTCCAGTGCCGTTACAGGCTCTGTGCTTGACCAGAAACTAAGTAAATGCATTTTAGGCATATGCCTTGATGACAAGAACCTCACTGACCTTGATTTTGTCAACGACATAGCACTAGTCATCAAATCAACGGACAAGCTAGTTGAGGCACTTAAAGCCTTGGAAAGCTCAGTGGCAAATATCAGCCTGAAAATTAGTTGGCGGTAAAACCAAAATTCTAGCAGTCAGCAATTTCAAACACACTGCGGGCTCTAGCATCTTGGTGGGTGAACACCCAGTTGATATAGTCTGTGATTTCACCTACCTCAGCTCTGTTGCTGATAACATGAGTGGTATCAAGAAAACATGAAACCTGCACTGCAAAAGTGTTGTTAGTAATGGGGCACCTTATCAAGAATGTCTTTTGCAAACTGAATAGTGTTTTTAAGTAGAGAGGCGAAGCTGGTGGTCTGTATTCTGACCTGTCTTACTGAAATATGGTCCTTCCCTGTCAAGACTGAAAAGAAGTTGGACATAGTTCAGATGAAGCATCTCTGAACGATCGAAAACATCAAAGGGTATGAATTCAAGTCGAATGAAGAGATCCATTTTCTAACTAAACAGGTTCCGCTCACTCAAATGGTTGCCCAGTGCTCTTTAAGGTAGTATTGTTATCTGCTCTGAATGCCTACTGACTTCCCTGAGAATAATCTTCAACTTTGTCCCAATGAAAGCTGGGACGAAAAGACCCCTGGGAAAACCTAGAACATGATGGCTGGTGGGTGTCAACAGACATCTGTTCCTCATTGGCATCTTACATGGTAACATGCCAGATTTGGCTCAGGTTAGGATATCATAGAGGTGCACAACGCGTTCAATGGTCTCTGTGCTGTCCAAGTGATAGCATTAGAACTAACCAACCAACCTAACCAGTTTTGTAGCTTTGATTTGACATTTATTGTTCTTGCTTGTATGTGCCAAAGTAGTGTATCACTCCTAGTTTTTTGTGGATTCGATACAAAAGCAGTAGTGTCTGAGTGGGGTGGAGGTGGATTTATGCTGGGTCAAGGCTGTGTGGGAGTGACTTTTAAGAGCGATGGTGGAGCTGAGCTCTCTGGAAGTTGGGTGTATGGTACTTAGCCTGAGGTAGAATATTGCTTTCTAGGGAGTTTAACTTAATGGGAGAGGAAGTTAGCTGGGATGGGGGTCAGGTGGGAGCAGTGTTATGGCTCTCCAAAGTGTCTGAGTTAATGATGAGGTACAAAGTGGTGGCCACAGATAGGAAAAAAGTGGCTGTGTCCCCCTTTGGTCAAGTGGCAGGGAGAAAACAGGATGGAATGATGAATGAAAGTCGTTTGAGCAGTACCTTGTAACATGCTCAGATGTTGTGAAGTCACTGTTAGATTTGCAGGATTAAACTCTGAGGGTTTTTAAATTGAAGCATTTGAATGCTGCTCAGAGATGAAAGCTCAAATTGAATTAAATCATCTTCCTTTCAGTTGGAATGAAAAACAGAAGCCTATTAGTCCCAGTTGGTGTAAGACAATTTCCGAAAATGTTTACTGGTGCTTAAAATCTTGTACATACAAGTGTAAAATATGGAAGAACGTTCCAGGAAAAACAAGTTACGTTTTTAATTATTTTGCTGTATGGATTGTTACATTGTCCATAGTAGTACAGTGCTCAAATTACTGGTGATTTTCCCCCCAGATATTATATAGTTGGTAAATAACCCAAAACGTTCTAGGCATTTATCTTCCCTTCAATACTTTGTCTCATTTGTTTACAAAACTGTTTCTAAATTTGCTGAACCAAATTACATGAAAAAACAACCCTTTTTTTGAATTTTCATCCTTAGGTATTCAGCCTCAATACCACCACCACCTTCTCCCATAAAAGATTTAGGAATGGAAAATGAGTGTGAGTTTTTAATTGACGAATCGGATGGTTTTTCTTTTACATCCTGGTTTTCAATTCCCCAAAAGAACAAAAAAATAGAGAAACAGGCCTTAGCAAAGCCTGTGCCGAAACCTCAGCCTTCCAAAAGGAAAAAGGCGGTTGTACGAGAAAGCAAGAAACGTAAGGATAGGAAGGCACAGAATGAAGTACCTGTTAAAGTGACTCGTATGGAACAGTCGAAAATGAAAACATGTGACATTGCTGAAGGGATACAAGACGAGTTACAAAATGCTTCGGATACAAATCTAGGTTTATCTGACAAAAAGAAAGATGCTCTTAAATCTGTAAGGCAAAGCAGCCCTCACGTGGGTAAGTCATGTTTAGAAAAACAGATCAAGATGTAAAGACTCTTTGGATTTTTATACTTGCAAAGGCAAATGTTGAAAATTTAATTGTTATGATAAAAGAAAACTAGTAGTCTCACGTTCCTTATTAATGGGAGATCCTTCTGCCCTTGATTTGCCTGTTCTTAATTGAATCTGTCAACAACCGAAGACTTTCTCCTTTGGTTTAGAATGGTGGTACTCCTCTCATGGTGGGAGCTGATCTCCTTGGGGATGTTTTGATTGATTACGGGGGATGTTAAATCAGGGAATGGGGAATATAAGAAAATATTTTGTTGGTCCCCTTATTCCTGAGTGTGTCTGTGATTATTCAGCAGTTGGTAGGCAGGTTGGGAGAGTCCTGAATGGGATGGAAGGATCAACTGAGAAAGTATGGGGGTGTGTGTGTGTGTGTGTGTGTATATATATATATGGCAGTAAAGGAGGCAACAGTGACTCATTCCCTCTTGCCCACATGTGGAGATATCAGGGAAGGTAGCAGTGTTTACTTGCTTTGCTGTTGTGGGGACCAAGGAAGGTGGTACCACCTGTGATCCACTCCCATCTTTGTGGGAAGGAGCTAGAGATATGTGGTGTGTCTGCAGGGAATCAGCATTTGAGGAATAATGCGGGGGAGAGCTACTTAACAGGAAGAGTATAAAGTTGACTTGGAAGCAGCTGTGTGAGAACAAAAGGTGCTGCAAATCTTTCTAGATTAGGGATTAACACCCAGTAGATGAACGGAATGTGGTACAGTAACTCCTCACTTAACGTAGTTATGTTCCTGAAAAATGCAACTTTAAGTGAAATGATGTTTAACGAATCCAATTTTCCCATAAGATTTAATGTAAATGTGGGGGCTCAGGTTCCAAGGAAATTTTTTGGGGGCAGACAAAAGGCTGTACAGTAGTGTACTGTACTGTGGTTGGGAGGTGCCCCTGGATTACCCCACAAAGGCACAGCCCGCTGCAGACAATGAGGCAGGCAAGGATGCTAAAAAGCACCTTGCGCAGCAGCAGCTTCCCACCAGAAGAACAGGCGCCGACTTTGCCGGGGGATGCTCCAGGCCTGCCTCTTCCCATCCCCGCTCTGCTCCAGGCCCACCTCTTTTTGTCCCCGCTCCATCTCCTCCCCCGGAGCACACCACGTCCCCGCTCCTCCCCCTTCCTCCCAGTGCTTGCCGGCCGCCAAACAGCTGTTTGGCAGCTCTTAGGACTTTCTGGAAGGGAGAGGGAGGAGCGAAGACATGGCCCTTCCCCACTTCCTCCCTGCCTCCCAGAAAGTCCTAAGCACGGCCATAGAGCTGTTTGGTGGCAGGGGAAGCGCTGGGAGGGAGGAGGTGGAGAAGAGGAACTTGTGTAATGCTCCCTTGTAAAGTTACTGCTCTTCCACAGACTCCTACAAGCAGTGGACGGAGCAAGCAGCTAAACGACGTTATAAGGGAGCATTGCACAACTTTAAATGAGCATGTTCCCTGATGGAGCAGTGACGTAACTTCGAAACAACGTTAAGTGGGAGAACGTTAAGTGAGGAGTTACTGTGCACTGAATATTTACCACTGTACACAGAGTATTCACTAGATAGTGCTGCTTTGAGAACTTTAAGTGAAAATCACCCACCAGAGAAAAATTTATGTTCATGATATTTCAGTTAATAATCATATAATATTGTTTTATATATAAAGGTATTCCTGTGGTGTTAAAAAAGGAAATTAATGTGTGCATTTTTGTATGTTGGCAGAAGACAGTAAAAAACATACAGATAGACAAAGATCCACAAGAACCCCAAACAAGGAAAAGTCCACGGCCCTGAAACAGATACAGCCCAAAAAATTCACTTTTTCAATTTCCAGATCAGACCCAGATACTTCTGATACAGAACAACCTAAACCAACAGAAATACCTAATGAAGATTCCTTTGGATCTTATAGTATGACTGAGGAGCCACAAGAGAAGGTTGTGTCTTCAAAAGAGGATCATAATTTTCCAAAACCTCCCCAGTCCATTTTAAAAACTGCTCTACATTCATCCCACAAGAAACAAACTGCTAAACAGAAACTTTCAAAAGTTGCATCATCTAAAAAACTGGTAGAAAACCGAAGAAACAAACTTAGAAAATCTGCCCTTAAATCCAGTAGTAGAAAATCCAGGGTACAAATCTCAGAGGAGAGTTCTGAAAGTGAGCCCATAGAGGAGGTAGATGAAAGAGAGCTGTTAAAGTCAAACAAAGTGTTTGCCCCTTCATTGCAACAGGAATCACCGACTTCTGCATTACAGAAGTCCCGTAAATCTCCCAAACCTAAAAACGTCACACATTCACTAGAATCATCTGGTAATGTACATATCAAAACTCCTGCAAAATCTAAAAAACCTTCACAGATTTTCATAGGCAATACAGAAGACTCTGATGAGGGGAAAAGAGCATCAGCGAAATCTCTACGGAGGACAGCTACTCAGATTAATCAAAGAACAAATATGATTGATTATTCAAACCCTGAAAATGCTGAACCTGGGAATGCAACAGATCGCAAGGGTTCCTCTGGCCAGGACATGGCAAAACAAAACCACAAGATGTCAAATGCGTCTATGAAAACAAAATATAAAAAAAAGAGTAATGTCCACCGATCACAGTAAGTGGTTTTGTGTACTTTTTTAAATGATTGAGTGCAACTTAATTGTTCATAAAACATTTTTGGCCAAGTTTGAGGCATTATTAAGCAATTAAAATATACAATAGCGTTTATAACTCCATAAGTCAGTAATAAGCAGGTAAATTAAGTGACATTAAAAAGCTGTTACTAAACATGGGCTGACAATTCCAGGGTTTTCTTGCAATAGGGACCTAATGCTCTGTCTTGTGAAGAGTCCTCTTATGATGTTACAGTACCAGATTCAGTATAAAGGTTCACATGGGGGAATTTTATATCGAGTTGTTTCTGTGAAATCAATTTTGAAGGGGTATATATTTAGCATATTTACTATTACAAGGTATAGAATAATTCAGTAAAATTTCTGAAAAGCCTTGAGAGGAAACTCAGACTTGAATTTATATTCATGGCTGTTAATTTCAAAAAGTAATCAGTTGCAATTTAAAGGATGCATTCAGCCTGAGTTGGGACCTCACTTTTTTTTTGTAAAATTCTTTTGTAAAACATAGGAATCCTTATACCAAATAGGACCAGTGGGCCTATCTAACCCGGTATCCTGTCTCACAGTGCCCAGTGCTAAATGCTTTAGAGGAAGATGCAAGAAACCCTATAGTGAACAAATATGGAACAACCTGTTCATAAAGGGGTGCTTCCTCCTAACCCTATTAGTTAGTGTTTGACTTATGCCCTGATCCAAGAGAGTTTGTCCTCTTTCTTGATTTCTAAATGTTTTATTCTGTCTAATGTAACGGTTCTTCTTATCATATAAATGTCTAGACCTGTAAAATACCAAATTCTCCAAACCCAAGACTGATAGAAATAGTTCTTTGGAAACTGCTTATGCATAGGGTTTTTTGTTGAATAATATAGTTAAGCCAACCAGAATTGTAGCATTCTACGAGTCTGACATCCAGATAATGGGGGAGGGAAATGTTAGAAATACATAGACACAAATTAAACTGTGTGGAAACTGTTCATAAACAAATCAAATTGGTTAGTCTGATATTTTTCAAGGTGAGTGAATTTATATAGTAAACAGAAGAGACCATGAAAAGTAAATTCCATTAATAGTCATTATTACAGTCTAAAAATTACCACTCACCTTAGTCCTAAGTACCAAGAATAATGTCCAAAATATGAGTGACAAGCATCAAGAGAAGTGACCAAACTATTCACCTTAGCCTTGGGCTTGAAAAAGCAATCTTATGACTTCCTGATATTATTTTAAAAAAGGAACTTGTTACTTTGATCAATTACTTTTAACAAACATATTTACTTTTGCACAATATTTACTTGTAGTGAAGTTAGTACTCGATTTATGATTGGTCATTACAGCTGACAAAGCCTGTCTCTGCTTCTGCCAAACTAACTTCTGTACTCTTATTTTGCATCAGTACTTTTCTAAAACTCCTTCCATATGCCCCTCTTTTCTATAAAGAATTACTTTCAGTAAGATTACTAACAATTGCATCTCTTCTAGAGTCTCTCCTGCGCCTGAGAAAAACAAGAATCATAGCAGGTAATTTCCTCTGTTGTGTGTAGAATTTTCATTTTAATATTTCTCAGCACTAAGAGACCGTAGCAGTGCTGCAAAGCCTTCTCAATAAGATAAATGAGCCATCACCAGGATTTTGCTTTTTTTCCTGAGACTTGTTGCCTTGATCCCCAATCAGATTGGAATTTTTAAATCTTGCTTGGTAACTAGCTGTTAACAGTAGTATCAATACTACTAATTGTAGTATCAGTAGCATTACTATTGATGTAGGAGTATATTATTATTAGTAACTGGAGTCCCACTGAGACTGGGATTGTGCTAGGCATTGTATATATGCATACATCCCCAGTCAGGGAATTTAATATAAAAATAAATAATACAGGAACTCATCTGCTGCTGGTATTATTAATTTTCATATCTTAGTTCAGTGAAACTCAATATTTTAATTTAAATGAAGCTGCTGCAGAATTTCTGGTTTGCCACACCAGTGTCTCAGAGTTCAGTGGGTGGAGCTGCAAATTTTATGTTCAGCTTGCTATAGAGTATTTTGGTTATAATTCAGCACAGACTGTTGGGTCCTAACTGCCCTAATGCAGTTAGTGTAACCAACAATAGGCAGGAAGGGAGGATGAGTGTATCAATGCTGACTGCTCCCTGAAGCACTGTTATTGGAATTTGATCTGTGGAGAACTCCTCCAACTTCACTGGACTGTGTGTAGGCAGGCTACTGGGCCAATGAGGATCAAGTTTCAGGACTGGGCTTAACTTAGTCCAAGTTCTAAACCATTGTCTCTATTTTCTGTCCCCTCCCTACTCCTTTTAAAACATTTTTTAAAGCACTTATAGATACCTATGGAACATCATGGGGAAGGGAGGGAAAGTTGAGGGCACAATGATGAGGAGCAAAGAGTGTTGGCATAGAGAAGGGAGTGGGGAGAGGTTCTTGGTATCTGTCAGGAGGAGGAGAAGAGGAAGTATGGTGATGGAGATGGAGTAAATGCCACTGAAAGTCTGTCTGCAGGAAGTGAAGGACTCAAAGAATGAAGTGCTGATTTGAAGAAATGCAGCTCTGACATCGGGAGAAGCTGACTGCTTTAAGGCTTCCAGAAGAGCTGGGGGATTTCCAGATTCAACTCCTGTCCGCTGGCAGCCATGTGGTGGTGGGACTTGGATGGGTCTCCCTGTTTCTGGTATAAATGGGGGCAGTGAGAGGTCATGGAAGCTTGGCTATCCCACCCTTTCCCAGCTGCTGCTGACGTTAAACACAGCACTTAACCTTTGTACCTCCATTTCCTTGCAGTAAAATGGGGGCAATACTTACACACGTTTGTAATGTGCTTTGAAATCTATCAGTAGAAAGGGCATATAAATGCTAAGTATAGAACTGTTTACTAGAGTAAACTGGTTCCTCACTATAATTGTCTACATGGATCCACACGCTTGAATGATGTGCTCCCTGGCGCACAAGCTCACGCATTCTGTTGGTAGCTAGCATGTCTGTTGAGCAGTTTGCACTTGCTCTCTAGTTTTGTACCCATATCTGAGGGAGCATGGACCCAACTGCCCTTCAATTTCTTCCCCTAAATCAAGGATCTATCGTAAGACTCCAGAGTAGTGTCTCAGTGGTTTCAATGGCCTATGCATCTGTTTAACTAGAAAGGGTTGTGTGGAGACTATTGCTTCTAGGTTAGGAGTCTCCTATGGGCAAGTGCAAAACTTTCTCTTTACGGCTGCTCTGGGCTTCTAATCCGTCCCAGCTGTCTGTCAGTCAACCATTTCTGTTGTTTGGGCAAAACAGTCTACCAAGTTCATTGCATTACTTACAATGTGCCAGGGCATATATAGATACCATGTCCTCTATCTTCCAAGCCCCTTAAGTACAGACGTTCTGCCACTCCAATTCTACAAATATTGTCATAAATTTAATTTTTGAATACCAGATGTGGTTTTGTTCCCATTTCCCCATACTAGGCTGCAAATGTACAATGGAATGTCTACATCCATTTCCACAGCCTCTTTTCCTCTTCCCTCAGTTATGGTTTTTTATTACATTGAAAAATATTTGACATATTTAGAAGGAGAAATTGTTAATGCATTATGGAAAAAAAAAACTTTGAAATTTGATACTATTGGTTTTGTAATGTTTTTATTGTTCATAATTAACATTTTCACACAGATGCTATTTTTTTTTTAAAGTGGGCCTGTACTGAAACGTTATGTAAAATTTACTTCAAAAAATGATGAGCCTATTACATGTGACTGGGAGGATTCATCTTCAGGTAAGGTTTAAAGGTGGCATTTTCTTTGAGTTCCTTTTTTATATACATGAGAATATTGCAAATTTAATTTAAAGTATTTAAAACACTACTCATCGTAATTTAAATTGCATGCAGTATCATGAAAGGTTTCAGAAGAACCAAGAGGCTGAAGGTCTGTTCTTTAGTCTACTGGGATCATCCATGAATGCACTAACTTATGTATATGTTGCTTTTTTCTTCAGAAATTGGGTTTTACCTACATTTTGGAAATATCTTTGGTTTTGAATTATATGTAAATATAATGAGGTTGAATGAGGCCAGAGTCCTCTGGAAAAACATAGCATGTGATCATGGTAATCCCTGTTGTGGTGATTTATATTGCATTTTTCAGATAAATCTATAGCCTTGAAGGGTGATGCAAGTGAATTTTTGTCAAACACACCACTAAAGCATAAACTAGGTAAGGTTATTTTTTAAGTTCCTTTATGTAAGTGCATGAAATACAACTAGGCTTTCAATTTTGCAATAAATTATTAAGCGCAATAAAGGCCCACAAAACTTGTGGGGGAAAAAATGTTGTTAATTTTGTCTTTTATATTATGGTAGTGTGATAATCCCAATCAGATTATGGTCCCATTGTGCAAACATAGAAAGGTGCAATCCCCAAGAGCATATTATTAAGATGAAAAACATGCCAAGGGTGGGAGAATAGAATGCAATGAGCAGAAGTGGTCATGATGGTGATTGGCAGGACTTGTTAGTTCCATCTTTTAAAAACAGAATTAACCCGTGTCTAATTTTAAAATGAATTTAAACTCTGGCCTTAAATATAAAAATATGTTGAATAAATTCTGAGCTTTCTCTTTTTTGGTTATAGTCAACAATTTTCTTTTTAGCCTCACCATGCTAATATTACTGATTGTTTAATTATCAGTATTTTTCTCTCATTTTGCCCCTCTCATTTTTATTTCATTGTTTAAAACTGTTTGTCTTAAAAATTATTTTAAACATGTAGATTTTGGTATTTAACATTTGCCACTTTGTTATAAATATTATAAATTGTGTTGTCTAACTCTAACTTCTCTGTATATTTTAAAGATCTTACCCTCTTTTCTTTAAATTAAGCCTTGGCCATTTATTCTTTTAACCAAAGCCTTATGTTTCCGCTCCGTGAGGTGCTATCAGATGCAGCGAGAGCTCTTATTCCTCTTGTATAGTTCAAGGTTTATAGTAGTCCACACTGACTGTTACTTATCCCCTTAGTTTCTTCTAGATGCTTACAAACTCATTTATTTGTTCCATTATCTTTCTGGGTACCAAAATTAAGCTGACTGGTCTATAATTCCCTTAGTTGTCCTTATTCCTCTTTTTATAGATAGGTACTATATTTGCCCTTTTCCAGTTCTGTAGGATCTCTCCTGTCTGAGTTTTCAAAGATAATCGCTAATGGCTCAGAGATCTCTTCAGCCAGTTTCTTAAGTATTCTAGGATGTTTTTTGTCAGGCCCTGCTGATTTGAAGACACTAACTTGTCTAAGTCAGTCTTAACTTGTTCTTTCCCTATTTTAGCCTCAGGTCCTACCCATTTACGCTGATGTTCACTATGTTAGTCATCTGATCATTGCTACCTTTTTGGCAACAAAAAAGGCATTTAACACTTTGCTGCATTTTCTGTCGTCTTTCCTTCCTCATTGAATAATAGACCTACTCTGTCTTTGGTCTTCCTTTTGCTTCTAATGTATTATAGCCTCTTCATTACTCTTACTATTTGAACCCATTTTGTGACATGCCTCAGGAGGTTGCTGAGATAAATGGAATGAAATGTAATGGAAAACCAATATGGGGGCTATTGTTGGACAGATAGGGCGAAATATCTGTGTATTACAGTGCTACGTGCTGATGTGAAATATGATTGACAACGCTTGTTTTCTCGTGCAGTCATAAAAGCAATGTGTTATAGCCTAAGTGTTAAGGATGTGATGAATATTCTGTATTAGCCTAATACATAGTGCTATTGGTTTTATACAGGTATTCTGTTAAACACTATTCTGATGAAAACTTGACTAATAAATAGTTGCATGTTAATTAATGTCATAATCTCTGAGCTCCTGAAGGTGAGAGCAGTGGTTGAACACTATTCAAATGTTGCCAGTCCTGGTGTGCTTGTCACTAGACCCGCATTTTGAATATTATCCGGAAAGCTGGCTGTATTTTTTTAAAAAAGGCCTGGTTGAAAGCTAAACAATGCAATAATTTTGCAAAAGAGTGCACATTTTGTAAAGCAACAGTCTCTCACGCTAGTGAAATTTCAGACTATGCTACAGTCACCAGATTGAAATATGCACAATTGAAAACAAATCCCTACAAAATTAGTAAGGTATCTTATGCTGTGGGAAGTGACAGCTTACTTTAGGACCTTCAACAGGGGTAATGATTCAGATTAACTAATTAGAGCGTGTTGGACTTCTACTGATAACATCTGGGTTTATTTTACCCAATATGAACTATTTTTTCTTTTAATCTGTTCATTAGTAATGCCATCCCAAACACCCAATGTTCGTCGGACAAAAAGAATACGACTAAAGCCTTTGGAGTATTGGCGAGGGGAGCGTGTGAACTATATGATGAGACCTTCAGGTATTGTTTCTAAATATATTTCTGCTTGTCTTTAATTTTAATTCACTGCATTATCAGAGTATATATCGGGACTTATTTTTTGTAATAAATCCTTTTGAGTCATATTCATTAGACCATACTTATGTACTAAAAACCAAAACAATAATCAGTGACATCTGTGGCCTCAAACTGACTCAGTTGTTTTTCCCTCAGTTTCTTTCTCATTTGCTCCCCATAGCCATTAAGTATTCTCCTTAAAACATATATAACTAGAAATAAAGTCATAAGAGATTGCTACACACACTCAGAAAGTGAAGCTGCTCATTCTGTACTTCTGTATGTTAATGTTATATTCCTAAAGGGGGGAATAAAGTGATTTTGCCAAATCTGTATTCTCCTACAATACAGAATCATGAAGGTAAGAGAAGGAAACCACCTGTTAGGCTGACTCTGGTCCTTCTTCCAGTGCAGAATTATTTTTCTGTGTCTATTGTTCTAATTCATCCAGTCTGATTTTAAATGTCGCAAGTAATGGAATACATCTCACTGTCAAGGATTTTTGCCTTGCATGTCAGCCTACATTTTTTCTTAGTTTAATCGCATTGTCTGTGATTGCATTAACTTTTCTCCATCCTTGTTTTTTTAAATAGTTGACTCGCCTTCCTTAAGTATTGCATACCTAGAAGTAGGGCCAGATTTTTGAAAGAACTCAGCTGCATTTGCTCTCAATGGGAACTGCTCGATCCTGAGGTTTTTGTGTTTTTTTTTTGAATCTGGCTACTTGCTTTAGGTGTCCTGCATGAGTTCTAAGCAATTTTGAAAAATCAGCCCAAACTGTGCTAAGCTCTTCTGAATGTCTGGCCCGTATATCTTAGTTTTTAGTCTTTCTGGATAGATCAGTCATCCATATGCTGCTTGATTATTTTTCTTGCTTTTCAAATCATAGAAATGTAGGACTGTAAGGGACCTTGAGAGGTCATCTGGTTCAGTCATAGAATCATAGAATATCAGGGTTGGAAGGGACCTCAGGAGATCGTCTAGTCCAACCCCCGCTCAAAGCAGGACCAATTCCCAATTTTTGCCCCCCGATCCCTAAATGGCCCCCTCAAGGATTGAGCTCACAACCCTGGGTTTAGCAGGCCAATGCTCAAACCACTGAGCTATCCCTCCCCCTGGCTGAGGCAGGACCTACCTGGACAGTCCCTGGTAGGTGTTTGTCTAACCTGTTCTTAAAACCTCCAGTGATGGGAATTCCATAACCTCTCTTGGAAGCCTGTTAGTGTACTTAATTATGCTTATATTGGGAAAACTTTTCTAAATAGCTAACCTATATCTCCCTTGCTATTGATTAAGCTGATTACTTGTTGTCCTACCTTCAGTGGACTTGGAGAGCAATTGATCACTCTCCCCTTTATAAAAGCCCATAACGTATTTGAACAGTGTTATCAAGGTCACCCCTCAGTCTTCTTTTCTCAAGACTAAATGTACCCAATTTTTTAACGTTTCCTCATAGGTCAGGCTTTCTAAAACTTTTATCATTTTTATTGCTTTGCTCTAGAGTCTGTCAGGTTTGTCCATATCTTTCTGAGGGTGTCCAGAACTGGACACAGTACTCCAGCTGAGGTCTCTCCAATGCTGAGTAGAGTGAGACAGTTACTTCCAGTGTGTTCCATATGACAATCCTTTTAAAACACCCAAAAGATATTTGCTTTTTTTACAGTTGCATCACAATGTTGGCTTATATTCAATTTGTGATCCACTGTACCCCCAGAGCCTTTTCAGCAGTGCCTTGTTCCCCATTTTGTAGTTGTAGATTTGATTTTTTCCTTCCGAAGTGTAGTGTTTGGCATGTGTCTTTGTGGAATTTCATCCTCTTTATTTCAGATCATTTCTCCAGTTTGTCAAGATCATTTTGAATTCTAATGCTGTCCTCCAAAGTACTTGCAACCTCTCCTAGCCTGATGGCATTTGCAAATTTAATAAGCATAGTCTCCACTTTATTATCCAAGTAATTCATAAAAATGATGGATAGTACCAGACCCACGACAGACCACTGTGGGACCTCTACTAGATGCATCCTCCCAGTTTGACAGAGAATCGTTGATAACTACTCTTTGACTATGGTCTTTCAATCAGTTGTGCACCATCTTATAGTAATTCATCTGACCACATTTCCCTAGTTTGCTTATGAGAATGTCATGAGGGACTGTGTCAAAAGCCTTACTTTGGTAGGCATCCTTCAGTCTCAAGAGACCATGGATATGCACCCCTGCGAGGTAAAGCCTTAGTAAAATCAAGATATATCAAATCTGCTGCTTCTCCCCCATCTGGTTGGCCAGTAACACTCAAGAAGGAAACTAGTTTGGTTTGGCATGATTTTTTTCTTGATAAATCCATGTTGTGTATTACTTACGACCCTATTATCCTTTAGGTGCTTACAAATTGATAAATAATTTTTTCCATTATTTTTCCAGGTATCAAAGTTAGGCTGACTGGTCTATAATTCCCCATGTCCTCTTTGTTTCTCTTTTTAAAGATAGGTACTATGTTTTCCCTTCTCCAGTCCGATGGGACCTCACCCATTCTCCGTGAGTTGTCAAAGATAATTGTTAAATGTTTCAAGATTGCGTAAGCTAGTTCCTTAAGTATCCTAGGCTGAACTTCATCAGGCCCTGCTGACTTGAATACATCTAATTTATATAAATATTCTTTCACCTGTCTTTTTCCTATTTTGACTTTCTTCCTTCCCCCTAGATAATATTAATTGTGTTAAACATCTGGTCACAAACTTTTAAGTGAATACTGAAGCAAAATCAGCACTAAACACTTCAGCCTTCTTGGTGTCATCCATCATTAGCTCTCCTTCCCTGCTAAGTAGAGGGCCTATGCTTTCCTTAATCTTTCTCTTGCATCTGATGTATTTATAGAACCTCTTAATATTGCCGTTTGTGTCTCTTATTAGGTGTAACTTGTTTTGTGCTTTAGTCTTTCTGATTTTGTCCCTGCATGGGACCTTGCCTACCAATTCTGAGTTTGTAAAAGTCTGCTTTTTTGAAGTCCATTGTCCTTATTCTGCTGCTCTCTCTCCTTCCTTTCCTTAGAATCATGAAATCTGTATCATTTTATGATTGCTTTCACCCAGGTTGCTTTCTATCATCAGATCTGCAACCAATTAATCTCTGTTAGAATTAACTCTAACATGACTGTTCCCTGATTAACTCCTTCACCTTCTGAAACAAGTTGTCCCCCAGTACATTCCAAGAACTTATTAGAGATTTTTTTTTTTTTTTTTTTTTGGTCCAAACTACCTTCAGTTTGTCTATCTTTCTGGTGATGTGATGTGATGCTCAGATCTGTAGGTGAGGTTCCTGATATAAAAAGGTAGAAAATATTTGTTAGCAGTGTATGATAAAATACCTTTGTACGTGTTGGCCAAAATTGCACTGACCTTTTTGTATGAAGTTGCAAACTCATGTCAAAAGAGTCTCTTTCACCATCGGTACTGGACAGATTTCTTTTATGCATCGGATGTGTGTGATTTTGCCCTCTATCATGCTTTTAGCCTTTTTTTAATACGTGTGAATTAATTAGAATGAAGTATATTTTAAGCGAGAATTAGAAAAATGGTTACTAACATCTAAGTATTACATCTCTTTGGTTCTTCTTGTCCAGTAATTTTGTAATTATTTTTTTACATTATATATATTAATTAAAGCAATCTTTACAATTACTAATTGCAAGAAAATTAACATCAACACAGTATTTATGGTGTTCCCTACATTAAGTACGGGAAATACTCTGAATGCTGCAGTAACATTAATTAGACAAAAGTTAAATTAAAAACTTTAAATTTAACTTTTACCTAATTAATGCCTAGAGCTCCTGGCTTTCTTTTTCTTGTAAAGTATTGTGAACCTTCCAATTGATCATCAAAAATTTTGGGGTTCTGAAGTGGATCTTTTTGCATTAAAGGCAAACTGGAAGGACTTGTAGTGAAGACTATTCTACCTGATCAATTTTTCTTCTCTTCAGACAGCTGACCTTCATATTGGTGGTGCCCTTGATATGCAAGGCCCTGTTAGACAATAGATGGGTTTCCACCCACTGCATTAGTGATGCAACTTCCTTTTGAAATCCCTTGACCTCGTACTTCCCTCTTGGTTGTGTTGTTACCAGAATATGACTGTTTGGCAACAATGGGGCCAGTTGTCAAAGAGCATACTTAATGCTCTAAGCTGTAGAAAATGTGTTGTTTTTTTGTTTCAAGGAAAGTGTCTTTTGAGCCACTGACTTGGAGGACATGCCACATCCTTCAAGACTGGTGTGTCTCTTGTTATGACAGACCTCTCTGGCTCTGCCGTGACCAACCCTCCCTGGAACATCTCTGGACTCATCCACCAATGCAGGAATTTCAACACAAGTGATGGAATGTTTACTTTTTGAGATGGGAAAATCAGAAAATTTCAGGGAAGGGACAGCAGAAAATTCTACAGAGTCCTCATGCATTTTTTGCCTAGGGCATTATCCCTGTGCAGGATACAGCCCTCCCTAGAAAGTTCAGGAGGGTGCCTGCTCACATTCTCAGGAGGGTAATTGCTGATCTGATCTTGTTCCTCTTTCAGCTGACTGAAAGATTTTGTGTGTACCTCTTTCTTCATCTACACTCCAAGATACGACTCTTTTTTGAAATGTACTATAAATATGTGCTGTTGCAACATTTGGATTGTTGACTCAGTTGCTTGAGTGGACCCCTCCTTGGATGGGCTCTGATGAATGTTGTCTAGGAAACAGTATACCTATATCCCTTTCTGTCTGAGAAAAGCCACAGAACAACAAGGACTTTTGTGAACACTGAAGGCATGGATGACCGTCTGAAAGGCAGTGGTTGTATTGAAAGTGATGGGTCCCTTGAGTGAATTGCAGAAATCTCCTCTGCGTTTGATGAATTGGAACATGAAAATAGGTTTATTTCAATTTGATTGGCACAAGATAGTCCCCTCGGCAGATTGCACCACTATGGACTTCAAGGTCTGCATCTTTTATTTGATTCTCCTTATGAACTTGTTCAGGTGGTTTAAGTCCAAGACAATTCAGTCCTCCCTGGATCTCTTGGGTACCAGAAACAAGATTAAGTAGTGGCTGGTACAATCTCTGATTTGCAAAAGATGATCTATGGTCTTCAACATATTTTTCTTTTTTTGTGGATTTGAGGATACTGGAGAAGGAAGGAAATAGATCATTCAGGATCTTTGAGAATTCTATGATGTACTCTTCTCGAACCACATCCAGGACCCATCTGTCTGATGCGCAGAGAGGCCGTTGGTCCTTGAATTTTAATAGTCTCCCCCCAAGATGTTACTTGTCCAAACTCTCCTGACCATATTCAGGCATTGTTTCTGGTGTCTTCAGTTTCATTGCGGGAAGGCTGGTCTCTCCACTATCTGGGCTTAGACTTGTTCCATTTGCTTTGCTGTAGACCGAGGGGACAATCTCACGGACTTTGCCAGTGTTTCCCATTTGATCTTAATTATTTTTTCCAAATAGAGATGAAGAGGAATGTGCGGTTCAGGGTTTAAACTGGTTGGAAAATACTTTTTTGTAATTTCTGTACCAATCCGCTCTTCTTCTCCTTGGAATCTTTTCTGATGGGCTCATCTGATGGCATACCCAAGCATCTAATCACCTTTTGTAACATTGTCTCAAATGATTCAGGTGGAAAAAAGATCGTTGTGCTTTTATGTCAGCCTGTGATTCAGCCTGAGATTGAGAATTCACCTTCCTTCTGTGACGATCCTGACTTTCCTCTCTTGGACTTAGATTGAACAGATTTCCTAACCTTCTTTTTCTTTTGTGATGACCATGAAGAAGAGGATGAAAATGAATTAAATGATAAAGCTGAAGAACCACCAGAGAGAGACAATTCTATTCCTTTTATTATGCTTTTTCTTTGTATGTGTGAAAATGTTCTGAACAGAGCCTTTAGCTCTGGTGCGCTCTGGTGATGAGTCAGAGGAATTGCTGCTATCCCAGGAGAACAGGTCAGTTTTCTCCAAGGATAGGTCTACACATAAATATACGTCCAGGCTTGAGCCCAGGCTCAAACCAAACCTCCTTTGTGTCCACACGCCAATTCTGTTAAGCTAGGGTTTGGACCCAGGGTTCCAGGACCATGCAGGGCTGGAAGGTCCAAGCCTGTGTTAAGCTGGGACCTCGGGTCCGAGCCCTATTGCTTTCTTATGGGCACAAAGCTCTAGCTTGGCTTGGGTCCCAGAAGACCTCCAGATGTATCCCAGAGTTCCCAGCAGCAGCTGCCTAGTCAAGTGTGCTCCCCCTTCCGGCTCATCTTCACTGCTGCATGGAGCTTGCCCAGAGCAGGGAGCAAAGCTGACAGCTGGGAGGCACCTCCGGGATGTTGGGAATCATCCCTCCCCCAGTCGTGCTGACCTTGGAGCCTTGCCACTCCCCCTCCCTGCAGGGCAGCTGTTTGGTTCTTGCTCCGCTCTCTGGCCCTTGCTCGTAGCCCCTCCTGTCCTCCCTGGGGCTGCATGTGCAGGGGCACTCAGGCTGCATGCACTGTCGGGGCAGCGAGTGGGAGCCAGCCTCAAAAATTCCCTGCAGTCTCCAGGGAATCCTTTATCCCTGTCTCCTGGAGTGTGGAGGCAGGGATAAAGGCATTTTCCTGCCAATGTGACCCAGCCTAGAGATGGAGAGCCCAGTTCTCAGGTTAGATGGTACTTCAGTATAAGGCCTTCTCAAACTACAGTCATTCTACTGAGACAGCCACAAAAGGAGCTGCGTATGCAATTTATGTACCCATGTATTCCTTATGGGCATCTGAGTCCCACCAATAACACTACCACAGTTAGGAAACAGGGTGGGCAGTAGTTTTCCCACAGTGCACCACATTCTTAGGGCTAGAGTGTTGACATGGGGTGGAGGTGCTAAGCACTTCGGGATACGTTTACTTTGACTTGGGTCTGTGCACTGCAGTGTGGACACTAGAGCCCTAGGTTCAAGCGCAGGTTAGAAAATCCTCAACCTAGGATTAAAATGCAATGTAGATGCTCAAGCCCAAGGTTCCCTGACACGGGTCAGCTGACTTGAGTCCAACTAACCCTAGACATACCCTAAGTGTCTGAGGTAATTTCTTGAATCCTTTTAAAAATGTTACTCCTTTGGGGAGGTGGGATTCGGAACCCGAGTCAGATGAGGAGTACTGTGAACCTGTTCCACTAACAGGCATCTCTTTATGTTTCCTTTTTAAGAGTGGATAAAAGATCTGTAAGGGGACAGTGCAGCTGCTGATTGAGGCTAACAAGATGGCAGGCATGTTTCGTGCCAAATCTAAGAGCTCCCTAGCCAAAGAGGGTGTTTATTTCTTGCGGGGGGGGGGGGGGGAGATTGCTTTCTTCTCTCCTCCATGCAGAATTCCTGACTTCCCTTGGGGTTGCAGGAAGGAGACCAAATTGTCCGATGATGGAAGTGATGGGGGATGATGAAACTGCACTGTGAGGGGGGGGCATGTCTGAACCAGTCTGCTCCTGGCTCTGTCTATGGCAGATTCAGCTGGTCCTGCTTATGGTTTCCCTGGGCCACTGTGCTTTGATGAAACCCCCTTTGGTGGCTGAAGGGCTCTCATCATTTTCTTGCCGTTTTTCAATACATTTGCTGCCTGGCTGTCTGACTCCCCACTGAGGGGGGTGTGCCTGGGGCCTGGCTCCTGGGTCGGAGTAAGGTGGCCAAAGCAAAGCCTTTCCAACCCAGCGGATGAGGAAGCTGGAGTGCACATGAGACCTAAACCTCTCCGCCTGTTCCATGTTGCCGGAATACAGAGCAGGAGGAATGCAGCGTTGGGCTCCTGTTTGGACCTTTCTTCACCATCCCTTGAGCCTGTTACCTGGGCAGGCAGGGGGCTAGGTGGGTGGGCGAGCACTGTGGAAATTCCAGGTAGGAGACTGTTTCTTCAGGATTTTTGATTCTCTCACAGCAGGTGCTGAATTCCACTGCCCTGCAAGTAGTTACAGGAGGCAGAACAAAACTCAGTGGGTCTCTGGAAGGTGGGAGCTAGTTCCCGTCAGTAATCCAATCAGCTTTGATTCTGCCCACAGCTATAGACCCGATCTGTGGATCTAGCCTTGAGAGAGAATCTGAGTTTTTGGATTGGATTCCTGTCTGGGTCGCTTCACAAAAGGTGGTGATTAAAAAAACAAGTTAACCGAAAAAGCAATAACAAGGAGTCCGGTGGCACCTTAAAGACTAATAGATTTATTTGGGCATAAGCTTTTGTGGGTAAAAAAACACTTCTTCAGATCCATGGATGAAAATTACAGATGCAGGCGTTATATACTGACACATGAAGAGTGGGGAGTTACCTTACAAGTGGAGAACAGTGTGGACAGGGCCAATTCGATCAGGGTGAATGTAGTCCACTCCCAATACTTGATGAGGAGGTGTCAATTCCAGGAGAGGCAAAGCTGCTTTTGTAGTGAGCCAGCCACTCCCAGTCCCTATTCAAGCCCAAATTAATGGTGTTAAATTTGCAAACGAATTTTAGTTTTGCGGTTTGAAGTCTGTTTCTGAAGTTTTTTTGTTCAAGTATGGCTACTTTTAAATCTGTTATAGAATGTCCACGAAGATCGAAGTGTTCTCCTACTGGCTTTTGCATGTTACCATTCCTGATGTCCGATTTGTGGCCAAAAAAAAGCAATGTGTCCAAACAGAGTAAATTCTGAACTGCGCTGTTTTTTTAAAAGAAAAAAAATGAATATGCTTTTTCATAAAAATAACTTTTAAAATGTCTACTATGCAGTAATGTTTGTTACTTTTCTTCTGTTTCAGGAGGGTTTGTGGTAGGTGGAATAGTGTCTCCTGAAAAGGATCCATGCAGGAAGGCTAGAGTAAAGAGAAAACATACACCAAAAACAAGTATAAACTTCCTTGAAACTTATTTTGTTTTTTATTTCAATAGCAGTATGGAGCAATGGTTCAGATTATGCACAGTGCTAGCTCTTCACACCCCTCAGTACTTCTTTGGGGGAAAATTTTGTAAGAAGTGTAATTAATGTTAAAACATATTAGTATTAATTAAAACTAACATGTTAGTGTGGACAAGGACATTGGGCTTTAAAACACTGGTCATGGCTAACCCTCGATTAAGAAGAACTTCATGTGGCGAGAAAGGGGGAGCTACTTGAGGGAATCGGAGGTTGGTGATAAACTCAGAGCAATGGGTAAAGAAGGTGAACTGCAGTTCTGTCATTGATCAGCCTATTGGTTAGATAGTGTAAGTTAATGCATGTACTCCTATTATGTGTGGGCAAGCTGCTGTAACTACCAAACGTTTCATGAAAGCAAGCAACACCAATATCATCCCAAAAGGCAATACACGAAGGTCTTACGTATATTGGGAAAACACATTGTGTTAGACAACATGTTGATGTTGAATGATTTTACCTTCAGTGTGGACGAGGACAGTTGTTTTAAAAATGTTAGCTGACTGTGCTGATGAGATAAGTACAGTTCTTGTTCATACTGCAGATGGTGGTGACTGATCTCATTTCCTATGATTGAGTTGGTCTGCAGATGATCACTTAGAACCAAAGCACCATATTCCATCCCAGTAAAGAAGCTGGCTCCTTGTCAGTCTGTTACCTGGTAATGGGTATAATTCCAGAAGCCTGATATTTCTGAGCAGAGGTATTGAGACTTCCTACTTTCTAGAATGGAGTCTATGAGAAAAAAATATAATTTTAACTTGGAAAAGATTTGTGGTGTAGGGCAGGTACGCCTCCCACTAAAACTGCTTTAACTACTTTAAAATGCACAAAACAAAAACTCTGAAGACTTTCACTTGTGAATTTGGATTAGGGCTGTCAAGCAATTAAAAAAATTAATCATGATTAATTGCACTTTTAATAATAGAATACCATTTATTTAAGTACTTTTGGATGTTTTCTACATTTTCAAATATATTGATTTCCATTACAACACAGAATACAAAAGGTACAATGCTCACTTTATATTGATTTTTATTACAAATATTTGTACTGTAAAAAAACAAAAGAAATAGTATTTTTCAATTCACCTAATACAAGTACTGTAGTGCAGTCTCTTTATCATGAAAGTTGAACTTACAAATGTAGACTTATGTACAAAAAAAACCTGCATTCAAAAATAGAACAATGTAAAATTTTAGAGCCTGCAAATCCACTCAGTCCTACTTCTTGTTCAGCCAATTTCTCAGACAAATAAGTTTGGTTACAATTTTTAGAAGATAATGCTGCCTGCTTCTTGTTTACAATGCCACCTGAAAGTGAGAACAGGCGTTCTCATGGAACCATTGTAGCCAGTGTTGCAAGATATTTATGTGCCAGGTCTGCTAAAGATTCATATGTTCCTTCATGCTTCAGCCACTATTCCAGGGGACATGCGTCCATGCTGATGACGGGTTCTGCTCAATAACAATCCTAAAGCAGTGCGGACCATCACATGTTCATTTTCATTATCTGAGTCAGATGCCACCAGCAGAAGGTTGATTTTCTTTTTTGGTGGTTCGGGTTCTGTAGTTTCCACGTCGGAGTGTTGTTCTTTTAAGACTTCTGAAAGCGTGCTCCACACCTCGCCCCTCTCAGATTTTGGAAGGCACTTCAGATTCTTAAACCTTGGGTTGAGTTCTGCAGCTATTTTTACAAATCTCACATTGATATCTTCTTTGCATTTTGTGAAATCTGCTGTGAAAGTGTTCTTAAAATGAACAACATGTTCTGGATCATCATCTGAGACTGCTATAACATGAAATATATGGGAGAATGTGGGTAAACCAGAATAGGGGACATACAATTCTTCCTCAGGAATTCAATCACAAATTTAACGCATTATTTTTTTAATGAGCGTCATCAGCATGGAAGCATGTCCTCTGGAATGGTGGCTGAAGCATGAAGGGGCACACGAATTTTTAGCATATCTGGCAAGTAAATATCTTGCAATGCCAGCTACAAAAGTGCCATGCAAATGCCTGTTCTAACTTTCTGGTGACGTAAAAAAGAAGAGGGCAATATTATCTCCTGTAAATGTAAACAAACTTGTTTGTCTTAGCAATTGGCTGAACAAGAAGTAGGACAGAGTGGACTTGTAGACTCTGAAGTTTTACATTGTTTTATTTTTGAGTGCAGTTATGTAACAAAAAAAATTCTACATTTGTAAGTTGCACTTTCATGACAGAGATTGCACTACAGTACTTGTATGAGGTGAATTGAAAAATACAATTTCTTTTATTATTTTTATAGTGCAGATATTTGTAATCAAAAATAATATACACTTTGATTTCAGTTACAACACAGAATACAATATATATGAAAATGTAGAAAAACATCCAAATATTTAATACATTTCAGTTGATATTCTATTGTTTAAAGGTGCGATTAAAACTGATTAATCGTGATTACATTTTTTAATCACGATTACTTTGAGTTAATCATGTGAGTTAACTGCACTTAATCGACCACCCTAATTTGGATTGAAGACCCATTTACTAAATGTCCTTTTGGCAGCAGGTTTGACCTATTGTGAAATCACTGAAAGAAGATGAGTTTCTGCCATCATTTATCAGGTTCACTTTGAAACCCCCAGTAAAGAGCCCTCTGTCATGGGATATTAATATGTTCCTGATTATGCTAAATATTGCTTTTGAGGCACTTGGTACTTTTGGGGTCACGTTTCCTACCTGGTAAGTCATTTCTGACTTCAGCTGGTAGCAAAATAACTTTAGGTTCTAGTGACTAAACCTTTATACTTTATTTCTTAAGACTAGCTGGTACTTCAGACATCTCTGAATTTTCCTCTGAAGGGGGTGGTAATTTTCCAGTTTAATAAGCCAGTCATCCTCAGAGGCACTCCTTCATCAACACTTCACGAACAACACTGGGTTTTTAGCTGATGCAGACTAAAACCCTTAAATGAAAAAAACTGAGTAAATTTTCTAACATAAATCCCCAAGTTCTACTGAAACCAAGAGAACTATGTTGAAATGTTTGATTGCATCTGTCACTGCTATAGCACATGGAGGCCTGCAGTTTGGAGCGGGTTCATGTGAAAACTTATCTATCTGAGGCAGAGTGGCTTTGTTTCCAACCTTAGATTTGTCCCTGTGTAGGATATCTGCAAAGCTGCCATGTGGTATTCTCCATGTATTTATGAAGTGATATAGGTTGCATTTGACATTGAGAAAGAAATCGAGGTTCTGACTGCTTGTAGGAATTACTCCCCAGTTATAGGGTGCCCAAACTGTCCTGCCCCTTAGTTTGTGTGAGATTTGGGATATCTTACTTTGGTTTGATTACCTTCACTCGTCCTGAAGATTTTTCCTCAGAGGAGTCTTAATTTTCTGTACTTTGCAAGAAGTTACACTGACTTCCTGACATTTGGCTGGAAGATTTACTTTTATTTTAGAAATATCCCTTGAGATTTTAATCTCCAAGTGAAGATCTTGTAAGCTTGTAAAGAAAAGGAAAACCTTCACTTGTAATAATTTTTCTTTGACGGTTTCATCTTTCAGTATTCCCACTCACTCAGTCACCTCCATCAGAATTTAGTAGGGGGAAGGCTTTTTTTGGATTTCATAAAATGTTTAAAATTCTAAGTGGCTTCAGGAACTCCAGTGTCTTTAAAGCAGCAAATGAACAACTTGGATACGTATTGTTGTTACTGTTGTGACAGGAGCAGTTACCACTGTTCTCAGGAGTCCCTGTTTGTCTTGCATAAGAGAGTGACTCCACTGAGAAATTATAGCTTCCAAAATTTAGTATTACAAGTAATTCCCATTTATTAAGAGAGTAGTCTTTCAACCTATTTGAATATTTAAAATTTGGGGAATTATTTAAATCCTTAACTATGCATTTGAATTCTAAAATATTTGGAAAGTGGTGGTGGCATAACATCTCAGGTTGGTTTAAAAATGTACAGTGATTAGTTTTTTTTTTACACTGTTCTTTTGCAGGGAGTCATGTTGCTGAACATTTGAATGTCTCCCTAGCAGATACTTCTAAGCCAACTGCTGTATGGGATCCAACCATTAATGAAGAGGTTTTGCTAGGTAAGTTGCTGAAGTGACTTGACCGGGTTCTGAGGAATTCTGTGACAAGACTGCAGAATTTGGTCCTCCTTTGGGGTCATTCAGGGAAGTATGCTGATCAGGGCTTCCTCTGCACACCTAAACTCTTGAGGTGCTGAGATACCCCTCTTCCTTCCTCATGCAGAAAGTCAGGGGAGCCAGAGAAGGGGAAAAAGGGAGATAGCACACTACTCTAGAATTTTTCAGTCTGCTGCTGAACCTGGTACTTTGGAATCTTACAACAAAGTACTATGCTGAGTACTCAATATGATTAAGAAATTGGAGGATGTACTGTGCTAATGACAAAAATGTTTAATATACATGTGGATATTATTCAGCTTCTGTTAATTTTGTTTTTCTGTAGAGTGTGTTAACACTGGAAATAATCATTCTTGTTTCTTTAATGATGAGTCAGTGGAAATATATAAAAACCTGAACACATCTGTTTTTGCTGCTGGTAAATTGATCTTGAAACCACTTAAAGAAAAGGGGCACCAATTTGTTTACACAGATAATATAGTGAGTACATCGGTTTCCTTATATATTCTTGTATAGCAAAATACCATGTACTGAAAGGCTTTGATACTTTAAAGACCTATTTAGTATTGTTAGAAGTACTCTACTACTTGAAGTTAATGCTGTATTTGTAACTTTTATTAGACATTTTCTTAAAAAGGAATACGTGCAGAAAACATGTTAATGAAACATTTAAATTGTAGAATCCAACACTGAAAAATAAGGGAAATTCACCAAGTTAAATTTTGCTCTACAAAAGTAACTGAGCCACCTGGTACACATTAGCCTCCCTGTGTTCTTCATTAGATGGAAAAAAATATCCATATATTGTTAATAAATACCATAAAATGTAGGTAGCAATGTAAAGTTTTCTTCTCTATTAAGACTTTTACATTTCAAATACCTGTCTTTATTAAATGCTTGATTTCACAACCATAAATTGTAGTGGGTTGGGGGGAGTGATGAGAGGAGTTGAGGGCTTATTGTTTTTTGAGAGTTTTTTGGAAGTTTTAATTTGTATTTATACAAAAAACTTTGGTGTATATGAGGGGGGAAAGTTTTAGCATAAAGGATTTTTTTTGTTAGTACTACAATCATTTTGCAAAGAAAATATCTCACTAATGATAGAATATTTGCTTTTGATTTAATTTCTGAAGGCTTTCCATGTTATCCGTGGCAAGATTATTGTTACCCTTCATAAGACCTCCTATTATCTGACTACAGGAGATTTTTTCTATGTTCCAGAAGGTAAGTACATTTTAAAAACAACTTGTTGCAAAGGGACCAGCTGAAGGGAAAGTATAAGTGGTGGAAACTAAGCTGAGGGGGTGCTAGGAGAAAGATAGGGAATAATTGGATAACATTTGCTGAATTTGGGGATAAGAACCTCATTAAGAGATGAATAAGTCCCAAAGGCAGAGAGAAGTTAATGGTCCATCCTGTGTAAGCAGTAACACAAAACACTGTGTGTTTATGTTGGTTATCTTCATGCTTCAAGTGCACTATGAAGCCAAAAGCTATGCCCTTGTCTTCAATCACTCAATAAGGGCTAGTACAAAGTGTAGCAGTACTACCTGAAGTGTTTAACACTTTCATAAAAGGTTTTGGAAAATCCCTACTATTTTAGCCCAAATAACGGCTATTATATCTTGCTACCAGCAGAAGGCAGGAAAAAGGAAATGGTGTCATCTCCAGCCTGTGAAAGTTACTAGACTGCCAAACACTGTTCAGTTCTTTGATCTTTTCTAGTCCGCTAAACCAGCTTGCTTATTTTGGGATTGGTCTTCAGTTGTGTTTTACCAGTGTAACTTTATGGTTGGTTAGGGATATGATATATATTTTACTGAAAGCTATACCAGTGAAGCCTTATTGTGGATGCAGTTATACCAGCATAAAGGTGATTTAAACCTGTATAATTATTCCCCTTCCTGTACAGGAATGGTTATACCAGTATAAAACACATCTATGCTGACATAACTGCATCCCAGCTAGGTGGCTTGTACGGGTATAATGAAAGTGGTGCAGCTCCACTGTAGGCAAGGTGTAAGTTATCTGGCTTTCAGTGTAATTAGTTTGCAGCTCCGTGTTTTAGCAGAATTTTCTGTCTTTAGGTTAGTAGTCCCAAGCAAAGGGTTAAAGACTTTTCAGGGGCTGGAGATGACATGGTTAGGATGGCTCCTGTCCCCTCTATTGCTCTGGATAATGCATCTTTAAAGGTATATACTGAAACCCTGCAGGATTTAGTCTAGATTGCACCTGCCAGAACACCCTGTCGCTACAAATACTATTAGATGCAGGTTTAATAAATGCAAGCATCTAAAGCCCCTGGTGAATTTCACTATATAATCTTACTACTGGCCCTCTATTGGCTACAGGTACCATGGATGATAATTTCTCATGCAGCTGTCTATCCACCCAATAACTACAGACATCTGACTTTCAAGGACTTACGTGTTCTGTGTGAAAAATATGGTAAAACTACCGAAGCCAATTCCCCTTTGACTATTCTTTCCATGGTTCAGACAGGCACAATTATTTTTACCACCATGTTTAAATATGAGCCTTGTCTAAATTTAGAGCTTCCACCATTATTCCCATCAAGAGTTTGCCCCCTTTGGGAATCATAGGTTTGAAAAGTCCTGACGTGTGGACAGGGACATTGAGTTAAACATACTAAATGCCTTGGAGCTCTGTTCATCTGCAGAAGACTTTTAGTTCTAGCATTTGGATGTGGCCACTTTCAGCAGATGACTGGATCAAGAGTAGTACTAAAATTGCCAGAGAATCCAATCTCCTGTGCCTGTAGAGATAGAAAAGGATTTGGTTGCTCTTGGATCCTGAAATCTGGTAGGAAAGACAAAACATTGACAGAGGAGTTGAGCTGAAAATCAGTTGTACTCAGGTAATGGTCAGTTTTGTGAGAGTTCTCTGTAATTTAAAAAACTGAGGAAAAAAAAACATCATAATGAGAGTAAAAAAGATCTCTCACTTCAAAAGTAAAGAAACTTTGTGAATAAACTTGATACAAGAAAATAGGTGTGACTGAGCTATAAGGAATGACGGTAGCCGAAGCTGAAGAAAGCATTTGAAGTGTTGGATGTTAGAAGCACTGGAAAAAAGCAGTTTTTACTGACTGACTTTCCTCACAAATTTCACAATATTCCACTAGGATATTCCTATTGGTTTGCTGTAATGTTGGAGGGGATTAGAACATCCTTTGTTAGTTTCTAATCATACCTTTTGGGACTTTTTTTACAATGCCTCGCAATTTTGGGGGTGAAAATAGTTTTCTTTATATTGTCACAATTGCTTTTACTATTTTTACTGCTCAGGAAGTTTTCTAAATGAAGTTTTTTAAAAGAACATGTTAAGCTGGTAAATCTTCCTTTATTTGGGGTCTGACATCACAAAAGTTGTTTCCTGTTTTCATCTGCTGGTAGGAGATTATAATTAAGGCTAAGATTTAGTCACAGATATTTTTAGTAAAAGTCATGGAGAGGTCACGGGCAGTAAACAAAAATTCACTGCCCCTGACCTGTCTGACTTTTACTATAAATACCCATGACTAAACCTTAGCTACTCCTAGGGCACCGCTGCTCTGCGGGGTCCCGGTGGCCGACGGCTGGCCCCTGCTCAGGTTGCAGCGGTTGACTGCCTATGTCCGCCCACTGTTTTGAGGCTCCTGGGGCAGCTCTCCGTCAGTCCCTGGGGCCACTGCTGCTCCAGCAGTCCCTGGGGCCAGCCACACCGGCCACTACTCGGGCAGTCCCTGGGGCCAGCCACACCAGCCACTGCAGCTGTGGAAGTCAAACGTGTTGTGGAAAGTCACGGAATCTGAGACTTCTGTGACCTCCGTGACAGATACGCAGCCTTAGTTATAATATGGTCTGAGTTGGCATATTATGGGACTGAAGGAAACCCAATTAGCTGCATGTTAAAAATGGTCTTTTCTATTATTTTCCTCTTTGTAATTATTCCTTGCTGTAATAATTTGAGGGAGGGATAATTGTTTCATTAGTTATGACCTGTTCAGTTAATCAGATACAGGAACAGTCTGAACTTTTTCCAGGCAATCATGTTCCTGTATAAAAAGTAAATGTTGGATTTTTTCCCCAGTCCCTTTTGGGGGAAGAGATTTATTATTTTACTATTGTGTGATCAATTCCATTATACACAGCTTTTGGGAAATCTTTTGATCAGTTCATCTCTGTTCTGGATTTGGTTCCAATTTAATACAGGTTCAGGAGGTTGTCGTTTCTCTAGTTGCTATCTTTCTCATTAGCCCAAAAGTGAAATCTTGTGGTAAAACAGGTTCTTCTTAAACCTCTTCACAGTAAAGGGCCGAAAATTTAAGTCCCTGACTTAGGCGGGTGACATGGATGCAAAGTTCATCTCAATAATAATGAATTAATTCCAATCTGTGGTGGAAATAAGTAGTTCAGAATATTAGGATTGGAGGCAGAAAAAGGGATCAAGTTGTTGCCAGAAGCCCACATTAAGAACCTCTTTCACTGAAAGGAATAAGTCTTGGTGAAAGACTTTGGGCATTGTATGAACATCTATTTGATCTCCCTTGAGCATTCAGTTCCCTTAGATCCTTGACATCTCTCTGAAAGCAGAGCCTCAGACCCAAAACTGAAGGGTAAGAGGTCCACACGGGCTATCCGGAGTTTAGGGAAGACCTACCACTTACTGTAGAGAGTTCAGCAATGGAGGCTGCTTCTCAAGAACAGATTCTGGAGCCAAAAATAGCAGTTTTCAGAGTAGCAGCCATGTTAGTCTGTATTCGCAAAAAGAAAAGGAGTACTTGTGGCACCTTAGAGACTAACCAATTTATTTGAGCATAAGCTTTCGTGAGCTACAGCTCACTTCATCAGATGAAGTGAGCTGTAGCTCACGAAAGCTTATGCTCAAATAAATTGGTTAGCCTCTAAGGTGCCAAAAATAGCAGTGAGATCCACAACCATTATAGCCAAAATTATAGGTAGAGCGAGGGGAATTGCTGTAGTTACTGTCAGATTTGAGGCACTTGAAACTGATAGCCTCTGTTACAATGCACTGACATCTGGTAAGAGTTTTGGGTATTTTTGGGGTGGCTGAGTTTTTTACTCTGGTCTCAGAATCCCCATCTGGTTGTAAGATCACTAGATGGAGCTAGAACCAACGATTACTACGGTTGTGAGTGTTAGCCAGCAACTGAGCAAATCTGGATCTAGTGACTGGGGCTCTTCAGGTACCCAGAGTTTACTTTCAAAGCCTTCTTTAGAAAAGAAAAGCAGCAGGCACTGCTCCCCCTCATTACAGGCATAAAGGGTACTTAGCCACTCCCTTAGGGGCATCTTTTCCCTGATACCTTTCAGGCTGCAGTTGCGCTGATCCATTGGACGTTTGAGCATCACATAACACACATTATTTACAATCTAACCTCTTTTTACATTTAGCCACAGCCCTACTGCAGTGATGCATCCTGGCAAATGCCTGTCTGCAGTCTCCCAGGAGTAGAGTGATAGTTACACCCTGAGCCCTTGAAGTATTCCATTTATCTGCACCTGAATACTGTTCCTAGCTATAACATCTGCAAGGAAGGCAGCAAGTTACCAACTTTGGCTGATTATTTATTGCATTAAGTTGGTCTTGCATCTGCACACTAATGTTCTGTTTAAAATTGTCATAAAATTCCACTTCAATCAGTTTGACACCGCTGGTTTGGTTTCTGAAACTACATAATTTACCTGTCAAGGCGAGGTTACACAAGTTGGATGTTAAGAGGGACAAACTTTTTGTTAATTACCCAGTTTTTTCCCTTCCAAGATAAATTTAAAATGGAATCTATTCCATATTAGTTTGCTGTAAATGGATCAGACATAAGCTTGTTATGACTTTAATTAGTGATGATTCTGAAGTAGACAGTTAGTTTCACTAGGCTGAAGGCAGCTTTGATGGAACTTCATGTAACATTGTGATGGGATCCCTGGGTACAACCTGGAACTGGGCTATCGCTGGGTCCCCTTAATTCTCCAGCCTGCATGGTCTCTCTCAATGCTTTGCTAGTGACCAGCAGCAAACCCCTCCAGGTGCTGTTATCTCTCAGTACAACAGCATGTGATGCCCTACGCCCAGCTAGATTGCATGTATGCTCCCTGAACCACTCACAAATCACACAGAGATAGGCACCAGCAAATCTCCCAACCCCCAATCTTGCATCCAAGGAATATACCGTCTTGCCCTGATCAGAAGCCTGACTAGTGTAAGTTTTTTACTGAGTCCACCCCTCCCTTGATGTGGAGAGTGGACACATTAGCCTTTGTAAACTGAACTGAGATTTCCCAGCCACTTCAAGCAAAACACACTGTTTTGGGTAACATATAAAACAGATTTATTAACTACAAAAAGATAGATTTTAAGTGATTATAAGTGGTAGGCACAAAAGGTCAGATATAGTTACCAAAGAAAATAAAGGGTAAGTGCACAGTCTAAATCTTAAACCTTATTAGACTAGGCAGTATTTAGATCAAGCAGTTTTTCTCACCCCACTGGATGTTGCAGGTAGGATACAGTTCTTAATACACAGGCTTCCGCTTTATGCCTGGGACCAGTCTCCTCAGTTCAAGTCTTTGTCTTTCCAGGGTTCTTCTTGCTTTCAGTGTAGGTGAGGGAGGAGAAAGTTAAAAGCACAATGCCCCTGTCCCTTATACTCTTAATTCTTGTCTATGGACAGAATCTAGCCCAGGCATACCTGATGGGACTTGCTGAGTCACAGGGTTGAGTAGTCCCCATTGTGTGGTGCTTCTCTTACAGAATTGTCAATCCTTTACAACTCCACTACTGAACTCAAAATCACTTAACTTCATACACATTAATGATATACATATTTTGATAGAACAGTGAGTTTCAGCAGATCGTGCCCTTTCATATAGTATCTTACATGACATACTTTGAATGAAATATAATTATATGACGGATGAATATGGGGTTTCAGGGTGCTGCTTTGAGGTACAGAGTGCCACAAATATCTATTAGAGAAGTGCAAAGTTGCCACTGGATCTCTGTTTATAACTTCTTGTAACAATAATTCAGGGGTGGTCAACCTGTGGCTCTGGAGCCACATGTGGCTCTTCAGAAGTTAATGTGTGTTATAGGCACCGACTCTGGGGCTGGAGCTACAGGTGCCAACTTTTCAGGGTGCCGAGGGGTGCTCACAGCTCAACCCCTGGCTCTGCCACAGGCCCTGCCCCCCCTCCCCTTAGCCTGCCATGCCCTCGCTTCTCCCACTTCCTCCCTTCTCCCCGCCCCCCCCCCCCCCCAGCCTCTTGCATGCCACAAAACAGCTGATGGGGAGGGAGGGAAGGGGAGGCAGTGATTGGCAGGGCCGCTGGTAGGCAGGAGGCTCTGGGAGTGGGGGTGGTGGGACTGATGGGGGGCTGCTGACATATTACTGTGGCTCTTTGGCAATGTACATTGGTAAATTCTGGCTCCTTCTCAGGCTGGCCACCCCTGCAATAATTTCTCAACCTGGCATCCTGTTCTGGCTGTCACTGTTCAGTTAGTGCTCAGCCCTCCTTCAGGAGGTTGATCTGCAGTGGCAATTTCTGAAGGGAAAAAATTGACTAATTACCTGTGACTGGTAAGATCTCTGTGTATGGCCTCTACAGATCTATGCTTAACTTCCATCCTTCTCCACTTCCTTAGGGTCCATCTCTTGGTATTCTGAATAAGTGGAGAGGCATTGAAGGTGGTAGGGGCTGTAGACTTCATATCAAAAGCCTTACTCTACAGGAAGTATGTACCCTTTTAAATGGCTCTAAGTTTGTGGTGCTGTAAGCATACAAATCGCTAGTGACGATCTGCAGACATTACTCTTGAGAACTCTGATTACAAGTTTGAACCCTTTGATGGGATAGCCTTGTTTTTTTTTCTTGGTGTGAAAATCACGGCTTTTATTAAAGTTCTCATAACTGTTGATGGCCCAATCTTACACATTTCCTTCAAGACACCCCTCAATACACATCCTCTTAAAATTAGTCTAACTCTATATCAAAATAAGCAATTCTAGATGCAATTTTTTTCCTCCCGACTATTAATACATTTTAAATTAAATTCAGACTTTGGTGGCTTGCCCATTATCTTGCTTCGGAATTATGGATGAAATCCTGTTTAGGTTGCCGACCTATCCTAACTGCCAAAGAGTTCAAAATGCCTATAGGAAAAGTGTTCAAAGTTAAGTAATGCTACAGCAATGTGGTCATAATGCAATAAAACGTTCTGATGACTTTTTATTCTTTTACTCTTAGGAAATGGATACAACATACGCAATCTCCTGAATGAGGAAAGTATTCTTCTCTTCACACAGCTGAAAGGAGAAAGGTGGGGAAAATAACTTTGTACATAAAGGTTTTAACTAAAATATATTTCAAGTTTGTGTGCAGTGTGGTTTTCTATTATCCAATTACTCTTGAATATAAAAGGGCCTTTTATGTCCATCTGAACATTCTATTTCTTAAAAATTTGCATTTTTAAATGTTATAGGTGTGCGTATACAAAGTAATTTTTCCACTACCAAAAATAGGACACCTGAGCTCCTATGGAATTAAGAATCCTTTTTTTGTCAAAAGGAAGGTGATATGATTGAGCAGCTCATAAAAATGTTTTTTAAAACTTTTATTTCTAATTAGCAGTAAGTATTATGAAACCTATAACTTTCAAGCTGAGTAAAATGTCATCCCAAAATGGTTTTGTTAAAAATATATTACTCTAAATACACACTGATCTTTACAAATACAGACATTTGAAGAGCTTGAACTGTATGCAGTTTTTAGAATAGGTACCTTAAGTTTGACTCTTAAGTAACTTGATTTTCAAAACTGCTGGGCACCCAACACCTCCCAGAGAGTTGTCATGCCCAAATTTAGAACTCAAAAATAAAACAGAGTGGTCCTGAAATTACACAGATTATTGAGAAATGGTCTATGGCTTCCATAGTCTAAGTAAGTACATGCACTGAGACTGAGCTTCAAATCCTAAAGCCAGAAAATTAAGGCACTTAGAGTCCCTTGTACCAATTAACTCTGATCTCCTGTGTGTATACAGTATAAAAACTTGATTCTGTAACAGAGAGGTAGTGGTATTAATTTTTTAAAAATCAGATCTTAATAAATGAATTGTTAAGTTTTGAACTATAGCGTATGGTTGAAAATTTATACCAGCTTGTCCTGTGCCCTCTCCTCAAGTCATCCATGGTGGATATTGTTAGAGATTGCAGACAATTGTGAGATTTTTCACATGCCCTTTTCAAATGCAAAATGCCTCACTTTCTGAAACTAGACCAATGGAAAGTTGGTGTTTGGGTAAGTTTTGGACAGTATTATTTTTTTATGGTAGATTTTCTATATTGCTTGTCACAGCACATACCTCAGGCCTCTCTTTATCTTTGTGTCATTCATAATAGCAATTACAATTGTCTGTCCAGTTTGATGTCACTGCACTGTAATGTATCTCAGGGGACAAGACGTTAACCAGAGCTGACAACTTTTCTCTCTGCTATCTCTGAATGTCTCTTTGTAACAACTGTATTTTCTCCTGGCAGTTCAGTGCTTTCATCTTTCTTCCTTTTTTTGAAAAAGAAAGATGAGATCTAAGTAATCTCTCTTGACACATCCTATGTTGCTTGACAAATTACCTCTCGTTGAAATTAATGAACCTTCATCTCATTGGTAACCCATTCCCCCCATTCAATAACAATCTGACTGAATGCTGGACTATTTCCAAGTTGTCTTTTGTATACATTGGAATACAGATTTTCATTTTAATCATTTAGAAGTCTGATCACGCTGCATGCTGAGTCTTCTTGTCCTTATCAATTTATTGTTTAATGCCTAACAAATATAGTTTCTTTGTCAAGTTTTAACAGAATTGATGGTCATAAATGAAAATAAAATACAGCTTTTATATTTAATTTTTTACAGATGAAAATATGAATATTTAAGTCGAACATCCCGAAGGTTTATTATAATGCTTGAGGACCTGTTAGAATCCCTTCTCTGCAATCCCACCTAACACTGAAAGTTGAAATGGTCAGAGAGAGAGTACTATTCTCCTCAGGTTTCCATGGCCAGCGATCCCAGGAGGCTTCCGCAAACTTGTTGATTTTCAAGCCAAGAATTTTATTTAATTTTATTGGCCTGGGGTTAACATTCTAGACCAGGAAAATGCTGAGATCGAAGATCTCAAATGTGTGTATCAACATTAGGGACAGTTGTTTTTTGACAAAACAGAGAGATGTAAATGGGATCAAAGGGAGTCACTGAATTACTAGGCACACTCCTGCTTTGTATACTTATCAGATTGCCATGGTTTAAATAAGACATTTTAATTGTCTAGGCACATATTTAGAGTACTTCTGTATGAATTTGATCCATTTAGTGTTAAGACTGCTTCACTATCAATAAGCAATTTAATTATCTTCACAAAATGTTTGTTAGTGCATTGTTAAAATATTACCGGCAGAGCTAGTGTTAATGCCAATAGTTGTTCTTCGAGTGTTTGCAGGTGTATGTTGGACTCAGGTGTGCACATCCTCAGTGTGTCATAGTTGGAGAACTTTGTGTAATAGTACCTGTCGGGGTGGTGCATGTGCCCTGTGCCACCTCAGGCCCCCTCCTGAGGCTACGTAAAAGGGTCGCACTGCCCCTGTGCCCCCAGTTCCTTCTTACTACTTGCAGCCTGAGTCGGAGATCCCTGTGCAGTTTACTTTACAGTTACTGCGTTACAGTGAGTTTTCTCTGTTGTTTTTGAAGATTGTTAGTAGTAGTTTAGTACCCACTACTTAGTTTGTATTCATTTTAAGTAGTTAGTTTGAAATCTAGTGATATGACCTCACCAGGTTGAAGATCCCCCCACACACACTGATCGCACAGTGCTTGCTGTGTCTGGATGAGTGACGCAGCAGAAACGTGCAGTATCTGCTGGTCATTCAAGAGAATGCAAATTCCTGGAGAACTGTATCTCAAACAGCACCTCGTGGAAAAGCCAGGAGGCCTGATTAAACACCAGGGCCTTTGACAGATCATCTGGCCCCTTACACTGCCTCGAAGGGGGCAGTGGTCTCATATAGACCTCTAGACCAGCTATATATGAAGACTACAGAATGAGTGTATGGTTCATTCTGAATATGTGGGTATTTTATTTTACCTTGCATCTTTTACCTTGATAGTATGGCAACTGCCAACCACATTAGAATTCTTAACGTTTACCTCTACTATGCTCCATGACTTCCTCGATAGTAATGAGGACCTCTGGGAAAATCATGAACGTACAGTGTACTCCTGAAGCCAAGTGTCTAGACAGCAGATGGTGTGGATAACGTTAGCCTCCCAGGCTAGTCAAGTTTCATTACGGCCTAAGATAAGGATAAACCACAACTATTCAAATATTCTCCCTTTTCTGAATTACCTCTGCCATTGCACAGGAAAAGGAGGAAGTAGAAAAAGCTGAATAGGAGTTGAAAGCTGTTTGAGGACCCACTACCTGTGAATCACTTTGTTGAAAGTCTTGGTAGTGATTGTTATGCTAAACTTCTGGCACACATCAAAATAGTGAAGATGAATTGGCTTCACAGTACCTTGTATTTGGTTTGTCAGCTGCTAACTAACTTCAAAGCTATCTGCAAAAGTGCTTGGACATTCCAAGAATATCATTCCTTTGAAAGAGGGGTTTGGAGTGGAGAAGTTGATAGCTGCCTTCCAGTAGCTTCCTTAACAAGAAAGCCCAATGTGTTTGAGTTAACACAAGCAACAAAGGCATTTAAGCTGGTAAAGAACAAAGTCTGAGCTAAGTGAGGTCTCAGAAAGTCTGGTTTTTATTTATTTAAGTAGCAGTGCTTGCTTATGATCCTGGTGCTAGCTATTCTATTAAAATGCAGCCCCAGCCAAAGCTGCTATGTCTAGTGTGTAGAGTTTGGAGAAGGTGTGCAGATATCTCCAAATTAGGTGCCTTGACTCTTCAGTGGACATCTGTACCTTCTTGTTCTGCCCACAGACTTAGTTTAATCTTCCTTGGACAGACTTCATTTTGAGATAAATAATGGAATACATTATTAAACCAACTAGTGATAGTGGAGGAGTAGACGTTTCCTTGGCCCCACAGTATGCCATGAAAAGGGAGTCTGAGTTCCTAAAACGGAATTGCAATGCACATAAAACTGGCTTTAATGACATATAGTTTATGGAAAATTTTCTCTTTAGGGGAGAAGGAAAAGCAGAATTGGAAAACATACTGGTAGTTGTGAAAATCAAACACTTTTTGAAAAATGTAGTCCTACATTTATAAATCTTGTCTAGCCTATTACTAGAAATAGTTGCACTGTATGTAAGGGAGCAGTATGACTGCTCAGAGCTCAAGTATGAAACTGCAGAAAAAACTGAGAGTCTCTGGATTAAGTTTAGAAGTGTGAGCAACAAGGGTGATGTCGTGGTGGGAGTCTGCTATAGACCACCAGACCAGGGGGGTGAGGTGGACGAGCCTTTCTTCCGGCAAGTCGCAGAAGCTACTAGATGGCACGCCCTAGATCTCATGGGTGACTTCAATCATCCTGATATCTGCTGGGAGAGCAATACAGCGGTGCACAGACAATCCAGGAAGTTTTTGGAAACTGTAGGGGACAATTTCCTGGTGCAAGTGCTGGAGGAACCAACTAGGGGTGGAGCTCTTCTTGACCTGCTGCTCAAAAACTGGGAAGAATTAGTAGGGGAAGCAAAAGTGGATGGGAACCTGGGAGGCAGTGACCATGAGATGGTCGAGTTCAGGATCCTGACACAAGGAAGAAAGGAAAGCAGCAGAATACGGACCCTGGACTTCAGAAAAGCAGACTTTGACAACCTCAGGGAATTGATGGGCAAGATCCCCTGGGAGAATAACATGAGGGGGAAAGGAGTCCAGGAGAGCTGGCTGTATTTTAAAGAATCCTTATTGAGGTTACAGGGACAAACCATCCTGATGTGTAGAAAGAATAGTAAATATGGCAGGCGACCAGCTTGGCTTAACAGTGAAATCCTTGCTGATCTTGAACACAAAAAAGAAGCTTACAAGAAGTGGAAGATTGGACAAATGACCAGGGATGAGTATATAAATATTGCTCGGGCATGTAGGAATGGAATCAGGAAGGCTAAATCACACCTGGAGTTGCAGCTAGCGAGGGATGTTAAGAGTAACAAGAAGGGTTTCTTCAGGTATGTTGGCAATAAGAAGAAAGCAAAGGAAAGTGTGGGCCCCTTACTAAATGAGGGAGGCAACCTAGTGACAGAGGATGTGGAAAAAGCTAACGTACTCAATGCTTTTTTTTGCCTCTGTCTTCACGAACAAGGTCAGCTCCCAGACTACTGCACTGGGCAGCACAGCATGGGGAGGAGGTGGCCAGCCCTCTGTGAAGGAAGAAGTTGTTCGGGACTATTTAGAAAAACTGGTCGTGCACAAGTCCATGGGGCTGGATGCGTTTCATCCGAGAGTGCTAAAGGAATTGGCGGATGTGATTGCAGAGCCATTGGCCGTTATCTTTGAAAACTCATGGCGATTGGGGGAAGTCCCAGAAGATTGGAAAAAGGCTAATGTAGTGCCCATGTTTAAAAAAGGGAAGGAGGATGATCCAGGGAACTACAGGCCAGTCAGCCTCACCTCAGTCCCTGGAAAAATCATGGAGCATGTCTTCAAGGAATCAATTCTGAAGCACTTAGAGGAGAGGAAAGTGATCAGGAACAGTCAGCATGGATTCACCAAGGACAAGTCATGCCTGACTAATCTAATTGCCTTCTATGATGAGATAACTGGTTCTGTGGATGAAGGGAAAGCAGTGGACGTGTTATTCCTCGACTTTAGCAAAGCTTTTGACACGGTCTCCCACAGTATTCTTGCCAGCAAGTTAAAGTAGTATGGGCTGGATGGATGCACTACAAGGTGGGTAGAAAGTTGGCTAGATTGTTGGGCTCAACGGGTAGTGATCAATGGCTCCATGTCTAGTTGGCAGCTGGTATCTAGCGGAGTGCCACAAGGGTCGGTCCAGGGGCCGGTTTTGTTCAATATCTTCATTAATGATCTGGAGGATGGTGTGGATTGCACCCTCAGCAAGTTTGTGGATGACACTAAACTGGGAGGAGTGGTAGATACGCTGGAGGGTAGGGATAGGATACAGAGGGACCTAGACAAATTGGAGGATAGGGCCAAAAGAAATCTGATGAGGTTCAACAAGGACAAGTGCAGAGTCCTGCACTTAGGACGGAAGAATCCAATGCACCACTACAGACTAGGGACCAAATGGCTCGGCAGCAGTTCTGCAGAAAAGGACCTAGGGGTGACAGTGGACGAGAAGTTGGATATGAGTCAACAGTGTGCCCTTGTTGCCAAGAAGGCCAATGGCATTTTGGGGTGTATAAGTAGGGACATTGCCAGCAGATCGAGGGACGTGATCGTTCCCCTCTATTCAACATTGGTGAGGCCTCATCTGGAGTACTGTGTCCAGTTTTGGGCCCCACACTACAAGAAGGATGTGGATAAATTGGAGAGAGTCCAGCGAAGGGCAACAAAAATGATTAGGGGACTGGAACACATGAGTTATGAGGAGAGGCTGAGGGAACTGGGATTGTTTAGTCTATGGAGAGAAGAATGAGGGGGGATTTGATAGCTGCTTTTAACTACCTGAAAGGTGGATCCAAAGAGGATGGATCTAGACTATTCTTAGTGATAGCAGATGACAGGACAAGGAGTAATGGTCTCAAGTTGCAGTGGGGGAAGTTTAGGTTGATATTAGGAAAAACTTTTTCACTAGGAGGGTGGTGAAACACTGGAATGCGTTACCTAGGGAGGTGGTGGAATCCCCTTCCTTAGAAGTTTTTAAGGTCAGGCTTGACAAAGCCCTGGCTGGGATGATTTAGTTGGGGATTGGTCCTGCTCTGGGCAGGGGGTTGGACTAGATGGCCTCCAGAGGTCCCTTCCAACTCTGTTATTCTATGATTCTATGAAATGTTTCCGATATACTCCAGTAGGTGGACCTCTAAGCACAGTTATTTTTTAGTTCAGCATCTGTATTCGGCTATTTTAGGGGGTTTGTATAATGCACATCATTTACATGGTACAATAACTTTATCCAAGGAAATAGGACAACCTGTCATTTTATTTACTTGATAGACCATAGTGATGTCTATTGTATAATGCTATATAAAAGTGAGGTTGGATGACTCTAGTTAGGTAATAGAATACAGAGCATTTTATCTAGTAAGTTACTTGTTCAGATATGAGCCAGGTTAGTATTGAACAAGATTGAGGTTTTCTGTTAGCTGTACTTTTTGAGGTATGAGATGAAATGGTGACATCAGTTTACTTTTTCTTGGGCACATCCATATCATAGTTACCATACTTTTGGTAGGCTTAGCAGAGAGATCAAGGATCGAAGGTACCTGAAGACTGAACTTCTCTGTTATTGCAGGACGTGGTACATCCATACCATGGGCATGAAAAAGACACAATGGCATTACAGTGTGTTATTCCATTGATGCCTCCAGAGATGTGCCTGGTCTGCTGACAAAAATTTAAGGCTTCAAGGCTGTCAGTTTAACACATTTTACGAAAACTAATCAAGAGCTAAAGCCAAAAACATGTTATGCCCCAGTGTAGTTTCTAACATGATTGATTTATTTGCTTTGTGCTGAGTCTGAGTCCACATCAGCTGACTTGGACTTGCAAGGTTCGGGCTGCGGGGCTAAAAGTAGCAGTGTAGACTTTCCCACTTGGACTGGAGCTCAGGCTCAGAGTCCAGGCTCCAGCTATTTTTAGCTCTGCAGTTCAATTCCTGTGAACCCAAGTCACTTGACCTGGGCTCTGAGTCTCTATGCCACTGTAAAGACATACCCTTAGTCCCAGGTGGTACAAAACTGACTCAAGTGCATCATATAAGCCTCTGGAACAAAGTGTCTTGTTTAAGTAAGGGTCTGGATGTATTCTGTTGATTTTGTAGTTTGTTCACCTGAGAAAGAGGAACAACTTACCAGTACCTCCCTGAAGTAAAGGACGGCCCAGTTTACAGACTAGTGTGGCAACAGAGATTGATCCTTGTTCATTCCTGATCCGTTGAACCAGACACTTGCCTGTGGACAAAGACATTTTTTGTTGGTTGGTTGTGAAAGAACACTGAGTAAAATCTCTTGTGTGTGTACGCTTCCTCCGGTGTCGTGGTCATTTGTTAGGTCTGGGGGCAGCCAACTGAAATGCTCTCTGCTTGAGCCTCGTTTATATGCCCAAATGCCCCACAACAAATTTTTTACTATAAAGTTGAAGACATTTACAGCAGTACTCATACTGGTTGCGCACGTGGAGAGCCTGCCCCCCCGCTCTGAGTGTACCTTACTAGTTCATGAGCGCGACTGGTCTCCTCAGTTCCTTCTCTACTGTCCCCGGCCTGAGACGGAGGTCAGCAGACTCATTAGAGACTTTCTCTCCCTTTGTTACAATTACCTTTCTAGTTAGTTAGTTTGTTACCAGTAGTACTTAGTTTCCATCTCTCTCTCTCTCTCTCTCTCTCAAAAAAATACTTTCTTTATTCCTGTCAGCGACAGCCGCTTCCAACATGCCTGGCTCCCCAGGCTTTAAGCGCTGCTCTACCTCCAATGATGCCATCCCCCTGTCGGATGGCCATTCAAAATGCATAAAATGTTTGGGGGAGTCCCACATCCCCTCCCAAAACGTGCCCACTGCAGCAAGCTTAAATATAGGGCATGGAAGGACACGAAGCTGAGACTAAAACTGCTCCTCCTCCAGAAATCCTTAGGGTCAGCTTCAGACCCAGGTGGTGACTCTGGCTCCGCTGCACACCACAACCCCCCCGCCTCAAAGAAGGACAAAAAAAGTCCAAAAAATGGCACCTTCTCTCACCCGCAAAGGGAACTTCGTGGGAAAAGAGTTCCCTGGGCGGGTCTACAGCCTCCCTCCCGGCGCTTCCCTGGCTGAGCACTTTTGACGTGCTGGGCTCCTCCGGCGCTGCGTGAAACCCGGCTGCAGCGGTACCGCAAAGCTTCAGGCGCCTGCCTCTCATATGGCACCATTCGGCACCGTTTCTGTCGTGGAGCCAACACAGGCTGATAGGCCTGACCCCCCGCGGGCTGTTCTTGCTCTCCCGGCACCGGCACCTGCTGGGCTGGCCAGCAGTGAAACAACGCTTAGGACACTGGTGCAGAGGAACTTTTCTTCATAGCAGATTCCTCTTGCACAGCCCTCACCTCACAGAGGAGCTCCAGCACTGCAGTTTACACAGTCAAGGGACCTGCTGGTGTCGCCCATCCTGCAGTCACCAATACTTAATGCCTACGTCTCTCCAAATGCTCAGTCAGGGTCTGGACAGCCTTCATCCAGTGATGAGGAAGCTAGACTGCAGGGGAAATGCTCACCATATCAAATCTCCCATCCTCAGACCCCAATCAATAGAAGTCATAGAAAAATTACCTCATCCTACTCTCAGGATCCTGCCCCGTGGTATGTAAACCCCTGGATGGCACCACCTATGCCCTTCCCACCACTGGCAATATTGGACCCCCCCCGGGGATACTGTTCCTGACGGCTTGTAGTCCATCTTTGTGTGGAATGTTGGTGTAGAGGGCTTCTACATCCATAGTGGCTAGGATGGTGTTTTCAGGAAGATCACCGATGGATTGTAGTTTCCTCAGGAAATCAGTCGTGTCTTGAAGATAGCTGGGAGTGCTGGTAGCGTAGGGCCCACCTGAAGTGTACAGCCCCCCAGCCTGAAGCAAATACTCACCAGGAACCACACAACAGAACCACTAATCCAGGAACCTATCCTTGCAACAAAGCCCTTTGCCAACTGTGTCCACATATCTATTCAGGGGACACCATCATAGGGCCTAATCACATCAGCCACTCTATCAGAGGCTCCTTCACCTGCACATCTACCAATGTGATATATGCCATCATGTGCCAGCAATGCCCCTCTGCCATGTACATTGGTCAAACTGGACAGTCTCTACATAAAAGAATAAATGGACACAAATCAGATGTCAAGAATTATAACATTCAAAAACCAGTCGGAGAACACTTCAGTCTCTTTGGTCACTCGATTACAGACCTAAAAGTCACAATTCTTCAACAAAAAAACTTCAGAAACAGACTCCAACGAGAGACTGCTGAATTGGAATTAATTTGCAAACTGGATACAATTAACTTAGGCTTGAATAAAGACTGGGAGTGGATGGGTCATTACACAAAGTAAAACTATTTCCCCATGTTTATTCCCCACCCCCCCACCCCCGTGCTGTTCCTCAGACGTTCTTGTCAACTGCTGGAAATGGCCCACCTTAATTATCACTACAAAAGGTCCCCCCCCCCCCCGCCCTCCTGCTGGTAATAGCTCACCTTACCTGATCACTCTCGTTACAGTGTGTATGGTAACACCCATTGTTTCATGTTCTCTGTGTATATAAAATCTCCCCACTGTATTTTCCACTGAATGCATCCGATGAAGTGAGCTGTAGCTCATGAAAGCTTATGCTCAAATAAATTGGTTAGTCTCTAAGGTGCCACAAGTACTCCTTTTCTTTTTGCGGATACAGACTAACACGGCTGCTACTCTGAAACAGTATTTTCTGATAGTCTTAATACAGCCTCCTACTATAGCTATGCCCCATTTCCTTTTTTCATTTTGAACATGTTACTCTGAAATATTTACAGAAATATAACACATCCTAGAAACATTAGGCTTTAATTTCAAATGAAATGAAGACTTTAACTGTAAAAAAATTAAAATGGAGGTGATAACATAACAGTTCTTTCTGCCTAATAGGAGACAAATTATAAAAGTGTTTTTATGGCATTGGTTGTATGTCAGCTGAATGTTCTGTTGACTTCACAACAGTTCTTTTTAAGAAGGTGGTGTATGAATAAAGTAAGTTTGGGAATTCACTAATTGGTGGTTTCTTGTTCTAACGGTAGTAAACATGAAAGCTCCTGTTCAATACTGCAGTTTTATGAAGAGAGTTTAGGGATTATCAACCATCAGTATATGAACGTACCTAAACCAACATGCCTAAAATCATGGGATAGGAAAGAAGCAGTTGAATGGGCCAAAGTCACAAATAGTTTTTTTAAAGTAAAATATAAACATTGTCAAGAGTTAAGTAATATGGTAAAGTTGTTATGGTAAGATTGCAGAAAACCAGTTTCTTTAGATTCTTCAAAGTCAAATATGCCATTGAATGGAATTTTGTTTATTGAAATGGAAGAGCAGAACACAGAGTTTGACTGTGCAAGTGAAATATTTCCATTGCCATTTTCAACAGAACATAGCCACCATGGTAACTTAGATCCTTGTCCTGGGTTTCTACTAGTTCTTACATTATTCATGTAGGAGCAATGAGTTTTTTCATCAACAACCCAAAAGGCAGTGTTCAACTGGTGATTATTCCATAAAGGCAACAGAAGACGATACCTGAACTTGATAAATTGTATCCTTCCTTTATGCTGACCTCACCTTGATTGTAGCACAAAATGGGCAATTTAAAGAAATTAAAGTTAATTAAATATAGAAAAGTTTTTCAAACATAATTTGTGAAATTTTATTACTGACGGGGGGACTCCCCTAGGGTGCAGTAGTCTGTACATTGAATAGACCAAGGACCCTCCCTTATGTCTCAATAAATGCCAAGTCAGCTCTGGGGCTAATTAATCACAACAAATTTACAATTAAGCTTATGAGGTAGGACTAATTATATAGCCTGGCAGGGAAAAAGTGCTGAAGGAAGGTCCTTGAGAGGAAAGTCTGAGGCTCCCAGTATTGGCCCATAAAGTACAATTACGTGATAATTGCAGAGGTCATGCTGCACCCAGCAACTGTACCCTCATTATTATTGTAGCTGATTTTACTAATATTGGTAAATGCAAACACTTGCTTTTTGAGTAACTAGAATTTGTTGAACGCTTTTATGAATTCATAGCTAAGGCGCCTTGGCAGTTGTGGGAATAAGTTAATACCCATGTCTCATAGCTGAACAAATATTTTAGCTTATAAATAAGGCTCAGTATATTTTAAGAGCTAAATAAGTTTTGATCATGTTGAATGTTTACTTTTATGTTTTTCTACTTGTTTCTGTTTTGTTTTTGTATTTTTGGCTCAGGATCTCCTTAGAGCTCATAGATTCCAAGGCCAGGAAGGGACCATTGTGATCTAGTCTGATTCGTATTGGTTAAACTTTAAATAAACCAAATGAAAGTATAGGTGGATCAATCTCATCCAATCAGTCTAGGCTAGATGTCATTTTACTCTGCATCAGTAAAATAAATTGGTCATTGAATGGCCAGACTAACCACACTCTCCAGATACAAAACGAAGAACCTGTTTTGCTTTCTGAACCTGACAGAAAATGGAAAAAAAAAATGCAATTAGAGTTGTACGATAGCAATAGTACAGTTTGCACCTCAGTTTTCCTCAAAACAATCCAATTCTGGTTTTGTGATTTATCCACTTGGGGGATCAGAATTATTGCCTCAATGTCCTTACCTTTCTGTATTCTAAATAAGTGTATGACACAGTGCCAAGCTTGATTTTAAATCTCTTGGATTTACTTAGTCTAATTTGTGATTTATTATATTCTGTTTTACAACAAACAACTAGGGGGCCTGATTCTGCAAACACTTAAACATATTCTTAATATTACATACATACATAGTTCCATTGATGGCATTACCTTTGCACAGATGAAGAGGGTTAAGCTTGTGCAGAAATTTGTGGGATTTGGGCACAGGCCAGCTCCTAAATCATATATAGGCATTTTGAAAAAAAACCCTAAAAGCACAGACTCCAAAGACTGTCATTCCAACACATCTGGATATAATATATTTGTAGAGTATTTTTCTAAGTAATAGAATCAAGTGAATATGCAATTTGTCTATTATAAATATTCATATGCAGAATTTGAATAAGTTATGCCTTTCCAAAACATGTTGTTCCATAAGTTAGAAAACAAGAAAATGCAAAGATACAGCCCCTCTACCTACACCTTACCAAAAATGCTAACATTATAAAACCAAAACACAAACCTTAGAAAAATCAAGCAATGCAGTGCTAAGGTAACAGTTCTCACACAACCTTATCTCTGACCCCTATGGTCCCTTCCCTGAGGTGTCCTTAGGAAGGTCACAGCATCTTATGTCTCCCTTAGCATTTTTTGTCCATTTGTGTGGTCTCTGCCAATAAGCAGCAAATACTTCTCAGATTGTTGATGCACAGAGCACTTTGAGGATCAGTTGGACTATGAATAATTGTCTTGGTTTGGGGTTGTGTGCAAAGACAGGAAAGTACTGTGACCTTCCCAATTTCTGTTTGTATTCCTATGGGTGAAGAGTTATGTGATTGTGTTGTGTGGGAAGTGTCACCTTAAGTCTGCATTTCCTGCAGCTTTTCTAGGTTGTTTTGGTTTTGGGACTCAAACTCTGACATTCTGGAAGAGCACAGGGCCCTGTTTTGTCCCTGCAATTGTAACTCCATGTCAACAAGCATTTTAGCAAGTGAATTTACATGCTCCCTCTTCCTCCCTCTGCCCCTTCAGAAAGTTGGGGTAGTGAGGGAGGGCATGACTGCTGGGGAGGAGGTGCTTCCCTAGTTCTCCTTATCTGTCAGCAGCTCCTCTCCTGGCCTCTCCATGCCCACCCGGTGGGGTTGAGTGACCAATAGGAGAAAGGAAGCTAGTGGTGGAGGAGCTGCAAGGAGATCAGTTACAAGCTGGGCACAACACTGGGAGGAAGAGGAGCTGGGCTGTGCCCACTTCACCTCAGAGTCGAGCTGGGGGGTGGGTCATCTGCACTCCCCTTTCCCCAGTAGTGGCAGAGAAGAGGAGCCCTGGAATCCCTTCTCACTGGGACCTGTGCATCTGCATCCCTCAGGGGCTTCCTGATAGAGGGAAAGGGCTGTATGGCTTCCCCCTTCCCTGTCCCTGGGGGAAATGGAAGTCCTAAGTCTCTTCTCCACCTGTCACAATTAGAGTAGGTCTGTTCCTGTTGGTAACCATAAACTTCAGGAGGTCATGTGAGGAGGCTATGTCTGGAGGGAGGAATTCGAGGGAAGGAGAATTGGAAGTGAAATGCATGACTGAAAGGGGACAGTTAGCCAGACCTCTATGGATTTTAGAGAGGCTGCAGAATCAGCTTTAAACAGCACTCATGCTGAGGAGAGCTTGCAAAGACAATGGCTCTTTAAGTGCCACCATTTCATCAAAAGACTTCCATTTGCAAAGCAAGCTAAATGTAAGTTGCCTCCCGCTCCAGTAGGCATATGAAACAGTGGTGGTTAACGGAGCTCGTATGTATCCCAGAGCAACCCAGTGAAACTTTACAGAACTAAAAAGAAAATCTAATACATTTTAGGTTGTTATATTTTGGTGCTGGTTCTTGGTCCTGGACTCTAGATCTCAACAGGGAAAGTCCAGTGAAATGTTTTGTGGGTAATGCCTTTAAATCCCTCCCCTGATCTCTATGCAAAAAAAAGCACTAGAAGAAAGTTAAAACATTAAATAAGTCATTTTATCTTAGGAACGCTTTGATCAAATGCCTCCAAACTTGAGCCACAGACTCTACCCCAGGCCTAGAACTAGTATAGCAGTTTTCAGTCTGATTATATATGGGGATTTTAGAGCAGTTTGAAAATTCAGCATCCCGTTGAAACTCCCCCACATAACATGGTGCATCTAGAGTGAGCACTGTGCATTAAAATGTGTACTAAAAGTTCTAAAAGTAATTTCTGCTCTTCAAATAATTTTTGCTGTGACTACACAATATACATAAAGTCACAATAATCAACTAAATAAAGCAGCAAATGAATAACTTTTATAGATAAAATGCAGTGTCACAGCAAGGAGTGATTTTGTAATGACAACTGACGTAGTGGTTGAGGGAACCTTAAGATCTTGGAGATGTCAAATGAATAGGTTTAACAGATTTCATTAATCTGGTAGAGGCTGATCTGCCTGTTTTTAGTGTAAATGGGGTGTGTGTGGAGGGGGGGCGGGTTGTGTGAAAATCACTGTTGTATCTGGACAGTGTTTCCGTGCTGTTATGAATAAAAGTTGCCTTGCTGTCCACTGGCTTTTTTTAGGTTATGATATAGGCAAGTGGGGGAGCAGTAAATTTTTGCTGAAAGATTGATCTGTTAGTTTGAATAAACTAACTTCCATGCTTTTTGTATTTCAGGCCAATTATAGAACATTCATTAAATGAGTCCTCTTCCTCATAGCCTGTCCAGCAAATTGGAGATCATCTTACGTTGGATATTGGGGGATTCTAAAGAAGTCTGTAATTACTTTTCAGCTGGAATTCTCTTCAGGTCTGGGAATATATTGTTTCGTGGACATTGACACAGATCTCTTTGTCAGCTGTACGTTGTAAATTTATGTAACCATTTGTGGTCACACGAGTCATTTCTGGTTTTGTATCAATAAAGAGTAAATAAGGTAAATCAGAGACTTAAATTCTTCACTTTTATAGCACATTTAAGACTGTATTTTCTGGCACTTTATGGGGTTTTTTCAGAAAAATCCAGATGTTTGTATAACAGGCAGTGTCTCACTTGTAACATTCATTAAAATATGAGCTACACCGGTGAAACTTTTCAGGGGTTTCATCGAAAGTGCTTCTCACTGCTCTAACTGCTCCCAATGAAGCCAAAGGGAGTTTGATTGTTGACTTCAGTGGGAATGGAGTTAGGCCAGTGCAGAGCACTTTTGCATATCCTGCCTGTAAATGTTGTGATTTTAGTTTTGCTGAATTGCTATTGAAATCTAGGTGGTCTTATGTGTCTTACAAGCAGCCCAGAGTCCCACACCAAAAGGTGAGCTTCATAGGAGTCTTCTTATTGTTGAGCTGGGTTACTGATTTAGTTAGAGCCTGCTGCATAATCCTGTGCATTTGCTACTCTCATCTTGAAATACCTGACGGGTCACTTGCATGTCCTTCAGCATCCTTTGTTTTCGAGACGTTCTCTGTTAGCTGCAGACAGTGATCTCTGAGCATTACCCACTATGGCAGGTCTCAGACACTTATCAGAGTGAAATAAAATGAAAGCACCTCTCCTCCCCTCAGGAAAATATGATCCATTAGTTTTTCATTTGCCAGAAGCATCAGTTTTTAATATTTTTCCTCTCCTTTTATCTCCCAGGAATATCAATCTGCATAATCTATTATTAATACCACAGCAAGAAGCTCAGCTTCTCAGAAATCTTTACTGTAGGTCATAAAAGTAGGTCTCCCTAGAGCCGTTTAAAATCTGAATTGGATTCAGGTAAGCTGTGAATACTGCTGTGTTTTTGAAACAAAACATCTTTACGGTTCTTAGTTTATAAGAAGATGGTGCTCTTTTCTGAGGCAGTGTTGGTTAGGGATTAGAGCTGGGAGTTTGGACCAGCACTGACAAACTAGGATTATGTACGCTGCAGTCAGGAACGTGATTGCAGCTCGTGTGGATATACCTGGGTTAGCTTTTATTGAGCGAGCTCAGGTACCATGGCAGCAGGAGCTTCAGTGCCTGCTAGCTACCCAAGTAATTACATAGAGTTCTGGGTGGGCTTGTACAGTCTGTGCTGAAGCCCATACTGTCACAGCTTCACTGCTTTGGTACTCACTCTAGCTTAATCAAAGTTAGCGTTGGTATGTCTGTGTGAGCTGCAGTCGCACCCCAGGATTGCAGTGTAGCTGTACCGTAGTGTGGGGGGAGAGAGAGAAACCTTAAAGCTTTTGGAATGGGGGGAAAAGAGAGGAAAGTTACCCTGAACAGGGTGACCTCTGCTACACAGAGATGTAGAGAAGCGTGTAGGAATCTGGCCTTCGGCAAGGTTTTCTAAACAAATTTAGTACCCAGATCACCCCCATTCACACTGCACAGGAAAATCTCTGTTGGCATCCTGCCAGCTAGAATCTTTCAATGCATAATTCTGGCTAAGGCCGTTCCAGTGCTGTTAGAACCTGATCTCACTCCCACTGAAGTAATTGCCAAAACTCCCATTGACTTCAGTGGTGAGGAATCATGCCTACTTGAGGATGTGCTTTATTTCTTAAAGCCTAGCTTTGTGAGATGGATCTCTCACACAGGTGGAGAATTGGCTCCTTGCTTAAAATAAAGTTATACACATTATAAAAAATTGGAGAAAGAGCTGGGGTGACTTCCTCGTGTGAAAATATACAGCACCCATGAGCTGAAGTAATTTTAATAGACCTATTACAAGTACTGTGTTCTGATGAATTAGCTGAATTTTGGGTTGCTTATCCAACGTACAGAATCAAGAATTCCGATGTTTTTTGATCAAAATAAAATTTAAAAATAAGAAATTATGGAAAGTAAAATAAGGATAGGTGATAGTGTTTTCAAATCTGACTAAATCAAATCACAATAAATCAGTCTGTTCACTAAGGGCTTAACTGACTCCCATAGGGTAGCATTTTCCAAAGCGTTCGATTCCCAGTTCCAAAATTAGCCTAAGTCCCATTGTATGCAATGTTGTTGTAGCCCTATTTAGTCCCAGGATATTAGAGAGACAAGGTGGGTGAGGTCATATCTTTTATTGGCTCAGCTTCTGTTGGTGAGAGAGACAAACTTTCACGCTTACACAGAGATCTTTTTCAGGTTTGGGAAACCAATAAAAGATATGACCTCACCCACCTTGCCTCCCTAAATCACATTGCAATTCACCGCGACAGTTGTTAGTACACTCAAGTTACTCCACTGGATCTAGCCAAGCTCAAGGGAGAGCAGAGTCAGTAGCCACACTGCAAAACAACAGTGGAGCTACACAGTGATTGGATTAGCAGCTGGTGAGTAACATCCACACTGCATTACTAGCTCAAGCTTCAGCAGCATTGGAGCTCCATCCAATCCCCGCTGAATCCCCTTGGATGAGCTAGCTAGCTCAAGCTTAAAGCACCACTTAACTTGAGCTAGAGACTTGTGTGTGTGAACGGGAGTCAGGTTAAGGGCAAAATTTGAATTATAGCTCAAGCTGACACTGCAGTAAAGACAACCCCATAGGTTCCAAAGTGCCTAAATCATATCTGAAAAAGGAATGTCATGTAGGCATGTTTGAAAATTTTGTCCATTATCTAGTGTCTAATTATCAAGGGGTGGTCAAAACAGTGGGGAATATACTCCAGGGAACAGTCCTGCACTGTAGGGGGATGGACTATCAGATCTCATATGCAGGTCTCTTCTCTCTACTATGAGCTGAAAAATCTGAACATGCATTTCCTATGCTGATTAGATCCAGTCATAAATCTCACAGTAGGACTGCAGTCCAATAAAATTGATCTTGTGATCCAGTATCATGCATATTGATCTCCTGTACTTGTCACATTTTTTTCAGACATCCATCTCAGATGTGGATCAGCTGCCTTAACAGAATATTATAGCCTTATAACCTTGGTATGACTCTTCCCCTGTCTAGCATCGTTCTGCATTTGGTTTCATTTTCCTCTCCCTCCCTTTTAGATACCATTAAGAATTAACCTTTGCAAAGACGGATGTTCTCACAACTCTAATGCTGTAATGCAGTGCATTTTATGATCATCCTACATTAGTGCTGTGTGTGCTTTGTTACTGGAAGGAGATATTCTTGTCATAATACAGTGGACATAAAAGCAGATGCAACTTTCCTAAACAGCATTTTATTAAAAACAATAAATAACTAAAATAACACTGATCACTCAGCAAAATCAAGGCACTTACAATGTTCTGCTAACATGGAACTTAACTGCTTAATTTGTCCCTTTCAGATGTGCACAATAGCCCCTTTGTGTAGTGGTTTCTAATTAGAGAGCAGAGTTAATCAGGTTTTCTAAAAGCTACCTGGGATCTAGATGCATAGATTCTTCTTTGAGTGAGCGCACATGTCCCTTCCGCTGTAGATGTGTGCGCTCCAGTGCCAGTTGGAGAGTTTTTCCCTTCGCAGTACTTCTCGTAGTGGCACAAGCACCCTCTGCTGCCTTGTACACCACGCGCAGGCACAAAGGGTCAAGCTGCTCCTGACCCCCTTTAGTTCCTTTCTGTCTCCTGGGATGGTTGTTGGAGCTCCCATTCTTGCCTCTGCAATTCTCTTCTAGTGCTGTAAAAGAATCTGTGTAGTTAGTTAGTACAGCTTAGATTTAAAAAAAATTGTACATCTCTGGCACCTAGTTTGAGTACCAGTCTTGGTACCGGAGATATGCCATGCTTCCAGGCTTCAAGCCCTGCCACTCTTGTCTTAAGGCAATGCCTATTAGTAACCCTCATCCCAGTTGCCTTAAGTGCTTGTGGGAGACTCAGGTAAATAACAGATGCAGCTTCTGTAAGGGCTTTAAGTCCCATTCAAAGGAGGACAGGGCAGCCAAGTTTACGTATCTGTGTCTGGACTCAGCACCCCAGCATCCATCAAAACTGTCCACCTTGGCCCAGGTCCTGAGTGCTGCAGCATCAGTTAGCAGAGCGTCTCTGGCCTTGCTGTACCAAGAGGCAGATCAGTGTCACTGGTGCCAAAGAGACAGCACCACAAGTCATGCTCGGTACCAGGTACTCAAAGAGACTGAGCTCAAATAAGGATTTAAAAATTGTGTGCTCAAAAAGGAGGCAGTCTCGGGAGTGCAGGGGAGTTAATTGACTCCAGAGCCCAGTACAGGCCTGTTTAGATGACTTCTGAAGTGCCATTGTCAGTATTGCCTCAGACTCTGGTATCACAGGACTATAACACTTTCCTGGTTCCATGTAATCCTGAGGCCTTTGAGGCTGCGAGAGAGAGAGTGACTCTCAGTGCCACCTTCACCAACAGGCCTGGGGTCTTGCGTGGCACTGGCGCCCAAGGTACTGACACTAGCAGATACACATCCTCATCACCTGGGACCAGCAGACAGCTGTTAGCCTACCAGTTAAGATGGTACCATTTAAGGGAAAGCCGCAAATGATCTTGCCAGCAGCCCCTTCTGATTCCTAGCCTGCCTCTCTGGTACCGATGAGTACTGCTCGTCAGAGTCAGAAGTGAGCTCCTATGTGTCTCAGCCTCGCTACTCCCACCAACCGACATACAGTACCTCCCCGCCTTGGTTTCAGCCTCAGCTCCAGCATGGGGCATGCTGAATACACCTTTGGGCTGCATGTAGTTGGAGATCGGGGCTGTATCAGGCCATTTCGGAACCCATAGGTGTTTCCCCCTCAATAAAGAAGTGGGATACGCCCTGCAAATTCTACCCCTCCTCCCATCCCCTTCCCCATCCTCCTTCAGGGACCCCTCTCATGAAACTCTTGTTGCGAGAAATAAATTGCTGCTTCTTGTGGGATCTATAAATCAGGTCCCTCTATTGCTCATGGAAAAGGGTTTTTATTCCTTATGCTTCCTGATCCCGAAAGCAAAGGGGGTTTCAGGCCTATTTTAGGTGTAAGAGAGTTAAAGAAGTTCCTAAAGAAATCAAAATTCTGGATGGTCACTCCAGCTTCTATTATTCCTTTCCTGGAGCTGGGGGACTGGTCTGCTGCTCTTAAATTAAAGGACACAGGAAATTTCTACGATTTGCTATTAGTGGGTTCCCACTATCAGTTCAAAATGCTGCCCTTCATGTATTCACAAAGTGTATGGCGGTGCCAGCAGCGTTCCTTCAGCAGTCAGAAATCCACGTCTTTCCTTATCTGTATGACTGGCTAATAAAAGGTCGATCCAGGTCACAGGTGTTGTCCAGCGTAGACATAATCTGTTCCACATTGGATGGGCCTGGCCTGTTGATCAACTCAGGAGTCAGTCCTGTCTTCTCTACAGAAAATAGAATTTACTGGAGTGGTCCTGGATTTCACGACAGCCAACGCCTTACTGCCAGAGGCAAGGTTTCAAACTATGCAAATCATCATTCTAGACTTAAGAGCTTACCCACGCCCCCACAGTCAGAAACTGCCTCAGGCTGCTGGGGCATGTGGCAGTGTGCACTACTGCAGTAAGCCAGGCTGTGTTTCAGACTGCTGCAGGGCTGGCTGAGGCGTACGCTCCAAGGAAGCACCACATAGACATAATAGTTCATATTCTAATTCAAATGTTATCGTCCCTAGATTGGTGGACAGATCCGGGAGTATCTGCAAGGGAGTTCCCTTCCACAATCTCTCACCTTAGCTGTGGCTGCCTTGGGTCTCCTGCAGAAGCAAGGTCTCCGTTCTCCCCAAGATCTCAGTCTGCCTATATATACCAGGGAATTGCGAGCTATCTGATCAGCTTGCGTGGCATTCCTTCCCCACATCAAGAGAAGGGACTTGTGAGTTCTGATTGACAATACAACAGTCTTGTTTTATGCCAAACAAGGCAGTGCCTGGTCTTGGTTGCTTTGTCGGGAAGCCATTCTACTTTGGAACTGCTGCATTGCCACCTTTATACTTCAGGAAGCGGCTTACCTTTTCAAGGGCCCAGGATAAACTGGCAGATCATCTGAGTAGTTGTTTATCAAGCACCACGAGTGATCCCTGTGCCCAGACATAAGATCTGTTTTTCCAACTCTGGGGAGCTCTCTGAGTGGACCTGTTTGCAACAGAAGTCAACAGAAAATGTCACCAGCTTTTCTCCCGAACAGGCCACAGCCCGGGTTCATTGATGGATGCTTTTCTACTGCCCTGGTGAGAGGAAATCCTGTACGCTTCTCCCCACCCCCACCCCCCGAATCCCTCTTCTGCCCAAAGTTCTGTGCAAGGTCAAGCAGGACAAGGCTCATCCTATTCTGATCGCCCCAGCATGGCCCTGTGTGCACTGATTTTCAGAGCTCTTAGACCTTTCAGCTAGTCCCCCACTGCCACTTCCACTTCATGCAGACTTGATTTCACAGAATCGTGGCCACCTCCTACATCCCAGTCTCCAGACCCTTCACCTGACAGCCTAGAGGTTTCATGATTAGCATGGGTGGAGGAATACTACTCTAGGGAAGTTCAGGAGGTGTTGCTAAATAGTAGAAAACCATCAACTAGGAGTACTTACCTGGCTAAATGGAAGAGGTTCTGTGTCTGGTCAAGACTGAAAGAGGCTTTCCCGGTCCTCACTTCAATTCAGCACACGCTGGACTATCTTCGGTCCCTAAACCATCAAGGATTGGTTATCAGCTCAATCAGAGTGCACCCAGCAGGTGTCTTGGCCTTCCACCCACCTGTTGATAACCCCTTTGTGTTTTCCAATCTGATGTCTGTAAGATTTTTAAAGGGCCTGGACAATTTCCACAGGTGCAGAATCCTATTCCCCCATGAAGCCTGAATGACACTGATGGGTCCCCCCCACTACCTCCTAGCCTCTAGTGACCTGCTCTCTGGTGCACCTTTCTGTGAAGATGGCATTTATGTTGGCCAGGAGAGTGGGGGAATTGAAGTCATTAGTATCCAATCCTCCATACACCGTTTTCTACACAGACCAAGTTTACCTTAGTCATCACGCAAAGTTTCTTACCAAGGTGATTTCCAGTTTTCATATTAGCCACACAATCTTCTTGCTGACCTTCTTCCCAAAGCCTCATGGTCATAAAGGTGAGGAGAGGCTGCATACGCAAGATGTTAGAAAACTTTAGCTTTTATTTAGATCGTATTATACATTTCAGGTCTTTAACTCAATTGTTCATTGCATTTGCAGACAGAATGAACAGCTGTTCTGTATCCACTCAAAAGGAATTTGACTTGGATATCCAGTTGTATTCAGCTATGTTACCAATTGGCTAATGTGAAGTCTCTGGATAGAGCATTGGATCATTTGACTAGGTCCCAAGCAGCCTCTGTGTCCTGTATGGGTCATGCTCCCATATTAAATGTTTGCAAAGTGGCAACCTGGTCATCAGGTCATACATTTACTTTTCTCTACTCCATCGCCTAATAATCTAGAGACAATGCTAAATTTGGACTAATGGACTTCTAGTCCCTGTTCAACTAGAGTCCGAGCCCCCCACCCCCTCCTTCCAGCTGGGACTGTTTGTGAGTCACTTATAGTGGAAAGGACATGTGCAATCACTTGAAACTATTAACCTTTCCATAACTGTTGTTCTTCGAGGTGTGTTGTGCATGCCCATTCCACGATCCACCTTCCTTCCCCTGTCTATCGGGGTCTTGCTGGTTGGAAGGAACAGAGGGGGGTCAGGAGCAGCTCTACCCTTTAAGCCTGTGCACGGTGTGCGAGGCAGCAGAGGGTGCTTGTGATGCCCTGATGGGTACCCCGAAGGGAAAAACTCTCCGACAACTGTGCACTGGAGCGCGCACACACACCTACAGTGGAATGGACATGTACAACACAACTCGAAGGACAACAGTTATGGAAAGGTTAGTAACTATTTCTTTTTTTAAAGCTTATGATTAGCCAGTAGAGGGGTTTTCAACCTTTGGCTGTCCCACTATGGACATTTTATTATGGGACCACCTCCAACTTAGCAGTATGGGAAGGGCAGAGTGGTTGCCTCTTTTGACTCCTGTTTAGTCCCAACCCCCTGGTGGAGAATACTTGATCTAATCTGACTTCCTGCATAATGTAGGCTATGGATTTTCACTCAGTAATTCTTATGTGGAGCTCATAACTTGTGGTTGAACTAGAGCGTATTTTTGAGAGAGACATCTGGTTTTGATTTAAAGACTCCAAATGATGAAGAACCTGTCCCATCCCTTGGTAATCTGTTCCAGTGTTTAATTACCCTCACTGATAAAAGTGTTCCTCTTAATTCCATTTTGTGGAGAAGTGAGTGCTGTGTTCCCTTTGTTTTATTCTGAAGCAATTAATCATGAAATATTTTAATGCTGTATGTTAGGATATATTTTTTTAAATGTCACATGTAATTGCTTTTCTTTTCCTTGGTGGAGGCTGTGAGGTTTGTCTGTTTGTTTGCCAGCCACACCAGCACTACACTCAGCCTCCCACTTTTGTTTAATGCCCATCAAACGTCTACGGATTTAATGAGCTGGAGGAGGTTCAGTGGAATTTTCCCCCAGCATTGCATGTTTATTAATGAGCTTTGCTGTTCATTGCAATGTGATATTGTTAGTCCTGTTGCAGTGCAGAAAGCAATTAAGTTTTTCTTTTTTTTGGCTGAAAAGGAACTACCAGTTGAGCAGTGGCATGGACACAGCCCAGCGCCCTTTCCTTGGTAGCTGACTAGAGAGCTCAGAACTGGTGCAGAATACGCACTTCATTGCCGATAGAATGAGGGGTTGCACTGGCCACTCTTCTCTGATTCAAAGGAGCCAAGCACAGGAATGCCTGCCTGCTGTCTGCCCTCGTCACAACTGCGCTAGCACTAAGTAACTGCAAACACCAATGTCTAAACTAAGTGCAATAGACAAGGGTTTTCTGCATTTCTGTACATTTTAGGGGGAGATTTTCCAAAGAGCGTAAGGCTCTTTCACTGGTATTTATGGGCCTAAATCCCTTAAACATGGGAAATCAATGGGACTTGTGCTTCTAAATCCCTTAGGCACTTTTGAAAATCTCTTCCATGGATAGCAACTCTTAAAAGAGAAAACAGATTCTCTATTACTTGGGTCAGATCAATGCATTGAACTAAAAGCAGAAGGTACGGCTGCTTCATTTAGGAAGCAGGGAGCCCGTCTTGGCCCTTCCTCCAGTATGTGGTTCCAGAGTTGTTCAAGTGATCACAGTCCTGTTGCTTCATGTTTTTCTTGTCACCCATTGAAAGGTCAGAAACCACTAGACAGGATGGGGATTGAGAAGTGGCAAGGAGCCCAAAGGAATGCTTTTCACAGGGCTCAAAAGGGCAGGAGGCTGAACTGGTTTCAAATTCAGAGTGAGGGAAATTCTTCCACTTGTTAAAAGCACTGCATATTTTCTTGAGTAATATTACACAGAAAACAAGACTATGGGCCTGATTCTGATTCACACAAATGCCCTTTTACACTGGCAGAGAAGAGTAAAAGGGCCTTAGTTTAAACAAGAATCTGACCAATGCTTTACCCTGCTCTGTACAACATGTGCACACAGGAGACTTAATTATAGCACAGGGTTATAATGGCCATTGGCCATCCCTAGGGGAGCCATCAGAACATGTTTGCTGGAGGAGCTGCACTTCTCTGAGGCACGCTGCGGTATGATAGAGATAAACACCTCACTCCTTTTAGCACACCAGGCAAGACTTCGGGACTGCTCAGTTGTCTGATAGAGAAGGCAGAGATTTATTACTTGAGATCACATTTACCCATACACCTTGCAGTTCAGGATTGGCCCTTACAGTATGTTTTCCCAGTGCTGTTGTCTAATCTGGTTTTAAATCAGATCTGCCCACTCCTGTAGGCCACTATATCGTTTGCATTGGATTGAAGTACACTGGAGTGCTATGGTCTGATTGCTTTCTCTTGGGACTCAGCTCTCGCAAAAACAAGATTCGTGTTTCATGGGTAATAAGCAGTTGTAACGAAATAATTATTGGGTATCATATGAAAGAGATTCCTTCGCTAACTATTCTGAATTGGATTTTGTACACTGTCTGTGTGAGAGAGACCTAGCTAGAATGCACAGGACACCAGGACCACAGGCTTGGTAATGTGAGGAATTGAGAGGATGGGGGAGCTTTTTTATTATGCGAAAGCAGAGTGATAAGACTAGGTGGACACAATTACAGTTTGATGGCTGTCTCCTTTGGTATTGTGTCAGGCTTTCCCTTATCCTCCATTCTGACTCCAGGGCTCCACCTGCCTGTGGTGTTGGTAATGAGGCATGTGCTGGACTACACACACCTCTGTATTTGCGGGGCACTCTCCCCTCTAGTCTTCCTCTTCAATAACATAACAATCTGCAGCTGACAGTGGGACGGAAGAGCCCTGCCAAAACCAGCAGGCAGGGAGTATGGGCCAGACTTCGCCTTATACTCAAGAGCTGAGAGCATCACCCTCTGATAGCTAACATCCTTAGAGGGGCCCAGATAGAGTCCGGCTCTGGTTCGACAACGTGACCAGGGAGACAGCTTATAATATTGTCTGAGGAGCATTCCATTTATACTGTCTTGGAGGAGAGCTGCCCCTGCTCAGAGTGGTGATCTCAGATTCTGGTCCTTCTTGCGATCTTTCTCGCTTGCCCTGTACGAGAGAAACAAACATACCATAACTTAGTGCCTAAGATCTGCAGGGGCAGTATGGCAAGCGCTTAGTAACAACAGGTCAGGAGCTCCCGTGGTTGACTATTGCCAAACATAAGACATGAAAATAAGGCTCCTTTCGCCTCTTCTCAGCACATTTAACATTTATTCCAGTAGAAGCAGGTCTTGGACCAATACAGAGCCTAAGGAAATCAAGTTGAGAGACAGCCAGCTTGGTATTTATAATGCAGACTCCGGGCTCTTAATTGCAGGTTTGAGAGACTCCCCCACACTTCACTACCCCCAAAAGAGGACGGAGAACGAACACAGGTAAGACCCAGAGAGCATGAGCTCACACAGGGCTCCTGGATCCCTCAGCTGGGCTTTGATCAGACCATTGCTCCAACACTTTCCTCACCAGGGAGGGCAAAGAGGAACAATAGAGCCACTGTCCAGCAATCTCTCTCCAGGAAAGAGGAAGAGAGCAGGGCTGCTGTTCCCAGGTGTCTGCCCTTGGCTGGCTTAAAAGTGAGGAGCTGATTTCCATGAGGAACTCGAGAGCCCTGGTGTGAGGGCAGTCACCTGCAGCCTCGAGTGCTCTATAAGCTGACTTGTGTTCTAGCCGCTGGAACCTCTGCCTGTCCCACCAGCAGTGAGGAAGACACCAGGCGAGGACACCCACTGCCAGATTGCTGCATTCAGAAGTTCATGGCAAGTGTAGTTTACGTTAGTAGCTAGTTCGTTACCTCAGGAAAATGAGCTCTAGAAGGTAGGAATCTGCTTGCTAAGGCCTTTGGTGAAGAGCCTGCGGCCATTGACTTGATTTGGTGATCAGTCTGAGTCTTTACAAGGTCCTCTAGGGATTCCCACTTGTGAGGCACCCCTGGCGTTAAGCTCATGAAAACCCTCTTTAAAGCCATGTCCAGTGGGGTGGAACAAGCATCTCCTCACCCTGTTGAATGTTTGGTGCTGCAGGGTATGGAAGTTTCACACCTCTGCCCCAGTGCCTCAGTGCTTTCTCCACTGCTGCACACAGCACCCGATATCCGTGCTGTGTCTGGTCCATCTCAGGCAGACTTTACTTTTGTGCCCGGTCTTGTCTGGTAAATATTTCTGTTACTGTCACGGCAGCTGCGTTTCTGGTTGTGGCACCATCCAAGGCCAGAGATTTTAACAGGGAATGCCTAAAATTGCTAGCTATGTATGCATTTAGCACAAACTCTGGTGTCCTGCTTTGAGGCCTCAGGGTCACTGGGAAGGCTGGGCAGAATTTTGAGAGGTACCAGGAAACAGATCTTGCTTGCTTGCTGGAAAATGTGGGTGGAGATTGATTGGCCTTATTGGTTATTCCTTTTGCTATTGTTCCCTCCCCTCAATACAGTTCAAAATGCTTTCTTGCTGCTCTAGGAACTCTCTCATTTTCCTTTTCAATTGGCTTCTCTCACCAGAGAGGACGGTTTGTGCCAAACATTCCTCCATATTATCCTTTCCATTCCTTACCTTCTATGGCCTGAAAATCTCCAGGCTCAGGACCGAGGAAAGGGGCAGAAACTAAAAAGTAAATAGAGAGTTTGGGGGCCAAGTTTTCAAAACAGCTCTGCTCCCATTTGGGCAACTAACAGATTTTGGAAAGTTCCCTGCACCTGCCAGCTCCCGTTGCGAACACAACCAGCTGGCAGGGAATATGTTTGAAAACAAGGGGAGCTGCTGAGTGCTTCAGAAAATCTGGCTACAAATATTCCTAATGAATCCTAACAGCATCCCTGTGAAATAAGTACGCAAGTACTGAAATCCCCATGGAGCAGAGGGGGGGGAAGGTAAGTGATTTGACCAAGATCATGGCAAATAAGTCAGATCCAACACTTGATGCCAGGTCACCGGGCACCCAGACCTAAGCCTAACCCCCTAGATCTCAGTGCCTGGCAGGCAAGTCCGTTAACCTGATGTGTAATTAATTAGTAGCCGTGCATTATGTTGGTAACTATTATTCTTCAGCTCTTCACAGGCTTGTATTGACAGGTCCCTACTCCCAGGGCTAAATCAACAAAACACAGACAATGGGGGGAAAAGAGATGCAACATAACAAAGTAACAGTCAGGAAATAGCTTGCTGGTTCCACAATGTGTATTGCCATTTTGTGATGCTTTGCATTGCTTTTTTTTTTTTCTCGGTGTTCATGCAAACTATGTACCTTCTGCCATTTCCTTCTTGTTCAGATCTGAGTCCACCCCGTGAGATATTTCTATGGATGGCGTAGGGTATGACATCCTTCCTTGCAGCTCTTTCTGTGGCCTGGGGAAGGGCCTTGTGCTTGAGTTGCACAGAACAAGGCCAGAATCTGCAGAGCACATGTCTGCCTTTCACCATTTGGGGTTATAAGTGATGATTACTTTACTACCCACCTTAGGGGTGGTAAGCAAGGCAAAAACCTCAGCATGGCTAGAGACAATGTGCTTTAACTCTGGTACACCAGGATTTACAGGAGCCAATAAAACCAAACTTTGTTCTAGATCAGCTGGCAATACACAAACTAAAGTGCAGACAATTTTAAGAAATCTGCATTACCCTGTGACCACCACTGATTCTTTCTTAGAGAGGCCCCAAGTAATCCCTGCTATATCTTCTGACAACCTGTCAGAGACTGGCTGAGTTCTGCTGGATAGGGTCTTTACTTGAACCAATTCCATTCGAGAGAGAGCTTTTCTATCCAAAACGCCATGCTTGGTCTGCTCATTTGATTTTTACCCGACATCTCTCAAACCCCTTGTAAGCCTTGGACTGACTTCCTCAGGTTGACTTCGTTGTTCTCGTGTTGGGGGGTCACTTCCTTAGTTCCTGTTAAGGTGCTGTTTTGTTCTCCCTTATTTCCAGTAGTTAATCAATTGGGTCTGAATCTTTTCTCACCTCCACCAGTACAAACAGGAGTAATTGCATTGAAGTGAGTGGTGCTATACTATGTAAAACTGGCCTGACACGAGCATCAGCCCCTAAATGCAGTGTTTGAAAAATATATTTATATCCCATCTGTTTGCTAATTCTAAATACTAGGTGAGCGTCGATACCGGATAGACGCTAACGTCTTTATTTGGGTGTCCTCTCAGGGCTTGTCAATGCAGCAATTAGTGCACAGAAAACCCGGGTGAATCTACAGTGCACTGGGTGGCCGCACCCTGACTTGCTGTGTTGACCCTGCTACCGGGCGCTAAAAGTTCTGTAGTGTCTTTTGACGTACTGCTGTTTGAAACCGGGGTGCGTCAAAGTACAGTGCAGAACTTTTAATGCACGGTAGCAGGGTCCCCATGTCAAGTTGATGCACAGCAGACATTAATGTGCTGTAGATTCGCACTGCCGTGCGAGTAGCCAAGCTGCTGGGACCCAAGCAGTGAAGGCATTAACATTTAGAGCACGCTATGCAGTCAGCAATACAAATATAATCAAACCCGGGGGTCGCCTTACAGGGAAAGTTTCTCTCTCTCCTCTGTGGAGAGCCGTTAGCAAAAAAAAATGTGTATGGGAACAAAGGGATATGTGGATAGAGAAGAGCATTTTACTGAAAGGCGGCTCTGAATGTCAGCTGCAAACTCCTTCCCAGACCAGACTGCAGTTTTGGTTTTTGGAAGAACGTGTTGGCTTTTTATATTGTTTGCACCCCTCATGAGTGCATCTGAATGTCAAGGGTACAGACAAAGCGATGGTGCTGTTTCTTCTCTTACCATGAAGGGCAAAAATCTCCCCTTAGCTATAAGTGGCAAGTCCCCACCCTGCCTACAAGCGTGGTCTGTCCATTGACAGTAGTGGATAAACTCCTCACGTTTCTAATACAGAATATGGGACCAGTGATGAGCTGCCAAAATCTTAACAACGGGTTCCCTCCTCACCCCACAAGGGGGTCGTTGCCCACCCCCGCCCCCTGGGGCCTCCTGCCCCATCCAACCCCCCCGCGTTCCTAGATGCCCCCCCAGGACCCCTGCCGCTTCCACCCCCTCCCCTGTCCCCTGACTGCCCCCAGAACCGGGCAGGAGGGTCTCGTGGGTGCCCACCCCACCCCTAAGAGCCAGAGGCACCTGCCGGGGGGCGAGGTGGGGAGTCCCAGCAGTGCTTACCTGGGGCAGCTCCCAAGAAGCATCTGGCAGGTCCCTCTGACTCCTAGGGGCGGGGGAGCGTAGCTGGGGTGGAGCAGCCACTCCCCCACTGATCACACTGGGAAAATTTGGTGGGTGCAGAGCCCCCACCGGCAGCTCTCTACCCCACGCCCGGCCCCAGCTCACCTCACCTCCGCTCCACCACCTTCCCTGAATGCACCGCCCCGCTCTGCTTCTAAACGCGCCCCCCTCCGCCCCCCGGCTTCCCGCGAATCAGCTGTTTGGCGGGAAGCCGGGGAGGGCTGAGAAGCAGGCGGCGGCTTCACACTCAGGCCGAGGGTGGTGGAGGTGAGCTGGGGGGGGGGAGCAGTTCCCCTGCGCCCCTCCACCCCCCGGTTACCTGCTTGCGCCCCAGCTGATTCACGGGAAGCCGGGGGGGGGGAGGGGGGCTGGGGCGGAGAAGCAGAGTGGGGCGGCGCGTTCAGGGGAGGTGGCGGAGCGGAGGTGAGGTGGGGCAGGGAGCTGCTGGTGGGTGCTCTGTACCCACCAAATTTTCCCCTTGGGAGCACCCATGGAGTCGGCGCCTAAGGTGCCACTTTTGGCCGGTTGTTAAATTTAGAAGCCCTTTTAGAACCAGTTCTCCCTCGCGGAACAACCGGTTCTAAAAGGGCTTCTAAATTTAACAACCGGTTCTAGCGAACCGGTGCGAACCGGCTCCAGCTCACCACCGTATGGGACCCATATTCCTTGTGTGCGTACACTCATGCATATTCTGTATATATAGAAGTATATTTTCCACTCTGCTAAATCACCACTAGAGGTCAGTAAAATGTAAGGGAACTGATGAGGTCTTTCTGCAGAAAAGTCCTTTCTTTCCTCCTAGACCTGTTGCTTACATGTTCAGTTTCCACCTTGGGAGTGAAAGAGTTTCTTTATTCCTTTGGAAATGGCTCACGCTTCAATGAAGTGGAATTCAATTGCCAATGCTCCCATTCAGGTTTTCCTGGGGCAAAAAGTTCAGATGAACTAAAGAATCTCTTCCCCAGTTGCTCAGGGGGTGATGCATGGTTTCCTCCCAAATTCCCTTTGTTTGTAATAACTAGATATAAATGCCATCTTAGAATAATCTCCGTACTTTCAGGAGAATGTTATAAGCTTAATGTAAGCAGAGCTGCGGTTGTTTGGGTGTAACTTTTTCTGACTTTACACTCTCTGTTCACAGTTGTGCATCTCGTTACGCACAATGGTCAAGCGTTATGAAGAAAGGGGGAGTTGATTTCAGGGTGTGAGGGCAATCCACAGGTTCTCCTTTGTCAGCCTGATTTTAGTCTTTTGGCAAAATGGTGTGGGAATTTAGGGCTCAGGAAAGAAACATGATAATGCTGCCTTCAGCTCTGTGCTGGGCAAGCTTCCCTGGGGATGACTCACCCTGCATCACTGCTGCTGTGTCGGGTCCCAGCTGCATCCCGCAGCAGCCAAACTGTCTGGATTTCCTCAGATGAAAATGGTTTGGGTGGTGAAAAGGTGAGATCGTGTGTGTAAATCTTGATTGTTGTTCAATAATAACAGTTAGTACTTAATGGCCCTTTATAGATCTCAGCGGGCAGACATTACCGCCACCACTCACAGAGGCCTATCCGGAAAGTAAGGATGGTCGCCTGGCCCTTGGGAAACCAGGGTTCAATTCCCTGCTGTGCCACAGGCTTTTTGTGGGGGGCCTGAGCAAGTCACTTAGTCTCTCTATGCCTCAGTTCCCTATCTGTACATTGGGGTAATAGCACTGCCCTCCCTCACCGGGATGTTATGAAGGGAAATGAATTGCTCAGATACTATGGTGATAGGGGCCATGTAAGTACCATAACTAGAAGAGGAAACTGAGGCACGGAAAGATTCTAAACAACCGGGAATTCCTGTCACCAATCAGCAAAGGACACAGTATGGTTGATGGGAAGGTTTTGAAAGTTGAAAGGTGTTTTGTAGCTTGTCGGACCCATTCCTTAGTGCCTCCGTGCAAGAGAAACACAGAACATTATTTGAACCATTAGTTCCTACCCACCAAGCCTTTCTGGCGAGATGAACAGCTGTGCGAGCGTGTAAACTCTCCCCTTATTTTACCTGAGCTGCTTCCAAGTTTTGGCCACCCAACTGACATAGCAGGAGATCGGCCTTAACAAGAGCTTGGAAAGTCCCCTATCTCCCTTGAATACACGGCAACGGTTAGGTTACACGTGACTCACAGAAATGTGTGGGGCTGACTATTTAAGTCATTCTTAGGAGTGCCACCTGGAAATGATATCATCACCTCAGCAACCGGCACGACATGATGCTCTGAATCTTTAAGGCAAGAACATGTAAATTGCTGGACTGAACATTCACCAGCTGGGGTTGGGGCAAATGGCTCCGTGGAAACCTTTCCTTAGCTGTCTCTAACTGCAGCGAAAGTTGAATGTTTTGTTGTAATTAGAAGAAAATAAAGATCACATTTACACGAGTATAAATTTGGAGTATACTGACAGCAGAATCTGGCTCTGTGTATATGAAACCATAACCGCTCTCGAGCACTTTTATAACACTATCAATAGCTGATATGTATGTAATATAATAATGTTACATTTATTGAGCCCTTTAAGTGCAGGTGCAGGTATCTGATGCTTGAGACTGAAGAAAATAGAGAGGACGGAGAGGGAATCTTAAGAGTGTTTTTAGAAATAATGAATCTTTAATCTTAATGTAGAAAATGAAATAAAAGGAAAATAATGCAAAAAGTAAATAAAATATTTGTTTTTGTTTGATATAATACCTGAGTACCCCTTTGCGTAGGCGGAGGATTGATATTGTAATTTTGTATTTTCTGTTTCTTTTAATGTAGGTTGTTCTATTTAATTCTTTCTCTCTCTCTCGTAAAGTGCAAATTCTGCTAGTTCTGAGACTCGCCTTACTCTTTCCTATTTTTATTATTGTTTGTATTCCAGCTGCATGTAGAGGCCCCAGCTAAGATCAGGATGTCATGGGGCAAGGTACTGTACAAACATGGTGAGAAATACTCCCTCCCTGAAGTGCTTTCAGTCTAAATGGGTAGGGGCAGTAAAGTATTGTCGTCTTTTTGTTATGCGTTTATACAGCGCCTGGCACAATAGGGCACTATTGCAAAATAACCATATAACCCTCATTGTGCAGATGGGGATGTGCAGAACAGAGAGGTTAAGTGACTTGCCCAAGGTGTCTCAGACAGCCTGAGGCAGAGGAGGGGCTGATGTGTCAGGTCTCCTGAGAATCATAGAATACCAGGGTTAGAAGGGACCTCAGGAGGTCATCTAGTCCAATCCAGTGCTCAAAGCAGGACCAATCCCCAATTTTTGCCCCAGATCCCTAAATGGCCCCCTCAAGGATTGAGCTCACAACTCTGGGTTTAACAGGCCAATGCTCAAACCACTGAGCTATCCCTCCTCCCAATGTCTTAGCCTAGTGCCTTAACAACAAGAGCATCGTTCTTCTGATATTGATCGCCATATCGGAAATATTAAATTGAGATGGTGAGTTAGACAGAAGGGAAGGGAGTGGCCCATTTTCAGTGTTTGAGACAAGTTGAGTTACACATGTTTCCCCCAAGACAGCTTTTTAAAAGCATATAATGTACGTTCCAGTTGTTCCTAGTGCCGACTAGCTGCATCCACGATCTCACTAGACTCGGAATGGAAACCAGGCCTGGTTCTAGTCCCAGCTCTGCCAGGGACCTGCTGTGTCACCTAGAAGACCATCCCTGACAAGGTTACGTTCTTATTATGGGATGGCTCATCTGTGTTTAAGTACCAGTTAGTCTGGACATTTTTAATGTCTTGGATTTAGAAAATATTCACGTTGGAAATGTATTGATCTTATCAGGGTCCCCTTCTATTGTATGCGTAAGGGACTCCTGTATGACAGTTGGGTGAGCTTGGACCTGTCGCTTGGACAGTTGGCTGAGCTTGGGAAACCTCTCTTTCCCCCTTTGTGAAATGCAGATGATAGCTAATTATGAGGCATAATTGACACAGATAAAAAGTGTTGAGATCCTCAGAGGACGTGCTGAAGAAGTGCAAATAACGTTTTAAATAGCTGTCAGTAAGTCTACAAGCCGTCCACTGGTAAGGAACAGGAGCCCATGAGTCCACCTCTGGTCTATGGTAGAGTAAAACATCTGTTATGCTGCCTGTCAGTATGCTTGTCTGCCCGCTAAGGAACCCCTCCCATCACAAACCTCAAGCAGGAAACTACTGGTACCCTGGAGGTAATGTCCAGTTAGTACAGAATTGGCATTACCCCAAGTCCTAACATCCTATTCATCTTAATTTGGAAAACGGAGGTGGGGAAGTATAGAACATGGTGCAAACCACATGTGAACACTCAATCTTAGCTGGGAGACTGAGCGTGTTGCATCATAGTCCCTAACTCCTGTTTTACTAACTAGGTGAACAAATGCATCCGTCTTCATTTCAAGCTACTATGACCAGGGGAAAAATACGAGCTTGAATGCATGTTGTGTTTTATTCTGAGCATTTTATGCTGTACTTAATATCACAAGTCAGCAGGACACTGCAAACGATCAGCAATGTTTGATCTCATCCCTTGATTTTGTTAACTCTTTCTTTTTATCTTAATTTACATTTTGGTGGTCCTGTAAGAAATTATTGCAGAATCTAAGAACACTATAATAAAGAGCCAATATCAGGTCTACATATTTCCACCTAATTAGTGGCTTTCTCTTGATTAAATTATGCATTTTTAATACAAGTCCTTCTTGTCCCTGCAGTGTCTCTCTCTGTACAACTAGGACATTTCAGTTTCCCCCTTTGCTGTTGATGGCATGTTCCCTGTGGTACAATAACACTTCCCCATTTTTAGCACGCCGTTTGCCTTCACTGGCCTGTAATAAAGGAAGGTCGTTACGACCCTTGCGTACTTTTGGAAGTTGGCTTCCTATCCTTTTCATAGACATGACCCTCTTCACCCTAGAGCTGTTTGAAAAAATGGGTTTAATCAAAAATGAGAACGTCTCACAGGAAAAACATAATTTTTGATTCCATTTTTCTGTAGGAAATTTTAAAACAAAAGAAGAATTTTTGAATTGATTTGCATTTTGAAAACTGACACAGAAGACATTTTCATTTAATTTCACTTCGAGATTCTTCATGTCAGGTTTTTCACAGGGAAAACTGACAATTTTTTGACCAGGTGTACTTAATTCCAGACTGGATTTCAAGTTCAAAGTCCTGATGCAAAGAACATAAGAACATCAGAATGGCCATACTGGGTCAGACCAAAGGTCCATCAAGCCCAGTATCCTGTCCTCTGACAGTGGCCAATGGCAGCTGCCCCAAAGGGAATGAACGGACAGGTTATTAAGTGATCAATGCCCTGTCACCCAATCCCAGCTTCTGGTAAACAGAGGCTAGGGACACCATTCCTGCCCATCCTGGCTAATAGCCATTGATGGACCTATCTTCCATAATCTATCTAGCTTCCTTTTGAACCCCGTTATAGTATTGGCCTTCACAACATCCTCTGGCAAGGAGTTCCAGAGGTTAACAGTGTGTTGTGTGAAAAAATATTCTCTTGTTTGTTTTAAACCTGCTATCTATTAATTTCATTTGGTGGCCCCTTGTTCTTGTATTATGAGAAGGAGTAAATAACACTTCCTTATTTACTTTCTCTATATCACTCATGGTTTTATAGACCTCTATCATATCCCGCCTTAGCTGCCTCTTTTCCAAGCTGAAAAGTCCCAGTCTTATTAATCTCTCCTCATACGGAAGGCATTCTATACTCCTAATAATTTTTGTTGCCCTTTTCTAAACCTTTTCCAATTCCAGTATGTTTTTTTGAGATAGGGCGACCACATCTACACACAGTATTCAAGGTGTGGGACTAGGAAGGCATCAGTGCTAGTTTCTAGTACAGAATGGGTTGCAGGTGAAGTGTACTGTCAAAATGACTTGAGGTGAAATCCTAGCCCCACTGATTTCAACGGAGCCAGGATTTCATCCTTGGTGGTTTAATTTTCCCAGGGCCCCTGTTTGAGAAGCCCTTAGGCTTGTAACTTGCATGAGTTTTGTGTGAGGTTCATTATGTAGTTTGGCTTTTCTGTAATCCACTATTAGCATGTTAAATGGCAGAGAGAGACATTTTCATCCCATTCACTGCCCCTATCTTTCTCCTGAAAGAGTCACGTTAGACACTGGAAAGATGGGGAAGTAGGCCACTATACTGAAAGGTGAAAATCCATGGAGCAGAGCTCTCTAGTTATGCTATCTTTAGTCATATATTTCATTAGGATGCGTGCACTGCCTCTACCTGTCAGCTCATAGGCACGCATACAATAAAAACATCATCTCCAAAAGATCTGAGACTTACTGGTATTATAGTAAGGTGCAGAGGCCGCACCTGAGATCAGGGCCCAGTTGCATTAGGTACGGTACATATGCCTAGTAGGAGACAATTCCCATCCTCACTTCTCTACACTAGAGATTTTTAACTTGAGTTAGTTGATTGCTAATACATTGGTACAAGCTCTCCAGACACTCCAGAAATGTTTGTTCCAGGGCGCACACTTGTGTGGTTTACCATAGAGTTCGTGCTGAGATCTAGGCAGGTTCGATGACTTCCCCAGTGTCTTCTTGGGTATCTGTGGCAGAGTCAGGAATAGAACCCAGGTTTCTCCCTGTGCCTTAAGCACAAAACCACCATCATGTTGAGATCCTAAGTATCTGCTGCAAGAATGTGCACTTTAAATTGCAGTTTGGCCAATTACACTCTGAGTAGAACCAGTCTGATGCTTTGTGTCCCAGATGTTTGGGGTTTTTTTAAAATGAAAAATGGCTTTTTGACTAAACGGAAATTTTCACATTCTGATTGCAATAGATTTTGACCACCACCAACAAACAACCCCTCCCCCCCCCCCCCCCCCAAAAAATCAATTTGGAGGTTTTTTTTTCAAAGAAAAATAGTGATGGCAATGAAGAAGACAAAATTTCCAGATAAATTTTTCACGAAGGAAAAAAATCACTTTCTGACCATCTCTGAGTACCTAAAACTCTTCGGTTTCAAAAGGATACACGATCCTTCACTTCCTATCCTAAAGTGCTATGGAGAGATGCTGATCTCTCCTAGAAGCTCCTGCATTCCCCACCCCAGAGGTGGAAGTGTTTGAGTGGTGGATTGGGTGGTTCCTGAGTTTGCTCAATTTTGTGGGATTCTGGGATGCAAATTGAATTGGCATGGCTATTTCGCCATTTAGGGTGGGCTGGCATGCCTTCTACGTCTTCTCCTTTCCTCTTGCATGTGTTAGACACTGTGACCAATTTCAAACCCTGGTCCGGTTTCTCGGGAGCACACCAGTGAATAATGTGGTTTAAAATTTTTTCCAGGTTCATGGACCAAACAGAAGCTCCCAGCTCAAACTTCTGTTGCCTAATGTGACAACCTGCCTTTTCTGCCCAGATCTGATTTGAGTGGGTTTTGGCAGCTCTGTGTTCTTGTGCTATTTTTGGCTTTGGAGCATGGCTTTTTCTGTTCATGAACTCTGTACAGATTCTGCAGAAGTACACAGTCAGTTTTTGTGCCTTTGGCATATAAAGCTCTAATTTATACCTGTTGTTTAACAACTAGGTAGCTTTTTCCTCCACATCAATCCCACTGTTAGGCCACTAATGCACATCATTTGGAAGAGGATTAAGGATGTTGGTTCCTTTCTCGTTCTCTGCTGGCTCTAATCTGACAACGAAACCAGGCAGGATTACATTCTGTAACCTTGATTTAAAAAGAAATAAATCAAAATCTGGGCTCTATTCCTGTTCTACCACTGACCTGCTCTGTGCCTTTGAGCAAGTAACTTCCCTTCTCTCTGCCTCTACTTCCCCTCCCACACTTTGTGTGTTTTGTCTATTTAGATTGTCCGGTGTTCAGGGCAGAGATGCTCTTACTACATACAGCACCTAGCACAATGGGGCTCCGACCTCAGTTGGCACCTCTAGGTGCTACCATAATTTGAATAATATAGCTTTAGCATCGTTAGTTATTTTTCTTTTAAAAAAAAAAACAATTAAGAAGCGAATCAGCCACCAGCATTTTCTAATCAGAAATATTTTTCAAAACTACTGCTGGGCACCTACATAGCCCCTCTGTCAGAAGATCTCAGAGCAGTTTATACATGCTGCAAGCCTCACGCCTAACTGGTCTGGTAACACAAGCATGAAGGCAGCTAAACATTGGTATAGTCATTCTACAGATGAACTGCACAGTGGGTGAGACACTTCCCAAAGTTACAAGAACCAAGGGCAGAGGCAAGAAAGGAATGGACAGATCCCGATTCCCAGTCCCCTGACCGAAACACGGGACTGCAACCTCTTCGCAAACTTTCGAACCCAGAACATGTTTAGTGGGAATAAGGAAGAGTGAATCTCCTTACTAAACACAGGTGCTAGGTTAAAAGAGAGACTCACTCAAAATCTTAACTTTGTTGCTATCTTCATACATCTCTCCTTTGGGTAACTGTTGGGCTTGTGGTTACCCTGGAACATCCAAGCGCTTCTGATTCCTAGATTCCATGATTAATTTCAGCCAGCAAGCACCATCCAAGTTTGTTCTGCGTTGTTTTTGTCAGTAGTTTGAAAAATTCACCTGGGTAGCACTTACAATTAATTAGCCAGTGCTAATGGTTTTTAGATCAAGGATAGTTTTGTTTTGTGTCGTCCTAGGTATTATGTGCCCCTAGCTGGCAATGATCTCCTCTGTTTTTCATGTACGAAACAGCAGCCACGGGAGGCGCGCAGCTTGGTTATGGAACATGAAATGGAGCAGATGATGATACTCATTTGGAAAATAATCTCCAGGCTTCAACCTTAGTGAAAGGGAGGGGCCTGGTCAGACTAGAAATCATACCTGTTCCGATAGCACCGTAATAAGGATTTAAATTAACTTTTCTTTCACCACTGCTCTTGCTTTGTTTCCTTTTGGCATGTTATCACTGGGGCAATGGAAAGCCACTCTTCCGTTCTGAGGACTGCCTGCGGTCAGTGAGTGTGTCAGAGCAAGTTGCACTGCCAGCATCGTTACATATACAGTGCACCCTCGCTATAGTGAACTCCTGGGGAGCCCAGCCATTTGCTCAGTATAGCCATGGGATGAGGCGGGCAGAGAGCTCCTCCAGCCCCGGGGCTGCAGCCGGGCCGAAGTACTCCTCTGGCATGATTCTCAGTCCGCGTAAGGCACTCTTGGCCCTCCTAGGCCTTGCTCTTCATGCCAGGCAGCTGCAGCGTGGTGACATACCAGTAGTGCTCTTCAAACCAGATCAAGTTTCCTGGAGCTCCCTGCTCATCCTTCTCTTGCTAGCATTTATAAGCTCAGCACTTCCAGCCTGCACTTGGCAGGTCCAACCATCAATATGATCACGTTGGAAAGACCGTGGTTGGAGTCATTGTACACTAGACCAATATGCTTGCTGCTTGTTTTGCTTTAGATGCACAAGTGTTCTATTCTGGCTGCTTGTTTCTGTTCAGACTATAACAGGGTTCAAAAAAGAACTAGATAAGTTCACGGAGGATAGGTCCATCAATGGCTATTAGCCAGGATGGGCAGGGATGGTGGCCCTAACCTCTGTTTGCCAGAAGCTGGGAATGAACGACAGGGAATGGATCACTTGATGATGACCTGTTCCGTTCATTCCCTTTGGGGCACCTGCCATTGGCCGCTATCAGAAGACTGGATACTGGGCTAGATGGACCTTTGGTCTGACCCAGTGTGGCTGCTCTTATGTTTGTTCTTTTCCTGTTCTAGCACCAATCCAAATGCTGACCTGCTTTTGATGAAAGGTTGGCTTTCTAGTGCCAGTGTGTATTCCTATCCTCTGATGTCACAGACCAGATTTTCAAAAGTGCTCAGCATGCACAATTGGGGCAAGATTTTCAACGGAGCTTCGCTCCCATTTAAGCAGCTAAATCAAGTGCTCAGCACCTGTTTTGAAAATCCATCGCTTTAGAGAAGCTGGATGTTGAGCCGTTTTGAAATTCTGGCTAAAAACTATTAAAGTATATTGCAGGTTCTCCTTTGCATTTCCTGAGAAACAGCAGTTGTATGATCTAGGAGTGGCAGCTTGAAACAAGTATAAGGGAATGAGGTGCCCAAAATCCTTGGGCAAATCTCAGCCTAAAGATCCAAACAGAGAGAGCCCTTATTTTGACTCTTACAGGCCTGTGTCACAAGATGCTGCCTGTCACAACTGATCAATAATAAAAAAACAGCAGTTACAATCTTAAGCCATTGCCCTGAAATTCTATTGTCAGTACTTTGAGCCACAGAGGGCCCCCAGGAAGGGTGATGCTACCTTGCTCTCTTGTAGAGATGGGTGAAAAACTGGATCCTTTTCATGAAAAAATTTGAAATTTCAAAATTTTGTTTTCATTCTAGGAAGTCGGCTAGTTCGGGAGGTGGGCCACCCACCAGAGGATGGGTTGGCAGGCTGGACACTGTCTCACCTGCTTGGTTTCCGTTAAACATTTTGACTAAATCAATCATTCCTGCGGAAAGTGTCAATTCCATGGAATCAGCATTTTCCGATGGACACAGGTTCCATCAGAAAATCTTTAACCAACTCTACTGTCTTGTCCTGATTTGGGAACGCTCCCACAGCAGACACTCCTTGCAGTTGTTTGCTTCCTATGCCTGCCAGATAGGGAAATGCCACCGTGATTCACCCTGTACTATAGTACTTGGCCTGCATTATATTGCAAAAGAATCACACCCCATGTGGTCATAGTTACATGATCTTTAATACCGGTGAAACGCACTCCCTCCCTCCAAGGAGGTCTTTGATATAAGGCATCTGTATAGTCTCCCAGTGGTGCTTAACCCCCAGTATCAGCTCCTTGAAGCTCTTCCTCCTAACACTCAGAACACTTCATGAGGTGCTTAATGCTGATGGAATGTATTTACAGCCCCCGAAAAAGCATGAAGTGGAGATGAATCAAAACAATTCTAAACGGTTTAGCAAGTGGAGGCCTCGCTCAGAATTATGTATCCATCTTCTCAGTGTGTGCTGTACTTATGTACTCAATAAAATAATGTGTTGGGAAAAATAGAGGCGAAACAACAGACACAGGGCCCGATCCTCAGTGGGTGTATGCCGTCCTAGCTGCTGCAGAGACTGCAAAGGAGCTACGCTGAGGCTCTGACCCATAACACTTAATCAGGCTAGGGAGAACCCTACCTGGGTGAATGTATAGAGAGCGATATGTTATATTTTGTATTACAGTGGCACCTCCAGGCACCCTACCCAAGATCAGGGCCCCAGTGTGCTAGGTGCTGTACATGTACATAACATAAGACAGCTGCTGCCCCAAAGAGACCATACTTCTGAATAGCCAGAGTAGGAGGGGAAACAGAGGCACAAAGAGGGGAAGGCCAAGGCCTCACATGAGATGAGTGGAAGAGCTGGGAACAGAACTCGGGTCTCTAGACTCCTGTATACCACCCACTGGGTCATGGCGCCTCTTGTGTGCAAGGTCCAGTAGCACTTGGATTCTAAGCTTGAATTAGACCTCAGTTAAAAGTCCTTGGTTCTCCAGCAAAGAACCAGTTAGGCTGAAGCTTTAACACAGCATGGTGCTGAAGTGGGGCACACTCCGGTTGCTATCACTTCTTTCCCTCCCCCTCCAAAAAAAAAAGCATAAATAAAGCTTTAAAACCTTACAGTAACTGACATTAAAATACAAATGTGGGAACACTAATCCCACAGTCAGTAATAATTTCACTGATTTTTTGTATTAGAAAGTAGATATATGGGAGCAGCAGTGCATGATAAATCAACATATCTGCCTCCTTACCGGCTTTTATGATAGGCATTAATGGTAGCAACTGTCACAGAGATTATAGCTGCTTTATTTCAACTGACTCTAAAAGACATAGTGTAATACAAGCAGGTTTTCTAAAGGATTATAAACGCCCCTTTTCTGTACTGAACTGACGACACAATTCCTGGTAAGGTTTGAAATTGGGGAAAAAATAAAATGTATCATTTATTGGTTTGTAGCTTTTTCCCCCCTTTGAAACACTCATTTATATTCTTCACACCTGCTTACAATCCTAGTTCAGCAAAGCCAATGCTGACCCTCCCACCAGTGTAATGCTCAGTGTCTGGAGACCTGATTCCTTTCTCAATCACAAGTCTCCTTTGGCAATTAGTCTCTTGTTTGTGTTGAACAATGCAAGGTTGAGGGAGGAATGTATGTTTGGTGTCTGTTCATGGAATAAGCTCAGCTAATGTGTTGGCCTTCAAATCCCTCCTTAAAACTCTCCTGTGCCATGATGCCTACAAAAAACTTGACAGTGATTAGGCTGCTAGTGTGCTGAGACGGCGGCCTACTATGCTGAGCAATATTGTCTCATTGTTTTCTTGTGTTGTATTGTCTCTTGTTTTAACTTACAATTTAAGTATCTTTGGGTCAGAGACCATCTTTTTGTTCTGTGTTTGTACAGCACCTAGCGCCGGAGGTCCTGGTCTGTGACTAGGGCTCCTAGTTGCTCCTGCAATGCAAATAATTAATATGAGTGTGCAGGAAATGGAGAGAGCTCTTATTGAGCAGCACATCCAGAGAATTCCTGTGCCACGGAACCCGACGTTACAATGGGAGCTGCTGTAATGCACAGAGTAAGGGCTCCGTGTTCAATATGTGAAGGTTTTGCAACCCGCTCTGGGGCAGGGGGCATGTGAGAATAAATGTGTGCCAGTTTTTAAAATCTTTTTGACAGTTCTGAAATGTTTCTGTTTAATGCTGGGTATATGTTGTTGGAACACTGAGATCACAGGCAAACCAATATCGCTAAATCATGTTCAGTTATATGCTATCATAAATCAGCTTGACATCAACTAAAGATCACACTGTTCTTTGTGGACTAATAATAAGTGAGGCTGAAAGATTGAAATCGTGGTAATAATACAGTTATGTGGAGAACGTATGTTTAGATTGTAAACTCCTAGAGGCAGAGACTATCTCTGTAATTACGTGTGTGCAGCACCTAACACAGTGGGGCCCTTATCTTTGTGGGTGAGGCCCCTTAGGTGCTACAGCAATACAAATAACTGCTACTAATTAATGTTAATGTTAATGAGGCAAAAAGTTTGCTTCTGAGGGTTTATTGGTCCATCTGTGTTTCTCAGTATAGAAAGTGAAAAATACAAACATTTTTAGGATTAGATTTTCCTAAGAAACCTAAGGGAGTTAGGCACTACCAAGTCTGAATTTCAATTGGACTTGGGTACCTGCCTCCCTTAGGCGCCTTTGAAAACCTTAGCCTGAATTGTTAGAGGGGAGACATGCTCAGTATGCACTGCATGATGCAAAACCTGTTGAGGACGTTTTCTGGTTGATTTCCTTCTGGGACCAAGATTACCAAGGGGTGTTTCAAACCAGTGCCGTAGAACATCTAGTGTTATAGCAGATGAGATGCTGGCTCAACGTATGCAGACAATAAAGGTGTAGTGGATAGAAAGACTAAGTGAGAGATGGTATATTGGAAACATATAAAGATTTTTGTGGCCCAAATTCTGTCATTGGAAGCTGGGCAAGCAGATTTTATGGAACAGCCAGTCATGTACGTCGGCCCTATCTACAGCATTTATGCAAAATCAGAGCTGGACAGAAAACATTTTTCTCCACAGAAAATTTCCAGGAAAACCCCTTTTTTTTACCTCCCCCCCACCCAATGCAGGTTTTCCACAGGAATTTTCATTTTGAAACAAAAACAAAAATATTAATATCCAATTAAAATTTTGAAAACTAAATGAATATGTTTTGTTTTGTTTTGACTTAAATGCTGTTTTGTTCTAGTTTTTGGAAACAGAAACATTTCAGTTTTCCATTTTTGATTTTTGGGGCTTCTCTCCCTTTTCCTCTCCCATTTTTACTCCACCCCCCTTTTTTTCCCTCTGAAAAATAGTGAAATGGTAAGACTGCATGTGAAAATGTGGGAAAAAATCACTTTCCTTCAAATGGAAAAAGTGGGAAAATGGTACAAAATGGAAAATCAAACCACACAAAACTTTAAGTTCAAACTAAACGAAATTTGGTTTAGAAATTTTTTATTTCAAATTTTCTGATCAGAAAACTGAAAAAGTTAGTCAAAACCAATGGTTTCCCCTGGGAAATTCCAATTTAGACTAAACCACATTTTTGGATGGGAAATTTTTGCAGCCAAAAACTTTCAACCTGCTATACACACAGTAAACAATATGGACCTTCATGAACAGTGCCGTACCCTGATTGGCACTAACTTGTCTCTTTAAATTTTTGGCAAGTAACTCCCTTGAATATATGGATCCTTTGAAGGGCATGTTATTGTTCTAAGCATAGGAATAGTCAGTGACTGACCTGCTGTAATCCATCTAGGGGTCTACATGAAGAGAGTCTTCATGTAAATGATCCGTAAGAGGAAGGACTGGTGCAATATGAACATATTGAACATGATCAATCTCCAGCTGTCCTGACAAATAGAATGAAGCCACAGGCTGACATTGTTATTAAAAATGAGCAAACAGCAGCCATAAGTTGATGCATAAGCAGCTGATGCTCTTGTATAAAACACATAAGCGTCAAGTTCGATAACAGGATGTAATAAAAGCAAGAGGGGAGATATTTCATGCTGTTTTGCCTTCTTGGGGGGGGGGGAATTGTCACCAGCTGTTGTCCAAGGATATTTGGAATGTTTGCTATGATCGCATCATGGTTTTGCACACAATTTATTATAGGGGAAAACAGATCGCTGCTGTTTCCTTATACTATGCGAGCTTTGGATGGTTTGATAACAGAATGGTTTTCACCTGGGATGTGCTCTGCTGACAGTGCAAACTTCCCCCCCCCCCCCCCCCGCCTCCATTCTTTTTAGTTGACTGCAGGTCCAGGGACATATTATCACCCACTGCTTTAGCTGAGTTGAATCCCACCCTGGGAAGCACTGTAGGTGAGTGATGGCCTAATAAAATACAGCAACAATGGAAGCAGGCTCTTGGATAATTTGTTTAAGCCAATGTTTCGGTCCTATTCCTCCCATCCCCTTTCCCTGTTCTAGCACTGTTCTCCAGGACACTAGCTCAGCCGCATGATATGGGCTTGATGCAGGCATTGCTAGGTGAAATTCTTCTGACCTCAAAATCTCTGAATGCTCCTGTTCCTCAGGAGCGTGTGTTAAATACATTTCTCTCTGCTCATAGAGCTGGGTTTACACAGCACAGTGTGGACTTGTGTTGACAGGTACGTTTAAAACAGTGGGAGGCTACAGTGTGTTTTATTATTATAATTTGTATAACAATGGTACTTCGGGGCCTGAGCCCAAGATTGCAGCTCCGTTGTGCTATGTGCTGAATGTGCACATAGGAATAAAAGACAACAACTGCCTTGCAAAGCTTAAAACCTAGCTAGACAAGACAGGCAAAAGGGAAGGGAAAGGAAGTGGTGTTACCCCGGGTGGCAGAAGGGTAACCGAGATGTAAGCAGTTAAGGGCTAGCTCCCCAAGCTGGTGTAAATCGGCATAGTTCCGCTGATTTAAGGAACTTGCCCAAGGTCACACCGGAAGTCTGTAGCAAAGTCAGGAACTTAATTCAGGTCTCTTGAATCTCCTGCCTGTGCCTTTAACTTTGAGACCATCCTTCCTCTGTAAAGGGCTTCAGACTGCAGCAATGCAATATTCTCACAAGTGAAGGCTTCCTACAGCCGGCACATTGGTACTGATTGAGCAGGGCAGCAGTTGGGGTACCCTGCTGAGGGAGTGTAGCTATTGTATTCTGATGACAAAAAACTAGACATGCACCTTTGCTGGGAAACTTCATGTGGCTAGACCCAAGCCACTTGAAGAACCTTCCCTGCTCCCAGAATCCTTTGATAAAATAATGTGTGACCCAAGGGAATAATCAGGCCCAGAATTGCGATCTCCCTGGAGTCCTCATTGCTCTATGGTTAGTCCTTCAGAATGTTCCTTGGTCCATATGGTGCTGCCGACGTGCCTGCCTCACATCATGGATTAAGTACAGCTGGGCACATTAATAAAAAGGGAGCGTTGCAAGCATCGCTCACACACGAGGCGCACAGTTGCGAAGAAACCTGACACATCTGCCAGTGCTGTCTAAAGAAACTATTAGCCAGTTGCTGCCTCCCGTGCTTGAGAGCTCAAGGCAATTTCACAGTAATAGTTTCTAGGTTTCTTTCACACAGGCAGCCCCGGCACTGGGGAGCAACTTAAATATGTATCACGGAGGTGCATCCTTAAGAGAGCTGTTACGAGAACAAACTGTGTCTTGGTAATCCACGAAGGGGGGTTGCAGCTGACATTGTCTTTATTTCTCTGGCCGCGTGGCGCGAAAGGAGAATGGAACAGAAATGGGAGCATTTGAATCGACTGCTCCGGGTCGCCCTCACCTGCACGTGTCCAGGGAATAAGGCCAAAGGAAGGGATTAGGGAGGAGAGGCTGCCGGGTTTGATATTATCCCAAGGGGGGAGCGGTGCTGGTGATCTCCTTGGCGACTCTAGAGTCCAATCCACATGAGCGCTGCACAGCTTCCAGAAGCAGTGAGCTTTCATGTCCCAAGCTGGCTCTTTCCTACAGACCCAATGACGGCCTTGCATGCACGGGGTTGGTGCCTACCAGAGTCAATGGGAGTCTGCAGGGGTTTCATTGGGAGGGTTTACGAGTCTTCTGGGGATGGCGTACTGGGGAAAAGGCAGAGTAGTCTGGCAGCTGGGAAGCAAAGCAAGTGAGGACTCTTGTCTGGAGCAAGCGCTGGCTCTTTCCACTTCTCAGCTGCCCCAGGACCAATCTCACCCCCGGCCTACGCTGCTGATGGTTATGCACCCTCTGCTCCTGGTTTTCCATACAACTCTTAGGCCAGAAATCTACTGGGGGAGGGAACCACAGATTAGGGGTCTGAGGAAGGAGGTGGCCAGGGAACAGCAGAGGATTTATCAGCTGGGCGACAGTTGAAGGACGTTCTGGGAAGTGGAAGGAGACTCTTGTTTGGGAAGGGGCTGGAGGAGAACGTTGTCGTCAAGGCACCTGCTGATAAAGGGTCTGAAAGCAAATTAATCTGTCAGCAGTGTTCAAAGAGTTAAAACAGCTAAGCAAGTTCTGGTTTTAACACGCCTACCTCTGTATGGCCCACGACCAGACAGCTGTACTGGGTTCACTGACGACTAGAGGCGGAAAGCACTTGTGCGAGGGTTATGTGATGGCGGTCACAAGCAAGATGCACCAGCTAGATCTCCTCATTTTCCCCTCCCCTGTTTATATGGATTCCCATTAGCTGTATATTTACATTCTCTGTAAATAGAGTGACAGGGAATGGAGAAGAAGCCGAGACAGGATTTGGGGCTGAGAGAAATACCTTGGCACTGTTTTCTTGGTTGTCAAGTTTCACTGATTCAGAACAACCAGTGATCTTTCTCTCTCTAGCTTTAATTATGTCTGGTGCCATTGGAAAGGACAGAACTGCAACTTCATTTTAAACTGTATGGAGAGTGGCTAAATCTCCTGAATTCCTTTCAGCTTCTGAAATGTTCTTTTTCTATCTCAGTACTCTCCCTGGGTTCTTTACCTTGTTTGAGCTAAAAGGAAATAGTACTTTTAGTCTCAAAATACCTTTAAAGCCTTGGAGTAGAACATTTTAAAGTCAACCTTGTTGAAAGCACACGAAGGAAGCATTAACTGTGAAAACGATATTTTTGTGCAGAAGCAATAAACGTGGACGTCCGAGAACATAAGGGGAAAGATGTGAGACAACAATCCTGCTTGAAAAAGCAAACAAACAGCCAGTCCAAAAATGAGAGTGGCCAAACTTTATGTAGCACAGGAGCTGTCAGAAGTTTTCCAATGCAACGTTTTTCCATTGGAAATGTCGATTTGTGAAAACCAAAACATTCCGCAGGAAAATCTTGATTTCAAGAAAATGTTGATGGAAACCAGGCAGGTTTTCAGTGGAGCTCTGCCTGGTTCCCTCCCAGCTCCTTCGAAGGCCCCGTGGGACTGGGGATCCCAAGAGTCCAGGCTCCCAGCTACTTGGCAGACTGACAGGGAGCCAAGAGCCTCAAAGCAATGAGAGCTGGGGCTCCACGGCAGCCTGCCGGGGGACTGCCTCAGCACTAGGGCTTCCAGAGTCCCCAGCTCGGGGAGCCTCAGAAATGTTTCAAAAAAGGTCACAATGAAACTTTGAAATTCTCCGTGTGCAGGAAATTCTGAAATTTCTGTTTTCACTCTGTGTCGAATTGAATATTTTTTTTAAATTTCAGAACTTATCACAGAACAGGCTGTCCAATATCAGGGCAGCTCTTCATTCTAAAGGGTCCCCAAGTGCTTTGCAGACTTAGATTCTGTCTGCATTAAAAAAATCCATTGGTCTACATAGGACTTGCCAGTCTGGATCAGACCCAAGATTCACCTACTCTGGTATCCTGTCTCTGACAGTAGCCAGTACTAGCTGTTTATGGGAAGGTGCAAGAAATCCTGCCATAGGGATTTATGGGATAACCTGTCCAAGGAAGTTTCCTCCTGACCCCCATTAGTTAGAAGTTGGCTCATGCCCTGAAGCATGAGGAGTTAGATCCCTTCCAAAGCTGGTGTTTAATTTTTGTAGTATTTATTATTATAACACTGGATATTCTTGCCAGCCATATAAATGTCTAATCCCTTTTTTTAAATCTTGCTATGCTCTTGGCCTCAATTATATCTTGTGGCAATCAGTCTGACCAGCTAATTGTGCACGGTCAGAACATTTCCTTTTCTCTGTTTTGAATTTTCTACTTTTGATTTCACTGTATGTTCCCCTTGTTCTTGAGTTATGAGCATCAATCGATGCTGCTAACCCAGTTGATCTAACTCTGATTGAGCGACTTTACAGTGTTAATGCTGCACTGGTGTGAAGTTTTTGGCTTGTGTGTCCATACTGGCCCTGTGAGGCCATGGGTGTAGTGCATTGCTTTCTGGGTAGGTATCCCAGAATTCTTGGGGTATTGTATTCTGGCAGTTTGTCTATGGTGACGAATGCACCCTAGGAGAGCAATAGGACTAATTGCTCATGTCATGTTACGGCAGCAGAATGCATCCATACTGGCACTGCATTGCAATACCTGACATTGGGTAATGTTGATTACTTAGATTTGTCCAGCGCCTAGCCCAGCTGGGTCCTAGTTCATGGATGGGTAATATAAGTAAACAATAATAATTGGTGCTTATTACTGCATGGAGACAAGGTAACTGCAAAACACTTGATAGTGGATAGGCAGCTGCTGAGTGGTGACTGCTCCTTATTTTGCTAATTATAATCATCACAGTGTTACCTTATGTTTCCCCATCTCTCTGTTGTATTGACCCATCACTGCTTATCCAACACTTTAGACTGTAAGCTCTTTAGCGCAGGGACTGTCTTTTCATTATTAGCTGCTGCAATACAGATTAATAATAATAGTAAATTGCACCATCAACAAAAAAAACCAAATTTCTCCCACAGCTCCAGCTGGCCTAGCAGATGCTCAGATCAGGTCCTCAGATCAGGCACTCAAAATTGGTGAATGCTTTTGAAAATGTGGACTTTAACTTCTCTGCTTTGCTTCATCTCTCTGTAGAATGCAGTGAGCTAAAGCATGACATCGCCTTACGCCAGGGCTGTGTTTGACCCAGGAAGTTCCACTGAGTGCAAAGTATCGTGATAGCAGAAGAGTTAGTCCCAGCTGTGTTAAGGCTGCTGTGACAAAGTTCCTGCTCTACCTTGGTGGGTCTTGCGCTTATTGGCGGATTTGCTCGCCTTGGAGCTTCACAGCAGCCCTCAGCTTGGCCGTTTTCCTGAACCCACAGTCCAGGTCGACGACTCCTGTGTCTGACCAGGAGTTGGGAGGATTTGGGGGGAACCTGGGCCCGCCCTCTACTCCGGGTTCCAGCCCAGGGCCCTGTGGAAGGCAGGTGTCTAGAGTGCCTCCTGGAACAGCTGTGCGACAGCTACAACTCCCTGGGCTACTTCCCTATGGCCTCCTCCCAACACCTTCTTTATCCTCACCATAGGACCTTCCTCCTGGTTTCTGATAATGCTTGTACACCTCAGTCCTCCAACAGTCCACGTTCTCACTCTCAGCTCCTAGCGCCTCTTGCTCCCAGCTCCTTACACGCGCACCACAAACTGAAGTGAGCTCCTTTTTAAAACCCAGGTGCCCTGATTAGCTTCCTTAATTGATTCTAGCAGCTTCTTGATTGGCTGCAGGTGTTCTAATCAGCCTATCTTAATTGTCTCCAGAAGGTTCCTGATTGTTCTGGAACCTTCCCTGTTACCTTATCCAGGGAAAAGGGACCTGCTTAGCCTGGGGCTAATATATCTGCCTTCTATTACTCTTCTATGGCCATCTGGCCCGACCCTGTCACACTGCCTAAGCATTTCAGTTCTAAGCTGCTGTTTTGGAACTTTCTGGAACTCTCTAAAGAGGCTGAACTGAACCTGGCCTCTGGGCAGACTTCCCAAACAAAAACTCAATCACCGCCATTTTTAAGAATGAGGAGAATGGAAAACACCAATTTTCTCCATTGTGAAATAACTCTTCTGATGGGGGCTAGAACACTGAAATTTGGCGGGAAACTGCCTTTGAGTCTTCTGGTGAAAATTTCACTTCTGGGGGCAAGGGGCTGAGAACGTTCTCAACAATGCCAGTGGCATTTTTAAGAATCATCTAGTGCCGTTTTGCTGCCCTTTATTTGCGCACATGTGCCTGGCTAATTTAGGTGTCCAATGGTTGTGCAGCTGCTTCCCTTCATTCTACAGATGTGTCTAAAATTAATGTTTGCTAATGAGCAATTACTAAAACTGGCCATCCCCAGCTTTTTAATGTCTGTAACACAAACACCTGCTGGAGAATGGCAGAGAGCTGTCCAGAGTGTAACCCTCCAGGCAATCTGTGTCAGTCAAACTGTTGATTGATAATGCCACAGTCTGAGAATGTATTTCTGGAATTACCCTCATCTCTTTAAAAAACAAGGAAAAAGGACAGTCAGCAATAACTGAATGTAGTGTGGCCCCCACATGACAAATTTACAGCTCACAGGGCTGAAATTTAGGATGCTCGCTATAAACGACAACCATGACTGACTTAAAAGGCTAAAGATGGGATTTCCAAAAGCCTTCAGCATTAGCCTAACTCTGCTCTCACTGGGCACATCTATACTGCACTTGGAAGTGAGCTCCCAGCTCAGGCAAACAGACTAGCATAAGTTTGGCTTGAGCTAGAGCACTAAAAATAGTGGTGTGGACATTGCAGGACAGACAGAAGCTTAGGCTAGCGGCTTGAGCTCAGAGCCACCAACCCCCCTGAGTCCAAGGTCTCCTGTGGCCCTCTTGGGTGCATGTGACGGAAGCCACCTGTGAGAGCAGCATTCCTGTTACTCTCAAGTTGGTCTTGTGTTTCCTGCTTCCCCAGGACTCAAGACCACATGTCCCCTCCCTCCAATTTTCCGCGGACGTCTCCTCCCAATCTTGTTTGCACTCTCGAGGGAGGGAGGGAAGGGCAGCATTTCAAATGAGAAAGATGAAGCTTACAAAATTTGGCCCATCTGGGTTTTGAACCTACATTAGTAGCAATGCCTGGTTCATGGCACTGGCAGACAAGTGCATTCTCCCACATGTCCTTCAACCAGATGGATGAATGAGCGAATGTTCTGGATGGATCGCCTCAGCACCACGGCTTTCACAGCCCTGCCAGCTTTCCGAATATGCATGAATCGGCTGTGGTGGCAGTGGGGAGCAATGGCTGTCACAGTAGGGACCCTGGATATAAAAGCTTTCCATTTAAAAAGAACTTGGAGCCTAATGGCTCCTGGAGCAGCTACTTGAGGGCTCTTTAGGAGCCAGGTGATGATCCCACTGCCTAGTTCTGAGCTATGCAAACCTTAGACCTAAAGAGCTTTGCTAGAGCTTTCGGTGAAACCTGGTGATTTGTTTGTACAGCGCCATGTAAACTAGTTTGTGGTTTAGATTCCTAGGGGCTTGTACCTCTGGGCCAAATGCAGCTGATCACTGTCCTAAGCACCCGCTAAGCCCATTTACACCAGGGCTGAGTTTGTCCCCCTGACTGTCGGTTTTAAATCTAACCTAAAATCTCCAAGCACATCTCTGGTTTGAAACTTCTGTGTTCCCCCTGCCTTCGCTCTGAGCCAATAAGAAATGCCGGACTGAAGTTATTTCAAAGGAAGCCAGGAACTGGCTCCAAAGGTCCATGATCATTAGTGACTTTCGGAGAGTGCTGAGGGCTGTGAATGGAGCTAGTAATGAAAGCAGGGGAGTTTTGTATGAAGTTAGGTTTCCTGGCAAATGTTTCATACAGCTTCCCCTAGACCCTGGGCTTCTCGGATTGACTCACAGCAAAGGGGTGGGGTGGGGTGTGAGCAAGTTGCTCAGGCCAAGATTATAAAAAATAGACATCTAAAATTAAGGCATGTCTGGGTTAGCTCTGCAGTGAAGAGCCTTACATGGGTGTTGCTCATAACACCCTTTTGTCAACACACACAACCCTCTTCCCTGAGTTTGGGGGACCTTGCCCCCTGGTGAGCAGGCACAGCCAGGGTAGTAGGCTAGAGCCTGAGTTCCACTTTCACCTGGGCTGGTAACCTGTCCACTTTGCAGTGAGGACACAGAGTAAATCCTTCAAGTGCTGCCAGTCCTCCAAAGCTTTCCCACAGTTCCCCCCTGTGTGCCCAGAAGGACAGACAAGTTCTCCCACCATTCACTGGGAAAGAGTCATAGAGCAGTTCCGCTCCCTGCAGCACAAAGAACCGGGGGCTGTGCCCCCAGACGGCCTAGTGAAATGCGCAGGGGAGCGCAGCACCCGTAAGGACACAGTAACCTGGGTTGAGCTTTGCTGGGTGGCTGCTCACACCCACGCTAGGCCATCCTGGTGCTCGGACCTGTGTGCCAACCCCCTTGGCTAAGTCTGCAATAGAGACACACACCCAGGCTCCTAAAGGCATATTTGGGACCTTCAAATGGATCTTCTGAGTGCTCAGCACTTTTGAAGATCATTAGTGGGATTTTTTCAAGCACACCTAAGGGAATTAGGCACCCAACTCCCAGAGCCCCTCACTACCTCAGATGCTTCTAAAAATCCCACCCCAGGCTACTTGTTCATCTGAATGTAGGAGTCCAAGGTTGGGCCCCTATTTTTAAAAACATGACCCGATCTGTAAAATGAGGCTAATACTGCACTGGGGTGTTGGGAGGGCAATTTCTGTATGGGATGTGCGGTGTTCAGCTGCTACACTGCTGGGGCCATCGCAGTTCTGTACCTAGACCCAGAGGCCCAGATTTGGTACTCTGGTGTTCCACTCAACATTGCAAGGCCTAAGTGAGTTAGATGGCTAAGCCCCATTTTCCAATGTGACTTAGGAGGCTGTATTAGAACTACTCTGGCTGTAACTCAGATGTAGGCTCCTAGGTGCTTAAATCATGTCTGAAAATGGGATTTGCCCATCCAAGTCACGTAGACCTTGCAACGTGGAGTAGAGAAACTCGTAAAAACATTTACAACCATCAGGGTTTCAGCCGGTCACCTGTAGGGGTCAGTAACGGATTTTTTTTCTCCCGATATATTCTGGTGTTTTTTTGTCTCCTTTCTCTGAAGCACCAGGGCTGGCCATGGCTGGAGATGGGACCCTGGACAGGGTGGGCTGGTGATCTGGCTGGTGCAGAACATTCCGTTTCTCCGGGGCTTGGTGGGCTGGTTCTTGCACACATGCTCAGGGTCTACCTGATCGCCATGTGTGGGGTTGTGAAGGAATTTCCCCCCAGGTCAGATTGCTGGGGACCTTGGGGGGTGGGGGTGTTTCACCTTCCTCTGAAGCATGGGGCATGAGTAACCTGCTGGGATCATCTGGTTATATGCCATTTAATCAGTTCACTGCCATAGCAGGGACCGCGGGCATTGGTGCACGTTGCTCCCACATTTTCTCTTCCTGTGGCACACAATAGTTTAGCCTCCTGAGGGCTGTAGGACTTTGATATAATTCTGGCTGTTGGCTTGGTGCGGGGTGGTGTTGCTGGCCTGTGATATACAGGTCAGACGAGAGAATCCGGTGGTCCTTTTGGCCTTAGCCGCTATGAGACTGTAACTAACAGTCTGGGCCATAGATCCCTCTCTCACCCATCCCAAACCACATCCCTACTTCAGTTCCTTTCCTTGGACACGTGCCAGTTCCCCTGGCCGTCCAGTGCGGTAACTGGATCCCTGAAGTATCCATTTGTCAGTCGCATTCACTGATTCCCATTCCTCACGGTTTCCTCCGTGTGTGAACAAATGTCCATGAAGTTCCTCTTGGCACACCGGTGCTGTGCAGGCAGAATACGGCAGTACACAGTTCACCTTCGACCGTCTCCTGTTCCAAGGGTTCCAAAGTGTAATTTGCGGCATATTTGATCCTGCTCTACACTGTAATAAAGATGATGCACCCTCCCTTGTAGACTAAACCTTTGCAAGCAGGGCTGTAATCACGTCTGACTGGTGGGCAGGCCAGCTCTCCTTGCCTTCAGTCTCTGCCATTGTACCGCTGCGATCAGCTGTCAGGCTGACTGATAGAGACGCCAGGACGGTAATGTCAACAAACGTGTTAAGCCAGACATGAAGAGAAACGGATTATTCTGCTTGGCACGGTAAGCAGTGGTGACACGCAGCTGGGAGAATCAGGCGCTGCATCAGCTTTGTTTCTCTTTCATGCTTTGGAGAGCTTTAGTTTCTTGGGGTCACAAGCCGCTGTTTCGATCAGGAGTGAATGTTAAAATCACCACCTTCTCCCAAAGCGTCTCATGGGATGGCTAATGAGCACATGACAAAAACAATCCCGCCCCTATTATCTCTTCAATCCGAGTGGCTAGAATCCCTCCTGAGCTAGAGCTCTGGTTAGCACAGGAGAGGGGGAATGTCAGGGAGCCAGTTCCAGCTCCAGCCCTGAGGCCAGGTAGCCCTAAATTAAACCATGGATGTAGGCTCTGCACAACAGTGGAGGAATGGCTCAGCATTGCAAAGCTGACACGTTCCCTTCCCCAGCCCCCTGCTCTCCTCCAGCGCGCTCCTTGTCAGAGCTGGCGCTAGGCATAAGCAGACGAAGTATTGCTTAGGGCCCCGAGCAGCTCAAGGGGCGGGGGGGGGGCTCTATTCTCTTTTTATGATCAGAATGTGCCTGTTTTAGCATGGCGGGGCCCCCAGTGGGTGGCAGTCTAGCGGCACAGTCAGGGTGGGACTGTGGGAAGGTCTTGGAGGACTGGCAGCACTCAAAGGATTTACCCTGTGTCCTCACTGCAAAGTGGACAGGTTACCAGCCCAGGTGAAAGTGGAACTCAGGCTCGAGACTATTACCCCGGCTGTGCCTGCTCGCCAGGGGGGAGGTTCCCCCAAACTCAGGGAAGAGGGTTGTGTGTGTTGACAAAAGGCTGTTATGAGCAACACCCATGTAAGGCTCTTCACTGCAGCGGTAACCCAGACATGCCTTAATTTTAGACGTCTATTTTTTATAATCTTGGCCTGAGCAACTTGCCCCCTGTCAGGGTGGGAGTCTAGTGGCACAGGTCTGACACAGCTGCCCCCTGCAGGGAGTCCCCCTACTCCTGTGGAATTCTCTGCTGAGAATCTGCATCCAGATTACAGCCCCTTTGTGCTGCCTGAGTGGTGCGAAGGGGCCGTATGCACTGGGAATCTGGCCCCATATCTGTCCGTGTTTGTAAACACACCCTGAACTAAACTGGATTTTAAACTTCGAGCTGATCATTTCAATTTGTGCCCTTGTCTGGTGTCTAACGATGTACGATCTGGTTATAACCTAAAGTCTGTCCTTCTGAATGTCATTGCAAATGATTAGATTACACCCTGATTGGTCTAAATTCTCCTGGCAGTGACTCCACTGAAGCCAATAGTGTTATGCCATGGCTGGATTTGGCCCAGCGTGTTCAGAAATCAGACCTTCACTCTCAAAGTTTTCCATTTCTTCCATTCAAAGGACAGTTAATTAGTGAGAGAGGGACGAGAAAAATAATATAGATAAAACTTATGGATCCCACTAGGGGTTTGATGGACACAATGTCAGAAAAATAGATAGATCTCCCAGTTCGGGGAGAAATCGGTGAGTGTTACAATTTGTAAGAGTTGCTAGATGCCAATAACAAAAATATATTTTAATGTTTCCTGGAGTCTCAAATACATTTTACAAAGTGATTAACCATAGGTGCTGGAATTAGGGGTACTGGGGGTGCTTCTGCCCCCCTGGCTTGTAGTGGTTTCCATTATATACAGCAGAGGTTCTCAGACTGGTCCGTGGACCACCCGTGGTCCACGAGCTCCATTCAGGTGGTCCGTGGATAGTTCTCTCTAAGGTGCGAGCCTGGGTGGCTGCACAGGAGAGAATTAAGAGCCACCCACCTAATTAGTGGAGCTGCGCAGGCGTGGCTCTACTAATTAGGTGCCTGGACCCTGGAGAATATGCACGTGGAAGGTGAGGTGGTGGCTTTGGAGGGAATAGGTGGTAGGTGGGAGGGGCAGTCGGGTGAGAAGAGGGGTTGGGGGGAATTTGGGATGTGCAGGGCTGCGGCGGCCAGAGAAGGAGGTGACTTTCCCCAGCTCCAGGGCTGCGGCTGCTGGGGAGAGACCCCCCTCCTTCCCAGTTTCAGCTCTGTGGCTGCTGTGGCAGGGGAGAGATCCCCCCTCCTTCCCAGCCCCAGCTTGGGTGCTGCTGCGGCGGGGGAGAGAGAGAGGGTACATCCATCGCATTAGAAAGGTAAGACTACTAATATTAAAATATGAGTTGGGTGCTTTCATTTGTAGAACAAAAAAAGTTGTTTATTATTACTTTTTTTTAATATAGCGCTTTTATCCAACGCGCTTTACAATAGTTAGCTAATGGTGCAAACAACATTTGGAAAGATCACGAAGTAGTCCGCCGAGACCCTCAGCAATTTTCAAGTGGTCTGCCAAAAAAAAAAAAAAAAAAGTTTGAGAATCACTGATATACAGGGTTTCCCGTTTGGTTCAATGGCTCTCAGCACCCCCGTGATTAACTATCCTATTTGTACAGTTGTGGTTGTCCCTATAGGATTTGTGCTCCTAGCTCCCTTAGAAAATCCCATCCTTCACCTAGAGGGCACAGCACCGGGAGAGACGGGCTTGCATCCAGCAACCGCTCTCTCCTTCATTCTCATCCCCTCAGTCTTCACATCCAAATGCAATCAAATCATCATGAGCGAAGTCAAGGGATAGCTTATTACGTCTGCAACGCATTTTTAAAGGGGCTCAGGGCTTACCATTGGGGCTGGGTTTTCAAAAGAGTTCAGCTCCCATTTAGGCACCTAAATAAAGTGTCCAGATTTTTCGAAGGAGTCCACACCCAGGAAGTCCCACGGAGAACAGTGGGAGCTAGTGGGTGTCGTGAATGTCTGAAAATCTGGCCCTTAGCACCTGGTTCCCCACTGCCTTATGCGCTGTGTCAGGTGGAAAAATATAACAATGTTCTTGTTGAAATAGTGAGTGTGTGTTATGGGCCCCTCTTGGGGCTTGATCCACAAAGAATATGAGTCTGTCCCAGCACCAGCTAGAGAGCTTTAGCTGTGGTTCAGTCCCCAGTGTATCTGCCAAGGTGGCAGTCATGACACTAGAATCATGAGGTGTGGTGACATGCTGTGGATAGAAGAACTCCCAGATTTGATCTTTCCATCGGACGACAGCAAAAGATCAGTTTAAAAACCAGATTTCAACCTTTTGGCTGCCCCATGGATGTATTTACTTGACTGTGAATGTGGACCAATTAGCTAAATTGAGGATGAGGTGGAGATTAAAGATTATCTAGGCATGGCCCAACAAATTTTGAAAGAGAGCGTAGTTAAGAACTTCGAGGAAAATGGTAATTGAGATAAAATACAGCATGGGTTTACCAAAGGTAGATCATACCTAACCAACCTGATCTCTTACTTTGAGAAGATAACTGATTTTTTAGAAAATGGAAATGCAGTAATTTAGTCTACCTGGATTTCAGTAAATCATCTGATACAGTTGCACATGGGAAATTATTAGTTAAATTGGAGAAGATGGGGATTAATGTGAGAACTGAGAGGAAACTGGTTAAAAGGGAGACAAAATGATATGAAATTTAATAGTGCAAAATGCAAGGTCATGCACTTAGGAACTAACAACAAGACTTTTTGCTGTAAAATGGGGACTTATTAGTTGCAAGTGACGGGAGGAGAAAGACTTGGGTGTATTGGTTGATCACAGGATGACTATGAGCTGCCAAAGTGAAGCAGCTGTGAAAAAGGCTGATGCCTAAGGTGAGGTATTTCCAGTAGCGTCAAGGAAGTGTTAGTACCATTATACAAGCCAACGGTGAGACCTCCTCCGGAATACTGTGTGCAATTCTGGTCTCCCATGTTTGAAAAAGATTAATTCAAACTGGAACATGCAGAGAAGGGCTATTAAGATGATCAGGGGAATGGAAAACCTGCCTTATAAGAGGAGACTCAAAGAGTTTGGCTTGTTTAGCCTAACCAAAGAAGGCTGAGGGGAGATATGACTTCTCTCTATAAATACATCAGAGGGATAAATACCAGGGAGGGAGAGGAGTTATTTAAGTGAAGCGCCAATGTGGACTCAAGAACAAATGGATATAAACTGGCCATTAGATGAAGGTTTCCAACCATCAGAGGAGTGAAGTTCTGGAGCAGCCTCCAAAGGGGAGCAGTGGGGGCAAAAAACCTAACTGGCTCGAAGACTGAGCTGGATACGTTTATGGAGGGGATGGTATGAAGAGACTGCCTATGATGGCATGTGGCCCATTGGTGACTGCCAGTGGAAAAAATCCCCAACAGCAGGAGATGACTCTAGAGGGGGAGGGCTCTGAGTTACTACAGAGAATTCTTTCCCAGGTGTCTGGCTCGTGGGTCTGGACGACATGCTCAGGATCCAAATGATCACCATATTTGGAGTCTGGAAGGAATTTTCCCCCGGGTCAGATTGGCAGAGACCCTGCAGGTTTTTCACCTTCCTCTGCAGCATGGGGCATGGGTCACTTGCAGGTTTACACTAGAGCAAATGGTGGATTCTCTGTAACTTGAAATCTTTAAATCATGATTTGATTACTCCAGTCACTCAGCCAGAGGTGCTGGGTCTATTCCACGAGTGGGTGGGTGAGGTTCTGTGGCCTGCGATGTGCAGGAGGTCAGACTAGATGATCATGCTGGTCCCTTCTGGCCTTAAAGTCTATGAGTCTATTAATGATTTCCTGTGAGGCAGCTGTGTTGGATAGCGGTCCTCCAGTTCAGAGAAACAAAGGTCCCCTGATCAGATCAGATTTTAGCCAAGGACGGAGCAGTGGATAGCGGGATTGCATTGTTTTCCACATGATAGGCTATATAGAGGAGGATGCATCTGCCCAGACTGTATGCCAGGCAATACAGCTGGTGGGAGATGTGTTTGCTCTGTCACCCGGGGGAGCTCTCTGATCTCATGGCAATGAGCACTGGTTAAGTATGCAGTTGGATAGAGCCCAGAATTATGCCACTTAGCAATAGGAGGAACTTGTTTTCATTGTTGGTAACCCTCCCTCCCACTCCCCTTTTCCTCTATGCTGGAATGCTGGCGAGGAGGTCCCCACCCCTTTTTCTGCCAAGCACATCTCTGTCGGGTCTCCCTACACCTTTTTCCATCCATCCCCTCGCCTACATGGACTATCAGGTGGATAGAAAGTTGGCTAGATTGTCGGGCTCAACGGGTAGTGATCAATGGCTCCATGTCTAGTTGGCAGCTGGTATCAAGTGGAGTGCCCCAAGGGTCGGTCCTGGGGCTGGTTTTGTTCAATATCTTCATAAATGATCTGGAGGATGGTGTGGATTGCACCCTCAGCAAGTCTGCAGATGACACTAAACTGGGAGGAGAGGTAGATACGCTGGAGGGTAGGGATAGGACACAGAGGGCCCTAGACAAATCAGAGGATTGGGCCAAAAGAAATCTGATGAGGTTCAACAAGGACAAGTGCAGAGTCCTGCACTTAGGATGGAAGAATCCCATGCATCGCTACAGACTAGGGACTGAATGGCTAGGCAGAAGTTCTGCAGAAAAGGACCTAGGGGTTACAGTGGACGAGAAGCTGGATATGAGTCAACAGTGTGCCCTTGTTGCCAAGAAGGCCAATAGCATTTTGGGATGTATATGTAGGGGCATTGCCAGCAGATCGAGGGACGTGATTGTTCCCCTCTATTCGACATTGGTGAGGCCTCATCTGGAGTACTGTGTCCAGTTTTGGGCCCCACACTACAAGAAGGATGTGGGAAAAATTGGAAAACGTCCAGCGGAGGGCAACAAAAATGATTAGGGGACTCGAACACATGACTTATGAGGAAAGGCTGAGGGAACTGGGATTGTTTAGTCTGCAGAAGAGAAGAATGAGGGGGGATTTGATAGCTGCTTTCAACTACGTGAAAGGGGGTTCCAAAGAGGATGGATCTAGGCTGTTCTCAGTGGTAACAGATGACAGAACGAGGAGCAATGGTCTCAAGTTGCAGTGGGGGAGGTTTAGGTTGGATATTAGGAAAAACTTTTTCACTAGGAGGGTGGTGAAACACTGGAATGCGTTACCTAGGGAGGTGGCGGAATCTCCTTCCTTAGAAGTTTTTAAGGTCAGGCTTGACAAAGCCCTGGCTGGGATGATTTAGTTGGGGATTGGTCCTGCTTTGAGCAGGGGGTTGGACTAGATGACCTCCTGAGGTCCCTTCCAACCCTGATATTCTATGATTCTACAGCTCTTGTAGTTCAACCCTGCAGTATTCACTCAGGCAAAACTCCCACTGAAGGGAAAGTTCTCCCGCTCCCACCTAGGGTTAGTAACATCTCCTCTCCCAGGCAGGTGGCTCTTTGAGCAGGGAATGTCTATTTCCTCTCTCAGCGCAAATGGAGCTGGTGGGGGTTGCTAGTTCCTGTCCTTCCTGGTTGCATACTAGAGGCTGAGCTGCAGAGCAGTTAAGGGCTTGAAGTTCAGAAGCACCTAGCAGTTCAAATCACCCTCAGCGCTAGCTCCTTCAAGGAGTCTCAAGTTGGATGCCCCAAAACCAGCCGCCATTTCTGAAAGTTGTAGCCTGAATGACCCCAGAATGGGCCAGATTCTCCCCTGCCCTGCGCCCTCGTGCTGTCATTTACTCCAATCCAAGTCAGGGAGGGAGCAGGTGGAAATGTCTGCACAAAGGACAATGCAAGGAGTGGCTCTCCCCTGGTTTAAATGAGGTGCTCACCCATTGTCAGGATAGAGCTGCTGGCCGGGATGCAGTGATTCCTTCATCATGTGATTGTAAATATTAACAATTATCCGTGGAAGAAAAAACACTTTCTGTGCTGCAAGCAGGATGTGCAGGGAAGATGGCAGCCAGGGGCTAACAATGGGCCGAATGTAGCATTGAACAAGGAACTACTCAATTGGTTAACCTGGTTTTAGGTCAGTCTGGATGCTACATTTCCCATTTCAGATTGGGGACTAAATATATCCATTGTTGTACTAAACTGTAACGCGGACAAAGCCATTTTAGCAATGATAGGCCCAATTCCCTGCTAAATGTAACTCCAATGGTGGTGAATTGTTTTGAGATCTACTGATGAAAATCACTATACATGAGCTAGATATCATTATTAATTATTACTAAATATACAGAGCAAACCACAACACTGGCTGGACATGAAGTATTTTTAAACTCTCATTTAATGAGCATCACCTGTCTTTTATCAGGGCCAGCTTCTCAAAAGAGCTTGGTTCCGCTTAACTCAAGTGGTTGGATTTTCAGAAGGCTCAGTTCCCAGCAGTCCTCCTTGTCCTTAATAGGAGTGGCTGGGTGCTGAGTTTAATTGAAAACCTGAGCCTTGCTGTTTATTAATTCATTCTCGTAGCGGACGTGACAGGTAAGCGCCTACTAAATGTGCAATTGTATCCTCATTTGAAAAAGAAATTCCTATTCACTGTCCTCTCCGTTGCATTAATCCATCCCTCCTGCCTGCTCTCGGTCACTTCAAGAAGATGAGACGATGTTTTCTTTCTTTGCCTGCCCTTTGATAGGATTCTGAAACTGCCGGGCTGTATCCACTTCACTCTTCATGGATCTTTTACTGAAGTGAGAGTTGCTCAGTTGTTTCAAGAAAGAGCGAGAAAAATTTGTTCCCTGGTAGAGAACTAAACCAGAAACCCTGACAATCAAGATACTGGAGCCAGTTCCTCTTTTCATTCACTGCAGGGACCAGTCTCTTCATCCCACCCCAGTTAATTGTTCTTTGTCTCTTAAAGATTCCTCTAACCGGGACCGATCGTTTGAATGACTCAGGGAAGTGATTCATTGCTAATAAGACATGGCAGGATAGTCAGTGCAAAGAGAAGGCTTGAACCTCAAGGTAAAACAGATCTGAGCTAACTACATATTGATAAAGAAGGAAAGTAAAAATCTAACCAACAATGGGAGGGTCCAAGTTAACCCTCCATATTAAGGTCCCAATCCTGCAGCCTCTATAGAAAAGCAGTATTCCCATTGAAATTGGTAGTTTTGTTGAAACAAGGACTGCAGGTCTGGGTCATAAATTGTTTTGTATTGTAAGGGAAGAGCAAGTTGAAGCTGTATTTCCTGTATCAGGGAAATTTCTTCCCCCCACCCCCACCTCTTCTCCCATCTGTAAAAGCAGAGGGGCAGGGTTTCTTAGGCACAGAACTTGCTGGCGTGGCAGACTGGGGGATTTCTGACCAAGGAAATTGGCTGCTGCTGTTTGTTTCCACAGCGTTGAGGGAAACAGGACTTTCTGTACAGGTGCTCATGGTTTTCTTTTTAAAAATAAACAAGATTACACCAAGAAGCTCTCTGATTCATATAACTAATTTCTCATCCCAGCAGCGGCAACCTGCCATGCCCTGATTGTTGGCTAACCGCAAGGGCTAAAGAGACAACAATCGTTGAGGAATAAGCAGCCTTACCTGAAAATTTCCTAACATCATGGATCAATGCAGCTCTTTCCTCTGGGGCTGCAGAAGGTCCATTGGCAGCCCAGCCAGGGATGGGGGGAAAGGGACAGCTGAAGGCAGGGGGATCCATGCTGAGGGATCATAGAAAGGAATGTTCCCTAGAAACATGCAGTTTGATTCTCCCTTGCTACATACTACAGGTGTGAACAAATGCTCTAGGAGACAAAAATGGACAGAGAAAAGGATACACGAGAGCCTCGTGGGGACAAATTCATTTAAGAACATACACATGGTGCATCCATCCTTCATGTGACAGAGCTCTAGATTAAGGCAGTCAGAGAGCGTGCAAGCAACACCTCTGCAGATCAAAGCGGGCACTTCTCAAGAGCCAAATGGGATTGCAGAAGGGCCTTTTGAATCCTCATTCGAGATGGCGTTTAATTTAAGGGGAAAATCTCTCTGGTCTGAATTGGAGCTCTTTCTCCCATTGGGGCCAAGGCAGGCAGATGGTGTCAGATAACACTTAAGAGGTGTGGATGTAAAAGCCATCTGCTACCATGGATATATGACCCAGCAGTTAAGTAATGGACGGACATACCAGCACAGCCTGCTGCTCCCTAAATACGTGGGTGAAAAGTGTTGATTCCATTTCTGAACTGCTTTATGGTGCTAAGTGAAAGATGCTGCATTACTGAGAATTAGGAATTGCTTCCTCTACAGAGGCTGCTAACGCATTACCTTTGCTTAATATGTGCGAGATGCAGATGGAACAAGCTGGTGTCTCAGACACTGCCGCGTAACAAAGGATCCGGGAAGGGGCTCTGTGACAATGGCGGAAAAAATTGCTTTCTTCCAACAGTGAACAAAAGGTGCTTTTTTGGAACAGGGAAAAGAGTGTTATGCCTTGAGTTACTCTGCCCTTAACTCAAGTAATTATGGTGATGGTAAAGAGACACAGCTAAGGGGCGAGACTGTGAATTTAGGCAGAGCCTTGATCATAGGGGCCATGTAAGCTGACATTGAGACAAGCCAAGGAGGCACCATTCCTCCTCAGTTCCTTCATTACTCTGGGGGTCGTAACTGATTGCTGGCCGATGCCAGGTCGGCTACCCTGGCCATGGAATGTGTGCGTGGCGGGTGGGAATGAAGAGCTGAAGCTCTGCCCACCCCTCCCCATCCACCTACTCCAAGGAGGAAATAACTGGGCAACTAGCCATGCTCGTTCCTAAGTGCCATTCCCAGACACGGTCATGGAGTCTAAGTCAGGATCTGCCTCTGCAGGCTGGAGCATGAGCTCAGCTATAATTGGCGCATGTTCTTGCTTTTGCAAATTTGTAATATCCCTGCAATATTATTTCTATTTTTATCCCCTGTTATTTGCTCTCAGACTCACAGAAGGTAACAGTGTTAATGTTGGGCTCTCGGGTATGTATAGAATGAGGCTGGTTTTCAATATGTGCTTTACAGGGGGAGGAGGAGAAAGGGCTCAGTTTGAGCACCCTGAGTGTCAGCAACTTTTAAAAATGTGCCAAAATGAATCTTTCTGGTCCATTTTTAAATCCTTCTGCAGCCAGTGGGCTGGAAGCAGGCAGGGCAATCATGCAGTATTTCTAACTGTGTATTATTATTATTATTATTTATGGGATAGAAGGGGAACACCCAGGACATCCCGTTTCCAGGTGAACAAAATGCCAGCATGTGAAAATCGCTCCAGCTACTGCTGGTCTAAAAATGTCACCCTCCTGCTGGGAACAAAGCTACTCAAGCGTCTCTTTGTTCATTGTATCTACCAGGAACATCAACCCAGACAGGGGTCTGCTCAGGGCAGGATACACCACCATGCAAAAGAGCGAAGAGCGGCGTGTTGCAGCTCCCTCTCTCACTTCTGAGCTGGGTGGGTGGAGCCACCATCCACCCGCCACCTTCCCTCCTCATGGAGAGAATTCCAGTGCAAAGTAATCACCTGTGGTCACACCCAGAAATCAGACTCAAGCAGCCCCAGCCTCTGTTGCAGACAAGCTGGTCACTGTGCGCACGCCTTGGCTGCTCCAAGACCTGAATGTTTTGGTTGTGATTCCAGAAAATCTTTGATATGCACATGGATAAATAGAGAGCCCGGCCTGTGATGTCCTGGGAGACACCCTACCAACCCAGAGAAATCTACTGAATCAAAAAGAGAAGTATTTATACAGCAGAGTAGCAGCGGCAGAATGGTGCTTCACCACCACACTTTGGCTCATCAGAGAAAACCTTGTGGTAAACAGAGGCTGAGATATGGAAGAGCTCACAACTCAGTTTAGGTTGTTTTCCAAGGCTGGTTTGAGAACTGATGGTGGTTAGTCACTGAGCTATCTGTAACTTACAAGAAACAATGACTATAAGATAAAGCCACATGGGACTATATCTAGAATTCGTCAGTCATGCATTTTTATAGAGAATAAATAATACTTGAATATTTACCTGCCTGTAAGACTTTCACTGGGACTCTTTGCTGTCCTTGTGCCAGTGTCATGGCGAGCACCATCAGCTTCCTTGGCCGCTGAGCTGTGTTGCACATTTGTCTACAATGGGTACAGCCCCCTGATTGCCTGCAGAGATCTGTGGGCATGCACTTGGGTACGTCTCCTTCTGGAAACATGGAACTGTGCTTTCCATCCAGCTGCATTCTCACTTGTGCCTGTGTCTCTGAATTTTTGGCAGGCAATCAGCACACCACCAACTGAAAATCTGGCCTTTTCATCTCAGTGCCAAGAAATGCTGACACACAAAGGATCTTTGCTTTTTAATATGTCCCTTTGCTTGGATTCATTGGTTGATTCGTCCATAAAGTCTGCCAGACCTATCCTCTTGACCAGAGTCAACTGGCCTCTGTCCACGTTGGTGCTCTCTGATATAACGAGGAATCCGAACGCTGCAGCATCGTGGCCTTTCTTTAGTTCCCTAGTGCTGGCAGTCAAGACTTCCAAGGCAATGTCTTTTGGCAGAAATGGACAGACAGGAAATCATTGGTGCCAAATTGTTAAATGCCAATAGCATTGCTGAGTGAACAGGTGGCCGATGTCAGTTATAGACAATTAACAGTGCATAATGAAAGATTTCAGGGTGGGTGGCAGGATGAGATTCCACTGCTGAGGGAAAACCACTCACGAACAAAGAGAAAACTTGTTCCTTGGGTCTGATGCAGCATTGAGATGCCTCAGTTGAGATCAAAGTCCCACGTGTTGTATGCTGTACGGACACATAGTAAGAGACAGACCCTGCCCCTAATTGCTTACAGGCTAAAATAGGCAAAGGGTGAGAGAGGAAACAGAAGCACAGAGAGGTGAAATGTGTTGACCAAGGTCATGCAACAGGTCAGTGTCAGAGCCAGGCCTCCTGACTGCCAGGGAGGACATTACCTCTGGAGCACACTACCTCTTCACACACATGTGAGGACCCGGAGATTCACAACAGTCAGTTCCTTCCCGTAGTGCCAAGCTTCTAGGGACCGGTGGGAAGACCCTAACCAAGCATCCCCAACCCTACTTTGTCTGGTGAGAAATTCTGGCTGACCAGCAGCAACACTGGCTCCAGCTCTCACATAAGCCCCAGTGACTTAAATGGCCCGTGTGGAAGCATGGTGCCACCTCTGGGTGTCCAGTATCCTGGGGGGACAGGAAGCTGAGGCCTGCTCCTCCTCCCCTGGATGTCAAGAGCAACACTGTCATTGATTTCAGTGGGGGACAGGGGCAAGGGTCATGCCCTTAAAGTAGAACCGCAGAAAATCAAAGACAAAGCACTGACCCGGAAGTTCTGCTACCACCAATGCCTGCCTAGGGACGTACGTGGCCCTCATCGCTGTAGTATCTGAGCATGCCCATGAATGGGTTTAATCCCTGTTACATATTGTCTGGGGTACATTAAGTGCCTCGCCCAGCATGGCACAGGAGGTCATGGCTACGATAGGAACTGAATCTAAATCTCTTGTGGCCTAGTTCTTTGCCCTAGCCACCTATCCACCCTACCCAATTCCAGGCTGTCCTGCTACTGACGGCAACTTGAAAGGTTTGGGAGCGTGTTCCCCATCCAGACAGTAACAAGGACTGAGGATTGTTCTGGGACAATACAGATTCATAGATTTTAATCTCTAATGGGGGACCCATTGGATCATCAAGTCCGACCTGCATGATGCAGGCCAGGGAACTTCACCCAACAATTTCCAAAAGACGCCCAGCCTTGACTTCAAGACTGCAAGTGATGGAGAAGCCGTGTGTGTTTGGTTTTCCCATAATAGGCTCTAAAGGAGTATATGAAACATGATAAACTTCATTTTCATTTCTTCAAAGGAACCCATCTCTCTACTCTTTGAGTTTCATGTGTTTGGGTTTTTACTAAAGAATTTATTGCTTCGGCTCCTCATTTTATGAACCACAGAGGGTTTGGAACAATTTGTTCCGTAGCTGAGGTCACATCTAGGCCACTTTTAATCCAGCAGGGTTGTGTACAAGAGGCTGCACCCTGAGTATAAAGGTGATGAAATACATTTCAGTCTCCAAAAAATGCTCCACAACCACAAGCGAGCCCAGATTTTAAAAGTAAAAGCTCCCAGTTGGGTGCCTAATGAAGTGGCCAGATTTTGTTCTCCACAGGAGCAGCTTTTAAAACATCTGGTCCTTTAAATATATACGGCAAGTATGGAAGGGCGTGAGTAGACTATTACATCATCAGTCAGCCCCCAAATATAGTGCTTTATAAATATGTACAGATGGTTCCATGTTCCCCGTTCAGACTTCCAGTCAACTGCTTTTTATTTTTAAGTAAAACTTCAAAGCGCTAAACACAGCAAATGTCAGAACTATTAAAAATAGAAACCAATATGTGACTTGGTGGCAGTGGAATAAATCAAAAGGTTATTAACATTACGAGCTGAACTTCCGTAAGTTTAAACACGAGTAGGAATACTTTTACGGAGAATGTCGTGGGCCAGATCTGGAGCTGGACCTGCATGCAGCCCTCAAACACAGAGGGGTTGGGGTGGGATAGGAGCTGCTGTGTTGGCTTTCCATCACCCGTTATTCAGAATTATCGTTAGGAGCTGTAATGCAGTAGCTCTGAGAGGCCCAAACTGAGCTCAGAGCCCCATGGTGCCAGGCACTGCACAATCCCTGCCCTTATTGTGTAAACAGATAAAACAGATGAAGGAGGGGGGAAGAGAGATTCTTCCCCATTTTCCACCTGGGAAGTGAGGTGGGAGGGCAGATACCCGTCCCCCAGGATCTCTCTCTCTCATGGAGAGAGAGTGTGTGTCAAGAAGAGGTTAAAGAACTCCTGGGGTCACAATCAGGCCCCAATAGCTGCATCTGTGTGGCTTGTCAGACCTGGGGGCAGGCAGGCTCCTAACAGGGAGGAACCCAGCCCAGCTGGTTGTGTGCTCTGAAACAACCTGAGCCAGAGCTGCAGTTGGCAGCCCCGGCCACTGGGCTACATACTGAAGACGAGCCTGGGAGCAGTGTGAGTCTGAGGAAAGCACACGGGCTGGTTTGTTTCTTTTGTTGAAATCCCCAGCGCTAGCTCTGGGCCTTTCCCCAAGCAGAAGGGTGGGAGCTGAGACTCCCCGCAGAGCCCAAAAGACTGCTTCCCCTCCTTCGTGGGAGGGAAGGGCCATGGCCGCTGGAGGGCCTTGGAACTACCTACATGTTTGTTTGGACCCCTCCTGCCCCTGGAAGGGGATGGACTCACTAAGAGGTGCAGCTACCCCAAATACTGCAGCACGGCTGCTGTCCAGCAAATGAGGTAAGATAGTGCCTGCCTTTCCTCCTAGGGGTGACCTGCGATATAACCTTTGACAGACAGATGAACAGGGCCGCCCGGGGGGGAGGCAAGTGGGGCAATTTGCCCCAGGCCCCCACGAGAGTTTTCAGGGGCCCCCACAATAGTTTTCGGCGGCACTTCAGCGGTGAGGGTCCTTCAGTGCCGCCGAACACACCCGGAGTGAAGGACCCGCAGTTGCTTCTTCCGCTCCGGGTCTTTAGCAAAGTGCCCCGAAGACCCGGAGTGGAAGGACCCTAGACTCCCTGAATCCTGCGGGTGGCCCTGCAGATGAAGGCCAAGAGTCTCAGAAGGGGAGTCTCCATTTAGGCTCCTGATATAAACAGATGACTCGAGATTGCAAAAGTGCTTAGCAGCCAGCAGATTCCGCAGCAACGGTGGGAGCAGCTGAGTGCTCAGCACCTTTGAAAATGGGACCATTGGCTTAGGTGTCTAAAACCTGGATTGAAGAGGTTAACTGTAGGATTCTCCCTTTGAAAGTCTTGACCTAGGCAACCCATTCCAGATCACCCAGGGAGTCTGGGGCAGGACCAGGAGTCAAACACAGGCCTCCTGAGTCCTAGGGTGGGGCCTTAACCGCAAGATCAGCCTTTCTCTCTAACTCCGATTTCCTTTGGCAGTGTGAACCTTCAAGCAGCTTTGTTCCATCGGTGTCTGGTCCAGTGGTTATAAACATAGCTCCTCGCTTGTCCCAGTGTATCTGCAAAGGCAGTAGAGGGCACAGAGAAGTGAGATGATTTGTCCAAGGTCACCCAGATGTTCAGGGACAGAACAGGGAATAGCCACAAGGCCTCCTTAATCACACGTGGCTGCCCTACCCACTGGGCCATGCTACTCCATTGCACTCAATTCTTTTTTCCTATTGTCTGAAACCATCTTTTCCTCTGAATGCTCCTCTTACTCTTCCCCCTTCTGCTATTCCTCACTCGTGAATTTGGGAGCTGTGTTGTTTAACCTGGTGCAGCTTTCCAGGAGAGCGTTTGTGTGGGGAAAAAAAAAAAAGCTACCAAACCAAAGCCGCCTGGTAGCAAAGGGCTTGTTTCATGTCGCTTCCTCTTCTGAGGTGGCGAAGGGTCTATCCTGAGGAGGCTGAGCTCTCATGGGACACTCACGATGGCAATGACAGAGGATTGGAGCCTCAAAGAAACCACAAAATCAGTTCTGCCCCATCTCCTGGCCTGTGAGCAAATGGCCACTGCCGGGCCTTATGATGGTCAAAGCCAGCTTGGTGGTGACCACGGATTGCCCCCAGTCCGAGCTGAGTAAAGTTAAGCAGCATATAAAGGCCACAGCCTGGCTTGTGAGGAGGGCTGGAGTCAGTCCAGCAGCAGATGGTATCCTGGGATAACTAGTCCTGTGGCCTGCTATTGGTGGACCCTCTTTTCTTCTCATTTCCCAGCTCACCCGCACTCAGGGACGGAGCAGAGGCTTGAGGTAGGTGTGTTCTGAGGCTGGCTCTCCACCTCTGCTTCCAGGACACACACACAGGAGGGTGTGGATCAGACCTGAGTCTGTTTAGCCCAATATCCTGTCTCTGGCAGTGGCCAGCATTGGCCGGATCACAGGAAGGTGCAAGAAATTCCTCAGCAGAGAGTTATTGGATAACCTGCCCCAGGGGAAGTTTCCTCCCAACCCCCATTAGCTAGTGGTTTGTCTGTATCCCCTTCCACGGCCTTGATCAGTCTTGGGGCCTGTTCTGCAGCCCTGCTGTTCCAGCTGAGATGGAATAACCAGAACTGAACACACTTATCAAGTGAGATGTATTCTCTATCCCATTCTTCATGGAGGCAGTGTGGTCTAGAGGTTAAAGGCGTGGGCTTTATTCTTGGCTCTGTCATTGACCTGCTGTGTGGCTTTGAGCAAATCACTTCCCCTCTCTGTGATTCTGTTTCCCTTCCCACCCTCTGTTTGCTTTGTCCACTTAGACTGTAAGCTGTTCAGGGCAGGGACTGTCTCCCAAATGTGTTTGTACAGCTCCTAGCACAACAGGGCTCCGATTTCATTTGGAACCTTTCGTGATTGTGTAGTAATCATGCATCCTTCCACATCTGCACTTCCCACGTTGTTGCAGTCCATTTAGAAAGAACTAGTTCTGTTTTGTGGTTCCTCTCTCTCTCTCACTTGGAGCTGGGAAAGAATCCTGTGGTTTTAGCTATGCTTTGAAGGGAAATCTTCATAAGCTTTGTTTGAAGACAAAAGCAATAACTGCAGCAGCCAAAAAGCTACCCAAATGGTCGTCTCCTTGGTGGTGATGGCAGCCTCTCATTTTCTACCTGACTGTTGCTTTTCTCTTTTCTTCCCTCTCTTCTCCGCAGCGCTGCTGTCTGTTGCCTGTCTGAGTCACTGACACAAAGCCAAGAGGATGTGCTTGAGCAGATGGAGCCAAAGGAAGTCGTTTCTGGAGTCCTTGTAAACCACTTCAGAGCCTTCGGCATTTCCTGCTCCTCTGACAGGGCTGTCTGAAAATCCTGGTCGCTGTGGATGGTGAAAGTAAAACGACGCCAAGTGTTCTATCAAACACCAGCCAGCTCCAGAGGATCCCTGGAAAAGGTCAGGGGATTTCCTGTGCTATGGACGAGTTGAATTCTCTTGCCTGTTTAATACTAGTACCCTGGTAATGCCTCCAGGCTGCAGATAAGATCAGGGCCCCATCATGCCAGGTGCGTACAAACGCACATTGAGAGACAGTCCCCGCCCCATAGAGCTTACAGTCTAAACGGACAAAGGGTGTGAGAGGTAATGGGAAGGGGAAGAGACTTGCCTAGGGTAAACAGTAGGCTAATGGAATAGACCCTATCTCTTCCCTGGGCTGTGGTACCTCCCCTAGACTTCTTGTCTGTGCTCACATAGATTTCAGACTTGCTCTCCTGCTCCGTGGTTCTGATCCTGGAGGCTGCCCGGGCCTCCACAAGCCAGGTGTGCAAACTAGAGCCGTCTGTGTTCTGCTCTGGCTTGTGCCACTGGATTCCAGCTCCTGAGCCACCAGCCGGGATTGTTGCAGCACGTCACGCTGCGGTCCTACCTGCACGCGCTTCTGGGACAGCCCTTCCGTTGCTGAGAGGGTGGTGCAGCTGGCACAAAGAGACCAAAAGCCAAAGCTGACTCTGGGCCCACAGACTGGATTCTCCCTTCCCTTGCACCCTGATGATGTGGTAGCGCAACGCAAGGAGAAAAGCAGTGGAGAATGAGGCTCGGTCTACACTAAAGAGCCTTTCCGTGTGGCCAGCAGAGCCCTGTAGTGCAGGCTCAGCGTAAGCTGGCACAAGGCATTCGGCTGACATGGCAGCCACAGCATCTCCCCAAAGGACGCTAGCGATGCCATCCAGAAGCATTTCTTCCTTGGCATACTTGCATCTACATGGGGAGTTTTGCTGGCATAGCTACACGGGCTAGCGGGGTGATCTTTTTTCCCTTCCCACGCTCCTGGCCAACGTAGCGATGCCAGCAAAACTTTGAGGCACAGCCCAGGCCTCAGGCACTCGCGCGAGGGAGGGAGACGGCCTGTATCAAGTACTGAAAGAATCGTGAAAGATTGTGTAGTATAAATCAGACTCCTTTCTTCAGACAGGGATCACCAGCGGCATGAACTCTCTGCAGCATCGGTGAAACTATCACTGATGTGTCACGCCCCAGTTCTGCTGTCCACACTTCATGAAGAACGATCCTGGCTCAGTAAGAAAATCAATCTATTAAGCTGAATAAAGAGACAACCAAGGCCACGCCTACGCCGAAGACTTCTGCTGGCACAGGGGTGTGATCCCGGACGGAAATAGCTATGCCAGCAGACGTCTTTAGTGTAGCTGTGCTACATGGGGAGAGCTGGGTTTTTACAGGTCTAGCTTGTTGTGCTCCTGGGGGTGGTTTATTATACTGGTACAAAACACAGCTTTGCTGCGGTCGCTGTGTCCATGCTAGGAGCACTTTGCTGGAATAATAAAGCGCAGCTAGCATAGACCTGGTGACTTGATTGTGGCCTAGAAGTACCTACGTGGGAGAATATTTCTACAGTAAAGGGCTCTTTGATCTAGCATCCAAAGGCAGGAAGTGGAAGCTGGATAAATTAAGGCTAAAAATAAAATGCAAATATTTAAGAGCGAGGGAATTTACTGTTGGAGCAGCTCTCAGCGGGATGGGATGGATTCTCTGTCACCTGAAGTGTTCGCATCGAGACTGAATGTCTTTCTAAAAACAACTTCAGGTTCCTGGCTTTAGGCCGGAGTTACTGGTTCCATGGCCCTTCTGGTCTCTGAAAAGCTATGCCGTGTCTGAGCGGATCTCCAGCAGAGCTTCCATTCAGGACTTGCATCTGGGGAAAGTGAAAAGATGTTGGTTTGTTTTTTTAAATAAACACGCTGCCCCACAATCCTCTAACCCTGATTATCCTTATGCAGTCCCCGATGGTTTGTGTTAATGATCTTAACTGTATGCAGCTGGTGGGAGTCCAGGACAGCTGCCCTCTTTTGTGTTAGGTTCCAGAACCAAAGCCAAGCTGGATTTAGCAAATCCAATTACCTCCCTGGGTTTGCTCTCTTCTACTTATCATAATCACTGGTTGATAACAGACACCCTGTTAAACAGGTACTGGACAGCCACAGCATTCTTATTTTGTCCACATATTTTGTACAATCTGGGGTTTAATTTATGTACTAGAGCTTATCAGACGTGTTTTCCATTTAAAGTGAAGCTTGGCTTTGATAGTGATAATGCTGAACAGCTAATTTCAGAGTCCCTTAGATTTACTCATCCTGCCTATCTTAATTGTTTCCTATCTCTTGGAGATATTTCATGATTAATTTGAGGGAGGAGCTTGTCAGAAGCAGCAGGAAGGGAATGCACAGCACATCCTAATTAAAGAGGATATTGGGTTATCTTACATGAAGTGATTATTAAACACCAAACCCTGTGAAAAGGGAACGTGTGTTTTAACACGCAGCACCTGGATCGCTCAAAACTGAACAGCAGCAGAAGATTCCAGGTTAGAGTGACCTTGTAATAAGGAAGAACTGTCTCAAGGCAGAATGATGCCTGAATGAGCAGAGTAGCTGGCTCCTGAAATTGAAAAACCTTTCCAAGCACTGTGAAGGAAGCACCTCATACATTTGTACAAATGTCTGGAATGACTTTGACAGCCTAGCTGGTGGGGACACAAAGAGTAGGACACACAGGGGCAAATCTCCGCAAAGGGCCAGGTTCGCAGCCCCTTACAACTTTAGATTTTGTCATTGACACCAGTGGGAGGTGGAGTTGAATGCTTTGGAAATCCCATCCCAGTGACCTCAGTTGGACTCCTCCAGGGCTTACAGTTAAGCATGTGCTTAAGTGCTTTGCTGGATCAGAGACTTAGGGGGAAAAATGCACTTGCTTTTTATTCCTGTTCGCCTTGCAGAGCCGGTCAGCTAAAACTAGGAGCTGTGGCTGTTCCTGTGTGAGCATCATCAGCCGAACTACTTCCTGAACTCCATGCGGTGGTATTGTAGCCATGTCAGTCCCAGGATATTAGACAGACAAGGTGGGTGATGTCATATCTTTTGTTGGACAAGATTCTGTTGGCGAGAGAGACAAGCTTTTGAGCCACACAGAGCTCATCCTCAGGTCTGGGAAACATACTCTGTGTCACAGCAAAACGCAAGGTGGAACAGATTGCTTAGCATCAATAGTTAACACATTTTTCAAAGGGCCAAACAAGGTGAAGTGGTCCATTAACATCCCTCCAGTCACGGAGGTAGGGGAAGTAGCTGGGGGAGGAGGTTGTTAGTGGGTTATAGATTGTTATAATAAGCCATACATTCAGTGTCTCTGTTCAGTCCTTGATTTGTAGTGTCATGCAAAGTTATGAATGTAAGCTCCCTGGCTCGCCTTTAGACAGTGTTGTGTAGGTTTCCTTTGAGGATGAGGACTGAGAGGTCAGATAGAGAGTGATCACTGTGTGAAAAGTGTTCTCCCACAGGTGATAGGGTGTTTTTGTCTTTTTGTGGGAGTTCATTCAAGAGCTTAGTGATTGTCTGGTTTCACCCCCATAGCTGTTGTTGGGGTATTTAGTGCATTGGACGAAGTATACCATGTGTTGTGATAGCATGTGTAGGACCCATGGATCTGGAAAGGTGTGTTGTGACAGGGTGTTGATCAGTAGCAGTGGAGATACGTCTGTAGGTTTTGCATCTGTTGTTCTGGCAGGGTCTGATGCCACTTTGAGATGGTTAGTCCTGGTCTGTGAGGAGCTTGCTTCTGAAAATGAGATTGGAGGGTTGTTTGAAGGACAGAAAAGTGGGTTCAGGAAGGATTTCTTTCAGGATGGGTCCCCATGGAATATGGGTTGTAGCTGTTTGTGATACCGTGTATGGGTTCCACTGTGGGGTGGTAGGTGACAACTAGGGGTGTGCTGTCAGAGGGAATTTTATTTCTGTATTGAAGCAGGTTCTTTCGGGATATTTGTGTGGCCCATTCCATGATGCAATTTACTTCTCTGGTGGAGTGTCCTTGTTTGGTGAAGGTGGTTTTGAGTGTGTTAAGGTGCGTATCCTGGACTCCTTTTCTTGGAGCATGTTCTGTGGTGTCTGAGTGCCTGGCTGTAGATATGATTTCTTGCTGTGTTTGGGGTGGCTACTGGGTCTATGAAACCCCTTGTAAAATGAGTGCGTTGGCCATTGAAATCCACTCAGATGCCAAACATGGACCCTCATGAAGCTGGTTTTCCAGGGTCACTTAGTAGAGTGGAACCACGCTTGAACTAATTCAGCAGGTGACATGGATGAGGTGAAACTGTTAAGGTACGTCTATGCAGCAAAGAAACCCCCCTGGCTGGCCCATGCCAGCCGACTCGGGCTGTGGGGCCCTTTCATTGCTGTGTAGACTTCTGGGCTGGGGCTGGAGCCTGGGCTCTAGGAACCTGTGGGGTGAGAGGGTCCCAGAGCCCGGGCTCCAGCCCGACTCCAGACGTCTACACAGCAATGAAACAGCCCCGCTGTCTGCACCTTGTGAGATGGAGTTGGCTGGCACAGGTCAGCCGTTGGCATCCAGTTGCTGTATAGACATACCCTGTGTGTCAAAGGGCCAGATTTTCAGAGAGATTTAGGCACCTAAAGATACAAACTGGTGCCTAGTGGGAAGTGTGCGAAAATAGGGTTGAAAACCTAGCCCAAAGTGCTTGGTAAAGAAAGCCTGATATATCCCTGCAAGGTAACATGCCCACTGAGCTGCCTTTCTGAGGGCAGCACTAATACTGTTGAGATTGACTTAGTGAGCTGTGCAACTTCCCCCAGGCTGTCTATACCGCGATGTAGATTTAAAATCCTCAAGTGCCAGATCCTGTGCCTTTACTCCATGAATAGCCCTTCTGCGTGGAGACGAATTCAACTCATCGAGTCCTAGGTCCTCCAGCTCCAGAGAGGACCGGGATACGTTGCAGGAAGAAATGAATAAAGTGAGGGGCTTCCACGTAGGAGGTAATTCTCTAGTCCTCTCAGTAAACACCGTGGAATCTCTCTGCTTGCACAGTGCTTGGGGTAAGATGCTACTCAGCATGGAGGAGGGCAGCAGAATTCAGTTTTCTGAAACAAACGTACTTAATTTTCTCTGCAGTGTAGGATACCGCTCTAGGGATCTCTAGTTTAGCCCTGGAGTGGGAGATTCAGAGAGATCTCCGCTTCCCCCATCCCAAAATTAGTCACTCCCTAGCTTTTAATGTTCTAATAATCTCCTCACCAGGGAACATATTCCCCACCCCGTTTCTCTGTTTCTGTGCCCTGCATTATCATTTATTAAGTATGTTCTGACCCACTGTTGGCCATGGTCTACAGCTTCCAGACCTTTTAGGTGACTCCCCTTGCTAAGCAGTGATTTAGCTGTGAAATCCTTTAGCTGTGCCCTGCTTTCCAAACATTACCGCTCGCCCAGCAAAGGCCAGGATGCCCGCTTGAAGCCTGGCAGAAGTACTTCATTTGCAGTCAGAGGCGTAGCATCATGTGGTATTCGTTCCCCTAGAGCTCTGAATAGTCTGGTCCTGATTCCCTCAGCTCCTGCTGTAAGCCACGCTTACCCCATGGCATGTCTTTTTCTCCCACTAGTGACTGGACGATAAATATATATTTACAGGTTGGTGGTTGTCTCCAAGCTAACATGCTGGTCCTTTAGCTCGCTTAGTGGATCCAGAAGTCCTTGGGTCAGTCCACTGCACGTGAATATCGTGGACTGTTACTTGCACCTTGTGTGGTCATTTGCCCCTGTGAGGAGTGGATGTATGATGCGACTCGCTTAGAGTCACATTAATGGCTGCACAAAGTGCACAGCACTGGAGGGCTGGGCCCTGGGCACTGAAGCGTTTGTGCTTTGTGTTGCTGTTTGCCATGAGACTCATAATGGTATCTCTTTCCACTTGGCGATGGTCTTTAAAGTCCAAGGCATAGCCTCCAGCAAGCCTGGCAATAGGCAAATGATTTAATGCTACTGTTTGACAGAAAGGGAGATGAAAATGTTCATAGCAAGCCCTGGGAAGCAGCAAGCTTGTGAGCAGGTCCATAAAATGCTCCTCTTCTCTCTATGTATTGTGCCCATCAATAAATCCACTGGCCCCAAACTCCCTTCCAATAGCAAAAAATATTCTCTGTCATCTGAACTATTCGTTGCCTTTAGAGATCACTTAGTTGTGCAACATAATGATTGATAGAGCAATTCTCTGTCTCCCCGATCACCCAGTACTCGCTGCCCTGACCCCAATTATGGTGAGTAAAGAGAAAAGGATTTAGTGCTGTCTTTCCCTGCTAGGACACTGCTGATCCTAGGCCGGAGAGGTGGAGACACTTCCTGGCTTGCTGAGTGGAGGTAGTGATTTATGCACTAACTGTGATCTAATGTCACGGGTTAGAAACTCGAGATGCAAAATTCCTCAGCTGGTGTAAATCAGTAGAGGTCCAGTGACGTCAGTGGTGCCACTGACTGCCGTGGAGTTACACCTACTGAGGACTTGGCCCCTGCACTGCTGCACCACGTAGTGCATCCCCTCTCAGCACAGGGGTGTTCCACAAGGGTGAAGTTGGCTGCTCTGAAGTAGAGAGGCAGTGAGACCTACTCCCACTCCAGGCCTGCAGCACAAATCCCTCACTGCTGCTCCCTCTGGGCCAGTCCCTCCGCTCCGTTTGCATGGCCTGGCAGGGCTGCTGGATGTGAGGGAGCATAAACTGTGTGTCTGTCTTCCCCGTGCTCCCCACCTATCCCAATGATCACCCTGTGTGCAACTGGAGGAGAGACCCGCTCTGCAGTAGGCAGGGCATACAGAGGTCCCCTTGTCTGTGACCCCCCCCCACCACATCACAATAGGGGGTTTATGGGGTGTGGAGTGTCTTGTGCTTAGCCCTTTCCCCAGCACGAATATTCTACAGAGCTTCATCATGTCTGGGGCCAAATGACTCAAGCGAAGAGGCTTCCATCAATGACTTTGGGAGGCTGCTCCACAGCCCCGTGGGAACTAGTTCCTTAACTCACTGGCTGACATTTGGGCCTACACTGCTGTCAATCTGTTCCACCCAAACCAGCCTTTCCAAACTAGTCGCCTAAGCTGGCATCTTCATCCGTACACCAGCATGTCAGTTGCTGGCCTGTTTTTCAGAAGCTGGGAGGATTCACAGCTCCCACTGATGTTGCCAGCAGAAAACCAGGTGTATTTGGTAACATATTTGTGCACACCAGGCTAAACCCTGGTGTGCGCAAACGACTGGGTCCCTTTGTGGATAAAACACATGAAAATGGGACCAGAACCTTACCAGTGTAAACTGACACAGTGAATGGAGCAGAGGCGTGCTGTGACCTTTGCATGCAATTCCATGGGCTAGGGGATCCAAACTGGCGTCCTCAGTGTGGCGTGACCTCACATCTCCAGTGCGTGTGGTCACAGTGGGTGGAGGATGCTATTTTATTCTACTGTGTGTGTTCCGCGGCTGGATGGGATTGTCCCATGGACCAGATCCGGTTCGCCACTGGGAGCAGGTGCATCACTGGGACGGAGCTGCGCTGACTTACCCCAGCTGGGGATCTGGCCCTTGGCTTTTCCCTGGACTCTTTTAGCTGTCATTCAACCAGCTCTTAGAAATGAAACTTTCATTGAAAGCTACATGCAATCATCCGTTCATTTTTCATTCCATCGGCCTCTGTCCAGGCTGTTGGTTGCTTGACATTTCTGTATCTACCATTCCCTGAGCCCACTTGCTAGAAACCAGCTGGATAGGTGGATGAGGGCAGAAAAACGCCATTTTAGAGCTAGGGTGGAGATTTTCAAAGGCACAAAGGGCAGACAAGAGCCTGCTTTCCACTGAAAATCAATGGGAGTTGGGTGCCTAACTCATCTGTGCTTCTGAAAGATCTTCCTCAGGGATGATAAGTCCAGTTTTTTATTTTCTTTCCACCTATGTTTCAACAGCCCCTTTTATAAGTACTAGGAGAAGTTTTTAGAGTAATTGAAATAAATCTAAACCACGACATCATTCGCTCACTTAGATACCTCTTACTGTAAAAAAAGACTCTTGAAATCCCTACTATTTTAAAAATGACCGAGTTAAGAGAAACTGACAATAAATTATCAGTTCTGGGCCCTACTCAAAGATTTCAGAATATCCCTCTGAAAAAGTCCCAGTAATTGTCTAACCCTGTTTCCTTTTATCAGCCAAATGAGTGGCAGCTGCTGCAACACATGTTCAATAGAAGCATGTTGGGTGACTGTCCTCTTTTGCAATCTGTGTTCTCGGGCCTGAGAATCGGAAATGTTGTTGGAAGCAGAGGATTTAGAATGAACAAAAATCCAGCCCAACCCATGAGCGAGTTTTGGAGAAAACAGGCCAGCTCATGCTATTGTCCCTATTGTATTAAAGCAGAGTTCATGCCATGCTTAGAAGAATACTAACTTTGCCACTATATGTGAGGGGGGAGCCTTGAAGCACTGCACGCTAAGCATCTAAACATTGTTTTCTTGGGCCAAATCCTGCCACTTGCTTGCGTGCCTGTGGATCCCACTGGGTTCATGTCTTTGGGTATGTCTACACTACAAAATTAGGTCGATTTTATAGAAGTCGATTTTTAGAAACTGATTTTATACAGTCGATTGTGTATGTCCACACTAAGCGCATTAAGTCGGCAGAGTGTGTCCTCACTACCGTGGCTAGCATCAACTTACAGAGCGGTGCACTGTGGGCAGTCTCTGCTGCCCATTGGAATTCTGGGTTAAGCTCCCAATGCCTGATGGGGCAAAAACATTGTTGCGGGTGGTTTTGGGTACATGTCATCAGGCATCCCTCGGTGAAAGCAACAGCAGACAATTGTTTCGCGCCTTTTTTCCTGGGTTACCTGTGCAGACGCCATACCATGGCAAGCATGGAGCCTGCTCAGCTCACTGTCACCGTATTTCTCCTGGGTGCTGCTGGCAGACGTGGGACTGCATTGCTATACAGCAGCAGCTCTTTGCCTTCACAGCAGACAGTGCAGTAGGACTGATAGCTGTCGTAGGTCTCCTGGATGCTCCTGGCAGACCTCGGTGAGGTCGATCAGGGGCACCTGGACGGACATGGCTATTCTCCTCTTAGAGCACCGAATGGGAGCCAGAAACTCCAGGTCATTCTCTTCTTTAAGTTTCGTCTCATGGAGATTCAGTCCTGCCTGGAATATCATGCGAGCTGGAGGCTTCTGCCTCAGGCTGCTCTCCCAGCTGGCAGCACTGCGTGGTTGCACCTACCCCAGCCTACCCCTTGCTCCCACGGCTCATGAAGCCTAGACAGTAGTAAGGAGCAGTTCAACTATAGGCTGAGCAAGTGCAGAATGGTGGTCGAATGTGCCTTTAAAAGCTCGCTGGTGCTGTTTGCTGACTAGGTCAGACCTCAGCGCAACCAACATTCCCATTGTTATTGTTGCTTGCTGTGCGCTCCACAATATCTGTGAGAGTAAGGGGGAGACATTTAAGGCTGGGTGGGAGGTTGAGGCAAATCACCTGGCGTCCGATTTTGAGTAGCCAGACACCAGGGTGATTAGAAGAGCACAGCAGGGCACACTGCGCATCAAAGGGGCTTTGAACACCAGTTTCATGACTGGCCAGGCTACAGTGTGACAGTTGTGTGTTTTTCTCCTTGATGCAAACCCTCCCCCTTTGTTGATTTTAATTCCCTGTAAGCCAACCACCCTCCCCCCTTCGAAATAAAGTAACTATTGTTTTGAAACCATGCATTATTTCTTTATTAATTGAAAAAAATGAGATAATGGACAAGGTAGCCCGGGTGGGGTGGGGGAGGAGGGAAGGACAAGGTCACATTGCTTATTGTAGCCACACTAAAAATCAAACTGTTTGAATGACAGTCTTCTGTGGCTTGGGCCATCCTCTGGAGTGGAGTGGCTGGGTGCCTGGAGCCTCCCCCGCGCGTTCTTGGGCATCTGGGTGAGGAGGCTATGGAACATGGGGAGGAGGGTAGGTGGTTATACAGTGGATGCAGCAGGGGTCTGTGCTCTTGTTGGCTTTCCTGCAGCTCCCACAGACGCCTCATCATGTCCGTTTGCTCCCCCATTGGCCTCAGCATCGCGTCCTGTCTCCGCTCTTTACGCTCAATTCTTTCCTGGCCTCTGCCACTGAATGCCTCCATGCATTAAGCTGAGCCCTATCTGTGCGGGAGGACTGCATGAGCTTGGAAAACATGTCATCGCGAATGCGTTTTTTTCGCCTTTCTAATCTGCAATAACTTCTGGGATGGAGATGATGGGGAAGCATAGAAACATTCTATGCTCTACGATTCTGGGGGGACTGCATGGTCACCAGTGCTGCTGAGTTCGCCACGCTGACCAAACAGGAAATGAAATTCAAAAGTTCCCAGGGCTTTTCCTGTGTACCTGGCTAGTGTATCGGAGTTCAAAGTGCTGTCCAGAGCGGTCACAATGGAGCACTCTGGCATAGCTCCTGGAGGCCAATACCATCGATTTGCATCTGCACTACCCCAAATTTGACCCAGCAAGGTCGATTTTAGCGCTACTCCCCTCGTCGGGGAGGAGTACAGATGTCGATTTTAAGAGCCCTTTAAGTCGACAGAACAGGGTTGGTTGTGTGGATGCAGTCATTTTTAAATCGACCTAACGCGGCTAAATTCGACCTAACCCCGTAGTGTAGACTAGGCCTTACTTGCAAAGAATTGTATAGCTACCTTACGGATCTGCATGATGGACTTCCATTTCCCTCAGGAATCTTTCTCTCTCCCTGTACAATCTCTCTCTATATTTCCAGTACGCTGTATGGCATAGGAGTAGGCAGCGGTACCAAGATTTTAAAGAATAAGGCCCAGATCCTCAAAGCTATTTAGGTGCATCCTTCCCTTTTATTTCAATAGGAGTTAGGTGCCTAAATACCTACCTTTGAGGATCTGTGCCCAAGAGCCTCCAGTTAGGCTATTTAAACCCACGTATAGGGTGTGTCTACATTGCAACGAGAGATGTGACTGCAGCACGTGTAGACATACCCAAGCTAGCTCTGATGAGCTAGCTCAAATAATAATGGCAGGAAAGCCACTGGAGTAAGTAACAGGGGTCCCAAGTGGGGTCGTAGAGCCTGCGCTGTTGTGGCTTCATTGCAATTGTTATTCAAGCTAGATCAAAGCTACCTCGGGTCTGTCTACATGTGCTCCAGTTACACCTCTGACTGCAGTGTGGACGTATACCGTAATCACTTCTCTACATAGATGGCCCTCACCCCCACAGTGGCTCAGCACCTCACGGTCATTCATGGATTTTCTCCTCACATTGCCCGGGTGAGGGAGGGAAGTATAAATAAACGACTTCAATCTATAGAGCAGCTGTGTATAGAGAGAATCATATGGACTTAGACTGTAAGCTCTTTGCAGAAGGGACTGTCTCTTTGTTGTGTGTGTACATCCCCTAGCACAATGGGGCTGTGACCCCTATGGCTCCTAGGTGCCGTGGCAATACAAATAATAAATCATCATCATCAAGTTTCAAATCCTAGAAGGAAGAGCTGCTTTGCTAAAAGGAAAGCTTCTCTTTGCAAATGGAGAAGAATACTTTTGCGATCAATCATTGTATTTTTCGTTATTGACCACATTTTCAATCCTGAGTTCCTCAAGTTTAGGGTCCTTGCCCAAGATTTTCAAAACTAGGAATCTAAAGATAGCTCCTAAATAGTTATTTCAAACTATTCCATGAGAGGTGCTGGGTGCACAGAGCTTTTGAAAATCAGGCCAATTACTTAGGTGCCAAGACACAGACTTAGAACTTAGCTTCAAGCATGGAAATATGAAGGTGTTGGCTCTGATAAGAAGAATACCAAACTGTACACACCACCCATTGCTTGATAAATCAGTATGAACTGCAGAGCATTCTAGTTTTCAGGAGTGGTCTTTGAAAGCATTCTTTGTCTGCTCATGGAGCAGTCGCAGCCGGCAGGCTAACTGACTGTCCTGCTGCAACTAACCATGTCAGCCACAATCCAAAAATATGTGGATTTACTCAGGGCTGTTGCTGTGCACCCCACTGCAGAATGAGGTCTTATTTTAGGTCTTCGACCTGCTCTCTCTCTGTCTCTCAGCTGGAACAAGGATCAGGGCTGAGACACTGGTGCAGCTCATAATTATGTAGTTTACAGTGACACAGCTGCCCTAACTTACCTGAGAAGAGAAGTCCCAATATATGACAAAGAAGTTTGATGCTACTCATTCAGCCAGCTGAATATATTCTTTGCAGCCTAGCGTCTTGACATAGAGGCGGCCGGAGAGGGGGGGTGGGGGAGAGGAGACACACAAGATTCTTTATCTCTGGGGAACCAGCTGAATTCTCAGCAGTGATCAAGCTGCAGTCAGCCAGCAACTGATTGTCTATTATCAAACATGTCATTCTTGACTTGGTCATTTGTGATTAACACAACGTGGTGGCTAGTGGGTGTTTTAATCCTGACGTTTTAGAGAGGATTCTAACAGAGGGAACCTGGTGTAGGGAAAATACTGGACACCGATACTATATCACAATATCATCATGCCACAAATAATGTTTACACACACAATAATTTGCAGGATAGCCAAAAAAGTGGATTGTGCACTTATCTCAGCCAAGATCTTGTGATGGCTTGTACTCCAGTGGCATCTCAAGGTGGTCCCAAATGAAATCAGAGACATGTTGCCCTGGCCATTGCACAACTAGTGAGACACAATCCCTGCCCTGAAGAGTTTACAATCTAAATACACCAGCTTCACAATAGCCAATATCAGAGCAAACGGACAAAGCAATAAAGCTGCCAAATGCTGAGGGGAATAGTCTCCCAAGGGAAATAGAAGAAAGCTCCTGCACATGGGACATTTATAACTAGAGAGGATAAAAACCACTAGAAAATATACTGTAGAGAACAACTTTGCATAGATAGTGGGAAGGACTAAGGAGCCGATTTTCACTCCCAACCCACTGGATTTAGGAGCACAAGTCCCATTGATTTCAATAGGACTTGTGCTCCTAAATCCCTTACAGGCTTTTGAAAAACTCCCCCTGAATGAATCATAGAATCATAGAATATCAGGGTTGGAAGGGACCTCAGGAGGTCATCTAGTCCAACCCCCTGCTCAAAGCAGGACCAATCCCCAATCAAATCATCCCAGCCAGGGCTTTGTCAAGCCTGACCTTAAAAACTTCCAAGGAAGGAGATTCTACCACCTCCCTAGGTAACGCATTCCAGTGTTTCACCACCCTCCTAGTGAAAAAGTTTTTCCTAATATCCAACCTAAACCTTCCCCAGTGCAACTTGAGACCATTACTCCTTGTCCTGTCCTCTTCTACCACTGAGAATAGTCTAGAACCATCCTCTCTGGAACCACCTCTCAGGTAGTTGAAAGTAGCTATCAAATCCCCCCTCATTCTTCTCTTCTGCAGACTAAACAATCCCAGTTCCCTCAGCCTCTCCTCATAAGTCATGTGTTCCAGACCCCTAATCATTTTTGTTGCCCTTCGCTGGACTCTCTCCAATTTATCCACATCCTTCTTGTAGTGTGGGGCCCAAAACTGGACACAGTACTCCAGATGAGGCCTCACCAATGTCGAATAGAGGGGAACGATCACGTCCCTCGATCTGCTCGCTATGCCCCTACTTATACATCCCAAAATGCCATTGGCCTTCTTGGCAACAAGGGCACACTGCTGACTCATATCCAGCTTCTCGTCCACTGTCACCCCTAGGTCCTTTTCCGCAGAACTGCTGCCTAGCCATTCGGTCCCTAGTCTGTAGCTGTGCATTGGGTTCTTCCATCCTAAGTGCAGGACCCTGCACTTATCCTTATTGAACCTCATCAGGTTTCTTTTGGCCCAATCCTCCAATTTGTCTAGGTCCCTCTGTATCCTATCCCTGCCCTCCAGCGTATCTACCACTCCTCCCAGTTTAGTATCATCCGCAAATTTGCTGAGAGTGCAATCCACACCATCCTCCAGATCATTTATGAAGATATTGAACAAAACCGACCCCTGGGGCACTCCACTTGACACCGGCTGCCAACTAGACATGGAGCCATTGATCACGACCCTTTGAGCCCGACAATCTAGCCAACTTTCTACCCACCTTATAGTGCAAATGAACAAATGAGGCCTTCCCAACTCCACCATGCGTGATTCTCTCTGCACTAGGTAGAGCTGGTGGAGACTGGAGCGGAGCTGAAGTCAAGTAGCTGAGGTTAGATCCTGTGCTTAACGCTGATACCTTTGTCCTTTATCATGGAGGGAAACCTTGGCAAGGAATGAAATGCATCCACCCTAAATTAGAACGGAACTCACCGAACCTTGGCTGCTTCATGGTAATCTGCTCTCAGCCTAATTCCGTGCAATAACTAGCTATTGGAACGGTTGTGACAGGGCACAATTCAGCAGTGATGATCAGTGTCATTACAGTTTTGTTTAGCCCCAAGGCGTTGTTTGTTTATTTTTAAGGAATGGTCATTGCTGCGGTGGGCTGTTAAGATGAGAGATATTCCAGGACCCTGGAGAGTGATTCCCTGGACTAGCTGCTGATGGTTGGAACAAAAAATTAAATTAAATCCAAAAAAAAAAAGGAAAATCACAGGAACATCCCTGTGATGCTGTTCTAGTTTGAAATATTATTCCTGTGGCCGACTGATCTGAATGGGCAGCAAGGTGTTGTACTCATCAAATTGTGGCATAATAGAGCTCCGTTCAAAACCAATTTACACATATGGGCACTTAACACTGCAAAGGCCAGATTTGTAGAAGACTTTTTCCCATGGAGAACACTGGACAATCCGTCTCCCACCCTCTTCCCAGGGAACACTGGCAACTGCTGGGGGCTGTCCCCAGATGTACCAAAATTTTGATGTTATATATTTATGAAACTTCAGACACGCTGCGGTGACTGGAGATAATTAAACAAAGTACATGGGATGGAGATTTAACCACTTCTTTGCCTTTTTTCTTCTTCATCTTTCTATACAATATTCCTCTTGCTACAATGTGCAAAGTCTCAATCCTGCCAGATGCTGAGTGCTTTGGTTCTGATCCAGCAAGCACCAGTTATCATTGTTATTGATTCTCTTATGGTAGCTGATAGCATCCCAGTCATTAACCAGGACCCCCGTGTCCTAAGCACTGTACAAACACAGAACAAAATCATTGACCCCGTCTCAAAGAGCTTACAAGAAGTACACATGTAACATGAAGCCTGTGACCAGACCCAACTAGAGCTGGGTGGGACATGACTTTCCCATCCTGTGAGAATTTTCAAGATTTCTACAAATGTTCCCATCCCACATGGGATGAAAAGTCAGAATCTGGAAAATTTTCGTGAACTCATAATTCGGGAAAAAAATAATCTGATTGGGTCAATTACAACATTTAGTTTAGATAATTTTAAAACGTTTCCTTTCAAGTTTGACTTTTCCTTTTTGATTACCTTTTTATAGTATAAGTTATCAATGCTTTCTAAATGCAAAGTTATTTTGAGCTGAAAAAATGAAAAATTCCATTTTGAAAATGTCAAAATGGGACATTTCAGCAATTTCAAACATCTTAAAAAAGATTTTTTTCAAATCGGGAGATGTGTTGAACCCGACCCTTTCAGTTTTGAAGAGTCAGCATTTTCCAACCGGTGCAGGGTTGGGGGAAGGGCATTTCATCAGTAAGTTCCCAACCAGCTGTAGTCCCAGTACTGTGTGAAGAACCTTGCCAGCTTTTACACTTTTAGTTTCTTTTAGGCCTCGATCCAGCAAAACAATTAGGCGCCATTAATGGGACTAAGCCAGGTGCTTAAAGTTATGCATGCGCTTAAGAGGTGTGAAAGCTATCAAGATTCTTTATTCTGCATCTCTGATAACTCCTCTCCGCCTAGTCCCTCCTTCTGTGCGACTGTCCTCCTTGATAGAGGAGGGAGATGTGTACTTCAAAGAGTAGACCGTAAACACTCTGGAAATCTTGTTTCTCCAGCGGATCCACGCCAAAGCACTGCCTGATTTATTAGTTTCCTCTTGTTTGTAATGAATGTTTTCTATTGCCCCTATTAGATGGTGACACCGGTTCTGTGGTAAATGAACTGACGTGCGAGGGTAATGATGACAAAGGGCTGATAATGGATGACGACTCTGTGTGTGTGGGGGTGGGGTGGGGTGTGCAACTGTGTGTCCTACTTAGGTTGATCCAAGGACACCTTACACCTATCAATCAAAATGGTGACAGCAGCCAGGGAGATTTAATTGGAGATTCATTGAACCTTTAATGATGTGACAGAGAAAAATAAGGAGGCTAAAAAAGGCTTCTGGGCTTTTCTTTCCCTTTATTTGGCCAATTCTCAGAAGGAGAAAGGAAAAGTGAGCTAGCCAGAGGGCACTGGTGTCGTTTTTTCTATTTGAGGCAATCATGACACTTTGAAAATGAGCTCGGCGTTTGGAGAAATTTCTGTAGCTCTGTTTTAGCCAGGAATGAAGTTTGTCAAAGGCATTTTTAACTTGTGAGGCTGGCCAACCTGGTGCCGGCTCACAGTCAGAGGTGATGCACCTGGGTGGGGCATGACAATGGCCACTTGCTCTACTGATGGGCTCCACAGCGGGCTGGTTTTACAGCTGGCCTTCCTTTGTCAGAGCTCGCCCCAGAAAACTTCTCTTCCTTCTAAGGTTGTTTCATGAACAGCAAAGATGGTTTGTTAAATCCTGAAACAACGAGACTGTTCTTGTTGTTTGAGTTTGTAAATTACCCGGCTTAGAGGTGGTGAATTACGTTAAATGTTACTGCTGCACCCAGGGCATTTTGGAGGTGTCTTTTTAAATGGTCCAGGTGCACATGGATAGGTGTCCTTTTTAGCAATTGCACAAATCTAGATCAATAATTTGTTGGTGTTGTTGATTATGGAAGCCCAATGTGGTAGGCACTCCCCACAGATGCCGGGAGTCTATTCGTCTAGTCATCATCTCTTGTTGAAAACTGCACTGTGCACTTTTTGTGCTGGGTTATTGTGTTTTCCGCCATGTTTGGGAAGCGCCTGGCACATTTATAATGATTAGTTTCACCCTAACGGCCCACTTGTCATCTTAACAATGATTTCTGGTGTGAGGAAAATCCTGTCCATGCACGCTTGTGAGCTGGGCTCAGTCGTGACCAGCTTTGGCCATGTTTTGCCTGAGTTTTGTTTAACAAGGTGTAGGGGATCTGTCCGGAGACTGCGGGCATCTCTGAAGGCTGCGCTTCCAGGAGAGTCTGTCGGCCCAGCCTGGGTTCTCTCAAGGCCTCCCCTGGCATTTCCCACGGAAAAGGCATTTTTCTGACAAGTTTGGAATGAAATTTTTTTGATCATCTCTAATCTCACATCTCTACCCTAAGTGAACCTCTGAGCAGTGTCTTACAATCTGTATGCCAGAGTGCAAAGCGATGCAGCAATTACTCACGCATCTGTCCAAAGCCTGCTGAAGTTAATAGAAGTCTTTCCATTAACTTCAGTGAGGTTTGGAGCCAATCTTATCAGACTTAGCCTTTGCTGTGAATGGTAACAAATGAGACGAAGAAGCTGTGAATAATGACCCTGGGGAAGTTAGGTGTTGAGTGTGGCTGGCTCGTTAACCTGCGTTTGGCCAGTCCAGGTTCTGGCTAGCCCGGCAGAATGATGGAAGAAAGCAGAAGAGAAAACATTCTTGCTGCTTTGTCTCCGCAGGGAGCTGAGAAAGGCTGATGCGACCCTAGGTGAATGTAGAGTGTATGATAGCACATGGCATAAGCTTGAATTCAATAATCAGGGCCTTATCGCTCCATTTTTCAAGCTGGTGATGCTTGCAGATAATTAAACTGAATGGCAAGATGCTGTGGCACTCTGACCTCCGAAGCATCAGCCTCCGTTAATAATAATGCGCCAGACACTGCAGGGTTTTAGCATCACATTAATGCAGATGGAGAAAGAAAAGGGGGATAAAACTGAAGGGACAAACCAAACCCCTTAGGGTCGCCTGGGTATTCTTTCATGCTGATTTAGCCCTTCATGCTCTTTGATTCTAATTATCCCCTTCTTTTCAAAGGCAGCAAGATTTGTTTAATTGTGCCATGTGTAGAGGCAGTAATATGTGAAAAGGAGGGAGGGTGGTTTTGGGTCTAGCTGGTTTTGCAGCTGCAGCTGGGGTTGTATGCATACCGTACAATCAGTACCAGCCTAGCATGTGACATGGACCCTGTAGCTAACTCCTAGGCTGTCCCTATAGAGTATTACCCTCCACCAGTAGGGCCAGTGGAGGAAACCATCACCTTTCTATCAGAACTCAGAGCAGCCCTCAGCGTAGGGCAAGGTTTTCAAAACACCGAGCCCTGCCGTTCGACTCCTAAGTAGAGCTGGGTGAAATGTTTTAGTCGAATGTTTTATTTGCCGATAAATGCAGTTTGGAGGTGACCAACATGATTCATGAAATCTCGTCAAAGTCAGCCAGTAGTTTTGGCTGAATAAAAAATAGAAATGTGTTTTTTGAAAAAAATCAAAATGGTTTGTGTTGATGTTCTCGAAATGAAATGGTCTGACTTTAATTTTGAAATGCCACTTCATTTAGAAAGTCAGCGAGATCTGTTTAATTGGTTTTTAAAAAAAGGCTAAAACCCACCCCAACATGCAATGGAAGAAAATGGAAAAAATCAGAAAATTTAAATGTCAGTTTGAAACAAAATGATTTTTGAAAATAAATTCTGGTCCCTCCACCGAATTGAAAGATCAATGATTGGCTTAGCTCTACTTCTGACTCCATGTTTAGGTACCTACCTAATTGGCTTATTTTTTTTAAAGTGTGCAGAGCACCATGTGCCTCTCTTCCTCATCTGTGCATTGGGGATAATAGAATTATAGACTTTAAGGTCAGAAGGGACCATTATGATCATCTAGTCTGACCTCCTGCACAATGCAGGCCACGGAATCTCACCCACCAACTCCTGCGATAAACCTCTCACCTACGTCTGAGCTATTGAAGTCCTCAAATCATGGTTTAAAGACTTCAAGGTGCAGAGAATCTTCTGGCAAGTGACCCGTGCCCCACGCTGCAGAGGAAGGCGAAAAACCCCCAGGGCCTCTGCCAATCTGCCCTGGGGGAAAATTCCTTCCTGACCCCAAATATGGCGATCAGCTGAACCCTGAGCATGTGGGCAAGACTCACCAGTAAATAATAGTATTTCCCTGGCTCACAAGGCTTCTCTGAGGCGCTCAGCTACTCCAGTGATGGGGGGGCCAGGTAAGAACCTAGACAGAGAACACACTTGTTCATAAAAATGATAGCAGATTTAAGACTATAGCAAATAGGGTAACTCATCATTCAGGGAAAGACATCAGAAGAAATATCCAAGTTTGAGAGAACATAATTGCATGTTGGTGGATCTGGGTCTGGCGGAGCTGTTTGTCTGGGTCCCAGAAAGGACTGGGTGTCCTTTGAGAAGGTAACACAGGATCTAAAGGACTCTTTGGACTGCTCATCCAACTGCAAATGAAAATGGACAGGTTTTTTTAGGACGGTTATGGGGCTAATTCAATATGTTGTGGTGGTACTGAGGTGTCATTGCAGAGGAGAGTTGTGTACGTCTGTGTGTCTGATTGAATAGGTGCTGGGGTTTTCAGTGTTGCTCAAACCCTGCTCCTACTGAAGTCAGTGGGCATTTTGCCACCAAGTGCAATGGGATCAGAGGTATGGCAGTGTTCAAGGCAGTTGAAAATCCCACTCGGAATGTCTAAAGATGGTCTCTTGCAGCAAAGCGCCCTCCATTCCACCTTGTCTTCACTGGGCACTGCTTGCCCTCTGAACTTTCCATCACCAAGTTCTTTCTCACTGGCCACATGTCCTCTGCCTAGGCACTGCACACTTGTCACCTGTTCCTGGTGCTTGGGTGACCTCCAGCCCATCAGGGTCCATTACTCCCCTGCCACGCTAAGCCACAAACTTTGTTTTCTTGGCTTAGTTGTCTAATCCATCCACTCTACTCTCTCCCCATCCCTTGATTCCTTTGCCCTCCATCCCACTGCAAAATCCACCCCCCGGCTCTAGCTCACCCACAAGAGCAGTTTCCTCTCCCCCACCAATGCCACTGAATGTATGTTCCCCAGCTCCAGTCTCTTTGATGCCTGTCTCTGTCTATGCGATCAGTGTTGCTGTCAGAATGAAAGCTGTGGAATCCTTTCCCTGTCCAGTACCAGATGAAATTCTGTAGCCGATTCTCTGGTCCACCGCAGTGGCAGAAACCAGCCTGATGAAATTGGCCCCCGGAGAATTCCCTCTGCACTGGGGAAATCTCAGGGTGGCTGTGCTGCCATCATCCCGCTGCCCAGCACAAGGGACGTGGTATGGGAATAGAGGCATGACAGGAATGTCTCTGTGCTTTGGCAATCCCTGGTTGCAGGAATAGCTCCTGGGGGGCCAAGGGCAGCTGGGCAAAAGTTAGAGCGGCCAGAAGTTGGCTCAGACTCCAACACCAGCTAGTCCCAGGGCAAGGGGAACAAAAGCCATGTTTGCCCTGTCTCCCACACCAGTCCTGTGGCAAGCAGAACTTGATGGGCTAGACACTCTGGGCTCTACTCCCTATCCTGCCCAGCTAGCCCATTGTGTATGGTGTCCGGCTGTCTGGAGTGGCTCATGAATGTGGGTTAGGGTGACCATATGTCCTGATATTATTGGGACCATCCCCATATTGGGGCTACCTATTATCCCCATTTCCTCCATGCTGATTTTTCACACTTGCTATCTGGTCACCCTAACTTGGGTGCCAGGCTCTGGGCAGACTGTTCCAAACCGGGGCACAAACCCCAAACTGGTTGGGAGTTTTAAATTAGATTTCACCAACCAAGCATCAAGTGTCACCTCCTCCAGTACTATAAAATGGAGTCACAGACAGTCCCCTTGGGCACTCCTGTCTATCTTGCCTCCCAGGCAAGCCTGTCTTTGTGATAGATTGTCCCTTATACAAAATATCACAACAATATTCACATTACTCCCAGTCCCAAAGGACCAGTCACTTACCCCAGGCCAATTGTTCCTCTGATCACACACCAAAGACAACACTTGTAACCAATCCTTTAATAAACTAACTAAAGATTTATTAATTAAGTAAGGAAACGAGAGTTATTTTCAAGGTTAAAGCAGGTAAACATACACACACAAATGAGTTACAGTCTTAAGTTCCAAAAAGTAATCGAAGCTGCTGTATCGTGCAAGCTATATACGTCCTTTAGGGCTACCCCAACCCAAGCAGCTTGGGGATCCCTTGCTTATGCTTAGAAATGTTGCCTTCTCCAAATTCCAAGCAGCAGAGTGATGAAAGCCAAGTGTTCTCACTTTGATGCATCAAATGGCTATGGGTCTGGTCTTGAAATGCCTAGTTGTTTGATGGACATATAGCCCGTCTCAGAATCAAGCAGAATTTCCTGTGAGGGAGTCTGGAGAGGAGGAACTGGAGTAATTTGCAAGGTGTCTAGAAGATCAACAGTTTCACCTGTAGGGAAAGGCAGTAGAACATATGTACCCTGCTTTCTTAGTACGAGCACCGGGCACATTATTCTCTCTGGCTGAGTTTACAAAGCCAGCTAGGGGATCTGGACACTCATTTTCCATTGATTTGAATGGGAATTGTGCATCCCCGTTCCCCTAAGCAGCTTTGAAAATCGCAGTCTATATGTGCCGCTTACCCAGCAGTCAGTCCACTCAGTTTACCAGGTGGGAAATCTGCAGGCCAGCGTGATCCCTTGGGGATTTGTGAGTCTTGGGCACTCCCTGCAGGAAGTGAATGGAAACTCACCCTACTTCCGTAGTCAGCTTTGGTCTCTGACAGCAGCCTAAGGGAGAAACATGTGACAAGTCTGCTGATAGATCAATGGGATGTGTGTGCAGATTAGTGAGGGGATATGGGATATGGCCTAGAAGTCTCACTGTTTGTTGTTGGTGCTGTCTCTCCTGGAAGAAACCCGTATATTATTAATCCAGCTGCCTTGAGAACAGCTGCAAGTCTAGGTTGACCTGGTATACTGGCCTATACCTGCGTTGTCTCTTATTGTTCTTTGAAAGGACTGCCAAGTATCCTAGACCAGTGCTAAATGTAGACATCGCTAAGGAATGGCTGTTGTGGGTGTGACTCTCCTGGACGTTATCTAACCCCCCACAGTGGATTAGAATTGTGCATTTGATCTACACCCTCTCCGTGCCCCTCTTAAATTCCTTCCCTTTGTTTGATTTGCAACCCTAGGCATTGGCAGCCTGTTGTCTCATGTTTAGCATCGTAATCTAAGGGTGTGTCTACATTGCGATGTAAGCCCAGGGGTCGAACTCAGGCTCAAGCCTAACCCCCCTTCCATCAACACACAAATCATGCTAACCCAGGGCTTGGACAAGGGTCCCAGGACCCCACAGGGGTGGAGGGTCTGAGCCTGAGTCAAGCTGGGACGCAGGATTCAAGCTCTATTGCTCTGCAGTGTAGATGCAGCCCCACTGGGCTCATGCTGTGGAAGCCTGGCAAAAGTATCCCACGGGCTGACTTTCTTTGTCTTCTGGATGGTCAAGTTTGATGGACAGTCAAGTTTTCCCACTTTACATCATGAATAAGAGGCTAGAGTGGCCATGTTTGGGGAGGGTGCTAGGAAGTCTGGGATATAGGTGGTTGGGCCCACATAATGCCGTGTAGATGCTGGAGTCCCAGGTTGGGACCCGGAGTTCAACAGTTCCTAACCTGGGGTTACAAATGCGTGAAGACACTCAAACACTAGGTTAACAAAGCCAGGGTCTGCTAACTGGAGTTCTTCTACACTGCAACGTAGACGTACCCTGATGGGGTCTTTGTTTGCATCTGGCCTGGGTTGGATTTTTGAGTGGATGTTTTGGGGAAGACAGGGTTGCTCTTATGTGTTGGACCCTGTCGGCAAGCCACTGATGGGCAATTTCTGCAACTGGTTATATTCACCCCAGTGACTGAGCTTAGCAGAAGATCATGCTGCAGACTCAGTTTTAGGCCATGCCCATTGTGTGCAATGTTTTTAGTACAGTTTAGGTGGCTCATGGGTGCATATTTGACATTTGCTTCTGCCTTTTATATGAAGACTCAATACACAGCTGCAACTCACTGAGGGCTTGATTTTTAAAAAGGGGCCCCACCCAGCCTCCTTTGGTGTGCACAGAACTTGGCGTCCCGGGGCAGTGCAGCTTACACAACACCTTTGCACATGGTGTGTCGTTTGGCACCATATAGCTGTAAGTCCATTTGCCTCAATGGGCCTGGTGTGTAATTTCTATATTAGTCCTTAAACAGTCCTCATGAAAATGCGTGTGCACACAAGCGCACCTGCTCACACACAGGCTCATCAACATCAAGGCACATGCCAAAAGGATGTCGTCTCCTTGCAGATCAAGTACCACCCAGACCAATCTCTAGCTAGGTCCTTGAGAAGGTCTGGTTGGGTGTTCAGTCTGTGTCGCTCTTATCGCATCACTGTAGCTTTTGGTAACCCTTAGCGGCATACCAAATAGAGGATAACAAATAGAGTCTGCTTCTGGAAAATGAACTGGTCCGGAAAGCTAGCTGTTAATGTGTGTGTGTTAATTTTAGAGCTGGACTCAGACCAAACTCCAGATCCTAACAGCCCCTGCTGATCTCTGCAAACTTCAGCTAAGTGACAGTCCTATTCAGGCTTTGGTGCTTAGCCCCCATCTCTGTTTAATGTGATATCTATCTGGGAACACCAAAGAGAGAACATCTATTAAACAATAAAATAGACCTATTGTGATGTATTTTCAACTGCTTTGGGGGAATTCTACAAAATTAAGTATCAGAATTGTTTTTCTTATTGGCAACTATTGATCTCTGGCGGTGCCAGTCTCTCTCATTTACACTTTTATTACCTCGTCAATCACAGCCCAACCTGCGCTAACCAGGGGCTAAAAGGATTTACCGTTATTAACAAAATTGTCTGGTGCTTCAGAACAATAAAACCAGCTGAAACCATTGGGAGGAAGGGAGGAATCGGCAGGGGTTTGAATAGCGTTTCAGGACAGAGGCCGCAATTTAAAGTAAAAACATGAGAAGGAGCCGGTTCACCAGCTGGTGCAAATTGCTTTAGCAGCCCCGAAGTTGACAGAGCCATATTGATTTACACCAGCTAAGGATCCGACCCAAAGACTCTCCGCTGAGACCATTTGGTGAGGAAAGAGCCATTTTTTATGGGTACATTTCTCTCCGTTCCTTGTCTGTGTCCAGCTCAACATGGGTCTCTTCCTTCCTTCGGAACGTTCCCAACCGTGGTTTTCTTTGCGAATGTTTGAAACATTTGGGACTGGATTTTCCAAAGAGCTCCGCTCTCAGTTAGCAGACTCAGCCCTACAGCACCCCCTGTTCTCAGTGGGGCTGCTGGGGGCTGAACCCTTTTTTGAAACCCAGGCCAAGCTGGATTTCACCACCCCTTTCTAGGAAAAAATGTGGTCCGTTCTCTCTCTCACCTACACCACTGATTGCATCGTTGCTAATAACGACGACATCCTGTGTGGGCATCTACCTAATCTGTGTAGTGTCCAGTTTTTTTTTTAACATTAGCAATCAGTCAATATATATGGGCCAGATCCTCCTTTGGTGTTAATTGGACTCACTGTGGTCCATGAAAGTTGTGTGGGAGAGCAAGCCAAGGAGAAAGACTATTATTAGCATTACTTGTAATGCAATAGCACCTAGGAGCCCCAGTCGTGGAACTGGACCTGTTGTGCTAGGCGCTGTACAAACGTAGAAACAAAAAGACAGTCCTTGCCCCAAATTGCTTACAATCAATGAGGCTAAGTTGATTTCCAGCATATTTGCTTTGCTGAATCCCTGTACTCTGTCTCCTCCACCCTTGACTCTCCCACTGCAAAATCTCTCTCCCCAGCCCTGGCTTACACTCAACACCTGCTTCCTTCAATCCTGGTCCAGTGTTGCTGGATGTCTTTGGAGAAAGTCCTGTGTCCAGGCAAACTTCCTCGCTGCAGTTCCTTCTCTCCTCTTTCGCTGAAGTCAGTGGAAACAGCAGGGTGCTCAGCACCTTTGAAAGTCAGTCGTCTCGCTTAAAGCCATATTTAGGCACCTACGAGACTAATTTTAGGCCTCCACGTTTGCAAATCCTGGCCAAGAGTTAAATACCTTGCCAAAGTGTGGCCGCCTGTGAGTTACTGTGGTGACGGCAAATGGGGTAGTTGCAATCATGCATAAGAGCTGTAACAAAGCAGGGTTCACCTTGTTACACAGAAAAACAAGGAAGCAGCAGCAAATTAGATTGTGAACCTGCTGCTTGTGTCCTTCCCCCCCACCAGACTCAACTTTCCATTTCCTCTTGCAAGCATCCAAAGTGGTAAATTTTCAGAGGCTTGGTGCATGGAATGACATGGGCATAATCCTGTTACCTTCTTAATGGGATTTGTCTGTGTCAGTCCTCGAGCAAGTGCTTTGCAGAAGGTACCCTTTAAAATAAGAGCTGGACACAGCACTCCCGCAAAGTGTCTCTGGCAATGCCTAAGCCTTATCCCCACCACGAATGAGTATGAAATGGGCATCGCATCACTACTTCTGCTGACATGGTACCATATCCAGCCACTTCACACCGGATAGCACATCTCATTTTCTATAGACCATGCTCCACTCAATCTGAATTTCTATAAAACTATCTGCAGTAATCATTCCTAGCTCTTATAAGATGCTTTTCAGGGCTGGCCTTACCATGAGGCGAACGGAAGCGGCCGCCTCAGGTGTCAGACTGGGGGCGGGAGGAGGGGGGGGACACCACTGGGACCCAGAGTGTAGAAAATGGTGTCTGCTGCTGGTGCATCTGTATTCTCTCTGCTCGAGATGCCCAGAGATGGGGGAGTGCTGTGCTGGAGGAAGGAGGGCCAAGAGACATAACAGGCAGGCAGGAGAAAAGATGAAAGGGAATAACAGAAAGCAGCAGGGAGAGAGAGGAGGAGGAGCCTCTTATGGACCTCTCTAGCACCCCCAGGAACCTGGACTGATTAACCCCAGCTTCTCAGGGAGCTTCCTGTTTCCTGCTGCTTCCCTGAACCCACTTGAGGAGAACAGGCAGTCAACTGAAGTAGTAGGAGCCAGTTAGGCCCTTAAGACGCTGATACCTTCCCTCACTCAGTTCCCTGCTACCAGCCTGCTTATTTGTCCCCTTCAACTGAGTGTTGAGAGCTACTGTAGCTGGCACAGAACAGCAGTCATGAGTGAAAGAAGAAAACGCCCCTCTGGGGCAGCATTCAGAAAAAGAAAGCAAGCAAAGGAAGCTTTTCTAAGCAGGAAGGAGCTCTCCTGAGATACATAGACACAAATGTTCCCGATGAGCCTTCCGGCCCCAGTGAGGATGTGAGTGGTGAGGAGATGCCTGATCTTCCAGTTAGTCAGAGTGCAGGTGACCTGGCAGCTACTGCAGCATCCATATCTCCATCTCAGATGGATGTAACCGTGCACATTCCTGAAGAAAAGTGCAGATCAGAGAAGAGTGTGGTGGAGGCGCAAGAAACAGCTGCTGCTGAGTTTAGTTCCTTAAGTGTAGATGATCCAGGACTGTGGACCCACTTGAGCAGTAGCCTGAGGGGACTTCCTTGTACTGCACGGGCCAAAGCAAGTGAAAAACTTCATGTTCCCCAAAGACAATGAAAATAGAAGTTTCCATCCAACACGTTACTGGTGTGAAATCCCCAATGGTGACAAAGTGGAGAGGCCATGGCTTATATACTCAAAAACCCAGAATGCTGCATACTGTTTTTGTTGCAAACTCTTCCAGTCTAATGTTCCAGCCACATTGGGTTCTACAGGAACAAAGGACTGGAAAAATCTGGCTAGAAATCTGGCATGCCATGAGAAGGCAGCAAATCACCAGAGAGCATTTCATAGGTGGAAAGTGATTGAGATGAGACTAAGGTTAAAGGCCACCATAGATGATCAGCATCAAGAGAAGATTGCATCAAAGTCTCTTTACTGGCAAAATGTTCTGAAAAGGCTCGTTGCCATTGTGAGAATGCTGGCTACCCAAAACCTAGCACTGCGTGGCACTTCAGATCAGCTGCATGTGCCAAACGATGGAAACTTCCTTAAAATTGTGGAGCTGATGGCTGAGTTTGATGCTGTACTCCAGGAGCATCTAAGAAGAGTCACCACCCAAGAAATGCACACACACCACTACCTTGGAAAAACAATTTGAAATGAGATCATACAGTTACTGGCAACAAAAGTCAATCAGAAGATTGTGGCAGAACTGAAGTCAGCAAGATAGTACTCTGCCATTCTGGATTGCACACCTGACATCAGCCATACGGAACAAATGACTTTAATGGTGCGTTTTGTAACAACAACAGAACCTAGTGAAAATGTCCCTGCAATGGTGACTGTCAGCATTTTCTAGAATTTACTGACATTGATGATGCTACAGGAGCTGGTATGACAAACATGCTTCTTAAAAAGCTGGAAGATACGGGAATTGTGATAGCTGACATGAGAGGTCAGGGCTACGATAATGGTGCCAACATGAGAGAACAGAGGAGCGCAGACACGGATCCGAGAGTTAAACCCTCGAGCTTTTTTTGTCCCATACAGTTCTCATTCACTGAACTTGGTGGTCCGTGATGCAGCATCAGCTTCTAGTGAGCCTGCTAAATTTTTTAATGAAATTCAAAGCATCTATGTATTTTTCTCTGCATCAACTCATCGATGGCAAATTTTGAAGCAACATCTGGGAACATCCTCTCTGACACTGAAACCACTGAGTGCCACACGATGGGAAAGTCGAGCTGAGGCGATAAAGCCTATCAAACACCAAACTGGGAAGACAGATGATGCCACAGTTGCCATTATGGAGGATAATGCTATGACAGGAACTGTTCATGGGAGAACAGTGGCAGAGGGAAATGGAATCACCAGAAACATACATAACTTCAAATTTCCGTTTGGCTTAGTGTTGTGGCATGACATACTGTTTGAAATAAATGTTGTAAGCAAGAGACTCCAAGGTGTTGACCTTGATATATCTGGAGCAATGGAACAACTGGACAAAGCAAAGTCACACCTACAGTCTTACCGGTCAGATGAGGGATTTCAAAACGTTCTGAAGAGGCCACAGAAGTTGGCAGAGGAACTTCACACTGAAGCTATTTTCCCACCCATTCAAGAATACAAGAGTCACCGAAGAAGACGACATTTTGATTACGAGGCACGGGATAATCCCATAAGAGACCCCAAACAACAATTCAAAGTTGAATTCTTTAACCAGGTGCTAGATTGTGCAATACAGTCAGTTGAAGAACGTTTCATGCCGCTCAAGGAACATAGCAGTATATTTGAGATGATGTATGATATTCCAAAACTCCTCACTATACCTGAAGAAGACCTACACCAGCAATGCAGGGCACCTGAGACAGTGTTGACACATGATGACATGCGCGATATTGATGCGAGTGATGTAGGTGATGAACTGAAAGCCCTTTCAAGATACATTTCAGCAGGATCAACTCCAAAGGCTGTTCTGGAATATATGTGCACAAATAAGCTGACCACCCTCTTTCCAAATGCTTTTGTTGCTCTGCGCAGACTTCTAACACTTCCTGTAACCGTTGCCAGTGGAGAACGCAGCTTCTCCAAGCTGAAGTTAATAAAACCACATCTACGCTCCACAATGACACAGGAGAGGCTGGTCGGCCTTGCAACCATCTCAATAGAGCATGGGCTGGCCCAGACTGTGGACCTTCAGGAAGCAGTTCAAATCTTTGAAACCAAGAAGGCACGGAAAGCACCACTTTGATTATTCAAACAGATAAAAATGCCCGTGTTTACTATGCAGACAAGAAAAGTTACATTTGCTGTTCAGGTGTTTGAAAGTTAAATGTTACTTAAGATTTTTGAACAAGGCATTTTAAGTTGTTAGTTCTCCTTTATTGGGGTAGGTAGCAGAGCAGTACCATGAGAGGAGTAGAACAGGAAGAAGGCAGAATTGAGACCTTTCAAAGTTCTGGCCCAAGCGAAGGGGAATGGGGGAGTCTTTTGAGCTCCCCGCCTCAGGTGCCAAAATTTTGTGGGCCGGCCCTGGCGCTTTTCATCAGTACATCTCAAAGCATTTTGCAAAAGAGGTCAGTACCATTATGCCCATTTTACAGAAGTGGAAACCAAGACACAGAGATGGGAAGGGACTTGTCCAACATCACCCAGCAGCAGATCCAAAACCGGAACCCAGGTTTTCTGAATCTCAGTTCAGTGTGTGAGCTAATAGGCCACCCAATAGCTTACCGATCGTTGATTGCTCTGCACGTTTTTTCCCCTCTCATCCGGTTACAGTTCACAGGCACAGGTTTTTGGGCCAAGATTTTCAGAAGTAGGAGCCTCAAGTTAATTTTCCAGTGTCTGATTTTCTGAAGGGCTCAGCACCCACAATTGAGGCCAGATTTTCAAAAGACCGTCGCTTTCATTTAGGCACCTAAATAAGGTGACTGAATTTTCAGAAGTGCTCAGCACCCAGCAACAGTCCTTGTTCTCAAAATCTGGCCACTTCATTTGGGGGCCCAGCTGGGAGTGGAGCTCTTTTGAATCCTTATTTAGGCTCCTTAATAAGGCCCTTAAATCCTTATTTAGGCTCCTAAATTTTCAGAAGTGCTGAGTTCTCCGTGAAGTCAGTGGCAGTTGCTGTGTATTCAGCATTTTTGAAAATCAGAGCACTTTTTCAGGTGCCTAATTACTGACTTAGGGTAAAATTTTCAAAAGCACTTATGTGGCTTTGGAGCCTAATTCCCATGGACTTTCAGTGAGTTTTAGCGACCTAAGAGCCCGATTTTTAATGGTATTTAGGTGCTTACTTCCCATTGATTACTGACATTGTCACTTTTGAAAACAGGAGTTAGGCACTCAGATGTTACCTTTAGGAGCCTATTTTTTAAGATGTTGGTCTCACTCAAGATTTTTGCCATTTTTCATTAGCTTGAAAGTCACCTACAGCACTTTTGAAAAGCAAGGCAGATAGTACAAGTAAAGAAGCAGTTGACGTGAGGCACATGATGGGTAAAGACAGCTATTAAAATCATGACGGACTAAATATAACAACTCTTCTGTGCTAGTTTCCTGTAATTTGCATGTGGAATTAGCATCTCATTAATATCTTATTAGGGACACTGAAAAACTAATGACAAAACAAGCCCAGCGTGGGTGGAGGGGGACGGCTGGGGAGCAAACTGAATACGAGAGAGTTCTTTCTTGTGTGATTAAATGAAAACTCCACTGTAGTCCATCTGTCAACTTAGATGGTTCCCATCATTGAGGTATCTGAGGGCTTTGCCGTCACTAGTGGATTTATCTTCACAGCACCCCTGGAAGGGTGGGAAGTGTCTTCGTCAGCTACCCAGTTATCATCCCATTCAGGCTCAGCCACCACCAGAATGATGACCATCTAGCTGGCTATCTTTGCAGGAAGTGCACCATCTTGTTGTTTGATGTTCCTCACTACATTGTTGGCAGCAGAGACCTTGTGCTATTTTGAAAATGACACTTTATTTCATCGATAGCCTGTGGAAATTCTGCTGTCGAGGTTTTCTTTCTCCTTTAACAGGCTGTCTTTGCCAGCGATTGTGGTCATGAGACCTGCCCATGGCATTTGCTGTAAGACTAAAGGTCTTAGCCCTCAGTGTCCTGGCCAAAGTCCAGTTCTAATGGCTACCTGAGCTGCCTACTTCAATTTGCCGTTTCGTCTCAGTTAGATAAGGCATTCTTCTTTACTTCCTCTGCTAAACTGCCTTGTAGTATAGCTGGGCCCTGTTCAAAAGCTGCTGCATTCCACGCAGTTTCCTGCTTGTGTCTACCTGCCACAGACAGTTTGTGTCAATCTATTTTAGGGCTTGTCTATGCAAACAATTTGTTCGTGCCAAGCTGGGATGTGAGTCCACCCTGCACTGGCCTCCCGCGGACTAACAGTCTGTGTGGACCCTGCTGACCTGCACTAACAGTTTGTTAGTGCCCTTTGGTCTAGTCCTGTTTCAAAGAGTAGATCGGAGCGCTCTAACAAACAGTTAATGCTCTTCAGCAGAGTGCACAGGGACAATTAGTCCCCAGCAGGCTAATGTGGGGTAGATTCATACCTCAGCTTTTGCTGTGAACTCACTGTTTTAGACAAGCCCCTACGTACTTATATGGCCCCCATTATCATTGCCTATGAGCATCTCGTAGTCTTTAATGTGTTTAGCCTCGCACTACCCCGGTGCGGTAGGGAAGTGCATTTATCCCCATTGTACAGATGGTAAAGTGAGGCAGAGGGAGAGACTGTTGCCCAGATCCTTAGCGGTATTTAGGTGCCTAATCCTGAATTCAGCGGGAGTTCAGCATCTAGGGCTAGATTCACAAAGGGCCGTAGGTGTACGCTCAGCATCACAGCGCCTACCTTTTAGGTGTCTAGAAAATCCCACGCTGTGATTCAGAGGGCCGGAGGTGGACGCCTAGGCTCCCTTATAGTGCCTGGGCAGAGACAGGTGCCCGAGATTGCACTTCACAAAAGCCAGCATGCTAGCCCCAATGGGTGATGCGGAGGACAGGCGGGTGCACTAAGCCCCACTCCTCTCTCGGAGATAGGCACCTAAGTCCTGGCTCGGGGCAGCGCCTTGCTCGACTAGTGATTCTCAGCTGTGAGCCCTCTTTGGAGTGAGGCACCTAAGGTGGTTTTTGCAGGAAGTGTGGTTGGGGGGGGAGGAGAAAGGAAATGGAGGAGCTCCCGCATAACTTTTAGCCCCGTAGTTAGGGTGCTCACCTGGAATGCGGGAGACCCCTGGTTCATGTTCCCACACCACCTGGTGAGGAGAAGGGATTGGAACAGGTATCTCCTGCTTCTTAGGTGAGTTTCCTAGCCACGGGGCTATGGGATGTTCTGCTACAGGGCTCCCTCATGCTCTCCTGTTGAAGGTGTTCCACTGTAGCTAAATATTCAGAGTCACTGGAGCAGGGTGACTGGCTCTCACCTGTGTGTGTGCACCAGCCATGCTCATGCTTGTGAGCTCTCTCTTGTCCATTCACACGGACTTCCCTTTTCTTCCTGTCCAGTTCTCTGGTTCCTGAGGCCTTGAACACTTCCTCTACGTCTCCTAATAATTTGCTTCCCCTCCCCTGTTTCCTGGGTGTGATGATAGCACTTTTTTGAGCTAGAAATGTACAAACAGCAGCCGCAGGAACAAGAGTGTGCGCACTGGGATGCCTGCTGCAAGGGAGGGACCAGTGACTTCCAGAGGGGGTGCGGTTTGTTCAGCTTTTACCAGCTCTCGCCAAAGGTTCCCACTCAGCTCTCCTGGTAGAGTAGCAGCTGCCTTTGAATCACGAAGTTGCCAGGTTTCAGTCTCCGCCGTGCTGGATGCACACTTCCTCAGAGCAGCAATCAGATGGGGATGCTGCCCTTTGGTGTAGCCTGCGCTGGGCTCTGGCCTCCAGCTGGCAGATATGACCCATGCCTGGGACAACAAGTGGTGGGAGTGCAGGGACTGGACTGCCCCCGCCAATGACAGCGTTGTCGCAAGAAAGCAGGAGTCAGAAGAGCTGGGTTATAGGGATAGCTGGGTGAATGGTTTTGGAGGAGTAATATATTCACTGAAAAATGCAATGTTGGGCTGTCTGAAATGATCTGCGAATTCGGAGAAATAGTTTCTGCCCCCCCAAAAGTAAAAAATCCAAATGTTTCAATTCCACGTTTTCAAAACCAAACTTTTTGACTTTTTTCATTTCAAAACAATATTTTGTTTCAAAATTGAGCAAAATTTATTTAAAACAGAAAAGGGTAAAACTCCCCTGAAAACTAAATGAACAAGCAAAACCAAATTCCTTTTGTTCAACCCAAAATGAAGTTTTTCGATTCAGCCACTGCAGTGAAAATCAATGCTTTGCTCCGCGCTAGTTATAACAGGAACTCCGACACTGACGCTGCAGGGTGAATTTGGGCAAGTCTGCCCCAGCCTCTGGTCCCCGCCTCTGCTCGCAGAGAAAAGGATACCTTTCACAGGGACACTGTGGATCTGTCTACACTACATACTAAGCCCAGGCTCTGATTCAGGTTGGAGCCCAACCCCCCACTTCTGTCCACACACAGATCAGTCTGACTTGGGTCCCCAAGTCCCTCTGCTGTGCAGGTGCATGGGCACGGGGTGAGGTGCTGAGTCTCTTTGCCCGTGCAGCCGAGTGGGCGCCGTGGGGAGGGCGGAAGGAGTAACTGCTCCAGGGACGTGGCTGATGCGGACTACTTCCTGCTGGAAGGAAGGGGGAAGCCGAGACTGTCTGCATCACAGTTTGGTCCTTACCCTGCTCTTGGGGCAGTGCCGCGACTGGCAGCCCCGTACTCAGAGCACGCGCCGTACCTGCCCATCTGGCCGGAAGCGAGGCACTGCTCAGCATGAATAAGGGTGGCAGAAACCGGTATTCAGTGTCAGCCTGACCCCGAGGCCACCTAGTGTCGGGCAGCTCTGTGACGCTTAGGCGCCCTAGAGAGTGTTAAATGCCAACAGGATTTTTAGAAGCCAGGCAGCTGGATGCGGAGTGAAATGCTGCAGAGAGGACTGGGGGAGAGGAGAGAGGCATAGGTGCTAATCAGCTGATTTGGCTGCCTGGCTGACAGGCCAGAGATGGCACCTCCCACCTCCCCCATTCAGGATTCTCCACTTTTCCTGGAGGCAGGCACCTAAGCCATGTTAGCCACTTAGGTAGCGCATGCCCTAGCAGCTGAAGCCATCTCTCTTCCTGTCCTGCTCCCGCTGGAGATCTCTCTCGCATTCGCCACTGGCTGTCTTTTGTGCTGTTGCTCGGCTGCTGTCAGTGGCAGCGTCCAGGCCTCCTGCTGCAGGTTCTGACAGGTGATGCATGTTACGCATGCTCTGAGCACACCTACAGGGTCTGGCCTCACTGGCGAGAGAGGTGTTCCCCTGCCTAGATGGAGAATCCCACATGAAGGCCTCCAGGGCTTGAGCGAGGGCTCGGGATGGCAGGAGTGTTTGGCTGCTTTGGATTGCCATCCACCAGAAACACGGGCATCTAGGGGACTTAGTTGCCTAGGGGGGTTAGGTGCCACCTGAACTATGAGTTTGAAAAAGTCATGGTAGACTTAGGTCTACCTGCCTGTTTAGGAGCCTAAATCGCTTTAAAATTCTGACTCTTAGATCCTATCTTAGCTGAAATAATAACTTAATGTCTGAACTCTGCTGTATTTCATAGAATCGTAGAATATCAGGGTTGGAAGGGACCTCAGGAGGTCATCTAGTCCAACCCCCTGCTCAAACCCCAACTAAATCATCCCACCCAAGGCTTTGGTTTTCCCTTACTTGTTGCATTTGTCACCCTTTCTTTTAATACTTACATATGAAAATAATGTGTACTGTCAACAATTTGGTTTCTTTTGAATTAAATTGTTGTCACCAAAATGTAGTAACTAGAGTTAGTCAATAGACTGCAGTAACTAAAAAATTCTAAAGATCTTGGGTACGTTCTCCTCCAGTATAGTTCATGTGAATAAATGCTTTAAATTTCGAGCGACAAACTGGAAACTTCAGAGCAGCTCCCTGCAGGTTCTGCAGCAATTGAAGTCAGTGGGAGTTTTACTGTGAATGCAGGACCAGGCCTTAAGAGCAGGAAAAATAGGGAACAGGAACAACTCGGATGTCCAGACCAACATTCTCTTTGGCTTAATGAATAGCGCTGCTGGCTGGGACTTGAATGTTGGTTAGGATGCAGCATGTGAAAGTGCTGTGGAAATCATACGTGGATAAATCAGAGAAACACATGCAACTGACCCTTAGGGGACTCGAGTGAGCTGTTTCCTCATTAGATTTGGCTGTAATGTATTGGATTATATAAAAATCACCGGTAATGCAAACCACACAGAGCATGGAAATGCTATTCAGTTCCTCTTTGTAAGCACGTTACTAGTAATAATTTAGGTCTGTATTCATCTAAAAGGTTGAGTTCCCGGGCGCTGGCACTGTAGAATCTTTAACTCATAAGTGACTTCGTCTAAGCCTGATTCATAGCCCCCCATTTGAAGAAGCAAAACGAATTGTGAAATTGCACAGATAGTGTTAAGGCTGATTCCCCACTCTGGCACTCTGAGTGCAGAAGGTGGGGGCCCGCAAGGATTTTAAAAATTGATACTGGCCACTTCAGGCTGGTATTAAACTCCCAGGGTTACAGGTTTTTATTTTTTAACCTAGGATTGGTAGATGTGTCCACCACCCAAGTGCAGAATCCCCTTGAGAGCCCAGGAAGGTGCACTTGGGAATTCCTTCCTGGGGTGTACCCTCAAGCCCTTTTACCGCCGCTTCGGGGAAGAGCTGAGAAAGAAAAGAAAAAAAAGAAAAAAAGGAAATCCGCTGTTGCCACCAGCTAATTAAACAACATGTGCACAAACCTCTTAAGACACAAAAAAATAATTCTGTTCTTAAAAAAGGTAAATTTTATTAATTAAATAAAAGAAGAAAACACATTTGGGAACTCAGGCTATTGCTAGGTTTTAAAAGAGCAACTACAAGGATTAAGCACCAAGAATAGCTTTTTTGAGGTCCAGCTTAAAGGTTACAAGCAAAACAAAAGCACCTGGGGTTAGCCCAGAGGAATCCACAAGCCATAAAAGAAATAAGAAATCAATAAAATAAAGAAAGAAATAAGAGATAAACCTAATCGCGTCTTCCTAGACGTTTCCTGATCTACTTACATATCTGGGGTTTTAAATGAGTAGTTTTTAGGTATGATACTGTTGATTTTTTCATACCTGGCCCAAGGTTTTTACTGCATAGCTCTGCCCTGGCTGCCTTTCCAGCCCGTACAAAAACAACAGACAGATAAAAGGGGAGTCTTCGTTTCAATTTTAAAAAGTTCTAGTCTTCCCATTGGCTTTTTTGGCCAGGTGCCCACTCCCTTCCTTTTACCGATACATGGCAGTGACACTTTAAAACCCTTTACAGGTAAAGCAATTAAAAAACAGCTACTAAGAGGGATTTTATAGCTGCTGGCTGGCTGGTGTTCATAAAAGGGAGCTTCCCCCCCTTCATTTATCACAGATGGTATCTCTGTAACTCTCACATGCATGGAGTCTCCCAATAGTCTGTCTGCACATCAAGGCTTACCTTCTGGTGGACTCTTCCAAGGATGCACCTGGCAGCTGTTGTGGTCATTGAACTGCAGAAAGGAGCTGGAAAGGGAAAAAGGAAAGACCCTAGTTCATGTATCAGGACAGGCTGGTCTGATGATCAGAGGAATAGGTTTGGCTGGCTATGTGTTTTCACAGTGAACAGCTTAGGTTGGGTGTGATGTCGTCTGCTCAGAGCAACAAATGACTGTGATGAACTCTTCGGAGTTGCACTGTGGGGCTTAACCAAGGCAAGGGTCAGAGATTCGGGGTAAACTAACAAGGAGTGTTTCGTTTAACGCAGCCAAATCTTACAAAGGCCTCACATGCAACAGCAGGGGGTGCATCGTTATCCGCTGTCTCTCTAACTGCTTGTCTCCCTTTCTTTCCCCCTCATAGTGGGGCTGGTCAGGCATCCATTCTAAATCACTGGAAATGAGCATTTGTATTCTGTCCACGTGCTCCTTAAAGAGCGATTTCTCTGTCGCAGCTCTGCGTGCTTGGGAGTGAAGCACGGCTAGCTCTGAAATGGAGCAGCTGTGTGCAAGAGTTGGAGAAAAATGACTAGTTACAATGTCATCAACAGAAAGGACTGCAATGGGCCCTCATACTGCACCTGGCTTTGCATGGAGCTGGCTGCAGGATGATTGGGGCCTACCTGTGTAACAGGAAGAGACTGTATTTAATGTGAATTGGTACCAGACAATGAATCTGTGCTTGGATTAATGGTTAATGAGTCGACTTCAGTCGAGGCTCTCCAGGGGTGCTGCACAGGGGGGCTGCAGGTGGAAGAACCACCCAAGAGTGCCTGTTTGGCCCCTGGGTCTGCATGGAGCAGTGCTTTTGCACTGCAGAGACCATAGTGGAGAGTGGAAGAGGGTGGGTGGGCCTGGGGGAGTCTGGGAAGGGCTCGTGGAGTGTGAGTTTATGGGTACTGGTGAGAGTGTGGCTGATCTGTGGTTAAGGTGCTGGGATGACATGCAAAAGATCTGCCTTCAAGTCCCGGCTCTGCCGCAGACTCCTGGTGTGACCTGGAATAAATAAATGAATTCCTCTGCACTTCAGTTCCCCATTTTAAAATGTGGACAGTCATAATCCCTTCAGCTAGTTAGACTGTACGTTTTTTGTGGCAGGGATTCCTTCTTAATACACATATGTACACCACCTTCCAGGATGGGTTCCAGGTCTCTGAGGCATCACTGGTACGGAAGATGATGATGAGCCAGCGGCCTCAATACAGGGTGGGATTTTCAAAAGCTAGGCACTCCACCCCCACCAAAAGGCTATGATGCTCCTAAATCACCTAGGCACTGGAGAAAATCTCCCCTACGTGGTTAAATGGGTAGGGGGCTGCTGCTAGAGTAGTGGATGCTGTGCAATTCCCTGGCCCTTGGGTGTGAGACAGGATAGGTTTCACCTCTTTAGTCCACCTGCTTCGCAGTGACATAGCATGAATTACTTGGGCATACCAGGCTCTGAGGTCAGAGCGCCATCCCCTCTGAGCTGTGTTGTGGGAAAGAGGAAGCATTTAATTTGCATGGGAGCAGGCTCAGGGAGAAGTGTGTCATGGCCTCTCCTACAAGGACAAGCCAAACCTAATTACACAACTCTAAACCTCTTACTAATTCTTCGTCGTCATGGTCTCCCGCTTTAGGCTGATAAGAAATTCCATGCACAGTCTGGTCTGCTTCCTAGCTCTACTGCAATAATGATGAGCCAGGCTGAAATAACACAAAGTTCTACTTCATTACCCCAATATTTGTCACCTTTGATGCTCAGTGGGGAAAATGCATGCACTGCACAATTTTCAGAAGGCCGTCTATCGCATTTCCTTATCTTTCTTCGTAAAAGCACCTGTGCACTAAGGAGTTAGGATGGGGTGCAAATGACACCCAATCCCTGTGCTTTACATCACCCTTATTGACTCAGATGGGGATCAACATGTTACATCTGACCTGCATCCCTGTCATATGTAACAGTCGCATTATTAAGGAATAATCTCATTGGACTAGACATTCTTCCCAGAGGTTAACGATCCTCTGGTGCTCCATAGACTTTTCCATATCTATGGGCCTGGCTGAGGTCCCAGGGCAGGTTTTACATGGGTGGCTCTGCCCCCACTTAGCCCTTTCCCACATGGAATAAAGATGGACAAAGTGGTTTGGCTGGGGGAAGCCTCAGCTTCGTCCTAGGTCTTGAGCTGAACTAACCCCAGAATGTGTCTGGAGGACTGATAGGTGTAGGACCTTCTCCCCTGGAATGGATTGTAAACGCTTTGGGGCATATTTACATTCTGGTTTTGTATAGCACCAAGCACGATGGCGTCCCGGTCCGTGCTTCTAGGTACTACTACAATCCAAATAAATAACGATAATCATAACCCGTGTCCATTGTCGACAAAGTTATAGCGTCCAGGCAGCTTCCAACTACATGACCCAGTTCAATTCTCACCACTGACGTAGCCTCATTGAGTGACCCGTGGCAAATTGCGTAATCCCTCTACTCTTCAGCTCCACATTTTTAAACTGGGGATTATAATGGCACTTATTTGTCTGTCAGGACTAACTGCTATGGGGGAGCCAATGGCCTTCATTCGAAGGCTGCCACATCTGTAGCCTTATCTCAAAGGCTGGAGGTGAAGGACTAAGGTCTGTGAATGTGTTTTTGCAGAGCACTTGATGGAGGTGGGTGGTCCTTGGGGAAGAAGTGTGTCTGAGGGAGCCATTTTGGGGAGGTTTTGAGCGAGGAGAAAACTGCAGGGAGCGACATGACCTTGCCCACATGAGAAAATGTGGCTGTGTTTCTAGGGAGCTGTGGGGAGGTAGAGTGGCAGGAGCATGGCGGGGTGAGGTATCATATGGACAAGAAGGGCTCACATCAGATTGAAGGGGGCAGTTGGGGAGGAATCCCTGCTCCGGATGGTGTGAGCTGGCACACGCGGTTGCAGAGCTGCTCCAGTTTGGCCCACCCATCTCTCTGTCATGATGGCAGAGGGGCAGCCAGGCCAAATCTGAGTGAGTGGTGCTGTGACCTGACGCATGGGGGTTGCTGCTCAAATTTGATCTAGCTGCCCTTCTGTGACTGTGTGTGCCAGGCTGCAATGCCTGGTGTGGGGAGCCGGGCTCAGCCCTGTGGGATAGGAGCTGCCACTGTGGGGTGTGTGTGGAGCAGACAATCCCCCCAGGGCCTCACACATCCTGGGGGCAGGACCAGACCTTCCCCAAGGTCTCCCACCTCAGGGGCAGGACTGGATCCCTGCAGGCAGAGGGAGGCTCTTGGGGGGAGGGCGGGTGTTGCATTCAGTGGAGCTGGGGGAATATATAAAGAAGGATAGGGCAGTATTCCTTGGGACTAATGGGAGGTAGGGTGCTGGGGCTCAGTAGGGGATAAAACCTTTCAATACAGTACCATGAAATAATGCTTAATAAAATGAGGTAGTGTTGATACATTAGGATTTATACACTGTTTTTATTTCTATTTGGTCATTTGAGGTATTTTATTAATGTATGTGCAATAAAAAAGAAACAAAGCAAAATTTTTGATGGAGAAAATGAAATAACAAGAAATTTCCAAAAAATGAAAATATATAAAAAATATAGTTTCCTGGGGCCCTACTCATAGCTAATGGCCTGCTGTCTGTTGCTACACAAATGCTGAGGTGAATTCCAGACATTCTTTCCTGGAAGCTTTGTGAGTTCTTTATGAGAAGATGGAAGATTTGAACCTAGGAGCATTTTATCAAGCGCACACTGAGCCCTCTGAACTGGAGCCGATAACTGAGAAATGACTCCAGGTGTCAGAATCTCGAATTTTGCAGGACTCCAATTTGGAACATGCCCTGGCTGTAATTAAATTGCTCGCTGAGAGAAAATGATTGCTCGGTTCCAAAGTAAATGTCAGTAAATCTTAGAAATGAAAAGGAGGATAATGATGGGAATAAATTTCTCTTCACAAAAGCCCTTGCATGACGGAAAAAGAAGCAAAATGAGCTTTGCAGTCGCCCTTTCTGCAGTTATGTGCATTGCCAATGTATTTGGGACGCAGAACACGTGAGCAAAAACTACTGTGATTTCAGGGATGGGAGAAAAACGTGTGTGAGTGGTTCTGGATTCATAATGCGGCTGGGATTTTCAGAGGAGCCTAAGGGAGTTAGGCACCCAATTCAAATTGAATTTCATAGTGCAATTGTGCACCTGTTACATATATTGAACAGGCAAACACCTTCTTCAAAAGAGACATATTAGCTTAAAAATCACACTCCTATCTGAAAATGTTGGCCCTACTGTGGAGACAAGTAACACCCAAAATACTAGAACTGAAAGAGATTAGAGAAAATAGTATTCTCTATATTTTCTCAGTTTGTTTTCTTGGTGCATTTGACAACAATTTTCAGCCAGTACCTTTTCTAGGTACCTTCATAAAAGGCTTGATTAAAGCTGGGCAGGGAACGGTTTTCTCATCCCTTGAATATTTTCAGGAGTGCTAAATTTTCCAACAGCTTGAATTGGGGAGAAAAGTCAAAATCTTGAAAACATTTGTGAACCTAAAAAAAAAAATTTCTACTTTCTGTCAATCAAAACATTTCATTTAGATTTTGACCCTTCTATTTTTTTTTAACCATTTTCGGCTACTTATCTTACTTTGAAAATTTTCAAATTTGAAAACCGTAATTTTTCATTTTTAAAATGTCAAAATGTTTCATTTCCACCATTCCAAACATTTTTTCCAACATTTTTTTGAGTTGAGAAAGTCATCAAAGATATACCTGTTTGGCAAACGCTTTCGGTTTCAATGTATCAGCGTTTTTCAAAGAAAAAAACAATTACTGTAGTTGAAAAATTCCTGACCTGCAACAGGCCCTGATTCTGAGAAATGTTGAGCTCCCATTGACTTCAGTGGTAGCTGCTAGGTGTTTGACACTTTGGGGGAACTATATATCACATATGTGCCATGTGATCAATTTATCATGTACCTTTGATCACTTTATGTGCCATCTGCTCATTAACCCAGCTCTCCTGGGTCTTATTTTATTTTTCCAAATTCCTGAGTGGCTTCAAACAGGTGCTGTTAAAATAAATAATAATAATTAATTAATAAATCAATAACATACCAACCTGTATATGAAATGTTTCCTTCTTTTTCAGTCCACATGGGAGCTTTATATTACTGGGATAGGGGAAGATTCCCAGCTTTTCACTGGAGCACACAACACTCACTTCTGGCCTTTGAAAGATCTGGCACAACAGTTCAAAGGCTTTCTTTTTTTTTGGATAGAAAAACAAAATAATTTTTACACGTGTTTTTTTTTTTTTAAAGTGTTTTTATGGCTCCTGAGATGCCCTCTGCAGTTGCACTTGTGGTAACTAAGACTTCATAGGTGAAGGGATACAAACATAGTCCCAATACGTACATTTTAAAAAATGACTAAAATAGGTTTACTCTGACATTTGCAGTATATATAATGTCATAGAATTAGAGCTTTATTGGCACTCATTTGGATGAACTGCATAACTCACAGCTTCAGCGCTTATGCCACATCGCTGTGTGCGCGCTCCCTCTCTCTCTCTCTCTCTCAATTATTTTATTAGTGCAGGCTTTTCTTTACAGTATTTGGGGGTGGGAGTAAATTTAGGTCCCAAATTAAAATGAACCATAGAAAACATTATGAAAAGCGAGGGAGATTAGATCACACCTCATGATCAGCTACTCTGAGGTGAAAGAAATGCTAATCTGTGTCTAGACTCAGAAAAAGATAACTATTATATCAGGTTTATACCAACATCTGTGAACTAACCCTGACCTAACCTCGACCCCTGTTCTTAATCTAGGCCGATCCATTGACTTGTTTCTTAGATTTGCCTGAGGTTAATAATGTTATTTAAACAGTTTCAGCGGAGGTTTTGAAATTAACAGCTCATTGAGGTTAACTGAAGTGGATGGAATGCTGAGTGGTAGAATTAACACCTTTGTTCCTGAGATTAGTTTTGAGACAATTTTCTGCAAGGTCAACAGAACAGAGCTACATGCATCATTTTGCACAGTGGTGGCTGCGCTTTCACACTGGAAATGAAATAGGAACCTTTTCATTAGTTAGTTTATTTCTTGTAATGGATCCTTAAATTCGGAGGAAGGCAGCAAAATGTAATTGAAGATTTTAAAAATCCTGGAATGATTTTTCTAGCGGTTCTAGTAATGAGAGATTCCTCTTAGCTCTGGCCACTTCACCTAGGTTCATAAACAGGAACTGAGCGCTTTTGAAAATCTGTCCTGTAGTCTTTTCCCTACTTAGGGTCTCATTAGATGACATCTCCAACTTTAAGAGCATTTGTGGCCAGTGTGACATGATTTAGGGACGTATACTCTAACCCCATACCGTTTTAATGTAATGATATCATGAAGGCTGCAATAGGAGCGGGGTGGTGTACCATTCACAGCTTTCCATTCCATGGGGTATGCTGGTGGGATGATTTCATCTGATTAGAAATCCCATTAGGCTTGATCTTTCTCAGTCACAGTTATAGGGAAAATTGACCGGACCCCATGTTTGCTTTTCTGTCACCCACATCCCTTCAGTCAAACTCCAAAGTGCGTGGCTGCACCAGCTGTCTGATTCTCTCTCTCATTGACCCGTCTTTCTAAAGTCGAAGTGATTGATCCTTTCAGCAGGGGTTTACTGATCACATTCATTTATTCATGTACTGCCCTGCTGCATGCTCCGAAGGAGCATATCTGCCTTCCCAAATGCATTTTTCAAAGCTTTTTAACAACGTAAGAGCAGTGCTTTGTAGGTCTGGGAGAGGGCTCCATTTGGAAGCATTGAAGAGGGAGTGCTGTTATAAGTCCCTTGCTGGGGGATAAGTGGTATTGTGTATAGGTCAGGGTAAAATGGATGAACATAAAATGCTATCTTTGCTAATAGAATATGGAGACACTTCATAAGAGGTGACATTATCACTGACATTTGGTCATCCGCCAAATGATATTAACATGCTAGGCTAACGATCTGCTGGCAAAATGTCTCCAACGCCAAAATTAGGTTAAAATATTCCGGCGTGTAGTGGATTAATTCACAATAGGTGAAATTCACTCCAGTGCAGACGCCCAACACTAGGTCTATGTGCCACTGAAGTCCCACATAAGGGAAGCCTATTTCCAAAAATTAGAAGCTGGGACACTTTTGTAGCAATACTTTCTAGGGTCACAAAATACTCCTATGAAAGGAAAAGTCACTGGGTCAAAAGTAACAATTACATATTTCTCAGAGTGGGGGATTATTTCCAGTGTCTGCCTGTGAGCATGATTCTATCATAGAATCCTGAACGAGGGTTAATGTTCTCTGTGAGCCAAAGATAGTGTCTAAACTCCTTCAGTGTTTCTCTTCACTCCGAACACTGTTCATCGCACTGAACGCTTTTTCCAATGGACTGTTGTAAACACAGGGTAAATTCTATTGGGTAGAGCAGCACATCTTGGACAAATATTTTGAACTACAAAAAACACCAACATTTTGGTTGATAAAATGAAAAACAAGAATATCTCAATAATCATCTTGGTCCTCCTTTGAGCAGGCGGTTGGACTAGATGACCTCCTGAAATCTCTTCCAACCCTAATCTTCTATGATTCTATGATCCCGAAAGAAATTCCTGTGGCTCCTTTATGAACCCAGTTCTGTCCTATTAAAACTGGGACATATGAGGTGAAATTCTGACTTTCATTGACATCAAAGAAGCCAGAATTTCATACATGGTCATTTTGGTCCCAAGTTTTCCCCAACCAGGCACCATTCACCAGCTGCTGGAGGGACTAAGTGGCTTTGAACCCTTAGGCTTTGCCTATGCCAGGGGTTCTTAAACGTCATTGCATCCCCCTTCTGACAACAAAAATTACGACACAACCCCAGAACAGTGGACCAAAGTCTGAGCTTGTCCTAGCCTCTCCTCTCCGGGTGGTGGGGGCCAAAGCCCTATTGCCCCAGGTGGTGGGGGCCAAAGCTGAAGCCCAAGGGCTTCAGCCCCAGGCAAGGGGCCTCTGACCTGAATTCCACTGCCCAGGGCTGAAGCCCTTGGTTTCGGCCCCGGACCCCAGGAAGTCTAAGTCTGCTCTGGTGACTCCATTAAAACAGGATCACAACCCACTTTGGGGTCCCGACCCACAGTTTGAGAACCACCGGCCTATGCGAACAGCTCCTTTGCTATCTGGTTAAGCCATCATCATGGCTGCAATCATTGTCCACAAATTTCTGCTTCTACTTCAAATATCTGATCAATCTCAAACAGCCATCATATCCAAATAACAGAACTGGACAGAAGCATGTTTCCTTTTCTCCTTCCACATTTGGAACTCTTCAGCCAACTCCAGAGTAACAGTGGCCCAAGATTCACAAAATTCAGTCCTGGACCAGCTGCAGGTTAAAATTCAGTATCTCATGAGACACCAGGGCTGCAGATGGGAGTGTTATTCATTAGAAATACATGGATCCTCTTCCAATGGCATATTGCTTTTGTTTCTGTGGGTATGTATGAAAAAATACAGTAACGTTGTAAACTAAGGGGAAGATAAAGATTATGAAGGACAGCAAAATGAGGGTGTTTTTGACCACCAGAGTAGGATTCTGAATAGGCAAATGAAGTTTAGTTTGGGGTCAGATAGACAAGTTCACGTTTTCCTTGACTGTTGAGAGCATTCATTGCTAATGGGAATTAGACACAGATCTGCTATATTATTTATTTTTGCAATGTACACAGCAGTAGGGTATTCTACCTGGTTCTTTTAGCAAGAAACATAAGGGGGCTGATTCTCATTTATATTAAAGCCCGTTTACAACACTCTGGCAATAGAAATGGTCCTTAAAGTGGGTAAAATTACATTTACATGCCGGAAGGAAATAAAGGAGCCTTGGTGTAATTGAGAATCAGGCCCAAGATGTTTGTTACCCAGGTCTGTCTATATTGATGAAAGTGTGTCTACTTGGTTCTCAGTATCAGCCGACCTTGGAAATTGACTAGCATTTAGTCTTTGAATCTGTCATTTTACGGTAGGATAAGATAATCATAACAGAACCAGAACAGACAAGTGATGTAAACAATAAGCAAACGGACAGATCAATACGTGCTGAGCGAGGCATGCTTCACCTCATATTGTATTGACTTACTGCAAAAACAATGGAGCAACAAGATGAAAATGTGTTATGTTCTATCTGAGTTGTGGTCAGTGGTTACATACAGGACAACACAATGTATTAACTCAGATGGGACTTGCTGTTCCAAAAAATAGCCACGCACAGAATGTGCTGTCTCCTGGAGTGCACAGCAACTCGTTGCGATTTGTTACACAAAATATGTGAGGAAACAAAAGCAACAATAAATGTATATGATTAGAGCCATTGAAAGAATGTGAGAAAGATTTCTAGGGCTAAGGGCATAATTTTTGTGTCCTGTTAGTCCGGCTGCCCAGTGTCTGAAAGATTTACAGGGCCAGTGAGGAGTGATCAAAAGTGTTTACAAAAGTTTACCATTTGTTAGCTTTTATTTTTTGGTCTCTTCGGTTCAGACTATTTACGAGAAGTAGAAATCTGACTTTGTGCTGACTGACTGCTCATGAGAATGTGTACTGCAGATCGGGTAGTCAAGCAAATATAGAAATATTTTAACTTCTAAGGCTTTTAGTTCCAAAAGGCAGATTATAATAAAGCGGAGGAAGGGGCCAGAAGGAGATCTTATGTGGCTAAAGAAAACTGGGGTCATACAACCTAATTTTATTTTTTTTCTAATTAGATCTTAAGGTAAGAAGGCATCTCTATGATCATCTAGTCCAACTTCCTGCATAGCACAGCCAATGCAGAATTTCATCCAGTAAGGTTAATGATTAAATACAACATGCCGTTCAACTTCTTTGTTGCATATTGGGCTCAGGAATTAAAAATTGATTCATGTATGACCAGGTTTTAAAAAGATCTCAGCACCCAACGGCTCCCATTTAGACACCTAAATGAAACAGCTGGATTTTCAAAAGCGTCCGCAGCCGGCAGCTCCCGTTGTTCTCAAACAAAGCTCTTCTGAAAATCTGGGTGCAATTGAGGATGCTGAGCGCTTTTGAAACTCTTGCTCTTATTGTAAATAGATGCATAGACATGAACACTGGCACAGACATTCCTCCAAAGAATCACCAAATTGTGACTGTGGTGAGGTACAAACCATGCAACACATCACAGACAACTGCTGCATTCATGCTTACGGTGGTGGTACAAGGAGGTTCCATCTGGTTGCCCCAGAAACATTAGAATGGCTTTTGAATCTTAAAATTCAATTATAATCCCAGCCTGTTGCTTTTTCAAATGCCATACAAAGGAAGAAGACAGACAGACCTCTGTGTGTGTGTGTGTGTGTGAGTATAGAATCTGTATATCTCTATGTATACATACAGAGAGAGAGAGAGAGAGATAGGAGCCTTGCACTAAAATCTCTTTGCTCACAGAGTAACCCTGCGGGCTGATGTGCATCATAATGAACCGGAGTTGCAATTGGCCATTGCAAGGCATGTAAACAGTCAGGGGGTCTCATTCTATGTCATTATAAAAACAAAGCTTCTTTGGAAATAAACAGAATAATCCCCGAAGCCACCCACACAAGGCATATGCACATTCATAATATTAAACCAAAGGCTATTCTGTGTGGGGATGGTGAGCAAATCTCCTTTTTTAAGGAGGTATGGATGATAGCTATTGAAGAAGAGGCCATTGCTGGGGGAAAGTAGTTTTCTGCGTCCACTGAGGTGCAGTGATGGTGGTGGTGGGGAAGGTTTTGGGAAACAATAACTCACTGTTATTTAGCAGTTTATTGCCTTAAAATGGATTACACGTGTCCTGAAAATAGGGCATTCTTATAGCTCTATGAACACATCTCTTTTCTTCCTATGGAAAATAACAGGAATGCCTGCTCAGGAATATGGTATGATAGGGGTTCATTATGGCTATTTGGTTAACTGTGATACAACACGACATGGAGTATAATTTACTTTAATAATAATTATAATTGACTCATGCAGTTGTACAGACTGCAGGTGATTACTTTGATGGATAAGCTCATTGCAGGATGAATGTACTGCAGCCGCAGAACTTCATAAATGTAGTGTAAATGTGCCAAAGTATTTTTCATAAATCCCAGGACTCAGCCAGAGTCTAGGTCAGGAGAGCACATAAAAATCCAGGGGACAATTGTCAAAAGAGTTTTTGAAAATCTGGCCATGCTTCACTTTTGAAAGTGGGTTATAGGCTCCTAAGTCACATAGGAGAAAATTTTACCCACGATCTTGGCTCTTGGTCTTGAGGTGGTGTAGTCTGGTGGCAGTCAAGAGACCTGGGTGCTGTTCCTGGCTCTACTGCAAACTTGCAAAGTGATTTTGGGTGTCACTTCACCGCTTGGTGCCTCTGTTTCCGCTCCTGCCCTTATTCTATTTACTATGTAAGCAGGGCTGTCAAGTGATTAAAAAAATTAATTGCAATTAAAAAAAGTAATTGCGATTAACCGCATGATTAATCGCACTGTTAAACAATAATAAATACCATTTATTTAAATATTTTTGGATGTTTTTGACATTTTCAAATATATTGATTTCAATTACAACACAGAATACAAAGTGTACAGTGCTCACTTTATATTTATTTTTTATTACAAATATTTGCACTGTAAAAACAAAAGAAATAATATATTTCAATTCACCTCATACAAGTACTGTAGTGCAATCTCTTTATCATGAAAGTTGAACTTATAAATGTAGACTTATGTACAAAAAATATCTGCATTCAAAAATAAAACAATGTAAAACTTTAGAGCCTACCATTCCACTCGGTCCTGCTTCAGCCAATCGCTCAGACAAACAGGTTTGGTTACAATTTGCAGGTTACAATTTGCCTGTTCTCACTTTCAGGTGATGTAAACAAGAATGCTGCCCGCTTCTTGTTTACATCACCTGAAAGTGAGAACAGGCATTCGCATGGCACTGTTGTAACCGACATCACAAGATATTTATGTGCCAGATGCACTAAAGATTCATATGTCCCTTCATGCTTCAACCACCATTCCAGAGGACATGCGTCCATACTGATGACGGGTTCTGCTCAGTAACAATCCAAAGCAGAGCGGACCGATGCATGTTCATTTTCATCATCTGAGTCAGATGCCACCAGCAGAAGGCTGATTTTCTTTTTTGGTGGTTCGGGTTCTGTAGTTCCCGCATCGGAGTGTTGCTCTTTTAAGACTTCTGAAAGCATGCTCCACACCTCGTCCCACTCAGATTTTGGATGGCACTTCAGATTCTTACACCTTGGGTCAAGTGCTATTTTTAGAAATCTCACATTGGTACCTTCTTTGCGTTTTGTCAAATCTGCATGACAGTGTTCATAAATCAAACAACATGTGTTGGGTCATCATCCGAGACTGCTATAACATGAAATATATGGCAGAATGCGGGTAAAATGGGACAGGAGATATACAATTCTCCCCCAAGGAGTTCAGGCACAAATTCAATTAACACACTTTTTTAATGAACATCATCGGCATGGAAGCATGTCCTCCAGAATGGTGGCTGAAGCATGAAGGGGCATATGAATGTTTAGCATATCTGGCACGTTAGTACCTTGCAAAGCCGGCTACAGAAGTGCCATGTGAATGTCTGTTCTCACTTTCAGGTGACATTGTAAATAAGAAGCAGACAGCAGTATCTCCCGTAAATGTAAATAAACTTGTTTGTCTTAGTGATTGGCTGAATAAGAAGTAGGACTGAGTGGACTTGTGGGCTCTAAAGTTTTACATTGTTTTGTTTTTGAATGCAGTTATGTAACAAAAAAAATCTACATTGGTAAGTTACACTTTCATGATAAAGAGATTGCACTACAGTACTTGTATGAGGTGAATTGAAAAATACTATTTCTTTTGTTTTTCAATTTTTATAGTACAAATATTTGTAATAAAAACTAATATAAAGTGAGCACTGTGCACTTTGTATTCTGTGTTGTAATAGAAATCAACATATTTGAAAATGTAGAAAAACATCAAAAAATATTCAATACGTTTCAATTGGTATTCTACTGTTAATTTTTTTAATTGCAGTTAATTTTTTGAGTTAATCGCGTGAATTAACTGCGATTAATCGACAGCCCTATTTGTAAGCTCTTCTGTCTCTGCCTATATATATGCACAGTGTCCAAAACAATGGGGCACTGATCTTAGTTAAGGGTTATAGGCCATATTGTAATACACATAATAACAACAATAATAATACTACATAATAACAGTTTCCAGCTGGGTGGATTGCCAGATTTGGTCTAATCCGTACAGACTATGGGACTCGGGAAACAGAAAATATTTCAGTCTAAGAAGTGAGCCTCTTTGTTCAAGGAACACATACATGTATATTAATGCATGCTAATTGAGTTGATCCTTGTCAGTTAATATCATCCCATTAGTTACAAGCACTACCTGTTAAACACTAGGATATTTTAAAGATCAGATTACTTTCTGAAAGTAGTACCGTGAGGGGAAGAGAAGGCGGATGGGTCTGGAATAGGAATGGTGATAGCTATGTTAGGGGCAGCCATCTTGTCTTTGCTCCTAGGCTGAGAAATGGAAAACACCTGATGCTCACGTTGAACCTCACCGTTCTGGATCATCTGAGCTGAGGTGGCAGCATCTCCCCACCCTGCCGGTGCACATCTGTGGAGGATGCTTTGAAATATCACTTCATACTCTGCATCCAAGAGCCTGAAATTGATTTGAAAAGCATTGCTGCTTCAGGGCTGAGAGACAATCCTGTTGTATTCCACACAGCCATGGGAATATCAGCTTGCCGAGAGCCTGATCCAGAGCTTGTTGACTTCGCCACGCTTTGGATCAGGTGATGAGCATCCAGGGTTATTCTCTTTGGTGCTGCCAGGCTGAAGGCTGATGGGTGGGGTTTAAATTAGTGTCAAATCCAACCAGGCTCAGCCACGTTCATTCCAGAGTGGGAGGGGGGCTGGGGTGCTTTTGCCAGGGCTGCTGAGAGAAGACTGCAGAGACCCACAACCCTGCCAGCCAATTAGGGCATGGCTTTGGGTTGGGTCATGGGATTGGTCCCACGTGGGGAAGCTCAGGATTGGATGGATGGAGAAGTGGCTTGGATTCTAGAAGGACCCAGAAATGGCATAAAGCAGCCCCAAAGGAGTCATTTTGCTATTAATTTATAATTAAATCTGCCATTAATTTGGCTGCTTTATGAGAGGCTGAGACAATGCCTGTTTAAGCTGCAGTCATTTAATACTACTTCTACGTGCCTTTGGGCAAAATCGACTTTAAAGTATTGCATACAAATCAAATTTTTGAAGTTATTCCTGTTTCACAAGACTCTGATTAGACACATATCCCCCCCCCGAACATTTTCCATGATGTTTTAAAATAAATGTTTAATCATCATTTTTATTAAAACCATGATCAACACTGTTATCAGCATTCTTGTGTTCACTGAGAACTGAGAGTTCAGTAAATAAAACATCCAGATAATGGTTTTGATAACCATAAAATTGTTGATAAAAAGATAAATAAAAAGTGTGAACAAAATTGAAAAAAAGATTAAAAGGTAACTTGTCTGTGATTTTTTTTTTATTTGTGGGAAAAAGTCCTTTTCCCAACAAAAAATCTGTACATTGGTAATTTTGTCTCAGCTAAGAAGGGCTGTCAGTGAGCCTGATTCTGCTCTCAGTTACACTAGGGTTAACCTGCAGTAACTCCGCTGACTTCAGATGTATCCTGGTATAAATGAGTGAAGAATTCGGGCTAGTGAGTGTGCACTCACCACTGGAATTCACAGCCCTGTTTGGCATGCCAGTTGGGACAGTGTTCCCAGAGGAAGTGAGAGCTGGAGATGTAACTTTGTGTCAGGCACAAACATACCCATCTTTGTGGGATAAATGAGACTGGATTGTAGGATTTTCCCAAGACGTACCCTTCTACAAGAGGTCTAACCCCAAATGTATCGTGGTGGGGTGTGTAATCTGCACACTGATTAAGTATGGGCTAACAGGAGCCTGAGCTCAATTAGGCCACTGGGGGGCACCTGGAGGGTAGATACTAATTGGTGATCAAACCAGCTGGGGAGGGGCATAGCGGGCAGTGGAAGGAAAGCAGGCTGGGGAAGAGACCCAGGAGAGGTGTAGCTGGTGTTTCCTTTCTTGGGCTAAAGACAGAGCAAAGCCTGGAGTCAGAACCAAGGCTCCTGAGCCAGGAGGTGGCCAGGGGCAGTGAGGCCTTGGGCCAGAGGCAGGTTGCCCTGAGCCAGGAGGCAGTGAGGCCCAAGAGGGAGTGACAGTGGAGTCCGGGGGGCTTTGGACAGAAGTTGGTGCTGCGGGGAGAGAGGGGGGAACTCTGCAGTCCCTCTCTTGGTGGCAGAGTGTGGAGGAGAGGGGCACAGGACTGGAGCAAACGCCTGTGGCTGACCCTTTGCACCAGGGCAGGAACCGGACCTCTGTGGAGAAGCCTAAGAGGCTCTGATCATTGCACAGAGCCCAGGAAGGGGCTGGGGGAAAGGCCTGGAGAACTGCTGATGGCAGGAAGAAGTCCAGGGAGGCAGCGGCGAGGTGTCTGATGGAGCGGACTGTGGCTGCTCGTCCGAGAGTCTCTAGACTGGAACCCAGCATAGAGGAAGGGGCTGGGTTCCCCTACCAGCCACTGCGAAGGTGATGTGGAAAAAGGACAACTGAAAACCCTGAGAGGAGGCTGTAAGGACCACAGGTCCGAGAGTTGGGGCTGGGGACCGGCTGTAAGGGCACTTGATTTTGTGTTGGACTTTGTTACCCTGGAAGTGGTGGGACAAACATGAGCTGGCTGGAGAGCCAAGTCGTGAGAAGAGGTGACCTCCACAGGGCCAGAGCGACCGCTGGCAGGGAGTGCGGGATACGAAAGAGCTGCTATGCCACACCCAGCCACGAGGGTCACACCGACAGTAAGTCCTCCCTTCTACACACACGTTATAATCTACCAGCCTCCGTTGCACCACCAAAGAATGTGAGCGCGGGAATGGGCCGGTGCTTGTTTATTCCCTCTGGGTTTGGAACATTTGGCTCCTTTAGAGGGACAGGAGAAACTAGTGTCCCAGAGAGTGAGTTTACAAAGGGTAGTAGCTGGAAGTGGTTCCCCATCCTCTGAGCTCTGACCTGTTGCAGATTTTCTTCGGGTTCACTAAAACGATGGCATTTTCTAGCTTAGTTCCTTGAAAATAGGCTCCAAAAGTTAGGCTCTGATGACTATATTTAGGCACCTCAGTAAGTAACCTGCTTTTCAAAAGTGCTGAGCACCCAGCAGCTTCTATTCAGGTCACTGGGAGCTTCCGGATGCTCAGAATTTTTGAAAATCAGGCTTCTCATTTAGGTGCCTAAATATGGACTCAGAAGCCTGACTTCCAGCGCCTGCTTTTGGAAAACCTTGGCCTTAGAAGGGGTTAATAAATGCTAGCTCCTTTGAGGACCTTTGGCCTGAATTCTTCAGACCTCCTTCACTTGCCCTCTAAAACTGGTCTCATTTCTCCCCCAGAAGTTTTGCAAGGAGGTCTTGCCTGGGGTGAGCCTACCATTTACTTACATTTCTGTCCTCAATCCTCCTTCCCTTCCCCCCGGCACCCACTCCCATTCTACTGGAGAGCAGGAAGTACTTTTCCCCAGTGAGGTTCACGGTGGTAACTCCCCCACCACAGACCATGAGATGGACAAGGGGTTTTAATAGATAAGAAAATGCTTCTGTGACGAAAGGAAAAGGTTACATCCCAGTTTATTCAGCGAAGGCATGGCCAGTTCCTCAGCGAGTGGAGCTCGATACATAGCACAATTGACTTCAGTGGAGCGATGCTGATTTAGATCAGCTGGGGGTCTGGCCTGTTGACTTCAATTTGGCTATGCTGGTTTACACCAGCTGGGGATGTGGTTCCTCGTCTTTCCATGGCTGTGTGCTTTCCTGCCTTCTCAGAAATGCTTGCAGCAAACTGCCTCCCTATTAGGATCGAGTTAGGCTTATTGTTTGCTCTAGTGCCAATGGCCGTGGGTTTGTCTCCCACCGTTTACTTGGCCGTCTAGTTCTTTCTTAAGCTCTTTCAGGAAGAAGGAGGGAGATATGATCAAAGACCCTTGGAAGTCAGGGAATGGTGACTAATGCCAGGGTCCAGATGAAACTGATGTGTAATATTGTTGAGGGTCCCAACCAGAGTGTGTGGGGGAGTGTCCTGGGTCTGGGTAGGAGGGTTCTATCATGAAGCTGAGGAGTTTGGGTAAGGGTTGGTGGCTGCAGAGTAGAAGGGTTTACTCTGAGAGAGGGGCTGTGTTGGGGTGCTTCTCATGGGATGAAGCTCGTTAGGCCTCAGTTGCTAGGTTAGGGTTTCTGGAGGATCATGGTAGGTGGGTGGATTTTATTGCAGAATGTGCTGATTCTGGTTTTGGGGGGATCCCTCACAAGTTTAAACAGGCTGCCGACTGTGAATCTAGGACAGTATTTCCAAAAACACCAAAGGGAGTTGATTTCATAGTTGATGTCAGTGGGAGGTAGGCACCTAAATACCTTGAAGGGACTGGGCCTGAGTTACCCAGCTCCCACTGAAAATCTAGAGGAGCTGGGTGCTTAACTATGTTAAGTGCCATTGAAAATTCTACTCCTGGATAATAAGAAGTGGCTCACACACTGTAGAGAGAATAATTCTTCTCCCATTGGCATGAGCTACCCAGGTATATGTGGCAATTTCCCATATGCCATCCCAGTAGATGGTGGCATGCATTTTGTCTCCATAAAGCCCCTGCTGTGATGGCTGAAGACCAAAGAGACCCACTTTGCACGAGCATGTCCAAAGCACGGGTGCTCCTGGGACACGAGGCTCAGCTCTGCAGAGGAGATGGAGCGGGGGACTTTGAAATGACAGGCTACGAGTTTCTGTCGCTATGTAGCCTGCAGCAGTGACTATGGGGAGAGCTGGCAGCTGTGAATGCTGAAGGGATGAGCCAGAACATCTACTTTCCGCTTTGGATCATGCGAGTGAGCTAAATAAACTGTGATTGACCCGGCTCTGTAAAGCTAGATTCCTCCAGAAGTGTGAACATCCTGTATGCAGCAGTGCATAATGTGTTTGCTTCTGAAATGACTGCCACGACATCACTGTATGTGTCTGATCGCACAGGATCAGCTCCCTGCTAGCGTGCATGCAGTATGAGGGAACCACCATCCAATAGGAAGGGAGAGACAACTAGGGGCCTTGTACAAGGTACCTGGGCTGGGGGAAAATGTTCTCTGCCATTCATTCCTCCCCAGTTGCACACCTGCCTCCGAGTCCTTGTTCCAGGGAAGTGCAAGGAATGCTTCAGGCTAGCACAGTGAAGTGGGGTGGGCCAGGCTAAAGATGTTTATAATATGTTCATCTAACTGATGCTCCCTTTACACCCCTTGCACGGGGGGAGGTGTGGCAAAAATCCACACTGTAGCAATCTGATTGTGAACTGCCCCCACCCCTTCCATGTGAAAGGCCTCAAGGACCTCAGCATGCCCCGCATAAGTCTCATGAATGTGGAACTTTCCCATGTGCAGCCTTGAGCAGCACACAGCAATAATGCCTTTAACCCCTGCAGCAGACAAGAAAAGCAGGGGAGCTGTTTGAGACATAGAACAACTGCGCATTTATTATAAAGAGGAAAAATAAAGCAAGTCCTTACAGAAGGTTTCGGCAGCAGCAGGGGAGCCATCGCTGCAGCTGGCAAGTTGCGTGGGCTTCTCCGTGTGCAGATTTCCTTACCTCGCCCTCCCATCAACAGTAGCAGGGCTATAATTTCAGGCTGCGGCAGTCTGAGCATTCACTGAAGCCTCGCTGATAATAGTTCTCCAATAACTAATTACTGGAGAAAGGAACCGAAAGCAGATCGGAGTGTTCCGAGGGTGATTAGAGCGGGGAGAATGCATTTGAATAATATTCCCCACTGCTTGAGCTCGGTGGATTTTAAAGGTACTTGTGCCATGGGATTTTTTTCTGAAGGTGTAGACCTGGAAGAAATATGGTTCCTTGCGAAGATGAACGGAAAGGCACTTTTGTTTTCAAAATAGAAGTTACAAGTGGTTTACAGTGCAGCCAGGAGGGACGTACTACCATATGTATAAATACTCCGGGACAGATCATCAGTTGGTACAAGTCATCAGTTGGTACAAATCAGCCCAGCTCCAGAGACATCAATGGAGCTGCACTGATTCACGCCAGCGCACAAAGCCACCCCCATGAGCATATAAATAACCGTTTAAAAATCAACTCCTCCTATTGGCTTACCACGACCTGAGCTCCACACTCCAGTGTTTCCCTTACACATTAATGATTCAAAAGAATCTAAAGGAGGAGACTTTTCTGCACTCTCTGCCCTAGGCCCCAATTCAGCAAAGCACTTAACCCAGGCTGAAGGTCATCCCTACTCAGCAAAGCGCTAGAGATCATTTGGTATGGCGAATATTTAAACTCTATGGGTTCTGCAGTAGCCATCAAAACGCAGTAGCAATCTAGTCTAGATGCGATAAATCGACCCCCGAGTGCTCTCCCGTTGACTCCGGTACTCCACCGGAGCGAGAGGCGTAGGCGGAGTCGACGGGAGCATCAGCAGCAGACTCGCTGCAGTGAAGACAGCGCGGTGAGTAGATCTAAGTGCGTCGACTTCAGCTACATTATTCACATAGCTGAAGTTGCGTAACTTAGCTCGATCCCCCGCAGTGTAGACTAGGCCATAGAGAAAGACACAGTCCGTGCCCTACAATCTAATAAAGACAAAAACCAAACAGAGGGTGGGGAAAAGGACACAACATGCAAACAATTGATTTTATTACTGTAGCGTAGGAGCCGTATTCATGCGCCAGCTCCCTGTCGTGCTAGGCGCTGTACGAACAGTAAGATTAGGGTGATTGGCCACATTTGGTTAGTTCTGTTTTTTTAAATCTAGATCGAATGACTTGTTTGTTTTTGGACATTTTTGCCTGTCTTTTTAGGAGGCACTTGGGGATAAAAGGCAAGAGGTGAAAGGTGGAAAGGGAGTGTCGGTCTAAGAGAGGGGAATGGATAAAGTGATAGGGGAACTGCATGGGAGGGAGAGACCAAGGACAAGCAGCACCATGGGCAGAAGCAAGAGGCTGGGCTGCTGATGGGAGAAAGGGGGGACCAACACCTAATAGCAACACAGTAAATGGAAAAAAAACACTCCTGGAGTTTAGCTAGGGCCAGACTTTCCAAAGATCTCAGCTCCCATGCAGTGGAACAAAGCAGATTCCCCAAAGGGTGCAGTGCCCCTAGCAGCTTTTGCTCAAGCTCTTTTGAAAATCTGGCCACTTATTTAGGTGCCTGAATGGGCCCTGTGGGATGCTGACTGCGTGGAAAGTCTGGCCCTGACTTCCTATCCTTGAACAACGTGGCACTCGTGGTTAATTATTGTGCCCTTAATTCATCTGTGGGCACAAAGCAAAGTGGGTGCGAATCGCCCCTGCAGCAATGGAAGCCTGCCTGGAAGTGTAGGCTGGGAGGTGCTGGCTTCCTCGCCCGCCATGAGTCTCTCTTTAGGCACGTTTTAAAAAATATTTCCCAACCACAAACCAGTTCTTCAGCCCACCCTGGGCTACAGCTGCCACTGGATTTTCCCCTTCGCCTCTCTCAGCCTCTCCTGCCTCAAAGCCCAGGACAGAATTCTTCTGAACGCCACCTTCCAGGGGCTTTCTCTTGGGATGTCCTTTCCCCTAGCCACCTCCTACTGCCTCCTCACACGGGGGCTACCTGCTGCTCCTGCTCCCAGAGTATCCCCCTTCCTTACTGCCACCCTGCCTCTTCACAGCCCCAGGTGCTGTCCTGCCCTCATTCGTGTCCCAGCTGGGAGCAGCTGTTCTAGCACAGGGCAGCTGAATCTGCTTCATTTCAAGTCTGTACCCAGCTTTAGAGCTGTCCAGGGCAAAGCGTTTAAGGTTCAGTGGTGACTGGCTGCGCGGAACCGCTTTAGAGCACAGATCTCCATGGCTGTAATTTGATTGTGTGGCACATGTGATTGTCTCCCTTTGAGGTGCGGAGGGTATCAAACCTGCACAACTGAAGGCTGATGGAGGGAACAGCTCCTGGCTCCCTGAGCATAGACACTGCGACCGTGACAGGCCAAGGCCATCTTCTTAGTGTATGTGCAGTGTGCCTCAGGGTGGCACTTGACCAGGATTCATCACCAAATTTGGTCTGCTGGTTGGATCATTGGCTTCCCTGGGCCGGGTTCTGATGCAGACCATGGCGTGAACGCTGATCCATGCCCCCCCAGACCAAGGCAATGGGAAGCTGGAGGTGTTCCCAGAGTGCAATGCATTCTGGGTATCCCCAGCCAGCAGAATGGTTCTAGCATAATTTAGAGCAATCCTGTGGCTGAATTGGCTCTTGGCTGGCTCCAGGATCAGGCATGCAGAGAAGTGACCTAGAACCAGGTTCTTTGATCCCCTCAAATGGGGTGCTGAGCCCATCCTTGCTACCAGAGAGAGCTGGCCTATTAAATGGCAATGTAACTTGCACCCCAGAGAAGACTCTGGGCACACACATTCTGGGCAGGTTCAGATTCTAGGCTGTATTCCAGTCTCTCCAGCTGATGCTGATATGTGACTATTATTTGTATTCCTGTAGTGCCTGGGAGGCCGAGTCACAGAGCAGGACCCCACTGTGTTAGGTGCTGTACAAACACAGAACAAAGACAGTCCCTGCCCCAAAGAGATTACAAATGTAAGTATAAGAGAAGAGACAACAGAGGGATGCTGACAGATGTTGGAATACATGTAAACAAAGAGACAGTATTGGTCGGTATGGTAGGCAGCGGTCTCAGCACACTAGCAGCTTAATCCCTGTCAAGTGTTTTGTAGGCGTCATGGCCAGGGAGAGTCTTGAGGCAGATGAGCAGATGTGTAAGGCTGTAGCTTTGTGGATGGTTCTCCCAAACGTGAAGGACAGCCGGGGAGAAAGCACAAGATGCTTGGGTTCAGAGTAGCAGCCATGTTAGTCTGTATTCGCAAAAAGAACAGGAGTATTTGTGGCACCTTAGAGACTAACCAATTTGTTTGAGCATAAGCTTTAGTGAGCTACAGTTCACTTCATCCGATGATGGCAGGCTCGGTGGAGTGGGGGCAGGGCTTGTGGCAGAGTCAGGGGTCGAGCAGTGAGCACCCCCCCAGCCCATTGGAAAGTTGGCACCTGTAGCTCCAGCCCCGGAGTCGGTGCCAAGACAAGGAGCCGCATCTTAACTTCTGAAGAGCTGCATGTGGCTCCGGAGCCTCAGGTTGGCCACCCCTGGACTAGATGATCATGATGGTCCCTTCTGGCCTTAACATCTGAGTCTGTCTATATGTATCACTATCTACTGAGCCTTTACAGAAATGTGGCCACCTCACTGTGGTGCCTAACCAGGAGCTGAGTGCTTCTTAAAATATGGCACCCGTTGTGGGTGCTGAGCAGAGCTGGCTGGAGATGGGGATTTTCCCATGTGGAAAATTTTGACCTTTCACCACAAAACAAACAATGGAGCTGAAAACATTTTGGCTGTAAACGTTTCCAGATGTCCAATGAAACAGTAAAAAACAGAACAATAACCACCCAACCCCAAGAAAAGCAGATACTTCCTTGAAAATTTGAGTTCCATGGAAAACCTAAGTTTAGCCTCAAGGAGCCCTGGTGCTGGGTACTCTTGAAACTCTGTCCTATATTTGTCCTTCAGATTACACGGGCTTGAAGTACAGGGTATGCAGTAGCTGTGGTAAGTTTAAAGTCTGATATGTGACATCCCATCAGAGCTGAGTTTTCAAAAATGCTCAGCATTGGGCCTAATTCTGCCGTCATTGAAGTCGGTGAGTAGCTAACACTCACTGATTTCAGGAGGAGTAGAGCTAGGCCAATGTTGAAACTCCCACCTTAGGGGTTTATACTTTTGGGAAGGAGAGAGATTCCCAGCTTTTCAACATGATCCACAACGCTTTCCTTTAGCCCTGATAGGCCATGAGATACAGGACTTTAAAACTTCAACATTATTATGTATTGCGGAGGTTTATACTCTGGGGATCTCTCTCCTTCCCAAGCTTTTAACTGGATCCACAACACTTCCCTTTAGCCCTGGAAGGCCTTGAGATATAGGACCTTAAAACTGCAATATTATTATTTATTGGAAAGCTATGTTACATATTTGTATAGGGTTGTAAAATATATTGGTTATGATCTTCCTCCTCCGAGACCTGTGCAGATGGACTCAGTAGGATTGCTATGGCAGCAAGGTTTGATGGATGTGAAAACAGTAACAATTAAAATTGCAAAACGTCCTTTCCTAAATAGTTTTTCTGTAAAATATGTGGCACCCTTGCGAGTCTTCCAGAACAAGATATTAAACAGCTACTGCTGGCCTCCAGAACATTTGTTCAAGGCTAGATTGGCAACCCACAGTGAATGCTGGAGATGCAAACAGCCACGTGTCAACCTTTCGCACATCCTCTGTAGCTGTCAAAAATGTCTGTGTTTTGGAACACCATATTCCGTGCTCTCTCCAAAACTTTAAATGTCACTAGCTTTCCTTCTCCAAGCGTGTGTATTTTATGGGTGCTGGAGGAGTTGGTATTATCAGTTAACATTAAGAAATGGATTGCTGTAACCATGTTAGTGGCCAAAAGAATTATTTTGAGAAAATGGAAATCTGCAATTCCTCTCTCACACACTGGCTTAGTGAGTTCTCTACTGCTGCATTAATGGAAAAAATGACTTTGTCTTATAGAAACTATTGGAATAACTATGAGGATGTCTGGTCACACATTAAACTATTGCATACTTTTTGCAGCTTAGTGTATATATTAGTCCTCCACACTTATCGGTTATGGTATCACTGATCTGTCTAATCACTTTAATAATTGATGCCCTGAATGACCTCCATGGGTTCAGGGTTTGTTTGTGTCCAGGTTTTGCAAATAACGCACATTGGATTTGGTTATTTATGTGCTATTTCCATCTTGTGCATGTATTTATATAGGCCTGTTTTTGTTGTGTTGTGTTGTATATAAAAACAAAGTTAAAAACAATCAAATATGTGGCAGGTAGCGTAGATAGACGACTAAATCCATATTTAAGCCCCTAGATAAATGGCCTGGTTTTCCAAAGTCCTGACCACTCAGCAGCTCCCGTTAAACCTCAAGGGGCGCATAACTTTAGGCACCTATTTTAAAGCCCTAGGGCATGTCTTCACTTAAAATGCTACCGCGGCACTGCTCTAGGGCTTCAGCATAGACACCACCTACCCCGACGGGAGGGGTTCTCCCATTGGGGTAGGTAATCCACCTCCCTGAGAAGCAGTAGCTAGGTCGAAGGAAGAATTCTGCCATCGGCTGAGCGCTATCTACATGGGGACTTAAATCGGCTTAATTACACCTCTCAGGGGTGTGGATTTTTCACACTCTGATTTAGGCCGTTAAACCACCCTAATTATCTAGTGTAGACCTGGCCTGAGTCACTTTGAGGGAGATTTACAAAGGTACCAAGGGCAGTTCGGAACCCAGCTCCCACTGGAAGTCAATGGGGTTTAGATTATATTTGTTTCTGTGGGGGTGTAACCCCCACACCTCCTGGGTGTGGTGTTCTGTCACCTCTAGTGGCACCGAGACCACTTAGAGATTAATGAGTCTGTTACAGCCTTAGTTAAGGGCCATGTGGCTTTTAGCTCATGCGGTAGAGGCTCATGCATTTAGCTCCAGAGGTCCCAGGTTTGATCCTGTCCGACGACCGGGGTCTGTCGGTGTTACAGGGGCACCCAGAGCCCTGGGTTGTGGGGGGGAATGGGGGACCCAAGTATGGAGGGAGGTGAGAATGTGGAAGCACACAGAGCCCCAGATGTGGCAGGGAGGATGTGGGGGGGAGAGGGTAATGGGGGACACACAGAGCCCTTGGCATGAGGGAGGGAGAGAGTCAGGAGTCCAGAAATAGAGGGGGCTGGAAGGATGGCACACAGGGAGATTGGGGAGGGAGGGGGAATGCAGGGAGCCCCTGGTTTGTGCAATATGCTTAGCCTACACAGTGTGCAACCCCTCTATTATTCTTGGGGAGCAAGGAGAAAGCAGATGAGAGTAAGACTCAGAGGGATGTGTCTGAGTCACAGCACCTGGAGGGGTGCAGTTTACACACCAGCCCTTACTCAGAGTTAGCTCTCTCGTCACAATCTGGCCTACAGTGGATGTGTTTTCCTTAAGTCTTCCAGCTTTCCGTTGTCTATAATACACTCCCTGGCTCCTGCTTCCAAGCGAAAGCGTCGAATTCCTCTTTGCATACAAGTTGTTAATGCATTGTGCATGAGGTTTCTGATTAATGCTCCACTGCAGATGGTGACTTTACATGGTAGTTCTTAACCTTGGTACATTTCAAAGTCAATGCTTATGTTTTGGCCAAAATTTTTTGCCCACCTCCACTTCTTAGTATCTTTCACTTTTGAAAACACGACTTAAGGCCTTTTTGCAAATGTTGCCCCTACACAGTAAAAAACCCAAATGCTAGCAATGTTGAAGGGGCCAGCGAGCCACCTGTAGTTGGTGCCACATATGCCAAATATGCTCAGAAGGGGGAGATGCGCTCACCTTTATTCTTTTTATATGAAAAAATTAATAGGAGCATAAACAAAGACTTGGCTATTGAAGTTGACCGGCAAATCGGCCCAAAGAACCGGGCCTGGATTCCGTTAAGACCTGACTCCGGTTAGCTTCAGTGGCCTTTGGAGCAGATAGAGGGGAAGAATGCTTGGGGCACTGCCAGTCTGTGTTAACGGTGTTTTGCACCCAGTTGGCACTCACTTTGCACAGAATGACCGTAGAAGATGCAGGCTGGTGGCGAACCTCATCCCTGATATCTGGCTCATGACTGGAGCCGGGCAAAGCTTTTTGGTTGAAACTTTTTTTCCCCCCCAGCGAAAAATGCAGATTTGGTGACATCAGAATGCCTTGCAAATTTGTCCCTTTCACAGTTCCACACCAGCCCTGCTGCTCAGGCCAGTAACTAATGGCACCATTGTACCCCCAAATGACCTGGAGTGACCCCATAAACCCTGCAGAACCAAGGTAAACCATGTCTACGCTAGGACTTGGTAGCAGTGTTGGCTAAATTCCCAGTGTAGACAAGGCAGCCGTGTCTACATTGTTGCCAACTCTCATGATTTTATTTCAAAAATCATATGTGGTGTCTGTCTTAAAGACCTACCTGATTTCACGAGAATCTCAGCTTTCATTTCAAAAAATAAAAAATCTAGCCCTCAAGATTGTGGAGAAAAGCTAGAAAAATGTGACCCAAGTGTAATCTAAAGGGCAAAGTGAAAAGACCAAAAATGTATTGTTTTTGAAGAGCTTGTGAATTTTTGGTCAGCCAGTCGTGACTTTTTGGGGCCACTCATTATTTTCTTGAATGTTTGGGTTAGCTTGGGTACCGGTATGGCCATGTTATCTCTTGATCATATACGTGTGCATTTTAACTCCTTCTGCTCTTTTCATCTCACCCAGCCTAGATATTTCACACTTAGAGGGTCCAGATTTTTTGGGTGTGGGGGAGGGGAACCCTCCAGTCCCAAGTATTGAAGTCTTAGGAACCTTGGCCCTTATTTGCTGCTCGCTTGCAGTGATGTGTAATGGAAAAGGAATACTTACAAGATAGGTTTCTTTAGGAAGAATTCCACTTCTGATCCCACTGGCAATAACTCAAACTCTCTGCAAACTATTATGTAGATCTTTATAGTTAACAGATCAATTTTATTATACTTGGCCACAGAAGTGAGACTGTAAACTCCGGCTGTTGGCTGATGCCAGGGAAATATATTTATAACTTTATTCCTTTCCTTTAATGGCATCAGTTTTTTTATTTAATCTAAATTGTGCTGTGCTTTCTTCCCTGCTATTTTGTTATGCAGAACTTTTCCACATGGCCAGCTCCAGCAGAACATATTGTACTAATGAGGAAGCATTCACAATTCTAATTAATTACAGGTCTCTCTTTCTTGATTTTTCTGATTTTTCCTCCGTTAATTTATGTGAAGGTGTTTAGATGCTGTGCTTGCAAATAATAAATTCCAAGGAAGTCCAACATCTGAGAGGGGAATATTTGCTTCAAACGACTTATTCTTTTTTTAAAATTAAAACTGGAATGTGTACCTGTGTTTACTAAGGATCAGAATGAGTTGTTGATATTTGCATCACAGTAACATCTGGAGGCCTCAGCTGAGACTCCATTGCGCCAGAAGCTGTACAAAACCAGATGGTCAGAGATATTGTAAGCTCTTTGGAGCAGGGACCATCAACAGACAAGACAGATAGAGGAAAGGGAAATTGAGGCACAGACAGGGGAAGTCACACAGCAGCCCCTCCCTCCACTGACCCTCCCTCTGCCCTGCTAATCCAGCAAGCCCTGGAGAAACCAGCTAAGTGGCCATGAGGAAAACTCTGATCATCAGAACTCCTAATTTTAGGGTGACAGAAGGAGGGTAACACTCTTTCAGGGAATCTGACGCGCCCTTTGTTTGCATGTCTTTGCAGTGACATGCGCCTAACCATGCACGGTGAGGAGCGGGTGCTTGACTGTGTCAGGAGCTGGTTGCACGATGTTTATGAATAGCTCATTCAATCATTTTTCCCCTCTGTCAATTATTGAAAAATGATTCACAAGGACATGTCTGACCAGCTCTCCTGACTTATTTATTTAGATTTCAACATGTCAGATACAAAGGAACAGCATATCCTAGGCTCCATGCACCCTTAAGTGACTGTAAAAATGCAGTCCAGCCCAAAACACACAGAGCATGAGCCAGCAAACAGCCTCTCAGCACAAAACCAGCCAGTCCACAAGATTGAAACTTCCCTATCTCAGCTCCCAAAAAACCCTAATACACCCCCAACCCCCCAAAAAGTTGTGTTTTCAGTGAAAAACCCAAACTAAAAACTATTTTTTTGGTTAAAAATCTTTAATTTTTGAAACTCAATAACTGGAAAATTTAACCTAAACCAAAAACATTTTATACAAAACCTAAATTTTTCACCTTTTTCGCTTCCTTGTTCTTCACTGAAAAACTGGGAAAAGTTGATCAAAATAAAAAATTTTGTTTTGGTCCAAAAGCCATTTTTTGTCCAAAACATTGACAGACATTTTGAGCAGTTCAGTTTGGTGTTTAAAACATGTGAGGTGGTCATGGTCATCCGAGAGTCCAGTCTACCAGTGACTTTAATGGGAGCACATAGGCCAATTTTGAGCATTTTGAGGATCTCACCCTAGAACACTATGCAAGAAACACAAGTCTGCTTGATTCCCAATTTGGTACCTTGATCCCCAGGCTGAAGCACTGCAACCACAGTGTACATGAGTTAGTGGTTCATGGAAGGGTTACCAGAAGGATGGCTATCTTATAGTTTCATAAAGAAGACTGTGCTCTCAGTCAGGGAGGGATTTGTTGAGCAGCGTCCGCTTCCTTTGCGGACGTGTTGTTGCAAGGGAATTAATGAATCAGAAATCTCCAAAGACCTTTTTAAAACAAACCAAGTTTAGGAACATAGGAATTGCCAGACTGGATCAGACCCGAGGTCTATCTAGACCAGTGTTTTGTCTCTGACAGAGGTCAGTACCAGCCACTTCAGAGGACGACAAAGAACCCTGCAATAGGCAGATATGGACTAATCTGCCCCACACAGGTCACGTGCTGGTCTCTAATATTTAAAGATTAGCTTAAATCAGTGGTGGATTAATGATTTTGCCATCCCTAGGCCCAGAAATAATTGCCGCCTCCCCGCCCCTCCAGCTTTCCTCCGCTCCACCTCCTCCCCTGAGCACACTACTGGGTCCTGCTTCTCCCCGCTCCCTGCCGGTGCTTGTGTGCGAAACAGGTTTGCAAAGGAGGGGGGAAGGGGGGGAACGCGGCACGCTCAGCAGAGGAGGCGGGGCTGGGGTGGGGATTTGGGGAAGGGGACCAATAGGGGCAGGGAAGGGGCGGTGAAGGGGTGGAGTTGGGGTGGGGCTGGGGGCAGAGATTGCAAATCGGCACTGGGGGAAGCAGCCTCTGGCTGCTATTATAAATTTGCCGCCCCTGCAAATTTACCGCCCTAGGCCTAGGCCTTGTCGGCCTAGGCGTTAATACGCCGCTGGATTAAGTCTTGAAGTACAAAGTGTTATGTCTCTTCAAAAAAAAGTTAATTACAATACCTCTGGATGTTCTTGATATTCATATCAATAATGTTAAATACAAATTCAGAGTTTACTGGGAAAACACAAAAGTGCATTTCTACTTTGAAAAGCATCTGTGCACAAATGGCCCCATCTTACTTGAGAGACCCTCTTCCTGTTTGTACTCCAGAGTTCTCTCTTCCTACTTCGCTGTCTAAAGTAAGGTTTTACTGCCTATTAATCTGGCAGTCAAAGCAGTTCTGGGAGACTGATTCCATCTGGCTTTGAATCGTCAACTTTGTTCTGGCCAAAGAATCTTTATGGTTGATCCTGGTGAGTTAGAAAGGACCCAGTTTGACCTGCAGATTCCAGGTTGTGCTTGCAGGGTTGACGGTTAAGAAAAACTAATCTTTTGTATTTGTTCTGAAAGTCAGTGAGAAGCCTTATATGGATGCCTACTGGGCCATTCTTACAAAGTCACTTTTCAGAGTAGAATCACACCTTAACTTCTGTTGTGATGCGAGGTAACTGCTTTATTGCACGTCAAAATTATCCCCACAGGTGCTATGTCTCCCCACGCATCCCCGGTCAGGCCTTTGCTAATGACATCTCTTTGCATTTCAAGGTGGTTGAGCCAGCAGGACATATGGTGCATAGCCACAGAACTTTAAAAATATCTCTCCATGTGACATATGCTGTGCGTCCCTGAACACTAGGGGGGTTAATTGTTAAAGGAACATTAATAACAGAAACTGATGGCATGCTTGCTGGGGAGCATTCCACTGCCAGCAACAGACTGTGCTAGCATGACGGCACTGGCAAACGGGTTAATCAGTAGATTGGAAATAAATGGAGTTGCTGTGTAAGTAACTCAAAACTAGATAATTTAAGAATAGTCTGGATGATTACTAATTAGATCCACTGACACAGGGGAATTTGAATTATTCATGATCGGCTGAAAACAGTGGGTAATTCGTTCGTGCACTTCTCTGCAACTAATTTGAAAGTTGTTTATTCCCCCACCCCATCCAGATGATGTGCTAAAAAATTATCCCTAATTTTAGTTTTAATACTTTTGGGAATCACAAGATTTGAAGAAAAAACTTTAAAAAAAAATGTGGAAAAATTGAAACAAGACACATTCAAACAAGGATTTTACTGCTTATTCCTTATGATGCTTGGGTAGTTCAGATAAGCATTGGACTGTCTGAGTGCTTATCCAAATGATGATATTATTCGTTTTATTTCTATTTTGACAGCACCTTGAGTTGCCAGCAACAAATCAGGGCCCGGGGGCACTAGGTGCTGTATGTATAACAAAAAGACAGTCCCTGCTCCAAAGATCTTAGACTCGACAAGAGAAGTGTTTGCCTGCTAGGTAGTTCTGAAGTTCACACACCCTTAGTATTGAAGGTTTCCACAGGAAGTGGTGCTAGTTTACTTCCTGCTCTGTAGAGGTGCTATGGACCATTTGTAGAGCTGCCATGTTCTACCGGAGATGAATTTCAGTGGAGGGCAAAGCGTGGCAATGTATATGTGTGCACAAACATGTTGGTGTTTACACCAAGTCTGGGCTTGTATTAGCTTCTCAGGGAATCTCCTGTAGTTGCAGAGGGCAGCAGGATGGACATTCTTCAAAGTCGCTCCCATAATGTGCCCCCTTCTGCCCAGTCTTGTTCTGACTCCATTCATTCCTCCATGCAGACATCAGACCGCATGGAGAATGCTCCACAAGAACTCCCTCCACCCTGGGAAATAGTCCTTGATTATGCCACTTAGGCACAGCCTTGTGCAGAGGGCAGTGCAGACCCCAAAGAGGTAGAATGCCTCCCGTTATTCCCAGGGTGCATGGGAAGAGTTCACACTGCCATATCCCTTTAAGGGAGACCACTCGCTCCTCTATTGTGAAGATGGCCAGCTGTGCTGGCTGGTCATTGCAGTGGCTGAGCGTATGGATCCGCCTACTCTTCACCTCTCCTTGCCTCCTCTCTTTATGGTGCTCTCAACCCCTCGGGTAACACCTTTCTTCCCGCTCTCTGCATGGTCACAGCAGAGTCTGCCAGAATCCAGTACATAATAATTTGGCAGTTATTTTACAGAAACTCTGCCATTCACCTGTGAAGTTGTGTGACTGCCTGCACAGAAAAAGACATGAACAGGTGCAGAGCTAGAGACTGTAGACATTGCTCACGGCCCTAGGCAGGAGCATTGCCGAGCTGGATGCCACCTCAGAGTGTGTGGCGGTGCTTCGGAGAGGCACAAGGCCTCCTGAGGCGCCCCACTGCGCCGTCTGCTGCACTCCCTCCGTGGGCGTGGTACACAAACCCTCCACACACGTCCAGCCTGTGGGGGAGGGGGGGCAGAGCTGATTCTCCATTCTTCCCGCCGCCACTTCTGGGGCGCTGTGTGCCGTAGCGGGAGTGGGATGGGGATGTTCAGCCCAAGCCATCCTGGAAAAGGTTAATGAGGCTGAGAAGGGGCCAATTATCCAGACAGGCCGCACCTGAGGAGAGCTAGGTGGCCGAAGCAACCCCTGATTGATGCTAGAGCCCAGCTGAGAAGGAAGGCGCTGCACTGAGGTGGACAGCTGTCACCCTCTAGGCATTAGAGAGGGCAAGGAGGCCACCCAGGGGAGAGGAGAAGCCCTGGGATACAGGCCCGGAAGGACGGGTTTACGCAGGAGGGTGGTGGAGCAGAAGCCTGAGAGAGGTGGAGTGGGGAAAAGGCTCAGGGAAACAGCAGCAAGTTTTGGGAGGGAGCAGACTTTGGCTGCTGATTTAGAGGGTCCCTGAGCTGGCACCCAGAGTAGAGGATGGGCTTGCGTTCACCTACCAGCCCCTGAGGGAAGTGGCATAGCTTTGGCATAGAGGACTGCAGGGAGCAATACCCGGACGGGCAGGCTGATGAAACTTTGGCACCTCAGAAGGGGAAAACATATAGTGACCTGACCGGAGGGCCAAGCCATGAAGAGGGAGCCACAAACTTACAAAGATGAAGGGCTGCACCTCCTGGACCAGGAGGTGCCACAGTGCAAGCGAGAGGCCAGGAGTGTCAGACTGGGCAGCGTAATCCCCAGATGAGCCACCAGGAGGTGCCCCAGCTGTGAGCCATGGACCCCGTGACAGGGTGTGATTTGGCATTCCCTGGAGTGCAGGGACCAGAATTCTGCTCATGCAATGCACAGGCTCTGCAAGGTTCCCTACTTCTTCCATATCAGTTATGCACCCTGCTATGGCCCAGGAAGTATATGGCTCCTAGTAATTCATGAATAGCCAGCCATGGGCCACTGGGAGACAGAAAAATCCTAAGGGCTCAATTCTGTTTAGATCCCTGCTTTACACCAGTGACTTCAGGGGTGCATTGTACAGTTTACTCCAGCATGGGGAGCTGTAGGGGGCTTCTAGATATTTAGAGCAGCCAGCCTTACTCATGTTGAGCAGCATGGGGAGTGACCTCATTGAAATCAAGGAAGTACGGTACTACTTCATGTGGAAAAGGCTAGCAAGATCTGGCCCACAGAAAGTATTAAAAGCAAAGGATTTAAAATATAGAATATGCTTAATGTCTATTTGTATTTACTCCTCTCCCCCAACCCTGGAAAGCTTAATTGCGAATTTTACGCTCCGTCCCTTTTCTCCTTGACCTTAGAACTCTGTAGCTACCGTCTTTCGCTGCACTCCATAAATGACAGTAAAAATACCTGATCTGGCAAGTGTGCACTTTATGAAAAGTGATACGGCATCCGTCATAATTAACCCAGATGTCCCTGTCGCAGGCTGGGGCTGACCCCATCACATCTGGTTTCCTGTTGGAAAATGCTTCAGTTTATGTAGGTTTAGCTGATAACCATGAGACTGATCTCTAGGCAACGGAGCTGTTAAAAGATGAATTATCTGTCACTCAGAAAGATGCCCTGGCTATGGAAACAATCAAGCACATCCATACATTGTGTTATTACTCCCCCACCTCCTTTGGCTTCCCTTATTTCTTGGATTGGCTTGCAGCTAAGCATCTACTTTTAAAGCCTATTGAAAACAGCTATGGGCAATGTGAGGTGGATGAGAGACCTACTGATGTGATTTTTGAGTTGTCTGTACATTTGGGTCATTCTCTCAAATAAAATGATGTATCCTTAGCATTTTAGAGCTGCCCTTAATCTATAAGAGTCTCTTATCAATTTGAAACAAATTGCCATGCTGCTTAGTGTTAGGGTCAGAGGCGCTGGGCATTCTGTGCTACGGGATTGTAACGGGGCTGAATCAAGGTGGAGAAATCTTGTCCATAGGCGAGTTATGCTGTAGGAAGAGAGAACGGATGAGGCTGCAGGCTAATTCCACCCCCACCCCACCAGCCCTGGCCTGAGGAAGTCTCTGTCTACAGAGATGATTCAGGCTATTTCACTACCATGCTTGTCTAATAATACTGTAGTACCTGAGTGCTTCACAGATATCCATGAATGTATCTTTAAACTCTCCTGGGAGGGCAAAGAGTATTATTATTCCCATTTTACAGATGGGAGAAACTGCCAAAATGACATGTCTGAGCCCAGAGCCAAGATTATAGTCCAGGACTTGAGGTGGCTGCACATAGGGTGTGACCAGACAGTAAGTGTGAAAAATGGGGACAGGGGAGTGGGAAGTAATAGGTACCTATAGAAGAAAAAGCCCTGAATATCAGGATTGTCCCTATAAAATCAGGACATCTGGTCACCCTAGCTGCACAATGGAAATTATTCTCTGAGAAATTTAGAACGAAGCTTGTAGGCTGAAAAATGTTGGTTTTCCTGTGGGAAGTTTAGAACCAATTCAAAAAAATCTGTGTTTTGTTTGGACTTAAAATATTGTTTTGTTTCGGTTGTTCGGTTTCAAGGACTTCTGAGTTATAGTTGAGATGGAAAAAGTTGTGCCATTCACTGGCATTTCCACTCACTCCTGGAGTTTCCAGCCAGCCTCCTTGCCCTTCCATTTCATTCTGCATGCTTCCTCGCTCCCTGTGGCATGTTCTCTCTCCTCCCCAAGCTCTCATCTTGCTCACTGTCTCTCCCATCTCTGCTGTCCTGCTCTACCACTCCTTCTCATGCCTGATCTCTCTCTCTTCCAACCCAGGCTCTTTCCTTGTCTTCATTCCTCCATTGTTCCATCCTCTCTGCTGCTCATTCACTCACGTTTTGCCTCAGGCCACACCCATCAAGACCTCCATGTCTATCGTATAGTCGCTGCTGACCCCTGATTCTCTCACTCTCTCCCAAACTCAAGTCTTCCTGTTCCCCCCACAGCAAAGGGTAACTATGCTAGCCCCACCCTTCTCCCTGTGAAAATGGTATTGGCTGCACTGGACTCTCTCCCTTCTCATACATCTCCTACCTGAGTTTTCCTACTGGCTTCTGGGCAGTTCCCCTCCTCCCCTTCAAGGCGCCTCTTTCTTCCCTGAAAGGGTTGGGGGAGGATGGGTCTGGCAGACGCTGTCCTGTGGAGCATGGGCAAGAATGCAGTTTAGTGGGACAGGAAGGCCGAACCAGCTCCTGTGTGGGACACACTACGCAGTAAGGTACAGTTTAGAGCTCTGTTCAGTGCTGGATCCCCATCACTAGATGTTTCCATTACCCCTTCTAGAGTTCCCTGATCCAAACAACCCTCTACCACCCATTCCTACTCCCCACCCCAGCAAGAGAAACGCCGTGTGGGACATGGCTATGTTTTCCAAAGCATCTAAGTAGTTTAGGATCCTAAGTCCAATTTTTAAAAGTTTCCTAGGAGCCATGGCTATTAGGACTTATAAGTCATGGTTATTTAAGTACTCTAGAAGCCTAAGTGCCTAAATCACATTTGAAAATTGGACTTAGGCTCCTAAGCCACTTGGGCACTTTTGAGAATTTTATCCACTATCTAGTAAGGAGCAGGAGTCACAGAATTACTGGGACATTTCCAGATTGCTACCTACCCACCTGAGAAGGTTTCTAGCATGGCATGAAATGATCCTCTGCTCTTGTGATCTTCCTGTCTGCGAGGACAATTCCATCTTCCCCTTGCACCCTACGTGTAAAATCATTTAAAGTTGTCAAAAAAATTTTTTTAAAAAGGTAAAATCTACCTACTTACAAAATCTATTTTCCCTCCCAAAGAATTCTTGGAATCTGTAAAGAGCTTTTGTGGATTTGACATTCCAACAAATCTAACAATATACATCTAACCTAGCTAAACATCTCATTTGAGAATATTTGAAGTAATGTTTTTTCCTCACTGTAAAATATGAGCGATAGTTTCAATACTGTTGTGCAGAACATCTTGCCTTGGCATAGTCTGCACATGCTCCAAAACAGACTAAAAGTTGTCTCACATGTGATATCTTCCGTTGTGTTGCTGCCAGATACTCCACTAATGGCATGTGTCGATTTTTTCCTCTTGCTAGTGAGAGGTGAGAACGGGTTAATTCTGGCATTTCTTTATAGGATATAAAATTGAAATTAACATAAGCGATGGTCACATAAACACCACCCTATACTGGAAACCTACTGATCGCTATACTTAGCTACATGCCTCCAGCTTCTATCCAGGACACACCACACGAGCCATTGTCTACAGCCAAGCTCTAAGATACAACCGCATTTGCTCCAATCCCTCAGACAGAGACAAACACCTACAAGATCTCTATCAAGCATTTTTAAAACTACAATACCCACCTGCTGAAGTGAAAAAACAGATTGACAGAGCCAGAAGAGTACCCAGAAGTCACCTACTACAGGACACACCCAACAAAGAAAATAACAGAACACCACTAGCCGTCACCTTCAGCTCCCAACTAAAACCTCTCCAGTGCATCATCAAAGATCTACAACCTATCCTGAAAAATGATCCCTCACTCTCACAGATCTTGGGAGACAGACCAGTCCTCGCTTACAGACAGCCCCCAACTTGAAGCAAATACTCACCAACAACCACACACCACACAACAAAAACACTAACCCAGGAACCTATCCTTGCAACAAAGCCCGATGCGAACTCTGTCCACATATTTATTCAAGTGACACCATCATAGGACCTAACCACATTAGCCACACCATCAGGGGCTCGTTCACTTGCACATCTACCCATGTGATATATACCATCATGTGCTAGCAATGCCCCTCTGCCATGTACATTGGCCAAACGGGATAGTCTCTATGCAAAAGAATAAATGGACACAAATCTGACATCAGGAATCATAACATTCAAAAACCGGTAGCAGAACACGTCAACCTCTCTGGCCACTCAGCAACAGACTTAAAGGTGGCAATTTTGCAACAGAAAAGCTTCAAAAACAGACTCCAATGAGAAACTGCTGAGCTTGAATTAATATGCAAACTAGATACCATTAACTTGGGTTTGAAGAGAGACTGGGAGTGGCTGGGTATTACACATATTGAATCTATTTTCCCATGTTAAGAATCCTCACACCCTCTTGTCAACTGTCTAAATGGGCCAGCTTGATTATCACTACAAAAGTTTTTTTCTCCTGCTGATAATAGTTCATCTTAATTAATTAGCCTCTTACTCCACCTTTTCATGTTCTCTGTATGTATATATATATATATATATATCTTCTTACTATTTGTTCCATTCTATGCATCCGATGAAGTGAGCTGTAGCCCACGAAAGCTTATGCTCAAATAAATGTGTTAGTCTCTAAGGTGCCACAAGTCCTCTGGTTCTTTTTTCAAGATGCAGTCGTCTCTACCTGCAGAGGCCACCTGCGCTGCTAATTCTTCAAAGTCCTCTTTCCAACAACTTTCCTGTCTTTTATTAAACATTTGTCACTGTCAAGCATATCTCTCAACCTGCCACGGCCCGAATGCTGGATGCGATATGTGACAAAGCCTCAATGAGAGAGAGAGAAGTTATTTGTACAGGGAATTTAAGATGCGGTGGGATTCATTCCTTTAGCGTGAACAGCCCTCCGGGTAGCTCAAATGAAGGCCGTTTGAGAGAGAGACTTTCAGGAGCCATGGAACATGAAGTCAATAGCAATTTTGTATGCCTCAGAACACCATGATCAGACCTTTTGTTCCTTATTTTGTCTTCCTCCAGAAACACGATGGTTTGAGATATTTTAGGATTTAGTCAGTGCTGACCTATACCATATAAAACACAATGAGGTCCAATTCTGCACTGTTTTATGCCCCATGCAACTCCACTGCCTTCAGCAGAGCCGCATGGGGTGAGTGTTACACTGATTTGGCCAATAGTTTTAAATAGGCAGATTATTTTTCTTGTTTTACTGTTTACATCTGAATAGCCTCTTGATTCTGGTACCGTATCTTCTTTACCTGGTGGATATTTTTGAGGCCTACTCTGCTTGCTGTTCTAGTTTTTCTCTCCTTAGGTTAGTAGTTCTTCATTTAATTCCTGCAAAATCAATTCCAGTATCGTATACAGGGCTGCATTATCTTGTTTATACTGAAGGCACGTTACCTTTTGGTTTAATTTTTGAAGTGCCTTAGATTAATTGCCAATGAATAAATGCATACATCTATGCATGCGCAAGTAACCCTCCGCATTTTTCTTGTCAGGCTTTTTTAATCTCATCCTTCAAGCTACAAGTAACTCTGTCGCGCAGCTGACTTTCAATCTTCCTTGTTGTCATTTGCTTTTTCATTTTCTCCCATATCTTGAGTTTTTGTTTTCAAAACTTCCTCCTTATTACCAAGTAAGGCAAAAATCAAACCATGTGCTTATTTCTTTCTGTATCTTGTATCAGTTGACTGTGGATCACTTCAAAGGTACAAGATCTACAGAGACCATGTTAAGCAACAATTTGCTTTCACTCAAACTCCTGCATAAAATGTTTTTTACATATCCCCCTGAGAGTAGAGAAGGCAGTAAACATGAACAACTGGATTCCAGTACAGATTACTCATGTTGATTAATACCTTATTGAAATCAGTGGGACCACGCATGGAGTAAACCAAAGTGAGGATATCCGAATCTGGCCATAAGGCAAAATTGTCCTCTCCATGGATCAGATCCTCCGTTAGTGTAAAGCAGTGTAGGTTCCCTGACTTAAATGGGGTTTGTTGAAGAGCTGACCCTGTAGCTACATTGAGTAATCCTTCTATTGCATCTTTGGCTCTCAAAACCCTGGGTGAGAGTCTCATTGACATTAATGTGATTGTAATATGATGCTTTCTGGAAGTGAGTTCTACAATCGCCAGCCAGCTACCAAGCAACCTCTGCCCCTGCGCGCTCAGAAATCTCAGCCTTGTTAACTGTTGTCCTGCTGGCAGCTGTCGTGGGAGGTCATGTTCATGTAGAAGGAAGCAGTTCCTGGACAAATCCTGTAGCAGGCTCAGAATATTGGATTTTCATTCTATAGTCCATGGGGACGGGGAGCCACCAGAGTCAGTGGAGCAGGGGGGTCATGAGCCGTTAGTAGCATGTATTGCGGAGCTGCTGCATTCTGAACCAGCTGCACCTTTTCCAGGGTTTGTTGCTTCTTTGCTAGTCATAGTGAATTGCTTTAATCAAGCTAGAGTTCAGGAATCCATAGCTCAAATCATAGGCCAAATCAGTCTGCTACAGTAGGTCTGCTATGCCATAGATGGAGGAGGCCATTTTTAGCAGCCGTAGAAATGTATCTAGAGGCTGCAGGCCATCTCGATTATAGAACGGTAGATGGTCTTGATGGAATATGATGTTATGGGTGTGACAAGTTCTTTGTTGCTTTTTGAACTGCCACGGCACACGCTGAAGAGAGGCACATCAAGCTACAGGCCAGGTCTTTCTCCTGAGTGGTTACCAGTAATTGAGGACCCAGCAAGGTGTATCAATAGTTCATGTGATTCCTTTCAATGTCCATTACCTGGCATTTGTGAACTCTGCATTCCGTAAGCCATTGAGCAGCCCGCTTGGCCTACATTCGTATGCTCCTTGACTGCTTGAGACAGTGTAAGATAGTCATTTCTTGCACGACCCATGGCATGCAGTGCTGCTGCTTTCAAGTCATGCTACTGAGCAGCAATCCATGTGGTGGTAGAACTGTGTGTATCCACTCAGATAGCACCCACGCTCTTCATGACCAAGTCACGCTGGCTCACCTCTGTCTTCTCCACCTCCTTCAGAGCCGCCACACTTGTCCTGGGGCTTGATCTAAAGCCAGTTGAAGTCAATGGGAGTCTTTCCATTGATCCGAGGCCCACTGAAGTCAGGGCCTAAATGAATAAAACACATTTTGTTGTTAATAAAAATACTGCTACCCTTTATTATTCTCATATTTTACTCTTCCCACAGTGGAACACAACTTTTTTTCAATACCTTATTTTTACTATTATTAATCCCACAGAGACAAAAATAATGAAATTTTACATTTTTCCATTAGGCTAGCTTCAATAATAAGAAAAAAAAAACCCAACTCCACCCCGTTCCCCTAGTACACAGCATTATTTACTGCCGTTTTCATCACCCTACTATATTCAAAACACTGTTGCAATTTTTAATAATTCCTGCAGACCACTAAGTGACAAATAGGCTGGCATGCATATTTTACAAATTTCTGAAGAAAAAGTGCAGATGAGTATTTTTAATTTCCATGGCGCATAGAATAAAAAGTGTTGTTATGGGTGTTCGAAAATTTTCTATACTACTGATTTCCCTAATAAAAAGCCCCTATTTATTTATTTATTTATTTTTACTACAGCCGTCTCTACTTCAGAAGCGATATGGATGTTCGTGCAGTGACCCCCTCCAAGTGGTGTCCAGAATTCATAATTTCATAATTAAAAAAATTTGAAAATTTTACTTTCCCATAAGACTTAGCTCCATAATAACCTAGCTAAATTGTTACCTTTGAATACAGTGATCATTACCGAAGAGGAATTTCTTTATTCTAATCGAGAATTGCTACATCTTTTCACCTGCTGACTGCTTCTTTTGCAGTGCCTAGGGCAGAGATGGAAAAAAAGCAAAAACAGATTCACCTGAGCGTGTTACGTTGTGGTAATTTAGAATGACTGCGTATGAAGCCTGTGTCTTGGGCATTAGCTCAGAGTATGCTTAATGCACGGTCCTCATATCCTCAGTGTAATCGGTAAGGACCCAATGCTGCTCTCATTGAAGTCAATGACCAAAACTTCCCCTGCCTTCCTTAGGGGTAGGACTAAGCCCTAATTGACCTGATTATCAATATCCTGCCAGTGCACACACAGCAACTAACAGTAGTGACTGATATGGGGCTTACAGTGGATTCTGCTGCCCACTGGTCTGTTCCCTCAGGCTCAAAACACTTCCTGTTAATTCCCAAACACTTCTAGATGTCCCACTGGTGGCAGCAGTTTGGATGGAAATTTGCTAGCTGGTAAAGCCTCCTTGGGGACACTGGCCCAACTGCATACCGAAAAAACCTAGTTGGTAAATGGCTGTCCACTGCAATGCGCACATGAGCTCCCAGAGTGCATCTAAGCTGAGCACTGATGCCGTTGGTGGGATTGGGCCTAGATTCAGCAAACAAGAGCTGCTTATTTTATCACAAGTTCATCAATACTCAGGACAGAAGGGACCACTGTGATCCTCTGACCTCCTGTGGACCAGTCTGTAGAACTTCCCTGAAATAGCTCCAGATCGAACTAGAACCTTTGCTCAGGAAAAAACATCCAACCTTGATTGAAAGTTACCAGTGATGGTGAATCCCCCGTGACCCTTTGTAAGTTGTCCCACTGATTAATTAACTTCACGCCTTGAATCTGTCACTATAAGGCATGTTTTCCAATCCTTTAATCACTCTGGTGGCTCTTCTTTGAACCCTGTCAACTTTATCAACATTCTTCTTGCATTGTGGACACCAGAACTGGACATGGTATTCCAGCATCAGTTGCACCTAGGTTTCTTGGGTCTTGTCCAGTTATACACCCATACTCCACGACAAGAGATGGAGAAATGGGAGCACCCTGCTTGCCTATCTTATCTAGGGCACTTCTGTGGTCACCATTACCATATCTGAGCACCTCATCAGCTGTTAATGTGTTTATCCTCACAACACCCCTGTGAGGCAGTTATTATCCCTATTTTACACAGGAAGAACTGAGGCACAGAGAGACTAAGGCCCGAAAAGCTATTCCCATTGGAGTTAGGTGCCTGAATATCTTTGAGGATCTGGGCCTAAGTGACTTGCCCAAGGTTGCACAGGACACCTGTTGTGGAGCAGGGACTTGAACAAGGTCTCATGAGTTCCCGTCGTGTCTGACTAGGACATCACAGGAATCTCGGCCACTGCAGCAAAGCATTTCCTGTTCCCCAGAGTTGGACTGTTAACCGAGATTTAAAGAGACAGAGCACTTTGTGTAGTGCAGCAACTTTTATTCAAGGAAACGGGCCACAATTTACACTGAAAAGCTATTACAGCTTGTGTATTCCGAACCCCAAGTGTTCAAAAAAAATTTGTGATATTGGCTTAAAAATCGTGAGATTTAAAAATAGTAAATGAGCGGGGGGAGTTCTTTTTGTTTGCCTTCCGGTGTCTGAGCTTTTCAGGTTCACATTCACATTTTCAGGCTTTTGTGTGTAACCATGAGAACGAAAAACTTTCCTTTTTATTAGGGGAAAAAAAAAGCCTGATATTATCCCATAATCATCTGACTCCAGGAGCTTGGATCCCATATATTGTGAGACTTGCCATAAAGTCACAAGAGTTGGCCACAGCGTGTGAATAGCATCACTCGAGTGCTACAGTGAATCTAATCTACACAACGAAATTAGGTTGAATTTATAGAAGTCGATTTTTTAGGAAGCGATTTTATACAGTTGATTGTATGTGTCCCCACTAAGTGCATTCAATCGGCGGAGTGCATCCACAGTACCGAGGCTAGCGTCAACTTTCGGGGTTTTGCACTGTGGGTAGCTATCCCACAGTTTCCGCTGCCCATTGGAATTCTGGGTTGAGCTCCCAAAAACATTGTCATGGGTGGTTTTGGGTACATGTCGTCAGTCACCCCTCTCTCCATGAAAGCAACGGCAGACAATCGTTTTGCGCATTTTTTCCGTGCGGGTGCCATACCGCTTTCAGCAGATGGTGCGTAGGTCTGCAAACCGTTGTCATCGAACGACTGCTTCCGCTGCCACTCTGCTCTCCTGGTGCTATGAATCCACCTCGCAGGTCCTCTATGTGACCGTTGTGATCCACCGCTTCTGCTGCCACTTTGCTCTCTTGCTCTCCTGGTGGTCTCACAGGTCCTCTATATGACCGTCGTCACTTCTGCTGCAACTCTGCTCGCCTGCTCTTTTCTTGCCATACCATGGCAAGCATGCAGCCTGCTCAGCTGTTGTGTCCTGGCAGCAGACTGTGCAGTAGGTCTGCAAAACTGGTCATCCAACCACCGCTTCCCCTGCAACTCTGCTCTCCTGCAGATGTCATACCACGGCAAGCATGGCTCCCGCTCAGATCACCGTGGCAGTTACGAGCATTGTAAACACCTCGTGCATTATCATGCAGTATGTGCAGAACCAGAACCTGCAAAAGAAGGCGAGGAGGCGACGGCAGCGCGGTGACGAGAGTGATGAGGACATGGACACAGACTTCTCTCAAAGCACTGGCCCTGGCAATTTGGCCATCCTGGTGGCAATGGGGCAAGCTCATGCCTTGGAATGCCGATTCTGGGCCCGGAAAACAAGCACAGACTGGTGGGACCACATAGTGTTGCAGGTCTGGGATGATTCCCAGTGGCTGCAAAACTTTCGCATGCGTAAGGGCACTTCCATGGAACTTTATGACTTGCTTTCCCCTGCCCTGAAGCGCAAGAATACCAAGATGAGAGCAGCCCTCACAGTTCACAAGCGAGTGGCAATAGCCCTCTGGAAGCTTGCAACGCCAGACGGCTACCGGTCAGTCGGGAACCAATTTGGAGTGGGCAAATCTACTGTGGGGGCTGCTGTGATCCAAGTAGCCAGCACAATCACTGACCTGCTGCTATCAAGGGTAGTGACTCCGGGAAATGTGCAGGTTATAGTGGATGGCTTTGCTGCAATGGGATTCCCTAACTGTGGTGGGGCCATAGATGGAACCCATATCCCTATCTTGGGACCAGAGCACCAAGGCAGCCGGTACATAAACAGCAAGGGGTACTTTTCAATAGTGCTGCAAGCACTGGTGGATCACAAGGGACGTTGCCTCTGTGTTTTTTTGGTAGGCTTGCCTGAGCTCCTTAAGTTTCACGTGGCACTGCTGCGGGTCCCTGTTATAGCCTCTGTCCTTCATGCCCTTGGAGATTTTTGCAAATATTTTGGCATTTTGTCTTTTGGAACGGAGTTCTGATAGCACGGATTCATCTCTCCATACAGCAATCAGATCCAGTACCTCCCATTGGGTCCATGCTGGAGCTCTTTTGCGATTCTGGGACTCCATGGTCACCACTGCTGATGAGCTCTGCACGGTCACCTGTGCTGATCAACTTGCCATGGTGGACAAACAGGAAACGAAATTCAAAAGTTTGTGGGGCTTTTCCTGTCTACCTGGCCAGTGCATCCGAGTTGAGAGTGCTGTCCCGAGCGGTCACAGTGGAGCACTCTGGCATAGCTCCCGGAGGACAATACGTCGAATTGTGTCCACACTACCCCAAATTGGACCCGGCGATGTCGATTTCAGCACTAATCCCCTCGTCAGGGAGGAGTACAGAAATCGATTTTAAGAGCCCATTAAGTCGACAAAAATGGCTTCGCCGTGTGGACGGGTGCAGGGTTAAATCGATCCAACGCTGCTAAATTCGACCTCAACTCGTAGTGTAGACCAGAGTGAGTATGCATTGGACAAGTATGCCTGTGTCATGTCTGCATAGACACTGACTGTGTGGGTGCTCTGGGGTTCGAGCACCCACTGAAAAAAATAGGGGGGTACTCAGATGGCACACAGTGAGCCCGGAAGGCAGCAAGCACCCACCAGCAAAACCAAGCCAGCGCCTGTGCATGTCAGTACCATTAGCACTCCCAGCAGGAATCCTTGTTACTGCACTGCTCTCTCAACAGTCACCAGGCTCAGATCCAGTGAAGTGGATGAGAACAATACCGCGTCCTACCTGTGTGCCCATATTAAGGCACGGCGATTGCATCCTGCAGCACTCGCGTACGACAGGGTCTGTTTTTTTCTTCTGCTTGCCCCGGCAGGCTGTAATTTAGGTTGACATGCAATAATTTTGTCACGGAGTCCCCAGAGGACAAAGTTATTTTTATAAATATTAAAAAATTCTGGAAAAAAAGACCAAAGTGTAATTTATGAACGTTTCACAGTTGTGAATGGTTTCCCAGATCCTTGCTGCTTCTTTTCTTCTCTGCTGCTTCTGAGTGATTTCTTACTGGAGTGTCCTGACAGAGGCAGATAAACTTGCAGGGGGTGCCAGCATCGCTGACCTCAACAGTTCAAACACCAGGAGTCAGGCCCTAAAAAAAATGGCGAGATTGGTTTAAAAATAATGCGATTTTTCAAAATAATAATTTTTTGGATCCTTTTTATTTGTCTTCTGGATTTTCAGCCTTTACATTTTTCCCCCCACCAGCATGAGGTTCAGAAACTTACTTTTTTTTTTTAAACCTGTTAGCTGAAGTTTTGTGATATTTCACATGACTGCAGGAGTTGAGGCTTTAAGGAAACACTAAATATTGAATAATAATAATGAAATCACAAGTTGACAACACTGGCATTTCCGCTGAGAGTTTAAATCTGAGCTCTCGGTGGCTTGCCTTACTGACCGTTAATATTTACCATAGATGATATATTGTCCTTGCATTATTTATGTTGTAGCTTTTATTCCACAACATTTGTTGGTTTGCTTTGAGACAAAGCCCAGTAAAAGGTCTGGAAAACCTTTCTAATCAATATTTCTGGAAATCTGAGTGATGCCAATTAAGCAAGCAAAATTAAATGATCAAACTGCTAACCTAGTCCAGCTTGACAAAGTGCCCTTTTGTCTATAAAAGGGAGATTGTTAACACACTGTAATTAAAAACAGCAGGCAGAATGACACTTACTGAAAACCATCCTTTCTATCTGCTGGGCAGTGTTGTAACTAGGGGTGTCTGGAACTATAGGTGTCAGATTTTATCCTTTTCTTAAACGGGAACTGCAGAGTTTGGTTTACATGATTTCTCAGCTTTTCAGATTTGCTTAGAGATACACGGTTTGTACAGATCCTGAAATTCCAGGGATGTGATGCATGCTACACTGGCTGTTTTAAAAACCCATATCCTACAAGATCCAAGACTCCCCGTTACCTTATACAGTCTGTTGGGGGTGGCCGGGAAGTAGATGATATAACCTTCCCCTCCAACTACTCTGGCTGTGATGTTTACAGGCTAGTCCTTTAAGTCTCAATTTTTCAGGCCAAACTTCACTGCCATAAGCCTAATTTTTCCAAAGAATTAGCCCTTGATTCTCTCTTACTTTCCACCTGGTTCAATCACTCCCACCTAAGGAAAGAGAATGCCACATGTTTGTAAAATGTTACCGCGTCAGAGTGTTTGCACCCCCTTTTGCACTGGTGCAAATCACGATGCAAGGGTGCAGGACAACAGAGACTCAGGCTCTTCATTTTCAACACATATTTTTTTCCTGTCTTGTGGAGACTATATGTGATGCTAGAAATGTGTTGATATCCAACATGGTCTCTTCTGTGACCCTTGGTCTATTGAGGTCAAAGATATCTGTGGCAGTAAGATCATCCAGAGCATAAGCACTGATATCAATCAATTATATCAGCCACTCACTGCAGCATTGTCACCAGTTAGGAGCCTTGTGTGTGTCGGGTCCCACTCGCAGAGACTGTGCCCCTGCCCAGCAGTAGAGTAGAATTCCCTAACATCAGCCCTCCACTGGCATAGGATCCATATTTTAGAGCAAACCAGCAGCTGATCTAAGTCACTTCAAGACAGAGAGGTCCTGAGAACCAGGGAGACTTACCTGGATCCCTGCTACGTCCCCCTCTTCCCCCTGCCCTCTCCCCCCGCCCCCACAAGCTTGGGCTTATTTTCTGCTAAGGTGGTGGAGTGCTGGAGGGATTTACTGTTCTATTGCCTACTTTCTGGCTTGAGATGTCCTGTACGTAAGATTTTCAAAAAGCAACTAAGGGATTTAGGAGAACAAGTCTTACTGCAAGTCAATGGGACGTGTGCTCCTAAATCCCAGAGGCGCTTTTGAAAATGTCCCTCCACATTTTTAAGATGGGATTTCCATAGGCTCTCAGGATTGGCCTCACTCTGCGCCCAGGGACTCTAGGGGCAGCAAAGTTGTGCCACTGAAGATCCCACTCTTCATGGCTTGTGTATTTTCTTGTCTTGTCATGCTCTTCCCCCGTTCAAGTGGCAAGGAGTAATTTCTCCAATGCCACATTCCCTCCTAGGTGCTTGTGTTTAGTCTGTTTCTGTTTATACCGTGCCAACGAAAACCACTGTCATTTGACGTTGGTTAGAGTTCCCATGGGTAGGACACTTGGGGCTATGGTTAGGGTTCCTATGGGTAGGACTTCCAGCCCTAGGGTTAGGGTTCCTATGGGTAGGGGAGTTGGGCCTAGGGTTAGCTATGTATTCTGTACTAGTCCATGGACATGCTTGCATTGATCGAATTTGTGGTCTCCCATTTCTTGCCTCTGATCACCATTCACCAATGGCAGCTTCGCAAACATTTTAGCAGTCAAATGTTGAAGCTTTGCAGGGCATGGTCTCTTGGCTGTCCCTCTAGTATGAATCATTGGCAGCCCTCGGAGTGACTATTTCCAAAGAACTGCTCTGTGATGTTTAGTGGTATCATTCTCCTGCCCTGTGACAGTGAGGCGGGGTGGCCTCCTTCTCGATTCGAGAGCCAGGGACCACGGCACTCCCCCTGATGGGTGGAGCTGAACCTGCCCCGCCTCCCTCACTGGAAGTACCAGGGCAGGACAAGTGGGGTGGCAGGGAGTAGGGGGCCACGGGCCCACCCGACTCCACCATGTCCCAGCCCACGGCCACCCATACCCAGGAGTTGGCACTTGGCAGACAAACAGTGCTGCAGACACCCTGGCACTAGTGTCAGTCAGTACATCAGAAATGTCTCTTTTTCAAGCGTCTTCGGGGAAAGATTGCGTTGCCTTAGATTACACAGCAGGTGTGGTCATGGGTGCCTTTTATGCATATAAGATCAGCAAGTGGGTGGGTGGAAGTGGCTTTATTTTCTAGCTTATCAATGTATACTCCTTAGTATATGTATATTGTATGTTTCTCAGCATGGATCTGTAGTAGGAAATCACCGTTTTCCCTTCAGCCTCCGCACTGTGCTGTAGAGAAAGGCTGAACGTTGGTCTAGCTCAACGGGCCAGGCAAGTCTGGCTGCTAACAATGCAGCTTTCGCGGCAGTGTGGCCCAATGGGTAGGGTACTAGCGTGGGAGTCTGGGGGAGCAGCGTTCCGTTCCCAGCTTGGCCACAGACTTGCTGTGCGACCTCGGGCAAGTCACTTCATCTGCCTGTGCCTTTGTTTCCCCTGCCACCCCTTGTCTGTTTAGATTGTAAGCTCTTCGGGGCAGAAATTGTCTCTTACCATGCATTTGTGCAGCACCTGGCATAATGTGGCCTGATCTCAGTTGAGGCGTCAGCTGCTACTGTATTATAAATAATGAAATTTCAGCTCTGGGAAGCACAGGCAGTGATGCTCTGTACATGTAGAAGGATGCTACCGCTCTGAGACAGTTTTATCAACAGCTTGGAGACTAGCTATTATAACCCCGTGTTTTCCTTCTGCAGTCACCTGTTGTGTCTTGTGTGTTGCTGCTTGCCTGACACGTGTCCTGTATGTGGGAGGGTGAGGAGGAGCGTTCCATTGATGCTGATCTCAGAGGAGCCTATCATTTAATTTATAGGGCTCGCCTCGTGTATGAAGATTTAGTCACCCCCGCCGGTTCATCGTGTGACTGTTTGTGTGCAGAGCACAGACATCAAACGACAGTGCTTTTCGTTGGCATGCTGTAACACAAACAGGCGAAACACCAGCGCCGAGGAGGGAAAGGTGGCACTGGGGAAACTACTCTTTGCCACTTGTACAGTGGGAAGAGCATGACAGGACAAGAAAATATACAAGCCCTTAAGAGGGGGATCTTCAATAGCACTCACTTTGGCCTAATTTGGCCATCCCTAGGGTCAATGAGAGCAGAGTGAGGCCAATCCTGAGAGTGTATGAAAATCCCATCTTAAAAACGTTGAGGGACATTTTCAAAAGCACCCCTGGGATTTAGGAGCACACGTCCCATTGACTTTCCGTGAGATTTGTGCTCCTAAATCCCTTAGGTGCTTTTGAAAATGTCCCTCTTCACTAATAGGACACCTATGCATTATAATTAATGATCCCGTTCCTCCAATCTACTATGCAGGAATAACTTTATGCTTCGTGGGCTATCTTGCTGGAGTCAATGGGACTTTGCAACCGAGTAACATTTCTCAGGTGTGTGTTTGTAGGATTGGGACCTTTCAGTCCAATCCTATTCCCACGTAAGTGAACAGTAGAGCTCCCACTGAGTTAAATAGGATTGGGATCAGGACCATAGCAGTGGAGCTGTAGTGGTAATAATAATAATTAATAAAAATATTTAATTATAATACTCATCCCTCACTCTGGTCTTAGTGCATTTAGTCAGTAGATCACAAAGTGCTGTGCAAAGAAAGCCAGTATCATTATCCCTGTTGTACAAATGGGGAAACTGAGGCATGGAGAGGTGATTTGCCCAAGGTCACCCTGCAAGTCAGTGGCAATAGACCATGCTACCTTCCCAATATTACATTGTTCTCGTAAACGGGAATTGCATTGTCCAGTGATTAAGAAGATGCTGAAGATAGGTTTTGCTAAGGATTCCTCATAATAGCGAGCACCGCGTTTCTCAGCACCATTGCCTGGCTCAGGGTATGCTTTGCCATGCTTCCCTTTCTCTCCTGCTGGGGAACAAGACCAATATCATCAGAAGTTGTTCAGAGTTCAGACTTGTCTCCCGTTGGTTTGCCTGCAGCAGTGCTAGCAGGAACTTTTGAGTTTGGCTTGTTGTTTTTTTTTAAACTGGGGTTCAGGTCTGTCCACCACTTTTCTCAAAGGGGTAATCAATCAGCTCCAGATTTATGACTATTTACAAACACCACCAAGCTTCCAGACTGCATCTGAGCCGAGCAGTGGAAATAGTTGATCAGGGGTTTGCTGAAAGAAATGTAAAACACTGTCATTAATGACAGGTTTCAGAGTAACAGCGTGTTAGTCTGTATTCGCAAAAAGAAAAGGAGTACTTGTGGCATCTTAGAGACTAAATTGGTTAGTCTCTAAGCTGTCATTAATGACGGAAAATAGTGCAGTAAGATAAAGGATGGCTTCCTTCGATAGTCTAAAGAAGTGAGTAAAGAGAGATTCCACAGGAAATCAGTATGCAGAGAAATTGATTAATTGGAATGGTTGCACTGACATTTAGAAATAATATTGTAGTGCACCAGGGAAAAGTTAGCAGCAATATTTGCAAAAGTTACTCGTTAATACAAATTGCTTACATTTAGGGATGCCACCTTTCTAATGGCTGGTAACTGGACTGTCGAGGCCCCTTCCCTGCTCCGCCTCTTCCCCCACAAGTTTAAAATAACTGGACATCAGGGCTTGTCAAATGGCACCTGGACACACAAGCCCAAACCCCGACTGTCAGGGTGAAAACCGGATGGGTGGCCACCCTGCTTGCAGAGTGCCATAAGTATATACACAGCTTCACAGACTCCAGCCATTGGATCTGCAGTGGGGACTCCTGAACCAAAGAGGAGTCCTACTGACTTCACTGGGATTCAGTGCAAGACTAAAGATCCCCCTGCAGGATTGTAAACTGTTTGGAATGGGGAACAAATCTTCTTGAATGACCTTGGGCATGTCACTTAGGCCTGGTCTACACTAGGGGGAGGGCGAGTTAAGCTGGTCTAAGTTACGCAACTTCAGCTATGAAAATAGTGTAGCTGAAGCTGACGTACTTAGAGCTACGCACCACAGTGTCTTCACTGCAGTAGGTCGACTGCTGACGCTCCCCCATCGACTCCGCCTACGCATCTCATTCCGGTGGAGTACCGAAGTCGACGGGAGAGCCCTTGGCAGTTGATTTATCGTGTCTTCACTAGGCACAATAAATCGACCCCTGCTGGATTGCTCACTCCGGAGGTAAGTGTAGACATACCCTGAACCTCCCTGTGCCTCAGTCAGTTCCACTTTATACAAGGAGGATAATAGCACTGCTCTACCCCACAGGAGTGTTGTGAGGTGTGAGGATGAATACATTAGAAAAATCAGAGGTGTTCAGATCCTACAGTGATGGGGCCATATAGTGAAATCTTGTCTGATTGTCCAGAAGGGTTTTTTGTGACATTTTGCAAGACTAAACATGATTTCTGGTGATTCACGTGAAGATGTTAAAAGCCTTTCCATGAATTTTGGAAAAGCTGAAGGAAGAGGCACCCCAACTCCACCAGCCAAAGTACATGGTCTGTTTGGTTAGGGACAGAGCTTTTGGTTGTTTTGTGAGTTCTAGTCCATCTCTGCCACACAGTGGCTTTGAGAGCGCTTTGCACGTACGTAGCGCTTTACAAGCTTTATTTAATAACGCTCCACACTCACCCTACGAACAGTTAAGGCTAAATCACTGCATTTTCAGAGATGCTGAGCAGCTGCAGTTCCCATTGATTTTGTGGTTTCTCAATACCTCTGCAAAGCAGACTACTCTTATATATGTTCCTAAATAGTAGAGGGGCTGTGGAAAATTTTGATGAAGCTAAAGAGAGAGGGGTTTTTTTGTTGAAATTTTCAATGAAAATTGTGGCATCTTCCACAAAAACAAAACAATAACAACAAATCCAGAAATTTTTGAGCCAAAAAATTAAATATTTTGATTCTGAAATGTTACCATGGTGCCTTCTGTGAGTTGTAGTTCAAGTGCCTCGTGCTCCCAATCACCTCTATATGTTGGGCTTCCCGTTTGGACTACAATGCCCATGATGCACTGCTTAATCTTGGCCTTAACTTAATCTTGGCCTTAACTTGTTGATGTTTTCTGATTTTTTGGGGGTTAAATTTATGAAGACCTTGATCCAGCAAAGCACTTAGGCATGTATCTACCTTCAAGCACATGAAGTCAACGAGACCACTAGCCTGCGTAAACTGAAGCAATCACTTAAGCCCATTGTTGGATCAAAACCAGAGTGTTCAACCCAGTGTAGGGCTGAACCCTACTCTTGTCTCTTATCCTGCAATCAGATTCACATAGAAGGACCCTGGCACTTGTGAAAAGGTCTATCAATGGGGCATCTGTGAAATCAGTGCAAGATCTGGGTCTTTATTTGCTTCCCTCACAGGATTTTAGGACATTTGGGGGGTCTGAAAGGAGCGGTATTATACTTTTTCTTTTCCATGTACTAGATTTTGCCAGGAACATAGGAACATAAGAACGGCCATAGTGGGTCAACCAAAGTTCCATTTAGCCCAGTAGCCTGTCTTCCAACAGTGGCCAGTGCCAGGTGCCCCAGAGGGAATGAACAGAACAAGTAATCATCAAGTGATCCATCCCCTATCGCCCATTCCCAGCTTCTGGCAAACAGAGTCTAGGGACACCATCCCTGCCCATGCTGGCTAATAACTCTCCATGAACTTATCTAGTTCTTTTTTTGAACTCTGTTATAGTCTTGGCCTTCACAACATCCTCTGGCAAAGAGTTCCACAGGTTGACTGTGCATAGTGTGAAGAAATACTTCCTTTTATTTATTTTACAGCTGCTGCCTATTAATTTCATTTGGTGACCCCGAGGTCTTGTGTTATGAGAAGGAGTAAATAGCACTTCCTTATTTACTTTCTCTACATCAGTCATGATTTTATAGACTTCAATCATATCCCCTCCTAGTCATCTCTTTTCCAAGCTGAAAAGTTCCAGTCTTATTAATCTCTCCTCATTCGGAAGCTGTTCCATACCCCTAATCATTTTTGTTGCCCTTTTCTGAACCCTTTTCAATTCCAATATATCTTTTTTGAAATGGGGCGACCACATCTGCACGCAGTATTCAAGGTGTGGGCGTATCATGGATTTATATAGAGGCAATATGATATTTTCTGCCTTATCATCTATCCCTTTCTTAATGATTCCCAACATTCTGTTCGCTTTTTTGACTGCCGCTGCACATTGAGTGGATGTTTTCAGAGAACTATCCACAATGACTCCGAGATCTCTTTCTTGAGTGGTAACAGCTAATTTAGACCCCATCATTGTATATGAATCGTTGGGATTATGTTTTCCAATGTGCATTACTTTGCATTTATCAACATTGAATTTCATCTGCCCAGTCACCCAGTTTTGAGAGATCCTCTTGTAGCTCTTCGCAGTCTGCTGGGGACTTAACTGTCTTGAGTAGTTTTGTATCATCTGCAAATTTTGCCATCTCACTGTTTACCCCTTTTTCCAGATCGTTTATGAACAAGTCCCTTTTAGCACAGAGTGCCAATCCTTTTGACCTGCTGAGTGTTTGCAGAGCAGCATGCATCTAGTTTAATGCTACTAGTGTTTTGATAAATGTTGTGGAATGGAAAATTAGATCTACTGAGTATTTATATGACCTTTAGCCAATTTTCTAAATACATACCAAATGGACCTGTTTGAAAGCTGCCTCCCCAGTCAGATTTACGGATGCATTTTGGAAGTAATAGTGCCATATAATGATTATAAAGCATTTTATTGTTCATTACCATTACTGTACATTAATTCACTATTATCTTCTAATGCATTGGCAGTTGCAAAAACTAGTCCCCATGGCAAAAGAAATATGAGCAGGCTGAAATCTGATCTCATTTGGAGGGTAGCTATTTTTGCTAAGAAAACACTACTGCTCATCTTCATATAAAGGCAAATCCAGCCTCCCTTCCTGAGTGCAGAGGACCCAGATACAGCAGAACTGATGTGGGTTAATCATAGACTCACAGAATATCAGGGTTGGAAGAGACCTCAGGAGGTCATCTAGTCCAACCCCTGCTCAAAGCAGGACCAATCCCCAACTAAATCATCCCAGCCAGGGCTTGTCAAGCCTGACCTTACATTTTTTTACCCCAGATCCCTAAATGGCCCCCTTAAGGATTGAACTCACAACCCTGGGTTTAGCAGGCCAATACTCAAACCACTGAGCTATCCCTCCCCCCAGACTGGTTTTACCATGTGAGGGAGAGGGACCAGGAGGCAGGGGCTGTACAGGGTGTGTGCATTCCATGTTGGCTCAGATCTCTGTGCTCTTACCTGTGGTGGGTTTTGGAACAAGGCAGGACTTGCTCAGGGGCTAGCAGACTTGCAGATGCATGGATCCAGCAGCCTTTACCCACATGCTGCAGGTGTGCAGGAGCCAGAGAAGCTATTATGCATGAACAGCTGCAATGGGGAAAAAAGGGGAAGCGTGTGTGATGGGCTGGATCCCCAGGGGTGTCACCTGGTGTGCTGGGATGCCACTGAGTCAGACTATTCCACCAGCCTGGGTCCCCTTTACCTGGCCTTGCGGGGCTAGGCTCCCCTGCCTTTCCCAGCCAAGCACATAGGCAGGGCCCCACCCAGCTGCACAGAGAGACACAGATCCGCTCTGGGAAGGCTCAGCTTAAGGGGCTTGCCACAGCACCCAGACGCCCACCCCACCTTGGAGTACAAACCCAGAATGATATGAAATTCACCTCTTCCGTCCACATGGAGGAGGGTATGCACAACTTCTCGCCCCCCAGTTAGAAATCACATCAACTGGGTTATACTGTAAACCAGAAATAAATGTATTAACTATACCAGGGGTATTTTAAATAGTTAAGGAGGTAGCAGACAGAACAAGGCAGATTACTAAGAAAATAAAACAGAGCATGCAATCTAAGATTAATACACTAAAGAAATGGGTTACATACATCTCACCCTAAATGTGGTTCTAATAATCTTCTTCATAGGCCAGATGCCCTTCCAGCCTGGGTCCAGTTCTTCCCCCCAGTTCAGTCTTAGTTGTTTCCAGCAGTCATCTTGGGTGGGGTAGCAGGGAGAACTGAAGACCAGGATTACCTCACTCCCCACCCTTTAAATAGGATTTGCATAAGGCGGGAGTCCTTTGTTTCCTAGTTTGACCCCTCCCCCCAGCTTCTCGTGGCAAAGTATTCAAGATGGGTTCCAGTATCAGGTGCCATGGTCGCATGCCTCTGTAATGCCCCTGTAGCCATTCTTCTCAGGCTGACCCACACGTTCACAGGAAGACTGAGCTCTTTTACAGTCCATTGTCCTTGTTGATGAGCCATCCACCCTGTTTGGCTTTTCCATTGTTGTGCCTGAAGTGTTAGCAGGGGGTGTCACCCAAAGTAACATAGTTGAAACACAGATTCATAGTCAATATTCCTAACTTCAGCTCCAGAAATGATACAGGTATACAAATAGGATAATCACATTCAGTAAATCATAACCTTTCCAATGATATCTCACATGAGCCCTCTTGTGTAAAGCATATCTCAGTTATGTCATATTCATATCATAAGCATATTTTCATAAGAATATGGAATGACACATCACAGCGCGGTCCAGTGGTTAGGGCACTGACTTAGGATGTGAGAGAGCGATGTTGAAATCCCTGCTCTGCCACACACTTTCTGTGTGACATCAGGCAAAGTCATTAGGCTCTCTGTACCTCAGTTTCCTACCTGTAACACAGGGATAATAATGCTTTGCTCCTTCACAGGGGTACTGTGAGGATAAATGCATTGCAGATTGTGAAATGCTTTGAGATCCACTAAGGAAATAGGCCTTATTAAGGAAGATTCCTTTCGCAAGGAAGCAACAGCTTAAGTTGCGCATCAGAATAAGTTGTCAGATTTTCAGAGGCGCCTCAGTACCTGGGGTGCTGCTTTGAACTTTTTTTGAAAATCTGTCCACGAAAGTCACAATGGGAGCTGCAGCGTGCTGCGATCTTTTGGAAACCCAGCTGCGATGGTGAGCTCTTTAAAAATGAGATGCTTGTGGCTTGAACCAGTGCCCATTGAGATAAAGGGAAATAACTGCCCGTGATATCAATGGGCTTTGGATCATGCCCGTAGGGCCCACTGCTGCAGGACTTGCTCAGATTGGCGAGCATATACACCTAGGCATAGTTCTGTTCATGTCAACGTTGACCATGGGAGTGATGTGGTGAGGTTTGCCCAGCCACTGCATGCACCACACCCAGTTAATTGGTGTGCTGTGCATCCCACACTTTTATGGACCAGGAATTCACCCCATATTTGTGCCTAGACCAAATGCAGCTGTAGTTTGGATTCCTAACTGTGTGTTTCCTTCACAGTGAAATGAGCGTAATCCTGAATTCCTCCTTCTGAAATCAGGAGTGCAGTTTTTTCAAATGCATCCAGGCATACAGTGGCTACCAGATAAGATTTCTCATGGACAGCCGATGATAACATTTTATTGAACTGGTGCATGGATTAAACCCTCTCAGGCATGACAATTAAATAGGAAAACATGTGCATGCCATTTCCAGGGATAATATTTAATCAGAAATAGACAAAAACATGAGTCATCAGCTCACAAACAACCCCAGTCTTGATATAAATTCAATTGAACTCATTCCAGCAAAAACAAACAAATAAATAAATAAAAAATCGCTTTTTGCACCCACGTGGCAACAGCAAATGAACCTGGGTTACTTCCAACAAAAGCTCTGGGTTTCTAAAATGTGATGGGGTTGGCTTGTTTTGAATGCCCGTGGCACTCTTTATCGGAGCTGAGTGAGGAAAATCATTTCCTCACTGGCTGGCAAATTAGCAGCCCTGGGCCAGACTCCCAGCTCTGGGTGCAAGTGAGGGGTTGTGAATGTGGCATCAAACTAGTAGAACTTGCTGGGGCTACTGTTTGCAGAGCTAGTTCCCAGGCACATGCTGGAGTAGCTGGTGGCCCTGCTGTAATTTACTGCAGCAACCAAACAGGAATGATTTGGGGGAAGTTCTATGGTCTGGGTTATGAGGGAGGTCAAACTAGATGATCAGAGTGGTCCATTCTGGCCATCAAATCTATGAATCTAATCATTAATTCTTGCCTTTAGTACAATAGCTGTGGCTGAACTGGAGCAGATCTTTTAGAAAAACATCTGATCTTGATTTAAAAATTGCCAGTGATGGAAAGTCCACTAAAACGCATGCTAAACTGTTCCTGTGGCTAGTTACCCTCACTTTTCAATAGGTGCACCTTTTTTCTAGTCTGAATTTGTCTAGCTTCAACTTTCAGCCTTTGGATCTTGTGATACCTTTGTCTGCTAGATTCAAGACACTTCTATTATAAAACTTGTTCCCCATGTAAGTACTTATAGACTGTGATCAAGTCACCCCTTAAACCTTCTCTTTGATAAGATCAAGCTCCTTGACTCTTTCACTGTAAGCTATGTTTGCCAATCTTTTAATCATTCTTGTGGCTCTTCTCTGAACCCTCTCCAATTTATCCACATCCTTCTTGAAATGCCCAGAATCTGGACACAGTAATCCAGTCAGTATACAGAGGTAATATAACTTCGTTACTCCTATTTGAGATTCCCCTATTTATGCATCCAAGGATCGCATTAGCCCTTTTGGCCACACTGTCGCTCTGGGAGCTCATGTTCAGGTAATTATCCACTATGACCCCCAACTCCTTTTCAGAGTCACTGCTTCCCAAGATAGAGTCCCCCAGGCCTGGCCTATATTCTTTGTTCTTAGATGTAGGATGTTATGGTCTATGACTGTCATATTGAAATATGTATTGGTTGCTTATGTCCAGCTTACCAAGTGATCCAGATAGTTTTGGCCCAGTGACCTGTCCTCTTCATTATTTACTGTGCCCCCAGTTTCAAACTTTATCAGTGATGATTTTGTTTTCTTCCAGGTCTTTGACAAAAAAACAAGTGTTGGGACAAGAACAAATCCCTGTAGAGCCCCACGAAAAGCACATCCTCTCAGTGATAACTCCCCATTAACAATTACATTTGGAGACCCATCAGTCAGTTTTAATCCATTCAATAAGTACCATGTTGATTTTGTACCTTTCTTATTTCTTGATCAAAATGTTATGTGATGACAAGGCATGCCCCTTAACAGAAGTCTAAGTACATTACATCCACACTAGTGTCTTTATCAACCAAATTTATAATATAATTATAATCCAAATATGATTTTGACAAGATCTATTTTCCATAGATCACTATTGAGTGGCATGCATTATATTACCCTCCTTTAATTCTTTATTAATCTGAGTCCTGAATTAGCATTCTATTATTTTGCCTGGGATTGATGTCAGACTGAATGGCCTATAATTAGCGGGGTCATCCCGTTTATTCTTTTAAACATTGGCACAACATAAGCTTTCTTCCAGTCCCCTGGAATTTTCCCCAATGTTTCAAGTCAGCACTAATGGTCCAGAGAGCTCCTTCGCCAGCTCTCTTAGAACTCTTTGATGCAGTTATCCAGACCTTCTGATTTTGAAAATAGTTAACTTTCGTAACTGAACCAGTCTGAGAACCGAGAAACACTAGTTCCACTTTCATAAAAAGTGAACGCAGAGGATGACTGTAGGAGGTGCCTGTGCCTATCAGTTAATGAGAGTAAAATAAACAACTCTCCTAAAACGAGGACAAGAAAATGAATGTATGTTTTCACAGAGACTCCATATATGTCAATAAAAAAGCTTTAGACATGTACTACAGATTGCACGAGAAAATGCTCAGTCATCATGTTATACAAGCAATAGCATGAGAGATGATTTATGAACAAATAACTAATATGTTTACAGTCAATACAGAATTTCCATCCATGACACTAGGTATAATATTTACAGAACACCAGTGCTGACGTGTTGTTTATAAAGTTTGACAGTATTCCACCTAGCAAGTCATGCATTTTTTTAAAGGTATAGTAGTGAAATCTGGGGCAGATTAATTTGGTGAATGTAATCTTGAATCAAAGACGATGGGAAGATGAAGCATTCCTCCAGGAGATAAAACTCTTTCCATGTTGATTAATATCACGGCTAATGATTGTGCCCATCAGCTTCAGTAATGCAGGGAAACTCCTCTGATTTCCTGATGGCAGATAAAAGGAGCTTTGTTCAAAGGCTGACAGTACTGAACTCAAACCTCTTTGCTTTTGGACTCTGAGCACTGTGAGGAAATGTTGAGCAAAATCAGTATCTAGCCAGAAGTACGGGGAGAAGTTTCCTGTCGTTCCAAGTTCAGCTGTGACACTCAGCTGGTGTCAATCAGTGTAGCTCCAATGGAGCTATGCTGATTTACAGCAGCTGAGAATCTGGCCTTTTTCAGTCATACATTTACATTTTCATGAGATATCGGTCAATGTTAAATCACAAGGCTAGTCAAAATTCTATGTGGCTTCAAAAAAAAAACACGTGGGGAAAAAAACAAATGTGTGTGTTTAGATAACAGGAAAAAAATTTAAGAACTCCAACTAGATTTGCAAAATCAAAAGTAATTTGCAAAACCTCATAAACGTGATTCTTCTGTTGCTGCTTTCTTTATAACAATGACAGTGACAATGAAGATGGAGGGAGGAGCATTTCCAATCTTTGCTTTTACTATCTCACACACAATGGTGAGTTACTGATAGACATGAGCCTGGATTGCATGGATGAAGAAAACTTTCTCTCAAACAGATCATAGAATATCAGGGTTGGAAGGGACCTCAGGAGGTCATCTAGTCCAACCCCCTGCTCAAAGCAGGATCAATCTCCAATTTTTGCCCCAGATCCCTAAATGGCCTCCCTCAAGGACTGAACTCACAAACCTGGGTTTAGCAGGCCCATGCTCAAACCACTGAGCTATCCCTCCCCCCTCAATGGTTAGCTTCAGAATTACCTACTGTTGTATTTTAAATCATTGTCTGCCACAGTGTTGGATGGCAGTCAATATTTTCCAGTTTAATAATTGTTTGATAATGAGAGAGCTGGTCCTGAGAAAGAAAGGGTGGTTTTATGGTTAAGGCACTTAACTAAGGGCTTGTCGACACTTACTGGGGATCAATGCAATTGATGCATTGGTGGTCGATTTAGTTGGTCTAGTGAAGGGCTGCTAAATCGACCGCAGATCTCTCTCCAGTTACCTCCTGTACTCCATCGAATCGAGAAGAGTAGGGGGAGTCGACGGGAAAGCATCTCCACTTGACATTGCATAGTGTGGACCCCCCGGTAAGTAGATCTAAGCTACATCGATTTGAGTAACGCTATTCATGTAATTCAAATTGTGTAGCTTAGATCAAATTTCCCCTGTAGTGTAGACAAGGAGTAAGACTGAGAAGGTATTGGTTGTATTTCAGGTTCTGCCACAGACTTCTTGGGCAAACCATTTATTCTTTCTGGACCTCAGTTCCCCATCTGTAAAATGGGATAATACAATTTCCTTTGGCTGTGTTGTCTATTTAGGTGGTAAGCTCTTCGGGCCATAGGCTGTCTTTTACTATGTGTCTGTACAACACCTAGCAAAATGGCGCTCCAGTCCCAGTTGAGGCCTTGAGATGCTGCTGTAATGTAAATAATAACTCTAGTAGTGGGAAAAGCAGAGCAAGCCATATTCTTTTCTCTCTCCTCTGCGGTCATGCACCATTATTGATAGATCTTCTGAAAGCCTTTCAAGCTGAATAATGCTGCTGGTGGTTCTGTCATCCAGTCAGTAGTATACTGCTTCCTTGGTGCTGTTAATGAACCTATCACTGCTTCATTGCAGTGACAAGGTGGTGTCAGTGAATGGTCAGGGTGAGAGAATCCTCCTCATGCCGGAGCTGGTTCTGTGTAGTCTCTCTCCAGCTCATCACAGAAGCTTTTGACCTGCCATCCTTCTCAAGGTGGATGGCCACTAGTGACATCATCCACCTCCTTGACCCTTCCCCTTTCACTCTTAGAAGTCCTAGGGAGTCTCCCTGGGAGATTGCATTACCCTGAATCATTTAGTTGCCATTTAAAGGCTAGGACGAGGTGAAATGCTGAGGAAACCAGGTTACACTCCGTTCAATGGGCTCTTATTAGCATTCGATTCACCACGGCATTACTCTGGGTTGATGAGGTCAATGGGGTTACACTGGTGTAAAACTGGAGTCAGGCAGTGGAGAATCAGGCCCTCTCTATTTGGCAAGTAAACTTACGTGATCTGCTGTAGCCCAACTAAAATTTTACTGGAAGCAACTAGAATATTATGATGGCAGCTGGTGTGGGAAAACTGGCTTTGAAATCACGTTTCCTGTTGAGAGAAAACAATACGTTATTTTCTCCTGTGATATAGCAGAAGTTTATGAGTCTGAAATTATTCTCTTTCAAGGAAAAGGGGGAAAAAAAAAGAAAAATAATCGGTAAGAAAGACACAGACTCCAGACGTAGGGGCTAGATTGTGTGGTTAAGGGGCTAGAGTGGGACTCAGGAGATCTCAGTTCAGTTTTCAGCCAAAGACTTCTTATATCACCTTGGGCCTCAGTTACCCATTTATAAAATAAGGTTAGTAATTCCTTTGCCTACTGAAGGCCTCATTAATGGGAATCTTTCCATTGATCTCAATTAGCATTGGATCAGCACCTTAGGCTGAAAACTGTGAAAGAAACAATTTTGTATTTATTTGTACCGCCCCTAGCACAATGGGGCCCTGATCTCAGTTGGGGCCTCTGAGTACTACCGTAACACAAATAATTAGGAATAAAAAGAATAAAATGTCAGTTTTCACACTGTTCTTTATCCAATTTTACTTTGAACTCTGGAAGAGTAAGTGGTGGTATTATTGTGGAGTAATTTGTCCCATTGTGTGCCGTGTCAGTGTGGGGTAGGGAATAAGTAACATGTTACATGCTCCCCTTTTCAGAGTGTCAGGAGTAGCCATTGTTAGACAATCCAAGCTTTGCATTAGGAAATAGTAAAATGCTTTGTACCAGTCTGTGCTGCAGGCTTGTCTTTACTAGAGGTCAACGCTGCTGCGATCGATGCAGTGGGTGTAAGACCTGCTAAATGGACAGCAGAGCGCTCTCCAGTTGACCCTGGTACTCCAGCTCCTGGAGAAGAGTAAGGGCAGGTCTTCACTACCTGCTGGATTGGCGGGTAGTGATCGATCTATCGGGGATCGATTTATCGCTTCTCATCTAGACGTGATAAATCGATCCCCGAACACGCTCCCCGTCGACTCCGGAACTCCAGCTCACGAGAGGCGGAAGCGGAGTTGAAGGGGGAGAGGCAGCGGTCGACTCGCTGCCGTCCTCACGGCCAGGTAAGTCAATCTAAGATACGCCAACTTCAGCTACTCTATTCACGTAGCTGAAGTTGCGTATCTTAGGTTGCCCCCCCGCCCCCCAGTGTAGACCAGGGCTAAGGGAAGTCGACCGGAGAGCGTCTCCCATCGACGCAGCGCAGTGAAGACTCCGGGGCAAGTCGACCTAAACTATGTCGACTCCAGCTACGTTATTCATGTAACTGGAGTAGTGTAACTTAGGTCGAATTACCCCAGTGGTGAAGACAAGGCCAAAGAAACAAAAACATGTACTTGCTTGAAAAGGCCACATATGCTCCTAAAAATGAGCTGTTAGGATGGTCTTTCATCCCAGCCCTAGCAGATAAAAGCTTCTCTCTCATTGCACAAGAAGACCTGATTGAAAGCCGGGAGGCTTTTTGTTGTTGTTGTTGAATTGCTATGGTGAGGGGAAGGTAGAAAGAACTCTGAATTTTTCACAAAATTGAAATGGCTCTTCTCCTGATATTGCCTATTTTCTGATATATATACGTACTACCTGCTTTGCAAGGAAGGGGTAAGGGAATCTTCACTATAGTAGGCGATAGCCTTCGAAAGCCAGTGATCCCATTTTTTGTGACTGGCTCAGCTGGTGACATCACTTGGATAGGTTTCCAGTTTAAGCAAAGCAATCTCGGTAGGCAGGGATGAATCAGAGAGAGACTTGCAGACTCTTAGCACTTTCATGGCAAAGCAAGGGCTATATTTTTCAGGGTCCATGTGGAAGTGATCATAAGGAACTGAAGATTCTGACGTAAATGAAATGTGTGAGTTGCCACAAATGTCAATAATGGAAAGGGAGCCCTTTTGTATTTAACAACCCACGTTTTACTCTTGTTCAAACTGTTAGGATTGTACAACTGTAACACAGAGGAGAATCTGCCCTCCGACAGGGAAGTGTTAGAGAAGGAAGGTTTACCAGAAAATACCATGCTTTACAAATGAGAATGAAGTCCTCTGTTTAGTCACATGCTCTGCCTGCCATTGGGCCCCAACCCTGACCCACAGGAATGGGGAGGAAGGGGTGTCTGATCATGCAGATGTTTGGCAGTAGTCAGGAACCAAGTGCTGAATTAGAAGGCTCAGACGTCAGAGTCTTGCCCTCTGCTGGGCTCAGGTGGCCTGAATGTTCCTCTGCTTTGTACATCCGTGGGCCTAGTGACTCACAGTGGGAGCAGGGGATACAAGAGAAGAGAGCTTGTGGTGCTGGGTGGTGGAATGAGTAATGTGCCTCATCCCTGGTGATCTGCTGAGGCCCCTTAAACCACACTGTGGACACAGGGAAGATAAAGTCTGGAGCCTAGGAAGGGGCACTGTACCCATGGCTGCAAGAGCTTGGGCTGAGAGTGAAAGGTCTCAACCAGGGCAGAGAGCTGATGATGTACCTGCGATAGAGGGTATGTGTGAGGGATGTGGTCAGGTAAGGGGAGCCCCGGCAATCCCTGACAGAGTGGGAGGAGTGGTTCCAGGGGAGAAGAGACCTGAGGCAGGCAATGTGACAGCAGAGGGGCAGGATGTAGCTAGGGGCAGCTTAAGGATGAGGAACCCTGAGAAGAAGTCTGGCCAGACAGCAGAGACCATGAGAAGAGACCCAAGTTCTCAGATACCGGTAAGAATAAAACAGAGGGCATGGGTGGGTTCGGTCTGCAAAATACAGTGCATACCAGGATGGGAAACAGCAATACTTGGGCTGGTGACAGAGGCAGCAGTGACTGCTGGGCAGAGACCAGCTGCTGGGGAAAGAGCAGCAGGAGAGGGAGCATTTAGCAGGGCAGGTACGGTGTCTGGAGGATGCGGTGACACAGCCAGGCAGAGGATAGACCCAGAAGAAGTGAGTGGATTTGAGCCCTGTGGGAGGGGGCGATGGCTGTGGCACTGACAGGAAGGATATCAAACCAGCAAACCAAAACCAAACCCAAACACGCCCCCAAAGCTGGGGGGGGGGTGGTGGTCCAAGGGGTGTTTGCAGAAAGTTTCATTTCCCACATGGGCTGTCAAGGAGGGAGCTTTGCCACCCTCATTCTACCTGTCTAACATTGTCTAATAGTAATAAGAAAGCCTTGCAAGGTAGGCAGCTAATAGCTGGAGGTGAAAGTGAAGTTAGATAATGGAGACTTGGATAACTACCACACCACTGAACATATTTTAACTCTGCTGTGGAAATGAGAGGTCCGAGTGCCTAGCCGTTGGTGTCTCAGTGAAGTTTGTATTGAATAAGGCATCATGGCTACTGGGGCTATATCCGGGAGAGAATGGCCCATTTTAATGCTGCCTGGAGAACTATACTTCTCACGGGGGAGGGCTTAAAGAAGCAATCACTGGTTTGAAGGCCGTCAATAGGTCGTTGTGTGGCCCAGGAACAATACGTAATGCAAGGACCATCTTTTTATATAAACACCTGGATACATGGAGAGGATGAACTTTTCCTTGCCTCCAGTCATTCAGGACAAGATTTACAAAAACAGTAGCTGAAAATTAGATGCCTTTAATAAGGGTGGCCTGATTTTCAAAAGTGCTGAGAACCCTCTGCTGCAAATGGCTGTAGATCTGACACGTGTGAGCATTCCCTTTGACTTCAGTGACACTACTTGTTCAAGTGAGTGCTGGAGGGTGAGTAAGAGACACCACAGCTGGATCTTAGTGAGAATTGCAACAGGATTCAGCTTTAATATTAGCACTGTCATGGCAGAGTGTAACACTAATGGGCCGAATTCATTCCTGGCATAACTCTTATTGCTTTCAGTGGATGCGCACCCCTAACACTGGATTGTTGCAACCCATTCTCCTGCTGGTGAGGATTGCACAGATGTCATATGAGTAGAGGATCATCAGTGTAAGCTGAGAACTAGAGCTGGTTGGGAATGTTCTGACAAAACATTTTTCCACCAGAAAATGCTGATTGGTGAAGGCAAATTTTTGTGTGGAAATAAGTTGATTTTGACAAAATTTTGTTGCATTCAAGAGCAAAAACATGTTAACACAGCATTAAGGTTCCTTGGTGGTATGTTGTCCCCTTGCAGAATGCTAAGTTGAGGAGAAACTCAGCTGTCTGAAAACCAGGAAATGCTCACCAAACACACCTTTACCAAGCAGGTCCAATGACTGCCTCTACCAGTTAGTGGTACACCACTGAATACAGCCGGAATAGATGCAAATACTTCCCATTGACACAACCTTAACTTCTATGCCACTCTAAGAATTGAAATTTGAAATTGGAATAATACATTTTCATTTTATGAAAACTAAATGCTTTGATCCCATTCTTTAAAATAAAATTTGACATGGGAATTTAGAATTTTTTAAAATTTTCATTCTGTTTTTGTAAGGAAAAAAATTGAAATAATAGATTTTTGCATGAAATAGAAACTCTTAAACCTTGGGAAAGTCACTTAATCTACCCTGGGTCTCAGATGGCGATAATACATCCCTATTTCATCGGGTTGCTGTGAGGATAAAATGTACTAATGATGGTGAGGTGCTGTAAATACTACAGTGGTGCGGGATGTATAAGTACCTAGTCCATTAAACCAACTTAAACCATAATGACTTGCGTTCCATATGTAATGCTATGGTGAATTCTACTGGTAGTATTGGTAGATACATGAGCATGTATGGAGAGAAAAATAGACCCTTTAATGCATGGTTGTCTCTTAGCTCTTGGGTTTCCCTCTCTCCTGTTGGTGTTGAAAGCATCCGGTAGATAAAGGAAGAAGAGGGTTTGACAGTTTTTTGCCCAGTGAATTAATTATAGATCTGTGCATGTCAAAAGAAAAGAAGGTTTCAGAGTAGCAGCCGTGTTAGTCTGTATCCACAAAAAGAACAGGAGTACTTGTGGCACCTTAGAGACTAACAAATTTATTTGAGCGTAAGCTTTCGCGGGCTACAGCCCAGTTCACTGGATGCATAGAATGGAACATATAGTAAGAAGATATATATATACGTACAAACAGAGAACATGAAAAGGTGGAGTAAGAGGCTAATTAATTAAGATGTGCTATTATCAGCAGGAGAAAAAAACTTTTGTAGTGATAATCAAGATGGCCCATTTAGACCGTTGACAAGAAGGTGTGAGGTTACTTAACATGGGGAAATAGATGCAATATGTGTAATGACCCAGCCACTCCCAGTCTCTATTCAAACCCAAGTTAATGGTATCAAGTTTGCATATTAATTCAAGCTCAGCAGTTTCTCTTTGGAGTCTGAAGACATTTATGTTAAAGCACAACGTTCCCTACCCCTGGAGTGACACATTTTCTATTTTGTACTTAAATAGTCTAGTATGTTATCATCGTATAACTTAATACATGTTCCTAGTATATCTTCCTCTAGAAATCCAGTAACATGAAGTACTCCAAATGGTAACTAAATATTGTTAAGCCAAAACATCTCCATAGCACAGCTAGGAACAGCAATGACCTGAGTTTCATTCACTTCTTTAACTCCCCAAGTTATAAATGGCCCATTACAAGTACATCTAGGGCACTGGATTTGGACTCGAGAGACCTGAGTACAATTCCTGGTTCAGCCACAGATTTCTTGTGTGTCCTTGGGAAAGTCACTTAATCTACCCTGGGCCTCAGATGGCGGTAATACATCCGTATTTCATAGGGTTGCTGTGAGGATAAAATGCACTAATAATGGTGAGGCACTGTAATACTACAGCGATGGGGGATGTATAAGTATCTAGTCCATTCCAGAAACTCCTCTTGTTTTCTATCTTGAATATTCAGAACTTGCATCACTTTCTCAAGCTCCTGAGTCTCGGTGTGATTGTTTTCAAAGTCAGCTTTGACCTTCCAAGGTGGATTGCTTCCATTTAATGAGCATGACTTCCTTTAAGGAACGTCAGAGCTGGGCGCTGAGTCAGATAATTTGATTGTGTTTTGCACATTAATCAAAACCCAGGTAATAATTTGATCTTGGCCAGAACAAGACTGTGTCACACGCTGGCCTGTGCTTTCCCTTAGCCAGTATGGTAGCACTGTATGGCAAAGAGGTTGACCATGGATCATGATGCAAATATTCCATTAGATCATGCCTGCACTCTGCAATTCCTTGCCACTTCGTGGTCCCTTCAGTTTTTCAGAGAATCACAATAAAACTTTGTTCTTCACCCAGAGTGATCCAGTACTATTGTTTTTCCCCCCTTACTTTTCCTCTTAGATCATCTTGTTGCTAAGTCTTAACAATTACTTTCGAAGAGAAATGTATCCTGGAAACAAGAGGAATGTGTTTATACAAAGGAAGGGCTGTGAAGCTAAAAACAGGGAAATGTTGGGCTGAAATTTTTTTCTTACAAGGCAGCCAAATAACTTGGATGACATTTAAACTTGAGTACTTTGGGGAAAGATGACAGACAGTAATTAATTTACCAATTAGTTAAAGTATTGATTCACAGGATCTTAAAAACTTTGTTGCCATTTAACTAGCCAATCACTTATCTTGACCGCAGTAATGTTTGGTTTAACATTTCCATTAGGCATACAACTGCGTCTCACTGTCTATCAATCACTTGCTGTTGGCCCCAGACAGACTACCCCTTAGTACGGTCCCTCAGCCTTCATACAATTATTGTTCTAAGGGAGAGCTGGGAGGTTAATAGTTCTGATGGCTGTATTATGCTGGCAATCAGCAAGGAGAGCAGTGGAGAACACTAAACTTTTCACCCAAGAGCTCAGCAGGGACTCTGCCTATGTTCCCAGAGGTGCAAGGGCAGGCCATTGGTTCACAATGCTATCTTGGCTCTGCTTACAGGTAATCTGAAACCCTTACATAAACTAAACCACTGAAAATATTTCACTGTATATCTGTAATTGACTCGGACAGTTGTAAGCATTTGATCAGTCTCTAGTACAGTGTGGCCTTGGCCCATGACTTGGGCTCCTAAGAGCTATTAAGAATAAAAATATGTGCCCACATTTGGGAGTAACCCTCCTTCTATCCCTGCACAGGTGACCCAGATATCGGGTCCAAACATTTATCTAGGAACTTCTCTGACCCTCATCATCACCATGGTAGTTGAGTACGTCACAACCATTAATAGATTTGATCCTCTCAGCATCCCTATGAGGTAGGGAAGTTCTATTACCCCCATTTCCCAGCTGAGGGAATGAGACCCACGGTAGATTTAGTGACTTGCCTAAAATCACCTAACCTTAGTTTCCTCAGTCCCATTCAGTTCCTTAACTACCAGACCATCCTTTCTCTCTCAAAGGAAATGAGGCTATTACCCAGTTACCCCTTTGCTGGAGCACATGGGTAGGAATGGGCAAGGAGCAGATGAACACTTATCTCCACACCCCCACCTCAGTTAGCCAGTGTGACAGAGCCCGTGCTGGGGCGAGGATGTGTAGAATAGACCAGTAGTAAATTACTAGCTGGAAGTGGTCAGGGGTGGTGCGGATGACGTGTCACTCCTTGCTCCGGGCTGGACCTCAAGTCCGAATCTAGCCCAAAGAGCTAGATAAAAGCTGATGTCCTTTCTATATGGACAGGGGCAGTGTTTTCATTGCAGTTTGGGAGCTGACTCGTCTATGTACCGGAATGCATTGCAGAGAGATGCAATGACTTGGTCTCCTTCACTTTTTTAGCACAGATTGGAGTCACTGATGTCAGGGTGATTATGGTCTGGGAAGGCTTCTGAGCCGTTCTTTTCACAGGAAGTTATAAAAATAATAAGCTACATTATTACTAAGCTCTTTGCTGGAGCATGTTAAAAGTGTGGCGAGAATCACAAGATACCTCAGTAATTTCAAAGAGCGCTGTTGGTTGCTGGCTATAAAAACCAGCACAAATTCCTTGAAAAATAATGGTTTTATAATGTGGTTGGTGCCATTTTTCTTTTTTTACTTTTTTATCATTTTATGCCAAAATTCATCTGTGCTTTGTCACAGTCAGATCTTTTACTATTTGTATTCCAACACCTGGCCTATGCTCTGGTGCAAACAGTGACACAGAGCACATGCTGTTGCCTACAGCTTGACACAGATCCTTTCATGCACCTCCACCCATAAAGGAAGGGAGGAGGGTCTAATGGACAGGGCGCAGAATTTGGATTGGGATGAAGAGACTTGGTTCAAGTCATGGATCAGCCAGAGACTGCCTATGATACCATAGATACGTCCATTAATATACTGTGTGTCTCAGTTCCCCTTCTGTAAAATGGGTATAACAGTGCTGCCCTAACTCACAGGGGAATTTTGAGGAGCTCAGACACTCCAGTCCCGGGGGGCCATACAATACAACAATAGACATACCCATCTACCCAGTTGTTCATTCTCAGATGGTTTTCTCCCACATTTGCCCTAGGAAGATGTGAATGCTCACAAAGCACCTGCGACTTCCTGCCCTTAGGCACATGTGTACACCTGGAAATGTAACCTATAATGAGATCACTAAATGGGCTTGATCCTACAGTTCCTACTTAGGCAAATTCCCATTGAAGTCAAGGCAAGTTTTGACTACTGTTGACTGCCAGGGGACCCTTAATTCTGGCATTTCCTTATTTCTGAGTCCTTGACTTTGCAACTGTAGTGTTCTTTTAACATAGTTTTCTGTATGTAGGTTTTTAAAAGAGCAAACGGAAACAGCAGAAATTCCATTACGTGGCACCATATTGGTGCCACGTTGCTCGTCAGCAAGGTTCAAAACTTTTGATGCTTACTTGAGCTAACAGAGTAACTGAGAGCACTAGTAGGTTGTCATCCTCTATGTGTGGGCTAGCCACTAGAGGGAGATAAGGTACCCGTTTTGCTAATGGATTTCACAGCTATTTGCTGAGAGCAGAGGAATGCTGAGACTCCAGGATCCTGGGTTCTATTCCAGGGGACTGAACTGTAGGCCAGTGGCTCTCAACCTTTCCAGACGACTGTGCCCCTTTCAGGTGTCTGATTTGTTTTGCGTACCCCCAAGTTTCCCCTCACTTCAAAACTACATGCTTACAAAATCAGACATAAAAATACAAAAGTGTCACAGCACACTAAAACCGACACATTGCTGACTTTCTCATTGTTACCACAGAATTATAACATAAATCAATTGGATTTGTATCGTATATAGAGCAGAATAAACAAGTCCTTGTCTGTATGAAATTTTAGTTTGTACTGACTTCGCTAGTGCTTTTTATGTAGCCTGCTGTAAAACTAGGCAAATATCTAGGAAGACCTCTGAGTACCCCCAGGGGTACGCATAACCCAGGTTGAGAACCAGTGTTGTAAAGGGTACAGATCCTGCTAGCCTGTCTCACTGTCCCTTTCTGCTTCTATCCCTCCCCCGATCCTATCTTCCCCTCCATCTCCCAGCCCTGTCTCTCCTACCCCCTTCCCAGTTACTGCCCGTGTTACCCTCCCAGACAAGAAAAGGCGTTGTGTGTGTCTGCATGCAGACATAACATTTTGGAAAATATTTAAGGAACAAAAGATAGGGGGCAATAGCAATTCTACCAGTGTACGTAGCCACAGCTCACACATATTCAAAGCCGCTATCTTGCCTGGTTTCATTATTTGAAGCCAGATACTGATTTCCCTTCCCCCACAGCATGTGGCACCATTGACATCAACAGGACTACGTATGGAGTAAAGTGTTGTTCAAGGTGAGTAAAGGCTAACAGGATCTGACCCATGACTTATTTTCTGGGCAGCTAAGCATGATTCCTTTTTCTGGGGTGCAGTTTCCTTTCAAGCAGTGTAATTCAACACAATCTTTAAAGATTTTTATATTTTCATGGCAAGTTTTCTTTCTAGTTTCAGGTTCGCCCACTGCTGTTGAGCAATATTCTCAGAGGACAAATCTTGAGAGAGAGAGAGAGAGAGAAGAGATTGAAATGTTTGAAAATTAACAGGTTCCTAGCACACATGAACTTAAAATGTTTCTTTTATGTGACATTGTTCTTGTTAGTTTGAGACTGACATACCAGTGAGGCCCCGAAATTGAGACTTCTTTAGTGCATGTGAGCAAAGTATTAAACAGTCTCCCAAATTCATGTGACTCTATCTATCTACGCACCTATCTATCTACGTGTGTTGTGTCTGTCTTCTATGTGTAGATTTGTCTTCCTGTCTGTCAGTCCATCTCTGCATGCATGTATATACGCTGCAGTTGCTCTTAATGGCTCCATAGTTAAGGTTGCATTGTGATTTCCGCTCAGAAGATCATATCAATTGAATTTAGCTTCCACGTTTGTCCCAGAATCTCTTCAAGAGAAAAGTAAAATTTCTACACAATTTTGACAGTAAACGATTCTGTGCCATTTGTAGAGAAAACCTTTGATATTGCTTCCTGCTAAAAAATTGGACGTGTTTCTTTTCCTGATATTTCTTTGGGTTCCTTTAACTTAAAAAAAGTAATGTTCCACAAACTTCCAATTTCATGTGCTGGCTCAGGTGTAGAACGTCTTGGACGCAGGCTAGGGTTATAGGAGAGGCAAAAGCAATCTGGAGACCAATCCAGACCACACGGGAGAGGAACAGAGGTAGCTAGGGCGAAAAAGCGTTTCACGGAAGAGGCAGTAGAGACAGCTACAGCTAGGAATAGAAAGCAGTTGAGGGCATTCTTCAGGGTAGATGTGGGACTGAGCTTGGGATTCTGTCTTCAGCAGAAGGGATAGAAATCAGACAGAGATTCCTTAAATTACAAGATAGGGGATCTTGAACCAGGTCGTGGGGAGCTATGAATGAAGGAGTGAGAGGTTTGAGTACGGGGATACAGGAGCATAGAGACACTGAAGACATCTACATTCGAGCTGGAGGTGTTGTTTTTTTCCAGCTCGAGGAGCCGTACCTGCACTAGCTCTGCTTGAGCTGGTGCCATCAAAAGAGAAGTGGCGCTGGGGCAGCATGAAGGGCAGGTGGGGCTAGCTGTCCTGAGTACAAGGCCATCCGACACCCATAGCACCTGCTGCCCGTGTTGCTGCAGTAGCCACACCACTGTTTTTAGGCCCCCGCTGCTGTGTAGACGTACTCCAAGACTTGGGGTGAAATTCACCCCCGTGCAGAGGGTCCAGACAGAGACCTGTGCACCACTTAAACTGCACGTTAAGGCCCTATATAGAGCCCAGTACAGCACATGAATTTTACCCTGCGTGCTGATTTGGGTTCTGTCAATTCATATTCTCCTTCATTGTTGTTACAAGGCCAAATATCAGATGGTTCCTTTGTGAATAGAAATGTCTTAACAGTGGAGAAACAGAAGATATACATTCGTGAACCTATTGCAAAGACGTCTCAGGGGCTCATAGAAAGTTTTGGCTCCAATCAAAAGCGAGACTGATATTTTCACACTTGTGTGACTGATGTCACCTAAATCTATTTAGGAAAATGAATATTTGACATGACTTTCAGAAGTGCTGAGCACCCAGTAGTTTCAAAGGACTTTAAAGCAGTTACAGCAGGGATGAATTTGGCCCATAATGCTATGTGTTTGTGACATCTTAATTAGTTGCTGTGAAGCTGATCATGTCATCATCACAGAATTCAAAGTGACCTTGAAAATTAGAAAACTGGTCTGACAACAACAAAATGAAATTCAGTAAGAGCAAAGTAGGGAGGAAACATCAAATGCACAACTACGAAATGGGGACTAACTGGCTCGAAGGTATTACTGCTGAAGAGGGTCTGGGAGTTATAGTGGACCACAAATCGAATCTGAGTCAACAATGTGATGCAGTTGTGAAAAAGGCTAATATCAAACCAACCTAATGGCTTTCTTTGACAGGGTAACAAGCCGTGTGGGGATAGGGGGGAAGCAGTGAATGTGGTATATCTTGACTTTAGTAAGGCTTTTGATACCGTCTTGCATGACCTTCTCGTAAACAAACTAGGGAAATACAACCTAGATGGAGCTACTATAAGGTGGGTGCATGATTGGCTGGAAACACCTACTCTCTGGGAACGGATCAGTGGTTCACAGTCATGCTGGAAGGGAATAACAAGTGGGGTCCTGCAGGGATCGGTTCTGGTTCCACTTCTTTTCTTCAATATCTGCATCAGTGATATAGATCAGGGGTGGCCAACCTGTAGCTCCAGAGCCACATGCAGCTCTTCAGAAGTTAAGATGCGGCTCCTTGTCTAGGCACCGACTCTGGGGCTGGAGCTACAGGCGCCAACTTTCCAGTGTGCCAGGGGGTGCTCACGGCTCAACCCCTGGCTCTGCCACAGGCCCTGCCCCCACTCCACCCCTTCCCGCCCCCTCTTCTGAGCCTGCCCTGCTCTCGCTCCTCTCCCCTCCCCCCCCAGAGCCTCCTGCACGCCACGAAACAGCTGATTGGGAGGGAGGGGGAGGTGCTGATTGCCGGGACTGCTGGTGGGTGGCAGACGCTGGGACTGGGTGGTGGGAGCTGCTGGGGGGCTGCTGATGTATTACTGTGGCTCTTTGGCAATGTACATTGGTAAATTCTGGCTCCTTCTCAGGCTCAGGTTGGCCACCCCTGATTTAGATAATGGCATAGAGAGGACACTTATAAAGTTTGTGGATGATACCAAGCTGGGAGAGTTGCAAGTGCTTTGGAGGACAGGATTAAAATTCAAAATGATCCGGACAAACTGGAGAAATGGTCTGAAGTAAATAGGATGAAATTCAACAAGGACAAATGTGAAGTATTTCACTTAGGAAGGAGCAATCAGTGGCACACGTACAAAATGGGAAATGACTGTCTAGGAAGGAGTGCTGCGGAAAGAGATCTGGGGGTCATAGTGAATCACAGGCTAAATATGAGTCAATAGTGTAACACTGCTGCAAAAAAAGTGAACATCATTCTGGGAGGTATTAGCAGGAGTGTTGTAAGCAAGACACAAGAAGTAATTCTTCTGCTCTACTCTGTGCTGATTAGGTCTCAGCTGGAGTATTGTGTCCAGTTCTGGATGCCACATTTCAGGAAAGATGTGGACAAATTGGAGAAAGTTCAGAGAAGAGCAACAAAAATGATTAAAGGTCTAGAAAGCATGACTTATGAGGAAAGTCTGAAAAAATTGGGTGTGTTTAATCTGGAGAAGAGAAGACTGAAGAGGGACATGCATTTTTAAGTACATAAAAGATTGTTACAAGAAGAAGAGAGAAAAATGTTCTTGTTAACCTCAGAGGATAGGACAAGAAGCAATGGGATTAAACTGCAGCAAGGGTGGTTTAGGTTGGACATTAGGAAAACCTTTCTGTCAGGGTAGTTAAGCACTGGAAGGAATTGCCTAGGGAAGTTGTGGAATTTCTGTCATTGGAGATTTTTAAGAGCAGGTCGGACAATGTCAGGGATGGTCTAGATAATACTTAGTCCTGCCAGGAGCGCAGGGGATTAGACTAGATGACCTCTCGAATCCTATGATTCTGGGGTGTGTTAACAAGAATGTTGTATGCAAGACATGGGAGGTAACTGTCCTGCTCTACTCGACACTGATGAAGCTTTAGCTGGAATACTGTGTCCAGTTCTGGGCAACACACTTTAGGAAAGATGGTATAGATTGGAGAGAGTTCAGAGGACACCAACAAAAATGGCAAAGAGTCCTGTGGCACCTTATAGACTAACAGATGTATTGGAGCATAAGCTTTCGTGGGTGAATACCCACTTCTTCAGATACATGTCATGACTGCAATATGCTGCAATACGTCTGTTAGTCTATAAGGTGCCACCGGACTCTTTACCGCTTTTACAGATCCAGACTAACACGGCTACTCCTCTGAAACTTGACAACAAAAATGATAAGTTTTAGAAAGCCTGATCTACACGGAAAGATTAAAAAAACTGAGAGTGTTTAATAACAGAACAGAAGACTGAAGAGAGACCTGATAACAGTCTTCAAATATGTTAAGGGCTGTTTATAAAGAGGACTGTGATCCACTGAGGGTAGGACAAGATGTAATGGGCTTAGTCTGCATCAAGGAAGATTAAGAGTAAAAAAAAAAAACCTTTCTAACTACAAGGATAGTTAAGCTCTGGAATAGGCTTCCAAGGGAGGTTGTGGAATCTCCATCATGTGGGGGATGGGAGGAGGGGTTAAGAACAGGTTGGACAAACACCTGTCAGGGATAGTCTAGGTTTACTTGGCCCTGCCTCATTGTAGGGGGCTGGACTTGATGACTTCTTGAGGTCCCTTTCAAGCCCTACATTTCCCTCTTACAAAGAGAGGCAGAGATTTTAATGAATGGGTGCCAGTTTCATTGGGATTTGGGTACGTAACTCACTCAGGATCATTTGAGAATTCCAGCCCTAAATATTTTTCCAGGCACCTAAATTAATGCTGAGCGCCTGGCAGATCCTATTGAAACCAGTGGGAATGGCTGGGTGCTCAGCACTGTTTAAACTCGTTGTCTGAGCGATTTTATGATGTCAGGTGCCCTTTACGCAAAACCAAACATTTTCCATTGGAAAAATCTTGATGATGGTTCCCCAGCTGCCCACTTGGAAAGCTCTTGTCAATTTTGCTTCCTTCCTGCAGTGAAATTAATTAAAGCTTTCTGGGAGAGTTGCTGAGCCCTGGTTCTCTGCCTTTTCCTCCCCCTCTGGGGCTGAGCACCAGTGGGCTGGAAGGCTCCTGTCAACTTTACTTTCTGCCTGGAAGTGAAATTGGCTTCCAGGGAGGCCAGTGGAATAGTCTTCCAGGGAGGCCACCAGGTTGCTGAAAAATTCAGCATTTCTTTTGGTGCTCAAAATACAGACTTAGGTGACCAGATTGTCAAAGGAGCTCAGCACACCCAGTTGCTCCCATTGTGAGCATTTCCGAAAATCCAGGCCATGACCGTAATTCTAGACACCCATTTTTTAAGATCTTGATTGCAGGATCTAATCGGTAAGAGAATTCCAGATCTTAGGTGATCAGTGGTGTTAGGAAAAAAGAAGCACAGACCCTTGCCACCAAACGTGAATGTTTTGATGATGTACTAGGAACTTTTCTTCATAGCAACACCCTTATTCCTCAGAATTCTCTGCAATTTAGTTCTAATATAGTCTTCTTCATTACCATGAGCTGCAAACCAGCAGCAATCAGAGAAAAATATGATGTGATTCAATACTTTTTTGTTACAAGTTCATGTGAGCGCCACCTGTGAAGAATGAATTTTCAAGTGTCTGTGAGTACGTGCATCAGAACGTGAAATGTGCATTGTCATATTCAAGTGCAATTTCAATGCCAGACTCAAAGTCATGAGGGTGAGGCTGTGATAACTAATCAATATGGTCCGACAGTACATGATAAATAAACAGTCCTGGATGGAGAGTGGGATTACAGAGAACGTTTAGATTTACAACAGGGTGTTCATGTTTCCTTTAAGTGTTAATTAACTGGGCTCATGCATAGTGGATTGCAAATCAGCAAATTGCAAACATGCTGGAGACCCATTTACCCCTTAGACAGAGCAAATGGACTGGACTTTTTTCTGCTTTCGGGTGGGGGAAGCCAAAGTGCCAAAGTTCCATTCATCATTTATGTGTGTGCAATGAACTAATTACTACCTGCTGCATTTATGACCTCACTGCAGTGTTTTTCTTGTTGTGCATTGACACAGACTGTCTTAAGAGGCTCTATATCAAATGCCCATTTTCTTTTCCTTTGGTCTGAAAGGTGAATATATGAAAAAAAATTACAATCGGCTCCTGAGAATCCCATTATTCCAAATTTTCCTTGATCATTTCTAGAGACCCGCATAGCCACAATATTTATTGTGGTTATTTCTATAGCAGTAGCTGCTAAGGAATGCCTAAAGGGTTCAGGATGCTTTGTAAAAACAAATAATGCAAAGGCAGCTCTTACCCCAGAGACCTCACCATGTAAGATTCAGATAATATACAGGAAGTGAATAAACAGGTAAGAGGGGGTTGGGGGAGTGGGACTGGAGGGGAGGGTACAAGTAGATGCATGTGCAGTTGCATAAATCATTAGTACTCACAGCAATTGTAAGTGGTCACCAGCCCAACCAGTGCCAGATTAGCTGCCACATATACAGGAAAAGGGATGAGGGAAGCTAAACCCTATCCCTTCAGTACGGATCATTTGCTCCTATGTCCCTGTTTGTTTTGGAGTGGAGGGATGCAGGGTGATTTCCCGGCCAACAAGACATAGACAGTTCTCGTCAATTTTATCTGAAGGCACGTTGCGTGGCAAAATACTTTTAAACATGCATGCAAACAATAGTTGGAACATAAGCTATTCCAGGCCTTCAACCTCTGTTTTTATCAGCCGGTGCTTTTATTACTTTTGTTACAGTAGCACCTAGAGATCTCAACCAAGATCGAAGCCCCATCGTGCTACATACAATAAGAGCCGGTCACTGCTCTGAAGAGCTTACAGTCTAAATGTAAGAGGGAGAAAAGGGAAACAGAAGCACAGAGGTGAAATGACTTGTCCAAGGTCACAGAGTAGGTCAGTGGCAGAAATGAAACTAGACCCCAGAAGCCCCATCCCGCCAGTCTAACTCCATTAGAGCACACTGCTAATTTGGCTATTGACGCATTAATTGTTTAAAACGAAATTAAATGTAGAGACTGTTAATTTAATAAAAATCTGATTTAATTTTAACAGCAGTGAGGAGCTGATGAGCAGGGAGAGTATTAGGCAGTCTGTGTAAGGTACTCTTTGGAAAAAAATTAGGCTGAATGATGTTAGATTGCCAATATCCGTAAGATGAAAATCAAGTTGGCAACAAACTGTAAGACCAAATCCCATGTAAGTGTGTACACACACACTGCCCGTCTGTCTGTCTGTCCCATCTGATCTGCACTTTGGGGAAAAGAAAAGAAAAGGAAAAGATGAGATACGTGGGGAATGAAGCAATAACTAATGCACACAGGCTTGGAAAATCCATACGACATTTTTTTCCTTTGGAAATCAGTGAAGGTCATTGAGTTCCTTTAAGATTAATTCCCTTTTTAATATGCCAGTTCTCCCAGATGCCATCTAATTGTTTTTTCAAATGACCACAAATATCGACTCTGAGCCAAATGGCATATTACACATCTGTCAAAACGGCAATTCGCTGCCGCGTTGTGTTGTTTACAAAGCACGACCACAGCTTTTTGGCTTGCGTTTGCTGCTAGCTCTGTGTGCTCGTTACTTCTCCTAATACTGTTGATTCTTTCATTGATGTCATTTGTATAGAAGAGGGTGCCCCCAGATGAACAACATGGTCAGCTGTGGCAAACTCCGGCTTTGCTCCCAGAGGTTAACGTACCTGTTTCAACACTTGTGGGGATATAGCAGCCAAGTCAAAGCCAGGAAAAGAAGAGAGAGACAAAGCTTGCAGCTTGGAGGGAGTAGGGGCTAAGATGGGTGTAAGCCACCTTTGTGCCCTGCCAGTCCTGGGCAGCTCCCATGGCTGGAGAAGCTCTTGGGGGGCTGACAAGATTACAGTGGCCTGACTGGACTGCCCCATGGGCCACAGTGCTTCCTAGAATCTCTGCAGCACTATGCTGTAGCCTGGCCCCTGGCATTCCACGCCCACTGCTCTCCATCTCCATCCTCGAAATGCCTCCTACTCCAGTGCTTGCCAGGGCTGGGGGTGTCCCCAGGAGGCAGCCTTATGGCAGTCCCCTGCAGTGCTTGTTGGTTGTGGATCCTCCCTGAGCAGGAGCCAGGGCTTTTAGGGCCCCTTTTCAGTGACTCAGACGGCACCAGTGTCGCTGTTAAAGACTTATGTGGGGTGTGTGTGTGTGTGTGTATGTATAATCAGCTGGACACAAGTTCCTGGCATGACGCTGTGGCCAAAAAGGGCAAATGCAGTCCTGGGATGTGTAAAGAGGGAAAATTAGAGTAGACGTCCAGAGGTTATTTTACCTCTGTATTTGGCACTGGTGCAACTGCTGCTGGATACTGTGCACCGTTTGGATAGCCACAGCTCAAGGAGGGAGAGGGGTCAGAGAAGAGCCACGAGAACGATTAGAAGATTAGAAAACATGCTTTATAGTGGCAGACTCCAGGAACTCAATCTGTTTTGCTTCACCAAGAGAAGGTTGAGATGTGATTTGATCCCAGTTTGTAAGTACCTACATGGGACAGAAATTTGATAATAGGGGCCTGCCCCGCTGTGTCTCAAGACTCCCTCTCTCAACTTGTCAGGCTTTCATACTGCTAGGTAGTGTCGTCTGCCAGGTCTGTTGCCTTGTGTGATTTCTATGCCTATGTAGATGGTGGCTCTTCAGGGCTAACTTGGGAATCTCATGGCTGCCACGGCAACCCTGGGCCTGTCCCAGCTAGTTTCAGACTGCTGTTTTGTGTGTGTCTTCATTTAAAGTTATACCAGTACCAAATGCTCTTCTCCTGCTTCCACCTTCATCCACCACAGGCCCTCTGAATGCCCAGGTGATCTGTGATTGTACGAGCCTCTATCAAATGCAGCTGGAAGACATTACAGAGTACAGTAAATAGACTTCCGCATGCCTCCTGTGGGAGTCGTGGGTTTCAAATAGGGCCAAATCTCAGCTCTGTTTCTCTGATGGGATATTAACCTCTGATATTGCCTAATTATTAGCGTTATCCTTTTCCTGTGGGTGAAACACGGAAATGTCTGCCCTGCCTTCCAAACTTCGCTCTGATTTACTTGACAGCTCGAAACTGGACAAGCTAGGAAGTAAACTAAGAGTAATTACTTATGATTAATCAGGATTTAGATGAACAATTATGTTGCCCAGAATACTACCCAAAATCTCCACCACCCACAACCATGCCCTCTTCAGCAAGCTCATTATCTTTAATGGAACAACAGAGGAATAGGAAGCGTGTAACATTTCAACCAAACTTTCTAGTTATGACAAGCCCTAGATTGGTTCCTTCTTAAGCAGAAAGCTCTGTTTTTCTTAAGTATAAAGCAGTGTGAAATGTTGGCAGCTTTTCCACACAGTTGCTTAATCTGGGATTCATATTGTCAGTAGGGTAGATTGATGGAAAGGAGAGGTTCTTCAGACCGATGTGGTGAGTTGTTTTTCCATGGGCACTGGACACATGGTTTGACTATGTATATTTTGTATTTTTCAGCTTTGTACTGTCTCACCTAGATCTCCTTCTGTAGATGTGTGTTAAATCAGTACTTACTGTTGTATTAATTTAGATGGAATAAATGGATCCAAAGAATCAAATGTGTTAACATGCTGCTGAAACAGTCCCACACTAAACAGTTTTAGATAAGATTTGGGGTTTGGTAATACAGAGATCTCAGCCTACTTACTATCATGGCAAACACACCATTAACATCCCACTTTTAACAACATCCCCTGTTCCCTTTCCCTTTAGCTGGGATGTTTTTTAGAAAGAAATCTCCCTTGTTTGACAGTCTCATAGATGGTATTAAAGATGGTAATAATAAATTTCCTTTTGGGGAAAAGAGAAGCAGTGAGTCAAAATGGGCTGGAGCTGTCGTTGCTGCTGCTGTTGTTAAAGTCTGATCCTGTTTCCTAGAAGACCAAACCAGACAAACACACACAAAGGGGAGAGAAAAGAATGGCAAAGATAGAAAATGCAGTTTTTGTCTTTGGTGTCAACTTTCACTTGCAACCTTTGCTGCTGGAAAAACACAGGCCCAGCACGTGGTCTGATCTGCCACTCTGAGACCTGGCAAACTTGTACCAGCATCGGGCTGGGTTCAGGCTTTGCTGTTATCTGCATCTCTGGTCACGGGCTACAGGAGTGTAGCAAAATCTACAGTGTTGGCTGGTTAAGCCAGACTCTTATGAGATAGAAAGAAAAAGAAGAGGGATAGGAAAGAAAATAAGGTGAGGGAAGTAAAAGGACACATGGGGGGGTTGGGGGGGGCAGAAGAGAGAGACAGTCTCAAACACCACCTGGGATGTGGGATTTAGCCGGAGCTGGTGAAGTTGGCAGAGTCATCCTGTAGCCCACTCTGGTCAGGGGCAGGGCATCTCTCAGGATTAGGATGAAGAAGGCACAAGGGTATCATGCTGATTCCCGGGATCCCAGGAGATGGTGGGCTTGCCAGCCATGTTGGTGAAACTCACTCCTTCCCTTTCTCCTGTCTTTTAAGAGAGAGCCAGCTTTTTCCCAAAGTCTGTCTGTCTGTCTGTCTCTCTCTCTGTTTTTTTAATAAGGACTTCAAAAGGGAGTGATGGATGGAATAGCCCATCCTCTCCTCATTTTGTCCACGAATTAGGCCCAATTCCAACACTAATTGTGGTCCATTGATTTCTGGTTCCACCCTTTTCTTGTTGACCCAGACTTGATTTTAACACAGTTCCTGAGTTATAGCAGGAGGCCTTTTTGTTTTAGCTAATTCAGTTTTTCTGTTTCCCCTTTGCGCCTTTTCCCATCAACTTTTGTCATGACAGGTTATTGTGACATTTTATGAACTTTCCCTCCTCACAGTTGAGCTCACAATTAGGGCACATTTGTAGGCCCAATTACCATAACATAATAAACATAATAAAGGGTGAGATTTTCAAAATCATTTAGTATTGTATTATTTGCCAATCTCAGGTGTTCAAAACTCACTAGTCTGACCCTCCCAAAATCACTGGATTGTTTCAAAAATCATGAGATTTAACAAAAATGATAAATTTTAGGTTCTTTTTCTTGGCCTTCTGGTTTCTGAGCATTTTTAAGTGCACTGGGGTCACATTTTCAAGTTCTTCTCCGCAACCATGAGGGCTAATGAAATCTGATTCATTCTCAGGTAATCACATGACTCCAGGAGTTGGGGTTCTAAGAAAGAAAACAAATATTGTATAACTTATGAAAAAAACATGAAAGTTGGCAACACTGCATTGGCTTAAATTTCCTCCCAGTAAAGTTTATTTAAGCTCCCACTGGCTTCAGTGGGAGCAGAATTAGGCCAATATTGAGTGCTTTTAAAAATCACAGACAAAACTACTGGCAAAATGGAGTGTGTCTGTGAATATGGGTGGAAGCTAGATACTGAGGATTACATGTCTGTTTTGGTCCAGTATTGTAGTGGTGGTTGGCAGGGTGAGTAAATCCTGGTCCAGTCCAAAAAATGTTAAACTTGCCCAATTAATCCTGCTTTTCATCACAATGTCATGGAGAGACGGTGCAGGGGCAGAAAGGACAGAACCACTAAACATTATTGAATGCTTGACCGGCTTATATTTGTGGTTTAGTTCATTGACAGGCCTTCTTATTGATTGATAGAGTTTGAGGTCAGAAGGGGCCATTAGATCTTCCACTCTGACCTCCTGTATAACACAGACAATTAAATTTCACCCAGTTATCCCTGTACTGAGCCTAATAGCTGGTGTTTGGCTAACGCATCTCTTCCAGAAAGGCATCCAGTGTTGATCTGAAGATATCAAGCAATGGAGAATCTACGACTTCACTCAGTAGCTTGTTCCAACAGTTAATCACCTTCCCTGTTAAAAATGTGTGCCTTGTTTCTAATTAGAATTTGGCTTCCGCTTGCCTTGAGGGACCTTAAATGGGCCTGATTTTCAGAGGGTGGGGTTCTTAGTGCTGTCTGAAAATTAAGCCCCTTTACAGTGTTTCAGATTGGACTCCCAAAACTGGAGGCACCCAAGGTCACCAGTCACTTTTTGAAAAATCAAGCCAGTTTATATATTCCAGAGCATTCAGCAAAGTCAGCAGAAAGGCCCCGCCACTAACATGGTTTCTATTCTTGCAAGCTTCTAACTTTACCTTGTTCTGACCTAACAATTCTAGCAAACCCTGTAGGTTTTAATGATCCTGGGACTTTAGCCATGTTCTCTAGCTCTCCCTCGCTTTTGGGTAGTATGCCGATGATGTCACCTGTATATTTGACATGATTTGTCTGCAAATACTGAGACCGTCTGTGGGGATAAAACCAATTTTTTAAGATGGACAGTTGGATTGTGTCTGCTGTGATTGCTACACTGCGGGATAATGGGTGTGTTGTCATTTATAACTTTTATTTTCCCCAACCTCCTGTTCTACCTTATACCATCATTTGTCTTGTATTGGTAAATTCCCATCTGTACCCAAAATGAGTTTTCATTGCCATGTCGACTGAAAGATATAGTCAGTCTCGGTCCATTTAATCTTCATCTCTGTCAGCTGCCGTGTTCTTTTTGTCACAAATTAAAGGAGATAGTTTGTTTACAAAAAAGGCCTTTGTCGTCATTTTTATGAATATCAATTTCTCAACATTTCCTGCTTCTAGAATGATGTTTTATTGGCCACAAACCATCTTGTTTAAAATAATCAGTAAGGAAGGTGCTTGCTGGTAATTTCTGGGTCCTCATAAATTCTTGAGGTCAGCCTGTATCATGCTGGTTTATTTAGCCTGTTTTAAACATTTTAATGAGAGGGAAAACTTAAAACTCACAAAGTACAAGTCGATGTAAAGTCAGGCATGTATTTCCACGAAAGTCAAAAGTCAATATTTTCAAGTTAAGGTACTTAAAGTTAGGCACCGAAATACCTTTTTAAGCATGTAAAATGGCTGTTTTTCAGCAGCAAAATCAACAAGAAGTGTGTGTGCTCAACACCACTGAAAAAACAGGCCACTTTTATTTAGATTCTTGAATACTGACTTAGGTACCTAATTTTAAGTACCCAGCTTTAAAATGTTTGACTAAAGTCTACAGACTCAAGCTTGCTAGTTATTTACATTTATAGATATTTCTTAAACTGATATAAAATCCTAACAATCACTTCTCACACCATCCACTTCTCTAGAGTCTTGTTACAGTACACAACTGGATTTGTGGCAATCCCATAATTGATGATCCACACAGGACAGTATGCAGAATGCTACATGGGTAAAAGAATGAATGTTAGGTTCTTCTGGATGAATAGTGCTTATGAATGCAAGGTATTGTATGTTAATTCTTATGAATGGGCTAAATCCAGAGCCACGGGCTCTCTTTTCATTCAGGCATACTCCTCACTGAAGTCATTATTACTAGGAGATGCATTAAAGGGTAGACTGTGGATCTTAAGTCAATTTCCACACTGGAGAGGGTGTAGAGGGGCCAGCAGAAACCTCCAGAAGATAATTCCTTCTAGACCTTTCAAAGGGTACATGTGCTCCTGCTCTGTGTGAAGGGGCAGAACTATGGATTTGCCCTCAATTCACTCCTTTTCAGGTAAGAGTCTGCAGGTGCACTAGCAGGAAACAGTCCTTGCGCTCTGAAATACTTTTGTGCTCAGCATCTATACAGGGATACAATGGATGGGGAAAGCTCCTTGTCCCTTCTCCCCAGCCTCATGCATCATTATATAGCTGGCCACAACAGCTCCTGAATGATTCTTGGTCAGTAGTAGGGTTATTTGGTGCTTGCTAATTTTATACCTAATAATTTTACACTTTTCCAAAATAGCTTTCACTTTCCAGAAAATTGCACGGCTGCTCTGAAGTGAAAGGGATAACACACGGCAGTAACTGGGAAAATGTAACATATATAACATCTGAAATAACAGCAGTGTAGAGATATGTTTGTAGAAGGTTATACTTTAGAGATGCTCCCTCATAAGGGACAGCATTATGAACGTAAGAATTTGGAGATGTGCCGTGAAGGTGGGGGTTGAGAACCCCCCATTGCTGTGCGCACCAGTTCACCAGAGAGGCTTTCCAGTTTGTTTTGTTAAAGTTTTATTCCTTTCTCATTTGTTGGTTTGTTATTTAATAAACCCCAAGATTGTTACATGGTGTCAGAACATTTCAAATTACCAACCGGAGAAGAGATTATGGCTCAATTTGCAAATGCTCAATATTTCAGTAAATTGGATGCATCCTCAGGTTTTTGGCAGCTAAAATTAATGGAAGAAAGCTCAAAGCTATATACATTTAACCCCCCATTTGGAAGATACAGATTCTTATGCTTACCTTCGGCATAGCTTCAGCACCAGAAGTGTACCACAAAACCATACATATGATCTATGAACATATTAATGGTGTTAACTCAATGGATGACATCATCTGGGGCTCAATGAAAGAGGAGCAGGACTTCGGGAAATCCTGGATGCAACTAGAGTTGCAAACCTCAAACTAAATAGGGAGAAATGTGTTTTAGGGGTTACAGAATCAACTTCTGTATTTCCAATGAAGGTATAGAAGCTGATAAGAGGAAGATTTCAGCCATTGAAATGATGCCACATCCCCAGCCAAAGAAAGATATCCAATGGTTCCTGGGAATGGTTAATTATCTTGGAAAATTCATACCTCACCTTATCTACTAAAGCAGCAGCTTTGAGAACTAGAGAATGAAAATGAATAGTATTGGGGTGCAGAACAGGAGGAATCATGGGAAGGTTTAAAACAACAATGGATACGAGAACCAGTATTAAAGTTCTATGCACCAGGAAGCTCTTTTAAAATTTCAGTAGCTGCTTTACAGTCTGGGTTAGCTGCAGTGGTTTTGCAGAAGCATGGGGATTGTTGGCAACTAGTGGCATATGCATCCAAATCACTGACTGAGGCAGAAACCAGATACGCACAGATTGAGAAGGAGCTTTCTGGAATATTGTTTGCCTGAGAGAGATTCAATCAGTATATTTATGGTCAGACAGTAGAAGTTGAAATGGACCACAAGCATCTGATAGCTTTATTTAGCAAACCACTAAAAGACTGTACCTTAAGGATTCAAACAATGATGATCAAGCTGCAAAAGTATGATTTGGTTGTGACCTACATGCCCAGTAAATTCATGTTAACTGCAGATGCACTTTCCAGAGCAGTGGCTTCCATGAAGCCAGAGAAGACTTTAGAGACAGAGATGCAAGCCTGTGTAGATTTGATTTTAAAGTCAATTCCCACAGCTAACAGGAAACTGCAACAAATAAGAGAGGAAACAGAGAAAGATGAATCATTGGGAATCCCTAAAGAAGTGATAATTAAAGGGTGGCTTGAAGAAATAAGCAGTCTCTGTCCAAGGATAAAAGAGACTATTGAAACTGCAGAGATGAACTTACTGTGATAGATGGGGTGATTTTCAAAGGCAGTAAGGTTGTAATTCCAATAAGCCTCTGAAAAGAAATGTTACGGAAGATCCACGAGGGTTATTTAGGAATTGAGAAGTTCAAACAATGAGCACGAGAGGTGCTGTATTGGCCGTGGATCAATCATGACATTACTAATGTGGTAAGAAACTGCTTTTAATGCTTGAAATACAAGCCATGCCAGCAGGCAGAGCCACTGAGACCTCATCCAGTTCCACAAAGGCCTTATGAGAAGGTTGGCACGGACTGATTTACCTGGCAATCAAAGGATTATTTAATAGTCACAGATTATTATTCTCTGTATCCAGAAATTTTCACGCTGCACTGTACTAATAGTAAGTCAGTGATAACCGGCATGAAGGGAATCTTCTCCAGACATGGAATTCCAGATGAAGTCTTCAGCAATAATGAGCCTCAATTTTCCAGTGCAGATTTTAGGCAATTTGCTATAGATTGGGATTTTTATCACAAAACATCAAGTCCAATTTACCCTCAATCAGGTGGATTTGTGGCAAGGTCTATATGGATAGTAAAGAACCTTATGAAAAAGGCTTTTGACAGTGGGGCTGATTTGTATAAAGCATTACTGGTTTACCAAACTGCATTCCTGGAGAATGGCTCTCCTTCAGCTCAGTTATTAATGGGAAGAAGGATCAGATCTAATTTAGCAATAACTTGCTGAAATCTCTGGAATTTTCCATCTGACTGATCCTTTATCATCAACAGACAAAGGAGAAACTGTCAAGGAACAAGAAAACAACTCAGACTCTAATGAAAGGCTGATACTGAGAAGATCAGAGCGGGACTCATAGAGACTTGCTAACCTGCTTGGAGAAAGGGTATTTGAGGTAAGTGAGTCATAAAGACCCACTTGAGAGTGATGTGCTGGTAACCTCTCCTCTCTAGGTAGTTGACACATTTGGTTTAAGGAAATGTACTACGTGGGCAGAGAATTTAATGCATGTGTTATTAGATAGTTGTTAGTTGTTTATTTTTCTTTAAGAGGGAAGATGTAGAGATATGTTTGTAAAAAATTATAGTTTAGAGATGCTCCCTCAAAAGGGACAGTATTATGAACATAGGAATTTGGAGATGTGCCCTGAAGATGGGGATTGGGAACACCGCGTGACTGTGTGCAGTAGCTCACCAGAGAGGCTCTCCAGTTTATTAAAGTTTTATTCCTTTCTCATTCACTGGTTTGTTAGTTAATTAACCCAAGATTGTTACAGGCAGTTCTACTTTTCGTCTGACACACAGCATAGGCAAATAATACATGCCACAGGCCTGCTGGGTGATCTTGGGCAAATCACTTCCCCCTCTCTGTGCTTCAGTTTTCCCATCTGTAAAATGGAGATAATAATACTGCCCTTCTTTGTAAAGTGCTTTGAGAGCTACTGATGAAAATTGTGAGATAAAAGGGAGATGATTAATATTTTTATAATAAATACATTAAATTCATTTTAATTTTTTTCAGAGCTATGCTGTGTTCTTTTGTTCTCTATAGGGAATAGTCAATCTGGGTTGTATGTGTGTGTGTACATGTCTCCTATCTTTGCTTTCAGTCTTTGTCCTAATTAAACCATAGAAAAGTTTTTCAAGTGCTCTGGTTTTGTTGTGGGTGATTCTACCCCATAAGCCAGAATCTGCTTCCTTTATTTATGTTGGGTAGCACCAGACTCCACTGATTTCAATGACATAACTCCTGAGTAAAGGTTGCACAATCTAACCCAAATCTGGCTCCAAACATTGATTTCCCCTTTTCATACTTTGCTGTGAAGGAAACTGCTGTTATTTCTTCCATAATTACTGGTCCTGGTCCTTAGTGAACCATGCATTTATAGAGGGAAATATTTTCTTTTTCCAGCATCTGGCTACTAACAGTCTGGCAATGACTAAGTGGTGTGATATGAAGTCACTATTCCCTTGGATTGTTTAATTATCTACTGAAAGACCCAAAAGAATCACTAATGGATCCTCTGGCAGTACACCCAACTATTAACACCATTTGTGTCTGGATCTTATTCCAGTAATCTTGAAAGACCAAGCACTTCCAGCAAATATGGAGGAAGTCCTTCTTTTCATCACATTCCCACCAGCATCATTCTGCTCCCAGCCTCAAGATCTTTTATCACCCCCCTGATACAGTAGCTTTAAACAGTTCTCTTTTGTGGCCTGTATCAAAACCCATCAGAGTCAATAGGAGTCTTCAGTGCGTTTATGGCTTAGGCCCTTGTTTTGTTACAAATACAGGAAACTGGGCTCTTGCTCCAAACTGACTGCCATTCCTCCTGTTTAGATCCTTGTCCTGTCCATCCTGTGCCTTATGCATAAGACCAACCTTCCTCTTTGGGTATGTCTGCAGCTGGAGCTGTAACTTCCAGCTTGAGTTGATGTTCATGTGCTCATTTTGATCAAGCTAGCACGCTATAAATAGCAATGTAGCTGCAGCAGTATGGGTGGTGGGACAGGCTATCTGCCCGAGTATGTACCTAGGATCATAGGGTAGGTACTTGTACTCAGCCCATGCTGCTGTGAGTGCATTGTCATCGGTATAAAATCCTACCCATGTCCAACAGTTAGGGAAGAACTTTGATCTGACAATGTTTTACACCCAATTTGTGCTCACTGTGGAAATGCCTCCACAAGGTGCAAGGCAGAAGACAAACGTGCCCACTATCACTGGGGAATAAATCCACACGCTACTTAAAGGCAGACACTCATGGGCTAAAAACAGGGCTTCTTTCTGAACATTGCACAGCAATGTAGCACACCTAGGAAGGAAGGGGAGTGGATCCAATTGTAACTACATGGGAATTGAAGTAGGTGGAATGTAACTCCGTGCAACAGGGAGATAACACTGTTCTCACAGCACAGGGAGCCATAACCGTTTTAGTCAGGAGAGTTAAACAATTGTACACTTAATAGTTTTTACGCTTCGTTGCATTTTCTGGTGTATTATTTGGAATAGCCCCTTCTCCCACATAGCCACATCCTCTGGATTTATACAGAAATGCCGTTAAAAGTCAGGTGATTAAAATGGCAGCAGGTTGGGGTGGTGGAGATACGGTTATGAAGACAAAGTGCCTTCGCTGATTGACTTTCAAAGCGAAGGCCAATTGTCTTTATATCGCTCAATCTATTTTACATCCTTTATCTATTTTAACTACTATTACTTGAAATATACTCACCTTGATTCACGATGACACATTACAGCTGGTGAAAAATGGAAGTGGTAACTTCTAGCGGAATGAGTAGTGTTTCAAAACAACAGCTCTTTTAAAGCCCTGGCTGCCACTTGTGTTTTAAAATTTTTATAAGCCATGGAATACAGTTTGTCAGAGCAATCATCTTCCCAAATTGGTCATTACCAAAGTTAATGACCTGTTTATTAGAACATCAACCTTGGCTTTGCCTCATGCTGTTAATTAACAAATCTGTCATTAACTGCTGGTAGCCATGAATATTTTTTGGGGGGGTTGAGGGAATAATGCATCAGTAATTATGGCACAGTTAAAGTGATATCTCTGCAGATCAGCAAGACCACAAAACTTGTGCTGGGCTCTCGCCCTCTGGACAGTTTTAGTGTTATGCCAAACCCATGCTGTTAGCACGTGCCATTTATGGAATGAAACAAGGGTAAAAAGTGTGGTACAGTGTAAAATGTTCAAAAGTGCTGAAGTGACTGAGGTGCGTATGGGAGAAATTTATAAAGGTACTTAGATGCCTAAAGATGCAAATAGGCATCTAGTGAAATTTTCAAAAGTGCCTAGGGCCCATATTCTCAAAGATATTTAGGCATCTAAGACCTATTGGTTTCAATGGGAGTTAGGCACCTAAGTACCTTTAAAAATCTGGGCCTCAGTGCCTAATTCCCATTGCTCCTTGGTACTTTGAAAATCCCACTAGACACTAGTCTGCATTGTTAGGTGCCTAAATACCTCAAGGTATTTAAGTGCCTAACTCCCTGGTACAGGGTGGCTGGCCTTTGTGAAGGGACATAGCTATGGCACAGGTGGGCTGGAACCTAATTTGATTCCTCATGTGGAGAAACTGAAGCAAGTCATGTGACAAAACCAGGGCTCTGGGGAGGTGGAAAGCAGAGGCCTGTGGTCAGTTGGGGGGAACTGCAGACTGAAGTTCAGGGAGAGAGGGTCTCTGGAGAAGGGAGTTGGAGCTGGATAAGAAGACCTAGCTGAAAATTTTGCTTTCCTTTTGGGAAGGATGCAAAGAAGGCAGGCCAGGCCTTGACTTTCCTTCAGGTGCTCGGCTGCAGAAAGGGACAGTCCCTCAAGGATGAAGGGCTATGCCCAGTTTACGGCTGTGGGTAGAAAGGTTTTGGTGTCTGTGGGTTTTTTGTTTTTTTGGAACTGTGTGATGACAAACTCAGACCTCAAGAAGGGCTGTGAATTGGACAAGATAGACTGCGTGGTGTTGTTATGGGGCCCTGAAGTAGGTGGAATGTAACTCCTTGCAATAGGGAGATAACACTGTTCTCACAGCACAGGGAGCCATAACCGTTTTAGTTGGGAGATGGAGGCAGGGAGCTACAGAATGACCTCTGGCCATGAGGAGGTGCTGTGACAGTTTTCTGTTACCAATCTGCCTAGGATCTCAGGTGATCAGGCCGAGACGGCAGGACTGTTCCCGGGGGAGATACAGGAGCACAGCAAGTGACTGAATTTTAAAGCTTTATTGATAAAATAATAAAATAACAGTGGTGAGCGCTGGGACTGTTCCCACGTCACTCAAAGGAAGGAAGACGTGTGAGTGCTCAAATCCTGACCCACTTTCATACTCACAGCCAAGCCACCCCAGGCTGGCCAGGCCTGGGGGTACCGTCAGAAGAGGAGAGTGGGGGGGATGGATGGGAGTCTGTCCTGTGCACAGGTCGTCCAGGGTTCTGCTGCAAAGTCTCCAACTTGGTTCCACTCTTGGGAGGGTTTTTAAGTCCTGGGGTCTCTTGGGGGTGTCCTCTTCGGAGACCTTTGTTCCCCATGCTCGGTGTACCAGTTCCAACCAGCCTTCCGTAGTGTCTTCAGCTTTCCCCAAAACAATTAGTCTCAGGACCGGGAGAAAAGACTTTTGATCTTCTTTACTTTGCTTTGCTGACCTTCGCTGCCTTGTTTTGGAGTTCCTGCACCTTCTTGTTCTGTGACTCTTCGTTCTCACAGCAGGGCAGGGTATTATCTCAGCCCCCACCCCCTTCTTTCTTCGCAGGTAGCAGCACATCTGTGGCCTTGAGTTGGCTGAAGTCACCGTCTTATCTTGGATTTAGCAGGAGCGCAGAGTTAACCCATTTTCTGCTTTCTCTCCTTCTCTGCTGATTTTCTCTTCCCCCCCACACTCACCGGCCTTCAGAAACCTGCAAAGGAATCTTCCATTCCACACTCACCTTTAACCCCTCCCATAATACTTTGCGATACTTGCAACAGCGTTAGCAACATATACTACTACTCTGCTTCCCCAAGGGACCTGAGGGAGGGGGCCATTGGGGTGTGACAGTGCTTAGGGGGCATCTGCCCTGTCACAGTCCCATTGAAATAAGGAGCAGTTAGGTGCCTCGTTACCTTTCAGGATCTGGGCCTTAGTGACTGTTGAGGCTCAGAAAGATTCTGTGACCCCAAACAATTTGCACTGACTCAGCTGTGTTGTTCTTCCCATTGGTAATGAGCATACGCTTTATGGTGGGACTTTCAAAGCTCTCAGCATTGGCCTGATTCTGCTCCCACTGACGTTTCCCCCCATTGAAGTAAATGGTGAATGTCTACTTGACTGCAATGAGAGCTGAGTTAGGCCAATGCTGAGTGCTTTCGAGCTCCCTACCTTTCGGGTATTTCTTATGTTCCCTAGACCTCCCCACTTGTCTATATGTCTACATCTTAGACTGAGCTCACTGGGTTAGGGGCCACCATTGTGGTGTATGTTTGTAGAACCCATGACTTGCATTCACTTTTAGAAGTGTTCAGACCAGAGACGACCCGTGCCTGCCGATAGTGGGGGTAGGGAGGTGGGAGGAGGGGGGGCAGAGTGAGGGCATTCGACTTCAGCAGGGTTACTGAGCACACTCAGGCTGTGTGAGCATGCTCAGTACAGGCCAAGCAGCAATTTGAGGGAGGGAGCATGTGTGTGACCCTGCATGCCTCCTCCCCCCAGTTGTTGCCTCTGGTTCAGACACTTGCTGCACTTCTATCTGGACACGGATAGCAAGGCTTCTTCAAAACAAAGAGTGGACTTAGGTCAGGGCCGGCCCACAACATTTTGGCACCTGAGGCGGGAAGCTCAAATGACACTCCGATGCCCCCTCGCTTGGGCCAAAACTTTGAAAGGTCTCAATTTTGCCTTCTTCCTGTTCTACTCCTCTAATGGGACTGCTCTGCTACCTCCCCCAATAAAGCAGAACTAACTTAAAATGCCTCGTTCAAAAATTTTAAGTAACACTTAACTTTCAAACACCTGAAAAGCAAATGTAACTTTTCTTGTCTGCATAGCAAACACTGGCATTTTTATCTGTTTGAATAATCCAAGCGGTGCTTTCCGTGCTGCCTTGGTTACAAAGATTTGAACTGCTTCCTGCTGAAGGTCCACAGTCTGGGCCAGCCCATGCTCTATTGAGATGGTTGCAAGGCCGACCAGCCTCTCCTGTGTCATTGTGGAGCGTAGATGTGGTTTTATTAACTTCAGCTTGGAGAAGCTGCGTTCTCCACTGGCAACGGTTACAGGAAGTGTTAGAAGTCTGCTCAGAGCAACAAAAGCATTTGGAAAGAGGGTGGTCAGCTTATTTGTGCACATATATTCCAGAACAGCCTTTGGAGTTGATCCTGCTGAAATGTATCTTGAAAGGGCTTTCAGTTCATCACCTACATCACTCGCATCAATATCGCGCATGTCATCATGTGTCAACACTGTCTCAGGTGCCCTGCATTGCTGGTGTAGGTCTTCTTCAGGTATAGTGAGGAGTTTTGGAATATCATACATCATCTCAAATATACTGCTATGTTCCTTGAGCTACATGAAACGTTCTTCAGCTAAGTGCATTGCACAATCTAGCACCTGGTTAAAGAATTCAACTTTGAATTGTTGTTTGGGGTCTCTTATGGGATTATCCCGTGCCTCGTAATCAAAATGTCGTCTTCTTCGGTGACTCTTGTATTCTTGAATGGGTGGGAAAAGAGCTTCAGGGTGAAGTTCCTCTGCCAACTTCTGTGGCCTCTTCAGAATGTTTTGAAATCCCTCATCTGACCGGTAAGACTGTAGGTGTGACTTTGCTTTGTCCAGTTGTTCCATTGCTCCAGATATATCAAGGTCAACACCTTGGAGTCTCTTGCTTACAACATTTATTTCAAACAGTATGTCATGCCACAACACTAAGCCAAACGGAAATTTGAAGTTACGTATGTTTCTGGTGATTCCATTTCCCTCTGCCACTGTTCTCCCATGAACAGTTCCTGTCATAGCATTATCCTCCATAATGGCAACTATGGCATCATCTGTCTTCCCAGTTTGGTGTTTGATAGGCTTTATCGCCTCAGCTCGACTTTCCCATCATGTGGCACTCAGTGGTTTCAGTGTCAGAGAGGATGTTCCCAGATGTTGCTTCAAAATTGGCCATTGATGAGTTGATGCAGAGAAAAATGCTTTGAATGACATTAAAAAATTCAACAGCCTCACTAGAAGCTGATGCTGTATCACTGACCACCAAGTTCAATGAATGAGAACTGCATGGGACAAAAAAAGCTCGAGGGTTTAACTCTCGGATCCGTGTCTGCACTGCTCTGTTCTTTCCTCTCATGTTGGCACCATTATCGTAGCCCGGACCTCTCATGTCAGCTATCGCAATTCCCATATCTTCCAGCTTTTTAAGAAGCACGTTTGTCATACCAGCTCCTGTAGTATCATCAATGTCAGTAAACTCTAGAAAATGCTCTCTGACAGTCACCATTGCAGGGACATTTTCACTAGGTTCTGTTGTTGTTACAAAACGCACCATTAAAGTCATTTGTTCCGTATGGCTGATGTCAGGTGTGCAATCCAGAATGGCAGAGTAATATGTTGCTGACTTCAGATCTGCCACAATCTTCTGATTGACTTTTGTTGCCAGTAACTGTATGATCTCATTTCAAATTGTTTTTCCAAGGTAGTGGTGTGTGTGCATTTCTTGGGTGGTGACTTGGGTGGTGACTCTTCTTAGAAGCTCCTGGAGTACAGCATCAAACTCAGCCATCAGCTCCACAATTTTAAGGAAGTTTCCATCGTTTGGCACATGCAGCTGATCTGAAGTGCCACTCAGTGCTAGGTTTTGGGTAGCCAGCATTCTCACAATGGCAACAAGCCTTTTCAGAACATTTTGCCAGTAAAGAGACTCTGATGCAGCCTTCTCTTGATGCTGATCATCTATGATGGCCTTTAACCTTAGTCTCATCTCAATCACTTTCCACCTATGGAATGCTCTCTGGTGATTTGCTGCCTTCTCATGGCATGCCAGATTTCTAGCCAGACTTTTCCAGTCCTTTGTTCCTGTAGAACCCAATGTGGCTGGAATATTAGACTGGAAGAGTTTGCAACAAAAACAGTATGCAGCATTCTGGGTTTTTGAATACATAAGCCATTGGGGATTTCACGCCGGTAATGGGTTGGATGGAAACTTCTATTTTCATTGTCTTTGGGGAACATGAAGTTTTGCACTTGCTGTGGCCCGTGCAGTACAAGGAAGTCCCCTCAGGCTACTGCTCAAGTGGGTCCACAGTCCTGGATCATCTACACTTAAGGATCTAAACTCAGCAGCAGCTGTTTCTTGCGCCTCCACCACACTCTTCTCTGATCTACACTTTTCTTCAGGAATGTGCACGGTTACATCCATTTGAGATGGAGATATGGATGCTGCAGTAGCTGCCAGGTCACCTGCACTCTGACTAACTGGAAGATCAGGCATCTCCTCACCACTCATGTCCTCACTGGGGCCGGAAGGCTCACTGTGAACATTTGTGTCTATAAAAAGAACAGGAGTACTTGTGGCACCTTAGAGACTAACAAATTTATTTGAGCATAAGCTTTCGTGAGCTACAGCCCCTTTTTGCGAATACAGACTAACACGGCTGCTACTCTGAAACCTGTCATTATGCAAGGCACTGAATTTGTGTCTATGTATCTCAGGAGAGCTCCTTCCTGCTTAGATAGAAAAGCTTCCTTTGCTTTCTTTCTTTTTCTGAATGCTGCCCCAGAGGGGCGTTTTCTTCTTTCGATCATGACTGCTGTTCTGTGCCAGCTATGGTGGCTCTCAACACTCAGTTGAAGGGGACAAATAAGCAGGCTGGTAGCATGCCCGAGTGAGGGAAGGTATCAGCGTCTTAAGGGCCTCACTGGCTCCTACTACTTCAGTTGACTGCCTGTTCTCCTCAAGTGGGTTCAGGGAAGCAGCAGGAAAGAGGAAGCTCCCTGAGAAGCTGGGGTTAATCAGTCCAGGTTCCTGGGGGTGCTAGAGAGGTACATGAGAGGCTGCTCTTCCTCTCTCTCCCTGCAGCTCCTGCTGCTTTCTGTTATTCCCTCTCACCTTTTCTCCTGCCTGCCTGTTATGTCTCTTGTGCCCTCCTTCCTCCAGCACAGCACTCCCCCATCTCTGTGCATCTCGAGCAGGGAGAATACATATGCACCAGCAGCAGACACCATTTTCTACACTCTGGGTCCCAGTAGCGCTCCCCCCCACAGTCTCGCACTTGAGGCAGCCGCCTCAGTTCGCCACACGGTAAGGCCAACCCTGATTTAGGTGTTTGAAATCTCCCACCTGGCAAAGGAGCCTCTTTTCCACAAGAGACAGGTCAGGATTTAATTTGCACAAGTGCTCATTTGTAAACTGTACCCAACAAGGATGAATCTAAGAACAAACAATTTTTTATGATCAAAAATGGAATGACAAGTTCCGACCGCCTAGACCATTTCTGGCTTGGTGAAAGCTGCTGAAAATTAATCAGATCTTTGTTATTTTTAAAAGAGTTGCCAAAGCATAATCTATAATAGTTGAGTCTGGCATCCTTCTCCTTTAAATGAGGGTTTGGAAATTATAACTCTTATGAGTCGTCCCTACTTGGAGATAAATGAACTCTGCCACTCCTCAGAGTTATGTATCTTGTGCTAATTGTGGTGTCATAAAATCAGATGGATGAACAGGGCTTCAAAACAGACAGACCTCTTTGGGTCCTTTTCATGGTTCTACAGGGCCTTGTGATAAGGTAGTGGTCTTCTCAGTGACTGGTTAGTGTTATAATGGTGTCTGAAGGCCTGCACTGAAATCGGGCCCTATTGTGCCGGGTGCTGTACGAACACAACACAGTCACTGCCTGAAAGCAGTTGGGCTAATTAGACAAGACAGATAAAAGGAAGTGGGGTTATTCCCATTTACAGATGGGGAAATCAGGCAGAGAGGGTGAAATCCTGGCCCCATTGATGTCAATAGCAACTCCCATTGATTTCTGCAGGGAGTTCAACCCGTGAGATTAAGGCCCTGCTTTGTCAAAGCACCTAAGCACATGTCTAACTTAAGCATGTGCATAGTTCTGTTGAGTCGACTGGGACAATTCATACTTCAGGCAGGGATTTTCAGAGGAGGCTAAGTCAATTAGGTGCTCAACTCCGACTGAAATTCCCATCCTATCAAAATCCCAGCCACATGGGTTGCTGAATCCGGGCCCAAGTGACTTGTCTCAGTCACAGCAAGAATTGGTGGCAGTGCCAAGACCTCACCAGTTCCACATCAGTGCCCAAACCATATGGGTCTCCTTCCTCTTCATGAAGAGTACAAAATGGTCTGGAAGCAGGCGTGTCTGAAGAGGTTTGTTATTACTCTCAGAACTTGGTTTAATCAGGCGTACCAGCCTGGCACGGACCCTTAAAAACCACCTGACAACTGGATTCCTTTTTCAGCCTTTCTTGCAGGTTCGTACAAGAATACGTCTTTTACCTAATAGCACAGAATATTTATGTGCCACCCCAACAGCCCTGTGTGTGGTGAAAGGGGTGTTGACCATTTCCACTGAGAACTGGCTAAGCATGACCTCGCCAGTGGGGCTATAGGCAGGGATGGACATATATATGCAGTTGCATGTGAAGATGTTATTTTCAGTGATGTCAGGTGGAGAACTGCGTGGAACAAAATTCGAAATCACCGCTGGTGATTATAACTTGTAAAAAAATTAATAAATCACATTTTCAACCCAATTTTAGAGAAGAAAAACAGTACTGTCTTGATAAGTAGATTTTTAAAGACCTGGTGATGCCATATGTACCTTTTAACTTCCACCCCAAGAGATTTCTCCTCTGGTGAAAAGCAGCTTTTATTGGCAAATAAATAATCTTTGATCACTCATGAATTACCCCCCAGCCCAACTCCCTGAGACAGTGTGTGAATACGTAAATGTTAAACCTTGTAATCTCAGTCTAAGTCCTAAAGAAAACAGTCAAATATCCTTTTCTGTGGTTTTGGGCTGCAAATCCCCTATAGCAGAACTCTCCCGGTGAGTGCTGCTTTGTAGATTCCTGATTTGGTCAGCTCTGCAGACATACATGTAGTGGTCTGGCTGGCGCTGTGCTACGAACAACATGCAGCGTAGCTCACAGGTTAGAGTAGCTATCAGAGCTACTTGCAGCCTAAATATAAAGTATTTAAACAACTTAGGGCTGCTGGGAGTTGAAATATATTGGAATAAAACCCCATCTCAGACTTGCCATCTTAAGGTATGCAGTGTTGTCATAGCTGCGTTGGCCCCAGGATATTAGAGAGACAAGGTGGGTGAAGTCAAATAAAAGACATCACCTCATCCCCCCTTGTCTCATTTTAGAGTATGTCTACGATGCAAACGGGGTGTGTGATTGCAGCGTGTGCACACATTCCCAGGCTGCCTCTAATCCAGCTACTAGCTGTGAAGTCGAGCCATCATGGCCTTCGGCGTGGCCTGTACGAGCCCGCCTGGTGCTCTGGATATCTTTTCTGCACTGAAGTGTGTGCTGCTGTGGCATCCCTGCTGCTGGTACACAAGCTAGCTAGCGTAAAAATGCTTGGGTATGTCTACGCATGCTGTAATTCCACTCCTGCTTGTAGTGCGGACGTACCCTTAGACGCAGAGATGGAGATGGCCATTGTCTAGTCTGTTTTCCTGACAATGAAGAGGCTTTTATTCTACCCTAAGGTTTGATTTTTCTACACTGAAGGTGTGACCCTAATTCTGTTCCCATTGAAGCCAATGGGAAAACTTTTTCGATGGGAGAACGTGCTCTTGAAAACCCTACACTGTATTTTCTAATACTTTGTCCGGTCCTGTTTTAAACATCAAGTAAAAGATCTTCCACCATTTCTAATGAGAAACCATTGAATGTGGAGTTTGAAGTGTTGATTGCAATTCATCTGCTGACTGAACCATTCAGAATTTAGTGGGTTATGCTTAGAGGAGGTTTATAATATTTTTTTTGTAATGTATTGCTCAAAAAAACTCTCCTTACTAGCCAGGGACCTTACAGGCCTGAGTGCATCTGCTTTTGTTAACAAATACTGTGCCTTTTCACTGGATTGATGGTGGACTTTAAAGAAGCAGTTGTTTTCTTGATAAATGAGTTATCATATGCATTGATCTATTACAGAATTGCAATGGATAATTAATCACTGCCATCAGCTCATTACTGCTGTTCCGCGTATGTGTGAATATTCTGCAGGTTAACAGAATAAAAACACCAGGTTAATGGCATACTTAAGATCAGTGTGAGACTATGTTGTAAATCATCCAAACAGCATTTGAAGCTGGCATGCATTTTGGAACATCCTTTGTGAGTGCTATTCCTTAAATGGGCCTGATCCTCAGCAGGGGCAGATTGAAATATCCCTATTGAGGTCACTGGACCCAATCCTCAGTGGGTGTAAATCACTGTAACTTAACTTAAGTCAATGGGTCAGATCCTCAGCTGATGTAAATTGGAATAGCCCTACTGAAGTTAAGGGGGCCATGGAACTTTTCAGCTTGGAAAAGAGAGAACTAAGGAGGGTCCTGACAGAGGTCTATAAAATTGTGACTGGTGTGGAGAAAGTGAATAAAGAAGTGTTATTTATCCCTGCGCATAACATAAGAAACAGGGGTCACACAATGAAATTAATAGCCAGCAGGTTTAAAACAAAGGGAAGTACTTCTTCACACAACACATGGTCAACCTGTAGAACTTGTTGCCGGGGATGTTGTGAAGGCCAAAAGTATAACTGGGTTCAAAAAAGAACTAAATAAGTTCATGGAGGATAGGTCCATCAGTGGCTATTAGCCAAAATGGTCAGGAACACAATCCCTATGCTCTGGGTGTTCCTCGCCTCTGACTGTCAGAAGCTGGGAGAGGACAACAGGGGATGGATCACTCAATGATTGCGTGTTCCTTTCATTCCCTCTGAAGCACCTGGCACTGGCCACTGTAGGAAGACAGAATACTGGGCTAAATGGATCATTGGTCTGAGCCAGTGTGGCCATTCTTCTGTTCTTATGATTTACACCAGCTGAGGACCTGACCCATTGTATCAAAGCACTGAACATAATGAAGGACTGAAGAAAATGCAAGAAGTGGCTAAGCTTATGCAACAAAATGAACACACAGATGATGTGGGGTTTTGCTAAGGAAGAGCTAAGCCTAAATGGTTGCCAAACTATTTCAGCATGGAGAGTCTATAATGTACAGCATATTGTAGCTTTGCCGATCTGGATTCTATCACTGGACAGCAAACAGACCTCAGAGATGAACAAATCGAACAATCAATTTATAATTAGGAGGGTGGTGAAGCCCTGGAATGGGTTACCTAGGGAGGTGGTGGAATCTCCTTCCTTAGAGGTTTTTAAGGCCCAGCTTGACAAAGCCCTGGCTGGGATGATTTAGTTGGGGTTGGTCCTGCTTTGAGCAGGGGATTGGACTAGATGACCTCCTGAGGTCCCTTCCAACCCTGATATTCTATGATGATTTCCTTTCTTCCTCCTGGCAGCAGATGGGAAATGGAGGATTCTACAAGCACTTGATTATTTAATATTTTGCTGGCATGAACCAGTTCTCACATCAGTTTGTTCCAGAGGGTTCTGTTCACATGGGAGCAGGATGGATATGGGTTTGCTAAGAAGTCTGGAGAGTTCATCTTGAAATTATCCATCTCTGACAGTGGAGATCATAGCCCAGATCCTCAAAGGTATTTAGGCTCCTAACTTAATCAATGGAAGTTAGGGGTCTAATAACCTTTGTGGATCTGGGCCCAGGTGACATGGGCCAAATTCTGCTACCAGCTATGAGCCCACAATTTCCCTTGACATCAACGGGATCTCAGCTACGTAACTGGCGACAATGGCCCATGACTTTTTGCCTCTCCTCATTTAACACAACTTCCTCCCATGCTCTCCTCCTGCTTACTTGCTTCTGCTCAATCTTCTGCTCCTTTAACGTCAATAGAAGAAGGAGCAACTCAGTGGGGAAAGACCTGCATTACAAGTAACAATCCCAGATCATGAGGAAAAGCTAGTGATCTGGAGTCATACTAGACATTGCACACCTGGAGAAATTGTAACCTGGGGTGACTGAAGGAAGGTAACTGCTTTCATGAGACGAGGAAAGAGGGTCTTGCAGTTAAGGAGGTAGCCTGGGGCTCAGGAGTTCTGGAGTCAGATCTTGTCTCTGCCTTGACCCTTTGTTGTGATCTTGAAGGTTGCTCCTGCAAGGGTCTGAGCACGCTGGCCCACAGCCCACAAAACACTGATTTAATGAGGCTATTCACATGCTTAAGATTGAGCACATGGTTAAGGGCTTTGCTGGATGAGGGCCAGAGTGCTCTGCACCTTGTAGGATTGAGTCCTTAGTCCAGGGGTGAAAGTAAGTTAGAGGACTTACCGGTATGCCGGAGTCCTGAGCAGGGGGCGTGGCCTCAACCGGAAGAGGCGTGGCCTTAACTGGAAGAGGCAGGGCCTTAGATTCCCGGTCCCTTTAAATCTTGATTTGGCGGGGATTTAAAGGGCGGGGGTGGTAGCAGGGGCTGGAGCTCCAGGGCCCTTTAAATCCCTGCCAGAGTCCTGCCACCGCTACCCCAGGGCTTGGGCAGCAGGGCTCAGGCGGGATTTAAAGGCCCGGGGCGGTAGCGGCGGCTGGAGCTCCAGGGCCCTTGAAATCCCCACCGCAGGGCTTTAAATTGCCTCCTGGGAAAGCCGGTCCCGGCACGGTGCACCGGCTCTTACCGGTACCCCATACCGGGGAGTACCAGCTTACTTTCACCTCTGCCTTAGTCCCTCTATGCAATGGGGATAATAAGTTGTTTTCAAGCATATGCTGTCTCTCTTTCCTATTTAGACTAAGCATTTCAGGGCAGGGATGGTTTCTTACTATATATGTGTACAACAATTTTGTTTAGCAACAACTTATGATGTTTTGAAATTTATTTTTGTTCCGCACTGGAACAAACCCCAAATCTGTGGAATGTTTTCACAAAATGGAATGGTGTTAAGATGGCTGTTTTGGAGTGAACAGCTCAGACTTTTGATTTGCTTTTCTTTCTCCCTCTCTCTAGGGAGAAGGGACCAGAGAGCCCTGGACCTGAAAAACCTTCCCAATGAAAACTTGGTTGAAACTGGTATGTCTCTGTGAAATATTTCTGCTTCAATTAAACATCGCATTTCAATGAAATTTCATGTTTTCAAAAGTGTTCCAACCAATTGTAGCGTACAGCACCTCACACATTGGGGTCTTGATCTCAGTTGGGGGTTCTAAGTGCTTCTATATTATAACAAAATCATGATAATACATTTACTTACCCGAAGGATCAGAAAACCAGTGTGTCCCATACAGCAGCAATCAAGCTATATAGTTTGGAGGAGATTTTCAAAAGCACTCGGTGTTGGCCTAACACAGCTCCCACGGAAGTCAACAGAAGTTTTACCCTCATTGCATCACTGATTTCAGCAGGAGAGACAGCAGGTCATTACTGAGTGCTTTTGCAAATCCCACCCTTTCCCTTTCCCTTTAAATTACAATAGAACGCCAATTTTATGAACACAGATCTTCTGAACAACCAGTGAAATGAACCATTTTTATCCTCCATGAACAAGGTACATGTCTATGCGCTTGAGTAGAGATCACATGAACTCAGAGAGTACATATCTTTACCACTGGTGAAAGTATCTTAGTAGCAGATGAGTCACATCTGGGAAAGCTTATGTATCATGCTGAGAGATTGGTGGCAAAGAAGAGATGCAATTCTCTTAAAGAAAAATCAGCAATTTATTTCACTAGGGACTACAGGATCCCTACCTCATGTACATACAGTAGTGTGTGATGCAGCGCAGTCCATATGCAAGATTGTAATAGGCATACGGTATACATTTGTTGCCATTCTTCATGTACACTGTCACTGAATAATTAAATTAATTTATGCACCATACCTACTGTAATTTGGAGATGGTCGGTTTTGTGAACTCTTGGATTTGCTAAACTCATCAGTCCCCAATTAGTTCATAAAATTGGGGTTCTACTGTACCAGAGGAATCTGACACTGTGTCAGAGGGGATGTAATCTTCCAACAGTACAATGAGATAGAGGGGTCCTTTGGCGGAGTTTTCAGGGTGCTGCTGCTCCTTCAAGGTTTTAAGCCCATGTTTCACTTAGAGCGCATGAATGATCTCGTTTTCGTCAATGGGGCTACTCATGTTCTTAAACATGTGCTGGAGTCCTTTGCTCGATGGAAGTCTGTTGTGTTACTTACGATGGAAAAAATAGGCTCAAAGAGTTAAAGGTGTTGATGTGACCCTGAAACTATCCAACATTAAACGGTGTTAAACAAGGTTTGGGGTTTGGTATGCAGGGACCTCAGCCGGCTTAGCACCATGGCGGGCATACTACGAAATTCATGCCAAAGGTTAGAAATGTGTTGATTGAAACACACAAAAGGAAAAGAATCAAAACAAGGCAAAAAGCATTGAAACTGAAATTGAGTGATTATGCAAAACAAGCTTAATCAAAACCTACCAAAGTCTGTCTTTGAAGATGGTGATTATTGTTAAAGTCTCTTATTCCGTCAAACACTTCTACTTGGTGGGAAGAAAGGGTTAGATCTATTCTTCAATTTTGTGTTGGGACCAATAGTCACTTTCCTGCTTTTGACAAAACAGACAGAAGCCGACGGTTGAGAAGAGAGAGGACAGGAAAGACAGGGGATTACTGTTTTGTTGATGTTCTCAGGATACAAGGCAGCTGCTTAGTCATGGACAGGTGCTTTGGGGCCTGGCTGGTCAGCCACAACAGTTGTGGTTATCTGAACCCCGGCTTGCCTTCCCGGTCAGGGACGTCCTCTGGTTGGTCAGGTCAGGCCCCACTCCTTTGCTGGTCCTTCTCAGGTTGAGCAGAGCTGGATGGCCCGTCTCATCTCATCATGCTGGTGCTGTGCAGTACAGTTGTTTTCAGGATGAAGTGAAAAGCCGAGCGAGAGAGAAGATTGGAGGAAGATAGTAAGGGATGGAAAGGGGGACCCGAGGGAGGGCATGACTGAGCTGGATCTCACATGTTTCAGGCTGAGGTCCTTGCTGGCGCAGCAACGATGCTTATATGTCTCCACTGGCGTATTAAGGTCTGGTGTCATAGCAACAATCCTACTTCTGCCGCCGTGATGATGGTAAAAGTTCCTTTTTCTCCCTCTTGCCTCCTTCGAAGAGCCCCCACAAAGTGGTGATGGGCGGAATGGTCTATCCTCTCATTATTTGGTCCACCAGTTAGGCCTAATTTCCAAACAACCAGTTTGTGTCAATTGATTTCCAGGCCCCTGCTCCAATTGTAACCTTAGCCTGGTCCTTGAATGGTATCAGTAAACCTTCTCTGTCTAACGACAGGTTTCAGAGTAGCAGCCGTGTTAGTCTGAATCCGCAAGAAGAAAAGGAGGACTTGTGGCACCTTAGAGACTAACCAATTTATTTGAGAACGAGCTTTCGTGAGCATCCGATGAAGTGAGCTGTAGCTCACGAAAGCTTATGCTGAAATACATTTGTTAGTCTCTAAGGTGCCACAAGTGCTCCTCTGTGTAAGTTCATTCTGTCTCCTTAAAGTAGGCCTGCTAGGTCTCCGTTATTACAACAGGTCTTAACTCCAGAGGGGTTACCTAGCTCCTTACCTCAGGCTAGGTCTACTCAGGGATGCAAAAGATGCATGGCTGGCCTGGGCTAGCTGACTTGGGCTTGAGGGGCTGAAAAATTTCTGTGTAGCTGTTGGGGCTCGGGCTGGCGCCGGAGAGAAGGTCTCAGCCTTTCAGAAAGCAGTTTTTAGCCCTGCAGCCTGAGCCTTGCAAGCCTGAGCCAGCTCACCTGTGCCAGCTACAGCTGTGCCCCGGGACTGTTATCACCATGTAGACGTATCCAGTGGTGAGCTGGAGCCAGTTCCCACCAGTTCGCAGGAACCGGTTGTTAAATTTAGAAGCCCTTTTAGAACCGGTTGTTCCGCGAGGGAGAACTGGTTCTAAAAGGGCTTCTAAATTTAACAACCGGCCAAAAGTGGCACCTTAGGTGCCGACTCCATGGGTGCTCCAGGGCTGGAGCACCCCCGGAAAAAATTTGGTGGGTGCAGAGCATCCACCGGCAGCTCCCCACCCCACCCCAACCCCGATCCAGGCTTACCTCCGCTCCACCTCCGCCTCCTCCCCTGAATGCGCCACCCCGCTCTGCTTCTCTGCACCCCCCCCCAGTTTCCCGTGAATCAGCGGTTCGTGCGGGAAGCCGGGGTGGGCTGAGAAGCAGGCGGTGGCTTCGCACTCAGGCCCAGGGAGGTGGAGGTGAGCTGGGGCAGGGGGGCGTGAAGAGGGCTGCCCGTGCCGCAGCAGGTAACCTGGGGGGGGCGCACAGGGGAACCGCCCACCCCCCCAGCTCACCTCCACCTCCCTGGGCCTGAATGTGAAGCCGCCGCCTGCTTCTCAGCCTTCCCTGGCTTCCCGCCAAACAGCTGATTTGCGGGAAGCCGGGGCGGGGGCGGAGAAGCAGAGTGGGGCGGTGTGTTCAGGGGAGGAGGCGGAGCGGAGGTGAGGTGAGCTGGGGCCAGGCGCGGGGTGGGGAGCTGCCGGTGGGTGCTCTGCACCCACCAAATTTTCCCCGTGGGTGCTCCAGTCCCGGAGCACCCACGGAGTAGGCACCTAAGGGGCCACTTTTGATGTGATCAGTGGGGGGAGCGGCCGCTCCCCCTGCTCCCCCCCAGCTACGCTGCTCCGCCCCTAGGAGCCAGAGGGACCTGCCGGATGCTTCCTGGGAGCTGCCCCAGGTAAGCCCCGCCAGGAGTCCCCACCTTGCCCCCCGGCAGGTCCCTCTGGCTCTTAGGGGTGGGGTGGGGTGGGCACCCACTACGGTGGCCCATGAGACCCTCCTGCCCAGTTCTGGGGGCAGTCAGGGGACAGGGGAGAGGGGTGGATGGGGAAGGGGTCCAGGGGGTGGGGGCATCAAAGAACGTGGGGGGTTGGATGGGGCAGGAGTCCTGGGGGACGGGGGTGGGCAACGACCCCCTCGTGGGGTGAGGGGGGAACCAGTTGTTAAGATTTTGGCAGCTCATCCCTGGACGTATCCTCAGTGCCTTAAGTCCTTCTGTGTTTCCTAGGAAGCCAGTTTACAGACTAGGGGGTGGCACAGTAAAGTCATGGCAGAACAAACAGAATATTGACTTCTTTGCTGGCAGACCAGAGCAAATATAATGGAGGCGGCTCTGTGGGCCAGGGATATGTCCTAACACCCTGAAGAGCGGAATCTGTTTGAAAGCTGTTGCGGGGTTGGACCTATCTAAAAACAACATCTTCAGTTGCCTGTGAAAGCAAAAACAACAAGTCTGGTAAAAATCACTTGAAACGACTAAGAACAGCTTGGTGTGTGCTGATGGCAAAATTAAAAGGCAGACATACATACAAACCAATGAGCAAGCTGTGTGAGTCAAGAAATCTGATGTGCACGGTGTGCCTTCAACAGTTTCTTAGTTCCCAAATTACACAGCATTGGACAGAGACACTTGAAAAGCCTCCTGCCACGTATCTGTGCCTTGCCACGAAACACTGGGATCTGGTTTTGCAATGCATTGCCATATTCCAGTGTGAGTTTACAGGAGAACATTTTCCTTCTCATCAATCTGTCTGTCATACCTCACTAAGAAAGAGGAGAGATCACATTTTTTTTATTGTACACCCGCAGCATTGATTATTGCTCCCTGACAGCTTTCTTCCTACCTGAGATTCTCAGCCTGGGGCCTCTCCGGCACTGCTCCACATGCAAGGAAGCAGTAAGAACGTCTGTGATGTTACAGCACAGGCCTGGAATCCAGGTCTGTGTCGGAGGAGAGGGAATTTTAATATTTCCCACTGCCATGCAAAAAGTCCCCCCTCAGCAGAAGGTGAAAGGCCTTACAGGCAAGACAAGGAGCTCGTGTTATGGTGTAAGAGTGGGAGCCAGTGAAGGGCTGCAGAGAGGGAGATGATTTGGTGGGGACAACGAGCCAAAGGGTGAGCTGCAGCAGTGTTTTGATTGAGTTTGAGGTGTGCGGTAGAGCTGGGCTCAAGACCAGAGTGAAGGTGATGACAGTAGTTGAGGTGCAAGAAGATTAAGAGTCTTGGTGGTCTGGACAGACAGGAATGGCTGGCTCTGGGAAATGTTATGTCGGTAGAAATGGCAAGACTGGATGTGGTGGGTCAAGAGAGGGCTGAGTTGAAGACAGGCGTTTAGCATTCTTTCCCTCCTGCCCCTCAACGCACTAAGTTTTACCTCATGAACGGCCAATGGCTGGTACGTGATCTCCAAGGAGGCTACGACCAACGAGCCCTCTTCTTTTGCTTTGTGCTGTGTGGGCTACAAACTCCACTGACCACAACATTTTTGTGCTTGGGGTGACACCTGGGGGTGTCAAGGATAGCAGGAGGTTGGGATGGGTGCTATGCATGGGGAGAGGGAGAATTGTGGGGTGCTTGAGGAAGTCAGGGTGTTGGGGGTAGGAGGAGGGCGGGGCAGTTGGGTGTCAGGTGTACAAGGGGAGCAGGAAGGCGGGGCAGTTGGGTGTCGGGGAAGGAGAGGAGTGGGGTAGGTGCTCTGTATGAGGAGGGCAGGAGAGGTTTCAGGGGCAAGAGGGGAGTGGGGTGGGTGCTGTGTGTGGGGGCAGTCGGGGATAGGAGGGGAGTGGGATAGATGCTCTGTATGAGAGAGGAGGGCAGGAGAGGTGTTGGGTAAGAGGGGAGCTAGGTGGGTGCTGTGCATGGTGAGCAGAGGCAGTCGGGATGTTGGGGGATGGCGATGGAGGCTCTGCATGGGGAGCAAGGGGAGCTTCTGAGCCTTGGTGTGGGGAGGCAGCCAGCTCCAGGCTGGGAAGTGGGGTCCCAGTAGTTCATGTCTGTTTCACTAGGGTGCCAACTTCTGACTTGACTATCTCAGTACTTACTTGCTCCTGGGCCCAATCCTGGGTGCATTGGTGGCCGGGCAGCCCTGCTGGGTCCCACTCTTACCTCTGCCTGCAGCTTGCAGCACCCACCTGGGGACAGAAGAAGTTTTGAGCGGCACAGTATATGCAGTATATGGGAGATTGCTGTATGGCTGCACATGTGTGCTGTTTACAGAGACCACTGGGATTTGCCTTGATGACCGCCAGTGAAATGTGTTTAATATGGGGTTAGTTTCCACAGATGCTAAGACGTCAAGAATTATAACATTCAAAAACCAGTTGGAGAACACTTCAACCTCCCTGGACACTCAATTACAGACCTAAAAGTCTCAGTTCTACAACAAAAAAACTTCAAAAACAGACTCCAACGAGAAACTGCAGAACTGGAATTAATTTGCAAACTGGACACCATTAAATTAGGCTTGAATAAAGACTGGGAGTGGATGGGTCATTGCACAAACTAAAAACTATTTCCACATGCTAATTTTTCTCCCTACTGTTACTCACACCTTCTTGTCAACTGTTTGAAATGGGCCATCCTGATTATCACTACAAAAGTTTTTTGTCTCTTGCTGATAATAGCCCACCTTAATTGATTAGTCTTGTTAGGGATGGTACGGAAACCCCCATCTTTTCATGTTCTCTGTATATATATCTATATATATCTATATATAGAAATATATATCTTCCTACTGTATTTTCCACTCTATGCATCTGATGAAGTGGGTTTTAGTCCACGAAAGCTTATGCGTAAATAAATTTGTTAGTCTCTAAGGGGCCACAAGTACTCCTTTTATAGGTAGTCCTACATTCTCTCTGGTGTCCTTTCTCACCGCACTGTGTCCGAGGTAATCAGGTCATCTTGGCCCACCAGGCAATGTCTGGGTGACATTTAGAGCTGTGGGATTTGGGGCTTAGCCAGAGGGCCAAGACACCTCAGTGATCATTTCCCAAACTCACTGGGACTGGTGAGAATCCACTGGTTCACATGTACCTTTTGCTTTTTACACAGCACACATGACCTGAAGGAACCAGACAGGTTCTAAATAACTGTATGTACAGAATATATACAACACAAGAGGCCTAGCTACATATACACTGCTCCTGTGGTTGGGTTCTGGTGGCTTCTAAATCGCAGAGCGTGGTGAGCACCACTAGAGGACTCATAAGCTATTTAAAGGGATACTACCCTATTCCTTTAAACTACACACAACAAACCCTGTAAATGTTTCTGTGCAAATGCAAGATGTTTAAAAGCAAAAATAGGTGAACTATAATGTCTGTCTGGCAATAGGAGAGGACCTTGACCCTCCATGTTGGAATCATGCCATCCAACTACCCAGTTGTCCCAGTATCTGAAAGAAATAAGCACATGAAAGAAGAACAGCTGGCCCAAGCTGAACCCAGATGACGCAGCTGCTAAAGGAAAGTACCTTGATGAATCAACAGGAAATGTGGCTGCTCCCTCTAACAAGGGCATCTTCCCTTCATTTTCCAGAATGGTCTCAGAGCTCTACTTCATTCATATCTCTGACAAGGCTCCCAAAGAGCAGCCATGGGCAGAAACATGTTTCTCCACCAGCATTTGGGACAGCGACTCTGCTTCTTCCTGGCAGACATGAACCTAGTCACGGTGATCCAGGTTTTCCTCAACTCTGAGCTGGGTACTAAAGCTGAGTGCAGGGCCCAGATGAACACAGAGCCAGTCGGGCCCACAGCAGCACATTGCCTGTGTATCTGGAGGTTTAATGTTCACCAAAGTGCAACAAAGAGGGGATATATACATTCTGTAAGAGTCGGTCATGTGACAATGACAAAGAATCAGTCAATTTCTTCTAACACTGAACAAGGAACTTTATTTGCATAAAATAAACGCAATTATCCTTAAAGCTCCTCAGCTGTCTTTGGCTTCTGCCTAGCAACTTTCCCCTGTCCCCAGTTCTTCTCAGCTTCTTGCTACAGGTTTAAAGAAACAGTGCATTTATCCTCACACCTTCACTCCACCTTTCTTTCTGTATAAACAGTTTTTAACAAGGATTAATATTTAACTAGAAGTCGTAGACCAGTGACCAGTGTCACTGCTCATCCACTTCTGATCAGGGTCCTCACAAGTAGAACTAGGGGAGAATTTTTTGATAAAAGCTTTTTTTCCGGGGGAAAATGCAGATTTGTATGGCCAAAACAGTTTGAGGGAAAGAGCTTGACATCAAAACAGGATGTTTTATTTGACCCCCAAACACATTTTCTTTTTACTTTGAGGTGTCAACAATTTTGAAACATTTCATATTTGGGTTGACCCACCCCACAGCCTCCAATTTTTTGGAATTGCCAGTGAACCACAAAGTCTATTATTTACATTGATCTAGATTCATAGATTCCAAGGCCAGAAGGGACCACTGAGATCGTTGAGTCTGACCTCTTGTATAACACAGGCCAGAGAACCATAGAATTTCCCCCAAATAATTCCTAGAGCAGGTCTTTTAGAAAAACATCCCATCCTGATTTAAAAATGGCCAGTGATGAAGAATCCACCACGACACTTAGTAAATTGATCCAGTGGTTAATTACACTGACCATTAAACATTTATACCTTATTTCCAGTCTGAATTTATCTAGCTTCAACTTCCAGCCATTGGATCATGTTACACCTTTCTCTCCTAGGCTGAAGAGACCAATATTAAATATTGGTTCCCCATGTACATACTTATAGACTGTGATGAAGTCAACCCTTAACTTTCTCTTTGGTAAGTAAGCTAAATAGACTGAGCTCCTGGATTCTGTCACTGTAAGGCATGTTTCCTAATCCTTTAATCATTCTTCTGGCTCTTCTCTGAAACTTCTTCAATCCTTCTTGAATTGTGGGCACCAGAACTGGACACGGGATTCCTGCAGCAGTCACACCAGTGCCAAATGTGCAAGTAAAGTAACGTCTGTACTCCTGTTTGAGATTCCCCTGGTTTTGGATCCCAGGATTGCATTAGCTCTTTTGGTCTGAGGTCTCATGTTCAGCTGATTATCCACCTCTCCTTCCCAGTCGTTTTCAGAGTCACTGCTTTGACTCACAGTTGGTTTCGCCCTAGGCTCTGCGTGTACTTTGCAGTGTCCACTTGAGCTGCATCATAACAGTTATTAGATGCTCACTACGAAATTGCCTATAATTCCCAGACAGATTCTGGAGCAAGATTCTGTGGTGGCCAATCAGCTTGGCCTGGGACTCCATCCCAGGATGTGGGGTGGCGCAGGACGCTGTAGTCAGCCAGCTCGTTGTCTGGGCTTGTCTGTCATCTTTTTACAACTCGTGCCTGGTTCCCCTCCAGAACCCCCTCTCCTGGGGGAGTTCCCTGTGGGGGTCAGCTCAGTCCTGGGGTCCTTTCTGACTCCACTGACCTCCAGTCCCTGGTGCTGCTCCTCAGGTCCAGCTACAGGGTACAGACGGAGAGCAGCAATCCAGAGCCCCTCTCCAGGCTGCAATGTCTGTCTGCCCTAAACAGGGGGAGGGGAAGGGAAGGCTGATCACTGCCTTGGGCTCAGCTCCTCTGGCTACTGATCTCTCTAGCAGCCTCTTCTCTTGGGCAGACTCCTCCCCTGTGGTTAGCTTCACCGTTTTAAGCTCCCCTTCTCCAGGTAGCGCATGTTCTGCAGGTGCGCCTGACTGGCACTGCCTGAGTGCAGGGACGCTTGTTCGGCTTGCTGTCAGTGAATGGGGGCATGTCCCATCACAGATGCATAATGGGAAATAGTCACTGCAGATCACAGGTCACAGCTCCAGGGAGCTTCCAAGCTTGCAGCAGCTCTGGAGGGGAATTTCTGAGGGCTGCAGCCCTTCTTGTTTACATGCAGCAGCTGGATAAACATACCTTAACTCCTGTAGCAGCTCAGTAAGCCAGAAAAGTAGGAGAGATTTACACACTCAACTGTACGGGCTCCTTACCAGGCAGAACGATCTGTTGGGTAAAAATGAAAATCCACTCCTTAACAGCCGATAAATATGGCACCATTAAAATGCGTGACTAGCTGTGTCGGAAATGGGCTTGCACAAGACAAAGTGTATTTGTATGCGAGAGGAGGGCAGCTTCTGGAGGAAATGTTGAGTCACTTGATTTTACAACCAGCTATAAATTGGGGGGTTTTTAGGTGTCGTGCAAGATCACTATAATTTCCCCTCCACACACCTGAAACCAATTATGTTCACAAATTTAACCCTAGGGGACAAAAGTTCTCCATGGATGAATGCGTGTGGCTCCCAATGGGCAAGACTGAAACAAGAGGCTGATCCTGATCCCTCTGTGGGCTATCTGGGCCTGGGGTCTGAGGAGGTAGGAGATAGCAGGTGCTGTGCAACCATTTCCCTCTTCTTCAGAGCCAGTAGGTGGGGAGTGGTCAGGGATGGTGGGAAATGGGAGGAACTTAACTGTGTGGAACTACTGACATTTGCTGCAAATAAAAGGCATTTGGAAATTACTGCCCCTACTAGAGTGAGGAGAAAGGAAGTGAGGAATTGTGAGTCAGAAAAGTGTCTCTAAGGCACAGTACTTCCTGGAGCTGGAGTCCAACCCAAAGGTAGCATTGCATGCCCATACATCTGAGGGTGCTGTGCATGTGGAATGCAAAGACTGCAATACAAGCGCTCATAAACCAGCAAATATTGATCCCAGCTCGTAGCATCCTGTCTCCTCCTCAGCCGCAAGAGGGAGCAGAGGTTTTTATATTGAATTTGCTGGCTTTTGTCAGGTTGTCACTACCTTAACGTTATTTAAATGTAATTTTTTAGTCTAAGAATTTGAATTATACATGGATTCGATTCATTACCAGCACATGCCTAGTAGCCAGTTTCTAAATTATGTTGTTGCTGACTTGAATTATTATAAATAAGACCGTGCCAAATGTCAATTGATTATTCAGAATTAATCAATGGTGGGGGGCGGGGGGAGGGAGAGAGAGAGAGAGAGAGAGAAAAAGACAACTTTGGTTGACGAACAGCAAATTATTTTTTATTCCAGTCATGGTACATATAGCAAGGCAGGAAAATGTGCTGTCCTCAAACCCCCACACAGATAGGTACAAAATAAATGCAGCCTTTTCCTCATTTGAGACAACAAGGCAGTGGTGGACCTGCAGCCAGTTATACACCACTGGAGATGCTAAAACTTCCTGCCACAAATGTTCTGATTTGTAAATATCCATCGTATCTATCACTGTTTTGTTTTTTTTAAGGGCTAGATTGGCACAACCTCCACTCTTCCATGCTCAGGGAAAAGGGAGAGGGCAGCCCTTCTGCTTCTGAAGATGGATAAATGAGGAAGCTTTTGTGGATATTTTCAGGGAGCACCTCCCAATCGTATGGGGCAGCATAGCAGAACACACAAACATTCCCTGTTTGAAATTTAACCAGTGGGCGACAGAGGCTGGGCTGACAGGAGGCGAGTGTGAACAGCTCCATGGCGAGTGAAGAGTAAAGGCTATTTGCCTCTACTCCCACTTGTGATGCAAGTGGGTGGGGAAACAGGGGAGAGGCGGAGCAGCTGTGATTGGTTGGTAAGGATGCGCAATGTTTAAATAAAACACGTGTAAGTGATGAATACAAGTTGTATCTTAATAAGAACACAGCCTACCCATTTTGTCCAGTGACATATTCTACTTAGAAACCCCTGGCACAATTTAGCCCCTAATAATAGTATTTCCAACCTGAGTTTCCAAACATCTTAAGGCAGGTCCCCCAAAATAATGAGATTGGCTTAAAAATCATGACTTATTTTTTTAAAATAATAATTTTGGGTTCTTTTTATTTATCTTCTGGGTTTAGATCCTCTAGGGGGGTCATGTTTTCAAGCTGGGGTTTTAAGAAAAACATCAGATATCGTGATAGTTGGGATAAAATTGTGAGAGTTGGCAACACTGTATACAGCTGGTATAAAACAAGTCTCAGTTTCTAACAATTAGCAGTGCACTCCCTTTATGTGAAAGCTAATGACTTTAAAAAACCCAAACCCATGCTTGATAAGTGTGCTAGCTAATCCGGTATTTGAACATCTAAATGGCTTGAATTGCAGCTGCAAGTTTGCACACACAGTTTCTCATTTCCACCACTTGCAAGCATAAAATGGAGCCGACTTCTGAATGTCTGACCCTAAAGGCAAAATGTTAATGGACAATAAGGTTGGTTTACATTCAGTTCTCTGGCTGGTGCTGAATACTGACCACATCCCACCGTCTATGGGCTTGTCCTCACTACTGGGATAAGTCGACCTAAATTACGCAACTCCAGCTATGTGAATAACATAGCTTAGGTAGACTTACCCTGGTGTCTTCACTGCGCTCCATTGATGGGAGATGCTCTCTGGTCGACTTCCCTTACTCGGGGAGGTGGAGTACTGGAGTCGACTGGAGAGCACTCTGCCGTCGATTTAGTGGGTCTTCGCTAGACCCACTAAATCAACACCTGCTGCATCCATTGCAGCAGGATGGATCTCCCTGTAGTGAAGACCAGCCCTTAGATCTTCCTCCTTATAAGAGGCTATGTCACCTTGTTCTTCTGAAGGAAATACTCTTTCCCAAAGTGGAGAGTCAGACTAGCCTTCATCCTGAGGTATCACAGGGAAAAGCTAAGTCTTATGGTGCTCTCTCTCTTCCCTCCTGCCCCCTTTCTTCTTCTTTTTGCCCAGTTCCATCTTAACTATTGCTAGAATTTCACAGAAAATTATGCTGAGACATGAGGGTGTGTGTGGGGAGAGAGAGACCTCTAGCAAGACCTAAATGGAAAGAAAAATAAAGCAAACCAGAGATGAACGTTAGTATAATTCAAAGGAAAGTTCTGCTACCACGTCTCGCTGTACTCTACAAAACTCATTTATTTCAGGGTCATCCAGTTGAAACCTGTCCCTTCATCACCCTTCACAACATGAAACTCTGAACCCAGAGTGGGAAAAAAATATGTTTGTGAAATTGGGAGGAAGGCTACATGATATATCGTCATTAGCAGGCAAAATTGCTTCTCACTTTCACTATGTTCTATAGAATCATAGAATCATAAAATATCAGGATTGGAAGGGACCTCAGGAGGTCATCTAGTCCAACCCCCTTCTCAAAGCAGGACCAATCCCCAACTAAATCATCCCAGCCAGGGCTTTGTCAAGCCTGACCTTAAAAACTTCAAAGGAAGGAGATTCCACCACCTCCCTAGGTAATGCATTCCAGTGTTTCACCACCCTCCTAGTGAAAAAGTTTTTCCTAATATCCAACCTAAACCTCCCCTCTAACACCCTCAGCCAGAGTTGCTTTCTGTATGGTCCAGTTAGTTTGACGAATTCAGTACAGATGGAAAGGAGTAGGTAGAGAAAATTACCACAGTCCCAAATGTGGTACAAACTGGACAGAATATGGACATGTGGAATGGAGGCAAATCTGGAAGCAGTGTCATCAACAGAGAGAGAAAATGTAACAGACTCCATCAGTGTAAATCAGTGTAGTTAATCGATTTACACCAGCTGATGGCTCTGGTCCTAGGTGTATTGTGTTTTAACATCCACTACCATTCCTGGTTCCTCTGATTGGACAGTAGCGAGAGTAATGGTTTCCTTGAACACTGACCGAGAAAACATCATTATAATGCTAGTTAGCATTTTAAATTTAAATGCCACAGAGCAGCTCGGTTTTATGTGAAAATCAGAGGTAAAGGCAAGTCACAGAGTGCCAGACTGTGAACCCGTTACTCCCAGGAGAGCCCAGTTGAAGTCAGTAGGACAGTTTGAGCAGAAAGGTGCTACCCAAACTGAGTAAGGGGATCAGAACCTGCTCCAGAGACAGAGGCCCCATGGACATTCACCTGCTACAGCATTTCCTGGCTTACTTCTAACTCCAAATTAAATGGCAGTGGGACAATTCATCCCTAGTGTAAATCCACAGGCTTCAATAGTCACACCAGGGATAAATCTGGTCTGTGTCATATTTACAGTGTTGTCCACACTCATGGATCAGATCTGGGTCCGGTTCTGTTCAATATCTGCACCAGTGATTTAGATAATGGCATAGCGAGGACACTTATAAAATTTGTGGACGATATCAAGCTGAGAGGTGTTGCCATTGCCTTGGAGGATAGGATTAACATTCAAAATGATCTGGACAAACTGGAGAAATAGTCTGAAGTAAATAGGATAAAATTCAATAAGGACAAATGCAAAGTACTCCACTTTGGAAGAACAATCAGCTGCACACATACAAAATGGGAAATGACTGCCTAGGAAGGAGTACTGCGGAAAGGGATCTGGGGGTCATAGTGGATCACAAGCTGAATATGAGTCAACAGTGTAACGCTGTTGCAAAAAAAGAGAACATAGTTCTGGGATGTATTAGCAGGAGTGTTGTAAGCAAGACACGAGAAGTAATTCTTCCGCTCTATTCCGCGCTGATTAGGCCTCAACTGGAGTATTGTGTCCAGTTCTGGATGCCACATTTCAGGAAGGATGTGGACAAATTGGAGAAAGTTCAGAGGAGAGCAACAAAAATGATTAAAGGTCTAGAAAACATGACCTATGAGGGAAGATTGAAAAAATTGGGTTTGTTTAGTTTGGAGAAGAGACGCCTGAGAGGGGACATAACAGTTTTCAAGTACATAAAAGGTTGTTACAAGGAGGAGAGAGAAAAATTGTTCCCTTTAACCCCTGAAGATAGGACAAGAAGCACTGGGCTTAAATTGCAGCAAGGGCAGTTTAGGTTGGACATTAGGAAAAACTTCTCTGAGGGTGCTTAAGGACTGGAATAAATTGCCTATGGAAGCTGTGGAATCTCCATCATTGGCGATTTTTAAAAGCAGGTTAGACAAACACCTGACAGGGATGGTCTAGTTAATACTTAGCTCTGCCACGAGTGCAGGGGACGGGAATAAATGACCTCTCAAGGTCCCTTCCAGTCCTATGATTCTATGATTTTATCATGACTCTTGTGATATTTGGTGTTTTTTTCTTAAAGCCCCAGCTTCTAGAGTCTTGTCATTGCAGGAGAATCTAGCCTTGTGGTTGCCGAGAAAAGATTGAAAACTTCAACCCCCAAGACAAACTCCAAATGTCTTAGTTTTTTTTTTTTAAATCTCATTATTTGTAAGCCAGTTCCATGATTTCATTTTTTTAGGGCCTGACTCATGATTTTTAAACACTTGGTGTTGCCAGTCCCATGATTCAGAAATGCAGCAGGGATACATGGGGGCTGAATCAGTACTGCCAATGCCAAGCGTTCAAAAATTATGACTCAGACACCCCACAATCAAATAGTAAAGTTTTCAAATAGTAAAGCTGGAGTTTTCAAATAGTGAAGTTGGGGTTACTTTTTACTTGCCTTCTGTTTTTTTGAGCCTTTAAGGTGCACTTGCTTCCCATTTCCAACTTGTCTCTGCAGCCATGAGGGTTAGAAACTTACTTTAAAAAAATAAAATCTGAGATTCTCCCGTATTCATATGATTCCAGGAGCTGGGGGTTCACAAAGAACACCAAATATCATGAGACTCGCAGTAAAATCGTGAATAGCAACCTGAGGCTGGATCAGCACTTGAGTAAGAGACAGGGTGGTAACTTGGGAATAGGGAGGGGAATGAACTGTGATCCCCCCACTGCCTGCCCACTCCCTGCCCATCTGTGTGGGAACAGTAGTAGCAGCCTGGAGGTGGCTGCCCTGCCCTGACTCAGACTGGCAATACCGGCAGTCTGTGTAGGATTCCTGACAAACCCTTACTCCCTTGCTCAGGTGTGCAGCCAGGCTTGCCGTTGACCCCAAGGTAATTCAGCTATATTGCTAGACATGGACGCGTAGGGTAGGCACGTTACCTTTTCACCTCCTGACCTACAGCTGTGCTTTCTCCTGCAGCCAGCAGTTTTCCATCTCTACTTGAAAAGCTGAAGAGCCTCCACTCTCCTTTCCAATCATCACGCGGTCACCATCACATTAACTAAAAATCATGTCTCTGCATGTTGCTGTGAAGAGCCATTGATTACAGATTGCCATAGCCAAATCAGAGACAAAAACTAAATAACAGGGCTTCCAGCTAGCACCAGGAGCCTGTGGGATTCAAGGGGGGGCACGTGGTGTTTTAAAGGTGTTTATAATTCAGCTGTAGCAACGTAGCATTTATTACCCGTGCACGTTTATCCAGCGCCCTAATGTGGTCTGTGCGGGTGCGCGCATCAGTCAGATCATCTGCTGACTTCATTTCATTTCGTCTGGAAGCCTTGAAATAGAAACCCTGCAAAGGCCTGTAAGCATAGCATGGTGAGTGTGACAGAAGGAGAGAATCACAGGGGTGCACTGCATGTCGCATAAAATAAAAGCCCGCACCCACTGGCTTGATTCTGCACTTCTCAGTGTAAATGATAGACCAGAAGTAACACCGCAAAAAATACTTCAGGGCTTTTCAATACCATGTGAAATGCGCAGTGTGCAATTAACCTTCCACTCCCTCCTGTGTGGCAGTTTGTAATAGAAAACACAGGAAAGACAATCGGCTCAGGACCTGCCAGAGGGTATTTTTCTTACATTCTCTGAGTTTTTATATCTTCGGTTCTTTCTGTAGACTCAGGGCCCAGTGTGAGGCCAATGAAGTCCATGGGAGTCTTTCCATTTTGACTTCACTGGGCTATATATCAGGTGGTTAGAAAAACCATTTAAAAACAAGGCAAAGTTGAGTCATGGCAGTGACGGGGGCTGGCTGAAAAATTTCCATCAAAACTGTTTCTTGACAGATGCGTGGGTTTCTGATTAAACAAATTGTTTTACAAAAAGTCCTGCCTGAAAGCCAAAATATTTCAGCTGAAATCTGAAATATGTTGATTTGGAAAGGCTGTTGGGGTGCCTTATGGGAGCTGTATTTTCATTGCCTCATGTTCCCATTCTCTTCTACGCGCTCCTCTGCCAGACTACGTTTCCCCTGCACCATGGCTGGGAACTCCCATGATATACCAGCTCCCTTCTCCAAGAGGGAAAACCTTGGTGCCTCATAGAAGATGTAGTCTGCCCAGGGAGCCTAGCTTATAGAGGAGAGTGGGAGCTTGAGGTACCTGAACTACAACTCCCATGACACACTGCAACAGTATTTCCATATCAAAACATTTTTATTTTTTGGCCACAATATTTTGGATTTTGACTGAAAATTTTCATTATTTAAATTTCCACTGAAAAAACTGAAATTTTATGTGGGAAAAAGTAGATGAAAACAAATTTTTTGGAGCAGCTGTCACAGTCTTAGCATTAGAAAACAAGGCAATGTTGTCATCTGTACAATGATGGAATAACTAAGGTATTGTTATGACAGTGCCAAACTCTAGAACTGTACACTTCTGAGTTTTTGCAGGAAGTTATACAATTTATTACACCCCAAAATTAATTCTCATAAGGCACGCTATTTCTGGATAAATGTAGAAACCTTCTTGCTCTTCCTCATCGTCTTCCTTCCCCTTCTCCACATCCCTATTTAAAATAAACGTGGGCATAATATTTAAAATGATCTTAGAAACATAAAATAGCTATCTGCTTTTGTGTTGTCAAGTTTCTGACACAAAGTTTTGTATAAAATATTTCTTGTCAACTTAACTGCTTATTGAAGTTGGATGCTACCTTTTTATTTCATTTTTTAATTATTATTATTATTTATTTGCACAATTGGGAAGCCTGGGATAAGGTTACTTTTAATTAGTCATTTCTTGGACATCACATGGTATTTATTCCAGTTCACTGGGTGGCTGGGCCTTCTCCATATGGTAAGGATAAGCCATTTGGATGAGTTTTTCAGATGCTTGCTTGCTCTGAGCCAATAGGAAAGAGCCAGTGGCTGATTTTTCAAACGTGGGAGCACAGAACTGCACACATATTTTGTGTGTGTCCAGTTCATGTGTAGGCAAATTGCAGAGTGCACACATAGATCTCAATTTGTGTGCACAAATACTCACAAGCATGTGCAAAATCAGGGTTTGCTTGCATTCCCAGTAGTTGTGTGTGATCCAATCAGCAGCTATGTGACACACAATGTGTAACGATTTTGAAATATAGCCTTTGTTGCTTGCAATTTCCCGATCGGCCTAAACTCCAGGGTTTCCCTAGAAAGCAATCCCTGTCAGCCAGTAGCGGCAAGAAGTGGCTTTCTACAGTTCCCTGATACCATGCAGTGGCCCTTGTGGTGAAGGGCATGGTATGAGACTATAAATAGACTAGAGGAACAATACCCTCTCAAGACCACCACAGACAAAGAGCCATGTGATGGGGTGTCCACCCCATAATAGGCAGAATGGTTAAATTAGGTTAAATAACCTGATAGGCTGCACCTGGGAGAGAGCCAGGGATTGAAAGATTGATTGATGGATTGTAGCCAAGAAGGAACAGGCAGGGCTGATCTAAAGCCAGGAAGATGGCAGCGGTAAGGGGCTGCAGGGGAAGTAGTTTGCCATCACTCCCTGGGGGAAAGGAGGCATGTTTGGGGAGTATGGAGTTAAGTGACCTGCAGTTACTCCCTGTGGGGAAGGAGTTTGGACTGATAATCCCGGGGGGGGGGGGGAGGGAGGAGGGGGAAGAAGATGTAGGGAAAAAACAACGGGATCTGGGAGAAAGTAAACTGCCCTGCACTACAACCCGGAGTAGAGGGCAGGCCCAGCCACTGGGGAGGTGGCACAGACCAGGCAGTGGAGCAGAAGATTGCCTGGGGCAGTTGTCCTATAGGACTTTGCTACTCCAGAAGGGGAGGAATATAGTGACCTGGCCAGAGGGCCAAGCCACAAAGAGAGAGTGCTCTGAGTCACAGATAGAGGTGGCAGGGTGTGCGAATGAGTGGCAGAAGGAGCTAATCCCCAGAGCAGCCAGGTGGAAGTGCCCTAGCAATGTGTGGACCCTGTGACAGGCCATGATCTCTAGGACTGCCCAGCTTGCATGTATGATGGAATTGAACCCAGCTCCCTTGAGGCAAAAGCTGAAAAATTCACTGCCCTTCTTATTTGGACACCTGGGAAGGTATGTGGGTTCAACAGATCACCTGTAACCATACGTGTAAAGGAGTGCATATGTGAGTACTCCTACTGTGGCAAGACACCAGAGCACGAATAAGAAGGCATCAGCAGTGGTATCCAGTGGCATGAGAGATTTCCACACCTCCCATCCTCCTGCTGCCCATATATGAGATGCAATATGTGACAAAGAGCCAGAATAAGGGGCCCCAAAAAGGATTCCTGCAGGAAATGGTAGAACGCTGTGGGATTCACTGTTTGGAGGTAAGTAACACTCTCTGACTAGGGTTCCGAACCTTCCAGGATTGTCCTGGAGTCTCCAGGAATTAAAAATGAACCTTTAATTAAAAGGTTATGTCATGTGATGAAACCTCCAGGAATATGGCCGATCAAGGTTGGCAACCCTATCTCTGACACCTCTGTTTCATGGTTATTTATTACGGATGTAAGTTATTTTCAGCAATAGAAGTGAGGGTGCTTCAAATTTATGTGGAATGTAGAGAACTCTGGGACTCAGTTGGGGATATCTGAGAAGCACGTCTCTCTCCCTCTCTTTCTCTGTCTTTGCCTACATGATATACACGTGTCTGCTTTATTCTTCAACCCAGACTTTCACAAGCCAGACCATTTAAACCAATTTGTTTTCTTTGCATGTTGTAAAGCAAAACCTAATCTTCCCCCCAACCCCAGAATTTCATGCTAAAGCAAAATTTCAGGGTGGGGTGGCAAAATACCCCAAACAAAATGGTGAGCATAAATGCTTCTGCTTTTGCACTGCTCAAACTTGGTTGATTGCGCTGTAAATTGGGAGCCAAGGGTGTGACTGGCACTTGTGTGGGGAGGAGGAGAGAAAGGGAGAGACAGGAAGAGCATAAGGAACGTCCGTTATCTCCCCTGCTTATTTGTCCATGTGCATTATGTAATGGGACATTACAAGAGCTTCCCTCGCCATGTATACCCCCAGGGCGATCCCCACGGAGCAGGCTGATAAGGGCAAGATCATTGCCATGTTCTCCTTTCTGGCACCAGCTCATGCAGCCTGTTTCCCTTCCTTGACCATGGCAAGCTGGGGAGGTACAAACAATGGCAATGGATCTGTGGCAAGGTTATGGATTTGCTTTGGGATGAGTGGTAGGTGTTTACAGTAGAACCAGCAACATATTTCATGTAGTGATCTGATTAGTATTTGAACTTTTTAAGCATGGTAATGAGCAGTCCCTATCCTGCTATAGCTTTTTTAATTGTTGTGACATTGTGCAACTAGTCTCACCTTTGTGGAAGGATACCAACCACACTTCCAAATCCTGGTTGTTCTGATGCATCATGGGAAATGTAATAGTCTTTTCAAAGAGAACCATCATGGTCTCCTTCAACCTTTTCTATACTGAAATCTCTTTTCCCATAGCAGGAGTCTCCTCTGGGAACACCGCTCCCATCTAGCTGGGACCCCTCTCTCTGTGGCAATATGGGAAGGGCATGGGGGTTGAGCGTAACAGGATGAAAACTCATGGACTATGATGTAGTCCTAGAGACAGTCCTATTCTTCCCATCAGGTATGAAAATGTTGATGAATCTAAGGCCTGACCAGTCATGAAGCACATAGTTAAGATGTCCTTAGTCAAATGCATAGTCAGCATTTTCAAACTTGAATGCCTGAAATTTGTCACCTGTAATCCAAACTCATTTAAGTGCCTAAACATGGATTTGAGGTGCCCAGCACTAGGCACCCATCTTTGAAAATATCAGCCTAAGCTTTTATAAAACAAAATAAACATTTCCAAGTAGCAATGGAGATCAGAAAATCAGTCTAACCTAAGAAATTAGTAACTCTGCTTTCAAGATAACTAATTTCAGATGCAGGCTGTAATGAGTTGCACCAGTCTATCACCTTTTATTTATCATAGGCATTTTTAGCCAATAGGAAAAGTGTTAGTTGTATGTATTTCAACTTAGACCATGCATACATGTGAAATAATTAACCCGTTATTTCTTGGATTGCCACACTGTGTAAAGCTTATGTCTAAAATCACCATAAAGTCTCATGGAGAGTGTTTTGTACTGTCTGACAACATTGAAGTAGGACTTTCACATCAGATGGCTAAATGCTGCCAAAGAGACAAAAGGTTTCTGACACATCAACGTATAAGGCAGACTCAAATATATTTAACTTCACTTGGCTACTACAGCTGCTAATGCCAGAACAATCTGATATGTGAAATATGCTGGAATATAAACATTTAAAAACATATTTCAAAGAGATTCATTGCTAAGACTGTATGGCGCACTGGAAATCTCATATACATTACATAGGGTTTTTTTTTTAAAAAGAAAGAATTAATTGCCTGGCCTGAAATGTATTGGAATAACTCAAGAGAAGCAGGCTTTTAAAGCTGACATAAATCAATGAAAGTCCTAGCTCAGGATTATCTTCTGGCACGAAACAATCAATGAGCTTGGAAGGGCTGTTTTCTGAAAGCTCGTCACTTTAAACTATTATAGTAGCAGCCGTGAAAAACTAGAGATTTAAATGAAGCCGTTTTTGGATCAAATTTTCACTAAGGGCCTGTGTAGTGACTGTTTCCAGGGTGACTAGGTAGTTGATTTTCCATCCTGGGACCGGGGAGGGTGCATAAAGAGGCGCTAGCTAAAGTAGCGTTAGCTTTCAGAGTGCACTTGTGTCTTCAGCTCCTCGTTGTGCCTCTATGCACCCTGCAATGTGGGGCTGAACCCATTTCAAATCAGGTGGCAGTTGGGGGAATGCGCACGTTCCCCACGCTTCCGGCATTCCATAAAAACCTCCATCCCTCCACCGAGGACCTCTCCAATTCTGGCTACTTCTCCATAGTGGAGGGGAGGAGGGAGGGTGAGCGTAGATCTGAGAAGGCAACCCAGGCAGGGAACAAATTCACTTCAGTAAGTGCCCTCTTTTTCCTTCATGACAGTGCAGGTGTAAAAGTTGACCCATGCCGATCATCGTGCAGCATCGAGGCCTAAATGAGCATTACATTGTTCTCTCGAGGCCGCTAGACTGGGGCTCCAATTAGACTGCCACAGGGGGGCAAATTCCACTTCCAAAGGCTCCGATGAGAGCCCTTCGGTCAATTATAATGGGCCCGATCCTCCTCTCACCCTGTTCTAAAATAGGAGCATCCCCACTGAAGTCAGTGGACTTCAATGGCAATATGCTGGAAAGAAAGCGATGTGAGGAGAGAGTTATGCCTCAGGGTTCGGTCCCAGGAATTGATAGAGCTTCGTCTTTTATCTTAGCTGCCCTGCAAACATATAGGATGGGAGGTGGCCTCTCACACAGACAGGTCTCAAACCATTAACACTTACGTCACACCCTAAGCAGACTGGTAGCCCATGAGTCCAGCTCTGTACTGCACAATCGGGTTCCCAAGGGAGATGATGATAACCATACTCGCACTGAGTAGCACTTTACTGCAGGAGGGATCTCACTCACTTCAGTGGGAGGATTAGTGGAGTAAGCCACTATCTCACGCTGGTTAATATATCAGACTCTGGCCTTTAACCTGCAGTGACAGGCAATCTGAATACTGCTTGGTGGCTGTCTGTCTCTTTAAACAGTCAAGTATGTATCACTGCATATCTAGTTGTGATAAATGAAGGGGGGTGGGGTAGCTCCCTTTTATGGACACCCAGCCAGCCAGTGGCTATAGAATCCCTCTTAGTAGCTGTTCTCTAATTGCTCTACCTCTAAAGGGTTAAAATGTCTCACTGCTATGCATAGGTAAAAGGAAGTGAGTGGGCACCTGGCCAAAAGAGCCAATGGGAAGGCTAGAACTTTTTAAAATTGAAACAAGACTCCTCTTTTGTCTGTCTGTGGTTGTTCTCCGGGGAGAGGCAGACAGAGCAGCTATGCTGTAAAAAGCTTGGGCCAGGTATGAAAACCCATCAGTATCATACCTAGAAACTACTCATTTGAAACCCCAGATATGTAAGTAGATCAGGAAATGTCTAGGAAGACGCGATTAGGTTGATCTCTTTTATTCCTTTATGGCTTGTGGATTCCTCTGTGCTAATCCCAAATGCTTTTTGTTTTGCCTGTAACCTTTAAGCTGGACCTCAAGAAAGCTATTCTTGGTGCTTAATTCCCAAGTGCACCTTCCTGGGCTCTCAAAGGGGTTCTGCACTTGGGTGGTGGTAACATTTACCAAGCCAAGATCAGAAAGAAGCTGTAACCTTGGGAGTTTAATACAAGCCTGGAGTGGCCAGTATTAATTTTTAGAATCCTTGCGGGCCCCCACCTTCCGCACTCGAAGGGCCAGAGTGGGGAATCAGCCTTAACACTAGTGTATTAGCCACAAAAACCACTGTGTGTAACTGCAGTAGTCGCCTCTACACGGTGACCAGTAATGCACACCTGCAAGCCTTGGATGCTTGTTCCTGCATTAGTCCAGAAACATAGCTCCATTCCTGTAGTCCAGGGGTGGGCAAACATTTTGGCTTGAGGGCTGCAGCTGGGTATGGAAATTGTATGATGGGCCATGAACGTTCACGAAATTAACAATTCAGAGATATTCAAATAAACTCTATTTAATAAAGATACATTTTAGTGAAAATAAACATAAAACCTTACTTACTATTATAACTGTACCATCATAACAATGTATTACAATAATTAAACCAAATTTAACCCCTTTCCGTGCCCTCTCTGATTAATGTGAACAATGCAGCTGGTCACCCTTCTTTACAATGGCATCAAAGTCTGGTGTCATTCTCGTTGTGGAAATCCGCAATACTGAGTTGAGATGCTGGTCGGTTAACTGGGATCTGTAGCAAGATTTATTGTAATTCAGCACGGAAAATGTTTGTTTGCACACATAGGTGGAGCCGAACAAAACAAGGATTTTCTGTGCCACCTTGCGGATATTTGGGAACTTTGTTTCACTCAAGGAGGCATAAAACTTGTCCAGTTTTTCTGAATTGTACTTTTCCTTCAAGGTGGAATCGCACTGGAGATCAATGAGCTTGTGGGGCTTTCTTGTAGTCAAATGACAGTGGGCATGACACCAGCTCCAGTGTCTTCTCTATCGTCTCAAAGTCAGAGAATTGACGAGAAAATTCTCTGTGCAAGTCATTCAAAATTTTGCTGTACTTTTGTCTCTGCTCTGGTGACACGTCCAAGTATTTCACTGTTGGAAAGTGAGTGAACACTTTGTCCTTAATTTGTTTTGAAAACAAGACTAACTTGGCTTTGAAAGCTGTCACACTAGAATACAATTTGTGTACAAACACATTCTTTCCTTGCAGTTTTACTTTAAGTTCATTTAAATGTGCCAAGATATTCACACCAAAAGTGAGGTCACACACCCAGTTTGAATTCTTTAATTCAGGGAAATCATTTTCTTTCCCCTGCATCTCCAGAAAAGTGCAAATTTCATCTCTGAGCTCCCACACTCGCTGCAATATCTTTGCTAGGCTGAGTCAGTGGACATTTGTATGATCAATTAAATCCTGGTGTTCGGCGTCAGTGTCTTCAAGAAGGGAAATGAATTGCCGATGATTAAGTCCCCTTGCTCTTATGTAGTTCACTATTTTCACTAATGTGTGAACAACATAATCAATGTCCAGGACATTTTTGCAGAGGGCCTTCTGATGTATAATACAATGCAGAAAAATCACCTCTATATCAGGGACGTCTTCTTTTACTTTGTCCTGAATTCTTTTTAAAAGTCCTATGGTTTTCCCAGTTAAATTTGGCCATCCATCTGTGATTACATTTGCCAGTTTACTTCAGGGGAGCTTGAGATGTTCAAGGCAGCCAGACACTCTGTCATATAAATCCGATTCCTTAGTTGTGCCTTTCATTGATTCCATTGATACAATTTCCTCTGTGATTTCAAAATTGTCATCAATTCCTCTGACAAAAATCAGTGACTGTGCTGTGTCCTTAATGTCGGTGCGGTCATCGAGAGCTAACGGAAACAACGTAAAGCCCTGTGCTTTCTTGTTCAACTCAGAAGCCAAATGTTCATCAATCACTTCTACACGGTGAGTAACAGTTCTTCCTGACAAATGAATGTTCTCAAATTTGTTTTGGTATTCTGGGCACAGCATGCCAGCAACATCAACCCTGCATTCTTTCCAAAACTCCCCTTCAGCAAAAGACTTATTTTGTTTAGCTATTTTAAATGCCAGAACATAACTTGCCTTTGTTGTGGCTTCCAGAACTGTAGCTTGTCACACATATATATTTTGCTGAAAAAATATTTTGTATTTCATTCTTTATTGAAAACCTGACACTCACTGTCCACTTTTTTTTTTTTTTGCAGCGCTCATCTTTGAATGGGAAAAGAAAATCCTAACTGCTGCCCTTATTTCAAACAGCTGTTTGAAAAGATGGCACGTGCTGTGAAAAATCTGGGCCCTCTCTCTAGCCTGGATTTGTCGGGTGTCAGTGCCCCTGACAATTCTGAGCCACGGCACTTTATGCCAGAACCCACGTGGACGAGAAGTGGCAGAGGCAGGTGTAAACTCAACTGTAACTTTATGCCCCAGCCTCCCCTCAGAATGTTCTTACTGTTGTGAGTTCTGTTTGCACTGTTGCGTTCATTAAAAGTTTGTATGTAGTAAGGGATGTTACCGAGGTGGGGCAGAGGACTCCTGGGGCGTGGCACGTGGGGGGCTCTCCGGGGCGATACCAGGGACCTTGCTGGCAAGGCAGCTGTGCCACGTGCAGAGGCACACGAGCTGGGAGGGGTGCAGCTGCGGCCCCTCGGCGGTTCCCCTCCACTCGCGGCTCTCGAGGAGGAGACCGGGAAGGGATTGGGCGTGCTGCCGCATCGGGGCGGTGAATTCGCACCTGCTCAATGTGGCTCTTCTGCATGCTGGAAGAATCTTCCGGGAATATGGTGCTCAAAGTCAAACTGCTCATCAGGGCTGGGCATGCCGGGTGGCGCACGGAAAGCCCCTGACTCTGCTCCCTGGTGGGAGCTCGTGGGCTCAATAAAAACATGTCATAGTCCATAAGCGTCCCGCGAGCTGTAGTTTGCCCACCCTGTTGTAGTATGTGGGTGTAACGCCGACAGACCCCAGTCGGCGGCGGGCAGGATTGAACCTGGGATCTCTGAAGCTTAGTGCATGAGCCTCTTCCGCATGAGCTAAAAGCCAACTGGCTGTTAGCTAAGGCTGTAGGGCAGACTCATTAATCTCTCTCTCTAAGTGGTGTCAGTGCCACTAGGTAGGACAGAACACCACACCCAGGAGATGTGTGGGTTACATAGGCACCTCACAACACCTCTTTGCTGTCAGGAAGCACTATCATCCCAGTTCACAGATGGGAACTGTGGCACAGAGGGCCAGTGACGCCCATTGATTACCTCTGTGATTTGCCCAAGGCGACACAAGAAGCATGAGACACAGCAGGATCTGAATCCTGGTTGCAGGCCAGGCCCCTAACCCTTGGACCATCCTTCCTTTTCCTCTTTCCAACAGCCAGCAGTGACTAGGACTAGTGAGAGAGATCATAACATGGCAGCTCCAAAGTCAAAGCGGCATGGTGGAGACTTGCAAGCAGGCATAGATTTGCTTTTGTGCTTTCTAGGTCACAGGCTGTCAAGGTTCCTTCCCCACTCTGAATTCTAGGGTACAGATGTGGGGACCTGCATGAAAACCTCCTAAGCTTACTTTTACCAGCTTAGGTTAAAACTTCCCCAAGGTACAAATTAATTTTACCCTTTGCCCTTGGATTTCCACTGCCACCACCAAACTTTATCTGGGTTTACTGGGAAACGTAGTTTGGACACGTCTTTCCCCCCCAAAATCCTTCCAACCCTTGCACCCCACTTTCTGGGGAAGGTTTGGTCAAAATCCTCACCAATTTGCATAGGTGACCACAGACCCAAACCCTGGGATCTTAGAACAATGAAAAAGCATTCAGTTTTCTTACAAGAAGACTTTTAATAAAAGTAAAGGAATCACCTCTGTAAAATCAGGATGGTAGATACCTTACAGGGTAATTAGATTCAAAACATAGAGAATCCCTCTAGGCAAAACCTTAAGTTACAAAAAAGACACACAGAAAGGAATAGTCATTCTATTCAGCACAATTCTTTTCTCAGCTGTTTAAAGAAATCATAATCTAACACATACCTAGCTAGATTACTTACTAAAAGTTCTAAGACTCCATTCCTGTTCTGTCCCCGGCAAAAGCAGAATACAGACAGACACAGACCCTTTGTTTTTCTCCCTCCTCCCAGCTTTTGAAAGTATCTTGTCTCCTCATTGATCATTTTGGTCAGGTGCCAGCGAGGTTACCTTTAGCTTCTTAACCCTTTACAAGTGAGAGGATTTTTCCTCTGGCCAGGAGGGATTTTAAAGGGGTTTACCCTTCCCTTTATATTTATGACACAGGCTTAATTTTCTCGGAGCAAAGCTTGACAGCGGCCGCACTGGGCGACTGAAAATGGCGAGGCGCGTTTCGCTGGATGATCTCTCCATGCATGGGCTGGCAGCGGGACGTTGGCGTTTATGGGTCGTCATTACCCTTATTAGGGAGACTGTCTGCTCCGTATCACTGACATTTGTAAATGGCTTCGTTTAGCTGTCACTAGTGCACTAATTGATGGAGGCTTTAATTAGTGGCTCTGGGATGGCAGGTGGAGAGCAGTAAGTGGCAAAATTGCATACTGGCTTCATGAGGAATTTAGTGTGTCCGGCTGTTGGCGGCTGTGCATAAGGGAAGGCTGACAGGGAGGAGGGAAAAAAGTAAATACATTCAGCAAGACGGATGGGAAATAAAGGTCTTCTGAAAGATGGATTATCCAGGTGTCTGATGTTGTTTTCTGAGCAGAGGCATGGAGCCAGCGTACTTGCTGTCACAAACTCACTGAGCCAAATAACTCTCGACCAGGGCTGACATTTTATGATTATCCTGATCCTGAGAGTTGGTCCCAACAATAGGTTTTCGATTCCACCTCAAAGCCTGGAAGCAGCTGCTCCGCATATTTACAACTTCTGCAGACAAGATAGCGAGTGGGGCCATGAGAAGTGAGCAGGCCTTGCTGAGAAGATCAGAGAAGGATTCTTCAATAGCTCTTGCTCAGTTATTTAAAAAGGGAGAGAGAAAATTTCCAGCTTCTGAATTGTCTGCTCAGAGGGCGATTTTTTAAAGACACAAATAGCAGTTAGGTGCCCAACTCCCATTGACGTTCAGTGGGAGTTAGGTGTCCAATTGCCACTTGTGCCTTTGAAAAATCTTGCCCTGAGCTGATCTATGTAACCTTGTGCTCCAATAGTCACTGTGTCTGTTTGCTCACTTCCTGGTCTCCATTGGGTCCCCCCTACTTGTCATGCCTTATCTCTGTTTAGAGTGTAAGCTGTTCGGGGTCAAGGCTGTCTTTATCTGTACGGGGCCCTGATCCTGATTTGTCTCAGGGCATTACTGTAATGTAAACAAATAACACCACCGCTTCCTCCTCCTCATGAGAATGGCGACAGTTCCAACGGCAAGTAATTGCTCACTTCTGTGTAATATTTTGGGTGCCATTTCAACTACTCTTACAAGTTCTGTTTAACTGACCATGTGGTCGGTTAAATCTCAGGAGGAATGCTGTGTTGTTAGCTGCGGTGCAGCTCCTTTTAGAACCTGAGCAACTGACCAGTAAAGTCTGTTCCCCGCTGAGCTTCTACAGCTAATAAAAAGGGAAAGAATCATAGAATCATAGAATCTCAGGGTTGGAAGGGACCTCAGGAGGTCATCTAGTCCCACCCCCTGCTCAAAGCAGGACCAATCTCCCCCCGCCACCCCCTCAAAAAAACAAACAAAAAAACCCAGCAGCACAAACAGAGGCCTTCACATGGGCTGAAAACCAGCATTGTGGTAAGGCAACAATTTCAGTTTCCTATCGCCACTGCCACACCCACCCTGTGAGGTTAGGCCCACAAAACACAATAACTTTGCAGAAGCATCTGTGTGATGAACGCCTCCATGTAGCACCAGACAAACATGGCCTAAGGCAGAATATTAAGCAGCCTGAGTACATAATATCGACCCACTACGCCTAATGCAAATGAAACACATTCAGGATTAGCATCTCTTTGTGATGCAAGAAGCTGTGTAGGGATAGGGTAGTAGCCCTTTAAATGGCTTGTGGCCCTTACAGGGTTCTGTGTTTCCGAAACCTCCCAAACCCTGCCGAAGCAGCAGTGTATGTAGGTAGCCACGCCTTGCATGTTACACATGTCTCGTAAACACCGTTATTTGGTTCCCACCATGCCTGTGTGGTTCCTTCATCTCCAGTATCTTGTGGACAGAGCAAAGACACAACCCTGGGGCATCATGCCACCTGACAGAGGGCCTGGTTCACATTTGCTCTGCCCTGCATAGTCATGTTCACCAATGCAAACTGACTGTAAAATGCTACCAAAGGAGAATGGGTTTCACACCTACTTTGCAGTGGTGTAGACGACTACAGCAGGAACAGGACAATACGACAAATGCCTGATACAACTCAGGCATCAGAAACCTACGGACGAAAGGATCGTGCCTGAAATCTGTTCAGAAAAAAACCTGGCTGGCGAAAAATTAGCCTGTTGCACCCTGCCCTGAAAGCAGATGTATTCTAGTCCAACAGCAGCCACCAGAGGGTCTACAGCTGGAGGCCACAGTAAACGAAGCAAAACAATCAATAATAATTTTTCTTCACACAAAATAAAGTAAAAAAAAATGCTTGCAGGATAGAGGAAATAGTTGCAAAGGTCATTTAATACAGAGCTTTTCTACATGAAGGCCATCCACCACAAACCTATCGATCATACATGATTGCTAGCCAATCTTCCCGGCCTGTAATTTCTCCATCTAAAGAGAGGGCAGCAAGTCCAACGCTCTGATGAAACTTTTATGAAGGGGAATTTACACTGGTTGTACCTGATGGCAGGTTGGGAGCTGATTAAATGAGTGGGTTTTTTTTAACATGGGGTCAGAAAGCCTTGGCAGATTAAAAGAGGAGGTACGGCTTCCTGGTGTACATTCCCTCTTCAGGGCATAGCTGGTAGAAATTGCTAATGTGGTTCAAGGTGAGTTTGGTAACAAGGACTCAATGAAAGGGGATTTTGCCGCAGACAGGTACGGCCCATCCAAAGGTGATGATCTTGGGGGAGGGGGAAGGGGGAAGGGCAGGCTGCTAAGAGGTCAAGGGGAGGTGGGGTAGCCAGTGGTTTGTGGGCTAGGTTGGGACTCTGGAAACCAAGGTTCAGTTCCCAGCTCTGCCACAAACTTCCTGCTTGGCCTCAGGCAAATCACGTGATTGTTCTGTGCTTCATCTGAACAACGGGAATAACGTCACTTCCCTACTTCACAGGGGCATTGTGAGGAGAAACGCATTAAAGGTTACGAAGTGTTCAGATACTAAGGTTGTGGATGTCAGATAGGGTTGTCAACCCTCCCGGATTGGCTGGGCATCTCCCAGAATCGAAATCGATCTCCCAGTGGCTACTGAAACCAATCTGGGAGATTTTAATAGTCCGCTAAAAGTCCATTTGGCAGCGCAGTGGGGCTAAGGCAAGCTCCCTACCTGCCCTGGCTCTGTGCAGCTCCTGGAAGAGACCAGCAAGTCCCTCTGGCACCTAGGCACAGGGGTGGCCGGGGGGGTCTCTGCACACTGCCCCCTCCCCGAGCGCCGACTCCGCAGCTCCCATTGACTGGGAACCACAGCCAATGGGAGCTGTAGGGGTGGTGCTTGCAGACAGGGCAGCACGCAGAGCCGCCTGGCTGCCCCTGAGCCTAGGAGCCAGAGGGACATGCTGGTCACTTCCAGGAGCAGCCCAAGGTAAGCGCCGCCTGGAGCCCACACTTCTCACCCCCTCCCACACCCCAACCCCCTTCCCCAGCCCTGAGCCCCCTCCTGCACCCAAACTACTTCCCAGAGCCTGCACCCTGAACCCCCCCCCAGAACCCCAAACCCCTGCCCCTGCCTTGAACCCCCTCCCACACCCAAACTCCCTCTGAGCCCACACCCCCTCCCACACTCCAACCCCCTGCCCCAGCCCAGTGAAAGTGTGTGAGGGTGGGGGAGAGTGAGCGATGGAGGGAGGGGGCTGGAGTGAGTGGGAGGTGGGGCCTTAGAGAAGGGGTGGGACAGGGGCCGGGCCTCTGGAAAGGGGCAGGGCAAGGGTGTTTGGGTTTGTGCGATTAGACAGTTGCCCCCCCCAATGTCAGATAGCACCTAAGAGAGTTTGAAATGTTGGGGTACCAGCAATGCCACCCTGAAACATTCAAATGTCATGCTCCCCACCATGATGAGATTAGCTGAAAAATTGGGAGATTTAAATGAATACATTTAGGGCTCTTTTTATTTCTCTTCTGTTTTGGGGCCTTCAGGTGTCACATTTTCAAGCTTTTTTTTCTGCAGTCACCAAGAATAGAAATTCCATTTTTCTCTAAAATCAAAGCTGAGATTCTTCCACAATCACTTGAGTCCAGGTGCTCGGGCTTTAACATTTAAATATAATTGAAATTCCTTTCAATTAAAAAAAATCAAAATATGCAGTGGGAAATTTTGAATTCAACAACTTGTCACGCCTTTTTGACATTCTTCACGGAAAATATTTCCTTCTCAACCAGCAGCACTAATAATTGGAGCTGAGAGAAAGTTGAAATATCTGCCCTGTGGGAAATTCTAATATTTCATCCTAATTGGGACCAAAAACTCAAAATATTGACATTTTTTGCAGAACAAACAAAAAAAGTTCTGAAAAGGTTCCGTTTGGACATCTTGAATTGAAATGAAACATTTCAGCCTTCCTGAATCAAAGTGTTTCGTTTCCAGTCAGCAGAACACTAAACTGTGTCTCCCCATGATGCTGCAGTGGCTCATAAATTGATCCCAAAATATTCCATTTTAATTTTTTCCACCAAAAACAAAATCTGCAAAATTGAAATTTGATTGTGGAGAAATTGCATTTTCCATTGAAAAATCATTTCACCACGAGCTCTAAGATTAATAAAAGGTCCTTTGAATGCTGACAAAATGTGTTACACAACTCTAAAGCATTATTAGGATCACAGTTACATGAAACTGATAAAAAAAAGACAAGATAAAATTATGCTTGAATGTGACCTGGCATTGGTTGCTATTTGGTTTTTTTGCATTGAACGAGGCAAATTAGCAGTACGATTCTGCGGTTATTACAAGAGTGCCCTCCAAATCACACCACTGATGGGTAGCCATAATAATGAGAACCTAAAAGGAAAAGGAGCGGCATTGCTCTCTTCGGAAGCTCTCCCTTTCAGGAGAACTAACAGGAGATTGCTGTTTTAAAGCTGGCACTGCCATGTCTGGTTCCTGTCAAGGGGACAGAGCCCACAGCACAAGCATCATAGGTTTAGTATTCCCTTTGGGTTGTTATAAACAAAATCAATATGTACTAATGATTGCAGCAATACATTTAATCATACTTCATATGGTAACATTCTGCACTTACCCAGTTCTAGGTTTGACAGAGAATAATAGAGTTTACCCTTTTAAAGTTGTAAATTACTATGAAAATGCTGAGCCTCACAGTAAAATACATTCAGGAATGTTTTTAAGGGTAGGAAATATTGGTAATACTTTCACTAAGCATACTATTAAAATAAATAAATAGCGTTTATTGCCTGATTCCCCAGCTGCGGCTGGATGAAGAAACAGAACATGCATATTTATCACACAGCTCAAGGCTTTCTATTTGGCCAAAACTGCTTCTTGAAGAAGGCAATACAAGAGCCTCCAGTAAAGCTGGTGGAAAATGTTCTATTTGCCATCAGGAAATGCTGATTTGACAAAACCCAGAGGATTTAGCCTGGAAAACAAACAAACAAATGTATTAGTTTAGAACCAACATTTTTGTTTTCACTTTTATTTTATATTTAGGTTTGGCAGAGTTTGATTTATAGGTTTTATAATTTGATTTAGTTGGGGATTGGTCCTGCTTTGAGCAGGGGGTTGGACTAGATGACCTCCTGAGGTCCCTTCCAACCCTGATATTCTATGATTCTATGCCAGATAATATCAATGATTATTTTAAGCCCTTTTATTGTTATTGATTTACATTTTCACAGTTGTGTAGAATTATGGGATTTAAGCATTTTAATTTTTTTTCCTATTTAAAATGTCACATTTAGGGACATTATGAGGGAGGTCAGGCAATGGGGGCAGGTGGGGGTCAGACAATTATTTAACAACATCAGAAGTTGGGATTCAAAAAGGCTTTATAACGGTTAAAACACAAATTGTCAACATCGCATGTCAAAAATATCCAAAATAAATATCCTTAAATCAACTTCTGGTTCTCAAGCAACATTCTTCTTATTTTGCCTAGCTGTAAATTTCAATGATCATCAATGGAAATATTTTTTCGTTGCTTTCTGTGTTTACAGTGAGACCAATGTTTCCCAATATTTACTGATAGAAATCGAATCTTTCCCAGCCTCGCTATCTATTATAAATTACAAGTTATAATGTACAGTAAAATAAATGTCAAAGCTGAAACATTTTGATTACCCCACAACAAAATATTTCAGAGTATTTTGTTTCACGGCAAGTTCCGCGTTTCGACATTTTGTTCCGATTCAGAATGAAAGCAAATTTAAATTCATGTGGAATTGCCCATGAAACAGCACAAAAAAGTGAATTTCCACCAACCTCCGTTCTTTAGCTCTAGCTCTCGCTTTGATCCTGGGTGTCAAGAAGGAAACAGATAATCTGGTGGATTGAAATACATCCATCTTGTTACAGCTATTCTGGCAACTAGATAGTGGCAGAATATTTGTGTACGTTTTCCCGTCAAACCCTTTGAAGAGTAAGTGTTGCCTAGTTTTTTAATGATTTATTATGTATTGCTTTACAGTAACACATCAAAGCCCTTTTGTGCTAGGTGCTGTACATGTATTATGAGACAGTCTCTGGCCAGAAGAGTTTCCCATCCAATAAGAGAACACTGACAAAGGGTGGGGAGAAAGCTAGTATTATTTTGTTAAGGATTGATCTGTGTTTTCTAAACCACTATGGGCCATGTTTCCGAAGGGTCTCAGCTGGGGCCAGATTTACAAAACCACAGAGCCTTTTTTGAAAACCTGGCCAATTGTAAATATTCCAAACACCAGTTCTCTGCACGCTTACCCCAATATTACACTGGCGTAACTCCACTGATGGCAATGGAGTTCCTCCAGATTTACACCTCTTTACCTGAGAGCAGGATCTGGCCCAAAGAATAATAATCTCCCAGTTCTGTATCTTTCTTATTTCCATTACAGAACACCAGTCAAGGGGCACGGTGGTGCTGTGTATTGCAGCTGAAAATAAATCAGACATACCACACTGTTGGCAAAGTTCTGTACAGACTTAGCTTCCATGCGGTACGGATTACTTTATTAGGGTTGAGCAGGGTGTAAATCAGTGTGGAATTTGGCCATAGGCCTTGTTATTATGCAGTTGAATCTACGTATAGCATAGTGACCTCATATATCAGAGGAACTCCATTTATAATGAAATAGAAGAGTAGTCCCATATTGTTTTCAGTGTCTCCCAACTCACCTTCATAGTGAACGATCTAATGCCAGTGAAGCTGAAGCTGTGAAAGTGTAATGCAATTACAAGGGGATCCCATGTATATGCCTGCATTAAGCAGTGGGGGAATAGCTACCGTTTAGAGATATGCCCGATGGCTGTGTATTGTTTTGGTTCGGCAAAGCCAAGCCAGCCTTTCCCTACATAACCTGCTGCTTAACTACCCACAGAAGAATCCTTGAATCATTCTGGTCCCCTGGCATGCAAAGTGAGATTTTTTCATGCAAGCATTAAAACCCCCGACTGATTCGTATTGTGAGAACTGTGCACGTGTCTGCGTGAACCCGGGACAGAATCCTCGCCATCTGATGGGGGAGTGGTGCCAGGGGATAGTGCCACAACTGTAATTAGCACGGCAGCTAAATGAATCATTCATGCATTCAAGTTAATAATGGATGATTTATCCTATTGTAGCAAATGCCCGGCCCTCTGAAAGAGGACCAGGCATTCAGAACGGTCACATTTATCTAATTGGTTGCCGTATACGACATTGCATGTAGCCCTTATGTTCATACACCATGTGGCAAGAGATTGCATGGCACAGTGTTACCGCTGGGCTCATAACCAATCTGACATTTTGGAGCTGGGCTGGTTCTTCCGGTGGTGGAGCGGTCGTGAGACGATGGTTAAGAATGAGTGAGACATGGCCTGACACAGTGAACTGTCACATGGGGGAATCGAAACAAAACAACCCCCCCTCAGGCAACTGGCTCCAATTAATACTCTCAGAGGCTGCTGGGAGTGGCAGGGCTTGAGGCCTACGTAAGCCAGACCCAGGCCATTTCAGGGGGGAGAAGAGGAGAGGCCCCTGCTGAGAGACACTCTCTTTGTCAGCTGATCCCTGATCTGCCTCAACTGGTGATCACAGATCCCTTCCGGGTGACTTCACTGCCAGGTGACCTCTCTGCTTGTGAACCAGTTCTCCTGAGTAGGAGCCAGCCTTTTGTCCTGACTAGGTGATCCTTTACAGTCTAACCAGACACCATTGTGCCTTGTCTGTCAGAGACATGCTCCAACATCTTCAGCAGATAGTGGATTCCATGTCCACAAAGAAGTAGTCCATTATACAACTGTTTCATAATAACAACTTCATAATGTCAACCAGAATGCTTAGGTTGTACATAGATTCTGAGATCATCACAACATGGCATTTAGATACCAGGGTGATAAGCACCTTAGAGAAACCTAAGGTAGACACAAAACCTTATTAAAGCAGAGTCAGGATGGGCTCCACCCTGACATCTGGTGGTGAGGTGTGGCAAGTAGTGGAAAAGAACTTCAGGGGCTGATCTCAATTTGCATAGGCACACCCACCCCGCCTAGAATGAGGCCATAACTGCCCAAATGGTCACTTTGGCTGTTGTGGGATCCCCAGTGTCTTTGTTATTGGGGCGGGAAGAGTAAATTGTTATTACCCTGATTATGGGAACTGTGCTTGGAACTGTACTTGGCCTTTTGTTATGATGGAGGGACTCACCATCAACTGAGTAGCACTCACTAGGCAAGGGACATGGGTTCCAAAACTCTGTGAAGGGAGAGAGACTTGAGACAGGTATTAGTACCTGGTGGTGTGGGCCCCTTTGTGAGGGCCTGAAGCACCAATTGCACCTCTGTCTCTCTCCACTGTGGAATGTCAGAGCTAATTTTGGGTCTATTAAGAGTCTTGCTACAGGTACTGTGCTGCATTCACTTTGGCCTTATGGTGCACCAGCACTAAGGTCCCCACTACTATGAGCTGAAATCACTGAGAGCTGAAATCACTAAGAGCTGAAATCACTGAGCACTGTGTCAAGTAGTGGGGAGCCGGAAGATCTAGAGTGCAGTGGTGCTGTTCGTGAGACGGCGAGCTGTGCAGAGCGGAGCCGTTTGCGAGACGGCTAGCTGAGCAGAGCTGTTCGTGGGACAGCGGTGTGTTCGCGAGATGGCGAGCTGAGCAGAGCTGTTCGTGGGACAGCAAGCTGTGCAGAGTGGAGCCGTTCGTGAGACAGCGGTGTGATCGTGAGACGGCGAGCTGAGCCGAGCTGTTCGTGAGATGGCGAGCTGTGCCGAGCGGAGCCGGTCGTGGTGGAGCGGAGCCGTTCGTGAGACGGCGAGCTGAGCAGAGCTGTTCGTGAGACGGCGAGCTGTGCAGAGGGAGCCGGTCGTGGTGGAGCGGAGCCGTTCGTGAGACAGCAGTGTGTTCGTGAGACGGCGAGCTGAGCCGAGCTGTTCGTGAGACTGCGAGCTGTGCCGAGCGGAGCCGGTCGTGGTGGAGCGGAGCCGTTCGTGAGACGGCAAGCTGAGCAGAGCTGTTCGTGAGACGGCGAGCTGTGCAGAGTGGAGCCGGTCGTGGTGGAGCGGAGCCGTTTGTGAGACAGCGTAGCAGAGCAGAGCCCTGTGGGGCAGTCAGCTTCAGGACACGTAAGGTACCCCTTACCTCTTTCCCCCACACACAGGCACATTTTAGCCAGACTGGGGAGTAACACTCTGCAGATGAACTTTTGAACTCTGGGGCTGGACTTTTTGGATTTTGGGTGATTTGAGGATTGGTGGACTCAAGAGACATTTGGGTTCTGGGACTCAAGAACCCGAGGGAAAGGATGTGGCCCAATTTTCTGGGGTGGGTCTTTGCTCATGGTTTGGTTAATGAACACTAGTTGTGGTGTTTTCCCAATTTAATGCTGATGTCGTTTACCTCATGTTATTAAAGATTCTCTACTACACCGAGACTCCGTGCTTGCGAGAGGGGAAGTATTGCCTCTTCGAGGCGCCCAGGGGGTGTGTAAGATTTTCCCAGGTCACTGGGTGGGGGCTCGAGCCAGTTTTGTATTTGCTTTGATGAGAGGGAACCCCTGTGTACTGAACCCGGCCCTTGCTGCTATCAACTTGGCCTGGCAGAAGGGTTACACTTAGATAACCAGCTACTTAGTGAGTCTTGCTACTTTCCCTTGCAGTGGCTCAGTTGGATACACTCCTGTCTCTAAGCCGACGGTTTTCAACTTTTTTTCATTTGCGAACCCCTAAAAATGTTGAATGGAGGTGCAGACCCCTTTGGAAACATGAGACATAGTCTGTGGACCCCCATGGGTCTGCGGACCACAGTTTGAAAAACACTGGCCTCAGATCCAACACCAGAACTTAGGTTCATAACGCAGGAAAGGAACTGGGAGAATTCCCTTTTAGTGATACCATCCTCCAGAAGGGCTCTTAACCTGTCTCTGTGGTGGCAGCCCAGAAGGAAGTCAAGATGCTTACAGAGTTTCAAAGGTCTAGTGGTGGCAGTGAAGGCTATTTTGGGCTGGCCAGGACCCTAGTTCTGCTCTACCCAGGCCTTTTCCATTAGAGAGGATTGTAATCAAAAGTGGTCCTGTTTTCAAGCAAACACTTGTGCAAGGTGTGCCAGCTCCAGACCATGGCGAACTGTGTGTGGCATTGTGGGGTGAGCCAGAGATTACTATGGTTTTTTGAAAGTGAAAAGAGCTGTTGTTTGAAACAGAATCTGGACACTTGGCTGTGTTATCGCACACGTTCTGGGTCCATTTGACCCTAGCAGGGCTCCTGGGATGGCAAGCCCATCAGAAGGGAGTTTACGGAATCAAAAGGAAGCAGTAACTTCCTTCCTCCGAGGGTCCTGCAGCCAGCCGGGCTGCTCCAAAAGTGGGTCATGGGGGGTATCATTAGGCTGTCCATGCGTGTGTTCTTAGGGAGCCTGTGCTGGTGGATACCACATGGGAAATGTAAGACAGTCTTCCCCAAGTGAGTACCCAGGGCAGAGCAGGTGGTGCCCTGTCACTGCACCACCAGGATGTTTCCAGCTTGCCAAACTGTGTATCCTCACTTACTCCAGTGCATCGGGTTGAAACAACGTTTTCGAACACGTTTCATGTTTCATGATTTTTACTTTCAGTGAAAAACGTTGTTGACAATCCAATTTTGCCCTCACCCCTCACCCCCCAGAAGCCAAATCCCACCACTCCAAATTATGCTGATAATTTTTGACATGATTTGGGGGTTTTGTTATAGAACTAGTTGAAATTTTTATAAAATATTGTCCAATGACCAACTTTATTTAATAATAATAATAAACACAGTGTGATAATAATCACTAGAATATTTAGCTCCTCCCACCAGCTTCCTATCATAGGGTGTCTCACAGAATCCTGAGTTCATCTCTCAGCCTCTTCCTGGCTATCTGGAGGTGACTATATCTCCATTGGTGGCTTTAACTACCATCCGTATGCTAATGGCCTGCAAATCTCTCTCCTCTGCTCACTCATCTCCCTCCCTCCAATCTCACACCTGACTGCTCTTCGAGAGCACCCTGACATCAGGATTGTCTGGCTACATAGACTCTCTCCTCAGGGCCTATGCTACCAGAACTCCTAGCTATCTTCAAGACACCACTGTCTTCCTGAGGAAACTACAATCCATCGGTGATCTTCCAGAAAACACCATCCTGGCCACTATGGATGTAGAAGCCCTCTACACCAACATTCCACACAAAGATGGACTACAAGCCATCAGGAACAGTATCCTCAATAATGTCACGGCAGACCTGGTGGCAGAACTTTGTGACTTTGTCCTCCCCCACAACTCTTTCACATTTGGAGACAATGTATACCTTCAAGTCAGCGGCACTGCTATGGGTACCCGCATGGCCCCACAGTATGCCAACATTTTTTTGGCTGACTTGGAACAACGCTTCATCAGCTCTCATCCCCTAAAGCCCCTACTCTACTTGCGCTACATTGATGACATCTTCATCATCTGGACCCATGGAAAAGAAGCTCTTGAGGAATTCCACCATGATTTCAACAATTTCCATCCCACCATCAACCTCAGCTGGGACCAGTCCACAGAAGAGATCCACTTCCTGGACACTACAGTGCTAATAAGAGATGGTCACATAAACACCACCCTATATCGGAAACCTACTGACTGCTATACGTACATGCCTCCAGCTTTCATCCAGACCACACCACACGATCCATTGTCTACAGCCAAGCCCTACGATACAACCGCATTTGCTCTAACCCCTCAGACAGAGACAAACACCTACAAGATGGACTACTTCCTTGCTCCATCGTTTCCAAGTTTACCTTTAGTCAGTGATGCAAACACAGATTGGATCATTTGCATTTCTTTGTGAAAAGCAAATGTTCATCCTCTCCCCAACTATTTGGTTTAAACTATTCATTGCTGATCATCTTTCAGAGATGTTGGTGCTTTGGGTTGAAGGACTTTATTGAGAAAGGACTTGATAAGAACAGTACATTACATTTCTAGTTTGTCAAATGTCTCAAGGCTGTCTGGGAAAATTAGTGCAATATCATAACTTGGGTGTAGAACTACATTTCACAAAACAATAAATTCATATTATGTATTGAAGCTGCTAGCAATGCCTATGTTAATTTTCCATGGCTTATTAACAAAATCATAACAATGCATGCTATTTATGCAGGATGCATTCAGAGATTTATCTTCTCAGTAATGTATTAAATTAGCACAGTGACATTAGAGACAGATGAATGCATTAGCATTTCTCCTCTAGTTTAGAGTCAGGATTATATCACAAAGGAAATTAGTTTCATGGTCTCATCATCGACCCACTTTAGGTTCTGTCCTTCACCAACTCACTGTCAATCACGATCACAAGGAGAGATTCATGTTTGTGCCACTTTCTCTTCTCATTGCACTCTTGGCTATAAAAATGAGAAACGGGGAATGTTAATGCTTAACAGAGTCTATAAAAGACAAAACTATGCTCTACTGCTTTAACCTTTTAAGTGTGAAGTGTTTGGGTTGGCTGGCTACTGCGTCAGCTGCAAAAGAAAATTGGAATGTCCAGCCAATCAAATTATAGAACGGTGCAAAGGTTAAAACCTATAGAATTATGGCTGCCTTTCATTGAATATGTATGAGGAAATAAACCTCATTCTTGCGACAAAGATTATAGCAACTGGCCTGTCATCTTTCAAAACACAGAAGAGTAAAGAGAGTGACTGAACTGAGTTTTGGATGAGCAGCATAGACCTATCAGTATATAGTATATTCCAACAATGACGTTGAGAGGAGTTTACCCGAGGCATGCTTATTGGGCTTCTAGTAGCTTAATATTGCATACATGTTGCTGTGTGGAAGATCTAACTTCAGGTTTTGACATTGGCCTCTCATTGCATGCTTTGGTGAGCACTGGGTTGTACAGCACTGGTTCAGACTCAGTTTTATAATTTGATGTATGCCTTAACAAATACCAGTTCAGGAACTGGATTAATCAAATGCTTGAGTGGAGATTTCACTTTTAACAGAACACACCAGGACTGAAAAGGCACTTAAAGAGGGGATCATCCTACCAGAGACTGTTGGGATGGAGATCACATCTGTTCAGTCTCTAACCTCTTTGTTGAGGCTGACCAGTGGTTTCTGTGATACGGGCACCTGTCCACTAAGAATGCGACTGAGACTGGAAATCTACAGCCATCTGGAGACCAGGTTGGTAACAACTTTTGTTTGTGATCAGCATGGGGCAGATCTGAACTGATGATCTAGTACAGTGAGTCTCAAACGTCTGTCCATGGAGAACTGGCTAGTCACATAGTGCTAATGTCCCCCTTTTTCCTACTTGCCAAATCTCAGGAATGAGAGCTGAGGCTGTGTAGTCTAGTGGAGAGACTTTAGGCAGGTCACTTCTTCTCTCTGTTCCTGTTTCCTCTCCCACCCTTTTTCTGTTCTCTCTATTTAGCTTGGAATCCGTTCAGGGCAGGGTCTGTCTCGGCCCGGGCGTTTGCATGGGGCTTAGCAGAATGGAACCCTGATCTCAGTCTCCACGCCACGGGAGTATAAATAGTAACTTAGTGTACGTCACATCTTTGTCTAGTCTCGCTTTTCCGTGTAAGCAGATGGAGTGGTGCCAGAAGAGTTACGTGGTTGCGAAGAGGAGGTGAGATGGGCTACAAGGCAATGACTTTCGGAAGAATAAAGCTGACTGGCCTTTTTTTTTTTTTTCAAATTTTAAAATTTCAATACAATTTTGAGTTTCAGAATTGGAGGGAAAAAGTAAAAACATAGTAATGAAAAAAATTCAAACAGGTGCTTGTGATTCCTCCACCCCCCGCCGTCATTTTCCACTCTGCTGCAGTCGAGATGTGGGCATGTAACAGGGTAGCTGACCCACTAAAGGAAATTGGGCTCAGCTCTCCTGTTCCAGTCCAGCAGTTCCCTGTTTGGGCCAATTCAGAGGGTGGGGCAGCTATGGGAGCTATAGGAGGCCCAAGAGTGCGTTAAGTGGGTCAGAGATAGATGGCAGGAGAGAGGTCACTTGATCATTACCTGTTAGGTTCGCTCCTTCTGGGGCACCTGGCATTGGCCACTGTCGGCAGACAGGATACTGGGCTGGATGGATCTTTGGTCTGACCCAGTATGGCCATTCTTATGTTCTTATTAGAGCAGACTGGTGTAGTCAGGAAGAGCAGTTCTTCGGTTGAAAGCAGGAGAGCAGTGACGGGTTTGCTGGCTCATGTCCCTCAGCCAGTGCTGGAGAGGACTGAAGGCAGGAGGTGCAGTAGCAGGAGATGCATGCTGGCTGTGTGCTGGAGCCAAGGGCCAGAGGGATGAAGGAAGGGAAGCAACCAAGGGGCTTACCTGCCGGCATCTCCTTGTTGGGGATCTGGGTCCCAGAGGAACCAGGAGAGGCTCCCAGTGGAGAGGCTGTGAGAGTTTGCACCGGGAAGAGTGGGGTTGTGCTCCAGAAGGAAAGGATGGGGTGGCTGCCCTGATGGGTGGACAGAGGGTGACTGATAAAGAGTGTTGGTCTGGCAGAAGACACCAGGATGGTTAGAATGGAGCTGGGTTTTTAAAGATTATGAGCATGGGATTGATGAGGAATATGTTGTGGGACTTCTGGCTTGGGACTTTTGCCCTGTGTTTTGGTTAATGCACTGTGAGGGACTTGAGGACATGCTTGTATTGGACTCACTCTGAACTCAAGAGGGAAACTGAGGCAAGTGGCCACTCTTGCGGCTTCCTTGAGGCCACCAGGGGGCACTTGGGAGGAGACTGTTTGTTTACAGGGCAACTTAATGAATCACTTTCAGAACCCCTTCCCTGGAGATGAAAGTCTCTGCTACGCAAAGCTCCTGCGTCATCCAGTCTCCCACATTGCCATATATTTACTATTCCAGTAATGCTGTGCCCGGCTGAAATCTTTTGTTTCCATGGAAATTCTGTAGCAATGTAAACAATAGAGACCCATTTGATAAAATATGGCAATTAGTAAATATTGTTGTGCTTTTTGGCAAGATCAATATATGTCTAGTAAGTCCAGACAGTGGGAGCTTCGTTTGTTTAGGCAAGATAATTAGTTTAAAATTTCACCTTTAGTTGAGATATTTCTGATGTGAATGTACACGTGCAGACTGCTCCTGCTTCTCTAACTTTAGCATCTGTCATTTCAGTAAGAGCATTTGAACAAAACAAACAAACCACAATTTCCTGGAAGTTTTCAGTCTCACAGAGCTGCCAGCTTCATTTCCATAGTAATGCAATTTAGATGTTCCAAGACGACAAAAGATAAGACAGAGTTGTGTTTTCACTAATGTTGGCTCTGCTTCCATGTCTTGTTGAAACATATGGTGCAGTTACTGGCTTCATCTCCTGTAACAAGGAGACTCACTTCTTTGATGGTGCTGCTGTCAAATGTGTTCTAGTACTCCAGGGCATGAGACACGTATGCTGCTTACCCAGTGGTGACCTGGATTCTTAGCAAGGAAAAATAACAGCAGGACTCAGAAGGGTCAAGGCATACTTCCTGTATCTTTTAAAACTGTGGGCCTTCCACTCCTGGAACTCTCATTAAAGACAATGGACCTGATTCTTCACTCTATTTATTTTGTCTGGGTGTAACTCTACTGAAGTGATCAATGGAATTAGGCCAACATAAGTCCAGAAGTGGAGAAGAAACCTAAAGGAAATACTGCCAGTGGAAAGCTTTCCAAAGTCCGGCTCTTTGTGAAGAGGAACGCTGAAATATCTTCTGCAACATTCTTATTACAGACAGAGCTGACAGCAGTGTCTATAGTTCGAGATGCCTGTGAGTCTGGCTACATTTGAGCTGGGATATGTGATTCCCAGCTTGCCTAGAGGTACCTGTGCTAGATGTACTTGAGCTAGCAGTGGTTGCACAGTCAGCCATTCCAGTTAGCTGCCCCAAATGCAATCCCGCCTGACCCCTGGACATATAATTTGGCAGCCAGCTCAAGCTGCTGCTTGGGCTGCCATGGCCACTGTCAGGGTTCCTCCCCACTCTGAACTCTAGGGTACGGATGTGGGGACCCACATGAAAGACCCCCTAAGCTTATTTCTATCAGCTTAGGGTAAAACTTCCCCAAGGCACAAACTCTTTGCCCTGGGAGGGTACGCTGCCACCACCAAGTGATTTAACAAAGAATCAGGGAAAGGACCACTTGGAGTTCCTATTCCCCCAAAATATCCCCCCAAGCCCTTACCCCCCCTTTCCTGGGGAGGCTTGAGAATAATATCCTAGCCAATTGGTTACAAAGTGATCACAGACCCAAACCCCTGGGTCTTAGGACAAGAGAGAAATCAATCAGGCTCTTAAAAGAAACAGAATTTTATTCGAAAGAAAAAAGGTAAAAGAAGCACCTCTGTAAAATTAGAAGGGAAGCTAATCTCACAGGGCAATCAGGTTTAAAACACAGAGGATTTCCCTCTGGGCAAAAACTTTAAAGTTACAAAAAGAAAACCAGGAATACACCTTCCTCTCAGCACAGAGAAAATCACAAGCCAAAACAAAAGTAAACTAATGCATTTCCTTGCTAGTACTTACTAATTTGAATGGAGTTGGATTGCTTGCTTTTTTGATCTCTCTCCTGCAAGCACACAGAACAGACAGACAAAACCTTTCCCAACCCCCCCCCCAGATTTGAAAGTATCTTGTCCCTTTATTGGTCCTTTTGGTCAGGTGCCAGCCAGGTTACCTGAGCTTCTTAACCCTTTACAGGTAAAAGGATTTTGTGCCTTTGGCCAGGAGGAATTTTATAGTACTGTATACAGGAAGGTTGTTACCCTTCCCTTTATATTCATGACAGCTACATTGCTATTTTTAGGTGCTAGCTCGAGCGTGGGCACATCTACATGAGCTGGGAATTGCACCTCCCAGCTCAAATGTAGCCAGACCTAAGAATTTCAATTATATCTCACTTTTTTTACTTGCTTATAACTTCCATCTGGCTGACTTTTTCCATCTGCCAGGCTGAAGCTTTTTACAAAGTTTCAGCAAAAGTGCTGAAACCATTTCTGAGAATGAGGCTATGGAAAATAGGTAGCATTTTTCATTAGTATTTGTTTAAAAAACCACCTCCATCATCAACAACAACAACAAAAACCTAGGAAATTCCATTAATAAAAGAACCAGTGGAGATTACCTCATATACTTAACTATATGGACTGTGTGCCTAATTTCCTTTTACACTGCGGTCACTTTGCACCACTCTGGCAGTGTAAATGGACCCTAAGGCGAGTGTAAATGTTACTTATGCTCACCTTAAGGCTTCGTTACACGGCCAGAGCAGTGCAAAGCAGCCTCAGTGTAAATATGAAGTAGGTCCTGTGTCTTCAGTGCGACTATTTGCTGTGGCTGAAGTTATGCCCATGAGTAAGTCTTCTCAGGTTCGGGGGATAAGGCTGTAAACTGAGGCACTGGAAAACACAAAGTGCCAATGCAATCCAATTTGGTCCCAGTATAAGTAAGAGCAGCTCCCATTGACTTAGGCCTGGGCTGAATTTGACACCCAAGCATAGCAAATTAGCGTAAGATGTACTACTTTCCTACTTCCACCCACTTGTAATATTATCTGCCGAACTCACAGCTGATGGGTAACACCCCTTACCCCAGCAAGATTACCCAGAGAATTCTGCCTGCTTCCGGCTGGGATGGATCCCAGAGCATTCAGGGACAATTCCAGGCACACTCTCTCACAATCAAATGAACAAGGCACAAACTTATTATTTATTTTTTATTTATTGATTTGATTTTTTTGACAGGATACTGAAGTAGCCAGGAGTGAACACTGAAGATCAGAGGAAATATAAGGTAGTGACTCAGTGATCACAATGAATGCAGTGTAAAAATTTGAGTAGAACAGACTTCCTAGCTATGCACTAAGGCACATGGTTGGTCATCCAGGAGGATTAGAGCATGTGGAGAAAGCAGTGGGAGCTGAAGACTGATGTTTAATTCAAGCTGCCACAGATGTTTTCATTATAACTTTTAAACTCTGGATACTAAACCACACCACACAAAAGACCAGATTGAATAATAGCAACAAAAGCCAGGCGTAGGGTGCCTCTCAGTTCAGGATCTCAAGGCACTTACCAAACAGTCATTCACTAACCTTCACGGTATCGCTGCAAGGTTGGGAAGGCCAAATGTATAACAAGTTTAAAAAGGCTAAAGGTTAAAAAGAATTTGATAAGTTCATGGACAATAGGTCCCTTAATGGCTATTAGCCAAGATGGTCACAGGTGAAACCCCATGCTCTGGGTGTCCATAAATATCTGACTGCCAGAAGCTGGGACTGGACGACACGATAGATCACTTGTTAATTGCCATGTTCTATTCATTCCCTTTGAAGCACCTGGCATTGCCCACTGTTGGAAGACAGGATACTGGGTTAGATGGATCATTGGTCTGACCCAGTATGGTCATTCTTATGTTCTTATATCTTTGTCCTCATGTGACAGATGTGGAAACTGAGGCAGAATCAGTTAGTTGTCCAGGAATGGACAGAGAGTCCTTGGAAGAGGTGGGCGGGGGGAGGCAAACCCCAGGATTTCTGACTTCCTGTCCCACACAACAGCGATGGTTATTTCACAGTTTGTCACAGTGTGGAGTGCATCTTAACAGAGACAGTCTAATGTCAACAACTCTTCTCATTCATTACTGCCCTGGTTGTACAGACCTCTCCCTCTTCTTCTGGCAATTGGGTGACATCTCTTTGGCAGCTACAGCAATTGGTGACATGGAGTAGGCATAACAGAAAAGTATTTCGTATGGTTTTATCTTTTCTGAATACAGTTTAGCAGCTGGAAGCAAGGAGGAGATCCAGGTCCCTGCAGCCCGCCAGCAAGTGCCCCCATATCTCTGGTGGTCCTCCAACCAGTGCTTGGGAATAACTGCTTTCAAGAAAATGTGATGGCACAAGTAATCATTAAGAATAAAGGTCTAGATTTTTTTCTATGGTGAGATCAGCATAGTGCGGGGTGGGGGTCAGGGAGTCATTTAAGTTTCCTTGATTCAGTTCTCTTGGGGAATCTGTGCTGGCCCTGGCCCATCAGTGTAAGTTTTAGAGCAGCTTAGGAGCTGCTATTTTATGTCACCTGGTTCTCTTGTGTCACCTGCTCTCTTATGTCACCCTATGGGACCATACAAAAGTGGAGAACTGTCAGAGCACCATCCACTCCAACATGCATCCTCCTACACCATGCCAGGATATGACAAGACAGTAGCATAGGAGCTGGTTTTGCCACTTTACTCCAGTTGGCAGCTCCCTTATAATGGGAGAATTCTCAGCCGGGAGGGCCAGATTCTGTGCCACATGGGTGGTGCACAGTGGCTGGAACAGGAGGATGGAATCTAGCCACAAAGCTGCCATGAGATGGTGCTGTGGTTTATGTCACACTCCATCACTGTAAATGGGATGGGATTGCTGGTTTGCCCCCGGCTGTACATGTTGACTATTGCCTTGGATTTTTTATTCTTTCATAAGTTGCCATAGAAAGTAGGTAGCTCTTTACCTCTGCTTATCAAAGTGGTGTTAAAACATATGAGAAAGGAGCACTTTTGGCGCACACACGGCCGTTCTGCTTGTTTTAAATATCCACCGCTGGTTTCATCATTATTCACTGTGGCCATTTTTCAGATTCCCGCACACCTATGCATGACTAGATTTGATTTGCACTTTAAAAGGCACATTATTTAAAATTAAATATTTCAGGATGGCGCACAGGAGCTTGTAAAGGGAATATGTTGATTCGCCTCTGGCTTTGTGTTTTGTGGTGCTCAGCTAAGAGGTTCTGGTTCAGTGTACCTGGGGAATATTAGAACTACGCTGGATGAACTTGAGACATTCTTTGGTCTGGTCACCTGCACAATAATGATATTGCAGATAGCGCAATTTAAGCTTACATTTTCAAAGTGACGAGTGATTTTGGGTGTCCAACTGAAGATACCTTAAAAGGGACTTGGTTTTCAGAAAGTGCTAAGCACTCATCCTCTGACACCCAGGTCCCTTTAAGATGTCTTAAGTTGGACCCCCCAAAATGGGGGCAGCCAAAATCACTAGTCACTTCTGAATATGGAGGCTTAACTGTATCGATCTGCTGGTTTCCCTCAGTCTGACTGATATAACCCCTTTTTGTACTCTTTTTCCCTTGGACAGGTGGGGATGATCCTGTTCCTTCTCCTTGCTTTGGGGACCACCTGAAAGACGTCAGTTGTTCTGTGTATGCATCCGTTCGCTCTATTGGCTTGACGTGGAGCACATGACCAAGTACATGAACTCCGAATTTTGAAAGTCCAGAGATTTGAAATTTGACTGTGCTGTGGGAGACTTGCAGTACTAATGAGGTTTTGCTCAATGTCCCATCCACTTTTCCTCCATGTGAAATGGACAGCAAATACATTTTCATGACAGTGACAAGAAAAATAGACGAAGAGCAAAATATTTAAAATGATGCCCCTAAACTGCACATGCAAATCATGCAGCTGGATTTCAATCAACTAAATCGTACCTAGAACATGAAGAGATTGCAAACAGCATGTGCAATCACCTTTCCTATGTGTGCAGTTGCATCTTTTGCATATGCAATTTAGGGAAATGCTTTTGAAAATTTAGTAGTCCACATTTTAAAAATGTACTGTAAACAGGAAAAGTAATCAGTGATACAGGCTGTCTATTCTAATTGTTCTATGACTGTCAGAAATATTTCCAAATGTAGCATGCCCACCGAGACTGCTGCATACAAAATGACTGAAAAAGAGATAAAAAGGAGAATTGGCCTGAACAACGTTCCTGGATTTGTCTTGAAGTTGACCTTGAAGTTGGGCATCAACCAGAAGTGACAACTTGCATTGCTCTAGTAAGAACCAGCTTGCATAACCATCATCTCACAATTTTGTTAAAGATAGTGCACGAAGAGTCGCTGAATATATTAGACATCATATTTTAGCCTGAATTGTAATCTGATATGGGAAGGATTAGTTTTTCCTTCTGAGATGAGATTGTGTTTCTAATGCTGAATATGCTTTCTTTAAAGCTACTAGGTGAATGAATGCAGAAGGATATCATTGCTTAGGCTGGATGGAGAGCATATATTTTATTTATCTCTGTCATGGATAGCAGATCTGGGCCAACTAAAGCCATGTCTACATGGGGCACTCAGGAAATTTAAGGCGAATCAACTAAAGGTGTCAAGTCAGGGCATACAGGTTAAAGCACCTGATACCCCAGTGTGGATGCTTTACATTGAACATTAAATGAGGATTCAGTGAATTTAAGGCTGCTTTAATTTCTGCTCACATCTTTAGCTGATTGGTCTGACCCTCAGGAAAGTTATGTCTATATGCAATGTAAGCCAGAGCTCAGACTCAAGCTTGAGCCCAGATCCCCTTCAGTGTAGAAACAAATCTGTCCAACTTGGGCCAGTAAGCCCTCCAGGCCCTAGACCTGGCAAGAGGGGTGGCTTTGAGCCTAAGTCCCATTGAGACTCTGGTCCAAACTCCATCATTTTGCAGCATGGTCTCAGATCCCCCAGACTTGTGTCCTGAGAGTCCGCCAATACTATTCCACAGTCCCATGCACCAGTGTTCAGACATTTCTATCCCCAAACTAGCCAACTGACTCCCAGGAAATAGAAGCAATGCCCTGGTTCAAGCACAGGTGCTTGGCATTTAATCCTTTCATTTTATTACGACTGCTCAGCTGCAAACAGAGTGAACCGTCTTGTGCATTTGCAATGGCCACTAACAAGAAGTCCTTTGGCAAGCACGCTGCTGCCTGGTCACAGGATTGCAGCCAGATTTGGTCAATCTCTGGTGTGAGGCAAGCAAGACATTCAACTTCAGTAAGAGTTCCAGTAATGACTATGCAGACCAGGAAATAGCGAAGCTAGCTGGCAGCTTTCGGGATTTGCTGGATGGGTGTTGGGTCCAGGGAGCAGATTAAATGGCTCAAGAGCAACTGTTGTAAAGCCAGGGATGAGAACCACATCTCTGGGAGGTCTCTATCATTCTCTGTCTTACGAGGAGTTTGACCGGATCCTGGGTCTGCCCTGAGCACTGAGCTAACTTTTAAGAACATTTATTACTATCACTGCATGAGCTCACATAATGTGTATTTCTAAGAATAAAGATAGTCCAGGTACAGCACAACTGGGAAGTTGTATCCAACACAGTTTGTCTGCCCTGTCTGAATCACTATCTTCCTCTTCTTTCAATAGGTGCCTACGGTAGGTCAGAAGTTGCTGCCGAAACGTCCACCGGTATCTCATGGATGCTCTGCCTGTTTGCTGACACAGGAGTGAAAGCCCAAGCAAGACAAGTTCTTCAAATAGTGACTCTGCCATGTTGCTTGCTCCAGTTGACAGGAGCCTGCAGGCCTGAAAGATGGGTTGGCTGGATGCATTGGGAGGCTGCGACAACTTACTGTGGGATGGACAGTCAAGTTTTTCCACAGTGCCTCATGTATAAAGGACTAGGGTAAGGACAGCTGGGAAGAGAGCTAGGAAGCCTGGGATAGGTTAGTTTGACTCAAGGCTGCCTAATGCCATGTAGATACCTGAATGCGGGTATGAGACCCGGGTTCAGAAATTACAAACCTAAGGTAAATATTCAGTGTGGACACTCAAGCCTGGGCTTACAAACACCGAGCCAGAAGGCTTGAGTCAGACTGACCCTGGGCTTCCATTGCAGTGTAGACAAATCCTGAGTGTCCCTGTGTAGACACACTCTCAATTTCATTGGATTTTTGATGTGTAGCAGTCAGGAACCAGGTAACATTTGAAAAAGGGAGTTTGTTATCATCTCTCTTCATGCTTCAGGGCATAAGCCAATGTCTGGTGACTACAGGAAGAAACTTTCCCTGGGCAGGCTATATCATAACTGTTACTACAGGATTCCTAGCATCTTCCTCCAAATCAGCTGGTAGTAGCCACTGCTAGAAGACAGTACGCTAGGTGGACCACTGGTCTGATCTAGTCTGGGCAATTGCTGTGTTCCCCCTGTGAATTGTTTATCTGTCTTTGCTGCCATAGTTAATTTAGGTGAAGTTCTGATTTGAGTCACTTGAGATATTTCCTGATTTCTGTGGAGTTAGTTTTGCCCAGGAATTTGCACTGTGGAACATGGCTAAATATAAAGATTATACCAATAGGAAAAAAGGATGTGAAGAAGACATATGAATTATTAAATGTCAAAGGCTTGATTCCAGTGTAGGCAACCCCAGTCATTCAAAAATCAAGATCTAGGCCTGCCAAAATCATGAAATTTTAAAAAATAATAATTTAGCGGTCTTTTCCTTTGTCTTCCAGTGTGATATCCTTTAGTGGTCCCATTTTCAAGCTTTTTTTTCCACATCCATGAGGCTTAGAAACTTACTTTTTTTTGTTAAATGAAAGCTGAGAGTCTCACATAATCACATGACTCCACGAGCTGGGGCTTCAAAAAAAGCACCAAATATCAAGAGACTCATGATAAAATCATGAGAGTTGGCAGCACTGGGATTCTGTGGAAACCCCAGTTTTTGAAAAGTCCAGCTGACTGGTGACCAGAAGTAGCTGTTTGCCGGTGAAATCAATGACTGGTTGGCTGAACACGTGCATCTCAAGGACCTTTCCCCACCAGGCCTACTGCATGTTGATACATGGCCTACCAGCTCAATGGGCTTCCTCACAAATCTTTGAACCAGCCCTCCGATTGTGCTTGCCAAAATTAGAGTTGCATTAGTGCGAACGTTTGGCACAGGTCATCACTGTGAGTTGTGTCCATGTCTTGCCACTTGTTGGAACAAAGGCAGGGGACAGAAAGCTGGAGTGTGCCAAGCTGGAAGAAGTTTACATTAACGAGTTGCCGGGCTAATACCACTTCTGCCGATGTGCGTGGAAAGGACAGATGGTCTCCAGAATTTGCACTGTGAAGGAATTCAGTTTTCTGCAGCACTAAGAACCATGGGATGTACCTCCAGAAGTCTTAGCCCCACACCCCGGTGAGTACAGTGCCAGTGTCCCAACACAGGGCATTACAGCACCATGAGTGTTATTTCTCAGTGTGGCTGCTCTCACTCATGCAAGGCTAACCCAGATCACCTAAGTTTAACTCTCTACAGTCAGGTGCACAGAGTAGCAGAGAGGGAGAGAACTGGCAGATGTAGATGACCTTGATATTCTTACCTTCTCATGCACACCTCCTCAATGTTCACCAATCCTTGCCGTCACTCTGCTTCTGTGCACATATCCCCCTTTTCACTTTGGAGAGCAGAGGAAGGAACGTTGCAGGTTCAAAGTGTGAGAACTTTCCTTTCAGTGCGTGAAGTTAACAAGGGAAGAGATTTGTTTTAAGTTTTTGCTTGTTCGGGTGTTTTAGACCTTTAACTCTACCAGGATTTGGGGCACTCAGTATCTTTGTTCTGAGTGAAATTAGAACTGCTTGAGAAAAAGACGTGTGGAGGACTGCTGGACATGCAATGATCATTTCTGTTTGAGGCAGGTGAGTGGAATCCTGGGCTGTTTATTTAATAAGGCTACACGATATTTGGGGGAGGAGGAAATGACTGCTATGCACAGGGCCTGAGTGTTCAATTGTACGTAGGCAACCCTGTTGACTTAAAGGGAATTACTCATATGTTTAAGCACATTGCTGAATTGGCGGCAAAGATCCATGATTGCTAAAACAGTTCATCAGGAGACAAAGCCAGTGCTCTGTAAGGGATCAGGACATGTGATGGCCTGCTGGGGAATGCACATCTGCATGAGATGTAGTGCAAACATTATCTCCTATTAAACATTCTCAGTCTTGGTCATTAATTGGCCAAGTTCCACAATATTTGGTGGCTTTTAGTCTACACAACAGAGTAGTATCTGCTTATACGCAGTAAAGGGTTATAAAGAAATGTTTAGTAGGTGGCAGGACAAAGTAGCAGAACAATTCACAGTATCGGCAGCAGTAGGAGAAGTGCACATCTGGTTTCTTAGCACGTTTTTGGCACACTCAAAACTCCTCATATCTTCAGCAGAAGTAGGGTGATCATAAAGTCTTCAGGGTTGGCGCTACTGAGGGTAAGCAACCTACACAGCTGTAAGCAAGCTGTACCCAATGTTACAGGTGAATCAAATGGGTTAAAACTAAAAGGAAAGTATTCCACTTCACCGCTGAGAAGAGAGACCAAGAAGACCTGTCGTAACATAAGGTCCATTGTATGATATGGGCAATAAGTATGTGACAAAAAGTAAAGACCCAAAGATTATAATACTCAAATGAGACGTGCTGTTTAACCAGAAGCTAAGCATCTCCAGCAGTGAGTATAGAGTGCCATGCTTAATTCTAATGTTTTACATCCATAAGATACATGCAGCATTTATCATGCTAAAGGGTTCTTCTCTGAGTTTTATGGCTACATCTCAGATCTCTGCAGTTCCTTATGCTCATCGGTGGGATTAACTCATTGCTGACATGAGGGAACCACTTCCAGGCTATCGGGGTGACTTTTGAGTGGGCCACACACACATAAAAGAGCCAATTTAATAAGGGTCATTGCTCAATTAGCAACTTGCAGAGCAACTTGTCTGCTTCACGGGAAAACAGTGAGTGCAACTGAAGGCTGGTCTACACTACAAAGTTAGCTCGACCTAGCTACTTTGCTCAGGGGTGTGAAAAATTCACTCGCCTGAGCAACATAGTTAATCCAATTTAAATCCCGGTGTAGACACCACTAGTCAACAGAAGACTTCTTCCATCATCCTAGCTACCGCCCCTTCTGTCGCTGTAGCAAGTGTCTACACGACAGTGCTACAGCAGCTCAGCTGCAGTAGCGTTTCTAGCGTAGACTTATCCGGAGATTCACATGGATTCCTGGTCTAGCTTTAGGAGCATGTGAACCTGATAGCCCTAGGTTACTTGAAGGGATTGAACTGCTGTGGGAAAAACCCTACAGCTTAGGTACAAGTGAATTTTCATAAACTGAAACCAAAGGGATTCATGCAGTTCTGCTTTCGATGCACAGGACTCGCTCTCCTGCAGATCCTTTGTGTATCTTTGGTGAAGATACACACTCGGTTCTTCCCTTAGCACAGTGGTTCCCAAACTGGGGTTCGCAGAATGTTACAGGGGGTTCGCCAGAAAAATTTCGCTCACGGCGGCCAGAGGACCCCAGGCATTGGCGGCAGCAGGTGGGACCCGGTTGCAGGGCAGACAGCCCGAGTCCCAGGGAGAGCGGGGCCGGGCAGTTGGGGCTGGCAGCCTGAGCCCTGCCCCTGTCAGCGGGGGAGCTGGCCGCCCGAACCCCAGTGGAGTTCAGTTGACCAGGGCGGTCAACGGAGTCCAGCAGCAGGAGCCCCATGGAGTGCGGAGGAAATTTAAACTTAAATCCCTGGAAATATTCATTTTTAGGAGGGGGTTCACGAGATTTCGCAATTTAGTGAAAAGGGTTCACAGGCTGTTAAAGTTTGGGAACCACTGCCTTAGCAGGTATAATCCTCAAAACCTGCAGTCTTTAAGTACAATCCTAGAGGTTTCATCCGACGCAACACATCAGGGGACAGAGCAAATCCTAAAGTGCAAGGCAAGCTGTACATGATATCAGGCCATAAACTGGTTGCTCCACTATTGGGTAGTGCCAGGGGGAAAGTTCATTGTGAATGTGAAGTGTCTCAAAGATGGAGCTGCACCTTTGGAATTGAATGTTCACTTCCCAGGATCATGGGACTGCTTGAACTTCAGTGGCACAAATAGCTGCAAAAAGGGAATGTTAAGTTCGACAGTGGATTCTCAATTGGTTATGTAGTTGTAAAGTTAGCTGTTCACAATGCACACTGTGTTTATTATGGATATTATTTATCCATTATATGAATTATCATTAATATGTAGCATTATTTGTATGGTGGTAGCACCTAGAAGCCCCTGTCACAGACGAGAACCCCCATGGTGCTAGGTGCTGTAAAAACACAGAACAGAAAGACCATCCCTTCCCCAAAGAATTTACGATCTCGTTACATAAGCCATCCAGTTGAGGTGGACAACCCATGACCTAACCAGCCCAGTGCAAACTGTACACACCGACTCCCAGTGAGCTGTTCAGGAACAATTTGCAAGTTACGACATTTTTTTCTTGAAACAAAAGTAGGGAATCGTTTCAAATAACAAATGCATTTGAGGATCTTTGTAAGCAGACAAGATGGCAGCATTGAAATTGATAGAATACGGGGCGGGGGGTTTCCAGTGCAAATGATTTGCTCAGAGCACTTTAAACAGGCTAGTAGGGCAGGTGCTGAAAAAGTTGAGAAGCTGCTGCCTTTACGTCTTCTGCTACTACTAATTTGATTCTGCTGAAAAAAATACCTTTCTTCCTGGTGGCGGCTTTGTGTGTTGGCCTTTTTACTATGTTTTGATCTACTTGTTCACAGATAGCACATTTTGGGCCCTTCTGGTTCCAATTAGTGATGTATTAGTATAGATAGTCTGTGAAATCTCTCTCTCTCTGGCTTTTATTTTAATGCTTTACTTCCCTCACCCAGAAATGGACGAGGGAATGCAAAAGCAAGTGTGAATCAGTGAAATGATAGATTGAGTGCAAGAGATGACAACATTCAATATCATTTACTGTAACCCTGTGTTGCTTTGGCTATGTTTTCCTTCCTTCCTTCCTTCCTTCCTAACAAAGAGCAGCAGGAAATGAATAGAGGAGAGACTATTATAAGCACCTAGGTTAAAATACACTACTCAGTAGTCGGTCTCATGAACCAAGCCAGGTCCTGGGATGATTCATGGTTGGGAAAGGGGGTTGAGAAGATCTTCCTTCCCAGACTGTGGGGTGGCTGCAGAGATGCTCCATGGCTAACGTAGGCTTTGGGGTCTCTAATCTGTCCCCTGTGGGAACTGGAAGGATAAACTGATCGAACTCCTCACCTCTATTCCAGTCTGCACCCTGACTCCTCCTGCACAGGAGGAGTATAATTTATCACATGCCCTTTATGATAAACAGCTTTGTAATGCTCCTACTAACCCCACCTCTTCTGGAATAAACTGTGGGCTAGATCCACAAAAGGATTTAGGTGCCTAACTGCAGCTTTAGATGCCTAAGTCCAACATTTAGATCCTCTAAATCCCCATTTCAGCTGCTGCCTCACCTTATAAGGGCCTACATTTCCCTTGGTTTCCAGCAATAAAGTCCACATATCACCTAAATGTCTGCCTCTGGACATGTGCATAGCCACCTAAGCCCTGACACCTGGCACTTGCCTGAGTGTTCCCCCACCTGTCTTACCTGCCGGGCTTAATCTGGTAGGCATGCTCAGAAGCCACCTTGGGGCACATCTACTTGATTGAGCTCCACCCAAACCAGAGGCAGTGGTGCCCCCTCCTACCTGCTAGTTAGAGCACTCACCAAGGATGGGGAAGACCCAGCTTCAGCTCTGCTGTGACTCAGACAGAGTGGGGATGGAACCCAGGTCTGCCAAATACTCCTTGAGTACCCTAACCGGTGGCTGTGGGGCATCCTGGGCTGGGAGGCTCTCCTGTTGATGCTGTTCTGTTTTGTTTAAATGAAAATTAATTGGGCCAGAGTGAGACAATGTGAATAACTCTCTAGCCCAGTGGTGAGGACATGTGGCTGGGATGGCCGTGCAGCCAGGTTCAAGCCCTGGTTCCAATGGCTGGTTGAGTATTTTATACAAAGGAGGCAGCTTCACCAGGAGAGTGTGTGTTTGATCTGATGCAGAAGGCAACAACCCTGAGGGAGCCCTAGCCCAGTGGTTGGTGCACTCACGGAGCAAGTAGGAGCCTTAGTCCCCACTCAGGCAAAGTGGGGAGTTCCACTTCCACCTCCTCTTCCTCAGCTTTTTGTGAGAAAGGGCAGACCTGGCTTAAGTTCCTAGCTCCAGGAGACGGCTCAGGGCTGTGAATCCCAGGCAGCTGCAGGCACCTCCCTTTGAGGCCTGAGCCCCACCCCTCTTCTCTGCATTTCCTTCTGGTTAGCTTAGGTGGCTCCCTTCTCAGTGTGCTGGCTTTAGCTCTCCTCATGCATTGTATAGGGAGGCTGGCCCTTCCCTTGGGGCGGTGGATTCGACTAGGCAGCAGGGTGTCTAAAGATAGGTGTTGCAATGTTGAGCCTAAACGCCCTGTGTGGATCTCGCCCCAGGAGCTGCTTTTCAGCAAAGACATTTGGGGTTCACTGGTCAGGCCTCTTTGGTGAGGTAAACCAAAAGAAAAGTTATCAATACATTTTAAAAAACTAATGATGGGTAACGTTTCCAAACACCCTCAATTCAAAACCCTGCCTCTGTCCCCCACCGCCACCTTCCCAGAAAATTCCTACCCTAGAATCAAATGTGGCAGGTGAAATCTCAGGGTGATTGATTTCTTCCTGGGGTCGTTAGGAAGGTTGGAAATCAGGCTTATAATGGGACGTGATCGTCCACCTGAACTCTGGAGCAGCTACTTGTGTCCCACCATGTGTTATTTAAAGCCTATTTTATAATAGAATATGGTATTACAGTATATATAATTTATAGTATATTAAAGACCATTTCATAATATATTTCAATCTCCATGATAAATAGTCAGGGCAGTTTCGCAGCTTCTATAGTATCTCTATGGCAACATCCCTTAGAAAAAGTAGGACGATTCTGCGATAACAGTGATTGGTCCGGAGCAGAATAATGCAACTTGTCAATTTACAGCCTTAACTAGTAGTTTATTTTTCTCTTTGTAAGGTGCTCCCATTTCAATTTCATGCATGCTTCACTGACAATGCCACTGAAACACTGCCTGCTCTTTGATCTTCAAGGGCTGGATTTTCCAATGAGCTCCCATTTAGGCACCAAAATGAATCAGCCACATTTCATAAGTGCTTTGCACCCAGTAGCTATTGCTGAGCTTGTTTGAAAATTTGGCCTCAGACAAACTCCTAAATAAGTCAGAGGGAGCTGCTGGGTGTTCAGCACTTTCGAAAATCAGGCCACTTATTCAGGAGCCCACTTTTGAAAATCATGGCCTTTGTGTCCTACTCGGTGTTTGCAAAAAGAAAAGGAGGACTTGTGGCACCTTAGAGACTAACCAATTTATTTGAGCATAAGCTTTCGTGAGCTACAGCTCACTTCATCGGATGCATCGCTTATGCTCAAATAAATTGGTTAGTCTCTAAGGTGCCACAAGTACTCCTTTTCTTTTTGCGAATACAGACTAACACGGCTGTTACTCTGAAACCTATTTGGTGTTTAACACTCTTGAAAATTTGGCTACTTATTTAGGTGCTTAAATTTGGACTGAGACTCTGAATGCCAACTATTTCAGTCCCTGCACAATGGTCAGCAAAACAGATACCCTGTTCAATATTGAAGGGGACAGAATGTTTCAAAAAAATAACATCCCATTACTCTTCCCATTCAAATGGAGACGTGCCTATCAAATGTCACCTGAGCAGACCTAGAAAATTACCATAACAAAGAGTGAAAATCCATGAATCCTTGTTTGCATAATCATGTGACATTGTTATGTTAAACCCTCTGAATGGATTTCAGAGTAACAGCCGTGTTAGTCTGTATTCGTAAAAAGAAAAAAGAAAAGGAGTACTTGTGGCACCTTAGAGACTAACCAGTTTATTTGAGCATGAGCTTTCGTGAGCTACAGCTCACTTCATCGGATGCATAGCATATCGTGGAAACTGCAGAAGACATTATATACACACAGAGACCATGAAACAAAACTTCCTCCCACCCCACTCTCCTGCTGGTAACAGCTTATCTAAAGTGATCATCAAGGAGGGCCATTTCCAGCACAAATCCAGGTTTTCTCACCCTTCCCCCCCCCCCAGACACACATACAAACTCACTCTCCTGCTGGTAATAGCCCATCCCTCTTTGAAACCTCTCTTTATAATGCGCATGATAATCAAGGTGGGTCATTTCCAGCACTAATCCAGGTTTTCTCACCCCCCCCCACATCCCCCTCCAAAAACCACACACACAAACTCACTCTCCTGCTGGCAATAGCTCATCTTACAATGTGCACAGCAATAATCCAAGTTTAACCAGAACGTCTTGGGGGGGTTTGTAACCACACTATCAGAGGCTCGTTCACCTGCACATCCACCAATGTGATATATGCCATCATGTGCCAGCAATGCCCCTCTGCCATGTACATTGGTCAAACTGGACAGTCTCTACGTAAAAGAATAAATGGACACAAATCAGATGTTAAGAATTATAACATTCATAAACCAGTCGGAGAACACTTCAATCTCTCTGGTCACGCAATCACAGACATGAGGGTCGCTATCTTAAAGCAAAAAAACTTCAAATCCAGACTCCAGCGAGAAACTGCTGAATTGGAATTCATTTGCAAATTGGATACTATTAATTTGGGCTTGAATAGAGACTGGGAGTGGCTAAGTCATTATGCAAGGTAGCCTATCTCCCCTTGTTTTTTTCCTACAAACCCCCCCCAAGACGTTCTGGTTAAACTTGGATTATTGCTGTGCACATTGTAAGATGAGCTATTGCCAGCAGGAGAGTGAGTTTGTGTGTGTGGTTTTTGGAGGGGGGTGTGTGTGGGGGGGGGTGAGAAAACCTGGATTAGTGCTGGAAATGACCCACCTTGATTATCATGCGCATTATAAAGAGAGGTTTCAAAGAGGGATGGGCTATTACCAGCAGGAGAGTGAGTTTGTATGTGTGTCTGGGGGGGGGGGGGGGAAGGGTGAGAAAACCTGGATTTGTGCTGGAAATGGCCCTCCTTGATGATCACTTTAGATAAGCTGTTACCAGCAGGAGAGTGGGGTGGGAGGAAGTTTTGTTTCATGGTCTCTGTGTGTATATAATGTCTTCTGCAGTTTCCACGATATGCTATGCATCCGATGAAGTGAGCTGTAGCTCACGAAAGCTCATGCTCAAATAAACTGGTTAGTCTCTAAGGTGCCACAAGTACTCCTTTTCTTTTTTCTTTTTCCTCTGAATGGATTTATCCTTTACCTGCCCTGTTCTTAGCTAGTCTGTTCCTGAAGAACAGGGTTTGAAAGATTTCACAGACCTTGTCTCATCTGAAGACCAAATACCTACAATACCACATGCCCCAAGAGACTCATTCCTGGTCATGTTTGTTTAATTCTCATTGGCACATCTTTACTCCCCCAATAAATCAGTTTTGGCCACAAATTAGTTCTGCCTGTAATTGTATGTTTACTTGCAATAAATTGTTCAGGCACTAGATGACCCCATATGTTGTGTAGAGTCCCAAGCAGAATGCCATCCCTGGTAAACAAGGACAACGCTAGAACTTGAGCTGTGTGGAAGTCTGTCTCTGCAGTTGTAGTTCTGTTTTCTTTAATCAATGCTATTATAGATTCTGTCCCCAATCAAGTCTGTCCCCATCCAACCAATTCTCCATTAATTCTCCTTCCTCCCTTTGGCAAGGTTCTTCTTCATCTGCAATCACCACTTCTACTTCTCTCCTTTAGCCTACAAACTCCCCCCTTCCATTTGAACCCTACTTATCCCTTAAAGAAACAGCAGTGCCTGAGAAGCTCTCCTCACAGCCCACTCCATCTTGTTAAATGACCAGCAACAAATGACCCGACTGCTCATTTTCTTCCTGAGGCAAGGGCTTGCTCAGCAACTCTCTGCTATCCAGCCCTGCTCAGTTCGATGGGGTTATCCATGGGCAGTGCTCCCTACAGGGTGTGTGTTTGTGTGAATTCTAATGTGCACAAATATGTTGCACACTATTTGACCTGTGTAGATTCTGCTGGCGTGGATTCCTTAGTGCACGTTAATGTGGTCCGGAATTATGTTAATGTACATGAGGGAACTCTTAATGCACACTGGCAGGGTCTACACGGGCCAGTTAGTATGCACCACATTGATACACATTAGAATTCACACCTCTGTAGTGCGCATCATCACACCACATAGACCAGACCAACAATTGGTGGGGAAAAGAAGCCAAATAAACTATTTGCAAATATCACTTCACCAGCTCTAGTCAAGGCAGTTGAAATGAGATGATGTTGTCTTGTTTTCAGTCCCTGGAAGATGCAGGTCCCTTGGTTCTGCAGTTCATTTCCCCCCTTTGTCCAAAAACAGAGCACAACAGCTGACCTTCACAGAGTAAAGCCCATCAGGTTTTCGCTTGAAGCGGTGATGGTGGGATGAATCCACGCCTACATGTGGAATTCTGGGTTGCATCTATTAATATGTCATTGATATTGCCAACTAATTTCTGTACTTTTGAAAGAATTTTATTCTTGTGCCCAGGGAAATATATGATGGGGACATTGTTAGAAATGTAAAAGAATACATTTCTGGAATGAAATCCCCTTTTAACCATTCTTATTGAAGTAGTGACAGGTGCAGTGCTGCTGATTCCAAGGGAGTGAAATGCTTCCAAGAAACAGGAGCAGAAAACACGAGTTTTGAGCCTCTTCTTTTTGTTCTGTGTTTGCACAGCACCTAGCACACCTAAGGCTCCTAGGCACCATCACAACAATAATAGCGGGAGGATTTCATTTTCAGGGTATGTGATCATAGAGATACTGGCCAAGATCTAAAATACGGGAACACTTGAGTGCAGCCACACACCCCACTTATCTGGGTGCTTCATTGTGGACTTCGGAGCCTAACCGTAGGTCTTCCTCCAAGGAGAAGATTTGGAGAGCAGTGGGGAATAGTTGGTGGAATACCCAGCATTCCGTCAGTTCTGGTGCTAAGAACATTCCATATGTAGCTCTGGTGGAGCCAAGAGACGCACAATCCCTAAAAAGAACAAACTTTTACAAACATCTATGAACATGGACACCTCAGACAAGCCTCTCAGAAAGCTCAGTGGCACCTACAGATAGCTCTGCTTTAAATGCTGCAGAGCATCATTGCTGACGGACGTGTTTAAAGGGCTGCGGTTCCTTCTCACATGCCTGTGCTTTTCAGAATGAATCCTTGCTGAGAGTAGCCCTTTACTTCCGCCACATCCACAATATTCTCATTCCCCCTAGAAGATGAATACTTTCTTTTCCAAGGACCACTGGACCTGTTCCTAACCACAACCTTTAAAGTGAATGAACTGTGAAATTATATAGTTAATAGACAGTGGGATAATTAAGAATAATACCACAAAGGCCATGTTTAAATGATCTCCCCATTCCCACTTCTCATATTTCCCTTTAGACAACTACATTTACTTCAGTATATATAGAGAAAATTAGCTTTGAAAGTGCTGATGTGCACGAAGCCCTGCTATGATTGCTTGGGAATGGAGGTATTGTGTTCCAAGAGACTTTGTAGGGGTTACTCACATCTGTTTGTCTTTTCAGGACAGGCCGGCCAGAACAAGACCATGGGTAAAATTTTGAAAATCAGCTCCTAATGGGAGTTAGGCACCTAAATGGATCTGGGCCTCAAGTCACTGTTGAAACTGGGAATTAGGTTTTTAAATCAGGAAGATGCCTTACGAACTTTATCCCATCTCTCCTCCAACCCCCAGTTCCTACGTGTAATGCTGCTCTCTTTCAACATACTGCAACTTTGCTTAGCAGCTGCCTATCCAGTTATGCAGAGAAAGCTCACAAAATGCCATTCAGCTGGTTCCTGATGAAAAGCAAGCTACAGTCTGTAGAAAAACAATATAGTTTGTGGCTGTTTCAGGAAATGATGTGCATGCAGTATGTACATACACAAGATTTTCAGATCAGAGCATTTAAAATTAGCCTCCCAAGGCACAAAAGTAATTAACCTGATTTTCACAGATGATGAGCACCCATTGATTCACTGAGAAGTTGGAGCCGGGCTGTGGAAAGAGTTGTCCAGGGAACCCGGGCCACTGTGAGGAGCCCTGGACCTTCCACCTGCCCTGGGCAGTGCGCTCCAGGGGGCAGGGACATGGGACCAAGGCCTCTCTTGAGTATCCAGGCCCCCCAGCCAGTTGTCAAGAGCAATCGGGACAAATGCACAGTTTTGCCAAAAAGGGTCTCGGGGGGTGGGGGGTGGGAGAGGAGCGGGAGGGGTCAGCAGCGGGTCTCAGGCCAGCCCTGTGTGTGGTAGAAGAGCGGTTCAGGCCAGCTCCACATGGGGAGAGGGAGAGGGACTCAGGCCAGCTCTGAACTGGGGGTGGAGGGTTAATAATATGGTCACCCTACCACAGCCCAGCCCCGGCTTCTGGCCTGGCCAGGGGGCAGGGCCTCAGAGGAGGAAGAGGAGGAGCAGGGGGTGCGGCCACAGTTCTAGCTCTGGTGGTCCTCCCACTTCTATACAGGTTCCGTCACTCCTGCAGGGGCCCCCAAATTGGCTGGGGCCCCTGGTCATGGGGCCTGCCTTAATCTGCCACTGGTGAGAGCTGCTGAATGCTCAGCGTTTTGAAAATCTTGGGATGATATTTTCAAAAGTGCTCCGCACCCAGCTGTGCCTTCTGAGACCAATCGGAACAAATGGCTTTAAGCTGTTCTGACAGTACGACCACTTTCTTACATGCCTAAATGGGAGCTATCAAGCTGAGCTTTCTTAAAAATCAGGCCCTAGATGATTAACTTTAGGCACGTAGTTTTGAAAATCCGGACACATGGTAACTGCAGCATTTGTGTTCCAGGTGCGGTGGGATAAAACCAGTTTCCAAATAAAAATATTTTATACTCTGTTAAATACCCTAAAATAGTTTTTCTGTAGCATATAATGGATAAACAAAATATTGAATAGTGTAATATGAAGGGTTTTTTGGCATGAGTTGGAGACCTTGAGACATGACATCCTCATTCATGGCTCTACCACTCATAAGCAAAGAAATTATTTTGATATCATGCCTATTAGACATTTAATCCACTATAGGACACCACCATGCATTATCCATCCTTCTCTCTAATCTGCACAGACCTATAGATAGACAGATACAGGATATCTAGACCCGAAGAAGAGCTCTGTGTAGGTCAAAAGCTTGTCTCCTTCACGAGCAGAAGTTGGTCCAGTAAAAGAAATTTCCTCACTCATCTTGTCTAGATAGTTAAAATTATTCTGGTTATATACATGGGAAGATAAGACTATCGTAGGCTGTTTTGCATTCAAAAGCCTCTGCTTAATTAACAGACTGAAGGAGAGTTGCATGAACTAGCTTTGTAGTGTATATGCACTCTGGAGTCATCTGTTACCATTTAGAATTTGTACTTGAATTCAGAACATAGAGGGCCCTACTCTGATCTTTTGGTCCAGCCTGCCTCTATCTGAACTTGCAATATTTAAGTCTTAAGTTGTCCCAAGGGGATATGGACTGTGTCAAGAAGTCTGCTCTTTGAAGGTTATCCAATCAGCATGTAAGAGTTTCGGTCAATATATATTCTACTATATAGTTGTGTTGTGTTTAAAAAAAGATCAGTATTGTATTCAAAGGAACTCTCATTTATCCCATGCTGTATGTTAAGCAGATGTTCCTTTTAATTAACCAAGCTATATAGGTCTGAGTACAATTTCTATTCCAGGTGTGCAATTAATAATGAGTCAATCTAAAAAGTTTGGAAGTTCTGTTTGGATAAAGAGGAGGAGCAGTTCTGTGACTCAGATCCTGGCTAAAACCAAGAATCAGAGAGAGAGAGAAAAATAAAATACAAAGTTATCCAGACATTCTAAACTCAGAACAAAAGTTTCAGTGAAAGTTTGTGTCATTATTTTCTGCCCGGCTTTTTATTCTGACCTTGTCAGATCTCACCAACTAAGCCGGGCTGGGTTAGGTCAGTACATTGATGGGAACTGTCCAAGGAAAAATAAAATAAAAATCTTGCAGAAAGTGGTTGTGGGAATTCAGCAGGTGGCTCTCTTCCCTCTGGGTGAATGTTGAAATAATTCCACAGCTTTTCAAAATGGCTGCAAGGGTGCTAATGGCTGAGGATGTATATTTGCACTACTATTTGTTATAGTTTTGCTTTCCATGCATATTCTTTGGAGTAAAAATAACTCATTCATTTGCAAACAAAGGTGAGATCCTAACCACTGCTCTGGCCCCAATGCGCTGGGTAAAAGGACTGGAGCAGTGCAAAGTCACCATCAAAGCCCCAGATCTGTGAGGCTGTAAAACTGTGACAGACAGTTGGGCTCAGGCTGGAGCTTGGCCTCTGGGACCCTCCCCTCTTGCGGGGTCCCAGAGCTCTGGCTCCAGCCCAAGCCTGAATATCTATGCTGCCATTTTACAGCCCCACAGCCCAAGCCCCGTGAGACCAAATCAGGTGACACAGGTGTCTAACTGCAGTGTAGACATGCCCCAAGGTGATTTAAGAATGCTTGAGCACCAGTCACTGGCCTGTAAATTCTATGCTTTGTCATAGAAGAGGTGCAATGTGGAACCTCCCACCAAATGAGCCAAAGGAGATGGGATTGTATAGGTTTGATCTGCAAGAATATCTTTCCTTTTTAAAAAAAAATCTACCTGTCTTTATTCAGCTGAGAAGATGAGCCAACACATTTTAGACAACTTGTGAATTGGAACTAAGGGGCCAGTTAGCTGTTTCTCTAGTTCTGATCAGCTGGGTTGGGATTTTCGCCTGTCGTACTGGAAGGTATCAGAAAATTACCACTTTTGCTCTAAAGCGAAATGTTAGAATCCCCAACATACTGGCTTTAGGGTTATACTTTAATCCTATGTGCTAATATGCCAGTTTAGTGGGTTAATGCAGATTAGCTGAAAATAGCTTTGGCATTTACGGATTTTCCAGTGTTCCTACACATTGTAATCTCTTTGCTTTGGATAATGTTTATTACACACACAGATAATAGGTTTAGTGCTTTTATGACCTCTGCAGCAAATTCTTTTGGTGCTTGCATTAAGAGCTACTCTTGCTTAGCTTCCACTCCAGTCATTAATCAGTCTGGCATGATTACCCTGGTCACACTCATTCCACAGAGTCTCCAGGGCTCAAGCCCCTATAACAGTAGGTTGGATAGTTAACAAAATAAACATTTTGGCTTATTAAGCCCATTCTATGCACCCGTGATCAACACAGAAGCCATTTTCAGCCCCGCACAGAGGGGAAACCTCTACTCTTGGCTCATACGCAGCTGGCCAGAACCTGCTTTGTCTAGATTGCTGTTGTGTCACATTGCTGGACATTGAAGCCCAGGTTGGCAGAGATCCTTGTTGGCTACAGAGAGGCATTCAAAACATGTCCTTCCCCACTTATATGGCTGTAACATGAAAGCCACCATATAGCCACTTTCCTGCCAAACACCATCTTCCAAGGGCCTGTAAACCCTGAATGGCTTCACCAAGAGATTTTGTCAGTCTCCTGAAAGTCCATGTGTCCAGCTCCTGGGTTAGGAAGCCAGGAACTGCTCAGCAGTTACAGAGAGGAAAGGCCTGTTAGATCAGCTAGGGCTGCACCTGCAGTGCTACCTGCCATCTGTTCCTAAGAGTCAATGTGCAGCCAATTCTCCTCCTAGAAAAGCTAACCTGTAACTGCAATACATACACTGACCAACTCCAGGGCTCTGCTCTTTTTGTTTCTTAGTGTTTGACTTGCTCTGTTATTGAGATAGTCATAAATAAGACTTTTTTGTTTGAAAAAAAACAAACCCTGTGGATTGATTGCTTTAGGAAGTTTTAAATGCCTCTTTGCATTCCTTTGGCTACAGCTTCTCTTCGACTTGACAAACAGCAGCAAAGGCAGCAGTGTGACCTGCTGGTTAGGAGAGTGACTGGAGACTCAGCAGATGTGGAATCTCTTCCTGGCTCTGCTACTGACCTGCTGGGTAGCCGTGGGTGAGTCACTTCTTCTCCGTGCCTTAGTTTCCCCTCTCACCCTTTGTCTGTCTTCCCTGTTTAGATTGAAAGCTCTTTGGGGCCTAGAGTGTCTCTCAATATGTATATGTACAGCACCTTGCTCCATTCGGGCTCCTAGCCACTGCTGTGATATAGAGTAATGGGGAACCCAGAGTAGATGAGAAAGATGAGAGCTCTGGGCCATGCTACTAACTACTACTTGTTATTGCCCTGCAGAGAGCCAGGAGGCACCATCGGGAGCAGACCTGTGCCTTGCGGGTATTCACAAGCTGCTGGTGATAGCTTTGAGTATTCTCACAGCTGGGCGAGCTGATTGGCTTAGGGGAAAAAAAAGAAGCCGGCCTCCCCATGGTGCATTTGACCTTCTGAAATCAGCCTGCAGGGCTGGGAACTGACGGCTACAGAGTGGGGGTTTGGTGTCCTCATCTCCCTATCATAAAAACCATCAGTTGCGGTTATCAAAAGTGCTCAGTGTTGGCCTAACTCTGCTTCTGTCGATGGTGTATTTACCACTGAAGAGACCTGTGTTCCCTCCTCAGTGCCTCCTAGCTCTGTGACTTGCAGTCCATGCGTGACAGTGACTCCAGGAATTGGCCGCAGGGAGCATGTACATAGAACACTACGCTCTGCCTCTGTAGGACTGAGGCGAGTCAGCCCCATATCAGCCTGTATTCCCTGCTCTGTGCCTCCTCCCACCACTGCCTGCAGTCTGTGTGTACCAAGGCCAATATGGCTCCATCAGGAGCTCTATAATGACCGGACAATCATAAAGGAAGCCTTGTGGAAACAAGGACGAATTACTAAGGAGGAATACAAAAGAATAACACGAACATACAAGGACAAAATCAGAAAGGCTAAGGCACAAAATGAGTTAGGCCTTGCAAGGGACATGAAAGGCAACAAGAGGAGATTTTTTAAATACGTTAGGCCAGTGGCTCTCAACCTTTCCAGACTCCTGTACCCCTTTCAGGAGTCTGATTTGTCTTGTGAACCCCCAGGTTTCACCTCACTTAAAAACTACTTGCTTACAAATATCAGACATAAAAATACTAAAGTGTCACAACACGCTATTACTAAAAAATTGCTGACTTTCTCATTTTTTCCATGTAATTATACAATAAATCGATTGGAATATAAATATTGTACATACATTTCAGTGCATAGCAGAGCAGTATAAACAAGTCATTGTTGTATGAAATTTTAGGTGTACTGACTTCTCTAGTGCTTTGTATGTAGCCTGCTGTAAAACTAGGCAAATATCTAGATGAGTTGATGTACCTCCAGAAGACCTCTGTGTACCCCCAAGGGAACCACTGCACTAGGAGCAAGAGATAGACGAAGGAAAGTGTAGATCCTCTACTTAGTGGGGAAGGAGATGACATCAAGAAGGCGGATGTGTTTAATGCCTATTTTTCTTCAGTCCTTACTAAAAAGGTTAATGGTGACCAGATACTCAACACAATCCACATTGCAAGGGGGGGAAGGAATGCCAGCCAACATAGAGAAAGAACAGGTTAAAGAATATGTAGATAAGTTGGATGTACTCATGTTGGCAGTGCCTGATGAAAAACTAGCTGAAGCAATTGCAGAAATGTTGGCAATTATCTAATCCAGTGCAGGGGGTGGGACTAGATGACCTCCTGAGGTCCCTTCCAGCCCTACGTTTCTATGATTCTATGAAGGCCAGGAGACCCCAGGGGCAGCCAGGTATATTGAGGCAGTTGCAGCCCCACCTGGTGTCCTTGGTGGCAGCAGGTGGTACTGCACTCTGTATTACAGTAGACACAGTACACAGTTTTCAGAGTAGCAGCCATGTTAGTCTGTGTCTGCAAAAAGAAAAGGAGGACGTGTGGCACCTTAGAGACTAACAAATTTATTTCAGCATAAGCTTTCGTGAGCTACAGCTCACTTCATCCGATGAAGTGAGCTGTAGCTCACGAAAGCTTATGCTGAAATAAATTTGTTAGTCTCTAAGGTGCCACACGTCCTCCTTTTCTTTTTACAGTGCACAGTGTCTACTCTACAGTGTAGCTGAAAGCTGTGGTGTTATTAAAGGGGTTAGACCCATTAGCTCTAAAAAATTCAGAGCAGAATTTGACCCTATCTGCCAGGGTGCTTGGCGAGGGAAAGCTTAATATCTATCTTTGATACAGAATGGGAATGACTATAAGCAGGTCCGTTTTACTAAGGGTTATTAATTCTGTTGCTAAGAGTTAGTCCCTGTGCTTTTTGTTTTAAAGTTCTCTTTGTCCTTTGAGGACTATGTTTGTTAACTGATTGTGATCAAAGCCTGAGTTGTCGTCTACAGCTTCTGACACCTTAGGCATCACAGCAACAGAGCTCTCCACCATCTGTGATGGCTTGGAAAATGGGAACATTATCATCATTTTCTCTGCCTTCATAGACTCAAAAGGTAACATCAACAGCAGCCTGAGTCATTTTTTGTGCAGGGATTTTTTTACTCCCCCCCTCCCCCATTTTGCTCTCGTTTGGGAAATAACGAGAGAGCCTGGCTTCCATGTGCCTTTTATCAGTGGGGAGAGCTCTTCAGAAGGACTCATTAAAATAACGAAAAGGTTTCAGAATGGTTAAATAGGTCCACAGCTTCTCACTGCCCTGTGGTGAGCGAGTACTCCAATCTACAAAACACAGATATAATCCTGTGATGGCTGGTCTTTCACCAGCTCCTTTAAAATAGACAGAAAAACAGCATGCTGATACTACCAACCTTGGATGGGTTATCTGCTTCATTGAGCATGATCAATCTGCTCATTGGGAGTGGATGGATTTCGGATGAGCAGGGTGGGCGGAATTTGTTGGGTACACAGGAATCATAGAGGGGTTTGCAAGGCACATTGTCATTGGGGTGAATTTAAATGGGGTGGGATGGGACAGGGAGTTAGAAATCCTTCAGATAAGCAAACATGATGGAGGGGAAAGGAATTCAGGCTCCCCAAGCTCTTCAAGCTGTGCTGTCAAAGAAATACATTTTCTGATTAATCCGTCTCCTCTGCTGACAGGTTGCATACGGTGAACTGAGTAATAAATGCTTGCTTTGTGTGACTCCTTGTTCCTCAGAGTCTGAATTCAAAGGACCATGGTATGGACAGAAAAGGTTAGTTTCAATAGTTTTAAACGTATAAAACTGAAGTCTATGAAATCCATGTGTATGTTAAGGTGTTTTAGCTTTCTGTGCAGAATTAGGGCTGAAGATTCAAAAGTGCTTTGTGGGCACCCACAGTCGGGGAAGGACTTCACTGCTCAGCTCACGTTTACACACCTAAACGATGTGGTCAGATAGTCAAAAGGGTTCAGCTCCCATTTGCAATAATGCATTGTGACCCTATACCCTCTTTATGCCAACAGGCAAAGGACGCACTCAAAACACTGCTGTCAAAATACTTAGTCAAACAGTGTCTTATAAGGTATCACGTAAAAACTGATGCCACACTGGTCATGAATATCATTGTTTGATGTACATACAGGTTGTGTATACAGAGTTATATGTGTGTGCTCGAAATATGTTCTTATAATATGTTTGGGAGGCAATGGATAAACAAGCCTGCCCTAGACAAAGGAATGTGGCTTTACCTGTCTGCTTGGCTTGGTTACAGGCAGAGGACAATGAAAGTATATTTACATATAGGGTAAACAAAGCTAACAAGCAGCAGAGGAAATAGTTTGGTAAACACTGTGGAGGACACACCAGAGTCTGAACCCCTAGAATGTCTTCCTGCAGTGCTTAATTTGTGCCAGGGCTTGCCAGGGCTGAGCTCTGGCACGTCTAGGCTTGGAAATTCATAGCCCTGGCACCTCTTGGCTTGCTGCGTCAGTTATGAATATAAAAAATTGCTTGAGCCTTGGCATCTAATTGCTTGAGCCTTGGCACCTCTTTCTTTACAAATTAAGCACTGCCTTCTTGGGTCGTGAGGCAAACATAATGGACTTTGCAAAATATAAAGGGAGTAAAAAGACGTCCTAGTTATCCATCACTTAGGGAAGAAAGGGACGAGCAGCCTCTGATTCTGTGTAAAGTGGACCCTCCTACCTGAAGGACTGAAGTTGCTGATACCTTAATGTAAGTGAGAAACTGCTTTATAGCTTGCTAGAATTAAGTTTTTGGCACTAGAAAGCATGTTTTGTTTGTCACCCTTTTTTATCCCTTTTAGTCTTGCTTGGCATCACTTAAATCTGTGTGCTTTATTAACACACTTATTCTGTTTTGTTAGAAAACAATCTCAGTGCTGTATATGAAAGTGAAGTGTGGGACCTCAGCTAAACTAAGAGACTGGTGTGTGCACTGTCTCTCTGGAGGCAGCGAATTTACTAATTTCTGTGAGTGCCCAGTGAGAGGAGCTGGACATGCAGAGAGATGTCGCTGGGGAACTCGGATTTACTGATTGTTACCTGCAAGGTCTATTGGGAAGAGATGGGGTCCACCTGACCAAGAAAGGGAAGAGCATCTTCATGTACCACCTCACCAGCTACGTTCAAAGGGAGCATGTGACAAAAGCCCACAGGACAGAATGAAAAAATGCAACCTGAACAGAGGGTTAGATGGTGGAGGTGGGGGTACATGGAAAGCTACAATAGGGTCATAGGTGCAGCAAGGAGGAAACCAGTGGGGAAATCTGCTCAACATCTTAGATCTCTATGCACAAATGCAAAGAATATGGGGAATAAACAAGAAGAACTGGAAGCATTGGTACATACACCAAATTGTGACTTAATTGGCACCACAGAGACGTGGTGGGTAAGTCTCATGACTGGTTAATTGTTATAGAGGGTATTAGCTTATTCAGGAAGGACAGTCAGGGTGAAAAGGAGGTGTTGCATTATATATTCAGAATACAGGCACATTTTCTGAGGTCCAGCAAGGGGTGGGAGGCAGACCAGTTGAGAGTCTCTGGGCAAAAATAAAAGGGGTGAAAAATACGGGGGATGTCATGGTAGGAGTCTAACACAGACCACCACCTGAGGAAGTGGATGAGAGTAAATAACAGAAATATCCAGAACACAAGACCTGGTAGTAATGGGGTGTTGTAGCTACTCAGACCTCTGTTGGAAAAGCAATATAGCAAAACACAAAATTTCCAGTAAGGGTTTGGAATGTACTGGGGACACCTTTTCATTTCAGAAAATGGAGGCGGTCACCTGGGAGACAGCCATTTTTGGCTTGATTCTGACCAACAGGAAGGAATTGGTAGAGAATCTGATGATGGAAGGCAATCTGGGGGAAAGCGACCATGACATGATAGATTTCATGATTTTAAGGAAAGAAAGGAGCTGGGGTGGGCTACGAACAATGGGGCAAGGTCCCCAGATGGAAGCGAGCAGCTTCCTGCACCCAGTTCCCTGGACCCAGATGGGCAGGGGATGCCTGGGTGTGTTTGGGACCATCCCTTGTCTGGGTGTTGGGGGCCTGAAGGAGCTGGGTTGGGGGAGAGCTAGGAGTCAGGACTCCTGAGTTCTCTCCCTGGCTCTGGGAGGGGAGCGGGAGGTAGTGGTTAGAGCAGGGGGAGCCAGGGTTCCTGGGTTCCATCCTCTGCTTGGGAGGGCAGTGGGTTAGAGCAAGGGGGGCTGGAAATCAGGACTCCTGGGTTCCATTTCCAGCTCCTCCACAGACTTGTTATATGATTTGTTATATGGCTGGGATGATTTAATTGGGGATCGGTCCTGCTTTGAGCAGGGGGTTGGATTAGATGACCTCTTGAGGTCCCTTCTAACCCTGATATTCTATGATTCTATGATTCTATGACTTGAGTGAGTGGCTTATGGAAAGAACCTCCCCCACACCCTGCAGGTGACTGGTGGGGTGAGGAGAAAGCTGAGGTCCCCGGGCGGGGTGCAGGGGGGACAGGAGTGAACGGAGGGCAGGACCTTGAGGGAGGAGGTGGAGCAGGGGGCAGGGCCTCAAGGGGAGGGGCCGGAGCAGAAATTGGAAAGTTGGCAATCCTAGCCAGAGGAGAGCAACAAAAATGATAAAAGGCTCAGAAAACCTTGCCTGTGAGGAATGGTTAAAAAAACAATGGGGCATGTTTGGTCTTGAGAAATGAAGACTGAGGCTGGGGGTCCATAGTTTTCAAATCTGTTAATGGCTGTCATAAAGAAGATGGTGATCAATTGTTCCCAGCGTCCACTGAAGGTAGGACAAGAAGTAACGGGCTTAATTTGCAGCAAGGGAGATGTAGGTTGGATATTAGGAAAACTTTCTGACTCAATCAATCATTCAATGGCACCGCTGCTTTTTCCAGAGCATGGTGTATGCGCCAATGAGTTCTTTGATGGCTGCTGAGTCCAATGCTTGAGTGACAGCCCTGCCCACAGGTAGGGCACACCCACGCACAAGCAGTGCTCTGAATCCGAGCCGGCGATTCTTTCCTCCTCTGACGCCAGTCATCACAAAGCTTGATCCAGTCCACCTCGCCACGCCTCACTCCATCTACAAGCTGACTCCACCCACCGGAGCGGCATTCCGCACTCCAAGGGTCGTTAAGCTCTGGAACTGGCTTCCATGGGAAATTGGGGAATCCCATCATTGAAAGTTTTTAAGAATAAGTTAGATGAGCACCCGCTATGGATGATCTAGGTTTACGTGGTCCTGCCTTAGTGCAGGGGGCTGGAATTTATGATTTTTTAAGGTCTCTTCTGTCCTTACATGTCTATGGTGCTGTAATTGTAAGGCAAGGTTCAGACTGGCAGAGTCTCAGGGAGTTTGCAGTTGAGGTGGACAGGGAGCTGACACACAGTTTAAGTCCCAGCAAAGCTCTCCCTTGCTGAGGCAGAGAGTAACCCGGTGGCTTACAATGCTGCGTGCCCTGAGGAGAATGTCAAACGGATGTTGTTGGGTGATTGAACGCATTTGAAAATCCAGCCACTTAGTTACCTTAGGGGAGCAGTCCCCAAACTTTTGAGGGTCAGGCCCCCTTTACCCCTGTCTGCACCCCCCACGCCTCTCAGAGCTGGGGCCAGGAGCGGAGCTGTGGCACTGGATGGGGGGGAAACGGGGGGGGACATGGACGGGGTAAGGGGGATGAGGCTGGGGCCACAGCTGGGGGTGGGGCTGAGGCTGGGAGCGGGGTCAGGAGTGGGGCCATGGCCAAAGGCTGAGGCTGGGGGCAGGGGCGGGAGTGGAGCCACAGTCAGGCTGCGGTGGGGGCCAGACCCATGGCCAGGTGCGGCTCCACTCCCAGACCCACCCCGAGCCTTGGCCCAGGGCTGGGAATGGAGCCACAGCCAGTGGCCAAGGCTGGGGGTGGGGCTGGGACCAGGCATGGGGCTGGGAGCCAGGGACGTGGCTGGAGGCGGGACCAGAGCAGAGCTGGGGGTGGGGAGGGGCTGGGTGGCGCTCCTTCCCTGCCCCCTGTGGAGGCTGGCCTGGGTTCCACTGTGCCGCACAGTTTGGGGCCCTCTGCCTTAGGGTATGTCTACACTACAATCAAAGGTGTGGGTGCAGCTCAGGTAGGCATACGCACGCTAGCTATAATGTCGCTAACCATAGCAGTGAAGAGGTGGGTGCAAGCCTCCCGAGAACCCAGCCTATGTATTCTCATTCCCACCCCACACCAGGGTCCATGCCACTGTGTCTTCACTGCGGTTTTTAGCCATGCCAGCTAGATTAAAGCTAGTGCAGGTATACGCTCACACCTCTGATTGCACCGTAGACGTACCCTTTATCTTCATCCTGACCACACTGCGCCAAGGGACAAGGAGCTGGAGCAGGGAGCGGGTCCATCCCTGTGGGACAGGAGACCCCGGCGAGGTTCATCCTCCATGATGAACACTGACACTGAGCTCCCGCAAGATGCAGCGTGACAGCGATAACTCTGGTAAGGAGTCACTAGGGAAAATGTTAAGAGTATCTAAAGCTGCTTTATCCATACCCCCACGAGGAGAGGCTGACTTGAAAGGGAAAATTGAGATGCAAAGTAGCAACCTGCCTCAGACAGAGATGAAGCAGCCCTCTCTGGACCATCCGGCCGCTAGCAAGGCCTATTGTCCTTACTGCCAATGGAGAAAACTGGCATGATGGTGAGAGTTAGAAATGAAACCAACTGTCCCAGAACCATCTGGAAGGGAATGAAGTTGGCACGATTGTACAGGACAGAGAGTGTTGACAATCCCACCATAGGTACCCGTCAGAGGCTGGCTGGCCCTTTAAGGCAGGCAAGGCTCAGCCTTACTTGTGAACTACCAGCTAGCCCCCAGCTTATGGAGATATTGCACTTATTGATAATTAGTGACCCCAGCTGCAGGGAATCAGGAAGAACTACTTACATAGAGCTGGCAGCTCAGTCTAGAGGAAGAGATTGTAGAGAAGCCAGAAATCTTTTGTAGGTGGGAGGATCCACAGGGAGAAGACTGGTGGGGGAACTCCTGTGCTAGGGTATGCAAGGAGCAGGGAGATCCCTAGGGGAATTTGCTAGGGTCTCTGGGGAAGGGCAGCAATGAGGGAAATCCTGTTAAGATGAGAGACAGCAAAGGAAGACCTCTGCAGCAGCAGGGCAGGCTCCTGTGGGGAGGCCCTGAGGAAGGGTTGTAAAAGTATTTCAGTGGAGCCCAGGAGGGGCAGAAGAACTATCATTTGTGTATTTAGCTTGGACTTTCAGCTGGACCTTTTGTTACCTTGGAAGGAGAGTGTACCTTGTGACTTGGCTTGAGGTTTGAGCCACAGAAGACCCAGCCAGAGGCAAACAGCCTTCAGGAGGTGCTGGAGACAAGGGCCCCTGACACAAGAAGGTGCTATGGGTGGTGAGTATGCTACCTTAGAGTACCTTAATATAGGGCCCAATTCTCAACTGGTGTAAAATATCATTGCTCATCTGAAGTCAGCGGAGCCCTGAGAATTTACACTGGATGAGGATCTGGCCCTAAGTAGCTAAACGGGCTCTAAGCATTTTGAAAATCCATTATTTAGGTGCCTAAATGGGAGCTGCTGGTCACAGTCTCTTTTGAAAAATCTGGCCTGGAGTCTTAGCCAGTCTTTTCTTCTCCCAGGCAATCTAAACACATTGTGTTGGATTTGGCTTCAAAATGAATAGAGGTTTGATTTTTTTTTTTCCCCTCAAAGTCACCTGTGTGATTCGGGGAGCACAAGCTCATTGGCTTTTGAATAAGACACGGGGATCTGCGTGACATAGGTACTTTTGAAAATCCAACTCTAGTGGGTTATAGATAAAAAGACCCTTGCATTGACTTCCATGGAAGAAGAAGAATCTTTTAGCATCATGTGGATAAAGACGCGTCTGTGATATTGGAGATAAGGATATTTGCACTTTTTCTCTGGGAACTAGAGAGATGAAAAAATATATAGATCAAAGATCTCTGGGGTAGGGACCATCTTTTGTTGTGTGTACAATGGTGCCCTGATTGGAGCTCTGTGCTACTGTAATATAAATAAGCAATAATAACAGCTGCCCCTTTATCATAACTTAGACCCCAATCCTGTTTGCATTTATGCCCATGCCTGACATCACATACACGCATAGCTGAGATGGTACCAGGATCAGGGCCGTACATAAGGGTCTGCATGAGCTGGTCCTTAATTCTGATAGCTACTCATGAATTGTAAGTAATATCTGTTCTCAGAGGTGGCAATTTCTTGACCGCCTTGATTATTGAATGTTGGTAGCATGCAGTAGAATGGCATTCCTTGTTTGTTTGTCTTTTTTTCCCTTCACATTGAGTCTGTGTGAATTGAACAGCCATGATGACAGAGCTATTTCCCCCCCCCCCCTTATATATTTACTTATCTGTGGTGTTGTGATTAAAAGTTTGGGTGGGTTCTACTTAAAACCATAAATAAAAAACCTCTGAAATACAGAGTTCAGGCAGAGTTTCCCTCCCCCCTCCCCCCGTCTGTTTGGTCTCTTAGGCCAATAAGGTCTTGCTGGGGCAGGGACTCTCTCTTACTGTGTGTTTGTACAGCAGCTAGCACGACGGGGCCGTGATTTGATGTGTCCTCAAAGCTCTGTGGTAATGCACACAATCGGTGAAAGCTTGTGCTGCTGTTACCTGCAGGGACCTGTCTACAGTTTAGACTGGAATTTCTGTGTTGCTCAGGGGTTTGCTCCAACTGTTCTCCTCCCCTCCCTCATAGTTCCTTCATCTGTTTCATTCCTTATCTGCCCCTCTCATCCCCTGTACTGTCCCCCTCATCCCCTTTCCCTTCAGTGTCCCCTCTCCCTTCCCTTTTCTTTCCATTTAGCTGGTTCCCTCCTAACTAACCCCACTCTTTTTTTTTAAAGGGGGGGTGGAGACTAACCTGCTGTTTGCTGCCATCACATTTTCACTTTGCCCCTTCCCCTGCCCTGTGTCTCATACAAACTAAATGGAAGCATTTTGGGACCCCTTCTTGGTTGACCCTTAAGCATTGCCACAACAAACACGATCAAAAATAAGTACCCGTTCTGTAGATCAACACAGAAGTCTGGTCTGCAGAGCTAATAATCCAGCATCTCTCATCAGTAACTAACAAGAATTGTATTTATTAGGTGCTGATGGGCTCAGTCTCATACAAGACACACAAGTTAACCCAGTTCATGCTTTTTAGAACCCAGTTCCTTAACAAACCGAGCATAACTCCATCTGGGGTACTGTGTCCAGTTCTGGGCCCCACACTACAAGAAGGATGTGGAAAAATTGGAAAGCATCCAGCAGAGGGCAACAAAAATGATTAGGGGACTAGAACACACGACTTATGAGGAGAGACTGAGGGAACTGGAATTGTTTAGTCTGCAGAAGAGAAGAATGAGGGGGGATTTGATAGCTGCTTTCAACTACCTGAGAAGTGGTTCCAAAGAGGATGGTTCTAGACTGTTCTCAGTGGTAGCAGATGACAGAACGAGGAGTAATGGTCTCAAGTTGCAGTGGGGGAGGTTTAGGTTGGATATTAGGAAAAACTTTTTCACTAGGAGGGTGGTGAAGCACTGGAATGGGTTACCTAGGGAGGTGGTGGAATCTCCTTCCTTAGAGGCTTTTAAGGTCAGGCTTGACAAAGCCCTGGCTGGGATGATTTAGTTGGGGATTGGTCCTGCTTTGAGCAGGGGGTTGGACTAGATGACCTCCTGAGGTCCCTTCCAACCCTGATATTCTATAGAAGTCTTCTCTTAGCGGGGGCATTTAGCTACCAGCCATCTTGGTAGTCTCTAAACAGAGAAGTGAAATTCTCAACATTCTTCCTGGTTTCATAATCTGTGGTGGTACCATATACAATATCCATGAGCTTTATGGTGCCACAGTCCTTAAAGGGGCCAGATTTTCACAATGGCTCAGGCCCTTCTCTCTCTCTCTCTCTCTCTCTGCGCGCCCCCCCCAGCAGCTCCCATTATGATCCTTATGGCCACATTTTGAGAAAAGCTCGGCGCCCAATGTGCTGAGCTCATATGAAAATCTGGCCACTTCTTCAGGTGCCTAAATTGGCATGGAGCACTTCTGAAACTCTGGCCCTACATGGGTGAGTATTCAGCAGAAGGTAGGAAGTGGTTGGGCAAAAATAGGCACACTGGGTGAGATTTTTTTCTTAAGTGGATTTGGCACCGAACTGCCATGGACTTTTGATGGGAGCTAGGCACAACACAAAGGTGTGTCGTGTTTTTTTTTTTAATCTCACCCGTTATTGGGCCTGATTCGCACTTCCAGCGGGATGCGAAGGGACCTTAGAGTAAGTGTTAAAGGGCCTTGAAGCGAGCGTGAATTGCAGGTACATCTCCATTTAAGTCCCCTTCATACTGCCCTAGCGTAAATGAGAATTAGGCCCAGTAACTCCCAGGGGACTCATCAGGAGGCTAACTACTACATACCTTCCCCTGAATGCTTACCCCTGCTGGGATGGGGGTGAGGTAACTAACCATGCACAGTTCCCAAAGCTGGGTCTGCAGAAATCACTCTCCTCCATCTGGCTTCCAAGGAGCCAGCTCTGTCCTTCAGGCATGGAGTCAAGGGCTGCAGAAAGTGTTGACTATCTGGTCTGTAATTAAAAGAAAGGTACTTACAATAACCTCTCCATATCCTTTATGCTCTCCCCCAGGATCATTTAACTGACTAATTTGGACAGCCTAGACAACAAATGACGACTTGGTCTCCTCTTTCTACAACTCTGTAAACATAATCCCCGATTGATTGGCCTCTAATACATCAGACCTAAATGAAAAATTAATTAGATTGGCTACAACCCTGAAGTGAGCACTTTACCACTTTGTTGTTTTGTCCATTTGATCCTTTCTCCTTTGATTTATGGGCAAAGGAGAGAAAGCGGGGGAGGGGAGGAGAGGAGGAGGAGGAGGTTAGTACTAGATGTCATCTGAAGTCCATATGCCAGTTTTCATGACAGCAGAGCCCGGTCTCCGGTAAACGAAGGAATAAAAGTAGCAGTAACACCTCCCAGGACTGCTTTGAGTGTTCACTGCACTGTTAAGATGGGAACATGTAGACAGATGAGCTTTTTTTGCCCTCTTGTCTTCCTCTAAATCCAAGTGTTAAATAAGGTCATTTAGGTGCCGCTAAGATCCTCAGCCACCACCTAAATTCCCTAAGCACCTCAGGTTATACTAGCAAAATCCCCTATGTTTCCCCAAGTTTCCATTGGTGGGCATCACACAGCTGCATAAGTCCTTATGCCACCGAGCTACTTGGCACCCTAGCTCAAGCTTAAACCCCAGCAGGATTCACAGACTAGGCGTTCCCCCACTGATCTGTGACGCCTAAGCCCCGACATGGATCTAGCCCTTCACCTTTCTCTTTCCTCTCCCACCCTTTGTCTAGTCTATTGAGATTAAAGACTGTACAGGGCAGGGGTTGTCTCTTATTACATGTTTGTACAGTGCCTGGTATCATGGAGCCCATAACCACTACTGTAATACCAGTAATGGAACCAAATTATAAATCAGATTATGATCTGGGACACGCACAGCCAATTTTTTCAAGTGGCCTATAATCTAGGGTACACAATTTGCTGCGCACAATTGCCCACACGTGTACATGCAAACCGGTATTTGTATGAGTAAATGTGGCAAAGTGTTCCATTACTGCATTGGCTCGCATAAATGGGGTAATTCCATGCCCTTTCTTGCACGAGCAAAACCTGTGCATGGAAAACTAGAGGATGGCCTGCAACTGGCTGGATATTTGTTCATTAACCTAGGTAGTCGAGAGAGGCCAGATAGTGGGCTTGAGGATTGCAGTGTGCTTAATAGATCCAGAGGTTGTGGTGTAATTGAGCAATTCCATGTTGCCTTATTCACATGAGTAGCCCAATTTAGTTGAGTGGAATTACTAAAATAAGTAAAGTGATGAGGATGCAGCCCCTTGTGGGGATATATGACCGCATGTTCTGAATGTCAGAATAGTCATAATGCCCCATAGCCTTGGCATAGCTTTAAAAAATTGCTGTTTGTGACCTGTACACACCCTTCACTAGGGCTGTTACTAGAGCAGTGGTCAGATCCTTCCAGTCTAACTCCTGGCGACTCCCACTATTCCTTCCAGCCGAGTGCTATGGCTTGGGATTTGTTCTTGGAAATGTAAAGAGACAAGGAAGGAGATGGATTTGAACCTGTCTTCCAGTGTGCCCTGTGCTGGGCAACTCCTCATGTGAGATCAATTGTCTTCAGCTGGCAGGATGCCAGCAACTCTGGAGCACGCGTGTGGTAGGACAGAATTGCTCTGAAAAGAGAGGACCTCAAAAGCCAGCAGTACTGTGACCGCTAGTAGTCGTGATTGCTGGTGTCATGGTATAGCTCTACCGGGGCAGTCAGCCAGTCTTTGACACTAATACTCGGCATTCCTCTTCTAGTGGTCCGCCAGTGTGTCCATGCTGTAGTGCTAACAATAGCGCTGGTGGGACAATGCCTCCCTGCCCTCCAGGTTAAATCATTTAGTGCCTTGGGGCTTAGCTATTGTAAGGGAGCTAGGCATTGAAATGGCCCTCCCTTTTTAATAGGGAAGCTTCTGTGGTGGTGATGGATACAGTAGATTTGTAAGTGTATTTAATACAGGAGACGCCATGTGTGGACAGGGCACTGAACAGCGCCTCAGAGACTTTCTATGCCCAGCCCTACCACTGGCCTCCTGGGTGACCGTGGGCAATTTGCTTTTCCGCTTTGTGCCTCAGTTTCCCTACCTGGGTAATAGGGATAATGATACTGACCTCTTGTAAAGTGCTTTGACACCTGGTGGCGGTGGAAAAATCTATATAAGAGGGGGATGATGATGGAGAGCTGCTGGGTGCTTTTGAAACATTGACCAGTATGATATTGAATTATCGTTCAAAAAAAATCTTTTCCTTTGTTACTTGAATACTCCAGCAGCCGATGTTGGTTGAGTACCAGTCAGATATGTTACATCACCACATGATGCCTCTCATTGAGAAGAGCATCTCAAGGCCAAAAAAAAAATCAATGGAGTATCTTCTAGCTCCACTGGACATTCTATCATTCGGATCTTCCCAAAGTTAGACTACCAGCTTAAGACTCCTCACTTAGGATTAGAGACAAAGAATCTGAACTTTAAAAAGCCAGGAGCCATGGATAAACTAACAGAACGTTATTAATTACAACTGGATTTTTGGAAAAGCCCAAGGCCCGGAAAAGCAGTTGATAAAAGTAGCAGAATATTAAAAAACAAAACAAGCTTATGACCAAAGGGGAATAATGTGCTGCTAAATCATTGAAATGAGAAACTTTTTTTATATTAAAGTTATTAAAAAGTGAGGCCAAAAAATCAAAATGAATCCCAAAGAGCAGTGATATGTGATTGCATGAATTTTGCATTTTTTATGTTTAAAAGGAAAACTTCGGAGACAGGTCTTAAAAATGGCATTGTTTGTAAATAGAGCAGAAGGCCAGTGTTCAAATTTGAACAAAGCAAGGTTGCTATGAACAGCTAGACCCTGATTCAGGAAAGCACTTAAGCATATGCTTAACGTTAAGCATGTATGTAAGTGTTTTCTTAGTAAGAATGTACATGCTTTCAGTGCTTTCCAGAAGCAGAGCCCTAAAGGACAATGCACATGGGGCTGGATTCTGCAATCCTTACTCAGGCGAAGCTGTCTCTGACAACACTTTTTTCTCTCCTCTCCCCAGCCTTGCTAGTCGCTCATATTCTGGACTGAATCCCATACGTGCCAGTGAGACTCCTTTGTGTGGCAAGGGTGCAGAATTTACTTTGGATATCTGTGCAGCAGATGAGTTGAATTTCACCTTCAGGCCCTAATGTTCTGGCCTGTGTGTGTGGTGTGTGTTGTTTTTTTTTTTTTTTTTTTTTTTTTTTTGTGGGCGGTGGGGAACTTTTTGGGAAATTGCATGCTGCATATTTGCAGTACATTCTACACAGATGGTTTTGTTTTGTCCCCCCCCCCCCCCCCCACACACACACACTAAGTTCATCAATGGCTTTATCCTGCAAGGTGCTGAACAGAGCTGGTCAAAACCTTTCTAAAACTTCTTCCTATAGGGGAAAAAATGCTCGTTAATTGAAACAGTTTTTCAAGTCCAGAATGGAATTCCAGATCAAAACCCAAGAGAGACCCACCTCCAGAATAATCAGGTGTCTGGTACCTAGGGCACCCCCTTTCAGTGGGAGAGACCCAGATTCAAGTCCCTGTTATAAATCATGTGGCTCAAGAACTTGACCCAAGCTTTCCCACATCCTAGGTGAGCCCCCAACTACCAGTTTTTTGGCTATTCTGGAGGCTGTTGCTTGTTTCTCACAATTTTTGAAAGGCCTTGTTTTCAGTCCATGGCCGAACAATAACAAATTTTCAAACTTTAACATTTGGGGTGGGATCTGAGTTACTACAGAGAATTCTTTCCTGCGTATCTGGCTGGTGAATCTTGCCCACATGCTCACGGTTTCAGCTGATCGCCATATTTGGGGTTGGGAAGGAATTTTCCTCCAGGGCAGATTGGAAGAGGCCCTGGGGGTTTTTCGCCTTCCCTGCAGCATGGGGCACGGGTCACTTGCTGGAGGATTCTTTGCACCTTGAAGTCTTTAAACCATGATCTGAGGACTTCAATAGCTCAGACATAGGTGAGAGGTTTATTGCAGGGGTGGGTGGGTGAGATTCAATGTGGCCCGCATTGTGCAGGAGGTCAGACTAGATGATCATAATGGTCCCTTCTGACCTCAATATCTGAGAATCTATATCTGAATTACCTTTTGTGAAAAGTAGACTGTTTTCCAGCCAGGCCTGTTGCTGCGCACGCTGGCCTGATCCAGCAAATCACTTAAGCGCCTGCTTAACTGTAAGCAGTGAGACAACGTGTGGGGTAAGATGCTATCCAAGTGGAGTAAGATGCTATCCAAATCTGGTCCTTTGTCAGTTACACAGCATGGCTCCCTGCTTGTGTAGTTTTTAAAAGTGGTGTTGGTTTTCCCAATTTCTTTATGTAGAAGGCAAGGGGTGGTTCTGGGGACTTTGGGTGAGATTTTAGCACTGGGGAAGTTTAGTGGCAATTTCCCTATTGACTTCAGTGATGCTCTAACTCTGCTCCCACTGAACACTTGTTAGAAAATTCTAGCTTTAGCACTTTTTGTTGGGCAATGGGAGGGGTGTGTGCACGGTGGGAGTGATTCGTGGTATAGGTATTTGTTTTTCAGCTGGTCAGAGTGTGAACCCCTCACTCGCAGCGAGACTCATTTTACTTCACAAGTTGCCCCAGCAAATGCACTTGTGGTCAAAGCTGATCCTCCGTGAGAGGAAGGATAGCACTGTCTGGCCTGCTGTTCATTTTCCTGTTCCATTATCTGGCCTGTGGATTTGTATCTCAGGGCACCAAAGTGATATTTATCAGGCTGTTGCATGGTTTTGTGAGGAACACAATTTATTGTTCTAATGCAACCTGTGAAAATGACAATAAAAAGCATGGAGGGTGGATTAACATGTGATGACTCACTTTTGTGTGTGTGAGACAAAGATTGTATAGGAACAGAAAATGATACCATTTGAATCCATTCCGGGCAGCGACAGACTAATGAGAGTGGATATGAACATAACCTAGTGCATTCTCAGTACACACTTACAATTCTTATCTTCTGGCCCTTCTCAGAGGCGGCTACTTCCCAACTCTGACCAATGTTTCTAGGGAGAAAGTCTCTGAAATAGATTACCCCTTCTTCTAAATGGAAGAGATGATTGAGACTTTCTTGGGGAAGAAACAACTGCCTTCGGGAAGAGTAGTATATTTTAGGGCTTGTCTACATGATGGGGTGCTGTGCTCTATATGTAAGGGGACTATTGCCCCCTTACTAAAATTCATAGATATTTAGGTCAGAAGGGACCATTATGATCATCAAGTCTGACCTCCTGCACAACGCAGGCCACAGAATTTCACCCACCACTCCTACAAAAAAACCTCACACCTATATCTGTGCTACTGAAGTCCTCAAATCGTAGTTTAAAGACTTCAAGGAGCAGAGAATCCTCCAGCAAGTGACCCGTGCCCTATGCTACAGAGGAAGGCGAAAAACCCCCAGGGCCTCTGCCAATCTGCCCTGGAGGAAAATTCCTTCCCGACCCCAAATATGGCGATCAGCTAAACCCTGAGCATATGGGCAAGATTCATCAGCCAGATACTACAGAAAATTCTTTCCCGGGTAACTCGGATCTTACCCCATCTAATAACCCATCACAGGCCATTGGGCCTATTTACCATGAATATTTAATTACCAAAATCATATTATCCATCATACCATCTCCTCCATAAACTTATCGAGTTTAATCTTAAAGCCAGATAGATCTTTTGCCTCCACTGCTTCCCTCGGAAGGCTATTCCAAAACTTCACTCCTCTGATGGTTAGAAACCTTTGTCTAATTTCTAATCTAAATTTCCTAGTGGCCAGTTTATATCCATTTGTTCTTGTGTCCACATTGGTACTGAGTTTAAATAATTCCTCTCCCTCTCTGGTATTTATACCTCTGATATATTTATAGAGAGCAATCATATCTCCCCTCAACCTTCTTTTAGTTAGGCTAAACAAGCCAAGCTCCCTGAGTCTCCTTTCATAAGACAAGTTTTCCATTCCTCGGATCATCCTAGTAGCCCTTCTCTGTACCTGTTCCAGTTTGAATTCATCCTTCTTAAACATGGGAGACCAGAACTGCACACAGTATTCCAGGTGAGGTCTCACCAGTGCCTTGTATAACGGTACTAAAACCTCCTTATCCCTACTGGAAATACCTCTCCTGATGCATCCCAAGACCACATTAGCTTTTTTCACAGCCATATCACATTGGCAGCTCATATGTATGATCAACCAATACTCCAAGGTCCTTTTCCTCCTCCATTACTTCTAATTGATGCGTCCCTAGTTTATAACTAAAATTCTTGTTGTTAATCCCTAAATGCATGACCTTACACTTCTCACTATTAAATTTCATCCTATTCCTATTACTCCAGTTTACAAGGTCATCCAGATCCTTCTGTAGGGTATCCCTGTCCTTCTCTAAATTAGCAATACCTCCCAGCTTTGTATCATCCGCAAACTTTATTAGCACACTCCCACTTTTTGTGCCCAGGTCAGTAATAAAAAGATTAAATAAGATTGGTCCCAAAACTGATCCTTGAGGAACTCCACTGGTAACTTCCCTCCAGCTTGACAGGTCACCTTTCAGTAGGACCCATTGTAGTCTCCCCTTTAACCAATTCCCTATCCACCTTTCAATTTGCCTATTGATCCCCATCTTATCCAATTTAACTAATAATTCCCCATGTGGCACGGTATCAAACGCCTTACTAAAATCTAGGTAAATTAGATCCACTGCATTTCCTTTGTCTAAAAAATCTGTTACTTTCTCAAAGAAGGAGATCAGGCTGGTTTGGCACGATCTACCTTTTGTAAAACCATGTTGTATTTTGTCCCATTTACCATTGACTTCAATGTCCTTAACTACCTTCTCCTTCAAAATTTTTTCCAAGACCTTGCATACTACAGATGTCAAACTAACAGGCCTATAATTACTCGGATCACTTTTTTTCCCTTTCTTAAAAATAGGAACTATGTTAGCAATTCTCCAATCATACGGTACAACCCCTGAGTTTACAGATTCATTAAAAATTCTTGCTAATGGGCTTGCAATTTCTTGTGCCAATTCTTTTAATATTCTTGGATGAAGATTATCTGGGCCCCCCGATTTAGTCCCATTAAGCTGTTTGAGTTTCGCTTCTACCTCAAATATGGTAATGCCTACCTCCATATCCTCATTCCCATTTGTCATGCTACCATTATCCCTAAGATCCTCTTTAGTCTTATTAAAGACTGAGGCAAAGTATTTGTTTAGATATTGGGCCATGACTAGATTATCCTTGACCTCCACTCCATCCTCAGTTTTTAGCGGTCCCACTTCTTCTTTCTTTGTTTTCTTCCTGTTTATATGACTATAGAACCTTTTTACTATTGGTTTTAATTCCCTTTGCAAGGTCCAACTCTACTTGACTTTTAGCCTGTCTCTCTTTATCCCTACATGTTCTGACCTCAATAAGGTAGCTTTCCTTGCTGATCCCTCCCTTCTTCCACTCCCTATATGCTTTCTGCTTTTTCTTAATCGCCTCTCTAAGATGCTTGGTCTACAACTCCTGCCTATGAATTTTTTCCCCTTTCTTGGGATGCAGGCTTCCGATAGCTTCTGCAGCTTTGATTTAAAATAATCCCAGGCCTCCTCTACCTTTAGATCCATAAATTCTTCAGTCCAATCCACTTCCCTAACTAATTTTCTTAATTTTTGAAAGTCAGCCCTTTTAAAATCAAAAACCCTAGCTGCAGATTTATTTTTATTAATCCTTCCGTTCAGTTTGAACTGAATTAGCTCACGATCACTTGAGCCAAGATTATCCCCTACAACCATTTCTTCTATGAGGTCCTCATTACTCACCAAGACCAAGTCTAAAATGGCATTCCCTCTAGTCGATTCAGCAACTACTTGCTGAAGGAATCCATCAGCTATCGCATCTAGGAAAATCTGAGCCCTATTTATTATTATTTATTATTTATTATTATTATTTACTAGCACTCGTCCTCCAGTTTATATCTGGGAAGTTAGTCTCCCATGATCACACAGTTTCCATTAGTATTTACTTTATTAAAAACATTAAAAAGGGCTCTTTCCATATCCAAATTAGATCCTGGCGGTCTATAGCACACCCCAAGCACTATCCCAGGGGAGGCTCTAATAGTTTTCTTCCCCAATTTAATTTTTGCCCAGACGGACTCAGTCATATCCATTTCATCGCTTCTTATTTCTTTACATTCTATCTCATCATCGATATACAGTGCTACTCCAGCACCTTTACCTTTAGTTTGGTCTTTCCTAAACAGCACATACCCTTCAATACCTGTAGCCCAGTCATGACTACTATTCCACCAGGTTTCTGTTATACCTATAATATCTGGTTTCACTTCCTGCACCAGGAACTCTAGTTCCTCCATTTTGTTACCTAGGCTCCTTGCATTAGTGTACAAACATCTTAATTTTTGCTGTTTGGCCTCACTCACATTCTGTACCCTATTAGGCACGGTTATTTTACTACCAGTGTAACCTATTAGACTTGTATCTACACTGCCCTTCCTCCTACCTACAGCTGTATCCACTCTTACTTCATTTTCTTTCCACTCAATGCTAAATTCTGGCGTGGAGATTACCTGGACATCTCCCAACCATCTCCCCCAAATTCCTAGTTTAAAGCTCTCTTAATCAGTTGTGCCAGCCTCCATCCTAGAAGTCTATTTCCTTCCCTACTCAGATGAAGTCCTTCCCGAGAGAACTGTCCTCTATCCATGAACGCCTCCCGGTGGCCATACATCCCAAAGCCCTCCTTATAGCACCACTGCCTAAGCCATCTATTGATAGTCATAATCTTGTCACACCTTTGTTGCCCTTCTCTAGGAACAGGCAGAATCCCACTAAAGATCACCTGAGCCTCAATTTCCTTAGGCGTCCTCCCCAGCCTAACATAGTCTCCCTTAAATACTTTCCAGCGAGAATCTAGCCGTATCATTTGTTCCCACATGAAGGATAATTAGGGGATTCTTTCCCGCTCCCTTTAGAATCCTTTTCAACCTCAGGTCTACATCCCATATCTTAGCACCTGGAAGACAGCACACCCTCCTATTTTCTGGATCAGCTCTGGTTACAGGTCGGTCTATCCTTCTCAGTAAAGAGTCCCCAATTACATAGACCTGCCTTTTCCTAGTGATGGTGCTATTCTCCAGTCTATCCCCTGTTCCCTCTGGCTGCAAGTTCTTTCCATTCCCATTCTCCCTTGTAATCCTTTTTAACCCATCCTGTATCCTCCTGGGGCTCATATTTGGTGTAATCTCCATTAACTCTTCCCCTTTTCCTGTAGGACTAGCCGCTCTTTTCTTCCTTACCCTTCCACCTTCAGTGACTACCTGCTGAGCCCCTTCTTCATTTTCCAACTCTGCAAACCTATTCCTAAACTTTCTCCTTCACTAGCCCCTCTTTTCCTCTGCCTAGTTCTTTTAGTCACATGCCTCCACTGACCACTTCCCTCACCCAGTCTCCCCTCAGAATTCCCGAGTCCTGCTTCCATCTGCAAGTCTGAGCTTTTCCCTTCAGACACCTCATGTCTTTGCTCCATAATCTGCTCAAACCCCTTCCTAAACTCTACCAGACTTTCCACCTGCATCTCCAAACCTTGGATCTTTTCCTCCATCAGCTCTATCAGACGGCACTTCATGCAGACAAAACTCTTACCAGGTGCCCCCTCCAGGATCATGTACATACCACAGCTTCCACATCCAGTCATCTTCATTGTGTCTTCTGCTACATGGGTCACTCCCACTGCCACCTCTGTATCTGTCATAGCCTTCCCACTTAAATCCTGTTAATCTAGGAAACACAAACCACACCAAAACACCACCACCCACAGCAAAACCAAACCCCACACAAGCACCACAGGACAGACTCCCCTTTCAAACTCCCCTGTTTACAGCTCTGTTTGCTAGCTCCTGTGCCGCTGCAGCTGCATTCAGTGGGGGTGTTTTGGTTGGCTAGCTCCCAGTACTAAAAGGGGAAACATCTATGGGAAATCAGGACCCCGAGACTGATAGTCCCCCAGGAACAATGGGGAGAGGCCAATGCTCTAGGTCAGCCTGAATGACAGGGCGGGCAGGCTAATCAGGGAGTCAGGAGGCCAGGGAGGTCTCGTCCTCCGTGTGAGCTGGATTTGCCTGGGTCAGACAGAGTGGGGCCGAGCTAAGCTGGGGAGCAGAGCTGTGCCAGATCCAGAGCGACCAGAAAAGCAGCCCAGAGAGAGCAGACCCTGTCCTGGGAGCAGAGCTGCAGCAACCAGAGGCAGGGGGGCCAAAGAAGCAGCCCAGGGGGCTGGAGGTAGAGCAGCAGCAGTGCAGAGACAGAGTGGTGCAGCTGGGGAGAGCGAGGGGGACCCTGGGCAGCGGGCCCAGCGCAGGGAGGCGCCTCAGCCAGGATGCTCTGCAGGCCAGGCTTGGATCGTAACCCTGACAGGGCGGGGTCAACGCTGGGAAGAAGGGTCCTACCCCTTAGAGCCTGAGAGCGTGTGGCCACCACCAGAGCAAGTGTCCAACCCACAGCATCCCTACAGCACAGCCAGGGCCTGAGAAGGAGGCCTGGGACTTACAAGGAACAGACTGTGAACTGCCCAGACATTCCAGAGATGCTGTTTGATGTTCCCTGCCACCGAGCGGGGTGATGTTTCCTTTAACTTTTCCCATTTTTCCTTTATTCTTTTTAATCCACAATTAATTTTAAATAACTTGCATTTGCTTTAAATTGTATGTAATGGTCAGTGGGTCAGAGAAGTGCCCAGTGCAGAGAGAGCACCCTGGCCCCTGCCCTAGGTGACCACAGCAGGGTTGGGGGTCGAGCCCCCAGGAATCCTGGGCCCAGCCTTGTGGGGATTACGAGGACTCTGCCAGACAGGAGAGTGGAAGGGGAGTCCTCAAGGGCAGGGAGGCTGCTGGGTAAAGGAAGTGGGAGCAAGGACTCAGATCCTTTCGCTAGCCCACTTCACCGGGGTAGTGCAGAAGCCACAAACGTTTCCCACAATAGTGGGACTATTCCCCCCGCTTACATATAGGAGTGTGACTTCTAAAGCACAATCCTTTGCCGTTCACGATTTGTCCATGTAGACCCTCCTGATGCATGTTAAGGGTGCACTGCACCAATTAGAAATCACGTCCCTGTAGAGCTACCCCAGATGAGATGTAGAGAAGCCCTCAGATTTAGCAGGCCAGATTCACGTGTGGAATAATACCAGTGATTGGATCTGGGTCTACATGCACAGGGTATAATACTTTTTGCATACCCTGTTAATACTTGTACTTTAGCTGGAATTTTCCAAGGAGCTTACAAGATTTAATGAGGGGTAAGTCATTGGGAGTTAGGCACCTTCTGGATGCCTCAAACATGTAGGTGCCTAACTCCCTTAGACCACAGGGAAAATCCAAGCTCCTGGTTGTGATTGTTCTCCAGGTACCCAGGACTGAGAGTCCGCTTCCTTCAGTGAGAGGGAGACTTCTCCAGTTAAACACAGGGCATCGTCTCCCTGATGCCTGCAGTCTGCTAGCCACCCAGACAATCTCTTCTGGGTAATGCCAGCCCTTATTTTGCCTTGCAGGGTAACAGTCAGTGCACTCCAGTCCCCAAGCACCTGTCATGTTTAGCCCCTTATCCACTGACCACTCCCAGTAATGCCAGGTCTGCTGTCCCCAAGGGAACAGTGTACACACCAACTAGAATGAGTCAGCTCAGGATCAGCTCCTTGTACAATACCTCGGCACTGAGAGAGAGTTGTTATAGTGAAAAGAATCTGAGCTGCTTCTCAAAGATCAAGAGAAGAGATGGTAAGAACAACGGGAACAAAAGGGTTACATGTGAATCAGCATCAGAACATGCTTCCTTAATTTAACAGACTAACCTCCAGGTCAAATAAGTTTCTCATCCAAATGTACTTGGCAGTGTTTCAAGCCTGAGGTCCCATTTTCATGAATGTAATCACATTGCCTGATTATTTCTTAGGTGAAGGATAAAGGGATGTCTTATAGCCTCCTACATATACTCCCCTTACCTGCCCATGGTGAGAGTTCAGCTTTCTCTCTGAGGTCCCCATCAATGGCTGACCCAACTAATTCCTACTCAGTTATAATATTGGGGGGAGGGGATGATTGTCATAAAAAAAGTTTATCAATGCTATTTTCCTCTTTCTATGAACTCACCAATAGCAACAGTAAGGAGAACACTACTAGACTGGCAAGAAACTAAGGCCACAGTTTTCAAACCTTCTGTTAGTGCAGGAGCATCATCCTATTGATGCCTGAGAAGAGTTAGAGAAAAGGCCAGGCTAATATTGTGCTGTTGATCCAAATAAACGGCTCGGAACGTTGTTACGAGGACCAAGCTTTTCAAATCCTACATGTAGGTTCTTAAATCCATATTTAGCCACCGAAAACTGTGGTCTGATTTTTTTCAGAGGAACTGAGCACCCAGCAGCACCTGTTGACCTCACTGAGAGCTGTGGGGATGCTCGGCACATTTGAAGAACTAAACCTTGATTCAGGGAAGCAGTTAGCAGGATTTAAGCACCTAGCTGAGGCTAAAAAAATAACAAGAAACAAATACCCCAGCTCTGTGGGATTTAAGCACATGCTCAAGTGCTTTCCTGAATCTCAGCGCTAGGGCATCTGTCAATGCATGATTGTTCTCTCTTGTGCGTTCATTAGTGTTATCTTCAGCTTTGTTTTTAAATGTTCCAAGTGCTGGGCTTCTGCTGCTTCCCTTGAGAGGCTATTGCACAGCCTAATAGTCAGCCTGAAACTACCCTTCTTTATTTTATCCCATTATTCCCAGTTATGATCTTTTACTGTTCTAAGTAATTCCTTTCTAGAGCCAAACAAGAAATGTTCATCAGTGGGTTTTTTCTCCAGTAAAATGGCCATTTGACAACACAATTTTCTTGAACAAAATTTCTGGGTTTGTCATCTTTGTTTTTGATTTTTTTTTCCAACAAGTTTTGGTTTAATTGGTGAAAATTAAAATGTCCACCGAAACTTGGTTTCAATTTCTGGTGGACATTTTAATTTTCAACAATTAAACCAAAACTTGTTGGAAAAACAATGACAAACCCAGAAATTTTCTTGAACAAAAATTTTCCATTTCCTACAAAAATGCATTTTTGACTAGCTCCTTTCATCTCTTTCCTGGGTCCTTGCCCTAAAAGTTCATGAGCAGTACACAACTGTGGATACACAGGCTATGGGTACACAGCAGCTGTATCCCCATGGCCACTCTGCTATTTTCAGGTGCCCGCTCAAGCAGCACTAGTGTATGTATGTCTTCCCCTGCTGGGAATGACCTCTCCCTGTCACTTAGCTTTCTTCTATAAAGTGCTCTAGAAGTTAAACAACAAGTTTAAAACACAATCATTAGCTTCAGAAAGGAGGAAAAAAATCCTTCAGTGAAGAGGGAAGTTTGTCCTGATGGGATTTTACCTGGCATTGATTTGAGAAACTGTGGTGGACCTATATTCTGATGGGTTATGCAGTTCTATCTAACTTTGCAAAATTGGGTAACTTTTACCAGAATTTCCTTTTGGGCAGGAGTGGGGAGGAATGGAAAAGAGTCCCAACAATGCTGAAGCATCCCCTTTTGATGTTTTTGGAACAAAACATTTTATTTTAAAATGATTGTTTTGAATTTAAATTTTTATACTGTAATACAAAATAAGCTCTCAAAATTGAAATGAAACATTTTGAATGATCTGCAACTAATTTTTTAGAATGTTTTCTTTGCAGAGAATTTTTTTCCCCTAATTTGTACCCAAATCCTTCACAAAATGGAATTTCTGTTCTCTACCTAGCTCTAATTTTAACCTCTTGAAGGGGGAATTTTTACAAATAGGAAAATAATTGTTGAAGTTTTAACAGATATCGGTCCCATGCCTGAGAACAAAAGGTGAAATCCTCTTCTGAAGTAAATGGCAAAAGGACCCTAACTTCCCTAGAGTCAGAGTTTCTCTCTCAGCGTCTGGGGAATGTGAGATGTCAGATTAGTTGTTAAAATATGTTAAGCTTGTTCCTTTAAGCCTTGAATGTGGCTCAACAATATGCAAAGAAAGGCAGAAATTCCTAAGGAAAAATTCCAGCAAATATTTGCATACATAGAAATGTAGGACTGGAAGGGACCTCAGTAGTCCTCTAGTCCAGTCCCCTGCACTCAAGGCAGGGTTGAGTAATGACTAGACCATTCCTGACAGGTGTTGGTCTGTCCTGTTCTTAACCTCCGATGATGGAGATTCCACAAACTCCCCAGGCAATTTGTTCCAGAGTTTAGGAAAAACTTCCTGTCAGTGTAGTTAATGTCCAACCGAAGCTTCCCTTGCTGCAGTTTAAGCCCATTGCTTTTTGTCCTATCCTCAGGTAAGAGACAATTTTTCTCCCTCCTCCTTGTAACAACCTTTTATGTACTTGAAAACTTATGTCCCCTCTGTCTTGTCTTCACCAGATTAAACACACCCAATGTTTTCAATCCTCCCTCATAGGTCATAAGCAGAAGTGATCTCTCTCCTGCTATCCATCTCCACCGTCTGACAAACAGACTAGAGACACCATTCCTTACCCGTCCTGGCTAATAGCCATTAATGGACTTAACCTCCATGAATTTATCCTAGTTCTCTTTTAAACCCTGTTATAGTCCAAGCCTTCACAACCTCCTCAGGCAAGGAGTTCCACAGGTTGACTCTGCACTGCATGAAGAACTTCCTTTTATTTGTTTTAAACCTGCTGCCCATTAATTTCAGTTGGTGGCCCCTAGTTCTTATATTATGGGAACAAGTAAATAACGCTTCCTTATTCACTTTCTCCACACTACTCACGATTTTATATATCTCTATCATATCCCCCCCTTAGTTTTCCTCTTTTCCAAGCTGAAAAGTCCTAGCCTCTTTAATCTCTCCTCTTATGGGACCCGTTCCAAACCGCTAATCATTTTAGTTGCCCTTTTCTGAACCTTTTCTAATGCCAGTATCTTTTTTGAGATGAGGGGACCACATCTGTACGCAGTATTCAAGATGTGGGAGTACCATGGATTTATATAAGAGCAATAAGATATTCTTCATCTTATTCTCTATCCCTTTTTTAATGATTCCTAACAACCTGTTTTGACTGCCGCTGCACACTGGGTGGACATCTTCAGAGAACTATCCATGATGACTCTAAGTGATTCAGCCATTTCCAAGAGGAGGCTAGTGAAAAATCCATTGTTTCTCTCATATGAAATAGTGAGAAATTCTTTAAGAAGCTCTCACCCCATGGTTTGGAGCAGGGATTTGAAATCTGGAGGGGGGGTGGCAAGCACCAGACCTAGTGGGGAGGCAAGGGAAGTAGGTTGGAACAAGGAGCCCAGGGAGGGCGACAGGGACTGGTAGCCAGAAGGGATGGGGAAGTGGGGTGTGTGGGTTACTGGAGGGAGGAAAGAAGAGAAACAGATTAGATGGAGAGGTGAAAGGTAGGAATTAGGAGTGGCTGGGCAAGGACATGAGGGCAAGGAGCTGTTGGTGTTGGGGGAGAACTTGGAGTAGCTAGCAAGGGGATTGGTGGGATGAGATACCTGAGGATTGGAAACTGGGACTACCTAGGTGAGGAGAATGGGACTGGGGTTTTCACTAGTCCAAACTTCTCTCCAGAGCCTGGAAAGGAATCCAAGATTAAAAATCTTACCATTCCTCTGATATCAGCAAACATCTGTGAAACTCACTAGCAAAGTGTCACATCTCCCCCTAGTGCTGGCCCACACAGAGGATGACAACCTACTACTGCTATCAGTTGCTCCATTAGCTTAAGTGGCATAGGTCAGTGTGGTGGATTCATGTTTTCTAGACCTTTAATCATTTTTGTTGGTCTTCTCTGAACTTTCTCCAATTTGTCCACATTTTCTGAAATGTGGTGCCCAGAACTGGACAGGGTACTCCAGCTAAGGCCTTATCAGCATGGAGTAGAGTGGAAGAACTACTTCTCGTGTCTTGGTTTACAATGTGCTGCTGATACATCCCAGAATGCTGTACATGCTTAGCTTTGTCTGAGTGGTGATGCTGAAGTGGGCCTAGTCATGTGCTTAAAATTAAGCGTGTGTGTGGGTGGGGGGTTGAACACCTGTGATCAGTCAGCCCCAACCTGCTGCACCTGTTAGGCCTGGGGTGGGCCCTTAAAAGGGAGGAACCCCGTGCAGTCAGGGTGGTACTTGGAAGTACACAGAGGTAGGGCTGCCAGACTGGGGACCTGTGGTATGAACTGATGTATGGCTTGAGAATGCTGCCCACCCAAGCCCTCTGAGGGAAAGAAGACAGGCTGGTCTGGATTTCCATGTCACTGTAAGATTTGGTCTTGGGCTTAACAGGGTGTAGTAAGCCGTGTTGCAGGGAGTAGGTTTGAGCCCCCACAACACTTAGGAATATTAGCGGCACCTTCTCTTCTGTAACGTCATTTACAATAACAAAAAGCTCAAAACATTCTGTATACACACGCCATTGCACTACATTCTCCTCAAAAGGTTCCAGTGGCCCTGTAAGTGTAGCCATGGTTTTAGTTTCAGGTTTCAGTCAGTGCCAACAAGCCAGTTCTCACTCCCTTCCAACAGCTAAAAGATTTTGGTAGGTTTTTTCTACCTTGACTTCTACTTCCTTCTGTTGCTGGGGCAGCACAGGGATCCCATCCTTGTCACCACTGTGTTGTATCCTTGGGGGCAGCAGTTTTAGGAAGAAATCACTTGAGAGACAGAGCTGTGAGCCATGAAAGCAGCTATTTATTTTCCACACACTGAACTAGCCAAACCAGCCAGTTTTGGCTGGGCTATCGCCTAATAATGTAACTCAGCTGCCATAGCAATAACAAGGTGCTGTTACCACAACAACCAAATATACAACATATTTCTCCCCCCTTAATAAGAACGTCCCCTAACTAAAACAAACTCTAAACTAGAGAAGGCTGGTAGACTGCCTCCATTCCCAGCTAAACCCTGGCGATTATTTTGCCCCATAACAATGGGTTCACCCTAGCTAAAGATTCATCTATTGAGGAGGTCTTGTGTCTCTAGGTGGATTATGGCAAACTTCTGGTGTTGCACCGGAAAGTACCTTGGGTGCAGGCCTGACAACGGGCTCAGGGTTCATAGCGCGAATGGGTGAGGAGGTGGTATCAGCTTGTTCCAGGCAAGGGGGTATCTGAGCTGCCAGCAGTAATGGAGGAGAACAGTCAGGAACAGGCGATTCTTGATTCGGTGTCTCGCCAGAAGAGGTGAAGTCAGACAAATCAACTGAAGATGTGTCCTGAGGACTGGCATGACTTGGCAACAGCTGATCTACATATCGCCGCCAGGTGAGATTCTCTGCAGTCTGGACTGTGTAGGAAACAGGTCCTGTTTGAGTGATGATTGTGGCAGGGACCCATTTAGCTCCAGAAGTATAATTTCAAGCCAAAACTGGCTGTCCCGAGCTAAAGGTTTGGTCTTTTGCTCTGGGTGCACGTCTGATGACTTGATGTTGCACAATTTGTCAGGGTTCAGAAGATTTCAGCCGATCAAAGCAAGTGCGCAGCTGTCATCCCACCGTTAGAAAGCCCGGGGATGCCTTGGTCGTAGCATGAGGTGCCTTTCTGTAGGAAAGTAAGAAGGTGTCCAGACGCTTTTGAATGTAGTGTTGTCCCCTTGCTGATTTCAAAGCTTGTTTCATTGTCTGCACAAATCTTTCAGCTTATCCACTGGTGGATGGATGATATGGTGCTGAAGTGATGTGGTGTATCCCATTTGCCTTCATAAAACTTTGAAACTCCTGAGAGACTAACTGTGGTCCGTTGTTGCTCAAAAGTTGTTCTGGCAGACCGAAACGACTAAAGAGTCCCTGTAGTTTCTGGATAGTACTCTCTGCAGTAGTGGACTGCATTATAGAGACTTCTGGCCATTTAGAATGGGCATCTACCACCACCAAGAACATGCTTCCTTCAAGGGGGCCAGCAAAGTCAACATGAATACATTGCCATGGGTTTTCAGGCCAGTCCCATCGGTGTAGGGGCACCCACTGGGGTGCATTCCAGACACCCTGACATGACATACAAGCTCTTACTTTCTCTTCAATAGCACTGTCCAATCCAGGCCACCAAAAATAGCTTTGTGCAATTTCCTTCATGCACGCTAGTCCACAGTGACTAGACTGTGGCTGTTCTAACATCTGTGATCTCAGTGATGGTGGGATAATGACACATCTCCCCCACAACAAACAACCAAATTGGATCGATAACTCTGTCCTCCTGGACATGTAGGTAACAAGGTCGGGTGAGACCGGAGAGGTTCATCGAGATTTTTCCATACATCACCAGATCCTTAACTTGGGGCAATACGGGGTCAACGCGAGTTGCCTTCTTTATCTGAGTAGCAGTGATGGTTGTATTCTGTGTTCAAAGTAGATTTCCTTTTGGGCAGTATCTTGATGTTTGATTGGCAAAGGCAACCTTGAGAGACCGTCTGCATTGCCATGCAGAGTGGATTTCCGATATTTGATTTCATATGTGTGCACTGAAAGTAACAATGCCCAGCGTTGCATACGACTAGCAGGTAATGGGGGAATGCCTGTGTAGGGTCCAAAAATTGACGTCAGAGGTTGATGGTCTGTAAGAAGAGTAAAGTTCCGCCCAAACAGGTACTGATGAAACTTCCAAATTCCAAAAACGATTCCCAGTGCCTCACGTTCAATTTGGGCATAGTTAGTTTCTGCTTTGCTTAGAGTGCGTGAAGCAAAAGCAATAGGTCTCCCTTCTCCCAAAGGCATAACTGTGACACGGCTGCACCCACTCCATAAGGGGAGGCATCGCAGGCCAATTGTAGGGATAAAGATGGATCAAAGTGCATTAGAACTTCAGAATTTAGCAATGCATCTTTAGCTTTGTTAAATGCAACATTACAGGCTTCAGTCCACTTCCAGGTCTTGTTCTGCCCAAGGAGTTTGTGAAGTGGTTTTAGCAGTGTGGCTAACTGTGAGATGAACTTTCCATAATAGTTCAATAGTCCTGGAAACGAGCACAGCTGGCTAATATTTTGAGGCAGGGGAGCCTCCACAATAGCCTTAACATTTTCAGGGGCCTTATGAAGACCCGTAGCATCAATGATGTGTCCCAAAGATTCAACAAAAGCCTGGAATAATTCACACTTGTCCTTGCAGACTTGTAGGCCTTACTCTTCCAGTCTTTGTAGGGTAGCCTCTAAATTCTTTAAGTGAGCGTCTTTCCTTCCAGTGACCAGGATGTCATCCAGATAGCACTGAACTCCTGGCAAGCCACACAAGATCTGGTCCATAGCCCTCTGGAACAGGGCGGGAGCAGATATTATTCCGAAGGGTAGGCGACAGTATCTATAAAGCCCCTTATGAGTCACAATAGTCAACAGCTCTTGGGACTTCTCATCAACGTGCATCTGTAAATACGCTTGTCTCAGATCAATCTTACTGAACTTTTGTCTCCCAGCCAGGCCCGCGAAGAAGTCATCGATGCGGGGAAGCGGGTATTGCTCTGCACACAACACCAGGTTGACAGTGACTTTAAAATCATCACAAATCTGGAGGGAGCCATCTTTCTTCACTATTGGAATGATAGGAGTGGCCCATGGACTATGGGTAACTGGTATTAGGACTCCATTGGTGACCAGGCACTCCAGGTCCGCTTCAACTTTTGGCCTGATGGCATATGGCACAGTTTGGACTTTCAGATATTTTGGTTGACTCAGGTTTAATGTTCAGTGTCAGTGATTCCCTTCATACTTCCAAGATCCTCTCCAAAAACAGCAGCACGTTTCCTTAGTACAGTGGTCAGACCAGTTTCTTCTGTAGTCATTAGGTGTACTGTTGCCCAGTTCAGCTGAATCTTCCCAAGCCAACGATTTGGGAAGATTCAGGTGTACTGTTGCCCAGTTCAGCTGAATCTTCCCAAGCCAACGATTTGGGAAGATTCAGCTGAACTGGGCAGAATCTGGGTAGTAAATTACCCAACTACCCAAACAACTGGCAATTTAGCAGCCTGTCCATTGAGCTCCACCTTATCAGTAGTGCCCCACATGGGCACAGCTTGTCCCGTATACATCTTCAAAACAGTTTTTGTTGCCTGAAGCGGAAGATGCTGTCGCTGTTCTTTATACAGAGTCTCGGAGACCAGCGAGACAGCTGCACCGGTGTCCAGTTCCATGTGTATAGGTTTGCCATCCAACAGTGGCGTTACTCAGTATTCATGTGAGCCCACTGCCAAAGACAAAACGTGGAGTGGCACTTCTTCTTGCAATGAGGTGTCTCCTTGGTCATCCTGGGTCTGCTCTAGGGCGTGCAGGTTCCCCTTTCTGGTCGGCCAGACCACGGGCCTTTTTCTTTTGTTTACAGGCACACTCAACATGTCCCTTTTTGCCACAGTGTCGACACACCAGGTCCTGACACCAGCATTCTGAGGCCTGGTGACCCCAGCTTACCACAGCAGTAACATTTCTGACTCCGCACCGTTTTGTGGGTAGGTTCTTGTGACCCTTTATGCACCCTAGAGGATGCACCGATGTATTGCGCCTCCTTTGTAGCCAGTTCCATGGAGATGGCAATATCCACCGCCTTTGGTAAGGGAAGCTGAGCGTCTGTCAATAGGCGCTTCTGTATAGCTTCACTGTGCAGGCCACCTGCTAATCTGTCACGTGGGGCATCATTTAATATCTCCTTAAATTCAGTGTTCTGCTAGCCTTTTAAAAGTTGCTACAAATTGTACAACTGTTTCATCTTCTTTTTGGTCTCTTTTGTGGAACCTATATCCTTCAGCAATGACCAGTGGTTTGGGGGAAAAATGGGACCCCAGGATTTCCACAATGTCACTGTACGATTTGGTCTCAGGCTTAACAGGGTGTAGTAAGCTGCATAGCAGGGAGTAGGTTTTAGCCCTCACAACACTTAAGAATACTGGCACCTTCTTCTCTTCTGTAACGTCATTTGCAATAACAAAAAGCTCAAAACGCTCAGTATACACGTGCCATTGCACTACATTCTCCTCGAAAAGTTCCAGCGGCCCTGTAAGTGTAGCCATGGTTTTAGTGTCAGGTTTCACAGTCCTTGCCAACAAGCCAGTTCTCACCCCCTTCCAACAGCTAAAAGATTTTGGTAGGTTTTTTCTACCTTGACTTCTACTTCCTTCTGTTGCTGGGGCAGCACAGGGATCCCATCCTTGTCACCAATGTGTTGTATCCTTGGGGGCAGCAGTTTTAGGAAGAAATCACTTGAGAGACAGAGCTGTGAGCCATGAAAGCAGCCATTTATTTTCCACACACTGAACTAACCAAACCAGCCCAAACTGGCTGGGCTATCCCCTAATAATCTAACCCAGTTGCCATAGCAACAACAAGGTGCTATTACCATGACAACCAAATACACAACAGCTGGTTTCTCTCAAGCAAGCACATGCTCAGGAAACCACCTGACAGTCTGTCATCAAGCAGCCGGGCCACTTACCATCTTCCATTTTTGGTCAGGGTTGTTGCAAAGATTGCAGCGAGAACTCTAGCACTTAGAAATCCTGGATCTCCTTGACCCCATGTTAACCTGGGGTGCAGATGCAGGTACAACACAGAGGTCGTGTTGCTTATCTTGATCAATGGTTCTCCCCCCCCCCCCCCGGCAATAGATTAAAAAATCAGCAGATGTATTGCAGACCACAGTTGGAGTGAAAGGAGCTGCTCTTCTTAGTGAGTGTCCTCAAAGGGTGGTGCAGTGGCTTATCTCTGGGATTGTTCTCATGTGTGGATCCAGAGAAATGTGAGTTTTCTCCCCTCCAGTTCAGTGAGTGCATGGGGGCCATTCACTACAGTCTCTTCAGAATGCCAGTGCCATCCAGCTCTAGAGCTGTATCTCGTCTGACTCAGCCAGTGGAGATGCCTGGCTGAGAAAGGAGCATGGATGATGTCTAGCTGACTCAAGCCCCTTCTAGACAAAACTGAAGTGATGCTGGTAGGTTGAGGGACTCACCTGGAAGAAATGGCAGATGGGCAAGTAGTCAGGGGGAGCTGAGGGCTTAATTTCTCTCTTTCAAAAGCCAAGCTATAACACCTTGAGCTTGTTGAAATATTTGCTTGAAATTTTATGAAAACTTTTCCTTAAAATTTAACTTTTTTTCCATGATTTTTGACTCATCAAAATGGTTATGGAAACTTTTCATTTATACTAAAACCTAGTTTTCTAAAACCTTCTAGCCATTTCAATGTTTTGATTAATTTTCTTATTAAAAATTCTGAAAAGTGAAGGGTCCATTTTGAACCTGGTGAAATGAAGAAACTGACATTTTGATTTTGGGGCGGGGGGTGTGTGTTTTCCCTCCCCATTTTTCAATTGGCTCTAACAAAAGCGTACTTCATTCCTGAATAAGCATTAAAAAAAACAAATCAAAATAAAAATCAAATGTCTTTATTGGTAGGCCATGCAGTCTTTACTGAATGATTAGAAAGAAAAGAATATAGTAGGAACAGTAAGTATGCTGCACTCTTTGCATACTTCAGCTTGAGAGTTTTTTGTTCCAGGGGTAATTAACATTTAACTCGTATCAAGATTTACAAACATTAAATGCCATTAAGCACTCCATGCCAAGAACATCTTAGAAGCTGGTATAACTTTGGATGCATGTATTGCTGACACTCAGAACAATCTTGTCACTTAAATGGCACTCAATTCACTTAAAATTACAGTGATTATGGAAGGAACTGCAAGTAGCATCATACATGATTACGCTGTGATTATCACAGGCACAGTGCTAACTACCACTATTGCTGTCTCTCTATTGCCAGTTTGCAAAAATCTTTAGAGGACTGGAGCACGTGGCTCATTAGAGAAACTTTACCGTTGTACCCCACCAACAACACATTCAGTGCTTCTAGTGTGTTTTGCCCGACCCGAGAGAACTCTGGGGGCCAGGTGTGTTTGTCTTTTCTTGACAAATGTGGGGCAGGCAGAACTTGACCGTCACTTCTTTCATGGGTGCTAGCGTAGAACACAAGTTCTTCTACTTCCTGTGGATGGGATTCTACTGTGTGGCCTTGAGGGTGGTGGCACATCCAAGCAGGTCTGATTCCATACAGGAGAGAAACGATCCTCCTACACACAAGCAGCATGTTACAGGATCCATGACCTCTGAAACTGTCAAGTAACACAGGAGCATCCCGTTGCCTGTGGGGCAGACCGCATGCTGGAAAGGGCAGTGTTGGCCACACGGCAGTGAGCAGAGTGTTTGCATGTTGTCGAGTGCATGGCGCAATCCCTTGTCGTCTATTATCTCCCTGTATGCAAATGCAGGCTTGTAAGCCCTCAACTGGCATCCCAGATATGCGATCTGGGACTTGAGAATGACCGTACTAGATGACACTGGGTTTTCCTTCTTGACTTAGGGGAGAACATGGAGCCTGGCTCTGCAGGGCTGACATCTCCTACCTTTTAAAAACGAGTCCTTGTGGCACTTCTAGAGACTAACAAATTTATTTTGGCATAAGCCTTCATGGGTTAGAACCCACTTCATCCAATGCATTGAGTGGAAAATACAGTAGCAGGTGTGTGTGTGTGTATATATACACAGTACATGGAAAGATGGGAGTTGCCTTACCAAGTTGGGGGTCAGTGCTAATGAGACAATTTAATTGACAGCAGGATACCAAGGGAGGGAAAAATAACTTTTGAAGTGGTAACAAGTGGCCCATTTCAGACAGTTGACAAGAAGGTGTGAGTAACAGTAGGGGGAAATTAGGTTTAGGTTTTGTAATGACCCAACCACTCCAGTCTTAATTCAGGTCTAATCTGATGGTGTCCAGTTTGCAAATTCCAGTTCTGCAGTTTCATGTTGAGTCTGTTTTTGTTGTGGAAGAATTGCCACTTTTAGGTCTGAGTGACCAGGGAGACTGAAGTGTTCTACTGGTTTTTGAATGTTATGATTTCTGATGTCAGATTTGTGTCCATTTATTTTGTGTAGACACTGTCCAGTTTGGCCAATGTACATAGCAGAGGGGCATTGCTGACCCATGGCATATATCCCACTGGTAGATGTGCAGGTGAACGAGCCTCTGATAGTGTGGCTGATGTGATTAGGTCCTATGATGGTGTTGAATAGATATGTGGACAGAGTTGGCACTTGGGTTTATGGCAGGGTTTGGTTCCTGAGTTGGTGTTTTTGTTTAGTGTTTAGTTTGCTTCAGGTTGGGGGGCTGCCTGTAAGTGAGGACTGGCCTGTCCCCCAAGGTCAGAGAGGGATTGTCCTTTAGGATAGGTGGTAGATCCTTGATGATGTGCTGGAAAGGCTTTAGTTGGGGGCTGCAGGTGACTTTCTTTATTGGGCCTGTCCTGTAGTAGGTAATTTCTGGGTACCCTTCTGGCTCTGTCAATCTTTCTTCATTCAGCAGGTGGGTACTGTAGTTTTAAGAATGCTTGCTAGAGATCCTGTAGGTGGTTGTCTGTCTGAGGGGTTAGAGCAAATGCAGTTGTATCTTAGAGCTTGGCTGTAGACAATGGATTGTGTGGTGTGGTCTGGATGAAAGCTGGAGGCATGTAGGTAAGTATAGCGATCAGTAGGTTTCCAGTATAGGGTGGTGTTTATGTGACCATCGCTTATTAGCACTGTAGTATCTAGAAGTGGATCTCCTGTGTGGACTGGTCCAGGCTAAGGTTGATGATGGGATGGAAATTGTTGAAATCTTGATGGAATTCCTCAAGGGCTTCTTTTCCATGGGTCCAGATGACCAAGATGTTGCCAGTGTAGCACAAGTAGAGTAGGGGCATTAGGGGACGAGAGCTGAGGAAGCGTTGTTCTAAGTCATCCATAAGAATGTTGGCATACTGTGGGGCCATGCAGGTACCCATAGCAGCCGTGCTGACTTGAAGGTATAAATTGTCTACAAATCTGAAATAGTTGTGGGTGAGGACAAAGTCACAAAGTTTAGCCACCAGGTTTGCCGTGACATTATTGGGGATACTGTTCCTGATGGCTTGTAGTCCATCTTTGTGAGGAATGTTGGTGTAGAGGGCGTCTATGTCCATAGTGGCTGGGATGGTGTTTTCACATTTAGAGGCAGGCAACCACCCTTCCCAGGTGAGGAGGCAGAGATTTGTGTGTGCAGGGGACAGACCCTTAGGCATGAACAGGCTGCAACTTGGCAGTCTGCCTCTGTAAGCAGGGGCAGGGGGAGCACTGCTCTTTAGCAGAACCCATTGGAGGACAAGTGTTGGGGACTGGGAGGTTGCAGAGAGGATTATCAAATCCACCAGGGGAGGGGGTCAGTTGACTGAGTCATATGACTGCCTGCTGGGAAGTAGAAGAGCACTCCCAGGTCAGTCAGGAAGTAGACCGGTGTAGACCTGAATTTGATGTGAGTTGTTATGGCTTGCCACTGATCACAGCCAACCAGAAGATTATAGGCTCTTATCCAATTCAGACTACAGAGTTCAAGAACTCAGAGTTCTGTATTGGAAGAGGACTCTCAGGGTGGTTGGCAAGAACACATACGCTGAGGACCATACCAAATTGATAACTTTATTGAAATTAACATAAGAATAATAAATGCTATGAAACTTATAATTGCAAAACAGTAAAAATTCCAAAACTCCTGGTGGTAACATTTTTATTGTAAGTATCTTAACCGAACATACTTGCACCCTTCCTTGAGGACCCAGTAATAGGAGGTGAAGAACCAGCCTTACTCCTGGCATGCCCAATTACACGATGGTGCTGGCTTCCAAAATAGTTAGGAATGTTGAGTAGTTATATTGTACTGCACAAGCTGAGCTGATAGTCTATAGAGCATAGGGAAACTGGAAAAAGCACTCCCAGAAACTGAAGCTTGAGGAGGTAGAAGAGCCTACAAGAGCTCTTACAAGGTATTTTTTAGGATCCTGACCTATGTAATTCAGGCCCAACTTACTATACCCTAAGAAATTTATGGGTACCCTTCTCCTATAGGTTAGTGGATTATGACACTTCTCTAAATATATTAATAAGGATTAAGTATCTCACTCCAAAACTGCCAACCTAGGCTCTCTTGGTGATCTCCAAGTTGTGGTGTACCCTGCAGTTACCAACCGGTTGTAGATGCCGGATAAGTGGATAGTTTGTCCCTTTGGTTCCCTATAGTTCAGGGACTGTTCTTCTGTGCCAAAGGTGCCAGCTTTTATGCTGACTTATTCAGAACTGATTATGCTTTTTGCTGTATAGCAGATCTTACAGGCTGGTGGTAGTCTTGCATTTCAGCAAAACTTATTAGGAAACACGTCTCAACACATCCTAAATTCCAAGGAATTAATACTGATAAAATATAAGAATAAAATGGATTAATTTCAGAAAGAAACATATTAACTGATACTGCTGGCTGGATTAGTAGGATATAATAGCGAGTAAAATAATCCTATGGGCTACACAGGCTCCTGCAGAGGACCCAGGGCCAGTGGGAGAGGACATGATTGCTAGGTTGGACTTGTGTTAAACAGTTTTATTTCTTCAAAAATAAAACTAAAGCCCTGAAGAAAAGGGGCAGGAGACCAATGGCTGGACAGTGTTCTCTGGGACATGAGCCACTGAGGTAGCTTGCTGGCTCTTCCAGGCCTCTGACTTGTACTCTGCCCTTACTTGGACAAACAAAGATCCTCAAACTCTAAATGAGGCCCCCAGGGTTTGGCCCATTGACAGGAGCTGTGTAGTGACAAGCCCCAAACCTCCACCCAGAGACCTTTTTAAAGGGAGATGGTTGGTTAAATGCAAACTGTAGTGTGAGGCTCTTTCCAACGCATCTGCTGTGACCGTGCTTCTTGTCTCTGTCTTGGCAGACATTGCTTTTAAAAATCCAGCTAGGCACTCCGTGTGTTAATAATTAATGGGCAATATGCAAGGAAAGGGGTTTGGGTTCTTTTCACGCTTGTTTTCCTCACCAAGGAAGGGCAGAACTGTGCCCTTCCTCTCTGTACACAGGACCTTATGTCTTTTAACTTGTCCATTTAACTAATCTCTTGCATGAGTACAGCTCTGAGTTTCCCATTGTAGCTAAGGGGGGGGCAGTTGAAAGTGCTGGGGCCTGATCCAAAGCCCACTGAAGTCAATGCAAGAGCTCCTGGGATGCCACACAGCTTTGGATTGGGAAGACAAAGCGGGTGCTTCTCAAAGGTGTTCAACATTGGCCTGGCTCTGTGCCCATTGAAATCAGTGGTAAAACCCAAAGCGTGTAAGTCATAATATTCAGTGTGTGCTGTGTGTTTTTTGGGGGGGGGGGGGGCACCTAGATCAGGGTGGCCAACCTGTGGCTCCTGAAGAGCTGCATGCGTCTCTGAAGTTAATAATATGCGGCTCCTTGTCTAGGCACCGACTCTGGGGCTGGAGCTACAGGTGCCAACTTTCCAATGTGCCGGGGGGTGCTCACGGCTCAACTCCTGGCTCTGCCACAGGCCCTGCCCCTGCTCCTTTCCCCCCTCCCCCCGCCCCCAGAGCCTTCTGCACACCACAAAACAGGTGATCAGGAGGGAGGGGGAGGTGCTGGTCAGCAGGGCTGCCAGTGGGTGGGAGGCACTGGGAGCCGGGGGGAGGGTGAGTTGGTGAGGGGCTGCTGACATTACTGTGGCTCTTTGGCAATGTACACTAGTAAAGTCTGGCTCCTCCTCAGGCTCAGGTTGGCCACCCCTGGCCTAGATGTTATGGGCCAGATTTGTCAAAAGAGCTCTGCTCCCAGGGGTTCCTAGTAAGAGCAATAGCTGGGCTCTTTGGAAAATGTAGCTTTGTTTTGGTCACCAGAGCTGGACAAAACTACATTCGCTTCAGCTACGTTTGCGGCTCTTCTTATGTTCGCTTTCCACAAGCATTCTTGCAAACAGGTTTACTAACAGGAATGCTCACAGAACCAGCAAATTCTAAGCGGTGACTGGAGAATATTTTCAGAAAGCAATCTTTTCATTTGTAAATATGAATATTTGGAAACAGACATTTGGTTTTAAGAGCCACATTCATTCAATCAGAAGAAAGAAATTGTACCATGAACCTATAAGTTCAATGAAAACTACCCAGCCCACTTCAGATGCTTAATTTTTGATTTTTAAACTGCTTACAAGCTATCTATAGACCAACAATTATTCTGAATAAAATATTTTCAAGTGATAGGCTGCAGAAAGAGGCTACGTTACCTGACTAAATTATTGGCTGGGACATTCACTCTTCTCTAACCGAAAAGTCACATTTTGGAGTGGGGGAGGGATATTTGATGTACTATAGGGAGTAGTTAACCCATTCTGCCTATAATAAAAATATGCACTTATTTTAAACGTGGGGGAGAGAGAGAAGCATGTTTAAATGAGGCCTAGATAATTTCACCTGGGTCACAAACATGTTCAGATCCAGACTCTATCCTTGACATTAATGCATTTCATTTCCTTTCTCAGTGGAAAGAGGAAAAACTCCAATGTATGTACAATAGTTTTCCAGTCCCAGCTTTAATCACTGTAGATTTATGCACTCAGCCAGGTAGTAAATCCCTTTTTGTATTGATCCAGCTTCTAATAGTAGGTGACTTTGGACAATTTCAATCTTGTAAAACAGAACATCCAGAAATGACATGCCACAAAGGCCTAAGCTACAACAGAGATGGAAGCAGATTTATGCCAGTCATCACCAGGCATATTTAGTGCTATCAGGCACCTTTTGTGCTGCATATGACAATCTAATACATACAGAAACCTTTAAGACATTCTAGGTTGCAGTGCTTGAGTCAGGACAGAGCACGTAAACTCTGTTACGAAATTATAAATCCACATATACTCCATGTTTTATCTATATAACAGTATTTATATGAACACACGTGCTGTGTGTGTATTGAGATTTTAAAAAGCACTTACAAGATGTCCAAATTCCATTAACTTTCTATGGGAGTTGTGTCTCTAACTCCCTTAGGCATTTTTGAAAACCCCACTCTGTGTCTAGATTAGAGCAGATTGAAAAATTGGGTTTTATGACCTTTTGAGCAAAAAAATTCATGTGAATATTTTAATTCAAATTTTGATGGGAAAATGTTGAAGTAAAATGAAGTTTGAATTGTTTCATTTTGGATTTTAAAAACCAAAAAATTAACAATTAGTTTAAATTCCAAATTTTGAGCTTTTTTCCCACCCTCCCTTTATTCCTGCATTGCCACTGAATCCATTATCATGAATGCTGTAGAAGTAGAAGGCTTGTGAACTTTTTTCTTTTCCAAACTTTTCCAAAGTTGGAGACTTTAAGAGTGGGGAAAAATTAGTCTCTCAGCCTATAGCTTAGTCACGTTGCCAGTTTACAACTTTTGAGATGTTAGAGAATTTACTTTTTCCTCTTGTAATTTTTCCAAAGTTGGAGAAGTTCTGCAAACTACTCAAGTTGGGGAGGGGAGAAAAGAGTGGGGACCCCTTTTCTCCCCCTACTACACATGGTTCTGTTCCATGGTTTGACAAAAATAACGAGCGAAGGGGAAAATGCATCAATAACCGTAATGAAACAATTTAATTATAAAAATAAATGAACCCTTTTATTTCCTATGGGGAAAAACTCAATGCTGTCAAATGACCTTTTCCTGTGGAAAATGATGGATTTGTTTTTTGGATAAAACCCATTTTTTTCATAAAATTTTGTTTGGCCAAAAATTTGTGACCAATTCTAACTGAGCGCTGATACGGAATGCCACTGGGCAAATCTCAGATTTCACAAGCAGTGAAGCAACAAGTTACACAGCTCATCACGAACGAGTACTGAAAACATTTATGCCACATCATGGAGTCTGTATATGCTGCTCATCTTCATAGAAGGAGAATTGTTGTGCTTTATTTAGATCAACTACAAAACTATCCAAGCCTCTCCCAAAACAAGGGCTGGACCTGAATCTTTTTGGAGATTCAAAATATTTGATTCGGCGTTGCTGTTAACACTTTATTTACTTGGGGGTAACTGGCCCCAGCAAACTGCAAAAGGTGCTGTTTGGACATCTTCCTGGAGTCTTGGCATTAGTGAATATGAATTCTTTCCATTGTGATTCTGCTTTTAGGATTTATTTCAGGAGAACTCTTCTGCATTTTTACACTTTTCAAGGCAGAAGTTACCCCTTAATGATTTCATGGGCCTTCAATTCTGATCCTGACACCATCAGCTTTCACATTTGCTCTTCAAATGTCACCAACATTTAAAATGCCCTTTTAGCTCTCTACTTCAATTTCATCAGTTTCTTAATGGAAAATGCCATTGATGGTCTAATCAGCATTATCTCTGGAAGGGCCTTATTTGTGTTGCCATTATATTCTTTCATCTTACCTGATTTCATTTTCGTTTAAACATGCATTAAACGTTTCTGATTCTGATGCAGTGAAATAAAATCATTCATTTGTTTATTCCATGACAAACAAGGTGGTGGTATTTCTCCCCATATCTTTTCCTCCATCTCTAAATCTTACTCCATCATTGGTGCAGGATAGAAAAATTTGTGGGAGGATAAAATGATGGGAGACAAACTAAGGTGAGATTTTTATAGCCATTTTGCATATTTACGTGTGTTGCCCAGGTTCTGTCTAAAGAACTTGTGGTCCCCATCTCATCACCTCCATCTTTAATGCGTTTACCTTCAACTCTCCTATGCACCAAGGCAGTGTTATCCCCATTGCACAGATGGGGAACTGAGGCATAGAAAAGCTAAGTGACTTGTCAAGGCTGCAGAGGAAGTCTGTGGCAAAGCATGGACTTGGACTTAGCTCTCCCTTCTCCTAAAATGGAGCATTTTTTCCCCTTGTGTTATACTTTAGAATTAATATTTTCATCCAATGGTGGTTTGTTTGTTTTCTCTCCCCACTTCCCATGATGAGAAAGAGGCATGTTGGATTCCCCAGTGAAATGTTATATGGATTCTGCTATCCTGGTGTTAATATTTCATAAATGCTGAATACTTTATTGCCTGACTATACTTCCCAGAGCAAAAAACAAATTGGCTGCCAAAGAATATCCTGCCCTCTGGAGTTGGAAATTAATGCCAGGCTAGCATGGGCAGCTGCCGAGGAGGCTGTTATAATTGCTAAGTGTAGAGAAGGTTGCAAGCTTTCGAACGTCTACTGAGGGCAACCGTATTGGAGTCAGCCGGAGCACAGTTCTCCTATGCTTCATGTCCTCATCTTTCACTGCCCTCCTAGGTTAAAGATGGTGGTCGGCTGTTTACCTTTTGCTGTGCTTACTAGTAAGGAACTGGCAGACGGCCAGGAGAACATAAGTTAAACACAGTAGGGGCTCTTGAAAATCCCTCCCAAGTGATTTAAGCCTGGGCTATACTAGTAGACAGTTTATACCAGCATCACTCTGTCAGTTAGGATGTGACTCTTTTTAACCAGTATAGTTGTTGATCTATACCTTAGTGTGGATGCAGAAATAACGTTATACTAGTTCATTAATCAGCATAAACCATACTGCTACAAGCTCTTTTATACTGATATAACTGCATCCACCCTAGGGCTTTTTGTCTGGTTGAACTAGACCTCTAATTAAAAATGTCCAAGTGTAGACCAGCACTTTGGATCATAAATCCAAAACACATACAACAGCCATTTTTTGTCCCCCTCTCCCCCCCACCCCAAAAAAAAAAGACAGGGAAACATTGTTGCCCAATTTCTTTAGTGGTTATTGATCATTACTGGTTTCCAATTAATTCTAATTTAAAAAGTTAGGGGATTGTAGAGTTCTAGTCTCTGAATATGGCACAACACAATCAAGGTTGACAAGTTCAGGGTCTAGTTTGGAACTCCAGTATGCACAACGAAGACACTCAGTGAGGGCAAAGCAAAACTCTCAGCTAATTTATTAGCACAATTAGTAAAGAGACAACCCCTTCCAGCCACATAAAAAGATAACAAAAATACAGAATTAAAGCACTATCTTGTACCATTCCCCACACCCATAATCACAGCCTTCCTTGGGCATCTGGTGGTAAGAGGAAAAAGGTCCAGCAAATCCAGTGGTGCAGAGAGATTGACTGACCCTTCTTACATGGTGGTCTGGCCTATTATAGGGACAAGAGGCTGTCATGAATATTCATTCAAATGCCCAGCCTCCTTTGTCCATATCTAACTTCCTCACCCTAATAATGTTGGGGACCTTTAGCCTATAGGTTAATTGATTCATAATCTTATTACCATGTACGTCAGTTTGTTTCCAAGGCAAGTTTACGGTTAAGCATTTGCCAATATTCTATGCTAAAATATCCAAGCTAAGTATCAATTCAATGTTTTTGTGATTTTTTTTTTTTCCTGGTATAAAACTCCCTTTTAAGTACATGTTTCCCAGTTCACCAAAATGCAGGGTGACCATTAGTCCATTTACCTGAGTCAAAGTTCAGACTTCAAAGCCTTATGCTAACTGCTTCAGCTAACGTCTTATAGCCGTGGTTCTCAACCTGCAGGCCACTTGCCTCCCAATCAGCACAGAGCTGCAGCCCATGTGACATCCACAGGGCCCTACAGGTCGTATTGGATGCGGCTCACAATGGTAAATAAGTTGAGAACCGCTGTCTTACAGAATACAGGCCTATAGGTTCATTTGCATTACTGTTGTGTAAAATAAAATGCGAAAGCTAGCGCTAAGGGCTACACCATCAATTTCTTTTCCAGCTGTAGTTGAGAAACCTAAAGTAGTAGTTAGTTCTGCTTTGTACTGTATAAGTTATGCTTTTTCCTAAAATTTCTTCCCAATCAAATTGCAGAATCAGAACAAAGGGTTAAAGTACAGAAAACAAAAGCAGTACATGGATGCTATTGAAGGGTCTTTGCCATCTCCCAATTCTCTAATATTTGGAAGTACTGGCTAGTTACGCATCTTTGGCCAGGAAATTGCTTGTCGACATTTTGATAGTAGTAAAAGAAGGTGAAGTTCGTACTGTAAATGATTTACTGTGCATGAATCACTTGGCTCTAGCAAACACAATCAATCATGTGTCACGAGTTGGGACCAGGTTAGGCTTGAAACCCAGTTCACCAAAGGTAAATGGCGTTGATTGATGCATTGTGCCACCATCCAGCGTTCTCCTTAGCAAACTGGGCTGAGCAATTAGCTTTTAATTTTTAAGGGGCTTTCTGTCCCCTTCCCTCCCCTGACAATTCCTTCTGGATCTGATTTGGGGCCAGTTTGTTTTGAATGTTTTTCTTTCTGGGCTGAGTTCAGACAGTAATGAAATTAAACTCACCGAGGACCGATAAAAGCAGCAGAACGTTAGCAGTGCTGACTTATGCCACTCTTCTCACTTGGATTTCCCATTCCAGCACTGATCACTGATGCCTGTGACAGAGCTTTAATTTTGTTTTCCAAGTTGGCTGGCTCAAAAACAGGGAGTGGGAGATGCAGAGATGACACTTTAATGAGACAGGAAAACAAGTATTAAAATAGCATAATGTTTCCCGTTTTCATCAACAGACTTAATAATGCGTTCCTGGAGCTATTGAGGGAGGGGTGATAATTAGACCGAAAGTATGCAGATTTTTTTAAATTGCAGACATTGCCTGACCTTGAAAAGCACTTTGTGATGACAATTATCCTTTTAAGGCCAATCATGGGGTCTTTTGCTTGGATTGTTGATGTCCTAGGGAGGTGGTGTGCAACACACTTTATTATAATTTATTGTTCTTTATATTCCAGTTGTGCCAGCTGAGATCAGGGCCCTATTGACCTAAGCTCTGTAGAGACCAGAGTTCTCAAACTTCATTGCAGCGTGACCCCCTTCTGACAACAAAAATTACTACACAACCCCAGGAGTGGGGACTAAAGCCTGAGCCCACCCAAGACCTGCCACTTCAGGTGTGGCGGGCCAAAGCCTGAGGGCTTCAGCCCCAGGCAGGGGTTCTGTAACTTGAGCCCTGCAACCCATGGCTGAAGCCCTCAGGCTTTGGCTCAGGCCCCAGCATGTCTAAGTCAGCCCTGGCGACCCCATTAAAATGGGGTTGTGACCTACTTTGGGGTCCTGACCCAAATAAGTTTGAGAACCGCTGGTATAGGAAATATAGTAAGACAGTCCCTGCCCTGAAGAGTTTACACATTAAGTAATCAGGAGTGGGAGAAAGGAAGCATAATTATTTCCAGATGGGGAAAGGAGAGGTGAAGAGTCATGCCCAAAGTCACATGCCAGCCCAACTGTAGCAGAACTGGAAGCAGAATCCATGTCTGCCGACTCCCAGTCCACTTCCCTATTCTCTAGACATCAGAGCCTCCTAGCTCTTTCCTCCTTTATAAAATACCTCTTTCTATCCGTCCATAAACTAATGCACAAGTCAATGGGAGTTAGGCACCTAAATCACTTAGGGCATGTCTACACTACATGCTTCTTTAAGAGGTATGTTGTGTACGTGCATGCATAGCGCCCCCCCCATCCCTCAGCACGGGTATAAATCCTGCTAGGCACCTGTCTGCATCTCTAAGCACCCAGATGCTTTTGTACCTCTGGCCCTGAGGAGCCTAAGTCCAATGGAACTAAGTCATGTTTGAAAATTGGCTTGGGCACTTTTGAAAATGTCACCCAGGTCCAACGAAGTGCTACGTGGGCATCATGAAACTGCAAGATTGAAAAATATTCTTGTTAGTGGGCTACAAATTCTAGCCAAGTCAGTGAAGATGTGAATTCCAGGTTAAGATTTTTAAAGGGGCCTATGGGAGCTAGATGCTCAACTCCACTAAGTTGGGATCTGAGTGTTTAAATCTTCTAAACTTTTTAGAAAATCCCACCCTAACTCTAGCAATGGGTGTCTTGAGAGCTGAAGAAAGTGTTAATGTATAAACTTAAAAAATGCAGTCAGGCTTGTTATGTCTGTAAGGAGTCTCCTGTGAATAGGAAACAAAACTCATTCGAGATATGTTCTGGCTACCTGCCTGAGAACATATGGCATATGGGTGAAAGAGGCTTGCTTTTCCATGCTGTACCCACATACTCGGTTGTGGAAGCAGCCATCAAAGTCAAGGATAGAAAATTGGCCCAAGGGACCCATAGCTGTGCCTTTGTGTGGTAGCATGACCAATGAGAAATGAAAAGGGGTGGCTGAATTGGCATGCCATGGAACCCGGAGCATTTCATGATGTTCCCGTGCTCAATCTGCTAGTCCTGTGGAGACCTAGCACCAAAGCCTTGATGGCGTCTAACCTCCCAGGGGAATTTAAAATGGTGGTGGTCAGAAAAATGCTGCTGGAGAGGTCTCCTGTTTGGTGACTGAGAGCACCCCTGTCCTCTTGATAGGAGCCTTTCGAATGAGAAGCCAGAATGATGGCCAGAAAACATCGTGGCCAAGATGATCAGAAATAGGCAGGTAACAGTAGGCTCCTAAAGCCATATTTGGGCACTTATTGACGTGGCCTGGGCTGTCATTCTGAACCACTGACATCTGGGGCAAGCTGCTGTATACCGGGGGAACTGCCAGATGCTGAGCATTTTTGAAAATCTGGCCCCATCCTTTTTTAAGCTTCTTTCTTTCAAAAGTGCTGAGTGCCTAGCAGCTCCCAATGAAGTCTGTGTTTCAGGCCATTTACTTAGGTGCCTAAATATGGAATTAAGAGCCTAACTTTAGCCTCTTATTTTGAAAGTCTTGCCCCCCAACCTGTCTGCAGTGAGTGGGTGGTAGGACAACCGCTGTCAGCATTTAGTGACATCTGTCTGCTAACACACTTTTGCATGCATGGCATTTCTTGCATAAATTTTCCTGCTTCTGTACAGCAGTCTACTGCAAAGTGGCGCGCACTGAGCGGGGGACAGTTTGGTGGGCTTTTATTTGACGGTGCACAATGCTCTGCCCTTCCTTGGCAATCTGTACTAAATAGCCTTCCTGAGCTGATTAGCTACATTAGATGGCAACCTTCAAAATGTGATTGAAACTAGAACTGGGTGACTTTTTTTTTTTTTACGATGAATAGTAAATTTGCTATAAAGTGCATTTTTCAGGGCACTGAACCTAATTGTGAATTCAGGTCAAATACAGCTTGAAAAAAAGTTGAAATGGTTTAAACGGTTCATTTTGACAGTTCCAAAATTAACTGTTTTGACTTTGTTTTGAAATGGTTTTATTTATATTTGTGTTTTGGGGGGAAAAACCCCACCACCACGCAATGGTGAACACCCCCAACCCGAAGATTTCAGGGAGTGCTTCATTCCATGTTTGGGTCAAACAAAATACTTCATTTGACCAAAAACATTTTTTTAAATTATTTTGTTTTGGCAAAAAATAAAAAACCTTCCAGTTCTGGTTTGGGGGCAAAACCGAAAATCGGTTATTCACTTAGTTCTAAATGAATTTGCTGCTTTTGTGCCCATATGAGGCTACCAATTCCAGTTGTTTTGGTTTTTATGTATTTTTAGGAGGGGAGGGTGAAAAGTGAAGAATGTTGGCATTTTTTTACATTATCCTGAGTAAAAATTGAGCATTAAGTAAAATCACATTCCCACCAGGGCTGGTTGAGAGTGTGAAAAAGAGTTTACTACACTTTTAATCATTTGAAATGTTATGGCCAGCTTTCATCATAAGGGAGTTTGGATATCACAAACCTGACACATTCTTGCTCCCCATATAATCTATCATTTAATTTATGGAAGATGCTTATGGTGCTGAAGGCCATATAAGTCCCATACTTAGATATGATGCCACAGCAGTTGATCCAAAGCTCTTCAGATGAGAGCCACCATCTGGTGTCAACAGAAGGAAGCCAGTGATTGGACCGTCTTAGTGAGAAGTCTGAGGTTCTGAAAGTTGTTTCATGCTTCACAGCTGTATCCAATGGGAAGACAACAAACACTTGGAATGACTTAGTGGAGTTTGGATGAGGCCCAACCTTCATCAGGGCTGGGATTTGGTTCCAGAGATGCCTCAAGGCTCATTTTCTACCAAGGGTTTTCTGCAAGGAGCAGAAAGTGGGGCAAAGTGTTGAGAGGTCAGTGGGAAATCCTGTTCCAGGATTAGTAGGTGTGTTTAGGAATTCTCTCTGGAAACTTGCCTTAGAGTGACTCCAGAGGAGTTCAATATATTGATCTGATTGATGAGAAGGTTCAGAGGCAGCTTGATTGTGATCTAGAAGTACTTACATGAAGAGAAGCTATCCGATACTAAAAGCTATTTAATGTAACAGAGAAAGGCAAAACAAGAGCCAGTTGCCGGGATTTGAAACTTGACAAATTCAAAATAGAACTAAGTGCAAATTTTTAACAGTGAGGGACATGAATGATTGGAACAGCTTTCCAAAGAATGTGGTGGGTCTTTTTATCCCTGGAAATCTTTTAATCAAGACTACATATCTTTCTTAAAGAGTTGCTTTAGTTCCCCCACAAGTCATTGAGCTGCATGTAGGAATAACTGGGTGAAATTATATGGCCCCTATGTGGAAGCTCAGACTAGATGAACTTGATCCCTTCTGTCCCTAAAATCTGAATCTTCTGTTAAACTTCACCAACAGTACTTAAATGCTATCATTGTATTGGATCCAATATTGGTTTGTTCATTCTCACAAGTATGTGTGTCGTGCAATGAGTTAGCCATTATTTGTTTGCTTTTTTTGTTCGAGAGAATGTCCACTGTTGCGTGCTGCGCTCTAAAGTTTGGTTAAATGGTGTGTTCTCATATGGTGTCAGCTCTGCCGCCTGTCCCTTAATTCTCTGCACAAATCTGAGTTTGCTTTGTGCTGTGTAAACAAAAAAAAATATCAAGAGCCTCTCCTAAAGGGGCACACCTCCTGTCTTGTGCACAGTACTGTGGGCTCTGTTCTCAGGGGTGCTAAGCACTTACAGCTCCAATAGAATGGGAGCACCTCTGAACATCAGAAAAAGTTGCCTAGCTCGAGTCTTGAATTCAGTTCCCCAGTTTTTCTGCAAGCTGCATGTGTGATCTTGGGCAAGTCACTCGGCCTCTCTGTGCCTCAGTTCCCCATCTGTGCAATGGAGATAATAGCATGGCCCTATCTCAGTGGTGCTGCGAGGAGAAAAACCCTGTGTGAGGTGCTCAGATATGATGGTAATGAGGGCCCGATATGTATCTAAAATCAATTTAAAACTGCATTCAACGTCCCTTTTTTGTGATCTGTCTGTCTTTTTTGACCCAGACAGGGGGGCTGGAACAATCTGTTTAGTGGGGGCACTCGGAGCCATTGAACACAACTATAAATCCTGTACATAATGGAAACCCCTTCAAGCCAGAGGGTGGTGCAGCACCCCTAGTTCCAGCACCTATGGAGATGGCTCTCTTCCTGCTCAGAACTCCTAATTTAGCCTTAAGAACCTGATCCAAAGCCCATTGAAGGCCCTAAGAGAGCAACTTCCACTGTCCACCTACTGTTCCCTGTGTAGCCGCCTGCCCCTGTCATCTGTCTGGCTGAGGCAAGGGATTTTCTGTTTAAAAGAAATCCTCCTCTTTCTCCTCCCCCCCCCCCCCCAAAAAAAAAAAAAACCTGAGCATAATTAACTTTCTCACCGAGGCTTTGGTTCCTGCGCTATGAATTAGTGTACTTGTTTTCAATTCAACACCCAAGCCCATTGCTTTCCTAGCCATACACTGCACACAAACAATCACGCTATGTTTCCTTTAGTCCAGATGGCAGGCGGGCTTTAAAAATGAAGCTACGCAGTAATAAACTGTGTAATTACTGCAGATCAGTGGGGAAAGGTTACATTTATCCGACTTAAAATAGGAGCTTTGTTCTAGGAGGAGGAGCAGAAAAAAGGTCTTAAGTCCATTTTGTTCATATCACTTTTTTTTTAATATCACAGACCCACCCATAGTTAAAATGATAACAGGAACTAGCTTGAAAAAGTTGGACTAAAAAAGAGTTGCATCTTAATGGAAAACTAACTTTGGAGCAGCCTTATCCAAAAATGAGGTGAAATTATTCTTGGGATACAGTAGGATTTGGAGGGTTGTTCTCCCCTAGGATAAACAAGGATTTTTTTTAATTTTTTTTTTTTTAAATCCTGTCTCTGCTCAATGAGCAAACAGGCATCAGAGAGATGCAAAAATCTCTTGGCACGTTACCCTTATGTCTCAGCACCCAGTAATGAGATATCGGCTCTGGCTTCACCCTGAGTTTGGACTTCATGCCTCATTCATTTCTGACATGCCTTCTCTCCCAGGGTAACGTGGCCACATGGGACAATGTGCTCATTGGCCTATTCATAGTTTTGAATTGTAAATCTGAGGAGAGGGAGAGACAGCTTGACTGAACCCAAATTATGTTACAATAGACGGTAATGAATGTCCTGCTTTAGCAGGATAATAGAAACCCTGCTTGTTGGCAGTCATTCAGCCTCTGTCTCTCTCATCCATTTGCTTTGTTGGCCTTGACCCTAATCCAACAATTGCACATCCCCAGCTGCTCTTTAAGCCGCCTCATTAGTGGCGCACCATTGGGCAGCTCCCGTGACAGTCATCCAATGGGGCCAAAGACTGTAACTGATTGGCAAGCATTACACTGAAATCTGAGGCAGGGCTGGAAGAAGCAGCATAGGGCAAGTGGAGGAAATGAACAATGCTAAGGTATTTAGGCACATGCCAACTCAGTAGCTCAGTTCTCTTTCCACCCTGGCTGAAGTCGCATGCTCCCCTCCCCACATGCACAAAATAAGTTTCACTGTTTTTCTGTGCACCAGGGTAATTTTTTAAAATAACTCTGCCACATTAGACTAATCATTATTGCATACAACTCTCCAAATTCCTAATTTATATAGTTTTGTAACAACAATAAAAAAAACAGCCCACTGTCTTAGGCCCTCATCCAGCACAGGACATAAGCAGGTGAGTAGTCCCTTTGAAGAACTGTACAATACTTGTCTTGCATCTGGTTGCTTAGGAGAGCATCACAATCATAATGAATTTCATCTCCTGCTTGGTCAGTTCCAACAGGAGAAAGACAGTGCATAAAAACTGTGTGAGAAAGGAGAAATATTCCTTTGAAGTGAGGGTGGGGGGAAGCATAGTGGCAGTGAATGACAACTCAGCCAGTGAGTATGATATGTGGCTGAAATCAAATCCTATCTAGTTTGGAATGACACAAATTGTGGTCCATTGTCTATCACAAGTTCTGGAATACTGAAGTGAGCAAAACTGCACTTGAGTTTCTTGATAAAACTGACATGTTATGTCTTTCAAGTACATTATTTCTATATATCTGGAAAAATAGTCCCCTACAACCAGGAAATGATGGCCTCTAAATTTACATAAATCTTCAGCTAGTCTCGTCCAGGGTCTGTTTGGTAGAGGTGGTGTTAAAGGTTCTTTTGTGCCGGTCTGTTAATTTTGCAGTGTTCACATGCCGATACTTTCTTCTTTATATGCTTGCTGATGCCTGGCCGCCTGTAATATTAGTCAACTCCCTGACTGCTTTCGTGTGGCAAACAGCTGCAAAATGTCCATATTTTGTGCATTTATTAAAACTTGTACCTTTTGGCAAAACATACATCTGAGGACTATGAATTTTTCCACATCTTCTGCATTTAGGCTTGAAAGGCTTTGGTGTTTGACTGGAAATTGTCCCTCTTAGTTTGAGAGTTCTCTCCTTGTCTCAGTGATGATTTCTTACAGCTCTCATGCTGAATTTGTTAACATCTTCTAAGCTATTTTCTTGTTTGTTCAAGTTCGGTGAGTTGCTCTTGGTTTTGCTGTCTCTCCATCTCTGACCGCTTTGCTATTTAGATAGTTGTGGGTAGGGTTAAGTCTGTTTTTAATTGTAGCTGCTGTGAAATATTTTTATGTTAACCCAATAACCATTCTGTCTCTCTGATATTTTCATGTTTTTCAATTCCAAAATCAGTTTTCAGCCAATGCCTGCAGAGCTCTTTTAACACATTTTCCCCGGTCTTTGAATTCTCTGGTGAAAACATGCTCTTGCATAAATCACATTTCTCTGGGGTATAAAGTAGGCATCAAACATAGCCAGAACGCTTTCATAGTCATCTTTGTGACTCTCTTCAGTAAAGAAAAAGGATTTAAAGATATGTTTTGCCTGCTTCCCCATAGCATAAGTTAAAGAACATATTTGGATATCTTCAGTTTCTTTCTGGAGTTTTGTAGCAATTTGAAATCTTGCAAAATACTGCCTCCTCTCTGTCCATTGTGAAGGTTTGTCAAAGCTGAAGTTTTCAGGGGCATTGAAAAGTGGCACCTTGATGAGATCCCGCAACTTTTGTTGCTTTTTTTCCGTCTATCTAAGTATCCTCCAATCCCTTCAGAGTTCTTCAGGTGAACTGCTAGCAGGAGGGGAAGGGGAATCCTGCAGGCAGAGGACTAGCTGGGAGATGCAAGATAGGTGGCAAGGCATCAGAAAGGTAACCTAGGTCACTCCTAAAGCTAGTATTGTACTCAAGTTGTGTACAGTATTTTTGCAATTCTGTGGCAACCTTGGCCTAGCCTTGGTTAAGCACATGCTAAAGAGGTTTGCTGAACTTTGAACCATAGGAGTACTCCGGTGGAAGTCAATGTGAAGATTTTTTTGCTTAAAACTAGGCACTTGCTGAAGTGCCTTGCTGGATCAGACACTGTTTGATTTTTGAAGAACGTGCGTTTTGCTTTGGACTCCTGCATTTGCACAGCAGAAAGGAAAAATCCTGAGGCTGCAAGAGAAAATCCAGAGGGCAGGGTTGTGATCTCAGTTTAGCGGATCTCCCAAAATAGCTGCTTTCTGGGATGTTTGCAACTGGCAAAGTGGCTTCTAATTAGTACATCCTCTGCTCAAGTGCTTTCTGGGCTAAACCATCACCTTCAGCATATGGGAAATAGATGGCATCTTCAAGATTCAGATGGATTGGTTTGGTTTATAAGACAGTTGGCAAATACATAAATTAAACACTGATTTATTCTTAAAACATGCATAAAATTCCCCTTTATTTTGCATTAAGGGAGGACAAAAAAATCTTTACCAGCTGCAAAGTGTTGCCATGTTGTCTGCTCACTAAGCAATGTACAACAATTATTTCACTGAGGGTTCAGTGTTTGTGTACGTATGCAGCATTGCTGAGCTATTAGAAATTACTGTATTATTCCCGTTCTTTTCAATTACCTGAACATCCCCTGGGTCTTCAAAGATTAATAAGATTTCAAAGATTGCTGACTTGCTCATCCTATTAAAAAAATATTGGTTTCTTCCCATTCCCCCTCCAATTCTAACTAGAGTACATGAAATTTAGTCTTTATTAGTGGTTTTTAGTTCTTGTGCTTTTGGACTTTTTATGTAAAGTCAACAGTTTCCTTTTGAATTTGTCTCTCCAATAGCAAAATGGCTATTTTTCCCTCTTTATCTGTATGCACCAATGCAATAATAAAAATAGCCATGATAAAATGCTCTCTCTGCATTTTCTGAATATGCAGAAAATCTGACCCCTTCGTGCAGGTACCTAGATGGGAATCAGAGTTGTTTCAAAAACCCAGCCCCAATTTTGGGGGCTGAGCACTTGTGACAATCTGGCCCAAAGGCCTTGTTTGAGATACAGGTTCTTTTGAAAAATTACAGTGTCCTAATTATTGGTAAGCAGATATTCACAGGTCTGGGTTTTGATCCCCGATATATATTTGAAGCTTGCCCACATTTATTTGAAGTTTTTTTGAAGATCTCCCGTCTCCCAGGCTGACTGTAGACAACCTCCTCCTACCATCCTTCATTTCCTATCCATCCTGGCTATCTTTCTAACACCCTAATGACTCCTGACAGGCTGATGTATTCAGTAGTCGTCTTCATCATTCCCAAGAATCTCCTGATCACTCTCATAGCTCAGCCGGATCACCGAAAACATTCCCAAAATCCCATCTCTCTCTTCTCCTGTTGGTACGGTTTGCTTACTGTAGTGCTTACCGGCTGTAGCTGTAATGGGGGGCCCCCAAACACTGTGCAGCCACATAGTAAAAGACAACCCCTGCATCAAGGAGAGCAGTCTAAATGGAGAAGACCAATAAAGGGTAGAAGAGGAAGCTGAGGTGAAACAACACACCTGATGTCGCACAACAGGTCAATAGCAGTGCCAGGAGTAGAGCCCATGAGTCCTGGTCTGGTAGCTAGAGCACTCCGGAGGCTCTGAATGCTCTAGCCACTGGACTGCATAGTCTCACTGCCTAATTCTAAAAAACTTAAGTTCCTTCCCCTGCAAGCCTGCACTGTGTGTTGTGTTCTGTGGGGTTGCCACCTTCCACCCTGGAAGCAGCTGCATTTACACAGCACTGCACCTGCAATGTTTTACAATTGCTTAATATTTGTACCTATCCCATATCAAAATGTTACCTGATATCCAGTGAGTAAAACCCGCCATTTCAATACAGCCTCCTCAGAGGATCGATGCCCTTAAGCAATAATGTCTTCACACACAAGGTCCTCTTCTTCTGACCATGAAGAACATAAAGAGAAAAAGCAAGTGAAAGCCCCAGTATTGGAAGACTTTGGGTACATCTTCACAGCAGCTGGAAGGTGTAATTCCAAGCCCAGGTAGACATCCACACACTAGCTCCGCTCCAGCCAGCATACTAAAAATAGCAGCATGGCTGCAATGGTGCAGGCAGTGGCCTGGGCTAGACACCCAAGTGCAGTCCTGCCCCCGCCCCCGGGGCAGCTAGTTTGTACCCAGGGGGATGCACCGTATTGCAAGCAGGATGCTGACTGCTAGCTGAGGGGGTTAGGATGAAGATGCCAGGAAACTGTAGCTGAAGCTGTCAGAGTTGGGGGAGAAGGCTTCCTACCAGATCATGGCAAATGGGGTCTGGTGGGAGGTAGGGAGGAAACTCTGTGGCTGGGAAGGCAGCAATGTTTTTTGTTGGAGTTTTATATTCCCATCAGATGATGTCCATATTCCAGGATGCAAATGTCAACTACATGGAGCGACTTGTCTTAGGAACCAAGGAGGTGTCCTTAGCTGGTTTATTCATCCAGAAGGGCTTGATCCCATCAAGCTCAAATATAGTCACTATTTAGACAGGACCAAATAATCAGAACTCCTCTCTTGCTGTGTGCCCTGCAGCCCCCTCCCCGTATGCAGGTGGTGGAGAGGAAAAGCAGGGGCAGAACGGGGGGCAGTGCTTCCGCTGAGTGTTTGCCCTTCCCTTGGACCATGTAAAACACCCTCGATGGCCAGTCTGTGGGAATTAGGCATAGAGCCGAGGAGCAGCAGCTCTTGGGCACTCTTGTGACTCCATGGATAGCCATGTGGAAGTTAACCAGGACGGGAACAGCATTGAATTCAGCTCTGCACTTGCTGTCCCCAGTAGAGAAGGGTGGGACTCAGGTGGGGTGGGGACTGCTGCCACTGGCGGGCCCATGCCGCTTTTTTTGCGGGTGCCTTGGGTCTCTGGGGCCATGTGGCTGCCCTTAATATTCCCCACTGTTCCTGGAGATCTTCTCCTTTGCATTCCACAGGGCGTCCAGATAGCCAGCCCTGTCCTCGTTTGGTAGGTCCTAGTGGCAGTACAGCCGTTCAGCAGCAAGATACACCCACCCCGGACGCGTTACAATATATTATCTAGAGCTACACACCAGGAAACTTGCAAGTGGGTGTACATCCAAGGGCTTGGCCTGCAGTGCTCCTCTAACTCCGAGCAGCATCGTCTACTTTCGGAAGGATCCTATGTTACAGCTGAATACAGCTCTGTTTGCAGCCATTTTTGTTAACGCTGGAGGACATGTACAAAGTTTGTATCTGTCTGACAACGGTCAGGATTTCTCTTGCCTCACTTTGGCCATGCTATGAACATTGTTTATGCAGCCTGCTCCTGGCATGGGGATGGCTGGGAAGGCATCTGACAACTTCTTATGACACCTTCATTGAACTGAGGTGTTTCATAAACACTAGTACCACCGCTTTCACAAAAACACCTTCCTGCCAGCAGCTTCTCCTTTACAGGCGATTGCCAGTCATCGCAATCCAGAGGCTCAATCTCGTCCATGCCTTCCTGGGGGATCCCAGGGAAGATGAAGGGGGTTAGTCTAGGAGAGCATCAAGAGCAAATTGGGACTTGGATTGCATGTTTGCCTAGGGGAGCTGCTGGGATCAGAGCTCCCTCTAGAACCTGAGGTCCCAGGAGCATGTGGGGAATGCTCCTTCCCTACAGTAGATGTGTGGGGGAGGGCTCTGGAATTGGGGGAGTGCTTTAGCTTCACAGCCCTACCTGCTGCCCAGAATAGCTGAGCTGGTGTGCGTGGGAGCAGGTGGAAGCGGGAAGGACTACAATTTATTGCTGCTATAGACTGCTCATAAATGAATGGCCCCTGGGGCCAGGAGAGGAATGGTCTCCGAGGGCTATCGCTGTGTCACAGCACCTTCTGAGGCTTCTTCTGGAGAGGCACAGCTTGCCCACCACCCCTGCTGAGCGCTGTACATAAAAGGAGAAACTGCACCAATGGGACAGATCCTGCCACCTTACTCCTATTGAGAAGTGCCTTACTCCAGGATTTGCAGCTTAGCCCAACGATCTTGCAAATCCCAGGCAGGAAACTTCATAAAATGAATTTTTTCATTTTGGCTCACTGATGTCTGGATTATCATTCATTAGATAACAATCAATATTTATACGGTTTGTATGATTTTTAGATGTGGCTTATCAAATTACTTATTTACAGACTTTTATTTAATCAAGGCCAATCTCTTCACAAAGAGAGCTACTTACTTCTCGAGCAAGGTATTCAATTTTCTTCCTTGCTATACAGGGAAAACTGCTCTCTAAAATATCCATGTCCCAAACCATGTGCTAGGCAGAACTAGCACCTTGGATTGCATCTGGAAGAAAGGAAATAAATCAGGGCAGTTGATAAAGAATAGGTCTAATCCACTCAAAGCTACTGCAGTAAGTGCCCTGTCTCATTCCACACTGGCTGGAGAACCTGATTTACCTTCTCTTTATTCATTATTTTTATATACTTCTATTGTTTCACTTATTTGTCTCTTCTGTAAGGTAAATGGTTCTTTTGGTTTTGTTGAAAGATGATTTTTTTTATCATATCTGATTTCCCCCCCCCCATCCACCTGGTTATGTGGGCCAGGTGTCACACCATAAATTATCTGCTATCATTCATCAATGACAAACACTTTCTCCAACTGCTAGGCCATGTGCTACTTAGACAAATGCCACAACACTGGATTCCTGCCACATTTTTATCGTGTTAATTGAAGTTGGATAGCGAGGAGTTGAGATCAACAAATGGATGTGTTTGTCGTGTTGTTAAAACTCAATCTGTCCAACACTGGAAATGTTTTTCAGATCCTTTAAAATTAAAGGGAAACTGTCAACTTAAAAATCGCACTTCTAACGGAACTGTTTTTAACAATAGCTCCAGGTAACAACTGAGATGCTGGAATGGAAAGAGATTAGAGGGGAAAACAATGTGATGTTTTTTTTTCTTCTTCTTCTGCCTTTTCAGGCTATTTACAACTTTGTGCATTTGACAGCATGTTGGCTGGGATTTTAAAAAACACTCAATCCTGGCTTTCATCTGCTCCAGTGCATTTTTGGATCTAGATTAAAATCCCCACTGTAATTTGGACCAGGGACTTGTACTGAGGTCTTCTACCTCCCCGGAGAGTGCCCTAGGCTGTGGGATGTTCTGGGTGAGGTATCTCTCAGCCTCTCCTGTTTTAAAACTGTACCATTTTTGTATTAAATGTTCATTGGGCCAGAGAAAGCAAGTGATTGACTGTAGACCCCAGTGGTTAGGGCACTCTTCTAGGGAGAATCGGGTTGAAGTCCCCGGTGCATGCAGCTGAGCTGGCCCAGGGAAGGGTATCTTAAATTGTGGCCGATTCTTACACCCCTCGGTGTCCTAGGTCAGGGAGATGTGGGAAGGAGCTGAGATTCCCAGGGATGTCTTTGGGATCTCCTGATGCAGACTAGTCCAGTACAGCTCACACATGGACCCATGCTCATGGCTCTGCTTAGAGGTATCATCTAGCCCTTAGTCGTCTTCTTTATTGTTATTCTACAGTTAAGGTTTGCTTTCCTGATCAGAACCTGTGAAGGGAAGTCCTTACATTGGTCTCCTTGCTGAGGTGCTCCTCCCTGAAAAGCAGCTAGTGACAGGATGATTGAGGCCCAGACAAAGACTTCTCTGACCTTGATGCGTGGCCGCCTGTCAGCTTTTCCCCTTAGTAAGCCTAATACAGCCAGAGATGTGCATGGACTGGGCCAGTTCATGCAGCCAGGTGCCATTCCATACGAAAGTTATGGCGATGCTAGAAAATTGTATTCGCAATGGTTATTGTCCAAGTCAATACAGGGTGCGTTACCTGTCATTAGGCTTTGCTCGGTGGTGGTGGTGATGACTACCCCATTCAGGATCAGATCCCTTCCCCCCCCCCCCAACAATATGCAGGTGCTGTTACAGGAATAATGAAAGCATGTTTCTGCATCAACCCATGAAATGTCCCTTATTTATTGCGTGGTTGCTGCAGGAATTAAGGAACACTGACAGGCTTGGCTGACTATTACGTACTTGCTGAGACAAACAGCCAATAGCTCCCTTCTTTGCCATCCTTATGTCTCTGTGTGCAGGCTTTGGATATGAATGCTAAGGGGTCGCTCCTGGCTTGTTTTTTCCTCTGTTGATGCTACAGAAGCCTTGATAGCTTCCAATTTAGAAAGGCTCCTTTCAGGTCATTTAAAAATGAATGAGTTGGCAAATATCTATGATGGATAGCCCAAGGGGACATAACCTAACTGTTCACCAGTGGCTGCTACTGAGCTATGAAAATTGAGCAATTACCTGAGGAAATACTTTGCAAAATCATGACCTTCGCCCTCCATTGTTTCCATGGATACCAGTTGTAAAGGATGGAGATATATGGGTAAGGATGAACGTGCATATGCACAAGCAGGACTGGTCCTTCTAAGCTTACTGGTATATCTTGAGCAGATTATTGCTGTAACTCTTCACAAAGTAGACTTTTTTTTTTTTGCTCGGGGTCTCTTGAATTTTGATATTTAAAAATGCATTTATTTTGTTGTTGCTCTAACAATCTAAAAGGCTCTCTATTTCATATCAATGCTTCCCCGTTTGCAGTTTTACCTCCAGGTGTAAAGTCTTAGTTTGGTCAAGGGGGGGCAGGGGGAAGTAGACTCCTGCAGGGACAGATCCTGATGTCAGTCAGTTTAGCTATCCTGGCTTCAGTAGAGCTATTCCAATTTACACCAGTCAAGGCGCTGGCCCCCGCTTCCCATTAAGGTTAATGGGATTTATGTCTCATTCTCCCTCCCCCAACCCCATGTACCCTGATGAAAATTGGTCCCATGAAGGTTAACTATGGTGTGATCATTGCATCCACTGGTTATTACAATGGATCTGTTTATCAATATACTCCAGACGTATTCAATACCGGTGCATTCTATAAAGAATTACTGTAAGTTGCCACTCTGTGAAAACACAATAAGGGAATACACAGTGCATTGTAGGAATGATAAAACAGCCGGAGACATGGCTTTAATGGCACAGATCAATTTTATTTCTAATTTTGAAATGGAAGTGTGCACACCCTCTACATATTGCCCTGGTACAGAATAATTGTCATTCTGCTCATCTCTGTGGTAATGTTGGGACATTAACAATGATTTACAATAGTAGCTTTTAACAAAAATGTATGTCTGGGTATGTAAAAAGCACCCTCTCTATTTGTTTCAAGACTGATGTACACATTTCTGTGTGCTTGTATTAGATTGTGCATCTTTCATTATGTATCTAGTTAATTAGTGCTTCCAGGCGACAGAATTGTTGTAGTTGTGTTGATTTTGCTAAACTATACTGCGGACACCACAAAAAGCAATGGATGGATCAGCCTTCCTCTGCTATACATGACATAACTACCTTCTGTGGATTTAATATCATTTGATCCTTTAGACAATTTTTCTGTCATCTATACATTAGCTGCTCAGATCTGCTTACTATGTTCATCAGCATTCACTGCACCCACAAGGCACACATTTGTGTGTACAAAACTGGTATTTGCATGTGCAATTCATATGTCCATTTTGTACACAAACGGTGTGTTTGCAGACAAAGTGGACCAGATTCAATACCCCTAGAACTCAACGGGAGCTTTTTCATTGACCTCTGGGCAATGGAACACAGCCGCTGAATGGGAGTAATTTAGACATCATCCTTTGAAATTCACCCTTTTATTTGATTATTTTCAAAGTTCAGTCATTCCCCAAGGGTTCCCCCAGTCACTAGTGCAAATGCAAGAGATCCTTCTGTGAGACAGTGGAGTTGGAGGGACCAGCATTTCTGAAAATCATGGTTCTTAACCTAGCTGCCTAAATATGGATTTAAGTACCTCCATTTTTAAAATTCCAGCTAATAGTAAAAAGGCAGTCCTTGCCCAAAGATCTAACAAACTCGCTTATAAATACGGTATAAATTGGAATAAAAGTCTGTTTTATTGAGGATTTTGTAATATAATGCCTTACGCGATGGACCCTTGTATATTTAAAGGGACACAAGTGACACAAAAGTCATATGGTGAAATCCTGGCCCGGCTGAATATTATAGGAGTTTTTTGCCAAGGATTTCAGTGGCGTCAGGATTTTACACATTAAGTATGATCTGTTGTGATCTATACAGACAAGATTTTGGAAAACCTAAATTAATTTTCCCCATTTATTTCCTAATTTTGTTTGCTTTTGGCATTTTGCTCTGTTTGGACAATGATGATAAACTAGATAGTTTCACTTCCTGGTTCTCGTACCACCGCCACCCTCTTCTTCCCCCTCCTTCTCCCCCCCCCGCGGGACCGTGCTGCTGCTAAGTGGCTGAATATTCCCCTCCGGCCCATTGGTTTTTCCAAGCCTGGCCTTTGAGTCCAAACTGGGAGCTGAGCTCTTTTGAAAATCTGTTCCTTCTTATAAACGTCATGAGAGAGAGTCTTCATCTCTGGCAGTTTTTAAACCGAGATTGCATTTTTTTCCCAAAAGATATGCTCCGAGGATTATTTTGGGGAAGTTCTCTGGCTGTGTTATGTGGGAGGCCAGATTAGATGACCCCAGTACAAATGGCCTTAGAATCTACACATCTCTGGTGAGAGAGTAGAACACAATGACCTCCCGTAACATTAGAGCAGTGGTCAGATCTCCAATCTGGACTTCGTTGAAATAGTATGGAGGCATGTGTCGGTCATTATTATATTGGCATGATAGGAGCACCAGACGTGGACCTGGACCCCATTGAGCTAGCTGTTATACAAAGACAGAACACCAAGATGATTCCTGCCTGTAAATATTAGATAAGTGAGAAATGATGGATACTGACAGCCATGTTTCTGTCATTCACCTACCATATACAGCCGCAGTGCGGAGTACACTTGAGTCCCCTTTACGAGCAGTAAAGCACAATATTAAATGAAAGTGGTTTCCTTCCACATCCAAGGTCAGCATTTAATCCCCCTTAAATAAACAGTCCGGCAAAGCATGGAACCATTTACGAGAACAAGGCCGAGTGCGGGTGTCAGACCACTGATGTTAATGTCTGCTGGCAGCCTGAAGCACATTTGTGCCACCTTTGCAGATAGGTCACCCAGGGAGTGCTTGGAGAAGATTAGTCAATGGCCCTCTTGTCGTCTGACTAGCGCAATAAATCCCTGATTGTGTGCACTGTTTTCAGACCATGGTGCGTTCGTTTCGGATGTGGTTCTCTGCTCGGGATTGATTTAGAGGTTTTGTCTTTTGTCTCTTGATTGGAGGAATTTTGCCAGGGGGGGGACCAACATTCCAAACCTTTAAATCATGTCTGATGAGCCACACCCTACGCACCAGGCTGCCAATATCTCGCTTTTGCCCTGCAGCCCTTTCCTCTGCATTGAAGTATGGAGGTTTTGATTGGTTTCACCTGCAGACTGAAGCAGACCGTATCAAGCACTTTCAGGCCTTCCAGCAACTCTTCAGTCCATTGAAAAGGAAATCTACCACTTGCAGTCTATTGTCTATTTAAAACTATTTAATTAACAATTAACAAGACACCTCTTGCTCCTGTGAGTTAATTAAAGAGCTAGTGGCTATTAAAAGGATGGAAATGCAATAAATAACCTAGCTGTGTAATTAAGGAAATTTCCATAAGTAATAAACATGGTATGGCCTTCTTCTAAAAAGAATACATTGAACTTGTGCTTATTTTTAAATCTTCTGTTAAAACAAGTGTTCAGGCATTTAATTAGGCTAAAACGAGATAGCTGTGGCAAATTAATTGTATGTAATTTCCTTTAAGTAACTGTTGAAAGTGTAACACGCAGCATGACTTTTGTGTGCACGGTCAGGAAGCCGGAATTAACCTCTGCGTCTTCCGTTAAGCCTTTCGGTGCTACATCCCAGCACTGTGTTCCAACACAAATCTACAGAATGTGGAGTCTGCCAGAAAGCTAGTTTGGAGCCTGGTCCCAAATGCTCACTTGACCTTGGCCTAAAAGCAAGTTATTTTTCCATCTGTTGTATTGGGGCAGTTGAAAAGGGGCGGCTGAGTATCGATGCCATTGTAAACCATTTATTATTTAAATTACCATGGCCCCTAGAAGCCCACGGGGCTAGGTGCTGTACAAACAGAACAAAAGGACAGTCCACTACCCCAAAGAGATTGCAATCTAAATTGATGTTTGGTTGAGGTTTGGTCTCAAATGTCATGAGCCAGTGGCCAAGGCACATGGGTTTATAATAAATGACATATTTTCATAACAATGAATGGAATTTTCACTAGCCTTAACAGGTGTATATTTCCAGGTCTGTGAGAACCAACATGCCTGTAATAAGGCTAGTATATAAGGAATATTGATTCTGTACCTTGTATATATTTCTGTGTGAAATAAGTCCAAATATTCGTCTTTAATAGACCCTATTGCTGAAGGACCAATTCTGTTACCTGTACTCACACTGAGTCATACCTTACCCTGCCAATAGACTTTTGCACCTGTGTCATTCTTCACTGTGGCCCTACAACATTATAGGTGGGATCTTCAAAGATGCTCAGTGCTGGCCTATCTCTCTTCCCACGGGAAGCAATGGTAAAATTCTCAGCAACTTTAATGAGAACAGATATAGGTCAATGCGCCGCACTCTTGTACATTTTGCTCTGCTTGTGTCAGAGCAGCTCTGTTCCAGACACCCTAAACCGGATCCAGATCCCTTTTACTCACTGGAGGCATGCAAAGTCACCACCTTCCTGAGCTGAGCCGCGTGCTACCAGTTGTATCCAAGGATCTTGTCCGGAGCATCTCCTCAATGACACAGTGAAGCAAATGTGTTAATAAAGAGCAGCTGAGACCTGGAAAGTTTTGAAGTGCATTGTTTAGAGCCTATTCCTGCCTGCATTCTGTATAAGAGATTCACTTTTTTTTTTTTTAAATTCCCTCTGGGGTTTTTGCTGCTGTAAACATTTGCATTAAACTTGGATTTCTGTTGCGCGGGGAACTGATGTTTTCCCACTATTTACCGGCCTCTCAGAGTCATAGTCCTGTGGCCAGTTACATCATCATCATTTCAGCAGCAGCCATGTGTACTGTCCGAGATGATGACCGCTTCAGGTGGAGAACTAGAAGCGGGAGCAGACGAACCCTTTGCAACGCAAGCCTTGTTCGCCTGCAAGTGTTCCCAGTAACAGATCCACAATCGGGCGTGAGAAATGCAGGCAACACAACAGAAATTTCTCTAAACAGGATAAGTTGCAGGAGGCATCAGCAGGAATTTAATATTCCTTTAATAAGCAAGCTTGAGGCAGTGGACTCTGGCCTTGTCCAGATGACCAGTTTGCCTTGTCTACACTTGCAGCGGCGTGCAGGTGGCATGTGGCTACACGCCACAGTGAAAAAGCAAGCTTCCCCCACACTAGAGGGTATAGCGACATGTACGCAGTAAAAGGCGCCAGCAGCTGGATGCTGCCAGAGCCTTTCCCTGCTGCATGTCGCTAAACACGCTGGTGTGGATGAAGCTTGCTAAAAGCAGCAGTGTTGATGGGGAAGGCGCCGCTTGGGCGTGTGGAGAGCCAGGTCGGGTATGTACCCAAAGGTTGTGCTGTGTCTGTACTCACCTAAGCTGTGCCTCACCGTCGAAATGCTGTGTGTCCCTGTGCGAGCTGGGCACGCAGTGCAAGCATTCTAGATTCTGCCGTAAGAGTAGACGCAGCCTTAGTCGGTGGCAGGCTGGGATGGAAATCTGCAGCAAAGCAGCGTGCTGCACCCTGACTGCTCATGCAGACCCTGCGACCGCACACTAAAAGTTCCCTAGGGTGCTTTCATAGAATATCAGGGCTGGAAGGGACCTCAGGAGGTCATCTAGTCCAACCCCCCTGCTCAAAGCAGGGCTAATCCCCAATTTTTGCCCTAGATCCCTAAATGGCCCCCTCAAGGATTGAACTCACAACCCTGGGTTTAGCAGGCCAATGCTCAAACCACTGAGCTATCCCTTCCCCCCACCCCCCTCCCTGCTTTGACATGGGAGTCGGTCAACCCTCACGACGCAGCTTTTAGTGCATGTATCAGGGTCCCCCCAGCATGCTCGTACACTGCAGATTTCTTTCCCAGGTTGCTGCGCACTAACTGGTGATCTAGACCAGGACTGGCCAACCTGAGCCTGAGAAGGAGGCAGAATTTCCCAGTGTACATTGCCAAAGAGCCACAGTAATATGTCAGCAGCCCCCCATCAGCCTCGTCGATCAGCACCTCCCGATCAGCTCTTTCGTGGCAGGAGGGAGGGAGGAGCGAGGGCACGGCAGGCTCAGGGGAGGGGGTGGAAAGGGGTGGAGCAGGGGCAGGGCCTGTGGCAGATCCAGGGGTTGAGCCGTGAGCACCCCCCGGCCCATTGGAAAGTTGGCGCCTGTAGCTCCAGCCCCGGAGTCGGTGCCTAGACAAGGAGCCGCATATTAACCTCTGAAGAGCCACTTGTGGCTCTGGAGCCATGGGTTGGCCACCCCGATCTAGACAAACCCTAAGACCCAGGGGACCTGAGTTCTCTTCCTGGCTTTGCTTTTGGCCAGCTGGGTGATTTGGGAAAGTCACTTCACCTCTCGAAGCCTGTGTTTTCTGCATCTGCAAAGAGGGAAGAATGGCACTTTACCGAGGGAAATCGCATGGATGAAAAGCACGATTTAAGAGTGAGCTCTGGTTACTGTGGTAGATTTTTTTTTTTTTGTCTTACACTCCTAGACCAATTTTATTTTACCACAGAAACTGAAGTGTACATCTCACTGATGTAAACTGGTGTAGCCCCATTGACTTCACTGGAACTATGCTGATTTTCAGCAGCTGAGGCTCTGGGCCTGAATGTAGAGAATTCACTTTTTTAAAATGGGTAAAAATCCATTCTTCCGTCTGAGTTGGTATTACACCTGTCTCCCCCAAGTTACAGGAATCTTGTGATCCCAGCAGTGCCAGGCTTCCGGGACTTAATGCACGTGTTAATATTTCATAAAGCTTCCCCCGCAGCGACATCAATCCATTGCCATGAAGCGCACCGTGCAGCGTGCAGCCCGAGAATACACTGTACCCAACGGCAGCATGCTAAGGTGCCCATTGAAGTGGAGCTCTCCCTTCGTGGGGCTCGTCCTCCAACAGCACTGTCGCTTTCCAAGGGCTGGCCGGTAAATGGAGCACACCGTGACCTGCGTTGTCAAAGTGAATGATCTGTTGAATTCCCCATGTCAGCCTTTACGTCCATGAGTTCGGGTAAGAGCCTTGCTGCTGAGGTTGCTGGGAGATCTGGAAAGTACAGTAAGGCAAAGAGATTCAAAATAACCCGTCTATAGCAGAAATAGATCCCTCTAAAGTCAAGCCCTGTTGTGCAATATTTGAGATGGCAGTAGTCCCAGTGAGCCAGGTTGAGACTGCAGGCTACCCAGTCCTCCGGTCTGGGCATGCAGGAATAAGCCGGCCGTGTGTGCCCCCGTGTGCTCGCCTTCTGGAACAGGCGGGCAGGGAGTTCAGGGCGCTCCAGCTGAAAGGACAGTTTTGAAGTTAACATACAGTTGTTACCTATCCTTCGTCGGTCTGTGGGTATGGCTCTGCTTGGAACAGATGTGTGATTTCCCCGCTTGCATAGACACCTCTCACTAGCTGTCGTCCAGCCAGTGCACTAATAGTCGTGTAGCCGCACTAGCACGGGCAGTGGCATGTGGTGGCATGGGCGAGCCATGCTGTGTACAAACCCGCCTGAACCCTGGCATGCTGTACTCTGGGGGGTTAGCCTGTGCCCACGCTACCACGGCTTCGCGGCTGCCTTCAGTGCTCTAGCTCAACGAGAGCACGGCGACGGGCACTGGGATCACAGCCCCGTTCCAAGCGTAGACCTACTTCGATTGGAAGGCCCTCAGGACCAGGAAAATCTTGTTTTGGACAGTGCCTGGCACAAAGGACCATTTGGGCACTACTGTAATGTCAATATTTACTACTACCCAGGGTACATATATGGCCTTTATTCCTGTAGTATCTGAGCACCGCACAGTCTTTAATGTATTTATCCTTCCTATACCTCTGTGCAGTAGGGCAGTGCAATTATCCCCATTGTGTAGATGGGTAACCGAGGCACGGAGAGACTAAGTGACTTGCTTAAGGTCCTATGAGAATTTTTTGGGAGACCTGGGAGTTGAACCTGGGTCTCCCAAAATCCAGGCTAGTGTCTGAACTACAGTAAAACTGGGTCCGGAGAGTACTGACTGAGACTGGCAGGCAAGAGTATGAGGGGATGGGGGTTTCTAAGAAGAAACTGACTGGGAAGCCCCTCACCCTAAAGCTGGCCTTGGAAACAGCAGTAGAAGCTTGTAGGTGCTTGATACTTGAAGCTGACAGAGCTGGCTTTCATACCTTACATAGTGTGAAATAGCACCTCGCTCTATGAGGATTCCCACAGAAGCTGAGGGAATCAGTCAGGTTTCCAGAATCTGGCCCTTCATACTTATTTAACAGTATCCTTTAAAGAGGAAAGGACAAGATGGCATTGTGGTGCTTTTGTACTGTTTGAAATGACCCTTTTGAGAAGGGAGGAGGTCACTGAAGGACAGAGTTTGATCCGTTTAGGGTGCTGGGTAGCATCCTCCAAAGTCGGTCCACTGAAGTTAAGGGGCTATTGATGCTGATTTACACCAACTGAAGATCTGGGCATTTGTGATCTTGTCTGGTTGCATTTGCTCCCCCTTCCCCATTAGGCAGGTAGCCCTCAACCGACGAAAGCTGATGGTTCTTAGCACCTTGTAGGAGGTGCTCAGCACCAGTTAGGATTGGGCGTCCCACGAAGAATATGGAATGTTTTTGTTCTCTTTTCCGGTCAGGTAGGTGGTCTTGCCACCACACAGTGCAGAGGGATAGAGTGGAGACTTTTTGTTATGGGATTTCACATCACAGTTTGTATAATTTAGGGTTAAATACTCAAAGCATGGCGATTTAGCTGATCAAATCCTATTAACATCAGTGGGAATCCAATGGCTGACTGCCCGGTCACCACTATGAAAATCTCTTTTCCAGGCTACAGCCACTGCATAAATTAACTCGGTAACAAATTACGCACATTCTTTATTGGGTCCAACTAATACAGTGCATTCCATTTGTTATGTACAGGTGTTGGGGGGGGGGAGGGAAGTGACACCCCAAAGTGGTGGTGATAATAATTGTCGCTCTCAAGGGCAGCGTAACTTGGGGAATCCAGGATTCGATTCGATTGTATATAGGAACTTAGTGGCACCAAGGCAGAGGAACTAATCAAGGGCCAATTTTAACCTGGGCTACTCTTTATGATCCTCCCTGCTGCTCCTTGTTGTAAATCTACGCTCCGTTAGAAAAGGGCAGAGATGTAAACAGCTGTATCGTATAAGTTGTGGCACATGTTATTGTATTGCTTTGTGGGTGTATGTAACTGGTGGGCAAGTCTTGCATGGTAAAGACATGTTCCTCTAAGCCCTTACCCACCCAAAGGGTTTACATCTGGGATATCATCTTCACCGTAAGAAGAAATTACTTCACTGCTAGTACAACCATTTGGAAGGTCTGTTATGTACAATATCTGTCTCACCCATCTATTTTAGGTATTTCTAAGACATCCATAACAATCTAAGCTCAGTGGGCTTTGTTGGTATATATGGGACTCAGTGTTATCAGCACTTGCAATTTTATTATGAATTTTTCAAGATTTGATATTTTTCTTAAAGCTCCACCTTCTGGATTCATGTGAGAATCTCCACTTTCATAAAAAAAAATAAGTTTCTATTCCTCATGGTTATGTAGAAAAGCTTGAAAATGTGACACAAGCACATATAAAAGGCTCAGAAACCAGAAGGCAACAAAAAATTCCTAAAATGTATACTCCTTTTTAAAAAAAAAATTGTTATTTTTAAGCCACTCTTATTTAATTTTGGGACCTGACTCATCATCTTTGACTGCTTGGAGCTGTCAGTTCAGGGACTTGACAAATCTCATTTGTTAGCAGGGTCTGAATGAGCTCTCCCCTGACATCTAGTGATGAGCTGGGGGGAAAAGACTTCAGGACCAGGCTATGTTTGCACAGCTGCACCGACCCTGCCCAGGTGCACAGCATGATGGAGCTGCTTTGCCAAAATGATCACTTTGGGCTGGTGTTGGGTTACAAATCACTTTAGTATTGAGTACAGGGGTAATGAAATGTTATCCTTTATTGTATGGGTAGACGGCAGCAGAATTATACCTGCACTGATGGGGGGGAATGGTCACCCTAAACTGAACCTCACTCATAAAGCATGGGGTAGGGATGCCAAATGGTAGTGAAGGAGATGGGGTCAGGGGTGTTGATGCTGCTAGCTGATGGTGTGAACTCTGCCCAAAGAGTCTTAGGTATCATTTGACCTTTCCGTCCCTTCTCCACTGTTTTAAAGATGGAGTTGATCAGACTCAACTGAGAGTCATGGTTTCTGTTCAGTGATTACTTGAGCTGAATCATTGATAAGCAGGTCTAGGGGCCATGTCTTAAACATGGTGAGGGAAGGGTGGTGAAATGAAAGGTAATACAGAGGCGGTAGTGGTAGGGAGGTTCCCTGCTACCCAGTGAAATCACTAAAGATGTGGGTTCCGTGGTAGAACCTCAGAACGTGGCATTGCAGGAGCAGCAGCAGGGAAAAGCAGAGCAAACCGCAAGATGCTGAGGTGCACAGTGACCACGGAGATGTAGCTTGATGTCCTCCTTCCCCTTTCTGGGGTGGGAAGTGAACGCCTGTGAACACCCCTCTGAACTCTGGGTCTTCGATAACCAAGGACAGCAACTGTGAGTGGGGTGTCGCAGAGGGAGAGGGGAGTGATGTATTAAAGGGACACTCATCCATTGGACTGATCCACTGCAAGGTGGGAAACCGAGGCAGGGGACACTACCCAATGCACTGTAGGGTTGGGTTTGCTTTGCTTATGGTCACATACTTTTGAATGTGGCTGCGGTGTTTCCCAGATTAATGCTGGGTTCCCTTTCCCTTCGAACAAAAATTCTCTTTTGTTGTACGCAGACTTGACGCTTGTGAAAGCGGAAGTGTTGCCTCTTAAAGGCATACAGGGGCGATGGTAAGTTTTCCCAGATTACTGGGTGGGGGCTTGAGCTGGTTCTGTTTTGTACTGAACCCAGCCCTCGTTGCTGTCATCTCCAGTTGGCAGAAGGGTTACATGTTTACAGAGGGATTGAGACTATACACATGGCTGGATGCACCAGGGCAGCTAAGCAGCCCAGGAGGTGGGATAGTGAGTGTGTCCACATTGCAATAAAGCATGTCTTCACAGCACCGAATCTCAGAATTAAGGTCCATAGACTAAGGCTTTTGGAGCTTTAAAAAAAAAACCCTCACTGAGCTCCAGCCTGAGCAGGAGTGTCTACACTGCTTTTTTTAGTGCCACAGTGCAAGCCTGAGTGTGTATCAGGCTCTGGGACTTGCTGCTGCATTGTTTTTCTTTTTTGCAGTGTAGACATATGCATGGAGGCGGGCACGAGGGGTCACATTTCCCTCCCACTCAAGATTTGCTGCTTGGCTTGTACTGAGCATGCTCAGTAACATCTGCTGAAGCCGCTTCCCCCCACTATCCGCGGGCGTGGGTTGTCTCTGCATATGCGTGCCAGCTAGCCCCTTCTGCCGTTCACATCGCTGCGCCTACGTTCTATTTTTACCTTGCCAGCTCAGTCAGAGCTAGTGTGGGTATGTCTCCTCCAGCTGCCATTGACCCCTTCCAGTTTGAAGTGTAGACACACCTTGAGAGTCTCTGGTTCTCCCAAGGGAGAAGTGATCTGCTACCAGCACATTCCAGTACCAGATTACATTCCCCTCTGCTCAGCACCGGGGGAGCAGGGTCAAGGCTCCACCCCTTCTGGGCCCTGCTCTCCCTCCATTCCGGGAAGAAAAGGGGCATAGCCCCCAGAAAAGCTGGGAGAGCAGGACCCAGTCTTGCCTATAGTGTTTGTCTCATGCAGAGATTCACTGTGCTTTCGTTCAGTGCCTGGAGACGGACCCTACCTCATTTTTCATTCCCTTTCCCTCCCCATCCCCACCACTAGCCATGGTCTTTTTAGGTGGAACCACACATTTAAATGTTTCCTTAATTATACAGCAGTCGGTGCTATAGTTTTAAAGGCAGGGACAGCAGACAACTTATGGCTTTTTTTTTTTTAAATCTCCTCCAAGAAATGAAGCCATTCTTTGCGTGTTGGAAGGCAGTGTGCGCCTTTTCACCTGCCACACACATCATCTGTTGTGCACTGTTCCTCTGCAAGTGAACATCTGCAAAAGGGAAATTTGCACATTCATGAGTTAAGCACAAGCTTCCTCCTGAAATGTTGGGGCTGAGTGGCTCTGCTTCTGTAAAGGCTGTAACCAGCTTACTGTCCTTGTCACAGAAGGATCTGGAATTGCAATTGAAAATTAATTCTTTCCCATGAAACTATTACCATAGATTTGTTAATAGAAATTTCAGGGAGCAGAAAGGCCCACAGGGTAGAAAGTAGCTATTTCCTTTTGGAGTATATGTAACAATAAACCATACTCAGGACCTAATTTAATTCCTCTGTCACTGTGAGCTGTAACCAAAGATTACCAAACAAGTGCTTTATTGCTGTATTCCCACTCATGTCACTGAGTTTACAATGTAATCAAGGGCCAGTGTGCCTTTAAAATTACATGGGCACTTAAGAGACTGAAATCACTAAACCTGCTAGGTTTATATGATGCAGCAACGGTCAATTTCTCATAAATCTGGCTCTTTTCTTAGATGTGGAAGATATTTAGAGGCTTCACAGAGATCTAATGAAAGATGACAGATTAATTAAATATTGGAGATGGGCCAGCTATGGGACACTGTGCCCCGGCAGGTGCCCTGGTTCCCAAGTGCTATAGTTTGTTTGTTCAGATGGTTGCAAACTAATTCAGCTCAACCGGAGTTATTTGGTATTATGAATTACTTGGATAATTTGCTCTGAATTATTTAGGCAAACTCACACACAGAAAGTGCTTGGGCGAGGCTAGAAGGAAGGAAACACTTCTTCGGTTACACAGGAATTGCCATACTGGTCCATCTAATCTGGTATCCTGTCTCTGACACTGGCCACTACCGGTTAACTCAGAGGAAGGTGGTAGAACCCCACAGCAAGCAGATGTGGGATAATCTGCCTTCCCCCATATTAGACTGGCTTATGCATGAGGTTTTATATCCCTTCCAGAATTGTCGTTGTCATTAATTATGATCACTCTGGATATTCTGATTTTCCATAGCCCTGGAGGTTTTTAACTTCTTGACCTCAATGACATCCTGAGGCAATGAGTTCCAAAATCTAATTACATGTTGAGGGAAGAAGTATTTCCTCTTAGCACTTCTGGATGGGCCACCTCTCCATTTAATTAAATGTCCCCTTGTGTTCGTCTTATGAGATGGGCAGTAGAAGCTAACCAAACAATCACCACCATGCGCAGCAGCTCTGTCTCCTGTTCTCTGTGTCCTTTACAGCCACGTTGTGGCCTGCTTTAATCCCCTGCAGAGGCCACTGATATTGCACAAGGACACAGCACAAGGAGGGTGGGGAGCAGCCTTCACGGGGCTGCTACTCCTCATCGTGCACAGAGGACATGGAGCAGAGGGGCAGTGCCTAGGTGTGGCTTTGCCCATGCCAGTGCAGCTGAGCCGGCATGAAATAATCTGAGCCATGTTATGGGGCTACTGCAGATCAATTCCTAGCTGGAGCAGAGAGAGAACCAGGCACCAGACGGTGCCTCTCTCTAAGAAAAATCTTTCACTCACGGCAAGGCCGCCTGTCTGAGAACACCTCTGTAGTTATACGGTGCAACACGATTCCATTTGTCTTAGTGGGGAAGTCCAGTGCATTCCTGGCTGGGTTTCTGCGTAGCTGTGTGACCTTGGCCAAGTCTCTGTGCCTCCCACTTTGTCTACTTAGACTGCAAGGTCTTTGAAGCAGGGACTGTCTCTTACTGTGTGTCTGTACAGAGCCTAGCACCACTGGGGTCCTGATTTTGGTTAGGGTTTCTAGATGCTGCTGTAATATAAATAGTAATAAAAATCTGGGCTTTTTCAGCACAGACATTATTTCAGCCCATTGCAGATTACCACAGCCTTGTCAGCAGCATCTCACACACCTTTGCTTTTCCTCTCTCCTGTGGTTTATAGAACTCGCAGCTGCAGCTCCAGAGTCTACTTAGGCTACTATCTCGGGAAAAGCTCGATTCTGAAAGTGTAGCAAAGACCAAGAGGGAATTACAAAAGGGAACTATACTTAGATCCCTTACTATGGGTGTAGCTCCCAAAATCTCTGCAGATTCTGTAGTGCAATACCTGCTGGAGAAGTGCAGTGTTCCTATAACTTCTCAGATGCTACCTGAAAGCTATCCAGCACCCAGTGACAACAGCAAATGGCAACCCAACGAAAGTAGACTTCATTTCTTAACAGCCAGGGCCTATTTCCCATTTATCTTCGACTAAACACTCTTTATGGTTTAGTGCAAAAGCTGTTGTGGAGGTACCCAGAAGGAAATGCTTTACAATAGGTGTTAGCAGCGTCAGGTTTGGAATAAACACATCCTGCTTGTATATGCCAAGGCTGATTCTAGCCCTGGGTCATAGGCTGAACAGTATGGTAACACCTGTGCTTGGCTAATTCCAGCCAAAACTGCCTCTTACGCAACCTAACTCATGGTTAAGGCACTGGCCTGGGTCTTGGGATTTCTGGCTTTCATTCCTGGTCGTGCCGCGGCTTTTCTGGAGGATCTCCGACAAGTCTGCTTGGCTGGGGCTTTAGAAGGAACCTAAAAGGAGTGAAGTACTCAAATGGGCTCGGTGGAAAACCCCAGCCGTAACTTCTCTGGGCCTCAGTTCCCCATCTTTGAAATGGGGATGATAATGTTTTCTTTGTCTATTTAGATCAAAAGCTCTTCAGGGAAGGGACTGCCTCTTATTCCATCTGTATCCAGTGCCAGGCACAATGGGGCTTGGTTGTGGTTTGGTCTCCTAGCTGCTACGGGAATTAATACTAATATCAATACGAAGATTCTGACTTAGATTAGGGGAAAGAGGAAGTAAGATAATGAAGTACTTGGTCTCTCCTTGCAATGATACAGCTGCTATGAAAGAGGACCAGCCAACTCCTGCACAAATGTGCCACATGGGTACAAGCAATACTGATGCGTGCCACTTAAGAAGCATCTTTAATATGAACCAGATGCTAATGACTTAAATGCTGTTGTGTTTCCAGCACCGCCGTTACGAAAACCATTGATGTTCGCTCACGGCAATACTTTTATCTTTACTTCTGTTCCCCACCCCCACCCCTCAATCTATATAGTGGTGCCAAATGTTAATGAAACAAACCTTCCGATCCAAGTCGCAGTCTGACTGGCAGTTTTCGGGTGTCATTTTGGTAACTTACAAACAAACCAACGCCACTTAAGGCCAGATTTTTTCAAACAAGCTCAGCTCCCATTCAGACCGTTATTGAAGGTAGGGTGACCAGATCGCAAGTATGAAAAATCGGGACACCTTTTTTGGGGGAGGGTGTGGGATAAAGTTGCTTATATAAGACACCGCCCCTGATATTGGGACAGTCCCGATAATATCAGGGTGTTGGTCACCCTAACTGAAGGTGTTTGCAGACCGTCTGACTGATACTTGCTTAATGCCCCTAGCATATACTGCTGTCCTGTTTACTTACCCTTTCTCCCGCATGCTCTTTCCCGTGTGAGTGGTTTTGGTAGCAGAGTCAAGTCCCACATCCTTTGCTTCGGGAATTCGCTTTGCGGATCTATTTTTCTGCTCATTCCAAATTCATTACCCAGTACATGTGCACCCCAGGTTAGTTACAGAAACCAAAATGGATGACGTTAATTTGGGGAAGAGGTTGATTTGGGGGGCGGGGGGAGGCAAATTAGGAAAGAGAACCATGTTTCCTCCAGCTGCTAAGTTTATTTAGTGGCTGCATATCAATTTGTTTGAACAGGTTTCATTACAGAAAGTGCAAAGCCCCTGAGCATGTTTTAATATATGCTAATCCTTCCTTAGGCAGGAAATGGAAAAGGCTTGTTTACAGTTTAATTTCTAATCCATGTGGGCTGACAAGCTCCAAGCAGGGACATAAATAGAAAATCTGAAGTGACAAGGAGCGCTCACTTACAATAAACAGGGCCTGTTCTTCCCACCCCACCCCCAACCCCCCAATCTACAGTCTTATGCCAAAAGTACTACCTGGATCCAGTTTGTCACCTTATAATGTAGGGTTAAAACTACAGTTAAACTGCTCTTCTTTTTACGGCTGTCAGACGGACAAGAGATTATAACTCGGCAACAATATTAACCGCAAGGGAATATGCAAAACAATAAGTGGGTGGTCAGCCTCTTTCCTGCTGTGCTGAGCACACAAGGATCTATCAAGTCTATTTTGTCTATCTAGATATCGGTCTGTTTAAATATGCCCCCGCCCCCCATGACAGAAGCATATGAATTGGAATATGGTGTCCTTTTGTGTCTTGGTTTGGCAACAGTAAATTAAGTTCAAGATTTTCAAAACCAGCAGTTTAAAGTTTGGCTCCTAAGTCCCTATTTAGGAATGTACAGGGGAGATTTTCAGAGATACCTATGGGATTTAGGAATACATGTGCCCATGAAAATCAGTGGGACTTCTGCTTCTTTTGGGGCTTCGGTTCTTTTGAAAATTTCCCCATAAGTAAATGAGCTAATTTTCAAAAGTGTTGAACACCACACAGCTGTTGTTAATTTAACTGGGAGTTCAGCAGTTTTGAAAATCAGATGGCTTCTTTATAGGCTTGGAAGGATTAGATTTTTATTGGTAAATGTTGGTAAACGTCAGTTTCACTTCCCCCCACCCCCTCCACACACGTGCACGCACACAAATTACAATATTTCCGTGGATAATTATCAGAATTCACAGATAGACACAGGAAGAAAAATGCGGCTTGAGAACTTATGAGAATTCAAGATAAAGATATTTATGATGTGTATATTTTGACGTGAGATGCTGGCATTTTGTGTTTTAATGATTGTAAAGCTGTGACTTTTTGAATCTTAATGTCTGCGGTCACTAAATAATTGTCTGTTTCCTCCCGACCACCACCATGGGTTGCTTCTTCCATAATTTTCTGCAACTGTGAAAATTTAAATAAATAAAAATAGGAAAAAATGGCTAAAACCCATCATTTTGCACAATTGTGAAAATATAAATGGATAAAATAGAAAAAAATACTTACAATTAAACATCCATATTATCTGTTGAAACTACATTAAAAAAAATCAAATTCTGCCAAGCCTTCTTATTTAGGAGTCTAAACAAGGGCTCTTAGGAGCTTAACTTTCTGCTCCTATCTTTGAAAACATTGGCCCGAGAGTTGCTTTTCTTCTGAGATGCAGAGATTAGGATAGTGGTAACTGACAACTGAGGGAATTCTTGATTTCTGCCCCAGACTTAGGGCTTGAGCCCATGCTGCTAGGCTCAATGGAGGCCCTTTCCATCAACTGGAATGGGAGCAGGTTCAAATCCCTGGTGCATTCCAAGGAGAAATAACCGGATCTGGAATCCTTAACTTGAACTGATTTATTTTTTCTTTACGCGACGCTCACTTCTACTCATTAAAGTTCAAATTTACAGGATATTTGTTTATATTAAGAGAAAGGAATCCACGAGTGCTAATCAGAAAGGAAAAGGTTGCAAAGTTGTGGCTGCAGGTTCTACTCAATACAAGGGATATTTCTTAAGGACAATAATGGTATTCATGTATTGCCTCAGTGTCACAGTACTTTACACATACTCAACCAATGACTCTTCCACACCCGCCTGTGAGATGTCAGTGCTACTCACCACCATTTTACAGATGGGGAAACTAAGGCACAGAGGAGTGTAGTCCCATATCCCCATCAGTGCATGGAGCTGGAGCTGAGCCTGGAGACCTGTGGCATATACACCCCTTTGCTTCCCAGTCCCATTGACACTCCTCCATGGGGACACTGCAGGGTTTTATCCTGGCACAGCTTCAAGGAGGTGGGGGAGTCGGCGAGGCTGCTTCAGATTCTCCTCCTAAAACTTGCTCTGGGAACAAACAGAAATTAGTACAGAGAGAGGCTGTATTCTCATACACTGGCTTGCCCTTGTGTGTAGTGGAGATCCTCCTTCAGGGGCATGAGCTAGTACAGGAGGACCCAGGAAGCAGCATGTTGGTTGGACCTAGAGCAGAGTCAACGTGCCATCTAATGCAGATGCTCCTTTGCCTTCTGCGGACCCCCTGAGATCCACATGGATCCTGTGGGATCAATAGATTAATGGGACAGAACCACAGCTGAGCGAACTCTCCCCCTTGATGGAAGAATTCCTAAGGAACTCCATGGATCTGATTGGTGAACCTGGCTGAGTTCAGTGGAGTCCTGGAGGTATAAAACTGTGCCCAGGAGCTTCAACTCATGCTCCTTCCTCTTCCCTACTCAGGCGAGTATCACAAAGGGGCCCTGAGTGCCTTGAGTCACTGTTGTCAAAGGTGACAAACCCCATTTAGATTCTCACTTAACTGGATCGGCTATTCCTGTGTAGTGTTAGGCATGTTGCTATTACTAGGTTGCCAGAGGGAGGGCACTCAAACTGTTCTTCATTAGCATTTGTTAAGTTATTAACAACCCCTCTCTAATTAAATCTCTACTTGTGTAAGATCAAATGCCAATCTAGGAGACCTGAGACTGGAAATGTTAATCAGTTGTCCGGCCTGGTGGCTTTGCTGATGTAACACATAATGGGCGGTATCCTTCTGCAGACCCTAAACCGGGGACTTGGCTATTGACTAACTGGGAGCTGAACTTTTTGAAAAACCAGGTCCGCTTGTGGGTGCTGATCACTTGTGAAAATCTGTCCCTGCTGTTTTTGATAAGTCTATTTGTAGGGATAGTCAACTGGTGGAGTGGGGGGCCAAATCTGGACCACCAGACGCTTTTGACCGGACCGCAAAATCTTTTTGGTTTTGTTTTATTTATTTTTTGTTGCTATTGCCATATGAAAAATGTCTCTGGAGTCTGGACCTAGACTATACCTTGACACACAACAATGGACTACCCCCGGTCTATAGGATGTTTATGAGAAAATGGCAGGATGACAATACCTGCAAGGTTACTACTTCAGCAAAACGCAAAGATGGTTCTCCTGCGGTTGGACTGTGAACAGGCTTGAGTAAGAGTGGAGACAGCGAATATTCAGTGATGTCGCCTTGGCCCTGAAATTAACCCCCCACAATCTCCCCTTTCAGGGAATGTTGCACTGGGGATTCCCTGGTGGAATAGGGAGGACGGTTGAATGGACAGGGTGAGTTGTACTTTGGATGGGGTGAGGGGTTAATTGTAGCCATTTAAATGTTTTATATTTGCATGGTGTTATAAATAAATATTGTATTGTACCTGCAGGGATGGGCAGGTGTATTTTAAACCCAAAGAAATAAATGTAGACCGTGAACAAGAAAAAAGTGAATATGTTAAACAAAGCACGTGACGTGAGGCATTTGTCAGCTCTCTGGGCCTGATTCTTCTGTGCCTTGCACCTTGAGCAGTCATGCCCACCTGTGCAAAGTACGTATAACACAGCACATCCTAAGTGGGTTCCATTTTTACCTCAACTTTGTCCTGCTGCAAGCGACTGTGCCAGGTGCACAACAGTGGAGAATCATGACCTCTCTTTACAAAATAAAACAGTTCAATGATTCAAGTAAATGGCTAGAGAGGGTGGTCTGGTGGCTCAGGCCAGACACCGGCACTCCGGCGAGCTGCATTCTGTTCCTAGCACAACCACCCTCCCTCCTGTTGGCCAGCATCTTCACTTGGAGTGGGTGTGGGGGAAGTGTCTTAACTTGAGGTAAAATCCCAATGAAGACACAGCACTTCATCACTTTCACATGAGTTAGCAGGTAAGGGTAAGGACTGGGGGGTCCTAGTCTGTCACATGACCTGCTAGCTTATGTGACAACTGCAAACTACCTGCCTTGTCTTCCATAGGAATTTACACCAAGTTAGTAAACTCAAGTTAAAATCCATGAGTTAATCCACCTCTTTTCCTAGTGAAAATACAACCTCTGTAATGCTGGCTGAGTTACGGCCTCCCTCTGTGCCTGTTAGGTGTGTGTGCAGTGGGAATAATGATTTCCACTGTAAGCTTTCTGGGGCGGGGTTTGTGTATGCAGCGCCTGACACACTCAGCCCCTGCTCTCTTGGCGCTGTCATAATATGAATAGCGGATGAGAGGAATGCCTCCTCTGTAAGTAGTCATTGAAAATACAGCATTATAACACACGCTATCTGCAGTTCTGCTGGCTGGTTATGCAGTGCTGGGGGATTTGTGGCGGTCTGTTTGTTTTAGAGCTGGATGGATACCACATAGATACCTGGGACCCCCAAAATACGTACGTAAAGTAATTACCCCCAAATTATGGCGGTGCTTGCACTATATTCAACACCCTTGCTACAGCATGAAGGAGCAAAAGGGAAGATGGGTGGGGGGGAAGCAATGTAAGGTATGAAGATTAAAAGAGTGCAGCAATCAGAAGAGCAGGTTTAAGTCTGGTTGCAGACCCCCCCCCCCCCCGTGTCTGCCTCCATCTCTCTAATGCATTTCCTTCTTCCCTAAAGGCCAGCAACTGGCATGCGGCACATGCTGCTAATGGATCAGCAGAGGCACCATACAGCTGTATCCCTCTGACACATACAGGTGTTTGCAGGAGGCAGTCACATGATTGCGGAGGTCACCCAGAGCTATTGTAAAGAGAGAGACAGGCAGGCACATGCTCCCAACTGGCTCTGATTTTCCTCCTCCCCGAACAGGATCCATATTTTTGCCACAAGTATGATTTTTCACTCTCCTCCCCCCGCCATCTTGATTATGATTCACTGTCCTATTTCCCTAACCTTCTCCAAATGCGTGGCCGATTGTCTGAGCAGTGATTAGATGGGCCCACAATTCTCCACTTCTCGCTGGCTGTACAACCGCTTTCCATCAGTTGATCTGATGGAGGGAGAAGGGGAAGTGAAACAGCGTCTGGATTTTTACTCTGTGCTATGATTAGATTTCTGAGACAGAGCTGACACTGTGCTGTTTGTCAGAGGGTGTCCTTTTCATGCTACCTAACTCCCATACGGTGCTTTTCGTCCATAGTTATCAAAGTCTAGCATTGGCCTGTTTAAACCCAGGGTTGTGGGTTAATCCTTGAGGGGGCCATTTAGGGATCTGGGGCAAAAATTGGGGATTGGTCCTGCTTTGAGCAGAGGGTTGGACTAGATGACCTCCTGAGGTCCCTTCCAGCCCTGATCTTCTGATTCTATGAAGAGGTCTGTATCATTATCTCCTTTAAACACAGGGAAACTGAGGCACGGGGAGGGGACGTGATTTGCCTTAAGCACCCAATAAACCAGTGGCAGAGCTGGGAATTGAACCTAGGTCTTCTGAGTCCAACCCCTAGGCACCACTACCTCCCTTAATGGGTGCGACCGCACCAACACTGCAAAGTGCAACAGCAGCTGAAACAGTGGCACTATGGGGGCTGTTCCTCTAATTTATTTGTGTGTGAAAGTGTTGCCAGCTCAGCACAAGTCTAGTGATATTTGCTGTGTTTGTCAAAGCCTTGGCCCCGGGAGTCATGTGAGTATGTGAGAGACTCAGCTTTCATTTAAAAAAAAAAATTTCTAGCCCCCATGACTGCAAAGAGAAGCTTGAAAGCTTGGCCCCTAAAGGTTCAAAAACCAGATGCACATTTAAAAAAAAATCCAAGGTTTATTACATCTTAAATCTCGTTATTTTTTTAAGCCAGTCTCACGACTCATGGAAAGACCAAAACCTTTGCCAACGTAGTGAGAAAATGATTACAGAAATAGAACACAGCGGCTCTCGCTAATGTCAGTTGACGTAAACATTCTCCTCTCCTTTGTTTTGTTCCCGGCTCTGCTTTCATCTCCCCCATTCTACTGATCTGGTTTCTTTTCAAACCAGCTCCTGTTTCCAAAACCAGAGGCCTAAGGTGAAGCTGCTAAGGCCGGTTTTAGGCTCCTAAGAGGAAGACGGTACGCCAGTATTGCAGGGTAGGCTGTTTGAGCAGTTGTGTAAGCCATCTCCCATATCACACCCTGGCTGTGTAAGGAGTGGCTGTTACTGCCCTGAAAGGAAGTAAGTGAAGCCGGTTTCTCACAACCCAGCAAGTTCTATGCAAATCCCCAAAGTCCTTGGGTAGGTCAATGTCCGCCTGCATGCTGCAGCCTGGGCAAGCGCCTTGTGTCAGCGGGACAACCTGGCCTGTGCTAGGGCTGTCTTTGGGCCTGCTTCTCTCTTTCTGGTAGGACGCCGAGGCCCAGCTGATCAGCACGACACGGGTGGGCAGCCACGTTCCCTCTGGCCCAGGACTGGCGAGGTAAACCACTATAGGCTAGGAGACCCGTGGCAGGCCCTCTGCTACCTGCTGCTGACATGGGGTCCACCTAGATGGGCTCATTTACATAACCCTGCCCTAACCTGCGGTGACTCCACCTTCACTTGTATATTATGCCAGGCCATCTCCACGGCCCATATGACTCCCTCTGACTGTACGGGATGGCAAGTCAGGGTCCTTACTATTGTCATTGCAGACCACCTGCTCCTGCATAACCTAAGGGCCCAGGGTAGGGGGCCTAAATTTGGCCAAAGTAGGTAACCTGATTTTCAAAAATGCTGCATACCCAGAATCATCTTCAGCAGCAGCTAGCCTGGTGCTGTGTGCCCTTTTTGAAAATCTCCACCCGTCGTCTCATGAGGCCGATTTTTCACTTGTGTTCTATTTGATGTAATTCTTTGATGGCTATTTACATTTTATTGTCTCACTTTCTGTGTATCTCATCTCCCTTCTTCTTCTTCTTCGTCTTGCATCTGCTTTGAATCTCTGCATTCTCTCTCCTCTGCACTCCTTCTGCTTGTGGAGCCCACTGGTCAGCATGTTGCCAGCTCCCTCTGGGCCTGATCTGCAGAGGATGCGAGGCTGTTACAAGTCCCCATGCCACCCCCGAGCCTGGTTCTTTTAGCTCAAGCTCTGGAGATTCAGACTGAGTGTTAGTTCATTTCCCTGCAGCGCTGGCTGTTACAGTTGCATTCACGTACAATTCTCTTGCTTTTCTCCAGTTCCCTTTTCCCATCCTCTCCCCCCCCCCCCCCCCGTTCTGCCTTCTCCTTCTTGAGCTTCACCCCTTATCCATGCCCTAAAGACCCATTTTTCTAACACAGTCCAAAGTCCTGAGGTGGGTCTTGTGTGATAATGGTGGACAGAAATCACTGATACTTGCTGAGGGGGTAAAATTTTGTTTTACAGCTCTGGCTGAAAAGCTCAGGCCAGCTCTGCTCATTGCTAAATAACCAAACCCATTCATAGAATCATAGAATATCAGGGTTCGAAGGGACCTCAGGAGGGCATCTAGTCCAACCCCCTGCTCAAAGCAGGACCAATCCCCAACTAGTTCATTCTAACCTGTGACCAAATAAAATCAATGACCCGGGCCGAACTGTTGCTGAGTGAAGGTCACGGTTTCAAGTAAAGAAGATCTTTACATTCTTGCATTCTGTGGCATTGAAGCCTAAAGCCAAACCACCAAATCCTCAGCTAGTGTAAATCAAAGTAGCTCTCTTGAGGTCACTATGGGCTCGGTGAGGATCTGGCCCAAGACCCTGTAGGATTCATTTGTATATTTGTGAGCCAGAATTCTAAGAGATGGGGAGAACAGGGGAGACTTTCAAAGGCACAAAGGGCAGTTAGGTGGCCAATTTCCACTGACTTTCAAAGGGAGTTACTCATCTAACTGCCATTTGCCCTTCATAACTGAATGACATTTAATGGCCTGTGTTGTGCAGGAGATCAGACTAGCTGATATAATGGTCCCTTCTGCCCTTAAACTCTATGAATCTATGAAAATCAACCTGTAAGAGAGCAACCCTCCCCAAAATGCATATAATGCCAATTCTTGTAGTCCAGATTTTTAAGTAGTCTGCTTATCTACTTAGCAATGGGAGGAGGAGGCATTAGTCCAGATATGGATTCAGAGTTTGCAGTCTGGCCCTTTCCCTAGTTGTCACCAGTTGCGCTCTCACAGCGTAGTGACTCCAGGTTGGGAACAAGCATCAACCTCAGTAGACAAATTCTTCAGAAACAAAGGCCATGATTTTAAAAAAATCATATCTAAGGTTAGACTCTTTGATCCTTCCTTAAGTATTTAAATAAATGGCCTGATTTTCAAATCTTCTAAGAACCTAGCAGCTCCCGCTGAAGTAAATGGGAGCTGCTGGGTGTCAATACTTGTGAAAGTCAGACAATTTATGTAGAATCCTGAATATAAACTTATGAGAAAAACTGGTCAAACACTTCCCACCAAACATTTTTTTTCAACAAAATGTTTTTTTTTTTTGATTAATCAACCTTTTGCAGGGAAAAAAAGATCTATTTTTTATGGGGGAAAAAAATGGATTTTCAGCCAAAAACTCTTTTTTTCATTTTTCAGGGGGGAAAAAATCAGTTTTCTGTTACCCAAAACATGAAGAATTTCAAAGAAAAAAATTAATGATTTTTTTTCTTTGAAGTTTTATTAGGGACGGGGAAGAATTAATTTCCTGAACAGCTCTATTTATAAGCCTAATTTTAGATCCTTATTTTTTAATATCTTGGCCAAAGTTCTGGTAGCTTTGTTGATGTCACTTATCCATAATTAAACAAAACAGGAAGAAAAACAGAAAAATATATGATAGAGAAATGGAATGTCCTCAGGCTAAACAGGTTTTTCAAAGTTTTCCAGGAGATATCAGCAGTTCTTTAAACTTTTGCTGTAAGTGATAGAATTTCATATACAATTCCCCTCTGTACACTAAAATTTAAAAAGCATAAAATGCTAACTACATGCCAAAAAAACTTTTTTTTAAAAGGTATTTTAGTTGTGGTTATTACTTGTCAGTAAACAGTGAATTATTTGGCCAATAATGTATGTATTTAGATGATTAAATAGCTACGCAAACATTTCACCTAGCCCCTTTGATCCTCCATTGTGGTACTGATCTGACAATGCTGTTTCTTATCAGTGGCCTACATAATATATCAGTGAGCCAGCCAGTCCCACTGCCCAAAGGCAAGTGCTGTAGCTAATAATTACAGCCAACCCCCTGCAATTTAGCAGATGAAGGGAAAATCTGCATTTTCTATCCCCAGCTCTGACCCATAATTGGCAAACTGGGTCAGGAGAGAGGTTTCTCACATGTTACTCTAAGCAACAAACACCCATCTACCTCCCACCACACACTGCTACACACAGACTCAAAACTCAGCGTCCGATTTAAAGCTGTAATTCTATCCCTGCTCACCAGGAGTCTGTAATAATGCTGAAAAGACTCCCACTCCAACTAAAACACAGTGGAAATACCCTTTTTAAACTCACCCCCAACTGAATCATTTGCCCCATGAATGAATATTAATGGTAGTGTCATTCAAAGACCTAACAAACCAGGATTGTGGCAAAGACATACAGAACTGAGCAGTTGTCATAATTCTGTATTTATTCTTCCTAGAGCGGTTGCACATAAGGACACAAACGCACATAAGGACACAAACAAGCATCAGGACCCACCCCCACCACACACACACACTCCCTGCCCCAGCAAGTTTATGGTTTAGGAGACAACTCAAAGTCAAAACGGACCAATGCTAATTTTTGCTCAGGAATTTATCTAAAGGAAGAGCAAGAAAACAGAATTAATGCCTGCAGCGATTTAAAGATTTCCTGGAACAAATAGTTAGGGGCTGCGCCTTCCAGAGGCGTGGGGCAGGGTGGGGAGTTGGCAGGCGGGATTCATTACTCCTGGCACACCCCCTGCAGGCAGGGTTGTGATGAGGCCCACGTAGGACAGTCTACAGCTGTCCGAGGCCAAGTCTGTGCGGAGGGAATTCTCCCAGCCGTTTGCATGCGATTGACAGCCTCTCTGCACCCCCACAGAGGCCTACAGCAGTGAAGAGAATCTCACCCATTTTTATCCAGACTTTGCTAATGAATTCTGGAAACGCAATCAATCAGTTCTCCTTGCCCACCCCTGGACATATGCACACCCCTTTGGCTTGATTGGGGGGGGGGGGAACCTCTTCGCCCTGCACTGATTTATAACAAGCTCTGAGGGATGGGTTTCTCCATCTTTCTAGCGAATTCTCTTGCCTGTTTGCCTTCACTGGAGCAGCATCCGCTTACAGCTGCTTGCCTGCCGTATCGCAGCTCTCAGGCGCCAAGTGCGGCTGCGCACTGCAAACCCTTGATCTGTGCTTAATGTGGCCCCCCCTGAAACCTGGCCCCATGCCCACTAGGGACTGCATTTCAAGGCATATCCCTATTAGCTTATTTTGATGTTTTTATCTTTCTGTGATTGGGAACCATTCTCTACAGCCAAAACAGACACTTCTCTGCAGGCGCTGAGTGAATTTTTAGCTGTCCTCTGAGGAGGAAGCTTCAATAAAACATGAGGCCACTACCAAAGCTGACTGGCTTGAGTGATGTAACATCTCATGCGGTTCGTGCATTTCTCTGTACGTTTACACTCGTGTGAACATTAGCTTGGCTGCCCTGTCTCGCTTTAAGTGAAGGCTTGCACGCAAACATGGCCTCCCCGAAAGTTACCTCAGGCTAAAGCACTTCCATCATCGACCAAACGAAGCATTACACTTGGTCTCTGGTGGGTAACTCGGCCTGCAATTGGGCTGGGGCTCATGTTTTATTGATAGTGTGAGATTGTCCTTTTTATTTCCAGCCTCCCGCAGCAGGTGAGCTTGTCATATTCGCTAAGAGAGAACCAGAGCAGATTGCCAGGCACTTGTGTGGATTGTTTCCCCAGTTCTTCATTTCTGTTGAGAGGCACGCAATATAAACAAAGTTTTGCTTAACGGCTGGAACATTTGTCACCGATTTTGAGACACGCAAGCCTCCACTTTGGAGCTAGGAAAACATTGCAGAGTTCCTCTCCCCACTCCCCCCCCCCATTAACCCTGTGAGTGCTGACCTTAATTTCTTTCAGTGATAAAATAAAGGAAAACCACAGGCTCGCTGTGCAATGGAACTGGCGGAGAGCAGATCCGCAGAGTGAATTCCTTTCCCCTTGCAGCAAGGAGAGGGAGGTGGGGTGGGCTGGAAGGCTGGCTGTCCCCTACTCCAGTTTCTTAAACCCCCCCCCCCCCTTCCGAAAGCTGAAATAACTAAAAGCTCAAGTAGTCAATGCTGGAATGGAGAGATATTAATCAAATTAAGTCAGTTTATTTTTATGTTCATGTTGAAGTCTGCTGGGATTCTTCTTTAAACTGGGCCAGTTCTTCCATCTCAGGCCCTTTAGTATGGACTAGGAAAGCCCTTGCTGGAAGGAAGGAAGATTGATTGATTGACATGTTGAAAAGCTCTGGATATAATAATACTTCTCCTAGCACAGTAGCAGGACTCTGTAAGCGCTCTGGGCAAGAGAGCTTTACCCTAAGTTTGTACCGTCTCTAGCATAACAGGGCCCTGACTCTTCTGTCAGTGCTACTGCAGTATAAATGTCAAATTCTCAGCATCATCTCCTCCCAGGAATTTGTCCATTTGACCTTTACACATATTTTTGCAGATTGCAAAGCGGGGAATGTTACTGTTGGGTGGGTAAGTCTGGTGGAGTCATCGTCGCTCTGTGGCTGAGATAAGCTTTGGTGCAACTTGGCTGGGGGAGAAGGGCAGGCAAAGTGGAAGGGTGCTCACCCTGCCCTAGATTCTGTGGCTGGCCAGGAAGTGGTTTGACTGGGATGTAAACCAGACAAGTCCTGTTCCGGGGACTGCAGGAAAAAGTAGCACAGAGCCATTCTGCAGGTTTTGTGTCACCTGGGGAATCCTCCTGTGCAGAAAGAATTCCCGAGAGGCTGGCTTGCTGATGTATGAGGTCAGCAGCAGGAGGAAGGGAACCCTTGCCCCACCAGGTCTTGTGAGGCCCCCCTCCAGCAGACATTAGCAGGTCCATGGAAGATATAGCTATGTGAGAGAGTTACGTCAGGGTGCAATGTGGAAGTAGCTAACAATATGGGGATGGGGAGAGGGCCCCTTTTGCTATCTTGAAAACTTGAAGGACATTCAAGTCAATGACAAAATTCCCCTTTACTTCAGTAGAGAAGGATTGGCCCCTAAGTGCCTAAGAGACTTATATCCAGAAAATACAAAATGTTGAAAGTTTTACAAGTGGATAAAGAATTATTTCTGCCCTGTCCCCCTCTATACTTCCTCTGTACCCCATCACCTTCCATGGCTATCCCTTGGGATGTTTATAACTAGAATAAATACATCTCCAGTAAATGTAGGTAGGTAGGAAATAATCATGTAATGACCCCATGGGACTGGAGTGGATAAGCTCATAGAACTTTTCCACCTCTAACTTGTACGATTCTGTTGTTCTGCTATGCCATGCTTAATGTCTGTCCAGTCCTCTTCCTTCAATGGAGCTAATCAAGAGGGGCCACAGTGGAACCCCAAATTGGAGCCAGTGGTTATAGGGCAGTGAGGAACTGGCTGAATCCCTGGACGGTTCCTTTCCAGACTTCTTAACAATTGGGTCATTTGGGGTTGTTGCTGTTGGAGGTTTTTTTTTAACGTGTAGAATTTTTGACTAATGTTGTGGACTCCAGTGGAACACACTTTCCACCGTCACGCTTGTTTCAATAAAGTTTTTTGTTTGGGGGAATTTCCCTGTGATGTATGAGGTCAGCAGCAGGAGGAAGGGAACCCTTGCCCCACCAGGTCTTGTGAGGCCCCCCTCCAGCAGACATTAGCAGGTCCATGGAAGATATAGCTATGTGAGAGAGTTACGTCACTAGTCAGTGAAGAAGAGGCCAGGCATAGAGAGGTAACATTGGGAATAAGCCACAGTGAGGGTCTTATTTAAACCGTGGCACCTAAAGAGGTATGGAGTAAGGGGAGGATGAGGAGCCATCAAAGAAGAGGAGTTTGGAATGGCCAGCAAGGTAGGAAAAAGACAGGGATACCATAGCGTTATGGAAGCCTGGAGTAGGGTGGAACCAGGGGAGGAGAGAGCTAGCCTTGAGGGAAGAGTTTCAGAGGCACTGGGGAGATGGGGAAGAACAGGAAGCGGTGGTTATAGTAAGGAGGAGGCTATCAGTGACCTTAGGGCCATGGAATGGAGAGGGCAGAAGGCAGGAGAAAGACGGTGGAAGGAAAGTCTAGGAGGAGACAAGTGGAGGAGTAAGCCGCAGTAGCAGTTGGAAACATTTCTCGGATAGGGGACCCAAGCACATAGTCTTTGGCCTGCAGAAATGAGCTGGGAAGATGGCGGAGGACAGAAAGAGTTAACAATTATGAGAAGGAAAAAGAGCTGAGGGGGAATGTGATAGCTGGGACAGGTTGCAGGGTTAGCCATGGATAACAAAAGGCGGCCATAATTTGGCATAGTCCTGTGACCTCTCCAGAGTTGTTCTGTAGGACAGGCAGGCATCTGGTATGAAGGGTGGGCCTGGACTGGGCGAAGCAAGTTGAAAAATAAGAAGGATGTGGAGGTGTGAATGACGCTTGAGTGAGGGGAGGAGACGATGCTGAGGTGATGGGGGAGAGGAGGCAGTGGCGTCGAGGGGATAAGAGGGAGGAGGTGAGGTGGTAGGAGACGAGGCAGAGGAACTCATGGGGTGAGAAGAGGATGGAAAGTAATAAGGGGAATGGAGAACAGATGGATGAGGTGAAATAGTGAAGTGATTAGGAGGGCAGGTGGCTGAAAACGGGCGATAGCTGCGTTGCAAAGTGAGATGGGCAGGGTGTCGGGTGCTTCAGGGTAACGTATTGCTGGTAGTGACTGAGGATTCAAAGGTGAGGACGGGAAGGGAGCATTAGGAGAACAGGCCAGTGCCACAGAAGTAGAGCGAGGTCACTGTGCTGACTGCTTCCCTGAGGCTGTGCAAACAGGCCCCTGGGAGGAGATTGCATGGGCTGATGCTCCTCGGTGGTGCATTGAATGGCCTTCAGCCCCAGGAGATGTAATTCTTTCACAGGCCTCCTTGTGCTCTGCCAGGACTGCATGATGTGGGGCTAGTCCAGGTGATTCAGGGTCCCTGTATGTGACAGCAGAGCAGGGTTATGTGTGGCTGCTAATCAATCCCTTCCCCAAATGGGGAAATTAATCTCCATCGCCTCCATTCTGGCATGAAAAAACAAGCCACTAATTACTTCTGCTTGCCTATGACAGCTTACAACCTATCATGTGTTCCCAGCTGCGCCCCGCCCCATCCTGGGCTTAAGTCCTATTGATTTTCAATATGATTTAGGCTCCTAAATCACTCAGGTGCTTAGAAAATTGTGCTCAGTGTCTTCCACTTATTTTGCACAGAATAAATGACTACACGAGATGCAGGACAAGGCAATGTATGTCTCAGGTGAATGAGGCTCCACACAGGTTCTGGGGTGTGCACTGCTGGGTTCAACTGCAGGTTGGGACCTGAGGGAAAACCGTGATTTTTGGCTACTGCCATAACGACCCTGTGTATCCCCCCCAGGTCACATTGCTGGTAGCGGACCTCCACTCAGACCAAACCAAACCCAACAGCTGAAGAAAGGGCTCTGATTACATCCAGACCTAAGTTATCTAGAATTCCCTCATGCGGTCCATACTTTCCCAATGTTAGTTGAAGTCTAGGAAAAGTGACAAAGGCTTATTTACATGATTGGGTTTTATTTTGTCTTTCGTCTCTTCAGAGTGTGTGTTTGGTTTTGCATTGTCAGAGGACTGGTGACAATCCTTTGAAATGAAAGACAAGAAAAGTATATTGTATAGAATTATATGTTTACATATAAGCATATACCTTAATAACCTAGATCAGTGCCACTTCAGATAGTTGTGTAGATTAAACAGGTAAATGCTTTGAAGATGAAAATGCCCTAAAGTGCTAAACAATGTATTGTTATTTTGTATGTTTGCTCTCCAGTTTCAAAGATCTTCTCTATAAAGTTAACGCATGGCATCAAATGCCCTCTTATGTTATCAGACTGCAAGGAGTAGCGTATCATAAAACGATAAAGCCCTGCAACCCATCTTCATTAGCCTAGAACTGAAGAAAGTGCCCTCTAAAAACAGTAAAACATTTGCTCAAGTGTTTTTGTATTCATCTTTCCATAACATTTTCTGCATTAATGTAATCAGGCAAAAGATTAGTTTAGTTTATCATTTGGCTTTTTTTAATTTTTACCAGTGTCAAGCTGTCTTGCAGTGGCTCGAGAGCACAAGTACCAACATCAGAGCAGACCAATAAGGAGCAGGGCACAAACACTAAATTGGTTGTGAATCCTGCACTTAGATTTCACCAGCCAAATATCAAGTGTTAATTCCTCAGTCACTGTAACAGCCTGAACATGGAGGCATAGACAGTCGCCCTGGATATTCTGATCTGTCTCACCACCCAGACGAGCCTGCCTTTGTGATAGATGGTCCCTTCCAACACAGACCAGCAATACTCAGGTTATTCCCAATCCCAAAGGTCCGGTCACTTATCCCAGGTCAGTTGCTCCTTAGATCTCACACCAAAGACGACACTTGTAGCCAGTCCTGTAATAAACTATATACAGATTTATTAATGGAAAAAGGAAACAAGAGCGTTACTTACAAGCTTAAAGCAGGTAAACATATGTACACAAATGAGTTACAATCTTAAGTTTCAGAAGATAATAGAAGCTTCTAGAATAAGCTAGCTCTACACGTCCTTTAGGGCTATCCCGGGCTAAACAGCTAGGGATCTCTTGCTTATGCCTAGAAAACTCTGCCCTCCAGAGTCTAAGTAGCATAGAGATACAGTTCCTTTTGATTAGGAGTTTTTATTCCCTTCCCCACTTGTGCTTTGAGCTGCAAAGTTAGCTGATGGGACAAATTCACTTGCATGACTCATCTTCATGGGGCTGGAGGGAGACCAGTGAACAAAGTTTTTTGTCCCCTTTCATGTTTCACAATAGTTTGTCTGGTGTTGACGGGCCTTCCTTGTTGGCCAGGATATAACACCTTCTGTTGGAGATCAACACTTTATGCTAGTTAATGTCTCCCTCCCATCTGGTGATTTTACACAGTCCCAGAGGCTTAAGACAAATGCTTAAATATTACCTTACAATATGGGATGCAGATGTTATAAGTCAGATTAATGCAGACAGCAACATACAAGCATGCAATAAAGACTAGCACATTTGCATAATTCTAATACCTATTTTTAACAATACTAACACAGAGGTGAGCCAGAAAGATCCCAGCTCTATTTGTCAGTGTTCCACTGAGGCAGGGGCCCCTTGGCATGAGCTGGCATCCGGTCAGCCTGGTATTTTAGAAAATAGCTCATTTCGAGTGTTATAAAAGAAAAGGACAGTCAGTTATTTATTAAGTTTTATGTCACAATTTGGGAAGATTGGCCTTAATTTACTTTTGCTATTAGGGACTTCATCAAAGGAACGAAAGAGCCGTTTGTCAGCACTTTCCCTAGTGCCATTAAGTAAAAATAGCAAAGCCTTAGAGCACTATCAACTGGCCTTTTCTGTTTGAAAAAGCCGGCACAGAAAAATATTAATTGGATTTCTAATTATATTGATATATCCAGAGCTATCAGCCTGTTAGTTAATGTGTGCTCTTTACTGCCAGCCTCTGAGAAGAGAGACATTTCCCAAAGAGTGCTGCCCAGCCAATGGGAATGGAAGACAGTCAAAGGCTAGTGGGGTGAAAAAAGACACTGCAATGAGAGAACTGAAAAGCATAACTTATTTTGTTTTCAAGCCTTCTTTTAAATAAATACCACAATAGCAAGGTGTGCAGAATAGACCAAAGAATCAATCTTTGATAGCCAATGGCATTAACATTGCTGTTGCATATTCCTGTATAGTGATAATCCCTATCGGACTGGTCATGTGTTTAAAATTAGGCTTTCAGAATCAGGGCCATAGCTGGGTAACAATAATTACACTGCAGAAGAAACCAAATGGCCTGAGATCAACAGCAGGGGTTATTTGTGTTTCCAGCAATTTGCAAATCATTTTTAGAATTTTCCCCCCACACTTTAAAGCCCTTTGAAAGAATTATTCTTCCTTCCCCCGATTTCAGTTATGGTATTGTTGTGTGGGAGCAATTTTTCAATTAACAAAAATGTTGATTCTAATCAGATTTGCAGCTATAAATTAAGACTAAGAATTACCAGATTCAGGAGACACTGAAAAGGGCTGCTTACTCAGTTATGACAAATGAGTGTCCGAACAAATAGAGGGCCTGATCCATTGAAATCTGTGAGAGTCTTTCATCTGTTTTGGATCAGGCCCATCATATCATATAGGCAAATAGTTATAAAATATGTATCCTGCTTCTCTTCTCTTTGCAGTTTCTCTGTGAGTGTGCGCGGAGGGCAAGGATCACTTGACTACTCATTTAACATAAGCAAATCTTTTTCGAGTTTTCATGAGAACAATTCTAATAAATAGAGCAGGCATTGCACATAAAATGCCTGGATGTTACACTGTTAGAACAGTGCAAGTTGTTTTCACGCCAACATTCATACCCACAACTTTCTTTAATATACAATCCCCTTGTACATATCTTTGGTGAAGAAATACAGTAAATACTGCATTTTGTGGGTGTGTGAATAAGGTCGGGCATATGTCCCTAGCCTTCACATGTGAAGCTTTTTTGTAATTAGCTTTCTATTAAAGTCCTAGATAGACATCCTACATTTAGAACAATAATGCATGTTTCCATGATATATATAAACTTAATTTACCACAAATATTCCATTTTCAGAATGAAAGATTGACAGTATGTGGGCAGATAGGGCATTCATTTTTGCCATTTATTTTGTGAAAAACAAAAATAACATTTGAGTGTTCTAGTCTGGGTAAGAAAAGGTTAAAAAGTACCAGACTGTGGTATAATTACCAAATTACGAGATCTAATTTGTAGGTTTCACTTGCTAATTATGTGTGATACATGGGTGGCTAAGGGTGAATATCAAGCCAAAGAATCCATTCTTTTGTCTTTGTAAATTTTGTTTTGATTTGTAGGAGGAACAGAGAAGGAACGGGTTTCACCACATCAAATTGCATCTTCCTCTTTCAATTGCCAGAGTAAATAAAAAGGAAATCTACATTGCTGGTTTTTAGATTCAGTAAAGCCAAGAAAGAAAGGAAGGAAGGAAAGGATGCAATTGAATGATGCTTTGTACACTCCTGTAGTTTAAAATTTGCATGAGCAATATCCTCAGTGCCCTGAGTCTTCTCAGTGACTCTTTTAAAAAACAATATTTGAAAGACTATTCTTAAAATCGGTACAAAAGCCTCAGTGTTTACGGTCCTGAGTTTTCAAGCACTGTGATCAATATCGGTGTTCCCTGGTAGTTGTAAGATCAGATCATACACAAATACCAACTGTATCTTTGAAGACAATCACTTTATACTCTTCCCTGCTTTGTAAATTACTTCAAATGTTATCTAGTCAATATTAAGCATGATTATTTACCCTGTCAAAGTGGATGCTTTTTAATTAATTTTGAAGCTCTAAAATAGATTCTGCTTCCCATTTGATAGGTGGTGTTAACATTCTGTCAGCAACTGAAGTTCTGGGGACTGTAGGAAAATTTAAATGTATACACAGCAGAAGGCTGCAGAAAAACCGAGCTTCTGAACTAGATTGTGAGAGCAGGAAGGAGGATCAGAATGACCTACATTTTGCCCTTGCAAGCAGAAAACCTGATCATCAAATGAAAGACAAGTAAATAATTAGTTTATGCCTGCTTATTTGAACAGCCGATATGTTTATGTTAATACTGAAACCAAGCTACTCCTTCGTGAACTTTCTTGAAAACCTGAGTTACAAGGTTATAAGCGTAGATGTCTTTTTATAACAAATTGATTTATCTGTGGAACAGATAAATTTGAAAATATATTTCCAAACAATAATCAGTCTGATAATGGATTGAATTCATCACTAGTATTTGCTAATTTTTTAGGAAGCATTAATTTTACTGATTTTGCAAAAGTAAATGTTTTGGGTTTTAGATCAGTAGGGTTTCCCCTTCTAGAAATAATTGCTGTTCTTATTTTAAAAATCTGAGATATATTTGCGTTCAAATTTAAATCCTGAAAATACGGTCTCAGTACTTCTCTGGGAGTTACAATATACAGTAAAATCCCAAATCCAAGTGGTGGTATCCTGGACCTTGCACTCTAGTGAAGTCCCACTGAAATCAATAAGACTTTATATGGGTGTGTCATAAATATAAAGGGTGTCATAAATATAAACACCTTTAAATCCCTCCTGGCCAGAGGAAAAACCCTTTCACCTGCAAAGGGTTAAGCAACTAAGATAACCTCTCTGGCACCTGACCAAAATGACCAATGAGGAGACAAGAGACTTTCAAAACTGGGGTGGAAGGAGGAACAAAGGTCTTGTCTGTCTGTGTGATGCTTTTGCCGGAACCAGAGCAGGAATGCAGGTCAGAACTCCTGTAAAAAGTCAGTAAGCAATCTAGTTAGAGATGCGTTAGATTCTGTTTTGTTTAAATGGCTGATAAAATAAGTTGTGCTGAATGGAATGGATATTCCTGTTTTTGTGTCTTTTTGTAACTTAAGGTTTTGCCTAGAGGGATTCTCTATGTTTTGAATCTGATTACCCTGTAAGGTATTTACCATCACAGAGGTGATTCTTTTACTTTTTCTTTAATTAAAATTCTTCTTTTAAGAACCTGATTGTTTTTCATTGTTCTTAAGATCCATCGGTTTGGGTCTGTGTTCACCTATGCAAATTGGTGAGGATTTTTATCAAGCCTTCCCCAGGAAAGGGGATCTAGTGCTTGGGGGGATATTTCCAAGTGGGCACTTCCCCTGTTCTTTGTGTAACACTTTGGTCGTGGCAGCGTTCAACCTAAGCTGGTAAGAATAAGCTTAGGGGGTTTTTCATGCAGGTCCCCACATCTGTACCCTAGAGTTCAGAGTGGGGAAGGAACCTTGACAGGGTGCAAGGAGTGAAGTTAATTAAGCCTGATGCAAGATCCTGCTCTAAAATGGTTACATATTTCATTTGTGAATTAAATTTCATATTAAAGCTAGATCAACTTTTAAAATAAAGATTATTTACTAATGTTCACTTAAATAATATAAAAACAACCCCACAAAAATATACGTAAGGAGATGTGCCCCGATTAAAATGAGATGGAAAAGTGTATATGGAAGATTGGAAATTGAATACATTTTGAGTCTCAGACTCGAAGGTCCCAAAGTAAAATACAGGTCAATATCGTGTTTGTAGTATGGGCCTGATTCGTTTATTCTTAATCACATAACTAATTCTTACATATATGAGTAGGCCAACTGACCTCCATGGAACTAATCATGTGTGTTAATACAATCATTACTCATGCAAATAAGGGTTACAGGTATGTGTGCCTTGTAAACTGGTCTTGTATCAAACATTGAAATGCAGGTGGAAGGATTGAAACTATAATTAAAAGAACATTTTAGCTTTAAGTCATTGAAAACAGCCCTTATTTGAGAAAGTTGTATCTCTCCTGCAAAATGTTATAAAGAGGTATAATTTTAAGGAGCATGTTGCAAAATTTCATTCTGAGAGGAAAGGAGGGGTCTCAATGAAAATAGCTTGGCTTAACTATATATGCAAATTTAGCATTTATAAGCATTATATCATAGTTACATATATAATATATAGGGCCCTAACTAATTCTCGGCCATGAAGGATGTGTCACAGACCATGAAATCTGGTCTCTTTCCCCCCCCCCGCCCCGCTACCTCCCCCCAGTGAAATCTGGTCTTTTGCATGCTTTTATCCCATACTATACAGATTTCACAGGGGAGACCAGGGCTTCTCAGATTGAGGGTCCTGACCCAAAAGGGAGTTGCGGGGGGAGTCGCGGTATTGCCACCCTTAGTTCTGCGTTGCCTTCAGAGCCGGGCAGCCAGAGAGTAGCATCTGTTGGCCAGGCGCCCAGCTCTGAAGGCAGCATCCCACCAGCAGAAGAAAGGGTGGCAATATCATGCATGCCATACATGCCATCCTTACTTCTGCGCTGCGGCTGGCAGTGGCTCTGCCTTCAGAGCCGCCGCTCTCCAGCTGCCCAGCTCTGACGGCAGCACCGCCGAAGTAAGGGTGGTAATACCGCAACCCTTCCCCCCTTCAATGACCCCCCCCCAACTCCTTCTTGGGTCACGAGCCCTACAATTACACCACCATGAAATTTTAGATGTAAATAGGCTGAAATCATGAAATTTATGATTTTTTAAAATCCTATGACTGTGAAATTGACCAAAATGGACCGTTAATTTGGTAAGGCCCTAATGATATACCTTGTTTTTGCCTTATTTTCTCTTTTTGCTGGGCTATGAAAACTAGGAGTGTCTTACGTCAGTTCTGTATAAAGCTGCACCAAGTATGTGACTATGCCGTGAAGGGCTAGCTTTTACAGGCATGTCATGCAACAAAATATATTATTGAAGAGGAGTTAAAAGCACAGATCAACAGCCATTGCAGACACTTAATATCTGCATTCTAAAAGAACAAGTGACATTGCAGTAGGCCGCCTTGTTTTTCATTTCAGGAAAGCAGATTTCTGGTATGTGGATTCCCCTTATTAAACCCTCCTACCCTTTCCCCTGTGACATCGGCTCACAGCAGAGTGAGTGGATGGTACATGTCCCCATCTACCTTATTCAAACTTTCAGTGATCTAGGGTTTGTTTTCCTTCTTGCAAAAACTTTTTGAATTGTTTGCCAACAAAAGCACTGTTAGCTACAAAACAGTCCTTACCTAGCATCGATTAGGGCGTGGAGTTCCATTTAAATCAATGGTGCTTTTTGCAATAGGAATCGATAAACGGCCTGACTCTGATCCCATTGAAGTTTATTGGGTTTTGCTATTGACTCCAATGGGAACAGGACCTGTCTTTATTCCTGCCAGTAAGTGTTGGCCAGATCAGGCCCCAAGTTATCACAAAGAACCCCGCAGCACCAATGCGGGGGATGAGGAGGAACCTCTCCAAATTAAAATTCATGGCATTTCGCCCTCCCCTCTCCCTGCCCGCTGGTTATAGGGTTTTATTTTTTTTCCCCCACAGAGGATGCACTGAGCCTTACTCCTGAGGGGATAAATTATGCATGTCTCACCCAGGCCTGCGGTCAGTGGGGTGGTACCGTCACAGGTCTGCAGCTCTGTGTGGCCCTAGGAATGTTCAAAATGCACAAAGGCCCCAACCATCCAACCCTCGGGCACGCAGGTGAGTCATTCCTCATGCTGGCGGCAGCGAATGGGATTAGGTAGGTGACATTAATGGACGGGGGGGGAGGGGGCACTGCCAGGCCCCGGGGGAACACATCTCAGCCCCTCCTTGGTTTTCTTCCTTTTCTCTTTGGAACCTAGATGTGTCTGTCTCCCTCCCCCCACTACCCCCCAAAAAGTGTTAATTCAACCCTTATCCAGCGAGGTCAGTTCCTCTCCCGCAGTCCCTCTATCTCCAGCCAGGGCTTCATCTCCCTGAATAAGAAGTGAGCACCCCCAAGAGTTCTGAGGAACGGGAGGAATTTGCTGGCTGTACTCCTAAAGTCAGCCACCCCTCCGTGTTATGGCTGTGTCAGGGCAGGAGGATTGGGCCTCCGAAGTTTCTTTCCTTTTGTCATTTTGATTCCACATTGTGTGAGCTGTATTTGGGCAGCTCCCTGACCTGGACGATAGGTTGCTCCGCCAGCCTAATAACTTACACTAAAGCATAAGCACAGTGAATGGAAACCACTCCCAGGCACTAGTGTTGTGTTCTTAAGGGTAAAAATAGAATTTCAGGCATGTGCCATGATTTACACTTCTTTTTCCCCAAACCTATTTTGGATGCCTCAATGTCAGGGGAGCATGTCCGATTTGATTCTATTTATTGTTTGTTTAAAAAAAAATCTCAGAAATGGAGGCAATTTGTGTAATTTAAACATCTGTCCACTTTAAAATTGTGTTGTATCAATTTTAGCAGCATTCAAGATGCATGATTTAAATTACACACCATATGGAGCAACGCTAAGGCCATTTGCTACCGTGTTAATTGCGTAAAGCTACATTCATAGAATCATAGAATATTAGGGTTGGAAGGGACCTCAGGATGTCATCTAGTCCAACCCCCTGCTCAAAGCAGGACCGATCCCCAATTAAATCATCCCAGCCAGGGCTTTGTCAAGCCTGACCTTAAAAACTTCTAAGGAAGGAGATTCCACCACCTCCCTAGGTAATGCATTCCAGTGTTTCACCACCCTCCTAATGAAAAAGTTTTTCCTAATATCCAACCTAAATCTCCCCCACTGCAACTTGAGACCATTACTCCTTGTTCTGTCATCTGCTACCCCTGAGAACAGTCTAGAGCCATCCTCTTTGGAACCCCCTTTCAGGTAGTTGAAAGCAGCTATCAAATCCCCCCTCATTCTTCTCTTCCGTAGACTAAATATCCCCAGTTCCCTCAGCCTCTCCTCATAACTCATGTGTTCCAGTCCCCTAATCATTTTTGTTGCCCTCCGCTGGACTCTCTCCAATTTCTCCACATCCTTCTTGTAGTGTGGGGCCCAAAACTGGACACAGTACTCCAGATGAGGCCTCACCAGTGTCGAATAGAGGGGAATGATCACGTCCCTCGATCTGCTGGCAATGCCCCTACTTATACATCCCAAAATGCCATTGGCCTTCTTGGCAACAAGGGCACACTGTTGACTCATATCCAGCTTCTCGTCCACTGTAATCCCTAGGTCCTTTTCTGCAGAACTGCTGCCGAGCCATTCGGTCCCTAGTCTGTAGCGGTGCATTGGATTCTTCCGTCCTAAGTGCAGGACCCTGCACTTGTCCTTGTTGAACCTCATCAGATTTCTTTTGGCCCAATCCTCCAATTTGTCTAGGTCCCTCTGTATCCTCTCCCTACCCTCCAGCGTATCTACCTCTCCTCCCAGTTTAGTGTCATCTGCAAACTTGCTGAGGGTGTAATCCACACCATCCTCCAGATCATTTATGATGATATTGAACAAAACCTGCCCCAGGACCGACCCTTGGGGCACTCCACTTGATACCGGCTGCCAACTAGACATGGAGCCATTGATCATTACCCGTTGAGCCCAACGATCTAGCCAGCTTTCTATCCACCTTATAGTCCATTCATCCAGCCCATACTTCTTTAACTTGATGGCAAGAATACTGTGGGAGACCGTGTCAAAAGCTTTGCTAAATTCAAGGAACAACACGTCCACTGCTTTCCCTTCATCCACAGAACCAGTTATCTCGTCATAGAAGGCAATTAGATTAGTCAGGCATGACTTACCCTTGGTGAATCCATGCTGACTGTTCCTGATCACTTTCCTCTCCTCTAAGTGCTTCAGAATTGATTCCTTGAGGACCTGCTCCATGCTTTTTCCAGGGACTGAGGTGAGGCTGACTGGCCTGTAGTTCCCAGGATCCTCCTCCTTCCCTTTTTTAAAGATGGGCACTATATTAGCCTTTTTCCAGTCATCCGGGACTTCCCCCGATCGCCATGAGTTTTCAAAGATAATGGCCAATGGCTCTGCAATCATATCTGCCAACTCCTTTAGCACTCTCAGATGCAGTGCATCCGGCCCCATGGACTTGTGCACGTCCAGCTTTTCTAAATAGTCCTGAACCACTTCTTCCTCCACAGAGGGCTGGTCACCTCCTCCCCATGCTGTGCTGCCCAGTGCAGTAGTCTGGGAGCTGACCTTCTTCGTGAAGACAGAGGCAAAAAAAGCATTGAGTACATTAGCTTTTTCCACATCCTCTGTCACTAGGTTGCCTCCCTCATTCAGTAAGGGGCCCACACTTTCCTTGACTTTCTTCTTGTTGCTAACATACCTGAAGAAACCCTTCTTGTTACTCTTAACATCTCTTGCTAGCTGCCACTCCAGGTGTGATTTGGCCTTCCTGATTTCACTCCTGCATGCCCGAGCAATATTTTTATACTCATCCTTGGTCATTTGTCCAATCTTCCACTTCTTGTAAGCTTCTTTTTTGTGTTTAAGCTCAGCAAGGATTTCACTGTTAAGCCAAGCTGGTCGCCTGCCATATTTACTATTCTTTCTACACAGCGGGATGGTTTGTCCCTGTAATCTCAATAAGGATTCTTTAAAATACAGCCAGCTCTCCTGGACTCCTTTCCCCCTCATGTTATTCTCCCAGGGGATCTTGCCCAGCAGTTCCCTGAGGGAGTCAAAGTCTGCTTTTCTGAAGTCCAGGGTCCGTATTCTGCTGCTTTCCTTTCTTCCTCGTGTCAGGATCCTGAACTCGACCATCTCATGGTCACTGTCTCCCAGGTTCCCATCCACTTTAGCTTCCCCTACTAATTCTTCTTTCTTTCACCCTTTCAAGAAAGTGGTGGCTGCTGACAAAGAATGGCTTTTTCCAGCAAGGTGTGTGCAAATCTCACCACTTTCAGGTACGCAGGGAAGCTCTTGGAATGCACACCTGCTATGTGACAATGACGCCCAATGTCTCGCTGACCTGTAGGTCAAGGGTCACTGTTCAAAAGTGCTCAGCCCCCCGTGTCATGGGACGATGGGCTTTGTGTGTCAAAATATGTTCTGGATGCTACTGAGCGTGTGCCCACTCCTGTGAACAGACCTGGCGAGTGTGTGTATGCCCATGGAGACTGTGGCAGTCAAGTCTCAAGCAGGCCTTTGTCCTTACCCTGCTTTTTGCCCTCAGTTTTAGGGGCTGTTTGGTTTCACATGCCCAAGTACACTGAAGCAGGCCCCAAGGAGGGCCCATTTTAACATGTGGGGGGCGGGTTATGTCTCTCCTGCAGTCAGGAGGTGTGCTTGCAACCCATGTTGGCATACCCCCAGATCAAAGCTAGCTCGGGTAATGGCAGCAGGCTGGCAGCATTGGCTAACCTCCAGAGCACAGCCTTCCCAGGACCTAAGGTACAGCCTGGAGCGGCTAGCCAATGCCATCATGCATCCTACAGCAGCTACACCGCTATTGTTACTCGGGCTGGATTCAAGCTAGCGCGGGCATGCCTGCCCCGCCAAACCATTGCCACAAGTGGAGCTGGTGAACTGGCACAGTTTGGGGGCGGGCCCATTCTGAAACGACCCCACAGCTGGGGGCAGCTTTTCCCGCCACAGGGCCCTATTGTCCTCATTGTTGTGTCATGCATTTTTTCCAGGGCCTAGCACAAGGCGGGCTTGATCCCTGTTGGGGCCCCTAGCTGTGGCCACAATACAAAATAACAACAGAAGCTGGGGACTCGGGAAAATCCAGGAGCGAGGGGACGAGACTAGAGCCAGTCTAAGACTTCCTGCCGAATCTGCAGAGGAAGCCAAGCGTGAGATTCTCCACGTTGCCTTGCTTCCAGTGCCCTCAGCTGTGGCCTGGAGGGGCTGCTTTCCCTAGAGCTGGCAGGTGATGCCAGTTCAGCCCTGCTCCTTTCTCCAGTACAAAGGGCAAGCTGTGCTAAATGTGGTGTTATGAGAACTGAGCTGCAACGAGCAAACTTTGACCACTGAGTTTGAGCACGAACAAGGGAGGCAGGGGGCTGAGCTCTATGCCGTCTCTGCTAGGTGGAGTCATCCAGAAAACACAATGCTGCAGTGTCTACTGGAGTGGAAGGAAAATAAAGTCAGCATTTAAAAACATCCGCAGGCAAGATTTTCAAAAGGACAAGTGAGGCTGAGTGCCTCAGGTTGTGGGGTGGCCAACTGGAGATGCCATAAAGAGGGAGGTAGTGTTGCTCAGTGGGTAGTGCACCAGAATGGGATACAAGAGACCTGCATTTTTTCCCTGGTCTGCTGGGTGACCTTGGTCAAGTCACTTTGCTACTTTGTGCCTCAGTTTCCCCATATGTAACTTCCTTTGACTGACTTCCTTTGTAAATACTTTAACACCCACTGATGAGAACAGCTAGGTATTATAATAAAGGGGCCTGAGTTTCAGAAAGTGGGTGCTCAGTACTCTCTGCACATCAGGCCTCAAAAGTGAGTAACTAAAGGCTGACATCTTGGCCACTCATACTGGATCTCCGCCTGACACCGATTATATTTTACCATTTCAAACAAACAGTGTCTGTACAACTCAGTTTCCTGTGCATGGTGGGAAAGCACTTGCAGATTTCTTTGCAACGGGAGTCAATGAAGGGATAAAATAAAAGCAGGGGAAAAAAGGTGTTACGTTTAATACTGTCTGCCGGGCTGCAATCCATGTCTGTTTCTGGCTGCTTCTTCCTGTGTGGCAGTATTGTAATAGGATTCTCCCATATTAATATTTTAAATGAATAAATAAATATCTGATGAGAGATACTGTGCATCTTGACAACCTTTTCATAAAATCTGGGAGGAAAAAAAGGTGAGAAAATTAAAGAAAAGATTGAAACTGTCCGGATGATTTATTTTTCTCTGTGTTAAATTCTCTCTCTCTCTCTCCAGGTTTTTATACTGTGCCTATCGATGTTGTAGCATACATCTATTTTAAAAGGCAAATATATTCCATCAGACCATGCATTTCAGAAAGACCATACATTCTGGACATCACATGGGGTCCTGATCTCAGTTGGGGCCGTTAGCTGCTACTGTAATATAAATTGTAATTGAATACCCCAGTATATTATTATTATAAGGATGTCTGTATTTAATAAGGGCTCCAGCTGTATGTGATCACTTTATTTGACCCTAATCTTTTTCAGGAAATACATCAGCTGTTTTCAGAGGGTTTCACTTTCTTTTTTCCCCAAGCTGTGTGTTACAAAGCAAAGATCTGACAGCCAGGAGCCAGGAAGACGATGTACCCTTATTATCAGAGAGAAAGTCATGCTGAAATCACAAGATTTTGGAAAGAAAAGTACTGCCCCACATAGATCAATATAAATGGTAGCTGTAAGACATTTGAAAAGGCATGAGAAAGGTGCAACACTCAAAGATGAGTTGTAATACTATTCACATCATTACATCTATGAAAGTCTGTTACTAGCAGGGATTATTACGCTGACACTGAGCCAATTTGTGCCATAAGGATGGGCCAGTATGTAGGATCCGCACAGAGGCCTTGAGACCTGAGTTGAATTCTGCATTCTACCACTGACCTTGGTAAGCCATTCAACCGCTATATGCCTCAGTTTCCCATGTGTAAAATGGGGATAATAACCCTGTCCTATTTCACCGGATTGCTGAGAGACTAAATACATTAGCGATTTTGAAGTGTTTTGAGAGCTACTGATGCAAAGTGCTAGATAAGAGCTAGATGTAATTATAAATTGATCGGCGTATAGAATGAGATTTTTGAAAGCACTCAATGTTGACCTGAGTCTGTTCCCCACTGAGTCAATGATTAAAACTCCCACCCATTTCACAGTGGAGCCAGAGTTGGCCAAATGCTGAGTGCTTTTCGTAATCCCACCCATGCTGCCTGTGTACATTGGGTTTCCTTCTGTGCTCACATCGTCAGTGTAGCGCTCATGGAGTTATTCCCAGTTTACACTAACATAAGTGAGAGGAGAATTAAGACCAGCTCTTAAAGAAGTGCAGTTCATTTATAGAACAAAATGTTTAATTACGTTTAGTTTAGGCTTGGATTTTCAATTAGGCCTAAGGGCATTAGAGGGCCCAATGTCCATTGACCTTCCCTGGGCATTGGGTAGAGAGGGTCACAGAATGGTAACATTTTTCATGACAAAGTTTATCCTATCAAAAATATCTAGCTTTGAAATAGCTTGACTAGCTCTAGAGTTGGGCAGAGGCTTTTGCTACTCATTCGCTTGAAGGCATCATTTTAAAGCATGTATTTTTGGGGGTGTGCTTTTCAGGTGTTAGGAAAGCAAACAGATCAAGTTTTAGCACTCGACTGCTTGAATGCCTGGAAAGAACAACTCTTTTTAGCTCTCGCTGTCTCTGCGCTGCCCTGACTATGTCCCCGCACCCCAACTTTTCCCACCCACTACAGAACATTTTATGCCCCTCTAGAAAAGTTTTCACAGTTCACCACAAATTGAAATGTGTAAAGTGGGACGTTTATTTGAGAAGTTAAGGTTGTCTGATGAAATTCTGCAGGTGACGTTATATCAGCCTTCTGTTCATTCTTTGTAGCTTACAATCAGGATAGAGAGTACTATTTGTGGGAAAAGGTGGCCCACTTTAACTGCCTCGCGTAAGTGTATGATTGCAAAGATTGTGTATTTAGGGCTGGTTCTGTTAAGAGGATAATGGAAATAGTGTTAAAGTGTTCTACAGTTTGGGTTTTGCTCTTCTTTTCTAGAATTAATTTTTCTCAAATATTTATAGATTGCAAACACTTTTACGCACCCAGCTAATTTTGAGATTGACAGACAAGCTGCTGTTTGGCAGGTGTGAATTATTTTCATTGGCAAAAGCGTGTGTGTGTATAAAAATGGTGACGTTTCCTAACTCTTATGTGTGCTTTTCTTTGCAACCGTAATAACTTTCCTTGACCTTTTCTGGATGTAGGTATGTTTAATGAGAAAAATACAGTTCTCTCATGCTGAAACAGTGAGTTACCTATGGAGGATTAGCACCATTTAAGAGGCAGGGGGGGAATCCAGTCCCATTTTGGTAAAATGCACCAGTTTACATACAATTTTGGCAGTATTCTGCCTTACATTTTCATGTTCCTAGGAGCTAAAAACTCAAAACACAACTCGCTGAGTTCTGAAACTATGTTCCCTGTAACCAGCAAGTTTCCCACAGAGCCCATGTGGAGAGATAATTGCCTTGCATTTTCCAAGGTGCTGTGCTATCTACCTTCATAGCTGTGGACTAAGTTGTCAAGCTACCTTTTATTCATCAACTTGTCTTTCATATTAAATAGAAAAAGAACATTAAAAGTGCATGTCTCATTTTGTACATTCACTGTGATAAGTGTTTTTTTTATATTCGCTCAGCATACAGAACTAAAGTATCATCATTAATGACAGCACCAACCCTCTGTTCTAGTCTTCCAATAACCAGCAACTTCAATTCATTCCCTTTGGTCTTTGCCAGTAAATACTGTGTCATGGGGTTTTTTTTAAACCTAAACCCTGTGCTTTGCAGACTCTGCTTGATGGGGAGAACTACAGGCCTGAGTCAATACCAAAAATTTTAGTCTTGCAAATCAGAGGAAACTACAGCGTTTATAATAGTGGGCGGAATTTTCAAAAGGGCCCAAGTGCATTACTACACCTATAATGTAAGTATAGTTAGGAGGGGAGCACAAGTCCTGTTGGGAGGTCAGTGGGACTTGTTTGCCTCAGTTATGCTGACCTAATTTCCTAGTTTAGGCTAGTCCTATGTCCCTATGGGGTGTGAGAAATCCACACCTCTGGGCAATGCAATTAAACTGACCAAACCCCCAGCGCAGACCATGTTAGGTGAATGGGAGACTTTTCCTGCTGCCCGAGCTGCAACCTCTCGCGGAGGTGGATCACCGATGCCGAAAGGAGAACCTCGGCTGGGGCGGTAGTGGTGTCTATGCTGAAGTGCAGCCGTATAGCTGCAGCTTGTTCAGTGACTGAGAGCTTGTCTACCCTTATGTGCTTCTGAAAATCCCACCCATATCTAGTTCTCAGCTAAGCTGCAGTGTGGACGCTTTAAAGCTATATCTTTCCAAGTCTAGGAAATAAACTCAGCCTGGAGGTTCTTAAGCATACAGTGCCAGTCACAGCAGGCTGCATAAACATAAATTTGATAGAATTCAGGATGGCAAAAAACAAAAACCTGGTCACGATTTTCATAATTAGGAGCCTAAATCTTGGTTCCTCAATCCTTGTTTAGGCTCCAGAGGCTGGATTTCAAAGGAGCCTAAGCAAGTCCGTCACTGAAATTCAATGGGATTGGTGCATGTAACTCCCGTAGGCAGTTTTGAAAATCCAGCCTAGATAAAGATGTTGATTTGCAAAAGTTCCGAGCACCTGACAGCTCCCATGGAGGTCAACAGAAGCTGTTGGGATCACAGCACCTTTGAAAATCAGGCCACTTAGGCCTGGTCTACACTACCAACTTATGTTGGTATAACTATGTTGCTGAGGCAGGTGGAAAATCCACACCCCTGACTGGTGCCGTTATGCTGACCTAACCCCCGCTGTAGACAACACTGTGTCGATGGGAGGGCTTCTCCCATTGACATAGCAAGTGCCTGCAGGGGACATGGAGTCGGGAGAAGTTCTCCTGTCAGTGTAGGTAGTATCTTCACTAAACGCTACAGTGCTTCACTAAGCTGCACGTGGACATTAGAAGCCTAAACTTGTGGCACTGATTTTTGCGTTGCATGGCCAGGTGTGATGACACAGGGAAGGTACAAGATGATTGAGGCAGATAGCAAGTATATTTCAGAAGATGGAAATCTATCTGGCGTGCAGTCAAGAGAAAGGAACACAAGAGATGGGAGGTAAAATGAGAGCAGCCTAATCCAAAGCCCATTGGACTCTGGCTCGGAGAGAGGGGAATGACATTACTCATTCCCAGGAAACAGAGCTTGTAGATCTCGAGGAAGTTTGGGGCGTTGAATGGGGAAAATTTTGTAAATTAAATCTAAGCACGTGAAATTTCCTGAAAGCCATTCTGCTCCACACGGTTGAAAAGCTGGAGGACAGCCCTTTGCCATGCCTGCTAAGAAATAACACATGGTTTGTACAAAACATACCTTGGAGGCCCAGTACCTGGAGTTAAACAGCTCCCCAGCTCTTAGAACATGTCATTCTCTGATGATGCCTTGCTCCACAGGCAACAGCTGGGGAACTCTGTTACCACAAAGTTGGGCAGTTCTTTACATGTCCATCTTCCATTCTGTCTCCAGCCTTTCTGCCTCCCTCTCTCAAGGTCCATATCCTCTCAGCAGAAAGGAGGCAAGAGAGCTAACAGGATTCCTCCATTCCCAGGTCACCCTCTTCATTCTAGTGGCCACAGAGCTCATTACACTTCTTACAAACCTCTTTCCCCCCCATAGCATGCAGATTCCCTCTTTCTGGCTTCACCAAGCTGCCTTCATGCTAAGCTAGATCCTACAGACTCCATCTTCTTGACATGATTGCTGGTGACAGCATTGTGCCTGCCCTATTTCTTGCAGTGCTAGCTTTCAAGACATTATGAATCCTGAGTTTGCTGTGGGTCAGGAACCCCTGTTCCCCCATGAATTATGAAATAATCGGGATACATTGCACAGCTGCATGATGACAGCATGATGCAATGTTTAGCCTGGACACTGTTGGTCTCTCACAAACCAATTCCCAAAGCTGGTCACTTTTAGGCCATATCAGCACTCCATCTAATTTCCCATGATGCCCTTTGTTGGAATTTACCTTGCAAAGGGCAGGTGAGAAACTGTCCACAGTAAGTACCTCCATGCCTAATATAAGATGCAATAACTGGAGCCCACAGCTTAACACCATTGAAAGCATTCTTCCTCCAGATTTTTCCACTTTTGCCCTGTGTTAAATGGAAACATTTAATAACCAAAGCATATAGCTCTCAACTTCCACACGGCTGCATTGGCACATATCTTATAAAAGAGGGCCAGACGCCATCACGTACATCTCTGCCTTTTATGGTCAGACTGCTAAATTAGTACTCACATTTGTCTACACTGAAGCACTTTGGAACCATGCAATAAATAACAAAATACAATCGCAATACATTAACTAAGAAAGAATAGCAACAGGAGCAATCTCCAAAAAGGTCTACTTATAGAGGACTTATGGAACAACCTGAGAAGATTTTTGGTTGAAACATGGAGCGTTTGGTTGCTTACTGTGCTCACCCATAATGAGACTCTTGCAATGTTGCTGAAAACACGGGCTGCTTAGCTTGATTTTTCAGCCACCCGGCTACTTGTTTAGTTCCAGAATCTCTCAAGTGTTTTATTTTGAAGCAGATGCGCCTCTGGGCTGTGTTTGTGCCAAGTTTTGCATAATGTCTTATGTTCTTTATCAGTACAACAATATGAAATATTTAATAGGAAGATATCACTGTGGCCAATATAAAAGATTAAACAGGCCTGTCAGTCTGGGTTCCCAAGAAGGAAACATGGTATAGAGAGGGAATCAGAAGAAACAGCATCAAATATACAGCTATGGAATCTGATCAAAACATTAGCATCTCTGCTTTCTTGGTCAGCAGCTTCATCACACCAAGCTGTGGGGAACAAGGCTAGGTAAGCACTTATGCTTCTTTAAAAAAAAAACAAAACAAAACAAAAAAAAACAACCACCACCAACATGACATTACAAAGCTTATCTAAGGTGTAACCCCTTTACTGAAGTAGCTGAGCACCTCACATTTGTTAGCATAGTTATCCTCACAACACTCTGGGGTGGGTGGGCAGGCAGGTCCATCAACCCTACTGAACAACCGGAGGGCCTGAGACGCTTGCCCAACGTCACACAGCAAGTCTGAGACAGAACACTGAATTGAACTCATTTATCCAACTTTCAGGGTAGCAACCTAACTCCTGGACCATCCCCTCTCTGTGATACAAACATGTTCTGGGGGAAAAGGCTTAGAATAAGAAGGCAGACTGGTTTTGTGGCTTAATCCTTAGTTTGGGACCTGGGACAGCTGGGTTTCATTCTTGGACTTCCCACTTCCTGTGGGACTTTGGACACCTAATTTAATAGCCTTAGTGCCTCAGTTGTTGTCCCATCTGAGGAATAGGATTAATAACCCTTTCTGATCCCCATCCTTGTCTATTTAGAGTCTATGCTGTGACAGATTGACAATATCCTGAACAAACCTTATGGAATTAAGATAACTGTTATTGAATTAAAGTCAACCCTATTGATTTAGAAATTAACACCTTTGGAGTTCATTGTATTACAAATGCAGATGTTTATGCACTAATGTCTTTCTGCTAAAGCAGATCACAAGTTTAAGACCATCTCTGGGAGGGATGAGGATGTACAAAAGTCTTTTTAGAACACTGGGTGCAAAGTGGATTTCCTTGCCTTTGGTGAGGGGAATACAACTTCCCCCGCACCAAAGTCAACCTTCTGAAACTACACTCTGGGGGGAGAGCAACCCTTTGTATACTAACTACCTGCTTCTGGAAGTGCCACATCAAAGACCCCTGAATTGCATAAAAAGGGAACTGAACATGTTATGAGTGTTCTTGTTTTGAGCTGAAGTGCCAACAAGCTTGTAACCACAAGGATGCCCCTAGGGTGGGATGTTAAAAGACTGCACTTGCCAGAGCCCATGTGAGAGAGTTGGGATGAGCTTGGGAAGGCTTATTAGCATGTGGGTAGGTTCTTTTTGTTTGTTTTTTTACTATGTTTTCTCTGGGAGAGTGTTAAACCATCTCCGATTCATGGACGATATTGTGTTGATTACTGAAAATACTATCAAACTACAGAAAATGGTGCAAGAACTCAACATAAAAAGCAGCCAGGTCACTCCAAAATGAAATTTATGTAGTTTGATACCTGCCCAAATAACAATCAAGGGAGAACAAACAGAAGAAGTTGAGCAGTATGTCTGTTTGGGCCAAGAAGTTAACAGGTGCTAGGATCAGGAAGGTGAACTCTCGCGAAGAAAGAAAGCAAGTTGGTGCACATTCAATTCTATCAAGGATGACCTCCAAGGAAAAAACAACAAGGCAACACGTGCCAGCCTCTTCAACTCAACAGTACTGCCAGCAATGTTGTATGGCAGCGAAATATGGAGACAGAGGAGCAGCAACTGACTGTCATGGAGAGGGCGATGAAAGAAGAATTCTGGGAATTTCACTCCGTGACCCTAATGAAGTGATCAGACAGCAGAATGGAGTGCAGGACCTCGTTGTTGAGAGCAGACATGGTAAAATGTGATGGGATGGGCATATCGCGAGGCTCCCGGACAACTGATGGACTGCAGCTGTCGCCGAGTGGTACCCACGGGAACTGAAATGACCACTTGGCTAACCTCCAAAGAAATGGGAAGATTTTTATCTTGAAAATACATGGCCACACATGGAGAAGGAAGGCCAGGATATGAGAAGAATGGAAGATGTGTTGTGATCAGCACAATCTATATGAGGGCTGAAGGACCGATTGATCAAGGAGATGTTTTCTCTGTGATGCTGAAGAATGAAGTAGGCTTACTTAGAAAGACCTGTGTGGTAACATAGCTGCAGCACTTACACAGTTATCCATCTTCAAAGAGGAAAACTAGCAGGTGTCCTAAGGAATCTGTCTGTGCTTGGACTGACACCCTGATACCAGGGAACTGTCCAGCCTGGGAAAACCCCGCTCAGAAGGGAGAGAGACATGTCTCCATGCAAGAGAGGTTACAGCTGCAGAGCTGAAATCTGAGAGTTGGATCCCTTGCTGAATGTCTGTGGGGAAAATACAGGTACAGTTGCCCTGAACTATGACCCATGCTCTGCGGGACAGGGCCTCTCTCTTACAATGGGGTTGTCAGCTCCTTGCACAGTGGGCCCCTGATCTCGGCTGGGGTCTCTAGGTGTTTCTGTAACACAAATAAGAATAGGGTGAACTGGACTTTTGTGAAGGACTCTTGGTGCTTGAAATAGACAGCTTATCCCTACGGAACTGGGCAAACAAAAAATGGTTTGGTGGAACTGCATCTACGCTAACCCAACTGAAATTCACTGCTTTACAATGCTCCTGAGTCAATGGCTGAAGTTTATGGAGCCTGATAATTGATGATATTTTTTACGATAAATGACAGCTTTAGTTATTTTACCTACTCTATCAACAACCACCACCCATCCGCACTGTGGTAATACAAGTGCCTAAGGGGGTTAGGTACCCAGCTCAATGGGAGTTGGGCAAATAACTCCCTTAGATACATTTAAAAAAATCCTATCCCATGTACATATAATAGGGGTTAAAGAAAATATCTCCTCACTGGACAGCATCACATACTTGTCAAGGTGAATTATGGGGCTTGAATATAATACCACCTAATTCTATACAGCATGTTTCCTCAGTAGAGCTCAAAGCCCTTTACAAACGAAGGCAGTCTCCTTATCTTCAGTTTACAACTGGGGAAACTGAGGCACAGAATGTCAACATGACTTGCTGAAGGCCACCCAGCAGGCCAGTGGCAGAGCCAAGAATAATTCAGAACTCCTGAGTTCTAGCCCAGCATATTATGCAGCCACCCACATAGATAACTAATCATAAAGTTAGGCAATGGCACAGTTAATAGCAATGCACCTCTAGTCCCCCTCCATGGTCAAGCAAGGACACCCACTCTAGGCTGCTGGTTCCTCAGCCGTCACCTCCCTTGGGAGCAGACCTGTCTGTCTCTCTCCCCCACCCAACCAGGGTTTTCCAGACTGCACACATCCCTGCCTTCACCGTGTTATTTCCCAGCAAGTCAGACTGCCGAAACAGGTCAGCATCTGTGCTTAGCTTTCTCTCTGAAAGCTAGGAACAATGTAATTCCCAGCCATCACAAGCTACCACCTTGCTCGTTATAAGCAAGCGTATTTATTCTTAAGGTGAAAGCATTACAGCGAAAACACACAAAAGCTCATCTACACATGCTGAACGCTTAGCAGAGGTTACCCCTCAGCCTCACAGAGGAGGCTCAGTACTCTGAAGTCCTTCCAACCCCTCCCTGGACAGAAGGTCCTGTCCATTTGCTGAATCAAAAAGCAGAGCTGAGTCCATTTAAACTCAACCAAAAATCCTCTCTTTGTCTGTCGGTCTCTGGAGAATCCAGTCTGAGCTAGTTATAGGTAGTGAGACCTCTATGGAGGTTTTTACAACCTAAATGAATTTGTCTAATTGCCCTCCCACCCCTACTGTTCCTGGAGGATCTATGTTACCCTATCCCATAGAATTACAGACAGTCCTTGACCCACCACACAATACAGTGAGAGCTCCCAAAGATGTTGCTGGGTACTGCCATGTGTCACACACTTCCTCTGGAACGGGTTGTGTAGACGGTTAGACACACCCTATGGGGACCTGAGGGTCTGATCTAATCTGTGAAAACAGACAAGGCAAAACACCCTCCCCTATAGCAAAAAATCTCATCTCTAATGGGAGAGATTTTTCAAAGGCACTCAGCCTTGCCTTAACTCTCCTTCCAGTGATGTCAGAACTTCCAGCAACTTCACTGGGGGCAAAGGTAGGCCACCAGTGAGCCCTTGGGGAAATCTCACGTTTCCACCGTGTGGTGACGATGGTCTTGACAATGACAGTTTGTCATTGCCTCTTACCATAATTGCCTATATGTAAAATAATGTACCAGGGACCATTTTCCAAATAAATTAGGTGCCTGGAGAGCCAGCAACCTGGTAAGTTATTTTAATATGAAATAGAGCAATGAAATATTAAGGTTTGGAGAAATCATCCAAAGACCTCATGTGCTGTGATCTTTCAAAAAGGCTAGCCCTTTTTTCAAAGAGCTTTGCTCCAAGAAGGCTAGCCCTGTTGGTGGCTGTCTTTTAGGGAATGACTCTAGTCATTGCTATGCCAAATCATAGCTGGGATCCAGCTCATCCAGTAGTCTGTGTCCAACAGGGGCCACAGCCACTGCTTCAGAGGCAGGTGCAAAAAGCCATATGGCCAAGAATGAAATACCCTTCTCAGGGTGATTTTCTTGTTAACTCCCATCACTTTGTGATTAATCATAAATACCAGCATATGGATGATACAGGATAGCCTTTTGGATAAAATTGTGCATCATGTGGATGTTTTCATTATCCATATCGCTATTTCTAATCTTTTTCTCAATATTGATTAGCATGTTGCTCCAATGATATTTTGCGGTGATAAATTGCACAGCTTAAATGTGTTTTGTGCAAAGAAAGCAGCATAAAAAAGTATACGTTGTGCAAACTCGTTCCTTGGGTCACTTTTTTCATTGTTGCCTTTGAAATCCATTAGATGTCTGTTTGAACTTGTACAGGAAAAGATAATTTGGCATTCCTGATTGACTACCTGGATACCATTCATTATTTTATAACAATGCAATTAAATCATAGAATATCAGGGTTGGAAGAGACCTTGGGAGGTCATCTAGTCCAACCCCCTGCTCAAAGCAGGACCAATCCCCAAATTTTGGCCCAGATCCCTAAATGGCCCCCTCAAGGAACTCACAACCCTGGGTTTAGCAGGCCAATGCTCAAACCATGGAGCTATCCCTCCCCCCTCAACTGAGCTATCCCTCAATTGTATGATAAAGTTCTGTGGCCAGACTGTCTTGGGATGCATGGGGTAAGGTTTGCTATAGGGGAGGGGGGGAAAGGGCTATGAAAGGCTCCTACCCCCTTACATAACTATGTAAGGTCCAGAGACAATCCAGCCTTGGGAATAAAATGACCACAGTACAGAACATATAACAACAACAATCTTACTATTTTTCAGATGCCCAGCCATCGCTGTTCAATGGCTAATCTGGTAGATTTGCCTCTTTTGAAGTTCAATGTATCATGATATGTTCTTTGCAAACGGAGGTGTTTATTAAAGAAAAAGAGCTACAACTGCAAACTCAAATAAATAAGCTTCCTCATAGCTCATGTTCTAGCTTTGTCTCTCTTGCTTACCAGGTACCCCACGCTGTCTGGACTGCTATACAGCAGACAGATACATCTAGTGGCTGAATAATATATTGCAAGTAAACATGTATGGAAAACTTTAAAAGAACAAAAAGAAAAGGAGTACTTTTGGCACCTTAGAGACTAAGGTGCCACAAGTCCTCCTTTTCTTTTTGCGGATACAGACTAACACGGCTGCTACTCTGAAACCTTTAAAAGAACAATAATTCTTAATCTGCAATCATCAAAACTCTATGGAAGGACCACAAATCAGTTAAACTCACCTTGACATCAAGTGAATTGGTATTTAATTGGCACTGGAATAATCAAACTTTTTCATACAGTTTGGTGGCTATTATCTCTTTTTTCTAATTTGGGATTAATTTAAAAGTGCATAAGGGTAATGCATCAGATAAGAGCGCCAAAGACTCAGTGGTAGGGAATACAAACATTCGGGTTCATGTTGTCAATCATGGAATATTAAAGAAACAGCCCACATTATGGCTGGCTTATAACAAACATACAGGTAAGAACAGATATTCAAAATTGCTCAGTACCAACCAACATACCCTGAGGTCCTGCTGAGCACCACTGAAAATCTGGCCTTTTCATACAGATGCCTGAATGGTGCTGAGCACTTTGGAAAAATCTGGTCCATAAATGGTGGGTCCCAGTTTAGAAAAACATGGAAGCATATATTTGAGTAAGTCCATCCCAGTTCAGTACAGCACATAAGCACATTCTTAACTTGACCATGTAACATGGGTGTTGAAGTGCTTTCCTGACGAGGGATGCTTTTCTTAATTGGCGTCTAGATACTGTCCTGACGTGTCTGGGAAATGTGGCAGCCGATGGCCCACCTATTTTAGAGCCCATCCCCTGCAGCAACATGAATACAAGGCTCCTGCATGCTACTTTAGACTCCTCCAGAGAAGTGCACAGGGTGTGCGCTCCTTGTAAGCCACACTTGGTTAAACATGCTTGATACTTGGCTCCCAAGAACAGCCCAATAGAAAAGGAGCAAAAAAATTCCCAATCCAAACCAAAGCACCCCAGCACTGAAGGGCTGCAGCACTTGGGCCAGATCCCAACGGCCTCTGACTCCATCATGATGAAAAGAAAGAAACCTGCAAATAGAATCTAAGGGTCCTGGGCACAGGTACCAAAAGGCACGAAGTCCATTTACCCTGGTGAATCCTCACTGCTTGCCTCCCACAAAGTGCCCTTGAAAAGGCTTCCTGGCTTAACAACAAACCAACACACAGGTGCTTCTCTTTCCCCCCGCCATGTACTAATGAAAATCTATTCTTTATACTCTGGCAACAACTCCCACTCCTGGATATTGCAGTAGCCCTGGGGAGAGGAGTATAACTGATAAGAAACCAGCACGCTATCAATACTGTGCGGCTGCAAGACTGTGTGTTAATTCTTGTCATAAAATGAGCATACTTGACTGGCAAAAGGGATTGACAGAGGGATTCACTAATCCCTGCACGGTGATAAAATGCATGCATCCTTCTTCTGCTATGCATATCAGCCGTCAAGAAAAAAAAACAAAGAAAGGACATGGCGTTTGTGTGTGTGCGTGCGCGCCCGCCCACCCACCCACCCACCCAAATAGACAGTTCATGGCGTGAGGACACATTGATCATCAAACTAACTCCATTTAATTAGCGTCTGACAGCGCTAATGTTTCTCCCTGTGTATTCAGAAGTAAAAGCTGAAGTTACTGAGCAGTTGCTGATATTCGAAAGCTTGCAAACTAAATTTGATGTAAAATGGATGCACTGCAAACCCCTAACCTGAATGCCCGTGAAGTGTCTCAGGGCCAGATTGCCAAAGATATCTCCCATTCCCCACTGAAGAGTGGGGTGCCTAACCTGCTTAGGCACATCTGGAAATCCTGCTAGGTGCCCATGTGTACCTTTAAGCCCCTAAATACCCTTGAAAAACTGGCCCATAGACAATTTTGAAAATCAGATTTTGGGTTTTCTATCGTATAGATGCTTTTGAAAAGGATAACCTAATTCTATTAATTACTGTATGAAACGGGAGCTAGTTTAAGCGTACCTGCATTAAGCACTGGAGAAATTAAATCAGTATAGTTATACTGGTGCAAAAAAACCAGCAACAACCTATGTGTAGCCCAGCTGTGGATTTAATACTAATGTCCCAGAGAGAGCTTATGCTATCTTCTCCTACAGTTACAACTCTTCTTTTCCAAAGGCTGGGGAGGATCTCACTGATTCTACAGAGCTGGTTTTGGAGGGGATAGCTGTGGATCCTTGACCACTTGTAACACACATTGAATATGTACAGAGAGGTATTTGAATTATAATTCTCAAAAAGAACAGGAGTACTTGTGGCATCTTAGGGACTAACAAATTTATTTGAGCATAAGCTTTCCGTGAGCTACAGCTCACTTCATCGGATGCATTCAGTGGAAAATACAGTGGGGAGATTTATATACATAGAGAACATGAAACTTGTTAGTCTCTGAGGTGCCACAAGTCCTCCTTTTCTTTTTGCGAATACAGACTAACACGGCTGCTACTCTGAAACCTGAATTATAATTGTTATCATGGACCTGGCCATTAAGAATAATAATACAAAAGATGTGGTGGGAAAGGTCTTACTTTTGTATCGGGTTTTTAAAAAGAAAAGTCACAAGCCTATGGCTGTAGACTCCCACCCAACAAAACACTCTTACGCCCATGCTTAAATGTAAGCATGGGAATATAGTCCCACTGATGTCAGTGGAAGCCAGTTCCAGCCTAACCAGTAAGGTACAGCACATGAGTTCTTGGGTGCTGCAGACTTTTTCTACAGTGTTCATTTCTTTCCCCTTTGTATTAAACTGGGAGTGAAGAGTCATTCATGAATGAATGTCATATTTTTGCTACGGAAAGCTTATTGCTCGTCAGCAGTCTCAGTTCTGCATGTTCTATAACGATGGCCCATTAGTAGAAAGCGTGTGGCTCTGAGGAATTACAGGGAGCTGCGAGAAGCAGCTTTATTCCAATAAATGATGGTAAATCCACAACACTGAAAAGAAAAGAATCTGCAAATGGAGAGGCTAATGGGTCTGTATTTGTAGGACAGCATAGGTAGTTCACTGCAAACAGAATCAGCTCATTCTCTGGTCTCCCCTACCCAAAGGAGCTAGACAGGACAGAATGAAACTGTGTTAGTAGGTTAAACTGATTTAATAACTTTTACCTATATGATGATTAGCAGAAGAGGGCAACAAATTCCCACAAGAAGTCAGATGAATTTAAAAAATGAATTTGCTTGAGCTGTGTTACAAATTATCATATAATAAATAATATTACCATTGTTCCTAGAAGTCCCAACTAAAATCAGGGCCACATTGTCTGAGAACGACACATACATGTATAGAAAGCAAGGTCCTTGCCTTACAGTGCTTTCAGGCTCAGGCCTTGATCCTGCAGAAATTAACACAAGTGCTTACCTTTACTCATTGTCCCTGTGCAATCTCTCCATGCAGGACTAAGCTTAAATAGAGCTGGGAGTAAGGAAGTGTTGTTACTCCTGTTTTAGAGATGGAGAAACTGGGGCACAGGGCAATTGTAAGTCATGCCCAAAGTCATACAGGAAATCTGTACCTGAGCTAGGAATTGAATTAGCTGCTTCCAAATCCAGCTTCTCTGAGACACTCAGGTGCAGCTCCTCAAGGCTATGGGAGTTAGTTGCCTAGTTCCTTTAGGATCTGGGCCTCAGTGGCTTCATTCCTGCCTCCTGGGAATAGAAATTACAGTCGTCCAATCAGGGGACAAAGCACATACCATGTGGCTAATCAAGACTGACTCAGCCTGAGAGACTGCCTAAAATTCATCCCTTAATTACTAGTGCCATGAAGCCCATGAGCAGATAAGCTGCTAAATCTGTTGAGTAAATTCACAAGTAAATTATTAGGACTTCCCCCCATTCCGTGGGAAATTCAGAAATTTAAAACCAAATGTGGTCTTCATTGGAATGAAAGCTCAAGACTCCGCAGACTGGGAATTCTGAAATTGTATTTAAAAAACAACCAAAAGGACTTCTAATATGGGCTTTTGAAAACAGAATTGATGAGGTTCCCCTGAGCTCCCCAGAGACCTGTTGCCTAGCTGGGAGACTGGCTGCCCAGAGAGTCCTGGCTTCAGTTGGGACTCCCAGGGCTGCCTGCTTCCCAGCTCTACTGCAGCCTGCCATGGAAGTGGGCCAGCTGACAGGCAGGTTTCTCTGGCAGAAACATTCCCAGGGAATACGTCAATTTCGTCAAATCATCATTTTTCCAGCAGGGAAAAAAAAAGTTCCATCAGAAAATTTCCAACTAGCTCTATAAATTATTTGCTCAGCTATACTGATTAGTTCTTACCTGAGTGCTTCCTTCCTTCCTTCATGCCTGAGGGAAAGATAAGATATTGAATTATACAGTTCACTTCCCAGGGCTATGAATTCTTAATCTTCTACTGTCACTGGGCCAGAGCCTCAACTGGTGAAAATCAGCATAGATCCATTGATTTTTGTCTGTGGCCTGTCCAGAGCTTCAGTTTCACCTTATTTTCACCGGTGTCCCGTCCAGAGCTTCAATTTCACCTTATATTCAACAGCTGGGGGTCTAGCCCATTATTCTGATCACTGAGATTGGATTTGTTTTAGTGCTTATAATTAATTTGCTCTCGATTCCACTGGTATAAAAGTTCTACCCTAGACTTTATTTCTGTAGAGAACTTAGAAAGAGTCTTCTCTTTTATTAAAAAAAAAAATCATGTAAAGCTGAACTGTCCGTTTGCAAAGTTTTGTATGGCTCAGGGAAAATAAGATTATGCGAGGAGAGAGATTCTTTTCTTTTCTGATCTGATCTAATAATGCAAATTTCAAATGGCAACAACAAATTTTATTAGATCTAAGCTCTTGCTATCTGTCCGTCAAAATGTTATGAAGTCCTTTAATGATTAATAATGGTGGTGTAATATCCATGAAGAGATGACAGTAAATAACTGATTTTTGTGTGTGGTTATTTGACTCTCCAGCACCCACACAACTGACCTCTACCTGCCCATCTTCTGACCAGTTCTAGTCATGTCATAATACAAAAATACATAATAATAGTCCACCAAGAGTAAAATCCCAAACATAGCAAATGGGAAAATTAATGTCTTCATTTCATGACCTCATCCTCTCCTTAGTATGCCCTGCCCTCCTCGGTACACTGAGATTAGTATTATGCACTTACCTTTATACTGAGGAGGAGGCAAATCCAAATGACAGTTCTTCCCCACAGAGAGGGTAAAGACTTTCCTGTTGCCATTGGTGAATAAGTGATTGATCGTTTTGAAAGCAATTTCAATGAGGAACTGGAAGTTTGGGTGATTTGCAATAGGATACAGAGTCTTTCCACTCTAGGTCTTTGGGTCAAATCCCTCTCTGATCAATGGAGACTTAACTTATTACCATCTGAAGATTAATTGGGAAAATCTGGTGGTATCAGTCCTGTTCTTTGTAGACCGGTGTCTCCATCACAACGACCACCACCACCAACAGCAGAAAAGCCAAGGAGCAAATGGGCATAGAGAGTGAAATGCTCTCACACCTCTAGAGATGGTATACTTTGTGCAACTCTGGTCTCCCATGTTTAAGAAAAATGAATTAAAACAGAACACATGCAGAGGAAGGGTACTAGGATGATGCAAGGAACGGAAAACCTATCTTCTGAGAGGAGAGCTTGGCTTGTTTAGCCTAACCAAATGAAGGCTGAGGGGAGATATAATTGCTCTCTATAAATACATCAGAGGGATAAATACCAGGGAGGGAGAGGCATTATTTAAGTTATGCGCCAATGTGGACATGGGAACAAATGGATATAAACTGGCCATCAACAAGTTTAGGCTTGAAATTAGACAAATGTTTCCAACCATCAGAGGAGCGAAGTTCTGGAATAGCCTGCCAAGGGGAGCAGTGGGAACAACAAACCTAACTGGCTTCAAGACCGAGCTTGATACGTTTATGGAGGAGATGGTATGATGAGGCTGCCTATGATGGCATGTAGCCGCTCTGTGACATGTTCAGGGTCTAACTGATGCCATACTTCGGGTCAGAAAGCTATTTTCCCCCTGGATCAGATTGGCAGAGACCCTGGGGTTTTTCCACGTTCTGCAGCATGAGGCATGGGTCACTTGCAGATTTAAACTAGTGTAAATGGTGGATTTTCTATAAATTGAAGTCTTTAAATCATGATTTGAGGACTTCAGTAATTCAGCCAAAAGTAATGGGTCTATTACAGGAGTTGGGCGGGGGGTGGGGGAGGTGAGGTTCTGTGGCCTGCAATGTGCAGGAGGTCAGACTGGATGATCACAATGGTCCCTTCTGGCCTTAAAGTCCACGAGTCCATGGTCCTTCAAGATCAGCATTGAGAAATACTTCCCAGGCAGCATGAGGAATCTTATACTACACCTCTGTTCTGTGGCTAAGGGGAGGAGTTCATACTCTACAAGGACCACATCCTGCAAGTTTCTCAGCTGTGATTTTGCTGTCCTGTTTGGAAGTTCAGGTCTGTGTGTCATGCAGCAGCAAAGCTATTTTCTTGCATCTTAAATTAATGTCTTCTGATTAGAGCCATTCCCAGTACAGATATGAATCAGTCTGTAACGCAGAACCCGTTACAAAGGGTTGGGGGGGGTCACATTGTGCTAGGCACTGCTTCTAAAAGCAACTGGTGTAGCTCTGAGCTGGTGCAATTACTGGCTCTCAGATGTAGTGCTTTCAGATTTTTCCTGCTTTCTGACTAGTTTCTACTATATTGAGGGTTTTCAATTTTCAGTGATTATGTAAATTATCATTCATTTTTAGAAGGTAATTAAATTCATTTACATTTTTCCTCCCTTAAATAAACCAAAACTCGTTTTTGATTTAAAGTAAGTTTTGTACCACAAATTGAAAACCAGGGGAACATGACACAGCAGCAGGATTTCAGATTAACTTCAAATGATGAGAGCCGATGGAAAAAGAGCAGTTTTCCTTACTGGATTGACACACCATAACACTGTGAACTAAGTCCACTATTTAAAAAAAAAAAAAACACCACCATGCGTCATTACTGTCAGTAAAGCAAAGATCTCAGAACTGTTGACCAGTTGCAAATTTTGGCATGCTTAAATGTCTTCTCTGGGGTGATCGTTTATCCCAGTTGATCAGTTTAACTTGAAAAGGGGAAACTCTCCTTATGTTTTCCAGTTAGAGAGAGCTTGGAGAGTTCATAGATTCAGGCCAAAGGCAGGGCAGGGGGCATTCAATCACCTAACCTGACCACCTGTACAGGCCACAGAATTTCACCCATTTATCCCTATATTGAGCCCAATAACTTGTGAATGACTAAAGCATTTCTTCGGAAAAAGCATCCAGTCTTGATAAGAAGACGTCAAGAGCGGGACAACCCGCCACTTCCCTTGGTAGCTTGTTCTAATGGTTAATCACCCTCGGTGATAAAAGTTTCAACGTCTTTGGCTTTAACTTCCAGCGACAGGTTCCTATTCTGCCTTTCTAGGCTACATGAAAGAGCCCTCTAGTACCCAGTATTTTCTCCCTGTGAAGGTCCTTTCAAAATATGAATATGAAACGGTTTGTATTCTTTCTTCAGTGTCAGAGGAGGTACGGGCTGTAGAGTCACCATCACTTTGACCTGAAAGAGATTCTTGAGCATTATTGATGTGATTAACGGTCACTGGTCTTGACTCCCCAAGCAAATCAGAGCACGACTTTGAAAAGTCATGTTAAAGGTGACTTTGCAGTCACTTTGCAAGGCCAAGTCGTGTTTGACATCATGCCAGCCGGTCACTGCCAAACCTCACTGGAACCAAGGTTTAACCACCACTCCTCAAGGTCATATTCTAAGACAGCCTAATGGTATTAGTTAAAAGAAGCCCGTTGACAGAAGTCTTTTGAGGGAGGATGTGTGATGTGCAGGGTCCGGGGGACAAAGCAGGCAAGGAGGGGTGGGGGCATTGAGGGATCTGCCGAGGTGCTTTTGGGAGAAGGAGACAACGCAGAAGATAAAGGAAGAGGAAGTAGGTGAGCACAACACCCGAGCAGGAGATGGAAGGAGATGGGGGTAGGGACAGAGCAGTGAAGACCCTTGAAGGCACAGATGAGAATTTTGAATTTGGTGCAGGCGATGGGGAGCCTATGAAAGAACTCTGAGCAGGGGTAGTGTGATTCTTAGGCCTCCTGTTTTCTTATTCGGAGAGATGTTCTGATCACCCCAGACAAAAGGAGGGAACCAGGTGACAGTAGATGGTCTTCACAGGCTGTGTCCACAACTGTATCCTCTGCAGTCATAGGACAAAAAGAGGGAGTTGGTGGGTTACGGATCATCATAATAAATCCAGTGTCTCTGTTCAGTCCATGAGCCTTCCAGAACAACAGATGCAAAACCTACAGACATATCTCCACTGCTACAATGGTCAACACCCTGTCACAACACAGCTTTCAAGATCCAGGGGTCCTACATGAGTGGGGGGGGGGTGGTTCATAGGACCTCCTGGAGCTTCATCCCGGGCACGGCAATTAATGCACCATTCCTTACTTGGGGCTGTGCCTGAAGGCACTAACCCTTAAACTGGCAAGAAGCAATGAGTGTTTCTGAAACACACGCCACCAAAACAATTTATCCATATGGTGCCGACCTGGAGGTTGGTGTTAGTCTTTGGAGGATTCGATTTTTATTGTTAAGTGGCACATCTTTAGGTGCCTCAGTAAAAACTGAGGAGTGCTGGGTTCTTTTGAAAAAATCTAAGGCTATGTCCACGCAACAATTAAACACCTGTGGCGGGCTCACGTCAGCTGCCTTGGGCTTGTGGGCTCTGGCTGCGGGGCTGTAAAACTGTGGCGTAGACATTTGGGCTCAGGCCTGAGCCCGAGCTGTGGGCCCCCGTGTTAGCCCCTGTTCAATGCGGTGTAGACGTACCCTAAAAGTCTGCTGCTGCATCCCTCCTCTGACCCACGTTCTCTGTGGTCTACTTGGGGTCCAGTCCTGCATGCCCGTAGCCCCACTGGCAGTCCTTTACTCTCACGAGGAAAGCTTTGTGGGCGCGGTTCTCTGCACCACTATTTGCAGTGGGTGCGCTCTCCGAGCTCATGGAGTCAGCACTCTGGATGAAGCGAATGCCTATTCTCTCTGCTGAAGTGTGACGTGACTTTAAATCAAAGCTGCTGTTTTGGAAGGGCCCTGTGCTCTGCTAACACTTCGTCCAGCTGCAAAGCACTAAGATTTTCACCTTTGTCAGACTAGATTTAGTGTAGCTGGAAAACGAGACAATCGGTTAATATTATATTGTTGCTATGACTTCATGGAGAGACCAGTAGGCTGTACTCCCTCTGTTGACCTCTCAGGAGTTCAGGATCTGACTACAAAGACAGGAAGGAGCAGCCTTACACGGGCATACTTCATTTTTAAAGTGATGCAGATTTTTAGCCATGCATTCCAGATGGACTTTAACGAGCTACATAGGGCCCTTTGCCCCACTCTGCCAATGTGAGCTTATATAGTCTGTCTCAAATGCAGGTTTCAGTAAAATAGTTAATAGCTTTCCTGTATTTAGAGCACCGATAAAGTGCCAGGTTTGGCATGTGATCGTTCCAGAAATCACAGGGATATCCATGGCAACGGAGAGATCGGGAAGCATACTGACAATCTCAGTCAATCCCAATCTGTAATGCTGCTATACATGTGGATTACTCACCATTTAATTTATTGGGCAATAGTGCAGAAAGGCTGAGTAGTCCATAGCATGCATCATAAACTGATGTCTTTGGGGAGTGGATGGCTCTGAATATTGGTAACGGGATAGACTTCACATCTAAGTCACTGGTCGGTAGCTGCCCCAGGTTGGTGATGTGTGAGAGTCAATGCTACCCGACAACCATTGGATGGCATACGTGAGATGAGTTAGTGTTCTCAGCCCAGCTCATAGGTGTCTATGTTACATCATCATTGCACATGGCAGGCTCTGGAGACTGACCAAGCCCTCAATTGCCCGCAGATGTAACTGGCTTCTTCTCCAATGGGCCCCAGGGATTACAGTGAAGGCTCATTGGCGAGGTCATGCCTGTTTTGTAGATTAAAGGATGGACCTTCATGGTTACTACAGGCACAAAGGGTAAAATCTTGACCTCACTGAAGACAATGGCAAAACTCCAATTTTGGCTTCAATGGGACCAGGAGCTCACCCAGAAGATTCAGAAGACAAATAACATGACATGAAATTAAAAGACAAAAGTATTATCATGAAACTGAAGTGATCCGAGCCTACAACTATCCTCAACATGTCCTGTTCCTTACAGCATACAATATTGTTACTCCCTGTCACAAAGCAAGAGCATGCACCCAGACTTCTGTCAATATACTGGAAGGGCTTTGTCCGAGAGGCATTTCTCAGAGAGTCATTATCTGAAGAAAGGTTTTTTAATTCACATTAATAAAAAGTACACTACTCTGGTTGTCCTGCAGTATCGATTCTGTGATAAAGCGGCTTGCAAGATCTTCTTGTTGCCCAAAGCAGAGTTTTAGTGGTTCCCCCACCGCACCCTCAAAATAGCACAATGCTAATTGCAAGGAAAACGAGTGAGCACAGCAATAAAGCTAGATTGCACAAAATGCCAGATTCAGGTATAAATAGATCTTTCCAACACTGCACCAGTCTGTACTGGTTTGTTCTCCTCATAGACTTTCAGTCTCATTGAAAAGCAATGCTGGCGATTCCAGCTACAGAAGAAAGACTTCCATTGACTTTAACAGGAATTGGAGCAGTACTTTTATGAGGTTCTGTGCTCTAGTGCAACCTGCCAGGCCCACTAGTGAGAATTAAATTCTGGGGCCGTACCTGGAGTTACTCTCCAGCACACACACACACCCCCACAAACATCACCCCATGCTATTTGTGAGAGGGTAGTTAACTCTTGCAAGGGATTGGAGCCCGGCCTACCTCTGCACAGGCTCCCCAAAGGGGAGTGAGGCAGCTCAGGTTCACTTGGGAGTAATTAAGTCAGTGAGTAACTGGGAGGCAGTTAATTAGGCAGGGACCGGGCATGATAAAAGTTTGAGGACCTGAGTTAGAGGAGGAGCTCCTGAGGAGAAAGGAAGCTGCTAGAAAGACAGAGGGACTGCAGAGAGAGGATCCCTCTAGCAGACTGAGGAGAAGCTACCAGAGAAGCCAATATTCCAAAGAGAGAAGCAGGGGAAGCCTACAGAGAAGGAGAGACAGGAAGTAGCTCAGGGAACAACAAGGGACCGAGAAGGACTGGTTCCCAAACAAGGGGTCTGAGCTGGAACCAGTGGAATGGGCGGGCCTGGATTCCCCTACGTACTCCAGCCAAGGACGCTGGAGAAGGCGGCGCTAAACCCAGGAGATCTAAGGTTGTCTAGCCCCCACTAGAGCCATGAGATTTCGCTCGCTCACTTATCCTGAAAGGGGCAGAGACTATTAAGAACCTGGCCAGAGGGCTGAGCCATAACAAGGTCTTGATGACTCCAGACTTCAGTATGGTGGTGACATATGAGAGAGAGTCAGTTTGGTGTAGCTCCCTATCCACTGCTAGGGGGTGCTAACAGACCAGGGCCTATCCATATTAGTATGACATTTAACAAAGCCACCATGTCCTTTCCCATCATTGCTGATGATTCTATACGGTGCATGGTAGCACATCACTATAGGCTAGATTGTACATATAGCCCTGAGTAAGATTCAGTTTGCAAGCGGCACCACACTGGTGGTGACACGATTCCGAGACCTCCCTTTGAGCTGCAATTCCTTCCCGTTGCTGAGGATGTTTATATCGAGGGGGGAAGCGTATTTTGCTGATGGCCCATCTCCTCATGCATACTGGGGACTGAACCAGGGACCTGCAGAGCTAAAAGCACGAGCTACCGTAGCGGAGAGACAAGACTACCCCTCCGGGCCTGTAACGAGAACTGCTCAGGAAGTTTGCAACAAACTGTTCCCCCCCCCCCCCATCAGAAAATGGCAACTTGTCAAAACTGAAACTTTTCATAGGAAAGGGTCGGGTCTGAGGAATTTCCCATTCCCAAAAAAGCTACCAAAAAGTTTCATCCCATTGCAGGATTTTTTAACTGATAAGTTCCAGTTTTTATTTCAAACTGACTTTTTGTTTAGAAATTCAAGTTAATTTACAGTAAAAAAATTAATTGGAAAAAAAAATGGTTTGATTGACCCAATCCATTTTTTTCTGTGCTTTTAGTTTTGAAAAAAAAAATTTTTTTTTCCTTTTTTGTCCCAATTCAAGACAAGAAAATGTTTCAACCCTTGAAAATTCGTACGGGTTGGGAAAACCTGTTTCGAGCCAGCTTTAGCTGTAACGGCTACATCCTCTGCTGAAGAGACGCAGAAAAAGGACCACGCTCACCCGAGGGATACACATATATTCCTGTGCACAGATATGTAGCCAACACCAGAATCCAACCCATGTGTAAAGGGGTCAGGAATCATGTGAAAAACCCCTGGTGTGATTTGCTCAGAGATTGAGTTCTCAGCCCACAGATTTCTTTTTTTTTTTTCTAAAGTTTCAATAAAATCCATTCAGTCATTTCTGAGATTTAAAAAGGGGGGGGAATACCTCTTATTTTAAGTACTTCGAAGATGCATGTTTTTTGCCCAGAAAGAAATTTTTTTCCAAGCAGAAATTTCCAGAATGGTTTGCCCACAACTGAAAATGAGGAATGGGTTTTTCAAAGCCATCGAGAAGATTTGGGAACATGATTCCCATTCATTTTAATGGCAATTGGATAGCAGCTTTATAAAACCCACACCCAGCCCTTTAGATGTTGGAAGGGTGGCGGGGGGGGGGGGGGAAGAGTGAGACTAAAATATAATCCAGTGAAAAGAATGTTTTAAAAACGTGTATGACGAATGGATGGTAACTTTAGCGCTCCGAGTTCTGCTTCAATAACTACGACTCATGGAGTGGATAGGGGCACAGATTTGTGTTCCAGAAACCTGGCTGCTATTCTTAGCTCTGCTACTGACTTGCTGTGTGACCTTGAGAAAGTCAGTTCACCTGTCCATGCCTCTGCTTTGTCTGTCTGATCGATTCAGACTAGAAGCTCTTGGGGGCAAAAATGGTCTCTTACAGTGCCTCGCCCAGTGAAGCTCTGATCTCACTTGGCATCTCTGGGCACTACTGTATTGCTAATAATAATAAATAGCAAGCGCATTAATACTAGTGCTTTGCCTATATTACGTCTGAACTAGCCAATCAGGGGTTCCCATTGGCCGACTTCTCCAAATTACTTGTCGATACAGTTCGTTGAGCACGTCTCCAATTAAATTCAACTACTTTATAAAACAATGTTGAGGGTTTTTTTCAAGCTCCTGGACTAAATTAGTCCTTAATTAGGTCATTTCTTTCTAATTGATTAAAAATAGGGTTTCAAATTAAAACCGAGAGAATGACTAACATCACACAAATGATATTATTCAAATTTGAAAGGGGAAAAAAATCCATCAAAAAGACCATTATATTGAATTGCAGATCAGTCAGAGAGATGACATTTGGGATTGTTCCCTAGAAAATCTATTATTTTGCTTCTTCAAAATGAGGACAAGGAGGCAATCAAATGAAGATGATTAAACTGGTGTAGCTGTATTGACTTCAGTGCAGCTACGGTGGTTTACACCAGGAGAGAATCTGACCCATTGATTTCAATGAAGTGACGTCAATTTACACCATTTTTAACACCCCACCCCCCCAAAATACCCAAACCAGCCTCTTTTCAAATGATTTCAAAAAACTTTTGTGGAAAAATTTCGATTCACTTAAACAATCTTTAGTGCCAAAATGAAAGAAAAAGATTTCACTGTGATTTGATTCAAAACAAAATAAAAATTATTCAGTTATAGATCCCCTCTCCCTGTATCTCATTTTTAAACTTTTTTCCTTCTTTTTCGGTGGTGAAAAGGAGAAAAAACTGAAACACTGAATTTTTTGTTTTTGCTTCATTTCCAAGCTAAATGCATTTTTTCATTTTCTTTTGACAAATAAATAAAAATTAAAACAAAATGAAACCATGTTGGTTCATAATTTTGTGTGGAAAAATAATCAGTTTTTCCTACCAGACTTAGTGAAGACCCAGATAAAAACCAAATATATATCTCATTTACAGCCTTGCAGTCCCACAAAATAACCCATGTGTTTCTATAACTTGTACTACAAGTCTGAAATAAAACCAGGGATGCATTACAAAGTCCTAGTGAGGTGAAGTCTTGATGGTATCTAGTAAGATAAACCTTTTCTCCCCAGCTTCTTTGGCCTTGAGTCAGAGACAGAGGGTATGCCTACACTGCAATTAGACTCCCAGGGCTGGCCCATGCCAGCTGACTCAAGCTCCAGGGCTCAGGCTACGGGGCTGTTTAATTGTGACAGACATTTGGAGTTGGGCTGCAGTGCGAGCTCTGGGACCCTGCCACCCAGTGAACCTGAGTCAGCTGGCACGGGCCGGCCACAGCTGTCTGCAATATGGACATACCCAGAGAGACTCAAAAGCCCTCGCCACGCTTCCCAGTGTTCCAAAAAATGCATTCTGCCTCTACCCACTGCACTAAGCGACTCCTACGGGCCCAGTCAGGTCACATCACTGATTAAGGATCACTCAGGGTATGTCTACACTACGGAATAAGGTCGAATTTATAGAAGTCGGTTTTTTAGAAATCGGTTTTATATATTCGAGTGTGTGTGTCCCCACAGAAGTGCATTAAGTGCATTAACTCGGCGGAGTGCTTCCACAGTACCGAGGCTAGAGTCGACTTCTGGAGCGTTGCACTGTGGGTAGCTATCCCACAGTTCCCGCAGTCTCCGCTGCCCATTGGAATTCTGGGTTGAGATCCCAATGCCTGATGGGGCTGAAACGTTGTCGCGGGTGGTTCTGGGTACATATCGTCAGTCCCCCCCCTTCCCTCCCTCCCTCCGTGAAAGCAAGGGCAGACAATTGTTTCGCGCCTTTTTTCCTGAGTTACCTGTGCGGACGCCATACCACCGCAAGCATGGAGCCCGCTCAGGTAACCGTCACCGTATGTCTCCTGGGTGCTGGCAGACGCGGTACGGCATTGCTACACAGTAGCAGCAACCCATTGCCTTCTGGCAGCAGACGGTACAGTACGACTGGTAGCCGTCCTCGTCATGTCCGAGGTGTTCCTGGTCGCCTGTGTGAGGTCGATCAGGAGCGCCTGGGCAGACATGGGCGCAGGGACTAAATTTTTAGTGACTTGACCAGGTCATTTTTTTTAGTCCGGCAGTCAGTCCTATTGAACCGTCTTATGGTGAGCAGGCAGGCAATATGGATTGCTAGCAGTCCTATTGCACCGTCTTCTGCCGAGCAGCCATGAGATGTGGATGGCATGCAGTCCTTCTGCACCGTCTGCTGCTAGCCAAAGATGTAAAAGATAGATGGAGTGGATCAAAACAAGAAATAGACCAGATTTGTTTTGTACTCATTTGCCTTCTCCCCTGTCTAGGGGACTCATTCCTCTAGGTCACACTGCAGTCACGCACAGAGAAGGTGCAGCGAGGTAGATCTAGCCATGTATCAATCAGAGGCCAGGCTAACCTCCTTGTTCCAATAAGAACAATAACTTAGGTGCACCATTTCTTATTGGAACCCTCCGTGAACTCTACCCTTGTAAGCCGTGTCCTCAGTCGCCCCTCCCTGCGTCAGAGCAACGGCAAACAATCGTGCATCTGAGTTGAGAGTGCTGTCCAGAGCAGCCCAATGGAGCACTCTGATTGGGCTAAAACATTGTCGCGGGTGGTTCTGGGTACATATTGTCCGGCCCCCGTTCCCTCCCTCCCTCCGTGAAGGCAAGGGCAGACAATTGTTTCGCGCCTTTTTTCCTGAGTTACCTGTGCGGACGCCATACCACCGCAAGCATGGAGCCCGCTCAGGTAACCGTCACCGTATGTCTCCTGGGTGCTGGCAGACGCGGTACGGCATTGCTACACAGTAGCAGCAACCCATTGCCTTCTGGCAGCAGACGGTGCAGTATGACTGGTACCCGTCCTCGTCATGTCCGAGGTGCTCCTGGCCACGTCGGCTGGGAGCGCCTGGGCAGACATGGGCGCAGGGACTAAATTTTTGGTGACTTGACCAGGTCATTCTCTTTAGTCCTGCAGTCAGTCGTATTGAACCGTCTAATGGTGAGCAAGCAGGCAATACGGATTGCTAGCAGTCGTATTGTACCATCTTCTGCCGGGCAGGCAAGAGATGACGATGGCTAGCAATCGTATTGTACCATCTTCTGCCGGGCAGGCAAGAGATGACGATGGCTAGCAATCGTACTGTGCCATCTTCTGCCAGGCAGGCAAGAGATGAGGATGGCTAGCAGTCGTACTGTGCCATCTTCTGCCGAGCAGCCATGAGATGTGGATGGCTTGCAGTCCTTCTGCACCGTCTGCTGCCAGCCAAAGATGTAAAAGATAGATGGAGTGGATCAAAACAAGAAATAGACCAGATTTGTTTTGTACTCATTTGCCTCCTGCCCTGTCTAGGGGACTCATTCCTCTAGGTCACACTGCAGTCACTCACAGAGAAGGTGCTGCGAGGTAGATCTAGCCATGTATCAATCAGAGGCCAGGCTAACCTCCTTGTTCCAATAAGAACAATAACTTAGGTGCACCATTTCTTATTGGAACCCTCCGTGAAGTCCTGCCTGAAATACTCCTTGATGTAAAGCCACCCCCTTTGTGGATTTTAGCCTCCTGAAGCCAACCCTGTAAGCCGTGTCGTCAGTCGCCCCTCCCTCCGTCAGAGCAACGGCAGACAATCATTCCGCGCCTTTTTTCTGTGCGGACGCCATACCAAGGCAAGCATGGAGTCCGCTCAGCTCACTTTGGCAATTAGGAGCACATTAAACACCACACGCATTATCCAGCAGTATATGCAGCACCAGAACCTGGCAAAGCGCTACCGGGCGAGGAGGCGACGTCAGCGCGGTCACGTGAGTGATCAGGACATGGACACAGATTTCTCTGAAAGCATGGGCCCTGCCAATGCATGCATAATGGTGCTAATGGGGCAGGTTCATGCTGTGGAACGCCGATTCTGGGCTCGGGAAACAAGCACAGACTGGTGGGACCGCATAGTGTTGCAGGTCTGGGACGATTCCCAGTGGCTGCGAAACTTTCGCATGCGTAAGGGCACTTTCATGGAACTTTGTGACTTGCTTTCCCCTGCCCTGAAGCGCATGAATACCAAGATGAGAGCAGCCCTCACAGTTGAGAAACGAGTGGCGATAGCCCTGTGGAAGCTTGCAACGCCAGACAGCTACCGGTCAGTTGGGCATCAATTTGGAGTGGGCAAATCTACTGTGGGGGCTGCTGTGATGCAAGTAGCCCACGCAATCAAAGATCTGCTGATATCAAGGGTAGTGACCTTGGGAAATGTGCAGGTCATAGTGGATGGCTTTGCTGCAATGGGATTCCCTAATTGTGGTGGGGCCATAGACGGAACCCATATCCCTATCTTGGCACCGGAGCACCAAGCCGGCGAGTACATAAACCGCAAGGGGTACTTTTCAATAGTGCTGCAAGCTCTGGTGGATCACAAGGGACGTTTCACCAACATCAACGTGGGATGGCCGGGAAAGGTACATGACGCTTGCATATTCAGGAACTCTGGTGTGTTTCAAAAGCTTCAAGAAGGGACTTTATTCCCAGACCAGAAAATAACTGTTGGTGATGTTGAAATGCCTATATGTATCCTTGGGGACCCAGCCTACCCCTTACTGCCATGGCTCATGAAGCCGTACACAGGCAGCCTGGACAGCAGTCAGGAGCTGTTCAACTACAGGCTGAGCAAGTGCAGAATGGTGGTAGAATGTGCATTTGGACGTTTAAAGGCGCGCTGGCGCAGTTTACTGACTCGGTTAGACCTCAGCGAAACCAATATTCCCACTGTTATTACTGCTTGCTGTGTGCTCCACAATATCTGTGAGAGTAAGGGGGAGACGTTTATGGCGGGGTGGGAGGTTGAGGCAAATCGCCTGGCTGCTGGTTATGCGCAGCCAGACACCAGGGCGGTTAGAAGAGCACAGGAGGGTGCGGTACGCATCAGAGAGGCTTTGAAAACCAGTTTCATGACTGGCCAGGCTACGGTGTGAAAGTTCTGTTTGTTTCTCCTTGATGAAACCCCCCGCCCCTTGGTTCACTCTACTTCCTTGTAAGCTAACCACCCTCCCCTCCTCCCTTTGATCACCTCTTGCAGAGGCAATAAAGTCATTGTTGCTTCACATTCATGCATTCTTTATTCATTCATCACACAAATAGGGGGATGACTACCAAGGTAGCCCAGGAGGGGTGGTGGAGGAGGGAAGGAAAATGCCACACAGCACTTTAAAAGTTTACAACTTTACAATTTATTGAATGACAGCCTTCTTTTTTGGGGGCAATCCTCTGTGGTGGAGTGGCTGGTTGGCCGGTGGCCACCCCACCGCGTTCTTGGGCGTCTGGGTGTGGAGGCTATGGAACTTGGGGAGGAGGGCGGTTGGTTACACAGGGGCTGTAGTGGCAGTCTGTGCTCCAGCTGCCTTTGCTGCAGCTCAACCATACACTGGAGCATACTGGTTTGGTCCTCCAGCAGCCTCAGCATTGAATCCTGCCTCCTCTCATCACGCTGTCGCCACATTCGAGCTTCAGCCCTCTCTTCAGCCCGCCACTTACTCTCTTCAGCCCGCCACTTACTCTCTTCAGCCCGCCACCTCTCCTCCTGGTCATTTTGTGCTTTCCTGCAGTCTGACATTATTTGCCTCCACGCATTCGTCTGTGCTCTGTCAGTGTGGGAGGACAGCATGAGCTCGGAGAACATTTCATCTCGAGTGCGTTTTTTTTTCTTTCTAATCTTCACTAGCCTCTGGGAAGGAGAAGATCCTGTGATCATCGAAACACATGCAGCTGGTGGAGAAAAGAAAAGGGACAGCGGTATTTAAAAAGACACATTTTATAAAACACTGGCTACACTCTTTCAGGGTAAACCTTGCTGTTAACATTACATACATAGCACATGTGCTTTCGTTACAAGGTCGCATTTTGCCTCCCCCCACCGCGTGGCTACCCCCTCAACCCTCCCCCCTCCCTGTGGCTAACAGCGGGGAACATTTCTGTTCAGCCGCAGGCAAACAGTCCAGCAGGAATGGGCTCCTCTGAGTGTCCCCTGAAGAAAAGCACCCTATTTCAACCAGGTGACCATGGATTATATCTCACTCTCCTGAGGATAACACATGAATGGATGTTGCTTGAATGCCAGCAAACATACACTGCAATGCTTTGTTGTACAATGATTCCCGAGTACGTGTTACTGGCCTGGAGTGGTATAGTGTCCTACCATGAAGGACGCAATAAGTCTGCCCTCCCCAGAAACCTTTTGCAAAGGCTTTGGGAGTATATCCAGGAGAGCCGCGAATGCCAGGGCAGAGTAATCCTTTCACATGCTTGCTTTTAAACCATGTATAGTATTTTAAAAGGTACACTCACCGGAGGTCCCTTCTCTGCCTGCTGGGTCCAGGAGGCAGCCTTGGGTGGGTTCAGGGGGTACTGGCTCCAGGTCCAGGGTGAGAAACAGTTCCTGGCTGTCGGGAAAACCGGTTTCTCCACTTGCTTGCTGTGAGCTATCTACAACCTCCTCCTCATCATCATCTTCTTCGTCCCCAAAACCTGCTTCCGTATTGCCTCCATCTCCATTGAAGGAGTCAAACAACACGGCTGGGGTAGTGGTGGCTGAACCCCCTAAAATGGCATGCAGCTCATCATAGAAGCGGCATGTTTGGGGCTCTGACCCGGAGCGGCCGTTCGCCTCTCTGGTTTTCTGGTAGGCTTGCCTCAGCTCCTTCAGTTTCACGCGGCACTGCTTCGGGTCCCTGTTATGGCCTCTGTCCTTCATGCCCTGGGAGATCTTGACAAAGGTTTTGGCATTTCGAAAACTGGAACGGAGTTCTGATAGCACGGATTCCTCTCCCCATACAGCGATCAGATCCCGTACCTCCCGTTTGGTCCATGCTGGAGCTCTTTTGCGATTCTGAGACTCCATCATGGTCACCTCTGCTGATGAGCTCTGCATGGTCACCTGCAGCTTGCCACGCTGGCCAAACAGGAAATGAGATTCAAAAGTTCGCGGTTCTTTTCCTGTCTACCTGGCCAGTGCATCTGAGTTGAGAGTGCTGTCCAGAGCGGTCAAAATGGAGCACTCTGGGATAGCTCCCGGAGGCCAATACCGTCGAATTGTGTCCACAGTACCCCAAATTCGACCCGGCAAGGCCGATTTAAGCGCTAATCCGCTTGTCAGGGGTGGAGTAAGGAAATCGATTTTAAGAGCCCTTTAAGTCGAAATAAAGGGCTTCATCGTGTGGACGGGTGCAGGTTTACATCGATTTAATGCTGCTAAATTCAACCTAAAGTCCTAGTGTAGACCAGGGCTCAGAGAACTTGTACTGGCTGATAGTTTTGATTGGCTTGCAGCCTGCAGATAGCACTCCATGCACAGAAGGCCCTCGGTCTCTCAGGAGAGTGTCTTTTCATCAAAATACATACCCTGGCCAAAATGCCCCTATTTCCAAGCCATCCTGCCCACCATAGTGTTTGATGTGTACAAAATCGAGGATCCAAGTGTCAGCCTGAGACTCAGTTTAATGGCACTTCATAGGGACAGCACTCAGCTGAGGCTGTCTGGATAGAGACACACTAGCATAAATAGCCCCTGAAAAGAAGCTTACTAAAGCTAGGCATTCAGTGTAAACATCAGGAACCCATTTTACAAACAATCACTTGGAAACCTGGGGAAATGTGACTCTGGACACCAAGACCAACAAGTCCATCAAAGAATACTACGAATGGCAGCACTTGCCGAGCTTCTGGCAGCAATAAGTGCTATTGAAAATGGAGGCGAGCTAGGCACTCGGTAGCAACACCCTAGAAATTAAAATACCTCTCAGGTCAATGGAACCTGAAACTCTATGCTAGAGACACGATCTGTCCTCAAGGCTACTAGCTAAACATACATCTCAGGTAATCCACAGAATGCATTGATCATCAAGCTAGTGTGGAGCTTTATACTGAAGCCCAATTATTATTGATTGCCTTCTGGATACATAAGTTTTAAAGGTCAAAAGGGACCACTAGTCTCACCTCCTGTAAAAACACAGGACATAGAATTTCACCCACTTAACTTCCACATAAAGCCTAGATGTTGTGGTTGAGCTATAATGTACCTTTTAAAGAGACACCCAATCTTGATGTAGCGACTTCACACGAGGGAGAATCCACCATCTCCCTCGGTACTTACAAGAGGTTTGTTTGTTCGTATGCATGTATGGGAAGACTTTTCATCACTGGATGTTTCCTTCAATTTGCTCTTTTTTCACTATAGCCTGCAAACAACAATTCATTGGTGTCCAGCAGTTAGTAAGGCCAACTCCACCAGGAACATCAGAAAAGTCACTGGAGATATGAGAATCCTAAAACAAAGAACAGGGTTGGGATTTTCGAAGCTGCCTGTGGGATTTGGATGAATCTCCCTAACAATTAATAGAAAATCTGGCCCCAGCTGTGGGGATTGACATTAGGAAATATGGCCCATGAATCCTTCTGAAAACGTGTGTGTCAAATCTCCTGGGCTGCTTTGAAAATCTCCACCCAGATGCCTTCTAGATGTTCACCAATTCCTAAAACCTTGCAACAGAGAGAAAGTTACGTATGTATACAAATATTAAAAGTGTCCGAGAATGCTGGATGTTTTAAATTTTTGCCACCAGAAATCTTCCTTTACTTTAATATAAGGTCACAACCAGGGACCATTAAGATGCAGCAGGAAACCGTATAATCCACCGGGAAATACCAGTCAAGATACTGTACATTCTGTTATAATTGCCATTGCGTGCTTAGTACTCTAACACGCCTACTACCCCCGCTCCCTGGTTTCCATTTTTTCCAGACTGTCATTCGCCAGCTCCCTCTTAGTGAATCTACAGCACAATATTTATTTATGCTCTTGATTTAGACATTTGCATCAGTATTCTAGACACGTTTGGCTCATTCTCTCCTCAGCTTCAGCCCATTTATGCCCTGATCCAACAAAGCACATAAGCAGAGGCTTATTTTGAAGCATGTGAGTTGTCCCAGCGACTTGGACGAGAAGTCAATTGACTTGGGAACTACTCATGTACTGAGCACAGGTTTACTTGAGTCCAGGTCCTAGACAACAGTTTATATGCCATATTTATGGTCCTTACAAGTGTCACGTTGCTCCTGTACATTGAATTGAGACAGGCTTACATGACCTTACCTCTCCGTGAGCTGCTTATCAGTCTAGACAATGGTTGCTGTAGGCAGAAGAATTCTAGAGTTATCTAGTGCTCCACATATGAAGCATGGAGGAAAATTGGTCTCCCGCTCTCTCATGCCCTCTACTCCTTCTTCTCCTCAGGCAACTGATGGTGACAAGCACTACTCTTAGGCAACCCCAAGTATCCAAAAGCACCACCCTTTGCCCAGGCAGCAGCAGCTGGCCATTCCCATCGTGCCAGCCAGCAACTCCTTAAGAGGTGTGATGTGGGTTATGCAGGCAGGAGATGCCTGGTTTACAAGGACCCCAGCCAAATACATAGGAGTAGCAGGTTCTATTGGCGAATGGGAGGAGGGGGAGGTACGACTTAGATTTGCAAGTTATAGATAGGAGTTCTAGTCCTCCCTGGGCCACAAGTGACCTTGTGAAACTACCATTTCCGTAAAATGGGATGGAGGCACTGGTAATGGCTTCCCTCCTAGAGTGGGGTTGAGGCCTTGCTCAGTAACATGGGTTGCAAAGAACACAGGAATAGCGGAAGAGTTGAGAGCACAACTCATAGGCTCCTAGTGCACCTTCTGTTAAGTCAAAGGCTCTTTTGATGGGAAAATAAGATGGGGGAGGATCTGTTTTATTTGTGTCCTGCCAAGCGGCTTGGTTCTCTGTGTCTGCTTCAGCCTGATGCAGGAGATCAGTGGGCCCTGGAAGCATGCCCAGTGCAGAAGGAAAGTCTAGACATTAAAAGCAAAGCTCTAACAATAGCAATTTTCAGGGGGACAACCAAAGCAACTCTTGAACCCCACTGCTGGGAACTCCAGAGCACTTTTGCCCATCTGCCCCTAGATTAATAATGCCATGTACCATGTGTTTTGTGATATACTTGCATGAAAGCTGTCCTATAGCAACAACATTTATTATCTGATCACCTGATTTTAGGATTATACTGCCTTCAAGGTCATTAACGTGGAGCATGAACAAATACTGCCTGAATAATGATGGCTGATCTTCCTGGTTTCTTTTATTGACACCTTTTATTTCCTACCCTCAAGCACATGATAACTATTTCAACAGGCCTCTCCTCCACACCCTGCTTTCTGTCTTAGTAGGTCAATCAGTTGTGTGTACTGACTGTTTCTCTCATCTTCAGATAGAAGAAATAATCTCTCTCATTCTTGTCTAGTAGTCCTGCAACATGCTTAAAGAATTCAGCCACACTTATTGGACTCGATCTTCCTCACATATTTTTTCCTCCTGATAAACCAGGGGTGGGCAAACTGCCAGCTGATTTAATCCAGCCCACAAGCTCCTGCTGGGGAGTGGAGTCTGGGGCTTGCCCTGCTCCCATGCTCCAGCCGGGGAGTGGGGTCGGGGGCCGCTCCACGTGGCTCCCAGCAGCCATGCGGCTCCAGCTCCTATGTTTAGGGGCAGCCAGGGAGCTCTGAGCACTGCCCCAGCCCCAAGTGCCGCCCCCGGGAACTGCGGCCAGTGGGAGCTGCAGAGGGGACATGCTGCTGCTTCTGGGAGCTCCTCTGCATAGGAGCTGGAGGGGGAACATGCTTCTGCTTCCGGGAGCTGCTTTAGGTAAGCACCACCCAGAGCCTGCACCCCTGAGCCCCTCCTGTGCCCCAACCCCCTGCCCCAGCCCTGATCCCCCTCCCACCCTTGAACCCCTCAGTGCCAGCCCGGAGCACCCTCCTGCACCCAAACCTCTCATCCCAGCCCCACCCCAGAGCCTGCGCCGCCAGCTGAAGCCCTCAACCCCCCCCCCACACACACACACACCAACCTTCTGCCCCAGCCTGGAGCCCCCTCCCCCACACCCTGAACTTATTTCTGGCTCTACCCCAGAGCCCACACCACCACAGCCAGAGCCCTCATCCCCTCCCACATCCCATCCCCAATTTCATGAGCATTTATGGCCCGCCATACAATTTCCAAACCCAGATGTGGCCCTCAGTCCAAAACGTTTGCCCACCCCTGTGAGAAACTAATGCCATAGAAAATTTGGAACAATGAAAATTCATTTCATTTAGAAAACTGGCCGAACAGAACTGCCTTGGAAACTCTCATGAATTCATTTTTCAAGCAGTTCCAAAAATAACACATTACATTTAGATAATGCCTTTCATTCAAACTATGAAACAGGATCATCCAATTAACCAGGGAAATGCAGCCACTGAAATGCTACCACTATTTAATAGTGATACTACACAAGAATTTAAGGTAGGAAGGGAAAAAATGGCATACCCATATCTGGCCTTTTCCACTCAAAACATTGCTTTTGTGAATGAACAAACATGGAATTCTGTCAGATTTTCTGTGAAATCAGGTGATTTATGTGAAATCAAAATGAAATACAAAATCACATTACTATTCAAATGGTGTGACAGCATCAACTCATCCTTATATTTGTGAATTTTATCAAATATGTGATTTTTTATAGCTTATTTTTTGTTCCAGCCACTCAGAATGTTGCACGCTGAACGTCCAGATTGTTGGGTGGTCAGATTATTGATTATTAGAGCTGATTGGGAATTTTTCCAACACAAATTTGTTGTTGGTTTTTTGTTTGGAAAATGCTAGCTCAAAACTGAATTTTTTCCTCAAAATTGACAAAAAACCATTTTGCTTTGAAATTCTAAACAAAAAATTCTGGTTTTCCAGTTCGAAATAATTTTTCGTTTTTTAAATTAAGCCAATTACAGTAAAAAAAATTGTTGTTTGGAAATTATTTTTAAAAAAAACTATTTGATTGGTCTGAACAACAAATTTGTTCTCAATTTTTGGTTTGTGAAAACTTTCAAGATTTTGTTCAACCACAGGGTCTTGATCAGCCGGAAGAGCTGGGAGATTATATGCGGCTTCATAAAATTCCCCTGACAATTTTAGGTGGATATAGTATCTTTAGTTTCCTGTCATAAACTTTGGGGTGATTGCTCCTGTGCACCCTTAAAAAGAGGCTGAATTTCTGTGGTAGGTCATGTATTCCCATTGGAACATCAGTATTACAATTTACTTTTCTCCCAGGCAGGTTGGTAAGTAATTATTTTAGCTTATTGGGATTTCTTTTTATTTTAAAAAGATTATAAAATATTGCTCCCACTAGTGTAAAATAGTGTTGTGGGATGTTTACTGGGAGCATCTCTGATGACTTTTGGGCTAAATTCTGCGCTCATTTATACCCGTGCAACTCTACATAGTCGCATGAGTTCAACAGCGAACAGAATCTGGCCCATTGACTCCCTCACATTGGCTTATATTTCACTCCAGCCATCACTCCCAATCTTTTGTAATCTGCTTTATAATTGGATTCAAATGTATCTTTAATTACATTGGCTAATGTCAATTCCAAAGTAAATAGACCACATTTTTGGGTACCCACTTAAAATTCCAGGAGACAAACAGGGCTGAAGGGCAAAATCTAGAAAGCAACATCACTACAAACTTGGAGTCATTAATTTTGTGCAGTGATAACTTTGTACTCCGAGAGCAATATTCATTATCGGTGGGAGGGGAAGCATCATCCTTAATTAACAGTAAGGCATCATCATCAGCATAAAGTCACAGATTAATGTTCTATCTACAGCATCAGTGTGGTAGTGTTGGGGTTTCCAGTTTAGATGATGTGAAGAGAATACTCTGGTTGTCTGGATGTCACCACCACCACGTGAGAATGACCAAATTTTCAAAAGAATTTTTCAAAACGCTCAGCGTTACCCAGCAACTCTCATTTTAGATACCCCAGCAGTGGCTGGATTTTCAAAAGAGCCCTGGGCCTGTTTAGATGGATGAACGGAAGCAGCGCTCTTTCTAAAACCCAGCTCCAACTGGGGCTTCTGAGCACTTGTGAGAACATGACTGGTTCTTTGGGAATACCTACAGTGTTATGCAAATAGCAACATGGATTGTTCAACAGTGTGCGCAAAAAGCTTGCTTGTAACCCGCGACATGGCATTCCCCCCACTTTGCCCCTTCTAAAAAACCATTAAGCATCATTTTCCAGTCATTACTTTAGAGAATGTGGGTAGGGTTTTCAGAAACACTCACTAATGGCCTAACTCTACTCCAAGTGAAGTCCATGGCTTTGGCCTAGTGAAGACAATGGAAAAGCTCATTGACTTTAATGGGAGCAGAGTTGAGACCAACCGTGAGGTGTTTTTGAAATGTCTACCCTATTAACACAGCACAGAGAGGTTATCCCAGTGGCGATTTCTGCTTTGACTGCACCGTAGCCATTGCATAGATGGTCTTACCATACCTACCAATGGAGCCCCACAGAGGCTACCCATGGGCTGCTGCTGAATGTGCCCAGAACTGCCCCCCTGACAGTACATCAGACAGACCTGGAGGATTACACCCAGAAGGCAGCACATATGCACCAGGCTGGGGAGTGGGACCCCCTCACCCCACTGACAATCTGCCATGGGGTAGGCTTGAGAGGCACAAGAGGGTCATCAGGCCTAAGATCTCTATTGTGGCTATTGGGGTGAGGAAAAACAGCAGCTCTACTGACCCCTCCCTGCATGAGTGGTTCCAAGTCCCTCATCCAAAAACAGAGCATGCACAGAGAGTAGACGGACAGATTTCATTTTTCCTGTCCCCCAAGTGGCTCTGCACTGTGCTCCCTCAGAGAGGTAGTGCAAAATCTCTGCACTACCTAATTCCCATGTAAGCAGGGCTCAGAATTTGCCCTCAGTAATAAAAAAAAACTCTTAAGAAGATCAGAATGGCCATACTGGGTCAGACCAATGGTCCATCTAGCCCAGTGTCCTGTCTTCTGACAGTGGCCACTCCCAGATGCTTCAAAGGCAATGAACAGAACAGGGCAATCATCAAGTGATCCATCTCATCTAGTCCCAGCTTCTGGCACTCAGAGACTAGGGGTACCCAGAGCATGGGGTGCATCCCTGACCATCTTGGCAAGTATCCATTAATGGACCTTTCTTTTTTGAACCCCATTGTAGTTTTGGCCCTCACAACATCTCCTGGCAACGAGTTCCACAGCTTGATTGTGTGTTGTGAAGAAGTACTTCTTTTTGTTTTAAGCCTGCTGCCTATTAATTTCATTGGTGGACTTGTTCTTGTGTTAGGTGAAGGGGTAAACAACACTCCTTATTCACTTTCTCCACAACATTCATACCCCCTCCCCTTATTCATCTCTTTTCCAAGCTGAATACTCCCATTCTTATTAAGCTCTCCTCATAGGGAAGCTGTACCATACCCCATCATTTTGTTACCTTTCTCTCTACCTATTCCATTTCTAATAGGTATTCTTTGAGACGGGGCGACCAGAATTGCACACAGTATTCAAGGGGCATACCATGGATTTAGATAGTGACATGACATTTACTGTCTTATCATCTATCCCTTTCCTAATGGTTCCAAACATTGTTAGCTTCTTTGATTGCCGCTGTACATTGTGGATAATTCTCTGAAACCATTTGCTCAATGACTCCAAGATCTTTCTTGTGATGGCTAATTTAGACCCCATCATTTTGCATGTATAGCTGAGATGGATAAATGCAAAATAATGCAAATTGGAAAACAAAGTTGAATTTCATTTGCCATTTTGCTGCCCAGTCACCCAGTTTTGTGAGATCCCTTTGTAACTCTTTGCAATCTGCTTTGGACTTATCCTAAGTAATTTTGTATCATCTGCAAACTTTGCCACCTCACTGTTTACCCCTTTTTTCCAGATCATTTTTGAATATGTTGAACAGCCCTGGTTCCAGTGCTCTTCTGAAGAGGACCACCAAATTTTTGGTCTGCATGATTTTGGGGCAATTTAGTCTGAGTCTACGTATAGCCATGGGATAAGACATTTTTGAGGGTGGTGGACTGGAATTTCCATGTGTGTTTTTCAAAGATCCAGGTTATGAGCTGTCTCAGACAAGGCTAAGTTTGCCTCTCCTGTTTCTACAGGTGTCTTTTCATCCTGGACAATATAAGCCATTTTATTGGAATGAAAGGACTCTTGGGGGCGTGAGCTGCTGCACACTTGGCCAAACTGTAGTATTTAGTCTGGATTTATAAACTAAACACTATGCAGTTTGAAATCTAAGATGTGATCATTGCTCTGGAAATGTGTTCTCTTAAACTGTTACAAAAGCCAGAGCGCAGTGAAAGTACAGCAGCTAGTCTTAGTCTAGGATACAAGATGATCTCCTCGAGTATTGTCTAGGCCACACATTGTCGAGGCAGGATTTGTTCCTGTTTTAACTCAAGTGACTTAATCAATTAACTTGACTTGTTTCACACGTTTGTGAATGCTAGTCTGACAAGCAAAAACGTTTGTTCCAAGACCCAATCTTTTGTGGTATACTGGAGCTAAGAAAGTGCCCTAGGTTGACCCCTAATGTAAACTACTGTTGTGTCTAGGAATAGGGGAGTACCCCTTTAAATAGTTTGTGAGCCCTCTAGTTACACTCACCCTGTTCTGTGATTTAGAAGGCGATGCATGGGGGTGGAGGGGAGGGTGGGGTCATGTGCCTGAGGCCACATGCCCACACCCCCTCTCCCCTGATTTTTGCCAGGGTTTGCCCTCCCTGTGCAGCAGCTCCTGGAGCTGTGGGGAGAGGCAGCAGCAAACAGCTGGGAGCTGCAGGGAGGGGCTGCTGAGAGTAAAGGGGGGGGGGATGCGACACACTGTTGGGGAGGCAAACCTTCAAATTGTGCCCCCCCCACTCTCAGCAGGTACTTGCAGGTGCCAGGCCTTGCACGTTATGTAGAGTCAGTAAAACTGGTTACTGGGTCTCGCTGCATCTGTGCAGTTCCTTCCTAGTCTGTGTATTGTAGAACAAGCAAAAAGCAAGAACGACTGCAGACATTTGTCCTGCAACAAACCCTTTCATGGAGCACCTAGCCTTGCACTCACAAACGAGTTAGCTACCTCAAGTTAACTAGCAATCAATTAACTCCAGTTAAAAAGAGAAGCAAAACCTTTCTTAGGTCAGATTCACATAGAGGAGCTGGGTTAGGCACATTAAACAAGTACAGTAGAACCTCAAAGATCCGAACACCAGAGTTACAAACTGACCGGTCAACCAGACGCCATGTGTAACCGGAAGTAACCGGTCAGGCAGCAGAAGAGATTAAAAAAAAAACCCACCATACTGGGCCTGGATTGCATCTTAAAGGTGTAGGCCCATTTGGGCGGGCTGTCCCCACTCCACCCTCACCTCCACTTGCAGGGCAGCCACTTACAGTAAGATCCAGGGGTGCCCCAGGCCAAGGCAGCGAGAGACAGCAGTGCTGGAGTCCACATAACTTTCACCCCCTGCCACAGAAGGGGGAACAAGCTGTTTTTTTTCCCCCCTCTCTCACACACCCTGCCCCGAGGGGGACAAGCTTGCGAACTCATGCCGGGGCTGACTAGGTTGCTCAGCTGCTGTGAATCCTGGCCTGCAAGCTGCTGGATCTGGAGCCTGAACTGCACATTGTTCAGAGTTATGAACATTTCAGAGTTACGGACAACCTCCATTCCCGAGGTGTCCATAACTTGGGGGTTTCTACCGTTGCTGGATTTTCAAAAGTGCTCAGTGCTAGCATAGACACTAAGTGAAATAGCCGGGTTTCCATGGGTGCTCAGTACCCAGCAAATCCCACAGAGACCAGCGACGGCTGCTGAGATTGTTTGAGGATCGAGCCCTACAAGTGTAGGGAAGAAAATAAAGTGATGAGCAAGGAGTGGTTTGACTATCTCAGCCATATTTTCCTGGAGGTCTTTGAGTTTAAAGAGGACACAGGCCCATTTACAGTCAGTCATCCTCCCCAGGCAGAGGCCAACCACTAACTGATTTTTGTTGCAGTGATGGGATTGTTGCCGGCACCCAGTGCCGAGAGGCTGAACAACAGCTTGAGTTGGTTCGTTACCCGGTGTGCTACACCCAATAATCACAACGGGGTGGAGAAGCAGAAAAGTTTATTTGCAGCTGCAAAAAGGTACAGGGAGAATAAAATCTCAAATCCTGCACCCAGAGCAGGAAGTTACACAGGCTTTTATACATCCTTTTTCCCAGCATACTTATCCAATAGCAAGCTGCCCCAAGTATCCATATAGCCACCCAATCCAGTTCCCAGCTAGTTCCCTGGTTCTCTGTATCATTTGTTAAACTATACATAAAGCTGCTTTATTCAGCATTGTTCTTCCATATCTGCCCTGTTTGGCCTTGCTTAGTTTCAGGCAGTCTGACTCTGCAACATATTGTTGCAGATCCTCAGCAGAACTGCTGTGTGTGCCTCCAGGCGGGGGGGCCCAAGGACACTTGGGCCTAGTATGCAGAGCTGCTGCGAGTGCCTCCGGTCGGGAGGGGGGGCCAAGGACACCTGGGCCTGGTGCGAGGGGGCTTCATCGACACTCGTGGTCTTCCATCCCCTCGAGTTACCTAGTGACCATGCCCCAGTGTCCCCAACAGGATCCTAATCCATGGCTTAGGCCAACAAAAACCAGACATGCTCATTTACCCTTCCCTGAATTTGTGTATGGAGGGCCTGATCCAAAGCCTGCTAACGTAAATGAGAACCTTTCCATTGACTTCAGCTCTTGCTCATAGTGAACAAGTTTCTTTTAGCACAGAGCATGCTTTGCAGTTTGGCTAAAGGGGACTTTGTTGAATTGCACGCACACACGTCAGCAAATCTGTGCACGTTTTAAAAAAAATCCAAACCTCCATATGCAATTTGTCATTTGAAAAGTTTATTGAAAAACAAATGACACAGCTGCAATGTTTATTTTCAACAGAAAATATGTGCACCTGTAGTCTACTTTTGCAACAGTGCTGAGCCACTGTTAGCATGAAATACATATTTATGCTTGTTGTACATATTCTTGGTCCCCCCCCCCGCCCCTTGTAAAACTTTGCTTGCTGATAGTACACAATTCTTGCGTAACTTTGCCAGAGAGTGTGTGGATCGCTAACTCTCACTAGCTCATGCAAGTAGCCTCACCGGTTTCAATGCAACTACGTCCATGAAAAATTGCTCAACATGAATTAAGGCTGTACAATCTGGCATCAAAGTAGGTACAGGTGTGTTTTTAGATGCATTCTTCAGGGCACTATTTTTAACATTTTGGTCAAGATAGTCAAAAAATAGGAGCCTACTGATAAATGAACAGAGATGCCTATTTGAAGGGTCTGTCTTCACTGCAGGGTGAACTCAGGCTATTACCTGGGTGTTGCCCTAACCCTCTTCCCATCCACACACCAACCCTCTCATCACAATGTGGTGGTGTGGCTAGCGGGGGATGGGGTTAGAGCATGGGTTGTGCTTTCACTCGGGGTAGAATCTACCCACTTTGCAGTGAGGATGCAGGCTAAATCATTTGAACGCCGATAGTCCTCCAATACCTTCCCACAATTCCCCCCCAATGCCCAGAGGGACAGACAAGTTCTCCCCCCCATTCACTACGAAGGAATCAGAGTGGCTCAGCTTACTGGAGGACAAAGAATCATGGGATATGTTCCCAGAAGTCCTTGCAACACCGATGGAGGGTTTATAGCACCAGTGAGGACACAGTAACTTGGGTAGGACTTCGCAGTGTGGCTGTTCCCAGACGGCTCAGGCCAACCTCGGTGCACAGACTGAGGTGCTGAACTCCTGGGCTAACTCTGCAGTGAAGTCATATCCACAGTGGGTGGTAACATTCATCCTACAAAGGCACATGGCTGTGGCAGTCTAGCCCTTGTAATTCATAAGCACAAACTTTTCCCATTCCAGGTGCTAACAGGCATTAGCAAATGGATACATCAGGTGTTCTTGTGATTAACATATAATTGCAATGAAAAGCTGATCCCAGCTGATGAAGATTGGTAGTCCAGTTGGAATAATAAATTTGTTTTTGCTAGGAGAGATGGATTTACTGGTGAGGTCAATAGTATTCCATAATTTTTGTGATTATACTTTCAGTGACCAGAATTAATACTTACTTTTAATTCCTGATGGGGCTCTAATCCTGTTTCTGCCACCGCTCTGCTGTGAGGCTTAAGGCAGCTCTCTTACACCAAGATTTTCAGAAGTCTAGTCCATTCTGGGGGACTTGCATGAGATGCCTTAAAGGAGCCAGATTTTCAAAAGGTGGTGAATTACCACCCTCTGAAAAGCAAGGTTGTTGAAGAGATCTCAAAATTGGACACCCACATATGGAGGCAGCCAAAAGTCACTAGTTAGTTCTGAAAATCCTGTCCCTCAACTTTTTGAAGCTCAGTTTCCCTATTTGTAACATGGGACTAATGAGGTGTGTCAGAAATGCAGGGCTGGAAAGGAGAGGTCATCTAGTCCACCCCCATGCACTGAGTCAGACCACATCTATCATCCTTTGTAAAACTCTGAGCTCTACAGCTGGAAAGAGCTATATGAAAGTATTAATTATTATTGCTGTAACTTGTTACCGTAACAGTGCAATGCTGTTTAATTTGGTTTGGGACAGGGGAATACAGGAGAGCGCACCATCAATTCCGGTGAATTGCTTGCAAGGTTATTCATTTTAATGCTCTTTGTCATGCACAAGCTCCCGTAACTGCTAGCATTTCCAAGGCAAGAAGCTGCCTTTATGGACTAGATTTCAGGCAGCACTGGGTTAAATTACACTGATGTTGGGTTTGTAACCATCCCCCATTTGAAACAAAGGTCAGTTGAAAGCCCCAACAAGTTCCGAAGGGGGAGAAAGAGGTTAATGTGTTTAGAGTACGTTAAAGTTTTAAGATTAACTAAAAGAAAGAGAAAAAACCCAGCTGCTAATGGCAAAAGAATAGTGGAGAGGCATTATTATATTACGGTTAATGCGCATAAAGCAGCTCCTATTGAAAAGGGATGGCAGGTTTACATCCTATTAAATGCATCAAAGCAGCACTTCAATTACAAACCCTTTTATATGCACATTTTAACAAATATGTCTTTGATAATGGAGCGCAGCAGTAGCTTTCTAAATGTTAAACCAGAGCCGCACTATATATCACAAAGGTAGAAAAAAGGAAAAACACTGGAAGGAGGTAACTGTTGGTGGGGGTCTATTTCAATATTTGCATTTCTTTTGTTGGCCACAAGACTGGAGTTTACTAAGCATTTCAATCTGCACAAGAGACAGGAGTAGAATAGCAAAACCAGTGAAAGTAGCTCTAGGGCTGCCAGGTCGTTATCTTTGCGAAGTTATGTCACAGCACATGTATTAATCATAATGATAATAAAACCCCATGGGTATGTTTGGTCAGGATCTTGTTTGTGCAACAAACAGTTCCATCCACATCTGAATCCAATCCAAAGGGGGCCCAATATAATTCCCAACTGGACCAAGCGACAGTACAATAGGCTGGATTTCCGGTCCCACTGATTCACAAATGAAACTACCGTTGAGCCGCACTGGGTTCCTTGGACCACCGTGAGTAAAGCGCCACTCAGTGTGAGAAAGTGACAAAATCTGATCCACCGGGAACAGCAGCAGGCTGGCCCCTCAATCCACAATGCTCAAAGTAAAATCTAGACTTAAGGTAAGCCCAAGATGCAACATTTCACTGCAGACTGATCTATCCCAAAATTCATGATGTTTAAGCTGACTCAACTCTGGATCCAAAGTAGAGAGCAAGAGAGCTCAGAAGCAAAAGTTGCCTCCAGGTTCAGATTGGGAAGGGGGGACACAAAGTTCATAGATTTTTAAGGCCAGAGTGGACCATTATGACCATCTACTCTAACCTCTTGTACAACACAAGAATTTCACTCAGGGACTCCTGCAGTGAGCCCAGTAACTGGTGAGTAATTTTGAGAGACAGACAGACAGACACACACACACACACACAAAGTTTTTAAGTGATGGCAAAAATCACTACATCCCTTGGATGTTATTCCAGTGGTCAGTTACTCTCACGGTTAAATGTGTGCCTTATTTCTAGTTTTTACTTGTCTAACTTTGCCATTGGAGTTTAGAGCCAGAATTTTCATTCAGGAAAACAGAGGGAGTTTGCCTGGGAGTTCACCTAGGGGGGAGTTCCTACAGAGTTTGTATCTTTCAGGCTTCTGTGAGCAGTGAAAGCATCATCTGGAGAGGCTCTCAGAAGACAGACATTATGGACAGTGAGCAGTCAGCTGTGACCTGCACAGGATGTGCCATGTTAGTCTTTCTCCCAGAGGACAGAAGCAACTTCGTCTGTATGAAGCGCAAGCTGGTCTCCATATTGGAAGAGAAGGAGAAAGGACTAGAGGCCCAAGTATCAACCCTGACTTGCATCAGAGAAAAGAAAGACTTTCTGGATTGAAGTCAGCGTTTGGTACTGCAGGTACAGCATGCTGAAGAATCAGAGAGGGCAATGCAGAACAGGGAAGAAGACTGGCAGCATGTGACCTCCAGAAGAAGAGAAGGAGAACCCATGTACCTCCAATGCAGACAGAGATAAGAAACTGTTTTCAGGCTCTCTGCACAGGTACTATGTTGGAGAATAGTTTGGAAGAGTTATCTGAGGGAAGGGATCAGAGAGAGATCCCATCTACTGGAAGGGACAGGGATAGGAGTTTCACGACCACCACTCCCAAGAGTAGGAGATAGATGGTGGTGGTAGGGGACTCCCTCCTAAGAGGGACAGAGTCATCCATCTGCCATCCAGACCGGGAAACTCGAGAAGTGTGCTGCTTGCCTGGAGCTAGAATTCAGGATGTGACAGAGTGTCTGCTGAGATTGATCAAGCCCTCGGATCGCTACCCCTTCCTACTTCTCCACATGGGCATCAATGATACTGCCAGGAATGACGTTGAGCGGGTCACTGCAGACTACATGGCTCTGGGAAGAAGGATAAAGGAGTTTGAGGTGCAAGTTGTGTTCTCATCCATCCTCCCTGTTGAAGGAAAAAGGCCCAGGTAGGGACCGTTGAATTGTGGAGGTGAATGTGTGGTTATGCAGGTGGTGTCAGAGAGGGCTTTGGATTCTTTGACCATGGGATGTTGTTCCAGGAAGAAGGATTGCTAGGAAGAAATGGGATCAGGATCCACCTACCAAAGAGAGGGAAGCGCATCTTTGCGGGCAGACTTGCTAACCTAGTGAGGAGGGCTTTAAATTAGGTTTGCCGGGCGATGGAGACCTAAGCCCTGAGGTAAGTGGGGAAGTGGGATACTGGGAGGAAACAAGGAGGAGGATGGAACAGGGGAGACCTCCTGATTCATACTGAGAAAGTAGGGCAATTGGCTAGTTATCTTATCTTGGGTGCCTGTACACAAATGCAAGCGTCTGGGGAACAAACAGGAAGAATTGGAGGTCCTGGCACAGTCAAGGAACTAGGATGTGATTGGAACAACAGAGACTTGGCGGGGTAACTCACATGACTGGAGCACTGTCATGGGCAGGTATACACTGTTCAGGATGGACAGGCAGGGGAAAAAATGTCAGAGCGGTATGATTGATCAGAGCTCCAGTACGAAACTGGAGAAAAGCCTGTTGAGTCTTTGGGTTAAAGTTTAGAGGCGAGAGCAACATGGGTGATGTCGTGGTGGGCATATAGTATAGACCACCAGACCAGGAGGATTAGATAGATGAGGCTTTCTTCAGACAATTAACAGAAGTTTCCAGATCACAGGCCCTGGTTGTCCTGGTGGGGGGACTTCTGACATCTGCTGGGAGAGCAATACAGCAGTGCACAGACAATCCAGGAAGTTTTTGGAGAGTGTTGGAGACAACTTCCTGGTGCAAGTGCTGGAGGAACCAACTAGGGGCCATTCTCCTCTTGACCTGCTGCTCAAACAGGGAAGAATTGGTAGGGGGAAGTACAAGTAAGTGGCAACCTGGGCAGCAGTGACCATGAGATGGTTGACTTCAGGATCCTGACACGGGGAAGAAAGGAGAGCAGCAGAATCAGATCCTGGACTTCAGAAAAGCAGACTGACTCCCTCAGGGAACTGATGGCCAGGATCCCCTGGGAGTCGAATATGAGGGGGAAAGGAGTCCAGGAGAGCTGGCTGTATTTTAAAGAAGCCTTATTGAGGATGCAGGAACAAACTATCCTGATGGTGCAGAAAGGATTGAAAATATGGCAGGCGACCAGCTTGGCTTAACAGAGAAATCCTTGATGAGCTTAAACACGAAAAGGAAGCTTACAAGAAGTGGCAACTTGTTCAGATGACTAGGGAGGAGTATAAATATATTGTTCAAGTATGCAGGGGTGTAATCAGGAAGGCCAAAGCACAACTGGAGTTATAGCTAGCAAGGGATGTGAAGGGTAACAACAAGGGTTTCTACAGGTATGTTAGCAACAAAAAGAAGGTCAGGGAAAGCGTGGGACCCTTACTGAATGGGGGAGGCAACCTTCTGTCAGATGTGGAAAAAGTTGTATTGAATGCTTTTTTTGCACCATGGTCTTCACAGAAAAGGTCAGCTCCCAGATTGCTTCACTGGGCAGCACAATATGGGGAGGAGGAGAGCAGCCCACAGTGGTGAAAGAGCAGGTTAAGGACTATTTAGAGAAGCTGCACATGCACAAGTACATGGGGCCAGATTGAATGCATCTGAGGGTGCTGAGGGAGTTGGCTGATGTGATTGCAGAGCCATTGGCCATTATCTTTGAAAACTCGTGGTGATTGGGGAGGTCCTGGATGATTGGAAAAAGACAATTACAGAGCCCATCTTTTAAAAAAAGGGAAGAAGGAGAATCAGGGGAACTACAGACTGGCCAGCCTCACCTCAGTCCCTGGAAAAAAAAAATCATGGAGCAGGTCCTCAAGGAATCCATTTTGAAGCACTTGGAGGAGAGGAAGCTGATCAGGAACAGTCAACATGGATTCACCAAGGGCAAGTCATGCCTGACCAACCTGATTGACTATGATGAGAAAACTGGCTCTGAGGATATGGGAAAAGTGGTGGATGTGATATATCTTGACTTTAGCAAAGCTTTTGATACGGTCTCCAACAGTATTCTTGCCAGCAAGTTAAAGTATGGATTGGATGAATGGACTATGAGGTGGATAGAAAGCAGGCTAGATTGTCAGGCTCAACAGGTAGTGATCAACGGCTTGATGTCTAGTTGGCTGCTGGTATCAAGTGGAGTGCCCCAGCATTTGGTCCTGGGGCTGGTTTTGTTCAACATCTTCATTAATGATCTGGATGATGGGATGGATTGCACCCTCAGCAAGTTCACAGATGACACTAAGCTGGGGGGGGAAGAGTTAGATATACTGAAGGGTAGGGATAGGGTCCAGAGTGACCTAGACAAATTGGAGGATTGTGCTAAAATAAATCTCAAGTGCAGAGTCCTGCACTTAGGATGGAAGAATCCCATGGACTGCTACAGGCTGGGGACCGACTGGCTAAGCGGCAGTTCTGCAGAAAAGAACCTGGGGATTACAGTGGATGAGAAGCTGGATATGAGTCAGTGTGTTGTTGTTGCCAAGAAGGCTAACGGCATATTGGGCTGCCTTAGTAGGAGCATTGCCAGCAGATCAAGGGAAGTGATTATTCCCCTCTATTTGGCACTGGTGAGGCCATGTCTGGAGTACTGCGTCCAGTTTTGGGCCCCCCACAGATGTCAAGGATGTGGACAAATTGGAGAGAGTCCAGCGGAGGGCAACAGAAATGAGGAGAGGCTGAGGGAACAGGGCTTATTTAGTCTGCAGAAGAGAACAGTGATTTGATAGCAGCCTTCACCTACCGGAAGGGGGTTCCAAAGAAGATGGAGCTCGGCTGTTCCCAGTGGTGGCAGATGACAGAACAATGGTCTCAAGTTGTAGTGGGGGGAGGGTCTAGGTTGGATATTAGGAAACACTATTTCACTGGGATGGTGGTGAAGCACTGGAATGGGTTACCTAGGGAGGTGGTGGAATCTCCATCCTTAGAGGTGTTTAAGGTCCGGCTTGACAAAGCCCTGGCTGGGATGATTTAGTTGGTGTTGCTCCTGCTTTGAGCAGGGGGTTGAACTAGGTGACCTCCTGAGGTCTCTTCCAACCTTAATTTTCTATGAGGTTCATCTCTAGCCTAACCATTGTGCAAAACTTAGCATGGATTCTACCTCAGTGTGGATTGGAGTCCAAACATGAATTATTTCAGGTAGCAGGATGCGGCAAGCCAAATTCCATTTATAAGGATCAGATTTTATTGTGATGTATGTGAAGGAGCCTATTACTGTGGTAGTAAATGAACGGCTATTAGCTTTTTGCTGGTTCAAGACCAATTAACTGAATAGAAATTCATAAATCAAAAATAAAATTGTGAAAAAAAATTACCGATTAATAAATTCTGCTCAGCCTTCGTTCCCCTGGTGACTCGGTCCTGCAAGCTGTAGCTATTTAGTGAAATTAAATTTATACGCAGTGCACCTTTGCAGCCAAGGAAGCACAAGCTCGGATGGCCATGCTATACAAGATGGACACCCTTCTCGTTTAGTCTTCACAAAAAGCATGGCTTGAAGGACATCACATCCATGCCCCAATGGGCCAGATCCTCAGCTGGTCTAAACGGATGTAAATGGAACAATTCCAGTGGACCAGATCCTGAACTGGCATAAATAGATACAAGCTCAAATGACGCTTATGGATGTCCACTGCTTTGCATCAACTAAGGCTGGGCCTAATATGTCTAGGCACTCAGCCCTTCTCTTCCACATTCTAATCAACCACCACAATCGCAGCTGATGAACTTGGCATAAAGAGAGTTCCCTGGGCTGGAGACTGCAGCAGTGCCGCCAGCAGCTCTTCGTGGTGTGAAGGGACCGTTCCTAGGGCCAGGCTTATTTGTGCTGATTTCTCCCCCCCCCCCCATTCTTTTCCAGCTGCCTTTACTAGCACAGTGGGACTAAATACAAATCACTGTGGTGATTAGCTGCAAATAATTGCTTTGGCAACAGATTCTGTGTCCCAAGCAAACGAAGCGCTGTTGCTCATGGAGCTGCGGACAGCATGGTCCTGCGCCTCACAGCTGTCCTCTGGAGCAGGGGCTCTCAACTGCTCTTTCTGAGGCCCTCCCAACATGCTATAAAAACTCCACGGCCCACCTGTGTTTCTGCAGATAAAAGCCAGGGCTGGCATTAGGGGGTAGCGAGCAGGGCAATTGCCCGAGGCCCCATGCTACAGGGGCCCCCGCAAAGCTATATTTCTTAGGCTTCAGCCCCGAGTGGTGGGGCTCAGAGCCCCAGGCTTCAACCCCATGCACTTGGGCTTTGGGTTTCTGCCCTGGGCCCCAGCGAGTCTAATGCTGGCCCTGCTTGGCTGACCCCCTGAAACCTGCTTGTGGTGCCCCCCCCCTCCAGGGGCCCCCAGTCCCCTGGTTGAGAACCGCTGCTCTGGAGCAATGAGTGTTTAAAAGGTTTCAATGTCACTCAGAGATTTAAAGCAAACAGAAGGAGATGAACTAGATGAACTGTGGCAGAAGGCAGAGGTCCTGCTACCGGTGGTGATGGGGTATATTACCTTTCCCCATAGTTCTGCAGACTACCATAGGGCTATTTACCAAATAAGGTACTACTCGGTGTAAGTATGGCAGAAACAGGCCCAATAATTAAAGAGAGCTGTCCACTGATTCACACTAACTATCTAGTCACCATATAATATGATTCTCAACCAGTCCCCTCTCCCCCAGGCCGGTTTCTCCAAAAGTCTGAACAAAAAGACAATCTGAAGAGTAACAAATCAAGGGAAGCGCAAATGCCAGAGCTGAGAAGCCCTTGTGTAAAATGCTTTGCCACCTTCTGAACTGAGGGGCCACTTGCTCAAAGCCCATTGCTTATTGCATCTCGGGTAGTCTCACTTGGTGGTTCAGAAGAAGTGGAGATAACAGTACCATCACTGAAACCACCCTATAAGAATATCATTACAATTGGGGTGTTAGTAGATAGCAGTATATGGGTGAGATCCTGGCTCCACAGAAGACAATGGCAAATCTCCCATAGACTTTGAGGGGGCCAGGATTTCAGCCTTCATGTTGAGACGGATTTAGCAGGAGAGTGTCAATGAGGCACTAATCTATAGGCTTCCTCATGACGCTGGGTTTGTTAGGAAAATTTGGACAAACTGGCATAGGCCTGATTATAGCAAAGCACTTCAGAACGTGCTTAATGGAAGTCAGTGGGGCTTAAGCACATGTTCTTGTGTTTTGCTGAATTGGGGCCGTAATCATTATGGAATGAGATAGTCTTTCTCCAGCATCTCCAATGTTGTAGAGTTATGGGAACATATTACAGGTTATAAGCCACCTGATGCAAATGGAACTGGACTATGAAATGACTGAGCAAATTAAAAGGAAGGAGGTGCTTTAAAAGGCCAGAGAGGTAGTACTAGGAGATTTTTTAAATTAAAGCTGCACAGGACTGGAACATTTAAAGAAAAGGAAATTAGGCTAAAGATATGTTTCTGATCTGGTACACAGTTGTTTTTAACGGAGCTTTGGCAGAGACAGAAGGCAGCCGGAGACTTAGAATCAAATACAGAGATGTTAGAATGAGACAATGAAATGCAGCTAAGATGAAAAATGTGGCAGTAACTAGAACTGGTTGGGAATTTTTCTTCAAAAGACTTAGATAAATGTGATTCGTCTACACCAAAACATTTCGCGGCCGAGGGTTGGGTTTGACTGATTTCTTGACGCGAAAATAATTTTGAAAACGGTTTTGACATTGAAACTTAAAATGTTTTTGTCAAAATGAAACTTTCCAGTTTGAAACAATTTTGTTTAGAAATTTAAGCAGTCATTTTGAAAAAAGATTACTTTAGAAAATCAAAACCAAATGTTTAGAAATGATCAAACACAAAATCCCCGCCCCCCCACTTAGAGTTTTGGTTCATCAAAATTTGAGTTTGGGATTTTTCCCACCCAGTTTGAGACAGGAACATTTTTCTGTAGATTGAAATTTTTCCTGGCCAGGGTCAGAAAGGCTGTATAGTTCAATGGGTAGGACACTGACCTAGGAGTCAGACTTATGCGTTCTATTCCTGGCTCAGCTGTTGACCCACTGAGTGACTTTGGGCAAATTCATGTCCTCTGTGCCTCAGTTTCCTTCCTTGTATTTCTTGCCTATCTAGAACATATGGGTGCCAGGGGGCTGGATCACTTGATTGCCTGTTCTGTTCATCCCCTCTGGGGCACCTGGCATTGGCCACTGTCGGAAGACAGGATACTGGGCGAGATGGATGTCTGGTCTGACCCAGCATGGCCATTCTTATGCGCTTTTTTGGCAGATTCTGCATCTTATTACTTGTTTTTGCAGCTCCAAGCACAATGGATCTCAGCTGCTAGGTGCTACTGTAATGCACAGAAAAACAGGATAAAATTAAGTGAGGTAAGATGCAAGGGGAAATACACCAGGAAAGTGTGCCAGATGTTTAAGGACAAACATATTATACTCACGAGTTAGGAATGGGTAGAGAGGTTTAACTCTTTGTTTAAAGACCAATGTCATTAAGGGAAATATCTAAACAATCTGGTAAGAGAAACAATGGGGTTAGTATTTACTTCAGGAGTGTTGTGAAGATTAGGTAATATTTGTAAAGTGCTCTGAAGATAGAAATGCATGTAACACTTGGGTATTAGATGAGGAAACAGCAAACACTTGCATCAGAACTTCACTACTGGAGAGCTAGTGATCTGGGGATAAAATAAGAATGTTCTCACTAATCTGCAAGGTCTGAACAGGTTACCAGATGCACCTCAGCTTCTCTCCCAAAAGAGAGAGAAAAGGAAAGAAAAAGCAGCAATGAATAACTAAGGGTCTGGGAATAAACAAATGGAATGAATTGCTCTTGGGGGGAGGGGGGAGAACCTGAGAAATATCATCTGTCTTTCTCTCTGTCTGGCAGAAGATTTACAAAGGATTTTTTTTAATATTCAGTGGTTCAGTTCTTGAGTGAGGCAGGGCATTAACATCATTCTCTCTCATTTTATGACACTTCTCAAAGTTGAATCATTCACAGCAGATGGCTCCATGAATAGTGGATATTTCCATAAATAATGACAGATTTCCCTCCACTCTACATACCCGGGTCTTTTGTGCACTAGCTGGTGATGTACATTCAAATTCTGGTCAGCCAGTAAGCCCATCTAGCACCATTGTCATTTCCACAAGCAGGCTCACATATTGTTAAAAACAACAAACTCACCATCCTGTCTGATTCAAAAGTATTTGTTCCAAACAATGCTGAGATATAAAGGCAGAATCTAGGAGGCATTTAACGGAATCTAATACATGGATTGTGAAGCAATCCACAACCAGTGCAAACAAATACACATAATGTGGCCGTGTTACACGACATTAGAGAACTATGGGATTCAACTGAGAAACCATTGGAGTTTAGTGGGGAAGGCGAGTCTGCTGAAATGCTGAGGCCAAACCCCTCTGGCGATGACGACAGTTGTGACAAGGGAGGTTGAAGAATAATGTGGCCGTGGGAACACCTCCGTAAGACCTAGAGGTAGAGGTGGAAAGGGGAAGTAGCAGAGGTCAGAAGGGAGTGGAAAACAGTTAAAGAGTGATGCAGAGGGAGCGTGATGGGCCTATAAGCCAAGGGTGGTTAAATGTAAACCATCCTCTGTAACATGCTGTTTAACCTTAGGAGGAAGGGTGGTTGTGTGATTAAGGCACTGCACTTGGAAAACAGCAACTGGGAGTTGAACTTGTTGCCGTAGGGAATTGAGGCACGGATACTAAGACCACCACGACTTCCTTACCTGCTAGAAGTGTCCTGAGGTACCCAGGGCACTATGGTGATCCAGGCTGTATAACTGCCTAGAGGAATAAAACATGGAAAGGAATGTAGGAGTATGTGCAGTGCACAGAGCTGGTGTTGGGTAGCATAAACACACTTAGAGTATTAAGGCTCTAAATAAACTTTAGGATCTAGCAAATACACAAACTCTCTTGCATGATTTATGCAATCTGAATCCACCACAGAATTGCAGCTCATCGGGATTCCAGAACTCTCAGCTGTTGGTTACTTACTGTGGGTCAGATTCTCAACTGGTGTAGATCAACATAGCTCCATTAAAGCCAATGGGCCACATCCCCAGCTGATGTGCTCTCCCTGGTGCAGAATTTCTCTCCAGTGGGGTGTGGTAGTCAGTGATACAGGATATTCATATCTTATAGAGATGAAAGAAGGTGGCTCTTTGCTCAGGACATTAATAGCGAAATATTAAAAAAATCCTTACAAGAGCAATAATTTATGGTTAACTTATTGCTTCAAGTGTTCGTAATCTGCCATCAATATACATTTCTATCAAATGACCATGTAAATAATTAATAGACCTAATTTTGTCAGTGATGCTAGGGCAGGTTTCACTGTAGAAGGTTAATGCTATTATTTAAATTCTTTATTTATGTGATTAGCTGCCCTAATCAGGCCTGTTTTAATGGAGGTCTTGGATTTGGGAATGCTAGGACTGACTTGGATAGCACCATCCTGGCATTTTTTCAAAAATTGAATCTTGGTGTTTCAGTGCTATAGCTTTGGATGCAGACCCTTCATTGGGCCAGGAGCCCAATGGGATTCTGCCAGAATGGAGCACAATGAAGGATCAGGTTCTTGGTCAGAAACACACACACACACACACGAATGGATTACCCAGCCCTGCTAGTCTGACCCTCACTAGATGATCTATAGTAGCCAATGCAACAAAATGGAAACATAGGGATTGCCAGACTGAATCAAACCCATGGTCCATTTGGTTCACTGTCCTTTATGACAGTGGCTGGCATCAGGTGCTTCAGAAGAAGGTGTAAGAAACCCTGCAGTGGGATAATCTTTCCCCCACTTAGGGCTCATGCGGATCACTAGTAGTTAGAGATGGGTTTAAGCCAAGCATGGCAGGCTTGTTATGTTTTTCTTGTTTGGAGGGAGGAGGGGAATAATTGGCAAAAGGTGCCAGATTTCCCTTCTGAAATCTGAGGTTCTCTGTCTACCTACAGAAGAGCTACAATCCCTGGTACAAAGCAAAGACAGGGTAAGCTTCGCCACTTTGCCTAACAATGTACCTCAACCTTGTTCTGTCAAGGCTGCCTCTAGGTTAACAGGGCAGCTCTCCATATGCCCTGAGGATCACATTCTGATCTTCTTACTCACAGCAATGTCTGATGCTAGGAGCTATCCCACAGAGTTCTATCCTTCGATGACTTGAGTGGGGACTACTCGCTGTACGTGAGAGGATCAAAATCTCACCCGTTAGTTTTGGAGTCTCTACTAAAGGTATAAATTGTGTTGGCCAGGCCAGATTTGCACAGCTGGGGCCATAGTTTCAAAGGAAATCAGCTCCCATGTAGGTGGCAAAATGACAGGACCAGATTTCCCAAAGTGCTCAGCCCCTCAGCGGGTCCTAACCTTCTCAAGAAGTCCATACTTTATTGATGTGCCCAGCAACCCAGTGGGAACAAACGAGAACACCAAACTCATTTTAAAAAGACCACGGCATGGCCTTTAGAATAGCATAAGCTTTTGGCCATTGGTCTGTATTTGACTAAATGGCCAACGGATGAAAGCAGCTTGCATCGCTATACCCTGGTGGGCCAGATTTTCAAACAAACTGCACACACAGAAGCTCTGATTGACAAATCGATGCACATCCTTTGGGTACCTAAGGCTCAGACCCTCTAAAAATATATTTACATGCCTAACTCCCATTAAAATTGAAATCAATGGGAGTTAGGTGCCTACACACCTTTGAGGATCTGGGCTGAAGCTTCTACCAAGTGAGAAGGGCAGTAGGACAAAAAGGACATCAGGATAATTTTCTTTGGTCCTTGTGGAAAGAGGGGTGCTCTTTGCTACAGACCTATAGGACTAGAAATACCTTCTCATCTCTCCCCCATGCTATTTTTATTAGTACTACTATAGAATCTAGCTTCCCAGCACATTGCCATTGGCTCCTGTTTGGTTCATAGAATATCAGGGTTGGAAGGGACCTCAGGAGGTCATCTAGTCCAACCCCCTGCTCAAAGCAGGACCAATCCCCAATTTTTGCCCCATATCCCTAAATGGCCCCCTCAAGGATTGAGCTCTCAACCCTGGGCTTAGCAGGCCAAAGCTCAAACCACTGAGCTATCCCTCCCCCCAAACAAGAAAAACATAAACAAGCCTGCCATGTTTGGCTTAAACCCATCTCTAACTACTAGTGATCAGCATGAGCCCTAAGTGGGGGAAAGATTATCCCACTGCAGGATTTCTTACACCTTCCTCTGAAGCACCTGTGTTCATTATCCTAAACACAGAAAGAGATGAAAGAGTTGTTTCCCTTTTGAGATTCAAAGCCTGAAATAAACTGTATCCTCAGTTACCCAGTAGCACACTGGCCAGGAATGAGAAAGTTGCCATGCGGATATATACAGTGGTGAATTGGATTTGCCATGTGTGGGGATGTTACAGGAAACCTTTCATTACATTTATGACTGGAGCACTCTGCAGTCTCCTATTTGTTCTGGGACATTCTTCTGCTTAGCGGCAAGCCAACAGCTCCTGTATAGGAATTCATTTAGCCAAGAGTCAGCTCAGGTAGGACCTCAGGAAAGCTAAGGGTGAAAAGTAGACAAATGCCCAATTAAAATTTCTATTGCTAAGACCTGGAATGATTCTTTCCATTCTCACAGTTCCACACTTGGGCAAGTCCATGCCACTAAGGAAATATCTAGAGCAGGACATTAATGTTCATGAAGACCCTATCACAGCAACTTCGTCTGCATGCACACAACTGGAATAGAGATGTCCCATTCTCACAAACACTTATGCACAAAGCATAAAGTTAAGCGCGCGCGCGCGCACACACACACAGTTTTAGGGCCAGAAAGGACCATCCTCCTCCTCCAGTCTGACCTCCTGCACAACACAGGCCATATAATGTCTCCCAGTAATTCCTGCATCAAGATTCAACCAAAGCATCTGACAGAGTTTAGAAAAACATTCAGTCTTGATTTAACGATTTCAAGGGGTGGCAAATCCACCATAGCACTTTACAAATTGTTAAAAATGTGCAAGTTATTTTCAGCCTGAAGTTATTTTGCTTCAACTTCCTACCAGCTGGATTTTACCTGTTTTTTGTCTGCTAGATGCTCAAAAAGATGAAGAGGTGACTTGATTACGGTGTAAAAGTAGCCTTCACTGGGAGAATACACCAGATACTAAAGGGATTTTCAACCTAGCAGTAAAGGAAATAAGAACCAAAACTTGGAATGTATGGTTTAACAAGACCCAAATGTGGAATTTAAAATCAGACAGACACATTCAAATTAGAATTAAGGCACACATTTTTAACAGAGAAAGTGATTAACCATTACAACAAACTACCAAGAGAAGTGGTTGATTCTCCATCTTCAGATGTCTTCTGATCAAGAGTGGATGCCTTTCTGGAAGTTTAGTCAAACAAAATACAGTGCTCAATACTGAGGTAACTGGGTGAAATTCTATGGCCTGTGATATACAAGAGTTTGGATTAGAAGTTCTAATGGACACATCTGGATTTAAATTATATGACTAAATCAAAGGGCCTGTTGCTATCATGCGTAAGTCTTTGCCTGATGAAGCCCTAAGGATCAGCATGCTTTCCTTGGAGTATGCCACAGGCTGCAAAAGGATTTGAGGAACCAGTACAGTCCACAGATATTACTGTAGTACCCAAATGCATCAGCAGCAGCATTTCTGTGCCCAGCACTGCACTCACAAGAGAGCTTTGCTTTTGAAGGAATGCTACAAGAATAAAGGCTCCAAAGTGGCCAATGGTATCTGTGAGCTATCATACTGCATAAGAGTTTCATAGGTTCCAAGGTCAGACGGGATCATTGTTGTGATCATCCAGTCCAACCTCCTCTATAACAGTATATAAACGTCTCCAGAATCATTCCTTTTGAAGTGGAGCATCTCTTTTAGAAAACATCCCATCTTGAATTTAAAAATTGCTAGCAACAGAGAATCCACCACAGCCCTTGGTAAGCTGTTCCAACTGTTACTCTCACTCTTAAAAAATATATGCTTTATTTCCAATATGAAATTGTCTAGCTTTAATTTCCAACCATTGGACCTTGTTAGGCCTTTGTCTACTAAATTGAAGAGCCCATTATAGACAGTGATCAAGTCACCCTTCAGCCTTCTCTTTGTTAAGCTAAAGAGACTGAGCCCCTTGAGTGCATCGCTATAAGGTATGTTTTCTAATTCTTTAATCAATCATTATTGTGACTCTTCAATTTACGAACAGCCTTCTTGACTCATAGGAAATTCAGTTCTGGAGCTGGTTGAAATTTTTAAAATTGATGAAATTTCAAAATTTGAAAACAAAATGTCAGGACAAACTTTGAAGATTTTTTTTTGGGGGGGGGCAAAACTGTCCCCCCGCCTCTTGTTTTTCAAAGAACTATAGCGCTGGTCTCAATTTTGCACCATTCTGAAAAAAATGAAATTGTACATTAAGGAGTTTCAATTTAAAAAATTAGGAAAATATTTGGCAAGGGGAAAAAAAGCAAAATTTCTCCTCCACTTAGACAACTCTACTCCGTTCTGAGATCTTGCCGATGGAACAGTAATGCCTGTATGACACTCTGCATGGCATGAGCAAACTGTGTACTTTATTCTTAGATATAGAGCAGTAGGATGGAGAATTCATGCCAGGCAGCACTTGATTGTTTGCATAACCATCCCCACTTGGGCGGGCAATGAATGTGTTTCAATGCATCATTTTAAAAGGGCTCTGATGCAACCACAATTTTCCCCCAGCAAGCAAGTAAAAGAGGAGATATTGTTGAGACCACCGTTGCCTGCTTAGACTCTGAAGCCTCTTATGAGCTGTAGAGACATTTTCCTAAAGCCCCACATACAGAGTGATTTCTTTATTACTCTACTGCAGCAGCCGGCTGCAGGAAGCCCCAAGGGATGAGGAGGGGTGGAGACTGGGGGAGAAGGAGGTGAGCATGATCTAGGTGATCTCTTCATGCTTCTTCACCTGCAGCAGTGAAGCACGGGGCAGTACTTTTCAGTGGGAGGCAAATGCTATTGGGTCAGGGTGTGCACTGCCTGTTTCCCATTTCTTTCTTTCATTTTCAGGGAGAGTTTCTAATGGAGCTCTCTCACCCCCACAGATCTTCCTGCTTTTAATGGGGAAAGAAAATAACCTGTACAGTGCATAACCGATGAGCCTTTTATCCCCCTCCCAAAGCTCAAGTATCTGTCACTGAGGCATAAGGTACTATGCCCCTGGGCCCCTCTCGGCTCCATGAGCACGGTTTGTAATGGTTCTCATTGGGAATGTGCCTTTTAATCTGTGTGTGTATGTATCACTTCCCTTGTTTGCTTTGGAGAGCCCTGACTCCCTTAAGCTCAGATCCCATGCCCCCACCGCCACGTGGCCTGCCCTTATGGTTAGTAGCAACAGCATTGGACTTCCAGGCCTTGTTGCAGCACGGCACGTAAGCACGTGAGTCACCCTGGTGACATGGGACAGCTCCCATGCAGTGGTGCAGAAGGCAGTTTGAGAGTCAGAGGACAGCATGTCGATCTGCATCAGTCCATGGACTGATCTCCTCACCACACACCCAGAAGAGAAGCTGCAGGAGCAATCCCGGAGCAGTTCTGCCGTCCCTCTGTGATCTTGGAGGAGAATCCCCTTTGCAAAACTTGCTCAGCAGGGATAGAGGATAGGGCCAATAGAAAAAATGCCCCAAAAGGAAACATGACAGGCCAAGATTATCAAGGAGTATCCAAAGTCCAGCTCCTAAATCCATAGTTGGACATTTAAATAAGAGGCCCGATTTTCAAAAGCGCTCAGAACCCAGCAGCTCCCATTAAACCTAAGTACCTATGTTGGATAGTCTTTGCCCTTAAATGAAGCTGCCTCAAGCTTTGGTGAGGCTAAGAATTACCCGCCTGTGGCTCACTGTGATGGATATTACACTCGGCAATCATGAGAGTGCTTAGTATGAATGACAGACAGCAAGCGTGGCTCTTATTAGTGACAGAGCTGGGTACTGCTGCCTATAGGCCAGGTTGCCAACACTTCCCATTACAAGACCCAGAGACACGTAGGGGTGGGGGTCATGTGCCCCCCCCCCAATTTGTTGCTAGGCTTGTACTGAGCATGCTCAGTAACATTGCTGAAGCCAGCTGCCCTCATTCTGCCTCTTCCACTTCCCCCGCTATCAGCCAGCACAGGTAGTCTTGGATAAGACCCCGTTTTCAGTTGCTTGAATGGTGCCAGACTTCGACCCTGCAGAGTGGAATTTTCCATGTTGAGCATATGTCTCTGGTTTGTTTGTTTATTTATTTGAAAGTTCCAGAAAATTTGTACATATTTGGTATGACCTATAGAAGTTTTCTAGTGTTCAGTCCCTTCCCAACTCTAACCAGCCCAGTGTGGGAAGCTTAAGGCCACAGTCTTGCTCTGTGAGGGTGAAATCTGTGTAAGTTGTGTCACAGATTTATAGGATAAGTAGCAGGCTTGGTTTTTTTTCCCTGAATCAGTTTCAATATACCCATCCCTGCTAGATGTACAGGTTCATACAACATACACGCACACCCTATATAAATAACGGATTGTACTATTACTCAGGGCTTAACATTTAAGTAACTGTAAAAGGAAATTAAAACAAAATAAAGTATCATTAAAGGACTGACTGGTTTAATTACTACAGAAAATGAAGGAGACTTTCACTATATTCTGCTTCCATTTGGTCCAGAACAACCATGAGAAAACCCCCTCTCGTGACCCTAGTGTATTTTATTACTCACTTCTGGTCTGCACTAGGATTTGGAAATGCAATGGTGAGCAAAATTTTTCTTCCTTATCTAAATTTTCAAAAAATCTCAAACCATGTTTAGTTTATTCCTTGAATAAAGGTTCTGGTCAGCTCTGTTTCATACCAATTATTACATATTAGAGCTGGTTGAAAAATCCCAATTTCTCATGGGAATTTTTTTTTTTTTATTAAAAATGCATTTAATACATTTTTACTTCCCCCCCCATGAAATAACAGATCTAAGTCCACAACATTTTCAGTTTTCCAAAAATAAAAAAAATAAAAAACCACTGATAGTAAAAAGTTTTGGTTTTCAAAAAATTTTTTAAAGTGAAATCTGAACATTTGTATTGAAAAGTGTCCCAGTTTTGGGTTGTTTGTGTGTTTCCTCTTGTGTTGTTGAAAAACGAACATTTTTATCAACATGAAAATTATGGTTAATTTTCATTTGGTCAAAAAGCTACTTTCCATTAAAATATATTCAGTCAAAACAATCTAAGTCAGCAATCGGAGCTGAGTGCATCTGAAAATCTGGCCACATCACTTAGATATTTCTCTTCAGTTCTTTTAACAACCTGAGGGCTACACTGGGGAGTTACCACAACACCTGAGTAAGGGACAGTGTACATTTGTGCTCCCTTAGGAACAGAAGGGCCAGACTGATTCAGTCACCATTTGGTCCCCCTTTCCTCCCTAGTTCTAAGGGGGAGGTAATTCACATGAGCTCTGGGCCTGGTGTAAATTAGTTCCCTCTCAATGCTGGCTGGCATACTGGGGACAGGGGCAGAGTCAAGACCTTTCCCAACCCTGCCCACTCTTCCCTGCCGCCTGCTCAGGAAGAGGAGCAACAGCCCTTTGATGCTTGCCCTGCAGTAGTATGTCCCAAGTATGCTGGGAAGTAAAAGGACTGTCATAAATATAAAGGGAAGGGTAAACCCCTTTACAATCCCTCCTGGCCAGAGGAAAAATCCTTTCACCTGTAAAGGGTTAAGCAGCTAGGATAACCTTGCTGGCACCTGACCAAAATGACCAATGAGGAGACAAGATACTTTCAAAAGCTGGGAGGAGGGAGAAAAACCAAAGGGCCTGTGTCTGTGTGATGCTTTTGCTGGGGACAGAACAGAAATGGAGTCTTAGAATTTAGTAAGTAATCTAGCTAGATATGCGAGAGATTAGGATTTCTTTAAATGGCTGAGAAATTAAGCTGTGCTGAATAGAATGGATATTCCTGTCTGTGTGTTTTTGTAATGTAAGGTTTTGCTTAGAGGGATTCTCTATGTTTTGAATCTAATTACCCTGTAAGAAGAAAAGGAGTACTTGTGGCACCTTAGAGACTAACCAATTCATTTGAGCAGAGCTTTTGTGAGCTACAGCCGATGAAGTGAGCTGTAGCTCACGAAAGCTCTGCTCAAATAAATTGGTTAGTCTCTAAGGTGCCACAAGTTACCCTGTAAGGTAATTACCATCCTGATTTTACAGAGGTGATTCTTTTTTACTTCTATTAAAATCCTTTTCAGAAACTGAATGCTTTTTCATTGTTATTAAGATCCAAGGTTTGGGTCTGTGGTCACCTATGCAAATTGGTGAGAATTTTTACCAAACCTTCCCCAGGAAGTGGGGTGCAAGGGTGGGGAGGAAGACGTTTCCAAACAATGCTTTCCTAATAAATAAACCCAGATAAACGTTTGGTGGTGGCAGTGCAAGTCCAAGGGCAAAGGGTAAAATAGTTTGTACCTTGGGGAAGTTTTAACCTAAGCTGGTAAAAGTAAGCTTAGGAGGTTTTCATGCAGGTCCCCACATCTGTACCCTAGAGTTCACCACATCTTTATTCCTGTCAGACTAGTAGGCATATACACACCCAGATCTAAAGGAACAGAATGAAGTGACATTTAGGCTCTGAACTTAATTCAGGCACCACAATGATTAGAGTGTTTTAATATCATAACTGATAAATAGACTGTGTCAGACACTTCATTCCCTTTTAATCAAAACTCCTAGTCTGCTAAATTAATCACCCCCTTGGGGTTCAGTAGCAGATTTGCAATTTAGTCATAGACCATCATTAATAATGAAAAGTTCTGGAGGCACATCCCTTTATTCATGTTCCCTTTTGTACTACCAGACAGGTTTAAAGAGGTAGGACAGGAGGTAGCAGGCAAATAATCCAAATAAATCTCTTTTCTTGATGACGCTCTTCCCCCAAAATTATAATTCCTAACCCGAGTGACTAGGTTTTTTACCTGAACTTTAACAGAAATCAAAGCTCAAATGAACTAGAATTATTAAAATAGAATGAACTTTGCATAAATACACAACACCCCTTAAAGGAACTCTATAAAGCTGACTTTAAATTGACCAATTTAAGAATAAGGAAGCTTCTGAGAGCACCCTTCAAATAGTATGTCTTGATTTTCCTAGGAATCCTTTTAAAAAGGATTTTCTGCTGTCTTGTTCATGTTTAAAAGAATAAAGAAAAGGAGTACTTGTGGCACCTTAGAGACTAACCAGTTTATTTGAGCATGAGCTTTCGTGAGCTACAGCTCAATTCATCGGATGCATAGCATATCGTGGAAACTGCAGAAGACATTATATACACACAGAGACCATGAAACAAAACTTCCTCCCACCCCACTGTCCTGCTGCTAACAGCTTATCTAAAGTGATCATCAAGTGATCATCAAGGAAGGCCATTTCCAGCACAAATCAAGGTTTTCTCACTCTTCCCTCCCCCCCCCCCCCCCCCCCCCCACACAGACACACATACAAACTCACTCTCCTGCTGGTAATAGCCCATCCCTCTTTGAAACCTCTCTTTATAATGCGCATGATAATCAAGGTGAGTCATTTCCAGCACTAATCCAGGTTCTCACCACCAACCCCCCCACACACACACCCCTCCTCCAAAAACCACACACACAAACTCACTCTCCTGCTGGCAATAGCTCATCTTACAATGTGCACAGCAATAATCCAAGTTTAACCAGAACGTCTTGGGGGGGGTTTGTAGGAAAAAAACAAGGGGAGATAGGCTACCTTGCATAATGACTTAGCCACTCCCAGTCTCTATTCAAGCCCAAATTAATAGTATCCAATTTGCAAATGAATTCCAATTCAGCAGTTTCTCGCTGGAGTCTGGATTTGAAGTTTTTTTGCTTTAAGATAGCGACCCTCATGTCTGTGATTGCGTGACCAGAGAGATTGAAGTGTTCTCCGACTGGTTTATGAATGTTATAATTCTTAACATCTGATTTGTGTCCATTTATTCTTTTACGTAGAGACTGTCCAGTTTGACCAATGTACATGGCAGAGGGGCATTGCTGGCACATGATGGCATATATCACATTGGTGGATGTGCAGGTGAACGAGCCTCTGATAGTGTGGCTGATGTTGTTAGGCCCTGTGATGGTGTTCCCTGAATAGATATGTGGGCACAGTTGGCAACGGGCTTTGTTGCAAGGATAGGTTCCTGGGTTAGTGGTTCTGTTGTGTGGTATGTGGTTGTTGGCGAGTATTTGCTTCAGGTTGGGGGGCTGTCTGTAGGCAAGGACTGGCCTTTCTCCCAAGATTTGTGAGAGTGTTGGGTCATCCTTCAGGATAGGTTGTAGATCCTTAATAATGCGTTGGAGGGGTTTTAGTTGGGGGCTGAAGGTGACGGCTAGTGGCGTTCTGTTATTTTCTTTGTTAGGCCTGTCCTGTAGTAGGTGACTTCTGGGAACTCTTCTGGCTCTATCAATCTGTTTCTTCACTTCCGCAGGTGGGTATTGTAGTTGTAAGAATGCTTGATAGAGATCTTGTAGGTGTTTGTCTCTGTCTGAGGGGTTGGAGCAAATGCGGTTGTATCGCAGAGCTTGGCTGTAGACGATGGATCGTGTGGTGTGGTCAGGGTGAAAGCTGGAGGCATGTAGGTAGGAATAGCGGTCAGTAGGTTTCCGGTATAGGGTGGTGTTGATGTGACCATCGTTTATTAGCACTGTAGTGTCCAGGAAGTGGATCTCATGTGTGGACTGGACCAGGCTGAGGTTGATGGTGGGATGGAAATTGTTGAAATCATGGTGGAATTCCTCAAGGGCTTCTTTTCCATGGGTCCAGATGATGAAGATGTCATCAATATAGCGCAAGTAAAGTAGGGGCGTTAGGGGACGAGAGCTGAGGAAGCGTTGTTCTAAATCAGCCATAAAAATGTTGGCATACTGTGGGGCCATGCGGGTACCCATAGCAGTGCCGCTGATCTGAAGGTATACATTGTCCCCAAATGTAAAATAGTTATGGGTAAGGACAAAGTCACAAAGTTCAGCCACCAGGTTAGCCGTGACATTATCGGGGATAGTGTTCTTGATGGCTTGTAGTCCATCTTTGTGTGGAATGTTGGTGTAGAGGGCTTCTACATCCATAGTGGCCAGGATGGTGTTATCAGGAAGATCACCAATGGATTGTAGTTTCCTCAGGAAGTCAGTGGTGTCTCGAAGATAGCTGGGAGTGCTGGTAACGTAGGGCCTGAGGAGGGAGTCTACATAGCCAGACAATCCTGCTGTCAGGGTGCCAATGCCTGAGATGATGGGGCGTCCAGGATTTCCAGGTTTATGGATCTTGGGTAGTAGATAGAATATCCCAGGTCGGGGTTCCAGGGGTGTGTCTGTGCGGATTTGATCTTGCGCTTTTTCAGGAAGTTTCTTGAGCAAATGCTGTAGATGCTTTTGGTAACTCTCAGTGGGATCAGAGGGTAATGGCTTGTAGAAAGTGGTGTTGGAGAGCTGCCGAGCAGCCTCTTGTTCATATTCCGACCTATTCATGATGACAACAGCACCTCCTTTGTCAGCCTTTTTGATTATGATGTCAGAGTTGTTTCTGAGGCTGTGGATGGCATTGTGTTCTGCACGGCTGAGGTTATGGGGCAAGTGATGCTGCTTTTCCACAATTTCAGCCCGTGCACGTCGGCGGAAGCACTCTATGTAGAAGTCCAGTCTGCTGTTTCGACCTTCAGGAGGAGTCCACCTAGAATCCTCCTTTTTGTAATGTTGGTAGGCAGGCCTCTGTGGATCATTATGTTGTTCAGAGGTATCTTGGAAATATTCCTTGAGTCGGAGACGTCGAAAATAGGATTCTAGGTCACCACAGAACTGTATCATGTTCGAGGGGGTGGAGGGGCAGAAGGAGAGACCCCGAGATAGGACAGCTGCTTCTGCTGGGCTGAGAATATAGTTGGATAGGTTAACAATATTGCTGGGTGGGTTGAGGGGACCATTGCTGTGGCCCCTTGTAGCCTGTAGTAGTTTAGAAAGTTTAGTGTCCTTTTTCTTTTGTAGAGAAGTAAAGTGTGCGTTGTAAATGGCTTGTCTAGTTTTAGTAAAATCCAGCCACGAGGAAGTTTGTGTGGAAGGTTGGTTTTTTATGAGAGTATCCATTTTTGAGAGCTCATTCTTAATCTTTCCCTGTTTGCTGTAGAGGATGTTGATCAGGTGATTCCGCAGTTTCTTTGAGAGCGTGTGGCACAAGCTGTCAGCATAGTCTGTGTGGTATGTAGATTGTAATGGATTTTTTACCTTCAGTCCTTTTGGTACGATGTCCATCTGTTTGCATTTGGAAAGGAAGATGATGTCTGTCTGTATCTGTACAAGTTTTTTCATGCAGTTGATAGATTTCCACTCCATGCGGCTAAATGCAGTGCCTTGCATAATGACAGGTTTCAGAGTAACAGCCGTGTTAGTCTGTATTCGTAAAAAGAAAAAAGAAAAGGAGTACTTGTGGCACCTTAGAGACTAACCAGTTTATTTGAGCATGAGCTTTCGTGAGCTACAGCTCACTTCATCGGATGCATAGCATATCGTGGAAACTGCAGAAGACATTATATACACACAGAGACCATGAAACAAAACTTCCTCCCACCCCACTGTCCTGCTGCTAACAGCTTATCTAAAGTGATCATCAAGGAAGGCCATTTCCAGCACAAATCAAGGTTTTCTCACTCTTCCCCCCCCCCCCCCACACACACACAGACACACATACAAACTCACTCTCCTGCTGGTAATAGCCCATCCCTCTTTGAAACCTCTCTTTATAATGCGCATGATAATCAAGGTGGGTCATTTCCAGCACTAATCCAGGTTCTCACCCACACCCCTCCTCCAAAAACCACTGTTGAGCAAGGGAGAAATATAGGCCCTGATACACACAAGTTTAACTTCAGTGGGGTGACTCATGAGTATAAAATTAAGCATGTCTTAAGTGTAAGTCTTTGCAGTATCTGATGTAACTACAGTAAAACCTCAGAGTTATGAGATGACCAGTCAACCACACACCTCATTTGGAACCAGAAGTATTCAGACAGCAGTAGAGGAAAAAACCCAAAACAAATATATATATATTTTACAGTAGCATGTTAAATGTAAACTGCTAAAAAAAAATAAAAGGAAAGTTTAAAAAAAGATCTGACAAGGTAAGGAAACTGTTTGTGCTTGTTTCACTTAAATTAAGATGCTTAAAAGCAGTTTCAAAACTGTATTAAGTCAGTGTTCAGTTGTAAACTTTTGAAAACCATAATGTTTTGTTCAGTTACGAACATTTCAGAATTACAAACAACCTCTATTCCCGTGGAGCTTGTAGCTGTGGTTCTACTGTATAATGGAACAGTAGAAATCTGAGATAAAACATATTTGTTCTTTAGAAATGTTTGCTTTTCTTAATAGTGGATGGAGGGTGTGTATGAGTGATACAGAGCTCTGTGCCTCATTAACACTGGTGAGGAGGCAGATATCTTCCTCTAAGGCAGTTAAGTAAATAGAACCAAGAGAGGTCCCTAAAAATCTCTTGCGCTCACTCAAGGACAAACAAAATTCTGGCCTTGGAGAAGTTCTGTCTAACCAGAAAGATGCAGGCACAAACAGCATAGACCATCTTTTACTGCCCAGCAGAGCTTTGTATTCTCTCTCAGCACAGGGCAGGCAGGGTTCTTGGTTTTTTTTTTTTTTTAATATTTTATTTCATGCATCATTACAGCTCTCTCCAATGACTGGGCACCAGTTTAATCTAATGTCATCACAAGCCCCCTCAGCACACATCACCAAGCTAAAATTTGCTTGACAACCTGCCACAATAAAACCTTATTGTTTCGGCTGTTAATACAAACGTGTTGTGCCCCGGATGTTAGCAAAACCTCGCTGCCTTTGCAAGTGGCACAAGGCTAATGGCCTGTGCCAACTAATGCCATTCACCACAAGGAAGGGGAAAGAACAGAACACTCAGAAAGCTTCTGCAGATGCTATCTGTTTCATCAGCTACCTCCGAGCTGTGGCTGGCTTGAAATAAATGGAGGAGGGGGCCTAAATCCAGGGCTTAGCAGATCTGTATCCACATCTCACTGCCAAGCCACAGGGCTGCTTTTGTAAAGGCCAAGGACTGTCACAAGAGAGGAGTTATCCTCCCAGCCCCTGAGGTCAGGATGGAGGCCGAGTCACGAAAGGAAGCTAACTCGGTCTACAACTGTGCTTTACTAGTTGGTTAAGGGCAGGATCATGGTTGCTGTGTCAAATAGTGTGTTATAGGAAGACTGAGGCGGCGGTAAGGAACCTCCCCTGTCCACTTAAGAGCCAAATAGAATGGCAGCCCCTTTGCTTGGGGGAGCATGAGGACGACTTCCAAGATTCTCCCCCAAGTCACCTGAAAGGAGCAGGGAAGGTGTGGAGTAGCTCTTGCAATTTTATTGAGAGTCTCTTGTTTTTCTTAAAGCCTCAGCTAAGGGAGTCCAGTGAAAGCTGAGATCTCACATTCACAGAACAGGCAAAGTAAGTTGCTAGCCTTTGTGGCTACAAAGAAAAGCTTGAAAACGTGAGCGCCTAAAGGCTCAGAAAGCAGAAGGCAAATAAAAATATCCCCAACTTTTTTTTTTTTTAAAGATTTTATGATTTTTAATCCAATCTTGTGATCTCTGGAGCCTGACTTGTGACTTTTGAACTCTTTGGGTGGGCAGGAGAGTGGTTTGGTAAATGGGATTTTTGTCCCATGGAAAAAATGTTTATAAAAAGACAAAATTAGTGGAAAATTTTTACTGCCTTGAAAAAGGAAAAAACCTCAAAATGTTGGGGGTCTAAGGTCCATGTCTAGGGCTTGCTGATGCTACAGTAGTAAGTAATATGAAAGCAGTCACTCTCCATGAATGCTTTTATTTTGTTGACAACCAAGTTTTGCATTAAATTTCTCTTCTAATGGACATTTTTAACCCAGCTCGGATGGGCATGAGTGTCGTCTGGGTCACGTGGCTGGTTCGAACATTCCCCTCTGCTGCTGGGGCTCAGAGCCCCAGCACTAACCACACCACGCTATCGAACAAACTCCTTTGGCAAATTGTCCTTGTGCACCACAGCTCTGAATAAGGCCAGCAGCCCTGACAATCCTCAGGCTGTTCCCTCCTCCACAGGCAGCTGTTAAAACCAAGGCCAAGTGCTGGTGCTGAGCCAACAAGCAGGAAGGATTTATAGCCAGGAGTGACCCCTGACCTCATGGAATTCCAGCACACACGATTTATCGCTCCTGCTTGGGAAAGGCAGGAGTGAGAGTGACAGAGCTGGGGAATGACAGGGGAGGAAAATGGAGCAGTGAGAAAAATCAGTTATATAGGGTGACCAGACAGCAAGTGTGAAAAATCAGGACAGGGGATTTGGGGGGCAGTAATAGACACCTATATAAGAATAAGCCCCAAATATCAGGACTGTCCCTATAAAATCAGGACAGCTTTAACACTGAGCATCTAGATTTGTAATTATTATTATTATCCCAGCAGACATGCGCTTGGGGATGATGTCTCAAACCAGAGCCTGGTTCCTACAGTATCTGGCTGTCTAGCAAATCACCTCCTCACACCGTACAGAGTGGAAATGGGACTGGTTAGTTTTCAATAGCACAGACTGGATGGGGTTATTTTCTTCTCTTTTCTTTGGGCTAGATAGTGACTTGGGCCACATGTCCATACACGGGACCAAAAACCTTCCTTTGCCCCATGGAGGCATGTGCACTACAAAACAGACCACCACAACACAACCCCTCCCTGCAGCAGGAAGTCTCAGATCCCGGGTCTACAGATTTGGGCTGGCGTTCTGGGGCTTAAAAACAGTGGTGTAAGTGTACCCCTCAGGCTGGAACTTGGGCTCTGAAACCCAGTGAGGGGGTGGGTCTCAGCCTGAGCGGGAAGGTCTACATGTCTATCTTTAGCCCCCTAGCGTGTGCCCCACAAGCCAGCATCCGTAGACCTGGGCTTGATGACTCCCTGCCACAGAGTTGTTTATTTCCCCCTCCAGTGTAGGGGGCCCTACCTTGGGTCCAGGAGCATGTGGGCATCTGCTACTCCTCCCAAGGAGGAGGAGTAGGAGTGGGTAGAACCTTAACAGCCCCAGCCCACCAGGAAGTACAATGGAGCTGGTGCAGGAGGTGTAGTATACAGCTGGCCTATACCAGCACCGAAGTAATACACCCCCTCCCTGGAGCAAGAGTTCAGCAGGGAGGGAATCATGACTCAGAACGGTACCTGGGTCAAAGTGACTCCTGGGGAGGTGTATCTTACAGACTGCCCTTTGCAGGGGGTTGTGCCTAAAAGCATAATCTAGGATTCTAGCACTGTCTGTCATTTCTCCTCATGTTTCCATTACTTTTTGTTGCAATGTAAGAAGTGCTGAATGATCCTGAAACATCAGTTTATGCAACCCCAGGCAATGAGGTTTGATGAAATAATCTGGGGATGTAATTTATCCACTGGGCAGTCAGGATACTCCATTGCCCTAAAGGACTATTTTATTCTGATGCCTCATAGCACCTTTGTTGCATAAGTGTTTCAATAGCGCTCTGCAAATTTCTTATTCCTCCTCCCCATGGGTCCTACTTTGCCACCCTACTTCTTGTGACGAACAGTGAATCTGAAGAGCAGATAGTTAGCAACACAGAAACAGAACTAGAAGTTCAAGTCAACTAGAAGCAGAAAGCTTGCAAGAGAATCAGCATGAATAAAGACAGCAATTAAGGAGAACAAGGACATGACCAAAATCTGAATGATTTCTTTGTTGAGCACCTGCCTTCTGAACATCAGGCCCTTTAAAGGTACATGTTCTCGGGCACCCAAGAACTAGGACACCCAAGAAGTCTCAAGTAGAGCTAATAAAATGGTTTATTTTTCCGTGGACATATGGATTTTTGGGCTGAAAACTGAAAAATGTTGGTTTGCAAATGCTGCCATGATGCCTCATGGAAATTGTAGTTCAAGTACTTTATTATCCCATTCTCCTCTGTGGACACCTGGTCAGACTATCTTCCATGAAGCACCATGGCCTCCCCTATTGGAGCGGGGAAGTGGTGCATTATGGGAGTCTTGGGCCATGGTGCATCATGAGACCTATAATGTGGCTGCGGAACCCAGTCAATACAGGAAAATGAGAACATGAGGCTGCGGAACTACAACTCCCATGAGGCATTGGGGCAGCATTTCCAAACTAAAATATTTTGATTCAGGCATTCAGCTTTTTTTGTACATGAAACTGAAATTCTGTGAAAAGCAGACTTCTGCAAAATTAAATATTGTTTAGTCAAAATCCCAATTTTCTGTCAAAAAATGTTTCAACAGAACATTTCTTCCAGCCTTAGTCCCATCCAAATTAAATCATCATGCGTGATGCGCCCAGTCATCCTAAAATGACCTGTGTAATCAAGGTTTAAAATACCTTGGGACTGGAGTTCAAACCCAATGGCATCCACTTACAACATTAGGAAATTGTAAATGTATTAAAATTTGAGTTTGAATCATCGAGCTCTAGTTTGCTAAACAGTATGCAATCCTGAATCCCTTACTGAGAATATTTTTGCTTCTGTCCATCCAGCCACCATTTCTTCAAGTTTTTAATAATCTTGATCTTTAACGTTTACAGCCTTATTAAAATTGCATGGATCAACACAGCCTTAATTGAAAAAGGCAAAGTAACCATGGAATTAGCCCAATCTGTTGGCTTTTCCAATAACTCCCTGCTTTTTAGTAATAGCAAGTTCAAATTTTACTTTCTTAGTTAACGTGAAATAACTCTTAAAAGTTGGCTCAGAGTTACTGATTTGTCTATCAGTTTCTCCTTCTAGACATCACAGGCTTTGGACAACATTTTGGAATTATCCTATCGTGTTGCTTGGGTTCTGTAAATTTCAGAGAATTATATATAGAAAACTTTTTAAACTAACTTCATGTTTAGGCAGGTTTTTAATCCTAACATTAAGTTGTAATGGTAACTTATCTTTACAATGGAATTTTACATTACACACTTTTTTTTGGTTAGAGTGCTGTATAATTTCTTGGGTAGGTTTTCCTCATATTCTGGTATCTAGAATCATAGAATATCAGGGTTGGAAGGGACCTCAGGAGGTCATCTAGTCCAATCTCCTGCTCAAAGCAGGACCTATCCCCAATTAAATCATCCCAGCCAGGGCTTTGTCAAGCCTGACCTTAAGAACTTCTAAGGAAGGAGATTCCACCACCTCCCTAGGTAACCCAGTCCAGTGCTTCACCACCCTCCTAGTGAAAAAGTTTTTCCTAATATCCAACCTATACCTCCCCCCACTGCAACTTGAGACCATTACTCCTTGTTCTGTCATCTGGTACCCCTGAGAACAGTCTAGATCCATCCTTTTTGGAACCCCCCTTTCAGGTAGTTGAAAGCAGCTATCAAATCCCCCCTCATTCTTCTCTTCTGCAGACTAAACAATCCCAGTTCCCTCAGCCTCTCCTCATAAGTCATGTGTTCCAGACCCCTAATCATTTTTGTTTCCCTCCGCTGGACTCTCCAATTTTTCCATCCTTCTTGTAGCGTGGGGCCCAAAACTGGACACACTACTCCAGATGAGGCCTCACCAATGTCAAATAGAGGGGAATGATCACGTCCCTCCATCTGCTGGCAATGCCCCTACCTATACATCCCAAAATGCCATTGGCTTTCTTGGCAACAAGGGCACACTGACTCATATCCAGCTTCTTGTCCACTGTAAGCTCTAGGTCCCTTTCTGCAGAACTGCTGCCTAGCCATTTGGTCCCTAGTCTGTAGCGGTGCATGGGATTCTTCCGTTGTAAGTGCAGGACCCTACACTTGTCCTTGTTGAACCTCAGATTTCTTTTGGCCCAATCCTCTAATTTGTCTAGGGCCCTCTGTATCCTATCCCCACCCTCCAGTGTATCTACCTCTCTTCCCAGTTTAGTGTCATTTGCAGACTTGCTGAGGGTGCAATCCACACCATCCTCCAGATCATTAATGAAGATATTGAACAAAACTGGCCTGAGGACCGACCCTTGGGGCACTCCACTTGATACCGGCTGCCAGCTAGACATGGAGCCATTGATCACTACCTGTTGAGCCTGACAATCCAGCCCATGCTGCTTTAACTTGCTGGCAAACATCTATTTGATGTTTAGCTGCGTTTGCGAATATAAAGCATTTCCATCTCCTACTCTACTCTGCCTTGGTCTCTAAGCCCTGTTCTACACTAGGACTTTAGGTCGAATTTAGCAGCATTAAATCGATGTAAACCTGCACCCGTCCACATGAAGCAGCCTTTTATTTTGACTTAAAGGGCTCTTAAAAATCCATTTCCTTACTCCACCCCTGACAAGTGGATTAGTGCTTAAATTGGCCTTGCCAGGTTGAATTTGGGGTACTGTGGACACAATTCGACGGTATTGGCCTCTGGGAGCTATCCCAGAGTGCTCCATTGTGACCACTCTGGACAGCACTCTCAACTCAGATGCACTGGCCAGGTAGACAGGAAAAGAACCGCGAACTTTTGAATCTCATTTCCTGTTTGGCCAGCGTGGCAAGCTGCAGGTGACCATGCAGAGCTCATCAGCAGAGGTGACCATGATGGAGTCCCAGAATCACAAAAGAGCTCCAGCATGGACCGAACGGGAGGTACGGGATCTGATCGCTATATGGGGAGAGGAATCTGTGCTATCAGAACTCCGTTCCAGTTTCTGAAATGCCAAAACCTTTGTCAAGATCTCCCAGGGCATGAAGGACAGAGGCCATAACAAGGACCTGAAGCAGTGCCGCGTGAAACTGAAGGAGCTGAGGCAAGCCTACCAGAAAACCAGAGAGGCGAACGGCCGCTCCGGGTCAGAGCCCCAAACATGCCGCTTCTATGAAGAGCTGCATGCCATTTTAGGGGGTTCAGCCACCACTACCCCAGCCGTGTTGTTTGACTCCTTCAATGGAGATGGAGGCAACACAGAAGCAGGTTTTGGGGACGAAGAAGAAGATGATGAGGTTGTAGATAGCTCACAGCAAGCAAGCGAAGAAACCGGTTTTCCCAACAGCCAGGAACTGTTTCTCACCCTGGACCTGGAGCCAGTACCCCACGAACCCACCCAACGCTGCCTCCTGGACCCGGCAGGTGGAGAAGGGACCTCCGGTGAGTGTACCTTTTAAAGTACTATACATGGTTTAAAAGCAAGCATGTGAAAGGATTAATTTGCCCTGGCATTCGCGGCTCTCCTGGATGTACTCCCAAAGCCTTTGCAAAAGGTTTCTGGGGAGGGCAGCCTTATTGCATCCTTCATGGTAGGACACTTTACCACTCCAGGCCAGTAACACGTACTCAGGAATCATTGTACAACAAAGCATTGCAGTGTATGTTTGCTGGCGTTCAAACATCCGTTCTTTATCTCTGTGTTATCCTCAGGAGAGTGAGATATCATTCACGGTCACCTGGTTGAAATAGGGTGCTTTTCTTCAGGGGACACTCAGAGGAGCCCATCCTGCTGGGCTGTTTGCCTGCGGCTGAACAGAAATGTTCCCCGCTGTTAGCCACGGGGAGGGGAGAGGGTTGAGGGGGTAGCCACACAGTGGGGGGAGGCAAAATGCGACCTTGTAACAAAAGCACATGTGCTATGTATGTAATGTTAACAGCAAGGTTTACCCTGAAAGACTGTAGCCGCTGTTTTATAAAATGTGTCTTTTTAAATACTGTTGACCCTTTTTTTCCATCCACCAGCTGCATGTGTTTCAATGATCACAGGATCTTCTCCTTCCCAGAGGAGAGTGAAGATTAGAAAGAAAAAAAAACCACTCGTGATGAAATGTTCTGAGCTCATGCTGTCCTCCCACACTGACAGAGCACAGACGAATGCGTGGAGGCAAATAATGTCAGAGTGCAGGAAAGCACAAAATGACCGGGAGGAGAGGTGGCGGGATGAAGAGAGTAAGTGGCAGGCTGAAGAGAGGGCTGAAGCTCAAATGTGGCGGCAGCGTGATGAGAGGAGGCAGGATTCAATGCTGAGGCTGCTGGAGGATCAAACCAGTATACTCCAGTGTATGGTTGAGCTGCAGCAAAGGCAGCTGGAGCACAGACTGCCACTACAGCCCCTGTGTAACCAACCGCCCTCCTCCCCAAGTTCCATAGCCTCCTCACCCAGACGCCCAAGAACGTGGGGGGGGGCCACCGGCCAACCAGCCACTCCACCACAGAGGATTGCCCAAAAAAAGAAGGCTGGCATTCAATAAATTTTAAAGTTGTAAACTTTTAAAGTGCTGTGCTTAAAGTGCTGTGTGGCATTTTCCTTCCCTCCTCCACCACCCCTCCTGGGCTACCTTGGTAGTCATCCCCCTATTTGTGTGATGAATAAATAAAGAATGCATGAATGTGAAGCAACAATGACTTTACTGCCTCTGCAAGTGGTGATCGAAGGGAGGAGGGGAGGGTGGTTAGCTTACAGGGAAGTAGAGTGAACCAAGGGGTGGGGGGTTTCATCAAGGAGAAACAAACAGAACTTTCACACCGTAGCCTGGCCAGTCATGAAACTGGTTTTCAAAGCTTCTCTGATGTGTACCGTGCCCTTCTGTGCTCTAACTGCCCTAGTGTCTGGCTGCTCGTAACCAGCAGCCAGGCGATTTGCCTCAACCTCCCACCCCACCATAAATGTCTCCCCCTTACTCTCACAGATATTGTGGAGCACACAGCAAGCAGTAATAACAGTGGGAATATTGGTTTCGCTGAGGTCTAAGCGAGTCAGTAAACTGCGCCAGCGCGCCTTTAAACGTCCAAATGCACATTCTACCACCATTCTGCACTTGCTCAGCCTGTAGTTGAACAGCTCCTGACTACTGTCCAGGCTGCCTGTGTACGGCTTCATGAGCCATGGCATTAAGGGGTAGGCTGGGTCCCCAAGGATACATATAGGCATTTCAACAGTTATTTTCTGGTCTGGGAATAAAGTCCCTTCCCGCAGCTTTTGAAACAGACCAAAGTTCCTGAAGATGCGAGTGTCATGTACCTTTCCCAGCCATCCCACGTTGATGTTGGTGAAACGTCCCTTGTGATCCACCAGAGCTTGCAGCACTATTGAAAACTACGCCTTGTGGTTTATGTACTTGCCGACTTGGTGCTCTGGTGCCAAGATAGGGATATGGGTTCCATCTATGGCCCCACCACAGTTAGGGAATCCCACTGCAGCAAAGCCATCCACTATGACCTGCACATTTCCCAGGGTCACTACCCTTGATATCAGCAGATCTTTGATTGTGTGGACTACTTGCATCACAGCAGCCCCCACAGTAGATTTGCCCACTCCAAATTGATTCCCAATTGACCGGTAGCTGTCTGGCGTTGCAAGCTTCCACAGGGCTATCGCCACTCACTTCTCAACTGTGAGGGCTGCTCTCATCTTGGTATTCATGTGCTTCAGGGCAGGGGAAAGCAAGTCAAAGTTCCATGAAAGTGCCCTTACGCATGCGAAAGTTTCGCAGCCACTGGGAATCGTCCCAGACCTGCAACACTATGCGGTCCCACCAGTCTGTGCTTGTTTCCCGAGCCCAGAATCGGCGTTCCACAGCATGAACCTGCCCCACTAGCACCATGATGCATGCATTGCCAGGACCCATGCTTTCAGAGAAATCTGTGTCCATGTCCTGATCACTCACGCGACCGCGCTGACATCGCCTACTTGCCCAGTATTGCTCTGCTAGGTTCTGGTGCTGCATATACTGCTGGATAATGCATGTGATGTTTAATGTGCTCCTAATTGCCAAAGTGAGCTGAGCGGCCTCCATGCTTGCCTTGGTATGGCGTCCACTCAGAAAAAGGGCTCAGAATGATTGTCTGCCATTGCTCTGATGGAGGGAGGGGTGACTGACGACATGGCTTACAGGGTTGGCTTCAGGGAGCTAAAAATCAACAAAGGGGGTGGCTTTACATCAAGGAGTATTTCAGGCAGGACTTCACGGAGGGTTCCAATAAGAAATGGTGCACCTAAGTTATTGTTCTTATTGGAACAAGGAGGTTAGCCTGGCCTCTGATTGATACATGGCTAGATTTACCTCGCTGCACCTTCCCTGTGAGTGACTGCAGCGTGAGCTAGAGGAATGAGTCCCCTAGATGGGGGAGGGGGGGAAGAAAATGAGTACAAAACAAATCTGGTCTATTTCTTGTTTTGATACACTCCATCTATCTTTTACATCTTTGGCTGGCAGCAGACGGTGCAGAAGGACTGCATGCCATCCTCATCTCTTGCCTGCCTGGCAGAAGATGGTACAATACAACTGCTAGCAATCCATATCGCCTGCCTGTTCACCATAGGATGGTTCAATAGGACTGACTGCAGGACTAAAGAGAATGACTTGATCGAGTCACTCCAAATTTAGTCCCTGCACCCATGTCTGCCCAGGCGCTCCTGGCCGACGTGGCCAGGAGCACCTCAGATGTGACGATGACGGCTACCAGTCCTATTGCACCATCTGCTGCCACAAGGCAATGGGTTGCTGCTACTGTGTACCGCGTCTGCCAGGACCTAGGAGACATACGGTGACGGTTACCTGAGCGGGCTCCATGCTTGCCGTGGTATGGCGTCTGCACAGGTAACTCAGGAAAAAAAGGCGCGAAACGATTGTCTGCCCTTGCTTTCACGGAGGGAGGGAGGGAACGGGGGCCTGACGATATGTACCCAGAACCACCCGTGACAATGTTTTAGCCCCATCAGGCATTGGGATCTCAACCCAAAATTCCAATGGGCAGCGGAGATTGTGGGAACTGTGGGATAGCTACCCACAGTGCAACACTCCGGAAGTCGACTCTAGCCTTGGTACTGTGGAAGCGCTCCGCCGAGTTAATTCACTTAATGCACTTAGAGCATTTTCTGTGGGGACACACACACTCGAATATATAAAACCGATTTCTAAAAAACCAACTTCTATAAATTCGACCTAATTTTGTAGTGTAGACAAACCCTAAGTAAACAGACATTCTTGATCAGAGGCTTGAACAATTTACCCAACACCTACAAGCCCCAAAACTAAGCCTAGTTGCAAAACCAAAAAAACCCCTACTTCTCCAAGCTAAACCTCACTCCTAAGCCACACCTCCTTGATATTTACAGGAATAACAGTCAGTTGAACTGTTACTTCATTTACTTACCAATAAAAATAATCTTAACTTAAACTCTGGAACAGTACGGACAAAGTCTCGGATACAAAAAATAAGCTTCCATATGCAATGGAATTCTATAACAGCCACATCAGTTTAATATTGCATCCTTGCCAATCAATTTATACTTCTTCCCACCTAAAGATAAATTAACCTTTGACATACCCCCAAGTGATCCTATTTATGCTGAGCCCCCAAAACAAATACCTACTCTGCAAACCTGGCACTACGTCCACATCTATCTGTTTATGCTGACAGTAAATGTTAGCCCCCACTAACATAATTTTATGACCTGGAACCCATTTTAAGATGAAAAATGGGAGTAGGTATTTATATGGCTACCAAGAAAGCGTGGGGAGAGAAAGGTCCAGAGAGCACATAGGAGTACTTATGAAAGTGGGGCATCAGTATTTAATTTATTAATATCTACACCCGGATCTGTCGTCCCATTTCCCCACAAGGTCTGACCTCCGAGGCAAGTCCCAGGTTTCCCCAGACTCCGTGCCCATTTGCCAAGGCGACTGCCCCTCCTCCCGTCCCTTTCTGGAGCAGCTTTTCCCCTTGGGCCTTGCCTGTTCTGCTCTCTGGAGCAAGCTGGGTCTGGCTTATATAGACCCTAGACACCTTCTGCTCCCAGCAGCCTCAGAGGATTGGTTAATTGGAGTCAGCAGGCTCTGATTTTTGTCCCAAACCCCACCACCACCGCACACCCCCATGTGACAGTTCACTTCACCACAGTAAGGCTCACTAACAGCCTGAGAATCCTTGAGATCAGACAGGCTCCCACCAGAAGCAGCAGCAGAAGGTCCCTAAAAGTGGGGCCCCCTGCCCCACTGGCACCTGAATCATGGCCCCACCCCTTCCCCAAGGCTCCGCCCCTGCTCACTCCTCTGCACTGCCTCCCTCAATCGCTTGACCCTACGGCCAGCAGAAAGTGGGAGGGCATAGCCCTCATTTTAAGAGTGGGGGTCCACGGACCCCCAAACCCCCCAGCTTCCACAGACCCCCAAACCCACCCCCTGCCCCCAGCTTCCATAGACAAGTTCAACCACAAGTAAGCGAGCTCAAAAGGGGAACTAGTGGGTGAAATTCTATGGCCTGTGTTACATCAGAGGTCAGAATGCACCGTTGAGCTGTATTTTTAACAATGGTCTCTTCTGGCTTTAAAGCCCACCAGCTAGATCCTCAGCTGCTGTAACCATCAAAACCAGTTTATACCAGCTGATGATTTGGCTCCAAGAATCTACACAGGACTACGCAGTCCTCCTGATTTAGTCTTACATTGATTCAGATATTTAGGCCAGATGGGAGCATTGGGATCTAGTCTGACTTCTTGCACAACACAGGCCAGAGAACTTCACCCAGTGATCGTAGCATCATGTTCAGACTGTGTTTGGCGATTGGTTTTTTTAAACCTCTTGGATGGTTTGAAGGCAAACACATCCTTGTAGAAAATATCATTAATTAAAAAGAAAAATTGACAAAGGATCATGATTTTGATTTCATGTCTGCAAGAGCTATATCAATAATGCACTCTGTTTTAAAGCAATTGCTGCAAGTAAAAGGCTACAGTAATTTATTACAGTTCCTTTCTGCAAGGCAGACTAAATAGGATTTTCAGTATGTTTTAATTCTGCAATGGGCAGCATAGCTGGAATATCTGCTGGGTAACAAAGTCCTCCGTTTTCAACCAATTTCCAGCAGCACAAGGAGATAGCAGTGTGAGGAAGGTGCTGTGGGCAAGCTAGGCAGGATTCTTTTTAGCGCCGAGTTGTGTGTTCTAGCCATTAGGCCATTACAGGTAAAATTTTCAAGATGCCTAGACCAAATCTTGAAACGTATTTTAGTACCTAACGTCCATGGAGTTAATGGCCTAAAGATCTCAGGAGGATCTGGGCCTAGGTGACTTGGGGGGACAGCTTTACAAAGGCATTTAGGCACCTAACGATGCAGATAAGCGTCTAAGTGCTTTTGAAAATCCCACTAACTCCCATCTGTAAATCCAGTGAGGTACCCATCTGCATTGTTAGGTGCCTAAATGCCTTTGTGAAGCTGACCCTAAATCCCATTAATTTGACTTAACCTCCAAAGAGTCAGATTCATAAAGGGACTTGGGCACCTAGAAAATCACTGGAATTCACAAACCCTGGGTTAGGTACCTAGGCTCCTTATACAGTGCGTGGGGAGAGAGACGGGCACCTAAGAGAGTCACTGAATCAGATGGAGTGAGAAGGATTCCATAGCTGGTTATTGGGAAACTCCTGGGGGTGACTCAGGATGCAGTCCCCCCCCATGGAATAGTTTGATGACTAATTATTTAACCCTAGTGGAACAGCTCCAACAGGAGACTGAGGGAGCCCCACATCAGTGATTAGGGCACTGTCTTGAAAGGTGGGACACCCCTGTTTAAATCCTTTGTCACCATCAGGCAGAGTGGGGCACTGCATCTGGGCTTCCCACAGCTCAAGTGAGTGCTAACCACTGAGATAAAAGCCATATGGGACGTGAGGCACCATCACCACCACTTCTTGAATGAGGCCTGCTCAGGTAGGTGTGCTCTGAGCATCCCTGCTGGCTCGGGCTCCACAGGTAAGAGATGCAGGGGAATGTCTATTGTCTTCTGGTTTGTGCATCTCTTTGGGGTGTAGGCGTCTGGATGCCTAGAGTGAGGCAGCAGTGCACATGCCCAGAGACAGAAACTTACGGCCCTAGAAAACTTCTACAGCAGAAATGTAGGTGCTGAGGGAGTTTAGGCACCTACAGGCTTAGGTGACAGCTGAGCAGCGTGTTTGAGAGTGCCATGAGCGCCTACATGTTGGATGTAGGCATGTAACCTGGCAATTAGGTGCCTTTTGCAAACCTGGACCTAAGTATCAATGGGCCTTTGACCCTAAATCTTAATGTGTTTTTGAAGATTTTACTCTATGGGCCTGATACAGTGTCCAGTGAAGTGAAGTACCGACATGGACTTCAACACATGTGAGACCAGGCTATGAAGCCTTTCTGGATTGGAAAGTGTTTGCAGCTGGATTTTCAGAGCCCCTGGGTACTTTAGGGGATTTTTTTTTTTTGGTATGCGCTATGCTTTTGGGGGAATAAAATGGATCAAAAATGTATTAAGTCAATAGAAGATAGTGTGAAGATCCATGTTAACCTTAGAGGAAGTTGGCACATTAAAGAACATTTTCTAGGTTTATAGGCTAACTGCTGAAAAATTCCTGAGATTCCCCATTGCTTTAATTTACACCCCTGTATCTCATACTTCATAAGCACTCTACCTCATTCTTCTAATACCTGTAGGCTATCAGGTACCCTCTTGGACATCACTTTGCCAAACTTGGTATTACCCGCCACCTCTTTTATCCTTTCCTGGTGAACCAGCCCCCACGTGTGTTTCTCTCTGGCTAGAATTGGTTGGATGCAATACTCCAGGGGCAGTTGCACAGAGAGGGGCTCTGAGCTCTTTTCCATGACATTAACGCTTGCATGCGTGCAGCCCAACTTTGTACTGGCTGCTTCTGAAGCCGTATCACTTTGCAAGCTCACATCTGATTTCTGGTAAGTGATTGGCTATTTGGTTGGAACGTTCTAAGCGTTATGCAGCAAGAAAGTTGATATAACTAGCCACACAACCAAAAGAAATAGCTGGGGTCTGCAAAGAGGCCTAAAGGAATTAGGCACTCCCTTTGAAATGTGGGCATCTAACTTCCTTAGTCTCCTTTGAAAAGCCCAGCCATACATTTTTGTACTGAAATTACAGTTAGAGTGAGTTTTAAAATTTAAATTACACAAGTGCTATATGTAAGAAAGGGGACAGAGGTCGCACATAACAATGATCTGTGATGCAGCCAGGGAACCCACCCTCAGATTTCCAGCTGTTACCTCTCTTGGGCAGTGACCTGTGTCTCACTCCCTTCTGACCAGTATATATCCAGACTGCACACTTCCTTGTAAGGGCACTGGAATGGGGAAGGGCACACTAAGTGGCCATGGCCCTCCCACTTTTTACGGGCTGTAAGGGCAAGCGACATGGGAGGGAGGGGGCGGAGAGGAAGTCAGAGGTGCTAGTGGCCCCCAGACACCTTTAGGGAGCACTCCTGCTACCTTCCCTTCACTGTGTATTTCCCAGCAAAAAACAGATTGCCTCGACAGACTTGCTTTCTCTTCCGAGACTGACAGAGTTTGCTGCAGATAGCTACCACACAGCTCTTTCTAGGTGAGCTGATTTTATTCTGTAAGGTTCAAAGCACTACAGAGAAAACATTAAAAATTATGAGAGCCTACAAGCATGCCACTAGGCTTGCCAGATTTAATTCCTAACCCTAACACGGATTCAAACCCTCACCCCAAGTGACTGCTGGTGGTTACCAGTTCATCCACAGCTTCAGCTCAGAACCAGAACACTTTCACGAAAGTTTAGCCCACCATTTCATACAGATCAGGGGTCTTTGATCTGGAGTTTCCCCATAACTAGTACACCCGGAAGAGAGACCTTTTGTGTAGCTTCAAAATGGTGGGATCCAAGGGAAGAATTTGCCTTCCCTTCACCTCAAAGTATTCCTAGGAAATCTGCTTCATAACTATTGTTCCAAAAAGACTTTTAAATTGCCTCATGCCTTCCAGGGATTGCCTTAATGCGGTCTTTCTGCTAAAGAAGTTCCGTACAACTTCACAATGGTATGTAACACTCACATTCCTAATACAAAAAGAAAAGGAGGGCTTGTGGCACCTTAGAGACTAACAAATTTATTTGTTATTAGTCTCTAAGGTGCCACAAGTCCTCCTTTTCTTTTTACGAATACAGACTAACACAGCTGCTTCTCGGATTCCTAATACAATGTGCCCCAAAGGCATTATAGTACCTACTTCAGTAAGAAGGAACTTCATCCATTCATTCAGGATATTGGCAGTCTGTCACATATATTGTCCTATACACTGTAAGGGCCCAGTAAGAGCTGAGGAGGAGGCAGTGAATATGTGGGACATATGCAATAGTGTTCTCCATATATTCTAAGGGTCACGTGAATGCCTTTACGCTGAATGCAAGTCCTCAAAGCACTTAAATAGTTAATACAATCAACTTGTCCAGGAACCTGAGGTAAAGTGTTAAAATGATCACCCTACAAAGTAATTTATAAAAGCTTACTTCTTTTTTCTAGACATGCAGAATAAAAGAGGCATAGACCATTGCAAAATAACTTGTCAGACAAATCCTGCAGTAAATACAGAAAAGGGTGGGTGGGAATTAAGCCTGCCATTTTGAACAATGTCTTTTCAATGTACAGTTTAAAAATGGTGCAGTAGAGTCCACAGTTAGAGGGTTTAAAAAAAAGTTATTTTTCTTGTTACAAAAGGAACCCCCAAATTCATGCGCTACATTATTATTATGGTGCTTGTAACGAATAATCCAGTAAAGAGAATAAGCATGTATTGCTGTGAAGGATATGGTTAACAAGCTCTTTCAAAATGTCCCCAGGAGCACCTGTTCCTTGTACAACACAGTTCTGTCTGATCAAAGCAATTCATGCTCAGAGTCATTGCTGAGCTTTTTCCTCAGGGCTGCCAGGTCTCTTAATCCAAGCCAAGCAGAGATCACTCACACAATTTAAAAATCACTTTAAAGAAGACTATGGAAGCGGTTGCCCCATCTGTACACTTATCAATAGGAAAGTCACCTTTTTACTGTCCACAAAAGCTCAGGGGATTCTATAAATGTGACTCTTGTTCAATATTATTCACCAACTGCCTCATGGATATTTAAGAGATCAGTCAGATTTGTAACATACACTGACCAAAGGGTTACTGTCACAGGTTGCACTCACCGCCTCCTGCTGGCTGTCCTAGGGATTCGCTCTGCCAGCTTGCGCTCTCCCTCCAGCAGAGTCTCCCCACAACCGCTTTCGCTCTGCAGCCCCACTAACTCCCAGATCTGCAGTCTCCTCTTCATGGCTTGGCTCACTAAAGTCCTCCCCTTTCAGAGAATTCAGTCTTTCCAGACCAGCTGCCTGGCTGGCATCTCCAATGCCCTTTGTCACTCCCCAATGGCTGGCAGGGGAACCTAGGCCCACCCTCTACGCTGGGTTCCAGCTCAGGGACCCTAGAACAAGCAGCCAGAGTCTCTGTACAGCTCTACTTCTTGCTGCTGTTTCCCTGGGCTTCTTTCTACACCACTGGCTCCCACCCTCTGTGGGTTTGCTGGCTTCCCAACTCCCTCCAGGCAGGGTGTGACTGCAGCTGGCTTCCCTGCAGCCTTTCCCAGCAGTAGTAGTCCTTAAACATCCCTCTCTCTTCCCAGGGAGTAACTACCCCATTTCAGCAACAGCCACCCCTGTCTGCAGGTAGCCCTCTGGCTTTGTATAGGCTTTTCCTGTTCCTGCACAGGTGAGCCTGTTCTTCTAATTAGGGCTTTCTTCTCAGCCTCCCATCAACTAGGTTAATTGGCCCATCTGGCCTCCATTAACCAATTCCATTCATAGAATCATAGAATCATAGAATATCAGGGTTGGAAGGGACCCCAGAAGGTCATCTAGTCCAACCCCCTGCTCGAAGCAGGACCAATTCCCAGTTAAATCATCCCAGCCAGGGCTTTGTCAAGCCTGACCTTAAAAACCTCTAAGGAAGGAGATTCTACCACCTCCCTAGGTAACGCATTCCAGTGTTTCACCACCCTCTTAGTGAAAAAGTTTTTCCTAATATCCAATCTAAACCTCCCCCATTGCAACTTGAGACCATTACTCCTCGTTCTGTCATCTGCTACCATTGAGAACAGTCTAGAGCCATCCTCTTTGGAACCCCCTTTCAGGTAGTTGAAAGCAGCTATCAAATCCCCCCTCATTCTTCTCTTCTGCAGACTAAACAATCCCAGCTCCCTCAGCCTCTCTTCATAAGTCATGTGCTCTAGACCCCTAATCATTTTTGTTGCCCTTCGCTGGACTCTCTCCAATTTATCCACATCCTTCTTGTAGTGTGGGGCCCAAAACTGGACACAGTACTCCAGATGAGGCCTCACCAGTGTCGAATAGAGGGGAACGATCACATCCCTCGATCTGCTCGCTATGCCTCTACTTATACATCCCAAAATGCCATTGGCCTTCTTGGCAACAAGGGCACACTGTTGACTCATATCCAGCTTCTCGTCCACTGTCACCCCTAGGTCCTTTTCCGCAGAACTGCTGCCTAGCCATTCGGTCCCTAGTCTGTAGCGGTGCATTGGATTCTTCCATCCTAAGTGCAGGACCCTGCACTTATCCTTATTGAACCTCATCAGATTTCTTTTGGCCCAATCCTCCAATTTGTCTAGGTCCTTCTGTATCCTATCCCTCCCCTCCAGCGTATCTACCACTCCTCCCAGTTTAGTATCATCTGCAAATTTGCTGAGAGTGCAATCCACACCATCCTCCAGATCATTTATGAAGATATTGAACAAAACCGGCCCCAGGACCGACCCCTGGGGCACTCCACTTGACACCGGCTGCCAACTAGACATGGAGCCATTTATCACTACCCGTTGAGCCCGACAATCTAGCCAGCTTTCTACCCACCTTATAGTGCATTCATCTAGCCCATACTTCCTTAACTTGCTGACAAGAATACTGTGGGAGACCGTGTCAAAAGCTTTGCTAAAGTCAAGAAACAATACATCCACTGCTTTCCCTTCATCCACAGAACCAGTAATCTCATCATAAAAGGCGATTAGATTAGTCAGGCATGACCTTCCCTTGGTGAATCCATGCTGACTGTTCCTGATCACTTTCCTCTCATGTAAGTGCTTCAGGATTGATTCTCTGAGGACCTGCTCCATGATTTTTCCAGGGACTGAGGTGAGGCTGACTGGCCTGTAGTTCCCAGGATCCTCCTTCTTCCCTTTTTTAAAGATTGGCACTACATTAGCCTTTTTCCAGTCATCCGGGACTTCCCCCGTTCGCCACGAGTTTTCAAAGATAATGGCCAAGGGCTCTGCAATCACAGCCGCCAATTCCTTCAGCACTCTCGGATGTAACTCGTCCGGCCCCATGGACTTGTGCACGTCCAGCTTTTCTAAATAGTCCCTGTGTGGGGTGGACACAGTTACACATACAGGAAGAGTTTCGAAAAGGGGAGCCTAAACCCAGGCTCCTAAGACCACATTTAGACACTTAAATAAGTGACCTGCTTTTCAAAAGTGCTGAGTTCCCAGCAGCTCCTAGGGTTAGAACCTCTAAGTGAAGTAAGAGTCTAGGCTAAGGGCTGAAGCCAAACGTTCTGTGTATTTTGAAAGACACCTCAAGCCGTGATCCTAAACATCATGCTGTACTGAACCCATCTCTTTTTGTTCCTTTGTTCATATGGCAGATGTGTTATTAGATTACATTAGCACCCAGAGGCCTCAAAGAAGATCAGGGTTCCATTGTGCTAGGGGCTGTACATACATATAATAGGAGACATTCTCAGCCCCATAGAGGTTACAATCTAAATGAGCAAGATGGACAAAGGATGGGAGAAAGGAAATATTGTTATCCTAATTTTACAGCTAGGACACAGACAAGAAATGACATGTCCAAGGTCACACAAGAAGGCATAGCCTCTGTTAATACATACTCTATATTCCTCAAAGATCTTGTCTCAGCCACTGGCTAAAAACTTAAGAAACAAGCTTCACTTTTGCATCTCTCACCTTAACAAATGTGACACAGTCGGCAAAATACTATGGAAGCCTGAAAACCAAATCAATGAGCAGTTATTAGCTCCCCAAGGTCATTCTGACATTTCTCTTATCAGTGACAGGAGAAAATGTTGGAAAAGCAATGTGGCAAATACACTGTGTATTATGGTTCTGTGCATGGGCTGAAGTTAGATTACTTTGTATACACTGTGCCAGTTACAGTTCTGGTAACACACTTTAATCACTGGACGTGACTTGACCTAGGTCTGGTATTATGTATAGAACTTTCAAATAGTCGAGGACTCCCTTTGCCATTGCTGAGTACAGGAGAGGCAATCTGTGGGTGTGCATATATATTTGTAATTGACTCTGCCGGTGTAAACCCATGAGAAGGTTTCAGACTCATTTGTGTAGCTTTTGAATAGCAAAGCACCTACTGACTTCTATTGTGTCAGCTCAGGCTTGAAAAGTTATTTGTTTTACATTTTGAAAATTATATCATGAAGGTACAAACTCCCTTTAAAAAAAAAGCTGAAATTTGTAAAGTATTAAATCCATATTGAAATGCTACAGGATTCCTATTCATCATTTTTCTCTAAGGTTACATTCATAACAAAAGGGTACTGTGAAGGCATTTTACATTATCTATAAAATATTTTCTCACTGCTGTTTCAGATCAGAGATTATAACAGCAATAGGAGTTAGATAGTGAAACCTCGCCACTCATGCCGAAATATTTCCTCCCATATATATGAATTGTGCCTAGAAAGGCCAACCAAAATTTGGGTCCCATTGTGTCACGCTGTGTAGACACTACAAGATAGTCCCTGCCCTGCAGAGCTTACAATGTCAATGGACATGGCAGACAAAGGGTAGGAGAAAAAAAACATCATTATCCCCATTTTACAGATGGGGAACCGAGGCACTGAGAAATTAAGTGACTCACCCAAGGTCATAGGGTGTAGGGGCAAGGTTGCGGAAGATTGGCGAGGAGCTAAGTGGTGGACTGAGTATGTGACTGGATGTTAGCGGAGGATGCAGGCAGTTTCAATGAACTTTGTCCGACAGACCCTGCCAAAAGATATTGTAGCATAGCTTAGCATATTTTTGCCTGTAAACAAGTCAGTTTATGTAATAAGCATAAATTGTACATATAAGAATGTAGCCAGCTGTTGACCCCATGTAACGTGAGATAAGCGTGGAGAATATAGCACCGCAGAGGACTCCCCCCACCGGCGGAGTCCTGCCTGGTCAGCTGTCCCAAACGGCCAGAGTCCCCTGCAGCCCCTCCACACATCCTATGGGCTCCTCGCGCAGATTGGAGCGTAAGTTCTTCCTTCCTTCAATAAAGCATAGTTTATTATTCTTAGGCCTGAGTGTCCTCCTTTCACTGGTATCTTCCCCCCAAGCCCTTGCGGGCACATAGGAGAAGGCTTTGGCAGAGGTGAGCACTGAAAGCAGGTTTCCTGGGTCCCTTTGCAGTGCCTTAGCTTCAGGACCATCCTTCTTCTCTGATAGCTTATACTACGCTATGCGGTTTCCCTTTAAGATCACCGTGATGTTGCAACGGGTGTGCCCTAGTTCTGCTGGCACTGGAGTCCAATGCACGAGCTATTAGAGCTCTGCTAATAAAAATGCGTGAAGCCTGCCTCCGTAAATGCCTGGATTTACTTTCCGCTAGCAGTATATAGAACAAAATGCTGGACGCATTCATTTCAGTATCATATTCCCAGCTGGAGAAGCAAGGTGAAGGGTCACGCTACCCAGCAATGAGGTCAAGAGGCAGTGCCCAGAAATGACCATTCCCCACCCCAGGGGATCTTCTCCTGTAAGCGTGGCACAGAGACTGGAGGGCACAGTCGAGGCTCATTTCTCAGTGTGGCCCAACATATGCAAACCATTGCTACCACACAGATGTCTGTTGGCAGCATGGGAGACTGAGAAGAGCCAGTCTACTGATAATGCATCGTATAAGGAGCTGGGGAGGAAATCGTTTTCCCGCCCTTCGAATATTTTTCAGGGGTTGAAATTTCTTCCCGCTTCAAATTGTGACTTAGTCAAAATCTCCAAAAATTGTGAACCAACCAACCAGCCAAATCCCGAAACACACACGGTCAATAGACACCATTCACTTTGATCATTTCAAAATGCTTCATTTCCATTTAGACCTATTCCTCTGCTATTCGTCTCTTTTTAGTGTAATCAACTTAATTTTCAAAACAAAAAGTCATTTCAAATTGGAAATTTTTGTTTCAAAAATGTCAAACCAAAACATTCACAATTGTCAAGGGTTTTTTTTCCAATTTTTTTTTTTTTTTTGAGACAAGAGATTTGTTGAATCCAGGTCTGTTTTGCGGACAGTTTTGATTTTGATAAATCAGCATTTCTTAATGAAAAATGTGTGAGCAAAAAACTCCTGACTAGCCCATACACAATACACCCTAAAAGTGACAGAAGAAAGACCTGTTGGTATAAAATAAACATTTTGTTCCACTGTCCTCATATCTTTTTTCTCGTGTGTTATCAGTCACAAAAAGTACATAGATTAATTTATCATTCCCTTGCCACACAATTGAATGGGAGTCACACACATGTTTCGGAGATTTTGGTATATTAAACACATACCATATGGGCCTGTTCTCCTCTCGGTGCACAGCGGTAATGCCTGTTAACATGGGAGTTGCGGGTCTGTAGAGAAAAGACTAGATCTCTATCTCCATTTGTGAACTACCTCTCCGTGCATGCAGTGCCAAGACAACTGTGCTCCTCTGGGACAATACAGCAGTCACAGATCCGAGGACAAAGCAGAAAAGGAGGCAAGGTGGGAAGCTTGGTTTAGTGGATAGGGCACTGGTTTGGCGCACACAAGAGAACTGGGTCCAATTCCTTTTTTTTGCCACAGACTTCTTATGTAACATTGGTCAAGTCACTTAATTTACTTTCAAGTATCAGAGGGGTAGCCGTGTTAGTCTGGATCTGGATCTCTTTGCTGCTTTTAATTTACTTTGTGATTCACCTCCCCAACAGTTAGATGCAAATAATAGTTTCCTATCTCACAGGGGTGTTGTGAGGATAAAATCCATTATATGATTGTAGGTTGTACAGATGCTACAGTAGTGAGAGTCATATGAATACCCACACAGGGCAAACAATAAAGCACACTTTGAGTAGACTATACACAGCGAGTCCAGCGGGGGAACAAAGTTCCAGAGGATGGTCGACTACTCCAGAGTCTGATCGCGTTTAAGAAATGCTGCATGACCTTCTTCTTTCATAAAGCATTTCCACAGTGACCAGATGACATGCGTACCTCTTTCCCACCACACACACACACACACACACACACACACACACACACACACAACTATCCCAAGCAGAGCTGCTATGACCGGAGAAGGGAGAGGAGCAGAAAATTTCATAAAATCCACTGGGGAGCCACCCCCTGTTTTGCCCATCTAACTAATCAGGATGTGCACTATAACAAAACCCTATGCTAGATAGAGGACAATTTCTGAACTGGGGCTCAGGGCCACCCTGGCCTTCCCATATTGCTGAATAAAGAGGGGCCCTGACTGAATGATGGGCAGACTTGATATGGACAAGGTTGACCACCACTGAGATAGATCCCTACAGCATGTAATTCAGCCTTTCCACAAATCAAACACTTCAGTTACAAGTTTCACCGCTCCCTACTTTTTCCACAGGAACTTGACTTGTTCACACCAAGATGCCCCACGGCCAATGCACACAACAGACTGCTAAGAGGCTGCAGTTAGCACGTGGAAGAGCGCATGGCTTGACACCTCCTATTTTGGAAAACAATAGCTCCCTTCCTTTGCAAATTAATTTTAATAACTGTGGCTAGTTTGCTGTGAGTTGAAGAGTTTTGCATGAACACACACAATTAAATTAATATGCAAATGCTGTAGCTCCTCAGAGAATACTAAGAGCTATTCTTTGTACCACATGAGAGGCGAGGAAGAGAAGAAGAAAAAAGAAAACAAACCAACAACCCCAGAAAAAAATCTTATTCAACAGAGTGGATTTCCTCCCCTTTTTTCTTTAGACTAAGACCATTTGAAAGAGAATTGAAACCTAACTGAAACAATGCCCATTGATGAAGCAGAAATAAAGAAGGAAGAGAAGTCATTGGAGATAAAGCAAAGAGGAAGAGACTGGTTTCGGAGCATCCCACGTTGTTAAAAACTGACCCCAACAAGTCTAAATCATGACAGAAGTGGCATTTACTGTGTCAGACCGCACAAAGGCTCCCTTTCTTCCCCGGGCTGTGGGGACTGGCTCTTTCTACAGCCATGTTTGAGTAAAGGCCTGAGACAATTACCGCAGACTATGGCCCCTCACCCTCAAGCTGTCAATCAGCTCCCCAAGCAGATGGGCTACAGAACAAGAAAAGATGGTTTCCAAGTGGCTTGTTCCCCCAGTCCAACCTTTCATATCCATGCAGGGGGAGCCCAGAGGAATGTTGACCCCGCTAAGCGGATGTCAGGCTCCCTGAAAGCAGACACTTCTGCTGCACTGAGCATTCTGAAGCCCCATCAGGAGCCTCTTTGTACTGATTGATCATGAAAGGGAAGGCCTGGCTGTGCTTCCCAGAAGCCTCCATTCTACAACGGGCTCTGGGCTGAGACGAGAGGGTGGAATGATTCAATGATAACGAGGACTTCTTATTAAAGAAAGGCCAAACTTATTCATTCAGATCCCTTCTAGCTGGTTTTGTGGATTTATAATGATTAGATAGATAGATAGATTATTGACAAACTTTAGAAGGAAACAAGAAGAGGATAATGGAAGCAGAATGACAACATGAAGAAAAATGGAAAGAAAGGTACATTTCAGGTTTACATTAGTCACTGAGAGTCTGGGGTCAAATAGCCAGGATGTGGCTGTTATCAGGATCATTACCCTGAAATACCTATTACAGATTACCCATTGGTGGATCCCAAAAGGCAATCAGTTACCTAGTGCTAGTTTCTAATCACTATCTGGACAAGATTTCTCCTGCCCTACCCAGCGGAATAAGGAGGCAGTAAAGTGTCCTCAGCCCTCCTTTCATTCCCCTGCATGGCCTCATGGCATCACTGCTCTGTACGGGCAATGGGTGAGGACATCACTCGTGAAGGCTAGCAGGGAGCACGCAGAGAGGGGCAATGAAGCTCTGTTGTCTTCTTCCTCCGTGCAGGACAGTACCACTGAGCCAGTATGGCACGGGGGAAACCAGGATGATAACTGTGACTCTTAGGTAGCTTTCAGAGAAGTAGCTGTGTTAGTCTGTATTCGCAAAAAGAAAAGGAGAACTTGTGGCACCTTAGAGACTAACCAATTTATTTGAGCATGAGCTTTCATGATAAATTGGTTAGTCTCTAAGGTGCCACAAGTACTCCTTTTCTTTTTGCAAATACAAACTAACACGGCTGCTACTCTGAAACTGTAAGGAGAGCGATCACTTAAGGTGAGCTATTACCAGCAGGAGAGTGTGTGGGGGGGACTTTTTGTAGTGATAATCAAGGTGGGCCATTTCCAGCAGTTGACAAGAACCTGTGAGGAACAGTGTGTGTGTGTGCGGGGGGGGGAGGGGGGGGGAGTGTGGGAAATAAACATGGGGAAATAGTTTTACTTTGTGTAATGACCCATCCACTCCCAGTCTCTATTCAAGCCTAAGTTAATGGTGTCCAGTTTGCAAATTAATTCCAATTCAGCAGTCTCTCGTTGGAGTCTATTTTTGAAGTCTTTTTGTTGAAGAATTGCCACTTTTAGGTCTGTAATCGAGTGACCAGAGAGATTGAAGTGTTCTCCGCCTGGTTTTTGAATGTTATAATTCTTGACGTCTGATTTGTGTCCATTTATTCTTTTATTCTTAGGCAGCTGTGTCACCTGCTCAGGGCAAGAGGTAACGCCCCAGGGTTGCCCTTTCTTTTGCACACTGCATGTGAGTTACCTAATGGGACTGCGGCCATCCTGAGCACGACGACTCTATTCGTATAACTGCACCCAGTCAGGACAGCAAGAAGAGGAAATAAACTGGATCCAGGGGAATCTGTTAGTCTGGTGGGTGTACAGATTCCATCTCAGAATCACATGTAACAAAAAGATTAATTCCCAGGAACAAGTGAGCGGATGTTGTGTCACTAGTGACTGTATCAGTTCCTTGGCCTGCCTTGGCTGTCATAGACCCAATGGCAGGAAGGCAACATCCAATTGGTTGGCATGCTAATTTTCTGTAGAGAAGGCTCAGTGCTTCCAGTTGTAAGATTTCCAGTGTTGTTACTGGCTAGGGTTGAAAAACCATGAGTCAGGCCCCCAGATCCACGAACTGGTTTGAAAATAATGAGATTTTTTTTTTAAATGCTGGGTACTTATTTGACCTCTCTTTTTTAAGCCTTTAGAGTTCAAGCTTTTCTATGGAACCATGTGGATATGAGAATTTCAGTTTTCCTTTAAAAAAGTAATCCCCAGGCGCTGGGGTGTTAAGTACCAGACCAAATACTGCGAGTCTGGTGACACCGTTACGAAATTTGACAACGCTGGTTTCTAAACATTACCCCTGCCCTTGCTGTTGATATTATTCGCTCCGATTACCCCTGTGCTACTGGCAGACCACGTGCCAGCTCATGCCAAGGCCCCAGGCCTCACTGAACACTGACAAATGCATAGTTGGAGATCAGTCTGGCTCATCCGTGGGTTAGTATAATTAAAAATAGATATTAGGGTTAACAGAATGTATTTAGACTTTATGGAATGCTTGTAGGATGCTGCACGTATTAATCTTACTCATAATGTCTGTATCCCATGGTAGGAAGTTATATTGTGTGTTTGCATTGTAGACCTCTGTAATTCTGTAACTCGAACAGGAAAAAGAACAGGAGGACTTGTGGCACCTTAGAGACTAACCAATTTATTTGAGCATAAGCTTTCGTGAGCTACAGCTCTCTTCATCGGATGCATTAATTAAGGTAAAGTGCTCGTCCTGCACACAAGATGGCCCATTGAAGACAAACGAGCCATTGGCCATGTCTACACTAGACTTTTTTAGCCACCGACTTCTTATGTAATGTTGGTCAAGTCACTTAATTTACTTTGTGATTCAGCTCCCAAATAGTTAGATGGAAATAATAGTTTCCTATCCCACAGGGGTGTTGTGAGGATAAAATCCATTATATGATTGTAGGTTGTACAGATACTACAGTAGTGAGAGTCATATGAACACCCACACAGGGCAAACAATAAAGCACACTTAGTGAGTAGACTATACACAGTGAGCCCAGCGGTAGAACATAGTTCCAGAGGATGTTAGACTACTCCAGAGTCTGATCGCCTTCAAGAAATTCTGCATGACCTTCTTCTTTCATAAAGCATTTCCACAGTGACCAGATGACATGCATACCTCTTTCCCACCACACACACACACACACAACTGTCCCAAGCAGAGCCGCTTTGAGCAGGGAAGGGAGATGAGCAGAAGATTGCATGAAATACACTGGGGAGTGGGCCCCTGCTTTGCCCATCTAACTAATCAGGATGTGCGCTATAACAAAACCCTATGCTAGATAGAAGACAATTTCTGAACTGGGGCTCAGGGCCACCCTGGCCTTCCCATATTGCTAAATAAAGAGGGGTCCTGACTGACTGATGGGCAGACCTGATATGGACAAGGTTGACCACCACCGAGATAGATCCCTACAACATGTAATTCTTATGATGCTATGGTACAGGCTTTGAAAACCAATCTGCTTTTTTAGGTGTCTAGATACTGGCCTAGGGGGCTAATTTTAGACCCTCAATTTTGAAAATTTATCCAAGAAGAGGAGCATAAAGTTTAAACTGCTGCTGTCCATGCTACACCTGCAGTCAATACATGAAGGATGTTCATCTCCAGGGCTGTCAATGTGTCACCTTTCATCAGAACTAATATTTGATTTAAAGGGGAGGGGGGGAGAACGAACAAGCAAATACTCAATAATGTACTACTTTGTGTAGACATGAAGCTTTTTCTTTGGCACTCAATATGAAAATACTGCAATCTGACACATACTACTTTAAAACAAAGGAAGTCTGCATGGAAGACAAGAGGAAGTGTCAATATAAGCCTAGGCTGATGGAATTTACAAACAAATACATTTGTTTCCTCCTATATTAACCCCTTGAGCATTTATTTGAAAAGTTATCTCTAAATTTCCAAAGGTGAAAAAATATGTACTACAATGCCGAATAAGACTGGGGAGTGAGCCAATCACTAATTTTGGGAGAAAATGAATTGCCCTAATAGTTAAGCAACCAAAATGAATCCCGGTTGTTAAATTGGAGTGAGCTGAAATTTCTGTCTTTTTTTTTTGTGGAGGGGATCTTCTCTGATTTTCACATCAGTATTGGCACCCTTTAGTTTCTGGTAATCTGTCTGAAATATTTGAAGAGATCTCTTAATCCGAGAAGCCCTGATTCAGCTAATCACTCAACTTTAAGCAGATGCTTAAGTGCTGTCCTGGTTAAGCAGATACTTAAATCCATCCCTAAAGTGAAGCACATGCTTAAGTGTTTACTGAATCAAGGCCAGAGTCTCTGTTGTTATTTAAAACACGTTTTAAGTAAATTTCAGGATGTTTGCTTCTTTTCTTTCCCTTTGTCCTATTTTTCCTTGTGTACTTTCTGACCTCAGACTGTTGTGCCTATATATTATTGATCATCTGCTCAAAGGGAATTAATCAATTTTGAAATCTTATATCTTTATAGTGCAGACTCTTGTTAAATATCATTTACTTGGTCACCCTGAAAATGTTGATATCCTGAAAATTAAAAGGGTTGACCTTATTTGGGTGGATTAGCAAGGAAATAAAAGCTGCAATACCAGATCGACGTAACGCTTTTTACAATGTTTCTTTGATGGCAAACTGTCTGCTCATTAGGGCACTGGCAACTCTTTGCAGCAGATAGAAGTGTATTGTTATTGTGCAGAAATGAGAAATTATGGTTGCTAATTACAAAGAATTCAAAACATATGGTATGTTTTCTGGAAAGTGAATTCATTGAATTATGCAACCTAACACTACTGCAACCTTGATATAAATTCAGTGTTGGGCTGATCACTTGTTCCCTTTTAGAAATTAGCAGCACAGATAGATAATGGATAGGATGAAAGAGGATGGCCCACCTCCATAGACAGAAGACACTGGTGATCACGTGTTTTATATGGAGAAACAAATGCAAATAATTCATTTCAAAGACACTGGAAACTTAGGCTGGTATCTGCAAAGCTGGCATAAGGGTAAGGCAGACTTGGAGCAGGTAGAGGCATTCTGTGTGCTGTCATCACCAAAGCCTGAGCGTAAAGTGGTTTGACTTTGTGTGAAATGTCACAGGCTCGCTGAGGTCTGGCCTTCCTCCAAATGCTCATTATCGTCAAAAGTGATGTTGCATGCTCTTTGGCCACGTCTCCGGGATGGACTAAAACAACCCAGCACACTGTACTCTCAAATGCTCCATTGATGCATGAAGGTGTGCTCACCCTGACCCCGCCTGGCACCGCCCAGGGGGTCACCCCAGAGATTCGTGGATTCTCAGGAATGAGCCCGATCTGAGAACTTTACTTCATGACACCTGGTCTGACACCATCACCCATAGTCACTCTGCCTGGTGCAACCATCCTCAGTCGACAATGTGAGTTTGATGATGATGGCGATGCGAGTTAGGTACCCAACTTCCATTGACTCTGCAATGGGATTTGGGCGTCTAACTCCCAGCCTTAAGCAGTGGGCAACAGCGTCAATAAAAGTGGCCAGGTCAGGAATCTATCAGGGCCTTGGAAAATTCAAGAAGCGTTTATGATAGTGGAGCTAGCAAACTTTGTTTTGGGAGCAGGGATTACCGCTATGAGACACAGCAAGCGTCACTTCTAACGCAGAAACTTGCACCTGGATTTGGGCATTGCGACAGTCCTCTCCCAGTCTGTGCCCCAGTGCACTCTTTGATCCAGGACAGGCTACAGAGTAACCACAGGAAGGAAAGAACCAACAGAGATGAAGCCACATTAAAACAAAGTTCTGGGGGAGGACCTGTCATAAACAGCTAAGGGTAGCATAAAATCCCTCCTTTACCTGTAAAGGGTTAAGAAGCTCAAATAACCTGGTTGGCACCTGACCAAAAGGACCAATAAGGGGAGAAGATACTTTCAAATTTGTGGGGGAAGGTTTTTGTTTTGTGTTTCTTTGTGTTCTCTCTGAGACAGCGAGGAACCAGGGCAGGGAAAATGCATCTCCTAAAGCCATACCTGAACTAAGCATCTAAGATTACAAATTGTTAGTAATAGGAAGGAAATGCATTAGATTATCTTTTGTTTTAGCTTGTGAATTTTCCCTAGGCTAAGAGGGAGGTTTATTCCTAGTTTTTTTGTAGCTTTAAGGATTTGCCTAGAGGGGAATCCTCTGTGTTTTGAATCTGATTACCCTGTAAAATTACCTTCCATCCTGATTTTACAGAGGTGCTTCTTTTACTTTTTCTTTGTAATAAAGTTCTGCTTTTAAGAACCTGATTGGTTTTTAGTGTCCTAAAAACCCAAGAGGCTGGTCTGTGCTCACCTTGTTAACCTATTTGGTTGGTATATTATTCTGAAGCCTCCCCAGGAAAGGGGGTGAAGGGGCTTGGGGGGATATTTTGGGGAACAGGAACTCCAAGTGGTTCTTTTCCTTGAATCTTTGTCTAACTCACTTGGTGGTGGCAGAGATACTGTCCAAGCATAAGGAAGAATTTGTGCCTTGGGGAAGTTTTTAACCTAAGCTAGTAGAAATAAGCTTAGGGGGTCTTTCATGTGGGTCCCCACATCTGTACCCTAGAGTTCAGAGTGGGGAGGGAACCCCTGACAGGACCCAAAAAGGGAATTTGGTTCAACGTGAACATTAAAATCCAGGAAGAGATGAATACCCATCCTATCCCCGTGGTGCTTTGTACACCAGCCTCTTATTTATTTGGCATTTAAGCTTCCTATATTGTAATGTAACATTTCCACTCTGTGGCTCCTTTGCACTTCCTTCTTTTCGCCTTCTTCACTCTGTTTTCCTTTCTAGCACTGTGCAACTTGGTTATTCCTCCTCCAAGTCTTTTCCATTATTACAAATAATTAACAAGTATTAAATGAATCTCGACTGAGATGAGGACCTCATTGTGTTAGGCACTGAACAAACAGTCCCTGCCCCCAAAAGTTTACAATGTAAATAGACAAGACAGACAAAAGGTGGGAGGGGAAACCGAGCGGAAGCAATTTGGCCAGCGTCACAAAAGCTGGTAAGTGACAAAGCTGAAGACTAGAACCCAGGTCAGCTGAGTCCTAGTGCAGTGCCCCTTCATTGGCTCACACTGCAAGTCAGCTTGCATCCATTACCTGTAGAATTGTCGCTGTAACGTCACCCAGACTCTGTATGAGGATTTGAATTTATTGCCATTTTAAAGAAAGAAAGAAAACTTGGACTGGTTTTGTGCATTGTGCCTGCTGTGGGATGGAGGGAGCAGTGGATATGCTGCTGTGACTCCTCGGGAGAAGATGTACCGCTGGTTTTATAGCTAGGGCATCACGGTTTTGCCTTTCTTCCATAATCAGGCTCATCAAACACAAAATTACCATTTCAAGTTGTGTTTCCTCTCAACCTACAGAGGTAAAAACCATTTGCTGAAATTAATAACATTTCTGCAAAAGACTGTGGGGAAATCATGCAAATCAGAGCGAGCAGAAGTGTGTTAAATCCTGGAAAACATTCTTGTAACGGGTGTGTTCCTTTAACAATTATTCACAGGGCTAAGAGGTCTCTGTTGCTTTATGAAATATATTGTGGCTTGTTACAGGGAGAATTCATTCTGTACTGTATTCGTTAATTAACTCCACGTTCAGTGTGATCCCTTCGCACACACAGCATTTGCCTGTGAACGTGTGTTCACACCACATTACCAGCTATCTAGATGGGACTGGTCTTGCAACACCTGGCGGTAGGGACAATCACAGAAGTATCCATAATTAGTGGATGTATCTTTATGATTGCCCCCTTTTCATTTGCTTGAGAATAAAGTTGAGTTTGATTCCATGGCAGAGAGCTGGAGGGACTGAACTCTTGACAGAGATAGGGACCTCGTGCACACACAAAAGTCGTGGGAGCATTTGAAATATCAAAGTAGTATTTTAGCAGAACAGATTCTTGTCAGTGCCATAACACATCTCGGACCATCACAGATATGGTAAAATATAAGTTATTTTGAAACTAATGTAATTTTCTGCTTATGTTATGCCAAGATAGGGCAGTCATGGCTATATGACATAGATACCCTTCATATTTCACCTCTAGGAGGATTTGTCTAGAAAAGCCCAACTTGCCTGATTAGTACATCACCATTTCTAAATAAATACCTATAATTATCTACATGGGAAACAAATATTTAATAATGGGCTCTTCAGTCTAGCAGAGAAAGGTCTAACATGGTCCAGTGGCTGGAAGTTGAAGCCAGACACATTCAGACTGGAAATAAGGCAATGAGGGTAATTAGCCATTGGAACAATTTACCAAGGGTTGCGATGGATTCTCCATCACTGACAATGTTCAAATCAAGATTGGCTGTTTCTTTGAAAGCTCTGCTCTAGGAATTATTTCGGGGCAGTTCTCTGGCCTGTTTTATACAAGAGGTCAGACCAGATGACCACAGTGGTCCCTTCCGACCTTAGAATCTACGAAATACAGTCAGCTTCATTTCAAAAGTCTGTAGTCAGATTTGAAAAAAGATTCAGATTTGATGGGTTTGAATTTTGTAAAAAAGTGTGAGTCACACACGTTTACACACACACACACACACACCTATCTAGTGTATGTAAGGGCAGATTTTCTAAAGGGTTCAGCACAGAGTGGCTTCTATTTAGGCATCTAAATATGCTGAGCACTTTAAAAAGTCTGACCTTTAATTTACTGTCTGTGTCATACAATGCAATTATCAGCGGGGAGAATTCATTTACACGGGCATACATATATCTTTTTACATTTAACTCTCATGCCTAATATATTTGTATCATAGTTGCCAAGCGGCAAATGGAAATCAGAGACAACTCTAGAAAATATAAACCAAATATTACATGCTGTAAAGCATAAGCCTTCTGAAAGTGAGGAATAAGCAGCTTTCAGACAATTTTTAACAGAACAGGTCAGGCCCACAAATAGATGGTGGAATATCAGGCAAAGAGAATTTCATTTCATTTATATCCGATTGGCTGCAATAAAAGTAGTCACTACAATCAATCTTTTGTTTAAACTCCTCCGTCCTTCAAGCATTGCAATGACATGTCTGGGACATGCCAGCCTCACAGATGCTTCATTAACTGGTTAATCGGCAATTGCTTCAGGGGCAATTCAACATTTTTCTGCGAGTTCAAATAGCCCTTCAGGGTAAAACTTGTATTCCCATTGATACCTTTCTGACTAGTGGTGATTACTTGTGATTAGAGTTACTGTCTCTCTTCCAAAGAATAATAATAGATCTGAGATTTCATGAAAGCCAGAGAATGGCTGGCATGTCAAAGTCTTTTTAACTACAGAGGTATAGAGTTTACAGCAGGCACCAGTGGACTTTAGGCCACAGTTCTTTAGCTGTGCATTCGAGATCATTTTCTGTACCAAGAGCTTCACAGTGAGTGTGCCCTGTGTAAGTAGTTCTGTGGCAGGATGTAAAAGCAAACATTCATTTACCGAGCCGACTAACAGTAGCCATGCAGGAGTGTTTTCAGTTTAAATCAAATGCTCATCTAGGGGAGAAATCCTTCATTAAGGACAAGCAAAAAGTTCTACCAACTGGAGAACCTTTGGAAAGTTACCACCACTAGTGGTGAGTGAGCCTCAGAGGACATTTGTTATTATCTCCCACAAGCAGGCAATCTCCCAACATCCATAGACATTTAATGGTCTCATCTGTGCTAACAATTTTACCAGCTGCCACCTTGCCTCTTACCCCAACTGTCAGCAGAACTGGCTAAGCCATTAGTCGCAAATGGAATGGTTAGCAAGTGCTTTGCAAACAGAGCTGATTTCCTTTAAATGTGTTCGTTCATTATAGGTCAGGCTGGGCAGGAAGGTGGTTTCTCATCCTGTGAGACTTTCTGAGACTGAGAAAAAAATTCCCATCCTGAATAGGAACAAAACATCAAAATCTCATAAATTCACATGCACCGAAAATCTGGATTTTGTTGTATGGAAATAGATTAATTAAAAACCTTTTGTTCTGATCCAACCTCTAACTTAAATTTCAAAATGAAGAGTCATTTTGAACCATAATAGTAGATAATCATAATAATGATTTCAAAATTGTCAAAACATTGACAGTTTCATTTTTCCCCCCCAAAAAGAGAAATTTGTTGAAACAGATGCTTTTCTAAGTAAAGATTCAGTTTTAACAAATCAGCCTTGCTCCCCGCACCCCCAAAAAATCATTAGCTGAATAATTCCTTACTCTAATTTGAAAAATAACTTTCAGATCATGGACCAAACTTGAAGTGAATATTTGCTATTCGTTGATTGTGTCACTGACTGGGATGCGGGCAGTCACGCCCAGTGGTTAGAGCAGGAGTAAGTCATTGGAGCCAAGGGTCAGAACTGGAGTCAGATGCCAGATGCCAGAGCTAAGGTCAAAGCCTGAGACAGAAATCAAAGCCGAGGGTCAGGAATTAATTACATGGAGTGAAGCAAAGTGGGAGCAAGGCTGGGAACAAGCAGACACAGAAACTATCACAACCGTGGGCAAATGCTTTGAGCAGTCGCTGAACTGCTGCTGGGCTTAAAACCCAGTCTGCTGATTCTTGCCACCAATCAGGCAGCCTTCTACAGGCCAGCGGTGCTCCATAGGTTGCCTGGAGAGACAGAGGACCTGACCCTCTTTCCTTTACCCCCCAGAACAAATGTTGTCACTTGGTGCCCAAACAGGGTGCCTTACATTCCTTCTTCCCCTCTTCTGAGCCCCTTAGGGCAGGTGGACCTGGTTGGTGTTGGTGGGCTGCTTCTGTAGACCACCCCAACAGACTTTAAATCAAGCCAGAGCACTGAGAAGAACAGAAGCTGCTAGGTGTTGTACATAGTGGCCCATATTGCAACCTATTTAAATATGCAGCAGGCACCCACTTTCTCTCACAAAATGTGCATGTGCACAGAACCAGGTGCAAACACACATGAGTGCACCTAAAAATAGTACTTGCCCCTTCCAGAGTTTTGTTTTCTAAAGGGCAAATTTCCTTCTTGCCGCTACAATCCACACCTGAAAATCTGCCCTTGCAACGGTAGGCATGAATCCCTGTGCTTGTCCATTTAACTATTTAATTGCAAGTGCAGCTCAGTAAGTTAGAAGTGGATGCAGGGGGAGGGATAGCTCAGTGGTTTGAGCATTGGCCTGCTAAACCCAGGGTTGTGAGTTCAATCCTTGAGGGGATCATTTAGGGATCTGGGCCAAAAACTGGAGATTGGTCCTGCTTTGAGCAGGGGGTTGGACTAGATGACCTCCTGAGGTCCCTTCCAACCCTGATATTCTATGATTACAACATCTATGATCACTCCAAGTCATACCTGCAAATCAAGCGGCAGCCTCAAAACAACAGCTGCAAATACTAGTGCCTTCATAAAGGAAGATGTGGAACTCTGTTCTCTGGAAATTTTGCCCCAGAATGAGCTGGTTAACCTATGCAATTGCACTGTTCTCTATTCAATTGTCTTTTTTGCACATTCACACACACATTTTGTGAGCGGAATATACGCTACAGAAAAGCAGTGGAATGCAGCAACAAGGTTGCAGAACCTTTGAGACAAGTAGACAAGAGTGGGTGGCCTTGCTTTCTAAAGCCCCTCAGCAGATTATAGCTTTTTGGATTCTGTCTTTCAGTGCAATTCAAAAGCACTTGACAAACTGCCACTGATCACAACTTTTCAAGAAACAGATTTAATGAATAAGCAGTAAAATAAAACCAGAAAATGGCCCAGGTGTATTAAAATGGCTTTCGGCAGAATTCACATCCTGTGCACCGTCCGCTGCAAATCGCAGGGAGTAGCAGGTTCTTGCTCCTTGCATGTCCACGCTTAGCCTGGTTGCAATTTGGCAGATAGTTTTTTTTGTGGTTACACACAGTGTGGGAATGTAGGATGCCATAATAAAGGAGATTGTTTTAAAAAAACGTGTCTGAGTATTTCTTTCACAAGTTGATGCTCTTATCATTTCTGTTCTGGTTTCTGCGCTCACAATTTAAAGAGGAGTAAACTTCTCACGAATACCTATGGCCAGATTTCCAAAGGGGTTTAGGCACCTAAAGATGCAGATAGATGCCTTGTGGGATTTTCAGAAGAGCCTAAACAGGGTAGGTGCCTAACTCCCATGGAATAACCTGCTTATGCTCTTTTGAAAATCCCACTAGGCGCCTTTCAGCATCTTCAGGTGCCTAAACCCCTTTGGCAATCTGGCCCTAAAGAGCATGAATCTTATTGACTTTCAAGGAAATCTCAGTTCCTGAGTGCCTAAGTCACTTTCTAAATGGGGATGTAGGCTTCTAAGTCACTTAGTGTGCAGTGTTGCTGTAGCTGTGTTGATCCCAGGATATTAGAGAGAGAAGGTGGGTGAGTTCACATCTTTCCGTCCAAAAAATGATATTATCTCCCTCACCTTGTCTCTCTAAGTCACTTAGGAGTGTCTGAAACTATGACTTAGGGGTATGAGTTCCCTTCTAGCCCCGGATTCATGCCTTGCTTCAGGGGAAAGGAACCCGAGTCAGCCTTGCACTAGGCACAGATTACAGCCCCCTTTTCACCAGTTCAGCTCAGCTGTGCTGGCTGCTGCATAGGGTTGCTAGGTGTCCGGTTTTCAACGGGACACCCGGTCGAAAAGGGATCCTGGTGGCTCTGGTCAGCTCCACTGACTGGGCTGTTAAAAGTCCAATTGGTGGCGCAGGCAGGCTCCCTACCCAGCTCCGTGTGGCTCCCGGGAAGCGGTGATATTTCCCTCCTGCTCCTAGGCGTAGGGGCGGCCACAGGGGCTGGCTCCGCAGCTCACAGGGGCCGGCTCCACAGCTCCCATTGGCTTGCATGCCGTGCCAAGCCCCCTGGCTGCGCCTGCGCCTAGGAGCCGGAGAGACTTGTCGCTGCTTCCTGGGAGCCACCTGAGGTAAGCACTGCCCGCTGCCTGCACCCCGAACCCCCACTTGCACCCCAACCCCCTGTCCCATCCCTGAGTCCCCTCCCACACCCTAACTCCCTCCCAGAGACTGCACTCCATACCCCCTCCTGCACCCCAAGCCCCTCCTCCAGCCCTGAGCCCTCTCCTTCATTCCAAACCCCTCATCCCCATCCCGGAGCCCCCTCCTGTACCCCAACCGCCCAGCCCCAGCCCACCCACCAGAGCCCATACCTCCTCCCACACCCCAACCGCCTGCCCCAGCCCAGGGTCCTCTCCTACACCCTGAACCCCTCATTTCTGGCCCCACCCCAGAGCCTGCACCCCCAGCCCAGAGCTCATACCCCCTCCTGCACCCCAACTCCCTGCCCCAGTCTGGTGACAATTAGCACGTGAGCGAGGGTGTGGGAGAGCAAATGACAGAGAGAGGGGAGAAGGGGCAGGGCAGAGGCTGGGCCTCAGAGAAGGGGCGGGGTCTCAGGGAAGGGTCAGGCAAGGGTGTTTGGTTTTCTGCGATTAGAAACTGGCAACCCTACTGCTGCATCCAGGGACTGGAGTCAAGTCCAGATGCCAGCTCACCATCCCTGCCCGCTCAGTCCTTGTAGCCCATGGAGGCCACTCTCCCCACCCAGTGCTGTGACACAGGATAGGGGTAGCCCACACAAGGGAGTGAAGGGACACCTTTAACACCCCCTTCCTCATTTGCATGGGTGAGCAGGGCAAGCCAGAATCTTAAAGAGGGTGTTTTTGGAAACAAAATTGTGGGCAGGATTTTCTTGGTTCATTTTGTATTTATTTCCCTCTTTAACTCCAGCACCTTAACTGTCGGTCCTACGTATCATCTGCTGTGCTGCTGGCTTGGATGAACCCCTTTTGGAATTAGTAGAGTTTCAGGATGTGCCTGGTCCATGCAGTAGCTGGAGGATTGACCTACTGGACGTGAGGTACCAGGCATGTTCCTTAACAGCCAATAGGCTAATAGCTCAGTGTGGCCAGCTGTCTTTCTTATGGGAGGAACCGTAGGACATTTTGGAGATTCTAAAGTTACTCTTATACAGTCTGGATGCCAGTCTTGGAGTTTCACATCCCGATCCTGAAAACACATCAACTTTAAACCCATGAATAATCTCAATGACCCAGCTCCTCAGCTGGTGTATTTAAGAATAGCTCTGCTGATTTCAATGGAGCTACTTTGGTTTACATCAGCTGACAATCTGGATCTTTGACCAGTGGGACTACAGATGTACTTAAAGTTAGGCATGTGCTTAAGTGTTTGCAGGATCGAATCCTTACTCCACCACTGTCTGCCTTCAGTGCTGTGAACAAACATACATCTATTACTACAGATCAGAACCTGTCAGCACAGTACAAATCCACTCCTGCTCAGTAATTATGCATGATAAACATCCTGATTATAATACATCTCATTCACATAAGTGATCTCTTAGCATATACATGATACCAGTTTACTGATATAACCAGGCCGTTCCCTGCTTTTTAATATGCTATTTTCAGAAGGCATATACTTCTCCCCTTCAAGATGTTTGACAGGCCTGTATCTTGAATACTGAATGCATCATTTACATTCAGTTAAAACCTGAAACCTCCTCTTCTTTAAAAGTACTAGAGAGTTTGCCTGCATTCCGTTTGCTTGCATGCTTGAAGAAGAAAGTCTTTGAGACAATATTTTTTCTCAAGCTCTGCAAATCTGCTATTGACAGAATTATAAAAATTGTATTTTCCCCCTTCCTTTGGGATAATTTTCCTTTTCCCGTTTCAAAGATCTATCCCATGCTTCCTGGCATATGACTAGTTTCCTTCACGATACACTCACATACACCGGTATCATATGTTAGTCAAATCCAGCTGCACAACCCCTTCTTGATGGGACTGAATAAAATGGGGATTAGGTTGAAACCACAGTAACCCGAGTCCACCCATTCAACCAATCATAAAAATATTCCTTGTTGGAAAACCCCCTGCGCTCCCTGTTAAAGCACAGAAATACACTGGGCCAGCGTCTGCTCTCCGTCCTCACGTATAGGGCTACCTTAGTCCATGAGTTAGCCTCGTCATTGCAGTGGGACTGCTCACAGAAAGAAGCACTGCTCAGTGTGTGCAAAAGACACAATCTGAACCTCTGTATTTTGGTCAAACACAGTGATGTAATTTATGTCATCACATTGCAGAAAATCCCTTAGGGCCTGATACCTTTACTTACATTGGGCAGAACTACTTGTGAGCAAGGTACTGCTCAGTGTGAGGAAGGATATCACAATCTAGTCCTGGGTGAAAAGTCCCACTGAAGTCGATAAGCCTGAATTCTTACACACGATGATGGGGATGTAAAAAGGGACCTGAAAGATGGAATAAATTACTTTTATACCAACTTCAGAGCCTCTTGTCCCTACCAGAGTGGGGTAAAATGGCCTTTGTCTAAATGAGAATCAGGTTCCTTGATTTCAATGGGAGTATTCGCCAAGTTCTAGCTTCTCATATCCTCCCTCACAGTGAGGAGTGCTTTGCTTTGCCCCACATGGAATCCCACCAAATATGAGAAAGGAGATCACAATCTACATGAATAAGGGTGGCAAAATCGGGACCAAAAGTGAGGGTGTGAAAGCTTTGCCCTCGTGCGGGCTGCTAGCTTTGCACCTAAATGCCTAAATCCCAGTTCAATATATTGGCGCTTTAAGGCCCTGATCTACACACGGGATTTATACTGGTATAACTATTTTGGTCAGGTGTGTGACCTTTTCCTTACAGAGTTATACCAGGGCAGTCCCCCTAGCGTGCATTGTATTGGTATAAAGATGCCTTACACAGGTATAGCTTATTTCCCTTCTTGTGCCAGAATGAGTGATACCAATCTAGGCATCTTTTATCCTGGAATAACTGCTTCTACTCTAGAGAGGTGATACCATTTTAACTCTACTCGTCTACCAGTTTGTGTAGCCAAGTGGGATGAAGTGGGAATTTTTGTAATATTTTTATGAAGCCTTTGTGTGCCTCAGTTTCCCCTATATGTTACATTGTTACCTAATGATTAGAAAGGGACTGTTTGCTCTCGGAGCAGGCTAAGACACTGGTGTGAATGGTGCCTAGCTGCCTGGGACTAAATGGGTCAACCCTGTATCTGTGGAGAACCCCTGAAGATAATGGCAAATCAAATCGCTGGGATTTTGATGCCTAGCAACCAGCGACTATAGATTGCCCCGTCTCTCTGCAGGAAGCCAAGCAGGTGGAGAACAAGGGACTGTGGTGGGGGATGAAGTGGATGTTCAGGGTTGGCTGTGGGAAGCAGTCGGGGGGCCATACCCGGGCATCTGAGCAAGGAGATCAGATAGACGGGGAGATAGAGCTTGAGCAATGGGGCTCACTACAGCTTCTGGCTACCCAGAATGGACACTGCTTTAACCTTCATTCCTCTGTGCTAAGCAAGGACTTCCCATGCCGTGCTCCCGATGACTAATAAACCCTACTATATGACAGTGCCGGCTGGCTGTCACTGCAGATACTTGCAGAGCTGAATTGCTCCCTAAAATGGTACAAGTCTCCCGCAGGGGTCTGTCTCAGTAGGACTCGCTGAACGGAGCTCACAGCGTGAAGCAAGGCTGCTGACGGCCCAAAGATCCAGTCTAAGGAGGCGGTGAAGGCATGTGAGTTACCCTGGAAGAAGAGTGAGATGCCTAGGAGTGGGTCCTGCACACGGAAGGGGTCCTCTCAGAGACTGTCCAAAGCTGGGGCCATAGCCCCCATCCTGTGGATGTGGGACAACAAGCCCTTACAGAGTTTGTGCACTAGCCTAGAAAATACCCATCTGCTCAATTGCAGCAGGAGCCATGAGTCCTAAAACTGCAGAAATTTCAATCAGTTGAGCAAGCAGACAGGTCCGGTGACTTCCTCTCACTGTAAGAGGGATAGCAACTTGCAAGACATTGCGCAGTGTGCAATGCACACTCCCATTTTTAACACACACATATTGGTGATTTTGTCCATTACATTCCCTCATTGGAGTGGAGGAGGATGCAGAGCACACGTGATAATGTGTGCATATGAGAAGCTCTTGTGAACTGATAATCATCTGTTAAATGGAGGGGAGGTTGGGAAAGAAGTTAGGAGGAAAAGCATAAAACTTAATGCAGGAAATTATCTGCCTAGTGCTATGCAGGTAGGGTGACCAGAGGACCCAATTTTATAGGGACAGTCCCGATATTTGGGGCTTTTTCTTATATAGGCACTTATTACCCTCTACCCCCTGTCCCGATTTTTCACACTTGCTATCTGGTCACCCTATATGCAGGAGATCAGACTTGAGGATCATAATGGTCCCTTCAGATTTTAAAATCTATGAAAACTCAGAGTTGTTATTGAGGTTCGTGGTCAGGTCAATAATATTTGCAGAGCGCATGCAGAATTCCTGTTGAACACAGTTAACTCTCCTTAGCTCCTCGCTCATTTCTACTCATTGTCATTTCTCTTCCCATCCACTATCCTTCCTGCTACCTGGCTGGTTTGTTGCCAGATTTGCCACTTACGCTTCCTTTGTCTTCAAGTTGTCCTTCACCCTGCTTTGTTCCCTTACCCATTTGTTTATTCTCCTGTCTCTCCCCGTAACAGCAGACATGTATCTTTCCTGGCCTTGCTGTCTGGCTGCTCCACATACAGACACTGCATAGTTCATCATTGTCAATTTCTGCTTACTTTCCATCCCTGGGGAGGGAGGTCTGAGTAAAGATCACTGGTGGACTGCAATGGAGAAATTGACGGTGAGATTGTTGCGTGTAATCTTTGGATGCTAGCCTGTGGAAAACTTTAGGTAAAGAGCCTCTGAGTCTTTGCAGTTGTATGTCTGATCTCTTGCCCCTTCCTATACCCTTAGAGAAGATATTCAGATGCATCTGTAGCCCTGTCAACCCTTGAAGTTCAAAGTAGTCTGCTGAATATTCATTACTTTGCATTTGTCACCATTGAGTTCACCTGCCAATGGAGCTGGTGCATTGGCAATGTTGGGCAGAAGCAAGGTACCGATAAAATTAAAGTACAAATGAAACTGGAAAAGCACACTCACTTTGCTCACTCCTGGAAGAGAAGCAGCGACTCCTGTGCCTTGGGGCTGGGCCCGGCTCCCCGCTCTGGGTGTTATGACCTGGTACGGAGTTGCAGCACCACTCAGATCTAGCCCGGTTGCCCCTTTGACAGGGGGCCTCCAACCCAAACCTGAGTGGTGGTATGACCCTATGCACCAAGTCACAGAGCCGCTTGGTTTGGGGGGCCCTCTCAAATGGGGGTGGGGGGGGCCAACTGCTATCCCTCCTCTGGGCAGCTTTGGTCTCCAATTGGCATCCCTGCTGGTGGTAAGCACCGTGTGTAACGTGTACAGCTGTGAGCACCATTGCTTGGTGCGTGCGTGTGTGTAATCCTCAGGTGAATCTGTTACAGCCCTAGTTAGAGAGACTTGTCTTTTTAACTCAAGCTGTAGCAGCTCATGCTTTTAGCTCTGGAAGTCACCAGTTCAATCCCCAGCTGTCACATAAGTGGAAGAACCAAGGCACCCTACTTCAGGTTCTAACCGACTCATATCCTCTGTGGATTGGGCCTCAAGGGGGACAGGACATGCATTTATCAGTGAGTTACAAGCATCCATCACCCCTCCTTGGCTGTGAGAGTGTATGACAACCACTTTCTGTCTTGGCTCTTGTAATCTACTTGATCACACTTTATATTAGGATACATCTCTAAGTAGTTTACAAAGAGATTTTTATTGATAACAGCTGTTATAGACATGTTGCAGTCATCACTAGTGTATATTATAGGAATTTTTACTCACACTAGTAGAAGAGGTTATAGATGGTTATAAGCAAGGATTCTAAGCACTCTACTGACCTACTGGACTCCAGATTATGCTATAGCAATTGATTAACCATTTGTTAAAACATCTATTAAACATTTGTTAACCATTTATAAACTATTTGAAAATGTACCCGTAAGATTACGTGTGACTGTCTCAGGGGAGATTTTTCAGAGGCCTTGTTCCTATCCCATTGAAGCCAATGGGACTTTAGTGGGAGCAAGATCAGAGCAGAGACTCATTGATTGAGAGCGTGAACTAGGTACCTAACTGCTCTTTGTGAAAATCAAACCCAATATGGCTTTGCCAGGGGAAGAGGTTAAATGGGGAGCTGGACTGGATCACATACATGCCAGTCAATCCATGGGTGATAGATTTATCTTGGAAGCCAATTTAAAACCCCCTTAAAAATCATTTGTATTAAAACCTTTCCAGGGTAAACAAAAAATAATAATCGATTTTTACCAAATCCGTGTGTGTTTCAAGTGTCCTTTCTGTGGCTTTCTTTATATTTCTGCCCCACTCCTGCTAGACTGACATCAATGGCAAAACTTCTGTTCACTTCATGGGAGGGAGAGCAGGCCCTTTTGTCTTATAGATTTGCTTCTCAGCTAAATCTACACTGCATTTTTCTTTAATGCTGCAGGGCAATGAAGCGGTTCTTCATCTTAGCGGCTTACTTTAATTTCATTGTGGTATTTCAGCTGGGGAGGGAACACCTTTAAGGAAGTAGGACCAAAATACAGATGCTACGTTTTTTTAATATAAATATATTGGATGAGGGACACTGAGGATTAGGAAAAAATCCAAACAGATGGTTGCGTTGATGGAGTTGTGCAATTTCATCCTCTTCACAAAGTCTAGGAGGGGAGGATTTGGGAGGGACAGTAAGGGAATAACCCTGCTAAAGGTAGCTCTTGCATTCATATCATTTGGGGGCTTAGCCGCTGTGAGTGATATTAGAGCGCTACTAGGAAAAAAAGGCATTCAATGGAGGAAAAATATACAAGAGAATATATAAGAAACTTCATCAATGCTTCATTTGGGGAAAGGGGAGAAATTAGTTGTCTGGGGTTTGAGTCTCAGTTACAATAATGCCGCTTTAAAGCACTTTGGTGGAGTGTAAAAGGGCCATAATAGGGGCATAGATCACAGTTACACTCACTGTAAGGTGGCTTTGCACTGCCAGGGTGGTGTCAAATGGGCTTAGTATCAGGGAGAATCAGGCCCGTTATGTGCAGTTGATTTACCAGCACCCTGGATTGCTAGATTAGGGCTGGAAACAGTAAACCCATGAGGACCACATGATGGTATTCCTTACTCATAGACATAGTCCCGTTGGTTTCATATCTGTGAGCACTTGCAGGCTTAGGCCCTTAGCATGTGTTGGGGAAAGGGGAAGGAAACCAAACCTACATAAGGTCAGCGTGCTAAGAACTAACACATTGTTTCGACTTTATCATTTTGACGTCTATGTCAGAACACAGTCAGATGAGAAAGTAAACATGAAATGTTTTGACAAGATTGTGACACAGTTTCTGAAATGAAATATTTTGGAATTTTTGTTTCACAATACATTTTAAAATTTTGAATTTTCATCTCGATTTCGGGATGAAAGGAAATTGCAAACTGCCAGTTTTTCCCACGGAAAGGAATTTCCCTTCTGCAATCACCTCTAATGTTCAGTGAGAGGTGTATGATTCCTTATTCCCTGATTCGGCAAGGCACTTAAGCATATGTCTAACTTTATGCACATGAATAGTTCCACTGAAGTCATTAAAGCTTCCCATCAGGGACATAATTAAAAACCTTGCCGTGATGCCGGGGTTGTGCTTTCAAATGTGTTTGTGGTAGGGGCTGATCCAGGCTGGCATCCTGGGCTGGATTCTATTCACATTGAAGTCAGTGGCAAAGCCCCCACTGACTTAACTGATACAGAATGAAGATTACTGATTGCTACTACAGCATAAATACTCTGGAGAGAATGGGTCGGAAAATTTTGGTTGAATTTTTTTTTTTAGTGGAGAAGAGCTGGTCAACCAAATGGCACTTGTGTGAACAATTTTAGTTTTGGTGGAAATGTGTCTTTTTATGAAAGAAAAAATGTTTGATTTTTTCATTTTCAAAGTGTTTGAAAAATGTTTGCTTTGAGGGGAAAAAAAATAACACTTATTTTATTTTCCTCCCCTCCCGTCACCTTTTTTCTGTTGGAGAGAAGTGAAAGAAGTGGTCAGTTTTTTCCTGACTGAAATTAAATTAATTTTGAAATCGGTATCTGTCTTTTAGGCAGCTTTGAAAATCTCAGCAATAATGCTTAGGAAATAGAAACGGAACATGGGAACTATTACTAGGGTGACCAGATGTCCCAATTTTATAGGGACAGTCCCGATTTTTGGGTCTTTTTCTTATATAGGCTCCTATTACTCCCCACCCCGTGTCCCGATTTTTCACATTTCCTGTCTGGTCACCCTAACTATTATATATAAGAGCTTGAAAAAGTTGCATAAAATTTTCAAAAGAACTGAGATGGGGAGACCAGAACTGGATACAATATTCAAGGTGTGGGGACCACATGGTCTTACGTAGTGGCATTATGATACATTCTGTCTTATTTTCTAACCCTTTTCTAATAGTTCCCAACATTCTGTCAGCCTTTCTGACTGCTGGTGCACACTGAGCAGAAGTTTGCAGAAAACTATCCATGAGGACTCCAAGAGCTTTTCTGAGTGGTAACAGCTAATTTAGAACCCATCATTGTATATGTATAGTTCGGATTATTTTTCCCCAACGTGCATTACTTCACGCTTGTCAATGTTGAATTTCATCTGCCATTTTGTTGCCCAGTCACTCAGCTATGTGAAATCCCCCTGAAGCGCTTCACAGTCAGCTTTGGACTTAACTATCTTGAATAATTGTGTATCATCTGCAAACTTTGTCACTTCACTGTTCACTCCCTTTCACAGATCGTCCATGAATACGTTGAACAGCACACAGGTTCTTGGGGGACCCCACTGTTTACCTCTCTCCATTGTGAAAACAGACCCTTTCTTTATCCCTACCCTTTGTTTTCCATCTGTAATCCGTTACTGACCCATAAGAGAACCCGCCCCCCATATCACATGGCTGCTTAGGCTTGGTACAGAGTTAGGGTAACATAAGGCAGCTTATGTCGACCTAAGTATGTCAGTGTCTACACTACAGGCATGCTCCTGCTAAGGCAAGTGCCGTACTACACCAACGTAACTCCCCGAGAGGTGTAGGGCTTATGTTGGTGTAGTTAGGACGATACAGTGTCTGTGCAGACATGGCAGCAGACTGGACTCCAGGTGGAGATCTTCTGCCAGAGGTGAGAAGCCCTAGGAGGCAGCTGGGCCGCAGGGGGGAGCTGTATGGAACTGAGAGCCCGGGCTCTCATCCCGCCACACTTCCATTTGTGGAAGCGCTCCTGAGGAGGACATGCACCACCGACAGAAGAAAGATAGTGTGGTCATCAGCCATCACAGTAATTGCTGAGGGGGCTGTAAGTCAACCTAACATAGGTTGATTTAAGATTGTAGTGTAGACATGCCCTTAGTTTCCTTAGGAGCCTAATTCCCATTTTAGGAAGAGATTTAGGGACAGATTTTTAAAGGCATTTAAGAGTCTAAAGATGCAGATAGGTGCCGCATGAGAGCATCACTGATTTCAATGGGAGTTAGGTACCTAATCTATTCAGGTGCTTTTGAAGATATCACTAGGGCCCAGATCCTCCAAGGTATTTAGGTACCTAACTCCCATTGTAAGTAAGTTGCCTAAATACCTTGGAGGATCTGGGCCTAGATGGCTATCTACATTTCCAGGCACCTACATATCTTTGAGAAATCTGTGCTTAAGTTGTTTTTGAAATGGTTCCTTAAATCATTCAGTCAGTTGCCCTTGACTTTCAGGAAACAGAACTTCTTGCAAGATTTACCACAGTAATTGACTTTCAATGAGAGTTAGACAGCCCACCCCTTATGTGCCATTTGTGCTACTGACAATCACCCCTTCATCTCTAATGCTCACCTAGAATTCAGAACATTATATATCTTTCTGACATATGGGGGTGATCTTAAAAAATGCTTAAGGGACTTAGGCACCCAACTCCCACTGAAGTTGCATTGGGTGCCTAACTCCCTTGTACAGCCACCCATATATTACTACATGCTGCATCTCTTCCCTTCTGGATATGTTGGATTTCACTTTTGTTTTGTTATAACAATAGGAAAGCTGAAATCAAAATCCTTTTGGATGTTAAGGACTGGATCTCTTAGGTGTTTCAGAAAATTCAGATGCTATCATTCCAACCCAGAAGCAAACTTTTATGGCCGTGTTTCAAGCCCTGAAAAACAGTCATGTGCAATGATGCAAGCTGGAGAGAGATCCACATCTGAATTCATATGCTTTAAAAAAAAATAAGCTGGAATAATGGATCTTATACAATAGAGTTGTAAAAAATTAGAGGTTTTACCAAAAGACTTATTTAGATGAGAAAATTATAGCTGCATGTTAGCACATCTGCACCTTGACAATCAAATACACGACTACATTACAATTTTCATGAATTATGCAAAATGCTAATTAAAAAGTCTAATTTACTAATCACATCTCTCAGGGTCATAACTGGAACTGAATTTTATTAAGGACAAACAATGCTGTGAAGTGGGTTAGCAACATGCATGGTTTTTAGCAGGAAGAAAGGAAAGATTGCCTACATCACAGGGCCTGGATTCAAGAGAGCTGGGTTATTTTGGCAGCTCAGCTACAGGCATCCAAGTCAGTTACCTTCTCTCTGCCTCAGTTTCCTTATGTGTGACGTCAGGATAATAACACTTACCCACCCTACGCTCTAGAGATGTTGTAAGACCTAATGCATTCAATTTAATAGTGTGGAATCTGGGTGATGCAGCACAATACAAATAATCCTCCCTAACAGTCTACCTTAAAAATTCTGAGATAGCAGCTGCACTTGTCTGTGTGGAAAAACAGCGATAAAGAAGAGTTTGTTGCCGATGTGCGGCTGGTGTGTCTTCTATACGTCCTAGCCTTAGAGGAGAGGAGGACACTCTCTGGGTCACTGCAGCCAAGAGCCAGCACCTTAGGAAGTGATGGTATAGACAGAAAGACAAACGCTGCCATTGAACAAGCCTATTTCCTAGCTGCACAAGGGTCTGATGGGGGAAAAAAAATCAATTGTATTTGTTTGACTCAGAATATTCTCGATTTCATAAACCCAGAGGTGAGAGAGAAGCTTTGGTGGTGGAGGTGGGGAGGGAGGTATTGAAGAGGGGAGCTTGCACAACATAGAAGTGGAAAGACTGTGGCAATGAAAGAAACGTTCACACAGCTGGCCAGATCCTGAGACTTGTGAGGGACTGGCAGCTGGGGCCCCACAGAAAGTATCAATGTCAGCTGAGATTTTCGAACAACCCTAGGAGATTTGGCTGTCTTGTTCCCATTAAAGTTCATGCAAACTGGGCATTCAGAGCTCTTCGTTGGCTTTGAGAATCTCAGCCACAAATAATAGCAGTTAGAACAGAAAATGTGAGCCATCTAATAGGTCAGAGCTTGGATATCACTGGAACGAGTGTCTTAGCTTGTAAACAAGCTAAGAGCTAGATGGGGAGAGAAGGAGAGCAAACTCAGCCACTTCCTCTAGCAAACATGTGCTACAATTCTGTATTGTAGGAATTGTCACCAGGCTGTGTACAGGCTGAACTCCACTGTCGACAGCTCTGTTTCTGGCACAGGCTGACTCTTCATCTCTGATGCGATTCCCCCAGCCAGAAATTCACACAATGGCCAGGGTTTTGCTGACAGAGGCACAGAAATGTGCTTCTGATTTAAAAGGAGAATGGGGAAGCATGCTATCTATCAGTGGTAAGTGAGCCATTCAGATGGGCAGACAACACAAGCATTACAAGGAGAGGTGAGTCCCGTGTGTCATCAGACCCATGGCCAAAGCAGATCTGGACCATCTAGCAACCAACCCTTATTGTGCCAGAATTAGAAAATGATGACAGCCTCCAAACTTGGAGAATTCAAACAGCGGAGGGGGCCTCTCTGCATTAGCCTCCTCCTCTATTTGCATCTCTACCCATGGGCTCAAAAGTTTAGCAAAGCTGACCAGTGCCAGATTTACATATAGGAAAAAGTACAGGAGTACAGGAAAAATCTCATGAGTTGCTTACAATAGTGACATAAGTGATTAAACAGATACATCAATCTACCTATCTATGGTAAGGTTTTATCCCTCCACCCTAGCATTTGAGTGCCTTCCATGTCAAACCAATAGCAACGCCCCAGGGCTTCATGGCATCTCTAGCGCTTCTCTCTTTTTGGGTTCAAAACTCTGCCTCGGGTAGGGTTTTAGGTGAGTCTTGTTCCGGGCCAGATCTGGAGTGGAGGAGTACAGTGCTACCTGGGGGTGATCTGTGGGGCAGGAACCCCAGGGAGTACGAGACCATTCCAGGGTGAGTACAATGCATCTGGTGGCAGGTGACAGCTGGCAGTGAAAACAAAGGAATCCTCTGAGCTCCAAGGGCTGCTTCTTCCCTGCTTCGTGTCTTGTCTCCTTCAGCCCCTGGAAGGAAATGGGTGGAACAGCAAGAGATCCCAGCAGACAGAGGCAGCAAGGAGCAATGGGGTGGCTGCAAATGACTATATTCTTGCTCCTACCACTTCCCAAGTGGGCCTGAAGCCATAAGCAGAGAGCCCAGAGGGTCTTTTTAAGCCACTCCTTTTGTGACCTCCACACTACATTCCCACTGTGCCTCATCTCTGCTTGCACAGAGAAATGGGCAGCATAGATGCCACAACAAGAATCACTATGGCAGTCTTATTATCATGTATAGAAATGCTCACAATAGACACTTAGGGGGGTTTTGAACTCAGCTATCAAACAACATTGACCAGGGCTTGACAAATCATTCCTGAGAATTAGATGTGCACAAGACCATGTGTTTGATACAGAGATATAGGGTTGGGGTAACAGGGCCACTCACCTCACGTGAGTTCCCATGCCGGCCGGGTGTGCCCTGCACCTGCCCTCTATCAGCTTTGCTCTGCTTGTGGTGACGCCTGTCGAAAGTTAAACTTCTCGCGCCGGTTTTCAGTGACTCGGCGTTCCCGGTGAGTCACACGCTGTGTGTAGGTGTACAACAAAACAGACCCCTTCAAGTCCAACAGGGCCTCTCACGGTGCCCTCTGTGCATCTCGGTCCATAGCCCTGTCTCCGGGCTCATTTAAGGTCGCTTCTCTGGGCTTAGGCCACTCCATCTGTGGCCTCTAACCTGGGTCTGCCCACTACTCCGGGTCCCAACTCAGGGACCCAATAAGTAGCAGCCACAGGCTGCTTCCCTTTAAATACTTGCTGCTGCATTTCCCTGGGCCACTTCCCTTCTTAGCCCCAGTATTTTCATCTTCACCCTTACCTCAGGGCTGAAGTCTTGCTCGAGTCCCAGTCATCAACCAGGAGCGCCTTTCTTGCTCCCCTTGCTCCAGCCAGCAACTGATCTGTTCTGTCCAGCAGTGCCTTTTATATGAGCCTGCTGGGCTCTGATTGGCTGCTTCCCCACAGCCTCGCTATGCAGCCTGGAGGGCCTACTTCTACTGCTCTTTCCGGGGCGGGGTGGGGTAGGAGCACAGGGCCTCAAAGGGCCTCAAACACCCCATCATATTTGGTATATGGAAGATACCATGTTAGGGGCCAGATTCTCACCTGGTGTAAATCAGCATACCTCCACTGAAGCTGAGGCTCAGGCCCAAAATTTTTTGGAAGGAAGAGTATATTCTACTGTTTAGCATCTGGACTGATGGAGAGAGAAAAAAGTTTCAGATGATTAAATAGAAAAGTGAATCCAGTTTAAAAAAAAACTTGGCCAGTGTTTTATTTTCATCTTCTCTAATTTGCATCTGTTCATTAAATTACAAGAATTTAAGCTGTAACCAAAGAACTCCCAAAGGCAGCCGTGCAATCATCCAGGGACCGAACATGTAGCGGAAATTCCATAAAGAGGGCAAAAAGGACAGCGTTACTCGAACCGAATGTTCTGTTTACCACTGAGTCCAGCTGACGAGGAACTAAAGCCTAGTGGGCTGAGCACACAACTAGAAAGGAAGCCATCCTTAGTTCAGATCCCACCTGTGACATTCAGTGACTGTGCAGCCTAGACTGTGGAATCGCTCATTTCTTGGGCTTCATTTCCAGACCTGTGTGCAGACCACCATATAGTCTTGTGATTATGGCACAGGGTGGAGCTCAAGAGATATGGATTCGATCCATGGCTCTGTCACAAACTCCTTGCGCGATCTTGGGCAAGCCCCTTAATCTCTCTGTGCCTCAGTTCCCCATCTGTAAAACTAGGGTGATAATTAGAGTCCTACCAATTTCATGGCCATGAAAAATGTGTCATGGACTGAAATAAGCCCTTCCCTGTGAAAGCCAACCTCCCGCTGCTGCTAAGAGTGCCCCAGCCAAGGGGTTCTTAGCTCCAGCTGGGCTGGGAGGGACAAGGTTTGTCCATCCCCTGCACAGCCACTCTTGGGGAGAGTTCAGACCCACCTCCACCTCCAGGAACTTCTTGCAGCTGCAGGAAGCTCCGCGGTTGCCTAGCCTCCAGAGTCCAGCTCTAAAGGCAGCACAGAAGGGAGGGTGGCATGACCCCCCTGCAGCAGGTTTGCTACCAACCCACAATCCCCTTTTGAGTTGGGACCCCCCATGGTTACACCACCCTGAAATTTCAGATTTAAACGTCTGAAAACGTGAAATTTACCAATTTTCAAATCCTATGGCTTTGAAATTGACCAGAACATGAATTTGGTAGGGCTCCAGTGATAATAGTGCCCCATCCGCTCTTGGTTTCTCTTGTCAATTTGGATTGTAACAGGTGGGGTCAGGGACTGTCTCTCCCTATGCATTTGTGCAGTATCAAGCACAATGAGGCACTGATTCAGTGAAGGGCTCTAAGATCTATTGTAATGCAAAGAATAACAAAACCTCTGTCTGAGTTTCACTATCTCTAAAACAGGGAAAATCCCACATGGCTTCCTCCCAGAGGAGTCCTGATCGTGAATTATTTTGTGGTTGTAACGTGCATTTGATGCATTATTATGACTGCCATTAATCACAGGCATTCACAGATGTGATGATACGTAACAGGGAGATAAACTATATGCATCTTTGTATGTAAATGACAGAAGGTTGAGATTCACTTCCTGTTTCAGCAGTAGCCAATGTGGAGTCATCAGCGAGGACAAATATGTTTGGACAGCAGCACTAGTGAATGTTGCAGCAGGGAGGTTTTGTACAGTTTGCAGCTGCTGGAAGGAAGTCCTAAACTACTGTAACCCACTGGGCATGGGGATATTCCTGAAGTATCTACTGAAGTCCCAGCATCTCAGCACAGAATACCAGATGAGATCCAAGCAAAGTACCCAATGACAGTCTAGTTGACGGAATCAGGAGACTAATTAAGGTTGACCCCAAATTGATGAACTTTAGAAGCTAGTCGAAATCCATGGCTTATTGCCCTCTGTAATAACCCAAGGTGAAATGTGGAGGTCTGCTCTAGCATAAGGCATTGATCCAACAGGGGTCAGTTTGAAATATATCGGCCAAACTGCTATTTTGGTGAAACTGGCTGAAAATAGTTACACGTGGAGGAAACAGTGAGGCCCAGATTCTCAGAAGTATGTAGGCATCTAACTCCCACTGAAATCAATGAGATAGGTGCCCAAATATCTTTAACAATCTGGGCCTGAGGTTTTGTGCAGAAGAAGTTGGTTTGGGTTAATCTTGCCTCACCTGGCACCCATGTGACTAAACTTCAAGTGCACAGTTGTACCTGAGGACAGAGGTTGGCCCTTATTGCATGTAATGCAGCAAGAATATTTGATAGAGTCAATAACAAAAGCAGAGTTTCATCTTTCCTCATGAACTGTCAGTATTTTAGTTCAGGTTTCTGTGAACAGCAGCTTGCTGATTGTTAGATACAGTGTGTCAGTAATACGGGAGAACATCCCATAATGTCACTCGAGTGGTTAAATGCACGTCTCATCTTCAAATGCCTATGATGTGACGAGTAAACCTCTGCCTTCCAGCTAAGTGGATGAATGTAAAATCATGCATGGAAATGTAAACTACCCTTTGATTGTAAATGGGGTAGAAGATGGAGTTAGGCAATGCATGACACACAGGGTTCACTGCCTGGCGGTTCCTTGTTTTGAGCATTACCCTGGGAGGTGGAATCAATTAGAGCAACAAGGGGAAGAACTGACCCTGGTGAGCAGCCTTTGAACATTGGGCCTGATGGTGTCTGGTGACTGCAGAAGCTCAGGGAAGAGAGAAAGGATGCAAGTAGCCTTTCCCTCCTTGCCTTCCACCCACAGGGGCCAGGTTCCATGAGCGTCCTTATGCTCTGGGGTAAAGCTATCGTGTGTGAAAGGCTCTCAGGAAAGGGGAAGGAAGGAGAGAAAGGGCTTCAGGATGCTAGAAGTGGGGGCTGGTGAGTGTCAGGTGGACCCACCTCCTCTTTCCCAGGAATTCTCCGCTCCCCAGCTAGCCCCACCTGAGCTGATTGTCCTACCTCAGGCCGGGGAACAGCAAAGAGAGGTGGAGTGCACCAGACACGGAGGAAGAGAGGAATGGGCTTCACGCATCAGTGAGGATGAAAGTACTCAGTGCCCCGGGGGTAAGGCAAGGACCCCTGCTTGTGCAGGGATGGGCCTGATTAGCTCAGGTGATGTCAGATTAAAAACATATACTTCTGGGCATCCAGCGCAGGGCTGAATGGAGGAAGCAATCAGTTTGTTCTTTAGCAGGAATAATCACAGAGCAGCAAATGGCTGGAAGTCAATATTTATTAAACTGCGAGCTGGTTGTATTTTCTGAGCGCCAAAAGTGAAAACACGAGGAGAAGATCTGATAAATCAGAGTGCAGAGAATAAACACACTGGGTAAGCTACAATTATATGCCTCTGCAAGATCAATAATTCAAGAGGTTTCATCCACATTATGCATGATGGCCTATGGGAAGTTAGTCTCCAGAGACCAGTTGCTTGGACTGAGAAGAGATGCAGGGGCTTTTGAAGAATACCTGCCTTCAAATTTCAAGCGATTGATTATTAGATTGGGAGAAATTCAGGACCAATGCATTTGATCACAGCAACGGGAGTGAGGGCAGCCATTTATCAAGTAAATATCAGGTACAGTAACCCCAAGACAGGGTTGTTCACAGACAGATCAGCTATGTAGGACTCATCTATTCCCTTTGAGGGAGTGGTGTAGTTTAGCACCTGCCTGGCGTTACTGAAAAGCTGTACTGTGCCTTAGGGCATGTCTACACCGTGGCTGGCTGATGCCAGGTGACTCAGGGGCTCAGGCTAAGGGTCTGAAGTGCAGATGTTTGGGCTCAGGATGGAGCCCAGACACAAGACCCTGCGAGCCCGGAAGTCTACACAACAATTAAACAGCCCTCAGCCCAAGCCCTTCGAGCCCAAGCCAGCTGGCACTAGCCAGCCGCGGGCATCTAATTGCCGTGTAGACATACCCTTAAAGGCACAACTCTGTTTTGAGGTGTGGGGCTGTGTGAAGTGTCCTCTGATCCCCAGGAACTGTGATAGCTCAGTTCCTCCTCGGGAACACGCTGTGCAGCAACTCTTTAAAGAGGTGCAGGACACAAGCCCACGGTAGCAGAGAAGCTTTGTCAATCACTACCTAGAGGAAGGGCCATTCTCATCCTATCGCTGCCCACCCCTTTAGGGAAGGTGCTAGCGTGGAGCAGTCGGCCCACTCCCCAGCCTTCTTTTGGCTGGCCGGCCCCTGTGCAAGGATGAAAGGAGAGAAGATTCCTCACCCCTCTCCTTATGCACCCTGGCAGTACCAGCGCTGGAGCTGGGTCGAACGCAGAAATCGTAGTCCTTCAGTTCCTGGAGAGAACCAGGATATGTTGTAGCAGGGTCTTAATAAATTGAGGGATTTCCAGGATGGAGGTCTTTCTCTAATTCTCTGCTTAAGCACAGGGGGAGAAATCTTGGCCCCATTTGAGTCAATGGCAAAGCTCCAGTTGACTTCAGTGGGGCCAGGATTTCACCACTGGTGTTTGCTATCTTTCTGCCCACACAATATGGTGGGTGCCGTGGGATTGGAACCCATATGCAGACTAAAGCTTGAGTTCTATACAATATTACATGAAGTGTAAATTTCTGTTTTAACTCATATTTACAGATATACATGCACGGAAATTACTCCCCTCTGCTTTCAAGCCTGTGGATTCTGATTTTGCCCATGTTAGCTGCATTCCTTCATTCAATCACATTTATTTCCCCTTGTTCCCACTTCCCAAATGCAGAAAAGCAGAGAGCTGATCCTGCAGTGAGTAAGGACTGTGGGCCCAATCCTGCAGCAATTTACTCCCATAATTTAGGGCTGTAGGATTGGGGATTGCATAAGGGCCGCAGGGTTTTGTTTGGGGCCCTATCCTTATTCAAGTGAATAGCCCCTGGAAGCTCTGTCATGCATTCTCCCTGGCCTAGTTTATGCTCCTTTCTATTTGGCTTCACTTGGGCTGGTTGTCTGGTTGTTTTTTTTTTAAGGACACCTGTTGGGCTCAAATAACCTCTTGACTGTGACCTCATACCCAGCACTGGTTTATTTCTTGACTCCCTACTTGCCTTCTGTGACTCGGTTACAGAGGGCTTGAGTTGCCTCCAGGCCGAGTCCACCGATTGGCTGAAGATTCATGGATCAGTGAATAAGGTTGTTTTAGCCACAGTCCTCAGCAATCTGTGTGTTACTGATTTTATTTGCAGTGATAATGCCATAAAGGGGGTCGAAGCAAGGGAACAGCCTTGCCTTTGTTGTTTGCTTTGAAGTAATCAATGCAGTATACAGTTCTTTGAATCTGGGATTTAATCAAATTAACTATATTTGTTTTTTGCTTATTGCTATGGATTTAGCCTTAATTAAACTCCTGACTCAGGGGCTTGTTTTCTTTCTAGGCAGTCCTGGGAAAGGTTGGGTTTTTTTGGTTGTGTCAATCCAAAAGCTGTTCTCTTTAAGAAGATTCATAGATATTAAGGTCAGAAGGGACCATTCAGATGCTTCTTCTACCAAGTTTCTGACAAAGGCTCAGTGCCCATCTAACTTGTTATTTAAAAAAAAAATTAGGAATCAAGATAATTGGAAAGGACTAAAAATAACTAAATACATCCAGGAGGCCAGATCCTGAGCTGGTCTAAATCAGCATAACTCCATTGGCCTCAACCGTGTGATGCCAGTTTACACCAACTGAGGGTGCTACCTTGAAATTCCACAGAGAGCTGTCAAACTTTTAATGATCTAAGCTGAACCTTTTAACTATTCGGGGAAGGTCTATGCATGAGAAGCCACATATAAAAAATGATCAGATTAAACAGTAATTTCTCACCTCAATGTATTTTATCCTAGTAACTAGTAAAGTGGGTGCACGTTAGAGATGGTTGAAATTTTTGGATGAAAGATTTTTGACAAAACAGTGCTTCGTTAAATGTTGTCCCTTCCAAAATGTTCAGCTCTTTCAGTGAAAAACCAAAACCCCAAAAGTGTTTGGTTTTCAAAATCTGAAAACAACTCAACGTTTTTGGGTGTTCAGGTTTTCATTTAAAAAATAAAAACAAACAATTTTGGAAAAATGATGAATGTTTTTCATTTCTTTTGAATTTTTTCATGGCAAACACTAGTTAATGTTAATTCTGACATCAAAAGGGTACGACTATATGGACTTTTATAGGGAAATGGTTGCACTGTGGGAAAATTGTATCTAATGTTTAGAATTCCTGTATTTTTAATGTCATCAATTTCATGGAACTTTTCATTTCTACTGGCAAAGAAAAAAATGGCTTCCAGTAGAAACCTCTGGATCCACACGATGAAAAGATCCCCATTGACTTCAGTGGAAATTGGATCAGCACTGTAGTAACTATACTTCTGGAAAGGTTCAATCCTGAAAGGAGCGGAGTTCTTCCACTGAATCACTGATTGCTCTCAGTTCTTACTGAGATGGGTAGAAGATGAGTGTTTTCTAACCACACAGAACAAGTCCATCTCACTATGGACTTTGTTCACTACAGCAATCCTATTCAGGACTGCATAAGAACGTGCTTAACTTTACACACATGCTCTTCAGTAGGATGTAAGCACATGCTTCACTGAAAGCCTGCACTTACGTGCTGTCCTGGATAGCCATAGACTTAAGCGTATGATCAAGTGCTTTCCTGAATTGTGACCTGAACTGGCAACTCTGTTTAACTCCCATGACTACTACCATAAAAGGGAATGTACATGTCATACAATGACGAGATCGCTGTGATTATTATTTGTCACTGCTGCACAGTGTCTTTTGCTGAGGAAAGCTACCCCATAGCGTTTCACAAAGCTACCCCATAGCGTTTCACAAAGCTACCCCATAGCGTTTCACAAAGTCCCATCACTTGCCATGAGTGAAAGCAAACGTCAATATTCATGTTAATTTCTCCGGGTTGTGCAGCTAAGTGTAACTCTCATTAACTGTGTCTTGGCATCTAGCCTAGGAAAAGTATATTAAAATGCTTTAAATAAAATCATGTAAAATTAAGAGGAATGCCAACTGGGGAAAGTTTTTAATCGGTGAGTTTTTTTCCCAGAGTGCTATTTTTTTAGAAGAAAGACAAATATCATTTCAGGAAAGTATTCTCAGATGCTATTATTTGAGAAAACTTAGATCTGTAGTTTTTAGATACACAGTCAATCCCATTTAACAAATATAATGTTTCTAAATATTTTGGAATGTCACTTCAATATTATTTTACATTTGCAATTCATACCCTTGTTGCAAAAAGAGATCTGTAAGCATCTACGGCCACCAAATAGTTAACGTTGGAACACTGAAGCACTTTCACAATCATGCTATTTAGAAGCTACTTTACCAATAGTTTCTGGTAAATAGAACCAAAGGAAAACTGGACTTTAATGTTGGCACACTTAAAACTTGTTCACGCAAAAACACACTCACACGCTTAGCTGCGTGTAGCTGGTCAGTGAAACTGAAGCATGTGCTTACCATTTAAACATATGCTTAAGTGCTTTGCTGAATAGAGATAAAATTAAACATGTGCTCATGCTTTCCTGACTCAGGGTCTCTGTATATAGAACTCATAAATCATAAAGTCTACCACAAGCATAAGTCTTTGTACGATTAGATCCAAGAACCCTATTCAACAAAAAGTAACTGCAGCTTTCCACCCCAGAGGTAGCTGCATTTCAGTGGACAGCCAATGATCTCTCCAGACATTGATCACCACTAAAAATTAAATATTCAGTCATGATTACTCCACAGTGGTATCTGAGCTCTCATGCTTATTTCCTATTCTGATTACATACAGTGTCTTGTCTCTCTCACCAACAGAAGTTGGTCCAATAAAAGATATTACCTCTCCCAGCTTGTCTCTCTAACATTCTGATTATAGGCACATACCATGGTATTGTAGTTCAAATGACCACGGTGTGATAACTTCGGGTAAATGTTGACTTTTTACTGGTGACTATTGTCCAGTCTGCATAGCAGTTAAAGGGCCAGATTTGGATTGGTTTTAAGCACCTGTAACTCACACTGAAGGTTACTTCCCAAGCTGAACATTTTCAAACTTAGATGCCTCAAAACAGGCCAATAAAACCACTGCACTGAGTTGCTGAATAGTTCGCAAAAATCTAATCCACCTAGCCTCATTTCTAAAGGGTGTCTTTAAGGCTCAGTGGATGTCATGTCAGAGAAACCCATGGAACCACAGAGCCTGGATTTCAGCTGAATCTCCTGAGCTGCTCTCCAAGTCCACCTCCTTCTCTGGTTAGGCAGAAGCTAACTAGCACTGTCAAATGCCGGAGGCCTGGCATCTGTCTGGGTGCCTATTCCACAGCCATCCTGCCCTGTCCATCAGAGCTGTAGAAACCTATGTAATGGGGGGTGAATGTCACCTGAGGTGTGCTCTGCTTGACATTGAGTTACGGGCAGAGTCACGAGAGGTGACCTGTGCTGCTTTACTCTGCGTCCCCTCAACAGAGAGAGAATTACAGCTTTTTCCTGTTCAGCAATTTTCCCACTCACACACCGCTTGATGGTGTTTCACAATGCACGCCAAGAAGCAGATGTTGGCAAAATCGGCAGGTACGACAAAATGACCAGAAGTGGCTTGTTGTCCTTCCTTATTTGGAGAAGGGGGGGTGGACAGTGAGGTGGCAAAATAGTGACTGGTACAAAATAATTCACTTAGAAAAGACCGTGAGGAACTTCAGAGGGACTGAACAAAGCGAGGCAACCAGGCAACTGGATGGCCGAGGGAATCCAGTGAAGACAAGTGCTAGGTTCTGCGTGTTGGAAGAAATTATTTGGAGCCCTCATATAGCTCATTTGGAATTCATCTCTGAGTAACTGCGGAAAAGACTGAGGAATCATTGTGAACAACTCCATACAAACTTTGCCAATGGAGCAACAGCAGTTGTGAAAGCAAATGGGCTGTATTAAGAACCAAATCCAGAATAATGAAGGAAATATGGTATAAATCCATGATATGGACTCTTGACTGGAAAGCTGCACTCAGTGTGTATAAATGGATATAGGAGGAATGGGGAAGGCCCAGAGAAGGCAACGAAAATGAAGAGAGGCCTGGACAGACTTCCATATGGGGAGAGATTGCAAAGAGGAGGAATACTTATTTTAAAGAGGATACGACGAAGAGGGGACACAACAGGAGTTTTATAGCTGAAGCCCTCATGATGGACCCCTCCTGCAAGGTTGTCCGAGTGCTTCCAGTCAGATGGCTTATCACATTCCCAACCTTTTGCCTTTGGCTCTGGCGTAAACGGCCCAGGCTGGGCCACTGGGGTTCAGGGTTCCTGGGAGGTTCTGAGTGGGATATTCGGAAGCACCTAATGATCTAGGAATAAAACTGGTTAGAACGTGGGATGGAGGCAAGGCGCATGGAAAGTTTTGACTTTTTGTCAAAAACCCAGAAATTTCAGGGTTTGGCCCAAATTGTCTTGGTTTTCAGGTATTTGGGTTTTTTCAGCAGAAAGTGGCCATTTTCCATGATTGTTTTGTGTTTAATTGCAAAGTCAATTTTCCATCAAAAACAGTTTTGACTGAAAACTTCCAACTTGCCTTAGTGAGGCGCCAACGTCTCAGTGGGACTTGTGCTCCTATGTCATTTAGGTGTTTCTGGAAATCCCGCCCTGTGCTCCCCAAGTGGGAATACCCTGCGAGGATACCGGAGAAGGAGCTTCTAAGGGCATCCTGCTTGTAGCTAGGCCCTGGATCCCCGGCTCCTCCCATTGGCTTCCCATGGGGCTTCAAAGAGTCTGTCTGCTGCATGGAGAGGGGACGCCAGGCTGCTCTGTTTTCAACAGGACAGGAGGGACTTGGAGCTCAGAGCCCCGGTACCCTTTTTGTCTGTACCTCTCCCTGCTCCACATCCCTCCCTAACCCACCACACAGGGGGTGTATGCAGGATACCCAGAGGCACCCCCAATGGCAGAGGTGCGGTGAATGGTGGATGCTTTCCCTTCGTTCTGGGTATCTTGGGGGCAGGGGAAAAGCTCGCTGGCCCTACCATGGCAGCTGCTGGCCTGCCTGGCCCCTGCTGCCACCAAGAAAGAGCCCTAGGGGCTCCATCTCAGCCGAAGGCAGGGCTTCTTGCTGCCACACAGAAACTCTCCCTGGCGCCGCCACCAAATGTGATCGATCCCCGCTGGAGACTCACTACTCCTAACTCTCGTGTTTTCCTTGTCAAGTGAGTGCCTTACCCACTAGACCGCACAGCCTTGCAAGGCCCCATCACACAAAGGAGGAGGCAGCAGCAGATATGCAGTGAAGAAAGAGAAGCAAAGATGAACACAGGTATCGCCCATTCCACTCAAGCAATGCCTGTTTCACCTGCCTTCTTGACTCCTCCCATGGCTTGCCTGTTGGTGTTTGATCAGATAAGTCCATCCTGAACTCAGTGGTGCCTTTAAGGCCCAGCAATCAAAAGATGATGGGGAAGGACACGTTGCTCATGGGAGCTCTTGGAGCTCTCATTCCTACACAAGGCCATGTCTGCCAGCTAGCGTAAGGGGGTCAGACCCATAGAATCATAGAAATGTAGGGCTGGAAGGGACCTTGAATGGTCATTTAGTGCAGCCTCCTGCGCTGATGCAGGACCAAGTAAACCTAGACCATCCCTAACTGATGTTAGTCCAACCTGTTCTTAAAAGCCTTCATTGATGGGGATTTCACAACCTCCCTTGGAAGCCTGTTCCAGAGCTTAACTAGTCTTATAGTTAGAAAGTTTTTTCCTAATATCTAACCTAAATCTCCCTTGCTTCAGTTTAAGCCCATTATTTCTTGTCCTACTTTCAGTGGACATGGAGAAAAATTGATCCTCTGTATAACATCCTTAAATATATTTGAAGATTATTATCAAGTCCCTCCTCAGTTTTCTTTTCTCAAGTCTAAACATGCCCAGTTTTGTTAACCTTTCCTCACAGGTCAGGTTTTCTAAACCTTTGATCATTTCTGTTGGTCTCCTCTGGACTCTTCCAATTTGTCCACAACTTTCCATAGTACACCAGCTGATGCCTCACTAGTGCTGAGCAGAGCAGGACAGTTATCTCCCATATCTTACGTACAACACTCCTGTTAATACACCCCAGAATATGAGCCTTTTCCCTCAGCACGTTTCAGGGCCGGCATCACATTCTAGTTATTCTTCAGTGCCTCTAGGCACATATACAGCACATGCAAAATCACATGAATGCTGAGCATAACATTGTGTCAGACTCAAAAACCTCCCCAAGTTACTGCGGCAACACTGCCCATCCAACCTTCCAGATACCGACGTAAACAAATACCATACCTTGGCCGTAACTTACACAGAGAAGGCCATCTAGCACAGCCTCTGTGGAACCAGTAAGGGAAACAACTTCCAGAAATGAGGGCCCCCATATAGAATGTCCAGGCTCTGTTGTTATTTATTTTATATAAATGTCAGTGGTGCCTAGAGACCCTAGCCCCATTGTGCTGGGTGCTGTACAAACGTATACCAAAGACACAGTCCCTCCTCCAGAGAGCTTATCAATATGACACAACCAAGACTTCTGACCCACATCTTTATCGCCCCCATACTCTGTCTCTGTGCAGAGCGACATAACACTTGAGAGCCAATTTGGTTTTAAGTCCATCCCAGAGCCACTGCTGTATAACTAGGCAATTCCTCCAGAAATAATCGACCAGCGAAGGCCTCAATGACATTTTCTGATGCTGCGATGTAAAAACTGGACCTAGAACTTTCAGAGACTCCAAAGTGATAATGGACATTTCAATACAGGACAAGGAAACCAGCTTAAATGTGAGAGAGGCTATACTAGACCCAGGGGCAGTCTTCTGGTCAAAACTTTTTTTCGCTGAAAGATGCACATTCGGCTTGACCGAAATGTTTGGAAAATTTGTGTTGACTTTGCCAAATTCTCTCAGCCAAAACAAAGAAACAAACAAATTCAAACAAGTCAAAATGTTTCATTTGGGCATTTTCAGAATGAACTGTTTCGATTTTTTTGTTTGTTTTCTTTGAAACAACTTTTTATTTTGAATTCGAAGGTAAGAAAACCCTGGAATAACCAAATGAACCATTTTGTTTTGGGGCCATCGAAAGGTTTCATTTGATCCAAAATGGCACATTTTTGACCGTTCTGATTTTCTGAAAAAATTGAAAAAAAAATTGGGTCGGTCCAACCGAAACTTTTTTCTTTTTTCTTTTCAGCTTTGCCACCCAACTGAAAAATGGGCTATTCTCACGGCTCTACTCTAAGCAAGCCTGTGGTGACAGGTTTCTGATGGCCACCGAATAAGGCTGGTGTGATCAAAAGTGGGTGATGGTTGTGGTGTGATTCATCTGACAGAACAAGGAGTAATGGTCTCAAGTTGCAGTGGGGGAGATTTAGGTTGGATATTAGGAAAAACTTTTTCACTAGGAGGTTGGTGAAACACTGGAATGGGTTACCTAGGGAGGTGGTGGAATCTCCTTCCTTAGAAGTTTTTAAGGTCAGGCTTGACAAAGCCCTGGCTGGGATGATTTAATTGGGGATCGGTCCTGCTTTGAGCAGGAGGTTAGACTAGATGACCTCCTGAGGTCCCTTCCAACCCTGATATTCTATGATTCTATGATCTGCCATGCACAAGCACGGTGCCATTGGAGCCAATGCTGATCCATAGCCCAATGCTAAGCTGTATCCCACGTGCCGAAAGACATGGGGAGTGGGATCAGGCAGGAATGTTTGGAGCAGAAATTAACATCTACCGCTCTTCAGCATCTGCCCATGTGTAGCCACAAAGGACTAGTCTGGCTTCATGCGTGTTGTTGTTTTTATCTTTCACATCTGTCAGCTAAATCAGAGATCCAAATGCAAAATGCAGCACGCGAGAAAATGATGTGTGTTTGTGACACTCCCTGGAGGGCTTTGGTCCGTACAGCAATGAATGGGTTATAATGAGGCATAAATATAGTACTTTCATCTGTGACAAATAGGATCTTGTGCTACTATTCGTGTAATGTATGCCCCATTTTCTCCAGCCCAGTAATCTGGAATTTCAAAGGGGAAAAAGAAAGTGGGGGGGGGTGGAGGAGCATCCCTAAGCATGAACAAGCCGAGAAATATATGAGACAATGAATTTGGCATGATCTTTGAAAACTTCAGATTCCTCCGGTGAGAAAAATGGGTGTAATTGTTTCTGGAATTGTTCTCAAATCCAGTGTGCAAACGAATACACCAGAATGGAAACAACTGATTCAAAACAGGAGATGAAGATACAGTGTTCAATATGATCTCTCTTCATTTTACTGTGTAGCACTTTTTTGCTTTATTATAACCACTCGCAGAGTTTTCATATGTGCAGCGTTTTCAGACATGGTACATTACAGCTTGTGTCTCTACCTAGCCACGTTCATATCAGATCAGATGAACACTGCTTCTCCTACATCTCTGACTCACCTTCGTTATTTTGAGTGATTATCCTGGGAACTGGGACTGCATTTGCATTATCTACTCATCTTCGAAACTACCGCTGTCTGCCTACCTGCTTCAGCTGATGCCATCATTCCTTCTGTGCTACGCTTAGCAGAGATCTTTCCCATCCAAACTGGTCCCCAGATTTACACGCAATCTGGTAGGCTTGTGTCTCATGGAGATGGAGGCATTTGGATAAACCAGATGGCCCCACTCTCTGAAAGCATACCCACTGCTGTGAGCCCACATGGCAACGTTGCATGGGGGCAGTGAAACTGCCGACACTGCTGATCTGGAGTATTTTGGGGGGCATCTTTCTTTGCCCACTTTTGTTTCACTCTAAAGGGGTGACTGGACCCCAGGGTTGTCTGCTCATTTGGCACCATACAAGACCCTTTCCCTTCCCTGGACAGAGCGAGATCCTGGCATCTTTGTGCGCAGAGCTGCCCTATTCTGACACACTTGTGGAAATTCCATAGCATCATCTCTGCAGCCCCACTGACATCAGAGGCAAATCAAGAATGACACCCCCACCCCATGCTTGCTTGCTGCGCCATTTGCAAGCTGTCATTCCCAACAGCCAGCCAGAAGAGATCAAAGGACGGCTTCCCAGCATGGTCTGGACACTTCACAATGAAAGTGCCCAGAAACCCGGGCTCAGATTGCGCCACAGGAGGGACACAGGGAGTAAAGAACTCTGCAGGGATCCACTAACTGAGTTCCTCCCGCATTTTTATTTTAGGGGGGTGGGGTGGACCTGCCCCACACACAGAATAGTCTGGGAGGCCTCCCACAAACCGTTCTCTTTGCATGAACCTAGGGGTCTTCCCCGTCCTTGGCAGGGCAGTTTCACAGGACTTGTGCTACCTGGGACTCCTCTGGCCCCACTGCAGAAGGGTCACAGCAGAAGAGGTAACACAGCTCCAGGAATGTGCACATAGGCCCACGGGGAGGGGCCCCAAGAACATTCTGCCAGCCCACTATGCCCCACAGCCCTCCAAATCCATGCCTCCTCCCCTCGTGGAGCTCCCCCTACCTGCCGAGCCCCTCCAAGTCTGCTCAGAAAGATAACGTGAGGGGAACCATTGTTTGAAACTTGTATTATGCTGGCCACAGAGAGTTCAAAAAATGCAGGGCGTTCGCGTGCGTCAACTTACCCCCACAGGGCCGGAGGCATGTTTGATAAAGCTCGCGGTACTCAGATGCGGGTCACTTTGAGCCCGTGAGTACTGCCGTTGAAGCTGCACGTGTCTGTGCACCTGGCCGAACAGCAGCCAGTCAGGGGATGTCTACACTGCGCTCTGAAAACGGCAGCAGCAGCCATCTGCAGCCTGGCTCTACAGACTTGGGCTCCTGGGGCTCCCCGTGTGGCGCTAAACCCGGCTGCATAGACATTGTAGCTCAGCTCCGAAACCTGCCTCTCTCCCCAGGCTTCAGAGGCCGAGCTCCAGCCTCACTTGTTTTTAGCACCTAACACAAGCCCCAGTCTCTCAACCCAGACTCAGAGGGTTTTACAATACAGTGTAGACGTATCCTTAAGGGCTTGATCCAAAATCCATTAGAGTCAATAGAGTCAAAGTCGACCTCCAGGGCCTTTGGGTCAGGCCTCTGAGGTGCACCTGATGCGCAGAATGTAAAGAAGAAGAGTTCTGCTCCAATGACAGAACCAAAAAACATGAGAGACATCAGCATACGTATTGTGCCCGTGTGACTTTGGGCTGCAGCTGAATTGTCCTAACGAGTGTGAACTCTGAGCAGTGTGAACTCTGAGCAGAGAGTGCAAGGATGTTAATGCAGTCGTGATTACCAAGGTTAGCAAGGAAACTCCCTGTCTTGACCTATGTCTCAGGCATTGACAAGTTCCCTGTAGCCTGGCGCACAAAACAAATGCATTGGTGAGTGTATGCAGAAATTATCCAGCCAATAAGACTGGCTGAAGGGGAACCGTATTTGGGGACTGGCTGAGATAACAAGATTCTAGGTTAATCAGTGAAAAGGAGCATCCGGGATGGTCAAAAAGAGGGGCCCACAGAAAAGTTGGGTTTTGTGTCAAGAGGAGCTGCTGAGTGTCCAACAACATTGAAAATCAAGCCACTTATTTCAATGCTTAAATGGGGACTTTGGAGTGAGGGCTGGTTAAAAAATTTCCATCTTAACTTCTTTGGGTTTTCGACTAAAATGAACATTTTCATGGAAAATGAGCAAAAACTGATTTTTTTTTTCAGTCGTCAGATGAAAATGTTCAGTGTTTGGCAGTTTCCAGCTGAAATTGGTTTGGGTTTCACTCCAAACTGAATTTCGAGGTTGGTGGATTTTTTTTTTTCCGAAGAAAAGTCAAAATTTTCTATGGACAAAAAATTCCAGACAGCTTAGACTCTCATTTTTACGATTTTGGCCTATATATTGTAACAAATGGATAGCATTCCCATTGCCGATATCTGGAAGTAGATCATAATTGTTGTGATAGTTCCTCAATTTCTACAGCTGGTGTTTTCAAAAGAGCCTATGGGAGTCAGGTTCCTAACCCCCTTAAGTAGTTGGGCAGTAGTTGAGTGCTTCATTCCCTTAAGCACCTTTGAGAATCCCCGCCTGTTTGGAGAGAAGAAACAGTTCTGTAGAAATCTAGCAATGAGCTCCATAAATAGCAATCACCACCAGGGCCCTGGTGCAGCAAGATACTTGAGCACGTGTTTAAGTACACAACTAATCTCACTTATTTCATTGGGACTGCTCTGATGCTTGAAGTTAGGAGGTCAATAACATTATCCCCATTTTACAGATGGGGAAAGTGAGGCACAGATTGGAAAGTGACTGTCCCAAGGTTGCCCGGCAGGTCACTTGCAGTGCTGAATGGGGGTTGAGGAGCATTAGTTATCTGCCTACTCTTATAGCAATTAATGACGGGGGATTCCATTCATAAGAACATTTATGAAATTTAATCTATTTCCCTGGTATCCCTTTGCTGTAACTGGATTCTAACCCATTGACTAATCTTCATTCAGCCCCTGTGCCTTCGCATGAAAGATAACTAAGGAGATGAGAAGAAGTATATTTACACAGCTAAGGAGGGATTTACATAGCTGGTTCCTTAGGAGCTTTTACCATGTACTGGATCAAAAATCAATTTTAAAGAAATTGCCTAAATAAATACATATTTGCCTGATAGAGTGTTATAGCTCATTCTGAGCCCTGACGGTGCAGTGAGACAGTCAAATGCACTCTCAGGCTTGAATATAAGCAGCTAACATCTCCAGGCATGTGGGTGCTCCAAATGCAGAGGGCTTTGCTTGTTCTACAAAGCTGACCAAAGTTAGGAAATGAAGCCACTGCAGATCTTACCTCTGCCTGTGTCCCTTTTCATTTATATATTGTTTCCCCACCTCCAGGTGAGCTGTGGATTGTCTGCAGACATCAACTTTGAATTTTCAGTGTGGGTCATCCCTTTAACACTATTTACATGCAGTTTGCTTTGTGTTTAATCTATTTTCTCCAGAATAAATAAACACCAATGGTATGCGTGTGCTGCAAAGCTGAAGGCCCCCCTCTCTCCAGGCAATAGGGTGCTCAGATCGCCATAATCCACTTTCCTTTCCTATAATAGAAAGGCCATGTTTATCTAAGATTTATTTCATCCTCCATTGTCACATGATAAAATTTACTTCGTCATTGAAGATGAACTTGTGTCAGTCCCCTGCACTTCTGGACAATGAGAGAGTAGCAGGCTGAGCTGCAAATGTCTGTTCTTGGCATGACATTTGCTTTCCATTTCCTTTAATATGCACCGGTGGGATATTACTGAATGTTACAGTTTTGGCAGACTCAATACCATAGAGCTTTCTGTCTCTTTAATTATTCTTTGGTTGGATTTGGGGGGGGGGGCTGATTATCTTTAAATGGATTGTTTTATTTTTCTCTCTAAAGGATTTGGCAGATTTTCATCTCTGTGTATAGCAGATGTGCCCAAATAGCCCCCATTAGCACTATGGGAGTTGTTTGACTAAAGCGCCCAACAAAATTCTTCTCTTTTCTGCCTCTATGTCCTGGTTCCCCTTTGCCTTCAGCAGAGTGGGTCAAAGGCTTTGCTGCTTTGCACCTTGTGTAGTTGCTTAAACCAGTGCAATGTGTGTAAAGTGGGTGTAAAATCCTATCAACTCACAATGGCAACAATTTGCAATCACTTTGCACTGGTGTCAATGACTACACCAGGTGCAGGGCACTGGAGAATCTGGTCTCTGTAATTTCCTATACCTGTGTTTTGTGGGTATAAAATACCAAATTAACATTCACTATTCACTTACGTCAGTAATGGCACCTTACATTCTCTTTGCACTGGTTTCAAGAACTACACAAGGTGCAGGGTAATAGAGAATCAGACCACAGTCTTTCTGACACATGAGGTATTTATTAAAGAAAATACCTACTCTACAGATGCAAATAAGCAGGTGTCAACACAGCTCCAGTTCTAGCCTTGTCTCCTTTGTTTACCAGTGATCACACCATGTTTGGGATTCTATATAGCATGCGGGGACAGCTAGTGGCTGCATAATATACTGTTAGTAAACATATTATCACATAAATGACTACACAGGCTTCAAGAAAAGAGAGATTCAGGCCTCTAGTGGATAATCTACAACACCCATGGTTTTGAAACCAGCTCAGCCCACCTGAAGCCTACTTTATACTACAACTCAAAACACATTTTTAACCAATTAACAGTGGGTGGCGGGTGTGTGTGTGTGTAATTTTCCCCATGTTTGACTGGGCCTCAGAATCAAGCTGACATCTGGCATCAAGGCAAGCCAATAAACGATATATTTTTTCTGAATTCCCCCGTTTTTTATCAAGGCGGTAATAAGAGGCAGGGTTTTCTCTTTGGTCACACTGTACATTGTGGCTCCATTTACAGATAGTTTATAAAGAGTTAATAAATGATTAATGGACTATAAAATTTTGTCACCACTAGTATTCTCTTGTACAGGCAAAGAAATTGATCAGAAGGACAATAAAACTGTAAATCACCCTCATAAGATCTTGTTGTCATGCTCTACCATATATTTTCTCAAGGCTATGAATACACTTGTTCATAATGGACTAATGTTCTTTACAGAGAATGTTCCCATTTTCTTACTGTTCCATCACCTGAAACGCAGCTCAGTTAAAATGGATAAAAGGAAACACTTTTTCCACACAGTGAACAAACCACCTGGGGGACTTAGTGGGATTCATATGAGAAATGGACATTTATATCCAATAGGAATGATTAAAAACCAAACAACAGTTAGAGGAGAATTATAAGCCATCATGCTTCAGGACATAAGACAGGCTGAAATTAGTGACGGAGGCCATGTGATCCAGAGGCTGGGGTGCTAACCTGGGACTCGGGAGACATGGGTTCTAATTCTGACCGGATGTGCTGAGAAACTTCTCTTTAGAGTCCTCGTTGTTTTTGTGATACAGACTAACATGGCTACCATTCTTTAGAGTGTGAGCTCTTTGGAGCAGGGACTATCTCTCGCTATGTGGTTGTATAGCGCCTTGTCTGCTGGGGCCCTGGACTGGGGATGACCAACCCCATATTGAACACAGGCAGAAGGGAGAGGAGAGTCTTCCCTGCTTACAGTCAGGCAGGAAGAGCGTCTCCCACTGACAAAGCTCGGGGAGGTGGATTAACTCCGCCAACAGGAGAGATCTCTTCCTTCAGCGTAAAGTGTCTTTGTTAAAGACACTTTACTGCAGTTGAATGAGTGCCGCTGTGCCAATGCAGTGTTTTAAGTGTAGACTTGCCCAAAGGAAGCCCACAAGCCCTAGAGTTTTGAACTGATTGACTCATTTTAGGTCAAGTTGATGGACTGGGCTCATTGGAGATGAATAGAGGAAGGCCAGCTGGGAAAATCTGAGACCTCTAAAGAGACAGCCCCAAGAGCAGTTGACCCACCCTGGATCTCAGGAGATGCCTCTAGGTGCCACTGTAATACAAGTAATAATAAGAATGGGTGTTAGGAGAGGATTCCCCTGAGGACTAGCAGCTGTTCCATAATAGCTGTTGGACAGATTCTTCCTCTGAAGTAGCTGGTACTGGTTGCTGTTGGAAACAGGATACTACATTAGATGGACCATTAGTCTGATGCAGCATGGCATTCCCTGTGTTTTTATTGCATTCAAGAGGGGTAGCACATTTCTCGGATATATATATATATATATATAGCTTCAAGTCCAATTATTGCTTAAGATTGAGTTGACACCCTTCAATCCATGGTTTTGGGTACAATCAAATACAACCAACATGTGCACCCCTCTGGTCTCCTTTTAATCCATGTGGAGATGAGACCACGTAGAGGGAAACGGGAGCAGAGGTGCAGAAGAAAATCTATACTCCCCCATGATCTTTTTTGTTTTTGACACCTTAGCAAAATAAATCAATGATTCTTCCCCTGTTGAGCCGACTGTGTTGTGTGTCAGGGAAAATAAGATTTAAAATGGATGAGCGGTATTGAATTTTCTTCATGGAAGACAGCAGTATTTCAGTATTAACCCACCTATCTCAGAAAGAAATGCTGTGCCACTCATCTTGTTCTTTCCCCAGAGAGACATTCTATAAGGGGAAATGCATTTGTTTGTATCCTTTCATTGATTATGAAAGAGGGGAATGAAAACAAATTTGCATACCAGGTGATCTGTCAGTTGTTGGTTTGCTGCAGTTATTTCACTTGAGATAGAGAGCGGCATTTGCTGGGGTACCACAGACTGACAGCCCTGGCTACTGGAATTCCAGTCATATCTCTTAACATGCCAGGGTCTAAATGTGGGAAGCAGTGTGTGAGAAAGACCCCAAAAGAGGGGCCGCATCAACAGCATTTTGCTTCTCTCAAGGACATATCTGGCCCGATTACTCTAATATCTAAGCACCTCAAAGTTTGTAATGAAGTTAGCCTGTGAGTTAGGGGATTGCTATTGTCCCCATTATACAGATGGGAAAGGAAAGGCCAGAGAGGCTAAGTAATATGCCCAAGGAAGTCTGTAACAGAATAGGGACTTAAATCCAGGTCTCCCAAATCCTAGGCTGGTGCCCTAAGCACCGGGTCATCCCTCCTCTCTGTGTAGTTGTGCCCTCCTCATTCATGCTGGGAACTTAGAATACCAGGGGATTCTTTCCCTTGGTGTAAGTCATGTGTTCTATCACCTCAGTGTCATGATTCTTTATTTCTGAGGTAAATAATTTGTAACAATTAAAGTGAGAGGGCATCAAATTGGGACGGGAGGTCTGCAACTTTGGGAATTAAATGAATGACATCCCCTGAGAAAGGAGGAGGTGGGAGAGACACATCTTCAGGGCAAGTGAAGGGATAGCCGTGCTCCCTCACCCTGCCCCCTGACTGGAGGGACCATGACAAGAGAGAAGGAGCTTCATTTGCTCTCCATGCCACCTCAGTCCTGAGCTTCTGTCCTGAAAGTGGGGACAGCGCTGCCCCTTTTGATGATGGTGTTTGCTCTAGGGACCCATTTGTCCCCTTAGGTGTGCTGGTGGTGGATATAATGTGTGGGTTAGCATCAGTTTTGGTTGGGAGGTAGCTAACAGATCGTAGGGTGGGCTCTCTAGTGAATTTGTTGGTATTAGTTCCGGGAAAACGATTGCATACAATGGTGTGTTGGTGTCTGTGTCAGAGAGTTGGCCAACAAATACACTTGCTGCAGTTTCCTGGCAGCTGTGGCAGGAAGCTCCCTCCATGCACAGATGGCGCAGGAGATCAGTGCAGTCTGGGTTGGAGATAACAACAACAACGGTAGCGGCAAACGTCCTCTGTGTGGATCAGGTGAGGAATATGGGGGCGGTGTTTGGAGGCACAATCCCATCTGCGTTCTCCTTTCACTGGTTGGCTCTGAGAGCGCTCAGGCTCATGGACTGTCAGCACAAGGCGGGCGGTGCACTGGTGTCGGAGGATGAAGGATCATTATTAGTATTACCGGAGCATCTGGAGGTCTCAGCTGAGATCACAGCCCCATTGGGCTAATCCCTGTCCATGCACAGTGCGTGGCCCTCCCCCAAAGAGCTTATGCTCTACATGGAGAAATTGGCAAGAGGGAAAGAGAAGAGCCTGCTGGGGCTACCCTCTCTCTGCAGCATGCTCGCAGTCCCAAAATTGTGCGGGGGAGACGTCCCCTTTGACGCCATCTGGTCTCATGTAGTCTTACCCATCCCCCCACTCAGGGCGGCTTGGGTAAGGGAAACACGCCAAGTAGGAGTCGCACAGGCATGGGAGCCGATAGGAGTAGCTGGCATCAGAAGTCACAAATTCCCTTAAAAAAAGTGCCTTTATACTGCTTCTGCCAGACCTAAATTTTGATTTCGTGCCTCTGTTTCCCCATCTGTCAATCCGGGCAAATAATATTTACTTTCTTTTCTGGCACCATGTGGCTGTTGACATCTTTGTTCCTGTATATTGTGGTGGAAACACGGTGGTCGTGACTGCTGGGCTAGGTGCTGGGATCGTCAATTTGGCCTCTGACGGTCTAGAAAATTGCTGGGTGCAGGGCTGTCGTAGCCATGTAGGTCCCAGGATATTAAAGAGACAAAGTGGGTGAGGTCATATAGCGTACTGGACCAACTTCTGTTGGTGAGTGAGAGAGACAAGCTTTCAAGCTGCACAGACCTGAAGGAGAGCTCTGTGTGGCTCGAAAGCTGGTCTCTCTCACCCACAGAATTTGGTCCAATAAAAGATATGACCTCCCCCACCTTGTCCGTCTAGAACGTTATCAGCCATGTGCCTGCTGTGAATGACTCTGAGGGCAGGGCGTGTTCCATGCAGCTCTGCAAGAGACACAATTAACAAATATTGTGGAGATCCCCTGGCTGGAAAGGAAGGGCTGGATGTGCCCCACTCTACAAGGGCTCAGGGTGGTGGCTCTTACAACTCCCAGAGTGAAGTCCTGGGACTGGAGTAGTACCTTACACGCAGAAATCAATAGGACTATGCCTATAGTGCGTTAAAGAGGAAAGATGGGCTAGTCATTAAGGACTAGGTCAGCACATGGAAAACTCAAGTTTAAGTCCTTGTTCGGCCATAGACTTGTGTGATTTTAGATAAGTCACGTGGTCTCTCTGGCCCAGATCCACAAAGGGGTTCAGGCTCCCAACTTGCACTGAAATTAATGGAAATTTGTGGCTCTGGGCCTCTGGGCTTTAGTAGTCAGAGACTATGGCTACACTAGACAACTTACTAGCAGTGCAGCTTCGCTGAAGCAGCTGCTCCTCCGTAAGCTCTCGAGGTAGCCGTTCTAAGCCGACAGGAGAGAGCTCGCCCGTCAGTTTAACTACTCCAGCCCCGGCAAGTGGCGCTAGCTATGTCAGCAGGAGACGCTCTCCCCCTGACCTAGCGCTATCCACACCGGTGCTTAAGTCGGCATGAATTATGTCGCCTGGGGGCATAGCTAATTCACATCCCTGAGCGACATAACTGATGTCGACTTAAGCTGTAGTGTAGCTATAGCAATAGGATTTACCACCATAGAATATCAGGGTGGGAAGGGACCTCAGGAGGTCATCTAGTCCAACCCCCTGCCCAAAGCAGGACCAGTCCCCAATTTTTGCCCCAGATCCCTAAATGGCCCCCTCAAGGATTGAACTCACAACCCTGGGTTTAGCAGGCCAATGCTCAAATCACTGAGCTATCCCTCCCCCGTCAGAGTGTTGGGAAGATACATTGTGAGGCGTGAGACAGATGCATATCCTTGCCTCAGGGTCCTTAGGAGCTGGATGTCAGGTTCAATAGTATAACCCATATCTCTGTCATTGTATCATGGACCGGTGCAGAAGTAACCCAAGGGTTAATTGGTTGGCTTATTTCATTGTAACGAAAAATAAAATAAGCTGATATAAGAAGTCATTTATTGAAAGGTCTAATCATATCAGGTGCAAGACACATTTTAAGTGGTCACAGATAATGTAAGAAACATTAAAATAAGGGCTATGCAGCAGCTCTGTACTAAGCCTTGTGTTGACATTATCTCTGATCCGGGAGTTAAATGCAATAATAAACTACTCATTTTACTTTTTAAGGATGCAATCACTAGACAGCGGAACAGCAAAAGAAATGCATTTTTAATGAACTCTTCCCTACAGAGCGAAATACGGCAGAGAGCGGAACCCAACATAACGAACAGTGCTAGCAGGAATCAATGATTCGGTTTAATGAAAAGGCAGTTGTGCAAAAGCTCGTTTGGACGTACTGGGAAAATTGCCGTGTTTTGTTTTCTTTTCATATGAGTTCTACAAAGTAAGGGTAAACAATGCCATGCTTCAAAGCTGGCCATGCAAAGAGTCAAGAAGAAAATACCCCATACATAGTATTGAAAACTTGGCAATGTGAATTAAGGAGCAAGAACACCTTCCTCTGAATTTTCTATTGCAGTTACGGTGCCTGATCCTGCTTCGCTGAGCTTTACCACGCACTTCAAAGGGTACAGGACCTGCTCATTATAATCATTCACTTGACAATAGTATTTATATTATAGCAGCACATAGAAATCTCCTCCAAGATGTTCTTGATTAGCTGTACATATAAATAATACCTGGCTCTTACCAGTAGATGTCAAAGCACTTTACAAAGGAGGTAGATTCACTATCCCCATTTTAAATAGCAGGAGACCGACCTTACCTCAAAGAGATGACAGTCTAAATAGATGAGAGGTAGAAGGCAAACAGAGGGGAGGTGTCTTGTCCAATGTGACGAAGCAGGTCAGCAACAACACCAGTGATAGAACCCAGACTGCTAATCCAGCACATTAGTCATTGGACTAAGAGCCGTCAGTGTGATGGACAAATGGTCTGATCTAATATGGCAAATCTCATACTCCCATTTGTTTGAAAAAGGCATTCTATTTTCCTCCCATCACCCCCAAATTCCCATCTCTTGCTATCATGATCCCCCACAAACAATAGCATTGGATAAATCATGCAAAGAAAAATATGCACCAATATGCATTCGCATTTTTTAGATCATAAGAACATAAGAACGGCCATACTGGGTCAGACCAAAGGTCCATCTAGCCCAGTGTCCTGTCTTCCGACAGTGGCCAATGCCAGGTGCTTCAGAGGGAATGAACAGAACAGGTAATCATCAAGTGATCCATCCCCTGTCATCCACTCCCATCTTCTGGCAAACAGAGGCTAGGGACACTTCAGAGCATGGTTTTACATTGGTGCCCATCCTGGCTAATAGCCATTGATGGACCTATCCTCCATGAACTTATCTAGCTCTATTTTGAACCCTGTTATAGTCTTGGCCTTCACAACATCCTCTGGCAAATAGTTCCACAGACTGACTGTGAGTTGTGTGAAGAAATACTTCCTTTTGTTTGTTTTAAACCTGCTGCCTATTAATTTCATTTGGTGACCCCTAGTTCTTATGCTATGAGAAGGACTAAATAACACTTCCTTATTCATTGTCTCCACACCAGTCACGATTTTATAGACCTCTATCATATCCCCCCTTAGTTGTCTCTTTTTTCAAACTGAAAAGTCCCAGTCTCATTAATCTCTCCTCATACGGAAGCTGTTCCATACCGCTAATCATTTTTGTTGCCCTTTTCCAATTCCAGTATATCTTTTTTGAGATGGGGCGACCACATCTGCACACAGTACTCAAGATGTGGGTGTACCATGGATTTATACAGAGGCAATATGATATTTTCTGTCTTATTTCCTATCCTTTTCCTAATGTTTCCCATCCTTCTCTCTGCTTTTTTGACTGACGCTGCGCAATGAATGGATGGATTTGTTTTTTCTATATTCAGTTCCCTTTCATGTGTGCTTTCTGAAAAGATTTGAATGATTGAGTTTTACTGGCAAAGATATTCACCGTAACCAAGTTGTAAATTCATACAAACCAGCATTCACATGAGATGCATTTGTGCACTTAACCAATCAGGAAGCAGAGACAATACTAAGTGACTTTTCTGACCAGTCACAACAAAGCTCCATAGTCTGGATTTAGTAATGATTCCATGGAATCAAATAATAAAAAAGTGAACATTCATCACATACATCTGAATAACAAATCAGATTATGGAACTCTTTGCAAGCAGAGAAAGGCTAAACTCTTTGAATAAATTATTTATTGCAAATTATTCATTCAGCTCTAATAAATAGGTGTCTCTTTCTGGCTGAAAATGTTCTGTAATGTTCCTCAAAAGCCAAAAGGAAATTCAGGAATACGATTGTGAGTTGCACTCCATATGCTTCATGAAAATATGCTTGTGAATGTGAATATGCTGTAACTGGAATATGTTTTATACAAAAGGTCTCTTGTAAGGTCTCATTACAAAGCTTATGATCTACTGAGTGTATGCATGGATTATTTCTATGTCTGGAGTTAGGAGAATCAGATATAAACTTGTACTACTGATGTAAACATATTAAGTGGAAGGCATTAAGGGTGCTTCAGAATCAATGACCTGTCAATGGCTCTGTTTACTTGCAAACATTCCGGGTACGTTTTAGAGTAACAGCCGTGTTAGTCTGTATTCGCAAAAAGAAAAGGAGGACTTGTGGCACCTTAGAGACTAACCAATTTATTTGAGCATAAGCTTTCGTGAGCTACAGCTCACTTCATCAGATGCATCTAAGGTGCCACAAGTACTCCTTTTCTTATTCCAGGTACGTGTGGGCCAGCCCAGGAAGAATGGAGATTAGGGGTCTCACAGGACATGTGATCATGTCACCCGATGCTGGAATCCTTCTTAAATCTGGTACTTTTCCATTTAGAAGGAGGGGTGGGGACCCAGAGAGACAAAAGATTCCCACCTTGTGCCAAAGCTATAAAAAGAGGTGGAGCAGGACAAAGAGGAAGGCCAGTCATGAGAAAGCCTCTGCTTACCACCTAAGGTGTCTGCTGGAACTAACAAGGACTGTACCAGGGGAAAGGAGTGGGCCCAGACTAGGAAGGAGTCTAGTCTGTGAAAAAAGCTTATCGGAACATCTCTGAAGGTGAGATATTACCTATAATCAGTTTCTTAATGTTTTAGGCTTAGACTTGCGTGTTTTGTTTTATTTTGCTTGGTGACTTACTTTGTTTTGTCTGTTATTACTTGAAACCACTTAAATTCTACTTTTTATACTTAATAAAATCACTTTGGTTTATTAATTAACCCAGAGTACATGATTAATACCTGGGGGAGCAAACAGCTGTGCATATCTCTCTATCAGTGTTATAGAGAGCGGACAATTTATGAGTTTACCTTGTATCAGCTTTATGCAGAGTAAAACGGATTTGTTTGGGGTTTGGATCCCATTGGGAGCTGGGTGTCTGGGTGCTGGAGATAGGTAACCTGCTGAGCAGTTTTCCGTTAAAGTCTGAAGCTTTGGGGCATGGTCCAGATCCTGGGTCACTGTTGCAGCAGGCTAATGTGTCTGGCTCAACAAGGCAGGGTTCTGGAGTTCCAAGCTGGCAGGGAAAACAAGTTCAGAGGTAATTTCAGGGGCTTTCTGTGACCGAAACCATCACAACGATTTACACTGAGGAACAGAAAGGATTATTCACAGGATACTCAAAACAACCTATGCAACCGACAAAGGACGCATTGTGCTTTTGAACAGCCAGATTCTCAAAAAGGCTTAGCACCCAGTAGCCACTGAGGACAATGGAAGCTGCCAGGTTCTTGAGCTGTTTTGAAAACCGAGCGTCTTCGCTGAGGTGCCTCAATGGAGCTGAGCACCTTTGAAAATCTGCCCCTGGGGTCTTTGCTTATGCACTATAGATTTCACACTTCACCTGAAGCGCTGCTATCCACTGACTCATAGCATGATGTGATCTTTGCTTGGAGTGTCATTAATGGGTGTGGGGGAAAGGCAACCTGAAGTATAGTCAAATGCAGTGCTCTGTGGACAGTGAAAGAAGAAACCTCCTGCATCCTTTCTGCCTCTCCACCTGCCTTTCCAGGTTCCCCAACCGGAGCCAAGCAGTCCTCATCAGACAGGTCCGAGTGCCTGGTTGGGATGAAGTAGCAAGGCCCAGCCGTACACTCTATGCTTTAATAAAGCTGTCAGGGTTGACATGCCACTATCCACCGCTTCTCCCTTTTCCCTCCCTCTCAAGCAGGATGGAGGGATTATGCAGATGAGCCGCTACATTGTGTCTGGCTGGGAAACATTGTCCTGAATGCTTGGCATATTCTGAATTCGTTTCTATACCCCTGAATGCCCACAGCTATGAACCGTCTTGAAGGGATAAACACCTTAACAAAGCTGTTTAGCAGATCCACTAAATGGCTCTGGCAGGCACAGACGTTTCCCTGGATGGGAGAATGTGTGCTCGCTCTTTTTTCACCCCCTCCGCCTTCAAACCTTTGAAGTTTTATTCATGCTGTGTGCAAAAATAAGATGCTTGATTAGAGCTCATGGTCTCTTAAAGCTACCCTGCTCCTTTCATGCAAGCAACTGATTTCAGGCCTTGGAAAGCCAAATCTCCCATTTGCCAACGACATAATGAACCATTGCGCTTGACGCCTCTCGTTTGTCTCAGTGTGAACGTGTAGGAAAAAGGAAAAATAGACGTGCTTTGTCGCCGGGTTCAGCATGGAAGTTCCGTTCTGCGGTGTGGAGGCCTCATCTGGCCCTCCCTGAAAAACCCCTTGAATTTAGCTCTCTCTCTTAGTGCATTGTGCCAGGGCCCATCATTCAAGTGGGACTGGCTGACACCAACATAACCCAACACAGGGAGAGGAAAAAATCTCATTCACTGGACGCAACAGGTCAGTTTCTTGTTTGAGATGGTCTAGAACATCGGTCCACCAGTAGGAACCTGCAGTTTGGGGCCTTTCTCTCAACTGAGTTCTGATCAGGCTAATGGACAAAAAGGCTCACGCCAGGCATGTTAACAGAGGAGGGTGGCACCAGAGAGCCGATGGTATTTCCCCTGACTGAATAATGAGTGCAGATTGGGCCCTTTAAATAGTAATAGTCTTTAGCACTTACCCAGATCTGTCAATTTCAAAGCAAGTCAAATGTCATTATTCCCATTTTACTGATGGGGAAACTGAGGCACAGAGTGGCAAATGGGGCCAGGTTGTCTTTTGTTGATGGCACTTAGCCTTTGGTGACAGCAGCTGCAGTTAGTTTTCCAGAATCTTTACCTTAAACACTAGAGGACAAATTCTGCCTCCAGCCCTGTTACCTATGGGCCCTCCAGCAGTGTACAGCGACTGACACTGTGCCATAGACAGGTGGGCTAGCACTGCCCTAGTGAAGGCACAGCAAAGTGCTGAGGTAAGCAGCCCTCAGCAGGCCCCCTTGGAAGCCTCAGTGCCGGGGGCTTGCTGGAGGTGGGGCTGAGAACAGGAGAGGATGTGTTAGGCTGGGTTGGGGAGTCTCCCTTACCCTGTGCTGGGTGGAGATTCTGGACTGCTCCCAACAGTGAAGCAGCCCTTAGACAGCCATTGGGAAGCTGCCATAAATCAGAGCAATCCCAAGGTTGCTCTAGTTGACACTGTGGGCTGTTTTAGCCCCAAGAATATCCCCCAGAACACTGAGAGCTCAACTTAGGGCTTCCAAAGAGTGACAAAAACTGTCCTTTACTCATCTGAGACAGTTACCTTGAGACGATTCCAAGAGTCGTCAGGGGAAAGTCTGCAAATCCATACCAACAGTTCTTCCACCTGTGAGTAGCTTTTCTTCAGGTGAGAAGTCTCTTTGAGTAGGGGCTGGGCTGTGACCAAGAGGTGGCGTGTCAGTCACTCTAGCGCAGTGATGATTTCTGCAACACTTGCTAGGTTTTACTGAACTATTTTTTGGAATTATTAAATAAACGACAAAGTCAGGGCATATCTGTACATATTTTGTGATAAAGTGACAACAGCACAGTACAAATTGTCGTCTAAATACGGGTCACGCAGGAACATGATGGCCCGGATTCTGCAAATGTTTACACATCTGAGGAGCTTTACCCTGCTGAACAGGTCCATTGGACACAACAGGACAGCATTACTCTGGTGCAGAAGTAGATAAGTGTTTATCAGATCTGGGTCTTAAACTACTGCAGGTTGTCTCCATTTAAATAGGCCTAGCCTTGCCATCAACTGAGTAATAAAATGCAGCAGGAAATAAATCAAATCTCTAAATTATCACCAACAAACAGCCATCATCAGGCAGTGCGGTCAGGTGCCCCAAGCACTGGCTTGGGACGCGGGAGACTTGGGGCCTAATCCCAGCTCTGCCAATGACCTACTGGGTTACCTTGGGCAAGTCACTTCATCTCAGTTTCCCCTCCTATCTTTTGTGTGTCTGGGCTACTTAGACCGTAGGTTCTTCAGGACAGATACTGATTCTCACTATGTATTTCCATGGTCCCTAGCACAATGGAGCCCTGATCTCACCTGGGTTTCACTAGAGAATTACGCATCATTATGCGTGGAAGGATTCGATTTTTATCAATAAATGTTGGTGAACGACAGTGTCACTGTACTCACACAAACCGATGAAAAAAATATTTCCATGGATAATCATCAAAATTCACAGATAGGCAAGGGAAGGAAAATATTGCTGGAAAACTTCTTAGAGATTGATTTAAGGATATTAATTTTGCATATTTTGATGTGTGATGATGACAAAGTGTTTTAACAGCTACAGAGCTTTAATTTTGAAACTCAGCATCTACTGCCATTAAATAATGATTGATCCCCCCACCCATATTGTCTGACTCATTGGAACAAACTGATAAATTAAACAATATTAAACCACCAGGGCCAGATGGCATTCACCCAACAGTTCTGAAGGAACTCAAATATGAAATTGCAGAACTACTAAGTGTGGTATGTGACCTATCACTTAGATCAGCTTCTGTGCCAGATGACTGGAGAATAGCTAATGCGACACCAATTTTTGAAAAAAGGCTCCAGAGGCGATCCTGGCAATAATGGGCCAGTAAGCCTCACTTCAGTACCAGGCAAATTGGTTGAAATGATAGTAAAGAACAGAATTATCAGACACATAGATTAACACAATTTGTTGGGGAAGAGTCAAAGATGGCTTTTCTAAAGGGGACTCATGCCTCACCAATCTATTAGAATTCTTTGAGGGGGTCAACAAACATGTGGACAAAGGTTATCCAGTGGATAAAGTGTACTTGGACTTTCAGAAAGTTTTTGAAAAGGTCCCTCATCAAAGGCTCTTAAGCAAAGTAAGCAGTTAATGGAATAAAAGAAAAGGTCCTCTCATGGATCAGTAACTGGTTAAAAGACAGGAAACAAAGGGTAGGAATAAATAGTTTTCAGAATGGAGAGGATTTAATAGTGGTGTCCTCCAGGGATCTGAATTGGGGCCAGTGCTGTTCAACATATGCATAAATGATCTGGAAAAAGGGGTAAACAGTGAAATGGGAAAATTTGCAGAGGATATAAGACTACTCAAGACAGTTAAGTCCAAAGCAAAGTTACAAAGGGATCTCACAAAACTGGGTGACTGGGCAACAAAATGGCTGATAAAATTCAATGTTGATAAATACAAAGTAATGCATATTGGAAAACATAATCCCAACTATACATGCAAAATGATGGGGTCTAATTTAGCTGTTACCACTCAAGAAAGAGCTTGGCGTCATCATGGATAGTTGAACATGCAGCAGCAGTAAAAACAAACAAACAGAATATTAAGAACCATTAGGAAAGGGATAGATAATAAGGCAGAAAATATCATAGTGCCACTATATAAACCCATGGTATGACCACCCCTTGAATACTGTATGCATTTCTGGTCACTCCTTCTAAAAATATATATATTAAGCTTGGAAAAGGTACAGAGAAGGGTACCAAAAATGATTAAGAGTATAGAATGGCTTCCACATGAGGAAAGATTAAAAGAACTGGGACTTTTCAGCTTGGAAAAGAGACGACTAAGGGGGGATACAATAGAGGGCTATAAAATCATGCATGGTGTGGAGAACGTGAATAAGGAAATGTTATTTTCTCCTTCACATAACACAAGAACTGTGGGTCTCCCAATGAAATCAATAGGCAGCAAATTTAAAAACAAACAAAAGGAAGTATTTCTTCACACAACACACAGTCAACTTGTGGAGTTCATTGCCATGAGATGTTATGAAGGCCAAAACTATAACTGGGTTCAAAAAAGAATTAAGTAAATTCCTGGAGGACAGGTCCATCAAGAGCTATTAGCTAAGATGGTCAGGGATGCAACCCCGTGCTCTGGGTTTCCCTAGCCTCTGACTGCCAGAAGCTGAGAGTAGACCAGTGGTTCTCGACTAGGGGTACACTTACCCCTGGGGGTACACAGAAAGTACATCAACTCATCTAGATATTTGCCTAGTTTTACAACACACTACATAAAAAGCACTAGTGAAGCCAGTACAATCTAAAATTTCATATCGAATGACTTGTTTACGCTGCTCTACATACTATACACTGAAATGTAAGTACAATATTTATATTCCAATTGATTTATTGTATAATTATATGGTGGAAATGAGAAAGTCAGCAATTTTTCAGTAATTGTGTGCTGTGACACTTCTGTATTTTTATGTCTGATTTTGTAAGCAAGTAGTTTTTAAATTAGATAAAACGGGGTACACGAGACAAATCAGACTTGTGAAAGGGGTACAGTGCTCTGGAAAGTTTGAGAGCCACTGGAGTAGATGGCAGGGGATGAATCATGAGATAATTGCCTGTACTGTTCATTCCCTTTGAAGCACATGGTGTTGGCCACTGTCAGAAGACAGGATGCTGGCCTGGATGGACCATTGGTCTGACCCAGTATGGCTGTTCTTCTTAAGATCTTCCCCCATAAATTCTCACAACTGAAAAAATGTAAAATAAAAATAGAAAAACAAACGCTTAAAATCCATAATTTTGCACAACTGTGAAAATTTAAACAAGTAAAAAATTTAAAATGCTTAAAATTAAACATGGATATTATCGGTCGAAATTAGATTAAACCCCCCGAATTCTGCTGATCCTACACATAAATAATAATAAAGTATAAATATATGTGATAACTATTATATCTGCTTAGCTTAGTTTCCTTTTTTCTGTACTACTTTAAGATCAGAAAAATAATATGTTCTGCCCTGGTGTCCAAATTAAGCTGGTTCCTTGTAATTTAATTTCAACCCCCTTGTATGGAACAGTTATAGAGAAAGAAATGGCACTGATTTACCTACAGTAATTGTTACTGTGAAACTGTACAATCAATTCTATATTCTCCACCTTCTTTATAAGTCAAGTTTTGCCACTGCCGATGGCAAACTATAGTTTGCAGGGATGTATATGTTTCTTACGCAGACCCAGGCTTTGTCTGTACCATATTTAGTACAATGTGGGGTTTTGAGAAGCTGAAGTTTGGTGCATTGTAACTTCACTGCAGCTAATAAGGGACTGCCAAGGAAACACATCTTCTACTGATCTTTGTAAAGCAAGCAGGGACCTATTGTACCTGAACTGTTAACTAAGTAGCCATGATATCAGAAAAGCTAGGGCAAGATCATGCTGGACTAGCCATGCCAGATTGAATTTGTATCAATGTGCCTTGATTTCTCTTCTGCATTAGGAATATTCATGTTGATTACAAAGAATATATTATTTGTAATATATTACAATATAATACAATATAATAATCTAAGAACAGATTATATGGATCACTTAAAAAAAAAGTTTTTGCAGCTCTGATTGCAGGTCTGGCATCTGTATTCTCTCTCTTTTGAATGTATTTGCAGAGAGAAGAATATGAAGTCATAATACATCCAACCACAGACAGCTTTAAATAGCACACTAAATGCACTACCTTGTCCTCTATCTATTGTTAGTGTTTTGCGGATGAATAGGTAGATATGACAAGACAAATATAAAAAGAATTTGAAACCGTATCAGAGCCACAGCATCTAATCAAGACAGATTATACCACCAGCTTGGGAGAGGTTAAAGGCCGTGCATAGGCAGGTGGTCTGAATACCAACACTCAAAAGGAAGGGGTATAGCATAAGGTCTTACAGCTGTTTTTAGAGAAAGTGTTTCATCGTATGACTCAGCCTACCAAAAATACAGAAAAGTGCCTTCTCCCAGGCTTAGCTTTCCTTTTTTAGGAAGGCCCCTGTCTTGATTAGGGTCTATAGCCCTGGGTTTAAACAGGCACACAGCTGTGACTGATGGCACGGCTTTGTCATGCTAGGCATGAAGGCAAAAGGCCAATCTCTGCAATACATCTGCAGCAACAATGACTATTCGCAGTACACTGCCTTGACTCCAATTAGAAAATCGCCTGGGATCTGTTTTTACTTAGCTTTGCTTGATGACTCGTTAGCTTACTTAATTTAGTTTATTACACAAACAAAAGCGCAAGCATGGGGAGGTGCAGAGGTTTCTGAGTCAGTAGCCTGTTTCTTGTAAGGGTGCCTTAGAAGTGCCAAAGACGCGGTGCTGTGGTCAGTGGTGTTTCCAAATAAATCTCTCCTTGTTTCTTGGTCTGCTTGGTTTTATTCTTGATTTACTCCAGGGAGCATAGCGAGGAAAGGAAAGCGGGGAGAGAGAGAAGGCCACTGGCTCAGTTTCTGATGGGCTGCTCCTGGGTTAGTAAATGGAGATCATCAGCTCATGCACAAGTGGGCAGAGAGGTGATCACAGAGTTCTTAATGGTCAATAAATAAAGCATGACTCACACCTGATCTATCTAGTTGGATAGAACTCTCACATAGCGTGACCATCTCACAAAGACAGCAACTAAGGTCAAACAGGGCAGCAACCTGCTCGGAGAACCGGCTGGAAGGACATGGGGCGCCAATGCCCAATTGTTACACCACGTCAGCCTTGGCACTCTGTCATTCAGCAGTGGAGTATTGCGTTCCAGTGTGGATTCACTTCTCTCCACATAGATGATCTACATACGACTTAATTGCACCATGAGTATTATTTCAGGCACACTTAAGTCTACTCCTCTACCATGGTTACCGGTTCTCTGCAATATTGCTCCACGCAGTGGTTACAGAGAGGAAAATGTAGCATAGCTCATGAAAAATTACACGATATGCCCCATCTACCATTAATTAAAGACCTGTTTAATCTACCACATGGTCACCTGCCCTCACGTTGCCCATTGTGGATAAGTTTACCATGTGAGGGATTTACAGTAGAGGATGCTTCATGGTCTGCAGGGAAAGTGACAAATAATGATCTTGTCTCAGAGCCCACTCAGCATCAACCTGCGTCTGATTTATGACGAAGGCAGCGGGACCTTCTGACCCAGTTTTGTACCGGACATGGAATTTGTGCTGCAGCGGAATTTCAGTGGCGTTTCAGAGACAATGTCAATCTGGGCAGCCACAAACTATGACTCATATTGCTGAGGACTGCAAAATGACTCAACTTCCTGGAGGCCTGAGTCTTGAACATCATTGAGGAGAACGCTGTGGCTGGGCTTGTCCGGATTGCATATGCCAAATAAATAATAATAATAATACCCAACAACCATCCTTCACGCCGTTGGTTAAAAGCTGATGTAAAGAGCTGTGCAGACAAAGCTATTTCCCCATCACAAGTGTTATTGATCCTACAGACCCCAGGAACTATGCCATATATTCTTGAGCACCATCTACGAGCACCTTACCTATTAACATATGCACAGACATAGAGCAGTCTTGCAGCACCTCCCTCCCCTCCACAACACTCCTCATGCACCTCACATCCGGGCCTTCACTGACATACTCATGCATGTGTCTGAGGGGAATCCTTGGGCTGCATGGCAAGGCCCTGTGGGCATGAGAAGTGGGGGACGAGGAGTCAGGCTGCAGGATGCCACACAGCTACTTCTTGTGTGCTTTGAAATATTTTCAGTCACAATGACTTTTGAAATGAAGAGAACGATGACATTGAAGTCTTCTTGAGAGAGCACAGTGTGTATTTCTGCCTGTGACACCAATCCTCTCAGAACAAAATGGCCACCATCTTTGCACACAAGCAGAGGTCTCAGTCCCACCTCGCCTCCCAGAACTTAACCCACCGGAAGGGGGTGTTCTAGGCCAATGGCAGCTCAGACCCCAGCTGCCTCCACCGGGCACTGTGAAAAGGCAGTTGGCTGGTCACAGCTTTTTGACTCCTGTTCAGCTCGACTGCCTTGACTTCCTGTGTCCGCAGTCTACATATCTGGAGCCATAAAGCTTCATCCGGACATTCAGGGGTGGAATTAGGGATGGCCTTATCTCTGCTGAATCCTTTCAATTTTGGAAGCCAGGAGCCCCCTACAAGGTCTGACAAGGAGTTAGTGACGAGGGTGGGCATCAGTAGGGGAGGAAAGAAAAGTTCACAAAAGGGAAAAGTGCCTCTGAACCGCTCATTCCCCTTCAGTCCTTTCATAAGATGTTTAGATTGAAGTTTTATATAAACTCTGCCCCAATGGGAATCCCATCCAAAGCTCTGGGGGACCTTCACCTACATCAGAGAGATATAAAGGGGGTGAGGTGGGGGAGAAGAATGACCAAAGTAGCAGCACTGCTACCATCCATGCTACCAATCATCATCTGAGCCCCAGTCATGTGATCAATACTGCTTAAAACCCCCACCACACGTTCGAACCAGGAAAATTGACTTAACTGTTTTTAGCCACACATCTGAGTCCAATATGTACAGAATCTTAGAGGTGTAGGGCTGGAAGAGACCTCGAGAGGCCATCTAGTCCAGCCCCCCTTGCTAAGGCAGGACCAAGTCAACCTAGACCATCCCTGACAGGTGTTTGTCCAACCTGTTCTTAAAAGCCTCCAATGAAAAGGATCCTCTAGGGCTACCCAGGATCCAAGAAGGGAGAGGCCAACCCCAAAGAGAAAAAAGATGTGCCCTTTAAGTAAGGCTCCAAACCAACACCCAGCCAGCAGAGTGACTAGGGTCCTTAATGTTCTAGGAGGCAAGCAGATTTTCTCCCTTAGGCGTCAGATCAGGGGAGAACCCACTTTACTGAGTTCATAAGGCCCTTAACGTAAAGCCCTGAGTCAGAACAACCCTCCTTCCAGTTAGAAAAAACAGACTCTCTAAGGCCCAGATTAGGCTAGCAACCTGGGGCCTGCAAACTGTAGCAGCCAACATGGCTTCTGGTCCCCCTTGCTCAGTCAGCTTCCTTTTCCCATTTCTATAGCCCAGCCCAACGGTGTGGCATGGCTCCCAGGCTGTTACGGCCATAAGCTCCAAACTACCCCTTAAAAGGACACCTCAGGCTAGGATGGAGTCCAGTTTCATCTGGACTAGGGCATAGTCTATGTTCAACTCTCCTAACTGCTTGGCTGTCTTTTTATTGTTACTCTTTTTTAGTCTCCATGCAGGTTAATAATATGCCAAATGACGAGGGTTTAATTGGAAGGTCATTCAGAAACATTACATATGCTAAACACTTACTACAAGATTGCATCTGACTAAGCAAAATTCAGGACTTGTTACCTGCCTAGCACTTTAACATGTAATTTAGCTCTAAGTGCATAGAAAATTATTCCTTCAGGCAGATTAGTCCTTAAACAAGCATTTATTTCAGCAGGATTCACAGCCTACTTCTAAACCTGAAGATATTAGTGTTTGGCTGAGGGATATATTCTTTACTATAATCCCACAAGGTGGTCTTTATTTCAGTGTGCTTCACTGTATGTGGGACTGGAAAGCAGGTTTTACAGCTTAGCAGTATTCAACTCTGACAGTATTGGCAAAAATCCATTATTTCACATTTAGGGAACATTGCTTAAAAGTCAGAAACCCTCTCCCAGCTTTCTCCTGGGGCTGAATTTACCCATCTCCAAAGAGTTGATTGAAGCTGGGTTTATATTTTTCACATCGTCTTTCAGATATTTCTGCCATTGCAGCATGCGGGAGTTGAATCCGGAAGCAGAGATGCCTATCAAAAGGAGTTGCAATTGGCACCTGTGAGCTAAACATGCTGTTTGCTTTGCGCTCCCATGTCCCTCCTCTTGATTTCCATAAAATCCCTATGGGCACTTCTGCGTGTGATAGCTTGTTCAACAAACACTCAGTGGATTCAGATTATCATTATCCAAGGAAGAGTCCAAATAGCACTGGTTGAAGGAAGCTATGCCCCCTCTGCGGTGCGTTTACTGTGTCTAGAAGCAATGATGGGTAACCAGTTCTTTAGCTATATAGTATTCTTGATGGTCTACATTCCTTTTTCTAGAAAAGGGCAGGTCCTTTCCAATGTGTGTTACATTGTTAAAGCTTTGGAAGCGTTTCAAAATGAAAAACAAGTGAGTGGGCACAGACAGAAGCAGCAGCAGATAAAAATGAAAAGATCTAGAGATAGGTATCCATTTTAAGCATAGGAGAAATTTCATCTTATTTGTTGCTTGCAGGGGTGATAAAGGACACATTTACATTTATTATAAGCATCTACTCCATTTCAACCCCTTTAGCTCCCAACTTCATTCTGCAATGACATTTGCCTCATAAAATAATTACTACAGGATGCTGCATTAGTGTCCCCAAAGCACTACAGGCCAAATTCTGTTAATTTACACTGGGATATATTTGGCATCACTAGTGGACTTTCCTTAACTGTCTAGTGCTGTAAATGAGATTGGAATCTGGCCTGATACATTACATAGCATCATGGCAACTTTCTGGGTTATTTCTGTACCCAGGACTTGGTAGTATGTGTTTTTCAAGAAGGGTGGAGGATGCCCTGATCCTCCAAGGTAGATATGTGTGTAGCTCCCAATGAAATCAATAGGGATTAGGTGCCTGTAAAGGGCTCCACTCACCGCAGGTGAACCTCCTTGTGGCTAGGTTTGGAAATTAGTTTTCCCCCCCATCTGGCGCCCCCTTTCATCGGAGGCTCACACTGCAGTCCCTCTCTCTTTTAACGACTCACAATGTTCCCTCTTTGTGACTCAGCCCTCTGGCCAAGACACTATACAGTCCCCCCTTGTGGGGTATCAAAGTCCCACCAGACAAGCTGTCCGGAGGCTGTCTTACATGGTCTGTTCCACCTCTGGGTCCTGTGCCACTTCCCAGGGGCTGGTAGGAGAAACTGGTCCCACCCAGAACTCATGGTTCCAGCTCAGGGCCCCTATGACTAGCAAACCACATCTGCTCAGTCTCAATCCCTGTTTCCCTCATCTCCTTCCTGCCCCACCTCTCTATCTACTGGTCCATCTCTGGGTTCATCATCAGAGCTTCCTCTGCTCCCCACGGCTACTTCACCCCTCTCGGCCACTTGCCAGACTCCCTAGTCCAGGGCAGGATCTCTGGACTTACTTTTCTCCTAGGCTTCCCCCTTGTCCCTGACCTACTCCCTTTTCCTCTGGAGAGTGACTTCAGGCCCCTTCCCTGCAGCCTCCTTCTGCTCTCACTTCCTATCTTTATAATCCTATTCCAGCCCCTCCACCAGCTGGGCTTCATCTGCAGCTAGGTTTTATCAATCCCTGGCTTCCTTCCAGCTATGGCATAGGAGGTTAATTGGCTCCTTCTGGCCCATATTAACCCCCTCTGGACTTGTGTGGAGTGAACACACCATCACAGTGTCTAAACATCATTGTGGATCCTATTTCTCCATTGCCCTGCACCTTGTATAGTAGTGGATATAACCATATCTCCAAATCAGAAAGGAGAGTTTTCCACCTACTTTGCTCTCAGTTTGCACAGGTGAAAATGACTACACAAGGTGCAAAACAATGGAGAATTAGGCACCTAATATTTGAGGGGGAGGGATAGCTCAGTGGTTTGAGCATTGGCCTGCTAAACCCAGGGTTGTGAGTTCAATCCTTGAGGAGGCCATTTAGAGATCTGGGGCAAAAATTGGGGATTGGTCCTGCTTTGAGCAGGGGGTTGGACTGGATGATCTCCTGAGGTCCCTTCCAACCCTTATATTCTATGATTCTATGAATGTGGGGCCCTAAGGGCATGTCTACACTTACTTCCGGAGCGACCTATCCAACGGGGGTTGATTTATCGCATCTAGTGAAGACGTGATAAATTGACTGCCAAGCGCTTTCCCATCGACTTCGGTACTCCACTGGAGTGAGAAGCGCAGGCAAAGTCGACGGGGGGAGCATCAGCAGTCGACCTACCGCAGTGAAGACACTGTGGTAAGTAGATCTAAGTACCTTGACGTCAGCTACATTATTCACGTAGCTGAAGTTCCAGAACTTCGGTCGATCCCCCCTCCCCCGGCCCTGCAGTGTAGACCAGGCCTAAGTTGCAGACCAAATATTTGACCTTGCATCAGTAAAGAACCTTATTTGCACGATAAATGGATAATTAGCATATTTTGTCAAAATTTCATAAATTTTCAAAAATGTTTTGTAACAAAAAAGTCCCCCTTGATTTTAGGGCCTAAACAGGAGCTGAGCTCTGTTAAGGTTGTCCATAGAATATTTCAAATTAATCAAAACAAAGATTTTTGTTTTGAGGTGACACTTCTAAATGAAAAATCAATTTGACTCAAAATACGGGTTTGATTTTTGGAAAACCAAAACATTTTCATTTCTCCTGGAATTTTCCCCTTTCTCTACCTTTCTTTTATTCCAACCCCCTTTTTACCCTCCTGGAAATAATTGGAAAATAGGGAGAATGGGGCATCTGCAACCCCATTTTTAAGTCAAAATGAACATTTAAGTTCACCTTGAATTTTCCTGTTGGAAAATTGAAAGCTTTCATTGAAACTGATATTTTCACATGGAAAATTTCAACAAAACTACATTTTCCAACAAGACATTTTTTTCTTTGAAATATTTCAATGACTTCTGAAGCATAGCCCCAACTATGGGTGCTAACCACTAGGAACCACTGGCTCTACATTACAGGGAATAGTTCTCTAACCAGTAAATTCTTTCAGTGCTTTAGATTTGCAAATTTGGGTGATGAAATGTAGATGACATCACTTGAATTTTGGCCTTTGAGTACTAAAGGAACCATCTGAAATGTGGACTCTTGTTTTGTCCAGCAGCTCTTTTACCAATTTTACCAGTAAACTGGCAAGCTCCGAGTGATCAGAAAGGGAACTTCACATGGTTTAAATGCACTTCTATCTTTTCTCTACAAAACATTGTGACCTAAGACTGACTCAGAAGATTGGACAATGAATAAAACCAAATTGAGCCTCCCCTACCCCCAAACAAAACAAGCAAGAATTGGTACGGCAAAATCTTGGCCCCCATTGAAGTCAATAACAAAAGTTCCCCTTGCCTCCATTGCCCACAAAAGCAGAAAGTAAGTAGTTAGATTGGGATTTTCAAAGGGGCATCCATCTCGCACTGAATTTCAGTTCCTTTGAAAATCCCAGCCACAATGGTTGTAACTCACAACTTCCATCCCTGCTCCGGTATTGATCTTAGCAGAATTCCAAATCCACTCTCTCTCTAGGTATTCTACCCACCAACGGCTAGTCTAGATTCAGTTAGTATGAGTAACTACTGCAGTTAAAACAATGCCATGTGGGTGAATGAGGGTCCAAACTGGGCTTGTATTATCCATACTGAAGCCCATGCTGTGCTGTCTTCACTGTTATTGTTACCTGCACTAGCTGGTTTCAAGCTCGTGTAGGTATGCGAGTTTAGGTATGCTCCCCCTTGACCACCTTTTTGCTGTATAAACATACCCTATAATACTGGTTCTAGTTTGCATTTTGCTGGGTAGGAAGAGAAAATATTGACAAATGTTTGCTAATATTTGCCAGTGTTTGCTCATACAGCTGTTTTTTTTATTCCCCCTTCCTCTTGGTAGCCATTTTAGATTATTGCTGCCAGGTTTCTCTGATCCCATTGGGTTGATGACTGAAATTAACAATCTGCCCATCAGCCCTGAGTTTCACACAAAATGTGCATGGAGCACAGAGGCTAATGCAGCGTTGTTTCAGTTGTGGCTGTAAAAATCAGATCTAGATTAAATTTAGCGCTGGACATTTGCTACCTGTAAAATGCCAGCTACAAACACCTACCTGTACTTTCTACAGTCTCCCTGCCGTGAGATTATGCATGAATTCTAATAGTGCCACAGGTTGAAAAGTGCAGATATTTTGTTTTTGCCTCACCATTTTAGAAGCTAGCAAACAATGTCTCCTTGCCAGTATTTCTTTTCCCATTTGGCAAACATTGCTTATTTCCACCCCACTGTATTTTCATCTGAACCAAAATTAAGATGGCATTGCAACTGTTTGTTTTTGATTACTTTCTTGTTTCTGTATTAGCAGAGTCCATATCAGCAGAGTCCTGGGAACATGGCTAAACTCAAATAGCTATCTGATGGCTCATTGGCGTGACAGCCGCGTAAAAATTGTGTTACACACGGGCAATTTTTGAAATAATTTTTTGATGAGTGGAGGATGTAACTGGGGATGGGCCAACCTTTCTGGTGAAAGTCCAAGACAGATACATTTTAGGTCATAGCACTGAACCCAGAAGTCTGAGAAGTTGGTTTTGGCAGACATAATATTCCAACATTCCATTACAATGGGACTGTCGCCTTGCACTGCACACAAAGACGCCACCAGCTTAGCTACTGTTTCTACTTTGAATTTCTTTTTCCCAAGCAAACTCATCACATCAAAATGTTGCAACACAACTCTGGGGACTGAATCTAGTCCCTTTGGATCCAAAACCATGAGTCTTCTACAGCTTGAGCGTGAAGATCAGCTCCAAAACGTTCATAGATGGATGGGCTATCCACTAGAGAGGGACAAAGTGTGTCAGCATGGGTTACGGTGTCATGCCAGTGAGATGCAATGTGAAAACATCACAATGGCAATCCCATGTCATGAGGAAGCAGTGTCACAACTTAGTTATGATGTACAAGCTCTAAATAGTTTTGGGATATTTCCTCAGCTCCACAAGCAGGATGTAGCACCTCCCAGTCACACTTTATAGCACTGGTACATTTATAAGTAGTTTATAAAAAGGTTAATAAATGATTAATAAATGTTTTAATAAATGGTTAGTCACTTATTATAGACAGTTCAAGAGTCCAACAGGCCAAAAGGTTACTTACAACCAGAACTGGTGGGAAAAAACACAATTTTTTTCTTGTTCAAAAATTTTCAGCTGAGATATTTTCACCCAAATTTTCCTATTTCCATGGAAATTTTCATTTAGAAACTAAATGAATGTTTTCATTTCATCTTCAAATGTCAAAATAAAATGTTATTCCTTGGATTTGAAATGTTATTGCAGTTTTCAGTTTACAATTATTGGAACTTCAGGGTTCTTTTTAGGTTTTTGCTCCCCCCTCTCTACAATCTGGAGAAAAGGAGGGAGGTAAAAAAGGGTGTAACAGTTAGGAAAATCCCACTTTCAGACCTTTCCTTACTTTTTTCCAACTTTGTCAATGAGGAAAAGAAAGGGGGAAGTAAAAATGGGGAGAAAGGGGAACTCCCCTTTTAAAAATCACAAATATAAAAAATGGAGACTTTTTCAGCTTCCAAAAAGTCAATTATTGTAAGCCAACATTTTAAAAAATTGCTCGATTTTAGAAATGTCTCATTTCAAATCTTCTGGCTGGTAAATGGAAACATTTAATTGAAATCAACATTTTTCTGAAGGAAAATTTTGATTTAAGTGAAAAAATATTTTATGACAGGGTAAATTTTTGGCTGGAAAATGTAAACACCTCATCGTTAACACTTCCAGGACATATGACTCAGGGGCATAATGTGCATAACAACACCTATCAATCATTGATTTACCCCTTACTAACTGTTTATAAAAACAAATGTACCTTTAATATAAACTGTGACCTTGGAGTTAATACCTCAATATCTTTGGATTTGCCCTCACCTTGATTTTAACATCCCATCCCTAGTATCAATATTTAGAATCAGAATTCAGCCCTGCCCTACCTGTTAGATCTATTATTTTATCAAGAGTTTGACTGTGGCTTTCACTCCACCTACGAAGCCAGCCTCAATTGCCCTCTTTACCGCTTCCTCCCTGAGCCCCTTTGCCCTTTCTGCAGCCCTCAGGGTTCTGTCCTAGTTCTCAGGTGGTTTAACGTGGAGATGAGCCTTTTGGCCTGTGATCTGTCTCTCTCCCTCTCCACCCTGAAGGGATGCTGTTACTGACATATGCATCACAGCTGCCTCATTCTCACACTGGGTAGAGCTAATCCGTATGGGGGTGGGGGGAAAACTTCATTTCTTTGTGTCACCATCAAAGAGCTTCCCACCCACACACCCAGTAGACGAGGCTCAGAGGCAGTTTCGCCCTTTGGGAAAGCCCAGGGCCTGCTCCCTCCATGCAAACCCAGGGGCGCAGTCGCCACTCGCTTACCCCATACCCCCTGCTCTGGCTGGGAGTGAAGAGGGGGCAGCAGCTCTCAGGGTGAAGTAGCCTGCACCCCACCATACACAGAGCGGGAATATGGCCTCAGAAGCCACAATCCCTGTTAGAGCTCCCCCTGGGACAGGGGTCCTCCACACCATCCTTAAGGTGGGATAGTGACTGAATGCCACAATCTGGCCCTTCCTAAGGGAGCATGTTTGGAAGTAGCGCATTGTCTGTAGAAGCTTTTAAGGGACTTGCTTGCATCCTTCTTGCCTTGACTGAGACCCAGATGCACAAAAGGAGTTAGGCGCCTAAATCCCCAGCTTCAGGACCACTGTGATGCACAACCCTCCGCAGTAGGTGCCAAAGCTTGGCTTCACAGTGAAATCCTTGCTGAGCTTAAACACAAAAAAGAAGCTTACAAGAAGTGCAAGATTGGACAAATGACCAGGGAAGAGTATAAAAATATTGCTCGGGCATGCAGGAGTGAAATCAGGAAGGCCAAATCACACCTGGAGTTGCAGCTAGCAAGAGATGTTAAGAGTAACAAGAAGGGTTTCTTCAGGTGTGTTAGCAACAAGAAGAAAGTCAAGGAAAGTGTGGGCCCCTTACTGAATGAGGGAGGCAACCTAGTGACAGAGGATGTGGAAAAAGCTAATGTACTCAACGATTTTTTTTGCCTCTGTCTTCACGAACAAGGTCAGCTCCCAGACTACTGCACTGGGCAGCACAGCATGGGGAGGAGGTGACCAGCCCTCTGTGGAGAAAGAAGTGCTTCTGGACTATTTAGAAAAGTTGGATGAGCACAAGTCCATGGGGCCGGATGCGCTGCATCTGAGAGTGCTAAAGGAGTTGGCGGATGTGATTGCAGAGCCATTGGCCATTATCTTTGAAAACTCATGGCAATCAGCGGAGGTTCTGGACGACTGGAAAAAGGCTAATGTAGTGCCCATCTTTAAAAAAGGGAAGAAGGAGGATCCTGGGAACTACAGGCCAGTCAGCCTCATCTCAGTCCCTGGAAAAATCATGGAGCAGGTCCTCGAGGAATCCATTCTGATGCACTTAGAGGAGAGGAAAGTGATCAGGAACAGTCAGCATCGGTTCACCAAGGGCAAGTCATGCCTGACTAATCTAATTGCCTTCTATGACGAGATAACTGGCTCTGTGGATGAAGGGAAAGCAGTGGATGTGTTGTTCCTTGACTTTAGCAAAGCTTTTGACACGGTCTCCCACAGTATTCTTGCCAGCAAGTTAAAGAAGTATGGGCTGGATGAATGGACTATAAGGTGGATAGAAAGTTGGCTAGATTGTCGGGCTCAATGGGTAGTGATCAATGGCTCCGTGTCTAGTTGGCAGCCGGTATCAAGTGGAGTGCCCCAATGGTTGGTCCTGGGGCCGGTTTTGTTCAATATCTTCATAAATGATCTGGAGGATGGTGTGGATTGCACCCTCAGCAAGTTTGCAGATGACACTAAACTGGGAGGAGAGGTAGATACGCTGGAGGGTAGCGATAGGATACAGAGGGACCTAGACAAATTAGAGGATTGGGCCAAAAGAAATCTGATGAGGTTCAACAAGGAACAGTCAGCATGGGTTCACCAAGGGCAAGTCATGCCTGACTTATCTAATTGCCTTCTATGATGAGATAACTGGCACCTGACCAAAGGAACCAATGGGGACAAAAGATACTTTCAAATTTGGGGTCGGGGGGAGGCTTTGTTTTGGGTTCTTTGTTTCTGTGTTCATTTGCTCTTTGGACTAAGAGGGACCGGACATCAATCCATGTCCTCCAAACCCTTCTGAACCAGTCTCTCGTATTACAGAAATTGTAAGTACAGCCAGGCAAGGCGTATTAGTTTATCTTTGTTTTCTCAACTTGTAAATTTTCCCTTTGCTGGAGGGAGGTTTATCCCTGTTTTGTTGTAACTTTGAAACTAAGGCTACAGGGGGTTCCTCTATGTTTTGGGCATCTTTTGTTACCCTGTAAAGTTATCTTCCAACCTGATTTTACAGAGGGGATTTTTACTTTTTCTTTTTTTTTTAATTAAAATTCTTCTTTTAAGAACTGATTGATTTTTTTTTTAGTGTCCAAAGATCCAGGGGTTTGGGTCTGTGTTCACTTTCTAACCAATTGGTTAGGATATTATTCTCAAGCCTCCCCAAGAAAGGGGGTGTAAGGGCTTGGGGATATTTTGGGGGAACAGGAACTCCAAGCGGTCCTTTCCCTGATTCTTTGTCTAAATCACTTGGTGGTGGCAGCGTACTGTTCAAGGACAAGGTGGAATTTGTGCCTTGGGAAAGTTTTTAACTTAAGCTGGTAAAAATAAGCTTAGGGGGTCTTGCAAGCAGGTCCCCACATCTGTACCCCAGAGTTCAGAGTGGGGAAGGAACCCTGACAGGCCCCTCAGGCAGGTTCACACAAAGCAGTGTGAGTGTGAGGGGTAAGGAACAGGCTGGCCTCCCACATGACATTCAGCCCAGTAATTAGGGTGCTCTCCTGGGATATGGGAGACCCTGGGTTCAAGTCTCCCCTCTGCCTGAGGAGTGGGCTATAAGTCAGGAGGCAGAGCCGCCTCCCCCAGCTTCTTACTCACACAGCATCGGCACCTAACGCCAAAGAGGGCTCACAACCGAGAATTTCTAGCTGCGCGAGGTGCCTCCCCCAGCCTGGACTTACGCACCTAGCTGTGTCAGAGGAGTGGGGCTTAGTACACCCATCTCTGGTCAGCTAGCTTAGGCAGGAAGCTGCCTAGTGCACTGGTGTTTGGGAATCACAGTCTAAGGCAGCATTTCTGCATGTGGCCGCCATGGGCTTTTCTTGAGGCCACAGCTCCTGGGCAGCGATGGGAGTGGGGCAAAGAAATGGTCCCTCCCTGAGAGCCACCAGCAATGGTTGGACCCTGCCCCCCTCTGGAGAGATAAATGCTGGAGGAGCAGGCAGCTAGTGAGTTCCCCACCTTCCTGGGGATGTAGAGGGTCAGGCTCCAGTCCTTGGGTGGAGGGCAGTAGGCTCTGGCCACAGCACTCCAACCCCCTGCTGCGGGGTTCACCCCCCATCACCCCTGGCTCCCACTGCCTCCGCCAGCCCATCATGCATCCCTCCCCACATCCCCCACTTTCCCCTACCGACCTCCCCCTCCAAGGCTTAATTTGTCCCCAGGCTTGCCAGGACTGATTAAGTCTGCTGCTGTGAAAAGTGATAGTTGTGTGTTTGTTAATATCACTTTTCACAGCAGCAGACTTACTAGCTCACAAGTCTTTTTTACAAAAGCAACCAAAAAAAGCAAAAGAAGCAACCACAACAAAAGACAAGACCTTGCAGAGCACCTTATTTGTGTTTCTGTTCTGTTTAGCTTCAGTAAAGAATGGGGACAACTGTACCTTATTTTTATTATTGAGTCTGCAAAAAGATTCAATAAATTACAATGATTTGCACGTGTATGGGCATATTTATTGTTTTTTTCCTAAAGTTAATTAAGTACTAATTAAGTAAGAGTTGGTGTCCGCACTTCGAGGCCACCAAAAAATGTGTTGTGAGAACCCCTGCCTGGTCTAAGGCGCCTGCTTCTCCCCAGTCATTGTCCAGGAATCATAGAATACCAGGGTTGGAAGGGACCTCATCTAGTCCAACCCCCTTCTCAAAGCAGAACCAATCCCCAATTTTTGGCCCAGATCCCTAAATGGCCCCCTCAAAGATTGAACTCACAACCCTGGGTTTAGCGGGCCAATGCTCAAACCACTGAGCTATCCCTCCCTGCTAAGCCTAAGAGCTGAACTCTGACTTTGTGAATCGCAGTGAGGTGCCTACAAGTTGGGTGCTGTGATGCCCAGTATTGCTGTGCCTGACTCTTTGTGTGCACCCAGGCCTGAGTGCCCAGTTTTAGGCACTCTGTCAAGGCCAGCCTAAGCCCCTCCTGCCCCATTGACACCTCCTACTTGGCTTTGTCCGGCTGTTTGTATAATACTTTTAACTGAATTGGATTTAGAACTGTTATTCAGAGCCCCAACCACCTCACTGAGGTGGGGATGAAGGCAGGATAGGGCGTACCTTATAGATATTAGCGATACAGATTCTTGACTATCAGACCCAATCAAAATCAAGGCACCAATGTTCTGGGCACTGTCCAGCCACATAAGAGAGAGGCCCTGCCCTGTAGCGTTTGCTATGGAAATAGACCAGACTGCTAAAGGAAGTAGTATTATGTCCACTTTACCAATAGGGAACTGAGGCACAGAGCTTTGCCTGCGGTCACACAAGGAGTCTGTAACAGAGCTAAGAATAGAACCCACCACTCTCAGTTTTAATGCCCTGCTCACATGGTCCTATCAGAGTTGGCTGCTTTTAATTCTTCACTGTGCAAATTAGTCACCAATCAGCCAGCACAGAGGAAGAGGGATTGCAATTTCCTTGTAGGTTCCAAGCTATTCTCCTTAAAGATTTGCAAGCAACAGACACCTGTGATTTATCTATTCAGAAACTGCTTATCCAAGTGCTTGGTTAGAAGAAGTGTGTGCTCTCGTGAATTCCAGGACTCTCTTATTCAAGTTTCCACTAGGGAGGGAAAGCAATGAAAAATCCTGGAAAACAGTCAATACATCACTCGAGACAACAATAAACCTGCACTGTAATCTATCTCTTGATCTCTCTGCTTTACACACAGGCAGGGAGTAGGATGTCCAGACGTCCCAGATTGACTGTGACAGTAATGGACTTGTAAAGTCTGCAAGGAAACATAAAAACCCCATTACTATTGTAACCCGGCCCAGTGCCCACCAGGTTGTTCAGCTCTAAGTGCGTATTGACCTCAGCATCCTTTGGTTGGAGAATCACTATGTATTTGCCCGAGGCCAAAATTCCCAAGCTGTTACCTCAATCCTACGTCCATCACCTTTAAGATTAAAGGTCCCTTTACCCTTTCTCTCAAGAGTGCCTTCACTCCACCAGTGTTCCCAGCCTTTAAAATCTGCCAATTAACTACTTCTTCAAACAATTCTTCTTCTTCTGCCCTATATACATAAGAAAAACTCTCGCAACATGGATAAAGCCACCACCTTATCCTCTTTCATATCCTTCAGGGAGACTCACCTCTGCTGTGAAGTTTACCAAATCCTGCAATCTGACCAGAATTAGGCAGGCATTGATCTGTGACTACTACCTACTACGCAAAACTTGCAGTGTTCACCATTGCGTCATGCCCCTTACTTTTCCATTACATGCCTTTGTTTCATCCACTTGTTATGTCTAGTCATGAACCAAGATTGTAAGTTCTTTGCAGGGAGAAGGGGAGGGAAAGAACAGTCTTTGGGCCAGTTTGTCCAAAAGTGCTCAGCACCCTTAACAAGGGGCCAGTTTTCCAAAGAGTTCAGTTCTTATTTAGACACTTGCATGAAGTGGCTTGATTTTCAAAGTCCCTAGCAGATGCTACAGTTTTCAGTGGGAGCTGGAATTTTTTTTCGTTATCTGTGCCTAAACAGGAGCTGTTGGGTGCTGACCCCTTTTTTAAACCTGGATCTTAAAGTGTTTCCTCCAGTTTTCCCAATGAACAATCTAAAAATGTCTGTAAAATTGTTTTCCCATAGAAAACTTTGATTTTGCAGAAACTGCTTTTTCCAATCGAAAGTTCCCAACCAGCTCCGCTGGTTTGTGTTAAATAGTATGACCTCATTGGCTATATCTGGCCATCAGAAACTCACTTGTAAGATCATCCATGTATTGTGTCCCTTTATTCCTCTTAGGAGATAATGATTTGTTAAGAAAGGAATAAAAATATCCCCTTATTTCCAGGCTGTCATACAGAACACAGGGTTGAACTCCTCCAAGATTTATATAGCCAAAAGAGTTCATATAGGGCCTGATCCAAAGCCCAGTGAAGGACATTTTTGTCCGTCCTCCCATACCAAGCAATTCATTAGCATGTTCAAAACCCACCTCATCATTTGGCTGCTTCCAAAGCACAGGGGCAAGGCAGCTAATGCAGCCAGCAATGGGCGGGGTGGGGAGGTGTCGCACAGTCACAGAGTTTAAGGCTAGAAGCGACTGCCAGATCACCCAGTCTGACCCCCTGCATAGCACAGGCTACCCACACACTAACAACCAACAACTGCAATGAGACCAAAGTGAAAGAGACCCGCAGGAGACTCGGTTATTATGTGCCACAGGCAGTGAATAAAAGGGACCAAGGTGCACCGGTCCTTGAGGCCCTCATGATGACCGGGAAATGATTAAATGAGATAATCCTGGGGAGTGATCTGCACCCACCCACCGCAGAGAAGGTGAACTCTTCCCCCCAGTCACTGCCAATCTGACCTCCCTCTCTCCATGCTCTGAAAGGGCTGTGCTGGGATAGTAAGTGTGGGAAGTCCTGCAGGTGAGCACAGTCCATCCGTGCCCCCCATGCCCTCACTAGCACTGTCCTTGCCCCATGCAGCTGTAACAGGTGGGAAGTCCTCAGCCCTCAGCGTAAGCCTAACCCTGTTCCCACGGAAATTGGTGGGAGTTTTACCGCTGACTCCAACAGCAGCAGAGTTAGGCCCACCCTGAGCACTTTGGAAAATCCTACCCAGTACTTCCAGGCATGTAAACCATGCACCTCCGACCCCCACCCCAGTGCTGATCAGGCTGTAAAAGCCTGGAATTGGCCACAGAGCAATCACTGCAGCAAGCGTGGCCACAGTCGAATTAGTCTCTCTAATCCACATGAATGTCCTTTTATTAAAACAAAATCAAATCTTGTAATTTTGTTTTGCTCAGCCCCCCCGACTGGCTTCTTTTAAAGGGGCATGAGTATTCGATCTTAGAATGTTTAGTGTTACAAAACAGCCTGGATGAAGGCAACATTCTGGTAGCGGGAGTGGGTCCCAAACCTACATAACGCTCTCCCAATATAGATAGGACAGATTCCCCAGCTGGTGTAAATCAGCACTGTGTCCTTTAAGTCAATGGGCCAGATCCCTCGCTGCAGTAAATTGCCGCAGTTATTCCATTTTACATCAGCTGTGGCCTGGAAGTTGGAACTAAAGAAACAGATTCCCTTTGATTTTTCCAAACAGGCAAATCGCCGAAGGGGATAAAGACCCATATTCCTACTTCGGCCATTAAAATAACATCTAGAGGGTGAGGAGCTGATCCTTCCATCAAATGCTTATTGCTCCTCTGCTACAAATGGGGTTTACCCTGCCCAAATAACTGATTCTAAGGCAGATGTTGCAAGAAACTTAGCTAGCTAGCCAGCTATGTATATACTTACATGGTTCCCATCCGTGGGGAATCTGAGCACCTCATTATCCCCTAAATAGCTGTGTTAAGTGATGAAGCTGTGTTGCTCTTGGGAACTACCATTCCATGGCATATCTGCTGTCCGCCCCCTTTTATTATAACGTATAAAGATGAAGGATCAGGTTTGCAGAAGAGCTCAGCACCCAGAAGTTCCCCAGTGTTCCTAGCTTGACCTGCCCTCCCCACAGGGGAATGAAAGGGCATGAGATTCTCTGCTGTCATGCTAGGGCTGGTCAAAACACATCCACCAACCTTCGTTTTTGACAGGTATTTGGGGTTTCCACTAAACAGAACTGTTCACAGAAAATGTCTGATTTCCTTGGGGGAGTGGAGGGGAAATCAATTTTTTGTTTGAAAACTGAAAATTGAAAATCTTCAGCCAAAACTGGAAGCTCATCAGTTTTGGACCAAACAAGCTCATCAGTAGGGCCAGGGGAATATGGGGGGAACGGAGAGGGGGGGACGGACGGCAGTTTTTGGCTGAAAATTTACTGGTTTTGGTTGCTGGAAAAAAAATTGTTTTTTGGTGTGGGGGATTTTAAAAAAAGGGTCAAAGTTTCCCGCTTGGGGGGGTGGGGAAGAACTGACCAGTGCTAGGTAACACTGGGGGGAGGGATAGCTCAGTGGTTTGAGCATTGGCCTGCTAAACCCAGGACTGTGAGTTCAATCCTTGAGGAGGCCATTTAGGGATCTGGGGCAAAAGTTGGGGATTGGTCCTGCTTTGAGCAGGGGGTTGGTCTAGATGACCTCCTGAGGTCCCTTCCAACCCCGATATTCTAGGATTCTGTGAACACCCTTGCACAGGCTCTTCTAAATTTCTGGCAGCTACTCCCAGAGAGAGAGGTAGGTGGGCAGGGAATGGATGGAGCTTTGATTCCCACCCCCGCCGATGCTGCGGCTAGCGTGGCTCAGAGGGGGAAGCTGCTGCTGCTCGGTGAGGGGATGGTTGGACTCAGCCTCCTGCTCTGTTCCTGGGGCAGTAAAGCTACACAGCACCCTTTGTGCAGCACTAGAAGAAAAGTGACATGCAAGCTTGTGGGGATGGGCACGGGGAACTGGAGCACCCCCCCGTCTGACTCTCCTCAGCACATGTGCCTATGCATCCCTCTGGCCTTCCCCCAGCCCTCCAAGTGTTTCTTGCAACTCAGCTCCAGGCTGACTCTGCAATTATCAGTGTTAGTGCAATAATGTGTCACCAAAACACATCATGCAGTGAGCACAGTAATCATAAAGATATTATATTTCGCCTTGCCTTACAAGTGCTATTAAATCTTCACAAGATACATTTCTCTGACTCAGGGTAACCACAAAATACTCTATTTAAATTGCAAATTGCACCCTTTTACAGCATTTGAAAGCCTGAACCTTGCACACACTACATTATTTCCATCTAATTGCCAAAGAGATTAAAGTATTTAAAAATAAATTTTCTCGAGAACCTTTCCCATTAGGATTAGCTGGAAATGAACTATCACCAAACGAATAGATTTCCTCTATCATTAAAATGTGAGATCAATACAATGAAGATTAATATCTTACCAGTGTTGAATTATCTTTTTCATGTCTCCCCATTAGAAGCTATTCCAAACAGAGAATATGGATGTTTCCTTCTCACTATACAGAGGACTCCAGAATCGCTAAATGCATTAGGTGAAATCAGAAGGTGATTGTATTTTCCCCTGTCTCTGAATGAAAGGGCTAGTGCAATAAACAGAGGTGAATCATGAGAACGGCTTGATATGCAGTCAAATAAGGTTGTAGGATTAAAAAAAGGGAGGGAAAATTTCAGTTTTCCCTTGTTTTTTGGCATTCACATTTTTCATCATTTCGAAGAAATGTTGACCAGTTCTGTAATGTCTTGAAAAAACAGAGGAAAAAAATCATGCCAGTTTTGTAAAAACAAATTCACGTTTTCACCCCCAAATTTTGACATTTCTAAAAATATCAAGATATAAAAAAATCCCAAACGGTTCGAGCTGGGAGTTGTCAACTTGTGTACATCCCCTGCCATGAATGAGGCACGAGAGAGAGAGGAGATTGTTGGGCTGCTAAGTGGTGGCCAAAAAGACTGCAGCAGATGGAACCAGTTGTCAGAGTTCTCTGGCTGGAGCCACCTGTCTGTTTCAAACCGGTTTCATGCTATTGACTTCTACAGAGCTACTCACTCTTGATTCAGAGAGACTGGGTGAGCATCCAGCTCATCACTCCAGGTGGGTCTCAGACTCAGGACTTGTGGTACGTAAAACATACCTAAAGGTCAGTCCCCTCTGGCCCGTCCAAAGGAACCATACTAAGTCTGATCCATTGCAGGTCTTACAGGTGAAGAAAGGGTGTTGATCCCATGAATTGCTGGGTATCAAAGAAACTAAGCAGGGAGGTTAACATGAAATTTTCTAAGGCCAAGCTTGCCGAAGAAAAACTTGACCATAGTTAGGCTGCTGGTGTGGAGATACCTCTGGCTATCATGCTGACCAATATTGTCTCATTGTTTGATTGTATTCCCTCATTCCTTTCGTTGTCTCTTGCTTTATACCTAGATTGTGAGCCCCTTGGGGCTGGGACCATCTTTTTGTTCTGTGTTTGTACAGCACCTAGCAAAATGGTGTCCTGGCCCATAGCTAGGGCTCCTAGCTACAATAATACAAATAACAAATACAAATAATAAATCATGGGCATCTAGTCCAAGAAAACACTCAGTAGGGTCCAAGGCAAGTTCATAAAGTGTGCTCTGAAGAGGAGAGATGTCTCAGGACTTTGGATGCCTTGTCCTTCAAACGGGAGGCAGGAACCCAGGACGAATGCTGCTTTGCCACATGCAACTAGAACATTTATAAGGTCCTTTCTGCTTATTTAGGGAGGCCCTGTGACCCTGGCTGAGTATCTGCACAGCAGACTAGAGGGGTGCAAAGCACCCTATTGCTCCCTGGAATGGGTGACTGCCCAGAAGGTGGGTGGGGAGTGGCCAGAGATTTGACTCTGCCCCCCACCCCCACCCCACAACATGCTGGCTACTGAGGCTGGGAAGAAAGGAAGGCAATCTGTGCCTATTATAGTCCTGTGCCTTGCATAATGACAGGTTTCAGAGTAGCAGCCGTGTTAGTCTGTATTCGCAAAAAGAAAAGGAGTACTTGTGGCACCTTAGAGACTAACCAATTTATTTGAGCATAAGCTTTCGTGAGCTACAGCTCACTTCATCGGATGCATACACTGCAACTGAATGCATCTGATGAAGTGAGCTGTAGCTCACGAAAGCTTATGCTCAAATAAATTGGTTAGTCTCTAAGGTGCCACAAGTCCTCCTTTTCTTATTATAGTCCTGGTGCACTACGCTTACTCCGGGAGCAAGAGTGGAACAGGGTGTGGTTCCCTGAGTCACAATCTGGTCCCTGCTCTGCTCCTGGGGCAGCTCTGCTATGGACTGCCCCTTAACTCAGGGCTTTTGGCAAAACCACAGTTGAGCCCTTCATGGGCATCCAGTAATATATGCACAGAAAGGAAACTGGCTCAGACCTTCTCCCTTGATCCCCCTCTACCTGCCCTCCAGCAAACAAAAAACCTTGATCATTTTCTTATTCTGCAGTCATTCATTACTGGACAGCAGCATAGAAAAAGTCAGGGCATCACCGAATAAAACAGCTCGTTGCTTTTCTATTGAGCAACTGGGGGTTGATTCCAAAAGTTGGGCCCTGGGTGGCTGCCTGTTCTTTAGAGAAGGCTTATTATAAAAGCGAGTCACCTGTAAAGAAAATCCACTGTCCAAACACCAGCTGCGCACTTCCTAACCAAAACTGAATCCATGAATTGAACACCTCTCACCTACCTTTTTCCCTTCTCTGACGAAGTCACAACTAATAAGCTTCTTGCTGCGATCCCAACGCCTGGTGAAAGATCAAAGGCAAATCCCTTCAAGAGGATGCAGCTTGGTATAAAGGACCTTCTAATAATGAATTGACACTGAAAATGTAAAGCTTTCATTCCCTGCAGGGTGACCACTGGAAGGAAGCAGTCATGTGTTCTCTAAATGTTAAAGTCATTCCCTTTTGTTCAGAGACATGGTCTCAGCAGAGCGGCGAGGCAACTGGAAAATGAGGTTTCCTCACAGTCCAAATATAACAAACAATGAGGGTGTCCCATTAGCTCAAAAACTCAGCCAGCAGCACAAGATAAGTGATGTTGGAGCACTGGGAAAGTCAATGGTGTTCAAACAGTCCCCAGAATGCTTAGTGGTCATTATTCCCGAAGTAGGTAGCTGCAACAGCTCCTTTCTATCGCTAATATAATCATGATGCCTCGCATTTATAGAGCTCCTTTCATGTAGAAGGACTGCAGAGCCAGGTGCTTTTCCAGAATGCAACAGAGCCGGCTAAGCCAGGAGATAGCTGGAGAGGTGAGAGAAAGAAATCAAGGGGAAATATAGACAGGTGAATGATTATTGTTATAACAATAAGGAGAAAATCTGGGGAGGCCACATTCTCCTTTTCTTCATGTGCCTGTCTCTCCCCTTCAATGCGGAGATGAATGTGCGTGGCCGGTCAGAATATCTCCCAACTCGACCGAAATGTGACTCTACCCTAGTCAGGCTGGAGGGAAAAAAATCATTCTGAGCACTTGTTCACAGGCATGTTTGCACCAATGTTTGCTGCACTGAGGTAGCCAGGCCGAGGCGAGCCCCGGGGTAGATTCACTGCACTGGTGTAAGATCAGGTTGGTACTGGTGCTGGTTACCGTGGCAAGTCAAGTCACATTTTGCAGCAGTGCAATGTGCCCACATCGGGGCATAGCTCAGATCAGCATAGTTACACCAGTGCACATTTCCCTAGTTTAGAGAGTTCCAGTTGGGTTATCTGGCAATCAGACCCGGTTGCCTCAATTGTCTGCTATCTCATCCTACCACGTCATTGAAAATGAACCGTTACGGCCGCTGTGATTGTGCGACTGGCATCCGGGACAAAGAGCAGCTGTAACTTGTGCCATCGGTGTAAGATCCCTCAGTGACTTTATGCCATTGGAGGATAAGGGTACCACAACCTGCTGAATCACTTGAACCACCTTGCTTTCCCCATGGAGGTCAGCTAAGCGCTAACGAGCCCTGCCGCTGCTTAATTGTGATCACAGCCCAAGACAGCATAGCTACCAAAATTAGAGTGGCTTAGAATGAATGAGACTTACAAGTCAGGGACTTCCCACTGCAAATGTGTGTTTTTCAACCCGCTCTGCCCTTCTAGCAAGTGACTAGAATCCCTTTTATTTTTAGTATAGGCAATCACAGCACCATGTTGCTCACACGGTTTAAAAAATCCCTCCCCTTAGGTGAGCAAGGCTCTTGTTTCTTTGCATCCCAGCTCCGTATTGCCTGACTGACATGCTTTGTATTGCAGCACAGGGCTGTGAAATTCAGCATGTTTTCTTTGCTTCAGGTTTGCCTTGGGGGGTTGTTTTATTTGTATGATGGAAGGGTTGACCTACCCCTCCACTCGTCCATGAGGTCTGTCCAAATATTGCTTCTCTTTGTGGCTTTCTGAAACCTTGTGGTTTCCTCTTTCAGCACCTTGCCCATAGCAGGGATTGTTCTGTGGTTGTAAAGCACCTAATTTGCAGAAGGAGGCTGTTGTGATTAGTGGTGTGAACTTCGAGCTGGGGCTCAGCAGACTTTGGTGGTAAGCCCAGCTGTGCCACTCGTTTGCTGGGTGACCTGGCATCAGTAACTGCTGCAAGCTGGATTCATCCATGTGCCAGGAGAGGGACCGAGGAAAGGTGGCATGTTCCTCTCCTATTTTGGGGGTTGGTTTGATCCACTGCAGCCCTGAGGGCTCCCTTGTTCCTTAGGGGCCTTGAGGAAACCAAGGTGCAGCAATGCCCTGGCTGTGTCTCCTCCTGGCTCAACACAGTCTGTCAGTGGCATGAGTCCTGTCCTGGAGGGTGCAAAGTGGCTGCGGCACAGATGAATTCGCTGAATGCGCCGCAGTTATCTATAAAAGTAGGATAACGGCGCTTTCTTGGGTTTGTAAGGTACATTGAGGTCTATGGATGAAATTGCTACATGCACGTAAAGTCTCACTGATAATACTCTGCTTCAGCAAGACATCTCAGCTGTTGCTCTGCACCATTCTAAGCGCCACTTTTAGGCTTTGAAGTCCGAAGTAAGAAAGCAGATTGAGGCTATGTCTACACTGCAGTTTATGTGGCATAATTTACGTTGCTCAGGGGTGGGATTAAACCACACCCCAAAGCGACACAAAATGACGCCAGCACAAGTGCTCGTGTCCACGTTGTGGTGGCGGGAGAGCTGCTCCTGCCGATATAGCTTCTGCCACTCACAGAGGTGGTTTTTTATGCCAACGGGAGAGCGCTCTCTCCAGTCGGCACAGAGCATCTTCACCACACACGCTGCCCCGGCACAGCTGTGCTGCTGCACGTACAGACATGACCTTAGCTGATTTCCTTTGGTGAGCAGGCTGAGCCCATGTGACTCTCACCCTCTCTGAACGAAGCCCTGTCAAATTACTCTCACCCACTACAGGTCATCATCACTAATGAAGCCTCTTATTCCATTAACTGCTCTGTCCACAGGTCACATTTAGCATACATGACATCATCCCTTGAGTAATGTTACCTACCTATGCCAAATGGGTTATAGAGAAGGGCAGGGGGGAGGGGATAGCTCAGTGGTGTGAGCATTGGCCTGCTAAACCCAGGATTGTGAGTTCAATCCTTGAGGGGGCCATTTAGGGATCTGGGAAAAAAAAATTGGGGATTGTGCCTGCTTTGAGCAGGGGGTTGGACCAGATGACCTCCTGAGGTCCCTTCCAACCCTGGTCTTCTATGATTCTAAAGGGCTCAAAAATGGCTTATTTTCCCCATGAAAAAAATATTGGATGAAAAACATTTTCTTTTGAACTTTTTATCTTTCATGGCAAAATTTCAAAACAAAATGAATTTTTTCATTATAATTTGTTGGAATTGAAGGGTTTGTTCGGATTTTTTTAAACCCTAACATTTGCGGGGGGGGGGGTTCAAAACCAAACAAGTGGAAAATTGAGTTTGAAACCCAACAAATTTTATTTTGCTTCAAAAATTTCCCATTGAACAACAACAAAAATCAAAACAATTAATTGAAACTGCCTTTTTTTTCTTGGACAAAAATTTCATTTTTGCCAAAACCATTTTTCAGTGGGAAAATGTTTCACTTGAAAATTTGTGACCAATTCTAATGCCATGTAAAATACATAGCCCAGAAGGTTTCAGAGTAACAGCCGTGTTAGTCTGTATTCGTAAAAAGAAAAAAGAAAAGGAGTACTTGTGGCACCTTAGAGACTAACCAGTTTATTTGAGCATGAGTTTATTTGAGCATGAGCTTGTTTGTAGGAAACAACCCCCCCCCCCCCCAAGACGTTCTGGTTAAACTTGGATTATTGCTGTGCACATTGTAAGATGAGCTATTGCCAGCAGGAGAGTGAGTTTGTGTGTGTGGTTTTTGGAGGGGTGTGGGGGGTGTGTGTGTGGGGGGTGAGAAAACCTGGATTAGTGCTGGAAATGACCCACCTTGATTATCATGCGCATTATAAAGAGAGGTTTCAAAGAGGGATGGGCTATTACCAGCAGGAGAGTGAGTTTGTATGTGTGTCTGTGGGGGGGGGGGGGGAAGGGTGAGAAAACCTGGATTTGTGCTGGAAATGGCCCTCCTTGATGATCACTTTAGATAAGCTGTTACGAGCAGGACAGTGGGGTGGGAGGAAGTTTTGTTTCATGGTCTCTGTGTGTATATAATGTCTTCTGCAGTTTCCACAATATGCTATGCATCCGATGAAGTGAGCTGTAGCTCACGAAAGCTCATGCTCAAATAAACTGGTTAGTCTCTAAGGTGCCACAAGTACTCCTATAGCCCAGAAGGGACCATTGTAATAATCTAGTCTGGTGTCCTGCTTAACACAGGCCGGAGAACTTCCCTGAATTAATTCCTGTGTATGAGCTAGCGAGGTCTCCCTTCCGCGTTCCCACGGCAGGTATTTGGGAATGCTAGGGTTCTGTGACACTGCTTCACTCGTGCAGTGTGTGGATAGTTGGAGAGGAAGAGAGAGTGAGATAGTGGTTATTTAATCATGCTGAGTAGTTGATGTTAAACTGACACATTTCTATGATATAAATATTTTAAATTAAAGTACCATTACTTAATAGTAATGCACATGCCTGAGCACATTCAATTATGTGCTAAACAGCCTTTCCCTCTTCTTCCATACTGGTGCTTAGAGGATTACTGGAGCTATGTATCAAACAGTCATTCATATTTTTGTGCCGGGCTCCAATAACAGGTTATGCTTACAGAACACAAGAGGTGGTAATAGTTTTATTCAGCCAGGTCTGAATACTCTCTTAATAGCTGTGCAATAGGCTTAGCTAGGCTGACAAAGTGGTCCCTTTTCATGTCTGTTCAATTAGAGATAATAGTTGAAGGCATTAATCACACACATTTTCAACAAAACTTTCCTCGGCTAAAGACACCCTGCAAATGATGTGGTCCAATGCACATCCGCCTATTGACGTTGCTCTGCCTCGGGGGTGCCTGATCTGAAAGACAGGATACAATCAGACCTGAGACAATGAGTGGATTTTCATATTTAATGGGGTGGGTTTTCAGGTTGGCACAGCAAACTCAATGGCACTGACCTTTGTCTGACCTTGCATTTTCCCCTCACCGCTGCAACTGGTGGTGGGGTGGGGGTGGGGGGTTGGTTGAGGGCTTCCTCCCAGGAATCTTGGAAGCACGCCTGACAGTAAAAATAAGAACACAATGGGGCTTTTCTCAGCTGCCCTATTCATTACAAAGTAGATTAGATGGTTATAACTGATGTGGAATCGTCCCTCGCTATTGATTCATCCCTGGCTCTTGGGACTGTATTTTTTTGTACTGTTGAATGAATTTGAACCTGGAGTTTATTTAAGCCAGTCAGCAAAGTTTGGGTGATTAGCACTTGTAAACACATGGGCAACCAAAAGCCAAGGAACAGTTCCACCTTCAAGCTCCAAAAGGGAGGCAATGAGACCTAGACTGTCATTTTCAAATGAGCCTAAGGGAGTTAGGATCCTCAATTTCATTGAATTCCAATGGGATTTGATTTCCTATTTCCCTTAGACTTCTTTGAGAATCCTACCCTAGTGGTTAGATGAGGGGACTGAGAGCCAGGGCAGAAGCCAGAGTTTGTGTTCGATGCTCACCTTGGGCAGTACACTCAAGCCAAAATTTTCAGAAAAAATTCCCCTCATTGTGACTGCCTCTCCTTTTGGGTGCTCAGCTTTGGGACAGCTTTCAGAAGCACGGAGCAAAGTCAGCCAGAGGTGTCTCATGTTGGGCATCCAAGAATACAGGGACCCCATGTGAGCGGACAGATTAAAAATTCAAGCCATAGCCTTTCAACCACTCCGTTTACCCCACTGATAAAGCGAAGAGTATTATAATACAGGGGAGAAATTATAATGTACTTTGATGTGCTGAATAAGACCCTGATCCAAAGCCAGTGTAAGCAATCCTATTGACGTCAACCTGTTTTGGATCAGGCCCTAACTGCAAGGCATTACAAGTCTTCAGCAGATGACCATCGCTATCCTGAAAGCCATGATTGTTACAGTGTCACACTAGCTATTGGTACTTCTGTGAGTGGTCAAACAATACAAGGGTAACCCTTCCACAACCCACATTTCCATTGTATTCACAGGGAGAACGGGGTGAGATACAGCTGGTTGACAGCGGATGAACAAATCAGATGTTTAGGACCTGATCCAAAGCCCTATGCAGTCAAGGGAAAGACTCCCATTGGCTTCAGTGGGCTTTTGCTCAGGTCCTCAAGTGACAATTTCCACTGGAGGCTCAAACCACTTGATAACTAATTCCCCTTGCTGGTTGCTATAGAAAGGATCCTTGGAAGGGTATTCGCGTAACTGCAGAGGAGATAATCATTGTCTCTAGGTTAATGGTGGATGCCACCACTCAGTTTGCTGTGGATCTTCAGAAATCTTCTAAGCGTCCAAGCATCCTTTTAAAGGATAGGAAAAGCCACTGGAATTTATATATTGCACTTATCATTTACTCAGGACAAAGCTGTTTTGTCTAGTATTGTACAACAGTTGACACTAGGCAACAACCAGAAAACATCCTGAAGATAAGACGGGAGTAGGAGAAAGAAATGGGCAACTTCCACTGAAATCCTTGGGGACTTCCTGAAAGTTTCTCTGTAGTCAGATGAAATCTGACAGAATAACGCCGAACGTGACCTTAAATTGGGAAAGCCTTTGTTACAGGCTGTCACCCATCGCATAAGAAATTATAAACACTGTGTGCCAAACAGGAACAGTCGCAGCACTTATGACTGCATAGCAAGGTTGCAGTTGTATCCCATATTACCTCCTGTCATTAGGACAGACCCTCATGAATTACAGAGTCTTTTTTCCTTCCTTACCCCTACAGTAGTAACATGGTTTGCTAAGTACATTGTCATAGCAAAAAATGTTTGCTCTTCTCTTGGTTTTTAAACAGTTATTACAGCAGGCAACAGTTAAGGCTACAAAACCTCAGTGTTGTCAGCTCTCATGAATTTACAGCTGCTAGTCATGATATTTGGAGTTTTCTTAAAGTCCCAGCTCCTGGATTCCAGTGATTAGGGGAGAATCTCAGCTTCCTTACAAAATAAAATAACCTTAGGTTTGCAGGCCTTTTGACTGCAAAGAAAAGATTGAAAACATGACCCAAGTGTAACCTAGATGCTAAAAAAAAAAAAAATCCAGAAGGTAAATTAAAAGCGGATAATATATTATTTTTCAAAAATTTCATGATATCAGGGTTTTCGATTCATGATATTTCAAACAGCTATAATCTTACAGGTGTTACTATTGTTTTCAGGTGTTCACAGAATTGGGAAACATTCCCCCATTTTACTTCAGTTTTACATGGTGAAAAGTTTTTGGACAGTAAGCTCTTTGGGCTAGAGACTATCTTTTTGTGCTGTGTTATCACAGCACCGTGGGGTCCAGGTCCATGAATGGAGCTTGTAGACTTTATGGTAGTAATTTTTTTTTATCAAGGGGTGATGAAAACACTTCTCCGATTAGTAAAGAGCTTCTTGCAACTTTTGCTGAATAGTGATACACAGAAAATGGCTGAGGTCTGAAGATTGCCAGGTGGCTGGAAGACAGCCCTTACTCACGACTGATGCGTGGACAGGTTCTGGCTGAAAATGGTTTTGTTTAGATAAAGTTACAAACAGAGGCGAGTCTCTTTGCTCTCTAACCTGGGGAAGGGGCTGTGTGTTGCTGCATTGTAGCAACCTGCATGGAACTAGCATGGAGAGAGAAGCACAGGTTGCAAGAGGGAAACCTTTGGGGGAGTCAACGATCATCAGCCTGTGCGCACGTGGTTGGAATGCCAGCCGCAGTTGCAGTGTCTCTGTAAAGAGTTCTCGTAGGCTACATCTACACTGCACATCACTTGCAGTGATGTGTCGGGCATGTGTAGCTGCACACCCCAGTGAAAAGCGGGCTGCATCCACACAGTGGTGTGTAGCTGCGTGTCAGTGAATGCCTCCCCCTGCCAGAGCCTTTCACTGTGGCTAGGAAAGACTCTGGCGGGGGCAGAGGGGAGGGGAGCTTCCGGAGCCTTACCCTGCTGCCTCAACCTTTCCCTGCGGTGGGGAAACACTCCAGCGCAGGTGTAAATAGCAGTGTAGCTGGGGAAAGCACGACTTGGGCAAGCAAAGCACCATGTAAAGGATACACCCAGATACATACCCCAGGGTTCAGGCCTGTCTTTACTCTACTCTACACTGCTATTTATATGCGTGCTGGGAAGGGAGGCGGGTATGTACTCTGTGCTGCTGAAAGACACGTGCCATGTGGACTCACCTTTCCTAAAGAGCCAGTTTCATTTTTGAAACCTGGAGACCTCATGCTATTACCCAGCCTGTGGCATAGGAAGCATGCATTGCCTATGGAGCAGGGACTCCCACACCAGCCCCCGTTTCCCCCCTTTACTCCAGGAGGGGAAGGAGAAGAGATCTGCACCAGCAAAATGGCTGGAGCATTCTACCTTCCTTTGCTGTACCAGCTCAGCTGTGCCGGCAAGTGCGTTGCAGGAGGTGGAGGGGCACCCACTCTCCACCTGCATGGGAGGGGAAGGGGCAAGCTAGGGGTGTCTACACTCCCACCCCAGGCAGGTTCTTGTGACAGCAGCAGTCCATGCAGAGGACTGAGTCCTGCAGCTCATCCTAAAGGAGTGACAATAGAACCTTTATCCAGCCCCACACCATCATGTATTTGGCACATTACATATTAACTATTTGAAAAGTTTTATGGACAGGCCCAAGGCCCAGATTTAAAACTTTTTTAAAGCCAGGGACCACATGCAAGAGTATCTGTCTAGGAGATTTTGACACATCTCTTCCATTAAACTCATAGAGACACTAAGGCCAGAAGGGAGCAGCATGATCATCTAGTCTGACCTCCTGCACATCGCAGGCCACAGAAGAATCTCACCCACCCACTCCTGTAATAGACTCCTAACCTCTGGCTGAGTTATTGAGGTCCTCAAATCATGATATAAAGACTTCAAGTTACAGAGAATCCACTAAAAGAAAAGGAGTACTTGTGGCACCTTAGAGACTAACAAATTTGAGCATAAGCTTTCGTGAGCTACAGCTCACTACAGACTAACACGGCTTCTACTCTGAAACCAGAGAATCCACTGTTTACTCTAGTTTAAGCTAGCAAGTGGCCTTTTTCACCAAACAAACTTGATCCAAGAAAACATATTACCTTAACCATCTTTTCTCTCTAAACTAAAACACTGACTTGTTCAGAATTTTGTCTTTCGACATGAACAATTTGGTGAAACTAACACAAATTCATTAAACGTTTTGGTGTCACTGAATCTGCATTTTTTGTTGAAAAATTCTACCCAGCTCTATTGTGAAGTAGTTCGTAACGGCCACTGTTGGAGATGGGATATTGGGTTAGGTGGACCACACGTTCTTTTGACAGAGTGGGTTTATAGGGTACTTTAAAAGCTTTTGGGATTTGTAAAAGCAGATCAACTTTTGATTCAAGTATTCCTGACAATGAAGATAATTTGTTAGGGAGATTAATCCTTTCTCAGCTTTCTAACAACTTCAAATCAGATGGCTGGATGGGTTTTCAGTTGTCTGCTTGCTTCTTCCTAAAAGGGTTATCCTTTATCAAGACTCCAGTAAGACTTGTTGAGCTTTCGTGCTGCAAAGAAAAATCAGATATTTTTTCTTCTATGTTTTAATAGGCTCTTCTACAGAAGCCTTCTTAGTACTAAATGTCTGTCTCACTTTCAGTGATTCAAAACACAACACGAAACTCTATAGTGAAAGGCTATTAGAGGGACTTAGATATAACAGAACAGAGAATTTATCTACGGACTCTTCTACATTCATTGCTGTTATGGCCAAAGGAGAATTCAAGAGGCTGGATGAACTGAATAGCAAAGGGGGGTGGGAAGAGGAGAAACAGAATTTTTGTCCAGTGCGTCAAATGAAAGATTTCATTTCAATGTGGAGCACTTTTTAAAATATTTTGCATTATTTTAAAATAAAATTGAAGGACATTTCCAGATAAAAATGTTGTTTTCAACAAACATTGAAATGTTTAATTTTGAAACTGTCAAAATGAAGTGCTTTGACTTTTCCAGATGTCCCCCCTTCCCCCACAACATGAACAAATTTGGCAAAAGACAGAAATTCACAAAATGTTTCAGGATTGCCAAATCTGTGTTTTTCCCCCAAAAAGATTTGGACCAAAATTGTCTACACATCTCTACTCAGCACCCAGGTAGTTGAGAACAGTGCAGAAATCTCCTGCCATCCTCCCCATTGAGTACAATGATTAAGGACTTTTGAAAAAAAATCTAGCCTTTTATATGAAAATAGTTAATCATGTTGGCTATAAATAAGCTTAAAACTTACAGGATAAAAATAGAATAAAATGTACACACTGTTCTCCCCAGCTACCAATTGCCCAATGTACCCTGTGCTCTGTGCACCTACATGTTAGTGCAATTGCTATTCTGGGGAGGATGACTCTTCGGTGGTTTGTATTTTACATTGACAAGCACATCAACAATCAAAATAAATTGATCAGAGTACGTAATGCAAAAAATGATCTGGCCAAGGTTTTCCAGAAGTGACTAGTGATTTGGGGTGTCCAACTTGACAACTTGGATGGGTCCGATTTGCAGAGGCTGGATGCTCAGTCTTTTCTGAAAATCAAGCCCTTTTTAAAAGTGTCGCAAGTTGCACACCCCGAAATTAAGGTTTCTAAATTCATGCCACTTTTGAAAATCTTGGCAATTTATGCGGAATGAAATTCAGCTGGCAGCTGGAAAAGTAGCCCCTAACCTTGTGTCAGTCAATGCTGTTGCCATGAGTTGTGAGTACACCTGTGACTGACTTTTGGAATAAACTCGGAAGCTAGTTCTATCCCTTTCTCCCCTCCAAAAGGAACTTTCCTTTATCATCATGTAGAAGCAGTGATTTCCCTCTGCAGTACATTTGCAGAAAATACACTTGTTTAATTAAGCTTTCTGGCTGTGAGCCCTCTGTTCATTCATTTTAATAGACAGATATACAAGTACAGTGTCTGCCGGTATTACATTACATGTCAGCAGGTTGTTGACTTCTTAACCAGACTACCAGTTGCAGTGGGTTTAGCAAGGGGCTAGTCAGGCCAAATCCAGTCTGTCTTTAGATCATGTGACGACAGCCTCATGTTTTTATTGAACTGGGGAATCAAGCCACAGTAGTTTTCCCCTGAAGGGATGCCCTCATGCATAGGACTGGAGGAGACTTCAGATTACATCTGTAGAAAGAAAATCCTAGCTCTCCACTCCAGTAACCCTTAACACCAACAAGCCATCTCACTTATCCCGGCCTTAATATTCACTGCATCCAGCTGTGAGAAATAGATAAACAGCAGTAGCTGAACGCTCCTCCCAAAGAATGCAAGTGAAAAAATCAATATTGCCACCTACACCATCATTAGGTTTCAGAGTTAACAGTTTCATTGGAACTGTTCTTTTCAAGTTGTCTATAGGCTCAGTTATTATATTACTGTATCACCTACTGTACTAGGAGTCCTACAAACACAGCAAGAAATCATCCCTACCACAAAGAGTTCACAATAGCACACAAGACAAAAGCATGAAGTGACTTGCCCAAAGTCACACACAGCAGATCAATAGCAGAGCAAGGAGTAGAAGCCAGTGTTACATTCACTGGACCACACGGCCTCTCAGGAAGACACTCCTGCTTTGGTACCATACCAAGACCAGACTGCCTCTACAACTTATTTTAATTCCATTTTATTCTTAAATATTAATGAAGTTCTCTCTTCCCCTTTTCACTAAAGTACAAAAAGAAGATTTGTTTTTCTCTCTTTTTAACTTCAAGAACTGTTTGGGGGGAAAAAGTTGCCTAGTTGTGATCCCATTATTTAGGTCTCTGAATCAGGCTATAACCCAGCTCTCACTTAGACTGTAAGGTCTATGGGGCAGAGACCATCTTTGTTTTGCATTTGTACAGCACCTAGTACAATGGGATCCTGGTCCATGACTGGGGAGTCTAGATGCTATAGCAACATAAATAACAACCATGGGCTTCTAAGGCAAGAAACACTCAGCAGGGTCAAAGACGAGTGAATAAAGCGTATGCTGAAGAGTAGTTTTGAATCAGGCTGAGTCCTTCATGCAGTGACTGTACGTTTCTGTTGTCAATCATTTAAGCATGTCCCACTCAGCCATCATCCCCCCCAGTCGTGACTCAATAGTCCAAGAATATAAACAAAAAGCTTCAATTACCCTAGTCAGTGCTAATGTCATAGAGGAATTAACACCAATGGCCAAGTTTTTCTGTTTGTTTGTTTTAAGTCTAGGCCTCTTATCTCACTGGTCTTTGATCTGATCTAAGCCAGGCGGGCACTCATCACATTTACTATTCAATACTGGAAAATTGCCACTCTCTCATTCATTTAATGGTGACAATTAGCAATCACACAGTAGCCATACAGGAGGAAAAAGAAACATAATTGCTCCATAATGCCGCAGAGAGAGACAAAGAGGATAATTAGCATGATAACATGGCTTCTGAGTATCTGAGAGAACCTGATTGGTCACTAAGCATCCCAAGCCATGCCATTGTCAGACAGCAATCCACACGATAGTCCTTTGTGTATGAAATGCCAAAGAAACGTATTATTATTTGTATCACACAGAGACCTCAACCAGGATATTGCATTCACTGTGCTAGAATCATGCAGAACAGGAGCCAGCCCCTGTCCGCCAAGAGGTCACACTCTAAAGAAACATAGGAAGCATTATCCCTTCTGTTTTGCAGATGGGAAACTGAGGCACAGAATGAGTAAGCAACTTGCCTAAGTCATAGAGAAAGCCTCTAGCAGGGATGAGGATTGAATCCAGATCTCTGGGTACTTTAAATCTGCTCTAGGAGAAAGAGAGAAAAGGTGGGGGAAGTCATATCTTTTACTGAACCAGCTCCTGCTGGTGAGAGAGGCAAGCTCTTCTTCAGGTCTGGGAAAGTTACTCTCAGCCTCACAGCAAATGCAAGGATGAACAGATAGTTTAGCATAAGTAGTTAGCACATGTTGTAAGGGACCATTAAAGGCAGAGTGGCCCGTTAACATCTCTGCAGTCACAGGACAAAAGGAGGTGGTTAGTGGGTTACAGTTTGTTGTAATAAGCCAAAAATCCAGTGTTTCTGTTCAGTCCATGATTGCTGGTGTCTACTAGAGTTATTACCTCACCCACCTAGTCTCTCTAATATCCTGGGGCCATGACTAAACTACAGAGTTAAGTGGACGATCATAAAACGCTGTAATTACATTGCTTGTAAATGTTTGCACAGCACTCCTTATGTCGGTGGAGCACGTCCGCAGTTGGCGCTCTTGCACCGACAGAGAGCAGTGCACCGTGGGTAGTTATCCCATTGTGCATATCGCCATCTTCTCCCGCTAGGAGCTTTGGGAATGGATCGCAGTGCATCATGGGGGCGGAATCAGCTCCACCATTGCGTCGACTAAGTATCCTTCACCCACTGTAGGTGTAATTCTAGCAAGGAAAAAGAGCAACCAGGTGTTTCTGGCAAGATCAGGCAGCCTGTCCTGTTTATTGCTCATAGTTCCATTAGGCTGTAGGGGTGGTGGGTTTTTATTTGTTTGTTTTTTACTGTTACTATTTCTTCTGTAATTTTTATTAGGGAAAGCTTGAAAACATGACCTAACCGTAGCCTAAAAGCTCAAAACAGATGGTGAATTTCTCTCTCCCCCCACCCCCGCAAAAAATCTCAATTTATAAGCCACTCTCAATTTTGGGGGTCCTGAGTAATGATTTTTCAAACAGTTTGCATTATAACAATCTTCCGATTCTAATTACTGCTTTCAGATGTTCACAACTTTGGAAAACATTCCTGTTTACTCAAAAAGAACAGGAGAACTTGTGGCACCTTAGAGACTAACAAATTTATTTGAGCATAAGCTTTCGCGAGCTACATGAATCCAATGAAGTGAGCTGTAGCTCGCGAAAGCTTATGCTCAAATAAATTTGTTAGTCTCTAAGGTGCCACAAGTACTCCTTTTCTTTTTGCGGATACAGACTAACACGGCTGCTACTCTGATTCCTGTTTACTGAATTTTTCCATGCTTCGCCTTTCTTCCAAGGTTAAGTGTTTTTGGACAGTTTGAGCAAGATCCCCTTAGAGTGCAAGTTCTTTGCCTCTGCTTTGTGTTTGTACAACACCTAGCACTCTGGGCTCCTGGCTGCTACCACAGTACACACTCTAAAACCTTCAAAAACAAACAAACAACAAAACCTTGTGTAACTTTTAATCAACCACCTCCACCAAAATAACCTTGCAGGGATTGCTATACTGGATCAGGTCCGTCTAGCCCAGATCCTATCTCTGACAGTATCCAATACCACATGCTTTATAGGAAGGTGCAAAATATTGGCTGGGATGATTTAGTCGGGGATCGGTCCTGCTTTGAGCAGGGGGTTGGACTAGATGACCTCCTGAGGTCCCTTCCAACCCTGATATTCTATGATTCTATGATTTAATGAGAGGTAAATGGGATGTCCTGGGGCAAGGGTCTATACTCTGGATATGATGGAAGCCACTTCAAGACTGAATGTGCAGCAGAACCCCTAGTTTCAGCACGTATGACTTGGGGAAACTATAGGTCAATTAGCGTGATATCGATCATGGGCAAAAAAAGAGAAAAAGTCACAGAAAGCGGATATGGGATGCAATTGGTAAAGAATTAATAGATGGTTGTGTAATTAATGGCAAAAACAGTTTTATAAAAAGTAGATCTTGCCAAACAAACTTATGGCGATTGATGAAATCACAAGTTTGGTTAATAAAGGTTACTATGTTGACATAATATATTTAGACTTCTGAAGGACATTTGACTTAGTCCTCCATAATGTTCTGCTAAAAAACCTGAGCACTATACAAAAATCAATGTAGCCCATATTAAATGGATTAGAAACTGATTAGCTAATAGATAGCAAAAAGGAATGAAGAAGGAGGAATCATCATCCAGTGGGGTTGCTTATAGTGGGATCTGTTCTTGACCCAGTGGAATTTAGTCTTTCTAGCATTAGGAAAATTTACACCAGTACAAAAATTGGTGAACTGATAAATAATGATGGGTACAGCCAACTATACAGACCAACCTGGATCACTTGGTAAGGTGGGCTTGTTCTAACATGTGTTTCAATACAACCAAATGCAAAGTCATATATCCAGGAACCAAGACCAATAAAGCATGAACCTCTAAAATGGGGGCTGTATCCTGGAATGCAGTGATCCTGCAAAGGACTTAAGTGGTTGTGGCGGATAGCCAAGTAAACATGGACTTCCAATGCAAAGTTAAGAGGATGAACACTACTACCCTTGGATTTATCAGATGGGAAAAACAAGTAGGAGTAAGGAGAGTATATTAATGAGACTTAATTATTCTGGAATACTGTGTCCAGTTCAGGTGTCCACACTTCTAGAAGGATGCTGAAAAATTGGAAAGGATTTGGAAGAGAGCTACAAAAACAAGCCACAGTCTGGAAAACCTGCTTTATAGTGAGAGACTAAAGAAGCTCAATCAATTTAGATGATCAAAGGGACTAGATGACCTCCTGAGGTCCCTTCCAACCCTGATATTCTATGATAAGATGAAGAGGTGACTGGACCATAGTTTACAAGTAACTACATGGGGAAAAGACTTCTGATAGTAGATGGCTCTTTAATCCAGCAGAAATAGACACAACAAGATCCAATGGTTTGAAGTGGAAGCTAGACAAATTCAGTACAGAAATAAAGGTATAATTTTTTTTAACAGTATGGGTAATTAACCATAGAAACAGCTTACCTTGGGATGTGGTAATTCACGGTCATTCAAAATGTTTAAATTAAGATTTGATGTCTTTCTAAAAGATGTATTATAACTCAAACAGAAGTTATAATTAATGTAGAAAGTATTGGCTGAGGTTCTTTGCCCTATTTTATGGAAGAGATCAGACTAGAGGATCATAATAGTCTCTTCTGACCTTAAAAACCCGTGAATCTTTGGAATCCTGCAGTCAACAGTTATGGAATAAAATATCCCAAAGGAAAGTTTCTGTCTAGCCCCCATTAGTTAGATCTTCAGGGCATGACCCAACTTCTAGTTCCCTTCCAAAACTCCTGACTTTTTAATGACAGGTTTCAGAGTAGCAGCCGTGTTAGTCTGTATTCACAAAAAGAAAAGGAGTACTTGTGGCACCTTAGAGACTAACAAATTTATCTGAGCATAAGCTTTCGTGAACTACAGCTCACTTCATCGGATGCATTCAGTGTGAATGCATCCGATGAAGTGAGCTGTAGCTCACGAAAGCTTATGCTCAGATAAATTTGTTAGTTTCTAGGGTGCCACAAGTACTCCTTTTCTTTTTGAGTTTTTAATCTTTACTGTTATAAAAGAGTAGTTGTAAATGGGGAAATCACCCCCCCCCAATGGGGGGCTCTCTAATGGGTGCCTACAGGGATCTGTTGTAGGCTAAAGCAATGCAATATCTTTATCAATCATCTGGAAGAAAATATAAAATCATTGCTGGTAAAATTGGCACAAACAAAAAATTAGTGGAGTGGTAAATAACAATGGCGTCAGGTCAGCTATACAGACTAACCTGATTACTCGGTAAGGTGGGCTCATTTGAATAACACGTTTTAATGCACCAACAAGCAAGGTCATATTTCTAGGAACAACGACTTGATAAAGAAAGTACTTATAAGATGAGGACTGTATCCTGGAATGCAGTGACCACGCAGAGGCCTGATAGAGGTAATGATAGATAATTAACTGAACATGAGCTCCCAATGCAATGCTGTAGATCCAAGCACCATGTTCGTCCTCTTAAAACTACAAGCAGGGAAATATCAAGTCAGAGTAGGGAGGTAGTATTACTTCTGCATACATCAACAGAGAAACTATTGCTGGAATACCGTGTTCAGTTCTGGTGTCCACGCTTCAAAAGGGATGTTTAAAAATTGGAAGGGGATTAAAAAAGACCCACAAGAATGAGATAAGATCTGGAGAATATGACTTTCTAGTGAAAGATTAAAGCAGCTTAATCTTTTTAGTTCATACAAGACAAGGTTTAAAGGTGACTTGATCTCTTTCCCATGTAGTTACTTGTAGACTGAGATTTCTGATAGTAGATTGCTCTTTAATCTAGGCAAAAAAGGTCATAATGTGATCCAATGGTTGGAAATTGAAGCTAGACAAATTCAGACTAGAAATAAGATGCACATTTTTAACAATGCGGGCAATTAACCACTACAACAACTTACCTCAGGGTGTATTGTCCATCAGGCTTGATGCCTTTCTAAAAAGATATGTTACAGCTCAAAAGGAAGTTATTGGTTCAAATGACACCTCACCAGTGGTCCCCAGTGGTCCCCAGTGTTACAAAAGCGATCACTAGGTTATTGCAGGTTTGTTTCATGGTCAGTAATCTGGTTCTGTCATTACAGGCCTTTCATGTTTGCATTTTACGACCTGAATTCTTTCCTTGTAAAATATTAAGTAGTAATGTCAACACTATTATAAAAAAATCAGTTACTTCAGGCTTATTCTTACAGTAAATTGTTATACAGGATATTCCACAATTTTGTAGGCCTGACATACCTTTATGCATTAGTAGGACCTGATCCTCAGCTGGTGGAAATCACTGTACCTCCATCAAAAATCAATAAATAGTGCCATTTAAGTCATTAGAGCTATACCGATTTATACCAGCTCAGGAATAGTCTTAGGAGTCAAATCCTCCTCACTTGACTCATCCAGAACCTTATCAAAAGCCCACTGAAGTCATCGGACAGTGCCATGAGATACAGAATTACCACCATTTCTGAACAAAAGAACTTTGTTAAAGAAAATTGCAGAGAAAACAAGCAGGTTTCCACAGAGTTTGAGTTCCAGCTGTCCCCCTCCCCCCACTAACTGGCAGGCACAGATTGTCTCTGACCCAAAGAATCGTTTTATTTATACAAAGTGGAACAGCTTCCACCGAAGAGATTGAGAGAGACCCAGCCTATGTAACGAATGACCTGATAGGTCAGGTATTCCCCTAGGAGGTAGGGGATAGCTTAAAGTCTCCTGCTCCAGAAGAGAGCAGGGATTAGTAAACAGGTCTCCCTATCTATCGGGTTATACTGGGGTGAGAGGGGCTCTCTTTTCTGGGAGAAGGTGCCTAAATCAGGTCAGCCTTTAACTGCAAGAGAGGGTTCATGGGTCATAATCCCCTAGCAGAAGCGGTTGGCTTCCACTCAGCCTGGAGTTAGGTGCCTAACTAACTACGGAGGGTGGGTTTTGGCATAGGCACCGACTTCCCCTCTTTCCTGTGGGTGCTCGACTCCCACTCTGCCACCAGCCCCGCCCCCACTCCACCCCTTCCATGAGGCCCAACCCCTGCCCTGCCTCCATTCCCACCCCTTCCCCAAAGACCCCACCTCCAACTCTGCCCCCTCCCTGCCCTTATTCCAACTCCTTCCCCAAATCCTCGCCCTGGCCCTGCCTCTTCCCTGCCTCCTCCCCTGAGCGTGCCATGTTCCCGCTCCTCCCCGCCCCCCGGAGCATGCTAACACCAAACAGCTTGGCTGCCGGGGGTGCAGAGCTAATGCAGAGCTAGTGCACCCACTAATTTTTCCCCATGGGTGCTCCAGCCCCGGAGCACCCACAGAGTCAGCACCTATGGGCTTAGGCTCTTCTCCTTTACATTTCTAACTGCCTAGTTCAGGAGGCTCCCAATTCAGCTTGCTGGCTTCAGTGAATACCCTTTCTGAAGTGTCCAATTCTCCCCATACAATGCACAGCAAGCTGGACTCTCATCTGGGGGCTCTGAATTCCCCTGCATGGTAGGGCACCAAAGAATTAAGTGTGAATTTAACCCTTAAGAGCTCTATTCTTCAGTTTCACTGTCTATAAAATGGGTATGAGAATATTGTTATGCTAAATAATGCTAATGGCTGCCATAAGGCAAGTCTGGGATCCCAAGCCAATCACAGACCTTGTGAAAGCTCATGGGTGCCGGGCACTCCCTTTCAGACTCAACAGAAGGAACAATGCCTTTATGTAATCAAGACAGCTGTAGAGGAGGACTCCGCAAGGTGCTAAGCTGCATGGCATCTAAACTGTGTGGATTCCAGAGTTTCCCTTCTTGCAAACACAGGACTGCAACTTGTGTGTGTTGGAGGAGAAATGCAAAAGGAGTTGTGTGCGTATCACCCTGAGGGTAAGCAGAGAGCCAGCTTTTGGGCACTGAGCTCACTGTAGCAACAGACTTGGGGATTTCAGAGCAAGGAACCAGACTGCTGTCTGTTTTTACTAGAACTGGTTGAAACTTTTACAACTGAACAGTATTACACCAGAAAGTGCAGTTTCATTGAAATTAAAATATTTCCTGGGAACATGTCAATTACAACTACATTTTCAATGAAAAAATTTCTAAATAATTCATTGACTTTTTTTTTTTTACATTGAAGCATTTCATTTTGACTTTCATTTGTTTAATTTCATTTGAATTTAGATTAGAATCTTCATTTATATACAGATACACTGAATATTAAATTACAGTGTTTTGATGTTAACTAAATGAAATAGTTTTACCATCAAAGCAAAAATGTTTTGAAGTTTCCAAATGAAATTTTTACAGAATTTCCATTATACTTTTCATTATTTTAACTTTGTAATCACTACTCCAGATGGACATTTATTACCAAATGTCAATTTTCCATGGAACTGAAATTCCATTTTCCAACCAGCTCTGGTTTTTACTGTATTTTGGCAACAGGGCCTTTTTTTATTTACAAAATGTGCACAAAGATTACCCCAAGAATCTTCTTGAATCATATAATTGATTTCCTATCTTAGTGGAAACAGCCATGCAATGTCTCAAATACTGTCAAACTGCTCATTTCAAAATGGGCAAAAATGCTTACTCGCTTTACAATGCAGACTCAAACTCAATTCATTACTCCTTTTAAAGTGCTTTGAAAGCCTTGTCTGGATGATGGTACATAAGCGGATGTACAAAACCCCAGAGCAATAGATTTGGCTGTATTTCCTGTGAGAGGTGGTAGGGAATGGATTTTTTTCCCTGAAAAAAAAAAAATCTAGTTTTTGCAAAAAGTGTTCAGGTTTCATCAAATACCAACACATTTTGGTCATTTCATCAAAAATATGGTAGTTTTTTTTTTTTTTTAAATTGGACTCTTGTGAAACTATTTATTTAATCAAAAACTATTTTCCATTGAACAACTGTTTTGACATAAAATTTCCAGTCACCCTTATGTGTTATGCATTTGTGTCACTGCGTCTGTTACCAACTCTGGTCCAGTACTTTCATTCATGCTTCACCCTGACCATAGGCAGTGCTACACCACAATGTGTGTGCACTGGCTTTTTCTGAGGCTGACTACATCTGACCCTGTCTGTCTTTCCAACAAGCTTGAATGGATTCCAGAGTCCAGCCCCTTTTCTTCTTTTCAGAAAGTCTTGCAATATTTACCCTAGTAACAGTCCTTAAACCTAGGTCATCTTAGACAAAGCAATGCTTATGAGAAACTCAGCTGAGTATCATAGGCCTAGATTGGGCTTACAAGTATTAGACTGTCTACCCTCTATCAAGGAAAGACCTTTATGTGATCTCTCCTTGGATGTTCATAGATCCACTTGGCCAGGGTCCTGTACTGGAGTCGGTCCCTGTCTTACGTTGCTCTGTGACAGTCTCTTTCAAGCCACCTTGCTCGCTCTCATTGGCTAGTTTTCAGAAATAAAACCTTTTGGCAGAGTGGTGTTACCCATCAAATCCATTTGGTTAGTGACTTCTATTTAGCCCGTGAATCGCCTCCTGTTTGTACCTCCTTTCTTAGTGGAAGCTCAGATTTATGTAAACTAGAGGCCCAAAGTTAGGATCCTAGGGTGGAATTTTCAAAAGTGCCTAATTTAGGAACACAAGTCCCACCGACTTTCATTTAGACTCTTCAAGACCTGATTTTCAAAACTGCCGAGCGCCCAATCTTACACTGTAGCAAGTGGGAACTGTTGGGTGCTCAGCATATTTGAGAATCAGGTGAGTTACATCTCAAGTTGCAGTAGGGGGAGGTCTAGGTTGGATATTAGGAAACACGATTTCACTGGAAGGGTGATGAAGCACTGGAATGCGTTACCTAGGGAGGTGGTGGAATCTCCATCCTTAGAGGTTTTTAAGGCCCGGCTTGACAAAGCCCTGGCTGGGATGATTTAGTTGGGAATTGGTCCTGTTTGAGCAGGGGGTTGGACTAGATGACCTCCTGAGGTCCCTTCCAACCCTGATATTCTATGATTCTGTGACTCTGAAACATGGACTTGGATGCCAAATTTGTAGGCCTTTATTTCAACGCCTCAGCTGGAATCTTTAGCTAGAAGTTTAACAACTTTCCTTTAGCACTATTGGGACTGTCTGCTTAACATCTCAGATGGGATTTTCACCCGTGCACATAGTGTTAGCTGCATACTCCAATCTTCTCCAGTCCAAGTTTATATCAACGCTATGGAAATAGCGAAGCACCACACAAAATTGCTCATCACGCATCTTAATAGGATTTGCTAAAATGGACAGTAACTCAGACTATTACTACATATAGACACAGTACTATGCAAATTAGTAGGACATAGCAACATTTTAATTACATTTTAAAAAATGCCAAGAACTGCAACAGTTAAGTGGTTAGATCCTCAGCAAGGACATGGAGGGGGACTGCAGTTGGGGTCACACTCATATTAACTTTGTAGTGAAGACGAGCCCTTAGCAGGTGTTAGATCAAACTAGCTAACGTCATCCAGCATCACGCCTAGCCTACACAAACCCTAAATGGAATGTCAGGTTTTAGACTAGGCTAACGCCTCTCTCATTTAGATGAAAGGTCCCATTCATTCCACAGAGAGTTTCAGCAGCATTTGATACCCATCCTACTGGCAGTCTGGCACCACCACATATCCACCAGAAAGCAGCTTGACCTCCTTCCACTCCTCTCCCTCCACTGACCCAATCAAACTGGTTTGGCCAGATCTTGTAATCAGAATAAATAATTATCAGCTTTACAGCTTTTCTTACTTGGAACATGAATTTTTAATCACTTAAGTGGAACTCGCCATAATGAGTGAACATATGCCTGCCTTTGGGGCGGGGGGGGGGGGATAATTATCGGAATCATTTCTCCCAACAAGATTGTCTTTAGTAAAATAAAATTAAATAAAATTAAATAAATAAATAAAAAAATAATACACCAGCTCTGGTCTTGTAAGGATTCATAGATATTAAGGTCAGAAGGGACCATTATGATCATCTAGTCTGACCTTCTGCACAATGCAGGCCACTCACCCACCCACTCCTACGATAAACCTCTCACCTATGTCTGAGCTATTGAAGTCCTCAATTCGTGGTTTAAAGACTTCAAGGTGCAGAGAATCCTCCAGCAAGCGACCTGTGCCCCATTCCACAGAGGAAGGGAGCCATCTTAGCCAGCCACACAGGGTCAGGTGTTGCATGTCCTTTTGCCTACAGAGTTGAGTGCAAGGAGTTACTGAGTTTACTACAGGTAACACACTTTCCCGTTTGCCTGATTCATTGATTGATTAAATGAATCAATCTGTAGAAAGGCATAGGATGTATTGGTGCTGTGTGTTCTGCAATGGTTTTTGGTGGAATCCATTGTACTAAACCTTATGCCCCTAAGAGACTTTTATAGTGGTCATGAAAGGAAGATTCAGCTGTCAAGTTCCAGCTTCCTTCCCTCACTATCTGTGGTAAGGTCAGGGGCTTGATTCTGAAGTTTTGCCTTACGTGGATTCTTTGCTGCTTTAAACCCATGACAACAATCCCTTTCTCTACCCTCTGAGCAATTAGAACGGCTTCTACTGCTCTGGCATTGTTGCATATGGTTCCAAGCAGCCACTTAGCTTCCACTGTACAACCGATTTATACAAACACGTCATTGTCTGTCCTTTGTCAGCTACCCCAAATTGGGTGTCAGGCCGTTGTTTAAACGTTGCCGCCCTTTTGTCTGTGCTAGCAAACGCCACGCTGATGAATTTGCTTCTGCTCAGCCCTTTATTAATTCTTGCATGCTAGAAAAGTTCTCACAGTTTCACACCTTCCTGTTCATTCATTATTGCTTGAAGTGACACATCCCAAGTGTTCTTTTACACAGGAGAAGCAGTTTTAGTCTGACAAGGTCTTCTTTTTATCAAGCACCAATGGTTTTCTCTCTCTCTTTTTTTTTTCTAAAAAAGCATTCTAATTTCAACCATTATCATGGCCTGTGGTTAGACGACATTATATTGCTAATGGATCCACAGTGGAATATGACACAAGGTTGTGTCATCTACTGGGACTTAGAGACATATAATACACATGTTTATTTCAACTCTAAAAGGCTATACTAATGGTTTCAGCACTTTTGTGTTAAGTAATTGACTTTGCCCCCCTTAGGTAGGGAATAGGTGTGTAACGCAATCCATGTTTTCCTGGGATAATGGGTTCTCTTTTCCTCCATCAGAGCTAGGATGAAATTCCAGATTAGATGCCTGTGTTAGAAAAAAAAGAGGTTAGATTTGCCTTTAGGTTTGTGTTTGTTTTATTCTTCCAGGAATTTCCAAAAAGAGTTTTTCCTATTTTCCTCCACACAATACTGTTCTCCCTTTGTAGGATTGTGTCGGAGGATAAAGCCACAATGGGAGTGCTTGGATTCCTGCAGAGATTGAATCGCCTCTTTATCAAAGCTACTGTAATGTATGAAAGCTCATTGCATTGGTGTGATAGCTATTTCAGATAGTAATGCTGCCCATGGTTCATTCTACAATAGCTCAGTGGGAAACACTTCCCATGAATAATTAGGTTACATGCTACTTCTTGCAATGTACTGGGTTAAACCAGCACAGTATAAAAATACAATGCCGTTTCAGACCCAGGGTCTTCCTCGAGGACGGGGTGGCATACCAACGTCAGCATGCCCACAGGTTTCCGCGTTCAGCAGACACCTGAGGATACCATCACAGAGATCTTACAAGATGTGACCAAAATCGACTCCTCCCTACTGGTACCATGGCAGAAGATCAACACCTTGAACACCTTCCTGATTTCCCCCATATCTCATTTGTCCTGCGGTGGCAAAGGTACCTCTTTACAAGGCAGACAGCACCATCAGGCAGCTAGGGAAGAAGTGGATGTTTCTTCCCAAGAGAGCCAGCAATGAACTGGTGTACATCTCGCACAGGCAGGGCAGCACCAATGTCCCTCAAATAGGTGATCTGTGCGACATTGCTATGATCACTCACACCTTCCGACGTGCCCGGACACCACGGTGAGGGACATCCCAGAAAGTGCTACGTCATCAAGAAGCAAATCGCCAGGACCCCCTCCAAACCAAGATGTCACCACCTACCTGAGCGGCTTGCTGGAAAGTGAATTTGGAAGAGATGGGGGAGACTTCACTTCGCTCTGGGCTCTTGCCCGCAATGCTATGCGACGACTGGAGAAGTGTATCGGCTGTCGCTAGATGTGGTGCAAGGAACGCCAGGAGCTGGGAGTCCCGGTGCCATAGGTGAAGAATGCAGAGTCCTCACAATCCTCACTCCAAGAGCTAGAACCATGCTGGAGAGGACCCTGAAAGAAGCCATCCGCTGCCAATACAGGGAAAACCTGAGACAGAAGCAAGGTATTCGAGGTGATGTGCAAGTGGCAAGCCAGCAACCACTTTCTCCCTAGGGGCAGCTTCACCCGATTTCCGACTGGAGGTTCATCCACGGGGCCCGGCTCAACTGCGTTCTGCTGAACAGAGTCATCTGCCATGGAAATTGGGACAAGCGATGCAGGAAGTGCGGCTATGCCAACAAGACCCTACCCCATGTCCTATGTAGCTGTAAGTCCCATTCCAGAGCCTGGCAGCTGCGACACAATGCCATCCAAGATCGACTGGTCAGAGCCATCCCACCACCCGTTGGGAATGTTGCCATGAACTCCGCCATCACCGGAACAGATACCCAGCTGCAATCAGACATCAATCATCATAGTCAATGAGGAACCGAAGAAGATCATGGTGGACATCACAGTTCCCTTTGAAAAGAGGACCCCGGCCTTTCACGATGCCCGATCTCAAAAGCTGGAGAAATAGGCCCCTCTGGCCAACACCTGGAGAGCTAGGGGCTATGAGGTTCAAACTCACGTGCTGATCGTCGGAGCCCTGGGTGCATGGGACCCCAGTAACGAGTGAGTGTTTCAGGAATGCGGAATCAGTCAACCCTATGCTCAGTTGATGAGACAACTCATGGTGCCGGACGCCATCAGGTAGTCGAGGGACATCGACCTAGAACACATCACCGGACATTGGCAATACCAGGAGGGATGAGCTGGAGTGCCGCTGAGAAATGCAGTGGGGAAAATAAGTGAAATTCTTCCCTGATGGATTGTATTTTCTAAAAATGGACAGCCTACTCTAAATTCTCAATTACTGAGGGACAATCTTCACTCGTTGATATATGCGCTTTCCACAACCAACTCTCTGTATAACTTTTCATGAGTGATGTACTCCAATACTTGGATGCTAATATCTAAAACTGTATTGTTAAATTTATTCACCTAAATTTGGGTTATTGCTGATTATGCACTATCTGTATCTTATGGCTTTTAAAACAAACTCTGTATTTGTGGATAATCTAAGCACTATACCCAGATGTACAGACACTATATCCTTAACCTGTACATTATATACTTAAACATTAGCTTTAATTAATTTTTTTTATTTGTTCTTATATAAAAAAATAATGAACAATCCCAAACAAGAAGTGGGTAGCTGATGACACCTATCCATTGTTCCAGGGTAGGGAGTGTGAAAATCCTGAGACTAGATGCATTTTAACCCAGGTTAATAAGGAATCTAAAAATCAAATGCCTTTTTTAATTAGCCTTATGCCATAAGTGTAACCTTTGACTTGTGACACTTACTCAACATCCCAGCAGGCTCTGTTGATTGAAATGCAGAGCTGGCCAGAAAACATTTGCAAGAAAATCCAACCCCACCCCCTGGAACTAGACCTGACTGGAAAGCAAAGCTTTCCCCTTGCAAACAATATTCTACTTTCGGGGGGGGGGGGGGGGGGAGGCGGGGGGGGGGAGAAGATGAACAGCAAAGAGATGAGTGGGATGGAAGAATTCCCTTGTGGGAGACCCAAAACAGATTTTTCTGACTTGCTCTTGACTGCCCGACTCCCCAGGCAGCTCCTTGTCTAAGCTGCCTCCCTCTGTGTAGAGCTGGAGGCCTGGGGTGTCAGGCAGTCTCAGGAGGCATCTGCTTGAGATTCAGGGAACTGGTTCCCTGAGCAGCTGCCTTCCTGTGCTGCCCAAATCCCTGGTGATCTGGCTGCCCAGGGAGCTGGGGGAGCCCAGGCTGACAGGCACAGGGCTTTGGGAAAGCATGGGACTTGGTGTGTTGGGGGTCACCCTGCATGTAGTAACCAAGGCTGCTGGAGGCGTGACTGGGGTCAGAGTTGCTGGACCAGGGCTGCAGTTATACCCAGATGTGACCTGCATGCTTGTGGCGGACTGTGAATGTTCCTGGCAGGGAGTTACAGTGGCAAAGCATTTGAGATTACGGTCAGACAGTGACAACCCTTTATTGGTCTGAATTGCACCCTAGAATTAATACCCAGCGTGACCTGCAGAAGAACTTTGTGTAGCTAGAAAGCTTGTCTCCTTCACCAACAGAAGTTGCTCCAAAAATATTGCCTCGCCCACCTTGTCTCTCTAATATCCTAGGATCACCCCGGCTACAACATTGGCTGGTGAATTTTTGGCACACTGAAGTCATGAGGAGTTTTGCTATTGATCCCAAGGGGGCCTGGGGTTTCACCGGATGTGTTATTGGGCAACGTGTATGTGATGCTTGCCCGGCACACTGGGGATGGAACCGAGAACCTTCAGAGCTACAATCACGAGCTGCTACGACTGGAGCTAGAGAACCAGGCCGACATAGATGGGGGCTGTAACAGCTCATATCTTTGTGGCATGGCTCCGAGGGGGACCTGTAACACATACTCACCGGGGGGTGGGGGGTGGGGGGGTGCGCACTGGGGAAAAAAATAAAAAGTTGTTGAGCTACACAATGTTGCTGCGTTCCACAGAGCTCCTCATGAGCCTGACACAACATAGCAAGTTGTAACCCTATACTGAGCACCATCTAGCAGATTTTGACCAAAGCTGCAGTATACACAGGCACTTATGTGCACTAACTGTTCGTGACGGATACAACCACTAAAGTTGGAGGGGAAAATAAACCTACCTCCAGATCTGACGCATGCTACATAAAAATCCTGAATAATACCGAGATCAAACTGTTGACCAGTCTAAGATAAAGGAGCACTTGCTGGATGAACAGAGCGTGGCATTGAAAGAAGCTGGAAGGAATGTACTCTCGCTCGCTCTCTGTGTCCCATAGAACAGTCTATTGCCAAGTACTCGAATTTGCAGTTTTTCCTAGCTGCACCTTGGTAGCATGTATGCCGAGTAGGCAGCTGGCATATGAAAGTCACCAAGTGACTATTACATACCACAGGAGGAGTGGGAGCGTAATCCTATACTACTATTAATTAGATTTCAACCAAGGTAATACTTACCAGGGATTTGTAAGATTTGTCAGCTTGTAACTGGTAACATTTCAGCGCTGTCTAGGGATCAGAGGTATAGTCAGCTCAGTTTTCACCCCTAAGGTCACCTTTAGCTAAACATAAATTAACGTGGGGGGAGAGCCCAAGTACAAAATGTAATATTTAAATCAAAACATCTGATCAAGTACGTGTCTATTCTGTTTTCGCTGGCTCAGATGTAGTGAGAGGGTTCTAATTTACATAGCTTTTTATTTTTAATGGGTATGAGGTGTCCAATTTAAACATCTCACATTTGATGTTTCCTATTTAGTACCACGATGCTGCCACCTGGATTGGAAGCTTCCAGCTGGCCAATCTTTATGAAGAATGTCAGTATTAAATCTTACCACTGTCTGCTATTGGCGATGGGCATGATCCAGCAGAGGGCTGAGGGCCTGCTGAAAGGTGCTGAGCGCCCGTAATACGCTTTGGAGACAATGGACCACATCAGCAGCATGGCACCATTAGCTCCAATTTATACCAGCTGAGGATCTGCCCCATGGCATTGAGCACCTGCACAGGATCAGACCCGGATAATTTATCATAAAACATAACAATCCACAGCCTCAGAACAAATGCTGCCTCAAATCCACATAAGCCATCTGCAATCGACACCAGCAGTGAAAGCAGAATGTAAATGATTCTATGCTTTTAACAGAATAAGAAGCTTCTACAAAAGCAGGTCTATTTATTAGCTACAGATGTAGCTAAGCTTTTTCAAGCTTTAAAGGCCTTGAAATAGTGATATAAAATAAAAATAGCACCAGTCGGGATTAAAGATGGTGTTGGCAAAAGGAAAGCAACAACCTGGCTAAATAAGGGACCTGAGAGTTCCATACATTATGTTTTATTCCTTACATGAAAATTATTATATATCCTTTGAAAGCATGGCAGTTACACTACAAAGCTATTAGCTATTCATAAATACTGCCTACTCTAAAAGTGGTCTTACAAGCCAGACATATCAAACTTCCAGGCGAAAATTTCATTCAATAGCTAAAAAATATCCTGTCAAAGCAGTGAGGTGCCTTCTGTGAACCATGTTCTCATCCCCTTTTCGTAAAAGCAACAAGTGTTAGAAAGCCGTTTAAACTTAGATGAAAACTGATGAGAGAGGAGAGAGTAATGCCAAGTAGCATGGAACTATTGTGCCGGCAGTTGGAATGGCATATGGAAAAATGCAGCCCACATTCATAACCAGGATGGAGAAAAATCTGTCCAAAGTTATTTTTGTTGCATATTCATGCCTTAATAAATTGCCTTAATTGGGTAAAAGAATGAGGAGTCAACCAAGAATGAATGTATTGGGTGGCGAATAGGGCATGGAAAGAATAGAAAATCATGTTTCTAAACCATCTCCTGGTGGAAATACATTACCTCCCCCCCAGCTCCTATTCATGCCTGGCAGGACAGAGGAACAAAATAAGATGGAGCAGAAGTGGAAGTGTGATTGTCTATTAAAATGTCTTCGGATATACGTTTTCCACGAAATGAGTGTCAGCATCAGAAAGCCACATCTTTCGTAGTTACCGTATGCTGCATTCTGTGTACCCTAGGCTGCGTTTTAGCAATGGAAACAGGCGGGAACTAGTATTTAAAAATACAAATGTCAGGCAGATTCCAGATTACCTGTTCACTCCAATTTTCATCAAATATTCTAGCCATTTGCTCGAGGAGTGGATACTCTCAGACCTCACCCCACTGTCCCAAAGTTTCAGATGCACTGTCCTATATACTGTGTTCTGGCAGACAATTCATTGGCGGCCCTGGGGGTCCCTTCCAGTTTATGTCTTATGTCCTTAAAGATCATGCTTCAAGGCATCAGTCACCTGCAGAGGTCCGGAAGGGATTTTCCCCATCCCCCAGTGTGCTTTTTTTTTGTGATCTCTCTTCTCTGAAGCATCAAGGATGGTCACAGTTGGAGACGGGGTACCGAATAGGGAGGGCCAGTGCTCTGAGGTGGCATGGATCATTCTCTCTCTCTATGTCTCAGGTGTTTGCCTGGCTGGTTCTTACTCACCTGTTCAGGGTCTAACTGATCACCACGTGGTGTCAAAGAAAATTTCCCCCCAGTCAGATTGGCAATGACCTTGGGGGTTTTTTTTTTGCCTTCCTTTGCAGCATGGAGTGTGGGTGATTTGGCAGGATTATCTGGTTATATCTTCAATAACTCCCTGCCATTGCAGGGGGGCTTGGGCACCGGGGCACCTCAGTCCCTCCTATTCTCTGTCTGTGGGACAAAACAGTTTAGTCTCCTGAGGGTTGCATCATTTTGGTCTGATTTCAGTTGTTGGGTTTAGCGTGTGGGTGCTGGGTGGGGTTGGTGGCCTGGAATATACAGGAGATCAGGCTAGATGATTTGGTGGTCCTTTCTAGCCTTAAACTCCAACTCTAACACATGAAAATGTGCAACAAATTGTAGAGGGCTTTTAACACCCATGCCAGCTGTCTGGAGCGGTTCATGACCACGTCCATGGCAGACATCCCAAACAGATTGTATGTTCCATCATTAGAGTTCACCAACCCAGTAACAAGTGTGAACTCCTAAAGTTCTTTAACAGTCTTACCATGGAATCGCAGACAGTCCCCCTTGGGCAGTCCGGTCTATCTTGCCACCCAGGCAAGATGGACTATGTGAGAAATCACTTCATCGGATGAAGCTGTAGCTCACGAAAGCTTATGCTCAAATAAATTGGTTAGTCTCTAAGGTGCCACAAGTACTCCGTTTCTTTTTGCGAATACAGACTAACACGGCTGTTACTCTGAAACCTGTCATGTGAGAAATGGTAACTATATACCCAAAAATCACAATAATATTCCCCCCACCGTTCCTCAGATGTTCTTGTCAACTGCTGGAAATGGCCCACCTTGATTATCACTACAAAAGGTTTTTTCCCCCCCGCTCTCCTGCTGGTAATAGCTCACCTTAAGTGATCACTCTCCTTACAGTGTGTATGGTAATACCCATTGTTTCATGTTCTCTACGTATATAAATCTCCCCACTGTATTTTTCACTGAATGCATCCGATGAAGTGAGCTGTAGCTCACGAAAGTTTATGCTCAAATAAACTGGTTAGTCTCTAAGGTGCCACTAGTACTCCTTTTCTTTTCGCGAATATAGACTAACACGGCTGCTACTCTGAAATAATATTCAAGTTATTCCCTGTCCCAAAGGACCAGTCACTAGCCCCAGATAAATTGTACTCAGATCTCAAACCAAAAAGACAATGCCTGTAGCCAATCCTTTAACAAACTAAGGATTTATTAACTAAGAGATGAAATGAGAGTTATTTCCAAGGTTAAAAGGGGAAAACACAAACCCAAATGAGTTACAGTCTTAGATTTAATATGGCAATATGAGCTTCTATAATAAGCTGCTCTATACGTCCTCTAGGGCTGACCCATGCCAACCAGCATGGGGATCTCTGGCTTATGTTTAGGAATCTTTGCCCCTCAGAGTCCAGACTTAAGTAACCTAGTTTCTCTCTCCCTCTCAGGGATTTTTTTTATTCCCATCACCCCAGAATCCAAGCTGATGGCATGGGTTCATGAGCTGGTTTCCCCTTCTTCAAGGGAGGTTTCAGAGTAACAGCCGTGTTAGTCTGTATTCGCAAAGAGAAAAAGGAGTACTAGTGGCACCTTAGAGACTAACCAATTTATTTGAGCATAAGCTTTCGTGAGCTACAGCTCACTTCATTGGATGCATTCTTTTCTTTTTTCTTCAAGGGAGTTAGGAATGCAATCAACACCGTCTCTGTCCTTTGATGCTACACAATGGGCTCATTTGCCTTTAATTGACCATCCTGGGTGCAGGACGAGCACTTCACCTTAATTAACGCTTCTTTTCCTGTTTGGCGAGTTACACAATTACAGGGGTTTGCAATGCAAACACTCAATGTAACTTTATACCAAGGGATACAGATATTACAAAGTAGGATTAAAGCATGCAGCTTCCTACAAACATTCCATGAAGTCTAAATACTAAACACATGCTTACAACACTAATATCCACTTTACCTATACTAACCCTTAGGTAAGCCAGACTAGTTTCCAACCGTGCATTTGTCAGCGTTCAATGAGGCCCGGGACGTTGTCATGAGCTGGCACCTGGTCTGGCCGTATCAGAGCCCATTTGGACTTTTCTTATGGAGAGAGAAGAGATGCCAGCTGGAAAAAAGTCAAATCAAAATGCTTTGCATATATAGAATAAAAATCAAGACCTAGAGTTTTTGAAAGTGGCGATTTTGGATGCCTGCATCTTTAGGTATCAAATTTGAGATGCTTAGAGACTGGATTTTCAGAAGGCAGGTGCTGAGCGCTTTCTGAAAATCAGACCCTTTTAAGGTACCTCAGGTTGGACACCCCCCCCACACACAAAAAAAATCATTCATCAGTTTTGAAAATGCAGGCTCCTATGCAAGGCTGTTTGCCCATCTTTAACTTATATCTTCCAGAATTACCCAATCATTAATCTGGAAGAAAAGTATTGCCCTTGTTCTGTTCCTATTAGAGGTCATTCTTGGGAATTTTTCTCTCATTATTATTAGTAGTAGAGAGAGACGCCCTCCAAGAACACGCTGTGTGTGTCTTTCAGCACTTGTTGATGAGTTAGGACCAGGTCAGGATGCGGCTATTTCCATTTAGAAATGTACAAACACTGAACTAACATGCTGGCTCCATGGCGCCATTTTCACCTAAACTTCACTCTCTAATTATCATTCTCATTTAAAAAACAATAAAAAGTGCTTTCCCCTGACAAATGAAAAATGGTTTGTTGATGCCCTTTTGAAGATCAGTTCAAATTAAATTCACTGTATAATTCAAAATAATAACCCAGCTAAATGTACACATGTAATTTACTTAACCCTCAACAGAGGCTCAGGGAGCTTGCACTGGCCTGTGATAACAAGAGGACGCAAAGTAGATTACAGATTAAATGGGGCTTTTATTCACCATAATGATACAGGGCTGCTCAGGGCCATCCTTAGGCATATGCAACATATGCAGCTGCGTAGGGCACCTGAAAATTTGGGGCACCACTAGGTCTTAGTGTCCACCCTTCTGGCTTTCCTGTCCCTGTTCTGACCCTTCCTACATGCTCCCACAGCTGGCTGCTGCAGCCTGGTGAGTCTTCCTCGGGAGGGGATCTAGTAGTTAGAAATGAAAAAGCCTTCTAGCCTGCCAGACCTATTAGCAGAACACTGACACTGTTAAAGAGCCATTCAAGGGGTAATGAAGCCATTTAACAGGCATTTGCCAAACCCCAGGTATATACTGTCAGTTTCTGAATTTACTGACAAAAACAGTTGTGCATTACTTTTCTTATAATACTACAATATTTACTCAGAACATGTCAGTCTACAGGACCTTAGTTTAAAATTTGCTTTAAAAATATTTCATTAGTGTGTTGGTAAAGATTATAAAAATCACATCTCTAAAAAATCCTTGCATAGATTTTTAGATGCACAATCATCTTTAGCCTTAAATGCTTGGATCTTCAGACATAGTTTTTTAAATAAATCCTTCAAAAGACCACCCTTATCTAAAATACGCATTTTAATTGCTATAGTAAAAAAACCTTGCTTCCAAAGTCTTCCTGTCCTTTCTGTCCATCCCTTTCTCCCTTCACCCCCTCTCCTCCCACCCCCATTGAAGAGAGCCTTAAAGGGACAACACCCCTTTCCTTCCAGATAGCTGGACAAAGAGTTTCCCTTTCTTTACTTCTGACTATCTGATGAACTAGTTTTAAGAGAACCCTCCAGCAAAATCAGTACCTTAGTAAAATATAAAATCCTTTGGAAACATTTTTTAAAGTTGGTGAAATTTCATGAACATGTCTATTATTATGGCGATCACACAAAGTAAATTAGTGTTCCCTTTTTCCAAAAGCAATGAACATTGTTATGCACACACGAAACCTCTGTGACTGATTAATTTAAAATAAATGTCTTTGTTTCAGTGAGTTAAATATGTAGTAATCCGGAATGATTACATTATGAAGGCTTAAGAGTACATTTAAAATATAAAATCAGCTTGGAAATACTGATTAAGAAAATGTAAAACAGAGAAGAGCTGCATCATTCCATAATATTTAATGTTGTATTCAGCAAGACAACTGACTCACCCTTACTACAAAGTTTTTGCAAATAAGTGTCTGACAAACTTCAGGGCATATTAAAAAACCTGTGACTGACATTTTTTATTCCTAAATTTAGTGCTTTTAATTAGGTACCCTCTGCATGTCCGTTCTGTGTGAGGGAGAGGGTACAGGGGTCTCTGCGGGGAACTGTGACTCTCCACCACAGTGAGGCGGGCCGGGCATCTTGTTATCCTTTGCTGCCTTGTCCCTCCCCCCCGACCCCGCCGGGCTGCGAGCTCAGGGCACCAGCTTAATAATACTGCGTAGGACCCCATAAATCCTAAGGGATGGCCCTGGGGCTGCTCAGTAGCCAGCAGTTCTCTCCTCACAATCAGCACTCCAAACTCTTCCCCACCTCTTGCTGCTCCTCTTAAGAACTCTGTGTGTGTGTGTGTGTGTGTGTGTGTGTGTGTGTGTGTGTGTGAGAGAGAGAGAGAAATCCTGGCCACACTGAAGTCAATGGCAGTTTGGTGTTCCCCACTCTGGGATCCCTTCTACGTATATTACTGGAGTATGAAGGAGAGCAGGGTTAAGAGATTCGACCGCTCACTGGGGCCTGAGGTTGCCGGCATAGTGTCAGTGTTGCAAATGCCAATCACTGGCACATTAATGACTAAAGCCAGGTGTCATTCACCAAGTGAGTTGGCTAAGATCAGACTTCCAGTTCTTGTTACTGCTCCTGCTGTTGATGGCAGATCTGGTCTAGTCTCTGACTTTTCTCCATACCAGGACCCAGATTGTTTAATGGTCTGGAAAAGAGGGTGAGCCATGAAATGGCAAATTTGCAGAAGATGTAAAGTTATCAGGGTGGTCAAGACCAGAGAAGACCCTGAGAAACTACAGAGGTAGGTGAATGGGCAACATGCTGGCAGATGAAATTACAAATAAAAAGTAATGTACGTTGGAGGATAATTTGAAATAATTGTATGACTTACTGGGTTCTAATTTACTGTATTAATTCAGAGAGAAGATAGGGCATTACTATGGACAGCTCCATGACTCTGTCCTGTGTGTAGCAGCCATCAATAAAACACAATATTTAAAGGTATAAACAATGGAAGTGAGAATAATGGAGACGATAGCAAGGTGTCATACAAGTCTAAGGTACTCTCTCAACTGCAATACTGGTGTTCAGTTCTAGTCAGACCTGTCCAAAAAGATATAGCAGAAATAAGAGGGGTTCAGAGATGGGGAATGAAAGTGATTAAGGGGCATGGAAAAAAACCTCATATGATGAGAAATTAAAAAAAAAGACCAGGACTGTTTACCTTAGAGAGGAGACAAATTGAAGAGGACATCTCAAAAATTGATACAGAAAGAGTAGATCAGGAATTTCTATGTACCCACTCTCCCACTACAAGGCCATGGGGCATTCCATGAAATCGAAAGATGGCAAATTCATAAAAGCTGATGAAATTACACACTTTCACGCAATGGCCCGTGGAACTCATGGTCACAAGCTGATTGAGTCCAAGATATTAGGAAGGTTCTAGAAAGGATTAAATGTTTATACGGTTCACAAAGATATCCAGAGTTTAGTAATTAGTAGTAAGAGACTAACGTTTGGGAAAGGTTAGCCACCTGCTTATGCCAATCTCTAACAGAGATCGGGAGGAAACTGTGGCAGTAGGTTATCCCATAAATGTCTAAATCAGTTTTTCTTACACCTTCCTCGGATATTTGACAACAGGTACTACAAGCATCATCAAGATACCACAGATTTCCCCTACCCTAAGAACTACAAATAGTTCCCCTTTGGGTAAAGGATTCAGAAGCAATTCAGTGATTTGGGAGCTGAAATCCCGTTGACTTTCAATTGGATTTAGGGCCAGTTTTTCAAAGGTATTTAGGCACCAAAAGAGGCAGATAAACAGCTAAGCTGGTTAGGTTTCAGAGTAGCAGCCGTGTTAGTCTGTATTCGCAAAAAGAAAAGGAGGACTTGTGGCACCTTAGAGACTAACCAATTTATTTGAGCATAAGCTTGCATCCGATGAAGTGAGCTGTAGCTCACGAAAGCTTATGCTCAAATAAACTGGTTAGTCTCTAACGTGCCACTAGTACTCCTTTTCCAGTTGCTAATAGCATCTCAGATACTAATATGTAGTAATTGTAGATAAAATGTTGACTTTTTAACAGTGACCTCTATGTTCACCCTTCTTAACAGGAACTCGTAAATGAGATGCAGCAGGATATTGGTCAGTCTCATTTGCTAACTAAATATTTGCAATATCTAAAACTAATGGGGTGGTCATAGCAGACTAATACTGGAAGGTCAGCATACCCCCTGCCGGCAGCAAGGTTTTAGCAATAATAAGCTAACAACTTTTCAGATGACCTGCAGTGAGTCACTTATGGCCAGGTTTCAAAAGAACCCAACACTCATTGTGGCATTTATAGGAAGTAGCTAGATTTTCCGACTTGTTCAGCTGCCAGGTCGTCCCCTGGTTCTCAAAGGAGCTGCTGAGTGCTGAGCTCTTCTGAAAAAGCCAACCCTAATTGTGGGTGCTAAGCACTTTTGCAAGTCTGGCCTGGAGCCTTGGTGCCTCAGTTTCCCTGTCTCCAAAATGGCAATACCTACTGTACCAGAGAGTATTAGACCGAGTTGTTTTGGGGCTTTGACATCTTTAAAATAAAATGGTAGCCATCGTACGTAGTTCATAACACCCAAGTCCATAAAATGGGTACAATTCATCCTGAACGTAAACCTGTTGACATCTGGAGATACATTAGCAATGAATCTGACCCAACTGTGCTGTGTTTATTAAAGACCACAGCAATCGCCTCTTTAATTACTTAACTGAATACACGAGAAACTGAGAAAAATCCTTTCTGAAGCTTGACTGCTCAGAAGCATGCTGAAATGTCAATGTTCAATTAAAAAAATTGAAAAAAAAAGTGAGTTCACACTGCCTGTAGTCTCACTATTTGACACTGAAATCATTTCAGCAGTTTGCAGTAGAATTTAAATTCATTGCTTGCCTAGGTTTTGAACATGGTGCTGGGAAAAAAAAAAATTCCAAATGGTTATAGTTGTATATAATGTGTATAGTTATTACTCAACTGGGAGGGTTTCTGACGCTAGCTAAATTTGCAAAACCAACCCTCTGCTAAAAAAGAATGAAAACAGGGAGTCTTTGAGAATTTTCATTAAGGACTATATAAAATGACCTTGAAAGGAACAGAATAATAGTAATACACAGCTCTTATGTAGCACTTTTCATCAGTAGATCTCAAAGGACTTTACTAAGGAGAATCATTGTCCCATTTTATAGATGGGGAAACTGAGGCATAGATAGATGAAGCGACTTGCCCAAGGTCACCCAGCAGGTCAGTGGCAGAGTCAAATAGACCCCAAATCAGCCTGATTCCCAGTCCAGAGCTTTATCAATTAGGCCATACCACCTTTCACTCTACATCCCCACTGCCCAGTAGAGGCGGACACATTTATCCTGACTCCTACTGTGTCTCCAGAAGCAATCGCAGCACGAGAATTAGCACCACTATTCTATAGCCTAATGCTAGGTTTCCTGTTTGCAAATCCCAGATAAATATTCCCATGAATGTGAGGACAGAGAGAATTCCCTGGCTTGTTTTCTAGCCATCAACCTGTCGAACAAGAGCTTGATAGAAATGTGTTCAGTTTCAGCCAACAAGATAATAAGGTATTATCCAGTGGGAGGGAAAAACAAAAACAAAACAAAACACAATGCATCTATCATGACTCATTGAACTAAGAACTTCAAAAATTATTTCTTAATAATACAGGAAGGTTTTCAGTTAAAGAGACCAGTGAGATGAATTTCTAGGGCATCAAATTACAGTGCAAAAGTGTTCAGACCAGAGCGGTCACTTGGATTCTCTCTTCTAACCCTGCCAACCAGCAGAAATTGCAAAATCCCTTTTGGGGTGTGGTCTTGAGGGACAGAAGGCCCTAGAGTATTTTACTTGCGGCGTTGAGAATGCTCCTCCCGGGGAGGGTGAACGTCAGAAGAATTGTGGCACCGAATGATGGGAAAGGACTAAACCTCCCCTCCCAGAGTGATCTTTTCAATCAGTGATTTTTTTGTTTCTCCTCAGCCAGAAAGACAGGGAAATGGGGGCACTGGAACCGATTTTTAAAGGCGCTCAGCTCCCATGAAGCAGCTGCATTTTCCAAAGTGCTCAGCACCCACCGTCTCCCACTGAGAACAATGGGACCTGCTGGATGCCAAGTACTTTTGGGGGAGGGCGGGGGAAATCAGATTAGTTATTTAGGTTTCGACTCCTATTTCTGAACATCTTGGCACCCCTAGGTAGTCAGTCAGTAGAGCATCAGGCTTTTAGTCCGAAGGAGCAGGATTGAAGTTCCCGTTTGGACAGCAGTGGCTTTTGGGACTTAGAAGCAAACTTTCCCTGGAGTCCAGTTAGCCTGTGACCGTCCACATTTCCAGGGTGCCTGCCTGGCTCTGCCACCTGCTGGAGACAAACTGGCTGGGCCAGGCACTGGTTTGATCCAGAACACTCTGAAGAGGGTGCAGGATGACCCGCCTTGGATGTGATTACGCATTGTTCATAACTCTAAAAGATCCCCCCCACAGTCCAGATTTTCACACAAGCTGTTACTGTGCCCAAAATGTGACAAACAATCCGTCTCGGCGCTCACTGGAAAAAAAAAAACACAATAAAAAGAAAAACCTGAGAATTCATTCTATTCCCATTAGGGAGAGTGGAAGCTGCCAATAACTCGAGGTTTTATTTTGAAGTGGGTTTGGATTTCTATTTCTGAGTGAGACCAGTAGAAAACGGAGTTTGGGAGCCCAGGAAATTAAAGAAAATATAGGCTCTTCTCCCTTGGAAATGTCTCCAAGGACATTAATTACACTCTCCAAAGGTTTACAAGTTTGGAGAGTTTGCTGGGGAGGCATATTTTGCCAGTCTCTCACAGTTATAGGTTAAAGTAAAACAAAAAGAGAAACGCAGATGCAGAATCTCTGATGTTTTGGTTCCATGCGACATGGAAGAGAAAACCCTTGCAAACAGTGCTACGCAGCTGTCACCGTTACGAAGTCAATATTTTCCATAAGATTACATACAGTTGCCATAGTTAGGTCTTGACTTCAAGTACAGTGAAAGCCACAGAATCTCAGATACCAACCACCTTGAGGTAAGAGTCAGCATCTGCCCACAGTTAAGTGGGGACCTGGGTACTAACACATACAGTAGAGCTCATTTTTATTCTGTTCAAAATTATTTCTGTTACAGGAGAGCCCCAACCAAGGTCCCGGTTGTGTTGTGCAAGGTGCTGTACAAATGCATAGTGAGAGACAGTCTATGCCCCCAAAAGAATACAATCTAAAGAGACAAGGCAGACACACAGTGGGAGAGGGGAAATATCTTAGCTCCAGGTGCTGGGGCCTCCCCTATGTAGGAAGTGGGTGGGGAGGGTGGGACATTTCTCAGGGCACCCTGGGCTGAGAGTCACCCTTTTGCTACCTGCCTCCAGCACGAGGGAGTCTTGCCTATGCCAGCTGGGTGCTGGCTCCCTAACACAACCAGCCTGTCAGCCACTCAAGCCCTGTCCTCTGGGCTACACACACCCTGCCAGTAGACCACGGAAACACCCTAGTCTCATAGTCCTTTGAAAGCGTCTCCCTGCAGTAACCAGCCCCTGGTTATTGGATGCCCATAGAAACCCCAGATCCTCCATTCCCAGGGTAACAGCGTATAGCACTTGAGTTCAGGTACAGTGAAACAAAAGGAAATCTATTGTAAGACATGACGATTCAAACAGAAACAGGTGAGGGATGGAAACAAGTGGTTACATCCAAAACAAGTCATAAAACATGAGCTAGGTCCTACCCTTATTGATAGTTACCCTATATTAGCTAGGGTAATAAGGCTGACTCAGGCTTGCAGGGCCCAGGCTAAGGGGCTGTTTAATTGCAGTGTAGACATTTGGGCTTGGGCTGTAGCCTGGTCTGAGGACCTTGAGAGGTGGGAGAGTCCCAGAACTCGGGTTGCAGCCTGAGCCTGGATGTCTGCACTGCGATTAAGCAGTACCTTAGCCCGAGCCCCCATCAGCCCAAGTCAGCTGGCACAGGCCAGCCCCGGGTGTCTAACTGCAGAGTAGACATACCCAAAGTCAGTGGTAGATTTTATGCCCGGACAATTTGGGGGCCCGTGCAGGACTGCCGAAACCTGCTTAGAAGTGGGGGGAGCTATTGGTGCTGGAACTGTGGCCCCTCCCCTTGCTCCGCCTGTCCCCCCTGGGGCCCACGCCCCCTGGCCAGGCCAGAAGCTTGAGCTGAGCCAAGGTAAGAGCTATCTAGGGGGACTGGGATGCTGTGGGGAGCTCTGGATCCTCCACCTGCCCTGGATGGGGGCCGGAGAGCAGCCCCCGGCTAGTGTCCCTGGCCCCTGGGGTGCACAACCCAGGGCAGGTGGAGGATCCAGGGCTCCCGAAATGGTCCAGGCTCCCTAGGTGGGCCTCCTGGGTGACTGCACCATGGTCTGTGTGTGTGTGTGTGGGGGGGTGTGTGTGTGCACTGCCGACTAGCAGGGGAGCACCGCAAACTCACAGAGGTGATGCATGGGGGGCGCGTGCCCAGACTTCTCCCTGCTTCCTCCCAGTGGAGGAATGGGGGGGGGGGGAGGGGTGTCAAGCGGTGACACACAGATACTGCTAACCCCCTCCCCGCCTCAGCATTCCTCTGCACCCCCTAGAGGGCTCTGCGGAGGGGAGCGAGGAGCAACACCAGGGCTCCCTGAACCCAGGAGCACTATTGCTGCAGGAGATCCTGGGAAGAAGTGTCCCTCTGGGGCAGAGCACCACCACCTAGCTCTCATATCGTGCTTTTCACCAGCAGAACTCAGCACTTCAGACAAAAGAGGAGGGTCTGGTTTTACCATGGATGGGGAGCACAGAGAACTGTTGCAAGTTGAACCCAGGTTTCCTGAGTTGTAGCATAGTGCTCTATGCACTGGACCACACTGCCTGGCAAGGACACTACCTTGGGTCAATGCACCCATGTGCTGCCCTTTAACCAAGGCTGTGTCAGGCTAGTCCTCAGTGAGTCTGATACATTGAGCGTGGCATGATTTATACAATACTTAGCTTTGGGGGATGAGGGATTTTTCATTTTTGAGCAAAAATATTCTGATCTATTTTTCACATTCAGACATTTTTCACTTAATTGAAAAGTGACAACTCATTTTGCTCAAACTTTAATAAAAATCCACCCTTGGTGCTGAGACAAGCATGAAAAATGTCAACCCAAAAATAATTTGTTTGGAAAAAAAAAAAAACCCAGGGGGAAGAGAATTGGGGGCTGGAAGGGAACTTGGAGCTCGACCTCAATTATCTTGAACACTATTGAGCCCACTGCTATATAGGATATTTCACCTTGGTTTTCATGTATTATTGGTGACTGTTGTAATGACAAATGATACATAATCCAGCAACACTGTATCTTGCTCCTCCATTCCTTGCACAGCCAGCTTTGCAAACCAAGCTGTCAAAAATCATGAATCAGGGCTCCCCCAAACATCATGAGACGGACTTAAAAACCATGAGATTTTTAAAATATACCCAGTGGTGGATTCTCTTTACTTCCCTGCAGGCTCAAGAATCAGAGGGCAATCATCCCTCTAAGCCTTTTTTCCAGCAATTATGAGGGCTAGAAATATTTTTTTAACGAAAGTGGAGATTCTTTTGTAATAACATAACATGACTCCAGCAGTTGCGGCTTCAAGGAAAAAAAAACCCAACAAATGTCAAAGATCAAAGATAAAAATCATGAGAGTTGGGAGCAGTGCGTGTTCCTATGCTGTAGTCCTAAACATGCAACAAAAAAACAAAACAACCCACTCCCATTGCATTTTTGCTTTAAATTTGTTAGTGCTCACACCAGTGTTGGGTGTGGTATAAATATACTTTGATAGGCAGACTTCAGGGGGAGTTATATGTATGTAATGAAGTAAGAATTGGAAACCTATATTAGATATATTGCAATACAGTGTCATTAAGTATATAGGTTTCAGAGTAACAGCCATGTTAGTCTGTATTTGCGAAAAGAAAAGGAGGACTTGTGGCACCTTAGAGACTAACCAATTTATCTGAGCATAAGCTTTCGTGAGCTACAGCTCACTTCATCGGATGCATACTGTGGAAAGTACAGAAGATCTTTTTATATATACAAACCATGAAAAAATGGGTGTTTACCACTACAAAAGGTTTTCTTTCCCCCCACACCCCACTCTCCTGCTGGTAATAGCTTATCTAAAGTGATCACTCTCCTTATAATGTGTATGATAATCAAGTTGGGCCATTTCCAGCACAAATCCAGGGTTTAACAAGAACGTCTGAGGGGCGGGGGGGCAGGGGGGTGGTAGAAAAAACAAGGGGAAATAGGCTTGAATAGAGACTGGGAGTGGCTAAGTCATTATGCAAGGTAACCTATTTCCCCTTGTTTTTTCCTTTTGTAGTGGTAAACACCCATTTTTCATGGTTTGTGTGTATAAAAAGATCTTATCTACTTTCCACAGTATGCATCCGATGAAGTGAGCTGTAGCTCACGAAAGCTTATGCTCAAATAAATTGGTTAGTCTCTAAGGTGCCACAAGTCCTCCTGTTCTTATTAAGTATATAGCACATGGGACGCATCTCAGTGAAATGTAAGGCAAAGTGGCTTTTTAGATGAGCCTGGGGCACTTTTGCATAATCTGAAAACCTAATAAAAAATATTCCCATTGCTGAGAATTGGGGTGAGCCCAAAGATTTAATAGCAAAATGTTCTAGTGATGCCTCCGGGTACTAGTGTTTTTTTTTTTAAACTTAAGATATATTACGTTACATTTACTAGTAGCGCGCCATGAAGTATTGTCATAAATAACATAAACGACAATTGTCAGAACAAATGGGTGCAGTACATTTTGTGATGTACTGTCCTTGTTTGCGTGTGCATGCCAGTTTGCTTGCTTGCTAATTTGCAGTAGCTAGTCACTGGCAGAAGGTTTCCTGGCCATTAATGTGAATTAGTGAGGTCCTACAGTATGCTTTTCTTTTGCAGTTTGCCATATCCTTGACAAATAGAATAAAACTGGATTTTTTATTTCACACTTCTATGCAAATCCTGGGCAGATGTCCAAGCAAGTAAGAAATGGCTAACAGAGTCATTCCAGGCCATACAAACTAAATTAAAAAACTGTTTTGGTCAGCAGCTGCAGGCATCACTGGGGCAAATCAATTTACTGCAGCTGTGATCTGCTATTTAAGGCTGGGGCCTTAAGCAGATTAATCGAGGAAGCGTGTTAAAGGTTATAAAAGTCAGCATCACTAAGTTCATGAAAGTTTTTTTCTAGTGCAAATCCATAACGTTACATTCTGCATCTCAAAAGCTATCACATAAGCCTCTTCATTAAGCCAGGGTATGCCTATACCTTGGTATTTAAACCAGCATGAAGGTCCTAGCTCATTACTTGAAGCCTCTCTTATGCTCTAATAAAACTTTGAAAGGGTGAAATGTCACAAAGGAGAAAAGAACAGTGTTATACTGATGAAGAAAATTTAGGAATTCCATCATGAGGGCTTTAACTGATATGGTGACTTAAATCAAGAAGCTAATGCCAAACCAATATTCTCCCACACAGCCAATCTGTAACTGTGAATCCGTTTGCTGTTAAAAAAAAAAAAAAAAAAAAAAAAAAGAGAGAGAGACTGTCTTCATTCCTGGAGTGCAGTAGAGCTCATCTCTATAGACCAGTCATGGCTGAATTGGTCCTAAGACTGGCTTTAGATACAAGTAACCAACTGTGGATGCTGAGTTATTGGGCCAATAACAAATAGGTTCTAATCCAGAGCTCATTGAAATCCCATTGACTTGGCTCGGATAGCCTAGCAGTATATTAAGCTGAAGTGGAAGGGAGGTGAAGACATTCTAGGAAGTATTGGGTGTATCCTCCATTGGGGAAAAAATTAAATAACCCTTGGAAAAATGAACCAAAGTTTTGCAAAGGGCAAGAAATGTGCTCTCCAAAATATTTTAGTGAACTCCACAGCCGTCGTCTTTTGCAGACTGGGAAATACACAGAGGTAGGTTGAGTCAATCCAAAGACAGGGACAATCACACTGAATTCCCTCGGACTGGTGGCAGAATTTTAATGAAGGGCTTAACAATGAATTTTTAACTCATGATCCCCCTGCAATCCCATCACCAGAGTCATTATCTAATTTAAACCAAACCACTTGGGTGGGTTTATAAAAAACACTTCAGTGAGAAATCTCACAAGAAGAGGACCTTTCACCAAGACTGCCATTTCTTCCTTCTTTCCTTACCCAGGTCAGAGATTCCTCAGGGCCGAAAGGTCTCTTCCCCATTTGCATGCCTCTGATGCTCAAGAGCCAGGTGTTCTATTTCTCAATATACTTTAATCAAACAAGCATAAGGAGAAGGAAAATGGCCTTGTGATTCATCTTGGGATCCAGGAGACAAACCCACAGCTCCACTGTCCAAGGGTGACCGTGGCCAAGCCAGTTTAGGCCAGATTTTTAAAAAGTATTTAGGTGCCTACTGGGATTTTTAAACGCATCTAAACAAGTTAACTTTAATTTAAAAAGTTTTACCCTTCGTCTCTCCATGCCTCAGTTCCCCATCTCTAAAGTAACACGTCCTTTCTCTTACCTTTATTTAAATTCTTCAGCTCACATTTCTTACTGTGCTTGTAATGCACCTAGCATAGTGGGGTCCTGATTTTGGTCAGAGCCTGGGAGCTACGGTGATCCAGATGATTATTAACATATTTTGAGGGGGAATGAATCTGAGTTCTCTATGGTTTGTACGGTATAGATCAGATATGAATAAGCAGCCATATATATGTTTGGTAGTCAATACACAACTGAGCAAAAGGAACCCTCTCCTGAAATATGCTTACCTAAGGAAAAGGGATCAGTTTGACAGGTAATTTCTAATCAAGAAGAGAAACTGGGCATGGCATTGCTTCTACGGCCAGTAGACAGAATTTTATTTAATTCCTATCCCAGTGAATGGTCAGCACTTATTTTAGCCTCTGTGTAGTGCAGCTTTCAGCACTATTGATCATGAAATGTTAATATAATGCTTGGAACCGTATACTGGTATTTCAAGAACAGCAGCAGATTGATTTAGATCTTAGCTGCCCCACAGGGACTAGTCCTTATTGTCTAGTGCGTCCCCCCCCTCCCACTTCAGCCCAGCAGGCTACTGCACAGGGAAATGTCCCACGCTTGAGTTTACTCAGAATCTATAGGCCACGCTGCCCTTTATGCTATTCTCCATTACAGAAGGTCAGCGTCTCTCAGGAGCTCTCTGGTGCTCTATGGATTTATTTTGCTTTTACCTCTTTTGATGCTGCCTACCCTGCGCGGCTTCTTCCTCCAGCTCTGCCTGACATCGAAAACTAGATGTAATCAAGTCTCCCACAATTAAATGCACCGAAACTTGAAATTATGAGGCTTAACCACCTAACCAGGCTCATAATTAACAGCCATTTCCATTTGCTTTTGACAGACAACTTTTTGATCAAATCTCAGCCTCCAGATTAATTTGGACCGCGGCTGGCCTTTTGAATCATATCGCATTGCCATCCCCTTCCCCATCCCTCCTGGCTCCATCCCAGGAGCGCCGCCTGTCTTTGCTTGTGTTTGTCTCGTAATAAGATTGAAATCCTGGTTTGCACATCGATTTCTCTTCCCCCTCAAACAACTTGATTACTGCAATTCCCTTTTAGCTGGCCTCTCTTCAACTACTATATCAAATTGCAATATGTGCAAAGCTAGGGCTGCTAGATGCCTGACCTACATCAAGTCACAGGGACAGACCAGCCTTGCTCTGGTTTCATTCAGTTGGCTCCATGTCACATTTCGCAGTTAGTTCGAGATGACTAGAGCCTGCTCCAAAAGCCACTGAAATCAGTGGAAAGGCTTTGGATCAGGCCTTTAAAGCTTCACTTAGTTTTGAGCCTTCACATTTGAGAAATATGTTCACTCCTTAACCCTGCACTCCCAGTCCTCCTGATCAGACGGGGGCAAACAGGCCCAGCTTAAAATTAGACTGAACTAGCCTGTGAAATTGGTACCAAAGTTCCCTCTTTTGGTCTCAAGACAGAGGGAGCTCCCCAAGAAATTGATCCTGCTCTCAGCATGGGACCAAATGGAGTTTTTGAAACCACAACATTCAAACAGACATCACTGTGTTATCAGGAGATTTATGTGCTACATTTATAGGGTGGACGATTTTTCAAAAGCACCGGAGGGTTTAAGGAGCAGGAGGCCCCTGAAAAATCAGTGGTTCTCCAGACAAGAGGAAGGAGCTCCTAATGAACACGAAGAGTAAGGAAGAAAGCAGATTAATAAATCCAAAAGAGAAAAAGCAGAGGTCCTCAAACACAGTAAAGGATTAGACTGCAGAAGTGACGGAGCACCGAATGCAGCCAGGGGACCATCTGGAGACTCTGAAGTAACATGCACCTCGCAGCGCTAGGATTTCACTACATTTGCTTTGAGGCAAGTTTAAAACCCCCCCACACCTGAGTGACTCAGGCCTGGACAACACTGCAAAGTTTTACCAGCATAACTGTGTTCATCTGAGGGGTGACTTTCTGCCAGTGGAGTTTTACCAATAGGAGTCCTCGTGTAGATGAGCTACACTAGCATAAAAGGGCTTACCCTGGGGTAACTGCTTCCAGACGAGAGGGGTTTTGCCACTTCAACTCCACTAGTATAAAGTGACAAAACGTTTAAACGCAGAAAAGCCCTCGGGGAGCCTATGTCTGATTTCCAAAAGGCTTCGGCACTAGGCAGCCTAAGTTTCGCTAACATTCAGTGGGCCGCCAGTGCTCCTAAGCCAATGGAAGGCCAGATGCATAAAGGTATTTTGATGCTTAAAGATGCAGATAGGTGTCTCGATGCTTTTGCATCTAACTCCCATTGAAACCGGGAGCTAGGGATGTAGGCTCAAAAAAACTCCAGTGCCTAAAGCACAGGTCCATGACCGCCCCCCCACTGGGCTGTGGCCCAACACTGCAGGTGCAGAGACCTGTTCGGCACTGAGTTGTTTGCTGCACAAGTCCCCTAGGCACCTAAGGCTCTGCCTCTCTGAGGCCTAAGCCCCAGCGTGCTCTCAAGCCATGTGAAGAAAGGCATTCTCCCAGCTCTCTCACCTGCAGGCTCCCATCCAGTTAGGCAAGCTGCAAGCATGCCTAACTCCACATGAAATGGCAGTGATGGAGGAATTTACCCAGCACATGGGAGACCCCAGTTCAATCCCTGCCCCCACAGGGAGAAAGGGCGTGAATAGGGGTCTCCTACATCTCAGGAGAGCACACTAACCGCTGGGCTGTAGGATACTCTGAGTGGGTCTCTCTCAGTTTCGCCCATTGCAGCTTTGTAAAAATAGGGCATGGTTATGCCGTTTGTGAAAGAAGAGTGCTATAGCGTTCCATTACATTGCAAGTTAAAGACAAGGGTCTAACATGAGGCTCCTAGGGCAAATTTTCAAATGTGTTCAACACCTGGTAACTCCCATTGAGAACAATGAGCGTTGAGCACACTTGAAAGTCTGGTCGCTTCCTTTGGGTGCCAAAATGGATGCTGAACACTTATGAAAATCTGGCTACTTACTTCAGTGCCTAGAGCGGGTCAGATTAAGGCTCCAGCTCCTGGAGTCACTTAATCAGACTCAGCTTGTCTTTTGACAAATGTGTTCCTAGCTACATGGATGCACAGAAGAGCTTGAGAACATGTTCCAAGTAAATTGGTGCCTGCCTGAGTTTGCAGACAGCCTGAAACAATAGCTCAAAGACTGATCAGCACCCTCTATCTTAATTCTGAAACTTGCTGCCACCCAAAGGAGGGGAGCAGCCTGGGCTAGGTGCAGTGAGCCAGGTGTCTATATTTGCGGGGGTGACAAATCCCCATTTTTGTTGTTACTTTTTTTGGCACAGGAGTTTTGGCGTCATTTTGGGGCCAGGCCTGTGCCTTTTTGGGGGCAGCGGGGAGTGGAGGGGGGGTCTTAAACTTGGCCCTGTGCCTAATTGGGTGCAGATCCCTTTGGAAAACCTGGCCCACAGGGCTCAAGTGCAGCTGAGCTGGAGGGTGTCAGAATGTCATATCTGCAGCATGGGGGTGGCAGTATGTCTGGGTGAACCAACAGTGGGTCTAACTCCTCCAGGCTCAGGGATTCTCCCTTCTGGAGACGGGGCAGCGTCTAGCTGATATGCGTTGGGGAGCAGAGCAGTGCCCTCAGGAGGGCACAGAGGGGAAGCGCAGCATTCGTGAGGCAAGATTGCCCATGCCGTTCCTCCACCTAAGCAAACGTGCAGAGAGCCAGCCCGATCTGCACAGTGTGGATTCTTCACCTTCATTGCCCCCGGGGTCCCCTTCCCAGATGTGCACTCTACTGCTCAGTGAGGTCTGCTCGACAGACCCGGGCCGTTGAAGGCTTGGCTCAAACCAGGCGAAGCGATACAAACAAGACAGAGTCGACTACATAGGGCAATTATCCCCATGGTGCCATCGCTGCCTTTGTCACCTCCCCACTGGGCCCTGATATAGGTACTGCAGTACCAGGCACATGGCTTGCAAAGCGTCTGCTAGTCCCCATGCACCAGCTAGGCTCAATGGCGTGACAGACGTGAACGGTTGGATTGTGCTTGAACCGGCACAGGCATAGAGAAGGAGGGAGAGGATTCCCGTCAAACCAGAGCAGCAGTTGGGCACAGACTTGTCATTGCACTGCCCGTAGCATAAGGATTTCCGAGGCTGGTGCCCACAGGAGTGCTAGCTCCCCGTCAGAAGGTTTGATGGATTTCTTTGGGGCAGGGTGGTGAAGACTGTGGGGTTGAGAACAAGGGAGTCCCTTGTTAAAATGTTGGCAATACATCCCTGGCACAGAAGTACAAAATACCCTCAGCAGCTTCCCCCTACTGCCCAAGCAGGCTGCCATGAGCAGCAGCAACCAAGTAGGAGACAGAGTCCATGGCACAGCATAGGGGCACACTGCATTTTAAATATTTAAAGAGGTAATCACTCTATTTGCAAAGAGAAAAGGGTAGTTCCAGGAAAACTCCTGTCACTCTCAACAAACCACTGGCCAGCACTCCAGGGAGGACGAAGAACTCTCTCCTGAATCAGCTCTACGATTACTCTCAAAGCCTTTAGTAAGTGACGTAAAGCCCAAACAAAGCTAGTCCCTGCTGTATCATCCTTCAGAGAAGATCACCAGAAGTTCTCACTCTGTTTTTCTTTAGAGCTCAGTTTTATAAAATAACTGTTAATAATGGTAGAAGAGGGACTCACCGGCCAGCATGCACCTAGGTGAGGCATAGCAGAGTCTGATCCACGTGGAGCTTTAATGGTCCTGGGGTGATGTCTCTCTCTCAGCCCCCCAGCTACATCACTGTAAAGTCTCATCACTTCTAGGGGGGGTATCAATGTTCCATACAAACAACATCCCCCACAACTCTAATCGACAGGACATCTTCCAACCAGGCTGTGCACCTCTGCAGTCCCACTGTTTTCTCAGAGCAGCAGGTTCCCTCCCCCAGCAACCCCCACAGAATGCAGAAAACCCCAAACAAAACAAACTCAGCATCTGCCTGTCTGAGCTTAAGCTTTCAGTCCCACTCGGATCTCCCCAGCAACTTGTTCATGCTGCAGAGCACCAACCTCCAGAGATACTCCCCTGGATCCTAGCCCCTTTCCCAGAGCCAGCCACCAGGGTTGGTTCCTAATCTACAACGTCTCCCTAGCTCCTTTCCCAGAGCAAGGGAATTCTAACCCTCTCTCTGTCCTGTGTCCTTAGCCTAGGCTTTGCCCTGTAGTTTTCACTTCTTCCCCAGCTGGCTCTGATCACCAATCATGCCTGATGCCACCCTCTAGGTACAGCAAGGTAGGCTAACTGAGCTCTCAGGCTCCTGTTAATCCTTGATTCACCAGCGACGGGTTTACACGCCATCACAATGTTGTTAAACAGGTTAGGTACAAATAGCGAGTATTACAGCTGGTGAGCAAAACTCAAACGAGGCATTTTTTTCATTGGACTTTAGCCAATTCATTGAAATCAAAACATTTCACTGAGACTGTTCAATTTCAGCTGAGCTTCCCTGGAACCCACGCAGCATCCCACTGGAAATCTGTCCTATTGCCTGGCCCTGCTCCTGCAGCCGGATGGCCTTGGAGTTAGCGACCCTTGGGTCTCCAGGCTCCGGAGCACAGGGGCATCCTGCCAGGCTCTCCTAGAGCCAGAGCTCCTTTTCCTTTTGCAGAAAATTTTGGAACATTTCATTTTCATTCCAAACCGGGATGAACCCACATTTTGAAATGCTTTGCAAAACAGCCCCAAACACCTTGCTCTCCTCAGTACCTTGCAGCTACCAAAAGGCATTCATGTGTAGTGTTCAGGGACCATTCTCATTATTTAGTCTGACTTCCTGCCAGAAAATGCCACTCAGCAAGTCCTGCCTCACGCCCAAGAATATCTTGTGGTTGAGCTACAGCCTCAAAGCTTTCCCATCAACACCACCAAAAAAATCCAACTAGGTCAAAGGTCCACAAAGGGACTGGGTTTAGTGCCTAAGTCCCTTTGTGGATCTGGACCTAGACACTCAGCTGCATCTGTAGGTGACTAAATACTTCCAAAAGTCTGGCCCCAATGCCTGTTGTCTCTGTTGAAAATCCCTGCCTTAATGAATAGGACTGACCCTGTGCATTATTTGAGGGAAATGATGTAAGAATGTGTTTGGAGGCAGAAATTGATCTTTAAGTTGTTGGGAAAACTTAAGCATCTTTCCTGTAAAGAAGCTCCACCAGAATGTCTTTCCACGTGCAGAAATGCACATAATCATTAAAGCAAAAAATGTGGAATTAAGCATCATCCTAAAGATTCTCAGGTGAGTAAACCAGCAGGGCTAATGACTTTTTAATATCCTTTTATGCCTTTGGGAAGTCTGCTAGCATATAAGGAGCATTATTTCGTTTTCAGGTTCTATTAATACATTTGTTTTTCTCTTTCATTTCACAGAGTCCCTCCAGAGCAGCTACCCAGTTGGGCTTGTTTTGTATTTGCTGAAACATATTCAAGTAAATCACAGATATTGGCTTAGTAACAGAGTTGAAAGTCGGTGAGTATAATACCTTCCTATTCGCGCAAAGCAGTTTTATCCTGCCTGACCTGCTCTTTTTATGACTCAGAAGAAGTTGTGTGATCATTGAGTTAATTTTCCTCAAATAAAACCCCTCAAAATTAAATTAAGCTACGGGGAATTGTGTGAAATAAAAATAAAAGCAGAGTAATATGCACATTTTAAGTAGCTATTTCTGCCTGTATTTGAGCAGAGTAAATTACTTCATTCTTTTCATTCTTGCGGTTGAACATTAGAGGGATATTACAGCACTAGTTGGAAGAGTTCAGCATTGTTTTTTAAAAAGTGGGAATATGCCTATGCTTTGACACACCGTTCCCAGCAAATATAAGAGGTCCCATTTGCATCTGTAGATTCACCTTTATTTTATTCTAACAATTAAAAAAAAAATCGCATCAGACAAAACTTGTGCCATTGTAAAAGAGGCGGACTTGTGTTGATACAGAACAGGGAATGAATGGATGGGATTAGATGAAGATTACCCATTGGATTCAAAACCGTAAACCCTACCAGACATTCCAGCAGGAAACTGCTCAGTATTATCTTGTATGAAAATATCCTTATTTCATATGACAATCCGTGCATCATTAGACATGACAGGTATTCCAAAATGCCACACATTCAAGGGTGGATAACAGGTATCTTGCAACGTAGTGTCACCAAAGAACTGGGTTCAAAAATGAGCAACATCCCGGAAACATATACACTTTGGAATCACTGGTTGAATTCAGTGTTTTAAGGTGTTTATATTTCACTCCCTAAGTACAAATGGTGCAGCTGCTAGTGTGGAATGGAAAATGGTTTTCCCAGCCCAGGAACATTTTCAAAATTTTTCCTCTGCCCCATCTCAAAAGCTTTCACGAACCAGAAGTTTCAGATTGGGCCAACTGAAATGTGGCGTCTGACGGGCTCTGCTCTTGCAAGTCCCCTTCCAGTCCTGCTCTATTCCACTCTCTGGCTGCAGGGCCATTGATCCTCTTTGTGCTGGCCTGTATCCAACTGAGGAGCAGTCCGCCCTCATGCCATGTCCTATTCTCCTTCCTAGGCTCTCTCCTGCTTCAGGATCCCCACACAACCACCAACTCCTTTCCTAGGACAGTCCTTTTTCAAGGGTCTCCTCCCCTCCTCCTCCCCCAACTGGCCAAGAGAGGAACCTGAATCTGATTTCCCCACTCCTGCTGACCTGTCCCCCTCTGGAAGCGGAAGGCAAATCATGAATCTGCTGCACAATAGATTTATCCCACCCGCCACCCATTGAGCAGCTCGGCACCAAGGGCCAAACCTTGCTTGCTTTGCTCCTGCGACGGCTCAGCTCAGCCCCGGTGATTGTCAGCTGCTCTGTTTGGCATGGGACACTTCTGGCTTTGTGTCTGGGTCCTAGCATCCCAGCACGGTTGGGCACAGCGTCCAGAGGCACCCCTGTTCTGTAAGCTTACGACGACAGCAGCGAACGTTTCTGTCAGAGGATTTAAAATGCAGGGTGGCCCTACTTCTCTATTGCCCTGCACCTTGTTTAGCCATGTCTGCAGTGCAAAGTGGGTGTAAAAGGAGGTTACATCAGAAGGGCACTGTTTTACACTCCCTCGGCACTCAGTTTGCCCCGTTGTAAATAATTCCACAAGGTGCAAATCAAGAGAGAATAAGACTCGTATTCCAGTAGTCCCAGGAAACTGCCCCTTCCCCCCCACCCCCGATCATTATGGAAAATTATGTCAAAAGTAAGTACAACATTCAATTATTTTGTATTTAAAATGTTTCACTTCAAGTGCACTACAGATTTTATGGTTAGCGTTTGGTTCGATGAATTTTCTGAGGAACAGCCTGGGCCACCATTCCCTTCCATCTGAGTCTAGACCTTATTTTTATGATGTGGTCAGCTCCTAAGTGTATTTACATTCCAACATGTTCTAGAAGAACGATCAATTCCAATTAGATTACCCTGTATTAGGATGTAAAAGTCCCCAATCTCGTCATTTTGTGATTCGGTGCAGTGATGGGAACGCTGAGGGGGTGACATTAAAGAAAAATGACTTTGAGCTCTCCTAATCTATAGCGTAATGATTACATTACCACTAATAAGATTAATGCTCACTTTTAGATCTGTATCCCTATAAACAGGTCCTTAAATTGTCCCAGCCACACACAAAGAATCCTCCAAGGCGAGGAGAAAGGTGGAATGCATCCTACAAAAATTCTATTATGATCTCCTGTACCTTTTAGGGTTTCTTTTTAAAAATGCTTTCATCTCCCCCCTGCAGAGTTTGCCAAAATAGCTGTGTAAATAGCATGCACCTCTAAAATTAGCTTCCGCCTCCGTGATTTATTCAGGGATAATGTAAGCCAGACACTGCCACAACTTGATCGCCTCAGAGGTACTAAATCGTGGCACGAGTGAAAAGTCTGGTCTGGGGCTGAAGGAAGGGACTAATTATAGGGAAAGCTGCTTGGTGAGGAAGGATGGTGCAGTGGTTAAGCCACTAACCTAGGACTGGGAGATTCAGCTTCAGCCTGTGTAACGTTGGCCAAGTCACTTAGGACCAGATTTTTTAAGCTAAATAGGTGCCTAAAGAAGCAGTCAGCCCCCTCCTTCCCCCCCGGGGAAATCAGAAAGTCAGCACCTTTGAGAGGAAGGACTAAAAGGCTGTGACACTCCACCTGTAAAGAGACTGGGGAGAAACCCTGCAGGAACAGGGATAGGATGGAGAAGGTCTAGAGGCCTGCGAGGGAGAGCCCGGACTAAAAGGGGGCCGAGATGGTTACAAGCTCTCCAGGCAACGAGGCCTGAGAGAAGACCTGAAGAAATCAGGCACGAGACTGAGAAACTCCCCAGGCCTGGGAGAGACCCTGCTCAAGCAGGGGACAGAGAAACCAGGAAGGTGATGGGACAGAGTGGGAAGCAGTCCAGGGAATTCGGCAGCAGCAGCTATTAAAGAAAGCCGCACGTGGCGGCTACCTGCTGTTGGGCCCTGGGTGGGGACCCGGAGTAGTGGGCGGGCCGCTGGGGAAGAGGCCTAAGCCCCAAGAAGAGGATAAGAGTCCGCACTGAAAGCCTGAGAAAGGGGCTAGAATTGAAATAGGCCCAGAGACGGGGCTGAAGACCCGGGCGAGGGCTGACCATTTGTTGGACTTTTTGTTCCCCCGAAAGGGGTTCATCCATTTTAGATTTTGTGAGACTCAGCAGGTGGGCTGAGCCACTGAAGTCCTGCCTAATGAGGGCAACAGCCGACAGGGGGCACCGCGGAGAGAGAGAGTGTGCAGGTTTGCACCCACCCAACAGGAGGCGCTCATGAGAGGTGAGTGCACACCGTCACCCTGCATCTTTAGGTGCCTCAATATCTTTTAAAATCTGGCTCTTAGCCTCTCTGGGCCTCAGTTTTCCATCTGTACAATGGGGAAAATAGCACTGCCCTACCTCAGAGGAGTGTTGTGAGGATAAATACAATAAAGCCTGTGAGGTGTGCAGATCCTACAGCACTGGGGGCCATCCAAGTATGTTAGATCACTGTTCTGCAGAGAACATTCATGAGAAGAGCAAACTGGGCACACTGCGTTGTGAAAAGCTGGGGTGTTCTCCAGAGAGAGGTACGAAGGTCCCCGGAGGCCTTGTCTGGCGCAACCAAGCTTTTCATTAACGGTGGCTTTTTGGAGGAGGGAGCAGGCCCATTGCTGCAGGGAGGCATGTGGTGATGCCATCGGCTTCCTGCCTCCCCTGTCAGGCGGCTGCTCTGCCCTTTAGCAGCACCACTCTGAGACTGAAAGACTGCAGTAAAGTGGCCATTTTTCTGGATTTCTCCGGAAATCTGTGTGTACAGACCTTGGCTTTATTCCCATCTCTACCACTGCAGAGTGACCATAGATAACGCACTTCCCCTCTGTGTCTCTCTCTCCCCTAGCTGTTGGGCTACAGGGGTGAAGATTTATGGCTTGTGCTCTATAGGAGGCTAGGGCAGATGATTCAAATGGCCTCTTCTGCCCTGCAATGGGGTGTACAAACCCTTCACTGGAAAAGAAGGGGTTAAAGAGCGAGTTTGGGCTCACCTGCAAAGCATGTAGGGCTGGAGGAGGAGCATAAAAGAACAGAACAGCTCAGCCAGAGGTGGAGATAAATAGACCTTATGCTCTTAGCTCCTTAGAAGGAAGAACTGCTAGGGGTCCAGTTGCCCGGGACCTTTGGCTATTGGGACTCTACCAGACCTGTTGAAGGAAAAATGGACACTTAACACTCCGAAAGTCTGAGATTAACCTTGGCCTCATTTTGTTTAATGTCTTCACTTTGCCCTTTGGGAGCAGGGGGCTGGTGGGAAGTAACTCAGGGAAGCAACACTTCTGGGGAGCAGACCTTTGTTGCCTCTCCCATGGCCCTTGATTGGAACCTGGTGGAGAGGACAAGCTGGGTTCCCTTACCCACAACGAAAGCTGTGAGCCTACCCTGGTACAAGAGAATCTGAATGGGGGAAAAGGCCCCCAAACCAAGGAAGTAGGAACCTTGAGACATAGACTCAGAGGGGGCTCGAAGACCCCTTGACTGATTCAAGCTATCCACTGCAGCAAACTTTGCATATCCCAAGAGAGGTAAGGCGCTACGTGACTCGCTTGTCAAGCCTCTAAAGCTAGCATTCTCTGCATGAGGCCCGAACCCGACAGCAGACGACCAACTCGGGGCAGACTCATCACAATCCTGCTTCCAGACTTCAGGGGGTGTGGCACACTGGTTGTGATTGGCCTACTACATGCCCTTAAAATCTAAGATTAAATATTCACAGTGCACCCCCGCAAACTCAACATCGCAGCTGGTGTTCTTGGCGGGATTCTCTGCTGGGAGCTCAGGAGATGAGTGGATATGTGGAATGAAATGCCTTCTTCTTTCCAGGTTAGAACTGAGAGATACTTCACTCCTTCTTCCCATATTGCACTGATTCTGTGGATTATCTGAAGACTTCTTTCTCCAGGGCTCTTAATTCAGCACCTACAAACTTTACATTCAAATACTACCCATGCTGGAGGTATGTTGCTAATTATTTAATTGTGAATCATTTAAAATATACATTGCTTACGGGTTCTGTTCAGTCCTCAGTCTGTGGCTGGTGTCTCTTCACCACTTTATCTAAGAGACGTTTTTAAATGTTCTAGCATGGGTTTGGGGGGGGGGGGCTTGCTGTAATATTTACATTTTTTCTGCCCTTGAGCCACAGACAGAAAGAGATCCCTGCAGCTAAAAGTTTTTTCTTTTTTTTTTTTTTTTTGTGGTGTCAGTTTTCTATAGACAGTACTCGAGTAACTTTTGGAGACTGCAATTTATATCTGTGTGTGTGCGCGCGCATCACACACAATCTGCTAATGAGGTCTCAATATGGATTGTGAACTTAAATAGCTGGAAGGTGTACACATTTTCAAATGTGGTTGATCTAAAAATTGTGCATGCAATATGGAGCCATTTGCTCTGACGTAAATTGGGTGTTAGTGTTTCCACACACGTATTCAACTATTCCTTTTCCATGTGTGCATTTGCACCGCAGCAAATATAAGTTACCTTGCATACCTCAGAATTGCTTTTTTGCATTAGCAGCAGAGCACACTCTGTTGAGACTGTTCCATGGTAGCGTTTACTCCACCAGAGTGTGTATTGTACTGGATTTAAGGGCACGATATGAGGGATGTTTATTTGTTGCTACAGAAGGAAAAGATGCGGAGTGTCTCTTTCATGGACTTTTTTGAGTCTACGCAGCAGTAAGCCTCTACCCAATGGGTAGCTCTACTGTGTGGAGACTGGCTTAGTTTTTTTAAACCATTTTGAAGTGCAAAGACAGTTCTGCAAGAAGCAGAGAAGTGGACAAGAGGGATGGGCCAACATAAGAGACATGAGCAGATCTGCAGGGAGAGGCAGAACTGTGAAGGGCCTTGAAGGTGAGCTCTGGAAGCTTGAACTTCACACAGTGGAGAAGGGGGAGCCAGTGGAAAGGTTCAATGAAACGATGAGCAAGGAAGACTCCTTTAATTTTTGGAGCCCACACTCCCTTTACACCCTGACACAGACAACTGTCAAAATTGATTCCAAAGGCTAGGCTGGCTAGGGATTGCCTGGGAGTGCTACCAACGGTGTCATGCTAAATTTTATAGTGCCAGAGTCCTGTAGACATGCATCCAGCATGCACGCGCTCTTCCTCCCTCTCCATTCTCTTCACCTACACGAACTGCACATACGCCCTCCCTTCCGTCCTGCAGGGCAGAGTCGAGGCTGTTCTTTCTGTTGCTGCCCATTGGGATGTGATGCATCACAGTGCTCTATCCTACCAATCAGAAGCACTGCTCCAGGGCTGGAAAGTGGAAGTGGATGTTGCAAATTGCTCCTTGAGCTGTGAGGAGTGGCGTGGCCGCACCCACGTCACCTAACCCTGACTCTACTCCACTGCTGGCCTGGCCCGGTGCCTGGTTACTGCTCCCCGCCACAGGCCAGGGCTACTGCAGCGAGATGGGAGGCAGTGGGGAAAGCAGGAGTGGAGGCACGACTGGGGAGGGGAGCAACAAGCGATGGACTGGGGGAGCAGGGGAAGGATGATGGTGTGGGGGTGGGGCTCATGCTGGCACACTAAAAATAGCAGCGTGGATGTCATAGCACATGCTAGCCAGCCGCGTCCAAGCCTGTCAATCCCCTGGGCCGGCTTGAGCCACTGCCCATGTTGCAACGTCCACAGTACTAGTTTTAGCACGCTCCCTGGAGCTGAACTAGGGCGAGCCTGTCAATCAGCGCTGGGGATCACACCTTCCCGCTGCAGGGCGTAGACGTACCCTGAGCCTCAGCAAACAACAAGGCAGAGCTGCCCGAGCATAGCTCTCTGAAGGGCTAGAGCGTAGCTCCATCCCGGAATTTAGGCGCTCGAGTGGTGGTCCGGACGGCTCTGGCAACACTGGATGTGATTCCAATGAAGCCATGCTGTAAGGGACCCAGAGCGGTCCCAGAACCAAGGCAGAGGGCAAAGGCCTTTGCTATTCTGAGAGAAGCAAGGTGTCATTAATAAAGCTCCTTGGAATCCAATGGCAGCTGGGTGCCCAACTCCCTTCCGTGCCTTGAAAAAGCCGATAGGTCTTTATCCGTACATAAGGCTGAAAGCAGTGCTCCACAGGCCGCTTGCTGAGTGGCTAGGTGTGTCAGGAACAAACCTTGCAATGTAAAGTGTCTCATTTTGTGTAAGAGTTGGATTCATTCTGCAGTTCTGGTTTTGGAAGCAGCAGCATGGGGTTTGTGCAGGTCATTGGAGTTAAGCTTGGTCAATAACTTGGTAAATTATGTCTGTATACAGGGACACCTGCAACGAATAATGGATCAGGAACTTTAGGGGCATTTACAGCATGACTGAAGAGCCATAAAGATTGTCAGGAGAAGTGACAACAAATCCACAGCCTATATGTATGTTTGCACATATGGGGGACACTTCTCCCATTGCACCCCATCTCTGCAGTCCTGCTACAGAGCATAGGCACAGCTCCCATCTCGTGCTCCGGTGGCCACTAGTCCCATGAGGGGGGGCCAGCTACACCACAGCACCTTCTGCATCCAGGCAAAGGATGGCAGAGCTGTGACAAGAGCATGCCCACCCTGCTGCCCCCCGCGCAGATCTTAAAACATGCAGAGGGAGATTTTCTCAAAAACACCTATGAGATTTAGGTACATAAGTCCCATTCAAAGTCCGTGGGATTTGTGCTCCTAAATCCTTCTGGGTGCTTTTAAAAATCTGAAACACCAGCAATGCACAAAGGATTCAGACTGTCATGAGGGCAGAGGGGTGCATGGAGACTGATCAAGAAAGGCAGTTGACTGTTGCCATTGTTCCATACACGCGCAGAGCACTGATGGGCCCAGTGCAACATCCAGTGAAGTCAAGGAAAGATTCCCTTTGACTTGAATGGACGTGGATCAGGCCCTAAAAGTGTAATAAAATGCTGAAGATGGATGTCATTGTGGGACCGGCGGGGGGTAGAATTTCTAAGGCAGCTAATAAAAAGCTCAGTTACGTGCTCGGTAGGGCACCAGAAGAAGGCCATCCTTGTGTCTGTGTCTTTAATTTCCCTCTGAGGACTCTCTGCTCAGCAGATCACCCATAAGCCTAAACTCTCATGTACTACTCCCTCTCTTCCAGCACAGGACTAAACAGGACTTCCCAGAATCAGACCGCTGCTTTCGTTCCTTTCTCTCACATACAAAATTTAGGCTTAGCAAAGTCAATTTTTTTCTTCCTGGACTATATCTCTTTTGAAAACATTCTGGGCTTTCTATGGAAAGTACGTTTCATCCTTCTGCTAACCAATCAAAACCCTAGTATTCCACTGAGAAGCCTCCTCCCAGGTCAATACTGCTCCAAACAATGATTTGTATTGGTTAGTAAGAGTATTATAGAAGCGCCTAAAGGCCAGGGCCAAGTTCAGGGCCCCAGTTTTGGTGGCCACTGTCCATACACACAGTATGAGAAAATTCTTGTCGTGAAGAGCTTACAATCTAAATAGAAAATGGGTATGAAAAAAGGGGAGTATTGTTGTCCCCTTTTTTCAAATGGGAAACTGAGGCACAAAGAAACTAAGGCCCAGGTCCTCCAGTGGGCGTTAGGCGTCCATTGGGATTCTGGGTCTAAGTGACTTGCCTCAGGTCAGACAGGAAGGCTGTGGCTAGAGCCAGGAAATGAATCAGATCTCAGAGTATCTTTCCCGTGCCTTGATCCATCCTTTTTCTCTGCATAGTACTGAGTGCGTGCCAGGCATTTGTCAAAAATGAAGACAGAGCCTTCACCAAAGAGTTTGGGATGAGGTTTTAAAAGAGACGATTGCAATGGGCTCTACGTGGGGCTCCACCAAAAAACCATTGACAGGCTGAAGCTGGTGCGGAGTGCTGCAGCTCGCTAATGGAGCCTGGAGGACACCGAATACTGCATCTAGTTCTGCGGTTCCCATTTTTAAAGGATGTTGAAGAACTAGAGGAAAGAGTCACAAATGATTTGATGGCTGGAGAAAATGCCTTACAGGGAGAGCCTTGAAGAGCTCAATCTGTTTAGCTTATCAAAAAGAGATTGAGAGGTGACTTGATTACAGTGTATAAGAACTGTCCTGGGGAGAAAGTAGCAGGGGACTAAAGGTCTCTTTAATCTAGCGGGGAAAGGCATAACAAGCCCCTGTGGCTGGATGCTGAAGCCAGACAAATTCAAATGAGAAATAAGGCAAACATTTTTAACAGCAAAGGTGATTAACCATTGGTACTAACTAACAAGGAAAATGGTAGATTCTCCATCTCTTCAGATCTTCAAATCAAGGCTGCTGATGAAAGAATATCTTCAAGAAAAGCCCCCAAACACAAGTTATTGGGCTGTAGCCATGTTGGTCCTAGTGTACGTCATGAATATAGTGGGAAGGGTAGCAACCTTTGTGTATGCTTGGCAGCTGTACTGGATTGCCTTACCTGTAAAGGGTTTTAAGCAGATCAAATAACCTAGTTGGCACCTGACCAGAAGGACCAATGAGAAAAGAAGATACTTTCAAATCTGGGGTGGGGGGAGGATTTGTTTGTTGTTCTGTGTGTTGTTCCCTCTCCGGACGGAGTGAGAAGCCAAGCAGGTACAATATTTCCTGAAAAATATACCTGGAACAATCCATATAAAACCACAGAAACTGTGCGTAGGGCAAGGAAATGCATTAGGTTATCTCTTGTTTTGGCTTGTGAATTTTCCTATGCTACAGAGGTAGTTTCATTCCTGTTTTTGTAAACTGTAAATCTGAGCGCAGAGGAGAAACCTCTGTGTTTTAAAATCTTTTTATTATCCTGTAAAGTTACCTTCCATCCTGATTTTGCAGGGGTGATTCTTTTACTTTTTTCTTTATAAAGTTCTTCTTTTAAGAACCTGATTGATTTCAGTGTCCTGAAGACAAAGGGTCTGGTCTGTGCTCACATTGCTAAGGCAATTGGTTGGTACTTTATTCTCAAGCCTCACCAGGAAAGGGGGTGAAGGGGCTTGGGGGGATATTTTGGGGGATAGGGATTCCAAGTGACCCTTCCCTGAATATTTTGGGTAAATCACTTCATGGTGGCAGCAATATCAGTGCCTTAGAGAAGTTTTAACCTAAGTGGGTAAAATATATGCTTAGGGGGTCTTTCATGTGGGTCCCCACATCTGTACCCCAGAGTTCAAAGTGTGTGGGGGATCGCTGACAGCATATTAGAGAGATAAGGTGGGTGAGGTAAATCTTTTATTGGAGCAACTTCTGCTGGTGAGAGAAACAAGCTTTTGGGCTTACACATAGCTCTCCTTCAGGTCTGGGAAGGGCACTCAGTGTGCCACAAGGTGGAACAGATTATTTAGCATAAGTAGTTAACATGTATTGTAAGAGACCATTCAAGTTGAAGTGGACTGTGATATACAAGAGGCCAAAACTAGATAATGTAACGATACCTTCTGGCCTTAAAATCTAGGGATCAGTGGGCATCCTAGGTCTCCTTGAGGTGTTGATTATGATCTATGATCTTCTCCTTGGGCTGCCACCTTGATATGGTGGAAAAGCTTGTGTATACTTAAGATCCTAAGAATGATGCCATCAGGAATCCGGTACTCCCTGTAGGGTCGCCCATGGTGGTAAGGTCGAAGGTGAAGTACCAGACAAAGCACGGCCCAACGCAACCCAGTATCAGACCTCAACAGCAGATGAAGCAGGATCACCTCTCAACGAATGAAGGTGGACGAAGGCTGCAACGGAGGAGAAACCCTCGGTCGTCTCGGACCTCCTTGCCACTGGACACCGAGATTTTTATGACTGCTGGTGCGCAACGGCTCACCAGCATTAAACTACTCACATGTGGGCTTCTCTCACAGGAAGAACTTTTTACTCACCCCTACCCATAAAACTCTTGCGGCGATGGGTGAGTGGCGACGGGGATAGGTGAAGTGATCACCAGGAGTCTCTAGTCCCAGACCCACATGCAGGCGGTGACAGGAAGATGGTCATCATGTGCCCCTAAACTGGGATGGGGGGCATTTTTGGCAGCAGCGGTCATGACTGAGCAGGCCTTTTTAGGAACCACTCTGCTCACCCCAGATGAGGAAGGGGCTAGAAAAGGTGTCTCAAATACAGATTATCCCACCATACTTGACTGGATAACCGCATCCAGAGGGATCACTCCTAATGCAGCCGAAAACCAAAAATGTCTCTTGCAACTTGGTATGTCCATACCCTATTAGACGACTCAAAAAGTGAAAGACCCAAAGGCAGAAGAGCAATTGTCGCCCGAGAACTCTCAAGGTACAACACTGACATCGCTAGTCTCAGCGAGACAAGACATGCCAATGAAGGCCACTTGAGGGAAGAGGGCAGTGATTACACTTTCTTCTATCGTGGCCTAACCCTGACTTCTAACACCACCTGCAACATCTGCCATCGAGCCTGCGGCTCAAGGTTCGGACTCTTCAGTCACCAAAGGACCCATAAAAAATAAAACCCATGAAAGAGATCATCCTCGGTCTGGAAGGATTGCCGATGGGGATCTATGAATTCCTGGGGTTGGCCTATCCAAGGGATCACCTTGCTCCCTGTGCCGTACTGACCCAGCTGTGATCAGCAGGGGAGATCATGCTGGATCCAACTCATTATTATACAAGAGGGTGTGGAGGCCAGCTGGTAGGGTGTTCTCTGTTAGGCTCAGACTCTGGCACTTGCTCCACCACCCCTTGGGCCAAAATAGCCTGAATACAGTGATCTTCCGAGCACACTGCCATAACATCTGTTCTGTAGAGAGGATCGAGGGTACGCAAACCACAACGACGACAGGGTTGAAAGGAGTCTCTGGAGGTGGCTGGCTGGCTGCGTTCCTACTGAAATGACTACTTCAGTGCTGCTGGGATTATACTGCATTAATAATGTAGGGGCACCTAGCGCGTTGGATAGGTGTGTCTTTAAATCATTCCAAATCTAAATGTATAAGTAAACTTGGCTGGCCAAATTTTGGTGCCTAGCTTAATGTAGGCCCTTTTGCAAATCCCAAGTCCTGTTGACTTCCATGAAAGCCGCCGCTGGGCACGCAATGGCTAAATTTAGCTTACCACTAGGATTCCAGCATTGGATGGCCACTCTTCCCACACCAGCTGAATAATAGCTATATTGAATAATAGTTATATGTGATTCAGTAATGCTGATTTTTTCCCTTTAAACTGATATGAATAGAAAGAGATTAACCACCCTGGAGCACAATTAATCTTGGCAGCCAAACATCTTGTCTTTCTTTTTTAAACTTCAGTTTATAAAGGCTTAAAATTGTGATGAACGGCTTCCAAACAATAACGCTAATTTATAGCTTGTCTGCATCTCTGCTTCTATTATACCACATAATGAGGACATCTTATTAAAGTGATTTAAGTAACATACCCAAATGCAATGTGGTGGTATGTAAGTGCCTTACGCGTTACCATATATTTCTCTCGCACACCACTCAACCTGATAGGGTGTCAGTTTAAAAAAAAACAACAGGGTTTGCAGTGGTTTTTCATCTCTAATGTTTATACACTGCACATAGACAAATGGTACAATTCCACTAAAGATGGTTTTTAAATGATTCTAGTGGATGGAAAACATTGAGTGAAAGCCTTGTAAACAATTTAACTTCATCACGTTAACCTTTTGGAGTAGCAGGAAATCATCTGCATGTGCTCACAGTTAAGCATGTATTTAAGTACTTTGCTGGATAAGGACAGACTGCTGAATCAAGGCTATAATGAATCTGTCTCTTTAAGGCGGCTACATTCCAGCTGTTCCAGCATTCCATTACCATATGGGTACTAGCTGCTGAGTTTCAATACTAGATCTCTCTCCAGTAATGTGTCACTGTTTCCTCAGTGGAATATGGGAATGTTCACCACTATCAGACAGACCTTCAGAGATACTTAGGTGCCTAGAGATGCAGATCAGTGCCTAGGCCCAGATCCTCAAAGGGAGTTAGGAACCTAAATAACTTTGAGGATCTTGGCCCCCATGGAATTTTAACCTGATTAAGTGCCTACCTCCCATTGAAACTCATGGGAACCAGTGCCTAACTCTTTGTAACTCCCACCAGGCACTTATCTGCATCTTTAAGTGCCTAAATACTTTTGAAAATCTGGCCCTAGATCTCTATCTTACTGGGTATCCATGAAGCTTTCGAATAGCAAACAGTAAGGGATAAATACTCAGCACATGCTACTCCCATTAATGATGATGATCTATCCAGACAAAATGCCTGACTGTGAATTAAGTACATCAGCTGAGGTTGTGAAACAGGCATTCAGGGGTGAAAGTAAGTTAGAGGACTTACCGGTATGCCGGAGTCCTGAGCAGGGTGCGTGGCCTCAACCGGAAGAGGCGTGGCCTTAACCGGAAGAGGCAGGGCCTTAAATCCCCGGGCCCTTTAAATCTTGATTTAAAGGGCCAGGGCTCCAGCTGTGGTAGTGGTGGCTGGGAGCCTGGGGCCCTTTAAATCACCCCCAAGCTACCAGCTGCAGAGGCAGCTGGGAACCCCGGGGCTCAGGGGCGATTTAAAGGGCCCAGGGCTCCAGCTGCCGCTACCGCAGCAGAGCCCCGGGCCCTTTAAATCACCGAGGAGCCCTGGAGGCTCCCGGCTGCCACCGCTACCCCGGGGCTCTGGGCTCTGGCAGAGCTTTAAAGGGCTTGGGGCTCCACTGTGGTAGCGGCTGCCGGAGCCCCAGGCCCTCTAAATCCCCGCCTGATCCCTGCTGCCCGAGCCCTGGGGTAGCGGCGGCCGGGCTCCATCTGGGATTTAAAGTGCTCCGGCCGCCGCTACCGCCCCGGCCCTTTAAATCCACTCCGGAGCCCCGCTGCCGCTCGGGCAGCAGGGCTCAGGTGGGATTTAATGGGCTCCGGGGCGGTAGCGGCAGCTGGAGCTCGGGGCCCTTTAAATCCCCACCTGAGCCCTGCTGCCCGAGCCCTGGGGTAGCAGCGGCGGGGATTTAAAGGGCTGGGGCGGTAGAGGGGGCTGGAGCTCGGGGGCCCTTTAAATCCCCGCCCGGGCTTCAGCAGCAGGGCTCAGGTAGAGATTTAAAGGGCCAGGGCAGTAGCAGCAGCTGGAGCTCCAGGGCCCTTTAGATCCCGCTGCAGCCCCACCGCTGCTACCCCAGGGCTTTAAATTGCCCTCTGGGAAAGCCGGTCCCGGTACGGCGCACCGGCTCTTACCAGTACGCCGTACCGGGGCGCACCGGCTTACTTTCACCTCTGCAGGGATTCCACAGTGTAAACCCATTTTAATAAAGCTAAACTTTCCTCTTTGATGCCTGCCAAAGTAAGAACAGCAATTGCGTGGTGCAATTTTTCCCAGCATAAAAGGCCTAACTACAAATAGAGAATCCCCAAGCAATCAGCACAATTGCATGGGACCTCATAAACTCACTAACACTGCCATTGGGAGACAATGTGGTCTACTGATTTAAGCACAGCCTTATGAGCCAACTGACGTGAGTTCAAATCCTGACTCAGCCATGCACAGTCTAGTAGAAAGGGTGCTGAAGCTGGAACTGTAAGACATGGGCTCTAGCTCTACTATTATCGTGCTGCAAGACCTTGGACAACTATCTTCACCTCCCACCCTTTGTCTGTCCAGTCTATTGAGACTGTAAGCTCTTTGGGGACTGTCTTACCATGTGGATGTACGGCACCATGGGGTGTTGATCTTGGCTGGGGTTTACAGGTGCTTCTGTAATAGCCTAGGATATGAGTGATCCAAGCCCCCTCTGGACTTCGATAGGTGTCTTTCCATTTCTTACCACGGCTATGGATGAGGCCTTTCAGTGCTATGAAATAGGTGAGGGACATTCCGGGATCACTTCACCTAGCACTAGCTTGAAACATGACTGGTAGTAATTAGAGCTGTGCAAATAATTCACAACTGAGAATTTATTTGAACAATTTAGTCATTTCCCCACCTATCTATGAATTGTCCAGAGTAAGAGTGATTTTTCTCATTTATACATTCAACATGACTCACTGATTAACCTCTGCAAATAATTCTTGGGCTGTAGTTTGGTTTTGATCAAAATCTGCTGCCAGTGCTGTATTTGATATTAAAAATGCAAGCAGTGTGATTGATTGCCAGAGTCATGGGGTACATCTTTGTTCCCTGTTCGGATTAGTGTCACTTTTGTAATCAGATTGATAGTGGGAATGCTCAGAGTAAGCAAATTTAACATGAAATTTCCCCATATATTCTCCAGTGCAACCCCCTATTTCTGTGGCTGTTCCTCAGTTAATTTATCCTCTAAAGTTTTGTGGAATGTGAATATGAAGGGGGTGTGACACAATCCAAGCTCCTGTGTTCACAAACTGGAACAGATATTTGAAAAACACTTTTTGTACTACATATTACAGAAGTCATAGCCAAGATCAGGGCCCTAAAGTATTAACCATTGCACAGCACATAGTAAGAGACAGTGCTGGGCCCAGATAGCTAACAATCTAAAAGGATGAAAGGTGGAGAAAATAAATATTATGAAACCCATTTTACAGAAGGAAAACTGAGGCACACAGATTAAGAGGTTTCAGAGTAGCAGCCGTGTTCATCTGTATCCGCAAAAAGAAAAGGAGGACTTGTGGCACCTTAGAGACTTCATGCATCCGATGAAGTGGGCTGTAGCTCACGAAAGCTTACGCTCAAATAACTTTATTAGTCTCTAAGGTGCCACAAGTCCTCCTGTTATTTTTACAGATTAAGAGGTTTGCCCAACGAACTGAATCCAGATTTTCCGAGTTTAAGCCCAAGACCAGTGTCTTAACTTTAATGATTAATTAACTGGTAGCTGAAAGCCCATGCTGTCAGGGAGATGTGGCAGTTGGACCAAGGAATCCACCAGCTGGGCAGTCTTCGTACAACCAATTAAAATGGTGCATGTAAATCAGCTGTCAAGCAAGGGTTGTGACTGGTTACCTGACGTCACAATAGCCTCGGACTCTAGGCATGCAACAGATACATGCCTTACATATCTGTTCACCACACAGGTGTAATTCATGAAGTCAAAATGGCTGAAAACTTAAAAATTGGATGGCCACAGACCACAAAACCCAGAAATGATTCAACCTGGTGATATTCTAAACAAAGAGATCTGTCAACCATTCTTGTAGCTGTTTCCATCACTTCACACGGACTCAGACATTTTAGGCTACAGTGTGACAATCCTGGAATCTTATTCTGTAGATTTGTTTGCAGTATTTGTCAAGTAAAATACCAGTAAAATAGTAGGTTTCAGAGTAGCAGCCGTGTTCATCTGTATCCGCAAAAAGAACAGGAGGACTTGTGGCACCTTAGAGACGAACAAATAAATTTGTTCGTCTCTAAGGTGCCACAAGTCCTCCTTTTCTTTTAGTAAACTAATAGTCCACATTCTCCGCCTCGAGAACTTTCTATCGCCTAAAGAATTGTGCTGCATTCTCAGTCGGTTGTTATCAGTGGCATTTGAGCTATTTAAACGTGATGATTTTGCTTTCTCCATTCCTCATCTCTTTCAGCTTCAAACACAGAGGTGAAAGGCAGCGCTTCCTGTTTCTAAACTGGTGCCCAGAAACCACTGCAAAGTATTTCTTTCCATTTGGTGAGCCATCTCGTGGGACTAATCTAAATGTTATGCCATTTAGTTATCCTAGAGATCAATGTTGTATTGAGAAACCAGTGAGGGATAGGAATAACCCTTCGGATGCAGTGAAGTGGGGACCTTCCTGGTTAAGAAGGCCTCCCGTTACCTAAGCTTCCAAGTGTATCTTTGGACCTTCGTTGAAGTCATGAGCCAGTTGTTGTAAAAGGCATGACTCCAGATCAAGCCCATGCACTGGACTAACTCTAGGCATAAGAGCTTTTCATATTCTTTTGGAAGAGACATAATTGCCAGCAGAGAGAGAGAAAGACGTTGTACTGTGTTAATGGTCAGCTTGGCTCTTTTTGGTGAGAACATAAACCATTCATTGTAGAAAGGAAGAAATGAAGGTCAGACTAGATGATTATAATGGCCCTCTTCTGGCCTTAAAATCTATTTTAAAAAAATTCAAAACATATGATTCCACTTATTTAAAGTTTTGCAAAAATATAGAGGCTGGCTAGTTTTTGTTGAGGGCGTGTGCCAGGTTTCCTTTTCAGAAGGAAAAGGTTATTCAGGATATTATATTTTGGTGTAATTTGCTAACAAAAAAATGGATACATATTTTTTCATTTATTCCATTAATACCAGAATCATAGAATGATAGAATATCAGGGTTGGAAGGGACCTCAGGAGGTCATCTAGTCCAACCCCCTGCTCAAAGCAGGACCAATCACTGAGAAGGGGTCTGAAGAACCCTGCGAAAACAGCAATAATCGAGCTATTATTTTGAAAATAGCTCCACATTCCAATTCCACTTGGACTTTTGACTTTAAAAGAAAAAAAAAAAGAAGGAAGTCAGTTGCCAATAAGCCCAAGGAAACCATGAGACCCAGTTGTCGTGCTCTGTTAATATCAGGGTGCTGCTAACCAGCTGGCAGCTTTCAGCACTTTGGCTGTTTTATGAGAGTCATTCACAATGTAGTCCGACAAATGCCGTGCATGCTAGGTTGGGGGAAGTAAATGATATAATGGAATATAAAGCCGCATAGTCTCGACTTTAAACTTTTCCTCTTAGTATCTGGTATGCACTATGGCCCAGTGGTTAGGACAATAGCCTGGAATTCAGACCCAACGTCAAGTCCCTGCTTTGTCAGACTCCTGGTGTCGACTTGGGTGTCAGGCTCAGATCCACAAAGGGATGTAGCGTTGTGCCTGCAAAAATCACAGGAACAACAGCGAGATCCAAGAAGCCTGAGTTAGGTGCCTTGGCTCTTGTACAATGGATGCAGAAAGATGAGCACCTTGCAATGGGATCCACAAAAGCCAGCATGCTTTTCAAGTCATGAGAGAGGGAGAGGGAATAACCCTGTGGCCTGGTGGTTAGAGCACCCACTGGGGAGATGCAGAGTCCAGTGCCTCTGCGCCAGTGACTTTATTTCTGAAAAGCAGAAGAGCTTCAATAGGAGATAACGAGGGAGCTGTGCATCATGGTGTCCCATAGCCCAGGGGCTCTCTTCTGAGAGGATTTGAATGGGCGTCTCCCCTCTTTCTCCCCCTCAGGCTGAGGGGGGAATTGAACCCTATGTCTCCCACTCCAAGATAAGCGAGGCACTCCAATACTGTGCTGATGGGGGTTGGAAAAAATTTGTATCTAGCGAGATATGAATGGGAAGGTGACCGTGCTCTCATGTTTCATGGAGTTCTGCTACTTGAGATGTGGAGGAAGGGTAGAGATGAAATTAACACTTAATTTCAAGTAACCAGGAAGCACCAAGCCCCCTTCTTTGTGCAAGAGCTATTGGGTGGGGATGAATGGAGGGGAAGGGCGAATGAGAAAAAGTCTCAGAAGCGAATGAGAATAATGCAGAAGTTACGGGGTGAGGTTCTGTCGCTTGTGTTTTGCAGGAGTCAGATCAGATTCGATCCCACCTCTTGGGATCTCAGAACCCAGGCTCCAGCCTGAGCCCAAACGTCTACACTGCAATGTTATAGGCCCACAATCCAAGCCCCATGAGCCCAAATCAGCACACCCGGGCCAGCCGCGGCCATGCTGCGGGTCTTTTAACGCAGTCTAGAGGTGCCCTTAGGGGTCTCTTCTGGCCTTAAATCTATGAATAATGGATACATGCATATAAGGAAAAGCTGTGCTGACAGTATTCAGTTTGGGGTCACAGGCTATCACCTTGATTTGCACCACGCTGCACGAGAAGTCAGAGCAAGACACTACTCAAGCTGAGCGAGTGTACGAGTGTCTGGCCATAACAGTATGGAATAAAGAATTTGTTCACCCTTACGGGGGGAGGGGAGTGGTCTATCATACTTATTGCCCGTACCAGAAGTCTGTAAAAACTGTTCATAGTATCAAACAAAAAGGAAAGCAGTGGGAGAAAAACTCATGAAACAGATGAAGACTCTTCATTTGTTTAGAAAAAACGATCTGTCTGCTGTTCAGATGATATACTATGGACCAACTTCTGGCCTTATGCAACCAAGGCAACCATTGAAGTCTAAATTCAATGGACTTGCATGTCTTAAAATGAAGAGAACATTTAGATTAACCCTGTGTGTGTAGATAAAATGAACTGGATTCTACATTCATTGAAAACACAGTCCAAGATTTTTTTTTAAAGATGGGGGTCTAAAGTCAGCCTGTTAAGACTATGCTGAGACACCTGAATAAGTGGCCTGACTTTCAAAAGTGTTAACTCTCACCGACTTGGGTAGGAGCTGCTGGGTTCTCAGCACTTTTGAAAATCACCCACTTAGTTTAGGTTTCAGAGTAGCAGCTGTGTTAGTCTGTATCCGCAAAAAGAACAGGAGGACTTGTGGCACCTTAGAGACTAACAAATTTATTTGAGCATAAGCTTTCGTGAGCTACAGCTCACTTCATTGGATGCATGCAGTGGAAAATACAGTGGGGAGATTTTATATACACAGAGAACATGAAACAATGGGTGTTACCATACACACTGTAACCAGAGTGATCACTTAAGGTGAGCTATTACCAGCAGGAGAGCGGGGGTTTGGGGGGGGACCTTTTGTAGTGATAATCAAGGTGGGCCATTTTCAGCAGTTGACAAGAATGTCTGAGGAACAGCTGGGGAGGGGAGGGGGGCGAATAAAATAGAGGAAATAGTTTTACTTTGTGTAATGACCCATCCACTCCTAGTCTCTCTTCAAGCCAAAGTTAATTTTATCCAGTTTGCAAATTGGAATTGGAATTAATTTGCAAACTGGACACCATTAACTTAGGCTTGAATAGAGACTGGGAGTGCAGTTTATTCTGTGAAAAAAAGTTTAAATGGGAAAATTTTAACCAGTTCTATAGTGAGCTTAGAAATCTATTTTTAGACACCTATTATTACAATACTGGCCATAGAAAACGGCCAGTCGCATCCAGGTGGGATTTTAAAAAGCACACAGCATTGGCCAAATTCTGCTCCCATTGAAATCAACAAGAGCCTTACCACTGATTTCACTGGGAGCTGATTTAGGCCAGTGTTGGACGCTTTTAAAATTCCCACCCCTATTAGGTACATAATTAGTAGCAGACTAGCCAAGGATGCAGTCTACATTTTTTTAAAAAGCAAGACAAAGGATAAAGAGCAATATTTCTTCACTACCACATTAACGCCAAGGATTCATTCCCGCCTCGGATTTCATAACAGGCCTATTAAATAGGAATGTGAACTGCTGTGTGAGCCGTTGCAGGATCTCATGAAATGTGTGAAGTGATCCCTTGCCTCCAGTGAACCACCGACCAACAGCAATGAAAACCAGGGAGAAGGAATACACAATAGCTGGGTTGAGGCCCTTGGCAAAAGATCTTTGATTGCCCATTCTTTAGGCTTATTACGAAAGTATGTTCCTTGGTGAACATGCACTATTATCGCTGGGGCTATGCCAGCAATATACGGTCACTCTGACATTAGCTATGATGTGCTCTCCAGTCCTCCTGTAGAGCTACAGCACTTTGCATTGAAAAAAATGCTTGTTTGAGCAACTGAAAAAGCATTATCTGAGACATGAAAATCGCTGGCCCAGTCAAAAGTCCTGGTGCGGTAAAACTAACATAACCTGATCTTCCTTGGCATTAAAAAAAAAATTATACTAATTTGTACCAACCAGTGGCTTGGTTTCCCTTCGCTACTCGCGAGCAATGCATCTGGGAAGTTATAAATGTCATATTGTCCATGGATTTTATTTTTCATGCAAGATCATGTTCTGTTCTCTGTTTATAGAGCACTAGCCATTCCAGAGTAAAGTGCTCCCGCCAAAAGCAGCATTTTTATCCCTATTTAATGATACAGGAGGGATTTACACTACCTCTGTGGGTGGACTGCACTTCACAGTTTAGAAGAAGTTGTGTGGGGGATTAAGCCATTACAGACCAAGAATGTTAATTAGTTACAAAGAAATAAAAGGAGAGGCTGAGATAGCGGTATGGTATAATTCTGCTATACATGCCCTGTCTCTGGGAGGGCTGGCCGGAAGACAAGAAATTGTCATGAAATGGAACGGAGGTTTCAGAATTTGTTTTTGTTCTGATGCAGAATGAAACTGATTTGCTGTACAAACGGCTGAGGGGCAGCCTGACCACCTCAGAATAGCACTGGCCTTAGAGAAATCCACCTTCAAGGCCCTGCTCTAAATCAGACCCTGAGTCTCCAGTGTTCTAGGCCAGCTCCCTAACCATTGGGGTACAGAGTCAGTCTTTATTTCATGATTTAGACAAAGTGGAACAGTGCTAGCAGGAGAAGGTGACTGTGTCATGTGATGACTAGGGCTCTGGCTTGGCATGTGGGAGACATCTGGTCAAGTCCCTAATCTGGAGCAGGGACTCGAACCTGCATTGCTATTGTCCTAACCACTGTCTTATTGGCTAGTCTGGGTTGAGTGTCTGAAATTGAAACTTCATCGAAACTAGTACACTTCCACGAAATGGCATTGTCCCAAGGAAAACAGCTTTGTCTACAAGTTTTTGATGCACTCTACTCTCTGGGACTGATCGTGGCAGTTAGGCAGAGCCATGCCTGACGGGAGCTGTGCAGCAGAAATAGAGCTGGTTGACATATTTTCATCACTTATATTTTAATAGAGATTTTTCACCAAAACAACTTTTGCTCCCCAAAAGGTTAATTTTAGTCAACATTTTCCAGTTTATGTTTCCCCCCCCAGTTTTTCCAATGGAAAACCATTTTTTTTCCAGCAAATATTTTCAGTTAAAATTCAAGTGTTTGTTTTCTAAAGCAAGTTGTTAGTAAAAGGTCTTGAATTTTTACTGAAACATATCCCAGAATGGAACTTCTTAGCAAAAGCCAGCTTCTTAAAAGTGAAAGCAGGTTTTGGAAACCAAACACTTTGGGGTTTTTGTCCAAAAAACCCTGCATTTTTCATCTGAATTCTTTTTAAAAATGACAGGTTTCAGAGTAGCAGCCGTGTTAGTCTGTATCCGCAAAAAGAACAGGAGTACTTGTGGCACCTTAGAGACTAACAAATTTATTTGAGCATAAGCTTTCGTGAGCTACAGCTCACTTCATCGGATGCATGCAGTGGAAAATACAGTGGGGAGATTTTATATACACAGAGAACATGAAACAATGGGTGTTACCATACAGACTGTAACAAGAGTGATCAGGTAAGGTGAGCTATTACAAGCAGGAGAGAAAAAAAACCTTCTTCTCATAACTAACATATTATAACATTCAAAAACAAGTCGGAGAACACTTCAATCTCTCTGGTCACTCGATTACAGACCTAAAAGTGGCAATTCTTCAACAAAAAAAACTTCAAAAACAGACTCCAACGAGAGACTGCTGAATTGGAATTAATTTGCAAACTGGACACCATTAACTTAGGCTTGAATAAAGACTGGGAGTGGATGGGTCATTACACAAAGTAAAACTATTTCCCCATGTTTATCCCCCCCACCACTGTTCCTCACATGTTCTTGTCAACTGCTGGAAATGACCCACCTTGATTATCACTACAAAAGGTTTTTTCTCTCTCCTGCTGGTAATAGCTCACCTTACCTGATCACTCTCGTTACAGTGTGTATGGTAACACCCATTGTTTCATGTTCTCTGTGTATATAACATCTCCCCACTGTATTTTCTACTGCATGCATCCGATGAAGTGAGCTGTAGCTCACAAAAGATTATGCTCAAATAAATTTGTTAGTCTCTAAGGTGCCACAAGTACTCCTGTTCTTTGTAAAAACCGAAGTTTTCAAAATTCCCCATGTAAAATACATGCCACTTTTTGACCATCTCTTAGCAGGAGGCATTCTGCCTCGGACACAGAAAGTCTCCCATAGCTCGCCAATCTGCAGGAGTCCTCTCAGCAATATACCCCTTTAAGCGATGCAGCACTCCACCCTGTTAGGTCTGCCAATCCAATTGGTTTCACCTATTCTCTTTCCTTCTCAGCCCCACCCTGGCCACTTTGGAGTGTCAATGGGGAAACCTTTTTGTGTTCCTTTAGTTTGTTTTGCCATAAAGATTTTCTACATAAAAACTTCCAGTGAGTTTCCACCTAGCTTTTACAGGTTTTGATTGCGTCAAAACCATCCTGAAAATGCAGCGTGGTCAATTCTTGCCATTTTATTGCAAGTCTTGAAATATTTCTTGGATTTTTTTTTTTGGTTAGTCTCAGATTCTGGCATCTAGTTATTAGCTGACACTCTCAGCTTTCGGTTAAAGCAAAGTTTCTACCCTCATTGTTGCAGAGAAAGTTTCAAAGCTGACCCTTAAACTCTGCAACACTAGGAGGCAACGGCAAAGAACCATATGTGTATTACTTTTATAAATCTCACAGATTTTAACCCGGTATCCTGCTTTTCATGGCGTCTCAAATCTCTATTCTGCAATTTTATAGCCCCAGAGGCCAAACCCTGTGAGCACAGGTGCTGGAACTAGGGGTGCAGAGGGTGCTACCACACCCCCTGCCTTGAAGTGGTTTCTATTATACACAGGGTTTACAGTTTGGTTCCATGACTCTCAGCACCCCTATTACACAAATTGTTCCAGCATCCCTGCCTGTGAGCCCAAATCAGCTGACCTGGGCCAGCTGTGGGTCTTTTATCACAGTCTAGACTCACCTGTGTGGCTGAAATCAGTCACCCAGTTGCCTGATCTGATTCCAGTCCAGCATAGCACTTAAGACCTTTACTTAAGAGAAAGCACATGGGTAGCCTCCTTTCAGCCAATGGGAACACTCACATGCTTACGCGATGGTCGCCATCTTGGCCGACACCCAGGAATGAATTGTGGTTCTCCAGAGCTAAAAGCATGAGCTGTTCTAGCCTGAGCTAAAGAGCAAGGCTTGCTAGCTGAGAGATGTCGCCCATTCGTGTCCTCTGTGGAGTGGGCACAGAGGGTGGCACGTTGTACACACTGACCAGTGGATTACACTTACAGTTAAGAAAGTGCTTTGCAGGATATGGTGGGGGCTCTGGTCCACAAACACAATGCGAACATTTTTACTGACAAGGGAAAGGAAATAGTCAAACTTGGTCCAGGGCTTAACCATATTTTGAACCTGTGTGTGAGGTGACTCGCGGCGGGCTTTGCAAAAGAGCATCTAGCCCCACTCCAATACAAAAGGTCATGAAACATGGGCTTAGTTCTGTTCTGAGAGGTACTGGCAATGAGGTGGTAGTGGTGGGGATTTTCCAAAGCACTCAGAGTTGGTCCAACGTGGCTCCCACTGAAATCAATGGTAAGGCTCCCACTGACTTCAATGGGAGCAGAGTTAGACCAATGCTGAGTGGTGCTGCAAATTCCCATTACATGTTCAAACCTCCCTGTGGCACTTCAGAAGACTCACTGCTTCTGGCCCCGTTTCCAGCTCCTGGATGCCCAACGCATGCTATTGCAGCTCTAGTAGAAAGGAATTCCACTCATAAAAGTAGCACAAAAGCAGAAGGTTTGGTTTCCGAGGGATCACAAGGTACCCCCAGGGCAGCCCCTGTCCTTCTCCACCCAAGGGTGATCTTCCAGTAATCTGGCCACCCCTAGAGAACAGAGTAAAGATCCACCCTTGAAATGCTAAAGGTGATTTGATGAAGCAAAGCCATGCTTGCTGTCTGTCCCACTGATTTGTATTCTGTAGGCAGCAGGAGGTTTTTTCCTTCAACCTTTCTAAAACAGCGAGTTATCTGACAAGATCGTTTATATCAGCTGTTGAATAGAGTTCTAAATACCAGCCTGAATTACAAACACAAACATTGCCCCTTCAGGAGCAGTTGGTGTAGCTGTAGTTCTTCATGATATACCTTCTGCACACATCTCTACCCTGTCTTATCTCTGGCCCTCATCTGTTTCTCATTTCATTCTCCCGCCCTCTGCTTCTCTAAGTGTTTCCTGGGGCGGGGGGGGAGGGGGTGGAAATGAACAGAGAGGTCATAACTGGAACAAAGTTTCACACACCAATGCATGCAGACTGGGGCACTTAGGCACCAATTCAGTGTCTGAGACTTCCAAGCTTCCTTTTGAATACACTTGATTGTCACCTGTCACTGTCTCCACAGAGACTTCATTTCTGGGTGTAGGTGTGACAGCTGTATTGAGAAATAGCTTGCTGAGAGTTAGTTTTCTTGATAATACTGTAATGCTGCCAACCTTGGGCAATTGCTTTAAATGATTCCTTTAGGGTTCCCAGTGCAATTTCATTCATGCTGTCTTTAAAGACTGACCACTCACAATCTTTGCTGGTGCTTGGTCACTGAGGACAAGGTTCACTGTCTTGTCAAGGATGGATAAGAATAATCAGTCCTCATGTAAAGCGACCCACTGCTTGTTGGGATGATGGCTATATTTCAGCCCAGCAGTGTTATACGGCACACTTCATTTCCCATGCCCTTAACTGCTAAATACTAAATGCTATTCACACTCAAATGTGTGTATATTGACCAATGTGAATCAAGGTGAGGAGAACCCCATTGAGACTCCTGCTTCATAGATTTAAGGCCTGAAGACCCATTAGGATCATCTAGTAGTCTGACCTCCTGTATAAAGGAGGCCATGGCCATGAAAAACGCATCACAGACCGTGAAATCTGGTGTTTTGTGTGCTTTTACCCTATACTATACAGATTTCATGGAGGAGGTCGCCATTTCTCAAATTGGGGGTCCTGACCCCAAAGGGAGTTGCAGGGAGGTAACAAGGTTATTGGGGGGGAGGGGGTTGTGGTATTGCCACCCTTACTTCTGTGCCCCACCAGCAGCCGCGCCGAAGGAAGGGTGGCGATACCATACCAGGCCATCCTTGCTTCTGCGCCGCTGCTGGGGGCGGCTCTGCCTTCAGAGCTGGGCTCCCGGCCAGCGGCTGCCGCTCTCCAGTTGCCCAGCTCTGAAGGCCGCGCCGCCGCCAGCAGCCGCCCCCCCCCACAATAACCATGCGACCCTCCTCCCCCCCGACACAGCTCCTTTTTGGGTTAGGACCCCTCCAAGTACAACACCAGGAAATTTCAGATTTAAATAGCTGAAATCGTGAAATTTTAAAAAATCCTATGACTGTGAAATTGACCAAAATGGACCGTGAATTTGGTAGGGCCCTATGTATAACACAGGTCAGAGAACCTTGCCCACTGATTCCAGCAACAAGCCCACAACTTTGCAGGGAGCTAGAGCATCTCTGTTAGAAAAATATCGGGTCCAGTTCCACAGACTACCAGTGACAGAGACACCATCACATTCTGAGTTAAGTTGCCCCAAGGGTGAAGGGCTCTCACAGTTAGTGACTTTTTTTGTCCATCTTCAGCTTCCAACCCCAAGATCTCATTACAGAATCATAGAAATGTATGGCTGGAAGGGACCCCAGGAGCTCTTTGATGGGACCAAGTCCACCTAGACCATCCCTGACAGGTGTTTGTCTAACCTGTTCTTAAAAACCTCTAATGATGGGGATTCCACAATCTCCCTTGGAAGTCTATTACAGTATTTAACTATCCTTATAGTTAGTTTGTCCTAATATCTAACTTACGTTCCCCTTACTGCTGATTGAGCCCATACTGCTTGTCCTACCCTCAGTAGACATAGACAACAATCGATCGCTGTCCTCTTTATAACAGCCCTTAACATATTTGTAGATTGAAATCAGCTTGCCACTTGGTCTTCTTTTCTCAAGACTAACTATGCTTCTTTCTGCTAATTAAAAAGCCTTCTACTACCAGAAATCTCTTTCCCATGTAGATAATTGTAGATCATGATCATGTCAGCCTTCAACCTTTTCTTGAATAAACTGAATAGACTGAGCTTCCTAAATGTCTCATTATAAGGCACATTTTCCAGGCCTGGATTGATTGGTGTAGTTCTTTTCTGCACTATTTTCAATTTTTCAACATCCTTGCTTATGAAGAAAGTTAATATTTCAGTTATGGGGGCCAGGGAGGGGGCAGAAGTGAGGAGAAAACAGGACATATCTGGCCTTCAATGCAGCTTCAAAGCAGCAGGAAGAGAGGGCTGGTGGATCTTCTTTTGATCTCTGCACTCTAGGGTTGCTGTCCCGGGATGGGAGCTCTTCAGAGCAGCCAGCACTATTGGCCTTAAGCTTGTGCTTTGGGAATGACTTCTAAGGTCCCATTCCAAAGTTCACTGAAAGAGTCTCATTGACTTCAATGGTATCTGGGGATCAGGCCCTCCGCCTGTGGGACCCTTAAAACATGGAGCCCTGTGGGGTAGAAAATGCCACACATGCCTGGGTCCAGCCCTGCTTCTCAGATATTATAGCATTCTTGCCTCAGCACTAGCATTCATGTCTGAGCAGTTCCCATTCTTACTTAGCCCTTTCATTGCTTGTCCGTGGTGTGCTCAGTAATGACATGACTGATTTCCTACCCTCTGCAAAGTTACAATCAAAAAGCAGGTAGGCAAGGGCCATACTGAAGTGTGACTGTCCACAGCTCTTCTGGTGTTGAATTTACGATGTTTATAAATTAAGTAAATTTAATGCTGGAGGAAAGGCCTATTTATCTTCAGGCAGGGGAAAGCAGGCAGGGCCCCTAAAAGGGGCCCCACCCAGAAGTAACTGGTGCCATCCCTTAATTAGAGGGACCAAAATGGGTTAGACCAAACAAGTGAGGAGGCAAAAGAATGAAAGGGGCGACCGTGCAAAGTTAGGGGTGTGCCAGCCTGGAAACCTTGGAGACTAAGGAGTCTTCCAGCTGAGCACAGCAATGATGCAAACCCTGCCAACATGCCTCAGACTTGACCTTCAGAGGCTACTCCATTTCCATGCTGGTAGAGTCTTTGGCTTCCCTGCTGGAAGTGTCAACATGGGCAGTTCCTGTAGAGGAGAACCCCTGGTCACCAGAAACTGACATGAGTTTACCATCTCAGGGCACGTATCCAGACAACCAGTGAGGCTTGTGGTTACTACCAGGCTTGATGTTTGTGAAGCCTATTGCCAGTCCTCTGAGCCATCCTGTCCCTCTGAAGCAGCATTTGAGGGCCCTTATGGAACCACTTTCATCTACGCAATGTATACGACTCAAACTTGCCTAGCTCCTCAGAAGCCACATTGCACGGCAGCTCTTTTCCAGTGTTTTATTTGCGTATCCCAGCTAAATAACAAGATGTTTCCTTGGATGAGAAGAAATAATACATTGTCCTAACAATAAATATGGGTTGGTTACTTGAGTAGTAAATAGACTACAGGGAGGAAACAAGACAGATCAGCTCCATCTCAGCAAGCCCATGCTGGTAATTGGCAATCTCCATTGACTTCAGTGGAGCTATGCTGATTTACAGCAGCCAAGGACCCATGCTTGGAGCTATCGAGAGTCTCTTCTGATTGGATACTTATGTTTTGCATTAATCCCTGTACATTGTAACTGCTACACTGTGCCTGTGATAGGAAAGGGGGACAGGAGGTATGCAAGGAAGGGAATGTTGTAGTGTAGAAGAAGGGATCAGGGATGCAACAGGGAGCAAATTAAAGAGAAAGGAAGGGACAAAAAAAGAAAACCTGTAACTAACAACACTTGAGTCAAATTTCTCTTTGGTGACTTTATTTGTATTCTGCATGCTTTCCCCCTGTCTTCTGTCTGGCTTTGTATTTATACTGAAAGCTCTTTGGATCAAAGACCACCCTTGTAAAATTGTAGCATACTGCGATTACTCAGGAGGCTTTTGGCCACTTGACAAAGAGCAAATATGCATCATAATGATTGCATCCATCTACTACTCTAGTGACTTAAAAATAGAGCTGGTCAGGGAATAGTTTTCCTGGCCGAGAAAAATTGGAGACTTAAAAAAATCAGGACAAAATGTCTCTCAATTTTTTGCAGACCAAGAAAACCCTTCAATTCATATAAATGGAATCATTGCGTTCTGGTCATTTCAAAGCCTTTTGGTTTTGACCTCTACATTTTTACTACAATTTAAGTTAAAGTTTGAAACAAAATTGTGTCAAACAACAACAACAAGAAGCAGCTTTTCATTTCAAGGATGTCAAAACAGGACATTTCAACAGTTTCAAAAGTTTTCTAAACAGGAAATTCATCAAACCTGATCCTTTTCTGCAAAAAAAATTTGGACTCAACAGATCAATCCCTTGGACAAACATTTTCTCAAAGTTCCCAACACCCTCCACTTAAGATACCCTAACACCATAACTGCAGGTTAAGGATTGCAAAAATAGAAGGCTGTAATTAGGCTTCTAAAGCCTTATTGAGATGTGTGAATTCAAGCCCAGATTTGAGGTCAATTGGAGCTGCTGAATGATGAGTATGTTCTAAAATCAGGGCTGTTTTAAGTGTAGAGCTAGATGAAATTTTGGGGCAAATAATGCAGGTTCATTGACACAAACATTTCACTAATGAATGTAGATTTCACTGCATTGTTTTGATTGGGTGCAGGGGCAGTGCTGAGGAGGAGCCAGTGGTCATGGTAGATGTAAGTACCAGTGACATAGGGAAAGGTAAATGAAAAGTCCTGGAGGCCAAATGTAGACTGCCAGGTAAAAGATTAGAATCCAAGACCTCCATGGTAGCATTCTCTGAAAGGCTTCCAGTTCCACGCACAGGGCCAGTTGGACAACCAGAACTGCAGGGTCTCAATGCGTGGATGAGACAATGGTGTTTGGAGGAAGGTTTGGGTTTTTTTTTTTAGGAACTGGGGAACCTTTTGGGAAAGGAAGAGACTCTATGGGAAGGATGGGCTCTACCTAAACCAAAACAGAACCAGATTGCTGGCACGTAAAATTAAAAGGGTCATAAAGGAGTTTTTAAACTAAGGACTGTGGGAAAGCTGATGGATGCAGAGGAGCAAGCCGCTTGGACAGAGACATCCCTCAGGAGAGGATCTATTAATGGGGATTCTCTATAGCCTAGTAAAGAGGAGAGGATAGAAGTTGAGAAAGTACCGGTAGGAGCTGAAGAGAAACAGTCAAATGGAAAAGTCCCATTCAAGGCCATCACCCGAAGGAAGACAAATAATATTGACCAATTTTATAACAGCTTGTATACAAATGCTAGGAGTCTAACTCCAAAGATGAGTGAACTTGAATGCCTGATATTATAAGACCATATTGATACAATAGGCATCACAGAAACTTGGATGAACAATGAGAATCAGTGAGACATGGTAATACCAGGGCATAATATATATACAAATGATTGTAGATTGCCCTTGTGTGGGAGTGGAACACTATGTGAAAGAAAGCACAAAGTCAAATATAGTAACAATCTTAAATGAATCAAACTATACCACAGAAATTCTATGGATAGAAATTCCATGCTTGAAAAATAAGAGTATAGCAATAGGGATATACTGCCAACCACCTGACCAGGATGGTGACTGCCATTATGAAATGCTTAGGGAGATCAGAGAGACTACAAAAACAGAAAACACAATAATAAATGGTGGATTTCAACTACTGTATACCCATATTGACTGAAAACATGTCACCTCAGGAATGGGATGCAGAGATTAATGGTGTCCAGAAATTTTATGACTGCTTCTTGGAGCAGCTTGTCCTGGAACTCTGAAGGGGAGAGGCAATTCTTGATTTAGTCCTAAGTGGCACACAGGATCTGGTCCAAGAGATGAATATAGCTGAACCTCTTGGCAACGGCGACCATGATGTAATTAAATGTATCATCCTTGTGGGAAGAAGGGGGAATACCAAAGAAGACCATCACAGTAGCATTTAACTTCAAAAAGGGGAACTACACAAAAAATGAGGAAGCTACTTATACTGAAATTAAAGGAAGAGTGAAATGCCTGTCAGCTGCATGGAAACTCTCTTTGAAGATACCATAATAGAGGCTCAAATTAAATGTATACCCCAAATTTTAAAAAAAACATAAGAGGACCAATAAAATGTTGCCATGGCTAAACAGAATAAAAGATGTGATTAGAGGCAAAAAGGCATCCTTTACAAATTGGAAGTCAAATCCTACTGAGGAAAATATAAAGGATAAACTCTGGCAAGTCAAGTTTAGAAGTATAATTAGGCAGGCCAAAAAAGAATATGAATAGCAAAAAAGACACAAATCTAACAGTAAAACAGTTTAAGTACATCAGAAACAGGAAGCCTGTCAAACAATCAGTGTGGCCACTGGATGATCGAGGTCCTAAAGAAGCACTCAAGGAAGACAAGGCTGTTGCAGAGAAGCTAAATTGATTCTTTGCATCAGTCTTCACTGCAGAGGATGTGAGGGAGATCCCCACACCTGAGCCATTTTTTGGGTGACAAATCTGAGGAACTATCCCAGACTGAGGTGTCGATAGAAGTCATTTTAGAACAAAACAATAAATTAAACAGTAATAAGTCACCAGGACCAGATGTTATTCACTCAAGAGATCTGAAGGAACTCAAGTATGAAATTGAAGAACTACCATCTGTGGTATGTAACCTGTCACTTAAATCAGGCTCTGTACCCAATGACTGGCAGATAGCTAATGTAATGCCAATTTTTAAAAAAAGCTCCAGAGGTGATCCTGGCAATTATAGGCCAGGAAGCCTAACTTCAGTACCAGGCAAATAGGTTGAAACTATAGTATAGAACAGAATTACCAGAAAACTAGATGAATACTATATGTTGGGGAAGAGTCAACAACGCTTTTGTAAAGGGAAATCACATCTTTGGAATCTATTAGTATTCTTTTAGGGGATCAACAAACATATGGACATGGTGATCCAGTGGATATAGTGTTCTTGTACTTTCAGAAAGCCTTTGACAAGGTTCCTCATCAAAGGCTCTTAAGCAAAGTAAGCAGTCATGGGATAAGAGGGAAGGTGCTCTCAGGGATCAGTAACTGGTTAAAAGCCAGGAAACAAAGGGTAGAAATAAATGGTCAGTTTTCACATGGAGAAAAGTTAACAGAAGGGTCCCCCAAGGATTTGCACTGGGACCAGTGCTGTTCAACATATTCATAAATGATCTGGAAAAGGGGATAAACAGTGAGGTGTCAAAGTTTGCAGAGTATACTAAAATACTCAAGGATAGCCAAATACAAAGCAGACTGCAAAGAGTTACAAAGGGAACTCACAGAACTGGGTGACAAAGTGGCAGATGAAACTCAAAGTTGATCAATGAAAAGCAATGCATGTTGGAAAACATAGTCCCAACTATACATACAAAATGATGGGGGTCTAAATTAGCTATTACTACCCCCCTCTCCCGCCCCAAAAAAGGAAAACTTGGCGTCATTGTGGATAGTTCTCTGAAAATATCTGCTCAATGTGCAGCAGCAGTCAAAAAACAAACAAACAAACAAAAGCTAACGTTCGGAACCATTAGGAAAGGAATAGATAATAAGACAGAAAATATCATAATGTCAATATAGAAACCCCTGGTGTACCCACCCCTGGAATACTGCATTCATTTCTGGTCACCCCATCTGAAAAAAGAGTTATTAGAATTAGATATACAGAAAAGGCAACAAAAATGATTCAGAGTATGGAACAGTTTTCATATGAGGAGAGATTAAAAAGACGGGACTTTTCAGCTTGGAAAAGAGATGACTAAGGGGAGATATGGTAGAGGTCTGTAAAACCATGAATGGTGTTGAGAAAGTGAATAAGGAAATGTTATTTTCTTCTTTACATAACACAAGAACCATGAGTCTCCCAATTAAATTAACAGCCAGCGGGTTTAAAACAAACAAAAGAAAGTACTTCTTCGCACAATGCACAGTCAACCTATGGCAACTCATTGCCAGGGGATGCTGTGTAGGCCAAAAGTATAACTGGGTTCAGAAAATAATGAGGTTCCTGGAGGACAGGTCCATTAATGGAGATTAGCCAAGATTGTCAGAGATGCAACTCCATGCTCCAGTTGTCCCTAAGCCTCTGATTGCCAGAAGCTGGCATGGTTGATAGGGGATGGGTCACTCAATGATTGCCTTTCTTGTTCATTCCCTCTGAAGCATCTGGCACTGGCCACTATTGGAAGACAGGATTCTGGGCTACATGGGTCATTGGTCTGACCCAGTATGGCCCTTCCTATGTTCTTAAAACAAAATTCAGAAAAAAACCCTATAAATGGTTTGGTTTGATATTTTCTAAACATGGTATTTCAATTTCTTCAGTTTAAAATGACATTTAATTTCAAATTTTCATCTTAATAACGACATTGTTCAAATTTAAAATGTTTTAATTGAGCAAAAAATTTTTTTCCTCTTTTGATTTTTCAGAATTGCCAGTGAAATGAAAAATTAGTTATTCACACAGCTCTATTTAGGAGCCTAAAAAAGGATTTAGGGCCCCAACTTTAGACTCCTATTATGGACAATCTTGGCCTCGAAGGTCCCTTTGTAGGAATCCATACCTTCAGCTCTGTAATTCTCTAAGCTCTTCCCTGATTAAAGGTCCTAGGAGACTTGCTACCACCCGAGGCCAGACCTCTACAGATTCTTTTGAAGAGGGAAAAAAATGAAATTCCAAAGATTTTTCTTCAACCCCTCCTTCCAGATTATATTTAAAGTCAATCTCCATTACCCTCCTTTATTTGGCTGCCAGACAATCCAACTTTGTTTCTATATTCCAGGGGGAAATGGGGTGGAATTTTGACATGTTCTCAACTCACTGTCTTGTAAAGTTCTCAGTGTTCAAGGACAGCTCTATTTAAAAAGAAAAAAGTGATGTAACTCACCCCGTCCCCATTCCCATTTCCAGTCTACACAGTGGACAGGTGCCTGCTACCACAGTTTAACATGAAAACAAAAAAGGAGCAGAAAAAAACAAAAAAAGTAAAGCCCACCTTGAAGAATTCATTGGCCAAATATCTAGCCTAAGACTGTTATCTTCCCATCCCTTACAAGCTCATCCTGGCTTGAAATCAAGTTAACTGGTCTGCAAATCTAATTTGAACTCAAACACAACTCTAATTTATCATATTCCTTACTAAGGTCAGATCTCTTCTGTATTTTTTCCCCCAATGTTTTCCTGCACAGTAAGTATTGTAGCTGCACGGAAAAAAGACATTTGTTTTTTTTAGTTTATGGAAGACATCTTCATAAAGGCAAAATAACTGTGTGGTTGTGGGTATTATGAATTTGAGTCTTTGTACTGGCCATTGATATTTTCATCTGGTCTCACAAAAGTTGGCAAAACATTATATTCCCAGTATGTCAGACATTGCTTGCATGATCTTGTTTTGAATGTTTTCAAATGACAAAACTCTGTTCAGTCGATGACAAGTTGCAGCAAACAAGAGAACTATAATTTAATATTTTAACACTTTCCTAAATCTTGAAGATACTTGGAACATTGGTTGGCGTATTTGGTGGGACCAGTGTGTTGATCAATGCACTATTTCTGCAGTAGTCTGAATGATGTTTGTCTCATTGTGGCTGACAGCCAAAAAGCAAAGCAGGAGAGGACCCAGGACATATGCCTCAGATGCTGCAACCTGTGAAATCAATTTTAATGCATCATAAATAGCCTTATTGCTCTTAGTGTGCAGATGTTTTAGATCATGGGGCTCTGTCTCAGCCAATAGTTAGCTGCTCAGTACATTGTCTTAATGTTTTCAAAAGGCCTTAGAAGTTCATGGGATCCAGAATGTCTTTGGGGTACTCGTGCATTTGGATAGACATAGGGAATACGTGATGGAGTGGTGTGTTATATAAAGATTTTGTGTGGGATTTCCAAAAGTCTGAGTGAGTTGGGTGCCCTATTCCCATTGAATTTCAGTGGGATTTTGGTGCCTAACTCCACTACTCCCTTTGGAAATCCCAGCCTGTATTAACACTGGACAGTGCTGTGAGTTGCCTGAGGTGCGGTTCTGGTACCTGGTACTCACTCTTGAGTCACTTCATCCACTCATTGCACTGGTCTGGTGCCAGCTAGTGCCAGCTTCTTTGCTATTTGCCAGTATGCATAGCCATTCCTGGTACTCTTACTGAAGTCTGCTTTGCTGGCCTTGCACCAGAGATTTACCGAATATCAGGCTCTACTCCCATGACTAGGAAGCAGCATGCTTTGCAAAAGGCTTGTTCTGTTCCGTCTCCATTGCAAACACAGAAGGCTCCCTGATGGTGTGTTTGCAACTCCGTGGTCAGAAGATAACAGAAGGCCTAATGCTGACTCACTGAGCTGCTGCAGTACACTGAGAGTGGGTGCTTCTGTTTTCAACAGAGTAGATTTAAGACTCTTGGGATAGAGAGGACAAAAGGTGTGACACCCGGTAGCCATGTTCACCGCATTATATGGTTTTGATATATTTTGTACAAAGTATGCCGTGAGATGAAGGATCCAAGGCAGAAATTTGGGCAAGAACTGCACAAACAACAGTGGCAAAGCTAAAGCCAATTTGGAGGAATAAGAACATCTCCCTGGAATCCAAACACACTGCTGCACGCATTGGTCATCTCCATTTTTCTGTATTCGTGTGAGACATGGATCTTTATGGCAGAACTTGAATGGAAAACACAGGTAGTAGAGATGAGATGCTTCCGTAAAATCCTGGGCACCTCCTACTTCGACCATGTCACTAATGAAGAGGTCCGCAACATCACCACCCAATGCGCTGGATCATATGAAGACCTCCTGATGACCGTGAAGAAGCGCAAGCTGAAGTGGTATGGCCATGTAACAAGATCATCTGGCCTATCCCAGATTATCCTCCAATGGACAGTACAGGGAAAGAGAAGAAGAGGTAGACAGAAGAAGAGATGGATTGACAACATAAAAGAGTGGACAGGAATGGACTTCGCGGAGACTCAAGCACTGACACACAATCTTCAGGGGTGGAGACAATTGGTTGATTGCTCATCAATGATGGTGCCCCAATGACCAATGCAGTTATGGGAGTGATGAGGATGATGATGATGCCATGAGATATCATTTAAAAACTTGTAATCTGCTGAACATCATTGTCCCATTAGATGTGTATAATGACACTGGGTAAAGCTATGAGATTTTACTGTATGATTGTTACTGAAATGTTGTAAGTCTGGGTGACACCCACAAACCAGATTCCAGACACAAAGAACACTGGCAAACCCAGACAGGTATCAACAAAAAGTCAAGTGGGGTATCACTTACTTAATTGGACATTTTCCAATTGGGGTGTGTGTGTGGGGGTTATTAACAAGAAATTGACAATTCATCCGAAGAACAGTTTGGAGCTCATGTACACAATGGAACTGCCTGCCCCCATGATCCAGCAAGGATTTTTTCTAGCTCAAAGTATGAGTATAAGAAAGGGGGAGGGGTAAATGTCTCTAGATACATCTCTCTCTCCTCCTTTCATCTCTCTGCTCATGACAACAAGGACTCTAAAAGAACTTAACAAAGGAGGGAGTGGTCCCAGGATGGAATGGGACACAGCCTGTGAAATGTATTGCAGCTCTTGGTGAGACAAACCTTTTGCTTTTAAGCCTATTATCTTGGTCAAGTTAGGAATTAGCTTGCATTTTTACCTTTATTTCTTTTGTAACCAATTCTGACTTTTATGCTTTACCACGTATAAACACTTAAAATCTTTCTCTCTAGTTAAAGATGTGTTATTGTTTTATCTAAACCAGGGTGTTTTGATGTATTTGGGAAACCTCTACTTAGGTCAACAAGCCTGGTGCATAATCATTACTCATTGTTGGAATGACAAACTATATATGAGCTGTCCAGTGGATTACTGAGCAGTACAAGAAGCACATTTCTGGGGAGCAAAGCTGGGGCTGAGAGATAGGCAGGTGCCACCCTGTATCTATTCATGGATGGCTGGGCACGGCCTTCATGTATTCCTGTAGGAGTGACTTTGAATGCTGGTGGCTGTGAATGAGCGGAGCCTGGAGGGGCTGCTATTCATCAGCCAAGCAGTGTAAAAAGCATCCCCGGATGGAGAGCTAAGGGGACACAGCAGTCCTGCTTGCACCCTGAAGTATGTCACAAAAGGAAATTGGCCCATGGAGTTCTGGGACACTTTTTGAAAGACTCCCAGAACCTGAGTCAAGCAGGGTTGTGTCTACATTGTAAAGCAATAGGGCTCACCCCTGAGTGAAGGATTGACCTGGGCTCCGAAGCTGCAGCCCCACAGGGTCCTGGGGCAGCACAATTTGTGTGTGGAAAGAAAGTTAGGCTTGAGCCTGAGCCCAGGCTTACATTGCAGCGTAGGCATACCTAGAGAGGCTAAGCAAATTGCTCACGGTCATACAGGAAGTTTGTAGCAGAGCAGGGAGTTGAACCTGGGTCTTGAATCCTAGGCTAGTACCCTAACCATTAAACAATCCTGCCTGACTAGTATTGACTACTGAAATAAATATAACCTCAGATCATTGTAAGGATGACAACATTTTTCGATCAAACGATGATGTCAGAAAAATAGACAAATAATTTGTCCTTCAATAGCTAAATTATGAATCGCTGATTGTTTCAGTGCTTAATATTTTTTAGTCAAAGCATTTCCCTTTGCCCAGTCTTTAAAATTTGGAACAAATGTGGAGAAATTGCATCTTGCAGTCCTATAACTAGGAGTTCCAAACTAGGGAAATGCAACCTAGATGGAGCTACTCTAAGGTGGGTGCATAGCTGGTTGGAAAACCGTTTCCAGATAATAGTTATCAGTGGTTCAGTCATGCTGGAAGGGCATAATGAGTGGGATCCCGCAGGGATCAGTTCTGGGTCCAGTTCTGTTCAATATCTTCATCAATGATTTAGATAATGGCATAGAGAGCACACTTATAAAGTTTGCGGACGATACCAAACTGGGAGGGGTTGCAAGTGCTTTGGAGGATAGGATTAAAATTCAAAATGATCTGGACAAACTGGAGAAATGGTGTGAAATAAATAGGATGAAATTCAATAATGATAAATGCAAAGTATTCCACTTAGGAAGTAACAATCCGTTGCAAACATACAAAATGGGAAGTGACTGCCGAGGAAGGAGGGCTGCAGAAAGGGATCTTGGGGTCATAGCGGATCACAAGCTAAATATGAGTCAACAATGTAACACTGTTGCAAAAAAGTGAACATCATTCTGGGATGCACTAGCAGGAGTGTTGTGATCAAGACACAAGAAGTAATTGTTCTGCTCTACTCTGTGCTGAAGTACTGGAGTATTGTGTCCAGTTTTGGGCACCATATTTCAGGAAAGATGTGGACAAATTGGAGAAAATCCAGAGAAGAGCAACAAAAATGATTAAAGGCCTATAAAACAAACCTATGAGGGAAGATTGAAAATATTAGGTTTGTTTAGTCTGGAAAAGAGAAGACAGAGAGGGGACATGGTAACAGTTTTCAAGTACATAAAAGGTTGTTACAAGGAGGAGGGAGAAAAATTGTTCTTCTTAACCTCTGAAGATAGGGCAAGAAGCAATGGGCTTAAATTGCAGCAAGAAAGGTTTAGGTTGGACATTAGGGAAAACTTCCTAACAGTTAGAGTGGTTAAGCACTGGAATAAATTGCCTAGAGAGGTTGTGGAATCTCCATCACTGGAGATTTAAGAGCAGGTTAGACAAACACCTGTCAGGAATGGTCTAGATGATACTTAGCCCTGCCATGAGTTCAGGAGACTGGACTAGATGACCTCTTGAGGTCCCTTCCAGTCCTATGATTCTATAATCAACTGCATTTCAGAGGGACAATAAGTAGGAAAGATAAGATGAGAGGCTGTTCTCCTGGTTTGTTAATCAGTGTGTCTTAGCTACTTATTGTATAGTTAAAATAATACTCTATTTTAAATATTTTCAGAATGAATAAAATGCCTGTTTCCAAGCAAATTGTACTGCAGAAGTAGATGATCCTGCAAAGATTAGGGAGAGAGCTGATGCTTAAATAGAAAAGTAATTTATCCCACTCAGTCCAGGCAGGGACCTCTTTCTCCAAAAGAAATGAGTGATTGCTCAGGGGACCACTACCAGGGTATCAGAATAAGTGATGTGAAACTGTAAATAATCTAGTCTCCCAAGCAGTGTGCAGTTCCAGCACAATCCTCTGTTAGTGCAGCCGAGGGAGGAGTAACCCTTGTAGACTGCAGGGTGGAGAATTGGAAGAGTAAAGGGACCTTCTCATAGCACATCATAAAGTCTTGTTCCCACTCTGGCTGAGTCTCAGAATCCCTGCTTGCCGGCTCCCCTGTTTGCCCTCAGTGAGCGGTAGCGTGCGGCTGCCCCAGAAGCAGAGTAGTGAATGAAATGTGGCTTGGTGTCTGGGGGAGGGGAGAAGGGAAGTCAGTTACTTCACGGAGCAACTGGCCCCTTACTACATGCCCAAAACAGTTACACTGGTGGGTGAGAGGGGTGAAGGCAGCGATGGAGCTCCTGCCACCATCTACGTACCCACTTGCTCCCAGCAAGGAGAATCAGATGGGTACCCCTTGATCTTCACCTTACTGAGCAGAGGAGTGAGCTCTAAGACCCAGATTCAAAAGGGTAGTTAGGCTCCTACCGACCACTGATTTCAATGGAAGTTAGAAGTTTAAATACCTTTGTGAATCTGGGCCCAACTGACTTCAGGGGGAGCAGCTGCATGCAGAGCTGTTAAAGACAAAATCAGACTAGATATTTAGCTGTCTAACTTAAGGCTTCTGCTTTCGAAAATGTTGGCCTAAATGTGTTGCAATAAACTCCCTCCCTTCGATGCGGGGGTATGGGCAGGACTGACTGAAAACGCCAAGCCAACATTAGTCATCAATAAGCCCCTTTTATAAGAATTCCTTCTGGGAAGTTATTAAAGCCAGATGCTTAAAATTTCCTGAAAGAGACATTCTGCTCAACATCAAACAAAACCTTAGCGGGTGTAGATCAGTGTAGCTTGGTGAACTTTAGAGGAGTGAGCCAGTATAGAGTAGCTGAAGATCTGGTCCCATATAACAAAGCTATATCCCAATAATATGAACATTAATCCTACCTATGTCACTTATGTGGCCCGCATTCCTGTAGTGACACAGCACCTAACACTTAATGTATTCATACCCCCCCCACCCCTCATGAGGTAGGGGGGCGCTGTTATCCCCATTTTAAAGATGGGGAGCTGAGGCATAGAGACTAAATGACTTGCCCACGGGTCACATAGGGAGTCTGGCGAAGCAGGAACTTGAATGCAGGTCTGAGTTCTAGACGAGGTGCCCTAACCAGGGGGCAATCCTTCACCGCATAAGAAAAGAAGTTATTTTAGTTAGCCTGTCTGAGGAGGAGTGTAGGCTTAGCTCCCTTTGGGAGTTGGGGGGAAATGCACCAAGAAAGGCAACTAGACCCCTTTGGAACTTTGCATACAAGCTTGTTTAAAATGCCATGTTTCATATCGTTTTGGAAGGCAGTTAAAAGGTCGACAAAAGACTGATGGATCATGTTGCATGCTTGTGCAGCCACCATGATCTGCATGCAGATCATGGGTTTTGACTGCAGATGTGAGAGTGCACCATTCCTAACAGATGTATAATCTGATTAAATATGCAAGGCAATGATATTGTCAAAACCCATTAATCACTCTTTCAGGATACATTAGTGTAGGCTTTACTGACAGCTGTGCTGATTATATTGGCCATGCAGGTACTGTTGCTCTTCAAAGTTACCAACCGGGTCTCAAAGAGAAAGATCTACAGTATGGAAAATGTACTTAAAATGCATGGTGCAGATATTTGTCAGAGAGCCTACATAGGACATACTTCTGCAGCGTTCACTGGACGATCAGTCTGATTTTATTTTAACCCTCTACTTCATAGTCCTTTGTGCAGATATGTTGGAGCCAGTCCAAGTGTATGGGTTTGGAGATGATCCAAAAACACAGCTGCATAATACATTAGAATACAGTACCATGAGTGACAGGTTTCAGAGTAGCAGCCATGTTAGTCTGTATTCGCAAAAAGAAAAGGAGAACTTGTGGCACCTTAGAGACTAACTAATAAATTTGTTAGTCTCTAAGGTGCCACAAGTACTCCTTTTCTAGTTCCATGAGTGACTACCCTAGGAACTCACCAAAGAGCTGTAGCACTGCCCTTCTTTCACTGAATGAAAACCAGTATTTACCTGAGTCTGCGCACCTCCCATCTATTGAATGCAAGGGGAACTGAGGGTTCTGATCAGCACGTCACAGCATTAGGTCTTCAACACATGGGCCAAGAGTTTTAAGAAAAATACCTAAAAGGTTGGACTCCTGCAGTCATATATCTAAATAAGTGTTGAGCCCTTTCAACAGTGTTGAGAATCCATTGGCATTTATGGAAGCTGATAGGTGCTCAGGATCTCTTGCGGGGGTGGGGAGGAGGGTGTGTCAGACCACTTATATCTGACTGACTGCCAGAAGGGGAAGATGGAGTGGATCTCTCCAAAGCTACCTTGTTCTGTACGCTCCCTCAGAAGCTCTGGTCCTGGCCACTGCTGGAGACAGGACACTGGGCTAGATGGATCATTGGTCTGATGCAGATGGAAGTTCTCATCTAGGGACCTAAATATGGGCTCCGGAAGAGCCTAGTTATAGGTACCCATTTTTGAAACTCTTTGGCCATAGCACAATTGAGGCAGGAATTTTCAAAAAAGTGTCCAAATGACTTAGGAGCACAAGTCCCGCTGAAAGTCAGTGTTCTAGAAACTGAAATGTCACCCAACTCAGAGTTGGAGCTCTGGAGGGATCGTTGAGAGCTTGCAAAGATCTGCAGAACAACACAACACTGTCAGTAGTTGTTGATGTAGAAACAACTGTAAAGAGACACTGACGACAACAACAATACATTATTTCTAGACAATGTTATTTCCTATAGTTATAAGCAAGACCTATGAGACTAAATACGTATTTTTCCATTTTTTCCCCAATGTTGTCAATTTGTTGACACTATGCGTATCGTTACTTCCTATTTCTTCTCAGTGGCCACTTACTGTTGATAAGTCAGTTTCTCCTCTGATGAAAAGACTTCTAAATTAGAGCTGGGCAAAGTTTTTCCATCTGTAATTTCTTCAGCAAACCACGTTTCTTCTGAGACACCAAAATGTTTTGCACATTCAAAGGTTTCACTCAACTGTTGATTTTGAAAACAAAACACCAGTCTGAAGATGCAAATATTGTTTTGACATTTTCTTAAGTGAAATATTTTGATTTGTTTGATGTGACTTTTCAGTTTGAAATGTCCTTCAATTTATTAAAAAACAGAAGCGTTCCATGCTCTGTTAAAATGAATAATTCCAGATGGAATTAAACACTTCATTTGACTTGAAATATTTTTTCATCTTTTCAATTCACTGAAAATGTTAAAGAAATTATTTTCAGAAAACCCAGAACTAATTTCTGAAAATATGGGAATCACCAGTGAATCAAAAAAAATCCACTATTTGCTCATCTCTATTCTACTTATTAGATGATTAGAAAACCTTAATACCTAAGGGCATGTCTACGCGTACTAGGGGTGACCAGACAGCAAATGTGAAAAATTGGGACAGGAGATGGGGGATAATAGGAGCCTATATAAGAGAAAGACCCCAAAATCGGGACTGTCCCTATAAAATCGGGACATCTGGTCATCCTAACGCGTACAGGGCTGCAGCGATACACCTGCAGTGCATCTGGTGAAGATGCTGTATGCCACCGGGAGAGAGCTCTCTCACCAACATATCGCTCTCCCCACCGGCACTTATCTCGGTGTAATGTATGCTGCTCGGGGGGAGGTTTATTCACACCCCTGAGTGACATAGTTCTGCTGACATAGCCGTAGGCTAAGCAAAACACATCTTTTGTATCCTGGAACAAACATTTGGGAAGTTTTATTTTTACAAGTGTATTTGCTATCTGGAGTTAACAGGCAATCAGTTCATTCAAGGTAAAGTCGAGTGTAGACAAATCCTTACCATAGTACAGTGTTACTCCAAGTGTGGGAGGTGCCACCCTAGGAGGGCTTGACTACTCGATTGGCTTGCAAACAGACCAATTGCTCTTCAGAATCTCATAGAATATCAGGGTTGGAAGGGACCTCAGGAGGTCATCTAGTCCAACCCCTGCTCAAGCCTCAATTTTTGCACCAGATCCCTAAATGGCCCCCTCAAGGATTGAACTCACAACCCTGGGGTTTAGCAGGCCAATGCTCAAACCACTGATCTATCCCTCCCCCTCAGCTTTCATTAAAGTCTCTAGGTTAGTGGATTTCAACCTATGGTCCACAGACCCCTGGCGGTCCACAGACTAGATCTAAGATTTCCAAGGGGGTCCACAACTCCATTTGAAAATTTTTTTAGGGATCCACAGGTGAAAAAAGATTGAAAACCACTGCTCCAGGTGCTAGGACTGCAAAGAAACGTTCAGGTCACATTTTGAAGGTTAACCGATGCAGCGATGTCTGTGTTTGCAGAAAGCCTGAAACACAGAGGTGTGAGCTGCCCCACTTACACAATGGGTGCTAACTCAGTTGCCAGTGATACTTTGAATGTCAACATGGTTAGCTATTTCACTGCTCACCAACATGTGGAAGGAAGAGGAAGAATCCTATTATGAAGCTCTTCAGCAGCTTTTCCCAGAGGGGAGAAATAAAGGACTAAGGACCAGGTGGGGAGACATAGGAGCTAGAACAGGTGAGATGTGTAGGCCTTTAATGCCACATGGCAGGGATGCAGTTTCATTATGATGAAGGAGGGGCCTCACCTTTCAGGAGCGTGAGAAACCCTGCTGTTAATATCGGAGCATCCCTTCAGAGTGCTCAACCCTGCTGTTTCCACAACATCGAGGGTAAAATCCTGGCCCCACTGAAGTCAGTGGGAGCTTTGCCATTGACTTCACTGTGGCCAGGATTTCACCTCGACTGTATTACTCTGGCATCCTCTCCCAACAGCTAACGTAATGCCCACCCATCACTCCCAGGGAGGGCAGCAATAGCTTTTGAGATTTATAGGAGAATGTGTGTCAACCTAGACTTGATCTAGGCTCCTTTTGATTCCCACTAGCTGGACAGTAACTTATGATCCTTGTGCACCATCCCCTCTGATTCTGTTCCACTCAGTTTAAACTACTGTTGTTCGTGCATCAAATCCAGAAGAGAAGAGGATAGCAGGAAAAGGAATTAACAGGAGAAGGAAAAGGAATTGACAGGAGAAGGTATGAATGTGTAAATTAAAGTGCCCTCCCTAGCTGCTCATACACCCTCCCGCCGCTCCTTGGCATATAAATGACACAACATAGGCACCCTTACGTTGTGTACGTACGTCTAAGAGTATGTCTACATTGCAATCAAAAAGGTGCGACTTGCAGCTCATGTAGACATACCTGAACTTGCTTTAGTCCAGCTAGCTCGGGTCCTCAAGCAATGAAGCTGCATGTGATGGGTATACAAACCCCACACTGGGTACCACAGAGTTAATGAGCTAATGTAGGCTTAGGTAGCACTGCCCCATCACACCTGTGAAAAGGCAGAATTGGAGGAAGGAGCTTAAAAGGGAGAAACTGGCTTAGTTGATGGCAGACCTTCAGTCGTCAGCTCCTGGAGAGAGGACCTGCTGAAGGGAGGAGCTCCTTGGACAACTGCTGCCCCGCAGCCCCTACCAGGAGGGAGAGAAGGCCAGTGCTGACTCGCCTTGAGAGGAGACTGTTCCTCCGGATTTGTGAGCTCAGCTTATGGCCATTGCCTGATGCATGCCCCCTGAAGGAGGAGAGCCTTAACCCAGAGTGGGGATGATTCCTGGGTGTTACATTCAGTTCAGCCACCCTGACGGGGCAGCTGTCCTGTAGTAAGTAACTTCTGGGTACTCTTCTGGCTCTGTCAATCTGTTTCTTCACTTCAGCAGGTGGGTATTGTAATTGTAAGAACACTTGATAGAGATCTTGTAGGTGTTTGTCTCTGTCTGAGGGGTTGGAGCAAATGCGGTTGTATTGTAGAGCTTGGCTGTAGTCAATGGATCATGTGGTGTGATCTGGATGAAAGCTGGAGGCATGTAGGTAAATATAGCCGTCAGTAGGTTTCCGGTATAAGGTAGTGTTTATGTGACCATCGCTTATTAGCACTGTAGTGCTAAACCATCTGCTTAAGAAACTCCCTGAAGAAGCACAAGAACAAATCCGCACAGACATACCCTAGAACCCCGACCAGAGGTATTCTATCGGCTACCCAAGATCCATAAATCTGGAAATCCTGGATGCCCCATCATCTCAGGCATTGGCACCTTGACAGCAGGATTGTCTGGCTATGTAGACTCCCTCCTCAGGCCCTACGTTACCAGCAGTCCCAGCAATCTTCGAGACACCACTGACTTCCTGAGGAATCTACAATCCACCAGTGATCTTCCTGAAAACACCATCCTAGCCACTATGGATGTAGAAGCCCTCTACACCAACATTCCACACAAAGATGGACTACAAGCTGTCAGGAACAGTATCCCCGATAATGTCACGGCAAACCTGGTGGCTGAACTTTGTGACTTTGTCCTCACCCATAACTATTTCACATTTGGGGACAATGTATACCTTCAAATCAGCAGCACTGCTATGGGTACCCGCATGGCCCCACAGTATGCCAACATTTTTACGGCTGACTTAGAACAACACTTCCTCAGCTCTCGTCCCCTAATGCCCCTGTCAAGATTCCTTCCCCACTCTGAACTCTAGGATACAGATGTGGGGACCTGCATGAAAACCCCCTAAGCTTATTTTTACCAGCTTAGGTTAAAACTTCTCCAAGGTACAAACTATTTTACCTTTTGCCCTTGTACTTTATCACTGCCACCACCAAACGTCTAACAGATATATAACTGGGAAAGAGCCCGCTTGGAAACGTCTTTCCCCCCAAAATCCTCCCAAACCCTACACCCCCTTTCCTGGGGAAGGTTTGATAAAAATCCTCACCAATTTGCATAGGAGAACACAGACCCAAACCCTTGGATCTTAAGAACAATGAAAAAGCAATCAGGTTCTTAAAAGAAGAATTTTAATAGAAGTAAAAGAATCACCTCTGTAAAATCAGGATGGTAAATACCTTACAGGGTAATTAGATTCAAAACATAGAGAATCCCTCTAGACAAAACCTTAAGTTAAAAAAAAGACACAAAAACAGGAATCTACATTCCATTCAGCACAGCTTATTTTCTCAGCCATTTAAAGAAAACAGACTCTAACGCATCTCTAGCTAGATTACTTACTAAGTTCTAAGACTCCATTACTGTTCTGTTCCCAGCAAAAGCATCACCCCGACAGAGAGAGCTTTTGCTTCTCCCCCCTCCAGCTTTTGAAAGTATCTTGTCTCCTCATTGGTCATTTTGGTCAGGTGCCAGTGAGGTTATCCTAGCTTCTTAACCCTTTACAGGTGAAAGGGTTTTTCCTCTAGCCAAGAGGGATTTTAAAGGTTTTTACCCTTCCCTTTATATTTATGACAGCCCCTACTCTACTTGCACTACGTTGATGACATCTTCATCATCTGGACCCATGGAAAAGAAGCCCTTGATGAATTCCACCATGATTTCAACAATTTCCATCCCACCATCAACCTCAGCCTGGACCAGTCGACACAAGAGATCCACTTCCTGGATACTGCAGTGCTAATAAGCGATGGTCACATAAAAACCACCCTATACTGGAAAGCTGCTGGCCGCTATACTTACCTACATGCCTCCAGCTTTCATCCAGACCACACCACACGATCCATTGTCTACAGCCAAGCTTTATGATACAACCACATTTGCTCCAACCCCTCAGACAGAGACAAACACCTACAAGATCTCTATCAAGCATTCTTACAACTACAGTACCCACCTGCTGAAGTTACGAAACAGATTGACAGAGCCAGAAGAGTACCCTGAAGTTACCTACTACAGGACAGGCCCAACGAAGAAAATAACAGAACACCACTAGCCATCACCTTCAGCCCCCAACTAAAACCTCTCCAACGCATCATCAAGGATCTACAACCTATCCTGAAGGATGACCCATCACTCTCACAGATCTTGGGAGACAGGCCAGTCTTTGCTTACAGACAGCCCCCCAACCTGAAGCAAATACTCACCAGCAACCACACACCACACAACAGAACCACTAACCCAGGAACCTATCCTTGCAACAAAGCGCGTTGCCAGCTGTGTCCACATATCTATTCAGGGGACACCATCATAGGGCCTAATCACATCAGCCACACTATCAGAGGCTCGTTCACCTGCACATCTACCAATGTGATATATGCCATCATGTGCCAGCAATGCCCCTCTGCCATGTACATTGGTCAAACCGGACAGTCTCTACGTAAAAGAATAAATGGACACAAATCAGATGTTAAGAATTATAACATTCAAAAACCAGTCGGAGAACACTTCAATCTCTCTGGTCACTCAATTACAGACCTAAAAGTGGCAATTCTTCAAACAAAAAAACTTCAAAAACAGACTCCAACGAGAGACTGCTGAATTGGAATTAATTTGCAAACTGGACACCATTAACTTAGGCTTGAATAAAGTCTGGGAGTGGATGTGTCATTACACAAAGTAAAATTGTTTCCCATGTTTATTTCCCCCCCCCCCCCCGTTCCTTACATGTTCTTGTCAATTGCTGGAAATGGCCCACCTTGATTATCACCACAAAAGGTTTTTTCCTCTGCTGCTGGTAATAGCTCACCTTACCTGATCACTCTCGTTACAGTGTGTATGGTAACACCCATTGTTTCATGTTCTCTGTGTATATAAAATCTTCCCACTGTATTTTCCACTGCATGCATCTGTTGAAGTGAGCTGTAGCTCACGAAAGCTTATGCTCAAAAAAATTGGTTAGTCGCTAAGGCGCAACAAGTACTCCTTTCCTTTACTTTTTTTAATAGTATTCTTAGCTAACTTCTGCCAAAGATCTCTCCTTTATGGTGCATTATTTACCAGGGTGTACTTCTCAATCTGCCCATAATTTCCTTGAGAGAATTTAGTTGCTTTCAACCATGTTATACAGCTTCCTGAACCTTAATTTACCTTGGCTCAAGTATAAGATGAATAGCTGCTCTCAGGTCCAGTAGGAATAGCAACAGGAGGCATCCACGGGTAATGCTTCCAGCAGAGAAAGAGGGAAAGCTCCCGTTGATGGACGCAGAAGGGAATGCCTGAAACTGTCAGCACATGCTTCAGAGTTGTGGAGAGTTTGAGGGTAATTAGGTGCAAGAGAGAGAAAACAATCGGAAAGGAAACATTCTTTCCTGTGAAGAGAGTGGAATGGGGGTGTGGGGGGGGGCGGGGAAGGGGGAAGATTAGTTGCTGGTTAGCACAAAGAATGGCATATCTGATCTTTGAGGATACGGACATTGTATAGGTAAGGTATGCTGTAATGAATGGCAAACTGATACCAGACTCTGCTATTGCTGTGGTTAAGTGTTCACGGGAAACTAAAGTGCACTAGGAAAAGGATAAGAGTGTAGTATTTCTCCCACCCTTTGTCTTGGCTGCTTGGGGCCCTCTAGCTGCTACAATTCAAATAATAAATAACCAGAAGGGAGAAAAAAAAGTGTTTATTAAAAAAAAAAAGTCAGAGATATATGCATGTGCTAAAACAAGTGTGAAAAATACTAGAATGGCTTTTGGGTGAAGGGAAGGATGTGATAAGATGTTCAAGTGTATTCTAGTGCTGGAGAACTGGCTTTTATTATTGACACGGGTATGAGAGTTGTACAAAAAAGCAACATCTGTATCTGCTTATAGTTAGTATATATGAAGTCATGATATAGAGGCATAAGAATAATTTGTAGGCAGAATAAAGGTATTATGCAGGGCAAGTGGCTTCCTGGGTACAGCTCTTAACAAGAGGGGCTGAGAACGAAAGGGACACTCCATCACATAATACGTGGTGGTGGAGGACTGGCTATATGGAGATGATCTCGCGTAGCACAGAGGAGAGATTGTTCAGCGTGGAAAGCACCGATGGGTTGTCACTTCCATTTAAAGCCCGGTCCAGGCATGGAGATTTCTATGGGAATCTCAATAATAGGAAGATTGGAGTCCAGGGCAATAAACCTGCCTTTCTGAAAGAGTGAGCTAAACTGTGCTTTTTTCACACACTTGCTGATCTTTGCAGAGATCAGGTTTTTGTTCTGGGGCTGGGGGGGGAGGGTTGTTGTTGAAAATCTGGCAGGTAAAATGACACCGCCACATAATGGGTGACCCCTTCCACATGCAGACCTATGCAATTACTGCACCACAATTCCCAAACCATGGGACAGTCCAATGGGGATGCTGCTAACAAACCTCCAATGGGATAAACCTGAACATCCATTTTGTGCTAAACTCGTTTGATTTTTAAGTTCCTGTTTCCCTATGTTGTTAGGAATATTTTTTGGACTGCAGTTGGAAAAAAAAATCACCATAGAAACCGCTCCACAGCATACTGTAGCCTGAGGAATTTATGAAGTGCCCTTCCTAGTAAACTCTGCAAAGATGCTTTATAAAAACAAACTGAAATGCAGATACAGCAAGCAGCATCCGGAACAAAATCATTGAACAATAGGGCAGGCTGAAGAAATGGGAACAAAACATTTTCCTTTGGAAAAAGAGGCTTTGTTGAACTTTTTTGGGGAAAGATCAATTTAGGTGAATTTTACATTGGGGGAAAATTGAAACAAATGATTTCATTTTGGCTTGGGCTATTAATCTGCCTGCATGAGCTGCCACAGTGCCTCATGGGAGTTGTAGTTTGGGTCCTTGTACTGCCATCCTCCCACTGGGCTACATCTCCCATGATGCACAATCACAACCCTGTACATTGTGGAGGTGGGCGTGGGGGGGGAGAAACATGCTTTTCTGTGCTACTAATCATTTAGATTATTAAATCCAGAGTCCAACTTCTGCTTCTAATACTACTGATTTAAGTAAGTACTGAAGAGGATGATGCATCTGCTATCAAGAGGGAGAGTTCTCCAGAGTCTTGGGCTGCATTAAATTCCAGTTCAATAAAACATATCAACGCTGAATTCCATGAGAGGGATGCTGTTCACCAACAAAGTATTTTTTAAAAAAAAACAAAAACAAAAACCCAACTACTTCTGATTGATTGAATACCTGTTTTTAGAACTTCCAAAAAATCAATACAAATACATCCCAAAAGCTAATGTTACTCAGTCTTGGGGCATTTATAATGGGTATTAATAAAGTCAGGTAGCTGCATTTTGAATTAACTAGAGACTGTAAACAGAGGTCTGCAAAAGACGTTTTCAAAAGGAATGGTAGTAATTTAGCTTGGAGCTGAGAATATAAGGTAGGTGCAGGTGTCAAAACATCTTATGGCAAAATAACAATCAAGCAATATTTCATATAGTGAAAAACTTTGCATTGATAGAAATCTGGAACTTCTGTGCCAGCTAGGAATTCAAATCAACATTGGTGGTGTAAAGCAGGATGGGGAGTGGTGCTATGAGCTTGTGTCAAGAGATTCAGATCAGCGAATTTGACAAGGTTGCTTTTACAGCTAGTAAGTGCTTTCACCTCAGCACACGGGATAGAAGCCAGATCATTATCATTGTGTGTAGACAAAGAACAAACAGGCAGAATGGGGTGATACCATGCTGGTGCTGACTTGGACAAAAGAAAATATGAGGCCAGATTTTCAAGAGTGCGCAGGACCCATGACTCGGGATAGATTTTCAGAAATTCTCACTTAGGCACTTAAATGATGTGGCCACATCTTCAGCCTTGCTCAGCATGCCTTGGAGATGCTAAGTACTTCACCTTTTTGCAAGTTTGGCCCCTTATATTTAGCCAACGCCCAGAAGAGGTTCTACTTCATGTGGAACGTAGGTGATGGTCTTCATTTCTTTCTGGTATCTAGATTCTGTTGTAAAACTACTGCTCTACTGTTTGGACTGACTGAGAACTGGTGCTTAGGGAAAATGTTTCTTCCGAGCCTAATAAAGCTGTTTTAAGTGGAAAACTTCTTACTTTGATGAAAAAAAGTGGCTTGGGGACTAAATGGAAGTTTCTATTTTTGTAGATTGTGGGGAGATGTTGTAGAGCAAAAAAACTTGACAAATTCAGTGAAAATGTTGACAAAAAAACCCAAGTGTTTCCTTTATTTTTCATGGGAAAAATATTTCTCAACCAGCTCTACATGACAGTAACTGGAAGTAAAATTTCCCCTTGTGTATTGGGCAGAACATGTGTTTGATTCGTGTTTTGAATGGACATGGCAATATATGAAACGCTCATATGCAGTGTTGTAGCCATGTTGGTCCCTAGCTATTAGCCAGACAAGGTGGGTGAGGTAACATCTTTTATTGGACCAACTTCTGTTGAAAAGAGAAGCTTTTGTGCTTACACAGAGCTCTTGCAGAGGTCAGAGGTAGTAGGGAATCAGTAGAATAGCCTAGTGGATAGGGCACTGCACTAAGACTCAGAAAACCTGCATTCTAGTCCCAGCATTGCAACTGGCTTTCTGGTTGACCGTGGGCAAATCATTTGCTTCTGTGCCTCAGTTTCCCCTTCTGTACAGCAGGCATAGTAATAGTGACCTCATTTTGCAGAGCACTTTGAGAGCTAAAGATAAGACCTAGGTCTTACTACAAGCTCAAAAACCTGCTGTGTCTCTCCACACTAAGGATTCACAGCAGGGCAGCAAAAGGATGGTGAACCCAGGGCACATCCCCCATGTAGACAAGGCGAATAGCTTGGAGCAAACAGAGCCCAGAGAAGATTGACACACAAGAGGAAAGTGTGGGCACCAAGTCACCAGAAAGTTTCCCCTCTAAGCACAACTATTATCAGCAGCTATTCAGAGCATTGGTCTTAAACTGGTCCCATGAGAAGTTTCCCGAAGGAGTGGATTTCCCAATGTACAGTATCACAATTAAATAGGATTTACTGTATTTTTTTACCATGATACCAAAAAACCAAAACAGTTTCCATGACGGGATATGGCAATGCAGTCAGTGCATGGAAAATATGAGATTGGGGCAGGCCTTATCGAAAGCCCATTGAAGTCAATGAAAAGATCCCCATTGACTTCAATAGACTTTGGATCAGGATCAGAGGGAAGAGGAGGAATCTTTACACCAAGTTTGCCTTCATAGCAGTGTCAAAAAATATTGACTTCTCAATGTAATTTGTACATTCTGAGACTAGATTCAGGAGAGTAATGGGAAATTTATGCCATTCTCCAGGAAATAAATCACTTTACCTTTTTGTTATAATACAAAGGAGATTTTATGTAACGTACTTTGTTCTTACTGTATTGAAGCAGAGATGTTCTAGTCCTTTTCTAAAGAAGCTGCAGCAAAGAGTGGGTCAGCTCCAAGAGGACAAGTCATGCATTAAGTGATCCAAAGTCGATGAAGTGTTAAAGTTATGGAAAGTCCTTCAATCCAAACAGGCATTTCAGTGTAATATATATATCTCCAAGTCAATTCAAGATATAAAGCCCTACAAACACTGCCATTTAGAACACCATGGTATTCATGGTAAATAGGCCCAATGGCCTGTGATGGGGTGTTAGATGGGGTGGGATCTGAGTTACTACAGAGAATTCTTTTTTGTGTATCTGGCTGGTGAATCTTACCCACATGCTCAGGGTTCAACTGATCGCCATATTTGGGGGCGGGAAGGAAATTTTCCTCCAGGGCAGATTGGAAGAGGCCCTGGGGGTTTTTCGCCTTCCTCTGCAGCACAGGTCACTTGCTGGAGGATTCTCTGCACCTTGAAGTCTTTAACCCATGATTTGAGGACTTCAATAGCTCAGACATAGGTGAGACGTTTATCACAGGAGTGGGTGGGTGAGATTCTGTGGCCTGCGTTGTGCAGGACGTCAGACTAGATGATCATAATGGTCCCTTCTGACCTTAATATCTATGAGTCTATGAAATAGACCACCACATTTTTCATGCTTCTCAATAAGATTTCTGTACACTTTTTTTTAATTGAAGTTCCAAGATTAAATATCACCAAATAATGAAATGGTTTGTTTACGTAGCCTCATTTGATTCATCTCTAAGGGCAAGAGACCCAAAAAAACCAAGTAGCTACAGCTGAAAGTCAGTCTAAAATACTGAGGTACCTAAATATACTTATCAAGAAAGTTGGCTTTACTGTTAATTTTAATACTATATTTTGCCCATGGCATAAGAGATTTGCATTGGGGAAAAGAGTCAATTGCCTGGTTTCAGTCAAAAAGTTTGGTACCAGGGAGTTTGGAAAGTACTGTTCCTCATTCAGAGCCCTCTGAAGTGAATGGAAGCCTTTTCATTCGCATCAGAAATATCCATTGACTACATTAGCCTCTGGATCAAGCTCTGTCAAAGCCATTTATTTAAATGGATCTCTGAGTTTCTCATTCCTCTGAGAGTTCTAGTCGTATGTCAACTTCCCCTCTGTCTGCAATTCTGTAGCAGATTCTTACTGTATAGAAATCCAGGGAAACAAAACCACTCTGGAGAGCCAATGTTTCCTTCAGGCCTGTGTAAGATCAAGAAAAAACAGGTTCTCTCCCTCCCCATCCCAAAAATATTTCTTTATCTTTTCACAGTCTAATGGTGCTGAGATTATTATAGTACAAGAATGGAGGAGACATGACAGACTGAACTGAGGTAATGAGCCTTTTTCTTAGGCATCCTAAAGAGTTCAATATGTGGAGGGGAAGATGACCTGAAAGAGGATATAAAGAAAACTTTGATCCTCATTTCCCTTCTCCTCCAGATCTCCTTGGAGAGCTCCACATCCTATCAGCAGCTTTTGACTAGTTTCCCCCCCACAAAATTTTTTTTTCTATGTAGAAGTGTGTTGTCCTTTAAGGCTTTAGCTGGTTTGAGCCAACATACTCTCCTCCATTCCCCAATCTCAGCCGGACCATGGGAAAGGGCAACATCTGAATTAGAGACCGGAGGATCAAGGTGTGTCTCATCTGCTTAGGGAAGACACCACAAGCCATGCTTCCTCAGTGCCCCACACCAGCCAAGAGGGAAGATGGAACTCCACAGCAGAGCACCATGGGGGAAGTGGAATAATTTCCCAACACTGCTGTCTGGAAACTCTCAGATAGTAACAAAGCCACTTGACAGCAGCCCCATCCTGCCCACAAGGTCTAAGCCCCACAGCATTTGAGTCAGCCGATAGTTTAACAATACCAGTACAGATGCTCTGATCTATCTCTTGGAGGAGATCAACCAGTGCAACTGCAGTACCCAGGCTGACAAGGGATAAGTGAATCCAAGTCATATAGATACAGCACTGTATCATACATCATTAAAACAACAAACAACAGGATGTAAGGGGGTTTTCACTCCCTGTGCCCCATGAAGTATTGCTTCCAGGCACTGTGTCCCCTGGAAGCAGGGATAGGTGGTGTGGTGTAAGAAAGCCATGTATTCGGGCTGAGACACTCATGTTTATTAATTCAAAACATTATGGGAACCAAAAGCATGCATTGCCATCACAGCTATTGAAGAAGGAAACAGACGTACAGAAAAAGAAAGTGGCCAGTTACTGTTCATAGGTGGATCATGATGGATTTCTCCTGTGAAGCTCTATCCCCTCACATTAAGACATATATACACATCCAATTTATTAGTAGTCTTCCAATCACCATTAAGTTTCCTGAATATTATGCATCTTGTGCAATTCCTACAAAAGGCATGTGTGGGCTTCGGTTTACACAACTTCTGCTGTCCAAGTTATTTTCATATTCTCTCTCTTTTCTCATTGGTTTATTAGCAACAACACACTGATTGTGCATTCTTGGCCAAATCACTTTTGCCACATAGAGAAAAAAAGAAGGGAAAGTCCCTAGTTTCCCCTTTGCAACACATTGTGTATCTGTCGTCCTCCAACTGAAGCCCATCCTGTGGGCTCTACCCATTGTCTTATACAGCATCAACAACAAGCAAGTTTATTTAATGCAACACTACATATGTCAAAGCTGAAGCCAACCAAGTCAGCGTCCTCTTAATCGGTCCACACATTTGTTCTGAATGGCCCACACTGACAGTTCCCAATAGTGGGGAGATATAGAAAGGTTGGCCTTGTACATTGGGGCCAGCTCTGGCCCCTGCAAAGGGCAGGGCCTAGGGCGGAAGGGGCAGGGCCTAGGGGGGGTCAGGGGCAGCCCCAGCCCACCCTGTAAGGGAAGTGCCTCCCCCTTCTCCTCCTCCGTCCCCCCCCTCCCCCACCGGGGTAGCAGCAGCAGCCCAGGGCTCTCCTGCTTCTACCGCCCCGGTCCTTTAAATAGCCCCCAGAGCCCTGGAGTAGCGGCGGCGGGGCTCCGGCGGCTATTTAAAGGGCCGGGGCGGTAGAAGCAGGGGAGCCCCGGGCCCTTTAAATAGCTGCCGGAGCCCCGCAGCCACTACCCCAGGGCTCCAGCAGCGGGGCTCTGGAAGCAATTTAAAGGGCCTGGGGCTCCAGCCACTGCTGGGAGCCCCAGACCCTTTAAATTGCCCCCTGGGGAAGCCGGGCTGCCCCAGTACGCCGTACTGGCTCTTGCCAGTACGCCGTACCGGGGCGTACCGGCTTACTTTCACCTCTGGGTCTCTCTCCCCCCGTCTTCTTTTCTCAAGACTAAAGAAGTCTAGGGTTTTTTTTTTTTTTAAACCTTTCCTCATAGGTCAAGTTTTCTAAAACATCATCATTTTTGTTGCTGTCCTCTAAAGAGGCTTAAATTTGTCCCCTTCTTTCCTAAAGTGTATCACCCTGAACTGGACACAGTACTGCAGCTCAGGGCCCACCAGTGCCAAGTAGAGCAGGAAAATTACTCCCTGTGTCTTACATACAACCCTCCTGTTAATACAGCCCGGAATTATATTAGCTCTTTTTTTTTTTTTTTTGCAACTACATCACACTGATGACTCATTCAATTTGTGACCCCTTATAACCCACAGATCCTTTTCAGTAAGACTATCACCTAGCCAGTTACTCCCCATTTTGTAGTTCTGCATTTGATTTTTCCTTCTTAAATGAAGTACTTTGCACTTCTCCGTATTGAATTTCATCCTGTTGAATTCAGACCAGTTCTCTAATTTGCCAAGGAAGTTTCTAATTCTAATCCTGTCCTCCAAAGTGCTTGCAACCCCTCCTGGTTTGGCATCACCCCCTACAAAAGTTTTATAAGCATACTTTCTATTCCATTATCCAGTGTTATTAATGACAGTATTGACTAGTACTGGACCCAGGACTGAACCCTGTAGGTCCTACTGGATACACACTGCCAAACTGGGAGGGAACTATTGGTAACCACGCTGAGTATGGTCTTGCAACCAGGTGTGTACTTGCCTTATAGTAGTTTAATCTAGACTGCATTTCCCTAGTTTGTGACAATGTCATATGGGCCTGTTGAAAACCTTACTTAAAAAGATGTCTGTTTTCCCCTGTCCACTAAGCCAGTAATCCTGTCAAAGAGAGAAATTAGGATGCTTTCACATGATTTGGCCTTGACAAATCTATGCTGGCTATTTGTTATAATCCTATTATCCTCTAGGCGCTTACAAAATTGATTCTTGATACCTAGAAAGACACTAGAACAAGTTATTAAACTTAGGCTGACTGGTCTATATTTCCCCAGGTCCTCTTGCTACTTGTCTTTTAGAAAAGGGAAACAATGTTTCCCCTTCTCCGATCCTCACCAGTCCTCATGAGTTCTCAAAGCAATTGCTTCTGCAAAGTACCCTATGATGACTTTCCTCAGGTCCTGATGACTTGGATTCATCCAGCCCTATTTCAATATTCTTTCACCTGTTTTCCCTCTTTTGGAATGTGTTCTTTCCCGCTTGCAATCATGTTGAGTTGCTTGGCACCATGAACCTTTTCAGTGAAGGCAGAAGCACAATAAGCATTAACACACCTCCGTCTTCTTGATGTCATCACTTATTAGCTCTCCTTCCCTGCTAAGTAGGCAACCTATATCTTCTCCGGATCCAAAGATGGATGGATCGGGGAAACAGTCAGGGGGATCTGCTACCCCAGACCAATGGCAAAAGTTCTCCCTCGAGCCTGGTGGTGGCTGCATCTCCCAGGGAGTTCAGAACAGCTGTACCGCTAGCCTTCACGCAGAGGTAGGAATTCTGACCCTTCTCCCCACCCAGTCCCTGAATGGAACTCCGCAGCCGCTCCCATGCAGAGTTGCAGGATTTTAAGCCAGCTATTATACTGCTGTAGTTTATTGTCTGACTTGAAATTTTCATTTTAATGTCGCATTTAGGGGATTGTGAGAACCATAATGATAAGGCATTCAAGAGAAAATATTCCTCAGTTACCCCCTTCCTGTCAACATGAATTATAAACCCCACTTTATTAGTTTAGAATTCAAACTTCAGCACTTCGCCCAGAAGCGTCGCTAAGAGCCAAATATTCCACGCTCCGTAATCGTGTCCCTTGTGATATAGTTAAAAATTACAGAAAAGCAGTGCAAGAGTTGGAACAAAATGCATGTCAAGCGTTGGCACTGGTGGGATACTGCTTCCTGGAATAGCATGGCAGAAGCAGAATTACTCACAAAGGATAACATGGTTTGAATTGTCACTGAGATGAAAGCCACTGAATTGCATAGCTTGGAGACAAGAAATCAGGCCCTGTGTGTGTGACTTTCAACGGCATCAGGTCCACACCTCCATAGAAGGAGCGTCATTTATAATTAGAAGTCAACTATCAAGCATGCCGACACAGAATCTTAGCGCTTCGGCAGCACTTAGTCAAAGATTGGAAAAAATGATCCGGTGATCCAGAGTGAATGCACTCCGCTGGTGTCAAGAGGCTAATTGTGTGCCTCAAGCACAGGCCTATCTTAGAACAGGAAGACCTTAATCTGCACTTGCGGGTGCTGTCAGCAATGGCACTTCAAGTATTTTGTGTTGCCTTATTTGCTACATATCCACCTGATTTCCCGGTTTCATGCCACTGCCCCCATCTCATCACCACATGAATTAGCTAGAGGACCTCTCTTAGCCCGCTTGAAATGGAAATTGCCGTTTGAAGGAGAAAATAGCTGCTCTGAATATCGGCAAGGAGTGGAGGGGCTGATAGCGCCTGTATGTTTTCCTCCAGCATAAAGATTCGTATGTCAGAAGTTAGCTTTGTCTTATATTTATCATGGGCCACAGATGATTCTTCCCATGAAAAGAGGGTATTAATATCCCCAGGGTTTTTTTATGCTTGCATTTAATTGTTTATGAACATACTACAGACACAAACTCTGAATCTCATTCAGGGGAAAGGTATTGCTGAAACAGAGCTGAAATCAACATTTTTTCACAGGATCCATGCCCCTAGATCAGTGTGACGGGATGTGTTTAGATAAAAATGTAGTTTAGATTTATAGTGGCTGTATCAATGCTTCTTTGCTCCTACGAGCAATTGTTCTAAGAATGCATTAGCCTAAGGCAGAATGCACAGCATACCTTGGGAGTGGTAAATTCAACACAAACTTGGAACAAGGGAGCTATTGAAAGAAGGAATATTACTGAAATGAGGACACGGCCGGTGAAAGAATTAGGAGTTTAATAGACCAGTCGGTAGGTCACAAATACAGAAAAGCCGTTCTCTTGCTTCTGAGAAATGTGAGCCCCCTGAAAAGGTTAGTTTAGGAAAGACAGCTTCCAGTCACCACTAGAAAGAGTGCTATGCCCTCATGATAGCAATATATTCGTAAAAATGTAGCCTTTGTTCTGAAATAAAGTTTTGGGGGTAGCTATGTTTTCTGGCTTGTCAACAAAAACTGGGAAAGGGCTGGAAACATTTCAGTTTTTGGAAACATCAAAGCCGTGTTTCTTTTGAAAATTTTCAAATAAAATGCTATTTTCTGACCACCAAATGCATTTGTTCTGAGGCTGCGGTGCTTCTGTGAGTAACTTGGATGTTCATTATACGGGGGCACTGTTAATACCGAGGGTGGATCACAGCTTAATGAAGAGGCTGTCCTATGGATGCGTCCCATCCCATTTATTATTACCCTGGCCACTTCCCTTGTCATCCAGTCACACACAACTCTCCTGTGGGAACTGTTTTTTTCATTTATGCAATTGCTGTACCACAAAGGTCTGAATTTTTGCATGAGAAAAGGGGTAACAGGGCTGTGATGTCTCAGGCATTTCCTTGCTTCTCACTGGATGACCAATATGTCCATCAACCCAAGTGTTACTCCTTTGAATGTTAATATTGCATAACCCCGCCAGCTTCCTTTTCAGGTTAGGATTAGAAGAGAGAAGAAAGTTAACATTTCAGACAACAGAATCCTGAAGAGGAAAAAAGAGGATCAGAGAGGGAATTATGGGCGTTGGGACATTGTCTGAGCTAAGGTCCTTGGAGGACCAGTGAAGAGAAAAGCAGAACGGTAGGAGAGTCTAGGCTAGAAAGTCTGTCAGCTAAGGGCCAATTTCATTTGCACCTGCAGTTGATGGGAGCAGCACAAGTGTTTGACCCTAATAATAATAATAAAGATGAAAAAGCTTCAAGGCAAAGAAATGAGACTAAACTGTATCTGAGGTGTCTACTGGAGGATTAAACACCCCCCAAGTGTAGCACTTAAGGGCACTCCTCTTCTGGAAGAGTGGCATTATGGGAGCCTACTGTCTGAGTGACTCACTATCACGCCTGCTCACCTTACAGACAAGATTCTGAGAGATTTGCATTACAGTAACAACTAAAAAGCCCCACCTGAGGTCAGGGCCCTATTGTGCTTGTGCTGTACAAATCCCTGCCCTGAGGAGCTAAACAGACAAGGCAGACAGAGTGTGGGAGGGGAAAACAGAAGTGAAGTGACTTGCCACGGGCTGAACTGGGAATAGAACATGTCTCTCCAGGACCCTAATACAGTGGCCGTGCCACTGGCATGCATGCCTCTCAAGCTACAGCCAAGGTCAATTCTTTTCTTCATGCCCCATCACAAGTAATGAAGTTTCAGGTCGGCCAATTTAATCCCTCAGTCACACACCTCAGCAATGCTATTGTCCTCATGGGGTTGCCCAGGGGTAGCTCATTGGAAGCTAAGAGCCTCTCTCATTGATGAAGCATGTGACCACATCACTGCTTGCACTCCAGTAGTGGGGCAAGCCAACAAAGGTTTATCCTTGGCAGGCACCCCCCTTCAGGAGAGGCTATGGCCTGTGTGGCAGTCCCATTCAGACCATAAGCAGGTCCCGTGTGGAAGGCTAAAGAGAACAGCCCCATATTGGGCCCACCTTCACTCAGGGGGATTTGGGGCTTTAGCTCTCTGGTGGAAGCCAGGTCCCAGCCAGCCCATCCTTCCGGAAGCTCGCGCTCTGCCTCCCAACTGAGCTAACTGTTTCAACTGCCCCCCTCCCCCAAAGCCTGACAGCTCTTGCAGGTGTAGCGGGGTGGGGTTGATTGTGTTCAGAGCAGCTTTTTAGCCCTTCCTGGACCAGTGTGAGGTTTCTACACCCCACCCCCCTCACAAAGCACAAGAATAGGACTTTGGCTTATTCCCAGCATTGCAGAGCAAACTCAGCTAGTGGGAGTCAAGGGCAGCAAGTCATGTGAGCAGCTAGAAGGGATTAGCTCTGTTGGGTAAGAAGCAGCCATTTGTGCAAAGACATTTGTCGGAGTAGAACCATGCTTCAAAGTTAATTGAAACAAGGGGGGGCTGATTTTCAATTGCCTTGTGCAGTCACCGACACCTGTGGACACTCACCCTCCAGGGCTTGCAATGAGCTCAAACTCATTTCACGTACACCTCTGAGAAGCCATCAGAAAGCAATGACTTTCCTCGCTGCTGATGTGACCTGGATTTGAACCAACCACCTTGACGCTCTTCACAGATTCCCAGGCACCAGAACAGATTCATATTCGGAGCAAGCGGAACAGCAGGCTCGGCAAAGCACTGTGAAACGGAAGGAGGAAAGAGTGAGGTCAGTAAGTATATTGCAGTAGAGTAGACAATTCAGTTTTGGTGGCTGAATCCAGGTGATCAGCAGCACGCAGAGCCTCAGAGGGGAGAGGTTAGCAAGCAAAGAGAATGAATTGGAGAAGCTCTGAGAAACTTTTGGAAAATTCACAAATTGCAAAAATCCATTTCTTCATCCAGCTTCTTCCCTGTTCTGATTAGAACGGTTGTTTCTATTTGCTGGAGAGGGGAACCACACAGCAGACTGCCAGACACAGGGTTTTCCCCTCGAGTCCCCATCACCAATTGGAGGCGCTCCCCATCCAAGCCCAGGAGAGGGGGTGGATCACCCAGCACATCCAATCTGAGGACAGAGGGTGTTCTAGCCTCTCACATGCCGGGCAAGTTTTAGATACTGATCCCATAACTAAGGTTAAGATTTTGTACCGGATATTTTTAGTAAAAGTCATGGACAGGTCACGGGCCAAAAAAGAAAAATTCACAGAAGCCATGACCTTTACTAAAAATGTCCAGGACAAAATGGGGATCTGCAGGTCCCCATACTGCCTGAAACGGGGCAGCTTCGCAGGGGCTAGAAGCTGCCTGCAGCAACTGGGAGCTGCTGGGTACCCCTGCTGCTTGCAGCTCTGGGGGTCCCCCCACTCCCTGTGGGGGCCGGGAGCTTATGGGTTTCCATGGCAGCCAGGAGCTCAGGGTTAAAGCAGAGGCTGGAGTGGCAACCTCTAAAATGCTATTACCCAGAGCAACTTTGTGGGAAAGCACGCAAAAAAATAAATCCTAAGGACAGACGTCAGGACAGGAGCATCTTTTTGTTGCATTTCTACAGCACTAGTCCCATTGTGCTGGGTGCGTCCAGGTCGTTCTCCAGTGTCCATCCTACCAGATATCACCAGACTGTGTCAAAGTATGTACAAGAACTGAAAATGCTTCTCCAGGAAGGTGTGTTTATCATCTAAAGCTCTGATTCAGGAAAGCACTTCAGCATATGTTTAGGTCTATCCCATATTCAGAAAAGCCCTTAAACACTGAGGCCCAGATCCTCAAAAAGGTATTTTTTGCTCCTAGCTTGGATGAATTTCAGTGCAAATTAGAAGCCTAATACCTTTGAGAGTCTGGGCCTAACCATGTGCTTAAAGTCAAGCACATGTTTAAACTCTTTCCCAAGTAGGAATGACTACTTAGACTGCAGCCTGAGAAAGAAAGAAAGATACAATAACTAGTTGCAGTGTTAGTCCTGTCCTAACTCCTTACACGACTCCCATCTCCATCAATATCTTTATGGTGGGGCCCATGAACCAGTGGGGCTTGTGCTCTTAAATTCCTTGGGCACTTCTAAAAACCTCCCCCCGAAAGCAATGGGGTCATTTTGCACGTGGTTCAGACTAAGGAAACCATCTGCTGGAGGAATCTGGAAGGAGCCCTGGGACAGGGCAAAGTGAATCCTGCTTTTCTGTGACGAAGCAGCCAGATATCAGAAAAGTTTGTTGCACCTGGCTGGAACAACCAGGTCAACTCAGTCATGAGGCAGTAGATTAAATTCAGCTGAACTGGCAAATAGAGGGGTAAATAGGCTTTTCCCTAGACTTCAGACCATTGGCAAACAGCTCACAGCAGGCCTACAAAGAGGAAAGGTGTGAGAGCTGAAGCAGAATTTCTAATCTCTTAGGAGATATCACCAAGGATGTAAAAAGATATTTCATTACTACAATTTTTCTTAGCTGTTATCCCATTTGGGGGATATTGCTTGAATGCCTATAGTCCCTCTGCATTTGCCAATTCTGTTTATTAGCGCCCCATGTGTATTCAAAGATGTAAATGTAGATGCTAAACTGTCCAGGTTTCAAATTGAATAGGGGGAATCCAACTGACCAAATATCCTGCATTTATCACCCCTTCAGAAACAGATTTTTCATCATGCAGATGGTAACATTTCTCTTTGGCGGGGGGGGGGGGGGGGGTTAACACTAAAGCTAATGCAAGTGACCATACATGTAACTTGAAGAAAATAGCTACTTCTGTGTATCTGGAAGAGATCTATAATATTTTAAAAAAACCCAACAACTGCAGTTTCAGTTTCTCAAATACAGCCCCAAGCAACCCAAATATTAAAACACTAGGAAATCCATAATCAAATGGTCTGTACAGCAACCAACCAATTTATAAACAAACTACATCCTGTCCCATGCCATCTGACATATTCATAAGCCAACACCCCCACCCCCCAAAATCCTCAACTCTGCCCCTTAGTAACACCAGCCTATTATCTTCATTTATTTGTTCCATCCTTTGTTAGATCCTTACTTTAAAAAGACATTGTTTGCACAATTAAGGAATTATACGATTCTTCCCCTGCCTTTAAAAATTAGGGTTTTTTTGTATCTAGTAATTTTTCCTGAAGTGGGCAAGACTAAGCACTTGAGGTACTAGTAGAGAGAATATACCACTGCCATACTTCTATCTTCCTTTAGGGCTATGCTTAATTCCATAGCTAGCCAGAAGGCCACTATACTATACAGAGATTGCTGGAGCACAGGGACATTTCAGCTATCCCATGACCATGGCCTGGGTGCCAAAAGATAGAAGAGGAGAGGAGCCCAGTATGCTAGACTTATACTGTGCAAGGTGGCAAGATGTAATTTAGATAAGAACAGTTCATGGTCCAAAGCTGAATGTATTTTCCTACTAAACGTTGGAATAACTAGCATTAGCTTCTTTTTCATTCAGTATAAGTTATTACTTTATGTAACTGGTGCAGTTATTCTCACTGGAAAGTTTTTTTTCCCCCGATCAGAGTTCCTGATTTAGTCCTGGTATTTAGACACTCCCCAGCTCTAATGAGTGTGCATTGATAAATACAGGCATAAATTTAACCATGAGTGACTCTGTAAGACACTAGACTCATCCAACTGAGGGGAGCAAATATGTTAAGGGCATATGGAATTTTTTAAAAAAGAAATTCGTGGCTTAAAATATCGTCATCTCAATAAAATACAATTCTGTCATTTAGACACCTTCCCACTGAATTTACACATACAAAATGTACAAAAATAAGGAAGTTCCACTTTTTGGTATTAAACCAAAGCTCTTTCCCTTTCTTGCTCAAACGGTTAGCACTTCATTTTACCTAGGGGTATGTGCATGCTTAACAAGTGTATGTTCTTCACCAACATCTATTTTCAGTCAAGACTCTTGTATCTCTGATGTTACATGCAGTCCAGTAGATTGTTGTAAGCACCTGCAAATGTGATTCAGGATCAAATGGGTTCCTCTTATGGTTGAGGACATGGTTGGTAAGAGCTGTAACATGCTCTTCATCCCTCTACAGTGCAGAGGCAAGGACTTGTTTGTGGAGTTCATCTTCACTACTTTTTGTGAACCACTTCTCTCATAGCTTTTGCAAATTCATAGTATGAAGCTGTGTATTGTCATCTAACACTAATGCGGACCTATGCATAAGTGTCACTAAATCAGAAAGCTAGTTTTAGAATTTCAAGGGCTAGTACTGCATGCATAGAGAATAGAAATGAAAACCTTCTACCGGTAGACGGGATGCTACGCTGTAAGCTTTTATACCTATAAATAGAGAAGTGTTGCATAGCCAGTACATATAAAGGTATGTGAATTCTGAATGCAGTACAATGGATAGATGGGCAGTCTATGGCTAACGGTGTACAACCTTCACTGAGAGACTGTCCCGGTCAGCTAATTTCAACTGAAAAATATAGGAAACTATCACTTGATACATTGCAGATTCTTAATGGTTGAGGTGAAAAGATTTCATGTTCGTATATTGCGAAGTGCTCATATCTGCCATTTTTGCCAGCCGCTAAACAGCTTCATCATTTCTAAAAATGATACTTGAGCATTCAAAAATATAAAAATAAAAAAAAGAGGCAATAGAAATGTTAGCTTTGACCAATGAACACCACACTGAGGTGTTAATTTAACTTAAACAGTAAGAACTATGGTCAGTGATGTTGCAGTGTTTCTGGAACTTTAAAAAAAAAAAGACACACTCATTTTGGGTACCATTGATTCACCTCTTCTACAGGTTTATGGCACCATTTGACAGATCCACATCATTCCTCGTCTAAACATACATAAAATAAGGTTTCAAATGCTGTCTGACTTGGAGGCGGGTGTAGCGTGGCTACATTAAACTGCAAAGATGTGGCCCTTTTTGGAGAGTTGCCACACACCTATAAGTGTTAGAGTAGCAACATGATGCAAGCACATTGAAGCAAACATGAAGCAAACACTGAAGCAAACTTCTGTCCGAAGTGCAGGACTCTGCACTTGTCCTTGTTGAACCTCAGATTTCTTTTGGCCCAAACCTCTGATTTGTCTAGGGCCCTCCATATCCTATCCCTACCCTCCAGCAGATCTACCTCTCCTCCCAGTTCAGTGTCATCTGCAAACTTGCTGAGGGTGCAATCCACGCCATCCTCCAGATTAAAGATATTGAACAAAAGCGGCCCGAGGACCAACCCTTGGGGCACTCCACTTGATACCAGCTGCCAACTAGACATGGAGCCATTGATCACTACCCATTGAGCCCGACAATCTACCAGCTTTCTATCCACCTTATAGTCCATTCATCCAGCCCATAATTCTTTAACTTGCTGGCAAGAATACTGTGGGAGACTGTGTCAAAAGCTTTGCTAAAGACAAGGAACAACATGTCCATTGCTTTCCCTTCATCCACAGAGCCAGCTATCTTGTCATAGAAGGCAATTAAATTAGTCAGGCATGACTTGCCCTTGGTGAATCCATGCTGACTGTTCCTGATCACTTTCCTCTCCTCTAAGTGCTTCAGAATGGATTCCTTGAGGACCTGCTCCATGATTTTTCCAGGGACTGAGGTGAGGCTGACTGGCCTGTAGTTCCCAGGATCCTCCTTCTTCCCTTTAAGGATGGGCACTACATTAGCCTTTTTCCAGTCGTCCGGGACCTCCCCCGATTGCCATGAGTTTTCAAAGATAATGGCCAATGGCTCTGCAATCACATCTGCCAACTCCTTTAGCACTCTCGGATGCAGCTCATCCAGCCCCATGGACTTGTGCTCGTCCAGCTTTTCTAAATAGTCCCAAACCACTTTCTCCACAGAGGGCTGATCACCTCCTCCCCATGCTGTACTGCCCAGTGCAGTAGTCTGGGAGCTGACCTTGTTCGTGAAGACAAAGGCAAAAAAAGCATTGAGTACATTAGCTTTTTCCACATCCTCTGTCACTAAGTTGCCTCCCTCATTTAGTAAGGGGCCTGCACTTTCCTTGACTTTCTTCTTGTTGCTAACATACCTGAAGAAACCCTTCTTGTTACTCTTAACATCTCTTGCTAGCTGCAACTCCAGGTGTTATTTGGCCTTCCTGATTTCACTCCTACATGCCTGAGCAATATTTTTATACTCTTCCCTGGTCATTTGTCCAATCTTCCACTTCTTGTAAGCTTCTTTTTTGTGTTTAAGATCAGCAAGGATTTCACTGTTAAGCCAAGCTGGTCACCTGCCATATTTACTATTCTTTCTACACATCGGGATGGTTTGTCCCTGTAACCTCAATAAGGATTCTTTAAAATGCAGCCATCTTCCGTGAAGTCATTTAAGGAGACCTATTTTCTTCCCATGGCTAGTGCTGATTTTTTTAAATCACATACAGCCACTATCCCAACCTCTGTGAGAATGCATGAATAGCCAGACTATTCCTTAGCCTTACCCACCCTTCCTTTTTATTTTTATGCTAGGGCTCAAAAACCCAGTCTTGGAAAACCACCAGCCCAATATTCATTATGGGCTAGATTTTCAAAAGTCAGTACCAGCTGAGACTCAATTTCCAGGAGAGCTCAGCTTCCAATTAGGCACCCACGGGAAGTGGTCAGATTTTCAAAAGGGCTCAGCACCCATCAGCTCCTACTGCCCAATGCACAGCTGTAGGGTGCGGAGGCCCTTGGAAAGTCTGACCCAGAGTCAACAGGTTAATTCAATTTCTTTGCAACAGAAAAGGGGGTGGTGTGAGAGAGGCACAGAGAGATGTGAACTGAACAGCAGCTATTGCATAAGTAAGGAATAAACTGCACATTCCATAATATCAAGTCATATAAAGCCAGAGAACATGGTTACAATGGCCAGCAATAGGGTAAAGGATTGTTTGGCTGGAGGGAGTTCACTTCCAAAAGGAATTTCGACAACTCCTAATGTACTCAAGGAAATGGGGGTGGCAATACTGCCATCTCAGTTCAAAATCATGAACTAGGCCCCCCAAGTTGAGGGTGGTGTTTTTTTTTTTGTTTTTGTTTTTGTTTTTTTCAAAAAAAGCTTCAAGACTTAAGGCAATAGAAGTTTTAGTTCTTTTTCTTTGCTTTCTTGTTTGAGCCTTTAGGGGTGCACCAGCTTCAAGTTTCTCCACAAACATGAGGGTTGGAAAGATACTTCTTTTATAAGGAAAGCAGAGATTCTCATGTCATCGCATGACCCCAGTAGCGGGGCTTTAAGAAAAACATCCCCATATTAAGAGTAGAGTCAGTGAGAAAAATTCCAATGAAACATTCTTCTCTCGCCCCCAGCAATATCAGCCATTTTGATGAAAACCAACTTTCCCTGAAGATGGTTCAATTTTGATGAAGCTCCAGTAGGACCAAGGCAAAGGTCCAAGAACCACTGCCTATTTTCCTGGCAGCATGCCTAGCTGGCTCCTCAAAACCCCAGCCCTTGGACTGCCTCAGGGTCCAGGTTTCATGGGTCCATGGCTCTGGGTAGCCTGCTATGTGGACAGCCTTCGAGGTCAGGGAGCCATGGACCCTGGTTTCCAAGACAGCCTGCCAGGTGGCCTGCCCCAGTCCCCAGACTCTCTTCCCTTTTACAGGGAATTTTGAAGTTTTGGGGGTTTTGTTCCAAATCCGAACAGAACCAAGTTGATTCTCTTCTCCATTATAATGAAGAGACTCAAAATTGTGAGAGTTGGCAATACAGATTGTGTTACCAGATGAGCAAAATTTACTTTTCTACCATCAGAAGAGAGACAGTCAATTGTAAATGACTAGACCATCTCAAAAGCACAAGAGGCATAAAAACACTGCTTTTGGTCAGTACCTTTGGTCTCGGAGTAATTTGTATACCGCATTGTTGGAAAACATTTCAGTGCTCCATGTTGCTTGCTTGAGCAGGATATAGGGAAAGATCCAAAGCCCATTGAAATCAATGGAAGTTGACTTCAGTGGCATTTGGACCAGCCCCGTGTCATTTTTCAGTTAAGCTAGTCTGGGCCCTTTTTTCCTTTTTGTATGCTCTCACCTGGGAACTGCCAAAGGAGGGGCGATGGGAGTAAGAATGTTCCTCCTGGCTGGACCCTGCTGGCTTGAGCCCTGCCAGCTCTTGCCCCCTCTGCCCCCCAAATAGAAGTAACGCAATGCCTATGCCCAAGGGTCCCCCTTCCCGGCCCAGAGCCCTGATGTCCCCTGCACCCCTGCTGGGCCCTGGTGTTTTTATAGCATGTTGAGGGGGACCTCAGCAAGAAAAAGGTGGAGAGCCCCTGTTTTAGGGCATTCATGGTAAACTTCTATAAAAGTCAAGAGGAATTGAAGGTTTTCAGAGCCACACACGATGCCACTTGCAGCAGATTTTATTTAACTAGGTGGTGGAAAATAAAATAGTTCTGGAGAAGTGGAAGGACAATTCCTCTAACAAAACTACCTGGAAAAAAGCGTGTTATGGTTGGTTGGATTGCTGGACAATTCTCTCAACATAGTGTTGAGTCAATCTTCAAGATTTCAAATACGACAACTGAAAAATTCATCAACTAATCTTGACTTGGATGAATCGGATGAACCTCTCAGATCTCTTGAGGAGGAATAGGTGGTAGTATTTGGGTATAATGTCCCTCCCTCCCCCACACACTTTCAATAACCCATGAAGAGCATGTTACATGGGGATTTTCCCTAGGTTGAACACTTATTGTTCCCATAATATTATTCTGTAGGGATCTAAAGGCATTATATGTGATCAGAATTCTTTGTACAGGGCCTCTGCACGCTTTATGCCATTGCAGTGCCTTGAAAAATGGCCCAGCCTAGCCCTTGATTTGAGGCTTTATTTTATGCACTATGTATTGTATTTTTGGTATCAATCACAGCATTGATGCTGGGAAAGTTAATTAAATTAAAAGGAAAGAAGACAGCAAATATTGCTCACTTAATCAAAAGACTGGGGAGAGTGCAGAAAACATTGTTAGAATATGAGATGTAGAGTGCAGATAACTTCATAAAATGTCTTTGGGATAGGCAGGGAAAATTGTTATATAGGACTTTTTACATCATTTATGACTTTGTGGAAGCACCAAAAATGCAAAATCAGGATCATGTATCATTTTGATGCTCTAGCACAATTGGGCCAAGTGACATGAGAAGTGAGCAAATATGAAACATAGGCATTGGTGGAGGAAGGAGGAATTTTCCAGAGCACCTAAGGCCTTTAGGAGCACCAGTCCCATTGACAGTCTGAGGGACTGGTGCTCCTGAATCCCCTGGGCATTATTGGAAGTCTCCCCTTTTGTGTGAAAATATTAGGCCTTCAATTGAGCTATGCCAATTTACACCAGCTAGGGATCTGGCCCATTGGATCTTAAGCTTGAAATATGATGCCCCTAAATGTCAGACTCAGTCATTTCTACCAGCATTCTCCATTACTCATTCTGGGATTTAGATTTAACATGGGTGCAGCTAGGGTTCACAGTGTGCTCTGTTTCCTTGATTTGTTTTGCATTTAGTTACAGTAATGAGATTGTTCCATTGATTTTAAGCAACCATTAAGTAATGATCAGTTTTTAGCATTTTATCGAATACGTACTATTGGTGGGACGGGTTGTCTCTTTGCGGAGTTAACAGAACACTGAATAAAGGATTAGTGGGGAAGTAGATTACATGGATCATGACTAACCCTTCGTCATCGGGGCAGCAGGCCAGAGCAATGGCAATTGAGAGACAAAGTCAACCTACCTGTGGTATTTCTCTATTACTATAGTATCTTGGTGTTGAAAATGCAGTTTTAAAAGGAAGACTGTGGGGGGGGGGGGGAACGCAGGATTTGGTAAGTGAGGAGACAGGGACTGAGACAAGTAGGATGAACTAGGACTGGGCTGGGGACAGGACAGAAGGGGTGAGGCTTAGGGAAGAACAGGAGCAAAAGGGTCTGTGCCCACTGAAATATACTCCCCTCCAGTGCCTGGAATGGAACTCAAGATTCCTATGTGACCCTCTTCATCGGCCAGCCAAGGTCTGTGAAACCCACGGGCAAAGTGTGCGTCTCATCCCTCTCCAGTGGCTGGTGCACATAGAGGACAAGAACCTATCATTGTTGTCAGGGACTCCATTAACTCAAGTGGCAGGTAACCATTCTGTGGAGCTCAAGCTTCCAACTCTTCTGGTGAGCCCCACAGTGGGATGTGTTTTTTCAGTTTGTTTGTTTTAAAAAAAGCTAGCAAATTATACATGGAACTACGCTGAAAGAACATAAAGGTTGCAAAGTCAGGCACTCAAGTTAAGGAGTGCCAGAATTAAGGCCACCCAGGCAATCTTAGTTCCACTCCCTTATGGGTCTGCATTGTAATATGGTCTTTATTTGCATAATTACATATACAGCTCCCCCTGCCTCCAGTTACAGCAGGGAGTGCTCAGCATTTCTGCAAATCAGAGCCCATCTTACATCCCCACCCCCAAATCTTTGATGCCTTTAGACACTACTGCAAATGTAATTTCTATTCTTCAGGAAAGACACAAATGCAAGAAAATATTATGCTTTACTACACTTTTTCTCAAAAGTGTTATATTTACCTTATATGTAAAATTGCTAGCGGCTGCCACTCTACCAGCATAACAGAAATTTATCTGTGTCACAGCCACATTGTTTCTTTCTTGCATGTTACATATTTGCCATGCAGATTGGAGCCCAGAATCAAGTCCTTAAAATTTAGCTCTCTCCTTTTAATCCTGAGATCTGTAGGAATTGCATACACTACGCAGCAAGCCAGGATTCAGTCCCTTTTACTCTGCCTAAAGTAATTATTCCTACTTAGATGCAAAATCCACTGCTAAAGGAAAGAATGCCTGCAGGGATATATAGTAAAATGCACTACAGTTAGGGTTCACCCTATCTGATCCCAGCCTTGCCCCCTCAGTGGGAGCCTGGTCAGAAACCAAGTGCCTGTCTCCTTATCTCTGGCCATGTGGTTGTGTGATGTATTTAGGAATTAAACAGGCACTATTATAGCTATGCTGTAGTTTAGGTAAGGACCATTGTGCTTCCAAGCGGGCAAAGCTTCTTGTTTTTCAAGCCAATAAGCACCTTCTGAGTGCACTCATTGCCCACTGCATTGCCGGTCAATAACCCACAGTTTACACCATTATGTAATATCCAGAGACTATGGATTCTGCTGTTATGTCAATAATTCACAGATTAAGCATCCTACTCCTAATACACATCTTGACACGATCGTTTGAAGGAACCATTAGAGTTTATTGTGTCAGTATGATGAGATAACAGGTTGATTGGAGGTTTAACGCTGACATGTATTCCATGAGGTTGTGAAGTGCTCAGATATTATGGTGGTGGTGATGGGGGGGTCCACATAATCCCTGAATAGACAGAAGGAAGTGGTTGGAGTTTCAAGAGGTATCTGAACCCAGCAGCTGCTGTTAGTCTGAGGCCTGACTGTGGGGGCTGAGCACGCTTAAAAATCTGACCCCCTAGGATTTAAATCTTGGGGCATCTAGGACTACTATTTCCCCCCACCGGAAGGCAGTAACAGCAGCAGGGACTCTTCTAAAGCTGGAAGGAGTAGCGGCTAGTACAGGACAGCAAAGCCCAGACTCAAACAATAGCCAATACAAGGGGGCTAGCACATAACACTGCATAATGGTTGTTGATTGAAAGACATGATGCTAGAATAGGGTGACCAGACAGCAAGTGTGAAAAATTGGGACAGGGGAGGGGGTAATAGGAGCCTATATAAGAAAAAGCCCCAAATATCGGGACTGTCCCTATAAAATTGGGACATCTGGTCACCCTATGCTAGAAGCGCCCAGTTAGTTGCTCCTCCTGAGAGCATTGGCATTCGGACACAGCTCCCTGTTGGATGGTACAGTCCTGGCAGCTGCCCTCTAAACAGGACAGAGCCCACGCAGCCAGCAAGCAGTAAAACAAACATACAACTGAGCAGGAAGAAGCTATTTTTATAGGGTCATTTTTCCACGGCAGAGCCAGTGAGGAGTGGCCACATCCTCTCTATCTGAAGAGACCCTGGGTGAAATCCTGGTCCCATCAGAGCCAGTGACAAAACTCCCATTGACTTCTACGAGGCCAAGACTTTACCCCATAGGGGTCAGTATTGTTGCACAGTCCTGGTTTTCCATATGAGGAAGTGGGATCCCAGGAACTTTGGAGAACTCTTGGTGTTCTGGTTTTTAACTGAATCAATTCAAATAACTCAGTGTTATACACAGAACAAACAGACTGTAGTTATAATTGCAAGATGTAATGCTACATCCAGTAGAAGCTGCTGTATGTTTACTAGCAACAAATTGTCCAGTGGCACAAGCATTCAGTGTGATAAACAGTGTTTTGAGTAAGAAATTGGACACTCAGCTGTTTTGCTAGGAGGGAAAGTTAAGATTCTCAGGCAGTGTTTTATGATCACCTCATTCAGGACATAGAATATCAGGGTTGGAAGGGACCTCAGGAGGTCATCTAGTCCAACCCCCCTGCTCAAAGCAGGACCAGTCCCCAATTTTTGCCCCAGATCCCTAAATAGCCCCCTCAAGGGGTGAACTCACAACCCTGGGTTTAGCAGGCTAATGCTCAAACCACTGAGCTATCCCTTGCCCCCTAACATAGACCTCTTTAGGTGGCTAAAGTGGGCATCCCAACTCACTGCTAAGCACTTACAGAGGCTGGAATTCAAAAGGAGTGAGGTGCTAACTCTCAGGGACAACGCCCAGCCCATGTCTCTGCCAGGGACAGGGGTCAGCAAGTGAAAACACTCTGCCAAAGCAGAAGCAGTGTTGGAATGTGGTCCTGGTCTGCCCAGCCACTCTTTTGATGCCAAGACCAAGGACAGTTCCTCTCACACCATGGCAAGGCTTACCCTGCAGCTACTGGGGGGCCGACAGCATTTGTTCTGCAGCTCCTTGCTCTCCCACCAATGCTGGAGGACACTAGCTTTGGGGTATAAGTGCACTTTCTATGCCTGAATCTGAGAACCCCTTAATATCTGCTTTTCTAAGAGAGGCGCACGGTGCTCCCCAGAGGGTTGGAGAGGGAACTAACAAGGAGACTGCTAACAGTGGGTGACATTCACAGCAGACATGATCTCTGGGCCATTCCCTACAGGCCCCTCCGATTTGCCAATGTTTCTGCAGCCTACCCCTCTTTCTGGGAGTGTTAGGCCAGCACTACTGCAGGGCCAATGCATGGTCCTGTTTTAATGTGCCCCCCACCTCAAAGGGTGAGATCATGGCACTTGGGCCACTGCCCCACTGAGGTATGGGGAGACAGAAGGTATTTGCCTTCAGTGGTTTCTCCAGGCCTCTGCGGCCCCAGCAACACAAGCCAACAATGGCCTTTCTGCTTCTAATGTCACTGCTCCCCTTGTTCAGTCTGTGTGAAGCGTGGGGTGACAGCACCACCATGAGCAGAGGTTGGTCCAGTTGGGATAGAAAAACCCTTAGACACCTCAGCATCCAGACTTAACCCACTACCCCATTACTTCACCTCCTGGCTGCCCCAGGCTCCCTGGGTGAGCGTGGAAGTAAGTACTGTGGAGAGGAATTGAGGGCTGGAACCAGAGGACTACAGAGGGCAAGGACAGTTGTGAAGAGCAAAACTACAATTCCCCCCTCCCCCAGAAGTAGCAACGAGCCATGCAGCCCTTTAATAAAAAAAGGGCTCCAACAACTGTCACTTGAGCCCCTCAGAACTTGGCAGCTGTGTAAATAGCAAATACTACTTCCTTACTCCCAGCCTGTCTTAGATGGAGTGCTTCATCCACCATGTCTCTGCAGCACCCACCACAGCTGTGGTTGGGGCCAAGGGCCGCAACCATAACAGCTAACAAATGGAAGTCCACAGGAATTTGGACTGAGAAAGAATACAGGATTTGGCCCTTAATAGGCACTCAAATTAAAGGTCTTGTGTTTAAATTTTCTATGCTGAGATGAAACACGGTTGTACTATTTGATAAAATACTTGTAGAGGAAATCAGTGGCTCCCAGAACAGACACAAGATGAGCGATGCTGTAGGATTCCAGCCTGCCTACTACAGCTGTAGATCTAAAGCAAAGTTAATATATTGATTATTTTTCATTAGTGTAGCCATCTGCAGGCTGCTGCTTGAAATAAGCCTGTTGCTGGGATGATTATGGAAGGTAATTGCAGTCACACAGGCAAAGCATAATGGGCCAAGCTTTTCAGAAGTGATTTTGGATTCCTAAACTGAGACTGTTTCAAGAGGCCTGACTTTCAGCACTTCTTGGAAAAAAACAACCCCAAACAAACAGCCCTTTATCTAATATGGACCCGGTTACAGTTCTATTACAACATCTGTGAGGTGGGGTTATGCTATTATCCCCATTTTAGAGAAGGGAAACTGAGGCACAGAGAGGCTAAATGACGTGTCCAAGGTCACACAGGAAGTCTGTGGCAGAGCAGAGACATGAGCCCAGGCCACTGGAGTCCGTGAAGTCTTCTAGTCCTTGGACAATCTTTCCTCCCTACCCGAAAGGTAGAGATTTTGATTGTGTCAGTCTCAAGAATCTCAGCCAGAGCTTGTGCATTTGTCTTTCCAAATCCTTTAATAGGATCACAACCATAGGTGCCGACTCCATGGGTGCTCCAGGGCTGGAGCACCCATGGGGGAAAAATGGTGGGTGTGAGCACCCATTGACAGCTCCCTTATCAGTTCCCCCCCCAGTGCCTCCTACCAGGCCCCATTGATCAGCCCCTCCCCCACATGCCTCCTGCCTGCCGCAATCAGCTGTTTAGCCACAGGCAGGAGGCTCTGGGGTGGTGGGGGAACGGGAGCGAGGACACACCACACTCGGGGGAGGGTGTGGAACTGGGCAGGAAGAGGCGGGGCAGGGGTGGACCGGGGTGGAGCCTGGGGCAGAGCTGGGGGTCGAGCACCCTGGCACCTTGGAAAGTCGGCGCCTGTGATCACAGCCACATTCAGGATATCCTATGTACCTTAGTCCTCTGCAAGGCTCAGAGTACAAGTGTATTGTTATGTACAGGTTTGCCCTTTGGAAGTGAAGGATTGCAAGGTAAAACCCCCAGTTCAGCCCATAACTCACGTTCAGCCACTCAAAGAAATGCCCCCAAGGTCCTGCTCACTTTGTGCCTAACTCTACATGGACACTGCACTAAGCGGTCAAAGGTTATATTCTCACCCCCCCACTGCAGCTGTTTTATGTGGAGTAAAAAGGCCTGGAATGGAATAGGGAGAGTCTGAAAGCCCTGGACTGGGCCAGGAGAGGATGCACCCAGCTCAGGGACTGTGGAAGGACCCCACAGGGCCCCAGGTCTAGAGGGCATGCTAGAGGTGGTCCTGCAGCGCACGCTGCTGGGTGTATTCCAGGCAGCAGTATTTCTCAGCAGCATCTAGGCACAGGCTGATGTAACTTAAGCCCCCCACCCCCAAGGACTGAACCTAAAAAGGTATCCGGACCTGCTTGCCCCAGCTGTCTTTTGTACAGGCTTTGATCCCTGTCCTCTAAGCACAGCCATGAACTGGGCCCTGCTGGGGAGACTGGTGGGATTCTCCAACTAGCATTCCCCCCCACCAGGGCTGGGGCTTGAGCTCAGGCTCCAAGCAGCTTGTTAGCTGTGAGGCATCACCAAGACTTAAACCACTCTGTACATTCCCCACGGGTGCCAGAGATTCCACCAGTGGGCATTAGGCACTTACAGGATCAGGTTTTGAGAGTGTCCATTGCAGCTAAAGGGACTTAGAGGCTGTCCCAACATTGTGACACCTTTTCAGTAACTTTTGAGATCCACCAACCTCTTAACACTGACACACAATTAAGGACCTACCCACCCCCTCATACATTACATAATTTATGGACAGCCCTTTTGGTGCTGAAGTCTGCTGTTTGTGGCTCGAGCTCTGTGTCCCTGCAGGGAGAGACCTGTTTGCTGTACCAGTACTCAAACTACACACTTGTTAACTACACAGAACAAGGAGTAATGGTCTCAAGTTGCAGTGGGGGAGGTTTAGGTTGGATGTTAGGGAAAAAAATTTCACTAGGAGGGTGATGAAGCACTGGAATGGGTTACCTAGGGAGGTGGTGGAATCTCCATCCTTAGAGGTTTTAAGGCCTGGCTGGACAAAGCCCTGGCTGGGGTGATTTAGTTGGGGATTGGTCCTGCTTTGAGCAGGGGGTTGGACTAGTTGACCTCCTGAGGTCCCTTCCAACCCTGATCTTCTGTGTGTCTACCCTGGAGCAAAGGGAAGAGAGGCCTGTTCAGTGTCACAAGTACATGGGTAAAATCCCAGCCACACTGAAGTCAATAGCAAAACTCCCATTGACTTCAATAGGGGCAATATTTTATCCCTTTATTTCCTCCCAGGTTAGTGCCATTTAAAGAGAGGATGGCAGGTAAGAGGTTTGTAGCACTCCTTCCTCCAGAGGGATGGGTAAGTAGCATGGATTTGGTTCTATGCCAAGCATTTCTGGTCACCCTTAATATTAAGGTTCCATTCATACGGAGCCTATAAAGGGTTAATAAGTCAATAGATCTTAAGAGTTATTGAGGTCAACAGGTTGCTTTTAAACTATGGTTTATAGCCATCTATATCACCTTCTATAACAGCTACGACTCATGTCCAACAGGCTTATACCATCTATTAATTAATCGATCTTTAACTATTCATGGTAAATAGGCCCAATGGCCTGTAATGGGGTGTTAGATGGCGTGGGATCCGAGTTACTACAGAGAATTCTTTCCTACGTATCTGGCTGGTGAATCTTGCCCACATGCTCAGGGTTTCAGCTGATTGCCATATTTGGGGTCGGGAAGGAATTTTCCTCCAGGGCAGTTTGGAAGAGGCCCTGGGGGTTTTTCGCCTTCCTCTGCAGCATGGGGCATGGGTCACTTGCTGGAGGATTCTCTGCACCTTGAAGTCTTTAACCCATGATTTGAGGACTTCAATAGCTCAGACATAGGTGAGAGGTTTATTGCAGGAGTGGGTGGGTAAGATTCCGTGGCCTGCATTGTACAGGAGGTCAGACAAAATGATCATCATGGTCCCTTCTGACCTTAATATCTATGAGTCTATGATTCTATTAACCCTTTAAATGGCTAATATAAAAGTTTAATTTATAAAAGCATGATTGGGTTTCCCCTGAAGAAACCCACTGAATGCTTTAGGAGTGCCTTTGGCACATTAGAATTGTAGAAGTTAAATCAATAGTATTGTTTCTAGATTTCATGTAGTCTATGGGAAAATAGAAAAGACGAAGAATAATGTTCAGTGATTAACCCTAACTCCAAAACTCAGAATGAGATGGAAGATATTAACAGTTTCCATCACAGGAGAAAGTCTCTAATCTTTGAAAACTGGTTTTAGTTGGAACTACAGAAGAGAACTGATCTTACTCTAGTCTCATACCCATATTGAAGAGGGGACTGAAATTAAGAGATCCTATTCTGAAAGACAACCGGGTTTTCCAAGTCCTTCCAGATTAGTGCTTATGCTAGTTCAGTGTGTATTAGCTGGCTTTAGTTTTTACATTAAGAAAGTTTGGTAAGGTTTATACATCCTATTTTCAGGCTAGGGAAAGAAACGGCTATTTTATCCTAATGAAAAATTCTTGATACACTTAGGCTGGATGTAAAATGTGATTTTTAAAAAAAAAAAACTAACATCTGGGTGCTACCATAATGCTGAATGAAGATGCAGTCAAGGTTGCAGCCCCATTGATATAGGCATGGTGCCACACCTAGTAAGAGATGGTCCCTGGTTCAAAGAAAGGATGGGAAAGGAAATAGGCATGGGGAAGTGGTTTGTCCCAGGTCACACAGTGGCAGAGCTAGGCACAGATCCTTAGACAGCTTGGTGTAAGTTGACTCCCGTGAAGTTATGACTATTTACAGAACTCAAGTTCTAGGGGAGTGTCCTATGAACTGAACCTAGTGCCTCTTAGTTATATCTACCATGAAGGTCTCAGGCATGAGGAGACCTACCCGCCCTAGCTTTGATTGAGCTCTCCCACAAGGGCACGAGTGATGAGGTACATAACTAGGGCAGCTATCCCCTCCCATGGCTCATGTTGCCATGGTTATATTCTAGTTTTTAGCATGATCCTTTGACTCGAGTTACCATGGGTATGTCTCCTTGAGCTAGGAATTCCTACCCATGCAAAGTAGATACAACCATAGCTGGTTAACCGCTTCCTGCTCAGTAATTACTACTACCAGGGTAGACCAGTTGGATAGGAAAATAGCTTGATGAGCTGGCAAGAGATTTAGTTAGATTTTCACAGCTCCCACCTCATCCTCAGGGATTCTGCTCCTTTTATCTAGCTCTCTACCTTTCTGGCACTGAAAACAACTTCTTCTAGAAAGAGCAATGACGGTATCAAGACCATAAAGGGTCTCTTACCTGGCACCTGAGTCACTACCTCTTGGTGTAAAGTGAACACATCACATCTATTGGTCATACCCTCAGGATCCTGATTCCATGCACAAACACAACTCATTTATCTTGCATAACAGTGCAGTGTGTTTTCCAGTTTGCCAACAGTCCTGCACATTTGGAGTTGTGGTACATAGTAATGTCTGCATTTTTATTGGCTAATTGTTACAGAGTGGCATCTGCCATCTCCTTCAGATATACTCACCACTGCTACAGCATCTGTTCCATCATTGTTCCTGATTCTGTATCTCACACTGAACTAGCGAGGAACAGATCTGTTCTATTTTAAAAGAAAGATCTCAGTGTTTTAGAATGAGAGCTGTGTAATTAAGAGGCTCACAGCTTCTGCACACATTTATTTTAAGGTGAGGTCTTTAAAATGGGACTATTTTATAGAAGTCCAAGGATATAGATTTTTAGTGCCAGAAGGGACTACTCTAGCCAACAAGTTCTGTATTACGTATGAGGTCAGACCTCACCCAATAACATCAAGCACATTGTGATGGGCTGGACCCCCTGGGATGTCACCTAATGTGCTGGGACACCACTGAGGCAGACTATTCTGCCAGCTTGGGCCCCCTTTTACCTGGCCTTGTGGGGCTAGGCTCCCCTGCCTTTTCCAGCCAAGCACACAGGCAGGGTCCCATCTAGCTGCACAGAGAGACACAGATCTGCTCTGGAAAGGCTCAGCTTAAGGGGCTTGCCACAGCACCCAGATGTCCATCCCCCACAAACCCAAAATTATATGAAATTCACCTCTTCCCTCCATGTGGAGGAGGGTGTACACAACTTCTTGCCCCCCAGTTAGAAATCACATCAGCTGCGTTATACAGTAAACCAGAAATAAAAAAACTAACTATACCAGGGTATTTTAAGCAGTTAAGGAGGTAGCAGACAGAACAAGGCAGATTACTAAGAAAATAGAACAGAGCATGCAATCTAAGATTAATACACTAAAGAAACTGGTTACATGCAAGTTCTCACCCTAAATGTGGTTCTAATCTTCACAGGCCAGACACCCTTCCAGCCTGGGTCCAGTTCTTTCCCCCAGTTCAGTCTTTGTTTCCACCAGTCACCTTGGGTTGAGTAGCAGGAGAACTCACAACCTGGGATTACCTCACTCCCCACCTTTAAATCGGATTTGCATAAGGCAGGAGTCCTTTGTTTCCTAGTTTGACCCTCCTTCCCTTACAATGGAAAGTTACAAGAAGTCCCAGGTAACATTTTAGTATCAGGTGACAAGACAACCTGACTGTAAGGCATCCACAGGAAGGCCAAGCTTTTCACAGTCTATTGTCCTTGCTGATGGGCCATCTGCCCTGTCTGGCTTTTCCATTGTTGTACCTGAAGTGTTAGCAGTGGGAGTCACCCAAAGCAAGCATAGTTGAAATACAGATACGTAGTCAATATTCCTAACTTCAGATACAGAAATGATACGGCATACAAATAGGATAATCACATTCAGAAAATCATAGCCTTTCTAATGATATATCTCACATGAGCCCTCTTGTGTAAAGCATCTCAGTTATGTCATATTCATATAAGCATATTTTCATAAATATGGAATGACATGTCACACCCATCCCTATGGAAACCCAAAGATGTCATGTTTCATAATGCATTTTTTAGACTCCATTCAGAGCAGAGCATCAAGTTTTAGTCATCCTATTTGAGGCAAGGCATTAAGATGAACAGTGTAAGGAAATAGAAATGATAAACAGAATGGAGGGGATTATGAGAGGTCAATGGGAAACAAGTTTGTTTTGTTAACAGAGAAGACAATTAAGAGGCAACAAGACTGAAGTATGAGCTCAAAGTTATTGCAAAAATTAAAACTGACCTAGTGGAGTGGTGCATTTGTGCTGTGTCAGAAGGGACCCGACACATAGAATAGAGGCCTCAGTGAAGAACTGGGTCCCAGTGTGCTATGTGCTAAGACCATCCATGCCCTGAAGACTTAATAGACAGACAAATTACTATCCCTAGTTTACACATGGAGAACTGAACCCCAAGAGATTGAGAAACCTGCTCAAGATCAGAGAGGGCACGCCTGTGGAAGAGTAAGGAACTGAATGCAGGTCACCCATTCACAGGCCAATGGAAGAGCAGAGTGAGGTCCAGGCAAAAAAATTTGGATAGTTACATGGAATTTGCTACATTAAGGGCCACATTTTCCTCAATGGAAGCCTGGCTGCTTTGTTTAGGTGCCTAATCTACTCTATATAGGTTTTTACCACACTCATCTGAGCACCTGCAGGAATGCAGTAAGCAATGTGACTAACATCCGTCATGTTTGTTCTCTCATCCTCTCCCTGGGGGAGCAGTATGCAGGGGAGTGTTTTGGAATATTTTTATAATATGTACGTGTTGCTCCCTTTTCATGTAGGAGAAGGCAAGGCCAAAGAAATGCACCCTGCCCTTACAGCGGAAGGTGGGAAGGTTTGTGATAGTTCTTCATTCCGGTCATGGCCCAGCTTCCCAAAAACACTTTCTCCTGCCTAGATGTGAGTAGCTCTTTTGAAGAGCCCAATTCAGAGGTAATGGACAGCTTTTTGTGGGAGTAGCAATTCTATGGTGGCCCAAAGGGATATTTTGTTGCCTGTAGATTTCCCCCTCAAAATTAGCAATTTGGGGGGGGGGGGCAGGGGCAGGGGCAGAGGTACTAGAGTATGTTTGCCAGCTTCTGGCAAACAAATGGCCTTTTAAAAAAATTATATATGTCTTGAAAGAGGTTCAGAAGCTTGAAGAGTTAATAACAGTTTTAAATGTTAGATAAGCTAGAGATGTCATTTCCTGGAATCATTTGACAAGACGGCCTACCCCAACACCACTGTGGCTAAATGCAGGCCTGAAAGCAAAACTGCAGCAATGTCACTACCCTGACTGGATAGGTAAGTCCCACTGTGGATGCGGAAGTGTTGATCCTGAAGCCTAGTGATGGTAGTTTGTCACTGTTAACTATTTCACTGCTGGTTATTTGAGCAGAAACCACCAACAGACCCAAACCAATTCCTATATCTTTCCAGGCAACAAAAGCCCCATGCATCGACACACCTACCCCTTCCAGTTCTGCAATGCAGCTATGTAGAATCACTAAGATCTGTGACATGAAAGTTAAAAGTTTAAGGACAGCAGAAAATTGAGTTTCCTGTCTAAACACAAGAATGTAGAACAGATTGGGTTATTCTTCTGCATAGTTTAATAGTCTGTTTCAGTGAAATGCCACAGAATTTAGGTCAAGTTTGCTATAGGCTATAGGGTCTTTTCTGGTAATGATGTGAAAAATATACAGTGTTTCTTTTCCCAGGAAAGGAATGGGTGGTTCACTTTCTGCATCCCCATGGAGGTCTCACAGCTTTACCCTTTCCCTTCCCAGTTACACCTGTGTTTTACCCACCATCTTTCTAGCTTCTTCTACTGTCTGTGCCCCCCCTTCATGAGCACATTAAGCCTGTACTCCAGTTCCTGCCTGGTTCCCCATTCATCTGCTGCCCATTTAAACCTGTGACCTGTTGGATCCAAGTCCCAGCTACATTAAGGGCCAGCATCCTTTCAGTCCATGAACCACTCGGACAGTTGTGCTCTATACTTGTTAATGCAGATCACAAAGCTCAGGGTAGAGTGTGTGAAATCCTTTTCAGTCAAAAGGATCTGGCTATGGAACGAGTTTTCAGAGGTTAGAATACTCCAGAGTCTGACCATCTTCAGGAAACACCTAAACACTTTGGTAAAGCTTTTCTTGCATAGCCAAAATGACACCTGCAATACCACCCCACCTACTCCTGCACTTCAAAAAAAACAGAAAAAACCCATCCCCGAAGCAAGGTTTCTATAATTTCAGTTTATTATTTACCAAGGAATGTTGCTACATGGCAACAGTCACATGGTCATGAAAAGCTTCCATGGCACCACAAGATTGCCACTGATGGACAAACAGAATATTCCACCATGTCGTCTTAAACTGCTAGCTAGAGATTGATCTGGGTGGTGTTCGATCTGCAAGAAGGCTGTCACCCTTTGGGATTTGCCATGATGTTACATAAGAGGCCACTTATTCTATGTGTCCACACTGAGTTATAGCAGTATAACTTTAGTGGTATAATTATGCTGGTATAGGAATGCTAGTTATTTCCCCACAAATACAAGATCAAAGGCCTAGATTTTGAAAGGTAGTTAGGTATTGCTCTGCTTAGCCCCAGCTTATTGCACAATAGCTTCTCATGAAGCCCTCAAGTGTTTAAATAGAGAGACTCAGATTTGAGAATTTGGGTTATTAACTGGATGACTCTGCTAAGGTGATCTGCAACGAAATAGTAAACAATGACACAAATGTCATTAGATTTCAGAATCACCACCCTGCCTTGAAATTGAATGGAGGGATTCATACCTCCTATGCAGCTATTGTCTGAAGCTGTTTGCACATTCAAGATAATATGGCATTGGTTTACATCTGGCAAATCATCAGGGCTAAGTATTTAGGATGAAATCCTGGTCCCATTAAATAGCAATAGTCCCATTGCATCAGTGGAGCCAGAATTTCACCCTTTGTTTTAAATACCAAGCTTAGATATTACGGCAATATAGCAAAGGATGAACTCTGCAGCCAGTTTTCTAGCGGGGTGAATCCCATAGCATTTTAAGTGTAATCTGATTGCCACTTCTTCCATTTATTGTGCTTGTTCCCCCATCTCCTTCACCTCTTGTTTGAGTGAAATTGTAATCACCCACTCTTCTGTTTAGCTGGGGGCAGAATTTTGAAAGGCAGGATCAGCCAGAGCTGAAAGGTCTCTGTGTTTGTATGGGAAGAAGAGATGTACGAAGAGGAGGAGCTGAAGGAGGGACGCAGCCAGAGACTGAAGTGACGTTTGGATGGCAAAGAAAAGCCAGAGAGAAACTATAGGAGGGGAGTTCAACCATTTAGATCATGTGCTTTACATTTCACTGTGATTTAGTGCACAAAGTAGTGTTTCACTGATGTCAAATGGCCAGTGTTATTTCTCTAGTACCTGGGAAGTCCTATGCAGAGTCTGTATCAGAAGGGCAGGGGAGTTGGTGCTTTTTAATAACTTTGGCTATATCTACACTACAGGCACAGTTGTACTGCTCTCCCATTGGCATAATTAAGCCACCCCCAATGAGTGGCAGTGTCTCACCAACATAGGTCTGTCCACACCAGTGCTTCTGTTGGTGAAACTTATGTCCGTCGGGGGACCCCCCACACACACACACCCTGACTAGCACTCTTGTCGGTAAAACTTTTGTCAGTGTAGACATAGCCTTTGTTTCCCTTCCAAATTTTGTCTCCATCTTTGAAACCCCAGGTGGTTAATACCACTCAAGGGAAACAAAAAAATAGACTAACTCCGCAGGGTTCTCATTTAATCATGGAATGCTTCTGTGCCAAGATTTACCCCTGGGCAGTTTGTCCCAGGACATTTGGCCCAGATGTTAGCTTGTTAAATAACCAAATGGCGGAGGGTGACAATGCGTAGAGAACCTAAATATTTCATTCCCAGAGCACTTTCTACATGAGTAGACATTGGAGTCACAAGTTAAGCACTTCCTTAAGTGTTTGGAAGACTGGGCCTAGCTAATGGTGTAATTTGAGCACTGCAGAGGAAGGAGAAAAGTTAAACATGCAACCGTCTTCAAAATGCAGGAGCTGTCAATGGGATGGAAGTGACTCAAGGGCTATTGCAGTAACCCAGATGTCACTTCACAACAGCAAAGAAGAATGTGTGTTAGCAAATGCTTGGCAATTTCAGCTGCAAGTATTTGAGATATGAATGACTGAGTTACATGATTCAGTTAAGAAAGCACTGTAGGATGAATGACAGGCGAACATCAGACATGCCCCCCGAATGTGCTGGGAGAAATCACACTGGAGTGCGGTCCACCACACATGAGGCATAGAAACTGGTGGGCCCAGAGTAGCAGCTGGTGATTCCCATTAATAAAATAAGGATATCCAGACAGACTGCTCTTTGCCTTATTGACCTCAGTAGGAGACGTTCAAAAGGGACCATTGACAGCAGAGAGGTCATTGTGAAGTTATGATTGCACTGGCATCTTAAGAGGAAGTAAATGTAAGGAGTCAAGGACCAGAACTGGCTGCTGACTCGCATCAGAAACTGCAACTTAAGTACACTAAAAGCTTGAGCTACCGTGTGGAAAGGGTTACTGGAAAGAGCAGAAAAAAAAGATTGTCCAGTGATCATGGCACTAGCCAACAGCTTGCGAGACTTGGTTCAATTTTCAGCTCTGCCACTGATTCCATGTACAACTTTGGGAAAGTCACTTAGTCTCCGCACCTGACTTTTCCATCTGTAAAATGGGGGATAATCGCACGTCCCTGCCTCACAGGGCTGCGAGGATAAATACACCGAACATCAGATACTAGCGACTGGGCCAGTGAGAAATCCAGATTAGCCTCATTACTACACATGGACACATTTAGCCTGCACACTGTCTCTCATGCTGCTCCTTATGCCTGAGGAGCTCCCCAAATTCACCTCATTGCCTTGCTTAAAACGCTCCTCTGCTAGGATGCCTACAAAAATCTCACCAATAATCAGGCAGCTGGTGTTCTGAGAGTGCTGCTTATACTGACAAGTGATGTCTCACTGTTGCTTTGTGCTCCCTACATAAGTTTGCTGATCCACCTGTTTTCGTCATCTAGTCTCTCAATCCAAGTACGAGAGTAATCTAGATTTTTTTAAAATGAAGCGACTGTGTGCTGAACTCTTTGGGGTGGGGACTGTCATGTTTCTACAATGCCTAGCACTGTGAGGTCCTGGACTTGAAGTGCTACCATAATACAAACAGAATATTTGCAAATGTGAGAATGCTGCCAACACCAAGTTGCCGTAGGGAATAAACTATCACCAGGACTGATGAGGGTGACAACATGGTCCATAGCAAGAGGTGCCAGGCTGAAGAGTCACCCTACCTTCAAAGCATTCTCATTGAAACAGTTGTTTTCTACACAGTGGGCCAAGTTTTCAAGAGAGCTTGGCTCTCAGTGAAGATCCTAAATTACATGGTCATGTTTTCAAAGTGTTTCAGCACCCACCAACTCCTATTGCAAATGCTAGCAGCTCATGTTCTCACAGGAATGCAACTATTTCCCACCTGTGCATTTCCCCTAGGTACCCTTGTTTCTGTTCACAAGCATTGTTTACTTGTATCCTCTGCAGTCTTTGCCATCCTGAGTATCAAATATGCTGTACTCAGAAATGATTGACAGGGGTGATCATTGCTATGCCTTGTCAGGCCAGAAGGGGGCAAAACTGCACTTGACAACTCCTTCCTCCTCAGTAGTTTTATACTGGTGAAGATTTTCTCTAGCAGTTTGGGAGGATGAAGGGTTTAAGATCATTTCAGTTTCCATTGGCCTAAGTGGATTTCCATTCTTTCTGAAGTAAACTACCTACCAGAGATGTGTGTTAAAACTAGAGATTGCAAAGAGACATTACAAGAACAAATACAATCATGCCTTCAAATTATTGATATGTACTGTGCAAGTGTGATCAAGTACATCAGACCTCCTATACAAACAGCAGATGGAAGCAGGGATCAGACAAGGGTCTTCATTCAATTTTAATATGCACTTGGCTCCTGCCTAGAAGGTAATGACCTTTTTGGGGTGGTTGGGGCCCTTAAGGAGGAACAAGAAAAGTAGGGTAATTAATAAGCTAGAGAAGGCAGTTTCTTGGGGGTCCCTAGTTTGTGTAATATTGTGAAGGTTTAAGAAAAAGTTACAGATGGCAGGTTTGGAACTACTTATGTGATTCGTTTATGGCATGCTTACCTATGATACGGGAGTGGAAGATGGAAGCCTCCACAGGGCCCACTCTGTTAAGTGAGAATTCACAACGAATGCCATCAACTTGGCAACCAAACATCGCTCAGCGATCTCCCGGTCATCAGAGCAACTCAACAAATCCTAATGTTCCTCCTCTGGGCCATACAATGTGACTCCTGATGTAGGCATTTGTCTCAATCAACTTCAGGTGAAATTGTGGTGGCTGCTTTATACCAGCCATATGAAAGAAGGGCCTCTCTCCCGTAAATGCAATGAGAACGTGACTTCAATGGGAATAATCTGGTTAAATTTAACTATGTGCTTAATTATTTTGCTGCTCAGGACCTTAGTGGATGGGGGAGAGATGCTATGTCATTTAGATTTTAGTAAGGAATAATGGTAAAGGGCAATGCATCTAGTTGCAGAAAGCAGGTTACTGAAGGAATCTGCTGGGGCTAATCTTATTTAACATCCTAATCTATCATCCTCTGGATGGTGGAATAAACACACTAATGAAATTAACAGATGATACTGAAGAGTTAGGAGGAGTTGCTAATACCACCCAGGACAGAGAAATAAAACACAGGCAACTAGAGAAGAGGTAGCATGTGCAGAGAAATAAAGTGTAATTCAGCTTGGAAAAAAAATCCAAGCATGCTAACATAGCTAAGAAAAATGAACTGAATCATCAACTCAATCAGAAGGAGACACTTGGTAAGTAGCAATACTGAAAGATCGATGAGGTTACAGAGAGCATGAGAGAGAGGAGTTGGCAGTGGCCCAGGGTGCAAAAAAAAGCCAATCCAATTTCAGGCCTCATAAACAAAGGTATTGTGACAGAGCTGGGATGGGTCTGAGGCAACAGTAGGTGGAAATTCCTGCTCCATTCTGGTCAATCGTTACCAGAAAGACATTGGCAAGCAGGCGGGAGCTTAGAGAACAGCAATAAATATAATCAAAGTCTGGAGGATTGACTTGTGAGAAAAGAGCTAAAGATACTTAATTTGGCTAAGCAGTGACTAAGTGAGGATGTGATACTCTGCAAATATTTTGGGGGGGGGGGGTGTAAACACCAAGGAAGGAGAGGAATCTCTGTGTGTGATGTGCAGGACATATCTAGGAGTAATGGGAGGAAATTGAGAAAATAAAACATAGGTGAATATCAGGAGATGTGCCATGACAGTGAGATGAATTAGATGCATCAGTAGCATCAAGGGGAATTTTATAGCTAATCCAGACAATACATTACAAAATATACTCCCTGGTTTGGCAGGGAGATGGAGTCCCTCCCTCACCCTGCTCCCCATCGGATTTCTCTGCCTTCTGTGATCCACAGTCTGTTGAATTCTTCTCTGCAGAGTTGTATGTTTCTTTTGAGATCAGTGTTCATTCCTCATGTCAGGCTTCGGGACACTGCTATGCCTCGGGCAAGGGCAGCACTAAGTCATAGCAGGCACCTATTGTTGCTGTCTCTATTAAGTAGCATCTAGAAGACGGCCAGGACCAGAGACCCATTGTGCTAAACATCGCACAAGCACATAGTGAGAGAGTCCCTGCCCCAAAGAACTTACCATCTAAGGGCTGGTCAGTCTAGAGAGATCAACCTAGCTATATTCCTCTGGGGTGTGAAAATCCACACCCCGGAGCTGTAGAGCTGCGCAGACTTAAGTCCCCACACAGACAGTTCTAGGTCAATTAAAGACTTTTTCTGTCAACCTAGCTACTACCTCCCAGGGAGCTGGATTACCAACACCAGTGGGAGAACCTGACCAACCTGATTGCCTTCTACGAGGAGATAACTGGCTCTGTGGATATGGGGAAAGTGGTAGACGTGATATATCTTGACTTTAGCAAAGCTTTTGATAAGGTCTCCCACAGTATTCTTGCCATCAAGTTAAAAAAGTATGGATTGGATGAATGGACCATAAGGTGAATAGAAAGCTGGCTAGATTGTCAGGCTCAATGGGTAGTGATCAATGGCTCAATGTCAGATGGTATCAAGCGGAGTGTCCCTGGGGTCAGTCCTGGGGCCGGTTTTGTTCAACATCTTTATTAATGATCTGGATGATGGGATGGATTGCACCCTCAGCAAGTTTGCAGGTGACACTAAGCTGGGGGGAGTGGTAGATATGCTGGAGGGAAGGGATAGGGTCCAGAGTGACCAAGACAAATTGGAGGATTGGGCCAAAAGAAATCTGATGAGGTTCAACAAGGACGAGTGCAGAGTCCTGCACTTAGGACAGAAGAATCCCATGGACTGCTATAGGCTGGGGACCGACTGGCTAAGCAGCAGTTCTGCAGAAAAGGACCTGGGGATTACAGTGGAGGAGAAGCTGGATATGAGTCAGCAGTGTGCCCTTGTTGCCAAGAAAGCTAACGGCATATTGGGCTGCATTAGTAGGAGCATTGCCAGCAGATCGAGGGAAGTGATTATTCCCCTCTATTTGGTACTGGTGAGGCCACATCTGGAGTATTGCATCTAGTTTTGCCCCCTTCCCCCCCCCGCCACCCAGAAAGGATGTGGACAAATTGGAGAGAATCCAGTGGAGAGCAACAAAAATGATTAGGGGGCTGGGGCACATAATTTACAAGGAGAGGCTGAAGGAACTGTGTTTGTTTAGTCTGCAGAAGAGTGAGGGGGGGATTTGATAGCAGCCTTCAACTACCTGAAGGGGGGGTTCCAAAGAGGATGGAGCTCAGCTGTTCTCAGTGGTGGCAGAAGACAGAACAAGAAGCAATGGTCTCAAGTTTCAGTGGGGGAGGTCTAGGTTGGATATTAGGAAACACTATTTTGCTAGGAGGGTGGTGAAGCACTGGAATGGGTTACCTAGGGCGGTGGTGGAATCTCCATCATTGGAGGTTTTTAAGGCCCAGCTTGACAAAGCCCTGGCTGGGATGATTTCATTGGGGTTGGTCCTGCTTTGAGCAGGAGATTGGACTAGATGACCTCCTGAGGTCTCTTCCAACCCTAATCTTTTATGATTTGTCTAACCCCCTGCCCCTGAAGCATTGGTAGTGTCTACACTTGAAATACTAGTGCTTCAAGTGTAGACAAGCCCTTAATTCACAAGGTGGACAGTGGGAGATGTAGCTAGCTTTACTGAGCAGATCAATGGCAAGTCTTTCAGTAGAACTGTCGGAGTCTCCTAAGTCCAAGTCTAGCACCCTTTCTACTAGACCCCACTGCCTCTCAACTGAGCACTCTGTGCAATAAGGGTGTGACTCCTCAGACTTGTCACGGATGGGCTTTTTCTGAACACCATGCAGTGAGGGTCAGTGCCAGCCTGAGAGAGGTGACTGGAATCACTTTTCAAGTTTGGTCTGACGGAGTATGTCTGCACTGCAGTTAAAAACCCACAGCTGGCCTATGCCAGCAGGCGCAGGCTCTTGGGGCTCAGGTGAAGGGGCTGTTTAATTGCAGTGTTGAGCCTAGGCTCCCACGTCAGCCCAAATATCTAGGACACTGTGAGGTGGGAAGAGTCGCAAAGCTCAGGCTGCAGCCTGATCCCAAACATCTACACTGCAATTCAACAGCTGGCACGGGCCAGCCATAGCTCTTTAATTGCAATGGAGACATACCACAGTGAAAGAGCTGGTTTTGCTGTAGTTTGGCTAAGCCTGTTTATACTGTTCACTCACTTTCAAGTGTCATTTGGGATAAATACTTACAGCCAAGTTAAGGTAATTTAACAGGTATCTTTCTGAACATCTCTCTCAACTCCTATGTCTGGCAGCACAGATACCCTCTAGGAGCCTTTTTCTTAAACAGTATCTTATTAAATATAGCAGCCAGTACCTAGGTCACAAGCAGGCCAAACGAGAGTGTCTGATGAAGTGACAAATATACACAGTGATAGAATCTGGACCTTTGTTGCGGTTTTTAACTAGCTCATGAAATATACAAAAAAACCCTCATCTGTTTCTCTTAGAAAATTAAGGTATCCCTAGTATATCAGCTGTACTTTCTCCACTTTACAAATAAACCAGCCCACATAGACATCCAACCATCAAATATTAGATGAAAACAAAATTTTGTACCATCAATTTCTATGAAGGAGAATCACCTGTCCAACCACACCAGTTCCTGTCTCTCAGTAGATGGAAGCCTCAGACCAGCTGGACTGTTTTTCCACATAAGCTATCCTCTGTATCAATAGGGAATGGTAGCAAGGTGCTGCTTGACCAGGTTTTCTTTCTGGCTTCTCACACCTTTCTGGAGCTCTAAGGGATGACTCACTCGTGCCTCTTCAGAGAGAGAGCGCAACCATGAAAGTGAATAACCCTAAAGGGCTACTGATCTACCTTCCCAGTCTAGGAAGGACTAACACCATTTCCAAAGTCTAGTCCAGCCCTTCCATGAGGACACAGTTCATTCTTCAAATCCCAGACTCACAAAGTAACACCAAAATAAAGCTTACCTGATCAAAGCAGAAACCCAGGAGCAAGTTCTGTCCTAGTGCAGAACAAGCTACAAAACCCTTCCTATGACTTTTCTTTCAAGCTGTGCTCTCTTCCCCCATTTATAGAATCCCCAGACCCTTTCCCAGCTGGGTCAGACAATCCCTTCCCGCTAGGCCAAACTACCTGTTCAACAAAAGGCTCTATCTCCAAACAGGGCTGGCTTGGGGCTTAAAGGTACAGACCAGCACACTCTGTTACAACCCTTCATTGTACTGTCCTCAGTCTAGATCAATGTGATCCAGAGACTGGGGGGTGGGGAGGGGGGGAAGAATTGTAATGTAAATACGTGGGTGAAATCCTGGCCCACATAGAAGTCAGTGACAAAACTCCCATTAACTTCACTAGGGCCAGCATTTCACCCATTGAAATCAACGGGTTTTGCATTATTGATTTAACTTGGAGTACAGTTAGGCCAATGCTGAGAGCATGTGAAAATCCGACCCACAGTATACACAGGGTGTGACACATGCAGGCAGAATCATGTTAATAAAAGAACCATTTTTCCCCCTCTTACTTTTGTTTAGTGTCAGGCTAGTGTACCTACAAGTCTTACGGGGCTTTATTTTGTTATATTATTTTATTTATTAAACTTTTGTTGGTCTCCTAATTGGGATATATAGTCAAACCTTTGATCTCTTTATGGTCTTTTTGCCAAAGCAAAGTACTGCCATAGGTGAGTAAACCTGGGGATCAATTGCTGATGCTCTGTTGCAGAAATGTAAAATGTTACACATGGGTAGGGGCCGGGGCTGTGTCATTCAGTGAATGAAAAAGTGGAAAATAAATATTTGAATGAAAGAAACAGTAGGAGCTGAAATTAAAGCTGTGCTCCTGGTGCCAATATCTTGGGAAGATTAAAAAACATAATCTGGGCATGCATCTTCAGTATCTTTATCAAATTAGTAGCCACACCTCTTTTTCCCTATTAACCATTAAAATTGAAGGCAAAGGTAATGTGACAGGGTTGGGACTCACCACCACAGCACTTCCTGCTGTTCACTCTGGGAATTAGCTCAGTTCATGCAGAGCGCCCTCTGCCAGTGGTGTCCCATCAGCCTCTCACCCTGGATTGGCATCTCAACCCACTTTGCTCCCAGCTCACGGAGTCCTCTTCAGGACATTGCCCTCCGGCAGTGCCCTCTACTCCGGTCTCACCCCCTTCCAGGGGTTTGGTGTTATCAGCAGTCCTCTTCACCCCAGCCACAATGACCAACCACACCCCCACAGTCTAACCCCTTTTGGCAGGGGTCTGGTGCAGTCCGTGATGGCCACTCCTAACAGCCAGGTGGAAGTGCAAGGGGGGGGGGGGACCAGGCCCACCCTCTACTCTGGGTCCCAACCCAGGGACCCTTTGGCAGCAGCCTTCCTGCCTGCCCTCCTTCTCTCCCTTTGTCCATCTCTCTCCCTGGGCCGTTTCCCCTTCGGCCCCTTTCCATCAGGTAGGCCCTTTTTCTCAGGGCTCACAACACAGCAGGTACTGGGCAGGAGTTCCCTTCTACCCCACACCTGCTCAGCACTGCTCTGTCCCTGGTACTAGTCTCCTCACACAGGAGACAGACCTTCACCCTCCTGGGCAGCCTTTATATAGGGCCTAGCCTAGCCCTGATTGGCTGGCTGTAATACTGGCCCTGTTTGGCTCTCTAACAGGCCCTCCCTGATTGGCTGCCCCCTTGCGCAGCCGCTCTGGCCTGTTGAAGCCCAATCTGGCATGGGGGTGGGGCACCGACCCACCACAGGTAAATATAGTGCAGGAGGTCAGATGAGATCACAATGGTCCCTTCTGGACTTATAATTCACAAAGCTTTATTAAATGCATCAGAATTAGACATAGTATCTGATGTTTATCATCATGACTGGGATGATTTTGGATATGACCAATGGGTAACAAATGTGCTTTTGAAAATCAAACCCAAATCCTCCATGTAGTTATTTTGTATTTCAGGCTGTCAGAGGGTGGCCTGCCCCTTTAAGGGCCAGTCAGCCCACCTGTGCCATAATTAGCTGCATCTTAGTCAGAGGAGGCAGGAGACAGCTTGTGAGACACTTGGGCTGTGTGAAAGGGCTGAGAAGAGTAAATTTGAGGGGGGGGGTACTAGGGTGTTGGTAGGGCCTGAGAGGATTATAGGAGATTATTCTAGAGCTACTGAGTGATTTAAATGAAGGCAAGAAGGGGTGGGGAAATGAGCCTGGGGGATTGGTTGAAAAGCCCAAACAGGATGCGAGAATCTCTTATTTGTGTGAATTTTTGTTACCCTAGAAGGGAATGTAGACTAGATGTGACTTCACAGTTTAGTCCTCGAGTTGACAGAAAGAGCAACTGTAGGGCCAAAGGTTTCAGAGTGGTAGCCGTGTTCGTCTGTATCAACGAGGAGTCCTTGTGGCACCTTAGGGACTTAACAAATTTATCTGGGCAAAAGCTTATGCTCAAATAAATTTGTTAGTCTCTAAGGTGCTACAAGTACTCCTTGTTATTTTTGTAGGGCCAAAGGTGCTCAACAAGGGGTGCTCGAGGCAAAGACCTGCCTGCAATGCCATGGCTTGAGGATAGGGTGGGGAGTGGAACTGCTTATACAGGCCCGCCTAAGCTTTTTGTCATAGCAACCCTGACCAGGGTTTAATAACAGCGTCTCCTGGGCCTACCATCTCATCCCTTTGCAATGGTGTGCCTCCCCTTTCTTCTCAGCTGTGTTCATATAACACCTCTGTAGCAAGGCACTAATCAATTACATGCAAAAGGGATGTTAGGGAAGTATTTGATCCATCCTCTGTTGTCTTTAATGCAATTTGTCAGCTAATAATGGGGCCATGTATGTTACCAACACTCCTGCTTTTACTGCAAGTCTTGTGATATTTCATGTTTCACGTAAAGCCCCAGACTGTGCAGACAAGTGATTGTGCGAGACAATTAGCCTTTTAATAGTTGCAGGTTTCTAGTCCTCACTGTTGTGGAAAAAAGCTTGAAAATGTGACCCGAGTGCACCTGAAAGGTTCAAAGGAAAAGAACCCCAAATGTATCATTTTAAAAGCATCATGTTACGCCAATCTTTTGACTGGGGGGACTAGACTTGTGACTCTTGAGTGTCGTTGTCATATTGGGTTGGTAAAACTGCCATCTAGCTTGCTACAGCCCACCATCAAGTGCTCTGTGGACCATGAGTGTGTGCCATAGGCAATGTTTTGAGAACCACTGACGTATTTGACTTCAGTGATACCCTTTTATTTTAAACCCCTCACTGTTGCAGCCACCTCTGGTTCCAGTCACCACCAATGCCAGCGTGAGCTTGGGAGATGAAGCTTCATGACATAGTGGAGGTGGGGGAAGGAAGGAGAAGAAATGTCAGAGGAGAACATGTTTCAGAGTAACAGCCGTGTTAGTCTGTATTCGCAAAAAGAAAAGGAGTACTTGTGGCACCTTAGAGACTAACCAATTTATTTGAGCATAAGATCTTCTGTATTTTCCACAGTATGCATCCGATGAAGTGAGCTGTAGCTCACGAAAGCTTATGCTCAAATAAATTGGTTAGTCTCTAAGGTGCCACAAGTACTCCTTTTCTTTTAGAGGAGAACATGAGTCAGAGGGATAGAGTGAGGGGAGACTGATGGGCCAGAAAGCCCTGATGGCATTCTTTGTTACAGGAATTTCCAGTGGGGGAAAAGAGTGTGATATAAGCAGTTGGTCTGGTGCCAAAAGGGCCTGGCCAATTTGGCCAACTATATCCACTGAGTCAGGCTTTCTGGACTCCAGCAGAGCTCTTGTGAAATGCTGCAAGAAGTTAAAGTACGAACCCTCCCTTTTGAAAATCCATGGAGGGCAGTGGCAAATATCCTGCCGTGTGCAAAGCTGAATCTCCCTGGGGTGCAAGGAGCTCTGCTAGCAAAACGAGGCACACAGCTCCTTGCACTGGGTTTGCTGAACTTGTCTCAATGGTTTTAAGTAATTTTTATTTCAACTGTGCCTAGAGACTCCAGCTGAGAGCAGGCCCCCATTAGGTGCTGTCTGTAAGTACATGGTCCCTACCTAGAAGAGTTTCAATTTAAGGCAGAGAGGATGTGAGAAATAATGATTTATTATCCCCATTTTACAGGGGGAGGTTCCTTAATCTCCGGGGTCACAGAGGAAGTCTGTGGAAAAGCCAGTGATGGAACCCAGATCTCCTGAGTCCTAAGCCAGTTCCTTAACTTCAACACCATCCTCCCTCTTCACCTGTAGGCATCTGATGACTTCCATGTTATTACCCTTTGGCTACCAGTTTAAGAATTTGGGGGCTGAACCTGCAAATCCTTACTCAGCTGAGTCACCTGTACTTGAAGACAATGCCATTGCTGGCATGAGGAGGGAGAAGCTACTTGCCTAAAGGTTACTCTGAACACCTAGGGTGAAACCCCACTCCCACTGGAGTCAGGGACGACACTCTCATTCACTTCCATAGGATCAGGCTTTTCGCCCATACTGTACACTTATTTCACGTAGACCAGCTAGCCAACTCTCTCCAGTCCTTTTGTGAAGGTGATTACTCCTGCCGTACCTTGGCATGACACAAACTAATAAGCTGAACACCGAATACAGTGACACGAACAAGCAATCGATAAAAGGCACTTTAAATACCAAATAGATCCACGCCAGCAAAGCCTGTCCCCGACTCCCCACTTCTCAGAAATCCAGGCACACAGCCCGTGGGGGGTTCTACAGGGAGTCCCGTTCTCCCAGCTCAACAATCCCAGGGCGGGGAAAGGTGCAGGGTGAGGAGAGAGGGTCCCAGGCACTGCCTCCTCCCTGCGGTGTGTGCGCGGAAGGGAGTTGCTTGGGAGGATGGGCTGTGGGCATCGGGCATCTTTCCAGCTCCAAGGCTCAGAGGCACAGAGCGGAGGCACGCGCTGTGTGGCGTCTTAGCCGGCCCCTCACTCGCCTTCCTGCGTCTCCCTGGCGCTCCGGGAGAGGGCCGAGCCCCAGTTCGTGGCTGGAGCTGCTAGGTGGCTGGCTGCTCCCAGCAGCCGGGCAGGGAAGCTCCGTGGCGCGGCTCATCCCCGCTCGCACGTAGAGCGGAGCGGGTCGGGCGAGGACGGGGGCGGATTCACACACACACGCAGCAGCGGCAGCCGGGGCAGTTTCAGGCGCTCCGTCCATCTAGGGCGCACATCTTCCATCTCTCTCCTCCTCCAGCGGCTGCTCTGGCGGTGCCTCCCCTTCGCCAAGCCTCCATCTCCGGCCGGGGCTGCCCCCCTCCTCCCCAGCGCGCGTTGCTGGGCTCGGGAGCGCCGCCCGAGGCGGGCAGAGCGCGGCTGCCCCAGCTCCGGAGCGGGGAGCGCGGAGAGCCCTGGCCCGCCAGTGCGCACCCATGCGCTAGGGGAGCGGAGCGCACAGCGGGGAGGCAGGCGACGGCACCGGCTGCGGAGGAGGATGCGGGGCTCGGGCGCCCGGGCAGGGGCAGCGGGGCTCGGCTGCAGCGGCGGCGGCTCCCCGGCTCCCCTCTGGACGTGTCTCCTGCTGTGCGGGGCGCTGCGGAGCCTGCTGGCCAGCCCCAGCAACGAAGGTGAGAGGCGCGGAGGGGTGGGGGGGACCCTGCCCCGGGGCTGCTCGCCGCCGCGGGAGCCGGGGAGTGACTCGGGCTCTCTCGCGCTGGGTTGGTGGGAAGGGACTGGAGCATCCCGCCGGTGCCCGTGTCCGCGCCCTGTGCCTGGGGGAGCACCTGGTCCGCTCCCGGGGGGCGGGCGACTGCGCCCCCTTCGTGCTCTCCAGCCCCCTGGTCCCGCTGTCCAGCCCCCGTGCCCCTCACAGCCTCCTGGCCACGGCTCCCTACCCTGCCCCTCGCCGTCTCCGGGTCCCCTCCGCCCCGTGCCCACAACTCGCCCTGACCCTCCATTGCCCGGGTCCCCCCAGAGCTCCCTTTCCCCAGCCCCCCCACCGCCCCCCAGACACAGCGCCCTGCCCCGTGCCCACAACCCGCCCTGCCTCTCCGCTCCCCGGGTCCCCCCATAGCTCCCCCCTACCGCCCCCCACATAGCGCCCTGCCCCGTGCCCACAACCCGCCCTGCCTCTCCGCTCCCCGGGTCCCCCCATAGCTCCCCCCTACCGCCCCCCACATAGCGCCCTGCCCCGTGCCCACAACCCGCCCTGCCTCTCCGCTCCCCGGGTCCCCCCATAGCTCCCCCCTACCGCCCCCCACATAGCGCCCTGCCCCGTGCCCACAACCCGCCCTGCCTCTCCGCTCCCCGGGTCCCCCCATAGCTCCCCCCTACCGCCCCCCACATAGCACCCTGCCCCGTGCCCACAACCCGCCCTGCCTCTCCGCTCCCCGGGTCCCCTCATAGCTCCCCCCTACCGCCCCCCAGACACAGCGCCCTGCCCGGTGCCCACAACCCGCTCTGCCTCTCCGCTCCCCGGGTTCCCTCATAGCTCCCCCTTACCGCCCCCCACATAGCGCCCTGCCCCGTGCCCACAACCCGCCCTGCCTCTCCGCTCCCCGGGTCCCCCCATAGCTCCCCCCTACCGCCCCCCAGACACAGCGCCCTGCCCGGTGCCCACAACCCGCCCTGCCTCTCCGCTCCCCGGGTCCCCCCATAGCTCCCCCTACCTCCCCCCACATAGCGCCCTGCCCCGTGCCCACAACCCGCCCTGCTCTCCGCTCCCCGGGTCCCCCCATAGCTCCCTTCCCCAGCCCCCCACATAGCGCCCTGCCCCGTGCCCACAACCCCCCCTGTCCCTCAGCTGCCCGGGTCCCCCCATAGCTCCCTTTCTCTAGCCTCCAAGACACACACAGCGCCCTGCCCCGTGCCCATAACCTGCCCTGCCCCTCCGCTCCCCGGGTCCCCCCATAGCTCCCCCTACCTCCCCCCACATAGCGCCCTGCCCCGTGCCCACAACCCGCCCTGCTCTCCGCTCCCCGGATCCCCCCATAGCTCCCTTCCCCAGCCCCCCACATAGCGCCCTGCCCCGTGCCCACAACCCCCCCTGTCCCTCAGCTGCCCGGGTCCCCCCATAGCTCCCTTTCTCTAGCCTCCAAGACACACACAGCGCCCTGCCCCGTGCCCATAACCGGCCCTGCCCCTCCGCTCCCCGGGTCCCCCCATAGCTCCCCCTACCTCCCCCCACATAGCGCTCTGCCCCGTGCCCACAACCCGCCCTGCTCTCCGCTCCCCGGGTCCCCCCATAGCTCCCCCTACCTCCCCCCACATAGCGCTCTGCCAGTGCCCACAACCCGCCCTGCTCTCCGCTCCCCGGGTCCCCCCATAGCTCCCTTCCCCAGCCCCCTACCGCCCCCCCCCAGCGCCCTGCTCCGTGCCCACAACACGCCATACCCCTCCGCTCCCCGGGTCCCCCCATAGCTCCCTCCTACCGCTCCCTCCCCCCACCCCGGGTCCCCCCATAGCTCCCCCCTACCGCTCCCTCCCCCCACCCCGGGTCCCCCCATAGCTCCCCCCTACCGCTCCCTCCCCTCTCCCCAGCACCCTGCCCCGTGCCCACAACCCGCTCTGCCCCTCCTCTCCCCGGGTCCCCCCATAGCTCCCTTCCCCCAGCCCCCCTACCGCTCTGCCCCGTGCCCCCCGCCCCGTGTCCTACCCCCCCGGCCCGTCACTCCAGTTCCCGTCCCCCCGGCCCGCAGCTCCCCGAGGCTCGCTCCGCTCTTCCCGGCAGCAGGCTCCCGGGGCCGGCAGCCCCCTTCCCCGCTGAGCGGCTGCGGGCGGCGCGCCCGGCTGTGGCCGGGAGTCGCGGGGCGCCCCGCGGGGCTGCGGGGCTCTGGGCGGCTCAGGCAGGCGGCTAAACCCTGGCGCCCCTGTGCGCGGTGCGGCGTGTGCTGCGGGGCGGGGGGTGCAAGTCCGGGGTTGTGTGTCTGTGTCCCGCTGCGGTGGCGTGTGTGTTTGTGTTCCACGGGGTGTGTGGGGTTGTGTGTATGTTTTGTCTTTTGTGTGACGCTCTCTGGGTGTTTTGTGTTTGCTTGTGTGTGTACGTGTGTCGGGCTGCATGCTGTGCGTTGGGGTTATGTGTGTGTTTTGTGTTGTGCGGTGCCTGTGTTTGGGTTGGGCTGTGCTCTGTGTGTGTGTGTTGTGCTGTGTGCGTATTTACCGTTAGGCTTGTGTGGTTGTACTGTATGTTTTGTGTCGTGGGGTTGGACTGGATTGTATGTTTCCAGCCAGACGCTTACAGTCTCTCTTTAGTGTCGCATCGAAATTACCCCAGCTCAGAGCCCAGGAATTAGCCCCGGAGTAAGGCTCTGAGACCCCAGCGCCTAAACAGAGCTGCCAGGAGCAGTACAGCAAAAATCCAAACCCAAATTAAAGCTACACAGGCCCAGGAGGAGAGAGGATGGGAGTAGGAAATACCTTTCCCCCCTAAAGATATTTATTTATTTCTGGCGCATTTCAAATGCTGTCCAAAGTTTATTTACTTTTTTTAAAAAGGTGCGTTGTGCAAGAAGGAAAAAAAAAAAACCCACCTCGGGGAAATGAGGATATAAGAATTGTTACCCCATAATACTGCAACAAGCGGAATGGATACTTGTGCTGATTATTGCTGACAATTTAAAAGTTTCATCTGCTTGAAGTCAATATGTAAAGACATGTGCCATGGTTTTCCGATTGGCAGGGATGCTTTCCAGTTTTTCTTAAACCTGTTTTTCGATTTTGGGTTTGTTTTTTGTTTTTTTTATCCACAAGGTAGATCATCTTGAGGTTTTTTGTTGTTTTTTGGATCCACATGCAGGTTGTAATACACAAACTTTCGGGCCAAGAAGCCTGCTTATAAACCAAGCTTATTACACACAGTGATTTATTAGTGAAATTCCTACAAGGGGGGAGGAAGGGAAAAGGCACAGGGAGGTTTCAGAGCTGTGGTTTGAGGTAAATAGCTTGTCATAATATATTTTAGAAAATGGGATTAATGCAAATCACAGAAAAATATACAGAGGAAGGGACAAATGCATGGTGGTGGCTGTGAAGTTATGGAGTGCTCAGGGCTAGAGAATGCATAGATTAGGGGAGGGTGAATGTTTCCTTAGATTTCTCTTCGATAAATCAATCATTATGGATCCAGTCTGCAAACATATCCATGCTTGTGAATAACTTCATTGGGACTACTCACTCCAGTAAAGTCAGTTGGATTGCTCTGAAGAGTAAGCTACTCATTGGGTGTTTATATGAAAGGTTTCTAAGTTGGGAGTATGTTGTTTTGTTCTGGTTTATCATGATTTGCATTGATCTATTAATAAACAGAGAGACAGACACTTTGCACCTGCAATCTCTTACTCACACATGGTCCTTACGCATGTGAGTATGTCCCACTGGAGTCAAAGGGGTGGCTGCAAGTGAGTAAAGGCCACTTGTGAACAAACACTTGCAGGATCGGGCCTCTGTTGTATGATAGAATACTGGAATTTTTTAAAGGAAATTGCCTTGTTACATGGTTTAGTGAGATCTTTAGAGAAAGAAGAGATGGGGGAATATTGCAATAAGTATTGACAGCACGTGGGTTGGCTTTATACCGTCTCACTCTCTTCCCCCTTTTATTCACAATCTTCAACTTTTATGCTTTTCATAAGCCCAGGGCAGGAAGTGAAGTCTAGAGGTGGACCTGAACTTATTCAGCAAACAGCCACTCTACCATTTGTAGATTTATTTGTAAACAAGCATTATCTGACAAGTGCTTTTCACAGCATGGCTTCTTGGCCAATTACTGCTGAACAGTTCTACTCTGAAAATGATTCACCCTGCAGTGAATCAAGGCTAATTCATTAGAGCCTCGGTTGCTAAAGTCCCTGTGCCATATGCTGTTGACACTTGTCAACAGTTTGGTTTTGAAAAGTTCAGTGTTGTTTCTCTCAGCATTCAAGGTGCATTCTGGGGGACAGAACCTCAGCTGGTGTGAATTGCCATCCCTAGCTCAGTTGACTTCAATCGAGATTTGAAAATTTACACTAGCTGAGAGATCATAGGTTTATTTGTAGCCAACTGTGGGGAGGAGGGGTTGGACTTCTTGAAGATGGGAGGATAAAAAAGTTAGTCAAGTTTTTCTTGTTTTGTTTTTTGTTTTGTTTCCTTTGTAATTTTGTTTCTGCTGTGCCTAAAAAAGAACTTGGTCAGCAAAGAATGTGTACCACTTAGCTGTGTTAGCGTAATCGCTTTTATTTTCCAGTAACAATTGTGAGAACTTTATTTCCATATATCTTATGAATCAAATGTTAGTACTGAGTTAATCTTAAACTGAACTTTTGTTTTAACTGCAGTGGTATTGCTAGGTAGGAGATGTGAAATCCATACTATGCACTGTGGATTGTGTTTAGGCATCACAATAGAGGTGGAAGGGTTTGTGAAAATATTGTTTGAAATATAGGCCAATTAAAAAAAATAATAATTAGGCTCCTAAATCCATATTCGAGCAAAATAGCTGAGCAGCCAACAACTTCCATTGTTTTCAACAGGAGCTGTCTGGGGGCTAAACACACTTTCTAATATGCCTAAATATGGGTTTAGAAGGATAAAAGTAGACACCTGATTTAAAAAATTTGGCCACAGTTTCTGTTATAAGGAGAGGTTTCCGAGTAGCAGCTGTGTTAGTCTGTATTCGCAAAAAGAAAAGGAGGACTTGTGGCACCTTTAGTCTCTTAGGTTGGTCTCTAAGGTGCCACAAGTACTCCTTTTCTTTTTGTTATAAGGAGAAAACCATTTTAGTAGCTGTCATACTATATCTTAATCTATAACATGCAGTAAAGGAAGAGGGCTCAGTACAATGGCATCTGTGAGTCATCGTGTAACTATTACTGTTGAACTCCTTTGCAAATTTCACGAGTTAAAATCCTATTATTTGTATTTTTTCCCCTTCTAATAATATACAATCAGAAATTCAACTCTACTGAGACTATTCAAAGACCACTATTTCAAAAGCAGTCCTTTACATTAAATGCATTACCCGTGACATATCCTTAGAGAAATGACTTCCCCTGAGTTACAGTCATGCATGTTTTATTTTTATTGACTGAATGAATATACTGGGCTGGAGTTATTTTGCACAGCGAAGAATACTGATAGCAATTAATCAGAAATATGTTGCCTGAGGCTGTAAGACAACAATGTTAACACAGTAATTGCCTGAGTTATGTTTTTCTGGAAGCTGCTTGATGCCAGAGTTGCTACATGATTGAGATACCATGTTGAGAGGCACAGAATATGAACCCAAATAGATACAGCCCACACAGGAACATAATCTCCTCTTTTTTCCCCTTGGCAGTAACTTCTGAACCATTACTTGACGTTAGGGACTGCATTGTATTTGACTTTATTTTTTGCACATCCTTAATGGTAAAAGTGCCCGCAATTTAAATTCTGTCATAAGCTTTAAGGTTTTTGGAAGTGACTTGGCTATTTTTTTTTTTTTTAAGGAATGGTTTGGTTCATGTTTTCTGTAAATTTGGATTGATTTTCAGCTCTCATTTGGAAGTAACCCAGATGACATTAAAATGTTTTATGGGCAGATTTTCAAAAGACTTGTGTACATTTTCTGATTGTTTTTAATAATATATCACAGCTATCTTATTTGCATAATGACCACTAAAAATAAAGAATACATTAGAACTACTCAGCAGAAATAAGTGATGATCAGACAGTACTGTGACAACTGCTAAGTAGATTGTTAAATGAATGAAAAGAAAAAAACCCCAAACCATTTCTTTGAAATAATGACAATGTGGCTTAAACAGACAAAAGTAGAAAATTCAAGATTAAGGTCAACTCTTCATCCTTAACTTATCTCCGTCTGTTATTTCAGTAATTTTAGAACAGAGTAATAGGGTTAACTTGGAATTTCCAGGGATTTGTCCGTTTTAAATAATTATAGTTTGGAGGATTTATCTGGCTGGATTTATTGAATTGATTCATGTATAGTTTAATTTTATTTATTTATTTATTTATTTATAGGGACAGCAGGAGCAGGCAGAGTTAGATGAAGGTTATAAAATGCAGATTGTTTACTCCAGAGAGCTGTTCTAAGGTCTTAATGGAGTATGTATTTATCTGATAGTGGCAGAACTCCCACTGACCTGGCCCATTGGGTAAATATATATTTGGGTATGTTATCAAAACGTATATATTTAACCAGTTAGAACTGTCTTTTAATGAGCGTTGAAAAGCAACCGAAATCTGTATTATATACTTCCATTTGAAGCTATTCCAATCTATTTGGTAAAAAAACGGATGTAACCAGGTTTCTTAAAAAGGTATTACTTACATAACCAGTACAGTCTCCGCTTCATAAATCACATAGTCAGACAGGTCTTACTTTATTTTAACAATGCTATAGACTGGGAAACTATGCAAGCTGGTGATATTTTAATGGTGTTGTGTAAAAATAGATATCTAACTTTGGAGCCATTCCAGTCTATTAATAAAGTACATATTACCAGCTTTTAAAAGTTATATACTCTTCAGTGGATGGCATTGGAATCGGGTTTTGTTTATTTCTTTCCACAGTAAAAATTTTGGGCCCAATCCTGCGCATTGCTTTACAAGAATAATCTTTGCTCATGCAAGTAATCCTGTCGACTTTAAATTGAGTTCAATGGGACCGCTGATATGAGTAAGGAGTAGTCAGAGGAAATAGGGTTTTCAGAATCAGGTCTTTAAACATCTCTGTCAGTTTTAGCTTTTTCTTTTCAAAATATTCAAAGCAATTATACCTTGTTCAGTAAGAATCAAATACCAGTTTCAGTTTTAAATCAAATCTTTTTTTGCTTTAAATATACAAAAAGCAATTGAAACATAGCTTTTAAGTATGACTTTAAAATGAGGCAACTTATGAATGATGTATTATGTATTTTTCAAAATACATAACAGTTGACCCCAAGATTGCATCTAAACCAAGTTACATCTTAAAGCATGTTATCACAATGACTATAAATATATGTAAATAGGCAAAGCATCTTATAATAGAAACATTGACAGACCTTCCTCCTATAGTATCATACACGTTGACACCATGATTTGATGTATAAAGCAGCTATTTGTGAATCAAGTTACAGTTGGATAAACTGACAGGTATTCCCAGTAGGAAACTGCAGAGTTAGTATGGTTGGCCCTCATCCCCTCTTATGTAACATTTAAAACCATAATATAGTATTCATCTGCATGCCTTCAATTTCCTTTGTGTGGTGCAAATAATAAAATTAAATTTTAGGTCAGCCAAGGAAGTGTTTCTGTAATTATATTTTGCATGGATTGCAAAATGCTTTTACAAATATTTTAATTCTCTGAAAAAAAGAACAACTTTCAAGAAGTGTTCAAGAAGATGCAAACAACCAGATCAGTTTATTTTATGCCATGAGCCATGTCATGTTAATTTTTATTGTGCAGCCAAATAAACTTGTGTAAGTAAAATCAAAAACCGGTGCCCAATGTTTGATATGATTCGTTCATATGATGTGTTTCTGTGACATTAGTTAATGAATTAAATCTCAGGGCCGCATTCTCCTCTTGCAGCAGTTTTCCACCAGTGTAACTCCAATGCTTTAGACTGAAGGGACTCCACTGAAGCCCTAATCCTACAACGTGGTTTGCTAGCACAGAGCCCCTGCACGTGAGTTGTTGGGAGTCTACAAAGGCACAGAAAGGGGTCTATGCTAGTGTACCACAATACAGAATTTGGACAGAAGTGACCTGAGAATCAGGCCCCTTAAAGTCAATATATGTGGTTTTTGAATTGAAGCTTGAAGAGTTTACTTCTTTTCTCAAAGTTCAAGACATTTGAGGCCTGATTCCCTTCTTTACACCAGTGTAAATCCGTTAACCTCTGTGAGGATTTATTCCTGAATTAGACCATGTCTACATACAGACTTGCACCAATTTAATTAAACTGGTTTAATTAAATTGGTGTAACTTCTGTGTGGACAGTCTTTCTTAGATTTAAGAGTGGCTTAGTTTGGTTTAGCTTAAATTTGCTCCTGATTGATTTAAGCTAAACCAAACTAAGCCACTCTTAAACATAAATAAGAGTGTCCACACGGATTTATGGAATCAGTTTACATTCCCTACATCTAGCTTAATTGGTGCAACTCTCCACTATAGGAGGCCCTGATTCAGCAGTTCATCCCTGTACAGCAAAGCACGTAAGTACATGCTTAATGTTAAAGTTTGTACCTGCTTGAGTGCTTCACTGAATAGGGAGGGACTTAAACGTATGCTTAGGTGCTTTATTGAAATAAAGCCTCACTCTGCTGTGAGAGGAAAATCAGCCCTTCTTGCAATCGGGGTTCTTTTGTCCCTCGTTTACAAAACCTAAAATCAAATTTCCCTGCATAAGGCAAAGGAAAAACGAGTGTACGAACCCCAGGTAACGTTTCCTTAGAGTGTTGAGTCCCGAACATTTTCTTAACCATACTACAGGGCTCTGTTTCAGGGCAAGAGTGCTGTTTAGAATTCCTTTTCAATCAATGCTTCACCTTTGTAACCCTTATCAGCAGGCTTGGAAGGATTTGATTTTTATTGGTAAGTGTCGATTTCACCACACCCACACAAACTGATGAAAAAGTATTTCCATCTATGACTGAAATTTACAGACAGGCAAAGTAAGAAATATGCTGCTTGAGAACTTAGAGTTGGATGTGTGGATATTTACTCTGTATATTTTGATATGTAATGTTGACAATTTGTGTTTCAGTGGTTATAAAGCTTTAACGTTTTGAATCTCAGCATCTACTGTCATTAAATAATTGTCTGACCCCAGTGTAAACATTTCCTGCCAGCGTGAAAATTTACATTGATAAAAATAGAGAAAAATGCTTACAACTAAATTATAAAATTAAATAAAATGTTATCCAGTGAAATTATATATAAAAATAAAATTCTGTCAAGCCTACTTATTGGGTAAACAAGGAATTCACATACCTGACAATTTCCTGTGCTTACCCCAAATTCATTTTTTGAAATCATTTTTTAATCAGAGGCCGGCTATCTCATTAGCAATGTGTGCCTGATCCTGGTTTAGTGAGCGCTGGAGTTGACTCAGACACAGGAGAACTTGACCAGCAAGCCATTGTCTGGATTCAAATTGTTACTTTTTTTTCCTCCTCAAAAATGAAACATTCCGTTGTTATAATTAGCCTCATGCTACTTTCCTTGCGTTAGTTACGTCTGTTTTTCTTGTGAAACTGGATAAGCAATTTGACTGTCAACGTATATGTAAGAGAAACATGCAAAAGTACCCGTCTAATTGAATTCAGCTAGAAACCTGGGAGAGGTTGAGGTGTTCTTCATTTGCTCATACCACTCTTGTCCTCATCCTTCCCTCTTGTTTGTGTGCCCAGCTGAACCATTGGATGGCAAGCTTTGCAGAAGAGAAAGCGCTTGGCTTTTCTGCAGCTTTCGCAAGCGGTTGTATTGGCAGACTTAAGGGCTGGCCCTTCAGTAGCTAAGATCTCTAGTTCTCCTGGTTGTTGGCTTTCTTTGACTAACTTTTGACTTAGCCATTTATTTTCTGTGCGTGCGGGGCGAATGAAATAGTGAAATAATTGTGGGATGTAAGCCAGAAATTAGCAGCCCTATTTGTTTCTTAAACAAATCACAGCTGAGGGTAGTCACTGATCTGAAGTAATTACGTGACCCCCTTACTGCAGAATCTGAGCACCTTACAAGCCTGTGGAATATTTACCCTCACCTCACCCCTCTGGGGTAGGGCAGGGCTGAGTTCCACATTTTACAGATGGAGAACTGAGGGATAGAGAGAATAAGTGACTTGCCCCAGGTCACACATGGAGCCTGTAGCACAGCGGGGAATTGAACCCAGGTCTCTTGAGTTGAAGGCTAGTCCCCTAAACACTAGACTTTCCTTCCTCACTGTGAGTCTAAACATTTAAATTCTCAAGGGACTAGAGAGCGGCACAAGCCACCCACCCTTAAGGCTAGTCTGGTGACGTCACTGGGTTTGATGTTCTGTGCTAATCTTTCCTGGGTTATGCGATAAGTTCAGAAACACAGCCAAGGTATGACAGCTTTGTACCTCTTGCTGCCACAAAGCGACGATACATTTGGTGCATCAGGGCAGTGGAGAATGTCCCTCTGTGTAGGGAATGCTCTAGTGGCCTCGGGGTGCTGTAGCCGCTACTTCTCCTGGCAGCTGGCACGGGGCTGTGGCCAGGCAAGAAGGGGTGTGGCTGAGACACTGTTGCATCTGTCTGATCCAGGGCTGCCAGAACATCCTCTTGGTGCCCCCAGGCTGCTCTAACTTCCACCAGGGACAGGACCGGGTCCCTGGTAGTCCCAGGATTGTGTGCTTCTGTGTAGGGGGAAAGGAGTGGGACACAAAAGAGTTTTAGAGCCACCTTTACCGCCTTCTCACTGGGCCTGTGCTAGGTCTGATAACCTGGCCTTTGCATTTTGTTTTTCCTTCAAAGAACTGAGTTGTTTCCTTTAACTGGGATGATGCTCTCAGTTGTTATTCCCACATCCAGTAGGCATCCACTTTATTATACCAATCTGCATCAAGGCCCTCTGCAGCCATGCCGAGCCCCATAGAACAGTCTAGACCCCACTCTCAGGTATGCCTACACTGCAATAAAAGCCCTGGGACTGGCCTGTGTCAACTGTTTCAGGCTGGGGCTTTGGGGCTATAAAATTGCAGCATAGACGTCCGGGCTCATGCTATTCCTCCAAGAAAAATTGTCTGAATGATATAATGTTCCCTGGGATCAATTTTCTTCTATGTTGCACATGCAAAATGGGTAAAATTACTGGCTGTCTTCTACGTCGCTCTTCTTTACATGCCGTGAGTTGAACGGTCAAGCAGCTTATGCTTCTCTTATCATTCCTGGCTTTTCCCGTGTTATTTTTTATGTGTTTCCCTACTAATAGTGTATTTTCAGAAGGCAATGGGAGAAAAATATTTTTGTTTTCCCACTGCACACACACAGAAAGAGAGAGAGAGAGAAAGGTATAAGCTGTCAAACATTAGAAAAGCCAATAAATCATCCTAACCATTCTTTGCTCCCAAGAGCCATCCAAACATAATGTCAGTTACTCTTTTCTACTTGAATGAATTCAAAGGCAGCAAAATGGTCATTAGTGTGGATTGGAAGGCTCTGTTGGTGGTGGACAGGCTGGACAGCTGAAATCTTGTGAGTCTACTGAAAATGAGATCTGTCAGGGTAATTTGACAACTATAGTTATGTCTGTGCTGTGTCTCTTTATTTCTGTCCAGTTTAATAGTATGTGTAACATAATTTGATATTCACATTCTAGGGGGAAAAATGCCTGGAAAAGGATATTTGATGGGTGGACCTTTTAGGAGAAGTCTCTCCCCCACCCCCTGTTTGGGATCATAGGTATTTTAAAAGCAGAAATGGGATTTCTTTTTAGTCACTAAGGCCCCGATTCAGGAAAGCACCAAAGTACATGCTGAACTTTAATCATGCGGTTAAATTCCATCGACTTCACTGGGATTTAAGCACATGCTTATAGTCAATCTCCGAACAGGGATGCTCTGTTGATTCAGGGCCTCAAGTTTATATACAGCTCTCAGTTTGCCATGGAACTCCCAATGTTGCAAGTGGACAGAGAGCACTAATGAAATTATTGGGTGAAATTCTATTATTTGTGTTCTGGTTATAGTCATAGCAATGTCAGGCTGGAGAGGACCTTGAGAAGCCATCAAGTACCGCCCTCTGTGCTGAGGCAGGACCAAGTAAACATAGACAACCTCTGACAGGCATTTGTCCAGCCTGTTCTTAAAAACTTCCAATGATGAGGATTCCACAACCTACCTTGGATGCCTGTAACTATCCTTACCACTAGAAAGATTAAGCTTCTTTCTTCTTGTCCCACCTTCAGTAGACATGGAGAACAACTGATCACCATCCTCTTTTATAACAGCCCTTAATATATTTAAAGACTATTTTCAAGTCCCCCCTCAGTCTTCTTTTATCAAAACCAACCCTTCCTCATGGGTCAGATTTTCTAAACCTTTTGTCACTTTTGTTGCTCTCCTCTGGACACTCTCCAATTTGTCCATAACTTTCCTAAAGAGTGGTGCCCAGAACTGGACACAGTACTGCAGCTGAGGCCTAACCAGTGCTGAGTAGAGCAGGACAGTTACCTCCAGTCCTTTACATATGACACTCCTGGTAATGCACCCCAGAATATTCGCTGTTCTTTTGGAATGGTACCACATTGTTTATTTATATTCAATTTGTGATCCGCCGTAAACCTCAGATCCTTTTCAGCAATACTACCAGCTAGCCAGTTGTTCCCAGTTTTCTAGTTATGCATTTAATTTTTCCTTTCTCGGTGAAGTAATTTGCATTTATCTGTATTGAATTTCATTTTGTTGAATTCAGATCAATTCTCCAATTTCTCAAGGTTGTTTTGAATTCTAGCCCTCTCTTCCAAGTTGCTTGCAATACCTCCCAGTTTGGTGTCATCTGCCGATTTTGTAAGCATACTGTTCACTCCATTATCCAAGTCATTAATTGAAGAGTAAGGGATCTAGGATTGACCCCTGCAGCACCCCATTAGATATGCTCTCCCAGTATGACAGCAAACAATTGATAACTACTTTTTGAGTCTGGTCTTTCAACCAGTTCTGCACCCACCTTATAGCAATTTCATCTAGACCAAGTTTCCCTAGTTTGCTTATGACAATGGCACATGGGTCTATGTCAGAAGCTTTACTAATATCAAGATATAGCACATCTACTGCTTCTCCCCAATCCACTAGGCCAGTAACCCTGTCAAAGAAGGACATTAGGTTGATTTGCTATGATTTCTTGTTGATAAATCCATGCTGGCTGTTCCTTACAACCCTATTATCTTTTAGATGCTCGCAAGCTGATTGTTTAATAATTTGTTTCAGTATCTTTCCAGGTATTGAAGTTAGATTGACTGGTCTATAATTCCTTGGGTGCAGGTACTGTGTTTGCTCTTCTCCAGTCCTCTGGCACCTCACCCATCCTCCAGGAGTTCTCAAAGATAATTGTTAATGGTCCCGAGATTGCTTCAGCCAGTTCCTTAAGTGTCCTAGGGTGAATTTCATCAGGCCCTGCTGACTTGAATACATCCAACTTATCTAAATATTCTTTATGGTCCCTTCTGGCCTTAAAATCTATGATGCAGACTCCAGCATCTTGGGGCTTGCTATAAAGGAGATTATAGAAAACCTACAGCAGAAGTGAGTCATCATAATAAAATATCAATCTGTAGCTAATATCATTTTGTAGGTTCATTAAATTGTGTGTATTTTCTTCCTCTATTGGCCTATAAATAATAGGTGCTCTGCATAACTTATGTTTCTCTGGAGTTGGTCTCCACTAGCATATAAATTGATATTTCCCAGTTTTTGCATGGTCTTTTTTTGGTCTTAACTCAAGGCAAATAATAAAAAACATCTGCTCCATAATGGCTTTGATTTCTTTTGGGGGTTTAATCTTTCATTTGTTTTTGATTTCCTGGATTATTTTTGCTTGTCGCTTACTTTTAGGAGCACTTTTAGATTTACAACTTTGTAGAACTATTTAGCACAACCGGGAAAACAGCAGGAAAATGAATAGCGGCAGTGGTGCAATAAAACTGACAGCGATTGGTGGGGAAGAAAAAGTTTTGACTGTGACGATGGAGGGGTCTTGCTGTTCAGAATGTCTTGGTAGTGCTGTGAACTCCCATAAGAGGGAGGTGGGACTGTGGTGTAACTCTGGTTTCTTGCTATGCAGTGTATTATTTATCATATGCTTTGCCAATATCTTCCCCACCTTGCGCTCAGGGAGACTGGAGGAGAGAATGGAATACTTCTTACTGGCTGATTCACAGAGTGGTGTTGTCCCCATTGTTGCTGGAGGCTTCGGCGGCTGGAGGAATTGCACCTCCCTCAGACTAATTGGGGGACAAAATGTTGGTTCCTGTAAAAAAAAAAAAAAAATTGGGGGACCCTGACAACTATGTCTATCATATCAAACTTGGGCTTGCACATCACCTTTTCAGTTGCTTGGAAACTCAGAGAATAATGGAAGCGTATAATCCCATTCAAACAAACTCCCCGGAAGGGTTCAAAGGAAAGTATTGTAATGTAACTCAGTACTTTCCTTTTTATTTTTTCCTCCATGTCCTCAGTCAGGGCTCCATCCTGCATCCTACTTCCTGAGGAGCGTCACACTGTTAAAGTTAGAGCCTTACTGTAGCTTAGCATGCTAGAGGAAAGAAAAAAAGGGGTGAGCTGACTGGAAGATTTCTTGACTAATTGTGGATTGATGGGTCTCATATCTTAGACAGGAGGTCAGTTAGAGAGGGGCTTGTATATGTCACCCACAAGCTCCTCCATCTCTCTAGTGAGCGCCCGTCACCGTGGTATCAGTGGTTGGTCTCACTTTGCCCGCAATGCATGTACTGATCTGAGCTGGTATGCCGCCCCACTTCCCGTTTATCCGAAAATGCTCCTTCAAAATCCACTTTCTCTGACTGTCTCTACAATGCTGGCCCATGCTCCTCCATCAAAGTAATTAGACCATTAAAATATTAATTATACATTAAAAAGCAGAGCTTACACGGCGGGTGGGTAACCATTGATTTCAATGAGAGCAGAGTTAAGTCAAGGCTGAGCACTCTTCAAAATCCAGCCATATAAAACCATGACTGTATTTCTCATGACTGTATTTGGCATAATCCTCATCATCTTTCCCTAACACAGCCTTCTTGTCTCCTGTCCTAGCTCTCTGTAGTGTTACAAACTCTTCAGGGTAGTGACTGTCTCGCCTTTTTGTCTGTAAATTGCCAATCACACTTTATGCCCCCTCATGAATAATAATTATTATGTTAGAATATCCATAACAGAGGGAGTGGCAGCAGGATCTGTGAGTGGTATTTTCAAAAGTGGCAGCATGGGGTAGAGGGTAGAGATTGTGACTGTGTCACAGACTCACAGATCATGCCCACTCTTGGCCCCATGCGGTCTGTGGGGGGGTGCCCCTTTCAGTGAGACAGCCCTTTTCCCCGGGGGTCCACTCTCTCTTGGGGTTAAGCCCCTCCACCTCCTGGAGCCGCCCCCCTCTGAGCATTAGCGCACCTGTTTCTCGCCATGGGCTCCCTCAGGGAGTCCAGTCACTCTGGACCCCCAGGGCCTCCAAAGGGGATGATGCCACCCTGTTCTCTCGACTGGAGTGACTCTCAGCCTGCCTAAAACAGGAGGGTTTACTGAGCGTTGAACACAGCACAGGAAACTCTCAGGGCCTTCCTCAGTACAGCACATCCAAGTCTTTCCTGCATCCAGGTGGGCTCTGCCTGCTCCCTCTCTCCAGCACAGAGCCCCCCTGCTTCCCAGCTGGGCAGCTGAGATCCCCAGCCCCAAGTCCTGCCTCTGTCTATTGTCTTCTTTCCAGGCAAACAGGGTCGTAAACAGGGTCCTCTAGCTGGAACCGGTTGGTCGGGTCCCCAGGGGTCCTCGCAGCCCATTGTTTCCCCACCGGCCAGGACTGGCTGTGACTCCTGAGTTGGGCCTCCGGGTCACCAGGTCATTGGCTGCGGTTCCACGCTGGTCCTCTGGAACAACAAACTCCCTCTCCCACAAACTCCCTCTCCCATCACCTTGTTAAATCGGTAACTCCTAGGGAAGCTGAGTCCCACTCCCTCTGCATGCAAACCATAGGAAAACCAAGGGAAAAAAACCCCATAAACAAGGAAACCAGGAATCTCCCCCACTTCGTCACAGACTGGGACTCAGGAGACTGGAATTCTATTCCCAGGTGTATCGTGGTCCTGCTGGGTGATTATTTCACTGCCCCATGTCTCAATTTCCCATTTGTGAAAAATGGGAATAATGATGGGTCTAAAATAGCTGTTCGCACTCAAGAAAGATCTTGCATTCATCGTGGACAGTTCTCTGAAAACAGCTGCTCAGTGTGCAGCAGCCGTCAACAAAGCAAACAGAATGTTAGGAACCATTGGGAAAGAGATAGAAAGAAGACAGTAAATATCACAGTGCCACTACATAAATCCATGGTACGCCCACCCTTGAATACTGTGTGCAGTTTTGGTTGCCCCATCTCAAAAAAAGATATATTAGAATTGGGAAAAGTACAGCGGAGGGCAACAAAAATAATTCAAGGTATGGAACCGCTTCCAGATGAGGAGAGATTAAAAAGACTGACTGTTCACTTTAGAAAAGAGATGAGTAAAGGGGAGATATGATGGAGGTCAATAAAATCATGACTGGTGTGGAGAAAGTGAATAAGGAAGTGTTATTTACCCCTTCACGTAACACAAGAACCAGGTGTCACCCAATGAAATTAATAGGCTTAAAACAAACAAAAGGAAATACTTCTTCACACAATGCACAGTCAACCTGTGGAATTCATTGCCAGGGGATGTTGTGAAGGCCAAAAGTATAAGTGGCATCAAAGAAGAATTAGATAAGTTCCTGGAGGACAGGTCCATCAATAGCTGTTACTCAAGATGGTCACGGGCACAACCCCATGCTCAGTGTGTCCCTAAAGCTCTGTTTGCCAGAAGCTGGGAATGGGTGACAGGGGATGGATCACTTGATAAATTGCCCTGTTCTGTTCATTCCCCCTGAAGCACCTGGCATTGACCACTGTTGGAAGACAGGATGCTGGGCTAGATGGACCTTTGATCTGACTCTGTATGGCCGTTCTTATAATACTGATCTCCTTTGCATAGAACTTTGAGATCTATTGATGAAAAGGACTGCAGAAGAGCTGGGTATTATTAGGTGCTCAGTTCTGGTCCAGTTCTGTTCCCCTGAAGTCAATGGTTAAACTCCTATTGCTGTCGATAGACTGTTGAAAAATCCCATCTTGTGTCTCTTGTGTCAGTGCTTACTTCCAGCAATGGTCTCTACATTGTCATATTGATGAGATTGGGAGAGGCCAGTCTATGTGGGGGTTCAAGACTTTGGAGTAGAGCACCTGGTCCAGTCTCCGTCTATGGGATACAGTTTGTGTTCAGGGAAAATATTTGCATCACTTCTCATTTGGTCCAAACCGGATGACTCATCACAAGTAAATAGAGCCCATCTGAGAATGTGCAGTTTGAGCATATGCAAACCTCCCCCTGTGTGTTGTCCTAAAAAAATAACAGGCTCTGGTGTGAGTTTAGACTTAATCATCATTTATCCTACCCGGAAGGCATGAAAGCTAATGATTATATAGATCCTGTGCAGTTTGGTATGTTTCTTTCGATCGAGCATTAGAGATAATTAGGACTTGCGGGAAGGGGTGCGCGTAGGGTGAAGATGAGAAGTTTTGCATTTATTTGCTCTTTCATGTTATCTATTTTTAAGTTGGTTGGCAAAAATGTCTGAGAGTAAGTGTGTATGCCTATGGGCTGTTGGGTTCTTGCTGCTTCTTTGAGACACTCAGCACATTCTTCTAGCTGATGCTGAGTAGCAGTGGTATGAATAAATCACTCCTATGTAAATGCTGTTAGGCTTATGGAGGAACCAGTACCTCTACACATCAGGCATTAGTGGTGGTTGCAAGTGATTTTTGGGAGTTCTGTCAGTAGGAAGAACTCCCCAAGTTGCACAAAATCTACAAGGCACAAACGTGGGCATCAGATTTCTGAGCAGTGAATTAGAGTGTAGGACCCTCATTCAGGAAATCTTCCCTGCTAAGCACAGTAGTTGTGCCTAAAGTTAAGCATGTGCATATGATTAACCGTGGACTGAAATGCTTTTGACTTCAGCGGGAAAGTCAAACACATGACAAAGTGCTGTCCTGAACATGGATGCATTTAAGTACATTTTAGGAGCATTCCTAAATGGGGGCCTAATTTGGGATCATTCCTCCCATGTGAACTCCTAAGTTTGATTTTAATTGTTTCTGATGAAAGCCTGGCTAAATGAGCATTGCTGGTTATTATGAATAATATGTGGGATGTTGCCAAATTGAGGCCTGGAGTGGTGTGTGTAATGTGTTGGTTAAAAGGTGTGTTGCACTGATGATGATTGTAGGATGGAATGTCATACCTGCTCAGGTGTGTGTCATGAGACAAGCCCCAGGACTGCTGTATCTAAAGGAGAGTTCCCTTTAGTTAAAGCAGCAGGAGAATCTGTTTTTTTGGAGCAAAAGGATGAGTTCTCTATCCTGGCTTCTGACTATGAAACAGGGTAGTAAGACGGTCTGATGCTTATACAGGTAGGAGGGAGCAAGCAAAACCAATTGAAAATGGACACAAGGCGAAAATAAGTGCATTTATTTCACATCTGCATGGAGTCGTTATAATCAGTGCTTACATAAGCCATTCTGTTTGCAGTATTTTTGCCTTTTCAGGCAATGTAGACTGATTATTAGTTAAAAATACACTGATCAACTTCAAAGAATATCACAGCATTTTGGAAGGTATACAGTGAAAGTGACACCACAGGAATCAGTATTAGATAAGCAGCCCTCTTCATGCAGGGTTTGTCTGCCACACAATTTTTCTGCTAGTTTATACAAAACTCGGGCGGAAATCCTTACCCCCAGGCCGACTCTTTTATGCTGGGTAAAAGAGCCATAGCCCCATAAAGGAGCCCTAAAATCCTGGGTGTGGCCAGGGGATGATCCCCCACAGTGCTGGCACTGCAGAAGACTGCCCTAAGGCTGTGAGGACCCCATCACAAGCCTTGGTGTAGATAATGTGCTGGGGGCCACAGCGTGCACAGCTGCAGAGATCTGGGGCAGTTCCCGAAAGCACAGCCTGGAGCGTCTGGGATAATTTAGATAGGCCGGGAGCCTATCCATCCCCGAAGCAGCCCAGAATCAGGAGGGCACAAAAAGGTAGCTGAAAGCCACCATACCCCCCCCCCCCCAGTTGTGCATTCTGCACTGTGCCATAATTTCAGTGGAATCATGGGCCAAATTCTGGAGAGTTTGCTCATTTTTTACTTCAGTGGGAGTTGTACCTGAGGAAGGACTGAGTAGAGTTTTAAGATTTGGTTCCATTCATTTACCTCTCTCGAAGAAAGATTCACATTGCCTTCAGTGAGCTCTTGGTGTCATTCTGTATGGAAACTTCTTTTTTTATTGCAGTTGATAACTGCCTAGAAGGTTATTACTGCAGTTAGGTGTATCGCGTGCTTCTTAGAAATTGATGTTGGATTAAAAACACCTTTTCGTCCCATTTTTTTGATATTTAATTAATGTCTTACAAAGCAAACTGTGTGGTGTCAAACATTCCATCTAATTACACTCATTAGTGGCGTCGCCAGGACAAGTAAGTTTTAATTAAGTTGTACAATGTAAATCAATAGTCATTGTGCCTCCATTGTAATTTACAACAAGAATATACTGTTCTGCACAATTTAATTACAGCAGTTGCGGTAGTGGGAATTATTGGTGACTCTGCCATTTTGTTTCAACAATCCTCTTCGACAATTCGCAGCCATACAATTGGGAGAGTTACTAAAATGTTCATATTTATGTATATTCTTCGTGTAAGCTGTCATGGTGCTTCCCGTGAGAGCCAGCTGAGATCACTCAGTCAGGGTGAACTGCAAACAAAACGGGGCAGACAAACCCCAAACGCTGGTGGATTTTCCAATACTTAGATTTACCCAGCCAGCCCAAAACAGCTCCGGTATTACCTCCCTGGTTACTCAGAAGTCCAAACAATGCAGTTCCCTTAAAATGCCCAGCCTCAGGCCTCCCTCCAGACACACATGTCAGATATGACGATGATTACAGAAAATCTTATCATAGAAAAGGTTCTTCCAACCCCAAAGGGTCAGCCACACACCCAGGTCCAATTATAATGTAGATCCGCTTATAGCCAATTCTTATTAACTAAACTAAAATGTATTAAAAAAGAAAAGAGAGAGATCAATATACATACAGACTTGAGTTCAGTTCTTGAGGTTCAGATACATAGCAGAGATGAGCTTGTGGTTGCCAAAAATGCTTTTAGAAATAGTCCATAGGTTATAGTCCAATGTCCATATTCAGGGTGACTCCAGTCAGTGACTGGGGATCTCAATCCTTATGACTCAAGGTTTCCCCTTCTTGAAACCCAAAGCAGCTCTGAGATGAGGAAGGATCGTGTCCCAGGGTTTTTAAACATTTCCTGCAGCCTTTTGGCCTGAGAAAACAATAGGCTTGACTTTCCTTCTTCCAAACATCGTGGCAATTAGCACAGGATAATTTATCCATTAAACAGTTCAGACACAGATTACCACAACTTTCAAAGAGACATATAGACAATAATACAATTTCCATCAAGTGTCTTCCTAAATGCTAACACTCCTTTTTTGATCTTTGAATTAAAGCTATAGCAACAGACAAGACTTGTTTGCTTACATCACAAGACCTGAGCAAACATCTACCCTTCTATCTCTAACAATGCAGGCTTGCATTTCAAAGCTCTATTCATTTACATATCTTCTTAACCAGTTTTTTAAAGTTCGGCCATGGGTCAGGTCAGTCTGTGAGTTAATTAACTCTTTCTGGCCCTGTCACCTTTCAATGAGAAATTATATTACACTCATAACATCACATAAGCTTGCTGTGTATTAGAGCGCAGAAGCTGCACCATTGTATAATAGTCCCTGGGTACTGGGCTTTCTGTTCCAGGTATATCATGCTTCCACTGAAGTCAATGGGAGGATTTTTCCCATTGAATTCAGTGGCAGCAAAATCTGACTCTTACACAATAACATCCATAGCATTGGAGAATAATGGAGTTAAATCATGTGGTTAGTTAAACAGGCAGCCGAGGGGGGCTGGATCCTAAAGATATGTTTCTTGTGACTATACCCCAGCATCATCCAGGAAGCCATTCCTGGTCTTATGGCGCTCCAGACTGGCAGCATAGCAAAGTCCCAATTTTGCCTTTGTTTAACCGGAAGGAATAAACTTGGAAGCAGCTCAGCCACACAGCAGCTGAGCTGCTGAAAGGGGCTAGAGAATTCTTGCTACACTCTCATGGAAATGTATTCGCTTAGACACCATCTAGGTGCCTGCTCTTGTGAGAAGTCACCCAGGTACCATGGTGATGAGCATTGTATAAATGTCTAGATAAGTGGATAGTTTATAGGTCTTAACTGTGACTCCAGAGTTAAGGTTGGGGTAATTTTTTCACTTCAAGTAGGGGAATTTAAGCTTCTTGTTTAACAAAAGCCATAGTGGGCCTCTCCCCAGTTTACAGCACATAATCTCTGAGCAAAGACTGAATTTGCTGAGAATTTGTTTCAGTTAAATCTGTATTTTAGTCGTTTAAAAAAGTCTCCTCTGAGATTTTTTTTAATTGCTTTTTATTTTAATCTCATCTTTTTTGCACCCTTCTAGTTAACAAATGGCTTGTTACTAAATCTTCAAGTTTCCCATAACTGTAAATCTCATTGACTGATCTGTGAATAATAGGCATATTTGAAAAAAAATTCTTAATGATAGGACGTAAACAATCGCAATTCCTGACAAGACAAGTACAACTAATCAGGTCATTTGCAAGTAGTGACATTGTGACATCAAAGGTACTCAGCCAATCATCAGTAGTCGTCTTGCGTTAATTTGCACACTGCAGTCCAATTGGCTGAATTGAGTATGGGGGGCAGGGGCTGTACACATGCCAAGAGTTTTCATTGGTCCATTACTTGATTGTCTGTGTGCAGACAGAAAGCACAATGGATTGATGGTAGAGCTATGGAGATAATGTAGCATATTATGACATGCTTAATGTTACATACCCATCTTGTTAGTTCCCCTTCGGAATGAATGTTTAGACTCCAAATAAGTGGCCTAATTTTCAAAGGGTGCTGAGAGCACAGCTGTTCCCATTGTCTGCAAGAGGTTCTTTGGAGTGCTCAGTACCTTTTGAAAATCAGCCTTGTTTATTTAAATGCCTACCCAATGACTTAGGGTCCTAATTTTAGGTACCCGGTTTTGGAAATTGCGGTCTGAGTTTATTTTTATAATCAGTGTGGTGGTCAGAAATTAAAGGCTGACTGAAAGAAGTGGCTTTGAGGAGGGATTTGAATGAGGAAAGTGAGGTCGTGTGGCATAAATATAAAATCTATTGTGAAAAGGACATCTGTTCCTGGAAGAGAAGTGATTCTCTCTTCCATTAAGAGAGAAGTTTCCTCTTTGTCTGCAACTTTGTATGACAAGTTTCAGTCCCGAGACCATTTGTATCCTGCAGTTTTACAGCTCTAAAAACAGAGCTAATAATGCAAAGCACAACAGACTCTTAACTACAGAGACAGCACCAAGAGCTGCTGCAATTTTTCTTAGCTTGGCTAAGTGTGTGAAGATTTATTTTTTAATTACACTCACTATTTGGACTACAGATTTTAGGTAATTCATGAAAAAATGTTATAAGCGTGGGAATAGTTTATTGCTGTTTAATGTAAATTGTTTTTTTAATTGCTTGTGTGGCTTGCCAGGGCAAAATTCAGTGAATTTAGCCACAGTCAAGCAGCCTGCAATTTACCCTGGAGATGTCCAGTCTTTAGTGAAGAAATAGGCTGGAACGGTTTCCAACAGCATTGTGTGAGGACTGATTCCTGCCCACCACCATTTCTACAAAATAATAAAGGGGCTCGCTCATTCATTTTTAAAGTGAGCTGCAACTTTATATAAACAGAATAACTTGCACTCTTTGTTCCATTTATAAATGACTGGTTGTTTTTTATTGGCATAATCCCATTTGGGCATCAAGGCCCCACCACGCTAGGGATTGTACACACGTCATCAAAAAGACTGACTTGTGCCCCAAAGAACTTAGTCTGAAGCCCCAATCTTGCAAATAGTTACATGGACATGTCTGGGTTTGTACAGCGCCTAGCACAATAGGATCCTGGACCAGAGCTGGGACTCCCAGGTGCTATGGTAATACAAGTAATTGAACTGCTTACCTGAGTAACGTTAGGCATCTGTTTAAATGCCTGCAGGGTTCTATTCTTAACACTGCAATAACTTGTCTTGATTGTATCCTATTTTAACAGCAATCAGATTCCCTTTCTGTTAATTGCCAAGTGCCTTTACCAGGGCCAGCAAAGCCTCATGTATTTACTGACGCTTGTATCCATGCAGCCTCATTAAGGCTTTCTTCTTCTTGTTTCTTTTTAGTGAATTTACTGGACTCCCGCACAGTCATGGGGGATCTGGGATGGATAGCCTACCCGAAAAATGGGGTAAGTCTCAGACGTTTGCTTTCTCAAGCTGAGAGCAGCACTAATAGTTTCCATTTCGAAGGCAGAGTTCTGTGTTGAAAATTCCCCTGGGGGAATTGTTGGCAATAGAAGGGGAAAAAACCAAAACAAAACAACAAGCTGCGACTGGAAAAAATGGAGCTGGGTGGGGGGTGGGGGGTGAGGAATTGATTTATTTCTGCAGCATTGCCAGCCCCATGAGTTCAAATATCATGAGTCAGACTCCCCACCCCAAATCATGAGATTTTTAAAAAGTGATAAACTCTGAGTTCTTTTTCCTTCTGTTTTTAGAGCCACTAGGATGAACTTGGGTCATGTTTACATGCTTTTCTCTGCAATTGTGGTGGGCCAGAAACTTACTCTTTGTTTTAAATGAAAACTGAGGGTCTCACATGACTCCAGGAGCTGGCACTTCAAAAAACCAAACTCCAAATCATCTTGTGATAAAATCCCAAGCGTTGGCAACACTGTAATATCTTTATTTATATTTGGCCTAATTCTGCATCTTGTGAGTAGCGATAGTGAAAACAATGGGCTCACCCATGAGAGTGAGGAATGAAAGTAAGGGCTTTTTTTGTGATTCTAAGAGACCCATCATCCCCGAGGGTTGTTCTTTGTTGTGGTTTTGGCTTGTATGGATGGGGTTGATACTGCGACTGCACAGAGAATTTTGATGAAACAATGGGGGCTTAATCCTGCAAGGGGCTGAGCATTTCTGTGAGTTGCTGGGAATCCCCAGCTCCCACACCCGTCGCTGAGCGGGACTGATCGGAGCTCAGCATGCCGCAGGACCGGGTCTTGAGTCAGGAGAGGGTTCCAAAATACCATACCTGGAGTTGTAGACAGTCAGCAGCTGTAAATGACTGCAGTGCCATCTTGGAATCTAATTTTGATTGGCTACTGATTGTCATGCAAATGACAATAATTTATATATATATATATGGAAACAGAGGCCTAATTTGGCTTGGTTGTATACCAGCAGTCACTGATAGCCAAAAGGTGACTGTAGTTGTCTTTGACTTCAGACATATAAGAGATTGTAGAGAACTGAGAGTTTCTCCTGAACTGCACTAGGGGCCAGATCCAATTCTTTCCATTGATGTTAATGGAAATTGGATCAGGCCGTAAAGGCAGAGTTGCCCTCTGAGATGCGCCTGGAGGAATTTGACTGTCCTACTGTGCTCTCCCTATGTGGGGAGAATGACACTGACCTCCTTTGTGGATCACTTGGAGATAGACAGATGAAAAGTGCGATATTTGAGCTAGGTATTATTATTACATGGGTGGGCATCTTAATGATCCCATGCCGGCAGAACAGCATATGGAGTTAAGATCAGCTGTGAAGGTCCGAGGGGAGAGTGTCCCCCTAACTAGAAGATTTTGTAGGTACTGGATGAAATATTATTTTCTATGGTGCCAGCCCTTTCTAGTATTTTCCCCGCAGCATAAGAAAGCAGTATTGTATTGTCAGCAATGCTAAAACGCTGTTACAGACATGAGTGCAGAAATCATAGGAGCCTAAATGTCCCATAGAGTTGTATGTGCGTGTGCAGACAAGAGCAGGGAAGACACTAACTGCTCTAAGCATAGGCCTCAACTTTCTTTTTCCATGACCCAGAGAAGCTTTATATATTTACAGATTTACTTTCCAACTACCACCCTGGGTTTAAAAACATAAGCTAGACCCATGAATACCAAATCAACTTGTAATTGAGTCAGGAGAGAAGGATTTGTTTCTTTAATTAACTTGCCCAAATCAATAAAAAGTGAAGCAGGCAGTCAGAATTGGTTTCTGAATTGCCAGAAGTCCCTAAATTTCCTTCGTTTTCATGGGGCTTCATAAAAATTCATGATGTCCAATTAGCCCAATTGTCTGTTTGGCCTAATATATTGGCAGTATTTTTCAAGTGGCGAGAAGTATCTTTCTGATCTACCCCCCCAATCCATTTATCACCATTACAATCAGCAAAGCTCCAACCCTCTCGTTTATATGGTATTTCTTCTAAAGATCAGCCTGGTGTAAATATTTAAAATAACTCTCAGCTTGGCATACAGATTTAGAAGTGGGGAGCTTTAATTTTAAAATAAGATCCGAGAAAGGTGGGCTATTCCTTGGGAAGCCAGGTTTCCCAAGACAAAGGTAAATGACTGCAGTGTCATCTTGGAATCTAATTTTGATTGGCCATTGATTGTCATGCAAAGGTTCAGGGAATGGACACATACAAATCTCTGCAGGAAGCAAAGGAGAAACCTTCCCGCATGCAACACTTCCTGTCAGTGAAAACAGTGTCTGGATATAGTATATGTACTGGAATAACCCCTTTGCATCATATTTATTCCCCTGTCTAATACTATCCTTCAGTTTCTATTCACTTCAAGTATTTTATGGCTACATTTATTATACCACTGTTGCAGGGATACCACAGTTACTATTATGATAATATATCCTCTTTAAACTCCTGCTTTCAGTAACTCATGCAGTGTTGCCAGTTCTCATGATTTCATCATGAGTCTCGTGAAACTTAGTATTTTGTTAAAGCTACAGCTGTTAGAATGAAGAGATTGCACGAGAATCTCATCTTTCCTAAAAAAGTAAGCTTCTAGTCCTCATGGTTACATAGGAAAGCTTGGAAATGTTAAGTAAATGCACCTTAAAAGCCAGCTCAGATACCAGAAGGCAAATAAAAATAGGACCCAAATGTACTGGTTTAGAAAAACCCCAAAACCTCATGATATTTAAGCTGATTTCATGATTTGGGGGCTAAACATGATTTTTATGAACACTTATGATTTTCTGGACAGCATTAGACTCAGATTGAAATTCTCAACACTTGTCTTCAGTACAAAGATGAATGATTTTAGGGTGGTTTAGCAAAATATTGTGTAACCATTATTAAGTTATCCTGAGAACGACAAATGGTAAATTTTCATGTTTGAAATCAATTGGGTTCCATGGGGTGGTCAGTATGGGCAATCATTTTGTCTACATCCTATTACAGACTCTCCCCGGGTTACGCAAGACCCGGCTTACGCAAATTCGCACTTACGGAAAAAGTTCCATAATCTAGAAACAGAACGATTGAGTAAGTCAGGGGGTGTCTGTACTGCAAACGATGCTAACTTATTATTTATATTGTGGTAGCATCCTCGGTTTTGCTAAGCTGTTTCCAAATATACAGGAAGAAAATTCCTGCCTGGTCTTAATTCAGTCTGCTCCTGGTCTCATTGACACCAGTGAGATGCAGAGTAGCGGCATTGGTGAAAACACACCACCTGCATGCAGCTTGAGAAATGAAATCTATGAAAGTGGAGGGCCAATCCAATCCAACCTGGAGCCAGGGCTCAGGGCTGTGCATGCCCTTCCCACAGCTATGTCTCCAGGTACAAATAAGCCATTTTTGGTGTTTCTTAATTCGTTACAGTGGGTCAGACCCACAGCTGGTGTCAATCAGTGGAACTTCATTAAAGCTATGCCAAATTACCCCAGCTCAGGTTCTGGCCCATTGACTTTGTGGTTCTTGGGGAAAGCACTGTAGGTTAGAGCTGTCTGTCCAGTGGCTCAGTCTATTTAGGTACTTACCTGTGGTAGCCAGACACAGAAGCCAAAAACTGGACTGTCTTGGTAAAACCTGGACGGGTAGCAACCCAATCTGGCCCACATCACTGGGGCACCTGGCAATCATGGATGGATTTTATTCTCTGAACACCCTGGAAGGTAAGGAAGTTTTATCTTCATTTTACAGATGGGAAATGAGGCGCAGAGTAGATTAAGTGACCTACCCAAGGCTACATAGACAGTCTGTGGCAGAGCTGGGAATTGCCCCCACATCTCCAGACTCATAATCCAGTGCCTATCTCCTGGACTGTCCTTCCTGCTATGTATGGTGCTATATTCTCCCCCTGGCTTTCCTGCTCTGCTCCTGGTTCCTGGTAGCATTGCTCTCCCTCTGTCCACTATCCCTGGAGCCCCCTCCCCGACAGAGCGCAGGGCCTGTGCGGAGCATTTCCCGTGCTTGTGTCTGTTAAAATCCTCACAAAGTTGTGGAGGGGTAAAGCACAGGAAGTACCACCTGCGACCTGCCATCTGCTGAACTCTGGATCCCAGGGGGCCATGTGCAGAGTATGGGTTAAAGCGTTGATGATGCCTCAGAGGCCCCTTTATGCAGCACCTGGGCAAGGTTTTTATCCTGTCATCACTAGTGGCAGAGGGGACGGTTTTGCCTCTCAGATATGCTGTAAATGTGGTTTCACTTCACTGAAGTCAATGGAATTACCCTAGATTCACCTGAGAGCAGAATTATGCACACAGTTGCGATCACGAGCTAAAAGACCTCCAGATAAACAAAAACACCCCAGCGTCTGTGGGTGGGCTTTCTTGATTAAAAATGGGGCATGTCTAGCGTGCTTGCACTTTATACCCTTCCTGGCACATTTCCGAGGGTACTTTGTAGATTTCAATGAAGCGAGCCACATTAGATATTTATGCAGATGTGGCTGTGACAATGATTAAGCCTGACATGCGGTAACTGCACTTGCTTTTACTAAACAGTCCCTTTTATCACATATAAAACTCACAGAGATCGAAACAATGGGAAATGGTGTAAGAGAAATATTTATACCAGATCCAGACAGGATTTCTAAACTAAGCAGCCATATTTCCTCTTTTCTTTTTATTTCCTAGAGAGGGGCAGAATCAGGGTAGGAGACACCCTGCACGGCTCCTAGGTCTGGGTACACCCCACCCAGAGACTCCCTGCAGACACATGCTTTACATCTTGTTTGATTTGGCCCTGCAGAAATGCATGTGCTTGTAATTACATCCGGCTAATTGCAACAATTGCCTTTTAAAATAAATACTCCGGTTGAGTTGGCTCTATTTGTTCAGCAATTAGGTCTGATATTTTTGTTTCAATAGTAACAATAAGTAGGGTGCGTGTTTTTAGAACTTTCCCTCTTGTGGGTTTTTTTTAAACTTCCTTGCAAACACCTCTTAGGACTTTTTTTTTTTTTTTTTCCAAATTAGAGCATGACACACCTGCTGTACTTTTGTATAACCAGGCTTTTTTGTTCCCTGTTGATTTCTCTGAACTTCCTGTAGCATACAGCAGGAAACCCTCTATGGTCCTTGGAGACATGGCTGTTTGCTGGGGCTGGGGCTGGGGCTCACTGCACAGCTACACGTATTGGGTTTTTTTAAGCTCAGAGAGGAAAACAAACATACACTAAGGAACCTTGTCTTGTGGAGATGTTGAGGATACTGGTTTTGCTCATAATTGTATATTCATTGCAGCAGATACCAAAGAGTTGACTAATTAATTACATTTGTACCGAAAGAGAGAAAACAGTTGCCCCGCTGATGAAAGCAAATCAGGGCAAAAAACATATGTCAGTGGGGAAATTCAGCAGAGTTGACCTTGCAAATTCTGTTGTTTGGGTGGGGGGGAGTGCTTGGTTTTTGATGAGCAGTGTTTCTGGTTCATTCTTCTGAGAGAGCTCCCCTTATGTGTGTGCCTTTTGAAGTTAAAAATAACTAAGGGTTAGATTAGTCAGCATGGTTCATGAATATATTATGCATCCGATGAAGTGAGCTGTAGCTCACGAAAGCTTATGCTCAAATAAATTTGTTAGTCTCTAAGGTGCCACAAGTCCTCCTGTTCTTTTTGCGAATATATTAGTGTTGCTCTCTCTCCTTCTGAGTGTAGCCTGAGATTTTGTTTTGAAATCCCTGCACTGTTGACTGATTTTGGGGTAGAAATAATAACAATAATAATAATTAATAATTTTTTAAAAGGAGGGATGGAAGAACAAGGCGGATTTTGGCACCGTTGAGCCATGTCATGTAGCTTTGATTGTAACTGGCATATTTAGGGCACCACAGTTGGAAACCTGTGTTGTTTCCAGTGAATGCGACTGTTCAGTTGTGAACAATGTTGAAGGCAGAACAGAGAGAGACACTACAGGGATGAGGCTAGAATTCATACCAGCAGTGGGGAGCCTAATAAAGATGACAATAATACTGAAATAGGTTAAAAATATACATTAGCAGTTCTCTGCCCTTAATTTGGCTGGGAATGCAAAAAGAATTACGCTACAAGGGGAACAAATATGACAAGTTGTACACATCTTTGGAGGAAAATTGAGGCAATCTGAAGCAACATTTTAATAATTTAAAAGGAATATTTTAAGGGACGATGTCAAGTTTAATAGGGACAAAATATGACCTACCATTTTCACAAGATTACATGTTGTATCCTTTGGGAACTATAGCCCTGATCTTTTACATACTTACTCGCTTAACTTTACACACTTGATTGGTTCCATTGACGTCAGCTGGGCTACACATATGTGGTCAGTTAGACTCGTATTTAAGTGTTTCCAGCATTGGGTCCTGGTGCCGTACTTAGAGATGGAAGAGATCGTATAGCCAACTTCTGTCATCCCATTCTCTTGCCTAAAGGCCATGGTCCCATGGTAGCATAATTTTCTTTTGGGCATCACCTTTTTTAAAGGACCAGTGTGCTTGGTCTACACAGGTCCAGCACTATCTTTTAGCAACAAAGTTTGCAATCTTGTATTGCATGATAATGATGACAAACATTAATCACATGTTTGTTAGGCGACACCATTGTAACCATTTAAATAAACTGCTGGGCCCATTGTGTGTGTGTGTGGTTCTCTCTCTCTCTCTCTCTGTGTATATGTGTGTGTGTATGTGCGTGTGTATGTTTATAAGCTTTCTTTGGCAAGGTAACAAGCCTTGTGGATGGGGGGAAGCGGTAGATGTGGTATATCTTGACTTTAGTAAGGCTTTTGATACTGTCTCACATGACCGTCTCTTAAACAAACTAGGGAAATACAACCCGTTCCCAGAGAGTAGTTATCAGTGGTTCGCAGTCAAGCTGGAAGGGCGTATTGAATGAGGTCCCTCAGGGATCAGTTCTGGGCCCGATTCTGTTCAATACCTTCATCAATGATTTAGATAATGGCATAGAGAGTACTCTTATAAAGTTTTCTGAGGATACCGAGGATTGCAAGTGCATTGGAGAATAGGATTAAAATTCAAAATGATCTGGACAAACTGGAGAAATGGTCTGAAGTAAATAGGATGAAATTCAATAAAGAGAAATGCAAAGTACTCCACTAAGGAAGGAACAACTAGTTGCACACATACAAAATGGGAAATGGCTGCCTAGAAAGGAGTACTGTGGAAAGGGATCTTGTAACACTGTTGCAAAAAAGCAAACATCATTCTGGGATGTATTAGCAGGAGTGTTGTAAGCATGACACAAGAAATAATTCTTCCGTTCTACTCTGCATTGATACAGCCTCAGCTGGAGTATTGTGTCCAGTTCTGGTCGCCACATTTCAGGAAGGATGTGAACAAATTGGAGAAAGTCCAGAGAAGAGCAACAAATATGATTAAAGATCTAGCAAACATGACCTATGAGGAAAGATTGAAAAGAATTAGGTTTGTTTCGTCTGGAGAAGAGAAGACTGAGAGGGGGCATGTATTCAAATACATAAAAGGTTGTTACAAGGAGGAGGGAGAAAAAATGTTCTTCTTAACTTCTGAGAATAGGACAAGAAGCAATGGGCTTAAATTGCAGCAAGGGAGGTTTAGGTTGAACATTAGGAAAAATGTCCTGTCAGGATAGTTAAGCACTGGAATAAATTGCCTAGGGAGGTGGTGGAATCTCCATCATTGGAGATTTTTAAGAGCAGGTTGGACAAACACCTGTCAGGGATGGTCTAGATAATAATTAGTCCTGCCATGAGTGCAGGGGACTGGACTAGATGGCCTCTCGAGGTCCCTTCCAGTCCTACGATTCTATGATATACCAGTGTACTTCAGAGTAACTGTGTGAAGTCTACAGCTGCAGAGGTGTAAGTGAGATCAGAATCAGTGTGTTGTTATAGGCTGAATCTTTGCCCCACCTAAATACACATGCCTTGTGTGAGATGTCCCCCCTCCAAACTTATTTATTCTGAGTTTGTTCAAAAAGCCACTTTCTCCTCATTAGAAATCCCTCCTCAAGACCCATTTCTTCTGTGATGCCTACAAGAAATTAGCCCACCTTAGACTTTTATTTAATTTCTATTCGCCATTGTTTAAAAAATAATCATTTCTACATCATGCTACAGAGCACTCCTCACTATGTAGCCTTATAATGTTATTGAAGACCTTCCTCGCTAGCCCCTTCTTTCCGTCTGGTTATCACAATTAATTGCATGCTGCCTGAAATTAGGCCCCGATCCTTCCCCATGCTTGGGGACCCGTGAAGCTGTGTGGCATCATTGACATCAGTGGGCTGTCACTCAAGCAGAACAGCTTGTAGGGTGATGCCTTAGGCCTTGGTCTTGCCAAGGCTTATGGGCGTGGACTGTGGTCCTGATCCAAAGCCCGTTGAAGTAACTGAAAAGGCTTCCGTGTTTTCAGTGGACATTGGATCTCGTCTGTGAATAGCTGAGTTCAATGGGACTGTTCACGGCGTGTAAAGTTAAGCAGATGTGTGAGTCCCTGTAGCTTTGGGCCTTAGTCTGTTGGCAGCTTGGGGCAAGGATCGTAACTTGTTAACTGTGTGTGAAGTGCTGAGCATGCTCTGAGGTGCCATAAAATAAATTACTATTAATAGTAATGTGAAAATAAATATTTTTCTTTTCTAGCCCTATATATTAATTTCTTGAGCCGATATCACAGAAGAACTTGATGCATCTCAGTAAGTGGAGTTGTCAGAATTAGGTTCCTCTGTATGGGCACATTGAATAAACAATCTCATATCATGCTGAAACACATTCCTTTTTCTCCAAAATCCAGGAATTAAAATTCAGGAATCAAAGGGCTTCGAATGACTTTATCTTCGAAGAGCGTTGTGTTCTCTTTGCATGTACAACTTCAGGCATTTTTGAATCTAATGTTTTTTAGTAATGACGTTCTACAAATATATATAGTTAGTGAGATCCTGAATCATATTAAATCTTGCTGGATTAAGCACCACATGAGAAAATGCAGGTCTTTAAAACCTGAATTAGCGTTTATAGCTTGTGTTGCTCAATTTAAAGCATGTACCCATCTCTTCGATATCGGGCATTCCCCGTAACGTGTATATCACTTAACCACATAATCCGTTTATATGGCTAAGAAACGCATAGTCCTGGTCTTGCTCCATTAGCTTGCATGTGTTTTTACTTTGGATACCTGCATTGTGGCTAACAACTAATTCAAGATTGCAGTAACTTTTGTTTTTTTATAATGGAGGAAATCGGCGGTGTTTTGTTTTGTTTTGTTTTTGGTGACTAGCTCTGAAAAGCTCTGATCCAAAGCCCACTGAAGTCAATCAGAGTCCTTCCACTGACTTCACCGAGCTTTGGATCAAGACCAAAAACCAGCTGGGCTATTTTTTTGCTCACATTTAAAACCCTGACCACCGCAGGCAGGGATAAACCCTGTAAAGTTCAGTCTGGAAGGTCAAAGTTCTGGAATATTATAAACTTTTGCAAAAAGGTGTTAGAATAGAAACCATGAGAGGTGGGATTTTCTGAAGCTCTGATCATTAGCCTAACGCTGCTCCCCTTCAAGTCAGTGGGAGCTAGGGTGACCAGATAGCAAGTGTGAAAACTCGGGACAGGGGTGGGGGGTAATAGGCACCTGTATAAGGCAAAGTCCCAAATATCGGGACTGTCCCTATAAAATCGGGACATCTGGTCACTCTGGTGGGAGCAGAGTTAGCTCAATGCTTCGTGTTTCTGAACCCCCTTTCCCACATGTAAGAGGAGTGAGCCCTTTGAGAGATGTCTTTGAATAACTGCACATTCCAGCTATGTGAATGATCAGGCAGGGGATGTCCCTGTCGTTAAGTATCTAAGTGTGCCTCTAATAAACTTCCTGCTTCAGCTTCATATTGCTTAGCAGAGCTGGTCACAGGGTGCATAGATTTAAATCAGCGATTTAAGTAATGATTTTATTCACCAAGTGGAAATCCTTGATTTAAATCATTTATTTTAATCAACTTTTCTATTTGTACTTCAGTTATTTCCTAAAGAGAGATGGATTCTCATTGGTTGATATAACCATTAAAACTTGTTGATTTGCAACTAAATAGAAGCTTTAGACTAGATTTGATACATATTTTTGCTACGTATATACATTTATTTAAGCAATTATATACCTTAATAGTTTCATTTTCTTCTTAATTGTACATTTTATTATGTTAGAAAGTAGTCAAAGTATTTCTTATTTACTAGATAACTTTTTGCTCATTTGCATCAAGATGCATTGGATGATAACTGGAATTTAATTAAAACAACCATAAACGTTTTGGATACATAAACTTCTCTTATCAAAACATGTTTCACATTTACAACTAAATTATAATAAGTTTAGGCCTTGCCATATTTTTTCACAAATTCAGATTTCATTTTAAACAGGTTCATTTTTAAAAAGAAAAACTTATTATAATTTCAAATAACGAAATTAAAATAACTCCAATTCAAATAAAAAACTGAAAACTGAAGGTTTTTGTTTCAAATGCTGAAATCCAACAATCTCTTGGGTTAGGGGTTTCTTTCAATGAAAACTCAAATAGCTTAGTTGAAAACACTTATTTCCCTCCCCAAAATTTTGTTTGCAACAAAACCTCATTTTTGATTGAAAAAAAAACCCGATGGCTCAGCTCTATTATCTAGTGTATGGCCTCCATCTTCCACTGGGACAAAAAGTTATATGAAGTGGTACAAGATTATTGTTTCTTATTACCATTCAAGGTATAGAAACAGTCTGACATGAAATACAAGTAACACAAGGGATAACAAATAGCCACTTTTGGTGGTCCTATGTGTTTGTTTATTTCAAAGCACCCACCAGGGCTGTAGGCTCCCATCACTTCCAATGCCACAAAGAAAATTGTTACGGCTACTAACTAGTATTTAGATGGATCCAAATTTGCACAGAGAGGTATGTCTGTAGCAACATTAGTGACACCACTGCTGTCAATCATCTCTGCTTGTACTGCTGTGCCATCCCATGCTGAGATGCCCCTGTGATTTATTGTAAGCCTCCCATGGGCTGTATGGTGAGTATAAAAGCATTAAAGAGCTGCTGCAGCTTGCTTTGCCCTGTCAGGTAACAGTGTGCTTTAAAAAAAACTCCTGCTGCAGACCTGGAAGAGTTACAAGCATTTGCTGGAAGAGAGACTACAGACTTTCCTACGTATAATTAAGCTTGAAATTACTCTTCTATTGTTATTTAAAATAGAAATACATTTAAGTGAACATGTCCCCTGTGGCTGAGCTCAAGGTTAGATTCAGAAGTGAATGAGAGCTAGCGATATGAGAGAGCGTTCTTTTTTCAATCTGGGTGAAGTTCATGGCTGCCTTTTTGCCAGTGTTATCCCAGTTACATAGGAGCTATGGGGAAGTTTTGCTATAGCTTGATGCTGAATTTTGTGGATACATGTACTGGCAGGTATTGGAAAAATGGAGTAAGCAAGCTATGTCTCCTTTGTGTCTTTCCATGCCTGTGGCAGAGCAAGGCAAACCCGCGTAGGTACTGCTTTCGGACGTGTGCTTACTATAAATAACTGCTTTCCTGCAGTCTCAAAGATGAGGCTTTAACAACCGAAATACTTTGGGACATGTTTATTTATTTTTTTAAAAAACGCTTGTGTAAGGGCCTGGTGTAAATAAATGGCAAGACTCCAATTTGCCTTGGAGGAGAGCAGGGTTGAGCCATTGGCTTGTAACATAGGTCTTGAGCCGAAGCCCATCAGTACTGATGGTCTGTCTTCTGTTGCCATTAATGGGCCCTGGGTGAGCCCCTCAGTGCATTGCCATGTGGAATATCCAGGTGGTGTACGGCAAGAGCTGGGGATGATGAGTGATACCCATTCCACAGAACAGGATCTCTGTTGGTACGATTTGTCACATGTGGCATGCTGGTCCGTATTGATACATGAATTAGTATAGTTGTGGCAGCTACTCCTGCCGTCCAGGGAGGGCAGCTGCTACCTAAGGATTCAAGCCCGCTCTCATTGCATGAATGAATGGCTGTTCTGCCTCAACCTTTGGATCAAGCCCTAAAAGTGAGGGGGTGAGAATGCGGGGGGAGGGGGGAGATACCATCGTCTCACCTGACTTGCCATAATCTAATTTTTCACTGCGTAAGGGTCCAATCCTTCAAATGCTTGAGCCTGTTGGTAGCATTACTCAAGTGAGTAGCACGAATGAACTCATTGGGACTGCTCACCTGCATACAGTTACTCGTGTGTGCGTCTGCAGGATCGGACCAAAAAGATAGTGAAATCCCTAAGCCTTACCTTTGTTGTCTGACTGTTAAGTGGGGTGATAGAGGGGTCTGGAGCTTTTGTTCTCCTGCAGATGGAACTGAGTTTCTTTGTTTAGTCTGTGTCTCATCCTCAGGCTGTGAGCCAACTCTTCATTCTGTGGTGGCAACTTCCTCCCATGCTGGGCCTGGTTCTCTCTCCTTTTCTGAGGCCCCTTGTGGCGTGTGCCTGCAGACAGCAGTTTGGGGTGCTAATTACATGACACTAACATGTCTACACTGCTGCTGCAGGTATAATTTCCAGCTCGAGGAGACATACGTGCAAGAGCTCTGATCAAGCTAGCATGCGAAAAATAGCAGAGTAGCCACAGCATTGTGAGACCAGAGAGACGTGCTTGGGGCAGCTAGCTGCTTGCGACCTGCGGCTAGGCTGCTATTTTGTCCACACTTTCTCAATCAGAGCTAATGCGGGTATGTCTCCTCCAACTAGAAATTACATTTCCAGCTCCAGTGGAGACATGCCCCGACTCTGTTACATCCGGGTCGCTCCTGACTTCTCCTCGCCTGACGTGTGAACATCTCAAGATCATTCTGGAAGCGGGGCCATCAGTTCAGTAACTTGCTACCTTGCCAGGGGGCTAGCAGAATGGGCCCTGGAGACAGAGCACTTGGTCTGTTTGCTCCCATATGGAATTATTAGTCTCCACTTAATCACAGCAAAAATTCAGTCCTGGGTGTTTTGTTCAATATACACATTGTTGTTCAGTTTTATTTCATTAGCTTTATTTTCTTGAGGAGCGGAAACCATGCACACTTCAGGTTTCAAACCTCCAAGCTGTTTATGGTTGGCCAGCTGTCAAAGCTCATTGCAAGATGTATAATTTTAAGAGTTGTTATGAATTGTAGGGCGTGCACTGCCTATTCTAGCTGATTATAACATGCAAATGTATAATAACCCAGTAAATCATAGCTAGTGCTATGATTACAAATCATTACAATAACGCAAGATTAGTCAGTTTATGTCACAAATCCTTCTAGACTGTACAATTAAAGTCATAGCCACAAGTATAATCCGGTGAGATAAAGTCACTTCATTACCAAACCTTCTCCTGGTTTACTGTTTGCTTTATTCTGATGCCAGATTGAATAACTGAATGGGTCTGTGCAATTAACCTTAATGGTGGCAGATCTGCTTTTTGTCTCTCCACTAATTGTGGAGTGTATTTTACATCTTAAAAAATATGGATTATAGTTAAGATAATAATCAGGCAAAGCCCTGATGATTTCAATCCTGGCATCAGGGAAAATCAATACAAATGATTTTTAAGGAAAGTATAAGGGAGCATAATTAGTCATTGGTGCCCATCAAAATAAATGTATTGTCAGGTGATTTAAAAAAAAACGACTTGCAATTTTCTGTACATAATACTAATGTGGTAGGATGCGTGACTGGACAGATCAATGCTTTCGTGAGAGAGGGGGAGGATGTATAATTCGGGCTCGGCAAACTACTCCAGATAAATCAGGACCAACCCTCTTCACTCCAGACTTCACCTGATCCCAAACTAAACCTTTTCAGGCTTTGAAATACTTGAGTAATCCCCATCCCCATGGCCTCCTTGTATTTTGCACTGTTGCATAACTCTGGACTTCCTAGTCCCATGTGAGAACAGAAGCCAGAGATCCAAAGCAGTGTGAGAAGAGTTATTCCCCTGTAAGGTCCAGCCCAGGCTGGGTGATAATAGGAGTGTGAGTGCATCTCACAAACATCCAGAATGGGATAATCCAAATTGCCTAGGGGATTTGGATAAGACAAGGTGGGTGAGGGAATATCAGTTGGTCAGAGAGACAAGCTCTCTTACACTGAGCTCTTCTTCAGGGCTGGGAAACGTACTCAGAGAATCACAGCTAAATACACATCCCGAGACTGACACAGCTACAACCATACTGCATACAGTAGGGGATTTGGATGTCTAATTCCTGTTAACTTTAATGGGATTTGAGCAACCAAATCCATGAGGTAGGAAAGCTCACAGCTCCTAGTTTACAAGGCCATGTGACAATCTGCCAATAACAGCTCCTGGTGTTTCAGCCACCTTGGGACAAATATAAATCAAAGTTTCCACCTGCCAGACATATACATTTATTTAAGAATGTTTTGTTTACTCGGAACACAGGGAATAATTTCGTATTCTCTGGGAATGCTCGTATTTACTTGTGTTGATGTGACATTTTCAATTATTTTTAGAGAATGCTAGGACCCAGCTAAGTGTATGTGTTTTAAACCAGAGAAGGTATGCAGCTCTTAAAGAATTTGTTTATGATGCTGAATATATAAAGGCTGTAAAAGGCCAGCACTGTCCAGAGTACTGAAGAGAGACCAGGTTCTCCAGCGTCTGACAAGTATAAATGGCCCTAGCTGATGTTCAATTGACAGAGCAAAATACTCTTTGCATGACCTCAGTATTCACCCTGTTTTACTCTCAGCTAGACCAGTTCTAACAGCTGACTGGAACTCTGTACCCCAGCAGGAAACAATAACTGGTTTCAGAAAATCTGGAACACACATGTTACAGAAAAACAGCCTTTTCTTAAGAGAAGAAACCTGCAGTGTTACCATGAGAATTGGCAACACTTTTTGGACTCTACTAAAAACGTCCAACTTAAAAAATAAAAAAAATCAAATTTGCTGGCCTTGGTTTTGCCAATGTAGAACTCTCTTTCTGTATCATAAAGTAGATTTTCTTTATACAGAGAGCAGTGAAAGTGATGGCCCTATGCCACACCCTCCTTTTGTCTTAAAGAGTAGACCAAGAATAAATTATAAGACACTTTCTGTTTACATATTGTTTGAAAACTTCACTGCTACCACATCCTTATGCTAGGCTGCTATTGGCGGGGGAACTGTTGTGTTTTGTTGTTTTTATTTACTGTAGTACCTATGAGAGTTGAGTAGTGATCAGTATCCCAGCGTGTCAGGCACAGTACAGACAGAACATCAGACAGCCCGCGCCCCAACAAGCTAACAATGTAAACAGACAAGACAGGAAAAGGAAGTGAGTGTGATTACACCTATTTTGTAGATGGGGAACTAAGACACGGCCATGGGAATTGACTTACCGAGATCACACAGGGAATCTGTGGCAAAGCCAGGAATTAAGCCTTAATCTTCTGAGACCTGGTTTCAGTCCCATAAACACAAGATTGTCCTCCCTACATTCTTCTCTCTGAGTTCTATTTTTAGTCTTTTGAAATTACTTTCTTGTTCTTTGCTTTTATCTGTTCTTCAAAACCAAAATCAACATTCCTACTGATAGAGAAAGAGTCTGATTCAGTCACTGCTGACACATTTCCTTCCACTGTAGCACTGTCCTCCCCTGCCAGGCATACATCTTTAAATTTCTAAGCCCCTCACTATTTCGTTGCTCTAATTGTGTTTTTTTCCCCTTCGTTATGAATGAAATCAAGAAAAGTGTAATCAAAATAATAATAACAAAGAAGAAACTCAGCAATTCCACACTGTTTAAAATTGTTAATTAAAAATAATTGTTAATTAAAAATCAACGTTCTTGATGTGCTGTTTCGTTCTGAATTATAATTCTATGTTCCTACTTGAGTAAATCAGTAAAATAAAATAAAAATAATAGTTTGTTAAGCAACAGCATGTGTCTGGTTTTTATTTCCATTTCAAAGTAAGGGCTGGGTTGAAGGTTGCTTCTTTCACAGATTCGTAGGTTTTAAGGCCAGAAGGCACTATTGTAATTATCCTCCCGCATTACACACTGAGTGGCTCTACGATAAAACCAGTCACTTCTGTTTGAGCTATAGTCATCATATAGATATAATAATGACACGAAGGTCGTGCTTTTCATCAGTAGATCTCAAAGTGCTTTACAAAGGAAGTTTAGTATCATTACCATAGGAAAGACATCCCATTTTGGTTTAAAGATTTCAGAGAATGGGGAATCCCTCACATCCCTAGGGATTCCAGTGTTTAACGACCCTCCACGGGAAGAAGTCTGCACCTTACTTCTAGTCTGAATATGTCTAGCTTCAGCTTCCAGCCGCTGGTTCTTATTATGCCTTTTCCCTGCTAGATGAAAGAGCCCTCAACTGTCAGTATCCTCCTCCCCACATAGATACGCGTAGACTGTAATGAAGCTACCTCAGAACCCTCTCTTTGTTAAGCTAAATAGAGGGAGCTTCTTTAGTTTCACGGCCAGTCAGGTTTTCCAAGTCTTGAATCATTGCAGCTCTTTTCTGAACCCTTTTCAATTTTCAGTATCCTTTTAGAAATACAGACACCTCAACTGGGCACAGCGTTCCAGCGATCTTTGCAAAGGATTGCCTTTGCTCTCTTAGCCGCCACATCGTTCTCCAAGCTCATGTTGATTTGGTTCTTCCAATAATGTTAGAGAAACCAAAGGGGAGCTGTGGACACAAAAAAGGGAGCAGAACATTTCCATTGCAGTGGAAACCAGCTAGAAGGTTTAGGGTACTTCTGAAGCAACAAGGTAATAAATGAATGCATTGGAAAGAGAGGCATGCATATTGCTGTTGTGTAAGAAGATAGGGAGCCATTCACTACTTGGGCATGTAAGGGAAGAGAAACAACATCACGGGCCTATGGGTGAGTGTGGAGGAGAGAAGAGAACTGAGGGTATGTCTACATTGTTTTAAAAGAAACCATGGCAGCCAGTCTCAGAGCCTGGATCAACTGACTTGTATTTGTGGGACTCATGCTATGGGGCTAAAAATAGCAGTGTAGACGTTCCTCCTTGGGCTGGAGCCCAGGCTCTGAAACCCGGCCAAGGGGGTGGGTCTCAGAGTCTGGGCTCCAGCCTGAGTGGGAACGTCTAACACTGCTAGACCATAGCGTGAGCCCCAGTCAGGTGACCTGGGCTCTGCCAGTTGCTGCCATGTTTGTTTGGGTTTTTTTTGCAGTGTTGATGTACCCTGACATTGCTCATGGGGAGAACGGTGAAGGAGAAGAGTAACTGTGAGGGGAGACTACTCACGGTTCAGAAAAGCTGATCCACCCTCTGTACAGAGCGGTCAAACACAGAGGCACAGACTTCCCAAGTGGTGCAGCAAGGACTGGAATCCTTCTGTCCTGCGGTGAGCACCTCACCCTGCTCTCTCAGCCCAGGAACAGTGCTGTACTCTCCAGAGACAGCCACTGCCCTCCTTAGCTGGGAGAATGGAGCAGCCTGATGGGGTGAGAGGGGCAAATAATGGAGGGAAATGGATAGGTATCCTGGAGGGCCCTTCCTTGATGCTCACATCTGCCTAAAGCCCAGGAATGGCAATGTTCATTACTGGGCCAGCAACTGCTTTATAATAGATATAAAAGCATCATGTCTATAAAGTCGTTACAGACATGATGCTTTTTACTCCTGGGGGAATTCTGCGCCACCACGGGGGCTCAGAATTCATACCTTCTGCAGATTTCTTGGCTCCCCCGCAGAAAAATGAGGGAGCAAAGAAATCTGTGGGGAACACATGCCCCTTCCCCAGAAGCCCGGGCGCATGTGCTGGGAGCAGCCGCCAGCAGAGAGCAGATCACCGCAGGAGGGAGGCTGGGTGTGCCTGCGTCCGTGGGGAGACGGACATTAAGGGGGTGGGGCTGCGTGCGAATGTTGCTGCATCCCGTGGGGGCTTGGAGGCGTAGGGCTCTGTGAAGCAGGCTCTGTCCCTGAGGCAGAGCAGAAATGTAACAACTATGCAGGCAGGCTGCTGATGTTCCCATTGTTAGTTAATTGTTCCAATTCTTAGTCAACTAATGACAGGTTTCAGAGTAGCAGCCGTGTTAGTCTGTATTCGCAAAAAGAACAGGAGTACTTGTGGCACCTTAGAGACTAACAACTAAGGCTCCTTTACCTTGTCAGAGTGGGGTAAAGGAGCCTTATTGTAAATGACAGTAACAGAATCTTCAGCTAGGAAGGTCTATGTGCTTTCTCCCTTTTTTTCCTGTGCCAGGGAGGCAAAATGGGGTTATATTACAGTTTAGGGTCTATTTTACTTATCCATTTAAAAAAAATGCAGGACAATGATTAGCAAAACTGTAACTTTCATGTAGGAAAGTCTGAGAAATTTAAAGTGACATTCTACCTTATAGGACACCAAACACCAAAATAAAAGTAATGTAATTTCAGTGAAAATCCAGGATTATAACTGGAGTGCGGGGTATTGGTTACCAAGTATTTGTAACTTAACTTTCATGTGTTTAGGAAATGCTGAACAGTTATTATGATTTTTTTTCCTGTACGGTTGTTTAAACAAAATTACCAAAAGAAGTGAAACTGGTGTGATTATATTGCATTATTTTGAAAAATAAAATATGCAGAATTTTGCAGAATTTGGGATTTTTTGGTGCAGAATTTTGGAATTCTTGGCACAGAATTCCCCCAGGGGTAGCTTTTATATCTCATGACACATTCAGGGTCAGAAATGGGATCTTCATACCACTGAGAAGGGGAGACTCCCAAGTTTCCCAAAGGGACCCGCCGCTTACTTCCTGCCTAGGAGGATCCATAAATGTATCACTTATCTGTCCACATTATCACATGGATATAAGAAAATCACCTTTGAGTATGTCTGCATACACAGAATAGAAATAAGGCAAAAGACTATAGCATAGCCTTCCTGGAAAGTTGTGTGATTATAATATAGAGCAAAAGAGCCCAATCTTACAACCCCTTATCCAAAAAGTAATCATTGCCCAGGAATGTAGTACCCTTGACTTATGGGACTGTTTAAGGGCCTGATCCTGCAAAGGATTTGTATGGGAAAACAGTTATGCTCTCATGGAGTCCCATCTTTGTCTGTGGAACTCTGTGCAGGCATCTGTGTCCATCCATGCAGGTCTTGCAGGATTGAGACCTAAGAACCTGATCCAGAACTCATTGAAGTCAGTGGAAAGACTTCCATTGACTTCAACAGGCTTTGGATCAGGCCCTAAGTGAGCAAGCAGCTGAGGAAGGGTTTGAAGATTTGGGCTCACGGGGCTTGTGTACAGCTAAATAAAACCAACAGGAGTGGACAACGCAGGTGGCTCAAATTAGCGCAAATCTCAAATTGTGAAGTTGGAGCGATTATCTTCAATGTACCGTCTGTATCATATCGTCCACCTAGCTGATGTGGCCTTGCAGATAGACAGCTTGGGAATAGATCTGGGAACATAATTACTGTAGAAAAGAATTAGCGACGAGATAACTACTGTTAGAATAAATCAATGGATTAATTACTGTCTACTTAAAATTGTGCAAAAGGTACCTATAGATGTATATACGTTCACACAGACACATGCTGCACCAAGGTCAAGTGACAGCTTTAAAAAGTGTGATGTGATAAACAGGCAATTTGAGGGGGAAAAACTAGACAGATGCAGCAACAGGGTTTTCTTTGTGTGGCTTTCTCCTGAGCAGTTTATTGTTTTATTTAGTATGAAATTTCTTCCACAGCTTAGCACTTTAAGTTCCCTTTGTGTTCAATAATTTATGGATGAGAGCACACATTATTAGAAAGCTTTATGTATTATACACTATGGAGGCAACTTTTCAACATCTGAATACCATGTCTTTAGTTCTCTAATCTAAATTTTCACTGGATATGTATTTTAGTAAGAAGAATGTCAATTAAATAACATAATCGGCAGTGCTGGTATTGCCTATTTTAATTAGTTCTTTCTACCAGAATGGCATTTTTTATATTTAAATTTTCCCCAGTATGTTTATACACCTCCTCTGATAACAAAGTAAACATTTCGGCATTTTACTGTGATCACTTTGGTGGAAAGATCTGAAGTTTGAACAGACATCAAAGATTGATTTCCTAGGGGTAAATATGCTGCTTAATAATAATAAACCCAACTTCTGACTTCATGTGTATTCAGCAAATTGGCAATCCATCTGTTCATTTCTGTAGTGAATCAGAAAAGAATATGGTCTGGTAAATGATACATTTCATTTTTATGCTGTAGTGCCTTTCCTACAACAGACTCCTGCAGATTTTAAAATCTTAATCTGAGATACAAACTAAAGATAGGGATCGCCTTACCCACCAATAAAATGCTGCCATATCGATGTTGAGATGATGCAGCTGGAGCAAAAGAGCTACACAAGATGGCTTAGATTCTGCACTGAGACCCTTTCTCCACGTACAGTTACAAAATCACATTGGAATTCTGCATGGCTGGGGTGGTCATGCTGGTGGATCCCAGCACAAGATCAAGCCCAGTATAAGAGAGGAAATGAAGAGTCCAAATGGAACTCCATCTGAAGTGAAGTAGGTGGAGTGATTAACTGAGCTGGAGCTCTGCCAGAGGTTAACACCCCTTCTTTTCTGAGTCTTGTGGCCAGTACTAGGAAGTTCTTAATGACCACATGTGGTCAGGAGCAAGGTATCACGTCTTCTCTGAAAGGTGGCACATTCTGCAGCCCGGTGCTTGTTGCCATGTTGGAGAATTGGTTTAATATTGTTTCTTGAGGACAAATTCTTTCTCGTGAATCACCAGCACCATTCGCCTGCCACACCTATGTGCTTCTTGGATCCAACCACTGATCCAGACTAGCTTGTGAGATCTCCTCAGATCACAACACAAAGTGGCAGGGCTCTTAACCTCAAAAGGTTCAGATAGGCCTTGAGAAGATTCTCCCTTCACTGCTCAACCCAACCAGATTCTTCTTCTTTCCCCTTGACCCACCATCCCTTTTTTCTGCTGGCTGAACTCCTCCGCACTCCCAAAGAAACACCGACACTGAGCTCCTGCAGTTCTTTCTCTTAAACACCCACTTCCAAGATGCTGCCCTAGTCACTGGCCCAGTGTCGGTCCAAGCGGAATGGAATCTTTGACCTATTTCATCCGTGGAATTACCACAGCCCCCTGATATTCCTCGTCCAGTATGTTAGCCTCTTGAGCGTGGTGCAGGCACCTACAGATGGCTCATTATTAGAGAGGAGAATATAGGGTTCTGTTATATCTTAGTCAACATTGACACTATGGGTGCAGATACAGTGCTGTAGTACCATAGAGTAGACACTTCCTATGGTGATGAAAGGGGCTTTTCTGTCACTGCAGTTAATGCATCTCTCCAAGCAGAAGCATTCTTCTGTTGTCCTTTCCACGTCTACACCAGGGGTTAGAGTGGCTTAACTATGATTCCTTGGTGGTGTGAATTGTCCACACTGCTGAGTGACATCACTAGGTCAATCCAAATTTGAAGTGTAAACTAGGCCTAAGGTTCTTCTCCATCATTATTTTGTTAGCCCAGCAGGAGAGTGGCCAGGTAGAGAGAGAATTGTCAGTGTGACTCAAATGCCACTGAAAATAGAAGTGTATAGTAATAAAAAACTCGAGTCTTTAATAAACTACTTTGGACACCACTCTGACAAGATCGGGGGGAGGAAGCAGAGAGGAGTGGTAAAAGAAACTGAAATACAAAAATGAATGAAGTTAAAATTGTCAGAAATTGGCAGCAGCAGGCATGTGTCGATTTAAAGGTAACAAACACATACGAGCATGATCATCCCTCCCTCTGATAATCATACCAGCTGGAGGTGTAGGGAAAAGGTTAGTATGTCAGGGTTTTCCCACAATTGTTTTGTAGGTGCGTGGGTTGTTTCCACTTCTCCTGTACACAACAAACAGAGAGCAGACCTCTTCCATGCAAAAATTCACAGGCCCTTGGCAGGGAGCACACACACACACACACACACACAGAGACACACACACACTGTAAAAGGTTAAGAGAGCAGTGCTGTACGAGTGGAAGTGACTCATGTAACGTATGGCCTCTATTCATATGTTCCCATCTCCAAGAAACAAATGTGTAGGACTTTAGATAGCCATTTTAGATCAAATAAATAAAAGGCTATACGATTAATAGATTTGTGGTTTTTAAGGCCAGAAGAGGGACCATTATATTGTCTTGTCTGACCTCCTGTATACCAGAGAATTTCACCCAGTGATTTCTTCATGAAGTTCAGTATCTTGCAATTGGTTAGAGCATCTCTGTTGGAGACATCCAATCTTCATGTAAAGATTTCAAGTGGTAGAGAATGCACCACATCCCTAGGGAAGTTGTTCCAATGGTTAGTTACCCTCTCTAAAAATCTGCACCTTATTTCCTGTTTGAATTGGTCTTGCTTCAGCTTCTTGCCACTGGATCTTGTTATGTCTTTGTCCGCTAGATTAAAGAGCCACCTATTATCAGTAAGGTTATGACTCTGTCCCAGGTGTTTTTAGTAAAAGTCCAGGACAGGTCGCGAGCAGTAAACAAAAATTCCTGGAAACAAAAAACCTGTCCCCGATATTTACTAAAAATATCTTGCGGGGAGGGCACGACTGTCAGAGCACTGCTGGGAGCCTGCAGTTGCTCCTGAAGCAGGGGCTGACCCAACCCTGGCCGCTGATCCGCAGTTCCGGTGGCCCGGGGATCACAGTTCCGGTGGCCTGGGACCACTGCTCCGGTAGCCCTGGGGCAGGCCACTCCTCTGGTGACTCTTCGGGACGCACTGCTCCTGCTCCAGCGGCAACCAGGGCTGACTGTCGGAAGCTGCTCCAGTCCTGCCGCTGCTCCTGCAGGAAGGGCTGACCACTGCTGCTCCAGCCCGAGGGGTGCTGACCCACCCCTAGCTGGTGCTCCAGTGGCCATGGGGCTGCTGCCCCAGAAGAAGTCCTGGAAGTCCCTGAAAGTCACAGAATCCATGATATCTATGACAGAATCATATCCTTAATTATCGGAGATCTTCTCCCCATGTAGGTACTTATAGACTGTGATCAAGTCACCCCTTAACCTACTCTTCGCTTAGCTAAATAGATTGAGCTTCTTTAGTATCTCCCTGCAAGCCAGGTTTCCCAGACCTTGAATCACTGTAGATCTTTTCTGAACCCTTTCTAAAATGTGGACACCTGACCTGGACTTAGCATTCCAGTAACAACGTTAGCAAAGGATTGTTCTTTTAGCCACTGCATCACACAGAGAGCTCATGTTCAGCTGGTTCTTTAAATAACATTTTAGACTGAAGCGGGTCAGAGGAGATTGTATTCAACTGCAGGTCAGGAAAAATAACTGTTATGATATAAAACATCTCATAAATACATGCTTACTCTGATGGGTTAGTGGATAAAGTGTCCATCATCAAATAAAATAGCCCAGTGTTTCTTCACATCCAGATTTAGAGAGACATTTAAGGCCAGATTCACAACTGCATCACTTCTTTTACACCAGTGTAACTCCACGGGTTTCAGTGGCGTTACACTGGTGCAGTGCAAGGGGGGAATTAGGCTTCAAATAATACAAAAGTAACTAGATTGTGGAATAACAGTAATACATACTCATATATAATTTATCACCTACACTGGGTAAGCACTTAACAGCAGTCATAACAAACTCATTCATTTTCAGATGTTATTCAGTACAGTGAATCAACTCTTTACTGAAAGAGAATGTACAATCACTGTGAGGCCTTTTATATCAGTTAAATAATATAAGATTACTGAGGATCTTTTAATTAAATAATTGCTCTTTGTTCTATCAAGATGGATTGCTTCATTATTGGGATCACAGGAAAGAACATGCAAAACCCATCATGAACTATTCATGCTTTAGCTACATACGACCTTTGGGACGTGATAATCTCCTCTGTCACATCTATGAAGTGAAGGCAATCCAGAAAGGAAGTGCAGAGTTAGCCATTAAAAATATAATACCCTGCACTAAGCTGATCAAAGAAAGCCACGTGGGACCAGATTCAAAGGTGGTGTGAACAAGTTACAGCTGCCTGACGGGTTTTGAGGCCAGCTTTTCCAAAGAGCTACGCACCCAACAGTTGCCATTGTTCTCAATAGCAGCTGCTGGGTGTGGAGCCCTTTTGAAAACATGCCCTCCTCATTTAGCTGCCTCAGTGGGAGCTGAGCTCTTCAGAAAATCCAGCCCTTGCTTTTCTTCTGACATCCTCTGGTGATAAAGATGTGGCACTCAGGACAGCTAGAAAGAGACGGAACTTCATTTCTGTGTCTGTACAGCACCTAGCACCTGATCCATGAGCAGGGCCCCTTGGCGCACTGTGGTAACACTAATACTAATTGCTTTAACGTTTCTGTTTCTGCCCACAGTTGCGTGACATTGGCAAGTTACTAAAGATCAAGATCCCTGTACCATTGCAAGGGTCATTCTCTACTGTCTGAGTAATTTTACAGGTGCACCCCTAAAGGGAGACAGAGGGATACGCGAGAGCCCCCTTCCAAAACACCGATCGCCCTGGCAAGGAGAGTAGGAACAGGCATACTTTTCAATACCCGCTGGAGGTGGGCATGGTTCTGCCCTACTCCCAACACAGGGCTGTGTCGATGGGTATGTCTATGCTGTGGTCACGGGGGTAATTGCAGCTCGAGCTGACATACCCGAGCTAGCTTTAAGGGTGCTAGCTTGGTGAGCTAGCAGTGTGAGCTTCAGCTGCCCAGGACCCTGGGTAGCTAGTTGTGAGGCTGGCCTGCACTGACGGTCACACTGCCACGGCTTTACTTTTCCAGGCCCCATCCAAGCTGCAATCACACCCCATGATTGCACTATAGAGACACCCTCTATCAAGTAGCTACACCAGTGCAAACCCCTAGAGTCGGTGTACTACACTTGTGTAAAACGCTGCTTGCACTAGTGTGAATTACTGCCAGTAAATCAGTGGATTAAACCGCAGAGCCCATTTTTGCACTTGTGTCTACACTGTGGGGGGGCATCATGTATTGAGATTGCAAATTTCCCTTATCTATGCAGGCCCTTATTGGCACAATATAGCCCTGAATGTTTGCTGCCACGTGCATGCACAACACACAGGCACAGCCCCACACAAGTGCACATGTGCCCATGCACACGTACACAGCTGCGTACTGTCCTCTTCCTGCCGTCTGGGAGTATCAGAGAAGTCACACTGTGGCTCGCTATGGAGGCACCCGGTACTGGCTGCACACAATGCCGCCTTTCCAGGGCCTCTGCTTCTGCTGAATGTCGTTAATGCAGCTCACGGCGAGCGGACGGAGAGGACTTCACCGTTTATTAGGGGAGTATAATCATTTAAGCCTGAATAAGCTTCGAGGCCTAATGTGGCTGTTTGGCCAACAGAAATGAGATGTAAATTTGTGCTGAATAGCCACTGATTACAGCAAGATGATTAATGCAAGATTTGAAATTGATTTATGGGTGCAGTTGTTAAGGCCTAAGCCATGAATGTAATATTGTGTGTGTGAAAAGCTTCGGACAGATTAGAGAGCAGGGGTAAAATAGTACATTCTCTGCAAGGTCTGATACATTGTATAGGCTTGCTATAATCTGGCCCTGCAGATTGTATGCTGTGACATTTGGTTTGGCCAGGGTATGTATAACTGTATCTGTCTTGCCTGCAACATAAGGAGAGCTACAAGGTTAATAATCTGTTTTATTTTCATTAAATGCACTCTTCGGTTAACTAATTTTTCTCACTGGAAACTTTAAAACCATTTTTTTTAATTTCACTCTCAGAAAATATGAGGTAGCTGATGATAATTATTTAGAATTTGAGTTGATCTGATTAGTGATTTCACCACTTTGCAAGAGCTAAAGCTTGGAGAAGTAAGGTTTGTTCTTGGGGGAAAAGTATCTTTCTCAACATAAGCTTTACAAAGACCCCCACAGAGTTAATATTAAAATATTCAAATACAGATTTATTTACTCAAATGTCAGAATATATATTAGAAAAATAGATTTATTTGCTAAATGTCACTTTTTGTGCATTATGGACCAGATTTTCAAAAGTGCTCAACACCCACCAATCAGGAAGCAGATTTTTAAGAGCACAGATCCCATGTAGGTACGTAAGTGAAATGGCTGATTTTCAAAATGCCCAGTATTCAGCAGCTTTTCTTATTTCCAGTAGGAGCTGATGGGTGCTGAGCACTTTTGAAAATCTGGCCATTTTAGATTTTCAGAGCCTAAGGGAGTTACATGCTTCAATCCCATTGAATTTTAATGAGCTTTTCAAAGACACAACCGGTAGTCAGGTACCTATCCTGCTGAAATACTTTTCAAAATCCCACTAGGCACCTATTTGCATCTTTAGGGATATTTGAAAATCTGGTCCTGAGACCTTTTGAAAATCCAGGCACATGTGTAGATCCCAAAAATGGGCATTGCTGTGTGGCTGAGCTCTTTTGAAAATCTGGTCCTAGAGTTTTTGTGTATTAACCTAACAGGTGTATGCAACACATTCACTATGTCATGTATTTAATTGTTCTGCAATGATCTTTATAATAAGCAAGGAAATGTAATGTGCTTGGACTGTCTTTCCGACTGTGTGTCTCGTGCTGATCACCATGGTATTTGAGCTCTGGTGCTGAATTGTTGTTAGGATCGTACCTTTAATCCAAAGAAGGTGCACACAGGGTTTTCAAACCTTTTCTCTTTTTTTAAAGCTTGGGTTGACAATAATGTACTCAGCATGCTTTGTTCTTGGTCTAGGTCAGAGCCTTCTCTGATTAGAGATCCAGCACTTCTTTTGTTTTGATTACAGTAACCTCCAGCCGGGTTCACCTCCCATTTGGATTATGGTTCTGACAACCTTGATTGCACATATAAATAAGCAAAGTGTGAGAGCAAAGCTTTCGGTCTCAGGACTAAAGCACCAGAAGAAACCTTCCTGGAAAAACTGCATTGTTAACACCTGGGTGTAATGTTACTGAGCATGTATCTCCCAGATATTATAGTTTAGGGTGAAGGTGCCTTAAAAAAACATTGAGGTTGTACACCTATCCTTTCTTATTGTGGGTTTTCTTTTGGCAAATTATTATAGTTTGTTATCTACATTGGACATCTAGAATCTGCATGTATTTGTATTGCTTGTTATCTATTCCAGGGGTGGCCAAACCATGGCTCGTGAGCCACATTCGGCTCTTTTACAGTTAAAGCGCAGCTCGCAGGGCCCCCCGCACCTCCACTCCACTCCATTCTCCACCTACCAGACTGGGGCACGGGTAGCTCAGGGCTTCTGCCCTGCAGCAGTGTGGTGGGGTAGGAGCTTCTGCCATGTGTGGAGGGGGGTCTTGGGGCCTCAGCCCCGTGGGAGCTGCCTGCTGGGACTTGGGGCTTCAGCAGGAACAAGGCTGAAGCCCCGAGCCCCGGAAGGCATGCTCAACTCTTGAACTTCTGAAGATTATTGTATGCGGCTCGGAGGGGCAGTAAGTTTGGCCACCCCGATCTATTCAATGACACTAACTAGATTCAGTAGCTGTCAAAATTTCTGCTCCATTCTACATGTCTTACTTTCACCCTCAGTAGTATTCACATGAGAAGAACCTCTGACTTCAATGGAAATACTTGCATGAGCAAGTGCTACTCACTGTGAATAGGTGTTGCAAGATCATCGTGAGTCGGTAATCTCTGTGTGCCAGTTTTAGAGCCACATTAGTTAATCATGTCTTTGCTGGTCTTGTGGCTCTTGAGTTACTCAGTTGGCATCACTATAGATACGTATGATTTGCTGTAACATTTTCCCTTGGTTCATGTGTTTGATCAGATTTTGTGACAGAAGGGTTGTAAGACAGTCCCCGAAATGGGAAACTTGGCAGCTACGGAGAGGAACAAAAGAATCAGAACTACTGGCTCCCTGCTCATCCCAACCAGCAACCAACAAGGCCAACGATGAAGAGAGAAAGGAAACATCTCTTGGAGAAGCCAGGAAGAGGGCAAGGAAGGAGAAGGAAAAGAAATCTCTCCTGCTCCCTTCCAGCAGTCAGAATGAGGGGAAGAACAAAGATTTTGGCCTGGATTCTTTACTATTCCATTCCAGTGTGTAGTTGAGGAATGGAGGGGAGTGGGTACAAGGAAATAAATGTCCATAATTGCATTTAAAAAAAACATCCACCACAACCCAGTGTATTCGAAGAATATTTAGGTTATAAAATCAAGCACTCAATGGCCAGATTTACAGTTGCCCGTGTAATCTTAATGCTTCCATCCTGTGGACTGAGTAACGTAGAGGCAGTGTTGCCAATTCTTGCAATTTTTTTGTGTGAATTTTGTGATGTTTTGTATTTTTTAAACTCCCAGCTCCTGGTGTCATGTGATTATGAGAAATTCCTATCTTACATTACAAAGAAGTAAGTGTCTAGTCCTCATGGTTGTGGAGAAAAGCTTTAAAAAATGTGACCCCAGTGCATCATAAAGACTCAAAAACCAGAAGGCAAAGAAAAAGAACCCCACATTTCAGGGTGTGTGTGCGGGAGGGATGTTAATCTCATGATTTTTAAGCTAAAGTCATGATTTTTGCAGAAACCTGATTCACAATACTTGAACATTTGGGGATGGCGATATTGTAAAGGTCTTGTGGAAAAATTAACAAGGGGCCATGTAATTAAAGACTGTATAAAGCACGTGCCCAGAGAGGGGCGAGTTGGTTGGGTACCATCCAACCCACGTACAACATGGTTCCATGTTGTAGTGGAAATGGGACATGAACCATTCCCCCAGCCTGTGCTAAATTTGGTTTGTCCAAAAGTTCAGCATCAAGTAGGGACATAAAAGAAGGTCTCTAGTTAAAACCTGCCTTGATAAATCTCAGCGTGGAATTGGGTAGCCTTTAACGTGGATTAAATCTTGTTTTCTCGGTCAGCTACTTTGCCACCCTTATGTTGCAGATGTTTTTTCAGATGCACTTATGTACAGTTAGAGCCCCTGAAAGCAGCCGCAGTGAGAATTTACTCGGGAACTTGAATATATTCCTCTCTTTATTTATTTAAGTCTGCTCTCCGCCAGGCAAGCCTTTTCCCTTTGAAACCTAGCACACAAAAGATGGCAGGGAATATGTGAGCATTCGTTAGTTAATATAGATATCAGCTCTGAGGCTGACAAACTGAATCTGAGGGAATGGTGAAACCCAAGGCACTGTCATCTGGCAGTAAGGTTGGCTCTCTTTGTAGCTGCAACTTTGTCTTTCCTGTGGTGCAACTGCCTGCAGGATCCCGTGCCCAGCCTTTAAATCATGTTGTGTGCATCTCCTCGTCGGAACGTGCAAAAGAAATAGTGTGTTGGTGTTAGCCATGACCTTTTTATCCACACTGGTCTAGAAGAAGCAGCTTGGGAGCAAAGGACAAGCGTACCACCCAGGTGGCTGCCGAAATGCCAGGCATGTCTGAAGGTGTCAGTCTTGGGGGAGTGTTGGTAATTGCTGAAGTGATTACACAAAAATAGGAATCTCCTGCTGAAAGAGCAGTGCTACTGAGAAATGTGGGGGATGGCAGGGGAAGGGTAATGAGAATTCTAAGCTGCAGGCTGTTTTCAGCATCCTTCGGAGTCCTGACTGAAATGCTAAACTCCTTCCCTGGGTGATTTTTGATATGCCATGAAATTATAAATGGAACACAAGTTTTATCAGGCACTTAGGATCGGTTCTTACTTACCAGATTTAAAAAAAAAAACATTTTGGGGAAGATTAATCCAAATTTAAATAAAAACCATGGCCTGAGCTTTTGCAATCTTTTTATTTAATTTAAATTGTATATATTGCAACTGTTTAATATTTTATAAAGTTGTTTGTTATGACTCTCAGTGTGCTGGATGTGAAAATATTACGTGACCCAATTCGAGTGGTATTTCAAGCTAGGCGTTTTGGATTCCAAATTCATTATCACCCCCCCTTCCCCCCACCCTTTTCAATTTAAAGATTTTGTGTCCGATTTCTTTCTTTAGGAAAAATAATCTTTTGGGGGCCTGATCCAAGCCACAGTGAAGTTAATGGAAAGCTTCCCATTGACTTCTGTGGGCTATAGATTAGGTCCTACCTTGTTTTGAGTACAGTATGTACTACCCATGCTTTGTTTCTTTGACTATAAACAGAGTGGCTCTAATGAAAGCCATCAGAGAAGTGCAACCAGGCAGAAAAGGGTTAGGAAAATAGCTCAATTTTTGATATTCTCTTCTTTTAAACTAGAGAACTTGAGGAGAACGAGCCAAACCACCATAAAATATTCTGCTGCTATTTGTCTTTACACACTTTTTTTTTTTAATTAGGCCAAATTCTTACCTGAGTGAAGAAATTGATTAGATCCTTTCTTTACTGTATGCCTTTTGTGCATTATGTCCCTTTGCCGTAACTCAGTGTTGTCAGCAAGAAGAGACAAGAAAGTTAATTCCTGAGTTCTAAAGTTTTTTCCTTAATATCAGACCTTGGAAAAAGTGGTTGGAAGCTGTTTGACTTTAGGGTTGAAAGGATTTGATTTTTATCGGTAAACATTGATTTCACTTTGCACACACAAACCGATAATGATGGTGATCGAAATTTACAGTTAGGCAGTGCCAGAAACTCTTTATGTACTTCATATAAACTCTGTAGATATGTTTACATGTGGTTTTGACAAGTGGTGTTTTAATGGTTATAAAGCATTAACTTTGTGGATCTTAGTATCTATTGTCATTCCATATCATAATTTTTCTGCAGCTGTAAAAACTTAAATTGATGATAAAAAAATCCCCAAATGCTTAAAGCCTGTAATGTTGTACAGTAATGAAAATTTATATTGATAAATATCTTTAAAAGCTGACAAATAAACATTGATATTGTCCATCAAAATTATAGACATATTAAAAAAATATAATTTTGCCATGCCTAAGGATCTTGTATAATTTCTGTAAAATCTTTTACAATTGCTCCTGTTCCCATTGTACTCAAGGGAATTTTGCCACTGGTTTGACGGCTTTTATATAAAGGTCCAGGATCAACAAAAGCTCTGTAAGACCCTGTGTAGCTTGTGTGTTGTAAAGGAACACATGGATATTGTAAAACATGATGGCACATATCATAGAATCATAGGACTGGAAGGGACCTCAAGAGGTCATCTAGTCTAGTCCCCTGCACTCATGGCAGAACTAAGTATTATCTAGAGTCTAGACCATCCCTGACAGGTGTTTGTCTAACCTGCTCTTAAAAATCTCTGATGATGGATATTCCATAACCTCCCCAGGCAATTTATTCCAGTGCTTAACCACCCTGACAGTTAGGAAGTTTTTCTTAATGTCCAACCTAAACAGCCCTTGCTGCAATTTAAGCCCATTTCTTCTTCTCCTATCCTCAGAGGTTAAGAAAAACAAAATTTCCCCCTCTTCCTTGTAACTTTTATGTACTTGAAAACTGATCATGTCCTCTCTGTCTTCTCTTTTCCAGGCTAAACAAACCCATTTTTTTCAATCTTCTCTTACAGCTCATTTTTTCTAGACCTTTAATCATTTCTGTTGCTCTTCTCTGGACTTTTTCCAATTCGTCCACATCTTTCCTGAAATGTGGTGCCCAGAACTGGATGCAATATACTCCCCTTCCAGTGCAAAGTTGTGCAGGATTGACTGCAGGCTGCTGTAGATCTATATCTTTAAGGAAGCCACTAGTCCCCATGGCTAGTCCTGTTTAGCAGAACCCTTCTACAGAAGTTTAACTTTAAGCCAAGTAGTCCCATCGGCATAAATGGGAACTATGTGCTTAAAGCTAAGTACATGCCTACGATGTTCTGAACTGGAACCCGTGACCAGTGAGCGAGTGGTAGCTCTGAAATGGAAGGGAGAGGTGGCCAACATGTTTTCATCTTGCCTGGGGATCTACATTGTTTATCCTGCAGATCTTTAAGCCAACTGCATCTGTGCTCCTTGCAATCCTGTGATCGGCCACCCAGGTTTCCATCCATCACCTCGGCAGTGCCTAGAAACCATATATGGGGCATTACTGCTATCCAGAGCGTTTGCCAGTTTAAGCAGCACACTTCCTTGGAGAGGGGAAATGGCTCCCAACCCCAGCATTCAAAAATGATGAGCCAGGCCCCCAAAATCATGAGATGTATACATAGGATAAATGTCAGGTTCTTTTTATTTGCCACCTTGTTTTTGAGCCTATTTTGAAGTTTTCCTCCAAAACCAGGAGGGATCTCTCTTTTTATTTATTTATTTTTTTTTTGAAAGCTGAGATTCTCACATAAGCTTATGCTCAAATAAATTGGTTAGTCTCTAAGGTGCCACAAGTCCTCCTTTTCTTTTTGCGGATACAGACTAACACGGCTGCTACTCTGAAACCTGTCACATAATCACGTGACCAAGGAACTGGGGCTTTAAGAATAGCATTAACTCTCCTTAACCTCATGATAAAATGGCAAAACACGGCAGCACTGCGCATTGGTGTCTGCCTGACTAGCAGGGTGGCAAAGCGAGCTCAATGCGTCTATGCCTGTGCATTGCCGCAGTCAATGGGAGCACCCAGAAACAGTTGTGTTATCACTTCCACAGGGCTCTGCAGTGCGGGAGGCTATGTATTATTCTTTTTTTCAATAAAGATTTCCCCTCATCTAACCCCAGTGAGGTTGCACAGGGTATACACCGGAGGAGAATCTGCTTGGACAGATTTCCTGTTTTTTCAACTTTCTAATACGGTAGCTGGAGGCAAGTTTGCAGATGGCTGAAAAGGTACGTTTTTGCTTTTGATTCTGGAAGACTTGGTTAGTACAAGTGACATTAGAGCTACGTGGCTGGTAGCAGGAATAGGTGGCACACCTGGTAGGGTAACCAAGGTCTAGGCCAATTTCAAATGAGTCTTGAGAGAGAGAGCAATGTCAGACTAAGTTGTCTTACAGTGAAGTAACTGAGAACTAATGAAAGAATAATTCGGGGATACCTACACCTTATTTGGAAGACACCGCTTGCCATTTAGCAATAATTGCGACCCGTAGGATTGTCACGCGCCTTCCCTAGTGTGATGTTCTGGAAGTGATGTTCAGTGTCCTTGTAACAGTGTTCACAACTGTCCCAAATTGGAATAACTGCACAGAATAAAAATCCCGATCGCAAAGGCGGGGGGAAAGGAGCAGTTTGCCTGAGAAAAGTTCTGTGCTAGGAAGCAGTGCTTGTGTCTTGCCAGTGTTGAGCTGGAGGCTATTGATCGGTAGCCAGCTCCTAAGGAAATGACAGAGCTTGCCCTGCGTTATCTGCCTAAAAGCGCAGAAGTGTTGTGACGCACCAGGCTGTTCAGCTCCCTGTGGGGAGGGAATGGGTTTTCTGTTTGTTTTCAGTGCAGGAATTCACATGTACCCAAATTCTGCTCTCATTTGCATCAGTGCACTGTGATGCACTCTCTGAAGTCACTGTGGCTGCATTGCTGTAACCCAGGGCAGAATTTGCCTCACTCTAGGGTGGGTGTGAACATGTGGGTTATCTCGGCGGCTTTCAAATGTTCAAAGCAAGGGATATGAACCTGGACTGGATCCTCCTTTGCAATGGAGAGAACCTCAGGAATGGCTAAGGGTGCAAGAGTTCCCGTGGAGCTTCCTTTGCCAGCAGCTGTTCCATCTTAGGCAGGAGAAGATGGGGTTGGGTGGGAGAGGTTAGATCCCAGGGATCTGTAAGAAAGGAGAGTCCCAAGCTGGCATGTGCAGAACTGGCCTCTCGTTGTCATCTCTATACTCCTTATTCCCCATGGTCCCTTTATGAGCTTGATGGATGCAATGCAGCATTAGCCGCAGAGAGTGGAACCACTCCCAACTTGATCATGACTCGGATATCCTCAGGGTCAGCAAGGGACAATGGGGAGAGGAATGTCTGGTGCCCTGCTCCAACCCACCCTGCATCCTAAGTCCCATGGGGCTCCAACCCCACAGATCTCTGGTGGAGGCGAGGCCCCTCACTTTCCATGGATGACCAAAATCTGCTGCAGGATTGCTGCTGGCACAGTTGACTGAGTATACAGTGCCGCATGAGGGAGCCTAGGAACATAGTAATTGCTTTACCAGGTAAGAGCAGTGGTCCATGTAGGCCAATATCTGAGACTGATGGGAGTGGTCCAGCTGCAGCTGCTTGGTTATAATTTAACTGGGCACACTCTGTTTGTTAGCCTTCCAAGCAGGCTGCAAGGCCCAGAGGGAGTTGGAGGTTGGTTTTAGGTAGGAATCTGATGGGTTATGTGGAATGCCTTTGGTTTCTATGAGGGGAGTATATGATTGGGAAAATACATAACTGGATGGCTGAGAATATTGTCGTGATAAATGTGAGGTTTTCTCATGGTGTGGGTTACAGTTTGGGAGGAAACTGTAGCTCTGGGTATGTACCAAACATGTGGAAAAAATAATTTATTAGCCCTTTTCCTATTTAAGGCCGGCTGCACTCAGGGCCTGTAACTGAGAGCCAGCAGCATGGGGTGTGAGTGGAAGCAGACCCATCCATGGAAATGGAATGCCCCGGCGGGGAGGGGACCATGCATCAGGGAAGGATGTGGGGGAGGGGAGAAGGACCAAGTGACAAAGTAATGTGTGCAAAGGAGTAGGGTGAGCGAGAGATGGATAGAATAGATGGGAGAGGGAGAGAAAATGAAGCAGGAATAGAGACAATGTGATGAATTATTTTTCCAAATGGACTAAACCCTGATCTCATAAGACTCAGTTTAAAATACATCAGTACTTTCCTAATGTTACGTTTCCATGTAAGCAAGTCACTGGGCGGCCACATGAATGTGGCATAATCACCACATGGGAACTCAGGCGGTCCATGAGGCAGCCCATGGGAGGGGAGGTGTCTACTGGGATGTGGTTCACACTCTGAAAAAGTTTGAGATCCCCTGTCCCATCTTACTGTCCTTGATCTTGTATGGCAGCCCTCCCCCAATAGCGGTAACATGTTTTCAGGTTCTTCTTTTAGCTTCTTACTTCTCACCGTCAAGCAATATGGAGTCTTGCCATGTGCCCCATGGCGGCTTTAAATGAAGGACCTAAGGGACCAGTGTCTAAGTTTCTCATGATACTTTTCTTCTTACAACTGAAATTTTGAACCCTTTTCTCACTCTGTAATTTTTTTTTTAAAAGTAGCAACCCATAGCCGTGCATCATCAAGCGGTGACTCCTGAAACAGCACAGATTGAAAGAGGCGTTGCCTGTTTCTGTACGTACTTTAAAATTAGCATTTGAACATGAGGCTGAACTGTCATGAGCTCTTTGGCTTGTATTTTGACTTGGATCCATGGTATCTTTTGGCCTTTCCCTTGGCAGTCTGTGTGAACTGAATGCCCTCGTATTGATGGAGGAAAGGGCATCTCTAGCTTCTGTTAACTCACGAGCTGAAGCCTACTGAAAATCTCTCATTCAGAAACAGGTCTTCTATAAATGGTTTACCATGAGGCCATTGCAATGTGTTTGTGTTGTTCTTCTTAAGGCTATTAAAGACTTAGAAGAAACATTTAGCACCAAATTAATGTTGCGTTTTTGTTTTACTCCTGCAGATAGCATTGATTTATATCTCAAAAGTGTGTACTGCAGAGAGGAATTAAAATGTGTAATGCAATTTTTCGGTTCTGCTGTACTTAATTTTTTCATGCAAATACGTTCAGCTAGATGTTGTCATATTAATGTGCCAGGCTTTCTTTTTCATGAACCATTATGGCACATATTTCATCAGCTAGGCCTTCTAGTTTGTTTTTATTCCTGTGCTGTTTGAAGTGCTTTGTATAATGTCTAAAATATTAATCAAGAAAGTCAAGACCAGGCTGAAAAGATGGTGATTAGCCCCTGATGCTTTTTCAGGGATGGATGTAAGAACCAGAATGGTAACAGAATGATTACAGTCTCCAGAGTAACAACAACAACAAAAAAGTGGTTCACCTAATCAGAGGAGAAATAAAGGGTCCTCTCCTACCTGAAGATAGGAAGAAAGAAGATCAGATTAAATGGCAGGACAGAGCCTAGTGTGAAAGGTGGGAGGCCTTGATAAGATCTGGATGCTTTTCCCTTGTGAATGTACAGAGATAAGCAGCCTTAACTCATTAGCACCTCCTTTTCCTTTCCATCTCTGATGACAGCTCTATTTTTGATGGCAGGTGGGACTGATGCCACAGATTCTCATCTCAGCTACAGTGCTGTAAAGTGGCATATCCTGACCGCAGTCAGTGGAGTTATGCTCCATTTACTTGCTGCAACTGAGATCCGAATCTGGCTCAATTAATCTATTTCTGCGTGTATCTGCTCTCTTATGTTTTTTTTTTTAGCACTTGGAGGAAACAGGAAATATTGCTGGATTTAATTTTTATATCTAAACAAATGAGCCTTCTGTTTCTGTATATTCCCACAACCACAAATCCTAGATTTGCTTTTATGAAAATCAGCTTAATTTCACAGTGGTGGAGAGCCTGAGACTTGAGTGTTCTGAACACCCATCTTGTGCAGATAGACAATAAGCAACATCATTCTGCAAATTTTCCACACTCCTTTAAGTAGAGCAATTGTTAGAAATTGTCAGATGGCGTAATGGTCAACTGTAGCAAAGTATAATTACTTGGAAATGGAGCAAATTATATGGAGGGTCAGCTGCTCTCTAAATATCATATTTGGGCCTCTACCATGCATCCACTGAAGTAAAATGCCTTGCTCTTCTATACCACTTTTCATCAGTAATTTTCAAAGTTCACAAAGGAGGTCAGAACTAGGGCACCTCTGTGAAATGGGCATCTTGAGGCACAAAGAGGCTTATCCAGGGTCACTGGCAGAGCTGCGAATAGAACTTGGGTTTTCTAAGTCCCAGTCTAGGGTGATAGCCGCTAGGCCACACTGCCTCCCTAACTTCAATGAGCATTGTCTTCACAAAGTGTAAGGTCAGCCCTTTACAGCTCTTGCTCCCGGTCAAGGGAACAGTAAAACTTCCACTGATTTCATTGGTGCAGGAGCTGACTCACCAGCACTGTGCATTCTCATACATTCTCGCATGGGCATGCACCCTTGATCAGACAATTCCCACATAGTAACTGTTCGTTGTCATTCACGGTCTTTTCTAACTCTGTATAAACTCAAAACCAGATTCAATGAAAGGGACATCATCAACTTGAAACTCGCACTTTTATCGGCTGCAGTGCCAAGTCACATCTGATTTACTAGTGCTGAGAAAAGGTGGTGAAAAATCTCATTTTAATTATATGTCATGCACGTGTAAGGCTTTGTCAAGTAGGGGCCTTATTTAGGGGGACTGTTTACAGAGTGAGGTGCCACTCACTGAGAGAAAAGGGGCTGACTCTGGCCCTGTAAGTGTAGATTTGATTGTGTCATGACAGCCACACCCTCACCAGGACAGGAGGCCCCAGTTTGCAGCTCCATGTGCCAAGGAGGGTGAAGCAAGCCCTTCATTCATGTTGCCAGCGTTCCAGCCTTTCCTCCCAGATCGGTTTTGACACACAGTGTAACCAGAAATAAATTGCCCTGATTTTAAGGGAGACTGTCAACCTGTAGGGAGGGGAGTGGGGCCAGGAGGAGAGGGGAAGGCTAGAGAGAACCGAAGAAGAAGAGATAATGCAGCGGGAGTGGGTATGTCTACAACTGCAGTTGGGAGTGACTGCACATGGGCAGAGGCCACTCAGGTAAGTACCCAGGGCCCCAGGTGGCCAGTGCAGCCTCTCACGCAGCTGCGGCTTCGCTGCTGTTATTACCCAACCCAACTTTCCTCTAGCTGGATGAAAGCTGGCTCGGGTATATCCACACCTGCTGCACTCGCCCACCGGACTGCCACGTAGACTCAGCCAGTGAGGGAGTGGTGGGAGGAGGGGACAAAAGGCTCTGCTTACTGTGGCTTTACGGCTTCTCCTTTCAGCAGCCTGGCAGCCCGTTGTGTTTTCCTGTCATTTATTTCCTTCTCTTTCACTTAAAATGTATGTCAAAAATTTCATGAAAACAATTAGCCTGGTGATTCTAACTTGAGGGCGGTTTCTGTCACCTCTGCCCTGAGCTAATACCCTGATGCTGAAGGCTTCAGACAACATTTGTTAGAAACAGGCCTTTAGCCTTAGAGTGTATTCAGCCCACGATGTGGCTATTACTTTGTTACCAGGGTCTGCCGCATGTTCACATTATACTCTATGTACTTAGAGTTCTCGCAATGATGCATTGGCCAATATAATCAGAAGCAAACATCAAAACTGAACAACCCCAAGAGTAGATGAAAGAGATCTTAGGAATTAGATCCTTACAGGTGAACAGATCAAAAGTAGGAGAAATGAGCAACACTGAAAACCTGTTAGTTCTTCCAAGGCTGCTGTCTGCAACACTGTACCACTTAGTGGGGTGATTGGGTCTTTAAAAATGACACTTCAGTTGTGAAAAGCAGAGAGAACTTGGATGCTAGCGGAAAGCAGACTTCAGCGCTGTGGGGTGTTATTCTAGGTGATATCTCTGTGATTCTTGCAGCTGTGCAGTTGACTAACATTCCTTCAAAGTGGTACATTTAAAAATAATTTGAAATCAGAAATGTTGCTAGACAGTCCTCATCAATGGCTTGATTGTGACTATACCTGGTACCCTGCATAAGAGGCAATGTGTAGTGCACAATCCCTGGAGTAGTCCAGGGGTCACAATTCATCCAGTTTTGCTCTAGGGGAAGTAATCTGCTATGGATTTATATTGATAGCAGAGTACTTCTCTCTTTGCTCTGACTTGCCAAAGCTCCACATATTCCATGCCCCTCTCTGCCCATTCCCTGCCCACCTGTATGGAGGGGAAGAGAGGCCCTGAGGAATCTGCTTTTCCTCCTGTGCGCTGTTCAGTGATGCTGTGGAGTCATGCAGTGAATAAATGGGGGACCCTTATACAACTTCACTCCACTGCCTGGCTGCATAGACTAAGCCACAGTCTTGCCTTAAATACTGCCTCTCTTTTAATGCGATTGCTTAACAAACCAATAATTAACAAAAGCAACAATAAAAAAGAATTTTGGACCTGTTCTCACTTGTTTCCAAACAAAAGGGCTTACTCAGTGGCCTTTATATTCACTAGGAATCTTTGCTCTTTCTTTGTGGGGCATTGGGTCAGGCCTAGGGTATGGAAATCACTGTCATTTTAACATTCTCATTTCTTCCAGTGGTGCAGCTCTCTTGCAAGAAAGTTAAGATTTTTAGGGATTTGTGGCTTGCTTGCTTTTTTTGTTCGTTTTTTTAAGTAATCCTCTCTCTTTTTGCACAGTGGGAAGAAATTGGTGAGGTGGATGAAAATTATGCACCAATACACACATATCAAGTGTGCAAAGTAATGGAACAGAATCAGAACAACTGGCTTCTGACTAGTTGGATCTCCAATGAAGGAGCCTCCCGGATCTTCATCGAACTCAAGTTCACTCTGAGGGACTGTAACAGTCTTCCAGGAGGACTTGGGACTTGCAAAGAGACTTTCAATGTGTATTACTTTGAATCAGATGATGAGGATGGGAGGAACGTCAAAGAAAACCAGTACATCAAGATTGACACCATTGCTGCCGATGAGAGCTTCACTGAGCTCGACCTTGGAGACCGGGTCATGAAGCTGAACACTGAGGTCAGAGATGTTGGGCCTCTGACCAAAAAGGGATTTTACTTGGCTTTCCAGGATGTAGGTGCCTGCATCGCCCTGGTTTCCGTGCGGGTGTATTACAAAAAGTGTCCTTCCATTATCCGTAACCTGGCCCTCTTTCCTGACACCATCACTGGGGCAGATTCCTCCCAGCTGCTGGAAGTGTCAGGCTCGTGTGTGAACCACTCTGTGACCGATGAGCCTCCAAAGATGCATTGCAGTGCCGAAGGGGAATGGCTGGTGCCCATTGGAAAATGCATGTGTAAGGCAGGGTACGAGGAGAAGAACAGCACCTGTCACGGTAAGAATTTGCAAGGGAAATTGACGCTCTGGTTTTGCATTGCACACATCTTGGGTCTTATTCGAGTACGCTCGTTCATACTGCAGAGTAACATGTGTCATAGATAGTCTCACTGAAGTCAATGGACCTGGTTCTCATTTACCAGAGCTCTGGAAAGAGGCTGTAATCAACTCCTCGTTAAAGGACTCTTTCCACTGCCAGAGTGCTGAGAGTGTTCAGAATCTGGCCCAGTGGCGGATTAATGATTTTGCCACCCCTAGGCCCAGAAATAATTGCCGCCCCCGGCCAGCTCACCTCCGCTCTGCTTCCGCCTCCTCCCCTGAGCGTGCCGCCGGGTCCTGCTTCTCCCCGCTCCCTGCCGGTGCTTGTGTGCGAAACAGTCTGGGGAAGTGGGGGGACGCGGCGCGCTCAGGAGAGGAGGCGGGGCCAGGGCAGGGATTTGGGGAAGGGGACCAATAGGGGCAGGGAGGGGGCGGGGAAGGGGTGGAGTTGGGGCGGACCCAGGGGCGGATGGTACGAACCGGCACCGGGGGAAGCAGCCTCTGGCTGCTATTATAAATTTGCCGCCCCTGCAAATTTGCTGCCCTAGGCCTAGGCCTTGTCAGCCTAGGCATTAATACACTGCTGATCTGGCCCAGTGCTACTTCTTGTGATGTAACATCCTATTCAGTGTGAATGAGGGATCAGAATCTGGCCCATTATACTGGTTATATATATTTTTTGAACTTGGGCGTTTTCGGATGATAAAATGTTTAAAGGTTTGTTTTCTCCCTTGTGGACTATTGCCTGGAAGCCTTACAGTTTGTTTTCAAAATCAAGACATAATTTATTATATGTAAATTAATACAAATGTATCTCTCTCCTTTTAGTTCTCGGTAAAAAGCAAGAAAAGGGAAGTTTCATATCATGGGAATTGTCTGCTTTGTCTTGCAGTTGCTTTGCTACCGCGGTGCTCAGCTGTTCAAAGTTAAACTATTATCTTAGACTGTGATCTGGAAAAAACTTCCACATGTGCAGAACTTTGCACTTGTGAGCAGCCCATTGAGCTCACTGCAAGCATAAATACATCGCAGGGTCAGGGCCTTAGCTAAGACATATATTTAATGGCAAGTAAGTACCCTAAAAGAGGACTTCTAAATAAATCCAGTATAAAACACTTCTGAATTTGCTGGAACATTGTTGTATTATAACACGCTTGTTTTTTAAAATTACACTTCAATTTTACGTGTATAATAGGTGGTTTATTAGAAAACTATTTGCCGATAACACAGACAAAAGGCCATTTCAAGGCAATTTGTGTTTACTAGTTGCTTTTTTGCATTTTTATTTGTAAATTGTAATTTGAATGCGCATATTCCCTTGTAACTTGAAGACATTTTCTCATGCTGGCTTGTGGGCCGCTGGCTGTATGTTGTTAATGGTTTGTTGGTGTGTAGGGTAGTCTCCCTTTGAGCTTACAGACCATGTTGAGTTCGCTTTCCTCCTGCCTGAAATAAGTGTGAGTTTGTGATGAGTAAGGAGAGCAGGACATGTGCCCATGGTGGGTGCTCGTTGGGTATGTCTCAAATTAGGATCCTGATCATGCAGTTGTTGATCACACAAAACTCCACTGAAGTCTTTGGGAGAAAACCAGAGATAGCCGTTGTCCCTTTTACAAGTCTCCTAGGAGGGAGGGAGTAGGGAAGTTGACTTTTTGGGGAGAGGTCTTTCGTTATAAAAAACGCTGCTTTTACTAGGATGTTGCTCTCTCTGAACACACTGCAGATACAGACGGACCTAGCCTCCCTTGTTCCTCCCTTGCCCTGATAATGAATTCCCCACCTCTGGGGGAGGTGCATCTGGCTTAGCATTTGGCACAAGTGGAGCCAAGCAGCACCAGCCAAAACGGAGGAAATCTTGATTGCTGCAGGCAAGGGAATGTAGCCAGACATACTGGCAAGAACCTGCCCGCCTGCTAAACATAAATTGCCCCAAAATAGCAAATGTAAGGGGACTGTCCTTACTAACATTGGGTGGGGGTGTTTTGGTTGGCTAGCTCCCAGTACCAAAAGGGGAAGGGTCAATGGGAAATCCGGACCCTGAGACCGGCAGTCCCCGGGGCAATGGGGAGAGGCCAATGCTCCAGGTCAGTCTGATTGACGGGGCGGGCAGCTAATCAGGGAGTCAGGAGGCCGGGGGGGCTCGTCCTCCGTGTGAGCTGGAATTGCCTGTGTCAGACAGTGGGGCTGAGCTAAGGAGAAAGCAGGGGCCTGAGCTGAGCTATGGAGCAGGGTCGTGCCAGATCCAGAGGGGCCAGAGACACAGCCCAGGGAGAGCAGATCCTGTGCTGCTCGCAGGGCTGCAGCCACAGAGCCAGAGGGGCCAGAGAAGCAGCCCAGGGGGCTGGAGGCAGAGCAGCAGCATCAGTGCTGAGGCAGCGTGGAGCCGGAGCTGGAGCAGTCTGGAGCCGGGTGTGGTGAACAACTGGGGCAAGCTAAGGGGGGGCCCTGGGCAAAGGGCCCAGAGCAGAAAGACACTCCCAGCCGAGGGTCCTTGCAGGCCAGACTGGGAAGGGGGTCTTAACCCGACGGGGGGCTGACGCTGGGAAGAAGGGTCCCACCACCCAAAGCCCGGAGGCGTGTGGCCACCACCAGAGCAAGTGTCCAACCCGCAGCATCCCTGCAGCACAGCCAGGGCCGGAGAAGGAGGCCTGGGACTTACAAGGAACAGACCGTGAACTGCCCGGACAGTCCAGAGACGCTGTTTGTGATGTTCCCTGCCACAGAGCGGGGTGATGTGTTTCCTTTAACCTTTCCCATTTTTCCTTATTTTTTAAATTAATTGTTGATTAAATAACTTGCATTTGCTTTAAATTGTATGTAACAATCAGTGGGTCAGGGAAGTGCTCAGTGCAGAAAGAGCACCCTGGAGTGGGGACACCCTAGCCCCTTCCTAGTGACCACAGCAGGGTTGGGGGTCGAGCCCCCCAGGAATCCTGGGCCCAGCCTTGTCGGGGTTACGAGGACTCTGCCAGACAGGAGAGTGGAAGGGGAGTCCTCGAGGGCAGGGAGGCCTCTGGGTAAAGGAAGTGGGAGTGAGGACTCAGATCCTTTCGCTAGCCCACTTCACCGGGGTCGTGCAGAAGCCAGGAAAGTTCCCCACGGGACCATTCCCCCGCTTACACAAGCATTGATTGGGCGCCACGTGATGGTAACCCAGAGCAGTTGGGTACTTCCGCTGGTTACCAAGCCACTGATTTCCCTCCCCTCCCGCACTCACTGCTCTGTTGGCTACCAGAGCCGCTGCTCTATTCTGCTTTGGCTTTAGTGGATCTTTCTGGGCTGCCGTCGTCAGCAGCTGACATGAAGATTATCCAGACTAACAGCTACCAGCTTTAAATAAACCACAAACTTGTCGCGGCCCTTGAAAAGCTGGCCACGGCCACAGAGAAGCTGTAGACCAGAGTAACCTCTCGTGTGGGTGCAGTACAACAGTGTTAGTATTATAGTGCCCCTTCCTGTAGGAGAATAGCTATGCCAGGATGAACACTTTTATGCCAGTGTAACTGGGTCACACTAAGGAGGTACTGCTTTCACTATACTGGTGTAATTAAGCAGTGCAGCTCTTGGGTGTAGTGCTAAATCCTTAATTCCCTTGCAAGTCAGAGGCATTTAGGATCCTTGGGCCCAGATCCTCAAAGGTATTTAGGTGCCCAACTCCTGTTGAAACCAAGGGGAGTTGGGTGTCTAAATATCTCTGAGGAGCTGGGCCCTAGGTACTTAAGAAAATTTCCCCCCTGAGCTTTAATTTTGGCTTGAGCCACATAATGCGGATTATTTTGCAGCTATACTCGGCCCTGGAACAATACCCTGCTGTGTTTCTACCACAAAAGAACCTGAATTTGTTTATTGGCATTTCCCTTCCAAAGATAATGTTCACTGAGTCATAACATCTTGTCTGGACAATAGCAGACTACATTCTTTTATTAGAGATGATGCAAATGTCACTCACCCTCACAAACATAAGGGAACAATTGAAATCCCTTCTGTCTAAAAATCATTAATTGGCAATGATATCTTCAATTCATCATCTTGTCATCAGGATGCTTTATGAAGGAGGCACCGACAGCAGCAGCCGAGCAATTTGTACCACTTGGGACATTCAGGCGACAGATATGACATGGCTTAATCTCATTATATAATTCAGTTGTTATTTCAAATAACATGGGCAGTCAAATTGTATTTATCTAACAAACAAAACTTCTTGTATTTTATACCTCTTTCTGCAACTCGGCCAATTTATCATCAGCTGTCATGAGAGAACCTGTGATAAATTGTGACCATGTGGGAAAATGCTCGTGAAAAGCCCTGTGCACAAGGTTCATTATTCACGTGAATAAATTGCTGCACATGCTAATAATAAAAATTAAAGGTAGCACTCCCCATGTAGGTACAATGGTTTCCGCAGTATTGATTGGGCACAGTATCCTATTATTTTTGGCTCGGTTATATTTGCCCTGGTTCAATGGGTTCTTAAAAGCATCTCTGACAATATTCACTTGCCTGTCGTATCATGTTTCAGTTTTGGTTGGTGATATTTAGCCACTCTTGTGCAGGCCTCATCAGGGATTGCATTTCAGTTGGCAAACGCCCAGATCCTAAGCTGGTGTAAATTGATGGTAGCTCCACTGAAATCAATGAAGCTTTGCTGATTTACACCATCTTAGGATCTGGCCCAAATGACACTTTCTAATCTTTTTTTTTTTCTTATCTGCTTCCTGCATCTGAATATCTGTATTTTTTACTGTGACTGCAATTTTGGATATATTTACTGCATGCATCTGGGCTCCCTATTGGGGAGTTACATAAGGAGCTGATATTCCTTGAAAAGTGATTATGTAAAAATGGCGCCTTCTGGTTCAGCAGATCTGTTCCCTGCGTGTATTCAGCTTTATTGTCCCTTTTTAGTAACAAGCAATATGGTTTTGCTACTTTTTACTGCTTTAAACACTGCAGAACCAACACAGCTAAAAGGGAGGAAGCTTCTTTCCTGTCTTCCTTGTATGCTGTCAGTAGAATTGTCTACCAAGTTCCAGTTATGCATCCTGCCAGTTAAACCTGTGTTATCCTACTGGCAACAATGGGGTTACACAACTGTAATTGAGGACATCGGCCCAAATCCTCAAAGGTAATCTACCACTGGGGATTGAGTACCTAAATACTTTTGAAAATCTAGGCTTTAATCTGGGCTACAGAACCTTTTTTTCCTGGTACACATGAGGGGGAGAAAACCCAGCTTGACTTTCAGATCCCAGGGTAAATTTGCGAGGCTGCTAGGTAGAAAAGACATATTTTTTTACCAGTAAACCCTGAGTAACCAGAACGGAAATGATTGGAATGCAGTGAACATAAGCCCTGCAATGCCATTTCCTTACCATCAGTTTTCAGAGTAGAGTCACAAATATTTGAGAATTAAAGAAGTGAAATGAATTAGAAACTGAACTACACCAAGAAATAATACTGAATTCAGAGGAACACAATGACCTCTTTTCCAGTTTCCAGTGTGTACTGCAGCTCTAAGTGGCATGAGACAGTGGTAAAAGTTGGAAGCCAATTTTAGCCAACTTGAAACAGGAATGCACTGTAATTATACAGGATCTTGCAAAATAATGTAAGAAAATTTAAGCCAAATCTTATTTAATGCCAGTCTTTACAAGGGAAGAACTTCTTTGGAAATGAGTTGGGGGACAATGTGTGTGTTTTCGAAAGGAATTGCCAACTGAGGAAATATTTTGTCGTTTAATTTTTTTACAACTAGGAATGTTTAAACAGCTTTATTTTCTTGAAATATGATCTAACCCAATTATTATTTCATTGTTTCTAAATCAACTTTCTGAAGTAACATTTTTTTATCCAAATGTTTTCTTTGCTTACTGTTCATTATTTCTGTTGAAATTCATGCTAGTTATTGCCAAGCAAGAAGTGGATTCTTAGTCAGAAACAAAGTCCTCAGCAAAAAAATCCATGTTGACAAATTTCTGCTTTGGATTTAATTAAAAGTCATTGACAAAGGTATACAAGTTACCATAGTTCAAAAGTTTACCTGCTGAATCAACTCCCGTGTGATTTTGTTGCTGGTTTACTCAGAGGCAAAGCAAAGTTACTAATCTTCAACAGACAGTGCTGCAATTGAGGAGCTGCTTGAAATGACTTCTGTGTGCCTTGCTTATTGAGTAGTGGAAAGACATACAGCCAGAGACTGGTTTCAGAGGGGTAGCCATGTTAGTCTGTATCCGCAAAAACAACAAGGAGTCCTTGTGGCACCTTAGAGACTAACAGATTTATTTGGGCATAAGCTTTCATGGGCTATAACCCACTTCATCAGATGCAGCCACAGACAGTGGCCTTTGCAGCTGTGTTAGTAGGGAATTGGTGCAAAGTGGCGTGGCTGCAGCCGTGGTATCAGAGGGTGCGTGCGGTGCCTGTGGAGGGCTGAGGCAGACAGCACGCATGCAGAGGCAAGTGTGTGCAGTGTGCGTGCTTCTCATTAGGGCTGAAGTTGGATTGCTAATAAGTATGACCCTCTACAGCTAGGTTCTCTTTGGGTGGTAGGCCATCCATGTTGAGCTCAGTGAGTGGAACAGGATATTCTGGGTAAAATCCTTGCCCCAATAAAATCTGTGGGAATTTTGCCCCAGATCAGATTGGCAGAGATCCTGGGGAGTTTTGCCTTCCTCTGCAGCATGGGGCAGGGTCACCTACTGGTTTAAATTAGTGTAAATGGTGGAGTCTCTGTAACTTGAAGTCTTCAAATCATGTTTTGAGGACTTCAGTCACTCAGCCAGAGGTTAGGTGTCTATTATAGGAGTGGGTGGGTGAGGTTCTGTGGCCTGCAATGTGCAGGAGGTCAGACTAGATGATCATGATGGTCCCTTCTGACCTTAAAGTCTATGAGACTTCAACGGGGCTAGGATTTTACCTTCTCGCCACCTCCAGTACAGGAGTGGATAGGGAAGGGAAATCATTTCCTCTCTCTCCTCTCTTGCACCACCCTTATAGGAGCTGCTACGTTCTGGCTTTAAAGTTTAAACTGTGGATCATTGTCAAAGCTAAAAACACTGACGAACGTGGGAGTATTCCCATTTGGGACAACTCACGTGAGAAACGCAAGCAAGATTTCCCCCTCGAGGTATAATGGATAGCAAGCAAAGTCCAGTGGATTAAAAAAAACCCATGTTTTAATTGTTCTACTGGGAGGTGATTGTATAGCAAGGAAAAACAGTGATGGAAATACACAGTACATGGAAAATACTGAATTCGGAAAGAGTGCCAAGACTACAGGGAGTTCTGTGCTTATCATTCATACTTCTGGTGCATTTTTGTGATTAAAACAAAATTGGCGGGGAGTGCAGCATATTAGGTGTTCATATAATTACGAGCTGAAGAGCCTAGTTAATTTTAATTAGGCACACTACCAGCCAACATCAAAGTAGATGAGCTTTTGGCTGTGTTGTGTCTTTTCTTTTTTTTTAAACATGAAGAAAATGACATGAATGTCGCTTTTCAGCAAAGTGGCGGTTATCGCTGAAGTGGGAATGGTTTGTTCTGTAGAGTTGTGTGCGTTCTGGGGTTGATATATTCAGTAAAAGCCGTGGAGTGTTTTCCTGAAATTAAACTCGTATCACAGCAGGATTGATTAAAAATTGCTTTATTCTTTGTTTTATTTTGCACATGAATAGGGCTTAGTTATAGGAAACGTGATTGGAGTACACACACTATACCACAAATGTAGTTAGTAGGGTAATGACTCCTAATGACTTTGAAGATCTCTTTCTCATTCTGTAACAGCACACCCTAGTAGAGGAGATTTGGAACCATTACTTTGTCTCGCTTAACCTTATTGTTCTATGCAATCTGATTTCTATGTCCTCCTGGTAGGACAATTAGCTCCCTGACCCCACCTTGTTGTTATCCATTGGATTTCGATTGAACAATACGATTACAATAGGTGAAGTGAAGGATCAAAATTTGCTCGGCAAGTTTGAATTGCAAATGTCATATTTACTTATTAACCAAAAGACAATTTACAATCCTCAAATTGGGGCAGATTCCAGGTTATGTGTTTGTTTGTTCCCAGATAAACTGCTTATTTTTAGTTGAGTACAGATCTTCAAGAAGACTTGAATGAAGGCCTCCTTGTAGCAAAGCAAAATTCTTTAGAGCGTACTGTGGCATAGGGAGAGGCGATGTGGAAGACAATACGTGTCAGTCATGGTGCCTCCCAGTTCATATGGCTGTGATCTTCCTTGACTTTTCAGCTGCTTTGTCAGTTACAGTATTCAAGAACAATCTGACTCCACAAACTTTACATCAGGTATTAAAATCAGTGGTACTATTGTATGTTGTGTTGATCATAAAGCAGGTTTTCAGTTTTGTGCTTCTTATTATAGTAGCGCTTAGCAGAAGTTAATGACGTGTTGACATTTCAATTATAAAACTTCTTCTTTGCAGGGCTTTATATCTTGGCCATTTTAATGTGCATTGGGCCCACATTGGTGCTGGAATCCTGGCTCTGTTGAAGTCAATCAGAGCTTTGCCATCGACTTCACTGGGGGCAGGATTTTGCCCTGAGTGAGAAATTTTGCGGCTCGCATTTTATTTTGTTTTATTGCAGAAATATTGCTTTTAACAAGTTCCACTGTTTTTATAGGATGACCAAGTAATAGAGAAAACAGACTCCAATGAGAGACTGCTGAATTGGAATTAATTTGCAAATTGGATACAATTAACTTAGGCTTGAATAGAGACTGGGAATGGTTGATTCGTTATAAAAAGTAACCTATTTCCCCTTGTTTATTCCTTTCCCCCCCCCCACTGTTCCTCAGACGTTCTTGTTAAACCCTGGATTTGTGCTGGAAATGGCCCACCTTGATTATCATACACATTGTTAGGAGAGTGATCACTTTAGATAAGCTATTACCAACAGGAGAGTGGGTTTTGTGGGGGGAGAGAAAACCTTTTGTAGTGATAAACACCCATTTTTTTCATGGTCTGTGTGTATAAAAACATCTTCTGTATTTTCCACAGTATGCATCCAATGAAGTGAGCTGTAGCTCACGAAAGCTTATGCTCAAATAAATTGGTTAGTCTCTAAGGTGCCACAAGTACTCCTTTTCTTTTTGCGAATACAGACTAACACGGCTGCTACTCTGAAACATGTAATAGAGACACTCTCAGCACACAATGGAGCAAATTGCTTCTGGTGTAAATAGGCGTAATTCCAGCGACTTCACTAGAGTTTTGTCCTTTTTGATCATCAGAGAAGTTATCCCTACATAAACATGGGGGCAGTGCTAGACAATTCAGAGCTAAGGTTTCATTGAGAAACATTTTTACTCACTTTGGCACTGGAAAAATGGAAACACAATTTCCTTATAACCTTGGGCCCAGACCACATTTCTTTGGTTCCCTGTAATTAACGAAAACAGTCACCACAAATTCTAAACATCATACCTCAGAACACGCTGATCATTTCAAACGTTAAAATTAAACGCAAGAAATGGCATTCCCCTTATTTATTATTATTGTTTTATTTGTATTGCAGTAACGCCTCTGAGCCCCAGTCCTGGGCCAGGACTTCATGGTTGTAGGTGCTATGCAAACACAAAACATATAGCTAAAATGGAGCTAAAAAACGAAGTTGACACAACTGCCCAGATCCACAAGCTACTTCCCTTTTCCAATCCCCACCCCCCACCCCGGTCTGCCTCTATAGTCATTTATTCAGGAAAAAAATAAATTTGAGGGGTTAGGACGTAAGGAGGCCACATCTAGCAGGAAGAAAGTACAGTAGTCAAGACAAGAAGACAATAGTGGGACAAGGTGGGTGAAGAAATATCTTTCATTGGACCAAATAATTGTGTACATAGAGAAGCAGGCACAATAGAATTACAGGTCATATATCAGAGCAGTTAGCAGGCAGATTTCTAGACCAGGGTGATACAGGAGAACATAAATGGCTGGTAAAGCCAAAGCAAAGATGAGATGTATGTTGAATAGGTGCTAACTGTGGGCCTTGGTTGAAAATGATCTTTGAGCTGTTTAGTAGCATGTTGGCATTTTAGATTAGTGACATTTCAATTTAACTTGAGAAACAGTTAATACAGACTGTTAAAAAAAACTTGCTAGTTAACATAAATCAAGGCAAATATACTCTGTATACCACATGTGACTGCAATAGGGGGCATTTTCATAATAAGTGCCTAAGAAAGTAAAATGCTTTCAATGCTGAAACTTGGACTGCAGTTAACCATATCAGAGAGTTTTCTAGCTTTTGAAAGTTTGACTGTTATTTTAATTTTTTTTTAAACTGCATAATATGTGCTAAAGGGTACAGTCAAACAAAGTGTGACTGAAACACAAGATCTTTTAAAAATAGGAGCCTACAGCTGGGTTCTTAAATCTTTACATAGGGCTTGTCTACACTGCCACTTACAACGCTGAAACTTTCCTTGCCCGGGGGTGTGAAACAACACCCCCCCTCTGGAGTGGTGCAAGTTTCAGCGCTGTAAAGTGGCAGGGCAGACAGTGCACCAGCGCTGGGCGCTATTCCCCCCACGGGGGTGGATTTTTACAGCACTGGGACAGCTCTCTCCCAGTGCTGGAGCCGCGACTACACAGCCACGTTAAAGCGCTTTAACGTCAGCTGTGTAGACATATCCTTAGGTCTAAACTTGGTCTTCCAGGTGTGCCAAACACCCAGTAGCTCCCATTGAAGTCAATGGGAGCTGCTGGGAGCTCGGCACTTCTGAAAATCGAACCATTTATATGCCTGAAATCAGGCTCCTATTTTTGAAATTCTTACCCTAGATGTGCATATTCTAAGACTGCGTCTCATTTATACTGAAGCCCGTTTATAGCACTCTGGCAGTATTGCACGGCCAGAGCAATAGAAAGAGGCCTGAGGGTAACAGAGAGTTAGGTGGTCAGTGTATATATGCAAATATATATCCTAAATCAGAATCGGTTATATCTGCCCACAGGTGGTAAATGACCGATACAGACTGCATGAAATGGGTGTCCATAGGAAGGCAATGATGAGTTTATTGTACTTGTGAATCAAGGTTACTGTTCACTGAGTGAAGGGCATGCCTGCCGTGTGGTCCTAGGGCCCCTTTGCTATAATGCTAATTCCACGAATGACACATTTGATGTATTACATGGGGTTGGAATGGTCTGTCATCCAGTCCCAAGCAATAATGGAGATCACATCATCATGTTCCAAAGCTGTCTGGAAGGGAAGCGTTTTAATTACTGCAGAGGGAGTGGAAAAGCTGGTCCCTAGGACAGAGGCGGGGATGTGACAATTTGGCATTTGGTGAAAGTACCCTGCGGGTCGCAGCTTCCCAGCTGTGAGTGCCTTTGCAGATAGCCAATGGCCCAGATCGCATTAGAGGCATGACTATGGACTTCCTGATAACAGAAGCGCTGTGCCAAATCAATGATCTGTGTTAAAGGGATGCCAAGGAGCCTAGAGCATGGGGCAGAGGCCTTTGTTACATTAGTGGAAATCAGAATCAACCCATCACATTAATTACTATGAGAAATCCATCCAGTGAGGTGGGAGAGAATTCAAGGTGATGAACGCAACTGAAGGATGGGTGGGAATGTGATTATTAATTGTGAGGTCCTTGAACACTGTGACACTGTATCTCTGCATATGTTTGCCCATCGCGGAGCATGCTGTCCACACTGGATAAATAACAAATCAAGAGTAATACTATCTCAGTGAGAGGGAGCATTGCTACGCAACCATGATGAGCAGCAAGCATGTGTAAAAGTTACCAAGAAACTCATCAGTTACCATGACAAAAGTGAAATCAGATTAATTTCCAGTGTACCCTGATGTATATTCCAGGTCTCATGGTTGTACATAGGTATATGAAAGTCTGGTGAATGTGTTTTTAATGCAGCACAAGGAGCTCTTTGGACAATAGATATCTCCTTGAATTCTATGAAAATTGTTAAAATTTTGCTTTTCCCCCACAGACCATTCTATTTTATTTTGATCTGAGCATTGGTGCCATTTCTCTGCTGGAGGGGTGCTAGCAGGGGGCACACACAAGGAGGAATACCTGGGAAGGACTTCAGAGCTCAGCAGAGGAGGATGTGTGTGTAGTTACTGTAGAGACAGTCTCCTTTCCTCTCCCTTTCGGCTTATTCAGTTTCCTATGCGCTCCTTAGATAAAAGCTTTCTCTCTCTCTCTCTCTCTCTTTTTTTTTTTTTTTTGGTCTTTTCCTGCCCCGCACAAGGCTGGCATTTATTATTTATTTATTTTTGTAAGACTTTTTAGAAGAGTTTTTACATTATTTTGTGCCCTCACAGTTCAAGCATGATTTAATATGTCAAAACTAGTTTGCTTAACTGGGCTTGATTGTTTTACACACTTCCACCAAAGCAGGGCGATCGGCTTCCCAGGCATACTCTGCTGCCCAGACAAATGAAGTGTCATGGCTGTTAGGGCTTGCTCTTGTATTGTGACAGCAGTAGCTTCCCTGACAAAGCTGGCAGCAGGGAATTTAAACAGTGGTAATACCAACGGACAGATCTGAGGTCAGTGTAGTGTGGCCCCCCCCGCCCACCGTCAATCACCACCAGGTACACAGGCAAGCTTATGCTTGAGAGACTTAATCGATCATTCATGTGAAAAAGGAATTTAGGCCAGGAAGGAGAATTTTGATCGCACCAGAGAAAAAAGAGACTTGCCCATTGGTGGTTGCCCACATATAGCCCCGCAGGAATAACACCGGGAGTTTGTACCTCAGATGCATGCAGCGATAGGCACACCCCAACCCCTGACCCCTCCAAACGTCCCCCTGGAGCATCCGGCCCTTGTTCCACGGGACACTCACAGTATTCACAGATTGGGTGCTTCCAAGGAAGTAATATACCCAGCTTGCCAGGAGCACCTCCGCTTAACACCCAGCACGGAGATATGTTTATAGTGAAAACCAGTATAACAAAGGATAGAGAGACTCTGGTAATGGCAAGTGAAAATACTGGAAACAAAGGGCTGTATATAAATAAATTCTAGATCCTAGACTTATTTAACAAGATACTCTTATGTCTGGTAGAGCAATGCTCACCCAAAGCCCTTGTAGTGCTTTACAGACAGACTGGCTTGGACCCCTTCATTCATGAGACAAACACGTTGTCTGCTTGGCTCTTCGGTGAATGATCCCAGATGTCTGTTTGGACCCCTAGATAGATCAGATCAATCCATTGTCCTTTTTCATGGACAAGGCACCACCCTGCTGGTTGTTTTTTCCCTGTATAACCTTCTCTTGTAGATTTTGCACTTTCTTGATTAACGCTTAGCTCAGTGTGCAAATAGCGCATATTGCATTGTGAGGCACACAGTTCATCGTATCCATATGACCAGACAGGGAGATTGGCAATTGTTACCTCAGCAGTGTTCCTTGGAGGCAGGGGGTATGTCATCTCCTGGTGTCCTGCCTTGGTTTCAAGACCTTAAGAACGTAATTTTCAGTATAGACACATAAATCCTTCAATATTAGCCATACACACATTTCACAATTATGGTGATGACCAGTGGACCTCAGGTTCTTGGTAAGATCTCACCTGTCCCCTTTGGTGAGCTATTATTCATACATCTGACCCAGGGGATCCCTGTAAAACCCTATGCAGCCCCTGTGCCCTCTGCCAGTTGTCACCAAGAGATCCCTGCATCGCACTCTTCTATGTATGCAGGCATTTAGCATGTAGGCCACGTGCAGTTTGTCATTCTGCTCCACAGATGTGGTATGAGAGGTATTTATTCACACTCTGCTCTTAAGCCTGAATACTAAGGGCCAAATCCTGGACCCTGTGCATATCCAGAGTAAGTGGACTAGATGTAGGAGTGCTCTGTAGGGGTTTGAGTCCTTCCCTAGGCTGTGGAGCAGCTGTCTACTCCCCCCTCCCACCCTTGGCACCTGCTTTTCTATTGCGCGCGCGCACACACACACACACACACACACGTTTGTTGGGAGTGATTGGCATAGCTGCAGATCTACTGGCCACATCCCCCAGAATCCACCGCCATAGTGGTAAGGACAGAACACCTGTGTAACATTGCTCTACGACATGGATCTCTTGCATGGGGCTTCCTACTTCCTGCCCCTTGACTATGTAGCAGAATCACAAAACTGGCCGGTCTTTCTATTTCTGTGAAGGTGGGCACTGGACAAAGGGATGAGTTTTGTTCCAAGGGCTGAGTTTTTAAAGCAGCCTCCTAAATTTGGATCATGAATATTATCCCATGTGTGTTTCAATGCTCAGAATCCCATATTTTTGGTGCCTAAATGCATTTTTACATGTACAAATAGGCACTTATGCTTGTAATTAGCCATTATGCATAACTAGACATATATCTGCAGGAGGAAGAAAGTAGAAAGGAGCACAAGTCAAGTGTAAAAGTATAATTAGGCAGGCCGAAAAAGAATTTGCAGAGCAACTAGCAAAAGACACAGAAACTGAAAGCAATATTTTAAGTAGGTCAGAAGCTGCAAGCCTGCCAAACAGTCAGTGGGGCCACTGGACGGTCAAGATGTAAAAGCAGCACTCAAGGAAGATGAGGCCATTGCAGAGAACTTAAATAAATCCTTAGCGTCAGTCTTCACTGCAGAGGATATGAGGGAGATTCCCACACCTGAACCCCATTCTTTTTAGGTGACAAATCTGAGGTGCCAGTAGAGGAGGTTTTGGAACAAAGTCTTAAATTAAACAGTAATAAGTCACCAGGACCAGATGGTATTCACCCAAGAGTTATGAAGGCGCTCAAATATGAAATTGCAGAACTGCTAACTGGTGTGTATTCTATCACTTAAATCAGCCTCCATACCAGATGACTGGAGGATAGCTAGGTAATGCTGATATTTCAAAAAAGGGTCCAGAGGCGATCCTGGCAATTACACGCAGGTAAGCCAAACTTCAGTACCAGGCAAATTGGTTGAAACTATAGTAAAGGACAGAATTATCAGAGACACCGGTGAATACAACACACTAGGGAAGTGTCAACACAGCCTTTGTAAGTTGAAATGCTTTGAGGGTGGTCAGGACCCAGGCAGTGTGAGTGCCACTGAAAATCAGCTCGAATGCCATAGGTTGCCTACCCCTGATCTAGTGTACCTGGACTTTCAGAAAGCCTTTTCAGAGAGCCTCACATATTTTGTCCCAGGGTTTAATACAGTTGTTTTGATCAGGCAGCTGAAAACATTCTGCCAGTCAGCTCAATGTAAAAGGAAAATGATGTCAGTGGAGGCAGGAGAAAGGCTCCCAGACAGTCCCTTTGTCACCATTGAAAGGACAGATTCTGCCCCCAGACCTTTGTGTGACTCCCACTGAAGCTGCATGGCTCCTGGAGTTTGGGTAGACCTGCCACCTCTGAGGGCAGAATCTGGTTCCATAGCATTCATCGGATCGGAATTCAGCAAACAGTTGAAAATAAAGCAACAGCAATACTGTACGTTGAGGTACTTTGTGGGGTACTAATGGCAGCAGTAGGCTCGGTGCTGCATTTAAAGGATGTTCATGAGAGCAGCTTATGCTTCATCTAGTGGCCACCTCCGATGGCATAAGAGACAGCACGGTAGCATCTTGAGCCAAATCTTGGAAGCCGCCCCAGAGACTGAGAGATGGAGCTGTGGGGAAGGGGCCTTCACTCCTGGAGGACACAGAGCCAGTGGAGTCACTCCATAGCTATACCCAGCACAGCCAGGGCTTGCCCTCTTGGTGTGCGGTCCCCAAAATGTACCATCCCCAGGATCTGCGTTGGATCTACTCGTACAGCATAATAGCCTGGATTTAGTCTGTAGACACAGATGCTTAGACATGGACAGACCAGATCAAAGCAGAGGTCCACCTTGCCCAGTATCCTCTTTGACAGTGGCCAGATGCTTCCTGCAAAGGTTCCCCTTTTGAAAGATACAATCTGACCCCCAAGCAAATATTGGCATGCTTCTCGTTTGCTTAACTCTAAACTTGATTGACTCCAGACACATACACCGGACTCTGTAGAAATGTGGCTGGATTGAGTCAAATGTGCATCTTCTCTGCCTCTGTCTGTGTGTGCACATGAGGGCATGTGAAAAGCAGGTCTGACAGTTTTGTTTGTCTCGTAGCTTATGAATTTTCCATATATACATACAGCAAACAATTTGTACAGAACATGTGAGAAATATACCAAAAAGTATGAGCTGCTGAGCAAATCTGCCTTGTTTAACAGACTCACTTTTTCCATATTCCACAGTGTGATTGCCAGATGCCACTGGGAAAAGTGTCGGGACACTTTCAAATTGGCCTTATTGTTCCATAATTTCTTACTGGAGTACAAGGTTAATTAGTACCATAGGCAATATGCATTATTCATCACAGTAATCAAGCTTTTATTCTGCTGGGCCTTTATCTGCAGCAAATGGTTTCACTTTCAATAACAAAACCTTGATATACTATTGTCATATTTAATCCTGCTGAATTGTATTTATGATATACAGTTCACATCGTGTGCTTCACGCAGTCTGAAAACAGTGTTTCTGATATCAAAAAGGGGCTGTGGTTTTAGGTTAGAATACTGATTTATTTTTCTGGTTGGGGCAAATGCCTCCTAGAGCGTGTAAAATACAAGATTTCTTATTTAAATCAGTACAACTCCACAGAAGTCAGTGGCTCAATGTCGATTTACACCAGTCGTGGATCTAGTGCTGTGTTTTCAGGAGCATCTTACTGCAGGTGTAAGCTGCAAAGTTCATGCTGTTACTGGTGCATGTTTGCTGCATATGGCATCCCAGCCTGCTTTAAAGCCTCCTTTTCTCTCCAGATGTGTGTGTGTGTGTGTGTGTGTGTGTGAGAGAGAGAGAAAGGGGGTGGGGGTAAGGAGGATCACACTCACTTTCCCTCTCTTTAGGTAACATAAACACAATCTTAGTTCAGAGGTCTGGTAATTAGCATTCCCTGACACCAGTATAGCATTATGAGTCATCCAGCAGCAGGAGTTTTACTATATTGTGATTCATCTGATCCTTCCTTTCTCCAGAGGAATGGCACTTTACCTCTGTAGTATTCTGTGACCTTCACTGAACCGGTGTCCAAGAATCTGAATCATTTCCTGCACCCGTAGGGTTCAGTGCTGCAAGATTTGGAGTGCCTGGAACTCCTGTTTGAGTCTGTGGCATCTGAGAGTGCTCCTTGCCATGCAGAAACAGGTCCTGTGTTTCTAAGCTGCAGCCTGAAGCTCTCTCTCTACCATGAGGCTGGCCTGAAATTGGTTTTTTGTTTGGTTTTGTTTTTTAAGGAAAAAACTTGGAAAGTCTTTTGGGAGATGTTTATTTTTCGAGTTATATTTCTGACATTTCCCTTTAAGTTGCTTTCCGGGGGAGACACGAACAGTGCTTTTCTGACTGAAACCTGCACATGGTAAACTATATACGATGTAGTTTATACACTCCCTGGCATTTCCATATGCAAGCAAGTGGCAGGAGGTTACTTCTTATGGGAACTATTATTATTATTATTATTTGTGTTGTGGTAGCACCTAGAGGCTCCAACTGAGATCAGGGCCTCGTTGTGCTAGGTGCTGTACATCCAGATAGTGAGTGACCCTCCTTGTCCCAAAGAACTTACAGTCTAAACATACAAAGTTTGTAGGGGTAACTGAGGCATGGAGAGGGTATGTGAGGTGTCCCACATCAGGTCAGTGGAGGAGCTGGGAATAGAACCCAGGTCTCTTACGCGTATGATCTTCACTCCAAACAGAAACAAGTGCTTCACGAGGCTCCTTTTCTGTTTTCAACAAGACTTTGGTTTTGCAGTCTTTTTGTATCATTTTGAATGCAAAACAGGCATATAGCAGACACCATTGCAAAGCGTTGCCATACCATCAGGGATTTGGGAAGACGTTTGCACTGACGTCTCTGGAAGTTTTGGCAAAGTAAGGACCACAGAATTTGACCGTAGTAGCCTATATTAACTAGCCCTCTTCTGCAAGTCTCTCTGAAATTATTATGGTGGAATTTTCAAGATTTCTGCATATTCAAAGCTGCAAGTAAATATTTTCCAGAAATCTTGACTCATTTCCCCACTGCCTGTCTTGTTTTGCATGTGTATTGTTTCCATTTGCTGAGTTTCCTTCTGATGGAAATTAAGCTCTCCTATGTAGTGAACCGACTGGGTTGGGGAATGGGACTGGGAAGTTGCAGTTTTGGGATGTGTGTAAGGGAGGGTGGAATTTCAAACACACTGCCTAATCTAACACACAGCGTAACTTGGGTTTCCCATGTCAGACAATAATAAAAACGCACCGTGATGAAACCTAATATCATGACATGTTTGGAGGCCATTAGAGGATTTGGGGATGTTGTCATAACCATACAGCTAAGGGTAGCCTAGAATTCCTCCTTACTTGTAAGGGGTTAAGAAGCTCAAATAACCTGGCTGGCACCTGACCAAAGGGACCAATGGGGAAAGAAGATACTTTCAAATCTGGGGGAGGGGGAGGCTTTATTGGTGTGTTCTCTGGGGAAAGCAGAGAAGCATCAGGTCAAAAAAACAACAACTCCTTCTCCTATAAACCATCCTGTACAATTCTCTGATATTACAAAAAGAGTAAGTAAATAAGGCAAGGCGCGTTAGATTACCTTTTGTTTTCCACTTGTGAATATTTCCTTTGCTAGAGGGAGGTTTAGCCGTTTTTTTTTTTTTTTTTTTTGGTAACTTTAATGTTTTGCCTAGAGGGGAATCCTCTGTGCTTTGAATCTGATTACCCTGTCAAGTATTTACCATCCTGATTTTAGAGAGGTGATTCTTTTACCTTTTCTTTAAATAAAATCCTTCTTTTAAGAACCTGACTGATTTTTCCATTGTTCCAAGACCCAGGGGTTTTGGGTCTTTGATCATTTTGTAACCAATTGGTTAGGATATTATTCTCAAGCCTCCCCAGGAAAGGGGGTCTAAGGGCTTGGGGGGATTGCTGGGGGAAGAGGAACTCCCAAGTGGTCCTTTTCCCTGGTTCTTTGTTAAATCACTTGGTGGTGACAGCGTTACTTAAACCCAAGGTACAAGGGAGAATTTGTGCCTGGGGAGTTTTTAACCTAAGCTGGTAAGAATAAGCTTAGGGGGTCTTTCATGCAGGTCCCCACATCTGTACCCTAGAGTTCAGAGTGGGGAGGGAACCCTGACAGATGTATTTCCAGTGAGTGTAGGGATCAAGCAGAAAGAAAGGATATACTCATTATTTATTGAAGGGGATAGCTAGAATCATAACAACAACAATATATGTAGTCCCAGAAGTATACGTGGTGCATTGCAGACTGATCAAAGACATGGGGCCAGATTCTGCCTGTAAATACCCAGTGAAGAATGCCCGTGGTGGAAGGGAACTCCCTGCCGGTATAAAGCCAACGAAGCCAGTGCCATGCCATCTATCTCTTTGTAATGGGTGGGCCAGGAGAGGGAGAGGACTGCCAGAGATGGGGAAATGAGCATGATAGAGCTCTCTGTTACTCCACTGCTCGTTCCCTGGCATAGGGTTGTTAGTGACCTTGCACCGAGTGATGTAAATGAGAGCAGCCCCTAGGCTGCTGTAACTCATGCCAAGTCAATGTAGAATCAGAGACTTGTAATTAGCTCCCTGATGGCCTGGCCCCCATCTGATGTGCCAAGCAGAATATTGAGAAGTACTGTACCTGATTCCTCCAGCAGTCCAGAAGTGAGTAAGGATATCAGACTCTGTGCTGATAGTTAAGATATAGGGGGCAGGGATCATCTTTTTCTTATATGTGTAGCCCCCCTGCCTCCTCTTCACTGGCCCAGTATGAGGTTGTTCAGGATAGGGGAAATCTGCCTTGTGTGACTTTTTACACAACTTTGTGAAACTGGGCCTGGGGCTCCTTTGTGTGCTCTGCGTTGTGTGTCAGTGTCAGTGTGTGTTCACCTCAAACCAGACCCACTCACACAAATCACCAGGAACAAGCATGTAAAATGACTAGCATGACAGGGCCTTGATCTCTGTTGGGAACTTCCAGGGGCTACCACAGAACAAACAATAAATAACAGTAGTGAAAAGCTAGGGGTTTAGTTCCAACAGTGATTCATAACCTTTAAAGTGAGAGCCATACAAAGACCCAACCCTTCAAAGATAATTTTCCAGGCAAACACACAGGTTAGTTGTGGATACAGTGCTCCCCGCTCCTGCTGCCCCAGGCAAAAACATAGCAGCGCAGACTCTTCACTTGCAATTGCAAATTATAGCCCTTTGGCTTTTTAAGGGTGCCAAGATTTTAGGAAAAGAAACAAAGATGATTTTTTACATTTGCTGTTATGCACTCAGTTAAAAGAGGTTGTTTAGCTGTCTTTCAGCAGGCCCTGGTGATCCAGTCATACGTTAAATTGTGTTATGGAAGTAATTTAATCTGCTCCAATAAAGAGTAATGGTATACATTCAGTGTTTGCTTCAAAGTTGTTTAAAGGCAGTGGAATAATAAGTAAATTGTACCTAAATTATAACTGTGTAAATGATCAGAAGTGGAATGGGTTTGTCTTCAATGTCTCTAAGCAGCTCATCAGTTACTTACGACCCTCAGTAAATGTGCGCTAACCTATTTCATACACTGCTTTGTCTTAAAGCAAGTGTTCTATTCGCTTTGTACATAGAGACGGTGCCATTCAAACTGATGGGCATAAGTAGCAAACTAAAGGTGTCATCTGTTTGCATCAGTCATTGGGTTGCAATATGAATTCCCAGTTCACTCTCTGCGCTGGAGTTTATGTACATGTGACCAAGGGGATGTGCTGTTGCTTATTCTCTGAATGGATTCACTTTTAGTAATAAAACTGATGGATCTGTGGCAGGTTGATCCCAGGGGGAAACGTCTCCCTTCCCAGGCTCCAATGCCATAAAAAATAATGATAATTTACTATGTTATAGTACTCAAAAGTGTACTCATAAACATGTAAGCAGGCAGATCCTTGTCTCAAGAGCTTACAGCCTGAATAAACAGAGACGGGTCAGAGCACACACCAGCCAAAAGATTGACGTGATGTTTTGGCAGGCATCTTGTGGACTCCACAATTTTTGTAGCTTTATTCCTTAAGCCTATTGCATAGATTGAGCCAGAAATGAAGGCTGATCATTAATGGCAGGATTTCCAAAATCACCAGGTGCACAACTCCTGTTGACTTGCAATGAACCAATGAAAATCCCTATCCTTAAACATACCAAATTTTCATACCTGAGTGCAAAAAATAAATGTCTAAAATCCATATTTGGGCATTGAAATACAAGCTTTTATGAGTTTATAAGTCTAGCTTTGGACACCTAGCCTGGAAAATTTTGGTCTGTAAGAATAATGTCAGGGCAGTGACACAATGTATTTACGAGAGGGATGATTTTACCGTTCCAAAGACCTACCCCTGCTCCTCCTGAAGTTCATGGGAATTTTACTATTGACGTTGAGGGTAGTAGGATCAAGCCCTTACCCTTATCTTGTCACACAGTTGTTATTATTTTTGATTACTTTGATTACTTTGGAGACTGGGAAGGGAGACTTTCCCCTCTTGGATAGATCAGCTTGCCAGAGATCCATCATTTTCATTGCTAAAAGAGAATCCATTTAAGAGAAAAATAAGCAACAGTATATCCCCATGTCACACAGTTCCCTTTTTAGGATGGATTAATTAGACTTGTTCTTATATGACTAGATAGCCCTTTTCATCAGTTGATCTCCGTTACTGTACAAAGGAGGTCAGTATCATAGAATCATAGAGATGTCAGGTTGGAAGGGACCTCGAGAGGTCCTCAAGACCAACCCCCTGGGCGAAGACAGGACTAAGTCAACCTAGACCATCCCTGACAGGTGTTTGGTCAACCTGTTCTTCAAAACCTCCCATGATAGGGATTCCGCAGTCTGGAAAACTTTCCCAGACCTGAAGAAGAGCTCTGTGTAAACTCGAAAGCTTGTCTCTCTCACCAACAGAATTTAGTCCATAAAAGATATGACCTCCCCCACCTTGTTTCTCTAATATCCTGGGACCAACATAGCTACAACGACACTGTATATATCAGGTGTTCCCTCCGTTATCTTTTCTCAGGGCTAAATGTGCCCTGCTCCTTCAGCCTTTCCTCATAGGATAGGTTCTCTACATCTTTTATTATTTTTGTTGCTGAGGCTTCAGCAGTGCTGAGCAGAACGGGACAGTCACCTCCCATGCCCTACATACAGGGCTCCTGTTAATACGGCCCAGAATGATTTTAGCCTTTTTCACCACTGCATTACACCATTGACTCATATTCAATCTGTGGTCCTTTTCAGCAGTATGTTATCCTGATTGTACACATGGGGACATTGAGGCACAGAGAGGGGAAGTGATTTGCCCCTGGTCACTTTGCAGGTCAATGGGAGAACCAGGAATAGACCGCAAGTCTCTCAAGTCCCAGTTTGGTGCTGTATCCACTGGGCCATAACTGCCTCATATATATGATTGCTCTCTATAAATATATGAGAGGGATAAATACCGGAGAGGGAGAGGAGGTATTTAAGCTCAGTGCCAATGTGGACACAAGAACAAATGGATATAAACTGGTCATCGGGAAGTTTAGATTTGAAATTAGACGAAGGTTTCTAACCATCAGAGGAGTGAAGTTTTGGAATAGCCTTCCAAGGGAAGCAGTGGGGGCAAAAGACCTATCTGGCTTCAAGATTAAACTCGATAAGTTTATAGAGGAGATGGTATGATGGGATAACATGATTTTGGCAATTAACTGATCTTTAACTATTCATGGTAAATAGGCCCAATGGCCTGTGATGGGATGTTAGATGGGGTGGGATCTGAGTTACTACAGAGAATTCTTTCCTGGGTATCTGGCTGGTAAATCTTGCCCATATGCTCAGGGTTTCAGCTGATCGCCATATTTGGGGTCAGGAAGGAATTTTCCTCCAGGGCAGATTGGCAGAGGCCCTGGGGTTTTTTTGCCTTCCTCTGCGGCATGAGGCATGGGTCACTTGCTGGAGGATTCTCTGCACCTTGAAGTCTTTAAACCATGATTTGAGGACTTCAGTAGCTCAGACGTAGGTGAGAGGTTTATCGCAGGAGTGGGCGGGTGAGATTCCATGGCCTGCATTGTGCAGGAGGTCAGACTAGATGATCATAATGGTCCCTTCTGACCTTAATATCTATGAATCTATGAATAACAGGTGCACACTGGCTATTGTTCTAGCCTCCATGTTCGGGAGTCTACGGGGGTGGATCTGCGTATTTGCTCTTCTTAAGTGATTCATTATCCTAAGGTGTAGTTGATTACAATAAGAATAGAAATAATGTAATGTATAGGTGCCTCTCAGCAAATACATATTTTTTATACATAATTGGTGTGTGAATTTAAGGAGGTGGATTTTCAAAGGTACAAATAATAGTTGGACACCTGACTGTCTTTTGTGCCATTGACAATCCCTCACTTAATGCTCACGAAAGATGCTGAATTATCAGCCGTGGAGACCAAAGTCCTTTGTTTATCCACAGAACAGGCAGCTGAGCACTTTCCTTGCACTGTCCTATCACAGCACCTCCCTCCTGACCGCCTCTGGGGATGAGAAAGCCGTTCAGTGTCTGTGCCATTAAATCCTCACTCTCTCAGCTGAATGTGTATGCAAATGGGGTGGTGGGTTTGGCCAGGTGGGCGTCTGTCTACTGGAAGTTGGACGGGGGTCATGTTGTGAGAATAAGCAGAGGCGCATAACGTGTGGCTTGGCAATGCCTGCATTTTCTAAAATTGTATTTGTAACTGTTTAAGGAAAAAGACTCAATGGCCAGGGTGTCTGATATCGTACAAGTCTGAGTACACAGTTCTTCCCCCTGGTCACACAGTGAACTTCTGTGTGACGTTTCTTCTCTACTCCCTACATACACAGAACTCTCGTTAGTGCCAGTGTGGGTTTCTGCACTCATTGGCAAGATAGAATAGCCTTGAAAATATCACCTGGATACACACAGGGACTTAAGTGTTGCAATGCTCAGCATGATGCAACCCCCAAACCAACACGCCCGCCCTCTCCCCCGCGACCCGCCTGGGCTGTTTGGTGTGAAGTTAGGCATGCTCAGAGCAAACGTACTGAATCAGACGACATAGGTGGTGCGATGCTTATCTCCCCCTGGGTTGTGGGTTGCAGACTGGAGCTCAGAGGTGTGATGGGCGTCCGGGCGGCTGCCTGAGACACTAGTGCACATGCTCAGAGGCAGAAATGTCAGCATCTAGTGATTTTCTACAGCAGAAATGTAGGCACTGAGTTAGTTGAACTTACTGTGTGAGTTGGGCCCCTACGGGGTTAGATGGTAACTGAGGGGGGAATCTCAGTAGTGCCTAAATCTGGAACTTAGTGACCTAAGTCCCTTAGTGGATCTGGTCTTTGCCCTTATCTGTCTTTGGTTGGTTTTTCAAATCAGTCATTTTACTCACTGAAAATATTTATGTAATAAAATGGGCTCTTTGCCTCTATGCTCATTCCTTTTGAGGGGGGAGGGATAGCTCAGTGGTTTGAGCGTTTGGCCTGCTAAACCCAGGGTTGTGAGTTCAATCCTTGAGGGGGCCATTTAGGAATCTGGGGCAAAAATTGGGGATTGGTCCTGCTTTGAGCAGGGGGTTGGACTAGATGACCTCCTGAGGTCCCTTCCAACCCTGATATTCTGTGATTCTGCTTGATCATGTACAAGGGTAACTAACCTTGCTATGTGCAGTGTATGATCCAGCAAAGAAGACATCAGCAGGGACAATTGAAGTGCCTTCTGCTGTTAAATATTTTACATAATTAGTGACACAGTACGAGCACTGTCAATCCAGAGACAAACAGGAAGTTGTTTGTTTTCAAATTGACCTGCTTTGTGTTTGTCTTCTAAACCTTTCCAAGTAGTGGGATTCCTCATTTGTTCCCTTGTGATAAGATAATATTCTTATGAACTTCTTAGGACTGACACAGCTATTTGGTTCAGCTATGGTTCAGTTTAGATATGTGCTTAAATATTTTGCTGAATTGGGGCCTTTTGGGAACTGGGAGAAGTCTTGAGCTGAAGGTTGTGAGGGAGAACAGAAGAAATTATTGTGACAATGACAAAGAAATAAATGAGTGAAATTCTGTAGCGTGGAACTGAATGCGTAGAGTGAAATCCTGGCCCCACTGAAGTCAGTGGGAGTTCTGCCATTGCCTTCAATATGGCCAGGATTTCCTGGGTAATTCTTTCATTGAATTTTGTATGGCATGAGGCTGCAGTCCAAGGGACATTTTCTACTGGGTTAGCAAAGCAAGAGGCAGAAGAGTAACCTAGATTTATCACATAGGTATCTCATTTGTAATGTCCTGAGATGTTTGAGAAATACAGTGTATTCAATGTCCTATGTAAATTCCACTACGAAGGGAGTACACAATGGTACCGAGTTACAGACTCCATCCTTCACCTTTGAGAAAGGATTGTTAGGCTTTCTCTTCTGTGCTGAGTTCTTAAAAACTAGAAAGGATTATTTGAAACCTGTTTTTCTGTTTTGTTGAACCACCAGTGCTCCATGCTCCAATGTTTGGTTTAAAATAATGTGTTACTGTGGATAAATATCCTATCTATTTAATTCCATCTGATGAAAGAAAAAGAAAGAAATTGGATCAGTCCTTTACAAAGCAATAGGCCTCAATCTTTATATCCTGTAGTAAAATGGCTAGACCTTCCCTTTAAAGTTGGGAAGCACTTAGTACCTTCATGCAAAATGGACAATCTACTGTTTAAACAAAACCTCTCAGACTTACAGCTTGTACAGTCAAAAGATGAAAGAGTTAAGACGTAGCATGACTGTAGTCTGGGTAGAAGCAGTGCATGTCATGAGCTGTCAGTGTTTTGTAGTGTTACGCTACCCAGGAACTTCATTTTGGGAGACAAGAGAATACTAATCAGAAGATGTAGGTAAACATTCACGTCTGCTGGTGGGTTTCTTTAATTTATCAGGCTTCCTGGTGCTGAAATGATCAACAAAATGATCTTCAGTGATTTAATTATGCTCTGACAGAGTTGTGCTTTTTTAAAAACTACAGATTGAATTTGTTAGCCATAAATGTTGTTAATTTGTTGAAATAAAAATATTGTCACCTTCAATTTGTTTCTTTCTATCCTTTTCTCTTTCTGTTCCTCTTTCATACTAGCCCCCTAGCTTTGGAATAGTCTCCTTCTTCTGCATCAAACAACCACCTCCTTTCCATTCAAATCCCACCTCAAAGTGCCCTCTTTCTGCTAAATCTCTCTGTGATATTACTCCTGGGGGAATTCTGCATCATTGCACACATGCAGAATTCATGTCCCCCACAGATTTCTTCGATTCCCTGCAGGAAAATGACTTTCTGATGTGGAAGGGTGCCCAAGGGTCAGGGGAAGTGGCTGGAGATGACCCGGCTGGTGCTGGGTCAGACCCACCCTCTGTCTGCCTAACCCCTGTGCATCCGGATCCTGCCCGCCAGGCCTCACCCTCCTGCAGCCAGAACCCCCCACTGATAACTAGCCAGCTTGCCAAACCAGACTTTCTAGAAATGACGGTTCATATACTTTGCGGCTGGCACCTTTATAAAAACAAAACACAAACACAAACAATCAAAACAACCATGCACTGATGTATGAAATCAGTTCTTTTGTCTCATTGGCAGAAGAGAGTCACTCTAGAACAAATATGCAAAACTCCTTTTCTATCCTGATCGTAATAAAAGTTGTATAAGAGCTAGGGACTATAAACGGTTTTCTTAATCTCTTGGCAAGTTTGTGGAAAGCGAAAGAGAGATTATCTTGTTTGTTAACAGGGCTAAAGAAAACCCACTTGGGAGATTATTTTATCCATTATGGCTGCATTTCTGCTTAGAAATAAAAGTCTAGCAGAAATAACCAAATGTGCCTGGTACAACGAAAACAAGAGTCATGATACTGGTTTGAATAATACAGTACTGTGAGATTTTGTTGGAGGTGAAATACAATATAGCATGGACAAATCAAGATTGATTTATGAATGCTGAAAACAAGAAGGGAGGCATGGTGAGATGTATAATTGTATAAGAATATTTTTAGTTCATCTTATCAGAAGGCTTCCCTAGATCAGAATCTTGCCTGATCCATTTCTAAAGAGAGTGCTTGTCTCTCTCTTTGTTTTCATGGGAAGTAATGAACTGAACACAAGCTGATTTGTTTCAAGAAAGCTTCTATGCAGTTAACTAGGGACATAAAGAATTTATGCTGAAAATATGTTATGAGCCAGAATTGTATAAAACTCACACTTTTCCTATTAACCCATCCCTCAACTTCAGCTTTTCTCCGGTGCAGTGTATGGGGGAGGGAGGAGAAAGAAGTTTACATCTGTCAAAGGTATATTAGGTATATTAGGAGGAAAATAATAGTCTGTTTGAAAAGCTATTTATTAAAAAGAATGTTATTAGGTGTTGAGTCAGTAAGACAGTAGTTCATTACCCATCTTGGTATAAGGGAGATAAGAGTGGCAAAATACAGAGAGCATCTAGGGTGTGGGTTGAGTAGTACTAAGGAGGAAGAGGTTTAATTTTTTTGTTAATACAGACAAACCCCAGGAAGAGGATGAGCTTTTGACTTTATTCATTGGCTGGACTTTGTTTTAGAGCAGGTTGGGAAAGGCACCTCAACAAAATGATGTACACCCTTCTCCCCTATCTTGTCTTGTCTTCTAGAAAATGAACTCTGAGACTGAGTGGTTCAGGTGATTGGTGATGTGAAAGTGAGATTTTCCATTCTGGACCGATGAGTTCAATTTATCTCAAGCCAGCAGTGATCAGAAGTTGTTAACATTTGGTGGACTACGTGGAATTATTTTTGTGTGTGAATGGGGTTTCTTAGTTCATTTCCTATTTGACAGATGTCAACATCACAATATTGTCAACCCCAAATGTGCACAAATCATGAGTCAGGCCCTCCAAAATCATGACTGGCTTAAAAATCTCAAAGTTTTAAAACCTAATAAATGTTATATTCTCTTTATTTGCCTTCTGGTTTTGGGGCCTTTAAGGCATCACATTTTCAAGTTTTTCTCTGAAACCAGGAGGGCTAGAAACTTATTTTTGTTTTTAAATGAAAGCTGAGAGTCTCTATAATCACATAGTTCCAGGAGCTTGGGCATTCGGAAAAACCCCAAATAAGGCAAGACTTGGGAGAATGGGAAACAGTGATAACATTTACCCTCACAGCACCAATTGTTTAACGACAAGTTATGGGGCTTGATGTGAGAATTATTGGTATAAATTCTCTGGCCTGTTTTATGCAGGAGGTCAGACAAGATGACCATAATGGTCCCTTATGGCCTTAAAATCTATAAATAACTGGTATCCTTGATGTCACTCAGAAGACAGGCTATGGAACGGAATGAGCCTGAAGACTAAACTAATTTCCCACTTCTAGAAGTGGTGCCCGGAAGAGTGTTTAGATAGGAGGGCAGGGTTTGGAAATCTGCACTGCCATTACCTATGCTATATATATTCTCCTTGGACAGTGGACTTCAATCTCCAAGGCTGCAGCACTAAATAAATAAGTAAAAATAAGATCTTACCCAGGCTCTGGTAAATTATTTAAGAGCAATACACTGTGCATATTCTTGTTTTGTTAGAGATGCTTAAGATGAAACATTGTACGATGTTACACACAAGCTACTCGTTAAGCTGTGCTTCACAGATGACATACCTACTAACACATTAGTGGGTGTTTGTGTGTAAACAAATCCATAAAGTTCCCAAGACTCAGTGATTATTTTGCCAGGGAAGGGTGACTTATTAAAATAGCAGACCTTCTTTCACAAAGCCAGTCCACAAGTCCTGAAGGAGAAACCAAAGAAAAGGGGAAGCCGGGCACAGAAATAGGTTGCGCTGCAAATGCAGAATTACAAAGGAATTGGGTTACTGTTGGCAAGTGTGTATGGATCTCATAGCACTTTAGATCTAGGCTATGTTTGTGAATTTAATTGATAGCATTAAGTGTCCAAATCACTTAGGCACATACTTAACGCCAGTATGTGAGCAGTGCCATTGACTTCAGTGGAAGTAATACATGCTTAATGTTAAACATATGCTTAAGTGCTTTGCTGAATCAGAGCCTATGTGTGGATGTTAGCCCCTTCACTGTGATTCTCAGGAAGATCCTCATTTGAAAATTCTTTGCAGGGCTTCCCAGTAGCTATTTGCGACTCCGGATTGGCGATTTCAGGGATATTTGCATTGTCACAAGGAAATTCTTGACCTGAGATGAAGCAGAATTGTCACCTCATAAAGGGTTTAGATAATCCAGGGTTTATTAGTCCATTGCATGTGTGGTACTTTGGATTTGCCCGTGTGATCCTATCTCCTTTTGGAGTCTGATTTCAGTGAGGATAAGAGCCTGCTATTTCCTGACAGCAGTAGAGTAGCTCCTTGAACTTAGGTGGTAATGGCTGGGACTTCTGCAGCTGAAGGTCCCAGATCAGATCTCAGTTTACAACTGTGGTTTGTGCATGTACATAGCCACAGTTCATTTTACGAGCATTGCTGAGAATAGCTTTCTGAATGTCTGAATGGGATCTTCTACTCAGTCCGATTTGAGTGCTGCTGATGAAATTATGGATCCCCTGGATCGGCACCTGGCATATTCAGTGGGTATTGGTGGGGGGTGGGATGTGTGTGTATCAAACACAAATTCTTCAGCTGGTACTCCCTGTTGTTGAAAGAAACAAAGCTACAGCCTACATGTAGTAGGTGGCTGAATGTTTCATTACGAGGGGGAATGATGAGGGCGTGCCAAATATAATAATCCGATGTGGCCATTATAATACACGCTTAGAAGAGGACCTTTGTGTGTTCTTTGCAGCAAGCTGTGTAGAGGAAGGGTTATGGAAGAAAAAGATCCTACTGATTTTACTAGCGTTATCAACTCTAGCAATGTTATTGTGAATTTTGCAATTTTTGGGGGGGGGGTTAACCCCAGCTCCTGGAGTCATGTCATTATGTAAGTTTTGTTTAAAAAAATTGGTTCTTCTTTGGGTGACTGTCCACACAGATTCCATTCTTGGTGCATATATGCCCCATGTGCATGAGGTCGGACTCTTTTACATAGCAGTGTCCGTTGTGGCCTCACCTGCACCCTGGTGCTCGCCACCATGCAGGAAGCCATGCGTCTGTGGAATTAGTGTATCTGTTATCAGGTCACACCGGTGGCCTTTCACTTTTCTGGCCTGCAGAATACCCTGACAGACATATTCAAGTTAGGTGAGTTCAAAGCTGACTGCGAAGAGTTACAAGGGATCTCATGAAACTGGGTAACTGGGCAACAAAATGGCAGATGAAATTCAGTGTTGATAATGCGAAGTAATACACATTGGAAAACATAATTGCAACTAGATGTAAAAAAGGATGGGGTCTAAATTAGCTGTTACCACTCAAGAAAGAGATCTTGGAGTCATTGTGGATAGTTCGAACAATGTTAGGAATGAGTTAGGAAAGGGATAGATGATCAATAAATGCCATAATGCCACTATATAAATCTGTGGTACGCCCACTCCTTGGATACGACGTGCAGTTCTGGTAGACCCATCTCAAAAATATATATTAGATTTGGAAAAAGTACGGAGAAGGGCAACACAAATGATTAAGGGTATGGAACAGCTTTCCTATGGGGAGAGATTAAAAAGACTGGCACTGTTCAGTTTAGAAAAGAGATGACTAACTGGAGGATATGATAGAGGTCTATAAAATCATGACTGGTGTGGAGAAAGTGAATCAGAAAATGTTATTTACTCCTTCACATAACACAAGAACTAGGGGCCACCAAATGAAATTAATAGGCAGCAGGTTCAAAGCAAACAAAAATAAGTGTTTCTTCACACAGCACATAGCAAACCTGTGGAACTCCTCGTCAGGGGATGTTGTGCAAGCTAAAAGTATAACTGTTCAAAAAAGAATTAGACAAGTTCATGGAGGATAGGCCCATCAATGGCTATTAGCCGAGATGCTCAGGGAGGCAACCCCATGCTCTGGGTGTCCCTAAACCTCTAACTGCCAGAAGTTGGGAATGGAAAATCGGATGGATCACTTGATAATTGCCCTGTTCTGTTCATCCCCTTTGAAGTATCTGGTGCTGGCCATCGGAAGACAGGATATTGGGCTAGATGGACCAATGGTCTGACCCCTTATGGCTATTTTTATGTTCTTACATCTTCAGCAGAGATTTATCCAAAATCATGACTGGCTCCATCCAGATCCCAGTTTTCCACAGCATCTTTTGCAGATGGGGGTTCCCATGCGTAACACGTGTTTGTGAATTGTCACAACAACAAATGTTCCAGAGGAGGCATGAGCGCAGGATTCTTCTCAGATGCACCTGGACAAGCCTCCTTGCACCTGACAGCCTGGATGATGGATACAGAGAGAAGCCGTTCTGTAGCAGTTCAGGACTTCCTGATACAGAACAGAAACCTTTGACTAGGCTGGTGTACCAGGCCAAATGGAAAAGGTTTTCTGTCTGGGCAGTTCAGTGACACCTCTAATTTCCACAATACTGTCCTATACTTCCCTGAAACAAAAGGGCTTGTTCCTCAGCTCCATACAACTGCTCCTCAGGTGGCCTCTACTAATCATCCTCCCATCTAAGGCCATACTATTTCCTTGCATGTGACAGTGGTGGAGTTTCTAAAAAAGCTCACCCATGTTTTCTCACTGGTCAGGGAACCCCCTCCTTCATGGGATCTTCACCAGGTTTTGCCTGAACCGATGGGTTCCCCATTCGAGTCAGTGGCTACCTGTGTTCTTAACCAGCTGCCTATGGAAGTGGCCTTTCTGGTAGCGATCACATCAGGAAGGAGAATAGGGGAGATCCAGGCCCTCATAATGGGCTTCTCTACATGGTGTCTCATGAAAACAAAGTCACCCTTAGTGGTCACCTGAAGTTTCTGCCCTAGGTAACCACTGACTGCCACATCCATCAGTCTATTCACCTCCTGGTTATCTTCCCTAAGCCACACTCTACCCTGAGTGAAGTGAAACTCCACAGGCTGGATGTTAGAGAACCTTGTCTTTTTATTTATAGCTAGGACCACGCCTTTCAGGTGCACGCCTAGACTCTGTGCTGTTTGCTGAGAGAGTTAAGGGACAATCCATATCAGAGGCTGTACAAATGGGCCTAAGGCTGTGTTAAGGCTTGTTATGATTTGGCTAAGAAAGATCTGTCCCAGGACAGATTAGGGCTCATTCCACTAGGGCTCAAAGAGCCTGTCTCTGTAGCATCCTCATATCAGAGAGATGCAGGGCAGCATATCAAGACATTTACCACTCACTGTTTCTTGCTTCAAGCATCCAGGTCAGATGCTAGCTTTGCTAGGGTGATCCTGCAATCTCTATTCAAGTTAGACTCCTTTTGCCTCCCTCTAGGTGAATGGGCAATTGCTTGTGAGTTCCCAAGAGTGGAATCTGTGGGGGCAATCACTCGAAAACAAGAGAACGGTTACTTGCCCTACAAAAATTGTCGTTCTTTGAGATGTGTTGTCCACACATGCCACAACCTTCTCTGCCTTCCCTCTAGTCAAAGTCCTGTTCTTGTGGGATACTTATTGACGAAGGAACTGAGTGCAGGTTGAGGTCACCCCACCATTTATGCCTGTGGCTACAGGAAGTGAGCGGGTGGCCATGGTGCAGGTCCCACTGCTATTCATAAGAATCTAATCTTGCATATTTTGGGGGGCATGAGCACCAAGAACGGAATCCATGTGGACACCATATCTCAAAGGACCACGGTTACTATAGCGTAAGTAACCTTTCTTTCCTAGTTCTCAGAGTTGTGGAGGAAAGCTTGAAAATATGACCTCTAATTGCTCAAATATTTGAAGGCTAATAAAGAGACCTCCCCAAATCTATTGTTTATTAAAACTGATTTTTAAGCCAATATCATTAATTTTGAGGACCTGACTCATGATTTTCCAATGATTGTGGATGGCAATACTGTATTACTAAAACTTTGTTTCTTAAGAGAGCCAGCTGCACTTGGTTAGCTCCGTGCAACCATATGAAAAAGTACATAGTGAGAATAGTTATTTTCCGTTTCCGAAGGGCTTGTCTGCATGGGGACACTCACAAAATTTCCCCTGAATTAACTTTCACAATTGATTAGTCAAACCACATTAAACCTCTGTGTGGATACTCTTAGTCAGAATTAAAGCAGCCTTATTTTAGTTTAATTTAATTTAATTATGTTTAAATAAACTAAACTAAATTTAAGGTGAAAAGTGGTTAAGGGAGTGCTATTTAATCCTTCACATAACACAAGAATCAGAAGTAACCCAATGAAATAAATGGGCAGATGGTTTAAAACAAACAAAAGGAAGTACTTCTTAACACAACACACAATCAACCTGTAGAACTGGTTATCAGGGGATGTTGTGAAGGCCAAAAGTATAACAGGTTAAAAAAACAATTAGATAAGTTCAGGGAGGATAGGTGCATCAATGGCTATTAGCCAAGCTGATCAGGGATGCAACCCCATGCTCCGGATGTCCTTACACCTCTGACAGAAGATGGGACTGGACACGGGATGGATTGCTTGATAATTGCCCTGTTCTGTTCATTCCTGGTGAAGCATCTTACATTGGCTACTGCTGGAAGACAGGATACTGGGCTACATTGACCATTGTTCTGACCCAGTATGGTCATTATTATGTTCTAAGGCCACTTGAATTCTGAATAAGAGCATCCACAAGGGTTTAATGCAGTTGATCAAATCCACTTTATCTTCACACTTTTAGTTAATTTGGATTAACTTTCCTGAGTGTCCACATGTAGACAAACCTGAAGAGCGTACTGCAAGCAGTGGAGAATGAAAACTATTAAAAAGCACCTTAATATGTCGAATGAGCCAATTTATTACCTGGGTTAGTCTTTGTGAGTAGAATGATTCACAGTAATTAGTCCTGCTATCAGTTGCAATGGAGTTTGTTCAAGCTACGCTGTAGCAAACAATGCTTCTGCAACTGACAAGACTGGGCACTGCTAACTGGCAGATGTTCCTAGCCCCTTCGGTGGCACAGGGCTCCCTACACCCTTCACTGCTGTGAATTAAATTGGAGTAGCACTGCACGATCTATCAAAATTTCAGTGAAAAAAGAAGAGCTGATAATTGTGTTAAATTGATTCTGCAAACATTAAGAAATGCACAAACGTCATTTTCCACATTTTTCCTGTGACTGATGCTTCTGTAACACAGCCTTCTGGACAACTGGGATTCCTGCTGGAAGATTTACTGAAATCCTACGAAATGCTACCCGATGCATTGTAGCTGGAGATGCGGCACGTTTTGTGGAACCTATGATACATCTAAGTAAATCTGCCTGAGAGTATTATATGTTTAACAGTTTAATACACATCGAAGTCTAATGCATTTAGACTGTTGGTATATTGTGACATGTCTGCTTTTTGTCTGCTTGGCGTGAATAGAATGGCCAAACAGATTGTTTTGGATGCTGTGCTGTCATGAGAAAGAGTTGCAGGGCTTGAATGACTACATTGAGATCTTTTAATAGGTGTTGAAGAGGTCACACAGGTCTTTCTATAATGGAAGAGAACCCTTTGAAACATTTTTTTCCCCGGGATAAAGCTAGAAAGGTTTTTAAAGAAGCCCCAGGTAAATATAAAAAGTACAGTAAAAGTCAGTGCGCTAGATTCCATTTCAGTTTCATCAGTGGAAATCAGCAGTAACCTCATTAAAGCCAGTGGAGTCACTCTAAATTTACCATGGTGTAACCGAATTATACAACTAATCTTGAGCACTTTTTAATTTAGTTTGGGAGAGAAAGGAAATATTCCAACTGAAATTGTAAAACTCTAGAAAAATAACACAATTCTCAAAATAAAACCAGCAGCAACTTTGTTTTTCCCTTTATAAAAAGGATTGCGTGTAATCAATGTGTTCTTCACATCAAATGTCATCCTCTCACTCTCTGGAACTATAGTATAACAATGCTAAACTGTTCATATGAATAATAATTAATGTGCCAAATTGTACACCAAGATCCGGCCACAGAGAGTGCACTATATATAGATCTCTCCCTCCCACAACGCTTTGGCAGTGTTTCCCTTTCCGGCTGACCCCCTCCCGGGTTTTATTTTGGCACTGATGTTTGGGCCCCTTTAATCTAGAAAGGTTAGTCTTCACTGAGGACAACACAACATTATTATTAATGTCAGTGTTATAATTAGTATTTAACAATAAACATTTATATGGAGACATCCAGGAAGTTTTTGGAAAGTGTAGGGGACAATTTCCTGGTGCAAGTGCTGGAGGAACCAACTCGGGACAGAGCTCTTCTTGACCTGCTGCTCACAAACCGGGAAGAATTAGTAGGGGAAGCAAAAGTGGATGGGAACCTGGGAGGCAGTGACCATGAGATGGTTGAGCTCAGGATCCTGACACAAGGAAGAAAGGAGAGCAGCAGAATATGGACCCTGGACTTCAGAAAAACAGACTTTGACTTCCTTGGGGAACTGATAGGCAGGATCCCGTGGGAGAATAACATGAGGGGGAAAGGAGTCCAGGAGAGCTGGCTGTATTTTAAAGAATCCTTATTGAGGTTACAGGGACAAACCATCCCAATGTGTAGAAAGAATAGTAAATATGGCAGGCGACCAGCTTGCCTTAACAGTGAAATCCTTGCTGATCTTAAACACAAAGAAGAAGCTTACAAGAAGTGGAAGATTGGACAAATGACCAGGGGAGAGTATAAAAATATTGCTCAGGCATGCAGGAGTGAAATCAGGAAGGCCAAATCACACTTGGAGTTGCAGCTAGCAAGAGATGTTAAGAGTAACAAGAAGGGTTTCTTCAGGTATGTTAGCAACAAGAAGAAAGTCAAGGAAAGTGTGGGCCCCTTACTGAATGGGGGAGGCAACCTAGTGACAGAGAATGTGGAAAAAGCTAATGTACTCAATGTTTTTTTTGCCTCTGTCTTCACGAACAAGGTCAGCTCCCAGACTACTGCACTGGGCAGCACAGCATGGAGAGGAGGTGACCAGCCCTCTGTGGAGAAAGAAGTGGTTTGGGACTATTTAGAAAAGCTGGACGAGCACAAGTCCATGGGGCCGGATGCGCTGCATCCGAGAGTGCTAAAGGAGTTGGCGGATATGATTGCAGAGCCATTGGCCATTATCTTTGAAAACTCATGGGGATCGGGGGAGGTCCCGGACGACTGGAAAAAGGCTAATGTAGTGCTCATCTTTCAAAAAGGGAAGAAGGAGGATCCTGGGAACTATAGGCCAGTCAGCCTCACCTCAGTCCCTGGAAAAATCATGGAGCAGGTCCTCAAGGAATCAATTCTGAAGCACTTAGAGGAGAGGAAAGTGATCAGGAATGGTCAGCATGGATTCACCAAGGGCAAGTCATGCCTGACTAATCTAATTGTCTTCTATGATGAGATAACTGGCTCTGCGGATGAGGGGAAAGCAGTGGCCTTTTTTCCCCTGACTTTAGCAAAGCTTTTGACACGATCTCCCACAGTATTCTTGCCAGCAAGTTTAAAGAAGTATGGGCTGGATGAATGAACTCTATAAGGTGGATAGAAAGCTGGCTAGATTGTCGGGCTCAACGGGTAGTGATCAATGGCTCCATGTCTAGTTGGCAGCCGGTATCAAGTGGAGTGCCCCAAGGGTCGGTCCTGGGGCCGGTTTTGTTCAATATCTTCATTACTGATCTGAAGGATGGCGTGGATTGCACCCTTAGCAAGTTTGCAGATGACACAAAACTGGGAGGAGAGGTAGATACGCTGGAGAATAGGGATAGGATACAGAGGGCCCTAGTCAAATTACAGGATTGGTCCAAAATAAATCTGATGAGGTTCAACAACGACAAGTGCAGAGTCCTGCACTTAGGATGGAAGAATTCAATGCAACGCTACAGACTAGGGACTGAATGGCTCGGCAGCAGTTCTGCAGAAAAGGATCTAGGGGTTACAGTGGATGAGAAGCTGGGGATATGAGTTAACAGTGTGCCCTTGTTGCCAAGAAGGCCAATGGCATTTTGGGATGTATAAGTAGGGGCATTGCCCGCAGATCGAGGGACGTGATCGTTCCCCTCTATTCGACATTGGTGAGGCCTCATCTGGAGTACTGTGTCCAGTTTTGGGCCCCACACTACAAGAAGGATGTGGAAAAATTGGAGAGAGTCCAGCGGAGGGCAACAAAAATGATTAGGGGACTGGAACACAGGACTAATGAGGAGAGGCTGAGAGAACTGGGATTGTTTAGTCTGTGGAAGAGAAGAATGAGGGGGGATTTGATAGCTGCTTTCAGCTACCTGAAAGGGGGTTCCAAAGAGGATGGATCTAGACTGTTCTCAGTGGTAGCAGATGACAGAACGAGGAGTAATGGTCTCAAGTTGCAATGGGGGAGGTTTAGATTGGATATTAGAAAAAAACATTTTCTTTAGGAGGGTGGTGAAACACTGGAATGCGTTACCTAGGGAGGTGGTGGAATCTCCTTCCTTAGATATTTTTAATGTCAGGCTTGACAAAGCCCTGGCTGGGATGATTTAGTTGGGGATTGGTCCTGCTTTGAGCAGGGGGTTGGACTAGATGACCTCCTGAGGTTCCTTCCAACCCTGATATTCTATGATTCTATAAATTCACATAAGGATTTACAGAGATTTTTTTAAAAAATAAATAAGTTCCTTGCCAAAAAAGTCTTCAACTTCAATAGCAAACATAGGAAATGGAGGTATCCTAGCAAGGAAGGGGACCAAGGAGGAGATGAAATGTAACGGTAATGCAAGTCATTTTGAATGGAGAGTATACATTCTGGTATTTTGGGGCCTGATGCAGGAATCACTGGGTGAAACTATGGCCTGTGTGGAGCAGGAGGTCAGAGTTAGATGGGTGTAGTCGACCTCTCTGGTCTTAAAATCTGTGAATCCATGAACATTTTTAAACAGAGACAGAAGTAGGGTGGAAGGGGCAGGCCAACCGGAGCAGGAATGGGAATGTTAGGTGTAAAGCCAGGGGAGAAGTGGGTTTTGAGGAGGGAGTTAGAAGAGTGGGGATCGTCTCAGAGGACTTGATCCAAAGCCCAGTGAACTCAGCCAAAACACTTCCATGGCATCAGTGATGTTTGGAGCTGGCCTTGGATGGGAATAGAGGACAGAATGAAAAAGTGTGAAGGTGACTGTGTGAGGAGGCGGAGTTAAAGGTCTCCTGGCATTGTGTTAAGGCCTTATGGGGTGTGTGTGGATGTGCATGGTCCCAGTGGGAGCACCAGGAAGCCCAGACTGGATTCATTGTGTGCTTCTCTCAGGGTATGTCTACACTACAGGAGTTTTTCTGTGTGCCTAGGAATACCAGCTCCCCAAGTGATAGCAGCTACATCGATGGACACATTCTTCCATCAACATAGCTGGGTCTACAATGGGGGTGAAGTTGACATAGCTATATAAGTCAGGAGTATGTGGGTCTTTTTACACCCTGACCAATGGAACTATGCCAATAAAATTTTTCAGTGGAGACCATACCTCAATGGTCATCTCCACAGGCCAGTGCAAAGTCCTGTCTCCTCCTGGCCCCTGTCAGCCTGGCTAGCTCTGCCAATGACCATTGCACAGCTGTGGCCATCTCCTGCAGTTGGTGCTAAGTAGAGGAGTGCGTGGTCTAGCCCAGAGCGTGAGCACAGTAGGGCAAGGAGGAACTCTATTAACAAAAATCCTGATACCTCTATGTAGCAGTAATACAGAAGCTCCCCGACTTATGCAAGCATTCCGTTCCGGAACACCTTGCATAAGTCGAAGTTTGTGTAAGTCGGAAATGTATCTCTGGCCATTATGCAAAAAAAACCCCCCAAAACCCAATAACCTCCTATTTCTAGCTTACGGAAGTTTTTCCATAAGCTTGGATTTGTGTAAGTCGGGTTTGCGTAACCCGGGGAGCGTCTGTATTTCTGGGCTCTGTGCGTCTGTGAATGTATCTGTCCAGAATATATCCTTTGACTAAAGAGCACTTTATGAAGAGGATTTCTGAAAACAAAGAGAACCCACCTTTTATGAGTGAAGTAAGAGGACTCCACCTTGCCCATTAAAACATGCATTGCATTATCTCCTGTTACTTGCGTCTCTGGCTTCTCTTTACCGCATTGGTACATTTTAAATTAAAATACAACAACAGACATTAATACAGCTCTGCAAAATTGTCATGACAGTTTACTAGCAAAATCTACTCATGTATTCTTATAATTATAGTGCTGATCATAGTGACAAAAACTAATGTTGTTTTAGGCTTTGTAAAATAATATGCTTGCCCTATATGAGTGGGAAAGTAATATTTTACAAGGCTACATCAGTGCAGTGTTAGGGTTTTGAATGTCAAGTCTGAGAAGTCAGAAAATGAAAAAGTGGAGGTTGAACAAATAACCTTAACTCTACCCCCTTCTGCATAGGTATTATAATACAGTCTTTAATTACATGGTCATACACTAAATTTTTACATAGTACAGCCTAGTGTCTTACTATTTTTTTCCACATCCTTATATAGGGAAGGTCATAGTTAAGGTTCCAGAAACAACCTTAACTTTAATCCTGTCTCCATGTTCACCATGTGCTCATCTTCTGGTGCAATATCTGAATCATATCATGAGACTAAAAATGCTTGTGATATTCTAATCAATGTACACTTTAGAAGGTGGCGGAAGTCTGTGTTTTTTGGCTAATAGTGGAATGGGGACTGTGAGACAGTCAGACAGATCTTGGCCACCACTGTGACTGCTTTGTGGTGCTCTGTCTGCATAAAGAATCTACAAAGTCAACTTAGGCAACTCTCCATAGATCCCCATCCCAAAGGGAATCCCTGGAGAGCTAGGAGCTGCTTTTGCTTCTTGCCCTATCCATTCTTTCATTGATTCATGGATTCTAAGGCCAGAAGAAGCTATTGGGATCATCTAGTCTGATCTCCTGTATAGCACAGGCCAGAGAATTGCCCCAAAATAATTCCTAGAGAAGATCTTTCAAAAAACCGTCCAATCTTGATTTAAAAATTGCCAGTGATGGAGACACCATTTGGGTAAATTGTTCCAATGGTTAATTATTTTCACTGTTAAAAATGTACATCTTATTTCCACTTTGAATTTGTGCAGCTTCAAATTCCAGCCATTTGATCATGTTGTTCTACCTTTCTCTGCTAAATTAAAGAGACCATTATTAAATATTTGTTCCCTGTGTAGACACTTAGAGACTGTAATCAAGTCACCTCTTAACTATCTCTTTGTTAAAACAAATAGATTGAGCACGTTGAACCTATCACTGTCAGGCTTTCTAATCTTTTACTCATTCTCTGAACCCGCTCCAATTTGTCAACACCCTTCTTGAATTGTGGGCACCAGAACTGGATGCAGTGTGCCAGCAGTGGTCCCACCTGTGCCAACTACAGAAGTAAAATAATCTCTCTACTCCTACTCAAGATTCCCCTGTTGATACATTCCAGAATTGCATTAGCACTTTTTGCTGCAGCATTACATTGGGAACTCATGTTTTGCGGATTATCCACCACCGGCTCCAACATTCCCCCATCCTGTAAATATGGCCTGTGTTCTTTGTTCCTTCTTCAGACCCTGCACCAAGTGGAGTTCAGGATCCATCCATCCCAGTGCTGCAGAAGGGTTTTGTACGGCAAGATAAGGGAGATGACATTGGTCTTTCCTGAATTCAGTGGGTGGTTGATCTAGAAGAGATCCGTGTTCATTTGTTTACCTGCATGTGATGGGAGGCAGTGATATGGAGTTATGTAACTATAGCATGATGATTGATGGTGTTTTCAGTCTGAACTGGAGCCAAAATTAAATAACTCTAGTACTAAGATAATCCCCCTGACTACATTGAATGTGCTTACAGTATGGTAATTGAGTGGGTTTTGCTCTATATTGGAAATTGGTGGCGGGAGGGGGGAAGGAAATGGGTCCCTAACTTGAGAACGCTTAAAAGAAACGTGATTTTCAGAAAGTGCGGAGCAGCCATCCTCTTAAAATCAGGCCTCTTTCAAGTTGGGCACCTGAAAATGCAGCCAATCACTAGTTACCTCTGAAAATCTTGCCCTTCGTTTTTTGAAAGTTCCTTATAATAAAAGGCTTATAAACCTCCACATTTCCCCTGTATTCTCCTCTGGCTACAGCCAACCCGTGCAGAATTGCAGGCAGAAAGCATTCTTTTTCTCCCTGCCCTCTCGGGTGGAAGTTGGCAGAGGAGTGGGTGCCCAAATTAGGGCCCAGATTTTCTAAAGCGCTCAGTGCCCAGTATCTCTGCCCATTGAGAATGAAATTTCATTTCGGGGCCTGAGAGCCGGGGCCTTTTGAAGATCCAGCGAGTTATTTAGGTGCCTAAACAGAAAATGTTGAGTGCGGAGCGGTTTTGATCCCCTGAATCTAGGTGTATACTGTAACTGTAGAGTAAGTACTGTACTTCCATAGCAAGGCCCTCTGTCCTTGTGTGTTTCTCCATTGATCTCTGTAGCCATTGTACGTATGGCTCAAAGGCAAAACATATTCCTTTTTAAGGCCTTAGCATGCCCTCAGATGTGTAGAAGACTCCAATTGAATTCGGTACACGCGTGCCTGCTCATCCTGTTTATAAAGGGGTATTTAAAGTCGCTTGTTTCCTGTCAAGGTGCAGCAAATGAAGTCGGGTTAGAAAAGTGAGGACGAGGGGGAGTGGAAAGAAAATGCTTTAGATTCCGGCCATTAAATATGCAGTGTTTCCACACGCTGAGATCGAAATGGTATTTAAAGAACTAAAAGCTAATTATAGCAGGTGCAAACATTCTCCTCTCTCCCTATCGCTATTATGAGCTATTGATGAAATTGCCAAAATAGTCAGAAGGGATCTTGGTGCAAAGATCAAGGGCAAGAGTTTCAAATGTAGGGGCCCCAAATCCATACTGAGGGTCCTCCATAAGTGGCCCAATTTTCAGAAGTGCTGAGCATCCTGCAGCAGCTCCTGGTGAAGTCAGCAGAGGCTGCAGGGTGCTCAGCATTTCTGAAAATCAAGTTACTTACCTGGGTGCTCATATGAGAGTGCAGCAGATTGGCTATAGGCACCGAAGGTGGGATTTTGGAAAGAGCCTAAGGGCGTTAGGTCCCAGTTCCCATTGAAAAACCTAGCCCTAGTTTTTAAATTCCCAAATTTTAAGCCCACATTCCCTAATTGAAAGTAAGAGGGAGTTTTAGGAAGACAGAAAACATTTCATTACAGAGGCTGTGAGGCAGAACATGTCCAGTATTTATTAACAGCTGGCCTTCCCTCCCAATACAGTTAAGAAGTCAAATGAAATTTAGAATGAACATTTTTAGGTCTGGAAGTATATTTTGGGTATAAAACAAGACATTATTTGACTCCTGAAGGAGGAGGCATTGCAACAAACCATGAAGGTATATATGTAAACCTATGGTATAGTATAGCATGGAGGCCATGTGGACAGGTGGATAAGGCCCTGGGCTGGGATGCAGGAGATTAGAATAATAGAATATCAGGGTTGGAAGGGAACTCAGGTCATCTAGTCCAACCCCCTGCTCAAAGCAGGACCAATCCCCAATTAAATCATCCGAGCCAGGGCTTTGTCAAGCCTGACCTTAACAACCTCTAAGGAAGGAGATTCCACCATCTCCCTAGGTAACGCATTCCAGTGTTTCACCACCCTCCTAGTGAAAAAGTTTTTCCTAATATCCAACCTATACCTCGCCCCACTGCAACTTGAGACCATTACTCCTTGTTCTGTCATCTGGTACCCCTGAGAACAGTCTAGATCCATCCTCTTTGGAACCTCCCTTTCAGGTAGTTGAAAGCAGCTATCAAATCCCCCCTCATTCTTCTCTTCTGCAGACTAAATAACCCCAGTTCCCTCAGCCTCTCCTCATAAGTCATGTGCTCCAGCCCCCTAATCATTTTCGTTGCCCTCCACTGGACTCCCTCCAATTTTTCCACATCCTTCTTGTAGTGTGGGGCCCAAAACTGGACTGCCACTGACTTACTATGTGACCTTGGTCAAGTCACTTCCTCCATGCCTTTGTTTCCCTTCTCACCCTTTGTTCATCATGTGTATGTAAAATGTAAGCTCTCGGGGCAGGAGCTTGTGTATGCACAGTCATAGTGGAGTGAGTTCCCAACCTCAGTTGTGGCCTATAAGCACTCCTGTAATGCACAGAACACTGATAATGGGCATTGGCTTTTCTCCCTTGTGCCCATGCTTCCTGATCAATGTTGATCATTAATCTAGAGGCCAAGTGTGCTTTTGCTGCCATCTGGGCATTCACAACTGTAAAAGATATCAGCAGTACAAAAGAAACCTGTCAACGGTTAGGAAATTGGTTTGTAATTAGTATTTTGTTGCTGTAAGGTCTGGAATTTGCTGAAGCTGCTGGGAGATACACACATGCATACATGGACGCCCGCAGACCGGGGATGCTGCACAGACGGCTCAGATGGCTGCTATTTATTGAAAACAAACAGCCTGTGAAATCACTGTGAAAACAATGCATTGTTGGGGGACCACAGAAGGACCTCAGGGCTGCTGTAAGGACAAGACATCGTGGATGCTCCGTTTGAAAGAAATGATTTGCTGCTGAAGAGCAGCAGGCTCATTTGTGGCGTGTGCCCTCCAAGCTACCCAAACAGAAAATCCATTGTGGTCTTTGCCTGTGGTACAGCTGCACAGAGCTGACAAGTTAAGTGTTGCCCGCCGAGTTTTTACAGTAGGACTTTCAAATGCTTCCAGGCAATGTAGAGTCGGTGAGTTGATGATAATAATGTCCATAATCACCGCATTATGTAACGGTGCATTGCCACCGGTGTATACCCTGATCCTACATTTTGCTGTATTCCTGGACCAGAGGTGGGGAGGGGTTGACCTTTTCTAGGTGGATTGGCTGATTCTAGAGCAATAGTGAGAATTTTGCCCGGGTGAAAAAATAACAAATGCGTTCTGGGGGTATATCACAGCTACAATAGAAATAATGTTTTAAGCGTTTTTATGGCTGCGTCTTCCTTGTGTTAATCCCATCAAATGGGGTCCACTGTATAAGTTCTCTGTCTCCAGTGCGTGGGGAGGGTTTCAGGGCCCGGGTCCCAGCCTGAACCCGCATGCTCACACTGCTATTTTTAGCCCCGCAGCATAAGCCCTGCAAGACCTCGTCAGTTGACCCGGGCTCTGAATCTCATTGGTGGTTGTTTTTTTTTGCTGTGTAGACGTACCTTGTCACCCCTCATGCTAACCTTTTCCTTTATGACCTCCCACCACTTCATCTTGTGTTGGCCTCTCTGTCTTTTCCCTTCAGCTATGAGCCAGTGGACTCATAGCTGTCAGGATTGTGCTTTACATGACCAGATCTCTGAGCCTGCACTCACTCATTTTTCTGTTCATGGGTTTTACTTGGAGCATGTCTCTAACATACATTTTCCTTGCGTGGTCTCTTGTGCTGACACCACTCATCCATCTCAGTAGTCGCACTTCTGTGGAGCAGATCATTGATTTCCGGGGGAGTTGGCACCTTTGAGGATCTGAGCACTGAGTTCCTGAGTCACTTTTCCTAATGGGATCCTGAGTCACCTAGGCATTAATGAAAATTATATCCCAAGCATTTGATTGGCCATTGTGGTCTGAATGCTTTGCACTGCTCCTGTGTAGCACAAGCAGACAGAATCTACTGGTGGATCTGGCCCCCAAAATTTCTTACCCATCATTACTGTTTTTTACTCTGAACCTTAACTCCAGCTTAGTATTATATTTTATCTGGGAATTTTTCAATACCTAAAATAGAAGAGATACTGGTCTGAGACTAAATAAAAATGTGGATTGTGATAGTTAGTTGCACCTATGGGTGGGTGTAATATGATTTTTAACATCAGGTCAGCTACGGCTAAGAAATATACTACCTCAACTTTTTACTCTGGGAATTTTGACACATAAGGGAACTTTTCTGAAAACAGCTGTCTAGCCTTTTCAACAAGCTTGTAACTCACTAACATCAAGCATGTCTTTATTTTTCCCATCTTTGGATTGCTGTAATAAAAAAATAAAATAAAATAAAACAATCTGGCATGGTAAAAGATATCTTCTGGTCTTCGCAGCTCAATGTTTGTCATATAAGCTAGACCAGCGGACTTATGGAATACATGGGACAGAGGAATAAACTTCATTTTGTACTTTTACAAAATCCTTAGATCCTTTTGGGGACAATAGTGCTTTGTATTCTAATATTACTCATGACAGTGTGACCTGTCCTTGTGAGGCACAAAAAATAGTGGGGTGGGGGGGGGGGGTGAGGGAAGGATCCTGTATCTGTAACAAATGGTGGTGACATATATATAGACACCATGGTCATCAGTGGGGATATATCTCAGAACCTTGAGCACCAGGACTTTGCCACATGGACTGAGTAGCTATAAGGATGTCACAAACTTTTATAGTCAGTAGGGCCATCGATCCATTATCCTGTGCATTAAGCAAGAGTACATTGAGAACAGAACATCAGAACACAGCCCTCAAGGTTTACACTAACAAGCCAACCAACAGCAGCAGAAAACCCCAACAACAACCCACCACTACCAACGACACCACCATGCTAGAGCCTGCCCCAATGCTCTAGTGAAGGATTAACAATGTATTTGTCTAGGAGGAGATTTTTTTGAAAGCATCTCCAGGATTTAGGAGCACAAGTGCCATTGAGATTACACGGACACTTTAGAAAATCTCCCCCTTAACTTTATAAGGTCTCCGGGACAGAGACTACTTTGCTTTTCCCTTCTGTGTTGTGTACAGTTGTGATCACACCAGCACCTAACAATTATTATTATCAATTCAGGGAGACCTCAGAAACCAGCTTCTGTATCTTTGTGGGGGGTGCGACGTGGTGTGAGCAGAATGAATAGAACCTTTAGTTTCAGAGTGGTAGCCGGGTTAGTCTGTATCGGCAAAAAGAACGAGGAGTACTTGTGGCACCTTAGAGACTAACCAATTTATTTGAGCATAAGCTTTCGTGGGCTAAACCCCACTTCATTGGATATATGCAGTGGAAAACACAGTAGGAAGATATATATATATATATATATATACAGAGAACATGAAAAAATGGGGGTTGCTGGAGACTCATCAGTTAAGGTGGGCTATTATCAGCAGGAGAAAAAAAACTTTTGTAGTGATAATCAGGATGGCCCATTTCAAACAGTTGACAAGAAGGTGTGAGTAACAGTAGGATAAAAATTAGCATGGGGAAATAGTTTTTAGTTTGTGTAATGACCCATCCGCTCCCAGTCTTTATTCAAGCATCGTTTAATGGTGTCCAGTTTGCAAATTAATTCCAGTTCTGCAGTTTCTCATTTGAGTCTGTTTTTGAAGTTTTTTTGTTGAAGGATTGCGACTTTTAGGTCTGTAATTGAGTGTCGAGGGAGCTTGAAGTGTTCTCCGACTGGTTTTTGAATGTTATAATTTTTGACATCTGATTTGTGTCCACTTATTCTTTTGCATAGAGACTGTCCGGTTTGGTGAATGTACATGGCAGAGGGGCATTAGTGTAAGTCAGGCTTTTCTGTATCTGCCTACCTGCTTATATGGCCTCTCTGACTGCAGCATCTGAGTGTCTTATGTACAAGACTTTTCACTTGCCGGTTTTCTCCTACCAGTCCTGCATATCACGTCAAGTGATTAAAAAGATTCTGTACTATAAAGCTCGAAGACTTGTGAATTAATATCCTGTTGAATGAAAATGCAGTCCTATGGATCTTTCTCATTTCCTTCCAGCTGTAATGCCTCGGATAGACTTTATACAATTTCATTTTATTTTATTACCTTACTCTTTTTTTTATTATTTTTGTTCATAATGAAAATATAGCATACGCAGAGCAAATCGTGATCAAATATATGTCTTACGATAGAGAACTTTTTAACATGAAAAAGGAAATGTCAAGCTATTAATATTAAATTACATGGTGGGGAAGGGAAAGATTTTTTTTTTAAATCATTCTTAATATAAATGTAGGAAATGGACAAGGCTGGGGAAGCTTTCTGATTGGCTGATGGAGGTTTCAGCTCATATTGTCCTGCGACAACATCTGCACCGCTAGGAATTAGCTTTACCCACATTTATCACCGCTGTAAAAGTAAATTATCCTGTTTTGTAAGTGGAGTAACACATGGCAGGTCTTGTGATTGTTGAGTCAAGTGCTTGACGAATTTGGCCTTTGGCCTCCTATCTCAACACAAATCCAGGGAGCGACGTTATCTCTCAGCAACTGCACAAACTGCTGTATCTCATCCCTTACTCATCAATAATCTCCTAACTGGGATATGGGCTCTACAGAGTTGCATAACACAGCATCAGTTGTTGTTTGGTCTTTAAAGGCGTGCAGGCATCGCGTGATCTAATAGTGAAAAGGCATGTTGTGTCACAGTTTGAGTTCCACATTGGATTTTTTTTTCTAATCTGAGCACAACATGCCCATTTCCTGAAGAGCAAAGTTAAAATTTAATTTTTGCAACAGTATTGTTGCTGTCTCATGGCCAGATTGTGTCCAATTTTGAGTGGGTTTGTAGAGGGTCATGGGGAATCTCCCTTCACTCTGCCCTCAAGGCAGAATCTAGGCACATTCCCATTGCGAATTGGTAGGCACTGTGTCCTGTGAATGCCACAGCTCGTGTTAGCCATCCAAAATGGGATGGAGAGGGACTATGGCTTTTATCCCTTAGCACTGGGCAAAAGAGCTAGCTAAGCACAGGGAAGCATACTCTGCACCTGATGCAAAGAGAGCAGAGCAGCTACTGTGTGTGTCCTTTAGCATCCTGTCCAATGCAAGAGCCAGAACCCGTCCCTTAGGATATAGCAATTCACAATCAGGACGGAAAGAGAGAGCAGGGGACCGTCTTTTAGTTCTTTGTTTACACAGCCCATAGCAGGGCCCTACGTGCTCTAGTGACACTGATGAAAAAAACAGTGAAATGTCAAAGTGAAGATCTTCACAAACACCCACTGAATCGACCCTCTGCTGTGAAGAGATGGATTTCCAGAGGGTTGTTTGTACATTTGTATTTTGTGTTAACTAGAAGCCAACTCTCTGTGCCATGAGTCTGAAATACTGGGACCATTCAATGTTTCCATGAAACTTGTCTTAATCAAGATACAATGCAGAAAAATAAAGAAGGATCTGAATACTTAGATGGGGTATTTGGGACTTTTGTCCTGAAATCAGGAGTGGTTTTGTGGAGGTGGAGGGGCGGGTGACCATCTGAGGCTGTGATTGGGGATACATTGACTCTACTTACTTCGCATCTTGTTGTAGAAAACATGATGAAGCTGCAGGCACTGTTAACTTTCAAGTTGCTCAGCATGGGAAGGGAATGGATAGCCTTTCCACCACTCTATAGCGTAGGCTGTTGGGTAGAAGAGCAAGGAATTCTTTTTTTCCAAAGGCCTTTACAGCACTTGATCTACAACCCAATGAATGGCATTGTTAATAATCTTCAGAGCTGCACGCAGCTGAGCCATCGTCAACATCAATCTGGGAATCGGTGTTTTTGCAGTAATCTTTTGTCTTGGTTTGCATAAGGTACTTTTCATTTGGATGATCAGTACTGTATGACTGTGGGAGTCTGAATGAATTCCTTGGCTAGTGTCATGTGGTGGTGCGGGCAGGAACAAGGAATGTACAGAGGCGGGTCTGGTGGTTTCAAGAAGGAAAGGTGTTTGTTAGCAATCCCTTATGGCAGCGATACAGCAGAGTCAGCACTAACTTGTTCACTTCTGATCAGCACCATTAGTAGCCATGTCGCTTGACCCTGTGGGGATGGGAGGAGTCATGCAGGGATGGCGGGGGGTGTGGGCATGGAGCAGCTGCCTTTTTCCTTGCCATGCTCCTTTGAGGATGTCAAAGTGGGGGGATAATCCTTCCTCAAGGACTCAGATTAACGCCTGACACTGCGCCCCACTGTGGAGAGGAAGGTTTTGCAGGTGTGGGCAAAGGAGCCAGTTAAATCACATGTCCTTATGGTTCTGGTGCTTGGGTGTGGGGATTGCAGAACAGTGTAAAAGGGGCACATGGGACCTCTGCGAACCAAGAGGTTAGGAGCAGCATTCCCAGTAGATCCACTGAATCAACCTATTCAGAGGTCCACATCCCTTTCTGGCCTCCCCAGTGCCTGAGGGAAGATGCTGTGGACTAAGCTCTGATCTCTCTTCCATGGCTATGTATGTCAGCAGTGATCCACAGAAGTCAGTGGAGTTAGAGCAGTATCGTACCTGAATAAGTGGGAAGGCCTTGTGTGAGGTGAACTTCGTGGAATTTCCTGGTCACTCCACTCCCATCCAGGGGGTTTTGTCTTGAGGAGATATGATCCGCCCCTTTGAGGAGAATCTCTGGCTACTCTAGACACAATAGGTTGTCAGTGGAAGATGGTGACTTTATCAGATGACAGTAATACACACCCTTCAAGAGTTCTTAGGGTGTGATCCAAAGCCCACTGAAGTCAATGGGAGCCTTTCCACTGACATCAAGCTGATGCTGGATCAGACCCTTAAAGCTTTTGATTTTTCATTCCTGTTGAGCTCAGAATTAAACAACTTGTGTGTTTCTTCTTCTTCTTACTTGAATGTGACAAGGTATTATGATTAAACTCCTGCAGGATTTCCGCTTTTAAAATTATTCTGTCTCTTAGGCGCAACTGTTCAAAGTAATGCTTTTTTGGCTGCTGACACCTTAAAATTGGCTAAATTACATTAAGGTATTGTTGCAGAAGGGGGAAATCAGCTCTGGGCCAACAGCTTGTATGTCAAGTCTTGAGTGAAAACAGTTCTGGAAAATATGGCTAATTATGGGAAGGTCTGTTGACCCTTTCCGTTAGCAGGTTGCTAATGGGCACAGAGCCAGTAGGAAATTTCTTTGTTAGGCAGCAAGCTTTTAAAATCTCTGCGGTATGTCGTATTCTGTGTTGCTCATGCTCTTCTTTTTACCAATGTGTTTTTCTCTCCTGAACTTGGTTGGTTTAATTTAAACAGCTCTAATGTACACACTTTACTGAAGCTCTTGAAGTCATTAAGTTGAGTGATCTATGCACAGTGTAGTACCAGCGGAGGATCTGACTGACATCCAGAGGGGTGTTTTTCACAGGCTCCTGTCTCTGCGCTGTTTGACATGCTGTAATCCATTTTAGTACTTTACTAGTTTATTTCATTAGCTTGGCACTCCTAGTTGAAATATAAAAGTGCATGCTAAAAAATCGATTACTGTCAATTTCCAGTGTATTCCAATTACACTACCTCTTACATGCCTGGGGATAATTGCTAGTCACTGAAAAGTTAGTAGGATGCCTTGGGCAATCAGATACACTTCACCTTTTGACTCCTTTTCCCATTTATATGGGGTCAGAGGTGCCCATGGTTCTTTGCCATTCCATAGCACAGATTCATAGGTCTTGGAGTTCTAGTCCTTTTCTCTTCAAACTTCTCCTGACAGAGTCTTCCCATCATATCCTCGGTCTTCCACATCCTTTCTGGCTGTCCTCTTCCTCCCATGTTTTCTTTGCTGGTCGTTCTCCCTTTCTTATCCCATGTCCAGCCCACCTCAAACATTCACTCTCCAGGCTATCTAACACTGAGAGTGCCAAGTGTTATTCCCCTTAATAAGTCTTAATTTCTACCTTCCACTTGCCTGCCATTCTCAGTATATTATTTTCTACTACCAGTGTCTTCTTTTCTTCCATTTCCATATGACCCACTATTTCCAAACCACAGAGCAGGCAGGGACAAACACATGCAGCATAGGGCATCCAGATAGTCAAAGTGAAGATCTGTGGCTCCTGCCCAGTGGGAGGTGGTGGCAGTGGACAATTTTGGTGGGGTGCCGGAGAGGTGCGTTACAGAAGGGCTTTGGAACGCAGCTGGATAGAGTGAGAGAAGAGTGCCCTTTGCACACCCTTCCATCCTCAACCAAGCACTCCCTCTTCCTTCTCTTCTCCCATCATCCCTATTCCCTCCCCTCTTTCAGAATAAAAACAAGGAAGGCACACCATTTTCTCTGATTCCAGCTGGGTAAATCCAGTTCTTAAACAGCTCTTAAAGCAACCTCTTGGGCTTTGTTTGGAGAGCTGATCCAGGACACAATTGCACAAGTGATGCCATAACATTTTCTTCAAAGATATGTTGGGCATTCGAGAAGGAGAGTGTGTGTATATTTCCAGCTGGAGATCCTGCCTTCCCCATCCTTCACTTACTACCTACATGCATGGGCTGTTCTCAGCCTCTGCTCATACTCACCTGTTTCTAGGTAAGTCCTTCACCCTGATATTGCACAATGAACAGTCATTTACAGTAAGCCTTGCCTGGGGCACAATGAAGGTCAAATATATGAACAACCCCCCCAAGAGGTACCAATAAAACAGGGCACCTGTGTTGCAGAGAGCGGATGTACTTTCGTCTTGACTGGGGCCTTTGTATCCAGAGATTTGGCTCTAAGCACATGGGTAGGGAGAAGAAATGAAGCTCTGTAGCTTACTTTTGGACTCTCTTGGCCTACTTTGGCCTCCCAGTTTACAATATTTTCAAATAGTTGAGATGGTCTCGTTTTGTTTTGGTGCAGTCAGCATTAGATAGAACAACCACCAGAAGCATTATTTCAAAAATCTTAGTGTTGGGCACCGTTGATTACCTGCTATTTTGATGTCTATGTAATTCCTGAGTAAATGCTACCAGCATAATAACCAGCATAGATCTCATGAAATCAATGGTCCAGGTTCTGTGGTATTGTGAATCAGTGTAGCTCAATCAATGGGCCCATATCCTCAGCAGAAGTAATTCATTGTAGCTGAGTCAATTGTTGCTTTATGCCATCTGAGAATCTGGCTTATTATTATGATTGCAGAATATTAATCATAACATTTAAAAGCAGATTGGACAAACACCTGTCAGGGCTGGTCTAGGTGTACTTAGTCTTATCTCAGTGCAGGGGGCTGGAGTAGATGGCCTCTCAAGGTCCCCTCCAATTTTACATTTTTATGATTCAATAATAATTAATAAGTTTATACAGTAGTCTGAATAGACATTGGAAATTCACTCTTTTGAGGTTTGCCCATCGGGTGTTATAAATAATATACAGTTTGGAAAGTTTTCTGTTTTTTAACAAATGATTTCAGCAGTGCATACTGCCCTGACATTCTTGGAACATAATGAACTGTATACAGATTATCACAAGTTAAAAGTGAAACAGTCATTTAAACAAGTATAAAAATAATTGCTCTTTAAAGTATTACTTAGATGTCTCTTTTCTGGGCTTAGTTAAAAATGCAAAAAACCACTGCAGTACTTTTATCTTTTGCTAAGTGCAATAGAAAATAGCCAACAATACACAGGGAGAAAAGCTCTTCCATTTTAGCATTGTTTTAAAGAAACAAAACTAATGTCCTGAGCTGACACTGAGAGACACACTAACCATTTACATCTATTTTTGTCTCTCCGTGCAAATTAATTACTAATTGTCATTTATGTGATGTGTTGAAATTAGTTCTTTCTTGCTCGTCATTGCCTTAGACGTCTTGCCTCCCACTTCTTAAGGAGGTCAGGGCTTCGGCCGCCTCTTGCATCCCAAATGAGGTTTGTCAGTTAAGCGTAGCAAAATCTAATCTCTTCCAGAGAAAAAGAAGAAAACAAACCAGAAAATGATCTGATTTTCCAATTTCATGGCCAAGGTTACCCTGGGAAGTGCCGAAAGTGGCATTTAGAGCCCGTAACTAAGGTGGCATGCCAAACTAAGCACTAATAACGGCGCAGCCGTGTGGAAAGATACCGCTTTAACCATTTTACAGTTGCTAAGTGTGAAAATTGTAGTGTGGGCAAGCTGCTGAAATCTGCGGCAATTGGTTCAAAGAGCTGGAACTGATGCTCGACGAGAAAACATTCTTGGGCTCTGTAACTCTTAACCACTGATGAAGCCGGCGTCTGCTTTCGCTGTTCAAACATAAAGCTGAACAGCTTCATTAAAGATAGAGCTCTTTTCGGTGGGAATAAAAAACAAGCCACTGCTGCCCTGCAAGACTCCCCCTAGGTTTTATTTTGAGCAGTTTAGCATATTTTAGCACATGTTAGCAAAACACATCCTAACATTGGACCTGGTGGACGGGCGTTGTTGATGTGATGCTGGCTTTTCATACAGCTCTAACATTGGGGGAGAAATAAGTGACTGACTGTGGTTTAGTAATAATACAGTTCCCTTCATAATGAGGAAAAACTAGGAAAATACTTGAGCGTTCTGTACCAGATGAAGAGATACTACGGTGATTAAAAATGTTTTTATAGATCAGCGGAAGGGCCCGCAGGTTCCCAAACAGCCCCCACAACCTGGCCACTACTGGGCAGCTCACCCAGAACTCCTAGAAGAGAGGGGGTAGCAGAACTCTGGCCCCTACCGGAGGTACCATCCACGAGGATCTTGATTGGAAGGATGATGACCAGCCCCAGTGAGTGGCCACACCAGACTGTTTAAGCCAGAAGGAGGCACAGGAAGTTGTCTGAGCAACTGGGAGACTTCCTGCTGTAGCAGACCTGACTCTTGCTGATTCCTGGTTTCTGATTCTGGGTCTTACCGAGGCTTGGTTCCTGGACTCTGATTCTGGCTCTTGCTCTCTTGGACTCTGGCTCTGACCACTAGGGCTGAGCGCCCCTGCGCCGACCACTAGGTCAGACTGTCTACGTACCGGTCCTGACAATCAGTGATTTTCCAGCCTTGTCATGTTGTGGGCTACTCCTTAAGGGAGAGGATTTCTCTCAAAAGCTGCTTTCCCCTTCCACTCAACATCCCTGCACCATACAGGCCCTGATCCTGCAAAGGCTTATGCCTGTGTTTAACATTACACATGGCAAATAGTCCCACTGAAGTGCATATAGTTAAGCGTGTGCATAAGGCTCTGCAGGAAAGGGGGGCTTAAAGCACTTGATCACATGACAAAAGCAGTATTAAGGACAGTATTGAAAAACAAGCCGGAGATGAGCGTGTAATTTCTCTCGGCTGCTTTGCGCTAGAGCTGGTGTAAGATTTTTTTTAAAAATTCTGTTTCATTTATTCAATGAATATTATTGTCTTTTGTCAAATAAATTGATGTCTCGTATCCGACCACGTATGGCGCCAGTCGAACCCCACCACAAAGATTAATCAAATAACTTGTTCAATAACCTCCCCATCCCAAAGGGCCAGGTCATCTCCTCCTGTGTTAAAGCCCAGCACAGGGGCTTTTGGTAGGAGGCAATCTCCTTACGCAGATCCCCTTCCTCCCACATTGTTCCATCAATGGGCTGGAGTTTGCTCCATCCCACAGAAAATACACCGGGCCCATCCCGAAGCCATGCAGTTGCCACATGATGCCTGGGTCATCTGCTCAGAGGCCCTGTGCCTGCAGAACACCTCAGGCACCCAGTCAGCCCCTGTCCCTGCATGGCCCCATTGAAGCCTGGCATACAGGCCTCCATCATGACTGAAGCAGCATTGCAGAACTCCTGCAAGTTCTGGAGAGACAGGGTTGAGTACTGCTGCCTCAAACTGCAATGGATATATTTTGACTTCAGATGACATGTCCCTGTGCATCTCAGCATATGCCCCAGGAGAACGCATTTCGTTTCATACTGCTGCTGTTGTAGCTGGTTAATGGGCCAGAGGCAGGGCTCACTGGACACAATTCTGTGGCATGCATTCTGTTGGAGTTCAGACTAGATGATCATGAGAACCCCTACTGGCTTTAGGAGGGAAACGAGCTATTGAATCTTGAAAAGCAATGTTGGCACAAGAACAAATGGAGATAAACTGGCCATGAATAAATTTAGGCTGGCAATTAGAAGGAGGAAGGAGGATTTGAAACAACCTCCCAATAGGAGTACTGGGGACAAACAACCTCACTAGCTTTAAGACGGATTTTGTTTCTGTGTGGGATTATATGATGGGACTGCCTGCGATAGCAGGGTACTGGAGTCCATGATCCAGGAGGTCCTGCCTAGTGCTATATTCCTTACAGCCTATGCACATATGAAACCTTTGGGCATAAGGCACCATAGGTCTGATCCAAGTCAAAGGTAGTGGCTGCATTTTTCCAGCAGTTTTTGAAAATCAGATCATTTAAGTGCCTAAGTATGGACTTAAGAGCGTAACTTTACAAACCTATTTTTGAAAATCTTGTCCTGGGTCAATTTGTATTGCTGTGTTTCTTGGTAAATTAGTACTGCAGGTCACGGGTACTGATGAGCCCTGACTGTATTTGAACATTTGTTTCTAACCTCTGGTTTAAAGGAGGGTACTGTGCACCAAGCTCAGCTAGGGAACTCTCAAGAGTTAGTAAAAAGAAAAAAGAAAAGGAGTACTTGTGGCACCTTAGAGACTAACCAGTTTATTTGAGCATGAGCTTTCGTGAGCTACAGCTCACTTCATCGGATGCATAGCATATCGTGGAAACTGCAGAAGACATTATATACACACAGAGACCATGAAACAAAACTTCCTCCCACCCCACTGTCCTGCTGCTAACAGCTTATCTAAAGTGATCATCAAGTGATCATCAAGGAAGGCCATTTCCAGCACAAATCAAGGTTTTCTCACTCTTCCCCCCCCACACACACACACAGACACACATACAAACTCACTCTCCTGCTGGTAATAGCCCATCCCTCTTTGAAACCTCTCTTTATAATGCGCATGATAATCAAGGTGGGTCATTTCCAGCACTAATCCAGGTTTTCTCACCCCCCCCCCCACACACACCCCCTCCAAAAACCACACACACAAACTCACTCTCCTGCTGGCAATAGCTCATCTTACAATGTGCACAGCAATAATCCAAGTTTAACCAGAACGTCTTGGGGGGGGGGGGGGGGTTTGTAGGAAAAAAACAAGGGGAGATAGGCTACCTTGCATAATGACTTAGCCACTCCCAGTCTCTATTCAAGCCCAAATTAATAGTATCCAATTTGCAAATGAATTCCAATTCAGCAGTTTCTCGCTGGAGTCTGGATTTGAAGTTTTTTTGCTGTAAGATAGCGACCCTCATGTCTGTGATTGCGTGACCAGAGAGATTGAAGTGTTCTCCGACTGGTTTATGAATGTTATAATTCTTAACATCTGATTTGTGTCCATTTATTCTTTTACGTAGAGACTGTCCAGTTTGACCAATGTACATGGCAGAGGGGCATTGCTGGCACATGATGGCATATATCACATTGGTGGATGTGCAGGTGAACGAGCCTCTGATAGTGTGGCTGATGTTGTTAGGCCCTGTGATGGTGTTCTCTGAATAGATATGTGGGCACAGTTGGCAACGGGCTTTGTTGCAAGGATAGGTTCCTGGGTTAGTGGTTCTGTTGTGTGGTATGTGGTTGTTGGTGAGTATTCGCTTCAGGTTGGGGGGCTGTCTGTAGGCAAGGACTGGCCTTTCTCCCAAGATTTGTGAGAGTGTTGGGTCATCCTTCAGGATAGGTTGTAGATCCTTAATAATGCGTTGGAGGGGTTTTAGTTGGGGGCTGAAGGTGACGGCTAGTGGCGTTCTGTTATTTTCTTTGTTAGGCCTGTCCTGTAGTAGGTGACTTCTGGGAACTCTTCTGGCAGCAGGACAGTGGGGTGGGAGGAAGTTTTGTTTCATGGTCTCCGTGTGTATATAATGTCTTCTGCAGTTTCCACGATATGCTATGCATCCGATGAAGTGAGCTGTAGCTCACGAAAGCTCATGCTCAAATAAACTGGTTAGTCTCTAAGGTGCCACAAGTACTCCTTTTCTTTTTTCTTTTTACGAATACAGACTAACACGGCTGTTACTCTGAATCAAGAGTTAGTATAATTTTTTTGTTGAGATTTCTATTTATGGGTTTTTAATGCATTTCTGCCATCGCATCTTTTCTCCTAACGGCTCAGAGTCTTGCCTTTTAAATGTGAAGATCCGAATGTAATAACTTTAGAGGACAAAATGCTGAGTTGCCAGCAAAGCAATAAATCACATTTGCACAAATTCCTTGCATAGAAATAATCACATGCAATGTCCATGTGTCACATTTGCAGAAAGAGAAATGTACTGTGTCACCTTCCTTACTGTTGATTTTAACAGAAGAATGAAAACTGGCGTACTCTCACAGAGTCACATGCTCTCCTGTCTCAAGGGAAATCAAAATAGATCTCCCATCATATTGCAACACATGCCAGAGCATCCACTACAAAGCCTGAGTAGAGTCTGGAGCAGGAGGGCAGGTGATGTCCATTGTTGTAGCAGCTGCATCCTTCTGTTCCAGTTGTGAATGGTACTCATACAATTGTGAAGGGGATCTTTGTAAACGCCCTGACTTAAAATTTGAAAACAGCTGTCCCCCAGAGCAGATGTGCCACCCATTCCCACAAAACAGGTCCAAGGTCTGCGGAAATCTGGGAAGAGTCAAGTCAAAGCCAAAGCGAAAGTACTATGCATGCTGCCCTAGAGGAGCAACACTGGCCACTTCTGAAGACCTCTAGACAACATTTTTTGCCTTCCTTTGCAGCATGGGTCACTTGCAGGTTTAAATAGTGTAAAAGGTGGATTCTCTGTAACTTGGGGTCTTTAACTCATGTTTTGAGGACTTCAGTAACTTAGCCAGAGGTTGGGCGTCTATTATAGGAGTGAGTGGCTGAGGTTCAGTGGCCTGCAATGTGCAGGAGGTCAGACTAGATGATCATGATGATCCTTTCTGATCTTAAAGTCTATGGCAATATCAGGATTTCAGAATCTGTCTGCAAAGGTCCGTGGGCTGCTTTTGGATTTTGTCTTCCATCACAAGGGGTTTGGAAAGGTTTGCTGCATATAGAATCATAGAATATCAGGGTTGGAAGGGACCTCAGGAGGTCATCTAGTCCAACCCCCTGCTCAAAGCAGGACCAATCCCCAATTTTTGCCCCAGATCCCTAAATGGCCCCCTCAAGGATTGAACTCACAACCGTGGGTTTAGCAGGCCAATGCTCAAACCACTGAACTATCCCTCCCCCCCAAAAGCTTCTGCACCCGAACAGGGACTTGAACCCTGGACCCTCAGATTAAAAGTCTGATGCACTGCTGACTGAGCTATCCGGGCACTCTTCTATTCACCATGAGCTCTGGTATTTGTAATGAAGCTTCTACAAGAAGTTTCTAAGACCTAGTCCAAAGTCTGCTGTTGTCAACCGAAAGACTATCACTAGTTCAGTGGGCTTAGTATCAGAGTCATAAGGTTTAGCATGGGTGTTTCTAGCCATGTCCATTGTCAGCTACTGCAAACATTTTTCTCATGTCTAGATAGTGTGATATGTATTAGCTGGCACAGCTCTGTTTTTCTGTCTAGCTTCTTCAAACTACCTGATTTACTTAGTTGATGTCGTTGTGCATTGAATGGGCCATGAGAATCAATCAGGACATGATTTTGACATCCTCACCAATGGACTGTGGCATTCCTACAAGAGGAGCAAGCCAATGAAAAAGGAGGAGACTTTTCCCTGCATTTGAATATCTTGTGTCCGTCCTTTGAAAAACCCCTGGGGAGGGTGAAACTGAAGTTCAGAAGGGGGCTCAATGAGTTTCCCGAGGGCGAAGAGGACACAGATTCCACGAGCCAGCTGAACCCCATGGGAAAAGAAGCCTCTTGCAGAGAGCCATGGCTCTGGGTGTTCTTCAGAACCCCTCCTCCTGGCAGTTCCCTCGCAAGCCATGGGGCCGTTGCCTGACCACAGTGTACCTGCACCCTCCATGGGGAGAGGATCAGGTGGGACAGAAGTCAATGTTGCTTTGATGAGCGTTCACTGAAGCTGATAATTCTGGTGAAGGCATCATTGCATTCAGACAGGAGCAAGCAACACTGAGCAGCTGTTCTCCAAATCCGTCTTCCTTCATGCCCAGTGGTAATTGTATCTGTTCTTGGCATGGATTCGATGCCCCACCATGGAATCAGCAGTGTAACTCTTTAAATGACACCCCCGCTCAGGGGTCTCACAGCGCTTGTTCTCCCAGGGTGGAACGTGCTGTGTGTACTTGGGAATATGTTGAGTTTAGCTGTTTGTCCACATTTTATAATGCTCTGGTGGTCAACGCATCTTGTTTTGAAATGCCCAGAATCTTTGCCATCATGAGTCCCAGCCCTAGCAGGGCTAACTCAGCCCTTCATCATTCGGACATAAGTTGATTGGGATCCATGCACTTGATTCTGTGTGTGGAGCCTTCCAACGACAGTTTTACAGAATGAGCTCCTTCATGTTTGTTCTGGGTAGATGAGAAGGAGGAGATTTTTCAAAAGCTCTTAGCGCTGGCCTCGCGCTGCCCCCATTGAAGTCAATTTGCCACTTTTGTCTTTGCAGAGCATCACATCCAGGATACAGTGGAGCATTTTAGGAAAGCACTGGCTTGCTTTGTGCCCTAGGGGAAAAATCCCCTGCCCTCTGCTGTTGTGTATTCACTGTGGTGGCACTGCTTTGGCTGCTCCCTGCCTTCTGCCCTGGGAAGGTCTGCATGTCAGTAGTGTGTACAGTGTATGCTCTGTAAAATGCTCAGTGAGTCTTGGGGATGACAAATATTCTACACAAGTAAAATGTTACTAGGGCCAGATCCTCAGCGGGTGTAAATCCTTGTGGCTTCACTGAAGTCGGTGGAGCTCAGCTGATTTAGGCTGAGGCACTGATCCTTAGTTCTAATTTTAACATGTGCTAACTGGAATTAAATGCAGGCTGTCAAATGAACCTTTCTGGCAACTTTTTGGGATAAAAGAGAGAGGGATGTTTCATCTCTAATGCCATGACCAGCTCCTCAAATTCTATTTTCTAGAACCTTTCTGAGTTCTATAGTATTCTGTGGAACGCAGTCTGGGAAAAGAAATATAAATGTAAGGTACTGTGTTTTGTTTGGCTGCCTTGCTGTCTCTTTCACAGTGCAGGGAATGAGCAGGTGTAGCCCTAGGTGAAGAGAGGTTGAAGACCAGTATGTGGCTTTTGCACCATGGCTTTTGTACATGTTTGCTGTGTTTTAATTGTGAGTGCAGCATTGGTGGTGCTGGGGAAATCACATCAGCAGCAATGTGATATACACTGTATGCAGAGTTAGATCAGCTGAATGATGTTCTCTTTCCGTCCGGAAATCGCCAGTTCCATGCTCTAAAAATAGTATTCTAGAGCTTTAGATTGTGAAACCTTTTCTTGAGCAGCCACCCCAGAAAAGAGCAAAAATAAATAAGGTGGGATGAAATTGTACGAATCGCTGGGGATACTTTACTTGGCCATATGTTTACAATGTGGGGAAAGTTGCCAAGGGCCATTCTTATTGCAGGTTTCTCTGTGTTATTAGTCTGCAATATTATAATTAATACCATTTCATTTGTATTACCTTAGCACCTATGAGCCCCAGTCATGGGCCAGTGGCCCATTGTGCTAGGGACTGTACAAACACAGAACAAAGAGACAGGCCCTACCCCAAATAGCTTACAATCTAAATAAGCTTGTTTGTTTAAAAAAATCCTTCTGACACTACAGCCTGCTGAGATTGTCAAAGTAAAATATCACTAAGCGTTGACTTGGTTTTACATTTTCAAAAGTTCATAAGTGTTGTTTAGGGGCCTAAATCCCAAGGATTTAGGGACTTAAACTCCTAAGTGAGTTAGGTGCTTTTGAAAATGTTGCCCTAGGTTGGCACAATATTAGAGTAACTCTCTGCAGGGTCAAAAAAAGGCAGTGACAATGTGTTAATAGTACTGATTTTGCAGGGACATATTCACTATTAAAACCCTTCACCCTGCAAAATGTGTATTTGCAGATAAATTAATGAAGGGCTTCTGAAGCCCAGAGGAGAGACCCACCTATCTTGCAGCACTGATGTGGTCCTAGCATGACCCTGATGGACATAGATACAGACTTCAGGAAAGAAGGCGTTTGTCATAGTCTCTTTGTCTGGGTTGACTTCGTGTAACTGTGATCATGCAATGAGCACAGGACACATGAGTAACAACAGCCCTTTAAAAAATATTCGCAAATAATGAGGCGTTAGCTCCTAAACCACCTAGAGAAGCAGCATCTGTTCATTAAGCCTCGTGCACTTGAATTCAATACAACAGCATAAAAAGACAGGGCAAGTACTAATTAAGAAGCCCATTAATAATAAAATTTGACTCCTCTATAGAAATGAAATTGATCCATACTGCAAATAAAGTCTGTTTATTTTTAAGAACAAATTGAGTTCCTCTGAACTTTGACAGGTTTCAGAGTAGCAGCCGTGTTAGTCTGTATTCACAAAAAGAAAAGGAGGACTTGTGGCACCTTAGAGACTAACAAATTTATTTGAGCATAAGCTTTCATGAGCTACATGAAACCGATGAAGTGAGCTATAGCTCACGAAAGCTTATGCTCAAATAAATTTGTTAGTCTCTAAGGTGCCACAAGTCCTCCTTTTCTTTTTGTAGGTGCTGTATTGACACCTTAGCTTAATTTCAGACATGCTCAGTAAGGTATTGTATGTACCCTCCTGGAGATTTTATCCAGTCAGCAATTAACCTTGTGTTCTGAACAGGGCCGGATTTACACCTTATGCGCCCGTAGGCACAACATCTTCAGCGCCCCCCCCCCCCCACCTATAGCTGACCTTCATGTTGCACACAGCTTTAGAGCGGTAAGATGTTCCAAGAATGCAGGTGCCCCTACTATGCCTCACTGGAAATCCGGCCCTGGTTCTGAACCCACTTTGTGAGAGTCCCTTCCCTAGGTAAGAGATTTCCTGGTTACCAGGAACACTGGACATTTGATTTTGTATTTCTGGACATTTTTCAAACTGATGGAGCACCTCTGGCAGGGAATAAAAAAAGGTTTGATCAGTCTGGGAAAAATATATAAAAATGAAGCTATCTGATATTTAATACATGACACACTTGAATGACCTCTCACTGCTAGGGGGTGAGATGAGGGTCAGAATATATGTATGTGGATGATATAAATAAATACCTCTCATCAAAATGACAGAGCAGCACCATCTGGTTAATACTATATGTTAGGGAAGGACGGATTTCAGTACTGTGGCATTTTATCCTACTTATTTTACATTTTTCCTTGACGGTGATTGTTAAGTTTCAAGCTTCAAGCATCCCACTGCTTCTTGACATTGTTTCTAAGGGTTTTTAAGGATTTCTCCTGGTATCTTTTTTGTTAAACTCCGCATGATCATGGTGTCTTGAAATAAGGGTATGACGAGCGCCTCTATTGGCTACCTTCTGCCCCTTTGCACATTTCTTCATAACCATTTGGCTAGAATCACCCCGGTATAAGCATGATAGGGGTGAATTTAGTCCATTGACTTCAGTGTGATTGTACAAGAGTAACTATTGGCTCGATGTATTGCAATCTAGCGTTGGCATTCTAGGATCATTTGTATAACTTTATAATTGCTTGTTAAAGAAAGGTTAACAACAGCTTTCAATTCCGGCACTATCTGAATTTAGTATGTCATTATATTGCTGTACCGTTATTGTTTGACTTTGTTCTGTGTCCTGGGCACAGACATTTCTCTTTCAGACTTCTGACCAAGAGCCAAAGAAGAAGCTGCCCTCAGTTAATCTAAACTAGGTTTTGCACTAAGGTCACTGCATGATGGGACAGGATTTTTGGAGGTTAATGTTGTGAGGATATGAAAAAAGTTCATGCATCATCAGTAACACTCATAGCATGTATGTTGTTACTACAGCAAGTCAGAGAATGAATGAAAGAAACAGACTTATTACATTTCTTTGGTAGAAATTTACCAAAACCCCACTGTATTTTGATAAATGTTTTTGGTGTTTTCACAGGTTGGAAATTTTCAATCAAAATTAACATTTAGGGCAAAAATGTTCATTTAGGAAAAAAAAATGATGGAAAGTTTTCAGCCAACTGTAGTTATTGCTGAGTCTTGGTGTTTTGATAGAAGGAGATCCAAGTAGCCCCTGACCCAAAAGAGACAACAGTTTCACCACCATCAGCAGCTGATGGTTCCTCTTCCTTGTTCCTCGTCTGACATGTAGCATTTCCCATAATTGACTGACTTTTGGGGTCACTTTCCTCTTGCAGTGAGGGTATCTCTCTGCTGAGCGGATCCTTATTTCCGTTTGACTTTTCCTGAGTTGCCTCTCCTAGTTTCACCAGGGATAAGATGACAAGGTGAAAGGTGTAGACTCCCACTGCAACCAAATAGAGTGCACCCAACATCATCTTGACAAAAAAGGAATTACAGAGCTGGGTATTTTGCTGTTACAGGGAGAAATTTATGTTGGAGGTGTTGTGGGTAATGGTTTTCTTTCCTTTCTTGCCTCTAAAGATCTAAAGACCATGAACTAAAATGTAGAGATGACACTTTCTAATGATGATGTAACCGTCATGAGGCATAGATGTGAGAGAAATGTTCTCCCTATCCAGAGACAGTTCAGTTCCTATGGCGACAGGTGAAATCACATCAAATTGCTCACCCAGTACACCAGCACTGAAGGAGGCAGAGAGAAAATTCAAATTCTCTTTCTGTATGCCTCATGCAAATATGTAGTTTCCTCCTATCAGCACAAGGGCACATTACACAGATTGCAGGAGATACTCAGGACTTTTCAGCCCTCACTGCAACAGAATTGCTGATTAGTTCCTTTTCTGTAAGCTCAGATTCAATGTTTCCATCCCTGACAATGCCCACCAGTTGCATCATCTATCCAGAGATAATCTGTTGATGTGAACTGATCATTCAATCAATTCACATCAGGGTGGCTTGTCCCTAAAATCCCCCCATGTCACTATGGTAAATAGATTAGTGGGAGCCCCAGGCTGGAAGATAGATGGAAAATGTGGAGGTTCTAGTTTGTTTTCAGATATAGGCACGTCTGCTTGTTCTTGAGTGCTAGACGTGTGTGTCTCACAGTTACAGTATGCCCAGAAGAGCAGTCCAAAACTGAGGTCTCAGGGTGTTTTGCTGTCTGTGCATCTTACCCAAAGCTCATTCCCCCTCCCCCACCACTCGTGTTTTACTTTGATGAGAGCAGTCCCTCCAGTTCCCAGCCCCAAGAGGATTCAAGGTAACTAGTCTTTTTAGGTGAACAGAAGACTCTCTCTCATGGCTACATGAAAGAGCTGTACCACTGTAAAGACAAAAGCATTCCAAAATGGATTCTAATTGGCCTTTTGTTTTGGCCAGTAGCCAGTGGGTGTCCCTGGTGTCTCCAGACCTGCAGGGCATGTCTCTTATGGGATAATGCACTGACCGCAAAATGAATTCTGGTTGCTGCTTAATCTTTGCTTCTTTCTTAATCTTTCTTTTCTTAATGTGGCCATCTCCATTCTTCTCCTTGTGTCATGCACTCAATACCTGCAAAATGAATGGAGTAAAAGGGTTTCTCATCTCCTTTGTAACAGCAGGTTCACCTCTGGCTCATTTGCTGGTACTGCATCAAATATATGCTCATGGCAACATACGGAAAGTGCTACAATGGCTATTTACTGCACTGCATATCCCAATCGTAGAGGCTTGCACATTGGATTTTAGTAAGTTTATTTGCTTCAAGAACATCAGGCAAATTTAACTATAAGCAAACTACCGAACGAAGGGACCTTTATCTGCAAGGGGGTCCTCCAGCTTAAGTCCTCCAGCTGCAGTGCTCACAGTTGTTATAGGAGGTCAGGGACATGTTTGGCATTTGCCACCCATGCACACAAAACTTCCACTGAGGGAGGGCTTCAGTATGTTTTTTTTTCTCTTTTGAAGACCTTGTTAGAGACCATGATTGTCTTGCCACCCAGTAACAGTCCAATAATGAGAAGCTTTTGATGGCTGTCATTCTGCGAGAGAAGTGAATGAAGTTAGATGACAGTGATAAATTGCTTGCCATGTTAGCTGTGGAAAGGGTTAGGACAGGGCAATTGTTTGCCTGAAGCAGTGTGGAGCAGGTGCACATCCACCTTCACGCAGTAATAGGAAGTGTATTATCTTGCTCTTAATCCGTGCGTCTGGGTGGGAGAGCGCGAGCGAGGTGCCAAATATTGCTGGCCAATTCTCATGTAATGGGAAACCTTGGAAGGTGCCTTGTTTGTAACATGCAGCAGTATGTTAATTTCTCCAGGAAACCGTGTAGGGCCAGATTCCCAGAATGATGGAAGTCAGTGTCAAAGCAACAGAATTGTGTTTATTTGCCACAGCTGAGTGCCTGGCTCTACATTTCTTTTCCTCTAAACCCACTGTTTCCCCTCAATCCCTTCCTCCTTCCCCTAGTTCTTGCGCACACACACACACACACACACACACACACACTCTTCCCCTCCCATCTTGCTCTAGCGTTTCCTCATAGTTCTCATGCTCTTTCTGTTCCCTACTCCCACTCTAGTCCTGTCTTTTTTATATTGATAATTTATTCATTTTTTCAGCTACAATAAATATAGCCTAATACAAGATTCACCGTAATACAGAAATTAAGTAAACTAAAGGAAAGGGGAGGGGAAGCGACATATCTACCCTCAGTATCTGTATTACTCATGGACCTCTAAAAAGTCAGCCCTAATTGCTTTGAATTTTTTGATTTGTCCCTTTCCGAGAAATGCCGATCATTCTTAGCTGTGAGGTCAGCCATACCACTGAGCCAGGCATCAATATTTGGTAGGGAGAGACTTTTCCAGGATTTTTGCAGGATGAATTTTTTAGCGACCAACGCTGCACATTGGAACCAAGCTGCCTTGCTACTAGGTAACCTCCAGGTGTTAGGAATATGTCCAAGAACAAAACTTAAGAGGGAGGGCTCCAACTTAGCATCCAGTATCAGATTGGTCCTTTGACCCACCTCATTCCAGAAATTCTCGATACAGGGGCACTCCCAAAATAGCTAATGTTTCCAACAGTGGTCAGCATTTATGAGGCCCATTACCATTAGCCTATGTGGGGACCAGTATATTTGAAAAAGCGTCTTTTGGTGAATTAGTCGTAGTCTCGGGTCTATAGTTGCTTTTTTAATATTAGATTCAATTGTAATTCCATTGGGTCAGAGACAGTTGGGGATTCAAATCTGTATTCGAAACGACTCTCAAATTGTCAATCTTTTGGCAGAGTTAGTTGGGCCAGAAAATGGTAAAAGGCTACTGCTGGCCAAGTAAATCCAGGAAGTTTCCTCCAAAATAATAAAAGTTCTGGAGGTTCTGGAACTCGCAGTGCCTCTGGTCCAAATACATTTGTAAGTAAATGCTTCAATTGGAGCTATTTCCATGCTCCGGAACCAAATTCTTGCTGAAGATCTACAAATGGTTTATCATTGTCAATTAGCTGCATCCAATGCCTCCAAGTCAAGGGTTTGCTACCAATTTTAAGGAAAGGATTGCTCCATTGAACCACCTCGACATGGGCGAATGGATGGAAGCAGAACTTTTTAGATAAGTTTGACCAAGCTTGCCTCACAGTTGTTATTGTGGGAACTCTGGAGCCATTATATCTGTAATAATTTGATCCTACAATGCCTGAAAGTGGGAGAGGGTTTACCAATTCTCATTCAATCTGAACCCAGGTGGGGTCTGCGTGGTCATATCTAACAGTCACAAAGATGCTTGGCTTAACAAAAAGGAGATATGATAACTTTTCACGTTGGAAAATGAAATCCCTCTAGAGCTAGGGGGAGCTGTAATTTGTTCAGAGATCTTACCTGCACCCCAAAGGAACATTCTAAAAATATTTTTGAATTTCTTAAAATAATTTTGAGGAATAGAAACAGGGAGATAGATGCCTCAGGACATACAGTAGAACCTCAGAGTTATGAACACCAGTGTTACGAACTGACCTGTCAACCACACACCTCATTTGGAACCAGAAGTACACAATCAGGCAGCAGCAGACAAACACACACACACAAAGCAAATACAGTACAGTACTGCGTTAGTGGTTAGGTGGTCTGTAGTAGACCCCTATCATGACATCAGCCTTGTTTTTCACCCCTTTTATCCTTACCCAGAGACTTGCAACAGGTCTGTCTCCTATTTTCATCTCAACCTCAGTGCAAGTGTATACATCTCTGATTTACAAGACAACACCTCCTCCCTTTTCCCCCTGCCTGTCCTTCCTGACCAAGCTGTACCCTTCTATACCAATATTCCAGTCATGTGTATTATCCCACCAAGTCTCTGTGATGCCAACTATGTCATTGGAATAACTACATCGTTCTAGTTCTTCCTGTTTATTCCCCGTACTTCTTGCATTGGTATTCAGACATCTAAGATACTGGTTTGATTCCCCCTATGTTCCCTCTTGTCTCTCTTCTGTCCCTGCTATAATTCTTCCCCCAGATTCTGACCCTTCACCCAGGTCTCCATGTTTTGGACTCACCTGTGGGCTTTTGTCTCCTGCCCCCATCAAACCTAGTTTAAAGCCAGCCACACTAGGTTAGCAGTCTGTATCCAAAGATACTCTCCATTTTCCTCGTTAGGTGGATCCCACCTCCACTTAGCGTTCCTTCCCAGAACTGCATAATCCAAAGTCTTTCCCAGGTTTAGGAATAACTGAAAGTTACAGCTTCCCTTAGAGTAGGCTCATTGTTGGCCTCATTGAACATATTCGATAATCTAGGTGTTAAAATTCCAGAGAACTTTTTATAAAATTCAGTAGGGAACGCATCTGCACGAGGAGTGTTTCCGACCTTTTTGTCTTTTACAGCCTGAGTCAGTTCTGCAATTTCTAGAAGGGCACCTAAAAGTTCCTTCTGAGATTTAGAGATCCGTGGCAGAGACAATCCACTAAAAAAGTTACGTAGGGCATCTTTATGGATGGCCTCTTTAGCTAAATATCATTTTGAATAAAACTGCTGAAATTGTTTATTAATATCTGACTGTGCTGTGTATAATTTATCAATACTATCATGAATGGCAGCAATCTTCTTTCTGTTAGCATTTGGCTTAAGCCTGTATGCCAACTGCTTGGCTCTCTTGCCAGATCCCCAGTAGTTTTGCTTCAAACAGAATAAAGCAAACTCAGCCTTTTGGGAAAGAAGCTTGTTGATTTAATAACTTAGACTGATGAGGGTTATGAGTTTCTCTGGGGAGGGGGTAGAAGCATAGTCTACGTCGAAGGTCTTACTTTCCTTCGCAAGGATATCAATTCTCTGTTCTCTCCATTTCTTTTTTAAAGTTGGAATAAGAGATAATATGGCCTATGACGAAGGCTTTAAAGCTTCCCAAAGTGTGGCAGCTGATGAAACAGTGGGAGCATTTATTTTGTTTATTTTTAAATCTAACTCCTGCAGGACAGAGTTAACAAATGATGTTTCAAACTGCAGAGAAGTATTTAATCTTCACATTTTAGTTGGGGGTGCATGCCCTGGGGACTTACATGCCATATGTATTAGAGCCTGGTCAGATGTAGCACCAGTACCAATGCCACAATCAGTGACAGAATTGATCAAGTCTTAAGACATTAAGAAATAGTCCCATCTTGAATATGTTGAAAGAGTTGCAGGAGAACAAAACCAAACCAAATCTACAGTCTCTGACCATAGGATCACCTGATTTCCACACACTTTATAAGCCTAAATCAGCCATGTATGTTTGAAGTACTCGATGAGTATTGGTATTTCTTTGTAGAGATGGAGAAGATTGATCAAGGACTGGGTCTAGAGTTTTGTTAATGTCTCCAGCTAACGGCTGCTACTCTGAAACCAATAATTAAGATGGTGGTTCATGTCATTATGATCATCCTGATTTGGTCCCCAGAGATTGGCAACGGTGATTATAAAATTGCCAGTTTCAGCCTGGAGTTCAATAAATCTGCCCTCATTTTCAGACCTTGTGCTCAATATATGAATAATCAGGCTATTATGTAGTATTCTAGCAATGCCCCTTGCTTTAGACTTAAAGCAACTGGAAACTGGGAGCCCTACCCCATCTCTATTCCAGCTTTAAGTTCTGTCAGATGCGTCTCCCGTAGCACGGTGATGTCAGCATTCTCTCTTTTAAGCACTGGGTACATATTTTTTCCTTTTAATAGCTTTAATAAAACCCTTTTATATTCCAGGAAACACACTGAATTACCTGAGCCATCATTTTAAAAAATATACACTCTATAATAGAAGGTTGCTTTGTCAATAAATGAGAAATGGCAAATTTTCCTGAGCGGCATACGGTCCTTGCATATCTAATCAGCACAAGTTATATAGTCCAGGGTAGGGTGTTGCTTGCTGATACATACTCTACCCAGTGAGAAGGAAATTCCCAGCATAGGCAGGCAATGGGAGGGGGGCAGAAAGTGAAGAAACCAAAAGTGAAAAGATAGTGGAGAGAGCAATACCCATTAGTACCATCCAATCAGAAAGAAGAATCTGTTTAAATAGTTCAACCCTGTCCCCCACATTTGACACACGAAGCGGGGCGGGGCAGGGGAATCAGGTGAAACTTGGAGATCCTTATAGTCCCTGGGGCCCCAAACATTTCAACTATAGTTATTCATCTAATACCAATAGACCTCGAGACATTAGTCCATAATGACACACCGTCTAATAAGGCAAGGACTGAAAACATAATTACTAATCAAATGATTGATTTTACATTGATGCTCCTTTCCCATGAGTTAAGGCCATAGGAAGTAATTGATAACCCCTTAACCCTTCAATGCCAATGGGTGGGTGGGGGGTGGGAAAAGAAAAGGAACTAACACATCAGTGTGAACTAGTACCCATCAACTTGTTTGAGGAGCCATATCAGCTCTCCGAAAGCAGTACATAAATTCTGTATGGGTGAATCCTTCCATCGATGTCTCCTCTTGCGAAGGAGGAGTTTGCAGATTTTGGAAGTATATTTCTGCCTCCTGAGAGGAACTGAATGAAACTATGTTCTCACCATTCTTAATAGGGAGTGTTTCCATGTATTTAATAAAATACTTCCAAGTCCATCTTCCTGGCCAATTATTTTGCTTGATTAAATGTTGCCCTCATTGCAACCAGATCACTGGCATGAGCTTGAAAGAGCAGAGTTTTAATTGCTAGCTATCCCCATAACAGCTCCTTTTATTTCCTCTGGATTTCTGCAGTATAAGCTCCTTGAGGATAAACTTTGGGATCTTCACAAGCAATGCTCTAGGTTGACCTCCTGGAGCTGGCTTGGGGCAAGGACCGATATGCCCACTCTGTATCCAAACAAAGATCTACTAGCAGATCCAACAACTTACTTAGCAGTTTAGAGACAAATTCAGACTGTTTACTTTTCTCTGTTCCCACAGGGACACCCACAACCCTAATGTTACATCTTTGTGAGCACCTTTCTATATCATTTAGTTGGATCTTAATAGTCTTGATATCATTACAGTTCTTCATAACTTGTAATTTGTTCTCTCTGAGATCGTCTTCCACTTCAGAAAGTGTGTGTTCTGCTTCACTCACCCATCTGGATAACGCTTGTAGGGCGCTCTGAATCCCAGTCACGGTGGTTTGTAGGGTGGAAACTGTAGACTTCATTTCAGCAATATCTGCAGCCACCTGCTGCAGTTCAGCCATCAGCTGCATTCCAGCAGACCCGGCCGCCATTTTGTTTGTGGAAGCGGGGAAGCAGATCTCCTCTGGTTCTGTGGTGATTTCAGATTTGGAGAGGAAGATGCAGAGCGAGAGGGCATCTTGGGGGCTCAGTACTCGGGCACAGTAGTTCTCGAGGTTGGCTGGTGGGATGATGTTTGGGGATTGCTCCATCCATCTTGGTTGCAGCGCCCTCTGGTGTCGTCCTGTTCTCATCCTTCTGCTCTCTCTACTTGCCTTGCCTCTGGGGCTACACCCAAGCTGCCTTTTGCTGTATGCTGCCAAACAAGAGATGCTGATGACTGAGGGGAGAGAATCTGTGATAGGAAGAAGCAGAAGAAGGGTAGAGAACAGAGAGCGGACCGCTCTACAGCTCCCCACAGAGAGATCAGAAAGATGGTGCAATGTTCTGGAGGAGTATGGTATTCCTGGGTAGGGGTGAAGCATACCATGGGCTACAGCTTTAAGATGTGCAATATTCTGTGGAGTATGGTATTCTTTGGTTTGGGCGGGGCATATCCCATGCTCTGGAATTTTAGGACTTGACCCATGAAAATAACCTGACATTCCCATTGTGATCGCTCTTTGTGTTAGAAGGCTGGGCTGAATGCATATTGCGTATCATCACAGAATCATGCCAGATATGCAAAACCAAACTTGTTTAACAGAATCTGTTTCTTGTAACCCCGTCGCCTTTACATTTGTCTCTTTCTCTGCTTTCTTCGCTAGCCAATGTGCCGTCACTCCCTTTGATCTTGTAATTGTAACGTGTAACCAAGTGACAGGGTTTGAGCTGCATCGATCTACCAACCAAAGACGACGGAGTTAAACATTTTCCCAGTTCCAATCAGCATTTGAAATTTGGAGAATGCTAATGTTTCTTTGTTTTCTGTTCCGTTTTCAACAGAAAGTTAGTGGGCCAAGTACAGTTCTAATACAAGTGTTAGAAAATAGACATCACGTTGAAGCAACGTTCCCTGCCCTCGCCCTGACTAGTTAGGAGTGTGTTTTCAGTACAAGGCCTCGCTGTTTAGCTACTTGGTCCGGTGGTTAGGACACTGGCTTAGGGTGTAGCAAACCAAGGTTCAAGTCCCTGCTCTGTCATAGACTTTCCTGTGTGTCCTTGGGCAAGTCATTTAAGGCATGTCTACGCTGCAAGGAAAAACCCATGGCACCGAGTCTCAGAGCCTGGCTCAACTGACTTGGGCTTGTAGGGGTTGGGCTGCAGAGCTAATAATAGCCATGTAGATGTTTTCACTTGGCCTGGAGCCTGGGTTCCAAGACCCTCACCAGGTTTCTGAGCCTGGCTGCAGGCCAAGCTGGAACATCTCCACTGCTATTTTCAGTCCCGCAGGCCCAAGTTAATTGAGCCAGGCTCTGCCATTTGCCGCTGCGGCTTTGTCTTTGTAGTGTTGATATACTTGGTCTCTCTGGCCCTCAGTTCCCCATCTGTAAAATGGGGATGATAATGCATCCCCACCTCACAGGGGCATTGTGAGGATACGTACATTAAAAGATAGTGAAGTGCCTTGAGATCTACTGATAAAAAGCGCGATATAAGAAATAGGGATTGCAGTGATTATTAACTAACGTTGGTTACAAAGCTAAGGCCCCACAAGCTGGGCTATACATTTAAGCCAAGATTTTCAAAGCCAGGAGCCTAAAGTTAGGTTCCTAAATCCACCCTAAGGCACCTATATGAAAATCCCGGTCCCACTGAAGTCAATGGCAAAATTTCCAGAGGGCTAGGATTTCACCACTCACTTTTAAAAGTCTTGTCTCCTGGCAGCTCGTATAGAAGTCAGTGGGGGCTGTTGGGTGTTCAGCACTTTTGAAAATCAGGTTACATGTTAAGGGATGGGCTTTTAAAAAGTGTCTCACGTTACTTGGGAGCACAAGTCCCATTGAAAATCAGTTGGATATATGCTCCTGAGTCACTTAGGACCACCTTTTAAAAGGTATGTAGGTGCCTAACTCCCATTGATTTCAGTGGGAGTTAGTCACCAAAATAATTTTAAAAATACCTTTAAAAATACCTTTAAAAATCTGGCTCTTTTCTCATACTCTGTTACTTGCATACTGCCGTAAATATGATGATTTAATTTAGTGCACTTCTGTTATTAGCTAGCTAGCGTTTTCGTTTGACTCTAAAATAAAACCAGCTCAGGTAACAATTCAGAAGCATTCCATTTTGACTAAAAAGAATAATCTTTAGAAACAGATGCTGAGGCTGGTTTGGGAACTAAAGAAATACCTGCTCAGGTGATGTTCTTTACTACATTTGAATTTGTAACATGGGATGAAAAATGTATCCCTTTATAAATGATTCCCTTTGTAAATGTCACTTTGGCCATGATGGAGGGTTTTAGGTTTATCATATACTTGGAAATCAGGCATAAGCCTGGGACAAAATTATGCACTAATCGATCCTGTGCCCGACTGCTGGAATTTCGCTATGCCTATATTTCATGAAGACGTGATAGCACCATCTACCTGTATTCCTACAACAGCAGTAAATGTTAGCATGGAAATGAAGTGATCTATATAATCATTCCTACATGTTTACTCTTTAAGGAATATTAATTGTTTCTAAAGTAAAACAAAATAATAGGGGCAGGCAAACAATTCGTCTAAGCAAGGCAGGTTTGTATCATCCGGACAAAGTCTAACACCAGGGGATTGAGCCAGCTACACACAAACCCACAACATTGTGGAGAGGTTGTGCCATGATATCAGGACGTTGTCACTGCTATGTCAGCTGCAAAGAGGGGTAAATAGACTTACCTGTTCTAGGAGCATGGTTGAGGATGTGTATTTGTAAAGGCTGGTGATGAGAGGTGCTATGAAACGGCAAGTATATGCTATGGAACTCCCTGGCCCCTGGGAATGAAGTAGGTCCAGTGCCCCTGTACCAGAACAGGTGCTCCCAGGTTAGCCAGCTCAGAGGGTGTAACCCTGGGGCTGTAAAGGATCAGGGCACCAGGGCCCTAGAGAGAGGACAGAAGAGAGCAGGGTCAGAGGGAGACCCAGCGAGTGGGAGAGACCTGGTGAGCTGGGTAGCCTGGGTCAGTCAGGGAAGAGCAGGAGCTGAGAGCTGCCAAAGCTTGGAGACTATATGGTTCCTGGGAGAGGGCTGAAGGTAGGAGAGCAACAAGATGGGGTTTCTGGCTGCGGTCCCAAAGCTGGAGAGCCAGGGCTGAAGGCCAGGGCGCAGCAGAGGGAGTTGCCTGCTGGCTCTGGGCCAGAGAGGCCTGAAGGCAGGGGAGCTCCAGAGGGGCTTTCCCCAGTGGTGGCTCCTTCCTGAAGAGCAGGAGCCTGAGGAACAATGAGAGGGCCAGGAGGAGTGAGGGATGCTTTCCTGGTGAGGGTGGTCTCTCAGAAGAGAGGTTGTGAAGGTTCCCGTGCGAAGATCGAGGCTCCTCTTCAGCTGGAAGGGCTGGGGTGGCTATCCTGGCAGAGGGACAGCAAAGTACTGGCAGGGAGCCTGGGTATGGCTGAAGGCGCCAGTGTGGGTATGTGGGACACTCAGGGACAAGATGTCTTGAGTTTTAATGACTGCTTGCACTAGGTGTGGGAAATGGATTATGCTGGGGATTAAATGAACTGTGTTTTTGAATAAACTAGCCCCAGGAAGGGTATTATTCAAGCAGGGGAGCCTGGTGCGGAGTCCTTGGGGTACTTGAAAGGGGAAACCGAGGCATGTGCACCTATCATGCTATGGTCTGCAGCTGGAGAGTGGTCCAGTCAGGACTGCCCTCTGAAGCTGCCCCAGAGAAGCACATGTCTGCAAGCTTATTCCTACAGTGTAGGTAGCAGAAAAGAGTTGAATCCTCAAGGAGCAGTCAGCCCTCAAAAGCCCTGCCCTGTGGGAGCCAACTCTGGCTGCTTCCTTATGCAGTTGACGATCACTATTGTTAATTATTTGTGTTAGGGTGGCACGTAGATATCACAACTGAGAGAGGGCCCCATTGTACCAGCCACTGTAAGGACACATAGTGAGAGCCTGTCCCAGCACTAAAGAGCTTAGAAGCTATATAGACATGCTAGACGAAGGGTGGCAGGGAAAGTGACTTGCCCAGAGTCACACAACAGGTCAGCAGCCGATGCAGGAATAGAACCCATTGGTCCTTCTCAAGTGACCATGCTGCCTGGCTTGGCCACCTCCCTTCACCCCAGTCCTGGAGGAACGTCAGGAACACTGCAGTGCGATCACCGCTACAGTCAAAGCTGAGGCCTAGGCCAGATTTTCCAAAGAGTTCAGCAACCAACAGCTCCTATTTCAATTTTACCACCTCAGTAAGTGCTCAATGGACACTTGTAGAGCACTGAGGCCTTCTGAAAATCTGGCCAGTTTATTTTGGTTTCTAAATGGGAGCTGAGCTGTTTTGAAAATCTGGCCCCAACTTTGTGTGCGGAATACGCTGGACAATCTGGTCCCTAAATAATATCCTGTGCAGCTCGAGGTGCCGTGGCAAGCTCCTGACTCTGAACCGATGTCTATTTTTGGTTCGCACATCCCAGTGGTGCGTAATCTGGGAGCCTGGGCTTGTCTCAGACCTCTCGTGAGCATCACATGGACTCTGTCTTTCTCTTGATTTAAAAACCATCAAATTGAGGATTTGACAGGGGATGGAAGGCAGTGGATGTGATGGAAACAAGCCAATATTTAGGATCTGAAATATTAAATCAGGGGCTGCATGAGAGACTAATAAAGTACAATGTTGATAATTGAAGGTGATCCATAAAGTATGTAATATAAACAGTTTTTGCATAAAACATGGAATATGCTATCTATGGACTTGATCCCACAGACAGCTGGGAATGACTGTACTCACAGGATTACTCCCATTAACACTTCTTGCACTTGTGTTTGTAGCATTGGGTCCTGTAAGACCTGAATGTTTCCTTTGGATTTTACTGTATCTTTTGTGACCATATCTTAAAAATATGCTACTGCTGTAGTAACATTTTAAACAGTCAATACATGTTAATAAATGCTTTGGCATCTGAATTATTGCCTCATATTAAAATTAGCATTGCTTAGAACAACTGTTATCAAGAACTACAGATAGGATGCAGGGCTGGTAATGTAAAATCTCTCAACACACACAGACCAATAGCACTTCCTGTGCAGGCACACGCAAAATTAAACAATCATTTTCCCCAATAGACCTTTCTGGTGTCTAGTTTGTTACCTCAAGTGTTTCACAGAATAATAAAGAAAACAATACAATTTTCCTCCACAATCTCATTGACGATTTCTTAGAGTTCAAACTTTGTATTAATAAGTAAACAATGTTTTCATCCTCTAGATTGCCTTATGCTACACAGGCAAAATAAAATGACCAGGGAGAGCAGTTCTAATACATGCTTACTGTTTAAAAAATAAACCCCAAACAAATACTGCCAACTAAACAAAGAAGGGTAGAAGGCAGTTACTGGATATATATGTATTGTGTTTTGAGGAGTACATTATTGCTGATTCAATGAAATAAGAAAATTGTTTAGGCCTGCCGGAATGAACATTACTTTATCTAATCAACTTTTTCTAAATTGGTCTTAATGTACTTCTATAAATACATGATTTCCAAACTCCAGGTTGCGTGGGCAATGTCACTATTACTCTTTCTGTCTTGGTGCCAAAAAGGTGCCCTTCTAGTTTATCAGGCTTGCAAAGGATTTATGTTCTTTAAAGAAATTAATATATTCATCCCTCTCAATATGAAGGTGGAATTTATTATTCATGATCAACAACATAGTTGTTTGGTGTTCTAACTGGGGTGTTGAAGTACTGCCCCAGGAAGTCAGTTTAGAGTTGCCCCATTGACCCAATGAAGTCCTTATGTCTTCTTCAGGGGCTAAGCTAATTAGCTGCTCACTCTCACATCCCTACTGTGGTCCTTTATTCCCCATTCTGGATCACTGTGGATCACAACACCCTGTGCTAGGGTCCTGCTGGTCTGGGTTTTAAGTACTGAGAGAACTCTAGAGTATTACAGGGCTCTTCAGAATCCTTGATCTCTTGCAAAGGGAAGATCTGAAGATGGAATGACCAGCAGATTTCAGGGCCTTCCTCTACCTCATTTTCAAACAAAAAGTGTAAGGATCTATGGGGAGAAGAGAGTTTGGGGGAGGGGGGGTTGAGGAGGAAGGCTCATGTCATTTGTGGGAAGGATCACACAAAAGGTTAGGATAGCTTAGATCGGGATCATACAGGGCCAGCTCATTGTGACATGGAGAGAGAGGTGTTTGCAGGATTCCATTTTGTGCTCCAAAATCTGAGCTTCCATTTAAAAGAAATATGAATATCTAGCCTTTATAGATGCAACAGTAACCTCCAAAACATTAACGAAGGGCAAACCAAGGTGCTGATTTCTGCCCAAGTCTACAGACACCATGACACATTATCTATGAGCGGTGCAAACTGTCCAGCTTACTAAAAGGGCTTGTTAATAACTCAGATCCTTTCAATGCCAGCCTCGTTAGCTATTTTATTGCTGGGTCAAGGGCCGGAGAAAGGAAAGAGGCATAGTCATAACGAGAAGATCTAAAAAGTCTGCTTCAAGTTGAGCCTAGTGTTACAAGTCTCCAGGGGGAGGAGCCTGGATTGATGGCTGGATAGTCCCTCTCCCTGATGGGTAGTTTAAATAATTTTTGGCTAAACATGTGCATGTTGGAGGTTTGTCTGAACCAGCCCTCAATGCCGGCTCTTTTGAGCCTTGTCAGTGACAAGCATGAGACCAGGAAAACCCTCCAAACGGTCTGTATTATGGATTAAGCCATTAATAAACTCAGGATTCCCCCCCCCCCCCAGTCATTATTATGTTGTGTCTTGGGGCAAAGAGCTGAAGGTGTTTGTACGTGGACCATGAAAACTCAAAGTAACATTACAGGGTTGTGATGCAACATGTGAAAAAAAACAACAAGACCCCCCAAAAAATAAAAATCCAACTTGTAAGTTTTGCCTTTGAATAACTATTTAGTTGTACCTCAGAATTGGCAGGATCCCCTGTACTTGGCACAGGAAAGTCCTGTGGTATACTGCAAACATCAAAGTAATGCGATTTTGTTTTCTCAGGCAACTGACAAGTTTTTAAGCATGACTACTGCATGGGAATCTAAACTTGCATCCGATGAAGTGAGCTGTAGCTCACAAAAGCTTATGCTCAAATAAATTGGTTAGTCTCTAAGGTGCCACAAGTACTCCTTTTCTTTTTGCGAATACAGACGAACACGGCTGTTTCTCTGTAAACTGCGGAAGAAATTTAATCCAGATATTGTGTAACAGCATGGGCTGATGCGTGGATGTATTACGGAACAGCAAAACAAATGAACAGCAGAATTATTTTAGTTTCTGTTTAGTTAAAAAAGAGGTACTCATGTAGTTTACAGATTTTAATTTTTCATACTTATTCCAGTTAATCAAATACACTGTTGACACAGAACCATGGTATGGTACAAAACTTTGAGTCTCTGTGATTGTTTTTAAATCTCTGTTTGCAAGATAGGGTTCTTTTTAGCTGATAGACATGTCCATTTTTTCTTGGAATCATATTTCTTTGTGAAATGTGCCATTGCTAGAATGCTGTGTTTTTAGGATACCTTTGTCGATTTACTATCTTACAAACAGGTTCAAACAGAAGACATGCTGTTTAGAGTACTGTCAGTGGGTTGAGATTATCTCTTTAAAAATGTGGTTTTATGAAAAGAGTCCCTTTTTTTAAACAAATCACTGGAATTTTCCACTAACCTTTTTGATAACATTTGCGATTAAAAAAAAATTACACTTTTTAAAAGTATTTCAGACCCTGTGAAAGGGAAATAACCAATTCACGCCTCCCTCCAAGCTCTATTTGGGGGCCATATTTTCAAGAGTTTTTCCATAACCACAAAGGCTAGAAACTTTTTTTTAACATAAAAGAACGCAAGCTGAGCATCTCATGTAATCACGTGACTCCAGGAGTTGGGGCTTTAAGAAAAACACTGAATGACCACAAGACTGATGATAAGATTGCCAGAGTCAGCAACAGTCACATCATTCGTATTATATGAAAAGGGAAACAATTAAAGCCCAATGAGAGGATAAAAGAAGGCAAAAGTATAGTTTTCTTCCTTGGTAAAGGTTTGAAAGTTCTTTGTGGCTTCTGATGATATCAATATGGAGACATGGATAAGATGAGTTCTGTTTTATAGAAATTATATTACTGTGTGAGAATATGTCCTGTGAGGAAAAGAAGGAATGTGATGGGAGATGTGGGGCTAGATACCAAATCTATTGTGCTTCATTCACACAGTTGACAATGTTTTGCATACTAACATATATTTTTAAGAAGGGCAGGCATGGAATTAAGTTCACAGCTAGTGCTCAGACAGGGTGCTAATCTTCACGGCCAGATCAGGACCTCCGAGAGGAATCTGATCTTCTATTCCTTGTTCTCGCCAAACTCCAGGGATGCATAAAGAAATGTGTGCAGTGGGCAAAGATTAAAATCCAGGTAAAAAGAACAAAACAGTCACAACCTATTTGTATGCACAATATCCATTCCACTCAGGCAATTTGAGACAAGTGAAGCACAAAACTAAGCAAAATTAAATCTATTATAATGTTATAAATTACAGCAGGTAGGCCTGCGACTGTCCATTTTAGCTGTTAAAACACCCGTGGGGTTGGGGATTAGAAGCAGGAGAGGTATTTATGAGGCTCAGGAGGCGAGAGCTCATGGGCTCATGCTGATATGTAGGGAAATAGTCACTATAACATTTTGGATTTTGGAGAAGAGCCAGCTGGAGATAATCTGACAACAAACAGACCATATTGGATTCCTGTAAGAAGATTTGAGAAGTTAAATGCATAGTATCCCTTAAAGGCTAGAACATCATAATTTCTAACCTTTTAAGCAACAACCTCATTGAACAGAACTGATAGATCGCAATCTAGTGATTGATTGATTTGACATGTTTAAAAATTGGGAAGTAGCTTCTCTGTATTTGCTGTCCTTAGAATGACATACCAAGGCAAGAGTAAGCCACATGTGGGTTTCAGAGACCATGATGCCATATTTTGTTTTTAAGAGCTGTCAGTTGAACCCTGTCCCAGAGACTGGTAGATAATTTGCTCAACTTGAAAATGATAAACCTACAGGCATGTGAAAGCCATTCCTTTTTCTACAATTGAAATGGAAAGAACAGAGGATATGTCATGACTAGAATTCATGAGCAACTTTCCCATAATCAGTCACTTAGAATAAATTGCTTAAATGCAGGAGTTGCATTTATTTGTTTGATGTAATTATTTTTTTTAAAAAGCAAGATGAAACAGGTGTTTGAAATATATGTAGATACTCATGCATGATGATACAAAATAGTATGTATATATGTTAGTTGTTTTTATGAATATTGGCTAATTGTAATTGTGTTTAGGGTGATTTAGCTAGTAAAATAATTCAGTACGCTCTGTGAACATGTATTACAACACACTGTGGAAGAGGAACCTAGCGATTTCTTACAGGCCATAAGGATTATGGACCGGATCCCGAGCTGGTGTAAATCAGTGTTGTTCTATTGACATCAGTGGGCTGGATCCCCAGATGGTGCAAATCAGCGTAGCTGGAGCAATGCCAGTTTACACCAGCTGAGGATGTGGCCCCAGTTGTCAGTGGGCTCAGTCCTGTATGATATTTTGGGTTCGCTGAAGTGGAGGTGAAAACACTCTGCACTGTGAAGGCGAGCTCGGCAGCTCACAGCACTGATCTTCTCTGGGCAGGATCAAGCGCTAACAGCTTGAGAGGACATGTAAATAAAACTCCCCACTACAAACCCTTGGAGAGGTTTCTGTGGGAAGTGGGTGTCTAGGAAGTGCCCGGTTTGCTTGTAATTGGTGATTGGAATTTGCAATGATGCATATTCAGCTCTTCCAATACCCAGCCAAGTTTTTTGAAAACAGTGCAGTCATTTCAGGAATGTGACTAATATACCAGCATTTTGAATAGTTACGTAGGACCTCATGGTTTCAGTAACTGTCCATAAGGTTTTGTGGTTTTTTAGGCTGTTGTTTCTTAACATTCTTGCCTTGTCAGAGAAAGCCAGTACCCGGAGGCAGCGTTGCTCAAAGCGAAAGTCCCAATAGTTCAGTGAGGATCCCATTAGCTTCCTTTGATTCAATATTTGGGGCTAGCTTGTGCCTCTAAGCACAGCCCTGAGGAGGGGGTGGTCGCCCCAGGGGCTGCTGTAACGTAGAGACGCTCCTTTGGGCCACAGTCCATCTGCTGCTTTCTCCTTGGTGCTACAGCTCCTGCAAAAGCTCAGCTGTGCTGACCAGTGAGCGGGTAGCTGGAACAAAGGCTCCACCTACTGCTTGCCTGCCCCTCACCCACCTGCTCTGGGGAGTGAAAGAGCTAGCGAAGAGCCCCACGGAGTCCTTTTGTATCCAGACCCGAGCTCTGAGTGTGTGTGTGTGTGTGGGGGGGTTCTTACTCCTTTTTATCACCCCAAGCAAGCCCTTGGAGACCAGAGTGTAATCTTCACCTAGAGTCCCAGTGGAGGGTCAGGACCCCGTTGTGTTAGGGGCAGTACAAACACAGAACAAAGAGATGGTCCCTCCCTGCCTTTGTGTAAATCATGATATCACGGACTGCATGGAAATCACAAAATTAGTCCAATACTGTGATTCTTCCCCCTAGCCCCCGCCAGTGGGGAGGCAGGAGCAAGAATTGGGCTAATTCAGCTGCTAAATCACAATATGGGGCTAATTTGGCTAGTCACAATGTGTGGTGTCGGCCATCTGGTCCAGCCCCGTCCGGGGAGCAGGAGCTCACTCCCCTGCTACATTCTGCCTGGCCCTTGGGGGTGGCACTGACAAAATGTAGTGATTTGGAGCTGAGATCCTGCCCCGCAGGGAGATCGGGGTGTGTGGGGGGAGGAATAGATCCTGGGCTCAACTGGATGCCCTCGTCAGGGCAGGGCCCCCACATACGCCTGCTAGAGCTCCAAGCAGTGGATCCCAGTCTCAGCTCCTTGCCAGCCAGTGCTGCACCATGTCTCTTGGCTCTGCCGGGGGCTGCTATGGGACACGCTGGGCTGGGCCTGGGTTTCTAATTGCCATGCGCCCCCATCTCCCCACCGGCCGGAACAGAAGCAGCAGCAGCCTGGGCTGGAGCTGGGCCAGACAGTCCATGCATGTGGTGAGACACACCCACCTCCCCTGGCCTGCTGCCCCATCCTACACCCTGCTCAGAATGGGACTAGCTCAGAGGTGGGCAAACTACGGCCTGCAGGCCACATCCAGCCCACGGGACATCCTGCCCGGCCCTTGAGCTCCTGGCCAGGGAGGCTAGCCCCCAGCCCCTCCCATGCTGTCCCCCGTCCTGCGTAATTACGCCGTGGCGCGGGTAGCGTGGCTGGCTCTGGCTGGGCGGTGTGGCTGTGAGCTCCTGCTGCTCTGAGCTGCATGGTAAGGGGGTAGGGGGTTGGATAATGGGTAGGGTGTTCCGGGGGGGCAGTTAGGGGACAGGGGGTGGTTGGATGGGGCAGAGATTTGGGGGGGGCGGTCAGGAGCAGGGGAGGTTGGATAGGCATGGGAGACCTGGGGGGCCTGTCAGGGGGCAGGGGTGTGGATAGGGGGTGAGGGGGCAGTCGGGACAGGGAGCAGGGGGGTAGGAGAGGGGGTGGCATCCCGGAGGGGCGGTTTGGGGCGTGGGGTCCCAGGAGGGGGTGGGTCAGGGGACAAGGAGTGGGGGGGGGTTGGATGGGTCAGGAGTTCTGAGGGGGGCGGGAAGTGGGAGGGGGCGGATAGGGAGTGGGGGCCAGGCTGTTTGGGGAGGCACAGCCTTCTCTATCCAGCCCTCCATACAGTTTCGCACCCCGATGTGGCCCTCGGGCCAAAAAGGGATCTGGCCTGGCTTGCAGAGACATACGGCCATTTGGAACATTAGGCCCTTTTTGATTACAGCACTCTAGCAGTATGAGACTTTGCAGGGCAACTCACCGAATATTTCAAATGCTGTGCATACATCTCGCTGCTAGGAAGCTGACACTGTGTAGCTGTGCCTCTGTGCTTATTGGCAGGGATTATTAATTTCTTTTGGATACAAAACTAAAATTAGTGTCCCTTGGCTTTTTCCTAACTGGAAATTGCTTTTTAAATATGTAAGAATCAGAAATCATTTCCCTGATACCTGGGTGCTTTACTGAGTCTATCATTCAAATGATCGTTTATCATTAGGCACAGTGGGTAGGAGGTTAATTGTAATTGCACGGTCACCTGGACTATTGTGTGATTGAAGCAGAGTCTCTCTGCTGTGTCAGATCCGACAGTATATTATTTCAAAGCGTTAGTGCCAGGATGCTCTTTAAATCTGCCATGGAACTGAGGAAGAAGTAATTTAAGTGTTTGATTTAGTGCTCCCTTCTTGCTGTCTGCTTCAGGCCACTTTACTAGCAGTAGCAGAATGTGAACTGAATTAAAATACAGACACTTCGGAAAAGAAGCAGAAATCATAAGCCACAAATGGGAACTTAGAAGCCTTCAGCTTTGTAACTCAATACGATGCATCTTTGTTGGTAAGTCTATTGGTAAATCATTAATTATTCTAAACTGTTCATTTCCCCTCAAGGAAATCCAGAATGTAACATTAAAGGCTAGTTATAATGAATGAAAGCTTTAAACAGATTCCCGACAGGTTTTATTAAGCTGCAGAGAAAAGCCGAGGTTCTTTTCCAGCATGAATAAGAGGGATAGAGAGGGACAGAGGGGTCAGTGATTTACCTACAGCCCTGGATTTTATCTAGTTTTGAGAGGTAATAGTAAACACTTTAAGTCTTCAGAGGTAATGAGTTTCCTACTTCTGGAAGAACTAGTTAGAGAGAGAAGTCCTGATTTTGAATGGCCTTAAGGCCTCTTTGCACGACTCTGGCAGTGTAAAATTAAATTATATAGGCCAGAGTAGTGTGAAGAGGTCTTAGTGTAAATGTGAATCACGCCCAATGTCTCTCTCCCTTTGTCTCTGCCTTCTCTTTTCTGAGGTAGTGGCTCATTCTGGAAGCTGCATGGTTCTTGGAAATGGGTTTTAGATGTTTAGCTGTGGTTCAGTCCTCATCTTGGCTTGCCAGAGATTATTTCAAATAACAAGACTTAAAACTCCAAACTCAGGCATCTCTCTGCATCCCATGGAGCATACCATTCTTTGTCAGGTGAGTCTCTGGTGTCAATTAAACTGAGATCAAGCTTGTTGATGACACCAAAATTGGAGGAGTAACAAACACACAGGAAGAGAGAATCTGCCTGGTTCTATCGGGGGGGTTCTGAGACTCGTCTTCTGTGGGATGTCCACATCCAGGTTGGGATTCTGTTGCTACTACAGTAGAAACCCTATTTTACTAACTAATTGGAAATTGAGGAGTTCATAAAATTGAAAACTTCATACAATTGAACATCTCAAAATTACAGTAGATGAAGTGCATAAATTGCAGCGCGGCGCACTTTGTTGCTTTCTTCTTGTCTTTCAACTCATGGCAAAGCAATTTCCAATGCACAGAAGGCATCAAAATGTGAAAGGCTGTCAACTTGTTCTTCATCGAAATCACTTTCTTTATGTGATTTTTTCCCCTCCCGCCCAGTCAGGAAAAATGGTTCGTACCACTGGTCATTCGTAAGATTGGTATTCATAAAATCAAGGTTCTACTGTATTTGCTTTATGACCTTTTAGATCAGTACATGGAGCACATTGCTCCATCTTTCTGTGATAGGGCCAGACTCTCATACCTTTACTCGGGTTGAATACTACCCTTTAATTCCATGGTTGGTGCCATTCATGTTAACACGGAATAAGGTGCTATGCAGTGTGGGAAAGGGGATCAGAATCTAGCTCGGAGGGTCTTCATTTCTGTGTTGGCTGCTGCTTATCAGTTATCCTGGTAAGAGTATCTTCCCCCTGACATGGCTTTGTATTTAATCAATTAAATTAGATTAGACTGTATTAGACTGTACAATTTAGACTGTATTTGCATCCAAAACCACCAGTTTCGGGACAGACTACCCCCAGGGGTAGAACATAAAGACGTGAGAATGGCCAGACTGGGTCAGACCAAAGGTCCATGTAGCTCTGTATCCTGTCTTCCAACAGTGGCCAATGCCAGGTGTCCCAGAGGGAATGAACAGAACTGGAAATCATCAAGTGATCCATCTCCTATCGCCCATTCCCAGCTTCTGGCAAACAGAGGCTAGGGACACCATCCCTGCCTACCCTGGCTAATAGATTGTGATATGGACTACATGTTCATGCCAAAAGGGAGGAAGACCTCCCCTTATGCTCCTGTATGGCCAGCTGGGGTGCACAGGAATGAGGAGGTGGTAGTGTGAATGGGTGAAGAGTAGCCAAATGGGTGTGATGGGGAGAGGAGTATTGTATTAGCAGCGACAATGCTACAAAGTCTTCTGGGGCTACCTTTGGTGTTGTGTAGTTGACTCACTTCCCCTTGATCAGGGCTGTGCCTAAAGTCACAAAGTAGCCATGAGAGATGTGTTTGTGACCAAGGTTCATTGGTGCTCAGACTACAAACGTCTTCGCTTGTAGCATGGAGCTATCTAGAGAAGCCACATTTCCTTATTGCAACCAGAGAAGATGCTGCTCCTGCCCCTCACTGTATCTCAGATATGTTCAGTGGATCTCCTTGGAAGGGTTTCACCCTCAGGTGTTTGCTCATCAGCACAGGAATTCTTTTGCAAAACTTCATTGGAAGGCATGCCCCTCTTTTACCCAGCTCCTGCCATGATCATTTGGCTTTCACATTATTGTTACTCTCAATCAACCCCAAAATTCCCAAGAAGCTGTAATGCAAAATTAGTAATGCTGAATTATCCTAGGGGGGTCTTAGTTTTGACTCCTTGGTAAAGGCTGCGGCTTGATTAAAATACCTCTGTTTAACACCTTTGTGACAGAATGTAGTGTCTAAATTTAACGTGAATTATGAGTTTGCGATGCTGGTCCAACTTCAGGACCTTTTCCTTCTGAAAGTATTCTTGCTGAAATTTCAGGAGAAGAGAATTCTTCAGACTGTCAAAATCATAGAAGTGTGGGGCTGGAAGGGACCTTGAGAGGTCATGAAGTCCAGTCCTCTGTGCTGAGGCAGGACCAAGACAACCTAGACAATTCCTGTCAGGTGTTTGTCCAACCTGTTCTTAAAAACCTCCAATGACTGGGATTCTACAGCCTCCCTTGGAAGCCTGTTCCCTAAAAAAAGAAGGTAAATCACTAACCTCCCATTATTGTCAGTTACTTAAACACAAGATTTATGTTCTGTTTCATCTCTTCTGCTGCTGAGCTTTGTATTTTACTCCATCTTCCTGGAGGGGAAGCTCTGCATGGTTTTAAGCCATGGTTTCTACAGAGAGGCTCCGTCTGTCATTCCTGCTTCTGCTGGTAAATCCCTCTGCCATCATTTTAATAATTTTCATAGACCCCTGTAGCCCATCTAGCTGGTTGTGAATTAAATCCAGGTTCTTTGAGAGAGAGTTTTGAAGAGCTCAATACCCAGGGCACTCACTTGCATCACTGCTGGGAGAGGAGACTCCGCCACCCTTCCCTTCACTTATCTGAGGCGGTACAAAGTATTCTTTTGAAAGTAGAATCTTGCCTTTGGACATCTTACATGTATGGATCTCCATATCTTATTCTTCAGGAGTAAGAGAGAGCTTAAAAAAACCCAGCCATCTCCCTCCCCCCCTCACCCCCGCAAAAGAAAAAGTTTAAAAATGTATGCAGGTGAATGTATAGCTAAAATTTTTCTGCCTGTTCCACCCACTCTTTATATGGTTCTTGGTCACTTTCCTTTAGGGAGATATTGATTAAAATTTGCAATTCAGGCTGCATTTCAAGCTGTTCTCTTTGTAAGTCATTTAGTATGTGAAGAGCATCTATTTTTGCACTGCACTGCAGCTTTCCCAGATACCTGGTCTTTCTCTCCCCCTTCTCTTTAAATGGACATCTTGTCAAATAGTGTTTGCACAGGCTGACAGGAATAGAGGTCTTGGAGAGAAAGCCAGATCCTTGCGCATACACTCTAACAAACAGAATCAAAATGTCAGACACAAGTGAAACGTATCGCTGCGCTCTCCTGTCAGACTTCGCTAAAATCACCCAGATAAAATGACAATGGAACAGCTGCTTGATGTTAACCTATTTTTATCAGAGATTGTTTCACATATTTATAGTAAATTAGAAGCAACTGGCTATCAGAGAGAAAGCTTTCAATTATTAATTTTTTTATGCTGGAATGAAATTCCCACACTTCATCATACAGTAAAAAGTCCAGGGCAGGGAAGTCATTTCCAAATAACAGAGCAATTAATAAAGAAAGAAAAAATAATTTCACAGTCCATTGTTAAATTAGCAATTCTTCAGAATGTCTATAATTCCTGGCAGAATTAGTATGCACTTTGAAGCCTTGGGCAGCAGTACGTGTATATATTTCATTTGCTGTATCAGCCTCAAGACTGAAATGTAGGGAAAGAAAAGATCTTGAAATAGCAAAGGAAATAAACCAATTCTTATATATCTGTCATTCAACTGCTACCTAGTTTACAAATTATCAACGAAAATATAAACATTGGCTTTAGATTACAGCTGGGATTCTTTAAAGCTGAAGAAGCGGAGACAGTTGTTGGAAAATGACAAGTATTAAGTAATGCAGGGAAAAAATAGGGCAGCCAGCAATGACAACATAAATTTGTGAACAGGGGAGAAAGTGTACGATAAAAGTGCAGTATATTCTCACCAGGCTGAAGGGAAATATTTTACAGAAGCATTTTGTAAATTGAATCCATCTACATAATGTAGCAACAAATTTAATTGCCACTATTTTTGTTTTTAAAGTTGGCGGGATGACAGGAGAATTTGTATTCAAAATAATAAATCCTATGTTTTTTTACCACTTATCTGTGTGCTTTTTTAAAAAGTTATGAAGAACTGAGTTAAGTTGCATGGCCTTAAACATTCCTATTTAACATTTCACTCATCTCTCTCTCTCTATATATATATATATATATTTAAAAACAAAAACACCTACATATTTTAGTCATTTGTAAATGTCAAAGAAGCAAATGGATGCAGACTGTGATTAAAGCCCAGGTCTGGGAATCCAGTAAGCTGGTTCTGCTGCAGGCTTGCTATGAGATGAGTGGGACAGAAGGGGGAATAGCAAGGATACAGTAACATGGGAAAGGAGATGAAGAGGGATTGATTCACAGGGGGAAGAGGGAAAAGGAAAAACAGATGCAGGGGAAAGAGACAGGCAGGCATAGGAGCAGGTAGAAAGTTTGGATCCTTCCTATCTTGTGTCCTCTCTTCAGATCCTTGGCACAGTCCCAATCCTTCGTCTTGCTTGAGCACAAGGACCATGCAGGACTAGAGCTACTAGTATTCAGAGGTGCTGAAACACTGAGGCACAAGGACCCCGTGGGACTAGCCTAGCATCACTAGTGAGGAGAATGCAGAGATGCAAGTATAGTGGCACAAAGGCTGCACCAATGGGCAGAGTGCAGGTGAGTTAGTCAAATATGCCTCGTAAATGCAATAGATTCCATTGCTCATTCATGTATGTCACGGATATCAAAATCATGTCTGTGGCACATGTGTGTCTGGGTATGCATGCAGCTTTAAAACCCAGCACTAAGGAACCATAGTGTTGCTTCTGCACCTTCTGTGGCTTTTTATGACATACATTCTACAACATGAGAAATAATTACAAACACTAAAGAAACACATTTCATGAGATTTCTAGAAAACAATATTGCCCATTTCAGTCACTCAAAAATCATGAGGTTGACTCAAAAAAAAAAATCACAAGATTTCGAAGAAAATAAGCAAAGAACCCAACATGTGACTTGTTTTCTGTTATTTGAGCCTTTAGAGTTTGTTTTATCAGTGCTTCCATAAAACCAGGATGGCTAGAAAGTTACTTTTAAAAAAAAAAAAAGAAAGCTGAGCTCCTCCCACAAGTTATAGGACTCCAGGGGCTAGAGCTTTAAGAAAAACACACCAGGTACCCATGGGAGTTGTGATCAGATCATGACCATTGGCAACACTGGAGAACATTCATGCCTGGGACAGAATTCCCAATGGCTATTTTTTATGTGGGGGAGGAGAAATGCTGGTCGCTGTCCTTTCAAGACGTTCCCAGAGGTCATTGCTTGCCTCTCTCACCTGGAGTAGTATGCCATTCCCTACTGTTATTCTGACAATTCTACTTTGATGGTTTTATGGGCATACTTTGCCTTCAACTTTGTCACAGACCTCTCATTTACTTCAGTGAGTAGTATTCCACGCATGCAACAAAGGAAGAAGATGGTCTTTGATTACCAGTGCCTGACTCGGCACATAGATGTTTTGTTTGAAACAGGGAGTCCCTTGCTGTGTAACATGAAGTAATTAATAAGGGGAAGCATTTGTAAGTTAATACAAGGAAGAAGAAAGGAGTGGTAATATTAATAAGATGTTCTATGTTTCCAACATAAATATGTGCTTGATGACAGTGGTTATTTTTCTGGGTGTAGCTGGGGAACCAATTAAATTTAAGATGAGCAATAGTAATCCCTCCTAATAGTTTGGGAATGAGACTTTCATAAATCAAGCGTTGACAGCTCTAAATCTGACGAACTGCCAGAACCAACAGAACAGCTGCTGCTGAATGTGCTGCAGGCGAGTGCTTGATGATGTGTTGAAGTCTGGCAATGGGAAATGGGTTTGTCAGGGAGGGAAGGATAGTCAGGTTATGTGTATAGGGAAAGAAAAGGAACCTTTGCTTTGCTTCTCTTCTCCTCCAACATTTTGGAACAGCTGCACCTGCTCAGAGACCAATTCCAGAGCAGAGCGAAGTGTATAGCAGGTGAATTCTAATCAACCTTGGACATAGGCAGTAGGAGAACAGTCGCAAACATGACAGCATCTTCAGTGTTTCCATTCCAAATAATACCCACCAGAGTGCCAATCAGAATCTAAAGGCAAAATTCTCTGCGCGGGACTTGTCCCTCGTGGGCCCTGAGGCCTGAGGTGCTTGTGACTGAGTACTTGGTATTCCTCATTAACACATAAGCAGGGCCATCAGCCCCAGCCACTCAGAAGTCATGAGCCAGCACCCTCCAAAATCCTGAGATTGTCTTTAAAATCATGAGTGATTTTTAAAAAGTAAATAATGGGGCTCTTTTTATTGGCCGCCTTGTTTTTGAGTCTTTAGGGTTCATATAGCTAAGCTTTCCCCACCACCATCAGAGCTAGAAACGTTTTTAAAGTGAAAGCTGAGAGTCTCACATAATCACATGACTCCAGGAGATGGGGCTTTGAGAAAAACCCCAAACATTGTGAGACTGTCAGTAACATAGTGAGAGTTGCAACACTGCATAATTCCATGTGTTCAGAACTCCATTCATTTTGCGTAGTTCGTAAAGGGGGTCTATTTGGTACAGCTGTTTGGGAAGAAAGCTGGGGGGTTCTAGTATTCACTTAATTGTAATGGAATAGGTTAATCAACTTTCCTATATTCTGATACCATGTTAGTTTAACGGAAGGCCCATGAGGGCTGGCAGGAGGGAAAGAGAGGGACTCATTGCTGTTTTTTAAAATATGTGCGTATGCACGCGGATACACTATCGCTCCTTAGATTGTAGACGTGGTTGCATCCATTAGTGTAAGTGAGTCAATCTGGGTTCCCCCGTCAAGTGTCCTGGGGCACTCGTACTTGCACTCAGGGAGGATCCCCCTCTGTACATTCTTTAATTTGTTTCACCTCACTGAACTGAGTGCAGTTGCATGGGCTGTAAATCAGGGCAGAATCTGGCCCAGTGGGAGTTGCATCAATGGAAGTGAGGGCAGAACTGGACCCAGTTTGTTGTGATATCATGCAAAAGGCGCAGGATTTGGGGGGAAAGGAGCATATTCAAAGGGGAGAGCCACACAGTAGATTTGAGTGTTGCTTTAGTGTGACAAGAAGAAAAGGAGGACTTGTGGCACCTTAGAGAATAACCAATTTATTTGAGCATAAGCTTTCGTGAGCTACAGCTCACTTCATCGGATGCAGTCAGTGCCCAGCCTCTCTGATGGGAATGTCACCTGCAGTAGAACTACTGGGGAGCTTCGTTCTCCGGTGGTGTTTCTGGGGTTTAGTAAAATAAGGTCCGGATTTGCAAATGCTTCTGCACTTCACTCTCATGAGTAGCCCACCTGACTTCAGGTTGATTCCTTTGTGGGTGTTTGCACTGAGGGCCCAGAGATTGTGGACTGTACAAGGTGTGTCTGAATCGTCCTCAGAGGGAATTTGAATACAGGTGTTCTGCAGGATGCATATTAATCTACTCCATTTGATTAAACTGATTTAAAATTAAATTACAGCTACTGAGCCAGTTCTACTGAGACAGATGATTGTAAGTCTAAAAACAAAAAGCAAGTGAGATTTAGGTTGGATATTAGGAAACAAACTTTCTAACTGATATGTCTCCTGTTCCAGTGTGCTTACCTAGGGAGGTTGTGGAATCCCCATCACTGGAGGTTTTCAGACCAGGTTGGACAAATGTCTGTCAGAGATGGCCTAGGTTTACTTAATCCAGCATGATGTGGACTAGATGACCTCTCAAGGTTCCTTCTGGCCCTACATTTGTATGATTCTGTGAAAACAAATCAGTGTGTGTGTGTGTTTAAATCAAGCTTTTAAAAATAATTATTTTTTGATGCCCTAGCCCTCCTTCAGAATGGCTAGTGAAGCTCATTTTGGACCCAGATGCCAAATGACGTCAGTGGAGGAGATGCCGATTTAAACTAGCTGAGGATGAGGCCCAAAGGGGTTTAAAGTACAATAATCCGTATTTCTTTATCCCTGAAGGACACTTGTCACTAGAAGTACTCCAGGGCTGGCATGCCCACATTTCCAGTGAATGAAGTCGTACAACATAAGATCATCCAGACTGTGGCATCTCAAGAATATTTAGTTGCTGCTTAAAGGCAACACATGTACAGTGTATTAGTTTAGGCGGAAGCCCTGAAATGCCAGTCGAGCAAACATCCATGACATAAATCATCAACATAAATCCTCCCAAATGTCATATTTCTTAACCACAATTGGCTGCAGTTTTCTAAACCACAGGATAATTAGAGAATCTTTCCGTCTTTGCTGGCCAGGATCCAAATCTGTATGGCAGGGTGCATCAGAGAGCTCGATCTTTTTTGCAGTATTGTGCCAGCAAACACCTGACTTTGGGAAAGTTAGTTCATTTTCCAGTGGATTTTACCAGTTGATTGTTTTACATGTGTAACCCTTCTGCCCGTCAGAGTTGGCAGCAACAAGGGCCGGGTTCAATATCTAGGGGATCCATTCCAATAACACAATGCAAACCGGCTCGAGCCCCCACCCAGTGACCTGGGACAAATATATACCACCCCTGCTGGGCGCCTCCAAGAGGCAATACTTCCCCTCTCGCAAGCACCTAGTCTGAGTGTAGCAAAAAGCCTTTTAATAACAGAGAGAAACAATGTGTCATTATGTTGGGGAAACACCACCAACAGGATTCATAACACAACCCATGAGCAAAAACCCACCCCAAGCAAATTGGGGCATGCCCTTTCCCTTTGGTTCTTGAGTCCAGCAACCCTAAATCACCCAAAGTCCCAAAAGTCCAATGACCCAAAAGTCTCTGTCCCTGGTCAGGGCAGCCCCAGAGATCGAAAGTTTATCTGCAGAGCTTTACCTCCCAACCTGGGGGGGGGGGGGGAGGAAAGAGAGAGGTAAGGGGCACCTTACATGATCTGAAGCTGACCGCCCCACAGCTCCACAGGCCTTCGCTCCGCTCCGATCAGCTAGCCGCCCCACAAACTGCTTCGCTCGGCTCCGCTCTACGGAGCCCACAAGCAGCTCCCCCGTCCCACAAACTGCTCCACCAGCCGGTCCACGAACTGCTCCGCGTCCCACAAGCAGCTCCCGCCGTCCTATGAACTGCTCCACCAGCCTGTCCACAAGGCACTCCAGCTGTCCCGCAAACTGCTCCACAATATATCTTCAGGCTTCCCCACTACTTAACACAACGCTCAGTGACTTCAGCTCTTAGTCAGTTCAGCTCTTTGGTGAATTCAGCTTGTAGTAGGGGAGCCTCAGTGCTGGTGCACCATTAGCCCAAAGTGAGCTCAGCAGCCTGTAACTAGACTCCTAATGGAATCAAAATGAGCTCTGATATTCCACAGTGGAGAGAGGAGGAAGTGCAATTAGCATGTAAGGCCCTCACCAAGGGGCCCATGCCACCAAGTATTAATACTTGTCCCCAGCCTCTCTCCCTCCACAGAGTTTTGGAACCCATGACCCTTGCCTAGCGAGTGCTGCTTAGTTGATGGTGAGTCCCTCCTTCATAACAAAAGGCCAAGTACAGTTCCAAGCACAGTTCCCATAATCAGGGTAATAACAATTTATTCTTCCTGCCCCAATAACAGAGACGCTAGGGATCCCACAGCAGCCAAAGTGACCATTTGGGCGGCTATGGCCTCATTCTAGGCGGGGTGGGCGTGCCTATGCAAATGAGATCGGCCCCTGAAGTTCTTTTCCACAACTTGCCACACCTCACCATTCAAGCAATCATGCCTGAAGTTCCCTATATGTTAGCACAGACATCCGTGTCTCTATTCATGTGTAAGCAGTGTCCTTCCTGGGGCTCATCCTGACACTGCTTACACATGAATAGAGACACGGATGTCTGTGCTAACATATAGGGAACTTCAGGCATGATTGCTTGATCCTACTCCCATTAAATTCAGTGAGAGTTGGGCCACTGATTTTAATGGGAGTAGAATTGAACCTTTTGGGCTGAATCCTGCTATTCCTATTTAGTTACTATTCAGGCAAAACTCCCACTGAACTCAGTGGGAGTTCTCCCTGAGTAAGGACTGAAGCATTTGGCCTGTTGCTGTTCCTCTTACTTAGCACATAGATTCATAGATTCCCAGGCCGGAAAGGACCATTGTGATCACAGAATTACCCCCAAATAATTCGTACAGCATATCTTTTAGAAAAACATGCAGTCTTGGTTTAAAAATTGTCAGTAATGATGCTGACCTGAAATTTTAAGTCAAAATTATGTAGTAAAGGGAGAATAAAGTAAAACAATAACACCAGAGTATTTGTAGAAGCAAGTAAATAAATAAATAAATAGGACTACAATCTTGTGGCTGATTTTACTCACACACACATCAGGAAATGTAAAGTTATGCTTTCTGGCACATGTTCCCATGTCATATATTAAGCCATGTTCTGCTCTTAGTTACACCAGCGTATATCCTGTGTAACATGAAATGAATGAAATTATTCCAGTTCACTCCTATGAAAGTGAGTGCAAAATTTGGCTAATACTACCTTGTAATAAATTGTTGGGAATTCTCATGAGTGTCATTACATTTCATGTTTGTTTTTTAAAGGTCCAGCTCCTGGAAGCATGTGATTATATGAAAATCTCAACTTTCTTTTAAAAAATGGTTATGCACAAAAACTTAAAAATGTGACCCAAGTGCATCCTAAAGGCTCAAAAGTCAGAACGCAAATGAAAGAATCCTGCGCTGCTTATTTTTCTTTTTAAAATCTAACTCTCTATAAAAATATCTTACAGCTATATAATGCCTTACTATCAGGACTCCATGTATTCTGCAGCTGTGAAATTCACCCCATGCAGCAGAAATGATCTACAGAATCTCAGCTTTCATTAAATATATGTTTCTAGCCTGCCTGCCTGAGTCTGCAGAGAGCCCGTAATAATTGCTCTAAGAGGTGTAAACTGTCTGTTTAATCTCGATGAGGACTCCGTGTAATCTGTGGCTGCAGAACGTTGCTTTTTTTCCAACATGCCACAGAATTCAGCATTTTTGCTATGGAATTTGCCCTTCTGCTGCAGCCAAGCACCAGGCATTCTGGGTTCTGTCTCCCTGCCCTGCTGGGACCTGCCTCTTGCTCCCCAGCTTTCCCCACAAGGAGGAGTTGATTGGATTACAGCACATGCTCCCTGCGTTGTTCAATGAAACCAGGCAGCAGGGGGGCTGGGGAGCCAGAGCTGGAATCCGCCTTGCAGTTGGGGAATGGGGATAGCCAAAAATGTCGGCTGCTGAGCGGGACTGCATGGAAAATGGGGGAGCAGCTGAAGCCTGTAGGAGCTGGGGAGATGAGGCCAGCTAGAGGCTCCCCTTTCTCTGGACGTTTCTGAGCTGGCTCAGTGGAACAGTGTAGGAGCTGGACTGTTAATACAGCAGAACCAAAAGAAACTTCTCAGAGATCCTCAGCTGAAAATAGTCACTGACAAATTGTAGATGAATGAGTACCTGCCGCCAGGGTGGGGGGGATGGGATGATGGAAACGAAGCCTCAGCAATAGCATACATGAAAGCTGATGTGGGACTTATACACTCATAGATTCCCAGGCCAGATGGGACCACTGTGATCATCTCATCTGAGCTCCTGAATAACAGATCAGACAACTTCCCTGGGATAAATCCTGTTTGAGCTAGAGCAGATCTTTTAGGGAAACATCCCATTTGATTTAAACATTCCTAGGGACAGAGACTCCACCACTGCCCTTGGTTAGTTGTTCCAATGGTTAAATACCCTCCCTGTTAAAAATGCCTTATTTTCTGTCTGAATTTGTCTGGCTCTGGATAGTTTAGAGGTTGATACCCTGGCATTTGGTCTCATGGTGCCATGGAGAACATGGGGATCTGGTGACTGTTTGATCGGGGGGTGGTTTGGAGGGGGCGGAGGGTACTCATCCCTCAGTGATGAAGCGGGGGAGAGGTTACAGACTGGCAGAGTCCCTGTTTGATCATTGTAACACAGCTGGGTGGTTTTGGTTGTAATACTAATTACACGGTAGACCCTTGTGTAGGTGTCTTCTTACCGAAATGAAAATAAATAAGTATATGCAATGGGATCAAGCGATAAAAGTTATGGCTCCCACAGCATCTAACACCTTTCTATGTTTAGTATCTCAGCCCATTCATGGAGATCGCAGCTTCCGCTCTTCAAGGAAAAAAAAAAAAAGAGAAACCCAATGTGCCGTGGATTAAAACAAGCTTTTGCTTTTCTGAGGCTGTGTACTCCAGTGTGCACACATGATTAAAATTTCCTGAAGGGTACCACCGTGCTTGGATGGGCACCTTCTAATGCTGTCTGAAAGGGAGTGGGCTCCCAGAGGGTAGGGAATTTGAATTCAGTGTGCAAACAAACAACAGGACTGCCCCATGGCACTCACCCCACGTGGCAACCGTGGCCCGCCTGCCCGAAGCCCAGCCTTGGCTGACTGGCAGGCAGAGGCTGTGCTTGAGCCATCTGGCAGGTGTGGTGGGCCTCGCCTCTCTCACTGCCGCTCCTCCCCTCACACGCAGCTGGGAAGGGGCAGTGGGGGTGTGGCATCCAGAGGGAGGGGTCTCAGCAAGGTGAGGGGCCCTGCCTCCTTCCCTTCCCCCCCCAGCCAGCTGCACTAGGTTTTCCAAGGCCACAAGAGCCACCCCCAGCACCCACATTTACCCCAGCACCTAGGCAGCCACCCCAACAGTACTCAGCACCCACCCCAGCCCCCAGTCAGCCACCCAGCCCCCACAGTATGCCACCCACCACAGAGCCCACAGCCTATCATAATTAATAACAGCAATAACACCTCTTAATTAGTGGTTTTCATCAGCAGATCTCCAAGCACATTACAAAGGAGGTCAGAATCACTATCCCCGTTTTAAAGATGGGGAAACTGAGGCACATGGAGGGGACGCAACTTGCCCAAAGTCACCCAGCAGACTAGTGGCAGAGCCAGAAATAAAGCCCAGCTCTCCTGAGTCCCAGTTCGGTGCTCTCTCCACTAGACCACTCTGCCTTCCTATGTGTTGTATCCCAGATCTTTTTATGGATTGCAGACATAGCTGATTTGGGGATCTGGTGACATGTTCAGAAGAATGCCTGTCATGAACTGTTGATGGGGTTTTATTCTGTTTAGAAGACACTCATTAGTTCATTAATAGTTCTTAATTCTTGGTTTCCCAGATGGTGCACTCCTGTCATAAATTGTTGGCTGACAGTTTAGTGATTCACCTGGTGAAGAAGTGATATTTCAGGGGGAGGAAGTGGAAGTGCTAACTTATTTATACTGTAGTTTTCAAGGTTGCTTTCTTATTCAGAAGCGGGAGATGATTTCAATGCACAATGCAGAATGACCTTTAAACCTGGATTGAAGAGAGGTTGGACAGATTAGCATAAAAATACATGATATTCACTAAGAACATGCCCTCCGTAAAAGAATGTTCCCATTTTGGATGCACTTACCTTCAAGGTGCAAATACGTCAGAGGACCCATTTATTCAACAACTACCCAAAAGGCCTGTTCAACAGCTTTTGAGCCTCAGCAAAGGTGCTTGAGCTGCCGGAGGATTCTGGGAAGACTCAGGGCATCAGAGAAACTGACAGCTTTGCATTATAGGGTTTTATTAGTGGATATTTATTTAATTCCCTTCAGATCCCTAAGGTAAGCTGAGAGAGAGAGAGACGCACACTAGCACAGATAGCTGAACCAAAAAGGAGACATTATCAGGGAATTCTATATGTTTCCTGTGGCAGTATAGTCTTGGCAGCAGTTTGAGTTACCCTGCAGCTCAAGGACAGTTGTTAGGAAGTACAAGATTAATTCTTAACAACCTGCTTGAAAAAATCCTGCAGGAACGGACTTGATTTTCCTGTGGAGTCCTTTTGCACTATTTAAACAGGCTTAGAGATCATCTGTTTTATATTTTTGGTTAGAAGACAACCACGGCAATCTGCTTCATCTGTTTTTTTAAGAAAAAATAATGTCATTATCACAAATCAAGGTTCAGAGCAGCTCGGTTGCTTAAATTGATTCCATACTTTATAGGTTGTTCAAAAACAAAGGCCTAGGCAGGGTTTTTTTGGAGCTCGTGATATAGTGGTTTAAGTGCTTGAAGGCACAGTAGCTCTGGAGACTCAGAATTGGATCTGATTTATTTGTAACTCTTTTTTACCTAATCTCAAAGCATACTCCCTCTGCTCGAGCAATGTGCTAATGAAGGCAGAGTTGATTAGCAGCTGTTTTCTTACTGCTGAATATAGGCAGCTGAATATAGACAACAGACTCTTTACCTGTGCTTGGGCCTAGCTCCTATTTCTTTGTGGGGCTTAAGGTCATATCCTGTAAGTGGAGGATGTATCGAGTCCAGACAAGCTGGAGTACTTTTGGTAAGAATCATAGATATGTAGGACTGAAAAGGTTATCAAGTCCAGCCTGCTGTGCTGAGGCAGGACCAAATAAACCTAGACCATCCCTAACAGGTGTTTGTCCAACCTGTTCTTAGAAACCTCCAATGGTGGGGATACCACAGCCTCCCTAGGTAACCTGTTCCAGTGCTTCCCACCCTGTGAATTAGCCAGCTTCTCCTAAATCAAACCTAAATCTCCCTGGCTGCAAACAGTTAATTTGTGCTACTGTATTTTGTTTGACTCAACGCTGACATTTAACAGTGAGCCAGTTTGCTGTGGAATGACAGGAGAAGGCTTGTGCCGGTTGCCTTTGCCGTAGGAGAGAGGTGGCGTGGAGCTGCATCAGCCCTCCAGAGCATGGGAAGGCATTGTGCCTCAGAAAGGTTGCACCTCGGAAAGCTCTCCGCACCCCAGAGAGAGCGTGCCTTCTGCACCAGCCTCTAGGAGGGGCTTGCTTGCTTTTTTCTTGGCTGCAGCCAGGTCTGCTTGGTGGTGAGGAAGGAAATGTCTCCCCTCTTCTTTTTCCCTTTTGTGCGCCCAAGGGTGAGCATTGGCTAGGAGCACTCCTGGGAGCACAGAGACTCCTGCTGTACCCAGAGCACAAGGGAGAGAAGGCTCTGTCTGTCTTCTCTTCTAAGTACCCAGGCACTTCTTTCTTTTTTTGCACTAAGCCAGTGGTTCTCAAACTAGGGCCGCCGCTTGTTCAGGGAAAGCCCCTGGTGGGCCGGGCCGGTCTGTTCACCTGCCGCTTCCTACAGCCCCCATTGGCCTGGAGCGGCGAACCACGGCCAGTGGGAGCCGCGATCGGCCGAACCTGCGGACGCGGCAGGTAAACAAACCGTCCCGTCCCGTCAGGGGCTTTCCCTGAACAAGTGGCAGCCCTAGTTTGAGAACCACTGCACTAAGCGCTCCCACTCACTTCATTGGACCTCGGCTGAGGCCCTGTGGTGGGGCAGATCCCTCCTCGCACTCAAGAAGGGGTTAAAGAGCTCCTCTGGGCACAATCAACCTCAACCCAGCACATGTGTGAGGCTTGTCAAGCCTGGAGAAGATCAGGTCCTTAAAAGGGGCGCCAGAGAGAGAGAGAGCCTATGCAGGCCCCTATAAAACATAGAATGGTTGTAGAGGATAAAGGCTCCAAAAAACCTCTGCACAGGGAAAATTCCCAGGTTGCCAGATCAGCCAGCTTTGTGGCCCTTTTGAGCTAGCGGAGTAGCGGAAAGGGATTGTGAGAATTGGGCCCAGGTTGTTTATGATTTCAGTCATGTAATGTTAAGAAAATCCAAACATCATTCAGCCACAGTTCAGTAGTTACATGAGTTTGGTATTTGTCTGGTTTGCTTCTGTCTTTGGTGTTTGCTACTGTGTTTTGCAGCCTTTGGAACTTACATTGCACAGAAAATTCAGCCGTGAAACCCTCCCAATGCCTTTCCCCGCCACCCCTGATTTCAGAGACAATTTCCAGCCATGTCTCAGGATCTTGTCTGCTACTTGCAAAGCTTCACTTCCTAATCCAGCTGCCAGTCTGAGGAATCAATGCACAATATTCCCGATCCAATAGGCTCTTCCTGCTGTCCTTCTTCACATTGACCTCCGGTGCTAAGCCAGCACTGAATCACATACAGACTAAGCTATAGAGAGCTATTATTAGTCCATGCAGAGGACTTTCCTTTTTTGCCTAAAACTGAAAAATGCCAAACTTTGACTTGCTATTAATGGATGTTCTGCTGACAGAAACAAATCCTTGTTTGTGTCTGACTCCACCATATTGGCCTTGGACTCTGGCATATTCACTGTGTCTAAAAAGTCCTTTTTCTTTAGCAATCATTTGTATTTAAAGAATATTTTCGCACATTCGTGGCTGGTTAACCAGCGAAGTGGGCAGCAATTCTAATTTTAGGAACAAAGAGGTAGGTGTCATTGACAGCTCCAAACTTTATTTGAATTCTTTTAGCTGTCTTGTAGCAAATGAGAGGGAATCCTAGAGCTTATCTCTACTGGTTTTTCTCCTCTCTTGAAATGAGAGGGGCTGCCATGAAAACGAATCTGTATGTCAGCCTGGAGATAAGTACCCTTTCAAAAGCTGTTGAATAAGAAATAGTAAGATAAAGTAAAGAGGAATAAGGTAAGATTTTATAAGAAATTAAACCCCAGAGACCTGGGTAATTTTAGGTAAAGTCATCTATACTGCATAAAGTGCTTTTAAGAGGGAATGGCAGCAGAGAACCTATCAAATAACAGACCAGATTCCAAGGTATGTTTAAATACCCATGGGGAGTTGTGGTAGAGGCCCCCTCTGTGCCCAATCCCTTGAGAAGATGAGTTGTCCCAGCTGCAGCTGTGGAGGTTTGCCTGTTTAGCTCAGGCAACTCGTGCTTTAGCTCCAGAGGTTCCAGGCTCAGTGCCCAGCATGTTGGCCATGATGGCGGCCTTCACGCTTAGTGTTCAGTAATTTATGAATGTTGTTGCATTTATTAATTATGGCTGGGATCTACGTGAGTTAGGTGCCAAACTTCCATTGAAATTCAGTGGGGGGTAGGTGCCCAACTCCTTTAGACTCCTTTAAAAATCGCACCCAAGGCCTGGATTAAAGAAAACCTGTTCTAGTTAGTTGTGTGGGTGTCTGGTTGTGGTTCCAGTAGGAACAGTCTTTACTTTGCTCATGTTAGGAAGGGAAAAGCTCACACGGTGAGAAGGGCTGGCCTCTGTGGGCCAAATGCTCCTTTACAGCCATGAGAAGGGCGTGTTGTTGGGAGAAGAAGTGGCCTCCTTCCCTCAAAGTTGAGGCAGAACATTCCACTGGGGTTCTGGGCCTTGGTGTCTGTAGCTGGGGAGGTGTGTAACCGGAGTGGCGCTGAGATCACACACACACTGCTTGTCCTCTAGCCACAAGCTCTGGTGGCTTCTCTGTAAGGCAGCATTTTTGCTTTGCGGCATGCAGCACATCACGTGCAGCTTATTTTAAGTATCCCTTAGAAGACAGTACTTCTCTCCTGGCCATTTTTGCACTGTTCATCCTGGCCCGTGAGTCACTGAGTCCTAAGTCAAGCCCATCTTGGTCGTTCCCTATAGCTCTCCTTTCCCATCTCTGTGGCGAATTCCCTCTTTGAACTGGAACACTTTACACCCCAACTAGGTGGCTCAGACTCTATTCTGTTGTGAGGCTTTACATGGGCTGAGCTTCATCCTAGGTGTGATGCCCACAGTTGTTGCAGTCATGTATGTTCTTCTAATACAGCCCAGACTTCCGCAAAGCCTGTGGACCTATCCTAGTCCATGTGTTTTAGCTCAGCCATCAGAACTCAGGCAGGCAGTTCAGTCGGCACATTGCCTGGGATATGTGCGCTTTAAATGACATCCATTGTTCCTTTTCCCCAAAGGGTGGAATTTGTGTAAGACTTGTGCGGACTGTGACATGTTTATAAAGAAAAGGGTTTTAATTAAAACTCCAGTTTCTGAGCTTCCCATTGGTAGCTGCCATCATGCTGAAAGTGGCATAATCAGAATCAAGTGGGAGCTCAGACAGCAGACTAGTGTGCGTTCTGTTACAGTGCTCAGACTGTCCTGTGGGTTCTTCTGACTTGGGCCCCAATTCAGAAACGTGCTTAAAGAAGTGCCTGACTTTAAGCATGTGATTAGTCCCATTGGAGTCCATGGAGTATTTGTAAGCACCTCACTGAATCCAGACTTTGGACCAGAAATTAAGTGGATGGAAACTGGCTTATTGTCCTCAATGCCGATTACCGCCGCTGTCACAAACGACATTGCTTGTTAACGAGATGGCCATAAGTAGGTGATTCAGGAATGGCAATCAGATAAGTGGAGGTAGTGTCTTAGAAGGGCATAGCAAGCTCCCATGTGCTGTGCGATGAGTGAGGGAAACTACGGCAAGGTACAACAAGAAAACCTCCGCAACAAACGTCCCTCTTTATGGCGTGATGTCATTGTTCAGCCCCTGACATGGTGTAACGCACAAATTCCCTGATTCATCTATGCAGTGATATGGTGGGACAGTCAAGGGTAAAAATACTTGCATCATAAAATGCCCCTAGATGCATAGGCACAAAAAAGCAATGCATGTTGTCATAAATGTAAAGGGAAGAAGGGTAACCACCTTTCTGTCCACAGTGCTATAAAATCCCTCCTGGCCAGAGGCAAAATCCTCTCACCTGTAAAGGGTTAAGAAGCTAAGATAACCTCGCTGGCACCTGACCAAAATGACCAATGAGGAGACAAGATACTTTCAAAGCTGGAGGGTGGGAGGGAACAAAGGGTCTGTCTGTCTGTGTGATGCTTTTGCTGGGAACAGACAGGAATGCAGCTCAGAACTCCTGTAAAAAGTTAGTAAGTAATCTAGCTAGATATGCGTTAGATTTCTTTTGTTTAATGGCTGGTAAAATAGATGTGCTGAATGGAATGTATATTCCTGTTTTTGTGTCTTTTTTAACTGAAGGTTTTGCCTAGAGGGATTCTCTATGTTTTGAATCTGATTACCCTGTAAGGTATTTACCATCCTGATTTTACAGAGGTGATGATTCTTTTACCTTTTCTTTAATTAAAATTCTTCTTTTAAGAACCTGATTGCTTTTTCATTGTTCTTAAGATCCAAGGGTTTGGGTCTGTGTTGACCTATGCAAATTGGTGAGGATTTTTATCAAGCCTTCCTCAGGAAAGGGGGTTTAGGGCTTGTGGGGATATTTCGGGGGAAGATGTCTCCAAGTGGGCTCTTTCCCTGGTCTTTGTTTAAAACTCTTGGTGGTGGCAGCATACGGTTCAAGGACAAGGCAAAATTTGTACGTTGGGGAAGTTTTTAACCTAAGCTGGTAAGAATAAACTTAGGGGGTCTTTCATGCAGGTCCCCACATCTGTACCCTAGAGTTCAGAGTGGGGAAGGAACCTTGACACATGTTAAGGTTGCCAAGTGCAGCATTAACTTACAACAGGCACTTTGTTCCACAGAAGGGTGTCATACAGCCTGAGTGGACATTCCGGTTGCTGTGAAAAAGGATACAGCTTTTATTTTCATTTAATGTCCGTTATTAAAATATTAGGTGGATATCCTGGGATGCAAGCATCAGGGCATGTTTGTTAGCATTGTGTTTGTTCATGAAAACAAAACATTCAGTTCCAGCCGAGCTATATATCACACTGTCATCGGCAAATGGTGCCTTGTTGAAAATCTATCAAAGAAAGCTGACTTATCTTGCGTGTGCTGCTTTACAGCAAATAGGACCGCAGTAAACTCTTGTGCCATAATGATTTTCTGTCTTTCTTGATGAGACATAATGAGATAAATTCAAGACCTTTTTGAAGGCTAATTACATATTGTACACTCTAGACATCAGTTGTCCTTGTTAGATGATGTGCATTTTTTGCTTTCATTTCATCTTCTCTGTTGTCTGCGTATGCATGTGAATTTGGCTTAACTCTGAAATATAAATTGGGATTAGGGTGTATTTTTTCTCCCCCAAATCTCTGCAGATATTCTACTGTAACACAATGCATCATTAGAGATAAGGCAAAACTTGGAGGTAGATGTGAATTAAATAAAAGGCCTGAATTTCAGGCATGGAGCGGGGGATGGTGCCATAAACCATGCCAGTTCTTGAGTAGTTTATGAACAACCCTCCAGAATAAATTCAAATCTGAGCGTGCTGTCGGGCGATGCATTTCTGTTATTTATAGGGATAGTTATGGCCAGATTTTCAAAAGTTCTCAGCACCCACAACTGGGGGCAGATTTTAAATGCAATTTAGCCCCAGCTTATTTAGGTGCCTGAGTGGAAATAGCTTGGTGCTGAGCTCTTTTGGATATTGGGCCCTTACATTTTCATTTTAAATTTAAAGGTGTAGCCAATGATTTTAGTTTATTGTTAATTTATTGTGTGATGTTTTAACTAACATGTTATGTCATATATAATCACGGTATGCTAAATAGAGTTAATTATAGGATTACAAAAGTGCAAGATTGATCAGTATGTAGAGGGAATAATCATGTATTAGGTATCTAAGAAAGTAGGGCTGAAACGCAAGACCTGTAGGCTGAGGCTTGTAAGATTTTAGCTTAGCCATACGTAAGCCATAGAGCTAAGGAATGCTGACATAAGTAAGTGGCCAAAGAATAACTCGATGCCCTAAGATTACAGGAAAAGATGAACTAATGAGTGATATTGCAAAAAATTAACAGTAAAAGTAATATTTTACTTACAAGATACCTGGTAATCACATTTTTCTAACACATGCCCTAACCGCAGAGTGCGCTATGTGCAGAAATGCTAATGACATATAGTCAGAATTACATTATAAAAAAGGGGGTGTCTAGATTAGGAAAATTGAGCTCCCTATGGGAAACTCCAGCAGGAACCATCCCTCTACTGATGATCAATCCATGAGAGACCCATCAGACCCTAACACTATTGTTAAGGATGTGAGTAGCACTATATTTCTAACTTGTGCATAGGTCTGTATAGATTTTCTATATGCTTGGGTAATCATAACTTTAATTGTAACTTTAATAAAACCTGTAGAACAGACTAGACCTTGGACTTGTGAATGTCTGTGTGGTCGCTATCCTTGGTCCTTATGTGTCCCTAAAGACTCTACATCTAAAACAAGTGGCAGAGGTGACTTTCACTCTCTTAAGCTTGAAACTATAGCCACCAAAGTCGAACCCGTGATGGTGTAATACCACGTTACAAAATTCATATTAAATACAATAAAAAGCTACAAAGGTTACCCTTTAGCCTTTTTGAAAAGCTAAAATTTCTTGTCAATATCATGGACCAAGTATAATGACTGCCCTTAAACACTTTCCCGTTGTCTTAAATATATAACATTACCTAAATGTATGCACCAATCCCTTTTCGAAGTGTAAGGAAGGTTAAGAACTACTGCTAAGGTGACCGTGTCTAAGGTCACTGTTTGATGGTTGGTCTCTCTCTTGTCTTGTCCATCTTGTAATCATTGTACTCACTCTGTCTCCTCCTCTCCAGAAGCAAGAACTGTCAATCACCCATGGTGTATAGACCATGGAGGGTTTCTATGCACTCTTGACACACTGCCATGTTTCTTGTTTGTTTCTGAATTGCAGCCACAATCGCAGGAGCTGTTGTTTTAATCTAGGGTGCCTTTCCCTATCGGGGGGCAGAGGGAGAACTGAAATCAGAGTAGCTTTTGCATCACCCTGTTGTCATAATAACTTCTTAAGGTGTCGTGCTACAGTGTCCAATCAGAAGAAGCAATATACAGGAGGTGTGATGAGAGAATGAAATCTTTCATATGTGCAGAGACTAGAAATTGGCTAACTGCATAATTTACCCTGACCCATTTAAAAAAAAAAATCCACACTTCATCCAACATGATGGCAAAATTTTGATCTCAGATCCATGCAGTAGATCTTAAAAACTGATTCTGTAGTTGTACATCATGTTGTTGTGGTGGTAGTGAAGATTTTAATAGTTGCCAATACTCTGGATATCAGCTCATTTTCTTCGCACAATATTTGCTATGCAAGAACTTTGAATGACAGATTGAAAGTCTTTTTAATTTCCATGTACCTTCTGTAAGTATGTCAGAGTGCCTGTGTATCATTAGTAACAGGATGGTCATAATTATTTTACAGTGATTCTCAAGGAATCAGAAAAGTAACAGCATTTTGGAGCTGGCAAACTGGATGTGTGTGTCTATTTTCGATTTCAGAAATGGCAGGAAATCAACTTCCCAAGAGGATCTATCTGAAATATAATTTTCCTTGTACTGGAGATTGTAGATCCAGCAATTAAAGAGCTAGTTTGTTTTCTTTTAAAGGCCAGAGACACGTGCAAAACCGTACATACATTTATCATGGTTGAGTGTGAAAATGAGGTGAATGAGTGCAGAAAAATGATCCGATTTTTCCAAAGGGCTCAGCACCAGTAGCTCCAAGTTACACTTATGTGGACTGGCCAGATTTCTAAAAAAGGCGGAGGACCCAGCCTTTCCCACTGAGCTCAATAGGCACTGCTGTAAACTGAGCTCTTTCGAAAATCTAGCCCTTAATCGCCAAGGATCTGATCCTGCAAGTTGAGGATGCTCAGCACCTTGCAGGAAGAGCAACCAATGAACTTTGAGCCTGTGCTGACAGTTCCTTGAAATCAGACACAATTAATGTATGCACTTCAAAGTACCAAAGGGAGGAAAAGAATCCCCCGACCCAACCTCGTCCGGTATATGGGAAAAAAGAGAACAAAAATAATAGCTTTCAGTCTGTAAGGCCCATCATACATATACATTACAGCTAGAGGGAATGTATTATACAGTGGGCATGTCTGGTTCAGGGGGTACCCACAGATAGCTGTCTTATAGGGAGCAGTTCAAAATTCTTCACAGGCTTTCTGGAAGAAACCCTGGGGAAATAGTCTTATTAGAATGTCTTAAAGCTGTCTGTACAGATATCACCTCCTCTCCAGGACGGCATGGTTATTTTATTTGCTGAGACATTGATTTCTGGGCATGGGACATCTTAAACGAAAACCACAAAACATATTTTACCGCTCTCCTAAGCTGTGTCTAAGAGTGAGTGAGAAAGCAATACTTTGATGTTTTCCAAATCAGAGATAGAAGCCAGAAGATCTGTTACGTCTGATACATTCAGCAAGGAAAATAAATATCTGACAAAGGCAGCTGCAAGAGAAATCAATGGCCAAAATGGTCTCATTCTCTTCTGCACAAATATTTTAAACATGTACCACATATTAGCATGAAAATCTCCCATCTCCCTCTTGTGTGTTTTAAATAATTCACGAGCAAATAGCTCATGATTGTTTGTTGTTGTCTCTTTCACTAAGGCTATGTCTACACTGCAGCGGGGGTAATTTCCAGCTAGAGGAGCCATACGGGCACTAGCTCTGCTCAAGCTGACATGCTAAAAATAGCAGCGTGGCCAAGGCAGTGTGGGCCGTGGCTCGGGCTACCTGCCCAAGTTCAGTCCCATCTGCAGCCATGGTGACATTGCTGTTTTTAGCATGCTGGCTTGAGCAGAGCTACTCATGAACGTCTAGCTGAGCTGGGAATCCCACCTCCCCGCTGCAGTGAAGAGGTCCTCTAAAGAGCTGTGTTAAAAAGAAATGGGACGGGATGAATATTTGCTGGAAGAATTTAGTCTCCGGTTCCTCTCTTACAGTCTGCAGACCTGGATTCTTCAAGGCCTCTCCCCAGAGCCCATCCTGCAGTAAGTGCCCCCCTCACAGCTACACACACGAGGAAGCATCCACCTCCTGTCTGTGTGAAGAACACTATTTCAGAAGGGAGTCGGACCCACCTACAATGGCCTGTACAAGTAAGCACGCACTGTGTATCTTTTAATCCGTTTGCGCTGTTACGCACAGAGAATGGGCACAATGACAAAAAAGAAGGTGTTTTTATAGGCTTTGGGCCTGATCCTGACCTGGCTTGTGCTAGTTTTACACTGCTGTAATCCACTGGCTTCATCTAAATTACTGCTGATTCACACCACTGTACTTGAGAGTTGAGCATGTGGAACTGGATGTGCAGCGTCTAGAATTGCACACTGCTGGTGTGCGTCTGTGTGTGTGTTGTAAAATATAAAAGGAGGACTTGTGGCACTTTCGAGACTAACAAATTTATTTGGGCATAAGCTTTTGTGAGCTACAGCTCTCTTCATTGGATGCATGCAGTGGAAAATACAGTGGGGAGATTTTATATAGACAGAGAACATGAAACAATGGGTGTTACCATACACACTGTAATGAGAGTGATCAGGTAAGGTGAGCTATTACCAGCAGGAGAGAAAAAAAACCTTTTGTGGTGATAATCCAGGTGGGCCACTTCCAGCAGTTGACAAGAACATGTGAGGAACAGTTGGAGTGGGGCGGGGAGAATAAACATGGGGAAATAGTTTTACTTTGTGTAATGACACATCCACTCCCAGTCTTTATTCAAACCTAATTGAATGGTGTCCAATGTGCAAATTAATTCCAATTCAGCAGTCTCTCGTTGGAGGCTGTTTCTGAAGTTTTTTTGTTGAAGAATTGTGACTTTTAGGTCTGTAATCGAGTGACCAGAGAGATTGAAGTATTCTCCGACTGGTTTTTGAATGGTATCATTCTTCACGTCTGATTTGTGTCCATTTATTCTTTTACATAAGAACTGTCCGGTTTGGCCAATGTACATGGCAGAGGGGCATTGCTGACACATGATGGCATATATCACATTGGTAGATGTGCAGGTGAACGAGCCTCTGATAATGTGGCTGATGTGATTAGGCCCTGTGATGGTGTCCCCTGAATAGATATGTGGACACAGTTGGCAACGGGCTTTGTTGCTAGGATAGGTTCCTGGGTTAGTGTTTTTGTTGTGTGGTGTGTGGTTGCTGGTGAGTATTTGCTTCAGGCTGGGGGGCTGTCTGTAAGCAAGGACTGGCCTGTCTCCCAAGATCTGTGAGAGTGATGGCTTGTCCTTCAGGATAGGTTGTAGATCCTTGATGATGCGCTGGAGAGGTTTTAGATGGGGGCTGAAAGTGACAGCTAGTGGCGTTCTGTTATTTTCTTTGTTGGGCCTGTCCTGTAGTAGGTAACTTCTGGGTACTCTTCTGGCTCTGTCAATCTGTTTCTTCACTTCAGCAGGTGGGTACTGTACTTGTAAGAACGCTTGATAGAGATCTTGTAGGTGTTTGTCTCTGTCTGAGGGGTTGGAGCAAATGCGGTTGTATCATAGAGCTTGTACGTAGAGCGGTTGTATCGTAGAGTTTCCGTTATAGGGTGGTGTTTATGTGACCATTGCTTATTAGCACTGTAGTGTCCAGGAAGTGCTCATCATCTGGACCCATGGAAGAGAAGCCCTTGAGGAATTCCACCATGATTTCAACAATTTCAATTCCACCACCAACCTCAGCCTGGACCAATCCACACAAGAGAGCCACTTCCTGGACACTATAGTGCTAATAAGTGATGGTCACATAAACACCACCCTATACCGGAAACCTACTGACTGCCATACTTACCTACATGCCTCCAGCTTTCATCCAGACCACACCACACAATCCATTGTCTACAGCCAAGCTCTACGATACAACCGCATTTGCTCCAACCCCTCAGACAGAGACAAACACCTACAAGATCTCTATCAAGCGTTCTTACAAGTACAGTACCCACCTGCTGAAGTGAAGAAACAGATTGACAGAGCCAGAAGAGTACCCAGAAGTTACCGACTGCAGGACAGGCCCAACAAGAAAAATAACAGAACGCGACTACCGTCACCTTCAGCCCCCAACTAAAACCTCTCCAGCGCATCATCAAGGATCTACAACCTATCCTGAAGGACGACCCATCACTCTCACAGATCTTGGGAGACAGGCCAGTCCTTGCTTACAGACAGCCCCCCAACCTGAAGCAAATACTCACCAGCAGCCACACACCACACAACAAAAACACTAACCCAGGAACCTATCCTTGCAACAAAGCCCATTGCCAACTGTGTCCACATATCTATTCAGGGGACACCATCACAGGCCTAATCACATCAGCCACATTATCAGAGGCTCGTTCACCTGCACATCTACCAATGTGATATATGCCATCATGTGCCAGCAATGCCCCTCTGCCATGTACATTGGCCAAACCGGACAGTCTCTACGTAAAAGAATAAATGGACACAAATCAGACATGAAGAACTATAACATTCAAAAACCAGTCGGAGAACACTTCAATCTCTCTGGTCACTCGATTACAGACCTAAAAGTCACAATTCTTCAACAAAAAAACTTCAGAAACAGACTCCAACGAGAGACTGCTGAATTGGAATTAATTTGCACACTGGACACCATTAAATTAGGTTTGAATAAAGACTGGGAGTGGATGTGTCATTACACAAAGTAAAACTATTCTCCCTGTTTATTTCCCCCCCCCCCAACTGTTCCTCACACGTTCTTGTCAACTGCTGGAAATGGCCCACCTTGATTATCGCTACAAAAGGTTCCCCCCCCGGCTTCCTGCTGGTAATAGCTCACCTTACCTGATCACTCTGGTTACAGTGTGTATGGTAACACCCATTGTTTCATGTTCTCTGTGTATATAAAATCTCCCCACTGTATTTTCCACTGCATGCATCCGATGAAGTGAGCTGTAGCTCACGAAAGCTTATGCTGAAATAAATTTGTTAGTCTCTAAGGTGCCACAGGTCCTCCTTTTTGCGGATACAGACTAACACGGTTGCCACTCTGAAACTTGTAAAATATAGTTATTTAGCTATACATCTAGATAGACACAATATATATGAGTGCCACTTAGTGTCACAAGTTATTCTGTGTCCCAATAGTCAGCTTGGGCAACCAGGGAAATAATGATATGTCTAGCACTCCTAGCTACTTCAGGATAGTGATATGGGCGGGAGCTACTGACTGTCCAGAGCTACCACAAAGAAAGAAACCATATGTCCATGATGGTCACTGGATGGGGGCTGGGGGAAGGGGCAAATATTGCTGGGAGAGAAATAACACTCAGGTTGGTATGTTGTGAGCTGGAGACAGAGGAGAGGGAGAGGGCAAATAATAGTTTTAAATCGCTCTTTTCCCCACAAAGTATGAAGCTACCCTTTCATCTGCAGCTTGTAGACCTGTTGCTGCATCTTGTCCTCTTCCTCTTCTAAATACTTAGACCCTGGTCCTACAAAGACTTACACTTACACACATGCATAAGCTCACACTGTCAGAAGTCCCACTGAAGTCAGCTTACCACAGTGGATATGGTTAGGAGTGTGCATATATCTTTGCAGGATCAGGGTCTTCACTGGGAACTGTGCAAATTCCAGATAGGATTTTATAGTAAAACGGGAGTTGAAAGGAACTGAAAAAGTAACTGAGCTTCTATGGATGGGAACAGGCAGAAGTGACCCTCAGAGAAGGAAGAGGGAAAATAAAGAACCAATATATTCAGAACAGCTGGGATAAGGTGAAGAAGGAGCTTCTCCTCTCCTTCTACTAGGGACTGTTTTCAGTTGTAGAAGGCTAGATGTCATAATGTCCCTAAAACAGCTGTGCACCAATCAACATCCTACTGATACATACCGTATCACTGTGGTTATTTGACTAGCACCCTCGCTGCAGAAAGCAGGATAGGGCAGCAGTACCTAGTGCAGGTTCTAAGCTAACCTGGGCTAATTGACAGAAGCTCCTCGGGAGAGAGGTACTAGGGGCTGCGGGGAGAAGGGGGAATAAGTAAGGGCCCAGGGTGGGGTCACAAAGAGTGACAGCTTCCCACCTGCTCCTCCCAATGAGCCCTGCTGCCCTTTCTGGCTACTTCCAATTTGCCCTCCGTTTTGGCCCCGATCCTGTCAGCTGTTGCATGCCGATGAGCTGCTTTGCCTCCAGGGGGCTCCAGGCACTGAAAGGGATGGCTCACGCAGAACAGCCCGAGGATCAGGGCCTAACCTGGGAGCACTGAACGTCTCTCCATTTGGTTTTCACAGTGGAAGGTGACTTGAAACGTGCTGCTCTCTTGAAAGGGCAGTGCGACTCCAGGGAGGGAAGGGGGAGCCTCACACAGTTTGTGATCGGCAATGCTGCGTAAAGGTCATAGACAGATAGGTGGAAGAAGAGTCCAGCTAGTGAAGTCCTGGTGTTGTCGGGAGGGGAGGAAAATTATCTTTTAAAATAAAGACATTCCAAACATAGATAAAAAGTTAGTTATACACGTAGGCCAGTTTGCAAAGGGGCTTCAGGCATATTAGCTGCCCAGCCTCCACTACAATTCAGTGGCTGGTGAGTGGCTAATTCCCTTGGGTGTCTGTGACAATCCCAGCTGTATAGTGGAATAGCACATATGTTAAATAGGTCCCATTCTGCTAGCAGAATAAGGCATTCCAGGATGTGCATTAATAGGGTTTTGGGGTATTTCTTGGGCAGATGAAAGTTACAACATCTGCAACAACCCCCCTACCAAAACGCACCAACTTGTGGCTCACTGCTCTGTGTTACCGTAGCGTGAGGACATAGATACAAAGAGCCATGCCTTAAACAGCAGTGAGAGAACTCTGGCACCTGGAAGTTCCCACCTTTTTATTAAGTTCCCTGCTGCAACACATCCTGGTCCTCTCTGGTGAAACTCAATGACCGCTCCACAGTTGCATACAAGGAAAAAAATCCTGCATCATCACTGATTGACAAGAGTCATTTGTTAGAGCCACTAAGTTTCTGTTATTTACTTCTTCAGAAGTTAACAGAATCATCAAAATGTAGGGCTGGGAGAGACCTCGAGAGGTCATCTAGTCCAGCGCTCTGCACTAAGAAATTTTATCTACTTGAAATCTAGTAAAAGGGTGTCTTAAAATTAGTTTAAGTATTACATTGCCAAGACCCCCTGCCAATATTTATGGCTTAATAATTATGTTTTCCTGACTTTTTTCAAAATGCTTGTCAGTTCCATGTTGCTATGTGAAAGACCCACACAAACAGGGGAAACTGATTAACTCACCATAAAAGTGAAACAGAAACTGACCGTATATGAAGGGCTGTCAAATGCTCAAAAGAACAAGAAAAAAAGGATTGAGAAAGATGTTTTGTTCTTTAACTTCTTTACGTTCTCGTTTCTTAGAACTGGAATTGGTAACAGTAGGTAATATTTTTTTTAAATGTGATTTTAAAATTGATGATGCCCTGTTACATTTTGGAGCAATTTTCTCAGTCAGACTCCGTATCTTTTTCTAAGATAATTTTGTGAAAATTATTATTCACTTCCCAGAAGATAAATAGCTTTTAAAAATAAAATGATAGTTTTCTTTCCTCTTTGGGACATCAAATTTAAAAGGAAATAATTTTTTTAAAAAAATGGATACACTTTTGAAATTTATGGCCAGAGTGGAGAAGTTTTCAAATGGTATAAAATGTAATATACAACAGAAGTTTCTGATGAGAACATTACAGATAATATTTTGCCCTCAGGAAAAAAAATCTCAATTCCCTTTAATGTGAGTTGTGCATAAGTATCAGAGGACAATATTTAAAAAACACACACATTGATTTAATATTTCAGATTTATTGTCCATGAAGGAAAATATGGACTTTGTCTTCTGCCAGTTACCTTCTGAGTCAGTAAGTCATGATCTGGGGTGGGTAAATCAGTATCTGCTTAATATACAAATTAGCTATCTTTTTATTATGATTATTTCAGTAAACTAACTTCTTTGTCCTTGACGAAGAGAGGTCAAAAATAAAAATGTACCTTCTGAGCAGATATCAGGTTCCCTGATCCTTGGAAAATAAAATAGCAGTTTGTTCTCACCACTGTGATTTTTTTCAAAGTTTTAGTGGAGCACAGTTTCAAAATTCTTCAAATAGTACTTTTAGGTTTCTCCAAACTACTAAAGACCATTCATAGAGCCCCTTTGAGAATGCTAATTTTATGGGTTATGGAGTGCCACTGACTTCAAAGCATTGCTATTGAAATTGAAGGTTTTAAGCCTTCAAGAAGAGCAGCTGACTCTTCTGTACAGAGCGAGTAAAAACCTCTGGCAACTTTAGTAAAGTAATAATTTATCTACTGTTAAAGACACATTGTCCAATGAGTGTTTCTTGCGCTTGACTTCCCCCTCTCCCACCCCACACTCCCCCTTAGTTTACTCGTATCTGTAAAGAGTGCATCACACAGTGGAAAGAAAAACTGGTCAGTTTAACTGGTCAAAAGTACTTGTGTGCAATGCATATAACTCCGCACAACTCCAGGCCTGCATTTCTTTAGCTTCCGTTGTATCGATATGACAGGGCTGAAAGTTATTCTAACTATTCATGTGCTATGGTGCCATTGGCTAAATTGGGCTGGATGCCTGTAGGGTGGTTTGTGAGAGTGTGGAATCCATAAAGATTCTCAGATACTTTTTGGGGAGCCCTCACTGCCAATTCCCACAGTTTGTGTGAGTTCCTTCTTTGCCTCGGTTTAATTTTTGTTTTCCAGTTTGAATAATTTGCAGTAGTTGTCATTAGAACGTCTGTCGTTCATATGCATGAAAAGCTCCCTTTGGCTACAGCTGGAGTTGCACATATGCTGCAATTCGTTCCTTACGCTTCTGTCCTGCAAAGGCTTGAGCATATTTTAAGCATGCCATTGGCTTAAATGGGACCACGCATGTGCTTAAAGCTATGTGTGCATCCGTGGTTCATGATTCAGTTCTTACTGGCCTCTTCAACTCCACCTCTTTGGACTCTGAGAGCAGACACCCAAAGACAAATTTTTATCAATGGCTCCCACAGTTGCATGCACAAATAGGTGCTTAGACGCTCAACCACCTGCCTGTGTGTGCAGTTAAAGCAGTTAGTTTTAAAAATGTGATTTTAATATATTTAATATAAAGAATTTAATATATAACTCCGAATAAAGCTGAGTTGCACTTTCCTAAGCCATTCTAGTTCATTCTTTTTGTTTTAATTTTACATCCAGGGTTGATTTTTTTTCCCCCCTGTGACGGCAGGTTTCTCTTAGGATTGGCTAAAACGTCGTCTCCTAGGAGAATCAGAGCAGCGTCAGTTGACATGGCGCACATGCTGCAAATTGCTACAAGGTTTCACAATGAGTTTTATTAATTTTACAGACATAAAAAAGAAAATAGGAAAAAGTAGCTAGGGAAAAAGTTTAAGGTTTAAAAAATAATTGCAATTTCACAAAATTGCCTATTTTAAGTATTTCAATATGTTAATTACAGCCATATGACTAGAATCACACAGAACCAGGAAATGCAGTTAAATAAATGTGCATGCACTTTCTGGGGAGAGGAGGAAGCACATTGGAGCTGGCTTTCAAGGAGGTATTCATGGATTTTAGCACCTATAGGAATTTTGCAGCCAGTTTCCATTCAGACTGAATGGGAATTAGGTGCCTAACTCCCGTAGACTTTAGAAAATCCCAGTAACACCATGACTCAAAACCAGCGAAACCCTTTAATAAGTGTCCCTTTCTTCCTCCTGCATCACAATGCAGTCAAGGTACAAAGTGCAGATCCGTTGTTAAGATCACCAACATGTTGTATACTACTGCCATCCTTCTGTACAAAATTATCCTTTCACATCACATCAGAGGAGAATTTTGTCCTCAGTCTCCAAGGCGAATTTATACAAAAATATTTCCTAAAACACAGTTTGGCTGTTTTTTTCCTCCAAAATCATTATCCGTTGACAACTCAGATTGATGAATAGGATCTGAAAAAGAAAATATGATCTTGCGATTGTTATAATCTGGCCAGAAAGGGGCTCTTTTTCCTGAGACTCACGTGTTGCCCTTAGCCCATGTGTGACAATCCCATTGACTTCACTGGGAGTTCCCAAGATTTTCATAAGTAACTAGGGATTTGGGTTTCAGAGTAGCCTCAATTTTCAGATGTCCCACTTGAGCCCCCTGAAAGGGGTCTGATTTTCAGAGGTCACATGCCCAGCGCTTTCTACCAATCACCACCTCTGAGGGTGTCTCAAGCCGGACACCCCAAAATGGAGGCATCCAGAGTCATTAGTCACTTTTGAAAATCTTGGCTTGAATGTCTAATTTGGCCCATGGCAAAGAAGTACCATTCTTATGGGAGCTGCGGAAAAGCTGCATCAGCACCTTTTAACCCTTGAACACCCTTACCCGGGCTGGGCAGACATCCTAAGTGTGGATACTCGGCAAAATAAGAAACTGGAGAGTAGCCATTCAAACATCTTAACATGACATGCTTTGAAGAGGCGGAGAAAAAGGCTGCAGTTTAGTACGTGGACGCAGTAATATCACTTATAATCTGTGGAGGATATTTCTTCGGTATGTGTTGCTCTTCAGGATCTGGCGCTAAAGCCACAAAGGGTATGTCTACACTGCAGCTGGACGTGTTCTTCACAGCTCGGCTTGACGTACATGTGCTGGCTTTGGTTGAGCTAGTGCACCAAAATCAGCCATGTGGACATGGAGGCGCGGACAGCGGAATGGACTAGCCGCCCAAGTACAAGCCTGTCCGCGGTCTGCATTCAGGCAGCTAGTCTGAGCCACTTCCCGTACTGTCGCCACCACACTGCTATATTTAGCACGCTCATCAAGCAGAGCTAGCATGTCTGTCTCTCCCGAGCTGGGAATTACAGCTCCCAGCTGCCGTGCAGATGTATCTTTAGGGTGAAACCTTGATCCCACTGAAATCAATGGCAAAACCCTCATTGACTTCAGTGGGGCCAGGATTTCAGCCTTAATGCCTGCTCCCTTGCGGTCTTGGCTGGCCGGGGCTAGCCGCACATCCGAGGGAACACACTTGGTAGGATACTCCTCCCTGTCTTCCTGGATCAGATAGGTGGGTGGGTCCCAACACGCACACTTTGAAGCGAGGAGGGAGAGCTAAGAGTGACCCCGCATTGCCCTGCCAGTCCTTCAGCTGCTGCGGTGCACTGGCTCTGTGCGCTCCATGATACGTGAGCAGTGCAGCCCCTCTTTTCAGCCTAGAGAGTAGCACAGAGCAGGATGGACGCGAATGCTATTTTCACCCTGTGTTTTTCTCACTTTACTTTACAAACCAGGACCCCCCTCAGCTCCTCGGAATGCCATCTCAAATGTTAACGAGACTAGTGTCTTCCTGGAATGGATTCCCCCGGCTGACACTGGTGGAAGGAAAGATGTGTCTTATTATATTGCATGCAAGAAGTGCAGCTCCCACTCGGGGCTGTGTGAGGCGTGTGGCAGTCATGTCAGGTACCTCCCCCAGCAAATCGGCCTGAAAAACACCTCTGTCATGATGGTGGACCTGCTTGCTCATACAAACTATACCTTTGAAATTGAGGCAGTGAACGGAGTGTCCGACCAGAGCCCTGCAGCACGGCAGTATGTGTCTGTAAATGTAACCACAAATCAGGCAGGTAAGTGGAACTTCAAAAGGGGCTAAGATTCTGGGGTGGGAGGCCCTGGCCATTCTGTGGGGTGGAACTCCCATTGAAATAAGTGGAAGTAGCAAGACTGGGCCTTGAATCCTTTCCTATGCAGGCGGTTGTTGTCCCCCCTCCGACCCCGATTTCACAGTATAATTACTGCAGCCTTGGAACAGCAGGAATATTCCCTCTCAGCAGGGTGCATTTTGGTCGGTTTTTTGTTTTTAATTAAACATGCAGAATCTTTCATAGCTTAACGTTTCCGTGTCTTCCCCCACTAAAACAAGAGCAACATAGTTGTCTCTCTTATTGGCAGAAGGACATCCTAGCGAGATCCTTTAGTGTCGTGCAGTTTAAATGGCCTGACTGGTTTAGCAAATGGCTAATTGATCTTGGAGCGGCAGCTGGAGTGGAAGTGAAAAGACAGAGGCTGTCCCGGTGTCCCTTTAGCGTCGCAGTGAAAAAATGAACGGATTCGGGATGGGGAGGTGTTGCTGGCTCAGCTCAGGGATGTCATTGCTCATTGTCTCATTTCAGTTTTGCATCGTGCAAATGAAGATAGTGGGGAATTTTTTCCCCCTTACCCTGGACTAGGCTCTCAGCAGAGGCAGGGTGCAGAGGGAACAAGGAGCCTGACCCACCTTGCACAGCCCATGTAAAGCCCGAGCCGATTTACACAGTTTGCACTCAGGGAGCACAGACACGCCCAGGGGACAAGGCAGCGGGAGCCATGGTCCTGCCCTCTACACGGGATGCAGCACTATGTGTACCCTTCTCTGCATCTCACACGCACTGGTAGGCACTCTTCTCAGAGCCCTCAAAGGCCCTATCATGTTCTGCCTCTCTTAACTCTCCCTCCCTTAATGGTGCTGTATTGCAAATGGCCTTCCTTACTGGAGGGCTGAGCGTGGAACCCATGCTGTCCGCTTCCTGCACCTCCCAGGAACATGAGGTGCTCCTTCCTGCAAAGGCTTAGGACCCTGCTCCTCAAGCACAGCTGGCTAGTGGCATTTGGGAGCATGGGCCCTTCTTTAAGATCTAAACTCAGAGCTCTCGCAAATACAGTGCACTGCTCTGCTGCCGGGTTCCCAAGCCAGCCTTTCCTGCTCCTTCTAAAGGAAATGCTCTTAACGGAGAAATCTGGCACAAGCTACCGAGCGACAAACAGATTTCAGAGTCCTGGCTGCAAAACAGAAGGATGCTAGGCTGAGCAGGACTGAATTTCATTCGAACAGCACAGGTACATGTTAGTAGGTTCAGCAGCCACCCGAGAGGGCATTGATGTGTTGTAACGAATCAAGTCCGTGCCCCGGTAATTAATTTGGATTGCTGATGTGTCAGGCAAACCATACGAATGTATCTCGAGGAGAGGAAATAAAAGCACTATTGGGTTACTGCTCAGTGCTGATTGACGTGGCAGGAAGCCTTCAAGAGTAGCACTGGCAGATGTCAGCCTGACACCTGCAAAACCACCTGTTTAATTCAAATAAACAAGTGTCGTGGCCCTTAATGAAGTTTACCATTGTCCCCATCATGAAGGCTGCTGCCAGCAGTTCTCTTCTTGGACAAAACAGGTTATTGGGTTGATGTTAGCATTTCATAAACAGCAGTGGATATTTCCCTGATGTGCTGAGCTAAAGGCACATAAAGCTCAATAAAGTAACGGTAGGTGAGAAGATCAGATATGGACGATCACCACTTTCTGTAAGGAAACACTTCCACCTTGTGAGTTATGCCCAAATCTCCCAATAGTTGTATTAGGATTTATATGCATAGCTGACTCTCTGTGCACTGAGATAAGAACGTACCCACTGTACAGTTATTACCAGATCTTTTGTGGGGATAACTTACCCTGTGGGTTTTGGATGATAAGTGCAGCTCATGTCAAAAAATAATGGACGTTATAGCCCTGATTCACCAGTGTGATATTCTGGATTTACGCCAGCATAACTGCATTGCAATCAGTGGAATCACACTGTAGTAGAACTGGAGTAACACAATGGTGAATCGGGCCCAATGTGTTTATTTCATTGCGCAGACTTGAAGCGACATCTTTATGCTTCCTCTGTTTGATTCAGTATGTCATGTTTGCACAATCCATTACGCATCCAGATAGACATCCTACAGCCCTGTCCAAATTGAATAATAGAGCCAGGAGAATGCACTATTTATGGTTCAATCTTCACTCCTTATTCAGAAGATGAGCAAGGTCTATTTGCATGAGCTAAAAGTTGCTGGATCTATATATCAAACATTCCCCTGAAAGAGCTTGGAAGTTTAGGTTGCTCCCTGCTGCTTTAGATACCATTAGATGACAAAGGTTAGAGGATCCTTTGCACTGGGAGTTAGAGCTAGAGGGGGAGATTTTACAAGTGGGAATTACTCACCTTAAGGTGGCATGATTGGGCTCCTCATCACAATGGACACAGTCAGAGATCAAGGGCCTAATTCTCCATTCCATGACACCCATTGCATGCCAGTATGGAACTATGCTTGCATAAAACTTGTGGAGTGGGTTAGAGAATCAGACTCCTACCGGGTTGGCATAAGGACTGAACTGGAGGAGAAAAGAACCGTTGCTATAAGAAATACTGGCCCATGGAAATTAAAAATGGCATGTCATGTTGATAGATACTTACTAAGCAGCATCGCAGATGGAATGCCTGGTTTTTTTCTTTGTCAATCCCAAGACCTTGCTAATTTCAGAACTTTGAAAAATGCACAAACAGCAGGATATTGGCCACACCAGATGTTTTTTATATATGAAACCTTTGGCAACAATCAGTGTATCTGGTTTTGGGTTCCTGTAGGGATTGTTTCCTGAAAAATGTGTTTGTTTCTTAAGTAATTTCTCTCTCTCTCTCTTTTCTTTTCCTTTTTTTTTTTAAACCGGCACCAGTAGCCAGTCTAGCATTTTCAGACTGATGTAATTTTCCTTTCTGACTGCAAGACATGTGTGAACCGTCTCGATTCAAAATTAGATTTGATAGTACAGCAAGAAAAATAGCTAGTTCTGTGTGCAAGATGAAAAAAATATAACAGTAAGCTGGAAGATGAAATTGATTAGCTAACTCTGGCTGATCAGCGTATGGAATCCAATAATGATTTTCTGCTGAAGAAGTTGAGTGATTAAATGATTAATTTATGACTGTCTATCAGTATTAAAAACACTGTCACAAACACAATGTCATTGGAATCTCTAGGAGGAGGATAATGAAGGATCTTGCTTTCATTAAACTGTTTATAAGAACTGCTGTACTGGGTCAGCCCACTGGTCCATCTAGCCCAGTGTTCTGTCTCTGACAGTGGCCAGTACCAGAGCTTCAAGGGGAGTATACAGAGCAGAGCCGTTGGAGTGATCAGAGGTTTAGGGTCACCCAGAGCATGAGGTTGCATCTCTGATCATCTTTAGCTAATAGTAATTGATGGAGCTATTCTGCATAAACTTATCTAGTTCTTTTTTGAACCCTGTTATATTTTTGGCCATCATAACATCCAATGGCAGTAAGTTTCCCAGGTTAATTGTGCGTGGGGTGAAGAAGTACTTCCTCTTGTTAGTATTAAACCTGTTGCCTATTAAGGGTGGGAAAGGATAAATACCACTTCTCCATTCACTTTTTCCACACCCTTCATAATTTTATAGACCTCTATCATATCCCTCCTTTAGCATCTCTTTTCTAAGCTGAACAGTTCTAATCTTTTTAGTCTCTCCTCATATGGAAGCCATTCCATGCCCTTGATCATCTTTGTTGCCTTTCTTTGAACCTTTTCCAGTTCTCCTATATCCTTTTTGAGAGGGGGTGACAAGAACTGGAGACAGTATTCAAGGTGTGAGTGTACGATGGATTTATATAGTGGCATTATGATATTTTCTGACTTATTTTCTATCCCTTTCCTAATAGTTCTTAACATTCGGTTCGCCTTTTTGACTGCTGCTCTGCATTCAGCTGAAGTTTTCAGAGAACTACCCATAATGACTCCAAGATCTCTTTATTGAGTGGTAACGGCTAATTTAAAATCCACCATTACATATGTGTAGTTGGAATTATTTTTTCCAGTGTGCATCACTTTGCACTTATCAGCATTGAATTTCACCAGCCATTTTATTACTCAAGCACCCAGTTTTGTGAGATCCTCCTATAACTCCTCACAGTCAGCTTTGGACTTGACTATATTGACTAATTTTGCATCATCTGCACACTTTGCCACCTCACTGTTCACTCCCTTTTCCAGATCACTCATGAATACGTTGAACAGCACCGGTTCAAGATATTAAAAAATAGGAGCCTAAAATTAGGTTCCTAAATCCCTTTTTAGAGTCCTGTTACAAAGCCTGGTTTTCCAAAGTGCTGAGCACCCACTGACTCCCTATTCCCTGCTCCTGGGGCAGGCAGCAGAGGAAGAAGGAATGTCGGGGGAAGGAGGTGGCAGAGGACACTAACCCTTCAAAGGGAACACGCAGGGTCCGTGCGGTGGAGGAGGATAATCTTTAAAAAGCAAACTGCGCCCAAAGTTAGTATTGAAACACCTTAGACCCAGACTTTTCATTGCCCTACCTCATCCTGTCTACGCCTTCTAGAGTGGATGAGGTCAGGTCCTTCAGCAGGGGTCGGCACCACCATATTGCGCGATGGACACTTGATAAAATGACCGTACTTAGTGATGGACATTGTGGGAGGGGGGTTTGTCGTTCAATTTTTTGAAAAATTGCCATGGACCTTAAAATTTTTACCACGGACACTCGTGTCCATGTACGGACACGTTGCTGACCCCCTGTCCTTCAGAGAACAGTCTTGTTCACTGCATAGCTCAGATCTATTCCTTGGATGAAGCAGGGGTCCAGGGTGGGGCTGGGGAGGAAACTACTTGTGGTCATGTGATTAAAGGTGGTGTCATAACGCATTTGCCCAAGCGTCTGATTTAAGGTTGCATGGACATATTATGCATCATGTATCTAGGTCAGGCAGGAGTTGTGCAGAAAAGATCTACAATCTACTTTGAGTATTCAGTGTTTTTAGTGAGAACCAAACTAGTATGGAGCCTGTGTGTTTTTACTCATGTTGTGGGATTTTCTGTTGGGAGGGGTGTGTCAGCATGGCTTGCCCATAGGGGCTGGAGCTAGCTAACCCTGATTACAGAATGAGCTATATCTGGGAGAGATCAGGGGGATTGTCCCATAAAGAGCAGCAGAAGGCTATGATTGGGGGAAGAGGAGGGCTCAGGAAATGGTGGAGAGGCTAAAGAGTGTGAAAGGTTCCTGCAGGGAAGACCCTGAGACCAAGGGAGCTGTGACACAGAAGAGCTTCTGTGAGTGAAGGCTCCTGCTAGAGACCCCGACTGAAAGAAGGCTTTGGGCTTGGAAGTCAGAACCAGACTGTGAAGGAAGCTTCAGCCAGGTAGAGCCTGGGAGTCCTGGGCCTCGCTCCTGCTGGAGACCCAAGGATTTGGGGCCTGGAAACCAGAGGGGCTGAGGAAGGCAGAGCTCCAGCCAGGTAAAGCCGGAGAGACTTTGAGCTGGGACCTAGCTCTGGGAAAAGGGCTGGGGGCTCCTTATCTGAAGCAGGAGAGTGACTGAGCTGGGGTTGGGGCTGGAGGGTCAGTACATAAAGACTCAATAAATGGGACCCCAGGAGGGGAATGTGGTAGTTACCTGTGGACTGTGAGGTATTCAGGGGCCCTGGGAGGAAATGGTAACAGGCACTGGAGAGGCACCACTGGCCATGACGTGGTGCTCGGGAGGTGGCTGGCCCTGTTCCAGAGGGATATTTAAAGATAGGAACATTGCAACTAGAAAAACTAACCTGACCGGACTGGTGTATGAGAATCCCTTTGCACCAATTCAGAGAAATCAGAACCTTTTAACTCACTTTGAACCGGACTGTCCTTGCTCGCCCTGATTGTTTACTATGGCAATCGGACAGTTGCTACAATGCTCTAAAAGCCGAAATGTGCCTGACGAGCACTGCCCTGCAGAGGGACACCACCCCAGTGAGCGTTTGGGGTTTGTTTGTGCCTCAGGGATGATGTGTGGTCTTCCCCCAAACTCCCTGTCGCACAGGCTGCAGGATGCCCGTCACCAGCTTGCTCGCTGGGCAGGTTGGGAAGGGAGTGGGGCCACAGTCTGCTTTTCCTTTCCCCACTGAGGTGTCTGACACCCCCCTTAGAGGAACAGCACCTGTGCTCCCCTGAGCTGTTGTGGCTGCTTGTTATACAAGCTGCACAAGATGAGAAGTTTCCTTGTTCTCCTGGCAGGTCCACGAAAGGGCCAGCCACCATGCAGTGCTAAGGCCCTGAGTGTATCCTACACACCCCCAGATGTGCAGGAGAGTATTTGCCTCTTGGGCCCTTGGGCAGGCCGGGCCAACTCAGATAGAATTCCTCTGGATGGCTCTGGGGAGTCGCTTGCCCTAGAGAGGTTGCCCTGCCATACTTTCCACAGGCTGCTTCTCACTCATATTCCCGTCCCATCCTCTCTTCATTTCTGCCTTCCCCTCTTTCAGCCTGGAAGCAGTGATTCCGCTCCCCAGTGAGGCTCTAGGTCCAAGAGCAGGAGGATTGTTTTTGCGCCCTCTCTCCACCAATGCACCAACTCCGGGCTGGCCAAAGTTTGTTCTACAGTGGGAATAGCTGTAAAAGCTGTACCCAGCACGATCTCCCTGTCCACAGATGCTGTGCAGCTACCTGCCCCTCAGTCAGCCAGGGCACCGGAAGGGGCGCTGCACTTGATTATAGGGTACAACTTATGGAAGAATTCAGAGCAAATTACTATTTGCAGAATTTAGCCTCTTCCTTATTCACCAGTGGTCTGTGGGCAGCTTATGATTGTCTCATGAATATTCATTCTGTGAAATGCTTTGGCAAATTGTCCCCACGGTGCATTCCTGGCCTGTAGATGGACCACGAGCAGTTAGTTACCAGTCTTCTATGTATCGCAAAAAGAAAAGGAGGACTTGTGGCACCTTAGAGACTAACAAATTTATTTGAGCATAAGCTTTCGTGAGCTACAGCTCACTTCATCACTATAGCCTGCAGCTGTAGCTCATGAAAGCTTATGCTCAAATAAATTGGTTAGTCTCTAAGGTGCCACAAATACTCCTGTTCTTTTTGCGAATACAGACTAACACTGCTGCTATTCTGAAACTCTTCTATATATAAAATTCAGCTGTGCTGGGGCCTGACCCTGTAAGCTATTACTCAACCGAGCAGCCCCACTGAAATCAGTGAAACTAATGGTGGGAGTAAGGACTCTGATGAATAAGGTCTGGGAATATTAGGTCCTTGTTGAGTGATGGCTGGTCAATTAGGTTATACTGTCTTTGTTCCCTGATGGAACACATATAACTCATGGCATCAGATTTCAGTGTGAATACTCATGTTTGCAAGTTCAAAATTCGCTTTCCAAAAATAGTCTGTGTTGATCCCTGCTTTGGTGCACATTCCTGCCAGGAAACTGGCTTGCTAGAATATTCACAGAACGCAAACCTGAAAAGGGATTGTGAGCACTGCTGTAATTAATTCATTTTGCTGCCCAAGCAAATATTGGGTGAAATTATTTTGAGTTCTTCACCAAGCTTTATGACTAAATAGCACAGTAACTATTAATCCTGATATCTGAGTCCCCCGAGGTCTTCTGCCTCCTCTGATCTTTGCACAAACAGAGCTATTGCCCTGAATTTTTATTCAGAGACCTATCGTTTGGGATATGTATGATCAGGACTCCAGGCAGCTCACAGGATTTGACATACGTACCGGGTGAAAAGCACGCCCACTGTACATATGTGCATACACATATTGACAGGGATCAACTAAAATGGCTTAAAATCATGCTTGCATTGATCACAGGTGGATTGTTACAAACTTCTAAGCTGTTTTTGTTGTCATGAAAAGTCCTTGTTTTGTGTGGGAAGTTTTAATACCAGTACAATCAGTTTATCCACTGGTAATGACCACTATCCAAGATGTTACCGACCGAAAAAAGGAAAAATGGGAAAATTCCTGCTTGTGTTGGTGGCAGCTTAGATTGACCTGTGACATCTGATTTTAATTGTTGTTCTGATTGTCCACTGTGTGACAATCCTACTTCAGACTGATTAGTTTGCTAACATAAAGTATAAGGCATACAGGATGGAATGTCTTTTTGGTCAGAACATGGAAAAGGTCAGAATCGTCATGGAAGACTGGAAATCCTATGCTCCCCATATTTCAGCCTTATTTGTTTTTGATTTCCCTTATGTGTAAGAAAGAAATAGAGAGCTTTTTTACTCTTCATGCCTAGAAAGCCAGAGGATTTAACACATATTGAAAACTGCTGCTTAGTTACCTATTCAAACAATGAATTGTGTTGGGCTAATGGGTATGACTCAAATGAAAGGTTCTATCTATCTGGCATGGCATTGTAGTTGTTATCACTTCCCAGTTAAAGTAAATGAATGTTTTCTGCTTTTTTTTTTTAAGTGTTATCCAGAGTTAAGTGATAAATATCTTTGAAGATGGAGAAATTCTCATTATTATATAAATTAATCTTACAGCTTCCCCCCCTCGCCCCACTCTTATCTGTGACACTGGCTGTATGTCTCCATGATTTTTAACCTTTTGGAGACTGCATTGTAAATACTGTATGTCTTCTAGCGATACTATGGGAAGGTGCAGGGCATTATAAAGGAGGAATGTCTGTCTGTATAAATATTCTCTATAGCTTCCATAAAACACAGAATCTAAGCACTTTCAGGTAAAGTAGATTTGCATGGTGAGATCTCTAGTGGGCTTCATGGAGTCTTCTGATCGTCTCCTTTCCCTGGCAGAAGAAAATTTTTCTTAGAAATGTGCCAGCTTGTCATGGTCACACTGTAGTGGATCAGGATTTAACCACAACCAGCTGGATGCAATGTTAACATAACTGGCTCTCCTCATAGACTCATAGATATTAAGGTCAGAAGGGATCATTATGGTCATCTAGTCTGACCTCCTGCACAATGCATGCCACCGAATCTCACCTGCAATAAACCTTTCACCTATGTCTGAGCTATTGAATTCCCCAAATCATGGTTTAAAGACTTCAAGGTGCAGAGAATCCTCCAGCAAGTGACCCATGCCCCACGCTGCAGAGGAAGGCGAAAACCCCCCAGGGCCTCTTCCAATCTGCCCTGGAGGAAAATTCCTTCCCAACCCCAAATACGGCGATCAGCTGAACCCTGAGCATGTGGGCAAGATTCACCTGCAAGGTCATGGCAGACATCAAGCCATGTCACTTGACTTTTCAAAGTCATGTTGTAACATGACGTGGCTTTGCAGTGACAAGAGATGCTGAAAGGGTTAAATGTACTTTATTGATATTAATGGCTACATTCCTCCACCATTGTTAATGGCAGACAGTGGGCATGCCGGTTTGAACACTTGCAAAGCACATTCTGGAATTCGGTCAGCTGTTCCAAAGCCCATGCTAGTCTTGAGCTTTAGAGCACCAAGCTGCACTTGAGGTCAGGCTAATCACAAGTACTTCCTTATGGGGGGAAAATGCATATGGGTGGTGGATTGGTAGGTCCCCACCAGCCTCCTGCTGCAGAAGTGGATGCCGCTCTGAATCCAACTGTTCAGCCTTCATCACTTAGCGTTTTCAGAGCTGTTTTTTCAAGAAAAAGATCTGGATGCTTTTTGTACTTAACAAAAGCAGAGTTTCTCTTTTATGTTTCTAGTAACCCCATATCAGAGGGGCCTGAGACCGTGGGCTTCTTGGCACCCCAGTACTGGCTCTGGCTGCTTAAAGGAGGAGAACAGGGTCACCCCAAGATACAGGAGAATCTGATTTTCTGTGATTTGTTTCTGCCCCTTCAAAGCCAGGATAGTGACGAAAGTGGTGTCCTAGCAGATGTGGATGAAAGCCAAGTAGCCACATTAGCTGAGGGATCCGGCAGCTGCCACAGCCAATCTGGAAGCCTGGTCAGGTCACTGCTGAGCACTGTGTCTCTCTGTGTCTGCAAAAATGTGAGATGTACTATCAACTGGGCTGCTGGCAAGAGTCCTGATCCTCGATCCCAACTCCAACAGACTGGGCAACGTGGCTGGAGAAAGAGGGAGTTGCAGCATGTTTATCCTTAGTTGTTAGGATGTTCTTGGCTCTGAAAACCAACCCAGCACAGGTTGGCAAGGGGGCATCTACAATGTACATCTTGTTATAATCTTATGTCAAAACCTGTGTGCGCTTGGAGTGGGTAGACACCATGTGAGGGCTGCAGCCCTGTGAAAATTATACTACACGGGGAAACATGTTTGAAACGGTGATGAAGGCAGTAGGGGAGAGGGATAGCTCAGTGGTTTGAGCATTGGCCTGCTAAACCCAGGGTTGTGAGTTCAATCCCTGAGGGGGTCATTTAGGGATCTGGGGCAAAAATTGGGGATTGGTCCTGCTTTGAGCAGGGGGTTGGACTAGATGACCTCCTGAAGTCCCTTCCAACCCTGATATTCTATGATCTGTGTCTGTGTGCACACATATGTCTAGTGTGTATGTTTTCTGACTTTGCCACTGAAAAGCATCTAGGCAAAGTCCAGAAAAATTCAAGGATTGTTTTGGTTTGCCTTTTTTTTTTTTTTTTTTTTGCTCGCCCTGCATACCTGAGTGTCTTCATTCAGCATAGCAGGGAATTTCAAACAGGGAATCTTCTCTAAGTACAGCATACCGCATAAACACTCTACCCAAAGGTCTCAGACAAGAAACAAGACCTGGACTTGCGCCTTGCTATGTTTTTAAATGCAACCACTCTTGCTCATTTCACCCACCACCAGAAAGTGGCAGTTGTTTCACCAGAGCTAGAATTGGTGGGAAAATGATCTGTCCCCAGTAAAAGGGATGATATTCCCTTCCATTTTCACATCATTTTTGTTTTCATTTTCCCCACTTTCCTTTCATTTTAATAATGAGGCACAGTTATGTGGCATAAACATCTCTAAGCCAACAGTGCTTTACACTCTTTAAAACAAAAGATGTTGAAGAAGGACTTTTCATCCAAATGAAAGCATGCATTTATATTTATGCAGAAACATGGGATGGTTCCCATTGTCTCAGCTGCTGGGTGTCTATCACTACAAAGAGCTGGGACTGAGTCTTATTTACACTAAAGTTCCTTCTCCAGTTCCAGAGTGGGGTAAAAGAGCTTTTCTGGAAATGAGAAACAGCCCCAGCTGTTACATTCAGCGACAGTTTACCTTCTAGCTTTGGCTGCACACTGGATGCAAATTGGTCAGAATTTAGGTGTAAGTGGCACTTCCTTGGTTTGTGACTCTTCATTTTACCAGCTTATTGCTCCCTTTCCCCACCCCACCCCCCCGTGACACTGAAAAATTGCTATTCTTTCTCTTTAATTGTCTTAGCTATATGAACAGATTATTTATTTAAAAGTAGACTAATGGAGGAAGATAAAATAATTTACACAAAGGTCCTTAAGGATGGAGCTCAGTTGTTGTGTTTTTCCAGCAATAATTTTGTTTTTCTTTTCCAGTGAGAATGATATGGTAATTTACTCTTCAGATGGGATTTTTGGAAGCACTCAGCATTGGCTTAATTGTTCCCATGGAGGTCAGTAGGAGTTTTCCCATTAACTTTAGTGAGAACAGTTACGGCAGCACTGAGTGCTTTTGAAAATAGCCTCCTGTCATCTTTACACTTTGCTTGTGTCTAGATCCAAGCCTCACTGAAGATAATGGAAAGATTCTCATTGATGTCAGTGTTCTTAGGATCAAGCCCTAGTCCTTGTATTTTAAGGAGACGGGGAGGGGTGAGAGGGCAGAAAGATATTTTGATTTATAGGTTGAATTGTGCATGTTGATGTTTAACCTCAATGAAGACAGTTTAAAAATAGACATAAACACATAGAGTCACATATTATTAAGCTGCATACACAAACACATGAACAACAAAAATAGAAAAATACATATTTTATATGTATATGTATATTACATATGAGGTAAAATCCTGACTCCACTGAAGTCAATGGCAAAACTCCCATTGACTTCAATGGGGCCAGGATTTCACTTGTGATTTTTATGAAGGCTTATCATATATAATCAGAGGAATGGAGAAATGGAGGTACCGATTGTGTAAAACAAAGCCTAAAATCTAGCAACACACAAACTGTTATATGGGATCACTTGCAATGACTGTGTCCATTCTGCACATAAAATCTTCATCACCAGCCATCCTATTCCTAAGTCGCATGTTTATCCCAGCCCAGATGGCTGGATGTCTGCTACCAAATGAATTATGGATCAGTTGAATATTTTATAGTTTTATTTATAACTCCCTTGTGGGTAATTGTTGCTTTCCCTTAGTTTGTTATCAGGCTTTCTATAATACTCAGAATGGTAGAAACATGTAATGCATTTTAACAGTAAAAGAATTCCTTGGAATGGTGGAACTTTCTCTCTGATCAGAATATTATCATCAGTTTAGATCATTTTTATTCTTACAGTAGGTGATTCTATGCACTCATTGATATATGAACACATTAAAGGATAACATAGAAATGAAGGGGGAAAGGAGTCACATTAAAGGATAACACATTTAATGAACACATTAAAGGATAACATAGAAATGAAGGGGAAGGGAGTCCAGGAGAGCTAGCTGTATTTCAAGGAATCCCTGTTGAGGTTACAGGGACAAACCATCCCGATGAGTCGAAAGAATAGTAAACATGGCAAGCGACCAGCTTGGCTTAATGGTGAAATCCTAGCGGATCTTAAACATAAAAAAGAAGCTTACAAGAAGTGGAAGGTTGGACATATGACCAGGGAAGAGTATAAAAATATTGCTCGGGCATGTAGGAAAGATATAAGGAGGGCCAAATCGCACCTGGAGCTGCAGCTAGCAAGAGATGTCAAGAGTAACAAGAAGGGTTTCTTCAGGTATGTTGGCAACAAGAAGAAAGCCAAGGAAAGTGTGGGCCCCTTACTGAATGAGGGAGGCAACCTAGTGACAGAGGATGTGGAAAAAGCTAATGTACTCAATGCTTTTTTTGCCTCTGTTTTCACTAACAAGGTCAGCTCCCAGACTGCTGCGCTGGGCATCACAGAATGGGGAAGAGATGGCCAGCCCTCTGTGGAGATAGAGGTGGTTAGGGACTATTTAGAAAAGCTGGACGTGCACAAGTCCATGGGGCCGGACGAGTTACATCCGAGAGTGCTGAAGGAATTGGCGGCTGTGATTGCAGAGCCCTTGGCCATTATCTTTGAAAACTCGTGGCGAACGGGGGAAGTCCCGGATGACTGGAAAAAGGCTAATGTAGTGCCAATCTTTAAAAAAGGGAAGAAGGAGGATCCTGGGAACTACAGGCCAGTCAGCCTCACCTCAGTCCCTGGAAAAATCATGGAGCAGGTCCTCAAAGAATCAATCCTGAAGCACTTACATGAGAGGAAAGTGATCAGGAACAGTCAGCATGGATTCACCAAGGGAAGGTCATGCCTGACTAATCTAATCGCCTTTTGTGATGAGATTACTGGTTCTGTGGATGAAGGGAAAGCAGTGGATGTATTGTTTCTTGACTTTAGCAAAGCTTTTGACACGGTCTCCCACAGTATTCTTGTCAGCAAGTTAAAGAAGTATGGGCTCGATGAATGCACTATAAGGTGGGTAGAAAGCTGGCTAGATTGTCGGGCTCAACGGGTAGTGATAAATGGCTCCATGTCTAGTTGGCAGCCGGTGTCAAGTGGAGTGCCCCAGGGGTCGGTCCTGGGGCCGGTTTTGTTCAATATCTTCATAAATGATCTGGAGGATGGTGTGGATTGCACTCTCAGCAAATTTGCAGATGATACTAAACTGGGAGGAGTGGTAGATACGCTGGAGGGGAGGGATAGGATACAGAAGGACCTAGACAAATTGGAGGATTGGGCCAAAAGAAATCTGATGAGGTTCAATAAGGATAAGTGCAGGGTCCTGCACTTAGGATGGAAGAATCCAATGCACCGCTACAGACTAGGGACCGAATGGCTAGGCAGCAGTTCTGCGGAAAAGGACCTAGGGGTGACAGTGGACGAGAAGCTGGATATGAGTCAACAGTGTGCCCTTGTTGCCAAGAAGGCCAATGGCATTTTGGGATGTATAAGTAGGGGCATAGCCAGCAGATCGAGGGATGTGATCGTTCCCCTCTATTCGACACTGGTGAGGCCTCATCTGGAGTACTGTGTCCAGTTTTGGGCCCCACACTACAAGAAGGATGTGGATAAATTGGAGAGAGTCCAGCGAAGGGCAACAAAAATGATTAGGGGTCTAGAGCACATGACTTATGAGGAGAGGCTGAGGGAGCTGGGATTGTTTAGTCTGCAGAAGAGAAGAATGAGGGGGGATTTGATAGCTGCTTTCAACTACCTGAAAGGGGGTTCCAAAGAGGATGGCTCTAGACTGTTCTCAATGGTAGCAGATGACAGAACGAGGAGTAATGGTCTCAAGTTGCAATGGGGGAGGTTTAGATTGGATATTAGGAAAAACTTTTTCACTAAGAGGGTGGTGAAACACTGGAATGCGTTACCTAGGGAGGTGGTAGAATCTCCTTCCTTAGAGGTTTTTAAGGTCAGGCTTGACAAAGCCCTGGCTGGGATGATTTAACTGGGAATTGGTCCTGCTTCGAGCAGGGGGTTGGACTAGATGACCTTCTGGGGTCCCTTCCAACCCTGATATTCTATGATTCTATGATTCTATGAAATGTTGCATATATCTGCAGAAAGTCCATTTAATTATGACATGAAATTAAAATGTCTTATTTATATCTATAAATAAACACAGCATGTAACAAACAAAAAAAGACATCAAAGTTCCCATCCTTACAATTAGATGCTAGTGATTAGATTCAATGTATGACTTAAATCCTGTGTTGTGTGATATTATATGAATTTTATTCCCTCTGTCCTGCTAGTTGCTAGTTATATCACACGTTCTGTGAAGGAAGGGGCCTGACCTAAAGCCAAGTGAAGTCAATGACTTCCATTGACTTTTGGATAAGGCCCTAAATGAAGAGACCCTAATCCTGCAACTTGTTGCACGTGTGCGGACTCCTGTTCCAACATGCTACCCCAGTGAAGTTAGTGAGGCTATGCCCAGGCCTTAAAACTCTTCTTTTTACCAACTTATTGCTCCATTCCTCTAACAACCACTCTCTCGCTTTCCCATAGTGCTGTATCGATCTCTGTTGCTGTGTCTTGTTTGAGCCTGGCATCTATCAGGGCACCAGAGAAATTAGTAGAGTGATGGGTGGAAGTGGCAGGTACAAGAGCAGACTGCAGTTGACTTAGGAAAAATAGAAACGTGCCATGTAACTTTGTGTACCACATCCGTGAAAAGTACATCCAAAGCCTGATACGTGTGGTATAGCTGTAGCTTCTGTGATTGCTTGTGGAATAGGAGACTAATCACAGCTCCAGTGTCTGTGTGCAGCCTGTGTGAACTCTGTCTCCCTCTGCTGGTAATGCTGCTCACAACTTAGCAAACAGAGTATGGTCCTGATTCTGTAAGGTATCTATCTAAGCACAAGTGTAACTTTCAGCACTTGAGGAACATTGACTTCAGTGGAACTACTGACAGGTTTAAAATTATGGATGTGCTTTAGTATCTTGTTGAATCAGGGACTAAATCTCCTGGTCATTATCTACCATCTACTTTTTTCCACCGTGCTACACTTAGTTATTAAGAGTATTTTAGAGTGTTAGAAAAATGATATTGGATGATCCTTTATTTTCCTCCCAATTCTGACATTCCCTTTCTTGGGGAGTCACTTTTCAGCTCGACTGTAAAGGTTTAAAGATGCCTATTCCACAGAAGTACATTGATATTACAGTATACTAAAACCAACCAAACAACAAAACAAAAAAGCAAACCTTTTGAAATACTGTTTGGGCCATTGTTATTTATCTATGAGTTTCCAGCAAAGGGTCAGTTCAGTGGATAACCAGGTGCCAGTTAGTATTTTATTTGAACATGCTGCCCCCCATCCGTTCAACTGAAAGGCCTGAAACAAATAATTTCAAAGTTTGGACAAATGGGAAAGAGCCAGGAAACAAACAAGTATATTTCATTCACAGCTGCATTTCCACAGAGCAGGATTGAGTACTATGTCTAGATCAGCTATGTCTACACCTGTACACCTGAGAGCAGTGGGAATGCTAATGTGCGTAGCTAAGCAGAACGTAAGTGCTTTACTGGATCAGGTCAGCGCATGCAACATCTTGCACATTTGAGCCAAATTTTACAGCTGGCTTTAAACAGGGGTACAAGAAGAAGGGTTAAGACAGCCACCTGCTTCCCTTATAGATACACTTGTGTCCTTCCAGAGAGGCAAGAGAGCCTGGCTGTGGGAATTACAGAAGGGCTCAGCATTAGCCTCACCCTAGCTTCTGTGGAAGCAATGGTAAAATTCCTGTTGACTTCAATGGGAGCAGAAATCCCATGGCAACCACCAGATTTTCAAGGGTGCCTGCCCACAACTGGGGCCAGATTTTCAGAAGAGCGCTGCACCCAAACAGTGTCCCAGTGAGAGCTTCTGGGTGCTGAGACATTTTGAAAATCTGGTCCCAGTTTTGATGCTGAACAGTTGAAAATTTGGCCCTGACCTGTGTGGTGGAGTGGAGTGGAGTGTAGGCTGCCTGCTCTCCCAGGCAGTTATACACCACAGAAATATGTACACATTAGCATGGTTTTGGTTTGCTTTCCTCGGTGCTGCGTAATGCAGAGCCCTGCGTCAGAGAGAACCGAAGCTGCCACTGTGACGCTTCTTGGCTCACCCAGGGCTATGTGTCACCTTGTTGTCACCTCCCTGCAGCGTGATGGGGTCTTGCTCTTGTCAGCTGAGTGTTCGTTCCCTCTCACCACCTGCCTGTCAGCTGCTCAAGCCGCTCTCCTCTGGGCTATACCAGCCCTGCCTCTTGACAATAGATGTGCCCGAGTCCCCACGTCCTTTCAGAGTGTTCCCCTGGATACCCACATCCTCCCTTCCCAAGGGAGCAACGTCCTCAGTTTAACCATAGCCCCCCACTCCTATGTCACACATAGCACTTGAGTTCAAATATAAGACAACAAAAGACAATCTGTTTGAGGAAAGAACAATGATTCAAATAGAAACAGGTGAGTGATGGAAACAAATGGTTACATCCAAAACAAAATCATAAACCACAATCTAGGCCCTGCCCTTTCTTAGCTAAGGAAGTAGATTAATATCCAATAGTTCAGTCTTTTGCAGCGTTTTCTAGCCCCAAGGAGCCAGGGCCCAGTCATTCCTGGATCCTCCCTGCTCACTAAGGTATCTCCTCAGTAGATGGATGCACAGTGTCTTTTCCCACCCTGTGCCATACTGAATTAGTCTTTTGTCTCAATTCACTGATGGCAATCCCCTCGCTGTCCTGTCATTCCTCTTCACTTCCAAGGGGTTTCGGCGCTCTCAGTTTTATTGACAGTTTTCCACTGACTCCTGTGAGTTGGTGCAAAGGTGGACATGATGTGCTAGCCAGGGAGGGGTGACAACTCCCTCACACTTGAAAGGGGCATCGCTGAGTGATATGATTCGCTAGTGACTCACTTTCACTCCAAGAGCATAAGGGCATAATTTTCAATATAGTTACATTATTCCTTCAAAAAGAACAGGAGTACTTGTGGCACCTTAGAGACTAAAAATTTATTTGAGCATAAGCTTTCGTGAGCTACAGTTCACTTCATCGATGCATCCCATGCATCGATGCATCACTCGATAAAGTGAGCTGTAGGTCATGAAAGCTTATGCTCAGATAAATTTGTTAGTGTCTAAGCTGCCACAAGTCCTCCTGTTCTTTTTGCGAATACAGACTAACACGGCTGCTACTCTGAAACCTGTCATTATTCCTTCAGTGTTTCCTGCACACACATCTGACAATGATTATGAGTACTGAAAAGTTACAGGCTTTCATCAGAGACCTCTCATGCTGCCCTTTCTGAATAAATACCATAAGTGGTGTATTAGGTGTAGGGAATTTGTTATGTCTGAGCTAGGAGTTGCGGGTAAAGAACAGTGAACCCTTTGCCAGTTGGCACCAGTGGCTCTTGCCACAGCCTCAAAAGGAAAATCACATGATTTAGGTGGTTAATACCCTGAAGCTGCAATGAAGGGCACTGGCAATGAAGCTGAATTCCTCCTCCTCTATAGGCACTTGTACCCTTAACAGGAATTTCCTTTCTTGATGTGCCAGGTTGGTATTGGCATTGCTAAGACAGTCAACTTCGCTGTCACTGCCTTCAAGGGAATTTGCATAGCAATTACTCATCTTGCCAGTTAAATATTTGGAAGAATATTCTTGCAAACACTATTGGAATTACATCTCCACTCAGTCAAGCTCATGACTCATTCCAGGAGGTGATAGCAGGGCGACTGCTCTATTCGGTATTCCTGAAAGCGATGAAAGGAGAGAATGTTGAAATAACGTAAAAGAAAGGATCTGGGCTTCCCCTGCCCCTTTGGGTCTCTGTGGCTTTTCAGGGCGCTACGTGAAACTTGTTAATAGTTCACATCTTTCCAACTGTTTTAAACCACGGATAGAAATTTGTGCTCGGCTGAGTGGATTATTAATTGCACTGACACCACAGTCATTTTTCATACTGTTAGTTTGAGTTGTTACCGTGGACACGTCTGCGCTTCCAGCCTCTCTCTCTGTCATGTCCAGGACTATATATTTTCCAAAAATATGCTCCTGCCTTGCGTATTCCAAACATGCCGCTGTGTGTTTGGTTCAGTTCGAGTGTATTTGTGAATGCTTGTAAGGGGTAGCATTTAAGGTCCAGATTTTTGAAGGTATTTAGGCATTGCTGCCCAACATTGCAATGCCTGATATAGGAGCCTTAATCTCATTTTCAAATGGGGTTTAGATACTTAGGAGCCAAAATCCCATTGGCAGTTGATGGGATGTAGGCTCCTGCATGCATAAATCTTTTTGAAAATGAGAATTGGGCTCCTAAATTAGTGAGGTGTTGCAATGCCAAGCACAGCAATGCCCAAACACTGTCAAATCTGGGCCTAAGAGCATAAAACCAGAGAGCAAAACCAGATGCGCAGGCATGGCGTGCCAGCCTTCTGATTAAGCAGGCAGGGGCGTTGCCAGCATTGAGACCCAAACTCTACTCCGAAACTCCGGTGACATATGCAGCCTCCTCCATAGCACCTCTACTAAAAAAAACCCCACATCACGTAGCCAATGAAGATGTAAATTATAGATCAGACAGAAAATGGTGAATCAGGCTGAAAACAGAGCAGACACCTTGTTTACAGGTCTGATCCGCTGGCACATGTTACATATTCCAGCTGTGTGGCATTCACCAAATGTAGGAGTGGTCACGAGCCACAGCGCAGGGCTGCCCCAGTTACACTACATGGGGAATGGCAGATTCAGAACAGGTGTGTAGGGGCATTTGCAGAGCTCAGCATGTAGGAGGGCCTGGGAGAAGGCACGTGAATGGTCACTATCATGGATCCAGGGCCTGGCTTTCCCGGTGAAATTTTCTAACCAGTTTTCAAAGTAGTTCAGGTAAGCTGATTTCAAAGCAGGTTACAGCCACAGCTCAGATCTGGTTTAATGCAGCCGGAGCTGTTTTTACTGAACTGGTTTCAAGGCCACCACAAAGGTAAACATAAAAATGGTATGCTACTAAAAACACAGTCTAGTGGATCAGTCACTGGACTTGGATTCAAGACACCTGGATTCTATTCCCAGCTCTGCTCCTGCTCTGCTGTGTGATCTTAGGCAAGTCACTTCACTTCTCTGTGCCTTGATTTTTCTGTTTGCCTTGTCTGTTTATACCGTAAGCTCTCCGGCTAGGGCTTTCTCTTACTACGGATTTGAACAGTCCCATGCACAAAGGGTCCTCTTGCTGCTACTATAATACAGTTTGTCATGATAGTTTCATTTATCGTATTTGTTGGACTAAAGTAATGTAAATAGATTGTGGAAAAATATTTTACAGGGAACGTTTGTACAGTAGCTCTCTGCAATCTTTTTATTTATGTTTTTTGCGGCAGTCACAGCTCCCTACCAGCTCTCTTAACCCTCCCTTTTAAGGCATTGGAATGACAAGAAAGTATTTATTATAAGTAAAGTCTCTGCCCTTGTAACCAGAGTGGAGCGTACTGAATTTCATCTGTTTGGTTGATGAACTCTGTCTTGTCTGCAAAAAACAGATCCATTACCTGTTAGAACTGTGTCCATTCCAAGGGCTTGCAAACTCCAGCGCTTTGATGATAAAGTGTAACTACAATCCCAACCATATGATCTCCTATCCAAAGAGAGAGCGTTTTGCTACTGTGTCAATAAATACATTCATTTTATTCAGCCTTTGGCAGTTACAGTCTTTAGAACATCCTGGCAACAGTTCATTGATGAGGGGCCAAAAACAGCACTTAACAAAATCAAAAGATAGCCGTAATGAAGTGCTGAAGACTCTGGCGCTGTTTGCTCTGGAGAGCTTTCCAAAGATTTCAGTTGCTTCTGGTATTTTTTAACTTTTGAACCCTGATAATGGTCTCCGAAATGGTCTGCACTAGGAGAAAGGAGAGGAAGGCTGGTCCAGGGGTTAGAGTGCTCACCTGGAACTTGGGTGACCTAGGATAAATTCATGTAATGGTTGTGAGCTGCTCAGATACGATGGTAATAGGGCCACATACCTTCCATGGAAAGCCTTTTCTACAGTGCACTGATTTCACTCGAGCACTGCTCCCTTTAGCTTTCTTAAAAGGTGAGAGTGAGAGTGACATGACTGGCGACTGTGGTATCATCACCACCAGAAATCATCCCGTGCTTCATAGGCCAGAGTGTGGTAGCTAAGGTCCTGGCTCCATTGTAGTCTGTCAGTGTGGCATTAAAACTGCAGCGTCAGCATTACTGTCCACACCATTTATTTTGGACTGGACTGTGATTGGGCTGAACAACTATGCAGGGCAGAACGGGAGAGGAAAAAATCCCCTCCTCTCCTTGGATGGGATGCCCAGAGCTGGCACTGTGCACTGATGACAGAGAAGGTGCTGTATTCCCCACCCATCATGCACCAGCTAGTTCAGCTGAGCTGGCACATTGCAGGGTGCCATAACTTGTTGCCGGTCTGTACCAGCAGCAGATTACAATCCCAAAGACTCAAAGAGCAAGACAGGGGGAATGACATCATGACATCTCTAAAGGGAGTCACCAAGTCACAGTGGTCCCCTAGGGTTGCCAACTTTCTAATCGCACAAAACTGAACACCCTAGCCCTGCCCCTTCCCTGAGGGTGGGACAGGGGGTTGGGGCTTGGGGCTGGGGCATGGGCTTACCTTTGGCAGCTCCCGGTCAGTGGTGCAGTGGGCGGGGGGGGGATGGGGGGGGCGCTAAGGCACACGTCCTGCCTGTCCTGGCTCTGCGCTGCACCCCGGAAGCGGCCAGCAGGTCCAGCTCCCAGGCGGAGGCATGGCAGGCAGCTCTGCATGCTGCTCTCACCCGCAGGCACTGCCCTCGCAGCTCCCATTGACCATGGTTCCCGGCCACTGGGAGTGCAGAGCTGGTGCTTGGGGTGGGGGCAGCCCACAGAGCCCTGTACCCCACCACACACACACACCCCGCCTAGGAGCTGGACCTGCTGGCCGTTTCTGGGGTGCAGCGCGGAGCCAGGACAGGTAGAGATTAGCCTGCCTTATCACTGCAGCACCACCAACTAGACTTTTAATGGCCCGGTCAGTGGAGCTTACCGGAGCTGCCCATGTCCATTTTCGACTGGGCCTTCCCGTCGAAAAACTGGACACGTGATCACCCTATCCCCTGGGGCTATTCCTGGGACGCTGCAGCTCACACAGGGCTGTGCCCGAAGGCACAATGTAGCCGTTCATATGAAGGGGTTTTATCACTTGTCTTTATGAGAGCGAGAGAGAGTTAAGCACCCTAAAGTTCATTCCACACCCTGTGGCATCTAAAGGATTGTGAATCTCAAGATGTGCCTCAGTCAAACTTTTCTATTGCTGCCATTTGGCCTAGTCAGGAGCACTTGCCTCACAAAGAGAAGCAGGTACTTCTCACAGACCAAAGCCTGGAGGCCAGCTAGTCTGTTTACTAGGCCTCCTTTCAGTCCCTGGACACCCCTCCACACCCTTGAGGGCCCATCAAAGTCTTTGAAGTACCATTAGAGGGTCTTCGGTATGGGGTTGAGTTTCATTGTTCAGGTCTCAGTCATTTACACTGAATGGAAAAGAATTTTTCTCACGTGCACGAATAAGCTCTCTTAAAGGCAGGTAAAGTTGCTCTTATTTCAATACAAGACGGAAGGCGGAAAGAAGCAAAAATGAAACCTGGCAGCTACGATATCGAACTCTACCCAGAACCACACTGACTTTATTTGAGTGCTGAGTTTTGTTCAGTGATTAGAAAATGAATAAATCAGATGAAAGAAATGAGTAGATTGTGGGAAGAAGAGTAAGGGGGAGGAAGGGGTGACTTTAATTTTGTTGAAGACAGAAAGACAGATTAATTTCTCAATCCTGAACCATGTGCGAATAGATATTTTAGTTCATATTCCATCAAGGTTTGATGAGATCTGCTTGAAGATTTTAATAGTTAGTTGGGGGGGGAAAGGTGCACTTGCTGGCAATATTTATGAGATCTTTAATTACATTTCACAGGCTGAGTTCCAATTATAAAAAAAAATTAAAAAAGATGCACTGCGTGTGTTAAAAGCATAGTGATAAATCTGGGGCTAAGGAGTATGGTAAACAATCCTGCTGCTCATAATGGCATCATTTGCACACTTCTATTTTTAGGTGTTTATTTTCTTTCACCCTCCTCAAGAGCAAGTTGCTCATCAAGGGGTCAGATGCAAGCTTTCTTTATTCATTTTAAAAGAGTCAGGGAAAGATCATTTGCAATCACGGCACTACAATGCTACTACTTTCTGCCATATCGTTGTAAAATAGCAGTCCGGAAAAGGTAGACACAGACATCACAACATCTGTCTCCCCACTTGCACAGCTGATGTCAATATATTCTCATTATTGGGGTATTTGGTATTCATTAGCACAGTTTTAACACTATGGTTTCCCTATCCTGGACATTGGTTACCTCATTATAGTCTCATGCAGGAGGTTTCTTACGCATATGGTATGAGAGCTTATTATTTGAATGTCAGGAAGCAACTTTGGGATGGGAGTTTAAAAAAGCATTCAGGGTTTGCGTAACTTTGCTCCCATTGGAATCAAAGTGAGTTTTATTGCTGGCATCAGTGCCGAGCAGTGTTAGGGTAACATCAGGTTCTTTTTTTGAAAAATCTACCTTTTGCTTCCTTTCCTGGAGAGCTCAGAGACTGACACAAGCTTCGTTATTGCATTTATAACGTACAGTGGCTGCCATTAAAATCTCCATAACTGAGCTGTGTAAGTGATTCACTCTGCCTCATTACTTTGGTATTCTGTATATTAGTAATATCCGGCTCATATGTAACACTTCTCAATTCTGTAGACCGCACGGTGCTTTCCAAAGGAGGTCAGTGACATTACCTCCATTTTACAGATGGGGAAACTGAGGCATATAGCAGGGATATCACTTGCCCATCATCACTCAGCAGACCAGTGGCAGAACCGGGGTCTCCAGATGCCCAGTCCACTGCTAGGGAATACTCCAAATACTGCAATATCCTTAATAAGAGTAAAGGTAAAACTGGAAACCATTGAATGACACACTCTGAAACACTAGCTGTGGGGTAATAGGAATTAGCTACTGAGGTAAAGCAATGTTACTTCTCTTTTAGATAACATCACTCCTTTCAGTAGTTGGGGATCTGGAGGATGTGGTACACTCTAGCATTAATTAAGAGAAGGGGTAGCAGCTTAATTTAATGGCAGTTCAACAGTTGGGGGTGAAATCCTGGCCCCATTGAAATCAATGGGAATTTTTCTATTAACTTCAGTGGAGCCAGGAACTCACCTCTGAAACTTAAGTGAATCTAAGCAGCAACTCCCTTTCCTTTGCTACAGTCAAACCCACCATCTTTGTTTATTAAAAAGAATGTCCATAGTAAGGGAAGATGGCGTATAACTGCCAGGTTCTCATCTGGCAATCACTATCATGGAATCATCGTAATGCTATTAACGAAAGAGGCCGAGCTGTGTGTAGGAAGTGTATATTGATCATGGAACCTGGCACTGTAGGTTGTTAAAAACCCATCCCTTTTTCCTGCATGTTGCACATAGATTACTCTAGTTTAGAATACATATAAATCTGTCAGAATGGTGTTCCGTTCATCGGGGCAGATGTCTGGACAAGCGATAGAAGAGGGTTCACACAGGCAATAAACATCTCCTCTTGCATGGATGAATTTGAAGGCTGCTGGCTCACAAGCTATGGTGTTTATGCAGTTCAGTGGTTTCCCCTCGTTTTGCTGCAGTATTCACTACTGTATGTTTTATAATAAGAAAAATTCAGTCAGGGTTCGGGGGTTGGGGGAGGGAAAGCCAAGTTCACTTTCATTTGAGCTCAGTTGTGCATGATATTCCCACACACCATAATCAGTGGATAGAAACATCGACCTCTGGGCATGATTTGTGTGTAAGAAACGCACCTATCAAATCATTCAGATCACACAAGAAAGGCATAAAACACCACAGGGTACACATGAAAGGAGAGGATTGAAGATAGGGATTATCTAAATTTTATTGTCAGTGCATCAATCCATGAGTGAAGGAAGCTTATTAGAGAAATAGGAAGGCTGGAAACTGTGGGCTAGGAGTAAGAGAGGAGCAACTGGACAGTGGCGAGGAATTTCCTATAAAAGAATCTCATCAGTAATTCAGCAGCAGTGAGAGTCTTATTTTTTTTTAAAAAGTCTGTTTAATTAATATCTCCGAGAGCTATGGGTTTAACTCGAAGATGGGAAGGTGACGACAATTGTAACATCCTGTGGTGATAACCTGTGCCTGCCCATGCACATCTGATTCTTTACATCGATAGATCGTGAAGTGCTTTGCAAGGGAAGCAAGTGCTATCATCCACATTTTATATATGGAAAAACTGAGGCACAGAGCAGTGAAGTGACTTGCCTAAGGTCATTCAACAAAGCAGTGGCAGAGCAGGGAAGAGACCTGAGGTCTACTGACTCCTAGTTTAGTGCTCTACCCACAGGAATTAAAATGCCTATGGAACTAAGTTTCCACCAAATAGATACCCCAGTTTCTTTGTCTCCCCACATCTTCCATGACCCATCATGTGCCTGCTGCACCTTGGAAATACCTACCCAGCTGCTGGTGGTTTGTTTACATACTTGCACCTGTGTACTCACACAGACTCCTGAATATTCTGAAAACAGGCGTTTAATGCGTGGCCAAGTCTTCCTACCTCATCAAGGTGAAGAGATGGTCTATGCCTTATTCTGATTGTCCAAGTCTTTCAGGGTTCAGTTCAGAAAGGGAAAGAAAACTACTTGTACACTAATTGAGTCCAGGGAAATTGGTTTTGATGGTCTTTTGTGGACATTTTGTTCACTGTTTAGACTGATTTACTACCCAGAGGTATATATTACACTACACTTTTTCAAAATGGACGAAATTCTTCTCTCAGTTATATGGTGGCTTCTCCTGCTGAATTTAGTAAGAGTTGCCTCCCATGCAAGAGAGAGGAGGATACAGCCTACTGTCTAAAGTTGATTTAAAATCATTCCTGACATTTTCTCAATGCCAGCATGGCTGTTTGCTCGCATTCCAGTGGTCCTGGAATTTTTTCTTCCATAGTCTTCTTTATTGCTTCTCGTGGACTTTCAGAAACTGCCCCAGCCTGGTTTACCAAAGTATGTTGCTTTTGATTTTCACTCCTTTTTTTAATTTCAATTCCTGTCGTCAGGCTGCTTTTTGCCACAATTTCATGAGAATCCATTTGCATTGTTTTGTTACTTGGATACAGAGAGTGTATTGGCACCTCATCTTGTGGCGAGGGAGAGCAGTGAACTCGGGATACTCAGTCCCTGAAATACTTTTAGTCCCTTTAGCTTAATACAGTAACTATCATTGGTCTAGTTAGTGAACAGTCAGGTCCAAAGAATTAAAACAGAGAGACAACTATATACCCGTGAGAGAGTCACATTCATTGAATCCTAGAATATCAGGGTTGGAAGGGACCTCAGGAGGTCATCTAGTCCAACCCCCTGCTCAAAGTAGGACCAATCCCCAATTTTTTTCCCCAGTTCCCTAAATAGCCCCCTCAAGAATTGAACTCACAGCCCTAGGTTTAGCAGGCCAATGCTCAAACCACCGAGCTCTCCCTCCCCCCAAGAAAACAATAGGAAAGATATGAAGTGCCACCATCATTAAAGTGGCCAAGAGACGACAACAGGAAAGATATAAAGTGCAACCATCATTTTAAATGCTGCACCCAGACATTAAAAGCCCTGTTCCCAATTCACATGAAAGACACCACCACCTTTTCAGTAGTTCCAGCAGTTTTAAAATGAAAGCAGCACCCAAATGGGTACCACTCGGAAACTCTGCTTTATGGTCCAAATTTACATAGGAGCAGCCATTGGGGAAAAATGCAGTGATTGTAATAGCACTTTCCTTGAAATATACTGCAAGATGTGCCATCTAGTTAGGAGGTGGAGATGTTTTGACAGGATAAATCGGTACTTGAAGTTCATGACAGATCAATAAACAAGAAGCTTGATAAGCACTAATGGCCTGAGTAATTTTAAATTCTTGCTTGGAGTACAGTAAGCATGGTGCTCCAAATGAAATAATATACAGCTTGGAAAACAATTGTTCGGTAGCTTGTAGGACTGAGTGGAATTTGTTTTGTGCTTGGCTGAGTACTACGCTGAGCTGGAGTCTGAGAGAGGAGGAAAAATATGTATTCAGTGGATCTCACGTTTCTTTTACATGTTAATCACCGATAGAAAAGATCCTTGTGAAAAGGATGCACTGTTAGGATGCAGTTTTCAATGCTACTGAACTAAGAACTACTTAATGTGCTTTTCTTTTGTATAAATGGGTCAGGGGGAACTCATCAGTGGGAGCAGAAACTGGATTGCTAAAAGGCAGTAACCTGTGTTTTGTTTTTGGCATAGATTAGGAACCGTCAATTGTCACTGTCAGCAGGCAGATATGTGAATATATCCCAGTATCTACAGTTACTGTTGTTTAATCACCCTGGCTGATGAATTGTGTTCATTAATCACATTTTTTTAATGCCAGTTAGTGTCAGCATCGCACATTTACACAGGGCAAATTTAGGGGGAAAAGATTAATTCTGATAGAGAAAATCCTGTAGAATTTACTACTGGTGGAACCCATGGGGTTCTATAGAAATTTGAAAGGTTTGTATGAGCGGGTGGCATTCTAGCCATGTTCCAAATAAAGTGTATGTGAGCTGTATAACATCAGAATGGGCCCTTTCCTTGGGTCTGGCTTTTTTGGTAGCTCAGATAATGTTAATATTGCAATTGAAATACAAACCCAGCCAGTCATCTGTCCCCAGCTTTGCAATCCCTGACAGATCTTTACAATCACAGTCCGCCCTGGAGGAGCCACCCAGCATCAAACCTTCTTCCCCCCCACCCAACAAAGCTAAGTTGCCTTGACCAACTAGTAGTTTGAAGTAGCAAAATTCACTCAAACTTTATCGCACCCATATTCTCAACCCTCCACAAAGGCATATCCCACAGGGTGAAATCCTGGCCCCGGTGAAGTCAGGGGGGTTTCACCCATGGTCTTTCCAGTGTGGGCATTTGGGCTATGTTTGAACTAGAGAGAGTGCAAGGACCCAGAGCCAAGGGACCCTTGTGGAGAACGTCCTGCCAGCAGCTACCTCTCTTCCACCCTAAAGAAGCTCCAGCATGAGGACCTCAGTTGACCACAGCCACGATAGAATGGTATAGGGGTGTCCCAGGCCTCTGAGAGCTTTGTCGGTCAGAACCAACACCTTAAATTCCAACTGGAGACCAGTAAGCCACCAGAACCAATCAAGGAGCAGACCATTGGTTCCCATGAGATAGTTTGCTTAGTAAAGCAGCTGTTCAGTTTCCAGGTGGTTTTGAGGCGAAGCCCCATGTAGATGCAGCACTATAGTGCTCTCATCATGAACTAACAGACCCGTGGATGACAGTAGCAAGGCCTGCATCCGAGGGGAAAGATTGCAACCTCCTGCCCAGGTGGGGATGGGAACATGTAGGCCACTTTAGAATGGTAGCATGGTGGCCCCAAGTTTTCTGTTATTGCAACAGAGGGAGCCACCTCCCAGCAGAAATGATTGAAGAGATTTCTTGTGGTTCTTATTAATTATTGCTTTCAGTGCCTAGAGAGGCCCAAAGCAAAATTGAGGTCCCTGGTGCCAGGCACTGCACAAACTCCTAGTTAGAGAGTTCCTGCCCCACATAGCTAACAGTCTAAATAGGCAAGACAGACAAAGGAAGCATAGCAGAAAGGGGACTAAGTGACTTGCACAAGGTCACACTGGAAGTTTCTGGCAGAGCCAGGAAATGAACTGCCACCTCCTGAGTCTGTCTTTTTTCCCAGTGCTTTAACCTTAATACCATCCTTCTTTGATGATGGGGCGTCTTCAAGATTCAGGTATGACAGATAAGCTCTTCTTCTTCCACCTGACTCTAACGTAAAGCCTGGTCAACATGGTGAAATGTACTTCTTCCCACCTCCTTGCTTTCAGAAGCCACTTCATTTTTATCCCATCCCTTATGCTGTGCAACCATATAATAATTACATATGTAGTCTGGTCTGAGGGACATACAGCCCTCTCCAGGGCCTGCTGAGTGCTGCTGAGACTCTGGATTGAGCACTCTTCTCTGGAGAAGAAATGGATAACATCTGCAGTGTGAGGAAGTGCCACAACAGCCCGGGGAGCAAGGGATCTTGAGGGAACTCAAAACTAGACTCATACAGGGTCTGGTCTTACATCATTCAAGCCAATGGCAGTTTTACCGTTGATGTCAGTGAGAAGGATTGGGACCATAATGAAACATACTGCCATTCATCTAGCAGGCCTGCTGCAATGTCGTTCTTAATCCATACCCCAGATGTTGAAAAGATTAATCTCGACTCCAGATATATGAAATCAAAGTTGCAGAAACTCTTCCTGGCAATTCTGATTGTCCATTGTTGCTTGAGCACCTGTATTGTATTTTGACCTGCACTTAATTTGCTAATGAGTTACATTTTAACAGCTGGTATTAAAACGTATGCTTGCAAGGGCCACAAGGTACTATGGGAATTGAAAGTCGTTATTGAAAAGCTAAATAATGAATATCCTGTAGGTGGTCTGTCTTAGAGAATATCAGGTTTCAAAGGGACCTCAGGAGCTCATCTATGCTAACCCCCTCCTCAAAGCAGGACCAATCCCCAATTTTTGTCCTGGATCCCTAAACGGCCCCCTTGAGGGTTGAACTCACAATGCTGGGGTTAGCAGACCAATGCTCAAACCACTGAGCTATCCCTCCCCCCCTCATGCACGCATCTTCTCTCCCAGTGCTCTACAGTTCTCTCCCAGCACTCTGCCGTGACTACACAAGCAGTGCAGCGCTTTCACGTTACCCGTGTAGACTAGCCCTATGTCCGGAAGTTGTTCCTCAGACTGAAATGTAAAGACTTTACATGGCTGTCTGAGATTCAGCCAGAGTGTTGAGTAATTTGGTTTTAATGTTAGAATTCACCAACTAGAGTGGTTGGTATCACACCAAGAGCGGCAGGCTTGGCACTGAAGGAAACTTCCCACACTGTTTAAAAATGGCCCACAAACTTGGCATATTTATTGGGGTTAGCATTTAATAACAGCTGAGAGAACAATGCCATGGGTCTAGCTGAAGGAAGGTGTTTGTCGAGAGAGGAAGAATAATATATTTTGTGCATTTCATTTGCGGGCTTAAGATGTTTTTGTAATAGTCCCCGGTTTTTAGAAGCAAGTTTTTGTTTAAATGCAAATGAGATAATTCAGCTACTAAGGATAGATAAGTAATGAGAGGTAGAAGAGGTATTCTTTGGGCAGAAAGATACCTTGATTAGAATCTTTGATAGTATAGGTCTCAGTGCTGCAAGATGATGAGCACTCTGGCCATGATCCAGGAAAGCACTTAAGCACATTGACTTCAACAGTACTATTCACAGACTTAAAGTTCAGCACATGCTTAAGCCTGGGCCTAGAGTGCTCTGAAGTTTTACCACAAAACCACTAATGGAATCTAGACCATTTAGGGAAATCACAGGCATTTGCAGGTGTGAAGAAATCAAACTCTGGTTTTAACTATCAAGTGTTCCCCATCTTTTAAAGGAGTTTAACAGCCTGGTTTCCTGAGGTGCTGAGAGTCTGAAACTGCCGTCTAAGGTTATGTCTACATTTGAACGGGGAGGTGCAATTCCCAGCTTGCATAGATGGACTGGCACTAGCTCTAAAAAGAGCACTGTCCATGGTGGCATGGGTGGCATCTGAGACTTGCTGCCCAAAGACGTACCCTGGAAGTCGAGCGGGATTGTTCTTGGGGCAGCCAGCCATGGTGCTGTGGCCATCCTCCTATTTTTAGGTGCTAGCTTGAGCAGAACTAGTGCCGATACATCACGTCTCCCAGCTCAGATGTAGACAGACCCAAAGTCAGCGGGAGTTGCTGATGCTGAGCAGCTCACAGAATCAGACCACTTATTTAAGTGGCTAATCATGGGTCTAGGTGCCTAATTGCAGACATCCCAGCTGGAAAGCTTTGGCCTAAAGTTATCATTTTACTGTGATACTGGCCCCTCCAGAGTCAATACCTCAAAGGTATCTGATTTGATATTTGGCATAGGAAGTAGGCGTGACAGAATTTGATTATTATTATTTTATAATTTTGACAGATAATATTGACGTTTATTTTTAAGCATTTTTTTCAACTTTTCTCCATTTAAATTTTGACAGTTGTGGGAAATTATGGGGGTTTGTCAGACTATAGGAGGGTCAGGCAATAACTCATGGCAGAAGATGTTGAATTTTTACAAGTTAAAGTTTTGTAACTGTTAAAACACAAATGATCAACCACACATGTCAAAACAATATACAAAATAAATACCTTTCTTTCAAACTTTAAGTTCTCAAGCAGAATTTTCTTACTTTGCCTTTCTGTCAGTTTCAATTATTATTGATGGAAATATTTTTTCATCCCTTTGTGTGTGATGAAATCGACATTTACTGACATTTACTGACAAAAATCTAATCCTTCCAAATCTGGTACTAAGGCAGTAAAATATACCAACCTGTGTTGACTGAATACAGTGGGACAAATCTCGGAGGCTTACTGTGGTTTAAATGTAGTCCTAGCCAAAAGGAGCGGACCTTCCCATGCGAAGGGAGGGGTAACATTCTCAAAGATGGCTAGGTGACTTAGGAGCTGAAGTCTCACTGAAAGTCAAAGCAGCTTTTGGAAATGGGACTTTGGCTCCTAAGTCACTTAGGGCCTTCTGAGAACGTTACCTGACATGCAGAGTTCCCTTTGCATGCTCCTCTTCTGTTCCTGCACAAGCAGTGAAGAACCTGCAAGACAACCTGGGCAGAGCTCCTCCCATGTCTTCAGGGTGGCATGAGCAGAGGGCAGCAGCTGGTGCTGAATTGTTATGGGAGCTGGCCACTGAAGAGTGGCATGGCAGGAGGATGGGCCAGTGATCCTGGGGAGTGAAAGCCGGGGCCTGAGCAGGCCACGTGGGAAGAGGCCAGCATGGAGTGATGACCTCAGCGGGTGATAGGAGCAGGCAGGAGGTAGGGTGAGGAGTGGAGATTGGTGCCAACCAGTTCAGCGGTCGACCTGAATGCTGCTGATGTGGTAGGGAGAGAGTTGGGGGAAAGGGTCACAGGAGGGGGGGATGAGAGGTCAGAGGTACAGAGGCCAATGCAGGCAGCTGCTTCTAGTCAGAAATGGTGTTGTGGTAGGAGGCCTGCCATACCGTGTGGGCCATGGCAGATCCACTTGTGGCTGATTCATCTTAAAGCAGCATGCCCCACAGGAGATCAGAGTATTACAGTATCTGGGAATGGAAAACAGCCCCACCCACAGCCTTGCCCCAGGACCTCCTCCACATGTGGGTCTTGGGGGCACCATCCGGCCGAATGGTACCAGTAAAATGACTCAGGTGTACAAATGGTCATAGTATTGGACCTTAAGATTTCAGAAAAAAATTATACAAAATTGTATTGAATTATCTGAGAAATGCTTTGAGAGCATTCCTTAATTTGTGGCATTCCTGGCTTTACATGCCCTTAAAATTCTGGTAACTCGTGCTTTTAATATAATATTGACCATATTTGTTCAGCGTATGTATAATAGCTCCAGTATATAATAGCTCCAGGTAAGTCCTGGGAGAGCTGTGTGTGTAGCCAGCATGTTGGGACTGTTTGCATGAATCCGCTGTGGAAATCGTCAGTGAAGCCCTCCAGGTAAATCGTAGTAATGGTCTATGTGAGCCATTTCTCTTGGCTGCTGGAGTGCTGGAGAGTGTCTCATTTCCAATCACATTTGGAAGCATGGGAGCACTCAGTGTCATTGGGAATCAGCACCTGGCCCAGTTTCTGTCCAGAGTATGCAGTAAGAATAGATTTCAGTGATGTCATTACTAATTAATTAGCCTGTGATATCCAGAGTTAGACACAAAACTCTGAAGCACCTGGCACTGGCCACTGTTGGAAGACAGGATACTGGGCTAGATGGACTATCAGTCTGACCCAGTATGGCTGTTCTTATGTTCTTATGTTAACTACTGCTCTTGCTGTTATTGTTATTTATTACAGGGATGGTTGGAGCAATGTTGCCAACGCTCACGATTTTATCATGAGTCTCATGATATCTGGTGTTTTTCTTAAAGCCCCAGCACTTGGAGTCATGTGATTGTGAGAACTTCAGCTTTCATTGCTTTTAAAATGTATATTTCTTGCCACTGTGGTTGCAGAGTAGAGTTTGAAAACGTGAACCCTAAAGGCTCAGTAACCAGAAGTTAATTTACAAGAACCCAGAATGTGTCATGAGTAAGCCAGTGTTAGGATTTTTGAGGGCCTTACTCAGGATTTTTCAATGACTGGGGCTGGCAAGGCTATAGTAGTAAGGAGTTAAGATTGTTGCCCAGTGTGCTAGGCACAGTACACACACACACACACACACACATATATACAATGAAAAGATGGCTCTTGCCCAAATGAACTTATAATTTAGGGCCCTCAATCCTGCAAAGATTTATGCATAGCCTAACTTTATGCATTGTGAACAATCCCATGTCGGGTCATTACACCGTGCCCAATGCATGTGCCTAAATCCTTGCAGGATTGAGGCCGAAGTGTATTATTTATAAGTACTTTTTAGAAGTAAGTTAAAAAACCGAAGCATTGTCTTGTGAATTTGGAAGCAAGTATGCAGCCAGCCAAGCCAATAGGCCAGTGTGGGGGTTGAGGTGAAGCTATTGCCTCGCCTAACATTCTCCTCTCCCTATCCCATTGCGGTGCTGTGCAGCCGTTGACAGTATTTCATGAGCCATGCAATGTGGGAAGCATCTTACTGCTTCCCTAATGCCCATAACCCTCACGTAAGAACTAGGCAGGACCTAGGCCTTCTCCTGCTAAGCTCACTCCTTTAGGGACTCTATGTTGTATTGCTTTGCCATTACTCTTTTACCCGGTGCTGCCTCTGTCTGTTGGCTGTATCCATGTCTCTTGCCATGTGTTTACTGTAAAGGCCAGGATTGTCCTTTCATTTTGTGTGTGCACAGCTCCTAGCACAATAGATACGTCTACACAGCCTCCAACAGTGAGCCTCCCAGGGAGAGGGGTAGGATGCCTGGTGCTGCGGGCTGTGTAGACATACCCGTAGAGCTGCAATCCCTGATGGGTCTCTAGGCACTATCACCACTTAAATAATAATACCGTCCTGTGGTTGAACTAGTGCATCAATTTGAGGCCCCATGTTTAAAATTCAGCTTGAACGATGATTTGAATTAAAAAATGTTAGCCAGAGAGAACACATGGACAAAACAGACAGGCTGCAGCCACAGCTCTTCCATATACTGCTTCCCTTCACTCTGATTCTTTAAGGAGAAGCTGTGTGAAATCCTGGCTCCTTTGAAGCCAGTGGCAAAACTCCTGAGGACTTCCAATGGAGCTGGGATTGCACCGGCTATCTTTTAAGATCTGAGGCCTGATCTACACTAGGGGAGGGAATCGATCTAAGATACGCAACTTCAGCTACGAGAATAGCATAACTGAAGTCGACGTATCTTAGATTGACTTAGAATTACTTCGCGTCCTCGCGGCGCGGGATCGATGGCCACCACTCCCCTGTCGACTCCGCTTCCGCCTCTCGCCCTGGTGGAGTTCCGGAGTCGATGGCAGAGCGATCGGGGATCGATTTATCGTGTCTACACTAGACACGATAAATCGATCCCCGATAGATCGATCACTACCCGCTGATCCGGTGGGTAGTGCAGACATGGCCTAAGTGTCTAGCACTGCTTTAATTCAGATTAGGTCTGTGCTTTGATTAAGAGAAAGACAGTGAACTTAAACATTTCAAAGCTATACTTTTTCTAATATCTTAAAAAGAAAAGGAGTACTTGTGGCACCTTAGAGACTAACCAATTTATTGAGCATAAGCTTTCGTGAGCTACAGCTCACTTCATCGGATGAAGTGAGCTATAGCTCACGAAAGCTTATGCTCAAATAAATTGGTTAGTCTCTAAGGTGCCACAAGTACTCCTTTTCTTTTTGCGAATACAGACTAACACGGCTGCTACTCTGAAATCTAATATCTTAATAATACATACATCAGCAAGTGATGGAAAATCTCAATAAAATGAACATATTTAATGGATGTATTTTTATAACACAACTTAAGGTATTAATGATTTGAGTAGTAATTTTGTACATGCATTAATATGGCTCCCATGTTATTTTGTTTTAGTTTTGCATTGATAACTAAATATGACCAAACAATTTTATTAAATGGGTAGGGCCCTACCAAATTCACAGTCTATTTTGGTCAATTTCATTGTCATAGGATTTAAAAAATTCGTAATTTCAGTATTTTAGCTATTTGAATCTGAAATTTCATGGTGTTGTAATTGTAGGGCCCCTGACCCAAAAAGGAGTTGAGCGGGGGGGCAGGGGGTCCCAAGATTATTGTATGGGGGTTGCAGGACTGCTGCACATTCTTCTGCGCTGCTGCTGGCGGCGGCGCTGCCTTCAGAGCTGAGCAGCTGGAGAGCGGCAGCTGCTGGCTGGGAGCCCAGCTCTGAGCCGCCGTCAGCAGCGGCGCAGAAGTAAGGATGACATCGTATGGTATTGCCACCCTTCCTTCTGCACTGCTGCCTGCAGGCTGGGCCCTCAGTCAGCAGCCACCACTGTCCGGTCACCGAGCTCTGAAGGCAGCTGCGCAGAAGTAAGGATGGCATATACGGTATCACCACCCTTACTTCTGTGCTGCTGCTGGCCGGGCGCTGACTTCAGAGCTGGGTGCCCGGCCAACAGCCACCGCTCTCCATCCACCCAGCTCTGAAGTCAGCGCAGAAGTAAGGGTGGCAATACCACTACCCCCCTAAAATAACCTTGTGACCCCCCTACAACTCACTTTGGGGTCAGGACCCCCAATTTGAGCAGTGCTGGTCTCTCCCATGAAATCTGTATAGTATAGGGCAAAAGCACACAAAAGACCAGATTTCACAGTGGGAGACCAGATTTCATGGTCCGTGATGCGTTTTTCATGAATTTGGTAGGGCCCTATAAATGGGTCTGCAGCAAAAGGCAATTAGATCTTTGTAGATGATTTGGTTCTAGTTTGGTGGTAATCCTACAGTAGAAAGTAGCTGGTTTCTATGAAATTATGTGTAGCAAATTTTTTTTTTTTTTTTTTTTAAACGTAGAGCTCAATTCTTCCTGATGGTCATTCCATGCAATCTCATTGGAGTCAGTGGGTTGCGTGGAGTGAAAGTCAGCACAGAATTAGAGGGTGTCTTTACAATGGAGGCGTGGTCTTGTTAAAGCACTAGACTGATGTACGTGAGATCTGGCTTCAATTCCTAGCTCAACCACAGGGTTTCTGGGTGACCTACGTCTCTTACAGACAGATCTTCAGAAGTGCTCAGGGCTGTTGAGAGCATTTGGAGCTGCTGAGAGCTGAGCTTTTTTTGGAAAATCTAGCTCTGAATCTCTCTCTTTGTCAAGAATTATAACATTCATAAACCAGTCGGAGAATACTTCAATCTCTCTGGTCACTCGATTACAGACCTAAAAGTCGCAATATTACAACAAAAAGACTTCAAAAACAGACTCCAACGAGAGACTGCTGAATTGGAATTAATTTGCAAACTGGATACAATTAACTTAGGAGTGGATGGGTCATTACACAAAGTAAAACTATTTCCCTATGTTTATCCCCCTCCCCCACTGTTCCTCAGACGTTCTTGTCAACTGCTGGAAATGGCCCACCTTGATTATCACTACAAAAGGTTTCCTTCCCCCTCCCCGCTCTTCTGCTGATAATAGCTCATCTTAAGTGATCACTCTCCTTACAGTGTGTATGATAACACCCATTGTTTCATGTTCTCTGTGTATATAAATCTCCCCCCTGTATTTTCCACTGAATGCATCCGATGAAGTGAGCTGTAGCTCACAAAAGCTTATGCTCAGATAAATTTGTTAGTCTCTAAGGTGCCACAAGTACTCCTTTTCTCTTTGTCCTGGTTTCCCATTCCAAGAGAAGACATGGTGGCATAGGCCAGCTGCCCCAGTACAATCCTGCCAGGTATCAGGCCGCTATCCCATGCCATGGTCCATGCTGCTGCATCTTCACTGCCATTATTATAAGTGCTAGCTAGATTAAAGCTGACATACACCTCCATTTGCAATGTAGACGTACCCTCAGACTGCAAACTCTTCAGGCAGGGAATGTCTCTTCTTATACGTCTGCCCAGCACCTAACACAGTGAGGTCCCAATCTCGACTGGCCCTGAAAGTGCTGCTGTAATATAAAAAAGAAGAAAAATTAGTCCCATGCTGTCAAATGACTTCGTAAACTGTTATAATTGGAATGAGAGAGTGAATCTTTAATTTTGACTTAAAAAGCCCAAACCTTATCTGTAGGGGATTTGCTGTCACTTAAAAGCAAAAGGATGTTGGTGTTCGTAACACAGTCCTGTCATAGAATCACAGAATATCAGGGTTGGAAGGGACCTCAGGAGGTCATCTTGTCCAACCCCCTGCTCAAAGCAGGACCAATCCCCGACTAAATCATCCCAGCCAGGGCTTTGTGAAGCCTGACCTTAAAAACCTCTAAGGAAGGAGATTCCACTACCTCCCTAGGTAACGCTTTCCAGTGCTTCACCACCCTCCTAGTGAAAAAGTTTTTCCTAACATCCAACCTAAACCTCCCCCACTGCAACTTGAGACCATTACTCCTTGTTCTGTCATCTGGTACCATCTGTCATCTGAGAACAGTCTAGTTCAGTGGTTCCCAAACTTGTTCCTCCGCTTGTGCAGGGAAAGCCCCTGCCAGGCTGGGCCGGTTTGTTTACCGGCCGCATCCACAGGTTTGGCCACTTGCAGCTCCCAGTGGCCGCGGTTCGCTGCTCCAGGCCGGTGGGAGCTGCTGGAAGTGGCAGCCAGTACGTCCCTCAGCCCGCGCCGCTTCCAGCAGCTCCGATTGGCCTGGAGCAGCGAACCGCAGCCACTGGGAGCCGCGATCGGCCGAACCTGTGGACGCGGCAGGTAAACAAATTGGCCCTGCCCGGCAGGGGCTTTCCCTGCACAAGCGGCAGAACAATTTTGGGAACCACTGGACTAGATTCATCCTCTTTGGAACCCCCTTTCAGGTAGTTGAAAGCAGCTATCACATCCCCCCTCATTCTTCTCTTCTGCAGACTAAACAATCCTATAAGGCATGTGCTTCAGCCCCCTAATCATTTTTGTTGCCCTCCGCTGGACTCTTTCCAATTTTTCCACATCCTTCTTGTAGTGTGGGGCCCAGAACTGGACACAGTACTCCAGATGAGGCCTCACCAATGTCGAATAGAGGGGAACGATCACGTCCCTCCATCTGCTGGCAATGCCCCTACTTATACACCCCAAAATGCCGTTAGCCTTCTTGGCAACAAGGGCACACTGTTGACTCATATCCAGCTTCTCATCCACTGTAACCCCTAGGTCCTTTTCTCCAGAACTGCTGCCTAGCCTGTCTGTCGACTGTAACCCATGTAGCTTTTACCAGCCATTTCTGGGATAGCATAGGGGAAGTAAAGTGGTGTGACCTCATGAAAGATAACAGGGATCTCCAACGAAAGAGAGAAGAACCAAACCCCATTTCTCTGTCTCTGTGTGCAATGTGCTTGGATTGATTGATTGATTCAAAAGTCCCATGCTGTCCAGAGGAGCAGATTCCTCTGCGCCCCGTGATCTGAGTTGGCTCCCGCTTCATCTTGCTGTCTGCTTCACGGAGTGTGATGAGCCATTCCCATGACTGAGCTGGTGAGTGTTCTGAGCCTAATGAGTCATCCCTGCAAGTCCAATGATGCCAACAGTGGCCCAGCCAATCCACAACCAAGGTCCTGACCAGGTGCCCCCAAGGCAGGTATACAGGTTCCTAACAGAAGCAGCCTCTCCAGTCTGCTCAGTGATGCTACCTTGTGGGGAGAATTCCCAGCTGCCTGGTGGTTGTGCCTGACTCCTCCAGCCTCTGCTTGTTCCTGCTCCAGACTCAGCCAGCATCCCCATTCTGGCTAACAGCCTGACATGGAGCTGGTTTTAATTGTTAAAGCTCAGAAGAATTGGGGTGGTCACTACTTGAGAGAGAGAGAGAGCCATTCTCCTCAGGAGGGACTACAACAGCTAAGATTAATTGGGCTGCTTTCCTTAGTGATGCCCAGGACTACTAAGATGGGAAGCCCATCTTCAGTGAGGAACTGGCAACTCCCATTGGTTTGACAAAACCTGATTCTGTTGAATTTCAGGGCCTGCTGCAAGGGCCTTCTCTGTTTTCTGAGGCTTTCAGAGTTGGCATGGGGGAGGGAAGCTGGAGATCAGTTTGAGGCCTGGCATTTATTTAAGAACTCTGGAAGGTAGAAGTTCTAAGGAAATGCCATCATTTTACAGAGGGCACGTTCATGTTTTAATGTAAAAAGGTGAAGTTTTGCCCCTGTGTAGATGGCTAGCACAAACACCTTAGTCATTCAAGGAGCCCCTTTGACATAGGATGACTCAAATGTTACAGGAGTGGGATCCTATTTTGCATAATGTACAGAATTTAATCATGTGTGGTAATAGTCACCCCCTTATAATGGGCCAGGGTGGGATCTCAAAATAGAGTTGCAGTGGCACCGAAGTGGTGTATCGACCAGGTGACTTTCACCTCAAGGACTAGAGTCTCAAAAGTGCTTTAAGGCAACAGCTGATTGAGATGCTGGTGGATTCAGAACTCTTTTAAAAGCATGACCCCGGGTGCCTGAGGTAAAAGGATGGGTGTATTATCTAGCAATCTAAAGAGAGAAGACAATAAAGTCACTAACATTTTCCCCACTGTCCTTTTTAACTTCATATTTCTGTTTTTCTAAACCATTATCATTAAAAACAAATAAATCCACTGCTGTTGGAAGCTTACTGTAATTTCCCATTACCTGGGAACATCGTTTCATTCAAATTGAGCAACACTCATGTAGCTTCCAAATTCGGCAATAACTAAAGACCTTAAGGAAAAAATCCAATAATGTCATTAATTAGAAACAGAATGAAAAATTGCAATAAACTAGGTTTTTGAAGTGTGGCCGGTGTTAACTAGGAAACAAGTAACTTAATTTACCTGTAGACTCTGCATTCCTTTTCTCTAGTTACAGCCAGATTCCTGTGCTACCCTGTGTTAATGGTACTGTGGTTTTTTGGGTTCTGTGATGACAGTTGATGGATTTGATCTAATCTTAAGCATGAATCTGACTTCTGTGTCATTTGCTGTGATTTCAGACTGCAAGGCAACATTGGCACAAGACCTAGGAAAGAATGCCAAGGGGTTTAGGAGGTTGAAATTTGAGACCCTATCGTGTTTACACACACAGAAATGTAATTGGATTCAGTAAGTTGCCGGCCGATATAAAACACTACTAAAATAGGCTGAGGTCCGTAGCATAGCTGCACATAGGGTACAGACCACTCTGGTTTTCAATACTAAACCAGCAAGAGCATAATCTTTTCCTTTGCTGATACTTTAATCTTCTTTTAAAAGGAAATTGAAGCCCAAGTAGTTGGAGAGCTGACAACAAGGAGAACTGGGGCCAGCTCCTCAGCTGGTGTAAATTGGCATGCATCTATTGACTTGAGAGGGGCACGATTGTTTTCTCCAAGTGACAATCTGGCCCCATGGAGATCAGGGGTGGACTGAGGGTCTTGGCTTGGGGAAAATAGCTTGCTTAGTGCAATGAGAATGAGCCGAACTTGTATTTTTCTCCCAGCCTTCCCTACTGGTTAACCTAAAGCTGCACCAGATGTGGGCTTGGGGGTGAGATGAAGGAACATTAGCTGCTGTCTGTGCCAAAGTGAAATACACAAAGGCTAAATTAATTGGGCCAGGGATAGCATTATCTAGAATATGAGTTGTAGAGTCTGGATTAATTATTTTATCTTGATGCAGTGGTCATTTACCTGATAACATTAGTTTGTCTTAAAATACAATTAAGATTTTATTCCCATAAACTTTGTTGTACATTAGATGTTACTAAGGCTCAGTGCAGTACTTCTTGGATACTGTGTTTGGTGCCTCTCTGGCTAATTCAGTGCTAATGTCATTATAAAAGGTTGCAGAGGAAAAATGTTCTAAAAGGTCTTTTTCTTATGAAATCCTGTTCTGTAGTTATTCAGATGTGAATAATGATGGGTAATTGGCAGTGACTTTTATTTATTTAGTCTGGCCACTTAAAGCTATTAAGGAAATGTTACAAACAGCATAAAAAGTAAGACCAATTTTCTGAGATGTTATTTGGTTTATGATTAATTTTAGTGTCAGGAAAGCAAAATGTACATTAGCAATTTCACACCTTGTTACATTTTCTGTTTGTCTTCATCACGTGCATGATTGTTTTGGTGAACAGTGAATGTAAATGCAGATGATGTAATATCCCACTTTCATTTTGAGAATTTTGTTTGAAGTTAGCGTGAACGTGCAGATTCACTTGTAAACAGCATCAAAAGGATGTATTATTTACATCCACTCCATTGACATCAAGGCAAAGATTTAAATAATAATTTCCTTCCTACCAACTCACCCCTTTGTGCAACATTTATTATAGTTTCTACACATCCTGAATTTTATACTCTAAATGGAACTTTTCAGTGGATGGGCTCCCTTTTATTAAAAGGATATTCCCTTGTAGAACCAGTGACCTTTAAAAAGCAAGTTTCAATGTAATCTTTTTATTTTCCTGAGATCATATAGCACAGTATCCAGTTGCAGGCTTTTAAGATGGAATGATTGCAGACTTTGTCTGGCAGCTCAGATTGAAATTACATTTTGTTTGATAAAGAAAACTCTAAAATACTTAATACTTTCCTTCTTCAGTTCAGAACATTGTAACTTCAATGTGTTGAGGATGCAGAGTAGCTACGGTATCATTCCAGCACCACTGGGATTGATTAAATATACTTAATTGGTCTTTATCTCATGATTACACTTTAACAATTCTTAGGAAGAAGATCCAAAATGAATACAGTTACTGCCTCTCTAATTTACTTTGGGAGTTCACTTACCCATTTTCTTATCTTGCTTCTCTTTCCCGGTAGAGTACAGCATTCTGCTTGGCTGCAGCCAAACATGTGGGATTCTTATGCAGCCAGAAATTAAAGTTTGTAAGCTAACAAAGAAAAGACAAATTGCAAAGTCAGAGCTATGTCGGAAGGCCAATATGGCATTAGAAGTAAGACACTCAAAAAAGTCAAAGTCTGCCCTGAGCCAGGTGGTTCAGCAGGCTGAACCAGTTAGGCATGTCAGTTTCCGCAGCCAATAGTACACAAGAAAGTGATGTGGCTAGCATCAAGGACTACCTTTGTCTTCCCTAACCCCAAAGCCTGGGCCCTACCTTGAAGCTGGTCTTTCAGTGTGAGTTTGAGCAAGACTCAAACCCATGCCCTTATGGATTGCAGTTGAGCACATTATCCACTGGGCCACTTAAGATGCTCCTGAAGTTTAATCCTGGCGCTTCCACTAGATTGCATGGCCTTGGGCAAGATGCTTCCACTTCACCTTTTTCATATCTATAAAATGGAGATAACCATACTCCTCCCTCCTAGCACCACGCCGTGGCATGGTGAGGATTAGTGTTTTCACAGTAATCTGAACATGCGTATTACTATATCCAGGCTCTGTTTATTTTTCTCTATCACTGGAGCAGGGATGGTACATTTTCTATTACACATGCTCTCAGAAAGGAGATTGGGGTACTGGATTTCTGTGTTATAGGAGATGTACTGGACTGCCTTTAAGATCTTAGAGGGAGATTTCCCAAAGTGTTGATGGGATTGAAGAGCACAAGCTCCATTGTTGTAATGGGACTTGCACTCCTAAATCTCTTTGACAAATTAGAAAATCTCCCACATAGAAAATGAAAGGTCCTTTATCTGGTAAAGCATTCTTGGTACTAAGTCGCTTCTACTGAGGCCTTGTCTTCTGGGGGAAGGCTTGAGATGCACGGACACAGAAAGGAAGAGCTGAAATTCAGCCGAGCTGCAGAACATATACTGTAAAGCTTATGGTCTGATGTTTCCTTGATTCGTTAGGGTTAGGGTACAAACTCGAGAAATAATCTCAGATTTCTCTCTCTTCTACTTTTAAACATATGTTCCACAGCCTGCCTTTTTGTGAAGGTAACTTTGAAAGTGCAAAGCTGCGTAAAGGGACATAAACCCTTCGCAAAGGTTGCAGTCTCTTAAAGATCACATTGGCTACTCCTGATGCCCTTTGAGACTCTGCACACACAGCCCTAGATCCCCAGATCTGGGCAGAGGCCGAGAGAGGAAAAGTAAAGAACGAGTTATGTTTTGGCCTAGTTGTTTCCAAACACACCATTTCCCAAAGGGAGGTGTTGATTTTATGACATGTGACCAGCTCCTCAATGGCTGAGGAGACAGCTTCGCCTCCTTAAGCTATCAATTTCCTGTGGATCATGAGAGGAGCTTACTCTGAGCAACTTCTTCCTATTGTGTGAGAATTCACCACTTCCCCCTCTCTATTGGCTAATATTTCCCCCTAACACACACACACACACACACACAACTCACATGTCATATACACACATGTCTAACATGTCACACCTCTGTCATACACATGTTGAGGGAGGCGGGAGATCAGTACAAACGGAGATTCCTGTTTGATGATATAAATCCATCAAAAGAATGGCACTAGCCATAATGTGGCTGCATAAGAGATTATGGGGGAGGATTCTTTTCCCTCCTCCCCCTCCATGCCTTGAGCATTTGTGTTCGGGCTGTCCAGATCAGAGCTCCAGGTGCTAGGGGCTGGGCAGGGGCTGCATGCCAGATGGTCTGTCCAGGAAGCAAGTGGATAGAGAGTAGACAAAACCATGGCATCTCCCTCCTCTCTCCCCTTTTCATGCCTGGCTGGTTGCACAAAGACAGGGAGTAGCCTGCACCCTGAAAACAGCTGTAGTAAATTACTTCCCTCCTGTTCCCCGTGCAGCCTGGGTCCTCTGGGAGGTATTGTGCCTCTCGGAGTTCTAGCTCCTGAGGTGCTTTGGTGGGTAATACACAAGCTAACCCCTAAGTGTGAGAGCTAGTGTAGGCCCCACTTGCACACGCAGAAGAGTCCTATTGACCTCAAGGGAGGCACTCTCATGTGTCAGAGGTGGGGGGTCTCATCACTTGAATTTTTAAATCAAGATGGGATGTCTTTCTAAACATGTGCTCTAGCTCAATCATCAGATATGGGCTTGATGTAAATGGTGACATTCTATGCCTTGGTTATGCAGGAGGTCAGATTGAATGATGATAGTGGTCCTTTCTGGTCTCAGGATCGATTAAACTGTTTACAGATTAAGGGCCTTTCACACCTCTCTGGCTTGTACCCCCTCAGCAGTTCAATTCCAGGCACCCTGGAGTGTGTAGATAGAAGGCTGCTGTGACTGTGAACCTGAGGCCTGCTCTTCAGAAAAGACCATGTGGGGGAGAGTAGTACTCTACAGTGTCCTCAGAAAGCCAAAGTGGTGAGAGATTAGTAAACAGCAGGTGAATATGTTTACCTGGAAGATGTTCAGATTTAGGGTCCTGATTTTCCAACACAAGCTTGCCAACGGTGTCCAATCCAGGAATAAACATTTGGAAAATGTCCCGTATTCGTTCTGGCTGAAGCTCGGAGTTGGCAAAATGAGTTTGTTTGTTGTCTTCGTTATTTAACTGGGATTTTTTTTTGGTAGCATGTTAATTAGTTCCTCTTGCATACAAAAAGTAATATTTTTATGGATCAGTGAAATTTTGGAAGGTAAAATATGTTTGAATTGAGGATTATCATTTTTACACCAAATGCAAAATGCTATTTATTTGATGGGCGGCGGAGAGAGGTACAGAGCTGAACGGAGAAGATACACAATCTCAGCTAGAAAAGAAAGGATGGTATGGTGGGAAGGATGCCAGCTTTAGGTGAAGCGGGGCAGAAAGGTTCAATTCCCTGCCCTGCCTTAGGCAAGTCACATAGTCTTTGCGTATGTTATGCCCTGATGGGTGAAATTGGATAAGTGTCGTCCTCCTACTTCACTAGGGTGTTGTGAGGATAAACGCATTGTCGTGTGAGGTGCTCAAATACTGTGGTAATGGAGTTCATAGAGGTACCTACAAAAACAGGCGTGTGTTGCCCTGATGCTCTCATATCTCCTTGTTGTCATTTTTAGACCTGTGGGTTTTGCTATCGATTTAAAAAACACTGGCATTATTTAGCTTGTGCATCATCATTCTCTTTCTGGCTCCCTTCCGGATTTCTATGAGTGATCCCTGGAGACCATTACAGCCCCAGTCAGCCCTGCGCAGACGCACCAAGGACTCAGGAGAGCAATAAAAGTACGACGTTTTATTTTCTGTAGGACATTCCACGATGGAGCTGGTAGCGGTTGTAAAAAGCATAACTTTAACAGTTGTTTAGGTCTCTGAGTTGAAAATGAGCCATCAAATATATTTGCAATGCATGTGTGCGCTGTAAAGATAGCAAATAGCTTGGGAAGGCTGATTGTAAAATTATATAGTTCCTTTAATTCTGCAGGCTCCCAAAGGCCAGTAGAAAGTTCAATAGACAAACCTGATGCTGGGCTTGCTGCCTAGTGGTCGCCATTAAAATCGTTACAATTTCCATTTGCAAGGAATTAATGCCACTGTGGCATCTCAGGTATCATCTCAGCAATGTTAATTAGAAAAACAAGGAACGGGTAAAGATTACAGCAGCCATTGTATTCAGTACTGAAGTTTAGCTGCCCCTGGAGCGACAGATGGAGCTATTTTCATCAGTGCGCAGTAGTGCCTGTCCTAGCACAGGTTTCAGAGTGACAGCCGTGTTAGTCTGTATTCGCAAAAAGAAAAGGAGGACTTGTGGCACCTTAGAGACTAACCAATTTATTTGAGCATAAGCTTTCGTGAGCTACAGCTCACTTCATCGGATCCATACTGTGGAAAGTGTAGAAGATCTTTTTATACACACAAAGCATGAAAAAATGGGTGTTTACCACTACAAAAGATTTTCTCTCCCCCCACCCCACTCTCCTGTTGGTAATAGCTTATCTAAAGTGATCACTCTCCTTACAATGTGTATGATAATCAAGTTGGGCCATTTCCAGCACAAATCCAGGTTTTCTTCCCTCCCCCGCCCCCACAACCCCACTCTCCTGTTGGTAGATAAGCATGGGGAGTAGGTGGCCAGCCCTCTGTGGAGAAAGAAGTGGTTAGGGACTATTTAGAAAAGTTGGACGTGCACAAGTCCATGGGGCCGGATGCGTTGCATCCGAGGGTGCTAAAGGAGTTGGCGGATGTGGTTGCAGAGCCATTGGCCATTATCTTTGAAAACTTATGGCGATCGGGGGAAGTCCCGGATGACTGGAAAAAGGCTAATGTAGTGCCCATCTTTAAAAAAGGGAAGCAGGAGGATCCTGGGAACTACAGGCCAGTCAGCCTCACCTCAGTCCCCGGAAAAATCATGGAGCAGGTCCTCAAGGAATCAATCCTGAAGCACTTACACGAGAGGAAAGTGATCAGGAACAGTCAGCATGGATTCACCAAGGGAAAGTCATGCCTGACTAATCTAATCGCCTCCTATGATGAGATTACTGGTTCTGTGGATGAAGGGAAAGCAGTGGATGTATTGTTTCTTGACTTTAGCAAAGCTTTTGACATGGTCTCCCACAGTATTCTTGTCCGCAAGTTAAAGAAGTATGGGCTGGATGAATGCACTATAAGGTGCGTAGAAAGTTGGCTAGATTGTCGGGCTCAACGGGTAGTGATCAATGGCTCCATGTCTAGATGGCAGCCGGTATCAAGTGGAGTGCTCCAAGGGTCGGTCCTGGGGCTGGTTTTGTTCAATATCTTCATAAATGATCTGGAGGATGGTGTGGATTGCACTCTCAGCAAATTTGCGGATGATACTAAACTAGGAGGAGTGGTAGATACGGTGGCAGGTAGGGATAGGATACAGAGGGACCTAGACAAATTGGAGGATTGGGCCAAAAGAAATCTGATGAGGTTCAACAAGGATAAGTGCAGGGTCCTGCACTTAGGACGGAAGAATCCAATGCACCGCTACAGACTAGGGACCGAATGCCTAGGCAGCAGTTCTGCGGAAAAGGACCTAGGGGTGACAGTGGACAAGAAGCTGGATATGAGTCAATAGTGTGCCCTTGTTGCCAAGAAGGCCAATGGCATTTTGGGATGTATAAGTAAGGGCATAGCCAGCAGATGGAGGGACGTGATCGTTCCCCTCTATTCGACATTGGTGAGGCCTCATCTGGAGTACTGTGTCCAGTTTTGGGCCCCACACTACAAGAAGGATGTGGAAAAATTGGAGAGAGTCCAGCGGAGGGAAACAAAAATGATTAGGGGTCTGGAACACATGACTTATGAGGAGAGGCTGAGGGAACTGGGATTGTTTAGTCTGCAGAAGAGAAGAATGAGGGGGGATTTGATAGCTGCTTTCAACTACCTGAGAGGTGGTTCCAAAGAGGATGGTTCTAGACTATTCTCAGTGGTAGAAGATGACAGGACAAGGAGTAAAGGTTTCAAGTTGCAGTGGGGGAGGTTTAGGTTGGATATTAGGAAAAACTTTTTCGCTAGGAGGGTGGTGAAACACTGGAATGCGTTACCTAGGGAGGTGGTAGAATCTCCTTCCTTAGAAGTTTTTAAGGTCAGGCTTGACAAAGCCCTGGCTGGGATGATTTAGTTGGGGATTGGTTCTGCTTTGAGCAGGGGGCTGGACTAGATAACCTCCTGAGGTCCCTTCCAACCCTGATATTCTATGATTCTATGATTCTCTCAGTAACCACACTGCAGTAAAGCAGACTCGGATAGAGTGGAGACGGGCGTGTTATAAAGTTTGAGGTTAGCTGGGTACAACAGGTGGATCAGCAGACAGATTGATAGAGGTATTCCCTGGCTTGAAATAACACCAATCATTTTGAAAAATAAGGCATCATCGCACCAGGTTGATTTTCCTTCCACATGTGGAGTTGAAATTTAAACGCCAAACAAACGCTGATTTTTAAAGTACTTCAGTGGCCTCCATGGGTGTAAAATGTCCTTGAATCGTTATCTACACTGAACAACACGGCCAACCCCTACCTGCCCCCAGCACCTGCTGCCCCCAGTCCTGATCCCCGCCCTGGTGGGGAGCTCTGGCATAAGTATTGTGCCCACATTGAGCTTGCCCTACTGCAAATTCTCTCTCTCCTCCCCCAGCCCTGCCATCTGTCTGGTCACGCAGCAGTACTCCTCCACTCTCATAGACTCCTGAGCTCACACTCCTAATCCCTGGTGTGTCACTTCTCACTCCCTCTGCGCACCTGCCTCCCCACTCCGGATCTTGCCAATTGCTAGAGCTGGTTAGATAATGGGATGGATTTTCTTTGCAAACATTTTGTGAAAAGAATGACCTCCCTTTTTCTTTTCCTTCGGAAAACACTGAATTTTGACAATCTCTCCTGCTCTGCCTTACCCAGCCTCTTAGCTTGTCAGACCGTCTCACTCTCTTCCTCCAATGCTTCCAATTGACTCTCCTTCACCTTCCCATCTGATCTGCCACAGCCTTCTTCCTTCCCTTCCTCTAAAGGCTGTAAGTCTTGCGCTGCTCCTCTCCCTGGCATCACTGACACAGACAAGCATTACAGACTGACACAGAGACACATCACTTCCCCAATTCAGGCAACCGAGCAGCTCTGAGATCCTCTTCTGAACATTTCAATACGTTGTAAAGTGAATACCTTTGCTGTGACAGGAAGCTTGCCGTATGTAGCCTCATTGCCACCAGGAGCAGGCTGTGGGTTTGGTGTGGGAACTGCTGCTGTAGCTTACAGCTTGGCATTGTGCTGAAGAGGGGTGCTGGAACAAATTGCATAGTGGGGGTGCTGAGATTCATTGAACCAAACTGTATATAGTGGAAGCCACTTGAAGACAGGGGGTGCAGCAGCACCCTTAGTTCCAGCACCTATGGTGCTGCGTTGGAGTCTTCTTATATTGGTGGGTTTGGTCCAGATCTTCAGCTGTTGAAAATCTGGTCCTGCTTTGAGCAGGGGGTTGGACTAGATGACCTCCTGAGGTCCCTTCCAACTCTGATATTCTATGATTCACAGTTCAGAAATCATCAATGGGATCAGAGCCTCACCTAGTGAAAATCACAGAGCTCCATTGAGCCCAAAGTGCCAGATCCCGAGCTGATATGAATCCACATTGAAGTCAATGTACACTATACTGATTTACATCAGTGGACTATACATAGTAGTATATGCAATGTTGAATTTAAATTAGGAAACAAGGTACTGTCGTACTAACTATCATTTTGTTTTGTTTTTCTCTTGTCTTGCAGCACCTTCTCCAATCAGTATTGTGAAAAAAGGAAAGATAGCTAAAAATAGCATCTCCCTTTCCTGGCAGGAGCCCGATCGACCCAATGGCATCATCCTGGAATATGAAATCAAATATTTTGAAAAGGTGTGACTGACTGATTGCAAAGCATCCTAAGTACCTTCTCTTTGCTGTCCTTCTCTTTTAGTTATAATTATCCTACACGTGGAAGGGAATGAAGCAATTTTATGTGTAAATCAATGTCAGATTGATTCTGCAGTAAATGATTAGGAAGACTTGAAATGTGTGTGTTGTTTTCCATTAGTGTGCCACTTCTGTTGAACAAATACATTAAAACTGCATGTCAGTTTCATCTCCAGTCTTATCACATTAAATTAAAGTATACTAATTTGTTATGAGTCAAAGGAGCTTGGGAACTAGCATCCGTCTTCTCACTCAGAGCATCAGGCAATCCCCAGTCTTTTAATTTTACACTTCAGCTTTGGTTTTAAGGATCAGCTGGCATTTATTCCAGTGTTCGTCGAAACGTCTTCGTCGAAACGTCTGCCAGAGCATGTCAGTGTTCTCATTGTATCTCTGCAATAGGTGGTGGTTGTTACGATTTATTTGCATTATGGTAGCACCTAGGAGTTCCAGTCGTGGCCCAGGACCCCATTGTGGTAAACATGGTACAAAGTCAGAACAGAAAGACAGCCCCTACCCCCAGGGACTTCATAGACTATCAGGATTGGAAGGGATTTCAGGAGGTTATCTCGTCCAACCTCCAATTTTTGCCCCAGATCCCTAAATGGCCCCCTCAAGGATTGAACTCACAACCCTGGGTTCAGCAGGCCAATGCCCAAACCACTGAGCTATGGTTTCAATCCACTGACCTCTTGGTTATGGGCCCAGCATGATTCCGCTGCGCCACTCTGCTGGCTCTTCAAAAAAATAAAATAAGACCTTTGGAAGTTTAACAGAGTGAGACACTGGCTCTCTATAGCCTGGCCTGATAGAGACCAGGGACTTGAACCTGGGTTTCCTACATCCTAAACACCACTTCCAGTGTAGGAGGCCACATCCTGAAGCCCTAGGCAGTCTTCCCTCCGCAGAGTTCTTACTGAAGTCCATAGGAGGTTTGTCAGAGTAAGGACAGAGGATTGACCTTGGGCAAGTTCCTTCCCCTTTCTCTTCCTCTATCTTGTTGGTTGAGAGAGTGAGCTCTTTGGGGCAGGGACTGTCTCTTGTGTGTGTGTACACAGGGCCTGGCACAATGGAGCCCTGATGTGGCTGGGAACATCTAGGCACTACAGTTATATACAAAATACTTAAAAATGGCGAGTGTCATTGTACCATGTAGGTATGTCCCCATCCTTGGGGCAAAGTGGAGCTGCCGTGCTCCAAGGGGAGCACCAAGGAGCTTCCAGTCTCAGAGAGGCAGGATGTCTGCTGATAGAAGCAGCATCCCCACAACCTTGTCTTTCATGGGGTGCAACCTACTACCCTATGCAAGCAGGCCAGCTCAGCTTTCCAACAGAGGGAGAGACCTGGAGCACAGGGCCTTCAAATCTTGTCTGGGCCTGAGCAGCACAAGGTGGGGAAGGTTAATTTGTGCTCTGCGCCCACATAAAGGCCACCCAGAATCTGGTCCTGAGCAGGGACATTGGTACCTGGCCCAAGACATTTAGGGACAAGTGGTGCCCCCGGAAATGCATGCAGTTCCCATTGACTTCAGTTGGGATTGCTTCCCTGGATCCGAGGGCAGAATTTTAGGCCTAGGTCTTCAAAATAAACAATGGCTCAAAGGTGCTAAGAATCAGGACAACTTTCCATGTCATTCAGGACAGGCACATTAGTTTGGGTAAAGTTGACAACCCCTTTCCAGAAAGTTTGGGATGTTTGTTTTCTTTTGCATACTTCTCTTGTTCCAGTGCCTCTGGGCCCTGATAAACCCACTGAGCAAGGCCTTTTTGGTGCTTCTTACCTGGCTGGAACAGGATATATCTCACATCTCCCAAGGATGCTGGGTTTGATGTAACTCCTATCCCAGCCATTTCTAAACATAAAGAATTTGGATAAACTTCAAATGAGCATCTGAACTTGTCAGTGTTGAGCCAAATTGGACATTTGGTTCTTTTGATGTTAGCTCTTCACTGCTCACAATACATACATAACACCTTGTGCCCCACGCAGAGTGCCAGTACCAGCCACCCCAAAATGCCATTCATCCAGAACAGCTGGCTTTAGGAAGGATGAAAATATTGTAGGCTCACAGGGCTCAATCCTCAGCTGTGCGAAGTTTACACTCAGTGCAGCTCAGGAGTTCTGGCAAGAAAAGAGGGTGGATCTGAGTTTCGGCTGGGGGAAAAAAGAAGAGTCTGGGGCACTGCAAGTGCTAACAGAAACTTGCTTCCAAGAGGAATCCCCCACTGGTTCAGAGGAAGAGGCTTTTTCATCTCGTGACACGGTAGCCTAGGAGGGAGGGAAGTAGCCAGTAATGCTGACAAGCGAATAAGGATGGGTTCTGTGGAGCAGATTGGGAGGGGAAGGAGAGGTTTGGAAGGGCACAACCAAGTCCCGATGCCTGAGACAAGGTCATGGAAACCTGTTCATCCATCAGCCAGCCAGCCAGTAGATTTTGGCTCCCAGAAATGTTGACCAGAGAATAGGGTAACAGTGTGGCCTCATGGACCAAGCACTGGATTGGGACTCAGGAGGTCTGAGTTTTGTTTCTGGCTCTGCCACTGGTCTGCTGGGTGACCTTGGTCAAATCACTTCCCCTCTCTGTGCTTCAGTTTCCCCATTTGTAAAACGGGGATAGTAGTACTACCCTCCTTTGTAAAACACGTTGAGATCTACTGGTGAAAAGTGCTATATAATAGGTATTATTACCATATATTTCATCATCCCACTCACCTGGCTTGACCAATCCAATTACATTTGGCCATGAAATGAATAAAATGTTTAACAGATTACTAATATGTGTACATATTTGATTAGTTCATAAGTGTCAAACCTCTTTAACACAATGTTGCTTATTCTTTACTTTTTTAAAAATTAAGACATTACAATACACATTATAACAAATACACTTGTGTGAATAGTGTGTGCGAGTTATGCACCTAAGCCAAGATTTTCAAAAGTGACTAGTGATTTTGGGTGCTTTGATTTTTGGATGCACAACCTGGGATACCTTAAAAGGGTCCGGTTTTCAAAATATGCTGTGCACCCAGACTCTGAAAATCAGGACCTTTAAAAGTGTCTCAAGTTAAGAATCCAAAAATTGAAGCACTCAAAATCACTAGTTACTTTTGTAAATCTTGACCATGCTATATAGTAATTTTCAAGGCTGTGTGAGGTTTACAATTCCTAGAAACAACAACAGAAGTTAATCATATAAAATATAATCCTATGAATTGCTGAATGTCCTCAATTCCCAGTGAAGTCAACTAGTGCTGAGGGTGCATGGCTACCGAGCTGGTTGGAAAATGAGAGAGGGGGGTTTCCCATGGAAAATTCCAACCATTTGGTGAAATAATCTAAAAAAAAAAAATGTTCTGATTCTGAAATACCTTTTTTGTGGGAGTTTTAGTTCAGGTTCCTCACTCTCCCATTCTCTTCTATAGGCCAGGCTCCTTGGTCAGAATACATCCCCCATGATGCACAGCAATCTCCCCTCCGACACATCAAGGGGAGCCCCTGGTCATGGTGAATCATGGGAGATAAAGTCTGGCTGGGGAGCTCGGCCCATTGAGAAGAAAGGGAACAAGAGGAAACCAAACTACAACTCCCAGGTGACACCAGGGTAAATAGGCAAATAAAATATTTCAGTTTGCATCTGAAAAAATGTTTTGGGGCATTTGTTGTTGTTGTTTTTATGAAAAATCAAAACTTTCTGCAGAAAGCACTTTTCACCATAAAAATAACTTTAGTTGAAAACCCAGTTTTCTGTTGAAAAAAAAATTAACAGAAAAATTTAGACCAGTCCTAGTCCACTCCTTCCAGGATTGGGTCCTTATTCCCTTGGAAAAGACATGATTCATTTTAGAGCCCTATATGCAAAAGGTATGCCCAGTGCTCAATTTGGATGGTTAGTGAAATAGAACATAAGAATGTATCACTCAAGAGAAGTCATGTAATTGTGATTATATTTCTCAAATTGCGTAAATTACATTTGATGACTGCAAAAAGGCCTTTAACTGGTTGTTCTCCAGCAAACCAGCTGTGCTGCCATTGTCCACAGAATCAATGCAGCGTGAGGCCATAGCTATACAGTCAGCTGCACAACTGGTCCCCCCTCACTCCCTCCCACGGTAGATATCCCTAGAACATTCAGCAGCAATCAGTCCAGTAGCAGTGAAATATGCCAAAGCTTCTTAAACATATAGGCACAACAGCACACAGCAACAATGTAGTTAGAGTGCTTAGAACATAGTTTTCCCCCAGGAAAGCCCTTGCTGATACTGTTGCCTACTGCCTCTCTGAAATTCCTTTAACAGAGCTTCAGGTGGACAGATTTTTTGCTCCATTTTTGCAAAAAGACTCAAGTCAGTTGTTCCCGTAAAAGGAGGGAACCTTTTTTTATTCTGAAAGGCACCCGGGAGCTAATACACTGCGTTGAAAATAAGTAGGTTAGTTCACAACTGCAATGTAGTTGATGTGCCAAAATGCACATACGCCAAAAGTCATGGTTTCAGTATAAAATAACCCCATTCTTTTATTATCTCCACCCCATCCCCCAATAAACCTCTCAGGGGCAGATTTTCTAAAGCTTTCAACATACACAAGTGGGGTCACATTTTCGCTCAGTACCCAGTGCTTCTCAGTGGGAGCTTCTGGGTGCTGAAACCTTTTGAAAAGCTGACTCTCCGTTTAATTTGGCCATATGTGCCAGCCCAGGTTTGTCCCTTTGTCCTGGATTACTTTATAAGGCATGCAGTGGGCAGTCGGAACATGGGGCTGGATTGTACTGTAGGGTATAGCTCTCTCCAGGGCAGAGCGGGGCTGGCACATGCTATGGAAAACTCTGGGGAGGGATTGTGTCTCAGCTTCGCAGGGCTGCCAGGGGGTGTGCAGTGCATTTCAGCACGGGACCCAATACCACTGCTACAGTGAGTCCAAGTAACGCTGACATTGCAGCGAGAAAAGACTTTTGGTTGATCAGTTTCTTTTGATTTAGGCATAGTTCCAGGAAAGATTTGCTCTGAAGAATTACTCACCTTCTTATTCTCCATATTCAGTAGATGGAGTGCTTTAAGATTTGTGTGCACATTTGAAGTGTCCCTATTATTTTTTAAGTGTTGATTGAAATTGAACCTTCCTCGGCATTGGAAATGTAGCTATTTCAAAACGGTAATGCTGTGATGAGATATGAAGCAAGGAACTAGAATCTGTCTTTGCTTGAAATAAACAACCATTAATTCTTTTGTTACATTGCTTACAAACGTTACGCTGCGGTACATTTTGCACTTGCCTTTGACTAGGTTGGGGTAGATTATCTCTGATGTTTTAGCCTACTATCATTACTATTAATGATGAGCCAATAATTAACAATGAAAAATGTATGATTATTTTTTCTTTTGTTGTGTTTGCAAATTGTCTTTAAATAGATCACAACATTTTTATTCAAATTATTCTCAAATGTCTTCATTAAATAGTTCTTAGTCTGCAACTTGTTCATAAGTAGCTGTTGCAACCATTTGTAATTTACACAGTCTTAATCACTTACATAAGTCATGTGGTATAGTTTCTGTTATCTGATTGGGGCACTGATTCCACAACATACTTAAGCATGTGCTTAGCTTTCCGCATGTGTGTAGTCCCATTGACTTCAAAGGGAGTATGGAGAAGCTTAAAGTTAGGTATGTGTCTAAATGCCTTGCTAAACTGGAGGCTAAACTTGCTAAACTGGAGTTTCATGTAACTAAACAATATAAATGTAAATTATAAAACTGAATATATAGTTTGAATTTTGCTTTTGGCTAATATTGAAGATTGGTATTTTCAATAATAAAGCTCCTGCACTCAAAAGTTTGCAGAAAGCAAACATTAATTAGTTGTGAATGTAATTGGATTGAAATGCAAGTCAGAATTTGAACTAATATTAACATCCCATTTTCCCTACCATTCATTCCACTAATTACTATGTCATCCTTAGCACTTCTCGTTTGTCATTAACTTAATTTGCATTCTCTTGCTATACAGCCCTGTACAAAATAATAAATTAAGAAAGCACGTCCCCATGTTATAAGAATGATTTGTCTTAAGAGTCTGAGAAAATTAAGGCTTGAATCACATTCCTTTAAGAGAAATCACTTCTTAAAAGCAAACAAGAACAGCTTTTCCCATTTTTTGTCCAACCCAGACCCATTAGTTGGGCAGGCAAATTTTCCATGCTTTAATTAAAAAACGGAGTACCCTAAGTTTGGAGTTTTCTGGTGCTCACTCGGGTGCTTGATCCACAGCTCACTAAAGTCAGCGGGGCTGGTGGCCTGTCTCCCTCAGCCCAGGAAGGACTAATACCATGTCCAAAGTCTGCCCAGCCCTTCTTTCAGGGCACTGTTGGCTTCTTTGAACATAAGACTCAGAAGGTAGTACCAAACACAGCTGTTTCCCGAACAGGCTGCAGGGATCTAGAAGCCATTCCTTAGACATGCCCTACTCCCTCTCTTAGGCCCAGCCTCAGGAGTGCACCTCTTCTTCACACAACTCCCTCATACTTGCTGGCATTTAGACTCACTTGATCAGTCACAGGTAAGGCTCGGACCAGCTCCCCTTAAAGGTCTGCCATCCTGTGACAGACGCCCATTGACGTCAAAAGACTTTGGATCAGACCTTAAAAGATCTGCCTTGAAATCATGTGTTTACCTTAAAATATCATTACGGAGATCTGAAGGGAGATAGTGATTAAAAAACAAAACTGTTTTCAACGTTGTTGCCCTTAATTTACATGATCGGATGCTGATTGTTTAGTAAGTAAATATTTCTAGCAGCAGTTACCAAAAAATTGAGTCTGATGTTAAATCAAAGATGACCACAAACTGCTCATTTACACTAAAGACTTATTTACATGCAGAATTATTTCAGCAAATGTATTTAAAAAGTCCTCACCATACACAAAAAAGTGTGTGTGTAGTTATATCCGTATATAATACGTGTGTGTGTAGATATCTATATCTGTTTGTGTGTATTGGATTTTTAGTATTTTTGATTAGTATTTCTAACCAAGCATAAAATCTAGATAATAGCACTGATTTTCGTTTTCACTAAGGCCACTGTCAAGGGACACTGTGTCATATAAAGTGGCTCACTTTAAGGCATCTTTATATTGCCAGAAAGATGTAAAGTGGCCTTAGTGTGAATCAGGGACTGATTTTTCCATCTCCCTACACTTTGGCCCTGGTTCTTATTTACACTGTTCTGGCAGTATAAATATAACCTATGCTCACTTTGCGATCCCTTGGCACTGCCAGAGCAGTGTAAAGTGGCTTGAGTGGAAATGAGGATCAGGCCCTTCATGTCGTGGTTGACGCTTGTGCAAAGTGGATTTAAAATGCTATGTCTTGAGTCATTGGTGTTTGACCAGAAAACAAGACTTCTGTGTCATTAAAAATTGTGAGGTTTGATTTTTGGTTAAATTCTGCATCAGAATGAAAATTTGATCCTGTGATTTTTTGGGGTGTGTGTGAAAACATTAACTAGATAGAGAGAGTCACCCCATTGGTTAGGGCACTTCCCTGGGACATAGAAGACCCAGATTCAAGTCCCTGCTGTATATAGAAAGTGTCAGTCTCTCTGTCCCACTGGAGGTCTTCCACTTTTGGACAAATAATTAAATATTCATTCAACTTCTGGAACTTGTTGCTAAGGGATGTTGTGAAGGCCAAAACTATAACAGGGTTCAAAAAAGAACTAGATAAGTTCATGGAGGATAGGTCCATCAATGGCTATTAGCCAGGATGGACAGGGATGCAACACCATGCTCTGAATGTCCCTAGCCTCTGAGCGCCAGGAGCTGGGACTTGATGTCAGGGGAGGAATCACTGGATAATTGCCCTTTTCTGTTCATTCCCTCTGAAGCACCTGGCATTGGCCACTGTCAGAAGACAGGACACTGGGCTAGTGGGACCATTCATCTGACCCAGTTTAGCCATTCTTTTGTTCTTATTGCGCCAGAGCGGGTACCCTAACCACTGGGCCATTGGCCATTCTGTGGGATGGACGTCTCTTGTGTTCTCTGGCCAAAATCAGAAATTCCATCCTGGACCAGAGAAGGATTTGGTTTCAACAAATCAGCATTATCCAATTAAAAAAACCCACCATTTTATGGAAAAATTCCTGACCTGTTATATTTTACATCCACTTCACTCTAGAGTAAATGACTATATAAAGTGAAGGGCAATAGAGAATTGGACCCTATGTCTTTGCAGTATGTAGTCGTCATATAGATTTTTGTGGGGCAGAGAGTCTCATTAATACATGTTCAATCATTCTTTCTAAATATGTTGGTATAGTCATTATTAGTACTATTGCCACTGTGTTAATTAGCAATTTGTATTTTGCTAGTGTTTTTGTTTACATGCTTGAACTTTGCATTTTTTTGGGGGGGGGGGGAAGGATCAAGAGACCAGCTACACCATCATCAAATCGAAAGAGACGAAGATCACAGCGGATGGCTTGAAACCAGCGTCGACATATATCTTCCAAATCCGAGCGCGCACAGCAGCAGGGTATGGTGGCTTCAGTCGAAGATTCGAGTTTGAAACCAGCCCAGTGTGTAAGTCATTTTAATTACTGTCAGCTCATGTCTCCGAAATGGTTACCAGAAAAGAGTTAGTGGATCAATATCTTTGCAAGGGACTCTGTCAGTCTCCCTGTCATCCTCTTTCTCTCTTTGACCTGATCCATTTAGTGAAGAAGTATCAGTCATGTCATTACTGTGGGTTGGACAGGTGAACATATGTTGGTACCTGTTTCCTCATTTCATTTAGTCTGGAGGGAGATGAAAAATCAGGAAGTCTTTAAACTTAGGGAAATTTACGAAGCTTGCTGGTCGGAAACTTTCTGTCTTCTACTGTCTCCCTTGCACTGAAATGTTGCCATTTACTCATTACTGTCTCTTTGGGGTTTTACTGCATTCTTCTTCCCCTAATCAGGAATTCCCTGTGGAACCCTTGAAAGTTAGTGCCAGGGCTGAAGGGAGGCTGGCATACATTTCACCAGGCCCTTGTACAGTTGTACTCCTCTTAATGTGGTCTGTGGGGGATTCTGCGACATCTTTTAAATATCTTCTGAGTGTGTTGCTAGAAAAAGTTTCTAATAGAAAAACTTCCCAACGTCACTTTTGGTGCATCAATAAGAGAAAGAACTTTGACATCAAAGAGATCACTGGAACATTAGAACCTTTCTGCAGCAAGCACTATAGTTAAGGTTGCAAAAACAGTTTCCAGCCCCATCCCAGTGCTTCTAATTTTCCCAAAATGTCACGTTTGGATCTGAAAGTTAGCGGAGGGGGGGGGTTGGTTAGGAGAGGAGAAATCCTTTCACATGGTTTTGAGTTTACTGAAAGTGAAAAGATGCAGTTTACCACTTACAACAACAACAACATACAATCATAGAATATCAGGGTTGGAAGGGACCTCAGGAGGTCATCTAGTCCAACCCCCTGCTCAAAGCAGGACCAATCCCCAATTTTTGCCCCAGATCCCTAAATGGCCCCCTCAAGGATTGAACTCACAACCCTAAGTTTAGCAGGCCAATGCTCAAACCACTGAGCTATCAAGCAAAACTTTTTTTTTTTTGAAAGGGCTATAACAAAAGGTCTGAAATGTGAGCCTTGACCTGGGACAGGGAAAAGTTTTCCTGGAAGACTATAAAAAATATTTCTGAAGATCTAAAGTTTGAGCATTTGAAGATTATGTCCTGACCGTGAATGACAGATAATTTCCTTGGGCTATTTCCTGCCCTCTCGTACAGCCCTATTGACTTCAGTGGTATTTTGTTCTGTCTTTGTACAGCACCTAGCCCAATAGGGTCCTGGTCCATGACTGAGGTTCCCAGGTGGTATTGAAATTCTCAAAATAATAATAGTACAGATATAATAGAGGGCAAAATTTGACCTATTAAGGACTCACTCCTATATACACTTTACGCACACACTTAACTTTTTGCTTAACTTCAATGGAGCACCACATGTGCTTAAGGGGACGCACTTGCGTGTCTGCAGGATTGAGACCTAAATCTGTTGGTGCGTATTTAGAGATGCCATTGTGTAAATTCATAGCCAGTTAAATAGACTAATTTAAAGCCATGAAATACCCTTTACCCCCATTCCCCACCCACAAACACACAGCTCATAGTTGAAAATATGCCCTGCTGCCTGGCTCGATGTAATGGTGCAGGAAGCATACCCTCTAGCCCCGTTAGCTCCCTCTTCTAGCTGGAGAGTAAGAGGCAAATGCAGCCAGGTGCAAGTTGGGCAAGGACATAGAAAACAAAGTGCTTAGCATGTGACTCCAGCAAAATGGCAAATTCTCTGAGGAAATGCTTGCTTCTATGGCACAGTGGACAGATGCTAAATTCCACAGGGGCAAAGTCATCGAGCGACTGATTCAGGCTGCCTGCATGCTCAGGTGGATGACAGTGCATCCGTTTGCACCCAGTTCACGTTTTCAAGCAACCATAAGGGCTGAAAACATTGTTTTTAAATAGAAGCTCAGATTCCAGAGCATAATTCTGTGGCAGGGTGAATTCCGTGGAATTGCGGAGTGTGTGGGCCCTGATTATATTTAAAGGATCGGTTTTAAGCTGTTTGCCATGTAGACAAAGGCCTAAGCACTTTAATTTAGTGCACAGCTAGCCAGGGGTGGGTTTTTTTCCACCCCGACTGAGAAGAGTGTTACTGACAAAAGTGCAGTGTCTACATAGCCTAAATTGCTGTGTAGAAATACTTTTATAGACTATGATGGAGAAATACTTTTTGTCCCTTGCTTACCTATTCTTTGCAGTGGTGTCAGTGATAATTTTCACTGTCATAAAATATGTACTCTGTGTACCTAGTTCAATTTGTACAAGTGACATTTATTAATCTTGTGTACTATTTATATGCAAGAGAGGTTTCATGATTGTAATATTCTGTTCATTTTATGGTGAATAGCAAGTCATGCTGTATGTTTTCCTTATAAATTTACAGTCATCAGCTGTTTAATTACTGCTTCCTTGGTTCATTTAAAAGTCATCATCAGTTCTTTAAAAAAGATACAATGTTGTCATTTCAATGAGAGTTACCTTTCACATCCCAGCTCTGGAGTCAGTGGCAAAGCTAACATAGTGCAAACAGCATAGTGATGCAAACATTAATGCAATAAGACTTTGCTATTTAATGTATTTCTTATTGCATTAACCACTATAATCATGTCCTATAAGTAGAAACCAAACCATATTATGCTGGCAAATAATTCTGTATTATGATAGGCAAGGTCTGGATGCAGTAGAAAAGTTTCTAATTTAGAGGAGTTCAGTAATAATGTTTCAGAATATTAATAAGTAATATAGTGGCACTTATTGCACATTTGGTCCCTTGCCACCACGACCTAATATCACAAGCCAAAATAATAATAGTTTTGAACGACTTATCATGTAAATCTTGGAAATACACATGGCAGCTCTCAAAACAATCATAATATTATTTTACAGGGCATTACATCATAACGTTTCAAAGTACTTTACAACCATTAATTAATTAATTGATTTGTGCAAACCCCTCTGTTTGAATATTCCCATTTTGCAGCTAGAGAAACTGAGGCACAAAGATTAAGGGTCTGATACAAAACTCACTCAAGTCAATGGAATGGCTCCAATTCAGCACTGCATCCCTATGCAGCAAAGCACGTCAGCATTGACTTACATGGGACTTAAGCACACGCTTAACAGCTCTTCAGGAGACGGATGGGTTTTAAGCATGTGCTTAAATGTTTTTCTCAACTGCAGCCCCATTGACCTAAGTGGGCTTTGGAAAAAGCCCTGTGACCCAGGTCCTCAAAGACATTTAGGTCCCTAACTCCCATTGAAATCAGTGGGAGTTAGACACCTACATTCTTTTGAGGACTTGGGCCTAAATGGCTTCCACGTGGTCACACAGGAAGTGTGTGGTACAGCCAGGAATACAATGGAGATTGACAACTCCCAGGCCTGTGTTTTAATCTTGGTCATGCCGTGCAGGACGCAGAGCTCTAGCCGATGCTATATACTTTCTACCGACATGTAAAAGGGAAGCCCTGCTCTTGCTCTGACTGGGGCACATGGGGGGAAGTGCATTGGCAGGCCCTATATTCCACACAATCTTAGCCGCTCTCACACTGAGTTTCTAGTGTCCGTCCGTCCATAGCACGCAGGAGCACTGGGAGAGACGAGCTGCTACCCACCTGCAGTGTGCATCACATGCTAAAGAGGCTTGATTTGTGTGGGAAAGGAGTACGGCTGGCTGGCTAGAGCGCGCCAACAGAAGCTGCCAGCTGTAGTACCGAGCAGTGTGTTCCAGCTGAACGGAGCAGCAACGAATGTCCCACCTGGGGAACGTTAGCCAGCAGTGTGGAATCCTGCCATCTGCCAACAGGACTCCTTGGAACACACAACATCTGGCAGCTTCTCTGCTTCCCCTCCCGCTGCAACCCTTCCTTTTTACGGACATGATTCTGCCATCGCCATGTAGAGTGCTTCCTGTCACCTGTCACTCTAGTGACTCTGCTATGCGCCAGTCAAGGGTCTGCGGGATTGGGCCCCACACTGGTCAGTGCAATAAACTCAGCATGGTTATTTGCAGCTTCTAAGCCAAACATTGTCAACTTGCAGATATTAGAGACAGCGCAAGAGAGCAGTGGGGGCAAGTCCTGGTCTGGATTAATTTTAAACGAGGATTCTACATTCAAATCTACTGGTGCTAACTGTCTTGTCTCTCCAGCAGCCTGACTCACTACTACCCAGCTGCTCTCTGTCTCCCTCAGACACCTAGCTCTCCCACCCTCCACTCTCCCACCCCCCCACCCTCCCCCACCACGCTGGTCCCCTTCTCTCTGCTACTCATCCCCTTCCTGGCATTTTAGCTCTCCCCTGCTGCCTGGGAGCCCACAACACCTCCCAGCAAGCCTGACATTATTTCTCCATCCCCTGAACATTATAAAGGCACCAGGGAAAGGAGTTGGCATTCTCTAGATGGTGGTGTAGGTTTTGAGTAGTTAGACAATAAAGATTTAATGTTGTGGCCCAATCATTATGAAATCATTGACTGTACTTTAGCTGGGCCCCACTGTATGTAATGAATTGCCAATCAGAGAGTTACCATATAAAGTGCTACTTGGAAACCCATTGTAAAATCAATGTTTAATACATTATGGGTTTTTTAACATTTAATATTGGGCCATATTCAATTATTTTATAGCTTCCATAAAATTAAGGACTCACTTCTCCTTCCATCTTTTAGCTTGACTGTGCAATCAATTTCTGCTGATCCTTTGGGGGGAAAGTGCTAATGTGTGGGAAAACCTTCCCCCAGGTCATACCCTGCCTGTGGTTGTAATGAAGCCCATCACCCAAAATAACTGTGGGTCTGACCATACCTCCCCTGAACAGCCATGTCCTGAGGAGACCTCTACATGCCAATATCCTGCAGCCTTGAAATTAAGGGGCATAGTTACCTCTGCTTCAGCGCCTCCCTTCTCCAAGGCACAGCGGGAAGAACTTCTAAGACCCAGTTTGCAGTATTGCCAACCCCACGAGTTCCCAAAAATTATGTGATTGTCTTAAAATTAGACTTGGAAGGTTTAGATTTTTATTGGTAAACATTGATCTCATCAACACAAACGGACACAGCATGTTTCCATCTATGACAAATGAAATCGGAGTCAGGAAAATGCTGCCAGAGAACTTATTAGAATTTGATGTAAGGATGTTTACTTTGAATATTTTGACATATGCTATTGAGAATTTGTGTTTAACGGTTATCAAGCTTTAACTTTTTGAATCTTGGCGTCTACTCTCATGAAATAATGATTGTTTCACACCCCTGCCCTCACTGCTTGACCACCCCCATGATTTCCCACAACTGGATAAAAATGTAAAAAAAATTCTCGAACATTTATATTATCCATCAACAGTATGTATAGAAATCATATTCTGCCAAGCCCAGTTTTTAAAAATAGCAATTTTTAAAAATAGCAAATTTGGGCTTATTTTTCTTCACTTTCTGGTATTACAGCCCTTGTAGTTCACATTTTCAAGCTTTCCTCTGCAACTATGAGGGCTAGGAAAGCCAACTTTTCACCAGTTACCACAGAGATTCTACAGATATCTTCTCTCGCAAGGAGATAGAAGCACTGTGGTAATCTCAAAGAACAGTGCATGTTAAATGCTGTCCATTTTTGATTTTTTTTTTTAAATAGTGACCATTGTCTGTAACATTTATACTAAACTCTGTCTGGGACAGCCTACTGTGGTGCCTTGATTCTGATTATCTATTGCAACCATGACATTTTAGCAAAAATGTAAATATGGTTCAGATAACATTTATCTCTAGTTAAGAAGATGATTAATGTTTTCTAGGCAAGCAGTTCACTTGCTTTAGGAAGTTCATATGATTTAAGGCCAAAATGAGACAGCTTGAATTAATTTTCAAACGCTTACATTTAACCTCAAGTATGAGACTAGCTACTGTTTGAAAACTGACACTGTGTTTCTAAAGAGTAGACCTTTTTTTTTTGGTTATCAATTATAGAAGTGCTGACAGGCCGCAGCCAAGACCAGGGTCTGATGGTGCTAGATTCTGTACAAACACATAGGGAGACAGTTCCTGCACCAAAGAGTCGACAATTTAAACAGACAAGGCAGAGATTAAGCGCTATTATAATCTCCATTTTACGGACAGGCACAGACATATTAAGTCTGTTATTAAAGGTCTAACAGGAAGCCGCTGGTAGAGCCAGGTATTGAACGGAGGTCTCCTGAGTCCAGTGTCTTAATCACGCAACAATCCTTCCTCTCAAGCAATCCGCAGAGGGGGATTTTTGAAAGGACACAATCTGGAAGCAATTCTGCTTTCCTTACAGTAAACAGACACCAACCAAAATATTAGTCTTTAGCACAACTTTATTCCAAAGAGCACCAGCTGGTCTTACACTGGAGGTGCTACAAACAGTTAATGCATGAGCCTCAGAAGACTCCTGAGGCTGAGGTAATTTTACTCAGTCTTGTCATGGGCATTATATCTGCCTTTTATTTAAGAGATCTTTGTTATGTTGCATCTTCCAGCTAATAGGAATTCAATCTGTGAACTTTGTGTTTAAATATTTTTTTAAAAATAAGAACTTTCTTTGGTGTCCGTCTCCTCCCTGACTGACTTCTATTGCTGCATAACCAGGAAAATAGATTCCAGTTTACCATTTGGAAAGGTAAATTCTGTGACATTTTGGTTAGGATGGTAAATTAAAGTTTCCAAAAACTGAACCCTTCCCCGCCCCCTCCATTTTTCTTTCAAAAAAGAACAGATGAGGAAAAACAAACCAACCAACCTGTGAAAGAATTAATGAATTGGTGAAACTGCAATATCTCTGGCAGCCTTGAAATAAAGACTCTTGTGAATGCTGGCTATAATTTTAACCTTAATCTCCATTTTCTGTTTCTCATCTCAGCAGTAGCTGCATCCAGTGATCAGAGCCAGATTCCTATAATTGCTGTGTCAGTAACAGTGGGAGTTATCCTGTTGGCGGTTGTTATTGGTTTCCTTCTCAGTGGAAGGTAAGAGAAAAAGCGTGCATTTATACTTTTTCAACATATATACAGAACTTTGTCCTGACTGATTGAGAAGCACATTTTGGTGGAGGCCAGAAAATGACCGAATGCTGTCATGTAACAGAGTGCAGTATGTGGACATCCTGATTTTATGAATCTAATGAAATCAGAAACCCACATTTTCTGTTCATATATGTAGTTCACTTCCCAGTGATTTTCATCTCTACAAAGATCAGTGGTCCCCAAACTTTGGGACACAGAGAAACCTTGGGGGAAGAAGGAGTTAGGGTCAGGGAAGGAGCACCACCCAGCCCCACTCTGCCCCCAGTCACAGCTCCACTCCACCCGCTGGTCCATCCCCCGCCCAGCTCCAGCCCCGCTGCAATTCCGCTCCGCCCCCAGCTCCCCCCACATCCCCACTTCAGCCCCCAGCTCTCCCTTCAGCCCAAGCTCCTTTGCTGAGTAAGCCTTGGTTGTGAAGTAATGGAGGGGGGGGGCATGGACAGATCCCATGACTGGTAAAGCGGGAGCACGACAGGAAAAGTTTGGGCACCACTGATACGGATGGACCCTGTTTCATTATTAGGTTTCCTTCGCACAAGACTGTTTTCTCATTTGTTTAAAAATAAGCAGAATTTGTGTGGTACAGAAGGTCCCCTGATGCACTCTGGAATCCAGTATCTTTATACAGAGTCGCTCTCATTAGACTTGCTAACAAAGGGCCAAACCCAGATGTTCTTACTCAGCTTACACTCATATTTTGCAAATTGGCCTTTCTCAGGAAAACTCCCTGGGTGGTGGTATAAAACATGAGTAGAGACAAGAAGTGAAATCCTGGCTCAGTGGCAAAGTTGCCACTGACTTCAGTAGGGTCTGGATTTCACCCAAGGTGTTCAGGATTTGAGCCATAAAAAATTAATATACACAGAATATGAGTAAATTCAGTAGTTAGCTACCCTCTGATGGAGGGCCATCCTTAGGGTCTGAGTCACCGAGGTTTTTCAGCATGCGCCTAACTTGAACCAAGCGAGTAGTCCATTGACTTCAATTGACCTCAGCAGGACTATTCATGTGATTAAATGTAGGCAGATGCTAGAGTACCTGGCTGGATTGGAGCCATACAGTTCTTGACAACTCCAGCTGAAGTCAACAGAAGTTTTCGATGCAAAATGAACAGCAGGATTGGAAAAATCTATGATTTCTGTCTATATCCATTTTTATTGTGGCACTAATTTTTCATAGATGCCAATATACAGGATATGAAACATTTGTACATATACTACATATTCCCAATAGAGAATGAAATATCTTTTTAATGAACTCCTATCAAAGCACAATGCAATTTATTTTTTATGGCAACTGTTAAACCAGTCCAGCGTCCTTCATACAAACTAACAGAAAACACTGTGCCAACATCTGTACATTTCACCGTCTCCCCCTATTCCCCCCCACCACACAAATGGAAGTAGATTTTTTTCCCCTTGATCGCTACATATTGCAGCAATGTTGTGTGCCTGGTATACTGTATACACCGCACCACAGTATAATGGTGACCGATTGTAGGAAGAGTAGCTGTGAGATGGCGACAGAGTAACTGAAAAATTACTGGCTGGATCAGGATACTATTACACAAAGGAGACAGGCTTCTTTTAACTCAAAGCAGTCTGTGCCAAGGCCAGCCAGCCTGAGCAGTATGATTGCAGGCCGAGAGCAGCTCTAAAGTCATGCTGGTTTGTTCCCTATCCACAGAGGTAAGTGTGGCATGCATGGGCATCTCTCCTAAAAGGGCAGACTCATGGACACCCTCAAAGCTTCCATTTAATTTAGTTCAGGGGACTTGCTGAGCTAACTGCTGCCAATGGATTCTGGGATAGCTGCAAGGAAATTTGGTTTGCTAGGTAGTAGATGCAAATTCAGCACCCAGATCAAGGGAAACCATTCAGTTCCTCAGCTGTGACTGGTGCAGAAGCCTTAAGCAGCTTTGTAACTGTCACGAATTCCCATCCATCATTAGCAAAATAGCTTCGGAATTGCAGGGCTTTTTTAGAAGTTTCTTTTCCTTGCAAATTGTAAGCCTGACTGGTATTTTGAGTGTCTCTTGACAACAGAAAAATAAAACAAAAACACAGAAACCCTAAAGCTGGCGGCCAGTTTTGAAATTAAACAAAGTAAATTAAAAAAAAAAGACACCGCTGAAGCAGAAATGCCACAAAATATTTCAGTCGTGCTCTTCTGTCTCGGAGATGATTTCAAGACAATTCCTGGAGTGACTATCATGCTGTGACATTACCAGGATGATAAATGTATGCCAAGTCATGGTGTAATCCCTTTTAGAATCGGTTAACCAGTTTCTGGATCTGAAAGATGCTCTGTCTGTTGAGCATTTACACATTCCAGTGCCTGGCACCAAAGGTCATACATTTCCTTTTCAAATGCTTTCCCGTTCATTATTTCTAGCAAGACAGACAGTTTGAACGCTAGGATCTGATTCAGCTGGACTTAGCCACGACACAAGGTTGAGGTTAGTCTCTTGCTGCTTCAGGCGAACATGGGAAAGATCAACCCGCAGCAGCACCAACACTGGAAAAACCCTTTAGGTCGGGGGCTAAAAGCAGCAGAGCAGCCGGAGGGTAGGACAGCTGATGCAGCTGAGCTCCTTGCCTCAGGCTCTGCTATTTCCAATTCATAGTGTTGTCTGGGCTCCCTATCTGTGGCTGTGCAGCCCATGAGAATCACAGTAGACTGGGCTCCCCACGCAGCTGCCAGATGGAGAGTGTTTGTGTCTGGCTTTCAATCAGCCAGGTTAAATCATGAGTGTAAAAGAGCATGTTGGGATATTTGGGGAGGGGAGGGCTGAGGGGGAAGGGGGGGGCAACACCTCCCTCAATTGCTAGGCTGGGAAAGGAGATCTGACTTGAGCATTTCGGGAGACGGGTCTCAACAAATATCTACTCCCTCCACTGGTACTAGGTGAGGAAGGACAGAGGGTCCATAGGAAATCGATTCCACAGCTGGAGCAGCCTCTGGGAATTTTGAAGGGCTGTAGAGTCTCTTTTCTTCTGAGTCCCTTAGGGTAGATATGTCCACACCTCCTTTCATTGGCCTTCCAGTGTCTCTGCAGTTCCTCTTGTCTTTCCAGTGAATGTAAATAACAGCTTGGCTCTTCCCATTGGCAGCCAGCCCTGAACCAAAGGTCAGCTGAACCGTTAGTCACTGTGGCATTTCCGCAGGCCAGCATCCATCTGTAGAAACACAGTTTGTTCCTGAAGCGGGAGGTTCCTGGGAATTTGAAACGGTGTGTGCTTTACCCGAAACAATTAAGCTGCATTGCAGACCTGCTCCACTTGCTCAAGGAAACTCTTTGCAACTAATCTGCCCTCTGAACAAGGTCATAGAGTTGCTGAGCAAAATGTCTGATAATTATTTTAATGAACTGCTCTTTTATTTTGATAAAGTGACATAGCATAATTTATTAGCAATTGCATAACAATCCGACCTGAAAATTAGAAGGGAAGCTCATTAAATTAAACCTTTGTTGTTAATGAGTTAGAAAGAGGGCTGTCTTAGAAAAAACACTGTGAAGCCAGGCATAAGCACTGATTTACACAATATCTAGTTGCTATCCTTATGGGTTTCTTATGGTTACCTGCTCTCCTCAAAAACCTGAGCCATTTTACAATTACCAGTCATGCTAAATTTTGCTGTCCAAGCAGTGTTTAAATGGCTACTGCATGCACTCTCATTACTGACTGAAATATATGAATTACAAAATAAAAACAACCCCCTCCCTCCCCCCAAACAATCAACAATCCCTTTTGGAATTTCCATGTCTCAGGATCCTTTCAAGATTCATGCAGAGCTGCTCACCATGTGTCATTGCCAACCAGGGTGAAGAAGTTACTGAAAACATTGTCTCCCCCCGCCATGGTCTCCTGCAGTACTGTGGTACCAGCCCTTGCCGTCAAGTAATCCCAGGTAGCGTGGCACACTACCCGGGATTATTGACAGCAAGGGCTGGTACCACAGCACAAGTGCACCATGGCTGAGGCCAGCTCTTCAAATGCTAAGGCTCCAAGGGCCCTAATACCTGGTGGGTTCCAATACATGTCAGCTGACTTCAAGACTAGGGTCTCCCAGGGCCCCAGACACCCTGCCTGGTCCTATTCCCAGCCCAACTCATTACCACGGGACCTTCCCTTGCTGGCCCCCATCACCCGCCTGAGCAGGAGACAAAGATCGGCAGCAGATTGTCCCTGAGCAGACCCACCGTGCTGCCCGGTGCTACCCCTTTGCTACTCCACTGGTTCATTATGTCTGTTTCCCCACTGGTGCCAAGTGGGAGCAAGGGGGGCAGAAGCCTATCCTTCCACAGCTCTGGGGCCCTCTGCCCTTTTCTGCCCCCCTCACCCTCTCTGATCCCACCCCCTTCCTTTGGTCATTCAGCCACAGCTGCTACCACCACCTCCTCTCAGTTGCTCCAGGTTGGGCTCAGATCCACCCAGAGAAGCAATGAAAGTAGGATGAGACAGCTTGATGTTTTGCTATCCCTTTGCCCCAGAGACCCCGCTAGCCCAGAGGAAGATCTATAAGAGAATCACAGGAGCCTTGCTGGGTTCATGACATGCCAGCCGTGCTGCAGGAATGTGTTATGACGTAGCCAAATGCAAAAGCATCACGAGAGACAAATGGTACTTTGGTAATTCTGTGGTTCTTTACAGAGCCAGAGACACATAGCATAGACTCAAAGTAATATAATTTTGAGCCTGTTATATATCTCTGGCCCTTAAGGAATTACAGAGCTGCCAAAATAGGCCTCTCACTTGACTAGCATGTGTATGTGTGTGTAGATATAAATAAGTGTACGTAATAATTTATAGCACATGATACTACAAGGCTTGATTCTTATTTACATTAAGGCTCCTTTGTAACACTTTATGAATCTTAAGGTGGGTGTAAAGAGGCATTTGCAAAAATATTTATAGCGTTATAGCATGAACAAAGGGATGGGATTTTATTGAGTTCAGTGGAAAGCAGAGTTAGAACAACACTGAGAGTGTTTGAAAATCCCACTCAACATAGCTAAAGTGTGGGCTGTAGATGTATCATGTGTGCACCACTGATTATTGACCTTTTCATCTAAAGAGAGCTGCCAAAGAAACCAAGAGAGTCTGTTATGGACCTTCGGAAAGATACATTTGAAACAATCAAAACTGCCCCTTGCCCTCAGTTGTCCATATATAGAAATTCTCCTTTGGCAAGGAATCAGCCTTCAAAAGGCAAAGCAAAGGCAATTTTGCCACTTGGGTATTGGCAATTGTTGGCTTCTGCAGCTTATCCAACCTTGACCTCAGTTGATTTAGCCTTTTAAATATTAGCCCTCGCAGCTGCAGAGGGCTAGTTTCTGGTCACAAATATACACCTCTTTAAACGACGACTTTTGCAGTGCGGAGAGGTTTGGGGTGAGTAAGTTGTGTACAGGAGGTGCTGAGCCAAGATTTGCAACCTTCTATGATGTGGAAGATCCCAACAGATGAGTTTTTCCACTAAGAAAACTACTTTTACAGTATGTGCCGGAGTTTTAAAATAGTTCACTTTACTTGATATTTCTGTAGGAAACATGGGAGACAGTTTGTAGATAATGCTTTTCAGAAGTAGTGACAGATTTTCATGGAATGAGTCATGACTTGTGGTGGCATTTTAAAGGACATATTTATCTGTATATTTCTGCCCGCTTTCCTGTAGGACATCACCTCCAAAGATTTGTAGCCGTTTCCTAGTACAGTGCGTTACACCTCACCCCCAAGCTACACTTGATAACAAGAAGGATTTTGTGGGAATAGGCCCCCACTTTTGTCAAGAGTCTCAGCCAATAACAGGGAAATCCTGCTTTCATTTAAGTCAATGGAAGCTGATCCAAGAGCTACAGCATCCTGCCCTACACCTTTAAAAACCAAGGTCATCACCCCAATGGCCACTCAGCTCTTTGGCAATGCCTTCTCACTCAGAGTGAATTTGGCTACTACCAGTAGAATGAACTTTGATCAGCCGCCCTACTAAAGAAGAGTTCTGGTCACTCTCCCAACTCTTCTGGATGAGATAACGCCTCTCCAAATTCGAGATACCTGGTCTTGCCAGCCTGCAGGTCACGATCATTGTCTCGACTGTACCTTCCAAGAATGGTCTCTCCCTAGAACTAACCTTTCTGGCACCTTGTTGATCAACTTACCCGGTTCTGCCACCCCAACAACCAAAACAAAAACAACCACCCTGCCTTAGAAATACCTCAAGGCTGTGCACAGATGTGCAACACCCCAAAAGACAGGCAGAAGCCACCTGCTTTCAGGGATTAACTGCCACCTTCTGCCTATTTGCCCTTTTACAGGCCATTGCTCCCAGCTAGGAAAATGGGATATTTAGAGGGTCAGCCAATCCAAGTACTCTTCACTCTGCTCATGTTGCCTGGCTTGGACAGTGAGCTGAGTGCTCCCCACTTGGGCCAGGGCCATTATTAAGCAATAAGACCCAGAGGCCGACCCCTAGAGAGAGTAGTGATTTTAAGGATGTCATTTTAGCAGCAGGCAGGGAACTGAACAGGTCTGAGGACGTTGAAGAATGGCTAACAGTTGGCACACATTTAGCAAGTCCAAACCTGGTCGCATATTCATTCAAAGTTCTTAATAAGAGGGTGGGAGGGAAGGATATGGCAAACCATGGTTAGGAGTTGTCACCCATCATGAGGTACATCATGCAGAACTCTTCACTGAAATCAGCACGGAAGTTCTGCTTAACAGTTGATATCACCATATTGTCCTGTGTTAGCTGAGGGGATGCAGTGAATACTGTGATATTCATGCAATAAAGATTTAGGGTAGGACTGTAAAAAATGTTTTGCGTTAGTCTAACTCTGCTCCCACCGAACTTAGTGGGGATTCCATTCACCTCCGAGGGAGCAGTGTTAGGCCTTTGGTTCACACTGTTGAAATCCCACCCTTAATACTTTGTAGAGTTCACAATGTCTCTTCTTGGCTATAGAATGCATAAAGCATAGGGGACAGAAGAGAACATGACCATTTATCTCTCAGCGCTTCAAATACTTCAAATATGTTGTTGGGTGCTCTTTGAGAAGATGGAAGATAAACTCCACTGGATATACACCAGGGGTATAGAATTTGGCCTATTGTCTAGGGGAAAAATATTTGGGGCTTGTTTGGATCTCATAGACTTTAAGGCCTTAGGAGACCATTGTGATCATATATTCTGACCTCCTGCACATTGGAAGCCATAGTACGTCACCCACCCACTCCTGTAATAGACCCATAACCTAGGCATAAGATGACATTTCTTTTTCTGTAAGCACATGTTTCCAAGTGGTCTTTTCAAATATAATGCCTTTCCTATAAAGTTGTTCTCTCTCTCTCTCTCTCTCTCTCTCTGACTGCATACACGTCATCTGCTCAATCTTTTGTTCTTATCAGTTACTGTAAAAAAACCTTGGTGACATGTCTGAACATGTAAACTGGGTAAGCCCTAGCAGGTAGTGCTAAAAGGATCATATATTCCCATAGTAGGAAAGTTAGAAGGATAGCAATACAACTGAGTATTGAAACAAGACAAGCTGGACATATTTTCCCAACAGCTTGCAATATGTAATGTTGTTCCTTTCATGTTTGAGAGAAGTGTATCATCTCAGTGGGAGCTAAGTTAGCATGTTGGCCTTCTGCTATACAGATATATGAAATAATCACCCCTCATCTTAGGGCTGGCTACAATATTAGAAAAAAAGTCTTCCATTAACATTAGATTCTTGTCTTCTCCAGTTGTAGGCTTCGGAAGAATAGCTTGTTAAAACTAAGAACAATGCTTTTGATGCTCATGATCAATTCCTTAACTTATAACTCTGAGGGACCTGAACTGTGTACAGCAGACACTCATAGTTGCATCTGTGCTCACCACAAATATTCAAGGTGCAAAACAAACAGGCTTTGTGTTATCTGTCAGTTTGCAGGACTCTAGCTGCATTGATTAATAGCTATAACACTCTGGTTGGTAGACGCAATACATGTGCTCATTAATGAAGTAGGCGGACTCAGTGGTGCACCTGACACAGAAGTATTCCTTGAGCAATTTTCTTCATTTGATGCCTAGACAATGCAATTGTTTGTAATATATTGATATGCTGTATGTTGGTAGCACAGCATTTGCTTTTCTGAAACTTGAGGTTTATAAGTTTCGCCATCTAATGCACGTAAGAACTGCTGCTCTACTTAGCCAAGATGGAAGGGATGCTTTTTGCCTGGGGGAAGCACCTAGCAACATTAATGGTGGTCTCTGTGTGCGTATGTCCTGCTCCCACCAAAAAGATTCACAGGGCTCTCCCTAGTGCATCCATTGTTGCTCCTGGGTTTCCAGACAGCATCAGTGGCAAATACTGCCTTTTACCCTCTGCCTCTAGAGAGGAGGTAATGGCCATTCCTCCAAAGTGGGAGCTTTGGATCATCCACACCTGTGTTACCATCAAGTGGGCCTTACCTCAGCTTCCCCACTTAAGAAAACGTCGCTCTGCACTTGTTTTCCTCAATAACTCTCCCACCTTTTGGAGTCCAGCTTATTAATATCACTTGATCGATCGGTCCATCAGCCCTCACAGAGAGAATGCTGATCAGAACATGTCATTCGCGTTGTTCTAGCCAGTCCTTCAGCCAGACTGTCAGTGGCACCGGACACCTGATCGGCACCATGTAGTGCACCATAGCCCAGAACCCCTGAGCGATCTGCCAGCCTCAGCCTCCCACGTAGCTGGGATTACAGGTGCCACTGCGCCTGGTCCTTATTAATATCACATTAAAAAAAACACCCCAGGAACTTCAAACTGACTTTCCTAGCTGGCTCACCACCCTGTCCCCACCAGGGCTTTCTGGCAGTAAGCGCCCCCACACTCCAACCTTGTAGCTGGCTTCTGCTCTCTGCAGATCTGCACTCCCCAAGGCCCCTGCTTGGGAGCAAAGGAGAGTCTCGCTGTATGGTGTACTCACTGTCACCAGGGGGCCGACACTGTACCTTATCTCCAAGCATGTGATGCCACATCCAGTCCAAGTCAAGGTTTATTCTTTTATAACAGACAAGCAGAAGGCAGTCTTAACTCAATACCTGGCCCCCAGGCTTCAAGTCCACCCCACTCAGGGGTCTCTGGCTCTCCACTCCTGGCAGCTTCCTTGACGACTCCAGCTCTGCTCCCCTCTTGGAGCCACAGGGTTCCTTCCTTGAGCCCCTGGGCCCCCTTGCTCTAGGCACCCACCACAGTAGTTAGCTCTACTCCAGTGTGGTGTCTGCTGACCAGGGCTTAGCCTGTCTTGTTCTTTCTTCCTCAGCTGCCTATTAGCAGCCCTTTATAGGCCCAGGTGTAGCCCCACACTCTTTAATTAGCTGGATTAGGCTCACCTGCTCTAGTCCATGGGCGCTGGGCTCAATCTGTTCACAGAGACCAGCAACCCTGTGACATCCACTCAACCCTTTCCCTCCCTGAGTCTCTTTCTGAATGTTTCTGATGGACCGTGGCTGCCCTTATCTCTCCCAGCAGGCCTGGTTCTTCATTAGATGCTTCCTGTGTGACCCTTGTTTCCAGTCCTTCCATCTGGAGAGGTTGGCAGAGCCCTGTTAAAGGGCCAGCTCAGCCTGTGATGTCAGGCTAGTGTGCTGTAATATGCTCTGCTAAGACAGCCTCTGAAGTCTGGTGAGAAGATCCAGCTCATGGAGAAGACAGCTGCTCTACTATCTGGCTTTCAAGTGCCTCACCACCAAGATGATAGGTACTATAGTAAACATCAGCAATCACGAAACCTGCTTTTGCGTTAACTGCCCTAGTGGAAGCATCTGTGCTCTTTGCCATCAAGAAATTTTGATGTCTAGGACCAAGGGGTTAATTCTGTTCTCCCATGAATCAATTTAATTTACATGTAAAACAGATGTGGGTGTTCTGCAAGGTATACGTACCATTCTGAGCTGTTGGATTCTCCTATTTTTTTTTTAATTGTGTGCAGCACAGATCTAGGAAAAAAAAACTGGTTTCAGAGTAGCAGCCGTGTTAGTCTGTATTCCCAAAAAGAAAAAGAGGACTTGTGGCACCTTAGAGACTAACCAATTTATTTGAGCATAAGCTTTCGTGAGCATCCAATGAAGTGAGCTGTAGCTCACGAAAGCTTATGCTCAAATAAATTGGTTAGTCTCTAAGGTGCCACAAGTACTCCTTTTCTTTTTGAAAAAAATAACTGTTTAACTTGCCTGTAAATTACAGATTTTAGGTCTATAAAACATTGAGGCACAAATTCTACCTTCACTGACATCTGAGCAACGCCACTGAAATGGGGAGGGGGGGCAATTTTTCCAAAGAACTCAGGGAGTTACAAGTATTCAGTGTCTGCAGTTGGGGCGATATTTTCAGAAGAGCTCAGGGCCAGATTTTCATAAAAATTGAGCACCTAGCATGCCTGGTTCTTTTGAGAATCTAGGCAGTTTTTTGATGTCTAAAGGTGTGTCTACACCGCAATGAGACATCCCCTTGTGCCAGCTGACTCGGGATACGGGCTTGTGCTAAGGGGCTCTTTAATTTTAGTGTAGATGTTCAGGTTCAGGGTGCGGCCCAAGCTCTGGGACCCTCCCATTTTGCAGAGTCCTGTAGCCCAGACTTCAGCACTAGCCCAAACATCTATATTACAACTAAACAGCCCTTAGCTCGAGCCCCATGAGCCAGAGTGAGTTGTCATGGGCCAGCCACCAGTTTTTAACTGCAGTGTAGACGTGCCCTAAGAGGGAACTGAACTGATTTGGAAATCTGATCCTGATTCTGGCTGCTGAACACTTCAGAAAATTCTGGCTAGAGTGACACTATTATAGAATGGTAGTTTTCATTCCTTTGTAGAAGGTGGAATAAGTGTGTGTGTGTGTGTGAGTGAGAGAGAGACAGAGACAGAGACAGAGTCATTCAGTTATTACAGCCTGGAGTGGGCTACATAGGTCTTATCTAGCCTTGCTTACTCCAAATGTTCAAAAATTGTGAGTCATGACCTAAAAATCATTTAAATATTAGGTTCTTCTTCTTAGTTTCTGGTTTTTGAACCCTTAGTGTTTGCATTTTCAAGGTTGTGTCAATAGCCATGACAGCTAGAAATTTATTATTTTAATGAAAAGCTGAGATTCTCACATAATCACCTGACTCCAGGAGCTAGGGATTTAAGAAAAACACCAAATATTGTGAGCGTCATAATAAAATTACAAGAGTTGGGAACACTGTATGAAAGATGTTTTACTGGTAGAAAATTTATAAGAAGTTCTATTAGACTTTACTTTAAAAATCTGGAGAGGGAATAATTTTTTAAAGTGAAGTGCACATTATGATAATTTTGCTAGAAATATTGGGCATAGCTCTGCTAAAGAAAATGGAACTATACTGACTTACCCCAGCGAACCTCGGACGCATTATTTATTTCTCCTGCACTGTATTCTTTTCTGCGATACACAACTTTAATATTATGTGAAGTTTGGCAACAAAGGGCATCTTCTGTGCTAGTGACAGAGTTACATCCTGCTTCTCATAATAGACTGATGCCAGGTGAACCGTTTAGCCTGGAATAATTCCTCACCAATCTTCTTCAAATGAGCTGTGGGTTCACACAGTGTCCTTTGAATACACATTCTGAGCAAATCACTAAGGAGAAGGGATACCCCAGAATATTCACTCATTCAAATAGAGCCCCAATCCTGCAAACACTTCCTGCATGTGCATAACTTTGCTCACATGAATAGTCCCATGGAGGTCAATGGAAGTACATAAAGTTATGCATTTGTGTACGGGCTTGTCAACACGGTATGTAAATGAGCACCAGCTGGGGTATTAATTCTAGTGTGCACCGGCATGTTGTACACTAACTGGCCCATGTGGACCCTGCTGGCATGCACTAACAGTTCCCTAGTGCACATTATTGGAGTCCTGTTTTCAAACAGTACTACAGTACCTCAGTGTGCACCCCAGGGAAGTTTTAGTGTGTGCCTCCAGGATCTGCACAAACAGCTAGTGCACTGCATGCTGGGACAGACTAGAAGTCTGACCCCTGCTGGGATGCACAAATGCTCCTTGTACACAGTTCCTAAGTGTCTGCAAAATAAGGACCCAAGTTCATACCCCTTTGAACACGATATTAACAGATAACTGCACAATCAGACTGAACACATTGTTGTGTGATAAAATCACGCAAGCACCTGCATCCCAGGCCCCCATTTAACTTTAAGCACATGGGTAGCCCCACTTACTCCAGTGGTAATATTTACATCAGTCAAATAAAGTCCATGCTTAAATGCTTCAAAGGATCAGGGCCCGTACAATATCTCAAGGAAACTATCCCCATTGCATAGCTCCTGCAATGAAAATCTTGAAGCCCACTTGTTCAGGGTCCAAATGCATACAGTGCACATGCAAGTGTTGCAAGTAAATTTGCACATTACCAGGGCAGTGGGATTTATGCCTTATCCTGGGCCTTTTTGTTTGCTTTTCAGTTGCTGCGATCATGGCTGTGGGTGGGCTTCTTCCCTGCGTGCTGTTGCGTATCCAAGCCTAATATGGTCAGTGTTCCCACCTGCTCTATTTGATGTCCTACCTCAATGTTTTCTGTGCTTAGCCTGGCTTTATCTTTCTTTCTTGTATTGGCCTGGATTCGCTTTCTCATCTCTGCTCAGCACCCAGCTTGTCTGTCTCAACAACAGGAAATAGCCTCATCTGAAGCATAATAATATGTCTCCAGAAAGAACGGGGTCCCCATGGAGAATCTGACCTATTATTCCATGATGGATTGACCCAGACAGCATATCAAAAATGTCATGTGTCATCCTAAAACCAAAGATCATATGACTCATGTGCTGGATACTTCCTGCTTATCATCACTAAGGGGTTAGTTTCCAAAAGACAGGGGTAAAGGTTGCAGCGTTTCCTGGCATGTAGCATGCATGACAGTGAAGTGAAGTGTGTGTTGTTTTCCGTGGTGCCATGTCACTGCTAGCAATGATCCGTTGTACTGAGGGCTGGTAGCCTGTCCCACAAGCTGCCCGATCCCTTTCCAAGTTGCATAAGTAATGTCCATTCCGCTGTGGTCTCTCACACTGCTGACTGATAAAATGAGCGGTGCTTTCACTATGTTTGGATTATATTTGGATCGTTCGAGAAGCAAAAACTATTTTGTATTTTAGAAAAGGAGGACTTGTGGCACCTTAGAGACTAACCAATTTATTTGAGCATAAGCTTTCGTGAGCTACAGCTCACTTCATCGGATGCATCTCATGAAAGCTTATGCTCAAATAAATTGGTTAGTCTCTAAGGTGCCACAAGTACTCCTTTTCTTTTTGCGAATACAGACTAACACGGCTGTTACTCTGAAACCTTTGTATTTTAGGTTTCTGAATCAGCTGATGGGGGTGCAGGCAGACAGCTCCCAATTGGCTAAGCCTGGACAGCAACTCATAAAGTCACACTCAAGAAGTGTCCGTCTGAGTTCATAGGATATAAATAACTGAAGCAGAGAGCTAAGACTTCCCACTTTTGCTCATGCCAGGCCTTGCTGTGAAAACACAATGGAAATGCACATAGCTGTCCTGGGGAGCATCGAGATTCTGCAGAGCTACAGTTTAGTCATTGTGTAGTCTTCTGGTTGAGACATAAGATTTGCCAGAGTGGATCAGACACATGGTCCATCTAGCCCAGTATTCTGTCTCTGACCATGGCCACCCCAGATGCTTCAGGGGAAGGTGTAAGAACCCTACAGTAGCATTTATGGGCTAACATTCCTCCAAGAAAGTTTCCATCTGACCTCAGTTGGCTCATGCCCTGTGACAGGAGGGTTTACAGCCCTTCCAAAACTCCTGGATTTTGGTGGGTTCTTTTAATATTTTCCTTAAACACAAATTATTCCAGTTTGTGGCAATACAAATATTCATATCTGAGAAAAGGATCAGGTCCATTGAGTTTACACGGGTACAAGAAACAGAAAACACCTGTGAAGTGTTTTGTTGCCAATTCTCATGAATTTATTGCCAGTCTATCTATGTTGGATGTTTTTCTTAAAGCCCCAGCTCCTGGAGTCATGTGATTACGTGAGGTTTCAGAGTAGCAGCCGTGTTAGTCTGTATCCGCAAAAAGAAAAGGAGGACTTGTGGCACCTTAGAGACTAACCAATTTATTTGAGCATAAGCTTTCGTGAGCTACAGCTCACTTCATCGGATGCAGTAAGCTGCAGCTCATGAAAGCTTATGCTCAAATAAATTGGTTAGTCTCTAAGGTGCCACAATTCCTCCTTTTCTTTTTGTGATTATGTGAGACTCTTAGCTTTCCTAGCCCTCTTGGTTGCAGTGCAAAGCTTGAAAACATGAGTCTGACAGGCTCAAAAACCAAAAGGGAAATAAAAAGAACCCCAGTTGTATTATTTTTTAACACATCATAATTTTTGATGAAGCCTTATGATTCTTGAATGCTTGGCAATGAAATACTGGACTCAGCAGCTCAGTCTGAAGTGTTTGGCTGCCACATGTCCTGTGGGTATATTTAGTTATTGTTTGAACTAGTCCGTTTTGCCATGATGATGTCAAAAGAAAGATTCCAATAGGTTGATGGCCCATCTGTACCAGGTACTGCAGAAATGCAGGCATTATTACTTTATGCTTTGAGCCCTGATTTCCTCAATGAGGCGTAAAATGAAGGGTTGCCAGTGACTGGAAGCTCTGGACATGCCTATTCAGAAAGGGTAGAAGGTGCTCAAGAGCCCAGGAAATCAGAATGATCGTGCCCATTTTATTTACCAAAATATATGGGAGGGAGGAAGAAAAGAAAGAAGGGCACGAGATATAGAGGAGAGACTGGCTCAGATGGAAAGTGCTATCTCTAAATCATCCCTAAGTTTACTACTGCACTGTAGGGAGAATAATGTAGCAGCAAAGGGGACAATGGGAGAAGTGGCTTCCAGGCACAGATACTATCAACGGTGCTAAAGGAAGGCAGGGCAGCCTCTTTAAAGAGATTGACAAGAGATCACTTTAGAGTCCGCTTCCTGCCAAGGAGGGGAGGGAAACGGTCTCTTGTTTAAATTATTTTTAGTTGTTCTTGCGGAAGGCAAAGAGCCATCCAAAGCAATGAGAGGGAAAGAATAAAAGCTAAAAATACATCTGCTGTATTTTCAAAACTTCCTTTGTAAGACTTCCCAGTCAATCTGAGGTCAAATACAGAATAGTACGGCACAGAGTGGGCCAGTGCGGGTGGGAAAATTGCTGAGAAAGCCCGTGAGTCTACAGCTGTTAGCACAGCACAGACACCCTTTCAGGTAGGGTTATTGAAGTTCACAAACTGCGCCAGGTTGGCGTAGTGAAAACCTGGAGAAATTTGCCCTCTGCTTCAGACAGCCACCACTTTCAGGGAAAGCCGTGTATTTGCTCTGTGAATGAGTTGAGCCACACATCAAACTGTGCCATTTCTTAGCCCCACAGTCTAGCCACCCTCAAGAACTGAGAAAAAACGAATGTCCTTTTCTGATGCCACTATCCAGGCGGGAGCACTTCTAGAGCAGTATGCAGGGGGGGTTTCAGAGGACATGTAATGGGCCAGATTCTCAGCTGGCGTGAACTACATCACGTGACACCAGCTGGGAATCTAACTCAGTGGAACAAAAATGACTTCTTGTGGGTGCTTCTCCCAAGGGATGGGGTGAATGCAAGACGGAAAGGAGGAAGGTGGATGGGAAGATGGAGAGCACCTTTCAGTCGGAGGAGCATGCATTTTAGACAAGGATGAATAATAATAATAATAAGAGGGTGTTTTTAAGGTAATAACTACATCAGGGGCTTCTAAACACCAGGGAGTTTTGCCATTGACCTCAGTGGAGCAAAGATTTTCTCTGGCCTTTCAATCTCTGGGTGTGTTTAGCCCAGCATAAAGTTATTGTCACATAAGCAGGGAAACCCCTCCACTGATCATCTCCATGTACAACCAGAGCTGCCAAGCTGAAGCCAAGTGATTAAAACCAGGCAGAGAAAGCCCTGACTGTTGTGTCAGTGGGTGTGGAATGCATTAGTGCCATGGAACATATACGGCTGGGTTTGTTGCTTAACACCTTATATAAAGATTTTTAATTGAGCGTTACCCCAGTGTACACAATAATTCCTTGGTCCTTAATAAAAACCCACTTATAAAATGACAACTCAACATTGCGTAGGCCCTAATCCTACAAAGACTTATGCATTAAGGTCAATGGGACTACTGACAAGGTGAAATTCTAGCCCCGTCCAAGTCAGTGGGAGATGCCATTGACTGCAAGTCAGTGCCTAAAGTTAAGCATGCACATAAGTCTTTGCAAGATCAAGGCCATATATTGTATGCTCTCTGGGACAGGAACTGTCTTTTTATTATAGGTGCCTAGTACCTTCCACAACAAGGTCCCGATCCCTAACTGTCTCCTTTAGGTGCTACCACAGTACAAATATTAACTAACAATAATCTGCTCTACAGAGAAAAATACCCCGGACCCTCGCTAGAATGCAGGATTTGGGATCCATGCACAGTACTGCATTAACACGGGGACCACGTTATAGTGGGGACCGCGTTAAAATGAATTCCAAGTAAAGTAATTAAATTTGGGATTCATGGCCGCGACCGGGTTATATGCGAATTTGTGCTATATAGACGTGTGTTCTAGCGAGGGTCCGGTGTCCTTGAAAGATGGTGCAGTCTGAAATAATCTCAACTTTTAAAAGAAAGTGACACCGTGAATGTTCAAATTGGAGCTAATGTTGCTGTGACCAGGATTCAGTGTCACCCCAAATTCCACTCACAGATCCCCTGCTTGCTGGGGAGAGATGCTTTGGGGGCATTCCTTAGAGGCATAGCACCCACTCTTGTGAACTCCAGGGCCTTCTCCCCCTTCTTCTTGCTCCTTTCCCCCATTTCCATGGTGGGTATGGGCAGCTGCATGAACCCCATGGTGTTTTACACTCCCCTGACTCAGTCTTACAAAACCCTGGAGACAGAGGAACTCGGCACAGGGTGGTTAAGGCTCAGAAAAGCATTTAACCTGAGACATGGGAGTAGTCACATCCCTCTTCTGCCAAATACATAGGCATGGGCTGAAGTGCTTTGCTGAACAGGGATAGCTTTACGTGTGGAAGGACTTTGCTGAACCAGGGCCCATAGCACCCGATCCAGCCCACTGGGAGTCTGTCCAATGACTCCATTATAGGTTGGATTGTGGCCATTGTGGTAGGACCAAGATGACAACAACAGACTTCCTTCTCCCACACCCATGCTTTGTTCACTAGGTGCCTCTCTGGGTGGCTGCAGGCCTATGCGGTATCACATAACCAACAACACATGACAAGGTGAAGATGTGCATGAACCTAAAGGGCAAGGTCAGGGGCCAAGTGTCCCCTTCATCCAAGAAGGACAGGTATTATTCACCTGACATCTCATAAGAATGGCCATACTGGGTCAGACCAAAGGTCCATCTAGCCCAGTATCCTGTCTGCCGACAGTGGCCAATACCAGGTGCCCCAGAGGGAATGAACAGAACAGGTAATCATCAAGTGATCCATCTCCTGTTGCCCATTCCCAGCTTCTGGCAAACAGAGGCTAGGGACACCATCCCTGTCCATCCTGGCTAATAGCCATTGGTGGACCTAACCTCCAGGAACTTATCTAGTTCTTTTTTTATCCGTGTTATAGACGTGGCCTTCACAACATCCTCTGGCAAGGAGTTCCACAGATTCACTGTGTGTTGTGTGAAAAAATACTTCTTTTTGTTGGTTTTGAACCTGCTGCCTATTAATTTCATTTGGTAACCCCTAGTTCTTGTGTTATGAGAAGGAGTAAATAACACTTCCTTATTTACTTTCTCCCCACCAATCATGATTTTTTAGACCTCAGTCATATCCCCACATAGTTATTTTTTTTCCACGCTGAAAAGTCCCAGTCTTATTAATCTTCCCTCATATGGCAGCTGTTCCATACTTCTAATCCTTTGTATTGCCCTTTTCTGAACCTTTTCCAACTCCAATATATCTTTTTTGAGATGGGGTGACCTCATCTGCATGCAGTATTCAAGATGTGGGTGTACCATGAATTTATATTATGATATTTTCTGTCTTATTATCTATCCCTTTCTTAATGATTCCCAACATTCTGTTCACTTTTTTGACTGCTGCTGCACATTGAGTGAATGTTTTCAGAGAACTATCCTCAATGACTCCAAGATCTCTTTCTTGAGTGGTAACAGCTAATTTAGACCCAATCATTTGATATGTATAGTTGGGATTATGTTTTCCAACATGCATTACTTTGCATTTATCAACATTGAATTTCATCTGCCATTTTGTTGCCCAGTCACCTAGTTTTGAAAGATCCTTTTGTAGCTCTTCGCAGTCTGTCTGGGACTTAACTATCTTGAGTAGTTTTGTATCATCTGCAAATTTTGCCACCTCGCTGTTTACCCCTTTTCCAGATTGTTTATGAATATGTTAACTAGGACTGGTCCCAGTACAGACCCCTGGGAGACACCACTATTTACCTCTCTCCATTCTGAAAATTGATCATTTATTCCTACCGTTTGTTTCCTATCTTTTAACCAGTTACCAATCCATGAGAGGACCTTCCCTCTTATCCCATGACAGCTTACTTTGCTTAAGAGCCTTTGGTGAGGGACCTTGTCAAAGGCTTTCTGAAAATCTAAGTACACTATATCCAGTGGATCCCCCTTGTCCACATGCTTGTTGACCCCCTCAAAGAATTCTAGTAGACTAGTGAGGCATGTTTTCCCTTTACAAAAACTATGTTGACTCTTCCCCAATAAATTATGTTCATCTATGTGTCAGACAATTTTGTTCTTTACTATAGTTTCAACCAATTTGCCTGATACTGAAGTCAGGCTTACTGGCCTGTAATTTCCGGGATCACCTCTGGAACTCTTTTTAAAAATTGGCAACACATTAGCTATCCTCCAGTCATTTGGTACAAAAGTCGATTTAAATGATAAGTTACAAACTACAGTTAGTATTCCTGCAATTTCACATTTGAGTTCCTTGAGAACTTTTGTGTGAATACCATCTGGTCCTGGTGACTTATTACTGTTTAGTTTATCAGTTTGTTCCAAAAGTGCCTCTAAAGACGCCTCAATCTGGGACAGTTCCTCAGATCTGTCACCTAAAAAGAATGGCTCAGGTTTGGGAATCTCCCTCACATCCTCAACCGTGAAGACCGATGCTAGAATTCATTTATTTTCTCTGCAATGGCCTTATCATCCTTGAGTGCTCCTTGAGCATTTCGATTGTCCAGTGGCCCCACTGGTTGTTTAGCAGGCTTCCTGCTTCAGATGTACTTAAAAAATTTTTGCTATTACTTTTTGACTCATTGGCTAGCTGTTCTTCAAATTCTTTTTTGGCCTGCTTAATTATATTTTTACATTTCATTTGCCAGAGTTCATGCTCCCTTCTATTTTCCTCACTAGGATTTAATTTCCACTTTTTAAAGGATGCCTTTTTGCTTCTTCTACCTTGTTGTTTAGCCACATGGCACTTTTTTGGTTCTCTTACTATGTTTTTTAATTTGGGGTATACATTTAAGTTGAACCTATATTATAGTGTCTTTAAATAGTTTCCATGCAGCTTGCAGGGATTTCACTTTTGGCGCTGTACCTTTTAATTTCTGTTTAACTAACCACCTCATTTCCGTGTAGTTCCCCTTTCTGAAATTAAATGCTACAGTGTTGGGCTGCTGTGGTGTTTCCCCCACCACAGCGATGTTACATTTAATTATATTATGGTCACTATTACCAAGCGGTCCAGCTATATTCACCTCTTGGACCAGATCCTATTCTCCACTGAGGACTAAATCAAGAATTGCCTCTCTCTTGTGGGTTCCAGGACTAGCTGCTCCAAGGAGCAGTCATTTAAGGTGTCAAGAAACTTTATCTCTGCATCCCGTCCTGAGGTGACATGTTCCCCGTCAATATGGGGATAGTTGAAATCCCCCATTATTATTGAGGTTTTTTTATTTGAATAGCCCCTCTAATCTCCCTGAGTATTTCACAGTCACTTTCACCATCCTGGTCACGTGGTAGGTAGTATATCCCTACCGCTATAGTCTTATTATTCTATGGAATTACTATCCATAGAGATTCTATGGTACAGTTTGGTTCATTTAAGATTTTTACTTCATTTGATCTATGCTTTCTTTCACATATAGTGGCTCTCCCCCACCAGTATGACCTGTTCTGTCCTTCCGATATATTTGGTACCCTGGTGTTACTATGTCCCATTGATTATCCTCAGTCCACCAGGTTTTTGTGATGTCTATTATATCAATATCCTCATTTAATACAAGGCACTCTAGATCACCCATCTTATTATTTAGACTTCTATCATTGGTATATAAGCACTTAAAAACCTTGTCACTTTTTAGCTGTCTGACATTACATGAGGTAATTGAATGGGACTTTTTTTTTCATTTGACTGTTTCTCATCAGATCCTACCTGTATCTTATCATCTTCCATCCTCTCCTCCTTACTAGGACATAAAGAATTTTCATTAATAGAGCCTCCCCTAAGGGATGTCTCTGTCTGAACCACTTGCTCCTCTGCACCTATCGGTTTTCCCCCAGCCCTTAGCTTAAAAAACTGCTCTACGACCTTTTTAATGTTAAGTGCCAGCAATCTGGTTCCATTTGGTTTAGGTGGAACCCATCCTTCCTCTATAGGCTCCCAAAAGTTTCCCCAGTTCCTAATAAATCTAAACCCCCTCCTCCCTACACCATCATCTCATCCACGCATTGAGACCCCACAGTGCTGCCTGTCTAACAGATCCTGCCTGTGGAACTGGAAGCTTTTAGAGAGTGCAACCATGGAGGTCCTGGACTTCAATTTCTTGCCTAAATTTGTCCTCCAGGACCTCTCTCCTATCCTTCCCTATATTATTGGTACCTACATGTACCATGACCACCGGCTCCTCCCCAGCACTACACATAAGTCTATCTAGATATCTTGAGAGATCTGCGACCTTCGCACCAGGCAGGCAAGTCACCATGCAGTTCTCCCGGTCATCGCAAACCCAGTTATCTATGTTTCTAATCATCAAATCCCTCATAACTGTTACCTGTCTTTTCCTAATAACTGGAGTTCCCTCTCCCGGAAAGGTATCCTCAGAACGAGAGAATACCATGACATCATCTGGAAGAAGGGTCCCAACTATGGAATAATTTCCCTCTGCTCCAGTTGGATGTTCTTTTTCCTGAGACGTTCATCCTCCTCAACAGCATAGAGTCTGTCAGACTAGGGGTGGGACCTTTCTAGTGTGTCCCGAAAAGTCTCATCTATGTACCTCTCTGTCTCCCTCAGCTCCTCCAAAGCCTGTACACGGTCTCTGAGGGCCAGGAGCTCCTTGCACCAAATGCACACATATGCCACCTGCCCATAGGGCAGGTAATCATGCATGCTGCATTGGGTACAATAAACTGGATAGCCCCTCCTCTGTTGGTGCATTATCTGTTTACTCTTGCAGCTTGTTCCTTTGTTTTGTTTTTATCAGGGGGTGTTTGGCTTTAAGTTTAAAGAATGTTAAGTGTATCTAGGTCCCCCCCCCGCCTCTAAACTCTCTTGCGAAACACCCCTGTTACCCGCTTCTGTTTGCTAGTTCCTCTGGTCACTTAGGAGCGGGCTTTTTAAAGCTCTGGTCTTCCTGAGTAGCCCTAGGGTTGATGGGTGCTAAAGGGCTTAAGGATCAAAGCCTCATTAAGAAGCTCTCAGCCTTGCCTAGCAGGCCGCTAGGCTCAGCATACAAAGAGTCGACACACGGTCCCCCAATGAACAGACCACACAGTATATTTCAGTCAAGCAGCAAGTATACCATAAACACAGACACTACAGACGACAAACAAGTTATCCCAATGAGAGAGAGAATCTCTCTGTCTTTGCTCTTGTGAAGTGACTTACATTATGCTAGGTAACATTCAGTGGTTCAGTCCCACCTTTTCCCAATCATATTCTTCATCTTTCTTCCATTCCACTTTATGTTATAAACCCGTATAAGGATCATTTTACAACCTCACTTTTATAATCTGCCCAATAAATATTTTATGAGCTGCTTGCCAGTGTGGAAGTAGGTTTTATATCAGACACGATGCCATAAGAATATTTAAAATCTAAATGTCTTTTTTTCCCCTCTTATACTTTTATTAAAAAACACTGCAAGCTATGATTGAGGTCTTACTCTTCCGTGTGATGGGACCTACTGACATAATATTGCAGGGGGGACGTTGCTTTCAAGATACTGAAACAGATCCAGATCCTCAGCAGACGTAAGTCAGTGGAGATCCAGGAGCTTTACAGATTTACTGAGTGTCTTGTCCAATTTCTTCAGATCAGTGGGAGAGGAAAGGGGTAACAATGTCTTTATATCTTCACAATATGTGATATACAAAAGATGTACACAATCTATATTATCTACAGCCGCCATCAAATTACACTGATGAAAGTCCATCAGGCATCTTTGCTTTGCATCTTTTACAATCAATATTAAACATAAATGCACATGTGAAAATCAAATTATACAACAACGTGGTACCATTCCCGTCAGCTCCCCCACCCCCCGCCATGTCTTTTAAAAACAGAATATTTGGATACTTTTACTTGTCAATAACAACACATATGTGGGAGAAGATCAATATTGAAAGGCATGTCATGACTGATTATCCTGAAATCACATATTTTTGGATGGAATAGATCAAATATAATTTCAATACAAAGGTGGGGAGAAATAAAGAAAGAACACAATGCCTCTTTCTTGTAAAAAAAAAAAAAACTGTTAAAATTCCAGAAGAGAAGAAGTACAATTTAAGCCAAGAATGGGGGTTTTATTGCTTATTTATCGGACTGGTTAAGACTGCGTATTGGCGACAGATACAGAAGATAACATGTAATGGACAGGTTTCCTACAATGGGTTGTTAGCAATGCTGAATCATTACTTGAGACCCGGTCATACGCCAGCTTCAGTTTTACTTGATGCCTTTTGTTGAGGCTTGTTTTAATGGTGCTTTCAGGGGTTTCAGAGCCTGTTTTATATGTTCACGTGACATGCTGCTGCATATGTTATAGAACGCCAGAGATGGCCACAACCGAAAATAACTCTCTGAATATCACCCTAGCTAAGTGAAACATTAGCCACTTTGCACCAATATATTCTTAGATCACTCTGTGTGAGGGATTAAAGGTTTTATTTCCAATTTTATAGTAGGCATCTCCATACAATTACATTTTCAGGAGCCCCGTTTAATGAGAAAGGTAATATTAGGAAAGAGTACTTACAGATGAAGGATTCAGATGAGAGATTTGAGTCTGACAGAGAAACGAGCATGTTTGCTTTTAAAAGGTAAACAGGAGAAGGGTTTACACATGCTTTTCCTGGAAACAAAGCTAGTTGGAAAACGGCCCTTTTTTTGAATGGACAATTGGGGTTTTGATTAACTAAAAATTTCATGCAAATTGCCTGCTTTCCTTGAAATTTTTTTATCCAAAAACTGAAATCCACAGAACTGAAAAGATTTTATTAGAAAATAAAAAAAAATTTCATTTTGGGGCAATTTTCAGGTGAAAATATTAAACTCTTTGCGCTACCAATATTTCATTTTTTGGTAGTTTCCATCTGAAAATATTTTGGTTTGCCAACACGCAACCAAAACTCAGTTTGGGGGTGTTTCAAGTTTTGACAAGGAATTTAAATTTTCTGCGGGGAAAATACGCAACATTTTCCAACCAGCTCTGTTCTGGATCTGGTGAACCCAGAACTCCACTGAAGTATGGCGTTCACCCACTGGGTGGAGTTTGGGGCATGCAAGAAATGCAGGATTTGATTAACTTTCTTATGAAATGGAAGGCTTGTCTACACTAGAAAATTGAACAATTGCTGGTTGAATAGGTGGACAACCACCACTGTAAGCCCAAAAGCAAGATTTGCCTTGCTGTTTTGAGCTAAGGACCATTTCAGTTTTGCCTCACGTCCACACTACTCCTGTACTACACCGCGACTGCCTCACATCTCGTGGCACAGTAGCCCCAAGCAGATGATTCTAGGAAATTTCAAAGGGCCTTTTAGGATACTTTGCGGAGCCCAAGGGAACTCCTGAAGACTAAGTCAAACTCCCATAATTCCCTAGCAGAAGCTCAACTAAGCCAGCTAGCCAGAGAATACCCGATGGTGCCATGTGGCTTATGATTGGATGTTAAAATAAACAACTGACAATATGTGGATCTTTAGGAAAATACAAATTGTTAATTTTGATTCGCCTATAAAAGAGGACAAATAAGTTTAGGATGAGTGTATATTTTAATGAGGCTGGTGCAGCATGCCCAGTGCTTTCCAAAACGACGTCAGCATATTGTTTACCATTAGATAGACTGCAGACTTGGGTCTAGGCCTCTCCCTTCTGCATACAGCCTAAGGCAGGTTATAAAGACCCACCAACCATCAGGAAAGTGCCTCAGCCCATATCCATTATCAGCAGACCCAGGAGGGAATGCAGAGGCTTCTGGCCCTATCAGAGAGACTAGTCACTTCTGCCCTGGACATACATAGCCAGGGCTGCCCCAAAACCACCCTACCCCATACACTTCCTAGTGCAAGGTTATAAAGGCCCTTGCCACTGGTACGTGCCTCATGCTGCAACCACCAGCAGCAGAGCCAAGGCACCAGGAAAAGCAGCTCCCTGCTGCCGAGGACTCCACGTCACAGTGACTTCCACCTGGCTACCAAATTACCCTCTGATTTCAGTGCTAGCTGCTCTCTGCTGGTGACAGTTCCCTGACCGTTGCCATGGTGGTGCTCTGTGGGCTTCGTTGCTTACTGGAGACTCCACCTGTCACCTGCCAGCCCCACCACCCTCAGCTCACTCCAACCATAGTCTCTCAACATCCCTTTCCTCCAACCCTCTCTATCATCTTCTCTTCTCTGCCTCCCTTTTGTTTCCATGAGCTCCACAGCCTCCTTCCTTCCTTCCCCTGCCTCCCAACCTCCTGGGGGTAACGTGCTTTCCCACTAGCCTCCTTACAATGCTCTTAGGCCCTGATGTGGCCATTGGATCTGTGGGTTGGACCCTTGCAACCATGTAGATTGACTTTTGTGAGACACCACATGGAGAGCACAGCTGCTGTTTTGCTCGGCGTGCTGGTTTCTTGGCTTGTTCATCTCGCTGTGGGTCTCACTAGACTGACTGCTGCCACCATATTTCATGTGTCGTGTGCTGGAGGATATCAGGACTCCATGTTTCAAAAGCTAAACTGTCGGTTTATTAAGAACCGTTTACAGAGGTTGTCAGGGCTCAGAACATGGACGGTCTGACCTAGAGGTCAGAGCCTAAAGTAGAGTCAGGGTCATGGTCAGGAGTCATGCCATAGGCCACAGCTAGAGGCAGAGGCAGGAGCCATGCCTGAGGGTTAAACTGGAGCCAGAAGTCACACCAAGGGTCAACGCCAGAGTCAGCAACTGGAGAGCAAGGAAACAGGAGTGAGAACCAGGCAAGCAGGCAGGAACTTGGTCTCAGAAGGCTGGTCATCATCAGCAGACCAAGCTAGCAACTAGTTGCTCAGACAAGGGGTGGGAAAGGAACAGGAAGCTTTATAGCTGGTGGTGTCCAATCAGCAATCCACTGCTAGTCACCTGACCCTGCTGAGTCAGAGGGTGGAGCCTCTGGAAGTTGGGGTGCTAGCTGCAGTTCCCTCATCAAACCTTGCAGTACGGTGGTACAGAGGGTAAGGCTTTTCTTGGCTCCTACATGGGTTTGAGACCCAGGGTGCCTGCCAGAGGTGCTACAACTGCATGCTGGCCATGTACAGGTAGCCTGCCTTCCTCCTGCAGCCTGTACTCCCCCTTACAGGCAGATTTTTATAGGGAAGATCCCACCCACACGGATAAGATCCTTGGTTCATAGGTGATGAGTTTGAAAAACTCTGGTACCAGCTAGATATTGTATGTTCAGAATACATATTTGCCCTGATCCTGTCATCCACCATGCGCCCTTGTGCCCATGTCGCGCTACATTGATTCCATCTTCATAACGGCAGCAGCTTAGGTATCCACGTAATCCCAGAGCGCCAGCTCCAGCGAGAGGGAGGGGGAGCCGCACAAGCAAGTGGTGGTCATGCCGAGGCAGAAGCAGCCAAACACTAATCTCAGGATTCGTGCTGGTCAGGTGACTAACACGCCAAGAAGGGAATGCGTGTGTGATGGTGCCCGTGCATAAAGGCTGGAGCTGCCCAGAAAACACACTTAAGTTCTGGGACTGCATGAACAATCTGTGAAGGTGGCGAGGGTCTGCTGGACAAGTCCCATTCACTTTATGCTCCCTCCTTTCGGCCTATCTGTAAGACGGAGCTAACGGCAGCTGGTCTCCCTTATAAAGAGTCTGAGATCTAAAAGTGCTGTATAAATGCTAACCATGATTGTTGTGTCTTATCACATTCCTGCCAATTGTCTTTCCTGTTCCTCCTTATCCCTTTCTTTTTAATAATAGCAAAAATTAACAATATTTTCAGGTGGGATTTTTAAAAAAAACCCAAAGGATTTAGGGGCACATTTCCAATTGAAAGTCAGTGGGCCTTGTAGATGGAGGCACTGTGGCCTAGTGGCTAGTGCACAGCATTGGGACTCAGGAGAATAACATTCTATTCCTGGCTCTGCCATTGGCCTGCTGGGTGACCCTGGGCAAATCATTACACTACTCCGTGCCTCAGTTTCCCCATCTGTGAAATGGGGATAGTGATGCTGCTCTCCTTTGTAAAGCATTTTGAGATCTACTGCGGCTAAGCGCAAGGGAGTGTCCCTCTGACAAATTCAAAAAACCTCCTTCTCAATAAATAAAAGACAAAGGGGAATATTTTGATGACATAACACTGGCATACCATTTCTGCAGATAGACTTAGGTATGTTGGCTCCCTGTGAATCTGTTCTGGGTTCTTGTGCTTCATGTGAGTGACTTAATGAAATGGTTTCGGATATCTGATTGATCGAAGCTTATTCTGTTCCAGGCGATGTGGATACAGCAAAGCTAAACAAGATCCAGAAGAAGAAAAGATGCACTTTCATAATGGCCATAGTAAGTGAAGACTTAAAATACATATATGCATTTGTGACTCAGCTCCTATTTCTGGCTTTGCATCGTACTAAGAATAATGAATAACAATCGAGATTTCTTCAGCAAATGGTCAGTTGGTATCCAATAGAATCAGTTGATTCTGTTATGCAATAAGGCCCCGATCCTGCAAAGGCTTAAGAACATGGCTAACTTTATGCATAAAATAGTCCCGATTGACTTCAGTGGGAGTACTCGTGTGTGTAAAGTTAAGCATATGCATAAATCTTTTCAGGATTGAGGCCCAAATGAGTGATTTAATTATAACTTCCCTTTTTAGTCAGTAATATTTCAACAATTTTATTGCTTTCCTCAGTCCTCTACTACATGACACACACAATTTTTAATCTTGCTTGGTTAATCCATTGACTCCAGGCACTTTTGTAGTTTGGAGGAATGAGCACCAGGTTTGGAACCTGAAGGTTTTTCTCTTTGCCAACAATGTGGACATAGCCCACCTCAGCTCTCTGGCCCAGTTTCCCAGCTGTATAATACTTCTCCTTCTGCACTAGGGTGTTGTGAGAATTAATTAGTTAACAATTGTAGGTAGACTTGAACATGTGAAGTACTACTGTAGCCCTTCTATAAATCTAGGGTCAGACTTTACAAAACTTTTGTGAAGTACTGTGGGATCTATAGATGAAAAGAGGGAGGTGTTACTTATCTAAAGCATTTTTGCCTTGTCCGCACTAGAGTATATTCAAATCTCTATCACTGCTATTTAACACAGGCAGCAGGAAGCCAATCAATTCAAGGACTGCACCGTGAACCTCTTACTCAAACTGATGAGTAGTTACTCTGCCAGTAGCTTCAATGCTTCTCAAATAATAGTAACAACAATTCTTGTGAAAGTACCTTCCCACTCCTCAGTCCCATGGAAAAAGCCTATTATTGATTTTCTTTATTATTATTATTACATAGGAGTGCAACCCTGAAGGTGTGTTGTATTGCAAACATGTGATCTGGGCAGTTTCTAATTCATGATAACACTATTTGAACTAATGTAGTTGATTAGGTGATAGGTGTAAATCATTGCAGCTCCACAGGCTGAGGGTGATGGTTTCTTTGGGCCAGATTTTCAAACGGACTCAGCAACTCCTGTTGTTCTCAATTAGAGAGGAGATTTTCAAAGATTAGGAGCACAAATCACTCAGGGGAAGAAGTCTCCCCCCATGTGTCTAAATGGGAACTGAGCTCTTTTGAAAATCTGATCCTTCATATTTCTTCCCTTCTGGCCTTTCACATTCAGTCCACCTTTTGCCTGGCTGGGTTGTCCACCTAGGCTGTCTTCTCACTATGGTCCTTATTCCATAGCATTGAGCACCTCACAGAGTTTTAATGTCATAACATACCTGTGAGGTGGGGCAGTATTTTCAAGTTTTATACATGGGGAGCTGAGAATAAGATCCAGTTTTGTAAAGGTAATTAAGCATTGCTGTGCTCAACATTGCAATGCCTAATGGATTTAGAAACCTACATCTCATTTTTCAAAAGTGATTTAAGCACTTAGGAGTCTAAATGCCATAGACTGTCAGTGGGATGTTGGCTCCTGAAGGTCTAAACCCCTTTTGAAAATGAGAGTTAGGCTCCTAAATCAGTTAGATTTTGCAATGCGGAGCACAGCAGGGCCTAATTACCTTCAAAAATCTGTTACATGCAGTGTTGCTGTAGCCGTGTTGGTCCCAGGATATTAGCAAGACAAGGAGGGTGAGATAATATCTTTTATTGGACCAACTTCTGTTGGTGAGAGAGACAAGCTTTCGAGCTCACACAGAGCTCTCCTTCAGGGGTGAGAGAAGACCCAAAGAGCTCTGTGTAACCTTGAAAGCTTGTCTCTCTCACCAACAGAAGTTGGTCCAATAAAAGACATTACCTCACCCACCTTGTCTCTTTAAAAATCTGTCCCTAAATGATTGGCCCAAGTCACACAGGGGGTCTGTGGCGGTGCAGGGGACTGAACCCAGATCTACTAACTCAATTCTAACACTCTAGCCACTGCTCCAGCCAGCACTTATATAGCCTATAAGTCTGTATATCATTTTAGCTGAACAACACCCCGTGGTTTTGAATGTAATAAGGAAAGTTATGTGTGTACCATATTCTTCTTAAATAATGCAATGTAACATTTTTCCGGTACTGCTTACCTGCCTTGCATTTCAAGATACAAAGTATTAAAAAAGTGTTGAGGTATTCATTTTTGCATGACAATCGGTTTTCTTCTACAGTGTTCTCCAGTGTGAGTAAAGTCAGCACAAGAGACAAACTTAGTGTTATCCTCACCCATCTCTACTGGTGCCATTTACATTTTAATTTATGTTTACAGTTAAATTACCAGGAGTAAGGACTTATATTGACCCACATACCTATGAAGACCCCAATCAAGCCGTCCATGAATTTGCCAAGGAAATTGAAGCTTCATGCATAACAATTGAAAGAGTTATCGGAGCCGGTATGGAGCTATGTTTAGTGACCATCTTCTAACTGCCATTAACATCCTGGAGGAGCTTATCGCATTGCTGTTCAAAATCACAGAACAGGCCGGTCAAATATTTGTATTGTGTATGCCCATTGTGAGTGGTTACCTTAGTATACGGTACGTGTGAGACCACTACTGGAATACCATGTCCAGTTCTGGGGTCCATGCTTTAAAAAGTTTGTTGAAAAATGGGAACGGGTTCAGAGAAGAACTCTGAGAATGAATTGTGGTGTAGGAAACACACCTTCCAATGTTGTCTGCCGCATTGCTATAGGCATATTGATCCCAGGATATGACAGAGACAAGACAGGTGAGGTGGTTTTGGGTTTTTTCCTATCATTTTTTATGTGAGTTCATCTGAGAGCATAGTGATAGAAAAGACAAAGATGCCCTATCACCCACGGGCAAACACTTTTCACAAAGCTCCATATCTTATATTTCAGTACACATCTTCAAAGGAAACCTGCACAACATCTCAAAAAGACAGTCCTGGGAACTTAATTTCATAACTCTGCTAGACACCAAAGACCACGGACTTAACAAGGACACTGGTTTTATGTCTCATGACCACAATTTTTAGCACACCAGACTGCCCGCTACCCTTAACTGCCCACTTCAAACCTTTTATATATAACAATCTAACCCTCAATTGTCCACTTCCTTTCAGGTGACCACCTACAGCATGTTACCCTTATGCTTAACAATCTATTCCACGTTGTATTTAGCTCAGACATTCTGATTTCCTTCCCCAGACCTGAAGATCTCAGTGTAGCACTAAAGCTGTACTTTCCACCAAGAGAAGTTGGTCCATTAAAAGATAGTACCTGACTTCAACTGCCTTGTCACACACCTTATAATGAAGACTAAAGGAGCTCTGTCTATTTAACTTACCAGAGACAGGGTTCGGAGGTGACTTGATCATGGTCTATAATTACCTACATAGGAAGATCATAGAATCATAGGACTGGAAGGGACTTTGAGAGGTCATCTAGTCCAGTCCCCTGCATTCCTGGCAGGACTAAGTATTATCTAGACCATCCCTGACAGGTGTTTGTCTAACCTGCTCTTAAAAATCTTCAGTGATGGAGATTCCACAATCTCCCTAGGCAATTTATTCCAGTGATGTCTGATACTAGAGGGTTCTTTAATCTAACAGACAAAGGGATAACCTGATCCGATGGCTGGAAGTTGAAGTTAGGAAAATTCAATCTGGAAATAAGGCAGCTTTTAAAGTGTGTGGGCCATTAACCATTGAAACAACTTACCTAGGAGTATGGTCGATTCTCCGTCACTTGGAGTCTGTGAAATGAGATTGGGTGTCTTTCTAAAAGAAATACTCTTGTTCAGCCACAAGATTCTGGCCTCTATAACAATCTCTAGTGCATGAAATTCTATGGCTTGTGTTACACAGGAGGTCAGACTAGATAATTGTAGTCATCCCTTGTATGTCATCCTTGTTTATCATTAACCATCATTTATTGTTACTAATATACTGAAATGTCCATCAGTGTGCAAGGTGCTTTTCAGACATACAGTAATTATTTACTTTGTTCTCTTCAGGTGAATTTGGGGAAGTTTGTAGTGGGCGTCTGAAACTGCCTGGAAAACGCGAGTTTCCAGTGGCCATAAAAACCCTCAAAGTGGGCTACACTGAAAAACAAAGACGAGATTTCCTGGGGGAAGCAAGCATCATGGGACAGTTTGACCATCCCAACATCATTCACTTGGAAGGTGTTGTCACAAAAAGTACGTACCCACTGCTGTAAGCTTCCGCTCATTGATGAAGCAGATAGGTCAATATTAGCTATAATCCCCGGGAGTCAGGAGAACTTGTTCAACTTTAAAATAAAGGTCGCTAAACTTGTCATCTCTCACAAAAACGGCCAGGAAGGAACATTGTAGTTACTAAAACTACAAACTAAAAAATTCACAGGTACTGTACACACACGATGAGAGGTACTCCCTATCCTGAAGAGTTTACAAGCTATTTAGAGAAGACAAAAGCATAAGGAGGTGAAGTGACTTGCCCAAGGTCATCCAGCCAGTTAGTGACCAGAGCTGGGAAAAGAACCCAGGTCTTCTAAGTTGTACTATTACAATGGCCGGGTTACCCAGAACATGAAGGGATGGTGCCATGCTCCGCCTTTCCCTTCCTTCCTCCCACTCTGTTGTGATGCAGTTAAATAATGCAGCAAGTTCCCAGCCTGCAATGCTGTGAGGAAACTTATTTTTCTTGCACTGCGTGGCCCCTTTACTGGGGATAAAAGATGCCAGTCGGAGCTCTGGTGGCAGGGGAGTGGGGCAGAAGCACATCTGAACAGGGTAGGACTATGAATAACCTATACTAATGGCCTGTCTACATTATAATCAGAACCGTAGCACTGGAGCTGGGGCAGCATGAGCAGCAGTACAGGCTGGTCACTCCAATACATACCCAGGGTCCCAGGTGGGCTTGTACAATCTGTGCTACAACCTGGCTTCAGTGCTCTTGTTACTCAAGCTAGCTCCACAGGTACTGCACTTCAGCCACTGAGTCTCTTGGGCTTCTGGTCCGTTGTGAACTGACTCCACTTGTATTAAGGCCTTAGCGAAGGTCCTTTCTGGATTTGCCTTGTCCTTGCCACTATTCCTGCAACTATTCAGGAGAGAGTGGAATATTTTACAGGCATAGTTTTTAATTCAGTGCCCTTGGCTCACCTGTAATCAAACTTCAAACTAAAAGAACTAGAGTTGCCCTGCCTTAGGTTAACAGTCTGTTTCTTTAAGAAGAGGGAGGATCCTGAAAGAAGTGGCTCTGAATAATCTAATGAAATTCTGGATCAGCTGTTGCGTTCTACATTCCAAGTCCCCTTTCCCTTGGTAACTTCATACTCACTGTTGGTGTAAGCCTGTTTGTTCACTGCAGTTGAAATTTAATATATATAGTCTCTTCGGGTCCCAAACCCCAACATTTTCAAGGGCTGGAGGAAAAATAATTAATTTAAATTCAAAATCAAAATGTAATCTAAATTTAAGTAATGTAAAACCGTTTTTACCTTCACTTTCAATAGTCCATCCAAACTTGTAGCCACTGAGCCCTTTCTTGGGTCAGATCTTTATCAGGCTAAAACTCCATTTTTAAAGAAAACCAAATCTTTAAATATAAACACAAACACCAACCAAGTCCTGGATTATTTACCTAATTAGCACACAGTCATCTGAAAAATAGAGTGAATTCTGGATAATAAATATGGGGAGAGTTTTCAGACATGCCTAAGGGATTTAGGAGCCCAAGCCTTATTGTAAGTCAATGAGAGGTTTGTGGCCCTGAATCCCATAGGTGCCTAGCTAAATCAATGGAGTGACATTTTACCCTGTGGAAATGCAAGGGAAGCAGGAGGAATGGTTCGGGTGTTAGCCTGGGACTGGGAGGACCTGCATTCCATTCTGTGTTCCATCAAGGTTTTCTGTGTGACCTTGCATAAGTCACTTCGTTTCTCTGAGCCTCCGTTTCTCAACAGTAAAAATTCTCTGAAGGATGTTACATTAGTTCAGAGACTTGGGTTCAATTCCCTACTTTGCCACAGGCTTCTCACTTCGTCTCTCGGTGCCACAAACAAACATGTCTGCTTCACAAAGCTGATCAGGTCCTGAGTACATTCATGCCCCTTTTCACTGATCTACCAGTCTATGCTTGACGTCTGTGTAAATGACATTCACGCCCACTTCAAGTCCCCTTCCTACTGCCCGAACGGAGCCATAGTGCAAATAAAAATCAGGCCAGTTGATCAGGAAAGCCAGCACTTGTTGAATCTCACTCTGTTTGTAACTTTAGTTTCATGCTGGCTGGTATGATGCTAATTTATTCTTCAGTTTCTCTCAATTTGCAGCAGACTGATAATGAAACATAAGTGCTAGGAAGTCTTCTGATTGAGACTGAAGTTGGGAGCGTGAAGTAGTACTCCTAAGGGTGGTGTCAGATTGAGCTGCCATCCTTCCTCTAACACGGCCTGTTAGTGTAAGGGATAAGGGACCTAACTTTACAGTCCCTTGCAATCTGTCCTTAAACGGGGCACACCATAAATGCAGTGATGTCTGCAGAGATTTTATGACTGGTGACTGACGAGCCTGTCTTTTACCTTCAATTACTCATTTATGGTGCACAGGGACATCTTGGTATAATGCATGCACACACGGGCTTTGGGGAGTTTCACAGGCTCTTTTTATTTAAAAGGCTGGCTTTTTCACATTAAAAACCAACAACCTTTCAAAGAATAGCAGAATGGGAATATACCAAGCCCTGAGCAACCCTTAACTTTTCTGGAAGAAAGAAACCCCAGGCCTGGTCCCGCAAGGTGCTGAGTACTTCCTCTATAGGGGCTGTGCTCTGCCAGCTCTTCCTTGTATGGGAGGAAAGGGCAATCTACACTCTTCTGGGCAAAAAAAGTTGCCCCACTCCTACAGAAGAAGTAGGAGAGCAGTGCAGAAATCCGGTTAAGTTTCTTACAGTTGTTTCCAGCAGATGCTGCTATGTCACCAGTGGTACTGATTTAAAGGAGAACAGGCTCAGATCTACACAGGGACTTATGCATTGTAGAGCTTCCCTCATAACCCTTAGCCCAGTGGCTAGGGTACATACCTGGGATGTAGTGGACCCATTTCAATTCCCCACTCTGCCTGATGAGGAGAAGGGACTTGCACAGAAATGCCCGCTCTCTGAGGTGAGTGCTCTGCCTATGGGATATTACAATATGGGACTCCCTCAATCTCTCTTGTTCAAGCCATCCCACTTTAATGACATATTAATTGGGCCAGAGGACAATTGAGGATCGCTCTATAGACCAGTGATTAGAGTACGCACTGAGAGGTAATCATTTATCGTTCTACTTCAGGGAAGGCAGACCTGCCAGGTCAGAGTTTCTCCCCGCAAACAGTCTTAGGGCTTTGTAGAGAACTTTGACTTGGGGAAGCCGAACGGGGCCGGTGAATAGGGAGGCACAGAGCTCTGTTCCAAGTTCCATCACAGACTTCCTATGTGATGTTGGGCAAGTCACTTCCCCTATCGATACCTCAGATTCCCCCTCTTGCACATGGAGATTACAATACACACCCTCCTTCCTGAAGCACCTAAGATTGACAGAGGACAAACACCAAATGTGGTTATAATGGCAATAGCGACACCACTGTTGAGGGAGCGGCGGTGGCAAAGGGTTGATGGTTCAGGTACTAAAATGCTATTAAAAGAGCTGAGTTCTGTTCCAAGTTTTGCCACTGATCATCCAGTGACCACACCTCTGTTTCCGCTCCTGTCCTTATTTGTTTAGATTATAAGATCTTTTGTGGCAGAGACTATGTTTGCACGGGGCCCTGATCTCATGTAGATCTCTGAGCTGCCACAGTAATATGAATAATAATACAGCTGCCAAGTCTTTAACTCGTACAAGGGGGTAACTCCAATGCTCATTAAGAAATTAAAGAAATGCAAACCCACAATGCTCCAGGGTTGTATCTGCACGGCACTCAGTGTTTTGATTGATGAATACACAATTATGTTTATTTACATAGATTATTAAACATAAATTAGTCAAACAATTAACATGACAGGAATGTACAAAGATTAAGATCAACTTAAACAGCAAAATAGGAAATTATTTTAAGAGCAGTTACCTTTATAATCATGTTATGACATGCAGCAGCTTTAGCTGATCATTTCTATCTACGCGAGTCATTGTAATGCAATTTAGAAATAATTGATGGTTTCTCTTTTGTCTGTACTTCATGCTAGTTAATGGAAATTGATTTAAATAAAAAATAATGTACATGTTTTTTATAAGATTTCATTGAATTTACAAGGCCTGGAGCAAGCCACACTAATTATTGCTATGTCGTTGTGGCAAGCTAGCGAGAAATTAGATATAAAAACTGAGCAAAAACTATATATAATTACCATTAAAATGACTCGGGCATGAAAATTAATCAAATGGAGTTGGAAAAACATTCTTATTCCTACCAACTGTTGGAGGCCAGTCTTTTTGAACTTTTGTTTGGATCACCTTTTTTCTTACTCCCTGAATTAGGCCATCTTTTCAGTATACACATCTGGAGAAAATCCTTCCTTTTTCTGTTACCGTATTCAGTAGAGAGTATGCTTAATATCCACAGCCAAATTCTGGCTCTAATTGCAACTCCAGCAGGGTTCCTGGGTGTAATTGGGCGCACTTCTTTTTGAACATAGAACCTGGTGTACTAAGTCAGCTTGTCCATCCTATAGTCTAATGCACATGGTCCATCTACTTCAGTATTTTGTCTTTAACGGTGGGCAGCACCTGGTACTTCAGGGGAAGGTGCAAAAAACAAACAAGCAAACAAAAAACCCTTAGCAGGCAGTTCTGATGATCTGCCTCCACTAGTTAGGGATTGGTTTAAACCCTAAAGCGTAGGGTTTTCACTTCCAAAGTAAATTTTTTAAAATGTGGTTGCTATTTTAACTCTGGATATTTTTGTTATCCACAGAGGTATCTAATCCTTCTTTGAATCCTAAGTTCCTGGTATCAAAAACATCCTGTGGCAATGAGTTCCACAGGCTAAAAATTAAAAAAAAAAACTATCTGAAAACAAAGAGCAACGGGCATTCCACATACTCACCAGTCATGTTTTTCCCACTGATTATTGCCTTCACCCGGCGCACTGTTCCACCTGGGCAAAAGAGCTGGACCATAGCACTCAGCTCTCTGAACTCACAACACTCATGATGAAGCACAAATCATCGGGCCAAGTTTGTCCCACCAGCATCACTGGAATTATACCTGGAATAAATTCACCCGTTTGTACAAGAGGTCACGTCGTTTAGACCCCATGTAGTACATTTTCGCATCTGTGTGTGTGATGACATTCCTTCGCACAGCCCTGTTTTGGAGCTTGAAGAGGGTTTGGGGGTTGTGATTGGAAGTTCTACTTCCTCCCTTTTGTGCCAGTTTTGGTAGGTCTTTGCACAGGTTCTTCATTACCTCATACAGTTCAACATCCGCAAGAGTGGCCACTCTGCTTCCTTCTCCTCCTCCATCTACTTAGCTCCCCACAATGGTTGGGAAGCTTCATCTGGTGCAATGGAACCTGGGTTCCTTTGGGCACAGCATGTTTCATGGGCTTTCAGCTCACCCAAGGAGAAAAGACAAAGTTGGTGGTTAAGGCCCTGGGCTGGACACATGATCTGGTTCTATTTCTGGCCCTTCTCCTGAATCCCTGTACGGCCGTATCACCTAACCTCCCTGTGACTCAGGTCCCATCTCTAATATGAGGATAACAATATTTCCTTTACCCCACCCATTGCAAGTCTTGCCTATTTAGATTGGAAGCTCTTTGGGGCAGGGACTGTCTCTCGTGTATCTGTACACGTTTGTGACTGACATGGGTTCAACATGGCTGTGTGTGCACATTGCGAACCAGACTGGACAAACTCTGGGGGTTTTCTTTTAGATGAATTGCAGCTAATAAACTTGCGATCTTCCTTTTTTCAGGTAAGCCAGTAATGATAGTGACAGAGTACATGGAGAATGGCTCTCTTGACACATTTTTAAAGGTAAGATTCAAAATACTCAGATGGTTTTTCTTGGAGGACAGTGGGGTCTCCTGTAAAGGTCATTCCCCCGGGAAATACTGGGAAGTGCTGGTGGAGTTACAGCTCCCCAAGTCCTAGCTCCATCTACCACAATACAAATATATAAAATAATAAATAATATACAAAGCATTCTTTTCCTTTCTGTGAGGAGCGCTGCATCAAAAAGCACTGGTTTTCATGCCTTCCTTTACACAACTGCAGTTTGGCATCAAATCTCCAAATGACCCTGCGGAGTAAAGATTTACATGTGTTTTGATGGCACTTTGTCAGTAGTGAGGATTAGATCACGTGGGCAGGACACATGGGGGGGTGTTGCATGTGACCAGTGTTGTTTACAACCTTGACTCAGAGGGATAGTTATCCATGGGGTTTTTACATATGTAACCCTTCTGCCAGGCGAAGCCAGCAGCAAGCAGGGCCGGTTCAATATCTAGGGGCTCCTTTTCAACCATACAACACAGAACTGGCTCGAGCCCCCACCGAGTGACCTGGGAAAATTACACAGCACCCCTGAGTGCCTCTGAGAGGCAATACTTCCCCACTCGCAAGCACAGAGTTTATGTGTAGAAAAGAAGCTTTCAGTGAAAGGAGAGAAGTCACCCAACATTAATTAGGGAAAATGCCACAAGCAGAATTCATAAACATATAACTGTGAGCAGGACACCCGCCCCAGAGTGCATGGGGCAATGCCTTCCGCCTCATGTTCTTGAGTTCTACAACCAAAAGTCCCTTTACTGTGCCCGCCTCTGCTCCCTCACCAGACCCCACTCACAGTGGTTGTCCTTGGTCAGTGAGGACCCAGGGTTCAGAGGTGCATCTGTGTGAGTTCACCTCCCACCTGGGGAAGAGGGCACCTTGCTTGCTCTGCCATCTGAGCACTTGCTCTGCCCGGCTGCCCTGTCAGCCACTCATTCCGCGGGCAACCCTGCCAGCTGCTCATTCCACTGGCCGCCCTGGCAGCCACTCACTCCACTGGCCACCATGCCAGCGACCTGCTCGCCGCTCTCGTGGGCTGCTCCTGCCGGCCGCTCCTGCTGCCCGCCCGTCAGTCAGGCAAATTCTGTTGCTACCTGCCTTTCTACTGTGACCTCTGCAGGTTAGTCTCTTAGGACATGTCTTCACTAACAACGGTAAAGTGCTGGCCGTGGCAGTGCGTTAACGTGGCTTGTGTAGTCACGGCGCAGCACTGGGAGAGAGCTCTCCCAGCGCTATAAAAAACCACCTCCACGAGGGACGTAGCTACCAGCGCTGGGAGTGAGACTCCCGGCGCTCGTGCACTGTCTACACTGGCATGTTACAGCGCTGAAACGTGCAGCGCTCAGGGGGGTGTTTTTTCACACCCCTCAGCGAGACAGTTGCAGCGCTGTAAAGTGCCAGTGTAGACAAGCCCTTCGTGATTTTCAGCTCTTAGCATGCTGGGCAGACACACAGTCCTACCACAACTGATTTCAGCTCTGATTGAGCATTTAAAATAACAAATTGCTCCTAATGAAGCCTATTTAGCCCTTTCTTTGAACAGTGGGGAGGAACAGGTTAACCGCTTAGTGAGAGTCCACATCTCCTGGCTGGGACACCTGTCCCCATCCCACTTACTTTCACAGGAGTTTGGCATTTGAGCCCCTGGCTTAACGAGGTCTTTTCAACTAAGGGTAGTCCCTCATTTGGGACAGGCTAAGCACAGTTCTGCTCCCCTTTATTCATACAGTAATGACAGCACCATTGATAACAGCATTTCATTACCCCTGCATTCAGTAGTAAAGTGATTTGTAACCCAACACCAGCCAAAGTTGATTACTTTGAGCACCACAGCTGTCTGCTGGATATCTAAGCAGAGTAGGTGTGTTCATGTAAATACAGTTGCTCCTGAAGTCTCTCCCCCTCCTAGCGAGCTGTCAGGGGAGAATTCATTCTGACCCTGCTTACGTCTACATACATATGTGTGTACGCTATAAGTGGTTCATTAGGTAATTCCCTAATCATGAGTTAACAGGTCTGTTGTCTCAGCTTAGTCTCTAGAGAACACTATTCCAAACAATGACACCTTCAGGAGCCTCTGGGCCAGAGCATCATGGTCATTAATTATGAATTCCCCTATTTGCCTTTGCATGAGCCTTGCCCCTGACTCTGTTATTTGTGCATGTGTGTAACTCAGGGTGCGGAGAATGCTGCGCACTGTGATTGAAATCCCCCCTTATCTTTGCAGAAGAACGACGGGCAGTTCACTGTCATTCAGCTGGTTGGGATGCTGAGGGGCATCGCATCAGGGATGAAGTACCTATCAGACATGGGTTATGTACATAGAGACCTTGCTGCCAGAAACATCCTCATCAACAGCAATTTAGTGTGCAAAGTGTCTGACTTTGGGCTGTCCAGAGTCCTAGAAGATGACCCTGAAGCAGCATACACAACAAGGGTAGGTTCTGGGGACACTGGACCATTGAACTAAAGGAAATGATGGAGACGGCCAAGTGGCACTTTCAAAAGTGCTCACACTCACAGTTGGAGCCAGATTTTGAAAGGGGCTCAGTGTCTATCAGTTGTCATTTCGCTTAGGTGCCTACATTGGCCCTGAGCGCTTTTGAAATCTGGCAGTATATGTAGGGGCCTAAGCAGGAGCTGTTGGGTGCCGAGCTCTTTTGAAAATGGGGCTCTACGTTGTCAAAAAAACAAAGCTGCACACAGAAGAGGGTGGATGTGGAGAGAATCTGTCTGACAGCTCAATCCTGGGCAGACTTCAGTTGACTTATTCTGTTTTGTAACAGAAAATGCACCCAGTAGCTGGAGGTGGCATAACTGCATCGGTGTGAGAAATGAGGTAATGCAGCTGAGATTTTTTTCAAAATAGAAGTCTAACACTAGGCTCTTAAATCCCTGTTTTGGCAACTAAGTTAACTGCCTGATTTTCAAAAGTACCCAGCACCCCGGTTGTTCCTGTGGTCTTCAGGGTGGACTGCTGGGTGGTCAACACTTGTGAAATATCAGGCTGCTTATTGAGATACCTAAATATGGACGTAGAAGCCTAAAATTAAGCTCCTTTTTGGCCCTTGCCTGTTGAATATAGTTGGAATATAGTCTGACCTGAAAAGGGAAGTGATACAGAGCCAAAAGGGAGTGAAAAAGGGTGTGAACGAAGCCCATCCATATTGCTCCTTTCTCCAGAGTAAAAATCCAAGTTGGGATTCTGTGGTTAAAACATGGGCAGGTCCTAGGCACAGGAGGCAGGTGGCCAATCCATGTGATTGACAGGCTAAGAGTGCTGCATATCCCACATTTCGGGGCGTCCAGAGTAGAATTGCTCATTGAGACAGAACTTGTTAGAGGCAGGCAGCTCGAACCCAGGCAACAAAAATCAAGGACAGACCCTTGCAGACCACCAAAAGAAATCCCACAGAGAGTCATGCAAACAGGCTAGGGCCTCCATAAGCTCTGATACAGGGAGACCTATTCATCATATCTATCATAATATATTAATATACACAGTCAGTATTGAAAATGTACTGGAAACATTGTGAGAATGAGACCTTTTGTAATAGTGATAGCTGGATGAAATCCTCTTATCATAGCTTCAGTTCATATTTATCAACATATACGTGTTCTTTTTTTTTACATATATGATTAAAGAATCATTTTGTAAGGAACACAAATTCACCATCTGTGCTCAGAACTCTCCAGTAACTCAGAGCCACCACCTTATCTGGAGATTTCACCCTGGAAAAATGTTTCAGGAGTTGGCAACTGGAGTCTACCTGTACATTGGAGGATCAGAACCTATTGAGGCATATAAGGGTTTCTTTATTTGGCCAGATCTTCATCTGGGATAAACAGATATGATATGCTGAGTGCTGCTCGCTAAGAATCTGGCCCCCACTGGCTTACGGTTTGAACCAATAATGCTTCACTGAAGGAAAACTTGTGAGAATAAGGTTTTCTAAAAATATACCCCAAATTTTACTGTTTTTGCAGAGGTAAAAATTGTTTGGAGGGATTCCCTGAATATCCCCCAGCCTTGCAGGTAGCTCATTCCTGGGAGCAAGGGCCTTCAAAGGGGGGCATATTTTGATAGAATTCAAGGAAAACAATTCTTTAAACCCTGACTAAAATCCTCTTTTTAATCCTGAAAATTTTAGGGATGATTTATATTATTATGATTAAAGTATTATAATTTGCATAAAGTTAAACATCGAAAAATTAGAAAGCAGGGAGAAAACCCTAAATCTGAAATCCCTAGATATATGCAGGGAGATGTTACTTATGCAAGAAATATTACAAAAAATCAATAACAATCAAAGAGAGAAGGAATCGTTGTTGTTTTTGTCACTCATCTGGTCTCCCCATCTCTTCTGTAGGCCTCTATCCTGCAATCAAGTTTGCATAGGCTGACCTTGCATTCATGTGGAACCCTTGTTGATTTCAGTGGCCCACCTACCCGGATCTAACTTCAGGATTGGGGTCAAAGATCTGTAGAATAAAATCCAGCCTCCTGCCCTGTAATTTGCACGAGGTTCACATTACGCCAGAGTCACCTAGAGCTTTTAAGGCATTTGTTCCTTCCCCATTTGCTGTCAGAGACTCTTGAAAGTTCACTGTATTGATTGCTTGAATGCTTGGCTTTTCCCCCTACCAACCAGCGCAACATAACGGAGATGTGGATGCTAAACGTGTTCCAGCATTGAAATGGAATTTAAACAACAACTCGTCAGGTCAGCCAGTTTGTAGTCAGCTACAAATGCTTATGGGCTGAGATAATATAGAGAGGGGCCTCATGCTGCCAGATTTACTTTAAAATTCTACATCTCTTTCCAGCATCATTCAGGAACAGGAAAAATCTCCCTTGATGCTCTAAGAAATGTTTTTCTCTCCCCACCCGTTCTTTTGTTTTTTGTTTTTCACACCAGGGAGGGAAGATCCCGATCAGATGGACAGCCCCAGAAGCCATCGCCTTCCGCAAATTCACCTCGGCCAGTGACGTCTGGAGCTATGGGATAGTGATGTGGGAAGTAGTGTCTTATGGAGAGAGACCCTACTGGGAGATGACCAATCAAGATGTAAGTACTTGCCAAAGCCACTGTATGACAAGTCCCTTGCTATCTGAGACAGAACTGGCACAGTGCTTTCAGTCTGAAAGTGACAGCTGCTTTTAAAAAGCCCAGTGAAATGATTTTCTTTGCCCCTGAAATTTCTTTTATTGAATGCCCTTTTATGCAGCAGCTCAAAACAAGCTTTGCACAAAGAGAAGTAAGTCTGCATGGAGTAAAGACTGTCTCCCTTGACAGACTACTGTAGTGCCACTGTTGTGGTTATTATCAGAGTCCATCAGTATTATGTTTAAAGATGAAGGTCTGCCAAAGGATGCATATTGATAAATGACATAATTTCAGCTACACTTACAAACTCATCCAGTCAACCGTAGCTAAAGCCCTTTGTTTTCCATTTTTATTTCATTTAAAATTTACTGGGAATGTATCAGTGTTTATTATAAAAATTAAAAAATGAGTAAAAATCAGTACAAAAAACTAACTTCACAGATTTCTGGGTAAATATTGAGGTTAATATTGGGGACAGGAGGAGAGGAAAAAAGCAACAAATAGATAAAAGTAAGAATATTTGAAATAAAAGCAGTGTAAGCTGTGGTTTATTTCATGAACTGTACATATAGATATGCATATGTATCTTCTACTACCTTGCCTTACTTTGGCAGCCAGCTCCCATTGACACTTGGACTAATTTATTAGTAACATAAACACATCTACCTAATGTCATGTATTGGATTTTCTTAACATAATCCATATTTCCGTATACTTGAATGGTCCAAAATTTGGGTGAAAAATCAGTAAAAACTTGCTATCTCTTGTAAGACCTGGGGAATTTTCAGTAGAAACTGAAAACAAAGTTACCTAAGTATAGCTTAATTTTCGAGATCCATCTATATTAGTAAGTACTCACTTCCTTGAGGGAAAGGGAGGTGATGCGGTGTAATGGATAGGGCTCTTAACCTAGATTCTCTTCCTGCCTTTGCCATTGACCGTGAGCATGACACTTCATCTCTCTTTCCCCTTTGACTCTTTGTCTTTTCTGCTTTGAAGAGCTTGCAGTCTAAATAAGGATGGTCTCTTATCATATGTAGGTACAGTGCCTAGTAGAGTGGGGCCAAACACTCTTTGCTAGGGCTATACGTGCTATTTAGATTGCAAGCTCTTTGGAGCAGGCCTTGTCTGTGTGTTCAGTTTGTACAGCGCCTAGCACAATAGAGTCCTGGTCCATGGCTGGATTCCTAGGCACTAGGGTAATACAAATAAATAATAATAATGGAACAGAGGCTTGGGCCCATCAGGTGCTGAGCATCCACCAAGAATGCTCAGTATCCTGCAAGGTTGTGCTTTAAATCAATGTACCATCAGACTGGCATATTTTAGTCACTGCAGAACATATGCGAGCTGTAGCACCATAAATTTATTCCTGTGGTGAGAGAGATGAATAAAACTAAAGCAAACAAAATGTTTCAGTTAAATGCTGCAAACTCAAGTCCTCTCGTTTTCAGCAAGTTCAAAGAAAAACCCAGAGATATCAATCCAAGGGACCAATCCAACTCCTGTTTAAGTCAAGGAAACTTGAATGAAGGGGAGTGGCATCAGGTCCAAGGAGGTTACCTTGTTTCTCTTTTACCAGAATAGCTTGCCTGTGTAATACAGCTTTTTTTTATTCTAAAGTAACTCAAACCACTCTGCAAACTTGGGGCCAGAGTCAGGACCCCTGCCTCAGTCAGGGTAAAGAGAGCCAGAACAAGGCCTGCCTGTCACATCAGTCCCACTGTGAGCGTGTGTATGTATTTCTCTGGCAGCTGGAAGCATGTGTGCTGTCGTGTCAATAAGAACAGCGAGCTTCCACAGGCTGGTCAAAACACAAGGTGCTACCAGGGACTAAGAAGTCTTAAGCAAAATTTGTCCTTTCACCCCATTGGTGCTGGGGTTCAAGCCAGCCCCTCCACCCCTGGAGTGAAGGGTATTCCCTCCCCACCTTCGGGTGGCACAGCTGAAGTGCTGATGAACCCTGTCCCTCCCTGTATCTCAGGTTCCAGTTCCAGCCCCAGCCTCTATACCAGGGATCGGCAACCTTTGGCCCGCGGCCCGCCAGGGTAAGCCCCCTGGCAGGCTGGGACAGTTTGTTTACCTGCTGCGTCCGCCAGTTTGGCCGATCGCAGCTCCCACTGGCCGCGGTTCGCTGCTCCAGGCCAATGGGGGCTGCGGCAAGCGGCGCAGGCCGAGGGACATACTGGCCACCGCTTCCCGCAGCCCCCATTGGCCTAGGACAGCGAACCTGCGGCTGCAGCAGGTAAAGAAACCATCCTGGCCCGCCAGGGGGCTTAACCTGGCAGGCCACATGCCAAAGATTGCCGATCCCTGTTCTATACTTACCACCCTGGCTTTCCCACAGAACATTTTTCCCAGCTCCCTTTCAGCTGGGATCCCAGCAACAGGACTTCTCTTGTCCTGCTTGCCTTCACACTCAGCAGCCCACAGACAACAGCAGCAGCTGCTCCCCCTCAGCACACAGGGGACTGTATGTAGCCTGCTGCTCCTAAAAGCCCTTGCTTGCTCCCCGCCGGATGCCTTAACTCAGTCAGGTGCTCTCCCTCAGGACTACAAAGCACCCTGAATGCCTGGCCTTAAAGGAGCTCATACCTCACCACAGTAATTCAGGCCAGGTTATACCCTGAAGGGGCCTGCACACCCTGGGTTTTGATTGTGCACTGACTCCATTGAGGCATCTGGCTGGGAGTGAGCAGGGGCTTCTGGGAGAAGCATGAAGATCTCTGCTCTGTGGGGAGCAGCTGCGGTCGGGGGCCTCCTCTGCGTGGGAATGCATTCAGCGTGCAGATCAGACGGTGGGTTAGGTCCCCAGGTGATGCAAATCAGCCTAGCTTTATTGACTTCCCGGGTGCTATGCTGCTATAACACCCCGGAGTTGATCCAGTCCACAGTGAACGGCGGGGGGCAGGGTGGTATTCAGTGAAGATTAAAAAATAATGTAATAAAATATAGTCCTGTGCAATTAATCAATGTGATGGATAGAGAGAATATAAATTTAATTTTCATTGGGGAAATAAATGATTTTATATTGTGAAGTGTCAGCAGCAATTCTGCTGTGTGCTGCTGTCCTCTTCGGCCTCAGTAAGTTGTTGAAGAATAAGTTGGTGCATCCTGCCTCACTCTCTGCACACGCTCCAGACCGCACATTGAACCAAGCCGGGGTTCTGCGTAAGTAAGAGCATGCGGCCAAGCGATTAATGACTGTAGGGTCAGGCATAGGCACTACGGGGCCTTTCATGTGCTTCACTTAAGCTTCCGTTCTCAAAGGGGCTCAGAACCCCCAAGCGGAGACAGAGTTCCACAGGGGCCCAGCTCCCGTTTAGGTGTGTAGCTAAAGGTGGGGGACAGTTTTTCAAGATGGTTCCACACCCGTCATTATCCTCCAAGGGAGCTGCTTTGGAAAATTTGGCCACCTTACTTAGGTGCCTAACTGAGAGCTGAGCTTTTGTGAAAATCTGGCCCGACGTGACTCTCACTATGGGCAAGACTGAGTAGTGACTGGTCACTAGAATACCAGACCATTTCTCATAATGCTGCTGGTGAGCTGCTTTCTTAGGGTTTGAGATTGTCTCATGAGTTAGATGTTTGGCTTTTTTCTGACACGTGATTTTCAGTCAATAGCAGATTCCCATTTCCTTGCATAGAGAGCGGAACGAATAGGGTTCAAAGCTGCCTGCACCGTATTAATTTTAATGGGACTGTATTACTTTTAAGGCCAGTATTGTAAGAAACGCTGGGTCCCATCCTCCCTCCACTCCAGGATAATAGCTGTAGGGGAGAGAGAAGTCCGGGAAACATAATTCATAGAGTTCCTTTTGAATTCTGCCCTGGTCTGAATCCCATAGCCCAGGAAGAAGCTGCACTCCATTCATCCACAGATCCTCCAAGATACACATGGGTCCCAGGGGCCTGCAGGAGGCATTCATTCCAATTCCCCTTGCCTACTCTTTGCTGCCCGGTTCCTACATATCCCTGCACAGTACCGAATGCAAGAGCGAGGCATAAAAGGCAGTCCTAAAGGGGGCTTCACAACGTGGAAAAAAAATACAGCTCCTCCGGCTCTAGGAACTTTGTGAGACAGGTTGGGAAGACTCTAGCAGAGACAAGTAGGCATTTTATCACTGCCCCTTTCTACCTGCTCCACCTCTGCAGAGAGACTTCTGGGATGAAGGGTGCATGTCAGATGGGCAAAACTCCCCTTCTCCATGGCAGCAACCTCCCCCCAGCACAGAGAGGGGAGCAGGAGACCCAATGTTTAAAAGAAAATGGTCTTGTCCATTTGGCGTTAGCAGTTACCTTGACTGTAAAAGTTCCTTTGGAGACTCCTGCTTCTCCCTTATTTTATCTAGTGCCTCTTTCGCCATAAGCAATTGTGTGATCACCTGCTGCACAGAACAATCCTATCTGTCCTCCCTGCTCAGCTGTAACATCCAAGCAAAGAATCACAGTATCTTACCACCACAAATAGCAAAAAGGGCAGAGAAAACATTCAAGTAGGCAGACAGTTGTGTGCTATTTTGCTGACTCAGAGCAACTATGACCCTCAGTCTCTCCATCTCAGTTGCTACCTTACTTAAAGGAGGTTTACTATGAAGAACATAAGAACAGACATAATGGGTCAGACCAAAGGTCCATCTAGCCCAGTATCCTGTCTTCCAACAGTGGCCAATGCCAGGTGCCCCAAAGGGAATGAACAGAACAGGTAATCATCAAGTGATCCATTCCCTGTCGTTCATTCCCAACTTCTGGCAAACAGAGGCTAGGGACACCATCCCTGCCCATCCTGGCTAATAGCCATTGATGGACCTATCCTCCATGAACGTATCTAGTTCTTTTTTGAACCCTGTTATAGTGTTGGCTGTGGGGCTGGAGCACCCACGGGGAAAAATTAGTGGGTGCTCTGCACCGACCGACAGCCAAGCTCCCCTCCCCACCTCCTCCTCTGCCTCCTCTCCTGAGCGTGCCACATCCTCGCTCCTCCGCCTACCTCCCAGCGCTGCCCGCCCGGCCGCCGCCAAACAGCTGTTTGGCCACTCCGGGAGGGGAGGGGAGGAGTGGGAACATGGCGCGCTCAGGGGAAGAGGCGGGGTTGGGACAGGGATTTGGGGAAGAAGTCGGAATAGGGTCAGGGAGGGGCAGAGTTGGGGCAGGGAATTTGGGGAAGGGGTTGGAATGGGGGCAGGGCAGGGGTGGGACGGGGCAGGGCCTCATGGAAGGGGTGGAGTTGGGGCAGGAGCAGAGGAGGATTGAGCACCCACTGGCGGGAGCAGAAGTCGGCCCCTGTGGTTCCACAGGTTTTCTGTGCTTTGTATGAAAAATACTTTGTTTTGTTTGTTTTAAACCTGCTGTGTATTAATTTGGTGACCCCTAGTTCTTGTGTTATGAGAAGGAGTAAATAACACATCCTTATTTACTTTCTCCACATGAGTCATGATTTTATAGACCTCTATCATATGCCCTCTTAGTTGCCTCTTAAGATGCTACATACACCTACCAGGGGATTATCCCAATCTAATACAGAAACTTTCAGCCATGCCCAATGCAGAGAATGCAGAAATTTGGTCCCAAGTTTGTGTCTTCTGCCATTGCAGTAAGCAGATCTAACTGGCTTTAATACAAATGCACTGGGATGACACAGATGTTAGGTAAATGCCAAGGTATGAACTAGGATTCAATATGGAGTCAGCAAGATAACACTCCACCGCCAGAGGAATCCCTCTTGTGGATAGTGAGCATTTCAGACATGGACATTTTCAAGAACCCTTTATTAAAAAAAAGAGAAAATTAATTTAGCTACATCCTTCTGGACATTGAATGAATTTCACAAATGCATCTTGGAAAAGATGTGCATGAGTCTGGGTCTTCAAAACATTCAGATTAGAGAATTAATAAGAGATTTAGCTCTTGAAATTAGCATTGGTTCCTGTCCAAGCTTTGCTTGGATTACCTCTGCGCCTATATTGCATATACTTGGCAACTGAATGGATCATAGTAAGCAAACAAATTTAACTCAAGGGTGTTTCCCACTGTGGTATGTGACCATTCCCAGAGTGTTTTCTGCCTTCTCTCTTCCATATACTCAACTCCCACCGCTGATGGCCAAAAAGTCAGAGATCGCTGACATTGATGGTAGATGTTATGTGGTAAACCATGGTGCTCTGATTGCATGGATTTCAACTCGTGAAAGCGTTCCCATCATTCTTACTCGGTGTATGACTTATAATTACAGACAGTTAAAACACATTGTTCAAAAATATAGTCAGCGGTTAGCAAAATTGTTCTCCTAATTGTAATTCAGTTTGTTTTTTTCCATGTTCACAGCAATATAGACAGACTCAATATGGACAGTCACTGTTATTCAGAAGGCTACAAATCAAGTGTTTAAATCAAAATTGGATGTCTTTCTAAAAACAATGCTCTAGGTCAACCACAAGATGTGGACTTGATGCACAAATTGTTGGGTGGAATTCTCTGGCCATAGGTGTCAACTCCACCAGCAACCAAGCTCCCCTCCTCCCCCCAAGCATGCCAAGTTACCGCTCCTCCACCTACCTCCCAGCTGTTTGCTGGTGCTTAGGACTTTCCAGGAGGGAGGGGGGAGGAGCGGCGATGCAGTGCGCTCAGGGGAGGAGGCAGAGAATAGGTGGGGCCGGGAATTTGGGGAAGGGGTTGGAATAGGGACAGGGAGGGGGCAGAGACTTTGGGAAGGGGCAGGGCAGGGGCAGGAAGAGGCAGGGCAGGAGCGGGGCCTCATGGAAGGGTTGGAGTAGGGACGGGGCTGGGGGGTTAACCAAAATAATTCTAAAAGTAAATGTGCGTTTTGTCATTTGAGTGAGGTGCATTACTGAATGTTTATATTTTATCAAAACCCCTCTTCGCATTACAGTTTTTAAAAAGTTAATACATTGACTTTTAATAGCATACTATATTACTCTTCATTTTTTTTCATTTTTGACTATACTTTTGTTTTGTTGTACGAAAAGGTGTCAGTGATGCGGCCCTCGGGCCAATGTACTAGTCCTCATGTGGCCCTCGTGGTGATTAGAGTTTGAGATCCCTGGCTTAGAGTAACTGGAGCGTGGGAGAGCTATGTTCAAGTCCCTGGAAAAATCATGGAGCAGGTCCTCAAAGAATCAATCCTGAAGCACTTACATGAGAGGAAAGTGATCAGGAACAGTCAGCATGGATTCACCAAGGGAAGGTCATGCCTGACTAATCTAATCGCCTTTTATGATGAGATTACTGGTTCTGTGGATGAAGGGAAAGCAGTGGATGTATTGTTTCTTGACTTTAGCAAAGCTTTTGACACGGTCTCCCACAGTATTCTTGTCAGCAAGTTAAGGAAGTATGGGCTAGATGAATGCACTATAAGGTGGGTAGAAAGCTGGCTAGATTGTCGGGCTCAACGGGTAGTGATAAATGGCTCCATGTCTAGTTGGCAGCCGGTGTCAAGTGGAGTGCCCCAGGGGTCGGTCCTGGGGCCGGTTTTGTTCAATATCTTCATAAATGATCTGGAGGATGGTGTGGATTGCACTCTCAGCAAATTTGCAGATGATACTAAACTGGGAGGAGTGGTAGATACGCTGGAGGGGAGGGATAGGATACAGAAGGACCTAGACAAATTGGAGGATTGGGCCAAAAGAAATCTGATGAGGTTCAATAAGGATAAGTGCAGGGTCCTGCACTTAGGATGGAAGAATCCAATGCACCGCTACAGACTAGGGACCGAATGGCTAGGCAGCAGTTCTGCGGAAAAGGACCTAGGGGTGACAGTGGACGAGAAGCTGGATATGAGTCAACAGTGTGCCCTTGTTGCCAAGAAGGCCAATGGCATTTTGGGATGTATAAGTAGGGGCATAGCGAGCAGATCGAGGGATGTGATCGTTCCCCTCTATTCGACACTGGTGAGGCCTCATCTGGAGTACTGTGTCCAGTTTTGGGCCCCACACTACAAGAAGGATGTGGATAAATTGGAGAGAGTCCAGCGAAGGGCAACAAAAATGATTAGGGGTCTAGAGCACATGACTTATGAAGAGAGGCTGAGGGAGCTGGGATTGTTTAGTCTGCAGAAGAGAAGAATGAGGGGGGATTTGATAGCTGCTTTCAACTACCTGAAAGGGGGTTCCAAAGAGGATGGCTCTAGACTGTTCTCAATGGTAGCAGATGACAGAACGAGGAGTAATGGTCTCAAGTTGCAATGGGGGAGGTTTAGATTGGATATTAGGAAAAACTTTTTCACTAAGAGGGTGGTGAAACACTGGAATGCGTTACCTAGGGAGGTGGTAGAATCTCCTTCCTTAGAGGTTTTTAAGGTCAGGCTTGACAAAGCCCTGGCTGGGATGATTTAACTGGGAATTGGTCCTGCTTCGAGCAGGGGGTTGGACTAGATGACCTTCTGGGGTCCCTTCCAACCCTGATATTCTATGATTCTATGATTAACAAGAGCAGGGACTTGTAGCTGGATCTCTAACATCCAAGCTATTCTGAAAGTCTTTTCCCTTCTCTCTCTGGTTTTACCAGAAATTCCATGCTGGACATGAGAAACCTTCCTAACAAAACTCATGTTGAAATTGATACATTTCTGCAAAAAGTTTTGGTCTCGGCAGCATTTTCCCATGAAAAATCATTTAGTCAAAAAGTTCCCAACCAGCTCTAGACAGGACTCCGTGGTGGAGGGTGATGTGAGATGACTTGTATCAGCAAACTCAGGTAGTATATCTGCCCTGCATTTGGTAACCTTCTTAATAATAATGATTGCCTGTAGTGGGTCTGCCTGACTGCCTTTACCATGGATGAACACAATCTGGATTAAGATTACAAGAACAATTTTGCTAACTACTGACTGTATTTGAAAACAATGGTGTTAGATGGCTGTAATTATAAGTCATGCAGGGGCATTAAAGTGACAGAGATTCATTTGCAAGGTATTCTTTGAAATCCACACCATCAGAGCACCATGATTTATCACGTAATATTCACCATCAGTGGCAGCAACCTCCAACTGGATTGAGTCAACAGGACTAGGAGCACAGAGTATGCAGCAAGGGGGGTTAAGACTATCTCGGAATAGTCACATACCATATGTGCCTAAATAAAAGATGAACTCTTCTGAAAATCCAGTGATTGATTTAGGTACCTAATTAGGAGCTGCTGGGTCTGACCTCTTTTAAAAATCTACCTTACATATTTCAATTAACAAATGCCCCAAAATGATGAAAATTAATTATTTTGTAATCAAAATAGATGATTATTTTCTGTCTTCAATTAAAAAAAAAAGAAAAGGTCTCTCCTGCAGTCAGTGTGTGTTGTTATCATGTCTTTTCACTCTAAAGGAAACAAGAAAGCACATGTTTGTAACTATTATTTTAGATACAGAGCCAGGTTATGAAAATATCATTTCTTTCTGCCTTTGCATTTAAAAATCAATGGATTTTAATCCTACTCTGCTTTTATTGGCCATGTCCCACCATGCAGGCATTTTCATTTCCTGGTAGAAATTTGTACACAATAACAAATGACTAGACCCCAACATTGTTGAATGATGTATGAGATGGCCATGCTGTCTCAGCCTTGAATCCATCCATCATTTAGCATTCAAAGTCTGGTTTGAAATAAAGGTGGACTTTTATTGTTGCAAAACAAATGTGTGGTCCAGCGCATGCCTTGAAATTAAAAATATATATATGTTCTTTTCCGAGAAATTGCTAAAAAGAGCATATGCTGCGGTTCTCAGAATTCAAGGACAGATAAACGTGAAGGATTACAGATTCTCAACTAGTGTAAACTGGGGTAGGTCCATTGACTTTGACAATGCTTTTGCCTGACTTCACTGGAATTTTGGCAATGTACACCAGCTGAATCTCAGGCCTATAGACAAACAGAGCTATGGCAATTTACGCCAGCGGAGGATCTGGCCCATTGACTTCAGTGATTCTATGGCAGTTTACACCAGCTGAGGATCTTCATCAAATTTCTTTCAGTTAATGGAAATTATTTTTTCAACCCCTCCTTTCCTGGTTATTAAAGATACCGGGGACAGTGACATGTTTGACAGAGATATGCGGTGTGTTTCAGGAAGAAACGATGGATGAATTGATGGGCATGAAGCGTTTTAGTTCAAACGATTTGCAGTTGGCACAAGAAAACCACCCGCCCTCTTGTTTTGTCTCCCCTAGGTGATAAAAGCTGTGGAGGAGGGCTATCGTTTGCCAAGTCCCATGGACTGCCCGGCTGCTCTTTACCAGCTAATGCTCGACTGCTGGCAGAAAGATCGGAACAGCAGGCCCAAGTTTGACGAAATTGTCAGCATGTTGGACAAGCTCATCCGTAACCCGAGCAGCTTGAAGACACTGGTTAATGCGTCAAACAGGTATAAATCCAGGCCAGTTCCATTTCCCCATGCATGATTCATGTCATAATACCCTGATATTGAAATAGCTCTCACTCTCTGATCTGTGCAGACCCTGGAGGATGTACCACAAGCTTCATTGTGTCCAGAATAGTTTTCCCAAATCATCTCTTTCTGTTTAAATTGGCAGATACATGAGCAATTCAGTCACGTTATAAATGCATCCATACTGAAATGATCATGACCTGTCTTGGAGAAGCTTGAGTTGCAGCTATGTTTATAGCTACGCAATGGAGTTACTTGTGATTTACACCCAGGGAAAGGGAGAGCAGGATTTGGCCTGCAAAGTATATAAGAAACATCACTCAAATGATCTCTCTGTTGACTTTATCCTGGTAATATGAATAGGAAAGAAATCCTTTAGGGCAAATTCTGGGGACTAGTAAAACCAGATGCATTCCTACTCTGATATAACCTACCACAATCATTCAGAAGTCCATTAGTGTTTTCCTCCATTTCTAACAGATTTTCTAACATTAACAAATCCATGTGGTTTCCAAAAAAAGTGCACAATTTTCTAAAATACATTAATAGCCAGTATGCAATATATTAGTATGAAACATGATAAATGCAAGCCTACAATTAAGGCTGACATGGTCGGAAATAGAAGTATAAATATTTTGGTAAATTCCTGCCAGCCAGTCATCTCAGATAACAACTTTACCACCATGGCAGAAGCCTGGGAAGAATAACTTTTTATTATGGGTGCATAATATTTTTCCTCTGCAGCCTTATATTACTTCTTAATTATACTGCTACACTGATTTACACCAGCTGAGGATTTGGCCCTGGCTTTATAGGAGTTGAATTTTCCTCAGGGGGAGGAAATTACACAAGTATTTGTATTGACGAGACTAACTTTAGCAACAGTCTAGAAATGAGCAACATGTTGGGAATGGTTCAGTTGGCACTGGAGCCCAGCTCCTAACAGTTAGACACAGAACTCCGGGAGTTAGGTTTCTAAATACGTTTGAGGATATGGACCTATGAGGCAACATTTGTTTATTGGGGTACTGTACTGAAGCGATGACCCACTGGTGCAGCACCTCCTGCTGGTTGACTCAGGAATTAGCTCTTCCAGCCCAGAGTGCCCTCTGCAGGCCAGTGTCTCACCTGCAGCTGGCCCCCACATCCCTCCCAGACCCCGGTGCCCCTTTACCTTGGGGTGCTGCCCCCTGGCAGTGCCCCCACACTCTGGGTCTCACCACCCAGGGGGACCCCAACCTTCTATTCCCACCTTGCCTCAGTGGCTACTGCCAGTCACCATCTAGCCCCCATTCTGGAGCAGACTGCAGTCTGTAATGGCCACTTACCATTAGCAAGGGGGTCAGACCAGCTGCCTCTGCCTATTCCCAGGCTGCCCCTCTGCAGCCCCAGTACCTTTGTAGTCCTTCACCAAGGCCTGCAGGCTGGAGGTTTACCAGGCTGGAGCTCCCCAGCTCCCTTGCCCTTCCCCAACACTGCTCTACTTCCGGTACCTTCCTCTCAGACAGCTATCCCTTCCCTCTCTAGGGCTAGAATGAGACTTCTCTTGCTTCTGGCCCACAACCCTCTTAAAAGGGCCAGTTGGGCCCTGATTGAGAAGGCCACAGCTGTGGTCAGCTACTCACTCAGCTTCCCCAGCTGTTCTCACACTTCTCCCCCCAGCAGCAGCCCTCTCCAGAGCTGCGTTTACTATTGGCTCCGCAGGGCAGCCCTCTCCCAGGGTTGTTTTAACCCCTTCAGGGCGAGAGCGGGGTGACCACCCCGCCTCCAGTACATGCCATTTTTAAATACAAAGTAGGTATGATTCTTCAGGCTACTTTCCATGCATCATTAACTTTCCGAGGAAGCCATTGAAGAATGAATCTTATTAGCAATCAGTTGTAATGTCATTCCTAGCACATCTGCATAAAAAAGGTTTATGGTAGCATAAAATGTGGAACACTTCTCTTTCATTTTCAGTTTGGAATAATCATTTGGGGGCATGTTGTGTAGTGGTTCATGCACTGTCCTATCAGAGTGTACTAGAGAAAGTAAAAATTGTCAGTAAACCATTTCTTTTAGGTGCTAAGCACTTTGCTGATATGTTCATGCATTTACAGTTTCAAGCAATTCGTAATGTCTACTAATGTGAGTATTGCCAAAGAGAATGGCATATCCATAACAGAACATTACTGAATCAACCCTTAGTTAAATTCAATTCAGAATTAAAGGATGTTTTCAAACATAACATATTCTGTATTAAAATTTTCCCATTAATACAAATACAAGAGGACACAGTGACATTACAATGTATGCACAGCAGTAGATACCTCATGGCATTAGTACTGAGAATCCAGTTTTTTGTTCTGATTAGTAAGGAAGCCTGAATCCCTTCTGTGTTTAAAAACTTATGTGAAAGCATTATGCTATTGTTACTGGCAATATTTACATTTTATTGGACCCTTCAGTATAGTCATTAAGTAAACAAATAGTACTAATGTGATCATAAAATATATGAAGATTCCTGAAGTGCTAAATAATATAATATCCTGGATGTTCTTCCAGTCAGGTATACCTGAATTAAATGTACATATTCAGGGCTCAACCCTGCAAATGCTTATACCTGTGGATAGCATTCCACACAGATATATTATTATTAGGCAGTGTGGCTTAGTGGATAGATCACTAACCTGCACTTAGAACGCATGGGTTCCATCCCCAGCTCATCTGCATGACTTTGGGCAAGTCCCTTCACCCCTCTGTGCCTCAGTTTCCCCATCTGTAACATGGGAATAATGATACTGGCCTCCTTTGGAAAGCACTTTGAGATCTACTGTTGAAAAGTGCTGTATAAGAGCTAGGGATTATCATTTATATTGCGGTAGTACCTAGTGGCCACCCAAGAACGGGACCCCACTTTGATAGGCACAGTACAAATAGTTCTGTTCACTTCAGTGGAACAAATCTCATGACCTAAGCTACTTGAATCATAGGCCAAGATTTTTTTTTTTAAATGGGTGCCTAAAGCCAACCTCCTGAGTCCATTTAATCAATTGCTGAAATCACTGGGAGCTGCTGGGTGCTGAGCCCGTTTTGAGAATCTTATCCAAGTTTGCAGGATCAGGCATTTAAATTCTAATCACAGACCAGTGTGTTTTCCTCAGTACTGGGGAATATGATTTGTGTTTGTCTCCCTTCTCCAGACGTGCTTAGAAATAGATTTTGGCTTTCAGGCTCTGGACGCTTTGATTTAGGAGAAGGAAAACAGAGTGGTAGAAACAAAACAGGTCCTGAAGGTATGCAGTCTCTAGCAGTTTACTGCTTGGAGTGGGGGCCACATAGAAAGGCAGCCTCCTCACAAACGAGCAGCACTACGGAAGTGTGCTAAAAGCACTGTTCTGCTGAGGCCTTCTCCTTTGTGCTCTTGAAAGCAGAAGAATGGTGCAAAGAGTAATGCTGCAGTGAATAATGCATACAGATAAAGAGGCAGGTTGTGATTTGTGCAAATTCTTGCTTATCTGGTCCTTTGTGGTATTTTCATGTTTTCTTTTTGCTGGTAAAATAGTTTAAAGGGCAGGATTTTCAAAAGCTGTCAGCATTGGCCTAACTGCTCACACCAAAGTCAATGGTCAAACTTCCATGGACGGGAGTAGTTAGACCCTTTTGAAAATCCTACCCTTGGTATTTAAAGGCCCAATTCTGCCACCCTTACTCATATTGAGCAATACTTACTCCCATGTGTAAGTAAGCAGACTAATGCAACTGATTCCATGAGTAACTACCTCTCGATGTAATTAAGGGCACGGGTATCAGGTTTATCTAGGCAAATATAATAAAAGGCTCACCTGTAATATAAACAAATTGTAAGTGAATGATTGGTGTTGGGTACACCTTCCAACTGATCTTTTTTGTTTGTTTTAGAGTGTCAAATTTATTAGTGGAGCATAGCCCCCTGGGAAGTGGCGCCTACAGATCAGTAGGTGAATGGCTGGAAACCATCAAAATGGGACGGTACACAGAGATCTTCATGGAAAATGGATACAGTTCAATGGAGGCCGTGGCTCAGGTGACCTTGGAGTGAGTAGTTTTCTGATCATTTTCACCTGCTTTGTTGGAGTTGTGGAGAAGACACATTGATTTAAATGTAGTCGAGAGATCTGGGGGAGGGGAAAGAAGAAGGGAAGCAATTAACTGGTTTGCCCAGTCAGCAGTTGCCAAGGAAGCCTCATCTTTTATAGCCTCTGTCGATGATAACAAATGCATGAGAGGGTTGAACTTACGGTCACTGTGCTTGCTGTCAATACCTTGGCTCCTTTACTGAAATAAATTTACACTTGAGTTTGAATAACTGACAAACCATTCTCAGGCATAATAGCAACGGGATTATTATGGGTTGTTTTTTTAAAGAGAGTTCTCTTGCTGGCACAGTTTTTTACAAGGAAATATAGCGGGGCCAGAATGTCCTCTCACTGACCGGGCTTTCACACTGGGGTGACTGGCTTCCGCGGAGTTACTCTTCACTTACACCTCTGCGAGTGGGGAGTCAGGCTCAGGAAGTGATGTCATCGTATGTGATTTTTTTTTTACCTGGAAAAGATAAACATAAATGTAGGTACAGTTGAGATGGCTGATTTGGCAACAGTGACAAACGGAGACACATCAGTCAAATCTAGACCTGTGTAATAAATACCCACAGCTGGATTCTGAGTTCTGAATCCTGGCAGTGTAAAGAGGTCTTAAATTGGCCATAAATTACATGTAAACTGTCAGAGGCCTTAGTGTAAATAGGAATCAGGCCCAAAGTGTGCATGAAAAACATCCAGTCCAAAACAAAGCTGTCAGTAGGAGAATTGGGATCATTTTGATCATTAATTGTACTTCTGTATCGTATATAATGTCACAAGGACAACTCAGATCCTACACTAGAGCCCAGCCCGAAGCTTAACTCCCGCAGGAGGTGTCAGAGTTCTGCAACTCAGAGGAAGCCATCTCCACCATGCAGAAGTAGGCCCTGGGTGAACAGGTTTGGGGACCCTTTATGTGTACATATGCATACTTCTGAAATCAGCCTGATTGGCTCAGACTGAATCCACAGCACTAAAGTCACGTAGTAAATGCCTTAGGGCCATGGCTGAACTGTGTGCTATTTTTTTTAATGGCGTGTACTGTTTGTGTAACGATGTCTATGCCTTATTCCTGCCACTTATTCAAACTGAGCATAGAGAGTGGTTTCCAGTGGGATTAAACTGAAGTCAGGTTATCACAGATGTTGAATTAGAATGTAAAGGAATATGACCCCTCCTGATCCGGGGGTGCGCGCGCGCACACACACACACACTCTCTCTCTCTCTCTCTGCTGGCCAATATGCCGATTGTATCAATTTAAAAATAAAATAAAAACCCTACTCTCCCAGAACCTTAATGTTTTTCCTGTCCTGCAGCAGGGGAGTTGTTTTGTCACAGGACCTCAGTTTTACTCAGTGGAATTCACCCCGCGGGGTAGAAAATCCCCCCCCCCCCATGTAGGTGGGATTTTAAGCCTCCATGAGAGTTAAAATAACATTAAAGAGCAGAGGTCAAAACGTAGCAGCATCTGTCCTCTCATTCAGGCCCTACTTGTCATGTCCACAGTTGTAACATTCCTCACTTATTATCCCTGCAATCTGAAACCCCAGTCCTGCAAGCACGCTCCTCTTTAACTTTGTGCACTGTGAGGTGACATCAGCATCTTATGTATTTGCTTATTTGTATTTCTGTAGCACCCTAGGGACCTCAGTCCAGGATCAGGGGCAGGGAGTGGGACTAGATGACCTCCTGAGGTCCCTTCCAGCCTGACATTTCTGTGATGATTTCGTTGTGCCCAGCACTGCACAGACATAGATCAAAGACCACAGTTCCTGCCTCAGAGAGCTCACAATCTACATGGCAGAGGGGACATGCCAAGAGCACCAGACAGAAACAGCGTGGGGGAAGGATTACTGGAGTTGAGCAGAAAAGTGGAAGCTGCTAGGATTATTCCCAGCGCCTAAAGTTAAGCACATGCCTATGACTTCCAGGTGGGGAGGTTTCCCCACTCACTAAACCCACAATCCCGGCTCTCACTGTCCCTGCATTCCGCCACTCCCCATGTTAAGTTCGTCCATATTTCCTCAAAATTGTGTCATGTGAAATGGATGTAAAACCACATCCCACACTAGTTTGTATTTTCACCTAATCAGGGTTTGATTCATCAGAAATATTTGATCACTGCTAAATGATTACGTGGTTATGACCCACCCCAACATCTATTAAAATGAGAGGGTAGGTAGTTCTCTGCCCAATGGCAATTATTTGTAAATATAAAATCAACAAAGTAAATGAAGCCGGCCTATTTATTTATGTATTTATTTATTTTTTGATGAGCAGTGAGTCCAGTCTATGTCTCTGTCCTCCCCAAGTTCTCTGTGCTGTTTCCCCATGTCTTTTTCTCTTCTCCACGCTGCATGTATGCTGCCAGCTTCTAAGACTGGATTTTGCATCCTTGAAGCCAAAGGGAGTTTTGCCAAAGACGTCACTGAGTGCAGGATCCGCCCCTAGAGCTGATCAGAAGACATATTTCATTGTACATGAAATATGTCAAAGAAAGAGTTCTTTTAAAATTGTTTTGTGGATTTTTTCATCCAAAGCCTGCGACGTTTTCACTCGGGTGGAAATTTCCTCACAAAAATCCCATTGTGCCAAAATGTCATTATTTTCATGGAGAAAAGTTTCAGCAGAACATTTTCACCCTGCTCCACCATTTGCCGTCGCAGGGTCATCACCTCCTGCATGCTTTCCTCTCTACTCTTTGCTGCAGGTGGTGTTTTCCTGCTTCTCCGTCCTTTCTCTTTGTGATTGCTGTCTCTCCTTTGATTTGATCCCTTTTCCTCTCTTCTATTTCCTTTTACCTCTGCTCCGTTGTCCTTTTCCTCCCTTCCTCTTTCACTTCTTTCCCTCTGAGTGTGTTCCCTTCCTTTGCTTCCGTTCTTGTTCGCCACTTACCCCTTCTTCCACTTTTCCTTTCCCCTCCTTCCTGCTTCTGTTTCCTCCTTGTCTCTCTCGACCAGTCTCTTGCCTCTTCCCCAGCCTGTCCTCCTCCTGGTTCAGCTCCTCCATTCCTTGCCTCTGCCCTGCTCCACTTCACTGCTGCTGCTGCAAGCAGAGGTGCCAGGAATTAGCAAGATCGATGGAGCGCTGTTGCTTCAATGGATCTCGCAGACACCTTGTTAAATTCATTAGCTGTTCTGCCAGTGCAAGTAGCATAGCAGCGCGGGGCACAGAAGTAGAGGTTAGAAGAAGGTGCCAGGGCATCAGACAGATGCAAACCAGCCCTGTCCGACCCCTGAGTAAAGAGCATCTGATGCTTCATGGATAACTCTGGAAAATGTTCCATTGTGGGCCGCAGCCTTTATCTCCTATATTCCTGTGTTTCTCTCTCTTCTCATTCCTGAAAATGTTTATGTGAAAACAGGCCCTGTGGGTGAAATTCTCTTCTGCCCCAGGATTTGCATGGAAGCTGGGGGAAACAATTGTGGCTCCCTGATACACTGACCTGATCTGCCCTGGGAAGTCCCTCACTGAGTTTATCGCAATCTGGGAAATGCTCTAAACTCTGCCCACCGGTGACAGTCTCCTAGGCCCCCGTACCAACACCGTGTTGGGATGGGGCAGTGGCAGGGTATGTTGTCCCTTTACTAGCACTGCCACAATGGGTTACTGCTCAGCTGGCAAATCCAGCTGCCTTGAAACCCCTTCACAACCCCAGAGCAGTGCAAAGGGCCTGGAACCCCTGAGAGTATCGCGGATTTTTTAATTCTGTTTTCCTGTGTCTGACTTTTTAAACTGAAAGGAAAGATCCATGTTATAGTCTGAAGTCGTGTTTTTGTAAATATCAACTATTCGGCCATTCTTCCAAAATGTAATGATATATTTCAAACTCATATCCACACTGCTCCTCCATATATTCTTTAAAGGCCCAGTGGTACAGCCCTTAAACCAGAGGTTTTCAAACTGGGGGTCGTGACCCTTCAGGGGATCACAAGGTTATTACATGGGAGGGTCTTGAGCTGTCAGCCTCTACCCCAAACACCGCTTCACCTCCAGCATTTATAATAGTGTTAAATATTTTTAAGTGTTTTTAATTTATAAGGGGGGGCCGCACTCAGAGACTTGCTGTGGGAAAGGGGTCATCAGTACAAAAGTGTGAGAACCACTGCCTTAAACAAAACAATAAGCCCTTTCTCATGCATGTAATTCCAATGAAGTCAATGAGACTATGTGCCTGATCGATTGCTAACCAATGTGAACAAGGCTTACACAACTGAGCCCTAAGAAATATCCATATAATGTACTCTTCATTAAAATCAAAATGGGGAGTGTTCTTTAAAATTGAGTGGCATACTATTACTATGCTATAGTGTAGTATAGGCTATATATTTCCATGAATCACATCATCAGTTGGTATAAATCGGTAAAGGTCTGACTTCAGTGTAACTACACCAGTTTATGCCTGCTGAGGATCTGGCCCTATCAATGTATTTTTGTGAGCAAATAAAATGCAGGGAATCTCCCACAGGTCAGGCTGGGTTCTGAAACAGCTTCTGCCATTGTACAATCTCACTTTACAGTTTGAACACAAGCTACCTGGGTTTGGTCAGATAATCCGCACTCAAGTCAAGAGTGTTCTTGAGAAAATTATAACAGGCTAATTGGAAACAAAAACAAAGCAAAACTCTGTGATATTCTTTATATATGTTAAAAACACAAATGGCCAGATCCTCAGCTGATGTAAATTAGCAAATCTCCATTGACTTCAGTAGTCCAAAATGAAAATTATCAAAGACCGAGGCTAGATCCTCGGCTGGTGTAAACCAGCATTACTCCTTTGAAGTCAAGAAAGCTAGGCTGAATGACACCAGCTGAGGATCTGAGCCACTGTTTCTCAAATAAGGAAAGAAATGCTTTTCTGGCTACTAATGTGGATCCATCCTATAATTCTATGGCTTCTTTAATTGCTATTAGGAAAAAATTAACTTGGGAACACAGCATTCTTTACTGGTTAAAAAGGTTATTTATTTTTTTCGTAAAAGGGGATAACAAAATATTTTGTACAGTGCAAATAAGAATTCAGGTTAAATGTTTCATGTCATTGTCAATATAGACAACTGTTCAATATATTCCAGAGCTGGGACTTGGGGGGATCAGGTGAAAACAAGAACATTTGAAAGTAGTTTTCATTTCCCAAATTGCACCAGTAAAACATCCTTTAAAATATATGAGGTCTTCTCCAAACACTAGGTAAGACTGTAGATGCAAAATTCAACCTGTATGGAGATAGAGGTGGAGGTTAGATAGAAAGAGGCGAGCTGGACCATCCTGGCCCAATAATACAGAATAATATCATTAAAGTGAAATAAAGAGAACTGTTCTACTTTCCACTGAAAAAAATATAAAGCCCCCTCAAAGACTACGGCCAAAATTTTTGAAAGTGACTAGTGAGTTTGGGTGCCCAACTAGTCATCTTAAAAGGGCCTGATTTTCAGAGAGCAGCTGCTCAGAGCTTTCTGAAAACAAGGCCTCATTTAGACATCTCAAGTTGGACACCCCAAAATGGAGGCCCCTGAAATCACTGGTTACTTTTGAAAATCCTGTTCTGTCCTCTCACCAATCAAATAAAAATCCCAACTACCACCAATAGGAGGTTCAAATGAATGCATGTGTCCCAGAAATCACTCCCTGGTAGCAACAAATAGAAAATTAAAAACCAAAGGGTTAATGTGAATATCGCCCCAAGTCCTGAGCTCTGCCTGCTTAAGCAAAGACCTGAAAATGAATGTGTTCAAAGAGTGATGTCTACATTTAGTTCTAATTCTTGCAAAGGGATGAATCACCTTGTGAAAGGTGGAGCCTCACCCACCAGCCCCTGTTTCCGAATGGATATCAGACTTGAAGGAAACTGTGCGGATTGGAGAAGGCCTGCTCTTTAAACTTGTGGACCAGCTAGTGACTTTGAGTGTGTCTGGAGCTCTTTCATTACACAACAAGAATAACCTGACCAGGACAACACTCAAGAATAGATAGACATGACTTGACTCTCAATCTGGCACTTGATCGGACCTATTACTAACGAAATGTGGACTACTATCCCGTACCTTTTGAAAAACCTGTATTTACTGAATCTCAGGACACCTGGGGGGTTGTTATTAAGTGAACAGCTATGAATATTTGTAATGATATGTGTTGTGTTGCTTTGCATTGTAATTTTTCTTATAAAATAAAATAAATTATTTATTAATTTTTTTAAAAAATAATTTGAATGATGACTATTCAAGGATTCACCTGCTCCTGCTACTTATTCTTACCCTAAAACCCCAGTCCTCAGTTTGTGACATCACGATTATTTCCAGAGGAACCAGCTCTGACCTTGTGATGATGCAGGGAGGGAATAATGAACAAGAGCAGATGAACTCTTAAAAAACAAAGATGCTTATTTCATGCACAAGTCTCTAGTAAGTGAGTGCCTAATTCCCTTCGTATCCTCTGAAAATCCCAGCCTAAGGAACCAATTCATCCATTCTCACTCAAGTTGAGTGGTACCTGGAGCAGTCCCATTGATTTCCATAGGACTAAGGTACCACACAGCCTGAGTAAGAGTGGCAGAATCTGGCCCTGAAATGGGAAATGGAAAACAGCTGATCTATGCGGCCAGGTTGTGAGATGCTGAATGCTGAACATTTCTGGAAATCTGCCTACTTTACTTAGTTGCTTAAATGGAAGCTCTGTTCTTTTAACCTGAATTTGAAAATCTGATCCGTAGTGTTTAAGCAGAACTGTCTCTAAATAAAGTGTTTTAAAGATTTTTCTTGCCCAATCTTTAAGGATAAGAATTCAGTTAATGGAAGTAAAAGCTATAGCACAGTTAAAGAGACCGCCATATTGTCCCGAACTATGTTTGGAGCTGGGCTTTCAGGACAGTGCCTATTCCTGCAGCACATGCCATCTGTGGTGCTGTAAGGAATGAGTTCCATGGAAAGAGCTAAGGACAAAACAGCAATTTTCGCTCTGATTTCCTTGGCTTTGGTCTGTTGAAGTCAGGTCATTAACACGGCTGTAGTACACAGCTTTGAACTCATGTTTATTTTCATTTTCAACTATAGGCCAAAGAAAGGAAATGAAGAAGGAGAGAACTCTTTAACAGTGTAGACATGGCAGCTACATTGATACTCCGGGGCACCTATTTTAACAAGTGGGGGCTCAATGCTTTTGCACTTGCACAGATGCACCCGCAATCCGCAGGATCCTGTGTGCCATTCCTGCACATAAGGTGAATAACTAGACTTGCAAATAGTTAGGCAACCAGTAAATCTTTTACACATTCAATTGCCTGATGCCTGTGCCCAGTGGTGGGTGCCTGGATGAGCAGGGAAGAAGGTGAGGTGCCTTTTAAAGATTTGGGGTGATATTTTCAAAAATGCCTCAGTCCCATTTTCAAAAGCAACTTAGACCCTTAGGAACTCGGAAGGGCCTAACTCATCTGTGAAAATGGGACTTTTAGGGCATGTCTACACTGCAATAAAAAACCTGCAGCACCGTGTCTCAGAGCTCAGGTCAATTGACTCAGACTCATGGGGCTTGGGCTGCAGGGCTAAAAAATGCAATCTAGATGTTCACACTCAGGCTGGAGCCCAGGCTCAGACCCTGCCCCCTCACAGGGTTTCAGATCCCGGACTTCAGCCTGATACTGAACATCTACACTGCAATTTTTAGCCCCCAAGTCAGCTGTCCCAGGCCAGACTCAGCTGTGCCACATGTCTTGTATCACACTGTAGAGATACCTCTAGGCTTCTTAGCTACGCCACTGTAGCACTTGAATGTAGACAAAACCTATGCCAATGGGAGGTGTTCTCCCATTGGCATAGGTAATCCACCTTCCCAAGAGGCGGTAGCGAAGTCAATGGAAGAATTCTTCTGTCAACCTAGGGTTGTCTACACTGGAGATTAGGTCGATATAGATACGTCTCACAGGGGTGTGGATTTTTCACATTCCTGAGAGAGGTAACTATGGTGATGTAAGTTCCTAATGTAGACCAACCCTTAGGTGCTTTTGAGAATGTCACCACTTGCCTTGTAATGTACAAGGCAACATTAAATAAGGCACAGATGTTCTTCTTTGAGGGATGGTCCCTATTGTATTGCACTGAGGATTTACGCATTTGCACCATGCGTCTGGAGCCGGAGAATTTGAAAGTAGTTGTGTCTGTTGGTCCACACATGAGCCCTTGCTTCACGTCATTGTTTTGTCCGAGGTAATAAAGGGCGGGAAGGACTGACTGCGCCTCCAGTTCCTTCTCACCGATGCATGGTCCAAGTCGGAGCTGCTAGTGTCCTTTGTCTCTGACAAACCCAGTTTATAGTTCGTTTTCTTGTTTTTGCTGTTTCTAAAATAGTTTAGTTTTTAGTAGTAGTTTTAATAGAAGGGGGGCCTTTGGGGAATCTGTTTACCGGTTCCCCCGGGGTTGGAGTTTCTTTTCTCCCCCCGCCCTCTCCCCCCACAATTCCTTCCTGGTGCAAGCAGCAATGGAATGGCGCAGACAGCAACATCCACACTCCACTCCATCAGATAAGGAGGGCAAACGCTTAGACTTTCTGGGACTAAAGGTCTTCCCTCTAGCCTTCAATTTTGATTTTCAAACTACCAGGCCTTGCTGGCCAAATATGACTTCCTCAGCTACAGAAAGTTGGAGGACTTTACTGAAAGCTGCCTCAGCAAGATCAAATGTGTTTCCAATCTATCATGGAGGAGGGCAAACTGGTGGCAAACTGCTGCAGTCAGTGCACTCTATGGTCATGGGCATTGTCATGCAGAGGGAATCTTGGCTGCTCTCATCCCATTTTCCCAGAGAGGTGCAAACTACCATTGAGAATTTCCCTTCCAATAAGTCGCACCTGTTTAATCTGAAGACCCATGATTCGCTCCACTCCCTCAAGGATTTCAGAGCCACACTTAGATTGCTGAGTATCCATACACCTGCACCCAAGCAGAAATTCTGCCACATGCCACCTACTCAGTGGTTCAGGACTCCCCAGTTCTTCTACTAAAGGCCATACGCATCTACTCTTAAGTGCCGAAAGAGCCAATGATTCTGCCCTCTGGGCTCCCCTTCCCAGTCTTCATCATCTCATATTAAATCCTCTCAGAAACGATATTTCTGAAAGCTGCTAGAAAGCCATCAACCACCATGCAAAAAACACTGCCATGCAACAAACGCATCCCCTTTGAGGATCATCTAGCACTTTTTTTACCAGCTTCAAGGGCAATAACAATGGACAAGTGGGTCCTTGATGTCATCCACTATGGCTAAACAATCAAGTTCACCATACTACATCCACATCTCCTACCCCAATCCCTTTTCAAGGACCACTCTCATGACAACATCTTTGCTCTACAAGTAGATTCCTTACTACAAAGAGGAGTGATAGAGTGTGTTCCTCCAGCTATCAGGGCACAGGGTTCTATTCGACTTACTTCCTGGTACCCAAGAAGAAGGGCAGGTGGAGACCAATCCTGGATCTCCATCACCTCAACCACTTCATGCACAAGCCCAAGTTTCATATAGTCACTCTAGAGGCCATCATACCATCACTAGAAAAAAAGGCATATGGTTTATGACTCTCAATATGCGGGCCACCTGTTTTCACATAGACATACATCCAACCCACAAAAGATTCCTGAGGTTCATGGTGGGTCCTTAGCTTTTTCAGTACAGGGTCCATTTGGACTCATTACTGCTCACTGAGTCTTCACCAAAGTTTTCTCTGTAGTGGCAGTCCATCTCAGGCACTCCGGGATACTTATTTCCCCTATCTCGACGACTGGCTACTAGCAGCGTGATCCAGATGAAACTCGAATCTGGACCTCCATGTTGCTCAGATTTCTTTCCTTCCTGGGAGTCAAATGTTGAAAAATCATCTTTGATTCCCAAACAGTCCCTAGACTTTATAGGGGCCTCCATCAATTCAGTCACAGTCTGAGCTTACCTTTCAAGGAACAGATTCCAGACTCTGCAGGAACTCGTTGACCAGGTAGTCAACTGTCTGTCCCAGTCAGGACTTGCTAATCCCTCCTTGACCTCATGGCAGCCTGCACGTACATCACTGCCTTCACTCACTTCCAACTTCACTGCCTACAGATGTGGCTCAAGCATGTTTACTCACCCACGCGATGTGCCATGGGATTTATGCTGTCAGTCACTCCATGAGGTGCTCTCTTCCCTCCAGTAGTGAACCCCAGCAGGTCTGTACAGGGATTCCCTTCCTCCCATCCTCCCTGGACAGGATGATCCTCATGGATTCACCCCTCAAAGGATGGGGAGCTCACATCCCCATGTGATGCAAGGGACATGATGCGCATCCTGGAATCCCGAGGGCTCCAACATTCTGAAACTTTGGTCTGAGCGTGTCAAGCATTTCTCCCATCCATTTGCTCCTATCATGTTTTTAGGAAGTTGGACAACAACAACACCATTTATTACATCAACAAACAAGTGGGCACGATGTTGACTACTCTACGTGTGGAAGCAGTCAATCTCTGAGATTGGTGCGTTGCCCATAAGATCCTGTTGTCAGCAACCTGTTTTTCAGGGACTCAGAATGTGATTGCAGTCTCTCTCAGCAGAAGATTTTTCGCCAATCAGGAGCTTCATGACTCCATGCTAAATGACCTCTTCAGCTAATGGGGGTCTCCGACCAGAGATCTCTTTGCCTCCCATGTCAACAACAAATGCAGTACATACTGCTAAAGGCAGGGTATCCATTTTCAAGATGATGCCCTCTTCTTCCATTGGTTGGACCAGATCAACTACACCTTCCTACCTCTTCCACTCCCCCCACAAGTCCTCCACAAGAACAGGTGGGAGAGGGCCACAGTTATTCTGATCATACCATTCTGGCTGCGCCAGTTTTGGTTTCCCAACCTTCTCCCCATGTCAGCCCATCCCCCACTACCCCTACCCGCTTTCCAAGAGCTGCTTATGCAACAGAATGGCAGGATCAGACATCCCAATCCACAGATGCTTCACATCAGAGCTTGGTATTTGGGGGCATCTTCTCTGGAATGGGAGTATTCATCGGCAGTGCAAGACATCCTTTCAAGCAGCAGGAAAGAGACAAGTCAAGAATCCCTATTGGGCCAAGTGGAAACACTTCACTTCCTGGGCCCAGCAGAAAGGGATTTCCCCTGAGGAAGTGGACATTCCTCTTCTTTTGAACTACCTCCTGTCCTAGAAGACATCAGGGCTCTCCTTCAATTCTCTCAAGCTCCACATAGCAGCCGTCAGTGCCTTCCACTCTCCCATGGAAGGACACTCCATATTTACACATCTGTTGACTACCATGTTTTGGAAAGGACTCCTTGGGACTTTCTCACCCATACCACCTATCGCTCCCCAGTGGGACCTCAACCTCGTTCTATCAGCATTAATGAAACTGCCCTTCAAGCCTCTGGCTTCATGCTCTATGTACCTCCTTTCCATGAAAGTCACCTTCCTACTGGCTATTACTTTGGCAAGAAGGGTAGGTGAACTTGGAGCCATGATGGCAGATCCCCCTTTCACTATGTTTCATAAGGACAAAGTGTCCCTGTGCCTACACCCCAAGTTTCTACCAAAGGTCATATCCTGGTTTCATGTCAACCAATCCATACACTTACCTGCTTTCTTTCCAAAGTATCATGCCTCAGCAGAGGAGGAACGCCTCTGTCTGCAGGGCCTTGGCCTCCTACCTGGTGAGGACGAGACCAATCAGGAAGTCCCTTGGACTACTGATCACTATTGCTGAGAGGATTAAGGGGCAGGAAATCACCACACAGAGGATTTCCAAATGGATTTTGGAGTGTATTACACACTACCCGTTGTCGGGACTGCGTCCACCCCTTGGAGTGAGAGCAGAATTCTGCAACAGATGCCTCATTTGGTCTGGCTGTCCTCCATTCAACTGTGTCATCCTCTTCCTCACACTTTTCTCTGAATTAGGTACTGCTTGTCAATCACCTCAGTGGAATACAATAGGGACCATCATTCGAAGAAGAGGAAGTTACTTTCCTGTAACTGGAGGTTCTTCCAAGATGTGTGGTCCCTATCTGTGGACCCACCCCCGCTTCCCCTCTGCTGCAGATCTGTTCGATTTGCGTTGGAGAAGGAACCGGAGACGCGGTCAGTCCACCCTGCCCTTTATCGCCTCAGAGGGAACCATGAGGTGAAGAAAGGGTGAGTACGGGGACCAAAGGACACGACTACTTTCAAATTCTCTGGCTCCGGATGCATGATGCACATGCGTAAACCCTCTGTGGAATACAGATAGGGACCACACATCCCTCCAGTTACAAGTAAGTAACCCTTCTCTTCCCCTGTTATGCCTTATTGCTGCCCTTCTTTATAACCTTTCAGATAGCTAGCACCCACTGGGGCACTAGGAAGGAAAACTTCAGTGGAGCTATGGTGCTTTGTAAAGATGAGCATGGACTGCTTTCCCCAGAGGGCTTGTGGCCACACCCTGTGCAGAAGGAGGAGCACCATGACATCTCTCCCCTGTGCAGGCACCACCCACAGTCATGTCCAATGGCTTCATATATCAAAGGATCAGGACCCTTCACTCCAATATTTGATTTATACAGTGGATCCCCTGGTGACAGCTTATACACCAAAACTGGAAACTTCTGTATTTTTCCCAATCTCTCTCTCTCTCTTTTTTTAATCAAGAGGTATTGATTGGGTTATGGAGCGTATGTTATGGCAAGGGAAAAGAGCAGGATAGTAAGTATCAAAAATTCTGGACTGGCTGTGGGAAGAGGAAGCCAACTCCTACTCTAGTTTATGAGGGAGTTTTAATATTGGATTAATAGAATTGCATATGGAATTCAAACACCCCCTCGTGTTTCAGGCTGGCTGGTCTGCATTGCATGGCTAGAGCAGAGCGATCCCATCAGAGAAACACTGAATGTATTAAATATTTGGAGCCAGGTTTTCAGAAAAGCTCAGCTCCCATTTTAGGTACTTTAAGTGAAGGGTCTGGATTTTCAAATGCGCTCGACACCCACCAGTTCCCACTGGAAAAAAATGTGGGAAGGGTCTTGAGCCTTTTTAAAAATCTGACCCTGCCGCCCTATTTTTCGTGTACGTTACCAGCTGTGTGCATTGCAAATATTGCAATGGCATTCCCACCTGTTCCTTCACTGTTAAGATTGCTGTGTCGCTTGCTGAACCGTTTTCACAATTCGGCAGAGGCCGAAATGAAAGGTCTGTCTCAGAAAAAGTTAGACGCTTTTGCAGCCATTAGAAGTCCTTGGTTTCAAATAACGAGCATGCGGTTGTGGTTCCCTGACCTCTGTCGCACGCAGGTTGTGACTTCCTTAACGCATCTCATGCACCAGCTGAAAGGGGGCAGTGTAACGAAACAAAGCAGGCTTGTTCCAACTCAAAAGGCTGAAACTGTGTCAGTCTGTGGAGGACAGATCTAGCTTTCCCTTGGACAGGACTACTTGTTACAATGCTCATGTCGGCCCTGTTCATTTTGTATACAAAACAGTTTTTGAGAAACAGTCTGATTATTGAACACAGAATCCCTAGGGTCAGATTTTCAAAATAACTCAGCTCCCATTTAGGCACCTGAAGGAAGCAGCCAGATTTTGGGACCTGCTGGGTGCCGAGCAATTTGGAGAAACTGCCCCTACAGTGATCAGTATTCTTCTCGAGGGGAGGGATTTTCAGAGTTCCTGAGCACAAGTCCCAATGATTTTCAGTGCTCCTAAATTACTTGGGCACTTTTGAAAATCCCAGCCAGTGTGCTCATGAACTCCCATTGGCATCAACTGGAGTTATGTACATATAGGAAAAAGGAGATTAGAACCCTTATATTGTAAAAATTGCTATATTAATTACTCCAGACCTGATTTAGAAGGCACTTCACAGGTGGAATTCTAGAGTTCCTCATAGGAAGGCTTCAGGACGGGCCCTCATCCCTTCATAATTATTGATAAGTATTCTAACAATCATGTCATCTTATGTCAGAAACATAAATACACATGACTGGATCCTTCCCTCCCAAAACATTAGCATAAATAATAGCCCTAAAGCCATATTATGGCGTAATTTTTACAGCAAAATTCCCCATTCAAATTGTTCTCCTTAAAAAAAATATGAAGTCCTAATAGGCTCTTTAATATTTAATTCACTTTTAGGTAAAAGAGCACTTTCTTCTGCTTAACGCTGGCACCTACTGGTGGAGACAAGCAACAAAATCTTTATACATACTATGGAATTTCCCAAGAATCGAGCATGGTTCATTCAACAGCCTCCAACCCAATACACTGCAATAGATTATATTGAGTCTTTTAGTTTGTATCCGCATAACCCATTAAGATAATTACAATGAGCCCCAAAAGTCTGTCATCCAGACTGGGAGGTGTTTCTCAAAGACTGGGAAGTCTGAACTGGACGTCCCTAGTGTGCCGAATTGCTCCTGTGGTATAAATGAGCCCACTTGGGGTTTGGCTAATACACGTATCAAGCAAAACATCTTGGTTAAGAGGCTGATTTTCATACGAGTGTAGCCCCCAGCGCTCTCACTGCAACCAAACATTTCTGGATGTGTTTGATAAAAGGAATAAAAGTTTGGCTCTCCAACCTGATGTGAAAATTAAAGCCAGAGGCTATGCCATCATTTTGATGTATTCACTTTAATCTGCTCAGAACATCAGCTGAAGGAAATAGTTTCGCCTGGTGCAGCGTTCAAGTCAGATGTTTCACATTTACACAGTTAGCTCCAACATTTTCAAAATGAGGAGACGAAAGTTTGGCTCCTAGCTCCTGATTTAAGCTCTGGCCTGCTATATGTCCTTGGCAAATTACTTCACTTCTCAGGGCCTGAGATTTCCCCATCTGTTAAAAAAAAAAAAAGGATAATGATACCGCCTTTGTAAAGCAGTCTGAGATCCATGTACGGTAAGCGTGAGGTGTTGGTATCACTATCCATTTACAGCACCTAGAAGTTATTAAATACTGAGATCTGCCCACAGTAATCTAGAGAACCTACATGTGCTTTCTCCACACAGGGATTTGAGGCGGCTTGGAGTGACACTTGTTGGTCACCAGAAGAAGATAATGAGCAGCCTTCAAGAGATGAAGGTCCAGTTGGTGAATGGGATGGTGCCGTTGTAACTTGGTTTTAAAGTCACTTTCTCAAGTGATCGACCCTGCACTTTGTAAACTAGCCCTGAGATTTATTATAACAAAAAGAACAAAAAAAGGGGAAAGTCGGTTATTTCTATAACTGAAGGACATTGGCCTCTGCCACATAATTTATAATCAGTGTTTGACTAAAAAATTTCCTTTCCTTCCTATTTGTGTCTTCATATTCATGAAGTAAATGTAACATGCATGGAAATGGATCTACTGTACATGAGGTTAACCATTTTCTTATGCTTCAGCAACAACAACAACAAGAAAAAGCCTTCCCACCACACTTTGTCTGTACATGGAATATATAGAGAGCACCTTTATATACTGAATTATGGCAGCACACGTTAATACTTCCAAGGACTTAACTTGAATGGAAAAGTTTTGTAGCCATTCATGGGCTAACAAAAGCTGCAGGTTCCTGAAGTTTACTTCAAGTCTTAATTGTCTACAGAAGTGTATTGAAGAGCAATATGATTAGATTATTTCTTGATAGATATTTTGTTTTGTAAATTTAAAAAATGCTGTTACACAGCGTTAAGTTATAGAGACTAGTGTAGAAACATGTTGCTTGTCCAGTGGCAAATACAATACAGGGTGTATATTTCCCCCGCCTCTGTGTTATAAAGTTCCTTTTAATTTGCTCTTCTGTGAGATAAATACATGATTAATATGTATATACTGTACAGTTTGCTACACATCCAGGTACAAGAATTTTTGGTTAGACTTGGTTTTGGTTGTTTTGTGCTACCACTTTGCTTGTATTTTTGCTGCTGTTTGGTTCAAACAACATACACAAACAAAGCTTTCAGGAGTTTTAATTACATATGTGAAGTAACAAGAGTGCATTTCAATAAAAGCTGTTTCTCCCTCTGTTTCTATCTGAGCTCTGGATATTACGGGGCAGATTTCAAAAGCATAAATGGGAGTTTGCCATCCAACTCACATTGGCTTTCAGTGGCAGTTGGGTACCTAACTTCTTCTGGACATTTGAAAGTCTCCCCCTAAAATATCCAGCATGGCTCAGCACCCCTGTGTACTGTGACCAGTCTGCTGCAAATGGATTTAATCTCAGGGACCCATGTGCTTCCAAGCCAGCTGGGTCTGGGTAGAGACTAGTCACTGTTTTTAGCTCTGGATCTATAGGGCACACTCCCAGGCTCAGACCTCTTGTTTTGAGCCCTAATTGGCTTGTCAGTCCACCACCCTAGACAATAAGATCAGTGTCTCTGACCTCCCGAGCCACTCAGTTGCTTACACACGCTAGCCCAGAGCTCCACTGAGGCTGTGGGCTCTCTGGGGTACGAGGTTAACTCCTTACATGACAACATGCCAGGGAAGCAGGGAGCGCAGGCTTAGGCAAGGAATCTCTTCACCACAGACACTTTACTCTTCAAAAGTGTGGTCTGTTCATGTTTCAGGCTGGACAAAGTCCCTCCTGCCCTCTTTTTCCACCAAGCCTTCAGTTCTGTGGTGATGGCCAGCCCCCCAACTCAGAGCAGCACCCCTTTTTAAGTGCAGTCTCTGTCTCCTTCACCCAGGTGCTCCTCTGGAAAGCTTATCCCTTCCCTCCTTCGGGCCCCAGTGTAGAAAAACCATCGTTCAATTGAGTCAGCAGTTGGGAGACAATCAAAGTGGATGGCCCTAGACTGCCATATTGATGCTTTCTCTGGATGTCCCTTCAATGAGATGTCAAGCAGCTTTCCTAGGTAGGGTGTCTATCTGCAACACAATTCAATAAGCTTACCTTGATTAACGTTAGGCTTGTGTTCGGCACATCATACAAAATGGAGTTCCTAACACAAGATGGAGGTTACAATTTGATTCTTTGCAGGATACGAGAGAGCCAAGGGGGGTGAGGTAATCTATTAATGGACCAACTTCAATTTGTGGAAGAGACCAGCTTTCGAGCTACATAAAGCCAGACCTGAAGAAGAGCTCTGGGTAACTCAATAGCACGTCTCTCTCACCAACAGAAGTTGGTCCATTAAAAGATATTACCTCACCCTCCTTGTTACAGTTTGATACAGACATGTCCCACTCTGTCACAAAGCACACAGGAGCAGAAGGAGAAATGTGCTGAATTTGATAAATGCGGTGGAATCCTATAGTAGAGATTTCATTTGTTTGAACAACAACATTGCTCTAGCCAGAATTTGACTGTAACCAGTTTCAGTTTGCACATAGTAAAGCACGGGTGCTGGGATTTTCAAAGGAACCTATGGGAATTAGGCACCCAGCTCCCATTGAATTCCATCTTGAAACAATGAGGGACTTTGATTGTATTTTCTGTATAGAGGGAATTCTCCAATTGTCCATAATAGGCCCCGTAGTTCGTTTTAAGAAAAAAGTCTGTGTTAAAGATTGGGATTGAAAGACTTGCTCAAATGATGGCAAATATTTTTCATTATTCTAGGGAATATTAGTTGTTTATGTGGGTTGGATAGCATCTTGCAGCATTCTTTCTTGAAGATGGTATCAACATATTCTGTTTTCCTTTCTCTTCTTCACCTCTGGAATAAAAGAGCATCTAATCTGTTGCTTAAATTATTCATTCCTGTCACTCAGAAGCAAGTATCTGAATACCACTTTAGTTGTTCTTAAACATCTTTTTATACTTCCTCAAACCCCAAATACAAATAGCAGCTTCTAATAAAACAAAATGTCTCACAAAGAAAGATGGAGCTTGTGCTCCTAAATCCCTTTGGTGCATCTGCAAGTTTCCTGCAAACATGTTTAGTAAAAGCCTAAAAAACCTAAAAAACCATCTTCCTTCTAGAACTGTTAGTTACTTCTCAGTGAGATATGGTACCTTTCCAATTGGTGACAGGTCCAGGGGTGAACAGATGTAGGAAGAAGTCAGATGTATCTGGAAAGGGAGTAAAGAAATGCTTTCTTCCTACATCTGTTCACCCCTGGACCTGCCACCAATTGGAAAGGTACCAAATTCATCTGCAAATGTGAGAAACAGAAAAAAGAGACAACTTATACCAGAAGGGGGAGGTTTGACAAATCTTGATTGTGTGATTTCTTGTCTTATTGTTTTATTTTTGTTAGCCACTGGGCCACAAATTAAAAAAAAACCCAAATCAAGACATAACAATTGCCGCACAAAAGGAGATTTGTCAAATAATAACATTATTAGAGCTGTCAGGGGAACCGTTGTGGGATTCTCTGTGTCTTCCTGCCTGCACTGCTTTGTAAAATAATCCGTAGGAAGACAGACACAACAACTTATTTCTTCTGGAGGAATTCTTCAATTGCCACTTGCATCAATCAGCTGTACTTGGAGAGATTTTTATTAGCAACTTCCAGCTCTTATCCTCTCCCTTTTCTGCCTGTTCTCTTCTGTCACTGGTTAACTGATGGAGTGAAGTAGCACTCTGTGAAAAATGCAAGGAGGAGTTTGGTTTTGTTCTTTTTTTGTGGGCTTTTAAAATAAAGTTCCCTTGGCCATTTGTGTTTTTCAAATGCATATACAGTGTGTTGGGGATTTACTACATGAAGGTGAGAATTACCTTCTCAGAACAAAAAGAAAAGGAGTACTTGTGGCACCTTAGAGACTAACCAATTTATTTGAGCATAAGCTTTCGTGAGCTACAGCTCACTTCATTGGAAAGCTGATGCTCAAATAAATTGGTTAGTCTCTAAGGTGCCACAAGTACTCCTTTTCTTTTTGTGAATACAGACTAACACGGCTGTTACTCTGAAACTTCTCAGAAAAGTGTAATCAGTTGACATTTGCTGGACCAGCCTTCAGAATATCTTTATGGTTAACTAGTAGAAAAGGGAATGCCCGTAACCAGATTGCATTTGTAAATAATTTGGGCACTTTTTCTTAATTATTTAAATACCTATACAAACCTTTTTAGATTTAATGCAAGCACGTACGTTGCTACAAATCTGTTTATAATAGACTCTGTATATGAGTGGAAAAAAAACCATGACCAAGATTTTTGAAAACGGGGGGCCTAAATCAGTGCCCTGATTTTCCAAAGTGCAGCCAAGATTCCTGTTGTAGCCAGAGAGGGAGCTGCTGGGTGCTCAGCATATTGGAAAATCAAGCCGTTCATTTAGTTACCTAAATATGGATTTTGGATCCAATCCTTAGGCATCCAATTTTTAAGCTGGAATTTTCAAAAGAGGCTATGGGACTTAGGTCCAGATCCCCAATGGTATTTAGGCTCCTAACTCCCATTTGATTTCAATGGGAGTTAGGCATCTAAATATCTTTGAGGATCTGGGCCTATGCACCTAACTCCCTTAGGGCCCTCTGACAATTGCAGTCTAAAATCTTAGTCAATGTATCTTTATTTTACCTTAGCAGAGTTGGGATATCATTCAAAGCACAAGAAGAGAAATTTTCTTTTGGAAGGTATTTTTCGTTATTATACAAGAAAGGGTAGCAAGTAAAAATATGTAGGTTAAAATCAGGTATTAGAAATGGACTATTGTATATATTGTCATGCAGTAGAATTGGGTCACAATGTTTTTCTGGTTTTGCTCTGTCTAAGCACAGAGGGGGAAAAAAGCGAAGTACTATAGTTAGCTATCCTTACTAGCGGTCTACCAGAAATTAAAACCTGAAAGAAAAATGCAAATGTTACCTACATTAAGATGGTGAAGTTTGATAATCAGAAGTAAATTGTTAGGTGTACTTAGAGTATATACCTAGGGTAAGTCAAAGAGGTTTGCTCTTCCAACTCAGTAGCCCAGATGGTTACATAGATTACTTTTTTTCAGTCCATTTTGCTGCTAATTGTAAGGGAATATTTCAAGGGGAACGGGAGATAAGAACGTTCTTTTTCATCTCTGAAGGAGGAAGTCTTTCGAAGCGCAGTTCTTGTTTAGAGTGACCTCCGTTTATTCTGTGGAGAAGTTATCTAATCATAAAAAAAAGAAGACTGAAGAAAAAAAGTCCGCTGTAAACTTTATTTATTCCTTCTATATGTTAACAAAAATATGATGACGGTGCAAAAGCTGTGTCTATTCGGTGTTGAATATAAACATGTAGAAGTCCCAGTGGTCAAGATATTGTGACTCCTAAGACTGCTGCAGTTTTGAAACTAGTCATTAAGAAGTGTGTGAAATACATTGACAGCAGTCTGAGAGTAAGGTATAGTTTCGAGTCCTTTATTATTAAGTCTTTCTAAACCCCTTAGTGCAGGTGGGTTGGGACTCGGAGCGCCTCTATTAAACAATGCCCCAATTTGCATTACGTTTGATTCCCTGCATTGGAGTTTTAACTCATAGAAGGCTTAGCATTGCTGTATTTATTTCCTTTTATTTTCATTTTTCCTTTGATGCTTTATGTGCATTTTGTTTGTGTACATGTTTTTGTAGTGTAAGATATAAAATTTTATATTTTTTCATAAAAATAAAAATCTTTGAATAACAGTGACATCCTGATGTGGATCACGCTCACGCTGTTGGTACTTTGTACATAATCCCAACTCATCATTCAAAATGATGGGGTCTAAATTAGCTGTTACCACTCAAGAAAGAGATTTTGGAGTCATTGTGGATAGTTCTCTGAAATCATCTGCAGTGGCAGTCAAAAAAGCTACCAGAATGTTAGGAACCATTAGGAAAGGGATCCATAATAAGACAGTAAATATCATAATGCCACTGTATAAATACATGATATGCCCACCCCTTGAATACTGTGTGCTGTTCTTTAGAACGCGTTGCCAGGGGATGTTGTGAAGGCCAAAAATATAACTGGGTTCAAAAAAGAATTAGATGAGTTCACGGAGTACAGGTCCATCAATGGCTATTAGCCAAGATGGTCAGGGATATAACCCCATGCTCTGGGTGTCCCTATCCTCCAAGAGCCAGAAGCTGGGAGTGGACAACAGGGGATGGATCACTCTATAACTGCCCTGTTCTGTTCATTTCCTCTGAAACACCTGGTGTTGGTGACTGTCAGAAGACAAGATATTGGGCTAGGTGGACCATTGATCTGATCCAATATGGCCATACCTATGTTCTTATGTTTCTACTCATAAATTCCGATGAGTCCCACAAAACACTAGACTCACCTCTCGCTGACTTGCTTACAGTGTTGTGAATTCATGATATTTATCCCAAGTCTCCTGATAGTTGTTTTTCTCAAAGCTTCAGCTCCTGGAGTCCTGTGATTCCCTGAGAATCTCAGACTTCATTTAAAAGAAAAATAAATCTCTAGCCTTTATGGTTACTGAGAAAAGTCTGAACAGATGAACCCTAGAGGCTCAGAAACCACTAAGCAAATATAAAGAACCACACATTTATTGTTTTCTTTTAAAAAAATCTCATGATTTTCAAGACAATCTCCTTATTTTAAGAGGTACCTGCCTCTTAATTTTTGTAATGTTTTCCTTTAGCAATACTGTGCTGTGTATCTGTCTAGCTATTTATAACACTCCCACCGATCGTATCTTAATTCTCAGTAATTCTGTCTGGAATTTGAACCCACTTCCATTTTAGTCAGCACACTTGATAGTCAAATAGGACCTGAGCCAAAGCCCATAGATGTCAATGGCAGTCTTCAATGAACTCTGAATAGGGCCAATAGCCCTTTTTAGGACAAAGCTCGATTAAGCTACTCCAGGAAAAGCATGTAGCATGCGTGTGAATTCCTGCCACCCTTCAGGCAGCAAGGGGGCTCCTTTCCCCCCACCTGCAGCTCCAATCATGCAAGGTGATATGAAGTTCACACCACACCCACACCCTACTCAGTTGGCAAGGCTACCAGAAGAGACGGCATGGCATGCAACCATCAGCTACTTTTGAATCAGTAAAACCAAAATGCTATGGAGATAGGCAGCATGTTGTTTTTTCAGGGTAAATCATTGTGGTTGCCCTTGAACACAGTAGAATCAGAGCAATTCTTAGTTTGAGGTGCTTAAAGGGCTGGAGACCATCTGTGTATCGTCACTAGCCTGGGACCCAGGTTCAGCTCCTTGCTCTGCTACACGCTTCCTGTGTGCCTGTGGTCAAGTGATAACAATGGAAGGAGCCTAAATACTTTTGTGGATCTGGGCTGTACCATCTGTGCCTCAACTTCCTGGAGGTAACAGCACTTCCCTTCCTCACACGGGTGTTGGGAGGATAGATACACTAAAGACTGTGAAAGGGGCCAGGTGAGTACCACAGGTATCTAGAGAGAGAGAGAGATGGGGACTTCCTGGTGGAGAGAGATGCTTTAGCAATACAAGGAAAAGCAGAAAGCCTCCAGCTAAACACCCTGAAAAGCGAGGGTGCAATCACCATATAAGCTAATGTCACACTATGGCCTGGAAGGGGGAATGCCTTACAAATCTCCTGTGCTCTGAGGGGAGTCACCCCTAGATCCACAGCGTATTGCACCATTGGTGCCTGCATTCTGCTCCTGTGCCCAGCCTTGCAGAGGGTCCTGGCAGCCTGCGAATGGATACCGCTGCAGCCAGCCCATGGGGGAGAGAGGAGAGAATCAGCTCCCACGTGCCTGGCAATGGACCCCCAAGCAGCACTGGCTTATGGGTTTGTATCCAATGTGGTTATTCGATTGCAAGAGTAACACACACTGTTGTGTGTGTGGCTGTGTGTGTGAGAACAGCGGCTCGCACAATACTGTGGGTGCATGTTTGTATAAGAGAGAATGTTGCCTCATACCAGTGTGTGTGTGTGTGTGAGAGAGAGAGAGAACAGCAGCTCACACAGTACAGCATGTGTGTATGTGTAGTTGTGAGTGAGAACAGTGGCTCACGAAATTCTGGGGGTGGCTGTCGGTGAATGAGAGCAACAGACGACAACCAGGATTCACAGGGCGTGGGACAAAACTGAACAGAGATTCCACCCACCCCAGTTCTGGTGCCCAGCCCCCACCTCTTTCCTAGTCCTTACTTTTCACTTCCCTTGACTCCAGCTTGTTTGTTTAACAGAGACATTTCTTCCCCCAGAGTTGGAACCAGTAAAATCATTTCAACTGATAAAAAAAAAAAAAAAAGAAAGAAGTCATGTCAAATTTCAAAATCATTTTTGTTGTGTCGGTTTTGAAAATGATTATTTTTGTGGGCTTTCTTTTTCAATTTTCTGTGATCAATACAATCTACTGAAAACATACTTTTGCCTCTCCCGGTCTCCCCTTTTTTTGCTTTGTTTTGCCACTCTGTAACTTTTGATTGGCTCACTTAGTCACACGGTGAGAGAGATTTTAATTTTTTTTCCAAATCACTATACATTTCCCATTGTTTCTGAAGTCAACTGTGTCCGTCTCTCCGCTCAGACGTGCAGCAGAAAGACAGTGAGACTCACTGTCAGAGAAAGCTCATGCCAAATAATCACACAGAGATGAATAAAATGAGGCTCCCTCCCCGTGGGAGCCAGCTCTCTGCTTTGGGCAGAGAAACACAGGCATTGCCAGACTGGATCAGGCCGATGGTCCATCTAGCCCAGTATCCTGCCTCCGACCGCGTTCGGCGCCAGATGCTTCAAAGGAAGGTGAAACAATTCCCAGGCAGGTGGATGTGGGATCTGCCCCCCGCCCCCACATACACACCATTAGCACCAAATGCACCATTGCAGCAGGGCAATATTATTGTTCAGTGCTCCCTCTGCTCTTCCCCAAATGACTGCATTGGCCTCTCTGCTGGTTTTAACATCACCCATTGCCAGAAGGAAGCCAAGTCAGGCTGGGTTTGTGCTCCAGGCTTTAGGGCTCCCACCAGCCAAGCCAGGAGAACCGCATTGAACCTAACTAGAGACATCTGTGTATTTCCCCAGCTTTTTGCATTCTGTCCCCTCTCCCATGCTATGGAACGAGGCAGAGCAAGTGAGAATGACTCTCTCCCACACCTGTCTCCCCTCCCCATCGGGACACGCATTCGATAGGGGAAACTTTCCCCCCCGCTGTTTAAAACCTTCATCTGGTCAGTGTCAATGGCCAAAGCCTCAAAAGCCAAGTTGTTGTCACTAAATCAAAACTGATGCACTTTAAACCTGCTAGAGCTGCGGTGGGCTGCTTAGGGATTCTGGATGACACTGCGCACTCTGCATGTCTGTTTCAGGCTGCAAACTCCATTTTGCTTGTAAGGCAGGTCTTACTAATCTTCTTAATCTTTCTATTCTTGCCTCCCCTTTGGACTAAAATGCCAAGGTGGTAGAGGGCTGACAACAGCAGGCCCTTAAATTTGGATGAGCACTCTTGAAGAAGAAGCTACCACCCAGTACAAAGAAATAGCTACCACCCAGCCCGGACCAGTTGTTTAAGTCTGAACTCCAGGCGGTGGCAACTTAGCAGCAGTCACCTGGCAAAGGTTATAAAAGCAGATCTAGCAGCCCCCCCTCCCCTTAAAAGAGATCAGAAAGACTGAGTTCTGCAGAAGAAGTCATAGCAGGAGGAGAGGAAGGATCGTCCATTCCTTAGAGGATGCTGCCCAAAGAATGGTGAGGAAACTGAGGCAGAGAAACACAGGTACGTGTTTCATTGTTTTGCCGGGATCTGTGCTTTTTGCGCGCTAAGTGAATCGTAGCTGTTTAGAAATCTTTGCAAAGTCTGTGAGCCCACGGACTTCACCTCCCCCTAAAGAGTTAAACTGTAAACCCAGGGTGCCCCCAAGGATGGAGCTCTGGGGAAGTGTGTATTTAAGTTTGTGGGGTAGAGGGGAGTCAATACTGGTTCTGGGGCTTAGGGCATCTGGGCTGTTTGCTCCCTTTTCTGTGAGAGGCTAACAAAATGGGGGCCTCCGCCCAGGAAATGGGGGCAGTAATAACAACACTTACCTGCCTCACCGCTATGTTGTGAGCTTCATTTCAGGCACTGGTTCGTGGCTGTAATGTGCTTGGGGGCCCTTGCCTGCAAGATGCTCTCTGAGGCCTGGATCCTTCATCTTTAAAGTTGGCGTGGGGGGATCCCTATTGATTTGAATCAGAGCAGGATCAGGCTCCAATTGCACAGTATCTGAAGTGCTCTCCTCCCTGCTCTTGGCTTGCTGAGCAAACAGCAGTGTCAGGGAGGAAGACTTTTCCTGTAACTGAGGAAAATAACTTGGAAGGAATTTTCTGACAGGAATTTCTCCACACTGCTCTGCATAACTCCTCAGTCCTCCCATACTACATAATGGTTTTTACTGAAATGGAAGCAAGTTGAAAAGAAAGGTGAATTTAACAGGGCTACAGAGGTTTTTGTCCCACCACTTCCCTCCCGGTACACTCCCGCACTATGGATCTGAAACAGCCTGGGGCTGAAGGCTAGAGGCCAGATTCTCAAAAGTGCTCAGCGCCCCTTAGCTCCCGCTGTCCTCGCGGACGCTGCTCCTTTTTGAAAATTGGGCCACTTCATTTCGAGCGAGTTACAAAAGCACTCAGGGCCATATTTTCAAGTGCTCAGCACCTACAGCTGGGGGCAGATATTTCACAGGAAAAGAGCTCCCATTTAGGCTCTGAAATCAAGGACTGATTTTTCTAAAGAGCTCAGTGCCCGTTCTATTGATCCCTTTGAAAGATGGCCTGCATGGGGATGTAGGCCAGTTGTACGGTACATACTCTGGGCCCTGGGTTTAATTCGTGGCGTCTTTAGTTTTGAGAAAGCAGCATAGTCTAGTGGGTAGGGCACTGGACTGGGCCTCAGTTTCTCTTCCCTCCTACGCCTGTTGGATGTGCTGTAGCACAAACAGGAGTTAATTCAGGGAAGTCCTATGGCCTGTGTTGTACAGGAGATCAGACTAGGTGATCACAGTGGGCACCTCCTGGCCGTATGATTTATGAAAATTCAGCTGCTTTCTTTGGTGCCTAGACTTTCTCATTAGGTATCCATATATCTAGATGATACTTATAGAATGCAACCTTTTAAAAAAAATTACAGGTCTGTATGTATAATAAATGCCATGAAGATTAAATAGGGGAGCTGAACCTTGGATAAGATGAGAGACGAAGAAAGGAGAAAATAGTTTGCAGAAGGTTGCAGGTTTTTTCTTTTCACGTTACACAGCAACAGCAATCTCATGTGAGTACCCACTGAAAGGGGAAAGAGCGAATTAACAACCGGCGGCAGAAATCAGACATTGTAAAGATAAACTGAAAGATTTAGGGGACGGTTGATTGAGGTTAAGGCACTAGACTGGACTCAGGGCACTGGGCTTCAATTCCCCACATTGCCACACATTTCCTGCGTGAAGCTGCTCAGGTCCGGTTTTTCAAATGTGTTTATGGCCAGATTCGAAAGTGCTCAGCCCCCCCTGTTGAGCTGCGTGGATATCATAGAATCATAGAATATCAGGGTTGGAAGGGACCCCAGAAGGTCATCTAGTCCAACCCCCTGCTCGAAGCAGGACCAATTCCCAGTTAAATCATCCCAGCCAGGGCTTTGTCAAGCCTGACCTCTAAGGAAGGAGATTCTACCACCTCCCTAGGTAACGCATTCCAGTGTTTCACCACCCTCTTAGTGAAAAAGTTTTTCCTAATATCCAATCTAAACCTCCCCCATTGCAACTTGAGACCATTACTCCTCGTTCTGTCATCTGCTACCATTGAGAACAGTCTAGAGCCATCCTCTTTGGAACCCCCTTTCAGGTAGTTGAAAGCAGCTATCAAATCCCCCCTCATTCTTCTCTTCTGCAGACTAAACAATCCCAGCTCCCTCAGCCTCTCCTCATAAGTCATGTGCTCTAGACCCCTAATCATTTTTGTTGCCCTTATATAATATTTATATAATGCTTCTCATATAATTGTGGCCTCAAAGTCAGTGGGCCAGAATTTCACCCTCTGGTGCTGTTCTCTGTTTTACAAATGGGAATAAGGATGTTTCCTTTCCCCAGCATTCTCTGTCTTGTCTGTACCGACTGTAAACCCTTGGGGCAGGGTCTGTCTCTTTTGTCCTAGGGCACCTGACACAATGGGGCACTCATCTCCATCAAGGCCTCTTGCTGATACCGTAATATAAACTGATTGAAATTGCAGATCTCCGAGTCAAGAGCAAATGAGTAGATCTCGGACGAGAATTTGTCCCCAGATCTTTCAGATGAACAAATCCTTTATCTGTGGGGAACAAGTCCGGCGCTGCTGTCCTAAGCAATGGTACAACACAATGGCCAGGAAATAATTCTCTTGAATTCACTAGAAACCTTGCTGGAATCTAGGTCTGGATCCAGGTTGACTAAGGGTTGACAGTCCCCCTTTATTATTATTATTCAGCTCATGTTGGCCTGCATCTGGGAGATGTGCATAAGATCGGGAAGCCTTTAACCATCGCTCCCTCATGGCAAATGACATTAAACAAGGAGATCCAGTTGTCTTAGTCTCATTGAGAAATGTGCTTCCTTCTCACCTGTCAGCAAGCTATCATCACCCTTTTTTGGTGTTCATTAAAACCAGAATCTTTTTACCTTCCAAGAAGGGGAGTGTGACTGACTTTATTATCATAGGCCTATAAGGATCAAGTTTGCCACTTGACAGCTTCTTCCTTTAGTTTGTGTCGATTCTAACCACTCATGGAAGTGACCTAAATGTCATTGTGCTCCTTGCACCTTTGCTCCATGCACAGAATCGGTGGATGTTGTTCCCTACATCTTTACACCTGCTTTCCACTGGTGTAACCCCCTTGATTTCAGTGGAATTGGTTGTCCGTAGTTTTCTTTTAATCAACAACTCGAGTGAAATCTTAGCCCCACTGACGTTGATGTCAAAACCCTGTTGACTTCAGTAGGGTTAGGATTTTACCCTTCTCATTTTAGTTGAGCTATTTCATGTATTGCACATTGACTACCTTACTTTGCATGAAGTTGCATTGATTTCTGTGGGGCCACTCTCCAAGTAAGGTCGTATTTAACAGGGGTAAGGATGCCAGAATCTGGCCCATAGTGTATACAGACAGATTTTCAAAGAACTCAGCTCCCAGTTAAGCAGCTGACCTTCATGGGAGCTGCTGAGCATTCAGCCCTGCTGCCAATCTGGCCCTGGGCAGAGAATTTTAAAAATAACATTGAGCAGCACTTGATGTGGATCTGCGGTGCTTGGCAAACAAGGAACTGAATTAGATACATTAGCTAGAGAAATAATTTTACAAGTGACAAGTGGACCAATAGCTATTGACTATCCCGATTGGGTTTTGCAGGAAAATGCTTGGTAAAAGTAATGGGTACACTTCTAAACTCATTTGGGGCTTTGTGTGTTCTTCATTGGGAGTGATTGGAACTGCAGGAAGTAGGAACATAAAGCGCTGTGCCAAGGAAGCTGGCTTTCTTCTTTGCAGCAGCCTGATGCAAAGACACTCCACAAAATTGTTACAAGCCTTTTCTAATAGCGATAAAAAAGGAAACTCCATCAGAATTACCAGCCTCTGGAGGGTGCTTCCAAACATGATGTATTGCCAGTCTCTGTGTTAAGAATAATAATAAAAAAAAAAACACCCCTAGATATTATAAAAGCTGCTCTGATCCACTTGCTGGCATGCAGGAATAGAATAAGCATAAAAACGGAATTATAATGGCTTTTTAAAACTCCCCTCATTTTCCTTTTTCATTATTTTTAATATCCCATTAAGGGGGAAATTTAGGTTTGAGAGGGGAAAGTAAAGAAGCTGAAATCTTCTATTCCGATGCTGGCAGGTAGATGCAATTCTTCACCATGCATAGGGCAAAGGACTTCTTTCAGGGCCGTATTCTGACACACTCATTCACGTTGAATATCTCGGGAGTGGTTCCTTGGAAGGCAGTAGGAATGTTTGGAGTAAGGTGCTGTCCAATGGGAGCAACTGGCCCTCTGTCTCTCCCATTCTGCAGGTGTCTCTTTTTGGTCTTTCTCTGCTTTGGGTTGATGGCTTACATAGTCATGTCCTGGATGAGCACAATAAGCCACAGGGTAGATGATATAGTTTGAAGACTGTGTGGCCTAATGGATAGGGTATTGGTGTGGGAGCCAGGAGAGCTGGGTTCTACTCCCGGCCTTATATGTGACCTTGGGCAGTCCACTCCACCTTTCTGTGCCGCTGTTTACCCTCCTGTCATCTGAGAATGAGGCCTGGACTCTCTCTCTGTATGTGTATGTACAGCCTGGTCGTGGCTGTGATCTTGGTCTGGCCTCTAACTGCTGCTGTGAATCACAGGAGGACTCCAGCATCCCAGGGTGTCAGTCCGGTACCTTTCCTGAGCTCTAAACCCACTGTCGATTGTGAAGACTGTCGCGTCTCCATCACCTTGCCCCGCCTATCACTCTGAGGAGATGTTGTCTTTACGGCTGACTGACAGCTTTGCGTTTCTGCCTGGGTTGAATATGCCACTATGTCACCTACTCCAATGATTAGCTCCCTGTGCGGCTTGACCCCTGTTTAAACACTCGGCTCCGCTTAGATGGCAGGGAGGTGCTCGGGCAGTTCTGCGTGGCGCTCCCAGGGCTCCCATTCTCTGCGTAGTGTGTTTCTCTGCCTTGTGCAGGCAAGAGTGAAGGCTGTAGTTACTTAGGACTAGACTGGGACTCGGATTACAGGAAGGAAGGAAGGAGAACACCCCAGCCTTACATCCTACATGGGCTTCTGGGATTGCGGTCTGGCCACGCAGGAGTCAGCAGACGCTGCATCCTGGAGGAACCCTGGGTGGGGAGTGGTAGGGAATAAGCAGAGCCCCACTACTCACCTGCCATTTGGCCAGGAGTAAATTACTACTACTGTCTTAGAAACAAGGAGAGAGGTGGAATTGTGACTTGCGGGGGTCTGAGTCACAGTGCCTTTTGGGGAAGGGCAGTCCATGCCTCCTGTGCCTAAAGGTGTGGTCTAGCCCCGCAGGAAGCAGTCAGTAAAGCAGACCTGAAGATCTCCACATGGAGAAGGCCCCCTCTGCCCATGTGGCACCGCTCAGAGGGGCCGCTACTCCTCACAGTCCTGGATAGTGCTGTTGCTTTATTCAGAGCAGGATGGGGGGGGTTTGGTACAAGTTTCCTCCGTTGAGCTCTGCTCCTGTTAATATTGACTGAAAACCAATTTGCCCCCAATTGCGCAAATGTGAATCAATACAGCTGTTGACTTAGGTGAGTGGTACAGGATCTAATAAAAAGTGCACACATGGCATTTCCCAGACCTGTCACCCAAGTCATTAGCAGGCTGTAAAAGAGTCTATGGAAATTCCTATTCCCGCCTTTATTTATTCTTAAAGACTTCCAGGGGGCTCATTTCCAGTGCCTTCAAAGCTGGCAGCTAGTGCAAATACAGAGGCGAAATCCCTCAGCAGAGTCTTTTGTTTGTTGCCTGATAAATTGGGGGGATGGGAGGGAGAAAGCTTGGCATTTTTATGATTGCAAATTCAAGGAAACACATTTCAGGTGGTGGGGTTTTTAAATGCTAAATTGTTTACTTTATCTTGAAAAGCAGCATTAATTGAAACAGGCAGGCGGGTCCCACAAGACAAGGTTATCTTTATTTCAGGAATCATCATTCTGAGGTAAAGAAAAGCCTTTTTCTCATTTGCTCTAGCTGGTAATGTGAAGTTTTTGAATGAGAATTAACCCTATGAAGCAGCCAAGCCCTTTGTATCAACTCACGCAGCCGAATAAAAGTCTAGACGGCTCAATGGCAAACGGAGACGTATCTGTGTCCCCATGGTTTTCTATCAGGATTAGTAAAACTATAAGAAACTTACACACAAAGCATTCTCCCATCTTGACTGCATTTTAATGAGCCGCTTATGCTAAGCAAGCCCTTGCCATTGTCCTGATGTTACAGGGGGTAATCAGGAAGCGCACGGCTACTAAACTGATAAACAGGTGAATCCACTGTGAACCTAGAGCAATTTCCATGTCTTCATGTGGAATGTTTTGCATATCAATATACATAGGAGCCCTGAGATATTCCTATTGACGTGATAAGATAGATCAAAGGGAGAAAGGAGTTGGGGATTTTGAAAGAAAGCTCTGAGATTCCATGAAAGTTGGGCCGTGTGGGCTGGGGGATGGAATGGGAATGGAACTAGGAACTCTTAAGTATTTCAAGCTGAAGGGCATGTAACAATATCTTCAATGAGACAGGAGTCGGAAAGGACAGTGTATTTATTGATGTGAAGAAAGCATATGGCTTGGTTCCATGGGAGCTGATGTTTGGAGTACTGAGGTGGTAGGAGTGGGACTTCTAGAAGTGCGAGGGATAGACGAGTCAAGAGGTAAGGTGGCAACAATACCTGGAGTTCCGTGGAGGTTTGAAGTGATGGTGGCATTGACACAAGGCAGTGTGCTGAGTCCACTTCTTGTCATCCTGGTTATAGAGTGAATTAGTAGGAGAATCAAGCAAAGCAAGTATGGAAGGAAGCGGACAGCAAGAAAGGACATGGAAGACTGAGGATATGATGGAAATCATCTGCCAAGAGAAGTTTTAGGAGAAAAGAACTTGAACTCCAAGACCTATGAATGGGTGCCATGGACAGGAAGGAGTGGCAAAGGATCATGGGTGTGATGATGGCAGACCAGGTGCCAGCTCATGCCAAAGTCACCATGTCTCAATTGAACACTGATAGAAATTTAGCTGGAATCAGTCTGACTCGCATGTTAATACTGTTAAAATAGGCATTAGACTTATAAGAATGTGTTTAGTGTTTTGACTTTATTGTATGCTTGTGAGTTGCTGCCTGCATTAATCTCACTTATAACATCTGCATCCCATATTGTGAGGTAATATTTGAGTGGTTGTAATGTGAGCCTCCAATCGTCAGACAGGAGAGAAACATTAAAAAGTGTGAAGTTCAGATCATCAATAGAAGGTGTTACATCCTTCCCAACAGGAAGGGTCCATTGACACAAGACAGACTATTGCAGGATGTTAAAGAGGAAAAAAGACTTCGTTGTTCTGCCCTCACCCCCCTGGTCCCCAAAGATGAGTCATGAAAGTTGATTCCTCCCCACCAGCAAGTTTGCAGCTCAGAGCTCATGGCGGGAGGGGGATAAACCCCCTCCCCGCAAGTTTCCTTTTCCTATTTAATAAATCTTTATATAGTTTCTTATAGGATTGACTCCAGGTGTTGTTGTTTTGGGTGTGAAATCTAAGGTGCAATTGACCTGGGGTAAGTGACTGGTCCTTTGGGACAGGGACTAACCAGAATATTACCGTAATCCTTGGTATAAGGGGCCATCTGTCACAAACGGACACTCACCTGGGGTAGCGAGACAGAGAGGAGTACCCAGGGGGACTGTCTGTGTCTCCATGTTCAGGCTGCTGCAGGGCCTGAGGAGATGACACTTGAAGACCGGTTGGCTGTGAGTCTTGTCCTTAGATTTCACCAATCACCGCAGGCAGCATAAGAGTGGGCTTCTCCGACCCCTTGTATATGGGGAAAAGAGTCAAGAAATGAAAAGTCTAACATAGGTCTCAGGTAACATCTTTTTAATGATCCAACCCTGCTCCCCTCATCGGCTTTGGAACAAGCAAGAGAGAGACAGCTCCTAACGAATCTGTCCCATGCTTTGTATGAGGACAGGGACGCTTCCGAACAGGACATAGAGTTTGAGCCTGCACCCCAAAAGTCAGCAGCAGTTGTGCTTCTGACGTCCGTGAGGAACAGGCCGAATAGGATGTGTTCAATAAAGCTGCTAGACCCGGGACCTCAAAGGATCCCGTGGGAGTTAAAGGATGCTAAATAAGCACCTGAGGGTCTGGAGCCTAATTCATGGCTCTGATTTTTCAAAGGCGCTTAAGACTTAGGCACCCATTGGTTTTCCACAGGAATTGGGTGCCTAACTCCTTCAGCTCCTTTGACAATCACCCCCCACATTCATGTACAAGAATTGATACTGACCTCTCCATGCTGGTGTAAATCAGGAATAACTCCACTGAAGCCAGTGGAGTAACACCAGTTTAAAAACAAACAAACAAACAAAAAACCCTGGTGTGAGCTGAGAATCACGTGCACCATTTTTGTCACTGCAGAATCTAACTCAGACTTCTATGACTGTGGCACGTAAATGATTCGGGGTGAATTTGACCCAATACATTAATTCAGAACACCTGGACAACTGAGCCACTCCATACCTGAATCTGACCTGGTGTATTAATGTCGTGACAAGCGAATCAGTTCTTCCGTGCTGCAATGAAACCATGCTCACCAACCTCCTCCCTGTGGCACTGCAGAACCCCTTTAGATGTAGTCAACTCTGACACCCTGCTTTTAAATCTGTGAGGGAGACTTTTACCACGTTCTTTTACTGGCGTGGTTGGAAAAAGCTTCAGTTTCCAGGAGGCGCTTTACAGCCCAGCAGAATAAACGAGAACCATTTCTGTGCCTCTGCAACACTGGAGTGGAAAAGAATTTAACCACCCCTAATGCTGCTCCTCACTGCTCCCCCCTCACCCCCCCCCAACCCTTGAAGTTTCTCTAATTACGATACACATGCTTCCAAGTGTGCATTTTTAATAACATATCAAGTGCCAAAGGTCAGGCCTTATTTGCATGAAAATAAGAAGCAAGAAGGAAAGGCACAATCAGATGTAAATATCAAAGGGGAAATGTTAATAAAAGGGGCCCCCACCAACAAAAGGGTTTACCCTGGTCCATTGAAAGCTGTTGATTATTCATTTTGTACACTTGTAAGCAAATTCAAATCACAGCTGAAAGTGAAATGCTTTCAGGAGCCTGAAACAGAAGGAAGCAACTGCCCTCAGAGTTTAATGAAAGCCTTGACAAAGATTACATGCGTAGTTACTTAGTTACTGAAATCAGGGATGCCGCTGGGGTTTAGATCCTGTGTTCAAGAACTCCTCAGTGCTCTTGAATTTCATATTGAGAACAGTCCTGCTATGGAGAGGAGAAAAAATCCCAGTGCACATCGCGTGGCATCATTCACACATGGGAGCCGCACAGCGGATGAGGGCACGGAGGGTAATTAGAGATTCAGTGTTTTGTTGTTTTTGTTTTAATTTTGTACATTTTTTTGCATTCAAGGTTTAAAGAGCCGAAGGAACACAATCTCAGGTCACTACTATTTACCTCTTTGATTGCAAATTTAAATAGTAGCTGTTATTGACAGCAGTTCTGCCCTGGTGAGAACACCTTAATTTAATTCTGTACTGAGCATTATTGGAACACATACCAGACAACTGTATTTATACCCAGCTACCGGGTATGTGTGTGTGAATCTGAAATGTAATGGAGAGCAATGGGTAAGTTTAAAAAAATAAAATACAAAACCAACCAATATTTCGGGGGGGATGCTATTGAGTCCTCTACACCTCCCCGAATAAACTTTCTTGATGACATAGGCCCAGATCCTCAAAGGCATTTAGGTGTCTAACTCACTGATTTCAATACTTAAATATCTTATTGTATCTGGGACCTTTGGGCCTAATCTAATGCCAATGGACTTCAAGCTCAGCGTCTCAGCAGGTGGAAATGGTCCTAGCGCCATTGAAGTCAATGGAGTGAGAACCATTTCCACCAGCTGAGGATCTGCCCTGAGAAGTGTCTCCTGATCAGTTGCAAAGACCATGGTAACTGCTGTGTGCTGTTCTTGTGGGAAAGGGAGTTGCACGATGCTGATGAGTGCCAAGAAAACAAGGCCAGCCCTTCCCTCCATGTGGCGACACTCACCAAGTGAGTGTCCCAGTACAAAGAAGAGTCTTTGAAATTGCATATTAATGAAGCTCTTAATTTTTAACCACCCACCTAGATATTGCAGTATTTGAAATGCCTGAGGGAGCTGGATTGATAGATCTGATCCAAGCTCCCAATCAGAAAGGATGGAAGTGGGAGATGAAATGAAGAGCATCATTTGACCTTGTCTTCGGTTCAGTAAATGCCTTTTCCTTTTTGAAACCGTTAATTGCAACAGAAAATGAATAAATTCATTCCTAATACCACTTTTCCACATACGCTGTTTAGGTCTTCCTACAGGAAAGCATCCCTATTCAAGCAAATATTTAAGCACATGCTTAACTTGTAGCAGTTGCCTACGTGCCATTGACTTCAATGGGATTTAAGCACACTTGTAAGTATTTCTTTGACTCAGGATAACAGTTAACCAAATTACAAGTGAGTAAAATGCCATTTCAAGAGACAGACAGACCAGAGGCATGAATTTCTAGCCTACTGGTTGAATGCAGAATTACCATAGAAGAAAGTCCAATACACTGTTTACCCATGTCTGCCTTGGCTAACTTTGCACTCAACTCCTAATTCTGTTATGGGGGAAAAAGGTCAAGTTGTACATTTTGCCCACCAGCCATAACCTCCACCCCTCTCCCACAGACAAACAATCTCAAATATAATTATCTCTTGCAGATTCAGCAGAATCACTAACCATTAGCTCTGTGGTATAATGAAAGCATTTGAGAAATCCCTGTTCAGAAGCGTATGAGCTATGTGAAGCTGTATAAAACTAAGGGACCAAGGAGATGGCATGATAATAAATATAGGTTTCAGAGTAACAGCCGTGTTAGTCTGTATTCGCAAAAAGAAAAGGAGTACTTGTGGCACCTTAGAGACTAACCAATTTATTTGAGCATAAGCTTTTGTGAGCTTTATTGCATCATTTATTGTGAGCATCCGATGAAGTGAGCTGTAGCTCACGAAAGCTTATGCTCAAATAAATTGGTTAGTCTCTAAGGTGCCACAAGTACTCCTTTTCTTTTATATAGTGCATCAAAAACAAGCTGTCAGCTGTAGAGCTTGACTATATCTCTGATTTTTGGAAGCATGTGAAGACCATGCTAGATTTAATCACACCTATAAGTCACAGTAAAAGTCAAGTGGTTTAAGGAAGATACATTGAACAGCCCTGTCTCTCGTCATTATGGGATTACAGAGCCCATATGGCATATAGTAGCTAAAGTGATGCTGGTTGTGAGTGTATAGTCTGTATCCTTCCAATAGTGTAGAGGGTTCCTGATGCTTTCTGAATAAATGTCATCAACATATTTTAATTCAAGTGACCTCCAGCTGTGAAAATGGTCCCATGGGGCAGAAAAGACAAATTAACGCCAGTTTGTGTCTAGGTTTCCTAATTAACTGATCTATATTGATGCAGGAGAGAAGAGTAAATTGCAGCAGTTCCTTGCTCACTTCCTTTTGGGTTCTGATTAGTCAAGGGGACTTGAATTTTCATCTTCAGCTTTGTTACAAGCACCAGAGTTGCCATCAGAATTAAACTGGAAATCTTGCGCAAGGGGCATCTGATGGAATCTCTGGCTAAAAACAAGTGGGCTAATTGCATGTGAATTATAGATGGAGATTAGAGGTGCATGTCTGGTGGGATGGGGAGGGGCTGAGAATAAGTGATAGACCACTATTCCAATCAAAGGAGAAACCAATGTCCCACCATAAGAAACATTTGAAAAAGTCCTGGGGGATCAGCTGGATTTAAATTTCTCACAGCAAAACCACCGGCAAGTTCTAGGATAATGTTGTGGCTGTCTATACAGTCCGTTGTCAGGAACCCAGCTAATTGTTATGGTAAATGGAGGAGAGCTCTCCTAATGACAAAATAAAACCATCCCCAATGAGGGGCAGTAGCTTCATCAGCAGGAGAGTGTCTCCCACTGATGAAGCAGTGTCCACACCGGCGCTTTTCGTTGTCAAAACTTTTGTCGTTCAGGATGTGTGGGGTGGTTGGTTTTTTTTGTTTTCATACCCCTGAGCGACAAAAGTTTTAACCACAAAAGAGCAGTGTAGACACAGCCTTAGATTAAATCTCAGGACAAACTTCCTAACTAAGAACAGCAGCACAATGGAACAGACAACAGACTGCCTAGGGAGGTTGTGGTCGGAAGCTGGAGGTTTTCAAAAGGAGGCTTGATAGCCATCTTGGATGGTTTAGGCACAACAAATCCTGCATCTTGGCAGGGGTTAGACTAGATGACCCTTGCAGTTCCTTCTAACCCTATGGTTCTATGATTCTATGAATAAGGCTTTCCTTTTAACAACATCCCTTGTTCCATTCATTTTGGCTGGAGAGATTATTTAGAGGGACTCCCCCACCCCCCGAATTTGACAGTCTTTTAGGGGGTATTAAAGATGGTAATAACTATCCTTTGTGCGCAAAAGAGAGGAAGTTAGTTGAGATGGCCTTGGGCTGCCATTGTTGAAGTCCAATCCCGTTTCCTAGAAGACCCAACAAGACGGACACATTCAAAAGGAAGAGAAAAAAGCACAGGAAAGAAAGAAAATGCAGCTTCTTTCTGTGGTGTTGTGTCTTGATTGCAGCCTACCTGCTGGAAAAACAAAAGCATGGCACATGGTCTTATTAGCCCCTCTGGAAAACTTGTACCAGCATTGCACTGACTTGTATTGCTTTTAGCTCCTTCATTCTAGTCAGAGGCTTACAGCAGTGTTGCTAAATACACAGTCTTGGCCACGCTGTTACTAGACAGAAGGAAAAAGGTGAGGGATCGGAAAGAGAAAAAATAAGGTGGGGAAGGAAAGGAATAGAACTGCGGGAGACAATGACTCACATTTCACTTGGTCATTGGGATTCAGCTGAAAGTAGTAATGTCATCTGAGTGCCTCTCTCTCTCTCTGTCCTGGTCTGCTTAGAACATCTCTCAGGATCAGGGTCATGAAGGCCCAACGGTGTAACTGTAGATCTGGGATCCCAGGAGACAGTGGGAGAGGCAACCATAATGGTGAAGCTTACTCCTTTCTGTTTTCCCAGCCATCAGCTAGCCACCATCCACAGCTGTCTGTATTTGCCCCACAAAATGCCCTTTAAGAACACCCCAAGAGAGTGGTAGGTGGAATAGCCCATCCCCTCATACGGTTCACCGGTTACACCTAATTGCTGACACACCAATTTTGGTGCATTGACTTCTGGTTGCATACTTCTCGTTTAGCAGGAGTGATCTGAACACAGTCCTTGAGTTATAGCAGGAGTCCTTTCTGTTTAGACTAGTTTAGTTCTTTCGTCTCCCTTTTCCCATCAACATTCATTGTTCTAGGTTATTGTGACACCTGTCTACTTCCTGCAGTTAGGCCCGGTTGGCCTACGCAAATTGTGAACCTAACACATTAGGTCACTGCATTACCCATGACACCCCTACCCCCACATGCCTCTCCCCCCCCCATGAGATGCCCTGTTACTAGAAGTCCACATATGAAGTCTCAGCCCCCCCGAGTAGTCTGAGGTGACAATTATAGATACTTTCCCTTCGGCCTATGCTTGCAGGTGCACAGGGCTCTGCGCGCACACACTCACATCCCATCTGTGTCACCAATGGCCTGCTGTCCTCCCTACATGTTCTCACCTTCAGTTATCATCTCCAGGCTCAAGTCTATTGAGCTTCTTGAGGTTAGTTATTGTTACATGTAGAGGAGGCTTTTCGCAGGTGGAGGGGATATTGGGTAGGAGGACCCACATCTTAATTCATTTAGGGGCCTGTGAAAGGCAGAACAGGACAGAACTGTCCACCTTAATGGGTCTGGACATACGACCCCCAAGACCCTGACAGAGATAATTAATTTCATATTTCCTAGGGCCAGATTGTGGAACCCTTAATTCCCCCTGCAGAGCACTTACTCCCTGAAACAGTCCTGACGATTTCAATGAGATTACTCAGGTGAGTAACTGCTCCCTGGGGCATATAATTGATTCAAAATATGCCCCCAAATTAGCTGGAGTAAACAAGAACCAGATTAGAAGATGTGTCTGAGTGGGAGCCGGCCAAACAAGAAACTATGGCACCAATGCAATGGTAGCTGTTTCCCGCCTCTTCTATTGAACCCCTATTGTCCAATTCATTTTCCCATGACACTCAATTAAGAAATAATTGAGAGTAAGAAATGAATTTTGCCGTTGGATAATGATTACATTTATACAGTGTCCTCTTTTGGGCAGTGCAGGGTCAAGTGGGAATGGAGTAGTTATTTATCTGCCAGGGATTAGCATGATTTGCCAGCCTCAATTATAAATTACAATGCACATGTTGCTGAACTCTTGGTGCTCTGCACGAGTTTCATGCTAATCCTGTTCTGTAACTGGCAGCGCTGAGAGCAAGAACCGAACTTGCAAATGCAGGTGGTGGGAGTTTGACCCAAAGCTAAGCCACCAAGGGGAGAGGAGTGGATGGAATAAATACAGCCATCTCACAGTGAACCTAAACGGTAATGAAACTGGATGGTGCTCTGTTAATTCTGGGCCAGATTTTGGCTTTGCCACAAGCCCTGTCTATGGGGCAGGGTGTAGCAGTGCTGGGCTGGAAGAAGACCCTGGGTCAATCAAAACTTGCCTCCTAGTTTCCCCTTGCTCTGGGGGGAATGTACCCTGCACTCACCCATGTATATTTCCCTGCCTGATAGCACAGCTGTGTTAGTCAGTGCATTGTGGGTAGGAGGAGAGTTGAGTTCCACCCACCTGAGCAGGAGGGGAAGTGGTAGCTCTGCAGATACAGCTTCCCCACGGTGCTGCTAACCAGGATACGTATTACGTATGCATAGAGGGCACTGTAGTTTTATGGAGGGGAATGGACTCGCCAGGAGGTGCTGCTGTTCGTACCTGTGAGCTGCTGTCTAGGGAGGAAGGGATTTCCTCCTTGCTGCCAGGCAGTGGTCTGTAGTTTTGCTGTTCCTGATGAAACAAAGGAAGAGTTCACTGTTGCCGCTGACTGTGGGTGATTGCAAGTTCCTCACCACACAAATACAATACCTATTTTTTTCTGGCAATGAGGACGGGATCCTGTTGAAGATTAAAAAGAAGCAGCGGGATTCTGGAACCAGCCCAGTAGAAAAACATGATTTCAAGAACGACCAGAAAGCATTCGAGTTTGAAGACACCATCTTGGAATCTGAACCAGTGTTGTTCGCCAGTAACTTGAAATGGCCATCCTGGGACACACTGCGGACTTTGATGTAAGTCAACTTGAACCATGGGATTCTTATTCAGAAAGATTTTTCTTATTATCTTGAATCCAATAAAACTGATGACTGAACAATAACAGGCAATTGTCTTGGCAGTCTGTGGGGCCAAGAGATTTGATGTTATACAATCATTAGTTGTGCCTGCTTTGCACAAGACCAATATATACAATGAAATTGTAGCTTTGCTTAAGGCACATTTCTCACCTATGCCAGCTGTCATTGTTCGGAGACTTCAGTTTCATAAACGAAATCAGGGCATTGCCGCCTATATTCTCAAGCTGTGTTGAATCACCTAACATAGTAACTTTTGTAATATTCTTGACATACTGTGAGATCGCCTTATCTATGGATTTCAGAACAAAGTGCTTCAATGCCGTCTCTTTGCTGAGCCAAATTTGACATTCACCATCATTCAGCAAAAGGCCTTGGCCACCGAAACAGCGTCACTGAACATTAAGGAAATTTGTGTGGAAAGGAAATTCAGTAATTGACAAAAGAAAGGTCACATTGAGTGACTCTGCCGATCGAAGGTCAACAGCGTGAAGCAAAAGGACCATGAGAAGCATTCTCTTCCTCAAGCATCAAACAAACTTGACACTTCCTTTAACAATGGTGTGGAGAAGCTTTACCACATTCAGAATGTCCACAAGAAGGAATCTTGAGGTTCTGAAATGTTCACAACAGTGCTCATCAATGGCCATGAATGAGATATAGAAGTTGACTCTGGTTCTTGAGTGCCAATTATTAATGGAGACACATTCAGACTTTTTTTTTCCACATTGTCCTACCAAGTTGTCAAGTCTGGCACACAACCTTTAAGACTACAATGGACAAAATGTCAACCTCGTTGGAAGCTGTGATGTGAATGTTTCTTACGGCTCTTTCTGTGGAAGATTTACTTTTATGGCAATGAGAGGCAATGTAAAAGTCTTTCTTAGGTAGAAAGAAATTGGTTCACACAATTGGGAATCTGTGTCCAAGGCATCCATAACATCAACAAAGAGTAACTACTAAAAATAATTGACAAATACCCTCAAGTGTTTTCTGAAGAATTGGAAGCTTATAAGGGACCACCTGTATCTTACCATCTTGATTCAAGAGTTGTGTCAATCCACATGAAGGTCAGGAATGTACCATTTGCCCTGTGTCTGAAGACTGACACAGAGCTAGAGGGTATTGTTGCACAGGAAATCCTTGAGCCAGTTGTACATACAAAATGGGATATCCCAATCATACCTGTACTCAAGCCAAATGGTGATGTGTGAATCTGGAGAGATTATAAGTGCACTGGAACAAGGCACTGAAACATGTCTGCTGTTAACCAAATGCTTACTGTTCTTGCTGGAGGAAAAGTCATTGCAAAATTCGACCTTGCCCAAGTGTATCAACAACTGATTGTTGATGTAGATGTTCAGATGATTATTACTCATTAAGGAGCATTTCTAGTCAAGCGTCTCCAGTTTGGAATTTCCATTGCACCGGGAATGTTACAATGCTTCATGGAAACACAACTTTCCAGAATTCCAGGCTCTGTACCATATTTTGATGACGTCCTGATTATGGGATCAATTGAGGATGAACTTGCCAAGCAACTTCAAGAAGTCTTGTGCAGATTCGAGAAGTCAGGCATTCAAGTCAAGAAGGAAAAATGTGAAATTGGAGTTACAAGTGTCACCTTCTTGGGCCGTCACATCAATGCATCTGGTATCCACCCAACACAAAACAAGTTATGCGCAATCCATGATGCCCTGACCCAAAATCCAAACATGAACTTCAAGTGTTCCTTGGATTGGTCAACTTCTACCACAGTTTTCTTCCAAAAAGGGCAACAGTCACTGAACTTCTTTGTCTTCTTGACAAAGGAGTTCCATGAAAATGGACTTGCCAGCATGCAGAAGCTTTTGAGAATGTCAAGGAGTTACTAATGCCTGACTCCGTCCTCATCCGCTACAATGAACAGAGGCCATTGATAATTACCTGTCATGCATCACCTTATGGTGACAGACTTGTTCTCAGCCATCCCTGAGGTACCTCGTGCCTACTATTCAAGAACCTTAACATCAACAGAGAGAAACTATGCACAAATTGATAAAGACGCACTCCCTATCATTGCTGCAGTCAAGAAATTCTACAATTGCATCTATGGCTCTGCATTTGAGATTCAAACTGATCACAAACCACTTCTAAGAATTCTCTCCCATAACAAGCTGACACCTCTGGTCATGTCACCATGAGTGCACCAATGGATTGTCATGCTAAGTGCTTACGACTACACACGTGTCTACCCACAAGGAATTTTCATCCTCAATGCCAATACACTGAGCCAAATGCTGCTACAGATGCTGGCTTGTGCCGTTACTCCTTCAAATGAAGTTTTGATGTTGGAATTGTTCCCTGATCTGCATCTTAAGGCCGACCAGGTCACAAAAATGACTGCCAAGGATCTGATACTGGCATATGTTCTCAACTGGGAGAGGATGTGTGTGGAGAGGATGGCCACCTGGGAAGCTGCCTATGGAGGTCACACAATTTTTAAAATGTCAACATGAGCTTTCCACCCATACAGGATGCCTCTGACAGCAACATTTTAGCACTATAGTTTGATGTAGGGAAATGTACTCACCAGGGGCGCTGTTGTTAGTACCCGTGAGTTGTCTAGAGCGGAAGGAATTTGCTCAGGATTCAGTTCTGCTTCCTCCTTGCTACCAGTTTTGCTGTAGTTTTTGCTGTTCCTGTCAAACCAAAATGAAAGAGTTCATTGTTGCCACTGACCGTGAGTGATTACATGAGTTCCTCACCACACAAATACAATACAGGTAGTTTCAGAGTAACAGTCGTGTTAGTCTGTATTCGCAAAAAGAAAAGGAGGACTTGTGGCACCTTAGAGACTAACCAATTTATTTGAGCATAAGCTTTCGTGAGCTACAGCTCACTTCATCGGATGCTCACAATAAATGATGCAATAAAGCTCACAAAAGCTTATGCTCAAATAAATTGGTTAGTCTCTAAGGTGCCACAAGTACTCCTTTTCTTTTTGCGAATACAGGTAGTGAATAAGGACGAATTAGACAGGTGAGAGTCTGACTTTTATTCTTTAATATACATCTGCTCCAACCCTTTATGGGACCAGAAACAGAAATACCAAACTACTGCAAGAAAGGCAGTTCTCCTAGGGCTGCATTGTATGCCATGCAGGGGCAGAAGGGCATGGAACCTCCTTACCCCCTTTGCATGGGTGCTTTAGAGACTGCTGGTCCTCCTCGTGTCCCCTAGGATGTGCTAGTTAGCCAAAAGGGGGCAAGAAAGAGGCAGGGCCATCATCCCACCCTGACACCCTCTCCTCACCAGCCTGCAGTGTATGGCCACAGTGTTACAGGGAGCATTATACGGCAGACATATGGCTGGCACAAAATTCCCACTCTGCCGCAAGAAAGTCCCAGCAAATTTATCTGGTCTCCATTACTCTAGTATCTCAGCACCTCACAGTCTTAAATGTATTTGCCCTCGAAACATCCCTTTTGGTAGGGAAGTGCAGTTATCCCCATTTCACGGGTGGAGAACTGAGGCCCAGAGACAGTAAGGCCAAACTTTTAAGGGTAGTTAGAGGTTCCCCTTCCTACTTTGAACTTGTCAGTGGCCCCTAAACTGTGGACTGGGCCAGCTAAAGAAGCAGATAAGCACCTATGTACCTTTAAGGATCTGCGCCTCAGTGACTTGCCCATGGAGTCGGGGGCAGAACTTGAACTTGGGTCTCTGGGGCTAGTGCCTTAACCGCTGGGCTGTGCTTCCACTCTAAACTGGGCAGCACAAAGAGCGTTCTAAAACCTGTGCCCCCAGCATGAGCGAGGAGAGACAGACAGACAGACCCTTTCTACTCCATTGTCCCAAATACAAGGGCGTGCCGGGGGAAATATTTCCTTACATGATCAGGAGCCATGAATACCTTCTCACTGGGAAATGGCCAGGCAAACCTGGCCTTGGGAGAAAGGAGGATGACTGTGTTATGTGGTAACCTGCCACTAGCTCAGGTACGGACAATAATGACGAATGAACCTCTGGGATCAGACCCCAAATGCTGTGCACGGCCTCTGCTGGGTAGCAGAGATTGCACCCGGGCAGCTCAAGGATCTGCCTTTTCTTTGCCCTTTGACGATGCGTGGAGAGCTTATCATGCCAATAACATCTTATTGCCTTGGCCCACACTGGGATGGTGCTGGGCTGAGACTGTCTCACCCATGCTCCTTCTGGTGCCTGCACGCCACCCAGTGAATGCCACTTCCTCCACCTCAGCACACCTTCTCTGGCTAGAAGCAGGAAGAGGCAATAATCTCATGTGAACAATTGTCCTTCTGAGAACTCCAGCGGATTTTGCAGATCCAAGAAGCGCGGATCCCGCAGCTACAGCTCAGTTAAGCATCAGCCCTGGAAATTCTGGGTGCTTTGTGAAAGCAATCCGCCCCGTCTGATTTTCAGCAAGCAGTTGAGCATTTCTCTAGCATCTGAAGGAAGCTTATTCGGACCATGGCTAATGAAAAAGATGTTTGCTTAGTGGCTAGAGCACTGGCCTGGGACTTCAGGAACCCTGGCTCTGCCATTGACCTGCTGAGTAATCTTGGGCAAATCACTTCCCCTGATCTGTGCCTCAGTTTCCCCATCTGTAAAATGGGGATAATGACACTAACTTCCTTTGTAGAGCACTTTAAGAGCCACTGATAAGTGCTGTATGTGAGCTAGGTGGTGTTATACTCACCTGCTCTTTCAAAATCTGTTGTCAGAGCTAACTATTGGTTTGTTTTGATCACAAGATTCAGCTTTCTTGGAAGCTGTTGACTGACCTATATCTTTTGTTGTAGAGGACTTATTTCCTTAAGGATTATTGTTTAACTATAGAAAAAGCCAATCTTCCATGATGTAGAGGAACTTTTCTGAGCTTGGCACACTTGACCAAACCAAAAGAAAAAAGCTGATTCTAAGCAGTAGCTATGTAAGTGTGTGCACAGGCGGGGGGGGGGGGGGGGGGGGAGGAGACAGAGTCCGATTCCTCTGTGGTGTAAACTTGTGTAGTTCTATCAGAACCAGGAGATTTACACCAGCTGAGCATTTGGTCCATCGCAGTGATTCTCATGAGAGAGGACGAAAGGAAAAGCTTACATTATGGGTTGTGTGGCAGCCCACAAACTGTTAATATAATAATCAGGCAGCGTGCAGGTGGGAAATATCTCTTTAATAACTGTGTGACCGCTCTCCTGACCTAAAATAATGCAGAGTCCAGAGGAGAGGTATTTGTGCCTGCTAGTCAGTTCTGTGATGTATCTGTTGGTTGGGTGGGTGGGGAGAAGAATTAGAAAACACATGAGATGGAATGCCCAGACATATTCTTCTTGAGCTACCAACAAAAGACATATTTATTACAAGAAAATTGAAATCCCATTGATTTGTCTTTTGATCCAATACATTTCAAGCTTGACATTTAAACATGAAACTCTGTACTCCAAAATTTAATCATTTTACTCCCAGAAAAATACATCTGAGAGCAGTGAAATAGTGGGTGATGTAACAATTCCCCCTCCCCATCTCCGTCCAGTCACCCATTGTAAGATGGCAGCAGACCTGCCTCTAGCTCTGCTCTGGCCATCTGGGCAGCACTAGGGCAAGTGATGGTTCTCATTTAATTCAGAGGCATTTAGTTCGAGCTGTGTCTTAATACCCCAGGGAGAACCCAGGGTTCTGATATTCTCAGTGGGGCCTCCTCCATCTCCAGGGCATAATCTGTCATCCCCTTAAGGAGGGTGCCCTCTCATTAAGGGCCTGGTTGCAGCCACACAAGAGAGTGAGAGTGATGCTAACCTCCATCTGTTCAAAAATCATGTCAGGCCCCAAACCGCCATGAGAGTGACTTAAAAATCCAGGACTATTTTAAAAAACAATGCATGTCGCCATGACATAATGTGAACAAGTAACGGTTAAACCCAGCTTTGTAACTGTCCCAGGACAGATTCAGTGCTAGGGCACCACTTACCGGCTGTTCTAGGGATTATCTCTGCCTGATCTGATGCCCCATTCCATCTCTCGTCCATGTGCCCTGCACCTCCCCTCTCTCTTTAACTCAGTTGCTCCCTCTTTGTGGCTTGGCCCTCATGACAGGTCACTGTGCGTTTTCCCTCTCTTGGGGTATCAAAGTCCCACACAATGAACTATCCCTGGCAATCTTCAGATCACTGTCCTGACTGTGTTACTTCCCTAGTGGCAGGAAGGGGAACCTGGGCCTGCCTTCCCCTCTGGATTCTAACACAGGGACCCTCTATCCAGCAACCACGCTCTGCTTCCTCCCAGACCCTTCTGCTATTTCCCTTTACTCGTTCCTACATCCCTTCTCTTTCCCGGTGCTCTGTCCCGCCCATGGGGTCCAACTCAGGTGTCCAGCTCCGAGGGAGTAGTTGCAGCTGCTTCTCCTGCAGCCTTTTTCTGCTGCCAACTTCCTGGCTTTATACTAGAACTGTCTATTCCTTCTGAGCTGGGCTCCATCATCAATCAGGGGTAACTTAGGCCACACCTGAGAGGAATTAGGTTTGCTCTCTGCTTAAGTGGCCCCTTCTCAGCCTCATTTAACCCTTTCCAGGCTAGTATGGGGTGAACACCCCATCACACAGCCACAAACTGCTCTGCTCCAGCTGAGATGTACAAAACCCAACCTCCCCCCCGCCCCCAGCAATACTTTTGCCATAAAAATCAATCTGCTAGACACACAATCAGATCAGGTGCTTGAATTTTGGCCTGTTTAGCGACTCATAGAATCATAGAATATCAGGGTTGGAAGGGACCTCAGGAGGTCATCTAGTCTAACCCCCTGCTCAGAGCAGGACCAATCCCCAACTAAATCATCCCAGCCAGGGCTTTGTCAAGCCTGACCTTAAAAACCTCTAAGGAAGGAGATTCCACCACCTCCCTAGGTAACCCATTCCAGTGCTTCACCACCCTCCTAGTGAAAAAGTTTTTCCTAATATCCAACCTAAATCTCCCCCACTGCAACTTGAGACCATTACTCCTCGTTCTGTCATCTGGTACCTCTGAGAACAGTCTAGATCCATCCTCTTTGGAACCCCCTTTCAGGTAGTTGAAAGCAGCTATCAAATCCCCCCTCATTCTTCTCTTCTGCAGACTAAATAATCCCAGTCCCCTCATGGTTCAGGGATTGTGTTTTTATTCTATCCTAGGTACTTTACTGCTCCTCTTTACTTGCTAATGTCTTTTTTCCCCTCTGCATCTCTATTTATCATGCTAACAGGAAAGCAAAACTGGTTTGCTCTAAGTATAAATCTAGTTCCTGCCCTTGCCAACATGCAGCAGGTAGAAAACTGGCATGAAAATGGGATTGTAATTGGTTGTGGTGTGTAATGATTCTGCTTGCTTATTATAAGTTCCTCCTTCTGGTGCACAGAACTAATCTACACTCAGGTATTTTTGATGTGTCATCTTATCGTGGCTCTCAAGAAGTAACAGCACTTTAGGAAGGGCATTTGTATTTCACTGAACAAGTTAGCGGGACCCTAGAAGAGTGAGGGGCACGTGTAATTAATGATTATTATTTATTTGTTTAGAGCACCAGGTTCACTCAGTGCTGTACAAGACACCGAAAAAGATAATCCTGTATTCAAGGAATTTATAGTGTAAGGGCCAGATTCTGGTACCGTCAGTCACTGAGAGGGCATTCAGCATTGGTGAGGCCTCATCTGGGGTACTGTGTCCAGTTCTGGGCCCCACACTACAAGAAGGATGTGGAAAAATTGGAAAGAGTCCAGCGGAGAACAACAAAAATGATTAGGGGGCTGGAGCATGTGATTTATGAGGAAAGACTGAGGGAACTGGGATTGTTTAGTTTGCAGAAGAGAAGAATGAGAGGGGATTTGATAGCTGCTTTCAACTACCTGAAAGGGGGTTCCAAAGAGGATGGATCTAGACTGTTTTCAGTGGTAGCAGATGACAGAACGAGGAGTAATGGTCTCAAGTTGCAGTGGGGGAAGTTTAGGTTGGATATTAGGAAAAACTTTTTCACTAGAAGGGTGGTGAAGCACTGGAATGCATTACCTAGGGAGGTGGTGGAATCTCCTTCCTTAGAGGTTTTTAAGGTCAGGCTTGACAAAGCCCTGGCTGGGATGATTTAGTTGGGGATTGGTCCTGCTCTGAGGAGGGGGTTGGACTAGATGACCTCCTGAGGTCACTTCCAACCCTGATAGTCTATGATTCTATGATTTTGAGCAGCATCGTACTCCACAAATTATCCCCACCAACTTCAGTTTGTGGAGTCAGGTAGTCCTTGTGAAGAGTGAATGTAAAGTGTTGCAGAGAGGAAGCCATTTGCAGTGTGCAACCATAAATGCCATTCATCCTACAAAACCCAGGGATTATGCTACATATTCTTGAATACCATCTACTGGCACTTTGGGCAAAATTGTCAAAAACGCTTCGGTGATTTACAAGCCTAACGTTAATATTTCCCAAAGCATTTCAGTGATGTAGGTGCCTAAATCCCATTGATTGTTTTAAGTGAGACTCAGGCTCCTAAGTCTTTTATGCTTTTTTGAAAATGTTACACCTTCTCTATTAACTAGTTACATACGTACAAATGTAGAACAGTCCTGTAACACTACTCAGCATGGCTAAGGGCACCAGAATCGGGCCCTAAACAACAGACACAGATGCACTGGGACAGCCAGAAGAATACGGTTTTGCACTATTTAGGCAGATTCCATTTCAGGCCTCTAGTTTTGTGCTAAATGTAAGTTGTAGGACAGCATCAATTTAATATCTGTCCCTTCCCACCCAAACGCCAATGTTTAATTTCCCGGAGGCAAAATTTCCTTTGGTTTTTAAATCTTTTGTTGTAAAAAGCCAGCCTTTGATATGAGTTTAAGCTGGGATTTTCAAAGGAGCCTAAGAGAGTTAGGTGCCTGACTCCAATTGAAAGGCAAGGGAAATTGGATGTTCAATTCCCTTGGGCTTCTTTGAAAATCCCAGCATAGCTGTTGTTGTAAGGTGCCAGAATCACAGCCCGAGAGACTGAATGCCTCTTCATTCAGTGATCATGTCTATCCGAAAGGGCTACCAACAGCTCTGCTTTATTCAATGCCCAGTGCCAGCTGGCTGTGCAAAACAACCAGAACGTCACATCACCCCGCCCCGTTCAGACTGTCTGGGAAGCTCAGCCTTAAAAGGCACAGTCACCACTAGCTAATTCCTCCCTCAAGAGGCACATCCATGAAGGGGAGGAAAAGCATACCCCTTACACAAGCTTTGGGCCCAGCCACATGGGAGTAAGCAAGGCTATGTGGCTGCTTACTGCCTCCATGGAGCTGATAGAAGGGAGAGGAGCGGAGAAGTCTTACGTCACTACCACGGCAAGTCACTGACCTAACTAGGCCAGTGCAGGAGGGTAGGTATTTACGGCTGGTGCATCAGCAATGAGGCCATTGTTGCTGTTACGCAGTGCAAATGGCTTCCTAAGCCCTGCTCTTAACATTAAAATCAATGGTCGTTTGGATGCCTAAACGCCTTTGTGAATTGCACCTCTAAGTGACTTAGGCGCTTTTGAAAATGGGACTTAGGTGCCTACGTTCTGTAGGCGCTCTGGGAAATTTGGCTTGACCTTAAAACCCAGCCATAACTCCCTTCGCAAGCGTAAGGTGGACCTGCTGAACAAGTGCCACCCAATGCTTGCAAGCCTTTGCGGCCCTGCATTAGGACACTGGGAGTCAGTCTGCTGCATAGTGCCTTGGTAAAGACCGACTTTACCCTGGCGTCACTTCGCTGATGTCAGTGGAGTTGTTCCTGGCTCATGCTGGGGGAAGGGAGACCAGGGAAGAGAAAAAAATTCTTTGGCTAACTAGTGGAAAGAGTCATACCTTGTGGCTATGAAATTATCAGAAGTCTGCCATCCCAGCTATGAAATCCCTCTTCTTTATAAGTGGAAACCCCGAGGCAGGAGGACTTTAACTAATAGTGTTGCAGTAGGGAAATGAGCGAACATCTACTGCAAACTGAGTTACCTGCATTGCCACGAAATTCCTACCACCCAACTATGTTTACTATTGTCTTGACCTCAAACTGTATTTTTTTTAAATCTACTTCCCCCCACCCCTTCACATATATCTGGGTAGGGTTTTTTTTCCCTAAGAAAACATTATAAATATATATTATTTCTTTGAATTTTATTTAAAAAAATCAAAGGGCCAGATTTTTATAATTGCTCTGAATCCAGAATTGGAGCTGGGTTTTCAAAAGAGAGAGGCTGCCAGTGAAGGAGTGTACTACCCCTTTAAGAGACAGCCAGATCCCAACCAACACCGCCTGGGTGCAATGAAGGAGGATTCCTGCCCCACCCTGTGGCTGGCCTATTTAAACAGGAACAAGCAGAAGAATAGGGGAGAAGGGATTAGAAGCTATTCAGGTAGTGAGCGCTCTCTAACCTGACCAGGTGCAGGGGCTTTGTTTCTGGACTGAGTTCGGGCCCTCTGAACTGTTATTGCAATGCTCCTGCCATGAAGCTGTGCCAGAGACAGATTTATTTTGCTTAGTTTGTTTGGTTTCTCGTTGTCCTGGTCTGTGAAAGTGAATGCATTGCTGCCCAAGTAGGGAAGGTGAGGTGGGGCTCACTGCAGTGCCACACCTGCCCACTAGGAGGCACGTCACGATGGCTCCCACTGGGTACGTCTACACTGCATGCTGAACCCAAGCTCCCCTACCATAGACACACAAATCAGTTTGACTTGGGACAGCAAGCACGCAGGACCTGGATCCGAGGGCCCTGCTGTGGGGGGGTGAGTCAGGGTCTGAGCCAGGTCCAATCCTGTCATTTTGCAGGGTGGATGCTGGTCATGCTGCAGACCTGAGCCAGAAGGTCTCACAGGGCATCATGCAGTAGTATGCTTGTGAGACCCAGCTTGAGTAAGTGTAAACCAATGTTTACAATGCACTGTGTATGCTCAAGTGCGTAGAAACAGAGTCTAAAGTCTGGGTCCCACAGACCCATGCTGTGCGTGCCGTGTAGACCGACATACCCACTGTTATATTCTTAGTTGTGCTTTCCCATTGCTCTGGGATTGTAACAAATTTGCTCCAAGCCTGTACTCTCTTTGGCTCTTAAAGTGGAGCCCTTGCTCCACCCTCTCCCTACCCTTCTCCACTTGCTGTTCAGAGGTGGGGACTACCAGGGACATAATGCCCACTTACTCTTACTCTACCTGGGCTATGGAGTGTTCTTACTTACTCCCCATTAGGTTTCTGTATGTATGAACAGTCCAAGGGACAGCCGAGACCTTAGCCTGCCTGTGGTTTATTTTGGACAGCTTCCAGTTAGGTAAGAGTCCTTTATGCAGCTCATATTTCCTCTTCTTCTCCTCCTCTCAGAACAGGCTTTGGAAATCAGATGATTTCTTTGTTGCTCCCTGAAGTGAAGAACAGGGAAGATAATTAGCATTCAGGTGCTGTTGTTAGCATAATTAGAGGGCCAAAAGGGTGACAATGATAGCTGCAAAGCCAGGTCCTAGGTCATAAATGTAATCGAGAAATAAATTAGGCCAGCATAATGCATTCAGATCCAGAACTCAGACACAGCTGGTATTGCGGGGGGAGGCTTTCTCCTGCTAGTTTATCATTCACACTTCAGTGATCTTTATGGAAATGCCCAATAAGTTGGGCAGAGTACAAATAGGCCCACTGAGGTAGTGTTAATACCCATTCTTATCAAATAGAATCACCATGGAACTAATCTTCTGCAAATTATTTCAGGGAGTTGACATTTTATGTGCACATTAAGGCTTCCTGGAAAAGATCCATTGGTCTGGAAAGAGGCACAGCTGATTTCAGTCAGGTTTTGGCTTGGCATTTATTAAGCTAAATCCGTGGACCTCTCTAAGTACCAAATGGACTTCTCCCTCTTCAAATAGAGCCAGGTGGAGGGTGAGGGGGGAGAGGAGGAGGAGGAGAGAGGGCAAACAAAGAAGTAATGTTGTGCTGAGGGGAAAAAAGAAGACAATACACACCAGGCAGCAGTGCATCCAGCTGTTCTGTCTAGTATGCCTTTGATTTGCCCACAAACTCGGTGTGAAGTGGCAATACACCAAATATGGTATGAAAAGATCATTCTGTGAATAGGAAACTCTCAGGATGTAAATGTCTGGGCACTTGTAATATGCTGGAGACCTGCCTACCATGAACGTGGGATGGTCTCGGTTCTCAGACCAACTGCGCTTAAATTGAAGCTACAGAGTGTCCAGCAGGTTTGTAAGACTTCTAGCCTCCCTTTGCCAGAGGCTAGGACTGGATGACAGGGGATGGATCATTTGATGATTGCCCTGTTCTGTTCATTCCCTCTGAAGCACCTGACATTGGCCATTGTCAGAAGACAGGATACTGGGTTAGCCCAGTATGGCCATTCTTACGTCTTAGGTTTAGTGGAGATGAAAAGTTTCTCCCCCCCACCCCCAGTGTGTGACATCAGAGAAATAAGGGGCCAGGTCCTCTGCTAATGTAAATCAAGCCAATGCAGCGAGGCTGGCTTACAGAAGCTGAGGATCTGGTGCACAGTTCGTATATCCTTTTCACTCAAGATAAATGGGCCCAATAGAGGTCTGCTGACACCGGTAACAAAACTTCCATTGATTTCAGGCGAACAAGGAGTGAGCTTTTTCATTAGTGGGAAGGGTACATAAATTGTGTGGAGGGGAATTTATTTATTAAATTGTGTGTATTTGGTGAGGGATCTCTAAGCAATAACATACCCTGAACTTCACAATGACTGGTTTTTATCTCTGCTATTGCAATCTTGCTGCCCAGCAATGAGTGGTTCAGAATGGGCCTGAATGCCAACTAAGTCCCAAACCAAAAATCCAACCTGCTGGGCTTTCTTCTCATTGCTCCTGAACATAAGAGTTAGCAGGTTTTTCTGTTGCACCCTGTATCGGGATAATAAGATTTCCATATCCTTTTCCAAAAGGGATCTGCTTTTGCGGGTTCCATTCTGTTGTCTGCCAGACTAGGCCAGATTGATTGAAGGGATGGAATCAGAAAAGAAGCTTCCTGACACGTTTCGTTAATTACGACACAAGCGGACGACAGGAAATGTGTCTTTGATGATGGTGAGAAAAAAGCATGCACTGTATAATCAGCCATTTTAATGTTTTAATCACTGCAGATCTGTCTGCATGCAGAAAGTGAGCAATGCCAGACATCTCCAAAAAACACCCCAGGTCTTTAGAACACATTCCCATTGAGCCACAGCTTGTGTGTGGGAGTGTCACTGAGTGATATCATGATTTCCAAATGAACTATAAGGAAATCTATTGAAACAATATTGAATCATACACAGTTTTATTCACCAGCTGTCCCAACCCCTGGCTACCTTATCTCCAGAGTCCTACAACCATGTGTTTGCTAAAAGATTAACAGCTCTTCGGGACTAATAGATGTTTTATCTCTGTTTGGCAAAAGCTTTGTTAAACAGCCAAATATGTGAATCTTAGGAAGTTCAATCATTTTTCTCAGGCTTGTTTGCCCACTTCGTTTCTAGCTGAATCATTGCACTCTGTCTGGTACCTATTTCATGTGTGATCTGTACTGTCAGTTGTCAGGGACTGATGCATGGTGCTGGGCAAAAGAAATGTGTGTACACCTGTACTTCTTACTTATCTCAAAGAGTTACAGGTTGTTCTTTACAAGGCCAGATTTCCACTACAGCTCAGCAATCACCAGCCCTGATTTCAGCAGTTACTTAAAGAAGTATCTGGATTTTCAGAAAACCTCAGTGCTTGTTTAAACTTCTAAAGGATACAGCCAGATTTTTCAAAAAGAGTTCAGCACCCAGAAGTTCCCATTGTTCTTAAAGGGAAGTGATGGAAATTTGGCCTTAGGTGTGTATTTAATAATAATAAATAATAATAATAATTAATAATAATCCATGTTCTGGTAGGGTCTAGAGACCTCCACTGAGATGAGTCCATAGTGCTATGTATTGTACAAAGCTGTAGTAAGAAACAGTTCCTGTCGCAGAAGCACACCATCTAAACAGACAAAATGTGGTAGAAAGGAAGCATTACTATTCCCATTTGACAGTGAGGAAGATGAGGCACAGGGAGATTGCAGCTTGGCCAAAGTCACATAGGGAGTCTGGCAGGGTCAGGAATTGAAGCTAGGCCTCCTGAATTTCAATCCCATGCCTTGATCACATTCTCTTCACACAAGCCGTAACTACAATAGGCACAGTAAATATAGCCCGTCCTCTAACCAGTCCAGTGGATCAACCTGTTTTACCCTTCGTCCTTGTTGTGTGACCAAGATTCTGTCCATCATCCATCGTATGTGTATTACATTGTAGTCATTAGTGGGCAAAATGCAGAGCATTCATTTATACGCACACATGCAGGACAGCTTCCATACTTGGTGTCTCAAAGCACGTTTCAAGGAGATGAGTGAAATACTAGGAATGTGGCAGATCATCCACTAGCACTTCACAACAGTTCCTACATTCCCATGGACTACAGAAATCTTCTCACTGAGAGAAGATGTTGATCGTCACACTTAGGGTATATCTGTAATTGGAGACGGGAGTGTGATTCCCAGCTAGCGTAGATGTACTCGGGTCATCAGTCTTTTACCTTGCACATGGACTGTCACCAGGGGGAGGCAGAAGGGATCTGGGTTTAACAGCTCATCTGAAGGTTATTTCTGACAAACTCATTAGTGACGCAAATGTTTAGGTCAAGATTAAAAAAAAAATGACTAGAGGATACCTCAGTTTTGTGGATCTCTCTGTTTTTGGACTTGATTTTCAGAATGTGGTTGCACAGGACTTTCTATAAATCAGCCCCCTTCCAGGGGTTTGAAGTTGCACATCCCAGAAATTGAGGAACCAAACTTCATGAGTCACTTACGAAAATCTCCGCTTTAAGATTTTGAAAATACACTTCTGGGCCAAATCCTCAGTTGATGCAGATCCATCTCTCTACACTAAAAACAGAAGCTATGCTGAGTGAGGCCAGATCCTCAGCTGGTGTATGGTCTCTATAGGACAAATCTCTCTTTGTGAAGGTGTAATATACCTGGAGCAATTAGGCAATGGTATTCAATAACCCTAATAGGGACAAAATGAATAGGCTGCTCTTTGTGCATTAATTACTACACAGCCTGCTAGCCCCAGGAAAATGATTGAATGCAAAAGCTGTGATGAATATATTCCAAATGGGTTTCACTTGACGAGGTATTTGCTTCATGAGTGAAAATCCTTTGGCTGGGAAGATCAAATGCCCATACAAAAGCCACTCTTCAGCTTCAAGCAATTTGTGGAAGGCAACTTGAAGGGTGGCTCGGTCCCTACTCGCACTTTTAACATGAAATAGGCAGGGTGGAGTTTTCAAAAGCACTGCAGCCTTGGCCTAACTCGGCTCCCACTGAAACCAATGGGAGTTTTGCTGTTCGCTTCAATGGGAGCCAAGTTAGATCAGCACAGAGTGCTGTTGAAAACCTGCCTTTAGGCCCCTGGTGGAAGGATGCAAGGAGCCGTCCCAGGGGCCAGACACAACAGCCACGTCTCAAGTGCCCCTGGGGAGCATGGCATCCAGGTGAGGATGGGGAGTGGGTGGGACCTTGTCCTGTGCACTTGGGGATGAGCTAGCCAGGCATGCCTTGGGGGACAGGCTGCAGCATCTAAAGGGATCATCGCTGCTGCAACCCCTGCTGGGTCAGTGGGAGCTGTTGGGTGCCCAGCACTTTGGAAAATCAGGCCACTTATTTGGGTTCCAAAGGCTGAGATTCCCAAAGGAACAAAGGCAGTTAGGCACTCAGTTGCCTTTGGCTTTCGTGGGCTTAGCAGTCCAGCTTTGGGAGCCCTCTTTGAAAATGCTGGCCTTGGCCTATGAAGAATTAGGCTGTGGTTGACAAAGGAGATGAAGGGCGTTAGAGACACAGATACCACTGAAATGCCTTTAGGCTCCTTTGAAAATCCCAGCCTGGGTTTCCTGCTGGCCGCAGAGAGATTGGGCTGTCTGTAGTGTTGAACAGTGGCACTAATTTTAGAATCCCGTAGAAAAAAAATCCTACTGCCTTTTGAATAAGCAGTGTTGGTATTGTGAACTCCTGCAATTTTTATCAGAGTCTTGTAATATCTGGTGTCTTTCTTAAAGCCACAGCTCCTGGAGTCAGGTGAATTATTCATTTCCTCCAGACATTTGCTAAGATGGTCATCGTTGTTGCTGCAGAGTCTTTAATGCTGTTTAGAGACTAACAAATTTATTAGAGCATAAGCTTTTGTGAGCTACAGCTCACTTCATCGGATGCATACAGTGGAAAATATAGTGGGGAGATTTTATATACACAGAGAACATGAAACAATGGGTGTTACCATCCTACTGTCCTTGTAAACTGCTGGAAATGGCCCACCTTGATTATTACTACAAAAGGTTCCCCACCACCACCCCCAGCTCTCCTGCTGGTAATAGCTCATCTTACCTGATCACTCTCGTTACAGTGTGTATGGTAACACCCATTGTTTCATGTTCTCTGTGTATATAAATCTCCCCACTGTATTTTCCACTGAATGCATCTGATGAAGTGAGCTGTAGCTCACGAAAGCTTATGCTCTAATAAATTGTTAGTCTCTAAGGTGCCACAAGTCCTCCTTTTCTTTTTGTGGATACAGACTAACACGGCTGCTACTCTGACATCTGTTAATGCTGTTTGCAGTGCTGTTCTTGGAGCTCCAGTGTTAGCCGGACCAGCAGAGAATGCAGCACGTTGATTCAGCAGGCCTCGATGTTGTTCATAAACGGAGACCACAGGCTTGCTTCAGTAGCAAAGGCGCTTGCCCAGGCTTATTGCCGACAAAGCACGGTCCTATTCCCCCATAGGAGCTGCAGATACGCTAAGACATGTATGCCTGTGACAAGGTACCAGCTCGATCAACGTAACACAGTGGTGTCCCTTAGGCCAGTACAAAGATGCCCCTCCTCCGACTTCTCCTTTTATACATTGATACAAGCAAGTTACGCGTTACACTCCAGATGTTGTTAGTTACCACCCTTATACCTTGTACCTGCTAGTTCGAACAAAACATCCTTACCCATTATCTTGTCATCCTCGCCTCGTGTTATGAGGGGTCAGTGTGTTCCTGTACCATCTCCTGGGAATTTGTTTACATAGTTACTGAAGAATTCTGGGTGTTCTTGTACCATTCTCTCCGGCCAGGAATGTGCTTACTCGATTGACTAATACCTAGTGTGTCACTATTCTGCCAAGGCCAGGCCTACTTTGGTTCAGCCTCTCAGCTATGCCTGGAGCTCTAACAAGGTCTACATTCATTACTATAGTATCCTAGTACTTCACAAGCGTTAATGCAATTATTTTCACAACACCCCTGTGCTTGGAGGCAGTGTTGTTATCTTCACTGTACACCTGGAGAACTGAGGCACAGAGACGTTAAAGTCAAAAGAATCCAGTCACTTTGGGTACCCAATCTGAAATGCGTATGATCTAATTTTTCAGAGTGTATGGCATTATAAAGCGCTTTATTATTCATCTCCACAAGTCTCGACTAGCCATGTGTGAACTGTGATTTGCCAACAGTTTAGGACTTGGCCAAAGTTGAGAACAAAAGACACATCCTGAGTACCAGGGTGACCTCCTGCCAAATTTCAAACCCTTGCTCCAAACTATGGAGGCACTATATATCTATTGTCATGTGTATACATACTCTGTGTGTGTGTGTGTGTGTGTAAATGATAAGTGGAGCTGGTAGTGATGCCTATCACCCTGTGCTTTTGATCACAAGACCTTGTTTTCAGTTATTTATAACTGGCCAAACTTTAACTATTCAGGCTGAAATTTTCCATGACTTTGCCATGTGTCTGTCACAGACTCATAATGCATACAAATAAAGGGGCCAAATTAAGGTTGCATGAGCAACATTCATTCTACAATTTCCCCTTTGATTGACTTTGCAACCTTACAATTTATATATATATATATATATATATATATATATACAGAAATTCAAACATGTTAGACCATATTGACCCCCAGTGTATGTCATCAGCAGGATTGAAACCTATAGGTCCACTGCACAGACCTCTACCACTTGAGCTAATAGAGTAACTTGTAGCAGTAGTAGGCTGTTATCCTTTATGTGGACCAGCCACTGAGGTGGTGGTGGTGGGAATGAGACACACTGTCAGGAGTGAGGCCCTAGCTGTGCTTGTTCAGTACTTCTGAGGCCCTATCAATCCACCTAGGCTGCCTGACGAACCTCCCTATCTGACTGGCTGAGGAAGCCAGCAGGCTGCTTCTTAAACCTAACAGTAGCTCGTTGGCTGCTCAATGCCCACACCCACAAACTCTCTGCCTCTCCGTGCTCGTCTCTCCAAGCAGCTCCTCCACAGCTCCAGCGCAGATCCTGACCAGCACCCAGCCTTGTTCCCATTCTGTCCCAGCCTTGCTCCTGCCTTCCCTGACTCCTGGTAATCTGGTTCTGACCTTCGGCTCTGAGACAGACAGACTCTGTCTCAGCCCCTGGTTCTGGAATTTGGACTCCAACCTCTAGGCCCGGCTCCCGCTCCTGCCACTTGGCCTGACCACCTACATCCCAGTTCTCTGACACAGACTTGGTCAGTGGCCTTTCAGCTATTTGTTGCCAGCAGAGCAATGTAGATGCTCAAGATGCCAAGATTCAATTCTAGGTTCTAGACCTTTCCGTCCCATGTCCTCAACCTCTCTCTTTCCCCCTCTGCTCCTATCTACCCCATCCTGGCTCCTGTCCTTCTTCATCCTCCATCTTGCTTACTAAATGAGGCAGGAGTTCAGAGGAAAAAAATAGTATTCAATTATGTAATTAATGACTGTGTCACAATGGGCACTCACAAGCTGGCCCTATGAAGATTGCACACGTAACCATTTCCTAACTTTGGAGCACTCGACAGTGTAAGTTTACGGTTCTTGTACTGTAGGTTTTTTAGCTGTGATGCTAAATCGATTCTGGAAGTTAGGCGTGGGGTGGAACAGAATGTGTTCTTACAAAGCAGAAAGCAGCGAAGAGATGGGAGAGCACGCAGGACACGTGACTAACACAACGAGTGGACGTGTTTATGAGGAGATTCTTCCAATTCTCCACTTCCAGAGAGAACGCTGAGTGGGGGCTGTGGTGTACTCATTATACCGGTGGTAGGAAGATGCTGGCTGATGCATATAATTAAAAAAGGCTACACTCGCTGTACAGAAACCAGCTCTAACACGGAACCCTATTGGCAGAAACTACTGAGTTCTACCCTGTCCTAAATGCCTTTTCCCACCGCTGTAAGAACAACTTCCGTAATGTGCTGTAAATGCTCATTTGGAACCCACAGTGACAGGTGAAATAAAACAAAATGCACAGAGTCGGCAGGAAACACTGGAAAATTAGAGACTTCTCTGGGGACTGTGACAGTTTCCCTGAGCGCAAAGCAATGAGTGTCATGTGAAAAGGTGTAATCATCTGCGTGTCTGAATCACTTGTCATTTCCCCCTAATGTTCCCTATTAGCAGAACTTTCATTCCTCCCTTGACAAAGCCGCAGTGGGACAAGTAAGTCTCGATCACTTTGTTTCGCTCTCAAGTTTTTTTAAAAACAAAAAGAAAACAACAAAAATTGTGACACTTTGCAGGAAACATCTGCATTAAAGGAGTTTGAATCTCTTTGCGTTCAGACTTCAAAAAGAAATCCCTCTAACTCTGGTCCGTTAAGAAACTAGGGGGTGTGTGTGTGTAACCCCGAGGTAAACAGGGGATCTGTCCAGTGTCTGCGTCTTCTTGGTTCTTAACCAAAGGGGCATTTTGTGTAATCTATATAACTATCTACTAATTGTTTCGACATCCCAGATTAGCAAAGAGGAAATATATGGAGGAAGATTAAATAACCTGACTGAGGCTCTAGAAGGATTGGTGTCAGAGCGAGGGTGACAATGCAGGAGTCCCTGGATCTCAGTCATGTGCTTTGTCTGCTGCATGATTTTGATTCTCAGCCACTTAAACTGTAAGGATGGGGATTTCAAAAGTCACTAAGGGAGTTAGGTGCCCAGCTCCCAGTGAAGCATAGTGAGAAGGGGGTGTCTAACTCCACTGGGTGTTCTAGAAAATCCCCTTTCCACCTTATTGGGTGAAGGCAACCAATTGGGGGGAGAACAGGCTAGCTTCAGGCCGAGTGACACGGCCCCTACAACTGTGACTTAATCTAGGGATCGCTCCGAAATCTCTGTGATGCAGGGATTCATAGGTTCACCTGTCCTATAGGATGACCAGGAATAACTCACAGGGTGAGTGAGCACCCTCTGCAGCCCCTTTATGCCAAGTAAAAGGGCCAGCACAGTGCAGAGGGGCCCAAAAAACCTTGCATCTGGCCAGGGGAAGAGTCCCGGCTAGGTACAGTGGAAGACAACTATCAGGCTGCCCTCAGAGGACCCCGGTGTAGGGGGTGTGCACGAGGTGGGGCTACGTGGTGGGAGGAGTTTGTTGGCAGTGGGGCTGCAGCATCCTGTGCTACAGAGACCCCAGGCAGCTGTGTGGCCTACCAGGCAGTCTAGGGAGGCTGCCCTAAATTAGACAAGCCCCCAGGGCTGTCCTGGTTATGCAGGGGGCCTCTCCACTCCCAGAGTGCACAAAGATGCCTGTGAATTAGGGGCGTAGCACAGAATCTCACGTATGATCTTTCGGAAAATGCTGGCAAACTTTCGGCAGTGGATTCCTTTTTTAAGGCTGATTGCCCCAGAAGAAGGGCTAGAAATTTGCTTTAAGAAAAGGGAAGAACTCGGATGACCCTTTACATGTATAGCGCTCTCAAGTCAGGGAGGCCTCACGCCATGAGTATTGCAGGGCCTCAAAGGCTGGCTGTGTCTGTCACTGTACGGCTCATTACCAATGGATTCCAGTCCTGTAGAAGGAGGTAGCAGGAGAATACTTAGTGTGTTCCTCATCCTTAGCACATAACCATGACAAATATATTCCCAGTAGGGATTTGTGAAACCCTGGATTGAAGCTGGAGTTTTCAGAGCAGACAAAGGGAGTTAGGTGCCCAATGATTTTCAAGGGGATTTGGCTGTCTCACCCCTCTCCCCCACTGAGGTGTCTTTGAAATTCTCAGCCACTATGTACAATGGGCACATTTATGAAGAGCCATGCTCTGATACAGGCTCTGCTCCTGGGATAGCGTGACTACGTGCTACCCCCTTATCTAGGCTGGATTGCATGGGGCTAACTGAGCTGTAAGGGTGAGACTCCCAAAGGTATTTAGATGCCTAACTCCTACTGATTTCGGTAGGAGTTAGGTGCTTAAATACCTTTGTGAATCCTCCCCTAATGGAATAGCCTGGGTAAATTCCTGGTGAATTAAGAATCAGATCAAAAGGAAAGAAGGAAGGAGAATATAAAAGTTAAAAATCCAATTGCAGAAAAATCCCCCAATATATTTCCCTAGCTACATCTCCATCACTGGAGGACAACTTTTATAAGCCCTAAAATAGTATCATAAGGGTTTCTGAGAGATGAGGAAGTCTTTTTCCCCCAGATGTAAAAGGTCACATTCTCAGATGGTGTAAATCAGCATAGCTTCATTGAAGTCAGTTGGCCAGTTCCTCAGCTGGTGTAAATTGCACGCGGCTCCAGTGATCCCAGTAGGCCAGACCCTCAGGTGCTGTAAAACGAGCAGGGTTCTACTCCTAGACCCCACGTCAGTGGCATTATTGCTGAGTTTTTGTAGACTTGCCTGGGATGAAATGACCAATTTGTCAAACTCTCCCCTGGCTGAAATCTCGCCATCCATCAAAAATGGCCTCGTGCTGGGGTCTAGTCTCCACAGGCTTGGATGCAATTGTTTTTCCAGTGCAATCTCCCATCTCTGTAACAGCCAAGCGAATGAGGAGTTGGTGTCCTAAAGGAAAGAGGGGAAGCATTTCCTCAGTAGCTACGTTTCGAGCCGAACAGCTACAGACGGTTTATTTTTATGCTGCATAAACATGCCACTGATTAGTTTTCTGGTTTATTTGAGCCTCAGAACCGGGAGCTGAATTGCAAGTGGCTTTGTGGCTAACCTGGACCCATGTGGATTGGGAAATCATGGCTTATTTGATTTTAGTCCCATTTAAAGCTGACCCTTGGTGGAGATCTAACTCTAAAATGCCTATTCTGTGGTTGGTCTGATGCCTGGGGAGCAAGACTGACTGAGGCTGGCTGGCGCGGATGACAGGGATGGAGGAATACTGAGACCATATAAAAGTCTGGGGAAAGCATTGGCCACCACCCAGTTATGTGACCTTGAAATCAGATGTAGCCAGCTGGCCAGTGTATGGGATCGGATGGAGAGAGTCATATCATTAAGGAGAAAAACACAGACAAGCCTGGTATTATTGGCTACCAATGCAAACAGCAGGCTGTCTGCATCGAAAGTGCAAACTGTTCGACCTTTCCACTGATGAAATAACATGACTGTAGGCAGACGACCAAATGGGGACACAGATCTTCTAGTAAATAGCATCATTTTCAGCCAGACCCTCTGAACAATAACATTATTGCACTTAACAAATGGGAACACTCTCAGCATCAGGGGCCTGATCCTCAGCAGGTGACTTCAGCAGAACGACACTGATTTACACCAGCTGAGGATCTGGCCTTTAAAACGGTGCTTCTGCTACCACAGCAAAAGACACTGTGAACGTGACGGGTGAGCGAGATCCAGTCGGTGCTCAAAATACATGTTCCTACCTTCAGGAAACGGGGGAGACAAAGGAGAAGGGCTGCGTGACTCAGCCATCAGGTTGTACATAGCTTTCTTGCTGCTGTGTCCCATCAGCCTCTGGCTAATCACAGAGCAAGTCAGGAAGTGGTGTATTCTTGACCCTGGTGAAAATTTTCAACAAAAAGGTTTTACATTGAATATATAGAGATCAAAAAGGATATTTTTTTTCCACAAAAATTGTGTTTTCAACAAAACCTCATTTTTGTTAACCAATAAATTTTCCTGGACAAGATTCTGAACAGCTCTAGTTCCTAGTCCTGGGCAGACCTTGGAAGGTTTCATTCGATAATGGAGGGGTGGCGATTCCTGCTGGTGCTCCATGAAGGGGATGATTTGCTGTACCAGGCTGTTCTGTCTCCCTAGGCCCCACCATGCCAGCACACAACAGCCAAGGGCCTCTGCAGCCAATTCCCAACCAGGGTTTGGAGGTAGCTGAGGAAGGTGCCATCAGCTGGGAGCAGAGCCTAGTGGAAATGTGATTGCCATTCCAGATCAGACCAGCGGTTCATTTAGCTCAGCATCCTGTTTCTGGTAGCAACCAATACCAGATGCTTCACAGGAAGATGCTAGAAACCCTGGAGTACACGGTCAAGGAATAACCTGATCATAGGAGAAGTTTCTTCCCAACTCCTGTTGGCTTATGCCCTGAAACATGGTGGTTTATATCCAATCTAAGTTCATTTTTAATCCTGTTTAACGCAACTGTGAAAGTTCCCATTATCCACGTAACAGGATCTCCCCAAATCCAGTGTCAGATCCTGTCTGTTTCCTCACTACTTCTTCCTCGTGGGGTTAATAATCTGCAGCTGACCTGCACCAGCAGTAAATTCTGACAACGCCTCCATGGCAGCTCAGCTGTGGTGGCCAGTGAGTCACGGCAAAGAAAAGGCTGCATACTTCCTGCCCCTCTCCGCTCTCCTGCCTCTGGGAGGTAGTAACCAGGAATGCAGCACCTGCTTACTCCACCTTGCACGTGAGTCAATAGGGAGTGCTGGCTTCCTTGTGCAGATCTGCAATCCAAGCCCAGCCTATACAGAAACTTGAATGGACTTGGGCCCAGATCCCCAAAGGTATTTAGGTGCCTAACTCCAGTGGAAATCAATGGGATTTAGGTGCCTAAGTATGTTTGAGGATCTGGGCCTTGTTAACTAGCCCTTCAAGACTTTGATCTACCTAGATCTGTACAGCTGCAGAGCCCGGACATGTGGTCAGAGGAAGAGGGAGCATGTCCCTTTATGACAGGTCCCCAAACAGGTAAGTTAGAATGAAAAGAAATAACTCATGGGCTACTCTGGATGGCTTTAGTTTGTTCATTGTAGCATGACGGGTAAAATAAATCACCTGAAAAGGAACCTAATTCCACGAAAACCTGGGGGCATCAGTGTTTATTTCCTGATGCAGTGACACTATCAATCAACCGCAACAGAGCTGATATTTAAAAGACAAGGCAGTAAATATTATATATTGAAATGTTATTTTTATGGGGCTGTGTTTGTTCACTTTTACATTCAGAGGGAATGTTTACTGTATGCCACTAAAATTTCTTCATTGCATGCGAGAGAGAAAATTGACAGTGCAGAGAAAGGCTGTAAAAGTATAGAACAGAAATGAGATGCTTTATCAAATCAAAGTTAAGGCTTTAAAAGTGTGATCTCGTTCATCCATAAATGATGGAGTACAATGTTATCTTTATATGCCAGGCATTCAAGGGAGTTCTTTCCCTCCCCATCAGATAACAGGACAAAACAAGCATCTAGGGCATTGCATCAGGATGTATGTACTCTGATAGGACAATATCAGTGTCTCCCTGTCTGGAGGCGCTCACGACCATCAGTGCCTACCTCAGGGCAGACTGTCAAAACCTGGGCAGATATCACCACGCTGGTGGTATATTCCATAATTAGATTTTGCCAAGCCAGTAACAAATGTGAATTCTTGGATCACTATAACTGTCTTACCATGGAGTCACAGACTGTCCCCTTTGACTCTTTAGTCTATCTTGCCACCCAGGCAAACTGGACTTAGTGATAAATGGTCACTTAAACCAAAGATCACACCACATTCAGGTTGCTTCCAGTCGCAAGAGACCAGTCACTGACCCCAGATCAATTGGTACCCTAGATCTTACACCAAAGACAAAGCCTGTAGTCAGTCCTATAATAAACTATATAACGGGCTGTTAACTAGGAAAAGAAATAAGAAAGTTATTTACAGGCTAAAGCAAGCGAACAGATACACACAAATGAATGCAATGTAAATCCTAAGAGTGACAGAGTTGCAGTGATCTTGTCAAATCAAGACAGACCCAGGAGGTAGCCTCTGGGGGATCTCAGGCTTCAATTTGGGGTCTCTGGTCCTGTGAGAGTTCAAACAGGAAAGTGGATGGAAAATTTTCCTGGTTTTGTTTTATTTCCTTCATTTATTTTCAAGTCCACACGAGGAGCTTCCCTGCACGTAGCATTTCCAAGGTGTGATAGGGCTGTTAACCAATCTTTTGTTATTGCACTGTTCCTTGGTGCCCCATCTGCTTTTTATGGTTCTTCTGAATGGGGGAAGGAGGGGGAGGAAACACTCTTCCCATCTGGGTTCACAAGTTTAGAGCAAACATTTTCAAAGTTACAGAGCAAACCTTCCATATTTCCTTTTAGCATGGAATACAGACATGACAAATAAGAGGAATGCATGGAGCAACTTATAAACGTTCTATAGAGTTTAAACACCATATATATTTTCTTATAAGACTAATACCTATTTTGAGCAACACTAACACATAAGTGAACTGGTCTGGTCTCCAGCTATGAGTTTTGTTAGGGAGCTTATTCCTTCACCCACTTACTTCCTGGTCCTTCTCGCATGAACAGAGAGCAACAATACCTGAAGTCCAAAAGGTGCAAACAATTTGATGTTTATTGGGGTGAACTTCCAGCAAGCATGATTCCAGTTTCCTTCCTTAGTGTCCCCCTTCCCAGCTCTGACACCACAGAGCCTTACCTGTGTCCTTGTTCCCATTCCCCTCCTTAGCAAAACAGGATTCCAATTTCCCCACCCCCATTCCCTGTTCCCATTTCCCCCCCTCCTTACTTCCTGATTGACTGCAGACTATATAGTAAAACTTGAGTTCTGCTTAGCTATACCTTAACAGATCATTTTCCTGAAATTTAACTAACCAATCCTAACATATTGTAACGTGATTATGTAACCAATTATATCCCACCACCTGAATTAGTTTACACCCAGCAAAATTAATTATACAGCAGACAGGAACAATCACAGAACCAGACAGAGATTATACAGACAAACAATAGCAAAGTGGGAACTATAATGACAAAACAATACAGCAGTGAGGATTTCACATCCCAGCTATTGATAAGTGAGTTCTTGCCAGACAGGATGCTATCAAACTAAGTTTCCTTTTACATCTTCTAGGCACTTCCCTTTCTCTGGAGGCGATAGGCACTATCAGGACAGGACTGTATTCCTAACAGCCCAATAGCACCTGATTTCAGTGTGACTAGTTTGGAATGTGAGGAGGTGACCGGTCGCTTCCCATCTTATGGCTGCCTCTGTTGCTTAGCCAAAGGCATTGACCTAAGAACAGGGTCTCAGACTGTCACAGTAAGAGAAGGCCCTTACACCGGCAGTCAGTGATTTTGATTCTTTCTTTTATACCTCTATAACTAGCCAAGTGATAAGAATACACCTAAATTCTTAGAGTATAGGGCTTTACAGACAGGCCTGAATATCTATATCCTAACAAGTTTGTCAGTTCTTAGCTAATGCCTGCAACCTTGGCAGGAGCTGGCATCTGGCCTGCCAGCATCAGTCAGAATGCTTATTAAACTAAGCCTGCTCTTTGACAGATCCAGGTGAGTAATGCATCACCGTGGCACCTTTTGCTCTAAAGAAGGATGGCTGTTAAAACATGGGTCGTGTGACGGTGTTCTGATGATGGAGTTTGTGTAATACATCAGCATCAGGTCTTGGTGTATGACTCAAAAGTCAGTGCCCTGTCCTGGGAGACCAGAATGTACAGGACAGAAGTGGATTTCAATTCACCATGCACGGATGGAAGTGATTAGAGAAACCACAGTGTCCCACATGCTGTTCTGTTATTTTAAACAAATAGGGCAATGATAGGTCTGGTCTTTTTTTGTCTTTTTTTTTTCCATGGCATGAAGAGTGGCAATGTCATAGAAGAGGGATTCTTTGCCATAATATAGGGACTAAATCTGACATCACCGGGGTTTTTTGAGGCTAAGCGAGAGCAGAATTTTTATCTCTTTGTGACTCAGATACTCCTCAGAGTTCATTAAATCCCACTTTCCTCAGGAAGTTGAAAGGAGGCAAGTAAACATGGACAATATAACACCTCTATTTACCAATCTGCGTACTCCATTTTAGTAAGTGACTCCAGGATTCCGGTGTGGACAGCTCATTAACAATCCTTTTTTGCACGCTTGGAATTCTGGCACTAGAGGTGGGAATGATGGTGTGACACTGGTGAAAAGGAGAATCTGGAAAAGGCCAGCTAGTAAGAGCATCCTGTCCTCTGAATTAATAAGCGGAATGCGTGTTTCTCCTGATGGCCTAGATGGTTAAGTGTGCTGGGTGACTGATGCACCATGATCTCCATGGGATAGCCCAGGAATTTGTCTCTTAGCTCACAGGGGTGTGGGGAGAATAAAACCATTAAAGATTGTGAAGTGCTTTGAGATCCGCTGATGAAAAGTGCTGTACAAGAGTTGTGTTTTTTTATTATTGCATACAGCTCGCTCTTATTGAACTAAGGTATTATTGTTCCTCAGTCATCTCTGACCTTTCTGTCCCTGTTTCGCTACTGCATTACTCTAGTTTGTGGTCTCTAGTGAAATTGATAGGGTTACATCTGTGTAAAATGAAAGTATCTCAGTGGTGAATCAGGCACATAATTGCTCTGTTACTCTTAAGATTCTTTTTTTTTGTTTGACATTTATATTGCAGAAGCACCTACGAGCCTCAAGCAGATAGAGGAAGTGCTGTACATGTACCTACATAGGAAAGATATTCTGCCCTGAAGAGCTTACATTCTAAACCCCAGCCCTGAAATTTACAATGTTTGGGTGCAAAGGACTGCTGGTGCTTTGTAAATTGCAGGGTCAGTGCCTATAAGACATGATGTAACAAGTGAATGAGACACACCCACTTGGTTAAGTGCCCGCTTGTACGTTCATATCCCTGTGGCTTTACGTTTATCCCCAAACTGTAGACCTCCATTCTTCTTTCAGCTCCTTGTTCTCTCATCACAATGTGGGTGAACTCATCGCTATCAGAGTGTTTAATGCTATGACCGAATCATCTATCAGTCAGAACCTAGGAGTAGATAAGGATGACTGGCCAGACCGAGGATGAGCCCCTTTGACTTTCCCTGACTGGACTCTGGAGGAACAAACTATAATTACAGAATAGATTAAATAACCCTTTAAAAGCTATATAGAGTAGAATGGGAGAGCTCAGTGCCAACGGTTGCTTAATATGCAGGCCTGGCTGAAGAGGGGTTTCAGCAAAACGTGGCCCCAGCCATTCTCTGATTTCAATAACACCATTCACCAGTTTCACCTGTATGGGATTTGGGGGCCCATTTGAAAGCAAAAGCTAAATACATTTTAGTTATCCCCACAAACTATCATCAGAATTAAATGTGAGAGAGTTGCAAGTGTTTGGTTTTTTTAATGGAAAAAAACCAGCCCCTACCTCACTGAACTGCCAAGCATTGTTACACTTCAAACAAGGGCAAGAGACGTAGAAAGGAATCTGGGCTTTCGGTAACAGGCAGATACTCGATATGCCATGATGAGTGGATGCTTTCTCAGTGCTGAGAGCCCATGAAAAGATCCATTTCTCCAGCAATGTGAATTGGAGCAGATTCCTGTTCTGTGAATTTGCCTAAGTACAGAATAAACATTGATTTTTTTTGTTTAAATTTTCCTTGCTTTCCTTTATAAGGAGTGGCAGACAATTTCACAGCTGGCAGTTAATGTACATAATGACCATCTTGTCAAGGGATGAAAGCATGGCGTTGTATTGATATGCAAAATGATAATGCTTAGTTTATTTTTGTTTAAAATGTTGTGTTCCGTCCTAAAACCAGGGAAATTCAGACTTATCAACTCTTTTTTCCTATACTCAGTATTGTAGAGGTCTTAAAACATGAGGTGAGTTTTACCCACAGCACCATAAGCCACTGCAACCTAAGGGAGGACTTTCAGATATTACCTTAGGCTTAAGTGGTAGTGCTAGACCCTAGAATCCTGGCATTATTTAACCAGCACTCTGTGGGTATGTCTACACTGTACACTAAGCCCCAGTCTCTGGGACCTGGACTTGTGGACTTGGTGTTTCCAAGCCTGCGGTTGAGCGTCCACACTGCATTCTAAACCTGGGCTCACCGCCATGCTAACGTGTCTAGGCTGTGCTAAACAGACCTTCTGATTTGAGTCTGCAGCTTGACTCACTGTGTCCACACTGCAAAATGACAGGGCTTGGACCCAAGTCGCAGCAGGACTTGGGCTCCCACCCACCCCCGAGCAGGGTCTTAGGAGCCGAGTCCTGAGTGCTTGGTGACTGGAGTCTAACTGATCTGTGTGTGGACAGAAGGGAGTGGTGGGCTCAGACCTGAGTCAGAGCCTGACCTTACTGTGCAGTGTAGACATACCATGGGGGAGGGGGAGAAGGTGGCGGAGGGAATGTCCTTAGTACTATTCTCATATCACTAGTAAGAAACAAAAATTTCTCATGAATATGTAAGAGGTTTGACCCCATTACATACTGCAGCAATGTCACGCTGTAGTACAGGGATTGGCAACCTTTGGCACGCAGCCCATCAGGGAAATCAGCTGGCAGGCCAGGACAGTTTGTTTACCTGCAGTGTCGGCCGATCACAGCTCCCACTGGCCGCGGTTCGCTGTTCCAGGCCAATGGGGGTTGCGGGAAGCGGCGGCCAGCACATCCTTCAGCCCGTGCCGTTTCCCGCAGCCCCCATTGGCCTGGAACAGCAAACCGTGGCCAGTGGGAGCTGCGATCGGCCGAACCTGTGGACGCTGCAGGTAAACAAACCGCCCTGGCCCGCCAGCGGATTTCCCTGACGGGCCGTGTGCCAAAGGTTGCCGATCCCTGCTGGAGTATATTGTATTTAGTAGGTGTGGGTGAGTCTGGGCTGGGTTGCTGTCCATGACATCCAGTGAGCTTGAACCCAATCTCCTTTGTTAGCTCTCAGCAGAGCTAGTCAAAATATTTCCTTCAAAACGTTATTCCGATAAAAATAAATAACGTGTTCATCAAAATGGAAGCTTTGGTGGGAAATGTCCAGTGTTGATGAAAATTTCTGTGGTTTCACCAAAACTACAAAAACCCCAACACTGAAAATTTTGCTACTCATGATACAAGTTTACTCATGCAGTGGAGGAAGGAAACTTTTTATCTCCTCATAGTCCTAAGTGTGGCAGCATAGCCAGGGCCAGAGTCTAGCCTTAAATGACTATTATGTATATTTTTAAAATGTGCACGTAGGACACCCAGACATAGCAGTAGAAGTAGAGCTGATGAAAAATCATCCTATATCCTGAGAAATCATTTTTCCATGAGGTGTCTCTTTTGACTCCTCAGTGTCACAAAGCAGCAATATTCATCTCCAGCAGATTTGTAAGGTTGTCAAGTTTCACTGTCTCTTGGGCTGCTTTTGCCTCAAAGGCCTAGGGAATTTTTTCTTGCTCAGTTTGGAGTTTTATGAGGTTTTAAGTTTAGAAGAAACCACCTCCTCCTGCAATTCCAGAATGCATATCAACAGAGAAAAGAGACAATAGATTCCATAAAGAACTAATGATTAGATTGCCACAATCTTTAGAAACTTAAAAACATAAAACAAATGCATATTGATTACAATATGCAGGACAGAGAGTTGCATAGGAGTAGATGCGAATTAAACATTGTTTTTCTATCATAAGCTGTTATAGTCAGTTCTGAGCCTTCTGGTAAAATCTTTTCCAGCAAAGATGTTTTGATTGCTTTTTCGAAGTGAACACCCCCTCCTCTTCCCCCGGGGTATAGGAACAGGCCAGCAATACCCGAGAATAACAGCGTAGAAAGAAAATTCTAATCACTGGAGAGGCTGAAGTCAGCCAATAAATTTCAATCTGTGGAAGCTTTTTTCTGAGGGATAAAAGGTGGTTTTCTAGTCTGAGAAACACGGTTCCCGCAAAGAGAAATACTCCAGAAAATGCCATAAGGCTGAAAGTTCTAACTTCTAATTTGAAACACATACACTGTTGCTCTGTGTAGTTCTACCTGGAGGGACTACAAAGGGAGGATGGAATTGGAAGAGGGAAACTTGGCAGAAGAACATGAAAGGTCTTCCGGCCTCCCACTAGAGAGATGGAAACTGGAGCAAGCTCAGAGCAAATCCGGTTTATCTTGAATTAAACTGGTATTCTCAGGTGAAAACCAGAGATGTTTGTAAGAGTTTCAAGGAGGATGATTAGAAATCTGTAGTCATTTAAATCACCCTTTCCCTATGTCAGACTCAGTTTCCCATATTTCCCCTCTTCTCTCACAAGTTCAGGAGAGATTCCTTCTCAATGAAGCCAAGAAGACAAAGTTCCAAACCCACGAAGCATCTCCTCTCCCTCCTCATCAGTGGTAGCCTTTTTGGTCTCATATGGTTTCGAATGAGACTCCAAGAAGCATCTATATTCTCTTTCAGATGTCCATGCTTAAATAAGGCAGAAAATGGTTACGTAAGCACAGCCAAACTGAAACATGAGGGCTTTGAGGATCACTCAAAATGTTTCATTACAATGAAATCAAAACATTTTAAATCTGAATTTGTCCTTCTTTAAAGGTTTTGAAAAAGTTCTTTGATACTAAAAAACAAAAACAAAAAACCACCCACTGAATTTCATTTGGAAAAAAGAAAAGGAGTACTTGTGGCACCTTAGAGACTAACCAATTTATTTGAGCATAAGCTGCAGCTCACGAAAGCTCACGAAAGCTACGTCCTCTTTTCTTTTTGCGAATACAGACTAACACGGCTGTTACTCTGAAACCTGTCATTTGGAAAAGTTGGTTCAAGAAGAAACATTGAAGCGTTCCCTTCTGAAAATGTTGAAATGGGACGCTTCTCCATCAAACCCCTTTGTTTCAGGTTTCTTCCAAAATGAAATTTAGCTGAAATTGACAATTTCTGTGAAGGTTTTAATTTTTAAGGAATCTTTTCATTAAAAAACAAAATGTTTTGATAAAAATAGCCAATCATTTCTACATATATACAATGCACGTGTATATATACACACATATATATTTCTTCATACTATGATAGAAACTATATCCCTCATACTCTATTAAGAAGAATATCACTAAAGCCTGGATATGCAGGAGAAAAGCATAAATCTGAATGGTAGGTGAAGAAGCTAAGCTATTTAGCAAAATTTGATATTGACCCAAACGAGGTAATTGGCTCCTAAGCTAAGTATCCTGAAATGCTTCTTTAATGAGGATATTTTTCATATCTGCAAATTGTTTGAAGCAAGTTGCAAGACCGAGGATTCTAGGCAGCCACCCGAGAGCTTCCATGGTATAAAAGTTACCAGACATACCAAAACATGAAAGCACAGATGCTTTTGAAATACTGCCCATGTGTCGGCTTCTTTTAGGATTTACACTGCCATTTTCCCTTTTAAGCGAGGATATACGATATGATAATGGGGGGAAGATCGGGTTGACCATAGCATGGGAAGCATTTTTACCAGTGCATATAAGCTGTGGCACTCCATAGCAAAGGTTTCTCCCACAATGACTTGGGGGGGAGAGAACCTGCGTAAAATCAAAGTATAAAAGGTAATTCCTGAGGATGCTTTCCAATTGAGGGATCCTTCTTGGGAGGAGTTATTGAGAGATCCAGATTGTTAAAAAAAAATCTGGGGGAAAAACCATGCTGGTCCTCTTTTCCCACAGGGGCTGTTAGGAAGAAGGAATGGAACCGCTAGATCTGCAAGTTTAAAAGGTAAAACTTAAACAAAACAGATGCTGGCTACAGATGGCTGCTGACCCGGAGCCAGGTAAGTGCAGTGTATTTTTCTTTAACGTCTGACTGAAATTCAAATATCTCAAGTATTTTTTAATGGTGCCTTTTTATTTAATTCCCCACCCTGCAAACTGTAGTGAGCTTAATACTGTTAGGGTACCAGATTGCTGGACTGTAATCCTCTCATTGACACCAGTTCAGCCAAGCATTTAAGCATGTGCTTAACTTGAGAGCAGGCTTAAGTCCATCCCTATTAAGAGAAAAGCTACTACTAACATAGTTGATATTGCGGTAGCTCCTTGTGCTAGGTGCTGTAATGGCAGAGAAGAAGAGAGCAGACTGCTGCCCCAAACACTAATGAGACTTAAGCATGTCATGAAATACTTGGCTGAATTGATGCCTCTATCAATTGAACAAGAAGAAGAGCAGACTTCTCTGCACAGCAGGGAATCTACCCCATATTATGTCCGATGGCCTGGCCAATTGTGTGGGGGAGAAGGTAGTCTCTTCACAGAGTGACTGGGTTGCTCTGGGAAGCACTGTGACACACAGGAGGTCAGACTAGAGGATGTGGTGGTCGCTTGTGGCCTTAAACTCTATGAATTTGAGGCAGGATGACACCTGCTGATCCCCAGGGGGGTGACAAGCCCCCCACCACCCTGGGAGATGGGCTGTGCCTGAAAGGCACAGCCTAGCCTGAGGCAATCAAGGGGCTCAGTTCTTCCCTGTGTGTGAACTGCACTCAGCACATGGGGCGATGGGGAGTGGATTACGCGGACCAGCCCAGCCCCAGCTCGAGTCAGACAAACTAAGGGCTGATATACCTTACAACATTGCAGAATGAATATGGCGGCACTCTGCTCCTCCATTTCCTTGGTCCATCTGTCTCACCTGGCAAATCCCTTATGTTGGGGCTGATGTGGCTGGCACAGGAGTCACTGGTTTCCCCACTCTTCTGCTCTTTTCATGCCCCTTAGCAGAATTGCTCTCAAACCCCAAAAGCCAGTGTGTTTGGGGTGACTGTGCCAATGTATGAATTTCCTCATTTGCATCCGAGTGCCAGCATTGACATGAATTAAAGCTGCTCTCCAGACATTCCTTCAGAGCAGAAAGTTGCCTGAATGTCCCTGCTTGAATTGAATCAGGGGCTGGACTGAGCGAACAGTATTTCCCACTGTGACGTTACTGGATTAAAATATGACGAGGTAGATCATTGTTGCTATCACTGTTATATAATTGCAACAAATCTTGTATAAAGTATGTCAAGTAAGGTGTCTGTAGAAAGGTTATGATTTTCCGAATAGGATTATGCTATTTGTATGCCTGTATCATTTTTGTATTTGAAGTTATGAGTATTGGCTCTGTACCTGTATTTCAAATGTTTGCTCCTGTGAAAACACCAACAAGGTGTTTAGCCAGCACATTGTGAAGGAACTATTCAAATTAAATGGCCCATCAAAGAACACTTAACTCACTTAATGAACTTTCCTGTGAATGTTCCATCTGGAGTATAGGTAATGGCTTCTGCTATGACTAAGCGAAATCATGCATGGACCTGTGACTTGCCCACGTGACTCCAAACACCATCTTGTACCTGTAATTTTCCACAGTGAGAACAATGGGACTCCCTTCACTTGACAGAAGCTATAAAAGGCCCTGGAAACATTTTCATTTTGCCTCTTTCCTGCTCAGACCTCTGGACTATGAACTTATTCTAATGGGAGCATTCTAGCCAAGAGACTGAGGACCTTCCAATGATTCGGAAGCAACCAGAGACTTACCAGGCCAGCAGTTTATTCCATCACTGCTACAAGCCTGAACCAAGAACTTTGCAATTATTGTATGTATTTGATTCCTTTAACCAATTTTAACTCACACCTTTCTTTCTTTCATTTTATAAACCTTTACATTTTAAATACTAAAGGATTGGCAACAGTGTGATTTTTGGGTAAGATCTGAGTTGTATATTATCCTGGGTATGTGGCTGGTCCTTTCGGATCAGAAGACCCTTTTGTTTGATGAAACTGGTTTTAAAGAACCACTCATCTTTAAGTCTAGTGTTTTTTGGTGGTGATTACAAGGACTGGAATGCCTAAGGAGACTTGTAGTGGGGCAGCTGCCCCACTCCAGTAAGCAGGGGTTAAAAGCAGCCCTGGAGAAGGCTGCGGCTGGGAAAAGCTACGTTTATTGGGGAAACAGCCACAGCTGTGACCAGCTCAATTAGGGCCCAGCTGGCCCTGGTAAGGGGGCTGTGGGCCAGAAGCTGGAGAAGTCTCACTCTAGTCCTGGAGTGGGAAGGGCTAGCTGCCTGAGACGAAGGTACCGGAACTGGAGCAGTGCTGGGGAATAGGGCAAGGGAGCTGGGGAGCTCTAGCCTGGTAAAATCCCAGGCTGCAGGCCTTGTTGAACACCTACAGAGGTACTGGGGGTTGCAGAGGTGCAGCCCGGGGATAGGCAGAAGCAGAGGCAGCTGGTCCAACCTCCTTGCCAATGATAAGTGGCCACTACAGACTCTGCAGTTTGCCCCAGTGAGTGGGGCTAGTAGCCACTGAGGCAAGGTGGGTTTAGAGGGTTGGGGGTTCCCCTGGGAGGGGAGACCCAAAGTGTGGGGGTACTTCAGGGGCAGAACCCCAGGGAAAGGGGCACCGGTGTCCGAGAGGGACATGGGACCAGGGGCAGGCGAGACACTGGCCTGCAGAGGGCGCGTCGTATGCTGGAAAAGAGCTAATTCACAAATGACCAGCAGGAGGCGCCGCGCTGGTGAGATGTCGCCGCGCTACAAGACGACTTTTCTGAGTTCTTGTTAGCCAGTGTGGTGAAACAAAAGTTTACTTTTGTTGCTGGTTTGGTATATCTTATGGGAGAATAACCACCAATTTTGGGGTATCTGCCCTATTTCTCAGCAGTTTGTCCTGAAATTGGTATTCTCAGTTATGAGCCGCGAAGGCACGGTGACACCCGCCAGTTCTCATTACAACAAAGTTATTGCCGTGTCTTGTCTTGTTCCATTGCTGGAGAATTCTGTAGTACTTGTTATAGGTGCGATCATATGTGGGTTAGATGAATGCTAAGGAGGCAGGGTTGGGCAAATCCCCAAAGGTCTGGAGGCTTGATTTGGATGAACTGATATTTTGACTTGCAGTTTTTCAAAGCTGCCACAGGGGTTTGGATGCCCAATTCCCATTAAAATTAATCCAGCCAAATCTCTTATACAGCTTTAAAATGATCAGCCTGAATGTTGGTCTGAAGTGTCTCTGAACCTCTTGGTTCTGCAAAATGGGACTGAAGATGCTTTCCTAGGGTATTTCTATTTCTCCAGAATTACCGTCAGAAACCGCCTCTCCTGCAGAATTCAATTATATTTGTTCCCAGTTCTGGCTTAAATCACTAAGTGCAGAAGTGAAAAGCAATGCAACAAAATTAGTGTTAACTGTGTGTGTGTGTGTGTGTGTGTTTAAAACAAACAAACAAACAAAAAACCCTACGTGCTGTGGAAAAAGGGTTTTTTTTTTTTCCAGCCTTAGGTAAGAGTTGGGGAAATGCCTTCAGAAGTCTAGTCCTCCCCCCTGCACCACCCTATTTTGGAGGTCTGCAACTAGAGACTCAAACCAAGACTGAGGAACCGTTCTTCTGGGCAGTGTAGATACACTTAGAGACTATCCCTGTCCCAAACAGTTTACAATCTCAGCAGACAGCGAAGGAAGAAATGAAGTAATTTTATTAACATTTTAAAATGAGAAACTGAGCCACAGAGAAATAACGCTTAGCTTTTTCCATACTACTCAGCACACGGCAGCTCCCACTGAGAACAATGGAATCTTCTGCATGTGGTGTATTGAAAACTGTTTAAAATTACAAGCTATCTTTTAAAGTTTTATAAGGGGTTTCCTGGTCCTGCTTGCAGGCTGCGGGTCTCTGTAAGACAGTGTGCAATCTGGATCTTGTGCAGTCAGAAGGCAAAAAACCAGCCTGGAGCAAGGCAGGATGAATTGTGCCTTTGCTTTAGGGAGCGGCCTGTTTTGTCTCTCTCTGTTTTCAGTTTCTGTATGTGTAGGGTTCTGGATTCTAAGAAATTAAGTAGTGTTACGTCGCAACCTTCCATCAAAAGTATTTTATGTTTTTTAATCAAACTTCCCTCTGTGCTTGTTCTAAACAGAACACTGAACTCTTGAAAATGTGGCTTTGCCCAAGGTCATGAAGAGAGTCTGGCAGAGTAAGGAATTAAACTCAGTTCTCCTGAGTCCAGTGTCTTAACCACAAACCTGGGTTGAATGCATAAGCCTGTTTCCCCATCCTTTTGTATTTCTCGGAGTTTAGATGTAATCATTGAGTCTGATACAGCTAAGAACCCTTAGAAGAAGGTAACTGATTAAAGAGAAAGGCAGAAGAATTCTGAGTCTTTATCCAAGGAAGATAAAAGGTTGTGAGATTTTTTTTTTCTTTCCTTCCTGGCATCTCAGGATAAATGTTGGCTTCATGGCAATAAGGCAGCAGAGGTCTGTTAAGAGACTCCGGGATTTAGGCTGGTGGTTTGTTTTTTTTTATGTTTAGCCTCACAGCTGGTGTAGGTGCATTTCCAGCCATAATAAGTAATAACGTTCCCAGTGGAAACATTCGACTGCGGTAAAACAGACTGAAATCTATTATACATGGGAATGCAATGTCAATGTTTACAGAGGGAGGTCAAATAACAGAACTCTGTTCCGTAAATGTCAGGACTGGATGAGGAGACAGCATCCACAGCATTTGCATTGGTATCAGAGAGATAGCTGCAAAGTTCATAAATATTAAAGATGTTTTTCAATTTCCATTCTCCCCCCAGCCTTCTCCCCCCCCCAAATAATTTCTCATTTCATTTGACAAGGACTACTGCAATCCAATCCGTTTCTATAACTTTTCTCCTCCTTTGACGATGCTGTGGAGTGTGGAACAATGTTTTGTAGCTATTCAGAACACCGTTTGGATTCTTTAGTTAACTTCTTTATGCAAAGCTAGCTAATGAGAGCAGGATGATGCTGATGATTGATTATCATATTTGTTATGTTAGTCTCTAGGGACCAAAGAAGAATGGGACCCCCCTGGTGCTAGGCACTGTACAAATAGTTGTAAACTGTCCAGCCCTTCAGAGCTTAGTCTATATAGGCAAGACAGACATGAGCTGGGGAAAGGGATATAACACACAAGCAGGATGAGAATGTTAAGAGGTGACTTGCTTATGGTCGCTAAGTACCTTCGTGGGCAACAAATATTTAACAGGCTCTTCAGTCTAGTAGAGAACGGTATAACATGATCCAATGGCTGGAAGTTGAAGCTAGACAAATTCAGACTGTAAATAAGGTGAAAATTTTTGAGAGAGTAATTAACCATTAGATCAATTTACTGGGGGCATGGTGGATTCTCCATCACTGACCATTTTTAAATCAAGGTTGGATGTTTTTTGTAAAAGATCTGCTCTAGGAATTATTTTGGGGCAGCTCTCTGGACTGTGTTGTACAGGAGGTCAGAGCAGATGACCACAATGGTCCCTTCTAGCTTTGATATTTATGAAGCTCTATCTAAAGGGATGTTTATATGTATGGAGAAGAAGCAGGATACGGACAGTGGAAATGGAGACAATCACAAAATCGTGTCAAATTATCTGATACTGGACAACTGCAAGGTCTTTACCTATGATGCAATTTTAGGTCTGATAGTTTGGTGAGTGTTATTTGCTCTCAGTGTCATAGACAATGAATTGGCTTGTTGCTTGTACTGTCAAAGATGGGGGATCTTTTCTTTTTTGGCTAGAGAAGATGGGATGGTCCCATGCTTAAGTCATTGTACTAGGGTTCCTTGCTAACTCTAGGAAGCCCTTTGTATCTTTCTCTAACAGGGGCTCTTGCAAAGCAACCTAGGCAAGAGGTTGTATGAAGGAATAGAAAGTGACTCTGAACAAACCATGCAGGGCCAGATTTTCAAAAGGGCTCACCACCCAATGTAATTTGGTACCTTAATGGGAGCTGAGCTTTTCTGAAAATTTGGCCCATTCTCACATTATGTGGGATCTATCTCAAAAGTGGAAGAATATAATAATATACCCAGTTCATAGGTAGTAGTTTTCCTCACTAGATTTCAGAGCAATTTACAAATCAGGTCAGTGTCATTATCCCCATTTTACAGCTGGGGAAACTGAGTCACCTAGCAGGCTAGTAGCAGAGCTGGGAATAGAAGTCAGGTCCCTGAATTCTAGTTCTGTGCTCTATCCATTAAAAAGATAGACAAGGCAAGGCAAAATATTGCCTGGGCATGCAGGAGTGAAATCAGGAAGGCCAAATCACACCTGGAGTTGCAGCTAGCAAGGGATGTTAAGAGTAACAAGAAGGGTTTCTTCAGGTATGTTAGCAACAAGAAGAAAGTCAAAGAAAGTGTGGGCCCCTTACTGAATGAGGGAGACAACCTAGTGACAGAGGATGTGGAAAAAGCTAATGTACTCAATGCTTTTTTTGCCTCTGTCTTCACAAACAAGGTCAGCTCCCAGACTACTGCGCTGGGCAGCACAGCATGGGGCAGAGGTGACCAGCCCTCTGTGGAGAAAGAAGTGGTTTGGGACCATTTAGAAAAGCTGGACGAGCACAAGTCCATGGGGCCGGATGCACTGCATCAGAGAGTGCTAAAGGAGTTGGCGGATAACTGGTTCTGTGGATGAACGGAAAGCAGTGGACGTGTTGTTCCTTGACTTAGCAAAGCTTTTGACACTGTCTCCCACAGTATTCTTGCCAGCAAGTTAAAGAAGTATGGGCTGGATGAATGGACTGTAAGGTGGATAGAAAGTTGGCTAGATTGTTGGGCTCAAGGGATAGTGATCAATGGCTCCATGTCTAGTTGGCAGCCGGTTTTGTTCAGTATCTTCATAAATGATCTGGGGGATGGTGTGGATTGCACCCTCAGCAAGTTTGCAGATGACACTAAACTGGGAGGAGAGGTAGATACGCTGGAGGGTAGGGAGAGGATACAGAGGGACCTAGACAAATTAGAGGATTGGGCCAAAAGAAATCTGAGGTTCAACAAGGACAAGTGCAGAGTCCTGCACTTAGGACGGAAGAATCCCATGCACCGCTACGGACTGGGGACCGAATGGCTCGGCAGCAGTTCTGCAGAAAAGGACCTAGGGGTTACAGTGGATGAGAAGCTGGATATGAGTCAACAGCGTGCCCTTGTTGCCAAGAAGGCCAATGGAATTTTGGGATGTATAGGTAGGGGCATTGCCAGCAGATGGAGGGACATGATCATTCCCCTCTATTCGACACTGGTGAGGCCTCATCTGGAGTACTGTGTCCAGTTTTTGGCCCCACACTACAAGAAGGATGTGGAAAAATTGGAGAGAGTCCAGCGGAGGGCAACAAAAATGATTAGGGGTCTGGAACACAGGACTTATGAGGAGAGGCTGAGGGAACTGGGATTGTTTAGTCTGCAGAAGAGAAGAATGAGGGGGGATTTGATAGCTGCTTTCAACTACCTGAAAGGGGGTTCCAAAGAGGATGGATCTAGACTGTTCTCAGTGGTAGCAGATGACAGAATAAGGAGTAATGGTCTCAAGTTGCAGTGGGGGAGGTTTAGGTTGGATGTCAGGAAAAACTTTTTCACTAGGAGGGTGGTGAAGCACTGGAATGTGTTACCTAGGGAGGTGGTGGAATCTCCTTCCTTGGAGGTTTTTAAGGTCAGGCCTGACAAAGCCCTGGCAGGGATGATTTAGTTGGGGATTGGTCCTGCTTTGAGCAGGGGGTTGGACTAGATGACCTCCTGAGGTCCCTTCCAACCCTGATATTCTATGATTCTAAGGCACGAGGCAGATGCTAGAAACAGGGAAGCATGAGCAGAAGAAATGACATCTCCAAGCATGAAGGGGTGTGGGGAGGAGGCAGAAATTCACAATTTAATTTAAACCCACATGAGCATAGCCCTCAAAGATCACAGAACCAGAGTGTTTGCATACAGTTATAGCCTCCATTTAAGGACTGAGTGTGAAATCCCTGGCCCCATTGAAATTTATGGGAGTTCTACATAGGAGACCTTCATTCTGGCACTTCCCCACACAGCCTGTGGCCACCCAGAGCTGCAACTGCAGAGAAAGGCTTAGTCAGCCTGGGGTGGAGCATGCCCAGTGTGCTGGAATCTTTGGGGAACTTCGCTGCAAAGTGCTAGAAAGTTTCTCATGAGCCTGTGTGAACTGCAATTTTTTTGTCAAGGGCTTAAACTTGGCCACATTTTAGATGCATTTTCACAGGAACAGCAAAAGGCCCACCCCGCCACAGAAGCTGCCTCCATGCCAAATTTCAAGTCCCTTCTCTAAAGCAGGGGGATGCTAGAGCTTCTCAAAGAAAAAGTCCCTGTAATATTTTAACAGGGGCAAAATAGCCATATTGTTCCCTAGCTTCATTCTTGGAAATGGCTGAACTGTTTTTTGGTTGAAACTTTCAAAAAACAAAAAATCCCCCAAAAGCAGATACCCAACATGAAAAATTTCCACCCCAACGGTAAATGAAGGGGCCATTATTCTCCCTCAGCTGTTACTGTCCCATCAATGCATTCCACTTAGTACACAGGAAAAGCTATTGGACACAGTTAGTTTTTTTTTTTTAATGTGGATTGTGCTGGTTAATAAAACATGAAGGTCACAAAGTGGTGCACGCAAAAAACAGGACATTACGGTTATGGCCGCTTGTCCTCCTGGGTGCATGCATTATAGGATATTTAACTGTGTAACCACATACAACTGTCCTGCAGGCCCCTGCCTTATTGCTTAAGCTGGATGGTACTCAGTGAATTAAACAGCTGCTCAAAACTTGATTAATCACTGCTCAGTGATCTAACAGTTATTTATATTACAATAGTTCTTAGAGCCCTCTCAACCAAAATCAAAGTCCATGTGTGCTAGGCACTGTACAAAGGGAAGAATATATTAAGAAACAGAGAAGGCATCTTCCAGAAGAGTTTTCAGTCTAAAGCGACAAGGACAGAAAACGGAAGTACAAGCAAGGTGAAAGGTAGAATAAGGGTTGGAACCTAGGTGTCTGGGCTCCTAGTCCAGTGTCCTATTGGACAATTGTACTATTGTGAGTGGGTGCTCTTCCTCATTCCCTGTGCACCATTCATCTTTTCTCCTGAATGAGAGGTGTGGTCATTTATATCAAAGTGTGTGTGAGTGATATACACAGAAAGTTACAGGCTCTAATTTTGTTCGGCACCTCTGCTACATTCATCCAGCTCCTCCATTCCTCACTTGAGCACAATTCCCACTGAGTGGAATAATCTGGAATTCTAATAAGGCTGTTCTAATACAATAACTAATGAGCGAGTACAAATTTGCTCACCTGTTTTACAGCACCCTGTGCAAATTAAATGCCAACAAATAATCTTTTACAAATCCAAAGTAAAGGTGAGCAGCCATTTCCTGGTCCTCACGTTCCTTTGGCACCCATCCTATTAGGAGTTGGATTTAGAGGTTGCCCTTGAGAGTTGTCTGTGCTTGTGACAATCCGGGTCCAGACATCCCGGGGAGAAGAGCAGGTCTGAACCTCAGAGAATAAGCAGTCAAAGCCACTGATTATATACAAGATTAATACACAATGTGTCGATTTAAGGTCTTTTTATAAAAACTTGTAATGTTCTAAACCTAATAATCATAATGAGCTACAGGCTATGGTTATGAATTTACATATTTGTGTATGTGGAGAACTGTGCTAACGAAACTTCCGCTCTACCTCACACCTGGCCAGTGAATGATCAGACAGGGAGAGGCACCTCCCAAGCCCCGTGTTTACACACAACAAGACTCCAGTAACGATCCATTGTATAGCCCAGCAAGGGTGCATTAAAGTTAATGGAAAGACACTGAGACAACTGGGGTTTCTCCTCTTTGAATATCGATTTAGTGACTGAGGAGAACGACAGGAAACTGAAAACCACTCCTCAAATGGAAGGGACTTGAAGTGAAAGGCACCCAGAAACCGATGGGCAGCCTTTAAGCAGGCAGCTGTCTGTAAAACGCTGGACAAGCCCTTCCCCCAAGCCAGGGGTATGGTGGGAAACTGCTCAAAGGCTATAATAACGGGTATTAGAAAAGGGATTTTATCTCCTACAGCATGTAAAGGCTGAGGTAGTGCTGTCTGCGCTGCCGTACTAGTTCACTTTTGGATCACTGGTTTTTCTATTAAATAGCCTCTTAATTTTTACCCAAGTAGGTCTCTGTGCAAATTGTGTGGCATGTGTGTGCCAAAGGGAGCTGATATCTGAGGGGCTGGTTTCGCACCTTCCGGGCTGACAAACCAGAGGGGAACTGTCTGAGTGTCTGGTAATTAAGAACTCCGGGAGGACTGATTTGGGGAGACTCAAGACTGGAAGGGCTCTTGGTGTCACCCTGCAAGGAGGAACTAGGTTGGTGGAGGCCAGGGTGAGACCTTGTGCTTGTGGGCAGGGTACTGGTGCCAGGGAGCTGATCCATAGCAGGCATTAAGGCACCCCAAGGTTACAGGGCAGGTAGTGACAGAACTCCTTTCTGCTCTGGGTGATCCCCCAAAACATCACAGTGCTCTAGTGGCTAGGGCCCAGATCCTCAAAGGGATTTAGGTGCCTAACTCCCAATGGCCTAGGGCACTGGACTATGGGACTACAAAGGATTGGCCAGACTACAAAGGACTACAAAGGATTGGCCAGAGTTCTATTCTTTGCTGTGAATTTAGGCAAGGTTACGTCTCATCGTTGTTTTCCTTCTCACACTCACCTTTCCCGCAAACAGTTTCGGTTTCGACAAATCAACATTTTTCTGACAAAAAACCCACCGTTCTTTGGAAAATTCCCAGCCAGCTGTAGATAGGAGTCTCTTGTTGACACGTTGGCAGCTTGTCAACGCTGTGTCTGACTCCTGAACATCCTAGACTCTGCGGGGGGGGAGCTGGCATTTTTTGCCTTTGTAAGCATTGAAATATGCCATTGCATAGTTACAAAGAAGTAGGAGCTAGCTTTTAACTGAAAGTAGCAGTGCGATTGTGACTCTGGGGCTTGCTGAACGAGGTAGGCCTCTGTGATGAAGCTCATACTATGCCTCCTCCAGCTCTCATTGAAGCTTTTCTGTTGACTTCCATGGGAGCTGGATCAGGTCCATGATCCCCAATGCTGCTGTTCACTTAAATGTCATGAGGCAGAGACCTGACTCCTCTAGACGCTGCCAGCCCATCGCTAAAAATCCTGCCAGCTGATCTGTAATAACAGTGCCGGGATGAAACATGCTAACCTCCTCTTAATGAGGAACAAAGGTGCAACACAAATAGCCGGGGGCCTCTCATAGAGATGTTGATGGGAAACCGAAAAGCTGTTGTATAATAATTAGATTCAGTTTTTTCCCCCCAGTGCATGAAAAGTCACAGCTAACGTCTTCCCTCAGTATATGTTGACAACTACCACTGCCTCCCTGTGCAGAGCTGCCCTTAGACAGCACAATCAGCATATAGTATGATAAATATTTCAGCAGTCTCTTAAAGTGCAGCTTTAATATGCAAAGTGGCTCTGCGCCGTCTTACGCAACACATCTACTCCTGGTGAGCGTTAAGAGCCTTATCTGCTGCCGTGAGTACAAAAATACATGTGTTCTGCAGAGCCAACACAACAAACAGCAAGAGAGGGCTGGCTTCTGTTCTTGTGCATCATCAGCCAAGTTGGGTACTAAGTTCCCCTGGGTTTCCGTGATGCAAATTTACTAAAGGGGATGGGTGCCCACAGCAGATTGAGTGGTGACTTCCTCCACGCTCATTTCAGTTTTTGCTGGGTGCCATTATGGATCTCAGCATTCTGAGGTGATGTGATGCAGCGAGAAGAGGGAAAGGGCTGCGAGAAGAAACATTCAGGAGGTAATGTCCCCAAGCAGTAGGTCAAGAGCCAGCTAAGCAAGTGTGTGTGTGTGTGTGCGCGCGCACCCATGCATGCCTGCACAAAAATAAACTGCACACAGGCAAGGCTGCTTCCCATCCCATTTCCCAGCGAGGTCATCAGTTAGACTTGGCCATGGTGGAGACTCAATACTCATCAATACAAATGCAAACAAGGGTTCTTTTCCCACATGTTCCTGCATTTAGAGGATTCGAAGGCATTACCCGTGAGGCTCCATGCAATGCATTATCCAATGCATTTCCATTGCCAGTGAGGTCCTACGCAACCTCTATGCATTCTTTCTTGTCTTTCTCTCCAGAGAGAAGAGGCAATAAAAGGCTTCTCTCACACTGGGGAGTTGAGGGGGTGGAAGAACTGATCTTCCTTTAGGGAAGAGGAGATATTTAGAAGCCACCTATTCTTCCCTGTCAGGTGCCGCTGTTGAGAGGGAAAGGCTGAGCAGTACCATAAACCCTTCAGCCAGGCACTGGCTTTTTCAATTGCTCTTCCTTCAGGTTCTTCTGTTTGGTGAATTCTCAGCCAGGGAGGAGGGGGAGATGTGTGGGGAGAGGGAGAAGGGGAGGGAGCTGGAACTCTCAAGGGCAGTGAGAAAGGGCTTGATCCAAACCCAGTTCATCTCAATGAGAGCCTTTCCAAGGGCTCCAATGGGGTCAGAGCCAAGAAGAGGAGGGGGAGCTCTCTAACCAGCTCTCCTAAGCAATGGCTTCATCTAGAGGAAACCGGGCACCAGCATCCTGTAGAAGGCAGTGGCGCATAGAAACTCAAGCCAGTCTGATGCTGGGGATGCCCTTACAGTGCTGAAGGTAATGGGTCATGTCCAGAAGCCACAGCGCCTGATCCTCACTCACACTAAGACCCCTTTACATTTACTTTAGAGCCTTCTTGAAATGGGAATTCAAGCCATTAAATACTTTGAGTTGCCCACTGTATAACTTGTTGTCCATTGACCACTTTCCTGTGGTTCCTGGAGCTGGAGTCTGTGCTGGAGGAGACCCACTGCAGGCAGGAAGGATGGGCTAATGGGTAGGACACTGCCTTGCAATCCAAGAGACCAGCCATGGACTAACTTCGGCAAGTCTCTGCCCTGTGCCTCAGTTTCCCATGTAGTATTTCCCTGAGGTGTTGTGTGTGAAGATAAAACTCATTAACAACCGTGAGGTGCTTAGACACTGCAGCGACGAGGGCCATGGACGTAAATAATCAGCAGAAACCCGTCCATCTATCCTGCCTATTTTTGCTGGAAGCTCTCCAGTGCAGGAACTATTGTACGCTACTTGGTGGCTGTAAAGTCACCAGCACAACTGAGCCATGTTCTCGGTTGGTCTCTAGACAATACTGTATTATGAACTATTAACAATCCCAGCTCTGAGATCAGCCCCGTTTCTGAGCCATGTCTCTGCTCAGCATGTCCCTTGTCCTTTGGTCTCCCTGGGGCTGGATGTCACAGGCATTAATTAAAGTTCTACTGGAAGCTGTTTGAGGACAATATGTGGGAAGCTACTTTTGAAACACAGTCTGGCTATTTCTCTTCACAAACCAGTGACAATGAGAACAGCCTCTGCCCTTACTGCCTTGTATTGGGAAGAGGAGTCTTGAGAAAGCCATGAAAAAGAAAATGTCAGTGTGCCCTAGCAAGAAGCTGTCAGAGTCCTGCCTCTCCCCCTTCAGAACAAAAGAAAGCAACCCCCTGTACAGCTGGAGAGCTTTACTGGGTGTAGTTCTTATTATCTTTATTACAGTAGCTCTTGCAGGTCCCAGCTGAGATCGGGGCCTCATTGCGCCAGGTGCTGTATACACACATAGTAAGAGAGAGTCTCTGCTCCAAAACATTACAACCTGACTCAGGACCCCTAGGTTCAATGCCCTGCTCTGCCACAGCAGCATGTGTGTCCTTGGGCAAATCACCTAGCCTCTCTGTGCCTCAGCTTCCTAGGTGTAAAATGGGGATAATTGCACTGCCCTACCACACAGGAGCGCTGTGACAATAAATGCATTAATTATTGTGAGAAGAACAGGAGTACTTGTGGCACCTTGGAGACTAACAAATTTATTAAAGCATAAGCTTTCGTGAGCTACAGCTCACTTCATTGGATGCATAGAATGGAACATATAGTAAGATAGATATATATACATACAGATAAGTTGGAAGTTACCACACAAACTGTGAGAGGCTAATTAGTTAAGATGAGCTATTATCAGCAGGAGAAAAAAAATTTTTGTAGTGATAATAAATTTATTTATTTTAAAATAAATTTATTTATTTATTGTTAGTCTCTAAGGTGCCACAAGTACTCCTGTTCTTTTTGTGGATACAGACTAACACGGCTGCTACTGTGAAACCTGCAATTATTGTGAGACTGCTCAGGGTCTATGGGGGGTGGTGGATATAGGTAAAAGGGTGGGCGAGAAAACCTGTCTATTCAAACTCCGTGTTATTTGCCCAGCTGCCATTGAAAAATAACAGAGTATTGCAATCAGTGATTCCCAGTGTAGGAAACAGGGTCTTGTTCGGTGTTCCCTCTAAGGTGCGCGGCTGCGCAAAAGTCCCTCAAGGGCCACACACCTGATTATTACAGCCTTGCTGGGCCGGTGGCCAAGGGCAGCCCGCCAAAGAGGGCGCCATGTGCAAGGTTTGCCTGAGGCCCACCTGACCTGTCGAGAGCCAGTTGGGCTGACGGAGGTGGCAGCCAGGCTGGCGAGCGGCAGCATCTGGAGAGGGCAGAGAGACCCGAGCTCTAGGGGGGCAGTTGGATGACCAGCTGAGTCAGGTGACTTCTCTGGAGTAGGGGTGTCCCTCTTCCCTTCTGCTCCACTGCGGGGTGCAGCAGCCGCTGCTCCTGTCTGAACACCCCTCGCCCACCGCATTCCTCCCCCAGAGCCACCCCTGGCCACGCTGCTGTGGACTGGGAGGTCCTCCTGTCTGCTGTGCAGGGAAGGGAGGGGAAGAGGGAGGGAAAGGCTGATGTCAGGGGTGCCCCCCTCCTCCTGCTCATGTAGCCAGTCTCCACTGAGATCCCACCCTGTCTCCTCACCCCAGCTACCTGAGTTGCTTCCTCTCTGGGGCCGGAGCTGCCGGCTGCTGCTTGTGTCTGAGCAAGCCTTCAGGCTCCTAGCCCCTGCGTGCTTTCTTAGAGAGCACACTCATATACTCACTCAGGCACGCACACACTGCCTTCAACACACTGCACACTGTCTCTCATACACACACACTCACACGCTGTCACACACTCCTCCTCTCTCACACACATGGTCTCCCTTACACCATCCCCCCAACACACACAACACCAAGGCTCCCTGCATCCAGGTCACTTTCCACACCTGGACTGTGCTGTGGGGTGAGCATTGGCACTTGTTAATTATCCCTTATTTTAATATTCTTTCTTTTTCTTCCATACCTATGGTACCTTTTAAAAAATATATTATATCTAGGTTTTTGCTTTTTAGTGGTGGCGCACATACGCACATTACCTCAATACTGGTGCACATGACAAAATTCATTCCACACGGGGATGGAAAAAATGAGAGGGAAGGCGGAGAGGGAAAAACCTCCCGTAGGACCTGTATCTGAAGCCGATGGACTGTGAAGAGTTAACAAACTAAAGCCACACAGCCTTCCGTGAGCAGTGGGGCCGAGCTCCTACAGATGCCCAATATGCCACCGATGGGCAGGAGACCTATCTGGCCATGGCTTTCTTGTGAACGTGAAAGAAAGCCATACCCACCACTAACTTCTAAAAGCAATAATCCTCCAACATAGGAAATATACCATCTTGGCTACTTCTCAGCCTGCTCAGTTCCATAAGCACCCAGCTGTTTAGCAGCTTGGATTCAGAGTGTGGATACGCAGCATTGCTTCTGCCAGGAACAGCTGTCCAAAGTGCTGGCTGATCGCTGGTTCTGTTCCATGAGCTAGCAAAGGACTCAGCCAATGTTTAATTACATCCGTGTGAAGGCTGGGCCTTCTTTCACATTTCGATATGGCCTATTGGGTCAGGATTCCCTTTGCAAGTGGATAATGCTGGAGACGACGAAAACGCAGGCTGGATGCTGGCGACGCTGCCATTTTAACACGGAGTGCACTCGGGGGAATTTAATCATAGAATATCAGGGTTGGAAGGGACCTCAGGAGGTCATCTAGTCTGACCCGCTGCTCAAAGCAGGACCAATCCCCAATTTTTGCCCCAGATCCCAAATGGCCCCCTCAAGGATTGACCTCAAATTTGAGGCAAGATGGAGAGGTACCATACTGAGGATTTCGATTGCACTGAAGTGGTGGCTGGAGCATCATCCTATTTAAGCCTCCATAGCACTTACATAGTTCACAGAGCTTTTGCACTGAATGTTGCTTTCCTTTGCTCAGAAACTAGCCGCTCAGTAAGAAGCAGAGGGGAAAAGGGGGGCGGGGGAGGGACATTAACTTACAATGAAATGGAGTGATTAATTAGATGTAGTGCTGGACCAGAAATAACATGTGGCAGTAAATGAGACGAACCACAAATTGATAAAGACAAAGCTATGCTTCCTTAATAAAGAAGCCAATAACCTCATAATACTAAGCACTGCTGCAACAGCATATGATGATAAATTCCTGAATGGATAAGAATATGGTGATCCATTGTTCATCAATCTGGAGCTAGCTGGATATTCATATTTCAGTGTGAGGCAGCAGGAATGGAGAAGGGTCTGATTTTTCTGGGTTAAGCAGATTCCAGTGTCTTTATTCGTACTGAGTAATGGTTTACTCTGTGAGTAGTTCTGTTGATTTCAGCGTGACTTGTCATGGAGCAAGACCTCAGTCCAGAAAAACACTTACGTACCTCTGTAATTTTAAGGACTACTAGTGCTTAAAAGTGCACAGACATGTAAACGCCTTGCTGGAGCAAGGTCCCTGGCACTGCTCAGCATAAATTAGGGTGGCAAAATCTGTTCCATAGTTACCGTTTCAGGAGGAGACTGGACGATTCAAAGCCATTGGAACAGATTCCCGACGGATGTGGTAAATTCCCATCACTCGGAGTGTCTGTATCAAAAGTGGATGTCTTCCGGAAAGGTAGGCTCTGGGTCAACCACAAGTTATTGGGCTAGATGGAGGCCCCATTGGGTGAAATGCTATAGCCCGTGTCAGTGATCAAAATGGTCCTTTCTGGCTTTAATCTCTGGGTGAAATCTTGACCCCTGTGAGATCAATGGGCATTTAGTCATTGACTTCAATGGGGATGGGATTTCAAAAGCCCTTTGAAACTTCACCTGCAAACAATCACTCAGATTTGCACCTGCAGTTGAATTGTGAGCGCAAAAATGCGGCTGCCAATTTTGCAGGTGCACATTGCGTTCTCAAAACCTGGCCATTATTCTGAACATATTTCGACTGCCTATTAAGTGACAGGTCCAGTGATACATTTGAAGCTTTCCTATGTTTAAAGGATATTTTATCAGCTGTGCTTCCCCAGCTGCAATTCAGACTTGTTGTTTATTGCAACTGGTAACTCTGTATTCTTAAGAACATCATTCTGATGTTTTCTGTTTCCCTATAGAGTCAGGTTTATTGCATTGGGTGCGGGGGGGAAACACCACCAACGGTATTTCACAAATGTTTCTTTGCCGGCTACTTCTCCTGCAATAGCTTTATTAATAAAAACGCATTTGGCAAAAATCTTTGATGGTTGACATTTATGAGAAAATGTATCTCTAAAAGTCACGCAATACGGCATTTTTTGAGAACAAATGGATTTTTTTTTTTTGCACGATGGTTTAGTTTTTTGGTTTGGCTGTAGCATTAGGCAACATTATTTGATTTGATATTAATAAAGATTAGTAAAATAACAATAAATATATCCCTACCACCTGAGAAAACGAATTAGCTTGTATAACCCTAATTTGTGTGCAAATTGATTTAGTATGGCCAAAGGGAACCGTAAAGGGCGATTCATCTGAAAAGGGTGTCATATTTTCTGTTAGAAACCACTATTTCCTTCACAATAGCCCCATGTTAGGGACTATCACTGCTTTACTCTCTATTCTGATGTTATTGTTCTTGGACAAATGTGGCTCTACATGGCAGAAAAATCATAGTTTGCTGTTGTTTTTCCGAGCTCATATACTTAAGAAAAAATGGTTAAATACTGCAAGCTATTCAATGTGGGTCAAATTCATCCCTGGTAAAGCTCTATTGATTTCATTTACACCAGTGATGTGTTTAGCCCTACATGGGCTTATCTCTGAAGGTTCTTACCTTATACTGGGTTCACATCAGTTAGAGATGGAAGTGAACCACTACGTTATCTAGTTTTTCCCATGGGAACAAGTGCAGGATTGTCCCCACAGTATATTTGCCAGTATTTTGTTCATACTAGTTTCAAGGGCCTTAAAGCAATGGGGCTTTCATGACTTCCCTTGGAACATTATTCCACAGCCACATGGAGTTTACTGTTAAGAAGGTTTTTTTTTTCAGTCTAATTCTTCGATTATTATAATTATTTAGATTACAGTAGCACCTAAAGGCACCAGATGAGATTGGGGACACATTGAGCTAGCTTCTGTATGCCCCAGCTCCTGGAGTCATGTGATTATGGGAAACTCTCAGGTTTTTTTATTTATTTTTCATTTTATTTTTTAAGTAAGCTTCTAGCCCTTGTGGTTTCAGAGGAAAAACTTGAAAACATGAGCCAAATGGAACCTAAAAGCTCAGAAACGAAAAGGCAAGGAAAAGAGTGATAAATTTTTAAGCCAATATGATGATATTTTTGAGGCCTACTTATGATTTTTGAATGCTTTGGTTTGGCAAGACTGGTACATCACCTAGTCAGAGACAGGCCCTGCCTCAAAGACGAGGGAGCCAGTGGGAGCCGCGATTGGCCGAACCTGTGGACGCAGCAGGTAAACAAACTGGCCCGGCGCACCAGGGGCTTTCCCTGAATAAGCGGTGGACCACAGTTCAGAACCACTGCCCTAGGAAGTCTGTGTGGCCAAGGCAGAAAGTAAACCAAGATCTTATGAGTCCAAAGTCAGTGCTTTATTCACCAGATCACCATCCTTCTTGTCAGAACTTCCATTTGTCTCTTCTTGTGCCATGTTAAGCAAACCATTCCTCTCTTAGTGGTTTATTTCATACAGATATCAAAATGTGTAGCCACTGCTGCAGTTGTGGGGTGAGTGGAGGTACACAGCTCTAGGGTCCGTGGGGTTTGTGGCAGTTTTGTAGAAGGCTTCTTGCAAAGAATGTCCAGACAGGCCACCTGAGCAGTGCCCAAGTGCATTATGGGACAGCGGAAGGAATACAATGTACACCATTGGGGTGATTATGCCAACACATGTCAGCTTACACTAGAATCTCGAGGCGAGTCTAACCCAAATGATGGGGTGAATGCCTGTGCACAGAGGAGAGTGATTTTGTGGGTGGCGGCAGTATTGCCAAACCCAAACATTCAAAAACCACAATTTAGGCCATGAAAAATCATGTGATTAGTTTAAAAAAATGAGGGGTTTTTGTTTTTAAAAACAGATATAGGTTGGGCTCTTTTTATTTGCCCTCTGGGTTTTGAGTCTTTAGGGCTCATGTTTTTTAGTTTTTCTCTGCAACCACGAGAGCTAGAAATGTACTTTTAAAAAACCAAGAGTCTCTCACATTCACATGACTCCAGGATCTGGGGCTTTAAGAAAAACACCAACTTGTGCGAGACTTACCATTAAATTGCAAGAGATAGCAGCACTGTGTTAGGGTTGCAAAAACAGGAGACCTATTCATGCACAGATGACTTTTGCCCATGGTTTCATTTATTTCTTAGTTTCACTGAAACATTTCTCTTCCCTTTTCAGGCGGTATTTCCATAGAGCTGTTGTATGGCTTGTGGCTCCAGTACCCTTCCTCTAGATCCTCCTCTCGCTATTGCCCGGGCTGATGCACGTTCCCTCGGTCCCATTCCCATCTCATCCTTTCTCCCTGTGTGAATCCCTGGATCTCTAGAGAATCCTCTGTGGAGTCCAACAGAAGGAAGTATGTTGCTGCTGCTAGTGGAAACATGTAATTATTGTTTTATGCTTCACCACTGAGTTCTGTGGGCCAATACAGCAGTGTTTTGTTTGTGATGTTTTTAAAGGAAAAATTTAGCCCAAATCTGCTCCTTTTATTAGACATGTCATGCAATGCTTACATCTTTTAGACAGACCATGATTTCCCATCAAACCAGCAATCATGCAAGCCTCTATTATGTCTGCACACAGAATTGGTACTTTGAAGCAACACAAATGATTAAGTAATTCGGAACTGATTAAGTAACATCTCTCCTATTGGGTGTACTGCAGAGCATTTGGATTTTTCTAAGTAGGGCAATTCTGATGGAAGTTTTGTGACTCCACATCATGGGGTTAAAAATCTAGGTAGAGCCAGATTGTCAAAAAAGTTCAGCACCCACAATTGGGTCAGATTTCCCCAAGCGTCCAACATCCCCACCAGATCCAAACACTTCAGTACTCCTATTGGAAAATCCAGATCCAGAAATAAATTTTGCAAGTGAGCCTCTGTCCCTATTTGAAATGCTTCTGTAAGAATCCCTCACACACACAGCTGCCAGAACCCATCACATAGGGTGAATTTTATTGACAGAACCCATAATTAATGTAATAGGAGGAAAGTCTGAGCCTGATGGACTACAGATAGTACCTCATTCTCTTTAACAGTCTACTACGTGGCTTACATTTCCTATGCTTCTCCATCCAACCTCTCCCCACCCCCCAAAAAACAACAACTAAAAAGAGAATATAATACACAAAAAGCAAAATAATGGCCAGTTAAGTTAAAAACAAACGCAATAAATGAGTCTGTAGTTGGGTCACAAGTGTATCTCTGAGAAAAAAAGTCAAAAGCTATTGGCATCTCCTGCTGTTGCTGCAAAAACCCAATTCTCACTTGCCTTTACAGCGAAGGGAAAGGAAAGAACTAAACGTACTGAACTGAACACACTCAAAGTATTAATTGACTTGTGGAAATTAGAAGGATGGAAAATGGTGGGGGGAGGGGTTAGCTTACAGTATGTTCCCAAGCCCCCTTTTTCTATCATGCATTGAACACTTGGACAGAAACTGAGTGCTGACAGGAGTAATATAAAACTCACCACCAGGCACGATGGGCCAGACTTTGAAAAATATTTATACTTTTGGCTTTCCAAACATCCCATGGCAATGAGTTCTACAGGCAAATTGCGCATTGTATGGAAAAGTAATTCCTCTTGTTTGTATTAAACCTGCTGTGTATTAATTTCATTGGGTGACGGCAGGCTTTTGTATTGTTGGAAAAGGTAAACAATACGTCTCTATTCATTTTTTCCATACAAGTCATGATTTTATAGACCTCTCTCACCCCCCACTCCCAATCATCTCTTTTCTAAGCTAGCAGCAGTAATCTTTTTAGTCTCTCCTTGTATGGAAGCTGTTCCATACCCTGGTTCATCTTTGTTGCCCTTCTCTGAACCTTTTCCAGTTCCCCTATATCCTTTTTGAGATGGAGTGACCAAAACTGGATACAGTATTCAAGGTGTGGGTGCACCATGGATTTATATAATGACATTTTGATATTTTCTGTCTTATTTTGTACCCCTGTCCTCATAGTTCCTAGCAGTCGGTTAGCCTTTTTGACTGCTGCTGCACATTGAGCTATGTTTTTCAGAGAACTATCCACAGTGACCCCAAGATCTCTTTCTTGAGTGGTAACAGCTCATTTAGAACCCACAATTTTTTCCAGTGTGCATGATTTTGCACTTATCGCTGTTGAATTTCATCTGCCATTTACTTATCCAGGCTCAGAGTTTTGTGAGATGCCTTTGTAACTCTTCACAGTCAGCGTTGCACTTACCTATCTGGAATAATTTTGTATCATCTGCAAACTTTGCCGCTTCACTGTTCGCTCCCTTTTCCAGATCATGACCACGTTGAACAGCACCAGTCCCAGTACAGATCCTTGGGGGACACTGGTATTTCCTCTCTCCAGTCTGAAAACAGACCATTTCGTCCTACCCTTTGTTTCCTACCTTTTAAAAAGTTACTGATCCATGAGAGGAACCTCCTTCTTACCCATGATAAGGCTAAGATTTACTTTTTAGTAAAAGTCATGCACAGGTTACGGGCAATAAACAAAAATTCACAGCCCGTGACCTGTGCATGAGTTTTACTAAAAATACCTGTGATTAAATCTTGGGCAAGGGTGGTGGGAGGTGGGACATGGGGCTGCTGCTGGTGGAGGGGTGCCTGGGACCAGTGGCACCAGCTGCCAGGGACCGTGGAACACGGCTGCTCCTGCCAGCTGCCTGGGGACCACTGCCAGGGCCAGTGGACTGCAGCTTCTCTGGTTGGCTGCCTGGGAACTGCTGCTGGGGCCAGCCGCCCAGGGACCGCTGCCTGGAGCTGTGGACCGCGACTGCTCCGGCCGGCTGCCCAGGGACCATAGACTGTGACTGCTCCAGCTACCCTGGGACTGCTGCCGGAGGCCACAGGAGCAGCGGCTGCTATGGCTGTCCCCAGGGCCGCTCCAGCAGCGGCTGGTATGGCTGTTCTGGGATCCACTTGAACAGCTGGTTTGGCAGCCCTGGGGCCAGCCACACTGGCCCCTGCAGAAGTCAGGGAAGTCATGGAAAGTCACGGAATCCGTGAGTTCTGCAACCTCTGTGACAGACTCGGAGCCCTACCCATGATTACTTAATTTCCTGAAGAGCCTTTGGTGAGGGACCTTGTCAAAGTTTTTCTGAAAATCCAAGTACACTATATTGACTGGATCACTCTTGTTCACATCTGTCGACACACTCAGAAAATTCTGATAGATTTGGTGACACCACCTGGTCCTCTTCTATTGACACAGCGCCTCACAATAGGGAGAGTGTTCCTAGTCCTACTCGTGGCATAGATATTGACTGTTTTATCAATAGGGCTCAACTGCTCTTAGGGCAGTTTCTCTAGAGGCCTCAGCTTTTCCGAATTGGTTCCCCTCTATTTCTCTCCAGTGAGCCCAGTCCATGACCTTGACCTAAAATGAGTCAATCGGCCTGTAAATTCCAGGGCTTGCCGTCTTCATTTGTCTCCTTGTCAGTTTCTTACAGGCAGCCCGGTGTGGGGGCTCTTGCCCCTCCGCTGTCGCAGATCTTTCTGCCTCCTGGTCTCTCTGTTCTCCTGCCTTGATAGCTGGGCTTGTTTTCCTTACTGGGCACAGTGGTGGCTGCGTGCTTCTGCCATTGGCAGTTCTGGCAGCTGTGCTGGGGTGTGCTCAGCCTGCCTGACTGTAAGCGGGAAAGACCCTCCTCTCCCTTCTGCCTGTGCTCAGTATGGGGTTGGTCATCCCCAGTCCAGTAGGCCTTATTGGGCCTGTCCAGCCTTTAAGGTATGTCTACACTGCAACTGGGAGCGAACCTCCCACCGCCGAAAGACCGACTGAAAGATCGATTTGAGCTAGGGCACTGCAAATAGCAGCGTGGGTGTTTGTGGCTCTGGTGAAGACTCAGGCTGGTCATCCAAACTCAGACCCCAGTGATCGGGGGCGAGGGGGCGGGGGCTGAGAGCAGACGTGCCAAACCCATGGAAAAAACACAGAAATTGGGCTTGTTTTTGGCTTAATTGGCTTGTGAGTTGCTTGTTGGCTAGTTTTTTGGCTTATAGCTTGTTGCTTCTTTTTTTTTTTTTTTGATTGCCTCCCAGCAAGCAGGGGAGAGAGTCTGGGGTGCACAACGGGCCCACCACAGTCCCAGACTGCATGCCAGGGGAACCTGGTCACACAGAGTGTGGGGCCTCTTAGGGATTGGCTTGCTTTGGCCTTGTTTTGAAATGGGATTTGCTTGATTTTTGGCTCACTGTGGAAGTCGGGGTGCTTATTTACCGTGTGAATGTTGGCAACTGTGGCTGGGAGCATAAGCTGCCACCCAAGCCACAGTATCCACATTGCTATTTTGAGTGAGTCTGTCTGTCTACCCGGGCGAGGAGAGTCACTCTCAGCTGAAGTGTAGACATACCTTTAGGGTCTTTCTTCACTAGAAAACAAGGTGTGTCCTTTACTTCAATTAGCTACCTGGAGGTAAAACCCTAGGTAGTGTGTAGTTTGCATATGAACTAGCAAGTCGACTTAAAGCTATCTACCTCAGCCTGCTAACTTGTATGAAAATGACATCGGCCTTGTCTTCAAGAGGATTTTATCCCATGTTAGCTGACTTGAGTTAAGAATATGGCTTTTTTCCTGGGGAGTCTAGGCCCAGATTTTGTCTAGGCTAGGATTTAAAGGTGGCTTGTTAGATGGTATTATCTGTTTTGAGCTAATTAACTCCTAATAAATCTCTAGTTAAGACACAGCAACTGTACTTTAGCATGTGCTAATAGCTGCCCCTAGTTTAGTTCCTGCTAAAGTCCAATCGCTTTGACTAGAGTTTTAGAGGGGGTTGGTTAGATCCGGTTGGATAATGTCACACCTTTAACTCCTACGATAGGGAAGACCTATGATCAAGGGCTATCATTAACAAGAGAGTGTTATTAGTGAACAAAAAGCCAGTGTCCAGGTCAGAAAGTGAGGCAGAATAAACACATGTGCTGTCATTTATCTCCTTAGCCGTGAGGCACAGAGGAAGAATTTCTTTACATGGCAGGAAGTGCTGTTATGTAAGCAACACTGGCAAGACTGACCCACGTTTCCTATAGCCCGTGCCCTGCCCTTGAGTCTGCAGAGGTCATCTCCTCTCTGTGCAGGACTCTTCTTTTTCCATTAACTCTTAAAATATTCTCTGGGGGTAGGATGGGCGTCCCACACCCCACTAACACAGAGAGTACAGTGTGCTATAAATCATCACTGTGTTATGCAAAGCACTTTCCTTAATTTCATTTTCTTTGTGTTGGGGGGTGGAGGGTGGGGGCATTCTGTGATTAAATTAGCTGCCTTCTTCCTTTTTATGCTACGCTAAAGTTTGGAGCACAGGGTTTAGTCAGCTTTGTTTGGAAAATAAATTCAAAGAGTTTGGCTTTTCAAGTGAGCTTGCCTTTCCTGAACTGAACAAGCCTGACTCACTGGAATTATAGCAACTGCCAGTCCCTTCCATCACAGCTGACTTAGCTGAGGAGCGACCCAAGGAAATGAATCATTTCCCTGAAAAGCTTTCTTCTTCGCTGTGGTCGGGTATCTTCCTTCCCGCAGCTCATGCAGTCGCTCCAGTCCCTGAGCTGTGCGTGCTCTCTTCTGGACACTCCAAGAAATGCCATTTTGCTAAAAAGCACAATATTTCGTTCTCTAGCTTTTAGTTTGAGCCGCTCGGCAAGAAGAACAATTGAGAGCCTGAGCATGACACGCAATAGGAAAAAGAACACGTTATTTTTAAGGACAGTAGTCTCTTAATAGTTATAAAAATGCTGTTTAGATTGTAAATATTTTTTTAACCTCTACCAAACGGTGTAAGAAAAACACACAAACACCTTAAACTGGATGTTTAGCTGGTGTAGATGAATTGGTGTCTATGGTGATTTGGACCAGCTGGGGATCTGGCCCATTGACTTGAATGAAGCTATGCTGATGTACAGAAAGGATCCGGCCCACATGCTAATATAATCCATTAGATTGTCATTGAAAGCACTGTCATGGGGGGGAACAATAATCAGTAGGATATAGCACACCAAAATACTCTGAGGTTGATCATACCACCAGGGTATGCTCTGCTGAAGATTTCTGGCTGTTGGGGGTGGGTTCACCCACCTGTATACCCTGCCCATCCCGGAACCCTGTAAAGCACCTGGGGCCCATGTTATAAGGATGCAGGGTTGGGTGTGTTATGGATACTGTCCCCCACCCACAGCAGCCAGCAGGAGGTCCATGGGAAGGGGAGACAGCTCCAGATTCAGTGGTACTCACACATACCAGGGTGATGGGAGCAGTATGAGAATCTAAATGGAACAGAGTAAAGAACTGGATCTGTGCTGTGAAACCCCTTCCTAAAGGGCCCAGAGGCAGCTGCTGTTGGGCAGTTCCTGGCAGGGAATCCCCAAGGGAGCCAGGTTGGACAGTCCTTCCAGGAGCTGTTATGGTGAGATTGGGGGCTGGGTTTTCAAAGCTGCCTAAGGGAATTAGGTGCCTAAGGTCAATGGGGTTTGGGTGCCCACCTCCCTTAGGCTCCTTTGAAAATCCCAGTCTGGATCTCTGTGTAGAGAACCCTGGCCTCTGGCTGCTTCTCTGAGATCTGTGGGCTCATGTTGAATGAATAATCTGCTGCTCATTCCACAGGGCTGGGATTTAACTGTGTCCGCCCCCGAACACAAAGATCTGTCACAGAGTATTGCTCCTCCCAGTCCCTTCCTGCAGTTTCACTCCCAACTCTTCCCAGAGTCAGCCGCATCCCTAGTTCCATCCTTACCTGTGCCCCTTCCCCCCCCCCATCCACTTTTTCTCTCCTATTCTCCTAGCTGGCCCTAATACCAACACATCTTTTCTCAAATTCTGTCTCCACACCCACATTCCAGCTCCATCCTCAACACCATTTCTGTCCCTGGATTCACCTACACCCCACAACCTTCTTTGCTCGGGGCTGGGGTCTTTTACTGCATCCCCTTTTGCACAGTGGCTTGTGTGTTTGGCCAGGGGCTCAGGTCAGAGTGGGTGGACCCAGGGGTCCTCACAGTCCCTGCCCTTTCCACCCCGCCTCAGCCTCTTGCTCACTACAGGGGGAGTATCAGAGAAGCAGCCCGCCTTGTTAAAAAAACACATCATTTTAAAAAATGTATTTGCAAGAGATACAAACATTTTTATTCAACCTTTGACAGCTTCTAATGTTTTTAATTGATGACGGTTTTCATTTTGGTACCCCCCACCCCCGTTTTCTCTCTGTATTTTGAAACGGGGGGGCAGGGAGGGAGAGAGAGAAATAACCACAAACTATCAATGATCATTTCAGTTTGAAGAGAGACGGAAATGCTTCATTGGGAGATCGGACAATCCCACCACGGATTCTGAATGGAATGAATCTCTTTTTTGTTTCAAGTTTTGTAGCAAATCATTCTCGTTGCTTTGAGCAGCCCGCATGAGAGAGCTGCCCCAGCTGTCCTCTCTTGGGCTGGAGTCACACTCTGAGCAGGGCTAAATAGGGGAATTACTCTGCCTTGCTACTCGATGCCGCTGACTCAGAGCTTTGGCAATCTCGCCCTACGGACATGTCTACACGGGGCTCTGACCCAGGGTTTATCCTTAACACCTCTACCATCCACTCAGAAAGCCCTGTGACCTGGATTTGGTATGATTTAAGCTCAGGCTAGCCTGGGTAAAGGTTAGAACTAGACGTCCAATTTAACTCAGGCTGGAAGTCACCAATTTTGCAGTGAGGATGCAGCTACATCATTTGAGGGCTGATAGTCCTCCAGTGCCTTTCCACAGTTCCTTCCAAAGGACAGTCAAGTTCTCCCACAACTGGCTGGGAAAGCATCCTAGAGCAGGGCAGCCCAAAGAGCCATGGGATATGCCCCCAGACGCACGCAGGGGAGTGCAGAAATGGGGACGATGCAGCAATAGGAGGACGCGGCCATGGAGGCTAACCCAGGTGCTCAGACCTACCTGGCAATCGCCCGAGTTAACTCTGCAATGCAGACGTAGCCTAAGAGTAAAATCATGGCTGAGGGGCACAGATCTGTTTGTGTGCGTATTATAGGTTTGAAAATAGGGCTTCTCACCTCCAAACTCTGCTATGTCTCCAGTTCAGCAGGGAACAATGGTGCTGGAGAGGAAGGAACATAATGACCAATTCACTGCCAGTTTGGCAGGGCCCTGCAGACCATGCATAGGAGCAGGTGGAGTTTCCCCTCTAAGGGTGTGGCACAAACCTTGGCTCTTGCTGCTTCCGTTGAATTTATATTCTGCAATTTAATCAAACTGAAACATATTTCCAGTTGAGCACGTCCGGCGCAAAGTGTCAAAACTCCATGTCTTTGCCAATGCTGTTCTCTTTCAATGGGAATTTTTGTATCAGAATCCAGCCCCGGGAGATGGACCTTCTGGCCAATGCAGGGAGAGAGATAAGCAACAAACAGGTATGAACACTGGTAATGTGTGGTAAAACTTCACACACATGTAACACTGACAGACCCCGGTTGTCGTCGGAGGGCGGGATTGAACCTGGGGCTTCTGGAGTTTAGTGCATGAGCCTCTACCGCATGAGCTAAAAGCCAACTGGCTCTTAGCAAAGGCCGTAGAGCAAACTCATTAGAATCATAGACTCATAGAATATCAGGGTTGGAAGGGACCTCAGGAGGTCATCTAGTCCAACCCCCTGCTCAAAGCAGGACCAATCCCCAACTAAATCATCCCAGCCAGGGCTTTGTCAAGCCTGACCTTAAAAACTTCAAAGGAAGGAGATTCCACCACCTCCCTAGGTAATGCATCCCAGTGCTTCACCACCCTCCCAGTGGAAGCAGCTGTTGTCAATAGTAATGCTCAGACATATAATAGCAATAGAACTAGATGGGAGAAAGTAAATAGGAATTGTCTACTTTTAATATTGATTGAGCTTTCTGGGTTACAATATCACTTCTGAACAAAGTCCTGAATGTAATTTTTCATTTTTTAAAATAGTGCAAAACAGCATTTTGTCCCCCTTGGAGTAACTTATTTTTTCTTAAAACCAAAATATTAGAACCTCATCCTGAAAACTGTTCTGCAAAGAACTTCATAGATTAATTTAACCACACTGGCTTTCATGGGGCTTCATGCAGAGAGTCAACATGCATGGAACTCATTGCCGGACTGTATGACAGAGAAGTCACAGAATCCTACTTCTTGGCCTTTGAGGTTTTCTCAGCATTGTATTCCTCTTGGCAGCTGTGGTTGGCACACATTTATAGTGGCTTGCCCCCAATTAATTTTACTTTGGGTTTGGAGTCCAAATGATGCAAACGTTCCACTAACGGGCCCAGACTTTATTGCACCGAGATCCAGCTCACTCACAAGGTGTGTGAGCCTTAGGTTATGGCTACACTGCGTGGCAACACACACAAACCGCAGAGCCGCGAGTCTCAGAGCCTGGATCAGCTGACTCAGCCTTGTGCTACTCATCCCCTCGCTGGGTTTCGGAGCCTGGGCTCTGAGACCTGCCCACCTCGCTGGGTTTTCACCTCGAAAAGTAAGCCCCATTATTATCGCTCCTGCACAGAGCGGTTCAATAATTTTTGGTCAAAACATTTTTTTTTTTTTTGACAAGTCCTTTTGCCCAGACTGAAATTTCTGGGAGATTTTTGGTTTGGTTGAAATTTTCCTTTTTTTTTTTTTTTTTGGTGTGAAGAAAAAACAAAATGAAATGGAAAGCCAATATTTTTTCAGTAAACATTTTGATTTTCATTAAAAAAGAAAATGTTTGGAAAACCTAAACTTTCACCAAAACAACGAGTTTCTGTTCTTTTGAGAGAGATTTGCAGGGTCGTTTTTTTCTACCTTTTAAAACAATGATTGTGAGAGATAATTGCCTTCCCTCCCAGCACTGCTTCTCGACCTGAGTGAGTAAAAACTCTGCCTTTGCAATATGCTGACTCCTCCAACTCTTTCACTACAAATAACAGACCTGATCCTCTTTGCACACAGTGTGAATTTTTTTATTCCAACGGAGTCAACCTGATTTATACTGGGGTGAGAGAGAACAGAATCAAGGCCAAAGTTAATTGGGTTTAGCCTCTATTTCTGCTCTGAGAGTAGAATGAGATTTCTTCCTGTTCATTATTTAAATTCATTCAGCAGCTGTTTCTCTTGGTTTTTGTTTAACTCTCGGAGATGATGGCAAATGGTTCACGGCATGCACTGAATGTTTCATATTTATCTAGGATAAGAAGGGATGGCTTACAATATTTAAGTTTTGCTGGATGGTTGTGTATGATCATTTATGCAACACACTATTGTTTCTATTGTGTATCTAAATAGAAAGGACAATAGGTGGGACAGGAAATGACATCAACCAGCAGGTCAGTGGTAGACCTGGGAATACAACCCACCTTACCACAATCCCAGTTCAGTGACCTATCTACTGAACCCACCCCCAGTCACCCATTCTAAAAATAGGAATAACAATACTTCCTTTATCTGTCTTGTGTATTTAGACTGTGAGCTCTTCCGGGCAGGGCTCTCTTGTGTGTGTACAGCACCCAGAATAATGGGGCCCTCGTCTCAGCTCAATACATATAACTGCAATACATATAACAATGCCAGACAGAGATCAAGTGATTTGCCCTGGGCAGCACAGGAAGTCTGTGGCAGAGTTGGGACTTAAATCTAGATGTTATGAGTCCCAGATCAAGGTCAAAACCACAAGATCATTCCTCATCAGAGACCCCGTCAATGGTTTCTCAATGCTTCTTCATTTCATCACATTTTCCATGAATCACAGCAGGGATTCATCTTTAAACAGCATATAAAATCTCTGACATTACCCTGTTCCTAGCCTCCAGCTGGATGACAGAGCCTCCAGGCGTCTCTTCTTGAGAGCTGGAAGCACTCAGTGGAATGAATGCAGAAGATCAGTTAAAAAGACCAAGATCTTAATCTGAGTTTTTTAAAAATATGCAACATGCATTTTGCAAAGTAATGCACATTGCGAAGGTCACGCAACTCCTATCCCTCTAAGGCCTATTGGTCAATGATTCCTACTAAGGGTTGGGGAGGAAGCATGTGCTGTTTTAGTGAAGAACAGCAGCTCTTTCGAGCAACCTCATTTCCATGACTCAGCTCTGATTCGGAGGTTTCGCTTTTTCTCCCTCTTGCAGAACCTAAGATGTTACGATTACGGTCGAACATAAAAAAGTGAAATGTGCGCGCCATCGACCCATGGTAGCAAGCATCCAAGCTGGCAGAACTTCAGGGGGGGAAGTGGATCCATTTGAAAGGGGAATGGATTGTGCCATGACAACTATCAGCTAGAGTTTTCACAGCAATATCATTGTAATAGTTTCCTTTTTTGTCAGGAATTGCTAGTAATTGGCGGAGATGGCAGTAATAGAATGTGAACTAAGAGAGGAGGACCCTGCCATTAATTTGGATAATTGTCACATTTTTTAAAAAAACTGCAATCCAAAGGGTTTAAGGAAATCAGGGATATTATATGTTGTTATTCTGCGTCTTGGAACATTTTAGGTTCACCCCTTAATTTTCAACTGGGGAAACCTGCCCCCCCCAAGAGCCACTGGTTTAATCTCCAGATGCTCTGTCAGCTGAGCTTTGAAGAGCAACAGAAAGAATTATTAGCACCTGCAATTCTGCCTTCAAAAACCTGGCTGGAGTTACAAGGGGGTTGATGTCCCACAAACACAATACCCTACCTGGAGGGCCCAACTGAACTTGTAAGATTGTTACAATATGGACTCGTCACCTAACAACTGCTTTAAGACGTCAAGCAAAGCCACATCCTCAGCTGATGTAAATCACTGCAGCATCATGGACTTTGGTGGAGCCCTGCTGATTTACATCATCTAGAGATCTGGCCCCCGAAAATGGCACACTGCTTAAATTCGGGATTTCCTGATAGAATGGGCCAGGAGACTCAATTTTCCTAGTATCTCTGTGTTCGCATATATCCAAGTTGTATCTGACGTGATTCTCAGGGCTATACTGTTTGTATCAGCTGAGAATCTGGCCCATCAAATTCAGCTCATCCTTCAGAGCAAGACAGAAAAGTATGCGGAGTTTTATCTAAAGCCCTTTCATTGATTAAGAAGCACAAAGTCCACAAATCAGTGATTTAGCTACTGATAACACAGTGGCCAATGGAACACCAGTAGAATGGGTTTTATCAGAATAGGGATGGCATATTGCCAAGGACACTGCTTTTGAAGTCATCCGTGAGATCTTTCACTTCCATCTGGGTATGTGCCTAGATGGAGGGCAGAGAACTTGATTTAGGCCTCAGTTCAGGAAAGCACTTAAGCGCATGCTTAACTTTAAGCATGTACTTAAACCCCATTGTTTTATGTGCCTTGTTGCATAGGGTTGCTCTCCTGAATTGGGGCCTAAATGTCTCTTATTAACGATAGAACACATTAAAACACACACACACAAAATCCCTATTTCAAGTGACTTTGAAGACTAGGAAGACTGGACTTGGTCTGTACACACCATTTACGATTATTTGATGTGTAACTATCAAAAATGCCACACCCCTCATGCGTATTTGTTATTGAATCCAAATTCAAGATAGAAAAATTGTAGATCTTAAGATCCGAATGGACCAAGCTGACTCAAAATCCATGAGCTTTGGTTACCTTCAGATTAATGAGAAGTGATGGACAGGGAAAATATCCTCATTTTGTGACCTGAGGTTTTACATGTTCACCTGGTGGAGATTAACTCAGCAGTATCAAAAAGTACATCTGGTGGATAAATCTGGTGCAGAGAAAACTAATTTCCATTCCCAGGAAAAGGCATCTAAAATCAATTAATATTTGATTTTGAGACGGTGATGGGTTAATTGAATTCTAAAAATACATATCCCTGAGGATTGTCCATTTTCTATTGAAGTTTTCTTTACTTCTTCCACCACCACTGCAAGGAAATATTTTCCATAAGCTTTCATCTCATTTTCTCAAAACATCTTCCGCTCTCCCCCACCCCGCACCAGAAACCCCTCTGCTAACAATTAATTAAATGTAGTGTTAACATGGATGGATAGTCCTGACTAATCAAAGCCCAATTACAGCCGCAGAACTTGTTTTAGAAGGAAAATAAAACAAATATAGGGGGCTGTTGTTGCTTGAATAATTTTCAGGGTGATTTCTGACATTTTTCTCTGTAGCATGTATGTTTCTCGTGGTGGGTTTCCCTGCTTCTTAAACTATACTTACGTTACATTCTGGTCTTCTTGAATTTTAGTCCTCAGTGCACCTCTAATTTCAGTCACAAGCCTAAGAATGTACCCAGATCCTGTTAATTCTGCCTCATCTTTATCTAAACAACAAGACACATAATAGTAAAATATATAATAGCACCTGGAGACTCCAGTCAGGATTGTGTAAGGCACTGTTCAAACCTATATGAAATGGTCCCTTCCTCCAAGTTCTTACTGTGTAAATAGACAAGGCAGAGAAAGAGTGGGAGGGGAAGTGAAACAATATACAAGTAAGGATGATAGCTGGCAAATGTCATGTTAGTTTAATGTTTTGTTTTGTGGCAGGGCAAGTCATTTTTCTTTGGCATGTTTTCTACAGACACAAAGAGGGCCAGCTGTTCAACAGTGGCCAGCATCCACCCACGCCTGGGGTTCTCAGTGGGAAGTGTGAGGTGTGGAGTACTTTGGAAGATCTGGCCAGTTCATTTAGTTGTCTAAATAGCAGCTGAGCCCTCTTGAAAATCAGGCCATGAACCTATAGTGGGCAAGAATGGGGTGAGGAGCGAAGCATTATGAGGGGAAATACAAAGAAGGGGAACTCTATTTGGAAGCCATATCTAATGTGAACCCCACCCTAGATAGGTGGGGTTGGTCCCATGGATTCTGATCTAACTCCCTTCCTTGAATCTTGTGGGTGGGGCATTTCAGATTTAAAGTTGCAGTTCAGAGATGACCCTGATGATAATGCTCCAACTTTCCAGGCCATAAAAGATCCCTCCAACTGACTATTCTGGGGTGGGTCTCTCCCTCTTCTTTTGACCAGAAATTCCATCCTGGACCCCAGAAACCTTTCCTCTCAAACCCAATACACTTCCACAAAATTTTGGCTTTGTAGAAAAATTCCCGACAAGCCCTGCATGGAAGTGATAGGTAGACTAAGCTCTGCTTATTAATAACACCACAAAATGCGTAGAGCAATGCATGACACATGTGGCATGACAGGCTTCACGGTATCTCCTCTCCCAATCCAGAAAGGACGGTGCCTCTGGAAACTCATTTCTCAACTGCTCCCCTTTTGGCAAAGTGGTACAATTGCTGTCTTCTGTTTTCAATACCAGAGCCTTTGAGGGTGTGCACTCTCAGTCTGATAAGCTGCATTATTTCCCTGTTGGCTGAGGGATGCATAGAGGGCAATATAGAAGCAAATGTTTCCTACTGGACAAAGTCGGGCTGGACAGCTGCACGAGAGTGGTGGAAGGCAGGGATATTAGCCCTAGAATGCTGAAGGCCCCTTTCCCTATATGCTGAGAAAGGGTTACCTCAGGCCAGCTAGGGATACCTCCTCCCAGCTATGGGAGGAGAGGTAAATACGCTGGAGGGTAGGGATAGGATACAGAGGGACCTAGACAATTGGAGGATTGGGCCAAAAGAAATCTGATGAGGTTCAACAAGGACAAGTGCAGAGTCCTGCACTTAGGACGGAAGAATCCAATGCACCACTACAGACTAGGGACCGAATGGCTCGGCAGCAGTTCTGCAGAAAAGGACCTAGGGGTTACAGTGGACGAGAAGCTGGATATGAGTCAACAGCGTGCCCTTGTTGCCAAGAAGGCCAATGGCATTTTGGGCTATATAAGTAGGGGCATTGCCAGCAGATGGAGGGACGTGATCGTTCCCCTCTATTCGACACTGGTGAGGCCTCATCTGGAATACTGTGTCCAGTTTTGGGCCCCACACTACAAGAAGGATGTGGAAAAATTGGAAAGAGTCCAGCGGAGGGCAACAAAAATGATTAGGGGACTGGAACACATGAGTTATGAGGAGAAGCTGAGGGAACTGGGGATGTTTAGTCTACGGAAGAGAAGAATGAGGGGGGATTTGATAGCTGCTTTCAACTACCTGAAAGGGGGGTTCCAAAGAGGATGGATCTAGACTGTTCTTGGTGGTAGCAGATGACAGAACGAGGAGTAATGGTCTCAAGTTGCAGTGGGGGAGATTTAGGTTGGATATTAGGAAAAACTTTTTCACTAGGAGGGTGGTGAAACACTGGAATGCGTTACCTAGGGAGGTGGTGGAATCTCCTTCCTTAGAAGTTTTTAAGGTCAGGCTTGACAAAGCTCTGGCTGGGATGATTTAATTGGGGATTGGTCCTGCTTTGAGCAGGGGGTTGGACTAGATGACCTCCTGAGGTCACTTCCAACCCTGATAGTCTATGAGTCTATGACACTGAGTCCAAGTAAGGGCTCCATGAGACCTTTAAAAACCCCTCCTCTGGTGAGAGAGAAGGAGGAGAGACAAGTTGTTGCAAGACTAGCAGCAGCAGCGAGATCGGCTTCTCCAGAGCAAGAGGCTGTCCTCCTCCCTACAGGGGAAACAACCAAACTGAAAGCCTGTTTGGGGGAAGGACTGGCACCCACCCCACCCCCCAAGAGGGGGCAGGGAAAGGTGTCCCCCTTTATTTTGTGTTCGTGAATTTGTTTCTTTTGTTTGGTGGCAGATCACTTCTTGGGCCTGCCCTAGGCCTATCTTAAAAGTACTGATAAACAGAGAGTGGGGCTGACTAACCCTAGGCCGCACCACCGCCAGAGGAGGAAGTGCTAAGCCCGGCAACACAGAGGAGGTGCCTTGTCACGGTATGTGCTTACCTATTATGAAGTATGCATGGCAAATGCCCCTTCATGTCTCATCTGTGCTGTTAGCTGGTGAGCTGATGTTGGTATGACGTACATTACTCAGAGGTAGACATTAACACAATTATGCATCATACACTAAGTGTATAATGATATCAAATGGCTTCTTTCGTGTGGAGATTAACTTTTAGTAATTTGGAAAGAACCGTAAATTCATTATGGCCTTAAAAAATATCCAGAGCAGCATTGCGCACTCTGTTCATCGGAGCATCTGTTAGAGATATTTGACTAAGCCAGGATTGCCACCCATCCTGAAAATTGCAGGACAGTTCCAATATTGAAATTCAAGATTGGCATCCAGCGGTCCAAGTTTGGTCAGGCTAGATGTAGAGGCCAAACTCATTTTGCCTGAGAGCCAGAGAGTTAAAAATGAATAAAGCCATCAGAGTACATTTGTTGGTTTCTGATTGATGAAGCAGCTATCTAATGGGCGTCAAAAGGAAACTATTTTGTGCTAAATATATTGCATGGAGATTTTTGTGGGGGAAAGTTTTTTGTTTAAAACAAATAAATAAATACCCCCCTCCCCAACAAATGATTTACCAGCACAATAAATGATCAAAAGAATTAGTTCAGATTGTATTTCAGACTGTCTAAAAGAGACACTTGGGAAGGTCTAGGCTGTCTTGGACCTTCAGATCTGGGGAAAATATTTGCTGTAGCCAAATGACCCATAGTTCATTTTCCAAAAGGTGGTAATAGTTCTAAAAGTGGCATAGATAGATATGGTAGAAATGTTTTGTACAAGAAGTTTTTCCCACCATAAACAGGCCTTTTTTTTTTTTTTTTTTTTTTTTTAGAAAACAGGAATTTTTGTGAAAAATTGTCCAGATTGTTGACATTCTCTGGTGTTTGCAAATGTTTCTGCAATCTTTTTGAGATCCTGTGAGAAATTATCAAACATTTTTGTTTAATGAAAGTGTGTTTTGGTAAATGAAAATGTTTGAGGATATCACCAATTTTGATAAACATTTTGCTTTAAAAAGAAAGAAAGAATGTTGAAAAAAATCTCTAGCAAAAAACCAGCAAATGAGTCCACTTTGAACCATGAGCAATAGAAGTAGTTTCAAAATTTCCCACGTAGCTGGTTAAAAGGTAGAAAAACAATTCTGGCAGTGAGATCTAACTGTAATCTCCTACTGTAACTCATAAGCAATTCCAATTAAGTCAATGGAGTTACATTAATCAACACTGTTGTAAATGAGAAGGATTTGCTTTGGTGTGGAAGGTGTTCAGATACTGCCATGATAGTCTCTAGCTCTCTCTTGGTCTAATCTATCTTGGTTAGATTCAAGAGTTGGTAGTTGGCTCATCTGTTATATCTCCTAGTCAATGCAGGGTTCTTTCCTAAAGTACATTTTCTAGACAATGCTTATTCCACAACCTTCCTTTCTTCTTTTTTTTAGCTTTAAGTGTACCCCTGTGTATCACACTAAATAATTCCTCTTACATCATACCTAGGGAGCCATCTAGGCACTTCATTTTACTATCCTTAGTGTATGCCATGCGGTGTCTTTTTTGGAAGAGTTCAGCAGAAACTCAAGCATTTGTAAGATTTGTTTCTGATTGTTCACTTCAGTGCGGTCCTCTTCTGCTCCCGCTGATGACAATGGGAGTTTTGCCATGCCAGGATGCTTTAGCATATGCAGACGTTAATAGCTTCACTTAACATCCAGGGAATCTTTCAAAATGCTTTCAGAGACATAGTAATGATTCTCTTTTGCTGGATAGCACATTTCCTAATGCAGGGATGTATTACCATCTTGATATTTCTGCATAAATTCCATCGGTTTCAGTGGGACCCTTCCACTTGCCCTGTGGAGAATGGAGGCAAATCTTGTCCCGAAATGCTGTTTGATTCTGAACAGTCCAAATTCCGGTGTAATTACTAGAATTGCACAAAACATGTCACAGCACAGGGAAATCACTGGAAGCTCAGGTTGCTAAGCCAATATTTTGGACTGGGATTTCAGTGGGGGTCTGAGCACCTAAGTCCCATAGACCCCTTTGTAAATCTCAGCGTTGATGTGTTTTTATGACTGCCAGGCAAAATACTAACCTAAATCTAGGGAACACTTAGCAGTCTGGGCCACAGTCCAGATGAAATAAGAGGTTTGCTCAGGGGCCTTTTAAAACATGATTACTTGTTTAAAGAAAGTTTATTCTGGCTGTGGCTGCTGGGTATTGAATTTAGGCATATTACAGCTTTGTTCTGAGTAAGCCACTAGCTAATAGGATAATATGGAATATTTCACTAGACAATCTGGGAGGCAGTCATCCAGAAACACAAGGCAGAGTCCTGGGATGTTTGCTAGAAAAGTGGTTTGAAACTTTGTAATTAGTCAGGCTATTTACCTGTGAAAATAACATTAACATCCCGAAATTACTCTCATGAGTAATACCTCACTCTTAGATAGCAGTTTTCATCAGTACATCACAGTGCTTTACCGAAGAGGTCAGTATCCTTCCCCCTGCGAAACAATGAAAGTAGATCAGGTCTCGGCTCCTTACCGTGACACCAAAGTTGGACGCAACTGGTTCTTTTTAAATACCGAAGGCCTGATTTCCTGAAGCTCTCAGCACTCACAGTTCAGACCAGATATGTGAAAGAGCTCTGACCCAGATCCTCAAAGGTATTTAGGTGCCTAGCTCTGGGCCTCAGCTCCTAATCAGGCACCTAAGTCAAATGGCCAAACTATCCAAAGATCTTTTTGAAAATTTGGCCTCTTAGGTGTCTAAAATGGTTGTTACTGGGTACGGAGCTCTTCGAGTGTTTCCAGCGCTCTTGATTTTATTGCAAGTCTTATGATATCTGGTGTTTCTCTTAAAGGCCCAGCTCCTGGAATCAGGTGATTATGTGAGCATCTCAGCTTTCATTTAACAATAATAATGTTCTAGCCCTCCTGGCTGTGGGGAGAAGCTTGAAAAATTGACCCCTCAAGACTCAAATTCTAGACAGCAAATAAAAAGAAGCCAGTATTGATTATTTTTAAATCACATAATTTTCAAGTTGACTTTATGGACCTGACTAGTGATTTTTTTTTTGAGTGCTTAGTTTTGGCAATGTATTATTATTTTTTTAAAATCTGGCCCTGTCTAACCATATGGCTAATTGGGTGGCAACTGCATTTATGCAAACAGGAAGGATGGTTTTGTGGATAAGGTACTGGCTGGAACTCAGGGGACAGGAGTTTAATTCCTGGCTCTGCCACAGACTGCCTGTGTGACCTCGGGCAAATCATTTAATACCTTTGTGTCTCAGTCCCTCGTCTGTAAAATGGGGTCAACAGCACTTTCATTCTCCCAACCTTTGTCTGTTGCATATGTTCCCTTGTAAATTCTTCTAGATGAGAACTGTCTCTTGTTACGTGTATATACAGCACTTAGCACAACTGGGTCCCAATCTCAGCTGGGGCCTGTACACACTGCCGTAATAAAGAGATAACAGTCAAAAAATTATCTAAGATTCATCATTTTTCTGGGGATCACTGTTTGAGTGATTCCAAGTCATCCCATTCCAGAGTATGGAGTCATGTACAAATCACATTTACTTCAACTATTTATTCTACCCTCTTGCACATGGGAGGGAAGATCTTCGGTTACAATACCAGCATTTTATAATCCCTCTGTAGGTAACAGGGTGACTTGCCCTGACTACAGGATGAGCCCCCTCTCCCCCTTCCAATATAAAAGGAGCGGGAAGTTGCAGTAAAAGGGGGAAGGCCCAGGACACTGCCCTTATATCTGTAGCTACTTTAGGGAGAAAGGTTTCAGAGTAGCAGCTGTGTTAGTCTGTATCCACAAAAAGAACAGGAGGACTTGTGGCACCTTAGAGACTAACAAATTTATTAGCACATAAGCTTTTGTGGGCTAAAGCCCACTTCATCAGATGTATAGAATGGAACATATAGTAAGAAGATATATATATGTATATACAGAGCAGGTGGAAGTTGCCACACAAACTGTAAGAGGCTAATTAATTAAGATGAGCTATTATCAGCAGGAGAAAAAAAGTTTGTATTTTTACACATATTGAATCTATTTCCCTAAGTTAAGTGTCCTCACACCTTCTTGTCAACTGTCTAAATGGGCCATCTTGATTATCGCTACAAAATTACCTGTCCCACCAATGTTTATTGCCAAGCAGGCTTGTATGGGACTCAGTTCGACTCCTTTCTATGCTGATCAACATGGAGACAGCAGTAGAAGGGGAACAACACAAAGAGCTCTTCGTTCATGGCCTGCAGCTCTCCAAGCCCCTACTGGCCTATGGCTTAGTCCTTGCTTTATAGCAGCTGGAGAAATGGGATGAAAGAGCCACCCCTTTTCCGATGCTTTTTTTTTTTTTTTTTGGTGTGTCAGGTAAGTAAAGTCTGTTCCATTAGCTATAAATGATGCAACAGGCAGGCACACTGGTAGGTAAGAGGTCTGCAATGAGCATGATGAGAAGGTCAGTATTGTATTGACCGCAAGCGGCCTGGGTCTCAGCTTGCATTGCTGAGCCCTGGTGTCATGCTAAATTAGGTCTCTCATGAAACCATGACCCTCTTTCTCCAGTTCCGCTAGCTATATATTTTCCACACTTCTCAAGGCTGAATTTTTTCACCTTCCCCATCCCCACCATGATATGTCATTAGCATTTCCTGTAGCAACTGATCAGCAGCTAATTGAAACGGATCCTTCTTGACTTTTTTTTTTCCAGGGAATTTTCATTCCATTAGCTCTCTGGATCTGCATGAATGTAAGTAAATTATGTCTAGCGATATAATTAGAATCTTTATAGATTAGTATACCTGATTACTTCTGCTTGGCAGTTTCTATTACCCCATCCCAGATCAACAGCAGTTTCTGAAATGTCACAGTATCCAGTTCCCAATCACTGCTTTAAAGGACAACATAGAGGATATGCTTTCCACAGTACCAGGCACTTACATTTAGAAGTGCTTTGGGGAAGGCACAACTACTCACTTCTACTTTTAGTATGTGTGGTCACTTCTTACAGAAGTTTACAAATTTAGGTAACTAAATGAAACATGAACTCTTCTGAAAATCTGTTTTTGCAAAATCACTTGATATATTATTTAACCATGTCTAACCATGTTTAGAGCCTGGTAGAAGACTCACTTTATTGTTTTTATTTAACAGCGTGTAGCAAACAGGTACACAATTAAAATGCAAAACTAAAAAAAATAAAAAGTGGCTTTTTTAAAGGGTACTGGGCCTCACAGCTCTCATTAAAGTCAAGTAGCTATTTATTGAAGTGCCTAATATGGAGTTAGTAGCCCATGTTTGAATATTCGGTCACATAATTAGAAAATGAAATGTTGAGTGTACACAGTTTTCGTATGACTTTTTGGATAAGTTTGCAGACAAGTTTTAGCAGGAGATTGTAGAAAAATATGCTGCACTTGTATCTGAGAACTAGTCTCTGATCATGGAGTTGAAGATCATACTATAATGTACAGATGCAAGGGACAGAGTTAAGGTTATGAGAATGCAGCTTTAAAGCCGGGCCAAATTCTCACATCCTTAGTGGAACACTGGGATCTAAAACTGACCCCCTGATTATTTTAGGAGCCTGGTGCCTCACAGTTAGCTAGTCTGGATGGTAACATTGCCTTAATTGGTGACTTCTTCAATCTTCTATGATTGGTTGCATTCATACACATTCATACACATGAACAGCCTTAACTATAAGGTGTTGGATGGGGGAGGAATTTGGGACTTGAGAGCTTGAAACACAAAGGAATTTAACCCTTTCTCTTGAGTGCTATTTTACACTGAAGGAAGAGCAAAGTTGCTTGTGTCATTTTGCCTTATTCATTTGCTAGGCTCTCCTCATGCCAGCACTATGACATTTCCAGTCTGAATATATCAAGCATGTAGTTTTCAGTCTCAGGAGCTGTATGCAGCATGTCTCTGCAACTACGGGTCACGTTTCTTGTAGGTCAGCTTTGAGATAATATCTGGCACCCTTTGGCTCTCATTGTTTTCCTGGGTGAGGGATGTTTTTCATTCTGGCTGCTGTAAGGGTCCCTGCTGACTCTAACCAGATATTAATTGACATTTCTGATGCATTTCAGAAGAGAGAGACCGTACAAAAGGTTGATCTAGCTCATAACTATTTTGAACAACATGCTATATGGTATTTCAGAATCATTTCTGAAACCTGCATTTCATTGGGAAGTGAGATAATAGACGTGACCAAAACAGCCTCTGAGGTTCTCAGGTAGTGTAAATTGGCATAACTTCATTGAAGTCAATAGAATTATGGCGATTTACACCAGCTGATTTATTGTGATTTACACCTGGCCTTGACTATCTGCCTCTATGTATTTATATTCCCCTCTGTCATCAGTGGATTTTTATCTTCTTTTCATGAATTGCAGGAGTGTTGTCTTATCCCCTTTTCACAGATGGGGAACTGAAGTACAGAGCCGAAGTGACTTGACCAAGGTCACAGACTGAGCCTGTGGCAGAACTGATAATTGAACCCCCAGTTTTCTGAGTCCCAGTCCAACACCTTAACCACAAGACCATTGTTTCTTGTCTGTGTGCTCTCTCTTGAGCCTTATTTAGTCAAGTGTTATTTATGCCACAGTATTGTTAATCCTTTTAACATTCCAAGTAAAATGAAGGCTGTCAGTGAATCTCCATTGTTCACAAGCATGAGACAGGAATCTATTTGATCATTGCTTTTAGTGATCTCCTTAACTAAAGGCAGTAGATTAGTTAATTTAGTAGTCTTAATATTCCCTTGTTAGGCAGTGACAGTGAGTTCATATACGTAAGATTCGCTGATGCCTCATGGAAAATCTTAAAATATTTTTAAGAGCAGATCCTGCAGTCCTGTGAAACCAAAACTCCCAGTGGGAGATTATCCTGTATCACCTCTGAAGGCAGCGTTTTCGAGTCCCTTCTGGTTGTGCCTCATGTATGTTCTCTGTATTACATCTAGGGATTCTTGTGTGAAAACATGATCTTTATGACAGATCTTCAGCTAGTGTAATTGATTGCAATGGAGCTATGCTGAGCTACACCAGTATAGCATCCAGCCCATACTCCCATACCAAAGTGTCTGAGCTCCAGCCAAGGACCAGCACCCAGTTTTGCAAGGTTCTGCACAAACACAGAACAAAAAGATAGTCCCTGCCCCAAGAAGCATGTGGCTGATTGACCAGTTCCTTAGCTAGTAATTCAGCAGTGTCCCACTTACGCCTGTTTCCACCAGCTGAGCATCTGGCCCTGGGTTTGGGATATAAACAAAGTTGTCTGCAAATCGATTCAGAATATTGATTAATGTTTACAGTGGGAAAGCAGCCTTTAAAGGGTCACGTCAAAGCTGGCAAACCTACGGTTTGGCGTGTGCGTGTGTGTGCGTGTGTGTGTGTGTGTGATCCCTCTGTCATGCACATCCCATTCCTCCATGCTGAGGACTGCACCTGTTTCCCTTCAGTGTAGGCAGGTGGGACAATACCGACACATGCCCACTTGAACCCCTGTGATCGCACCCTGACCTCGTAGCCTGGATCTGTTGCTGTTTCCAAAAGGAGAAAGGGAGTAGCAGAGTATCTGGTATCTTCCTAATGTTGCAGCTCTCCTACTAGTGGATGGATCAGAACTAAGTTTAAACAGGGTACTGGACCAGGTCCTCAGCTGTTGGAAACGGGGGAAGCTCCATTAATTTAAATGGACCTTTCCCATCTGTCTTGGATGGTTTAGACACAACAAGCCCTGCGTCTTGGCTGGGGGTTAGACTTGATGACCCTTGTGGTCCCTTTTAACCCTGTGACTCTGTGATTTACATCAGCTGAGGTTCTGGCCTGTTAGATCTATTAGGAAGTGAAAGAAAAATTATAAACACAAATGAACAATAGTTTAATGAGTGGTTCTTAAAAACTTTCCCAGACAAATCCCAAACTATATCTCCATTCCCACCAGAAAGTCAGGGTGTGGTCCTGATTCTCACCAGCTGAGAAAGTGGATGATATGGTCTCTCTTGCCTATAGTGTCAACTGGGCATCTCAGTAACGTCTGAGCAACTTTTCCTCCCATCCACTCATACCTGACAGCCTGAACGAAAGGGTGACCTTCAAGATACTTTATATCTTGCTTCTGAAGCACATGAAAGATCTGCTGTGCCTGCTAATCCTCGGGTTCCGCAATAAATAGAAAGGACTCTGCTTCTTTAACTGAAGTTATTTACTGCTGGCAGTAAGGGCCACAATGATACTCAGTTTTTCAAGATGATCTTCCCAAATGTGTACTTCTCCTGTGGGAATGAAAAGCCTTAATCTGTCTTTGGATGTTTGCTGCAAAGTCCGCACAGCCCCCAAATGCCCATGTGCATCTGAGCACAATGTGTGTCCCTCTGTATAATTGTCAGTCTTCAGGGGTGTGTGTGTGTGTGTTTTTTTCTCTCCATGCCTTTCTCTTCTATGTAGCTTGTGCTCTTCTGTAATCTTGTTGCTAGCTTAGCACTGGGTTTCTGCTTAGATATATTCCTTGTACCTCTTCTACAAAGATTCACACTTTCTTGACTTGAAAAAAATAAGTCTTTCAACCACTTTGCTTTGTTATGGAAATTCTATTTACCTGGCATTTTCTCAGTCAAAAGTAATACACCTCTCTCTCCTCCTTTCAAATTGCAGCGCTCTTCAACTCTCTCTGTCTCCAGAGAGCTCGTCTCTATATTCAGGTGACTCTCCCTCTGAGGAGAGCATAAGAGTTGCTATGAAGAAGTTCTCACTCTGCAAAAGTAAGTCTATTTGGTTTGCCCTTTATCTCTATTCTGCCAGTTTTTCTGCTCAGGAAATCCCACGAGTAACAAAAATGCAAATTTAGAGCAAGATCCTGCTGTCCTCATGCTGAGTAATTCCAAACTCTACAGGTGGACTCATAGGAACGTCTCCTCAACTCTTGTAAACACAGTGACACTGGGGAGTCTGTTCTGTTCCACTGAAATCAATGGGGCTATCAAGAAAGACACCACACAGAGTGGGTGGCAGAATCTGGCCACAGTCGCTGTAAATGGGAAAGATTTTTTTTTTCCCCTTGGCAACATTGTGGAGTCATAAGCAAAGACTGACACTGGTCTAACTTGGAATCCGAAACTTTTTTTAAATTTTGTTTTTGACTTCACCTCCTAGCCCAAACGTAGATGGCCTTACTAGACTAGATGCCAGTAGTAGGCCTTTAAAGGGTTGGCTTTAGCCAACTTGCTACATTCTCCATGGATAAAATCCACTCCAGGACTGTCTTGGGCTTTTTGCTTGCAGAGGAGTTGAGTTAAATTAAACTTCGTTTTGGATGAGGATTTCCATGGTCTTCTGGATTCCATGAGAATGACCACCTAAGGTTCTGACCTTTGCCCTCTGTATTGTAGTCAACTCAAGCCACATTTAGCCAAAGTCTTGCGTTAGAGGAGATTTGGGGTGTCCATATGACATGCCCCAGAAATTTATAATGAGTGCTTGGTCACCAAACACAACTAAGTGCCTAGGATAACGTGCCCTTAAAACGTTTCCAGATAATGAGAGCAAGAATGGGGGTGGCCAGTCAGTAAGCATGATATAATTGATACCCTGGTGTCAAATTAAAGATACCTGATGTCACTTATTGACTGGCTTCCCCAATCCTTGAAGGCGGAGAGAATTAGCTGATACAGTGAGGAAAGAAAAGGTAAGATTTATTCTCTATGACTCATTTGAAATGAAGACCCAAGATTTAGTCTCTTAATGATATTCCACCATGAGCTCAACAAGTTTGTGACTTCTTTGAAGTATCCACTTTCAGCATCATTAATTACATAAAAGTTCATCAAGCTGTATTTCAGTGATATTTTCTCAGCTTGTCAGAAATATGTGAGGGGTGTGTGTGTGTGAGGGTTGGGTGTGTGTGTATGTGTGCAAACATCAGACTTCTAAAGCTCAGTAAATAGCACAAAGGGAACAGGAAACTGTCTTAGCAAAGCACCCAGCGATCCCCCTCTGCAAAGTTGTAGTAGTAGCCAGGCAAGGTACTAACAAACTTCAACAGGACTTTTATTTTTTAAAGTGGAAACCTCTTTTCCAAGCTGCTGCTGCACCCTCAGTCGCTCTCCCTCAGCCTCTTCAACTCCGCCCCCCTCCTTCCTGTTTCCTGTCCTTTCAGACTCCCAGCAGCCAGTGCTCCCAATTCTAATAATTACAAGCAATGTCTAAACACCACAAAGGTGACTTTCCAGCTGGTGGAGATGCAGTGTAGCATTCTTCCTTTCCTTGAGATATAGCTCTATGCCACAGTGGTCTGGGTCACGTACTGGGGGCAAGGTGTCTGGGATACTGTTTCACTGCCAACCCTAAACTTAGGCACTGAAATCAAGTGCCTGATTCTCAGAGCACCTTGAACTCCCACTAAAGTCAAGAGGACTTGTGGGAGCTCAGAAACTCTGAATATTAGTGTATCCAGCTTTAGGCACCTGAGTTTGAGGATGTTGGCCACTAACTTTGACTGAGGACCTGGTCCAAAGCCCAATGGAAATCTTTCTGTTGCTTTTGATGGGCTTTATCAATCTCCACACAACTCTTAGAAAAAAACAATGGTTAATTTCTGTGCAACCTTCTTGTTTGGGTAAACAAATATAATGTCCCTAGGCTCTTTAGGGATCAGTCACATCTTCCACACCGTGGTGCAGGTTAACAAGGCCAGCCACCTTTAGCCCTCACTCAGGCCAGTAAATGTCACTTATCAAAGGTTAAGGTACATTTCCCAAGGCAGCTGATGACCCCATTCTAAACACTGTTAATCCATTTTTCTCTGAAATTATAAATGGCATTTTACAAACCAGCTTAAGGTGCACTCAGGAGCAGAGATGTTCTTACTGGTGATGACCATCCTGTACTCCATCACTAAGTGGTCAGCTCATCTACCTTAACCTTTGTGCAACTGATCGACTGATGCTGGCATGTATAATAAGGCATTGCAAAGGCAACCCCCCTGCCCCCCGCAGACCGAAATATAATAAGGGATGGGAGGGAGGCTGGCAGGAGCATATCCAGAGCCTCATTGCAATCTGCCAATTGCCAGGTGATTGGACGGTGTCTGGGGATCATTACCAGATGGTGTAAGTTAAAGTAGCCTCTTGGCTGCTGTAACCTGTGCTGGGACTCCAGCTGTTTAGGACAAGAAGCTGGGATGTGCAGCAGGCTCCCTGATGGCCTGCCCAGTTCAGCCCTGGATGGAGCAGATCTTTACACATAATCAAATTAGAGACTAGATTCCCTTGATTGCTATATATCCTGAACCGCAGCAGGTGACCCTTTTATGGGAATGCATTTAACTGTGTTTGTAATCGTAAGAGTCCCCATTAGTATTACATACACTGGGTGCCATTAAGAACTGGACACTTCCCTTTTTCAGCTGCATTTCCCCCTTTTTAAAGAGAGGGAATTCTGCAGTTGCTGCATAAAGGCAAGTCGTGCCCACAGCAGTACCAATCATCTGTGCATCTCAAAGGCTCTGACCGGGGTGCAGGCTCTGGGGTGGGGTAGGGGATGAGGAGTTTGGGGTTCAGGAGGCTGGGATCGAGGGATTTGGAGGCAAGGATGGGGATCAGGGCTGGGGCAGGGGTTTGGGGTGTGGGGGGGTGAGGGCTCCGGCTGGGGGTGCAGGCTCTGGGGTGGGGCTGGGAATGAGAGGTTTGGGCTGCAGGAGGGGGCTCTGGGCTGGGACTGAGGGGTTTGGAGGGCGGGAGGGGGATCAGGGCTGGGGCAGAGGTTGAGGCAAGGGGAGAGGCTCAGGGGTGCAGGCTCTGGGCAGCGCTTACCTAAAGTGGCTCCCGTGCCCTCTCCGGCTCCTAAGCAGAGGTATGGCCAGACTGTTCTGCATGCTGCCCCTTCCGCAGGCACAGCCCCTGCAGCTCCCATTGGCTGTGGTTCCTGGCTGATGGGAGCTGTGGGGGCGGTGCTTCGGGCAGGGGAAGCATTCAGCGTAATGCCCCCTGGCTGCCCCTATGCATAGGAGCCAGAGCAGGGCCATGCGGCTGCTTCCAGGAGTCGCGTGGAGCAGCCACTGACCCTGCTCCTCGGCTGAAGCGCTGGAGTGGGTCAAGCCCCAGACACGGCTCCCTAGCGGGAGCTCAAGGACCAAATGAAAACGGCCCAGCCCTGCCTTAGATCAGGAGCTCTTTCAGGCAGAGACTTTGGCCCTGTACAAACAAAAGATGACATGATTCTGACTGAGCCTTCTGCATGGTACTTCATAATTCAAAAGAATTAATTATTTTGCCTTGGGTAAGTCACTTTGCCTCTCTGTCCTTCGGTTTCCCGTCCTCCACTTTGTCTTGTCTATTTGGATGGTAAGTTTTTCTGACAGAAATTGACTCTTGCTTCCTGTGTATACAACACCCAGCACAATGGGGCACCAATCTCTGTTGCGACTTCTACAAATAACAGATCATAATTTACAAGGATGCACGCAGTTTGTGGAACAGATTAATTTCTAAACAATTAATGTTTTCCACAGAATATCCTAGTTTTCTTCGTGTGTATCCACTGATTAATATGCACCGTTAAATTATACCATCTCTTCATTCCCCCATTCCCCATGCAGTCACCCTGATGCAGCCTGAACATAACTTGCATTGTCCTTTGTTTCATCATTTTCCTATTAACATCTGTCTTATGACAGCCAGCCTCAGGCTGGAACCAAATGCCCTCCATCTTTTTTTTTTTTACTGTTCTCCTGAGATGGGCTGCCTTGAGCCCATGCTTTCTAGGACCTCAAGGCCTGGGTCACCTTCAAATACTGAAAAAATAAACAGTTTCACATCCCATCTGCCCCATTAAGATAAATTTGTAGATCTAAGTCCAGTCCTTCCAGTTGTTTGCAGGAAAATTACTCTGGAGCTGCGGATCTAGCAGCAGGTGCCTCTACAGATTGAGTTAAAAGACCACTTCTATCAGCAAGAGTCCTAAAACTCCATCCATGGTCCAGCCACCAGAGGGAGACAGAGCCACACTATGCTAGCATAGGTCCTTCTAGACCACTTAATTCATAAATGATGAAGTTATCCTATTTCACTCTACCTTTCAGCAGAGATTGGGGTCAGAGAGAGGGGTGTATCCTGGGAGACCTACAGCTTTAGGACTATTCACTGTTAAGGACCAGATCCTGATCCCCTTACTCATGAAGCACTTTGCCGCACAGGTAAGCCTATTGAAGTCAATGGGACCAGTCATGGAGAGAAGTGATACTAAATATAAGTAAGGGTGGGAAGATTTGGCCCTAAATTATTTCTGTGTCCAGTGCCCAGGTGAGCTAGACTGCGGGTGCCTGCTATGCAGGTGTCCCCTGCTCAGGGACTAACTAGGAGCTGGTTACAACCGTGCTTGTACTCACCTGAGCACAGAGACTTTACACGATGAGCACCTGTTTGCCACTCCAAAGGGGACAGAGTGGAATGGCTGGAGGGAGCTGCCCTCACAAGCCTGCACCACTCACTGGAGGTGGTTAGCCAGGTTGCATGGGTATAGCATGGGTATAAGGGTATAGCAGCAGCATTGCTCTCTGAGTGCCAGGTTGCTCCAGGGGTGTAGAATTCCTCCTTCTGGAGCAGAGCAGTGATATATTGGTCCCAACGTGGGCCAGTAACAGCCATTATTATTAGCCCTCTAAAGGCAGTAGCCAAGATTCAGGCCCTACGTCTAGGTGCTGTAGACAAGGTATGAAACTCTTCCTGACACAATGACTTGCAGACAAAACAAACGAAGGACAGGAGGGGAAACTGAGGCACATAAAAGTGAAGTGATTCACCAAGGGTCAAACAGCAAGTCAGACTTGGGAGTAGAACGACGTCAGAACAGCCATATTAGGTCCAATGGTCCATCTAGCCCAGTATCCTGTCTTCCAACAGAGGTCAGTGCCTGATTCTTCAGAGGGAATGAACAGAACAGGGCAACTGTGTGATCCTTCCCCTGTTGTCCACTCCCTATTTCTGGCAGTCAGAGACCTAGGAACACCGAGAGCATGGGGTTGTGTCCCTGACCATCTTGGCTAATAGCCATTGATGGAGCTATCTGCCATGAATTTACCTAGTTCTTTTTTGAACCCACTCAAACTTCTGGCCTTCACAACGTCCCTTGGCAACGAGTTCCACAGCTCGACGGTGCGTTGGTGAAGAAGTACTTTCTTCTGTTTGTTTTAAACCTGCTGACTATTAATTTCATCGGGTGACCCTCTGGTTCTTGTGTTTTGTGAAGTGGTAATAACACTTCCTAATTCACTTTCTCCACACCATGATTTTACAGACCTCCATCGTATTCTCCTCCCACTTAATTGTCTCTTTGCTAAGCTGACACCCAGTCCTTTTAACCTCTCTTATGGAAACTATCCCATAACCCTAATTGTTTTTTCAGATACATCTGAAAAAATAAATCTGTTAGTCTTTAAGGTGCCACCAGACTCCTTGTTGTTTTTGTGGATACAGACTAACACGGCTACCCCCGATACCTAATTATTTTTGTTGCCCTTCTCTGTACTTTTTCCAATTCTGCTATCCCTTTTGAGATGGGGTGACCAGGATTGTATGCATTATTCAAGATGTGGGTGCACCTTGGATTTACATTATGGCATTATGACTGTCATATATATAAAGGGAAGGGTAACAACCTTCCTGAATACAGTACTATAAAATCCCTCCTGGCCAGAGGCACAAAATCCTTTTACCTGTAAAGGGTTAAGAAGCTCAGGTAACCTGGCTGGCACCTGACCGAAAGGACCAATAAGGGGACAAGATATTTTCAAATCTGGGGCGGGGGGAAAGGTTTTGTCTGTCTGTTCTGTGTGCTTGCCGGAGAGAGATCAAGAAAGCAAGCAATCCAGCTCCATTCGAATTATTGCTAGCAAGGAAATGCGTTAGTTTACTTTTGTTTTGGCTTATGATTTTCTCTGTGCTGAGAGGAAGGTGTATTCCTGGTTTTCTTTTTGTAACTTTAAAATTTTTTGCCGAGAGGGAAATCCTCTGTGTTTTAAATCTGATTGCCCTGTGAGATTAGCTTGCCTTCTAATTTTACAGAGGTGCTTCTTTTACCATTTTTCTTTGTAATAAAGTTCTGTTTCTTTTAAGAGTCTGACTGATTTCTCTATTGTCCTAAGACCCAGGGGTTTGGGTCTGTGATCACTTTGTAACCAATTGGTTAGGATATTATTCTCAAGCCTCCCCAGGAAAGGGGGTGTAAGGGCTTGGGGGGGATATTTTGGGGGAATAGGAACTCCAAGTGGTCCTTTCCCTGATACTTTGTTAAATCACTTGGTGGTGGCAGCGTACCCTCCAAGGGCAAAGAGTTTGTGCCTTGGGGAAGTTTTACCCTAAGCTAGTAGAAATAAGCTTAGGGGGTCTTTCATGCGGGTCCCCACATCTGTACCGCAGAGTTCAGAGTGGGGAGGGAACGCTGACAATGACATTTTCTGATTTATCTGTCCTTTTGCCAGTGGTTCCTAACATTCTGTTTGCTTTTTTGACTGCTGCTGCACGTTAAGCAAGTATTTTCAGAGAACTATCCACAATGACTCTAAGATCTTTCCTGAGTGGTAACAGCTAATTTAGACCCCATCATTTTGAATGTACAGTTGGGATTATGTTTTCCAATGTGCATTACTTTGCATTTATCAACATTGAATTTCATCTGCCATTTTGTTGCTCAGTCATCCAGTTTTGTGAGATCCCTTTTAACTCTTCACAGTTGGCTTTGAACTTAACTATCTTGAGTAATTTAGTATTTGCAAACTTTGCTACCTCACTGTTTACCCCTTTTTCCAGATCATTTATAAATGTGCTGAATTACCTCTCTCCAGTGTGAAAACTGACCATTTATTCCTACCATTTGTTGCCTGTCCTCTAACCAGTTACTGATCTATGAGAGGAAACTTCCCTCTTATCCCATGACTGCTTACTTTGCTTAAGAGCCTTTGGTGAGGGACCTTGTCAAAAGCTTTCTGAAAGTCCAAGAACACTATATCCAGATGGATCACCTTCATCAATGTTTGTTTCCCCCCTCAAAGAATTCGAATGGATTGGTGAGGCATGATTTCCCTATCCAAAAGCTGTTGACTGTTCTCTAACATATTGTGTTCATCTGTGTGTCTGATAATTCTGTTCTTTAGTATAAATTCCATCCTATTTGCCTGGTACTCAAGTTAGGCTTACAGGCTTGTAATTTCCAGGTTCACCTCTGGGGCCTTTAAAAAAACAATTGGTTTTACATTGGCTATCCTCCAGTCATCTGCTAGAGAAGATGATTTAAGCAATAGGTTACATTCCATAGTTAGTGCTGCAATTTCATATCTGAGTTCCTTCAGAAGTCTTGGGTGAATACCATTTGCCCTGATGACCTGTTTAATTTATCAGTTTGTTTCAAAACTACCTCTACTGACACCTCAAGCTGGGACAGTTCCTCAGATTTCTCACCTAAAAAGAATGGCTGAGGTGTGGGGATCTCGCTGACTTCCTCTGCAGTGAAGACCAATGCAAAGAATTAATTTAGCTTCTCTACAATAGCCTTTTCTTCCCTGAGTGCTCCTGTGGCACCTTGATCATCCATGGCCCCCACTGATTCTTTGTTTGGCAGCCTTCCTGCTGCTGATGTACTTACAATAGTTAACCATTTTTTTTGTCTTTTGCTAGTTGCGCTTCAAATTTTTTCCTTGACCTGCAAAATTATACTTTTACATTTGAACCTCGGGCTCCTAGATCTCATTCCAAGCTCTCAAAGACATGCTGGAGCTCTTTATGTTGTATTTATTTATAATTTGCACATAGGGATTAGGTTTAGATGAACCTGGTTCTCTGCCTGACTGGGGAACTAGTGCATCAATGTGATCAGTGAATATGTTCAAGGAAGCTTAAATCAATTCAATTCCCCTGGGTTTAATAATAATAAAAAGTAAATAGCATTTCTCCCGTGGTTACTTTGATATATGCATTTACAAAACCACAGACAAAGAGGAAAATAACTCAAATTGCAGGTATCATGCTTTGGAATCATCTTCCCTCAGCAAGAAGTTCATTAACCTCCTGATCTAGCTGCCTCGTTGAATCACAGATCTATAAAGGAGCACTTTTTATGTAGCGCTGTTCAAAGGCAGTGAGGGGCATCCATCACTCAGTGTAATAAGCTATGCATGGTGTTTAGTGCTCGTAATCTTCTTTTGAATCTGGTAATTATGTGCTTCTATCTAGAGCTGCATGCACAGCAGTCCTGGTGGAAGCTGGTTTGTTCTTTTCACCCCCATTGATTGTGCCTCATCTTGGCTTAGCAACAAGGATGTTTGGATGCCGCCTGATCCTAATTATTTTAGTTGACCCCGATGCCAACCTCAAAATTGGCAACAGAAGTCTTTAGGAAAACAGATCTGAAAGAAGAAGGGGCAAGGGGCAAGTGAAAGCACTCCTTGGTTAACCCCTGTTGTTCAGCGAAAATTATGTTCTTTCTGACTGTCCTCTGTCCGAGAGACCAAGAAATTTTCCAAGGACAAAGAGGAGTAAGAGTTTAAGGCCAGAAAGGACCGTCAGATCAGTTAGTCTGACTTCTGTATATCGCTGTAATGGCTGGGATGTAGGCAGCTGGGCCAGTATTGTCTGCTGGGTGGAGTTCAAAGGAAGGAGTAGAGTCTAGTTACCAAGCCAAGTCAGGAAATGAGTATCAAGGTAAAGCCAGGCCAGGGTTAGAGTCAGGAGCAAGACAGGGCAAAAGATGAGGTTGAAACAGTAGCAAGCCAGAGACTGCATTATTGCTCATGAGGCTCCTTGGGGCAACTTCCTAGTTTATGTAGTTGGTGTGCTCCAATCAGGTGGCCACAGGGTTCTGTTGCTCTGGCCTCTTTAGGTGGTACTTCCCACAGTGCCTAACTCTCCAGTAGTTGTTGGATGCTGCTCCACTTGGCTCCCCAATGGGGAACGTGGAGGCGTCGGTCTCCACAACCTCACAACCCCAGGTTCTAGACCCACGGATCCTGACCGTCACAAGCCACCAACACCACCAACAGGCACACACTAAACTCAACAACCAGCATGGCAGCTTATGAAGAAACAAAAACGCATTGGGACAGAGACTTTCCAAAAGGCTCTGCACTGGAGCGGGGGGTTGAGGGGGGTGTCAGTTGCTGTGGGTGGGTGTTCTCTCCGTGTGCCACCCCAGTTCTGAGCAGAAGCTGGCCCAGCAGACCTCGATAGCACTATCCAGAAAGACCACAAATTCAGTTCAATGGTGAAGGCACTCGGCCAGGTTTATTGCCAACGAAGCACAGTATTAGTGCCGGATAGTCTCTACAGGAACACTCACACATGTATGGCCATGAGAATGGACCCAACTCAGTCAGCAGCAGGATTTTCTGCTGCCCCATAGGCTGGACAAAGGTGGCCCTCCTACCATGGTGCAAGTAGGATGGGCCGGTATGCCGTACCAGTAAGATATTTATAGCTGGGACGCTGTACCGGAAAGACACAGGAGCAGCAGAATGTGGGGCTGCCCAGCAGCCCCATGCCATCAGCTCCTCCGCTGTGGTTGTACTCAGTGATGAGCTGCCAAAATCTGAAGAACCGGCTTCACTGGCTCCGGGTCTTCGTCGGTACTTCGGCGGCACGACCTTCATTCGCTCTGGGTCTTTGGCGGCACTGAGGGACCTGCCGCCAAAGTGCCGCCGAAGTCCCACAGCGAGTGAAGGACCTGCCGCTGAAGACCCGGAGCGCCGCCGGGTGAGTAAAAAGGGATTTTCAGGGGGAGCCTCCCCAGCTGGGAGCTCAGGCGGGCTGGACAGGACGGTCCTGCGGGCCAGATGTGGCCCGCGGGCCGGAGTTTGCCCAACCCTTTAACAACCGGTTCTAAACCGGCCTCTCAATTTAACAACCGGTTCGCATGAACTGGTGCGAACCGGCTCCAGCTCACCACTGGCTGTACTGCCCCCAGCCCTGCCCCCAGCCCTTCCACACAGCTGCATCTAGCGTCTCCTGTCCGGGGTCTGTAGGCAGCCCCGCTGGAGGACAGGGCTGAGGGCAGGGCTGGGGGCGGTACCGGTACAGCCGCGCTGGACGAGCTGATGGCATGGGGCTGCCTGGCAGCCCCACGTTCTGCTTCTTTTGTCACTGTGGTTCCAGAGAGCCCTGCGGTTCAGTGGTCTCCAGTGCAGCGGGAGGAGGACAGAGCACCCGCCCCCCAGGTGGCGGGGAGGGGGAGACTGTGGGGCCCTGGACTGGGGTTGGGGTGGGGTCACATGAGGAGTCATGTGGGGGGGGTCCTCTGGGGAGGTCAGATGCCCCCCCACCCTTTAGCTGGTGCAGTGTACCATTAAGAAATGAATTCTACTCACAGCACTGCCCTCCTATGACTTCTCTTTTACACGTTGATACAAACAAGTTATGTATTACTCTCCTGACGTAGTTCGTTACTGACCCTACACCTTGTACCTGCTGGTTCGAACAAAACATCTTCATCCATCACCCTGTCCTGTCCTGCTGTCCTGGTCTTACTCGGGCTCGGTGTGTTCCTGTACCACCTCCCAGGATTGTGTTTATGCCATACCTCTATGTTGGGATGTACCCGTCCTAGCTTTCTGGAATGTGTTTATCTGAATATCCAGTACCTAGTATTTCTTAGGCGTGCCTGCGTTTTAGCAACGCTCACCGTGCCTTTGCCACGTTTATGTCCCAGACAGTGAACTTGTAAGCAAGCGTTTGCTTGAGACAGGGTCTGACTTTTGCTCATAGCCTGGTGTCTGCTGACTTTGATTCAGACCTTAGGCCTTGAACTAGCCCATGGGCTCCAGTCTCTCTATTTCTACTGCGGGTGGAGATAGGTAATTCCAACAGTTCCCAATCTGGTTTTATTCTGATTGGGAAGGTAAATCAAAATGTTAATGTTCTCCATGAAAGGAAATGGAGGCCTGGCTCTGGGGCAATTCTGCTGGGCTTCCCTTGGCCACCCATGCTGGAATCCCCAGGTGCCAGGGAGCTGTGTGGGTTCCATCGGCTCCTCACTGAAATCTAACAGTCTCAGTGGGATGTTTGCCAATTCATCAACCTCAAAAATTGTGACGGGGGGGAAAAATGTTAGAAAGGATGCCAGCTATCAGCTCTACTCAGCACCTAGAACTAGGGCCGGATTTTCAACTCTGCTCTTGTTCAGGCATTTAAACGAGGTAGGCAGATTTTTCCAGAGATCTCAGCACCAGCAGCTCCCATTGTTCTGCTACTGTTTATTCCCCACCTCAAGTTAAAATACTCAGACAGTAAAAATGGAGGAAGATCTTTTGCTAGTGCAAACTGTCATAGCTCCACTCAGTCAATGGGCCAGATCTTCAGCTGCTGGAAATTAATGTAGTTCCAATGAAATAAGTGAAGCTATGCATCTGAGGATCTGTTCCATGATGGACTCTTGTCTCTCAACACTTTGTTTTGTAGGGTTGCTTTTTACAACTTTGCCTCACAGAATGAGACCTAGTGCAAAGGAAACACATTTTGTGGTAGTAGTGACTATGCCTTTAAGGGCTGAGCTTCCCAGCCAGAGAGTCTGGAAGGGGCACTGTGATGCTGTTGGAACCAGACACTGAATAAAGCAGAGCTCTTGCAAACACCAAAAGCACCAAGTGTTCACTAAATATCACGCATTTCTCCAGAACTGGATGATAAGTCTACCTGCACTTGATCATATATAACACCAGTTGATGAAACACTCGTGTGACTGCATGGACCAACTTGTAAAGTTGTGTTTTGTTTTGTTTTTAGAAGATGAAAATGGCTGAGAACTTAAGAATTGGAAGCTACAAGTCTGCCAGTCCCAGTGATGACTGAAGCTGATGATCTTCCGAACAAAAAGAGCTCTCAAAAATGCTTGTAGCTTTTTCCATCGCTTCACATCGACACAACAGACGTTCTAGGCATCAGAGTGACACACACATTGACAATCCTGGAATCTTATAGATATAATCAGAGCCACCGAATGCACAATACAAAGTTAATAAGAGTTCGCAGCAACCGTACAGAATATAAGCTGGCAAGGCATACAAGGTCATTAACACGAATGATTGCAGCACTTCATGTACTTAAGACCTCTTAAAATGTATTGTGGGTGGGGGAAAAGTATATTTGTAGTTCATCCCCCTGTTGATTTTTATTTTATTTATTTTTTTGCCCATACAATGTTTCTGCAGTGCTCTGCTTTATTACAGGTTTAGAATGGACTGCGCATTTAACTAGATTATACCCACGATTGTCCAAATATTAATGAAATGACTCTGCATGTATACATGAATTTAAACAGAAATAATATATCTGAAAAAGAGATACCTAGACATCCAGAAGCGTGACAGCTATGCTAAATACATCTGAGAGCTCCTGGAATTCATCCAGACCTGGGAGCAGCACAGAAGGATATTGATAAAGATCTTGAAGATTGTCAAGGTGTTAACATGAAGACTCATTAACAATGTCTCATTGGGTTGAAATCGTGCATTTAGCATTTATCAGTAACGCAGAGAGTCCTCGTTCCCATTCTAAAGGCAAAATATCAATAAGGTGGAGAAAGATTCTGAATTCAGCTCAAACTTCCAATAAATGAGCCCTTGTCATTTCCTGAAAATCAGGGAGATGAAGTGATAAGTGTTGGCAGCCTGATTCCTTTGATAGTTATTTTTTCCCTTTTGGCTTAACAAAACAGCATCTCATTCTGTGAGTGTTTTTGAAATATTTTTGTTGTGGCCAAACGTGACATGTTTCAGGACTTGCAAAAAGGCTTTTCTCCTCCCCCTACCTGGGTCATTGTGAGAGTGACAGAGAATTAAAGGACTGTACCCCCGGAAGAGGGAATCACTGAGTGACCTCGCCAGAGGGCTGAGTCACGAACAAGATGCTGTGGCTCCTGCGATGAGGAGGGAGCAGCAGACCTGAGAGAGAGAGAGGGTGTAATAGTGTGCAACTCCAGGAAGGGGTGTTGGCCTCGAGCTAATGCCCAGAGTGACCAGGAGGAGGCACCAGACAACTGGTGAGTAGCACCCTGTCAGAGGAACATTGCAAAAAGCATATTATGGTTGTAACTAAAAATAATATTTAGAAAGCTGGGTGATGTTTTTTTCAGATTAACTTTCTTTTTGCCCAAACATGCAGATTTGGGTTGACCAAAACATTTGGTGAATTTGTATCAAATTCACCAGACTGATTTGGTTGAGAGTACGGTTGCCAACATTCTAATCCCTGAAAATCAAACACCCCTCTCCTGCCTCTTCCTCCGAGACCCTGCCCCTACCCCACCTCTTCCTCCCCTGCCCCACCTCGCCCCATGCTCACTTCCCCATCCCCCAGGACTCACCTGCCGCCTGCAGAGCTGGAAGGAGCTGACACCTGCACAATTGGGGCACAGTGGGGTATGGCTGGGGTCAGTCCCCACAGTGAGGGGGCTGGAGGTGGCAAAATTGGGGCACAGCAGAGCATGGGGGGCGGTCCTTGGAGCGAGGGGCTGGGGTGGAGAAACTGGGGGTGGGGAGACGCTGAAATCAATGCTACTCCAATTTACCCCAGCTGAGGAGCTGGTCCTTCATTTTTTTTAATGGTTCTGGAATATCTGATGGTGGCTTCCAGGAAAAAATATCAACTCACACAGCTTCTGCAAGCCAGCCCAATGTGCCCCTGACTGCCTTTAGTTTACACAAGCAGCAGTAAGTGTGGGCATATCGCTGATCCTTATCTGGAGTATGTGAACCCTGCAAGCCTGCAAAATTGGCCTGGATATGTTGTTTTCACAAAAAAGGTCTGCTACTTCCTTCTTCCAGCCAGACTACCACTTCTCACAGTATTTCAGCACTTCTACTTCAGGGTGGGAACAGAAGTGGTGAGATGCAAATTACTACAACCTTTCAAAGCTAACCAAACTATTAGGATTCTCAACACTAGCTGAAATCAGCTTTGGTTCCAATGTTGAGAGTAAGGCTTATGATACTGCTTAATTGGCATGACTTGCCCTTAGGGGAGCATAGGAAGGAAAACACTTAAAATAGTAACTCCTGAGTGGCCGAGGGTTTCAGAAGTTTCAGATTGCAGTTTGAGCAGCTTAGAGACATTGGGCCAGATCCTCACTGGTGTAAGCTGGTGGAGCCCCACAGACTTCTATTTTTACCAGCTGGCGGTGTTACAGTCATTCAGTGCAGTGGTGGGTCCTGGACTACCAAAGTATGACACATTGAGAAGGTGGAAAGAACTTCATATTTTTAAAATGCCGTGTCTGATGATCCACACTTATATCTGTAGGGTGAGATTGTGCCTCCCTTCCTAAGATTAGTGCTTTATTCCTTAAGCGGTCTTGTTGATTCCAGCAGGGATACGCACACATGAAGATGCAATGCCACATGAGTAATTGGACAATAAAAGGGCAGATGAATACAATGTTGATAAGTACAAAGTAATGCACACTGGGAAGAAATTAACTCCAGCTATATATGCAAAACGATGGGGTCTAAATTAGCAGCTACCACTCAAAAAGATGTTGGCATCATCTCTGAAAACATCTGTTCAATGTGCAATGGCAGTCATAAAAGCTAACAATGTTCAGAAGCATTAGGGAAGGAATAGATAATAAGACAGAAAATATCATAAGGCCACTGTATCCATCCATGATACGCCCACACCTGGAATACTGGGTGCACATTTGGTCACCCCATCTCAAAGATATATTAGAATTGTAATAGGTGCAGAGAAAGGCAGCAAAAGTGATCAAGGGCCTGGGACCACTTCCATATAAGGAGAGATTTAAAAGACTTGGGCTGTTCAATTTAGAAAAGAGATGACTAAGGGGGTATATGATAGAGGACTAAAATCATCAGTAGTGCGGAGAAAGTGACCAGGGAAATATTTACCCCTTCACATAACAGAAGAACCAGGGGTCACCCAATTAAATGAATAGGCAGCAGGCTTAAACCAAATATAAGGAAGTACTTCATCACACAACACACAGTCAACCTGTGGAACTCATTGCCAGGGGATGTTGTGAAGACCAAAAGTATAACTGGATTCAAAAAAGAACTGGGTAAGTTGATGGATCTGTCCATGAATTGCTATTAGCCAAAGATGGTCAGGGATTCAGCCCCATGCTCTGAGTGGGACTAACCCTCTGAGTGCTAGAAGCTGTCTGGGTTTAACAATAAAACCCAGTCATGGCAGGATTGCCCTTCTTTGCTGCAGCTGAGATTAGACAGGGGATGGGTCACTTGATGATTGTTCTGTTCATGCCCTCTGAAGCATTTGGCACCAGCCACTGTCAGAAGACAGGACGCTAGGCTAGATGGACAATTGGCCTGGCCCAGTATGGCCATTCCTATGTTCTTATAGTTGCATGAATGAATTATGTTTTAAGAGTGATGTGCAGCAGAAGTCCAATGTGACTCTTAACGAAGCAAGTCTAATGCACTAGTTCTGCTGTATGAGGCTGCAATTCGGCTGCAGAGGAGGCAAAACAACTGATTTCTAATGATGGGCCAGTATAATTAGCTACCTCTCCCCCTGCTTTTTGCCTTTCACTTACTTGGAGCAGCAAGGGACCTGTGCTAGAGAGCCAGGAGCATTATTCCACTGAGACACAGAATCTTTTCTTTTGGCATTTTGGCTATTTTTTTAAGTGCACTTCAGACCGATCAGTGTCAGAGTTGAAGCCAGCAGTGTGGGAAAAGCTTTTCCCAGAACACCAGCAGGAATGCCAGTAGCTGTCCTGAGTTACCTGTATGGAGCCCAGTTCTGGAAACTACTTCGGGCATGTAGTACGTGACGAGGAACATACACATGTCCCTTAAATGATGTACATCTTTAAGTACCTTGGTGAATTGGGCTCAGGTCTTTGAGGCAGGGACTGTAGCTTCCCATGAGAGCAACTAAAATAAATATTTTTTTTCAGCAAAAATGTTTTGGTTTTTAGGCAAAAAACTCAAACTTTCTTTGGTTTTGAAATACGTTTTGACAAAAATGATTGGCTTTTGAAAATCAAAACCCTGTCTTTTTCTAACAGCCATACATTTTTAACAGCAATAACAAAACAATAAGTTTTGTTTGTTTGTTTTTCATTGAAAACCCAGACAATTTCAAACAATCTGAAGATTTTCATGATTTTTTTTTTTTTTTTACAATTTGGTCCAAAAGCCATTTTTCATCCAGACAAACACTTTAATCAGCTCTGCTTTGGATGCAACTGAAATATAAAATAATCCTGAAAACATTTCATTTGTGGCCATCATACTAAGGCAGGACGTGATTGCTTGCATGAGATACATGTGTATTTGAGCTTCTAGTGGGGAGATGTTGTATAGTCACATAATAAATTCTGAATGCCTGAATCATAGTTACCCTGGGTGCCCTGAGCAGCTGATATTTCATGGCCAGCTATTGCAAAGTCTGGATTTCAGACAAAGACTGGAAACATTTTGTTTATACTGTATTTACATGTCCTTCCTCTGCATCAAGTCATGCTTGCTAAAGCCATTGGACGCTCTGTATTCCTGATTCAAAGCCCTAAGAGAAAGGATGCTTTTTTTGTTTTGCTTTTTTTTTTTTTGAGCCAGATGCTCACTCTTCTTTCACATGGATCAGTGCCTTATTCCACGAGTAGTCCCACTCATTTCAGTGGGGTAGATTGTACCTTGGGTTTGCCATATGGCTTCCTCCACACCCTTTGCACACGTACCAAACCCTGGCTCAGGCAAGACCTGCTTAGATCTTGGGTTGAGCTCTTCTCCCACAGAGTGCAGCTCCTAATCTCTGCATACTTCTCCCTATGAGGAAGTAGGTGGAGAGGGGTAGGGATAGGGTTGAGCCAAGCCTCTGTCACCCTCCGTTGCTAGTCGTCATGGCTGGCCAGGCACGTTAGGGAAGTAAGCTCTGTTCTTTCAAGGGCTGTAGTAACTCAGTTGCTTCCCATCTCCTCCTGGAGCAAGAGAGAGGTGGCAACGCTTGCTGGGCAAATTCCGTCTCATGAGCAGGCCAGGGAAGGAGCAATTAGATTTTGATCTTTCCACTGAAAAGAAATTATTTTAGCAATATTTAGAAAGCTCACGGTATGTATTGTTCATTTATTCTTGTGGTTCTCAGCCAATACATGAGATTACCTTTTGAATTTTAAAGTAATATCAATTATCTTTTATTGAAATAATACTTTTCTACTCTGGGTAATGCCTCTGAGGTAGAACTGGGTGAATTTTTTTTTTTGTCAAATAGTGAATTCACGAAAAATGTGCATTTTGGGGGGACACCAAAACTATTTGAAAATTAAGTGAAATTTGGTGAATAGTTTCAGTTGATTTAAAAAAAGTGGAAACAAATTTTGAAAATCTCAAAATGGCTCAGTTAGAAAAAAATTCTAAAAATGCATCTGAAAATCTAAAAAATCTCAGTGAAAAATGTCACTTCAATAACTGTTCAAAAAAATTTTTTTTTACCTGAATGGGAGTTTGGCTTTTCCTTAATTTGGGAATTTGAGAAAGGGAAGTTAGGGTTAGATTAGTTCCAGTACTGAAAGCCATTAAAGAAGACTTGGAAGGACAGCCAGGACTCCATCTTACATCACTGTAGTATGTTATGCTGTCATTGCTCATGCCATTACTAAAGTTATCGGACATTTTTCAAAAGCTAGTCTTGGACGTCACTCAACAAATAAGGAAAGAGCATTTTAAGAAAGCCTGTCTAATTTCAGAGCCTTATTGTGCTAGTCACTGTATAGACACATAGTAAGAGATAGTTCCTGCCCCAAAGAGCTAAAAATCTTGGAATGGGATTTTCAAAAGTGATGAAGGGAGTCAGGTACTGTTAATGGGATGCTTTTTATACATTTACACACGTTTCCTTTCTCTAGTCCTGGATTTCTTGAGCCCCAAATTCAGAGTTCTATGCCACTTTCCCTGCTCTGAAACATACGTGGCCAAGACTCACTAATACAAATCTGATTGATCTCTAAGCAATCTGCTCCTCTGTAGAGGACTATGAAAAAGAGAACCACTCAGCTATATTTTCCTGTGACATTTAATTACAGGATGGGGATTCATTTTGCAGAACATCTGTAAGATTACTTTGCATGATGGGAGGGGGGCAGGGGGAAACAAAAACCCTCCAGCTTTTAAATAGGACGTAGGCCTCTCTGAGGGAACAGCATGTAGGACCATCCTCCCTTGTTGAGAAAGACCTCAGTGTCCTTGTGTTACTATCCGTGAAGTAATAGTCAAAAATCAATCAAGTCACCTTCAGGTGGTGAATTGGCCAGTCAACAAGCAGAATGGCACCAATAATGCATGTGATCATGAATGTTGGTTCAGCACTTAAACATAATCCAGGTCCCAAATCAATCCTGTTAGAGATAATGGATATTTATATTAAAAAAATCATAGGAAGGTGGCAATAACTGGGATGTCTCCATTATTGGTCTCCTCCCATGGCCAGAAGGACAGCGCTTCAATATATTTGCACCGACACATTAAGCTACTGCAGCTCAGGTCCCTGGGCTCAGTAGCTAAGCTTGGTCGCCGTCTCTAGACTTATTTCTAAGATGGACTCTCAACTTCAGACTGATGTATTAACTTGACAGCATTATTCTCCACTCCCATGGCCAGTGACTGATCTCCTTGGGAGAATATATGATCTGCACAATCAATTGTGTAGTCCAACAGCTGCAGGACACAGCCGGTAATAACCCAGGAAGACAGAATCTAAGGCAAGGAGCAATGGAATGGAAGGAGAAAGGGCATGTATAATGCACCTGTCTGCAATGAACAACAGTTTAAAGGTTCTTCCAACAGGCACCCTCCTTAGGAGGAACACAATGCAGACCGACAGAGAATCAGACACCTTCAGTTCCCAAAACAGCATGGTCAAGATAACTCGAGCAAGAGAACACCTGTGAAAAACAATGAGACGGTTGCACATTGTAGATGTACACTAATAAGTTTAATCATGGAAACAGATGGACTGCCATGTACTCAATGTGTAATTTTGCAGCTGGTCCATAGCCTCATCCTGCCTCTCCTAAACGAAAAAGTTGCTTCTGATCTTGTAGATTTTACCTGATGTGATATGTTTAGAAAGAAAAGCTCATTAAGAAGTGGATCGATACTAGAGCAGGTACTTAACTGTACAGCATGCCTTAATAAAATGATCATAATACATCATTTATAATCAGCCTGTAAAGTAATTGCCAGTCAAGGTACCTAATTAAAGTGATACGATCTAAGCATGGTGGGACAGATTTTTTTCAAAAGTACTCAGCATCCAGTAGCTTCATTTGAGATGCACAAGAGCTTCTCTGTGTGCTAAGCACATCTGAAGATCTGCCCACTTCATTTAGGTGCCTAAGTGGAAGCTGCTCCATACCGAATATTCAGCCCTGTTGTTTCTAATGGAGGAGAGCAGAAAACAAAGCAAAATATTTTCATTGGCTCCAAGAAATCAGTGAGGCAGATTTTATTTCCGATAATCGTACCTTATAATACGTTCCTGGGCAAGCAGACTCACTGATTTCACTGAAGCTACTTACAGAGTGTGCTCAACCTGGGTAAGGTGAAATCAGTATAGTATACAAGGTGAAATCAGCGACGTTGTGCAATGAAGTAAGTTGGTGAACACCGCATCTGAAGTCAGTGGGGTTGCACGGTTTGCTAACGGGTAGAATGTAGTCCACAGAATAATACCAAGGGTGGCTTGTTTGATTCCGAAAATGCAGATTCTGGAGTAGTTTGGATGAGCAACTTGGGAAGGTGGGAATGCATTGGAAAGCAAGCTGTGTTTTGCGGGGGATAACTGTGAGGTGTCTAATGGTCAAAGCTACTTTCTGTTTTGTGTTTTCCTCTTTCCTCTGGGCTAAGTTCTGCCATTAGGGTTATAACTACCTTTGTACCCTTGTCCCCCAAGCGGTGCTGGGGGGGAAGAAGAGCTGGTTCCCAAGATCTCGTCCTAGAGATTGAAAATTCTCCCAGGAAGCTCCTTTTATTGAAGCTTTCAACCCTTTTGTCTAGCTATCTGTCTCCTCATTTTTGGATCCCAGAGTCCCTTGAGTGATAGGTAGTTTGCACTTTTCAGTCTTGATTAAGACTATTTTCTAAGGTTGAATAAGAATAATGAACTTCATTCAATGGAGTACTGAACTGTAGTTTTCCAGTGAAAACTCTCTTTAAGCCCTTAAAAGACCTAGGTCTAATTCCCTACTTGTTTATGCCGCTTCTACTCTGGTGCCTGTCCAGTGAAATCAGTGGATAATATTAGACTGGCTCCTCAGCTGGTGTCAGTCGATATAGCTCCACTCAATACAGCTACGTCAGTTTACACCTGCTGAGAATCTGGCCCACTGAGTTCTTCATAGGTTTCCTGCAGCATCATCTTTTATCCTGAGGCCTTCAAAACATGGAGAGATTTTGTCTTGCAAAAGTTTATTTCCCGTCACAATTTTCTAAATAATCATCTGCAGTTTTCAGCCACAAATATATACTGTAGGCTTATCTAGAGCTACTAATGTGTTTATACCAGGGAATATATCCAGTAGTAGGTAAGAATGACTCACAATTACTTTTCTTCTCCCTTTTCAAATGGGAGGCATGCTGTTCCCTGAAGTCCCGTCTTCCTCCGCAGGCATCCAGCAGGTACGGGGAATATAAAATAAATGTGTTTCTTCCAGGGGGTATTCTAAATAGTCTTCATTAATATTCTTTGAGAAGTACCACTCTCCCATTCCCTTTCTTTGACCATCAAAATGGCAGCCCAATGAAAACAAGTAATTATGGAATTTTTTTTACATGAAATGGATTTATTCTGTTACTCTTACCTATGCGTTTTTACGCATCTAATGACTTGTTTTTTTTCCCCAAACATATCATTATTTGCTTGATCACAACTGCTATTTCTTGGGGACTGCTATGATGAAATATACTACTGGGCCACATAAGCCAGATGCTGTCCTATCCAGGCCCCAGTAACACTTGAGTGCATGAGAGCTCCTGAACACTCTGGGATTTTTCAGTGGATCCTAGGGGAGTTAAGCACCCAACACCCATGGAAATCCCAAACTGGCCTATGCCCCATTGAAAAGCTACTGTTCCTTTAAGAGGCTTAACAATGAGGCCTCTGTAGCTTCTGGCCTCACGGAGTGAACTGTAGGTGGAAAACGAAGGACCTGACCTTGGATCTTGCAACTACACACACACAGCTTAACACAAACTCCTAAATTCTTGGGAGACACTCTCATCAGATAACCTGGGATATACTCTCATGCTCTTCACTTGCCAGACGCCTCATCTTCTTGACCTGATGCTGCTGGCGTGTTGCTGATGCTGAGGCTTTTCATAGCAAGAGAAACAGGAAATAGACCCATTCCTACCAAGTTGCCAAGTGCTTCACTGGCTTATTCTGAGTGACTCTATGGGAACGTTTTCACTGATTTCTGCAGCGGATTGAATTATTCACTGTGAATCACATATTGGGTGAATCGGGCATTGTTTTCAAACAAGTAACGAATGGCCTTTGGTGCTCGCCCCTAAACAGGATGAAAGATTTCAAGCCCTGTGTATATAGCATTTTTAATATTAATGATTTATCAATCCATTCCTCCTTCTTGGTACAATTTTTGATCTGGAATGGTTGGATCGTTTCCCCTTTCTGTCAGCTCCGATGCTCTTTTCTTGCACCCTTGTGAAGTTCAGGCTGGCCAGCATTCTCCTTCAGAATTTACTTTTCAGCTTCCGTCTCCAACTTGCCTTCAAAACGTACAGCTCTTCATCAAGCTGATCATCAACACCGCATGTGTGACATTCCCCTCTGGTGTTGTCTGGACTGGTGATCTGCTAGATCATTCCAATCCTTGACCCTGGGAGCCAGCCTTGCCCTGCTCTGCTGCGAGAACCCCCCACTCCTTGCCTGTTCACGCACAGCCTCTGGCATGTAAGCTGCTCCTTGGATTGTGCCACTGAATGACACTAGCCAATATCTCCAGTCCCAGACACAATCCTAGGAACCTCCGTCTTGCAGTGTCCAGTTATACCCGCTGGACGCTGCAAGCTTATATGAGTTTATCAATTTAACAAAGAAATTGATGTATATCAGACTTGTTATCCCCAGGGGAGTCTTTGACACACTTCAAACGCATGGCTTCACGTATACTAAAAAAACAAATTTATGAACTATAAAGATAGATTTAAAGTGATTATAAGTCAAAACATAAGTCAGATTTGGTTAAATGAAATAAAAGCAAAACACATTCTAAGCTGATCTTAACACTTTCAGTGTCCTTACAAACTTGGATGCTTCTCACCACAGGCTGGCTGGTTGCTCTTCAGCCAGTCTCTCCCCTCTGATCAGTGCTTCAGTCGCTTGGTGTGGTGTCTGTAGATGTAGGCGGGAGAGAGAGAGAGCATGGTAAATGTCTCTCCCTTTTATTGTGTCCTTTCTTCCCTCTTTGCTTTGCCCCCCTGCCCTTCAGAGTCAGGTGAGCATTACCTCATCATAGTTCCAAACTGGCCAAAGGAAAGGGGGGTGACTCCCTCGAGAGTCTAACGGATTCTTTTGTTGCTGCCTAGGCCAGCATCCTTTGTTGCTGCCTAGGCCAGGGCAGGTATGGGACAAACCCTTTGAGGCTGGGCTGGGTTTGTCCCATACCTGCCCTGATGAGGTGTGAACTGCCTCTCTGTTCTTGGAGAGTTTTTGCCTGGGCTTGCTTTAAGCCATGAGGATACATTTTCAGCCTCATAACTATATACATGAAATTATAACCTGTAACATTACTGTAACAATTACTATAACATCACTATAACAACCAGGCTCAGGGCATCATGAGCCTTCCGAAGGCACCCAACATAACAAACTTTGCATTAGATAGCACTCAATCATATTATAAGGATGAACATGGGCGTGCTGGGTGTTCCGCTGAGGTACAGAACGTCACAGCGTGTCATGCAAATGACTGGAAAAAATTATATGAAACAGACTAGAAATAAGAGGTCAGATCCTCAGCTGGTTTAAATAGGTCTGGCTTCATTAAAGTCAATGGAGCTATGCTTATTTCATCCACCTGATGTTGTAGCCTAGTACATCATGTTCATAAGTAGCTTGGGGGTCACAAGCAAAGGACCAGAATCTTTTGCCATTTACTCATGCTAAGTAGCACCTTGCTCCACTGAAGTCAATGGCACTATTTGAGAAGTAAGGCACTGCTTGTCTTGAGGGTAAGGCTACCAGAATCTGGCCCAAAATGGGTTTCATGGTCCCAAATGATGGCGAGCGGATTGATTTCCCCAAAGAGAAACATGACACCATACATATTTTCTTAGCTTGGGTGTGTTTTGCACAGAGGCTAACTTTCTTTCCGTAGTACCCCAGTTGTCTCCAGACTCCGGAGAGGGTGATTCCCACAGACAAGGTTTGAAATTGAGACGATCCATGATACAGGAAGGCGGCACTGACAGATTTCTGTGTTCTGTACTTGGCTGGGGAATTGGTGACTTTGATTTCTAGGGGCTGACATGATAACCACAAACTTTTCTAATATACAGTCAAGGGGGGACGATGATTGAGGGGCCGTAGTCACATATGGAACTTATTCCCCTTGGAGAATTATGCTCCTAGTTGCTAAACATTTTCCCGATTGCTCATCCTCTGTTGGCCTAGTAATAGAAAAATAAAATAGAACTTAGCTCTGCCACCCTTGACAACAAAGGACAACTAGATTGATTGGATGCATCTAATGCATTACAAACATAAAAGAAATGGCTATAGTAACCAAGTGCAGAATTGACATGAAGTTAGAATTCATGGCAGGGGAAACCATGTCCTCTATTGTCATGCAAATCAGGACTAATAGAATGAAATTTTCCTAACAGCATGTTGTCTCTTCCTACTACATCTGGCAAAATTTGTCCTTTTTAAAAAATGTCATTGTCCTCCTGTATTTATGTATGTGTGGATGCCTGATGAACTTGTAAAGAGACATGATGGGCCATTTCACTTTTCCCTAGGGTAACTCTGTTGGCTACGATGGAGATGTTCCTGGTCTGCATGGAGGTGAGCTCAGGATCAGGCCCATGCAGAACCACCCTATGAAGATTTGGACATCTGCAAATAGAAGGTCGCAGAGTGGAGGGCTGGTTGTGGATTTCAAGTGCTGGACTGGAACGCTGGAGATCTGGGTTACTTTTTTGGCTTTGTCACAGATTCCTTGTATGACCATGGTCAGTCACTTAATCCCTCTGAGTCTCAGTTCTCCTATCTATAAAATGGGGACATTAATGCTCACTTTGTCCACTTCAGGTGCGATTGTGGTTTTGTGCCTTGTGCAAAGGAGTGCAGTGTGCCCCCTCATTCCCCGGTGAGTGCTACCTGTGTCCCAGGTTACAGTGAAGATGGAAAGCAGCTTCTATAGGGATGCTACTCTGCTTCCTTCACAGGTTGGCAGATAGACAGTGGGCAGGGGTGGGGCCCCGGTGAAGCCTTAAGTCCAGCAGCCAGTGCAGCTGAATTTTCATGTAGGAGGAAATAATCTATGCCTAATATAGGGCAGGCACAGGTAACTTCCCTCCTTTGAATGGTTCAATGCTCAGTCTACTGCTGGGGTAGAATGATTGGGCACTGCCCCTCTCTCAGGGCTTGTGGTGTCTTGACAATCAGACCCTTGGATTGTAAACCTTTTAAGGCAGGGACTGTCTTTTACTCTGACCCTGCACGGTGCCTAGGACACCGGGCCCCTGATCTCATCTGGGAATCGAGATGAACTGTAATGCAATTAACAATAAAGAACAATAGAATTAATAACCTGGCAAGTTTCAGAGTAGCAGCCGAGTTAGTCTGTATTCACAAAAGAAAAGGCACCTTCGAGACTAACAAATTTATTGGAGCATAAGCTTTTGTGAGCTACAGCTCATTGGGCGTTTGACCTTCTGCCTTTGTTGTGAGGCAAGGCCTCAGTCTCAGTTGTTATCAGAAGTGCAGCCCTCAGAAAGGGACGTTTCCAGAAATTAAATCTCCATACCAACCACTCAAACTAAACCGGAACTTTTTGCAAAGTTCAATTTTTTGTTGGGTTGCCTTTGTTGTGTGTGTGTGGTTTTTTGTTTTTTTTTTTTTATAAAGGATTTTCTTCACTTTCTGATTTTAGCTTGGAATTACCAGGGATCTTGCAAGAGCCATAACTAGTGAGATTTCCAGCTCAGTTTCGCCAATCAAAGGCAGCTCCCTCTGGGTTTTTTTCCCTTTATCAGTATAATGGAATGTTACATTACCCCACCAGCCCTGCTGACTATCATACTTTGCTGATGTGGATTTCCCAAAGAAAAGATTAAGATCTGACAATGTACTCCCTCACTAATCTCAAAGCAACAAGGTCTATTTTCTAACTTACTATGATATTATAGTGGACTACGTTCCCAAGTGGATCAGTTACTGTTCTGAAATGTGGTGCCCGAGAGATTGTGAACTCAATAAAGAAAATAAAGTGGAAGGAATGAAATGTAAAGTGCTCTATTAGGTTTATTCCAGAACATAGATCAGAGTTATTGTCCAGAAAGAGCAGAATGGAATCTGATTATATTTCACTATTATGTCTTTATATTGTCCCTTTGTTACAGCTTAGAATTTTTAATGAAACCCCCTCAAATAGAAGGCAACAGTGAAAGCTCATCTATCTATCTCTATTTTATCCAAACCACAAGATGAATGGGGAAGTGATGGGAACTTGACACCATTTGCACTACACTTCCTCATCCCACTTCTTATAGATCATCCTCATACCCTCATTGTAATTCACTTAGATACAGTGCCATCTCTCAAATGCAATACCAAGCTTAATGGGGGGCATAAGAGTAAGTGAAGAGAATTGATGTTTTTGACATGAGATGCTCAAATTTTCATGCATTTTCTGGCATATAAAAAAAACACACTGAAAATTACTCTTGCTTAACAATGATGGTGGTTTCTCTGGAGACAGAAGAGAAGAAGCAATCTTCTGGCTGGTATTTCCAATGGGTCGAAGCACAAAGAAGCTTAAAAAGCCATTAGACTAGGAAAGAGATAAGTTTTGTTTACTTCCGAGTCATGTAGGCAGATTTCCAGAAACAGGAGTCTAAAGTTAGGTCCACATTTAGTCACCTAAATAAATAACCTGACTTCAAACATGTTGAGCAACCAGTAGGATCCATTGAGGTCAATGGGAACTCAACCTCTTTGCTAATGAGGTTGCTTATTTAGAAGCCTAAATAAGGATTATGGGGCAGAATTTTCAAAGCCACCTGGTAGATTTGATCAATTTCTATTCATTTATGTTCAATGTATTTATATTCAATATATGCATTCAAATCCCAGTGGTGCCTTGCAAATCTCAGCCCAGGATCCCAAATAAGGATTTAGGGCCAAGATGTTGAAAATACTCAGCACCCAAAAAATCCTCTTTAGGTACCAGAAACCTCTAGAGCTGGTCAAAATTCAGCTTTTCCATCCAGTGAGAAATTCTGAGACTTCAAAAACAACAAGGAGTCTGGTGGCACCTTAAAGACTAACAGATTTATTTGGGCATAAGCTTTTGTGGGTGAGACACCACTTCTTCAGATGCATGGAGTAAAAATTACAGACGCAGGCATTATATACTGACACAAGAAGGGAAGGGAGTTACCTCACAAGTGGAGAACCAGTGTTGACCGGGCCAATTCGAGCAGGGAGGATGCCGTCCACTCCCAATAATAGATGAGGAGGTGTCAATTCCAGGAGAGGCAAAGCTGCTTTTGTAATGAGCCAGCCACTCCCAGTCTGTATTCAAGCCCAAATTAATGGTGTTAAATTTGCAAATGAATTTTAGTTCTGCTGTTTCTCTCTGAAGTCTGTTTCTGAAGGTTTTTTTTGTTCAAGTGTAGCTACTTTTAAATCTGTTATAGAATGTCCAGGAAGATTGAAGTATTCTCCTACTGGCTTCCTGATGTCTGATTTGTGTCCATTTATTCTTTTATGTAGGGACTGTCTGGTTTGGCCAATGTACATGGCAGAGGGGCATTGCTGGCACATGATGGCATTAGTAGACATACAGGTGAATGAGCCCCCTGATGGTGTGGCTGATGTGGTTGGGTCCTCTGATGGTGTCGCTAGAGTAGATATGGGAACGGAGTAGGCAACGAGGTTTGCTACAGGGATTGGTTCCTGGGTTAGTGTTTCTGTGGTGTGGTGTGTAGTTGCTGGTGATCATTTGCTTCAGCAGCCAATGGGAAGTGCTTCAGGGTGTCTGGAGGTGCTAGCTAGACAGCTAGTCTGGCTAGACTTTGATACCCTAGAAGGGGAGACTCTATGGTGACTTAGCTGGAGGGTTGAGTTGTGAGGAGCGAGCGCTGTGAATTGTGGGAATTGTGGGAAAAGAGACCACTGCAGCCATGGAGTGACCATTGCTAGGGGGTGTTGTATGGGAAATAAGACGCTAGCCACACCTGGTCAGGAGGAGGCGCTCTTGGGGTAAGTAGACCCTGTCTTAGTTATAATAGCATAGCTCCATTAACTTCTGTCTGGGATTTACCACTCCAAAAGTCTGGCCAGTTGTGTTTACATAGGCTATGTTTGGTTTGATTAATTCTCCTTCCCCCTTCTTGAAATATTCTTAGGGATGTTTCAGGGGACAGAGAGGGTGTGACTCTCCTGTCACTCACACTGTTTTTACAGCAGTACACCTCAGCTGGTTTCTATGAAGTCACTGATGATTTGTCCTCATGGATGTAACAAAGAAGTCAGGCTCAGAATCTGGGTGTGTGACTCAGTGCTTGGCATCTTTGTGTGTGCTCATGGTTACTTGTGCAGAATGAGTGTAAAATGCTACCAAATCCATGTCTTCCACTCCACGGTTCTGTGCTCCTGCTGCTTGTTCCTCACCTGAGCTGGTCATTATGTCCCAGCAGAGTAATATGTACAGGTGTGTTTGTATCAGAGACCCGATCAGGGCCCCATTGTGCTAGACCAAAGAGACAATCGCTGTCCTGAAGAGCTTACAATCCAAATATAGCGTGCAAGACAACCAGTGGCTATAGCAAAGGGGAGCACCAGGTGACCATGAGGCAATAGTGAAAAGCATTGGTCCCAGCACTCCATCAATTTTGATGTCACCCTAACAAGACTGTGGGACAGATACCCTGGTACTCTGGTCCAGGTCTCCAGCAATGCAAAAAACCTGGCTCATGAGCTGGGTTTGTCTGCTTTGTGCCCCTGGAGCGATGCTAAGCAGGCTGTGCTTGTCTCGGGATCTAGCCCTGTGACAGCAGGTCAGGTGGGGAGTAAGCAGCAAAAGCTGATGATCCTTAAGAAAGGCGGGTGTGATTCAGCATGAGGTTAGAGTAACACTGGAATAATGTGGAGGTGAATCATGGGGCAGATTCTTGGAGCAGGAGCGGGGCTGTGATGGGTCAGTCAGCTGCATGATGCTATCTGTGGTTCCCTGATTGGATGGCTTGAGTTCTCACAAAGAGGAGTGAAATCCAAGTGATTTCAAGGTGGCTATAGGAACATCCCAGATGAGAACTTTTGCCCCAGTGTATATCAGCATGGGTGTTTGTGAGACTTTCACTGACTCTGAACATTCCTATGGCAGAAAAATTAATTACACACATTTGTTGGAAGCCACCTTGACTTTCTGTGCCTCCATTTCCTGACTGCAGATCCGGGATAACAGCACTTTTTCTCTGTCTTGTCTATTTAGATTGTAAGCTCTTCAGGGCAGAGACTTTCTCTTACTATGCACAGTTGGGTCCTGGTCTCATCTGGGGCTTCTGAGCACTTCCGTAATACCCATAACTGATGGTACTAGAAATGGTTAAAGCCTTTCTTCTCTCTCTATTTTAAGCTATTGCAAAATGTGGCCAGTGAACTTAGAGAGGTATGTATGTGTGTATATCTATATCTATCTATCTATCTATCTTAAAGGAACAAAGACACATACTTGATGAGCATGAAGAAGACCCGCATAAAGCAGAGACGGGCAAACTTTCTGGCCTGAGGGCCGCATCGGGTTTTGGAAACTGTATGAAGGGCCAGTTAGGGGAGGCTGTGCCTTCCCAAACAGCCAGGTGTGACCCGGCCCCTGCCCCGGTTCTTGCCCCCTGACAGACCCCTCCCCAGGACTCCTGCCCTATCCAACCATCCCTTCTCCCTGACTGCCCCCGGGACTCCTGCCCCATCCAACCCCCCCTCTCCTTCCTGACTGCCCCCCCGGGACCCCTGCCCCATCCAACCACCCCTTCTCCCTGTCCCCGGAACACCTGCCCCTGACTGCTCCCCGCTGCCCCATCCAACCCCCCCTCTCCTTCCTGACTGCCCCCCCGGGACTCCTGCCCCATCCAACCACCCCTCCTCTCTGACCGCTCCCGGAACCCCTGCCCCCTGCCACTCCATCCAACCCCCACTCCTTCCTGACTGCCCCCCTGGGACCTCTGCCCCCATTCAACCCCCCTGTTCCCCATCTTCTGACCATCCCAACCCCTATCCACACCCCCGAACTCCCCTGCCCTCTATCCAAGCCTCCCGCTCCCTGCCCCCTTACCGCGCTGCCTGGAGCACCGGTGACTGGTGGGGCGGCTGCACCAGGACAGCCAGCCACGCCATCGCACAGCACAGAGCCCCGGGTCAGGCCGGGCTCTCCAGCTGCGCTGCCCCCAGGAGCTTGCAGCCCCCCGGCCCACAGTGAGCTGAGGCTCCCCCACCGCCGGTGCACAGTGAGCTGAGGCTGCGGGGGAGGGGCAATAGCGGGGGAGGGGCCGGGGGGCGAGCCTCCCGGGCCAGGAGCTGAGGGGCTGGGCAGGAGGGTCCCGTGGGCTGGATGTGACCCGCGGGCCGTAGTTTGCCCACCTCTGGCATAAAGGAACACATTTTAATACATAAGTCTGAAATAATACAAAAAATCCTTAGCAATGATTAACGGCTCAAATGTGAGTTATCAGCCGCATTTCATCAAGCAGGGTAACATATTTGGATTACTCTACAGCAGGCAAAATTTATATTCTAGGTTTTGATTAACATGGTCGGGGAGGGAAGAAAAACATCCTCCAAAAGATTAAGATAAATCCTTTCCAGCATCTCTCAGATGTATCTCTGTTGCTGAGGAATCTCTCCTTTTAAGAAACATCCCTCTATAATATTTGTCTTTGTTATCAAATGGCAGTTATAGAAAGTTGGCGACCTTAACAGTTTGTTAGGATTCAGAGTAGCAGCCGTGTTAATCTGTATTCGCAAAAAGAACAGGAGGACTTGTGGCACCTTAGAGACTAACCAATTTATTTGAATATACGCTTTCGTGAGCTACAGCTCACTTCATCAGATGCACTCAGTGGAAAAGTAGCTCACAAAAGCTTATGCTCAAATACATTGGTTAGTCTCTAAGGTGCCACAAATACTCATTTTCTTTTTGTTTGTTAGGAGAAGCTGGTATTGGTAATAAATGAAAAGAGCAGAACGTCTGCTTATGTTATTTTATTATTACATTTATTTTGGCCAATAAAGAGGTGGGTTTTCCCACTGTCCAATAACAGGATGACAAAACATTTTCTGTACTTCTATTGCCTAGCCATGCTTCATGTTTAAAATTTTCTTCTTTCACCTTGGCCAATCTGACAGTGACAAATGATTCATATCGCAGGAAATACCCTCAACCGGGAGGTGAAGCTATCACACTTTGTGTACATAGTGTCCTACATAGGTGATGGTAATGACCGTAATATATCAACAGCAAGTGCTGCTGCAGAAAATGGGGTGATCCCAAATCCCAGGGACAAAGGGTATTTATTTTGTGCTGTTTTGATAGGAGCTGCTCCAAGCGTTTTTCTAATGGGCCTAATGAGTCTCTGAAGGTCTCGCTTCTTGTCTTATTTCTTACAGGGGCTAAAAATAGAAGTTTAGTATTTGAGGAGTTACAGAGCTAGATAAATAGATTTCTTGTGCAGTCAATAAACCACTTATTTCCCCCTGAATGGCCTATATACTCTCACCTAAAATTGTGTTGTATATTTATCCTGATAGTCTCTTAAGCAATGGAGTGAATGTTACACATGTTGCAACAATTCCTAAGCTGTGTTTGCCTCTTCCTTGGTTGGGAAGGTCCCTGTAACACATCTGTACCACACCATAAGTGCTCACTTTGTTCCTGATCTCCAGGATCCATGACAATGAGCTTCAAGAACTGACCCTCTTGCTCCACTGGTCCCAGTGGAAGGACACCACTCCTGAAAGGCTGGGGAAGAATCCCGCTTTGTTTGAAAGAAACTTACTTTAATTTTCTCATCTCTTGACATGAGAAACTCGCAAGGACAGTGTAGCCAATTCTGTGTGGATGCTGCTGTTAAATAACTTCTGGTAATGTTGCCAGTGCAGCCCAGGAGGACTAGACAGCCATTTCCCTGGCTAGTGTATGCTATTGTGCCCTCCTAGTGGGACAGTCTGGAGCGGAGGTTCTCAACCTAGGGAGTGTCAGGGGGTCCTAATCAGTCTGTTCTTGATTGCTAAGTGGGATGTGAGTACAAGGGGTACCGGGGGGGGTGTCTTGGTGTGTGTGGGTGGGGGGGGGGAAGGCTGTAGCGTAGAAGATTGAGAATCACTGATGTAGACAGTTCATAGTGTATGTGTGTGCAGATTGCCTCCTCCCGTAGAGCAGCCTGCAGGCTGCTCTAACTTATGCAAAGGTTCCCAATGCGCAGCCATCCCAGGATCAGGGCAGCGTGCAAAGGTGACATCAGACTAGTTTTGCATTCCTTCCCCTGAATCATATTGTGTGGTCCTCGCCCACAGCCAGTGATCTAGGCCACCATGTGCAAATAATGTACCTGCCTCAATTTCAATGCATAAATATGCAAGTTCAGTAAAAGAATACATAAAATCCTGTGAACATGTGAGATATCTGTGTCAGAAACTCTGTAGGGCCAGATCTTTAGCTGGTGTAAATCAGCATAAGACCACTGACTTCAATTCAATTGAGGATTACACCAGCTGCAGATCTGGCCCAGAGATGCTAAAGGTTGGCTATGAATGCTAAATGTTACTAGAAGTATATTTCCAATGCATTGCACAATTTATTTTTTGCTGGCTGACTCTGAAGCAATGGGAACGTAGCAGCCACGAAGCAGCGCAATGCTTTGACTAGCAGTCCCAGCAGTTTGGACACAGAACCAGAGTTTTGACCACCGTGTTCTATTTAGGATAACAATTCTAGGGACCTCCTGAAACTTCGCTGCAGTGTTGTATTTTCAGGTTGATGCCTGAGTTGTATGTGGCCTTGTACGCCCTTCAAAGCCCAAAGTGGGCCAGTTGCAGAACTGGGTTTTTGCTTTCCCTCCCTGGTTGACTAACTAAGCGGCTTCCTTCTGCACACGCAAAAGAGGTGAGAGTCCCTTCTACAGAGATGATCAACACAAGACCTATGGAGAACTTAGGCCCTACTTAAGCCATAGGGACAAAATCTTTCTTTCTTCTCTCTTCAGATACCATTTAGATCCCCTCCTGTTTCCCGTTGTTCTGTGGCCTGACCCGTCTCCCCTGTGCTACGCTGGCATCAGCCATCCTGTCCTTGCACCTTTAAAAATGAGCCCACCCCCTGCAGCTAGAGACTAGTAGCATTATTCTATGGGTTTTTTCTCAAGGCAAATGGTCTGATGCTTTTTTAGTGTGGAAAAACATTAACAACATTTCAACGCCAGCTGCCTTCTGTTAACCAGACAACTGTGCATGCAGGGTGAAGGGGAACCCACGTGGGAAGAAAACAGATTTCAATGTCAAGATTGAGTGGGGTTATTAATATAAACGGTGCAGATAAACTACAATGATCATTTTAAATTATGAAAAAATACCTCAACAGTGTCCTTTTTGTATTGCTTACTCACCGCTGGAGAATTTAAAGGACAAAATCATTATGCAGATCCAGCAGCATTCTAAGAATTTCTCTCCCCCCTTCCCCCCGGCCTTCTTAAAAAATGCCCTCTTTCTGCCATGGCAATCTATAACAAACTGCTGCAGTTCTGTCCTTCAGTAATGCACCGCATCTGTCTGACTACTGCCTTTGAAAGTAAAGTGTCTTGTTCCTGCTCCCACTGAGATCAGCAGGAGTCTTGCCATTGATTTCAGTGGCAATAATAAATTATTATTTATGGCCAGGCCCACTATGGCATAGTCATCTGATGGGCACAACATGAATTGAACAAAGCATAGAAGAAATAGGATTGGGAGAGACATGGAGAGAGACAGGACCTTCCTGTGTTTGATCTAGACTTCATTCATTATGGTTCTGATTTAACTCTTAAAGGAAAAGATTTCATTGAAACTAGAGGCTCCCTGCTTTGTGAAAAATAGGGCCCCCATGACATGCAAGATGCTTTCCAGATACAGAAGAAGGGAAGGGAGCCTGCTTCAAAGAGTTCACTAGCTATGGAGAAGCAGGGAGAGCTCAGTAGGGGAAGGGAGACAACAGGCAATTTACAGGCAAGCCAAGGAGGCTGACGGTAAATAAGCATGCATGGGTCTTTAGGAGGTGAACGGTCTTGTGGATGGGCTCAGAACCAAACCATGCAAGTAGGTTTGGAAGGATTAGATTTTGTTTGGTCAGTGTCGATAAACATTGATTTCACACAAACTGATGAACAAATATTTCCATTGATGATGATCAAAATTTCCAGATAGGCAAAGCAAAAACAAACCACAAAAGCTGCTTGAAAACGTATTAGTTTGAATGAAGGCTGTTTACTCTGCATACTTTGACAATTAGTTTTAGTGGCTATCAAACTTTCACTTTTTGAATCTCAACATCTAATTGTCTGACTCCCCCCCTCCAACCCCCAATAGTGACCTGTGACTGTGAAAATTTAACTTGATTTTAAAAACATAAAAAAATGCTTAAAAATAAACATTGGTATTATCCTTTGGAATTATACAAAATCAGAGTCTTCCCAGCCTCTGCAAAAGTGCCGTGTGGAAGAAGGTGGTAGGAATCCAATCAGTAGGAATAAAGAGCGGAAGGAAAGGAATTGTTCGGCCCCAAGAAAGGTGGAACTAAGAGTGATGGCATGAAAGTTAGCCAAGGGCAATTTAGACTGAACATTAGTTTCCTGTCAGTGGAAGGTGATGCACTAGGGAATCGTCTCCCTAGGCGAGTAATGGAAGCCTCATTGCGTGAGGCTCAGGTAGTTAAGCATTGCTCTGCACTCCATCACAAGGCCGAGGGGCCAGATTTCTGATGTATTTTGTTGCCTAGCTTGCATTAAAATCAATGAGAACTAGGTGTTTCAGTACCTTTGAAAATCTTGGCCCTGCATTCTGCTGCATCTTACGTCTCATTTTCCAAAATGGTTTAGGTTCCGGAGTGCCTGAGTCCTTTAAAACTGGACAAAGAACAGGCTGTGGAGGGCATTAGCAAGGGGCATACTTGCCAACTGCATAGACCTATAATATCTTCACTTTGTATGATTCGGGGATGGTGGGTGTCCACACCTAAGGTTGTGCGAAAAGGTGCTCTGGAGCTAATACACCTGGTCAAAATTAGGCTCTCAAAGGAGCAGATATTGTTAAACCAAAGTGGAGGCGGAGATGCACCCAACCGTGTAAAATACCCCCCATATGCCTGGGATTCCTTAAAAAGAAATGGGGAGGGAAGAGGTGTCGCAAAACCCAATCTCAATAAACAAAACAAGTGGTGGAAATGCAGCCAGTTCAGAGTTACTGTTACACTTAAACCCAGGCTTATGCAAGTAGGGAAATGCACAGTTAAGGCGCCTCTACAACCTTAACTCTTTCTCTTCTGCCTTAATCATAATGAAAAGAACCATATTCTCTTGTCTCCTTTGTGCTGTTCTATTGCGAGCCTCCTTAAACACCCAGCTGGCAAGTCCCCCTTGCTAGGGGAATGGCCTAAGGGTAGTTCTAGAGATGGGATGGGGTGGGACCAGAGAACCTTGTGCCCTTGCAAGCCCGGGCTGGAAGAACAGTCCCTGGGAGTAACCGACACATGGTTGGTTACAGGATTGGGATTTTCCCTCTGCCCCTGTGGTGAACATGAGAGAATCTAACCCATGGGTTAGAAAGAATTTAATCTCATCAGTGACCTCAGACACCAGGATGCCTTGGTCATATTCATACAATGGTTTTGCAAACTCCAGCCATCCTTGTGGTCATACGCAGATCACAGGAAGAGATGTGACATGACAGTCTTTGGTAGGAGAAAATGGAGTCCATGAAAACAGCAAGTGAGTCCGCATTGGCAGATCATGTGCCAGCACAGGGTCCTTTTGCTCTGTGCCCACATTAGGTCCTAGACTACAATTTTGGAAGGCATGTGGTTCAGGTCTTATGTGTCATCCTCATCTTTGATAGTTCACCTTTGCCTTATGTGGGAGTCTGACATCTCCTCTGAAACATCTGGTTCTGAGCACTGTTGGAGACAGGATATGGGGCTGGATTGACCATGGGTTTGGCACAGTAGGTCAGTTCCTGTGAGTCTATTGCAGGATTGGTGCCTTTGACTAGCTCCATTTCAACTGTCTTTTTTACTTAGATCTTCAGAAAATGCTGTTATAGGTTGTTTTCTTCGGTAGCCAGATTAATTTCTTTTATTGGTCTTGAACAGAGAACTGGATTTACATTTTTAAAGGTATGGGATTTCTTCCCTACCTTGGAAGCAGCACCCAAGTGCTTAGAATTGCATTTATTTCACCAGCCTAAATAACACTAGAAAACAGGAAGAAAATGAACAGAAGAGACCACAATTCTGATTTCTATGCTGGCAACTGGAAATGGTTATCAAAAGGGATCTGTTTCAACTGTGTGACATTCTGAATGCCAATAAGGAAGCCATGTGCATGATTTGCTAAACAGGTTCATTTTGTGATGGGATACTGTAATATTCTGTTACATCAAACAAGTCTACAGGTTCTTTCATTCATTCATTGTTCCAATATCATCTGGGTTTTCTTGGCATGAAACACAAGAAAAACCATCACATTTGGTTTCCATATTTGCTCCACGGTTTGGAATTAAATATGCAGGTGTCACAGATTCACACGTTAGGAGCTACAGCCCCAGCTTTGGAACAGTCTCCAGGAGAAACCTCTTCAGTGTGCCACATCCCCAAGGGGTGTCTCACTTTGTCCATGGTAAGTCAGGTGGCTTCACTGCTTCCTTAGACTGGACCTCTGGGCCTGCCGCACTCCTGCTTCACACCATTAGCTCCATTAAGTAAGTCCAACTGAGACAGACCCCCCTGATGGAGACTTGTATACTCGTCAGGGATTAATGCACCTTGCCAAGCATTTGCAGTGACACTCATGCAGCATTGTCTAAGCAGTAGGGTGTATTAGTCAACTGGAACACAGGATAGGAAGTCCTTAGGTTAGCATAGAGCAGCGTTTCTCAAACTGGGGTCTATGGGCCCCTGGGGGTCCATGAGGGTACTTCGGGGGTCCACGGGCCCCACTGCTCAGCTCCTTCCCCTCCTTCCTTTAACTCCTCTCCCTCCCTCCCCAGGCCTCCTGCATGCTGGGAAACAGCTGTTCAGCGGTGTGCAGGAGGTGCTGGGAGGGAGGGGGAGAAATGGGGATGGGGTGCGCTCGGGGGAGAGGGAGGAAAGTGGCGGGGAAGAGGAGGGGGCAGGGATGGAGCAGGGGCGGGAAAAGATGGGGCCAGGGTGGGGCCTTGGGGGAAGGGGTGGAGTGGGGGCAGGGGATGGGGCTGAATGGGGGGCTCGGAGATCTGCAGAAAATTTTAAATCAAAATGGGGGTTCTCGGTTTGCTAAAGTTTGAGAACCACTGGCATAGAGAAATGAAGGTTAAAGCATAGTCCGTTCTGAGTAGCCCAGTGCGCAGCCAAACTGTAGTGAACCCCTTGGTTCAAGGTCTCTTTGACCTCCTTTGTCAAACTCCAGGTGAGACCCCCAATTGACTCCAACAGCCAGCACTTACCCCCACCTTGAACCTCTCCAATCCTTTGTTCCCAAGCTGGGGAAATGCAGCTCAGACCCGATGCTGAGAGGCAGGGAAGTCTATAGGTCTCTGGGTCCTTGGATCCTAGTTATCAATGTCCTGGTGATTGAATTTTCCATTGTCTTCTCAGATGCTCCAGTGATAGGGGGATTAAGACCCAGACAGCTAGGCAACACCCACACCTGCATCTCTCTGCCTGCCCTGAGAGAAGACAGCCCTTTTCCATCCCATAGGTAACAACGCAACACTCAGGGGAAACTGAGGCACACAGAGGCTTCCTAGAAATATTACAAAGCATTCCCACTTCATCACAGCAGGTATTTTTTAAAAGCTGATACCGATGAAAGAGTTGGTCACAAATATGCATGACTTGTATCTCTGATGTATAAATATCCTCTTATATTTATAATACAATGGGCCAGGTTTACCGCTCTGTTACCTTACACTTTTCTCACTAGTATAAGTCCACTGAGTTTGCTGCAGTGATGCTGGAGTAAAACTGGAATGACACGGTGGTGAGTCACATCCATATGTGGGGAAGCTACAGGACAAGACGCTGGAGTTTTTAATAAGAATCACGATGCTTTCCCGGGAGAATGTGAAATTACGTGGGTATTTGGTAGATTATCTCTGTGGCTGAGGAACTGGAATGGGAGTCAGAAGCCCTGGGTTCTAGGCCTGCTCACTACCACTGACATGCTGGGTGACCTCGGATAAGTCACTTTTCCTCTCTGAGCCTGTCTCCCCTCCCACGCTTTGTCTCTCTTGCCTCTTTAAACTGGAAGCTTCTCAAGGCAGGGTCTGTCTCTTACTAGGGTTGTATACAATGCCTGGTGCAGTGGGGCCCTGGACTTGGTCTGGGGCCTCTATGTACTACTGCAGTACAGATAATTTGATCCAGTATCACAGTTCAGTCCCTCCACACTGGCTCATCAGCACTTGTCAGTGCACTGAGGGAGGTACGGAGCCCAGACCCTGCCCGATCCCAGTCCCTGCCCACTCCCTACCTGCCCTGCATCCAACCCCCTGTGTGGATGCGGCTGGGGGCCGTAGACTAAGGGGGAGCCAGTGTGGAGGCATAGACCACTTTGTGATTGAGCCTGTCGTGAGTTGTTTGGCTGCATGTGTTCTCTCTGTGTGCCCTACTGCCTCTGGCCAGATCGCCTGCACAGCAGGGTCCGATCAAACTGTCCAACAAATCCACAGACTCGGTTTTCAGTGAAGGAACTTGGTCAGGTTTATTGCCGACGAAGCACGGTGCTAGTGGTTCCAGGTACACTAACACATATATGCTCATGACAGGGGACCGGCTCAGTTACTGGCAGGACTTTCCACTGTCCCCTCGGCCACCCCCTTAGAGATACCTCTTTGTACCCCAACACAAACAAGTTCCGTATTACCCCTTTGACATGGTTAGGTGCCACCCTCTGACGTGGCTAGCTACCACCCATCACCTTGTACCTGTTGGTTGGATCAAAACACCTCTATCCATCATACTGTCATCCTGACCTTTTCTTTAAGATGGGTCAGCGTGTCCCTCTTGTCTAGGGGGAGCGTACTTGTACCATTCTTGGCATTGGGGTGCTTTGGTACTGCCCTTCTGGAATGTGTTTGTGGGAGTGTTCAGTACCGAGCGATGCTTAGGAATGTGTGATTCTGCAATATCGGCCCTGTTCTTGCCAGATTCTGTGAGCTTGCAAGCAGGCAGAGCTTGACTTCTGCTCACTTTGCTTTATATCAGCAAAGCAGGGCCACTACTTTAGTTCGGGCCTCACACCGGGCTTCTGATACAAAATGTCTCTGGCTCTCTTTCTACTACAGAGCCTATTGTGAAGGCTTCGTCCCAATGGAAAATGTAAAAGCTTTAACCCTCAGCATTGGGCATCATTGTGCAGCACATCCTGCTGGGCTAGACCTTCCTCTGAGCCCCATGAAATCCTGCCAGTGAAAATATACCAGGTAACGGGCACTGGTTCCAGTAGCGATCCCTTCAGTTATGAATGTGAACAACAAGGCATGGAGTGGAAGTAGCCACAATGAATGCAGCCTTGATGCCACTGCTCTCCAGCCACATTCATGTGGAGGGAACAGACCCCTCAAGCAACTCGTTTCATTGCTATTTTATGCTGGGGTTTTTGTTCTCTCTTCAACAGGCCCTTCGGGTAGTTTTGGAACAGGGCAAGAGCACAGCTGGAATAATAACTCCCACAAAACTATCAGAGTGAGAGTCTGAATTTCTGACATCGGAATTCATCTCAGCAGCAGCAAAGGCTGCTTCTATACACTGTCAGGGGCCCCTCCGATATGTACTTTCTATATGGATTGTTCCAATCCTGGCATTGTACTGTAAGCCAAGCTCTCGCTGCAGAGTGATGTTGACTCGGGGAAGTTACCTGATGAGCAAAACCAGGCTGTTTATACTTATGGGATTCAGGTTTGATGTGGAGAGGGGAGCTGGAGTGTGTACCCCACATAGGCTTTGACAGGCCAAGGCTACCTGGAGGGTGAGCCAGGCTAAATTAAAGAGGAGTCCTAGCTGGGAGAGGATCTGGGTAGTGAGTATACACTGAGGAAGTTTGGAGTGGAAGGGAGGTATAGAAACTCTGCAGTTACCCTCTGGGTGCTTGAGAGCAGAGGCACAGGTAAGCTCAGGAAGGAAGCCTGGGGGGAGAGTTGGTCCTGAGATCCCTGACGTAGGGGAGTTTAGGAAGAGGCCAGGAGTGACAGAAGCAGTCCCAAGGGTGGAGTAGGCTCTGGTGGTGAGCCCTGATGAAAGGGTGGGATTGGCATGTCCAGGGAGGTGTTTAACTGAGGAACAGTGTAAGGAAAACGTAAGAGGTATGACATGTCACGCCTGGGCAGCCTGGAAGCTGAATTAAGTTGTATTTGTGGTTTGAGATTTATTGGGGCAGTCCAGGGGGCAGAGCCCTGAGAAGCTGTGGGTAAAAGGCTATGGTGGGAGGTCGCAGTGGCAGGTTTGAACAGACCTTGCTTGTGTACCACAGGGCCCATGTGCTGGAACTCAGTGTCAAGGGAGAGCCTGGGTTCCCCTGCCAGCCACTGGGGAAGCTGACTGAAGCCCTCTGATATAAGGGGTTAAGGACATAGGAAAGCCCTGAGCCTGGAAGGTGCAAGGACACTGGTGCACACAGTTGGGGCTGAAGACCTGATGTAAGGACCTTGGACTTTGTTACCCTGGAAGGGGTGGGGCTAAAATGTGACCTGGACAAAGAGCCAAGTTGAGAAATGTGGCAGACTGCTGCCAGGGGGGAGGGATAGCTCAGTGGTTTGAGCATTGACCTGCTAAACCCAGGGTTGTGAGCTCAATCCTTGAAAGGGGCATTTAGGGATCTGGGGCAAAAATTGGGGATTAGTCCTGCTTTGAGTAGAGGGTTGGACTAGATGGCCTCCTGAGGTCTCTTCCAACCCTGATTTTCTATAAGAGCCAGGCTGTGATTTAGCCTGACACACGCACACAGGGGAGGAAAAACCTTCTTTTTCATACCTGTTCTTTGGAGCCCAGAAGATGACTAAACAACTATGGGCTAGCTGGCCACAGGTGACGGATGTAGCGTGTTCAGGAATGAATATTGTTCTGCATCCCAGAATGTGTGTGATCTACTGGAGTGCTAAGATGGTGCATTAGCCATCAGAGTTTCAGACAATTTCAACACATTTATCCACAGGTAAGTATGGTCATGAGGACAGTGACTGAGAGCCACTAAGTCTGAATGGGTCTGACTGAGAAAAATGGAGCAACCATCCTCAGGACATTCGCCTCGATGGCTTGGCTGTCCGACTGGGAAAACCAGTCTGAGGTAGCAAGAAGAGTTCCCACCAAAGCCCTGTAACAAAGACCACTGGGTAATATGGTAACTGGGCCCAGACAGCAGCAGGTGGAGCCTTTCAAAACCCCCAGCTTCCCTAAGAATCTGTGGGAGACAAAGTGAGACAAGGCTGGGTCCCAAGAGCTCCTAGGCATGCAAGAAGAATGTAACACTGTTGTTGCTGTGTTGGTCCTAGGATATAAGACACACAGGGTGGGGGAAGTAATATCTTTTATTGGGTCAACTTCTGTGGGTGGAAGAGACAAGCTTTCGAGCTGTTCTTCAGGTCTGTGTAGCTCAAAAGTTTGTCCCTTCCACCCACAGAATTTGCTTCAATAAACAATGTCACCTCACTGACCTTGTCTCTGAAGAATGTAAATCCATTCTATTTGTGACATTACCCCAGGTGCAGTCTGGCCTGTTGAACAGCAGTTGACAGTCTTCTAACACCTGGCTGGGGGCTGGTCTGTCCTTTGTTTCTGAGAAACTGTTTGGGCCTGCTTTTCTTAAACTTGGAGTGCCTTACAGCAGTGGTACACAGTAGAATCTTATAACTTCACATACAATATCGATTCATATATCTTGCCAGGACAATAATGTTCAGCAGCTTATGGTGTTACAATGGATAACTCAGAAGGTATACTTTGTACAAAATTTATCATAGTCTTGTAAAATTGGTGAACATAATAGTATAGACCATCATATTATGCCTGTAACTTAAGAGAAAAGCCAGTGTAATTTAGCCTGTAGTGAAGTGTGGGATCAGATGAGGCTAAATAGGTGTGTTGGTTCTGGGTTTTTTTTTTTTTTCAAAATATTTTTTTTTAGAGCTTTGATAAATAAAAATACTTTATTTAAAAGAAGTGGCTGCTCACTATCTCATTGAGCAGGCTCCTGAAGGAAAGAAAGGCAGGTGCCAGAACCTAGTTGGGTGATAGGTAGTTGACATAGGTAACCAGATCCCTGGATAAGAAAGAAGAATCACCAGTTTCCACTCTGAGGCAGGCCCAGGACTTGGCTGAATGCTCTGAGAGAGACCAGAAAGAGGGCTAAGATGCAGCCAGGCTAAACTGTGACATCATGTTTAGGTGGAAAAAGCAGCCTGAAGTTAGGGTTGCCAACCCTCCAGAATTGTCTGGGAGTCTCCAGGAATTAAAGATTAATCTTTAATTAAAGATTGTCATGTGATGAAAGGTCCAGGAATACATCCAACCAAAACTGGCAAACCGAGCTGAACTAGACACTAAAAACCAGATTTTCAAGTGCTGAGCACCCACAACAGGGGCTAAGTTTTCAGAAGACTTGACGCTATGGGTACCTAAATACAGGTCTGATTTTCCAGAATGCTCAGCGGCCATCCTGAAGAGCTCTTCTGCAAAAGCTAGCCCGTTTGGGTCGGATTTTCAAAAGAATTCATCATGTTGGGTCACAACGGCTGAGCCGTTTTGAAAATTAGACTCTTATTTGGGTGCCCAGATGGAAGCTGAGCTCTTCTGAAAATCTGGCCTCTTGTGCTTTTGATTGGTACGCCCTTCCTCCTACCAATTATCTTCCCAAACCAGAGCACTTAATAGGTTTCTGATTTCTTCCCCCACCCCCAAAATATAACCCTATTATTCAATAAAAGAGTGAGGGCTCTTAATTCTACAAATGGAAGAAATAATAGAGAGCTACTCACTAAGCTGCTGATGGTCTCATTTTATTGTTTTACCAATTAACTAAGCCGGCGAGCCTTTCAAGTATGAGCCGTGATAACCTCTGTTTGACACAGTGCTGTCAGGCACCATCATTTCCAATGAAAAGTGACAGTCCTAAGATTAAACTATTATTTCCTTAAAAAGACAGGAAGCCACATTTACTTATAATTAGTAAGCAGACTTTGACGGGCCAGACATTTGTAGCACAATTTCAAATTACCACAAAAAGTAGACTTATTAACTGCAGATTAATATTTATGAATTGGACGAGTGGCTAAATTTGACTTCCTTTAGTGAAGGAAATTTCATAAAGGAATAGTTGTAGTCTTTCACAGAAGATTATTTAAAACAAAACTTCTGGCTCCTTGTACTTATTTTGTTTGATGCATTTATATGTTCTGTTTATCCAGAGAGAGACAAGGTGGATGAGGTAATCTTTTATTGGACCAGTTTCTGTTGGCAAGAGAGACAAGCTTTCAAGCTACACAGAGCTCTTCTTCAGGTCTGGGAAAGGTGCCAGTAAAAGATATTACCTCACCCACCTTATCTCTGTAATATCCTGGGACCAAAACGACTACACCAACACTACAATCAACACGGTTGTCCAGAGGCAGGGAACAACTGTGTACATTAATTGGAATAATTTACAGGTACAATTTCAAAAGCATTCAGCTCCCCCTAAGAACCATGCTTAGGACGCTTAGCTTATGTCAGTTATCCAAGTGGGAGCTCAGATCTTGGGAAAAGCTGGTCCCAGTGCTGGGTGTCATGTGATTTTGAGAATCTCTCTGTGAGAACAGGGTGGGTAGCAGGGAGGACGGGTGGTCCCGGGGTTAAAATACTTAACCTGGGAGAGCTTGGTTCAAGTCCCTGGATTCCTGTGTGACCTCAGAAAAGTCTCGGATGACGAGAGCTACAGAGGGACTAAGGTGCTTAAATTCAACTTTTAGATTCTGCTGAGATCCTCAAAACCTCCCCTGCTTCTCTGAATTCCTAAATGCCCAAATTCCCTTGGCACTTACATTTCTGTTGGCAGGCATTGCAAAACCACCTACATGCTGAGCTGCGTGGTACCCACATTTGCACCTAAGCTCCTGTGGGATTCACAATGTAGGTGTTGCCCCACCTATCTCTCATCCTGCCCATTACAGTGTCCGCCACAGAAGGCAGAGAGTGGTGAGCAGTGTGCGTCTCCCCAAACTGCAGTGATTACAGCACTCCTCTGCAATGTGGGAGAGAGAGACTTCTTGGAGCAGGGATATGATCCTGACTCTCTCTCTCATCCCAGGTGAGTGCCCCAACCAGGGCATTCGCTCTCTGGCCCAACAAATGTTTTTATTTATTCCACAGATGCGAGTGAGAGAGACCCACATCACAATAGCCGGTAGTTTGGCTCCTAACTACTTCTGGGGGGTGGGCAGTAGGCCCAACTTTCTCAGCATCTCCTGCCAGCTAGTTTAGACGGTTTCCTGCTCAGCTAGCTGGCTTCTGAGTGTCTCAATAATTTTTAGGTGCCAACTCTTCCCATGCACTGCACGGGAAGCGTTGGCACCTAACTCAGGCTGGGAATGAGGGCACCTAAGAATCAGGTGTTGCAATGCCTCATCCCCCTTTGGGGACTTGCCCAGGTCGGAGGCAGAGCTGGAACCAGCTCCCAGATCACCAGAGTGCTCTAGCCACACTTTTCCAAAGAAAATGTGTTACAAAGACTTGCACGGTGCCGTGATTATACTATATTCAAGGGTTTCCTTCTTCAGCCACTGCAATGAGGCGCCATTTGAGAATAAATGGGAAACGCATCTTCTCTAACCCAATCGTACCATGGTGGTGTTACACCGGGTGCTATGCCTGTAAAGCTCTTGGTTAGCCATCCTAATTCCTGAAACAGCGCCAAGGACAGGGGGTCAGCAAGGTGCAGTTATCCATTTTAAATTACAGAGACTGAATCCAGGAAAGAAGAACGTTTGCAGAAGCATGCTTCAAAGGAGCACGGGTGGCAATAATTAATTCTTAATTTCATCCCTTCAGCAATGTGACCTGGCTGAAGAGAAATCCTCTAAAAGAGAGAAAAAACATTAGATATTCTTTTAAAGTGCCTCTTATAAGATAAACTGTAACTGGAGAAAGGCATAATAACTGTGTTTATTCTGATAACCTTTAGATTCATCACTCTGGGTCTTATATTTAATTTAGCCCCTTTTGAAGTCAGTGCTAAAGGGGGAAGGGCAGCCAGGTTTATGCAGAATTCCCTGAGGGAACACATGGATTTAGCAGTTGAAGGCAAACAAAATTATGTGACTGTTACAGAAAGATCTTTGGTCAGATGCCAGGCTGGTGTCAATCCACATGCACCCTGTGACTTCAATCACACTAGGAAGGTCTGAGGACCTGGCTCTTGATTTATTTGTTGACTTTCAATGGGAAGTAGGTTCATAAATCACATAGGTACTTTTGAAAAAAATGTACCCATTGACCTTAGTGTAAATAATTTTCATGCCCCAGCACTCAACTTACGCTGACTTTGGACCTCCTATGTTTGTTTTTGGGAATAGCCACCTGGCATTTTCTAGTTTCAGCCTCTCGATCATGGAAGGTATATATAAATTTGGCTGTAGAGAGGCAAGACGAGCCAGGGATGCTACATTAGGGGCATTGGCTCATAGCAGAACTTGCTGAACATGTAGTCCTGAAAATTAAATGCAAAAGTGTAATTTGTATTGCTTAAACTGGAAGCTCTTTGAGGCAGGGTCCATCTTTTTTGGGTGTGTGTCTAGAATACCTAGCACAATAGGACCCCCAATCTCTGACTGGAGCCTCTCAGTGCTATCACAGTACAACTAATAAGAATAAACAAAGGGGTTTAAATGCAGTGAGCCAGTGACCAGTGTAAATATGATCCCACTTAGTCCGTTGTGTAAAACAGGTGTCCTGGGGTCAGCTTTTTAAAGGCATTTAGGTGCAAAAAGATGCTGATGGCAGCCTAGTGGGATTTTTCAAAGGGCCTAGACACCTATCTGCATCTTTAGGTGCCTAACAAGCTTTAAAAATCTGGCCCGTGGTGTCTTGAAATCAGGGGCCAGATTCTTTGTTGTACCAACATCTGCTCAGTGAAGGTTGAGGATGAGCATCAGGGTGCTGTAATCGATTCTGCAATTCCAGCCCTAGCCCAAGTCCACTCTCTGAGAGTGTCTAAACCCATCAGTTAAAAATTGCCCAAGTGTTGATTTCAACAGGATGTTCAAGAGCTAACTGTGAAGCAGGTGTGCCAGCGTTTGCAGGATTGGGGCCGTACTACACTAGATTCTCCAGAGATGTGTCTGAGGTTGTACAGAAGATGATCTGATGTTTATTTTTTGAGAAATATCAGATGAACATGTAATTTAGGAGACTCTGCCATAGGGCAGAGTTAAACTGGTATTTTCAGGGATGAATTAAGGCAATCCACTAACATAGGCTCTTCCTACACTGTGAATCCACACCAGATTTCAGAACCCAAATGAATGGGGCAGTTCGCAGCCCATGGAGCTATCGTTTCAGGCTCCCTGCATACTCAGGCAGGTCCCTGTTAAACTTAGTTTACATTTTCAAGCTTGTGTTTGTATCCATTGTTAAACTTAGTTTACATTTTCAAGCTTGTGTTTGTATCCATGTGGGTGTGATGGGGGTATGACTCAACCCTGCGGTGCCTTCTGCTGGCTGTCCTGGGAATTAGCTCTGGTTCACCGGTGTGCCTTCATCTAGTGGCATCTCGCCACCATCTCATCAGGACCCGTGCCACTCTCAGGACTGTGGTGTCCTCTTCTGGACACAGCCCTCTGTCTGTGCCCTACTTGGTTCTCTCTCCTTCCCTTCCATGGTGGCGGGGGGGGGGGGGGAGGGGCACGGAGGCAGGCAGCTGTCCTCTGCGCAGCCACTTGCCTCAGTGGCAGGCTGTAGTCCAGGATCTAGTCACCTGCATCAGTGGCAATGGGAGGGGGTGGGGGGTAGTCACACGCTGCAGCGCTGCCAACCCCTGCCGTCTGTTTCCCTGGGCCACTTCCCTGCAGCCCTAGCACCTTTCTCTGCCCTTGTATCAAGGCCTCCACCTGGCAGCGGTTGGCCAGGAGCTCACTCATGCTCCCCTGACCCGCCCAGCACTGCTCTATGGTGCTGTGTCTTCTCCCTCCTTCAGGGCAGCCAGTCCTCCCTCCTCAATCTCCAGGGAGTGACTGAAGCTGCTCTGGTCAGCAACCCTTCTTATATGGCTCAGCCTGGCCCTGATTGGCTGTCTCTCTAAACCTTCTCCTGATTGGCTGTCTCTTCAAGCCCTTTCCTAATTCTTGGCTCCTGCGCAGCTTTCCTGGGGCTGCTTTAACCCCTCTTCTGCCAGTGGCGGGGAGGGGGGGCAGACACCCCACCACAGTGGGCTACAGACTTTTTTTTTTAAATGAAAGCCGAGATTACAATCTCAACGCTTGACTCCAGGAGCTGGGCCGTAAGCAGTTAAACTCAGTTCTCAAGTAGCACTTTACTTGCTTTGCCTATCTGTAAATTTCAATTAGGGAAGGAAATATTTCTGTCAGTGGCGTGGGAATGATGAAATCAACCCTTACCAGCATTTTCTGATAAAAATCAAATCCTTCCAACCCTAGATGTATCTGCCCAGTATACCGTTAGTATAAGTGCCATATAACGGTATATAAAGAATCGAGAACATTGTCCATACATTTGCAGGTTCGATAAAGTTGTTGTTCATTGCAAAGGCCTCCCTGACTGCAGATCTTAGCACCTTACAAAGTGCACAATAGAACTACTCCAAAATGTTTGAAACTCACAATTGACGCAATGGACTCAAAATTTGGAATTCAATGAAAATCAGGTGGAAACTTTCCACACACTCTTTTTTGTGCAGACATTTTTTTGACCAGCTCTATAGTTGGTCAATTTTTTTCTTCAAAATACTGATGAATTTTTGTTGTTGAAATTTTGGATTTGGTGGGAGGAAAAAGTCAGCATTTATTATCAAAACTTCATGCCATTTTTCAACCAGCTGTAGTGCACAGGAATCTTTTCCCTTCATTCTTTAGCAGCTAGAAGGGGTTGGGAACGGAGGGGAAGGATCTTGAAGAGCTGTTGTTTAAGACATTGATGCACATTACAAGTTTCAGTTTCTTCTCTCTCTCTGCTTTTTTTTCTCCAGTACACAGAGATGGCAGTTATGCCCAGCATGCCAATCCTTAGCTGTATGCTTTAAAAGATTAATGGAAAAGAAAACCCATGCAAAATCTTTCTACTCATGCACACACTTTGATTTTTTGAAAGCTCATAATTCCCTCATGTTACCAATTTGCATCAGAATACTCTATGGAATTTCTCCTCATTTAGGACTATTTTGATACCAAATTCCATCTCTTTATGCTGGTTTGGTTTTGCCCTGTACAAAAAGGTCAGAAGGTTGTGGGGTTGTTTTTGTTTGTTTGTTTTAATAATAGGGAGAATTTATCTGTTTCACTCTCCTTTTGCTCAAAGCTGTCTGAACAGGCTTTTGTGAAACTTTCAAAGAAAATTCACCTTTTGGAGAGGTGTGGGGGGACCCAAGCCTGGAAAATTTCATCAAGTTTAGGACATGTGCGTAGGTTAAAATCCTGCATAGTCTTATACATGTGCTTAACTCTATACACTGTGCATAGTCCCATTAAAAGCAAACGTGACATTTCTCAAAGGTTAATGTGCATATGCAAAAGATTTTGCATGCATTTTTTCACTAACCTTGAAAGCAGTGAGTCAACTCACAATGCACCAAGTTAAACATGTGCATAAATCTTTGCAGGATTAGGGTGTTTAGACAATAAAATCTTTTGGGCAAGAACTGACGTGTGTGTACGGTGCCTAGCACAAATGGACTCTAATCCCTGATCAGCACCTGTAGGTGCTACCACAATACAAATAATAGTAAGAATAATATGTGACCGACAGCAGATGAGACAGAGTAATATCACATGGCCAACCTTAACTAAAGTGGAGTTTCTGCTCCTGATATAATAACCCCTGTCAAGGTTCCTCCCCCACTCTGAACTCTAGGGTACAGATGTGCAGACCCACATGAAAGATCCCCTAAGATTATTTCTACCAGCTTAGGTTAAAACTTCCCCAAGGTACAAAGCCTTTGCCCTTGGATTAGGTAAAACACTGCCGCCACCAAGTGTTTTAGACAAAGAACAGGGAAAGGACCACTTGGAGTTCCTATTTCCCCAAAATATTCCCCCAAGCCCTACACCCCCTGTCCTGGGGAAGGCTTGATAATAATATCCTCACCAATTGGTACAGGTGAACACAGACCCAAACCCTTGGATCTTAAGAGCAATGAAAAATCAATCAGGTTCTTAAAAGAAGAATTTTATTTAAAGAAAAGGTAAAAGAAACACCTCTGTAAAATCAGGATGGTAAATACTTTACAAGGTAATCAGATTCAAAACATAGAGAATCCTTCTAGGCAAAACCTTAAGTTACAAAAAGACACAAAAACAGGAATACACATTCCCTCCAGCACAGCGAATTTACAAGCCAAAACAAAGAAAAAACTAATGCATTTTCTAGCTAGATTACTTACTAACTTTACAGGAGTTGCAGAGCTTGCATCCTTGATCTGTTCCCGCCAAAGGTATCACACAGACAGACAGACAAAAGCCTTCCCCCCCTCCAGATTTGAAAGTATCTTGTCCCCTCATTGGTCATTTTGGGTCAGGTGCCAGCGAGGTTACCTTAGCTTCTTAACCCTTTTACAGGTGAAAGTATTTTGCCTCTGGCCAGGAGGGATTTTATAGCACTGTATACAGAAAGGTGGTTACCCTTCCCTTTATATTTATGACATCCCCCCAGAAAGGTAGCTTCTTAGTGTTATATTTGGAGAAGTAGTTCAAATCTCTGCACTCAGTAGTGGCTAGGAAGCAAATGCCTCCCACCCATGAACTCCTGAATGCTCCTTTCATTAGGGATCCCTGAGTTGTCTGGCTCCATCTTTAATTAATTAAACGTGGAAGCCATTTTGTCCATGATTGTGCCAGCATCAGAACACCTGTGGGCTGAGTCACTGCAAACAGCAGTTCAGTCCTCTCTCTCTCTCTCTCTCTTTGTCTCCCCACCCCTTCTCTTGGGTAACTCAGGTTGCTAATTAGCTGCAAAGTTTCTGACAACAGAACAGAACTCACAGGACTCCTTTACAAGTGGCTGTTTTCTCAGGGCTAGTTTATTTAGTGGGCTTTCCAAGAAAGTGGTGCTTTTGGCTGACTCCATACGGCCATGCTGTCCGTCAGCTTGCACTGGCTATGCTTTGTAACTCCACGTGATGTTTTAAAAGTGGGCATTAAAGGAGCACATTGCTGATAAGTGTTAGACATGGTGTTTGATATCGGAAATATTTTGCTGCCAATTAGGGAAGTTCGTAAATATCCTGGTAGTTAGTAAAGATCCTCAGGGGGAATAAACTGGCATAGTGCCATTGAAGTCAACAGATCCATGTGGATTTAGAGCAGCCAAGGATCTGGCCCATTGATTTAAATGGAGCTATGGCAGGTCTGGGTGGGCAAGAAGCAGTGTGCATAGGTCTGGTGCTTAATCTGGATGATACTAAATCCTTGGCTATAACCATCAAGCAGACTCCAGGTCCAAGTTTACAACCAGCGCACTGTTAACCTGTCTAGATGGGACATCCAGCAGGTGGAAATGATCAAATACTTGGGAAGCATCATAGACAGCACTGGACATCTATATAGCAGCAACTGTGAGGATGTCATGACACCAAGCTTCCTACGAAGCTGTGGCTTGATAAAACTATAGTGATACCAATTCTATTGTATGGCACTGAGACATGGGTGCTGAGGAAGGCTGAAGAACACCAGACTGACATTTTTGATTCTCATTGTTCTTAACAGCTGATCCTTGTTAACTGGCAGGACAAGATCAGCAATGAGGATATTTGTAGCAGACTCCAGCAACCAACTCCAACAGCCCTGGTTTGCTTTCAGCATCTTTCTTGTTAGGGACATATCGGGAGGGAAGACCAATGAGTTACAAAGGGTGTTTACCAAGAAAGGCTGCTATGTGGCCAGTGATCACATGATTATGAAGGGCTTCAGTGATGCAATAAGATTGTCAGTGAAGAACGTAAGGTGCTCTTGATGGATGCTCAGTTTAAGGACCCAGATAGAGATCATTCTGGGTGTCACTCAATGGTGAGAGGTTTTTCGCAGGAGTGGGTGGGTGAGATTCTGTGGCCTGCATTGTGCAGGAGGTCGGACTAGATGATCATAATGGTCCCTTCTGACTTTAGTATCTATGAGTCTATGAATGTGCAAGGCGGCTATGTCCCACTACGATTTGCTACAATGATGATGATTTACACCAGCTTAGGATCTGGCCTCCTGTGTGTATTGACACTAGTAAGCAATTCGTCCTCTCCCTACTTTTAGAAGATTTCACATTTTACTAGAGTGTTTAGCATTCCAGTAACAGGTTTCATAGAGGAGGTCAGACTAGATGGTTACAGTGGTCCCTTCTGGCCTTAGAATCTATAATAGGCTTTTTTTTTGCTCCCATTGAAGTCAATGGGAAAACTTACCTTGACTTTGTGGGAGCAAGAGCTGGCCTAACAAATGTAAGATTGCCTATTAACGTAACACATGCTGGGCCAGAGTCTGAGCTGGCACATAGTGATATAGCTCCATTGAAGCCTATTGAAGTGGATGTGACAAAAGGAGAAGCAATTAATAAGGGGTATTATTATTATTTGTGTGTGTGTGTACAACTCTCACTAATCTCTATAGGATCTGGGGCCTGCTCAGTGCCTGAAAATCAGGTCGTGTATTTGGAGTGGGATTTTCAAAAGTGCCTAACTAACTTAGGAGCACAGGTCCCATTGGCTATCAAAGGGATTTATGTGGCTAAATAATGTTGGTGCTTTTGAAAAATTTCACCCTTAGATATCTAAATATGGATTTAAGTGTTCAACTTTATGCTCTCAAGTTGGAAAATACTGGGCTATCGGTGACATTTTCAGAAGCGCCAAAATGACCTAGTAGCCTAAGTTCTATTTTCAAAAGGGGCTTTAAGCATTTACTAACCCAATTCCCATTGAAGGTGACTGGGACTTAGGATCCCAAGTGCCTAAATCACTTTTTTAAAATGTTACAAATTCTTTATTCATAAATCTATCTTCAGCCAAGGGCCTGAGACAAATTTTGGTTGATATCAGAAACATTGTTAGAAAGAGGGCAAAAACGCAACCATGTTATAGTCACTGTGTAAAAACAAGCCTAAACTACTGTAACTTAAATCAGAGGTTCTCAGCTAGGGTACATGTACCCCTGGGGGTATGCAGAGGTCTTCCAGGGGGTACATCAACTTATCTACATATTTGCCTAGTTTTACAACAGGCTACATAAAAAGCACTAGCAAAGTCAGTACAAACTAAAATTTCATACAGACAATGACCTGTTTGTACTGCTCTATATACGATACACTGAAATGTAAAGAACAATATTTATATTCCAATTGATTTATTTTACAATTATATGGTAAAACTGAGAAAGTCAGCATTAGCACGCTGTGGCACTTTTGTATTTTTATGTCTGATTTTGTAAGCAAGTAGTTCTTAACTAAGGTGAAACTTGGGAGTAGGCAAGACAAATCAGAGTCCTGAAGGGGGTACAGTAGTCGGGAAAGGTTGAGAGCCACTGACTTAAATATTGATGAACACAGATTTTAAGTATAGACTGAGGGGAAACAATAATATGTGACTAGGGTGACCAATCACATAGCATAAGAACATAAGAACCGCCACCCTGGGTCAGACCAGAGGTCCATCAAGCCCAGTATCCTGTCCTCTGACAGTGGCCAGTGGCAGATGCCCCAAAGAGAATGAACAGACAGGCTATCATAAAGTGATCCATGCCCTGTCACGCAAAGTAGCATCTATTCAAACGAATAGTCAGAGCAAATACTTCCTGAGCTGTGGTTAGGCTGAAATATGGTTGCCTAAAACACTCGCTAAATAATTTAGAATAACAGAAAATAATAAAATAAGTCTGTTTGTAAACAGTGTGGAATAAAGGTATAGCTGGATAGGAGAAGAAAGGGCTAAAAGAGATAAATTGTTCATTACAAACAGCTCACCCATTATTGCTGTTAGTGTGATACTGATACAGCAGGGCCCTGTTGCACTAGACAGCACACAGAGGTAAGAGAGGGGAAACAGAAGGGCAGAGAGCCTAAGTGAGTTGCCCATGGTCACCCAGGATGTTAATGGCAGAACTAGGAATAGAATACAGGTCTCCTGAGTTACAGTTCAGAGTCTTAGTCACTTCCTCTCAAACCTAGCTTTCTTTAAAAAAAAAAAACCCTAAAAAATATGCAGTGTGAAGAGTTTGCCAATTACTCTGTTGGGATGACGAGGACAATTCCATTCTGCAGAACCATGCTCTTCTAAAACTCAAAAGACTGATTAGAACAAAAGTTCCTGTAGCTTATTTTTGTGATGCCATTTGTTATCTTGCGCTGTTTGACACAGTGTAGTATATTGTGCCTATAAATCAGCTGCAGCAAATTATTTAATGATGCATTAACTGTAGAATTCCACATATATTACAGTTCTTTAGCCAATGCTGAATGGTTTTTCAATAGCTTAATCCATCCCCAAAGTAGTGAAGCAGGCATATTCATCCATCATGCTAGTGCACATCGTTTTCTCGTTTGCGCTTTTTATTTTATTAAAGCCCTCGATCTACAGGCACAGCACTAAATAACTATCCCAAGAACCATTTCACCTCACAGCATTCCTACCCCTTTCCTCATCTTTGCCTTACAGGGGTTTCTCTCTTGCCTTTTCACTCTTTTCTGATAGATCTAGAGGACGGTGTGTATAGTTTACAACGTTTAAGCCAATTCGGTGTTCAGTTGTGCAGTTGGTTTGTAACCGACAGCTGGATTCTGCTCTCATGGAGATATGGTCTTCTAGTTAAGATACAGGACTCAGCATCAGAATATCTGGGTTTGATGCCCACCTCTGCTTCTGGTGACCTGGGGCAAGTTGAAGAGCTTCTCTAGGTTCCATATGTAAAATGAGGACAACAATACTTCCTTCATCTTGTCTATTGAGATTGTAAGCTCTGGGGGGCAGGGACTGTCTCTTATTATGTGTATATCCATCACAGCTGCTAGGTGCTAATGGAATATAAATAACACGATCAGGCCCATAATACGCCATATTGTGAGGGCTACCTTTTCGAATCTGAGGCCTGCCTGAGAAGTAGTCCCAGCTCTGTGTTGTTGGGTTTTTTTCTTGTAGCATCCTGACTTTTTTTTAATACTATTCATATCAAGGTTGCAGATAGCAATAACACTGTCCTAGGTCTGCTCTGTGTAATAGCAATATTACTCTTAGTGTTCAGAAACTTTACTGAATTTTAAAACAGTATCTGAGTAGCTCAGGATGAGCTCAAAAATACAATAAATAATATGCTTAGAATAAGGGAGGAGGAAAAAGACACATTGTGGCATAGGATTATGAAAATCCATTATTTTGTTTTCCAAAGCATTTTTCACCAGCCAAGATAGGTTCACTAGGTGTCCAGTGCTGGACCACCAAATGTCATCCTCTTTAAACTGGATTCTAAATGTCATAAAGGTGAGTTAAAATATTTCTCACAGTTCATCATAACCTCCTTGAAATGTGACCCCTTCTCCCAGGAATGCCATCTTCTCAGCCTTAGTGCTCATGCGCTAAGCAGGTAACATGGCTGTACTGGAACTGTGTGAGGGCTGTCCAGATTAAAGAACCCAGAGTGTCTCCATGTTGAAGAAACAATCTTCACACCTGGAATGCAGCCTCCTCTTTCCCCAGGAAACTTTATGGGGAGTGTTGTTTCCACTATGCTATGAACGTTCCCTGCTTTCTGTAGCACAAGATTGCACTCTCTGAGACACTGCTCTTTTTTAAAATCTCCCATCTGTAATGCTAAGGACAGCTTTGTCCCAGATCCATTCATTGACTATGGGGCCAGACGCACTGCAACTCACTGTTACTCTTGGCTCAGTAAGACACTGTTCCAGAGTGTCTCCCTTTGTTAGTTTATGAGCCCAGAAATTGTAAACTTTTCAAAAGTGCCTAAGTGACTTAGGTCCACCGAAAGTTAATGAAACATAGACTTTAAGTTCCAGATCACTTTTTTGAAAAAGAGATTTAGGTGTTTTTCAAAATGTTACCCTGGAATTCTCCTCCGCCCCTGGCCACTGCTTCCCACGGAAAATAAAGGGAATGGGTACATGTGCTGAGCATTTTTGAAAATCTGGTTTTGTAGGTCTCAAAGAACCCAACCAACGTTTTCAAACTTGGACCCTAAAATTATGCTTCTAAATCTCTATTTAGGCACCTAAGTAGGTGGCTGAGCACACATCCATTCTCCACTGGCTTTCACAGAGTTAAGCGCCTGTAGGATCAACCCTTGATGTTCCTGGTTGAGTTTTACCAACAGAAATTTAATTTTAAATAGCTGATCAAACTTCAGGGAAAATGCTGTCTGCCCAAGGATATAGCCAAGCTGATGGGGAGGAACAACAAGTGAGGAAGAAGGCATGATGATGGGCACATTATAAATGCAGGTAATTGTTAGAAACTTTAGCTAGATAGATGGGAAATTAAATCTCAGATGGAAAATATTGTAAAAGAGAGGGACCTCAATGAAACTGTATAAAATATGAAATTTTGAAAATGTTTTTGTACAGTCTGTATATTTAAAATGAACAGTGCTTAAAATTTAATATGCAGAAAAGAGTGTTGATTAAAATGCAGATTTGTTCACGTTCTAAAAAAATACATCATTTTTTAAAAATGGGTGAAACACTCAAAGATAATTTTGTAAAAAGATCTTCTGTTAAAAGCCCAATTTAACAATGCATCTGTCATGGAAGGATCTTCTAGAATTGAACAGAAAAGGACAGTATTTTTAGAGATTGCTTTTTAAAAAAACAACTCAGAGCCAGAATCTCATAACTATACTTGTGTTGACAAGTAATTGATTTCAGTGGGAGGTAGGTGCCTAAATACCTTTGAGGATCTGGCCCTTACTCTATGGACTGTCCCACTTAAGTCCCACCTACAGGTCCCAGTTGTGATTACAGCCACATAGTGCTAAGTTCTGTAGGAAGTTGTAGACCTTGTCTAAATACAAACGTTGGTATCCTTTACTGATACAGGTATGGTTCAAGAGGCACAAACCCCCCTAGTGTGTGGACACAATTACATTGGTATAAAGGTGCTTCTATTGGTATAGTTTATTCCCCGGTGGGAAATGAGATAAGCTATAGTGGTGTAAGCCAACTGTATATTGGTATAACTGTGTCCATGCTAGGGATTGTCTTGCTATAAGTATTATAAAAAATCATATTCAATTATAATGGTTACAGTGATAGAAAAGCTATGTGTAGACCAGGCCCTACTAAGAGATTGTCCTGGCCTTGAAGTCCTTATCATCTAAATAGACAAGAGAGACAACAGACAAGAAGGGAAATAGGTGCACATGGGGTGAAATGATTTGCAGATTGGTGGAAGATCCAGGAGGAGAATCCAGTCAAACTTTTTCCCTGCTCAGTACCCTGTCCCCTGGGCCAAGCTACAGATCCAATATGGCTTTTAGAATCATGTGTATATAGAAACCTATTTGTCTGATCCCTATGAAATTCTATAGTACTGTGCCATAAGGGATTATTGAGATGTTTCATGCAATGTCTAATGCTTCAGGTACTGCACTATCACGCAGCTCTGCACCTCACTACACCCCTGAAGGTGCACATTAATCATCAGTATCTGATGTTCAGAATCTTCTCTCCATGCTCTTTCAAAGCACCTTTAGTTCCACACAACTGCCATTTAAAGCAGCTTCTATCCCAGAAAACAGTGTGGGGAATAAAATCTACCATAGGCGATGATGGATCTCTGCCCCAATATTTGTCATAACCAGCACAGAGAGGATAACTCACCTGTGGCTATTCCACTTGGCAGCTGTCCCTCCTCTCTCCTGACTCGTGACAATAAATGTTGGAGTGGCAGAATCTAGCCATCAGGTGGTCTTTCCGCACAGTGGGCAATGCTAGCATTTTATTGCACCGTGTTAATATCAAAATACATATCTCCTTCGAACTGGTTTCTCTTTCACTGCTAATCTCCCAAACTCATTTTGTTTCACATTTTCTCTTGCTTTTATTTATTATTGAACCTGACCTCCTAGTGCAATGCTGAGGCTAAAATGGCTAATGCGATCCTTGGATGTATAAACAGGGGAATAACGAGTAGGGAGTAGAAAGGTTATTTTACCTCTGTATTTGGCCCTGGTGGAATACGGGGTCTAAGTCTGGTGTCCACAGTTTAAGAAGGATGTTGATGAGTTGGAGAGGATTCAGAGAAGAGCCATGAGAATGCTTAAAAGTATTGGAAAACATGGCCTGATAGTGAGAGACTCAGGTAGCTCAATCTGTTTATTTTAGCAAAGCGAAGGCTAAGGTATGACTAGATCACAGTTTGTAATTATCTACATTTGATAATAGGCTCTTCAGTTTAGCCGACAATGGTCTCACGTGATTCAATGGCTGGAAGTTGAAGCTAGACAAAGTCAGAATGGAAGTAAAACTTACATTTTTAATGATGAGAGTAATTAATCATGGGAAAAACTTACCAGGGGCTGTAGCGCATTCTCCATCCCTGGTAATGTTTAAATCAAGATGGGACATTTTTCTGAAAGATCTGCTCTAGTTCACACAGGAATTATTTTGGGGAAATCCTATGGCCTGCGTTATGCAGCAGGTCAGACGAGATCACAGTGGTCCTCTAAATTGGTCCTCTAATCTCTAAATTGACATTTATCATGTTTTCTGATTTAGGAAAAAGTAGTGTTCATCTCTACAGCAATCATCACAGGCCTGCAGTGTCTCATTAGGCCGGGGCTCCGGAGCATCAATTTGACAAATTGCATCACTCTAGGGAGTCAATGTGGTCCAGAGGATAGATAAATGGACCAAGATTCAGGAGGGCGAGATCACATTCTCTACCACTGACCAGCTGCATGATTTTTGGGGAAGCCACTTCATCGCTTCTGTTTCTCCCCCACCACCACCCTTTCCCTGCCTGATCTGTTTTGGATTGTAAGGTCTTTGGGGACAGGACTGTCTTTTACCACATGTTTGTACAGATCCAAACAGAATGGGGCCTCAGTAACTACAGTTTTCAGAGTAACAGCCGTGTTAGTCTGTATTCGCAAAAAGAAAAGGAGTACTTGTGGCACCTGGTAGCTCACGAAAGCTTATGCTCAAATAAATTGGTTAGTCTCTAAGGTGGCACAAGTACTCCTTTTCTTTTTAGCAACTACAGTGTGGATTCCTGTAACTCCCTTTCTTCAACATCCTTTTCCTTTTCTGGTAATCTCAAATCTCCTGTTCAATCTATTTGGAAGTTATAATCCACCCCATCACTTTTCCAGTGCAATCCTGTCACTCATTCAATGTGTCCAGCCTCACTACTCTGCTGTGACAGTATCAGCAATTTAAATGCTATTTGTATAATTCACAGTGACCTAGTCCCTTTGGACCCAGACCGTGTCAGTTGTCTCTGTGAAAGTGAATCAGTTCAGGCTTAAAATTAACAGTTCTCAGTACAGTTTGGATGCAGAGTGACTTGGTAGTTTTGTAAACTGCAATTAAGCGTATCACAGAACAAACTGGTTAGCTGTGTCAGAGAAGTACATGCAGGTAGTGCATATGATCTTCCTGCTGGAAGAAAAACAAAGACCAACCAACCAACCAATCAGACAAAAATCAAGTAATTATAATCCTGAAATCTCCATTTCCATCACACATTCTCTTCATAATGTTCCTCACCGCTCTTCACAGATGTGCTTGGTTTCAGTCAGTCACATGCTGACATCTCAAACAGAACGAACGTAATGATGCTGAATGTGAGTCATAAAAAATGATTAGCTTGTACAAGATCCAACATGTTGGGTGTGACAGAATTCTGATTTTCTACACTTGGAATCCTCTTCACAATTCCAAAGGGAATAAAGGATTCTAAGCTAGATTGTCTGGCGGCATCTTTTTGGATTTGACTTATGTCAAGGTTCCTTCCCCGCTCTGAACTCTAGGGTACAGACGTGGGGATCTGCATGAAAGACCCCCTAAGCTTATTCTTACCAGCTTAGGTTAAAAACTTCCCCAAGGTACAAACTTTGCCTTGTCCTTGAACTCTACGCTGCCACCACCAACCGTTTTAAACAAAGAACAGGTAAAGAGCCCACTTGGAGACGTCTTCCCCCCCCCAAAATATCCCCCCAAGCCCTACACCCCCTGTCCTGGGGAAGGCTTGATAAGAGTCCTCACCAATTTGTACAGATGAACACAGACCCAAACCCCTGGATCTTAAGAACAATGAAATATCAATCAGGTGCTTAAAAGAAGATTTTAATGAAAGAAAAGGTAAAAGAATCACCTCTGTAAAATCAGGATGGTAGCTATCTTACAGGGTAATCAGATTCAAAACATAGAGAATCCCTCTAGGCAAAACCTTAAGTTACAAAAAGACACAAAAACAGGAATATACATTCCATCCAGCACAGCTTATTTTACCAGCCATTAAACAAAAGGAAATCGAATGCATTTCTACCTAGATTACTTACTAACTTAACAGGAGTTGTAAGGCTGCATTCCTGATCTGTTCCCGGCAAAAGCATCACACAGACAGACAGAACCCTTTGTTCCCCCCTCCAGATCTGAAAGTATCTTGTCCTCTCATTGGTCATTTTGAGTCACGTGCCAGCGAGGTTATCTTAGCTTCTTAACCCTTTCCAGGTGAACGGGTTTTGCCTCTGGCCAGGAGGGATTTTTTAGCACTGTATACAGAAAGGTGGTTACCCTTCCCTTCATATTTATGACAACTTATTTGAAAGGTAGCTGTCCTATAAAGTAGATTCTCACTGCTTCTGGTTTGCAAGCTACTCCTTTGCTAGGATGTCCCAGATCATGTTGTACCAGTTTCCCAAAATGCTAGTAGATTGATGGGTTTGTAGCAAAAAAGAAGCGGTTATCAAACAGGGATATAGATGCAGGTCAATGTCCCTCACCATTTCAACAGGGGGGAAGCTGCCTGGACCAGCAGGGTGATGGCCGGTGCCTGGGAGTGGGAGGAGAGGAGGGCATCTTATGCCTAGAAGTAGATTTTTAAGGCCTGAAGGGACCAGTATGATCATCTAGTCTGACCTCCTTCATGCACAATGCACTTTATGGTGCTGGAAAATCCCAGTGAGTTGGGTGTACATACGTGTGTAAAAATGATGACAAGGCCTGCCTTTTTTTTTTTTTTTGGTCTTCCCAAATTCCCAATAAAGAATCTGACAACGGAGAAAGGGTTTCTGATGCTCCTTTATCTAACTCATTGTTAACCTGGTTTTAAATCCTGTTTACACCTGCTAATTTTTTTCTCTCTGTAATAACCAAATTACAACCTTGAGTGCATTATTGAAGGCTTAATATTGTTTAGGTTTTAGATCTTTCTTTTTGCAGAAGCTCTGCTTTTTCTATGTCATCAAGATCAATCACTTGCATGGAATGAGGCCTTCTCTTTACAATAGCATCTTTTAAACGGTTGCTGGGATTTATGTATGGCTCTTGTTCCTGTACTGATTGTTTTTCATGTTTATGAATTTTCTGTAATTCTAAATATTTGAGCGGCTGGAACTCTTGGGCCCCAATCATTCTGGTTCCTTCGAGCACAGTGAGTAAGCCGATGGACATTACCAGGGTTGCTTATGTGCTTTCAGTCAAGTGCATGGGTAAGTGGCTGAAGGATCAGAGTTCTGCTTTGTAGGTTGTCTCGTCATCAGTTAGGCAAGAATTGCTAAGTCTGAAAGTATTTACGGATGTGTGAACAAAAGGGTGACAGTCCCCCAAAGTTCTGAGAACTGGTGTGCTCTAGTGATTGCGCTACTTGGCTCAGGGCCCGGAGACTCGAGTGCTAGTCCCAGCTCTCTCACTGACCTTCTGTGTGGCTTTGGGCAAATCACTTGGCCTCTCAGTGCTTCTGTCTTCTTCCGTTAGCTCTTGGAGACAGGACCTGTCTCTTGCTCTGTATACATACAATGGGGGCCTGATTTCACATGGCTGTTGCAATAGAAGGAATGGTGCAGAGGATGTTTTGCTGGCCTCGTGAGCTACATAGGGGTTGTGTATGGGGAATTTATTGAGGAAAGGGTTTCTGCAAATGCCCCATGTAAGCCAACATGAAAGCTGTGATAGGTGTGGGCCAGGAGGGATTATGTTTGTATGGCCCCAGTACTTTATGTGCAGGAGTTCCCTCTCCACTAGTGATGATCTGGGTAGGGGGGGTCCACCTCTGCAACCCTACCATGCTCACAGAGCTTGAATACTCTGATTTGACGTGCGAGGTGCAGATTTTCGTATGGATAGCCTTAGTCATGTGGATACAGTTATGTCTTCTTAACATTCAAATAGTCTGAGATGGGCAAGGCCCTGTTCACTCCAGTCTCCGCACGAGAGATACTTGTCTTTTAAATTATTGCCCCAAGCTCCCTTGCCTACCTGGGACTCAAAAAGGACCCCCCACAAAGCAGTATGTTAGCCCTGTTGGTGCTCTCCTCCCTATTGTTTTATGCCCCGGTTCTTATTGGCCCCAGTGGGCACTTTGGAGCAATATGGGCTTGAGAGATCCCATCACTTATTTTTTATCCCAGTCAAGAAGGAGCCAAGCTAAGGCAGCCCAGAGCCCTGCTGAGGGGAAGCTAAGTTGGAGGATTCCAGCAGAGCCTGGTAGTGTAGTCGACCCCACTGTAGGAGAGCCAAGTTCATGGAGCGTAGTCGTCTTCCCCTGAGAGCACACAGTAATATTTTAAACATCTGCTAGAGAGGGCTAATGTGTTTTTTGTTTGCTTGCTTGTTCTTGCTCTTTTGTTTAAAAACAAAAACAAGATAAAAAAAAACTTTCCAACCAAAATCAAAATGTTCACACACACACACACACACACACACACACATCTCATTTGGGTTGAAATCTTCTGGTTTTCTGTCAGAAAACGAGAAGCCAGAAGGTGTTTTCTCAATTATTTTTGAACCTGCCTCCTCAGTTTTCAGGTTTGATTTTTTTTCATTGAAAAATAGAAAAATATTCTCAGCAAACTTAAAAACATAAGCACATTAAAAACGGTCCTGCCAAGAATAAATGGCATTTGTCACAAAGCTGTAACATCTGCACAATAGCCTGAGAGTGACATCAAAAGTGGGTGGAGATTATTTTGTGGTAAGAGCTTGGAAGGTCACAACTGCCTTCCTCCTGACCTTCCCTGCCCACATTTGACTCTTGTTGTCAACTCCTTTTGATCTAGTAGCTCCCTGCAGCCCACCAGCCAGTGCTTCAAGGACTGTCATTTGGAAGCTGCTGTTGAAATTGCTTGATGCAAATGGTTCTTCTTCTATTCTGTAGGATTCTGTTTCTCCCCTTTCCACATGCTCCTCTCCTATCTAATGGGGTCATTTCTAACCTGACAATTCAGGTGCCTCATCTCAGCCGAGCATATTTTGTAATGTGTCACTGAATTGGTAATTCATCTCCTCCTTGTCCTTTTCACTGGGTATGGAACATTTAATAATTGACACTTTACACAGCCAGTATTAAATCATTTTGGCAGCAGTCTTTCATTTATTGGTCTCCACACAATCATAGCTCTCTCTGTGTTTGGCGGGTGGAGGTGGGGGAAGCCAAATCTGTGCCATCTGGAAAAATGAGATTTTGTAGCACACTGAAGTGACAAAAGGCCCTTGGGTCTGTTCTTCTCCAGGGGAAGTTTTACGACTCAAAATTGTCCGGCAGCACATTCTAAAATTATGGGCCAGATTCTCCACTGGTGTAAATCATCTTCTCTTTACTTAGCTACGCTGATTTACAGCAGCCAAGGATCACTCATTTCAGCAGGAACCCAAGCCTTGTTTTCCCACCACCAGCTGAGAAGCCGTCAAGTCCAAGGAGGCCAAGAGAGCATCTGAAAGCCTCAGCCAGAGTCAGTTCTGAGAGCAGCAGGGCCTCTGAGCCTCACCGAGGGGGGAGCTCAAGGAGCTCACCAGACATGCATCAGCACATCATGAACACCTTCACCCTCTGTGGGGATAGACATTGGTCAGGGATGGTCCAGGTGTGCTCAGCCCTGCCTCAGCATGGGGCTATGGATGACCTCCTGATATCCTTCCAGGCCTCCATTTATATGACTCGATCATGTCAAGTGATGGAGCTTAGACCTGTACCCACATTCTCTCCCACCTCAACAGTGACTATATATTTTATTCTGTAAGACAAAAGGTTTATGTTCTGGCATAAGTCGACTGGCTTTGCTGGCTTATGTTTAATTGTTAGGGGTAGCTCCGGTCCTACATTACATGTTCTCAATAGAGTTCCTTTAAAAAATGTGACCAAAACCATGGCTCAAAGAAAAATGGTGTTTGAATATTGAATATTCAATGGCATTTTTTCCTCCGTCAGTGTTTCAGTTTTTGAAAACTAAAAACTTCTGGGGTTGCATTTTGGGGTGGGAGGGCTCCTCCCCTATTCCACTTTCCTCCCTGTCTTAGGAAAAATGAGGGGGGGGGGAATACAAAAGGAAGGAAAAAATGAAAGAAGAACATGTTTTTTCACTTTCTACCTTTTTCTACCCTCCCCTCCCACCTTTTTCCAATGGTAAAGAACAGTAACTATGGTGGGGAGGGAGAAGGAATTCCCATAAAAATCTGAAAATCAAAACCCAAAATCTTTTTTTAAGTGAATTGAAAATTGCAAGGCTAAACAAATTGGGGATGAATATTTCAGTTGTTGAAACTGGAAATGTTTTTGTTTTAATGAAGCTTCCCCCAAGTTTCAATGAATACCAATGGAAATTTTCACCAGAAAAATTGCATGTCATCGAAAAGCTATTTTTCATTTAAGAAAAACGTGAATTTTTTTTGTGGCCAGATGTAGTGGTGCGGCTGATGTGGTAATAAGGAATTCCAGAGCCTTAGGCCAGGGGATCCCAGTCTATGTTCTGTCAGCAGGTACGTCTCTCTTGTCCTCTGCTGTCATTAGACAGACACCCAGTCAGGACAGCATGAGACACACTGTGTCACTGCTCTCTCTCTTTGTTGGTAGCGATACAGACGGCTCACTCTGAGCCTGTCATTAGTGAGGCCGTATCTCTGTCTTTTTCTCTCTTGCTAGAGAGTTACATAGCCTGTGTATATGTGTGTCTCTAGACCTACATGCGGCTTCTCTCTCTCATTAGTTTGTCCCTTTTGCTCTCACTAGATTGACAAGAAAATGTCTTTGTCATTAGAAAGTTACATGTGCCTCCTCCCTTCTACTCATTGCTAAACAGGCAAACTGCCCTAGCTAAGTCATTGGACATATCTCCTCTTCCGCACATAAAAATGTTAATTCAGTTCAATACAATGAGCCTTTATTGAGATAAGAAGCTCCGCAAGTGTTACCAAAGAGTTAAAACAGATCCCCAACGTATTTGTCAGGGGTGGGGATAAGGACAACTCACCCAGCATAGGGTCACACACTGTATTTGGGATCTGATCGCCCATGTCCATTTATCATTACTGTCCGTTCCTGATCTGATTGCAGGTTGTCAAGGAAGGCAGTACCTCCCAGTGAACAGAGCACTATACTATTAAATAGGAGATCTCCATTTTAATCCCAGTTCTGCCCCAGCTTGCCGGATGACCTTCGCCAAGTTACTTCACCGCTCTGTGCTTCAGTTTCCCCATCTGTAAAATGGGCATAATGATATTGACTCCTTTGTAAAATGCTTTGAGATCTACCGATGAACTACGTGAGAGCCAGTGCAATGCCATCTCTCTTTTCTCTCTCACACACACACATATTATTTTAGGTATAAGGAACATCATTGGAAATGGCAATACCTCTGAAACAAAAACTATATATCTATATGACAAACTCATGAGCCAGAAGTCAGGATCTGATTCTGGATTCACTTGCAACCCTGAATATGCTAGAGCTGATTATTCCTCCAATATCTTTGGCTTGCAGAATTGCATTCATGTTAATACTGGGAAAGTTACCATTTGAATCTTCCATCTCTAGTAAAAACATAGATTGACTTTATATTCTTGCAAATATGAAGATTTATTTTCTCTCAGGATACATATTGATAGAAGCTGCTTTGGTCAATATTTCCTGTTTGGTTTAAAAACCAAAAAGTCTTGGTTTTCATTGCAGTAGATTCAGATAGCTGCTTGTACTCGTACTGTAGAAGCACAAGAATAGCATAATGCTGCCTAGGCAGAGGAAGAAGAATTATTATTTGTATTATTGTAGCGTCTCAGGGCCCCATAGGAGCTGTCTTTCTAGCACAGAGCCAAACACCTTATGGTATAAATAGGCGAGAGTGAGACCAGTATGAGGGGAAGGAGAGGTGAAAAGACTTGCCCAGCATCACACAGCAGAAACAGGAGTAGAATCCAGACCCTCCCCACTCCGTTTTTTATTTCTCAGCCCTATTGAACCATGCAGCCAGGGAACTCCCATGTCTGAACAGGAAGTGTAGTCATATTCCTGTGACGGGTTCAGTCACAGAGACCCTCCCCTTGAGACTGCCATCTGATGTGCTGAGAGTACCTCTGAGCCCATGTTCCCTGCCAGCTTGGGACTTCAGAACCCAGCCTTGTTGAACCAGACACACTAGCCTGCTGAAAACACAGACTCAGGTCTGAACCACATCCCCCAAAAGCTGCAGACTTAACTGAAAACAGCTTAAGATGTGCTCCTGTCTCCAGCCCAGATACCCAGCTCCCAATGGGATCCGAACCCCAAATAAATCCATTTTACTCAGTATAAAGCTTATACAGGGTAAAATCATAAATTGTCTGCCCTCTATAACACTGATAGAGAGACATGCACAGCTGTTTGCTCCCCCAGGAATTACTTTACTTACTCTGGGTTAATTTATAAGCAAAAGTGATTTTATTAAATATAAAAAGTAGGATTTAAGTGGTTCCAAGTAATAACAGACAGAACAAAGTAAGTTACCAAGCAAAATAAAACAAAAACACACAAGTCTAAGCCTAATACATTAAGAAACTGATTTCAGATAAAATCTCATCCTCAGTGATGTTCCAATAAGCTTCTTTCACAGACTGGTCTTCTTCCTAGTCTGGGCCCAATCCTTTCCCCGTCACAGTTCTTGTTCCAGCTCAGGTGGTAGCTAGGGGATTTTTCATGACTGCAGCCCCTTTTGTTCTGTTCCACCCCCTTATATACCTTTGGCAAAAGACAGGAATCTTTTGTCTCTCTGGGTCCCCACCCCTCCTTCTAAATGGAAAAGCACCAGGTTTAAGATGGATTCCAGTACCAGGTGACATGGTCACATGTCCTGTGAGACCCCAAGCCTTCATTCTTCCCGGTCTGACTCACAGGAAGACTTACAAGTAAACAGAGCCATCTACAGTCAATTGTCCTGGTTAATTGGAGCCATCAAGATTCCAAACCACCATTAATGGCCCACACTTTGCATAATTACAATAGGACTTCAGAGCTATATTTCATATTTCTAGTTTCAGATACAAGAATAACACATTTATACAGATAGGATGACCATACTCAGTAGATTATCAGCTTTGTAATGATACCCAACAAGAAACCTTTTGCGTAGAGCATATTTCAGTTACATTATATTCACCCTCATTAGCATATTTTCATAAAATCATATGGAATGCAACGTCACACTCCCCATTCGCCTTGGTGTACTTCTGCTCTCATCTTTCTATAGCAGAAAGAGATGCACTGCAAACATCCATTCCATTAGGAGTCCTTTCCTGTGCTGTGGGAAAAATGAACATTCATTTGGCCTGGCATAAATTTGTATTTCTCAAGATGCGGAAAACAAACAAACAAGCTACCTTATTAATTGGTGCTGACTCTCAAATATGCAGGACAGATATTCTCCTCCACCATGTCGTCGTCCCCCATTATCAAGATTTACTGAGTATTTTCTGAAGGAAAATTAAAAGTAATTATTACCATCAGTTTTTAAAATGATTAGCTATCTTTTGGTACAGAGTAAACCACAATGAGTTTGTGGTTACTTTGGGTTAAAAAAAATTCACCACATTCTTTTGTATCTACCCATCTGAACAAGCACCTACATGCTGCTCAAGACAGCTATACGAGTGGTGCAGCATCCATCTTTGGACTCTTCCCTTTGGGCTCAGTCATGTGAAGGCTTACATGCCCCTGCAGGAGGGTAAAGGGAAACGTTTTCCCAGGCAAAATTTTGAGTTTTTTGGCAAAAAATTAAAAGCAGAAATATTTTGGCCAAAACCCTGCAATATCTGTATTCTGAAATGGCACCACATTTGTGGTTCAGCTCTGGCATGTTCCCATTCTCCTCTGTTAGTGAGGCCCCCTGGTTGGATGACAACTCCCATGATGAACCATGTTCTCCCCTCTTGGTGAAGGAAGGCCAGGCATGATGGCACTCACACGACCACAGTACAACAAGGAAGATGCCGTCTGACCAGGGAGCCCAACCCATAGATGAGAAAGGATGCAGGAGGCAACCAAATGACAACTCCCAAAAGGAATCGTGGCCGCATTTCAGAATCAAAACATTTTTGGTTTTGGCGGAAAACTGAAAACGTTTCCATTTTCAGGCATTCAGACTTTTTATGAACATTTAAAAAGCTCTGTGGAAAGAATAAATGTGTTGCAAAAAAAAAAATGGTTGAAAACCAAGTTTTCCACCGAAAAAGAGTTTGAGATCGAATGTAACCACGTGAAGTTAGTTTGGTCATTTGCTGTAGTTGACCATGTGATGCTACAGTCCTTCAGGAAAACCCAATTGACACTCAGAACTGGCATGTGCTTAAATTGCACTGGAAGAAAAAGTCTTTTGAATCCTTGCAGTGCAGGCAGTCTAGGGAAAGGGCTCTTTTTTGGTCAGGTTATTAACACAGATGGGGAATGGGTGCTTCATTCTGATTCTCTTCTGCACTGTAAAGCAAGGGCTTGATTTGCCCTGTCCCCATGTATTTTAACAGCCCCTCTTGTCAAAAGCATGATCAAAGTCTTGATGAATATCCATTGTGTGAGCGAGCACGCCTTACCTGTTAGAGCAAATCGCTGGCAATGGTGTTAGCATGCAAATCTTGATTTATGACCCCTGTCACCACCTTGTTAAGCTGAGACTCTGAGAAAGGGGGCCCAGAATAACCTTTGTTTGCTGTGCTGGTTTGGATGATCTTCCTTCCTTTCGTGTGCACATGTGCACTGAGATTCTTGTCCTAGGCATTTATTTGGTCTTCGCCACACAATGGCTATTGCTGGACCAAAATACTGACATCTCTTTTAGGATGCTCAGCTGACACCCGTATGGCTTCAGATGATCTTAGCTTCATTGGTATTCAGTTAGAGTCAGAGACATGCTTGCCTCAGCTGTCTGGGCCTTGGTGAGCAGGTGGAAAAATGACCAGTTGAAAATGAGTTGTTAAGACCATTACAGCGAAAAGATGGACGCAATTAATTTTTCATTATGTACAGTGTCTGCGGATTGTAATCAGTTTGGATTGTTCCTCCTCTGAGGCACAAATAAAATGCAAATGGCTTTAGAATGAAAGGAAATGCTCTTTATGATGTACAGTGCTATTCAGAGCTGCCAATGGCTTGGAATAAATAGGAATTGTGAGGATTATGCGATGAATCTGCCTAGGAGAATCTAATATAAGTTTTGGTGTGGAAAAACCTCAGCTGCATTTGTCCATCAAGGGAACACGCTACCCACCAAGCAACAGCGCAAGGCGTTAAACCTTATTTAATAGTATTAATACCGAGCTCTTACCAGTAGATCTCAAAGCATGTTACAAGGTGGTCTGTAGTATTATCCCCATTTTACAGGTGGGAGACAGAGGCACGGAGAGGGGAAGTCACTTGCCCAAAGGCAACCAGCAAGCCAGTGGCCAAGCCGCAACAAGAACCCAGGTCTCCCAGCCCAGCACACTGTCCACGAGGTCACACAGTTACTAAGGAAGGCACTCGGGTTTGGTTTAGAAAAACCCACTGTGCAAATGGTTATGGTGGATGAAATAGCCATTTTACATTCGTGCTTTTTTCAGTGCAAAGGGAGCAAACCTCAACAGCAACATCCTCTCGCCCAGCTAGACATTTATAAATCCCCGAAGATACACAGCCTATGAGCCTTTCTTTCCTTTGAGCTTGTCCCCAGTACTGCTGCCCCGCAGAGGCCAGTCGTATTGCAAACACCGCGCCTGGGGATGGCCTCCTGATGTACCACACCTGTACCTTTGGAAGGGCTGTGTGCTGGCTATCCAGTGGCTTGGGCACTGGACAGCTCCTCCGGAGACCCAGGCTCTGTTCCTGGCAATGCCAGTGACCTGCTCTGTGTCTGAGAGCGAGGTAAACAGCTCTCTGCTGGCTAGGGGAACACAGGGCTGAGCACTGCAACCACTTTCCCAGCTGCTTGTGTGGAGAGAACGAAGCAGGCCCCTGGTTTTGCCCCAGCTCTGAGTGGCTGCCCTTCCCCAGGAGGTGGCATAAAGCAAGTCAGATGCAGATTTAGGCAATGGGGGTTTTCCCTACAGCTCAATAGATTGGGCGGGCTGGAGACCAAAAGTAGGACATGAATCCTTTGTCTCCCAACAAACAGAGGGCAAGGTCGAGGAGGCAGGCAGCAGGCATTAGCCTGGGCATTGGGAATCCATGTAGCTCAGCTGGAAGATGGTGCAGATATTGTATGGTACAAGCAAACCAGAATACATGGTAATTAGATGCAGTGGGTAAATCAAATGACCGGTGAGGCTGGGTGCGTGGGAATAAGGCAATAACCCACTGGTAAAATAGCACAGCGATACCATGCGTGTCAAAGCCATAAAAGATAATTAACCCCAGTTAGCTCCTGTCAGCCCTGGGGGGCAGGGTTTGAATGTGGAGCTCCTAGAGGCAGCCACAGGCTCAGATAGTCTTGCAGTGGGGGAGCTGGATAAAGCCTCTGGCAGCTTCTTTCAAATCCTAATTCTGCTGCCCTGGTCACTGTAAGGGGGAGAGGGCAGAACCAGTACATTAGTATCCCAGTAATGGGAAAGAGGAAGAGAAGACAATAGACAGCATTCTCTCTGCTTTGGGTGAAAGCTAAAGTGGCCACAGTATATGCAAGTTTTACTAACAGTCCCAGGCTCATATGATGTACGAGCATCCCAGGTATTTATTGCTGGCTGCCTGACATGTCCTGCTTTTTCATTTCACTGGTGAAAATGTTTGCGGTTTTCTTGTTTTGTTCAAGACGTAGTGCTATCCTGGCTAAAAATTGTTCCATGCCTCCCAGGAACAGTCAATCCAATGGCATGAGTTCTTCCCTGTGAGGAACAAAGAGATAAGTCAGTTCAATGAACATAGACACATATCAGAGCTGTTGTTTTGCTCAAACTGAATATGAATGACACCTGTTCGATGTTGTGCCCAAAACTCATTCACCTCCACGCTTTCTCCCGTGCTGTCCCGCCTACGTGACATTTCCCTTTACCCTCCTGCAGGGGCATGTAAGCCTTCTCTTGACTGAACCCAAAGGGAAGAGTCCAAAGATGGATGCTGCACCACTCGTGTAGCTGTCTTGAGCAGCATGTAGGTGCTTGTTCAGATGGGTAGATACAAAAGAATGTGGTGAATTTTTTTTAACCCGATGTGACCACAGACTCATTGCGGTTTACTCTGTAAATATCCGCAAAGTCTTTGACAAAGAAACTTGTCAGTGCTTAGGCAGTTGGTGCGCTGAGACTAACAGCTTCCATGTTGACCAGTAACATCTCATTATTTCCTTTTGCTCCCCTGTTTGCTTGCTGCATTCACCCATTGTCTTACACTTTGTAAGCTCTTTAGGGCAGAGACAGATTTTTTTTTTTGTTTCTACAGAGCCGAACACAAAGAGGCCCCGGCCTCAAGGTACTACTGGAATACAAATTCATTATTAGGATTATAACATTGAATTAATAGAAAACAAAAATTCTCCACTCTGAGAATATGCCTGTGTCAGCTCACAGGGTGGCACTCGTGACTCTTTTAGATAGGTATTTTATGACCCTGATAAATGCAGCCACAAAAGTGTCCTTTTTTATTTGGAAAATATGGTTTCTAATCTTAGGTCCTGATCCAGCAAACTTCATGTGCTTAACTTTATTCATAATCCTGTTTACGTCAGTGGGAGCACTCACGTGAATAAGGTCACATGCCTGATTGCAGGATTTGGGGCCTTCGTTTGTTCTTTTTTTTTAATGAGGAATTAGCCTAGTGTTTTGCCCTAAGAGCTGACAGCTACAACTATGTTTTGGGAAATAATGATAGGTGAGGTCAAGTGACCCATCACATTACCAATTCTGTGTGATCTAAGCAGTGTTTGATCATGCATGTGGTACACACAGGGTGGGATGTCCAGAAGTGCTCAGCATTGCCCTAACTTGGCTCCCATTGAAGTCAAAGGTAATGGTATCGATGTCAGTGGGAGAAGAGTTAGGCCAATGTGCTTTAGAAAAATCACCCCCACAATGCACCCAGGTTTTCCCCATGTCCCCATTTGAAGGCCCTTCAGGTTTTTAGCAGGGTGTGGCTTTGGCCTTGTCTAAGCTGGCAGCAGCATGTAGGGTACATGTAGCTACACACCACGGTGAAAAGCAGGCTGTGTCCACACTGCGATGTGTAGCTACATGTGGTAGTGAAAGGCTTCGGGATCGGGGAGTCCCACAGGGCGCATAGACCCCATGAGGGCCCAGCAACCAAGGAGAGTTAATGCAGGTATTGCTGGCCCATCCTCGCAGCAGCTGGGGCAATAAAAGAACTGAGAAGTAGAGGGGCCGGGGCAGCTGTCAGAGGAGCAAGCAGGCCAGAGAAAGAAGGCCCTGCCAGCAAAGTGGTGCAAAGCTGCCCTACAGCGACGACGACCCGAAGAAGGGACGATCAGTCTGCAGAAGCCTACGGCACCAAGGGAAGAGCGTAGGGTACAGATTCTGCCTGCCTGGGCTATGGGCCATGAGCTGCGACCCAGTGGAGTGGGGTGGGCCTGGATTTCCGCACCTCTCCCTTAGCAGAGATTTTAGAGCCAAAGGGGGGTCCAGGCCCCTTGAGGACAAGGATCAGCTAACCCCCTCCCCAAACATCAGGGGAAGTCCATACACCACACAGTGAGACAGAGATGAACCTCCTGGCCTCCAGAATAGGACTATAGAACTGAGATGAGAAGAGCATGACTGCCCCATCAGTCTGAGTAGACTCTGCCTGACGCCCTGTCTGACCAAAGGGGGGCGCTGACGCACTGGGTCACCGGCCCACTTGGAGGCAGCGGGGACAGGCTTTGGCATTAGGGAGCTGCTGGATCCTTTTACCACTCCCTCTGCCTTTCCAGAGCCCTTCCCCGCAGCCGGGAATGGCCCCAGCAGTAGGGAGCCCGTGGGACACTACACTGGTAAAAATAGCAGCACTGATGCAGAAGGCACTGTTTGGGTGTGCAGAGAGCCGGAGAGGGTACATACCCTAAGCATGTTTCTACTCTGCTCATCGAAGCAGTTCCCCACCACCTACACTGCTATTTACACCCATGCTGGGGGACGTGCAGTGTATGTTCTCTACGCAGCGCCAAAAGTGACAAAAAAAAAAATCCAACAACCCCCCCACCAACAACCCAGAGCATTTCACTGAAGAATGTGAAGCCAGAGGGGAACTTCTTATTAGAAATTTGAATCTTCCTCTACTTTCTATTTCTATTTAATATTTTATTAAATGACTGCATTTTGCTTTCTTTGATTACATGCTCTGGGCCTGATCCAACAGCCCACAGCTGTCAATGGGAGTCTTTCAATTGGCTTCAAGAGGTTTTGGATCAGAACTTGCCTTCTGAAATGCCTTCAAGCTGCATGGCAACTTTAAAAAAACCCACCATTATAGAGGCTGAAACAACATGTGTACCCCAAATGAAAACAAGCAAAGACAAAAGTGAGACAACCCTGGCTAAACAGAGTAAAAGCGGCCATGAGAGACAAAGACATCTTTTCAAAATTGGACGTCAAATGCTACTGAGAAAAATAGAAAGGCACATGAACTCTGGCGCATGAACTCAAGTGTAAAAGTCTAATTTTAAACAGAACAAAAAAGAGTGTGAAGAGCAACCAGCAAAAGACACAAACTAATAAGACACTTTTCCAAGCACATCAGATGCAGGAAGCCGGCCAAGCAACCATTAGGGGACACTGGACTATCAAGTTGCTAAAGGAGCACTGAAGGAAAACAAGGCCATTGCAGAGAAGCTAAATGAATTCTTTGTATCCATCTTTACTGCAGAGGATGTGAGGGAGATTCCCACATCTCAGCTAGTCTTTTCAGGTGACAGTTCTGAGGAACTGTCCAAGATTGAGGTGTCTATAGTGGTGGTTTAAGAATAAATTGATCAATTAAACAGTGGTAAGTCACCAGGACCAGATGGTATTCACCCAAGAGTTCTGAAGGAACTCCAATATGAAATTGCAGAACTGCTACCTGTGATATGTAACCTGTTGTTTAAATCAGCCTCTGTACCAGAAACGGGAGGATAGCTAATACAACAGTGATTTATTTATTTTTTAAAAGCTCCAGTGGTGATCCTGGCAATTACAGGCCAGTAAGCCTCTCCTCAGTACCAGGCAAAATTGGTTGAAACTATAGTGAAGAGCAGAATTATCAGACACATAGATGAAAATGATATGTTGGGGGAATAGTCAATGTGACTTTTTTAAAGGGAAACCTTGACTCACCAGTCTATTAGAAATCTTTGAGGGGGTCAAGAAATATGTGGCACAGTATATATAGTGTACTTGGACTTTCAGAAAGCCTTTGACAAGGTTCCTCACCAAAGGCCCTTAAGCAAAGTAAGCTGTCATGCGATAAGAGGGAAGAGCCTCTCATGTTTAAAAGACAGGAAACAAAGGGTAGGAATAAATGGTCTGTGTATACAGGGGCCCCCAAGGATCTGTACTGGGACCAGTGCTGTTCAACACACATTCATAAGTGATCTGGAAAAAGTAACCAATGAGGTAGCAAAGTTTGCAGACCACACAAAACTACTCAAGATAGGTAAGTCCAAAGCAGACTGTGAAGAGTTACAAAGGGATCTCACAAAACTGCGTGACTGAGCAACAAAATGGCAGAGGACATTCAATGTTGATAAATGCAAAGTAATGCACATTGGAAAACATAATCCCAGCTCTACATACAAAATGATGGGGTCTAAATTAGCTGTTACCACTCAAGAAAGATCTTGCAGTCTTCATGGATAGTTCTCTGAAAACAGCTGCTCAATGTGCAGCAGAAGTCAAAAAAGCTAACGGCATGTTAGGAACCATTAGGAAAGGGATAGATAATAAGAGGAAATATCGTAATGCCACCATACAAATCCCACACCTTGAATTCTACATGCAGTCTAGTCACCCAATGTCAAAAGAGATATTTAGAGTTGGAAAAAGTACAGAGAAGGGCAACAAAATTGATTTGGGGCATGGAGCAGGCTCCCTAGAAATTAAAAAAGCCTGGCATTGTTCAGCTTGGAAAAGAGATGACTAAGGGGGGATGTGATAGAGGGCTATAACGTCATGACTACTGCGGAGAAAGTGAGTTAGGAAGTGTTATTTACTCCTTCAAATAACACAGGAACCAGGTGTCACCCAATGAAATTAATAGGCAGCAGGTTTAAAACAACGTAAGGAAGTACTTCTTCCCACAACACACAGTCAACCTCTGGAACTCATTGCCAGGCCGTATTTTGAAGGCCGAAAGTATAACTGGGTTAAAAGAAAAAGAGAAATTCATGGAGGTTAGGTCCATCAATAGCTATTAGCCAAGGTGATCAGGGATGCAACCCCACCATCTGACTGCCAGGAGCTAAGACTGGATGGCAAGGGATTGATCACTTGATAATTGCTCTGTTCTGTTCATTCCCTCTGACGTGTCTGACACTGGCTGCTGTTGGAAGGAAGGATACTGGGCTAGATGGACCATTGTCCTGACCTATTGTGGCTGTTACTTTAACTTAGGGGCCAGATTTCCCAAAGAGCCCAGCGTCAGCATCCACCATAATGAGTTCTGAGGGTTGTTTTTTTCAAAAGCATTCAGTCTTGGCCTCCCACAGCTGTCACTGCAGTCAATGGCTGTTTCCACATTGACTTCACTGGGAGCAGAGTCATGTCAACACTGAATGGTTTTATAAGTCACATGGTAGGGGTGAAGTCCCGGTTCCACTGCGGTCAGTGGGAGCTTTGTCATTAACTTCAGAGGAGCCAGGATTTCACTCTAGGTGTCTAGCACAATGAAGCTGCTACCTAGAGCAGAGCCTTTGGAAGCTACAACAGTCTGAAATAGAAACACTAATAAGAACCAAACACTGAAATCTTTAAAGGCGATGGAGCTATGGATACCTGTAAACTGTGTTGTAAATTGTCTTATGGTTTTACATTTTCTACCAAGGGAGAACATTTCCACTAATTTGAAATAACATAGTATATAAAACAGCATATCTGTTGTGCTTCCTTGTATGGCATAGCCAATTGTTCAATTGAACGGAGTGTATCCTGGAGATTTAAGAAACAGAATCTGCATAATTATGGAATTTATACTGACTGCACACAGAAGAGGCTCTCTTCACGGTGCACTGGCAGGATATGTGACATACAGCGAAATGGGAAGAAATGAGTGTTCAGAAAAGAGCTAGGGCAGCTATGAACCAAATTAAACTATTAATGGTTGGGAAGCCGGGAAGAAAGGCTCTCTGTCAACCTAGGTCAAGCCAGGGCTGTGAAGTGTAACCAAGTCCCACCTCTGACCTGCAAAGTCATCAGTCTATCAGCGCTACCCCAGCCCTTTTCTTTATGGGCTGATTTTAATGGGTTTGTTAAAGCACACCTTTGACCTCATCTGAAAGTTTCCCCCCCCCGTCTTTGCTGCCCTCATTTTGCCCTTCAGGACCTTGTTTTGTCATGTCCCGGTCTCTACTAGAGAGACATCTTAGCACAGCCATGCCTTAGTGCCTTTATATTTGCTGATGTGCCGTGTTAACAAGGTACAGCACACTTGCATATTACCACCCTAGAGCAACCTTCCTCCTTCTAATATATTTCCTCACATTATATAATGTGCGTTTAATGTGGCACCCACAACACAATAGGGAACTATCCAGACACTCAAGAAAGGATGGTCCCTGCTTTGAGGTGCTCACACGCTAAGGGCTAGAGATTGTTGGGAATTTTCTGTCTGCTACAGGGTGGCTTGCCCAGTGGGCTGGAGACCCTGTGGCTAAGGCGGCCCTGACTACAGGATGAGCCCCCTCTCTCCCCCCCCCCCACATTGAGAGGAATCAGGTGGTTCCAATATAAAAAGAGTCAGGGTAATCACTGGTTTCAGAGTAACAGCCGTGTTAGTCTGTATTCGCAAAAAGCAAAGGAGTACAGCTGTAGCTCACGAAAGCTTATGCTCAAATAAATTGGTTAGTCTCTAAGGTGCCACAAGTACTCCTTTTCTTTTAGGGTAATCACTGATAGTATCCTGCTGGGGATAGAGCCAGGCAGGGAGCAAGAAGGCTCTTGCATGGCCCTGAGTCTCTCGGGAGAACTCAGAGCAAGAGAGTGAGTAAGTTTTGTTTTCAAAAGGGGGCTGGAGAGCCATGTCTCTTGGACAGTTTAGACACAACACGTCCTGCATCTTGACAAGGGGTTAGACTAGATGACCCTTGCGGTCCCTTCTAACTCCCTGTTTCTAGGATTCTAAGGAAAGCTCTCCAGGCAGGGAGAGACCCTGATCAAACAGGGGAGAGACTGGGAAATCCAGACAGGAAATAAAGAGGTGAGGTAGGAAGTGGTCCAGGGAACACTGAAATATGGGTAAAGGAGCAGACCTAGCTGTGCAGTACAGGGCCCAGGGCTGGAATCCAGATTAGAGGGTGAGATTGGGTTCTGCTACTGGCCCCGAGGAGGGGGCATACAAGCCCTCTCCAATGGTTGTTGAGCCCAAAAAGGGGGCAGCAGAGTGAGTAGAGGACTGGTAGAGGAAGAGCCCCAGAGAGGGAGGAAGGATTTGTTAAAGGCAGGTTGGGACTTCTAGTTTGGACAACTGTGACCTCTCAAGGTGTGGACAAAAGACTGTGACCTCGCTGGAGGGCTGAGTTACTGATGGAGAAACCACCACAAGGCCCAGGTGACCACTGGTAAGGGGCTAGCCCAGTGAGAGAGCTGCAATGCCATGCCCAGCCACAAGGGGATGCCTAGTGGTGAATGGACTCTGTTACGCTGTCAGAGTGTCTTTTCTCAGTGGAAAATTCAATTTCTGTAAACTGGAATTTTTTCTGTGTTGCCAAACTATTTTGAATGTTCATTGGGAAAATCTAATAGAAATATTTCTTTTTGGGTAGGGTCAACTCCTAACTGAAATACTTTGTTTTGTCATGCTGAATCAAAACCTTTAGTTCTGAGTCAGTTTGGCAGCTATATGATTCTGCCTAAGCCACTGCCATGATCCATGGGAATTTAAGTCTGGGTGCCACATGCCGCATTCTCCTCTGTGGACTGGGATTTCTAGTTGAACTACATCTCCAATGATGCACTTGGGTCTCTCCTCTGGTAGAACTAGCACAGTGCATCATGGGAGTGGCATGACCATCGTGCATCATGGGACTTGTAGACTAATCAGGGAGCCAGGTAATTGAATTATAAGTCACATGAAACACTGTGGTAGCTCACGCAGATACGGTTCAGTGTCAAATCAAGGTGAAACAAAACTTTTCTGCATTTCCAAATCCACATGTCCTGAAAGTTCTGTTCTGTGAAAATATTTGATATTTTGACTTTTCATCCCAAACTGAGATAAAAACAAATGTTAAAATATTGGAATTTTCTATGGTACAGAAATGTTGAAGTTTGTTTAGTTCTGTTAAAGGACAAACACAAATAGACAGATTAGTACTAAGGAAAACAAGAAAAATCACTTTATGTGCAATTCACTGTAGGCTACTTGACAGAAGTACACTTTTAAAAGGACTTAAATATGGAGACGTGTCTGAATTTTTCTGTCAAAATCTATTTTTTTGTGTTTTCAAGAGATTAGGCTAGACACTCATAATGGTCTCTTCTGGCCTTAAACTCTATTGGTGAAATCCTGGCGCCATTGAAATCAATGGGAGGTTTGTATTGACTTCAATGTGGTCAGGATTTCATCCGGTGACTATGTTTTCAAGAGCACTTTGGTTTGTTGGGAACTATTGATTTGATTGGATCTGGCCTCATTTAATTTTAATCCAATCCTGGGTATAAAACAGAAAGTTGAGAGATCTATACAGGAATGTGTGGGGAAGAAATTAAAACAGACCTCAAGGAGCTGGTCCTCAGCTGGTGCAAAATAAAGTCAATGGAACTATGTTGAATTGCACCAGTCGAAGATCTGTCCCAGAGAATATTTTTTCCAAGAGACGTGCCAATGTCCAAGACAATCTGCAGCACAAGCAGGGAAACCATGCTGTCTGCATGAGATCAGATAGCTGGCTGTTTTAAAGGAGAGTGTCTTCATCAATATTTCCATTTAATTGTTTCTGTGTTGTATGTTGTGCTTCTCACAAATCAATACACAAGGGGTGGGACCCATCTATGTCCCAATCCGTAAACATTTTTACTAACAAAGACTAGAACATATAAAGTGTCTAGCATTGCTAGACTCTTTATCTACATTGCTAGGAAGCTGCCAAATAGCCTTTTGGTATTGTAATGAACTTTCTCTAATCGTTTGTTCTCTCTGCTTCTCCCTTGGATATGTTTCTATGTCACTGAGGAGTCATATCAATAATGTCAAGATACATCAAATCACAGAGCAGCTATTAAGAATAAGTGTACTAAAAAGCCACTGACGCTTCAATTAGGCAAGCAATTAGTAATAAGTTTGGGGCACCATCAGCAGCACATTGGTGGGGTTTTGTTCTTTTTGTAGGAGTGACAATTTGTGAAGCATCAGCAGGCAGGATAAAGAAAGCGATAGGGCAATAAGAATGCATGGCCTGGCTTTCACTGATTACACTTGAATGAGCAGAGGTCCCCTCTGTTGAGCAAAGACAGCAGCAAAAGGTGTTTCTTCCTTAGAGCTGTGTTTGCTCATCTCCTTGCTAAGAGTTTACTATTTAAAGCAATTGAAATAATAAGCAATAGGCTAAAGGGGGTCACATTCAATTGAGACTGAAGCTGGTCAGAAAATTTAAGTTGACACTGATTCTCAATAAAAAATACCTTTTTTTTTTTTGGTGAAAATCAAAACATTTAGAAAAAAGTGTCAATAATTAAAATTTTGGTCAAAACACTTATTTCAGGGGGTGGGGTTGAATATGTCAAAGTATCCTGTTTGAGTGTTTTGGAATATAATATTTCAAATTTTCATATCAAAATTACTTTTAAAGAAGTATTTTGTATAAAAAAAATTAAAAGATCAAAATCAGGAATGAAATGTTTTGATTTTTATCAAAAATGATTTTTTAATTTTTGTCTAGATAGACATTTCAATTTATTTTGTCTTCTACCATTTTGAAGTCACAGAATTTCCCACAAGATGGAAAATCTGATTCCCATCCAGCTCAGACAGAGACATTATCTTGAGCCTAACCTGGTGTAACTACTAGAGCAGCTTGATACATATTTATTGAAGAGGAAATTCAGGGTCTTTGGAGGGTTTGCCAACATTGCAGTCCTGGTTTCTGCCATTCAGCATGCAGAAATATTTCAGATGGTAAAACCACTCCTCACACGGGTTAGCAGGGACACCCAAGAGTAGCCCCATCTATTTCAACAAAAGGGATCATGCAGAGGGAGGATGATCTTGTGGTTAAGAAACCAAATGGCAACTCAGGAAACCTGAGTTCTATTCTTGGCTCTGCAAGAGTCTTCCTGGATGGTACGGACAAGTCATTTATTCTCTCTGTTTTTCACACGCCTGTTCGGAAAAAAATGAGATTAATAGTATTCCCTTTGTCTGTTTTATCAATTTACATCACAAGCTTTTTGTGTATGTAGAGTGTCAAGCATAATGGGGCCCCAGTGTCTCTGGGGGCTTTAGGTGTGACTATATTACAAGCAGTGATATAAAAATAATTTTGGGAGTAACTACTCACCAATGTTTATAGGCGTTTACAGTATGTCCCTTGATGAATATCACAGGTAAACAATTGGCATCCGACCCATTGTTTGTTTGCAAAGATGGTACATTCTGTATTCGAGCTTACCAGGTAGTCTCCCAAGTCACATGGTCTTGTGGCTTGCTCCTGATTGGATGACTTAAACTTTAACAGGAGAATAGTGAAAGAATAGCAAAAATCAAATAATGCACGTCCAGTAGAAATTCATGAGACTTTGCTGGTTTGTGAATAATTCGGCCACCTCTCTATTTGTGACTAATGAACAGCAGGATCCCAGGTATACCAGTCCATTACATTGGAGCTGTTTGTTCATGAATCTGTGCTTTCTTCATAGGCCTGATGCTTTGTGCATCGCAGTCAATGTCAAAACTCCCACTGATCTCAAGGGTGTAGAAACTGGTCCTATTTGATGAGTTCTAGTAACTATTCGCTCCCAAGCAGATTATCAATAACGGGTATTGCAAAGTCCTTCTGAAGCTGGGCAGTAGTTATGGTGGTCCAAACTCTATGCAAGTGTAACTTGTGCAAGTCAATGGTGTTATGCCAGCTGAAAATGTGGTCCTGTACATATCCTGAAGCACTCAGCATCGGCTTTTGAAAATCCCCTGCCCCCACCTCCTGTATTCTGTACTATGGGTTTTTTAATGAATCCCTGCTAAAATTGAGGATTAGCATCACAATAGACATCAGGCCAATAATCATATGCTTGGCGGGCTAACAAGCCTTGGAAACAAATTGTCAGAGGCGAAGAATGTGCTAAAAGTAACCTGAGTGGTTAACTGAGTCTTGTTCTCTTCACAGCAACTTCAGTGGGAGCAAAGCAACATTAACTGTGTGTCCAGGAAGGCGGGAGGCCTCTAGTCCTCGTTTAGTGTGTGTCTGAAATAAGCTCATCTGAGATCAATGCGCATGCAATAGATTGTGTTGCAGTGTTGTCAAGGTTCCTTCCCCACTCTGAACTCTAGGGTACAGATGTGGGGACCTGCGTGAAAAACTCCCTGAGCTTATTTTTACCGGCTTAGGTTAAAACTTCCCCAAGGTACAAACTATTTTACCTTTTGTCCCTGGACTTTATTGCTGCCACCACCAAGCGTCTAACAAAATATAACCGCGAAATAGCCCACTTGGAAACGTCTCTCCCCCGAAAATCCCCCCAAGCCCTACACCCCCTTTCCTGGGGAAGGCTTGATAAAAATCCTCACCAATTTGCACAGGTGAACAGAGACACAAACCCTTGGATCTTAAGAATAAGGAAAAAGCAATCAGGTTCTTAGAAGAAGAATTTTAATTGAAGAAAAAGTAAAAGAATCACCTCTGTAAAATCAGGATGGTAAATACCTTGCAGGGTAATCAGATTCAAAACATAGAGAATCCCTCTAGGCAAAACCTTAAGTTACAAAAAGACGCAAAAACAGGAATATACATTCCATTCAGCACAACGTATTTTATCAGCCATTTAAACAAAACAGAATCTAACGCCTATCTAACTAGATTGCTTATTAGCCCTTTACAGGAGTTCTGACCTGCATTCCTGCTCTGGTCCCAGCAAAAGGCACACACAGACAGACAGAGAGAACCCTTTGTCCCCCGTGTCCCGCCCCCCAGCTTTGAAATTATCGTGTCTCCTCATTGGTCATTTTGGTCAGGTGCCAGCCAGGTTATCTTTAGCTTCTTAACCCTTTACAGGTGAAAGGGTTTTTCCTCTGGCCAGGAGGGATTTAAAGGTGGTTAGCCTTCCCTTTATATTTATGACAAGTGTCTATAACAGCTTAATCAGACTAGGTTCGGCACTCTCTCAGCGAACAGAAATGATTCTTCAAAATACGAGGGAGGTGAATACATTGCATATGTACCTACATTTCCTTCAGTTCCATAATGCATGGACACACACAGGTTTGCCGTTGCTCAATCTAACTCTCCCTGACACTTGCTCATTCACCCATTGCACTTTATCAGATTAAGGGCCTCATCTCTATTTCTCTGCCACAATATTTCCCGATCAGCTGTGTGGTGCGGCCAATACCAAAGGGGCTGAACAATAATTATGTATAAGTGACGGGTGTAGATGGCCCAAATGCTTAATGCCTCCTCTGTATTCCATTTGCCTGCAGCCTATCCCATGCAGCATGGATTAGTTTGCTACGGTCTGCTGATGCCTTTCTATCCAGACAAAACATCCCCACAGGAGAAAAGGATCAAATACCTTTGTTCCACGACAGGCCAGAGGACCTGGCCACAGAATTCTTATTTATTCTTTTTCTTTATAAATGTCTGTGAAATCTGTTTAATAATTGTCTTTGCCGTTTCAGGGAAAGGTTATTGCAAAGCTTGTTAACTACAAGTGGCCTCTTTCTGGTACATGCGGTTCTAATGGGAAACAGAGCAGGGTTTTCAAAAGAACCTAAGGGTATGGTATCTACGCTGCAGGAGGGGAAATTTTCAGAAGCATCGAAGTGATTTAGGAGCACAAGTGACTGTGGTGGTGATGCTGCAGAGTCGTTAATGCTGCTCGGGCTGCCGTTCTCGGGGCTCCCGTGTTAGCTGCGCTAGCAGAGAGTGCAGCTGGCTGACGCAGCAGATCTCAATGCTGTTCACAGAGAGAGACCGCAGGCTCGGTTCGGTGGTGAAGGCACTCGGCCAGGTTCATTGTTGACAAAGCACGATCCTAGTGCCCCGTAGGAGCTACAGGTACATTCTCACTTGTATGCTTGTGACAGAGTACCCGTTCAATCAACAGTGCCGTGATGCTGTCTTTTCCTTTTTATACTTTGATACAAACTAGTTACGGGTTACACTCCGGATGTTATTAGTTACCACCATTATACCTTATTTGAACAAAACATCCTTATCCATTATCCTGTCATCTCCTCCTTCTTTTTACGAGGGGTCGGTGTGTTCCTGTACCGTCTCTTCGGAAGGTGTTTATGTAGTTACTTGAGATCTGTGTGTTTTTGTACCATCCTCTTCAGTCAGGAATTTGCTTACTTCATTAGGTGACACCTGGTGTGCTACTATTCTGCCAAGGACAGGCCTACTCTGGTTTACAGCCTTTGGGTCACACTGCTAGCTATGCTTAGGGCCCCAGCCAGGTCTACAATCTGGACTATGAGAGGTAAGCAAACAGTTGCAGCGCCTTCCCCCACAGGTAGGTACTATCACAAGGCCAGTGATTGCGAGCCAATAAGGGTCTGTCTGCCCCAGCAATAGAGCAGCCATCATGGAGACATTCCCCAAGATGGCCTGGCTAGCCAACTGGGAAAACCAGTCTGAGGCGGAAGGGGGACTTCACACCTAAGCTCTGTAACCAGGGCTGTGGGGTAATATGGAAACTGGGCTCAGACTCACAGGGAAGGCGGGGACTTTCAAAAAGCTCAGCTATTCAAAGAAAGCGGGGGACAGATTGGTGGGAGACAAAATGAGACTGGGCTGCATCTCAGGAGCGCCTTAGCTTCCAAAAAGAATGAAAGTCCATTCTACTCCTGTAAATTATGAGGAAACCCTCTCTAATTTAGCTTGTAGGGAAGCGGGATATCAGATGAGGCTACGTATGCCTGTTGGCTCTTTGTTGTTTTAAAATCCCCTTTTCTCTAATGCTTTGCTAAATGAAAATATACCATTTTAAGGGTCTTTTGGTCACCATATCAGTGGTTACAGGCTCAGAAAGGGGGAAAACACAGGTGCCTGAAACCCAGCTGGACCCGCAGGGTGATAGGCATTGTAATATTACGGGTAATATAACCAGACCCTGGTCTAAGAGCAGGAGAATTGCAAGAGTCGCACCTGAGGCAGGTGAGGGCAAGAGGCCCAAGACACGAGGTGGCTGCCATTCAGAGAGCCTGGAAAGGGGACACAGATGCAGCTAGCCCTGAAACTGTGACAATACTGACAGGTAATGTGTGTTAATGTTAAATGTAAGAACATCTAAGGATGGGGAAAATAGCCCAACCTTGATGATACAGTATTGCACTGATATGAGGCAGTGGGTTCAGGGGCTAGAGCACTGCACTGGGACTCTGGAGACCTGGCTCCTATTCCTGGTTCTGCCACTGAGTTGCTGGGTGACCTTGGGCAAGTCACTTCACTCCGCCTGCAGTGTGCACGCCAGGGAGTTACAGCACAGCACTTTGGTGTGCACTGCTATTCACACCCATGATCCGAACCGTGGAGCAGTGTAGACATAGATTTGGTTTAGTGCCTATGGGACAAATGTTCCTATTAAACGGTTTTAATTTATACTCTCCAGGTTAACTATAAAGACTGAGGACCCTCGAGTTTGTGGTGCTGTGCCTTCAGTTTAGGGATGTAGATGGAGCTGACTGAGGGGAAAAAATACAAAAATTCTTGTTTTTTGTTGACTTATTTCTCCTGGGTCTATCAGTGTGTGGGAGTGTTGCTGTTTTCAGCACAACTGCCTTTGCTGTACTAGTTGACTAAATAGAGGGCTTCATTCCAGGGCTGGAATCCTTCATAAGTGCCTTCAAATGAAGGACTTTAAGCAAAGAGAAACGGGAGTGGGAGAGGGTCCAGTCCAAAGTCCACTGAAGTCAGTGTGAGTCTTTCCACTTACTTTGCTGGGCTTTGGATCAAACCCATAAATAGTACAATAATTAATAATAATTTGTATTATCATAGCACATAGGACCCCGTTGTGCTAGGCACTGTACAAATTCAGAAGGGAACAGATAGTTCCTTCTCCAAAGAGCTTACAATCCAAGTACAAAATAGAGGCAACAGATGTAGAAGCAGACTATGGTGAGATACAAGGAAAAGCTGGGAGAATAACTCAAGAGACGGTGGGTTAAATAATAAACTCTAGTGTCCTTACATGCCTTCACAGCACCATGCACGCCAATGCGCTCCATAAATAGTTGCGCTGGTCAGAATATGGGGTTTCATCAAAATCATCTTTTTTTTTTCCACGTGAACATGTTGATTTCAATGACGCTTTCTGTTTTCCTTTTAACAGGCAAACTTGAAACGCAAGGTTGCACTTCCTATCAGCATTTCAAAATGTCCAAACTGTTGAGGTTTAGAAAGAAGCTACGTCATTTCGATTCAAAATGTTGATTTTTTTTTTTCATTTTGACATTTCTGAATGCAGGGTTTGTTTTGGAGTCGTTCTGCAAAAATGCTCAGTCTGTCAACTTTTTGTCCCATTTAGGGATGGGGGGGGGGGAGTCAAAATATTGGAATTGACTGTGAAATGGCGACTTTGTTTTCCCAACAGCTCTAGTAAATCAGAATCCCTCCACTGGGATTTCTTATTAAAATATCGTAGTCATTTCCGATTTGATGTCCGTTTACGTGCTGGGCAGTATCTTTTCTGATTTCTAGGAAAACGCCCTGCTTTACTGTATTTTTTTTTCTTTTAAAGATTAAAAGGGATCTTGCTCATGCGGAAAGGAAATTCTGAAGGACACCCTGATTCAGCCAGGTAATTAAGCATACATCTAACTTGAGACATGTGGATAGCCGCACTGAAATCAATGCTGAATTGGGGTATCAGAATATAGATATAACCTCTTACCTGAATACACATGAAAAGATGGTGTTTTTAGCCAGGGTTCTCTCTCTCTTTATTAGACCATCACAAAAATTGTCTGTGGGTTTGTACTTAGTCAAGTAACCGATCATAAATCCTAACTTCCATTATAGGATATTACACTTAAAGTACTATAGATTCTACACAACACCCATCCCACTGCTTTTTTTCAGCTTTGCCTGTGGAAGTAGCGCTCTCTTGTGGAATAAAATGGAAATTCATGCTCTGTATTGCCGAGACCTACACAGCAAGTTAACCTGTCTACAACTCTAGAGGGGTATTTGTTACATCTAATAGATTTTCGAAGACACCAGATTACTTCCTTGAGACTTGCAGCACATGTGTGATGTATAATTTAAGTGACAAATCTATACATGATTTTTATGGCCACAGAAGTTTTATGCATTACAGTCAAGGATGAATAAATTAAGAAATCAAGCTGTGCATGGCATGAATTTTATAAAACATCAGACTGAATATTTCTGTGGGCAGTAGGGGCTAGATTTTCAAAAAAGCTCAGCATCCAGTAACTCCCACTGTTTCCAAAGAGAGTTTCGGCTTTTTGAATAGCTGGCTACTTATTTAGATGCTGAGCTCTTCAGGAGAATGGTTTGAGTAGCGCCATGTTCTGCGGGTGTAAATCAGTAGTGCTTCCAGGGCCGCCCAGAGGATTCAGGGGGCCTGGGGTCTTCGGCAGCGGGGGTTCTTCCGCTCCGGGTATTTGGGGCACTTTGCCGAAGACATGGAGCGGAAGGACCCCCGCCGCCGAAAACTCTCGTGGGGGCCCCTGCGGGGCCTGGGGCCTGGGGCAAATTGCCCCACTTGCCCCCCACTCTGGGCAGCCCTGAGTGCTTCACTGAAGTCCATGAACCAATCCAAAGTTGGTGTAACTTGACTTAGCTCTAGTGATGTCCCTGGAGTGATGCTGAGGATCTGCCCCTATATTTGGACAATACCACAAGAAATTGGCTTGGATAATAATAGCCAAACTACATTTGGCAGGAGAATAAAGCAGAGAAAAATGGCTCCAGGCTGTTATATGTAACCAAGAGCAGTATGGTATGAGTTCGATCTAGAATGAGCATTAGGAAACCCAATGTACAATACAGCAGCCCCGGATATTAGGGTTATGGTTCAGGGTCAAATAAATGAAGATTCTGGGCCCAATCCTCCTGTCAGGCACGTCCCTGTCAAAATTCCAATTGACATCACAGACCTTGCATCCAGTCCCAGTTGCGGCTGCCCCTCTCTGTTGCACAAAAGGGTGTGAGTCCATGGGAAATGTGCAGGGGAAAGCCATCACACAGCTGGCCTGGTCCTCAAGCTTGCTGTTTCTGCTGCGTAGCCATCTAAACTCCTGGGACTCTTCTGCATTGCTCAATGGGGAAGAGAAGTAGTAGAGGTGACTGTGAAGAAAACAGGAGGTGCTTGTCTTATGCACCGCCCAGCAGGAGTCATCTTTGTAGGGCTCCGGAGGAAAAGGAAGGTACACATTTATGGCACAATCTTATCAATACACTCGAGGGAGTGTGTTGTAATGCAGTATTTCCCAAAGTTTTCAGATCATAGAATCATAGAAGATTAGAGTTGGAGGAAATCTCAGGAGGTCATCTAGTCCAACCCCCTGCTCAAAGCAGGACAAATCCCCAACTCCAACTTGAATAAGGGCGACCCCAAAGTCAAAATTTTTCAAGACACCCACCTTACATTTACCATCAGAGGAAAAAATCCATCTATGATAACACCGGTAAGCCTGTACAATTTATTGGTGTGTGTTTTGGGAGGTTGATAGTAAGGGTCAGAGTGTGCTGGGAGTGGGGGAATGAGATTTTCTTTCCCTTAAATCATAATACATTTTTCTACACCCTACCGACCCTAGAATTCAGAAGATCTGGGTTCTACCCCAGCTGTTACACCAAGCTACTGTGTGACCTGGGGCAAATCACTTCACTTCTCTTTCCCCTCCCATATTTTGACTTGTCTGTTTAGATTGTAGAAGTTGTTTCTTACTAAATGTTTGTACAATGGGGCTCTGACCTCCAGTGGTGAGTCTCTGTGCTACCATAATAAAACCACTGAATTTTTTTTGTTTAGTCTTTATGTATAGTGCAACCGTACGATATATCCAACCCTTAAGTTTAACAATATTTGTGCTTAAAATATTAAAATAATTAAAGGAAATTTAAAGAAAAGACCTGATCTTTATACTGGTTAAAGAGGTGAAATATTCTTAGAATTACTTTTTTTTTTCTTTCCTACAAATAGCCAATGTGTTAACTTGATGAACAGGAGAGAAATGAAGATGTCAGTGGTTTCTCTCTAGTTTTTTTTTAAATGGCCTTTAGATCTAGTTGCACTTTTTTGAAATCTGAAAATGACCTTAGCTTTGATATTGCTGATAGTGGATCTTAGGTTTTGTGATGGAGACATTGGCTGAAGACACCTTCATTCCGAAAACATAAATACATTTTAGAAGCTGTCAGCAGTTGTGAAAAAAATACACGTAATTATTCATGAATTTATGTGACATCAGCATTCATTCCAGCTGTTCTCACTGTGATCTGTTTATGAGCTTTCTTTGCAAAACATCAAAACGTTTCCCTTAGAAGGCAAACATGAGATGGCATGCTCAGCATGTCTTTATTAGTAGCACAAAAACTTCCACTTGGTCCACCTACCTCTCCAAATGGGTGAGGTTCGCAAGCTGGGTGCAACAGCATAGCGCATCCCCCATGCATTCTGGGATACAGGAAGTCCTGGAGGACGTCTTATACCTGGATTGCTCCAGCCTCTCACTGAGCTCCCGCTAGGTTCACCTGGAAGCCAGCTAGTGGCGGATCTTGTCGGGGTCGAGGGATGCAATTGCACCAAGATACATCTGGCCCAGGTGTGAGTTCAACCAACAAGTATCCATGAGTTCACATCTTAGATTTCTTCCTGAAGTGGTGTCAGAATTACATACCAATGAACTCATCCACTTCCCTATGTTCTTTCCCAAGCCTCGTGCTGGAAGGGCAGAAGAAAGGCTGCTCACGCTGGATGTGTGCAGAGCCATACTGTTCTATCTGGATAGAACACAGTCTTTCCAGAAATCACCCAGACTCTTTCTGGTTCATGTGGAGAGAGTCAAAGGATAAGCTATGTCTACACAGAGAATATCAAACTGGATTGCCCAGAGCATCAGGTCGTGTTACTGGCTAGTAGGCATGCATCTTCCTGGTTGAGTACGTGCTTACTCTACCGATGTGCAGTCTGCCTCTGTGGCCTCTCCATGAACCCGCCTGTTCAGGATATTTGCAGAGCAGTGACCCGGTTGTCCGTACACACGTTAAAGAAACTACAGCACAGATGCAGGCAGCCTGGGACAATGCAAGATTTGGAATATCCGTATTACAAACCATGTTCACAGGTACCCCTCACACCTGCCCACTGCGAGTCACCAGCTGTGGAATAAGCACACGGATTGGCACATGAAGAAGAAGATACTTACCTGTACAGGAACTGGCGTTCTTTGAGAGGTGTAGTTTGTGCACCTGGTTCACTCCCCAACCCACCATCCCTCTCACTTTGGAGTCCTGATGGCATGGGATCTCGTGTATGATGGGGTGTGATGGGGTATGATGGGGTGACTACCTTATACACTTGCAAAGCTTGGGAGGAAGGGAAAGGTGAATGAGCTTCCCCCGTAGATACTGCTGATTTAGAAGATACTTAGAGGTATGTGCACTGGACATGCATTCACCAACCATGGAATATATATACGGACTGTATATCTCAAAGACATTCAGTCACTGTACAGGTAAGTTACCTCTTTTTAAGGGTGGGATTTAAAAAAAAAACACTAATGTCTACACTATGAAATCAGGTCGATTTTATAGAAGTCGATTTTTAGGAAGCGATTTTATACAGTCGATTGTGTGTGTCCTCACTAAGCGCATTAAGTCGGCGGAGTGCGTCCACAGTACCGAGGCTAGCGTCGGCTTTCGGAGCGGTGCACTGTGGGTAGCTATCCCACAGTACCCGCAGTCCCCGCTGCCCATTGGAATTCTGGGTTGAGCTCCCAATGCCTGATGGGGCAAAAACATTGTGGTGGGTGGTACTGGGTACATGTCGTCAGTCGCCCCTCCTCCCTCCCTCCGTGAAAGCAACAGCAGACAATCATTTTGCGCCCTTTTTCCTGGATTGCCCGCGCAGACACCATAGCACGGCAAGCATGGAGCCTGCTCAGATCACCGCTGCCATTGTGAGCATTGTAAACACCTCGCTCATTATCCTGCAGTATGTGCAGGACCTGCGACAGCAGGCGAGGAGGCGACGGCCACGCGATCATGATAGTGATGAGGACATGGACACAGACTTCTCTCAAAGCACGGACCCAGCAGCTGTTCAATGCGAGAAGCCGCTGGGGATGGCGTAGCAGTGATCAGAGGAGAGCAGAGCAGGATCTAAAGCCTGTGTTAGCGGGCAGGAATCCCAATCTCCAATCTCAGGGGCTGCAGAAAGAGTTGTCTTTCCTGACTAGGTCTCAAAGAGCTGGACATTGTTATAGCAAGTCCTAGACCAAGGATTCACCAGGGGCAGGTTGAGAGCCCTCCACTCCTGGGGAAGTTTCACCCTGAGCCCCTAGTGCTATACAAGAATCTGCAGGTGTTTTCGCACTCCTTTTCCCCCTCTGTCCCCTTCCCCCACTTTCTTAACTTCCCTTCTCCCCATCTCTTACTCTCTGTAAGAATCATACAAGGACCATGGTTAAAAAGTGAAAGGAAAAGTCAGCGAAACCAATATTCCCATTGTTATTGCTGCTTGCTGTGTGCCCCACAATATCTGTGAGAGTAAGGGGGAGACGTTTATGGCGGGGTGGGAGGTTGAGACAAATCGCCTGGCGGCCGATTATGCACAGCCAGACACCAGGGCGGTTAGAAGAGCACATCTGGGCGCGCTGCGCATCAGAGAAGCTTTGAAAACCAGTTTCATGCCTGGCCAGGCTACGGTGTGACAGTTCTGTTTGTTTCTCCTTGATGAAAACCCACCCCCTTGGTTGACCCTACTTCCCTGTAAGCCAACCGCCCTCCCCCCTTCGATCCCCACTTTCAGAGGCAATAAAGTCATTATTGTTTCAAAATCATGCATTCTTTATTAATTCATCACACAAATAGGGGTAAAACACGCAAGGTAGCCCGGGAGGGGTGGGTGAGGAGGGAAGCACCGGGTGGGGTAGTGGATGAGGGGAGGAGGGAAGGACAAGGCCCCACTACAGTTCAAAACTTATTGAATGCCAGCCTTCTGTTGCTTGAGCAATCCTCTGGGGTGGAGTGGCTGGGTGCCCATAGCCTCCCTCCCCGCGTTCTTGAGCATCTGCGTGAGGAGGCTATGGAACTTGGGGAGGAGGGCAGGCGGTTATACAGGGGCTGCAGCGGTGGTCTGTGCTCCTGCTGCCTTTCCTGCAGCTCCACCAGACACCTGAGCATGTCAGTTTGCTCCCCCATTAGCCTCAGCATTGGATCCTGCCTCCTCTCATTGCGCTCCTGCCTCCTCTCATCGCGCTCATTTAACGCAGGGGTTGGCAACCTGCGGTATGCGTGCCGATTTTTGCTCCGTTCACCCAGGCCGGCAGCGGGCTGAGCGCGGCCGGCGGCTGGAACCCCAGACCGGCAGCAGGCTCAGCGGCTCAGCCCGTTTTTGGTCTGAGGTTCCGGCCGCAGGCTCCTGCCAGCCGGGGTCCTGGCCGCTGGCCCCGCTCAGCCCAGCCTGGGGTTCCGTCCATGCCCTTGGAGATTTTGGCATATATATTGGCATTTCATCTTTTGGAACGGAGTTCTGCCTGCACGGATTCTTCTCCCCGTACAGCGAACAGATCCAGTACCTCCCGTTCCGTCCATGCTGATGAGCTCACCACGCTGGCCAAACAGGAAATGAAATTCAAAAGTTCCCGGGGCTTTTCCTGACTACCTGGCTAGTGCATCTGAGTTGAAAGTGTTGTCCAGAGCGGTCACAATGGAGCATTCTGGGATAGCTTCCGGAGGCCAATACTGTCAAATTGCGTCCACAGTACCTCAAATCCGTAACAGCGATGTCGATTTTAGAGCTACTCCCCTTGCCGAGCTGGAGTACAGAAACCGGTTTTAAGAGCCCTTTAAGTCGACAAAACTGGGTTGGTTGTGTGGACGGATTTAGTTTTAATTCGACCCAACACGGCTAAATTCGACATAATCACATACTGTAGACCAGGCTCCGGAATTAAGTGCCTAATTCCGATAGAAAGTCAATGGGAGTTGGGTGCTTAACTCCTTTGAGCAATAAAGACAAGATTTTCCAAAGTGATTAGTGGTTTTTGGGTGCAACTGAATGACCAACTTGACATCTTTTGGGGGCCCGGTCTTCAGGAAGAGCTGAGCACCTGACCTCTCAAAATCAGGCCCCTTTAAAAAATTATAAATGGGGCACCCCAAATCACTTCAGAAAATTGTGGCTTAAGGGGCCGATCCAAAGTCCACTGAAGTCAATGGAAAGACTTCCATTCAAGGGACTTTGGATCGGACCCTAAGATCTAACGCTAAACGCAACAAAGTTTTCTTTCTTTTCAGACGGTAAGAAACAGCTGAAATGAAATGAAAGGGGGAGAACAGCAGAGAGAGATTCACATTTAAATAAAGCCCATTTTGCAGATGCTAGGGTTAAGGTGCATAGCAATCAGTGCAGCTGCCATGTTTTGCTCTAATTGTCATCCCTGTTGTTCTTTTATATTCAGCCCGCATGCTATAAGAAGAAGTGAAGAGACAATTTCATATCCGCTAATGATTATGTTGATGTTATTAATTTAGACTAAGGATAATAATAAGATAGTGTGCATGAAGAAAGAATTCATTATGAAATTAATTGCTCTGATTAGGGGCAACACATGAGATAAGGTTTACATAGCATTTAAGAAACAATTAGTTTTGATGGCTATTCGGCAGCTTAAGACATGGAAATCTGGAGTGTGAGTTTTACATTTCTCCCCCACCTCCATTCATATGCTAAGTCCTCTGGTAAACATCGCTTGTGCAAAAGAAAATTGAAATCAGTGGATTGCAGCAAAGCTGGGTAATGAGGTATTATTGATACAGCCTGTAGATGTTCCAATTATTCCTGCCTTCGGTTTGGAAATGATTTCACAGCAACACTAAAAAAATGGGTTTGACAAAGTCAGTCTGAATCTTTCAGTTGTTGTTGTTGTCTTTTCCCCTAATAGACATGGAAAGGGCTTGATTATAGTTATCTTTCTGAATATACTCTTGCTCTTTCTTTAGGTTTTCATTCTCTCGAGTGCTCTCTGGTAGAAGGGCACCCTCAGTTTGTGGCACACCTGTTTCCAATTCATCGGCCGTAACTGAAACGGAACACGGTTTTGTGTCCCTGGATCTTACTTGGCTTTGTTCTTGTTCCCCCTAAATTCTTAATGAGGAAGCCCGGGAAAAGTGTCTCTCTCCCGCAGGACAGCTAGTGTGCGTCATGGGTGGGCTCATCATTGGCCTAATTCTGTTCCTAAAGAAGTCAGTGTGAGGTTTTTTTTTATCATGGACTTCAATGGGAGCCCAATTAGGTCAATGCTGAGTGCTTTTGAAAAATCCCATCCTAAAACCAGGCTCCTCAGAATAAGGAGAGCTAAGGCGTTCTCAGCGTGTTCTGAGTCTACCCTGCACTAGCGCAGGAAGGGTTAATGGGAGTGAGAGCTCAGTGAAGGTACCTAGCCACACCTGGAAGGTGGGCCAGCCCCTTACTGAGGAGCTCCACACCGGGGAGGAGCTGGGGGCTAGAACAAGGAGAGGAAGCTTGGAGCAGAATGGGGCTGCAGGGGAGCCAGGAGTCCCTCTCTGGGATTGGGGGTGGGGGTGGGGGAAAAGAGCACAAGCAGGGGTTTCGCTGGGGCCCAAAAGAGGGATAAAAGGCCAAGCTTGAGGACAGCAGAAGTTTCTATTTTTACACTGGGATTAATGGGGGATTCCAGGGGAGGGCCCTATGAGTCCTAGCCCTGCAAGAAGGGTGAGTTTAGAGAGGTTGTGGAGAGGCCTGCTGACAGGCTCAGGGAGATTCTGGGGTGTGGGGTGTGTGTGTGTGTGTGTCAGAATATAGATAGACCTCGCCTGGTAACTGCAGGTTCCCTGCACTGGAACCCAGAGGCTGGTGGGAAACCGCCCTCAAGAGAAGGATGATGGAGCCTGTGAGAGAAAGTTCTGAGGACGATGGGGCCAGAATCCTGACAAAAGGACTTTGGATTTTGTTACCCTGGAAGGGGTGAACTTAAACATGACCCGGCTGGAGGGCCCAGTTACCGGAAGAGGGATCACTGCAGGGCCAGAGTGACTGTGGGCAGTGGGTACTAGAGAGGAGAGAGCCTGCTATGCCATGCCCAGCCATGAAGAGGCGCTCTAGCAGTAAGTCCTCCTTTCACAGTCAGTCACTGGGATCTTTGCCTGCTCTTGTAAATTGGCTCTGAGCATGAGATTTGTGCATGAGATTTGCCTACTTCTGTCCAGCCATCATTATCCATGAGTTTTGTCTGCCACCAACGCCACTTAGTTCATACCTGGCACCAATGGCAGTTAGTCAAGTTCACTAAGCAAAGCGTATTGTTGCTCCTTTTCCTGACACCAGCATTATCCCGCTGCCAAGCAGTAGCTGAATTCTGGGCCCTTGCAGGTTGGCTTCAGAGTGGAGAAGAAATAAATGATGCACCCCAACCACTCCTGGAATGAGATGGTCAAGCACTGTTCAGTGCACTCCCTTTCTTCAGTTATCTCCTCCACTCAACATGCCCCAGGGAGCAAATCTGCCTCAGGAATGACTCTAATCAGAGCCCAAGGCAAAAAGAAAACTCTCCTGCTGCTCACACAGCTCACTCTCCCCTAAAGGTGCCTATTTCATAACCCAAAACTCAGAACACAGTATGTCTTCCTATGAATCAGAACTTGCTCGCACACTAAGGGAAAGTATTTGGAGTATTATCTGTAACAGCACCACCTGGTGCCACCTGTCATAACACTAATATGGGCCTGATCCATAGCTCACCGAATTGAATAGGAATCTTTCCAGTGACTTGAAGGGCCCTTAATGTATTTTCTAGAGTTGCTTATTGCTCTGAGTACGGCTCATTAACTTAAATTCATATAAAATACCAAGCTTTTAAAATCACAGTTTGTTCACTTATATGGACATATCCTTTTACTACCAGGAATAGCTTCTAGAACCAGGATAAGAGAAAATACACAGTGGGAAAAGATATCAACCATAACCACATTCAAAACAAAGAGCAGGGCCTTGGGCTTCTCGGGCTCCTTGCTCCTGTCCTCCAGAACTCTGGCCGTAGCAGCTTCTGTAGCAGTTTATGGAACAGCCACTTTCAATTTACTCTCTACTATAAAAAATAATGACACTAAACCTCCCACTGACTGGGCACCTCTGCCAGTAGATCATGTGAGCTGAGTAAACTGCAGGACTGGGGCCAAAATTTGCCATATTGAATATTCCCCAATAGCGAGCCAAATTCTTCTTTTGTTGACTTCAGTGGAAATCCATGAAGTCAATGGAGTGGCTGTGGAATTTGCATCAGTGGAAGGGAGAGCAGAAGCTGGCTTGCAATTAAATGACCATGGAGCATAATCGTCAGATGCTCCTGGTCCAACACTCAGGAGAAGGTCCTAGAGGAGACATTGCTTGATAGGAACTTAGAAGTGCTGCGCTAATGCAGCACATTGGAGCCGACTCAGAGCAAAGAACATGGCACAGAAGAAATGACCAATAGCAGAGCAGGTTGCGGCTAATTTATGACTACGGTATAATGACAACAACCTTTCCTCCTCCCATCCCCCCCCCCTCCGCCCCCCGCCATTATATAACAGCAGGCAGCACTGCAGCTGGATACCAAGGTAATAAAAATCACCTGGATGATCAATAGGCCTTCCCGTCCACTAGGGCTTTGAAGCCTCTGCTGTCATGCTTTCTGCTGTAATTAGGCCTTGATGAACTTAAAATATTTAACGACTGTGAAATTGCATGTCTGCAGAGACAATGCACATCTGGAATAACTGCCCGCAATTCAGCTGCCTTCGGAGTCCCACACTGAGGACTTCAAATAGTGTTTTCCACAGTGAACCTGAAGCCGGTTCTTTGACATGCTAATGTCCGTCTTGGCTATGCCTGACAGCCAGACTTGCTGGTGTAATGACAAACTTCAAAGGGCCGAGGACGCACTTTACAATTACTGGGGCTTTTGCTGGTGTGGAGGAAGTCTAGTCTCAGACCAGTACACAGTGAGCTCGGGACCGCCCCATCGCAATCTCACCTTCTCATATTGAGTCAAAGTAGGAAAGGGGAGGGAGAACCAACCCAGCAAACCCATAACTGCCTGCTCTTGAGATCAAACGGGAAGGCATGTTTGACGATGCAAATTGTCTGAGTGCAAGAGCAGCTGCTTTGTATATATATTAGAAAAAGACAGCTCTTGGGGCGCAAGGTGGGTGGGAAGATGTGTGAAAACTTAATCAACTCCTCCTGACAATTGGCTTTCTCAGAGCTACAGGATGCAATAAGGAATAACTGGAAGTTTCTTTTGATTGTTTCCCCCCGCCCCCGAGTCTTCCCCCCCCCCACCCCACATCAGTTCTACTGTTTTGCCAGCAAGGAAATGAAATCTTTCCTCCTCATCAGAAGTAGCTGTCCTGTACCACAACACAGTGACTCAGAAGTGGAGATCAATTCAGATTCGCAAGTTTTCTCCGTAAAGAAGCAGCTAAAACCTCCCAAAAAACCTCGTCTAAAATCAGTGCGGACCTTCCTAAGCACAGATAATGTGAACCTAGACTTTGATTAATAATTCAATATTACGGTGGCACACAAAGGCTACAATTAAGATCAAGGGCCCATTTAGCATGGTGTTGTATAAACACATCGTAAGAGCTTACACTATAAAAGGACAAAGCTGTGTTGTTCCCCTCATTTTGCAGGTGAAGGTCAGAGATTATGTGATGCGGGCAAGCGGGCTGTGAGAGATAGGGATTAAACACAGATCTTCTGAAGCCAACGTCACTGTCATGACCACCAGGCCCTCTCTTCACTGGTACAACTGGCACAAGCTCTGTCTTACCCTCGGCTACACTCCGCCCTGGAGCAGCAACATTGAGAGCTGGCTTGGGCCTATTCCCAGGGCAGAAATGGCCTAAAAGGAGTCTTTTCCCCATTCTCTGCCTCTCTTCCCACATTGCATTGTATTTAACATGCACATAAAGGAAAACAACAAATTGCCACTCAGGCACTGGCATATGTGCATCCTTCAGCCTGGATTTCAGGTAGGAACAGAAAGGTTTGCTTTTATTGCTCACAAAGGAGAACATGGTCCAATGGTCCATCTTGCCCACTATCATCATCTGTGAGTCTGAGACACCCCACAAGTCAGTCTCCTCCTTGCACATGGAAGGTAGTTTGCTCCTGGCCTCTACTTGCCTCTTCAACAAGTCTGGCCTTGAGTCAGGGGGCTGGAGTCAGGGGGCTGGAGCCAGGGGGTCAGGGGGCTGGAGCCAGGACAGCTGCATGCTTGTCTGCGTCAGGATCCAAGTGAGCCATGTGAGGCGGGGTTCATACCTTCCCTGCTCCCTAGTACAGGTGCACAGTCTGACTCATAGTCCAGCCAATAAGTAGTCATTCTTGTATTCAGCTAATTAAGTGTATGGATTGGGCCCATTAATTTCAATGGAGCTGCACTGATTTTCACCAGCTGGCCCCTTATGCCTCAAAAGAGTGCCTATGAATAAAAGGTTATATTTTTATATAACCCCCCCCCCACACACACACACACACAAGTGAGCACAATGCTATCTTCCTTGGGAAGAATTTAATGGGGTGATTTGTTTGTTTGTTTTTAATCTCAAGGTGACTTACTGCCTGTGTTTCTGTAATGAGATGTGGACGCCTGACTTCAATAGCTTTTATTAGTGGCAAAATACAGTCAGCAATCAATTTTTGTAATTGACTAGAGAATGTAATTTACCCTGTAGTCTGCTTGGAAATGATGCTTTTATTGAGGAAAAGGGGAGGAATGGGAAGGAATAACTGGAAGTAGGACTGGAGAAGGCCTTTCACGCAATGTGAAACAAGCTGACTGGAGTGGAGGGCAGCAGCCTGTTAGACGTTGTTAAACTTTCCCTCTGTGCACTTTGAACCCCCTGTGTGGCGTGAAGCCAGCTAGCACCCCTGGCTCTGGCCTGATTTCATGGCTGCTGAGTCCAACTCGCAGATGTATGTGGGAAGCCCTCCCAGGGGCAGCTACATAGAGCATGCATGGCCACTAAAGTGCCACACTGAAGTCCAGGACTGCCCCAACTGGAGAATGGCCTCAGGGAGGCAATTGCAGATGCAATGGCTTCCTATACTCACTGCCTCAGCCAAAGCCCATTGACAGCAGGGTCCATGGGAGGAGGGGGGTTCCTCCTGGATTGAACGGGTCTGTTATGCCAAAGAGAACGGTCCAGCATTGGAGCTGTTAGGCTGGACAGAAGATGGTACCCATATGAGTAAAAACTGCCCAGAAGCTCACAACCCCACACCCTGGCAATCCCCCGGGTACATCACAGGACAGGACAGAGGCCAGGTGGCAAGAAGGGCTACCTGGAGTGGGGACTGAAGTGGGATGTAATGTAAATCTGTTATATCCCTGGTTTTGTTAGCACACTAGGTATTAACAATCAAACAGGCCACCTCTTGACTGATCGATTTCTAGAGGAGAGGGAAGGCGTGGTTCACAGTAGATTACAGGAGTATCGGAAAGCAGGGAATAAATTTCCCCTGCACATTTAACTAGTGTCAGGTTTGCAGTGTTTAAATTGCAGATACCATATTATCGGCCTGTCCCATGCTGTGCAGCTTTAACATTGTACCTTTCTCCTGAGTTACTTCTTGCTAATGATGCCACAAATGCATGCAGGTAATGAGCTAGAGAGCGACTTTACACACAGGGGTGAGCAAAGGGGTGCTGTCTCAACTGTTCCATCCCAGCAGTAGCCGTGCGTCTTAGCACCTCTCGGACACAAAATTCCTCCCTGGCATTGAGGACCGGGATAATAATTTATTACTGCCTCATAACAAAACTATCACCCCGTAACTCCAGTCCAGCTCCTCCCCTCTGCCTCTGCTGGCTCCTGAGTAGTGCGCTCACTTAACCCATTCCCTACACCTCCCTCAATGCCTTCTCCTGGGAGTAAGTAGATGAATGTCTTGTCTTATTTACTCTTACACCCTTGGACCTCAAGACTGGTGAAAAATTGATATTATTGGTGAAGTGACTGAAATGAAAAATCCCTCCAAACTTAATTTTGGGTCAACCTAAAATGATTTTTTTTCTTTTCTTAAAAAAATAAAATGTTTGGGGTTAAATGAAGAAGTGGTTTTGTTTGGACCAGAAGCAAGTGTGCTGTGTTGGTCTCATTTTGTGTGTTTGTTTTTTTAATTACAATTAAATATAGCACAATTTCTAAATAAAATTCAAAATGTTTAGAAAATGTCACAACAAAGTGTTTTTTCCCCCAGTCTCTTCCCCCAGTTCCCCCCCCCTTTCTTTTTTTATTTAAACAAATCTGTTAGCTGAATTTGACCCAACTTCATTAATAGTTTTGGCCAACTCACAACTGCTCTTTTTTTTTTTTTTTTGGCAAGTAAATTATTGTCCAAATACACCACCCAGCTCTGGTTCTTTCCTGCCCTTGCTCAGGTCCACAGTCTGAGTCAGATCTAGCTCTGTTCTAATTCAGGGCTCAGTTCTGGCACATGTACCTTGAACTACTTGTGGGGGAGAGGGCAAGATATTGTACAATATGGGCAAAGGCAGCAGAATCAGGCCTTCCATGTTAATTGAACACGTATTACATGAAGGGCCTGATTCTGCATTCTTAATTCATCCAAAACTCCCAGTGAAGTCAGTTCCAGCTCCTGATTAGCATCAATCAAAACCCAGTAACATTGACACTGTTTCTACATAGTCAACAACACACAAGCGTACACCGAGTGTTGCAAGGATGTATTTTAAAGCAAACCAAAACTTGACTGAAAAGGCTTAATCAACCTGAAGAGAGTAAAACCACGACAAATTTAATTTTGAAATCTGTGATTAATGCATTTTTCTGTTATAAATGATGTACCAATTTAATACATTCCTAAATTGTGTCTTGACTGTCTTAAATAGCATTCAATTGTCTCTCTGTAAACATACACTTCAAATGTCAGATGAATTTAATATTTCATGAAGGATAATAGACATCTCTAACATCAAAGGGCCTGATTCTCCACTCCCTCCTAGTATATCTTCACCAGATCTTCTGCGGATGTAAGTGGCCATAGCTCCATTCAAGTCCATGGAGCTACCCCAATTTACACCAGCTGAGAGCCTGACCCAATGATTTCCAGAGTTACAATGGAATATTTTAGGTTTTGTTTTGAATGTCTTCCTTAAAAAAAAAAAAAATTAGAGCTGGTCAAAAACTGGAGTTTCCATCCTATTGCAAATTCCCTTATTTCGATATTTGTTCTGGACCTGAATTTTTCACAGAACAGGAATTTCTGAAATGCTCCAGTTCAGAGACGTTGCAACATTGCCTCATGCCCAGAGTCTGCTTTGGGTTCCCTAACCAACTACATCTCACAAGGTTTACTGCTTGTAAGATGCCTGCAGTGTCCAAAAAAGGGCATTATGGCGGGATGTGGCTTTCCTTTCTTTTGTATGATGTTTGAAAAGCAAGAGGCTGAGATTATAAGTGAACCTTGAGATTCGAAAGCTTCTGGGGTAGCTAGGTTAATCCCTGTTCTGACACCATTGTAGGTGTGAATAGGGCAGTGTCACATAGTTTGTACCTCACCACAGTCACAATTTGGTGATTCTTTGATTTTTCCATTGGTGGAGAAGATACAACACCTTCTGCGTGTTGTCCGAATGCAGTTGAGTGCAGTCTCCTGCCTCTAGGGAAGGCAGAATCCTAGGACTTCTTCTGTTGGATCTTCAATCAGGTCTTTGTTTGGGACATCACAAGGAGACCACGACTCAAGCCAGTGAGGGCTGGTGTCCTTTCCGTTGGCCTGTAATGTTGACACATGTATCCACAAAGACTTCTTGTAGTGCAAGGAATCAATGTCTTGAGTCCATAGAATTGTTGCAATTGTTGGATAGGTCCTCACTGTTGAGCTGCATACTTTGCAGTGAGGGCCCTATTTGAAGGAAGGTTTGGTCCTGACACAGCCATTATTGCCATTCCTTTTCTGACGGGAAGGTCCTTTAAGGGTATCCAGTTGCTGATTTGATGACATTCATTGTGCTTTCGCATGTAGAAGGAGATTGCATGAAGGCTGTCATCTCCTCCCCTGGGGGCGTAACAAAGACACACCAATAGAAGCAGTCTTGTGTGGCCACTCTGGGGAGTGGGAGGATAGAAGTCTTCAACATTGTCTTGGTGAGGATAGGCTTGTTGGAGATGTCCTGGGTGATCATGTCGGCAGCGCATGGTCACATAAAGGGAGAGTCAACATTGACACCAATGTCTATGGGTTCAGGGCTGGGTTGGCACCATGGGATGCTGAAAGCGGTTTGTTGGAAACACAGTTGGGAGCAGGGCTTGGTCCTCAGTGACTTTTGAGGAAGTTCGGAGCATAGATAACTAGAATTGCTATTGGAAACCATACAGCTGGTACAATCGTAACCAGAAGCATCATGTTACGAAATCCTGGGCCAGATCCTCAGCTGATGTGAAGTGTGGTAGCTCTATTGAAATTAGTGGCACTATGCCACTTAACACTAAGGAAGGAACTGGCCCTCTCATTTTAGCTTGACTGATGACCACTTTGTATGTTTTGTTAGGACAGTAGAGAGATGAGGGGTGAGACAATATCTTTTATTGGACCAAATTCTGTTGGTGAGAGAGACAATCTTTTGAGGAACACAGAGCTCTTCTTCATGTCTAGGAAAGGTACTCAGTGTCACAGCTAAACACAAGGTTGAACAGATAGTTTATTATAAGTAGTTTGCACATATTATAGGGGACCATTCAAGGTGAAGTAGCCTGTTAACACCCTGTAGTCATAGGACAAAAAGGGAGGTCAGTGGGTTACAGATTGTTGTAATAAACTATAAATCCAGTGTCTTTATTAAGACCTTGATTTCTAGTGTCTAGCAAAGTTATGAATTTAAGCTCCCAAGCTCCTCTTTTGAAAGTGTCGTGAAGCTTTCCTTTGAGGATGGAGAGGTCAGATATGGAGTGATCACTTTGTGAAAAGTGTTCACTCAAGGGTGATAGGGTGTTTTTGTTTTTTATCATTTTCCTGTGAGTTCATTTGAGAACATAGGGATTGTCTGGTTTCACCCACATAGTTGTTGTTACAGCATTTAGTGCTCAGAATGAGGCACACCACATGCTGTGACAGTCACTTGTAGGACCCATGGATCTAGAAAGGGGTGTTGATCATTGTAGCAGTGGAGATATGGGTCCAGGTTTTACATCAGTTGTTCTGGCAGCATCTGTTGCTGCTTTGAGTTGGTGTGTCCTGGTCTGTGGGGAGCTTGCTTCTGATGATGAGCATGGAGAAGTGTGTGTGTGGGGGGTTGTTTGAAGGCCAGAAGAGGGGGTTCAGGAAAGATTTCTTTCAGGATAGGATCCCCACTGAGTATGGTTGTAGTTGTTTGATACCCCATATGAGTTCCAGTGTGGGGTGGTAAGTGACAACAAGGAGTGCACAGTCAGAGGAGGTTTTATTCCTGTATTGAAGCAAGTTTTCTTGGGGGTATTTTGGTGACTCATTCCATAATACAATCTACTTCTCTGGTGAAGAGTCCTTGTTTGGTGAAAGCAGTTTTAAGTGTGTTAAGCTGTATATCCAGGACTTTCTTCTTGGAGTATTTTCTGTTGTATCTGAGTTCCTGGCTGTATATAACAGATTTTTTGGTGTGTTTGGGATGTCTACTGGATCTAGTAAGGAGAGTGTGGCGATTTGTGGGTTTCTTGTATACAGTTGTCTGTAGGGTTCCATTGTTGAAGTGGACCATGGTGTCTAGGAAGTTGATGCTAATGTGGATCTGTTCCAGAGAGAGTTTAATGGACTGCTGGTGATTGTTAAAATTGTGGTGGAAATCTGAGGGAGTTTGTCCTCTGTGCAGAGGATGAAAATGTTGTTGACATGGTTCATGTATATCATTGGTTTTGTGGTGCTTTTGGATAGTAGTTGTTGTTTTTTCAGAAGCTACAGTGCACAAGGAAACAAATACCATTAAGCATCCATTTACATCGATGTGAAGATTGATTTCTTAAATTTAAAGGGGGAAAAGACTTGACTGTGGGATTTTCATAGCCCACTTGTTTTTGGTATCTACCCTCTACTTTACCTGGTGGCTAAGTACATGGCAATAATAAATGAAGATAGATAACCTAGGGGGAACATAATTGCACTGTAGAATAGTTCAGCCAAACTTTATTTTTCAAGCAGTTACAGAAGAAGCTTCTAAACTTAATATGACCTAGAAACTGCAAATTACCCAATACTCCCAGCAGCCCTAATTAGTGGGCGAAACTGAGCATTTTACCACAACCTTCAAATCATCTCTTTGAATTCTCTCTTTGCTTCTATGTCTCACGAGTTTCCCCAAGTGTTTTGCTTGTCTCATTTCATATAGTTAATGAAACAACTCAATCAAGGAGCTGACTTCGTACGTGAGCAGATTTAGCCTGAATTCTAAAGGGCTGGAATTGAAAATAACTTTCCTACTCTTTGTCTTCCTCCTTTTAAAACTGGGCATTTGGTCCTCTTTTAACGAACACAGTTTGTCAGGTTTGAAAGACTGCATCCTCCCTTTTCCTCAAGGGATACTTTCGTCCGATACCTCAGATGGAATTCATGAGAGCAGTTATGTAAAATGGGATCCCCAAGTGATTCAAACCTAATAGCCACAGAGTCGCCTCTTGAGTTTTATTGCTCCTGTGCAACCCCACCTTGTGTGATGTGGGACCTGGCTTCATGCCCTGTGTCAGATCTTGTGACTAAGATGCAATTCACACTTGTCATCACTGCAGTGGCTCTGGAATTGAAATACATTTCCAACTATGTATCTGTAAAACAAGAAGCAAGAAGTTTAGCCCTGGGAATAACAAAATCATGCTTAGCAAACATTTTGTTTCAGGTCAGTTTGACCCAGATCAGCATATTTGGTTTTATTAAATTGATCCAAACTGTTTCATTTTTGAATCAGTTAAAAAACCAAAATATTAAACAGTGCACCCAGCTTGGTCAGCTGGGCCTGTTTTTCACTGTGGGAAACATAGTCCTCCAGGGATCCTGGCTCACAGAAGACTATGGGGGACCAAACTGCAGCTCTCACAAGGCAATGCACTAGGGAAATGCAGCTTCATGTTGATCTGAGTTGAAAAGGGAATCTTGAGTCAAACAAACACAACGAAATGCTGAGATTTTAGGAATGTCTAAATGTTTTTGCTAGAAAATGTCGAAACAAAACAGATAGATTTGTGTTGATGGCCCACCAAGGATACTTAGCTCTCACAATGGGCAATAGAAGAAACTCATTCTGCCCACATAGCTCTTCCTGTGGACACCTCAGCAAGAATATGGGCAATGGCTACCCACTGTGAGTCATCAAGCCATGTAAGGACATGTGATATGCTCATATGACCCTGGACTCCATCTTGGGCCAGTAACTTTCCGTGCACCTGGGCTGTAAGCTTTGTTTGAGACAGTAAATTTCCATGCACATGGGAGAGGGTATAATATACCTCTGAGATCTCCATGTGCCTTTTTCCTGCCCTGACTTTCTGGACTGTGGATTTACAACTTAAAGGAGCATATTGGACTATGGACAGAGAGCCTTCCAATCTTTTGGAAATTACCAGAGAAACTTTACAAGCCAGCAGTCTATAACATCACTGCTAGAAATCTGATCTAAGGACTTCGCAATTATTTGTATGCATAGGATCTATTAACCATTATTAACTCTCTTTTTTTCTTATTAAACCTTTAGTTTTTAGTTACTAAAGGATTGGTATCAGCATGATTAGTGGATAAATTCTGAGTTATATTGACCTGGCTAAATGCCTCATCTCTTGGGATTAGAAGAGCTCTACATGTGATTAAATTGGTTTTCAGTACTACTCCCCACAGAGTCCAGTGTCTAGATAGTGAGATGAGGGCTGGGATACCTAAGGAGACTGCTTTTAGCTCCTTGTTAACCAATGTGGTGAGACAGAAGTTTACTTTTGCTACTGGCTTGGTATAATCTAAAGAGAGAATAACCATCTGTCTGGGGGGAGTCTGCCCTATTTCTCAGCATTTTTGTCCTGAATTTGGCATCCTCAGCTGTGACCCCCTGAGGCACGATGAAACCCCTTCCCCCACCCCCCTACCCTCCCAAACTGGGTGGCATTGTGACCTGCTGTTTTGGGTTGCAGTGTCACTCACTGGAATGTGGTCCACCAGATGGCCAGGCCATACCTGAGTGGTGTCATGCTAAATTAAAGTGAGTGGTTCAATTGGATGCACCGTGTGAAATTTCTGAGGGCGCCCCTGCTTATAACCATCTGTAACACCTTCTACGTATGTAGTATTCAGACTGGTCCAAAGTGTTCCGTTAAAACTTTTTAAAAACCAGAAAATTGGATTTTTTTATTCAATAAAATTTATAATGGAAAATGTCTGCTTTTGACTTTTCCTCATGGAAACCAAACCTCCATAAACCAAAAAGTTTTTAGTGAAAACTTAGATTTCCTAGGGGAATGTGACGGAATCACTTCAGGTCTCATGGCAAGTTGATACATGGACTCCAATTGGGTCAAATCAACAAAGATTTATTGCAGTGAGCTGTCCCCATCCAGGGAGGAAATGAGCCACTGTCCATCATGGTCAGACACCAAACTTAAGCGGGGCTTAGACAGGGCAACAAACTCAGTCTCCTAGGTCCCAAAGGAAAACATATTAACCACAGGAAACAACCCAAATCTAAAAGTCCCATGCCAGGCTTACCTACCCTCAGGGAGGCTCTGGCATCCAACAGTCTCTGATTGGCCCTGGCCCCTGCTAGGCCTTCTTTCAAGGAGCTAGCACAAGATATATACCCCCTGTCGCATTTGGCCACTACAGACCTGGGCTTTGCCCCCACTTAACTATTTCTTCCAGGCTTGACACCTCTTGCAGGTGTAGCAGAGTGGACGGCTCTCTTCAACCCTTTTTGGTCAGCGTGGAGTCTGCCCACCTAGTTACAGGTGGGGGAATGACCCACCCATTTTCTAGCCAAGATCATAACATCTATTGATCATTTATTAACCCTTTATAAACCAATTACACGTGCCCTTTGTCTGGTTAAAAGAACAAGATACCTCTCATCACCCATTTCTCCGATCCATCCTTCACAACAGTGCTGCACTACTCAGTCATCCCCTCTCCTTCTACCCCAAGGAGCAGCGACCCCACTCCCTTGTGGGTGGAAGAAGGGATGGGATGGAATTGGCTGGGTTACAAGTACAATGTCCTTCAGCTGGACATGAGTCCCAACCACTCCTCCCTCTGTCTGTTAGAGGAGCGTAGAAGAGAGACAAAAAATGCTAGCTAATGCAGATGCAAAACAAAGGAACAAAAATATCTGATAAAAGTAACACTAATTAAAATACTGGAATCCTGCTCTTGACATCCTTGAGCACAGCAGCGCTGAGCCTCTCTCCACCATGGCGTCTTCATGGATGGTGTGAAGGCACAGTAGGAAGTTACATTTCATGTGTAAGTGTAGAGCCTGGTGCATGACAAAAGCATTGAGAGCATCCTATAAGAGTGCCACCTATCTAGTCTGGCTTCAGGCTAGCTGTTGCTGCCTCAGTTTCCCTCACTCAGGTTGGATCTACCTACCTTCTGGCCTGGTTTAGGTGCTTCAGTGACTTGACCCTCTAGCTAACACATTAAAGAAAAACTCCACCCCTCCTAAGAGATCACAAAACACATCCACTAACAACCAGCCCTCCAACACAAAGCGTTCATCACCCCAGTCTCAGCCATGATCCACCCCATCCTTCCTGAGGATCTATCTTTGCTTTTCAACCCCTCCTGGGCTCCTTTGAGTCTTTCCATGCTCTTTACCAAGCAGCAACTCCCAGAACTTCCTATGTGGACTATCCCATCTTTCCCTTTGGTTTGCCACGGGCTTATCTCTACCCCTGGAGGCCAGGCAAGTCATATGGCTAAATAAGGCATGTGACTCTTATTCTCTCCAGCTGGGGAGGTGAGCTAGGTGCATCACAGGTGGGGCTGGACCATTCTTCCCTTAAAGGTCCAGTCACTTTGTGACATATCTACTGGAACAAGTCAAAAATGTGAGCAAGTGCAAATGGGCACTCTATACTATAGATATTATGCACCTGCTCCAGGGGCTGAGCTGGGTGTGGGGAAAGAGTTGCACAAACCCACAGGCCCTGCAACTCTCAGTGCTGTACTTGGTGCTCTGTGCTCTTGGGAAGCAGGAATAGCATGGGTGCGCTCCACCATTGTAGCAGGCCCTGGTTGTGTCACATGAATGCTACTCACGATGGCGGTGCCATTCTCTAGTGTAGGCAAGGGCTAGCTCTCTCATTTCCTCTTCACGTTTCCATATAGTAGCCTACAAGTATATTCCTTTCCAGCATCTCCCTCCCTAGTACCTCAGGCCTGGGGTCCGTGTCTATAGCCACCAGAGTGTGCAGCCTACTGGTGATTTAGACTGTTGGCCCAAAGTAGTTTGTGACAAGAGCTGTAGTTCTGGATCACAACATGTTCGCAGAGGTTGCGGATTGATAACAACATGGTTACAATCTTCTGCCTCCAGTCTCACAAAACCCACAGCCAGATGAGCGATTAGAGAAATCTCTGCAGGCCCAGAGTTCGGCGCTGGCTCTGACTTTACATCACCTGAAACAAATTTACCCATAAAAGAGATGCCAGGTGTCTGCAGTGCATCCCTCCGACAGACAAGAGGGAGTCTTTACTTGATGCCACTTTAGCTGGTGCTGGTGCCCTGCTGCTCTTTGCATACAAATCCCCTTCTCCCATCCCCACCCCTATACACGCATAGACACCTCCCATCTACCTGTGATGGATGAATGGACACAAGCCAATTAAATGCGGGTGGCGTACGTGCCACAAGGCTATAAGCCCTGTAATGACCACAGCGTACAGTGGCTCCTTTAGGATTGGACCCTCCTGGAAGCAGGCAGGCCAGTGAAATGACAAAGAGCCATCAGGAAGAAAAGGTCCCCACTAGGCAGCTCCTTGAGCAAGCTGGATGCCTGTGTGACTCTCCAAGGACTCAATGACTCATTAGAGCCCCACAGGGATGCTGGTGTCCCATGGGAAGTAGCAGAGCTTTCCCTCCTACTCCATCCAGCTCTGGGGAGGGTCAGTCATGAATGGTGAGACTGAATGGCATCATTGTCTGGGGAGCCATTGGGGTCAAAGCAGCAGCCACTCTTCCAGGTACTCTGACGTTACTTCAGTCAGCCAGCCAGGAAGAGGGGGCGATGGTACACGAATAGGGGGCAAGCCCATTGGATTGAGACTGTGTCTCTCCCACTGCAGTCTTGGCACCGCGTCCTTCCCCTGTTCAAGGTTACTGGAAGACTTCCATTGTCTTCAACGGGAGCAGGAGCTGGGACTCTGATGAAATATTTCACAGCTTTGTGAGTGGCCTGGAGTCCCTCATAGGGGCTGGAGGTTGAGGAAAATCTCTGGACTCAGGGAGACTTCCTCCTGCAGGACCTTGTCCTGGCCAAGGTACCCATGATTACACTCTCTGCTCCAGAATGTGATGAGTAGATAGAGAACATTTCCTTCTCTGTGGTAACTTCGGTATTCTTGAAGCCAGTTGGTCACTCATTCTGTCCTAGTTCTCTGCCCCCCCAATTTGGTCAGGAAATAAACTGGGGGGGAAGAGGGAGAGGGCTCAAGGCTCCTGGGATGAAATCCTGATCCCACTGAAGCCATTTGCTGGTATGGGACCAGGATTTCACCCCTGGGGGATGTAGCTAAATCTCCCTAGGTGCTACATCTTGGTGTCTCCTGGATATTCTGTGGGATTTTCCCACATGGAATTTGACCTTTTAATCTCTCTTTCTTTTTTACAAAAGTTTCCAAAGGCCTTAAGGTGACCCCTTGTCCCTTATTTTAAGGGACTGTCCCCTGTTTCTTTGATCTGTCCCTTTGGGTGATGACTCATCCCTTATTTTAATACTATAATACATACCATTTTAAACATTCAGTGGAAGTTTGTGATAATTGCACTGTCTACTCGAGGGCAACAGAAATATACACTTGAGAGAAAAATACATCATATGCTAAGGAAAATGATCTTCCCCCTAAAATGTCCCTTAAAATAGAGCATTGCCCCTTATTTTTCATGTGGTTTTCCCTTATTTCCATCCAACAAAGGTGGTTACCCTCAGAGGCTTTGACCGGCAAAGTGACAGAGAGCTACTGGCTAAGCACAGAAAGGTTCCGAAGTCGCTGTTAAGTATTTATAAAATAAGGAACTCTTCACCCCTGTACTGCCTCATTCTGTAAGTGGCTGTGTCTAGCTGAATTTTCATGTGTAATAACTCCCTAATATTTGATCCTCAAAGATGCTTTGGGCTCCCTGTAAATCCCCATGAGCAACAGAACTAGGAGGCATAAATATACACTCCAATGAAATCAGTTCATAACTACTGAGGTTATATTTATTGAATGTGTTTGTGTTCATGCTGCTGCTCGACCAAGGAAGTGAAGCACTTGGATTGTTACTGTACCAAGTGTCAGAGTAGCAGCCGTGTTAGTCTGTATCCGTAAAAAGAACAGGAGGACTTGTGGCACCTTAGAGACTAACCAATTTATTTCAGCATAAACTTTCATGAGCTACAGCTCACTTCATCGGACGCGTGCACTGTATTTTCCACTGCATGCATCCGATGAAGTGAACTGTAGCTCACGAAAGCTTATGCTCAAATAAATTGGTTAGTCTCTAAGGTGCCACAAGTGCTCCTGTTCTTTTTACTGTACCAAGACTGCCACCTAGCGGTGACCAAGGACTTCTGCACTCCACGCATTGCCACAGTGAGAAATGTTTGCTGAACATAGAGTACTAAAGAGCTCAGTATAAGACCTTTTCTCAACACCGGCGTTGTGAGCAGAAATGTTTCTCTGCTTTATTCCGTTGGCACACCCTTTTCAGCTTTTCTTTACATGAGAAACCGTAAGGGTGTGTCTAACCCCTCCCCTCCTCCAGCCGATGAAAGGGTTAATGTGGCCTTCAAAGGCCAGCTGGCCGCTGGAGGGATGAGTCCCAGCTGGGAGAGAGCTGAGTGGTTAGTATAAAGGCAGGGCATCTGGCGCAGAAAAGGGCTATAAACAGAGACTGAAGTGCTGCTCCCCACGGTTATGAGAGGGTCAGTGGAGTAGTCGTATTTAGCCTATTAACTGGTCACGGTGGGTTGAATGACAATTTATATCTATTGGCTAGACACAGCAGTGGATTATGTAACACAGGTAAGGTTAAAAAACCCAGCTGATCACCTGAGATGGGAATGCAAAGAAGAGCTCTTCATGAAGAATTGAGATGCATTATGGTGACGGACAGTGCTACGAGGGGTTTAGTGAGTGTCAGGAAAGTGGGGAGACACTAAAAAAGCTCTGCTAGGTTGTTGTAAGGAGACAGAGCAGGGTAAGAGAGTGTAGTGGCACGAGTGTATGAGGAAAATAGCAGGTGGTGCTTATAGACTCAGGAGATGAGTCTGCTTCACCATAAAGCACAGAAAGAGGAAATGGGCTGTAGGAAGAAACTTTGTTGCTGTTGTTCTCTGGAACGAGATAATGAAGAGACTGGGAGGGTTGAGGAGGCTGCTTGGGGGAACTCCTCTTCTGAGTTGCAACGTTAAGGGGCCAGGAGAGAGAGAGAGAGAGAGAGAGAGAGAGAGAGAGAGAGAGAGAGAGAGAGACCAGCCACTGGGATGGAGCAAACTTGGTGGTGAGGGGCCCCAATAATAGGGCAGGATCTGGATTTCCAGGGGGAGAGTCCTGGGACATGTTCAACTGAGGAACAGAGAGGGATGAAAAGTCAAGCCCGAGGAGGGCAGAAGGGGGCTTATGTTTATATTTTTGGTTTGGGACTTATTAGGGGTGCTAGGGAGAGCTCTGTGAGTCCTGGCTCTGAGAGAAGGGTGAACTTCAAGAGGCCTTGGGAAAGGCTTGCTAGTAGGCTTGGTACGAAGGAGTCCAAGGAAGTAGCAGCAAGGAGTCTGGAGGTCTGAACTGAGACTGCCTGTCCTAGGTTTCCTGGATTGGAGCCTAGTAGAGAGGCTGGGCCTGGATTCCCCTACCAGACACTGGGAAGGTGACATGAAACTCCTCACAAGGGAATATGGCAGCCCTGGGGAAAGTGTGTATGAATTACTGGGCCCAGCTTCAACAGCAGCAGACTGGATGGAGCAGTCAGAAGTTGGTTAGTTGTTGGTTTTTTGTTACCCCGGAAGGGCTGTGACTAAACCTTGACTTGGTTGGAGGGCCGAGTCAGGAGAAAAGGTGGACTGGAGTGGCACTCGGCAGGGGGCACTAGATGTGGAAGAGCTGCCACACCACATGCAGCTGCAAGGGGGCACTCCTAGGAGTAAGTCCACCCTTCTACAATAACACTTTCAATAAGCAACCAGAAATTCCCCTGACGTACCGCCCATGTCAGGCTAGGTAGATTTGTATTACTATGCAGGTCAGAGCAAAGAGTATACACAAAACAGTATACAAGAGAGTAATGCCTGCAGGAATTGTGGATGCCAACAATGCCTGGTTCAGTTTCTGCATCCATTTCCACTGGTGTCAGTCTGGAATAACTTCCTTGAAGTCAGTGGTTGGTCTCCTAAAGGGCCATGTTTAAATTGTAACTAAACAGCCCAGCTGCAAGAGAGAAAATATAGGGCCAGAGCCTAATGTCACATCACTCGTATATCAAGAGTCAATAGACTATTGAAGACAGTGGAGCTATACTGATGTCAAACTGGTGTAAGTGGACTGAGAAGCATACTCATGGGGACAAGCATATCCTAGTGTAACACTATTGGACTTGCACCAGGGATGGTTTTGGCTGACATTCCCATGACCAATCTGGAGACTGTCCAGGATCTCAGTGCGGGGCAGTGAGGTCTGTTTGCTGGCCCCACAATGATGACTGGTGGAGATAACAGGCCGTTGGTCCTTCCTGGCAAGAAGACAACAGCAGGTTGGGTCAAATGAGGACTGTGAGGAGACAGAGGGATGCCTGGCCTGATGGGGCCCTCCATAGGTTTAGATAGCTCTGAGATCCTGTCCCTGGTGTCTGACCATGTCGAGACTGGTTGATTATGTGGTTTTACATATACCGGTAGATCTGCTGTGAGCTTGGAGATGGATTTTGGTGCTCGCCAGGCTGGTTTGCAGCATGCCTCCACCCATAGCTTGGCTATGACCACTGTAGGACTTGCAAGATTTGTTAGCTTATTTCCCTTCCTGTCCTAATGTACAGGAGATGGCAATCAATGTTGCCTTGGTTATGCTGGAAGGGGTGGCTCCTGGGAGCATGGTGTCTTATCTGCTACAGCACCATACATGGCTCACAACACTAACCATTCTGACCTCTGCCTCACCCACGTCTGAGGGGGTGGGGGGCTCACTGGTTGGTATGGATCACCGTGCCAGTTATGCAAGGGGAACTTGGTACCACACAGCTTTCTTGGCTTCTGTCCCCGCCAGGTCAGGTGTCTGTGTAGCTCATATGTTGTAACTGAGTGAGTTTCTGCGTGCCATTCAGTACTCCCCGTGTCTTTCCCCAAGCCAGACTTTCCCATGATGGCTATTGTGCGTAATTTCATGCAAAAAGTTTGAAAAACTGAAATTACAAGAATCACAATGTCCTGCCTAAGTGAATTTTAGAAGCTTATCTGCAAGGGAGGGGGAAAATTACTTCCTTGAAATGTAATGGGACATCAATTTCTGGATTAAACAAACTGGCCAAATTTTCCTGGTGAAACATCATGATAATATTTTTATCAGTTTGCTCCAGCCCTTCTATGTAATCACGTTTCCACAGAGGTTTCCAACACCACGTTACCCCATCAGAAAACTTTGCAAGCCTACAGATAACTATCTTGAGGTCACCATGGACATTTGGAATGGGTGTTTCAAATGAGCACAAGGGGAATTACGGCACCTACGGTCAAATTCTGGCCCCACTGAAGACCACAGCAAAACTCCCATGATCTTCAGTAGGGCCAGGATGTCACCCCTAGATCACAACGAAATTCAATAAGAACAGAAGGTCCTGTGAGGCAGCGTGCCTGGTTATTAGACCAGAGGAATTGAGAGCCAGGACTCCTGGGTTCTGAGCCCAACTACTACAAACTCATTGTATGAGCTTGAGCAACTGATTTAACCTCATTAGCTGTCTTTCTCAGTTTACCCATCTGTAAAATGGGAACAATGCTCACCTATATAACAAAGGGGTTGTAAGGCTTAATTTACTGATCTTCGATACAATAGCATTTTCATTCAAGGATCTCCAGGCATTTTAAAAAAACAAAACATTATTATTATAACACAATTTCTCAGGCAGGAAAACAGGCAGTTTTGAGTAATAAAACCCGCTTTCTCTTTTTATTCACATTGGACTTGTGAATATTTACACAAAATCCAATTTTTGGCTCTTGATAATTTCAGCATGATGCCCATTCCTTGGGCCAATCATGGGGGATGGTGGAGTGGGGCTTTTTGGTCATGCACCAGCAGAGATTAGCTCAGTTCTCTCAAAACTTGCTGTGAATCAGGATTGAACTCACATCTGCAGAGATTAAATCAAATGCACATTCAGTGTCCATCTGACCGTATATTGCCAATCTGGGAAAAGGAGCAACGTAAAGATCTAAATTGATAGTGTGATGACCTACAGTACAGAACAATGCTCTTTATCAGATGAATGAGCCGTTAAAGATAGCCATGACTCCAAAAAAATAAAATGTAAGATATAAACGTATATTTTCTCTGCATGCACACTTCTTGTATGGTTCTTCATTTACGTCACACAGATTTTAATATTTATCTCCCCCCGCCCTTCCCCCTTTATAGGCATAAAGATGAAAAGAGAAGCTAGATTCAGTGGTTTTCAAACTTTTTTCATTTGTGGACCCCTAAAAATTTTCAAAGGGAGATGCAGACCCCTTTGGAACACTTGGACATAGTTTGCAGAACCCAGGGCTCCATGGACCACAGGTTCTAGTTCAACCACAAGCTACTGGGCCTGATGCAGGACTTGCTGAGTGAAACTGGATGGCCTGTTCTTTACAGAGGGTCACACTAGATGTACATTATGGTCCTGTGATGGGGATTAAGCCCCATCACCTGTAAGGCAACAGAAATAACCTAATTAGGGATGTTCCACCCTCAGGAGCTGATTAACTGATTGGCTTCTGGCCAGAGGAGGTGGGGCTAGGTGGCATAAGGAGCTGAGGGAGCTCATATTTGGAAGACACCCAGGAGAGAGGCATCAGGGAGAGTTCTCTTTCCCTGGGAGAAGGCCTGCAGGAATGTCTGATAGTTTAGGCTTGTCTGTGGCCAGGAGTGGAGCTACCGGAATGGGGTTAACTCCTGCAGTAGGGCTCCTAAAGCGGGGGAGCCCTGGGCTAGGGTTTGTGAAACCCAAGAATGAGGTAGAAGCCCATGAGGGACAGAAAGTTGAGTGAGAGGGTACTTAGACTTGCTGCAGGGAAAAGCTTGGGTGGCCAGCACCCTGGTGATGAGGGGAGAACTGGAGGCAAGTCCAGGAGGAGCCAAGGGCTGGCTGTTTGGAGGTGCACCCAGGAGGGGTAAGTTTTAGGACTCAACCCAAGAAGGGTCCTGAACAGTGTGTGACTTGGCTGGAGGGCTGAGCCAGAGAAACCCTGCAAGGGAGTCCAGAGAAGAGACTGGCTGGGACTTAGCCTCATGGCTGAGTACATGGGTGTCAGAAGGAGTGTGAGGCAAGTCCCCTGCAACGCTACATCTGGGCATGAGGGGGTGCCCCAGAGGCAAGAATCTGTGGTTGTACCTCTACTCTGGTTTTAACTCTATGAATCACTTGTGGCACCCCATTAAAGTATATATGATGCAATTAAATCCCTGAATGACATAGATTTTCATAAAGCCACCAAAAGGCATCTTCCTGACTTCAGGGCTATACCATGTCAAATTTCAAGATCCTGCTGTGTACTATGGAGGTGGAAGATGTATTTATTTTTATAATAGAACACATTAGGCAATGTAAATATATGTGCATATTCTGTTAGGAGGGAGGAAGTGCTGGCATTTGACTTTAAGAGACACATTTGCACTTCCAATCTTAATTTTTATGTTTTAACTTGAAAATCCATTAAAGATTTCCTCTGCTGTTTACTTTGCAATGGGGACATGATTGAAGAAAAGGGCAGTCTTCACAAACCACTAGCGAAAATAAATACAGATAATGAGTGTGGCTGCACTTGTTTTATAGTATGAAGCCATTTTGCTGCTGTTCTTTAAACTAATTGAATACTTACCTGAAAGTCTTCATTATGAAAAGTGTGAATTGGGAGTGCTTTGTTCCAGGTGAGCCTTGAGTGGGCCTGACTGTTTTAAAAAAACAGTTACCTGCGAACCAGCTGAGTGGCAAACAGCAGAGAGGCTAACAGAGGAAGTTCCCCCGGGGAGAGCCCACTGAGGCTTACATCTTGCTGGCTTCTCTGAGTAGTCACTACAGCTCCTGAGGAAGCTCGTAGAAGGAAGGTAATATGGATGGGGAGCGTTCAGCTGTTGTGACCTGCACTGGATGTGCCGTGTTTGTCTTTCTTCCACAGGACAGAAGCGACTTTGTCTGTACAAAGTGCAAGCTGGTCTCCCTTTTGGAAGAGAAGGTTCAAGGTCTGGAGAAACAAGTATCGACCCTGCGCTGCATAAGAGAAACTGAAGATTTCCTGGACAGACATCAGGATATACTTCTACGGACACAGTGTTCTGAAGATTCAGAGCAGGCTGCACAGTGGGGACAGGAGGACGGTGAAGACATCTGGCAGCATGTGTCCTCCAGAAGAAGAAAGGGGAGCATCCATGTACCAGCAACACAGATACAGGTAAGCAACCGTTTTCATGTTCTCTCCACAGGTACTAATGCGGAGAGTGGACTAGATGATACATCTGAAGGAAGGGAACAGAAGGAGACTATGCCCATTGGAAGGCATGAGATGCACTGTCCTAGGGATGGGGGTTCCACGACCACCGCTCCCAAGAGAAGGAGGCGGGTGGTGGTGGTCGGGGACTCTCTCCTCAGGGGGACTGAGTCATCTATCTGTCACTCCGACCAGGCAAACTGAGAAGTCTGCTGCTTGCCAGGAGCTAGGATCCACGATGGGATGGAGAGACTGCCGAGACCTCATCAAGCCCTCGGATCGCTACCCCTTCCTGCTTTTCCACGTGGGCACCAATGATACTGCCAAGAATGACCTTGAGTGGATCACTGCAGACTACGTGGCTCTGGGAAGAAGGATAAAGGAGTTTGAGGTGCAAGTGGTGTTCTCGTCCATCCTCCCTGTTGAAGGAAAAGGCCTGGGTAGAGACCGTCGAATCGTGGAAGTCAACGAATGGCTACACAGGTGGTGTCGGAGAGAAGGCTTTGGATTCTTTGACCATGGGATGGTGTTCCAAGAAGGAGGCGTGCTAGGCAGAGACGGGCTCCACCTAACGAAGAGAGAAGATCATCTTCGCAAGCAGGCTGGCTAACCTAGTGAGGAGGGTTTTAAACTAGGTTCACCGGGGGAAGGAGACCAAAGCCCTGAGGTAAGTGGGGACGTGGGATGCCAGGAGGAAGCACGAGCAGGAGAGCACAAGAGGGGAGGTCTCCTGCCTCATACTGAGAAAGAGGGACGATCAGCGAGTTCTCTCAAGTGCCTATACACAAATGCAAGAAGCCTGGGAAACAAGTGGGGAGAACTGGAAGTTCTGGTACAGTCAAGGAATTATGATGTGATTGGAATAACAGAGACTTGGTGGGATAACTCACATGACTGGAGTACTGTCATGGATGGATATAAACTGTTCAGGAAGGACAGGCAGGGCAGAAAAGGTGGGGGGATTTGCACTGTATGTAAGGATGCAGTATGACTGCTCAGAGCTCAAGTATGAAACTATAGGAAAAAACTGAGAGTCTCTGGATTAAGTTTAGAAGTGTGAGCAACAAGGGTGATGTCGTGGTGGGAGTCTGCTATAGACAACCGGACCAGGGGGATGAGGTGGACGAGGCTTTCTTCCAGCAACTAACGGAAGTTACTGGATCGCAGGCCCTGGTTCTCATGGGAGACTTAAATCACCCTGATATCTGCTGGGAGAGCAATACAGCGGTGCACGGACAATCCAGGAAGTTTTTGGAAAGGTTAGGGGACAATTTCCTAGTGCAAGTGCTGGAGGAACCAACTGGGGCAGAGCTCTTCTTGACCTGCTGCTCACAAACCAGGAAGAATTAGTAGGGGAAGCAAAAGTGGATGGGAACCTGGGAGGCAGTGACCATGAGATGGTCGAGCTTAGGATCCTGACACAAGCAAGAAAGGAGAGCAGCAGAATACAGACCCTGGACTTCAGAAAAGCAGACTTTGACTCCCTCCGGGAACTGATGGGCAGGATCCCCTGGGAGAATAACATGAGGGGGAAAGGAGTCCAGGAGAGCTGACTGTATTTTAAAGAATCCTTATTGAGGTTACAGGGAAAAACCATCCCGCTGTGTAGAAAGAATAGTAAATATGGCAGGCGACCAGCTTGGGTTAACAGTGAAATCCTTGCTGATCTTAAACACAAAAAAGAAGCTTACAAGAAGTGGAAGATTGGACAAATGACCATGGATGAGTATAAAAATATTGCTCAGGCATGCAGGAGTGAAATCAGGAAGGCCAAATCACACCTGGAGTTGCAGCTAGCAAGAGATGTTAAGTGTAACAAGAAGGGTTTCTTCAGGTATGTTAGCAACAAGAAGAAAGTCAAGGAAAGTGTAGGCCCCTTACTGAATGAGGGAGGCAACCTAGTGACAGAGGATGTGGAAAAGCTAATGTACTCAGTGCTTTTTTTGCCTCTGTCTTCACAAAGATCAGCTCCCAGACTACTGCACTGGGCAGCACAGCATGGAGAGGAGGAGACCAGCCCTCTGTGGAGAAAGAAGTGGTTCGGGACTATTTAGAAAAGCTGGACGAGCACAAGTCCATGGGGCCAGATGCGCTACATCCGAGAGTGCTAAAGGAGCTGGCGGATGTGATTGCAGAGCCATTGGCCATTATCTTTGAAAACTGGTGGCAATTGGGGGAGGTCCCGGACGACAGGAAAAAGGCTAATGTAGTGCCCATCTTTAAAAAAGGGAAGAAGGAGGATCCTGGGAACTACAGGCCAGTCAGCCTCACCTCAGTCCCTGGAAAAATCATGGAGCAGGTCCTCAAGGAATCCATTCTGAAGCACTTAGAGGAGAGGAAAGTGATCAGGAACAGTCAGCATGGATTCACCAAGGGCAAGTCATGCCTGACTAATCTAATTGCCTTCTATGATGAGCTAACTGACTCTGTGGATGAGGGGAAAGCAGTGGACGTGTTGTTCCTTGACTTTAGCAAAGCTTTTGACACAGTCTCCCACAGTATTCTTGCCAGCAAGTTAAAGAAGTATGGGCTGGATGAATGGACTATAAGGTGGATAGAAACTGGCTAGATTGTCGGGCTCAACGGGTAGTGATCAATGGCTCCATGTCTAGTTGGCAGCCGGTATCTAGCAGAGTGCCCCAAGGGTCGGTCCTCGGGCCGGTTTTGTTCAATATCTTCATTAATGATCTGGAGGATGGTGTGGATTGCACCCTCAGCAAGTTTGCAGATGACACTAAACTGGGAGGAGAGGTAGATTCGCTGGAGGGTAGGGATAGGATACAGAGGGCCCTAGACAAATTAGAGGATTGGACCAAAAGAAATCTGAGGTTCAACAAGGACAAGTGCAGAGTCTTGCACTTAGGACAGAAGAATTCCATGCACTGCTACAGACTAGGGACCGAATGGCTTGGCAGCAGTTCTGCGGAGAAGGACCTAGGGGTTACAGTGGACGAGAAGCTGGATATGAGTTAACAGTGTGCCCTTGCTGCCAAGAAGGCCAATGGCATTTTGGGATGTATAAGTAGGGGCATTGCCAGCAGATCAAGGATCATTCCCCTCTATTCGACATTGGTGAGGCCTCATCTGGAGTACTGTGTACAGTTTTGGGCCCCACACTACAAGAAGGATGTGGAAAAATTGGAAAGTGTCCAGCGGAGGGCAACAAAAATGATTAGGGGACTGGAACACATGAGTTATGAGGAGAGGCTGAGGGAACTGGGATTGTTTAGTCTGCAGAAGAGAAGAATGAGGGGGGATTTGATAGCTGCTTTCAACTACCTGAAAGGGGGTTCCAAAGAGGATGGATCTAGACTGTTCTCAGTGGTAGCAGATGACAGAACGAGGAGTAATGGTCTCAAGTTGCAGTGGGGGAGGTTTAGGTTGGATATTAGGAAAATCTTTTTCACTAAGAGGGGGGTGAAACACTGGAATATGTTACCTAGGGAGGTGGTGGAATCTCCTTCCTTAGATATTTTTAAGGTCAGGCTTGACAAAGCCCTGGCTAGGATGATTTAGTTGGGGATTGGTCCTGCTTTAATCAGGGAGTTGGACTAGATGACCTCCTGAGGTCCCTTCCAACCCTGATATTCTATGATTCTATGCTACTATTGATAGGATCCGTCTTCCATTGGAGTGAAATGGCTCATTTTTTATTTAGGTAGTGCACAAAGCCCCATTGCGTGAATTTTATGACAAGGTCTCATGTAAACCTTTGAGATGTCCAGGAAGGTTGTCAGTCCTTCTGAAATGGTGTCATCCTCAGGCATCTTTGTTGGCCAAAGGCTCCTTTAAAGGTAAAAAACCCTCATTATGAACGAAGGGGCTAACCGTGAACTGCCACCTAAGTAACTTCTGGTTAGCGAATTACTCTTCCGGTGTCTGCGAGGCAAGATGAGCGAGGTAATATCTCGTACCCCACCCTTTGTCTCTCTAATATCCTGGGACCGCCACAGCTACAATTACACAGCATACAGCAATGGAAGTCTTCCATTGCGTAACCTTTTAATGAAGCTGAGAGCCAGTGTTGTTTGGACACCTGCTTTTGGCTCTTGAAATGAGTCTTTTGCTTCTATGTGACTTTGTCCTTTCAAGGTTGACCTTTAAACATTGTCATCTGTTCCCCCACCCCTTTATTGGTTGCTCAGGTGCTTGTATGCTGCATCTGCTGCTCATTGTCAGTTTTAGTTGTAAATTCATTTGGATGTGGGTAGGTCTACACTGCAATCGGGAGGTGTGATTGCAGCACACATGCCCACGTTCGACCTAGCTTTGAGCAAAGCTAGCTTGTGTAAAAATAGCAGTGACACCATGCTTACACCAGTTAGCTCTGCCCATCCAGGACTCTGATATGTTCTCAAGCAGCCACTGCCGAGGGTGACCTGATATTCAGAGCTTTGTCTTATATAGGTACCTTTTAACCCATTTTCCCTCTCCCAATTGTTCACACTTGCTATCTGACCACCGTCCCTCCCGCTGAGGCTTCACTGCTGTTGTTACTTGAACAAGTATTGATCTAGCTAGACAGAAAGCCAAGATTTTCTTCCCAGTTAACCGCTTTCCCACAATTAGATGGCTGTCCTTTTGCAAAAGGAAATAGGCCATTTTTTCTATTTGTTCAGCCATATCTAGTGGAAATGGAATGGCCAAAGTAAAAGATCCGTTTGTTGTGGGTCAAGCAGGTGTGGCAAAATCCTAGTTTTTCCCTCAAGGCTTTTTATGGCATGTAGGGAAAGTGAGCATTTCTTCCGCCATCATTCTGTCTCAAGCCATGGCTGTATATATTGTTGCCTTTCTTTGATCCAAGTGGCTAGTCACATTTCAGGGGCCTCGGGGCACATTCCAGCCAGGGGTAAAAATTGATGATAGAATCTGGCCTTTTCTTTGGTGAAGTCTTGTGTATTTACCAGGAAGGTAAGAGGTTCTGCTTCTCCGAATGCAGGAGGAACAAGAAACAGAAGAATAGTTTCTTAACTTACAACCCTCAACCTGTTTAGCCTGCACCAGACCCAAAACTCTCACCAGCTTTTTCCAGGATCAGACACCATGCCTGAAGGCTGCTGCTTGATTTTCTTGCTCTTTATTTTTTTTTACCTCTGTCTCTCCCAGTTTCCAATCTGCTTTCCTTTCCCTCACACACATACCTTACCCAAAACAATATTCCACAAAATACTCTGCCCATCCAGTGAACTTATCCTAACTGCTATGTTAATAGAAGAGTGCATTCAGACCCGATCTCAGGTGTTTGTGACCCATGCAGTCACCGGGACCTGCCAGTGTAACAAAATGAGTGCCTTACTGGGTCAATCCATGCTCCATCTTGCCCAGTATCCTGTCTCTGACTGTGGCCCAGGTTCCATACATCTAGTCCAGAGCTTTACCCATTGGACCCACCAAAAAGTACACCAATTAAATATACTTGGTCCTGTGCCACCATAGGGGTATTACCCAGAGTTCTTTCAACCCAAAGTTCTTGGTAACTTTCCTCTGTGCAAGGTGGTGTCCGGAAATAAACCAAGGGAGACACGGCCGTCCAGCTGCTAGATGGTTGAGACAAACAGGACCACACAAGAGTGCTTTCACTTAAAGCTATACTTTACTTAGTCTCAAACACTTCTACACATCCGCAACAGGTTAGTAAAACACCCCCAACCCTCAATTACTGAAGTTGGGTGTGGCTCCTGAGTGGCACAGTGACAGTCTTCCGATGGCCAATCTTCCATCTGCCACTGGGGACCACAAGATGTGTCCAGAGTCAAACTTCCTTCCCTTATTCATTGCTATTACAATAACATATCACTCAAAGAAAACTTGTTAAGCAAGCAATTTCACAGGTTAAGCGAGAGGTTTCCTTATGATCGTCGATTAGCCAGATGTGTTTTTTCAGAGTTCGCATGCCTTGAGGCCCTGACAGACGCATCCCTGAGGGCACATATAGAGGAGCTTCTTGTTTTTCTAAAATACATACCTCAGCAATTTCAACAGAGATCTCACCAGGAAGGATGCAGGGTCAAGCTGCCCTTCTGTGGTCACTCAAACCCCCTCTCCTCCTGCCTTGGTCAGGCTAAGGCTACTGCATAGGCCCACTTATGGACTACTGGCTTGGCTACTTTTATCAATAAGCGGTAGTGGTTCAGATAATTTACTGGTCCGCCAAGATCTTCCCGTACGGGGGCTGGAGTAGGTGGCCTCTCAAGGTCCCTTTCAGCCTTGCCTTTCTATGAAAAGGAGAATGAAAATGGATATGCAAAAATGGCATCTCATCACTTGACAGATCTGCTTTCAGAGTCAAGCAGAAAAATGTCCGTACTGCCTCAGTCCTGCTGGCACTGCCAAGCCAGTACTGAAGAGAGCAGGGAGAGCAAGCTAGATTGTACTTTCGCTCATTATCAACAGAAATGCTAACTTAGGCCCCCAATCCAGCACAGCATACCTACATCCTTTGTTTTGCTGGACCAAAGACTAAATTCCAATTGCAAGGACAGACTCTGCCTTCACTTACACTGGTGCAATACCACTGAAGAATGGGGGTGCACAGGCATAACTCAGGACAGAATTTGACCTGCAGGATTGTCACTGTGATTCGTTCACCACCAGAAGCAAAGGATAGACACAGGTAGACACACCCAAAGAGCTCCGCTTGGCTTTCCAGTTGTCATGGTGATCTGCAAGCATTTAGAAACACAATCTTTCAACTTGGACAGTGAGCAAATTTGAAGTGGCAATTGCTGCTGGGTTGCCAATTCCCATGAGTGAAAATCATGGGATCTTTAGTGTTTTTCTGAAAGCCCCTGCTCCTAGAGTTATGTAATTACATGAGAATCACAGCTTTCATCTGTGAAAAGTTTCTAACACTCTCAGTTGCAGAAAGAAGCTTGGAAACGTGAACTGTAAAAGGTTCAAAAACCAGTAGGCAGATGAAAAGATCCTTACTTTGACTTACAAATCATATGAATTTTAATTATAATACATCTGATTTTGGGGGCCTGCCTTGTGATTTTGGAATGCTGGGGTTTGGCATATTGTCACTGAAAACACAGCTGATCTGGAACCCTACTGATTCTTCAGAGAAGAGCTATGCTGTATGCATCACTTACCCACATTTTCTCCCTGAACCACTACGTGTTGATAACAGTAACTTGAAATGGATAGGCGGGAGATTTACCAGCAGTTACATAGTAATTAACACCAGCTGTAACTCCGTATGTGTTGTGGATTCCTGGCACTGCAAAGCAGTATGCCCACACTTGTTGCGGATTGGAAATTGCTATGCACGGAGCAGTATGCTGGGGAAGTGGCATCATGATGACATGAGATACCACTGCAGTTGTTATACATTTTGCATGGAAATCTGGCTGTGTACTGATCTATGAATTGTTTCATTCTGCAGTGTTCGTTCTTTCCAATCTGTTCTCTTACTTCCCCCAAACCAGAGATAGCCGAGTGCACCAGTGTATGTATATACAGTTTTCCAGACACTGGTTATATTTCCTCGGCTGCTTCTGTTACCTTAGTCACAGTAGATGCCTGTTATCCAAATTGAGAACAGATAGTTGATTCTAAAATGGCTTGATTTCTCCCCCTACCCCACTCTGAATTTGGAATTTGATTTCCCCCCCCCCCAGCATAGCTGGTTACATACCCGTATAACCCAGAACAAGTGCTGAACATGATATATTAATCAAAGCCAATATATGCATATTTTGGGAGGGAGGTGGGGTGGAGTTAAATTTCAATAATACAATGTTTACATAATTTTGAAGTGATACAATGTTCTCTCTATCCTAGTAAAAATGAGAGGATAGAAGTTGATAAAATACAGTAGGAACCAAAGAGAAACAGTCAAGTGAAATCAGACAACTAAAAATTTTTACAAGTGCTTGTATACAAATGCTAGAAGTCTAAATACTAAGATGGGTGAACTTGAGTGTCTAGGATTAAAGGAGGATATCGATGTAATAGGCATCACAGAAACTTGGTGGAATGATGACAATCAATGGGACACTAATACCAGGGTACAAAATACATAGGAAGGACAGAGGAGGTTATGCTGGTGGCACTGCATATGAAAGACAGCACAGTGTAAAATACAGTAAAAACCTCAAATGAATCAAACGCTACCATAGATTCTCTATGGATAGAAATTCCATGATTGAATAATAAGAGTTCAGCGGTAGGAGCATACTACCAATCACTTAACCTGGATGATGATGGTGATTGTGGAATGCTCAGGGAGATTAGAGAGGCTATAAAAATAGAGAAAGAACATCAGTAATAATGTGGGATTTCAGCTAGGTACACGTCACCTTAGGATGGGCTGTGAAGATAGAGTTTACGGACACCATTAATGACAGCTTCTTAGAGCAGCTACTCCTGGAACCCACAAAAGCAGAGAAAATTCTTGATTTAATCCTAAATGGAGCACAGTAGCTGGTCCAAGAGATGAATATAGCAACCATAATATAATTAAATGCTACTGTGGTAGGCTTCTTTGGTATCTAACCCCCCGCCTCCACCCCAAGGGATGTTAAATTAATGTCAGAAAGGGGAACTACAGACAAATGAGGAAGCTAGTTAAATGGAAATTAAACAGAACAGTCACAAGTGAAATACCCGCAAACTGTATGGAAATTTTTAAAAACACCACAGTAGAGGCTTAAATGAAATGTATAGCCCAAATTTGGGGGCTGGGGGGGGGAACACAGTAAGAGGACCAAAAAAATGCCACCATGGCCAAACAGAGTAAAAGAAGCAGTTAGAGGCAAAAAGACTTCCTTTGAAAATTGGAAGTCAAATTCTATGGAGGAAAGTAGAAGGATAAACTCTGGCAAGTCAAGTGTAAAAGCATAATTAGGTAGGCTAAAGAATTTGAAGAGCAACTAGCAAAACACTCAAACTAATGGCAAAAATCTTAAGTACATAAGAAACAGGAATCCTGCCAAACAATCAGTGGGACCACTGGATGATCAAGGTGCTAAAGGAGCACGCGAGGATGATAAGACCATTGCCGAGAAGCTAAATTAATTTTTTGTATTGATCTTCACTGCAGAGGATGTGAGTGAGATTTCTACACCTGAGCCATTCTTCTAAGGTGACAGAGCTGAGGAACGGTTCCCGATTGAGGTGTCAGTAGAAAAGTTTTTGGAACAAATTGTTAAATTTAACACTAATAAGTTACCAGGGCCAGCTAGTATTCACCCAAGAGTTCTGAAGGAACTCAAAGATGAAATTGCATAACTACCAACTGTGGGATGTAACCTATTGCTTAAATCAGCTTCTGTGATGACAGCTAATGTGATGCCATTTTTTAAAAAAAGGCTGCAGAGCTGATCCTGGCAATTATAGGCTGGTAAGTCTCTAATTGGTAAGGTGGTAAGGTGATTGGTAAGGTAAGGTGATTAGATATAGTGTACTTGGACTTTCAGAAAACCTTTGACAAGGTTCTTAAGCAAAGTGAGCAGTCATGGGATAAGAGGGATAAGAGGGAAGGTCCTCTCATGGCTCAGTAACTGGTTAAAAGATAAGAATCAATGAATGGTCCATTCTCAGAATGGAGAGAGGTAAATAGTAAATCTCCCAGGGATCTGTACTGGGACCAGTGCTGTTCAATATATTAATAAATGGTCTGGAAAAAGGGGTAAACAGTGAGGTTTTGCAGATTACACTAAATTACTCAAGATAGACAAATCCAAAACAGACTGCAAAGAGTTACAAACGGACCTCACAAAACTGGGTGACTGGGCAACAAAATGGCTGATGAAATTCAGTGTTGATAAATGCAAAGTAATGCACATTGGAAAACATAATCCTAACTATGCATGCAAAATGATGGGGTCTAAATTAGCTGTTACCACTCAGGAAAGATCTTGGAGTCATTGCGGATAGTTCTATGAAAACATCTGCTCAATGTGCAGCGGCAGTCAAAAAAGCTGACAATGTTGGGAATCGTTAGGAAAGGGAGAGACAGAAAATATCTCAGATATTTAATAAGACAGAAAATAAGACAGAAAATATCATATTGCCTGTATATACATCCATGGTAAGCCCACATCTTGAAAACTGCATGAAAGATCTGGTTTCCCATCTCGAAAAAATATTAGATTTGGAAAAGGTACGGAGAACGGCAACAAAAAACATAAGGGGTATGGAACAGCTTCCATGGAAGGAGAAATTAAAAAGATTGGAACTGTTCAACTGAAAAAAAGAGAGGATAGGAAGGGGGGATACAACAGAGGTCTATAAAATCACGAATGGTGTGGAGAAAGTGAACAGGGAAGTGTTATTTACCCCTTCACGTAACACAGGAACACCTAAGGGAGTTGGGCACCCATGGCTCCTTTGAAAATCCAAGCCTCAGTGTGTATTTAAGTGCTTGTGTTTTCTTAATATGAACATGTTGGCTTTCAGAATAAAATATTAGATGCTTTAAAGAAAAATCAATAACTGAAATGCTGTTTCCTCCCTTGTGTGCATGCAAGAATAGATGAGCAAAGCCCGACAAGAAAACAAATAGGCTGCTAATTCAGCAGTGAAAAGGATAATTCCCACTGAATTCCTGTTTGCTCCTGCTTATGAAAATGTACATAATAGTAGAGCAGAACATGGGGGGAATCACAACCTTTTGAATAATGTATCTGCCCACAAGAGGGCGCTGCTGCCTCACCGCATAGGAAAAGTGAGCGCCTAGACGAAGGAAAAGAGAAATTGATTTCATTCCAAGCTTCTCAGTGAAAGATTTGATTTGTAATTCAGTCAAGTCATTCCATTGCTGCTCCCCCACTTCCTATTTCTTAAAACAGCCCCCTTTCCTGGTACGAAATGCCCTGGCATGAGCTCAAAACAAGGCTGGGGATTTAGAGCAACTCACGAGGGACAGAAGGGTGCAGCTGTTCCTAATGTACAAGACCTGCGAGAGGAGAGCAGGCCAGAAGGGACACCTGGGATGTTCAGTGACAGGCGAGGCTCCTCATGAGTTGGCCCTTAGTCGTCAGATGAAAGCCGCTCCTGATGCCTTCACAGAGATACAGGGGGGGCTCCTGTGCTTCCCACAGTAGATGTAGAGTTCGCACATCTGATTATTTCCACTGACGTCGGTGGCTGGCTGCGGTGCTGGGAGTGAATTGCGTCAGATGAAATATGAAGCTGTGCAAGTCTGACATCCGGAGGGAAAACTTGCTGCGTTTTCCACAGTGGGGAAGAAGTCAGATGTTCCCTTTGTTTGACGTGCCAGGGGCTAAGTAGTTATGAGGAGACTGTGCATGTAAAGGCCCTGGTTTTTTAAAAACTAGGCTATGCTGGAGAGTATACCCCACACCGAAAGGGTTGTGGGGAGCTGGAGAACTGAGCTAGGATATCTGGTGGCAACTACAGGGCATGTCAGGCTCAATTAAGGAGGAGACCCTGGGTGGCTAATCTCAAAGAAGGATTTCAGGGAAGGAAGCTCAAAGAGGATTGGCCTTGAGATCCTCCCAGGGAAGGAAGAAGTCAAAGGAAGCAGGAAGGAGTCTGAGCAGACCCTGGCTGCTCCCTGTAGGGTTCCTGGACTGGAACTCAGATTAAGAGTGCCTGGGTTTCCCTGTCAGTCACTGAGAGGGTGTAAACCCCCCTGATTCAAGGTGTAATGAAAGCCCAGAGACAAGGGGTGTCAGAACTAGTGGGCCCAGAGTCAGGGCAAAAGACCTGACACGAGGGCATTGGACAATTTGTTGGCAGACTTTGTTACCCCAGCAGTGCGGGGAACGGGACCATAAATGACCTGGATGGAGGGCTTTCACAAGAAGAGGCACACCATTGCAGGGTTAGAGCAGGTGTAGCAGGGGCCACTGGAAGGGGCGAGTCTGCTACAGCACACCAAGCCATGAGGAGGCGCCCCAGTCAGTGCGTCACTCTGACACCAGAGCCTCAAGTTGAGTTCAAAAGTCTAACTTTAGGCTCTTCTTTTTGAAAATCTTGGCCACAATTCTGGGGGCATTCCTTACGAATAACGTGTTTAATAAAAGAGGGCCCTCACCCGTAGCAATGTCCCCTGTGAAAGGAGGGCCATTGGTGCAGCATGCCCAAGGCCGTGGGAGAGCCCAGATGAGTTCTAGTGCAGTTCCTGCTCTGAAGGGAAAAGGATCTGGTGGTGGGGACGTGGGTTAGCGATTGTGGATGTTGTATGCAGTGTCTCTGAGGTGCAGCACGCAGACCCACCCCTGACGGAGGGGCGCAGGGCCAAAGTGGCTTCTGTGTTTTTTTCCAAGGGTTCCTGTCACAACCTGGATAGCACTGGGGCCTAACTTACAGCAGCCCATCCCCGGCTGCGTATGGATGGCAACACTGCCCCGAATCTCCACAGGGCACCCCAGCCTCTCTCCGCCCTGACATGCCCTTCCTCCCCCCAACACGCCCTGGAAAGTGGGGCTTGGTGCTGTGCAAGGCCACTAGGGAAGCCGAACGCAATGCTGGTGCTGGGGAAATTCTCTCCTGATGAGCGGAGAGTCCTTTCTGGTCCCTGTACGCTGCCACGGCAGCACCCAGAGCAACGAGGTGTAGAATCCCCACCTATATCTTGCAGCTCCCCCACCATTTACATTCCTTAGCAGTTCTTCTAACTGCAGCTATTGTAATCTGGACACAGACGTGGGTCGAAGAGCTCATTCTTTATACTGTGGGGGCTTCGATTTGTTACCTGAAGACCTAGAAACCCCATTAACATCCTTTGAAAACACTAGGCATGTCAAAAAGAATAGGAGGACTTGTGGCATCTTAGAGACTAACAAACGTATTTGAGCATAAGCTTTCATGGGCTACAGCTCACTTCATCGGATGCATAGAATGGAACATATAGTAAGAATAGATATGTATATATAATATAATCAGAGAACATGAAAAGGTGGCGTAAGAGGCTAATTAGTTAAGCAGGAGAAAAAAACTCCTATTATCCTATTATCAGCAGGAGAAAAAAACTTTTGTAGTGATAATTAAGATGGCCCATTTAGACAGTTGACAAGAGGGTGTGAGGATACTTAACTTTAGGGAAATAGATTCAATATGTGTAATGACCCAGCCACTCCCAGTCTCTATTCAAACCCAAGTTAATGGTGTCTAGTTTGCATATTAATTCAAGCTCAGCAGTTTCTCCTTGGAGTCTGTTTTTGAAGCTTTTCTGTGGCAAAATTGCCACTGGCTGCTGACGAGACCTGAACAGAGATTCAGGCAGAGGAGGCCTGCAAGTTGGTGCTCTGTACGAGTGGGAGAACTGCAGGGAGTCTACTTCAGGAGATCAAGGGGAGGACACTGGAAGCAGGAAGACCTTCCTGTTGGGTGGAAGACCTGACTAGGGATTTCTGTTGTGTAGGCAGCAGCAAAATCCTTTCGAGGCAGTGGATTTAGGATGGGCCAGGTGGCAGGACCTGGGTTACCAGTTCTGATGGATATTGGACTGAGGTGTGCATGTGACCAATAAATGCAACTCTGGGAAAGGGAAAGAAAAAACAGACTGGTGGAAGCTTTGTTGATGCACTGGCTACTGAGGAGGCCCACTGGGAGTTAGGAAACAGAGGCGGAAGTAGGGTCTGATGCTGAGCGAGGAGGGTCCTTGCAACAGTGCGCCTGGAGCTGTACAGCTCTTTTGCAAGAACTTCCAAAAAGAGCACAGAGCTCTGCAGAGCTGTCCCAAGCCCTGAGAAGCCAGGTTGGGAGTATTGCTTGCAATCCGCTGCAATATCCAGGAATGTAGTAATCAACAACTCTGCTACTTTCTTTGAAAATCGGATTCCTGGAACCACTTATTATGCAATCAATGACCCTCTTCAATTTGAAATGGTTTACAGTATACCAAGCAGCAAATGGTCTAATACTCTGGAGACTGGATTAACTATTAATTGCAAGACTTGTCAATTCTGGGGTCAAAGATGGGATACTGCTTTTGAGAAGCAGCCAAAGCAAATGGGAAAATCCCATGCGAAGATCTGTAGGTTCTTTAATTGCCCTCATTTTGGACCTCGCATCAATGCGAAGAGATACGAAGCAATGAATATTTCAGTCAATGAGTGAATGTTACTGCGTCTGAAGGCAGTGTTTCAGAAAGCAGCATGGCTTAAATTGCAGGGCCTTCACTCATTGGAATCTCTAAATGGAACTCAATTAATGGATCATTGCTGGGTCTGCCTTAGGCAAAATAAATACATTTGCCAACTGTAATACATGTGACAAGATGCCAGATATCTGAGTTAGGCTCTCAGAAGAAAATTCAGAACAGTTAACTCACTCATTATGGGCGAGATTGTGAACCCAAGGGGATTACTTGTATGAGCAACTGCTCAGCGGTGTGAGTAAGAGGGCCAAATTTCGAGCTTACCTGTTCTGTGTGGGCGAACAGGAGAATTTCTTCATGTACCATAGTGGGTTAGAGAAAGGAATGTTAGGAGATAAAGCTGGAAATATACAGGACGCTAATTGGTTAGAAATCCCCCCATCTACTGGTAAAACTGCATCCCCTGTTAAAAACAAACATCTGTGGGGATCTTTTCCTGGGTTGCTCACGGCCTGTTTCCATAGCATGTCTTGCTGTGACTGTGATCCTGTAAGATCTTAGATGCTAAGAGTGGAAGGTATCTTTGAGGTATATAACAGCAGTAAAGAGCCACATTCTGATCTTATTCACTCTAGTGTAAATCCAGAGTAACTCCAATGACTTCAGTGGATTAACTCCAGATTTATAGTGGTGCAACTGACAGAATTTGGCCACGTAACCTAATTTAAGTTTTGTGTCAGCAACTCTAGAAAGTTAGCCATTAGCCTTTGCAAATGCCATGTACCTTGATCATTTTTGCTTCTGTGAACAATTGTCTAAAGAATTGGAAGACCTTCTTTAAGGAGGTTTTTATTTGGGGGGAAGCAGGACTGATACTGAGGCTCCAGCTCCACAACTGGTATGAATCAGTGTAGCTCCCATGACTTCAATGACTTCAAATCCAGAGATGACAGGTAGGAGACTCAAGGAGCTTGGCTTGTTTAGCCTAACCAAAAGAAGGTTGCGGGGAGATATGATTGCTCTCTATAGATATAGCAGAGGGCTACATTCCGGAGAGGGAGAGGAATTATTTAAGATCAGTACCAATGCGGACACAAGAACAAATGGATATAAACTGGCCATCGGGATGTTTAGACTTGAAATTAGATGAAGGTTTCTAACCATCAGAGGAGTGAAGTTCTGGAATAGCCTTCCAAGGGAAGCAGTGGGGGCAAAAGACCTAACTGGCTTCAAGATTAAACTTGATCAGTTTATGGAGGAGATGGTGTGATGGGATAACATGATTTTGGCAATTAATTGATCTTTAACTATTCATGGTAAATAGGCCCAATGGCCTGTGATGGGATGTTAGATGGGGTGGGATCTGAGTTACTACAGAGAATTCTTTCCTGGGTATCTGGCTGGTGAATCTTGCCCACATGCTCAGGGTTTAGCTGATCCCCATATTTGGGGTCAGGAAGGAATTTTCCTCCAGGGCAGATTGGAAGAGGCCCTGCGTTTTTTTTTGCCTTCCTCTGCAGCATGGGGCATGGGTCACTTGCTGGACGATTCTCTGCACCTTGAAGTCTTTAACCCATGATTTGAGGACTTCAGTAGCTCCGAGATAGGTGAGAGGTTTATCGCAGGAGTGGGTGGGTGAGGTTCGGTGGCCTGCGTTGTGCAGGAGGTCAGACTAGATGATCATAATGGTCCCTTCTGACCTTAGTATCTAGGAGTCTATGAATCTGTGATACCGATTTTTACCAGTTGAGGATCTGCCCTTTAGTTTTTTTGGGTACCTGGTGAGTCAGGTGACCCTGATTACAGGAGGCTAGAGCTGATCAAAAGATGGAAAATTCTGTCCTGTACAAAATTCCAGTATTTCAACCCTTATTTTCATTCTGCATCAGGATGAGCAATGGAAACATCAACTTTTGGCAGAACAATTTAGAAATGTCAATGTTTTATTTTGACATTTGCAATTGGAACAAAATGGTTTTGACATGACTGAAAGGCAACAGTTTTTAGTTTCAACTCCATTCATATCAATCGGTGCATCCTCCTGAGCTTCCGCAGTGTTTAATCAGAGTTGGAGTTCCAGGTCCCCCACAACCCCATTCTCCCCTCTGCCTTTTGCTCCCTGGTAGACTACATTTCCCATGATGCATGGGGGTCTGCACCTGTGGCTGAGCCACTGCAGTGCCTCATGGGACTTTTGGGCTGACAAACTGAAAGAAAACACTTTCTTTCAACTTTTCTCAAGGAAAATTCCACCAAAATCAATGTATTCCCATGGGATACTTCAGTTAGAAAATGGGGTTTGTCAAAATTGGAAAATCTTATTACGAACTTTCGAACCAGCCTCCTGATGGATATTTGAGTGTGACCCACAAAAGGCGCAGAACAAAAATTCCAAAGAAACCTCTTCTTTAATGCAGACAAAGGGTAAAATGGCCAGTCGTGAAATACAGTTTAAAGATATGCCACAGAACACTGAGCAATTTTTTTCCAGTTCAGCTTCTTTGCCTTCCTCAGCAAGTTTCTCCTGAAAAAAGAAGAGTTGAAGGGGAAGAACAAAAAAAGAGGGAGCTGCAGAAATCGCCATGCATCAAAAGATGTCATCAATGATGGGTACTTATGCAACATTAAAGCAGCATTAAAAGTGGCAAAACGGATGTTTTTGGTTCTCTGGTTTTCTGTGTGAAACATTATTGCATGTGGATCAGTGAGGATAGTACAATTGAAGAGGCAAAACAAAAGGATGAAGTGTGGAGACCAGTGAGCATGAAAAAAGGAAAACAACAGAATGATCCATTCCACGCTAATTAAAAGAAAAATCACTCTGTCTCTTGCATTCTTTCTTCCAGTACATTAGTTGTTGCCGTTAATGCAATGCATCAAAGTGACAGGATGCTCTGCATCATCTTAAGAACAAATCTAATCAAATGGCAAAACAAAAGTAATGGTTAGGCTACATATCCAGGAGTGGTGTTTGCCTTTGAAAAGGGAATTATAAGGATGCCTTGACGGTGCAGCAGATTGGCAAAGTGATCAAGCTGGCATGCAATTATCAGTTTATTTGATAGTTTAACATGATTCGCTTCTGTGGCATGTTGATATTAATTCACTATAATTTGTTTTTATGTTAAGATTGGAGCTGGGCAAATAACAGACTATTCAGTTTCCTGGCAGTTCTGAAGAATCAATAAAATGTGGTTTGAATTTTTTGGCAAATAGGAAAAAGTCTGAAATCTTGTTTGAGTCAAATGACACATTTTGTTTTGATTTCAGGAATTCTACTTTCCTTTACAAAAGCCCAGGGAATGGAGGGTTAGTTTTAACAAAACTGGTGGGCATATCTCCTTTGATGCCCAACTGTTAGGGCACTCATCTGGGAAGAATCATAGAATATCAGGGTTAGAAGGGACCTCAGGAGGTCATTTAGTCCAACCCCCTGCTCAAAGCAGGACTGAGTTATCCCTCCCCGGGGAGACTTGGGTTCAAACTGCTGCTCTGGAACAGGGACTAGAACCCAGATCTCCCACTCTCAGATGGGTAAGTATGGGTAAGGAGAACACCACCGCCTCCTGTTGTGTGAACGGAGCTAAGTCCTCAGTGAGTCTAACCCCGAAAAGACCTCTTTTGGGCCAAAACTATTGGACAAACTGTTGTCAAATTCACAAATAGTTCTGGTCAATCCAAAATTGTTTTTGGGGGTGGGGGTGGGAGAAGGGCAAAGAAGCTATTCTTTGGAAAAGTGTCACACCGCTTTAGTTAGGAGTGAACTAGTGAAATGTGATTTATGCATTTATGTAACTGTTAAATGTTAAAAGAAAAGGAGTACTTGTGGTACCTTAGAGACTACCAAATTTATTTGAGCATAAGCTTTCGTGAGCTACACGTGAGCTGTAGCTCACAAAAGCTCATGCTCAGATAAATTTGGTAGTCTCTAAGGTGCCACAAGTTCTCCTTTTCTTTTACAGACTAACACGGCTGCTACTCTGAAACCTGTTAAATGTTAGGGATTTAATTCATACTGTACATACAGTTAAATTGTTCATTGGATGTTTCTTGATATCAGGGTTCTCAAGAAATGAACACTTACAGATAGCAAACAAATTACACCTATTTGTGATCCAAACAACCTAATAACCTATTTAGACCTAAATGAAACTGGAATTAAGGTTGTACATAGGTAGCAGTGACTTAAATGAACATCTTATTTTAAAGTAAACAACTATTAAGATACTGTGCAAGTCTTGTTAAATAGACAGTCCAGCCCCAAAGTTTAAATTCCAGGCTACAATCACAGATCCAGTATTCTCTGCTTACATTGTGATGTGTCCCATTGACTACAAGGAAAGAACATAGTTGAATTACATCATGCAAATTGACAGAATAAGGAGTAATGGTCTCAAGTTGCAGTGGGGGAGGTTTAGGTTGGATATTAGGAAAAACTTTTTCACTAGGAGGGTGGTGAAGCACTGGAATGCGTTACCTAGGGAGGTAGTGGAATCTCTTTCTTTTGATGTTTTTAAAGTCAGGCCTGACAAAGCCCTGGCTGGGATGATTTAGTTGGGGATTGGTCCTACTTTGAGCAGGGGGTTGGACTAGATGACCTCCTGAGGTCCCTTCCAACCCTGATATTCTATGAAATGGTAGAAGAAAGTTTTGCCCACTTCTCTTTAGGGCTTTTGAGTGTTTCCAACTTAATGCAATTATTCGTGTTCTGCAACATTATGTCCCAGAGAAGAAGGCAACAGTGACTGAAAGGAAATATAATCCTAGTATTTGCCGTTGAAATATTTGACTTAAATAAAAAACAGCTCTGTAACATGCAGAGCAATATGTTGTGGTTAAATTCATTGATTGTGTGTGGATATATTTTAGATCAGTGGATGTTAGCATACTTGATAAATAATGCAGTTAATTGTCTAATTATTACAAAATCAAGTGAGGAATTTGGGAAGCATTACAAGTAGCAAAGAGATGACTGAAAGGCAGAAGAAAAGGGAAAGAAGGGGAAATCAACTAAAAGCACGTCTTTCTAAATTGGACTGAATGACTTTGAAGTCAGTAAAGCGAGTTAGGCAATTTCTATCATATATTACTAGTGGTTGGATGAGGCTTCTCTGCCATTCAGACTCATGATAGCTTTGACCCGGATCCTGCAAAGGCGTCAGCACACGGTTACCTTTATGCTATGTGAGTTAGTCTCATTGAAGTCAGTGGGACCGCTCAAAGCATAAACTTAAGCACATGCATAAGTAGAGCTGGTTGAAAATTGGTTTTTGTGTGCAACAGCTTTTTGACCTAAAGGGAATTTTCCATTAACATCTTCCTTTTGGGGGTGTGTGCTTTTTTTTCTTCTTTGTTTTTAAATGAAAACCCAAACCTCTTTGGGTTTTGGTTTAAAAAAAAAACCATGTTTTTGTTTTATAAAAACCAGAACTTTTTACTAAAACCTGACTTTTTACCAAAATGTTTCAGGCTTGTCCTCAAACATGATACATCTAGGAAACTTAGATTTTAAAACTGTTTCAAAAGTTTCTATTAAAAAAAACCAACAGGGCCGGGAGGGGGTCTTTTGAGCAGCTGTGTTTGTGTAAGTCTTTACAGAATCCAGGCGTTTGGTAGCAGTGAGTAAAGATTTAAAGGAGGACCAAAGCGTCCTCTGAAGATTGGGATTATCTGGGCACAGCAAAGAGGGTATTCAACAGGGAACTGCTTCCAGCACCCTGGCTATGAGGTCAGTTTCATGCTATCCCGGGGGATTTGGAGCAGACCTTAAGTGCAATGGCTCCAGAAGGTCTGCAGTGCACAGGACGGTGATTGCTCCAGGTCCTTGCTTGGGGCTATGGCAAACTTTTTGTATCCTCCACTGATCTGCTTACCTATGCAAGGCACCATCTAGCCCTCATAGTTCTAGGAAACCCTCTCTGCCAATTCTCCCCCAGGACCTGATTCGAGTCCCTCTGAATGGGAATCTCTCCATTGACTTTAGTGAGCTTTGGATGGGACCCATGTTGAGTATAACTAAGCCAATCCACCCTCTTATGATGCTCGATGAAACACTGCACTTCCATCTTTAATAGCAGTGAGGGGACAAGGAGTTGATCAGAACTGTGTGAGTGTCATGGGGCCATTTAACAATTATTGCCAGATCATCCCATAGGGAGAGTGGTGAGTCAGGAAGTCGAGACTGTGATTTGTGTTGGAAGAGAAGGCTGGGACTATGCTGCCTGCCTATCGTGCCATAACGATGCAATTAACTTGTGTCACCCTTGTAGCAATGTGAAGCATGTTGCTTGTAAAATTAAGATTGACAAATTTTGCAAATTGAGGGGGGAGGGGAGGAAGGGGGGGTTGAGCAGCAATCCACATTCTGCAGCGCGGTTGTTTGCTTTTTAAAGAGAAAACAAAATCCAGCTGTTGCAAGGCTGGGGTTGTGAGTCAGGGGAAATGGCACCTGCTATGAAAAGTTGGATGGCATGCCAATCACTCGTGTGCCACCCTTCCTTTTAGCGTGTCAGATGAACCCCTTCAGGAGTTGCACCACAAGGCGCTGCAACTCAGAGACCCCTCCGAGGCTCAGTTCCAGAGGCTCCCCTTCCTTCTCTAGTGGTGGAAGATGGCCCTATGACACTGCTGGCCTCTCATAGTAAATTTCAGTGCTTCCTCTGTGCCAGATCAGCCTGCCTTAGCCAGTAAGTGCATGGGTGGGGAGAGTAGAGCTAAGTCTCCACTTATTTGCCTCCCCACCCACCAGCTCCAGGGAGGACACAAGTAAATAGCACCTCTTACTCCTCCGCACCCAGCACCAAGTTCTGAGTAGCCTGTGCTGGGGCATTAGGGACTTGCTTATTCCCTTGCCTGGGCACGTAGTCCAACTCATCACCTAGTGCGTAATATTTAACCCATCCCTCGTATTTACTTGCAACTTGCCCATGTCACCCTATCTCCACCAAATGTTTTTAGACAGCAGGCTGTTTAGTTTTCAAACATGGTCTGAAGCATAGGGAGAAAAGACCTATAATAACCCCCCTCCCCCACACACACAGTCTGTTGCTTTTCCTATAGTAACTGGTTCTGTATTTCCTGTCTAATCACCTTTAATTCCTAGCCACTCTCTTTTGATGAACTTTTCTGTCCTTGTCAAACACATTCTCACTAGCTAGCAGTGCATTTGCCAATCTGTAACTTACTTCACTGTTCCTCTCACGGTACGTGTAACAAAAGCCTCCTTGCTTGTCTTTCTGCTTTTCCTAGGCTATAAATTATTTTCAGGTTCTATACAATGCCTCATGGCCTTCGCAAATCTCTTTTGTTTACAAAAAGGAAAAAAAAAAGCCATCTAAGTCTCAGAAAAGGAGATTTGTCATATGTGGTTCCTGTATTTGAAGTGGTGCTCCTTCCCGTCTTGTTGTCCCTACCACTCCCCAGCTTCCTGTAAATAACACACTGGACACAGGTCAGTCCATTTCAGTAAATGCCTTGATCTTCATTCCACTGACTCTTTGGTCTGCTAAGCCATCACCTTTGGTAGCAGTGGTTTGTGTCAGGCCATCAGGAGCTGCCGCATTTGGAAACCTTTTTTACCGTAGGAAGGGTAGTCTAGTGGATAAGGCACTGGACTGGGACTCAGGAGACACAGGTTCTATTCCTAGCTTAGCCTTTAACTGGCTGTGTGGCCTTGGATAAATTACTATGTCTCCCCTGGATTTGAGTTCCCCCTCGGTATAATGGGACTAGTTTACTACCTTGTGGGGTGAGGGGTGTTGTGAGACTCAAATCCACAGATGGCAGGGAGGTGTTCAGATACTGTAACAGTGAAGGACAAATAAGTCCCTACAGAGGTTTGTGTTCAACTCAGTTTGAAATGTCTGTTGCCTGAGAGACTAATCTAGGCCCCCACTAAAGTCTCTCCATTGACTTTAAGGGGCTCTAAATCCACAGAGTATGGAAGGCGAGAGAGACTCCGAGCTAGACGCTTGGAATTCTCTGAATAAATAGATGTGATAGAAGCTCACCTGATCTTGGAGGTAGCTGAGATCTCCACCCTGCTCTCCTTCTTGGGTCTTTATTGCCCTATATTTAATGGGTTTAAACTGGAGGATGAGTTTATTGCCAAGTGTGTGTGCTACATACCAGGTGACCTGCATGGCATGACACCAATAGGAAATAGGGGCCATCTCAGTGCTTATGTGATCCTTTGTGTGCAGGTAGACTTGACAATGGGTTATGCAGCTTTCAGTGGGTTTGTCTGTTGGAGTAATCCCTACTTGGAATGGCCCAATGAAATTCTTGGAAGCGAAGGCTCTGGATTCTCAATCATGGATGATTCTCACTGGCCAAAGAGCAATGCTAGGGAATGGCAGCAAAAGAAGTGTACACTCTTTCTCTGCCCACTGACAGACATCAAGGGTATAATTTAAAGTCAGCACAGGACAATGAGTGGCTTGCTTAACTGTATTTTAATAGTGCCCCTAACCCCATTCATCTGTGTCTGCATCCAGCCCTCCTGCTGTGGGATCTGACACGTAACAGATGTTAAGTGTACACTGAGCATACCTACAGGATCAGGCCCTAGTGGCGAGAGAGGTGCTCCCCTGCCTACTTGGAAAATCCTGCTTTGGGGACTCCGGGACTTCCCCCTGAGTGAAGGCTGTGATGATTTGTCCACACTGCAAAGAAAAATGGTGGCACTGAGACTATTGGTGAATTGACTCAAGCTTGTGGGGCTTGGGCTACAGGGCTGCAAACAGCAGTGTAGACGTTCAGGCTGGAGCGGGAGCCCAGGCTCTGAGACCCTCGACAGGTTTCAGAGCCCAGGCCTGAATGTCTACACTGCTTTTTGCAGCCCTGTGAGCTAAGCCAATTGACCAGGGCTCTGAGACATGGTGCTGCAGGTTTTTCTGTACTATTCTGAACTGCTCACTTCCTGTGATTAGGTGTCTGTGCTTAGAAGGCTTTGTGCATGCTGGCCAGGGCACCCCTAGGTGCCTAGGGGACTTAAATGCCTACAGGCTTAGGTAACAGCTGGACTTTGGCGTTCAGAATGCCAATGGTGCCTAAAGGATGGATTTAGTTACCTTAGCAGGGAATGAGGCCCCAATGACTATTGCTTTCAGTGCTTGGCTTCTGTGTTTGGGGCTGCCACGAATGATAGCATCTCTTGTGACGTGGCTGGACAGCTGCTCCCTGGGCAACAGACACATAAATCTCAGCAGTTTAGAGATCAATGACTGTTTTACATTTACTACCAACCTGAGCTGGATTTGAACCCGCAACCTAAGGGCGTTGGGGAGAGCACGGTATCCTGCTGCCAATTCCGTCGCCCTAATGGTCACTCCCACATGTATGTATTTGTGATGTTAAATGCAATTCTGCTACGGTATGTTCTGTAATGATCAGGGAGCTCAAATAAATAGTGGTGGTGGTGGGTTTTTTAAATTCCACTTTTACACTTTTCCAGGCCTGTCGTAGTCAAAGAAATGTCCCCATCTGGCTACATGCCCAACCTCAGCTACAAAAGTCTTCCTACCTATTGATATATCACCATAGCGCTAGTTGTCACTTGTTATTCAGCGATAAATAAGCAGCACTTAGGGAGCCATTAAAATTGCCCTATATTTAATGGGTTTAAACTGGACGATGAGTTTATTGCCGAATTCTTGCTTGCTGTCCCACTAGATGGCACACTTGCTTTAGCATACTAGATACTGCGGCTAACACAAATCAACAAGCAAAATGTCATCCAGAGATGTTCCACTTCAATTGTTTTCCATCATGGATGTATCTGCTTAATCAATTAAAGGAATATAACCCACTCGTATAGTACTAAATGGGAATGAGCAGGACATGCAAAATAGTTATAAACAAACGTAAGGTATTTTATAAACATAACCAAAAATATATTTGTCCAGATTATTCCTTTATCTTTTCATTACTAGACTACCAAACTTCCCCCGTGTTTTATAACACTTGATATTGACTGTTCCTTTTCCAAGGACCATCTGTTGCTCTTGAGCAGTGTTTACATCTCCCACTGACATCAATAGGTGGCTGTAGGTATAGATCTAGGTCAGCGTATGTCTCCAAATGCTGGCTCTTTGTTGTTCTTTACTGATCTGATAAATAAGCTCTCAAGGCCCACATCCACCAGAGCAGTTAAACATAGGCTTAGCTTTAAGCACAGGAGTCGTTCCATTGAAATTGAACAAAGATACACTTCTTCCATCTCCCCTTCTTCCAGGAGCTGTTTGGTGAACTCCCTGCATAATGTAAATAGGGTCAGACTTTGTTAAGGGGATATTTATAAATAGTTTATAAAAGTTTAATCGATTAAGGCTTGGTCTAAAAGTTATGTCAGTTAGGAGTGCGGTTAAAATCGCCCCCCACCCCAGCTATGCCAGCAAAAGCTCTGGAGTGCAGGCAGCTATGCGAATAGAACAGTGCTTCTAGCTAAGGTGGTTCAGGGAGGTGGTGTAGCTTGCTGGCAGAACTCGTTCTGTTGGCTTATGCTGTGTGCCCACTAGGGGGCCTGGTCACTAAAGCCATACTAGAAAAGGCTCTCTAGTGTAGACAACCCCTAACAGAGGTCACAGACATGATTAGTATGTTGTTGACGGTTACCAGTAGAAGACGTTACAGGTTGTTTATAATCATGGCTTATCATCATCTACTGATATGGTGAACTTAATGAATGGTTAGTAGTTAGAAATACCTAAATACCAATCATTACTGTAATGATTATCTAGAATTAAGCGGCAAAGAGTCCTGTGGCACCTTATAGACTTTAACAGACGTATTGGAGCATTAGCTTTCGTGGGTGAATACCCACTTCGTCGCATGCATGTAGTGGAAATTCCCAGAGGGAGGTATAAATATGCAAGCAAGGGTCAGGCTAGGGATAACGAGGTTAGTTCAATCAGGGAGCATGAGGCGCTCTTCTAGCAGTTGAGGTGTGAACTCCAAGGGAGGAGAAACTCCTTTTGTAGTTGGTGAGCCAGTCACAGTCCTTTTTTATTCCTGAGCTGATGGTGTCCAATTTGCAAATGAACTGAAGCTCAGCAGTTTCTCATTGAAGTCTGATCCTGAAGTTTTTTTGCTGCAGGATGGCTACCTTTAAATCTGGCTCTGTTGATCTGTTTCCTTATTTCCTCGTGTGTGTATCGTAGTTTTGAGAATGCTTGGTGAACATCTTGTAGGTGTTTGTCTCTGTCTGAGGGGTTGGAGCAGATCAACAGAGCCAGACGTGTACCCAGAAGCCTCCTGTTGCTAGACAAGCCCAAGAAAGAATCCAACAGAACTCCACTGGCCATTACATACAGTCCTCAGCTAAAACCTCTCCCATGCATCATCAGTGATCTACAACCCATCCTGGACAACGATCCCTCACTTTCACAGGCCTTGGGAGGCAGGCCAGTCCTCACCCACAGACAACCCGCCAACCTGAAGCATATTCTCACCAGCAACTACACACTGCACCATAGTAACTCTAACTCAGGAACCAATCCATGCAACAACCCTCAATGCCAATTCTGTGCACAAATCTACACCAGCAACACCATCAGAGGACCTAACCAGATCAGCCACTTCATCACTGGTTCATTCACCTGCACATCTACCAATGTGATATATGCCATCATGTGCCAGCAATGCCCCTCTGCTATGTACATCGGCCAAACTGGACAGTCCCTACGGTTTTATTCAATATCTTCATAAATGATCTGGAGGATGGTGTGGATTGCACTCTCAGCAAATTTGCGGATGATACTAAACTAGGAGGAGTGGTAGATATGCTGGAGGGCAGGGATAGGATACAGAGGGACCTAGACAAATTGGAGGATTGGGCCAAAAGAAATCTGATGAGGTTCAATAAGGATAAGTGCAGGCTCCTGCACTTAGGACGGAAGAACCCAATGCACAGCTACAGACTAGGGACCGAATGGCTAGGCAGCAGTTCTGCGGAAAAGGACCTAGGGGTGACAGTGGACGAGAAGCTGGATATGAGTCAGCAGTGTGCCGTTGTTGCCAAGAAGGCCAATGGCATTTTGGGATTATAAGTAGGGGCATAGCCAGCAGATCGAGGGACGTGATCATTCCCCTCTATTCGACATTGGTGAGGCTTCGTCTGGAGTACTGTGTCCAGTTTTGGGCCCCACACTACAAGAAGGATGTGGATAAATTGGAGAGAGTCCAGCGAAGGGCAACAAAAATGATTAGGGGTCTGGAACACATGACTTATGAGGAGAGGCTGAGGGAACTGGGATTGTTTAGTCTGCAGAAGAGAAGAATGAGGGGGGATTTGATAGCTGCTTTCAACTACCTGAGAGGTGGTTCCAGAGAGGATGGTTCTAGACAATTCTCAGTGGTAGAAGAGGACAGGACAAGGAGTAATGGTCTCAAGTTGCAGTGGGGGAGGTTTAGGTTGGATATTAGGAAAAACTTTTTCACTAGGAGGGTGGTGAAACACTGGAATGCGTTACCTAGGGAGGTGGTAGAATCTCCTTCCTTAGAAGTTTTTAAGGTCAGGCTTGACAAAGCCCTGGCTGGGATGATTTAATTGGGGATTGGTCCTGCTTTGAGCAGGGGGTTGGACTAGATGACCTCCTGAGGTCCCTTCCAACCCTGATATTCTATGATTCTATGATTCTACGTAAAAGCATAAATGGACACAAATCAGATATTAGGAATGGCAATCTACAAAAACCTGTAGGAGAACACTTCACCTTCCCTGGACACACAATAGCAGATCTAAAGGTAGCCATCCTGCAGCAAAAAAACTCCTTTGGGGTTCACACCTCAACTGCTAGAAGAGGGCCTCATGCTCCCTGATTGAACTAACCTCGTTATCCCTAGCCTGATTCTTGCTTGCATAGTTATACCTCCCTCTGGGAATTTCCACTACATGCATGCAACGAAGTGGGTATTCACCCACGAAAGCTGTTGCTCCAATACGTCTGCTAGTCTATAAGGTGCCACAGGACTCTTTGCCGCTTTTACCGATCCAGACTAACACGGCTACCCCTCTGATATCTAGAATTAAGTTTTCCTGGTAATCTTTGGAAGTTATGGAGTCTCTCCCACTATGACAAATGTCTTCCACTGATAGGTGTTGTGCAGTTATTCAGAATGAAATCTCAGTAAAGAAACAGTTCTCCAACAATCCTGTCCAGAGGGTTAACTAAGTGCCAAAAGTGTGGGTTACTGAAAGCAAACTGTTAGCAACTCCTGGGAACAATACAGACCTGCAGGGAGATCACACTGGTCTAGACCAGGGGTGGGCAAACTTTCTGGACTAAGGGCCACATCAGGGTATGGAAATTGTATGGCAGGCCATGAATGCTCACAAAATTGGGGGTTGGTGTGCGGGTGAGGTCTCCGGTTTGGGGTGTGGACTCTGGGGTGGGGCTGGGGATGAGGGGGTGCAGGAGGGTGCTCTGGGCTGGGACCGAGAGGTTCAAGGGCAGGAGGGGGATCAGGGCTGGGGCTGAGGCAGGGGGTTAGGGTGTGGGAGGTCCAGGCTCTGGACAGCGCTTACCTCAAGCAGCTCTGAGAAGCAGCGGCATGTCCCCACTCTGGCTCCTACGCGAAGGCGCGGCAAGGCAGCTCTGTGCGCTGCCCCATCCACAGGCGCCGCCCCTGCAGTTTCCAATGGCCGTGGTTCCCAGCTAATGGGAGCTGCGGGGGCGGGGGGGCACTTGCGGCGGGGGCAGCGTGTGGAGCCCCCTGGCTGCCCCTACACATAGGAGCTGGAGCGGGGACATGCCGCTGCTTCCCGGAGCTGCGCGGAATGGGGCAAGCCCCAGACCCTGCTCCCCGGCGGGAGCTCGAAGGATGGATTAAAGTGTCTGGAGGGCCAGATGTGGCCCCCAGGCCATAGTTTGCCCACCCCTGGTATAGACTAAAGGAGCTGGCTTAGCACAGCAGAACACATCATCACCCGCCCATCCCTCATTTCTTTTTCTCTTCTACATGGTAGTTTCCTGAGCCATTCCCCTGCCCCTCCCTGTGGTTACTGCTTCATGGGCATTAATTCTATCCCCAGCACTCCGTGTGTGACAGGCACTTATCTGTCTAAAGTGAGAGCTTCCCCAGACTCGTGAGAACTGGAAGTAGAAGAAATCTGTGTGGAGATGCCATGGGCCTGGGGTCTTAGGCTTGTTGTAGATTCATGTCATTCTGGGAGGAGAGTGCCTTGTCACCTTTACCTTGATAAGCCTGTGAGTGTAAGAGACATGTCACAGGCAGCTTCTGTTACAGAGATAAACAGGAATCCACCAAGAAAAGAAGCAGATAGACTAGACAGGGTGTGAGCTCACACAGGCCCTGGAAGGGATGAGCAGTGCCGCTTTCAAAGGGTGAGCTGTGCCCCAAAGAGAGGTTCAAGACCCTGCTGTGACCTGTGCCTGGTTTTCTCCAAGTCAAGAGACTTAGTTATATGTTCTGGGTCTAGACCTTCTGGTTAAAGGGGAGAGAAATGTCTGTCTCTCCCCCCACCCCCCAGATAAAATGATATATTGGAAACTCCATAAGGGGAACTGGTGGAGTTTCTTTGCCCACTACCATCCCTGCCAGGTTTTTTCCATGGTGCAGGTGATATTACCCTGAGTGAGGACAGCAGGATTGGGTACCAAGTCAATAACCCCCAAAATACTCCAGCATTGACCAGTGCTCCCACACTTACATAGGAAACACTTCTTGGGCAATGGTACCACTTTACTTGACTACGAGCTCACTTGTCTGAGGCAGACACCTCCTTCATTCCTTTCCTTTGCAACCAGCAACTTCATCTCAATACTCTCCCCTCCTAGGTTTAATGAATTTGGAATCTGGACTTTGACCTCTTTGCTGGGTCTCAGTGTTCCTTACCCACCACTGCTTTGGGTGCACATCCAATGGCATGGCATTTGATAATGACTCAACTCTCAAGGGATGATTTAGTTGGGGATTGGTCCTGCTTTGAGCAGGGGGTTGGACTAGATGACCTCCTGAGGTCCCTTTCAACCCTGATATTCTATGATTCTATGAAGGACTAGGGTTCAAAGCCCTAAATGCTTCCAAGATGCCGTGCAGGATTTCGCCTCTTTTTTATACAGCTAGTAGGGCATATAGAAAATGGCTAGTTTTATTTGACCATTTCTGAGGCCTACGTGTATCTGAGCTAACTTTAACTTATTTAACATCACGATGCTGCACAGAGTTCAATATCACCTTTTAGAAAACTCAGACACGAAGATGCAAATTAGACAAGTTAATGGCACTTTCAGGCATCAATAAAAGGCTTATGCTTTATTAGACTCTACAAAAATAATACTGTAGTGGTAATAAAAACCTAAGACAGTAAGCTCTGGGTATTCTAGAAGTTTCTGGCCCATGATTACCAGCACAATGCCATGGTATGTGACTGCCATCTACTAAGTCCAAGATTTCAATTTCTGAAAAATGTGACTGGCTGAAATAAGTGATCTAAGGTAGATTTCTGTTTCCATTTTACCTCCAGTCTCAGTGTTTGGTCATTAGTATAATGCTAAAATAACATCCTTAGAGCTAAGCAGCATAATTTCGAGAATAAACATCAGCTAATGTTTACCTTGGCAGGAAGATTGGAAACAATCTGCGTGTGTCAATCAGTATGAAAATGTAATTTAATTCAATGAGACAGAAATCAGTTTTTCTCCTAGGATCTGAGAGAGCTAAATATCACCCTCTCAGTCTAATTAATTTCTGATATTTGTACAATCTCACCTTTCCACTATGGAACAACATAGCTTTTTGGAGTTTCTTTCCTTTCCTCCCCTCTATCTTGAGCGCCCAGCTGAAGAGCTAGGGTTTTATCTTTGTAGTCATGAATCAAGTCTTACCACAACTTGTAGTCGCTCTTTAAAACAGGAGCAAGGGATCTGTAACACTCCGTCAAACCACTGGTCCATCTAGCTAGCATCTTACCTCCAGCAATCACCACTATCTGGTGCTTCATAAGAAAAAAAATCTCTCCTCCCCAAGTTTATGTGCCTAGCGAAATGGGAACAAAAGCACAAAATCTGATGAGTTTGCAAAGCCATTTTTTGGCCCTGAAAGCACTCCAACAACCTGCCCCACCTGGGAAGGCTGTGGATGGGGATCTGTAGGAGGCACAGCCCGAGATGATGATGATTTTGATTTGTGCAAGCACTGGAGGCCAGATCCAGTGAAGTCAATGGGAGTCTCTCCATTCTCTTCAGCGGGCTTTGGAAAAAGCACTGAAAAATATGCTTAGCTCCCATAGAAGTCAGTGGGACTTACACATGTGTTTAAAGAGCTTTTCTGAATCAGGGTCTCAGACTATGCCTATGAACGGTGGGGGAGAACAGCAACACCTGGGTGAGTCCTCTTTGTAGCACAACAGGCTGTGCAGGTTCAGGGAGTTGTGATTCTCACCCTCCCCTGTACCAGCATTACTGGTACTTGTTATGGCTGGACCAAGGGGAGCCAGTCAAGGGTCAGAAGGGCCCCACAGTGCTATTTACCCTACAAATAGGCAGTAAAATGTCAATTCTTGCCCTGGCCCTTCATCTCTTCCCTCCTCTGCACACCCCACAAGGACAATATGCATGCACCTGTTCAAATAGCAAACATCTTGGTTCTCAATCTCATGCAAAAATTATGGAGTTGACATGAAAGAGGGAGAGAAGTAAACTCGTAGCAGTCCCCAGCCTGGAGCAGATCAGGGGTCTATCTAGTTCCATCTCCTCTCTAACAGAGGCCAGCACCAGCTGCTTCAGAGGAAGGTGGAAGAAAACCCTGCAGTTAGGGCTGACCTGCCGCCATGGAAAGTCTCCTCTTGACCCCCAATAGATAGAGATTGGTGCAAGCCCTGAAGCAGGAGGATTTATTTTCCTTCCAAGACTCTTGGTTCATCTTTAAAAGTTTCTATGATAATTCTGAATATTCTTGTGATCCAGCTGAGCTCTTTGCCTCAATGGCATCTTGAGGCAGTGAATTCCACAGGCTAATTGTGTGTTTTAACATGACTGGCTTTTACCACACTCTTCTTTCCATCTGTCATAGGTATTTATATGGCTCCCCTCATCATAGTATCTGAGTGCCTTCTTTAATGTATTTAATATACCTCACCCCAATGAGACAGGGCAGTGATATTATTCCCATTATACAGATGGGCAACTGAGGCACAGAGAGACTAAGGGATAGATCCACAAAGGAATTTAGGGGCCTGTCACTTTGAGTATGTAAATCCAAAACTTAGATTCTCAAAACCCCCCACTCGGCTGCTGCCTAACTCGGTAGGTGCCTAGAGTGCTGGGGCTTAAATTTCTGCCAGAGGGAGAACCCAAAAGCCCTTTAATTACATTGCACCAGCTGTTCAATTTATTTTTTTCCACCTCTTTTTCTCATTCTGCTTTTCTCCTTTTTGGTTATTGGATTATTCAGGATTTAACGCAGAGCAGAGTCACCTTTGGCAGCTAGTCTGAGAGATTAAACTGCCAATTCAAATGAAAAAAAAAAAACCAGTCGCCCACACATATACACACACACATCGAATGCCATTGTGTGTTACTGCTAGACAGTGGTAGCCAGTTTGTCTAGTGTTTCGTAACAAGAGGCTGCATCTCTGACTCTAGCTGGATGAAGAAATGGTGACTGCTTGGCTCGGAGACTGATGACTGTCAGTGACATCACTTCTAGGCAGTGTCGTTGTAGCTGTGTCAATCCCAGGCTATTAGAGAGACAAGGGGGGTGAGGGAATATTTTATCTGACACCACTGGTTACTCCTCGAATAGTCCCACTAGTTAAAATAATAACAGGAAAGTGCCCCACACAGTAATTGGAACAGCATCCTTGTTTGTGTTGCTCTCCTGACGACTGTGCTGTGCTGTGTTATTTTCTTTCTTCAGAAGTGCTTATTTCATTTGCCCTGCTCTTTCATAAACAATCAATGCAAGGAAATGGGTTTTTTTTGGTGAAGTATGGAAGTCATCAATATGAAATCTACACTTTTTAAAACGATCCTTTTTTCTTTTTTGTTTTTTAGCTGAAAGGCAGGCAGATTGATTATATCCTTGTGAGAATGCTTTCTCTGCAGAGTCCGTTCTTAAACACCAACACAAAGAGACATCAGGGATGATTTAGTTGGGGTTTGGTCCTGCTTTGAGAAGGGGGTTGAACTAGATGACCTTCTGAGGTCCCTTCCAACCCTGATATTCTGTGATTCTATGATTCTATGACTTCAGACTTCTAGAGGGAAAGGGCCAGATTGTCAGTTCTACTTACAACCACGTTTGCACCATTCAGGTTATATAAAGGGGCCCAGAATCCAGCAGAAAAGGGCTAGCGCAGAATTTTCCTGTTGGAGGGGAGCCCCCTGCTTGGGCATCTGCCACTGCTGGGCCCTGCACCTTCCACAAAGGGAGGGTCCTGGGGACAGAAAATGTAATGTCGGCAGTGAACAGAGGACAAGGTGGTCCTTAGCTACACCTATCCTCTGTTGGTGTAGGATACATTAAGGATCATATACTATGGTGGAATTAGTCTAGAGTCCACTAGGACCCAATAAGAGTGGTGGAAGTTAGAGTAGCTCTGGGAGAGCTCTGAAGGAAGCCCATCCTTGAGAATGATGGAGTCATAACCAGCTCCCCGATGCTCCCCAATCTGTTCTGCCCTGAAGCATCTGCCTCAGGATCTCGACTGCATTGACCCCCTGCACTGTGAAAATATAGGGAGGGATTTCCCAAACGTAACTCTGCTCCCACTGGAAAAATTCCCACTGACCTCATCGGGAACAGAGCTAGGCCAAGGCTGAGTGCTTTAAGAAATTCCATCCATGCTCTGGGGTATCAGCTGTGCTCCCAAAGTGGTGAAGGCTAGTGTGAGAACCTAAATAGTCGAGTCCAGTCTTTGGACCAGTCATGGACATTCTTGGAGCTGGTGAGAGAGCTGATACTGAATGGCTGAAGAAACGAGGAGAATTACGGTGAGGGACCACACTATGAGCCAGAGCTGGATTCTGACCTTTATGATTACACTGAATAGTCCCTAACCTCAGGAGTAGACCCATGTGCTATTCAACCTGAGTAAAAGAATCCAATCTGGGGCCCAAGTATAACTGTGGCATTACCCAACAGCATGAGGTCATCACTGGGAGGTTTCATAAGTTTCAAACAAGTTAAATATTAAACAAAATCATGAATACACACATGCAGGACAAAGGTGAGCAATGTACAGAGACGTGTAGTAATGCTAAGGATCCAGATTGCCTGTGATTCTTTAGAGTTTTTAAACTTACTTAGATTGTCTTTTCATATCTAAATTTTTTTGCTGTAGCAGCAGCCTTGCGGTAGCATTTTTAGATGCCTCAGTCAAGGACCAGGACCCCATTGTGCTAGGGGCTGTACAAACACACAGTGGAAAAGATGGTAGATGGTCCTTGCCCCAAAGAGTAAGTAAAAAGACAATCTACATTTATTTGATCAAATTCAAATTACGGAACAGATAGACACTTCGGCGTGTTCCAGAGACCAATTCTCACCATCTCTCCATGAGTTATGGGGTGGGAAAATAGGATATTGTACACCTTGCACCTGTATTTTGGATACAGATGACACATGGCCCTAATTCTCTTGATGGAATAGACGACGATGTTTTATGTTAACCTACAGATGCTCCCTACTGAAACTAATTGAGTGCATGTTTCATTAGACCACACAAGTCCTGAATACACCCGAGCTTGTCTGATGCATTTTAGTTTGTCATTGCACTAAATGGGGGGAAACATACAAATTCTGCCTGAGGTGATAAGCATAGGCAGAAAATAGCAAAATGAAATTCTTTGGGAAAAAATGTGTTTTTTTGCACAGGAGTTAAAAACAATCTGAAACACTTACAGACCTTGGGAGGGAGAAGCTGTAGGAAGCTGGAGGAGACCTAAGGGTGATAGTGGAAAGAAATCAGACATCCATTTGGAATGCACTAAGAAAGAACAATGCAATTTGGATCTGGAAATGCAGAGCTATATGGTTCTGGTGCGATCACTGCTGGAACGCTGTATTCAATATTGGGCACCGTGTTGTCAGGGTGACACTGACAAAGTGGAGGGAGAACAGAGATGAACCATCTGAAAACGATCTCAGGGTCAGTGACTCTCATGGTATGAGAGAGAGGAAAAGTACTTAATGTGTAGGGCGAGATCTTCCTCTGGTCGAAATTAGCATAGCTCTGTTGAATTCAAAAGAGCGACAATGATTTACACCAGCTGTGGAGCTGAGCTATCTACTTTAACTTTGGCTACTAGCCAACACAAAGTGTGGGAGAGGAGCTTAGGGATCTACAAATAATTGAAGGGTGTGAAATATCAAGGAGGAAGAGTAATGAGTTTGTGTAGTACACGGAGGTATAAACTAGAGGTAGTTGGATGTAATAAAGGAAGTGAAAAATTCAGACCAATACCAGCAAAGCCTCCTGACAGTGAAGTGTAATAGGTTTTGGAAGCACCATCACTGGAGACTTCTTTAAAAACTTGATGAGATGAAATGCCAGTGCACATTTTCTGTAGGGAGCGATGCTGCATTTGCATGAAGATTGACTTCAGTGGGTGCTGGGGATACTTAGGACTGGGTCCATAATAATTAGCTCTTCCCCAGTAAACTAGACAAGTGTGGGCTTCTCACCATATGCACATTTACTACATGCCTTTCAGGTTCATAAACTCATACCCTAAAATAGGTATTTGCCTCCTTTTAATAATCAAATATTTGCCACACTCCGTTCTGCAAAACCGGTCAGTGGAACTTCTCCTCGAGAAAGGAAGCTCACCGGGGTAAATGCTGAATTTCTAAGCTAAACTGTTCCCAAGTGCTGAGGGAGCTGAAATGTGTGAGATAACTTTACAAAAAGGCAGGATGTGCTTTTCTGGATCCCTCATAGCTTTAAAACGCTTTTTCTGCTTTGTCTAAAACTTCCCAGGAAATTTCTACCCTGCCAAAGGACTTTACATGCCAGTTTTCAGGTGGATTGGTTTAGTTTTGGCACCATTCGAGGATGAGGAGTGGGGTTAGAACAGACCTTTATAAAGATGTTGGAAAGTCTGTCTTAATGTAAGAGGGAACATAGGCCAATGTCCTATCCAGTGGACCAAGAATCCTGGGTTCTATTCCCTTCTCTGCCCCTAGCCTGTGTTCCTCCCTTGGGCAAATCACTTTCCCTGTCTTGTCTATTTTCATTGTAAGCACTCTGAGGTATGGCTTCTCTCGCTATAGGTATGTATCTTCACTGCAGAGTTAACTCGGGTTACTGGAGCCTGGGTTAGCTTAGCTCAGGTGAGAGCAGCCACACTACAAAGCCAGCTGCATTCCCCCAAGTGCATTAATAGGACTTTGGGAGGCATATCCCATGGTTCTTTGTGCTGCAGTCTCTGATTCTTCCCCAGTGAATTGTGCGAGAACTTGTCCAGGCACACAGGGGGAATTGTGGGAAGGCACTGGAGGACCATCAACACTCAAGTGATTGTGCCTGCATCCTTGCTGCGAAGTGGGTATGTTGCCAGCCCGAGTGGAAGCAAAACCCATGCTCTAACACACACACCCAGCCAGCTTGAGTTAAAAGCACCACTAAACTCAGGCGACAGGGCTTTTTGTGTGGCGAGGAGCGGGGATTAGAGGGAAAGCTAGGCCACATTTTTTTTGACTGAAACTTTTTTCGGTAAAAAAGTGCAGATTTGGGTTAACCAAAACCAGTTTGAATCCATGTCAGTTTTGGTGAATGTTTTCAGTCCCCCGCCCCTCCCCTCAAAACACCTCTTAAAAATCCCCCCAAATCAAACATTGTATCATTTCCCAAATGAAACACTGAGATTTTTTTAATTCAAAATGATTTTTTTTTAAATTTCCTTTGATTTTATTAAAGAAAAGAATAAATTTTCAAAAAAAAAGCTCAGAATTAGAACACAACATTTTGGGTCCAATGAAACATTTATTTATCTATTCTATTTATTCCCCTCCCCGCCCCCGCCAGGATTGCCAATGAACTGAAAAATCCATTATTCACACAGCTGTAGTTTGGGAATGGTCACAGAAGAGCTGGAGGTGTAACGTCCAACTCAGGTGGGCAAACTCATGCTGGTTCTGATTTGACCTACCCCACTGAGAATCGAGTATGTCGCTGCAGCAGTGGGAGGTATGTGTGTGTGTAGGGTTTCAGATGGGATCATACTCAGGTAGCTAGCCCGGTCCTCTACTTATGCCACTTGTTTTTAGCATGCTAGCTCAATTACAGCTACCACGGGTATGTTTCCTCAAGGTGGACATTAGCCCTCCAGACATACCCTGAGCAAGAGCTCAAGCTAATGCTGCACTGAAGACAAGCCCTGTGTCTGCTCAAGGTCTGGCACAGTGGAGTCCTGAACTCAGTTTGCGCATCCCAGAATACAAAGAATAGCTATGGAATCATTACTGCTTCCCTGTAATAGATCCATGAGCAGCAGAACGGGGTGTTACCATTCCCATTTGTGAACAAACTGTAAATCATTAGCCGTGACACTTGAGGAATGGAGATTACTCTGAATTTACTAAAACGACCAATTCTCAATTTATTTTACAGCTCATTAGAGAGATGTGTATAATAAATTACCCAGCCCTTCTTGTTCAGCTAACCTGCCAGTCCCTGGTTCATTTCATGCTCTGGATTATTGGATGTGGAGAGGAGATGCTTAGTCTGCCCTCATCACACGGTGTGCAACTGACAAACAATGGCTTGACATGGCTTTTCTCTTTCCCTAGGGCTATCCCCAGCCCCACCTGACCACGCTGGCCGCCAGCCCACAAAGGCTCTGTGATACATGGGAGGCAGCCCCTGACTCAAAGGAAACACAGCTCTCTCCACAGCAGGCGTCCTGTTGATTTCAGCTGCACGTGGCAAGCTGTCACAAGCTCGGAGGCTGTGCGTGAAGTGGGGAGTTTGATCGTTCCTCATTACATCTGTCATCTAGGAATAAAGGGGGAGCATACCGCAAGCCCTCTTCCTTGTCAGCAAAGGAGCTCAGGCCTAGGACAGCATTAATCACGCTGAAGATCTTTTTGCTCTCTCTAGCAGTGAGCTAGGGGAGTCGAGGGGTGACTGCCTCCATAGGAAGCCCCCACAAGAACAGTGGTAGGAGTCGCAGGAGCTTTCCTGAGTCTTTGAGATTGCAAATCAGGGGTGGAAGATTCTCCCCTCCCACTTTGAAACTCAGTGGGTGTGTCTGTGTGTACTTTTCTGAGCAAAGATGGTGAAGAAAACAGACCCCGGGCTAGTTCCCTTCCCCGTGATGGAGCTGCACAAGGTGGTTAATCCAGCCTGGGTCTCTAGTAACTACATGACCCCACCAAGTTTGGAGAAATAAATGGTAAATGGAAGGAAGGTAGATTCCTCCCCACCCAGCTACCCCCATCCATTGCAGAAGCTTAATGGCCGAGACTTTCTAAATAAGGTGGGGGCCTAATCCTGTTGAATTCCAATGTGTGTTGGGCATCCTGAGGGTGCTGTGTGACAATCCCAGCCTAGAAGTCCCAGGAATGGAGCTGTTGTTTGTTGTGCAGTCCAAGCCAACCTCTATTCTGTTCTATAAATGTTCTCCTATCGCACGCCTCACCATAGTATCCGAGCACTTTCTAATAGTGCATTAAGCCATGTGACTAACATCTGCCATGCGTTTCTTCTCTTAACCTCTCGCCAGGGGAGAAGTGTGTGCCTTGGAGTGTGTTTGGTTGGGAATTATTAAAAGTAATGTGGAGAGAGATACTCGTTCCTATACATCTGTTAGAGAAGGGAGCGTCAAAGGCAAGGTTCCACATTAGGGGTCCCCAGGCGTTTTTCTCCCAGATACTCTCCATACCAGGTGTGTATATGTTCTTGCATGTCTAATCCCATTCTCCTCAGCGGTCACAGCTCTCAGGAGGTTATGGCAAGAAACCGTGACTGATTTGGGGACAGCGAACAAATGGGAGTAGATTCTGTCTTTATACTGAAAATCAAAATTTCAGTGATACCACTCTTAGGAATTTCCACAATGTTGACCAGCTCTAGTTCCATGTCATATCTTTTCCCCTATCTTCCACTCACTGTGACAGAAAAAGGGCATCTCTAGAGGGTGGAAAAAGCTCCATGAAATTGTTAATTGTACCCTCCCTGACGAGGATGGTTCATTGTAAGAGCTGGTTTTAAAAAAAAAATCAAATATTTTGACCAAAAACCGGGGAAAATTTTTGTGAGAACTTTTTGCTGACAATTTTCCAACCTCCCCTATTCATGGTCATGCCAACAGGACTAGCCCTTTTCACAGGCTGAACATGTGCCATAACTCTGGCTGTTCAAGGGTTGGGGAGTGTAATTACTCCCTTCTCCTTCCCTTCATGGTAGCATAGGATTAGACACACACACTCACTCACTCACTCTGAATGAATTTAACTAAATCAGTTTCCAACCAGCTAGTAAAATCGGGACAGCCACCTGTTGTGAACCCACTTATTCTGGATTTCAGAATGCCCTATTTCAATTTTGTTTAAGCCAATAAAAGAACAAATTAAACAACATGAATATAGGGTTCTCTTAACCTAAAATTAATGTGCCCACATTAGGAAGTTGTGTTGATTTCACTAAATCAGATTTCAAAATCAATTTTTAGTTTGGTGCTCAAACTGTGCATAGACCAACCCTTAGGCCTGGTCCACACTCCAGAGTTAGGTGAGCATAAGGCAGCTTACATCAATCTAACTCTGTAAGCATCTACATTTAAAATATAACTCCCACCGAGGTAAGTCACCCACTAGACCAGCTTAACCCCACCTTCGTGAGAGGCATAGTGCTTAAGTCAATATAGTTAGGTCAATGCAGTGTCAAGGTAGACATTGCATTCCTTATACCACCTGTTGCTGCCTTTCCGGCTGTTCTGGCTGTCAGTCCCTGGTGGCTGGCAGGCAGAGTGGCGGGGCTCGGGCTGTCAGCCCCGGGTGGCAGAGCTTGGGCTATCGGTGCCCCACAATGCCCCACACCAACAGTTAAATCAGTGCGAGCACTCTTGGTGAGGACACACACTGCAGAAAGAAGAAGCATAGTGTAGACATAAAAAACTCATTTAATTACTGTGGTGGCTGTATGTCGACAACTTAAATTGACTTAATTTTGTAGTGTAGGCGAGCCCATACACAAAATCACAATCTAGCCTTTACTTTGTACTGAAATATTAAAGTAATCATTGCTGTTCAAAAGTACGTGAAAATATTAAGGCCATTCAGGCACTTAAATCAAGGGACCAGATTTTCAAAAGTGCTCCGCACCTGTAGAGAACAATAATATTTAAATAGGAGTTGAGTGTTGTTGTTTTTTTAATAGACAGTATATCCTAGTGGGTAGAGCATTGGATTAGGACTTGAGACATGGGTTCTATTCTTGGTTCTGCCCCTGGCCTGCTGGATGACTTCGGGCAAGTCATGCCACTTATTTGTGCCTCAGTTTCCCCAACTGCAACATGGGTATAATAGTTACCTCCTTTATAAAGCATTTTAATGGTGGAAGCCCTATATAAGTGGTAGGATTCAGAGTAACAGCCGTGTTAGTCTGTATACACAAAAAGAAAAGGAGTACTTGTGGCACCTTAGAGACTAAGGTCTTCATCGGATGAAGTGAGCTGTAGCTCACGAAAGCTTATGCTCAAATAAATTGGTTAGTCTCTAAGGTGCCACAAGTACTCCTTTTCTTTTATATAAGTGGTAGGTATTGTTATAAAATCATTTATCAATTGCCCATCATATACAATTTATAGTAATGTTAAGTAAAAAAAAACAACCAAACAAAAAAAAAACAGTTCACAGACCTTTGACCAATATGTTATGATTCTAACCTAAATATATTTAGAGTAGTGGAGAGAATGCAGAATGATAGGATTTCCTTTTTCTCCAAATTCTATGTCTACAGCCTACTTTAATTGCTTTACTGTAACAATATAATGATAGGATGTTAGACTGGTATGAATAATTCAGGACAGCACAGTGATAACTTTATCAACAAAAATGGTTTATAGTGATTATTTAATGCATTTTCTAGTTATTTCAAAGACAAGCAGAAATAGAATCTGAGCGTGGTATGTAAAACACTGCAGAGAGTGCACTGCAAATGTATTTACGCTATTACTGGGATGGTGAAAAAAACGGAAAGTTATGGGAAGGCACTTGAATAAAACATTTTTTGTTTCCCATGAATGCGTGATCTCTTGTTCTATTAAATAATCACCAAAGGATGTTTTGAGAAATATTCCTATCCAGAGCTAATTGTTTGTGCTGTAGATGAATTCGCTGTTTATGAAAAAGGAAGACCTGAAGAAGATATAAGGCTTTCTTCTAGCAAGCGAAGAAATAAATACGGTACTGTGTTTACGCCGGAGACATACTGAGGCTTTCATGCACAGACTGCCTAGATCAGAAAGATGCTGGAAGCTCGCAATGGAGCAAGCACTTTGAATGTGATCATTCTTGTTGGTTTGCTCCTAAAAAGCAAACCCTTCCCCTGCACCCTCCCTTTTGAGAATGTCACACGATGGAGAGGGCCATTGGAAATACCTGCAGGAAGCCGGGGGAGGGGGGCAAACTGTGCATGATTCCCCCCCCCGCCCCTTTAAGAAAAATGGTTTTGTTTAGAGCACTAGTTAAACAGCTGCTTTTCCAATTCTGGCTTAGTTTCTTTTCAGCCTGAAATACCCAAAGCAGCTCATCCCGTTGGTAAGAGAGCTCTGCTTTCTTTTCAGAACCTGTCTGCCTTTCACAGCTCGGCGCCCAGCTTAAATTAAACCCAGGTTGATGGTGCCTGAGAGCTGTTGCTGCTATTAACAAATAATTATGGTGGTCCTAACGCAGACCAGGGCTCCATTGTGCTTGTTGCTGTACAAACACAGCGTAAGAGGCATTCCTTGACCCTAAAGACCTTACAGTCTAAATAAACCAGAGAGATACAGAGTGAGGGGGGAAAGAGAGAGGGGCAGGGACTTGCCCAAGGGCTCATGGCAGGGCAGGGGCAGAGCGGGGACTAGAAGGCAGGTGCCATAAGTCCCGATCCAATAGACCATGCTGCCTCTGTGTACCAATCAGTAGCTGAGGGTGGCTTTTAGAGATCTCTGAAATGAATTGGTGCTTCCAGTCCAGTTACTAGAGCAGCGTTTCTCAAACTGGGGTCCGTGGAGCCCTGGGGGTCCACGAGGGAACTCCAGGGGGTCCGCGGGCCCTGCTGATCAACTCCTCCTGCCTCCCTCCCTCCATCTCCCGGAGGCTACTGAAGCCAAACTGGGAGATTTTAGGTGCTAAAAGGCCGGCCTTCCAGTGGGGCTAAGTCAGGCTCCCTGCCTGCCCTGGCCCCGCGCCGCTCCCAGAAGCGACTGGCACGTTCCTGCGGCCACTGTGGGCAGGGGGTCTCCGCGCGCTGACCACACCCCGAGCACCGACTACACAGCTCCCATTGGCTGGGAACTACGGCTAATGGGAGCTGTGGGGACAGTGCCTGAGGGCAGGGGCAGCACACAGAGACCCTCTGGCCCCCTGCCTAGGAGCCGCTGCCAGAGGGATGGGTCGGTCGCTTTCAGCAGCCGCCCGAGGTAAGCACTGCCTTACACCCCAACCCCCTGCACCATTCCAGAGCCTGCACCCCACATCCAAACTCCTTTCCAGAGCCTGGCGAAAGTGAGGTGAGGATGGGGGAGAGTGAGCGATGGAGGGAGGGGGGATGGAGTGAGCAGGGGGTGGGAAGAGATGGGGTGGGGCTGGGGCCTGGGACTGAGTGTGGGGACTTGGGGATCCCTGAAAAATTTTAATTCAAAGTGGGATCCTTGGGCTGTTAAAGTTTGAGTACCGCTGTACTAGATGCCATGTGTCACATCACAAAAATGCAGGGTCAGAATGAATACCAACTGGCAGCCTCATTGGCACTCACGAGAGACACGAAGGACTGCGTGGGTATGGATTCCATAAAAGTAGTTCTTCCAGGCCAAGGTTTAGGCCAGCTGGTAGGTGGAACTGTAAGAGAATCAGAGGTTTTTTTTCATTCTGGGGGCAGTTTTGTGGTGGTGGGTTTTTTGTTTGTTTTTTACTAACTACTTCTGTTTCAGAATAGAAACAAAAAGTTTCAAAATTTTCCATGAGCCAATTTTTTTTAAACCGATTCAGGGTCAATTAAAACATTTCATTTTCACAGAACTGCTGGTTTTTCCAATTTCAACTATCGACTAGTTAATATTATGTAATATTAAAAAAAGCGATTTTGGAACAAAGTGGAAATATTCTGAAAAGAGGAAAACACTATTTTCAATCTTTATTTCCAAATGAATTTTCATCAAAGATGACAATTTCTGCAAAACACTTTGCTTTCAATAAAGCAGCATTTTCTGATGCAAAAAGTTTCAGTCAGAAAACTTCTGAACAGCTGTACTGGGGTGGCAGTGAGAGAGAAGGTTTCATGCTTGCTGGGCTTGTTTTATAGGCTTGTTCATGCTGGGCTTGTTTTATAGGCAGAGAAGACTTCAGTCACCAGAGTTGCCAGCCCAGCATCTTTCATCAGCACCTATGTTCATACACGCAAGGAATGCATCTCTCTCTAATGCAACTGTTCACTTGTGTATGTAGGTGACTGACGCACTGATATTTACTATTGTACTTGGCTTTCATACTTAGAACTGGGTGGGAAACGGTTTCCTCATCCCACAGAAATGTTTGAAATGTCCCCCCCTCCCAAATTGGAATAGAAAATCAAAATTCTGAAAATGTTTGTTTGCAAACTTAAAAATTCCCCCACATTTTTGTTTCAGGTTAAACTAACTTTTAGTGGTTTCAAAATGTTTCATTTTGAGAATGACAATTTTTAAAAAAATTTTGTTGGTATTACAATTAGCTTTAATTTTGAAATGGAAAGTCCTATGTGATTGTTTAGAAAATGGGAATATGGGACACTTTGATAAAGTGAAACTTAAAAGCATTCAAATATTTTTTTTCCTGAAAAACGTTTTTGTTTCAGCAAATTGGTACTTTATGCCCCCTGCCCTCTCACGCCCTCTATGCGTAATGTCACAGATTACGAACATTGATCATATGGAGTAAGTCTGATGTTCTGCAGAACATGTGAGCATGCTGATACACCATGGGCTGCTTAACAATGCTCATGGGAGTCAGTGTTGGCAGTAGTAATGCACCAGAAGTGTCCATATTTGGAAGAAAGCTTTCTGCAGCAGTGCAGACAATAGTACTATTGAGAGCCTAGGAGACAGTAGGGAGCAAAGCTTTGGCCTCTATATTGCTAGCAAGGAGACAATAGGAAACAAAGCTAGCTTAAAAAAAGACTGTAAATATTTTTTTGAAAAACTGTGAGGAATTTTGCTCTTTCTTTCTTTCTTTCCCCAGAATTTTGAAACTTGAAAACTTTGAGCAGCCCTAATAAAATTCCAGTAACGCTGTAAATACACCTGTGCTGAGCTGATTGGTTTTAGCTGCGTTCCTGTGAAAGGCAAATGAGTAGCCGTGGTTTTGCTGACAGTGTTTTGAGGTGACTTGGTTTGATTTTTTTTTCTTTTTTTTTTTGCCTGCAGAGGGCACAGAGCCAAATCATCAAGGGCCTTCTCTTGGGTTGCCCTGAGGCAGAAGGCCTGTTGAATGGGGGAGCTGGAGATGTTAGGAATATGTTGAGGCAAACCTCAGATTTTGATGAAGCTTCTGAAAAGGATCTGTTCACCTGAATGCTTTTTCCGAGGAGGTCTGCTGGGGATTTCCCACGCCTGACTGGCATACTGTTTCCGGGGTTTCCATTGTGTTATCTCGGCTATAACGATGGGCAAAACTCAAAAGGTTCGCAGAGCTCGTTTTGTTTGCGTAAGCACCCGGAAGTTCAGTTGCTTCTTCAGATCTTCTCTGATCCCTACCCAGGAAAGACGGGGTAGGAAATCTCATGAGTGCAGGCAAGGCTTCTAGGAGCTTCCATTTGCTGTCAATCCGCAAATCCCATAAGAGCAGTTTCACGGGTAGTGCTGGATCACGAGAAGAATCTAAAAATTGGAAAAGTGTGCAAAGCTGAACATCCAAAAGTTATCTGGATTGTACTGAACTACAGACTTGTTCAGTAGAGGTTCACTTTGAGTTTTGAGGAAAGATTTGGGGTCAGTTTTAATGGTTGCATCTTCCTTTATTTTTTTCCGGTTCCTTATGCATGCAGTAAAACCCTCCATCATTGCCAGCTCATCCATGGGATGGGAAGAACACCAGGTTTGGTTTAATCTACTGCTGCTTTAAAAAAAATCGCCTCTGAAGCGCTTTAAACATCCCTTTGCATTAAGCAAGTCCTTGTGTGTATCCAATTTCATAATTATTTCCCCATTCAAAGACAAGTGAAAAAGTATCTTCAGTGTCCCATCAGAGTGGGGGGGGAGGGGGAAGAGCAATAAAGTCTTGATCTAATTGTCTTTCATTTTTCCATTCTATTACCTTTTATTCAGCGCATTTACCTCTTCACCCATTAAAATAACTGTCTGACGGTGGCACTTCTTGTTGAAATGATATAGATATGCTAAGTGGAGTGTGACAGATGAATTCTCTAATTTGAAAATCTACTAGCTATTAGGTAGCGAGCAGAGACTTTTGCCAGCTTTATTGACTATTAAAGCCACATTTTATAGCACACGCGGCTCAAATGACTGGATTTTCCACCTTAAAAGCCTGATTTTTCTAAATCTAAAATAGCTCCCCTTTGGGATCAGGTAGGCTGCGTAATTCTGGGAGACTTATACATCCCAGAGAAAATCTCTATTGGTGTTATTAAAACATGCTTCTCATCTGCTTTCTGCATTTAACATTTTAATGTTTCTAGTGCATAGGAAACCATAATCTCACTCAGTAGCACAGTATACAACTGCCACTAGCTTCCGCTCCGACTATCTTTGCCAAAGCCACTGCTGCTTAGAGTGCCAATAAAAGGACACTTCTAAGCCTGTATAAATGAACAAAAAGAAAAGGAGTATTTGTGGCACCTTAGAGACTAACCAATTTATTTGAGCATAAGCTTTCGTGAGCTACAGCTCACTTCATCAGATGCATACTGTGGAAAGTGTAGAAGATCTTGTATACACACAAAGCATGAAAAAATACCTCCCCCCACCCCACCCCACTCTCCTGCATGCTTTGTGTGTATACAAGATCTTCTACACTTTCCACAGTATGCATCCGATGAAGTGAGCTGTAGCTCACGAAAGCTTATGCTCAAATAAATTGGTTAGTCTCTAAGGTGCCACAAGTACTCCTTTTCTTTTTGCGAATACAGACTAACACGGCTGTTACTCTGAAACCTATAAATGAACATAGTTCTGTTAACATCAGTGGAGCTATCCTGAGTTACACCAGCTGAGGTTTTGGCTCCAAGTCTCACTTAATTCCTGTTCTTGCTTCTGTTCCATTTCACTCAGAAGGTGAAGGATTTGTTTATCCTCTTTGATAAGCTGTTGATATCTTTTCCCTCTCAGTTCTTCAGTTTTTGTTACCAAATTCTGTGATCATCAGTTCATCCCTTTATTTTAAGTAATGAAAGTACTAGAAGTTCATCTTGTATTTATTGTGATAGAAAAGAGCATAATAACTATATTTATGCATCTTATGGCCAGGACATTTTCATTAACATTAATTAAAGCCATCCAGTTACCATGCCAAAAAAAGTTAATTGTCAAACGTTTGCATTTATAGGTAGACCTGGTTATTATTTTTCTGTTTAGCCCTTTACCTTGAACACACAGTTCAATTTACTAGTTTTTGAACTGGGGTTACTCTTGAATAGAGCTGTGAATAGCTAATTTTTCAGTTTACTGGCATGTCCAAAAAAAAAAAAATCACCTGAAACAATTTTCGTTTAAATTAGTTAATCAAAATTTAAAACAAAACACCATTTTGAGTCTGACCAAACACCTTGATTTCAAAATATTTTGTTTTGATTTCAAGCATTTGTAAAGGCTTTACATATTTTTTTTAAAAAAAGGAAAATGAAGGGAATTTCAAAATTGAAATATTTCATTTTGGAAATATTGAAACAAAATATATTTATTTAAAAAAAAATCCAGAGACTAACAATTCAATGCAACCAGCACAAATTTGCAAAATGCTTCAGTCTCACCAAATCAAGGATGGCAAGGATAATCTAGTCTAAACCCCTGTCAAGATTCAGGATTTGTTGCATTGCCCGATGGGAACACTGTGCTCCTGGAGTTGCTGCTATTCAGGTGAGATGAAAGATTAAGATCCCGAGCACGTCTGGCATAGGTGCCCATGTCTAATGGTGCCGGTGGGTGCTCGACCCCGCTTGGCCCCTGGCCCTGCCCTGACTCCACCCCTGTCCCACCTCCTCCCGCCCCCATTCCAACCCCTTCCCCAAAGTCTCTGCCCCAACTCCGCCCCGTCCCCGCCCCTATTCGACTCCTTCCCCATATCTCTGTCCTGGCCCTGTCTCTTCCCCACCTCCTCCCCTGAGCACGCCATGTTCCCGCTCCTGGAGCTTGCTCCAGCTGTTTGGCAGCGGCAAGCGCTGGGAGGTAGGCGGAGGAGCGGGGACGCGGTGTGCTCAGGGGAGGAGGTGGAGGTGAAGGAGGAGGTGCAGTGAGGCCGAGGGGCGCAGTGGGGATCTTGGCTGCCGGTGGGTGCAGAGCACCCACTAACTTTTCCCCCTGGGCGCTCCAGCCCCGGAGCACCCACGGAGTCAACACCTATGGTTCTGGTCATTTAAGATTCTGTGACATCTGGTCTAAGGGGTTTGTTTGTTAGTTCTGTGACATAACCAATGTAATGACTAGAGCAGAATTTTTGCCCTATGGGAAATTCTGATATTTTGACTTTTGTGTTCATCCTGAATTGGGGAAAACTGTCAAAAGATCAACACTTTCTGGAACAAAAAGTTCCAAAAGTTTGGATTCAGAAATGTTGAAATATTTGTTTAATTTTTTTTTTTTTTACTGAAATTGATGTTCCTGAAACCATATGTTTTTGTTCCATTTCTCAGCCTGAAACGGGAACCTTTCAATTTGGGTTGGGCTGACATTAATCTCTGTGTCCACCTGCGCTGCCACAATGCCTCATGGGATTTGTAGGTTTGGGACCCTCATGCCCCCGATAGGTCTTTCCCTCTGGCCAGGTTACAGCTTCCTTGATGAATAGTGGACTCTTTGAAAACATCTGCACAGCTAAAGAGAACCCCTTGGCAGTGAGTCTCAGAGCCCTGATTTACAGACTCAGGCTTGTGCTACAGTGCTAACAATAGCCGTGTAGAGGATCCTGCTTGGGTGCTGAAGCCCAGGAAGGGAGCTGGTTTCAGACCCCAAGCTCCAGCCTAAGCGAGCCCATCTACACAATTATTTTTAGCACCATAGTATGAGCCCAAGTGTTGCTATTAAACCCCTTTTCACCCCAGAGGTGGCTGCATTACAATAGTGAGTGAAGTAATCCCTGCCTCTGTTTACAGATTCCAAGCCAGAAGGGACCACTATGATCATCCAGTCTGACCTCCTGTATAACCCAGGCCATAGAACTTCCCCGCAATAATGCATGGAGCAGATCTTTCAGAAAAAACCCCATCCAACCTTGATTTCAAAATTTTCAGTGATGAAGAATGCACTAGCTTGGTAAATTGTTTGAACTGTTAATTACTCTCACAGCTAAAAATGTATACCTTATTTCTAGTCTGCATGTGTCTAGCTTCAAATTCCAGCCATTTGATTTGTGTTGTACCTTTTGAAGGGGTTGATCCTACCAAAGCACAGGTGAGGACTATTTGAGAGCAGCTCTGGTCCACCGCCAAAAGGACCTGTTAAACATGGTCCTTTTCTTCTTCTTCTTCTTCTAACTAATACCCAAGAAAGTGTAGGTAACTCTAGAGGAGCAGACATAGCTGGGTGGTACCCTGGCAGAGCTAACAAGCTATCGTAGAACGGATACACAGCACAATGGAAGGAATTACTTTACAGGGTGGCATTTATCAAAGGATAATTGGTAATCTGCAGGCATTTCCATGTAATATGCTCACTGTATAGAAATGCAGTTCTAAGGCAATGTAACTGGACAAAAAAACATAAAGGAAGACAGATCATTTTTGCCTCAGAACTGTAGGCCAAATCTTTACCTGTTCATAGTGCTACGCTGACTTACACCAGTTGACCTGGCCCTATAATATGTGCTAGAGTTGGTTGGAAAATAGGTGGTTTTTCCATGGAAAATTTAGGATTTTTTTTCATTTTTGTCAGATTTCCACAGAAACGTTTGTCTTCAAACTGATGTGATGTCTCATGGGAGTTGTAGTTAAGGTGCCTTCAACTTCCATTTGCCTCTATGGGCTGGGCTCCTGGGCTGGACTACATCTCCCACGATACACCACATTCTCATTCTTGGTGGCAGGGAAGGGGTGCATCACGTGAATCCCTACCTATGACACATTATGAGAGAGAGAATCTGATCACAGAGCCAGGCAGAATGGAAGCATAAGGCATCCAAACTACAACTCCCATGAGGCACCACAGCACCCTTTTGAATGAAAATATTTCAGGTCTGGGCTGTAGTGTTTCAGTTATTGACCAAATATGAAAATTTTCAGTACAAAAGTTGAATGAAGGCCAGAAATTTTACAAGGACCTTGAGGAATTCTTGTACTTTTACTGAGAGGTTAAGAAATCAATATGGTAGCACAGAATGAAGGGGAAGCTGAGGTTGTGCCTCTTGTTTCCCACCAAAGGTAGTTCAGTGCTTAGCTAATCAATGTTCATAACCCAGAGGGAACTATCTGAGTCCCTTTAAATGCAGTGAATTTGGAAATAAGATATAAATGCAAAAATAGCAGTCTGGGACAGATTTCTGCAAAATTTTAGCTGATTTATTTATTCAAATGTAGTCAGTAACCATCACCATAGCATCTGAGCTGCCCAGATGACCAGATAGCAAGTGTGAAAAATCCGGACAGAGTGGGAGGTAATAGGAGCCTATATTTAAAAAATAAAGCCCGAAATATTGGGACTATCCCTATAAAATCGGGACATCTGGTCACGCTATTTGGGCACCTTTATAGAAGGTAAACACAGATGTAAATAATTGTCACAATATGCAGTAAATGAATCTCACTAATCATTTCCCCCACCTCGCAATGCATCTCTTAGTCCTTTTTAGCCTGAATAAGACAGAGTGAAACACCTGATGCCTTCATACCAAGAACAGTAACAACCAACAGTGTCCCTCAGCATTAAGGAGACTCCCAGCTTTGGCCAATTCATCATGGAGCTGACAAAAAGCCAAGAACCCTGACACACGGACTAGTGCTAAAAATAACCGTGTCGATGATCTCACTCAGTAAAGCATACGGACTCAGAGTGCGTCCAGTGCTTGCTAGTAGTTTGCTGTCAACAGAACGAAATGGCAGACAGTGACACAGTGAGTTCCAGGTATATGGCACTGACATGGATTGTTCAGTTTTCTTTGCTGGTAATAAACCTTTTGACCACATCATGAGAGCAGAACATGGAAGGAAGGTTTTAAACCAAGACTCCGGGTCTCCCTAAAAATCATACTCTAGCTCAATCACAAGATATAGGCTTGATGCAGGAATCACTGGATGACATTCTCTGGCCTGTGTCATGCAGGAAGTCAGACTGGTTGATGATCACGGTACCTTCTAGCCTTATTACGTGTTACTTACTATAGCATATTGAAATGGCAAGCACTGAGTGTCATTTTCCAAAGTGCTCATCAACTACAGGTGGGGCCAGACTTTCAAAAACGCTTTTCGGTTCGTAAAATCTTCTCACCTTAAAGTCTCATATCTCAGTAATCTCCATGGCTAGCATCAATTGCAGTGTATCCCATTGGAAAGCTGTGAATTTCCCCTTTCCAATGGCATAACACTTTGATTTCCAGCCCTGAAGAGTTGTAAGATATTAGACCTTAAAGCAGTCACTGGTCCAGGATTGAATATTGCCTATTCTCTGCCTCCAACTTGGAGTACAAATTCCCCATTTGTGGGTGGAGGGAGGAAGAGAGACTCATATCTCTAGCAGGTTGCTATTGTGTTTCTTTTTAATGGCACTGGTTTGAAACTGCTCATGGACTTAGAATAAGTCCAGTGAAGATGTCGTCTCAGCTTATCCATAGCAAGATGACTCATGCAGAGGGCTGATTTGCAGTCATTTAATAGTTAGCTAAGGCTAAACTCAAAATGTGTCTGTATGCCTTTAAACTTTCAAACAAACACCAGCAAAAGAAACCAGTTGGCTGTACAACTGCAAAGGTACAGTCCAACGATAGACCTTTGCCCAGGGTTAGGACTCAGCTCTTTTCCTGTCCCAGCTCTCCTACTTAGCTGATGCAGGCAAGCTAATTAATCTACCTGATGGCTCCTGATTGGTTAGTTCCTCCTGGCCCTTCTAGACCCTGGAGGACCAAAACTTGTTGAGTTTTCTAGGCTGGGGGCAGAGAAAGTCTGGTATACCCTGTCACAGTTGGATTAGTGGGCAGAGTGCAGATCAGATGCCCAAAGGTCAATAATTAATGTAATCTATTTCATGGCCCTGCAAATTATGACACAGCTTTCTCCACTACTTATATATACATTACATTGAATGCCATACAGGTATACAGATCACAGCCTTGTTCTGCCTGTTGGCAGCCTGAGCTTACATATCAGGTCCTGTCAAGGTTTCAGAGTCTACTATGGCAACTGCTTTAGCTGTGTTTGTCTTTCGTGCCAAATTACTTACCACAGAGTTGTCAGACTAATATAAGCAAGCAAGTCTCTCCTCTCCATTACGCCGATAGGCAAGGCAAGAAAATGTGTTGTTGACTTACGCGGTACAGTCACTTCTTCCTTGCTGGCTTCGCTGAATAGCAGACGGCACTTGAGAATGCTTCCCTTTTGTACTCTTGTAAACTTTGCAAGTGGATGCGATATAACCTAGCACAAGTAAAGGGAAAATAGCTGGCAATGGAGAGTGTGGTGAGAAACGTTTCCTCCTTCAGCCATAAAGCTAGCTAATTCGGGGTGGGGGGGGAGAGATCATAGCATTGCTGGATTTGATGCTCTTCAAGGTATCGGGGCCTGCACTGAAATCCCACTCTTTTCTGAGGTTTCTATTAACTCATGCCGTGCTACATCTTAGTATAAGTTCATGGCATAGAATCATTTTTGTCCTTCCTGGCAAAGTGAAATTTAAAATAAGATAATTAGGGGAGGAAAGCTGAAGACCATGTCCTATTTCCACTTCTGCTTCCAAGGAGGCATTGTTGTCTAGTGAAAAAGGCTTTTCACTGCGAGTGTGGTCACCTTGTGTGGTGGGGGGTACTCACCCCTGGAGTGCCCCTAGTAGTCCTAGTGCAGCAGTACAATCACATCTCTGCCTCAGTTTCACCTAGATGGTTTCAATATGTCTAATGGGGTTTATGTGTATTCAGCAGTGACCCTTCAGGGGTCTAGTTTATTTAACCCAAAGGTGGAACATTATGCAAATAGGCCTCAGCCCTAGTGTCTCTAGCTGGAGGGGCTGAGTTAACTTACCCCACTAATGTCCAGGTCCCCTTATTAGTAAGGCCCTCTTACTGTGGAACCCTCTTCTGGAGTCAGTGCCTCTTGTCATCAGCTGGAGGTGGGTCTCTCCTCTTGGATCAAGGCCCCCACAGTTTTCAAACCACGACGACTCTTCCTCGGAACAGCATATAATTCCTCTGCTCTGGCTTTGCTGCTACATGGTGAAGTCCTTCCAGGGTGACCAGGTTCCACTGAGACTTGGTAGTCCTAACTCCTCCCTTTTAGGAGCCTCCCCCACCTAGGACACTCTTCCTTGGTTTCCTTTCCTGGTGAGCCCTCCCACCGGGTCCCCCTGAGACACCCTCCCTTTGAGAGCTTTCACTCTGTTTCTCTCCCCAAGATCCTTTGTTCACAAGCCAGCCTCCCCTCCCACACTGGGACTAGCTGCCTTTTATCACGCCCATAGTACTTCCCTGCCTAACTAATGGTGTCTCAGAGGTAGGCTCAGTTCCTGACCTCCTGAGAAGGCCAGCTACCCTCTGACACCTTGGTTCTTGTCTTAGCTCTGTTACTGTCCCACCAGGTGACCTCACCTTTGTGTCCCATCCCACACTTCATTGGCTTAGATTGTGAGCTCTCTGCGGGCAGGGCCTACCTCACATGTGTTTTTCCGATGCCAAGCCCAGTGAGGCCCTGGTCTCACTGGGGGTCTCTAGGTTCCGCTGTAATCTGAATTATAATAAAAGTCCTGGTTCTGACACAGACTTCCTATAGACTCTTAAACAAGACACTGGAACAAAAAAAGCCCCCAAAGTATGAGTTGCTCATTCATTTATTTCTAGCACACATTTGGCTCAGACTCTGACTGGGACCTGTAAGTGCTGCTTTGGTACAAATAATAATCAAGAATTGAGGATAACACCAGAGAGGAAGTAAAACAAAATCCAAAAGCAAGGTTGCTTCAGTCTTTCACAAGTGTGCACAGTGAGGTAGGGCTCCTGTGGAAAAAATAGTTTGATCACGCGATTAAAAACGTATGATAACGCATATCCACAAGAAGGCTGAATTAAGGTTGCCCAGGCAACCTTAAATCTAGCATTTCCTAACAACCAAGTGCTTGACTTTTCAACCTTAATGTTCTTTGGCACACGTGCATATACAGCATAATACAAATGTATAGCTGGAAGGGACCTCAATACGTCATCTAAATCCATTCCCCTGTACAGAGGCAGGACCAGGTGCACCTAGACCATCCCTGGCAGATGTTTCTGTCTAACCTGTAATAATGTACATGTCCTTGAGGGAAAGAGTTTAGCATTATTCTAAAAAGGATTAGATATTTATATGGATCACAAGAGTATCCCGAATTATAACAGTAAAAAATTAAAAATAAACAAGATCTTTGGAAGAAAAAAGAAAAGGAGTACTTGTGGCACCTTAGAGACTAACCAGTTTATTTGAGCATGAGCTTTCGTGAGCTACAGCTCACTTCATCGGATGCATAGCATATTGTGGAAACTGCAGAAGACATTATATACACACAGAGACCATGAAACAAAACTTCCTCCCACCCCACTGTCCTGCTCGTAACAGCTTATCTAAAGTGATCATCAAGGAGGGCCATTTCCAGCACAAATCCAGGTTTTCTCACCCTCCCCCCCCCCCACAGACAGATGTGTGTCTGTTGGGGGGGGGGGGGAAGGGTGAGAAAACCTGGATTTGTGCTGGAAATGGCCCTCCTTGATGATCACTTTAGATAAGCTGTTACGAGCAGGACAGTGGGGTGGGAGGAAGTTTTGTTTCATGGTCTCTGTGTGTATATAATGTCTTCTGCAGTTTCCACAATATGCTATGCATCCGATGAAGTGAGCTGTAGCTCACGAAAGCTCATGCTCAAATAAACTGGTTAGTCTCTAAGGTGCCACAAGTACTCCTTTTCTTTTTTCTTTTTACGAATACAGACTAACACGGCTGTTACTCTGAAAGATCTTTGGAAGGGATTTAACCCCTTCTGATTCAGGGTTTAAGGCAATCTTTAACTAATGGTAGTGAGGAGAAAACTTTCCTTGGGGGTAGCCCAGAACTGCTACTGCAGGATTTCTTGTACCTTTCTCTGAAGCATCCAGTCCTGGCTGCTGTTGAAGACAGGATATTGTGCTGAAGGACTATGGGTCTGATCCAGTCTGGTGACTCCTACAGGACTCCATTGTTCACATGCCAAACTCCAAAAAGAAATCTATTCCACACCCCTGCTGCATATAATATTCTGATTGGAGCTGTCTAGAGGAGGACCATTCCATTTCACAGGTTTTGAGGTGAAAAAAAAAACTTCATAGCTTTTGAATGTTTTTATTCAACAGAATTGTGTCAAAACAGCTGGTTTTTGGATCAAAGACATCAGATGTTTGATTTGGGTGTCTTTCTGGTCAGAAATGATCAGCAAACCCTAGACCTCAAAAATCTTCCTGGAGAAAATGTTAACAAAACAGCATATTTTGAGAAAATGAAAATGACCAGCTCTAGCTCTGATTGAGTGATCTTCTTTTACCCCTAGTTCCATATAAATGGGGTTGGATCTTCAAGTCCTTCTTCTCCATTCCACTCTGTCTTGAATTGGTTCCTCAAAAACTCCACATTTAATCAAATCTTTTTGTGTAACATCCATCCATCTAATTTTGGGGCTTCTCTTACTCGCCAATTCTAAGTTTAACACCCTGTTTCCTATAGACTCTTCCAGTCTTGTTTCCACATGCCCCCCAAACCATTCTAAGCCTGGACTCCCTTTTGCTTTTTCAATAACAGGTACCACCTTCACACATCCTCTAAATTGTTCATTCCGAACATGGTCCATCAATCTTAACAGTTGCATTTCCATTGTATTCAGGATCTGCTCCTCTCTCTCAGTGTCCAGCATTTGGAGCCGTACAGAAGTGCAGGCCTGATTACCAGCTTGTATATCTTGCTTTTCAATTTGATAGGCATTCTTCTATACCCTAATCACTCTGAACACTTCTCTTCATTTAGTCCATGCCTTTGCTGTTATGCTTATAAGTTTGTCATTGAATTCACCATTATCCTGTACTATGAAACCTAGGTAATTTAACTCCCGTTTTATTTATTTCTGTTGATTTTCATGCCATTTCTTTCAAATAGACATCTCAATCTTCCATCTTCTCTTTGCTGTCACCCATGAACACTGTCATCAGCAAAAAGCATTCACCAGGGTGTTCTCTGTCAGTGCATCAAGCAAAAAAGGGCTGAGTGCCAAGCCTTGGTGTCCTCCAACTCTGACTAGAAACTGTTCAGTGTGTCCATACGGCCTTCCGCCCGTGGTAACAGCACCCTCATACATGTCCTGGATGCGTCTGATTATAGTCTACTGGTATCTGTTCCATTCTCATACATCATCAAATGACTTCTCTTGGGACATGGTCATAAACCGTCTCAAGATGTATGAATACTATGTGCAGGGTTTTCCTTGTTTTTCTATATTTTTCCACAGGCAATCTTAATGCACAGAGAGCATCCATTGTTGACTTGCCTGGCACAAATCCAAACTGATTGTCACTGAACTTTATAGTCTCTTAGCAATAACTTTCTCCCAGATCTTCACTATGTGGCGTATGAGTTTTTAATAGCATGGTAGTTACCACAATAGCTTACGTAAAGGATAGCCGGCTTTATCTTTGTTACATTGGGATAGACACATGGTTTTGTCAGTCTTACTCTGCTCCCATTTGTGGGAATGACTTTGCATCATTGTATTTCTATTCATTATCTTTACTTGGTGGGTGGTGGACTTCCAATAATGCAGTTCTTTGATCTGATCCTATTAAGCCACAGTCCATTATCTGCTCAGGATGTGTTCTAGGATGGAGGGTAAAAAAACGAAACAAAACAAAACAATGCTGTCAGTAAAATACTCCAATGAAAGTAAGTGAGGACATGAAGTAAGGTTGCACTGACACAAAGTGCTGGATATCAGCACCTGTGCCTCATTAATCCACTCAGTCCCTCTCTCTCTACTCTGTGAAGTGGTGTGATAACACACAGCCACGATAAAATACATTTGAACTTGCTGTCCATGCTTTCTGGCCAGCTGAAAGAGACTCTCACAGCAAAACCCCATGGCATTCGCCTCAGAGTTTGGGCACGTGTTAGGTGCCGAGAATTCTTCTGATCTAGAGCGTGCACACCTTCCTCATACTGCTGAGTTATTTGCACAAGTGAAGTGAACGCCACCACTCAAGTGAGGAATTAGACATTAGCACGAGGAAAGATTGCCCCATGTTGCCTTTTAGGATGAGCTGAAATGAAGCCAAAATGTAGAAAGTGGAGTTTTGTCTCTAATCCAATGCAGTGTCTTATTATTAGTCTGATTGACAAAGGGACTCAGTGCCTTTATAAAAGCCAGTCCAGTAGCTCTCTCCTCAGCAATTAAACAATTAGCAGGCAAAGAGTTTGCAGTTTAATAGACAAGACAGGGAAAGGAAAGACAGGTGAAGTGACAGAACCACCAGGACACATAGTCCAATAAGAGAGCCAGAAATAGAACCAATGTCTTTTCAGTTCAAGGCCTTCCTCCCGCCCCTTGACCACACTGCCTTTAATAGCCAGTCTTTCTAACTATAGATGATTTATGTTTTGTGTGACTTAGAACTACTGGAGCTGGCCTCATTACCAGGGCTTCACTCACCAGTGTGATTTGTTGACAATGACAATATCATCCCTAAAAAGGTTTGGCAGCTGGTGATAATGCTGACCAGAAATCCCAAATGTCACTCACTCACTGTGGAGACAAAGCGTCATAGAGTGTTTTCTGTGGCGAACAGCACACTGGAGAGTGAGGGAGGGTGCGAGAACAGTAATCTTACACTGTGTGGGGTTCAACAGCAAACGTATGGGCACTGCTATTGCAGAGGCTTTTGTGGGCCAGTTGCCAACGCTGGAATCCATAAGGGGGCTCTGAGATGATAGAGTCAAGACAGCAAAAGTTTGTAATGTCTGCAGTGCTCACAGCTTGGAACATGGCAGGCATATCCTGACGCTCAGCAGCAAGCATCCATTTGAGCACGAGTCCTCAGGAACTTCATTCAGGCTCACTCCAGGCTGCACAGTATATAAAAGGGAATTTCCTCCGGCTGAGTTCAGATGCTGGGCTTTGGTGAATCTCCACTTACATGCTGAGATACCTGCTAGAAAACAAATCAAGTCTGATCATGCTTCTCAGAGACACTATTACTAGATTTCTCATGATGTCTGGATGGCTCATGGAGTCCTGGGTTGTATTCGTACAGCCATAGAGTCTCAGAGGTGGATCAAGACTTACAGAGCCCTACACATAAATTCCCTGACACTGTGACCCTACACGTGTGATGTGGCCTCACTCCTGCTTGGAGCAGTAATAAGCCATCTATTGGGCTAGTGGAGAAAGGATGCCATCACCACTCCCAGATCATTGTCCTCAGGTAGTGCTGTGTTGGCAGGGACCACGCCCTTCACCCCAAGGCATTATGTTGAATGGAGAGTTCAAAGCTCTTGTCATGCTGTCTGCAGCCTTAGGCAGATGTAACTACACTGGGGTCATGTTTTCCATTTTTTCTTGTGAACATGAGGGCTAGAAACTGACATTTTAATAATTGAGATTCAGAGGTCATGATGGACTCCAGGCAGAAGGGCCAGGGCAGGGGCCTGTATTCAAACGGTGGTACGCGTACCTCTAGGGGTATGTGAGCTCTCATCAGGGGCTTTGTGAGAAGAATCCTGTAATGCTGGACAACGCCTTTTATTTAGTCAGACTTGGCAATCTAATCATAGGTATATTATGACCCTATCTCAGATGGGGGTACGTGGTAGACTACATTATTTGGAAAGGGGTACACAGCCTAGAAAGTTTCAAAACCACTCTATGCCTTAATCCAGCCCTCAAGATTCCCATTCTGAGTACCACAGCGGAAGCCATCCATTGGCACTTGGCTGACAAGAGTTTGATGGAGAGAGGCTGGCTGAGATTCACTCTGTGGGCTGATGCCCCTCCTCCTTGCCCTACCAGCTCCATAGCTCTTTCTGCACCGTAGCTTGCTGTCTTTACAGTAAAAGGAATCCTGCAAGTGCAGGATCAGGTAACCCTTGGCAGCGTGACATGAGGGGCACCGTACTGCTCTTCTAACCGTAGCAACACTCACGCCCACCCCCTGCCACTTAGTTCTTCTGGCTAATAGCAGCATTCAGTTAAAACATTAGTCAGATGGGGCACAAGTTAGGCCTGGCCATTGTCCCCTTAATGGCTGTGATGTTTGGGATAGCCGGTTACCTGGGTGTCTCTCAAATCATTCATTGGAGCGCTACAGAGACTTCAGTTTGCCAGCCCGGCTTGCGGAGGGCTTAGTGGCTGCCCCAGCCTTTAGCTCTTCTGCCTTGCAGCCACAAAGTGCAAACATTACCCCTCACTAAAATGAACACCAAAATCACTGGCCTAGGTTGTCAGAGGCTGAGTTCTCGGCACCCAGAAATGAAGGCACCCAACATCACTAGTCACCCCTGCAAATGTTGTGTGCTATATTGATGAGAATGTTCTTCCACAGAAGGCAAATAAATAGGTTTAGGTAATTTTGCTTTGTTTTGTGTAAAATTCATAACAGGTCTTGTTACTCGTCTGTTTTGCCATTGTTTCATGACAGAAAATTGCTGGCTCCCTTTGTTTAGGGAAATGTGTTTATAATGTATTGATCAGTGTGGCTTATAGATGCCATGTGATATGCAGTCCTTAGAGGATATGGGTCTGTTACATGTTGCAGCCAAAGAGGTGGTGTATTTAGCTCAACCTGGTAGGACGCAGGCCTTTGGTTGAAGAGGTCCCTGGTTCAACCCCTGGTGTCACCCAAGATGATGGCTGTCATGTAAGCAGGAGTTTGTCCACATTACACAGTTTTCATAAGTACGCTATGGAGTACTATATCCATATCTCTCTGCTTGTCCAGACACAGGAGCGCGTGAGGATTCAGAGTTCCACCCCCAAGGTTTTGTCAAACCCAAACTGTCTGTCATTGACGGTCTTTAGGCACATATCTTCCTAATGCTGCTCTCTCTGATATTGAACTTTCTCCAGCATCACATGAAACTAGTGATGTTACACTGCAGAATTAGCACACTGGGTTGTGATGCCTCTCATTCAAGAAAAACTGCCAAGTGTAATATGACCCATTGCCGCAGACTGACACTAATTGCAGTAACATTCAGGTGTAATTTAATGTCTAGCCATCTTCCAGCTGTCTAACATTTGTTAAATCATGCATTCACACTGGGGGAGGGTATATTGTGTAGACTGTCTGTCTGGTTATTGGTTTCCATTCCAATTCTGTTTTCAGTTGCTCACATAGAATACCAGGGTTAGAAGGGACCTCAGGAGGCCATCCAGTCCAACCCCCTGCTCAAAGCAGGACCAATCCCCAATTTTTGCCCCAGATCCCCAAATGGCCCCCTCAAAGATTGAACTCGCAACCCTGGGTTTAGCAGGCCAATGCTCAAACCACTGAGCTATCCCTTCCCCCTTTTATCAGCTGATATTTCCCTTGCTTGGTCTCTGCCTATAAGTGACTAAATCTTGAAAAATGTTGGAACAAAACAAGTTTTGCCATTTGGGGCACAAAAATAAATTAATAAAACCCCACAATCTCACAACTGGAGAGAAGGTTCACATGAGGCCCAAGATGAACAAAACCAAACCCACTCTGATTTTTCTGATTTATGCACACGATTCTTGTTGAACTAGCAGGTGGTAAACCAGCAAAATCCCTGCCCCCTTCCCTTAATGCAAATTAAGAGTCTGTGAACTCCCAGCAAACACTGCTTAATCAAATGGGTATTTTGCATCTAAACCCCATTGGGGTAAGCTCCAGTTGATTGCCTCTGCTCAGCATGGTGCTTACAGCTCCAAGTCTGAAATCCCCTGCTACATTTACCCCTCCACATACCCCATGTCAATGCTGGCATGATAGGGTCTCCTGGTAGGACCACCAGTGAAGCCAGCTGTGGCAGAGAGTTGGCACCATCTCCAATGGACACCATATTATCAAACACCCAGGCCCTGAGCCCTACTGCTGATGCATGTGGGGCTAGATCCTCAGCTTCTCCAGAGCATTACCAGTACAGCTGAGAATGAAAAAGATGGCTATGCACCACTTTCATATTACCCGGATACCCCAAACTATGGGGAGCTGGTTCAGCCGCAAGCATAACTTAGAGCAGCCTCAGGGTTGGTCTATATTATGCAGCCACCATGTTCCAACTGTGTGCCTTTCTCCCCAGGCATGATACCTACCCTTTGGCAGCTGTATCCTTGGTTTCAATGGAGTTGATTTAAGCCAGCACTGAGTGCTTTAGAAATATCCCATCCTGAAGGGTGGGGGTGTGTGTGTGTAAAAATATATACAATTTAGCCATTCCATATAAAAAAGCTATGGTGAAAATTGCATGGTTAAGCACTTGAAAGTTAGAAAACACCAAGGCATTGTACAAACATATTACAATGCAGTCTTTAATTACATAATCAAATACTAGTGCTTAAATAACACTGGAAAATATTATATACCATTTTATGCAACTTTGACTATATGGTATGTAGCATCTTGTGATAGTGTATATGCCTCTGTGTAGACAAGATTCAAGTAGCTATGCACATGTACACATTCCTATTTTGATTGTTTCAAAAGAGGATCCTAGTTGTAAAGAATCAACCCACAGAACAGAATCAACAGCATTTTTAAAGTCATTAACCCAATAGGCATACTCATGTCTCAACTCCTGGCCATGTCAAGTTCAGGGGCACACAAGCAATTTATAGCCAGCATTTTCAAATTGAGTGCAACAAGTCAGGCACTTAAAATACATACGTAGGTAAGTGAATAAAAGGGACATAATTTACATAAAGACTGAGCACACACAACTTACACCAAAATTAATGGCAGGGTCTCGGAAGATGAGGCCCTTGGTTAGTTGCTGAGATATTAATTTGGGTGCCTGCCTAGCTTTAGGCTGGCATGGGAACAGCCATAATTTGGCCAGTGGAATCTCTCCCGCTGGAACGTAGCTCATTTCATTTCATTTCATTTCAGGGGCTCTCTCTAATCAAGATTCCTGTGGGAAAGGAGGAATTCTACAGATTGCAATGTCGGTGATAAACCAGTGATGGGTGAGCTACTGCCGACAGGAGCTCTGAGTGACAGAGACGCTGCATTAACAGCCAAAATACTGTAGACCAATAGGAAATTTCCTTCTCTCCAGAAGGCGGAAAATACCAGTACCAAATATTAGCAGATATTATTAATTGTGGCAGTAGCACCCAGAGGCCATAAATGAGATCATTGCCCCAGTGTGTGAGACACCGTTCAAAGACACAGTTAGAAACAACTCTTCCCCAAGGATCTAACTATCTTCATAGACGAGACAATGGATGGGAGGGGAAACTGGTAGGAAGCGAATTGCCCAAGGCTCCAGGCAGGTCAGTGGCAAAGCCAGGACAGGGCAGGTCTCCTAAGTCTCAGTGTACAGCCCCAGACGTTCAACCCTGCTACCTTTTTCCAAATGCTTCTTGCTAGATACATATTTGTTTATTGCAAGGAAGCATATTAGAAGGCTGCAAAAGGTCAAAACGCTGACATCCCTTTCATGTGTAAAATCTCAAACTGTTCCATCAGCCTGAACCTGTGGTCTGTATACTGCCCTGCTGCACAGCGCAGAGGGGAGCAGACCCACCTGGAAAGCTGCATAAAAGCATGTGTTGCCCAAGGGCCAAGTGGGGAAAGCAAGCAGGGCCAGGCTTTGAGAGCAGAGGCGACAGTCAGCACGCTCCTTCCAAACACTGGCAGCAGGAGAAGTTGTAGAGACTGAAAGCTGGTGGAAGCAGCTTCGATTCCCACGATGTGCTCTTTGGCTCTTCCCAGAGTTCCAGAATGAACCGGGATCAGTGGCTGCCAAACCATCGTGCCATACAATGGTAGTATCGACTAATATTGGCACAATCTCTCCACACATCTGCTTGGGTTCCACGGGGTTGGGGACATTCCCTTTGAGGCCTCTGGTCTTTCTTCAGTCCCCACCCACACCAGTCTTTGGGTAGGGAGCATGTGCGTGTACTGCACTGCCAATGGAGATGTCGAATTTGGCTGTTAATCCCCCACCCCCATGTGCACTTCTGCACAGGAGGGAACCATATGGGCCTAACTATTTTACGTCAAAGCCAGTGGTAAAAGACAAAGATGAAATTTAAAGGGTCAGCACAGCCCTTGACACATGAGTGGCCAATTAGCTGCTTACTGTATGCCATCTCCCTTTTAAATCTCGGGTTATCATCTACTCGTTGTTAGGGGGGCTTATTCCTTCACCCACTTACTTCCCTGGTCCTTCTCGCATGAACAGAGAGCAACAATACCCAAAGTCCAAAGGTGCAAACAATTTGATGTTTATTGGGGTGAACTTCCAGCAAGCATGATTCCAGTTTCCTTCCTTAGTATCCTCCTTCCCTGCTCTGACACCACAGAGCCTTACACCTGTGTCCCTGTTCCCATTCCTGCCCTTAGCCAAACATGATTCCAATTTCCCCAGCCCCATTCCCTGTTCCCATTTCCCTCACCCGCATGCCCACCCCCACCCCCCTACTTCCTGATTGACTGCAGACTATATAGTAAAACTTGAGTTCTGCTTTGCTATACCTTAACCAATCATGTTCCTGAAATTTAACTAACCAATCCTAACATATTGTAACATGATTATGTACCCAATTATATCCCACCACCTTAATTAGTTTACACCCAGCAAAATTAATTATACAGCAGACAGAAACAATCACAGAACCAGACCGAGATTATACAGATTAGACAAACAATAGCAAAGTGGGAACTATAATGACAAAACAATACAGAAGTGAGGATTTCACATCCCAGCTATTGATAAGTGAGTTCTTGCCAGACACGATGCTATCAAACTAAGTTTTCTTTTACATTTTCTAGGCACTTCCCTTTCTCTGGAGGTGATAGGCACTATCAGGACAGGATTGTATTCCTATCAGCTGAATAGCACCTTATTTCAGTGTGACTAGTTTGGAATGTGAGGATGTGACTGTTCGCTTCCCAGCTTATGGCTGCCTCTGCTGCTTAGCCAAAGGCCATAGCCTAAGCACAGGGCCACAAACTGTCACAGTAAGAGAAGGCCCTTACACCAGCAGACAGTGATTTTGATTCTTTCTTTTGTACCTCTATAACTAGCCAAGTGATAAGAATACACCTAAATTCTTAGAGTATAGGCCTTTACAGACAGGCCTGAATATCTATATCCTAACACTCGCCCTATCTTTGATTATTTTTGGAAGAGTAGCTCTCACCCACCTTGTACATAAGTGCTTTGTTTTCCATCCATCAGTCCCCACTCACTGCTATCAAGGGTGCTCTGTTCCAAGCCCTACACCCATGAGTTAAGAGGAAAAGAAGGAGATCCGATCCTCAACTGGTGTAACTCAGTATGGCTCCATTGCCTTCAAGGGTGCTGTGCCAATGTACACCAGATCTGGCCTGATCCAATTTACCACCAAAAACTTTGATATCCTATAACATTTGCTTACCTTACCGCCAACAGAGTGTTGAAGTAATATGACTACAAAACATCTGTAGATGTTTTATTTACTGGAAATGGATTCTGATCGACTACTGTTCATTTGTCAATATCAGATAATAAAATTATGTCATTTAAATGTATCCAGGAAGTGAAAGATTTTTTTCAATATAAGCATCAAAGGTTTTATTGTTATACTTTTAAAGCTTTGTATTTCATGTAACCACATATGTTGTTACTCTGTGTTTGCTATTCCAGTACGTGCATCTGATCTAGTAATTATTGTCGTTATTCTTTCATAGGTCTGTCATTTTCAATGCAATTAGTAAACAGCTATACATTTGTTAAGATATATTTTGTATTTCATAGATTGAGAGATTTTAAGGCCAGAAGGGATGACTAGCTTGTTTAGTCTGACCTCTATAAAAAAGGCGTAGAATTTCTTCCAGTTATCCCCACATTGAGCTCCATAACTTGTGTTTGACTAAAGCTTATCTTCCAGAAAGCCAGCCAGTCTTCACTGTGTGTTCCTCTGGGATGTTTACTTTCCTACATTTTCATTTAACCCAATACAGTTAACACCAATCTGTCTGCTTCCAAGTGATGTAAACAGACTAAATTTGATCAGATTTGTCCATATTTCTTCTACTTGGCATACTGGCTACTCTGTGGTTGTACCTATTATCTGGTTTCTGAGCTGAATGGTGGACCTCTTCACCTATCGTAATGTAATTTTCTGTTTGGCTAAGAACAGAAAAATATCATTTTTGTAGATTTTTTTTGCAGGGGGAAGGCACTTAGATACTACTGTGCTGAGTGCTAAATATAAGAACTAGATAGGTAGGTAGATAAACCTAAGGATATTTTTTTTCCAGATTATCTCTTTCTATAAGCTTTAGGCTATGTCTACATTTGGAGCTAGGGGTGTGATTCCCAGTTCATGTAGACATACTTCTGCTAGTTCTCATCCAGCTGCCATCCTAACAATAATAGTGTAATGGGTTAGCACAGGAAGTAGTGAGTGACAGCATAGGTTCGCCATACTGGGTATGTAACCAGGTTCTGGCGGATTTGTACTCAACCCAGCTAGACTGTGTGCTGCCCTGGTTACACTACTATTTTAGCACACTAGCTCCATGAGAGCTAGCACAAATATGCCTACACAAGCTGGGAATCACACCTCCACCTCCACTCTTAGAATTATCCAGTTCAGTTATAGGCTGAAATTCCTTGTCAACAATATCTGATAGTATGGGTGATATCCTGGCCCCATTAAATCAATGGCAAAACACTGATTGACTTCAGTGGGGGCTAAGATTTAATCCTATATTTATAACCTCCACCCAAAATCACTTGTATCTGCATTCCAAAATCAAGGGCCTTATCCAAAGTTCATTGAAGTAAATGGGAGACTCTCCATTGGCCACAGAACTGCTTTAGCAATTAAAATGGGTTTTGTACGAGGCCCCAAGTACAGAAAGGTGCCATGACACGTCCATGTATGACATCTGGGGTATTACTACCTTTCTTCTGCTTTGATTCAGGTTAACCTCCATAGTCATATCAGCCAGGGGTAGGATCACATAATAGATCAAGTAGTATCTCTTGTTAATTTATATAGTCTTGTTATCCATACCTATATTTTGCTATTGTGTGTGCTCATTCTGTTTCCATTGAAGTCAAGCCATTAATTTCCATGGGAGGAGGTTTAGGCCCTATTTATTCAGTTTTGTAGTCCCATATCTCTTTCCGATTTGGCTGTAACTGGTCAGGTGAGATCAGCATTATAAAAGGAAAATAACTTTTACAGGTCTGATCCTGCAAATACTTATGCATATACTTAACTTTATGTACCGTGGATTGTCGTAGTCAAGCCAGTTGGATTACTCACACGTGTAAAGATAAGCACGTGCATAAGTTTCTGCAAGATCAGGGCCTTAGCCTAGACATTTTAGTTTTGGTATCTTTGCCACTGTCAATGTATGAATTTTAACGCATTCTCCTTTCCATTCTGGTGATTTCCCAGATATTGCAGAGTGCTTCTTTGTATTCAGCAAAATAATTGGTTGACTGCTAAATTATATTTAAATAATGGTTGATTTAAAGGTAACAGAGCCTTATTTTCAGTGCAACTGTGTTAAACGTTTATCTTAGAATATCAGGGTTGGAAGGGACCTCAGGAGGTCATCTAGTACAACCCCCTGCTCAAAGCAGGACCAAGCCCCATCTTTTGCCCTAGATCCTTAAATAGCCCCCTTAAGGATTGAACTCACAATCCTGGGTTTAGCAGGCCAATGCTCAAGTCACTGAGCTATCCCTCCCCTGACAGCTTGCTGCTGTTTAATCAATACACACGATGGGTTATCCCACAATGGCGTCCACTGTCCGTGAAAAAAGCAGGATGACTTTTTCTGTGCCTACCCTTCCTGAACCAAAGCTGCAAGGCAGATTTTAATAGGTGGGAAGGATTCAGCCCTCATTTGGTGCTCTGCCAGTAACATCCTGGAGATTGTGCTCGCAGAGGAGTGCTGTTCCATGTTTATGGGAGAGAGGGGTTCCTGCTAAATATGTGCCATTCAACAGCATACAACGGTGAGACCCTTGAGATGGAAAACATCAATATGGGGCCACTGCTTTGCTCAAATTCTATGAAAAGACATTCAGTGACAAAAGCAGCAGTAGTAAGGGCATGATGTGGAAATGTGTGTTGTTTTAACCAGACCCTTATTTAGAAAATTAAGGCCTCTTTTAGTTTAGTGGAACATCATAAAAATGGCTAATAGGGTACTGAATTTAGGGGGGAGGGGAGGAAAGGGTTCAAATGACCAGGACCCAGGAAGGTTCTTTAGCATGTACATAACTTTAAGTACATGAAGAGTCCCATTGATTTCATTCTTTCTGAATATAAACACTTTCCTGAAATGGAGCCTTGCACTGGTATAATTTCTTTGGCTTCAAGGGTACTGGCATAGCTGAGGAGAGAATTCTGCTCTGAATATGTAACATACCATGCATTGCATTAAATGTAGCCAAATGCCAAACCTTTTCTGCCACCAGGATATGTCAGCAGCTCTCAAGTTCTGCTGATGAACTCCTGGCATTTTGTTGTTTTAACTTCCCCTTGCGCATTAACAACCATCTTTAGGGTAGACAACGTTTCACATATTTTTCATATATGGACATGTTTAAACACCTATCCCAGATAGATAACTGTGGAATTCTTTGCATTTCATTCCTGATTCCTTTCTGGCCCGGGAATTTCAGAGACTGACTTGTCATAGTAGAGAATCAAGATAAAGAGAGTAAGTAGGACGTGTTGTTTCAAATGCTGGTTTAAAAAAAAAAAGCGGCACATCACAATAGCAAGTTAAATATAGAAATGGATTAGAGAGCCATTGTTTTCAGTCCTGCTAAATAAGACTGGACTCTCAACATGGAATGCCACTTGACCTTTAATGTCTCATCAGTCCATGCTTGTATTTAACTGATGCAGGGAGGACACATTTCCCCTTGGAAGTGTCCTGTGTCGACATGACAGTTGCTGCTGCTGGGTCACACAATGTTCAGGAGGCATAAACCCAGCGCTCCAGAACACAAGAAGGACTTTGCTGTGCATGGAGCCGTGCTGCCGGGACCACAGAATGACATGAGGTCTTTTTTCAACTTGTCTCAGCTTGTACTCTGTGCTGGCCAGTTCAGATCACCACCCACACTCAGGCATTCAAAAATCACTTACTTTGAAGTGGAAATCCTTGATGCCCAAAGTAAGAGGCAGATCTGTGTGGTGGATAAGGTGAGTGTGTGTCATTTTCGGCACACTGCTGAGTGTGTGATTCAAAAGATGCATTATCCTAACATGGATTTAATCTTGTTCATCTTACTGGGACATACTCAGAATGTCTCCTTATTCACTGTCCTTTGATTCTTTTCCCTTGTGTTTCAAAACCTTTGGAAATAAATAAGTTTGGATTTTTTATACCTGCTGACTGCTCATCAGAATCAAGCGGGTACTTTGCTTGGGTCTTAAAGTTTATGAGATTACAATGCTTATGTCATGGCCTAATACTTAAAACAGGCACTTCGGAAAAGGTAATCCAGTTTTATAAGATATTTGCAACGACTTGAGTCACTGAAGTGCTATAAGTTCTTTCTAGGGTCCAGATGCGTTCAGTAGAACCCCATTTATCCAAAGGGGAACTGGGACCCAGAGTAGATTTTCATGTAGGGCAGTTTGGCTAAGAGAGATTTTTGTGTTAATGACGGGGTTTAAATTACATTCAAATTATGGACAAGTGTGGCGAAGGGATTGGATAAGATTGGATTCTACCACATAAGTAAATGCTGGCTTGAGAAAACACCTCAAGAGACTTTATCTAAAAATAAACATTTTCACCACAGATTTCTATTGCAGATTTGGAGGCTGGATTACCCATGGCTTTTGGGGAAAAGAGGATAATTCATTTTTGCACAGCGAGTACGTGACTATGTGGACTCAGAGTGGCCAAGTCAAAGGCTCGACTTAGATGTGCTCTTTGCAAATATAGGATATAAGTACTGGAACATAGGATTTTCTATAGCAGAGCTGACCATTGGTACATTCAAAGCTACTTATTAATGTTGGATAACTACAAATATAGGGTCAGAGTCTCAGCTGGACAAAAATCAGCATTGAGTCAATGCAGCTATGCCAGTGTACGTCAGCAGGCAATCTGACCTATTGTATTTTGCTATGAAAACTTGTATCCAGAATATTTCTTTAGAGTATAGAACATTCACATGGCACAGCAGAATTATGAGACTTCTCATTTGGCTGAACAGTAAGTTTATTATCATCCCCACTGGAGATTCTTCTTCTCCCCCCCTGGAACAAATAACTCAGACTTCTGAAGATATTTATTTTAACATCTTTTATATGTGCAAGCTGGGATACACCAAAACATTTCCAGCATTCCTGGTCTTTCAAAGTACCATTCTGTAATACAGATATATGGCTAATATTAAATAAATCCATTAGTTTGTCTTAATATTGCAAAATATTTAATGATCAACAAAGATATAATACATTATTTATTATTACGTAATGTGTGATTATGTCTGCACTGCAGAAGTAACTAGATCTCCTATGATCATAATAAAATAATAGTACTAATGTGATTTTTGAAAATATACTGAATAAAGTCTCCAATCAAAATAATAATAAAATAAAATAATAATAATAACAATAATAATAACAACAACAATAATAATTAATTAAGCATTTACCTAACTTTAAGTTCATCAGTAGTCCCATTGACTTCATGGCATTTACGGCAACGGGAGCAGAATCATGCGAATGCTAAGCACCTTTGAAAAATCCCACCCTAAATGATTTGTCTAAACATTACTGTGGTGTACTGGAACAGCTACGGGCCAGGGGGCCTTGGGTTTTAGTCCTGATACAGCAGAACCCCGTTTATCTGATCTAATTGGGACCGGGGCCAGATCGGATCATCAAAAATCTGTAGAATAGGAAAGTTCGAGGCTGCTGCATTACAGGAGAGAGACCCCACTTCTGGACCTGTGTGCGCTCGTTATGCCATGAATACGGAGAGACGAATAACATAGGGTCAGATAAACAGGGCTCTACTGTACTGATCTGGGGGCTCCCCTGTGAGGTACAATAAGCTCCCCCTCTTCAAGAGAGGACTCATTGTACTTGCCCACTTCATACCTGAGTGCTGGTTGTGACATGCTTCCTAAAAGCCAAGTAAAAAAGGCTCAGTTACAGAAAGGGCAACAGAATTCATGGGCTTGTGGCTTCCAGTCAGAAAGCCAGGGCCACCTGTGCATTGGCTGCCATGAGCACCTCCCCTACCCCCGCCTCCAAGCATCGCACAAGAGATCATTGAAAAAATAGCACAAGCCTCAGATTTCCAAAGCTGCCGAAGGAGTTTGGATATCCAATTCCCATTCAGCTGAGTGTTCAACCCCCTTAGGATACCATGGAAATCCCATTCCAAAGCAACTCCAAAGGCAGAGATTAACACATTCATTCTGTATTGCAACTAGAGCTCATTGGTATCAATGCACCATAGTTCTATAATTTATTACAGCAATGAAGAGAACATTTCACTAAATTTCACATAACCTGCTGCTTAATTAAATGGAGCACAGACACAGACCTAACATGACACTTCTAATGTCTGCTTTCTATTCTAATATAATTGCTATTAGCTTCACTTCTCAGCACTGTGTGTAATTATTTCTTGTCAAGATTAATAACAGGCGGGCACACCATGCACATATTTTAAAATATATATCTTCTTAGTCTGTCCTTGCAAATTGTTAACAGTTCAGAGTATGCTGCTTAGCAAATGCATGTGTAATATTCCCAGTTTAATAAATCTGACTGGAAAACTAAATCACTAATGACAGAGCAAGTGCCTCTTCTTCGCTCACCCGTATGGAGGCTCAGGTGGAGGGAACAGATGATTAATCCCTCTGAAGATAAGTACCAGGCACTGCTACCCGATGGATTAGTTGTCACCATTACACTGGCACAGAAATCCCATTAAAGTTAATAGAAGATCTGTGCATTCAGTAAGGGGAATCCTGGCACTGTAGACTGTCTAGCAAGGAAGATAGTCTTGTGGTTAAGGCATGAGAGGGGGATTTAGGAGATGTGGGTTCAGCTGATCACACAGACTTCCTGTGAGATGTTGGGTAAATCACTGGATTACTCTGTGCCTTAACTTGCCTTCTGTAGAACAATAATATTTCCTTTTTCTTGTCTATGTAGACTGTAAGATCTTTGGGGCTGTCTCTTAGTATGGGTATGTCGTATGCCTAGCATAAAAAGGACCTAGTCTTGTTTAAGCCCACCTTGTTTATTCACTAATAATGATAATGGGATACTTAAATATAGAGATGTTGACGGATTCCTTCTTTCTCTTAATATCTCTGGGGGAAAAGATGTCAGACTGTAGCTGCACAAAGAATAAAGTTTCTGCAGGGAGAGGTATAGGAAAGGGGGGTTACGAGAAATTCAGCAGTGCCAATACCAAATATTTAAAAATGATGAGTCAGGAGTTCCACTCCTCACTCCCCAAAAACCATGAGATTGGCTTAAAAATCTTGAAGTGTAAGCACTAATCAATGTTAGGTTCTTTTTACATTTTTTATGGTTTCTGAGCTTGTAGATTACACTTGTTTCACATTTTCAGGCTTTTCTCTGAAACCACGAAGGTTAGAAATACATCTTTTAAAAGCTGAACTTCGCACATAATCCCCTGTCTCCAGGAGCTGGGGCTTTAAGAAAAACATCTAATATTGCAAGAATTGTAATACAAACCCCAAGAGTTGGCTGCACTGGTAAGACATTTTGCATAGGTGTATGTATGCCATAGAGGCACTGTACACAATTAATAATAATTAATAATACCTAGCTCTTGGGACTCTGCTATGAATGTTGTTATACAAGTGAAATGAGGGACAGCTAAAAATAGCTGCACTCAAGGAGCAGAGCCCCATCGTACTATATGCACATATTGTGACTGTACAGTCTGTGCCCCAAAGATCTTACAATGTATATCAGTTTTACCTGCGAGGTGATGAGCATTCAAGCCCTATCCAGCAAAACATTGAAGCATATACTCAATTGTAAACATATGGCTAATCCCATGGACTTCAGTGGGACTGCTCATGTGCTTAACTTTAAGCATGTGCTTAAGTATTTTGTTGGATCAGGCTAGAGCATTCTGCCCTTGCAAGATTGAGTCCTCATAACCCTATCCAGGAAAGCTTCTCTATTCCAGTTTAACATGTGCTACACTTGAAGCAATTTGTGAATATGGGCATAGGACAGGATGGTGAAGTGAGGTCCAAACATTTTATCAGCATGTGTTTGTAATGTGTGTATTATTCATGAATGGTGACGCTTGAGTGTATGCTACAAATGAGTGTCAGTAAAAATGTAGTCATATATTTATATTAAATCTCAAAACACTTCTAAAGAAGGGGGGAGGAGAAGGGTTCCACCAGCAGTAACAGTGGCCTCTATGATGGGGGGAATATTTTAGTATTTTTATGGTTTTGTATTGGGGATACCTCAGAGATTAGATGTTACGGGGAAAAGTCTAGAGATTTTTCTGAGAAATTTCAAATGGTCGTATCTCCAAAATGTTTTTGTCTGGTTATTCTTCAAAGTTTCCCAAAACTTCTCTTCTAGAGGAGACCACGCACTCCACATTTTCGGCAGAAAGGGGTTATTGTGAAGACATTAGAAAATTGAGGGGAGGAATGAAAAAGGGACTAAGAATAGGAAGTTAGTTGCAGACTTAGGCCCTGATCCTTCGAACACTTAAGCACTGCATAAGTTGTGCTCTGATGAGGATTCCCATTGACTACAGTGAAACTACAGCTACTCGCTTGCTTAAGTTTTTGCAGTATTGGTGAGGAAGGCCCTAATCTTTCGAGGAGGTTTGTGGGGGCTGATACTTGTGCCCACATGATGTCCTAGGGAAACCAAAGAGGCTTCACACAAGCGTAAAGGGTCCAGCAGCATTGATCAGTGTACACGATGGTGTCCCAGTTCCTCCCCTTTCCCACCAGACAGGTAGTAAGTTACTTCATCACTTTTCACGGAGCAGCTTTATGACCGTGTGCCCAGCCAGCTATTCCGGCTGTTGAATGATAGACAGAGCCAGGGGTTTATTGGTAAAATTTGCAGATGAGACAAAAAATGGTGGAGTGATAGTTAATGATGGGGACAGATCAGTTATACAGGCTGACCTGGATTGTGTGGTAACATTGGCTCATTTAAATTACATGTATTTTAGTGCAGACAAATATAAGGCTACGTACATCTAGCAATACAGAATGTAGGTCACACTTATAAGGTGGGAGACTATATCCTGGAAAGCAGGGACTGTGAAAAGGATGTAGGGGTCATAGTAGAAACTAACTCATAGAATGTCAGGGTTGGAAGGGACCTCAGGAGGTCATTTAGTCCAATGCCCTGCTCAGAACAGGACCAACCCCCAGTTTTTGCCCCAGACCCCTAAATGGCCCCTTCAAGGATTGAACTCACAATCCTGGGTTTAGCAGGCCAATGCTCAAACCACCAAGCTATCCCTCCCCTAAATACACATGAGCTCCCAATGTGATGCTGTAGCTAAGTGGATGACCATGATCTTTCAATGTTTATATGGGGGAATATCAAGTAGGAGTAGGAAGGTGGCATTACCTCTATCTATGGCATTAGTGAGACCATCATTACTGGAATACCGTGTCCAGTTTGGGAGTCCACACTTCAAAAAGAATGTTGAAAAATTGGAAAGGGCTCAGAAAAGAGCTACAAGGCTGATGCAAGGTCAGGCAACCCTGCCTTATTGTGAAAGAGTAAAGAAGCTCAACTTCTTTAGCTTATTCAAGAGAAAGTTAAGAGGTGATTTGATCTCAGTCTACAAATGCCTACATGAGAAAGAGATTTCTGATAGTAGATGGCTCTTTAATCTGAGACAAAGGCATAGTGCGATTCAATGGTTGGAAACTGAAGCTAGACAAATTCAAACAAAAATTCGGGTGCAAATTTGTAATAGTGAAGATAATTAACCAGTGACCTAGGGATGTTATGGATAATCCATCACTTTGAGTCTTTAAATCAAGACAGGATGTCTTTCTGTGGGCTTGTCTACATGGGGAAAAAGCCTGGAGTCGTTAATGTGTACTGGCTACTCCGCACCAACTCCCCATGTGGACCCTTTCACACTGCATTAAGAGTGTGTTAAGCTAAAGCACACAAAGGCATTCTTAATACTGAGGGAGACCTGGTCTACATCTAAAACTTTGGTCGACTTAGCTACATAGATCAGGGCTGTGAAAAATTTCACTCCCAGTGCAGCGTAGTTAAGTTGACCTAACACCCACTGTATATGCAGCCAGATCCACAGAAGAATTCTTCTGTCGACATAGCTCCTGCCTCCTAAAAGGATGCATGGAAAAACCTCTTCCATTGCTATAGTAAGTGTCTACACTACAGGGGTGCAACTGTAGTGTAGACCCACCCTAAGAATGTCCATAAAGAGAGTTAATGTGAATTAGCTATTTTGTTTTCAATTCACACTCTAGCTCCCTCCACACTAATGTCCAGGTAGAAAAGCCCCCAGGCTCAAACAGAAGTTATGGGGTTTTATGCGGGAATCACTGGGTGAGTTTATCAGCTTGTGTTTATACAGCAGGTCCAACTAGATAATCATTAATTAATTGATCTTTAACTATTCATGGTAAATAGGCCCAATGGCCTGTGATGGGATGTTAGATGGGGTGGGATCTGAGTTACTACAGAGAATTCTTTCCTGGATATCTGGCTGGTGAGTCTTGCCCACATGCTTAGGGTTCAGCTGATTGCCATATTTGGCGTCGGGAAGGAAATTTCCTCCAAGGCAGATTGGCAGAGGCCCTGGGGGGTTTTCACCTTCCTCTGTAGCATGGGGCACGGGTCACTTGCTGGACGATTCTCTGCACCTTGAAATCTTTAACCCATGATTTGAGGACTTCAATAGCTCAGACATAGGTGAGAGGTTTATTGCAGGAGTGGCTGGGTGAGATTCGGTGGCATGCATTGTGCAGGAGGTCAGACTAGATGATCATAATGATCCCTTCTGACCTTAGTATCTAGGAGTCTATGAATCGTAACAGTCCCTTCAGGCCATAGAATCTATGAATCTCTCCCCACCCACTTGCTCACAACAGGCAGTAACTCCTGTTCTCCTTCCTAAAGCTGGGTCACAGTCTGCAGGGGAGTGAGGCGGCCTATGATTAGAGATGGTCAACGTATTTTGTTCAAGCTTTTACATACATATATAACAATGTCCCCCACCCCCAGCCTACATTTGTGTTGGGTTTCTTCCTGTATCCTCGCTTTTTCCATTTTGGCAGCGAAAAGGAATGAGGAGGAGGTGAGCGAAGGGAAGGAAAAAAAGGAAAAGGGAGGAAGACAGAAAACCCCCAAAGCCAGTCGGTACGTACCTACATGGGGAACAAAAATTTGATAATGGGCTTTTCAATCTAGCCAGCAAAGGTGTAACTAGATCCAAGGGTTGGAAGACAAATTCTTTGTGGAAGTAAGGTGCACATTTTTAACAGTGAGGGTAATTAGCCATTGGAACAACTTGCCAGGGGTTGTGGTGGATTCTCCATCACTGGGCAATTTTTAAATCAAGATTGGTGTTTTTCTAAAAGACCTGCTCTAGCTCAAACAGGAATTCTTGTGGGGAAGTTGTGGGGCCTGTGTTATAGCGAAGGTCAGACTTGATGATAACAGTGGTCCCTTGTAATCTATGCATATATGTTCTGGAAAGCTATGAAAAACTGAAAACATGTCGATGTTCAGTTTTCATCTTTTTTCATCAAAACCATAGAACATTTCAAAATTGTTTATGCACTTTACATACCATTTTCCAACCAGCTTTATTTGTCCTTTATTCCGAACTCCAGACATAGTCTAATTTGAAGGTTCTAAATGTGCAATGGTTTGATTGAACACTGTTAAATCAACTCAGCCATTTTTGTCTATGCTGCAGCGTTTGCCACATATGATTTTTTTTCTTCAGATTAACTTGGAGTAAAATGCATTTTCCAACAAGTATTGCACAGTGTAATTAATTTTGCATGAGTTGCTTTTAAGACAGAATGTGTCGTACAGCATTGTTTTGCAGGAGAACTCACCCATGGGAAAGCAACAGAGAAAGCTTTCCTCATCAAAAGCCTTCAAGCTCAGCAGTTATGTGATTCAGCATTTGACTGGATGAGCTATGCATGAGGACGCACGCCCAGGGCTTGAGTCTCTTACAGGGCAGGGATTTCTTTCTTGTGAACTTTCCGAGGTCTCTTCACAAGCAGATCTCACTTCCTAAAATGCATAGGACAGGAGCTCTGCAAACCTTGGGAAGCCCACTTTCTCTCTGCTCTGCAAACCAGCCCCCACCATTCCAATGCCCCCGCCTACTGCTGCCCCTTCCCCATTGCAACTCCACTCTCTGCTGTCCCATGCCATTTTCTACTAATCTGAAATAAGCACATAAATGTTAGATGCAGCATTGCCAACTGTTGTGATTTTATCACAAGTGTCGTGATATTGGGGGTTTTCTTGATGCCTCAGCTCCTGGAGTCATGTGATTATGTGAGACTCTCAATTTTCATTTTTTGAAAAAGTATCCTTCAGTGCCTCATGATTGCAGAGAAAAACTTGAAAATGTGTACCCTGAAAGCTCACAAACCAGCAGGCAAATAAATAAGCCTTCAGATTTATTATTATTATTTTCTATCTCATGATTTTTATGACATGCTCATGATTTGGGGGGCTTGCCTCATGATTGTTGAATGCTTGAAAAGCACGATATAAGACCTGTGTATTATTGTTATGCATTTATTAACATTCATAGGTACAAAAATTATTTAAACTATGGACTGACCATTGATGTCTCTCTCTATCTGCTTCATTTGGAAGCTCTCTGGGGCAGGTATCATCCTTTTGTTTTATGTTTGTACAACACCTAACTCAATGGGGTCCTGCTCTATGACTGGGGTTCCCCAACATTACTGTAATACAAATGAATAATGATAATTAGTATTATTATTAATGTAATTCTATGGCCCCTGTTGCTATATGATATGACATTGTGTAATCAGTGTAAGCCACGAAACAACATTAGGCTTGATTTTGATTTCCCTCGCACCGGTTTTACATTTGTGTAACTATCTTCGCTTACCTAGACTGTAAACGCTTTGGGCAAGGGACCATCTTTTTGGTCTGCATTTGTACAGCACCTCACATAATGTGGTCCTGCTCCATGGCTTAACTTTCTAGGCCTACCATCTTCATCATCATAATTCAATGGAGTTGCTCCTGTTTTATACTGGTATGAGAGCACAGTCAGGCCTCTTGTCCTTATTTTATAGAAACTAGACCCTGGTATCATATCCCACCCAGAAGGAACTTCGCTGATCTCCACTCTTTGAAGAGTGGAATAATAAAGTAGCTATTTTCCTCCATAGCTCACAAGCAGCCAAATAAAGCAGGCATGAGTCAGGCATGTATAATCATCTCTAGCAAGTAAAATTAACTTCCCACACTCTGACCTGTATATTTATAAATATCGCATTCATTTGTATGTGAGCAATTGCTACCTTTATAATAGGGTATTAAGTGTTCTTAAAGCTATTTCCTGCAATAACATGACATTTCATTTTACATCAGACTCTCCTCTTTGGCTGTACAATGCGGCTGTGACGGGCTAGGAGAAGTAGCATTGAACGGGTCCTTTTCTAGGAAATGTACTCAGGTTCTCTCTTAAGACAAGAACAAGTTTTATAACAGCTGCCAAGACTCTTGATCTAGCAGTGACCATCACTGGGAACAGCAGCAGCTAACCAAAACCTTTATTTTCAGGACCTCTAAAATCCAGATAGGATATTTGCATAATACTTTTGAAAGATTCTTTAGACATTCTGAACACATTCCATTCTGGGGTTTCTCCAGCTATTAATTACAACTATGAACTGTAAAACTGTTTTCTAGTACAATTTAGTTGCCTTACAGCTATCTGAGTATACACTTCATAAATGAAAAAAATGCAAATAATTTTAATGGAACTTCATGAACTCCAAAGGTCTTTTTAAAGGAATATGTGCTTTATTAAACAATGGAATTATTAGAAACCTTTCCTCCTAGTACTTACTGTACATTGCAGCCCTTGATTATCCCTTTGTTAATTGTCTTGAATACCTTTTAAGGTAGCTTTTCTATCCAACCAGTGATTATGTGCTGTTATGTCCGTTGATAGAGCTAGGCCAATGTGTTCAGACGAAATAAGAAACTGTCTGAATCTTCAAAACAAAATGCACTTGGTTCTGATCCAAAGATCATGGGAGTCAGAGAAGGAAATGCACCTGTTTGGATTGACAGGAAGGGAGGCCAAGGTTGGGAATGGAGGAAAGGCAGGTTTCAGAAGCCTCTCTTTCAATACACAAAAAGAATGAGAGACAAAGAGGGAAAAGTTTCAGAGTAGCAGCCGTGTTAGTCTGTATTCGCAAAAAGAAAAGGAGTACTTGTGGCACCTTAGAGACTAACCAATTTATTTGAGCATAAGCTTTCATGAGATGCATCCAATGAAGTGAGCTGTAGCTCACGAAAGCTTATGCTCAAATAAATTGGTTAGTCTCTAAGGTGCCACAAGTACTCCTTTTCTTTTTAAAGAGGGAAAAGGAAGACCTCAAATGATGTATTCAGCTAGTGGGCCTGATTCTCCATTGTCCCACAACTTCTGCAGTCATCAAGACCATGGCAAAGCTAATGCAAAGGGGGCATAAAATGGTACTGTTCTGATCTGGTGTTGTTTTATATGTACTTTGCACAGGTGAAAATGGCCATGCAAAGGGCAGGGTGGTGAAGAATCAGGCCCCAGGGTGATGAAGACTGAGATGAACAGAATTGTTGGAGGACAAAATTAGGGGCTCTCATCCAGTGCGAATTGTCAAATCTGTCGAGTGTCTCCCCAGTGTTTTCTTTTTTTCTTGCAGTCATAACATTTCCTTTGACAGGGAAACACACTGGGCCTGACTGAAGTCAGCACTGTGGCTCTAATTCCCCAGGTTTGGGTTCATGTACGATACGCCTCACTAAAGAACCGCCAACCTTTCCCTGTGGCAGCGCCCTGCCCTCCAGCAGTGGGAACAGCCTGCCTCCCTTGCAGCGGCGGAGATACGTGCAGAAAGCATGCCCTTCACTCCACCCCCACCTACAACATAGCCCCTGTGCTTTTGCCCTGCTAGGGGCCAGGGGGGAGTCCCATGAGAGACCACGCAGTGGCACTTGGCCCTGCACAGTGCAGGACTCCACAACAAAGGGGTGGGGACAGGTCAAGGACTGGCTGGGTGCAGGCTGGAGGGTCCACTACTATGCAGATCCTCTTCCCTGGAGAGGGAGTGCTTCGTGGCTGCAGTGCCTAGTGGGGCCTGCCTTCCATGCCTCCACCCCAGCTCCCTGGGGAACTACCCCGTGGCCGAGCCCAGCTGCTTAGGGTGGGTGCTGGAATGAGGGTTTGGAACAAACTGCTTCACCTTCTAAAGAGGGGCATCCCGGTCTAGCAAATAGGGCACTGGCCTAGGGCTCAGATAGCGGGGGGTTCTAGTCTTGGCTTGGCTACTGACCTACTATCCAGCCTTGGGCGACTCAGTGGAACTTACGTGTCCCTTCCTAACCCTATTTTCAATATAAGCTCTTTGGGTCAGGATCTGTCTCTTATGATGTGTTTGTATGGCATCTAGAACCATAGGCCACTGACCTGAGCTGGGGCCTCTAGGTTCTACCGCAATAGAAGTAATAATTCATTTACAAGCATATTACAAGCAGACATTTGCCGTGTGACCTAGTGGCTACAGTCTGGGACCAGACTGGGACTCAGGAAACCTGGGTTCCATTTTTGGTTTGGCCACTAGCCAGCCGGGTGGTTCTGGGCAATTCACTTCACCGCCCCATGCCTCAGTTTCCTGTAAAATGACCTGTAAAATGGGGATAATGATTCTGACCTCCTTTGTAAAGTGCTTTGAGATCTACTCACGGAAAGGGCGACCTATGAGCTAGGTATTATTATCGTTAATTACTTATTCAAAACTGAATTAGACTCCAACCACCAGATAGGGAGGGGAAAACAAAAATAAACTAAAGAGAAAACCCGACCCTGGGTAACTAGTTGAACCTTGCAAAATACCCTGCAGGTGAACAAACTCAAGTTCTATTAAACTGGAATCATTGGACTCACGTCTTCCTACTCTCATAGAAATGTCAATACTGTAACTGATAGTTTCATGTAAAAGGGGAGATTTGCATGTATTATTTTCTGCTTGCTCTTCCCTATTATTTCTCTTCTTTCGATGTGGTTTTGGACACAGAATACCTGGGAGCAGCCTTTGAAGCTATTGATTTATTTAGCAGCGATCAGGTTTTCTGCTAGGGAGAAAGTTGCTAACCTTGGGGCATGAAAAGTTGGTAAAGTGGGTAATTTAGAGAATTATAGAAACCATTAAAGAGGATTCCTGCTTTAAATGATAATAATTTCCAAAGTTCGGAAGCCTCTTTTAAATGTCAGGCTTTTACTTATTCATTCTCTACTATAGTGAGAAGACTCTTTAGACCTGAAAAAAAATGAAATCCAAAATTTAAGGGCCTGATTTGAATTAATCCCTTTGACATCAATGGGCTTTTCATCAAGCTGTTCATGAGAGCCATCATCCTGGCTAGGAACTGTAGGTCATCTTTCCCCCTGATGTAAGTCCAGGAAATTAAGGGGAGTTACAACAGGGATGGATATGGCCCAGTATATGTCTATGGGGGCAGATCCTCAGCTGTGTAAAGCTGAGGATCAAACCATTATATTGAGGATAATTCATGGGTAATTGCAAGTTATGACTGTACGGTAGCATTGCAATATTACAGGGGGCCTCAGATGCCATATTAGTCTAGTGGTTAATCAGCAGAACCCATGATGGAAATGTGGTTGTCTGATCACCACCTATATGTGTATTACTATAGCATTAAAATGTACCAGGGTATGATTTATTGGTACGTGTTTTAGGTACTTTCTGAAGTATGAGGCCTGTGGTACTTCACAACGTACCTGAGTAGTAATGTAGCAATGGACTATAAATAAGCCCCGGAATATATTAATACTGTAATCATAATATGACTTTCTAAGTTTAAATCATTCTTTTTTAAAACTATCTTTTAAAAACCATTCTCTCCTTTTTAATGTGCACTGTACTTCCACAATAAAAAAAAAATGAGTTGAAAAGAGAGGCCGCAAACATCTTCTGTTGATAGTCTTTGGTGTTGTGAGAAAAATATTGGAATTTCTAACCACACCAGTCTTAGAGCTGACTTTTAATCCCTGTTACATTGTATCCTTTATTTCCTGCTTTCTCTTGTCTCTTTTTATTTCCCTGCAAGGACCGCAGGGAACTTGCTGTCAAACTCCTGAGTAGGCAAAGTGCCTGCTGGGGCAATCTGTGAAGGGAAACACATACTTAGAGGCAGTCCCGGCCCTGAGGAGCAACGATGGGTGAATAACTGATTTTTCAGTTCTCTGTCGGTTCAAAAAAACCAACCATTGACCCCAACCAACCAACAATCGACCACAAACAAATTTTTTTCCAGAATATTTAGCAAATCGAAAAGTTGAAAAACAATTCATTTCAGGTCAAATAAAACGATTTGGTCCACCCGAAGCTAAAAATTTGTAACATTAAAAAAAAATAAAAGTAAGATCATTTCTCAATGAAATATTATTTCAATGTGAAAAACTGAAATGCTTCATTTCAGAAATGTCAAAACAAAACATGTCAACTTTCCTGGATTTTGTTTTTTTTAGTTTGACTGAAACAATTTGCTGAACTCAAAACAAATCCACAAAATGTTTCGGTTGAATTGAATCCACATTTTTGGCCACAAAACCCCAAACCAAAACAAATTTTGGCTGAAAAATTTCTCGGAGCTCTGCTGAAGAGCATATGGATTAAATATACAAAATAAGGTAAGAACAGCATTATTATCCCTGTTTTACAGATGGGGAAATGAGATACAGAGAGATTAGGTGACTTGTCCAACGTCACATAGTAAACCTGTGTCAGAGCAGGGAACTAAACACAGATCTCCTGAATCCTCTTAACCACAAGACCTTCCTTTCAGAGTAACAGCCGTGTTAGTCTGTATTCATAAAAGAAAAAAGAAAAGGAGTACTTGTGGCACCTTAGAGACTAACCAGTTTATTTGAGCATGAGCTTTCGTGAGCTACAGCTCACTTCACAAGTACTCCTTTTCTTTTTTCTTTTAAGACCTTCCTTCTGAGCCTACAATGTGAACTTAACCTTGGTGGTGTCCTTTCTGTATGATGCCATGAAGTGATGTTGCATAGCAAAGCTGGTGAGGTTTGCTCAGAAATGAGTATACATGGGGGGCATAGTAAAGTCAGGAACAGACTGAACGCTTTTAAAATGTTAACAGACTTCTTTCTCTTTCCATTTTATCTTATCACACCCCAATGCCTTAAGTATTTTCCTGCATTATCTGTCCTTTGCTTTCAGCAATTTCCTTGCAAAGAGAGACTATTTTAAGTGCCAAGATGACACTGGGAAGGTAGAAAACAATGACTGCCCCTAAGTATTCAAGTATTCTCAGCCTCCGGGTGCAAAGGGATTCTGTAACTGTAAATGAAAGTGAAGTCTCCTACAACATTATTAATAGCCATGCACTACTTCCACCACACTTTTCAAATATAGATTTGACTGATTCCAAGTTCTCCAGGATGACAACAACCCTTTGTTTAGAGCACTTGCGGAAATTACTACCTAATATATTACCTAAAAATAGCTACGACTCTGATATCAGTCTAGTATACCTTTGGGACTAAATTCTCTAATGTTATAAATCGGCACAGCTCTACAGAAATCAATACATCTGTGATGATTTGCACTCGCAGATAATTTGGACCCTCTATTCTTGATATTTTTGGATGCTGTCTGCAAGTAAAATTAATTCAGAACGACAAAGTATTCCACTGAGATTATTTTATATGTCAAAGCCAATCTGAGCACACAATTATCGGTAGTAAATTACTAATTGTGGTCAATCAATACCCATGTAGGTGATAATGGGCTTGAACTAAAACCATAGCTCTGAACATCCATGAATTCTGGGAAAGTCTGGCTCCAGATCTCAGTTTAGGGTATTTAGGCTCCTAACGTCCATGGATTTCCACACCTCTCTGTATCTGGGCCTTAGTGTTTAACTTCCACAGCAATCCATGGTTAAGGTGTCAAATTCCATGATAGAAGATTTAATCACTGGCAGTTACGGCAGATGCTTTCTTACATGTAACCACTTATCTCCCATAAGCATGGGACTCTTGTGAATAATATAACATATCCCTTGAGAGGTTGGAAGTGATGATCATGATACCCCTTCATGGCTCAAGCTCAAATGGGGTCACAGCTGGAGAGCATGTAGGGAGGATATGGACAGTGCAACATCCTTTTAAATACTGTTTGAAAATGAGTACAAAGAAGAACAAATCAGCTAAAGCTAAGTCAAAGGCATAAAAAATGAAGATGAATTTGAATGGCTCTTTCTTCGCACTGATTTTTCATCAATTCCTGCTGATTACTGATAGCACAGCATGTGCCCTAAGCAAGGGCTGTGTATGAAAGCAGTAATGAAGAGATACTTGTTGCATGCTTCATTTTAACAAATAAATGACATTCCCATTAGTTATTGTGACGGGGCACCCGCCCACTTCCCGGAATGCATTAGGACTGGCCCTGGGAGGGATAAAACCAGCCTAGGGAGGCTAAGCAGCAGGCAGCCAAAGGAGTGGCTGCAGGGGAAACAGCCAATTAGGGTGGTGACTGCAGACAATTAGGGCCGGAGCTGGGCCAGCCAATCAGGGCCCAGCCGGCCCATATAAAAGGAAGCTGCAGACCAGAGCAAGTTAGTCTTCTGCAAGGAGCTCTAGGGAGAAGACTGGCCTCTTAGAGGGCTCCTTGTGCGCTGCCAGGAATTACAGGCTGGAGGCCCTGGGAAGAGGGCAAAGAAGCTGGATTCAGAGGCAGGAGCCAAAGGAACTGAGGCTGTGGGGAAGTAGAGAAAGTGAGCTGGAAGGAAGAGGCAGCAGGAAGCTGCTGTTTGGGCTGGGCTACCCACTGTAGCAGCGGCCAGGCTGTGTGGACCGCCAAGCTGCTGCGAGGGGTGGCTGGGCTCTTGTTGGAGGACTCCCCCAGAAAGGGGGGATACCAGATGGTGACATGGCTGGAGGGCGGTGCCACAAAGCAGATGCTGAGAGGAAGGAGTTGTAATGAGTCTGGAGGCAAAGAGAAGAGAGCCACTACCACCTGAGGGTGCATCTGCTGGGACTGAACTAATTCCCGAAATGCCCAGCAGGAGGTGCCAATGTGGTGAGTGACCCTGTGACAGTTATCTACTTTCTGGGCCGGATCCTCAGCTGGTGTAAGCTGACATAACTTGTGTTATCCTCAGCTGGTGTAAGATGACATAATCTACTTGAGCAGATTTATGCTAACTGAGGATCTGGCTGTCTAATGTTCATGAACAGTGTGATGTATTGAAAATTGTGTACAAATTACAAGCCATAATTTTAAATCATAAAGGGTTCCCTGGTCCCTCTTGCAGGCTAGGGAGTTCTGAGGGAAGTGTGTGGGGTGTGATCAGTCAGTTGGCAAAAAGCCAGCCTAAAGCAAGGTTGGGTGAGTTTTAGCTCTCTGTTGTAGGGAGCAGCCTGCTTCGTCTCTCTCTCTGTTTTTGGTTCTTGTATGTTAAGGTTCTGGATTCTAAGAAATAAAGTCTTTACCTTTCAGTGAGTTTCTTTTAATTTATCCAGCTTCTGTTTGTCCACCATGAATATAACAAACAGTTCAAATGGTGGAGTTTCAGAATTTCAATAGTCATTGAAAATTAGTATATACAGGAGGTGCATAGTTCAACAGTATTGGCCTTCCACAAACTTAAAAAAACTAATTAAAATTCAACTATCATAATGAATAGGAAGATCATTTATTTGCTCAAATTCTATTACTCAAATTCTTATTGACATTCGTTTAACTTTAGCCACTGAAAATAATCATTCAGCACTAGAAAGTACCTAATTGTGTTGCATCCATCAGTGGACTTACAGTATTATCTTTCCTCAACCTATAAATGTGAAAGATGCAATGAAAAAGGGATAGGCAGCATCTGTGATATCCTGTATGAGTAAGGTACTTCTATAACAACACTCCACCCCTTTCCAGCTATAGATCTCAAAGCACTTTCCAAAGGAGTTTGGTATCATTATCCCCATTTTATAGAAGGGGAAAATGAAGCATAGGGAAGGTGAAGTGACCTGCCCAAGGTCACCCAGTGCTAGATCTGGGATTGAACTGAGGTCTCTAGAGACCTCAGTTCAAACATGCTATCCACTAGGCCACACCCTCACTGTAATAACTGACCCCCTAACACTCTTTAATGAATTTCACCTCAAAGCACCCCTGTGAAGAAGGGAAGCACTATTAGCCCCATTGTACAGATGCATCCCCAAGGCACAGACACTAAGTGTGAGATGCTCGAAAGGACTTCTAACTTCTTTTGAGCATTCCACCTTAAGTGACTTGCCTCATGTCATTGGGGAAGTCTGGGATACTGTACCTTTAAGAGGTGCCTGTTATGTAAGCCAGAGGCAGAGTGGGATACTGAGACACTGAAGGGGGCAGACCTCTGCCCAGGGACTTGTGCTCTGATGAACGCCTCAGGATATAGCAGAGTTTACCCACCTGTCAGCCTACTGGACCATCTTCCTTCCTGGAGGTGACACCTGATATACTAGACCATCATGGTGTTTCATAGTGACAGGTGAGGTTGCAAAACACTTTCCACTACTAACCTCGCTGTGATGTGGTGTATAAAGCCCATACTGATGATAGGGTTAAGGGGAGTCAGAGAGCCCAGTTAGCCCTTTCTGTGGCACTTGGAAGGGAGACAGGTAATCAAGGATTAGTCCCAGCTAGGGAGAACCAAACTGGGTGGCTCCCTATAAAGGAAGGACTGAAGAGTCACCAGGGAGGTGTTGTACGGACCAGCTCTGGAGGGCAGCGGGAGTTCCAGGGGGTTGTAAGAGTCTAAGAGATCCTGAGGAAAACTCCTCAGCAACAAACTGGGAAAAGCGGTCTGGAGAGATGAAATTCTAGGAGAGAACTGGAGAGCACAGCTCCATGGCAGATGTCTGCAAGCAAACAAAGGTAGGAAAAGACCCAGGCAGCCAGTGAAGGTTCATCAGAAACAGACCCTAGCTGCCTATCAGAAGGGTCTGGATTCTATGCTCTTGTTTGTAAAATCTTTACCTCTCAGGCTGTAACTTTCTGCACATGGGCCCCTATCCAGGAAAGCCCCATCTGCTTAACTTTGAGCACATGTTTAAATTCCCTAAACATCAACTTATTAGCTGAGTTATGTGAAGATATAAAAATACATAATTTTCCAATTGTGTAATTTAAAGTTTTCCTTCTCCCAAAGAATATGGGAGAACAACTCAAGACTGGCTAAATTGTCAAACGTACAATGGAAGCACGCAAAAGGTTGGGTGATGTGGCTCGAGTAATGAGGCAGGAAAATGATCTTTGCATGGATCTAAGGGTAGGTGGCAAGATGACATTTTTCATGGCTGGAAAGCAGAAATTTTTCTTCTGAATACTTCCAAATAAGAACTGCTTTTAAAATTAAAGTAATTTCTTTTTTAAATAGACAAAGATTGGTCTTTACTGTGTTTTGACCTTTGCATATTTAACCTTGCTTTTACTCCAATTCATGCTGGTTATCACCCTTTCCAGAATAATTTAAAGGGAATAAAGGGGAGAAGAAATTATAACTGTCACAGCATATTTCAAAAAGTTTGTATTCAATTAAGTACAGTGGGTAATGAGGTGGTGTGGTGTTCCAACCTTACAATTCCATTTCTAGTTCCATTGAACAAAGAAAGGAACAAAAGGTAACTAATGGAGCATGCAGAGGACATTCTAATTTCTAAGATGTCTCAGCATTGTCTTCAAGCTGATCAATATTGCAATCCATAACTTCACTGGGTGCTTTATGAAGGTTTTTTAAGGCCGTGAGTCACAATAATTGTGTTTAATCCTTCTGCAGGATAAAGAAGAGACACCTTGACTCCTAAATGTCCCAAATCATCCTGAAGAGGAAAATGTCTTTTCTCCTTCTATTCTACATACTTCTTCTGAAGTATGGAGAAATCATTTGCTGGTAGTCAGCTGACCCACAAAACAAATTGTTCAGCCTTCTAGCCTCATCAATGCTCCAGGCACTCTTAAGTGTAAAAAAACTTGAGTGTGACTCCAGATCTATTAAGTACCCTGACCTCCTTAAGCCATAAGTATAATAGTCACAGGGCTAGTCTACACTGGAAGTACTACTTTGATGCAGCTGTAGTACATCTGGTGAAGAGAGATTTTATGTATCCTGTCAGCATAAAAAACCCAGCTCCGCGAGAGGCAGATGCTCTCAGTGGGAGAAGTGCTCCCTTCGATATAGCACTGTCCACATCAACGCTTAAGTCAGTGTGGCTTACGTCACTTCAGGGGGTGGCTTGTTCACATGCCTGAGTGACATAAGTGGTAGCGTGTACAAGCCCATAGTTGCTTGTTAGGAATACATATGATTACCTCCGGTTCAATGGGTATCTATAAATACAGACCCCATCCCCAACTTCATCACTCTTTTAAAAAAAAACTTCAGAGCTGGGCAGTGAGAGCTTTTGACTAAATGTTTTTGGGTAGAAAATGATGATTAATGACAACTGAAACTTTTCACTGGAAAGGGTTGGTTTTGGATAAAATCTTGTTGGAAGGTTTTTTTCCTCAGACTCCAATTTCTGGTCAACCCACAAGAACCACCTAAGAATTGCTTGGTTCTTAGAATACTCACCTGGAATGTAAGAGACCCAGGTTCTGGTCTCAAGCTCTGCCTGATTCAGCTATTTAGAGACTGAACTCTTTTTGCAGAGTGTAGGGTGTTATGAAAAACTTTGGAAAGTCTTTGTCCTGTCCCAGTGTGGAACAGGAAACTTCTTGAACTATCAAACTTTCATGGGCTGGAGAAACCATTTTCTTCTGAGCTCTATCTAGAGTAAGGGTCCTACACTTAGCAGCTCAGTTCTTGCCCTGGGACCCATCATTGGAACGCCCACTGACTTCAGCCCAGAGAGCTAAAGTTTGGCAAAGTCCTAAGTAATTGAAAGAAGGGGCTTATAAAGGGAAGCGTTTAGAACCTCAGGCTACAGGCATCAACCCTTATGCTTACGGATCACATTGAAAAATGGCAACCTGTCAGAAATGTTTCCTCATTTCTTCCCAACTTTGGCATGTCTCCCACAAAGTTACACTGCTTTGAGCTATGAAGGAGCCAACATTCACTCCTGGGCAAATGGTAGCTGTGAGGTACAATACCTTCTGGCTAATCGGGGCTCAAAACAGGAGCTTTTTTGTTGAATGAGGGGAGGCAGCATGGTCATGTGGATCAAGTGCTGTCTCGACTAGGAATCAGGAGGCTTCCATTCCCGGCTATGCTGCTGATCTCTGGGCCTCTGTTTCCTTTTGTCCACTTTGATCATAGGTTTTTTGAGGCAGCAATAGTCTCACTGTTTATTCAGCACCTGTCACAATAAGGCTCTGCTCTTGGGTGGGGCTGCAGACACTAACACAAGTAACTAGTGCCTGTAAACATTTAGAAAGTCAGGAATCCTCCCTTTCTGGTGTAAGAACAGACACTGAGCATGAGCAATACTGCCCTTGCCTTATGACAGGGGTATAAACCTTTAGAATCTTGATCTGGGTCACGTCTCTGGGGCCAGGAAATAAAATGTCCAGAGTTTTTAGTCTGGCTTCCTGTGTTTCAGACCCTTAGTTCTGTATATACAGCCCTTGCTTCTAACACTGGGAAATTCTAAGCTTCCAGTTCATAAAACTTTGTGTGGGGAAAGGTATTTTTGGTAATTTTTAGAGATTTCTAAAATGTAGTCTAACCTTCCCTCTCCTTTCAAGACCTCTGCAGGTACACTCATGTAACAAAGGGATTCTGGCCTTATATAAAAAGGCAGAGGAATACTGGAACCAGGCAAAGTCTGAAAGCTTTGAAGCGTGTGTGTGTGTGTATATTATAGGATGACATGGTGTTCTATAAAGGTTCTGTTGGCACTCTGTGGAATGGCTTATGTACACACCAGATACTGATCAAATGTTTTCTCTTGTCATTGTACCCACAGGGTAAGATAATGCTGGTGCTAAACTCCAAAACAATGCCCAAGAATTCAGGATCAGACCTTCCTCTCATGTACCTGGTGTAATTTCATTGGGTGAAATCCTGGCCCCGCTGAAGTCAAGAGGGTGTTTTGCCATTGACTTCAGGGACTTCACGCAGTGAATTTAGTGGAGTTACAGCCCTGGCTACAGATTAACTCTCAATTTCAACAGACACTGGACCTTGGCTGAGGGAAGGAAGAGTTATCTAAACTGGAGATTCACAGAAATGGAGGTCTGGTGGGGGGAGACCTGAACTTTAATTATTTAAACCAGCAGTTCTCAAACTATGTGGTGGCACATGTTGAGCTTTGCTTTAGCTAAATAGAGCAGAGCTTGTGCCTCCATTGGACTCTTATACATAAATATAAGAGGAGGAGGGATAACTCAGTGGTTTGAGCATAGGCCTGCTAAACCCAGGGTTGTGAGTTTAATCCTTGAAGGGCCCATTTAGGGATCTGGGGCAAAAAATTGGGGATTGGTCCTGCTTTGAGCAGGGGGTTAGACTAGATGACCACCTGAGGTCCCTTCCAACCCTGATAGTCTATGATAAGTAAGGATGACCATGGGATGCTAAGTCTGCTGTGAAAAGTGATACTGATAATCACTTACTTCTGCGCTGCTGCTGGCGTGTCACCACCTTCAGAGCACCAGCTGCTGCTCTCGGCTCTGCCTTCAGAGCTGGGTGGTGATCTATGTATTTGTGGGAGGTGGGGATGTAATCAGCTACAGATAAAAAGAAAGGGGGAAGGCAATCAAATAAATACGTCTGAGCACCACTATTTTAAGCTAAGCACCACCCCATTTATTCCTTTGGAATTTAATGGAAACTGTTTACTGTTCAGCTGGAACATATGGTTACATTGCTCTGTTCTGTCAAAATCCATACCTAGTTGACTGTCCTATATCTTACTGATTTAGAAATGTTGACTTATCACTTATGCTAAGGGTGAATTCATTATATAGTTGCACTGTGTACTGAATTAATTTGGTTTCTGTATTGAACTATAGCTGTCGATTCTTGATCCTCTCATTTCCTTGGATCAATATTCCCCCCCCCCCATTCTTTTCAAAGTTTGCAAGAAAGGAAGTCTAAGGTACTTAACTGGCCCCATTACCATGGTCTCTGAGTGCCTAACACCCCTATGAGTTAGACAAATAGTACTTTCCTCATTTTAAAGATGGGGAAGTAAGCCACTGAGACCAAACATCTTGGTGATTGCTCTGCCACAGTCATCTGTGAAACTGAGACTGGAATGCAGGTCACCAGAGTGACAGGCTGACACCCTAACTAGTGGACCATCCTTCCTGTCTTACAGAATTCTATTCTTTATAAGCCCCATGTAGGAAAATGTCACCTTCTGCATACATACTTCAGGCTTTCTGTAATTTCAATCATAATTTAAATTAGCCCTTTTTAACCTATTGGAATCACCACACAAGATGCCCTTCTACAGCCTAAACTAAGATGATCCCACCCTAGCCATTGTATCTTCCAAAACCTTGAAGAGCAGCAGTTCTGTCCTATTACTGTTTCACATGCACCTAGGCCCATGGCAGCCAGAGCCAGAATGGCCCCAGAAAGGAAGCTTGCTGTAATGCCCTATTGGCAACACAAGCCATGTATGCTTCCCTGAGATCTGCCATGTTCCACTAGAACGTCGACAACTTGCACCAGCTGAGGATTTTCTGTTCACTTCTTTGTCTCTCTGCTTAGATGACCAAGATAGGGTGGTGGTATGTAGACCTTCTCCTCCTACCAAGAGCTGGACTGAGAGCATTAGCATATATTCCAAAAGTCACCAATCCCTCATGGGATTTGATTGCTATTTCCCAGGGCCTGGTCTGAATTGTTAACCTAAGATTCAAATTCTTTGCGTCCTTCACCTTTAGCAAGCCATCTCTTTCCCTATTTGCCATATATCCCTAGTGTCTATCACAGATACAATGTACATGATACCTTTTTTAAATCAACATGAATTGTAAAAAATATTTGGTAGCATCTCAATTGTTTTTCAAAAGTAAAATACCATGATTTGATTTGTACGTGAACAACAGTACAGAAAATAAACTTGTCTGCTTGTTCCACAGGTCACTGATTGTCAGGATGACAAAACATTATTGCTCTTCTGTACCTCTAAGAATTAGAGCAATGCAGTCCCTTGGCAGTTATGTCCTGGCCATGTCCTGATTGCCAGTCTAATAAGAACTCATGAAGACCAAGATTTATTATAACCATCATGCCTAAGAGCCCCAATCAAGGACCTGGACTCCACGGTCTGGTACTAAGTGCTGTACAAACTCAGAACAAACAGACCATCCCTGCCCCAAGGACCATACAGTATAATACAAGGCCAATAGATGGCTGCAGACAGACATGGAAGTACAAGGAAGCAATGAGACAATATTGGTCTCATTCAGCACACCAGCGATCTAAACCTTGTCAAGTGTGTGTTTTGGTTTTTGTAGGCATCACGCAAAGGAGAGTTGTAAGGAGTATAATGAAGTAGCTTGGCAGTTCTTTTTGGGAAGACCAATTCTGGTACCCTTGTACTAAGTAGTTCTTTACTCGTTAAGCAGGCCCTCTCAAACTGCCCACTCCCTACCTGTTCCTAGCTCCAAGGGCCAGATTCTGATACCCTTTCTTATAGGGAGTAGTACCTTTGTTTTGATCTTTGGGGAAGGGACTGTCACATGAGAAATAGCAGCTTTCCTCCTCCACAGCTGGAATTTGTGCCAATGCTGTTTATACCGGTTATGGCCACATCAGGCTAAACCCAGTTATAACCAAAACATTACATGGGCAAAGAGTGTTGGTGTACAAACAAGAGCAGTGAAGTCACGGTTTTGCAATGGACATTGCCTGAAGCAGCTGTATGCAAACTGAAATGGCCATGTGTGAAATGAATGTATGTCCCCGTCCGCAGATTAGAAGCGGAGGACAAAGGAGTAAAGACTAATCTGCTCCTGTCTGTTTCTTTTTCAGGTACCTCCATCATCCACCCTCCTTGACGTAAAACATAAATTTCACAAAGCATGTAAGTACTCTGAACATCCGGCTGGAAGGGGGGAAGGTTAATGCTTGGAAAAGTTTGTCAAATTAACTTTCATGATACTTCACACAGGACTTAGATTGTCCTGACAGCTGTTTTGGAGTAACAGTGACACCGTGGGAGTGCTGTAGCCTCCCAGAGCTGTAGCAGGGTAGTATAAAATACATCTAACTCCTAAAAAGGGGAAGACCTTTCTGATCTTAATATTACAGTAGCAACTAAGGGCCACCACAGAGATTGGGCCCTGCAGTAAGTTAGGTGCTGTACAACACATGGTGACTGACTGTCTTGCCTATCTAGACTACATTCTTCAAGGCAAAGGAGGTAGTGTTTAGAGTGGGTTGAGATTCTTTTGCTGAAATGTCTCCTCCATCACAAAATGCCAACTTGCCAAAATGGAAAGCTTCTGCAGACAAATATTGGCTTTGATTAACCCTTTGTTGGGAAGGCTTCAATTCCAAGATGCAATTGCTGGTCAAAACCAGAGATGGGCAAGGAGCTGCCACCCGCCTCCCAACTAGTTGATGGCCAAGTGGTTGGCGCACTCATCTGGGAGGTAGGAGAGTAGCACCTAAGTCCCTATTCAGAGCAGGGACTTAACCTGCCTCTTCCGCATCCTGGATGAGTGCTCAAACTACGGGGGCTATTGGCTATTTGGGGTGGGGTGTGTATGTGGGTGCTCTCCCTGGTTCGTGCAGAAATTTAAAGGTCTTGGTTTCATCTCGAAGCTCAACAAAACCAAATGTGAAAACCTCAATCTTTCATTAAATGGAATTATTGCTTTCTGCAAGTTCTAGTAGTATTGTCCCCATTTTACAGATGAGGAAGTGAGGCACAGAGGTTGTGATTTGCTCAGGGTCACACAGTAAATCTATAACAAGTCCTCCCTTGTTCCTTTAACCATCGGACAATCCTTCCCTTCTTCTAGGGTTGTTCTTCTTTTGGTCTTTTTTTCAGATAGTTGAGTATAAAACAATCGATCCTGATAATTTGTAGGTTATAGAGCTGGTGCCCAGGCCTGGGCAGAGAATAGAGCAATCTTATTTGAATCTACTTTCCCTCCTCCTCCACATGCACCTATAAACATGAGTGGTGACGAAAACCTGGGAATCGGAGCTGGGAATGCACCTAGAATCCAAGGCTTTGTCAAACATCTGTAGAGAATCCTGATGGGCGTGAAAGGAACTTAAGGTTTGCATGATTCTTACCTCTGGTATGATACTGTCCCTGGCTCACTTCTGCAGCATGGGCATTAACTATTTCCCAGAATAAGTGACTTGAGGCTGTGTATGTGTCTTCCAAAGATGAAGCTAAGGAAGCATTTGACATCTAGTTATCTTCCTACTGCAATTGCTGATTGTAGAGGCAATGATGCAACATGGCTCCTCTTCCTCTGAGCTGATGGGCCAAATTTGAAAACAACTGGAAAGAAAACTAGTAAGTGTATTGATCTGTGACCATCCTCTTATTCACTATTCCCTTTGGCTTAGCTAAGGCTGTTACCCTGCAGATCCTCATAGATAATATCCTGATGTATATTATCACTGTTGTATATAAGCACCTTCTACATTAACATGGTCTTACTGAAACTGGGTTGGGCAGTCTTACTGGACCTTGACCATTGAATAAATGACATGTGGGCTTGGAATGCCATTTAATGTATGCTCTTGATGTGAGAAAACAGTAGTGTCAGTTCAACTTTTACATTGAATAGTACCTTCAGAGCCTGTTCCAAAGCTCACTGAAGTCAATGGGAATCTTTCTACTGAGTTCCATGGACTTTCCATAAAGGATATTACCATAGGTAGCCCCGCTGTTATGATGTACAATGGTGATAAAGCAAATATCACTATAGACTATAGAATATAGCTCAATCCACAGGTGCTTACTGCCATGTCCTTTTTAAAATTGGGTAGGCACAAACAAATATGCTGCAATGTCATCTTTTAACTCTGAATTGGCTCCAAATCCTCATAATATTGAAGTAAATACAACAAACTTCATAAGTCCTGATTCTGCCACCCTTATGATAGTGCCTTCCTCCATCACAACTCTCTGAGCTCTGTGAGAGTAAGGTGCTACTCTAGACAAACTAATGGAAGCAGAGGTTGTCCCTTAGGTTCACAGTCATGCTTCAGACATCTGTTTGTAATTCCCATTCTCTTGAGTAAGAGCTCAACACCAGGAGGAAATACCTGGTATTAAAAGGCTCTTGACTCCAAGAAAGGCAAAATAGGAACCATTGGCAGGAACTTAAAGCCAGACAAATTCAAACTAGAAATGGGGCACACTTTTTTTAACAGGGAAGGTGATTAACTATTAGAACAAACTAGCAAGAAAAGGGGCTGATTTTCCCATTGTTTGATCTTTTCAAATGGAGACTGGATTCTGCTTTGGAAGAGATGCTTTTGTGAAACACAAGTTACTGGGCTCAATACAGGAGTAACTGGGTGAAGTTCTCTGGCCTGTGTTATGCAGGAGATCAGACTAGATCTAATGGTCCCTTCTGGGCTTAAAATCTCAATCTCAGGGCTGAATTGGATTGTGAAAACTTACAGTTGGTAACTTTAAACATCCCTTATGGTGACTGCTCTTAACTTTACAGAGACAAACAGAAATAATTTTTGAGAAATTCAGAACAGGAATGGGTTGAAAACTATTCATGTTCTTGTGAAGAATGTTGTGGGCAGCTGGAGAGTTGTATCAGTTCAATTATGTTTGGCTTTTTTTATAAATTCACTAAACTGTTGCAAATTCCTGTACAGACTCTTAAACTGACTTAAACGTGGTTTATAATGTTGAGACACTAATGCTAAAAATGCCCCACAAGGGTGTACACCAGTTTAACTAAGATCAAGTTGGAATTTTTTTTGGTTAAACCAGTGCAACCTGGTGTTAAATCAGCCTTGTGACACCATTCATTACACTTAATAGTACTTTACTCCTCATGTACTCCTAATGACTTCACTGGAGCTGTGTATGGAGTAAGGTGCTACTTAGCATGATAAAGGTATGACTGTGTAGCTCTATATTGCTCACAGGGAGAGCTTTGTGACATGGCTTTTCCTGTAAGTTTTTGTTCCCCACTATTATATTACTTCTGTCTAGTCTCCCTAAAAAGCTGGATTGTTTTCTTAGGGCTGGTCTACACTATGGGAGCGGAGGAGGGGGTGGGGAGAGAATCAATCAAGTTATGCAACTTCAGCTATATGAATAATGTAGCTGAAGTCTACATACTTAGATCTACTTACCATGGTCTCTTCACTGCGGTGTGTCCTACAGGAGACGCTCTCACATCGATTCCCTTTTGCGCTTCTCGTTGAGGTGGAGTACCGGAGTCGACGCTAGAGCGATTGGCGGTTGATTTATTGTGTCTATACTAGACACGATAAATTGACACCCCCCCACGGGATCAATCACTGCCCATTGATCCGGCCGGTAGTGTAGACAAGCCCTCAGTCTAACATTTCTTTCCTACCAGTTCTGATTTGCTTGCTTTCTTGGGTGTTTTTTCCCTCAATCCAACTTTAACATTTTTGGTTTAATTTCATCCCTTTTCTCCCACTCTTATAGCTGCTAGCATTCATGTAATGCATATGCATGGATGCACAAATGGGGCATAAGGGGAAGGCAATCAGAAAATACACCCCTTTTATGTAGGGGTAGAAAATGGTTGCAGTTGTAGAGGTTACATTTTCAATGTGGTGCTTTCCATAATGCTCAGTCTATGTGGAATTTTATCTTCACCTTAGATAACTGAGTGTATGAGATCTCATCCACTAATTACCCTCATTCTATGGTTCCCAGACTCAGGTATTCTCGAATAAGCATGCGTGTGCACCTGCTCTCTCTATCCATTTCCTGTTGATCACCCTTGTCAAGTTCTCTCCCTAGCTCATAGCCTGTCCTGATGAGCAAGTCCTCTCTGTGCAACACCAATCCTTTCCTAGTAGTGATGAGGATCTGATTCACTGCCCACGGCAATGAAGAAGGGAGTGACAACTGAATTATAGATTGATTTATTTTAAAGAGCAGGATGGATCATGCTCACCAGGTTACAACTCGTTACTGTCTTTTGAGATTCTAATTGCAGTAGATTCTAACTCTGTCTCCAAGACTTCATAGGAACACATTCTGAAGTCAGTTCTCACTCCTCACTCGGGCAAAACTCCCATTGGCTTGACAGAGTCCCACTGAAGTCAAACTATAACCCACTGATGAGTGTTTGTTACATTGATTTGAATGGTGCAAACCTGGTCCACAGCAGCTGAGGATCAGGCCCTCTAGCATCTATGAATCAGGGAAGAGTAGTTTAGGGTGAACTACCATCCCCCTCTGAGGTTCAGCGTTTGTTCTACCAAATCTGATGCAAGTTGAACACTTGGGTCTTCCAGTTCCTAACCCTAGATCATGTAGGATATTCTCACAGTAATACATAGTGGTTAGAGAGCTTTTCAGCTGTAGATCTCAAAGCACTTTACAAACAAGGAAAGTATCATATATCTCTCTTTTACAGATCTAACTGCTAGCATATCCTTTGAGTTTAATTATTCCAGCAGGAAGTGTTGCCTAGAGCTCCAGAGTTGGACTCAGAATGCTGTTATTCCTGGCTCCTCCATTGGCCTGCTGGGTGAACTGGAGCAAATCACTCCACTGCCTTGTGCCTCAATTTCCCCATCTGTAAATGGAGATAATGATACCACTCTCCTTTGGAAAGTGTTTTGAGAGAAGACCAGGGCGTTACCATTTTGTTCAGGCCCATACTGAGCAGTGGAGGGTGACAAAATCAAGCATTGACAATTAAAACATGTTCCTTATGTGCTTTGTCTAGTGCAGTGGTTCCCAAACTTTTTTTCTACCAAATACTCATTTGGTATCTGACTAAATGTCCTGGACCCCTTTTACTTTCAGTATTACTGGAATACCTATGGCAACATGACCTCTCCCACCCAGAGGGTGTCATTTTGTTCTCAAAATTGCTGGAACCCCTTTTTAGCCCTTGTTCAAGGGGCAGACCCTCCTCCCTGTGACTCACAGCAGACTCTCCAGGGACCCCACGTTAGGAACCATGGGTCTGGTATGTGTGTGTGTGTTCTGTCAGGCTTTGCTTTTCCTTTTGAAAAAGCATGGTTTGAACAAGTTACTGTTTTTAATTAGAGGGCAGGCTAAACTTTTGGGGCTGATGTCTGTGGCATTCTCTCTCTAACTTTATTTTGCAAAGTTTTTGTTAGAGTTGGGAAAGATTCTTGAGGACTATAAAGTGTAAAATGTAATAACTACTCAAGGATCAGAGACCCAGCCTCTAGAACAAGTGATAAAATGGAGACGCCATCCAGCATACTGATCGAGGAAAGGATTTCAAGGTTATGGGCAAAAACTACTGAGGGGGAAAAAATGGTTCTATCAGCAGAAGAGTAGAATAGTAGAATGAATCTGTGGTATCATAAAGCAACATTGCTACCAAAAGCCAGCCTGAAGAGGGCTCCATAACCTCCATAGGACAGGAAAGAGCAGAACTGTCTGAGGTCACAGGGGACATGGCTCAGGAGTGACCCATGAGCTGCAGCTCTGGCTGGAGGCAGCAGCCTGGCAGCAAAGGGAGGGCTAGATAGCAGGCAGCTGGGGAGATGGGGCTGGAAGGTCTGAGAGCTGGACAGAGCCACTCCCTGTTGCTGGCGGGGGACTAGCTGGAGCAGTGGGTCTCAAACTTTTGTACCGGTGACCCCTTTCACATAGCAAGCCTTTGAGTGTGACCTCTTATACATTTAAAAACACTTTTAAAAATATATTTAACACCATTATAAATGCTGGAGGCAAAGTGGGGCTTGGGGTGGAGGCTGATAGCTCGCAACTCCCCCACATGTAATAACCTCATGACCCCCTGAGGGCTCCCAACCCCCAGTTTGGGAACCCCTGATCTGGAGCTTCAGCAGAAGTGGAGGGGTCACGGTGCACCCCTGGACTGCACTGCCCCTAGGGGCAGTGTTGGGAACTGCTGGGTTTATCTATTAGCTGTAACTGTTAAAGCAATCAAGGCTAGGGTGTCTGCACTTTTTATTTCTGGCAGCCCGGGAAGAAATCTCTTACTGGACTGAAGTGTTCCAGGGAGTCTACCCTGGGCTGGAGCCCATACAGCCCAATGCTTGATGCATGCACAGAGCTTGCCTCTGGTACACAGAACACACGGCCAGACAGGTAGGGGGAAGTGGGGTCAGTTACAATACTCAACAGGAGCTAAAGAAAGGTTCTGGCTGGTGCGTTTGTCGGCCATGTATGCTAAGGGTAGTAATCTGTCCCCCTCACGTGGTGGCTGGGCCAGCTTGAGATTGAGCTTGCTACAGCCTTGGCTGAGAGATGCCTCTCTTAGCACAGACAGTAGAGGCTTATGCATTAAGCCAAAGAGGCCCCAGGCTTGATCCCACTTGCTGCTGACCAGGATCTGTCTGGATTCTTCTTGATCTAACAAGTGTTACTAGAGTGAGCTCAACAGAATGAAAAACAAAGGAGTGGACTAAAATCCTTGTCCTCTAGCTACACAACCTGAAGCTGCCATCATTTGAGATAAAATATAGTACGAGAGTGCTCTTCAAATGAGATGTCTATGTGGGTAAATACTTAGTACATGCAGCACCAGTAGATAGAATCAGCCAGAGGCTTTGGAGGACCAATAGAATGTGTTTCTGTGTATTGCAAAGGGCTTCCTCTGTGCAGAAGTTTATGTGGGCTGCTCAACGAAGGAGATCTCCATTAGGGCCTGTTCTAAAACCCCTGGAAGCTGCTGAAAAGATTCCCATTGACTTCACTTGGTTGTGCATCAGGCCTTTAATGCATGGTAGGATTGGGTACCCTCTCCCCTCTGTGGCTTTGCAAACAGAAGGTGGCAATAACACACTCACACAGCCATAGGAGAGCACATTGTCCTTTTCCAGCAGCTCTGCGGGCCTCTACCCAGCCCCCTGTCGCCTTCTTTCTGAACATCAAGGGCTGTCTGCCAGCTCTGCTCCTCCTGGGGCTGCTTTTGCTTCTCAGCTCTGCTCAGCTCAGACAGCGTGTGGGGAATGCTGACTGCTTGGAAGAGGAGCAGATCATTTAAAAATGGCTGCTTCCTGTTTGCATGCAAGCCTGGGCCAGGTTTACAAAAGGGGGTGAGTGGCTGTGTGGGCCATGCTGGAAAGGGGATACCTACGGTGAAGCCTTCCCTTCCAGCAGTTGCAGTAAGGCCAGCCCCACATGTTCAACAATTGAGTCAGGTGCAGCCAAAATCATGAGTTCAGCTTAACAAAACAGGACTCTCAAAATCACACATTTAGGATCTTTCCATTTCCTATCTGGGGTTCAGCCACGTAGGATACACCTCTTCAAGGCTTTCTCTGCAATCAGAAGGGCTAGGGACTTTTTTTAAAATGTAGACTGAGATTCCTCCTGACTCCAGGAGCTTGGTCTTTAAGGAAAGACACCAAATAGGACACAGATAACAATAAAATCATGGGAGCTGGAAAAACTGCAGCTATGAGAAAGGATGAGTATTCTTAATACATCAAGTAATTCCATTTGCAGAACGGGCCTGACACTAAGCTACGTAGGTCAGAGAGGTAACCAGGCATGCTCTGGGGTTTAGTCATTAAGAGTATCATGAAGGAGGCCAGTGATTGCTCAGCAATGCCTTGCCTACCAGTTCTGTAGAAGCAGGGAAGTCTGATAAGAGTCTTGCTAAGAACCTGCAATTCCTCTGATCTCCCCACACTGTCTATTCAAGCTGGAATCTAAGGTGGGAGAAAGTTAATGAAATCTGTCAGTCTGGATGCCTGGAAAGACAGATCTGCACTATGAATACACCTGCTGGGGACTCGGAGGCTAAATCGTGCAATTTATGGCTCTCCCAAACCAGTTTTGTAGCCTAGGCCTGTCAATCAGCCAGGAAGCCTTCAAGTGTTACACAAGCTGAAGAGACCCAAATAAGCTGTATCAAGGACATGAAGGCTTACAGGGGGATCTTTCCTGCCTTCTCTGCTGAGGAGAGCAGGTTTTTTATTTATATAATATGAAGGGTTTTTTTGGAAGAGTGACCTGATCCCATCCTGGGGCCAGGGGCTGGGGCTGGATTCTCTCTCTGGACAGAAAGATGGCTGTGGAGGGGACAGTTGGTAACAATTCACACATTCTCCAGATAGCTCTCTCCAGCCCAGAGCTATGACTGCAAACCATGGGCTTGTATAGGGTAGCCAGAATCCCGCTGGCCAGATCGGTCGACTGCAAGGCAATATCCATAGCGTCCAATCCCCAGTGCAGATTTACAGATGATGTGGGCTTGCAATCACTTCCATCCATTCTTTTCAATCAGATTTCCTCTGTCCATGTTCATAGTAACTCAGCTGGAAATGCACAATGACTTGTGTTCAGCGGGGACAGATAATTAAAGCAAAGGGAGTGAAGAAATACAGCAAGTTCATTTGGGCAAATTATTCATTCATCTTTGTTGCCAATGGAAATGGGCTGACTGGGAGAAGACGTTCGGAGGTTTTGGTGCAGATCAAAGCTACAAATAGAAACGTGTTATGGTGAATTTCTGTACCACATTAATGAAAAAACTTTAAAGCTGTGTACTAGAGTTCCTTACAATGATCTTACTGTCTTTGAGACAGCTACGTTTACTGAGCAGGTTTTAACAAACACTTGGATGTGTTTGCTATTATTACTGTAGCATCTATAAACCTGAATTCAGAGTGGGGCCCCTTACTCTGTGTTTGTGCTAGGTGTGGTACAAAGTAAGAGACAGCTCCTGCCCCAAAGAACATACAATCTAAATGGGAGGACAGATAAATGCTTTGAGAGCATCATGCCTATTTTACAATTAGAGCAGAGACAGTAAGGCCCAGATCTACAGAAGGCCGTAGGTGCCCAAGGGTATTTCAGCAGTAGAGCAGCACAGCTAAAACACTGCAGCTGGGCCACTGTAGTGCCATAGTATAGATGCTTCCTACATTGCTGGAAGGGCTCGGGGTGCGTGTGTGTTCATGTTGTTAATCCACCTCTCTGACAGGCGGAGCTAGGTCAATGAAATAATTGTCCCATCAACCTAGCTGCATCTACACCAAGGGGTGAGTTTGAGCAAACTACAGAACTCAGGGCATGGCTACACTTGCAGATGTAGAGCGCTTTGAGTGAAACCCACCTTCGGAGAGCGCGGCAGGGAAAGCGCTGCAGTCTGTCCACACTGACAGCTACAAGCGCGCTGGCGTGGCCACATTTGCAGCACTTGCAGTGGCATTGGGAGCGGTGCATTATGGGCAGCTATCCCAGCATGGAAGTGACTGCAATGTGCTTTTCAAATGGGGGGAGGGGGTGGAGTGTGACAGGGAGTGTGTTGTGTGTATGGGGGGAGAGAGAGTGGGTTTGGGGGGCTGAGAGCACGTCAGCATGCTGTCTTGTAAGTTCAGACAGCAGCAGACCCCCCCCCCCCGCCTCTCTCTCTCAGACACAGCATTCCACACTAATGGTCGCTTTGTCTCAGAGCAGATAAGCAGCCAGCTGTCAGAAACAGAGTTTTCAAAGGGCATTTCCGTATTCCTACAGCCGATTCCAAACAATGACAAGTGGCCACTTGACTTAAAGGGATTATGGGATGTTTCCGGAGGCTGATCAGAGCGCAGTAATGCAACACCTTGTTCATACTGGCGCTGCGGCGCTCCAGCAGGGGCGCAGCAAACTTTATTCCACTCGCTGAGGTGGAGACCAGCAGCGCTGTAGCCACAGAGTCAGAGCGCTCTACGTGCCTTGCCAGTGTGGATGGGGAGTGAGCTAGGGTGCCTAGGGCTCCTTTATTGCACTGTAACTTGCAAGTGTAGCCAAGCCCTATGGGTGTGAAATTGTTCATGTAGCTAGGCCACTCGAACTTCTAGCTGTAGACCAGGCCTAAGTCTGTGAGGGGGTGGGGCTTAGGAATCACCCCTCCCCTCAGCATCTGCTATTGGCTAGCTTAGGTGGTGCCCCTGCCCACCTCGCGTAGTGTATTGGCTGCTGTGAAGCCCATTCTTAAGCGCCAATCTCTCCCCATTCATTGTATGGGGAGCCTAGGGGCCTAATTCAGGGGTAGTGGATTCCACCGAGCAGCTAAGCATGTAGAAGCTAAGCATTGCCACACTCAGCATTGCAGTGCCTAAGTGATTCATTAAAGGACACATGGACTGTCCATCTCAGAGCGGGGAACTGAGTGCAGAGCTCCGTGTGGCCCCCTAGCCTCTTATGTTTGTTTTCATCCACACAGCAAGAAATATGAGGCTGCCCAATTGGTTCTGTTCTAGACACATCTGCACAAAGGTTTTTGTATCACAGACAAGCGCCTGTCCGCTGATCTAGACTTGTGTTAGCTGAACTGGTGGCTCATTTGTCCAAATAACTGAAAGTCACATGGGGAACTTGTTGTTAGTTTCATTTACTTATTAAATGAAGTCCATACAGTGGAGGTTCTACCACTGATCTCATTTGGTTTAAAAAGAAGAAGAAAAAAGCTAGATTGAGAGATCAATTCTGAGACTTTTCCTGAAAGGCATTTTAAATGTTTAGTTCATACTTGTCGCCCACCTTGTTTGTGTCTCTTCATGCTCCTAGGATTTATCTACAACTCCTGTTGGACAGGTTTGCATAGCAAGGGTCCATGAAAGAAGGCTCCGGCTGCCACTGAAGTATCACACTTGTCTGTGTGTCTCAAGAGTGTGCATGGTGCATGTGTATAGAGGAAAGGCATTGGGGTCACCAAGTTAAAAGCTTCTTTTGGTACCCTCCATTTCTTTTTCATGGAGAGTTTGAATTGTGGGGGGTGGAGTGATTAGGAATAGCTATTTGATCAGACTCAGAACATTGGATCAAATATTCCTGGAGTGGTGTTTTCTGCAGTTACAAGCTACTCCTCGTAGAGAATCTTTATGATTTGTGTTAACTCATGACACTGGTGAGGCAATCCTGAATTCCTCAGACAAGGAAGGTGGCTTTGTGTTTCAAACTCTGGGCAAGGATTTAGGCTGTCTGGGTTCAGTTCCTGATTTTGCTGTAGGCTTCCTGGGTAACCTTGGGCAAAGTCACGTAGGGCAGACATTTAAAGGTATTTTACTGCCTAACTTGAATAGAAATCTGGTACTTAGGGCCTAATCCAAAACCTATGGGAGTCATTCCACTATTTGAATGAGTTTGGATCCGGCCCTTTCTCTTCTCTGACTCAGTTTCTTCTCTGTAAAATGGGAATAACTTTCTCCCATCCTTTGCCTGTCTTGTTTAGGTCACGATCCTGTAAGAAGACCTTGGGACTTTAGCACATATTTAGAGTTAGCATGTGTTTAAGTGTTTTGGTGACTCCCAATGGATGCTTACATGCTTTGTTGAACTGGAGGAATCTCGAAGAATGGAGATTTCTGAAATCCAAACCCTACTCTGCTGGTTAAATGTTTTTGAAAATAAGAAGGCCTTGATAAACACAGAAACGTTTCAGCATTTAAACCATTGACAGAACAGTCAAGATCAACTCAAAAACATTAATGCAAATGAAAATTGTTTCCTCTTTTGGCAGCTGCTGCTTTGATTTTATTGCACTGCATTAGCAGGACTACAGATATTTCTGATGAGTAATGTAGTAATAATAATAATAAAAAGGCAGTGAATCTATTGAGACGTATCTTGGAGCAGAACTGGTCCTCTTTGCTCTCTGGGACATTTTCCCTGGCTGAGGTTTACAGAGCTCTAACGCTGCATCATAATGACATCCTATGTAAACAATCTCCGAACAAATGTAAAATGTCATTTAAATGCCTCATTAGGAGAAGGAAATTTCATAGATTATTGGATGTTTCTGTGACCTTTTTTATTTTACTTTCATTTATTTATGTTTGCATTTGCGGGGGATTTAATTGGCAGATATGCAAGAGCAATGACATAACTCTTTTCCAAGGCTGTGCTATTATTTATCCTATTTATCATTGTAGTGCATAGGAGCCAACTGAGACTGCGGCTCCATTGTGTCAAGTGCTGCATAAACATGAAATGAGGGCCTGAGGAGTTTACTGTCGTGATCACAATGAAGCAGGTTCAGGCCTACAAAATGCTACAAACTTTGATCTTTTTTTTTAAAAAAACCTCCTGGACTAATTTAGACTCCGACATTCAAATTTTTCCCCAGTAACCAGAGGTGAAAGTAAGCCAGTCCAGTCTGGTATGGCATACCGGACCGATCGGCTTCCCCTGGCTGGCGATTTAAAGGGCCTGGGGCTCTGCTGTGGTAGTGGCAGTTGGAGCCCCGGGCCCTTTAAATCGCCCCTGAGCCCCAGGGCTCCCAGCCACCTCTGCAGCTGGCAGCTCTGGGGGTGATTTAAAGACCCCGAGGCTCCCAGCCGGAGCCCGGGGCCTTTAAATCTTGATTTAAAGGCCCTGCCTCTTCCATTTGAGGCCACGCCCATGCTCAGGACTCCAGCCTATGGGTAAGTCCTTTAAGTTACTTTTACCCCTGCCAGTAACAGACATTGTTAGCATTAAGGCTGTGTGCTCAGTGGGTGTGTTGGGACAAACGGTGGACGCTGGGAACAAACAGTGTAATGAAAGCTCAAAGGCAGAGCTGCTGAGCCAGGAGAGGAATCCTGGCCCCACTGTTGTCAATGGCAAAACTCCTACTGATTGCAATGGGGTCAGATCTCTCAGCGTGCTGAGAAAAATGGGCCGGATTTCCCAAAGATCTTTGCTCCCATGGAGGCACCAGAATGAGGTGAGGAGATTTGCAGAAGAGCTCAACACTCAGCTGTTCCCCAGGGGAGCTACTAAGATCTTCTGCAAATACAGCCATATGTGGCATGTCTGGTGATCTGCTGTAAAGTACGGTCCTGCAGGTGCTGGTGGGATACAGAATCCCGAAAGACGTGGCGATGCTCTCCCCTGTTAAAAGTTAAAACAAAGGAACGACCCCTCTGTTCTGAGCTCTCACAGGGGCCTATGAGAGGAAGAGGAAATTCTGAACTGACTTTAACGATCCTAGTGCAGCCTCTGATGCAGGCCAGAGCAGAATCCCATGACTCTCTCGGCAGGTAGGCCCAGATCCACAAAGGCTCCTAATGTTTGTTTAAATCAAGGGAACTTAGGAGCCTAATTACTTCTGTGGATCTGGGCCATAATACATACCCAGCTGACGTGCTGTCCAGTCCCAGCTCCCTGCTGCTCCAGTTATTGCCAGCCTGTCCTCTGGAAACCTCCTGCTTCCAGCAGGCCAAGTACCCAAAGTAACCTCTGGGGTAGGCTGAGACAATGGAAAACGGAGAGCATGCACTCGGGACAAAGGGGCCTTGTTAGGGCACTGTGGAGGGGAGATGTACTACAAATGGTTAAGCTTCTGATGAACGTTTATATGTCACCATTCCTGTATGTCAGTAGAGAAGAAGGACGGACCAGTGGTTAGGAAGCTAGCCTGGAACTTGGGAGACGTCAGCCCAATTCTCTGCTTGATCACAGGCTTTCTGTGTGAACGTGGGCAAGTCACTCAGGGCCAGGTTTGTAAAGGTATTTAGGTGCCTAAAACTGCCAGTAGGCACCTAGTGGGGTTCTCAAAAGCACCTAGGCACCTAACTCCTATTGCTTTCAAAAGGGACTTCCATTTGACTATGTTTCAGTGGCTTAGCCAAAGTAATTCTGCTGAAATGGAGGGAGAATTAATCCATGCCAGTTACGGAACTGGTACAAATTACTTCCCCCTGGAACAAAGGGGAGTTGGGTGCCTGATTCTGATTCGGGGTCACAATCTGGACCCAGATCGGCTGCTAAGGCAGCACAGATTCATGCTGCCCTTTATTCCGGGCTTGTGGCAAAGCTACAATTTAGCCCTATGCTATTAGCTGGAATTAATTTTCAGTGTAGTGGATTAAACAATGAATTAAAAGAATTTAATTTACAGTATGCAAGAAATAAGGTCAATTAAAATGTACTCCGTTAATTGTAGCAGCTGTTGGTGGAGCTGTGTGATGTTTGAACACTGCCACTATGGAAAGTGAATGAATGCATCGTAATTAGATTAGAGATTAGCTTTATGCTTTAGTTAGTCAAGCAAATATGGAAATAAAACTACAATTTTACCTCTATTAATAACTGCTAATTGCCTGAGAGGTGGTGTTTTAAAGAAATGGGGCCACCAGATCATCGGCTTTAGCCTTTCTGTGCAGGTCGGGGATGGACTGTAAAGGTGTCTTTAATATAGCTGGGCAGGAAAATGGCTTCACTAGTCCTCAAATATTTTTGAGTTCAAATTTTATTCCCATCTCAAATTGGGCTGGAAAGTTGAAATCTCAGTTTTTGCAAAAGCAAAAAACCAACATTGTTTCTGGTCTATTGAAACATTTCACTTTAAAAATTATTTCATTTTGATTCGTCCTTTTTTTTTTTTAAGCCTGTTTTGTCTCATTAGCTTAAATTTTGAAATGAAAACTTGCTTAGAATCCGAGAACTGGAATTATTCACTTTGAATCATTTCATTGTGACGGTTCTGAAACTTTTCCCAACCTTCTTATTTTGAGTCTGGAGATTTGTCAAAACGGACCTCGATCCATGAATTCTCAGTTGTGACAAATCCGCATTGTTGCCCGGGAGAGGGGGGGCACGGGGGGAGAATTTGTGAAAACATTCCTGACCAGCTCCAATCTTTGTCACCTTTACTCCACCCCCATGCCCCAATTCTCTCCCCCTCCCCCATATTTTCAGATCCCGGAGAGCAAGTTGCAATGTACAGTAGCCCTAAGGCTACTCTGAGCTATGCAGCTGCTTATGGCATTCCAGCAGCTGGCAACTGCTGAGTGGAGACAATGGTCACACCCACTTTTGGTCAATCACTCCCCTTATACCAGTGGCCACTACTGTCCCTATACCATCCAGCGATTTCCCCACACATGGGGAATCCTCAGGCAGCTGATTCTACCAGCATCATGGCTGTTTTGAGTTGAGGGACTAGCCAAATGTTTGTGAAAGAAGGACTGCAAATATCACCATCCGAAAATATCCCAATCCATGCGGTAGGCAGAAAACAGACACTGAGTTTTTTTTATAAAGCCCCCAGTAAAAGGAGCCCATGGTAATAATTCTACTGTTGTAGGTCAGTTGGAACATGTTTCATTAACTCTCCCACTCTGCCTCGAGTGTGTGTGGAGATCATTCAGCACCTCCTCGGAGGTGGTCAGCCCTGAGAATGTGCCACTTATCAAGGAAGACAAGAGAAGTCAAAGCTGACATAGGGTTCTGTTCTCTTGTCCGTGCTGAGTGTGAACTTCCCAACAGAAGTACCCTTTCTGGGAAAGACAAGTAGAGGAAAGGGGTTCTGCCCAGTTGGATTAAATTCTTATCAGCTGTGTGTTCTCTGCCTATAGCTCTGTCCAGAGCTGCTGGGTAAAAAAATATTTCACAGCCTTAAAAGTAAATGGCAGTGTCCAAAACAAAGCTTTCTGCAGCTCTGATAGTGGGAGGAGAGCATATGCAAGCAGTGTGCTGGGAACAAAGCATTATCAAAGCAACACTTCTTCACTGCCAGCCACGGCAACTCTTTGTTCTGGCTGAAACTGGCACCGGCTGAAACTGACCCCAGATTTTTTAAGAAGTAAAAATAAACCTTTATTTCACAGTGTTGTTTTGGAGTCCAGGCGGGATATTTATGGTATTAGGCTGGGGTTTGAGAAACAGGGCTTCAGTCCCCTACTCTACTGTCCATTACCTGTGCATGGGCAAGAGCCAGACTTCCAAAGCTATTTAGTCAAAGCCAATGGGAATTAGGCACCTAACCTGCTTAGGCATTTAGGGGCATTTATAAAAGTGCCTGTCTGAATCTTTAGATGCCTAAACAGCTTTGAAAATGGGGCATTACTCTCACTGTGCCGCAGTTCCCCATCTGTACCATGGGGGTAATAGCACTGCCCATCCTCCCAGAGGTGTGGGGAGGGTGAATGGATTACAGATTGTGAGGTGCTCAGACACTATGGTTATTGGGCCATATAAGTACCTTTCTTTGTTCCATAGTGTGAGATCCCTTGTATTTTTGTCACGCTTTGTACTGAGCTTCCATTTATAAAGGGTTAATAAATGATTGATTTCTATTATACACATTACAGGCACGAGCAATGTGTTTTACCAATGGTTATAAATACATCAGTAGAAGAAGGTGTCAGAGATGGTCATAAGCAACCTGCTGACCTGTTGGACTCTGTAACAGCTGAGTAAGCATTTGTTAAAACATCTATTAATCATTTATTGACCCATTATAAACACATTGGAACATAGCCACTGCTCCTTGCTGGGGGCTTGTGGAAAAGCCACAAGTGAGCCCATTGTTTTTTCTAGCCCATGTGAACAGGAATCAGCCTTACCAGTGGGACGTCATCCTGATCCCTCTGAGCTGGAGAGATTCAACTTGCCTTTGACTTGCCCAACAAAATCATGGTCTATCCTGTTTTAGTTCTTTCCCCCACCCCAGGATATATCGGCACCAATTGCATCGGCTTTCCTTAGATTTGTAATAGGGAAGCCCAATACGACCTTAACTACAATGGGGCAGATAATCCCTGCTGTAAATGGAAATCTCCAGCGTGTACCAGCACTAGTTTTAATTGCTGCCACAGTTTCAGAGTGAGCAAAGGCAGGCCTCTGCTGAATCAGCTGCATCGGTCAGGTATGCAAAGGACCTGTATCTCTTGAATTGCTGAATACTGAGGTGGCCATCAGCTCTTAGCGCTGGTGTTAGGTGTTGATTTTGCTAAAGTCTCGACTTTAGCAGGCAGCGGCAGTGTTAAATGGATTGATTTATAGCTACAACCGCCACTTCGAATGCCAGTCCCGTCAGAATATCTATTTTCCTGTTTTGCCACATCCCACTTTGTTATTAATGCAGTAAAAATCATTTAAATGCAAATGCATGCCTAAAAATTCAAAATTAATTATAGCTTCTGCAGGCTACATGGAAAATTAATAATGCATGGACTTGGCTTTTTCTTTAGACTTTACAAGCTGAAAGGAGAAAATAATTTAATAACACTAAAATACACAGCTAAATGTTTGCATTTTTTTTTTTTTTTTTTTGGTAATCTGCTGCTGAAAATGTGGGCATCAAAAATTGCTTTTAGGGTCCAATTGCTTTAAATCTAAAACAGAATACTTAACACAGAAGCAACAAACTGATAGGACCTGCTACACGAAAAGCAGAATGTTATTTTCTGCTACTTATAACAGTTGACTTTCATCAGGTTAATTCATAGTCAATGTTTCCAATGTGTTCATTATTCTTTAGCTGCGAATGAACAATTTTCAATCTTAAGTATTTTTTCGTCTTCCTTGCTAACAAAGCATGAGAACTTTTTTTCAAATAAATCAATAGACTCTAGAGCTAAACAAACTACCTGATTTTTTCTGAATTTGTGGGGTCCTGGTTGGACTCGAGCATGACGATTCATAGATTTGAAGGCCAGAAGGGATCATTGTGATCATCAGGTCTGACCTCCTGTGTAGCAGGCCATAGAACTTCCCCAAAATAATTCCGACACTATAACTTTTAGAAAAAGATCCAATCTTGATTGAAAAATTGTCAGTGAGGAGTCTCCGCCATGACCCTTGTAAACTGTTGCAATGGTTAATTACTGTCAGCGTTAAAATTGTCGCCTTGTTTCCAGTCTGAATTTGTCTAGCTTCAACTTCCAGCCATTGGATCATGTTAGATCTTTCTTTTCTTACTGAAGAGCCCACTGTCAAGCATTTGTTCCTCACGTAGGTCTGTGTATATATAATTGTCACCCCTTCCTTCTCTTTTTTGAAGCTTAATAGATAGACTCAAGGAGCCCAATCTCTATAAGGTAGGTTTTCTAATCCTTTAATCATTCTCTTGGCTCTTCTCTGAGCCCTCTTCAATTTATCAACATCCTTCCTGAGAGTGATGCAAGTTCATGGCTGCCCGCATGTTCCAGGATAATGGGGGGATTAACCATTTACAATTAATTGCCAACTGCACAATGACCTAGAGTTGTAACAGTTGCTGTCACGGCTAACCTACGTCAGCTCCTGCTGCTACACTCTGATCTGTACAGATGGACACGTGTACCTGTACAGAGCCCCAGTGACTTCACTAGGGCAGGACTGATACTAAAAGGGCATCTTTGTTCCTTTGCTCACAAAACATGCCCATCCCAAGCTCAGCAGGAATTGGCAGGAGGATCCCCCATGCCATAAATTGGGGGGTTGGCAGTAGACTCATCAGTCCAAAGTTTTTAAGAGGTGCATCCACATGAGATGCCCAAGCCCCTTCTGTGCCTATAAAAATGCAAAGCTTCCCACTGGTGGCTGCTTATGGCTAGACATGCAGGGCCCTGTGTGTGCAGATTTGGCATTTAGCAAGTGTTCAGGCCCATATGTGAAAGGAAGGGTGGTTGGGGAAATACAGTACCTGCTGGAGATGTGGGTTCTGATCCCTCTTCTATCCCAGACATCCTGTGTGATGTGGGGTATGTCCCTTATACCCAGATCTTCCAAGGTGTTTAGGTCCCAAACTTCCATTGGTAGCAATGATTTCAATTGGTATCAATAGACTCTGAGCCTCAGCTCTCCACCTGTACAGTGGGGATCATAACAACGCATTATCTCATGGGGATTTTATGAGGGTAAATACACTGAAGATTGTGAGGTGCTCAGGTGCTAGGGGGGCAGAGAAGTATCATAGATACTTTTTGCAGCCCTTTCTGGTTTAAAAAGTAACTATGGCTAGCATGTTTATTGTAAGCATTCCTTCCTGGTCCCATGTTGTATTGATACAACGCTATTTTATGTATCTGCCTACTGCGTGGATTGAATTGACCAGTCTCCTGTTCTCTGTCACCTATCACCATCCCAGTACTGCCGACCCAAAGAAAAACTATGAAACAGGGCCCCCAGAATAATGAGATTACAAAAAAAGAGTCTCATCTTTTTGAGCCAAATAGTACATTTTGCTGCCAAGCCCCTTCCGGTTTGCGAGCCTTTAAGGGGTGCTTGGGTCGCATTTCTCCATAACCAAGTGGGCTAGAAAATTACTGAAAGAAGACAAGTGAGATGCTCTCATCATCCATGACTGTAGGAATTTGGATTTTCAGAAAACACTAACCGCCGTATGACACCAAATATTGACTTGACTGCACCGCTACAGCCATCCTCACAATCAGCTCAGTGACTGTGCGTGTGCGTGTGTAGTCTGTGCTTGGAAGGCTGAAAATAATAAGGGGTGGGAGGGGAGGCAAGTGCCATTTTCCCATCCTGTTTTCTGACCAGCTCTGCCTGTGATTAACAGCAGCAGTAGCCAGGAGCTGACTCTGCAGCTCAAGATCGCCAAGCCAGAGGAACTAGCCTGCTCCCAGCGTAGTTCAGGCCAGAACTGAATCTGACACCAAAGGAAACTGCGGGCAGTCTGCAGTTTGCTGATACTGCTCAAGTGGTTGCCATGTCCCTCCTCCAGCGACGTAACTCCCTCCTCCGTCACCCACCCTACCCAGGAGGGGTGGTCACCCAGTGCAGACCCATGTTGCTGCATAGCGCCACCCACTGGTCCAATGCAGAAGCAACAATCTATCATCCACCACCCTCTAGGGTTTGTTGCCCACGTTGCTGCTGCTGTTTTCCCCTTCCTCCTTCACTAGCACTGCTGCTTGCTGGCACTGACGGTGCCGCAGGCTACTCCTTGTTCCCTAACAATAACAGCTGTGTGGTAGGTGACCCTCTTCCCTGTCAGCGGCAGCTCTTTATATATCACAATGGCAGGTGCACATTCAGCTGCAAGACCATATGCCCCCGTGTCATGTGTAGAGGTGAGTTCATACTGTAGTTCTTCCTAGTCACTAATCTACCCTGGCCTTTGTATCTGATCGCACTGCAGTATGCCACGCTGTCATTCAGGGGCTGAAACATACACAAAGTGTCACCAGGCATGACGCATTTCCATTGCTGAAACATCCATGCTTAATGCCCCGTGTCTTCCCTTCTTATCTCACGGCTTTCCATGTTGACGTATTTATTATATACCCAAATTTCCAACTGATCGCACACAAGCAGACTCCAGCACCCACTGTCTTCTGTTTTAGAATCAGCACTCGACTCCTACACGAGCAATGGCGGGATGACAGAATTTGTTGGAGGAGGCCAGTGATTTTTGAAACGTTCTCCCCATCTCAGCCTGCCTCCTGCTGCTCTCATCCTCAAAGCCCTCATATAACAGGGTGGAACGCAGGTCTCTTGAGTGCTAGTCTAATGCCCTATCCACGGGATAAAAGCTATGCAAAGCGTGTCCTTTACATTCAGGAGTCAAAGGATTATGTGGTAGACAGTGATTGACTCAGCACGAGTGCACGAGAAGGACATGTAAGTTGGGAAGAGTGTAGGAGGTGAAACTAGAATGACCAAGCAACTAAAAAGTACAGGGAATTTTTCAAGACGTTTCAGGGCAATTTTACAGAGTTGAATTGTTGCTGTCAACTATCCACTGCCTGTACCGTGTTTGTTGCTGAAGACTGCAAAGTCCATTTTTATTCCTTTAAAGATGGGTGCTGATAGTTTTATCTTGTCACCAGGAGATATTTCTCCATGCCTTTCTGTGGAAAATGTGTGCTCACACATGCCATTAACTGGTCCTCTTGCTCTGCCCAGACAGCATTATATAACAACTGGAGTTTAATGTTCCCATTGCTGGATTGTAACTCTAAAGAAATCATACTCATTGCTCTGGTCACAATGGGCCACAGTTAATACTTTGGGGTAGATACTCTGTCCTGTTTCACTCCCTTTGTACTGCTCAGGCTAAAGATCACAGCAACATTATATACCAGGCCACGAAGCCATCAGCTCTTAGGAAACTCCAGCTAGTACAAAACTCAGCAGCATGTCTCCTCAGCAAAATGGGCTACCATGAGCACCTCATGCATGTCCTCTGCTCCCTATGCTGGCTTTCTATGGCATATTGAATCAAGTTTGAGGTCTTGGTCCTTATCATCAGGACAATCCATCACATGGGCCCGGCATATCTAAAAGAGCCTAAAGAGGGATGAAGATTGGTCAACAACTCCACACCTCTGGCACAATGGAAGTTTCTACCACAAGGGTAAAGCTTGTCTGTATAGGAGTCAGACATTTCTCAGGGGCCAGTCCGTGATCATGGACTGAACTGCACCAGGAGCTGAGGAACATCTCAAACCTCACCACCTTCCACTCCAAGTGCAAGGGGCATTTCTTTCACCCGCCTTCTCCAACATAAACACATAACAGCATGTACATCTAAAAATGAGCACAGAAGCCCTTCCAAACCAGAACCCTCTGCTGCACATGAAATTCTCCCCTTGGGGAAAGGATGGGAGCGAGAATGCATGGCACGTGACAGGCATTGACCATGTCGCTTAGATGCATTGGTGGAAGGCCCTCAGATACTCCTGGGATGAGAGTGGGATAAGAACCTGAACAGAACAGCAGAGAGGACACAGCAGGTGCTCGGATCACTCACGTTGGATCTGCTTCTGGGGCAGGCCAGAGTCAAACACTCGCAGGGTGCATCTCAGCGACTACACTTCCATTCTGTTATCTAATACAAAATTTCTTAACACAGTTGCCCATGGTGTAGCATGATGAGTGCAACTGGAGAAAGAGAGACAGGTTTCATAAGGGAACTAGTGTGGTGTGAGGCCAGGGGCTCAGCAATGCAAATGGGGCTCCAGCGGCTTTCCCTCAGCCTCGGCGTGTAATTGACCTCTCAGCCTATGGAATGAAGATCTCTCTCCTACAACGCTGCCTGTATTGCTAATGAAACACATGGAAATCATACGTTACAGCTTCCAGGGTTGGACACTATTGGCGTAGACTCGGGCTACGTTTATACTTGGAGCTAGGGGTGGGGTCCCCAGTTTGAGCAGATGTACTTGTGCTAGCTGTCATTGAGCTGGTGTGCTCAAAATAACTGCAGTAGCACGAGTAGTGGTGAGCGGCAGCATGGGCTAATTGCCCTGAGCATGTACCCGCAATGTCCACATGGGTACACACTTGGGTCAGCTAGCCCGTGTCGCCACTGCCTTCTCTACCCCCGCTACGTTACTAGTGTTAATATTTTGTCATTTCAGTGGCAAAAGTCTGTCGCAGACTGTCGTGTCAAGCAAATATTCTTATTTCCTTTTTCTCCTTGTTCCACAGCCGGGCTTTATCGTGGCTTCTTTCATGGGTGGTTGTGCTTCACTTACTGTTTGCTGCCACAGGTCTTATGCGTAGAGCTGGGCAAATTTTTTTAGGTGAAGAAGGTAGATTCGGCAAAAGCAAAATGTTCTGTGAATTTGTGCCTGTTTTACCAAATAGTCTGTGTTGCGGGAGGGCGGGGGTTTTTTTTTGTTTGTTTGTTTTTTAATTGAAACACCTTCGTACCTTCAATTTTTAAAAAAAAATTAAAGAAAGTTTAGAAATTTGAAATTGAAACAAAATATGTCATTTAGGGTTGAATGAAACATTTAAAGAAATATTTCATTGAATTTGAAATAATTTTTTTTCAGTTGTTCAAGTCAACAAAAATTTTGAAAACTTTCATTTGCGGGTCAACCCTAATTAATTTCGCCCCACTTTTTCAGAATTGCCGCCAACCGACAAATCAGTGACTTCGTCTTAGCAGAATGAATCCCTAGGCTTTTTCTCAAAATGGAAGTGGAAAGAAGAAACCTCCAGTCATTTCAGCTGCTTTCTGTGAGCATTCGCGGCTCCGTGAAGCAGTGATGCTCAAACTTCCGTTCAGCAGAGGACTCAGTTGTCAGGATGATGATATCTTTATCTACTCCTGGTGACTGTGAAGTGTTCTTGAGAATTCTCAGATGCTCCATTCCAACCAGTAGAAATGGCATTCATGACCTCTGCTGTTTAAGGGTTGAGGATGTGAATACCAACATTCGCTCAGCATTCACTTGTCATGGAAAGACCTTGACAAGTTTAGTTGTCAGATAAGCTGTGTGTCACCACAATTTATATACACCATTGAATCAGCTACATTCCAGTCATGGGAGTTTCATAGCAGCATAATGCCAATGATTTATAGGTATTAGATCTACGCCCGAGTTAGATGAGGTACATTAGTCAGGTATAGGTGCAGTGTATTTTGTGGGAAAGTCCTGTTCTATTTCTCAGCTGGTGCATCGCAATCTGTGATCATATGATGGGATGTTTATGAATTGCTCCTATTGCAGCATTCCCCAGAACATCCTATGTTTCTAAGGTTTTTAAAAACATGCTGTTGATGATTGATTATAGTAATTTTATTGTTCATATTGTTCTATTCATATCACAGCAGGTGCTGCATGTAATTATTAAGCATCTTTGTTATTAGAGATGCATGGGTAGTAAAATATAATCAGAAGCAAACAATTTAACTGATAATAAAATTAGCAGTTCATGGAAAGTCAGTCTGTTAAATTATCTGGTTTTTAGATGGTTTATTGCTTGAAGGAGTAACTGTTGAAGGGCTGGATTCAAGGGAAAATGCCTAATTGCACAGAGGGAGGCATATTTACTATACCTTTACTTTTTCTGTGGTATACATTAAGATTTCTTCCTTAATGCGGTGTAACGCATTAGCGCCCAATCATATACTTTATGACCGGATGAAGTAAAGCACTGAAAGAACTTTTCTTACCTTTTTATGAGATGGTACAAAATGATAATGTTGTGATAGGGAACCCCTCAATTACATAGTGCCTGGAAAATTCACAACACTTACCTTTGATCTTTCAAAGCACGCCAGGGGGCTTTTACCAGGAAGCGCCCATTAAAGTCAATTGGAGTCATGCAGCTATAATACCATTGAGAGCCTTTAAAATTTTATAAGAACCTTTGCAATTGTCGCTAGTTCCTATGATTTTAGGCTGACTCATTCTGTGGCCTTTTAATCCAAAAGCACACACAAACGAATCCATGGCCTTGCACTGCTGGGAAGGTATGGTGCCTTCCTGTATAACGGATTCCTTTGGATACAGCTTCTTGCTGTATTCTACCTGCTTTGAAATGGGATCTGTCCACATTTTGATAAATGAGTTGTGTCTTTGTCTATCATCTCCACAGCTCCATTAAATACATGTTGGTGGTGTTGTTGTTGCCAGAGACAAAGTAAGTGAGGTAATAACTTTTCTTGGAGCAACTTCTGTTGTTGGAGTGGACAAGCTTTCAGGCTTCACAGAGCTGGAAAAGGTAACTACAGCGTCTAAGCTAAATACAAGGTGGGACGTATCGGTAGGTGTAGGGCGTTCATGCAGCTGTAGCTGCAATGAAGCATTAGGCAGTAAGGTGTGTTACAAATCATTGCAATAAAACCAATGTCTCTGTTAAGCCTGTGGTTTTTAATGTCCAGCGGAGCTATAAATTTGAGCTCCCAGGTTCATCTTTTGAAGGTGTTGTGCAGGTTTGCTGTGAGGACGAGAGGTTGGATATGCAGTGATTGTTCTGTGAAAACGATGGGAGTTTTGTGATCTTTTACCATTTTTCTGTTTGAGTTCATCTGAGAGCATAGTGATTGTCCGGTTTCACCCACATAGTTGTTGTTGATCATCTGATGCACTGGATGAGGGACACCGCATGTGGTGATAGTCATGTGTAGGACCCAGGGATTGTGAAAGCTGTGTTGTGGGTGATACAGATCATTACAAAAGAGGAGATAGGTCTGCAGTTTTTTCATCTGTTGTTCTGGCAGGGTCTAGTGCCACTTTGAGTTGGAGAGTCCTGGTCTGTGGGGAGCTTGCTTCTGATGGAGAGGTTGAGGGTTGTTTGAAGGCCTCACAGAAGAGGGGGTTCAGGAAAGATTTATTTCAGGATGTGGTCCCTACTGAGTATGGGTTGTAACTGTTTGTTTGATGAAGCCTCGTATGGGTTCTAGTGTGGGGTGGTAAGTGACAACTAGGCATGTGCAGTCAGGGTTTATTCTGTATTGAAGCAGGTTCTTCCAGGGTGTTCGGGTGAATGGGAACACTTACCCCTCCATCTCCTGAGGCTACAGCACTGTATCTACCTCTGCTTCTAATGGGTGTGTTACATGAGATCTTTAGCCTTCTCAGTGTTGATGAGAATGAGACAGAAACTGTAAAACCTAGAGCTAAAACTGAAAGTCCAGCTCTATAGAACCAGACTGTGACTCAGGAGACCATGAGTTCTATTCCCAGCTTACCCTCTGGCCTGCTGGGTGACCTTCGACAATTCAGTTCACTGCCCCGTGCCTCAGTTTCCCCATAGGTAAAATGGGGATAATGTGCTGACCTCTTTATAAAGTATTTTGAGATCTACTGATGGAAATTGCTATATAAGAACTAGGTATTATTGCCGCACTATATCACTCTTTGTTCGGTGTGTCTGTGGGTTGTTTGTTTGACTGTTTGCTCTCTGTGTACAGGTTATGTAGCTATTTGAAGTCTCTGAGAGATTAACTGGTCTCTGGTAGTGAGGGCTGAGCTGAGCAAAGCAGGGATAAAAAGTCATTTGCTAGGCGAACTCCAAAGTTCAGACCGAGGCAGCTAACATGAGAGTTTCAGAGGGAGTTGAGAGAGGGAGCGTGAGAGGCTTTCCTTCTAGGTTCAGCTTGTTGTACAATTTTGAGATGCCCAGCAATGGGACAGTGGTGATGACCTGCAATGGATGTGCCATGTTTTCTTTCCTGCATGACACCGGAAGGGGACTTCCTAAGTGTGAAGTGAAAGTTGCTGGAGGAGTGTCTGTACTAGAGAAGAAAATTCCTGGATTGGAAGGGCAAGCAGAGATGCTACTGAAAATCAGAGAAGCTGAGAAATTCTTAGACACCCAGGTTCAGGAAACATCAGTACCCCAGGTTCAAGGAATGAAGGAGCTGGCCACCAAGGAGTCATAGAGGAATCCTGACAGTTTGTAACCACCAGAGGCAAGAGGCCACACCGCTGGAGATAGACTATGATGGGCAGGTTGTGGCCACCAGAAAGGAGAGGACCTGGAGGAATTCCTCACAGCTAGAAATTTCCAATCAATAACAGGTCCTCAATGTGGAAATTGGAAGTTACTTCTCATAATCCAGCTGCTCCAAGGGAATGGAGAGATGTATGGGACAGCTCTGCCCAACTTGTAAGAAAATCAGCCTTGTCCACAAAGAGTTATTCAACCATCCAAGCAAGACAGACAATCCTTATTGGGGATTCCATACTCAGAAGAATTGAAGGAACATTCAGCAAGAGATAGGTGGACAACAAGATGGTGTGCTGCCTTCCTGGAGAGGTGTCACTCTAAGATTGCGTAGGTTTTGAAATCGATGGGAAAGGATCCATTGCTGATGGTTCATATTGGCACTAAGGACACTGCATTGCAGAACATCATGCAGATAGCAGATGACTTCAGGGAATTTGGAAGAATGCTGAAGGAGAACGTCCATGCAATTTTCTCTGAGATCCTTCCTGTTCCATGAGCAAAGGAAGAGAGAAGGCAGAAGATTCTTGGAAGTGAACTGCTGGCTAGGTAGGGTGGAAGAGTTTGGTTTTTGTGGAACATTGGTCCACCTTCTACAGGGAGAGGGCCCTGTTTAATTTGAATGGCCTGCACCTCGGTAGAAGGGGGACCAATCTCACTGGGGACAGGCTGGCTAGAGCAGTCAAGAGGGGATTAAACTAATAGCAAAAGGGACAGGTAAAATAGTGAAGATATGCGCACTCAGCATATAATCAAGATGTTGAGACCAAAATTAATCAAGGAACCAAAGAACATCACCAGAAGATCCTGGGTAACAAACAAGAGGAATTGGAATTTCTCATTTATGAGCATAAATTTGATCTAATTGGCATAACTGAAACCTGGTGCAATGATTCCCATGACTGGAATATTAAAATCAGTGGTTATAATCAATTTAGGAAAGATTGGGGGCGGGGGGAATGGGAGTGGAACAGAAGAAAATGATTTTGAATGTTTATGGACCAATATCCTACCAGATAGAGCACAAGATAGGGTGTTAGTTGGGGTCTGCTATAGACCACCAAATCACACTATGGAGCGGAATGACTGGCTCCTTACATGCCTATCTATAACATATTGTGGGGAAAAGCTGTGTGATCATGGGGGACTTCAATTTGAGTGACACATGCTGGAGCTTCCATGCTGCCAGTAGTAAAACATCCTTGGAGTTTCTAAATATTATAAGTGAGAATCTCCTAACTCGAAAAATGTTGCGTACAACACAGGGGAGCTCTCAATATGAGCCCTTGGCTTGATGGAAGAAATGCAAGAAAAGAGAAGTAGATAGTAATGAATATAATTCAGAAGCTAGGAAAGTATATTAGGAATAAATCCTAACATTGATCTATTAGTAGATGGAAATGACAAAATTATTTATAATAATGGAGAAAAGGCAGAAGTGTTCTGTATTTGGTAAAAAAACAAACAAACAGATGTTATGGTCATATCATATGATAACATTTTTTCCCTTTCCATTAGTACCTCAGGAGGATCTTAAACAGCAGCTACTAAAATTACACATTTTTAAAATCAGCAGGTCCAGGTAACTTGTATCCAAGAGTTTTAAAAGAGCTGCCTGAGGAGCTTTTTGGACTGTTAATGCTGATTTTCAGTAGATCTTGGAACAGTTGGGAAGTTCCAGAAGACTGAAAAAAAGCTCATGTTGTGCCAATATTTAAAAAATGTTAACGGGATGGCTGGGGTAATTATAGGCCTGTCAGTCTAACATTGATTCCCAGGTAAGATAGTAGAGTGACTGTTATGGCACTTGATTAATAAAGAATAGAAAGAGATGAAGTTTACATGGCACACAATAAATGGATTAAAATCTATCTGACTGAGAAATCTCAAACTGTAATTGTAAATTGTGAATCATCGTAGAATGGATGTGTTTCTCATGGGGTCCTGCAGGGATCATTATTGGACCTACACTATTTAACATTTTTATTAAGGACCTGGAAGAAAACATAAAATCATCCCTGATAAAGTTTGCAAATGACACAAAAGTTGGGGGCAGTGGTAAATAACAAAGACAGGTCACTAATATGGAGTTATTTGGTTCATTTGATGAGTTGCAAGCAAACAATATGCATTTTAATATTGCTAAATGTAAATGCATACATCTAGGAACAAAGAATGTAGGCCATACTTACACAATGGGGGATTATATCCTGGGAAACAGTGATTCTGAAAAAAGATTTGGGGATCAGGGTGGATAATCAGCTGAACATGAGCTCCCAGTGTTATGCTCTGGCCAAAACAGCTAATGCAATTCTTGGCTGCATAAACAGGGGAATCTCAAGTAGGAGTACAGAGGTTATTTTACCTCTATATGTGGCACTGGAGCAACCACTGCTGAAATAGTGACACCAGAATTAGACACACTATTAAAGAAGGATGTAGATTAATTGGAATGAGTTCCAAGAAGAGCCGTGAGAATGCTTCAAGGACTAGAAAACAAGACGCAAGGAGCTCAATCTATTTAGTGTAACACAGAGAAGGTTAAGGAGTGACTTGATTACAGTCTATAAGCACCTACATGAGGAACAAATATTGGGCTCTTCAATCTACCAGAGAGGGGTATAACACGATCCAAGGGCTGAAAGGTGAAGCTTGATAAATTCAGACTGGAAATCAGGCATAAATTTTTAACACTGAGAATAATTTACCATTGGAACATCTTACCAAGGATCATTGTGGATTCTCCATCACTGACCATTTTCAAATCAAAATTGGATGATGTTCTAAAAGATCTGCTGTAGGAATTGTTTTGGGGAAGTTCTCTGGCCTGTGCTATACAGGAGGTCAGACTAGATGATCACAATGGTACCTTCTTGCCTTGGAATCTATGAATCTGATTCGCCTCTCCCTGTTAACTTTGTCACCCACACTAATGCATTCCGGCTCTTTGTCACCCTCTAGTCACTCAAACACCTAAGAGGATATTAAGTTTGCCACTTCCTTCGAGCTAAGGGTATTGGCTCTTCAGCTCAGGTAGTGGAGATCAGAGAAACTAGGTTCAGTCCCTGCAGATGACCAATCCAGGAGTATCAAAAACCTCATCCTATTGGGTATTACTTGGTGGTGTGTATTAGTTTGGTAGGGCCAAATCCTGGCAAAACTCCCATTTGCTTCAAGAAGGCCAGGCTTAGCTCTCGCAGAGAGCTCCTCCGCCGGTGACAGTCGGTGTAGCCCTGTGGACTTCCATGCAGCTATGCCCATTCACGGCAGCAGAGTCTGTGACCCTTACTGTTTAAGAGGGCTAGGTAAATACTCCAGTGTCCTGATTGTACATTTGTCTCTGGAAGGTCTGTTGTTCAGATGATATGCAGGACAGGTTGAGATTTAAATGGAAATAATGTTAGCAGATGGGCAGAAGAGTGAGTGCATGATCACATTCATGGCTTCTACTGGCCTCCTATATCAAACTGAAGCTCCTGTCTCTGTCTTCAAGGCTCTGCCTATCCCAGCTCCTGACTTTCTCTCTCTGCTGTTATCTCCACTGACTCCTCCAAGTTGCACAACAAATTGACTTCCTTCTCCAGTTCCCATATCTGGGCTTTCTTCCATGCAGCTTTCTCTACCTGAACCCTCCATCCCCCCCGCCCCCCCCCCCCCCGACCTGATCTGTCCTAATGCCATCCTCTCTCCTCCAAGTCCCTCTCTCTAAATCAAATCCCTTCCAAATGCTTAATGCTTTGTCCCCCATGTGTAGGGCCAGATTGTGATTCCTTACCTGTGTTGAATACTCCTCAGATAACCCCTTTGGAGTAAGGTGCTATTCAGAATGGATTAGGGTACCAGAACCAGGCCCATAGAGGCAGTAGCTAATCTGATGCCAGGCCCTCAAATCACTACCCAATAATCAAATAATGACACCGTTAAAAAAAAAAAAAGGTAACTGTCAAAACAGATGGTTGGTCTGTGTCACGGTTCAATAACTTCTCAACCACTGTTGTTGCTATGCAAATAATATATAACACAAATAATCATCAGAACAGGGAAAGGGGCAAAGGGAAAGTAATGGAGATTTTAAAATCTACAATAGGAACACAGGAATTGCTAGACTGGATTCAACTCAAGAACCATCCAGTCCAGTTTTCTGCCTCAAACAGTAGCAGATGCCGGATGCTTTAAAAGAAGGTGCAAGGAACTTCCTCACTTCTAGTAGGTAGAGATTGGTTTAAACCCTGAAGCCTGATGGTTAATATCCCTTCCAAACTTTGTTAGTATCTTTGCGTTATCATACCTTTTGAATCTCACTTCGTTGTTAGCCTTGATGGCATCCATGTGGCAATGAGTTCCACTGTCTAATTAGGTGTTGTGTGGGGAAAAGTGGTTTCATTTTCTCAGTTTTGAATGATTTTTCTTATGGATGTGTGCTTGCCTCTTTAGGCGTGGGAGAGGTAGAGACAGCCCTAGGTGGGCAAGCTAGAGAAGGGCAAAGCAAGCAACCCGGGAAATGGAAATGATTACTCCATGAGCGCAGCACGTTGGTGGGCAGCAGCAGCTCAGCACACGCAGTAGCAAGGGCAATCACTTCCAGCCAGCACCAAAAGCGATGCATCTGATGAAGTGAGCTGTAGCTCATGAAAGCTTATGCTCAAATAAATTGGTTAGTCTCTAAGGTGCCACAAGTCCTCCTGTTCTTTTTTCAAAAATTAGTGTTCCCAAGTCATATGCCTGAGCGTCTAAATAAAACTTCCTATTTGGCGGGAATGCACTGATGAGTTTTGAAAATCTCTCTGTAATCTCTACCTCCTGGATAAAACATGCAGTCCCCAGTATGTGTCACCTGAGTATTTGGAAATATTTCAGTAATCAAATAAGGCCAATATTCATACTGTTCAGGAAGTGTATTTTTTTTGTCTTGCCAATGCCTAATGCAATAAATACATCTTTGTAAAGGGTTCTGCACAGTGGTGAGCTGGAGCCGGTTCGCGCGAACCGGTTGTTAAATTTTGAAGCCGGTTTAGAACCGGTTGTTAAAGGGGTGGGCAAACTGTGGCCCGCGGGACCGTCCTTTCCGTCCCGCCTGAGCTTTCGGCTGGGAAAGCTCCCCTGAGAATTTTTACTCACCCAGCGGCACTCCGGGCCTTTGGTGGCACTTTGGCGGCGGGTCCTTCACTCGCTCCGGGCCTTCGGCAGCACACCCAGAGCGGCTGAAGGACATGCCGCTGAAGGGCCGCCGAACACCCAGAGCGACTGAAGGCACCAGTTCTTCAGCTTCTGGCAGCTCATCACTGGTTCTGCATTGTAATTTTTGCTGGTAGTCAAACTTTTTCATCTGAACTTTGTGTGTGTGTTTTAAAAATGGCTTTTTGACAAAACAGAAATTGTGATTTGAAAAGTTTTTTTGGGGGGGGGAACAGTGTTCATTTTCTCCATGAAAACCTTAAAGATGTCAAAGAAAACTGTAGAAGGTTCATGTCAAAAATTTTCCCTGGAAAAGAACTCATTTGTGACCAGCTCTAAAAACTTGGCTTTTATTGTAATTCTGCTCCACCAGTGTGGTGTTTAGATTAATGTGCTGAGGCTTTTCCGAGCCCCGTACAATGAAGCTTTGGTCCATAACCATGGCTATGAGGCTTTGCTGCAATACAAATAAATATAAGAATGATTGAAGGATTTCAAAGCATGCCTTGTAGTGATAGATTCAAGGAGCTCAGTCTATTTAGCTTAACAAAGAGAAGGTTTAGGAGCGACGTGATTCGTTTATAGGTACCTACATGGGGAACAGAAATGTGATAAATATAGGGCTCTTCAATCAAGTGCAGAAAGGTATAGCAGGATTCAATGGCTGGAAATTGAAGTTAGACAAATTCAGACTGGAATTAAGTGGCAGATATTTAGCAATAGGAGTAATTTACCATTGGAACAACTTACCGAGGGTCATGGTGGATTTCTCCATCACTGGCATTTTTTAAATAAAGATTGGATGTTTCTCAAGAAGATATGCTTTAGTTCAAACCAGGAACTAATTTGGGAAGTTCTGTGACCTGTGTTATACTGGAGATCAGACTAGAGGATCACAATGGTCCTTTCTGGCCTTAAAAGTAAAAAAAAATATATTAAAATAAAATTATAAGGATGGGCACACTTGCTTTGCCTAATTTTATACCCACCCGAACATCAAGGGTTAAAAGGTATGATTCAGACACACATGTTTTGGGGATTGTGTTTAGACAGTAATAGACGGCTCAGAGGAGGAACGCTAATGAAGAATTAAATGGTATATAAAATTATGCATTGTACAAGGATATACCCTTTTAACAGACTGGAGATTGTCTGCATTGTTCTTCCAGCCCTAAAACATAACACGGGATTCTCTTTAGCTAGAATGTCTCTCTCTCTGGAGCCAACAGAGCCCTATTTGACTTCCTTGAAACGAAAATGTCTCATTTCAGTTTCGACAAAACGGCATATTTTGCTGAAATGTCCTCCCCCCCCCCCTCAAAAAAAAAAAAAAAGTTCCTACCAGCTGTAATTATGGTAGCACCTATGAGCTAGTCATGGAGCAGGGCCCAATTGTGCCAGGTACTGTGCAAACACAGAACCAAGAGATGGTTTCTGCCCCAACCACCTGAAAATCTAAGCAATTGACAACTCAGTCCCTGCAATATTCCACAGACTGTGAAGCTCACATGCAAAACATAAACCTCTCTTGCTCGTGGAACCTGAGAGTAGCTGAGTAGCACAGTCAATTGAGATTAGCTGCATATCCTAGTTAAACCAAAGGTCGTCTTGCATGGAGAAGGTGGAGTTAAAATGATAAGTCTGTTTATAAAGCAATGGTGTGCTTGGGATAATGCACTGAAATGTAGGATTTCATGCCTAAAAGCATTGCCTCTATTCCCTGTTGAAGATTATGAGCTGTGCCTCAAAGCACAGAATCAGGCAAATTGTTTTTTATCGAAACATACAGTAATGCAGGGTGAAAGAAAAATCAATTTAGCACAAGCACATCATATTTTGGGCCCCAGTAACTATTGATATCTGCTGTCCTGGAGCAAATCATATCCTCGACACGTCTGACAGCTGCTGTTTCTCTATCTTCCTTTCGTTATCTCTAATAGCCATGGTCTGTTCTGCTACCTTGAGAAAACTAGTTGGTACTTATTTGATAGATAGGGTTTTTCTTGTGCTTCTAGCATCAGTTTGTGGATAATGCTTTGGCCTGAAGAGATCAAAGCTAAAATTGATCTGTGTCACCAGTACACCTTGTGTAGTCTAATGCCTGTACTCTGCTCCTGAACTCTCTGACAAAAAGAAAAGGAGTACTAGTGGCACCTTAGAGACTAACTAATTTATTTGAGCATAAGCTTTCGTGAGCTACAGCTCACTTCATTGGATGCAACTCTGACAAAAGTTACTCTCTCTGCCATAAACCAAGAGAATTCTAGGCTGCATTCTTATATTTTAGGGACTGTGTGCTGATGTGTGCATGCAACTCTGCTGTCCACAGCTTGTCTAACTGCAGGAGCAGGGTGAATAATGCATATTTTGGTTTCTTGGCTATTTTTAAAAGTAAAAAGAAATATCTGCCTGAAAACCGCAAATTTTCAGTGAATCAAAAAGTTGGAAAAAAATTAATTTCAGGTCAAACAAAACGTTTAATTTGACCCAAGAGAAACATGGTATTTCAATTTTAAGAATGTTTAACCTTTTTAAAAAAATAAAATAAAAAAGAGGACATTTTGAAACGAAAAACTCATTTTGATCAAAAAAATCAAAAACTGTCCAAATGAAAAGTTTGATATTTTTTTCAGATTTTTTTTCTTTCTAATAAAAAAAACCTGTCAGAAGCTTCATGAAACATTTCAGTATTAGTGAATAGTCATTTTTTATTTAAAAAAAAATTGGCCACAAAACTTTGTCCAGCTCTACCTGCTTGTACATTTTTATTAGAAGCTTTGTCAAACAAGGATTTTATTCTGCTGTCTTCTAACCATTACAAAACACCTTGCGTCTCTCCAAAGTGCTCAGCTTCCATCAGTTTCAGGTTGACCATCACTACCAATTTAAACAGCAACATAGTAACCAAATGATATTTATATCCTCCACTGTTCCTGTGTTTTCTCACAATAAAGAAATTAGAATTTTGAGCAACTTTTCATGTATGTTAACAGATGTATCACAGCCCTAAAGAAAGGAATGGCTGTGTTTGAATTGAATGGATTGGCTAACTGTCTGGAACAGAGAGGTCTTTCTACACCATGGAGCCAGTTTAAAGTCCCAGGGATTGCAGCTTTAGTTTCAGAAAATTTGACTCCTGATGTGTTTGTTGTTAAAGACAGGTTATTGCTTTGTGTCCAGGCTAGTGCATTTGGATCAATATTTATGCCCTTGCTGAGAGGAAGGTGAAATTACACATCTTTAAAAGACTGGCTGCTCCTCTAGGCCTTGTCTAGGAAAATAAGTTATGCTTTAAAATTATGTTTGCTAACATGTTTCAAAACCACAAATGAAGACGAGGGTTTAACGGATTTAAAACACGTTAGATGGTTGTGATCAACCCTGGGGGATAGAGGGATGCAGCACTGATGAGAGACAGCTGATATGTGTTCTACATAACCTATATTACTTGTCTAGACACGGCCTTAGCAAACCACCCAGCACATAAGGTTTTGCCTCTAGAGCCTGATTTTAAGTGTGCAATTGATGAGGGTACCAACAGAAATCATCCAGAACCTCCCCCATTATTTGCTTCACAGGGGCTTTCTGTTTTGTTTTGACAGTGACTTATTTGACGCATGAGGGGATTTTAAGACGAAGGAGAGAGTGTGCCTGGGTGACAATCCGTGCTGGTTTTTCACCCTCAGTGAGACTGGACAGTTTTTATGTTCTTAAAAACAATTATATCCATTGCTTTTAAGTCAGATTTCCCATGGGAGTTCTGTAATCATACTCCGAGTTGTTTGGCCTTGTTCTCCATCCAGTCTGACTCAGGGTTGTGAAGGTGGATCTAGCTCTGCCAGCAGCCAATGTCTGCAAAGCACTGCTGGGGATCTCCAGAGGAGAGAGAAACTGGATGTACCCATTTCCCCAGCAAGGTATCCTTCCCCTGTAGCGGGGGAATGGGCGGTATAGGAGATCCTTCAGTGGTTCCATGCTACTTGATGATCCTCCTATATGGGGGAGATCTAGGGGCTGGATCAGGGGATTAGAAGCACTTTGCACTGGAGGAATGTCACAAAGTAGGGCCAAAGTTCCTCTTTTTTCCTTTTGAAATAGTATATTGCAGAGTCCCTCCCCCCCACCAAGGTGGAGTTTGCAGGCTTGGCAGGTGGAAAATGCAGATGGTTGAAAATTTTCCATCCAAACTCTTTTATATATTTATTTGTAATGGAAAAATTGGGGTTTCAGTATGTTCACAGATATCAGCTTTCCTCAACAAATATTTTATTTTTTGTTGGAAACCCCCAAAACTGAAAAAAGGGGTGAAAAACTGAATATGTTTCTGTTTTTAATCTGAAAACCAAAAAGATTGCGGTTTTGGAGGGCTTGGGGGGGGCATTTTCATCAAAAGTTTAAATTCTCACCAAACTTTTCAGCAGAAAATAAGTTTTTACTGAATTTTTCAAACAGCTCTAGTAGAAAACTCAACTTTTTCCTTGGAAGTTGGGCAAGACTGATATGGAAATCAAATAAAAGGCTAAAAGAAACATGGACTCCTTCCCCCTCCATTCCATACACACACACTGCTTGGTGCAATTATGCCGCAAGGCTTGGGCATCCACACATACGACACTCATCTGCTGATTGCACACTTGACATTCAAACCGAACCAACCAGACAGTTTGGGGATGGGAAATTTCCCCTATAACTATATGTACTGTACTGCATTCCATATTTCCACTCTATTTGACTTTTAGAGTTAAAACACGTAGACAGTTTTATGGTCTCACGGTTCTAGCTATGATCTAAAAGGACACTATTGCTACTAATAAGAAATGAGGTTTAGAAGCTACACCATGAAATTAAATGTAATTCTTTATGAATTAAATAGGTCCCCAGTGGAACCCTTCCCGTATTGGCCTGCGACTAGAACGCAGTAAGTATTTATTTGGATGTCAAACCACCTACTAGTATATTACGAATCTGTTAGCTGGTGTTTCTTCCTAACACTATTACACCATATGGGCTAAGCCATTAGCACTTTTGCTAATTAATATGTATGACTAGCTAATTAGCTTCCCCTCAATTAAGGAATCTGTTTGAGGATTTTCATATTACCCTCGCTCAGCATGCACCATCATGTCAAATATTAATATTAGTATGGGACAGCAGTTTTCAGTGGAAAGCTGCCAGTGCCACCATCAGGAGTGGATTTACCATGCAACAAACCATGCGGTGGCACGGGGCCCCCAAAATGCAGGACAAATATCTGACAACCTGCCCCCAAGTCCTGGCCGGTGGTGCAGCAGGGCTCAGGCAGGCTGTCTGCATGCCATGGCCGGTGTCCCCATGCCGCTCCCGGAAGCGGCCGGCTGCTGGCACATCTTTGCATGTCACTGGCAGGCACGGGAGGCAGCTCCGTGCTCTGCCCCCACCCCCGGGCAGTGCACGAAGACCCACTCCCACCCCCTCCTCCCAAGGGGCGCGCAGAGACATGCCAGGAGCAGCGCAGCAGGGCTAAAGCAGTTCTCTGCCTCCCTCCCTCCCTCCGCTCCACTCCCGGAAGCAGCCGGTATGTCCCTGCGTCCCCAGGGCGGGTGTGTGTGTGTGTCTCTGCACGCTGCCCCCTCCCCGAATGCCGACTCCGCAGCTCCCATTGGCCAGGAAATGTAGCCAATGGGAGCTGCAGGGGAGGTGCCTGCAGGCAGCGGCACACAGAGACACCCCCACCCCGCCTAGGAGCTGCTGCCAGAGGGATGTGTGTGCCAGCCACGTTGGGAGCTGCACTGCCCACCTCCTACACCCCAACCCCCTGCCCCAATCAAGGTACCTCATTTTATTTTCATTTACTTCCCATTACTTATAATATAGGAGAAGGAGGAAGGGGGAAAAAAGGATGAAAAATGGCAGGGAGTGGGGTGGACAAGAGATAATATTCTTTTTCTTGGCTGGGTCCTGAGGGTGGCCCCCTGAAAATGAAGCTGCTCACAGGGCCCCACAAACTCTAAATCTGCCACTGGCCACCATCATTGCTGACACCAGTCATCACCCTTCTTGGCAGCCTCAACAGAAAAGCCGGGGAGGGCTGAATGAGCCATTGAGACTGGCCTACTGGTCTCTCTCATTTACATAGTTCTTGAAGGACATGGGCAGGGAGCAGAACTTGGATGGCCAGTGCCCAAGCTGCACCTGTGTGAATCAATAAAGGACTTCAGATGCCAGTGATGTCATCCTGTACCCTTTACTTCCACTGGTGCCTTCGCAGAGTAGTGGGCACTGTCTAGGATTCTCTGCTCCATGCCTCCCTGCAGTTCCTTTGTTTTGGCCCTGTGGCTTTTTTTCCCCCTGCCTGTGTTTGCATTCATTGCCCCTCATAATTAGTTGATCCTTGTCTTTCTGTAGCCCTCCTCATTTCTATGAGGGATGGCTGCATGTGGGGGGTTTTGGGTGGAGTCGCACCTATGTCTCTAGAGATCAAGTAGGTTAGACACTTTACATGCATTGACTCTTCAGTTCTCTTCACTGAGCCATGGGCATTGTCTGAGGTGGTCTACTTTGTGTCCTCTTCTGGATCCCTGATTTTGAACCTATGATTCACCCCTCCTTTTTTTTTCCCCATTGTTTGTCCCCCACCATTTAGGTGATCCTTGGTTTTCTTTGTGGCTCCTCTTTTGTTGAATGGGCAGCCATTATTGTTTCACCCACCGCTGGTGCACTTTATATGTACCTTTCACCCCACTTCCCTCCCTGCACTGTTCTGATGTGTCCCAAGCAATCTGTTCCCCTTTGTCTTTCATTTTCATAGATATTAAGGTCAGAAGGGACCATTATGATCATCTAGACTGACCTCCTGCACAATGCAGGCAACAGACTCTCACCCACCCACTCCTGCGATAAACCTCTCACCTATGTCTGAGCTATTGAAGTCCTCAAATCATGGGTTAAAGACTTCAAGGAGCAGAGAATCCTCCAGCAAGTGACCCATGCCTCATGCCACAGAGGAAGGTGAAAAACCCCCAGGGCCTCTGCCAATCTGCCCTGGAGGAAAATTCCTTCCTGACCCCAGATATGACGATCAGCTGAACCCTGAGCATATGGGCAAGATTCACCAGCCAGATACCCAGGAAAGAATTCTCTGTAGTAACTCAGATCCCACCCCATCTAACATCCCATCACAGGCCATTGGGCCTAGTTACCATGAATAGTTAAAGATCAATTAATTGCCAAAATCATGTTATCCCATCATACCATCTCCTCCATATTTTCTTTGGTTTGTAGGTGGAAACATACCAAAGCATCCTCAATTGTGTGTGTGTGAATTGTCTGGGCTTGTGAGAGAGTTGACCAGTTTGATGTTCTGTGTGTGCAAGCTACTGTTGTTCCCAGGTTTCGGCCCTTTTGAGAGCCTTGCTTCCTCACACAGAATATCAAACTGGCCAACCCTCTCACAAGCCCAAACAATTCACACACACAATTGAGGATGCTTCGGTATGTTTCCACCTACAAACCAAAGAAAACAAAAGATAAAATGCAGACAGGACTACACTCTGTCCTTGTCCTGTATAAGGAATTCCCATTGAAAGGGACTTTTTATGCCAAAATGGTGAACAGAACGTGGTTCATATTTAAGTGCAGCCAAACTCACCCATTAGTTTGGAATCTAGCCCTGTCTGTACAGTGGGGCTTTCTTCGTGGAGTGTTAATCACTAGCCCATTGATTTCGGTGAGATTACTCTCAAGGAGTAAGGTACTACTCCATGTAAGTAAGGGTGGGAGAATCTCAGGCCTAGCTTGCAAATACTTCACAAAGTCAGAAAGAGACAAAAACCACTGGATTTTGCATTTGACAAATGCTCTACGGCCGCCATTTATTACAAGCTAGATAACAGAAACAACAATAGCCCGCTGACTTGGATGATATGTAAAGACACTTGGACTTGCTCCCAAAATATGAACCAAATTTTTGGAGGTTCAAATGGTTTTGTCAATATGCTGTTAGTAGTATTCCAGTAGCAGCCTCTGACGGGGTTGGGACTCACCACCACAGCGCCTCCTGCTGTTCACTCTGGGAATTAGCTCAGTTCGTGCAGAGCGCCCTCTGCCAGTAGTGTCCTGTCTATCTCTCGCCCTAGATTAGCATCTCGACCTGTGTTGCTCCCCACTTGTGGCGTCCTCTTCAGGACACTGCCCTCCGGCAGTGCCTGCTGCTCCAGTCTCACCCCCTTCTGGGGGTTTGGTGTTATCAGCAGTCCTTCTCTTCACCCCAGTCACAATGGCCAACCACACCCCCACAGTCTAACCCCTTTTGGCAGGGATCTGGTGCAGTCTGTGATGGCCACTCCTAACAGCCAGGTGGAAGTGCAAGGGGAAAGGGGGGGGACCCAGGGCCACCCTCTACTCTGGATCCTGACCCAGGGACCCTTTGGTGGCAGCCTTCCTGCCTGCCCTCCTTCTCTCCCTTTGTCCATCTCTCTCCCTGGGCCGTTTCCCTTTCGGCCCCTTTGCACCAGGTAGGCCCTTTTTCTCAGGGACTGCAGCCTGGCAGGAGTTCAGTGCCGTGCCGTGCCGTGCCGTGCCGTGCCGTGCCGTGCCGTGCCGTGCCGTGCCCCGCCCCGCCCCGCCCCTAGTCTCCTCACACAGGAGACAACCCTTGACCCTCTGAAGGCCTGGGAGAGACTGCCTGCTCTCTTCCTGGGCAGCCTTTATATAGGGCCTAGCCTAGCCCTGATTGGCTGGCTGTAATACCGGCCCTGATTGGCTCTAACAGGCCCTCCCTGATTGGCTGCCGCCTTGTGCAGCTGCTCTGGCCTGTTGTAGCCCAATTTGGCATGGGGGTGGGGCACTGCCCCACCACACAGCCCCACTGATGTATAACGCATAATGAGAGAGAGACTTTGCCCTAAAGAGCTCACAAGTTAAATAGACTAGAAGGACAAGGAGAAATAGGTGAAGTAACTCAGCCAAGGTCATGCAGCAGGTCAGTGGTCGAGCTGGGAACAAACCTCAGGTCTCCTTACTTTCAGTCCACTGTCTGACTAGGTCCAAGAAGGTTGACAGAGAGTTCTTGGGTTATAGGAGCTCGTCCAAACAGAAGCTGACTTCCTAATTGCTACTGTTCCACCCATCACTAATTACGCTGAGCATGAAAAAAGCAAACATTTGACCAGAAACAGTTCAGGGATTCAGAGACTGAGACATCGTCTCACATGGTGCCTTTCTGTTAAACCTTCCAAGGCATGGTCTAAAACTGCTTTACAAAAGGGTTTGTGCAATTATGAGCAATGAGTCCCTTATAGAGTAGATGAACTTGAGTCAGCCACATAACAGCTGTTGTGCATTGCTTCTCAATGCGGTGTCATCTTCACACTTGAATCATCATGAGGATAAAATCTAATACAAATCCTATGTGCGCTAGATGTGGACAGTAAGACCTGAAAGCACCAAATACATCAGAAAACAAACGGCTTCCTTTTCACTTCAGGCCCAATTCATGGGGTGGAATGTGAATTGCAACCACTGCTTAACTCCTGTGTGTCTTGCATTTTATGGTGAGTCATTGCAGGGGATGTATTATTCAAACCATTTTATCTTGCTTCTTTGTCATTCTAGATGGGCCCTATTTGAAGGATTCCGTTAGCATTCAAAGCTTGGCAGTTTCCTCCATCATTACTCTGTACTTTACAGATCTGGGTCAGCAGGTCAGTTGGACCACAGTAAGTATGTTCTTGTAACAATCAACACAATAGATCTTAATGTACAACACATTTCAAGCTTCCGATTGCTCCCACTTCCTTGGCCTGTCCTTCTCTATGTCAAATTGCATAATTATTTGATCATCCCTCAAACCCGAATTAAGTGATAGTCAGCCAAGTTATCAACCTAGTAACTCAGACATCCAATTAAAGATTAGAAGATGGACATAACAATAGTCCCTGAGGCAAAAAAATCAATTTTTAAAAACAATTTTATCTTATCGTAGGCTAACCAGTGAAGGACCTTTAACCAAAGATGTTTATTTACTGCACAGGCTCTTTGGGTTTCAGAATGAAAGGAGATACAGATATAAAACTTTACTAAAACAGGAAGATAATCTGATTGTAGTAGCTCAGTGCATTTACCCATCAGTTCACCTGAAAGGGGAATAGGAAGGATCAGGCTATAGATTACGTTATGAAGCTGACTAATGAAGCTAAGGATGCCAAGGTATTTTAACCTCTTTGATACGGAGTGCCACAACGACAGAATTAATTTTTAATAGATACTGAAATTTACTTTATGAAATAGCAACGTAGTTATATTACAGTAGCGCCTGCGGGAGGGGGCTGACTGATCATTGTGCTAAGTGCTGTACCAACACATAGTAAAAGGCAGTCCTTGCCCCAAAGAGATTACTGTCTAAATAGACAAGACAGTTAAAGGGTGGAGAGGAAATAGAGGTATACATCACACATCAGGTTGCAGAGGTGGGATTAGAACCCAGGTCTCCTGAGCTCAATCCAGTGCTCTGTCTACTTGACCATGCTGCTATACCCTATGGCTTTTCTATAAGGTATGATATGTGATTTTTGGGAGCCCCAGACCCATCAGCAAACAGAGCTTTTGGGGGAGGAGAGGGGAATTCCTGGTTTTTGCATGCGGAAACATACGTTATTTAGAGTTGCTTGGTTTCTGAAAGTGATAAAAGGAAGTATGTAGTCATTCATAGCAATCAATACTCTGTAAATTACTTACACTTCTTTTAATGTTGCACTTGAATTAGTTTTTAATTGCCATCGATGAGGAAGGACCAGATTCTCACAACCTTCCCCATACTGAGTATTCTACTACTTAGCAGTCAGAATTAAAGCCCTTCTCAGTGGGCTAGTTGGAGCCATATTGTATGAAGGGCAGTGTGGAACTGCTGCCTCCCAGAGGCAGCCCTGGGATGGAATTGTGACTCAGGGAGCCACCCGCCTCTTGGATAGGAGGGAGTGAATGACCACAAGTCTTAGAAGGGAACAGCTTCCTCTCGGCATGTGCCTAGGCAGCTACTCTTGACCCTCTCCCAGCCCTCTTCTTGGAGGGGCATGCAACAAGAAAGCAGGGCCTCCGCTCTGCACCAAGCCAAAGATCCAAGTAGGTCGAGCCAGGGCTTGGGAAGGCAGGGGAATGTGACTGTCCTGCTCGCCTTGAGCATGGCCAGGGCCCAGTCTAGCCCACTGTGAGGAAGGCTGTGAGAATCTGGCCCTTAGTATTTCCATTTCTTGGTCAGAATCGATAGGAGAAGCTAATTGGTAGCCACAGCCCTGCCACAGGGCAGGGGAGCACTGGAAAGATTCCCACCTTAGAGAAGCAAAATGTTTCTTAGAGCTGCTCGCTTGCACTGTGGGAAATTAATCTGTGACACCCCCCCCACCCCCCAAGGGACACAACACACATCCCCCTCCTCCCAACCAGATATTAGCCCTTGTGCTCCCTGAAATATACGGGCTGCCATTCCGGCTGGTCCTTACAGGATAAGTCTTGGCTGCCAAACCTGGGCTAGCTTTGTACACGTGGAGCATCCCCATTGCACAGTGCTACCCGTGCCTGACCCATGTAACTGCACCCACGGTTCTGTACTAGCCCGTGTGCTGGGATGGATTTCTGGGGGCATAGCCCATGGTTCTTAGCAGTGCGTAAAAGCTGGCTACTCTATTAATTCATTCACAGGGTGCTCTCTCTCACCTCGCAGGGAGCTGCTCTCTGTGGCAGGGACAGGGGACAATGCTTTATGAACATAACCTCCAAGTGGGGTTACTCATTGTTTATGCAGATAGTTCTGAAGGTGAAAGCAAACAATATTTGGCAGGAAGAGCTTTTAATGAGCGTGTCATCCAGGAACTCAGTTTGCAAACCACCAAGTGGGCCATAGCGCACTCAACTGACTTCTCTACCTCTCCACTTCTTTCCTGTCCACCACGCTTAGAAGTGGGTCTTCACATCACACCTTCCCCAGGAGGTGGGTGTGAGATTCTGGACAGCTGACAGTATGCCGGCAGGAGGATGTATTGGATGGCATCTCTGTATGCTGCACTTCCGCAGCCATTGAGCAGGCAACAGTTGGGTTAAGACACAGTGCAGAAACAGGGAGCAGTTAGACAGCAATATACAACCCCGATGGAATTGTGGGATAGCACTGGAGGACTAACAGCACCCTCACTTGATTTGCGTGCATTCTCACTGCAAAGAAGGCATGTTGCCAGCCAGGTTCAGCTCTAGGATTTTTGCCACCCCAAGCAAAAAAATTTTTGGCCACCCCCACTTTTTTTTCATGCCCCCCTGCCACCAGCTTCGCCCGAAGTTCACCCTTTCCCCAAATCCCCAGCCCCGCCTCCTCCCCCGGGTGTGCCTCATTCCCCCACCATTGCTTCCTGCGGCATCCCCTCCCACAACCCTTTGCCCTAGCTCACCTCTGCTCCTCCTGCTCCCTTAAACAAGCCACCTCTCTGCTTCTCCCCATCCCTCTCAGGCGAGGGAGAGGCAGCGCGTTCAGGGGAGCAGGCAGAGTGGAGGTAAGCGAGGGTGGGGGGGAGCGCAGGAAGTAACGGGGGGGGGGGTAGAGGAACCAGTTCCCCACCCCAGCTCGCTTCCGCTCCACCACCACTGCCTCCCCCGAGCGCGCCGCCACTCGGCTTCTCCTCCCTCCCAGACTTGCCGCGCGAAACAGCTGTTTCGCGTGCAGCAAGCCTGGGAGGGAGGGGGGAGAAGCGGAGTGGCGGCGGCGCGCTCAGGGGAGCAGGCAGAGGCGAGCTGGGGCGGCGGGGGCACATTTCTAGGGGCACGGCAGGGCCGGCGCTGGAATGCCGCCCCAAGAAATGTGCCGCCCCAAGCACCTGCTTGTTTTGCTGGTGCCTAGAGCGGGCCCTGTTGCCAGCCCAGGCTGAAGTGGAATTCCAGCTCAAGCCTTCAGTCCCAGCTGTCCCTGTTAGCTCGGGCTTAATGCACCCTCCAGCCTGGGTGCGAAGTTTTTCTGTGTGGAAAGATGGGAGAATTAGGGACAACATGTGGGCTCTAGCTGGGATAACTCTGTAGGGAAGACATACCCACACAAGCTGAGTGTGGGCAGTGGCCCCTCAGTGCCTCCCGTGCACAGCTGCATAAGGTGTAATGGAGCAGCAATATGATCTGCCCCTCAGTAATCCAGGTAGGTAGCAATCACTGCGCATTACTAACCATTACTGCAAATCACTTACAGAACGGGCCCATTTTGACTGTGCCTAAGCAATGAACTAGTGCTTTGCAGACACATCGGCAAAAGGCATGTTACTGCCCGACTTTTGTCCTGGCCAAGGGCAGCTTCCGGGTCAGAGCTGCAAGATGGCACATCTCTTCCCTGCAATTTGTGATGGTCTTACAGTCCTAGCCCTCTAGGCTTTCACCTGTAGGCATTTGTGGCTGTTCTGCTGAATGAGTGCCACATAGATTTCTGCTTACCCTGGAGGGCAAAAGGCAACACCCTGAAAGGCGCATTCTTGGAGTCTGAACTCAGAATCGCAGGAGCATCTGCCCAATATGCTCTTCCCTTTGCATGTTTAGTTCCACCACTTCAGCCAGATCTTCAACTGGTGTAAATCAGCGTAAGTGTGTTGACTAGGGTTGTCAACTCTGACTGAAGCTATACTGGGAGATGTTTTTCCCCAACATGACGATGTCATTTTCTTAAAATAGCCTATTAAAATCTCCCGGATTGCTTTCAGTAATCACCAGGAGATTGATGCTGATTCTGGGAGACTCCAGGCCAATCCAGGAGGGTTGGCAACCCTAATGTTGACTTCAGTGGAGTTAATTCAATTGACCATGTATGGCCCATTGACTTCCATAGAGCTATGCTGATTTACACCAGCGCTTCTAGTGCTGTTTCATGTTTGTAGATTATTTAGTTGTAACAATAACTGAGTTTAATCTCTTCCTTCCCAGTGGTTTATGTCGCCTAAAACAGGAGCATAACCAAAGCTTAATTCCCCATTGTAAATAATGAATTTATAGCGAGGCATCAGTACCACAGGTGATAGCATCTTTCACTATTTAATCCATGTGTAGAAAGTCCTCTCCATGGGTTTCTCAATATTCATCTTACCACATTGTCATAGAATCATAGACTTTAAGGTCAGAAGGGACCATTATGATCATCTAGTCTGACCTCCTGCACAACACAGGCCATGGAATCTCACGCACCCACTCCTGTAACAAACCCCTAACTTATGTCTGAGCTATTGAAGTCTTCAAATCGTGGTTTAAAGGCTTCAAGGTGCAGAGAATCCTCCAGCAAGTGACCTGTGCCCCATGCTGCAGAGGAAGGCAAAAAGCCCCCAGAGCCTCTGGCAATCTGCCCTGGGGCAAAATTCTTTCCCAACCCCAGATATGGCGATCAGCTGAACCCTGAGCATGTGGGCAAAACTCACCAGCCAGACACCCAGAAAAGAATTCTCTGTAGTAACTCAGATCCCACCCCATCTAACATCCCATTACAGGCCATTGGGCATATCTACCGCTAGTAGTCGAAGATCGATTAATTGCCAAAATTAGGCTATCCCATCATATCATCTCCTCCATAAACTCATCAAGCTTTGTCTTGAAGCCAGATATGTCTTTAGCCCCCGCTGCTTCCCTTGGAAGGCTGTTCCATATACTAAACTGTCTCAGTTCTCAGCAGGAGGAATATTCTTCCTTACTGTGCCATTAGTTTAAATATTCAGAACTTTTATGGTAGGGTTATTCTATAACAGCATAGTTACAGTGTATAAACTATTGTATTGTACAATAAAAGGCATTTAAAACTTTTATTTATTTAAGATTTATAGTTATTAATGATTATAGTAGTGCTCCATGGCCCCAGCCAAATGAGCTGCAGCAGAGATCTGAGCACCTGAGTGCACTGGCCACCGGGCTACTGGGTATTCTGTGGTGGGTTGGCCCCCTATGCCGTTTTTTCATGAGAGAGAGCTGACTTGGTTTGGGCACCTGGCTCCCGGAGAGAGTTCACAGCTGAGAATCCCAAGCCGAGATTAGCATCTCCCTTCAGACCATCAGTCAATCATCTAGAGGGCCAGATCCATGGGAATTAGGCACCTTTGTGAATCTGGGCCCTAAACCCCATCTCTTCCCTCTGCATTTCAGGGCTTGTGAGCTTAGACAGATCTCCACTCAGCTTCTTGGCTTCTGAGCAGCCCTCTCTCTAGGCACCTAAGTCTCCCCATGCGTGATATGAGAGCCTGGGCACCTAACTTGGAGATGAAGATTCCACTTGGCCACAGGGCACCTAAAAGTTAGTTGTTATAACTCCTAAGCCACTGTTTGAATCTAACCCCAAGTGATTTAAGAGCCTAAGTGCCAATTTCAAAAATGACAAAGGCACTTAGGACCCTAAATCTCATCAAAAGACAATGGAGCTTAAACTCTTAAGTGCTTTGTCACATGAAGTACTGTAACTGGGCCTCACCTTGCCACGCTGGGCTCAGCCTCCTGGCCCCGCTCCCCAATGAGTCAGGACCACTTCTAGCTGGTGGAACACCTATGCTCTTTATTCCTGTGTCCAGTCCCCACCACCAAGCTCTAACTATTTACAGGTTCAGCCTAGCACAGGCCTCAATGGCACCAGGCTCCTAGCTCCCTCTGAGCCTACTCTCCTCTCCTGGTCTCTGTCCCCCTGGGCTCACTTCCTCCTAAGCTTTTAGCCCCTGTTAACGAGGCAGGCAGGTGTGGCCAGTTTCCTGGCCAGTCCTAACTAGTGACCAGCCCCTACCCATTTCCCCTGACTGGGTGGCAAGAGCTGTTTAGGGCTTCCTCTGCAGCGCCCTGCCACCAGTACTCAACAACTAACATTCCCTCTGAGGACAGTTCTTCTCCACAAACTAGTCTCAACAGGTGCTGCCAGGTGCTGAAAATCTGGCCAGTTGATTTAGATGCCTAAATGGGCCTGGAGCTCTTTCACAAGTTTGCCCTATGTGTCTTCCAAGCAACTAACATACTTTAGATCACTACATAGCCACTCTTAAGAGGTTTCTTCTGTTTGATTTGGAACCAATTCCAATTTTGCATACCAGAAAGAACTTTTAAAGTGTAACCTGTGTATGTAAATAATATAAAATTAATAATTTGTTCTCGCAGTTTATACAGTAATATTCCTTTAAGAAATGTCGGAGGGAAATTGTTCTCTTCCAGCTGTCTCTTCTAGTGCTGGATGGATGAGGTAATATTTACTAGACCAACTTCTGTTGGTGAGAGAGAGAAACTGTTGAACTCCATAAAGCTCTTTTAAAAGTTGCCTACTGAGTTGGTCAGAAAACGGATTATCTGTCCCTCAAAACAATTTGAGATTTGTTTATCTGGAGTTGTTAAAAAAAAAATCACTTTTTATAACAAAAAGGCATTCTGGAAAAAAAACTGGTTCAGATCAATTATTGGATATTTTTTTTCCTAAAAAATCTGCTCTATGAACTATTTTTGAGAAGTTCTTTGCCCTTTGCTAAGATGGAGGACAGACTAGATGGTCACAGTGGCCTTTTTCTTGCCTTAGAATCTGTGAATCAAAACATTTTATTTCAATTTCAACTATTTTTTTTATTTTTAATTTTGTATATATACAAGTTTTGAAGCCAAAAATCAAAACTTTTCACTCTAAAAATGTCAAAACAGGATGATTCAATATTTTCAAAACTTTTTTCAATTTTTTTCTAAAATAACATTTCTTCATAATTGATACAATTTTGTAAAACATTTCAATTGAAAGAAAATGGATTTTTCTTACAGGAAATTCCATCTATGACCAATTTTGGGCCTAATCTAGTTGGCAGAGACCTCTTTTATATATTGCCTTGTTGTGTGGCTGACAGATAGCAATACACAAGGCTCTTATTGTAAATCAGCCTCAAGCCACTCCTCTGTCTATCTAATTCACGTTTTTGTTAAAACTCTCCTTATTTGGGCAGTAATTACACAATCAGGTTTAGCTGGGTCTGTTATCTAGCCACTAAAGGTGTCAGGCACCATCATTATCCTCATAGAGGTGAAGAAAATATGATAAAAGCCAACTCAAAGAGGTGAGCATGAAGCTTTATTAATTTGCGGTTTAAGTCTGCCAATTTAATGAGGTTGTTAAGACCTGAAGACAGAACTTCATTTAGGCTTCTATTCAGCAGTGTATTTAAGCATGTGCCTAACTTTAAGAACATGAGTGCCATTGACTTCAAAGAGATTATGCATATGCTTAAAGTTAGGCAATTTCTTAAGTACCTTGCTGTTTGCGGGAATTAAAATGCTTGGTTTAACAGCAGAACTGGAATACTTATTTAGGGTTTGTCTATACATGCCACTTAGGAAAGTTAACTCGGATTAACTAAAGGTGTGAATTTAAAGTGGATTAGTGGATTAGTGAAATGCCATTAAACCTCTAGGTGTACGCTTTTATTCTGAAATAAAGTGGATTTCATTTGATTTAGATTAATTCACCTTTTAATTAAAATAAATTAGATTACGTCCAATTTAATTCTGAATAAGAGCATCGATGCAGGGGTTCCATTAATCCACTTTAAAGTTAATTCAGATTAATCTTTCTGAGGGTCCCCATGTAGATGCCTTAGATTGTAATGATTTAGATTATAAACTCTTTGGGGCAATGATTGTCTTTTTGTTCTGTATTTGTGCTGTGCCCAGCATAATAGAGTTCTGGACCAAGACTGAGGTTCTTAGATATTAGTGCAACGCAAGTCATTAGTAATAATCAGTTACACTGTTCTAAGTGCAGGAAGACTTTCATTCTCTAACTTGACTTACTACCGCACACTGCAATGGATGTCTGTTAATATAAATAATACAGTTGGTTGAAAAATGGGAATTATGTTTGATGGGAATTAAATTCTTTTGATCATTTCCCATAAAAAATCATTTTTTCACTGAAACCCCCTTTTTTCCCCATTTTTGAAAAATTGTTTTTGTTTAAAACAAAATGTGTTCAGTAAAAAAAAATTCAGCATCTGAAAACCAAGAAAACAACAAAAAACATTTTAACCAGAAAATGGGGAAAAATCACAGAAAAAATTAAGTTTGGCCAAAGAAACATTTTTTTTACTTTGGCACCCCCCCACACACACACAGTCTCTAATAAATAATGGAAACATAATGAGGATAATAGCACTTTTTGTCTTAAGCCTGCTTTCCAGACTAATCAATCTACACCACACGCCTTTGGGGCAGATAAGTAATGTAATTCCCGATGTAGAGACATGGGAAACTGAGACAGAAATGTTAAATGGTTCCAAAATAACAAAGTATACTAGCTATAAAGCTATCCCTCCCCCTGCCCCCATTCATGTCTGGGTAATGCAACTCTGTGCAGGAGGAGAGGACATGGTTTATTGAAAGGATCAGGTATTCCTGTTCCCTGAGAAAGGAAGAAACAAGTCACCTGGTTCTTCTCTTGCTTATATAACCCACACCCACTGAGCATGCACTCTCCCCTGCTAGTGATGGCTAGGTTGATGAGTGTGCTCTAGCCTTGGTTAATCGGCTGGGGTCATTTAGCTCAAGCAGGTGTGTGTTTCATGATCCTGAGTTCCCAGGTTCAGTTCTCCCCCTGCCAACAACAACCCATCCAGGTGAGCGGTGGTAAACTGGGAGTAATGCCACTGAATAAAGACATGTGAAAAGTACTTCACTTAGGAAGTAAAAATCAAATGTACGACTACAAAATGGGGGATGACTGAGTAGGTGGTAGTACTGCTGGAAAGGATCTGGTGGTTATAGTGGACCACACACAGAATATGAGTCGTCAATGCACTGAAGCTTCAAAAAAGGCTAATATGATTCTGGGATATATTAACAGTAGTGTTGTATGGAAGACACAGCAGGTATCTGTCCAGCTCCACTCAGCACTGGTGAGGCCTCAGCTGGAGTACTGTGTCCAATGGTGAGCATCACAATTTAGGAAAGATGTGGAGAAACTGGAGAGCGTCCAGAGGAGAGCAACAAAAATGATAAAAGATTTAGAAAATCTGATTTAGGAGGAAAGGTTAAAACAACTGGGCATGTTTAGTCTTGAGGAAAGAAGACTGAGGAGGGGCCTGAGAACAGTCTTCCAATATGTTAAGGGCTGTTCTAAAGCAGACAGTGATCAATTGGTCTCCATGTCCTCTGAAGATAGGACAAGAAGTAATGGGCATAATCTGGAGCAAGGGAGACTCAGGTTAGATGTTAGAAAAAACTTTCTAACTCTCTGGGTAGTTAAGCTCTGGAATAGGCTTCCAAGGGAGGTTGTGGATTTCCCATCATTGGAAGCTTTTGAAAACAAGTTGGATGAACACCTATCGGGGATGGCCTAGGTTTACTTGGTCCTGCCACAGCACAGGGGGCTGGACTTGATGACTTCTGGAGGTCCCTTCCAGCCCTACATTTCTATGATTCTATGAAATCTGTGTAAAGAAATTGGGATATGTAAGAAGAGAATCACACTCCAAGCCCTTATGTTTCAATGTATTGTGAGAGGAAGTTGCTAAATCACCAAAGAGCAGTGGTTCTCAACCTTTTCCATAACAGGACCATCTCTTCCTCTCTAGTCCAGACCTGTTCAGGACCCCTCTCCCAATGTGGCCATGTGGGAAGATACCTTGATACCTGTTTGGGAACTCCTGGGGCAGGGCTGCTTTCCACAGGTTGAGAATCTTTGCTGTAGAGAAAGCAAATCGTGGCTTGGACTCAATGTGAGATTGTGAAAGAGGCCAGGGAATGGGCTTGTATACAATACCACAGTCCAGAGGTCATCATTTGGTAAGAGGCAAGACAAATGAAGTGCACAGAGTATGCGGAAGTAACGGGAGAATAGGGGTCCCAGCAAATTTGAGTGGTCAGTGTAAAGAGGAGAAAGAGAGAGCAGTAAATGAGATGCTGATAGGATCAATGAATGGGAGAAAATGTGAGATCAAGATAGAACGTGAGCTGATGGTTGGGAGGATAGGCCAGTGGATGACTGGAAGAGTGGATCATAAATAAGCCTGGGCCTGTGGATTTTGTGGCCAATTTGATGACAATTATGTGGCAAGGCCCTCTGATTTCTGTAATGCACCACCAAGGAATTCTGGGGTAAACTGAAAACTCTGCAGTAGTGACAATAGCAAAAGAACATACAATTTTATTAACTAGTTCTACATGCTCAATGTCCTTAGTATACAATTGTCTTAACATTGACTAACACATGAAGGTATCAGAAAGCTGCATTTTGACAAAGCTTTCTGATTTGTTACACCCATTTACATCACTTGAGAATCTGGTCCCAGGAAGTAGATATGCTGAATAAGAAGGTGGGTTTTTTTTACAGTCACTTTTCTGATCATAATTTTGAGACACAAGTGACCTTAGTTCTAAACAGACACTTGGTTCATGGCTGAGATTTCTGATTCAATGCATAATGTTACATATAATGCATGTTGCTTTACTTTGGCACAACTGGACAAGCCATGAACTCATGCGTGTCAACACTGTGAACTTTGAAAGTGTAGCCTTCTGCAAAGGCAAACTGTACACACATGGTTGTTTTTTTTTCTTTAGTTAATGAAGCCAAATAGTTTTCAACTTCCAGAGCTATCAACAAAGAACAGATTGAGTTTGCCTGACACTGTATATAATGGTTTAATGTTGTTTAGGCCTTTCTTTGGCCCACATACACTCTCGGCCCTTTGTTATTGCCCAGCAGCTGCAGAGAAATCTACTGATAAGGGAAGCGGGGACCTTCCTGCTGTTGAAATTGGCCAACTGGCTGATCATAATTCATCAGATGCCAGTGCTAATAAGGCCAAGTAGAATGCTGTGATTGTTTCTCTCTCTGTCTCAGGAGCAAAAGCCACAAGCATATAACTAACCTTGCCAGAATGTCAGTTGTCCAGGAAGGCAGCTGGGAGCGTAGTGAATTTTAGGACAGGCAAATGTTTTATGCACTGTTGAGCATAACACATGTGGAAGAATGGGTGCATACATATTAAAGGCCCCCCCTGTGGGTTGTTGTTGTTGTAAGGGCAAAGACAATGTAGACAGAATTCCAAAGCACTAAAGTAGCTAACTCATTTTCCTAATTGCTAAGTGCTGATTTCTATTCCCCGACTCAGAGCGGTGCCTTCCTCGACTGAAACCCATGAGATTACTGAGAAGGTGGGGTGCTACTCACTTTGAGGAAGGCTGGTAGTCTCTGGCCATCTGACCTGTCTATATTTGGATAATTTTGTAGGAACTGAGGCTCAGCAGGGTGGATTTCCAAAAAACGTTCAGCGCTAGTCTACCTCTGGCTCCTGTTGATGTTGATAGTTTTACCATTCATGTCATTGGGAGCAGATGTAGGCCAACACTGCGTCCTGTTGGAAATCCCACTTTAAAGGTCTCTTCTGGGCTCTTACAGACCAGGAGTAACTGGGCCCTGGTCAACCACCTTCATACAACTTTTGAACAGTAGACTGTGGAGTTGACCAACACATTAGCTGGTGACTCTTAGAGGGCTGCCCAGTCCAGGTACTGATCCCACTCATTCCCTTGAGATGTATGGGTGATCTCAGTAAAAGCTTTAGGTTAGCAAGACAGGATAATTTAATCTATATCATAAAATAGCAAACATCTTTATGCAACACATTGAATGTGGCACTCAGGAGAGGTTTGTACTTTTAGAAGCAGGGGTCCCATAGCTAATCCAGGCTGCCCATGATCCACCCAGAGGCCTGGGAATGTGTAACAATTATATAAACAGTATTACTGGCTGGGAATCCCCAGTTACCTAAGGGACCCAGATCCCATTAACTTTATTCTTGGACAATCCCATCCTCGTACTCACGAACACATTCTTAACTGTTACAAGCTGAATGCACCACAGTATTTTCCATTTTTGTACAATTGTGTGGGTTAGAGCCTCGTTACTGTTGATTCTATACAAAGTCTATGTACAACATAGAACGTTACACCGAAGGAAAGCTGCGTGACTTCTGATTTATGCAGCAGAACAGCAACGGAGTTTGTACGTGTTCACGGATTGGAAGATCGTTGGATTACCTTGAACGCCTGTGATTCTTTGTATTGTAGCAGAGGAATGCCATGAGACTGGAGGAGTGATTGGGCATGCAAGGGTCCATGGACTGTTTATTAACAGCTTGTGACCTCCCACAAATTTGAAATTAACAAGGGGCTGCAAATAAACTCTCGGTCTCTCTTACGCTCTCCCCAAACATCCTCTCTGGGTTCTAGATGCAGAGTTTGAAAGCCATTTGGAACAGCAAGCTGCAGGCTGCTAATCATCTCTGTGTAACTGGAGTATCGTCCCATCGAGACCACTGCTCTGGCCTGGGCAGAATTGACTGTTGGTTTGAGAGTGTCATAAAATGTGATTATTAGGGATGTGGTTAATAGATTCTTTAGATCCTCAAAAGTGTGTTCTTGTGTCTTTTATCCCGGATCCATGGAGTCCATTTTATACAGTTCAGAAAAACAGTTCAGTTGACTGTTTAAGGACAGGCTAGGTAGGAATTTAGCCCAAGAAGTTATTGTATTGAAGAACTGATCTATATTTCAGGTTTAACTATAGCCGGATTTTTCAAAATGCTCAGTACCAGATGAGCCAGATTTCCAAAAGACCTTAGCACTCAAGACCTTATTTAGGTAGCTAAATAAGAGAGGCATGTTGCCTAGTGGATAATGCACTGGATTGGGACTTGAGAGATTTGGGTTCTCCTTCTGGTGGCCTCAGGTAAGCAGCTTAACCTCTTTTTTGCCTCAGTTTGTGAAATGGAGATAACCCTCCTTTGTGAATGGCTTTGAGACCTCTAGACGAAAAGTTCCATGGAAATGCACCTCACTGTTGTAAATAACCAGGTTTTCAAAAGGGCCACTTCATTTAGGTGCCTACAGGGGAGTTGATGGACGCTGAATTCTTTTTGAAATCTGGCCCACAAATACACCCGGTGTCCCATAACTGCCAGTCATTCTCTGCCAATGTTGGAGTTAGGTTACAGATGGGTATGCACATGTGTCACCTGGGTTGTGCCTGAATATAGACAAAGCTATAATAACTGTGCACTGATTCACGCCTCCAGTGATTCTGGGGGGTTCTGACTGAGAATTCCTCCTTGGCCCGCTGCTTCACCTCAGCCACTTGCAGCACAAGCCAGGATGGAGCCTTAAATAGCTAGAAATGCTGCTTCACTGTCACTGTAACCCCAGGCCAAGAAATACAGACCCGGGCAGACTCTGTCTGCAGGAATTAAAATATAGCACCGCGGATTTGGGGAGATGTTCAGGAGTTGGGAACAAAAAAGTTGTTTGACTATCCGGATAGCACAGCAGGACTTTACCGTCCGCTGCCAACCTGCCTCCAAAATCCTTAACAACAGTTGAGATAAAAGGCCAAAAACAGAGATCATTTGAAGATATTGCCAAAATGGTGCCCTGTTGACTTTCCTGAGGTTGCAGAAGTATAAGTGGGGGTAGAAATTGGCCCAGAAGCTAATGCTGTATATTAAGATTTGACACAGTAACACTTGGAGATGGGATTTTTTCAAAGGAGTTTAAGGGAGTTAGGCACTCAGTGCTGTAGGATTTGGGTGCCTGTGGGTGTTGAGTCCCTAACTCTCTTAGGTTCCTTCGAAATCCCAGCCACTATCAACACACACACACACACACACACAGTAATGGTCTCTATAATGAATATAAATAGAAAATATGCAGTATCATATTGACTGTGTGGTATGCACTGTATCCATTTGGCCTAGACTCAGGGTTGTACACCCAGCCACCCTCTGTCTTTCATTCGTCAAAAAACTAAACTCAGTCCTTTAGATAACTTATTTACTGCCTCTGTGGTCTTTTGTCCACATGATTGCCCCATACATGCTTAAAATATGTCATTGCTATTGCTTTGCTGATAGCCTCAGGCAATGACCCAAACTCATTGCTCCTAGCAAGGGTGCTCTCTCAACCACTCCCATCAGCTCCCCTCCCTGTGCGCACAGTACCTTGTTCGCATCGCTCACTGACGGAGGTGTCACCCATGAACTGGCAAACTACCCTTACATGGCATGGAAAGAGCCAAGGTACGTAGCTGAGAAAAGAGCAGCCGGGAAAGGTTAAATGGCCTCTCTGGAGTACCATCCCGCAGCTCACCATAAATGAAATAATACTAGACTATTCCAAAATGCAATATGATCCACACTAGGGGTCTGTTCCATGGCAGGGTAAAAAGGGCATGTCAAAAGTGTTATATGGAAGAATCAGCTAGTATATTCTCATAAAGACTTATTTGTGACTCTGTGGGGTTCTGGTTTATAAGTATGGAATTTTCCTGCTATTTCTTATTACATCAAAATAACGTTTCTACTTTGTCCTTCAGGCTCCAGTTCCTCCCTCCCCCAATTTATCTTCTTTTTATCTCTTTTGATTTAACTAGTGCATGAAGTGCAATTAGCTGGCATTAGAAATCCTGTGATCCCCTCTGGTGGTCCCACTGGGCTCATGTCGAGGCTCTAATCCAGCTGCATCAACCAGTCAGAGAAATTGTCTCATGTCTCTGCCACATTCCATCTGGGTTACAAGCAATGAATAACTTTAAGGAGCTCCTTTCACCTCTTCTGCAGTCATGTCTCCTAAATATACTTACTGCCTCATGTGGTTTGGGATTATAATCCCTGACCTGATTATTATTCAGGATAGTCAGGCTTCATTGGCATGACACACTGTACAAATTCTACCAAAGGGTAAATAAAATAAGAGCCAGACCTCTCGGGAGCTGTCAGCGGTCGGAATAATCTGATCCATGCAGGATGAATGAGGGATCAGGCTGGGTATGAGGTTTGCTCCCCTGTGTCCCTTTGTCATTAATCAACATTAATGCTGATAGAATTAACACGCTAGGGGATACTATCGTTCTATAATCTCAGATCACTTTTTGTGATATTTTTAGTAGGTCAGAAGTTATTGAATAACCCATTGAGCGTCTGATGTTCAGACATGCTAAGTGCCCAGCAGCTCCAAATGAGACCAGTCTGAGCTCTGGTTCCTCTGAAAATCAATCACTGAGCAAGTGCGCCATTTTCAGAAGCATGTTACAACTGCTGGCAGAGAGTGGCTCTTTGTCCCCTCCTAGTGGCTGGACCATGAGTGGATGTTTATGAGTCTGCTACTGCCTTCAAGCTAACTGGTGTGGTCTTGTAGCTCAAGGGGTACAGGCTTTAGATCCAGAGTTTCCAAATTCAGTCCCTGCAGCTGACCCCTCCTGTGGCTTTGTTACAAGAGCACCAAGGCATTGTTTGGCCTTTTATTTTCAAAAAGGAACTAGTGGGTTGAAAAATGTTTGAAAATAAAGTTGGCTTGGGGGGCAGGGGTAGCCTAGATGACCTCTTAAAGTCCCTTCCGGTCCTATATTTCTATGATTCTATGCACAAAGAATTGGAGTGTTCCCACACACCCAATTGTGGACTACACATCTGATTGTGCCAGTGGTTAACAAGGCAACAGGAGATGGTGTGGGCAGGGAGAAATAGAGGCCCCTCTGATAGATCAGTGAGTAAAGATGCTCCTAAGCACCTGGTGATGAGCTCCTGCCCATAATGGGTTTGCCCCCCCAAAAAAGAAAGACTTCTTCAATGCCACCAAGCAAATGGGACAGTGGCAGATTTGTGGCATACTGGGAGGGAGAGAAAAGGGGAGGCAGCTATGCACTGCGTGGGATATGAGAAACTCCTAGTGGGGACAGAAAACGAGGGCATGTCCCTTCTGAGAGTGGTCCACACTCGTACAGAGCAGCACACACTGTTGTACAGGGGTCGCTAGAAGTGTCCCTGACAGAGTCAATGTCCACCACAGGAAGGTTTGTTTCAGAACACTCTCCCAACAGTAATACTAACTATAGAGCTCATCAGCATTTTTAGTTGAAAAGGGATTTCCCCAATTTTTTTTTAAGGCAAACTTTTGCAGAAGAAATTCATTTTCAATGGTGTTTTTTTTTCCAGGTTTTCAAAGACTAACTGTATACCAAACATTTTATTGGCAAAGATTTTCAGTCTTTGAAAACTGCTTTTTTTGTGTGTGTGTGTCCAAAGTGGTTTTCAACAACTAAAGTATCGTGGGTTTGGGTTTACATTTTTTCATTGAAAAACTGACTTTTTGAAGGAAATTTCCACCAAAAAAATGAAAAAGAAACCCTGAATATTTCTGGGAAAAAATGGTATTTTTATCAGCTCTAAATAATAATCCCCAGCACTTATCCCATGTGCTGCCCCATGCAGCGATCCAGACATCATCTCTCCCTGCCGGCCCAGACCTCCTTTGATTGCAAGACTGATGACAGGCTCCGGGATCATGTGCCACTAAAGTCTGCAATGAAGTGTTTTGTTTTGGAGACTGATGACATGTAAGCCCTTCCCTGTCCCTATAGACCACCTTGGTCAGGTGGGGCTTAGTGTCATAGACCTATCATGACATGTTGTTGGTGTTGCTGGTGTGTGAGGTTGCTCCTTGTGGTGATAAAGCACAGCATATACAACTCAACTGTATCTCTGAGTGGCTTGTTCCTCTGGCATATGGAATCAGCTAGCCCATAGCTTGTATATTACTGCTGCTTGGGCAAAATCAGGCTATACTCCATCCACAGGGCCCTGCCTGATTCTCCGCCTTCTGTCTGAGTCTGAAATTGGGCAAAGGGTCAAGAGAGAACATGTTTCTGCTGCCGTGCCAAGTAGCCACACACTGCTGCTCTGTTCCTGGCTAATCCCCACAGAACAGCTGCTGTGAGCTGTCAGCAATGGGCTGGGATTCATGCTGGGTGATCTCAAGCAAGCTACTCGCCTCTCTCTGCCTGTCCGCTCTCCCACCCTTTGTCTATTTAGTGGATAAGCTTTTCCTGGCCGGCACTGTCTCTTACGATGTGTTTGCACTGCACTTAGCACAGTGGGACCCCCAGACTGATAGACATCACTGTAGTATCACTTATAATCATTCTCACTTGCACCCAGGCGTGCTGCACTGGGAAGTCCATGGTGAGACTGGTTTTTTAAGGACGTCTTGACCCCTCGCACTCCAGACCCATTCACTCCACAAACTCTGGCAGCCTCAGCTCACTTGGGGATGAAGTGGCATGTAAGAGGTGACCAGACCTCACACTGGCCTCTCTGCCCCCGGGCTGTGCCCTCTTTTATACAGACTCAGCATTTTTCCTTCTTCCCGCCTGTCTACTGACGGACCGGGTTAGGGAAACACTTACTTGGGGAGAGGGGAATTGTGCACAGGCCTAATTCAATTGAACAAAACCTTCTGAAAATTGAGCCTTACATTTATCGGCTGAGATTTTCAAAGCCACCACATAGAATTGGATGCTCAATTGGGACGTTAGTGGATTGACACCATCAGGGAATTTGTCCCATAGTAGCTAACAGGGGAAAAGGGAAGAGTTTTAGTGTCCCAAAATAAAAGCCATCCCAATTTAAAGATTAGCGCTCAAGGAAAGTCTCTCTGTTGCAGTCATTTATAAGCACTGCTAAAGATAGATTTCAGAAACAATGCATGGGGAAAGGGGGTCCACTGAGGGATTGCCAAGCACTATTTGGAGAAAGCTATTCAAAATTAAATTCATTTAAACCACAGGCGTGTAACATGTAGCGTTCTAAAGCACTGCAAACAGCCACCTTTAAGCTAAATAGTCCATTAGTTATGAATATATAAACTCCTTTCCGCAGTGTTATGCACTTGAGTTACAATTTGCTCATTACAATCTCTTGTACATGTGTAGTACAACATGGTTTTAATCTGGGATTTCATTCCAGAGAGGCTAGACAATCAGATCCATGCTCCTCGTTGTTCTGGTCACATTATATTTCCCCCAGCAGGGATTCTCTAAAAAGCTTTGTGTCAATATCAATGGAAGGCTGTTTTCCATGAGCTGGACTGTAACTTTACAATCTGCCCTGAGAAAAGGGCGATACATAGCTGCATTGCCCAATGGAGAGAATAGAGAATGGAGTGTGAGTGAGCGCTGGTCTACACTAGGAAATTAGGCTGATATAACTTTGTTGCCTAACCCCCAGTGTAGACAGCGCTACGCCAAAGGGAGATTTCTCCCGGCAGCCTAACTACCGTCTCTCAGGGAGGTGGAGTACCTGCGCCGATGGGAAAACCCCTCCTGTTGGCGTAAGTGGTGTTATCCCTGAAGCGCTACAGTGACACAGCTATAGCATTTTCAGTGTAGACAAGCCCTCCGACTATTCCTCCCCCGCTCCCCCCAAGTCAACCCAATGGCTTCCCGCCTTTCCCCTTGCTGTGGGGCAGGAGTACGGCCTGGTCTACACTTAAAACAAATACCGGCATAGATGTGTCAGACAGGGGTGTGGAAAAACCCACAAACCCAGCAACATAGCCATGATGACAAAGGCCCCAGTGTAGACACAGCTATGCCGACAGAAAGTGATTTCTGTCAGCATAGTTAATGTCAGCTGGGGAGGTTCCTACACGGCAGAACTTCTCCTTCTCTCAGAGTATGCCGTGTCTACACTGGGGGCTCTGCTGACATAGCTATGCTGGCATTGGCTCTGTAGTATACACCTAGCCTAAGGGCTGGTCTACACTGAACACTTACCTCAGCATAGCTACATCTCCAAGGGGTGTGGACAATCCACACCCTTGAGAGACCCAGCTGTGCTGACTGAACCCCCGGGATAGACAGTACAGTTCTTCTGCCGACCTAGCTCCCACCTCTCGGGGAGGTGGGTTAGTGATGGGATAACCCCTCCCGTCACTGTGTTGAGCGTCTACACTGAAGCGTTTACTGTTCTGAATTAGAATGAAAAGTCAAAATCTTGCAAATTTTTATGAAGCAAAAATCCAAACTCAGATTTCAGGTTCGGTCAGTTAAATCACTTTGTTTCAATTTCAACCATTTTTGAGGGTTTTTTTCCTCCCATTTGCTTGTATGATAATTAGCTCAAGTTTTGAAATGAAAAGTTATTTTTGAACCGGAAATTAAACCTTTTGACAATTTGGAAACTTTTTTCAAACATTTTCCAGCTGAAAAAAATTGTCAGAGCTGATCCCCGGACTTCAGGGATGTTTTGGCTTTGCATTGGCATAAGAACAGCCATACTGGGTCAGATCAAAGGTTCATCCAGCCCAGTATCCTGTCTTCCAACAGTGGCTAATGACAGGTGCCCCAGAGGAAATGAACAGAACAGGTAATCGAGTGATCCATCCCCTGTTGTCCATTCCCAGCTTCTGGCAACAGAGGCTAGGGACACCATCCCTGTCCATCCTGGCTAATAGACACTGATGGACCTAACCTCCATGAATTTATCTAGCTCTTTTTTGAACACTTTTCTAGTCTTGGTGTTCACAACATCCTCTGGCAAAGAGGTTAACTGTACTTTGTATAGAGAAACACTTCCTTTTGTTTGTTTTAAACCTGCTGCCTATTAATTTTATTTGGTGACTCTGAGAAGGAGTAAATAACACTTCCTATTTACTTTCTCCACACCAGTCATGATTTTATAGACCTCTATCCTATCTCTCCCCCCCCCAAGTTGTCTCTTTTCCAAACTGAAAAGTCCCAGTCTTATTCATCTCTCCTCATACGGAAGCTGTTCCGTACCCCTAATAATTTTTGTTGCACTTTTCTGAACCTTTTTCAATTCCAATATTTTTTTTTTGTGATGGGGTGACCACATCTGCACACAGTATTCAAGCTGTGGTGTACCACTGGGCCCTTTGCCATGGCAGATCAAATACTTAGGTACTTCTTCTTATTATTATTCCTTTGTTGTTCAATTCCCCACCCTGAGAAGTCTTTTTTTCATTTCTAGGTTTTTCTGACTGAATACAGTGGGCCTCTACTAATCTACTTGCTCTTTTACATTCGTCTCTCAAGTATTTATGCTGAAGAGGAGAATATGGAGAGCTTCCGCCACCCAGTAGTTCAGTAAGTGCATGAACCAAAGTCATGCAGGACGGTAAGCCATTAAATGTTCCAGATGAATGGATGACGAGACTGTTGTTTCTTAATGCTCTCTGTTGTTTCTGTAATGCTAGAGCCCAGAGAGGGCTTGACCCTACATTCCTTCCACATCCAAACCTCTCCTCTCTGAACTCAATGAGAGTTTCAGGTTGTTGTTGTTATTGTTAATTATTATTTGTATGACAGTAGTACCATGTGGTCCCACCCCAAAATGGAACCCTGTTGCGTTCAGCATTGTGTGCGTGTGTGTGTGTGTGTGTGTGTGTGTGTGTGTGTGTGCATGCACAGTGGGAGATATAAACTATTCAGGGCAGGAACTATCTAAATAGACAAGCCAGAGGAAAGGTGTGATGGGAAACACAGGTGGGAAGTGACTCACCCAAGGTCATGCAATAGATCAGTGGCAGAATGAGGAATAGACTCCAGGACCTCAGTCCTGTGCCCCCTATCCGTTAGACCAGAGTACCTCCCAGTAACAAAATGAATTCAGGATCAGGACCACAGCGTAAAGGATGATCTTATAAGATTAATGGCATCAGTCTTCAGCAAAGAGGATACCCAGATCTGCTCTTTTCAGGTAGTAAAGAAGAAGCATTGTCAGAGGAGAACATTCAGAAACAAAGTGATGAATAAATGGAGAGTTTTTCAAAAGGCTCTAAGAAATTTAAGTGCAAGGCTCTGTTTGAATGAGGCCCATGCTCCTAAATCCTGTAGGTACTTTTGAAAATCTCACTCTGAAAGTTCAACCTGGACCAGACGGGATCCATCCAAGAGTTCTGAAGGAGCTTAACAACAGTTGCTGAGCTACTAATAAAAAAATATTCAGCAGAGCAGCCCATGGGCACAGCAGTCCTTTTGTGTGCTATCGGCTGTAGGATCGGGGGAATCTAAATAGATAAGCGAGAGAAAGGTTGGGAGGAAGGAAGTAATATCAGAGACTGGGAGGGAGATGGGGAAATAAGGCACAGAAAGATTGAGTTGGGAGAACTGTGCATAGAACGCAGAATAATTCTTGAGTAACACAGTGCCAAAAGACCAAGTAACACGTGGGTTCTCCTCTGGGTTGTACATTTAACAGGAGATAGAGGGTTTTAATAGAAGAGAGGCCAAAATATCTGCATACTTTATCTGGGGGCTGGGATGCAGAGAGTCTTTCTGCGGATCCTTTTAAAGCTATTTAGTTGTGGTTCCTGATGTAAGCCAAATGTTTTTAAAATTCCTGACAAGAAGGAAAGTGTGATTCAGCCTTCTGCACAGTCGTTAATTACCTGATTTTCGTAAGCTCAAACCTTGCTGATTTAATTACCTCAAAAATTGTTTAATCTTTGACTTTTATTGGGAATTTTGTACGGTGGCCAAAGTATTTGAAACTTCACACACTGAAAATCACTTTTCATTTATGTCTCATAATTGGCTTTCAATGAGACAGGCACAGCTAGTACGGTAAATACAACCGAGATAAAATGCTGCCATGAATCACTCTTGACATTTGTTTTTTAAACCCAATCTTTATGAGCTGCAGCTCGTTCTCTGAAGCAAATCAGAAGTGCTGGTGGTTGTTTCATAATCCTCCTCAAAAGGGAATCAGTGTAATAAATTCTATAACAATTATCTCGTTCCATTGTAACGTGGAACAAAAAAAGCCATTGCAATGGATTCACTTTGCAACAAAATCTTGTTTTGAGTCCGCAAGGAAATGAAATACAAACTACCTCTGTGCAGCTACTGTACTTACTAAAGGGCAAGCAAACCATTCAGAATGTTTTCAAATGTCAGACACATCCTACGAGAGCATTAAGATATCCCTAAAATGTGTGAGACGTCTGTTTGAAGCATTGCAGGCGTCTGCTTGTATACACAGCTGTCCTGTTTTAATCGACTGTCATAGCTGTACATTACATTCTGAGCCTGCTGTGTCCTTTTTAATTCAAGGTGGGTAAAATATGTTGCTTCCATGGTAAAATGGATACAATGTTATATAACTCTGTGAAAACGATTCCATGAATATCAGGATTCAGTTGCTTTCGCGAAGGCAAGGTCTATGCCCAGAGATTTCAAGCGTGACTCTTCAGTTCTAAACTATCAGTCCTTATTCTTTATGTGAAAATAAAGTGTGATGTAGCAGAAAGTGTGTGGGTGTTTTTTGTTGTTGTTTTGTTTAAAAAAGAAAAAAAAACGACCTCACCACCCATCTTTCATGTATCTTCATTCCCCTTTTTTCATTGTTTTTCCAGCTTGGCCTGCTTCTGTCATTGTTTACACTATGTCAGACATCTTCTGGAGACGTTATTTGTTCACAAGATTTCCGGAGGTCACACGCCTCTGAAAAATATGATAAAGGTGACAATTATATTTATCATTCTATTCAATATAGAGAAGGACCTCATGCTAACGGGGCCCAGAACGATGACAGGAAAGAAAATTCATTTGTTTTCTAGGCCCAGTAATTATGTTCCCTTTACAGTATTTAAACCACCTCAGGATCCCGCCTTCAGAGGGCGTAGCATTTCTCTGACGGAATGGTATTGGTTTGCCGTATTATCCGTATTATTATTATCCGTATTATTGGTTTGCTGTATTATCCGTATTATGTTAACAGCTGGAGTTCACAACTAAAATCCGACTCTACTGTGATACTTGCTGAGCAAACGTAAAGTCAGAGACAGTCCCTGCCTTGAAGAGGTTACACTCTAAAGAGACAATGCAACTGAAGGTTTATTATCCTTGTTTTAGAGATGGGGGGGCCGAAGCAGGGAGAACATCATGTGACTTTCCCAAAGTCACATGGGGATGCAGTGATAGATAGATGAATAGAACTAAGGTCTCCAAAGCATTTGTCGGGCACCTTAAGGAAAACTCCATCCTTCCTCTTGCTCCAGCTGCTGTATTATGAAGTAAGCTGTAGCTAAGTATGAGGAGCAATAGGGAACGTTAAACGAAACGTCTTTCAGATATGTTTAAGCTTTGTAGTCGAGAAGAAAAGGTTTGGCTCTGCAGACAGACCCCTTTGACCCAAGCAAGGAAGGAGATAAGGTTTAGTGGGCATGTGCTGAGGAGGATGCTAACTTTCAAATGAGATGTAAACTTGAGGTCTTAATAAAAACAGCACCTCAGAATAAGAGGTAACAGTCCCAAAAGCACCTGTAACTTTCCAAAGGGACTTAGGCACTTGGGAGGAACACTGATTTTCACTGTCATTTAGGCACTGATGAGAATTAGATCCTGTGGTAGTTTTGGTAAGAAGTAAAGTATTCACCAGGGCATCTGTGCAAGATTACAACTGGGTTATTATATGGTACCCTCTCTTTCAACCCCATCATTTCAGTTCAATGGGGTTTTCTTCAGTCACCGTCAAGCAACTGCCATGCTCCATCTGCAGAAATGGCTCTCTCTCACAGGTGGACGAAGTGATGCTGAATACATAGGATCAGGTACAGTGCAACTGAGTTAATTTCAGTGGAACTGCACCTGCCCCCATCAGGGCCAGATCAGATCCATAAGACCCAGTCCTGCAACAAACTCCATTTGGGTTGCGCTTCATTCCTATATTGAGTCCCATTGACTGCAGGTTGCAAGGAACCTCTGGAATGGAATTAATGCCCAGTAAAGTACTTTGGGGTTCTTGTTGTTGAAAGAAGTGATAGACATCTAAGACAACATCAAGAAAACATTAGCTGTAGATAAAAGGTCTTTGAGGCCGGGACTGTCTTTTTCTTTTGTGTTTTTACCACACCTAGCGCAAGGGGATCCTGGTCCATGACCAGTAATGCTCACGCTACTATGGCAAGACAAATAAATTACAATAATCAATAAATGTTAACTCAGTTCCACAAAAATGTGTGTGGGAGATTTAAAATGCTAATGCATTTTACCCAAAGAAAACGCACATTTGCTGAATAAGTGACTACAAGAGTTACTGATGTTGGACGAATAGCACATACAAAGCTTTGTCACAACCGGTAATACTTTATCCAGGAATAATATTCCACTCAGTGTAGTCCCCAAAAGGGAACTTATTTGCATATGTACTTCTTTGTGACTTGCTTTTTATTGCCTTTGAAGTTTTACCTATGTATGACCATTGCTATCTCAGTTTGGAACATAGGAGCTGAAAACAAATTACAGATTGACAAGCTGAACCTAGCTACAATCATCTCTTACAAATAGATTTTAGATCTGTATGAGTCAGAAGGAATATGCCTGTACCATAGCAGAGTCTAGTTATATTGCACTCTGATAAAGTGACACTCCTTTTATTGGGCTAGATCATTGATTTACCGCGATCCCTTGGTAAGGGAAAGAACAAAAGTGGCGATGCTCTAGGAACAGGCCAAGAGTCATTTAACTCACTGTTAAAAATCTGCTTCTAATTTCCAATTTGGACTTAATAATTCTTAAGAGGGAAGAATAAAAATTATTTTTATTAATGAATCATCTTTAAAAAGCACTGTAGTCATCTGGACTTGGAGCACTGCCGCTAGAAAATGTATATTAAGTTATAATTTGAATTTACCTGTAATATTTCCCCCTAAAATGTATCTTTTTCTTTTTTTTTTTTCCCTATTCCAGGGCTGTGCCTTTTACTGGGGATTCACTTCTTGGATTGCTTACTATGTCAATCACCCCCGATACACTCCACCATGTATGTACCATGGAAATGACATTGTTTTTTTAAATCTTTCTGGGTCCAATCTTACGCTCACTGAAATCAGTGGAAGTTTGGGCCTTGAGTTCAATAGAAGTAGGATCAGACCATTTGCCCGTACAAAGCATAGGCGTGCATTATTTGTCAGTAGAAAGATTAATGTAAGCATCCCTCTTGTACTATGGCTGTGAACATATGTTACTGTTTAACCCAGCTTAATCATCACTGAGTTTTGTGAACATGAAATATTAGCCAATTGAAAGAAACAGTGTGATAAGTATTATTCTCACCTCTGCAATATGTTTACATTAAAAAATATACAAGGGGATAAGAGCTGGATGAGTATTTTCAAATGAGAACATTCTTGCTTGATATAGAAACTGCCTTTTTATGAAAACGAAAAGATTTGTGAACCCAAGAAGGCTTTATCAAATATTTGCAGCAACACTGGGGGAAAAAATCTTCATTTTTCCTTTTCTTTTTCGTGTACAGTCTTCATTCATCATTGTTGCACCACTAGACTTTCTGGGTGTTTTTTGTCGAGTCATTGAACTTCCCTTTTTTCTTGGTTGTGTTCAGGCATAACCCTCAGAGCTTTCTTCCATTCATGTGCTTGGTTGTCGCACCTTCCTTCGGCTATTTCATTTTGCTGGCGCTTCATCTTTGTACTTCTCCTTTTCTTTTCTTTTCTTTTCTTTTCTTTTCTTTTTTTTGGTATGTGTGTTGTCAGGACACTGTCTGTGGGTTTTGGGAGAATACAGGATTTGCCCTGCCAATTTCAGTTACTCATATTAGTGTCACAGTGGGATTTTTTTTGAAAGTTCATAAATGGCATATGTTCAATTTTAAAAAATCATCACGTTTCATTTTGAAAAATGGCATTTCTTCAAATGACCTTTTAAGTTTGTGTGGAAATGGCAGTGGTGGATTGAACTTCTGTGTGAAAACGAACTCTTAGATTCTGGGTCATTGAATCAGCAGGCACTGAACGCAAGTATTTATTTGAAACGCATGTTTTTTTCCCCTTAGAATACGCTGAAGTATCTAATTCCAAGGACAGCCATTTTGTCTATTCCTTCTACAGTTCTCAGTGGAGGTCATCTCCACATCGGGTGCTCTTATTCCTAAAACTACTGCTCTTGAAATGATGCTTCTGGAGTAAACCTCAGTGAGCTGGATGGTACCATACTCAGATGATTCAGCAAAGAATTATATGAATGTCAGGCCCTTCCTTTTGGGAAATATACATGGGCAGACCCCTGAGTCTCAGACCCAGAGACAGTTAATTTGGTGACACTCAGGTGACTGGGGAATAGCATGCAGGTATAACGAGTTGAGCTAGGTTGAAAAGGGAACCTGGAAGAACATCTAATTAGCAGACACATGCTCAGCAGCAGTGGCAGCTGTGCTGGCCGTCCTGGCAGCTGCTGTCATGGCATGTCACCCTTGCTCAACTGAGGAGCTGCGTGTCAGCCCAAGTTGAGACAAGCTGGGTTTGGGAAGGAGGAAAGGTAGGACAGGGGGTTGGAGTAGATGACCTCCTGAGGTCCCTTCCAACCCTGATATTCTACGATTCTATGACACGGGAAGGATCTGCAGAATCAATGACAGTGAACATGCTCTGTGCGCCTAAAACTACGATTGAAGCTCTGGAGGAAGGCTGCAACCCTCTGAGATGTTCATGATGTAACACTATCATGATGCATAGATACCAAAGGGGTACGGAAATGCAGGGTTGGGTAGCTGAACATTGTAGGGAATAAATGTATTTATTGAGGTGATCTGGCTGAGTTGCTGGTACTTGATATATGATGCCTTAGTGCTACAAAAAAAGAAGGGCAGGATACATCTCAGCTTCATTAATAGTGGAGGCAGTGTGGACTAGCTGATTAAAACACCTCTATTGGAAGCAGAAGATTTGGCTTCTAGTCCCACTACTGCCATTAGCCTTTGGATGCCCTTAAGCATGTCTCTGTGCCTCACTCCCCCATCTGTAAAACGGGGAGAATGATGCTTGCCTCTTTTGTAAAGATGTATGGGTAAAAGGTGCTCTATGTATCACTATTAATTAGTGACAAAGAGACTGGCATTGACCCAAATACATTTGTTATCTGCATAATGCTCAGACAATGTGGGTGAAATTCACCCTTGTGCAAAGTCCCTGAGGGACATAAGCATTTCTAGCACTCTGCACCAGGGTGAACTTCACCTATAGTGAACCATGCACATAGACTAAAGTGTAACTTATTATTTCCTTCTGTTTTCCAGCATTTGGCAACAGGCAAGTTATTTTTGCTGCCCTCGCTTTTCTGGTATGTACTCAAATAAAGTATTAAGGATGCTTATGGGATAAAACAAACTCATTATTTGTCAAGAGGAATAACTTTGTGTGAGTGAAGATTAATGCCTGGTCTTGCAGACCTTCAGCATGTCACTCGTCTTATTAATGTTAATGGATCTATTGAGCTTTCTGGGGCAGGAACAGTGCTTATGTTGTTTGTGTGTACTTTGCCTGCTGTGTTGGTGCCTTGTTCCCTGTCTGAGATCCTTAAGTGGTACATCTTGATGATAATGATGCAGAATTACGTCTAAAGTTGAAGATTTAGGCAATTGTTATCGCTTACCATAATTTCTCAAATGCTGTGATAAAATCAAATGGAAATATATCCCAAACTGGCTTTCCAATAAAGTTGTCTTCCCTAAATAACATGCCTGCTATCACCTGGAAACAGATTTTTTTAAAAAAAAAATAGGGGCATCTATGGATGAAGAATGGCTAAGATTTGTTTCTTCATCTAGTTTTCACCTTGTTTTTCCATTGACGGGGATGTCATCTTCCCAGTATTTATGTGCTCGGGTGCTATTTTTACAGAGTAGAAATATCTCAGTGCAGCTACTTCGCTCTGTAATCACAACAGGAAGTAGCTCATGCCACTGGGGTTGGTTTTGTAGCATAGCATTAGATCTGCACCCCACGCGGGGCTAAAAGTTCTGAATTACAGTATTTCTGAGCTGGTGATTTTTCTCCTCTAGGTCTCATCCACTCACAAACACTGTGATTTAGGAGCAGAATGGGATGAAAGTGCTGAGGTCTCTCCAGGAGAAAAGATTCTAGGAGCCAGTAGTTAACACAGAGCCCAATTCTTTCCTCAAATACAGCCGCACATCTCCCATTGAAGTTAATGGGAACTGTACGTGTATATCTGACTGTACAGTTGGACCCATACATACTAGCATAGCAGGTCCATATATTAGAGTCTACTACGTGAGATGGAGTGGTCCAGGGATGTATACGAATACACTAGTGTGAGAGCGTAGAACTCTGAGAAAGTTGAATATGATGCTTAGATTATCACAGCCGGAGCGCTGGGGATCTAGTTAAACAGAAGAACGCTCATGGAAGCTTATTTTCTGTCCCACACAATACTGGCCTCCTATTCAAAAGTACTAAATATCCACAAATACCATCAAAATCATAGGCAGCTAAATGTGCTCATTCCCTTTGGAAATCAGGCCACATGAGTATGGGTGGGATTCCAGAGATGCAACAGGAAAAGAGGAGAGTGACTGATTTGGGCTGATCCCGGAAAGCCACCCTAATCAGGGAAGTGCTTCAGCATGTACTTAACATTAAGCAGATGTGTAAATGGTTCCCTGAATCGGAGCCATTAAGATCACAATTTTGGCAGTGTTCAGATCCTGGAGGCTTAAATACACCCCATGTTTGCCTGACCAGACCCAGGCTAGCGAAGTAGAGCTGGAGAGAAAATAGTTTTCCCATCTCGTGAAAATATTTGAGATTTCAGAATATTGTCTGTTTCTCAGGGAGATAAAACCAAGACCTTTCATTTTTTTTCCCACAGAAAAGTCCATAAACAAACACAGAGACAAGAACAGGCTGGAAGTTAAGGCACTCACTGGGCACACAGGAGTCCTAGGTTCAACTTCCTGCTCTTCTGAATGGGAGTAGGGATTTGAAACTGGGTCTTCTCTAGCCCAGGTAAGTGCTCTAACCACCAGGCTCTTTCTCTCCCTAGACTTGATCAGAAGTTCCATCCTGGACCTGAGAAACCGTCTTGACAAAAGTTTTGTGGAAACTTTTCTCACGAAAAGCTTCGGTTTCAATGAATCAGTATTTTTCAACCAAAAAAAAAAAAATGACACTGAAAAATTTCCAACCAGTTTTCTAGCAAAGACATACAGTATACTTACGTGAAGAAAGAACTTCATGTAGTCACTGAAACCCTGTGGGTGAAAGCAGTAAGTGCTTAACTTAGTGTGTTGTTGTGTCTGCAGGGGATCATGTGTTAATCCAGTGATGCATACAGTACCTTACTGCCATCACGACTATAGCAGTCTGTATCTCAAAATCAGTGGAAATGGATTACATCTGCAGTTTATGTTAACACTAAAAATAGCACTTATCCAAAGTAACAGCTTAGTAAAAGCAGTCCATTTCTTCTTCAACTTAAGTGGAATCTTCTTTTTGTCATCTTTTATGGTTGATTGCAGAAAGAAATGGTTTTTAATTTTTTTTCTGAAAAATATTGCAGACAACAGTCAGTCCAGAAACAGGAGCAGGTTTGAGGTCTGAGCTCTAGGATATTTATACCATTGAAAAGGGAGCCATCTCCCTAGATACAAGTGCTTGCCTCTTGTCTTAGCAGGTTCTAAGATACTGAAGCCTCAAATTGCAATATGTCTGAAAAATCTATTTGAGGTCATTTTTACAGGGTCCTCAAATATATGACCAATGTTTTTTTCTTCCTTCATGGCTTGTCTTTATCAGATACCTTTGATTTGTATTAAGTATGTGCTTCTACATTCATGATAAACAACAGCACAGAATAATTTAAGGAGCTCAGCAGGCCTTTCTGAAAGATGTTTCTATTTGGAGAAATGGAAGCAAGCCAGCCAAGAGAGAAATTTTCACATAGGGTGCGTTTAAAATTTAAGAAGAAAAATGTATGTGCAACTCATTGAGGAGATAGAAAATGGTCACACATTGCAAATCAGAAGTTTTGCAAATTCCCAGATTTTAAATTTTTAAGACATTAGCTTAAGGGCTGGTTTATATTTAGCTATACTTCTCCATTTGGAGGATCACCAGCCAAATTTTAAAGAGGGAGATAAAAGCTAATTACAGCTGACTGCAACTGCAGCATCAAAGGTAAGCTAATAAGAATCCCAGCAAAAAGGCCGCTAACTTGCTTTTACTTATAATTGATTACAGAATTAATAGGTGTTAAGTATAATTTATGAATGGGTGGTGCTGCACAGTCATATGTGTTTCAGAGTAGCAGCCGTGTTAGTCTGCATCAGCAAAAAGAAAAGGAGTACTTGTGGTACCTGAGAGACTAACAAATTTATTTGAGCACAAGCTTTTGTGAGCTACAGCTCATTTATTGGATGCATTCAGTGGAAAATACAGTGGGGAGATTTTATATACACAGAGAACATGAAACAATGGGTGTTACCATACACACTCTGAGGAGAGTGATCAGGTAAGGTGAGCTATTACCAGCAGGAGAGCCCGGGGGGGCGGGGGGGGGAGAAGGACTTGTGTAGTGAGAATCAAGGTGGGCCATTTCCAGCAGTTGACAAGAATGTGTGAGGAACAGTAGGGTGGGGGGAATAAACAAAGTAAAACTATTTCCACATGTTTATTCCCCCCCCCCGCCGCCCCATACCGTTCCTCTCACGTTCTTGTCAACTGCTGGAAATGGCCCACCTTGATTCTCACTACAAAAGGTCCTCCCCGCCCTCCCTCCTGTCATATGTGTGTAACATATTTGCATGTGCGTAGTGTTTCATGTAATTACTTTTAACTTTGAAAATTTGTGTTACGATTGTTTTGTAAAAGAAAAAAAAAGCTGGGTGCTTATTTTTTAAAAATATAATTTTTGCCAGGAACATAGCAATTGTAGCCACTTTTACAGTATTTTGGAACATTTTTTCCTCTTCTATCTATTGGCATTTTTTGAGGTGCAGAGGTTTTCCATTTTTTATTTCTCATGGGTGAAATATGGAGAAAAAAGAACTGGGTCTAATCCTGACTTTCTTACGCAGCCAAAATAAAACTTTTAAATAGATCTGATCAAAATGTCCCAATGAAAATCTTTTCTGCTGAAAAATGGGGTTTCTTCAAAACTGATTTTTTTTCACGGTAAAATGTCTTTTTTTTTTACATTATTCAATTTTTAATGGAACATTTCATAATGACATGAAACAATCTTTCTTGTTTTAATTTCAAATTGAAATTTTCATTTCATTTTGGTTTTTAAAAATTGAAACATTTTTGAAATTTCAGATTTTTGCTTTTCCCCTCCTTTTTCATTTGTTGTCACCAAATATCGCAGAATGCACAATATCTAGTTTGTTTTCCCTGCTTTTTCCTTCTCACTGTAACTTTTCAAAACTTCATCGTAAAAGTTAGAGTATTAAAAGTAATATGAAATAATGTAAATGTGTAACATTTCAAAAGTTGAGGAGCATTTTTCAGTTTTCAAAAAACTGATATGAAACAAAAAGAAAAGGAGGACTTGTGGCACCTTAGAGACTAACAAATTTATTTGAGCACAAGCTCAATGCATGCTGAATGCATCCGATGAAGTGAGCTGTAGCTCACGAAAGCTTATGCTCAAATAAATTTGTTAATCTCTAAGGTGACACAAGTACTCCTTTTCTTTTTGCGAATAGAGACTAACATGGCTGCTACTCTGAAACCTTCAGATACAAAACAATTTCAGTTTAAATTGTCATGAAAATTGTGATCCATGTTGTTTTGATATTTTCTTGTGAAAACCAGAAAAACTGCTAAGAAAAAACTAGAACTTTGTTGTTGTTGCTCCTGCTGAAAAATTTTCACTGGATTTTTTTGTTTTTTTAAAACCAGCACTAGTTTTCAGTAACAGCAGCATTTTGCTTATTACAGTAGCAGGTCAAGGCCTCAATTCAGATCGGATCCCCATTGTGCTAGGTGCTGTTTAAATAGTCCCTGCCTCAAAGAGTTTACAATCTAAATAGAAAAGATAAAGTGGGGGAGAGCAAGCAGAGATGAAGGGATACAGCCAGTCATTGGCAGAGGTGGAAATAGAAAACCCGGGTTTTCTTTGGATCCATTAACTGGACCATACTGCCCTTCATGGAGTAATTCCTTCTGAGTAATATTTGACAAATACATTATCCAGCCCATTTCTTTTCATTGTGTAACTTATTCAGCAGATTGTTTTTGTGATCCTTGATCAACACAAAGAAGGTCTGGAAAACATGGAGGAAGAATGGGCATAATGCCTGACAGTGAGTTTATTGGTTAGGTCCTGATCCTGCTCCCACTATAATGGCTGAACTCTCTTCAGCTTCCATGGGGCAGGATCAAGTTGTCATGGACTCACAGGTCATGCCCACTCTTCGCCCCATCTGGTTCCCGGGGGGAACCCCTTTCAGTGTGACAGCACTTCTCAGGGGTCCACTCTCTCTTGGGGGGTTAAGTCCCGCTGCCTCCTGGAACCGCACTTCTCTGAGCCTTAGCATGTCTGTTTCTCACCATGGCTCCCCTCAGGAAGTTCACTCGCTCTGGGCCCCTGGGGCCTTCACTCCCAGAGGGAATAATGCAACTGTTCTCTAGATGGGAGAGACTCTCAGCCAGTGTAAAACAGGCAGGTTTATTGAGTGTCTCAACACAGCATAGAAAACTCTCAGGGTCCTCAGGCCTGGCCTCCCTCAACACAGCACATGTAAGTCTCCCCTGCATCCAAGTGGGCTCTGCCTGCTCTCTCTCTTCAGTCCAGAGCCCCCCTGCTTCCCAACTGGGCATCCGCTATCACCGCCCCCAAGCCCCGCCTTGGTCCTTTGTCTTCTATCCAGGTAAACAGGGTTGCCTGAGCTGTCCTTTGCACCCCTCTGGCTGGAACCAACTGGTCAGGTCACCGGGGTCCTCTCTTCGCAGCCCATTGTCCCCCCACTGGCCAGAACAGTCTGTGACTCCTGATCTGGGCCTCCCGGTCACCAGGTCACCAGTTGCTGGGGTCTCCATCCTCCAGGCCATTGGCTGGGGTCCCAAGTTCCGTCGATGGTCCTCTGTAACAACCAACTCCCTCTCCCATCACCTCGTTAAACCAGTAACACCCAGGGAAAGTGCGTCCCACCCCCTCTGCATGCAAACCATTGGAAAAATCAAGATAAAAAACAAGAAAAAGCCCCACTTTGTCACACAAGTCCACAGCCAGGAGACGATGGTGTGCCAGAAACTTGTCTTGCAAAATCCCTTTAATTAGCCTACTGTGGATGATCCCAAGGCTGTCTCTCCTGTTAGATCAAAGAGTCTGCTGCTAGCTTGGAGGATTGCACCTACACTTCTCTCTGCAACCAAGGGTAAAATCCTGGCCCGCTGAAGTCATTGGGAGCTTTGCCATTGTGTTCAGTGGAGCCAGGAGTTCACCTCAACAGTTCACCCAGTGCATGGTTTTCTGGGGCATCTGGGTTCTCACAATGAGTGTAACGTATTTCCATTTGAATGGGTTTCTCAATATTTTTTTAACGCTCTGCTATTCTTTTGGATACAGAGTTTAATCCTATTGCTAAAATCAACCAGTCATGCAGTTATCTGGTAACATCCTAAATGTGTAACAGTGACCATGCTTTCCATTTTTTTGCAGATGTGTGAAGCTGGAAATCATTTTATCAACGTTGCTTTAGTCCAACAAAATAACTCAGGTTTGTCTCCCCTTTCTTCCCCCCCACCCCACCTACTTCACACTGAATTGCACTTTATCTATGGACCTTTTCCTGACATATTGTAACCTATACGTCTGCCTACAAAATAAGGAAAGATGAGCGAGATATCATGTCATTTGTTATAACACCTGCTAAATAAATGTGGTGATATTTGTAACATTGCTGTTCTAAAGCTTATGGCAAATTTGTCTTTGTTATAAATATCCACAATTCCATTGTTGATTGGAGTGTTTAAATGTATTAAAACACGCTGTCGACGGACAATGAAGGATTTAATTTTAATGAGGATTCAACAAACATTCAAATAACTAATTTGCATAGTTTTCCGCTCTAAAAATCGGAGTGTGCGCAAACGTGCTGTTAAATTGTGCTCCTCACCTCTCATTTTTGCAGAGCATTTTGGATTTAGGGCAAATAATTATGGCTACAGAACATTTTCTAGAAAGCAACACATATTGCACAAGAGTAATTGTTTTTCTTCGCCTAGGCCCCATTTCAAGAAAACACTGATTCACATGCTTAATTCAATCTCTACGCAGTAAAACAGTTAAGCATGTGCTTAAAGTTAACCATGTGCTTAACAGGGGCCACAATGTGCAGTAGAAGCAACAAATAAATCTATTTATTTACACACACACAACCTCATCTCTAAAAACCATGACAGTGTCAACAACATTATGGCCACTGTGAGACCTGAAAGGTATTTGCATCCTTCTCACGCGTTGCATTTTGTAATAGCAACATTAGCATTATGGAAGGAAAAGGTCAGGGTCTGGACCACAACATTATCTTACTGTATTATTGTTATTTTATTTTATTATTACTGCAGTGCACTTTCTTTCTGAGTCCTGACTATGTTCTTGGGAAATTCTGTTACTATGACATAAAAATTGCCTTTTTTTTTTAAGAAGGCTGGAATTCCAAAGAGGCATAGGCATCCAGTTGCCACTGACTCTGAGAAGCTCTCCCCCAGTACTGTTCCCCTCTGAACGCCATTACTGCCCACATGGCAGCCCCATCAGGTTCAAAGCACCAGCCAGTGGTGCTGGGCTGCACCAGAGCAGTTTTCCAGCGCTTCTTTTGAACCCCAGAATGGGATCCCAATGGTCCTAACAGGGGCGCAACAAAGGGGGACCCTTGGCTAGCAGCTTCTGCCTCCCCTCCCGGCCATGCCCAAGACAGCCCGTATGGGAGGAAATTGGCCTGGCACTGGGGGCCTGGGACATAAGTGCTGGAACATACTGAGCTGAAGGAAGCACTGGGATTTGCTGAGCCAGGGCAGGGCACAGCCTGGAGAGTGCAGAGAGGTACCACAGCCTCCCAGCGCCCCTGCTCTGCATGGAAAATCCCCGCATTCAGCCTGCAGCTCCCCCTCCTCCCCCTGACTGCTGCCCCACCCAGGGCAGGGGAAAGCACCAGGGCCTCCATACCCAGCCCACAGCACCAGAAAGACATCAGGGGCTTCCTCACTGGGCAGGGATGTGGGTGCCCCAGCCTGCTTCCTCCTGGGTGCGTGGCTGCCCTGCACTGCTGACTCCATCACAGCCAGGAAAGGAAGCTGCACCCTCCTACTTTGTTGCACCCCTGTCTCTGCCTCCCCTATGGCCAGACCCCCTTCTTCTCTCCTTTTACCGCTCCACAGGCCAAAGGGTCCTGGCAGGAGTATAGTGCCCCCACATCCCCATTTGCTGCCCGTGGACCAGTGTCAACAGGGCTCCCAGGGAGAAGTGAGTTCTGGCACTTCTTTTTTCAGGACTCAAGCACTGGTGCCAGCAGGTTCTGTCAGTCCTATGGTTACACCTGATGGCAACTTCAGCCACTATGCATGAGCCTGCTGGTTCTGCTCTGAGGTGGCGAATGGTCCCATCCTGAGAGCAGTGTCTCTCTGCATGTTTGTAGGGAGTATGCGAGACCCACTGGCCAGCATGTCATATTGGTCCTCTGAGCCCCAGAGCACAGGAGTCTGTTGCAGCCCCAGCTCGTGCTGTGGGAACTTGTGCTTTTAGCTCTGGAGGTTCCTTCCTTCCCCCGTGTGTCGGTGCAAACGGTGGCCATCATACGTTCAATGAGGCCCTCTTACCCGGTGATCCCTGCTGTACTTACATTGTGGGTTTGTTTGTGTTTTCTTCTTTCCCAAAGGAAATAAAACCTCTTTTCCAAGTCCAACTTACAACCCCTTCACATGGCTATTCACACTGGTTTCCTGTCCCAACTACACATATGAGGTATGCTGTTTTCTTCTCTGCCTCGGGGAGGGGCAGCCCAGTCAGGTCACTGCCCAGGTGCACCAAGCCTTGCCCACAATGAACATCCCTCCTCTTTAGTGCAGTCCCCTTGACTCCAGACACATCACAGGCCACAGAACCTTGCCCTCCTGTAACAGACTCCCTAGCCTCTGGCTGAGTTACTAAAGTCCTCAAAGCATGATTTAAAGACTTCAAGTTACAGAGAATCCACCATATACACTACTTTAAACCTGCAGAGGAAGTCAACGCCCCCGCCCCACCAGGGTCTCTACCAATCTGACTTGGGGGGAAATTCCTTACAGACCCCAAATGTGGCGATTAGTTAGATCCTGAGCAAGTGGGTATGACCCACCAGCCAGATACCTGGGAAAGAATTCACTGTAGTAACTCAGAGCCCTCCCCATCTAGCATCCCATCACTGGCCACTGGGGATTTTTGCCACTGGCAGTCACCGATGGTCCACATACCATTGTAGGTAGTCCCATCATACCATCCCTTCCATAAATTTATCAAGCTCGGTCTTGAAACCAGTTAGGTATTTTGTCGCCCCCTCCTCCCTTGGAAGGCTGTTCCAGAACTTCCCTCCTCTGATGGTTAGAAACCTTTGTCTAATGTCAAGCCTAAATTTAGTGGCCATTTGTATATATGCATTTGTTCTTGTGTCCATATTGGCGCTTAACTTTAACTCCTCCCCCTCCCCGGTATTTATCCCTCTGATGTATTTATAGAGAGCAATCATATCTCCCCTCAGCCTTCGTTTGGTTCAGCTAAACAAGCCCAGCTCTTTGAGTCTCCTCTCATAAGGCAGGTTTTCCATTCCTCTGATCATTCTAGTAGCCCTTTTCTGCATCCTTCTCCCCAGAAAAAATGCTCCCAACTGACCCTCAGAGTCACCCCTACCCTCCCGTGCAGATGATTCCCTCACTCCCATCTGAAGCATTGGATGCTCACCTTTTATCCAGCCACCCAACTCCTCCTACCTCCTATCTGCAGTGCTGTGAAGATACCCAACCGTCTCTTCTTCCAGTGGATGGCAGTGGGAGCCATTGTGCACAAAGTACAGTTAAAACCTTGCCACAGACAGGATTAACAATTCTTCTTTCTTCATATAGATTGGGTCTTGGATTAGTTTTACGGTGATGACACAAACACTGCCAGGTAAGACAATCGTGAACTGGAAGCAAATAACATATAAATGCGTTATTGGCAAAGGTGAGTTTCGTAAACCTACAGTCACCCCAAAGAATAATTGATGGACTATCACCATCAAATCCTCCGTTGTAGCCCTATCACATTACTCTTCAAAGTGTCATCTTTAGGAAGCTGGATAGCGGGTGGAGCTGGTCAAAATTTTCCAAAAAACAGTTGTTGTGGTGGTTGAACACTTGTCTTTTTTGTACATCGGTGATTTTTGTGAAAAATTATTCTTTTAAAATATTTTGCAAGTAAAAGAAATCTGAAATTTTATCAAAAATTCGATAGATTTTTTTTTTCATTTACCATTAATCATTGTTCATGACATTTTCTGGTTTTTTTTTTAATTGGACTTTATTTAAAAGAAATTTCACCCAGGGACCAGATTTCCAAAGGCACTGAGGCACCTAAAGATGCAGATAGGAGCCTCTTGGGATTTACAGACGTGCTTAAGTGAGTTAGGCACCTAACTCCCATTGAAAGCCTGCATAGAATCTTTTGAAAATGCCACCAGGGGCCTATCTGTATCTTGAGGTGTCTAAATTCTTCTGGAAATCTAGTCCCATGTGGCTAAGCTGACCAAATAATTCATTTAAAAATATTTCTTTTTTTGTTACCAGAAAATAAGAAATGCTACATGCAAAATTTTGCAATTAAAAAAAATACTTTGAAACATTAAATAAACGTGATTTCAAGACTGGATGAAAATTTTCATGACAAGCTAACTGAAAATGATTTTTCTTCATTTATCACAATGTAAACAAAAATATTTTCCAAAAAGCTTTATAAATAGTTACTCTGGGAAAGACGTGAATGTGTAGCGAGGGTCATGGTGCTATTGAGTTAAGAGGCAAGTAACAGAACGAGCTGTAGGATACTTATCCTTTCCCTGCTGGCCCTGAGGTACCCCAGACATCTCTTAGCAATGCCCTTCAAGCTACGGGCTTTTTGTTTTGCTAAATGATACAATCGTGTTCACATCTGATGCCCTGGGCTGTTCTGATTCTTCTTCCATTAATTGTATTCTTCCCTGCGACACTTTCCACTCTCTTGCCTTGTTAGCGCCTAGGGCTTTGTATTGGAGCACTTTCTGGAAGCCAGATTAATGAGCCTCCTCAAAGTGGCTACCTACTTAGGTAGGTTAAAATTGATCGGTGTCGTCTGTGGGAACATAAGCGTGTCATGACACTGGTATCTCTCCACCACCACCACGTGCTAATGTTCCTAATACCTTCTGCCCTGTCTGACGTACACTTAGGGTATGTCTCCACTGCAATCTGTGGTGTGATTGCAGCATGGATACGCAGACCTGCACCAGCACAGCTCAAAGCAGCAGTGTAGACTTGAAGCTTGGGCTTTAGCTCAAGCTGTACAAGCATGCTGGGAACCCTAGGCACAAATGTTACTAGCCTGATGTCCATGTCCACACTAATATTTTTGGATGTGCTGGCATAGGTAAAGCTAGTGCAGGTACATCTAACCCACGTTGCAGTTACCCCTTGGGCTGCAGTTTAGGCATATCTTACGGTCTCAGGCTTTATATGCCTGGTATAGGATCATAGAATATCAGGGTTGGAAGGGACCTCAGGAGGTCATCTAGTCCAACCCCCTGCTCAAAGCAGGCACAATCCCCAATTTTTGGCCCAGATCCCTTAGTGGCCCCCTCAAGGACTGAACTCACAACCCTGGGTTTAGCAGGCCAATGCTCAAAGCACTGAGCTATCCCTCCCCCAATAGTGGTAGGTACCTTTATTAATGCCAATGGTCTTTTTTTCTGACAGACTAGATTGTGCCTTTAGGACCTGATTTAGCACCCACTGAAGTCAATGTGACTGTCTTCTTTCACTTCAATGGGCATTGGATGAGGGCCTTAAAACAAGAGTCGGGGCACACTGCCACAGAGAGATCACCCCTCAGACAGGCAGGAAAGGTAGTAACTTGACACACCCCTTGACGGGTGAGAATTCTTAGCTTCAAGCACATGAAATCCTGGCCCCAGTGAAGTCCATAGCAAAAACCCCCATTGACTTCAGGAGGGTCAAGATTTTACCCCATGTGTCTACTCACATGCTTAAAAATAAGCAGTATGGGGGGGGTTCTGGACTAGGGCCTGGATGCCCTTGACATAACTGAACAAAATGAATAGCCCAAATTATATTTGAATATAATCCACAATCAATGAACGAGAGAATTCAACAGCTCACATCAACCTCCCCCTGTAATAGTTCCCATCCAAATTACATGGCTATTCAAAATAGTAAGGGAGAATTGTCCAGTGTTTAGGGCATTGCGTGAGTGACCTGGGCACAAGCTCTCCCTCAGTCACAGACTTTCTGTGTAACCTGGGACAAGTCACTTAGCCTCTCAATGCCTCATCTCCTCGTCTGTACAATGGGGATAACAGCCCTGCCCTACCTCACAGAGATATGGCGAGGATAAGTACATTCAAAGACTGCGAGGTATGCAGATACTACGGTGATAGCACTGGTCGTGAATTTTTTGATGAAATATTTTTTCAACAGAAAATGAGGCTTCTCAGAAACCAAGACTTTTTGCAGGAAAAGGTTGGTTTTGATGAGTTTCCTATTTGGAAATCATTTATTTTGGGGAAAAAATAAAGCACTGAAATTGTCAAAACGTCCCATTTCAACAATGGCAAAACAAAATTTCTGATTTTGGTGTGAAACAACTTTTTGTTTCAAATTTAAGTTAATTTACAGTGAATTTAAGAAAAATGTCAAAAAGGTTAAAGTCAAAGCTAAATGTTTCAATGGACCCAATCCAATTTTTTTCCCAATGAAAATTTTTTACTTTCCATCCTAATTTGAAACAGGAAATATTGTTAAAGTCTCAAAAATTCTCCCAGGATGGAAAAAACATTCCTCACCCAACTCTAGACAATGATGGGTGTGACAAAGTTCCTCCTCTGCCTTGGTGGGTCCTCTGCTTATTGGTGGATTTGCTCGCCTCAGAGATTCACGGCCACCCTCAGTTTGGCTACTTTAGAATAATCCCCGCAGTCTCTGCTGACCCACCTAGAGGATCGGGGAACAGGCCAGGGACCTTCCCCTCTGGTGGGACCCACAGTCCAGGTCACCTCCTCTTGTCTCAAATAGGGAGTTGAGGGGGGATGGGGGAAACCTGGGCCCACTCTCTACTCCGGGTTCCAGCCCAGGGCCCTGTGGATTGCAGCTGTCTACAGTGTCTCTTGTAACAGCTGTGCAACAGCTACAACTCCTTGGGCTACTTCCCCATGGCCTCCTCCCAACACCTTCTTTCCCTCACCACAGGATCTTCCTCCTGAAGCCTGATCACACTTGTACTCCTCAGTCCTCCAGCAGCACACCTTCTCACTCCTTGCACACCCTCCCCTAACTGATGGGAGGTCCTTTTTAAACCAGGTGTCCTGATTAGTCTGCCTGCCATAATTGATTCTAGTATGTTCTTAATTGGCTCCAGGTGTCTTAATTAGCTTGCCTGTCTTAATTGGTTCTAGCAGGTTCTTGATTGCTCTGTTGCAGCCCCTGTTCTGGTCACTCAGGGAACAGAAAACTGTTCATCCAGTGGCCAGTATATCTGCCTTCTAGCAGACTCCTGTACCCCACTGGTCTGGGTCTGTCACATGGGGTATGTAAGATACACAGACGTGCTTAGGAAATGTAATTTAAAACACTGTGCTGCGAGTGACTCATGCTGTAGGGATCCACCTTCCATTTTATTCATGGTAATTATGAGTGTTGTTGACAGATGTTTTCTTCTTTGCAGTTGGAGTTTTTGCTTTCCTGATGGCCATCCAGATGGCCCTCTGGGCCCAAAAGAAACACAAGCTCTACCTGAAGAAATATAATATGGGTGTGCTTAGGAAAACAGCCATGATTCCATTCATCTTCTAAGCTCTTCAAGCACTAGAAACCCGTATTCACTGTTTGAGAACTGATTCTGGAAACCAACGAATGCTTTCATTTAGTAACCAAAGAGGGCTTAGGCAAGAATTGTTGGGTATCATTTTCAGACAATTTACATCAGAATGGGGCGTTTTGAATTAAGTGAACAGAATCTGGCTTTGAACCCTCGGTTTGTGTTAGAAGATATGATTTAATTAGATTTTGTGCAATGGAGCTAATCAGGAAGACAGGAAAATCTGGCTTGTGAATGTTGGGCCAGATCGTCAGCTGGTATAATGGGTGTTGCTCTGTTTCAAGCCAGTGGGGTGATGCTGATCTACTCCATGTGAAGATCTGGCCCTTTTAAGGTTCAAACCAAATGCAGATCAGATTCTGAGTGTTTTGCATTGCAGGAAATGCCACAGCTTTAACTGTATTCAAAGCAGCATGCTCTGTGTAAATCCTTCTAAACTGTACCAACAAACAGTGTTGGTTTATACAGTATTAACACAATTAGGGTAGCTTTGAAGTTTTGTTTTACTGAACCGATTCCTGACTACTACCAAGTTGTTTGATGATGCAAACTGGCTTAAAGTCAGCACTGTGGAGAAGTCTGTTTTTTTTTTTTCTAGGAGGCAGCATGGCCTAAGTGGATCGAATGAGTATCAGGCAAATGAAGTTCTAATTCCAGTCTTATGAACATAAGCACTACCACAATGGGTCAGACCAATGGTCCATCTAGCCCAGTATCCTGTCTCCAACGGTGGCCGGTAGCAGAGCATCAGGGGGAGCGCTCAAAACAGGGCAATTATGGTGTGATCCATCCCCCTCTTTCCCTCCTGGCTTCTGGTAGTCCCAGATTTAGGGTCACCCCAAGTATGGTCCACCTTACCACTTATGTGGTCTGTTGCCATGAGTAAATCACTTAAATCCAGACTATGACACCATCTCTCATGCTGAATTAGTCACACCAGAATTAATGGAACTGTTTGTGCAGTAAGTTTCTACTCGGTGTGAGTAATGGGATCACAGATTGGTCTGTAACCTCTCAGTGCCTCAGAGTTTCCATCTCAGGCTAACACTTACCCTCTATAAAGCACTTGGAGATCCTGAGATGTACCCTGTACCTAAATACCAATTATTACTGAAGGGGAGAGGATCCCCACATGAATTCAGTGCCTATCTTGGTTCAAACATGCCAGGACAGGTACTCAGCTGGTGCAAATGGGCAGCGCTTCATGGATCTTGTTTGGCATCGCGTGCATCTTGAGGTTGCTTTTGGAAATCAAGACCTGGTTTGAGTTGCTTAGTCAGTTCTTTCTTTGCTTTGCTTTTTTTGAGTGTCATTATTCTTCAAAAGGGAAGATCTTTTATTCAAATCCCTGGAAACTCAAAGTAAATTCATTTGCAAGTCAATGACTCATTAATACAGAGTAACACGATTTTTAGAGGCACGGTATGATGGAATTGTAGTAGCTTTGGAGAGTAAAAGGGCCAGAGTTGCCTCATGAAGCATTAATGCACTTAAGCCCACATCTTCAGTTCTTCATTCTATTTATTTGGCACCTGAATAGATGCTTCTCACATCCTCATGGCAGGTCAAAAAGCCTGGCTGAAAACTTCAATCATTAGTGTAGAACCAAGCTACAGTAGCAAAGCAGGACAAGTTCAGGCTCTGAGAGAAACTGTTATCTTGCCTAGCAGTCCCATTCTCAAGTGCTCTAACAAAGTTAATTTGTCCAATAAATTGGGTTCATATCCCTCTTCAGATGTCTAATCTACAGGCTTGCAGTGTTTATCCTGTTAGCAAGACAAGCAACGAGTTACGTGTTTTACTATAGTATCTGTTATAAATATTCAGGTGAAATAGTAGCCAAGCCACACTGTAAGTTTCATCAATTCTGCTAGACTGGTAGATACAGTGAAATATGTTGTTTTAAAAAATTGGAAAACTAGGGAGAATATAACTGAGTTTGGTTATATGGCTAGGGTAAAAAGAGAAGGAAATAAGAAGAAGGGTTGAGTTGAAAACTGTTTAAGGTAATGATGAAAGGGAAAGACATATATGAATTTTTGGCTACGACAACATCATTGGTGGACCCATAAATCCTGGGAGATGCACATATCTTAGTCCTTTCAGTAAAACACAGTGGATTACACTGAAACAGATTAGGACTGTGTAATGACATGGTGCATACCAAGTAAATCCTGTGTAAGGATGATGTATGTAAAGAATAATTGCATTTAATTTTGGTAATGTAAATACATAATTTCCCATATATTTTTTTAAACTGGTGAGCTGTTAACACCTGGTATTTTTTTCATTGCTACCAATAGATATACCAGAATCACTGTGAACAACCAATTAGCGAATATAATGTCCCATAATAAAGATCTATTTTAGAAGATGATATTTGCTGTTTACTTTTGTGTTCCAACTTCTAATTACATTATTTGTAAAGATGTGTTTTATAGACTCTTACCAATATAGGGTTGAAAGGGACCTCAAAAGGTCGCCTAGTCCATCCCCCTGCTCTGAGGCAGGAGAAAATAGATCTAGATCATCCCTGACAGGTGGTTGTCTAACCTATTTTAAAAACCTCCGATGACCAGGATCCCCCAGCCTCCTTTGGTAACTATTCCAGCATTTAACTATCCTTATAGTTAGAAAGCAACTTTTACATTAAAGATTGGATTTTTTTTCTGAAAGATATGTTCTAGGAATTATTTGGAGGAAGTTCTGTGGCCAGGAGGTCAGACTTGATGATAACAATGGTTCCTTCTGGCTTTGGAATTTATGAATAGCCTAAATCTCTCTCGCTGCAGATTAAGCCAATTACTTCTTCTCCTAGCTTCAGCGGACATGGAAAACAATTGATGAATGTCCTTTTTATAACAGCCCTTGACATGTGCGGAGCCTGTTATCAGGTCCACCCTCAGTCTTCTTTTTCTAAAGACAAAATATACCTCTAGTTTCCCCCGTCCCCTTTCCACCTATCAGGCCAGAAACCGAGTCAAAGAGGGAATTAAGTTGGGGTGACACAATTTTGTTCTTGACAAATCCATCTTGGCTACTTACTTATCACTATGTTATCCTCTAGGGGTTTACAAATTGATTATTTAATCATTTGGTCCAGTATCTTTTCAGGTATCAAAGTTAGGCTGACTGATCTATAAATCCCCAAGTCCTCTTTGTTCACCTTTTTAAGGATAGGTAATATGTTTGCCCTTCTCCGGTCCTCTGGGACCTGACCTGTCCTCCATGAGTTCTTGAAGATAATTGCTAATGGTTCCAAGAGTACAGTTACAGTTCTCTGTGCATACCATATCCAAGTTGTGTCGGTATGAGCCACCAGATTATCAGAATGTTTCCATTTTCCTTCCTCCATCTGTTTAGTTCTTTCTCTTTAGGTTTTCAGGGTCTATTTAGTGATATGGTTATCTCTGTGGTGGTTTATGAATTATTATTCTATTATTAATTGTTAAAACCTCTAATATGGGAGGGAATGCTTGCAAAACATCACAACAATAGTATTTTTTATTTATTTATCTGATCAGCTATTTATTGCAGAGAAAAATACTGGTTGCAAATTTAAGACTTTATTCAGCTCATGAAATTTTGCAAACGGATATCGATTTCTGGAAATGTAGTCATTATTCCTATGCAGTCACCAAATAGCTCATGTCAAATGGGTTGCTCTGAATTGCTCATTTCAGTTATTCACTATTTGGTGTGTAAGTGACTGGTCACCTAAGTCACATGGTCTTTTTGCTGCTCCCTGATTGGATGACTGAAACTTTTGAAGCTGGACAATAACAAATATTGAATGATGACGAGTGAAGAATGAACTTGCTGTTTCCAGTCTCAGATGAATAACTGTTCATATTAAAATATGTGATAATTCTGGGGATTCATAGATATTTTCATGAATTCCTGGAGGCTCGCTGAGTACTGATGGCCAATTAATAATATGGCCCCACAAACTGCAGAATCAAGAAGTAGTGGTGAGATTTCATTTCAAAGATTGTATTTCTCTTTTTGTTCTTTAATATAAGTAATTAAAAGTTCTTTGGTGAGCATAGTGAGATCACAAGGAGCATATTTTGGATTTTAACTGATCAGTGCTATATTTTAACAAAGCAATGCTATATGCATGGTTCCTCTTTGTAAGTCCAAGCAGATTGGCCTAAGACAACTTCAGACTATTGCTTTAAGCAATTTTTTTGTATTTTGTACTAAAAATTAAACTGCAGGGATCACATTGGTAAGATTACCTTAAAACAAATGCTCTGGAGAACTACTGAAAGTGCGGTGAAAAACAAATGAGAGATACTGATTATTATCAGTAAATGCAATTAGAAAACTTGGTGATCAGCATGGGGCTAGAAGAAAGTCCATCCATGGGGGCTGGTCAAGTGTCTGGCAGCACTTCATGGTCCTGCAACTTTTTTTGTGGGTTCTGCAAACTCCTCTTCTCAATCCTGTAACCATAAAGGAGGAGAGAGACTAGCCACATGGATTTAGTATCTCACACAGCGTCCTCAGTTTTATATATCTGGATTGAGGGTCTGTCAGAGGGATAGCTGCCATCCTATCTCTATTGGACACTTACCAAATAGCTCTGGCTCTTAGCTGTTTCTATGTTGCTTCCATCAATACACAGAAGATGGCAACGGTGTATAATACATTTCTTCTCTGCTTTACTTAGAGGCTTTTTATGTTTAATTCATTTGAAGGATTGTATTTCTGTGTTTGCCTGTATTACTCAGACTATGAATTGGAACTTCCCCCTTTTTAAGAAATTTCTTTTAATGTTTCAAAGGCATACCCTGGTTAGTTGCTTGTATCTTTTAATATTCTCTTGTCTTCACTATCATTTCTAGAGTTGGACAGTCATTTAGAAAGGAAACCAACAAAACCCTTTCTGGTTCCTCTGAAGGTAATGGGCCCAGTCCGTACAGTCTTTGATTATATATAAGTAAGCATTTCACATCCTTGAGGACTTACAACAGAACAAGACATTATTTTAAAGAAACAAGACAGGCTAACTACATATGAAGAGAGAGAGTGCACGTTTCATAAGGCAGATAAATATAAAGCTTCATATCTGGGGAGAAAGGTAGTTGGTCTGGGTATCTTGGGGTAGCAGGAAGTTTGTTTGTTTTCTGGGGCAAACAGCAAATTACTCATTAAACCAGTTTATTGGACTTATAGTTCACCCCTCTCCCCCTCATTTCTATTCTCTACTTTCCTGTAGCCAGGTGGTAAGATGGGAATTCTATCCACATGCAAATGATGCGAAATTCCTGTCTCAGAGTTTAACATCAGCGGGTACCTCACACTCGTTCTGAAGGAGTTCAATAGAGCTGGAGAGCTTAATTAGGGTACCTGGTTGCACCAATTAAAAATGAGTCCCAGTGTGGGGAAGGGTTGGGTGGTTACAATAAAGTGCAGAAGGCCAGACTAGAAGGAGAGCTGCAAGGAGAAGGAGAAAGAACCTTGCAGTCCCTCTCTGGGCAGTAGAAAGGCCTGTGGGGAGAAGAAATACCCACACAGGGTCAGGGAAGGACCACAGGACAGTAGAGGGAAGAGGAAACCTGGGGGAAGAGTTGGCTTTGGGATCCTCCCCTGATCAGGAAACTCTGACAAGAGGCCAGGAGAGGCAGGGAGAAGCCACTGGATGGAGCAAGCGGTAGAAGGGTGCCTTGATAAAAGGTCTGGATCTGGACTGCCAGGGAGAAAACCCAGGGAGGTGCTCAGCTGAGAAACAACACAGGAGAAATGTAAGCGGGATGAAAGTTCAAGCCCAAGGGGAGAAGATGTGGTTTACATTTATATCTTTGGGATTTGTTGGGAGGACTTCACGGGGGAGCCCTGTCAGTCCCTGCCCTGAAAGATGGGTGACTAGAGGGGGTTGTGGAGTCTGGGAAGAATACAGGTATGGAGGGGGCCGAGGAAGGATCTGTGGGAAAGACTGCAGGCAGGCTGAGGTAGGAAGAAGCCCAGGGAGGAAGCAGCATGCTGGTCTGTATAGACATATCTTGCCTGCTTGATACAGGATCACTGAGCTGAAACCCAGTTTTGAGGGAGAGCCTGAGTTCCCCTACCAGCCACTGAGGAAGGAGACATGAAACCCCTTGATCTAAGGAGCTACAGACTTTTGAAAGCCCTAAGACTTTCAAGTGGCTGTACGAACCACAGAGCCCAGAATCAGAGGGCTGAAACCTGCTATGAGGGCCTTGACCTTCTGTTTGTTAGACTTTGTGTTACCCTGGAAGGGAGGGACGGGACTAGAAGTGACCTGGCCAGAGAGTTGAGTCAGTCACAAGCAGAGAGAGACCATTACAGGGTCAGAGGCAGCTGTTGGCACTAGACCCTGCTACAGTACACCCAGCCATGACAGGGTACCCCAGCCAGCAAGTCAACTCCTCTCAGATTGCTTGAAGACTTTGTTAAGCATCAGAGCCTTCTGTTTTAGGGAATGTGGATTTCTATCTCAGTTAATCTGACACTCTTTATTCAAAGTGTCTTACACCTTCAGATATATATGCCTCTCTCCCATTGTCTTTTGCTCCTTTAGGAGGAATTAACCCCTGGAATGGGTGATTACTGGAATCCAGAGCCCTATGTAGAGGAGAATAGGGCAATTGCCTCCTGATTATGTAGGCAAAGAATGAGGGCTATATTAATCTGAATTCTATTATATATTCAAGGCAGAGTTGACGTTGATACATCTCATCCCACCCTGCACCGGAAAAGTCATTCTCACAGACTGTAGGTGCAGCAACCAGCTAGCAACAGGAGACAAGCTTAACTTTGGAAGGCAACCAAAGACACCTTTCTGTATACAGTGCTATAAAATCCTCCTGGCCAGAGGCAAAATCCTTTCACCTGTAAAGGGTTAAAAAGCTAAGGTAACCCCGCTGGCACCTGACCGAAAATGGCCAATGAGGGGACAAGATTCTTTCAAATCTGGAGGGGGGAACAAAGGGTTTGGTCTGTCTGTGTGATGCTTTTGCCGGGAACAGATCAGGAATGCAGCCTTACAACTCCTGTAAAATTAGTAAGTAATCTATAAATAATCTAGCTAGAAAATGTGTTAGATTTTCTTTTGTTTAATGGCTGGTAAAATAAGCTGTGCTGGGTGGAATGTATATTCCTGTTTTAGTGTCTTTTGTAACTTAAGGTTTTGCCTAGAGGGATTCTCTATGTTTTGAATCTGATTACCTGTAAGGTAGCTACCATCCTGATTTTACAGAGGTGATTCTTTTACCTTTTCTTTCATTAAAATTCTTCTTTTAAGCACCCGATTGATTTGTCATTGTTCTTAAGATCCAAGGGTTTGGGTCTGTGTTCACCTGTACCAGTTGGTGAGGATTCTTATCAAGCCTTCCCCAGGAAAGGGGGTTTAGGGCTTGGGGGGATATTTTGGGGGAAGATGTCTCCAAGTGGGCTCATTTCCTGTTCTTTGTTTAAAATGCTTGGTGGTGGCAGCATACAGTTCAAGGACAAGGCAACGTTTGTACCTTGGGGAAGTTTTTAACCAAAGCTGGTAAGAATAAGCTTAGGGGGGTTTTCATGCAGGTCCCCACATCTGTACCCTAGAGTTCAGAGTGGGGAAGGAATCTTGACAGGGGTGTATAGTTAATGCCTGCCATACAAGACATACACTATATCCTCCACTTTCCATATTAGCTGACTATAAAAGAATGAGAGTAGTAACGCCATCCTTTTATGGTGAAAATATAGCCAAAAAGAGACCTAGTAGGACAGATGTATAAAAGGAGTTTCCCTTCATTTTTAAAACTATTTTAAAACTCTATCATCAAAAGACTCTTAATTTCACATCGTTCTGTATAATTTAAATGACTCTGAACCTGCTTTTATCACACTAGGAACCAAGATAAAGCAGCCTGATATCAAAGAGAGCCTACTGTGATAGTTAAGTGTATTAAAATAAAATCACTGAATGCAAAGACTTGTAAATCAATATAGAAGGGAAAGAAAAGTACAGACCTATTTCTATCTAGTTATAGTTGCCACAAGCGCTGCTAAAGTCAAAGCAAATTCAAGCCGTAAAGAGTTTTCCAACAAGACAGTATTTCCTGTGCGGTGTTTTATTTGCATATCTTTTCTATTTTTTAGTTAGCTGCGAGATTTGTCTTTAACGCACATTCCTCATCGTCAGCATCCATTAAAGGTTTTAGAGGAATGTGCAATACGCTAATTTGAGGATTTGCACAGATAAACAGAAATGAAGTTTTAGGTTGTGATTGCATCAGAACGAATATCTGCTCTTTGTTCTTATTGTTGTGAAAAGTCTTGTTTGAGTCCCCTCATGCACATAATTAATAAGATTAACCTTCACAGAGTGAAGGATTGTGGGAATGTTTGCTCAGTGCCACTGTGGTTTGATAAACGTATGTTTAAAAAGTCCTAACCTGGATCAGCCTGAGTTTTCTTTTCCCTGCGCACATGAATCGTTAGCCTCTTTGTTTGACACTTTACACGCGTGCAATATGGACATCGGCTCAGCTGGTGAAAAGAGAGAAATATCCGGTCATTTGATTATTTGTATTTGGTAAAAATGCCAAACTGCTAAGCACCCCCGGGGATCTGGGCATACAAAGTTCATCTGCTTTGGTCCAACTTACAATTGATTTGAAGACAGGGGAATCAAGAAAAGCTGTGGGGGCATTTACAGTTTAAGTAGCTATGCTAAGGTTGGGAAATGTCCCATGGACTGATGGATGGAAAAATGTCTTTTTTTGCAAAAATCAAAATTTTTTCACTGGAAAATGTCAGGTTTGTGGAAATTTTGGTTTTTTTCCCCTCAGGAAAATCAAACTGATGGCTGCCAGGCTGGAAACCTCTTGCTAATTTCATTTTCCATCTGCAGGGAGCTAGTGAAATTGACAAGAGCCAGCGGCTGGCCAGTCAAGATTCCACTTGGGTGCTGTTGAAAGTATTTTTTTCTGGAAATCCCTTCCCAGGAGATATTTCACATTTCCAACTTTTTGTCCTGATTCGGGGGCGGGGGCGGGGGCGGGGGCGGGGGGGGGGGAATCAGTAACAAAAATGTATCCATGATAGGGATTTCTATTTCCCAGCTAGCTCTAGTACCCAGCTATATTAGTTAATTTCTTACTGAAAGAGCACTTTTTATTTTAAGAAAAATGTAGTCTCAGTAGCTAGCTCCCTTCTGAAACTCATATTCTTAATGGTAGAAACAGTCTTTGCCAGCCAGTCCTATTTGTGTTCCAAATATCCGACCATTCTGCTCAGTGAGAAAACTTTAGTTTCAACGTTGCAGCTCTCGCAGAGCTTGGACGCTTTCTTCTACACCGTAACAAGGCAGGCTGCAGTGGAAATATATCACATGAAAATGTTCTCTCTTCCTGACACTGATCACCTGGAAAGGCTGTTGTGATCTTTCTATTTGCACAAGTATTATAGCCGAGATACACAATAATAATTTTTTAAATAACCATTCATTTTTAAAAAATGGTAGTTTGCTAAGATTTTTTTTTTTTTAATTGAAGCCATTTTCCAGGTTGAAGGGCATTACCACATGAGGAAGCATTGATGGGAGGGTGTGAGGGCCCAGAATGTGGTCACAGTGTGCTGTCAGGGATTAGTGGCTGTGTCTTTCTGGAAAGAAATTTCACCTTTTCTGACAATTGAGCTTGACAGCTATGATTAAAGATGACACATCTCCAATATTATATCTAATGAAAATTACCCATCCTTAACCAACAGGGAATATTTGTCACACACAAGAACTTTGTATTCTTCCACTCCTTGGCTTACATCACATCTCTCAATGCCCTTTGTGCGGCCTTCTGAAGTTGGAATCCTCCTAACTTACTCTCTGTAACTATTACACAGACTTTAGGGCCTGAGCCAATACCTAGTGAAGTCAGTGAAAAGACTTCCATTGACTTTGGAATAGTCTAACAAGGAAGAAACCGTCAATGTACTTTTATCACCCTCGTCTCCACAACATATGATCTTCGCATAATTGTTAATGGATTTATCCTCATAACCCCTTTGTGAAGGAGGGAAGCATAATCCCCATTTCACTGCCAGAGCACGGAGAGTGAGTCACTTGACTAAAGTCACACAAGAAGTCAATTGACTAACAGAGAGGTAAATTTGTGTCTGGTGAATCACAGTTGAGTGACCTATCTTCCCTGCCATCCTTCTTTCAGAAGAAAGACATACCCCATCTCCTTCAATCCTCACTCTTCAGCATCTACTCTCCAGACCGGAAACTATTTGAAATGATTCTCTGTCCAAAAACATTAGCATAAGCTAATTCTTCCAACTTTGCTTGGATACTTTCCCAACATCATCATACTATTGTACTTTAGCTCTGTGACAAGATAAGCCAGATGCTTACGCAGTCCAATGCTGGGCTTTTTTATTATTTAGATACTCCCAGTGGCGAAGCTAAAGCTGGCTGGCTTTTATTTGGATAAAGGGGCAGATCATGACTCCAAGACAACCAAAGGGCTGTGGCATAATGAGAATGATGGTCTAGCCCATTTAAAAGTTTGCCTATGAAGATGGTGTTATGATATACAGATAAGGATTACTGAACCTGAATAACTGACGTGCCAAAGATTGACCTGAAATGTACTGTTGTAGATATCACACCTTAACGGCAGTTAAATAGTTACTAAACTTTTGTCAACTGCATAAACAATGGCAATTAGGCATCCAAAAGCCCTTAGGTAGCTTTGAAAATATCTTTGGAATTCCGCATGTTAGTTCACTCAACCGTAAATTCAATCCCAGGAATTTGCATAACTAATCCGGGGTGGGGGGTGTTGAAAGAATTATGGTTGATAAGTTCTTATTTGTGGGTGTCTATTATTGTTTTTTTGAGTAACTAAGAACTCTCTACTAAAAGATGGGCTGGACAATCAAGGCCAGGATTTTTCTCAAATATGAGTAGAGAAAGCAGGCTTTTGAAGCCTTACATGGGCACCTAAGTAAATGGCCGGGTTTTTCAGAAATGTTGAGCATTGACAAGCTTCCAAACAAGTCACTCAGGGTTTCTGCACCCTCTTCTGAAAGTCGTGTTACCCACCATTGTTAGAGAAAGATTCTTAGACTAATTTGTTAAGTGGTTTAGCCAGTATGGCAGTGGCGTTCAACCAGTCGTCATTTGTGAATCCCTAAAGAATTGCAATTGGAAGTGCAGACCCCTTTACAAATCTTAGTCTCCAGCCATCTGTGGACCACAGGTTGAAAACCAGTATGGCATTTCCCATGGTGCCTACATACACATTTTTGCTCCTCCAGCCTTAGTGGTGTCTGTCCCAACGAAAGCTACAGAACAGAAAGAGCTCCCTGAAAGGAGCAGTTCCAGTTAGCTAATACCCGCGTTCTTCACAACACTACTGAGATTCCCGTTCTTTGTCTTGTGACATGGCAGGCTCCCTGCCACAGCAGCTCGTGTACAAGCTTGACGTGGCTTTAAGGTTGGTATAATCTCATATTGACTTGTAGCCACTCCTGTTGGTACAAGGGCTTCTAAAAAGAGGAATAGCCATAGCAACTGGAAATACATGATTATCGTTTTAGAGCCCATGTTTTGAAACACCTGGCTCCCATTTTGTAATAAGAAAGGAACGTGATGGGCCAGCAAAGCACTGCACCACAACTCAGAGACAAGGCCAGTGGCTTTATATTTATAAAGCAATATAATAAGATGACTAGTGAGGTCTAGGGGGTTGAGGCAATGAACTTGGAGTTGAGAGGTCTGGGTTTCTAGTCTTGCAGTTCCTAATGACTTGTTGTCTACCCTTGAATGAATCATTGCTTCGTCTATTTAGATGGCGTCTGCCCCAAAGATCTTACAATCGCTCCCTAGTGTGTGCAAAACCTGATACAATGGAGTGTCTAAGTGCTACCATGATAAAACTGAATATGGGGTAAAGCAGCCTCCTGCTCAGATATGTAAATGACTTTCCAGGACAACACTACTGTAATCTGTGCGAAATTGTAAAGTGATGGGTTAGAAATAGTGAAGCAAATGCTAGCATTGCCCATGTCTGCAGCATGAACCCTCAGACAGATACATGCTGCTGCCGAGCTTCAGAGACACTGCACACTGGTGGTTCCTGTGGCCCAGCCTCCCCTCTCAGCAGGGACGAAGGCCTCCCACAATTGCCATGTATGGCAGGCACCCACTGGGTAAAATGCCACTGTCACCCCGCTAGGTGGAAAGGGTATTTCTGCCCCGTGAGTGACTGGCAGCTGATGGACACTGGCTTGGTGAGCAGCTCTGAAATGGGGCTCATGCTGGGCGGTGGGAGCTCGGGTAGACCTCAGAGCGACCACTAATACAAGAGGGACGGACACTCACTGGTCTCTCTTTCTCTCCCCTGCAGAAGCTGAGCTGGGCTGAAATAATGTCAGGGTGGGAGAGAGTGTGCAGGGGAGAGTTTAGGAAGCTCTTTTACTTGAATGCCACACCCAGAGCAGGGTGGCGTGAGAGTGGGGCATCTCCTCTCCTCCCCTGCTATGGACCCCTGCATGACGGGTCACTGAGGTCAGGCTGGCATTACCCTTGGTGTGCTACGGGTGTGGGGCGAGCGCACGCCTTCTAACGTAACATGGTGACAGGCTCTGGCTTAGCCTACACGCACACGGTGATGGTGGTGCACACTAAATAAGGCCTGCACCCACACCTGGCTGACAGTGGTGAAGATCTAACCATCATAGCCAGTGGGTGCACCCTAGTAGTAGTAGGGTGCCAATAAAATTCTCTCAGTGTCATTGCTTAAAGAGCGGGTGGGTGGAGGGCAGGCATCACAACCCGGGACCAGAAGCTTTGGTAAGACGAGGGTTAGACTGTGACCCTTTGCCCTCCCCACCCCCTACTTTAAGCATTGCTCAATGTAAGTGTTTTGGGTTCTATGACTTGCTGGTGCGCCATGCTACCGAACAGTCATTGCCACAATCAGTGCCTCTTCCCAGCTGTCGTGTGCAGGGAATGGTCCCATGCGAACAGAAAAACAACAGCAACGCCGGTTAGCAACTGCTTCGAAAAATGTTTCCTTTTATCTACTTGCACACAGTTTATACAAGAGCACTAAATCTGGACAAGTGCAACAGACTATAGGGCAATCAAGCCTAGCATAGTTTTATTATATTCCCAGGACTGCTGAGCGGCTATCTCTGGATGCCAAAGGCACTATCTGGTGTAATCACATTGCTGCGCTGCAATTATATGTGAATAACGCATTATAAAACATGTTGACAAGATGCCTGCTTCCAAGCAGCTCCCAAGAGTGGTCATTTTTTCAGATATTGTTGAGCACATGGAACTAAAATCAAATCCTTCAGTGGCCCACAAATGTAACATTGACATATACAATCAATAGGCTGCTACAGCGACAGAAAACTGCCTTACTGGAGATAAGGGGATAAATGCAAGGGAAAGATGGGCAGTGTTTTTGGTGAAGAAAATCAGATTGATGCATTAGTTATGACATAAGGCGATGAACTTGGTTGGCAGAGATTAAGGACACGCACAAGGTCACTAGACATAAAAATTTCATGCAGCAGCAGACAGGGCTGGCTAAATCGACACTCATTTTCGTCAATAAAAATGTTCACGTTAGCAGACAGGCTCGAGGATGATCAAAAGGTGAAAGAAGGAGGGTTGCAGGAGACAGCCAATAGAGCCATTGTCTCCCACAGAGTTTCTGTAGCCAGTGGCCGTTGTGTTGCGGGCCCAAAGGGGGAAAAGTGAGCAAAACGCAGGCACCTTGCTGTGCCTTTGCTCACACAAGCCCTTGCAGAGCTAGGGTTGCCAACTTTCTAATTCCCTGAAAACTGAACATCCCTTCCCCCAAGGCCCCGCTTCTTGCCCCACCCCTTGTTCCTCCCCCTCGCGTGTCGCTCTCTTTCCACCCCCGCCTTCCCCTGGGGCTCACCTACTGCCTGCAGAGCCAGGCTCAGAGGAGCTGACCCAGAGCCTGAGGGGCTGGGGTGGGGAAATCAGGGCACAGCAGGATGCGGGGGGGGAGACAGTTACACAAATCCCACCGACGGTGCCGGTACCTACGTTGGAGCCCGGTCTGTGAGCCAGCCAGTTCTCTCCGGCAGGCTGGAAGGGGTTGGGAAGAGCAGCAGCTGTTAAGCAGAGGTACCGGCTGCTGCTCTTCCCGTCTCCCCGTGGCAGAGACTCTTACTTCAGGTAACCAGACTTTTAGCTGACTGGATGCTGCCAGTTTCCCTTTTCGACCGGACGTTCTGGTTGAAAACTGGACACCTGGCAACCCTATGCAGAGTACATGTAGGCGTCCTAAAGTTGTGCTCCAGTACAAATGTGTGGGGGATAGGGATCATTAAACCCGAGGGGTGAAATCCAGCCATACTCAAGTCAATGGCAGAGCTCTCATTGACATAAATGGGGATGTGTGTATCAGGATTTCACTTTTACTGGTAGTTCTGCACACTGAGTGGTGGTGGTCAGATCGTCCGCACACCCTCTGTGCTAAGAGCTGGACACAGGAAGCCATTTGCAGTGTGCAGTTCTATCTCCTCTCAGTTGCCAGCAGGGGGGCTGTTCATGTTAATGAACTATCTACCTATGCACCTATCTACACTCTTGGAGCACGCTGCAGGACAGTGCCCTTCCTCACAAGCGTGCAAGGTATAAAGGAGGTGGGGGGCGTGACCAGAGACAGGGCAAGGCATGGCATGAAGTGAAATCTTTAAGATACTAATGATGCGCTTAGCCATGTGGTACGGTGGTGGGGTTTGCCTCAGGACCGTCCCACCAAATGTGGATGCACCCTAAGGCTCTGCAGAGAGGGTTGGACTTTGACGCAGAGACCCTGTACCTTTCCTGCTGTTCTGTCACCCACTGTACCGACCCCCTCCTTTTTTTGGTAGCACAGCTCAACTGAAACCACCCTCCTATGGACAACACTTGATGGGAACTGCCCCAGTAATTTGTATTGGGGAAGTTGTGGCTTGGCCTAAAACTACAGACACAGGTGTCCCATCTAGCCCTAGGCCCTGGCCTTCTCCTGCCTGCCACTGCTGTGTTCATCCCCTCTGCTTCACAGGGCACAGAGGACTGGGGGAGTATCAGCCCCCCATGAAGGCAGCGGCCCACACTCCTGTCCCATGTGGGTCAGGGGCCCTCTACGCTCAGAAGTCCAGCTGTGGGAGTGTGGCAGGGGGAAGCAGAACAAAGTTAGACGCTCACAAAGACTAGATGTGTCACCGCCAGGGGAAACATTCAACAGAGAAAGTGAACCAACTGGTGGGAGGGGAGGGAGGAGAGCTACACAGATGTCTAAAGATCAGCATTGTTGGTAAGCGTTAAAAGAGCATTGATTGTGGTGGCTTGTACACATGAGCCATTCAATTCCCTTTCCTGTCGCTCGCACCTGCAGCCCATTTACCATTCTTTCAACTCGTTAGCTTTTACAATGTATCTTGGCCTTTATTTGGCTTCATCCATTTCATCTCCCATTACGAGCCATCAGAGCACTTCACCTTTCAGTGTCTCAACATTTATTTGAATACAAGCCTGCATTTCATGCAATGGGAAGGTAAGATGTAGCCACACACGGCTGGTTGTAGCCACGCAAGGCTAGTAGTACCAAGGATTTTTCTCGGTCCGATATTTCTGACAGTCCTCTACAACCCTCTGGAACTTTTTATGATTCATTTCAGTTTCTTTCATACGCAGAGGGGATTTTGCATCAAAATATCCAACTGCCTCAAACTGACAACGCCATCTGCTCTTTGAGCCTTAAGTGTCTTGTTTTAGTTAATAATTAATCTGGCTAATTTTGTCAGCTCACTTACCTTTCCCACATCATTGAAAAAGCTCCTCTCTGCAGCGTAACTGAGGGAAATATTGTGGAGCTCACAATAAATTACATACACTAGTGGAAACAAGTGTTTCTCTTTGATAACAGAGTGATTGCCCCAGGTCAGCTCACCCCCTCAGTGGCTATAAGTTAAAGTTGAACAAAATTCACCTCAGCTACTTTGATTTCATGTCAAGTCTGCCAGAGGGAGCTCAAGAAACATGAGATGCGTTCCTTCTCCCTCACCCTGTAATTCCCTCAAAGCTAATGACATATGTTGGTGGTATGAGAGCAGTTGTGTGGGCCACTGGCTAGAGCTATGTCTCAGAAGACCTGGATTCTTCTCCATGATCTGCTGTGAGTTTTTGAACAAATATCTGCAGATCCATTTCCCCTCTCTAGATCGCAAGCTCACTGAGGCCAGAGCTGGCTTATGTGTTTGTACAGCACCTAGAATGATAGTCTCTCAGGCTATGTCTGCACTGCAGTCAGGTGGTGTGAGTGCAACATGTAGAGATGTACCTGAACTAGCTTTGATCTCGCTAGCATGAGTACCCATAACACTGAAGCCAAAGCAGCCGTGTGTACAAGCACACCTGAGACACTAGGTGTGTACTCAAGCCACATGTACTCAAGCGGCAGCTTCACGGCTATTAATACCAGAGTTTGCTAGGTTAAAGCAACTCAGGTATGTCCACATGTGCTGTGATCACACCTCCCACTTGCCTTGTAGACATACCCTTAATCCCAGGCGGGCACTCTCCGCGCTACCACACTACAACAGTCCTCTTGTTTTGCAGATATCTCCAGGTGGGTTGTAATTGGCCCCTGTGTATTGCCCATTCTCAAAATGCAACTTACATCACTCACGATCGAGCCGGAGCTACATCCCTTCCACACAAAGCCAATCTTAGCTCATAGTTAGTTAAAGTACATTTTACAGCAACTGAAAGCATTCCCCTTGGCAGCAGCATAGCGAGGTTGATGCTCAGTGGTTGTGAAAACCTCACCTGGCATGTACTTCTGCACCAGACACGGCCGCACAGATTGCTTATACAAACCAGCTGAGTTCAGCATAAGATCTTATCACGCTCTGCCAGGTATGGCTAAGGTTAGCTTTAAATAAAGTGTTTTACACACACGCTTGGTGGCTGAACAGTGTAATACAGGTTAGTATGCCATTACACCGGGAGTATGCCATTACACCCTGCACTGTTTCAAGCTAGAAGAGGCCCTGTCAGTTCGCCGAAGCGGAAATACCATGGCAGTTCAGCAAAGGATGGGATTGTGACATGGATGGATTTCTGGTCAGTATTTAGATTGAGCTTGATGCTGGAGGTTGATCATGGTAGATTAGAATGCAGGGACAGCGGAGAAAAGCAGGAGGGTTCAACATGACTTTGAGAAGAAAGCAAAATAACAGGGAAAGCTCTTCAGAATAATAAGCTATCTCTAGGGGTTTTTTGTTAAAACAAATATGGTGAGAAGTGATGGGATATTAGAATAGACCTGGAGCAGTGCGACTAGAAGACTAAACATCCGTCCTCTGTATGGGCTACATGGGCATGTAGACGTAAACAGGGCTATTAGCCAGCTTACTCCATCCCTGAGAGCAGGGTGGCTGAGGAATGGTAAGAAACAGGTGATGCCTTGACGCCGACTCATTGGCCAGAATAACTGAGCTAGTGCAGATGGAATCGTTGTTTGCTCTGGGGTACACACAAGTAGCAAATTACCACCTCCGGGGGAAACACAGCAAGCAGGGGAAGGATCCAGGTTCACAGAATCACAGGGTTGGAAGGGACCTCAGGAGACCATCTAGTCCAACCCCCTGCTCAAAGCAGGACCAATCCCCAATTTTTGGCCCAGATCCCTAAATGGCCCCCTCAAGGATTGAACTCACAACCCTGGGTTTAGCAGGCCAATGCTCAAACCACTGAGTGGCTAAGACCCACCAGCTTCCAGAGTTGCTCCTCAGGGGTGCAGTTTACACCCTGCCCCTTTCTCAGAGCTGTGTCTGGGCACAGTCCACTATTAGCAGCCAGCACTGCTTTGAAATGATGACCGATGGAATGACATCAGCACAGAAATAATATGAAGTCACCCACAAGACAGAAAAGCCTGCTTGCCGTGACTTTAAACATACTAAGGTTATGAATGAGTTAATGTACCTGAAACAGCAGCCCTCTTCTTCCTCCTGTTAGTGGTGTATCTCATTTCTTAAAAAACAGAGTGTCTGCAGTTGCAGATGGCTATTGTAATTGAACTGACTGCCATAAATAAGGTGGATGGATGCATGCAGACTAATGTGCTTCTCTAGGAGGCTTGGTTGTGGTCTACTGAAAAGAACAGCTGGCTGTCAACAACATATTTATCAGGAATTTAAAAGACAACAACAGCCACATAATCCAGCACATTTAATGATATAGTCGAATAATTGCTGTATAAATTGCTCCTTTTGATAAACTCATACATTTTGGGGCTGCAACTGTGATTTACTTTCCTGTCTGGGGAAATAAACAAGGAGTTGATGGCCTTGTGGTGATCAGGACTTGAAAACAATTGGTGGGAATAGTGTTTATCAATGCAGACTCCTGAGCAGTGAAAAACTCTGGCATCATGAACTTTTCCAGTGCAGCCCATATGGACATTCATAAGTCGGCCTTTGTGGTGCATGAGGACCTGCATAACAATGGAGTATTGTTGTACAAACATACTACCCTTTGTGATTGATGTACTCATGTGCTCTTGTAGGAAGGCAAATTATGGGCATGAAACCCACCAGTGACCCTGGGGAAATTAAGAAACCCCATTCTCTCAAAGCCAGTGATTACCTCTGGAATATCTTTAATGCCCGCCACCTTTGGGCAAACCAGACACCTGATTGCCTCCAAAACTTCCACCACCACTTCACCCACAGTCGACTTGCCTACATCAAACTTGTTGGCAATGGACCAGTAACAGCCTGGGGTAGCCAGCTTCCAGACAGCTATAGTAACCAGCTTCTGGACAGGCAAGGGTGACCTCATGCATGTGTCTCTATGCTGGATGGTTAGGGCAAGCTGCTCAGAGAGTTCCAGAAATGTAGCTTTCTTCATGTGAAAGTTCTGGATCTACTGTTGGTCATCCCAGGTCTGCATGATGGTGTGATCCACCAGTCTGTGCTCGTGTCCCTGCACCAGTCTATGGAGGGGGCCTCAGAGGCTGTACCGAGCTTCATTAGCCAGTGTGGGTCTGTCATGGCAGGGTACACCTTCGCCTCCTCTGCCCGCTCCTCCGGAACCTTTGGTAGGACAGACAATGCTGGCAAAATGTCCCTGAGTGCCTTGTGGGTGCTGTGCCAGTTTCCTGACAGGACTGAAAGCACAAGCAGAGAAGCTCTTCAAAAGGCCCCTCCTCCATGTTACTGGCTCTGGTAGCACAGACCAAAAGGAGCGCTCGGCAGGCTGTTCTGACAGGCTGTTCAAGCTTCCTGTAAGGTGCAGGGTGGGCAGGAAAGTTTTCCCACAGTGCACCACAGTCTTAGCGCTAGAGCGGCCACATTTCGGGAGGTCACTTGTGACTCTTGGATAGGGTTGATTTGACTTGGGTGTGGGTAAAAAAGTCTTATCGTAGAGTTAAATAGCAGTGTAGACGCTCACGCCCAGGGTTCCTTAACACGAGTCAGCTGACTCGAGTCCCACTAACCCTGGGCTTATATTGCAGTGTAGACAGACCCTTCGGTTCTTGCCAGAGCCAATATTTCAAAGCAGGATCCCAGGATTTACGCCCCCGAGGATTCTTCCTTGTCTTTTGCCCACTCCCCTCCTCTCTAGCAAGTGACTGCAGAGTTCCTTCCTGCAGCGCCTCTTGCTGGCTACTTCCTGGTTTTATACCAGCTCATTGTCACTTAGAGCTTATCAGCCCTGACTGTCCTCCCAGTGCAGCCTGTCACATGGTTAACTGACCCTTTTTACCTAGCCCGGTCTTACATGGGGTAGGCACCCCAATGCATGCCGCCATAAAAAAAAAAGGCATCTATGCCCCTGTACATACAGCGTAACAGAGTGTCACTATCCCAAAGTGCTTACACTCCAGCGAGACAAAGGGGAAACAGCATCATAGAGAAGTGACATGACTTGCTCAAGGTCACACAGCAATTCAGTGGCAGAGCCAGCAATAGAAATCAGGTAGCTTGCTTTGCAGCCCAGGTTCCCAATCCATTAGACCATGATGCCTCTCAAAGCATTGTTTATCAGATTCCAGAGAAGGGAACACTTCCACCAGAGGCAGAGAAATCCCCCCCACCACCACCACCCAATTAATCCATCAGTTAAAACACCAAAGGCTCCGCATTTCTGTTCCTTCAAACCTCTGGCCCCAGCTACCTTCAGTGTGCAACACCCTTGTATAAGCTGCTTCAAGGAAATAAAAATGTCATTGAAATAAATGACAGAAACAAAAGTTTATTTTTGTAGCTAAAGAGCTATTCCTTTCTGCTAACAGACCAGAGGGCTTGCTGCTCTAGGACGCCAGCCTGAACGGTGCTGAGCACCCACACCTACTTGAAATCAATGCGCATTGAAGGTGCTAAGCAGCACTTATCCCTGCAAGGATCAAGCCCTTAGACCAAATTCAATATTTGTGTTCACGCACATCAGTTTTGATATTGATTTGGGCGCAGAAGATCAATTCTGCAAATATCATCTGGAAATGGACTTGATTCTTGTTTACAGAAGAGGCAAAAAGCACCATAAGCAAGGAGCATGGTTCACAGAAATCACAGCACGGCTGATTCTAGCATCCAATGAAGAAGACAAATGCTGGACACCGCTCCTGATGATACAGTCCTCCTTTGTAAAGTGCTCGGAGAGCTATAGCTGAAAGATGCTGTAGAAGAGCTAGGTAGCATTATTATTATTAGGGCACTACAAGTTGGAGTTTAAAATTGTTTTGCTTTTAAAATTGTTTTATCTTTTGCAAAGAAAAACTATGCAACAATTCTCAATCATACACCCGGGGCAAGATTTTCAAATGAGTCCGACTGTGAATGTTGTTTCACTGAGGTGTATAAATGGAAACTGGGCTGTTTTGAAAATCTGGCCCTAATTATAAGCCATTGAAGAAGAAAAGAACAATCAAATATTTGTACTAGTAATCTGCTCAAAAACTCACTGCTGACTTGCCCCATAAAAACACAAAGCAAATCCATTCCATGACCTATTAGATGTCACAAAGGGCTACAAATGATTACATTTAGTTAATACAAAAATCAAAACGGTTAGAATTATTGGGATCCTAATAAATAATATGTTATTAATAGTATTAGTGGTATTCTATCATTAATATGTTTGAGAGGAAATAAATATTAACAGTAAGACTAATTGATATTGTTATTAGTCTGTATTACACTAGTGGCCAGAAGCCTCTAATTACTGCCCTTAGCCACAAGATAATATCTGAGATAATATCTTTTACTGACCAACTTCTGTGGGTGAAAGAGAGGAGTTTCCAAGCTTCACAGAGCTCTTCTTCAAGGTCAATTGTTGAATTACAACAATCCGTAACCCACTGACTTAGACTGAGGACCTATTAAGTGTCCCCTTCACCTTGAATGGGCTCTTGTGATGTGTCAACTTCTTATTGCTTCTACCCTTGTATTTAGCTGTGACATCCTGAGTATCTTTCCCAGACCTGAAGCAGAGCTCTGTGCAAGCTTAAAAGCTTGTCTCTTTCACCAACAGAAGTTGGTCCAGTAAAAAATATATTACCTCCCCCGTCTTGTGTCGCTAATGTCCTGGTACTAAACACGACTCTCACACCACTGCAAATACTAATCCAGGAAAGCACATAATCATATACTTCACTTTAGACATGTCAGAAGTTCCACTCAAATCAATGGCCCAGATTTGCAACAGACTCAGCACCTCTTGTCACCCCTTGAAAACTCTCAAATGCACAGAAGATCCATTTTTGACTTAATGTTACATCATGTAGCAGGTGAGCAAGGAAAATAAAAACATACGGAGACAACAACGAGTTTCCAAATCTCAGTTCACTAGTGTTGTTGAATGAGTCTCTAAGAGGGTATGTTTCTCCCTAAGGCAATCCCTTTATAAGCCTAGCAGGTGATGTTCATTTAGGTTGGGCGAGCAGGCCTATTCTCGGCATTAGTTTATAATAGCCTTTTTTCCTCCCCATCGGTAAACCTCAAATCACTTTACAAAGGACATGAGGTTCACTATACCCATTTTACAGATGCGGAAACTGAGGCACGGAGCAGGGCGGTGATGTGACTTGTTCAAGGTCACCTAGCAGGCCAGTAGCAGCTCCAGGAATGGAACTTAAGTCTCCCATGTCCAAATCCAATTTTCTAGCCACTAGGCAACACTGCTCTATCATCATATTATCCATGCACTGTCTTATTGTTTATTCTATGTATTGCGGTAGTGCTTAGATGCCCCACCCAGGGCTCAAGACCTCATCGTGATAGATGCTGTACACACATAATAAAAAAGAGACAGTCCTTGCCCCAAAGAGCTTACAACCTAAGTATATCATGAAAGACAACAGATGGATGTGACAAGATAACCAGGAGATAACTAGTGTAATAAACATTGGGCACAACATACAAAGTGCCTAGCCATCATCAAAAGTTTGTAGCCTTTATAGCATACATGAGTTTTAAGGGGACATTGGAAGGAGGATAGGGTAGCAGCCTTGTGGATTTGTCCATAGAGCTCCTCCTAAGCATAAGAGTGGGGATGGAAATGGAATCCTTCCTATATTTTAATTGCCAAGTTCATTTTAAATGTGCTGAAGGGTATGGGAGAAATTTTTTGTTATAAAGACAAACATATCTTCTATTTGTATTGTCATCTAGATAAAAGAAAAAGTGACAGAGAGGTATGGTGTATTGAAGACTGTGTTGGAATTGCAAGCTATCACTTGCTGCCTTGGTGAGCAGCCTGCTTTGTCTCTCTCTGCACTTGGTTTCTTAAGTGTCACTATTCTGAATTCTACGAAATAAAGTGGTGTTATGTTGCAAACTTCCAGCAAGAGTAGTTATGTTTGTATCTAACTTCTGTGTGTATGCCACAAACATAGCAAGAGGCACTGATGATGACCATAAAAGGAAGTGGGTGAAACCGGGGATGGTAGGTGTATGATTGAAAGAACAGCAGCAGATGTCAGGTTCTATGTGTGTGGCCTTAAGAGGATTAGCGCTTAACATAAGTCTCCATTTTGAACATGGATACCAAATCAACATAGGAATATTTGCATGATTGTGGGTCCCTCGTCTCTCTTTCAATGGTCTTACCACAGAGAAATTGCTATGTTTTGCAATGCAACGTCCTACTGGTTTTTAAAGCAATGCATAGGCCCTGCTACCGTGCAGGCAAATACCCGACTTAGTGGTACAAAATCTTAAAGATCTTGGCCCTAAATGTATGTTACCAGCAAGGCATTAGAATTAACAAGTCTAGCATGTTTGTGGCAAGCTAACACTTCCCTTTATTATTCAGTTGAACTAAGTTAAGTTTCCCGATAGTAAAAACTGTCACCCTGAAGACGATAATACAGGAAATCTCATGCCATGAAAAGGTACGTGCCACAGAAGAGACAGTACTGTGTTCTTTACTTAATTAACTATACATTTCTTCACTGTACGGTACATCAAGTCTGGTCATAAAAGTGGCAATATTAGAGCATGCATAAAGAACAAAGTGATTCAGGGAGATTGAAGAATCATTTATGGCAAATATACATGCCTTTGATAGTTTAATGGACTCCAAACAGATATTTTACTGTCATCCATAAAAATACCTAAGTAACTTATTTACTGTAACTGAGTGACATTGTCAGGGCCAGATGGTTGTGATGAAGCTATGCATATATGGACCACACGTAGTTTGTTTAAAGAGATTTTCTCTCGGGTGTGAAATACTGGCACATACCAAAACTTGCAGTTGCAGTAGTTTGAGTTCCATTATTTCTATGACATGTTGTTAGGTTATAAAATGGGTGGATGAACACAAGAATAATTTATGCAATTTAAGGAAAATCTAATTCGAATATCTCATTTCTCCATTAAATCTTCTACCCTGAACTCTTGAAAGACAAGACAATTGCAATGTAAATGTAACCAGCTACAGAAAATAAATAAAATAAAATGTAAAACGAAGATGGGAATACAAATTTAACTGATGTAATCTCCAAAGAGAACCAGCAATCAAAGTCTAATATCCTCTTGCACCAGATAATGACACATTAAGGTGAAGATAATAATATTTCTCTCCACACGATAGTCTTCAGCATAGTTAAACCCATGAATGAACTGATGAAGTGGGTTTTTTTTTTATATAAGCAAAGGTAATATGTCAAGGATTTTAAGTGAGGGGAAACAATTCTCAGCCCATTTAGTGTGAATTGGGCAGAGCAAAATATAGCTTTTTTATTATTATTTGTGTGACGATTAAATTGCCTGTAAAAAAAGTATAGCATCACCTTTAAATGTTGAAGAGCTTGGGAACCGTATGGAAGCTTTTTCTTCAATATGCCCTGATGGTAGTATAAGTATTAGCAAAAGTCCTACAGCTTGATTCTTTCACCCTTGCATTTTGTGTGGTCATTTACATCTGAGCAAAGTCGGTCCAAAATGCTATTGGATCCAAACTAACATTCGACATCCGCTTTGCACTAACTTTCCATGGTAATAATTCCCACCACAAAATGCCCTGTGCAAGAGATCCAGCCCTCCCGTTTTCCATACCACTGAACGGGTATCCTACTATCGTCAATGCTGGCTAGTGTTAAAGAAATGTTAGTGTACCCCATAGATATATTTTGTCTTCTCTAGCCGGAAGATGCATGTGTGTGAAACAATCAGAAGAAGCGCTATTAAACCGTAGAAGCTCTGAGATTAATATATTTACCCTGATGCTTCTAAATTGGGGGCAGAATACATTGTCTCTGATTTGGACCTTGGTCCTGCCTTAATTCCTTATTGGAAGAGACACAAGTCACATAGACTTTCCTAATCTAATACAGTAGTCTTATAGGTATATATGACATGTTTTTACAAAGCTGTTGAATGATTAAGTATAACCTGTTTCAGAGTAACAGCCACGTTAGTCTGTATTCGCAAAAAGAAAAGGAGTTCTTGTGGCACCTTAGAGACTAACCAATTTATTTGAGCATAAGCTTTCGTGAGCTACAGCTCACTTCATCCGATGAAGTGAGCTGTAGCTCACGAAAGCTTATGCTCAAATAAATTGGTTAGTCTCTAAGGTGGCACAAGTACTCCTTTTCTTTTTAAGTATAACCTGTAAAATAGAACGATGCTTACATTAGCTAGAAACTGTGCTAAACTTCAAAGTCAATGGAAGGATCAATATTTTCTTAAGGAGCAGTTTTTGAATAGGTTTGTTCTCTCCCAGCATCTCTTGTAATGCCTATACTGACTTCTAACCACCGTGTGTAGTTACAGCACATCCCATGCTGTGAAAATATATCAATATATCTCTTTCATCGGCATTTGCTGTGTGGCATCTGTTGCCTGGGAAATGGGGGAGGAGCACAGAGGTGGAGATAAATCCAACTTTAAAGTCATGGACAGGAGGAACTTTGGATTTAGCCAAAAAGATGGATGGAGATCATAAGAATTGCATGGGGGGTGAAGGATGGAGCCTGTTTAATGAAGTTATTTACCAAATCAACGTAATATAATATCACTGGATAAATTGCTTAAATGAAGGCATAAGACTGATACCACATGCTCAACATATCAATAACAACATTACTCCTGGAAATTCTGCGCTGATGACCTTTAAATGACAGATGGGTTTCCGACTTCTGCTAGTTATGCTCCTAAACTTTTTAAAAAACATTTTATAAGTAAAATCGTGTAACATATTTGCCAAATGGTTGTAGAAAAAGTCCATGAGGAATGTGGACCCAAACTTATAATTAATTGAAGCATCCTTCTAGCAAAAGCACTGCTAATTTCTCTTAGGAACATACTTGGTCTGTGGTAAAACAGTGACTATGTTAAAAAAACAACAAGGAAATGCACAAGAAATGTGGCAGATGGTTGTATCCTAATCTGCACATGAACTCTCTCTCAATTACAGAATTAGTTGCTTAGCATTTCAAAGTACATATTCATTTCCCACACTAACTGAGGGGTGGTATTGGGAACTACAGGATCTGGTTGAGAAGCTGAGTAATCTTCAATGCAGAGTTTTATGGCTGTTCCCCGCCAAAGTGAGTTAAAATCCGACAAAGACATTTTGCCAGATGGTAACTGGCAATGCAGTGTGCTGTGCTGCTTTTTCCAATCAACGAACGGTCAGGGGAGAAGGACAGCACAAAAATCTAGTAACTTGAGCAGTTGAGGTGAAATTTAACTCCTTTCCTAAAAGGACAAAACTCATCCTGATGCAGAAAGGACCGCGCAAACTCTACATGCTACAGAAGTCCCACGTAAGCCTTCCCAATAAGTAGGATTTCAATTCTGCATTGGCCTTCTGCACAGTGGTGAACTTCACCCAACAGTCCAAGATATTTAAGACACATTAAATTTCTATTGCACACACGCACGCACTCTGTAAAACTGCAAAACCTGGGTCCGAGGAGCCAGCCGCTTTATTATTATGAAAAGATTAAAAATGCCACAGCAACTTTTTGCTCTAGTTAATCATGTTTATTAAATTTTATTAGGTGCCTCTGAAGTAAAATGGCAGGAAATAATCTATAAAAAGTAATGTGCTCTTAAATACAGAGGCCACGCGTCTGAGCATAAAACGGCGACTGCATCTCTAATTTAGTGGAGCTAGTACGATTAAATATGATTCCATATGCAAAGTGAACATTTGGAGGGAAAACATGATGAATGCGCTTAGTACTATCAATCTAATTTGTATAACAAGCATTTTCATTGACAGTCATGTTTTCATTCAAAATGTGAAAAGATTACAAAGGAATAACTCAGTGTTATTAAAACCTGCTCCACATATTTATATCTGCACTCCGACTGCTGGTACCCCATGGCTTTACGGCTCTATTTGTCATTTAGACGACCCAGAAAAAACCCAAAACTATGACAACTTTTAATTAAATTGTTTAATTAGTAGTACACATCCATGCTGTGAAATATTAATTGTGGCAAATGAAAGTAAAATATTAGATATTTAGTTACTGATTGCATGCCATGTCAGCAAAACCACAGACATTAGCAGTTTATCTGTGACAAATTAATATTCATTAGCACTCTATTAACTTTCGTAACAACCTTGGAAAACATTATTTCCCCTTTCTGCTTGTAGTCATAACTTTAGATTGTGGATTTATTTTCTCTCTTATATTGCCACCATTTATTTTTTTCTAGGAAAGGCTTTATTATTTTTTCCCTTATAAATAGAGGGGGAAATAGGTTCATGTACAAACTTGGTCAGTAAATAAAATCCCTCAGGCTAAAAACTGGTTTATACTATTCACTAAAATGTGACTCTCCAATATCATTCAGTGAATTGTCAACTGTTAAATAACACACATGATCAGAAATCGGGACCCAAGACAACACTTATATAAACATAACTGGATTTTTTAAATATATACTAAAGAATGTACTTTTGCCCCAAATTTAAACCACTTTTAGACACTTGCAATATCGCAATGAATTTTTTTACAGAGATAAGGAAAGATATTAATGCTTGCTTCAGATGTTGGACTGGTTTTACTTCTACATCAAAATTTCTATTCAAGTTAATGGAGCTATGCCAGTTTACACCAGCTGAGGAACTTGCCCAATCCTGCATTTTGGGTGGACCTGGACTTCAGGATCGGGCCCATACAGAGCAGTATTTTTTATACCAATTTATTTTTATGGACTGATTTTTCTCAGTGCCCACAACTGAGGACAGATATTCAAAAGCGCTCAGCGTTGAGCAGCTATCACTGAGAACAAAAATGTAGGTCCCTGAATAGCAGCTGAGCTCTAATGAAAGTTTGGCTCCATCTGTAGGTGCTGAGAACTTTTAAAAATAGAGCTATAAATGTGGAGGGCCAGATTTTCAAAGATAGGCGCAGATGACGACACACATTTTTAAGACATGCCTCACTTTTGCAAGCATCATATGCGTGCAAATGGGTGTTTGTGCTATCATACGGTCAGTTAGGTTGTGATGGAATACTGGCTGAATTGTTAAAAAGCATGAGGGATGAAGACTGAAAGCCCTGTCAGAGGTAATAAAGAATATGTCTGAGACTGGAGAATTACCAGAAGACTTTACAACCTCACTGTGTATCCAAATCCCCCCAAAACAACCACCACTATTTGTTGTAAAGCCTACAGAACATTCAGAATAATATCTCATGCCTCTAAGATGAGTTTGCAAAGTTTTCCTTGTATTCAGTCTTGAACAACTGATAAGGAAATAAGTGAACAACAATACAGCTTCAAATGTGGACAGAACACGACAAACACTTTACGCATAGATTCCAAGGGCACAAGAAACCATTGTGTTCATCTAGCCTGATCTTCTGCATAACAAAGGCCAGAGAACTTCCGCAAAATAATTCCTAGAGCAGAGCTTTTAGTAAAAGATCCAATATTAATTTTAAAGTGTACAGTGATAGAGAATCCACCACAACCTTTTATTGGTAAGTTGTTCTAATGGTTAATTACTCATCGTTAAACAAAAATTATGCCTTATTTCCCGTCTGAATGTATCCAGCTTCAACTTTCAGCCATTGATAGTGTAATACCTTTCTCTGCCAGATGGAAGAGCCCATTATTAAATATTTGTTCTCCATGTAGGTACATTTAGATTGTAAAAACATCATCCCTTAACCTTCTCTTTGTTGAGCTAAGTAGATAGTGTTTGAGCTTCTGGACTCTAAGGCATGTTTTCTAATCCTTTAATCATTCTCATGACTCTTCTCTGAGCTTTCTGCAATTTATCAACGTATTTCTTGAATTATTGACACCAGAACTGGACACAGTCTTTCCAGCAGCAGAGTGTAGAGAGGTAAAATAACCTACTTACTTCTATTCAAGATTCCCCTGTTTATCCATCCACTGGGAGCTCATATTCATCTGATTATCTACCACGACACCCAAATCTTTTTCAGAGTCACTGCTTCCCAGAATAGAATCCCCCATCCTGTAAGAATGGTCTACATTCTTTGTTCCTAGATGTACACATTAACATTGAGCCATATTAAAACACATAGTTTGTCTGCCACCAGCTCATCAAATGATCCTGATAACACCACATCAGTGACTTGTATTCTTCATTATTTACCACTGCCCCAATTTTTGGGTCATCTGCAAACTTTATCAGCGATGATTTTATGTGTTATGCCAGGTCATTAATAATAGTTAAATAGTGTTGGGGCAAGAACCAATCCTTGTAGGGTCCCTCTAGAAATACACCTATTTGATGATAATGATGATTCCCCCTTTACAGTTAGCCAGATTTTAATCCATTTTATGGGTGCCATGTTAATTTGATACCTTTCTAGTTTTTAAAATCAAAATGTCTTGTGGTACCAAGTCAAATGCCTTACAGAAGTCTAGGTATATTACGTCAGCACTATTACCTTTCTCAGCCAAACTTATGATCTTAAAATTATATATAAAATTAGTTTAACAAGATTTGTTTTCCATGAGTGAACTTGAAGCTCATATTCAGCAGAAATTGGAGAAAGGGGGTGGGGAACAGTATGCTTCAGCAGAAATTGGAGAGAGGGGGTGGGGAACAGTATGCTTCTGTTTTATTGACTTCCAAAAGACATTTGATAGAATTTTCCATTACAAATTGCCCAACATATTAAGATCCATAGGGACTGATGGATATAAATTCTGAGTAATATAATAATTATACGGGAATAAGAAGGTAATTATAATAGGAGATGAAATGTAAACATAATAGAGATCAAGAGAGGAATGAGACAAGGATACATAAAGTCACTGACTTTATTCAACATATATAGTCAGTGTTTGAAGAAATTAATAAAAGAAACAAGAAAGTATTAAAATTAATGGGAAATTGGTGACTAACATTTGCTATGTAGATGACACAGTGCTGTTGGTTGATTAAGAAGAATGTCTGATTACGTTTGTAGACATTAGATATGAATACGGCAGAGAATATGATCTAGAGTTCAGTTGGACCAGGCAAACTGTGGTGGTATGCAAGGATCCTGGGAAAACTATGCAAGATTCCAATGAATGACATAGCTGTACAGCGAGAGAAATTATTGCATCATTACAAAAGATGGAAGATTGGATGCTGAAGTCAGCACTAGAATAGCAAGAAGAAAAGACAGGTTTCAGAGTAGTAGCCGTGTTAGTCTGTATCTGCAAAAAGAAAAGGAGGACTTGTGGCACCTTAGAGACTAACAAATTTATTTGAGCATAAGCTTTCGTGAGCTACAGCTCACTTCATTGGATGCATTCAGTGGAAAATACAGTGTGGAGATTTATATACACAGAGAACATGAAACAAAGGGTGTTACCATACACACTGTAAGGAGAGTGATCAGGTAAGGTGAGCTATTACCAGCAAAGGGGGGGGGAACCTTTTGTAGTGATAATCAAGGTGGGCCATTTCCAGCAGTTGACAAGAACGTCTGAGGAACAGCAGGGGGTGGGGTGGGGTGGGAGGAATAAACATGGCTTGAATAAAGTCTGGGAGTGGATGGGTCATTACACAAAGTAAAACTATTTCCCCATGTTTATTCCCCCCACCATTCCTCAGACATTCTTGCCAACTGCTGGAAATGGCCCATCTTGATTATCACTACAAAAGGTTTCCCCCCCGCCCCTCTCCTGCTGGTAATAGCTCACCTTACCTGATCACTCTCCTTACAGTGTGTATGGTAACACCCATTGTTTCATGTTCTCTGTGTATATAAAATCTCCCCACTGTATTTTCCACTGCATGCATCCGATTAAGTGAGCTGTAGCTCACGAAAGCTTATGCTCAAATAAAGAAGAAAAGAGACATTCTGGAAGAATAAACATCTGAAGACAAAATTCCATCTCATAAAAACTTATATTTGATCTGTGTTAAATTACAGCTGTTTGATTGTCCATGTTTCCAATAAAAGAAAGAAACTACAATCCTCTGACTTATGGTGTTATAGAAGAATTCTAGAAATATCATAGATAGATCACAACCAACAAAAATTATGGGAGATGATTGGAACTCAGCAAATGCTAGTCAGAGATCTTCTGAAAAGAAAGATTTGATTTGCAGGACCCCTCTTAAGGGGTTCAGTGGGTGATGCATGTTAATGGGCACTGAAAGAGAAAGCTGATGGCAGAAGAACATTAGGCAGTAAAAGATCTTGGATAGGAGACGTTATATCTTCGGTGAATCAAAAGGACAATTCCTCCACAAAGAGATTAGCTGAGGATCGTACAGAATGGGCTACCATGGTTGCAAACCTCCAGTAGTGGTGTTGACGCATAAAAAGGTCAGTTAGGTGTTGTGGCCAGTTTTAACAATGTTACAGAGCCCCTAGAGTTTTGGAGGACCATTTTATACACTGGTTGGGTATTTATGCACATCAGTTAGGTATTTACAAATGTATGCAAATCTAGTGGTGTTTGAGGGTGATGCACAAAGACAATCGCAGAGTGGCTGAGTGACGCCCCAAAGCATTCGGACCATGTGTCCTGAGCTTCCTTTGCCTGGAAGAGGCACAAAGAACCCTGTTTCTTGGCATTTCTGGGTTTACAATAACTCTTCAAACTAGTAGGCTTGTTTTAGCACAGACAGAAATGAAGTATTTTGAAAAGGCTAAATGCTGTCCAGGCATCTGGGGGAAGATGGCCAGAATAGTACAAAGGTGTCCTACAATATTCATATCGGGGTGGGGGAGAGGGAAGGATTCTCTTGGTACAGGCACTGTGAAGATAGCTGCGAGGCTGCCTTCTCAGGACCCCCTGGCGAGGTCTGGCAACAGGGCGTGCCTAGCATGCGTTTGGGGCAGGAGGGACACAGCAAACATCACTGCAGAGATTCCAGTCACTGCCATAGTCCTTGGGATAGCCTGGGGAAGCTACCATAACCCAGGTCCCTCAGGGCCTCTCCAACCCCCAGAGCAGCCCAGAATCAGGAGGGTACAAAGCCTCCTTTACCCCTAGTCCACTGGCTTGTGAGCTCTGCGCTGTGCCTCTTAGAGGTGCATTACAGAATCTCACCCCTGAACTGTCCAGTGAAAACTACAGCCATGCTTTACACAAAGCTTCACCTTCCTTCAGGCTGTGAATAAAATAAAACATGGTCAAAATATCTCCTAGAAAGCCTCCTCAGCAAATACACTGCAGTTCACCACTACCTACTCTTAGGTATGACATACTTTTCACCACATCTAGTGAATTTGAAACGTGTAAGGACCACAGATCTGCACATAGTTGGAAATGTTTGGATCCAACCAGCTGACTACCATCATCTCACAATACAATGGTCAATATTTCATATTACTGTCCATTTATAATAATGCTGTTACACTGCTGGGGTTGGGGCAGGAGGGACACAACAAACATCACTGCAGAGATTCCAGTCACAGAGATTCTCAGCCTTTGTCAGATCAGTTTCAGACTACTTAAACTCAGATCCCAGTGAAACTCAAAAGAAAAAAAATACTTTACAAAATTACATCTCCTCCAGTCCAGTGATTAGTTAGATTAATTGCATTGCCCATGAATTCCCTTAGAGATTTTTGGAGCAGAATATGTTTTCCATTTGCTGGTTAAAAGAGGTTAGAAAAATTATCAGTTTAAATTCAGTCCACATTCAAATAAGACACTAAAATGTGGGATTTCTTTTCTCATTTCTCATCTTTCAAGTTTTATGAAGAAACTTGTATGTAAAGCTCAGAGAGGAAAATGTAACACTAAAACTTTCTCTTCTGCCTTTCACCAGCCTCGGGGGTGGTGGTGGGGACCCTGTTACATCAGATTTTCTACTAAGCTGCAAATCTGTAGAACCGTGGTTATTCCAGCTCTATTGCACAGCAGTGAAATGTGGGCACGAAGGAACGCTGGAGAGTGGTGGATTGACATTTTTGATTCTCATTGACTTTGTCAGCTACTCCATATTCTGTGGCAGGACAAGATCAGATGAGGATATTCAAAGCTGAACTCAGCAACTGCCTCCATCAGCACTGGTTCAGTTTTGGTGGCTTTCTGGCTATGGATATGTAACCCTTCTGCCTGTCAGAGTTGGCAGCAACAAGGGCCGGGTTCAGTTTCTAGGGGTTCCATTCCAATAACACAATGCAAAACTGGCTCGAGCCCCCACCCAGTGACCTGGGACAAATATATACCACCCCCGCTGGGTGCCTCCAAGAGGCAATACTTCCCCTCTTGCAAGCACAGAGTCTGAGTATAGCAAAAAGCCTTTTAATAACAGAGAGAAACAACGTGGCATTATGTTGGGGAAACACCACCAACAGGATTCATAATACAACCCATGAGCAAAAAACCCACCCCAAGCAAATTGTGGCGTGTTCTTTCCCTTTGGTTCTTGAGTCCAGCAACCCAAAATCACCCGAAGTCCCAAAAGTCCAACGACCCAAAAGTCTCTGTCCCCGGTCAGGGCAGCCCCAGAGTTTGAAAGTTTATCTGCAGAGTTTTACCTCCCAACCTGGGTGGAGATGGGGGGCAGGGGCTAAGGGGCACCTTACGTGATCCAAAGCTGATGGCCCCACCTCTCCATGGGGCTCCACTCTGCCAGCCACCCCATGAGCTGCTTCAGGCATCCAACAAACTGCTCTGCTCCGCCAGCCGCTCTGCTCCACAAGCTGCTCTGCCAGCCATCCTGCAAACTGCTCCACCATATATCTTCAGGCTCCCCCACTACTTAACAACACTCAGTGATTTCAGCTCTTAGGAAGTTTAGCTCTTTTGTGATTTCAGCTTGTAGTAGGGGAGCCTCAGTGCTGGTGCACCATTAGACCAAAATGAATTCAGCTCAGCAGCCAAAAGTTAGACTCCTAATGGAATCAAAATTAGCTCTGATATTCTACAGTGGAGAGAGGAGGAAGTGCAATTAGCATGTAAGGCCCTCACCAGGGGGCCCATGCCACTAAGTATTAATATCTGTCTCCAGCCTCTCTCAATTCACAGAATTTTGGAACCCATGTCCCTTGCCTAGCGAGTGCTACTTAGTTGATGGTGAGTCCCTCCATCATAACAAAAGGCCAAGTACAGTTCCACTTGATTCCCATAATCAGGGTAATAACAATTTATTCTTCCTGCCCCAATAACAGAGACACTGGGGATCCCACAGCAGCCAAAGTGACCATTTGGGCAGCTATGGCCTCATTCTAGGCGGGGTGGGTGAGCCTATGCAAATGAGATCGGCCCCTGAAGTTCTTTTCCACAAGTTGCCACACCTCACCACCAGATGTCCTGGTGGAGCTTATCCTGACTCTGCTTACAGATATATTGTTAGGTTAGATGAGCAGGGATTTCCGAAGTGTGTTTACAGAGGAATGTCACTGCAGGGCTGGTGATTTTATGGCCACCAAAAGCTTTGGTAGCACAATAAGATCACTGGTGGTGGACATAAACTGAATATCCAGCAGGACCCCATTAAGGACCTAGCTAAATGTCAATCCAACTGACCCTTGATATCCAAGGAGGGTATGTCCCTTTGGTATTTGCCATGTTGATGATAATTATGATGATGAAAACCTTCTCTAATTGTCATCTACTATTTTCTAAACATTTAGTGACATTTTTAAACTTGCAGAATTATTAAACAAAGACAATGGAATTCTGGGTGTATTACCAGCCATGTCCATGTTAAAAGAGTCGCAGTGGTTTACCTAAACTGATCTAAAATTGATCTAGTTAGACCAGTGCAAATCCTTAATACAGATACACAGAGCGTTCTCCTGTACAAGACAGTTACAATTGGTTAATAGGGTGGCCTAGGGGTATATGATTTCAGGTTATGAGTGTTAGGGAGCTTATTCCTTCACCCACTTACTTCCCTGGTCCTTCTCGCGTGAACAGAGAGCAACAATACCCGAAGTCCAAAGGTGCAAACAATTCAATGTTTATTGGGGTGAACTTCCAGCAAGCATGATTCCAGTTTCCTTCCTTAGTGTCCCCCTTCCCAGCTCTGACACCACAGAGCCTTACCTGTGTCCTTGTTCCCATTCCCCCGCCCTTAGCAAAACATGATTCCAATTCCCCACCCTCATTCCCTGTTCCCATTTCCCCCCTTAGCAAAACATGATTCCAATTTCTCCAACCCCATTCCCTGTTCCCATCTCCCCCACACACCCACCCACTTCCTGATTGACTGCAGACTATATAGTAAAACTTGAGTTCTGCTTAGCTATACCTTAACCAATCATTTTACTGAAATTTAACTAACCAATCCTAACATATTGTAACATGATTATGTACCCAATTATATCCCACCACCTCAATTAGTTTACACCCAGCAAAATTAATTATACAGCAGACAGAAACAATCACAGAACCAGACAGAGATTATACAGACAAACAATAGCAAAGGGGGAACTATAATGACAAAACAATACAGAAGTGAGGATTTCACATCCCAGCTATTGATAAGTGAGTTCTTGCCAGACAGGATGCTATCAAACTAAGTTTCCTTTTACATCTTCTAGGCACTTCCCTTTCTCTGGAGGCGATGGGCATTATCAGGACAGGATTGTATTCCTAACAGCCCAATAGCATCTGATTTCAATGTGACTAGTTTGTGAGGAGGTGACCGGTCGCTTCCCAGCTTATGGCTGCCTCTGCTGCTTAGCCAAAGGCCTTAGCCTAAGAACAGGGCCTCAGACTGTCACAGTAAGAGAAAAAAGAAAAGGAGTACTTGTGGCACCTTAGCGATTAACCAATTTATTTGAGCATAAGCTTTCGTGAGCTACAGCTCACTTCATCGGATGCATTCAGTGGAAAATACAGTGAGAAGATGTATATACACAGAGAACATGAAACAATGGGTGTTACCATACACACTGTAAGGAGAGTGATCACTTAAGATGAGCTAATACCAGCAGGAGAGCGAGGGAGGGCCGGGGAGAGAAAACCTTTTGTGGTGATAATCAAGGTGGGCCATTTCCAGCAGTTGACAAGAATGTCTGAGGAACACGGGGGGGGTTGGAGAAACATGGGGAAAGTTTTACTTTGTGTAATGACCCATCCACTGCCAGTCTCTATTCAAGCCTAAGTTAATTGTATCCAGTTTGCAAATTAATTCCAATTCCACTGAATGCAGCCGATGAAGTGAGCTGTAGCTCACGAAAGCTTATGCTCAAATAAATTTGTTAGTCTCTAAGGTGCCACAAGTACTCCTTTTCTTTTTGCAAATACAGACTAACACGGCTGCTACTCTGAAACCTGACAGTAAGAAAAGGCTCTTACACTGGCAGACAGTGATTTTGATTCTTTCTTTTATATCTCTATAACTAGCCAAGTGATAAGAATATACCTAAATTAGAGTATAGACCTTTACAGACAGGCCTGAATATCTATATCCTAAAAAAGAGTTTGAATTTCTAGGTAAGTGGAGCAAAGGAAAGAGAACTTTAAATCTAAAGTTATGCTTTAGCCAAATACAAGTTATTGGACTCAATATAGGGGTTACATGTTTAAATTCTCTGGGCTATACTATGCAAGAGGTCAAAATAGATGATCTAATGGTTACTTCTGGCCTTAAAAAGAATCTATGAATATGAGTAAAGTGTGAATGTAAAGTCTTATTTCTGTGTATGTTTAATTTAAACCTGTTTCCAGGAAATTCATCTGAAATAAGACTATCCACACGAGGGCTTACAACAATTTAAATATCATAATGTTTTAAACCTAATTTAAGTTAAACACGATACAAGTTTCCCATGTAGACAAGCTCCGTTCCTAAAGGAGTGGTTCTTGTATGAGAAAGCAAGGATGTAACCAGGTTACATTCGGGTTTTGTAAGAGGTTAACTAGATCTAGTTTTAATTAGTTCAGTTAAATTGCTGCAACTTTTCCAGTATAGACAAGGCCGCTTCTTTTTTCTTTCCTCCTTTGCAAGGAGAAAAAAAATCATGGATTTTGGTTTCAGCTGCTGCTCTACAAGTGCTGTTCCCGATGTGGGGAGAGAGGGGAAGGTGGGGAGGGAAAAAAGGTCAGAGAGAATAGAAAACTAGCCAGTCATTTCTAAGGTAAAGCAATGAAGAAACCGTCATGACCATTATTCAACTAATCAGGGATAACGCCAGTGACCTCATTCTGTCAGCATATATGTACGACCATGACCGCTTCTTTTATCAGGAACAATGTGATGCGACAGTGCAGCTGTTATTTCTGTGTAGATAAGAACACTTTCCCCCCCAACATACCCGTGAACAGTGATGCCTGCTTGTAGCTTTCCCTGTCATCTCACATTTCTCATGTCTGACACATTTGGAATCCAGTCCTAATAAAGAATTTGTTTGAAAACCCTTGTAAAGTTTCATGGGCTCCTTTCACTAATGGGAAATAATTGACAGTGGTTGGATGTAGTGTTAGTTTGAGGCACTGGCTCTCCTGCTCGGTTAATGCAGGATAGACGGTGAACTTGGTTTTATGGCAGTTCAGCTGTGAGACTTTCATGCAGGGTAATCCAATTGTTAACTGCTCAGATAATTGAACTGACTTGAAGCTGCATTATACTGGTTCATAGTTCCTGACTTACACTGCCAGCAGGATTAATACATTTTAAGGACAGAAAGAGCCATTAAGATCATCCAGACTGACCTCTTGCACAACAGAGGCCAAAGAACCATAGCTAATTGAATTTCTGCATCAAGCCCATAACTTGTGCTTGAGCTATAGAACGTCCTTTATAAGGATGGTCAGTCTTGATTTAAAGACTTCAGGTGATGGAGCATTCATCAGATCATTAGCTAAGCTGTTCCAATGGTTAATTACTCTCACTGTTAAAAATATGCACTGTTTTTTTCTTGTCTGAATTGGTCTAGCTTAGTCTTCCACCCACTGGATCTCATTATGTCTTTTTTCTGCTAGATTAAAGAGCCACCTACTATCAAAAATCTCTTCCCCGTGTTGATAGTTGTAGACAAAGATCAAGATGCCGCTTAACCTTCTCTTAGATAAACTAAATGGATTGAGCTTCTTAAATCTCTCATTATAAACCATGTTTTCTCGACCTTGAATCATTCTTGTCATTTTCTGACCCCTTTCAATTTTTCAGTATCCTTTTTGAAGTGCAGATGGACAAAGTATTCCAGTAATCATCTCACTAATGCCATATACAGAAGTAATACCATCTCCCTATTCATACTTCATATTCCCCCCACTCATACAGCCAAAGATCATGTTCACCCACCTAGTTACAGCATCATACTGAGAGTGCACGTTCAATTGGTTATCTACTGTGACCTCAGTCATTTTCAGAATCTCTGCTTTCCAAGATTAAGACTCTCATTTGATGTAACCTACATTTTTTTTTATCCTAGACCTATGACATTGTATGTGGCTGTATTAAAATGCTTGTTGTTTAAATGAGTCCACATTACTAAGTAAAATTTGCAGACGACAAAATTGGTGGAATAGTGAATAAGGATGGGGACAGTCTGTATATAGTTGACCTGTTCCCATACTTATTTACAGTGCTACCAGCATCGCCTATACAATGGATATCACTGACCAATCAGAAGCAAACTGGCTTGCCCTTCTCTATCCCAAACATAAACTGCTTTTTGTCATTTTCAAGGCCCTCCATGGTCAATCCCACCCTCCCTACCTCTTCTGTCTCATTTGCTATTGAGCTGTTGACATTCACCTCTGATCAGCCCTCAGTGCTAGCCTTCAGTGCCCACTTGATGAATTCTCAAAGAAGGGCCTTCAGACTCTCTCCCCTGCTGCCCATCACACTTAGGAGGATCTGTCCAAAAACATCAGCAAAGTTACCTCATTATCTACCTTCAGATCCCTCCTCAAGACTCTCCTTTGCTGTGATGCCTACAAAAACCAGGCAACTGGTGTGCTGAGACCACATCTACTCATGGTGACCACTGTCTCCTTGTACCACCCCACCTTGAAGCCATTTGTCACCTGGGCTTTAGATTCTGGATCTGCATTCCGAATAGAACTTTCCTCATTGACCACATCTCTAGAATCTTGCTCTAATTTTCCACTGGAGCTTTGGTATAAATTGGTTGTTTGGAATCTTTTATTTACGTGCATGCACTGATGTATTCAGGCTTTTTTATTCCTTTTATGCCTACCCCCAAAAAGTAATGTGCTCCCAACACCCCATCCCATGAAATTAATAGCAACAACACCCCACTTGGAAAACAATTAAAGAGAGCTTTAAAGGACATTTAGGCCCAGGAAATGGGAAAGGAAAGCTACTGGAAAAGTCAGAACCTTCAGTTGCTGCTACTTTGATTTCAAAACCATGCACAGTGTGTTAACGAACAGGTTTCCAATTTTACATATTTAATTACTGAGCAAGAATTTGGGTAGCATATTTTAAAACACTGGGGCAGGGTGAAGAAGAAACAGTGAATATTCAGGCCCTGTGGATTGCTGGCAATGTTTGTTCTGAGTAATGCATTAAGTGGAAACTGAAAATTGAGGCAAGATTTCCATATTGCATAATGAGCATCCAGGCAAGAAGTGCATTGCTGCTTTTTAGGGCTATGGCCATTACACTTTAATGCCCGGTATGCAATTTAAATTATATAATGATGATCCAGGAATAAGTGGAGCAGAACCACGCTGAAGTGGATGAAACTTTTTTGGGAGCTATAGATAGAATACGACTTGGGGGAGGGGGAGACAGAGAACTAGAAAGGCAAACTCAAGTAGTGCAATTTGAAGAGGCAAGGAAGATATTTAAGGATTCTGGAAGGAAAGTAGTTTTCCATGGAAATGACTCAGGTAAATCAGAGAAGATTGGGGAAGCTAAGACATGTATGTAAAAGGGGATAGGTTGGAAGGATCTTCAGTGTGGATGCAGAAGTACCAAATGATATGTGTGGAGGGAGAACTTAGCATCCAGACTGATGAGGGTGAAGGAGGTTGGGAAGATGATAGATAGCAACTCAGTGGGAGGTAGAAGAATGATGGTTCAGACTTAAAAGGAGGAGACAGAGGGGCAGGAGGAACACTAGTAAAAGGAAAGTTTCAGGTCACCACAGTCAAACCAGACTGTAGGGAGAAGAAGACACTTTTGTAGGAAAAGGATCTGACACATCAGTCAGAGAGAGAGAAAACACAGGATTCATTAAGGACAAGGAGGTGAAGGAACCAGGACACAGAGAAATTAGGAATGGTCCCACACCTGGTTAGCTGTTGGAATTAAGGCAACATTTCAGACAACTAATGCACCATGGCCAGTATTTTCAAAAACTAGGAGGCTAAAATCAGGCTCCATACTAGGGTGACCAGACAGCAAGTTTGAAAAATCGGGACAAGGGGTGGGAGGCAATAGGTGCGTATATAAGACAGAGCCCCAAATATTGAGACTGTCCCTATAAAATCGGGACATCTGGTCACCCTACTCCTTACTCCATATGTAAGTGCAGCTTTTCAGCACTGCTCAATGCCCAGTGGCTATCATTGAAAACAGTGGGTGCAGCTGCGTGGTGAACACTGATGGAAACCTGGCCACTTCATTTAGGATCCCAAATGTAGCTGCCAGGTGCTGATACTTTTTTGAAAATCTGGCCTTTGGGCCCCTCCATATATGGTCTGAGTTTCAATAGCAGCCATTGGACGCTCAGTAGGATTAAGAAAAGGAGTACTTGTGGCGCCTTAGAGACTAACAAATTTATTTGAGCATAAGCTTTCGTGAGCTCCAGCTCACTTCATCGTATGCACTCACGAAAGCTTATGCTCAAATAAATTTGTTAGTCTCTAAGGTGCCACAAGTCCTCCTTTCCTTTTTGCGTACGCAGTCTAACACGGCTGCTACTCTGACACCTGTCAGTAGGATTAGGAGCTTCTCATCAGGATCCCCCACAGAGGCAGTCAGGGCCAACGCAAGGACAAACCTGAGGCTCGGAGCAGCGGAGGAATTCATAGTCACTTCCAGGCCTGGGTCAATACCGAAGGTCAAAGTTCAATTCAGGTTTCAGTATCCAAGTCTGGAGGCAAAGTCTTAATCAAGCCAACATCAAGCGAGGAATTCAAGAGCAGGAACAGTCATGACACCTGTAGAAGATCCACACTGCTACCTGCACACTTTCTGGAATGCCCTGGTGTTTATACAGGGCAGGGAGGCAATAGGAGCCATGGTATTGCTGCCCCTTACACCCTTGAGGTGGAACTTCCCATGGTCTGTGTCCCCAGTGGGTCATGGAAAATGGAGCATAGCATAGCTTAGTTACAGCTGCTGGGTGGCAGCCTGGAGATGCCAACTACCTGGTAGCACTACAGGCCTGGGTTCTCAACCGTTGGGGCTTTATGCTTCTGCATCACAGCTTGATACAGAAATTGTTGGGTGAGGTTCTATATCTTGTGCTAGAGAAGAGGTCACACTATATGATCAGAATGGCCTGAAAAGCTATGACAAATGAGGGCACTTATTTAGATGCTGAAACATGAACTTAGGAGCCTACAGTTAAGCACAGTTTTGAAAATCTTGGCTCATGTAACCAGAGGCTGAAATTACCGGTTACAAATGGGTGCATATACTTACACACACACAGGAATTCTGAATTCTGAATTTTGTTGTTGGATTAACATTGAGGGCTAAATTCATGAAGAAACTTAGGCAGGGTGATGCTGAACATCAGGTGCCCAACTGACAGGTGTCTGGAAAAATCACCAGGATTCACAAAGCCTGAGTTTAGAGCCTTGGTGCCTTATACAATGAATGGGAGGAGACAGACACCTCATAGAGTGGGATTCACAGAAGTCAGCAAGCTATAGGCTCCTTGCATAAACTAGCCAATGGGAGCTGCCAAGCTGAGGGGAGTGTGCTAAGCCCTGCCCTTCTCTCAGAGATAGACTCCTTCCTCTGCCTGGGAGTCTCAGTTGCAAATCTTCTCTCGGCACTAGGTGCTACTGCTGTTTTAGCAAGAAACGGAGGGTACTGTCTCTTATCCTCTCCATTGGTTGGGATGCTCATCTGGGATGTGGGAGCCCCACCTCCACCCAAGGGGGAAGGAGGGATTTGAGCTGAAGTCTGCCACCAAGGAGTGAGTGCCTTACCACTGAGCAATGGGACATTCTAGCTTGGAGCTCCCTCAGTCTCTTCTGAGAAAGCTGTCCCACCGTGGATTAAATAATAAAAAGAATAATGAAAGAATCATGCAAACAACTCTATGGCCTGTTTAGAGCGCTCCCCTTGGCAGTATGAAATCCAAGCTCCAGTCACCCTTCTCCAATTACTTTTTTTTAAAAATTAGTTCTCCACAGTGGAATAGCTTCAACAGGATAGACTAAGGGTACCTATCTCCAACCCCATCAGAGTATCCCATGGTCCCATGGTTAGGGCATGCACCTCTGATGTGGTAAAACCCAGTTCAAATTCCTTCTTCCCCCCTCAGGTAGAGTGGGCACTCCCACATCCTCGGTAAGTGCTAGTCACTGGGCTAGATGCTATGAGGGAGAACCGTCTTGTCCTCCCCCTTGGTGTTTAGTGAAGCCTCTCTATGAGGGCCCAACCTGGTAGGTGAGCTCTGAGCATGCTCACTGGATCAGCCTCTGCAGGTGAGTTAGGCACCTACCTTCCCCTGGTTTGTGCTTAGTGGTGGAGCTTAGGCAACTGGCCGCCCGGCATGGGGCTGTACTGCACATCCTCAGAAGCAGAATCATAGGTAACTAGGGAGCTTTTACCGCAAAAATGTAGGTGCTGAAAAAGTTTGTGTGGCGACAGAGTTTGGGAGCAGCTGAGCACAGGCTTTGTGAATCCCAGTGGGACCCAATTCTGGGAGCTAGGCACCTAACATGTCACTTAGGTACCTAAGTCCTTTTGTGAATCTAGCCCTGAGAGGCTATGTAATCAATTTTGAATATCACTGAGTTATGACCAAAGTCCTGTCCGGTGTATCCTAAAGAAATGACTTAAAAATTCACTTAAATTCTCCCACATTTGAGAGGCAGTTTTTATGTTGCATCCAGATTCCTAAGGAGACTTGTTTGAGTGAACTAATTAAACATTGATGTCTGCAAAGGATTCTACGAGCAGTGCTTTAGAAAGCATTTGGCTTTGTGATAAGATTTGGTTACCTGATAACCCTGAAACCTCTAGTTATGTTACAATATTTATAAATGGAGGAGACATTTACAGCCTCATAAAAGCTTGTGTTTATTGGGATCAAATTGCAATTTTGTGCTGAAACTTTAATATGTGGCTTAACCTTTCTTGTAACTTTGTTATAGGAAAGTTTACAGCTTATGAGGATGAATGGATAATGTCAAAAAGGCTGGCAAAAGCCAAATGACATGAATAAAGTGTCACAGGAAAAGGCACTTTCAGACAACGCTGCCTAAGCTGTAGCTTGGCCTTGGTTCCCGGGTGATCCAGCCTGACGGGACAGGTTAAAATGGCAGAGTGATGTGTATGCGGTTTGGAGAATAAGCTGTGCTGGACTGACTGAGACCTCTGAGGTGATGCAAGTTGTCTCCCTCTTTTTCGCAATTCTGGATGGAACAGCAGGAACTCCTTCCCACCTCCACTTGCTTATCAGGAGCCTCCATACTCAGCTCTATCAACTCCATCTACAAACACATACTCTCCCCAAGTCTGAACACATGGCTTGTTCTGCCTCCCTTCCCCAAACCACTATCATTTGGCACTCCCCCAGCTGGCATGCCTTAGGAGTTTAAGATATCTTGATCGTTTTCTTAATTGGATTGATTCATACTGGGGTTCTGATTGCTTAGCACAAGCCCTGCTGAGTCACAGCAGGAGAGAATGTCCGATGTACATATGGGAGATAGGTGCCCGACCCCCACTAAAATTCAGGGGGAGTTGGGCACCTAACTGTTCTTTGTATCTTCGAGAATGACCACTTCATATGCCTCAAACAGGTTTTAGCCAGGAATTCAACCCCTTTAAAACAAAGCAATGAACATGCCATGACAATAGGAGGTTGATCTCTAAGACAGATAACTGCAAAAGTTTGTTTCCTTCAACGCACATTGTAGGCCCTATAGTAATATAGAAAATGTATACACTTTAATTTGCTATATTTTAATGATTATATTAATGGGATTTAATAAGTAGCTTTTCAAGCAGCTTGACTTTGAGCTCTGATAGAGCAAAAAAATTTTTTTACAGTTTCCCTGGCAGGGCAACAGTTCTGTAATTTCTTACTGTGGTCGTGACGTCTTGTAGGCCTTGAGAAAGTGCAAGCATCAGCTGTGTGAATGGGTAAGGAATAATTTTTCTAAATCAAAGGACAATGAGTCATAAATTATGACCAGGAAAGTGGCCAGGCCCTGAGGTAAAAGAAGCCATTTAGGAGCCCCATCTGTTGACCCAGACAAGAGAGTTGAGATTGTGTTGGTGGCTCCATCATCTCCTGTTATTCCCCTATTTTTGCTTGCTTGGTTAAAAACAAGCAGAATTGTGGATGTGACAAAGAACCAGTGCCCTAGAAAGGAGGGCCCCAAGAGTGGCCCAAAGATCAGACTGACCTCATTTGACCAGGGCTGGACAATGCACTTGGAGTGCAAATCTGTGATCCCCTGATTTGATCAGAAGATTGCAGGGGAGGTCCTGTGGGAGGAAACCAGCCTGTGTTTCACCCTGAGAAGACCAGGTAAATGAGGAAGAAGTGTGCTTTTCAGAAGGTCACTACAGAACTAACCAGATGGTTGAGATTTCTGCTTTCCCTTCCAAGGAAAGTTGATGGGAGGATGATGCCCACTAATATACTGGTACCTAAACCACAAGACATCACCTTCTTCCCTTCACTTCAGTTCCTGACTGACTATGATGATCCACAGACCAAGCAAGTCAAAAAGCAGATCCTTTTTCTTTTCCTAAGTAAACAACTTATTTTTGTCTCCTTAATATGATATCTGAATATCTGTGCAGAGAAGTCTGCCAGGAAAAGAAAAAAAAAACTTTTCCTAGCCTTCTTAAATATGGAAGTGTGTGTCTGGCCGGAATAGCGGATGTATATAAGCCCATAGTACAAGCTATCTTTGGGCATCAATTAATCTAGGTTTAAATTAATGAATGGCATGTAGAAAGTGAATAGGGGAGTATTATTTACTCCTTCACATAACACAAAAACTAGGGGTGACCTAATGAAATGAATAGGCAGCAGGTTTAAAACAAATAAAAGGAAATGCTTCTTCACACAATGCACAGTCAACCTGTGGCATTCATTGCCATGGAATGTTGAGAAGGCCAAAAGTATAACTGGGTCCAAGAAATAATTGGTTAAATTCATGGAGATTAGGTCCATCAGTGGCTCTTAAGATGGTCAGGGAGGCATTCCCATGCACCAGGTATCCTTAAACCTCCACTGCCAGGACCTGGGACTGGACAACAGGGGATGGATCACTCAAAATGGTTGTGTTGTGTTCATTCCCTCTCAGGCATCTAGCACTGACCACTATCAGAAGACAGGATACTGGGCTAGATGGAACAGTGGTCTGACCCCGTATGGCCATTCTTACATCAAAGCAAACCTTACCATACATCAGTAGAGGTCACCCACAGTAAAGATTCCAACCTTTCCCATTGTTACCACAAAAGAAAGTGTAAGCTGCTAAGTAAACTGCATAGAGATAGAAATACTAAGTCAGTCAACCAATCATTGGTGTTACAGAATCATAGAAATGTAAGGCTGGAAGACACCTTGAGCGGTTATCTAGTTGAGCCTTCCCCACCCCTCCATGCTGAGGTAGGACCAAGTATACCTGGACTATCCTAGACAAGTGTTTGTTTAACCTGTTTGTAAAATCCTTCAATGACAGGGATTCTATAGTCTCACTTGGAAGCCTAGTCCAGTGCTTAACTACCTTTATAGTTCACATTTCCCACCTAATATCTAACATAAATCTCCCTTGCTTCAGATTAAGCCAATTATGTCTTATGGACATGGAGAACAATTGATCACCATCCTCTTTGTAATAGTTCTTAACATATTTGAAGATTTATCAGGCCCACCTTTAGTCTTTTCTCAAAACTAAACATCTGTGGTTTTTTTAACCTTCCCTCACAGGTCAGGTTTTCTAAACCTTTGATCATTTTTGTTGCTTTCCTCTGGACTCTCTCTAGTTTGTCCACATGTTTCTTAAAGTATGGAACCCAAAACTGGACACAGTTCTCCAGCTGAGGCCTCACCAGCACTAAGTAGAGTAGAACAGTTACCTCCTGTGTCTTACATACAACACACCTGTTAATACAAGCCAGAATGATATTAGCCTTTTAAAACTGCTTTTTATTGTTGACTCATATTCTATTTGGGTTCCAATATAACTGCCAGGTCCTTTTTAGCAGTCCTACCACTTAGCCAGTTATTCCCCATTTTGTTGTGCATTTGACTTTTCCTGGCTAGCTGAAGTACTTTGCACTTGCTTTATTCAATTTCGTCTTCATGATTTCAGACAAATTCTCCAATTTGTGAAGGTAAATTTGAATTCTAATCCTGTCCTCCAAAGTGCTTGCAACCTCTTCCAGGTTGGTGTCATCTATATACTTTATAATCATACTGTGGTGGATTAGTGGTGGTCCCTCTCCCCCAGAGTCAGTGGGAGGCCACTCCTCCTCACGACATCACTGGGTATTTCCCACAGTCAGGAAATTAGCGGAGCACTACCCCGAGTCTATGGCTCTGGCCTGCAGAGCTGCAATCAGTTATGAGCCTCAGCCTGCAGTCAGGGCATGGCAGCAAAGAGTCTATGGCTCTGGCCTGTACTCAGGGCAGAGCAGCAAGAGGGTTGGGTGTTCCAGCTCCAGCAGACGGCTGAGAAACACAACACGCTGACCGGGTCTCTGGCAGCAATACAGCCAGACGAGGGTTGGCTGCCCCGGGCCACTGCCATCCACCTTCAGTTTCACTACTAATTCCTCCCTGTTGGCCAGAATCAAGTCTAAAATGGCCGCCCCTAGTTACTTCCTCTACTATCTGTAGCCAGAAATTTTCCCATTACAGTCCATGTTAACTTTGTGATTTGATTACTGATTGTGGTCATGCAAATTATTTAATCAACTGTTGATCTCAGATTGTTTTCTTTTAATTAAACATTATTATTAACTCCTTGATTTCAGTAACTTGATTTACATTGTAACCTCAATCGAATTTTCATATTGTTTAGTACTTTAGGGAACTATAATATATTAGTTAATCGAATAGTCATTTATGCTTTTGAATAAAAGCCATACAAACACACCAAATTAATTTTCTCTGATGAAATGGTGATGAGGTAAGAACAACCTTAATTATAGGAACTTTAGTGAAACATTAATAAATATTTGACTCAGTCTCTGATACCGTATTATTGCTAAAATGCTCCAGTTGATTAAGTAGCACATTTGATAAGGGACCAATGCTGCTCCATTGATACACCTGTGTATCAACAGTAGTGTGATCATTTATTTTTCTCTTTGATAGAAATATACCCATGGTAGTCTGAGAACATGTATTTACATTTAAAATATGACCAGTTTTTATAAAGCAAAACATTGACATTTGTATCATAAAGTCAGCTCAGAAATAACTCCTCTGAAATAATAATGAAACTCAATACACTGAACTCCTTTCCCACAAGCAAGGTCCAGTGCAAATAGAACTTGCCACGTGTCCTGAAGGCCAGTGACTGTGGTCTTTGTTTGCCTGACGCAGAGAGAGAAATCTAGAACCGAGAGAGCGCCTTCACTGAAAATTCAGGCTAGGACTTTCGAAAGCACATAAGGAATTTAGGAACGCAAGACCCCTGAGAGCCAATGGAAATCATGTTCCTAAATCCTTTGGCGTTTTTGGAATGCTCCACCTCCGCATCTCCAACCACTGAGAGTTCAGATCTGAGGATCTGTAGCAAGATCATCCTTGTTGATGTCAACTGTTGGGACAGAGCCCGAGGAAGGTGGTCTCTGCTGTAGTCAGAACCCAAACCATGTAGGACTTTACAGTTCAAATTTAACCCCCTGAACTGCAAATGGAAGTAAGCAGTAGCCATGACATAGATGAAGCACAGGGATAATGTGCTTTGATCCCCAAGTGCTCCATATATGTAAATAGTTGAGGAATTTGGAAAGGTGATGCCAGAAAATCTGGAAGTATAGAAATCTCTTCAAAGAGGAACCACACACAGGGGAATAGTGGTGAAATTGGCTAGTCATTTGAAAGACTATATAGTTAATTGAAATTATTCAGTTTTCTTTATACGAAGAGAGACTTACAAGAGTGCCCTATACATGTATTTACATATTCTTTTTAATCGATAAGGTCCCAGTAGATGGCACTCAAGAATATATACCATAGTTTCTGGGTTTTGTAGAACTAATAAGCTGCCTTCTTGTTGTCCTTTGAAAATATCTTCCTTGATACAGCTCTTAACACACTCTGCATGAGACGCAAAAACTAAGTTACCTATGTCCAGTACCAGCTGAACTTTTGAAATGATGTTAGAAAACAGCCCTATACGGGGCACAGTGCAGTAATCCAGGTCTGAGGATAAGAAAGGGATGGATAACTGGAAAGTCTGCAATCAAGAGGAAGGGCTGCAGTGGCCTAGGCAAAGGTGAAGCATTACAAGAAGAAATATTTCAGGAATATTTATCTTACTTTTTAAAGCCTTGTTTGCTTCAGCTACATTTGTACTCCTTTTGTATCTGCTTTCCAGGAACGATGAAATTTACAGGCAGAAGTATTCTTGGGAAGCAAATTTCAAAGTCACATGCATACGTAGTAAGGGAAAATGTAGAGCTGGATTTTCCAAAGTGCTCAGCATCCAACAATTCCCACGGTTCTTTTGAAAATCCAACAACAGGAACTGTTGAGTTCTGAGCTTTTTGGAAAACCTGGCCTTTACCTGACACACTCACGCTTCATGGAACAGAAGAAGCACCATGTGACCTAACATTCCATGAAATGTGGTAGTGGGCAGCTAGACAGCACGATTGGGAGATATACTGGGGAAAAATTAGTGATCAAGGTATCAAGAGTGACTGACTAAGCCTTGTCCAGACTTCAGGCCACAAACCTGCGGACACACATGATTAACACTGCACAACATTTCAAGCCTGTTGTAATGGCCCCTTTCCCTTGACCACCCCCCTGGCACTCTACAGAATGTGAGTGGAGTGACATGTTGTCATCTACATTGACTCTGCACCACTCAGAAGTACTCCTTTCTTTATCAACTTTATGGCTGCTCCCTCCTGTTTTGGAGCACTTCTTTTCCCCAACTATACCAGGCTGGCTCCCAAGACATATTGGCCCTATTTGTCAGGAAGCTAGATCAATATATCATACTCTACACATAGGACCTGGTCCTCCACTACATTTCTCCAGTTTTACCACAGTGGAACTCCGCTGAAATCAGTGGCGTTCCACCAGTGTATAATTGGATGTTTGCAGTGGCGAATCAGACCCATTGTATACAGATAAAATTTCAGTGTGTGTGTGTGTGTGTGTGTGTGTGTGTTTTATGGAAACTAATGTCTTACATATCTTCCTAAAATGTTTTCAGTGAGATTTGTCAGGAGCCTAACAAGGGCTGTTGGGACCAAGGGTCAGAGCTGGGTGAAACCTGAGGCTCAGAGTAGTGGAGAAGTTCGTAGTCAGGTTCCAGGGCCTCAATACCAAGAGTCAGAGTCCAAGTCAGGTTTCACAGTCAGGAGATGAAATCCAACTTAAGCCAAGGCTGAAGACAGGAATTCAAGGGTATATCTACACTGTAATTAGACATCCGTGGGTGCACCATGCCTCCCCTCTTACAGAGTCCTAGAATCCAGGTGCCAGCCCAAGCATGAATGTCTACCCCACAATTAAACAGCTCCTTAGCCCAAGTCAGCTGGCACAAGCCGGCCGTGGGTTTTTAATTGCCGTGTAGACTTACCCCAAGGGTTGCCTGGACATTTCCTGGAACACCCTCTATGGTTTATATAGGGCAGGAAGCCAATCAGGAGCCTTAAGGCTGCTGTCTGTCAGACCCCTTGAGGCAGGACTTCCCATGGTCTGTGTCCACAGCAAGTTGTGGGTAGTGGAGTGCAAACTGGTTACAGCTGCCAAAGGCATATAGATATCTTTTGCAGCTCTACAGGTCTGGGTTCTAGACCTGCTGGGTCTCATAGGCTTCTTCCATCTGTGTCCTTATCCCCGTAGTTATGGCTTAAAATCTTTAATTTACTTTCTCAGGAACCCTAGAATTTAACATAAGTCATTTTTAAAAATAAAACTCCGCAAGATTATTTCTGGGATGATTCCACCGCCTCATAAATCTTAACAGCTTTTTCAATGCATGTACTGCATCTTTTCAAAGATGCCCCCTGCTGAAACCAGCAAGGAAGCTACAAATTTAAAAATGGTTCTTAATTTGAAGACCTTTGAGTTTTGAGACAGTAAACTTGCATTTTCAAACTTCCTGACATTTATGCCGAGACACCGTGTTTATTTGAACTTATTTTTCATTACCAGTTGTGGCAAGATGGTCGATTTTAGTCTGGTGGGTCCTGCACTTTTCTTGGCGGGGAGCTAAGATGCCACCCTTTGCCCCTGCTCTTTGTTAGGATATAGATATTCAGGCCTGTTGGTAAAGGCCTGTATGCTAAGAATTTAAGTGTATTCTTATCACTTGGCTAGTTATAGAGATATAAAAGAAAGAATCAAAATCACTGTCTGCCGGTGTAAGGGCCTTCTCTTACTGTGGTGGTCTGAGGCCCTGTTCTTAGGCTAAGGCTTTTGGCTAAGCAACAGAGGCAGCCATAAGCTGGGAAGCGACCGGTCACCTCCTCACATTCCAAACTAGTCACATTGAAAGAAGGTGCTATTGGGCTGTTAGGAATACAAACCTGTCCTGATAGTGCCTATCACCTCCAGAGAAAGGGAAGTGCCTAGAAGATGTAAAAGGAAACTTAGTTTGATAGCATCCTGTCTGGCAAAAACTCACTTATCAATAGCTGGGATGTGAAATCCTCACTTCTGTATTGTTTTGTCATTATAGTTCCCACTTTGCTATTGTTTGTCTGTATAATCTCTGTCTGGTTCTGTGATTGTTCCTGTCTGCTGTATAATTAATTTTGCTGGGTGTAAACTAATTAAGGTGGTGGGATATAATTGGTTACATAATCATGTTACAATATGTTAGGATTGGTTAGTTAAATTTCAGTAAAATGATTGGTTAAGGTATAGCTAAGCCGAACTCAAGTTTTACTATATAGTCTGCAGTCAATCAGGAAGTGGGTGGGTGTGGGGAGGGGAAAATGGGAACAGGGAATCGGGGTGGGGAAATTGGAATCATATTTTGCTAAAGGGAGAAATGGGAACAGTGAATGGGGGTAAGGACATTGGAATCATGTTTGGCTAAGGGCAGGAATGGGAACAGGGACACAGGTGTAAGGCTCTGTGGTGTCAGAGCTGGGAAGGGGGACACTAAGGAAGGAAACTGGAATCATGCTTGCTGGAAGTTCACCCCAATAAACATCGAATTGTTTGCACCTTTGGACTTCGGGTATTGTCGCTCTCTGTTCTTGCGAGAAGGACCAGGGAAGTAAGTGGGTGAAGGAATAAGCCCCCTACCACTCTTGGGTACGAGGGCCCCACTACTAGCCCAGGAAGGTGGTAGAGGAGGGAAGCAGGGGAGGGGTCTGGGTTTGCTCCTCATTCTAAGTCCCGGCCCCTCTCAACCCTTGTGGGTTTCTTACCCTTGTCCCCCTTAGGTCGGGTTACCTTGGTCCTTAGATGCTAGGGGGAAGGGAGTCTCCCTGTCCTGCGGGGCAGGGTCTCCCTTACTCCAATTCTCAGGTCTTCCAAATCTCTCAACACACCTCCAAGCTCCAGTCCTTCCTCCTTCCTCCTCCTCCTCTGTCTGCCTGACGCAGGGGGGTTTATTAGGTTCCTCACAGGGCCTTAATTGACTGCACGTGCTCCAATTAACCTGCAGCCACCTTCCGTAGTCTACAGGGAACCACGCCTTAATTAGCCTTGAGCTTATATATTTCCCCTCTAGCACTCTCCCACTGCTCCCTGGCCCTCCTGTATCACATATTCCCCTCCCCCCACCCCCGCTCAACACCACGGGGTTGGGCTACTTGGGGCGAGAGACAGTGTTGTCGTGACAGGCTGTCCGCATTGCCATGTTTGCTTCCGGCTCTATGCTGTATCCGGAAGTGGAAAGGTTGCAGGGATAGAAACCATCTAGTCACTCGTGCATTCCTCTCCTTGTTTGTGTGCATCCATTGGAGTGGGGCATGGTCTGTCACAAGGGTGAACCGCCGCCCAAGCAGGTAGTACCGTAGAATCTCCATGGCCCATTTAACCGCTAGGCATTCTTTTTCTACTACAGCATATTGTTGCTCCCTGGGCAGGCGCTTTCGGCTAAGGTAAAGGATTGGGTGCTCCTCATCCCCCACCATCTGTGAAAGGACGGCCCCAAGTCCTACCTCCGAGGCTTCTGTTTGTAGGATGAATTCCTTTTTAAAATCTGGGGCTATGAGCACTGGATGACTGCAAAGGGCTGTCCTTAGGTCTGTGAAAGCTTCTTCTGCCGCTTCGGTCCACTTAACTATCTCCGGGCCCTGAGCTCTTATCAGGTCCGTCAGAGGTGCTGCCCTTGTGGCGAAGTGAGGGATGAACCAGCGATAGTACCCCACTATCCCTAAAAATGCTCTGACTTGCTTCTTGCGGATCGGGTGGGACCATTCCTGTATTGCCTTCACTTTGTTCCATTGGGGCTTCATCAGGCCCCTTCCGACTACATATCCGAGGTATCTGGCCTCAGCTAACCCTATTGCATATTTGGGTGGGTTAGCGGTGAGGCCAGACTGTCTAAGAGCATCTAGCACTGCTTCCACTTTCCCCAGGAGCGTCTCCCAGTCAGGGCTATGGAGTACCATATCATCTAAATAGGCGGCAGCATACTTGGCATGGGGTCGAAGTAATCTGTCCCTCAATCGTTGGAAAGTTGCGGGGGTCCCATGGAGCCCCAAAGGGAGGACGGTATATTGGAAAAGGTCATTGAGTGTAGAGAAAGCATTTTTTTCCTTGGCATCCTCAGCCAGGGGGATCTGCCAGTAGCCTTTTGTCAAGTCCAAGGTGGTTAAGTATCGGGTCTTACCTAACTGATCCACAAGCTCATCAATACGTGATATTGGGTAGGCATCGAATTGGGATACCTCATTTAACTTCCGGAAGTCATTACAAAACCTCAGGCTGCCATCAGGCTTGGGGACCGAGACAATAGGACTGGACCACTGGCTGTGTGATTGCTCAATCACCCCAAGTTCCAGCATCTTCTTTACTTCTGCCCTAATTTCTTCTCCTTTTGCCTCTGGTATGTGATAGGATTTTATTGTCACCGTCGCTCCGGGACAGGTGACGATGTGGTGCTGGGTCAGTGTCGTATGGCCTGGTTGTGTGGAGAACACACCTTGGTTCCTCTGGATCATTTCGATAACCTCTGTTCATTGTTCTGGGGCTAATTTGGGGGATATCTTTACCTGCCTTTGTGGGCCACCTGCCTGGGATGGAACTGGCAAGACAGCCAGGAACATCTCCCAATCATGCTAGGGTTTCAGTAAGTTGACATGATATATCTGCTCTGGCGTTCGGCAGTCTGGCTGCTTCATCTTATAATTCACCTCCCCAGTGGCTTCCACGATCTCATAGGGTCCATGCCAACTTGCCAGGAGCTTACTTTCTGTTGTTGGTATCAGCACCAGCACCCGTTCTCCTGGTTGAAATTTCCATGTTTTTGCCTGACGATTGTAGTAGGTTCGTTGGGACTCTTGTGCTTTTTCCAAATGCTCTTGTACTATGGGGGTCACTTGGGCTATTCGTTCTCTCATCTGGGCTAGATGTGTAATGACGTTCTTCCACAGGTTGGGTTGTTCCTCCCATTCTTCCTTCGCGATGTCTAATATGCCACGTGGGTGGCATCCATACAGTAACTCAAAGTGGGAGAATCCAGTAGATGCTTGGGGAACTTCTCGTATTGCAAACATTAGGTATGGGAGGAGGGTATCCCAGTCTTTTCCGTCTTGGGCCACCACCTTTCAGATCATGCTCTTGAGAGTTCGGTTAAATCGCTCAACCACACCATCTGTTTGGGGATGGTAGACCGACGTTCTCAAGGCTTGGATGTGGAGCAGGGTACAAGTCTTTCATTACTCTCAACATGAAGGGAGTCTCTTGGTCTGTCAGGATCTCCTTAGGGTTGCCTACCCTAGCAAAAACCTGCACCAGTTCTTTTGCATTTGCCTTGGACATGGGGTTTCTTAAAGGAATGGCTTCGGGGTACTGTGTAGCGTAGTCCAGAATGACGAGTATGCTTCGGTGGCCCCGGGCCATTCTTTCTTATGGGCCCACTAGATCCATTGCTATCCTTTCAAAAGGTACTTCAATCATAGGCAAGGGTACCAATGGGGCCCTTAATTGAGGTCAGGGGCTATGCAGCTGGCACTCTGGGCAGGAGGAGCAATAGCGCTGGACTTCTGCCCGTACCCCCGGCCAGTAGAACCTCCTTAGGACTCTATCCAGGGTCTTGTCTACTCCTAAATGTCCCCCAAACAGATGAATGTGAGCTAACTTTAATATGGCCCTTGCGTGCTTCCGTGGCACCAAGAGTTGTTCTACTACTTCCCCCCGTATTGGCACTACCCATTACAACAGATTCTGCTTGATTATATAGTAGGGCCCTGGGCCTTTGGTTTTCCCTTTTACTTGCACACCATTTACCTCTACTATCTCCTCCCTCACATTCCCATACAGTGGGCCATCAGCTTGGCCCTGCCCAAAACAGTCACGTGCGGGACCGACCTGGCCTGATTCCATTAGAATGGGCTCCCCTCCTTCTCTTGGGGTGCTTCCACTTGTGATGGGGACCATTTCTGGGTCTCCCCGGGACCTCCTCCCAACCAGGGCAGCTCTTTGGTTTGCTGCCAAAATCCTGGTTCCTAGTCTTTTGTCTGCCCTCCTTTCCCGTCTGAATTTCCGAGACTTCCCAGAGGGTGAAAATAACTCTGGGGAAAACCCAGCAAAAACTGTGATAGGGTCATCCATAGGCGCCTCAGACTCTGCTCGGGGTTTACTTCCCTCCCCTAACTTGATGGTGGGGAGCAAGCTCTCGAACTCAGGAAAGTCCCTGCCAATTAAGACCGGATAGAGGAGCTTGGGGACCACCCCTGCAGTCATCTTGGTAGTGTTTCCCTGGATCTCAATCCGTATTGGAATTGTGGGGTAGAAATTTACTGTGCCATAGACACATGCCACTCCAGTGCTTTTGGCCCCGCTCAGTTGGTCTTGCCCCTCTAACTTCCCTGAGACCAATGTGACAGCACTCCCAGAGTCCACCAAAGCTATCGTCTGGATGCCGTTCATTTTTACAGGCCTGGTGTACTCATGTGGGGCCATTGTGATCCCTACCAGGCTGAGTAGTCCACATTGGTCCCCCAGATTACATTGCATGGGCTCCTCCCTATTGGGGCACTGGGCTGCTATATGTCCCAACTCCCCACACTCATAACAGTGATATCTCATCCCGGAGGTTGCCCTCTGTCTTAGACCCTCTGACTCACTCCCCCAACTCTCTCCCCTGGTCTCCCAGGTCCTCTTGGGGCCTCAGGCCGCTCCTTGGGGCCTGTTCTTCCAGCTATGGCTTTCCTGGTGTTCTCGATGATCTGGGTCCTCGGGGTCAGGACTGGTTTCCTGAAGTGCTGTGTTCCACCTTCTGGGGTGTTGAACAGTTCACAGGCTGCCAGTTGTCTCTTGATGAGGGTGACCAGTTCATCATAGGTGGAGGGGTCATCCTGGCCTACCCAGGCTCGGAGGCCCGAGGGTAGTCCCCTCATATAGTGGTCCAGCACCAGGAGCTCCGTCATTTTCTCTGAGCTGAGAGCCTCTGGGCATAACCTCTTCCTGGCTAGGTGAATTAGGTCAAATAGTTGTGATCGGGGTGTCTTGTCTTCGCAGTCTTCATGGAACCTCTGGGCTCGCAGGGCCGTTGTTATCCCTGCCCTGGCCAGGATCTCCGCCTTCAGTCGGGGGTAATCTGCCGCCTCCTCTGTGGTCATATCATAGTAGGCCTTCAGGGCCTCCCTGCACAAAAATGGGGCAAGGATGCTTGACCACTGGTCTCAGGGCCAGGCCTCCCGCAGGGCAGTCCTCTCGAAGGCTATGAGGTTCGCCTCCATATCATCCTCCCGGGTCATTTTCTGCAGACAGTAGCTGGCCCGTATGGTCTGCATCCCATCATACCCGCGGCTCCTCTCCGTAAGGGCCTTCACCTGGTTCACTAGTTCCTGCAGCAGGGCCTTATCTTGGGTGGCCTGGGTCATCAGCAGGTGATTGGTCTCTTGCTGCAGCCGCATGGCCTCCTGCTGGGCAGCTGCCTGGACCCGGGTAGCCTCCTGCTGGGCGGCAGTGGCTTGCACCAGTGCTTTGACCACATCCTCCATTTTGAGGCAGGGTGATTGTGACCCCCCTGGACTACGTTCACGGCGCAGAAATCCCACTACTAACACCATGTGTGGCAAGATGGTCGATTTTAGTCTGGTGGGTCCTGCGCTTTTCTTGGCAGGGAGCTAAGATGCCACCCTTTGCCCCTGCTCTTGGGTGCCGAGGGCCCCGCTACTAGCCCAGGAAGGTGGTAGAGGAGGGAAGCGGGGGTGGGATCTGGGTTTGCTCCTCACTCTGAGTGCCAGCCCCTCTCAACCCCTGTGGGTTTCTTACCCTCATCCCCCTAATTAGCCTTGAGTTTATATATTTCCCCTCTAGCACTCTCCCACTGCTCCCTAGCCCTCCTGTATCACACAGTGAAAAAGCCTTCAATGCATTATGTCATGATTAATTTGAACATGGCTCCCTGAAGTGAAAGAAAACGTAGGAACAAAGATCATGTTCTGAAGTTGTAGCACTAGGCACTGATTTTATAACAGAAATACATCCTTCCTTTTCTACAGCTTTTTCAGGAAGATGTCAATAGATTGCTTAATGTTCATGGCCATTTAAGAAGTCACCCAATAATGTCTAATAGAGGGCAAAAGGCCATGTTTTGATAAACTTGTCTCACCTCTATCAAAATACTGCTAAATCAAACGTCGTCTTAATTTTACAGTTACCTATTTCAGTGCTAGATGTCTGTCACTTATGACACACACTCAGTTTCCTGTCTTCCCTATCAAAATATGTTATAGCTGAGACAAAAGAAGATAAAATGTTATTTTCTACACAATGCTAGTTTCCAGTTGCAGTATGAGAGACATTCCAAGAGAATAAAAAAACATTGATCATTAAAGAAATATTATTCTAATTACGAGAGAGAGAGAGATGATTTGGGGGTCCTTTCCAAATACGGGCTAGATTTTCAAGCAGAAACTCCCCTTTATGCACCGAAACAAATAGCCAGATTTTCAAATGTGCTCAGCCCCACCTTAGGCACTTAAAGTGGCCCAAGCATTAGAAGAGCTGAGCATCCAGAAATGCTGTGGCTCTCAATAAAAGCTTCTGGGTATTGAGCATGTTTCAAAATGGAGCCTGTTCATTTAGGTGCCTAAATGGGAGCTGAGCTTTTGAAAATCTGGGCCTGATTGTAAGTGTTGAGCTTTTGAAACCCTGCCTCTAGAGGTGGAGCTCTGGCCCAGACCAGAGCTGGTGTTGAATGCTACACAAATGACAGGTCAAGAGGGTGAAGGTGGTCTTATGCCACCATCATGCCCCACCGCTGAACATGAGATTATTTGAGACCCAGCTCAACCCCAAAGTAATTTAGAGCAGCCTTCATCTTTCCGTAATGACTCCTTTCTCTTGGCCACACCCCTGCACTGAGAGGTGTGAGGGGAGTGGCATATTGCCAGCTATGTTGGTGCTTCACCACTCGGAGAGTCTCCCTGCATTAGTCCCTTTCTGACTGGTCCTTTCCTGTTGTGGAACACCCATCCCACAGCTATGAGAAGAGTTTGGGGCAGGAATGGGCTGCGAACCAATGCAAGCTCTGTAATTTAGGAAGCCACACTGCCACCAACGGTGGGAGCAAAATTATGAAATATTGGGCCTTGGCACAAATCCTCTAGTCCTTTATCTTCCCATCCCTGGAACCTCCCCATAAATCATTTGTGGGTTTGGCCAGACCACCTCCCTTCTGCCTCTCCTGCTCCCTGCTCATTGCTCTCTCTGCTGCAGCTGGCATCAACATTCCCCTCTTGAATGAAACTTGGATTTTGAAACTCAGGATTCTGGCCCTCACACAAGTAAATTTCTCTGGACAGTATGATCTAGCCCTGAACTATTAATACTGGTTGCCATTCACCAGTTACCAATGCCTTCTTCCAGATTTAAGATCGAGCTAACATTTTCCTTCATGAACCTATACTCCAGGTAAGAAACTGATATTTACAAATAATAAAGTCATCTTTTGTTAAGGTGGTTGCTAGATTAAAAAAAAAATATTCCCAAAGATATGAGAGAGAGAGAGAGAGAGAGAGAGAGAGAGAGGGAGAGTTGCCCCTTTGTTGAATGGTGGAAGATTTTCATGACCTTGTAAGTCAATTTCCTGTTGAAGCAGAAATTGATGTCGCAGTCAGGGGATTTTCCTAGTATAGTTTCTTTAGTTACAAGATGTACATGAGCCCTGCTGTCTCCTTAAATAGGTTGTCACAGGTGACCCCTTCCTGAAGAAACCTCCAGTAAAGTATCACTGTCCTGTCACTAGGAAACAGCTCTTTCCTGGCCCCTGGGCCTCATACACTCTGACCTCTTAGGCTCCCACAGAATCTAACTGCTTAACACACAGTTTCTTTTTCCTGCCTCAGTCCCTGGCTTTACAGCTGAGAAACCCCCTTAGACTAAAACTGCTCACCAAAGATGACTTGGTCTCCAGATGTGACCTGGGCAAAATTTCCTTGTGTGCAGATGCTCTACAACACAAAGAAACCCCATAATGACTGCCAGCATGCAGCTACTGAGCAATTAATGTCATCCTGGGTGCTTATACATCAACACTGCAATGGGAAGGGTGGTTGCAGCTCGGGTAGGCATACACATGCCAGCTTTAATCTCGCTAGCATGGATGCAAACAGCAGTGATGATGGAGCTGCATGGTCTTCAGTGCAGGCTGGGGGCGTGAGTCCAGACCCAGGCTAGGAACGTGGGCAGGTTTGTACAGCTTGTGCTGAATTGCACACAGCTGCATCGTCACTGCTATTTTTAGCCAAGCTAGCTCAATTAAAACTAATGCAGGTAAACCAACCTAGGCTACAGTCACACCTCCCATTGCTATGTAGGCATACCCAACAACATCCAACAGTCGTGACATTAGAATCTGGTGCCACAGCAACGGGAGGTATAGGGTGCTTATTGATCTAATCTGAGTGACCCCTTTGAAATTGATTGTAGGAGGAATTCTGATAGGCTCTAAAGGAGCTTTGTTAGTAGCAGGATGGGCAGGCCCAAGGCATTGCCTTTTGGGGAACAGAATACAGATGAAAATGTGAAGGAATTCGGAAAGGCTCCACCCCCAAATGAATTGCTCCAGCAAAAGCCTGCATACAATTACCTCAATTTACAGCTGCCAGCCTGAAATATAATAAATGTGGAATCACAGCCAGAAGATTATTGTAGCGGAGGCGGTCGTCTGCTTGGTAAGTGAGCTGTAGCTCACGAAAGCTTATGCTCAAATAAATTTGTTAATCTCTAAGGTGCCACAAGTCCTCCTTTTCTTTATCCATCATTAGGGATCATGGATCACTGCAGACAGTTTCTAGGGGGCCATCAGTGGTTCAACTGATGTGGAAGCAGATGGCAGGAAAATGCATTTGTGGATGATTGACTAACACCTTTTGCCAAATGCCAGTCGTAATAAAGTCATTTTGCCCATCTTAGACCAAATAACAAAGAATTGTTATCTCAATAGGTGGCAGTATTTTTGTTTTATTTTATTTCTCTGTGTGTAAACAGCATTAAATAACTCCAAACTAGGTTCTAAAGCTTCCACTTTCTCCTCCTCCGCCTAAGCAATCTTTTTCTCACTATATAGTTGGAAAGGGTAGTATAAATATTTAATCAATTGTCTCATGTCTTGATTCTGTCAGAAAGAGGACAACATATATGCAGAAGAGCAGGAGTAAAATCTGCCCCGCACAAGAGGAAATTTATGGTTGTAATTTTACAGAAGGGTACCTGTGTTGCTGTAAACTGCAAGAACGAAGCAATGAAGAGTTTATTAAAACCATAGGAATCCCTGAGGTGAGATCACGGACTTTATGCTGCACCACGATTCAGCTTTGATAACGCATGTTTCCGCCCCCTCCCCCATCAATCCTGGAAAGAAAAGCAAATAAACCAACCAACCAACCAACCAGAGTAGACTAATGAGAATGTTACATGTGAAATCAAAATAAATTTTCAAAGCATCGACTCACGAAGGTCAACACGGCAGAAGATGCTGGCATCAGAACTGAGCGCTCATCACTCTGGTGATACAATTGTAGGATTACCAAGGATTCCATCTGCAAGTCTCTAGCTGTTGTAAAAAACATTGTGACAAATAAATACACCATGTGACACCACTGATACATCAGCTTACTGGAATACTTAGCAAAAACAGTTTGAGTGTCAGCAAATGACAGTCATGCCTTGGATTGTATTTTTCAGTTGTGTAGTTTTTGAAATGTGAGTATGTTTTGCTTTTGTCCCCGTTGTTCCTAGCTTTGCCATTACCATTTGGAAGTGGAGTTTGTGCCATGAAAAATCTGAAGTGACTTTGCCAAGGAATCATCTTGCCTTTCTTTGGCATGTCTATTGGGACACTATCATCAGGGTACAAACAATCGATTAACATCTCCAATAGAAATGTCTATCTTACCATTTCATTTTTTTTCTTTAAAAACTCATTTCTCTTACTATGCAGGGATTCAGGAAAAAAAAACAACCCAACAAACATGACACCTTTACCTTTGCTGGGTTTTGTGCACAACCATAAATTGGGTTTTATTAACTGGAAACTTTACCAGAAGCCTCCCTTCCCTGCACATAGTGGATTGGGTCCACCTTCACAAACTGAACCTTAGACCTTTGAGAGCAAACTTCTCTTGCTTGAGCTAAAGGACCAAGCCTATCAGCACAGATGGGGTGGCATATTCATAACCCTCAATATTTTGATTAGCCACTAAAGTGAGATAAAGAGCCATAGTGTGTTCATGTGAGCTGCATGCACATTAAATCCCTTTGGAATCTTCTCTAATTTCTGAAAGGTTAAGTCAGCTGTGGGACCAGAGAGAGGACAAACACAGCACTGGTGCTTCAGCAGAGAGCAGAATGACCTCCTAAGAGGAAACTCCGAACCTTATTAAGTCCACCATGCAATATATCCTCGTTCTCTCTAGGAAGTGGAGGGCTAAGAACTTGGGTGAGGGATAGCTCAGCGGTTTGAGCATTAGCCTGCTAAACCCAGTGTTGTGACTTCAATCCTTGAGGGGGCCATTTAGGGATCTGGGGCAAAAATTGGGGATTGGTCCTGCTTTGAGTAGGGGGTTAGATGAGATGACCTCCTGAGGTCCCTTCTAACCCTGAGATTCTATGGGCAGGGTCTTCTAAAATTGCCAATATTGGTCTTAGTCTGCCCCCAGTGAAGTCAATGGTCAAACTCCTATTAACTTTAATGGGAACAGAGTTAGGCTAACACTGACTGCCTTTGAATTCCCTCCCTCACAGTTTAATTTGCCACCACCAAGTCCTCTGTACCAAGTAAGGTATTAAACGTATCAATGTCCATCTCATATGCTATGTTACTTATGTGCGTGTTTGCATGATTGTAGCCTAAAGTTTGAAAAAGCCCTGAGTTGGCCCAGTTTCACTGTGCACTTGGGGGAAAGCTCATAGAAGCTACATACACAGGCCTCTGCATTACTGTGTAATCTCATGCCACAGAATACGCTTATGTGGGCCCACTAGCTTAACCCTCACAAAGGGGTTGTGTAGCCAGGGGCTGATGCAGCCCTGTGAGCTCTGTATCTCTCTCCTGGAATAGGGGAAGGGGAGGAAATCCAAACTGCTCAAAAGTCTGGATATTTTTTCAGTGCACAGCCCATGTACTCGGGCTGTGCGCAAAAGCTAGGTTTTGACCCTCAATGGCCAACAGACTGGGAATTAAATTTCACCACTTGCAGCCACAATTGCTATTTTCCGAACCATTGTTTTCCATCTTGTGCCCTACTCTTAATATTCACTGAGAGCAGACAACAGAATGAGTTAAGGGCAAGAATCACAAGGATAGGTAAATCGCAGAAAGCCTGGAAGTTTGGTATAGATAAACCCCAGAAAATCTGGATGCTTGTCTCACTCTTTTGAGTAAGTCAGACTCCTCTGCAAAAATCTATCCCATAAGAGTTCTGAGGCTTTCTTCTTCCAGTCTCGTTAGAAACACAGTATGGCAAAGGCATCCTTTCTGTACAGTTGTGTCTCAGCCAAATCCAAGTACTTCAAAGAGTGGTTCTGAAGATGGAAAATAATGGGAGAAAATGTATCCAATGTTTTTTTAAACCTCAAAATAGGGTTGGTTCAAAACTGGGTGAGCAGTTTGAGTTATCATTTCTTGTATCCCAAATAGTTCCTGAAGTCCTTGGTTGAAAGCACTGTATTAAGAATAAAGTGTAAATTGCATCTTGTATAATAATCCATGCCATCTTAAAGACTTAACACACCCACATGAGTAGCACCACTGATTTTAAGGTGGCTCTAGTCTCATCCATCTTATTCTTCCTAGTGTACCTAGCCTGGCTCTTACATAACAGCCTCCTACTTCAATTCCTTCTTAGTTGATGTGTTTAGGCAAAGCCAAGTAGCAGTATTCTATCTTGTATCACAAAGTCTCTCTGATTATCTTAAATTTGGAAAGGTTCAGAAAAGAGCTACAGTATGATTCAAGGTCTGGAAAACATGCTTTATAGTAAAAGACTAAAGAAATTCAATAAATTTAGTTTATCTAAGAGAAGGTTAAAGGGTGACTCGATCACAGTCTACAAGTCTCAGAATGAAATCAATTCCCCATATAGAATCAGACAAGTCAAAATGTCTTGTGGAACAGAAATTAAAAAAAAAAAAAATCTGGAAATTAATCAATTGTTTTATTTTGAAGAGGCAGAAATATTTTGTCCACTAATATTGAAACATTAACATGAAATATGAATATATAAAACATTTAGATTTGATAGTTATATACTATATATATATAATGCTATACAATTATATAGTTTTATATAAAATATTAAAATTTATATAATATAAAAATCTAAAGGGAATTAAATAAAATGAGAAATATAAAGCACAATGTTTTTACCTTAAAAAAACAAAGTATTAACGTTATCAAAATGAAATGAGAAAAGTCTAAATGATTTCAACACTTTTCTACTGAAAACGTCAAAGTCAGTATGTCCCTGCAAAATACTGTGACTTTGATGAAACTGCGTTTTACCACAGGAAACTGTTCAGTTGAAAATAATGTAGATACTAGAGATGGTCAGCATTATGAAGCAAGGGCCAGATGTTAAGAAGTGCTCTGTTCCCACTTAGGAGCCTAAATGAAGCGTCCCTGTTATTAAAGAGAACAGTGGAACCTGCTAAGTGCCAAGCGCTTTGGAAAATCTGGACCTTTTTGCCCATTAATGTTCATCAGTGGTATAACCATATAACAATGATGTCCCCCCTGGGCTTGGATTTTCTATAGTAAGTTTCTCTATTCAGTGAATTTTTAAAACATGTTTGTGGTGAAAAGGGGGAAGGTATGTATTGAAATGCTGACACCTGCTGGCATTGCTATGGTGAAGGCCGGGTCCCCTCCTGTGCTGGTGCCAAACTGAGTTTCAAACTTAGGTTAAGTTGGTTGTCTTGAAAAATAGAACATAATTAAATAATGATCACAATAAAGGCTAAGTTAATATTGTCTTAAATCTTTCCACTTCTGTTTTTCACCTTACCAGCTCAGGAGGGGCTTCCCACATGTGTCCGTTAGGACTGAATTTCCACTGCTGACCATAATATCCCATCAGCATTTTGAAGGCTGTGGTTTTTCCTGGTTCCCACCAGAACAAATACCTCTCTGGACATACAGCTCTTGGAAGGCTGCTCTGGTGCTCACAGATGACAAAAAGATTTCAGAGGCTCTGTAGATTTGCAGCCAATCACATTTAATTCTTTTAGAAAGGATACAGCATCCATAATCTAACAATAATCCAGCACAGCGATACTCAGACCTCAGTGATTTAGGAGCCAAATTAGCAATCAACATTACCCAACAGAGCCATAGTAGTGTGATTCATTGTTTCATTCATTATAGTACTATATATCCATATTTAAACGGTATGATGGCGATATAATCTCTCACAGCAAAATGATTGTCCAAATATTATTATTTTATTAACTACAGTTGGTTAATAATATAGTAAAAGCATCCTGATTGATTAATAACTAAATCCCACAGTGTTTTAATATCATGTGCTTCGATCGTGCAGGAGACACATTAAAGAGCCACTTGCGGCTTGCACCCCTAAGTCTGAATATCACTGGTCTAGCAGAATGATCTCCACCCTTAAAACCTCGTATTTTAGTGTACCTATTGTCCATGCTGTGCATGGGAAAGGACTTCTGGAACACTGTTACAACTAAAATCCAACTGATTTAACCAGGCAAGACTGACAATGCTCAGTGACAGGTATTTTCTCACACATCAGTCCCTATGTGCTGCCCTGTGCCCATAATCATATAGAGCTGTGACAGGGTGCAGCTCACCACTGTGGCACCTCCTACTGGCTCTCTTGGAAATTAGCTCTGTACCCTCTTCTGGTGGTGTCTCACCCGCTGCCACCTCTGTTTCTGGACCCCAAGAACCACAGGGTCCTCTTCAGTCACAGTGCCCACTGGCTGTGCCACGCTGTGTGTTCTCCCCTTCCGGGGGACCTGCAATCTCCACCCAGGCACTACCTCAGTGTCAATTACAGTCCTTTGTCCCCAGGCCACTTCCCATGTGGCTCCAGCACCCTTATCTGCCCTTACCTCAGTGCCTCGGCCTACGGGCCCTCGCAGTCCATCAGGATCTCTCCGTAGCTTCCCTGGTCCCTGCTTGCAGCACGGAATTGTCCCAGGTGCTGAGGCCCCTTCCCTCTGCTAGGAACCTTGTCTTCTCCCTTTGAGCTCCAGTCCGCTACTGCCCTCCGCTCTGCCCTGCCCTGCTGGGCCATGATTGGCTGCTCCTCTCAGCACCTTTTGAATTGGCTGCCTCCGGCGCAGCCACTCTAGGACTGTTTTAACCACTTTTCTGCCAGTGAGGGCCAGCCGTCCCATCACAGGAGCTTTTAAAGATGCCACAAGAGGCAGAGGGACAATGCCACCAAAGCAGGTGGCCCTACCCTGCTGCCTTTGCAACTCCCAGCAGAAGGGGTGCGCGTGGAGTGCGAGCAGATGTATCCATTATGCAAGCCAATGTAGGTCTTCTGGATAGTGATACAACCCATAGGCAGCCCATAGGAAGCTGCCATAAATTAAAACAGCCCTTAGATGCTCTAATTTATGTCAGGGGTCTCACCCATCCCCTAGGAACCCAGAATCTGGCTGATGCAAAGGTGGTTTAAAACCAACATATTCCCCTCTCGTTATAGGGGTTGTCTCCTCCTGCATGTGCAGCCCAGAATCAGATGTTATTTATCGGGGTGTATGGGGGCTGCGTCCTGAGCTGCTGCAAATAGTCACAGCTCAGTTGCTTTCAGTGGAGCTAGGGCAATTTAAACCAGCTCAGGATCTGCCCATCTTCACAAAAAGAAAACTTGCCCCTTAATATGCTGCTGTTGAGATTTGATTTTTTTAAAAAAAATCCAAACACTTTCTGCTCATTACAGGGTTATAAGAGGAAGTCGCTAACTGGGATCTGATTAAAGAGTCACTAAGTCAGACCCAGTAAAATGCTGTACATTTTTACACAATCAGCGGTGAACCTGTTGAATTCAGGGTCACGCTAAGTCATTGAGTCAGGTGCTGTGCGTGGCTGGGTTTCTAAAAAGGTTGAATTATTTTATGGCCTCTAATCATATGTATAGCTATGTAAGTTCTATTCTATTTGGCACTTTGTGTGTACAGATCTCAAAGCACAAGAATGGGTAAACAGCATTATCCCCAGTTACAGAGAGAGAAACTGAGGCAGATAGTAATTTAGTTACCTCTCATTGACTTGTCCAAGATCACACAGCAAATCAGGACAGACCTCAGGTCTTCTGGCTTCCAGATGGGTGCCTCATCCATTGAGCCAAATTACTAATGAGGTTTCCTGCTGTAGAGGTTAAATGGATCACATGCATATTTGACAGCAAAGGTCAAAGGAGGAGAAATAAAGAAGACAATGTCCCATACAAGTGTAGCATGGTTGGTAGGTGCATTGAGGGTTTTCACCTTCCTCAAAAGCTTTACCTTTTGCCCACTGATGGAGGCAAGATACAAGAACTGATGAACCAATGGCAGGAATTTCAGCATGACCCATTCTATGTTCTTCAGTGCTTCTCTGTACTTTTGTTTTGTATCTTCACCAGGCAGCATTCAGCCACAATCTCCCAACAACATTAGGCAGGTAGTCATAGAGCCATAGATTTTAAGGCCAGAAAGAGATCCTTTTGATCATCGAGTCTGGCCTCCTGATTAGCACTGAATTCCTGCATCCAGGCTATTTCTTGGTACACTAGTTAATTTCCCTCTTAGTTTAAAAATCGGTGCCTAGTTGTAGCCTGAATGTATCTATCTCCAACTTCTAGCCACTGGATCTTGTTGTGGTGTTCAGCACACCAAGAATGCAGAGTAGCAAGGGGGTGGAATTGATTGTATTGGTGGGGCAGTAATGAATGAGTTTTGGGGACCAGAATTGCTTGGGGTTGGAACTTGTATATTTGTGGAGGAAGGTCAGTCAGCATAGCAGTGAGAAATGGTGACAGAATGTTATTTATTACTTTTAGACTTTTTTGTGTGTGAAAGATCATAAAAGCCTGTTTAAAGACGACAGAATGCCTCACTCCGATTATGAGGACTGTAAAGAGTTTCTAATCTCTTAAGAGCTGTTGAGATTCTTTTTGAAGTCATGAACGTGACTCTGAATTACAGAGTTCAACTTTATATTGGATTTTTCATGTTTGTGGGTAACATTCATATTCTGTTTGAGCTATTCTGCCACTGAGTTTAGTGGTATTAGGCCTTTCATGTTTAAAATTTGATTCATGATTAGGGAGAGGTTTTTTGTGGTTTACCCATCCAATGAGGCTGCTCTGCCTCCCTGTGTTGCAACACAATGTGGGTAGCCCACACAGACTAATCAAGGGGCACCTTAGTCCCCCACATTCCCCTGCACAAATGTTCAGGCCAGCTCATGACTTAGCTCTATGTATATTGCTTACCATACACACACTCCAGAAGGCAGAATTGTCAGAAAAAAGTTACACTGCGGGATAAAAAATAATAATTTGCTTTCTTGGATACTTTGATAATTAATTTTTTCCTACATCGGTGCTTTACATAGTGGCATCTGAGCTCCCAGAAGACATTACCAGGCAATGCCAGATTCACAGCCTGTGTAATGGGGTTGTCAGTTGTGAACGGATTGCCCCCCAGTGGAAAGGATACTGTTAGCAAACTGACAAAAGCTGCTAGAAGACTTACAAACATAGACAAGGCCACCTGCCCGTTGGTCTGATGTCAATCCTTTCTGCAAACAGTCCAGCCGGTGACAATGCAAAGCTGGTGTCTTCATTCTGCCCAACCCCTTTTTATTAGCTGGGCACTGATTGTGGAATGACAGGTTTCAGAGTAGCAGCCGTGTTAGCCTGTATCCACAAAAAGAAAAGGAGTACTTGTGGCACCTTAAAGACTAACAAATTTATTTGAGCATAAGCTTCCGTGAAGAGATTGGCCAAACTGGACAGTCTCTACGTAAAAGAATAAATGGACACAAGTCAGGCGTCAAGAATTATAACATTCAAAAACCAGTCGGAGAACACTGCAATATCTTTGGTCACTCGATTACAGACCTAAAAGTGGCAATTCTTCAACAAAAAAACTTCAAAAACAGACTCCAACAAGAGACTGCTGAATTGGAATTAATTTGCAAACTGGATACATTTAACTTAGGCTTGAATAAAGATTGGGAGTGGATGGGTCATTACACAAAGTAAAACTATTTCCCCATGTTTATTCCCCCCCGACACACATGCTGTTCCTCAGACATTCTTGTCAACTGCTGGAAATGGCCCACCATGATTATCACTACAAAAGGCTCTCCCACCCCCCACCCCCCCACCCCCGCTTTCCTGCTGGTAATAGCTCACCTTACCTGATCACTCTCGTTTCAGTGTGTATGGTAACACCGATTGTTTCATGTTCTCTGTGTATATAAATTTCCCCACTGTATTTTCCACTGAATGCATCCAGTGAAGTGGGCTGTAGCTCACCAAAGCTTATGCTCAAATAAATTGGTTAGTCTCTAAGGTGCCTCAAGTCCTCCTTTTCTGATTGTGGAATGTTTCAAATGCCACACAAAACAGCATGTTGAGTTTCTTGCTGACATACATCAAAGACCACAGGGTGGCAATAGCCATCTGGCAACAGCAAGCAGTTTCCGATCTTCAGTTCCTTTCTCTCTCTGCCCATTATTCATAGAGTTAATCCAATCACCTTCTGCAGTTTTTGCACTCTAAAGGACTGATCCAACATGCATCCAAGGCAATGGAACTTTTCCATTGACGTCCACGAGCTTTGGATCAGGCGCCAAGAACTTGGTGCACCTGCTTTCTATGCTAAGAACCTGCTTTGCACACCTGCTATATTCAAGATCTGATTAAAGCTAAACAGGGTCCAAGATCCAGATCCATCAAAATATCTGCCTCCCAGCCCTCAAAGGGCCTGGACAGAGTTCATGTCAGCCGCCAACCACCAGCCCTTGCTGGACTCTACAAGCTCCACCATCACACCACTGCTCATGTATAATATGTGTTCTATGACTGTTTTCTCCATCACTTCTGTTCATCCTTGGGTTGCAGCTAATTCCTGTAAAATAGCAGCATATCAGCCACTATGGTCACCGGGTTCACTGTGCACATTGGCAAAATGTGTGTTATTTTCTGCTTATTTTAGGTGTGCACACATGAAGAGAAGTTAGATACAAACATAACTACTCTTGCTGGAAGGTTGCAACATAACACCACTTTATTTCTTAGTATTCAGAACAATAACATACAAGAACCCAAATACAGAGAGAGAAAAAAACAGGCTGCTCCCTAAAATAGACACGAGGGGCTCTGTAGTGCAGCACCTGGAAGCAACAATCAGTCTTCAGCGAGAAGGTGGGGTGAGTTGTGCTTCTCTATTTTAGGGAGAAACCTGTTTTCTCTTTCTCTGTATTTGGGTTCTTGGGTGTTATCATTCTGGATACTAAGAAATAAAGGCATGATTACATTGCAAAGAAAACCCATGACACTGCGTCTCGGAGCCCAAGTATATTGACTCAGGCTCATAGGGCTTATATTAAGGGGCTGGAGGCCAGGCTCAAATGTCTACCCTGATACTATTAGCTCTGCAACCCATGCTCCACCAGCCTGGGTCCATTGATCCAGACTCCGGGACGCTCATCCATGGGTCTTTTATTGCAGTGTAGACATAGCCTAAAGCTCCCAAACTGGGAAAAATTCTGAAATGAAAGCACCCCCCTGTAAGAATCCATTTACCTTTAATTAACATATTATCCTCTCAGACAAAGAAAAATGCCTTATCGTGAGGGTGCCTTATAAAAATACATGGAGCAGAAGTTGGATATGTTCTCTGTGGAATTGTGCAATTACATTATAATATCTCAGCTAATATATAGAAAATGCATGCCTGAAAGCACAGAAGCCAGGTAATCTAAAAACAACTAGACAAACGAACCCATATTACGTCTGCAATTGTAGGTTATAGCAAATATGCCCGAGAGAAATTAAAGAACACTTGAAAGGATGGCTAAAGTGACAAATGATAATTTAATAATTCCCACTGAGCTTCTTTCCACCTTTACTTCACTAAGCACTGACCAGTAATTCAGTATTATTTCAAGTGTCATTGTGTTAAAATTATCAGTCTTTTTAATTTTGCTTGATATAGTTTTATGCTGATGGTCAAAAGGATAGTTTTTTGGTTGGCATGGGACTCAACACCTTAGCTCTGCTATGCAATTCCCGTGTGACTTCATTTATCTGTGCTCAGTTCCCCATTTGTAAAATAGGGAGGTAATAATATTTCCCTACCTTATAGGGCTGTTGTGAGGATAAATTAAGTAATAAATGTTTGTGAAGAACTCAAATACTGTGATAATTGGGTCCACATTAGAAGGTAGACAGAATTTCACAGTATGCATGAACATAAATAATGGAAAAGCTAATTACTTGATAAGTAATCACTGTTGCAATCTTATGCAATGTTACTTACCACTACATCTATCTGGACTATATCACAAATATTAATTGTTACAAATTTAGTCCCTTTTTTGGTTAGCAATCCTGATTTTCTTTCTAGGGATTTGGTATTCACTAAAGAGTTTGGAGCTTAGTTTCTAGGTTAGGAAAAGTAACACTAGCCACTGAATCACCTGCTCCCCAGAAGACACTGTCTGCACCTTGATTATGCTAACTCTAACCACTGCAGAACAGTCCCCTCCCAAAGCCAGGTATAGAACCCAGAATCTGGGCTATCCAGTCTTCTACTATTGTGCCATATTCAATTCTAGCAGATAGCTTTGTAACCCAGTGGGAAAATGTGTGTCAAATCCCCCTCTCATGGCTGGTTCACATAAAGGCTAGCAATTATTCTAGGAACTCAAGTGGTAGTGGCCTGAACTGAAAATCTGGTTTAAATACTGATGATGACCTACACTGAGGGATCAGTATGTAATACGCTTTATGTTTCCAGTTCTCTTAAAACCAGTTTCATTTTATTTTCTCAGTAAGAAAACATCCTTTAAAACTTTTATTCTTGTAAGAAATCACTGTAATCTATAAAGTATGGTGTGACGTACAACCAAATACATTTTTTCCACGTTCATTCATTTGATTGGCACGTTTGAAAGTTGAGAAGAATGGGCATGGAAAGAATACCCCTACAGAATGTATTAAAGATAACCACATGCAAAGAATATATTGTATTATTTACTAGCGGTTGGCAATCCATGTCCTGTGTCCTCCTTTTCAAAGAAAATATCTGAAAATGAATGCACTCAAATGACGCATTACTTTGTTTTTGCAGACAATCAACCCAGCAGTCTATGGCTGAGGCATATCACTGTGGTGAACTATCAGTCCCTGTTGCAGCATCCTTCTGCTCCATTTTCCTTTTTAAAGGAGGTAATTCACCCAACAATTTTTCATTTCAGTGGCTAACTTGTAATCTGCAAAATGAACAATACTCCATGCAACAAGCCTCTGGAATTGATGGCTTTGGCCTTATGCAAGCACCTCTCTGTTTAATCTTTTAAATGCCCCATGACAGTCCCTCTCAGTGTAAAAAGAAAAGGAGTACTTGTGGCACCTTAGAGACTAACCAATTTATTTGGGCATAAGCTTTCGTGAGCTACAGCTCACTTCATCGGATGAATACTGTGGAAAATACAGAAGATGTTCTTATACATACAAACCATGAAAAAAATGGGTGTTTACCACTACAAAAGGTTTTCTCTCCCCCCACCCCACTCTTCTGCTGGTAATAGCTTATCTAAAGTGATCACTCTCCTTACAATGTGTATGATAATCAAGTTGGGCCATTTCCAGCACAAATCCAGGTTTTCTCCCCAGTAGTATTTCTCCAGTGGGGAAAGATTCAGAAATCACAGCTTGATTTTTTTAAACAGTTTCTGAAAGACAAACTGTACGTTTATAACAAAATTCAAAATGGTAGAATGGAAATAACCATAGACTGGTCCCCCTTACACTGACCCTTTTGGTCCCTGTATCTCTCTTCTCTCCCAGCCACAGGGGCCTTCATAGAATCATAGAATCATAGAATATCAGGGTTGGAAGGGACCCCAGAAGGTCATCTAGTCCAACCCCCTGCTCGAAGCAGGACCAATTCCCAGTTAAATCATCCCAGCCAGGGCTTTGTCAAGCCTGACCTTAAAAACCTCTAAGGAAGGAGATTCTACCACCTCCCTAGGTAACACATTCCAGTGTTTCACCACCCTCTTAGTGAAAAAGTTTTTCCTAATATCCAATCTAAACCTCCCCCATTGCAACTTGAGACCATTACTCCTCGTTCTGTCATCTGCTACCATTGAGAACAGTCTAGAGCCATCCTCTTTGGAACCCCCTTTCAGGTAGTTGAAAGCAGCTATCAAATCCCCCCTCATTCTTCTCTTCTGCAGACTAAACAATCCCAGCTCCCTCAGCCTCTCCTCATAAGTCATGTGCTCTAGACCCCTAATCATTTTTGTTGCCCTTCGCTGGACTCTCTCCAATTTATCCACATCCTTCTTGTAGTGTGGGGCCCAAAACTGGACACAGTACTCCAGATGAGGCCTCACCAGTGTCGAATAGAGGGGAACGATCACATCCCTCGATCTGCTCGCTATGCCCCTACTTATACATCCCAAAATGCCATTGGCCTTCTTGGCAACAAGGGCACACTGTTGACTCATATCCAGCTTCTCGTCCACTGTCACCCCTAGGTCCTTTTCCGCAGAACTGCTGCCTAGCCATTCGGTCCCTAGTCTGTAGCGGTGCATTGGATTCTTCCATCCTAAGTGCAGGACCCTGTGTAAGAGAATAACAATTTGTTTGTATTTCAATATCTATACAAGCACTTTTCCCTCCCCTGCACCATTACCATAGTGTCTGCATGCCTCCAGCTCATCAATGGGTGTTATTCTCACAACAACATGAAATAGGAAAATATAATTGTCATTTCACAGATGGGGAGCTGGAATACAGGGCAAACTAAGTAGAGCTGGGTGAAAGTTTTTGGCTGAAAACTTTTGTTTGAAAAAACATCTCACTTCAATGACACTGAAACATGTCACCAATTCATGTCGATGTGGCCACCTTATTTCAGGTGAAAAACAAATCTGTAAAAATAAAAAGTCATTTTTAAAAGAAAAAATATCAGTGTTTGGGGTCTGAATGACATTTTTCTTTAGACATTTATTTCAATTTTATTTTAAAACAATGAAAAAATGTTTTAAAAAAGTGCTCAAAATCCAAACAAAATGTTTTTTTTACTTGATTTTTTTTTTAATTTTTCAGTTTCCTGGAAATTCTAAAAAAAAAAAAAAAAATCCAAATTTGGTTGCACCAAGCAAGACCCTTTAAAAAAGAAAAAAAATTTTAGAACAGACGAACTGGAAAATCCATTATTTCTACAGCTCTAAAACCAAATGACTTGTCCAAGGTCTCCCAGGTAGTTTTCAAAGGAAGCAGGAATTGAACTTTGTGTCTCAAGTCATAGTCCTATGCACCAAGTCTAAGTGGCACACTGAGGCAACATTCAAGGATCAGGATCCTATTGTACCAGGCACTGTATACACAAGTAAAACAGGTTTCAGAGTAGCAGCCGTGTTACTCTGTGTTCGCAAAAAGAAAAGGAGGACTTGTGGCACCTTAGAGACTAACACATTTATTTGAGCATAAGCTTTCACGAGCTACAGCTCACAGTCCCTGAGCTAGGCAATTCGCAGTCTAGAATAGTGATAAAATGTCACAGGTGAGAGTGTGTGAGGAGGACCAAGAAAAAGTAAACCAATCATGTTATTATGAGCAATAAAATATGTCGAATCACAACCTATAAATACCAACATAATGAGAATATTTCTGACAGTAGAGATCTTCGATCTAGCAGACAAAAAATAATGTGATCCAATGGCTGGAAGCAGAAGTTAAATACATTCAGACTAAAAATAAGATGCAAATTTTTAACAGTGAGGATAATTGACCATTAGAACTACTTATCTACGGGTGATGTGGATTCTCCATCACCAGAAATCTTTAAATGAAGATTGGATTTCTCCGTCTGAAGGATATGCTCTAACTCAACTTCAAGATGTGGGCTGGATGCAGGAATTACTGATGCAAAGTCTGAGGAGTAAATCCACTCTCTCACCGCTGTTGCCAAGAGATTGTAGAGTCTCAATTCGTTCCTCACATCCCTCCAAGGATATGTCTACACTGCTTCTGTAGGAGCGAGCTTCCTAGCCTGGGTCAACAGACTTGTGTTAGTGGGGCTTGCACTAGCATGCTAAAAATAGCTGCATAGATGTTGCTTTGATGTTGTGACTCACGCTGGAGCTCAGGCTCTCAAGCCCAATGTCTACACAGCTATTTTCAGCTCTCTCCCTGTGATCCCTCATGAAATGTCTTGACCATTCATGGCCTTTAAAAGATCCCCTGGCATTCTTCCCAGGAATGATAAAGTGAGGACTGGTGTTCTAGCCAGATTACATTCTGCTGCCCTAAATTCCCCCTGCTATTTCAGTTGGACATGGTGTTCTTCCTCACGTCCTGTCCTAAAATGATGTGCACTGTCAAATATATGCTGTGTTCTATCCCAGAAAAGGCTGAATTTCAATGGTGGAAGAAATAACCCATAATATTTATTGCATGTGAAGTATTCTGGGATCCTTCTGGATGGAGAGCATTACAGACTCAAAATACAGTCCAGGAGTCTGATTTCTCAAAAGACATAAAAATTCAGCTAGGATTTTCAGCTGGGATTTTCAAAAGCACATAAGCAGGTTGCAGAGTGGCAGCCGTGTTGGTCTGTACCCGCAAAAAGAACGGGAGGACTTCAGGCATCTTAGAAGCTTCAAAAACAGACTCCAACGAGAAACTGCTGAGCTTGAATTAATATGCAAACTAGATACTATTAACTTGGGTTTGAATAGAGACTGGGAGTGGCTGGGTCATTACACATATTGAATCTATTTCCTTAAGTTAAGTATCCTCACACCTTCTTGTCAACTGTCTAAATGGGCCATCTTGATTATCACTACAAAAGTTTTTTTTCTCCTGCTGATAATAGCTCATCTTAACTAATTAGCCTCTCACAGTTTGTATGGTAACTTCCAACTTATCTGTATGTATGTATATATAATGTTCCATTCTATGCATCTGATGAAGTGAGCTGTAGCTCATGAAAGCTTATGCTCAAATAAATTGGTTAGTCTCTAAGGTGCCACAAGTACTCCTTTTCTTTTTGCGAATACAGACTAACACGACTGTTACTCTGAAACCTGAATTACTGGGTGTAATTCTCTGGCCTGTGTAATGCAGGAAGTCAGACTAGATGATTACTTCTGGCCTTAAAGTCCTGAATCCATGACTAAACAGCAGTCCCAACTCATCACCTGCATCCTGTGTTAACTTCCTGTGTAGTACATGATGGTAAATCTCCGGTGTGCTTTTTAGAGTCACTATGGGACCCCTTTGCCCCTTTGACACTACACAGCATTTTATGGAACCCTGATATCAGTAGATGCAAGGCCTAGTGAAGTCAATGAGAGCTGTGCTGCCTTACACAGGTGATGAATTCAGTTCATAATGTCAAGCACCAGCTTCCAGAGGGAGATGTTGCCCACCTTCATGCAAACGGCAAGAATACATAAAATGACTAACAAATCCAGAGAAAAGATAGCTACTGCAGATAGTAATTAAGCCTTTTCTAATCATATACATGCAAAATTAGACTGACTCTAAACAGTGACTTCTTATCATGGATTATTGTAAGTACCACAGTAGCATGACAATGTACTGGGCACTGTATAAACACATAATAAATGTTATGCTAGGGGTTGGCTGAAATCTTGTTGAAATTGTTGGGCATACAGCTGCCCTTCATTCAGGATAAAGGTAAGAAGCAATTAAGCTGCTTTAAGGAATAAGATAGCTGAGACAATAGGCATCACTGCCCAAAACACAGGCCATGTGCAAGACTGGTCTGGCACTAAGCTAGGTGAGTGGAGGGGTTCAATGGGGGCTGAATGCAAATGCAGAGGGCTGGGCACTCTTTTGGTGGAGCTGTGCATATGTGTGCACAGAGATGGCAGAGACACCTCAGAAGCAGACAGAGAAGTCAGAAGAAAGCCAACAGCAGCCAGAGAGGCATGTGGAATGTGAGAGAAAGTTAAGCAAGAGAGAGCTTTTTGGGCAAAGTGCTGGCTATAAAAAGAGGCTTGGGAAATTGAACAGGGAAACTGCCTCCTGTTACTTGATTCCTACTGTGATCAGGAAAACAGGATTTTGTGTACTTTCTTTATAAATAAAGAAGATTTATGGAAAGAATACCTGGCTCCATCATCAATTTCTCCTTCTAACAGAAGCAACCTACAATACCCCAAATCTTGGCTAACCACCCAGAGCAAAAGGGGTACTATTAGAAATCTAATATAAATGAATATTTTTCCAATCCTGCAGCCAATGTATTTGCATAACTGAAGTTAATGGGAGTTCAGAATATATAAAAACTACAGGATCTTGTGAATTGTTAGGACCTTTCAAATGTGGATCTGTGAAGTTAACCAGCTAAATATCTGACCTTGTTTTCAAAGGTGTTGATTACACACATCTTTCATTGAACTCAATCAGCTTTGCTGAAAACCAGACTATGTGAAAATGTTGTCCCATGTCTTTCATTGCTTTCCACAATATTTTGGAATGCTTTGAAATCAATTAGAGCTGCTGGGAACTAAGTACTTTTGAAAGTGAGACCATTTATTCAGGTGCCTAAAATGGATTTAGGAGCCAAACTTCAGCCATTAATATTTTGGAAAATCTTGGTAAAGATCAACTAGAAAGCAACAGTTTGGCCTACTGGTTCCAGCAAGGCCTGGGAGTCATAACACCAACTTTCTATTCCTGGCCACGGCATTGACTTGCTGTGCATGTAACCTTAGACAACTGACTTGGTAGCTCTGTCTCCTCATCGGTAAAGGGGTTATAACACTACCTGCCTCACAGGGATGTTGTAAGGTTTGCTTCACAATGGCAGGTCCCACCCAGCCCAGGTTTGGGATATGAACATAAGAAACAAAGTGATGAGCAAAGAAAGAGAACAGGAGAACCTGATCCCGCATTAGAGTACCACTGAGCAGCCACCAAATGTCTTTTGCCTATCAGTAGCATTTAAGGCCTCTGACATAAGAACATAAGAACAGTCCTACTGGATCAGACCAATGGTCCATCTAGCCCAGTATTCTGTCTTCTGACAGTGGCCAAAGCCAGGTGATTCAGAGGCAATGAACAGAACAGGCAGTCCTCAAGTGATCCATCCTCTGTCGCTCATTCCCAGCTTCTGGCAAACAGAGGCTAGGGACACCATCCCTGCCCATCCTGGCTAATAGTGACTAATGGGCCTGTGCTCCACGAATTTATCTAGTTCTTTTTTGAACCCTGTTATGGGTAGCATGTGTATGAGGACCACACCTTAGCCCACACACAAGCATCCATTGCCCACACCTGGCTTCTTTCTTCTTCTGAAGGTTTGGCTGACATATCGGAAAGTACACCTGTGTTTTTCCTGCTCTATACTTCACCGTTGCTACCAGTGGAGGAAGCGCACTGAGGCAGAAAAAAGCCCCAAGTTTTCCCTTTGTTGACAGTGCAAAGAGGACCCATAAATCTAGTTTTTCCAAAGGACAAGGCTCTTGGGCTGCTACCCTGCCAACAACAGGTCAGGTGCATACTTTGGGACAAGTCTGCTCTTAGTTAAATGACTGGAACTCCCACTGGTTTAAATGGGAATTGCTGCTAGGTCAATCCAAGGCAGAATGGGGACCATGGTGTCTTAAAAAATAATAATAATAAAAAACCCAAACCATTATTTAGGACACATGCAATTCCCAGTGATTTGAAGTTGGTGTATGTCTCTGTCACAACTGAGGGCTCTCATATTTTTAATGATAAGTGAAAGCTAAGTTATTAACAAAGAAAAGCCTGGCAAGTAAATGCGATCACTGAGCAATGCAACAAACAATACGGTGTACAGGACTTATAATCTTACCCCTTTTCAACCCAAACGGCGAGTGAATGTATGGGACCTTGTAGATTATTCCAGCTGAGAGCAGAAACTGATGATGGAGTCTTGTATTTCCCTTGGTATAACCTTGTTGATTTACAAGGAGTGCACAAAGTTTTGCATCTCTAAATCAAAGACAAAGGTAGTAGTTTGCTTATGGGCCCAAGCTTCTTTCAGTCAGCACCCCCCAGCCCCTCTGAAGACTTCTTTCAGGGTCACACCATGCTTACAGGATGCTGCTTGGATCTTTTGCCTTCCCTAAGTCTCTCTCAGTTTGTCTGCCCTCCAGCTTGTCTTTTATACATACACAGATCCCCCCCCCCCCCGGCCCTAAAAAAACCCTGGTATCCCATGGAACCCTCCACCTGCACAGTACTAGTTTCTGGGCAAACTCTGTTCTGCCTTGTTTTAGGTAGGTTCCCTTAACTGTCTCTTTCAGCTGTCTTAAACAAAGGGTGCATTCAGTTTCAGGAAGGAGTAACCTAACCCATGACAAGATTTTGCCGAGCTCATGATGTCAACATCACATCAATTTGTTACCAAACCCCATGTCGCTGTGATGATGACCAGTAGTGATACATGACATTTAGAGACATACATTTTGAGTGTTATGCTGAAAAACAAAATGTGTGTTTCTTGGGTGCAGACAAACTGTTTACTGAACCCAATAAGTAAAGGTGGGTTTAGATTAGGGGTATTTGATTCATCAGACATTTCTAGACCAAGGACATTTCTTTATGAGGCAATCTCATCCCTGAGCTTTATTACATTTCAGAATAAATCAAGTTTGTTTAATATGTAGTTAACATTTGCACTTCATTCATCTGCCCCCCACCCCCACCAAACAAACACAAAATGCCCTGTACAGCGAACTAATGGCATGGAAATAGCTACCACATTCATCACTCAAGTACCTAAAAGATACCCAATAATTTATCTTGACTATGTTACTTTCAAAAGGAGAAGGAGAGATAAATAAACAGCCACAAAATACGGAGGTGCTTAGTTACAGGAGAATAATTTCCAGTGTTGGTGCAAAGGAAAATATGAACGAGCCCATTAAGCACATGCTCATGCTAATTTATTTACATTTAAAGAATTAGTGACCCATTTGCTGTAACTAAATGCAAGATAATTAAGACTGGGAATTACCAGCTAGAATCCATACAGCAACAATAATTACCCTTAAAAATACTGGAATGCTGAATGTGCCAACATTAACAATTCATTTTAGTTTGCATGCCAACCATTTCTCACATCACTACACAGGATCTTTAGACTACTGCATGGTTCATTGATGTTTTATGAGAGGACACGGCATGTTGAATTTCCCCTTGAATGAAATGGCCAGTAACAAGGAGTGCATGTTAAACAGGTTCCTTTTCAAAAATGGTTTTCCATACGTGTTTTAGTCTCTCTCTGGTTAATGCAGAATGCGTACATTGTATGAGTTTCCAGTGCAGCTGGAGAAGCTGCATGGTCTAATGGCTAAGGCAACAGACTGCCCCTCAGAAGGGCTGGGTTCTCTTTCCGGCTTTACTATGTGACATTCGGTAAGCCATTTCATCTCTGCTTCCCTAGATTTTAAGCTCTTGAAGGCAGGAATTGTCTCCTAACCTGTGCTTCTACAGTCCCAAACATATCAGGGCCCGAGATCCTATGTACTAAGAAGTTGACCAACTTTAAACTAACCTACTCAAACATTTTTTCATCAGGTGACTAGGACAAGGGTGGTCTATCCTAGTGGTCAGAGCAGGTGTCAGGTACCAAGGACTAGTGCCAGTTCTGGAGTCAGTAGTCTGAAGCAGGAGCCAAGGGCCAAGCCAGAAGGTAGGAACTGGAGCAAGCAGGGTAGCAGGAAAAGAGGGGTTCTGAGGTGGGGCAGGACAGAGGCAAGGCAGGAGCAGCAGGAACAAGGTAATGTAGGACAGCCATGGGTGGGCATGAGCACTGAGCAACCAGCAATCTCCTGCTGGTTTAAGAGCCAGCCCGCTGAGCCCCCTTGCTGGCCTCTCCAGCCAATCAAGAAGCACTGCCAGTCAGGCGGCCTGCTGCAAGCTAGCTGGACAGATGAGGTTGCCCGGAGATTAGCTCTGCTGCAGGCCCTGATTCCTGATACTACTTTCCTGTGCTAACTCTGGAATCAATCCAGCCTCAATCCAGCAACACACTTCGGGACAGGTTTTTAACAGGACACAGCACCTAACAATTCTATTGCACTCAAGCCAGGTGCAACCTTATTGAGCTATCTTCACTGCTGATCTGCAGGAAGGAGTAAACAGCACATAAACCGGTGGGCACTATACTAAATTGGGGGGAACTGAGAACATCAGTGAGCTCAGAGAAAAAACACAACAATCCGATAAGATTCATTGTGGAAATATCCAAGCCAGTTCAATAAATGCACAGGAAAGTGATCTGAAGTATGAGAGCTGGTTGAAAATTAGGAAATTGCCAATTTTTGATGAAAAATCAGGATGAAAGTTTGAAGCATTTTTTTTCAACCAGCGAGATGGAAAGTGGGAGAGTGAAGGCAGAGTGACAGAGACCCTGGGGGTGATAGAGAACAGAAAATTAAACGTGAGTTTGCAATATGATACAGTTGCAAATAAGGCCAAAGCAACTTTAAGCTACATGGTGGATGACTGGTCCAGGTATCAGGGGACAACGTGAAGGAGGCTCCTCCCACTTAATTGCCCCAGGGTCAGGCCTGCACTCAAGGAGCACAGTAACTACTCCATGCACCCTCAAGAGTGAGCGTCATCCTAAATGAGCCTGGGAGGGCAAGCAGAATAAGACGGGGCCATTGCCTAACTTCCTTCCACACTGACCACCGACTGACCAGGTGTACTAAGGGGATGCACCCTCTCTGAGACAATGTTTGGCCCAAGCTCTCCCTGGGATGCTTTGGCCCTTATTGCAGGCCAAGGATTAAATAGCACCAATTGGACCCAGTTTGATATGAATCCTAAAAGAAAAGGAGTACTTGTGGCACCTTAGAGACTAACCAATTTATTTGAGCATAAGCTTTCGTGAGCTACCCCCCCCCTACACACAAACCCACTCTCCTGTTGGTAATAGCTTATCTAAAGTGACCACTCTCCTTACAATGTGTATGATAATCAAGGTGGGCCATTTCCAGCACAAATCCAGGGTTTAACAAGAACGTTTGGGGGGGGGGGTAGGAAAAAACAAGGGGAAATAGGTTACCTTGCATAATGACTTAGCCACTCCCAGGCTCGTCCCCTAACGCCCCTACTCTACTTGCGCTATATTGATGACATCTTCACCATCTGGACCCATGGAAAAGAAGCCCTTGAGGAATTCCACCATGATTTCAACAATTTCCATCCCACCATCAACCTCAGCCTGGTCCAGTCCACACAAGAGATCCACTTCCTGGACACTACAGTGTTAATAAATGATGGTCACATAAACACCACCCTATACCAGAAACCTACTGACCGCTATTCCTACCTACATGCCTCCAGCTTTCACCCTGACCACACCACACGATCCATTGTCTACAGCCAAGCTCTGCGATACAACCGCATTTGTTCCAACCCCTCAGACAGAGACAAACACCTACAAGATCTCTATCAAGCATTCTTACAAGTACAATACCCACCTGCGGAAGTGAAGAAACAGATTGACAGAGCCAGAAGAGTACCCAGAAGTCACTTACTACAGGACAGGCCTAACAAAGAAAGTAACAGAATGCCACTAGCCGTCACCTTCAGCCCCCAACTAAAACCCCTCCAACGCATTATTAAGGATCTACAACCTATCCTGAAGGATGACCCAACACTCTCACAAATCTTGGGAGACAGGCCAGTCCTTGCCTATAGACAGCCCCCCAACCTGAAGCAAATACTCACCAGCAACCACATACCACACAACAGAACCACTAACCCAGGAACCTATCCTTGCAACAAAGCCCGTTGCCAACTGTGCCCACATATCTATTCTGGGGACACCATCACAGGGCCTAATAACATCAGCCACACTATCAGAGGCTCGTTCACCTGCACATCCACCAATGTGATATATGCCATCATGTGCCAGCAATGCCCCTCTGCCATGTACATTGGTCAAACTGGACAGTCTCTATGTAAAAGAATAAATGGACACAAATCAGATGTCAAGAATTATAACATTCATAAACCAGTCGGAGAACACTTCAATCTCTCTGGTCATGCGATTACAGACATGAAAGTTGCAATATTACAACAAAAAAACTTCAAATCCAGACTCCAGCGAGAGACTGCTGAATTGGAATTAATTTGCAAATTGGATACAATTAACTTAGGCTTGAATAGAGACTGGGAGTGGCGAAGTCATTATGCAAGGTAACCTATTTCCCCTTGTTTTTTCCTACCCCCCCCCCCAAGACGTTCTTGTTAAACCTTGGATTTGTGCTGGAAATGGCCCACCTTGATTATCATACACAATATCAGGAGAGTGATCACTTTAGATAAGCTATTACCAGCAGGAGAGTGGGGTGGGGGGAGGTATTTTTTCATGCTTTGTGTGTATAAAAAGATCTTCTACACTTTCCACAGTATGCATCCGATGAAGTGAGCTGTAGCTCACAAAAGCTTATGCTCAAATAAATTGGTTAGTCTCTAAGGTGCCACAAGTCCTCCTTTTCTTTTTGAGAATACAGACTAACACGGCTCTTACTCTGAAACCTGTCGCTATGAATCCTGTGACTTAAAAACTGCCCATTTCTTAGAATCCCCTTAGAGGACAACAACACATCGCCGGAAACCACAAAGCCCACCTAAACACAGAGTGAATAATTAGACATTCCTGAGCAGTCCTGCATTCTTAGGCCATGTCTATACTGCAACCGCGAGATGCAATTGCAGCTTGAGTAGACATCCGTGGGCTAGCTTTAACCCAGCTAGCTCCTCTGCTGGAGCTGTGAAGCGGCGGCAGTGCATGCTGCAGATGGGCGAACCCCATGAGAATTACCCACGGTTCCAGGTGGGTTTGTGTGGCTCACACTGAAGCTTGTGCTTCCATAGCTTCCCTGCTCTGGCACTCAGGCTAGCTAGATCTTAGGTCTTGTCCACACTAGGGATTTGCACCCGTATAGCTAGGTCTCTGCAGGGTGTGAACATGGACCCAGCCCCAGCTATCCCGCCCCAGCCCCTGGTGTAGACAGCGCTAGAGCTAGCTGCCGCGTCTTGGGGAGGTGGATTGACTCCAGCAACGGGAGAATCCCTCCCACCCACGCAGGCAGAGCCTGCAGGGATACGTTAGAGCAGGGCAGCTGCAGTGGTGCAGCGGTGTCTCTGTAGCTCTTTAGATGTAGCCACCCCCAATGCTAGCTCAGGTATGTCTTCTCGAGCTGGGATCTCATCCCGACGGCCGTGTAGACATCCCCTTCCGCACAAGGGACCCCGTCTTGAGTCATGAAAACTCATGTGGACTTTCCTGAGATGGAGCCGTTCTCATTATGTCACAGCAACGCTTAGATGCCCCACTGAAACGGGGACCCCTTTGGTCCAAGCACTGTACCAAAAACCTACAGAGCCCTAGAGCGCTTATCGTCTAATTAAACAAGGGAAATACGCTGATCTCCATTTGACGGAGGGAAACTGAAGTGCAGGAGATGAAATGACTTGCTCAAGCTCCCATAGGAAGTTTGTAGCAGAGCCAGAAACTGATTTCAGATCTCGAAAGTGACCACTCTTTCCCTCTTTTTTCTAAGAGGAGTCTGTGGATTAAACACGTCTATTCCCCTGTTGCTCCTGGAGGGAGAACAGAGATTAAAGGCCCTCAGATGATGTCTGCCTTTTGCATTAATGTAGCCATGTGTTCTTTCCATTAGCACAAAAGGACCTTACACCTATGCATTGAGCGAGGACATTCCCCATGTACATATAACAAAAGGAGAACAAAGGCACTGAAGGGATTACAGCCTAAACACAGTGGTTAATAGAGTCTAGTGTGTAACTGACAGGTCAGATAATTCGCCTGCAGCAGTGGAAACAGTGAGTAAGAGCAAGTAGATGTATCATCTCTTACAAATTTCTATTTACAGGTTTTATAAGACCTTGATGCCCCCAAGCACCGTGAAAGAAAGCCTTCCAGATTAATTTCTCTTAGCAGTACAATGTGCCATTATTTACAGCAGGATTTAGTCCTACAAAGAATCAAGCTTGAGCATGTTTTAGGGTCTCTCTGGCTGGGTAAAAGCACCTCGCATCTGTAAACATCTCTAGCATAATAGTAGCCACACTGCCACGGATGCAGACGAACAAGGTGATGCGTGTCAAGGCGACACACTGCACTAGGAATATTAACACAAAGGAAGCTGCGTGCAGTGAAGGAGAGACAGGACAGCTAGTAAAGAAAATACAACCAAGGTTCTGTTACAAATTCAGTAGGGCCTAGAGGCCCCCAACTGAGATCAGGGCCCATTGTGCTAGACATTGAGAGACATATAGAGACATTGAGTGTGACATAGTCCCTGCTCCAAAGGACAGACAAGTTACCCAAAAGATGGAGGAGAAACAGAAGCACAGTGAGGTGAAGCAAGTTGCCAAAGGTCACTGGCAGAGCAAGAAGTTGATTCCAGTCTCTTGAAATTCAGGCCAGTGCCTACACACTGGGTGATGCTGCTTCTAAACACATGATAAAAACTAGAGCTGACGGCAAAAAGGTAAGTATTTGCTACTAAAAACAAGTTATCAAGTAACTTGGGCCTGATCCCATCAACGATGAGCTCATCAACTAAAATCATACCCTTAATGATTTTGTATTAGTTGTATTGAACTCATTGAGTTGTAGCTCCTGCTCCCAATGAAGTCAATGGGAATTTCCTGTTACCTGCTGTAAATTTGCACCTTTCCTTTCCACTGAATGCCTCCTTGTTTTTATATTGAGGCAGGGAGAACAGAAGTTCCTGATCCACCTTTTCTGTGCTAGTCAACATTTTGTAAACTCAAGTGTATCCCCTCTTATTTGCCTCTTCTCTAAGGTATACAGTCCTAAAATTTCCCATCTCTCCGGGCCCTTTTTCCATGCCACTAATAGTTCTTGTCACCTACCTCTGAACCCACGCTTTTTTGCTCACAAACCACCCCAGGGCAGTACTTGACAATGGATTTAATGCTCTAGTTCACAAGGAAGACACATGATTGCCAACATTTACTATAAGTGCTCTTTGCTCAGTAAGCAATGGACTACGTGGACACTTGAGAAAGAGGTAAACAGCACCCATTGGTTGTAGATGGTTTAATCCATTTGAGGTGACTAATGTGATCATTTGGTCTGACCTCCTGTATAACACAGGCCATAGAACTTCCCCAAAATAATCCCTTTTGAGCTAGAGCGTCTTGTAGAAAAAAAATACAATCTTGATTTTAAAAAAATTGCCAGTGATGGAGAATCCACCATGACTCTTAGTAAATTGCTCCAATGGTTAATTACTCTCACTGTTAAAAATGTACGATTGATTTCCAGTCTGAACTTGTCTAACTTCAACTTCCAGCCACTGGATTGTTACACCTTTGCCTGCTAGACTGAAGCATTATCAAATATTTGTTCCCCATCTAGGTACTTATGGACTGTGATCAAGTCACTTATCTTTGTTAAACTAAATAGAGTGATAGATACCCAGAGCTCAAAGGCAGGTTTTCCAATCTTTTAATCATTCCCGTGTCTCTTCTCTGAACCCTCGTTAATTTACCAAAATCCTTACTGAATTGTGGTGATCAGAACTGAATCTGAAGGCATGAAGATAGTTACGAGTTACCATTGGCACAAAAGTAAATGCAGCAATGGATATATGCTAGGAGGCTCAATAAAGTTCTTGTAATGTGCTGCAAATGGCTTCCAGTCCAAAGGTCTTCATATTCAGCCCCATGCAGGATCATGTGCAAAATGTTAACAAATGCAGGAAAGGTAGCAAGCCCAGATTTTCAGAAGTATTTAAGTGCCTAGATATGCAAATGCCTACCCTACTGGAATTTTCAAAAATGGCCAGGAAGTCACCCTAATTTACAATGAAATCAATAGGAGTTAGGTGTCTAACCTGCTCAGACACTTTTGAAAATTCCACTAAGCACCTAACTGCATCTTTAGACAGCTAAGTTCCTTTGGAAATCTGTCCCCTTGTGATTTCCAGTGAGACTGATATTTCTATGTCCCTCCAAAGCTTTCGAAAATCTCTCCCTTAGTGCTTTACTGAATTGCGAAGACCATACTTAAGTACTGTATGTGGCTGAATAGGGACCTTAGCAATTGATTCCAATGGAAGCATATTTAAGCCAAAGGCTTTTTATTGGAAGCACAAACAGAAACAAAAACACTGTGATGTATGGTGCAGTAGTTGTACCGCAAAAGGAAACTAAATAATGGACTCATACTCTAATGATTTTCATAACTATTAGCTTTGCTAATGAGTCATTAAAAATTTACTCCCTGTACAGATTCAGCAAAAGAAAGCAATCCTTTATTAACAGCTTCTCTGAAAGCTTTTACTTCAGCTACTTTCCAAAATATACAGACATCTGGATTTAAAAAAAAATGCAAAGAATTGCAATGCAATGCACAGAAAAATCTTTTAATAAAGAAAATGCCAGGGGTCCCTAAGAATATTAAGCACTGCTTCAACTTTTAATATGTACTGACTTTTAATAATCAACATGGGGAAAAAAAGCAAAGAAGAAGAACCAATGGAAATGCATGAAAACCAATAGCACAAAAATAGAAATATATTCAATATACAAAAAGAAAAGGAGTACTTGTGGCACACGGCTGCTACTCTGAAACCTGTCATTATTCAATATACAGAAGTTATCATTAAGCACTTTTGTAATGAATACGAACAACACATAATACAATAATTAAATGTTAGTCTGCAAAACAGAGGGATGTTGTGAAATTATATTTTTTTCTCATGAACAATAAAACAATTTAAACGGTTTTGTTTGTTCTTAAATGGTGCAACTAATGGGAAGCAGACCAGCACTCATTCAGTCTTTCCAACTCACAATTTTATTACAAGTCTCTGGACATTTGGTATTTTGCTTAAAGCCCCAGCTCCTGGGGTCAGGTGATTATTTGAGAGAAAAAACTCAGCACTGGGGTTTATTTATTGTTTTAAAGTACATTTCTAGCCTGCCTGGTTGCACAGGAAAGCTTGAAAACCTGACCCCTAAAAGCTGAAAATGCAAAGGGCAAATACATATGGTGATTTTTAGTCCAATCTCCCAATTTGAGGGGGGGAAAAAACTGTAAATGATGTTGCTGCCCAGTTAGGATCATTCTATCCATTTTACTTTAGGAAATCAAACTAAAATATATGTAACCCTTCTGCCCATCAGAGTTGGCAGCAACAAGGGCCGGGTTCAATATCTAGGGGATCCATTCCAATAACACAATGCAAACCGGCTCGAGCCCCCACCCAGTGACCTGGGACAAATATATACCACCCCCGCTGGGCGCCTCCAAGAGGCAATACTTCCCCTCTCGCAAGCACATAGTCTGAGTGTAGCAAAAAGCCTTTTAATAACAGAGAGAAACAATGTGGCATTATGTTGGGGAAACACCACCAACAGGATTCATAACACAACCCATGAGCAAAAACCCACCCCAAGCAAACTGGGGCGTGTCCTTTCCATTTGGTTCTTGAGTCCAGCAACCCCAAATCACCCAAAGTCCCAAAAGTCCAATGACCCAAAAGTCTCTGTCCCTGGTCAGGGCAGCCCCAGAGTTTGAAAGTTTATCTGCAGAGTTTTACCTCCCAACCTGGGTGGAGATGGGGGTGGGGGGAGAGGTAAGGGGCACCTTACATGATCTGAAGCTGACCGCCCCACAGCTCCATAGGCCTTCGCTCCACTCCACCACCCAGCCCACAAACTGCTTCACTCGGCTCTGCGGCCCACAAGCAGCTCCCGCCGTCCCACGAACTGCTCCACCAGCCTGTCCACAAGGCACTCTAGCCATTCCGCAAACTGCTCCACAATATATCTTCAGGCTCCCCTACTACTTAACACAATGCTCAGTGATTGCAGCTCTTAGTCAGTTCAGCTCTTTGGTGAATTCAGCTTGTAGTAGGAGAGCCTCAGTGCTGGTGCACCATTAGCCCAAAGTGAGCTCAGCAGCCTGTAACTAGACTCCTAATGGAATCAAAATTAGCTCTGATATTCCACAGTGAAGAGAGGAAGAAGTGCAATTAGCATGTAAGGCCCCCACTGAGGGGCCCATGCCACCAAATATTAATACTTGTGCCCAACCTCTCTCAATTCACAGAGTTTTGGAACCCATGACCCTTGCCTAGCGAGTGCTACTTAGTTGATGGTGAGTACCTCCATCATAACAAAAGGCCAAGTACAGTTCCAAGCACAGTTCCCATAATCAGGGTAATAACAATTTATTCTTCCTGTCCCAATAACAGAGACACTGGGGATCCCACAGCAGCCAAAATGACCATTTGGGCAGCTATGGCCTCATTCTAGGCGGGGTGGGTGTGCCTATGCAAATGAGATCGGCCCCTGAAGTTCTTTTCCACAACTTGCCACACCTCACCACCAGATGTCAGGGTGGAGCTCATCCTGACACTGCTTACATATATATTAGGATTTGGAAGAACCCAGGGAAAATAATAGGTATGAAAGAGCTTGAAAGCCAATGCAGTGATAGCTAGTGCTATTCAAGGGAACTCTGCAGGTCACGCGTAGAAGTGACAGTCATGTGGCCAACAACCTTAATCATTCTGACAAATGGACAAACCATCATTAATTACCCAGCTCATGCCAAAGATGTAGAAAATAATAAACCTCCAATACTCTCTCTTTTGGACTCAGAGAGGGTGTCCTGTGGTATCGCTCACAATTTGTTCCTGTCATAGGCCAGAGCGCACACCCCAACCCTCTTTCAACCCCTACTCTTAGAAGCCTTTGTAAGTTTCCTACGTAAGAGAGAGGCAATGGAAGTACAATGCAAGCCCACTTAGCCTAGCACCCAGGGGGGCCTGATCCAAAGGCCAATGCAATAAATGTGGGTCATTTTCTTAAATGGAATTTAGATCAGACCTTAATCTGAGAAACCATGTTGGCAGATAGGCAGTGTGGGCAGTGGCTCAGGCCCTAGATTGGGATTTGGAGCCTGGGAGTGAACTTTTGGCCCACTGACTTCAGCGGGGCCAGGATTTCATCTGTTCCTGGTTCTGCCTCTGACCTGGTGTGAGACCTTGGCCAAATCTCTTCACATCTTTGTGCTGCTGTTTCCCCTCAGACCCAGTGTCTGTCGTGTCTATTTAGGTTATGCCCTCTTTGGAGGAGGGACCATCTCTTACTATAAATGTGCCTGGCACTAGTGCAGTGAGTCCTTTATCTCAAGTGCTTCCGTAATACTGATACTAACTGGGAATACTAAAACCGGTCTAGTACTCATGCTTCATTTTTAGCAAGCACCAACCATTTAAGCTAATTGTGTGGCAGCTGAGGACATCAAACCCCTTTTATTTTTGAGGGGGAAAACTCCAGTGTCTTTCCAGGGATTGCTTATTATGAGCTACTGGTGGCATTCTGTAATTATTATCTATCCTTTGTATTATTGCAGCACCCAGGAGTGCCCCCCAGTCATGGACCAGCATGCTGGGCTCTGTAAAAAAGGACAATTCCTGCCCCAAAAGGTTTTCAGAGGGTACTTCTATATTGTCGTGAAAGACCCATGGCTGGTCCCGGCTTGTGGCGGTCAGGCTGTGGGGCTAAACATTACAGCATAGATGCTCGGGCCCAGGATCTGATAGCCCACGAGGGGGGTGGGTCTCAAAGCCTGGGCACCAGCTCGAGCTCAAATATCTACACTGCTAATTTTAGCCCGGCCGCCCAAACCCCGCAAGCCCAAGTCAATTGATCCAGGCTTTGAGACTTAGTGCCATGGGGTTTTTATTGCAGTGAAGACATGCCCAGAGTCATCATGTGTTAGCTTAACTCCAATCCCACTGACATCAATAGGAGCTTTGCCTTACACGTATACACCCAAACACCCCAATGGCCTTGTTCCCTAAGTTGCTCCCCGGAGATTTCTTTGCATGCCATGATAGTACAAGAATGCCAATGTCAAACAGGGCAGTTCTTCCCAAATCCAAAGCACATGCAAGACCCTGCTGAAACAGTAGACAGGCACTGCAGTGTGGCTGGTGACTACCTCAATAAACCATGGTGAAATGCCCCCTTGTGTAATATTTTTAAAGTATTTAATTTTGACTTTGGTTTGGTTTGTCCAGGAGACACACTTGCCAATATGACAGTGGCATAGTGCTCAGCAGGTTTGTTGTATGCTGAGCACACACAGCTCCCACGGGCTCCCATGCATTGCCAAACAGACTAAACACTAGGTAGGATCAAACCCTTTGTGAAAATAGCGGTTCCTCCCCGGCGCCCAGCAGGGGCTGTGTATGACTGGGAAGGACATACACAATTAGTTTTCCATTAGTCTGACTGCAGTGCTGTCCTTTATTCTTTACTGACTTCTTGACAGTATTTTCTATTCAGATTACACATCAGGAGGAGATGTTTTTGGCTTGTTTCTTTAAATTCTCCATTCTAAACACACGATTCATTGTCAGCATTTATTGACTAGTTTTGCTATATAAGCAGACAACAGGCTTTGCTTTAAGCCATTTTAAAAGGAGAAAGAAGGTTGATATTTCTATACTACTCTCTTTTAACCCCATCACATGAAAGGTGGTCTCAGGGTTCTGGTGCTCAACAAACCTAGGTTCAATTCACGGCTTTGCCACAGACTCCTTGGATAGCTTTGGGGAACTCATTTACTCTTCCTGGGTGTCAGCTCCTCATCTTTAAAATGGGCACAATACTACTTACCTTTCCCTCACTGTCTGTTTAGCTCGTGATCTCTTCAGGGCTCTCACTATGTGGATGAACTTCTCAGGCACAGCACCGCAAAATGGCCCCTGGTCTCAGCTGGTGGCCTCTAGGTAACATAAATCATAAGAAATGATAAACGCATCCAGACTCCATTAGAAAATCCATCCCTTTTCAGCCAAGCTACTGCCCCGTGAGAATTAATTTGCTCAGTACAACATTTTATTTCATTCTGAATTGTTTTCATGCCCTTCATCATGCACGTGGGTTAAATCCTGCCCTCACGCCCCATAATCTTTCTCAGAGCTTATAGTGCCCTGTGATTCTAGAAGTGCCAAGTACATGCCCCATTTGTGGATGTACAATTTGTAACAGTCCAAAGAACCTCCTAGTGATGACATCCTTGCTACTCAAGAGGGCAGGAACAGGAAAGCCACTGATGGCTATCTTACCCCACAATAAACAATTTTATAACACAACCTCCATTAGCGCTGTCTGAGGAAAAGGCCTTAGGTGCCATGGAGTAATGTTAGCCCAGATTATGGAGGAGAGGGAAAATATCAAACTATGCTCATGTATAAACAGAATTTTTTTCTTATTACTATATTACAGCAGTATACACAGCTCAGCACAAGCACGCTTCTGGGCATACCCATAGGGAGAGATGGTCCCTGCCCCCAAGTGTTTACACTCTAGAAGAGACAAAGGAAGTGTTAACATCTCCACTTTTTAAAAAAGTTTCTAATTTTTTTATTATTTTTTCCAAATACAAGAAATATACCAAAACCCCAGCTTCATCTTCAGGGTCTACATTAATCAGAGACCTCTAAAAGGTCAGCCCCAATTGCTTTGAATTTTTTCGTTATTCCCTTTCTGAGGAATGCCAGATATTTGTTAGCTGTGAGCGCAGCCACATCAATGAGCCAGGAACAAACATTTGGTGGGGATCGACTTTTGCATTTATGCAGGATTTTTTTTTTTTTTTAGTTTCCAAAGCTACACGTTGGAACCAAGCTGCCTTGTTACCAGGTAACCTCCAGGTCTCGGGAATATATTCAAGAATGAAATTTAAGGCGGGTGGGCGGGGGGAGGGCTGCAGCATAGCATCCACCTTTGACCCACCTCATATCAGAAATTCCTGATTCAGGGGCACTCCCAAAACACATGAGCTAGTATAGCACCCAGAGAATTACCTTTTCAACAGCAGTCAGCATTTATGAAGCCCATTACCACTGTGAGGACCAATATATTCAAAAAATGTGTCTTTTCATGAATAAACCATATTCTCAGGTCTGTAGTTGCTTTTCTAACATTAGATATGATTGTATTCCATTGGCTCAGAGAGCCAAGCCTCCATTCCAAGCAACTCTCACATTATCAATCTTTGGCAGAGTTATCTGGACCAGAAAATGGTAAAAGGCTACTGCTGGCTGAGTAAATCCAGGAAGTTTCCTCCAAAATAATTAAAGTTCAGGAGGTTCTGAAGCTCCCAGTGCCTCTGGTCTAAATGCATTTTGTAAGTAAATGCTTTAACTATAGATATTTCCATGCTCCAGAGCAGGGCAAGCCAAATTGTTTCTGAAGGTCTATTGGTTTGTCATTGTCAATATGACTGTGTCACAGCTAAATTTGTCTCTACATCCCATCTCTCTACATGAAAGTTTCCCACAGATTTTAAGGAAAGGATTGCTCCATAGGACCACCTCTACATGGGAGAACGTATGGCAGCATTACTTTCTAGCCAAGTTTGACCAAGCTTGCCTCACAGCCATTATTGTGGGAGTTCTGGAGCCATCAAACCTATAATATTTGATCCTACAATACCTGAAAGGGGGAGAGGGTTTACCAGATCTCATTCAATCTGAATCCAAGATGGGGTCTGTGCCATCAGATCTAACAGCCACAAAGATGACTGGTTTAACAAAAGAGAGATCTGATAATTTGATCTGAAAATGAAATCCCCCTAGAGCTAGGGGGAGCTGTAATTTGTTCAGGGCCAGTCTAGGTTTTTTACCTGCACCCTAAAGGAACGTTCTGAAAATATTATTGAATTTCTAAAATAAGTTTGAGGAATAGAAATAGGAAGACCCCTCAGGACATACAAAAGTCTGGGAAAGACATTCATTTTCAATATATTAATTTTACCCCACAAGCTGAGGGTTAACAAACTCCATCTCCCCAAATTGCTAGCCACTTGGGCAACAATTGGTTCTACATTTATCTTAGGAATGTCCTGAATATTATTGGGAATTGGTATTCCTAAATATTTCACGTAAAAGGATTGCCATTGAAAGTCCCAATCTGAGAAGAGACCTTTGTTGGCATATTTGTTAATGCCTAGGATTTCTGATTTACCCCACTTAATTGTATATCCTGAGAGGAGTATACACTTACTGATAGTGGTTATAATGTTAGGAATGGTGACCTCAGGCTTAGATATTAATACAAGAGCATCATCTGCATACAGCATAATTTTGAGTTCTGGTTGCCACCTGAGCAAATCAACATAGTCACGGCACCATGGTGGGCCAATGACTAAAGGTTCTAGAGCTAAATCAAACAGAAGAGAAAGGGCAGCCCTGATAATAGCTTTTGTAACTGCCCTGGAAGTCAGGCTAGAGCACAAGAGCTTAATTTAAGTAATAAATTGTTTATTGAATCCAAATTTTGCTAACACATGAAAAAAATAGTCAAAGGCATCTAAAGAAGTGTCTGCTAAGGGTTCTTTAGAAGCTCTCAAAACAGCAATAATATCAACCAGCTGACACAAATTATCCAAGCCATGTCTATTACAGAGAAAGCCTACCTGATTTACGTGCAAACATGTGAGAAAATTTTGTCCAATCATATAGCAAGAGCTTTCGCTAAAATCTTATCACAATTGATTAAAGAAATTGGCCTGTAATTACTACCTAGTGCAAGATCTTTCCCAGGTTTAGGAATAACTGAAATTACAGCTTCTCTTAGAGTAGGCAGGCGAGTTTACTCATTATTGGCCTTATTGAACATATCCAATAATCTACGTGTCAAAGTTTCAGAGAACTTTTCGGGAAATTCAATAGGGAAACTGAAAAGGAGTACTTGTGGCACCTTAGAGACTAACTAGTCTCTAAGGTGCCACAAGTACTCCTTTTCTTTTTTCTTTTTACGAATACAGACTAACACGGCTGTTACTCTGAAAATAGGGAAACTGTTTGCCCCAGGCGTCTTTCTCACCTTCATTTCTTTTATAGCCGGAGTCAGTTCTGTGATTTCTACAGAGGCATCTAAAAGTTCCTTCTGAGAGTCAGAGATCTGTGGCAGAGACAATCCATTTAGGGAATCTTTACTGATTACCTCATCAGCTAATTTTGAATAAAACTGCTGAAATTGTTTATTATATCTGATTGGGCTGTACATAATTTATTGCTGCTATCGCAAACAGCAGCCATCTTATTTCTCTTAGCTTTTTGCTTAAGTTTATATGCCAACAGCTTGCCAGCTCTTTTGCCAGATTCCCAGTAGTTTTGCTTCAAACAGAATAAAGCACTTAGAATTCTGGGGTAGAAGTTGGTTGATTTCATATCGTAGATTGACCAGGGCTCCGAGTTTCTCTGAGGAGTAGGCAGAATCATAATCTATATCCAAGGCCTTAATTTCTTTCACCAGGGTACCAATTCTATGTTCTTTCTAAATACTTTTCTTTTTACAGGTTGCATAAGAGATAATGCGACCGCTGATGAAGGCTTTAAGGCTTTCCAAAGTGTGGCAGCTGAAGAAGCGATGGGGGCATTTTTGGGGGGCCAGGGGTAGGGAGAATTCTAACTCCTGTTGGATGGATTTAACAAAGGATGCATCGAACAGCAGAGAGGTACTTAATCTCCATATTTTGGTTGGGAGTGCATAGCCTAGGGGCCTAGAAGACATGCATATGAGCATGGTGAGATATAACAACAGTATCAATGCCTCAATCAGTGACAAAATTGATCAAGTTTTGTGACACTGAGAAAGTGTCCAATTTTGAATATGTTGAATTAGCTGCAGGGGGGGGAAAGTATAGTCTCTGGCCGTAGGATTACTGATTTCCATACACCTTGTAAACCTACATCAGCCATGTATGTATGAAGTACCTGATGAGTATTAGTGTTTTATATGGAGACGGAGAAGATTTATCTAGGACTGGATCATCCCCATTATATAGCTGGGAAATTGAAGCCCCAACTGATTGAAATGACTTGCCCAAGGTCACATAGGAAAGGGCTGGTCTACACGAGAAAGTTAGGTTGGCCTAGCTACATCTCTACATGAATTTTTCACACCCCTGCGTGATACAGTAAAACAACCTAGACTCCAGGGTAGACAGTGCTAGGTCAGTGGAAGAATTCTTCCATTGATCTAGCTACCATCTCTGGGAAAGGTGGATTCACTATAGCGATGGAAGAACACCTTCCATCACTGTAGTGTCTACATTACAGCAGCACAGCTGTAGACATAGCCTCAGATGTTGAGGCTGAATGCCAAAAATCAACACTGAGCTTCCTAAGGATTCATTTTTCTCTAACTGTAAGTATGTTTTCCATTTGGTGTAATATTATATCGAAGAATGAGGAGCTCCAGTGACTCTAAACACTTTAATTGCTTATTTTTTATTGGATTTTGGAAGGTTTTGAGTTTCTTTATTGATTTTTTAGCAAATGAAGCCGTGTTATTAGTTTGGCTCTTGACTGAACTAATTGATAATTGTTGACTCTTTGGAATAAAGAATCTAAGCAGCAAAATGGTAAATGAAACAAAATCAATGCAAATCAGAGAAAAAAATCTGCCTTTATAAAGTTACAAAATGAAAAGGAGTACTTGTGGCACCTTAGAGACTAACCAATTGATTTGAGCATGAGCTTTCGTGAGCTACAGCTCACTTCATCGGATGCAAAAAGTTACAAAATGCTATCCTCATAGCTACGAGTCAAATAATTCTGCCGAAACACCACAGTGCTGTTAGAATAATGAGTGCTGCTGGAAATGTAATGACTACACACTGAGTAATTAACATATTACATGAATTAATAATACTTTAAGGACATGTTTATTTTAGCTTTCTGGGCATCATCAAGCCAAATAAAGTATTCTATAATTTACTCAGTGTGGCGTGTGTATTTCCTGCAGCTTGGTTATAACTTAAGATGTAAGAATGCAACGCCAATCCTGTACTTTACACGTATAAGGTTTAACTCAATATTTGTGATACTTTGGTTTGTGACTTATTTGCATGCCAGGCATAGAGAATTATTAAAACGGGTTGACTTTGTACATCATCCAAATGACCCGTAATTTGCTGAACACAGGAACTGTAGAAATCAGTTCATTTCTGTGGTTTAACTCCACCTCAGTCAGGTCTGATAGTTTTAATCACTTCAGATAACACAAGTCAATAAGATCATATTTCAAGTCTTGGGCAAGGCCCTATTTTGACCCAGGCGTAGTATACCTTTGTAAAGCACAAATAGAGGGGGTGGGTCTTTCCGTCCTTCCTAGCAGCTCATTATTAGTGAACCTGCGACAGGTGGCAGTGGGAAGCCTTAATCCTTTAAGTCAAGCAGTAGACACTCATGCATTTACTATGGAAGGTCTCAGGTACAACTAGTCAGGAAATGAAGTTTTGGGGGTTTTTTGTCTAAGTTTTCCATGGGAAAAAAGAAAAATCAATTAGTTTTCACCAATTTTCTACAGAAATTGTTGACTTTTTGGTGGAATAGCAAAAACTGAGAAATGTGGGGCAAAAACAGAAAAAAAGGTCATTTGGAAATGCCACTGTGCTGCCCGTTGCACTGACTGAATAGAAACTTCATTTCTATTCAGCCGGTGCAACAGTCTCCTTGTGCAACTTTGGCCAAGTTCTGTAATCTCCCTGTGGCTATCTTTAACCTCACCACACTTCAAACATTACATCAAGGAGTGCTTGTAAAAGGATTGAGCTCTTAGGTGAAGGAAGAAACTATTAGCTACACAATCATCCTTCCTTTTAATAAAGTGCTAATTTAGGGTGAGGCTAGTTGAAAATTTTCCATCAAAACCATTTTCCTATGGAAAGTTGTTTTTTTTTTTTTTAAATAATTTTTATTGGCAAAAAGTGCCAGCTTTCTGGGAGAAAAATTGTAAAAAAACAACCCCCCACCCCAAAACCAAAATGTTTTGACACTGAAATGCTGCAATGGTATGTTAAAGAAGTTTTAATTTGAGAGTGTCATACTCCCTACCACTCTGCTGGACTCAATTCGAGAGCTGCATAATGGAACCCTTGGCCATGTACGTCTGGAGAATCGGATGTCCGCACCTTTTGAATCAGGGTCTGGTGTCAGGGAGGGCTGCATCTTGGCCCCTGCACTCTTTTGTCGGGCAATGGATTTCATAATGCAGTATTCCGTCAGATCTGTAGGTATTAAGATTGGTGATCTCTCGCTCTCAGACCTTGATTACGCTGATGATGTTGTTCTTCTAGAACAGAGCCCCGACAGGTTTCCCAAGGCACTCCAGCAAATGGAGGACGAGTCAGCTAAGATTGGCCTCCATGTTTCGTGGTCAAAGACAAAGCTGCAAAATCTAAGACCAGGTCCACCCGTGACTCCAATCTCTTTGAATAATGAAACTGTAGACACAGACTCCAACTCCCAAATGGAGCTTCTCCATCAGATTGTTATCACAGCATTTGCCATGGGTCGTTTACAATGAGTATGGAACCAACATCATCTCAGCACGAAAACCAGGTTCAGGATCTGTTTGAGCTGTATCGTCCTGGTACTGTTGTACGGCTGTGAAACGTGGATACTACGCCGCTCAGACTGGCAAAGATGGAGGCTTTCCACAAAAAAAAAAAGCCAAAGTCGTATATTGGGCAAAAAGTGGAATGACTTAATCTTTAATGCAGATGTTTAAGGTCGCTGCGGTCTAAAGACTACTGAGGCCATTGTCTGCAGACGGCGCCTTACGCTTTGCAGACACATCGTGAGAATGCCAAAAGATGTTCCAGCAAATACCATACTCTGGCTGGCTTGTAACATCCAGGATAAATTTCCACCAACTGAGGGGTGGAGGCAGCCTAGAGGCAGACCCGCTATTACATGGGTTCATCAAGTCTGTTCCGATGTTGGACTCTCAGGCTGTCAAGCCCTTGTGGCTGTGCAGGAACAAACCAAATGGCGAACAGTCACTACAGCTGACTGTTTGGCTAAGCATTGAAGAAGAAGATGCTCACATTCTCCTCAGTGGGCTGGGCTCCCAAAGTGACTACATATCCCATAGTGCACCATGACCAAGTGACTCCCATGGTTCACCACAGCATATCAGAAAGAGAGGAGACGATGGTGCATCATGGGAGATGTAGTCTGACCACAGAGGCCAGTCTGGGGGCATGGGGCATCCAAACTACAGCTCCTGTGAGGCACTATAGCAGAATGTACAAATAATTTCTCTCAGCTTTTGGCTGAAAACAATTCATTTTTTTTCTCTGAAAAGTCAAAAGATTTCCTTGGAAAATGTTGATGAAAATCAATTATTTTTTCAATCATTTTTTCTGCAGACACTCTCCCTCATTTTCTGACTAGCTGTAGTTTAGGGTTCAGGGCCTATGGGTTCAATTCCCAGTTTTGTTACAACCTCTCTGCATGACCTTGGGCCAGTCACTTTAGCTCTGACTCCAAAAAGCACTTAAGCATATGCTTAAGTTTCAAAATAATCAAAACAAAACATTTTGATTGACATTATCTTTTTAAAAGATTTTTTTTTTGTTTGTAAACGTTTGAGATTTTGACTTTTCATCCGGAATCAGGATGGGAAATTTTTTGCAAAATCTCATTTTTTTTTCCATGACCAGAAAGCCACTTCCTGCCCAGCTCTCACTTCCATAAATAGTGTTGTGGGCTCTAGGCCAAGTTGCAACCCTGGCTAGGCTGCCACTCACGGCAGGAAAGTAATCTTTACCAGATAAAGGGCTGGTGCATGTTACAGCTCCACCAAAAACAAGGAGGGACGAAGAAACCAGACAGTAAGTCACAATCTGATTCCTGATCTTCTCCTAGCAAAGCAGAGCTATGCACTACCCATCACTCAGGGTTTGTGGCACAAGAATAGTGTCCCTTGTTGGTAAAAGACATCACTGCATGCCAGCCTGCAGGCACACTTTAAACAAGACAGACCAAGGAAACAAAAAGAGCAACACAGGATAAATATTTAGAAAAATCATCCTTGAACATCACATCAAATGTGCTTTAAGTTTGTGCATCAAGAGATGTTTTTCTCACTGCCAGCCCTGCAAACATGACCTGGGATCTGAAAGTCACACCGTGACCTTCTCTGCTTGCACATCTTTGCCATTCATAAAGATTCTGCAGGGAAATAAATTCTGTCCTGCATTCCAAGCCTGCTCTCTTCCAATTCCTTTCCATCTGAAGGTCCCAGCTACAAGGGGGGAAGCAACAGAATGGAGTAGTGTGACATCCACTATGCAACCAGCCAGCTCCACTTCTTCCCATACGAGGGCAGTAACAGGGTCTGCAATTGTGGCTGGGGATGCAAGGAAGGGGAGTCTCCTTTCAACATCCCTTGGACACCTGAGCAGGTACAATGTGACCCATTGTGCTTACAGTCTGAATGGGGATGGAGGGCTGTGATTGTAATAGAGTAAATACAAATGGATTAGCTAGTCTTGCTGCTTATTATGCAAGGAAAGGATGGGGAGGGAAAGGAAGGCAAGAAATGAGATGAAAAAAGGGTTTTTCACTTAAAAGTGCCTTCAGCAGTTTGACAGCCACATTTCTTTCGTTTTCCCCTTCCTCTTTCATTTACAGTTTGGAGCTTTTCCTGCTTCAGATGAATGAACAAGCTGCCGCAGACTCGAGGCTGTCAGGTCAAAGGTGCATTTGCTAAATGCACATATCTTGCTTCCTGCTCCAGCCCTCACCCCACAATTCCCCATCCATGACTCAGGTCATGGGGGCCCCATGGAGTGTGATTTCTGAAGGAAACCAAGCATGGGAACTGAAAGCTGGCTCTGACAATTTGCCTGTAGCCCTGTATTTAAGATGCAGCTTGAAGTCAGCCATTAATTTGGCAGTTGTGAAAACATGCAACTCATAACTGCTTGTGAAGATCATAGATTCATAGAAATGTAGGGCTGGACAGGACCTCCAGAGGTCAGCTCGTCAATTCAAAGTAGTCTCTATACAGACCCAAACAACCTAGTTCTTGTGATTCCCCCCGCCATTTCCTCTCACGGGTGGAAACATGCATCTCTCTCCTTTCTGACTTGGATATTTCCAGGCTTCAGAGTTCCCTACCTATCCTGACGTATCCCCCGAAAAAAGAGGCTGAATAAGCAGGGTGTTTTGCCTTCTCCTCAGAGATAACACACACACTGTGTTTGCGACAGTGAATCTACCTGTAAAGCACTCCACTCATCGCAGGTGCATCTCCTTATAGCTAGGGCTGGGAATTAGCTTTTGCCCCCCTATGAGTCCTGCTGACATCAGCTGCTCATGCTGTGGGTCCATCTCTCTCTTTGCAACTCAGAGTGCTCCCTCTTTGTGACTCAGCCCTCTGGCCAGGTCACTATACAGTCTCCCCTTGTGGGGTACCAAAGTCCCACCAGACAAGCTGTCTGGAGGCTGTCTCACACGGTCTGTTCCACCTCTGGGTCCTGTGCCACTTCCCAGGGGCTGGTAGGGGAAACTGGGCCCACCCAGAACTCATGGTTCCAGGCCAGGGCCCCTATGACTAGCAAACCACATCTGCTCAGTCTTAGTCCCTGTTGCTGTTTCCCTTGTCTCCTTCCTACCCCACCTCTCTATCTCCTGGTCCATCTCTGGGTTCACCACCAAAGCTTCCTCTGCTCCCCACGGCTACTTCACCCCTCTCGGCTGATTGTCAGACTCCCTAGTCCAGGGCAGGATCCCTGTATTTACTCTCCCCTAGGCTTCCCCCTTGTCCCTAACCAACTCCCTTTCCCTCTGGAGAGTGATTCCAGACCCCTTCCCCACAGCCGCCTCCTGTTCCCACTTCTTAGCTTTATAATCCTATCCCAGCCTCTCCCCCAGCTGGGCTTCTTTTGTCATTAGTCTTTATCAAGCCACAGTCCCCCTCCAGGTGCAGCCATTAATTCGCCCTTTCTGGCCCACATTAACCCGCTCAGGGCTTGTGTGGGGGCAAACACCCCATCCCACTCCCATACAGCTATTTCTAAGCAAGCCCAGTATATTCGTAGGTAAACGCATTACAGAGAAAACATATTACAAACAATAACAGCACCTACCTCCCTTTCTAATATACTTCCCAGAGCTGAACATAGGCTCCGGTGGGTGATTAGTTTTTTAAACTTCACACAGGAGTTTTTCATGCCATTACAAGTTCATGGCAGCTTCAGCTGCAAGCAGGCCCCCTCATGATTCTGAGAATCATTTGTTTATCCAGTTTGGGCCTTTGAAGAGAGAGTGAATAGATTAGCAGACCAACAATGGTTTTCTGCGCAAGGCCAAACTTTAAAAGGTCATTTTCATTGCTCTCACCCCCAGTATCTCCTAAGAAATTCACTTCATGCGTATTGTCCCTTCGAAGTTCCTAATTCTCCCCAGAGATTGCACTCATCACGTCTCCTAGAGAAGTTACATATAATTCCACAATAACACCCACACAATTTCATTTTGCTACTACTCCTAAAATACTCAATTCAATACGGTCTAACTTAATTCCAGGATTTCTAGGATACTGGAGGATTTTTGTCATATCTGTCACACTTACATGTGTACACCGAGTTCCTGATTTGGATAAGAAACCTCTCCTTTGCTTGTGCCTCATGCAACAGGGCTGAATCCTTATAGTCAGGGAGCTCAACACATCCACAGGGTTGGTGCCTCTGCTGGTACTCTCCTGTACCAAGGGCTGGAGATAGGCTGCAGCCTTCAGGGCACAATGGATCCCAGGGCCAAGGCCCAGGTCCTTCCGCAAGTCCTACTGGAGCAGGTCGGTTAGGTAACAGCACAACATAGGGCTGTTTTTTCATGCAAAAAATACAGCTATACATTTCCAGGTGAGATGTTCCAGTTTGAAAATTTGTCCAAATGCAGTTTGTCAACTTGCTGCAGGGGGGGAAGCTGATAGCTGTAACCAAGGCAACAAAGTAATTACAGGAGTAGCAGAGCTACACCTTCCACTTTGCTCCAGCAGACATTATGCATGATGCCAATTAGACAAATTCTTCATGATGGCATTCAGACTTGCACACAGTTCAATGCAGAAATTTGCTGTCACAGGAACGGGTTTCACTTAAGACAATTTGACATAACTATTGTATTAAAAGATGTTAAACAAATTTTCCATTATTTTCCCAGGTTGCATTGCTCTTTACACGGTAAGGTTGGACTTAAACGATGTAGCGCTTGTAAGCACAAAATAGACTGACCAAGAACATGCCTTCTTTTCTCCTCGGCAGTGATTGTACTAGGCCACAGAGTATGAGCCTCGAATCTACAGATTTCAATAGTGACTCAACCCCTGCCACTTGCATACATTTTCCATAACTACACATAGGAACAAGTTTTCCTAAGAGCTCAGCCCCCATTTAGGGAGAAAAATAAGGGACCGGAGTTTCTCAAATGGAGCTGGGGGGTACTGTTGCCTCTCTGGGGTGGAGCCATGCATCCCTCTTCCTTTTGACTGGGATAACTCCTGGCTGAACAGTTCCTTGCCTTCACGGTGTTATATCTGGTCTACACTACAGACCTATATCGGTGTAACTTCATAGCTCAGATGTGTGAAAAATCCTCACCCCTGAGTGATGTAGTTATACCAACCTAACCCCCCATTCCCCATGTAGACAATGCTATGTTGGCAGGAGAAGCTATCTAGATGACATAGCTACCACCTTTCGGAGACGTGGATTAACTACGCTGACAGGAGAGCTCTCTCGTGTTGGCTTAGAGCGTCTTCATTAAAGCAGGGTAGTGTTTTAAGTGTACCCATGCACTCATTCCCAGCAAAAGAAAGGTTCCTTCTTCATACAATTCAGCAGTCTTTGATTTGGAGTTTCCAGGAACAGGCAATCAGTAGACAATGTCATAGTTTCAAAAGGTCTCCCATGTACTTCCTAGGAAATCCACTTCTCACATATTGTCCTAAACAGTTTTTCAAAGTTCCTAACATTTCCCCAAGGTTTACATGAGTCGGACTCCTAGAAAAAGTACATAGAATCCTACAGTAGTACATCAACAATTGCATTTTTAATACAAAGGGTCCCAGAGTATTAAACTGAATTCAGTTAGGTTTATCCAGACTATTGCAGGAAATTATTCTCAGTCACACTGAGCACTTTTTAAAATCAGCCCAATGCATGTTCATTTGGGTGGTAACTACACCCTACGAAAAAGGGCAGAAAGGAGACCTAAAATCCCTTGATCTGGCTTGAGGAGGTTTTCCCGTTGTACTGCTGCCTTCTGAGGACCCCTCAAATATTCAGGGAGAGGGTAAGCTGGGGGCAGGCCAGGAAGGGCATGTCAGGGGCAGGGCTGCAGGATGCCTCACAGCCCAGAATCTCAACATTTTGTTTTCTTTATAGTTATACAGCTCCTTGACTCCCAAGGAGTATAAATGACACAAGGAGTTTTCAGAATCTGACGATCAGAGTATTGTATGAAGCTTGCTCTTACATCTGCATCTCCATATTCAGTAGCCTTTGGATCAAGCACTTAGTACACCTTTCCACGGATAAGGAATGCATGCATTCAGCCGCCCCCATTCACTTGAACTAGAGCCGCTGGATAGAGCTAGTTAAAAAATAAATCATCTCAACCTCCTTTTAGACAAAAATGGCTTTTCAATCAAAACCAACGTTTCCTGAGCAAATTTCATGTTGGTCAATTTTTTTTTTTAATTCATCCACCACAACATAACCAAGAGCTGAGAAAAATGCCCATAGAGACTGCTGGTTTTCAGTTAAAATCTGGGGGAGGAGGAGGCAGCTGGTTTGTTTTTTGGTAAACAAACAGATGAGCTGCAACTTTTTACCAGACATTTATTGAAAATGTTTTTTGAAAACTGAGAACAATCAGCGGGGAATTTTGTTTTAAAAAATTGGGGGGGGGGGTTCAATTGGGGGTGGTTTGAAGAATATTGGGATTTTTCAACCTGCTCTTTATTAGGGTGCAGGCATTTTTGAAAACACAGCCACTTATTTAGGTTAAATATGAATTTAGGAGACTAACTTTCAGGTGCCAGTTTTTAAAGTCTGACAGCATTACAATACAGACTGTTTTCAGAGTAGCAGCCGTGTTAGTCTGTATTCGCAAAAAGAAAAGGAGTACTAGTGGCACCTTAGAGACGAACCAATTTATCTGAGCATAATACAGACTGTATTTATGCCATCTTTTGCTATGGTACTACCAACCTACAAAAGCTTATAGGATCAGACTGAGTGGCTGGATGGCAACCCCCCCAGAGAACATCTAGGTTTGCTAATTGAGTTGTTGATAATCTAATACATATTAGCATCACTCTCTTCTCTGAACGGGGATTAAATCAATGCTCCAGTGTGCTCCAAAAGGGGCAGTGTAAGTTGTAAAGCCACACATAGCCACTACAGGTTCTACACCATTTTTATAAGAGTAGAGTGTTAACTAACCCTGGTGTCTGGGTCAAATTTCAACTCATACAAGTTCCTCCCAGTTTGAACTGAATATGCCATCTTGTTTCACTTCCTGTGCTACACTGCTATATAGCATTGCTGTGTGCTGTTAAGTATCTGCTGTTCCACCCCAGAGGCAGGTGCAGTTCAGTGATGAGGGAAATGATATTTTTATTCCCCTTACTTAACATCATAGGAGTACTGAGAAGCTAAATTAGTTAATGATTGTAAAGGGCTTTGAGATCCTTCGATAACAGACACTGTAGGAATTGTAAAGTATTATTAAAATCAACTATATCCAAAATATATATTAAAAAAAACTCTTAAAAATTCAGTACTGGCATTTAAAAGTACAATTTTTTTGGCACCATTTCATTTTCTATGAAGAATTTCTATAGACAAAGTTCTTGAAAGGGCAGCAGAAATGCTAATGTAACATAGTGATGGAATCTAGCCGTTGTGGGAGGGAGGCACTGTAATTATATACTTTCAGCAGATATAAACAGGAAAGGCTTGCTACCAAAAAAGCTGAAATTGACTAACTACACCTGATTGTGAATTCACAGTTGCACGTCATTAAATTGTTCTATGAGAGGAAAGCAGGTTTCAAAGGTATACATTTTAAAGCAAAAAAAGCAGGCGGAAGTTGGTAATTCATTTGACAGAATATAGATCTGACTCAAATTTAGCTTGAAATGTGAAAATATATTACTAAACACTGTGGGGCAGATTCTGATTGGTGCAGAACGGGAGTAACTCCATCAAAGTCAATGGAATTACAGTGGCACAAGCAAGAGTAGGATCTGGCCCAGCAAACGGTGAGAAGAAAAGAATGAGTCATAATTATGTAGAAGAACTTGCAAACACACCCTGTAATTGTTACCAAATAAATAAATAAATAAATAAATAAATAACAGTAGTTACTGCAAATCTCCTTGAAACAACGTCATTATGTGTTTTGTATTGCACACTCCAGCAGTTGTTCTTACTGTTCTTTGTATCCCTATTCTCCATTAGATGAATACTCTTACTTCTCAAGAACTTCACATATTGTGTAAAAGTTGCCTAACACAGCCAACACTTATTAAACAGTTTCTGTAAAGGTTGTCTGGTTGTCACTGTTCATCAGGCAGACAGCCATTCATAATCCCAAAGCTCAGCAATTACATTAATTCAAAACTAAAGGTTGGAACCATAAATTTTCCCCGATATACCCTGCAGCAAAAGTAACTCGGTAATCAACAAAAAGAAAACACTAATGATATTTCATGACTTCTCTATTTTATTATGGCACACATGCTGAAGTAATGCACAGAGATAAATGGAGTGTTGGCTTTCAGATTTTGTTCAGAACACAAAAATCACTGTAGGGGCACACAATTAAGCTTGCTTTTTGACTTGTGTTCAAAATCAATATTTCATCCTCAGCTGAGCATTAGGTACAAGGTGCTCTGCTTAACCTTTTGTCTACCATGCCTCTCTCCTCATTCTGTGCTGTTGGATTTAAATCAAATGGTGACTGAAGATCAGAGCTTGTAACCTACGTAGTTGATATTCTGGTTTATGCTAAATAACATCTGTCACAATTCAGGGATAACTGCTCCTGTATTTCCCCGTAGTGGCCCAGCAAGGGACACCCACTCTTAGACTCCCAGTTCCCCAGCTGTCGCCTCTCTTGCGGAAACTGGTGTCTCCATCCTTTCTGACCGGGGTATTTCCAGGCTGCACAATTCCCTGCCTTCACTGCATATTTCCCAGCAGAGACAGGCCGCCCAAGGACACCAGCTTGCTTTTTCTTCCCACAAAAGCTTATGCTCTAATAAATTTGTTAGTCTCTAAGGTGCCACAAGTACTCATCAGCAACCACACACCACACAACAGACCCACTAACCCAGGAACCTATCCTTGCAACAAAGCCCGTTGCCAACTGTGTCCACATATCTATAATGGGTACACCATCATAGGGCCTAATCACATCAGCCACACTATCAGAGGCTCGTTCACCTGCACATCTACCAATGTGATATATGCCATCATGTGCCAGCAATGCCCCCTGCCATGTACATTGGTCAAACTGGACAGTCTCTACGTAAAAGAATAAATGGACACAAATCAGATGTTAAGAATTATAACATTCAAAAACCAGTCGGAGAACACTTCAATCTCTCTGGTCACTCGATTTCTGACCTAAAAGTGGCAATTCTTCAACAAAAAAACTTCACAAACAGACTCCAACGAGAGACTGCTGAATTGGAATTAATTTGCAAACTGGATACAATTAACTTAGGCTTGAATAAAGACTGGGAGGGGATGGGTCATTACACAAAATAAAACTATTTTCCCATGTTTGTCCTCCCCACCCCGCACTGTTCCTCAGACGTTCTTGTCAACTGCGGGCAATGGCCCACCTTGATTATCACCGCAAAAGGTTTTTCCCCCCGCCCCGCTCTCCTGCTGGTAATAGCGCACCTTAAGTGATCAGCGCTGGTTACAGTCTGTATGGTAACACCCATTGTTTCATGTTCTCCATGTATATAAATCTCCCCACTGTATTTTCCACTGAATGCATCCGATGAAGTGAGCTGTAGCTCACAAAAGCTTATGCTCAAATAAATTTGTTAGTCTCTAAGGTGCCACAAGTCCTCCTTTTCTTTTTGCGAATACAGACTAACACGGCTGCTACTCTGAAACCTGTCATTAATTCAATAAAGTTTATCTTAACTCCCGAGGGTTTGTCAGTCTGTAACCACACCTTGCCATAGGAATTGTCTGATGGACTTCAATAGGCCCAGACAATAGCTAAGGACCTTCCTCAGTGTCTGGGTAACTAACTCCCTTAGGGCGCTTTGAAAATCCCAGCCTAAGGGAAAATCCCAATTTTTCCTCAGAAGCTATCACGTCCAGGAAAGGGTCAAAAGAGATTCCTCCCTATTTTCATAAGCAATTACCTCCTGATTAATCTCCTGCTCTAGGTATTAGAGAATTATCCTCATTATGAAAACATTTCCAGGAATGCTCAGCTCAGCTTACTCCACTTGTTTGTGTCTTCCTTCTCATGACTGTAACTTCTCTGTTGTCTTTTGGATAACAAGAAAAATGTTCAAAGGGAAAGGCCAAGTCGTAAACTCCATAATCCCCATACTTTAATTAACTAAATGCTAGGCAGAGCCCCCTCAGGATACACACCACTATGGACATGTTTTACCTTCTGTTTGTTCCAAAATTAATATTTCTGTAATCCTTAGAAATTGGTTTTCTATGGACTGTGAAGCACCCCAGCGAGTCTCACTGTGAAGCAAAGGAATTCTGGAGCTGTAATGTAATAGTTTATTTTAATAGGGTCCTTGGACATTTCCTTCTAATTGGTCACACTGAAAATATGAAAACTAAATCCAAAGGTTACCCATCCCTAATGGGAGCTCAAGATATTTTCTTTTCAGCCAATTGCATTCTCCTCATTCCAATCAGCTGCAATCTGGGATGCTTTGCATTTGTGAAATTATTAAGACAAGTATTTCCAAACTATAGAAAGCACCAGTGATCTTCTACCATTACCCAATAATCACACAAAACATACAGTGTAACAGTTCTGGTGAGGTATCCCTGGTGCATTCTGAATCTCAGATCCAGAGAGGCCCCAGTAAATATTCCTTTAACATACATGTTAAGCCATGTAAAATACTTTTATAATAGCCTTCTAAGAGCATGGCAGACTGCAGTTATGGCATTATAGCACATTTATTGCAAGAATAAGCATCCCCTTTGACGTTTCAGAAATAATTGTCCTGAATAATTAGCAAATATTTTTAACATGGCCTTGATAAGTGACAGATGGATAGAGGTAGACAGACAGATTTCAAGGCCAGAAGGACTACTATGATCATCTGGTCTGACCTCTATGTATAACACAGGACACTGAGAGAGGGAGAGGAATGTGAACACTATCAATCTATCTGTATTTTTATTACTCTGATAAAACTTTCCAGTTAGGAAATCAGTTTAAAATAGCAGAGGTGTTCTCCTTTACTATGCAAACATTTCCCTTTCTTGCCTTTTTTGGTTTAGGGGGGAAATAAAAAGTTTCTTAACTAACTGCTGTAGGGGAAAAAACTTGTTTAAGGCTCAATATATTCTCTTTCTTTTTCCTATGCCAAGCAATTCCCTCACCCTTTCATTGGGAAAATGGACTTTCTTCCAGATGGTTCAAAGAGACTCTAGTAAGCAGTGCTATGGATGGATATGTATGTATGGATTCCTGGGATGTGGCTGTGAGGAGGGGTTTTAAGCTTAGGGCTTGGCTTGGCTTCTGGATCCCATTTCTCTTCAATTTCCTCTTTATCTGTGTCTTCACTCCAGCCTTCCTAGGTCCTTCAGAAACATCTGGCTTTGTTCTTCCTTCAGCTTTATAAATACTTGTACCCACTCCTGATCCAAACCCACTCAAGGCAAGAGGAGTCTTTCCTTTGTGTTCATTGGGCTTTGGATCAGTCCCGTAGGATGCAATATTTGCCCAAGACTGTGGTACCCACCTAGGGAGTATGAGACCAATCCCAGGTACTCCGAGCGGCACGGGACCATGCATGCCCCTCCTCCAGCTGCATCAGTTGTTAGAAACCAAATACTGGGTTCTGAGGGCTGCTGCTTCCCCCTCTCCTGGTTAGGCCCCATGAGAATGAGGGAATGGGCAGGCACAGCAGCTGGTGAGGGCAGCAGAGCCTGGTGGCGAGGGGCAGAGGGAAGTGCCTGGCACCTGCCACCATGGCAGAAGTGCTCCCTGGCTGGGGTGGCACTGAAGCTGGGAAGCGCAGAGGAACTGGTGGCTTCTTTTCAGTTCCCCACCAGCCTGCTCTTCAAGTTCTCTCCAATCAGCCACCCTCCATACCTGCCTACCTTGGGTCCTCCGAAATCCTGAGGCCCAATTTGCATAATAGCATATGCTCATTTGCATACATTTGCAGAGGAAGTAAACATTACTTAACAAATATCCACCTGGGAGTAGATGACAGGTCAGTCCCCTGCTGGGGGTTCTCCAGGGGCTGCTCCTTCCTCTCCCCACGGGGCTGAGCTATGCATCCTCTTGCGGAGACAGGGCAAGCTAATGGCAGAGAATAGGGGTCAGAAAGGGCAGAACCATCATTTTTCAAATCAGCCAGCACTCCAAATCTTCCTGTCCATCCTGCTCAGCTTTCTGTGCCTTACCGTGTGGCCTTGGGCAAGTCACTTCATCACTCTGTGCCTCAGTTTCCCCAGCCGCACAATCCAAATATGAGGAAAATAATGCTCCGCCACCTGTGTAAAGCATTTTACGATCTATGGATTAAAAGTGCTACAGAAGTGCCAAGTAGTTATTCAGGTTATGCTGTATTTTAAGGGCTGCTAAGGCAGCCACTTCACTGTGATCCACACAGATCACTAGGAGAACACAATTTTCTTTACGGAACATGTATTTATTCAGGCTGAGAGAAGTGGCTTCACATTTTGCAGCCTCCATTTATTCTTCAAAGGGGAAGTGGATGCAAGAGAGCTGAGTTCTTCCCTGTGTTGTCCCTTGTGCATTCATTTTCAGAAGTGCAAAGTGGATGTAAAGCAACTTCAGAGAGGGAGCATGTTACCCTCCTTTATACGAGGGTAACTAATTACGCAAGGTAGCTGCAGATAATGGAGAATCAGGCCCAGTGTGCACTGGTTTAAAACACTACCTAGGCCTTAGTCTTATCGTTTCATATAGTTCAAGGCTCAAAGGACCAATAAATGATCTAATCTGACCTCCTGTATATCACAGGGTATTAAATTTCACCCAAATACCGCTATACTGAGCCAACAGACTTTCGTTAGACCAAAGGATTTCAGTTCTCAGGAGAGTAAACTGTGATCCACAGGCAGATACCAGAAGAAATCAAGGTTCCGTCAAATTTCAAGGCCCCTGCAGTGGCAAGGAACTGACTGAGTGAGGTATGCCCAAGGATCTCAAGGCCCCTGACAATCTGACCTGGGGGAAATTCCTTTCCCACCCTAAATCTGGCAGTCTCATACCACTACAAATCAGGGGAGACAGGGCTCACCCGTTGGAGTAAGGCAGATGTGCTGAACTTCCAGCAAGGAAACTCTCCAGGGTTTACTCAGCAGAGCAATTCCTGATCCACATCCAGCCAGTATGGACTGGCTCAAAAATATGCAGCCTATGTGCACAGTCTTCACCATCACAGAGAAGCACAAGCAAGATTGCTCATGTGCAAAGGGGTAACCTAGATCCAGCAGCTTCCGAGCTATGAAGTTTCTTTTATGTCAAGTCCCCCCACCTCCATGGTTAGTTTGTTCCCCTGGTCTATGTTAAATCCAATGCTATTGTAATTTCATACTGTATCTTAGTGCACCAAAAATACTCAGTCACAGTCATTATTCAGACCAAATTCATCTGCATTTCATGAGCTCACACATACACACACACTCTCGGTTGTTTTGCAGAAATATTCTAGAGCAAAACAAATGTTACTTTAGCGTAAAATTAAAGTTTAATTATTACAGAGGGAGGGTGTTTTTGTGGCTATCTATTTTAGGATTTTATCCTGTCACCCATCACCACAATATCTGAACTGCTTCCATGTAAAATCAGCAGCAATATTGAAGTCTGTAATGAACTTCATGGAATCCCTGGTATTTCTGTCTTGTCAGGGTACAAAACTCAGTGTGGTGGTAAATGCTGTAAGGTCTCCCATGTAGCCACTCTATGCCGGCGGGAGAGAGCTCTCCTGTTGGCATAATTAAACCATGCCCAATGAGCAGCGGTAGCTATGTCGGCGGGAGAGCGTCTCCCACTGACATAGCACTGTCCACACTGGCGCTTTTGTCGGTGCAACTTAAGTCGGCCGGAGGTGGTGAGTTTTTTCACACCCTGATTGACAAAAGTTTTACTGACAAAGTGCTAGCGTAGACATAGCCTAAGACCTAGAAGACTCTTGGTTGTGATGTGATCTCTCTTCACTGTAATGAAAAGAGGAATGTGCAAAACATAAAGAGGAGGGAGTTGTTGTGTTCACGGCCTACACACAGAAAAGTTAGGTAAAAATAGAAAGTCCTCTTGCAGGAAGGTGGCAATGTAACACTGCTTTATATCTTAGAATTTAGAAAGATTGACACACAAGAACCCCAAAACAGAGAGGGACAAAGCAGACTGCTCCCCAAGGCAGTAACGCACAACTCACCCCACCTGATTCTAAGAGGGCTGTTTGCCAACTGCCTGCTGCTAGGCCCAGAGCACATGCTTCCCTACAGAGCTCCCTAGCTTGTAAGCAGGTCCAGGAAAACCCCAGAGAATATAACATGATAGATCACAACTTTATCAGTTTTCAACACACCACAGGAATGTACAATTGTTCCATTCCCCAAATGCCTAACGACTTTGGTACATAACCCCAGGGTGGTTTATTATGATGGTGCATCTAAGGGGAGAGAACTCTGTAGCAAATTCAGCTGAGTTAAATATGACAGAAATCTCTTGTAATTAACTTCCTCCCCCACAGAATAGCTTCATCTAAGCCAAGGTTTATGAAACCTGAAGTTTTAATTTGCACATCACAATGCACTGAACTAATTTCCCAATTCCTTATCTCTGTCGTTTCACTGTATCAAGTTTCCTTGCAAGTGGGTTTCATTGTATTTGCTATTAATTGTATTGTGATTGCTACTGAGTGGAGATGAAAAGGGGTTCATGGCTTGGGAACTAGACAGGACTTGGGAGACCAGAGTTCTGCTCTAGGATTTACCAGGGACTTGCTCTGTGAGGTTGTGCAAGTCACTTAACCCTTCTGTGCCCCTTCTTCCCCTGTACCATGTATCTGTCTGTCCCATTTAGAACAGAATCTCTTTGCAATGTGAGATTACAACATTGTCTCTTACTATTCACAGTGCCTAGCACAATACTCTCCTGATCTCATTTAAGGTCTCTAGGTGGTAACTACAATACAACTAAGAGTAACTACCAGGAGAACACAGACCTGTCATGCATTTTGCATCCCCGCTGGTGTCCAAGGCCTTTGAGATGTTTAACTGTGTGCTCAGGTGCAGCACAGCTAGGAAAGAGGGTATAAATGATCTGTGGAACCCTATTCCCAGAGCTGTGCTGACCTTTCAGATGACTAGGATGCTTAAGGAAGAATATGAAAGAGGCATATGTTAACATGTGCTCTGTATTGGCCTGATCCAAAGCCCATTGGAATCCATGGAAAGACTCCCATAAGCTATACTGGGCTTGGGATTGAGCCCCATATTGACAAGCAGCAAAAAGTGCTCCTCAGACAGCTGGAGATGGATAAAATCATCAGGAGAATCATTATTTAGGGTTGCCTTACACGGCGGAGGGCAAAACAAAAGCCACCCAGCAATGCTGTCTACAGTATCCTTTATGGGCCGAACTGAGACCGATCTTTGTACAGGAAGATGCTTGCCTCCCTTGTCCCATACAAGGACCCAACACAGCTCTGGTATTTGATGGACACATAATCATTCTCCTCCTGCTCCTCCAGGGACACGTCATCCTACAGTGGGTAGGGCCCCGTACCCTACGCCAAACTGGTTAGCAGAACTGGCTGGGGTAGAAGGCTGCATTATCAGCCAGGGCAAGCTTGTGCAGTCTCTCTTTGTATCAAGCACTTCCACAAGAACCTGAGGAATGGCCCTTCCCAAGCCCCCACGCATCTTCCTCAGACAGCCAGTGTCCCAGTGGCCTACTGTGGTCCTTACCTTGCATTTTACATGGAATTATGTAAACATTAGAGATGGTTGAACAATTGCCAACAGAATATTTTTTCATTGGAAAATGCTGTCTCGTCAAAATCAAGGCTTTCTATTGGAATGTGGTGAAGTCAACGATATTTTGTTTCACAAAATCTAAACAAAGCATTTGGATGACATGTGAACATTGGGTTTGGGAATAAAACATTTGGATTTATGCGTGTGTTGAAATTACATTTCATTATAGTATAATATCAAATAAAAAATGGCCAATGTTCATTTTATCTAAATGAAACTTTTTGATTTATCTGAAACATTTTTTTCTCTAAAATTTTGTTTAAATTATTTGGTTTTGCTCCAATTTGGAATGAAAACAAATTTCAAAATCATGGAATTTCCTAAGAACAGAAAATTCCTGTTCCCACCCAGCTCTAATTAACATATGTAAGGGGATTAATTAGTCCAGAATACACTTACTTTTACTATTTCATGTAAAATAGCATGTTTTAAATGAATTAGCTGCAAGGGTCAAATTGTCAACAAGTAATTCCATTTCCGAGAGCAGGGTTTAAGGGGGGTCATATATGGAGAGCCAGAGTTTAGTACTACAGTGCTTTCGAGTCTCGCAATATTTGGTATTTCTCATAAAGCACCAGCTCTTGGAGTCATGTAATCACGTCAGAATGTCAACATTCATTTAAATAACAGCAAGTTTCTAGCTCTCCTGACTGAAGAGAAACACGACTCTCAATGTCTCACAAAACAGAAAGCAAATAAAAAGATGCCCACATTTTGAAATCTCATTATATTCAAGTCACTCTCATGATTTTTGCATGCTTGAGGTTGGCAATATTCTTACTAGACAAAAAATTCATAGAATAAATTTCAGCAGCTTGTCTTTGTTGCATCTAATTAGCCACCAGGTGGAGCTGGAGTTACACTTTATACAGTGATTGGAAACAGTCTCTGGATATGTTTTCAGTGCACAATCTGTGCCTGTAGAGTTGTATATATAACCACACAGAAATATGACGTACAATATATAGACATTGAGTAGAATTATTTTTAAATGCCTTAGAGATTTAGGAACACAGATCCTGCCTTGTGCTCCCAAAAGCTTAAGGAACTTCTAAAAATCTTTTGGATACATTATGATGATGAGTAGCTGAACGTGCACTAAAAGATGCCATTAAAGAATGGATGTATCCCATTGATAGGAGAAAACAAAACGTTTCCTTCCCAATCTGTCACCACTTTCTAAAGAGACACAGTCTGAATTTGTGTGAAAGGTTTAAGTGATTCTCAAAAGGCTAAAAGTCACAATCATTTAACCTGTTAAGACTCTTCAATGGTTTCAGATTGCTGCTTTGGGTCCCTCTAGCTTCAAATTGTTAACACTTAGACATTGCTAACTCATTACATTTATAGATATTGCGAATGTCTCCAGTAAAGGGTCTATGTTGAATTCAATATTTATACAATACCGTATTCATTTATGTCATAGTGTCCTTCATTTAGTTTAAACTGAGGCACATTACAACAAACACATTATTAGTAGACGTAATATTTCAGTACCACCTAGAGACCTTAACTGAGACGGGAGCTCCATTGTACAAATGTCTTAAGTAGAGCTGGCTACCAGGTAATAATTCCATTTCATGAAGGATTTTGCTTCAAATTGGAAAGAATCCCGAAATTTTTAAAATTCTCTGTGAAGGAAATTTCCAAAAAGAAAAATTCATTTTGGATCAATCTAAATATTTCATTCTGAAAAAAAAATGTTTAGAGGTAGACTTTTTAAATGTTATTTATTATAGACAACACAGTACAGAATTAAACAATTCTAAGGGACCAACACTGCATGGAACTGCATTAAACAATTCTAGAACAACACTGCATACAATTCAGTAAACAATTCAAAACAAACAGTTGTTTCATATAGAAAAAAATCAAAATGTTTCCTTCCAAAACTGTTGATATGGGATATTTCGGCACTGTTGGAACTATACGGATATTTCAAGATCACTCACCAGGCCCACAGGTTACTTAACAAATCGAGCTGCTGGCCAGAGGAGACAAAAAACACCTGCTGACTCTGAGTTCAAATCCAAGGAACAGATTTATTTCAATGTAGTTGGAGAATGCCACACCCCAGTGATCAGCTGGGATGTAACAGCAAAATGAGTGCTCTTTGTTTCCACCGAGAAAGGCAAAGACTTATGTCTCAGTACACTCTTTTTATATACAAGATGACACCCTACTTTTATCAACACCCTCTCTTCTGAATCTTTATGTAACAACAATTAATAATATTAATGACTATATATAAAATTCTGCATTACACACTAGATCAGAGGTTGGCAAACTACGGCCCATGGGACCATCCTGCCCGGCCCCTGAGCTCCCAGCCAGGGAGACTAGCCCCCGCCCCCTCCCCTGTTGTCCCACCTCCCGCGCAGCCTCAGCTCGCCAGTGCCGCCAGCGCTCTGGCCTGCCGCTCCTGCCGGGCAGCATGAGGCTGCGAGCTCCTGCTGCTCTGAGTGGCATGGTAAGGGGGCGGGGAGCGGGGAGAGGTTGGATAAGGGGCAGAGGGTTGCAGGGGGGGTTGGATAGTGGGTGGGGTCCTGGGGGGGTGGTTAGGGGTGGGGGGTCCCAAGAGGGGGCGGTCAGGGGACAAGGGGGGGGTTGGATGTGTCGGGGATTCTGAGGGGGGCAGTCAGGGGGCAGGAAGTGGGAGGGGTCGCATGGGGGCAGGGGCCAGGCTATCTGGGGAGGCACAGCCTTCCCTACTCGGCCCTCCATACAGTTTTGCAACCCTGATGTGGCCCTGGGGCCAAAAAGTTTGCCCACCCCTGCACTAGGTTATATAACGTTTATCTACTTATTAACAATAACAAAGCTATTGATCTTACTTGACATGAACTTCCCTTGTTTTCCCTGACTGTGTTTGGCAGGTCACAATGACTTTTTCATTGTCCTGTACCCAAGTCAGGGACATTCCAAAAATGGAACGACAAGGTATTTAGTAAGCTAAGGCAGCTTTGGTTGCACTCCTTCCCAAAAGGTGTATTCAAAGGTCTTATTGACCAATTAAGCCAACATTTATATTGTTTATTTTTACTTATGCATTTACTTACACATTACTAGCCAATATACGATCCATTAAATACACTTAGGCCCTTTCCATCTTACATGACGTCAGTTCACCTAATCACTGTCTCATTCCTTACAACGGGTATCGGCAACCTTTGGCACACGACCCATCAGGGAAATCCGCTGGCAGGATGGGACGGTTTGTTTACCTTCAGCATCCGCAGGTTCGGCCGATCGCAGCTCCCACTGGCTGCGGTTCGCCGTTCCAGGCCAATGGGGGCTGCAGGAAGCGGCGGCCAGCACATCCCTCAGCCCGTGCCGGTTCCCACAGCGCCCATTGGCCTGGAATGGCGAACCGCAGCCAGTGGGAGCTGCGATCGGCCGAACCTGCAGGTAAACAAACCATTCCGGCCCGCCAGCAGATTTCCCTGATGGGCCACATGCCAAAGGTTGCCAATCCCTAGCCTAGTCTATGTACAAATGATTTGCTGATATGGCTATACTGGCAGAGGCCCCTGTGGACAGTGTACGCCAACAGGAGTTCTTATACGGTATAGTAACACCACCTCCCCAAATGACATTAGCTCTGCTGACAGAAGCACCCTTCTCTCAGCATAGCTGCGACTATATTGGGGCGGGGGACGGGGTTGTTGCATAGGTATGTGGGCTATGGAGTGCGGTTTTCGTCACACCAGTGACAGACAAAACTTTGGAGAGTAGACATGCTCTCTGCTCCCAATGTAGTGAACAAGAGTTTTACCATTTACTTCAAAAAATCCTACCCCTATTCCCTCTATGCCTCACTTTCCACATCTGTAACATAGTCCTGGGTGGAAAGGGCTGTATACATCTTACAGCATGAAGCAGTTTAGAAGTGATATAGTGATCAGACTGGTGATGAAAGAGGCTTTACAGTCGCAATAGGATTTTTTAAAAGATAATTTCATGGCTTGGAATCCTCTTTCGATCACGTTGCAGCTCTCATCTAACCCCTTTCAAAGGATCGGATATAAATTCACCACCTCCTTTTTCTATTTTGCTGAAGAACAGATCTAGAAATCTTTGGGTTTGAGAATTAGACACAGCATGCAAAGCAGTCTATTTTCATAACTGCTTTAAGGTAAAGCATCACCAACATAACAAACCTAATTACTTCACAATAAACCTTGATATGGCTGGTGCATGTTCCTCTTAGATAAATAGGAAGAAACAGTATATAAAAATCAGGGTACCAATATGGCCAATCCCCTGCATTTGAGAATCAAGAGTCAAATGAGATTTAAAAACAAATAAACTTGACTTTCTTTTAATTTGTCTTCTATTATCTGAGCCTTTAGGGTTCATGTTTTGAAGCTTTTCTCCATAATGAGGAAGGCTAGAAACTTAAAAGAAATATAGAAACTGAGATTGTCAGGGACTCAACTGACTTCAGGAGCTGGGGCTTTAAGAAAAACAACAAATATCACAGGAGGTGTGATAAAATCACAAGAGTTGGCAGCACTGGGGTACTAAATACAAAAGAACAGGGGAAACAAAGCATCTGATCCTGTCATCCCTGCTCATCCCAAACTTCCTCGCACACCAATGACTTGGTTCACCATTGCTTTGCTTCAGCGTCAGGCCAGTACCACTCTGTTGAATGCCAATGCCTTGGGTGCGTAAGAAATGCATACTTAGGCTTTTAGGCTAGGAATTTCCACGGGAGTTGGGCACATAACCTTCTTAAGCCCTACTGAAATTCCCCGGCCTTCATTTTCAGACATTAGCCCACCCAGAGCAGAGTCTTTCTGAGGTAAAGCTGCTGGGGTGCTCGCAAACTGGCTCTGCAGTGTGAAAGGAACAAGGCACAAATTCTAACGCCGCGCTGAGGAGGTCTGAGATCTTCGGCATCAAATTCTATCTCAGAGCTGTTTCCTAGGTAACCAGCACAGTCCAAAATGGTCTGCAAACAGTGAAGATAACAAAAACAAAACAAAACAAACCTTCATTCCCTGCAAACCTCCAATTAAAACAAAACAAAACATTTGTGAAAAGCTAAAAACTTTAAAAAGTGACTGTACCAATACAGTGAAATAGTACTGCACGAGTTAACTAGGAAATACACACAGGTTGAACAATATTAGCATCCACAAAGGTTCAAGGGCAACACAGGGGAATGTAGAATACCATAACATAATACAATTCATTTTTATATAGCATCTTTCATGTAAAAGTGTCAAGAAATCTCCCAGGCAGTTAAAATCCATGCAGGAAAATACAGATTACGTAGACTGCAATAAATAATGGAGGCAGGGTGGTATAGCGCTAGTTTCTGATCTCAGTTACAGCAGTTAAATCCAGATTAAGTCCACAGGATTAATTAGAATTACTCTGGATTCATACCAATGTAATTGTGATCAGAATCTGGCCATAGACCTTTTACATATGGTGGGGCAAAAGGGTAGAAATGCCCAGTAATGAGACAACTAGAATATTCAAGGAATACAAGCTCATCATTTGACTATGTAACATCTCAGGGATCATGGGCTAAGAAGAAAAGTGGTCTGAGGTAGAGCTGGGTGAATAATAGATTGTTCAGTTTGCTGACAATTCCAAAAATTCAGTAATAAAATTTGTCTCAGGCTGAACCAAAAGCTAAATGTTTCAGTACATTTAAATTTTGGGGGGGGGGGAATTCATTTGGGGTCAAAGGACATTGTCTATTTGGACAAAATCAAAATGTTTTGTTTCGCGTTTGATCATTTTTAAATATTGTTGACGTTTTAAAAGAAAACTAAAAGAAATTTCGAAGCGAGAAGTTATTTCAAAACAAAAAATTAAAAATGTTTCAGTTTGAAAATGTTGAAAGGAAACGGACGACTTTTTTGGATGTTTCTCTCTCCCAATGAGAACAATTCAGTGGAACCAATACAAATGTTTAAAATGTTTCAATGTCCCCGAATCTGCATTTTTCACAATAACGAACTCAATAAATAAATGAAAGTTGCATACAAAAAATTTCACCCAGATCTATTTTTCTGGATATTTGAAACAAACACCATCTATACACCAAGGAGAAAACTAGCTTTGATGCAGTGATAAGCATCAGAAGTCAAGTACTGAAAGGTCAGGGAATGCAGAGTAAGGTTGAAAGGTTAACTCTGCCTTCTTAAGCTTATCCCTTACATTGTGGTAGACCAGGCCCTCAGCTGGTGTGAATTGATTTTACTTCTTTGATTTCATTGGAGTTGTGCCAATTTATACCAGCTGGTGGTCTGGTCAGATCAATCATTCTATCATTAAAGTCAATCAATAAAATATATACTACAAATCAAACTGGAATTTTTATACAATGTTACATATAATACATTCTACTACAACAGCTCATCTTCTGGCTGGACTTGACTTTTATGTCTCAGTAAGATATACCAAAATAAAATAAAATAAAATAAAAGGCTAAGTTTGAAAAAAACTAGTTCAGTAATTTTAAGTGCATGAGCATATTCCATGAGAGAAACATTGTCAATTGCTTTGGAGGCCTGTGAAGCAGAAACCTTGGTTCTTTTGTTGTCTGTTATTATTACAAATGACTAATTATGGAACTGCTCAATGAAATCAATGGGAGTTTTGTGATTTACTTCGTTGGAAGCAGGATCAAGCCAGAAGTTCCCACAAGTGCACTGTGGGTGTATTTCTCTATTCCTCAGTGGTGCTAACAGTAGTTGTTCTATACCTATTGATTTTATTATTGGTTTTTGATATATTGTCCCAGATTCACAAAGATATTGATGGAAGTTAGGAGCCTAAATACCTTTGTGGATCTGGGCCATTGTGTTTATGGGCTCTTGGCTGTAACCATAATTCTGGCAATTCCTAACTTTTGAATGCTTGGACTTTGCAATATGAAGAATGATCCTTTACGATAGGTGTTTTCTACCTGTTTGCTGATGACAGCAGTAGGTTCTTAACTGCTGTGGACCAGCTACTGGAGACGAGGATTTGAAAGACATTAAAACTGTGGGTTACATAGGTAGGAATAGGCCCTTTTCATAAATGGCATACCTAGGCACATAGATTTGGCAGGCTGTTTCTGAGAGGTAATGGAGCTAAGTAGCAGATACTTGACTGTGCCATATCGAAGTCTGAGTACTATTCTTATGGCTGCTCATAACGATCTTGTGTCAGCTCTCAGTTGCTTCTGTGGAATTGGTAGTGTGGTGATACTTGAATTCTTTCTAGAGAAGGGATACTGAAGAACAGTATGGATTGTGAAGGGCATAGAATTATTAACACCTGTCAGTAGAAGAAGTGTGACTTGAACTCCTGGCTTCCAGCCCCATTCACTTTCCTTTAGGTCAAAGAGAAAGTGGAGGCAAATCTATTTTGGATGTGTCCCATCCATCTAGAGAGGACATTCTGGTCTCTGTGGCTTCTTCAGGAAGCTTTTTGTGGCTGGAGAGCATGCTTAGTGCAAATGGCAGGTTCAGAGATTTTAACAGCAAGACTTTCACAAGTTCTACAGTGCAAGTACAAATGGTGATTTTCTGTAGTTTATAACTGGGTCAAATCTGAATGAATTTTCACAGGAATAGCAAGAGACAAATCTCTGATCGCAGGATTATGACCCAGCTTGATTTCAAGTCTTTCTTACAAACCAGGGAGACATTGAATCTCTTAAAAATAAACCAGAAAAAAATGGGTTAACAGCGACAAAACTATCTATTTTCCCCTAGCCTCATTCTCAGAAATGGCAGAACCATTTTTGCTGATTTTTTAAATCACATTCGGGCAAAGACCAAGCAAGGAAGTTTTTAGTCCAAATATTTAAAGTGTATCAACATTATAAGCAACTGAAATTTGGGGATTATAATGGGAAGTGAAAGACAATCAGAGGTGTCGCTACCATTGATGAACAGAAAATACTGCATTTTTCTGAATCTACGAAGGCCTGTATTTCTCTATGAGTGTCTATGCATACTCACAAAATAGACTACTTATCCTTTTCTTTCCCAGGCTTTCATTATATTATGCAGAGTCTTGTGCATCTAGAATCTGCAGTCACATTGCCAGTGCAATTATCTATGAATAATACATCACCACATCACATAAACCTAGGCAATGATTTCTTGAGGGAATGAAAGATGGCAGTACTTACCAGCTGTTTAGGTCAGGCAATGCATTGATAACTAATTTACTTTAATCTTCGTTAAATAAAATATACAATTCATTCATCTCTGGCATCAGCTGCCACACAACGCCACAGCAAAATGGGAAAGGGAATGGAAACCCCACATTTGTAAAACCAGTCAGCACCTCAGCTTCGATGCAGCACAATTAGGAAAGAGTATTAAGTAGGTATTTGGTATGCTGTGCTGAATTGCAGGAGTTACTGTCCAAAGTTCAGGCTTATCTACCTAAAATTTTGGGATGTGTCAGAATTAAAACTGCCACTGTTGTGTCCATTAGGGAATAGACAGGAGACAACAGGCCTAATTAGTAGACTCCTATTCGTTCACTGCTTGAATGAGTTTTCAAACTGGTGGGGCTAATACAGGGAACAAAGCAACTGGTTAAATAGACTCCCTTGAGTCACACAGGTTCAGACCTTGGCAGCACTGAATCAGAGCTTTATCTTTCTGAAGTAAACCTAGGATATAGTAAGTGTTCTTCATTAAGTTTACTCTGTGGTAAAAGCTTTAAAAATTCAGATTCTGTTTGTCCCCTATAAACCACAAAAAGCTCACAGCATCTCTTCTATTTACTATCATTTACTGTCACCTCAAGAGGGCTACATTTCAGGAATGTGTGTATGTGTGTCTCTCTCTCTTGCACTCTCCCCCACTTCACCCTCAAGATTTTCAAAAGTGGTGAATGATTTTCCCTCCGAGAGACACCCTAAAGTGGTCTGTGTGACAGGTTAGACCCCGTTTGGGATGCCACCTGATGTACTGGAGTTTCACTGAGCCACTCCTCCACCAGCCTGGATTCCCTTTCACTGTTGTCCTGAATTAGGCTCTCTGGCCTCTTGCAGCACACACATGCAGGTAGGGCCACACCCAGCTTCAGACACAGACTGAAGTCAGCTCTGTGTGAGAGGATTCACCCAGCACTCATGTGCACACCTCCCTTGGAGTGCAGACCCAAAGGTATATTGTGAAATCCGCCCCCTTCCTCAATGTGGAGGAGAGTATACTCAGCTTCTTGCCCACACTCACACCCCGCCACCCCCCATATATGAATTTGCACAAACTGGGTTTAATAATAAACAAAACAAATGTATTAACTATGAAAGGCAGATTTCAGTTATAAGAGATAGCAAATAGAACAAAGCAGAATACCTTAGTAAATAAACAAAAACCGCAAATTGAGCTTAGCACACTAGATAGGTAGGATATAAATTAGCAAATTCACAGCCTGAGTGATAAACAAGCTGGCAGATTCTTAAGGCACAAGTTGCCTTGGCTTTCCTAGGTTTTCATACACAGGATAAAAATCCTAACCTGGGACCATCACTTCTCACAGCTCAGTCTTTGTTCCTCAGGTGTTTGCAGGTGCGTTGTTGTAGGGAGAGTGAGGTCCCCTTATGTCGTCATTGTCCCCTTTTTATGTATTCCCCCCACGCGCTGGAAAGCTCTTTTGTTGTGACCTGGGTCAAACAGTTCCCATTGTGAAGAGCTATCTCTGGGAGGTTTCTATTGCACACAGTTCCTGGGGTAATCCTTGTGCTTGTGTGCATTCCCTCAGTAAGCCATTAACATTGTTTGGCCTTTTTACTGTTGTACCTGAAGGCTGCTTTTGGGTGTCCCCCAATGTAGCACATTTGAAATACAGATACATGGTCAATATTCCCAGCTTTAGATACAAAAATGATACATGCATACAAATTGGATAAAAACATTCAGTAGGTCATAACCTTTTCAATGATATCTTACATGAGCCATCTTGCATAAAGTATATCTTAGTTATGCCATATTCATATCATAACCATATTTCTATGATAAATATGGGGTGTAACGTCACAGTCTAATCTTTGGAAAGTGCTCAGCACCCATCCTTTGAAGATTAGGCCCCTTTAAGGTGCTTTAGTTTACCCCCGCCCCCACTCTCCCCAAAATGAGGAGCCAAACTAATTAGTCACTTAGGAAAATCATGGCCATTATTTAAATACTGACTTTAAGAGCAACTTGCAGACAGATTTACTGAGAGGAAATGCACTTTATTTTTCAAATGAAAAATAAAACTTTTTTTTTCAAAAATAAGCATGCTGTGAACTGAGAACGCTACCAAATTGCTCAGACTTCTTAGAGAACTTGTTTTACGTTAATCATAATTTCACGATGTGAAAAACTTTATTGGAAAACAATTGCTTTTTTATGTACTCTGCCTGTTTCTAATTATTTAGTTAGGCTTATTAAAAATAAAGCATTGCTCAAAACTTGACAGCCCTTTGGTTCCACTGGGGTTTGGAGCTGTGGTTGTAACTGAGCTTAAAAACTATTTATTATTTATTTGTATTGCCATAGCCCCTAGGAGCCCTAGTCATGAATCAGGACCCCATCGTGCTAAGCTATGTATAAACACAGAGCAAAAAATAGACAGTCTTTGCCCAGAAGAGTTTACAATCTAGAGTGTAGCTTTATCAGACTGGGGTCCAGTAAGGTGACTAAATACCTTTAAAAATCTGGCCCTGGGTATTTACCACAAAAGTTGACACTGTGCGCTATTCTCTTACAGAAGACTAGAGATGTTTTGTTATAAAATATATTTGAATGTAGGGAAAGCTGCCTTATGTTGCAAATTCATAGATTCCAAAGCCAGAAGGGACATTTGTGATCATCTAATCTGACCTCCTGTATAACACAGGCCATACAACTTTTCCACAATGAGTCTTAGAGCAGATCTTTTAGAAAAACATCCAATTTTTATTTAAAAATTGTCAGTGATGGAGAATCTATCATGACCCTTGGAAAATTGTTCCAACGGTTAATTACTCACACTGTTATTTTCAGTCTGATTTTGTCTAGCTTCAACTTCCAGCCATTGGCTCCGGTTATACCTTTCTCTGCTAGACTGAAGAGGCCATTATTAAATATTTGTTCCCCATGGAGGTATTTACAGACTGTGATCAAATCACCTCTTAACCTTCTCTTTGTTAAAATAAACAGATTGGGCTCTTCCAGTCTATCAATAGATTCCTATTGAACATAGTGGGAAGAGCTAGTTGGAAAGTTTCAGCTGAAAAGTTTTCTGTTTAATTACAAATGGCATTTCAAATCATGTGAACCTTTGACATGGTTCAAAATTTTCTGATTCTTTTACAAATTGTTTAAAAAAATCCATTTTGATTTGAACTGAATACAATAGATATTTTTTTCCCCAGTATTTGATTTTTGTTTTCCCCCCACCTTGCCTCACTTTATTTCCCCATTGCAAAAGCGGGAGAGGGAAGGGAGAGAAAATGAAAAGAAAAAAAAATCCTGAAAAACAAAGACATAGTCATTCCAACTTCCTTCAATTAGAATCTAAAATAAAATGTGGCATTTTGAATTGACTCCAAATTAAAACTTTTCATTTCAAATTGTTTCATCAACACAATGGGAAACTATGTTGAAAAATCCAAACTAACTCCACATTTTTCATATTGCTTGAATTTTTTTGCACAGACAATAATGCCCATTTTTCTGCCAGCCCTACCAAAAGCTTAATTTTCCTTTTAACAGCAGAACAAGCCAATGAAAAAAACATAATAGTAATTTATTTGCTCAGCAGTCTCCAGCCTACTACAAAAGGGGGACATGGTCTGACTCCAGGATGACTAGTAACAATTCCATGAGCAGTGCAGAGAGTGTGGAGCCAGCAGCTGGGATCAGGCCTAGTGTTCTGTGATATTGACTTTGTGATATACAGCAGCTGTCCAGATCCCCCTTGACAGAGGCCTGGATCTCAGGCTGTCACATGAGCCAGCCCCGGACATGGCCACGTGTTCCACGGTGCTCAATTACCTAGTGGTACTGCAACAACAGAAAAGTGAATGTAAATGTGTTAGACGGGCGGAGAATTAGGCTTTCATAGATTCTAAGGTCAGAAGGATCTAGGATGGTGTTCTCAGATTACCCCCCATCTGCAGAAAGAAGTCATCTTTCTTGTGGTAGCTGGGTGTCAGGCCCTGGACACCACCAGATGTTACCCACACAAGCACTCTCCTAGGGAGCTCTCCCAGCCCTCACTTTGCCTTGCAGGTTAACCATAGGTGCACCCCAGTCCTCGAGTCCCTTTGCATCGTGATACCCAGCCCTGACACTGGCTACTCACAGAGACTCTAGAGCCTCTTCACCCAAAGCTACAGGGCACCCCAATTTACCGGTTGAATGTTAAACCATGGCTCCTGTAACCCAAACAGCACTTGCAAGTATGCATCATGAACCAAAGCAGGTTTATTTGAGGACTAGAGATAGAACTAGAAACAAGAGAGAGTGGTGGAAATAAGGGATTCCAATGCACAACAAAATCACCACACACACACACACGGGTCTACACTTATCAATAGTTATCTTTACTCTCAAATAAAGTAGGTTTCCCTCAAAGGTCAGTCCACTGCTGAGTTGGCTGGTTCCTTAAGAAGCAGGGTCCAAACATTGATGAAAGCACCACCCTCCACCAGGGGTTTTCCTCAGTGAATGGATACAGAGCATCCTTCCCCTCACTTTGTTATACCATTTGTTTCTATTCACAGATAGTCAAAATCCCTTAAAGGTAAAAAGAGAGACCTTGCAACAAGATAGGGTTTCCCTGTTTGTCATTGTCTCTGATGGTTTCCCATTCAAAGTCTAAACAATTGAGCCTTCTTTTACATCACCGGCCAAACAGGACAGGGTGACAACATCCCCTTGCCCGAATGGGCTCTTACCAAGACATCCTGGTGACACCAGGGCTTTGACCGCATGTCCCTCAAGCAGCAGCTCCCAAACTGTGGGTCATGACCCAAATGAGGTTGCACCATCAGCAGATGGGGTTGTGGCAATCCCTACTGTGTAGAGGATGCCATTTCGCTCTGCACAGAGTGATCTCACATGTACAGTGCATGAGGTCATGCTGCATGAAGGATGCCACTTTGCTCTACAAAATATCATCTTCTGCACAGCATGACCTCACATGCTCCACACATACAAAGTCGTGCTGTGTGAAGGATGCCATTTTGAAATGGCATCGTCCATGCAGCGTGACTTCACACGTACAGAGTGCACGGGGTTATGCTGTGGAGCAGATGCCATTTGGCTCTTCAAAATGCATTCTCCATGCTGTTTGGGGTCCCAAGAGCAAACAGTTCATTAAAATGGGGTTGTACCAGCAAAAATATTGGAAACCCTTTCCCTAAAGCATTCTTTCAATACAGAGAGATCATTCCCTATATATTACCCATACATACATTGTGCACTGAGTAGGAATCTTGACAAGTTGCGAGCTTTCTATAGATCCTTTACATGTTACACTTTATGGAAAGATATCCTGCAAGACATGTGTTTGGTGTAATGAGTTTGTCAGGTTGGAGGTGAGAATTGTTTGCAAAGAACAGGGGACCCTCTACTAATGGGTCTCTGTCTCACGGCACTGTTAGATCATGCAGTCTGACCTCCAGAAGAGCACAGGCCAGGGAGTTTCACCGGCTACTCCTGTACTGAGCCTAACAATGTGTTTTACTAAAGATATTACTCTCTCTTGCTGTTTTTCTATCACCTTACTAGAGCCCCACATCGGCACAGGAGTCTGTCCTCGTGGTTCCCTTGTAGGATTGGTGTCTGTATGTTGCTAACAAAGGACTAGACTCTGATGCACATTACGCAACCATACAGAAGAATAAAGAGAATCAGCCTCCCATTTACACTCCTACGAGGTCTACCCGTCATCACATCCACACTGAGCAGGTGGGTAAGATGTGGGAGAGGAAGGGTGGGTAATGGGCAGAGCCTTGGTTCCAGTATTCCAATACTGTGGCCAGGCTCTGACATGGCAGGGAGGGCTTGGCTGACATTTGATACTGATATAGCTCAGCAGCAAATTATTTCCCCAGCGTGAGGGGGAAGTAGGAAGGACATTGTGCCTCTGAGGCATGGGCACGCCTGGGTTGGGCAGCTGAGCATGAAGATGAGGCAAGTGTCTTCACAAGCGATGTGCTGTTAAAAAAATATATATATGGGCAGTGAATGTGAAATTAATCCTCCATGTAATGAACTCTGGAGCAGCTGTGAATGTACCAGGAGGGAAATGATATATAGGATTTCTTACTTACGAGAGATGATTATTACCTTTCCTATGCAACTGGAAGAGACTTACAATCTATGGGCAAGTAAGTTACTAAACTCTGACTGTGAGAGAAAAACAACAGCAATGGCTTTTAACAGTCTATTCTGAAGAAATATTTTGTTTTATGTGGAAAAAAACTCATCCCGATCTAGGCCATTTCCATTTCACATTAGTATTATTTATTATTTGCATTACCAGGCACATGTAATCTCATTCCTTGTGTATGTAATATTCTCTACCACTATTTCTTAGTGAACACACTTCAAATCTTATGGGCTGATTTTGCAACCCTTCCTCCGGGGTGTAATCTGCAGCTAGTGGCCCGATTTACACGGAGTCTCATCCAAAGCTCCTGGGAGGCAGTGTGGCCTAGTAAATAGCACACTGGACTAGGACACAGGAGATCTATGTTCTATTCCTGGCTCTGCCTCTAGCCTGCTGGGTGACCTGAGCAAGGCACTACACCGCTCGGTGCCTCCGTTTCTCCATTTGTAAAATGGGGATAATGTTACTGACCTCCCTTTGAGAGCTAATATGTGTAGCGAAGGACTACTAGGCTCTCCATCCCCCTGCTCATCCTGTCTCAGGAGAGGAGACTAAGTGTATGTCTACACAGCAAAGAAAAACCTTGGGCTTCAGCGCTGTTTCATTGTTTTGTAGACTTCTGTGCTCAGGCTGCAGCCTGAACTCTGGGACCTTCCTGCCTCACAGGGTCCTGGAGCCCATGAGTCAAAGTCAGCTGGCACAGGCCAGGTGCAGGTGTCTATTTGCTGTCTAGATAGACCCATAAAAAGCGTGGCTTGTTTAGCCTAGCAACATGAAGGCTGAGACAGGGTCTGACTGCTTTCTACCAATATATCAGAAGGGCAAACACAGAAGAGGGAGAAGAGCTATTTAAGCTAAAGGACAATGTTGTCACAAAAGCAAATGGGTTCAAAGTGGCCATGGATAAATTTAGGTTGGAAATTAGAAGGTTTCTAACCATCTGAGGAAGGAGCATCTGGAACAGCCTCCCCATAGGAGCAGTCGGGACAAACAACCTCACTAGCTTTAAATTGGAGCTTGATAAATTAATGAACGGGATTATACAACCAGGCTACCTTTTGATAGCAGGGCCTTGGATTTGATGACCCAGGAGATCCCTTCCACTTCTATGTCTTATGTGCCTATCAAAAATGCTACATAAGAGTAAAGTACTATTATAAATCAATGGGAGTATTGACATTCATTTCAATGGGCTTCATAGAATCATAGAATCATAGAATACCAGGGTTGGAAGGAACCTCAGGAGGTCATCTAGTCCAACCCCCTGCTCAAAGCAGGACCAATCCCCAACTAACTCATCCCAGCCAGGGCTCTGTCAAGCCTGACCTTAAAAACCTCTAAGGAAGGAGATTCTACCACCTCCCTAGGTAACACATCAACTCAGTCCCACAAGTGGGATGTGTTATTTGCATGAGTAATGGCTGCAGGATTGGAGCCCATAATTCATAGTTATAAGTGCAAAACTTTGAAGGCAGTGAAAAATAGATTGTTACTTGGGGGGGAGAGGGGGTCAGTTTTTCAAAAGAGGCTCCTAAATCCTTTAGGCCAAAGTCCCATTTCCAGAAGTGCTTTACTTTAGAAAATGGGACTTTGGCTCCTAAGTCACTTAGGCTACTTTAGAAAATGTGAGCCTTAGGCAACACACCTGTGCAAAAGCGCAATGACTACCTAGATCTTGGACTACCCAGGCTCTGCTTACTTCCTCTCTGGAGCAGCTGAGCAGGGAGGGCCAGGGAATAGGCCGAGAGCTCCATCCCTTCTACTCACAGATGAGCCCACACAGGGGTAGTGGACGGTAGAAGAAATTTAGTACAAGGTCAGCAAGAAATTACTACTGTCAGATTCATCACTCGTGTAGGCAATCATTTCTAACCTCCGAGCACAGTGGAAGCAGGGGAGGCATTGCGATTCTGAGGTGTGTATCTGAAGTATAATGCCTCCCGGGGCAGGGCAGATGACACACCTCCCTTTATTAAGGGCTACATTTTAACTTTAGACATCGCCTTTAGCAAAGGCACTACAGGAAAAGCATGGACACACATCTCTACTGAAGTTGACTAAAACACATTGGAGGGCTGGCTGGAGAAAGTCCTCGTGTTTTGCTAGGGTTTTCCCTTTCCAAGTAGGGAGAGTGAGCATGTGAAACATACACTTCACCCAGACCTGGAGGGAACTGCCAAGACTGTAACAGGCATGGGTGTGGACTCAGGGATGGGGCACACCGAGGTGAGCCCATGCTTACATTTCAGAAAGCCTTTAAGTGTTCTTCTAGCTCCAAACCACAGTATTCAACAGCAGGCCGTTTTTAACTCTGCTGTTTAAGATGTAACCTTAAAATAAGGATTATTCATTTTCCTCAGTTCAGCAATCAAAATGTCCCCAAAAGTCTTTTGAAAATCTAGCCATTAGCTTTTTATACTAAAGTCCAGTATGGCCAGTGACACAAGGTAACTACTGAAAATCAGAACACTTGTGTGTGTCTTCCAGGATGGAAGTACAAAACAAATATGTTTTAAATAATAAATATAAACAGAAATATTTACAGGGCACTTTTCATTCACAGACTTCAAAGAGCTTTACAAAGGCGATAATTACCATTATCCCCATTTTACCAATGGGGAAACTGAGGCACGGGGTGGGAAAGTGACTTGTCTGAATGTACCCAACAAACAATTGGAAGATCTAGGAATTGAATCCTGGTCCCGTAAATTCCAGTCCAAGTTCTATCCACTAGGGCACATTTATACTCCTAAACTCTTTCTGGGATAACTGTATGTTAATACGCCTGATGGAAATCCACAGACCTGATCAGCACATTCCTGAAGATGCTTTTTCACTACACGGCTCCCCAGGAATATATTTCCATAAGAAATCAATTCAAACACATTTCGCAGAAGTGTGACATCGTCTGGCATCGACAGGCTGTACACAGGTCCCTCAGCTGTCATCTTCTAAATCAATTTCTCTCACTTGATGCCAACACAGCATATTAGTTTTTAAGTTGCCTTCTCTCTGAATAAGCTACAGCAAACCACTGCTTGACTGGCTACAACTAAAAATATTTGAAAAAGAGCAAAGTTGAGGGAAACATTGAATATCACAGGTGGGATTCTGACCATAGAATCTCAGGGTTGAAAGGGACCTCAGGAGGTCATCTAGTCCAACCCCCTGCTCAAAGCAGGACCAATCCCCAGTTTTTACTCCAGATCCTTAAATGGCCCCCTCAAGGATTGAGCTCACAATGCTGGGTTTAGCAGGCCAATGCTCAAACCACTGAGCTATCCCTCCCCCTAAATTATTGCTTTAAAAGTTTCCTAGAACACCCAAGGGAAAGAATTCCTTGTTTACCCTGTAGTGATCCATGACTGGCTCCAGCCATAAGGCACTGATAACAAATGACTTTGTCACCAACAACCTCACAGGGTCCTTTCTGAGCAAACCTAGCAGTGAGGCAGTGGTTCTGAACCCCACTTGCTGCCCAGTCAGCACACAGCTGCAGATCATGTGACATCCTCCGGGTTGTAACAAGGGTGAGGTAGGAGGGGCACCTGCCCTGGGCGCAGAGCTGGCAGAGGGGTGCAAAACATGGGTCGGTGCAGGATCAGGTCCAGCATCAGTCCCTCCCCAGCAGGATCGGGCCCAACAGCATCGGCAAGAGGCCAGGGTGCTCAGCGCCCCACCACCCTGCAAGATTACAGTCCAGTGACCCCGGCAGGTGCTTGTTCCCCAGCACCAGGACCTCAGAGCAGGCAGGCAGCAGGCAGGGCAGGGTGCATGGCTGACCTACATGTAGCGGAGGTAGGAGACCAGCAGGAGTGGGGGAGGGAGGTGCAGGGGTCTCGGGCCCTGAGGAGGGAGGTGCAGCCAGTGCATGGGGGACAGACTCTAGGTGGGGTGACTGGTGACTCAGGGTAGCCCCTGGATGGGAGGATTGAGTGCTGGGTGGCAGTCCTGGGAGGGGCAGGGTGCTGAAGGAGTTGAGGAGTATAAATGTGCCCGAGTGGGTAGGACCCGGACTGGAACTTAGGGGATCAGAATTCAATTCCTAGACCACAAACGGATAAACAGTAATCAGTCGCCAGGACCAGATGGTATTCACCCAAAAGTTCTGAAGCCAACCTGATGACCCAGAGCAAGACAATAGAGCTGTTGGTTCACCTACACAACAATCTGTTTTTTCAAGAAAAACTTGGTGTTGAATCTCCTAGAGGAGAAAATGAAATTGACATGCAGTAAAGACGCCTTCAGCTTAGTGGGTGATGCAAACGAAGGCTTTAAACTATGGATTATATCAGCATCCCTTTTTTGTGATGAAAGTACACATGGTCCCAAACATCCATCTGGGGCGCACAGAGGCCCAGCTTACCATTAATGCTAAATAATCCATGGACCACAGGGGAATGAAAGTATTTAGCATCTCTCCAGGCAGCAGGGTCAGTTATCAGGAGAACCTGTTCTTGGGACGGTTATCCAAAATACTTGTCTTAGGGTATAAGGATAATGATGTCTTTATTGGAAATAACACTAAATAACACACATTTCACTTTAAACTTTATAAAAAGAAAAGGAGTACTTGTGGCACCTTAGAGACTAACCAATTTATTTGAGCATAAGCTTTTGTGAGCTACAGCTCACTTCATGAAAAAATACCTCCCCATGCTTTGTGTGTATAAAAAGATCTTCTACACTTTCCACAGCATGCATCCGATGGAGTGAGCTGTAGCTCACAAAAGCTTGTGCTCAAATAAATTGGTTAGTTTCTAAGGTGCCACAAGTACTCCTTTTCTTTTTGCGAATACAGACTAACACGGCTGCTACTCTGAAACCTTTAAACTTTATGATATTCATTTTATGGCCTTTTATGTGGATGATGAACAGATACCAGCTAAGCTGCTGCAACCAGACTTTGAGGCCCAAAACTGCATTAGAAAGTACATGAATCTGGAACAAACAGCTGGCAAACACATGAAAGATTGTTGTCTGTTAATCAGCTGTGAGGTGTTTGCACAGGGGTACACCTAGTTTGCCTTTGACTTGTCTCCCAACCAGGAATGTGCCAATCACTATTCCCTGATTAAAACTGGGAACCTGAGAGTGGATATAGGTTTTGCAAAGGTTTTGACAGTCACCGTCAATATGATTGCTATGGGTTTTTTGACAACATCAGAGAGATAAATCAGAGGAGAAACGTTTTGGTTCACTATATGTGAATATGGACACCACATAGCTGTCACATGGTTTATCAATAGACCCTTACATGGAAGAGACTTTCCTGGATGTCTTTCCTTGCAACTGGTTCTCAGGGGTAGGCTGTCTCAGCATCCCTGAGGTTTGATGATCAACACCCCCCCACACAACCAATGACATGAACACTGACTTACCTTGTACCTGGCAGAGCATGACCATGGAGAGTTTTGGGCTCATATGGACACGCCCAAACTGCATGTTCTTTCCTAGAAGCATTACGACATTTTTAAAACAAAAATGCCACCAACATTGTGTTTCCCATGGGACAATTACAAGACCCCCACTCTGTTGACTGAGTCTATCACTGCATGCTTCTCTTATATCTCCATAGCAAGGATTTATCTTTTGACCAGATTTTAAAATTGTATTCTACCGACTTAATGCAAAACAACCGGATGGTGATGAATTTTGTAAAAAAAAATAAAAACATAAAATCTTAGACATGTCTAGGCTCGCTCAAAATGTGTTTCAAGAAGCCCACATGTGTGTCTTGCAATGACTTTCATACCTATGTTTCTCAATAAAGCACTCGATGTGAGGGTTTAAAGACATTTGTTTTTGTTTTTTTGCGATGGCCAATTCAGAGAAAATACATGTCGATGTTATTTTTTTTTTGAAAAGTATAGAAGTTTTTATTTAAAGCAAAACATTGCTATTTTTAAAATTACTTTTTTAAAGCATGAACAACATTACAAAGTGAGGCATTTGGGTCTTTTAGCCAATTTTTGCTTTTAGAAGGCAAAAAGGGGGATGATAGAGTTGTTTCTTGATCAAGCCCGGTGATGGTCAAGATCTCTGTTGGCCGTGTTGCCCATGATGGAAGATGGTACATTCTGGTCCACCATGCCATTCATAAAACATCCCAACCTTTAGGTGCACGTCTGCTAGGAACCAAGTGCATCTGGGTGACTGCTCAGACTAAGTCAAGCATGTTAGAACCATTAACCACCGAGCTTTTGTGCACAAAAGGCCCTTTATCATTCCATGAAGAAATGTTTTTATCCTTACCCAGCTTATTTAGCAATACTAATGCATTTTTCTTGTACCACCTATCCTTGTTATCCAACACCTCCTGAGCAACTGTGTCAGAGTTCTTTGGTGTTTCTGGGGTGTGGCAGTCATGTTTTGTTCCTATTCTGGTAGAAGTAGACTTATTGCCCCTTTATCTGCATTGTTCTACTTCACGTGTATTAGGTATCCTTGAAACATGGTGGAATAAAGTTTAGCCTTTTCATATTCAGCTAAGTCAGTCCTTTGAAGAATGGACTTCATTCCAGCATCCAATAAATGAATCACAGTCTTTGTAATATTTTTCTCTGCCGCAGGGGAACCCTTAATGACTCCAACTGATGGCTAGCCCACCAGGTGCATTTTGACTATCGATTAGTCAAAAGCACCATTATAGCAAAACGTAACAGAGGTCTGATAAATCCCCCTGATTGCTTCATCAGATGCTTCTTTCTTTTAAATGAGACCCTATTATTATTTTATAAACTTGTGTCTCTTTTAGCACACACACTTGATTCTGTGTCAAAGGTACTTTTCCTTTTAAGGTATTGAGTGCTATTTCTGAGATGGCTGCTTGCAAATCATCGGAGACACAACACAGTATAGCCTTCTTTTGCTGCAGGGGTGATTTGCTGAGTAACTTTAAAAGGACCAGGTTTCTCTTCACACAGATAAGCATATTTTCAGTCATCAGCCCCAGCTGTTAAAAAGGACCTGCTGATAATTCATCTCCTTTTATACCCAGCTGTTCTTTTCAAAGTATAAACTTCCAGCCAGGGAAAAGCCCAGCTCTTAATCTATAAACCTCTGGTGTAGAAGCATTTAAATTCACCATGAGTTAGCCATAAGGTCTTTTGATAGCAACTTCAACTGCTTCTGGAAAGGTTTCAGAGTAACAGCCGTGTTAGTCTGTATTCGTAAAAAGAAAAAAGAAAAGGAGTACTTGTGGCACCTTAGAGACTAACCAGTTTATTTGAGCATGAGCTTTCGTGAGCTACAGCTCACTTCATCGGATGCATAGCATATTGTGGAAACTGCAGAAGACATTATATACACACAGAGACCATGAAACAAAACTTCCTCCCACCCCACTGTCCTGCTCGTAACAGCTTATCTAAAGTGATCATCAAGGGAGGGCCATTTCCAGCACAAATCCAGGTTTTCTCACCCTTCCCCCCGCCCCGCCCCCCACAGACACACATACAAACTCACTCTCCTGCTGGTAATAGCCCATCCCTCTTTGAAACCTCTCTTTATAATGCGCATGATAATCAAGGTGGGTCATTTCCAGCACTAATCCAGGTTTTCTCACCACCGCCACCCCCCCCCCCACACACACACCCCCCTCCAAAAACCACACACACAAACTCACTCTCCTGCTGGCAATAGCTCATCTTACAATGTGCACAGCAATAATCCAAGTTTAACCAGAACGTCTTGGGGCGGGGGGGGGGGGGGGGTTGTAGGAAAAAAAAAAAAAAACAAGGGGAGATAGGCTACCTTGAATAATGACTTAGCCACTCCCAGTATCTATTCAAGCCCAAATTAATAGTATCCAATTTGAAAATGAATTCCAATTCAGCAGTTTCTCGCTGGAGTCTGGATTTGAAGTTTTTTTGCTTTAAGATAGCGACCCTCATGTCTGTGATTGCGTGACCAGAGAGATTGAAGTGTTCTCCGACTGGTTTATGAATGTTATAATTCTTAACATCTGATTTGTGTCCATTTATTCTTTTACGTAGAGACTGTCCAGTTTGACCAATGTACATGGCAGAGGGGCATTGCTGGCACATGATGGCATATATCACATTGGTGGATGTGCAGGTGAACGAGCCTCTGATAGTGTGGCTGATGTTGTTAGGCCCTGTGATGGTGTTCCCTGAATAGATATGTGGGCACAGTTGGCAACGGGCTTTGTTGCAAGGATAGGTTCCTGGGTTAGTGGTTCTGTTGTGTGGTATGTGGTTGTTGGTGAGTATTCGCTTCAGGTTGGGGGGCTGTCTGTAGGCAAGGACTGGCCTTTCACCCAAGATTTGTGAGAGTGTTGGGTCATCCTTCAGGATAGGTTGTAGATCCTTAATAATGCGTTGGAGGGGTTTTAGTTGGGGGCTGAAGGTGACGGCTAGTGGCGTTCTGTTATTTTCTTTGTTAGGCCTGTCCTGTAGTAGGTGACTTCTGGGTACTCTTCTGGCTCTATCAATCTGTTTCTTCACTTCCGCAGGTGGGTATTGTAGTTGTAAGAATGCTTGATAGAGATCTTGTAGGTGTTTGTCTCTGTCTGAGGGGTTGGAGCAAATGCGGTTGTATCGCAGAGCTTGGCTGTAGACGATGGATCGTGTGGTGTGGTCACGGTGAAAGCTGGAGGCATGTAGGTAGGAATAGCGGTCAGTAGGTTTCCGGTATAGGGTGGTGTTGATGTGACCATCGTTTATTAGCACTGTAGTATCCAGGAAGTGGATCTCTTGTGTGGACTGGACCAGGCTGAGGTTGATGGTGGGATGGAAATTGTTGAAATCATGGTGGAATTCCTCAAGGGCTTCTTTTCCATGGGTCCAGATGATGAAGATGTCATCAATATAGCGCAAGTAAAGTAGGGGCGTTAGGGGACGAGAGCTGAGGAAGCGTTGTTCTAAATCAGCCATAAACCTGGAAATCCTGGGCGCCCCATCATCTCAGGCATTGGCACCCTGACAGCAGGATTGTCCGGCTATGTAGACTCACTCCTCAGGCCCTACGCTACCAGCACTCCCAGCTACCTTCGAGACACCACTGACTTCCTGAGGAAACTACAATCCATTGGTGATCTTCCTGATAACACCATCCTGGCCACTATGGATGTAGAAGCCCTCTACACCAACATTCCACACAAAGATGGACTACAAGCCATCAAGAACACTATCCCCGATAATGTCACAGCTAACCTGGTGGCTGAACTTTGTGACTTTGTCCTTACCCATAACTATTTTACATTTGGGGACAATGTATACCTTCAGATCAGCGGCACTGCTATGGGTACCCGCATGGCCCCACAGTATGCCAACATTTTTATGGCTGATTTAGAACAACGCTTCCTCAGCTCTCGTCCCCTAACGCCCCTACTTTACTTGCGCTATATTGGATTAGTGCTGGAAATGACCCACCTTGATTATCATGCGCATTATAAAGAGAGGTTTCAAAGAGGGATGGGCTATTACCAGCAGGAGAGTGAGTTTGTATGTGTGTCTGTGGGGGGGGCAGGGGGAAGGGTGAGAAAACCTGGATTTGTGCTGGAAATGGCCCTCCCTTGATGATCACTTTAGATAAGCTGTTACGAGCAGGACAGTGGGGTGGGAGGAAGTTTTGTTTCATGGTCTCTGTGTGTATATAATGTCTTCTGCAGTTTCCACAATATGCTATGCATCCGATGAAGTGAGCTGTAGCTCACGAAAGCTCATGCTCAAATAAACTGGTTAGTCTCTAAGGTGCCACAAGTACTCCTTTTCTTTTTTCTTTTTGCTTCTGGAAAGAATTGCAACTTGTCAGGGTACATATGCCAAGCAAGCATAGGGATTTGCAATTTATTCCTAGGGTTTTTGAACAAAAGATTATCTCGTATGTTTGGATTTATGGACACAAACTCTGTGATGTGTTCATCCGGTGGGATCTCACTTGTGAGGTCCCCTGAATAATCCCTCAGAGGGGGGGTTCCACTCTCCCTCCCTTTTCACAGATATCACAGAGTCCATGTCATGGTAGAGACACCGCTCTCGCAATCCATCTAGCAGTTTATATAGTTCTAAGCAGACATAAGTAAGTGGTTGTGAAACAAGCTATGAAAATGTTTGTGTAACCAGACACTGTGTAGCATTCTTTTGCATGCTTCCAAGACAAGCAAGCTGTTCCATCATTGATAAACTTGCAGGATGAAACCTCATAATTAGGGAAAATAAGTACTGAAAGAGTTTGTCAGGGTCTTTCACAATGCTGGTATTGGGTAGTTTGTTATTTGGCTGAATTTACCCCACAGCTAATTTAGAAACAGCTTAGCAATTTGGCACTTTGCAGGATTCAGCATGTTGGTGTAAACACATGGGTTTTTTTCTGGTAGAAATCATTAATGTACCTTTTTTAAATTTTTTCTTCATTCATGCACCAGCTGGGATACCCAAAAGGCTCTGGTTTCTCATGGAGATATAATTGTATGTACTCAGCAATTAGTTTGTCAGATGTTTCTTCAAAATCACAGATTCCATAGATCTTTGCCACCACATATGCCCTTCACTATGGCTTCATTCAATTCCACTGTGCACCAAATCCCCAGGATAGCTCTCACCTCTTCAGTATGGGTGCTTGCCTCCTGCTGCTTGGTTTCTGCACAGGTCTGGCAGAGAGGGAACATAGGTTTGCCACCCACTTGACATGTAACTCTGGGAAAAAGAGGCCTCGTGGGGGTTACACTTTAACTTTTGCAATTCCAAAATTGTGTGCGAGGTCCCCATTTGTCATGAACAATATCAGGCTGTACAATTGGGTATTCTTTGGTTTTGTTCACAAAAGGATCCAGGCTGGTAGAATCGTAATAACGGATTTCTTCACCGAGGTTAGGTTTGTAACACGGGCAAATAACATGAGTCCTCTCCACAAAAAGAACATCCCTCGGCACCCAAAGTTGAGCCAGTTGGGCTTTGTTTAAGAAATCTGCAGGCTCCCTATCTGTTTCTATCACCACCACCCACTCATGCCCCCAGAGGTCCTGGCTACACACCCTTGTCTTTTCAGATAATCAGTCTTGAGCTGTGTCTTGTAATAAAGAAACCTAAAAGTCATCCCTCTCATAGGGATCTGCTCTTTTTCACAAAAAGAGGTGACACCACCAAGGAAAAAAACACCCACTAATTCAAAGACCACAGGTTTCCCGCCAAAGACAGCATAATTGTTTCGAAAGTAGGGTCCTACCTGTAATTTCCCACCCTGTAACGCATGCCATATCTGTAAATTTTCTTTGTGAACGGTGCAAAACAGCCACTGACTAGCCAGGGTCAAATATCTCTTTTTGTGTCTGTGATAGGTGTCTGGAGAGAGAGAAATGCTACAGTGTTGGGCTGCAGAAACATAAACCTGAACATAATGTTGGCATCTGTGTGCATGGCTATGTACCGGAAAGGATCTATAGACAATTTTACCTCTGTGAATTTATCAGGACCTTTCTCTGCAATATCTCCGAGCTTTGCCATTTTCACAATCTCTTCTCTGTATGGGATATAGGCCCATCTCAAAATTTTAACATCTGCCTAACAATAAGAAGCAAGCTTTTGTTGTAAGTCAAATGTCGTATATTGGTTGTCCCAATACCAACCAAGACATTCTGCTTTCTCCCCATGTATCATGCTATCAGTTCTGTAGTGCTCCACCCCTGGCATAGGCCCCACATAATGTTGGTGTTTTTTTAAAGTGGTAGTGTGATGCTAGCATACCAGATGCCAGCCCCTGCCAAGACTGCAGGCATTAGGTAAGAACTAACAAACTTATAGCTGGAGATCAGTCCAGTTCATCGGTATGTTAGGTTTGCTCAAAATAGGTATGAGTCTTATAAGAATGTATTTAGTGTTTAAACTCTGAAATGCTTGTGAGTTGCAGCCTGCATTAATCTCACTTATAATGTCAGTATTCCATGCTGTAAGAAAATGTATAAGTTTTGCTTTATAACTATGAGAAAGTTTGCTCTGAACTTGTGAATTCCAAGCATGGGAGTCGTCCCTCCACGCACCCATCCAGAAGGACTATCAAAATCAGATGGGCCACCAAGGAACATCACCATACAGAGGATTGGTTAATGACCCTAACATACCTTGGAAATGCTACATGCAAGGAAGCTTGTCCTGTGACCTTGGAAGCTAAATGAAGGAAATAAAGCAAAGTTTCAGGAAAATTTGCCATTTCTCTTTGCTGTTTGAACTCTGACAGGGCAAGAGACACCAAACTGAAGCCAGAGATCCCCAGGGGCTACCTCCTGGGTCTGCCCTGAAAGCCACTTTGAACTGACAGATCCCAACAACTCTGTCACTCTTAGGATGTAGATGGTAACTCATTTGTGTGTATATGTTTGCTTTAACCTGAAAATAACTCATTTCTTTTTCCTAGTTAATAAAACTTTACATAGTTTATTAGAGGATTGGCTACAGGCGGCATCTTTGGTGCAAGATCTAGGGTATCAATTGATCTGGAGTAAGTGACTGGTCTCTTGCAACTGGAAGGAACCTGATGTGGTGTGATCTTTGGTGTAAGTAGCCATTTATCATGAAGTCCAGTTTGTCTGGGTGGGGAGATAGGCTGGAGAGTCTAAGGGGATAGTCTGTGGCTCCATGGTAGGACTGGTATAGTGTTCCAGGAGTTCACATTTGTTACCGGCTTGGTGAAATAAATAATAGAACACACCACCAGTTTGGGGTATCTGCCCTGCTTTTGACAGTCTGCCCTGAGCTAGGCCCTCACAGTCGTGAGCCATCTGTGTGACAGAGCCATCCTAGTATTTGAGTCAGGCAGGGATGCCATAACGGTGAAGGATACTGGTGTGTATGTAGGTGACATCAGTGGTGGCAAGGATGGTGTTCTGAGGAAGGTTGTTAATGTTGTGGCATTTCTGGCATCACCGCCTACCTCAAATAGCTTCAAGACAAGATACAACACACAAATATCCACTCCAAATACATCGCCAAACTCATAGATTTCATCCTCATCCATAAAAACTTTACATTTAACAACACTTTGTCCAAACCATGGGAACAGCCATGGATACTAGGATGGCTCTCCAATATGCCAATCTCTTCATGGGCCACACTGGGGAAGAATTTATGGAAAAATGGGCCATGAAAACAATGGCAAATCTAAGAAACATCAATGATACTTTTATCCTGTGCCCAGCTGACCTAAACTCCCTCCGATATTTCCACCAAAACTTCAACCACCTCCACCACCCGTCCATCAAACTCTCTCTAGAACGTTCCCACACTAGCATCAACTTCCTGGACACAACAATCAGCTTCAATGATGGAACCCTACAGACAAGTATATACAAGAAACCCATGGATCACCACACCTACCTTCATAGATCCAGTATACATCCCAGATACATCAGGCAATCTGTTATCTACAGCTAGGCACTCAGATACCACAGAATATGCTCCAAGGAGAAAGTCTGAGATACACACCTTTAACACACTTAAAACCACCTTCTCCAAACAAGGACACTCCACAACAGAAGTAGATCACATCATGGAATGGGCCACCCAAATACCCTGAAAGAACCTACTTCAATACAGAAAAAACCCCACCACCAACTGCAAAATCCTAGCTGTCACCTACCACTCCATACTGGAACTCCTATGGGGTAGCATGAAACAATTACAACCCATACTCGATGGGGGTCACATCCTGAAAGATTTTTTTTTCTAAACCCCCTCTTCTGGCCTTAAAACAACCCCCAAAGTTACCACGCTCAGCATCAGAAGCAAGCTCCCCTCAGACCAGGACATGTCAACTCAAAGCAGCATGAAACTCTGCTAGAACAACAGATGCAAAACCTGCAGACATATCTCCACAGCTGTGATGATCAATAACCCCCACAACACAACTTTCAAAATCCATGGATCCTATGATAGGATTGTCAACCCTCCCGGTTTTTCCAGGAATCTCCGGGAATTGGGTTCTATCTCTTGGAGGCTATGGAAGCCAAAAAGTGGGAGATTTTAGGCCACTAAAAGTCCAGTGGCACAACGGGGCTAAGGCAGGCTCCTTGCCTGCCCTGGCCCCACACCATTCCCATAAGCAGCCAGCATGTCCCTGCAACCTCTGGCGGGGGTGTGTGTGTGTCATGGATGGGGGGCTCTGCACACTGCCCCTACCTGCAGGCACCGCCCCCAAATCTCCCATTCGCCATAGTTCCCGGCCAATGGGAGTTGTGGAGTTGGCACTCGGGGTGGAGGCAGCGCGCAGAGGCCCCCCTGCCAGGGGCCACAGGGTCATGCTGGCCGCTTATGGGAGTGGTGCGGGGCCAAGGCAAACAAGGAGCCTGCATTAGCCCCACCTAGATGCTGCCTCAGAGCTGCCCAAGGAAAGCATTGCCTAGCTGGAGCCTGCACCCTTCACCCCCTTCCATGTCCCAACCCCCTGTCCCAGCCCTGAGCTCCTTCCAAGAACCAGCACCCTAAACCCCCTCCCGCACCCAATCTCCCTCCTACAGCTTGCATCCCACACCCTCTTGTATCCCATACCCCTGTCCCACCCTTGAGCCCCCTCCTGGACCAAACTCCCTCCCAGAGCCCGCACCGCTCACCCCTTCGCACACCCCAACCCCCTGCCCCAGCCCTGAGCCCCTCCCAGATCTTATACCCCACATCCCCTCCTGCACCCAACCCCCTGCCCCAGGCTCATCCTCCTCCCACACTCCAAATCCCTCAGCCCCAGCCCAGAGCCTGCACCCCCTCCCGCACCTCAACCCCCTGCCCCAGCCCGATGAAAGAAAGTTAGTGAGGGTGGGGGAAAGCGAGCGACGGAGGGAGGGGAGATGGAGTGAGTGGGGCAGGGACATGGAGAAGGGGTGGGGACTCGAGAAGGGGCAGGAAAGGGGAGGGGTAAGGCTGTTTGGGTTTGTGTGACTAGAGAATTGACAAACCTACCTACCTATCACAGTATCTGGTGTACCTCATTCAGTTGCATGAAATGACCCACCAATATCTGTGTGGGTGAAACATGACAATCACCATGCTCTCCAATAGACTCACACCGAAAAATGATAAAAGACAAAAGCACGATATCACCTGTGGTTGAACACTTTTCACAAAGTGATCACTCCATATCTGCTCAATCAGTCCTTGTCCTCAAAGGACAACACCTTCACAACACACTCACAATCTTCAAAAGATGAGCCTGAGAAGTTAAATTGATAACTTTGCAAGACACACTGGTTTTATAGTTCATTACAACAATTTGTAATCTACTTCCCCTCCTTCTTCCTAAGACTGCAGAGGTGTTAATTGTCCACTTCCTTTTAAGTGTTTTCTAGCAAACCTGTTAACCTCTTATTCTTAATGATCTCTTTCCCACCCTCGATTTCGTTGTGACAGTCTGGTTACCTTTTCAGACCTGAGAAAAATTCTGGGAAAGCTTGAAAGCTTGTCTCTTCCACCAACAGAAGTTGGTCCAATAAAATATATTACCTCACCCATGCTATATCTCTCCTTTCCTTTCACTATAATTTTCTCAGACTTAATTGGCAAAAAGAGAATTTTCATGCTAGGACGGAAACATACCACAGAGGATATTTCAAAATTTCCTACTAAAATCACTTACCAAGTATCTCAACCCAGCCCCTAACATTTGTAGAACACTTTGAATATTTACAGGGCTTAAATTCAATTCTGTCCAGAGTGGCGCTTTGGGAAATATTTTCAACCCTCCTGGAATTTTTATAGCATGTTGGGTGTGGGGGAGCGAGAGACTCTGGGAAATACTCTATAAGAATTTAAGCCCTGAATATGCACAATGCCTATTTCACAGTTCAGGGCAACTGCATCTGTATTCCCCCCTCTGTGGTTCACAAAGGTTCCCACACTAGGCTTTCACCTCCGCAGCCATCACCCCTCTTATGTAGAGTCCCACATCTCTCTGTACCTCCTGCTGGGGTTTTCCATTCTGAACACTTCCTGGCCTAACTGTGAGGTTCCTAACAATCTAGACTGCCTAAATAAGCCAGTCTCTGCATTTTTCTTTCTCTATGAACAGTGGTAATTACTAGCTCTCACCAGTTACCACATCTCTTTATAAGCAAGCACATTTATGCTTAGGTGAAGGCATTACAGAGAAAATATAAAACAACCAATAAAACTTTGTATATACATGCTAGAAGCTTACCAGAGGTCACCCATCAAACTTATGGGGCCTCACTAGACCAAAGTCCTTCCCCATGCCCCCCCCCCCCCCCCGAACAGAAGGTCCTGTCTGCTTGCTGGATCAGAACGAAGGCTCTGAGTCAGTTTAAACTCAGGCTATTTATCCCAAAGTCCTTTCTTTGTCTGTTGGTCTCTGGAGAATCCAGTTTGAGCCTTCGCAGGAGGGGCTACTGCTCAGGAGGTGTTACAACCTGAGTGAATTTGTCTAATTATTCTTAATTCCTAGAGGAGCATTGGTCACCCTTCCCCATGCAATTACATACAACCCCTCACACAGTGAGATCTTCCAAAAATAATGCAGGAAATTGCCACGTGTCACAACCATATGCATGCCAAAGAGTATTTCATAAAGTTATTTTGTTTACTGGTACCTAAAACCACATAGCAACAGTTGATTAGACTTGAAAATATGCAAACAAAACAGCTCTATTGAATGCCCCCAAATGAGAAAGGACACTGATCAGTTATAAGTAGATTAATTTAATAATTATTACCTAATTTCAAAAAAAAAATCCAGCAAATTCTCTAGTTTTATTTCTCTTTTAAAGAAATTCTATGTTAAACAGGCAAACATAATGGTCCCTAATGGAAATATATATTTTCATTAGTTATACAAAAACATTGCAATTAAAATATTTGAATATCTGATAACATATATTGAATGCCTGCCTACACTATCTATTGTTTTCATTAGCATATATGGAAAATGTACATAACATTCTTGTGTATTAGACTTTCAGTATGTTAAGTGATAAGTTTATTTAAACCATTTACACAAAAGCAAATGCACTTTATATGACTTTAAAAAGTACAACTCCCCTAGCCACTGACGTAAAATGCATTTTTCATCGTTAGAGTGGTCTAAAGTTGGAATTTCTGTTCAGCAGGAATTTTAAACATTTTGAAATTTGTTTTCATTCTGAAAGTGTCAGATTGTTTTATTGCAACACATACAGGAGACACTTTGATCTAGAAAAGAACAATAGAAATGTAGGGCTGGAAGGAACCTTGAGAGGTCATCTAATCCAGTCCTTTACACTGGACCAGGGCCAAGTATATATACAGAAGAAGAAGAAGAAGATTCTTTCAATCTGTACTGAGTAGCAGCTGCCTTTAATGAGATTAAAAAATCAAATCAAATAGAATATGTAAACTATTATGACAAGTTATATAAGTGCATATTATGCACCACTACTGCTGATGAATCATGAAATAATTTAAGAGATAATAAAAACAGAAAAATAGAAAAAATAAATCCATAAAATAAAATCCTCAATACAATTTTGAAATGCCAATATGACATTTTAAAACTGTTTTGAAACCAAAATTTTCTAAGATGATTTTTTTGAGGTTTTCTCCCCTGCAAGAATTTTCATCAAATTCAAGATAATTTCACAAAGAATTTTGTTTTAATCAAAATACATTTTTTCTGACAAAAAATTGTTTTGACAAAAATTTTCTAACTGGCTGTGGTCATGCTGCCTACATGTCACTACCATCAGTCACTGATGGCAACTCATTACCATCTGGGAATTGACCAATTATTAATGACATTTTAACCACTATATCATGCAGCTGTTTATCTGTGTACTGTTACCTTGTTCTTTCATACCTTGCCCTGGACATGTCTGTTTATTCACCTTATATATTGTCTAAATCCTGGATCGTGAGCTGTCTGTGTTGCTTGTTTGTACAGTACCTAGCACAAAGTTAAGCTTAATCATTCTGTGGCATTCTATAAACACTGCTGTGCTAATAAATTCATATCATTATCACCTGAATATCAAGCACAGTTTGAGTCTACTGACTGAAGTTTTTCATTACCACTCCATGAGCATAGGTTAAATACTTGCAGCATCTTTGTTTTAATCTCAGCATTATATCTATAGTTTGATGCAATTAACAGTGAGATTTAGTGATGCATGAAACAGTTCCATGAAGCTCTGTGTTAGTTCTGGCTGAAATTGTGTGCCACTCTACTGGTACACTGATACAACATCATAGTAACACTTCTTACAATTTCACCAAAGGCTTTTGCCAGTGGTTTGGGCTTTTGCCAGTGTTAGGGTTTCAAAGAAGACCAGAGGAGTTAGGCACCCAAACCCCACTGAATCTCCCTTTTATGCCCTTTTCCCATTCGGTGACATTAACTGTTGAATCCGATGAAGTGAGCTGTAGTTCACAAAAGCTTATGCTCAAATAAATTGGTTAGTCTCTAAGGTGCCACAAGTACTCCTTTTCTTTTTGTGAACACAGACTAACACGGCTGTTACTCTGAAACCTGTCATTATCCAAGGCACTGAATTTAGCCGTATTTAGTGGAAATCTATCAACTTCATGAAAAAACTCGTACAGATACAGACAGACATCATCTTCCTTTCCAAATGCAAAGAGATGGGCATCATACCAAAAGGATTGAAGGTAAAAAATCCATTACAATCTACATACCACACCGACTATGCTGACAGCTTGTGCTACACGCTCTCAAAGAAACTGCAGAACCACCTGATCAACATCCTCTACAGCAAATAGGGAATGATTAAGAATGAGCTCTCAAAACTGGATACTCTCATAAAAAACCAACCTTCCACACAAACTTCCTCGTGGCTGGACTTTACAAAAACTAGACAAGCCATTTACAACACACACTTTGCTTCTCTACAAAAGAAAAAGGACACTAAACTGTCTAAACTACTACATGCCACAAAGGGCCACAACAGTGATTCCCTTAACCCACCCAGCAATATTGTTAATCTATCCAACTATACTCTTAGCCCAGCAGAAGAATCTGTCCCATCTCTGGGCCTCTCCTTCTGCCCCTCCACCCCCACGAACATGGTACAGTTCTGTGGTGACCTAGAATCCTATTTTTGATGCCTCTGACTCAAGGAATATTTCCAACACACCTCTGAACAACATACTAACCCACAGAGAGCTTCCTACGAAGACTACAAAAAGAAGGATTCTGGGTGGACTCCTCCTGAAGGTCAAAACAACAGACTGGACTTCCACATAGAGTGCTTCCGCCGACGAGCACGGGCTGAAATTGTGGAAAAGCAGCATCACTTGCCCCATAACCTCAGCCGTGCAGAACACAATGCCATCCACAGCCTCAGAAACAACTCTGACATCATAATCAAAAAGGCTGACAAAGGAGGTGCTGTCGTCGTCATGAATAAGTCAGAACATGAACAAGAGGCTGCTAGGTAGCTCTCCAACACCACTTTCTACAAGCCATTACCCTCTGATCCCACTGAGGGTTACCAAAAGAAACTACAGCATTTGCTCAAGAAACTACCTGAAAAAGCACAAGAACAAATCCACACGGACACACCCCTGGAACCGCGACCTGGGGTAGTCTATCTGCTACCCAAGATCCATAAACCTGGAAATCCTGGACGCCCCATCATCTCAGGCATTGGCAGCCTGACAGCAGGATTGTCGGGCTATGTAGACTCCCTCCTCAGGCCCTACGCTACCAGCACTCCCAGCTATCTTCGAGACACCACTGACTTCCTGAGGAAACTACAATCCTTCGGTGATCTTCCTGAAAACACCATCCTGGCCACTATGGATGTAGAAGCCCTCTACACCAACATTTCACACAAAGATGGACTACAAGCCATCAGGAACAGTATCCCCGATAATGTCACGGCAAACCTGGTGGCTGAACTTTGTGACTTTGTCCTCACCCATAACTATTTCACATTTGGGGACAATGTATACCTTCAGATCAGCGGCACTGCTATGGGTACCCGCATGTCCCCACAGTATGCCAACATTTTTATGGCTGACTTAGAACAACACTTCCTCAGCTCTTGTCCCCTAATGCCCCTACTCTACTTGCACTACATTGATGGCATCTTCATCATCTGGACCCATGGAAAAGAAGCCCTTGAGGAATTCCACCATGATTTCAACAATTTCCATCCCACCATCAACCTCAGCCTGGTCCAGTCCACACAAGAGATCCACTTCCTGGACACTATGGTGCTAATAAGCGAGGGTCTCATAAACACCACCCTATACCGGAAACCTACTGACTGCTCTTCCTACCTACATGCCTCCAGCTTTCACCCAGACCACACCACACGATCCATTGTCTACAGCCAAGCTCTACGATACAACTGCATTTGCTCCAACCCCTCAGACAGAGACAAACGCCTACAAGATCTCTATCAAGCATCCTTACAACTACAATACCCACCTGCTAAAGTGAAGAAACAGATTGACAGAGCCAGAAGAGTACCCAGAAGTCACCTACTACAGGACAGGCCCAACAAAGAAAATAACAGAACGCCACTAGCCGTCACCTTCAGCCCCCAACTAAAACCTCTCCAATGCATCATCAAGGATCTACAACCTATCCTGAAGGATGACCCATCGCTCTCACAAATCTTGGGAGACAGGCCAGTCCTTGCTTACAGACAGCCCCCACAACCTGAAGCAAATACTCACCAGCAACCATACACCACACAACAGAACCACTAACCCAGGAACCTATCCTTGCAACAAAGCCCGTTGCCAATTGTGTCCACATATCTATTCAGGGGACATCATCATAGGGCCTAATCACATCAGCCACATTATCAGAGGCTCATTCACCTGCACATCTACCAATGTGATATATGCCATCATGTACCAGCAATACCCCTCTGCCATGTACATTGGTCAAACTGGACAGTCTCTATATAAAAGAATAAATGGACACAAATCAGACGTCAAGAATTATAACATTCAAAAACCAGTTGGAGAACACTTCAATCTCTCTGGTCACTCGATTACAGACCTAAAAGTGGCAATACTTCAACAAAAAAACTTCAAAACAGACTCCAACAAGAGACTGCTGAATTGGAATTAATTTGCAAACTGGATCCAATTAACTTAGACTTGAATAGAGACTGGGAGCAAATGGGTCATTACACAAAGTAAAACTATTTCCCCATGTTTATTCCTCCCCCCAACACACACACACTGTTCCTCACACGTTCTTGTCAACTGCTGGAAATGGCCCACCATGATTATCACTACAAAAGTTCCCCCCCCCCCGCCCCGCTCTCCTGCTGATAATAGCTCACCTTACCTGGTCACTCTCCTTACAGTGTGTATGGTAACACCCATTGTTTCATGTTCTCTGTGTATATAAATCTCCCCACTGTATTTTCCACTGAATGCATCCGATGAAGTGAGCTGTAGCTCACAAAAGCTTATGCTCAAATAAATTAGTTAGTCTCTAAGGTGCCACAAGTACTCCTTTTCTTATAACTAAAGTACACACTTGGTTTTGTAAGAGGAAATTATAATGGAATAATTTTACACTCCAGCTCTCTAGCACAGCTAAAATTTAGGGCAGAATTTTCAAAGGGGCCTTAGTTAAGCTCTCGGATCCCAGTGAAATTCAATTAGTTAGGTACCTTATCCCCTTTTGCCATTTGAAAATTCCAGCCTAAGTCACTACCATTATTTCCATTACACTAGAGCTGGTTGGGAATTTTCCAATAGAACAAAGTGTTGCATCAGAAAATGGTGGTGCATCAAAGTCAAACCTTTTTGCAGGAACAGACCAGTTTGACTACATTTTCATCAGGAAAGATTTTTTCAGATCTAGGATGGTATTTCTTGTCAACACCATAAAGAGCAAGCCACACCCCAGAACAGCCAATAGTCTGGTGGCTACAGTACTTCCCTGGAATGGGGGCAAACGGAGCAGGGACATGACCCTGGGTCTCTCGTATCCAAGGTGAATGTCTGACCCACCAGCTTTTGACCATTCTTGTGTGGTGGGCACATCGTGCTCAAAAACGTCGAAAGACTGTGGGCTCATCCTGAGTTGGAACAGGACAATTTTTGAAGTCTCACAAACGTTTACAGGATGGGAAAACCTTTTCCAGCCATGCACTATGCTAAATACGTCTTTTCTGGGACGCTAACTCTCAGCTAATTAACATTCTCTCTGGGCTGATGTTTCACATGGAGAGCATGTCAGCACACAAGTCAGCTCTACTTATTTACCAAGGTGAGGCTTTGCTTACTTTTAAAGTCAGAAATGGGCATAAAAACATTTTCAGATTCTTTTAAAGCTCTTTTCACCAAAAGATCAGATCAGTGTGTTCATAATAAGGAAATGCTGCATGAGGATATATTTTGTGGATTAATTGGTCTTTGTACTTAACAGAATAAACAAAACAACTTAGACATTCCAGTTACTACACATGAATGCTTTAAAAAAATGGTTTCAATTTCTACTCTGATTTACAATCAACTTCTATCAAATTGAAGATGGTTGCACAGATTACAGGTCAATGCAAAAAGTGGTCTTTGGTGTGATCCTATACAACATAATATGAATGATTGAAACTGTGAATTCACTCAGTGGAGCTAGAGGAGTTGTCATTGTACTTGCAATGAATGTGTTTTGAGATTTGTAGACAAAAAATGATCTTGTGGTTAAGGCACTGTGTCTGGACTCAGCAGATGTGGGTTCAGTATTGGCTTCTACTAAAAGTTCCCTGTGTGACCTTTGGAAAATCGGTTACTCTCTCTTGGACTTAGTTCACCTTTAGCAAAACTGGGATGACGATTATTTTGTCCATCTTTTGTCTGACTTGCCTATTTTGATTGAAAACTCTTTGGAGCAGGCACTGTCTCTTATTAAGTGTATATACTCCATGAAGTTCATTCACTGCTTTGCTATTGATTTGATATAGAAGGCTCTCAGATACTGTGGTGATGGGCAGCAGGACAAAATTCTAAAATAAATTAGAGAGAGATTGATGAATAGATGAGATAAATAAGTTAGAGAGAGAGAGAGCAAGAGAGAGCGAGCAGCTAGTACATTGAGGCCCTAGTCTATCAAGGTGTCTTCACATCACATGAGGAAGTGTCTCAAACACTGCACTCAGTGGTAAGGGCCAGATTTTCAGAAGAGCTCAGCATTCTGCGTGCTAAACTCCTGAAAATCTGGCTGTAAATGTTGCAAAGTGTGACGCTGGATGCTGACCATTTGGAAAATCTGACCCGTATTTTGGTGCTGTACCCCATGTTCACCACTTTTGTAAGGTTATAATATATTTTGTACGAAGTATGCCTTGTGAGGTATTATTTGAAAACTCATAATCTGCTGAATATTATTATCCTGTTAAAATATGTGTAGCACCACTGCATGTAAAATCATGACATTTTGCTATATGATTGTTACTGAAATATGTTGTAGCTCTGGGTGATGCCCACAAACCATTCTCAGAGACAAAGGCACACTAGCATACCAGCAAGGTGCTAAAAAGTCATCACCTACTTAACTGTCCATCTTCCGGGGAACTGGGGGGGAAGGTATAAACAAAGAATTTACATTTAATCCCAGAAATGCTTCAAATCTCACGTACATGGAAGACTGTTTGTCTGCACCCTGGTGGGGGGGGGGTAATCCTCAAAGAAAGGAGGAGGCTATAAAAACAAAAAACACTGACCTTCACCTCACTCCTCTCCTTCTCCATCTTTCTGCTCACAGAATCATAGAATCGTCAGACTGGAAGGGACTTTGAGAGGTCATCTAGTCCAGTCCCCTGCACTCATGGCATGGTATTATCTAGATAATTCCTGACAGGTGTTTGTCTAATCTTCTCTTAAAAATCCCCAATGATGGAGATTCTACAACCTCCCAAGGCAATTTATTCCAGTGCTTAACCACCCTGATAGCTGGGAAGTTTTTCCTAATGTCCAACCTAAACCGCCCTTGCTGCAATTTAAGCCCATTGCTTCTTGTCCTACACTCAAGAAAACAATGACTGTGAAAGAACTGAACAAAAGGAGGCTGGAAAGGGACACAGCCTGTGAAATTTTACTACAGCTCATGGAGAGACAAACCTTTTGCTTTAAAGCCTATTAGCTCTGGAAAAGTTTAGGAATTGGCTTATGTATTTATACTTGTATTTATTTTGTAACCAATTCTGATTTTTATGCCTTATCACTTGTAATCACTTAAAATCTATCCTTTCTCATCAATAAACTTGTTTTATTGTTTTATCTAGACCAGTGTTTGATTGAGGTGTTTGTGAAACCTCTACTTGAGATAACAAAAGCTGGGGCATAATCATTCCCAGTGTTGTGTTTATACTGTCCATGAGGGTACTGAACGGAATAAGATGCACATTTCTGGGATGCAAGGATGGGGATGGGGATATGCAGGTGTCACCCTATATGTAATTCATGGATGGCTAGGCATAGCATTCCTGTACTCAGCTGGGAGTGACTTTACATGCTGGTGGCTGTGAGTGAGCAGAGCCTGGAGGGGTTTGCTGTTCACTAGCAAAACAGTGTCAAAGACGTCCCAGGATGGAAAGCTAAGGGGACACAGCATTCCAGATTGTACCCTCGGGAATGTCACAGGTGCCTAAATGGGCACTAAGCCTTTTTGAAAATCTGGTCCCATCTAGGGGTGCTGAACACTTCAAAATCTGACCCTTGGAGCATAAATCATAAAAACTGTGTAATTCACTCTCCTTATTTTAAAAAGAGATCATAGAATCATAGAATAGAATCATAGACTATCAGGGTTGGAAGGGACCTCAGGAGGTCATCTAGTCCAACCCCCTGCTCAAAGCAGGACCAATCCCCAATTAAATCATCCCAGCCAGGGCTTTGTCAAGCCTGACCTTAAAAACTTCTAAGGAAGGAGATTCCACCACCTCCCTAGGTAACACATTACAGTGTTTCACCACCCTCCTAGTGAAAAAGTTTTTTCCTAATATCCAACCTAAACCTCCCCCACTGCAACTTGAGACCATTACTCCTTGTTCTGTCATCTGCTACCACTGAGAACAGTCCAGATCCTTCCTCTTTGGAACCCCCTTTCAGGTAGTTGAAAGCAGCTATCAAATCCTCCCTCATTCTTCTCTTCCGCAGACTAAACAACCCCAGTTCCCTCAGCCTCTCCTCATAACTCATGTGTTCCAGTCCCCTAATCATTTTTTTTGCCCTCCGCTGGATGTTTTCCAATTTTTCGACCATCTTCTTGCAGTGTGGGGCCCAAAACTGGACACAGTACTCCAGATGAGGCCTCACCAATGTCGAATAGAGGGGAATGATCATGTCCCTCGATCTTCTGGCAATGCCCCTACGTATACATCCCAAAATGCCATTGGCCTTCTTGGCAACAAGGACACACTGTTGACTCATATCCAGCTTCTCGCCCACTGTAACCCCTAGGTCCTTTTCTGCAGAACTGCTGCCAAGCCATTCGGTCCCTAGTCTGTAGCGGTACATGGGGTTCTTCCGTCCTAAGTGCAGGACTCTGCACTTGTCCTTGTTGAACCTCATCAGATTTCTTTTGGCCCAATCCTCTAATTTGTCTAGGGCCCTCTGTATCCTATCCCCACCCTCCAGTGAATCTACCTCTCCTCCCAGTTTAGTGTCATCTGCAAACTTGCTGAGGGTGCAATCCACACCATCCTCCAGATCATTTATGAAGATATTGAACAAAACCGGCCCGAGGACCGACCCTTGGGGCACTCTTCTAGATACCGGCTGCCAACTAGACATGGAGCCATTGATCACTATCCGTTGAGCCTGACAATCTAGCCAATTTTCTATCCATCTTATAGTCCATTCATCCAGCCCATACTTCTTTAACTTGCTGGCAAGAATACTGTGGGAGACTGTGTCAAAAGCTTTGCTAAAGTCAAGGAACAACACGTCCACTGCTTTCCCCTCATCCACAGAGCCAGTTATCTCGTCATAGAAGGCAATTAGATTAGTCAGGCATGACTTGCCCTTGGTGAGTCCATGCTGACTGTTCCTGATCACTTTCCTCTCCTCTAAGTGCTTCAGAATGGATTCCTTGAGGACCTGCTCCATGATTTTTCCAGGGACTGAGGTGAGGCTGACTGGCCTGTAGTTCCCAGGATCCTCCTTCTTCCCTTTTTTAAAGATGGGGTCTACATTAGCCTTTTTCCAGTCCTCCGGGACTTCCCCGGATCGCCATGAGTTTTCAAAGATAATGGCCAATGGCTCTGCAATCACATCCGCCAACTCCTTTAGCACTCTCAGATGTAGCGCATCTGGCCCCATGGACTTGTGCTCATCCAGCTTTTCTAAATAGTCCCGAACCACTTCTTTCTCCACAGAGGGCTGGTCACCTCCTCCCCATGCTGTGCTGCCCAGTGCAGCAGTCTGGGAGCTGACCTTCTTCGTGAAGACAGAGGCAAAAAAAGCATTGAGCACATTAGCTTTTTCCACATCCTCTCTCACTAGGTTGCCTCCCTCATTCAGTAAGGGGCCCACACTTTCCTTGACTTTCTTCTTGTTGCTAACATACCTGAAGAAACCCTTCTTGTTACTCTTAACATCTCTTGCTAGCTGCAGCTCCAGGTGTGATTTGGCCCTCCTGATTTCATTCCTACATGCCTGAGCAATATTTTTATACTCTTCCCTGGTCATTTGTCCAATCTTCCACTTCTTGTAAGCTTCTTTTTTGAAAATGATGGCAAGTAACATATATACCATAGTTTAACAAAAATCTGTATGGCCAGCCTATACTGCTGTCCTATAATACCATTAAGGTAACAGCAATAAAGGCAAACTTCATTTTGGTAGGATCTCTCTAATTATATCGTGGTGGGTTTTGTCCTGTTTAAGGTTCATAGCACACTTGTAAGAGAAACACAATGTGCAATTCTATTCAGCCTGATTCCATTCCATACAAGTATCCTATATTAAATAAATAAATTAATAAATCATAAACAGCATAATATCAGTGCATACATAGTTCAGCCAGTTATAATGCTCAGCTGACAAGGTGGGTGAGATGATATCTTTTATTGGACCAACTTCTGTTGGTGAGAGAGAGAAGCTACGCAGAGCTCAGTGGGGACACTTTATGAATTTGCCAGGATAACAGTTATGCATCCGATGAAGTGAGCTGTAGCTCATGAAAGCTTATGCTCAAATAAATTGGTTAGTCTCTAAGGTGCCACAAGTCCTCCTGTTCTTTTTGCGAATACAGACTAACATGGCTGCTACTCTGAAACCAGTTAGATTTTAAAACTGAACTCTAACAAATTAGGGTCTGCCAATATATAGTAGAATCCAATAGGACAGGGAGTGTTAGCTTACTATTTTAACACTGGGCTCTTTTCAGGTCAACTTTTAATTTGAACGGTATTTCTCAAATCAGGACACTTGCTTATTCTCAACCAACAAATACTTTATTAATTGAAGAAGAGCTCTGTGTAGCTCTAAAGCTCGTGTCTTTCACTAACAGAAGTGGGTCCAATAAAATATAGTATCTCACCCATCTTGTCTCTCTAATATCCTGGGACCAACACAGCTATAACAACCCTGCAAACAGTAAGAGTACGGCAGAAGAGTATGGATAATAAAAGGAGTACTTAAACGGAGGAGACGTTCCAATTAATATCAGAAGGGTACCATTAGGTTTCATGATTATAAGGCTGTATTTCACTCTGTTGTCAGTGGACCCATTGATACCCTGTTTCATCTCCGAATGCAAGCATAATTGTAGAATAATATAAGTGGTAACTGCATGCCTGGTTACTTAACAAATCACTCTTCTTTTGAATAAAGTTTGGTTTTATCATTCTGAGTACCACCTAGAGATCCTCTATTAAATACATTTCCTGTAACTGACGTAGATGCTCAAACCTGAAAACTAAGTTGGCTTTTCTTGCACCCTTATCTTTGACAACTTATTGTTAATTGGGAACATTTTAACAAAAAAGGTTACAATGGAATGGACCACAAAAAAATACACAATTGGAGAAAGATGTAGAAGGTGATACCAAAAGCTTTACAGAAGCAATTCAGCTTTCTGACATGAAGAGATAACTGATTACTTGGTATCCCAGTGCTGATGTCCAACAAAATCATGGCAATGAAGATAAATCCTCAGGCTTTCTGGCAGCTGTCCTGAAATAAATTTGCATAACATCAGAACACAAGAGGAAACCCCCTGCATGACATCAAATTACAGCACTGAAAGGAACAAGAGAAACAAACTAAAATTGGGTCCAAGAACAGAGCCTGGGGGGTGCAGGAGTTAACAGCTGCAGAAACAGATGTAAAGTGTGTGGAATGATGAGAAGTGGATGAAAGTTTAAGAAGCCAAACCAAAGAAAAATTGTACCCCTGATGTCAGGGCAGGAATGAAAGAGCCCCAGGGGACAGTGCTTTATTTGTCAGCTGATACTGAATGCAGGCATTTCTCAGTCATGTTTAGAATCAGTTTTGATTGCAACATTGATAATTGCATGGCTTGAATCTTTTTGCTCTTGAGAGCTATGTGTATGCGGGGGGGGGGGGGAATTCACTCCTCCTCTGTTGTTCCAAGTGGCAGCAAATGGCCACACAGCATGACCTCCCATTGGCGAATTCGCTCCAGTACAGATGAATCCCACCCAGTGCAAAGATGGCTCCATTAGTCATCTTCCACCTCCTGCTGGAGTTCTGGTGCAGGGAGCATTCCAGGGTACACCTGCACCCCAGCTATTCCCCAGTGCTGCAAGGTCCACAGTGTAGTCAGATGTTTTGCTGTATGTGTGTGTGTTCTCTCTGTGTGCCATCCCAGTTCTGTGCAGAGAGCTGGCACAGCAGACCTCGGTCAAACCGCCCAATGACCACAAGATCTGTTAAGATACGAAGGCACTAGGTCAGGTTTACTGCCAACAAAGCATGGTCCTAGCTCCCCAGATCAGTGCCTATAGTTACACTTGCACATGTATGCCCATGACAATGGCCGCAGCTCAGTTAGTGGTGGGACTTTCCACTATCCCCTTGGCTGGCCAAAGACACTGCCTCTGGGATACCTCTTTATACACCAATACAGACAAGTTACGTATTGCCCCTTTGATGTGGCTACGTGCCACCCATTATCTTGTACATATTGGTTCAATTAAAACTGCTCTATCCATCATGCTGTCGTCCTGACCTTATCTTTAAGATGGGTCAGGGTGTTTCTGTTATCTTTGGGAGATGTGTTGGTGTCAGGGTGTTCTGGTACCACCCTTCTGGAATGTGTTTGTGTGAGTGTCCTGTGCCTAGCACCTCTTAGGAATGTGTGTTTCTGCAATATCAGCCTTGTTCTCGGCAGATTCTGTGAACAGGCCCTGCCTCGAGCACCGAACCTGACTTTGCTTTATATCAGCAAAGCTTTGACCACTACTTTAGCCCAGGCCTCAGGCCTCATACCAGGCCTCTGATACAAGGGCTTATGTCTCAGGCTCTCTTCCAACTACACATAGTATCTACGACAGTGGAAAGTGCAATTAGAGCTGCCCCAGAGCTTCCCTAGCTTGTGCCTTGGCCCCCAGCAATAGCAGCATGTGGGATGCCCAAGAAGCTTCCCCCCGCTGGTACCTGTCCCACAAGCTCTGCTGCGGAGAGTTGATTTCAGGCCACGTTGCTGCTGTTAGGTCTCCCCTAAGCCTGCAGTACTCCAGCAGGCAAGCTAGTTATAATACCTGCCCTCCCACCACATGCCGCAGAACCCCTCCGAAGATGGGCATGGCATGCAGGGGCCAGCTAAAAGAACATAGCAGCATGGCTCCTCCAGAAGCCCTGCTACTAAAAGGCCAGAATGGGCCAGAGCGAGGGGGAAGGAGCGCCCCCACATTGATCGTCACATGGGGCTCCATGCTTTCCCAGAGATCTGAGTGGATCGCTGGCGCTCGGCTGTTTATTCCCGGAGGGAGGGTGAAGGCTTTCCTGTCTGCTTTGTGGGAGTAGCTGATGCAGAGGACATTTCTGGGTGTTCTGTCAAGTTGGAATCAGGAAGTCCATTTTGGACTCCTGCCTTTTACTGAGCTGATTACATGGGCAGAGTCTTCCAGATCGGCTGTACGAGTATTATTTTTTAAAAAGAAGTTGCTACTTTCACTTGACTTTGACAATCACTCATGTCATTTCTATTTATCGCTTAGTTTTCTCAAGGACATGCCTCCTGTATCTCAAACGATGGTGTCATTGATTGCTTCCAGACCCTGTATGCAAGTCCTGACAGTGATTAGACATTCACTGACAATCTCCAAGAGAGGATACTGGACCATGTCCCTTTCATCTTGGAGGACAAACACTTGCAGTTAAAGCTCAAGATTAAATTCAGACAGAGGGACATTTAAAAAAAAATGTATAAAATAGCCTCTAAATTTGATGAATACAAAAATATGCCTGGTTTTAGCTACAACTGTAAATAAATGAATTCTTAGCATTTGCAAAATCACCCTTGATTCTGTTTTCCTTTGACAATGATGAGATTGCCTTGGAAAAAAACATGTCCATAAGATATCACATCTAGAACTTTCTGCTTTATGAACAGTAATTTTGGGGTGTTCAGTAAAGTGTGTTGAGGACTAACATCTGATGCTGCCTATAAGCTCCATACTGTGTCAGAGATCAATTCCATAGGGTCTCGAAACCGTTGGGACTAGATTTTCCAAAAGTTCTCAGCCCCCACTAACAGCTCCCACTGAGAACAATGGGAGTTGCTGGATTCTCTTCAGAATCTGGTGAGGTGCCTAAACGGGAGCTAAACACTTTTGAAAATTCTGTCCCTTTATTCATCATGTTCAACTATCAGTTCATTCAGTTCTGGTCGGTGTCTAGGGTTTGTATTATTTTCAAGGGAATTCTATGTAAAAATGCACAGATGGCATCCTACCTAGCTTATAGATCCTCCCCCCATGAGGTGCTGGTCTTCTCATGATAGATACTAATTATTCTAGAGAGATGCTGAGCATGCAAGGGAGATAAAGATATTTGGGTTCTTAAAGGATAAATGACAAAGGGACATATCTCTTGTCACTGACATTGGCAGAAGTTTGGCCTTTGACTTGATTGGGAGCAGGTTGAGTCCCCTAGGAATGGAATCACTCCTCCATATTTACAACTTCGAAGCCAGCTTTTCCAAACCCTTACTCACCTAAACAGACCATCCAAATGTGAGGAGCCCCATTGAGCTAGACTGTCATCTCAGCTTCGCCAGTGCAAATAAGGACTAACTCCATTGGTTCAGATAGAGTTATGCCAGTGTAATTGAGAATGGAATCTGACCCGACTGACACCCGACTGACAACTGACCCAACAGATATGGATTTGCTGCTGTGTATAAGGATAACTTGCACGAGAAGGTTGAAGGATCAAACCCTTGATGTTCCATACCTCATATTATTTGCTCAAAGAAGTCCTGATTCATAAGGTTTTACCTGTGTCTCCTATGTTATTGTGGTGTGAGTTAATGTTGATAGAGGCCCCAAGTGAGTTCCGTACCCTATTGTGCTAGAACCCCATACAGACACATATTAAGAGATAGTCCTTTCCCTGGAGGCCTTACAGTCTAAATAGATGAGACAAAGGATGTGAGTACAAAAAAAAGTATCTCCCATCTCTGAGCTGCAAAACTGAGGCACAGAGTGATTGAAGCCCAGATGCTCAATAGTATTTAAGTGACTAACTCCCTTTGAAATCAATGTAAGTTAGGAACTTAAAGACTTTTGAGGATCTAGGCCTAAGTGACTTGCTGAAGGTCACACAGGACATCTGCGTCCTGGACAGAAAATGTTTCAGACACTCCCATGCTTTAACCGCAAGACATCTCTTGGTCTTTCCAGATCCCCACTACGGTATGTAGATGATCTGCATTTTTTCTCTTTAATCCACAATAACATTTTTCAATAACCGTTTCTGAGCACACACATACTCAGAAATTTTCAGCAAATGTTATTAAAGGAAGTGATTTGGCAGAGGATCTTGGCTTTAAAGAACAACTTAAATATGTATTTACATATATCATTCTTTCTCAACAGTCATAAACAAGCCGAAAGACATGAAATGTAAACAGCAGGCCTGATTTACAGACTTTATTATTGTTTTTAATGCTTTTTTAACATTTAATACGATGAAAGTTGACAGGAAGGTAGAGCAGTCATATTTGAATCTAATCCAAAGGTGTCTCTCTGAAAAAAAATATTGTTATAAGAATGGCGATGAATGGTTTTGATAGGAAACAACAGCAAAGGAAGCAACACAGTGTAATTTAAAGGCACAGCTACGGAAGCAAATCACTTACCTTGGAGCAATGGTAGATATTTGGCCCTAAGCATGACAGGATAGGACCTATATCACCCTAGTGAAAAGCATCCCATGCACTTCTGAGCCCCTAACTTTCAATGAAACAGTTTCTCTGAGCCACAGCCACCAACAAAATGATCTTCTCCTAAATTGGGGCTTCCAATCCCAAATAACATTGTAGTTCATCTTGAATTTTGCAGCCCCACAACTCTGAACAGAAGTGAGTGGCGGTCTCTCCCCCACTATAAATCTTCTAGAACCACAGGTTTTCAAAGCAAAAACTCTGCAGTTTTATTACACACCTGTCAGAACCCCACTGCCTAATAGAAATGATCCCTGTTGTATCAAAGAAAGAAAATATAAAGTCTTTTAAGAATCTATCTTCTTTCTCTCATGCCCATGTTGGCACTCCGCTGTCATGTTAAGAAATCCCAACACCAGCCCTTTGACTGTGCTCCTCTCATTACTTATTTATTTTGCTTAATGCCAATTTCTTCTGAGTAGCATGGAAAATGCCTCTGCTTTTTAAATAACCTGAAAAATAATATCATCTGTACGTCACAGAATGGCAAGGGATTGGAGGCTGTAGAAAAATTAACAGCATATGCACAATGGTGGAAACGGGATCGCTGTAGACACCCAAAGCTTATTAGAGAATCTGCAAAGTCTAAGCCAATATTTTCAAACCATGGGTGTCAAAACTTAGCCTGCCTTTGAATGGGACGTGTGCTCCTGTCTCCTTCAGGCAAATCTGAAAATCCCCCCATTGACATCTCTGGCAGCTGCTAGGCACCCAGCATTCCTTAACATCGGGCCGTGTGTATAGTTGTCTGGAGATTGCATTAGCAGCCTAATTTGCGGGACTCATTTTGAAAGGGTTGGCCCAACTTGGCAAGCTAAAATCAGCTCACCAGCAGTCTTAACCTATCTATAAAGATTGACCTTAAAAAAAAATTAACATTTACTTACCCCATCGAGACAAATGGAAGGTACGTCATAGCTGTGGTATCTCAGATAACACTGTGCAGTAATGGTACATGATGATTTTTTAAATGGCAACCTCTGTAACCAGCACTTTGCAGGTATATAAATCTGCTACTTGTGGAGGTCAGATTTGGGCTCTAATCCTACAAACATTTACACATGGGAGTAACTGTGCATAAAGCTATTCATGTGAATAAGTATTTGCATGCTCTGGGCCTGTTTATTTATTATTTTCATTAATTTGCAGCTAAAGTCCCCCACTGAGATTGGGGCCGCATTGTACCAGGCATTGTACAAACACAGCAAGATATAGTCCCGGTCCCAAAGCACTTACAGTCTTAATAGACAAGACAGACAAAGGGTAGGATTGGAAAGAAGTCACAGAGACTTGCCCAATGTCACACAGCAAGTCAGTGACAGAGCTAGAAATAAAGCCATGGTACCCTGAGTTCCCAGTGCAGTACCTTATTCATGGGCTCCACTGTCTTAGTTTTCTCTGAGCACTTCCTAAAATATTCGCATTACAGAAGTATGTTTTTATTTAACATCACAAATACATTTCTCCCTTCCCACTTTCTACCTGTCCTAAATAAGGCCGCATGGGCTAGTGGTTACACCACTGGACTGGGATTCAGGCTACCTGGGTTCTATTCTAGGATCTACCACTGGTCTGCGAGGTGACTGTGGGCAAGTCACTTCCCTGTTCTGTACCTCAGTTTCCCTATCTGTAAAAGGGGACTGATACGGACCTCCGTTGTAAAGTGCTTGGAGATCTACAGCACTGAGGAATGCCATCTAAGAGCTGGATATTATGATTTTTAATAAACATGCACAATCTTTTGCAGTTATAGACAGGAACTATCAAGTGAGCGACATCGTTCTGAATCTTCTTGAGTTCTTGTCTCCCATTCTGTAATATTTTTGTAGGGTGCCACTTTAAGGCAGTGATATACAACCTATTGACATGAAGATGACTTGCCTAAGGTATTATAAGAGGTTACTGGCAGAGCAGGGATTAAAGCACAAGCCTTGGCTTCCAATCCCTTTGCTCTTTGCACTAGACCAGTGTGTCTCAACCCATAGGTCATGTATAGCAATGGTTGAAAAATTTGACTAAAACCTTTTGTTGCCAGCACCCAGTGCCGAGAGGCTAAACAACAGCTGGGGTTGGTTCGCTACCCGGTCTGCTACACCCAATAATCACAACGGGATGGAGAAGCAGAAAAGTTTATTTGCAGCTGCAAAAAGGTACAGGGAGAACAGAATCTCAAATCCTGCACCCAGAGCAGGAAGTTACACAGGCTTTTGTACATCCCTTTTCCCAGCATACTTATCCAATAGCAAGCTGCCCTAAGTATCCATATAGCCAGCCAATCCAGTTCCCAGCTAGTGCCCTTGTTCTCTGTATCATTTGTTAAACCATACATAAAGCTGCTTTATTCAGCATTGTTCTTCCATATCTGCCCTGTTCGGCCTTGCTTAGTTTCAGGCAGTCTGACTCTGCAGCATATTGTTGCAGATCCTCAGCATAGCTGCTGCGAGTGCCTCCGGGCTGGGGGGGCCAAGGGCCCTTGGGCCTAGTACGCAGAGCTGCTGCGAGTGCCTCCAGGCCGGGGGGGGCAAGAACACCTGGGCCTAGTGCGAGGGGGCTTCATCGACACTCGTGGTCTTCCATCCCCTCGAGTTACCTAGTGGCCATGCCCCAGTGTCCCCAACAACTTTCTTCCGCAAAAAATGCAGGTTCGGGTGGACAGAAACCTGCAAATTTTGGTCAATTTTACCTTATTGTTTTGATTGGAAAAAAATCCCCCCAAAATCAAACTGTTTTGTTTCAATATTTTCATTTCAAAATGTTTTGTTCTTTCAATTCAAAACACCTCGTCATTAAGAAATTTCCTTTCCTTTTGTTTTTATAAACGTTCAAGAATGCTCAACATTAAAATGAAATGTTGCATTTTGCATCAAACTGAATGTTTTGTTTGACTAAAACAAATACACACATACACACACACTTTTCAATTCACCCAAAGATTTAAAAAAAAAAAAAAAAAGTTTTCCGGTTGACACAAAATTATTATTTTTTTAATTTGTCAAAATTACCACAAACCAGAAAATCAGTTATTTGCACAGCACTGCTAGTGATACCTAGATGGGTTACAAAAGGCAACCAGTAAGGTCACTTGTGAGCCATTGAAACGTTTATTGGAATCTAAAGCAAAATATCTTGCTTCCTCCTCCTTCCCCCAACACACACACCTTTACCGTTCAAGCTGAAGTATTCTCTGTCAACCTCTCAAAACATATGCACACAATTCAGTTGCATAGACTTAACGTTATTGATACATTTTTTATCCTTTTGTAATAAATATAAAGGGTCATGAAAGTTTTTCCACTTCGACTAAGGGGTTGCCCACCTGAAAAGGTTGGCAAACGTTGACCTAGACCATACTGCCTCCCAAGTGACGAGAGGAAACACGAAGTGGTGAGAAAGTAGGACAAGCAGGATGGGAGCCACGAAGAGTTGGATTCTCCACTTCTGTAAGTGGAGAAAATATGTTGGAAAATCCCCCTCCCGAGCCCCTCCTCCCCCCACTTCCCAAGAAGGAAGAGAGGTAAGAAATTGCATTTTTCAGAGAACCAAAAAAACCCAAACCAATTCTGGCCCGATCATCTGAACTTTAAATGCATTGTTCGCCCTTCGATGTTACATCAGTGCATGGTGACACCAGCTGAAGACATCACAATGAAATGTCAGGATGTCATGCTGCGATTGTGTTGTGGCTTTCTGTGAGTCCACTTGACGTCAAATATCACCGTTTCAGAGCTTCTGAGTAATCATTTATGCTTAGTGACCTTCTACACAAGTGCCCTCAGAGAGTAGCTCCATCTCTTCGAGGCTCAAATAGGAATTCCTTTCCCATGTCATGATCTTGAAGAGACCATTTGCCTGTTTGTCAGGGATTTGCAGTGGAAACAGTAGCTGAATGTGTGTTTGGACAGCTGCAACTTCATTATTGCAAGCGACTGTGCAATTTATTTTGTGCAAGGATCCTGAATATTGTTAGTGGCTAAATCTATCATATTCAAAGGAGGTGGCTAATGGCTGTATACAGGCGTTGATGAGCAGAGATGTAAAGTAGGACTTAAAGCTAGGAACATTTATTTTACATAGTTAAAATAATTGTTCTGAGCCTACACACACATTAAAAATCAACAGAGAAGAATCCATTTGATGGGGTCATACGTCAGGTTACATATGAACAGCTCTGACTATTATGTTTATAATATTCTTGCCCAGTCTCATGGAGAAAGAATGAGCCTATTCACAGTTTGATGTGAAGAAAATGAAATAATAATTTTAATCCATCCTACCTGATCTGATTTCTTCATCTTATGTCTAGAGTAGAGTGACACACCAGCCATAAGACACCAGAGGACAATGGATGCTTTTAGAAGAAAAGTGTTCAGAGTATTCATAATTGGATAGTGGTGAATGAAAGATACAACAGAAGGTATACAGAAGGTATACATGGGAAATATGCCAAATATCACAAGCTTCTTAGCCAGGGCACTTCAATGCATTGCCTCAGAAAGGACTGTAAAAAGATGCTGAAAACATTTTACATTAGAAATGCACCCAGATTAAAACTCCAGAGCCAAACTCTGGATCTTGATCCTAACTTCTTAACTCAATAACGGCCAGAATCTAATCCCTGGATCCAGAGTCAATCCTCCCAAAATGTTAGTAGGTTTGGATTAGGCCAATAACAGGGGAAATTTCCGCTGTGGAGCTAGGGTTTGAATCCAGAGATTTGTTTCTTGAATTTCTCGAAAGGGAAATAAAAACGCTACTGATTTAAGATAGATCAATAGAAATAACACCGTGCAGTCTTTGTTTCTTTCCTTCCTTCCTCTCTTTTGAACTGTATTTGGTAACTTCCCTGTTAGAAGAGGGAAGAACATTTCACTCTTGTTTAACACGTAGTTAAACACCACTTAATGCAATCATTGGGCACTAGACCAGTGCATCTCCATTCAGTCAGAATAGATGTTACTACTCTTGTAATTTAGCAATAGTTTTCAACAGCCAACCTTCACTCCAAGAAAGGATGACTATTCAGGTGGCTTCTCATGGTCTTATCAACTCTCTCAGGGAGTGGTTCTCAAACCGTGGGGCACTTGAGGCCGAACCAACACACAGCTGTGGCCCATGTGATATACTCAGGGCCATACAGGTAATATTTATATTGTGTGGATGCAGCCCACATAACACAGGCCTTGGCTACACTGGCAAGTTAGACCGCATTAAATCAGCCCTGGGCACCCTAACTCCTGAGGTGTCCACACTGGCAAGGCACTTAGAGTGCCCGGACTCCGCGGCTGGAACTCTCCTGGTAATCCACCTCCATGAGAAGCATAGAGCTTGCTGCACCCCGGCTGGAGTGCCAGGGTGTCAGTGTGGATGACGTGTTGCATTACTGTGCTCTGAATGGCCTGCAGAAATGTCCCATAATCCCCTGAAGTCAAGTGGCCACTCTGGTCATTGTTTTGAACTCAGCTGCAGGCATGCGGCTGTCCCCTTTCAAAGCTCCGTTTCTGACAGCTGGCTGCCTATCTGCTCCGGGACACAAAGCAAACTATTACTGTGGAATGCTCCTGCTCCAGAGGCAGGCGTGTGTGCGTGTGTGTGTGAGAAAGAGAGAGAGAGGCAGGGGTGGGGGCTGATGTCGGGTTTCCCCCTTCCCCCCATCGCTGTCTGAACTTACAAGACAGCATGCTGGCACACTCTGCCTCCCATGCTTTGCAAGCCCTTTCCAAAGCACATGGCAGGCACTTGCCCACTGGGATAGCACGCTGTGGCTTTGCAAGAGCTGCTCATGTGGACACGCTCCACAGTCACAAGGAGCCCAGTGTGAACACACGGCAGCGCTTTCCCGGCTGCGGTCTCCGAGGGCTGGTTTAACTCCCGGCGCTCTACATCTGCAAGTGTAGCCATGCCCACAGAGAGCAGCACGTGTGGTCCACAATGGTAAATAGGCTGCAGATCACTGCTCTGCTCTAAGTCCTTTCAAGCCTGCCACCTGCTTTGGATCTCTTTAAAGGTGTGAGGCTTCTCCATGTCCTAGAAAAGCAAGAACTCTACAGGTAGTAGCTTGGCTTTCCCTCCTACAAACAGCGGCAGAAAAGCACTAGTCCTCCAGACTCAACACCAGACACACACACATTTAAGATAGTGGATAGAGAAATACCTTGGGCCAGATGTTAAAAAAAATCAACAACTCGGCACCCAACTTCCCCGTCTAGCTGAGCTCTGAGGCCTACATTTGTCTCACTTTCTCTCCTCTCTTTAATTTTCTGAAAACAAAGAGAAAATTATGGCAGACAGCAAATTCACCGTTCTTCATGACTTTCCAACGTGAAGGGCCTGTTGTCACTAGAATAAACATTGCTGAAGTTTTAAGAGCATAAACTGACATATTTTAACATATTTGAAAACCTGAGGCTATGTCTACACTTGCAGATATAGCGCATCGGGAGTTAAACCAGCCCTCGGAGACCGCATCCGGGAAAGCGCTGTCGTGTGTTCACACTGGGCTCCTTGTGACTGTGGAGCGTGTCCACATGAGCAGCTCTTGCAACGCCACAGAGAGCAGTGCATTGTGGTAGCTCTCCCAGTGTGCAAGTGCCTGCCGCGTGCTTTGGAAAGGGCTGCAATGCCTAATGGGGCAGGCACAGCATCACATGATGCAGGTTTCCCAATCCCATTGCTCCATGGGCATCCTACTAGATGGCCAGCTGCTTTTCAAATGGGAGGGTGTGGAGTGTGACAGGGAGCGTGTGGTGTGTATGTGGGGGGAGAGACAGTGTGTTTTGGGGGGCAGAGTGTGCCAGCGTGCTGTCTTGTAAGTTCAGACAGCGGCAGGGGGAAGGGGAAAACCCGACATCAGCCCCCACTCCCCGCCTCTCTCTCTCTCTCTCTCTCACACACACACATATACACACACACAGACATACACAGACACACACACCTGCCTCTGCAGCAGGAGTATTCCACAGTAATGGTTGCTTTGTCCCAGGGCAGATAAGCAGCCTGCTGTCAGAAACGGAGCTTTGAAAGGGGATATCCGCTTGCCTGCAGCCAAGTTCAAAACGATGGCCAGAGTGGCCACATGACTTCAGGGGATTATGGGATGTTTCCGGAGGCCAATCACAGCGCACTAATGCAACACCTCGTCCACACTGACACCTCGGTGCTCCAGCCAGGGCGCAGCAAGCTCTATGCTTCTCATGGAGGTGGATTACCAGAAGCGTTCCAGCCGCGGAGTCCGGGCACTCTAAGTGCCTTGCCAGTGTGGACACCTCAGGAGTTAGGGTGCCCAGGGCTGATTTAATGCAGTCTAACTTGCAAGTGTAGCCAAGGCCTTAGTGTAGACAAGTCAAGTTGTATTTTAACATGTTATCTGGCTTTGTGCAAGCTTATGGCCTGGTCTACACTTAAAATGTAGGCTGTCAGAACTGTGTCACTCTCAGATGGGAAAAATCCACACCCCTGAGCAATGTAGCAATGCCGACTTACCAGTATAGACACAGTTAGTTCAATGGAAGAATGCTTCCATGTAACTAGGGCCTGATGGACACCAGGAAATTAGGACAGTACAACTCTGTGACTTAGTGGTGTAAAAAATCCACACCCCTGAGAGACGCAGCTAAACTGACCTAACCCCGGGTGTAAACACCGCTAGGTTGATGAGAAAATTCTCCCGTCGACATGGCTACTGCCCCCTTGGGGAAGTAAAGCATCTGCACCGACAGGCAAAGCCCTCCCATTGGTGTAGGTACCATCTTCACTGAAGTGCTACAGCGGCTTTAAGTGTAGACAAGCCCTAGCTCTCATCACCTGGGGAGGTGGTGTTCCTACAACTGATGGAAAAACCTCTTCCATAGATGTAGGCTGTCTACACTACATGTCAGCAGAGCAGTGACACTGTAACTATGGTGTTATAGTCCCCACACTGTAGACATGGCATCAGATTCATCTTGACCAGACAATATATTAAAATACAACTTTTCCTGTCTACACTAAAGGTTGTTTATTAAAATGTATAAGCTAACATTTTTTTTAAATACACTTTTATGTCCTACTATGGACAGGTTGTTAGGGATTCCCAAGGGTTTCAAGATTTAGAAAGCCAGATTGTCAAAAAATATCTAAGGGATTCCGGGGGACAAGTTTCAATGACTTTCAGCAGGATTTTTGCTCCTAAATCCCTTTGATACGTTGGAAAATTCTTCTCTTTAAGCTCTATTGGTGGGTGATGATTCCTGGCTAATGGTTGATTGTCTCCACCACAGACATTGAAGATATCCCTTTGGGGAGCAAATGGAACAAGCTGCAACAGTAGCAGCAACTGCCGCTCAAATATCGTCATATTTGTCTTCATATATACACAAGTGTTCACTGGGGCTCTCATTCAAACCCTACTAACATCCAAGGGAATTCTTCCATTACTCCCATTGACTTCAGTGGATTTTGGACCAGAACAAACTCCTTTTTGGCTTCTATCAGCACAATGAAATCTCTCTCTCTCTCTGCAAAGGGCATAGATCTGCCTGTAGATGCATTACTAGCCAGTGATTACAGAGAAGCATTTTCTTGCAAGTCATCTAGAATAATGAGGCCAGCATTTTAAGAGGCCCAGATATTTAGTAAACAGTAGCATTTGTGCTTTCATGGATGAGCCCAATTTCTACTTCTTACTTCTGTTCATTAATCGGTTCTAAAATATGCCATTAAAAAAGGGAAGAAAATCCATCTACAGCACCAGCTGATTATTTTGTTGTTTTAATAACAGATATATATTTCAAAATTTCAAGATACTTCCCTGCTCTGGGATGTATTTATTTTTCTTTTAAGATAAACCATTATTTTGCACAATGCTTTTGCTGCCTCCAAGACACCGCAGACAACACTGAAGACATTTAATTAATATGTACCACAGCATGACCTCAGTAGATAGAACATCTCCCCTAAAGGCGCAGAGCTGTAGGAGGTAATTAGAGCACTCCATGACATTTATTACTAATGCTTTTCCAGTGACATTTGCTGTTGATAGGCAGCATATAAATTTTTCCACTGGTTGCTTTGACTTATGATGTTATAAACCTCCCTACCCAAAATAGTTACCAAAGATTTTGCTGTCTACTGTAGATTAAAGCCCCAGTTTGGGGGTGGGTGAGATCCTGGCCCCATGGAAGCAAGTGGCAAAACTCCCATTTACTTGCATAGAGTCATGTTTTCACCCTCTATACAATTTGCTCTTGTGGGATATGAAATTTGCTGTTGTTTTTTTGTCTTTTGCTATAAAACTCTGTTTCTAGTCCTGTGAGATCCTGACCTGGTGACCTTTAAGGTTGTGATTTTTTAAAGAAAAACTGTCACTCGATCTGAATTTCAGCTGGCCCAATTGAGCAGGTGTATTTTTTGTGGGGTATGGTGGGACATCCTATATTTGGAGAAAATATTCCTATGGCAGATGGATCTAAAAACAACCAGTCACTGATTGAAGCTGCTCACAGGTTAGAAGCATTAGAAGCAACACTGGTGGAGAGATGAAGGAGAAGAGTATAGGTGAGGTGGTCAAATGTGCAGGATACATTTATTTGTCACAGTGCTCTGCAATTTCTCACATATGCATTCATGGAGGTAGGGATGCAGGCACATATGTCTAGGATCAGGGCTTAAATTCAGCTGGAGCTCTCCAGAGTGGAGCACTGAAACATATTTTCAAACTCGTGGGGTGAGCACCGGCACACCTTGTGGGGCCTCAGACCCGAGCCCCATCGCCTCTTCAGCCCCAATCTCCTGTGAGCCCTGAGGGGTGAAGCCCCGAGACCTCCCTGACTAGCAGTTGAAGCCCGGAGCTCCAAATGGGAGTGTGGGGAGGGTTTCCAGGAGATAGCATATGAGAATTTCAGCCCTGCCTGGACTTGCTATTGGGTGGCTCTGTCTCTTCCTTTGTGAGCATTCTCCCATGGTGGTCTAGGGCCATTGTCCTTCTCCAGGGGCAGCGTCATATGGAACTCCCCAGTGGTCCATCAGACCTTCCCTCTCGGGGGCTGTTGGGAGAGTGAGTGTTGCAGACTTGGCTGCAACGTGCTCAGCGTGCATGGTCATTTTCACCCGCCCCACCCTGTGCTACTGGATGCCTGGCCCTGGGTTTGGGTTGGGGCGGGGCATAGATGAGAGCAAAGCCAGCGGAAACGCCCACTGGAAAACGCTGAGCTGATGCTAGTAGGCTGGGGAGACCAGTCTTGGAATTATATCTGCCTTTTTATTGATAGTTTACGCCCCCTATTTCTTACATGAGTTCACAATCTGGGGAAATCTGTTGGATCTCCAGCTGCTTAACTGTCACAATCTTTCCCTTTCCCCACCCGAGATGGGAGACTGGGGCTACTTCTTTCAGACACGCACCTTGCGGCTGTGAGATATGCCCATGCTAGCGCCTAACACCTCTGCTGTGGCATCTGCAGACAATTGCAGGTGGAATTGAAAATTAGGGTTTTATCATTAAAAAAAAGACACAATGAAGGCCTGGAGCCTGGCTTGAGAAATGATCTCTCTCCCCATGTGACTATGTCAGCTTTGTGATCAGCAGAAGGCATTTGTGTTGGGGCTGCCTCAGTGTACAGGAGAAGGGGCTCCGGGTAGGGTGTTCTCTGTCATGGAGGCCTTGGTATTGGAATCTAATGCCCACCTACTTACCCGAGTTCTGGGACAACAGGGCAGGATGGGGGCTGTAATCTGTGGACAGGGAACGGGGTAATATTGGGCTTATTTTTTTACTGTGGTTGGCTATTTATAGCTTAAAGGTGGGGCACAGCTGCCGTTTAATATTGCTTTATTAGCAGTAAGTGATGCAGCTGGCAGGGAGAGCCAAAACATATCTTTCTTTAACATGCTCAGAGGCTGGTATTTATCTGGTAGCTGCCTACTCTAGTTTGCAGGCCCAAGCCACCTAGAGACACACCAAACTAGGTTCCTCAAGAAATCTGACCCCTTTTCTCCAGTTCCACTCATACCATGAATGTACGATAACCTGACGTCAACGAAGGATGCCGGATGCTCAAACAGTCTGAGGTGTTTTGCTTATGTAACTAAAAATGCACTTAGAAACCTACATTTAGATGCCCCTTAGAAAATCTTAACCAGGTTTTCTAAAGTTATTCTCCAGGAAAACTTTGGAAAATGATTTTAAAGTCAAACAATCTAAAATGTGACAGCCTCTGCATCCCTGTTATGGTGTCACTACATAGTACTATCCTGTATGCTCATGTGCTTTGGCTTTTTTTTTTCCAGCACACCACTGAACCCACAGGAACCCTCCTATCAACACTACAAGAAGAAGAATTCTGCGTGGACTCCTCCTGACGGTCGAAATGACAGACTGGACTTCTACAGAGAGTGCTTCCGCAGACGTGCACAGGCTGAAATTGTGAACAAACAGGGCTTGCCCCATAACCTCAGCCATGCAGAACACAATGCCATCCACAGCCTCAGAAACAGCTCTGACGTTATAATCAAAAGGGCTGACAAAGGGGGTGCTGTAGTCATAAGGGACAGGTCAGATTTTGAACAGGAGGCTGCCAGGCAACTCTCCAACACCACATTCTACAGGCCACTATCCTCTGATCCCACTGAGGAGTACCAAAAGAAACTATATCATCTGCTCAAGAAACTCCCTGCTATAGCATATGAACAAATCTACACAGACGCACCCCTAGAGCCCTGACCAGGGGTATTCTATCTGCTATCCAAGATCCATAAACCTGGAAACCCTGGACACCCCATCATCTCAGACATCAGCACTCTTACAGCAGGATTATCTGGCTATTTGGACTCTCTCCTCAGACCCTATGTGACCAGCACTCCTACCTATCTTCGAGACACCATTGACTTCCTGAGGAAACTACAATGCATTGGTGATCTTCCTGAAAACACCATCATGGCCACCATGGACGTAGAAGCTCTTTACACCAATATTCCACATGAGGATGGACTACAAGCTGTCAGGAACAGTATCCCTGATGAGGCCATGGCACACCTGGTGGCTGAGCTTTGTGACTTTGTCCTCACCCACAACCATTTCAGATTTGGGGACAACTTATACCTTCAAGTCAGTGGCACTGATAGGGGTACCCGCATGGCCCCACAGTATGTCAACATTTTTATGGCTGACTTAGAACAATGTTTCCTCAGCTCTCGTCACCTAGTGCCCCTACTCTACTTGTGATACGTTGATGACATCTTCATCATATGGACCCACAGGAAGGAGGCCCTTGAAGAATTCCACCTGAATTTCAACAATTTCCATCCCACCGTCAACCTCAGCCTGGACCAGTCCACACAAGAGATCCACTTCCTGGACACTACAGTTCAAATAAGTGATGGCCACATAAACACCACCCTATACCAGAAACCTACTGACTGTTATACTTACCTACGTGCCTCCAGCTTCCATCCAAGACACATCACATGATCCATTGTCTACAGTTAAGCCCTAAGATGCAACCAAATTTGTTCCAATCCCTCAGACAGCGACAAACACCTACAAGATTTTTATCAAGCATTCTTAAAAGTACAATACCCACCTGGGGAAGTGAGGAAACAGATTGACAAAGCGAGATAGGTACCCAGAAGTCACCTACTACAGGACAGGCCCAACAAGGAAAATAACAGAACACCACTGGCCATCACGTACAGCCCCCAGCTAAAACCTCTCCAGCACATCATCAATGATCTACAACATATCCTGGAAAATGATCCCTCACTCTCACAGACCTTGGGAGGCAGGCTAGTCCTCGCTTACAAACAGCCCCCCAACCTGAAGCAAATACTCACCAGCAACTATACACCACAACACAGAAACACTAACCCAGGAACCAATCCCTGTAAGAAACCCCATTGCCTTCTCTGTCCCCATATCTACTCTAGCGACACCATCAGAGGACCCAACCACATCAGCCACACCATCAGAGGCTCCTTCACCTGCACGTCTACTAATGTGATATATGCCATCATGTGCCAGCAATGCCCCTCTGCCATGTACATTGGCCAAACCGGACAGTCTCTACGTAAAAGAATAAATGGACACAAATCAGACATCAGGAATGGTAACATACAAAAGCCAGTGGGAGAACACTTCAATCTCCCTGGACATTCTATAACAGATTTAAAAGTAGCCCTCCTTCAACAAAAAAACTTCAAAAACAGACATAAAAGAGAAACTGCAGAGCTACAATTCATTTGCAAATTTAACACCATTAATTTGGGCTTGAATAGGAACTGGGAGTGGCTGGCTCACTACAAAAGCAATTTTCCCTTTCTTGGTTTTGACACCTCTTCATCAGTTATTGGGAGTGGACCACATCCACCCTGATTGAATTGGCCCTGTCAGCACTGGTTCTCCATTTGTGAGGTAACTCCCTTCTCTTCATGTGTCAGTATATTTATGCCTAAATCTGTAATTTTCACTCTATGCATCTGAAGAAGTGGGTTTTTTACCATGAAAGCTTATGCCCAAATAAATCTGTTAGCCACTGGACTCCTCGTTGTTTTTATGCTTTGGCTTGTTGATTTTCTAAAACAACATCAGATTTCTAGTCACCTGGAGAATCCCAAAGTGACACATGTAAAGGATTAGTCTAAGCAGAATCATCAGTCTAAGGTGGCATTGTAGCAAGGTAGCTATCAGACCTTACAGCACCTAAGTAACAGTGTCATGCAGTAAAATTCACCTAGTTTAAGGGTCTAATCTGAAGTCCACTGCAGTCAATGGGAGCCTTTCTATTGACTCCAAAAGGGTTTGGAGCAACTCACAAGTGAGAATGCCTTTAAAAAATAAGGTGTGCCATGAAAAAAAGGACTATTCTTCACATATTGGTGGAATGATCTTTACCGTCAGTAGTCCCCCCCCGCAATCTAACACCAGATTATTACCTAACCACCTCCCCCCCCCAACACACACACAAACCTGGGAAAAGCCTTCACAATAAAAAGGGCAACAAAAAATAATAGGGGACTGGAACACATGACTTATGAGGAGAGGCTGAGGGAACTGGGATTGTTTAGTCTGCGGAAGAGAAGAATGAGGGGGGATTTGATAGCTGCTTTCAGCTACCTGAAAGGGGGTTCCAAAAAGGATGGATCTGGACTGTTCTCAGTGGTAGCAGATGACAGAACGAGGAGTAATGGTCTCAAGTTGCAGTGGGGTAGGTTTAGGTTGGATATTAGGAAAAACTTTTTCACTAGGAGGGTGGTGAAACACTGGAATGTGTTACCTAGGGAAGTGGTGGAATCTCCTTCCTTAGAAGTTTTTAAGGTCAGGCTTGACAAAGCCCTGGCTGGGATGATTTAATTGGGGATTGGTCCTGCTTTGAGCAGGGGGTTGGACTAGATGACCTCCTTAGGTCCCTTCCAACCCTGGTATTCTATGATTCTATGATTCACACTTGCAATTAGCATATACAGTGGTTTCTTTTAACTAGGCTACAATTATACTTCTAGCTGTCAACAGGCAATCCTGTCACCCAGATAAAGACTGAGATTTGGAATTTGTCATAATGAGTTTCCCAGCAGCAAAGAAAAGCGGGTTCCTATAATGCGAGAGACAGCTTAGGTCAGGTTCATATTCAAAATATGGGAAATAATCGTTACCATGAATGCAGTCTCCTATATACATTGCCACAGTCCATTCTTATTGCAAGTGCTGCAGTCGGGAAAATGCTTATGCTATTGGCTCACTGGAATTTAATGGAAGGAGCTATAGCTGCCCTGAAGAGTCTCTGGGCTAGATCCTCCATGCACTACTGCCGTACAAATGAACAACATAATAATAAATCATTTTTACCACTATTTTACATTTTGACATGACTGATTTTCCACGTTAAGCCAGGCCTAGTAATGAGAGCGGGTCAGGAAACACTTTTCCCACCCTGTATCAGAAAAAACTGAGACCATGTGAAAAGATCCCCAAAAAACAAGAGACACCACCCCAGAATACCCATTAGCCCTGTGAATAGGGAACTCACCTAGGACATGGGAAAAAACCCAGCATCAAGTACTTCCTTCTCCTGATTCAAAGTAGGGACTTTAACTTGGGTCTCCCAAATCTCAGGTGAGTGCCTTATCAGCTGGGTTATTGACTATTTTGGGTGCTGTCTCATTTTGACCAGAAATTCCATTCTGGACCTTCATAACACTTCCTGATGAAAGTTTTGACGAAACTGGTATATTCCCACAAAAAGTGTTGGCTTTAACAAACCAGTGTTTTTCCTCAGAAAAAACATTTCATCAAAAAAGTTCACAACCAACTCTTCCAGTAATATTGAAATACCACTTTTGGTTTTTTTTTGTTTTTTTTTTGGAGGGGAGGCAGGAGGGGTCCCAGTCTAAATGGAATCATGAAGTTGGGAAATTCCAAGTGAAAAACTGAGTATCTCAGTGGGATCACATACTCCCAAATATAAAGGTATTTGTGATGTTCCCCTCTGGTGTTATCTGGACTGGTGATCTGCTAGGTCACTCCAATCCTTGACTCTGGGAGCCAGCCTTACCCTGCTCTGATGTGAGAACCCCCACTCCTGGGCTGGTCACACACAGCCTCTGGCATGTAAACTGCTCCCAACTACTTGCAACCAAATGACCTTGGTCAATATCTCCGGTCCCAGACACAACCAGAGAAACCTCCATCTTGCAATGCCCAGTTATGCCCGCTGGCCGCTGCAAGCTAATACGAGTTCCTCTGTAACAAGCCGCAGACTCACCGGCATGGTGCCTCCTGCTGGTCGTCTGGGAATTAGCTCTTTCCACCCTCAGAGCGTCACCTGCTGGCTGGTTTCTCCCTACCAGTACCTGCTTCCTTGTCGCCACCACCTCTGGCCCCGTGTCCCTCCTGGACCCTGGTGCCCATTACCTTGTGGTGCTGCCCCACAGCAGTGCCCCCACACTCTGGTCTCCCCTCCCAAGGGAACCCCCTCCCCCTATGCCCACCTTGCCCCAATGGCTACTGCCAGTCATCATTTAGCCCCCTTTCTCTGGGGCAGACTGCAGTCTATAATGGCAACTCATCACTGGCAAGGGGGTTGGACCTGCTGCCTTTCTAGCACAGCTGTCTCCCTGTAGCCCCAGTACCTCCTTAGGCCTTCCTGCAAAGCCTCAGCCTGGGAAGTTGCCAGGCCTGAGCTCCCCAGCTCAGTCTGCCCATTTCCCAGCACTGCTCTGCCAAAGGTACCCTGTATCTCCCAGATAGCTAGGTCCTTCTCACTGCAAGGCTGGAGTGAGACTCTCTCAGCTCCTTACTCACAGTCATCTTACGGGGCCAGCTGTGTCCTGACTGAGCTGACCACACCTATGGCCAGCTCCCCAGCCAGCCTCCCTCAGCTGTTCTCACTCCTATTATCCCAGGAGCAGGGTAACCCCCCCGCCCCCCGCCCCGCTACATCGTCAGTTTAACAAAGAAATTGATATATACCAGGCTTGTTATCCCAAGGGGAGTTTCTGACATGCTTCAACCAAACACACTGCTTCAGGTAGAATAAACAAACAGATTTATTAACTATAAAGATAGATTTTAAGTGATTATAAGTCAAAACATAACAAGTCATATTTGGTCAAATGAAATAAAAGCAAAATGCATTCTAAGCTGATCTTAACCCTTTCAGTGCCCTTACAAACATAGATGCTTCTCACCACAGGCTGGCTGGTTGCTCTTCAGCCAGGCTCTCCCCTTTGATCAGCACTTCAGTCGCTTGGTGGTGATGGCTGTAGATGTAGGTGGAAGAGAGGGGAAGAGCATGGCAAATGTCTCTTCCTTTTATCATGTCCTTTCCTCCCTCTTGGCTTTGCCCCCCCCCCCACCTTCCAAGTCAGGTGAGCATTACTGCAAGCAAGGTTGAACAATTCCCCTGGTGTGGCCTCATGCAGGTGAGTCACTGCGTTGCAGCTCCCTTGCTGGACAATGGCTGTTGATGGGTTGTACCCTGCTCGGGTGTTGATTACTTTCCTGGCTGTTGCCTCTGGGGAGCTAATATCTGGCTGATTCCTCAACTTACAGCATGCTTTAGTCACCACCATACAACACAATTCTCATAACTTCATATGCATTAATGCTATACATATATGGATAGAGAAATGACTTTCAGCATATCATAACCTTTACCCTGATACCTTACAAGGCATGGTTTATATGTAAGATCACGATTAGATGAAAATGAGGATATGGGGGTTACAGTATGCTCCTCCAAGGTACAGAATGTCACAGTATTGACAATCAGAAACATTGATACACCAGGAAAACACTCCTTTGTTTTTTAATGAAATGCTACTGTATCCTTGTATTTCCTTAATATTCATTTTAACTGAATGCAAACAAACAAGGATCATGCATGGAATATACAGAAGTGTCCTTATTAGCATAATTCAGAAACAAATGTTGTTCTAGCCAGACATTCTGACACGCTGTCCTGAAAGCACTGTGCACATTCAGTGGCATTTGGTCAAGCCAATAGATATCTAGTGTAAAAATATGGGTTAAAAAGACAAAGAAATAGAAGCAGTTCTTTTGTGCAAACTATTGCAATTATTTATACATGACTATTTTACTCTACCTTCAGTTATATATTCTAACCACCAAATATGTACAAAAAGACAAAACTTTAGATTAAGGTTGGAGGTTTTTTAGGCTATATATGATTTTATAATTCTGAATTAAAATTTTTCCATCAAATTAAGAATTAGCATTAAAAGCAGAAAAAACGAGAGATAGCAAACAGAGCTGAAAACAGGGGTGCCTGAGTGGAGATCTATTGGAGAAGACAGGAGGCAAGCTCCTGTGTCTTAGAGGCAGCGCGTGAGTTCTTGGGAGCATGTCTGCTTGCTTGCTTGCTGGTTTGCGTTCAGTTTGCAAAGTCTGGTAGGGGGCAGTGCATTCTGAGAGAAGCTGAGCCTGTGATCACAGTTGAGCCTTGATTAGAGGGTAGAGCTGGCCTAGGCAGCTGGCCCATAAAGGCAGCCAGCAGTACAGGACCCAGCAAACAGAGATGAAAACAGAGGAGTTCGAAAGGGGAATTTGGGGGTGAGGTGCGTGTTTTCCTTCCTCCCTTGACTGGATCTTGACAGACGGCTATGACAGCTACAGAGGCAGCAGTGGCTGTGACCCAAGGAATGGAAGAGACAGTGAAGGTGACAGGATGTGGAAGCTTCAGGATGTATGTTATTCTGAAGAGGGTACCTCAGAGGTGTTTTATTTGTGTGAATTGCCGCCTGGCGGAGCTGGTGGAAGAAAAGATCTGAGGTTGGGAGACGCAGCTAGAAACTATGATTCAACTTAGAAGGGGATTTGAGGAGTGGATGGAGGGAAGGAGAAAAGTGGCTGAAGGAAAAACAAGACTTGTGGATGCATGCTGGGCCAGAGAACTGTGCTGGATGAAGAAAGTGGCCTGTGGAAGCACGTTACCATGAGAACAAGGCAAAGGAAATGACCGGCTAGCGAAGGAGAAATAGAGCTCAGGACCAGGTTTGCTGAGTTGGAAAATGAAGAAGGGGCCCAGCAGGCAGGCTCAGAAGATGGGAGGGCAGGGACAGCTAGAAGAGCAGCCAGTTTTATAAGCAGGGGGGAAGAGGCAATGGAGATAACCAGAGTTTGGAGCCCCAGGAGGATAGAGGATGAGTCACAGATGGTTGCAAGTGAGAACAAAAGACAAAACAACTTGCAGCCAGAAAGAAAAAAAAAACAGGAAGGGGAAGACCTGAGAACTGCACGAACACCTGGAAGAGGGAGGTGTACCTGATTGGGGACTCCTCACGAAGAAGAACAGACAGGCCACCAGAGCTGATCAGAGAACAGAAGGGTGTGCTGCATCCTGGAAGTCAAGATATGGGAGGTGGACCTGAGGCTGAACAGGATTCTAATGGGAGTGGGAAAGAATCCATGGATTGTTCTTCACATGGGAACAAATGATACTGCTAGATTCTCACTGGGACACATTAGCCTTAATCTATAAGTCTATGAGTATCTGTGTCCACAGGCACTGTTAGAAAGGTCTGCAATCATCAAGAACTGTCAGGAGAGACTGCATGCCACCCCCGTTGGAATTCACAAAATGTGTTAGTATTACAATAGTGTCTATTGGCCCTAATTAAGACTGAGGTCCCACTGTGCTAGAAGCTGTACAAATACATAGTAAGAGACAGTCCATTCCCCAAAGAACTTGCAGTGTAAATGGAGATGATCGATAAAGGGTGAAAGGGGGAGACAGAGGGATGAAGTGACCTGTCCAACGGCACCCAGAAGGCCAGGGGCAGAACCTGGAACAGAAGCCAGGCCTCCTGAATCCTAGTCCTTTGTTCATTATTGGACCACATTGGCTGCTGCATAATTAATGGTAAGCCAATAAGAATTTTTTGAACATACCTTGCCATGCCCATCCCTATGTCTGGGTTTCCCCCATTGCCACAAACACCTAAAAGTGAAAAATTAGTCCTAGTATCTCAAACGTAACAGCCAAACAAACGTTCTTGTTAACTCCTGGAAATGTGCTGGAAATGGCCCACCTTGATTATCACTTCAAAAGGTTTTCTCTCCTCCCACCCCACTCTCCTGCTGACAATAGCTCATCTTAAGTGATCACTCTCCTTACAATGTATATTTTTTCATGGTCTGTGTGTATATAAAATCTCCTCACTGTACTTTCCACTTTATGCATCCGATGAAGTGAGCTGTAGCTCACAAAAGCTTATGCTCAAATAAATTGGTTAGTCTCTAAGGTGCCACAAATACTCCTTTTCTTTTTGCGAATACAGACTAACACGGCTGCTACTCTGAAACCAGCCAAATAAACTGTTACCCAAGGACAACTGGGCCTCAATAGTCTCCTTCTTCATAGAATCGTAGGACTGGAAGGGACCTCGAGAGGTCATCTAGTCCAGTCCCCTGCACTCATAGCAGGACTAAGTCTTATCTTAGATAGGTGTTTGTCTACCCTGCTCTTAAAAATCTCCAGTGATGGAGATTCTACAACCTCCCCGGCCATTTTATTTCAGTGCTTAACCACTCTGACAGTTAGAAAGTTTTTCCTAATGTCTGACCTGAACCTCCCTTGCTGCAATTTAAGCCCATTGCTTCTTGTCCTATCCTCAGAGGTTAAGAAAAATATTTTTTCTCCCTCCTCCTTGTAACAACCTTTCATGCACCTGAAAACTGTTATCATGTCCCCTCTTAGTCCTCTCTTCTCCAGACTAAATAAAACTTTTTTTTCTTTTCAATCTTCCCTCACAGGTCATGTTTTCTAGACCTTTAATAATTTTTGTTGCTTTTCTCTGAATTTTCTCCAATTTGTCCACAACTTTCCTGAAATGTGGCGCCCAGAACTGGACACAGTACTCCAGTTGAGGCCCTATCAGCGTGGAGTAGAGAGGAAGAATTACTTCTCATGTCTTATTTGTATGTGTGTAACTGATTGTTCCTTCCTAGATGGAGTACTTTGCATTTGTCCTTAATTAATTTCATCCTATTTTCTTCAGACCATTTTTACAGTTTGTCCAAATCATTATGAATTTTAATCCTGTCCTCCAAGGCACTTGCAACCCCTCCCAGCTTGGTATCATCCACAAACTTTATAAGTGTACTCTGTATGCCATTATCTAAATCATTGATGAAGATATTGAACAGAACTGGACCCAGAACTAATCCCTGCAGGACCCCATTCAATGCCCTTACAGCATGACTGTGAACCACGGATAACTAATCCCTGGGAATGGTTTTCCAATCAGTTATGCCCCCACCTTATACTAGCTCCATCTAGGTTGTCTTTCCCTAGTTTATTTATAAGAAGGTCACATGAGACAGTATCAAATGCCTTATTAGAGCTATCACCATGACACATTATTTCTATTTTATAATTAGAGTTACCTGGAAAATTTGGACTCTCTTCAAAAAATGAAAATCTAAAATATATGTTTTGGAAATATGAAAATACTCAGCAAGAGGGGAGAGCATGGTACATAATGAGAGATTTAGTTCAGCCAGGATTGTGGGGACTGTAACTCCCATGAGACACTGCAGCAGTGTAGGTGAACACAGCTCAGGGTTGAACTTACCTGAAATGAAACATTTTGATTGGGAACTGTCAAAGTGAGTTGACACTTTTTCAATTGAAATTCTCAGTTTTCAGCTAAAATGCTTCCATTTTCGGGTGTTCAATGCAAAGTTCACTTTTCCCCATGAAAGACAGACACTGTCATTGAAAAAACTCATTTTGGCCAAATAACAAAACAATGTTCACATTGTGGTAGAAATTAGAAGCCCCAATCTGGGAGGCACATTGCACTATGCCCTGCGTACACATATAACAAAAACAGCTGTTGGGTGCAGGGAGATTTTGAAAGTCTGGGGCTACATCTGTTTAACAAAAATGTATTATGTTTCCCTGAGATTTTACATACATACATGTTTTAAAAATGTAAAATGTGTATTAGTAACTATTTTATGGGAGAGCCATTTTTGGACCTAAGTTGCTTCCCCTTTTAAATTAAGCAAACACACTGAAAGCTGAATGACAGCACAAGACACATTATCAGCTTTCTCTTAATGGATTCCAAATGAGGAAAACAAACAATACAACCTCTAGATCCTCCACATTCACTGCTCTCATTGATGCTAACCTGTATCCTGGCTCCCCTACTCGTGGAAACAAAAAGCTAATACAGAATCGAGCTGATTATACTCAGCTTGTCATGGTTGGTCCTTGTATTAGATTTCAACTAAATTCAATTACACAGTCTTCTCCTTGCTGCCATGAGAGGAATGGCAGGACAAAGATGAATGAACACAAGTGCTGAAATTGATTGATCCCAACATGCAGGCAGGTTGATTAAAGTGTCCAAAAGCAAAATGAGAAATAGTATTCATCTGTAACTACTGGTTGGATCTTCAATTAAATGCTGTTTTCAACAAATGCCATGAAACAGTCTGAATCCTGTTGATTTTGAAAGAGGACAAGTTGAGCCACACTACAGTATCTAAATATGAAATTAACAAAGCTGAATTTAAACCAATTTTAAATCAGTCATTTTACAGCCTTCTTTTCAATACCTATTTACTACCCATAATGTTTACTCTGAAAAATTAAAAATGTTAATAAAATGTTAGTTATATACTCTATAAGTGGGTTGAACCATGTCAGATGTATTGAGGCAGTTACTGGAAAGATGCTTTTCACCAACCACATTATAACAAAAAGATCTTGAATATTATTAGCCCATTAATTACCATGCTAGAATGCGGTACCTCTGAAATAAATCATACCCTCTGACATCAACAATTAGTTGACTCTGGGGAGTCATCTGCAGAAATACTGCATTCTAGAAGCATTGATTGATGAGACAAAAATAAGATGGTCTTCTGCAATCAGTGACCGTGTGATTAGATGAGGTGTTTGGATATTCCAGCAAACAAATAGTCAAGGTGGGTATTTGTCCCAATTCAACTTAACTATATTAAAGTTTATATTAAAGCATTCCTATTTTGTGTTCAGTCAGGGATCATGTACAATATTAATACTAAGCATAACTTTGACATCATATCTGCTATAATACTGACGTCAAAACCCCTGTTATAAAACGATCACATGAACATTAGCACTAACTACCCAAATCCCTGAGAAATTTCACCAAATTAGGGCTATGATTCAGCAAAACTTTTACATGTGCATGTAACTTTATGCATATTTAAGTCCCATTGACTTGAATGCACATACCTAAGTGCTTCGCTGAATTGGTGCCATGATGAAATTAAATATGTTTCTGCAAAACAGTCATTCATTGAATTATTTCTTTGGTATTAAAGTCAGATCATGTCAACTTCCTAAACCTGAGTTACAAACTCTTCCTAGGTGCACAGCCCTGCAAAGATTTATTGATGTGAGCTCAATGGGACTATGATTTTTTGACAAGAGTAAAGTATCCAGGAGCATGCCATAAAAATATTAGGGTGAATCCCTGACCCCATTTAAGTCAATGGCAAAACTCCCATCGACTTCAAGGGGCCAGGGTTTCATGACAAGTGTATGCCTATCCTGGAGCTAGAGATGTTATTTCTAGATTGGGTAGCCATATCCATGCTGATTCTCATCAAGCTAACACCCTAAAAATAGCAGCATAGCTGTAATGGCAAAGGCAGCTGGATAGGCGGCCTGCCCTGAGTTCAGTCAAGTCAGGAACAGATCCCTAGGTACGCACGTGGGGCAGCTAGCCCATCCCACCACCTATGCAACTAAGGCAACACTGCTATTTTTAGAACACAAGCTCAAGCAAAGCTTGCATGGGTATGTCTGCTTGAAATTAAGCCTCCCGTTTCAGTTTAGACATACCCTTGGATCATAGAATCTCAGGGTTGGAAGGGACCTCAGGAGGTCATCTAGTCCAACCCCCTGCTCAAAGCAGGACCAATACCCAATTTTTGCCCCAGACCCCAAATGGCCCCCTCAAGGATTGAACTCACAACCCTTGGTTTAGCAGGCCAATGCTCAAACCACTGAGCTATCCCTCCCCCCGCAGGATCTTGCTGGTGCGGAGAATAATTCTTTCATTAATAAACAGAGATCAAGTAGACTGTGTAGCCAAAGGCAGAGCTAGAACACTTGTCAGATAACATACTATGTGGAGATGGCTACATATATCTCAGAAGACAGGGCTCCGGGAAGTGCGGTAAATGCACATAGAGACAGAAAAGACATTACGGAGGGGAAATTAGCAGTGCCTCCGCTTCACTTTGTCAACGTTTGGCTTGGGACAAGGCTTTAAACGTCAGATTCAAGCTTTACCTGAAAATCTAATTGCCACTTTTCTGAGAAATTAGTAAATACTATTTGGCTCCTTCACTCTGGGATGAAGAATGAAAAACGGCACTGCCATCTCCTTCAATTATTATTGGCACCTGTACTTGAGTCGTTAGTGGAAACTATCTTAAACAACAGCTTTAAATGGCAGTGAAACTAAACCAGTGGAATATTAACTATATTACTTTACGTAAATGATATTCTGCCGCCATAGTTTGATCTCAAGCACACAATTCGCCCTTTTACTGGACCTTACAGCACAGGTTTACCAAATACCAGGCTGCAAGATGAGTTGGGGGGGGGAGGATATTTACCTGTCTAAATCCCATCATTTTAAAAAGTGGGATGCAAGAGAATCTTCATTATTTTAGCATTTGGAGCTGGTCCTGGCTTGAAAAAATAAAATAAATATAATAAAGTAGTTAGGCAAATAAAACAAAACCCAAGGAGAAATTGAGTTACCACAACTATCTGTTATGGGACAGAGAAAACCAAATAATCAGCTGAAGAAATAAATTATATTCCATGGTAGCTTCCTCTGGAGAGACGCTCGAGGTGTATTTTCCTAGGCGTGATTCAGCTTGCAAAAAAAAAAAAAGATCGTCTGGGTAAATAAGAAAATTGTAATATCCTTATCTACCATGAATTACATAGCTCTCTAAAACAAGGACAATGACATTTTTTGAATCTGTATCTCTGTAAAATAACGCATATTCTTCTGCAGATGATGTATTTGTATAGCAGCTGCTAGACAGTCTTACTTGAAGGAAGTAACTGAAGGAAGATCTGGAAACAGGGCAGATCTATATAGAATCATAGAATCATAGAATATCAGGGTTGGAAGGGACCTCAGGAGGTCATCTAGTCCAACCCCCTGCTCAAAGCAGGACCAATCCCCAATTAAATCATCCCAGACAGGGTTTTGTCAAGCCTGACCTTAAAAACTTCTAAGGAAGGAGATTCTACCACCTCCCGAGGTAACGCATTCCAGTGTTTCACCACCCTCCCAGTGAAAAAGTTTTTCCTAATATCCAACCTAAACCTCCCCCACTGCAACTTGAGACCATTACTCCTTGTCCTGTCCTCTTCTACCACTGAGAATAGTCTAGAACCATCCTCTCTGGAACCACCTCTCAGGTAGTTGAAAGCAGCTATCAAATCCCCCCTCATTCTTCTCTTCCGCAGACTAAACAATCCCAGTTCCCTCAGCCTCTCCTCATAAGTCATGTGTTCCAGACCCCTAATCATTTTTGTTGCCCTTCGCTGGACTCTCTCCAATTTATCCACATCCTTCCTGTAGTGTGGGGCCCAAAACTGGACACAGTATTCCAGATGAGGCCTCACCAATGTCGAATAGAGGGGAACGATCACGTCCCTCGATCTGCTGGCTATGCCCCTACTTATACATCCCAAAATGCCTTCTTGGCAACAAGGGCACACTGCTGACTCATATCCAGCTTCTCGTCCACTGTCACCCCTAGGTCCTTTTCCGCAGAACTGCTGCCTAGCCGTTCAGTCCCTAGTCTGTAGCGGTGCATTGGGTTCTTCCGTCCTAAGTGCAGGACCCTGCACTTATCCTTATTGAACCTCATCAGATTTCTTTTGGCCCAATCCTCCAATTTGTCTAGGTCCCTCTGTATCCTAACCCTGCCTTCCAGCGTATCTACCACTCCTCCTAGTTTAGTATCATCTGCAAATTTGCTGAGAGTGCAATCCACACCATCCTCCAGATCATTTATGAAGATATTGAACAAAACCGGCCCCAGGACCGACCCCTGGGACACTCCACTTGACACCGGCTGCCAACTAGACATGGAGCCATTGATCACTACCCGTTGAGCCCGACAATCTAGCCAACTTTCTACCCACCTTATAGTCCATTCATCCAGCCCATACTTCTTTAACTTGCTGACAAGAATACTGTGGGATATAATATAATATATAATAGAATATAAGCCTTTAGTGCAGAAGTAGCTTCCAGGCAGAGAACACCAGCTGTAAAGGCTTTCATAAAATATAAAAATGAAAATATGGACTCTAAAAACAAATATCTAAATGACATTGTTCACTTCTATTTAGACACAACCCCAAATGAAATGCAAACAGTGGGAAATTACAGTACTAGAAGCAATGAGATGAAAAGATGATTTATCATGGATAATTTATATACTGTAGGTACAAGGCATCAGGCAGCTTTCAAGAGTTGAAAAAAAATCAGTGTATCAATTTGACTCGCTGAACAAATATTTCTAGCAAGTTGGGTAATGAAAGGAATTTCTAATGGGTTACAGAGTCTGCCACCTGTAGGTCAATGTTTCTAATGCAGCCCAGGTCAGGAGGAAATCAAAGCCTATACTGCCTGATGGCTATTTTGTTGCCTGCACTGTGTGATATAAGTTCTTGGTTTTGGTCAAAATCCTACTGTCCATGTCATAAAATACCAGGCACACACATATATCCCGAGCCACCCATCCACCAGAGCTGGTCAAAAATTACCATTGACATATTTTTTTCAATAGGAAATGACTAAATTTTGTCCCCCCCCCACCTTGTTTTTGTCAAAAATGTTTTTTTTTTCTATTACCCCTCCCCCCAAATAAAACAGGAAAGAACATTTTTCAGTTTTCAGTGACCTACATGTTTTTGGTTTCCGATTTGTTTTCTCAATAAAAACCTCAACAAATTTCAAACAGAAATGTATTATTGAAACTTTTCATGGGCCATGGGAAATAATTCCCCAACTATCTCTAATACCCAGCCATGTACACAGTAGATTCCTGCATTTGATTTCAATCGAGCTGTACCGATTTACACCAGGTGGGGATATGGCCCACTTCAAAGGAGCTACGCCGACGTATCCCAAGTGAAGATATGCACACTATGCCTGCTAAACAGTAGATCAGGTTAGAAAATAGTGAACATCTTTTGCAAAAAGTGTTCGGAAACCCTTTTCGTGAAAAGAATATGGCCAAATATTTCCAAGTTCATCAAGGTTTTTTTAACAGCTCTATTGGAGAGAGCTCAAAGACTGAACAATCAAGGATAATGAAACCTAATGGTATGTCTACACAGCTCACAGAAGTGAGCCTCCCAGCCTGGGTCGGCAGACTCAGGCTACTGGGGCTTGTGCTAGTGCTCTAAATGCAGCTATGTGACGAGAGCTTTGAAGTTTCGGTTTTGGTTGGAGCTCGGTCTCCGAAGCCCACCCCGCTCCTTAGGCTTCACAGCCTGAGCCACAACTCCCAAGAAGCGTCTACTTGGTTATTTTTACAGAGCGAGTGTAACAGTGACAGACCCCAGTCGTTGGTGACAGACCCCAGGATCAAACCGGCGACCTCTGGAGCTTAGTGCATGAGCCTCTACAGCATGAGCTAAAAGCCAGCTGCCTGTTAGCTAAGGCTGTAGAGCAGACTCATTTGATCTCTCTCTTTAAGTGGTCGCAGTGCCACTAGGGACAGAACACCACACCCAGGAGGTGTGTGGGTTACACTAGCATGAACCTTGCTCTCACAAGTCTGTCAGCCTAGGCTGAGAGGCTCCCTTCTGTGGGCTGTGTAAACATACCCTAACAGACTTGGGACTCGATTCACAAAGAGACTTAGACGTGGTAATGCTGAGCATCACAACGCCTCATCTTGAGTCACCGAGTGAAATCACAGGAACTCACTGTAATTCACAGAGCCTGAGTTAGGCACCCAATATAATGAATGGGGAAAGACAGGCCCTTGAGACACTGAATCACAAAAGTGAGGTGGAGAGTCGAGCCAGTGGGAGATACCAATGAGACGGGTATGTGTTAAATCCTGCCCCACTCTCTGAGTTTATTGCTTAAGTTCGGACTGCAAGGAGGCGCCTATCTCTGCTAGTGATTCACTGCCAGCAACTCTGTAATTAGGTGCCTAAAGTGTCGTTTGGAAAATGCAGATGGGGAAGGTGGGGAAAGAGACCTGCCTTATCGCTTTGACCCAGTGGTTGGAATACTCATCCAGTTGTGGGAGATACTCATTTCAAGTCCCTTGTACACCTAATGAGGAGAAGGGATTTGAACAGGGCTCTGCCACTGGGCTATGGGATATTCTGATGCAGGGCTCTCTCAGTCTGTCTTGTTGAAGTTGTTCTCTACACCTCTTCTGGAACCTGTCACCACCATAACAATTCATTTAAAGTCAAATTATTTCTGACAACATGATAGATATTTCAACTCTTCCTCGTGTCAGGAGAACCCACTGACTTCAGTGCAGCTACTTCGACAAGCAGGGATTGTAGAGGTATATGAAACAGGCATATATTTCTAAAATTCTTTTCTAGAGCTGGTCCAAGTGTGTCAACAAAATTTCATATTAGAAATTTGTCATCTAAATGAAACCTTTTGAGCTCAATCTGCCAAAACGAGAAAAAATTAAAGCCCTGACAATAAGGTCAAGTACCCTAAAGCAACTCAGCTTCTCCAATCCTTAATGTATCCCTTTATCACTACAACAGCACACACAGGCCAGCCCTATGCTACAAAGTTTTGTTGGCATAGAAGCTAAATTGGTCAGGGCCTAGGGTGTGCAAAAACCATGCCTCCTAGGTGACATAGCTATTCCGGCAAAAACCCTGGTGTAGAGTGCTGAAGAGTGCTTTTGTTGGCATAGCTAACACCATTCAGGGAGGTAGCATTATAATGCCAGTAGAAAAATGCCTTCTGATAGCATATCCTGCACCTCCTATAGGGGGCTCTGCCAGGATATCTGTATCATCAGGATCTGGGTAGTGTAGACAAGGCTACAGCTTTGAGACAGGTGCAACATTCAGGTGAAGGGGTGACTAACAATTTTTTTTTATGGTAAGAGGAAATGGTTTTTGGTCTTAACTTGAGGCATATGAAGTCCTTCCCAGGCTTGGTACACAGTGGTTCTCTTCATCAACTGGATCCTGTGAGGTGCTAAGAACCTAGAAATCCCAGAGAAATCTAGAGGAGCTGAGAATACTCAGCAATAGAGCTGGGCAGGAACCAGTGGGGGGTGCTGCAAATTTGAAACTTTTTCCATTCCAATAGAGAATGGCAATATTGTTTGAAATTTCTCATGAAACAAAATTCCTGCCTCTCAAACTTTGTTTCAACTCAACACATTTTGTTTTGGTAAAATTGAAACACTTTGTTGTGAGTTGAACTTTTTAAAATATATTGTATAAAATGGAAATATTGAAACAATTAATCAATTTGGAACAGAAAATTGAAATGTTCCATTCTAAAAGGGTTGAAATATTCCATTTTTTCAAAACAAAATTTCATCAGAATTAACACACTTCACATAATGTTTCACATTCAATTAATATCTATTTTTCCAATGGAAAAACGTGTCTTTGGAAAATTTCCAACCAGTTCTACCAACACCTTCCAGAAGACACTCATTTCAGTCCATCGTGGGCTCAGGTCCAATAGTAACAAGTTATATAGAAAATGCATCTACCTGAACCGGCAAAATTAGTGCCTATGGGCCAGATCTGACTTCAGTGAAGTTGGTAGGACTTCAATGTGACCTAAGAGGCACGTTCAAAGCACAGAAACATGAGGGACCTGAAACAACAAAGTTTACAGCATGAGTTAATAGCAAAACATCTGCATCATCCATGCTATGTGTGGAAAGAACTGTGATGTATTCATCACGCTAGCAACTCAGGATACATTTTCTGTTAAATACAGAGTCTAATTGATTACGGTCTGGAAAAATGGCAAAGTTCAAAGACAGAGAAAAGTGCCAACTCAATTAGATTTGACAGAAGAGATAATTTAATCTGTTCTAGTCATAACTCAGCTATAGGTACATGCATAAACCAAAACTAATTTTGACATTTGCCTGAATGTCATAACTATATTTACATCTGAGGGAGACACTCTTTATGTGACTGATAAGTTAGTTCATGCTGCATTTTCAAATCTTAAATTATTTGTACTCATTGGCAACAACTGTTACATTTTCTCCAGCAGCATTCTGCTTCCTTTATTTTTAAAATGACGAAGTAATCATAGCCCAAATTATACAAATTGACAGTGCTGATCTTTACAAAATTTGCTCGAGGTTTTTGAGATATATCAACGAGATAACCTCTGCATGTCAAGAAAACACTGACGTGCATGCTACCTCGTTTCCATTTTATAGCCTTTATTACTGACACGGGTATATTATATTTGAGAAATATATAGCAAGGAGGTTTATAATTTATCTTTGCTTCTATAATATGAAGCAGAGTCTGAGGGACTTCCACTTAGGACTATTCTGTAGTTCCCTTTCATAAAATTGACAACTAGTTTCTTAGTTAAAAATGTATGGAACACGTGACAACATTCAATTTGCAGATAAACCATGATAAACAAGAGAAAGGCTGTCACATGGAAAACTCCACCAACAGACTTCAGGGATAAGAATTAGTAGAGGGGGCATACTTTGTTCATACACCCAGCCTTGTCCCTCACCTCTTGGGGTTGGCCAGAACGAGGGCAAAGGGTGCAACGGAGTGTGGTCTGGCTGTAATGTGGGGAGGATTTGAAATTTCCAGCAGCCTGATTTCCATTAAAATCTGGCCCACAGAATGCCCATTTGGCACTACAGAGAGAGGAAGTTCTCCGGTGCTTCAACTCTAATCCATGAGATCACTGCCTCATGCTTATATCTAGGTTCAGAGGGGTAGCAGTATTAGTCTGTATCAGCAAAAACAACGAGGAGTCCTTGTGGCACCTTACAGACTAACAAATTTATTTGGGCATAAACTTTCGTGGGCTATGATGTGTCCCAGGGTCACCATCATAGGACCTAACCACATCAGTCACACCATCAGGGGCTCGTTCACCTGCACATCGACCAATGTGATATATGCCATCATGTGCCAGCAAAGCCACTCTGCCATGTACATTGGCCAAACTGGACCATCTCTATGCAAAAGAATAAATGGACACAAATCAGACATCAAGAATTGTAACCTTCAAAAACCAGTAGGAGAGCACTTCAATTTCCCTGGACACTCAATAACAGACTTAAAAGTGGCAATTCTTCAACAAAAAAACCTTCAAAAACAGACTTCAACGAGAAACTGCAGAATTGGAATTAATTTGCAAACTTGACACCATCAAATTAGGCCTGAATAAGGACTTGGGTCACTACAAAAAGTAATTTTCCCTCTGTTAAAGTGGCAAAGAGTCCTGTGGCACCTTATAGACTAACAGATGTATTGGAGCATAAGCTTTCGTGGGTGAATACCCACTTCGTCGGATGCATGCATGCCACAGGACTCTTTGTCGCTTTTACAGATCCAGACTAACATGGCTACCCCTCTGATACTTTCCCTCTGTTTCAGAGTAACAGCCGTGTTAGTCTGTATTCGCAAAAAGAAAAGGAGTACTTGTGGCACCTTAGAGACTAACCAATTTATTTGAGCATGAGCTTTCGTGAGCTACAGCTCACTTCATCGGATGTGTTTTCCACAGTATGCATCCGATGAAGTGAGCTGTAGCTCACGAAAGCTCATGCTCAAATAAATTGGTTAGTCTCTAAGGTGCCACAAGTACTCCTTTTCTTTTTCCCTCTGTTGATAGTCACACCTTCTTGTCAACTGTTGGGAATGGGCCACATCCACCCTGATTGAACTGGCCTCGTTAGCACTGACCCCCCACTTGGTAAGGCAACTCCCATCTTTTCCTGTGCTGTATATTTATACCTGCCTACTGTATTTGCACTCATGCATCTGATGAAGTGGGTTATAGCCCACGAAAGCTTATGCCCAAAGAAATTTGTTAGTCTCTAAGGTGCCACAAGGACTCCTCATTGTTTTTGCTTATATATAGAGTGCACACAATAGTAAGAATTAGATTAGTGGGCACCCATCTTTCCCAGTTTTCTAATTTTCACCAAAACCAGTAGTCTTCTTCCCACTGATACCTAGAACATACCCTGACATTTTGGAAGTGATGGGATACAGTTTTCAAAAGTCACCACATTACAGACAAACTGAAATGCCATCCAGTTGAGTGTAAGGCATGACTTTGCTCAGCCGATTATGGGTACTTCTGGTCATGATTCAATAGTTAAGGCTGTGTTCTGAAATGCAAATACCAAGCGTTTGAGCAGACCCCTAGAGAATCACAGAGTACTGAACTAGGAGACATACACAACTAATAGTGCTGGGAGGGGGTACTGTACGTAAAGCAGTGTGTGAAAAAAGTACAGTTAAAGTGGGGACAGAGTTAAGGTGGTTGTACATGGTCTGTGATGTGTGCTTGGCAGTCCCGTTGGAAGGAAGAATCCTTAATTTCACAGAGATCCACAGCATCCAATCCAGTTAGCAAGGCCAGGCACTGCTAAGAGAGTCTGGGTCTTCTACAGCTTTTAGGTTTATCCAACACGCTGAAAAGAAATGTAGATCTCCAATTTCAAGTCAAACAGCAGGAAAACAAATGAGTGCTTACTGAGTTTCTATACATCACTTCAGAACTGGATGTTTATTGACTGCTTTGTTTGCCTGACATATTATCCATAGCTGTAGCTTCTCTTTGTTGGTACATTATATTAGTAATCTCTTATCACTCAATGTACAGGCACAGGAAACTGTCTGTCATAAGGCAAACCATGTACTGCAGTGTCCTGAGGAGAGGAGGCATGGGTAGAGGGTGTTAGATTGCAATACAGTCATCCCCATCTTGAACCCAGAGTTTGCACATGCTATCATCATTGGCCTTTGCTGCATCAAAGAAACAAATAAGTCTGTATTTTCTTCTGCTAAAAGAGCATGAAGTCAATTGTTGATAATGTCAAATACTATGTTTTCATCAGCACTGAAATGTATCTGCTGTCTCTAGGTAGGGCTCATCTTGTAAAGCATTTTTACGAACCATCTTCCTCACACAGGGAGCAAATGAATAAACTGCAAAATGGAGAATTGGCCTGTATATGGCACCTGTGAAAGATTGCGAGATTATAACATGCTATCAATAAAGTCCTTTTTGGCAGCGGTAAAGATATTGCCCCAAAATCAAACAAACCAGCCAGTGGACAGATGGAACTCAGGAGACCTAGATTCTAGCCCTGGCTCTGCCACTGGCCTGCTGGATGTTGGGCAAGTCACTGCACAGTTCTGTGACTCAGTTTCCCCATCTGTAAAATGGGAATAATGATACTGACCTCCTTTGTAAAGTGCTTGGTGGTCTACTGATAAAAAGCGCTATATAAAAGCTAGGTGTTGTCATTATTATACAAGCTTTAGTGCAAGCAGTGTCAGGACCTATGAAAAATAACCTGCTGTTCTAAATTCACCCAGTAGTGGTCAGTGGTGCTTTCCCCAGGCAGCAGATTATAATATATACTTACCTGACTAGGATGTTATGAGGATAAATTAGCTCATGTTTGTAAAGCACTCTGAAGAGATTAAGGGCTGTAATTAAAATGCCTGGCTTGTACAAAGCTGAAGCAACAAAACACTTTACATGAAAACAATAACTGACAACTTTTAATATTAGTGCTGCCATGCTGAAATAATGCCTGGATAGGCTAAGTTAATGAACTGTTTTTAATGAGTATACAACCTGATGGAAAAAAATGCAAAGATGTGCTAAAATGTTCTGAATCTCTGCATGACTGAATAGCATCCAAATGTCATAACTAACTCTAAACGGGAGAGAATAGGGTAGAGAGTTTGTACGCCACTCTTAAAATCTATCTGGGTCTCTGTAGAGTCACCCATTATCATGGGATCTGAGCACCCAGGAGTTATAATTAATCACAAGCAGATATCACCCTTACTATCATGTGACAGGCTGACATGACCCTGAAAAATCTACTTGGGATAAGCACTAGGCTGAAATATAATTAACATTATAATATACAATCAAATAGATTTAAGAATGAACAATCAAAACAAAATGTTTCAATAAGGAGTTGCTCTGCTGACTTCACTGGGATTTACAACAGCTAAGAACCTGGCTTCCAACAATATTCTTTGTTGACTACTTGTAAGAAAGTTTCAAAAAGACAAAACATTACAGACTGAATGGATAGACTTCTTTTTTAAGAGAGGGAGGGTGTTTAGAATAAATTGCTTACTCAATAAGCTTTATTTCAGCCTGTCAGTCAGTCTTCGGAGGCAAAGGAAAAGGCAAAATAAGCAGAGAATACCTCCACACTGCTCCACAGACAGCTGCCATCTTTTCTTTAGAGAAGAAAACACTTCTCACAAAACACCCCTAAAAAGTGGCACTCAGTAGGGCAAAGGACACAGACGGGCCACTAAAGCACAAAACATTTGTACACGTTTATATTGTGCATACACACACACACACACACAGAGTCAATTGTTATTCACAAATCAAACCACAGAACTTCCCGTGCTTTCGACACCTTTAGGAACAACAACAAACTGCTCTATTAATTTCCTTTAAAAGCTGAGTTGAAGTTTTAGCGTCTTCTTCAACTAGTGCCTTGATTTTGATGAGATGAAACTAATTGCTTTGCAATTATTAACTCACAGGATCTATCCTTTTCTCCATGCCCTGAACGTAGAACAAAAGTGGCACTTCATGCTTCTATGGCATCATTAATAAACTAGCACATAAGGCTCCGCAGCATGCGTGCACCACAGTACTCTGTAAGATAATTAGCTCAAATAATCAACTAATCACCTTGAGCAAGCAGGAAAGCCCTGGAGCAGGAAGTATCAAGGTTGCAGATAAGCCAGCTTAGTCAGCAGGTTAAGTTGTTCCATTACATCATTCACACCACTTCCATACCTCTTTTTTCCTACACTGCGCCTAGCCACAGAGACAGCCCAGGGCCCCACTAGAGAATGGAAGTGAATCAGAGAGGGAGTGTGAATATCAGGGCATACTAGGAGAAACAAGACATAGAAGGAATGGGAAAAAAAATCTTCAAAATCAGTCATGAATTAAATTTTACAGAGCTAGAATAGTTTTTGGGGCCAGATTTTGCCACCTTTACTCACACTGAGTACGTTACTCCACTAATTGTCCATGGATTTCAATCAATCTACTCACAGAATGCCTTAGACAGTTGAAAGGTTGTTAACATGAGTAGCTCCAATCAATGGGATCATAGTCTTCCTCTGGTTAACTACCAGGGGCAGAATATAAGGGCAAGTCTACACTACAAAATTAAGTTGACCTTAGTTACTTCAATGTACAGCAACTGCAGTAAATAAATCCCTTTTGTATGACCACACTATGCTCCTTGTGTTGGTGGTGCACGTCCTCACCAAGAGTGCTTGCACTGATGTAACTCTTAAGTGTGGGGCATTATGGGATGCCTTCTGAAAGGTAGCAACAGTCGATGTAAGCCATGCAGTGTTTACACTGACACTACATTGACCTAACTACATTGACCTAAGCACTACGCCTCTCACGGAGGTGGAGTTATTAAGTCGGTGTAGTTGGCGAGTTACATTGGTGGGCCATTTTAGAGTAGATGCTTACAGAGTTAGGTCAAAGTAAGCTGCCATACGTTGACCTAACTCTGTAGTGTAGACCAGGCCTAAGTGTATGTGAATGAGAAAATTTATAAAAGGCTAGTTTCTGATATCTTTTCTCAACATCTTTATGAGGAACTCCACTGACTTTAACATTTCTGTGGTGGAAAGATATGCTATTCAATAAAAGACAGTGAGAGTGAATGTGATTATTGGGGAGGGGAGGAAGTAGTTTATATAAAGAAACAAACATTTAAAAATACACATATTGTTAATTTTTATCGATCACAATTAAAATGAATTAAAATAATCCAGTAATGGTCCGTTTGAGGAAATTACAGCATATTCCCATTATACGAAATCTCTTTGCAAGAAATTAAATTGGGTTTCACCTCAGCTATTGTAGTCTAATGCCAACTGTGCTATTAATCCTGCTCTCTTTGGATTCATCAAGCAGTTTTATTATTGTGAGCAAAACAAGCAAGATTTGACTCATTGATGACTTTTTTCAAACCCTCCCTCCCCCCCCACCGCCAACAAATTCCAACTTTTCTTAAAAATTACCTCTGGGATGAAAGCTCTTGTACCTAAAAGAGATTTTTAGTTTTAAGTTTCAAGGTAACCCCTTTGACCCTTGCTGAGTTATCAAAGAATGCAGAACAGTGATTTTCAGACATTACAAGCATTAGTCATCTCTTATTTTGCACTGTGATAAAAATAAAATACATTTTTAGGGGTGAAATCCTGGCTCCAATGAAGTCAATGGGAGTTTGGCCAATGACTTGAATGAAACCAGGATTTCACACTTTGGATTTAAAACCTCAAACCTTGCATACTATTATGTAGTCCTGAGTTTTCTTACTTTGCATTAATTGTGATCTAAAGATTGTACATTCCACTCCACCCATTCTTGACTATTGTAGGCCATCGTCCGACCTACGTGCAACCATTTCCTATAGCACATTGCATATTGAGTGCTTTGCTAAACATTTCAGTGCATCAAGAAATATAATTTTCTAGCTGCTTGGTAGGGTGTATAGTGAGTGAAAAAGACTATGGCAACTCCCTTCACCGCCCATTCATGCACTCTGTTTACCTAATCAGTTTTACATCCATCTACATCCACATCACCTACCACAGAATATTGGCTCTCAGAAACCTCAATGCTTGGCATAACTCAATTCAGCAATGTACTTGAGCATGTTACTAATGACCAATGGGAATCAAATGGAATTACTCACATACTTCAATTTAGGCACGTGCTTAAGTAACTTACAGAGTCACGCTGATCTGATGTAGTGTCAATTTAGTATTGTTGTATGGTACAAAAGAAGAAAAAAAGGAAAGCCTGGACCCTGGTTCCCAAGAAATCTGGGGGCATCTTGTGATTGTACATCCCACTAACGCTGCTTTAATAACTGCCTTGCTGTGATACAGGGGCCCAGCAGCATTGTTGCAGGGCAGTGGCGTTGCAATGGCTAGCACAGTCAGGTAAATTCAATTAAGCAGCCTCCATGGTACCTCTGTGAAGTACACAATACACCCTAACATGAGCAGTACACTATCTTCTCCATACCTTGCTAACAGCAACTCAGCCTAATGAAACAAGTGCACGCATGAAACAACAACAACAACAAAAAGTGAACAAATAAGTTTAAACATTATAATGTTAATGGAGAGACAAATGCTGATTAAAATTATGCCTTTGGGCTCAAAGGCCATTTGCTGGGATACTAGTGTTCAGAGATTCATTCCAGATGATTTACAGTGACTCATTCCTCTGAGGTAATTAAATTTCTGTTGACACAAAAATCTCATAACTCAAGAGGCTTAGCAATCCCTAGAGCTCCCTTCAAGAGAAAATGAAATTAAGGTATGTTGGATGCAGACAAAGGGAAGAGACAAGGCTCATAAATGTGAGCTAATCAAAAAATTGCACTACAGACTCATACACACTTGGCTACTTCTGCAGCCACTTGATTATTCTAATGGCCTTTGTTTCATAGCTCAGAGTTGCATCCATTTATGGCCCACCGCACCAAAATGTCAACTGTATCAAATGTAATATTCTATAGTGGAATATGAAAACATGATTGCACTTTGCTGCTCCAGACTAAACCAGAGGTATTATGTCACCTGCAGTTTGAGGTGAACATTACAGTCTGAGAATAAATTGCCGTTGGGGCTTTTAAACTATTTCTATTGATTTGATTGGTTTTAAACAATGTGTATATTATAATATGGTTCTTTGCAAAAAACTCTCTGTTTAAGTGAAGTTAAGGTTGTGAATACCATTTTCTTGTAGGGTTTTTTTTTTTTTTTGAGTGCTTATTACCTTTCAGGAACATTGCACCTAAAATGTAAAACTAAACTAAACTAGTTTGTCACCTCTTTATGCATACTGAGTAGTGCTTTACTCCACAAATTGCCCCATTGCCTGCAATGAGTGTTCGCGAAATAATATGCCACCCAACATGCGTGAAGTGAGCACAATCTAGTTCCAAGAAAACAGAGAGTTAAGCTCTACAGAATCCAGCAACAGTTACAAGGGCATTAGTCCCCCTCATGGACCATGAGTGTCTCAGTGACTCCCCAGATCCATCTATGAGCCTTGTCTGTCTGTCTTGCAAACCTTTTGATGGAAAAATTGCCAAGGGAACCAGTTGCACTGAGGTTTATTTCTTGAAGGAAAAGGGCTAGATATTGAGTTTGGGCTTTTCAAAAATACTCAGTACTCCCCTAACTTTACTCATATTCTAGTGGATTGGGAGCCTTGACTTCAGTGTGAGCAGAGTTAATCTCAAACTGAGCATGCTTGAAAATCTCATGCTCAGGGCTTAATCCAAAACCCACAGATGCCAATGGGAGCATTTTCTTGGTGGATTCTGGATTAAACCCTTAGCTATTTAAATAAAAGCATAGGTCTCCAGCAGTCATTTGATGTGCTATACAAACATCACTGGGGCTGGTGTCCCCACTGATGCTTTACATTTTAAAATTAGGCTTTAATCAACACAAAAACAGTATATCTCAGTTTGCAGGACTCCTTTACCTACATTTTATTTCTCTTTTGCTTTCCTGGCCAGATCATCAGAAGTATAAAGTGCCATAGCTCCATTCAGGTCAATGAACCAAATCCCCAGCTGGTGTAACTTCCACAGCGCCATTGAAGTCAACACAGCGATGTCGATTTCTATCAGCTGAAGATATGGCCTGAAGTATCCCAGATTGACCCAGTGGATGCAAACAGTAGATTCAGTGCCTTTCTTGAGGCACTCGAGAACTGTCCAGTCACTCGCTATATACAGCTCAGTGCATTAATAGTGTTTAATTTCAAAAAATGTTTTAGCATAGAAATGTGAAAAGTGGCTCAGGGCTGGCATACCTGTACATGGAGGACAATATATAATCACTCCATAGTTAAGATTGTAAGTGAGTTTCCATTAGAAGCCATCTCTTAACTAGAAGACAAATCAGTCTCAGACTTGGCAGGGAGAATTTGAAAAATCAGAAGCCAGGTGAACAAAAGTGTCCCTTAATGATGACACCCTAAATATAGAGTGCCCAGATCCTGAGCTAATGAAAATCCCTGTAGCTCCAGGAGTTAACCTGATTTGTACTAGCTGAGGATCTAGGCCTGTGTGTTTATTTTGCTAAGGAAAACTGACTTTTGTGTAGCTGCAGTACTTGAGTTTTAGTGCCTTCCAAATGAATTTAGTCCATAAAGTTTTCAAATCGAACTCAAACTAAATTTAAGCTACAGATAAATCTAAACCAAAACTCTTGGCATCAACATCCTCAAGCCTTGAAGAAATTCAGATGTAGATCTGGATCTAAATGTTTTGATTCAGGCCAATCTCTTTTTAAAACCAAGTCCTTGTTAGGTCATCATCTGAGCACCAGCAAAGTATTTTTTTTAATGGAAAATATATTTTGGGATAGTTGCCAGCTTTTTAAAAAAAGTTTCTAAAAAAGTAATAATTTGGGCAGGAGAAATATTAGCTCCAAAAGAAAAAAAACCACTACAACAACAAATACAAACCCCTCCCTCCCACCAGACAATTAAAGATAATTAATAATGGATTTAAAAAGGAATGCCCTTCTCAGTCTTACTATAATACCCCAGTATAAAGTATCATCGGAAACACACATTGGCTTTATACTGTAATTGAGAGATATCAAAATAGCTTACACTTTAAGAGCTAACTAAGGAGTGAAGTGACTCCAATCCCCTCCTACAGGAACAATGACAAGTGAGGTTCAGGTTGGGAAACAGTCTGTAGATCAACTCAGGTTGTCTCATTCAGCCTTTTCAAGCCAACACGTCACTCGTGATTGATCCCTGCGGTTTGTGTTTGGGGTGATCTTGAGGTAGGCTTGAGGTAGGTTTGTGTTTGGGGTGATCTTGAGGTAGGCTTGAGGTAGGTTCCTGAACATTTCTGCATCCCGGCCACAGGGCATAGCCACAGCGACAGGGGCTTCTACAACAGCAGGCTCACTGAGGGAGAAGGCTGGGATGAGGAACAGGAGTATTGCCACACACTGGCTCCCAGAAGTCCCTAATAGTAGAAGCCGTGGCTCAGACTGAGCAGCCTCTCAAAGAGCATGCTGGGGGAAAATATGAATATAGCCAGCTATGGATAGCATGACTAATCGATGACTACTCGGATGGGTAAGGAAAGTTAGAGAGGTGCAATTCCACATGCATTTTGCATCCTGGGGACGGGGGAGGAGAGAGGGAGGGAAAGAACAAACCACATGTGACGAACATCAGTTATTTCACTTAATACACTCCTGGATGGCACTGAGACATCACAGTGGTGGGAATGGTATAGGAAGCAGAACACGAGGTTTAACCTGTCAGAAGACATTGTCCCTGAGTGGCAGCAGATTTGTCTAATCCTTCTGGGTATCAAAGAGGGGGGAGCTCAAGCCACCATTCCCTTTAATTAGACCACGTAGACTGAGTAATAGTAATTTAATGCCAGAAACAAAACTGGGCTCAAGTCCAAAAGAACAAACAGCTTCTAATAAATAATCATGATCCACTTAAAAATGAATGCTTTTTCTTGATAAAAAAAATAGTCCCTATACCCAAATTAAGACAATTAGGGAAATGAAATTATGTCCCTATCCCTGCCCCCCAAAAGTATCAAGCCCAGCTGGAGTGACTGAGATCTGATCAGTCTGCACAACTGACTTTTTAAAAGTCTCTTTGACAAGACCTTGGTAAGAATTTTATCATCCAAGAAAGGACAGAGGTCTCCAGTGCTTCATCTCACAGAGATCCCCTTTCCTGAGCAATAATATGATGATTCAGGGGAATAAATAATTGATTTTTCAGTTCAGTGACTGATAAATCTGAAAAAAAAAAACATTTGAGGTCAAATTAAACATTGTGTTCAACCTGAAACAAAATGCTTCCGTATTTTCCATCTCAGTTTGTTATATTTGGGAGCATTTTTTTACCTTTTAATTATTTTTAAACAAATTAGCTAAATTTCTAAACAAAACATCTCAAAATGAAAAAAGTCTAAATGTGTCATTTCAGAAAGGTCAAAACAAAGCATTTCAACTTTTTTGATTGATTTATTTATTTTGCCCAAGCTATTCACCAAATTTAACCCAGATTCCCAAATAGCTTTGATTGCCCCAAACCTGCATTTTAGGTTGAATAAATTATTAGACTGAACCTTTTCGCCCAGCTCTTCTGATAACAACTCAGCTACCACTCAGTGATACTGTCCTCACACACTGGAATCGATATTTACCACGATATTTACCTCTGGAATCAACATTTACCTCTGGAATCAATATTTTCCACTGGAATCAATAAATATTTACCACAATATTTACCACATCATTTCCAGAAGAGTTAAAACTCTTTCATGTCCTTCTGCTGCTGAGGTCTTCAGAAGCTCCTCTGGGTCCTGATAGGTTCTCGGACATACCTGTATCTTCTGCAAAATACAACTCAGAGAAATGCCTATTTTCAAGTCTCTAGTTCACCTCAGGATTTTGTTACTTTCATCCCAGTGGTGTTTTTAAAGGGCTGATTAATCTTTTTGGCATTTTTTTTCCAGCCCCACCCAGAAATATTGAGCAGATGCCTCCATTAAAGGCCCTAATCCAGTCAAATGCACTTAATCACATGCTGAATTTTGAATGCACAAATAGTCCCAAAGCAGTGGCTTTTCCCTGGAGCCTGCCAGACTAGCCAAGGGTTTGCAAGTAAAGCCTGATGACTTAAGCCCTAAAAGCAACAAAAGCCACTAATTTCCTACTCTAAAAACCCCATCTCCTTTGCCCCCTCCCCCCTCCACGATGTCTGAATAAACGTAGGAACCAAAGAAAGCGCAGGAAAAAACTCAAGCACAACTCATGCCAGCCTCACTCTCAAACATTCCATCCGTCTCTTGGGATTGTGGGTGAGAGATGAAGGAAGAGCCCTGGAGTCCCTTCTCCCCACCCCTGAGGAAGTGATATGGGAAGGCTAGGCCTTTGAGCTCAAAGAAGGGAAGTTTCCCTACATAGTGGACACTTAGCTGTGCATGGTTCCTCTTAGCAGAGTTTTGGCTGTTCATACACATGGCTTAAGGACCCGACTTGGGCAGGGTGCTGTAGGGTTGCAGGGGACACCCAAATCCTTATACATCCCTTTAAGACATTTGAATGTCTATAGCAGAAACTGACAAATAACCTTTTCTGAAAGTTACTGCATGCTACTGCAGCTTCCTCCAACAATAACTTGGAAATGAAATGTAGATAACCCTTCTTAATTCTAATTACCCTTTATTTTAAACTTAATTACAGTAGTACAAGAGTCTCACAAAATGATAATTACAGTTTATTTAAACACCGATAAGTAAACATTAGGTTTTATTTTCCTACTGTGAAATCTATCTAACCTAATGGGCTGATAATAATGCCACTTAATTGTATGCAATCAAAGAAACTGAGTAACTTCTGTCAGGTACCATAAAATGGCAAGGGCTGCTTTATCAAAAGATATTAACATTTTCCAAGTGCAACTGCTCTTTTTATGAATCATCATTCTTGCCTAGCTTTATTTTGTTTAGACTGAAAGAAAAGGAGAAAAGTTGAAGCCTTTCTAACTCCAGACTGGTCAGAAAGAACATGAGCAAGACTGGGACCCTCATTCATCTGTTTCAGAGTAGCAGCCGTATTAGTCTGTATTCGCAAAAAGAAAAGGAGGACTTGTGGCACCTTAGAAACTAACAAATTTATTAGAGCATAAGCTTTCGTGAGCTACAGCTCACTTCACCTTTTCTTCATTCATCTGTGTGTTCTCCATCTAACATCATGGAACACAAAGGCATTATGCTGGTGTACAACTGGATTAACACTAAGATAAATACAGCTTTGCGCTTGTAGCTTTAGGAGATCCCCAGCTGGTGTGAACCAGCAAAGTCAATGAGGTTATGTTGATTTACACTATCTGAGATCTGGAACATAATTCCTTATCATGGCTGCACTCGTTCTCCATGACTTCTGTACCCTGGGGTTTGGTCTTCATATGGGCAGGTACTTGCCTCAGTCACAATGGAGTGCATCTGGAGAAGTATAATTGCCATCAGCAGAATTACTTCAGATTTACTAGGAATGGAATGACCCCAACTTCACCCGCCTGAAACCCCACTCATGATCAGAGCCAATTACAAGAGGTAGCCCGGGGCATCCCGGGGTGACACACTGCTCTGCTGATCTGGCTGTGGCCCTCCTAGCCCAGCTCCATGAGTCAGCTCACCCCAGCACCGAGTGGGTTGGGGTCCCATGAAACTAGCTCAGCCAACCTGGACATGGTGTCTTCTCTGCTCCACACCACCAATGCCACCAACTCTGTTTCAAGTGCACCTCATTACTCCCTCATCCCCCTCCTCACACATCACAGGGAAAACAAAAACTTGGACAGAGTCCTTGGTCCCCTTAAGACAGCTGTTCACTTACTAGAACAGCACACTTTTCCCTTCCCCTTTACTGGACTCATAGTTCATTAGCAAGCTTTGGGTCACATCTTACAGCCTTTCATCCACAGCTTATTTAGCACATGTTCTTTCACTAGCAATAAATATAATTGCTCATCATATATGCACATCGAATTTAAACAAATTTTAACCAAAAGAACAAAAACTTACCCACAATTCTACCCTCTAATAAAACATCCCAATGAGGCTGGCCAGAGATGTTTCCTCTTTTCACCAACAGAAGGAGGACAGTCTTTTCGTCATGGGGCTTACATTTACTTCAGACAGAAATAGCATTTTGGACAAGTCCTCTTCTGCAATTGTGACCTGGCCAATTTGACTCTTATACTGTGTTGTTCAGCATTACCTTACATATACATACACAAATTATTATGGTTGCTATTTGTATTGTATTTACACAGCACATACTTAAGATAGAACTGATTCTAATAAAATGATTGGACCTGTTAATCTGTCAAATACAAAGAGTTTATACTAACTATAACATAGTATCGTCCATTAAAAATCTTCCCCCGAGTTTCAGATTCACTCATTCTTTACAACTCTATCCAGAAATGCAAAGCTGGCAAGAACACGGTTTCCTAGTGCATTGCTCAGATATGTGCATGTAACTCCTACTGAAGTCAATTGGAAAGGAGCGTACCACGCTCAAAGCAAACTGTAGTCAGTTCTACTACATGGGAGTATGTCATTATCAAAAAATTGATGCATCTAAATAGCCTTTTAGAGAGCAAAAACAATTTGTAAACCTCACATTCCAAGGACCTTACATTTACATCTTTACTGAAACAATGTTTTGCAAGTTTGCACTATGAGAAAGGAAATGTTTGCCAGTGATTTAAGAGGCTGATGCATCCTGCAAGATCAGAGTAAATATTCCTTGAACTATTATACTAACAAGTGAAATAAAAGACTGTGGCTTGGTACATCAGGCCCAAGAAATGTGGTGTCATTTTTATTAATAAGGAACGACCTACGGGTTTTTGCATGTGGATTAAACTGGCAACAATCTTGCAAAGTAATTGTCACAGAGTTGTGCTGGCAATTTGCAGATTTGTTCTGCCTCAATAATAATTTTGATTATTTTTTTCCAAAGACGAGAAAACAAGAGGAGGAGGAAAAAAATCATACAGCAAGGATTATAATTGTATTATTGCGGCATCTGAAATCATTAAACTTACGGCACTGCTATCTGTAGAGGCCTCCGCATGCAAATTATCCTGGAATCTAGGTCACAACAAGCTACAATTTGATTTCTGATTAAATAAGCACAAATTATCATTCCTGTCAAACATTTCATAAAATTGATACCAAACTTAACTAACCTTTACCAATATGGTAAGCAATGTTGAAGCTTAAATGTAGCTAATTACATTATCCATGGGATATGTTAGAGGATTCATTCTTCTCACATCCCATGTTCAAAACTTCAGTCAATCTGAAGATCTTTGGCTTGTATAAGATTTTTAATTATCATGCAAATGGAGAACATAAAGGCCAGATTCTGGAAATGGGACGTCTGGGCCAGATTCTGCTCTATTACACCGGTGCAAATCTGGAGTTGCTGCACTGAAATCAGTGGATTTGCCCCAGCGTTACCAAGAGTAGAATCTAACCTCCCCTTTCAAAGAACTCAGTAAATCTGGAAGGAGATGCAAGAATTCAAAAACTAATGCTATAATTTCATTGTATTACATATTCATTGTGTCTTCAGCTGGTGTAAACTGGTTTAGCTATATAAAAACTTGCAACAGATTTTCTCCCAATAAAATCACATGGGGTTTTTTTTTTCACTCTCTCAAAATGAATGAGTTACATGTTCTTGATTTAACTGGCTCATTAACAGATCATGATTTTTAATGTACAAAATTGTTTAATCGGAAAGACGACAGCCGTGAAACAGCCAGACCCTGTTTCCATCAAAGACAATGGAAGTTTCACGACTGACTTCCATCAAAGCAGGACTGGGCCAGCAGCATAGCTAAAAATGTTTTTAATTTACAGAAACGCACATGCAGAGGTGAGGAGCGGTTTTGCCATGTGCGTGAAGTTAGCATGACCACATCATTTAATTTACTTAGCGTCATCAGATTTGAAGAAGCTAAAAAAGTATTAATGAGTCTTTTCATCCACATTTGATGTACGTGCTTGTGTGTCCAGGCAAGGCTGTGATACCCTCACTTATGCTGGATGGTATCTTACTCCAGGAGTAGTTCTACTGAAGTCAATGGGCCAGACCCGCAGGTGATGTAGATCTGCCTGGCTCCTTCGAAATCAATGGAGTTCCACTAATTTACACCAAATAAAAAGTGGCCCAAATGAAACTACTCATGGAATAGGCCATGAGTAAGGGATTCAGAATCAGGCCCTATATATATATATATATATATATATGTATTAGCATAATGGTGCTGCTGCCCTGATGGAGATACAAAAGGGGTGAAATCCTGACCCCATTAAAATCAATGAGCGCTAGGCCACTGATTTCAGTGGGGCAAGGACTTTACCCAAACAGCATTGATCAGCAAAAGCTCAGGAAGCGTACAGAGAGAACAGTGGGCAAAGCGCGAATGGCTGAATGTTAGTGTACGTTTCAAATACAGCGGTTGGGACGCACCCTTTTCCTAAAGTCTAATTCTCCTTCGGCAATGTGCCCAGCACCAGTCCCAGTAGCATGCTGATAGGCACTCTCTCTACCTCTGTACTAACCAAGACCACTATCTCAGGTGGGCCTGGCAGCAGCAAGGGCCGGGTTCAATATCTAGGGGTTCCTCTTAACAATAAAACACAGTAACCTGGGAAATTTTAATACCCCCCTGCGTGCCTCTAAGAGGCAATATTATCCCACTCGCAAGCATGGAGTCTATGTACCACAAAGGAGAACTTCTATTAGAAGGGAAAGGGAACCCAGCATTAATTTGGGAAAACACCACAAGCGCATTCAAAAGCATGGGATCATAAGCAAACCCAACCCCACAGTGCTTGGGCAGTGTCCTTTCCCTCAGTTTCCCTCCCTGTAGTGGGAAAGTCTGATGAGCGAATGCCCCTTAAACACATCATTCCCCTCTCCCTCCACTGCACCCCACTCACAGTCAGCTGTTCTTGCTTAGCAAAGACCCACAGCTCAGAGTGGCATTTACGGGGTTCCTCCCCCACCTCCGGCAGGGGCACTGAGCACACTGCCGTACTGTTGCCCCTGCAACGGGCTCACAGCTGCTGCAGTGTCTCTGCTGTTGCTGGCCACTGCTTCCTGCTCCCATGACATCACGTTCTGAGGTTCTGCCACTTAACCCGGCCCCCCGGGATTTCAGCAGGTCGTGGGGAACCACAGAGCCAAGGCAGTTTCTGGGTTGCCATGCATGGTTCCTACACAAGGTCTAGAGCTTACCCCCGAGACCTGCTCAGCAGTAGTGTCAGCTGTAGGAATCACCGACTGGAAATAAGGACTCTCAGTTGACTCTAATCAGCTCAATCATTAAATGCTGAAGTGGGGTATTTCAAGTGATGTCTAGGGCTCTTTGGGCAGACTCCGTGCCACCCCAGTAGAAACACCTCTCCCCATTCGCTCTCCTCTTCACTGGCATCCCCACCCCTCCTTAGCAAGGGAGGTTCAGTTTAGGGTGTCCCTCTCAATTCGGTCAGGCTAAGCACAGTTCTCCTGCCCTTATACAGTACATAAGTAAAGATGTACTCATACAGTAAAGATGACAACATTTCTTTACCCGTACATTCAAATTAAAAAAAAAAACATTATTAAAGCTAATGCTAAAAATATCTAATACACAGGTGAAGGAAAGAGGGTCTGTACATCTGGGTATAGTGCTTAAAGTATCCAAAAGTACAAAGGTTGGTTTAAAAGTCATAAAATACACCTAGTATATAATCTGCAATAATCCAAATTCAGGTTAATACATTTAACGATACAGTTAAAATATTAGCATCCAAATATCTGAGTATATCACTCATGAAAAGTTATACCAAGCATAGCTTGTGGGAAGCAAATATAGCAATGAATATAGATTGCCCCTCAGTCATTGAGAATTTAGGATCGGTTGTCCCTCAGTAAATACAATCCATTAGAGAAATATTTCAGTTACTTTCCCTACTTTGCTTCTCAAATGTACTCCAGCTCATCTCTCTGGTATTGCTGATGTCTGGTGATGAAGTGATTTGTAACCCAAAACCAGCCAAAATCGGTGATTTTAACAAAGCAGCTCCATCTGCTGTGTACCTAGGCAGAGTAGGTGTGTCGATGCAAACACAGTCAGCTCCTGCAGTCTTTTACCCCAGCTCATCACTAGATGTCAGGGGAGAGCTCATTCAGACCCTGCTTACATCAGTGTGGATCCCAGGGGAAATCTTCCAGGATACACAACTCCTGTTCATGACAAAGGTTATGAAGAATTTGGTGGTGTTATTTGAATCCATAAATAGCATCAGAAAAACAAAAATGAGGAAATGTACTGAATACTGCTGGCTCTCCACTGACTTGATCCTTATGGCATCATTTACATCAGCAAAAAGTGGGCGCCAAATGCCACTAAATCAAAAAGGTGATGCCCGAAGAGTTGCATTTACACCAAGGCCACTTTACACTGCAATTAGCATTAGGTCTGTACTGGTTTTACTCATTTTGCACTGGCATACATGACTACAAGAGGGGGAAAGCAGTGGCAAATCAGTCCCTGATTCCTGTAATTCAGGTTCCGTGCCCAACCCCTTACATGCTCAGTCACAACATGGTTCTGAACTGCTCAGATAGTTTGCAACAGAGTAACAGGAATGGTCTGCTACCTCCCCAGGGAGCTAATGCGCTGGGGGCCTGGTGTCCTCAGCCCCTGCCAGCCAGGGAGGACTCTGCCGAGAAACTTCCACCTCAGAACCTCAAACCAGCAGCTGTTCATCTCAAGGGGAGTTTCTTTGCTCACCTAAAACACAGGCTAGGTTTGCAGGAAGGTTTTCAAAACTTTCAGTGACCTGAGTTAAATTTTATGAGAAGTTGGGCTGAGATGTGGCTTTGGGTAGAAGCCTTGCAGAACAAGGGGTTTCACATGCAAGGCATTTTGTGGTTCACTGAAATTCAAAACAGAAAGCAAAACCCAGTGGGTGAACACCATATGCAATCTGGAAAAGAAAGTGATGCATGAACTGCCTCTGAAGCAAAACTAGGATCCCTCGCTGCACAGCTGCTGCCCCAACAGTCTAGCCTAGGGTCAATATTTCACATGAACCATGCAATTAATCTCTAATGGAGCAGGGTGAAACATGCATATCACACTTCAAGCCCATTTAAACTGAGCCTCAGGTCCCTTCAGTGTATTTGGGAATAAGAGACTAACATAAACTGGGGACTACTTTCTGGGGCATGGGTAGAGAGAAGTCCAACGGGGAGATATACCACAAACCACTACTTTGGAGATTTTTAAGAACAAGGTAGACGAACAGCACTCAGGGATGGTCTGAGTAGAATTAATCTTGCCACCGCGTGGGGAGGCGGGACTAAATGAGTTCCAGCCCTACATTTCTATGGCTCTATGATTGATCCACAAGGGTTCATTTGCATCCAGTTTCTGCAAAACCAAACAGTAGGTCTCAGCCCTTTTATGAACCCAACCGTGCAAGGTTCGCACAGGTCATTGCCTGATTCTCCACTTGTGTAATCATTTAGAGTCGTGCAAATGTAACTAGGTGTAAATGAATACACAAGGTGCCAGGCAGCAAAGAATCAGAGCCCTGATAAATCGGCATGACGAATGCAGATGATAGCAGACCAGTCTGCAATCACTTTATGGCAACGTTTGGAACCGGTCACCATTTTCCCATCTAATTCCCCTCCTCTGCCCCATAGACTGCCTTGTTGGTAAAACGTAATTGATGGTAGAAAAAAATCCCATTGTCATCAACAAATTTCAAAGTATTTTTGAAAACCCCAAATATAAGGGAGGCAGCAGTATAGCCTAGCACTTGGGACATCTGGATTTTTGTTCATGGCTCTATAGAATCATAGAATATCAGGGTTTGAAGAGACCCCAGGAGGTCATCTAGTCCAACCCCCTGCTCAAAGCAGGACCAATCCCCAATATTTGCTCCCGATCCCTAACTGGCCCTCTCAAGGATTGAACTCACAACCCTCGGTTTAGCAGGCCAGTGCTCAAACCACTGAGCTATCCCTTGGCCTTGGGAAAATTACCTCCTTTTCTGTGTGTCAGTTTCTCTAAAATGGGGGTACCGATACTGAGCTCCTTTGTAAAGTGATTTAAAATGTACTGATGAAAAGTACTATATAAGAGCTGGATATTATTAGTCATAATAATGGTGTGGGGTTTCAGTTGTTTAGTGAAAACTTCAAAAGCACAGAGGAACTATTTCAATGAAAACAAAACATTTTAATTTCATCGACTTGTTTGTGTGTGGGTAGTAATGGGTAGTCAACTTTGTCTGGCCTCTTCTCCCATGGTACCAGTACTTGCAAGTCAGGCATCATGTTTCTCATCTTTCTGGAAAAGATGGTTTATACAGAAAGTTAACTTTAATAGAATCAATGTCATCTGATCAGGCAGAGGACACACAAAAAATTATAATTACTTTATATCAATCTTTGCAGACACCTTTCCTAAGGAAAAATATTTTCATATACGACATGCTGGGGAAAGGATCTGGATAGACAGGATACCCCAGTAAAAGGGGATTTGGTATGGAAAAGAGAGCCAGCAACTTCAGTCTGTAGGAAAATGTCTTTAAGATACTGTTTCAATGGTACCTTACACCAGTCAGATTAAAAAATAGATTAAAAATAAGAAGATAAAATAAGATCAAAATATAAATGGTGGTGCAATTGCAGGGGAAGGAGATTTTATGTATATATGGCAGATGTGTCCAGTCATAAGAGAATACTGGCGTGCAATTCATAACCAAACAACAACAAATTGTTGGATATTTATTACCAAATTATTCTTTGGTAATCCTTGGGCTTTCTAGAGGAAACGGCCACACAACAAGCAATGAAGAATTAATCTCTTATCTATTAGCAGCTGCTCAGCTACTGAGAGCCTCCCACTGATAAGCAAAAAATATTCCAACTGTACAGGAATGGTTTGAAAATGTAGGAAGTCGTTATGAAAAAGTTAACAAACCAATTACCATATGCAAAATAGACTGAGCATAGATAGGTACTTAGACATTTGGTTATCTTTTATTCAATGCTCAGACAAAGGACTTTCACTGTGCAAAAAACCCAGCCCATCTGTCCATTTTTTTTTAATATTAATATTTTATAGATATGCCTGGTCTGTTAAATATGTAGTCAGAGATTTTACTCAGTGTGATAAAATCACTAGAAGCAACAGTCATGGGTGTTGTAATGATGCTTACTCTGTAATACGGTAACACCCTGTTAAACAGAGTGATCTGATGACTGTATTCCTGTATGTTTCTCGAAACAAAAGCTCACTATTGTGATGATTGTTTTGTCTCTGATATTTACATGGCAAGGATTTGCAAACCTGTTCATACTTCCTAAATACATAAAATAGTTATTCAATAGTATTAATAATATTCAAAAATAGTGAAACAAACACTTTACAAAGTATATGTCAACAGTGAAGCAAAATAGTCCTAGTACCCATCTAGCCATAGATGCTTGCAGTCATCTCATTCCCTGCACATTTTGGGCCTGATTCAGTCATCCCTGGGACTGGTCCCATTCAAAACGCCCTGCGATCGATCCCTTCTCTTTTCTCACTAATCTATTGAGTTAGATGGCGACACTCGTTATCTTGTTTAGCGCACAGCTCACCTTGGATCTGCAGAAATTGTTTCCTTTGTTCCTACCCTCCGCTCTATCTCCGCATCACCCATTCAATGCCATATTAAATTATTCATGAATGAAATAACAGTTTCCAGCATTAATAATTTACAGCTACACCAAGCGGGCATGTAAAGTAAAATGCAACTGATAAGGGAATCTGAGCTTTAGCAGCTTTTATGATACTCATTCATCTCGTATTTTCCATCATTAATCTGATGCTTTGCTGTGTAGAAGAGCTGCTCAGCGACAGGCAGATTTCCCCACTGACACCCATCTGAAATGGAGGTTTGATACATGTAAATGGGATACACATTTACTGAAGGGCTGGTGTCTGATCCTGCAAATTCTTACTCTCAGGAGGAGTCACATTGACTTAAAAGGGGCTACTCGTGTAAGGGGTTACTTATACCCACAAGAGTTTGAAAGGCTGGGCCCCTATCATGTATGTAATAATAATATCATTAATTACTAATTTCTTATTGAGCCTAATTTACAATCTCACTGCTTCCCTTGGCAGGAAAATTATCTAGATTTTCATTTTTGAGAGATCTGCAATCATTAAGCCTACTAAGAAGCTCACCAGACATCTGTAATTCATCTGGGAAGTGCTTAGATACTGCAGTGAGAGGGGCTAGGAAATCCCCTAAGATAGAGACCAAACAGAGTCACAGTTAGCTAAAATTTTATTTAACCTACTCTTGATCTTTGCATTGCCTTGTCTTGGCACTTCCAGTAACCCAGGAGGAAAATCAGCAACATCCTGCATAAGCACCCTTGCTTAAAGTCATCAAGACCAGGAAATTCGAAAGCTTATTGAAAACCACTGCAAGTTTTTAGGAAAATCTACTTTAGACTAATTATCTGATTTTTAGAAGCTACTTTCCCCAGGAATCCATTTCGAACCAACAGGGTGGCATATGAATACTCCAGATACATAAATCCAGAGGCACCTCTCTCTCCCTCCAACTCTTCTCTGATGAAGAGAAGTAGTGATTGGTGTTGCTTCTAATGTAGATAACTCTGGTTTATCACATAGAAGTGTATAACTTGGATCATCAAGAATTCCTTTGTTTGATCCTAAACTACATGATATTGAGCTCATTGGTTCTATATTAGACACTTGATCTTGTGATGCGTTGTGCATTCATAATACCCACTGAAATCAAAAGAAGTTATGCACTCAGGACTACATCCTCAGTTGCTTACAGGTGGCACTGCAGCTTCTTCTGGAGTTTTTGCAACATGCTGCAAATTGCTTCCCGGGAAAATTAAGAAGATTATTCCAAACTGATCTCTCCATTGTTTAATTATTACAGGCAACAAAGCAGTCAACTACACCGAGTTGTATGCAGGCAAACAACAGAGAAAAAGTTAATGACTCACTCCTGATTGAGTCAGCCTCTTTTAACCTGACAGTATCTACTCTTATCACCTGCAAATTTCCTCTCTGACTGGCTGCAAATTGCTTCCTAATCTTAACCCTGTTTGATAAACTAGAACATCTTCCTGTTTGGGGCAGGCCATTTCCTTCTGGGTCCAGCTGAGGAGCCTGCTGCCTTGTAGAATCCGATTTTGCCAGGCACCACAATCAAGCTCTTTGCCAATATGTTAAAGAAACCAGAACCAACATCTAAACCCCACTAAAACTATGTTCAATAAGGGGAGTTACAGAGCAGTAAAAGCAAAGAATTTGCTCTAGGGCATTGCCACAGCATCCTTCACGCTGTTGCCTCACTCTTAGATGACAGAGAAACTAACAGTGGGGCTCAGGCAATGTAACGAAATACTTCAGTGCAGTATATTCTCCAGTAGAACCAGGTAATTTCCCTTTTTGATGATATTACATTTTTATGGATGGTCCATTAGCGTGTAACACTCCAGTCGAATCGCCGCCGTGGGACGTGGACGGCCGCCCCATTCGAAACGCCGCCCCAAGCACCTGCTTGGAAAGCTGGTGCCTGGAGCCAGCCCTGGTTCATGGTGCTGTATACATTCAGAACAGACACAACTCTGCCCTGAGGAACATATAACCATACCACCACACTCTGAAAACAGCTCAGCACCAAACCGCTCCCATCAAGGAGACTCTACTAGGTGCTGCTCAGCACTTTTAAAAAGTCTGTTCACTTGATTTAAGGTTCCTGAATGGAAGCAGAGTCTTTGGGCGATCTGGCCCATAGAGTCCTAATCTCCTTGGATTGTATGGCAGTCCTGACTGGCTGAATGTATGTATTTTATTTTTTCCCCAAGTAACCTTCTACCTACTCTTTCTCAATAGTTATTACAGGGTCTTCCTCACTTCCTAATTTTCAAACTTCTGATTTTTCTTACAGAAGAAAGCTAATCTCAGTGATTTTCATGTCATAGCTTCTCCTCATTTACTAACAGCCCCATTTGCTCTGTGTTTCTTTCCTTCAGATGCACACACCGATATTTATCTGACCGTCATCACCATAGTAGCCGAGCATCTGTGGATTTGCCCTCACAACACACCTTTGAGGAAGGGAAATACATTTTGCAGACTGGGGACTAAGAGACTGCATAGTTTTAGAGCCAGAGCCAAAGAGGAGCCTTAGACGTTGCAATGCTGAACAATGCAATCTCTAACTCAGGGATCGGCAACCTTTGGCATGCGGCCCGCCAGGGTAAGCCCCTGGGCAGGCCGGGCCGGTTCTATATTAGGCACTTGATCTTGTGATGCGTTGTGCATTCATAATACCCACTGAAATCAAAAGAAGTTATGCACTCAGGACTACATCCTCAGTTGCTTACAGGTGGCACTGCAGCTTCTTCTGGAGTTTTCACAACATGCTGCAAATTGCTTCCCGGGAAAATTAAGAAGACTCTAGTTCTATCCCCATCCTTGCTGGGTGATCTAGCTAAGTCACTTCACCTCCCTGTGTTTCAGTTTTTCCCCCTGTGAAAAGGTATAATTATATTTACCTCCCTCGGGAAAGTGCTTTGAGATCAACTGTTGAAAATGCTATTTGGTTAATTCCCTTTTCCATTTACTGTATTTTTTGTTGTTGTTTAAATGTGAGATCTTTCAGCACTCCCAGAAACTAACACTCTGTGGGGCTGCAATCTGATACACACATCAGGGATGTTTTGGAGATAACAAAATAAATTCTGCCATTATGCAACAGGGGCAGACTCCAGGAACCATTAAACATTTCTTCCAAGTCTACTTTGTCAGTAACCACTTGTCAGTGCTTTCTCTCTAGCACATTTCATGACTAATAAACCATTAAAATATCAGGTGTACAACATAATATAACAGGTGACATGATCATGGACGCCAAGTACCTACACAGGGGACAGTAGAGGGCTCTTCAGCCTAGTAGTTAGGGGCATAACAAGATCCAATGGCTGGAAGCTGAAGTGAAAAAAAAAAACATACACTGAAATATGGCACTTTTTTCGGTGCAAATTTTTAGCAGTGAGGTAATAAACCACTGGAACAATTATTCCATGCCTGTGGTGGATTCTCCATTACTTGAAATGCTTAGATCAAGACTGGGTATTTTTTTAAACCATCTGCTGTAGCTCAACTACCAGTTAATGGGCTCGATGCAGAAATCATTAGGTGAGATTTCATGACCTGTATTATACAGAAGGTCCAATTAGACAACCCTTCTAGCCTTAAAATCTGTGCAAAATTTCAGTTTTGAAATAGCCCACTTATTTGTGCTTGTTTAATTAATTCAGATTTTGATAAAGTTTGATATCAAAGACGTAAGTGCTTAGGGTTTTGTTTTGTTTTTTATTAAGATGTGAATACTTTCTACAACATCATTGTAGGGAGAATAAATTGTTTACCACTGTACTTCCTTCTGCTTTCCCTATTTTTTCCAGAATTGCCACCACTGAAAAACTGACCTTATTCAATGATTCTTAAGGTATTAACTATTTGTATTCAAGCACCATCTAGAGGCCCCAGCTGAGATTGTGCTAGGAGCTGTAGAAACAAGAGAAAATCTTTGCCCCAAAGACCTTACAGTCTAATTAGGCAAGACAGAGGACGGGAGACAAAACAGAGCACAGGGAGGTAAAAGATGTTTGCTCAAGAGTGGAAGAGTGAAAATAGAACCCCCTCACTAAAGTCCCCTCCACTGGGCCACAGAATCTAATAAAGAGGCTCTATCCTTAAGACGGAAGAATCCCATGCACGGCTACAGACTAGGGACCGAATGGCTCGGCAGCAGTTCTGCAGAAAAGGACCTAGGGGTGACAGTGGACGAGAAGCTGGATATGAGTCAACAGTGTGCCCTTCTTGCCAAGAAGGCCAATGGCATTTTGGGATGTATAAGTAGGGGCATTGCAAGCAGATCGAGGGATGTGATCGTTCCCCTCTATTCAACACTGGTGAGGCCTCATCTGGAGTACTGTGTCCCGTTTTGGGCCCCACACTACAAGAAGGAGGTGGAAAAATTGGAAAGAGTCCAGCGGAGGGCAACAAAAATGATTAGGGGACTGAAACACATGACTTATGAGGAGAGACTGAGGGAACTGGGATTGTTTAGTCTGCAGAAGAGAAGAATGAGGGGGGATTTGATAGCTGCTTTCAACTACCTGAAAGGGGGTTCCAAAGAGGATGGATCTAGACTGTTCTCCGTGGTAGCAGATGACAGAACGAGGAGCAATGGTCTCAAGTTGCAGTGGGGTAGGTTTAGGTTGGATATTAGGAAAAGCTTTTTCACTAGGAGGGTGGTGAAACACTGGAATGTGTTACCTAGGGAGGTGGTGGAATCTCCTTCCTTAAAAGTTTTTAAGGTCAGGCTTGACAAAGCCCTGGCTGGGATGATTTAATTGGGGATTGGTCCTGCTTTGAGCAGGGGGATGGACTAGATGACCTCCTGAGGTCCCTTCCAACCCTGATATTCTATAATTCTATGATCCTAAAGCAGGTGTTTGTTTATTTTCCATTTCATGTTTTCTTCACAATGGGCCCTTTTAAATTATGTTGATAATTGTTGTATGGTATCCAAACACAGTCGTTCATAAGAAGACACTGTCGGTGAGATTCTCAGCTGGCGTAGACTGTTGCCGACAGCTCCATTGACGTCAATGGAGCTACACCAATTTACACCAGCTGAGAATCTGATTCTATGTATTGATTGTGACATGGGTAAGGGATTTTCAGTGAAAATTAACGGTTGGCACTTAATAGCTACAACTCTCATTTTGCTTTTAATTAGGTATTAGATGTATTACCAATCAAAATTTATTACAGAAAATATGCAATCTAATTCAGCATATAAAAACTGGAAAGTTTTACTAGCCTTTCAGGAAAGAAAATACAGGCAATATTTTTGCACAAAATTCACTTGATCCTCCAGGACTTTGAAAGCAAAGAAAGAAAAGATTAGGTTAGGCAATTTATGGTGTTTTAGGAGGAACAAGTAAATGAGTTTTCATATGAATTCATTAAAAAATCTACCCTTTGCCCCCAGCTTGGTCCAGGATCCAGAGGGCAGAGGTACTGCAGTAATTGGATTTTGTGTGGGCAGCATATGCTTTTTAATGAAGCTACACTGCACACACTTTAATGCAACCAAAGTTGGAGTATTTTGATTAGTCTTTATTTTGTCAATTTTTTCAATACTTCCGTTAGACAGTTGCAAAGGGCTTTAACAAAAATGTTAGACCCACAATTGGAAAAATAAGTGTTTTGTGTTTCTTATTTCTGCAAAGGGCTCAATCCTTCCTGAGACCTGACAAATACATGGAAACTGTGTCATACCTCTAAGAAAGACTTTAACAGCCTTCCTCTAATCACAGGTATATGGAATGAAAATTTACTTTATTCTTGTGTCTGTTAATTATGTCAAGTCTTTGGAACAGGCGGAGACCTGTCACAGTCCCTGATTCAGCAAAGTACTTAACCATTCATTTAAGTCTCATTGAAGTGAATAGGACCTAACATACTACTTAAAATGAAACATGATGTTTTATTGCACCAGGGCCTCAGTCTCTGATCATGCAAACAGCTCAGCATGGACATACTGACTTCAATGGGGCTCGACCTACTTGCAGGGGTTTGTCACTGTAGGAACTCAGATATGAAATTGCAGAACAGCTATCTGTGGCATGTATCCTACCATTTATCAGCCTCTGCACCAGATAACTGGAGGGTAGCTAATGTAACACTGATTTAAAAAAAAAAAGAAAGGCTACAGAGGCGATCCTGGCAATTACATTCCAGTAAGTCTAACTCCAGTACCAAGCAAACTGGTTGAATCTATAGTAAAGAACAGAATTATCAGACTTGTAGATGAACATGATTTGTTGTGGAAGAGTCACAGTAACATTTGTAAAGGGAAATCATGCCTCACCAATCTATTAGAATTCTTCAACGGTATCAACAAACATGTAGATATGGGTGATCCAGTGGATATAGCGTACTTGGATTTTCAGAAAGCCTTTGACAAGGTCCCTCACCAAAGGCTCTTCAGCAAAGTAATCAGTCGTGGGATAAGAGGGAAGCTCCTTTCATGGATCAGGAACTGGTAAAAAGACAGGAAACAAAGGGTAGGAATAAATGGTCAGTTTTCAGAATGGAGAGAGGCAAATAATGGGGTCTTCCAAGGATCCATATGAGGACAAATGCTGTCCAACATATTCATAAATGACCTGGAAAAAAGGGAAAACAGTCAGGTGGCAAAGTTTTCAAACAATAAAATATTACTGAAGATAGTTTAGTCTAAAGATGACTGGGAAGAATTGCCAGCCACTCTCACAAAACTGGGTGACCGGACAACAAAATGGCAGATGCAATTCAATGTTGATAAATGCAAAGTAATGTGCATTGGAAAAATAATCCCTTCTCTCTCTCTCTCTCGATATATATATATACTGATGAGTTCTATATTAGCTGTTACCGTTCAAGAAAGATCTCAGAGTCATCATGGATAGTTCTCTGAAAACGTCTATTCCATGTGCAGCAGCAGTCAAAAAAGCGAACAGGATGTTAAGACCCACTAGGAAAGAGATAGATAATAGACCAGAAAATATCATAATGCCATTATATAAATCCATGGTACGCCCACACCTTAAATACTGCTTACAGGTTGCCCCATCTCAAAAATGATATATTAGAATTGAAAAAAGTACAGAGAAGGGCAACAAAAATGATTAGGGGCATGGAACAGCTTTCCTATGGGGAGAGATTAAGAAGACTGGGACTATTCATTTTAGAAGAGACAACTAACTGGGGATATGATAGATCTGTATAAAATCTTGAATGGAGTGGAGAAAGTGAATGAGGAAGTGTTATTTACCACCTCACATAACACAAGAACCAGGGGTCACCCAATGAAATTAATAGGCAGCAGGTTTAAAACAAATATGAGGAAGTATTTCTTCACACAGTGCAGTCAACCTGTGGAACTCATTGCCAGGGGATGTAGTGTAGGCCAAAAGTATAACAGGGATTAGAAAATAGTAAGAGAAAAAAACATTTCAGAGATGCACCCATTAATTTATTAGTGTACAGTAACTCCTCACATAACGTTGTAGTTATATTCCTGAAAAATGCTACTTTAAGTGAAACGATGTTAAGCGAATCCAATTTCCCCAAAAGGATGAATGTAAATGGGGTGGGGGTTAGGTTCCAGGGAATTTTTTTTTTGCCACACAGTACAGTACTATAGTTGGGAGGTGCCTTACCCCACTCAGGCACAGCCCACTGGCACTGGAGACAAGGAGGCAGGCAAGGAGGCTGAAGGTGTTGTAGGCTAGGAGAAGCACGTTGCGCAGCAGCAGCGGCAGCTTCCCCTACTCTGCAAGCACCAGGGGCCAGGGGCTCAACCCTTGGGCCACCTGCTCCACCTCTTCCCCCAAGCCCCCACCCTTAAGCCACCTCTTTTTCCCCTCCTCCTCCCCCTTTACTCAGCATGCCGCATCCTCACTCCTGCCCCCTCCCTCCTGCCCATGGCAATCAGCTGGTTTGTGGCATTTGGGAGGCAGGGGAGGGAGGGGGAGCCTGCGCGCTGAGTCCTTGCTCCTCTCCCCTCCCTCCTGAACACTGCAACCCAGCTGATTGCCACGGGCAGGAGGCAGGGGGAAGAGGGGGAAGGTGCTGATCCACGGGGTCTGCCAGTGGGTGGGAGGTGCTGGGGTGGGGGGCGTAGGGGAGCTGATGGGGGGGGCTGCTAGCTGTGGACAAAGCAGGCAGCCAAACGACGTTATAGCGAAGCATTGCACAACTTTAAATGGAGCATATTCTGTAATTGAGCAGGGATGTAAGATTGAAACAACGTGAAGTGAGAGGGCATTAAGTGGGGAGTTACTGTATATTATATATCTGCCATTGTCTGAGGGCATGACCCATAGAGTCACAGATTCCAAGGTCAAAGGGACTGTTGTGATCAAAGATGGTCAGAATTACTGGAAGAAGTTTTGAAAAATTCCAGAATGGCAAAAGGAATAAAAAAAGAACTCAACCTTAACGATAGCAGAGTTCCCACTATGCTATGACGAAAAATTGAAAGGGAGAAAAATGTGGACATCATTCATTTTGTTATATTCAGTGAAAAAGGGGGTGGGGGACCAAAAAGAAAAAAAAAATGAATTTTCAGAATTTCAATTTTTGTGAAAAAAATTGTGAAAAAAATTCTAAAAGCCCAAACTAATTTCTTTACAGAATGAAAATGATTGTGGGGCTTTTTGGTGTGTGTGGGGGGGAGGGAATAGTTTTTCTTTCTTTCAACCATCTCTAGCCTAAGTAAAATTTATTTTCATTCAAAAGAAAATTAATTGAAATTCTTATCAGGGTATCCTCCTCCCAGTGTTGCCGACTGGGCAGTCAGGCCTAGTGGTGGAAGTGAGAGTTCAGCCTACCAGTTAGACTGTTGGTACTAGGGTTATAAGTGATTAAGCTGCAAGGTCGATTCCTAGGAGGTACAGTAAATCAATGAACTGGGACTTTGGTCAGATACTATGTTTGTGTCGAATCCATGAAAGTGAAAGACATTATCTTCAAACACACAGGCTGTTTCCTGGGTGGTGGGGAGACACTGTCTAAAACACACTATCTTTGAGAGATGATCAGCTATTACTAGAAGTGTGGTCTAACTTTGGGAGTGGTATAGTTCCATGACAAAGTCCATCAACATGATGGCCCACGGATGGGGTGGAACGGTCAATGGCTGAAGGAGACAGCGATCTTGCACGGAGGGTTTTGGTCCAGACACAGGTCATGGGACCGGACATAGTTGCTACTGAAGCGTGGAGGGCTGGCCACCAGCAGCTCCTCAATACCAGGGCCTTGGTCTTGAATAGACTGAAGTGACCCACCAGAGGAGCATTATGACAGATTCGTAGAATTGCAGCCTCGGTTGGTCACTGGGTTCTAGTACAGAACTGCTTCTCAGAGGGTGAAGATCAAAGCAATCTGGGGGTTGGCATGGTCTAGAACTTGGAAGATCTGAACTGAGAAGAGATCATTAGATCTCTCCGTGGAGCACCAATGGAGGGTAGCAGGTTGCAAACAGTGGTGCCAGAGATTAAATTTGATGGTTTGAGGATTGTGGATGTTGTCTCTTGGCAAGGTTCACAATATTCCCTCTTTCAAGATAATGCATCTGCCTTCCCATTCCTGTTCCTGGGATTGTACAGCACCACAAAGTTGAATCGTGAAGAGGAACCAGTGGGTCACTGATTTAGGTGCCAAGCAGACTTCAGAAGTTCCAGGTTTTTGTGATCAGTGAGGACTTGGATTGTGAATCTGGCACCCTCCAGGAGATGCCACCATTCCTCAAAGGTTGTTATGATGGGCAATGGATCTTTACTGAGGATGCCATAGTTTTGCTCCACTGGGCTGAGCTTGTGCAAGTAAACAGTGCTAGGGTGAAGGGGACCATTGGAGGCTGCCGTTGGGGAGAGGACTGCTCTCATCATAAAGTTTGAGGCATCTGCTTCTACCACAAATGGTCAGCCTGGTAAGGGTGAACCAAAATTGGCACTGTGATGAATTTCTGTGTTTGGAGCTCAAAAGCCACTTGCACCTCTGAGGTGCAAGAAGAGGACGGGAGGCATGGGTAGGCCTTATGCATGCATTCCAGATCCTGAAGCAGGGTTCATGGTGGAGGGGTGGGAGATTGGGGCATTGTCATGGCTCAAGGGGCTGTGCCATGTTCACGGTGCTGCTCAGCAAGGAGGTTGTCTATTCTGATAAATAGGTCAATCAGGTTGTTGAGGTGGGGCGGTGGCTCGACCCAAGCCAGTTTGTCCTTTATATCATCACTCAGGCTAGTCCAAAACTACAGCACTGTGCAGCCTCGTTCCACTCTGCCCGTGGAGAAGCAACGGAATTTGGCTGCGTATTGGAGAGCAGATCAGTGCCCTCACTGTAGCGTTTAGGTGCAGTGGGGATCCCTGAAGATAACTGCCATGGCCTGAATGAACTGCTCCAACTGGCCCAGGATGGGGCTGGACTGTTCCAAGAGCAAGGAGACCCAGGCCAAGGCCTCCCCGCAGTGAGCAGACTAATGATGAGCCATACTCAAGCCTAGTCTGTGGGAAATGATTTGGGGTGTAGCAAGAAGAAGGGTTAGAACTGGCTTAGGAAACTTCTGAACCAACCACAGTCCTCACTACATTTGTCTGGGAGCAGGACCTTCAGCTCCTGGGGGATAAGAGAAGGAGCCAACAAAGACGCCCGGGCTCATAGGTGCACATTCTGCACCTGCAAGCTTTGTGCAATCCTTACCAGCTCTGCCAGGGAAGCCTTGGCATGAGTGGGGTCCATGCTAGTGAGGTGGGCCACCAGCCTTTGTATTCGGGCTACTTGAACTGTTGATGATGGGGCGAGATGTGCTCAGGCCAAGTGATGAAGGAGAGAGTTCAGCCTTCTGGTTAGAACTTGGTCCAGGGTGGGCAGAGTCCAGGAAATGAGTTGAGGGTCCATACTGGAGGGACAGAAGCCAAATGCTAGAGCCTGAAGGTTAAGCCAGAGTCGTAAGCCAAAGACAGAGATGGTGATCAAGACCCAAAGAGAACAGGGGCTGGAGCAAGCGGGAGCCAGGACTGGAGCAAGGGCAAGCACAGCTGTGGGCAGGGTCAGCATTGAGCAGCTGCTGATCTGCTGCGGGGGCCAGACTTATAAGCAGAGCTGCTAAACCAGCAACATAGGTCTGTGGCCATTGACTACAGTGAGTGTATGATCACGCCCCTGGACAGCCAGGTAGGACCAGGTCTACATTATAATGTTTTGCCAGCATAGTTATGTCAGTCAGGCATGTGAAAAAAAAGAATCCCTACCTCCAGCCAACATAGCTGTGCTGGCAAAACCCCTATGCTGACAACTTACTTCTGTCAGCACAGCTAATACTGTTCGAGGAGGTGATGATACTATGCTAAAAGAAGAACTCTTTCTCTCTCTGCATATGCTGTGTCTACACTAGGGGCCTCAGTCAGTATAGTTCTACCGGTACAGCTGTATCAGCAAAGAATGTGAGTGTAAACTAGCCCTAGATCTTTACACATACTCAAAATCCCATACTAAATTGTAACCACTAAATGTAATACCAGATTGCAACAACAGAAAATGTCCCTTTTATTTGTAAATCTCCTACAGATCTAATTCAGCTGACAGAACCCCTAAATCCTGTGCAGTTTGTACTGTTATTGAAACCCCATATATATTTATAACATTATAATTCAGTCAGCATTTTTGTCCTGTGTGTATTCCTATATTTATGTGATATATATGTGTGTGTGTGTGTGTGTGTGTGTGTGTACAGTACATTATCTTGTTTCTAGATTTAATTCTCGAGGTAAAGGGTTGTTATTAAAACCAGTTTCAAACTAATCCACAGATTCATCAACAATTTGCATTAGTTAATGATGCTTAACAGACAGAATGATTGCGGTCCAGAATCCTTCTAAAAGGGAAAACAAACATCTAAATTATAACTTCATAACATCTGCTTCCTCTAGGGAGGAATTTATCTAGCTTTGACAGATGTGTGAACACCAAAAGAATGGCTTTTACAAACGAGCCAACTAGCAATGTCTTGGAAAATGAAGCCAGTCTGAGTTTATTGAAATGAACTCACAGCTGTTCCTTCTGACTGTTGTTCGAGAGAGGTGGTATCTTGTGATATTTTTAATAGATTTCTCTTATTTTACATACTACCTGGAAAATGCAGACCAATCATTTAATTCCTGTTTCTCCTTATGTGATGTTATTTATAATGTATTAAATACAAGACCTAAGTGCTAATGCAACACTGATGCTGCAAAATAAAATATCAACCACTGGGGATTGCAAATGTTAATATTTTTCTCTCAGTGCTAATTAAACCACATTACTCCCCTTCTATACGGTACACGTACAGTCTTGTAACCCATCTGTTAAGCGGTAGCATGTTTTGGGACCTTACAGGTCAGTTTCACTTTAGAGGAGAAAACCATAATGTGGAGTCTGGGTATTTGCTTCATATAATTAGTTTTATTTACACTATATATACTAGTCCTAGAACAGAGGTGGTCAAATGGCAAGCAGGTAATCCCCTTTTACAGTATTCTCAGCCCAATGCCAATGTCTGCCAACTATACCCCAAGAATTGACTCAAGTTAGAGACTTTCAGGCAAAAATCAAACTCTCCAGCTGCTTGCAACAGCTACTCCTAAACTGATAAGTACCATTTTAAACTTTAAATTGCAGTTAATCATTGCATTATATATTTGAAGGTGGTAGAAATGTACACTTGAGAGAAAAATGCATATACAAAGGAAAATGGTGTTTCTCTGAAATATCCCTTAAAATCAAGTGTTTTCCCTTCTTTTTCATGTGGTTTTTCCTTATTTCCATCCAACAGAAACCATTACCCTAGAGGGTTTAGGAAAGTTTCACTTGTTCAGCTTAACCTGCACTCAGCGTCGTATTTTGCAAATCTAACATGGTGGCAGCATCTGAGCAGTGAGTCCTCTGAAGTGCAGCAGATGTCAGCGTGAGGCATGGAGCTCTGTCTGAAGTCCCCCAGAGCCATGCACTTTGCAGACATAAACCTAGCCCAGCGATGAACCTGGAGGAAGAAGGTATTTGAGCTACACACAGATCTGCCCACACCAGAGAACAACCACAGGAGGAAAGTAAAACTTATTGGGGAACAAGCCAGAGAGGCCTGCAGCACGCTGAAGCTGACGCCTACCCCAACCCTCACAACAGGCCTAGGAGCCAGGGGGATCTAGTGCTCCCCTAGGCAGAACAACATTGTGGAGTGACACAGGTTTTTCAGTATAGACCAATCTGAAGGGGAAGGGGATTGACCCTTGAATTATTGCCTTACACACAGTGGCTGCAACATGCAATTTTTAGGACTTTACAGGCTCCCTAAAACAGGGCAGGATTGTCTGTGTCACTTAGGATCACCCGCCACAGAAGCAGCTGCTCTGGGAAGTTGATCTCACATAAGACCGATGCTTAGACATGCGGTGTGCAGTAGAAGCCTCAAGAGAAAGGAGGAGACTCCGGGGGGCACCACACACCCAGAAGTACGTGACGTGGGCAACAGCGAAGAAGAGCAAGTGGCCGGGGTTCCATACCCGTTTACTGTGAGATCCAGGCTGAGCAGTTAAAGGAGAACTGCTTCAAGCTAGGACAGCGTTGCAAGGAATGTGGCAAGGTGAAACATTTCAGCAGTGTGTGCAAAAGCAGAGAAATGTCCCAAAAAAGAGTCAGATTTGTATAAGAGGGGGAGGGCAAATCAGATAGTGGTGATGCCATCTTGACTCTCTCCTGGAGTCCAAGAGCATATCAGTTTCAGGCCATCCGCACAGGAAAGCAACAAGGACAATACCAGCCTCTTGGTATGCAACATTGTTAATAGGGAAACACCCTGTGTGATTTCAGCTAGATAGCAGGGCCTCTTGCAATGTGATTCCTCAGGGTGAACTGGACTCGAACAGACCCATGACAATGAGCGGGTGCAATCAAATAATGTACAATGAGAGCACAGTGCAGCCTATAGGAAAATGTGACTTCATAGTTGTCATAAATATAAAGGGAAGGGTAATCACCTTTACAATCCCTCCTGGCCAGAGGAAAAATCCTTTCACCTGTAAAGGGTTAAGAAGCTAAAGGTAACCTCGCTGGCCCCTGACCAAAATGACCTGTGAGGGTCTGTGTCTGTCTGTGTGATGCTTTTGCCGGGGACAGAACAGGAATGGAGTCTTAGAACTTAGTAAGTAATCTAGCTAGGTATGTGTTAGATTATGATTTCTTTAAATGGCTGAGAAAATAGCTGTGCTGAATAGAATGAATGTTCCTGTCTGTGTGTCTTTTTTGTAACTTAAGGTTTTGCCTAGAGGGATTCTCTATGTTTTGAATCTAATTACCCTGTAAGGTATTTACCATCCTGATTTTACAGAGGTGATTCTTTTTTACTTCTATTAAAAGTCTTCTTGTAAGAAAACTGAATGCTTTTTCATTGTTCTAAGATCCAAGGGTTTGGGTCTGTGGTCACCTATGCAAATTGGTGATGATTTTTACCAAACCTTCCCCAGGAAGTGGGGTGCAAGGGTTGGGAGGATTTTGGGTGGAAAGACTTTTCCAAAAAATGTTTTCTCAGGAACCCAGATAAAGTTTGGTAGTGGCAGTGAAAGTCCAAGGGCAAAGGGTAAAATAGTTTGTACCTTGGGGAATTTTTAACCTAAGCTGGTAAAAGTAAGCTTAGGAGGTTTTCATGCAGGTCCCCACCTCTGTACCCTAGAGTTCAGAGTGGGGAAGGAACCTTGACAATAGTAATTAACCCTGAAAACAACTGAGGGTACCAACTGAAGTTTGTGGTGGTGGATGCTAAGGACTTCAGCCATGCAAGGGGACTACAACCATGGAGAATACAGCTATGCAAGCCATGGCTCTGACCAGGGCAGAGTGGCAGAATTTTATAATTGCAATGCAAGCAACAAAAGAGGGGAGTCCAGAGGACAATGGAGACAATTCTAAAAGCATATTGGGATGCTTTCAAAGGGATCGGGACCTTGAAGGAGAAAGCTGCAGCTGGAAGTAGACCTCGTAGTAAAACCTGTGTGCTTACCACAAAGGAAAACTCCAATGGCGCTACATGACGCTGTATGCAAGGAGCTCAAAAGTCTGCAAAGCCAGGGTATTACACACCTAGAGAGGTAAGTACAGCCGGTGTCGGCAGCATGGTGGTGGCAAAGAGACCTTCAGGGAAATTATGCAGAGGCACAGACCTAAAGCCACTGAATCAGGCATTGAAAACATGCTACTATCTGCTGCCCACGACTGATGACATCTTGCCAAAACTTTCCCAAACCAGAATCTTTACAGTTTGATGAAAGGTACAGGTTTGAGCAGATAAAGACTTCAGCACGTTGACCACCATTTGGTCACTACAGATGGCTGTGTGTGCCAATGGGCATAAGCCCAGCACTAGAGGTGTTCCAGAGAAGACTCACCCAAGCACTGGAAGGACTGCCTGGAGATAAAATAATGCAGATGATGTCCTCATTGTAAGCCGAAGGGGCAATGATACAGACATAGAATGAGACCATGACAGAGAACGTCAAGCTACAGTAATGCAGGTGCAAGAACATAAAACTTAACCCAGAAAAAATGCAACTCAAACAGCATGAGGTGACATACACTGGACTTCTGTTCACAGTAGAGGGACTGAAAGCAGATCCCAACAAGATCAGGGCAGTCAGAGACATGCCAGCTGCAATGGATGAGAAAGGGGTACAGAGCTTCATGGGAATGGATACATTTTCTGTTAAAGTTCTGTCCACACCTGACTGCATTAGCAGAACCTATATGACAGCTCACAAGCCAGGATGTTGAGGGGGCCTGGGTACGTTCCCAAAAGTAAGCATTTGACATTCTGAAACAAGTGATAACAGATGCTCCTGTCCTGAAGTACTGTATGTCAGGGTAGCCACATATACTCCAGTGTGATGCCTCAGAGACAGGATTGGCTGTTACTCTTTGTCAGGAGAAGCTGGTCACTTCTGCCACCAGACCCCTGTCAGAGATCTAATAGGGGTATGCCCAAGTAGACAGAGCTTCTGGCTGTGGTATTTGGAGTGGAGTGATTCCATCAGTGCACCTATGGGCACGCAGTGATAGTGCAATCAGACTACAGCCCCGTCTTAGTGCTCCAAAGAGATCGCAGCACTGGATGCACTTCCAGTGCTACAGAACAGAGATCCGATCTTGTCCAGGATGATTCCTGGTGTTAGCTGACACCTTGAACGCAGCATATATACCCAGCATCAGCAAGCTAGGGGAAGGGGATCAGGACACTGAATGCAGCAGGTTATCTCCCAGTTTGAACAGTGACGCTGATGGAAATCAAAGAGGCTACTGAACAGGCCAGCCAACTACAGTCAGTCCATAGAGCAATACTAGCAGGGTGGCCAAAAGACAAAAGCCAAGGATGAGGATGAGGACACTAAACTCCCCTAAACGTCTTTGAAAATTCCAGGAGGGGTGTGTTTAGATTCTCTTCTCGGTTTTCTTCTATCAAAAATATTACAATTCATTTTTAAAATAAGATATTCACAGAAGGAGAAAGATAAAGGAACATTCTTATCTTAATTGAAGGTCCTAGTTTACCATGCAACGTGGACATGACCTAAGGGGGCATAAGAAGCCTCCTATATGGGCTACTTGTATCATCCTATGCAGGGGAAGAGAAGCTGATGCCATTCTGCTATTCCACGTCCCATGAAGGTGGATGGGGCATGGGCAGGCATAGGTGGGGAGTGTGTGGAACCCTGGCCCCATCTCTCCAAGGCACTGGTCAGCACAGCAGAGGGGAAAACTACTCCACATCTGGTATAGGGCTAGTGCAGCTTATTTTCCCATGAAGCAATGGGGAAAATAGGGACTAAATAATGACTCTGAGATGCACAATCAGACTCTTGCAGTTTCCCGTTATCTTGTTATCTAGCCAGACCTAGCACTGCGAAAAGGCATGTGACCGCTGGGTGCCTCTTTCGGCTAGTTACTTCCACACTCCCACCCCTTGCCTTTGGATGGAGACTTGAACGACTGCTGTTGAGGAGGCAGGACTTCACCCAGAAATCACTCCAGCGCCGCAATCAGTAAGCAGCCAACGCTAGCACGCCTCAGAATCAGACCCTGAGTCACCAGCCAGAGGCTTCCTCCCCCCTTTGGGTTCTGGATGTTTCTTGCAAGCTCACAGTGGCCACAGGCAGGCTCTTCCATGAGCCTGTCCCCCATCCCATAGCTTGGGCTCACAGGCTGCCGTGCTCCAGCTGCAGCATGTACCCTGTCCGGCAGCCCATACAGCCCTCCTCCGATGGCAATCACATCCTCCAGCCAGAGGAGAGCTGGAAGCAGGAGGTAGGTTTGGGAACTCCTACCCACTGTCTAGCCAGCCTGGAGTTTTGGGGGTTGGAGATGCCAGGTCCTCTTCTCTGCTCATCCCCCTGCTGATCGGGGCTCTGAGGGTAGCACCAGCCTTTGCTGATGATTGGGGAGTGAGGGCTCCGGATTGTAAGTCCTTTGGGGCCAAAAACAATCTTTTTGTTCTGCATTTGTACAACTCCTAGAACAATGAAGTCCTGGTCCATGGATTGGGCACTAGGGTAATACCAACAAAGAGCAACAGCAAGGTGAGACTACGGTTCCAGTTTTGAAATGTAGGGCTTGGTCATAAAGCCCGTGGAAGCCATTAGCTTGAAATGAACTTTGGATTAAGCCCTTAAATAGGTTGTCCATATCCAGCATTTGCCACACAAGTAAGCTCTTGTTCTGATGTGAAGATTCTGGGTTATTCCCTGCCCTTCCTGCCCACTCACTGATAATTGTCTGTTGCCCTGTTAACATCTACGGCATCAGATATGAACAAATTTTGTATCAGCATCTTGGGCTTTCTTTGCAAGGCCTCACATGGACCAGCATGCATTACTTACCAAGCTATAGTGTGCCTATCCCTGAATCCAGCCATTAGCTTGTAGAGAGCAATAATTATATTGCAAAGGTGAGTGTGAGCAAAACTTGCAAAGGGAAATTACTGACTGTTGCAGACATCTTCATCAGTGCCCATTCTGACAGAATGCTTGTCAGTTTCCAAACTGGGAACAAAAGTTTGATGGATGTGTACAATCTATGGAACACATGGAATGAAGCTATTTCCGCTGTACATTGTGTGTTAGAAAGAATGGCACCTGTCGCAAAGTATTTATCTCTCTCGCTCCCTAGTCAGAGAGGGAAAGAGAATCTCAGATACCGCTCCTTGGAATAACACTGTTTGGTTTGAGCTTCTTTGCATTGCTCAGTCTATCTTGAGGCATCTATGTTTAAAAACAAAATAAAGAACAATATTTACCCCCTTTGCTACTGCCATAGCAGAATACAATGGTGAACAAGATAAATATGTCAGGATATAACAAATCATTCTACTATGCGCTAAGAAATGAAGATATGATTTGAAATGTCAAGCCTGGTATGTATCAGTCATCCACAAAAATCTGTACTGGGTATTAATCGGGTCTTATGTGTGAGCTTTTTTTTCTTTTAAGGAGACAAGGTGGGTGAGATAATATCTTTTGTTGGCCCAAAAGAGGCAAGCTCTTGAGCTACACAGAACTCTTCTCCACTTTTACCTGACCAGGGAACCTCTTTTATATTATTGTTCTGACCACACCTACCACTTTATGCATATGCATGAGGGTTTCAACCTTTTCCCCCCCTTATTTGTACTTCTGCACCCCATGAATATTGGGATGACCCATTTTTCATAGGCTGTTTCTTAGCTCCCCTTCTTCACGTTAGCACCTATGCACAACATGTGTCCATGGTAACCTGCAGTCAGGACAGAACATTCCATGATGTTACAATCAGGTGTCTTGTAGTCTGGGACAATACTTTGCAGTCTATTGAAATCTATTTTTCTCGTAATATCACCTTTTACAGTAATCTTGTGGCCGTACTGGCCTAGGGTTATTCCAAGGTCACCCACTCCTGTCCAGTGTTCTTAAGCCTATGATCTAGTCTGGCTAAGCTAAAATCTTACAGGCCTTAGCCTGTTGGCCTTGCATTCACCTAATAAACACTCATCATTCCTAAATACTTATCAATTTTATACTTCTCTAATCCTACACTTTAAATCTATTTAGCATACATTGATTCTATATGAAATAGCATGTGAATTGACCATAACACTAAAGAACACAATGATAAATGGATGATCAAATGAACTAATTGGTTATATTGCTAATCCCCTCCTCCCCCAGCCCTGGATGGATCACACTTAGTTATTCTGTGGGGATGATGCATAGGAGCAGTGAAGTGATGGAGCTTGCTCAGTGCAGATTCTCTTCTGAGAATTTAGTTGACAAACTCTAAAAAAAATCTGAGTATTGTGACAAGGCTCTGTCCTTGCCTCCGTGGGTCCCACATTTCCTGGCGGATTTTGCTAGCCTCAGAGGCTCACTGTGGCCCTCCACATAATCCTTCTCTCTTTAGAGACAAGGGTCACAGTCTACTGAGCCATTTTAATCATAAGCCAGTGAGGGAGGTGAGGAGAAGCTATCCTCCCTTGCACAGTCTCTGTTGTCTCCCAGACTCAGTGATTAATCAGGGGGGGAGGGGCAAAGGGAGGAGCCTGGGCCCGCCCTCTACTCCGGGCTGCAGCACAGTGACCCTAATAGTATCAGCTATGGTAGTTGACCTTTTAGAAACATGACATGTACAATTCCCTGGGCTACTTCCCCACAGCAGCCCCCACTTCCTCAAGCTCCACTTTCACCCTTACCTCAGAGCCTCCTTCCTTGTGCCTGATATGGTGTGTACTGCTCAGTCTCTCCAACAGCACAACTTCCTCCCACAGCTCCTGACATCCGCCCCACCTGACTAACTGGGAGGCTTTTAACTAGTTTCAGCCAGTCCCTGATTGGCTTCAGGTGTCTCAATCAACCTAGCATTCTCCCTGCCTTCTGGAAAGTTCTTAATTGGCCCCAGGTGTCTTAATTGACCTAGAGCAGCTGCCATTTCACTTATCCTGGTACCAGGGACTTGTTTAGCCTGGAGCTAATATATCTATCTCCCACTACTTTTCTATAGCCATCTGGCCTTGCCCTGTCACAGTATATTCAATTTCAGATTTTCAGAAGTTTATAACTTGGTCATATTTGGGCAGATCCTCATGTTGATAGCAAAAGGCATGTTTTTGTCTCAAGGACAACCTGTCTGCCAAATTTAAAGTCCCCGCTCCAAAGCATGAAGGTGCTAGAACATCTGAAAAAAATGTTGTAAGAATTTTTGAACGTGAGCAAAAGAATGTATTTGTCCTTGATCTCATTCTCAGCAATCACAAAAGACTCCAACCTGAGATTGAGGAGGAAAACAGTCATATCACTTGAGATGGACATGCTCACAGAGACCAGAAAGGAGACAGAAGTGCAGATAGCCCCACAGATGTAAGAAATAAGAACATGCACTGAAACGTGACATCCGATGAAGTGAGCTGTAGCTCACGAAAGCTTATGCTCAAATAAATTTGTTAGTCTCTAAGGTGCCACAAGTACTCCTTTTCTTTATGTGTAAGAAAGATGTTTATGAGTTAGGAGCATAAGAATAAGGAGAGTGAAAGGAGTGGACTGATCTTGCAGAACTGGTGACCTACACAATCAGAGAAGGTGCTGGAATGACAGATAGTACTCTAGGAAAATGACTCCTTCTGAATTTGAGAACAGCTCTTCCTTCGGTCCAACTGCGCTGAAGAATATATGTGCCATTTTCTGGAGAGGTGTTTACAGTTACAACAAACAAGAACACTCTAAAGCATGTTGGTATAACAGAGAACCAAAGTGGGAATATTACTCTAACATTGGAACATCTGGATTTTACTACTAGAGACCATCCCGAAATATAAAAAATGAAAGAGAGTGCTTCCTGGAGGGAAATAAAGGAAATTGGACACTGGCAACAGCAATAGATCTTCCAGTAATATCATTCCTTGCAGCAAGGGAGAAGCAAAACGGATTCAGAAGTAGCTCTGAAAACATTTGCTATGAGATAAACCATGGCATCTGGAGGATGGACAACACCTCTAGCTATACCCTAAGGTTGCTGCATTCCATGACAAGAGACAGATATGAAAAAAACTATTTAAGCTAGATCAAGGTTTTTTATACCCAGAGTGATGCAAACAGCAACAAAAAAGCACATGTTTCTGACACCACGGCCGAGAGACAATGCAGTGTATTAACTCTGAGACAGCATCTAGTCTAGATGAACTGGAACTGGAGTGACATGTTAATGAAATGTGGAGAGGGAAGTGCTCCTACAACAGCTGTATTTGGACATAGCAGGGAGAACGCTGCTCAAAAGTGTTTATTAATAATCAGCAAGTGTGGTGCAGGGTAACTGGGAAGGGCTTGAAAACGATAACCAAAGAGTTGTTGAACAGGATCATTTCTCAGCTCTCATCCAAGGGAGAGGAATGTAACCGATCATAATCTTTTTGCCTCTACATTGATGATGGCTTTAAATCCATTGATGAAGCTCAGAATGCAAGTCTCTGAGAGAGTTTTAAATCTTATTTCAAAAGTTCTAATCAGCGGCTGTGCACCAGTGCTCTGGTTTCTTTTGCTCAAGGGTTAATGGTTCAGTTCTGTAGACCCCAGAGCTCTCTGAATTTGCTTTTGAACCTGCTGTGTTCCTAGGACAGTACGAGCCGGACACAATTTGGGTGACATTTTCAGTAATGCTTAAAAAAGGCCTGTTCCTGAATTGTATCTAAAAATAAAGGCAAGACACCCACTTCCAGAAATTAAGCCCTGATTCTACAATGAGCTGTGTGAGGACAAGCCCCTCTACCTGTGTGGAGCTCATTGCAGGAATGAAGGCTAGTGACTATATGGGGTGAAATCGTAGCTTCCATGAATTCAATGGAAGTTTTGCCATCCACTTCACTGGGGCCAGAATTTCACCAATAATCTCTGCACAAAGATGACATTTTCATCCATTTCTTGAGTACACATGGCTAAAAATAATCTTTAATTCACAAGTGATTCGTCTGGGCATTGGGTTAATTAATGAGCACTTGGAATTAATTTTTCAAATATAATGTTTTACCTTGGGTTTGAAATGTACCTTCAGTCAGCTCTTTGTTTAAATCATAGTAACAATGGCTACAATCAATTTTAATTATTTCATTACACTGAATTAGTTTAATTTTCTATACGGTGTAAGCCATCTAGCAAAATAGGAACTGCCATACTGAATCAAACCAGTTATGCATTTCAGCCAGTATCCTGTCTTTAACCATGGCCTCGAGCAGATGCATCATAGGGTAGGTACAAAAAACCCAGTGGTGGACAACTATAGAATAACCTGCCCAAAGGGGGAAGTGTCTTCATAGCCCTATCAGTTAGTGGTTGGCTTATGCCCTAAAACATTCCTATCTAATTTTATAAACTATCTAATATAAATGGGGTTATTCTCATTATCCATATAATCTTTGAAAAATCTTGGCTTTTGTTCCTAAACTTTTCTAAGCGTTCCCCCAAAGCCTGTCCACCTTTCTTATCGCACATTCTCAGTCATACATGGTGGATTCTCCATCATTTGATGTGTTTCTAAAATGTACGCTCTCGTAGAAAGAAAAGTTTGGGGTCAGATGCAGGAATTGTTGGGTGAGGTTCTATGTAGAGTTGGCTGGAAAGTGGAATTCCTGTTCTGTGGGAAATTTCATTTTTTTTTTAAAGTTCCAAAGTGCAACGAAAAATTGAAATGTTTACGTTCTACATGGAATGCAAAGTTCGAAAGTCGATTTAGAAAATGTTAGAATGTTTTGTTTCAACTTTTTGGAAACATTTCTAAGGCTGCCCAAGCTATCTGAACCCGTGGCAGATGGCCAGGCTAAGACCTGGACAGCTGGGGGGACGGAGAGCTTATGTGCTGGGGTTCCCAGTGCTCCCAAGGTTGTCCCAGAGCTGGGAGTCTGGAATCCCTGGCTCTGGAGCAATCCTCCTCCTAGCAGGCTGCCCTGGAACCAGGGAGCCTGGAAGCCCGGGCTGCTCTTCAACAACCCACCAGCCAGGTGGTCAAGAAGCAGAAGAATTATGAAGTTGGGAATGATTTTCCGATGGAAAAAACTGAAATTTTCCATCAGAAAAGTTTGGTGGTTCAGAAAGCAAGTGATGATCAGAATGATTTTCTGACAATTCCCAACCAGCTCCACTTCTGTGTTATTCAGGAGGTGAGACTAGATAAGGGGTCAGCAACCTTTCAGCAGTGGTGTGCCAAGTCTTTATTTATTCACTCTAAGTTAAGGTTCTGCCTGCCAGTAATACATTTTAATGTTTTTAGAAGGTCTCTTTCTATAAGTCTATAATATATAACTAAACTATTGTTGCATGTAAAGTAAATAAGGTTTTTAAAATGTTTAAGAAGTGTCATTTAAAATTAAATTAAAATGCAGATCTCATCAGTTTAGCGTGCTCCTTGTCCTTGCCTTTCCTTGCTGAGTTTTCCAATGTCTGGCACATATTTGGATACTTTAAGCTGCACACAGGCTTCTGAGTGATCAGTTATTAACCAGCTCCGAGAGGGACAGAGGAGAGATTTCATGTGTGAAAATACCTGTTCACATAGGTATGTGGATCCAAATGCTGAAAGCATTCCAAACGCTATTTTCTTCAAACAGTTAAATTTCACTGGCAGGGACGTCCAGCAGGTAAGAACAGAGAACCCATGATCTCTCTCGGTAACTTCATGTGCACTCCGCAGATCTCCAAACTTTGATGCCCACAATTCTGAGCTTTTTAACTGAATGAGCTGCATTTTGAAATCTTCAACACCCATCCACTGAAAAAAAAGACAAATCCAAATCACTTTCATTGAACTTTTCAGGTTTAATTAGAAAAGAATGCATTGGGCTAAATCACTGGAAATCTTGAAATCTGTCAGAAAATTCTGATTCCAATTCTTGCATGTACATTCTAATTTCAACGTCAAACGCAGTGCCCTGTTCCACGTGGCGTGACAGTGATGTAAGCAGCAAATCAGGACTTAAAAATTTCCCAGCACAGTGGCGCTGGAACAATTTTTAAGGTGGGGGTGCTGAGCTGCGCCCCCTCTTGACCCTGTCTGCTCCCCTCACTGCCCCAGGCTGGGGACAGCAGGCCACAGCTGGGGGCGACTGCAGACACCCGGGGAGGCGGCCGGGACCCGGGGCCAACAGCGGGCTGAGCGGGGCCGGCGGATGGAACCCTGGCTGGCAGTGGGCCGGCGGGCGGTACCCCAGGCCAGCAGCGGAGCCCCCAGGACCGGAGGCCAGGACCCAGGCAGCGTGAGTGCCACTGAAAATCAGCTTGCATGCTGCCTTTGGCACCGGGGCCATAGGTTGCCTAACCCTGGACTAGATGATTATAGAAGTTCCTTCTGCCCTTAAAATCTCTCTGCCTTCTAAAATACTGTTTGTCACATGGCAAACACACTCAAATTTGACCTTGACCCACTGGGGGGGGGGTCAAATTTGATATTATGGCTCTGTTTAAAGGACTTTATGAAGGATTAATGCACGACTGATAGCTGTTGTAAGCATGTTACAGACAAAGTTTGCGCTACAGACGGTTAGACTCATATCTACCGAAATGTACACATCACATGTACAGATGCCTATGAGCCATGGTTATAAGCAACCCATTCAGATGGTGGACCACTAGAACAAATGATTAACCACCAACTAAAACATCTATTTATTAACTCTTTATGAATGAAACCTTAATATAAAGTCTGACCTCTACTTACAGAGTAAGGTACTGTTAAATGTAAGCGAAACAGGATCTGGCCCTGTTAGATTAACAACAAGCACAGTGCTGCCCACAGAATGCTGCTGTAAGTGGAATGCTGATGTGAATTATTTCGGAATAAGTCATAATTAGCCTGGATGCTCCCAAATATGATTTTTTGGTGGGGTATTGAAAACTTTTCACTTTTAAATGTTACATCTATTGGTTCTAATTATTAGACAATTTTCTGATTCTTATACTAACTACTAGATGAAATTAGCAGCAGATAACGTCTGCTTAGACTGCCAAGCAAAAGGGCAATTTGATTATACAGAGAAGAGTCAGCACCAGCTATTAGCAACCAGCAAGCAAGACTCATTTGGTGACAACTGCCAAACTGCATATTGTTGCAGAAACTTTTGCCCCTCTGTGTCGGGAGCTGTTTGGCTGCAATTAATGTCTCTACCCCAGCTGAATGCGAAGTGAAACATAAGTCCCTGATTCCAGCCCATAGCAAGCCCTATGTGGAGTTTCTGGACTCTGGGAACTGCATAATCACATCCGACTCTGGTGCAACCCGTAAGTTACCTCCCCACACAGCTCTTCCTTAAATGCTGTGGGGTTTTTTGTTTGTGGGAATGGCATGGAAACTCCCTCTGCTGCATGCTCAGGGGACAGATAACCCATTTGCGACCTCTCTGCCTAGTGCTGCCTTGCTATAGGCTTAAATGGTAAAGAGCCCATTTCACCTATGATTTAGAAAAATGGAGGACTTGTGTGGCTGTCATATCAAAATCAAAGAATCATTTTATACAGCGGATTAAACAGAATTAGCCATAAAAATCCAGGCAGCACACTGGAAACCCTGACATCGGGAAGGACCCTGCACCCATGTATGCATGTCAAGTAACTTTGCTTCCATTCCTTTTAAATTACCCTAGAAATGAGTGTTCTTAACAAAGGGTCACGGCCACCTCCCCCATTTCTTCTGCCAGAATGAGGGATTACATTTTCATCCAACATCAGGTAATATGGGTCTGAGACCCAGGTGGGCTTGTAAAAAAACTGGGCTTATCTCCTGGCTCCTGTCACATGGTCTGGGCCAGGTTACAAAACACAGGTACCCCTTTGACATGACAGGGGTCAGCACCTACTGACTCAGATGGGTGGCATTGCATCATCCTCCCACCTCCTGTACAGTCCCTCACCTCTTCTAACAGCTGTGCAGAGAGGCGAGCGGGTTTGCAATAAACAATGGAAGAGATGTTTCTAGCTCCCCTACATAATGCTCTTTTCACTGGAGCAACTGTTCAACTCATGGCAGTTCAGATGGGCCCTGACTCAGCAAAGAACTTAACAAGGTGCCTAACTTTAAACACACATATCGTCCCCTGGCTACAAGTTAGACACATGGTTAAATACTTTCCTAAATTAGGGCCTGTGATTTGTGAATTTTCTGCCTTCACATAAACAAACATTCCTTCTGTATGCTAACGTTTTTGGTTTTGTGTCCCATATTCACTGGGTTATGCTGTGGCAGTCCAAAATGCTCAAATTGTATGTCCTCCTTTAAGGGTTTGTCTATTCTACCAATGCTTTGCACATACAGCTGTGCTGGTAAACCCCTAGTGGACGTGCAGCGCAAGCCAACAGAAGGAGCGTTTCTTCCATCGCAGCTACACCACCGCTGTGAACAACATTAGCTATGTCCATACAGCTCTTCTGTTGGCATCGATGATAAAAGCAAAGTAGAGGGGAAGAGGTGTTGCTGGCATAGCTATGTCAGCTAGGGGATGTGATTTTTTCACAACCCTAATCAACATCACCATGCCAGCAAAACTTTGTAGCTAATACAAAGCCTAAGTATCTGAATTTGAGAACTATTTGGAAAGACTTGCCTGCTACATGGTCCATTTTGTTCCCAAGGTTTGTCTAATTCTCACAACATCTCTCTGGCCTTGACATTTCTACTTCCCTGAAGCCCTTGTACAATGTTTTCTACAATTAAATTAAGGGGAAAGCACTGTAAAATGTATCCTGGCATCTTCCAAGTGATAGTAATGATCATTATTTTATCTCAGCTCCTGTTTCAGTTGCTCATCCATTCTCCATTAAAGTTTACAGAAACTTACTTTATTTCCATAATCATTTTTCTACTGAGACTAGACAACCCGGTGAATGTTTGGGAACAATAAACCACCTTCAATAAAGACACTTATTTGTTATTTTGAAATTGTTCAAATGGCCACAGTGACATTGTAGACTTCTTCCAATGTCATATGATCTATTCGCTCTTCACAATGATTTCACATTTTCTGTTTCAATACAGGTTGGTTCAATACTGACAACCAAAGCAGAGATGAGCAATCAGTTTTAGTTAAAGGAACCTAATCCAAATGGGGTATTTTTTGATGTCTGCTTTACTTTCCACCCCTGCCCCCCACCCACACATATACATGTGGCTGCACTTCAGATTCAAGTCTAAGATGAAGTCTCTACATCTGCTGAAGATGTCTGATAGAAAAGGGATCTCAGATCTAGATGGAAGGCATAACAAAATCCAACATCTAGAAGATGAAACTAGACTAAATCAGACTGGAAATAAGGCACTATTTTTTAACAGTGTGGGGAATTAACTATTGGAACAACTTAAGGATGTGGTGAATTCTCTGTCTCTTGAAATCTTTAAAATCAAGGCAGGATGTTTTCGCAACAGATATAGTCAGAAGTTATGGGCTTGAAATGGAAACATCAATAAGGTTTTCTGGACTGTGTTATACAGGAGATCAGACTAGATGATCATAAGGGTCCCTTCTGACCTCCAAATCTGTGAATCTGTAAAACCAGGAAGCATCACAATTGCAAAAGAAAGCCAATGGTTGTGGTATTCTAGACTTGGCTTTGCTGACCCACTAGCCAAGCCCCATTCCTAACCCAATTCTCTGTCCTTCTGCACTGCCAACAAGGAATGGTCTACAGAGTTTGAAATCTTTGCATGGCTAATTCATGGCCTGTGCTTGTCAGGCCTTATGTGCTCCTGCAAGAGAGCGTGTTTGTGCGCGTGTTTCGCCCAGGAAGGGACCAGAAGGATGGGGACACATACCTTGAAAGAGTAGAAGCCACAGTCATGGCTTGTCTACATGTTGGGGTAATGCACTTTAAGAAGATGTGATTTCTAAAGTGCAGTAATGTGTTGTTCATTAATTGGTCCATACAGAGCCTACTGTAGACAGCACTATGTTAAAGTACAGTAGGGAAACCCATAGTGTACACCAGCAGGGTCTGTACAGACCAATTAATGGCAACATATGAGCGCACTTTTGAAATCATACCCCCATAGCATGCATTATCCCAGCATGTAGATAAGTCCACAGATATCAACTGAGTGGCTCTCTCAGATGTGAGTGTTTTAAGACTCTAGCTCATCAGATCAAAATTGACATACCCACATGACTAAATAAAATGCATCATTGAATGTATGACCTTTTTGGTTATCACTGGATTGGTAGTACATAAGTTAAAGGGGGGACTTGTGTTTTGAGGACACACATATCAAAAATAGTAATTTTGTAAGCTAGAGCCATGCCAGCCATCCCAAGCTTTTAACTGCAGCCGCTCTCCAAACCAGCGTTTTTTGGCACCAATGTTTCTTTTGCAAATAAACATAAACTGAGTAAAGAGTATATGAAAACAGCAAGATGAAATTTAAACTCCAGTAAATAATGTTTTTGCTCAACAGGAGTTTAATTTAAGAGATACCATTTTACATTACAAACTATGGCAGCATTCACAGTCAGGCAAACACCCATAATTCACATAGGCTTTCCGCACAGGATACAGTAGAATTCCAAATATACATACAGGAGAATTGAAATTCTGGTATTATATGGAAGCTGTTAACAAGTAATCATCCACATAAGATCCAAAGCAGCACATATTGAACACATGAGGTTGTGGTGTGCTATCTTTGTTGACATGAATTGAGGGTGAACAGCAAAACCAGAAGTGAGTTTTGCAGGTGTAACGCAAAGGAGTGTTAATAATGCCTTTGTAGCACACTGCACCATCATGTGGATGGAAGACCAATGAATTACAAAGCTTGTTTACCAAGGAATACTGTTACACGGCTGATGATCACATAGTCACTGAGAAGTTTTAGCGGCACAATAAGATCACCAGTGATGGACATGCACGGAATATTCAGCCAAACCACCTTAATTACCTAGCTAGAAATGAATGCAGGTGTTCCTTGATCTGCAAGGAGGCTGCCTCCCTTTGTGATTTGCCTTTATGTTGCTACCATTATGTATTCTCTATAAGCAACATATCACAGATTTTTTTTTATTAAGTTGGGACTAACTATTTTTTGTATCCTTCCACCTGTAAAGCAGTCTGGCTTTAGCACAATGAAATCAGTTCAGAAGGCAAGGAACATTTGTATCTAACCTCTGAAAATTGCCTGAAATAGCACTTCTAAGTAGAAAAATGTCATAGTTTTAAGATCTGATGCTTGGGAATTTTCCATGGCTTGGAGCAAGATCTGGGTGACAGAATAGGAAGTTCAGGATGGTATAAAACTCCTCTGCGGAGTTTCAACACAGCTATTCTGTCAGGACAGTAGGCCCTGGTCCCCACAGAATGAAGAATGGGGCCTGTTTCCAAACCCCACCTTGTCTCTGTCCCTTCACACTGTCCGAGTATCTTTGGTAGATCCCACATGGTACCTAACAATGTGACTACAATTGACGTAAGCCACCAGAATCTACTGCTAGCTACCATTGCTGCCAGACCCCTGCTCCTTTAAAGGGTTCTCACCATTGTCGAGGGGGCTCCTTGGGAAGGCAAGGCAAGGCAGACTCAGGCTTTACTTTCCTCTCCTCTCTACATGGACCATCCTGGGTCATTTGGTGCCCAGCAGAAGGAGGTACACTACTGTGGAAGTAGCTGACCCTCCGTTACCTGAAGGGGAGGGCACCTGGCATGCTCAGTTCTTGGTGGTGCAGTGCGACCCATTATAACTGTATTTATAAAGGGCTAATCCCTTCATTGGGTATTGGGATGACCCACCAAAAGGTTATCTCTCTAGACATCAAAGAGCCATCAAGTGATTGCTTTTCCAATGGGAACTGCTGGGGCTGGGGCTTTGGAAAAATCTAGCCACAACAATTGTGGGTGCTGAGTGTTTTTGAATCCTGGCCCAGGTCTCCTCCTCTCTAGCGGAGGTTCAGGAAGCAGCATTGGGTCCATATAACATTTTCTATCTATTCAGAAGAAGGTGCTTTGTTTGAAAATTTCAGCTAGAACCCTGGAGGTAAAGGACCCCTCTGTCCCTAAAATAAATCATTGCTGTCCCTATTTCATACCTGGGAGAGCCTCCACACTTGAGTGTGCAATACTGGCCATGCATTCCTGCCCTCCTTAAACTTAACACTAGGCAATGCTGTTTGGAATATGGATACTAGTTTTTGGTTTGGCTATAACATTTATGAGAGCTTTGCAGCTCTTTAGAGTTTGAATGCAACCCACAGCTTCCCTTTCCCCATCACATTAATAATGTGCTCATTGCTTCTTCTTTCCCCATTTTATTTTCATATGATAACTTCTTCAAGCTGAAAGCTACTCCTGTAATCACAATATTTCATCCACTCTCATCCTGTAATGTCTCATTTGCACTAAAGTAGAAATGTGGGAATGAGTTGCTAAGCAACCAAAGGCCTTTTCCTCCCCCACACCCTCTCCCCTGGTACTGAGGCTTTTCCCACAGCAAATAAGAGAAATATTTTAATGTTGTAGAATTAAGTTTTATTAGATGTCAGTTTTCTAATAACATTGGAGGGATCTGTAAAATAGAACTCCACATATCTGCTTGCCAAATGGCTTTCTAAGCCTCCAAATGTTTGTATTTATGCAATACAATCCTATTTTATATGGCATTTTATAGCACTCTGAAATACTTTCCAATAAAAACAAATTCTAAATGCTTAGAATGGCCTAGCATGGCTACATACAGGAGTTGTCAGTATGTATATCCTAAGGATTTTTTTTCCTTTTCTTCCTTTAATTCCCATAATTTGCAGTCCATATTGGTACCATATTTTTATTGACCTTGAAATAAGCACTTTAAAGAAAATATACACAGAAGTTACTGGGCTTGACGCAGGAATGACTGGATGAGGTTCTCTGGCCTGTGTTTGGTGGAGGTCAGACTAGATGATCACAATGGTCCCTTCCGGCCTTTAAATCTACAAAATGAAAAAAGCGTTATAGGTTAGAACCCATAAAAAATAAGATGATGGTAGCCATACTTCCCACATCAAAAGGTTCATAAACTGTTACTCATGATGCAAAAACCATGCAATTGGCTTTTAAATAATTAGATTTTATAAAATGGATAAACAACAGATACTTTTTATTTGTCTGCTGGTTCTTCAGTTTTTAGTGGTCACATTTTCAATCTCTATTCTACAACCACAAGGGATAGAAACTTGCTGTCCCATTTCAGAGAGCAATGCAGACCAGTGAGAGGTCGTACCACCGCCTGCACTTGTAACCTGGGTGCCTCACAATGCTTTGCTGTTGTAGCTCCTGACCTGGGCAACTCAGAAACAGCCAGACAGCATGCAGGTTAGGCCCTGAGTGTCTGTGTATAGCTACAGCTTGGGCCAGCACCTCTGACCCCAGCAACCTGGCAGCAGCACATCACCCACACTGTGGCTTACACCAGCCTGGGTTACTACCTGCAGGGTGGCCCCAACACACTCCCAGGCCCGAATTTTCCCAAAACGTGTGTTCTGCACTGTCCAGCCTTCTCCTGGGCAGTTCAGATTCCAGAGGTCCATTACCCTGGAAAGGGGTCAATATGCAACAGTTTGCTACTTGAGTTGGAGTCACCCAAACTGTGGATTAGTTTTGATTAAAAAATAAAATAAGTTGATTTAACTACAAAGACGTCGATTTTAAGTGAGTAGAAGTATAAGGTATTAAAGTCAGAAATGATTACAAGAGAAATAAAGATAAAACACTTCCTGGTACCTAAAACTTAACAAGCTAGATTTGGTTCAAGGTAAAATCCTTACCATATGTTCCCAGCAATATGGCTGACCAAATTCTCAGGTCAGTGTCTCCCCCAAAGTCAAAGGTCTGGTTCTTTTGTCTCAGGAGAGAGAGAGAGAGAAAGAGATGGCTTGGGGTTTTAGCCCCTCCATTTCATAGTCCAGTCACGCTTTGAAGTGGATTCTTCTGAGGACGACCCTTCAGAGCAAAGTTTATTCAACAGTAAAAAAGGCAAGGTGGAGTCTGGTGAGGAAGGTGGTTCCATGGTCTTTCTTCTCCCAGTCTATGCTGAAATGTGGGCTTGCCTTGTCTACTGGCATTTCCCCCTCTTGCTGTCTTAGGGACCCTGTTTACACCTTACATTTAAATTGAGGTAAACACACATCATTTTGTTTGGGACAGACCTGCTTAACAATTTTTGCCTAGTCAGGGCTGTGTGGGTTTGAATGTGTACTAACATCCGCATTCAGGGGGAATTCATAACCTTACATATAATGTTGCTACATACATTTCACCATGATATTATTGACCAGCAAGTGAATAGTTTTTAAATGATACCTCACAGTGCATATTTTGTACAAAGATTATTACAATGGTGTGTTGGGTGTACCTACAGGGGTGCTTTCGGTCACAATTACCTTTTCTTTTAAAATGGAAGTTGTGATTCTCATGCAATCACATGACTCCAGAAGCTGGGGCTTATCAAATATTGTGAGATTCACAATGAAATTGCCAGGGCTGGCAAAACTCTGGCAGCTGACTTGTGCAGTAGAATTAGCGGATTGTGCTGGCCACCAAGGAGTATAACACACACAAACCAAAGTCCTACTCTCCGAAAGTTACTGTGGGCTCACTCAGCCCATTGGGGAGAGACAATGGCTCTTCTGCCCAGCATTCATCCCAGATGGGAAATGCAAGTACTGCATTTCGCGAGGGGGGAGGGCACTACCTATCAGTCAGCACTCAGTAGCATTGACCTTTCCCAGGGCTCTCATTGCGTCTCTCTCTCTCTCTTTCTCTCTCTGGGTTTCTCCTCCTTTCCCTTAGCCTGTTTCTCTTATTGCCATGTGCAGTGCTCCTTTAGGCTGCTGATGCCTGGGAACACTCTCGACTCTTGTGGTAGTAGGACTCCAATATTCACCCTGGCCCTGGTCGAAACATTCCAAGAAAGATATGTGATCTTCAGAAAATGGGGTTTTCATTGATTTTTTTTAATCGTTACCTATGTGGAATTTTCAGTCAGGAAATTAAACAAATGTTTTATTTTGGGTCAAGTCCCTGCGTCCAGACCTTCCACAGTGCCCCCAGGGACTTTAGTTCTGGGTTGCTCATACTCCCATTTTCCCCTGTGGGCTATCTTTCCCAGCTAGACTACCTGGACTACCATAATGCATCATTTCAACATTTCCGAATCAGCATTTTTCTGAACTTCTCTTTTGAGAAAAAAAATCAATATTTTGACATTCTGGGCTGATTCAGAACCAAAACAAATGTTGACGGATTGGAATTCCCCCAGGGGAGGGAGACTGCATTTTACAAGTTTCCCTTTGGGAGATCAGCATCACAAAGCAATGCAGCAACCACAGCAGCCTTAATGATTCCTAGCCCAAACTTAAAGGGGATTAAACATACAAATAATAAGCCAATCACAGTCTGAGAGCCCCCCAGGAAAAACAACAGACTCTTTCACATTTCACGATGCTTGACGTTAAGGCCATAAAAATACCTGAGTATTGCAATACACAAACATACTCTGTTCTGGAAGTGAAATTGCACCAGACATGTTTCAAGGATGCAATGGAAAAAAAACTAGCCAAAAATAAAACAGATCTAACATTTGAAGTTCAACTGTTAAATTATACCTGTCACAGGCACATTTTAAAGAAACTCTTGAGGTAATATGATCCAAAAATACCTAAGTGACTTGAAAACCTATGTCCCATTTTCAAAAGTGACTGAGGCAACTTAGTTGCATTTGAAAAATATTACCCCTAGTGTACACGGACAATAAAAAACAAAAATGTAAATGTGCAAACACTAAAGATTGTAACAGGAAATCACCCATCCTCTTTTTGACTATTCAGTGTTGTATAATACTGACAGCTGTAATGGGGTAACCGACATTTCTATCTTTCTATTCAGCTAGAATCTTGAAATCTTTCATTATGAATTATGGGTTGGCCTAAGATTAATGTCCCTAATTTAGAATTTGGAGCTGCATGCCCAGTGCTTTAAGTTGCACTGGTATCGGAGCTTGATCTGAGGATCAGGGTGCTGGAACCAGCTGTGCCAAGTGAGAGACGCTAGCTCCAATTACTGTGTCTGCTCTGTACAGGGCGAATGTACGGTATCCTGAAACTGGCTGAGTCACTGACCACAATCTAATCATGAGCGTGTGTGTTCTGTAAACATGTAAAACCCAAAGGAATTATTCATCCCAGCAGCAGGTCTATGAAACCCAGAAATCATGCCATTCAAACATGAAGCCTTAAGACCACGGCCTATGAGGCTTATTCACTAAGCACTGAATTGCTCAATGATTATGCGAGTTGGGTCATCATTAATGGGTAATATACACAAGCTTTCCACAGCCTGATCCTTATTGGACCTTCATCCCAACATTAAATACATCAGCTTGCAGGGGATATAAGGTCCTGTGTAACCAGCAGCTTTCTAGCACTGCTGTTTCATGACAGAGGGGCTGAAACAGTATCTATCCATAGCATGCTTTGCACAGAGATATAGCAGTATCCCTCCAAAGTGCCTGTATGCAGGCGGGTGGTCTTTCCAGCGAGGACATGGAAATAAAACTCCAAGCTTCAGTCCTTTAAGGTCTATTGCTCAGGTCTTGTTTATTTATCCATTAACAATCACAGAAACAAACAGCAAATCAACTGAGAACACTGAGCAATAATTCCAAGGAGGCTTGACTCAATTCAGCCAGCCAGGAAGGAAGAGGGCATATGCTTCCCTTTACACCCAGCTTCCCTTTCTTTTATACTCCACCTAGAGCAGCGATATGACCAGTGGGACCTTTTAACCTTTTACAGAAACTGCAGCCCCTTTATCTTGTCACACTGTCTTAGTGAACGTTCATAGTCAGAGCCATTCCTCTGGCTGTTTGAACTGTGCCGTTGTACCTGGCACCGATTGCTGATGGTGGTTTTCCCTTCCAGGGTACAGCACCACAGCCAGCAACACTGAAAAATAGTGGGGAAAATAACATATGATCATGTAGTTAAAGGCAGCACCATAATGCATATGTATGAGATGACAGAGTTAATGTTGCACTTAAAATCTGCCATTTCCTAACTTTTGAGTGCTGGGATTTGCAATCTTAATGTTGGTGTGTTCGTGTGCGAGTATTATATAAATGTAAAAAGGCAACATGCCTTCTAAGTGCTAGATTGTAATTCCCTTACAGTGAGTAACACTTTACTCCACAGTAATTTAGTTGATTTGCATGGGTCTGGAGCCAAGTGCTACGCAGCATGATTAAGACGATTACAATCTAGTCAGAAACGTGGTCTAGAGAGGAAATTACTATAAAGTAGGTGATCAACTGGTTGAAAGACCATACTCAAAGAGTAGTAATCAACGGTTCGCTGTCAAATTGAGAAGGCATATCTAGTGGGGTCTTTCAGGGGTCAGTCCTGGGTCTGGTACTATACAACATTTTTATTAATGACTTGGATAATAGAGTGGAGAGTATACTTACAGATTTTGCAGATGACACCAAGCTGGGGGTGGGTGGGTTACAAGCACTTTGGAGGACAGGATTAGAATTCAAAATGATCTTGACAAATTGGAGGATTGGTCTGAAATCAACAAGATGAAATTCAATAAAGACATGCCTAAAGTACTACACATAGAAAGGAAAAGTCAAATGCACAAATATGAAATGGGGAATAACTGGCTAGGTGGCTGTACTTCTGGAAAGGATCTGGGGTTATAGTGAATCACAAACTGAATATTAGCCAACAATCTGATGCAGTTGCAAACAAGGCTAATATTCTCTGGTTTATTAATAGGAATGTTGTGTGTAAAACATGGGAAGTAATTGTCATACTCTACTTGGCACTGGTGAGGCCTCAGCTGGAATGGTGTGTCCAATTCTGGGAGCTACATTTTAGGAAAGGATTAATTGATAAGTGTCCAGAAAAAAAAAGACAGTGAAAATGCTAAGTGGTTTAGGAAACCAGACCTATAAAGAAAGATTGAGGGAGCTGAGTATGCTCAGTTTTGAGAAAAGAAGACTGAGTGGAGACCTTTGGTAAGAGCTGTTATAAAAGAGGACAGTGATCAGATATTCTCCATGTCAGCAGAAGGCAGGACAAGTAGTAATGGGCTTCATCTGCAGTTAAGGAGATTTAGGTTACAGATATTATGAAAAACTTTCTGACTATCAGGGTAGTTAAGTTCTGGAACAGGCTTCCAAGGGAGGTTGTGGCATCCCCATCTCTGGAGGTTTTTAAAGAGCAGGTTGGACAAAACACATGTTAGGGGTGATCTAGGTTTACCTGATCCTGCCTCAGCTCAGGGGATGAGACTTGATGATCTCTTGAGGTCCCTTCCATTTCTATGGCCTTGTCTACTCTGGCAGTAGCATGTAAGGTAGGTGTAGCTACATGATGCAGTGGAAAGCAGGCTTCATCCACACTGGAGCACGTAGCTACACATGGCCGTGAAAGGCTCAGATGGGGGAAGGCAGCAGGGGAAGTCTGCAGTAGTGGGGAGCTGTCAGAGCCTTTCCCCGCTGCCTCCCCTCTGCCAGAGCCTTTCCCTGTCTCAGGGAAAAACTCTGACAATGGGACATGACACTGCAAAAACCAGAAGTGGAGTTGTGGCAGGTACTGCTTGGGCATGTAGAGAACTGTGAAGTATATTATATGCTAATAGACATGTGTCAGTTCTCAAAAAGGGCCATATGTTTGGAGTTTAGTGTACTCACCTACACATCAAATATAATTGAAAGCTTATTTATTTATATTTTGATGAGGTTTGATGTGGAGCTGTCAAGTGGAGTCATAAGCCTCTAGGCAAGGTGAAAGAATGGCAGTGCAAATGAGATACTGTCATATTTCGCACAGTTCCAGAAACACTGAAACGTGACTATGACTATAGTTTACCAAATTAATATGGTCCTTATTGGTCAAAGTTACCAAACAACGTGGTATTAAGATTTGTATTGGTTTTGCATGGGCAAGTATATGTTTTTAGGAATGCTGGTTAGCATGTGGGGGAAATGGCAAACAACGTTCTGCAATATACTAACATGAAATGTTTTCACGTCGCAAATTCTCACTTGTCAAAGTATCTCACAAGTGGTAATAGCTTTCTCTAATTTTTAGTTGAAATGTGGTGCATAGTGGGTAGATATAAATGTATGTGAATTCCTAATGTAAAGCTTCTCCACTTGTAAGCTTTTGTACATACAATGTAGCATCTAGTCTGCCTGGTAGAAGATTTTAATTTGTAGTTGCCGATGCATGCGGTACTAGCCTTTGAAATACTCTAGAAACTAGCTTTTCAATTCAGTGACACTTATGCACAGATCAGTATTAGTGTTAGAGAGGATAATACACAGCTTCATATGGGGCTTCAGTGAAAGTGCTCACGAAACAAAACTGGCAATTCTGACACTAGCATATAGATCTAATTTATATCTAAATTAGCACAAATCTGTATACTTGTTCAAAATGATAAAACAGTGGAAGTGGGAGTGGTAATGCTAACAGTGTACTTTGGGAATTTTACCTCTACAGGGAAGTTATAGTATATGAAGACAAGGAAGATGCAAGCCCCTTAAAGCTTACATCCAAGAGAAAAAGACACTTCACAAACTCTGAAATATGTGTTCTTTGTCAGGAAAGCAAACAAACTGTCAAAAGCCACCAGTGCTGGACAGAATTAAGTGATGCCGGCAGCAGAAGCCAGGAGAGATCAATTGTATTGGCTGGTAGTGGATGAGTTTTCTACTTTTGATGATGTGCCACCAATACTCTATCACAGGGGTTGCTTTCAGAAATACAGAAACAAGTTGAATTTGGCACATTTCAGAGTTATGTTGAACTCAGAAAAGAAAACAGACAGACAATCTGCTCAGAGAGCATCATGATCACCTACTTCTATAGCCAGCAGAGCAAGCACATCTTCCAGTGATTGGTCCAGCTGCAGTGTTTGCTTGAGAAAAACACACAGGAAAGACAAACTTCATAAAAATTGAAGATTTGAGAAAGTAACCAATTTAAGGGAGGCAGTACTTCAAAGAGGAGATGACATGGTGCACAGACTATCTGGGGAAGACTTGATTTCTAAGGATGGCATTTATCACTCAACGTACTTTTTCCCCTGACTTGAATAAAACAAATCTTAAACCAAAACCATCTGGTTCCACTGCAACAACACAGTCACTTTAGGACATTGTATTTTATCAGCTGATTGAACAGACAGACAATGGTCTTACATACAACAAGGAGGCTTTTCTCCTGTCCAAGTTGCTACAAAGATATAAAGCCCCATTTCCCCTCAGATGAAGTAACTGCAAGCTATTTCAGTAGCACATTACAGGCAAGATTAGAAAGACATTGGGGTTCTGCAATTTCATTCCATGCACAGCATGGACAAAGCAAGTCTGCCACTGTTCTATGTAGTGCAACTGGATTATTTAGTCTGCAGAAGAGAAGAATGAGGGGGGATTTGATAGCTGCTTTCAACTACCTGAGAGTTGGTTCCAAAGAGGATGGATCTGGACTGTTCTCAGTGGTAGCAGACGACAGAACGAGGAGTAATGGTCTCAAGTTGCAGTGGGGGAGGTTTAGGTTGGATATTAGGAAAAACTTTTTCACTAGGAGGGTGGTGAAACACTGGAATGCGTTACCTAGGGAGGTGGTGGAATCTCCTTCCTTAGAGGTTTTTAAGGTCAGGCTTGACAAAGCCCTGGCTGGGATGATTTAGTTGGGGATCGGTCCTGCTTTGAGCAGGGGGTTGGACTAGATGACCTCCTGAGGTCCCTTCCAACCCTGGTATTCTATGATTAGCTCATGCTATCCAAGTTGCAAGTAATCTAAAGCAGGAACTTAAGTCATCCATATATTTTGTGGATGTTCTTCTAGTGAGTGAACCTGATGAACAAGCAAGTTTGTATAATTCTGCTTCAACTGTTTGGTCTGAAATAGCCAAAATGAAAGCCTCGGAGTATGAGTCAAAGCCAGGTGACTGTAGTTCACAGAGTTCAGCTACTTTTGTGCTTGCCCCAATTGGGGCAGGAGTTTGTCCTTTGGTTGATAAAGAGTTGTATAATTCAGAGATCAATGAGCATCATCCTCCGGCAGACATTCAGAGAAGGTGCCTCTCAATTGCAGAGCGCATAGTATTAACAGTACCAAAACCAGCACCCCACTGCACGTAAGCCTTGCTGCACAGCTACACCGTGAATTTGGGTCTTGCAGTTTAATTGGCATGCGGTACCTTCCTGGATTCGGCATCTGTTCTACTGAGCTGAGGCAGTTCATCACTAATTCTGCAAAAAAAAATGAAGTAGAAAGGCTGCAGAGAGGTGTGTTCATTCCAAATGGAATTGTACCATTTCATGCTGGTGGAAATCTCATCCATAAAGGGGATGACAATATAGACATCGATGTAGCGACTGCATATGGAAAGAATACCTTCCATTCAGGGGCTAGAGTGGTATTTCAAGAACAATTTGCCTATAGTCCAGCATCACAAGAAATAGCACTGAAGTGTGGAAGAGATGAATCAGTCACTTACTCTGCCTGGGGAAAGTCTCTTAGAAGTGTGCAATCTTTGAAAAACCTAGAACCCTAATGACACCTGTACAAATGTGGTCACAAAGAAATCCAATGTTATATCTCAGAATAATACATAGAGTCATTACACTAACCAAAAATGAATGCAAATACTTCAAAGTGGTCGTTTTAATATGTTGATGATATAACTGTTGTAACGGCACCACTTGACAGATCCTCATCATACCTCACTTGGTGTTTAGGTGTCATAAAACTAACGGGACATTACGTGCATTGTTTTCTCTCCTCTGTATTCTGTTGTGATGGAGCAGCAAACATTTACATTGTGTAGAGCCCTGTAACTAAATAACCCATCAAAGAAGCCGTTTGGAATGCTACTGAAGGACTTAATCAGTAAAAGTGCTAATATCAAAGCAAATGGCCATTGTGTGTGATGACCGGAGGTCAGAGAACCAAAGTGCATTCCTCACTCACTGTCATCAGAGGGAAAGCCCACGTGGCTAGAGACACTATCAGAAAAAGCTATAAATGTGGATTCAAGGAAAAATCCTTCATCTCTGGACTGTTTGGACTAGATGCAAAGCAGAGATCCCCAGAGACAATCTGGGTACCCTGAAAAGACTTTTGGGAAACTGGCAGTTTGTTACATCATTGTCACCATTTGGAATTACTCGTTTGTTAATATTTTTTACCTGCTTTAAACCCTCAGTAACTCCCCTTTCCTTTTCTTAGCTAATAAACCTTTAGTTAGTTTAGTTAGTTTGGCTGCCAGCTTTGTCTTTGGTGTAAGATCTGGAGTACCAATTGATCTGGGGTAAATGATTGGTCTCTTGAGACTGGGAGCAACCTAATATGATGTGATTTTATGTGACCATTTATCACAAAGTCCAGTTTATCTGGGTGGCAAGATAGGCTGGAGAGTCTGTGACTCTGTTACAGTGATGCAAGAATTCACATTTGTTCCTGGCTTGATGAAATCTAATTATAGAACAAACCACCAGCTTGGGGTATAGCACTGCCCTGAGGCAGGCACTCACACCTGCGAGTCACTCCAGACAGCATGACACGCCCTAGCCACCAATGACACCTCTCAGGAAGCAGGAGAGCCTGGAAAAATTTCCTGTCAGTTGGTTTACTGTAGGTATTTGAAGTCTGGGACGATAATGCCAGGTAAATGGACAGGAACTATCCCCAGCTCTGCATAACAATCTCCTAGGATTGGGGATTTATAGTGGTGAAGCTGAAAGTGCACACTGACAAATGTGAGACCTTGAAAGTATGGAAACTGCAAAATATGATATTGAGATGTGCCAGGCATGACGGGCACCTGGGGCATCCATAGACTACTGTATTAATAATTGATATGTATCTGTGTTCCTAGCTCACTGTGCTTGTTTTCTGTGGAATCTGGAATCACTAGGGGATGATTAATGCAAACTCCTAATGCTGGTTATGCAGATACCCAGTCCCTTGAGGTTCTGCCACGTGCGGGAAGTAGTATTGACTAGTTCTACCTGGCTCAGGTAGACAAAGGTCCCAAAATTGTATCAAGAGTCAGCGTGACTCAATAGGAGACAAACAAAGAGCTGACAAACTTGTATAAACAATGGCGCAGTGGTGACTGAAGTAGAGGATTAACTTACGAACAACTCCATATTCCCCAAATGAGAGTGGGTAAACTCCGTTTATCCTCACATACAGTACTGTGTGTCAGGACTTCCAAGGATCCTCTGAAGGTGAAGGGTGGCAGCTGGTAAGCTTAGTGTGTGTGAACTGTTTATTATGTTATGCTTTTTTCCATAATGGTTTTGTCCTATAAATGTACTATGCTTTGTGAAAGCTGACTGGTCACTGGTAAACCCAATAATCACCATGAGGAGATAACAGGACAGAAAGTGCTGAACTAAGCTCTGACTTGTTAATGTGATCACAGTGAAAATTTTGAAAAATTTCATTGCCTGTCCCACCCAAACCAAAATTATGTTTTCAATTTGTTTTCAAAATTGCCAACGAACCAAAAATAAACCGCTATTACCCCAGCTGTAGCCAAAGTGTAGACTCACAGGGCTTGTCTACACTACCGTGTCGGGTCGATCTAACATAACCAACTTCAGATACATGAATAGTGTAGCTGAAGTCGACGTACTTAGATCTACTTACCGCGGTGTTTTCACTGAGGTAAGTCGATAGCTGACGCTCTCCCATCGACTTGCGTTCGTCATTCTGGAGTCGATGGGAGAGCACTCAGTGGTTGATTTATTGCGTCTATACTAAACAGACCCCCTGCTGGATCGATTGCTGCCCGCCGATCCGGCAGGTATTGTAGACAAGCCCATAGTTACAGTTTAGTTGAAATTCACAATTTCTATTCTGCCAGAAATTCCAACATGTCAAAAACTGTTTTCAGTGTGAATCAGAACACAACCAAAAAAGACTGATATTTCCCATTAAATGAAATTCATTTTGGGTCAATCAAAACATTCTGTTTCAACAAAATCAAGACGTTTTGTTCTGTTTTTCACTTTTGTATTTTATCAGTATAAAATTCCAGGACTGTCACTCTGTAAGTTACTGCGAAGCCTAGAATATCTGTATATCCAGCCTGAAGTGATGGAAACAGATACAAGTATGGGTCAGAGCTCTTTTTGTTTAGGATATCACCAGGTTCAATTGTCACTGGGATACGTGATGGGTTACCAGCCAATTGTTAAGGTCTCAGCCATTCTGACTTTATAAATTACATCCATGCAACAGCGAGACATGTATCTATGCCGTTCCAACAGTTCTAAACTATTGTGATAGCAGAGGTAACTCAACCAATCACCACTATTACGTTACGTTTTGATGCAACAGTTTCATTGGTCGTATGAGGGAGTCTGCACAGATGGTGGATTCCTTGGCCCAACTACTAGAGGTCTTCAAAACCACACATAGGAACACAACCAGAACACACAATAACCACAAACACAGATAGCTCCTCACCACAGTGCGCATCTTGTTTGCCACCTGCACAAATCCACATAACTCTCCCAACACAACACAACCGAACAACCAGCACACACAACAACCCCGAACATCACTGAAGCCTAAAACATCTGAGTAAGTGTGAAGCAATGGAAACAGCTACAAGAAGGGCCAAGAGCTGTTTTTCTTTAGAATATCACCAGAGCTAAACTTCAGAGGGATCTTGATAAATTGGAGAACTGGACTACAGAAAACAAAATGAAATTCAACAAAAACAAATGTAAGGTGCTGAACTTAGGGAAGAAAAGCCAAATGCACAAATACAGATTGAGGGATAAATGGCTTGGCAGCAGCATTGCTGAGAAGGATCTGGGAGTTGTGGTGGATCACAACCTCAAGGTGAGTCAACAATGCAATGCTCTTGCAAAAAAAGCAAATGCAATTTTAGGTTGCATTAATAGAGGCAGAGCATGCAAGTCCCGGGAGGTGATTGTACAGTTCTACTTAATGCTGGTTAGGCCTCAGTTCAAGTTTTGTGTCCAATTTTGGTCACCAGTGTATAGAAAGGATGTAGAGAAACTGAATAGGATCCAGAGGCGAGCAACACAGGTGATCAAAGAGATGGAATGCAAGCCATATGAACAAAGGCTGAAGGAACTTGGTACATTTAGTTTGGAAAAGGGGTGATTAAGGGGGGACATTATAGTGGTCTTCAAGTGAAAGGCTGCAATAAAATAGATGGAGAAAAGTTGTTCTCTCTTGCTGCAGAGAGCAGGACAAGAAGCAATGGATTCAAACTATAGCATAGCAGATTTAGATTAAATCTCAGGGAAAAATAAAAGTCCTAACTGTAAGAACAGTGGGACAATGGAACAAGCCACTAGGGAAGTTGTGGAAGGTTCCTTCACTTGAGGTTTTCAAGAAGAGACTGGATAGCCATCTGTCTTGGGTGGTTTAGACACAAGCCCTGCATCTTGGCAGGGGGTGAGACTATATGACCCTTGTGGTCCCTTCTAACTCTATGGTTCTATGATTCTAGGTTCAATCACTGCAATTTAAATGCAATGGGATTTGCCTGCCTAGTTCCTTGGGATCCGTTAAAACCCCACCCCATGATACACAGGAAAAGAGTGAGACTGGACAGTACTTCTTTATTTTATCAGCTGGGGATAGCTAAGCTAATAAACCATGGAGCCTGCTAAAAATCAGACTATATCTTTAGGGTTATCTATAGAGCAACACTAATGATACAAATATTTTGATGACTCTAGTTATTCATGTTTTTAATATACATGCAGACAGAATATAATTGGTGGGTTTTTTTTCCCAGTGGTAAGGTATAAATTATGTTTAGAGAATGACTTGGATGAAAGCTGCCATCTGTTGACTGAAGAGAAGTTTAACCCCCCGCAATTAACTCCCACTGAACAAACCTGCTAGGAGTTCTTCACCAACCACATCACACTATGACACCCCATATTTTAAAATGTCATTTTGTAAGATAGCATTAACAATCAAACATCTAATGATAAAGCTTTGGATGGTGATGCTTCTCTGTATTCGCAACGATGAAAAACAACATCAATTTCCAAAAGTACAAATACATACTTCTTGCACATCCTTTTCTCCAGTACTAATTTTTATCATGGACCAGATTGCAATTCTGTTGACTCACTTTCTCTAATTTGGACACCTGGTTCTGCTATGTCTAGTACTAGGGCTTGGCCCAAATCCCATTACTATGACCTAGTGGATAGATCTAGCAGTCAAGAGACCTGGATTCTATTCCTGGCTTTGCTGCTGACCTGCTGCATGACCCTGGGCAAGTTGTTTTACATCTCTGTGTCCTCACCCACCCATAGATTATCTCTGTTTGATCCTCAGTTCTTCAGGGCAGTGATTATTCTCACTATATGTGAGTACTAGTGCCTAGCACAATGGGGCTCCAGGCTCGGCTGGGGTCTACTCTAATACAAATACTGATGAGTTGATGGAAAGATTCTCATTGACTTCAATGCCACCCGAGCATACCTTTCATGAGTAGCTTTGTGATATGGAAATGACCACTGTAAAACAATTGCCTGCTGCTGATTAGAAAGGCTGTGTTTAAAATGAACTAATGGCAAAAGAAAGTGACACATTTTGATGTCTTTATAGAGATTTGACACATTTCCCCTGAAACTCTTTTCAATGAAACAGAAAATCTCAGTGTATATGCATTGCCCGCATGCCCAAAGACATGCAGCTTATGGCTAAATGAAGGGAAATCACATTGTGAGGGTATATCAGGTGTATCTAAGCTTGGAGACAAAAAGGTAACAAAATATTATTTAAAAAATAACATACAATACAATTATTTCAAGGTTCTTGGCCAGATTCTCTTTTCTGCTGAGGAGGAAAGGCTCCCCGATTCTTAGGGCTGGCATGCACTAGCCGCAACCCCAATGATACTTAGAGTAACTGCTGGGCTGCTCTAAGCTATGCTACTGCTAATGGACGCTACATCAGTGGTGAACAAGTGTAACAAAGCTCCTCTCCACCACACTTTCTTCCCACCCCAGAAATGCCCATTCTGTCCCCCCAAAATTACCCTTACACCTTGAGGAGTGAGGCCAATGGGGAAGGACCCATAAATGGCACACTTTTGCCAGCAGGGAGTTGCCCTTCAACCACCTTAAACTTTGTCATTTCCCACGTTTAGCCATGCAACTTTACCATTTTCTTGTGTAGTTCTTTTGTAAGGAATTACCTAGGTGTTTTTCAAACAAAAAAGGAAAATGAAATGTCAGTGAAAGAAGCTTCAATCTCCATGACATAAGAGCTCTCCTCACTTCCACAAAAAAGGAAAATCATGCCTGTACATTCAGTAGTCCAACACCCTGACTCCATCCTCCATGGAGTTTATCGAGCCCATGGCATCTCTCGATTCAGCTGTGCACCTCTTACAAACTACATCTTTGTCTCTAGTTCAACACAAGGAATTTAGTGCACATGTGAACTATCTGAATATGGTTCCCCAGACCAGCCTCCCTGGGTAGGATTCTGTCAGTTCTGCTGAAGGCTCAGGGGTAAAGCATCTTCCCCGGCACTCCTCACAAAGGGTCTGATCCAAAGGTTACTGAAGTCAGTTGAAATACTCCATCGGGTTCTGGATTAGGTCCAGAATAAACATGAACCCTTATTACAGCTCTTGTGAATCTTACAACTCCCACCACACCCCTTTTAGCATACCAGCCCATGGTCCTGGGGGTGTATATTTAATCCTGCAGATGTAGCATGGTGACATAGAGGTACGGGAGAGATACAGGGGCTCCATGCAGAAGGCTCTGCCCTCTAGCACATCACATGAAATCAGAAGTTATGCAAAACTTGGGATCTGGATCCCCATCTTATATACGGTTCAGAGAGAACAGCCAGCAAGTTCCCTAACAGAGGGAATTTTCCTCCCCGCCCCAACCAGGTGCAAGTTGTGATTTGGACCTTATAATGCAGTGGGCAGTTTGAGTTACCCCCCATATTTGGTAATGGGAGCATAATGGTTCAGAGGATCATACAGCAGCAGATCTTAATATTGAACTGAGATTCACTACTCCACAGATGGGTCTAATAAATCATTGTTAAGGCAAAAAACGACTCATTAAGTAACGACCAGGTTACTCACAAGTCGAAAGCTCATCAGGACAGTCTCACATACAGTTGCATCCATCACCGCAAAATACACAGCTTCAACTTCCTTTGCTCAGGATGACTACTTGTAACTTATCTTTTCTTAGGCATATGGGTTAGTTTCTTATTTCTCCGAGAATTCTCCACCCCATCAGTACAAGTTTTCTGCTAACTCAGACTGGTCTTTTCTAGCTTTATTGTTACTTTACCTTTTGTTTTGCCCACAAAAATAATTACTCTTCACTTTCTTACACATCCATAACTCTACATATGTTTAAGCTGTTCAATGTTATCAGAACAGGCTCAAAAAAAAAAGAAGAAGAAGAAGAAGAAGAAATCACAGCAGGCTTATATCAGGCCTAAATATGCCTACCATTAGCAGACAAACGATCTCTTCCTACAAAGGCATTGTACCTTAAGACTGTATTTCCTTGTATCCCCCAATGCAAGAAGGGTTGAAAGTTTGGGGAGCAGGAGACAGATACAAAGTTACTAGAGAAGCCTTATTCAAGCTGTTCACTAACAATAAAAGCTCTCTAAATCACGCATGAAGTTTTTCAATTACAGTGGAAATGGATTCTGAGATTCCATATCTCTCTGCATATTTATTCCTTCGAAGATTAATCTGGCAGCTTCTGAGGCTCAGCATAGCTGCAATGAAAGGATCGGAATAGGAAGCTTGAAATGGCTCCCATTCAATATTGAAGGATTCTCAGATTTTGCATGCACGTTGTAATAATATGAAGTACATATTGATTTAATCTCTTAAATTATACTCTTAAAGGAAGGACTATCTGGTGGCTAAGATATTGGACTCACAAGATCCGGGGTCCATTCCTGGCTCTGCCATAAACATCCTAAATGAATCTGAGCAAGTCACATAGAATCATAGGACTGGAAGGGACCTTGACAGGTCATCTAGTCCAGTCCCCTGCACGCAAGGCAGGACTAAGTATTATCTAGACCATCCCTGACAGGTGTTTGTCCAACCTGCTCTTAAAAATCCCCAATGATGGAGATTTCACAACCTCCCTAGGCAATTTATTTCAGTGCTTAACCACTCTGACAGTTAGGAAGTTTTCCTAATGTTCAACCTAAATCACCCTTGCTGCAATTTAAGCCCATTGCTTTTTGTCCTCTCCTCAGAGGTTAAGAAGAACATTATTTCTCCCTCCTCCTTGAAACAACCTTTTATATACTTGAAAACTGTTATCATGTCCCCTCTCAGTCTTCTCTCCTCCAGACTAAACAAACCCAATTTTTCAATCTTCCCTCATAGGTCATGTTTTCTAGACCTGTAATCATTTTTGTTGCTCTTCTCTGGACTTTCTCCAATTTGTCCACATCTTTCCTGAAATGCAGTGTCCAGAACTGGACACAATACTCCAGCTGAGGCTTAATCAGCATGGAGTAGAGCAGAATTACTTCTCGGGTCTTGCTTACAACACTCCTGCTAACACATCCCAGAATGATGTTTCCTTTTTTTACAACAGTGTTACATTGTTGACTCATATTTAGCTTGTGATCCACTATGACCCCCAGATCCCTTTCTGAAGTACTCCTTCCTAGGCAGTCATTTCCCATTTTGTATGTGTGCAACTGATTGTTCTTTCCTAAGTGGAGTACTTTGCATTTGTCCTTATTGAATTTCATCCTATTTACTTCAGCCCATTTCTCCAGTTTGTCCAGATCATTTTCAATTCTAATCCTATCCTCCAAAGTACTTGAAACCCCTCCCAGCTTGGTATCGTCTGTAAACTTTATAAGTGTACTCTCTATGCCATTATCTTAAATCATTGATGAAAATATTGAACACAACCGATCCCTGCGGGACGCCACTCGTTATGCCCTTCCAGCTTGACTGTGAATCACTGATAACTACTCTCTGGGAACGATTTTCCAAACAGTTATGCACCCACCTTTATAGTAGCTCCATCTAGGTTGTATTTCCCTAGTTTGTTTATGAGAAGGTCATGCGAGACAGTATCAAATACCTTACTAAATTCAAGATATACCACATGTATATCTTCCCCCCATCCACAAGGCTTGTTACACTGTCAAAGAAAGCTATCAAATTGGTTTGACAGGATTTGTTCTTGACAAATCCATCCTGACTGTTACTTATCGCTTCATTATCTTCTGGGTGTTTGGAAATTGATTTCTTAATTATTTGCTCCATTATCTTTCTAAGTACAGAAGTTAAGCTGACTGGTCTGTAATTCTCCGGGCTGTCGTTATTTCCCTTTTTAGAGATGGGTACTATATTTGCCCTTTTCCAGTCTTCTGGAATGCCTCCCACCTTCCACGACTTTTCAAAGATAATTGCTAATGGCTCAGATATCTCCTCAGTCAGCTCCTTGAGGATTCTAGGATGCATTTCATCAGGCCCTGGTGATTTCAAGACATCTAAATTGTCTACATAATTTTTGACTTGTTCTTTTCCTATTTTAGACTCTGATCCTACCTCATTTTCACTGGCATTCACTATGTTTGACATCCAATTGCCACCAACATTCTTGGCGGAAACTGAAACAAAGAAGTCATTAAGCACCTCTGCCATTTCCACATTTTCTGTTATTGTCTTTCCCCGCTCATTGAGTAATGGGCCTACTCTGCCCTTGGTCTTCCTCTTGCCTCTAATGTATTTGTAGAATGTTTTCTTGTTACCCTTTATGTCCCTAGCTAGTTTGATCTCGTTTTGTCCCTTGGCCTTTCTAATTTTGTCCCTATATACTTGTGTTATTTGTTTATATTCATCCTTTGTAATTTGACTGAGTTTTCACTTTTTGTAGGACTCTATTTTTGAGTTTTAGATCATTGACGATCTCCTTGTTAAGCCAGGGTGGTCTCTTGCCCTACTTCCTATCTTTCCTATGCGGTGGGATAGTTTGCTCTTGTGCCCTTAATAATGTCTCTTTGAAAAACTGCCAACTGTTTTCAATTGTTTTTCCCTTTAGACTTGCTTCCCATGGGATTTTACCTACCAGCTCCCTGAGTTTGCTAAAGTCTGCCTTCTTGAAATCCATTGTCTTTATTGTGCTGTTCTCCTTCCTACCATTCCTTTGAATTATGAACTCTACCATTTCATGATCACTTTCACCCAAGGTGCCTCCACTTTCAAATTCTCAACCAGTTTCTCCCTATTTGTCAAAATCAAATCTAGAACAGCCTCCCCCTCGTAGCTTTCTCCACCTTCTGAAATAAAAAATGGTCTCCAGTACATTCCAAGAACTTGTTGAATAATCTTGTGCCATGCTGTGTTATTTTCCCCAACAGATGTCTGGGTAGTTGAAGTCCCCCATCACCACCAAGTCCCGCGCTTTGGATGATTTTGTTAGTTGTTTAAAAAAAGCCTCATCCACCTCTTCTTCCTGGTTTGGTGGTCTGTAGTAGACCCCTACCATGACATCACCCTTGTTTTTTTACCCCTTTTATCCTTACCCAGAGACTTTCAACAAGTCTGTCTCATATTTCTATCTCAAACTCAGTCCAAGTGTATACATTTTTAATATATAAGGCAACACCTCCTCCCTTTTTTCCCTGCCTGTCTTTCCTGAGTGAGCTGTACCCTTCTATACCAATATTCCAGTCATGTGTATTATCCCACCAGGTTTCTGCGATGCCAACTGTGTTACAGTTGTGTTTATTTACTAGCATTTTGAGTTCTTCCTGCTTATTCCCCATACTTCTTGCATTAGTATACAGACATCTAAGATACTAATTTGATCCCTCCACCTCAGTTCTGTCTTGTTTCTCCCTTATTTCTGCTACAACAGCCCATGCTTCCCCCAGATTCTGACCCTTCTCCCAGGTCTCCATGTTTTTGACTTACCTGTGGGCTTTGGTCACCTGCCCCCGTCGAACCTAGCTTAAAGCCCTCCTCACTAGGTTAGCCAGTCTATAGCCAGATATGCTCTTCCCTTTCCTAGACAGGTGGACCCCATCTCTGTTTAGCAGTCCTTCTTCCTGGAACAGCATCCCGTGGTCAAGGAAGCCGATGCCCTCCTGGCAACACCTTCCTTGCAGCCAGGCATTCACCTTCAGGATGCATCTGTCTCTGCCTGGGCCTCTACCCTTGCCCGGAAGGACTGAAGAGAACACCACCTGCACTCCCAACTCCTTCACCCTTACTCCCAGAGCCCTGTAGCTACTTCTGATCTGCTGAGGGTATCATTAGTGCCCGCATGGATGAGTAGCATGGGGTAGTAGTGAGAGGGCCGGATGATCCTCGACAATCACTCTGTAACATCTCAGATACAGGCCCCTGGCAGGCAGCATACCTCACGGGATGCCATGTCAGGGTGACAGATGGGTGCCTCCATCCCCCTCAGAAGAGAGTCTCCAACCACCACTACCTTACATTTCCTCCTGGGAGTGGTGGCTGTGATCCTCCCAGCCTTAGGGGTACATGGCTTCTCCTCTTCAACCTTTGGGGGTGATTCCTCATCACTCGTTGCCAGGGCAGCATAACGGTTCTCCATCACCATGGTGGGTGGGTTGGGAGTAGGGGTGGAGCACTGCCTGCTGCCAGAAGTAACCAGCAGTCAGTCTCCTTCCTGTACCAGAGCCGTATCCTCCTCCCCCAGTGGCATGAGAGCAGTCTTCTCTAGCTTGATAGAATCCTCAGCCTTGGAAGTCTCCATATGAATACTGTCTATGAATTTCTCATGTGCACGGATGCTCCTCAGCCTAGCCACCTCCTCCTGTAGCTCTCTCACCTGCTTCCTGAGAGATTCCACCAGCAGGCACCTCTCACACTAGATGGTCCCCACAGTCTGGCTTTCTGTGAGTGGGAAATGCAGGCCACAGTGTCTGCAAATCCACACCAGGATCTGGGTAGAGGCTTCCATGGTTAGATTCTCTGGCTGGATACAGGTGCAGGTGGAGGAGACAGGAGCAGTGTTGGCACTGGCGATGCAGCCCTTCCTAACCATAGTGATTTTATTACATCTCCCTCCCACAAACTCCCTCCCTCAAACTCCCCTGTTTGCTAGCTCCCCTTGGTCACTTAGCCTCTGGCTTTTAAGCCCTACCCCCGTGTTAATCACAGGGGGAGGGTGATCACAAGGCTGATGGAGGCTGATCAAGGATGATCAAGGGAACAAAGGCTCAAACAGTCCTCAAACACACAATCCCAATTGACCCAATTGACTCTATAACTTAAATAAACTGAAAGAAAAAGAAAAACACAAACAGCCAAACAAACTCACTCACCCCAAGTTAGTACTTGCACCTTGTTCATTCAGCAGGGGGATCTCCTTTGACCTCTCTCAAACTCCCCTGTTTGCGGTCCCCTGTTCACTAGCTGTGCCTCAGTTCCCACGTACAAGATCTCTTGAAGTCTTTTGTAGAATACAGTAGTACAAGTGTTCACTTTAATTAGTGAGATAAAGTGGGTGAAACAATATCTTTTATTGGACCAACTTCTGTCAGTGAGAGAGACACAAGCTTTCCACCTTACCCAGAGCTCTTTTTCAGGTCTGGAAAACACACTCAGAGTGTCACGGCTAAATACAAGATGCAAGAGATGGTTTAGCTTGAATAGTCAACACATATTTCAAGGGACCGTTCAAGGTGAAGTGGCCCATTAACTTCTCTCCAGTCATGGAAGGGGGGAGTTAGTGGGTTACAGATGGTTGTAATAAGACATAGATCCAGTGTCTCTGTTCAATCCATGATTTTTAGTGTCTAGCAAAGTTATGAATCTAAGCTCCTGGGATCATCTTTTGAAGGTGTTGTGCAGGTTTCCTTTGAAGACAAGGACTGAGAAGTCAGATGTAGAGGGATTGTTTTGTAAAAAGTGTTCACCCATGGCTGATCGGGTGTTTTTGTCTTGTTTTTATAGGTGAGTTCATTTGAGAGCATAGAGATTGTCTGGTTTCACTAACATAGATGTTATTGGGGCATTTAGTGTGCTGGATGACGTATATCACATGTTGTGATAGGCACGTGTAGGACCTCTGGATCTTGAAAAGTGTGTGATTGGGGGTATTGATCATCACAGCAGTGGGAAAATGTCTAAAGGTTTTGAATCTATTGTTCTGGCAGTGTCTGGTGCCACTTTCAGTTGGTGTGTCCTGGTCTGTGGGGAGTTTTCTTCTGATGATGAGCTTGGAGAGGTTGGGGGGTCCTTTACAGGCCAGAAGAGGGAGGGTTCAGGAAAGATTTCTTTCAGGATGTAGTCCCTAACAGGTATGGGTTGTAGTTGTTTGAGGATACCTTATATTGGCTTCAATGTGGGATGGTAGCTGCCAGATTGGGGTGTGCATTTGGAGGAAATTTTGTTTCTGTATTGAAGCAGGTTCTCTCTGGGTATTTGGATGGCCCATTCCATAATGCAATCTATTTCTCTGGTGGAATGTCCTTGTTTGGTGAAGGCGGGTTTACGTGTGTTAAGTTACATAACCCAGACTTTCTCTTTGGAGCATAGTCTATGGTATCTGAGTGCCTGGGTTTAGATAACATATTTCTTGCTGTGTTTGGGGGTGGTTACTGGATCTATGAAGGTAGGTGCAGTGATCCATGGCTTTCCTGGTACAAAGTTGTCCATAGGGTTCCATTGTTGAAGCTAATCGTGGTGTCCAGGAAGTTGATGCTGGTGCAGGAGTGTTCTAGAGAGACTTTACTAGATGGGTGGTCGAGGAGGAGGTGGTTTAGGTAGTCTGTCCAGACGATGAAACAGAAATCTATCTCAGGTAGACCATTGGTTTTGTGGTGCATTTGCACAGAAATTCTTCCTCAAGGTGGCCCATGAAGATGTTGGCATATTGGGGAGCCATCCTACTACTCACAGCTGTACCCATGGTTTGGCAAAGGGTTTATTGTTAAATGTAAAATTGTCACAGGTAAGAATGAAATAGAAGAGTTTGGTGATGTGTTTGGGGTGGATATCTGAGGGTTGCCCATTGTCTTGTAGATATTTGAGGCAGGCACAGATGCCATCATTGTGAGGGATGCTGGTGTATAGGGAGGTGACATCCATGGCGGCAAGAATGCTGCTCTCAAATTGGTTTTTAATGTTGCAGAGTTTCTGGAGAAAGTTGGTTGTGTCCTGGATATTGTAGTGTCCATATATTGCATTCTGAGAAGATGGGTTAACCATTTTCCTCCTATTCCTGGCTTTTTCTTGTGACTCTCATCACATAATTAGAATTGGCAGAATTTAATTCCTATTTTATTATAAATTTCAATGGATAATATTAATACTTAAGCATTTGCATTTTTTCAATTTGAATTTTCACAATTTGAAATATGAATAAGAGACAATGAGGGATCAGATAATGACAATAAATGCTTAGACACAAAGTGTTAAAGCACAAATTCTCAACATCACATGTCAATATACACAAAGTAAATGTCCTCAAATCCAACTCTTGTAAGTTCTCAATCAGACAAAGTAAGAAAAATCTGTAACTTTAGATGATCATCTATGGAAATATTTTGTCAGTTTGTGTGTATATGGTGAAATCGGTATTTATCAGCATTGACTCATAAAAATTTAATCCTTCCACAATTACGTATAATTGTGAGCAGCTTGAGTCAGCCCCGCCCCCACCCTTCAGGTAGCCTCCCAACTTCCAGAAAGCAGCCCTCCAACTCTGGAAAACCAGCAGCAGCTCTGAGCAGCTCCCAGCTGTTCCTCCGCGCCTGCCTTTGCCTGTCCTTGCCTGACGCAGCTCACTGGCTCAGCTGCTCTTCAGGGAGGGGGCCTGGCAGCATCATGTGACTGAGCAATCTGCGGGGTGCATATGACCCTACATCCCACCCATGTGTCATCTCTGATTCTGAGTGAGAAACGGTATGCTGCGGCTTTAGGCACGGGAAGAATGATGGATCAGTTTCTATCTCCTATTACTACTAACATTCTACTCACACCTGAAGACATCAATCAGAGATCAAGGCCCCATTGGGCTAGGCCAGCAATTCCCACCCTTTCCCATATTGTGACCCAGTGTTACAACAGAATAAAGTTTTGGGAGTCCCCTACAATCAAGCCACAAGCAAGGGTAGAATGACGACAAGCTTCTGAAACTTCCCTACAACCTCCCAGTGGATTGTGACCACCCGCCACCCGCAGATTCAGAGCCTGGGAATTTGGGACTGTATATACATATTAGTACGAAGAGATGAAACCTTGCTATGGGTTGTGATAAAACCTTGTTCAAAGTGATGTGTGAATGCACCCTTCATTTAAGGTAGTTGTAAGAAACACGTAAGGGGCCACAACTAAAACAAAGCACATAAGAACAGTCATACAGGGTCAGACCAAAGGACCATCTAGCCCAGTATCCAGTGACCAATGCTAGGTGCCCAGGAGGGAAGGAACAGAACAGGTAATCATCAAGTGATCCATCCCCTGTTGCTCATTCCCAGCTTCTGGCAAACAGAGGCTAAGGACGACACCATCCCTGTCCATCCTGGCTAATAGCCATTGATGGATCTATCCTCCATGCATTTATCTAGTTCTTTTTTCGAACGCTTTTATAGTCTTGGCCTTCATAACATCCTCTGGCAAGGAGTTCCACAGGTTGACTGTGCGTTGAGTGAAAAAAATACTTCCTTTTTTTTGTTTTAAACCTGATGCCTATTAATTTCATGTGGTGACCCCTAGTTCTTGTGTAATGAGAAGGAGAAAATAACACTTCCTTATTTACTTTCTCTACATCAGTCATGATTTTATAAACCTCAATCATATATCCCCTTAGTTGTCTCTTTTCCAAGTTGAAAAGTCCCAGTCTTATTAATCTCTCTTCATATGGAAGCCGTCCCATACCCCTAATAATTTATTTGCCCTTTTCTGACCTTTTTCCATTCCAATATATTTTTTGAGATGGGGCGACCACATCTGCACGCAGTATTCAAGGTGTGGGCGTACCATGGATTGATGTAGAGGCAATATGATATTTTCTGTTTTATTATCTATCTCTTTCTTAATGATTCCCAGCATTCTGTTCACTTTTTTGACTGCCGCTGCACATTGAGTGGATGTTTTCAGAAAACTATCCACAATGACTCCAAGATCTCTTTCTTGAGTGGTAACAGCTAATTTAGACCCCATCATTTTATATGTACAGTTGGGATTATGTTTTCCAATGTACATTACTTTGCATTTATTAACATTGAATTTCCTCTCCCATTTTGTTTCCCAGTCATCCAGTTTTGAGAGATCCTTTTGTAGCTCTTCACAGTCTGCCTGGGACTTAACTATCTTGAGCAATTTTTTATCATCTGCAAATTTTGTTACCTCACTGTTTCCCCCTTTTTCCAGATCATTTATGAATATGTTGAATTGGACTGGTCCCAGTACAGACCTCTGGGGACACCACTATTTACCTCTCTCCATTCTGAAAACTGACCCATTTATTACTATCTTTTCCCCCCTATCTTTTAACCAGTTACCAATCCATGAGAGGGCCTCCCCTCTTATCCCATGACAGCTTACTTTGCCTAAGAGCCTTTGGTGAGGGACCTTGTCAAACGCTTTCTAAAAATCTAAGTACACTACATCCACTAAATCCCCCTTCTCCACATGCTTGTTGAACCCCTCAAAGAATTCTAGTAGATTAGTGAGGCATGATTTCCCTTTACAAAAACCATGTTGACTCTTTCCCAACAAATTATGTTCATTTATGTGTCTGGTAATTTTGTTCTTTACTATAGTTTTAACCAGTTTGCGCAGTACTGAAGTCAGGCTTACAGGCCTGTAATTGCCAGGTTCACCTCTGGAGCCCTTTTTAAAAATTGGTGTCACATTAGCTATCCTCCAGTCATTTGCTACAGAAGCTGATTTAAATGGTAGGTTACAGATTATAGTTAGTAGTTCTGCAATTTCACATTTGAGTTCCTTCAGAACTCTTGGGTGAATACCATCTTGTCCTGGTAACCTATTACTGTTTAATTTATCAATTTGTTCCAAAACCTCCCAAATGACACCTCAATCTGGGACAGTTCCTCAGATTTGTCACCTAAAAAGAATCGCTAAGGCAGGGATCAGCAACCTTTGGCATGCGGCCCACCAGGGAAATGCACTGGTGAGCTGGGATGGTTTGTTTACCTGCAGTGTCCACAAGTTCGGCTGATCGCAGCTCCCACTGGCTGAGGTTTGCTGTTCCAGGCCAATGGAGGCTGCGGGAAGTGGCGTGGGCTGAGGGATGTGCTGGCTGCCGCTTCCCACAGCCCCACTGGCCTGGAATGGCGAACCGCAGCCAGTGGGAGCTGCGATCAGCCGAACCTGCGGACGCTGCAAGTAAACAAACTGTCCTGGCCTGCCAGTGGATTTCCCTGACAAGCCAAGTGTCAAAGGTTACCAATCCATGGGCTAAGGTTTGGGAATCTCCCTCACATCCTCAGCCGTGAAGAGCAATGCGAAGAATTCATTTAGTTTCTCTTCAATGGCCTTATCATCCTTGAGCGATCCTTTAGCATCTCGATCATCCAGTGGCACCACTGGTTGTTTAGGAGGCTTCCTGCTTCTGGTGTACTTTAAAAAAAAAAAAAAAGCTAGTCTTTGGCTAGCTGTTCTTCATATACTTTTTTGACCTTCCTAATTATACTTTAATACTTCAGTTGCCAGAGTTTATGCTCCCTTCTATTTTCCTCACTAGGATTTAACTTCCACTTTTTAAAGGATGACTTTTTGCCTCTCACTGCTTCTTTTACTTTGTTGTTTAGCCACGGTGGCACTTTTTTGGTTCTCTTATTATGCTTTTTAATTTGGGGTCTAGATTTAAGTTGAGCCTCTATTATGGTGTCTTTAAAAAGTTTCCATGCAGCTTCCAGGGATTTCACTTTTGGCGCTGTACCTTTTAATTTCTGTTTAACTAACCTCCTGGTTTATTCTGAAACTAAATACTGCAGTGTTGGGCCACTATGGTGTTTTCCCTGCCACAGGGATGTTAAATTTAATTATATTATGGTCACTATTACCAAGTGGCCCAGCTATATTTACCTCTTGGACCAGATCCTGTGCCTAGATAGTGTCTGCCCAGAAACTAGCACCAGGTGGGTGGGATGTGTCTACTGTATATTGTGACCAGGTCTGTGTTTGGGCGTGTGAGAGATCACACAGAAATGGAGACCAGACAAGAACAGAGAGAGAGCGGTAGAGGGAAAAAGCAAGAATTCCAAGCAGCATAAGAGAACAGATGATAAAGAGACAGACAGACAAGGGGAGCACAAGCTTATCAGCTTGACAGTTATGACTGGCATAATGAGAAGTGATGGCTGTGCTAGATTATTTTCAGATGATAATTAAGATGATTGTCTCCTCTGAATTGGAACAAAATCAATCTCTGCCTGTTCCAGATAAGAGGGAGATGGAGCAGGAGCTGAAACTCTGAAACGATCTCTTCCTACCAAGGCCAATTTACAAGAAACTGAGATGCCCAGAAGAAAGAATACACTGCAATTAATTCCTCAAAGCACTTTTAAGTATTTCCCCTCCTGCCCCCAACAAAAAGTAAAATAAAATAAAATAAAAAAGCAAGATGGATGAAAAGGAAGATGGCATCCAGGGGCAGAGTGATGGAATATTTACAAGGCAAAGCACACAACCAATTGATTTTTTAAACACAAGTTTATGAGGCCCAAAATTGCTCTTTTTATTGCCTATTTTTTTCTCCCCCTTCTTCATTTATTTTTATGCCAGTTGCATTGTAAGTATGGTAAAATCAATTAGCTTTTCATATAATTTGCAGTATTTAGGCTTGGGAATCAAACCAGGATCCAACTTTTATGAGTGCCATTCAGTTCAGGTTAACATACTACCTTAGGGAAATCAGATCCAGCTGGTCTTTTAGCCCTGTCCATTTCTATTCTTGGCTAATCAGACAAAAAGAGAGATTCCTACACATTTAGCTGAAATCCAGACTTGGGAAAGTATTCCACACAATGCTGATGAGAGGATGCTTAGCTCCTATGACCTTGAGTCTGCAAATGAGTCTCGGTGAACCGGCTCCTGAACCCAGATGGAGTGAATTGCAGGACTGGGGCTGAAAAGCGGATTTTTTGTTCCATCAGGTGGAAAAGGAGAAGTCACCGCAGATTTCATGGTGTGTAAAATATAAATGACCAGGTTATTGAACATACTATTCCAGAAGTACCTAACCACCCCCACATAGGACACAGGACACAATTGTGCGGTGCACCATACATACACATAGTAAGAGAGACAGCCCCTTTGCACCAATGACTATCTTCTGTAGAACAGATTTTTCAGAAGCGCTCAGCAGCTAACCTGCCAGATTATCAGAAGCGGGTTGCTGATCAGCTATTGAAAAATCTGGTTCCTATATAAGTAATTTGATTAATTTAGGGGCCCAACTTTTGAAATCTTGGCCTAAAGGTTCCATAAAGAAAGATTTCACAGGGCTTTTTTGTAAAGCGATGACTCTGCCATTTGCATATCCTCATTCTGACTGGCTCTGATCATGCAGTTTTGACTAGATAGGGCTCTCCTCTCCAGTTCCTGTCCCTTCCTCCTCTATAGCATTGCTCTGCACTTTCAAAGAGCTCCTGCTCTTCCATCCGGAGTTGGATGTATTATCAGTGATGTGGGACATCACTCCTGTATACACAATGGAACTTGTTTTGCTCCCGTGGCAAAGCAGGGTGCATGTTCAACCCCATGCATCCACCTCAGCAGCTGCACCAGAGGAGACGTTCACATCCAAGGCAGAGCAGACACCACAACCACTACTGCCCTCCCCAAAAGGTTTGACCAATGGAGGAGTGACTTTCATAGAATCATAGAATATTAGGGTTGGAAGATACTTCAGGTGGTCATCTAGGCCAATCCCCTGCTCAAAGTAGGACCAACACCAACTAAATTATCCCAGCCAGGGATTTGTCAAGCCAGACCTTAAAAACCTCTAAGGATGGAAATTCCACCACCTTCCAGTGCTTCACCACCTCCTAGTGAAATAGTGTTTCCTAATATCCAACCTAGACCTCCCCCACTGCAACTTGAGATCATTGCTCCTTGTTTTGTCATCTGCCAACACTGAGAATAGCCGAGCTCCGTCCTCTTTGGAACCCCCTTTCAGGTAGTTGAAGGCTGCTAGCAAATCCCCCCTCACTCTTCTCTTCTGCAGACTAAATAACTCCATTTCCCTCAGCCTCTCCTCTAAGTCATGTGCCTCAGCCCCCTAATCATTTTTGTTGCCCTCCGCTGAACTATCTCCAATTTGTCCACATCCGTTCTGTAGTGGGGGGCCCAAAACTGGACGCAATACTCAAGGTGTCGCCTCTCCAGTGCTGCGTAGAGGAGAATAATCACTTCCCTCAATCTGCTGGCAATGCTCCTACTAATACAGGCCAATATGCCATTGGCCTTCTTGGCAACAAGGGCACACTGCTGACTCATATCCAGCTTCTCGTCCACTGTAATCCCCAGGTCCTTTTCTGCAGAACTGCTGCTTAGCCTGTAGCGGTGCATGGGATTCTTCCTTCCTAAGTGCAGGATTCTGCACTTGTCCTTGCTGAACCTCATCAGATTTCTTTTGGCCCAGTCCTTCAATATTTCTAGGTCACTCTGGACCCTATCCCTACCCTCCAGTGTATCTACCTCTCCCCCCAGCTTTAAACTCCTCCAGTCTTCCAACCAATGGTCTAACACTCCCCTGTTCAGCTAAGCTGGTAAGAGATGAAGCAGGTGGTAAGAGGGAGCTCTGCTTACAAAAGTGCCTATAAAACAACAGCATGCATTGAAGGGAGTCTAAAAAAAAAGTTATTTCCTTTCAATTCGGTGGAAAGATTCCCTGCCCCAAAAGAGACAGTGATCCCAGAGTGGAGGAAGAGGATCTCCCCTGAACAGTCCTGGGACCAGAGTAAGTGGGGAGGCGGGGTGGCCCTGGCTGAGTTCCATTTAACTCCCTGCCTCTAGTGCAGTGCTCGCTATTTATTTTGCCGTTCCCTTTAGAATTTCAAAGATGGGACATTTGCAAATGTTGGGATCTCACCAGCCTGAAAGACATTATCTGCCAGGCACAAGAGCGTAGCCTGAAGGCTGCTAAAGCACAGAAAGAGGACAGAAAGCCCATGGGCTGACATCAATTTCCCTTGTGTTTGAGGTCTCAGTCCAATGTGTGCGTTAACACTGGACAACTAAGCAAGAATCAGAGGCTTGAGGAAGGGAGTAGGAAGGAGGCATAGCTCAGTGGTGGCACATCTGACTGTTAATTCTGGGTGCTCTCCTGAATACTTCCCTTCACCTGCAAGCGACAGCTGCTTCTTAAGGAAAAAGTCAATTCTCCATTTCCGTTCTTTCTCTGCCAGTGCCATGTAAAGAGTGCCTTGCCTTTATGTTTATGTTTATGTAATATTGTCCACCCCTTACCCTGGCTATGTTGTACACACTAGAGTTGCAGGCCTTTAGGCTCGTGAAATCGTTCTCGGTATACTCCCACTGACTGGTGGTCTTATGCCTGTCCATTGTCTATATGGAAGAAGCGAATCTGATATGAAAAGGCAGACCAAGACTTTTCTCTCAATTTTTCCTACCAATCCAATGTCATTTAGGACCTGTAGTGCTTTATGCAGTACACGTGTCAATACAATAGAAGATGTGACCCCATATTCTCTGGAAAGGAGACTAGAAATGTCTAGTTTTTTTCCTGGGTTGAACTATGATGTGTGAAAAAGGCAAAGAGTCCTTGCTGGGGGCATAGCTCAGCAGTACAGCATTTGCCTGCAGCTTAAGAAGTCCCCAGTTCAGGTCTAGGTGATTCCCTTGGAGCTTTCTACTAGCTCTGCATGTAGCATTTTTGTTCATTTCTGCTCCTGTTTGTCGCTTTGTTGTTCCAGATTCCAGACACCAGCTTTTGCTGCTATCCTGCAGTGTCAGTAACTGCTGTTTGCCACATAGCCTGAGCAAGCTCTCATGTTCCCCGTTCAACTTTTCAGTAGCATCCACAGGCTGATGGGAAACCTTCTGCGCAGCAACAATCCACTTCTGCTTTATGACCAACAGTCACATGTCTGCAGTCGGAATGTGGATAGAAAAAGTTTATTTGGAGCTGAAAAGCTACAGTGGATTTTAATTTTTCAAAAGTCATTTTATTGGACTCCACATTCCACTCAACCTCCAGGCATTCAGACTTATGTTGAAGAAAAAACAGAAACAACAACTGTCTGAGGAACTGAAAAGCACGAATTAAGGAGCTATTGCGAAAGGTCTCAGTCTTTGGGGAGGATTGGTTCTGTCTTTGATTCATTTTCCAAGTACTAGAAGCTGGTTACAAAAGTTTCAGGATCAAGACACAATAAAATACAGTAAAAAAGCCTAGTAATAAACCACCCAAGATTTAATTGAGTTTTACTTTGTTGCACTGAGCATCTGAGCTGCAAATAGGGAGGGGTTATTTAAACATAAAGGTGACTGATACTGGACAGCATTCTTCGTCTGAATGTGCTAGAGATTCTGAAATCTCCATTGTCCACCCCCCACATCCACCCCACGATCTGTCCTGCCTTGTACTCTGAAAAGCTTAGGACTCTGCAGGTAATTTGACACTGGTATTCAAATTCTCATCTAGTCAAAGTGCATGAACTTGGGTAATAACTGATTGACAACATGTATCATTACCAGAACCACAGAAATGGTCTCCTGACTAGGTATGTATGTAAAGTCTTCGCCAGCCTATTATAACATTAAATACTATTGTTATCCATCCCTCAAACTAAATCAGACTGCATTGCATCTCGACAAAATTCCTTTACACCTGTGATATCAAATGCAGCAATTCAGTTCCCTTGCCTCCTCTTTTATCTATATCCTGCTCCACTCTCTAGCATTTAAAATTTTAAAATTGCTCCCTTGTCTGGGCTGTTGCACTGTGAATTCTTTTAAGTGCTTCAAATAAAATATTACTTTAAATATTCTCTTTTTATCCATCATGTGTTTTTCCTGTAAGCTTTCCCATAGTGAGAATAAGCTCAGTCTGAGTTACCTTAATTGATTGCAACACTTAGAAAACTTGCCACCCTCATTGATCATCTTGTTTTCCATGTACTGTCTGACTCCAACTAGCACTGCCCATTGATCTTTCTTTTAGAACAGCATCTCCTTTGTCCTACTTCCTCCTGATTTTTCTGCATATAGCTATGCTTTAGTGATCAGTTTTCACCATCTTTTTCAGCTCCCCAATGTATACAGGCTCAAACAACAGCCAGGTGGTGGGAGCCATTGGACACTTTTGAAAATCTGGCCACTTCATTTTAGTCTGTCAATGGGATCTGCTGAATGAAGAACTTTTCTGAAAATCTGGGCCTATGAAAGTACTCTGCAACACAGCATAATTTGCAACAAATGCTGTTCTATTAAATGTGCCCCCAATGGTCCCACAAATAGCTTATGGCCCATCACTGTCACCTAAATTGGCTTAAGTTTTTCCCTTTTCTACACAAAGGCCCTGACACACGGTGGTATTTAAGCCCATGTCTAACCTTAGGTATTATCCAGCATCCATTGAAGTCTATGGGGAGATTCCTATCAACTTCAGTGGACTCTGGATAAGGCCCTTTAAACAAGGAGTAACCCCCTTGACTTCAACGAGACTGCTCGTGTGCTGAAAGTTAGGCACATGTTTGAGAAACTCTCTGAACTGGGGCCAAAGAGAGTACAGTCTATGAAGGTTTGACGCCCCCAGGATTTTCTAGTTCTTTTCCCCCTCATTCTCATAACCTTACACTGGGCCAAACTCTACCTTCATTTACCTTCATGTGGTATTTTTGCAGATCGATGGGATTAGATGGTGAAAAGGCTCTAGAAGACATCTATTACTGTCACACTGTACTAGGATGCCTTGCGGATGCTTACTGCAGGGCCAGCTGTATTTGCGTAGAGCAGCACGAGTCTGCCTTCTCTCTACAGAGGACAATATGGTGGCTCTTCAACTCCATTAACATAATGGTTGGCACAGAATTGTAACCACCATGATCCATGCTGTTAAAGGCGGAATATTTTGCTGCCCAGTTCAATACTCTTTTCTCTGAGTTTATTTATTTACTCTGGTAACACATTTTCTAGGGTCCCCATGGAGAAGAGAGTAAGTGTCATTAAACAGCCATTAAACAGTCATTAGCAAGAATGCCTATTAGAAAAATAATCCAGTTACATCAGCAGACAAGACAAACCAAAGCACTCTTTCCTGCTAGCTTATAACTGATTTTGCACATTCATCCAAACTCTGAAACAACTAGACTACAAAGCTGAGACAATCTAAAGAAGAGTTTGTTAGAGACAAATAAAATGCACCTGATGCCCCACAAGAGAAACCTTCTAAAGCAAAGATGCACCTTCTGCCTTTGTATTTGTTGGGTTGGTGTTTGTTGCATGCTACTCATCTATTGTAGCTATTGCTAGTGATTATTCAATAAGAGGCATTGTCCTGCAGTGGGCAGGGGCAATGTACAGGGAGCCACAAAACCAGGGTTCTGTTCCTGCCTTTGCCACTGATCTGCTGTGTGACCTTGGGCAAGTCCCTTCATGTCTCGGTTTCACCTTCAACCCTTTGCCCCGGCTGGCCTATTTAGACTGCAAGCTCTTAGTCAAGGATTGTCTCTTGCTATGTGATTGTACTGCACCTAGCACAGTAGAGTTCCAGTGCTGGTTGGGGCCCCTTGCCTGTACTAAAATTATTAATATAGTTTAGAATAATATTTTGGCTACTATGAGGGAAAAATACATATAATTTGCCACTCTCAAAACTGTTTCAAAATATCTGACTCCTATTTTGATATGGTTTACCATGGCTCTATTCCTTTCTTATTGGATTGTCCTCATAGATAATTAGTTTAGTGCTTAAACAATCAACTTTTTATTAATGCTCAAAGAAACACAAAGAGAGTCTTATGAAAGCAAAGGAATCAATCCATTAATGTGAAAAACCACCGAAAGGAAACAGCTGCCCTGTATTTTTAATAAGCAAGATGAAAAATGCAATCTAAACACATTTGTTGCAGCTGAGCTACCCAATGACAAACACTGGTGTTATTGTACTTGGTTTCTGTATTATGAAAACAAAATGCAGGATAAAGTGATAATGCTTTTTTCCAGAGCCAAAGACAAACGTCAGTGACAAGAAACAAAGCACAGTATCCAACTGTCACCACTTTTTGTTACCACCATCCTTTCCTGTGTAAGCAATGGACCGGAATGATTATTGCACTATGGTCCTATTATATATTGTGACAGGGTCGGGCCAGATGGCTATAGGAGAGTAATAGAAGGCAGATATATTAGCCCCAGGCTAAGTAGGTCCCTTTTCCCTGGGTAAGGTAAGAGGGAAGGTTTTTTTTTTTTTTTAATTAAAACAGAAAAAAAAATTTATTGTGACAATTACAAGAATTATCAAGAACCAAATCAAAGTATGCAACAAAACAATGCAAACAGAAGGTATAACACAGCAGCTTTCAGGAGGGAGAAGTGTTCAGGCTAGCCTGGGCCCAGAGCGGGGGGCTTGGTCTTCCACCCTCCTGAGTTACCTGGTGGCCTAGAGCGGGGGGGCTTCCTCGACACTCATGGTCTTCCACCCCCTCGAGTTACCTAGTGCCGCGCCCAGTGTCACCGATTATCCCCCCCCTGAGAGTGCCCGGCAAGATGGGCACGGCTGCGGGGTGGGCAGTTTGGGGGTGGGGGGGTGGACACCCACGTATTATAGGGCCCTCCTAGTAAAGGGTTAGACGGAGGGAACCGGATGGGGTCACCGAGCAGAGAACCCCGGACAGCGCCCACCGCTCTTCAAAGGTGTCAAGGGAGTCGGTGGTCGCCGCCCAAAGAAACTCCGCCCGGATACGTGAATGTACTGAGGATAGGAAAAAGGCCCTACAATCGCAGGACGTTTCATGGGCCAACCTCCTCTCTCTGGTTTTATAAATGGCTGTTTTTGCCAAAGCTAGGAGGAGGTTAACCAGGAGATCCCGCAACTTTGTGGGGCCATGGATGGGGAGTGTATAGATAAAGAGGTGGGGAGAAGAGGGGAAGGTTCCAGAACAATCAGGAACCTTCTGGAGACAATTAAGACAGGCTGATTAGAACACCTGCAGTCAATCAAGAAGCTGTTAGAATCAATTAAGGCAGGCTAATCAGGGCACCTGGGTTTTAAAAAGGAGCTCACTTCAGTTTGTGGTGTGCGTGTGAGGAGCTGAGAGTGAAAACGCGGACTGTTGGAGGACTGAGGTGTACAAGCATTATCAGACACCAGGAGGAAGGTCCTATGGTGAGGATAAAGAAGGTGTTGGGAGGAGGCCATGGGCGAGTAGCCCAGGGAGTTGTAGCTGTCGCACAGCTGTTCCAGGAGGCACTCTAGACAGCTGCATTCCACAGGCCCCTGGGCTGGAACCCGGAGTAGAGGGCAGGCCCGGGTTCCCCCCAAATCCTCCCAACTCCTGGTCAGACACAGGAGGAGTCGACCTGGACTGTGGGTTCAGAAAAACGGCCAAGCTGAGGGCTGCTGTGAAGCTCCAAGGCGAGCAAATCTGCCAATAAGCACAGGACCCACCAAGGTAGAGCAGGAACTTTGTCACAATATGCTACAATGGGCTGTAAGTCCAGCATATACAGCCACCAGGATATTCCCCCTATAAAGCAGAGTCCTAGTATGGCAGAGATAGTGTCATGATTCTGTGCTACATGCATGGCCAAAGTGCTTTTGCTTTGCCCAGCTGCGGCTGACAGCTCTCCCTGTCACAGAAAGGTTTTTGCATTGGTGACCTGAATTTTTCCTGAAACTTTTTGTTCCATGCAACATTTCAACTTTTCAGTTCCATTTGGGATCAAAATATTCCCATTTCCTATAAGACACAAATTCCGGTTTTGATTAACTTTTCTCTGTATGCACCAAGCTAAGGGCCGGATTTTCTGAAGTGCTCAGCACCCATCAGTTTCCATGGAGAACAAGGGGCTGCTGCTGGGGTGCGGCACATTATCATAGCTTGTTGCGCCAAAACTGCACTGGTACAATCTGCTGTTACCACTTACATTGCATACTTCCTTGGGAGTCTGGAAATTGATGGGGGTGGGGGGCACTGCATCAGTGAGTGTTTGCCTAGGTTCTGCACATTTGCATTTGAAGTCATTCATCAGCTTCCACTTGTTCATATTGTCACCAGTCTTTGAGATCCCAGCTCTTACTTGGTTTGAGGTCAGTGCCTGCATGGAGTTATTCTGAAGGAACCAGGCTCTCCAAGTTAATCATAAGGCATTTCCCATGTTTTGTTTCCCTGTAACCTTCCACGGTGGTATTTTGGGGTAAGGGATTTTCAAAGGCAAAGCTCTTTCTGGACTGCAGCCTCTTGGGTGGTGGGATGTGTCCATGCAGCGGTGTCTCGTATCTTGCATCTGTTTTTGTACTGCTGACCTCTTCTGAAAAATCTAGTCCTTATTTGGGTGCATAAGTGGGAACTGTGATCTTTCAGAAATCTTACCTGGGCATAATGCTTTGCAGGATTCAGGTCTTCGAGAGAATAATAAATATATTCCTGTAGGGTACATGAAGGTCATAGTGCAGCTGTAAGTTGGGAACCATGGGAAGGGGACAAACAGAGTGTCTTTCTCAACTCTGGTACCAAAATGGGTCCACTTTGCAGTCATAGCAGTAGATCAGGAAGTTAAGAGAGGCAGAGGGCAAAGCACATACAGATCATGTATCAACAGCCATACCATAAGAACTCACACAAAGACATTCACCCCGGCTAAAGTCTGCTACCGTTTCCTATCAAGAAAGTGCTGTCTCTGTAATGAGACAAACACAGTGATGAAGATTCTCAGTGGAAAAAGTCATCAGTGTATAAAATAATGGTAACACACTTCTATTTCAGTTGGTTTCTATGTTCAAAAGCTGACAAGGCCGTAGATTTTAAGAGACGTGTCTTCTACTCTATTGTGATAAATAGAACATAGACAAGGTGACAGACCCTTTTTTAAAAAGAGTAAGGACCTGACTTTTATCAAAAAGTTTTTGCAAAAATATCCCCCTCAGCAATCTTCCACTGAACTTTCCCAATCAAAAGCAGAAAGTGATGCATTCATCCTTTAGGGAAGACACTATTTTTCTACAGTAATTGCTGGCATGAATTCTATCCCCTACTGTTGGTGAATTGAATTCCAACTACTACTCTTAGCTTCTAGACCACAGGCTCTTAGAGCTATGATTTCTGATGTAGAACCATTAAAGTAGAACAAACCAATACCACTGCTCAGATCTTTCCATTAGGTATTGGCCTGGAGACAAACAATGGGTTAAGGAGGTATTGATTACAATTTTTAAACAGTGAACATTACAGGATACTTGGAGTTACTATTATTTTTCTGCAGTATGAAATGTGAAGCCACACCGTTTTCTACGAGTTTCAAAGTGAGAAGCACTAGGATGCACTTGGATTAGATAGTTCTTAATAGGCAGCAGGTTTAAAATGAACAAAAGGAAGTATTTCTTCACACAACGCATAGTCAACCTGTGGAACTCTTTGCCAGAGGATGTTGTGAAGGCCAAAACTATAACAGCGTTCAAAAAAAGAACTAGATAAGATCATGGAGGATAGGTCCATCAATGGCTATTAGCTAGGATGGGCAGGGATGGTGGCCCTACCCTCTGTTTGCCAGATGCTCGGAATGGGCGATGGGATAGGTCACTTGATGATTACCTGTTCTGTTCATTCCCTCTGGGGCACCTGGCATTGACCACTGTCAGAACACAGGATACTGGGCTAGATGGACCATTGGTCTGACCCAGTATGGCTGGTTTTATGTTTGCTCAGTTATTCAGGGAACCCTATGTTATTTGCTATAGACAAATGGTATGCAGTGAGCTATATATTAAAATATCTGCCAACAGCAAGCCTCCAGGACCCCATACTTTTGGAATATGTCTGTACAGTGTTTTGGAGCCCATGGGAGGGAGCCTTTCAGTCCAGGTTGAGAGGCTTAGGCTAGAACTCCAAAACCAGCTGTGTAGACAGGGCTTTGGAGTCAAGGCTCAGCCTGGAGCTCGGGGTCTGAAGCTCACCCCCTCCCAAGGCTTCAGAGCCCCTGCTCTCCTCCAAAACACTGTGAAGACATAGTCTGACAGCACTGTAAACTGCAAACAATCCCGCTGAAGTCAATGAGGTTATTCAAGGAGTGAGGTGCTGGACTCTTCAGTGTGAATACAGGTATCAGTATTTGGCTCCAGGAAAGGAGTAGTCACTTCAATGGCAATTCACTGATGTGCACAAGCTAGCCAAGGTAAGGAAATAATTAAAATACTGGGCAATAAATATGAAGTCATCAGTGCAGAAGGATGGCTCAGTAGTTTGGTAGCTGGCCTAAGAGACTCTGGTTCAATTTCCATGTACATTGGCCAAATTGGACTGTCTCTACGCAAAAGAATAAATGGACACAAATCAGACATCAAGAATTGTAACATTCAAAAACCAGTAGGAGAACACTTCAACCTCCCTGGACCCTCAATAACAGACTTAAAAGTGGCCATTCTTCAACAAAAATACTTCAAAAACAGACTGCAACAAGAGACTGCAGAACTGGAATTAATTTGCAAACTGGACACCAACAAATTAGGCTTGAATAAAGAGTGCTAGTGGCTGGGTCACTACAAAAAGTAATTTTCCCTCTGTTGATACTCACACCTTCTTGTCAACTGTTGAGAACAGGCCACTTCCACCTTGACTAAATTGGCCTCGTTAGCACTGACCTCCGCCCCCCCCACTTGGTAAGGCAACTCCCATCTTTTCATGTGCTGTAATATATATATCTACCTACTGTATTTTTCATTCCATGCATCTGATGAAGTGGGTTTTAGCCCATGAAAGCTTATGCCCAAATAAATGTGTTAGTCTCTAAGGAGCCACAAGGATTCCTCATTGTTAAAACTAAGTGAATACACTTACCATTCTCTTTCTGTGAATGTGGTGGATTGTTAAGTTGTCTTCCAGGAATTACATTATGTGAACAGAAAAGGAGGACTTGTGGCACCTTAGAGACTATTCGTTAAATAAATTTGTTAGTCTCTAAGGTGCCACAAGTCCTCCTTTTCTTTTTGCGGATACAGACTAACACAGCTGCTACTCTGAAACCTGTCATTATGCAAATTTTGTGAACAATCATCAAAAGCCATAAAGGGAGAAGTAGCTATCTGCTAAAAAGTGCATGGTCAAATGATCACCTCTCCAGATTAGTGATATCTATTGCGGAAAATACATAATCAAATTCAGTATGATTATGTTGTATAGTTTGAGTGTTTTGAAGGTCTTATTATGACAGCTTTGAATGATAAAGTCAGCAGTGTAGTATATCATGAAAATTGGAATCCCATGTAAAATTACTATTACAAAGAGGATGTTGACATTTCATGGGCTAAAGTACTGAATTGCAGCTAAAGCAAAATGAGCTATATAACTATGTGGAAGCATTCAAAACAGCAGTTTGACTCTTTGTTAAAGCGTTTGCTGATGTACAGTTTCCAAGTCATTGTTATATTTAAAGACCATGCTAGCTGCATTTTTGTTGTTTCCATCAATTGCAAAGGGGTTTTTATTGTTATAAACAATATGCCAGCTGTATTTAGTGGCAATATTTTTATTAATTGTCCTTTAGGGAACTCCTTTAATTGTGAAAGAACAGATGCTGTTCCACTAATGAAAACCACAGTGTCTCTTTTGGGGAAATAAATGATGTTAGTAACCATGAGACATTATTTTTGAGAGAACATTTATGCCATTATGACTTCTACCAGTACCAAAACAAACTTCACTGAAATGCAATTTAAGAAAGAAATATCACTGCACAATGTCGAAGTTTGGAGCTTAAGTTGCGTGCAATTCTTAATTAAAATTACACATGAGAAAAGAGTATCTTATAGAATCAGCATGATGATAGATAGATCTTTCAGGATAAAGCTGAGAAGCTTAGACTTTTGTATGTGCATTAAAAAGAAGGTCCTTAAATTAATTCACAGGAGTAATGCCCGCATGTGTGTGCAGTTACATATCCAGGTTAGAGATTCCTACAGGGAAATATTTTGTTTAAACTTCTAAGAAATGGATGGCAGGTGGAATTGATACAGATGAGTATATTAAAGTACTGTAATCACATTTTTATTCTGTTGCCACCATTACCAACAATTGTGGCACAAAAGACTGCGCTTATGTAAATTGTTAACATACAATACCTGTAGGCAGCCATTTAAAGCTTCTATTTGAAATCATTTTCTAAGCAAAGCCAGGGATGCTCTAACTTTGGAAGAGAGAGAGATTAGGTCATGGACCCTTTTGGTGAGCATATGGGTCATTCCCAATTACAGAGGTCAAACCCTTCCCCGCCCCCAGTTCAGAAATCACGGTGTCTCTGTAGCAACAACAGTGAGTTTAAACAAGGAAAAAAAGTAGTGTATTTTTAAGGCCGGTTATTTTCAGTGAAATATTCCCCAACAAAATTGAAAACTTTCATTGCATTTGAAATTTTTCATGGACTATTCTGAGTTTAAAGAGGGGAAGGGAAAAAGTAGGGGGAAATGAAACTTTTCATTGAAAACAGATTCAAAGGGAATTTGTTTCAAGTCTTTTGGTAGAAAAACTTAGAAAAGTTTGAACGAGATGAACTTTGTTTTTCTTTTAAACAGGCTTTTTTGTTGTGGGGAAAAAACTTTTTTAAAAAGTTGGCCGTTTAATATAATGTAGCAGCTGGAAATAAGAGAAGGAGCAGAATCCACAATCCCAGTTGAAGTCAATTGTAGCTATAGGGGCTCATCGCCTCTTAAAAACCAGTCTCCATCTAACCAACCACCTCTCTGCAGACCACCAGTGGCCCACAAACCAGACCTAGAGAACTGCTACTCTACTTTTATGCACTACAACCATAGTGCTATGATTTGCCTGTTCAGTGGTATCAAGACATACAGCCTATAAATTCCATTGATGATCTAAAAAATGCAATGATGAGATGGAATGCAAGCCCTTTTACTTAGTAAGACAGGCTATGATAGGAGAGCGCTCCGTCGGGAAGAAAGCAGACACTGTTTATTCAAGCTCGGAATATACCCAACTCCTGCCATAATGAGTACAGTGTACGCATTCCACATGCTCACTTTCTCACATTCCTGTGTATGTTTTGGGGGCATAGCAATCACAACTGCTTGACCAAGCACACTCAAAGCAGACACATGGCCAGGTTATTTTTAATATGATAAAAGCAATGTTCAGAAAGCATCAGTATGACCAGTTGCACTCACCGCTTGAGCAACCTCATTGTTTCAGGGTAACTGCGAGGACGCTTGCCCCACTCGCTTCTGACTGGGGTTTTAAGACACATGCAGCTTTACACACTGTTAGATAGTTTGCCTAATAGCCAGCACCTGTACTTTGATTTCTGTGAGGGCTACGAACAGTGTATTGTCAGCAGTGATGTTCATTCAGCAATTTCTAAGCAAACACGTTTATTCCCAAGGTAAAAGCATTACAGAGAAAACATAATAAAAACAGCAAACAGATTTAAAACATGCCAGGAGTCTCACACTGGTCTTATGAGACCCTGTTAAGCCAAATTCCTTGCAAACCTTCAGCAGGAGCGGGGCTTCTCGGACAAAAGCTCACGTCCATTTGCTGAATCAAAAGAAGGTCTGGTGTCAGTTTAAACTTAGCCTTTTTATACCAAAAGCCCTGTTTTTGTTTGAGTGTCTTGAAAAAATCAGCTGGAAGCAGTATATGCAAGCCTCACCAGGGGGCAGTACCTCTCTACAGTTGTTGAGTCTCCTTGCCTCACCTTAATCACCTGCCACCTGTTTTTAGTTCTTTGAGGAAGAGTGGTAATCTCCCCCCACGGAGCAGAGTACAGTCATACATAAATCATTCACAGATTTAACACAATGGTCCTCAAAGATACTGTATGGGATTGCAGGGATTCTTGCCCAGACAGCTCCTGCAGGCCATCTGGCTGAGTACCATCTAGTTCAGATCCCTTTCAGGGTCAAATGTTCACCCTGATGCCTCAAGTATCTCAGCAAATGAGCCCTCCCTCTCTGCATGATCCTTGTGACAACTCTGGGGTCTTCTCTCCAGCTCCAGCACTGAGCACTGGCCCCTAGGGTGTCTGCTCTCCTGCAGACTCTGGCTCACGTCCCTTCATCAGAATCCCTCATCTCTCTGCAGGTCCTCCATGCAGAATGAACTAGCTCCTTGTTATGAATCCCAGGTGTCCATTAAGTTATCACCTGACACCTTAGTCCCAGCTTCTCTTTCTGAGAAGCAGCTAATTCATGACAGAGCAGGTGTAACCGATGTGACTAACAGGCTTTTAACCCTTTGGGAGTCAGACCTACCCAATGCCAACATTCTCCAGTTTGGGTTCCAAAAGCTGGCTGACACCACGGATAGAAGCGGGAACCTTAGGAGCTGAAACACAAGTTGTTATGGTTGGAGCAAGAGGACCAGGCAATAGGGCTATAACGGACTCACATACTCTGTGGAAAAGGCCCAGAGAAGGATATATACTACACACTGATCACTGGGCTACATGTGGGCTCCAGAAAGCTGTTGTCAGAGCAGCCAGAAAGTAGCCTATATCTGTCATGAAAGGCTGTTTCATATGGAACCCTAGTCACCCTTCAATGGGGACAACCTGCAGAAGAGTACAGTCTGGGCCATTCCACATAAGGTCTCAGGATGCACTAAGGAACAATTAAGAGGCACTGCTGTTAAATGCCATACCTATGGTTAATAAACTGGTTGCTGTTCAGCATGGGGTATCTGATAAAGAAATAGGTTTCACATGCATTCCTGACATATGGCTGGATGATACTGCAGGCCATAGATTAGAGGAGCTGAGCCCTCCAGTTTTGTTGGTAGTTCTGTGTCCAAGACCAGAAAATGAAAGGAGCGAAGTGACCATCGGTTTTAAATCTGATCTTGATTATAACTTACTCTGAGCAGCTGGCCCTTGTACACAAGGCAGAACCAAGATTTAGGTTTCTCTCTGGATATATACACTCCTGGCTAGAAGAGTTATGTATTTTCACACAAAACAGCAGTAGATCTTAAGGCACCTGGAGAGAGGCTGCTCTATTCAGTTTTAGCAGCTCAGATTTATTGTTGTTTGTAATTTAACCCTACACAAAGCTCAAACATACAATTATCTAGCTTTCACTGATGCTGTCATAAACATGCAGCTAAGAGTAGCATAAAATCCCTCCTTTACCTGTAAGGAGTTAAGAAACTCAAATACCCTGGTTGGCACCTGACCAGAAGGACCAATGGGGAAACAAGATACTTTCAAATCTGAGGGGAGGAAGTTTTTGTTTGTGCTCTTTTTGTTCTCTCGGGACAGAGATGGACCAGGGCAGGAAAAAAAATCTCTATTTGTTTTTTAAAACCCTATTTGAAATAAGCATCCAAGATTACAAAAATTGTAAGTAATAGCAAGGAAATGTGTTAGCTTATCTTTTGTTTTAGCTTGGGAATTTTCCCTGTGCTAAGAGGGAGGTTTATTCCTGTTTTTTGTAACTTTGAAGTTTTGCCTAGAGGGGAATCCTGTGTGTTTTAAATCTTATTACCCTGTAAAATTACCTTCCATCCTGATTTTACAGAGGTAGTTCTTTTACTTTTTTCTTTATAATAAAGTTCTGCTTTCAAGAACCTGATTGGTTTTTAGTGTCCTAAAAACCCAAGGGGCTGGTCTGTACTCTCCTTGTTTACCTGTTTGGTTGGTATATTATTCTCAAGCCTCCCCAGGAAAGGGGGTGAAGAGACTTGCGGGGATATTTTGGGGAAACAGGAACTCCAGGTGGTCCTTTTCCTGAATCTTTGTCTAACTCACTTGATGGTGGCACCAGAACCTGATCAAGGACAAGGAAGGATTTGTGCCTTGGGGAAGTTTTTAACCTAAGCTGGTAGAAATAAGCTTAGGGGGGCTTTCATGTGGGTCCCCACATCTGTACCCTAGAGTTCAGAGTGGGGAGGGAACCTTGACAGATGCCCTGCATTGAAGCCATGTTTCTAGCTAGGTTAGCTAGCACTGAACCAGCTGGAAGGAACTCTCAAAGTTTCAAGGAACGGTCCAAAATTAAATAGCCAAGTGGCACCTACTGTATTTGAAAGCTGGACACTTTAGGTTCCCTTTAGCTTTTACTTGAACCATTAGGGCCTGGTATTCAGAAATACCCTCTACCTCTCAAAGATAAAGGTTAGATTATCATTCTGTCTCTCTATCTCCTTTACATTCAGAGGTGCGGAGGGCATATCCCTCTCAGGCTCAGTACTTCAGGAGCTCATTCCTAGCAAGCCATAGATCACAAAGAAGACCTGAGCCAAGGCTGACCCAGAAATCTCAAGACCTCTGTGGGACAAGAAAGAATGAAACCTTCCCCCAAGGGACTAAGGTTCCTGCAATTCTCCTGCAAAGTGAACTTGAAGAGCTCCCTCTGACTCGGTCAGCAGAGCCTATTTTGCTGCAGTGAGATCCTTGGGAATCTCCACTGAAGCAACACATCCTTGCTCAGTGCCTGCTGGTTGGGTGACAATCCACCCACCCAATTACGTGCCAAGAGGCAGAGCCAGGCACAACAGGGCAGTATAAATATTGCATTCACCAAGCGCTGCACTGACACTAAGGAACTGACCCCCTTTAGAGAGCAGATTTGGACTCCAGATGTTAGAAGTCTTAGCCCCTTCACCCTCCCAACACAAGAATTCACCAGGGCTCTTTCTAAAACCATCCTAGCTTCTTGATATGCTCCTCTCAACAGCCTTTTTGCTGCACCCAGAACTCCTACCTGTCTGCTCTTTTGCTCTGACTCCCACCAAGGCATGTTGCAATCAGCTGGACCCCACTCGGCACTTCCTTCTTCCCCAATCTCCTTTAAAGGAACAGTTAGCCAGGCTCACTAGCCCCAAAACTCACCCTCCTGCTGGTTCCCCAGCTTCTTCAAGGTCTTGTTCCGCTCGTTTGTCTCCATTCTGTCTTCCTCAGATAATGATCCAGTTCCCCTTGAATTGGAAAGGGCCATGTCTTAAAAATGGAGAGGATTTAACTCTGGCTCCCAGATCAGCATAATGACCAATTCCTCTCCTAACAGGTCTCCCACCACACTCAGTGTGCCTGACCCAGAGACGCAGGGGTAACAGGAAGGTACAGGTTACTCCTGACATCAGGTCCCTCATAAGCCAGCAGCAAAGGACTGTGGTTGAGTTACAAGACAAGCAGCTGTTCTGCAAGCTGCTCCCTCCCTTGTGTCCTAGATGTGCTCACCCAAACCCTGCTCCAGGCCTCCCGCTACCTCAGCAGGACCATACGTTCAGCCTCCCCAGAGTCTCACCCACATGCCACAAAGCAAACAGCCCTTCCATTATCTTTCCCACCTTCCATCCATACAGACCCCCCTTTGGCTCTTCCAAAGCTCACAGGCAGGGGAAAAGAAGCTGGGACTCACACACGAAAGCATCTTTCTGGCAAGCATTCCCCTGGTCCCCTTTATAGTGTGGGCCCCTGTCCCCACCTCATGCAGCAATTTGTCCATGTCAGTTTAGCCATCTACTTCAAGTGAACCCTGATGCCCCACAGGATGGTTTCTGGTCTCAGCTCTGGACCTCACCTGATGGTGCTGGGGCCCTGCCCCTCACTCTACTACCATCCCCCACTTCATGGCTTCATCACTGCCTCTCTGCTGATACCTCACACTGGGAACATCATCAGACTGCCACCCCTGCCCCCCACACACACACACATTTGGGGCAGAGCCTTGAAGGGCTGCTCATATAACTCTGGTGATAGGAGTCCTCCGAGGCAGCATTGCAGCCTAGGACCTTCCCTGGGGGAATTCAACCCAATTCAGGGAGCCAAGAGAAGGAACAGTGATCCGTGGGTCAGAACAGGGGAGTGCAAAACTGGTAGCTGGTGTCTGAGATGTTATACGGGTAACAAGATGTCCCCCAGCTCCTTCTCTCAAGAACCTGTGGCAGAGAGGCCTTAAAAAATCCACCCCAGATTAAAAAAGGAAGGTTTGTGTATCCCCTGACTTTTCCTTTCCATTCCCCCTCTGACAGCAGAACAGACACAGGCTTATCCACTTACTCTTGCTATGCTCTTCTTTGGCCTCAGCTCTTTAGGTGGTTTATATATTTAACAGATTCTTGTTGCTCCCTAACCCAAAAGGCTGGATCTGTTTGTAGAAAGAAGGCAAGCTGGGAAGCAGGCTATTTATAGGAGAAGGGGTGGGGTTACATGAATAGCATAGCACAGGTGGGACTTTATAGATCAAGTGGCGGGCAAGGGAAGTGAGTGGTCCCTGGGTTTGTACTGAAGAAGGAGGAAGCAACCTAGCTGCTGCGTGTTTAATGCGTCTCTCACCCTGGAATGGCAGGAGTGACTCCCCTGAAGTTGGTGGGAATGCACCACTGTAGAGCCAGCGCAAATGTGAGGAGAACCAGGGTCTGCATTTCGGGCTGATTAAAGCCCTTTGTTTTTTGTAGTTCTGTCATGGCAAAACAGCATGTCCAGTGGGGCATATGCCCCCTCACAGAGAATTCCTGCTGAGTCAACCTGTCATAATCAGGACCTCTGGGTGGGGCAGAGGGAACAAGCAGTCTATAGGCCCTGGCTGGGGCAAACAATATCTGTTTGGGGGCTCTGACCCCCTGGGAGGGGCAAACAAGTAGTCTATATCAAGAGTCCCTAGTGGCAAGTTTCTTTACAGGAGCCTGGAGCACACATCCTTCCTCCTCCTCAGCCAGCCCCAACTGGCCTGGGCTTCCTCCTTTTATCTGTTCCCTCCACCTGGCACGCAGCTGGGGCGAGAGGGCAAGGACTCCTGGGCCACTGATTGGTCAGCCCCCATTGGCCAGGGGAGGGGGAGACCGTAATACACCCATCAGAGGTTCCTTATCTGGAGAGATTCCACTTCATTGTCCTGTTTATTTCTTTTGTTTCCTGTTCCTATGAATCACCTTGTCTAATAATAAAGTTCAAATGAATCCTCTGTGTGTCTCCCCTCCCCAAACATCCAGCCAGTGGGCTGTAATTTAACTCAGTCCTCATCATATACCACCAGCAGCAGAAGCAAGGAAGACTGTGCTTGCTGCTGGGGAGGAAAGCTTAGTGTGGGGGATAAGCTGAGAAACACAGGTGCGGAGACCAAGGATGTTCCAGTGATTAGGGTACTAAACTGGGATTCAGGATAATTGGGCTTAATTCGCTGCTGCACCATAAACTTCTGTGTGACTTTGGGGAAATTACTTAGGGCTAGATTCACAAAAAGGATTTAGGGGGTCTAAATCCCAGAATCAGGCCCCACTGGAATTCACAGAACCCCTCCTCGGTTACCCCTGAACCCTGCAGGCATCTAAAGTTTTGCAGTAAAAGTTCCCTAGGCACCTATGTTTCTGCACATTAGGGAGACAAGGTGGGTGATGCAATATCTTTCATTGGACCAACTCCTGTTGGTGAGACAGATAAGCTTTTGAACTTACACAGAGCTCTTCTTCAGGTCACCTAAGACCAAGAGATGGTTTGTAGCTGAGACTCTCAAGCAGAGGGAGGCACCTCCCAGCAGCCAGGACTTAGGTGCTATCTCAGAGAGGGGCAGGGCTTAGCACACACTTCCCAGGTTGCATCTCCCATTGCCTACCTTAGGTGAGGTGCAGCCTAGCATGCTGGCTTTTGTGAATCCCATTCTGAGACAGTGATCTCTCCCCATTCATTGTACAGGCCCGAACACAGGCCTTGTGATTTCCAGGGATTTTCTAAGCATCTAAAAGTTAGTTGTGGCAATGCTCAACATTACCTTGTGCCTCAGTTCCACATCTGTACAATGGAGATGAGAGAACTGCCTGACCTCACAGGCATGTTGTGAGGATAAATACATTAAAGGCTCGAGGTGCTCAGATACTATATGGTGATAGGGGGCTAGGTAAGTACCTGCGAGAGAGAGCAGGGGAGATCTGGGTCTCTATAGCAGGAGGTTTCCATCCTCTGAGTCTTCCTTTCTGACAACCCCCAAAATCAGATCTAAATCATTTCCAAATCACTACGCTTCACTTGATTTCAACGAGATACATAATTCAAGATAGATTTACTTAAAAATTCTTCCTGTCTTGATTAATCCTGAGCTGAACCCGAAAGCAGGGGGGTTTCATGTGTTTGGGGTTTTGTAATAAATGCCCCACTCCTGCACTGAGAACTGCATGGGAGTACCTATCGGGAGGTAGATTGCCTAGCTAATATATGAGTCCCTCTCTTGGCATGGGAGAGGCATCTATGTACAGCACCCTACACAGAGCTGCACACAAAAGCAAAACCTGGCCCTAAAAGTGAGTAAAGCACTTTGGCATTTCCAATGACAGGTGCTATAAGTGAGCTTATGGTCTAAATAGATAAGACCAGATGAGCACAGTGGTCTCTTCTAGTTTTAAAAATCTTTTAATTAAGGTTGTTCATTTGCAGTTTTTGTTTTGTTTAAAATTTCCTGGGAATTGAACAGCGTATTGCAAAAGGTAAAACAATCAGTGCAATAACTTAGTTTTCTGAGTAAATATTGGAGTTACTAATGGGGATCAGGAGAACAGAAAAAGTGCCAACTAGAGAAAAGAAAGTATTGAAAGTAAAAGCAGATTAATGCTGTGGTTTATGTCATGAATTGTAATAATATGTATACATATGCACGTGTGTGTTTATCTTCCATTACAGTGCCTTACTTTAACAGACAGCTTCACATTTACACTTAGACTAATTTATTATCATAAACACATCTACCTACTATCATACATTACATTTTCTTAACACTGTATTTTCATGTACTTGAGTGCTCCAAAGGTCCAAAAAAAAAAAAAAACCCAGTAAAAACTGAAAATGAAGGGGCTTACTTATAAATGGTGGGAAAGGAAACTGAGGCCCAGAGCAATTAAAGTGACTCGCCCCAGGTCTAGCACACAGCAGGTAAGAGCCAAGAGAAGAAGTTAGCTTGACCGCATCCCAGCTGATTGCTCTTATCAGTGGGGCCTCGCTGACTCTCATAAACCCAGCTATCCTATCTGTTGCACACATTTTTCATGTTGGCATTGGGTGAGTGGATATATTGGTGCCTCGCAAACCTTCCTCCGCATCAGACATCGTAGTTAATTTTCAGAGAAGAAAAGCTTAAAATGAGACAAAGTGCAAACAGATCGAGATGACAAGGTTAGTGTCGAGTTATTTTTGTATTATTAGCAGTTCAAGGACAGATTTAAAATGACTCTTTAATGAGGAGCTGGAATTATAACTACGGAGAGATCTGCAAATGGAGATGAAACTGTACAGCATGGCAAGAGCTCTAAGAAACTTACATCTGCTTTTGCATGCATTATGGCTTTGAAAGAGGAGTTTTGGAGGAGTTTCTTTTAAAACCAGTGGGAACTTGAGCTGAAACCTGACCTGGCCTGCTATTGCTTTTTTTGCAGCCACTGAGTTCACTTAATAATAATAGGATCTTTTTATGATGCAGGGTGCTTTGGTGGGCAATGCTGTGTGGAGAAATGTTTGGAACTTAAGGGGGGAGGGATAGCTTAGTGGTTTGAGCATTGGCCTGCTAAACCCAGGGTTGTGAGCTCAATTCTTGAGGGGGCCATTTAGGGTTCTGGGGCAAAAATTGGGGATTGGTCCTGCTTTGAGTAGGGGGTTGGACTAGATGACCTCCTGAGGTCCCTTCCAACCCGATGATTCTATGAAACTTCTGTGCATTCTGGGTAACCGTTATAAAATAATACCAGAACAGCTTTCAGTGTGGTTTGTGTGCAATCTCAAACAAACAGGACTTGAGGTCAGACAAAAATCAATCATATTTGAGACTGCTCATTACTAATGCCAACTCTGGGTGGGAGAATCAGACCCCTGTAATCTGTGTGTGGTAGGTCCACTTACATACCAGATCAAGCCGCCCAGGTGACATGGTCAGCTGCCTCTACATCAGATCTCATCATCTCTTTCCCCAGGTTTTGAAGAGGACAAAAAGCAACCGGTCTGAAGAGAAGTATATAGGAGGTAGCCTTGGCTCTTGCTAAAGCAGTGGCCTAGGAGCCGGGAGGCAATGATATATTTTTGTCTGTGCGACTGCTCTACTACATTATTGAAGTAAGTCACCGTGCCAGTCGGTGCCTCACTTTCCCCACCAGTACAATGGGAATAGTAGAATTTAAATTCCTATGTAGAATGGGTGGGTCTCTCCATATTAAATGGGAGGCAGAGGAGTTATAAGTATTAGCTTAGGGAGTGCCAGGGTGAGACCCAGAAGTGCATTGTCCCCTAAAGCAGCAGAAATAAATCCATCCAAAAGCTGATGAAATCCACAACTTTATCGCCTGTGAAATGGGGAATTCTGCTTCTCTCATTTCCTTTATAGGGGTTCCCATACCGCATAGGCACATTACAGTATAACAAATAAATCGGATAAAACATCCCCATTTTATTCAGATAGGGAGACAATCATCCCTGTGCACCACTTAAGTCCTTTCCCGCAACTCAGTATCTGGGAAAGTGGGCAAAGACGATGAAGGTGTTTCTGGGAAGAGGTAGAGGAGGAGACGGAGCAGATGCAGTTATTTCACACCCAGGACTGAAGTGGAAATGCTTCTCTTTGCCAAGGCGTAAAGTTGACCTCATGACTTATCTCCAACTTCTTTACAAGCCTGAATGATGGGAACTTCTCATTCAGTTCATTTTTTGACATTTTTAGGAGGAATGTGCCGGAATTTGGGTATCTGGACACACTGGAATAATTGCCCAGATCTGGGCACTAGATAAGAAGCAGCAAAATATGCTAGTAAACTGTAGTATTTCTTTCCTCTCTCCATACAACATGATGTCTGCAGTAAGTTGCAGTGCAGAATTCAAGAGAATAAGAACATTTTGCACGGCATTATACACTTTGCCGCCTTGGGGTAATGGTTCTGCTGCTGGTCTCTATTGTGTTGTTAGGCCTAGATTATGCTTTGGGGTAGGCACCCACCTAGGAGTGGGAAAGTGAATCAAAGCCCTCTTCCACCTTTCCCAGGGCTACCAGAGCCATGGACTCAGGTGCTCAGGGATAGATAGGCATGGCATACCTGTTAATCCCTGCCTGGAAGCAGGTGGGCAGAGAGTGGCTAGAACCTGGGCATCAGCAAATCGTGCCTCAGGTTATGTATACTAGGAGCTAGGGGTGGGATTCCCCTGCTTGTGTGCACATATGCCCTAGCTCTCACTGGGCTAGCGTGAGTATGAATAGCAGTGTAGCCGCAGCGGAGTCACAGCTGAGACGTGCCAAATACCCACCAGTTCCAGGCGGGTTTATACGTGGCACTGCTCAGTTGTACCTTTGGTACCCATGCTCCTGTGGCTACACTGCTGTTCATACTCACGCTAGCTCTCAGTGAGAGCTAGTGGGATATGTGTGCATGAGCAGGGGAATCCCACCTTTAGCTCTTAGTGTAGACAAAGCCCCAAGGGTATCTCGAGCTGCACTGCTTTCTGGCTCCAGTTCTGAGGTGGTGCACTTTACCCCTTGCTCAGAGCTGTGCCAGAAGTCACGATCTACCCTCTAGTCTTTTTAGAAGGAAGTGCAAAAATTGGTAAAGACAGGCTATAAAACAAACCCCAAACCTCTGAGAGTTTCCCATTGCTGTTATAGCAAAGCCTTCATTCTCTCCTAGTCATTCAGATAGTACATGTAACAGTGCGTCTGATTTACGCAGTGCCCCATTAGGACACCATGAAAAGATGCCATGCTGAGCCAGTAATGAAGGCCTCTGGGGAGATCTTTGCTTAGTTTCAAAGGATTTTAGTTTGCTATTTGATTTTTGGCTGTAAAATATGGAGAGCAACAGTGTGCTCTTCTTGTATATTTGTAGAGTAGGTTTTGCTTCTCTACACGGATTTGTCATTATTTTGTTTTCTTTATAGGTTTCTGTTCTCTTTGTAACATGGCCATGCCATGAACTGTACTGTAATGGTGATACTGGCTTTAGGCACAACCATTTTTGGCCCACTCAGAGTTTCATTGTAATCTATAAACAGGTACTTACAAAGGTGATTTTCTGAGACAGATTTCTTGCCTTTCCTCTAGCATCACTCAGCAAAGATCCATTCCACCTATTATATCCCTGAGTCAGAACTAAAGAAACCCACCTTCTCTGGCTGCCAGCCTGATTCAGCAAAACAGCTCTGCAATTCTCCTTATCTGACACTATTTGTAATGCCCCAAAGCAGCATAAATACTCTGTTGTTCCTTCATAGGTGGACAAAGAAGTGGAGACACCATGCTGGGAGTTTCCGTAGCCTCATGAGCACCATGAGTGTTGACTACACTTAAAGGTCCTTGCTAGGACTCTTCAAAAGATCTCAAATGGACTATATCTCCTTGTGCCCAAACTGGTTGGGATTTGGGAAGTAATTGGGTTCCATATCCTCTGACATTATTGAACCTCTACTCTTCTAGATTCCTAAGGCATATCTGTGTCACTCCACCCTATTACTATTATTCATCATTTCCATTTCAGTAGATCCAAGAGGACCCAACCATGGTCAGGGCCCCATTGTGCTGGCTTCTGTACATATACAGAATAAGAGACAGTCCTTGGCTCAAAGTGTTTATAATCCAAACCAGACACAAGTAGCAGTCTTACCCCCATTTTGGAGATGGCGAGCCTAAAACAAAGATTAAGGCCCAGATCCTCAAAAGGTATTTAGACACCTAACTCCTATTGGCATGAACGAGAGTTTTGCACCAAAATACTTTTGAGGATCTAGGCCTAAGCAACTTGTCCTAGGTCAGATAGTAACTTTCATCTCCCAAGTCCCATACCCACAATATCTTTTCCTTCTTTTATGTAAGATATTGGTATCGTGGTTTGCAAAGGAGCACAGCTGTATGAAAGAATACCATAGTACTAGGTGAGGGCTACATAACCTCTAGGGATTGGACAGAGAACCCTGGGTCATTTCAAAAAGGCCAAACGACCATCAATTTGCACTGATTTTTCAGCCACTATCAGCTTCGGTGGCATTGGCATCAGTTTCCCAAGGGAGCATATCTCCATATCCGCTCAATAGTCACTGATGCATCCAGTTCAAATATACTTTAATTTGGAAGATCAAGGGTTTTTAAACAAACTCCAAATCTGATCAATATCACATTTAGTAACACCTACGATATTTCAATCTGAAATGCCTCAGCAATTCTAAATTGCTTCACACATGCCTAGAACCTGATCCCATACAAATTCACAACCTTGTTAAAATATGGACTACAGCGATAATTTTCAATCACGTTGCACCATGTGCAGTAATTAAAACCATTACTGTCTATAAATTGCTTAATAAATACTTCATTTAATTCATTCCTCGGTAAACCTAGTCACTTTCTGTAGGCTGAGTTCCGCACATCTTAAACTGACAATAACGACTAACAAAAAGTAGAAATTCAAGTTCAGAAGAGTTTTTTTCTTGTAAGTACAACAAAAATAATGCAAGCATCTGTGAAGTACCTGTTGACTGAATTCATGTGATGGGCAAAGATCACTCTTATTCACTTCGGCAGAGTTTTTACAATAGTTATTCTTTTAGGAGTGGACATATGTCAAGAAGGAAAGTGGGGACAGTGGAATCATAGAATATCAGGGTTGGAAGGGACCTCAGGAGGTCATCTAGTCCAACCCCCTGCTCAAAGCAGGACCAATCCCCAATTTTTGCCCCAGGTCCCTAAATGGCCCCCTCAAGGATTGAACTCACAACCCTGGGTTTAGCAGGCCAATGCTCAAACCACTGAGCTGAAGCAATACACACACATATGCATGCAGTATGCCTACTCCCAAGAGAACAGATAGATAAATTCTGTCTGATCTTTGTATGAGAGAGAATCTACATCCCTGGGTAAAATTTCCAAAAGCGAGTGCTGATCTTGGGTGTCTCCATTTTTTGGTTCTTTACTCTGAGACATGCTAAAGAGGCTTAACTTTCAGAGTGCGGGTATTCAGCACCTTCTTAAAATGAGAACCTTTTTAGATGTCTCAAGTTAGGCACCCTAAATAAATTTGTTATCTCTATCTGATATTTTTCAGAGAGGAACCTTGATTGAAGAATTACCTGTGTTAAAAATATCACTTTCTCAGGAAGAATACACACACACACACACACAAACACACACACACAGCAATACTGCAATACCCAGGGGCACATATAAAATCCCACCTCAAGGGTATGGTTAAGGAATGAGTTACTGTGCCAACTGTAAAAGTACACATCTTTTAGATCTCTGTTCTGACATAGTGTTTAAAATTTAGCTCTGGTTTCTCCACCTATTTTACAGTCTGATTCTGCAAACAATTACTGCCTGATCATGCAGGCCTGTTTGCTCCGGATTCCTTCATGCTGCTGAACTGGTGATAGTTTTCATAAAACAAACAAAAACTGAAGGCAAACACTTGACTCTTTGTTTTCATACAGTATTGTTAGGTCCTTTATATCTACATGAAGTTTACACAGGCAATATTGCCAGTCATAGCCTGCACTCATTTGTAGTCAATTTAGTCACCCCAGTTTCTTAACAGTCAACCAGTCTTCAAGGATTTTGTTTTATTGCTTTGTCTATAAATATTACTATCATGTACAGATTTATTACCCACAGTTAAGCAGACATTTAGAAATTCTGTACAATTAGGCATTAAGAATCTATCAGTGCCATATGCTACATACTAACCTAGTCATCTGGCTGCTTTAAAGGTATTTCTTTAAAAAACTGACTGTATCAAGGAATACACTCTTTGCACTAATCTGAAATTCTAACACTTTTACAAAGGATTTCATATTTGAAGGGAACTTTGCACATGTAATTAAAAGGAAAAAAATCCAAGGCAGAGAATATTCCTGAGACTCTAACTCCATATCCTATCTTGACTTAATAAGTGGAAGTATATCCAGTTAGTCTACTTAAGTGAAAAACTATTACCCAGGACCAGCTGCAACTGTTATGAAAGATAAAGAAGGACAGAAAGAAACTGCTTTTGTGGAAAGAAAATCCTGTTACCAAGAGACTGAAAGCAAAACATTCCACTGGAGCTTCATGCAAAGTGATTCTGCCAGACAATTTTGACAAATATTTTAAAGGTTCCTGGAGCCTTTCCAGCAAAATACTAATTTCCATGATTATAATCAGCAGTTTCTCATGCCAAGGGCTACAGAATAGCAGCATTCTGAGGCACTGCTTTTTGCCAGTATGGCACTGAAAATTTGAAATCAAATTAAAGAAAAAGAATTTATAATCCATATCTGTGAGAGTTTTGGACTAGCTCTGTCCCTGAGTTTCAGCTATAAGTGAAGCTGTGATTATTACTTGCAAACTGTCAGTTAGAGCCTGTCAATATTCTCAGCAACGAGAATGCTGAGTCCGTCTCTCTTCTTTTATTTCCTTTTCCTCCTTGGCTTCCCAAAGGCCCAGGACTCTGGTCTGTGGGCTGCAGAAGCATCATCATCAGACTTTTTGTTTGGACTACTTTAACTTTCCTCCAGAAGGGGGGGCAATGCCTTGGACACACAGCTGGATGGCTGTGCCCTGGGCTCTCAGACAGAAGACGTGCCCCTTCTCTCCCCACAGAGGTGCTAGAAGGGGATAACCTATTTCCCTGGCTTGGGCCTTTCTGATGTTCATATAGGCGCAAATTCCAACTGGCATGTGTCCCATTCATTTAAAAATGTCTCTAACCATCAAACATCTGCTTAGGGCCAATTTCCCCTAGAAAATATACGGATTGTGTGTTGAGGGAAGAGGGTAGAATGGCGGCTGTGTCCTGATAGGAAGGGTGTTCCAAGCATGGGAGAAGCATGGATGAAGGCACAAAGACAAACACAGGACAAGAAAAGATTTAGTTACAACAGTCACCGGGAACCTAATTATACCCCTTCGGAGAAAGGGTTGGGGGTAGCTTGCCACTGGGCAAAGAGGACTGTCTAGTGACAGAACTTTGCACTGTCTGAGGAAAGAAGAGCCAAGATCATGAAAAGGTACACAAACAGGATGGTGGCCATCCCAAGTTAACAAATATGGAAGTGGTATACTTTATAGAAAGGTAAGGAGGGCATACTCAAATTTGACAGGGGAACCTCTCAATCTGGAAACAAATGTTCTGCTACTGAGCTGTGCCCCCTGGAAAATGCTCTCTGCCTTCTTCATACCTAGATTTTTCTAGTCTCTAGCACACATAGGCCCAAATTATCGATTGAATTGAATCACGTACTGCTAGGAAAACTGGAGAGAAAGGTCTTCATCTAATTTTTCACAACACATTTTCTTCTTGCTTGTAGAGATGCAGAGAAGCATAAGACCACCTGTAGTGGGAATACATCTAGAACACTTTCACGAGACTGAAGATTTGAAAAGACAGCAATTTTCAAGTGTAGCCTGAATAGTTGTCAGAGGTGGGAGCCAGGCAGCCAAACCGTCTGCTCCATGGGCAGTCCGGGAGCTGTGCATCCTGTGAAGTCTAAAATGTTCCAAAATGAACATTTTCAGGATTTTCAGTTTGTGGGAAATTTAAAAAAAAAAAAAAAGTTTTGTTCTGATTTGAGCAAAACCAAATTTTGAAAGAGTGAAAATGTATAGAAACCATGTTTCAGCCAGTTCTTGTTACAAGCAGCTGAAAAAAAACAGTTTCTTCTAAAGGTGTCAGGCAATCTGAATTATAGATGGTGCTACCACCCTACCTATAACAACAACTTTAGGTGACTTAAATAGGTGCACATTAAATCCATTATTAATTAAAAACTTACTTCCTCTCCCCCCACCCCCATATCTGTGATATTCACTGAGCCATGGCAGGATAATTTCTGCCATGATGTGATATTATGTTCTCAAAACATTTCGAGTTTGTTCAGTCCACTAATTTTTATCACTGGAAATATTCTCTCATTAGATTACAATTTTAATCTCAATGTTTTGGCACTTGGCTCTTCTCACAAAGAAACTGCTAGTATTTTAGGGCTGAATTTTCAAAATCCTTCAGCATTCACTTAGACATCTAAAGGAAGCTGCTAGGTTCTCAGCTGAGAGTCTGTTGAGGGTTGCTGGGCATCTTGCTCTTGTGAAAACTTGTCCACTTCATTGGGGTAGCAAAGTGGGCTCTGTGGGGGTGAGGAGCCCTTTCAAAAGTCTGACCCTTAGTTTGCTGTTCCAAGTTTATGCATATAAAAATAAGCCTACAATCCTGCTTTACCAGATGATCTCAAATCTGTCCAATCATGCTGCTTATAAGCATGAAACTGAACGGCGCATAGGTGCGTGCCAGTGAACTATCAAATTAGCAGTAGCTGCCTGCACCTGTGATCAGTTTGCATAGCTCAGACATCAAAATAATATATCAAATGTTTTGAAATTGGGTCTTATCATATAGGGAGAGCAATTAGTTACAACTGGTTAGTTTAAATGAGGACTGTTGGAAGGAAGAGTTAACAGGAGACACTTTGCAAGCTATTCATCCAAGAAGGCATGATGTGAATGTCCTCCTGAGGCAAGAGAGCAATTTCTTTGCAAAGGTTTTGCAGCCCAGTCAGCCGAGTGGATAAAACAGATCAAAAGAAATACGTGTTTTAGACAAAGTAAATGATTTACTGCGCTTATTGTCACATCACTTAACAAAGCACAGGTCTATTCTGCACGAGGCGCAATATCAAATGGTGTGAAGCTGTGGACTCATTGTACTCATGAACCCTCAGAGAAAGGTATGAATACACTGGCAAGAGCCATGTCTTAAAGAAGAGAGCACACACTTTTTGCTAAACACAGAAGATAGAAAAGCACTCAGCAGTCTCTGCTACCTGGGAATCCAGCACCAATTTTGATGACATTTTCAGTTGTCAAAATTTGGGAAGAAAGGGAATTAAAGAGAATTTTTTTCATCTTTTTTCCAGCCACTGGTACTGACTGATGTTATAAACATTACAACGCTGGTCTTTAAAGACTCAGATGTTGACTCCCTCAGTGTTGCAAGCACCCAAGATCCAAGAAGGTGGATATTAGCATATATGTGAATTATAGAATCATAGAATACCAGGGTTGGAAGGGACCTCAGGAGGTCATCTAGTCCAACCCCCTGCTCAAAGCAGGACCAACACCAACTAAATCATCACAGCCAGGGCTTTGTCAAGCCGGGCTTTAAAAACCTCTGAGGATGGAGATCCCACCACCTCCCTAAGTAACCCATTCCAGTGCTTCACCACCGTCCTAGTGACATAGTGTTTCCTAATATCCAACCTAGACCTCTCCCACTGCAATTTGAGACCATTGCTCCTTGTTCTGTCATCTGCCAACACTGAGAACAGCTGAGCTCCATCCTCTTTGGAACCCCCCTTCAGGTAGTTGAAGGCTGCTATCAAATCCCCCCTCATTCTTCTCTTCGGCAGACTAAACAAACACAGTTCTCTCAGCCGCTCTTCGTAAGTCATGTGTCCCAACCCCTTGATCATTTTTGTTGCCCTCCGCTGGACTCTCTCCAATTTTTCCACATCCCTTCTGTAGTGGGGGCTCCAAAACTGGATGCAGTACTCCAGATATGGCCTCACCAGTGTTGAACAGAGGGGAATAATCACTTCCCTCGATCTGCTGGCAATGCTCCTACTAATGCAGCCCAATATGCTGTTAGCCTTCTTGGCAACAAGGGCACACTGTTGACTCATATCCAGCTTCTCATCCACTGTAATCCCCAGGTCCTTTTTTGAAGAACTGCCACTTAGCCAGTCAGATGAGATGAATTTTCCTTTCAAAAACCAGAAAGACTAGAAAGACGTGTAAAGTTTGGCCAGAGAGCTGGTTGAAAGACTACCTCTGATGGTTGAGAGAGTAATTCAGCCGCCATGCTCATTCAGGACTTGAGTGCCACTAGGGCTTCAGGTAACAGTGCTAGTCAGTGCCAGCTACAATGAAGCATTTTTGTGATCTGGACCTTCCTTCAGTGACAAATTGCTTAAATCTATGCCATTCATCCAACTATCAAATGGACACAATTACTGCTCCTCAAATAATGACTGATGAAATTCATCCTAGGGTACTTAGGGAACTAAGCTGAAGAATCTCATAACAGTTAGCAATTATCTTCTAGAACACATGAAGGACAGGTGAGATCCCAGAGGACAGGACAAGAATAAATATAGTACATATATTTAAAAAGGGGAACAAAGAGGACCCGGAGAATTAACTTTAATGCCTGGAAAGATCCTGGAACAAATTATTGTTAAGACAATCAGTTCATAAGCACCTAGAAAATAATAGGGTTATAAGGTGTCATAAATATAAAAGGAAGGCTAACCATCTTTAAATCCCTCCTGGCCAGAGGAAAAACCCTTTCACCTGTAAAGGGTTAAGAAGCTAAAGATAACCTCACTGGCACCTAACCAAAATGACCAATGAGGAGACAAGATACTTTCAAAGCTGGAGGGGAGGGGGGGAAACAAAGTGTCCTCTCTGTCTGTGTGGTGCTTTTACCTGGACCAGAGCAGGAATGCAGGTCAGAACTCCTGTAAAGAGTTAATAAGCAATCTAGTTAGATATGTGTTAGATTCTGGTTTGTTTAAAAGGCTGATAAAATAAGTTGTGCTGAATGAAATGTATATTCCTGTTTTTGTGTCTTTTTGTAACTTAAGGTTTTGCCTAGAGGGATTCTCTATGTTTTGAATCTGATTACCCTGTAGGGTATTTACCATCCTGATTTTACAGCGGTGATTCTTTTCCTTTTTTTTTTTTTTTTAAATTTATGACATAAGGAATAGCCAATATGGATTTGTCAAGAACAAATCATGCCAAATAAACCTAATTTCCTTCTTTGACAGAGTTACTGGCCTAATGGATGGGGGAAGCCGTACAGATGATATATCTTGATTTTAATAAGGTTTTTGACATAGTCCCACATCACTCATAAGCAAACTAGGGAAACATGGCCTAGATGAAATTATGTAAATTGGGTGCAAACCTTTTTGAAAGACTGTACTCAGAGTAGTTATCAGTGATTCTCTGTCAGATTGGGAGGGCATATCTAATTGGGTCCCACAGGCCTCAGTCCTGGATCCATTACTAGTCAATATTTTCATTAGTGACTTGGATAATGGAGTCAAGAGTATGCTCATCAATTTTGAAGATGACACCACGCTGGGGGTGGGAGGGTTACGTGCACTTTGGAGGACAGGATTGGAATTCAAATTGACCTTGACAAATTGGAGAATTGGTCTGAAATTAACAAGATGAAATTAATTAAAGACAAGTAGAAAGTACTTCACCTAGGAAGCTAAGATCTAATGCACAATTACAAAATAGGAAATAACTGGCTAAGTGGTAGTACTGCCAAAAAGGACTTGGGTTATAGTGGATCACAAACTGATAGGAGTTAACAATGTGATGAAGTTGTGAAAAAGACTAATATTCTGGGGTGTATTAACAGGACTGTCATATGTAGGACGATTACCTCCCGTATCTCTCTGTACTCAGCATTAGGAAAGCCTCAGCTGGACTACTGTGTCCAATTCTGGGCACCACTCTTCACGAAAGCTGTGGACAAATTGGATAGAATCCAGAGGAGAGCAACAAAAATGATAAGATTTAGAAAACCTGACCTATGAGGAGAAGTTTAAAAAAAACCTGGGAACGTTTAGCCTCAAGAAAGGAAAACTGAGGGGGGGAACCTGATATCCATCTTCAAATATGCTAAGAGCTGTTATAAGGAGGACTGTGATAAATTCTTCTCTGTGTGCACCGAAAATAGCAAAAGTAGTAATGGGCTTAATCGGCACAAGGGAGATTTTAGGTTAGATATTAGGAAAAACTTTCTAACTATAAGGATAGTTATGTTTTGCAATAAGCTTCCAAGGGGTGTTGTGGAATCCCTGTCATAGTAGGTTTTAAAGAACAGGTTAGATAAACACCCGTCAAGGATGGTTTAGCTTTGCTTTCCCCCTCATTGCAGGGGACTAGAACAGATGCCCTCCCATCCTCTCTTCCAGCCCTACCTTTCTATGATTCAGTGGTTAAAGGCTAAATTCATTGGAAATCCACTATTCTACTATCCCTCAATACTTGTCATTGTGTTGTCTTGCGACAGATTTCCCCAATCCTTGTTAAAAATATGGGTCTTCCATGTGTGTTCCTTTCAAAGAGCACTTCCTTTGTTTGTAAATTTACTGCTAATGAGGCATCGCCTTCTAAGGGGCTCATAAATAAAATATGAAGATTTTAAATTCAAAGTCTTTGATGTATTTGCAAGCATTAGGACATGATCTATTCTGTGGAATTATCCCTTTGATGTTTCAACTGGGCATTTCCATGCTAAAAAACAGAAGAAAATGTTTCCATCCTTTTGAAGAGTAACTTTCTTCAAGACTTGTTATTTTTTGTTTTGTTTTATTTTTATTTTTTAAAAAAAATGTTAGTCACTAGACTATAGAGACAAAGGACAACGCAAATTTTGTGGTGTGATAAATGATGCCATGGGATGGCGTATGCATAAATGAATACTTGCAAGGACCTGGTTCACCTCTGCATCACTCCAGTTTGATGCCAGTGTGAATCCATAGCTGTCAGCAGAGCTACATCTGTCTAAAACTGGAGCAAAGCAATGGAGACTCAATCTCTTGGTACTCAAACAGGGTAAAATTCACAGCACTAGCATGAACCCTATGTGCAACTTAAAGTGGGAGCTTATCCATGATGGATTTAAGTGGGGCATAAATAATGCATGGATCTTTGAGTTGGCCCTCTGCACAGGGGTGAATTGCCCCACAGCAATTTAGAATCTTTAAAAAGAACATGAGGACTTGTGGCACCTTAGAGACTAACCAATTTATTTGAGCATAAGCTTTCGTGAGCTACAGCTCACTTCATCGGATGTATAAAAGTGGAAAATGCAGTGAGGATATTTTTATACACACAGACCATGGAAAAAATGGGTGTTTCACTTCAAAAGGTTTTCTCCCCCCCCCCACCCCACTCTCCTGCTGGTAATAGCTTATCTAAAGTGATCACTCTCCTTACAATGTGTATGATAATCAAGGTGGGCCATTTCCAGCACAAATCTAGGGTTTAACAAGAACGTCTGAGGAACGGGGCAAGGGGGAAGGGTGTAGGAAAAAACAAGGGGAAATAGGTTACCTTGCATAATGACTTAGCCACTCCCAGTCTCTATTCAAGCCTAAGTCATTATGCAAGGTAACCTATTTCCCCTTGTTTTTTCCTACACCCTTCCCCCCTGCCCCGTTCCTCAGACGTTCTTGTTAAACCCTAGATTTGTGCTGGAAATGGCCCACCTTGATTACATCCTTGTAGACATCAACCTAGTTACCGCCTCTCAGTGAGGTGGAATAACTTACATGATGGGCGAACTCCTACTGCTGCTGTAGTGAGTGTCAACACTGAAGAGCTATAGCTATGCCATGGTAGTGTTTTAAATGTAGACATAGCCTTAGATTTGTCACACTGGACGAAGGAGGGCCATTTGTTTAGATATTGCACTTCAGGAGCAGCTCAAGCATGGTCATCACTGAAGACACGACTACATCCTAACGTGACACACAGCAGGCACTGTGCTTTAGAACTGGGAAAATACTGCAAAAGAAATATTCAAAAGCCCTCATACCAAAGAAAAGAAAAACCATGAATTCCCTTTGACAGTATCTACACCATTTTGTATTCCCTTTCCATAGACATTCATGGCAGTAACATTTTGCTTGCAAAAATCTTCCACAGGAAGAGAAAGTGATGTGATGAAATGTGACCATAAGTACCTGTACTAATTGCACATTTCAATCTGTATCTCAAACTGTGAGCTATCTGCTTGACTTCTAAGACTGTTAGACTGAGGGCTTGTCTACAAAGGGAGTTATTCCTGATTAGCTTCATGTGTGCACACTATCAATGCAGAATAGGAGTGCCTTATTCCAAAATAGTTTAGCAGAGTAAGGCACTTATTCTGGAGTAATAGCATTCATACATGGAGCTAATCAGGAATAGTTCACACTCTACCTTATTTCAGATTAACTTTTGCATGTAGACAGGCCCTAACAAAGTGGGTTAAAGGGGCCCACCTATTCAGGCAGTTTTAACATCCTTGCCCACAGGGAAGACAACCATCAAGCCACTGAGCCTGAATGGGCCAACCTCCCTTACAATGGAGCAGCCATCATTTAGGCATTCTCCTGTGAAGACCCTGCTGGATGCTTTGGCCAGTTATATAAACCTAGGGCTTGTATGCGTTACCACTTATGTCAATATAACTTATATCACTCAGGAGCGTGAATAAGTCACCCCACTGAGCAACATAAGTTATACTGACCTAAGCGCTGGTGTGGACAGCTCTGTAGCAAAGCAAGACTCACCAGTGTAGCACCTCCTGCTGGTTATCCTGGGAATTAGCTCTTGCCCAGAGCACCCTCTGCTGGCCGTTGTCCACCTGCCTCAAGCCCCGTGTCCCTTCCAGATCACGGTGCCCTTTACTTTGGGGTTGTGGCCCAGCAGTAGCCCCTTACTCTGGGTTTCCCCTCCCAGGGGAACCCCCAACCCTCTAAACCCACCTTCCTTCAGTGGCTACTGCCAGTCATCATCTAACCCCCACTCACTGGGGCAGACTGCAGTCTGTAATGTCCACTCATCACTGGCAAGGGGTTAGGACCAGCTGCCTCTGCCTAACCCCAGACAGTACCTCTGCAGCCCCAGTACTATCTTTAGGCCTTGCACAAGGCCTGCAGCCTGGGGAGTTGCCAGGCTGGAGCTGCCCAGCTTCTCTTGCCTTTCCCCAGCACTAGGCTACCTCTGGTACCCTGCTCCTAGGCAGCCAAGTCCTTCTCTCTCCAAAGCTAGAGAGAGACTGACTCAGCTCCTGGCTCACAGCCCTTTTATAGGACCAGCTGTGGCCTGATTGGGGTATGGCCCCAGCTGTGGCTGCTTCCCCAATCAGCCTAGCCTTTCACAGGAGCGGGGTAACTGCCCCGCTACAAGCTCTCTGTTGACAGGAGAGCTTCTCCTGCTGACATAGCTACCGCCGCTCACAGAGGAGGCGTTATTATGTCAATGGGAGAGTGCTCTCCCCTCAGCGTAGAGCGTCTTCACCAGCTGACCTATGGGAGTGCACCTTCATCAGTGCAGCTGTGCCACTGTAACGCGTTTAGTGTAGACTAGCCCCTAGTCTCCGGCACCAGGAGGCTGCACACCTGGGGCCTGAAAACTGTTGAGCAATATGGTAATTGGGCCCAGATACCCACAGGGAAGGAGGGGACTTTTTAAATTCAGCTTTCCTGAGGGAGTGGGAGAGAGCCAGCTTTGCGGGTCCCACAAAACACACAGGAGGAGCTGGGCTCCGTAGCAGAATGTTAGCTGGTTCATTCCTGTTCACGTATAGGAAGAGGAAAGCCTATCTAACTTAGTTTGTAGTGAAACACAAGTAAATATGCATATTCAGTCTCTTGTTTTGCTATCACTTTTTTCTCTAGCCCTTTGTTCCAGCTACAAAATAAGAATACTGTGTGTCACAGAGGCTGTCAATCACTATATCAGTGGTTCCAAGTTACCAAATGGAGGAGACGCCTAAATCTTAGTCACACGTGCAGGGTGATCTGTGGTGCGTGGTACACGTGGGGTAGCGTACCCAAGGCCTGCTCCAAGACTGGAAGAATTGTGAGATGCCATTCAAGACAGGCATGGGCAAGAAACTAAGCACTTGATGTGGGTGCTCTGAGATCAGAAATGGGGAAAGAGGTGCAGAACCCTGGTAGGTGTAGATGCTCTTGCAAGGGTGTATTTGCCTCAGAAGTGTTTGTGGATGCCTTTGGCATGCTTGGGAGGTAGCCAATCAGAAGGCAGAAACCATATCATGTGACTTAAGTGATCACTCACACTCTTAGTTAATTACACCTCGTGGCTACCTGAAGCAACACTCCCCCGTGAAACACCTTTGCATAAGCCACTTATTAAACCGTTCTGAAAAATGATAAATTATAAAAATCTAAGATTTTTTTTTCTATGAACGATTTACAAACAGAAATAAAAGATTGTTTGCTGTCGATAGCTGACCCAGATAGAGGGACACTGTCGCTCTTAAACTCCTTGATGCTGGAGAGCTGGATGCCACAAAAACGCCCATCAATTCATTAAGTCCTATGGGTTTGTGTAGATGGTATCAGAAACAATAAAAGATTATAGCTAAATCCTGCATCTGATATAAACCCTCTTGGTCCAGTCTGCCAGCACAAAGCCGCTACTATTCTGGCACATCTAGGCAATGGCTGATTCTCCTACAAGTTGGTATATTTCACTTCTAGAGTAAGACTGCTATAATGGCTCTTATGCCACCCATAAATTCTTCATAGGGTGTGACGGGTGGGGGGGAAAGGCAGTGGCTGGAATGACACAATTTCTGACTGACCTCAAACTGTCCGAATGATGCCCAGGGACTACAGGCAGCCCATCACAAATTACAACGTCCTGAGATCAAGGGACACTCTCGAAGGACCCAGGGCCTCTTGCCTAGTGAATCCGCTGTTCCTTGCAATGGGGATGTTGCCAGAGCAAGAGCTACCCTAAGCATGCAATAGCAGGTCGGCTAGAAGTACTTCTCTGCATCCACAGATAGGACCATCCTCCGTTTCAGAGTTAACCAAGAGCCAAATCACCTGCTGTGAGGAGGGGACTCTTGGGACGCAAGAAATGGAGGCTGGAATTTCTATCACATCTTCTCAGAGGGGAGGGATTTTGGAAGTTGCTGGGGAGGCAGGGGTGGGTGCAAACCTGAGATCACTAGGGATGGGAAGCCAGGATTTCACGGAAGGTCACTGCTCCTTTTTACTCCCGACACTCTGGCACCATAGCTCCTGCCGCAGACCAGGCTCACCATAGCTGTGCTAAATTCCTATCTCTGTGGGAACTTCAAAATATAGAGCAGGTATCTGCCCAGATATCTACTATCTAGGGAAGCATTGGGCTAGAAGACCTTCCCTTCCTGCCCTTGCTCACCAACAGCACAGGGACACTGTCTCCTTTGTGTAAGGTGCCGGAGGGATAATCTGACCCATCATCATTTTCATACATTTGATACTTTTTGATTTCACTAAATTAGTGGTGCCTAGATCTTGGCCTGACCTTTACAAAGGGCTGAATTCCTCCTTTGTTCGGTTCAGTGCAAATCTGGAATGAAGCAAGCCTTTTAGGCCAAAGAAGAAAGCCCAGTTTCTTTACTATCACATTATTAGATGTTTTCCCTCCCCTGCAAGAGACATTTTTACCTAGCCCTTTAAAGGCATTTGCACCACTTGTAACAGAATGTAGCTGTGGAAATCTTAAGCGAGCTCACCAGCTCGACAGTGTATTAATGTGTTTGAATAAACAGTCGGATTAGAAATGTAGGATCAGGTGTTCTTGATCTAGTTTTCTGTCCTCAGTTCCCAAATTATACTGTTCAAATAACACATATATAATTTATTCTTTTACACATGACTGAGGTGAGTTTTATAAATTACTTAACATGAGAGACACTTAGCTGCTTTTTTCCGTCTTTTATCAGTAGTTAAAAATGAATGAAAATTACTTTTTAAGAACTTGTTTAGGACACACACAAAAAGCACTGCACAGAACTAAAAGACTGATTTCAATATGCTTTAACCAGGGAAGTAGTACAGATAGGTTAATAATAAGCATTTTAAAATAATTTTCTTAGATCCAAAACTCAATTTAAGGTTTTTTTTTTTAAATTCTCTTCAGGCATAAATGCATTTAAAGTAGTTATAATAACTTCTACAAATTGTGGTTGTTTTACATGCACTTAGCAGAAAATAGTATCAAAACACGGTTGGCTGAATCCCAAAAAGCATTAGACCCTCGTTGCTGTGGCAACAGATCGTTCATTCTTTGCCTGTCTCTGGAATTGGCAATCCTAAACTGTTGAATGTTTTAAATATATTTAAAGTTCAGCATTCATATTGCTTCTGCATGTCTCAATTGCAAAGCTAGGAGGAGGTTTTATTTCCACTCAAAGGAGCCCTCTTGCTGGAACCCTAACTATTCCTTACATTATTTTTTAATTCTTTTGAAAGCAAATGACTTTCCCGGTACTAGGAAAATGGAGCGCCTGCACCGTTGGGGGTTAGAAGTACTTACAAAGAAACTAAGGGCTAAAGTTTGGCCTTTCCAATCACTGCCATATTAGAAGGGTAGGAGTCAGGAAGGGCTGCAGTATCAGAAGCCAAAGGCATTCTGCTTACAGAAAGGGTTTGATTTTCCTTTCTATTTACACTGGGTTAACTTCTCTGACTTCAATTTATACCCAAGTCAGTGAGAGGAGAATCAGGCCCCTTCTGTCCTCTGCAGACTTTTGGCTACAGATACAGCTAGCACAGTTGACTTCTTTCGCCATTCAAAGCTGCTGGATGAGAGCACTTAGGAGGGGCAACAGCTACATGTTTGACTACAGTGTAGTGTGCGTTCCCTCCAGCCCAGTCTGGGACTACCCGCCAGTTTGAAAGGGTTCGGGAAATGACAAAGGACCATGGTGCTACTCCCACGTTACCCGGCCACGTCCATTTCATCATACCTAGATCTTCCAGCACTGCTACAACTCCCGTGCCCCTTGAACTAAGGTCACCAAGCTTCTGAATTCCAAATGCTTCCTTCACAAGTCCATTATGGGAAGGACCTCCTGTCACCTCTCTTTACATCACAGACCAGCAGCCAGACCCTGACCCTAACTAAATAGTCAGTAAAGGATTTTAGAGGAATAAACATATATAGAATTTGTAATGGGTTCTTCATAAGATTTTACAGAAAATACCTACATGGCCTGTCTGCAAAAATCTTTCTTTAACTGGACTCTTCTATAATTCCATAAGAATGCCTTTCCCCCTTTTCTATAATTCCATAAGAATGCCTTTCCCAATGCCTTGTAAAACATAATTTTTATCCGGTAAGTTTAAGGGAAATATGGTTTTTTGTATGCCTATTTATCTGTTGTGGCATGATTATATTAAATAGTATTAGCAGAAGTTAGCAAACTAAATAAGATGAGACCTGCCATACGTTGATAAGATATATTCAGTATAAAGTTTTCCTGAATCTCTTTGAAAACTGCAGGAGGTCAGAAGGTGTAATAGTAGTTTAAAGAGTAAATGAATGCTGGTACAAATGGCAGGACCATGTTGCTATCTCTACAAGAGCGAGTGCAGAGGATGTACAGGAGCTGAATGTATAAGACTTTGGGCTCTAGCCAGAAAAAAAGAAAGAGACATGGTTTTTTGGCATGTGCAGAACTACGTATGTTGGCCGTGCAGCAGGCAAAGTTATTGAGATTAAAGGTCAGGATACTGCTCTCCAGACCATAAGGGAACCCTGTAAGTCAGGGATCTGCAGAGATGTTTGAGGGGAGAAAATCATATATGAATATGCACAAATTTGCACAACAAATTTCCTGGGCTTTGTACCTCTCCGACCCCTCCTCTCTCACTGCAGAGCCTTCAGAAATGAATATAGCCCTGAGGGTTGAAATAATTCCTATATCATAATGGGGTGATAGCACCATGATAATTAAAGCGGAGACTAGCTTACTGTTACCTGATTTCTGTAAATGTTCTCAAGTCCACATGTTTATCTGGATTCTCTTGAAAACTGCCAAGCCCCATTGAGATTCAGGATAGGTTTAGTAGTCCAAATTTGAGGTCTTTCAACAGCAAGGTTCCCAAGATACAGCTCCCTCTAAAAATCATGTGACAAACAGTTTATGACAGGTTTCGGAGGAGCAGCCATGTTAGTCTGTATCCGCAAAAAGAACAGGAGGACTTGTGGCACCTTAGAGACTAACAAATTTATTTGAGCATAAGCTTTGGTGAGCTACAGCTCACTTCATCGGATGCATGCAGTGGAAAATACAGTGCGGAGATTTATATACACAGAGAACATGAAACAATGGGTGTTACCATACACACTGCAACGAGAGTGATCAGGTAAGATGAGCTATTACCAGCAGGAGAGCGGAGGGGTGGGGGTGGGAAGAAACCTTTTGTAGTGATAATCAAGGTGGGCCATTTCCAGCAGTTGACAAGAACGTCTGAGGAACAGTGCGGGTGGGGGTGAATAAACATGGGGAAATAGTTTTACTTTGTGTAATGACCCATCCACTCCCAGTTCATATAACATATTTGTGCAAACACGTGGGGCTCACATTATAGCTCTGACCTGCCCCAAACTGACATCACTTTCTTGGGATGGATCTGAGTTTATGTGCCAAGCACCTTCTTCCTCTTTAGAGAAGCAGTTTAAAAAAAAAATGCATTCAGAAGCAAAAGTAGGATATCCAGTGTGGCTGCGGCTGAGCTGGTAATCCAGAAAACACCATTTGTGCAGGTGCAGCAGGACTGTGGCTCTGTTGTCTTTCCCTAGCACAAGTACTCCTGTTCTTTTTGTCGGTAGACAGGATACTGGGCGAGATGGACCTTTAGTCTGACCCAGTAGGGCCATTCTTATGTTCTTATGCAAGCCACAGTTCTGCAGACAGCCTGAAACCAGCATGAACAAAGGGGTTGCTGATTGTCAGGAAAAGCACCTCTAATAAAGAGACCTGTTATAAGGCCCGGACTAAGATTCAAATTGATAGTATCCTGCCACTCAGTCAAAAAACCCAAGCTTATGCTTATTATGAAAAATAAACACAGACAACACATTTCAACTCCATGATAAGTCATCCAATGTATACGAACCTTTGCTTTTCAGTGTTGCCAACTCTCAAGATTTTGTCGTGAGTCTCACGATAATTATTGTTTTCCTTAAAGCCCCAGCTCCTGGAGTCTAATGGAGATGTGAGGATTTCAGCCTTCATTCTTAAAGAAAAAGTAAGTTTCCAGCCCTTGTGGCTGTGGAGAAAGCTTCAAAATGTGACCCCAGTGCACCCTAAAGTCTCCAAAAGCAGAAAGCAAATAAAAAGAACATCATGTCTATTGTGTTTACATAATCTCATGATTTTAAAGCCAATCTCATGTTTTTTGGTGAGCCTGACTCATGATTTGTGAACATCTGGAGTTGACAATACTGCCTATCAAGTTCATTCCTCAAGGTGCTGTAGTTACTGTGGAAAAAGAAGGCCAAAGAAAATGTCAGACACTAGAAAAGTTTGTCATAGCAAATCTCAAATGATATTTCCCCCTCAAACTACTGTAGGAATATTAAGCAGTGTACAAAGCCTTCCAAATAGATACTTTAACCCAAAAGTTGCAAATTTATCAACCATTTTCATCCATGTTTAAAAAACATTAAAGAGTCTATTGCCAGCTCCAGGCGGCAGTGTTAAGGTTCTGTTCTGGAGGTGGTGTGTACCTTAAATGTGTATAGTCTGGTTTTCAGAGGTTCAAGTTTTACCACTCTGCACATTCTGTAAGGACCTGAGACAGGGCTTGGCAACCTTCGCCCTGTTTCAACAACATTCATGGGTACTTCAAAGAGCTTTATGCAGTGCCCATTAAAGTCAGTGGAAAAACTTCCATCACCTTCAATGGACTTTGGCAGGAAAGAGACAAGTGGCTATATTCTTGTTTCTCCCCCCTTCTTCCCAATCATTAGAGAAAAGCATTGCAGATATACTGCCCACAGTCCCCTGAGGGGTTCATCAGCCTACTAGTCTAACTGGAGTTTGACTTAACCCCCAGCCCACACACAATGAGCTGTTGGTTTTGAAGGAGAAAAGGGCTGGGAATCTTTGTCACAAGGGCCCTTTTTTAATCCTTGGCTAACAAGACAATAAGGGATGCTCCATTAAGGTGACTTTGTCCTGGGTCTCCTTCAAAAGTCTATCCTGATTGACTGACATTCAAGGCTGAACCAAGAAGTAACTTCTCCATGGACTAAGACTTCGCTATGTGGTTAATAGCATTCTCATTGCCACAAGCCTGAGTGCTGTCAGTGACAGTAACTGGGAAGCAGGCAGAATAATGCTGTCCTGTTAATGGGACAATTAAATTAACCTGCACAGACACAAAAATGCATTTCAGTCAGTTGTTTTACACAAGAAACTCTGAAGGCAACTAGGAATGAAGTTTATTATTGAAAATACCTCAGAGGTTTTCACTGATTGCAATAGGCTTTGGATGAGTCTCGTATTTGTCAATTCATTCTATCATTTCCTCTTTTGACACCTGAGTATCTGACAGTGCCTCAACTTTATTACCTGCATAGAGCAGCTCTGGAGATAGATATTTCCCATCAAGCTCTGTGAAGATTGATGACTCTGAAGTCTAGCTGATCCACTGGATTTCTTACAGGCTTCTTACTTCTAATATACTTAAAAATTGTTATTTGTGTTTATTAGGGCTGGTTGGAAATTTTCCACTGAAACTGTGTTTTGATGGAAAATTGAGTTTTCAGTTAAACACCTTTTTTACACAAAAGTATCTTTTTTCGAAGCAAAATTTCCATATTTAATTTAAAAAAACGAATACCCCAAAACTGAAACACTCTAATTTTCAATATTTCAACAAAAGGTCAGAATTTTCCTTGGAAAATGTGATGAGAATGAAACAAATACTATTTGTCAAAAGTTTCCAGGGAATGAAAACCTTATCTTTCGACCAGCTCATGTGTTTAGTTTTTTCTACTCAGATTTCCTCTTAACCCTCCAAATCTCCATCTTACATTTTACCTGTCATAGTTTCTCTTTCTACGGGCAACATCAGAGGTCCTTTACTGAAAATTCTCTCCAACAACCCAATTCAGTGCCCAGTAAAGTCAATAGAGGGGAACCCACTGACCTCAAATGGACATTAGATCAGACTCCAGGAGATCATCTTATTGCCTGTGGACCTGTGCACATCAGCAGGCTAGGGCAATCTCACCTGAATCCTGCATTTCACTGAGTTTAAGCTTATGTGAATCTAGCTGTTGAAGGGATTACCAGAATAGCATCCCCCTACCCTTGCAGAATTCAAGCAAGACACTGGTAAGGAGGCAACAAACTGACGGGGATAATTATAATTCCTGGTGTAAAACTGCAAATAATTTGAAATAATTTTCTTGTTGTTATGTATTACAACATATGGAATGGTGCAGTGAACTCTACAAAATCAATTCTTAGCCTGCAGCCTTGTACTGCTTTTTTGGCAGCTATTTGAGCTCTCATTGTCAGTTGCAATGCTGCCATGTAGCAGCCCGAGAGGGTATTCTGAACCTAGTATTGGACTCCCACCAACATCACAGGTGCAAGAATTTTCTCCCACTAATTCTCAGTTTTTCCCCATTGATTGCTCCTCATTTACCACTTGTACCACATCAGACTGTATCCATTTTCTCTTCAATTATGTTGAGTGCAGACTTGCTGAGACACTGTGGTGCTCCCCGAAGTTCTATAATTTTCAATTGTCTGTAGTTTTCAATTTAAGTTTCCCACCATTATATGTTCTCCTATGACTCTGTCCCCTAAGTGCTTATTTCTATGTAGATGATGGACAGATTTTTTTCTTTCCCTGCAGAACTAAAGTTGTGGATTCCATCTATGGCATCTGTATTTGCAATGCTTACAAGATCTGATTCTCAAAAGGAGCTGCTGGTCATTGCTCACTTTCCAGAAAACGGAAAGATTCTTAAAGGTGTAATCTCTTTTGTAAAATTTATGGTAATAGTGCCTCCTCTAGTTGCTAGGCAGCTTGTAAGTCTTCATGAAAAGGCCTCCATTTATCTTTTGACTCCCATCTGAATTGGGTGATAAAGGCTTCCCTCTACCGTCAGAATCTTGCCCCTCTCTTGCAAACACCAGTTCATGACACTGTCTTGTCAGTCCACAGACTGACTATTGTAATTCCATATTGGCAGCTCTCCCAGATAACACTTTCAGAAAATGTCACTTGGTCCAAAATGTTTCAGCAGTTAGTCACCAATCCAAAATTGTCACCATCCTATTTCCTTCTTTCTTCATCTACTGGATTTGCTTCCTATAAAGTTTTGAATTAATTTTGGAGGCAATAAGAGACAATATCCATAGCACTGGTCTCTAAAAAATATTGAGGAAAAGGGTCATTTATGACTATACTGAGGTGCATCAGAACCTGATGGACAACACAACGTGACCAGGAGTGAAGAGCATTCTATTCTGCTTAGGTTATTATACCCATACCTGTGGGATTGGGTGCACTGGAGCAGCTGATGTGGTCCAAATTAGGATACTGAATAACAAGTACTAACAAGGGTACATTCCCCAAAATTTTGGGATGCATTCTGCCTTCGCTTGTGCACTATGTGCTTCCCTTGCCAACAAGGAGAGCCCTTCCCCTCTGACCCATCAGCCTGCATTCCCTCTCACACCATGCTGCTGTGACAAGCTGCAGACCCGCTCCTGGTCCTACACTTCCACCAGCTTACACACAGGTAGGGACACACTCAGCTGTAGTTACATGCAGGCTCTCTGAGCAGCCACTGCATGTGAACCAACAATAGAGAGGGTACAGCCAAAATAACCCCCAGCTTTCCAGCCTAGGACCCCAGAGCTGTACCGTCCTGCCCTGGTCCATACCCCAACCAATATGAATTGATTATCCAGTTTGCCTCCCCTTCAATGTGGAGAGGAATATGCAACAGCCTCTCTGAGCTCCAAGCGCTTCACTCCAAACTCACTGGTTTAGATTAAAACATAAAATAAATGTATTAACTACAAAAGATAGATTTTAACTGATAAGTGATTGCAAATAGATCAAAGCAGATTACCTAGCAAATAAACAAAAATGCAACCTAAGCTTAATATACTAGATAGATTGGATATGAATAGCAGATTCTCACCCTAACTGATGGTACAGGCAGACTAGAAGATTCTTAAGGCGCAAGCTGCATTAGCTTTGCAGCTTTGGTTTCTCAGGTCTTCATACACAGGCTAGAAATCCCTTTAGCCTGGGTCCAGCACTTCACCCAGTTCAATCTTTGTTCTTCACATGTTTCCAGGAGTCTTCTTGTGTGGGGAGTTGTCATAAATATAAAGGGAAGGGTAACCACCTTTCTGTATACAGTGCTATAAAATCCCTCCTGGCCAGAGGCAAAACCCTTTCACCTGTAAAGTGTTAAGAAGCTAAGATAACCTCACTGGCACCTGACCAAAATGACCAATGAGGAGACAAGATACTTTCAAATCTGGAGCAGGGGACGGGACAAAGGGTTAGTCTGTCTGTGTGATGCTTTTGCCGGGAACAGATCAGGAATGCAGCCTTACAACTGTTAGTTAATAAGTAATCTAGCTAGAAATGCATTAGATTTCCTTTTGTTTAATGGCTGGTAAAATAAGCTGTGCTGGATGGAATGCATATTCCTGTTTTTGTGTCTTTTTGTAACTTAAGGTTTTGCCTAGAGGGATTCTCTATGTTTTGAATCTGATTACCCTGTAAGGTATTTACCATCCTGATTTTACAGAGGTGATTCTTTTACCTTTTCTTTAATTAAAATTCTTCTTTTAAGAACCTGATTGTTTTTTCATTGTTCTTAAGATCCAAGGGTTTGGGTCTGTGTTCACCTGTACAAATTGGTGAGGATTCTTATCAAGCCTTCCCCAGGACATGGGGTGTAGGGCTTGGGGGGATATTTTGGGGGGGGAAGACGTCTCCAAGTGGGCTCTTTACCTGTTCTTTGTTTAAAACGGTTGGTGGTGGCAGCATAGAGTTCAAAGACAAGGCAAAGTTTGTACCTTGGGGAAGTTTTTAACCTAAGCTGGTAAGAATAAGCTTAGGGGGTCTTTCATGCAGGTCCCCACATCTGTACCCTAGAGTTCAGAGTGGGGAAGGAACCTTGACAGGAGTAAAGAACCACTTATATAGCTTTACCATTTGGCAGGAATACTGACATGTGGTCTGGTCACAGGTCCTTGCTGGGTCACAGCAGCCATTACTCCCAGACTGGCTCAAGCATTTATAGGAAGGCTGAGCTCTTTCACAGTCCATTGTCTTTGCTGATGGGCCATCAGCACTGTCTGGCTTCTTTATTGTTGTACCTGAAAGGCTGGCTGTGGGTGTTTTTCAGAGTAAGCCCATTTGAAATACAGATCTCTAGTCAGATACAACTTCAGATAGAAAAAAAAAAGATACATGCATATAAGTAGGATAATAATATTCAGCAAGTCATAACTTTTTCAATGACACCTCATGACTTTTCTTGTACAAAATGCATCATAATTATATCATAATAATATTACTATGATGAATATGGGGTGCAGTGTTACAGTATGCACCCAAGTGATATGAGCTTTTGTTACTACTGGCTCCCCTTGTAAGCATGGATTCTCACCTTGTGAGTGCCCCCTTGTCTCTGGCCACAGCGTAGCATTGGGTCCTTGTCTCTGGCACCCCCTACTGGCCCTTCCCTTGGACTTTCAATGGCCTTTTTCAGCCTGTGTCTTCTTCCATCTCCCCCTCTGGGTGTTCTGTGTCTTGGCCCTCCAGCCAAGTCACACAAAAGTCTAATCCCCTTCCGCGGTAGCACGAACAAGTCCAAATAGGAGCCCAAACAAATCTTCAGCCTAAGAGCCCTGCCACCCTTGTCAAACTTCAGTGTAGTTCCCCTGGTGGCTCTACCTCAAGGCTTCCCCTACAGGTGCTCAACCTGCTCCCGTAGCGCTCTTCCTCCATTTTTTTCCTGTCTGTTAAACCCTATTCCCAGGGCTTCTTTTTGCCAGACAGCCCTGTCTCCTCTGCAGTCTCCCACAATCTACTTATAAAGCCTAACTCCACCTCCTCTATCCAGGAGGCAATTAGTTAATCACCTCCCAGGTACAGAGCGTGACTAATTGGAGTTCTTTCCCTTGCCAATGATGAGGTTAAGCCCCATCACATCCTTACATGGCATCTGAAGCAGACTCATAACGCTCATAGAGACCGGCCACTAGTCTGCTTCAAACACTATGTAGGGATGGCCTTAACCCCCATCACCTGCAGGCAAGGGAAAGAACCCCTCTAGAGGAAGACAAACCCCACACTCTCTAAGTACACTTATGTTTAAACATCAACAAACACCCTCCTCTCCAGCCAAAACTATTTTTTCTTTTTAATGAAGATTTCAGTTGGGCAAAGAAAGAGTGGGGATTTTTCCCCTTTGGTTTTTAAACATTTGAGGCAGAAGGGATCTGAAGACAGACAAAGGAAACTAAAGCAATTAGAGCTAAACCTGAAAATGTCTAGGTCAAAGGGTTTTTTGATAACACAGTTGTCAATAAATTCATTCAGTTGTTCCCAGTTTCTTCCAGTCTGAGTGTGTGTTTTCATACAGATCAGCTAAAATATAAAGGGCTGGAATTCTTAATCTGAGGAATTAATGATTTTCACAAATTGAGTTTGGCTCTAATTGCCTTAGTTTTCTTTGTCTGTCCTATTGTTGGGAGAGTAGCCATATAGTAGTTATAAAAGTAATCATAAGATAAAGGGATAAGGAATTGATAGCAGAAATGCAGGAGATCTATAGGCCTAGACACATAAGAAGAGTTTAAGCATAAGGCCTTATAGCCCAAGTAGAGGTAGTTACTAAATAAATTAGCATAAGTAAGTAAATTAACAGAGGCATTAAGTCACAAGGTGGCATAAGACTCTGTTTATTGTTTTGTAGTGGTCACAAGTGTTACAAGAAGGCCGTTTGTACCAGTTTGAGAGTATTTTTGCTGTGGATGCAGATGCTTAACCACAGGTAACCATAGTAATTCAATTAATGTGTATGTTAATGAGCTTTGCTTAATTAGTATACTAACCTATAGAATAAGGGCACCTCATATTATGAGGGTGAGGAAATTTAACTACGGTTAAGGAGGGAAGAGCTATGCAGATATATGCATGAGTACCATCAAGGGCTATAAAACATCTGGTCTCCGGTACAGCTGTTGGGAGCTCTTCAACAGCATGCCAGAGTCTCAACATCTAGAGCTCTCCCCAAGGATGGAGTATGCACCTGTAATGGTGCAGGCCACCTTGCCACTGTTGTAGTACATCACTTTACTTGTCTGGGTTGGTTTGCTTATCAGATGAATTATTTTAATAGTAAAAGAACTATGATGACAGAAGGTCTTCCCTTAGTGTGAGTGTTGTGGCAGTGCCCACAGGGATCCCAAACCAGTAATTCTGATAATACTGGGCCTGATCCTGGGACGAGAACCTACCAAAGTGCTGAGTGTTAATTAGGGATATTAAATCAATAACCTAAGCAATAAACCAGACAGCAAACCTACCTTTGATTTCTCATAGACCTGAGCCTAACAAGTGTGTTAGAAATCCCGTCCACAGGTACACAGGGCCATGTGCTAAGCTGGAGACCAAATGTTGAAGCAAGCTTTTTATACTGACTGGAGATAATTTCCCATATGGAAGCAGGGAGTAGTTAGAGAGGCATAAAGGGCTCCGGGGGGGATTTTGGGATGGCACTGAGGGACTGTCAGGATTCAAGTGGACTCTGGCTGTGTCCTCTGTGGCGGTTCAATGACAAGACGGAACACAGCTTTAAGCAAGCAAGTGAGTTGGTCTGCTAACGGGCTTCTGCCTGTCAGCTTTCCACCTTCCCTTTTATTTCTCTCCCCCCTGCGCATTACATACTTCAACTGCAAAAGGACACAACAAAGGAAATAATATGACTTTGATTAATATTCTTATTTACTAGCCTCTATCTACTACTGTCCTTGCTCTCAGGCCTTGAGCCCAGTCCAAGGAAGCTTCCCACGGTTCATGTCCTCTGGGTGACTTCCCGTGGTCCATGTCCTTGTATGGAGCAGTGTGTGCACTGCTCCTACACAACACTCAGGGTGTGCCCTGAATGTTTCCAGGTGCATGAACTAAACATGAAGCCTTCATCAGTTTCCAGGTGCATGAACTAAACATGAACCCTTCAGTCCTCACTGCACTTACTAGCTTGAGCATCAGCAGCACTTCAGCCTATGCCCCCTGACGGGTCAGCTAGCTCAAGATTAAAGCACCACTATACTCGAGCTAGGAAGTTTTGAATGTGGATGGGAGTTGGCTCAGGGCAACAGTCGAATTAACTCTGCACTGAAGACAAGCCAGAGGCGTGTCATTCCTCCACCCTCCTGGCTGATCTTTGAGGGGTAGGAATCTAAGAACATGCAATATCCAAGACTGAGCATCTACAAGGAAGTAACCTCTAGCCAGTCAACAAGTCAGTCGATGTTAAGCACCAGAGCCGATAAGATCACCTATTAATCTTTCCAGCCGTTTACCATCTTCCTGAAGGTGATTGAAAATACAAGAATTGTGGCAACATCCTGTATCACCCTTTCTGCTTTTGTTTTATTCCCCTAATTTTTATTAGCAGGCAGATGACGCTACCTCAGCCCTTGCATTTCTTGCCCTTGCATTTAAATCCAGCCAATGGCTGGTAAAGAGCACGTGTGTAGATAGAACCCACAAAAGTTATCTCAGAATAGTACCTATAGAATAGTTCCTCAGATATATAAAACAGCCCTAGAGTAAACAACCTTATTGTCTAAAAGATGTCTCTGTATATAATCCAATGGTTAGGAGTTGCATGTTTAGTCCTGAGAAACCAATTATTTTCAGCTAAATTTGGCATTTATATTTAAAGGTAGCAGGCTGTGTCATCTTGAATTGTATGGGAGAGATTCATGGAATACTATATTGGGAAGGGGATCAGATTGGCTATTATCTGACTACTAATAATTTGAACAAGCTGTTATAATTGGCATCAGAGCTGTAGTCTCAATGTTAGTTTTAATCGTGAGTATGATGTGACCCTCCCTGTGTCAGATATTGGACTGGAACATAAATATATTGATTGGCATTGAGACTGATAATATGATAATGCCTTGTTACTTTTGGAGCAGATAGCTAAACAAGACTGCTACCTTCCTGAATTACCACGTACAGCTTATAAGGAATGTTTGGTTTCTTTCACAGAATCATAGAACTGGAAGGGACCTCGAGAGGTCTTCTTGGATTCATCAAGGGCAAGTCATGCCTGACTAATCTAATTGCCTTCTATGACGAGATAACTGGCTCTGTGGATGAGGGGAAAGCAGTGGACGTGTTATTCCTTGACTTTATCAAAGCTTTTGACACGGTCTCCCACAGTATTCTTGCCAGGAAGTTAAAGACATACGGGCTGGATGAATGGACTATAAGGTGGATAGAAAGCTGGCTAGATCGTTGGGCTCAACGGGTAGTGATCAATGGCTCCATGTCTAGTTGGCAGCCAATATCAAGCAGAGTGCCCCAAGGGTTGGTCCTGGGGTCGGTTTTGTTCAATATCTTCATTAATGATCTGGAGGATGGTGTGGATGGCACCCTCAGCAAGTTTGCAGATGACACTAAACTGGGAGGGGAGGTAGATATGCTGGAGGGTAGGGATAGGATACAGAGGGCCCTAGGCAAATTAGAGGACTGGGCCAAAAGAAATCTGACGAGATTCAACAAGGACAAGTGCAGAGTCCTGCACTTAGGATGGAAGAATCCCATGCACCGCTACAGACTAGGGACTGAATGGCTAGGCGCACTTCTGCAGAAAAAGACCTAGGGGTTACAGCGGATGAGAAGCTGGATATGAGTCAACAGTGTGCCCTTGTTGCCAAGAAGGCCAATGGCATTTTGGGCTGTTTAAGTAGGGGCATTGCCAGCAGATCGAGGGATGTGATCGTTCCCCTCTATTCGACATTGGTGAGGCCTCATCTGGAGTACTGTGTCCAGTTTTGGGCCCCACACTACAAGAAGGATGTGGAAAAATTGGAAAACATCCAGCAGAGGGCAACAAAAATGATTAGTTTCAGAGTAGCAGCCATGTTAGTCTGTATTCGCAAAAAGAAAAGGAGTACTAGTAGCACCTTAGAGACTAACCAATTTATTTGAGCATAAGCTTCCGTGAGCTACAGCATGCATCCGATGAAGTGAGCTGTAGCTCACGAAAGCTTATGCTCAAATAAATTGGTTAGTCTCTAAGGTGCCAATAGTACTCCTTTTTAAAAAAAAATGATTAGGGGACTGGGACTCATGACTTATGAGGAGAGGCTGAGGGAACTGGGATTGTTTAGTCTGCAGAAGAGAAGAATGGGGGCGAATTTGATACCTGCTTTCAACTACCTGAAAGAGGGTTCCTAAGAGGATGGATCTAGACTGTTCTCAGTGGTAGCAGATGACAGAACAAGGAGTAATGGTCTCAAGTTGCAGTGGGGGAGGTTTAGGTTGGATATTAGGAAAAACTTTTTCACTAGGAGGGTGGTGAAACACTGGAATGTGTTACCTCGGGAGGTGGTGGAATCTCCTTCCTTTGAGGTTTTTAAGGTCAGGCTTGACAAAACCCTGGCTGGGTTGATTTAGTTGGGGATTGGTCCTGCTTTGAGCAGGGGGTTGGACTAGATGACCTCCTGAGGTCCCTTCCAACCCTGATATTCTATGATTCTAGTCCAGTCCCCTGCACTCAAGGCAGGACTAAGTATTATCTAGACCATCCCTGACAGGTGTTTGTCCAACCAGCTCTTTAAAATCCCCAGTGATAGAGATTCCACAACCTCCCTAGTCAATTTATTCCAGTGTTTAACCACTCTGACAGTTAGGAAGTTTTTCCTAATGTCCAACCTAAACAGCCCTTGCTGCAATTTAAGCCCCTTGCTTCTTGCTATCCTCAGAGGTTAAGAATAACATTTTTTTCTCTCTCCACCTTGTAAGAACCTTTTATGTATTTGAAAACTGTTATCATGTCCCCTCTCAGTCTTTTCTTCTCCAGACTAAACAAACCCAATTTTTTCAATCTTCCCTGATAGGTCATGTTTTCTAGACCTTTAATCATTTTTGTTGCTTTTCTCTTGACTTTCTCCAGTTTGTCTACATCTTTCCTGAAATATGGCACCCAGAACTGGACACAATACTCCAGTTGAGGCCTAATTAGCACAGAGTAGAGCGGAAGAATTACTTCTCGTGTCTTGCTTACAACACTCCTGCTAATACATCCCAAAATGATGTCTGCTTTTGTTGCAACAGTGTTACACTGTTGACTCATATTTAGCTTGTGATCCACTATGATCCCCAGATCCCTTTCCGCAGTACTCCTTCCTAGGCAGTCATTTCCCATTTTGTATGTGTGCAACTGTTTGTTCCTTCCTAAGTGGAGTACTTTGCATTTGTCCTTACTTTTTACTTCAGCCCATTTCTCCAGTTTGTCCAGATCATTTTTAATTTTAATCCTATCCTCCAAAGCACTTGCAACCCCTCCCAGTGCACCTGCAACCCTCCCCTTCTTTGATATGGATTGATCATCCTGATAATTATATCAATTTGATGATTTGATATTATTAACCTACTTTCTGATAATTTGAGTTGTTTATATGTATTTTACGCTTTTCTTTAATGTATGTAATTTAGTTAATAAATATATCTATTATTTGAAACCTGTTGTGATTTTGAAGTGTCTTCTCCCCCATCTCAGGGTCCCAAACCTGATGAGACTCTGGGGTAAATAAACAAGGCAACTCTGTGACCCTTATAGTGTGGGTCTACACAGCTGTCCTACAGCCCTCTCAGGACTGGTGCCCCAACTGGGGACACTGTCAGTTTTTGAGTTGACTTATGTGTTGAACATTTCTTTTGATAAGGAATATGGGCTCCAGACCCTTTGAGGGCCTGGGGTGGAGGATGCCAGCCAGTCAATCTAAAGGCTGATCAATTCCCCATAATAACACTATACTCCTCATGCTAGCTACTATAGTCTTATATGCCTCGACTTTTCTGAAAGACGATGATTGGGGCCTGATCCAATGTCCATTGGAGTAAATGGCAACCCCTCTATTGACTTCAGTGAACACTGAAATGGTTTCTAAACCTGTACCTACAGCCAGAATGTGGCTGAATTTTCAAAGCCCTAGTACCGCCCAGCTTTGAAAATTCCAACAATTTCAAGAGTGTCCAATAATGTGCAATCAAGGTTCCTACTGCATGCATCACACGACCATTTTGAAAGACCTGCCATGTATGTGCACCTGTTTCTGAACTAAGCCACATATGTGGATTAGCGTCAGCTTCCATTCATTGCATTGCGGCCGTACTCTCTGTCTATCAATTATTGGTATGTTCTTTTTATATCTTTGTGGGCTTGGTTCCTCTTTCTGTTACACTTCAATATTTCAATTTAATATAACTAGTATTTTACCAATTTACTATATATTGGAGTACCAATTAGTATAATAGTATAGCACAGCACAGAATGGCATTCAATAACTGGAATACTAATTTTTCAGTATTTTATTGGTGACTTCCCTACTTTTGGGAGATGTGTTCAACAATTATTTGATTTTTTAATTTAGTGAATAAATTGGCTTCCCATCCCCAGTGCACTGTAATTTTTTTTTAAACTTTCAATTACTTTTTTCTTACTTGGGATTAGCATTGAGTGGAACCTGCCTTTGATTTCTCATAGACCTGAATAGGGGGCAAATAAATTGGGAAAAAAGTATAAAGTGTTTTTAGATCCCTGGATAAAAAGCTCTATATAATAATTTGGATGTTTTAACATCATCAGTCATTCTATCTGACAACTAATCATAGTATTGTTAGCATGAATAATGATTCATCTTTTGGATGAAACTTAAAACTGAAGTCTGAACGACTTGTAGTAATTGAAGATCTAATGGCACTTTTCACAAGAAGAGGGCCATGCAGCACTGATATCTGGATGAATTACAAAATTGGTTTCATATTATACTTAATTTACCCTTATCTGCCTTCGGAAATCTACTTGTGAGTACGTGAATAAGGCATTCTTCCTCTTGTGCTGTATGACATTATTGTCAGTATTGGTTGCTACAAATCACCCCAAAGCCTGCCTGCAGCAAGAATTGACCCCTGTATTTTGCACAATTTGTAATTACTAAAGTATGTTGATCAGTTTGCCAAAGGTGTTATTGGAATAAGATATTATATTATTATTAAATATTATAATTAATGTCCCATACAGGATCTTTTTTTAGCTCCTTCCATGCAGCATTCAGCTGAAGCTTCTGTACTGAATCTTAAAATGGTTAAACTGTTTTAAAAGCCATCATTTTAAATGTTTTGATTGTTTTAAATCCCACTTTCAATACAGGACTTTGAAAAAGACCCATTAGATGCATGATGCAGTAGATGTGTTTGTAAGGCAACTAAGAAGTGATTAATTTTGTCTAGTAAAATGCACGCTAAGCAATCTTTGTATCAGTTAGATGCTGTGGTTGCATTGCATTTCCAATATGCGTGTTTTCCAACATTCTATCTTATTTGCTGTCTTTCCAGCAACCATGTGCTCAAACCTGATCCCACGGAGGTCAATGGAAGCTTTGCTATCGGGCGAAGGTTTAGGTCCCACATTTGATATTAACAAATCGAAAAGTGCCCTTAGTAGTGGCCATAATTAGACCTTGCTAACTATGACCCTGGTTTAGGTAGGCTTCTCTATTCAGGAAGGCCACTTAAACAGATGCTTAGGATTCAGCACTTGCTTAATCTCACCAAAATCAACAGGATTTAAGTGCATACTTAGAATGAAGTACCTATTTTATGGCATTTCTGAATTGAAACCTGTAAGAGTTTATAGTCACAATTCATATTAAGGCTCTATTTATCCGTATCTTATAAAGGGTTGATAAATCTTTTAACAAATAGTTAATCAATTGCAATAGATTGTTGGAGTCCAACAAAACAATAGGATGATTATAATTATGGCTTATAGCAATCTATAGCACCTTATGATTTACATACTATCATCAGTAATATGCTTATAATTATAACATCTACTATTTCGTTCTTAACCATTTATAAGCCATGTACTAATAAAATTATCATAAAGTGTGATCACGTTTATCGTTACAAGTTATTATACTATTTATGACAAGTTTCAGAGGAGCAGCCGTGTTAGTCTGTAGTCGCAAAAAGAAAAGGAGGACGTGTGGCACCTTAGAGACTAACCAATTTATTTTAGTTAAATAAACTAAATCGTTGCATCCGATGAAGTGAGCTCTAGCCCACGAAAGCTTATGCTCAAATAAATTTGTTAGTCTCTAACGTGCCACAAGGACTCCTGTTCTTTATACTATTTATGGTATATTCTGGGCATTTCTGAATACTAGTACAAAAACAAGTAAATTCCTGCTGTATCAGATCAGAAACTCTTCCTTTACCCAATTTTTAACCATCCGCAGCAAAATTAAAAAACAACAAGAACATCCTCTGATTGGAGCTGGTGACATGAGAAAAAGGTACGTAATGGGAATTTCAGTTTTGCTCTTAAATGTTTTCATGTAACAACTATCACAGTAAGGTCACCTGAAGCAAACCAAGTATGTCAAGCAGTTCAACCTTGGCGAACATTCTCTGATTTGATGTGTCCACGTACTGCTGTGTGAGCAATTTAGGTAAAGTCAGCTACTGTCACATCCACTTCAATTTATCTCAGTGTCAGGTATCCAGCTGTCACTGCCAATTCATCTTGAGGGTTTTTTTCCCCCACCTTGTCAATAGGCTTTCAGATTTGTGGAATACACAAGAAATAATAGACCAGGAATATTTATTGAAACGGTCTCCAATTTTGTCCCTCCTTATTGACCAGTAGCTTTAAATGGGTGGGTTGCAGGGATTAAATTTTGTTGTGAGCATCAAAAAAGTGTGTGAACATGAAAATGTTATATGTAAGTGGTTCACAGAGCATCCTGGGGTGATGGACCAGGGACATTCTGTGTTTAAAGAATCCCTTCTGATGTAAATAACACTGATAAAATTCAGATTTCTCCTGTTGCTGGGCTTGATTAAGAAGGCAGTCAGGTTTCCAGTAGACCTTTTTTGCATTTCATAACCTCTTTATAGTCCATCTCCAAAAATAAATAAATAAATAAATAAATAAAAGGCACCAACAAGAGCAAGATTGGAAGCCTAGAGTTCAAAAAAGAAAAGCAAAAGATGCATAAAAAGCTCACATAAACACACCAGAGCAAGAAAAGAAGCCCTGACTTCTGACCACTGGCATCGGGAATCAATTTGGTCGCCTCACAAGATGGCTTTCAAAGTCTAACATATTATGCTCCCAAGACCCAGGTGTTTTGAAGTGTTCGTTCCAGCTACAGTACTAAGAAGTCAGGTAAAAAGTCCTGAAGGGACCACTTCCCAAGATCTGTACAATTTGCTAGGCCCAAATGTTCTATTCACATTAGATGCTCTTTTGCTATGAACAAAGCATGGCTGAAAAAGCCATTCTTCAACAGCAGGCTGGCAAGACAAAAATTAGGCTCAATTGAAAACCATTTGAAAAGATTCGGCTTCGTAAAATACCTGAAATGAGGGGTTTTTTTAAATTTAATTTTCTAAAAAATTTCAAAATGTTGGCTGTTTCTGATTCAGAAAAAAACAACCAATTGAAATCCTGATTTTTCTTCTAACCAGTTTTAGGCATGAGAAGGCAAAGGCAGATTTGGAGGCAAAAAGTCTCTTCCACTAAAAGTAAAGTAAAATAGAAGTTTAGGGGATTACAATCTTCTTGTTTCCATCCCTGAAAATAAATCTGTCGGGTGAATGGAACAACACTCATGCCTCTGGAGAATTCAGTGTCTCCAATCTAACTGGCATCACACTCAAAGTGAGTTTGATCGTTTTTATCTAGCCCCTACTGGTGATTTTATCTCTTGTCACAAAAAGTTCTCTATTTGTCACAAATGATACAGCTGCCTCAGCTTAGAAAGGGTTTAGGATTGAGCCCTAGATATATACCAGGGATTTCTTCACACTCTAAATTAGTTGAAAGGGGATTCAGTAGGATTATGGTTTTACAGTTATTATGAATGTTTATTCTGAGCTTTTAAAGTGTCTGTTTACTGGCAAGAAGAGAGTCTGCTCAATGCTACCGTCTCTTTAAGGGTTGAGTTCCTAAATAGGGGAAGAGAAATATTCAACAAACGCAGTGAGTAAAACCACAGATGCATCAATTCTGAGCAGTGCACTCCTGAAGACCCGGGGGGCTAAGGGCAGAAGTGCCTATGTCACCTTTGCACCTAAGGGGCAAATTGCTTCCGAATGCCAGAACACAAACTAAAGCAGCCCCAGCAGCTATGCTATCTTATGCTTGAGAGCAAAGAACGTTTGATCATCCAGAAGAGCTGAAGTCCACTGAACTCTGGCCATGCCCCCTCCCTCCCCAACTTCTAGGCTGGCACTTAAGCCAGCGGTTGTGAGGTGAGCCAAGAGAATGTCATTGTGCTGGCCCTACTGGGCCTGAAGAACCCATCTGCCACCTCCCACTGCACCAGGGGAATCCCAGCTAGGAAGATGAAGTGTTGAGCCCTTCATGATGGAAAAGTGATGTAAAAGGGCTGCAAGATACTTGAACCTATTGGTACATTTCCCAGCCCTGGGAAGAATTAGAGCTAAACTGAGGTTTAAGGGGTTGCACAAGACATATATCTGGGCAGAGTGTGGTCTTTAATTCATACATTTAGTTCTTTAAACTTTATTTGTTCTAGAGAGTTATTGCAATGCAGTAAATTACAACATCCTAGGAAAAGTGAAACTGAAAGCAGGTGGATGAGAGAGAAAGCAGGAATCTAAGCCAGGATGCCCATTGCTGAAAAAGGGGAGGGAAGAGTATAAAATCTTGGAATGGGTAGAGAAAAGGAAATCTAACTATTCTATCTGTTCCGGGGAAGAGCAGGGGAGGAAAGTTTTGACAAAACAGTTTTGTCAGAGAATGCCAATTTATCAAAACCAAAACTTTTTGTGGGAACATTCCAGTTTCAGCAAAACTTCTCTTGGGAAAGGTTTCTCAGATCCAGGAGGGAATTTCTGATCACACACCAGAAGAAAGTGAGACACCCCAGAACTGCCAATAACCAAGTGCCAGTCGGGCAGAACAGGGAATTGAACCTGATTCTCGCAGATCCAGGTGAGTGTCCTACCCACAGGGCTATAGCACCAGTTTCTCTCTGCTTTGCAATAAATAATGAAATATTTATTGGGCCAAAGACAGCTACTATAGCCCAGTAGCTAGAACACTGCCAATGGGGTGTGGGAATCCCAGGTTCAAGTCCATGGTTTGAACCAGGGAGAAACTACCAAGCTCTTGGGAACTGGGCGGAGGGTAGCGGGGGACTCCCTGCTTTTTGTTTAAAATCTTTGAAAGGTCTTGGTTCTGCCCTAATGCAAAATGGGACATTATTCACGGGACAGGAAAACCCATTCCCCACCCAGCTCTATTCCTGAGGACATCACTGGCAGAGTTTCAGTGTAGCTGCACCTTCAACCCTGCTTGCCTGCTCAGGCCCCTAGCCTTCACCTCTTTCAGGACAGGGACCCATGTCCCAGTCCATTCAGAGAGGTTTTGAGGCAGCTTTTTATGGGGATTCTCCCAAGCAGGTGTGACAAACATCCAGCCCCTGCTTTTCAGTTTATCTCCCAGGCCAATGACAGTGTAAAGACATTTAAGAAGTATACCCGGCCAAGCATCCTCCATTGTAGCTCAGCCTACTGCCGAATGGCCGAAGCCTTTTACCTAGTTTGGAGTGTGCCCTCTACTGTTTCACCACTAAGATTTTAGCTTTGTAAATACTGCAAAACAAATACTCTGGGTCAGATCCTGCCCTCCTTTATGCCAGCACAGCCCCATTGATTGGCTTGCACCAGGGGACATGAATCATTATTTTGCTGTGTGGCTCAGATTTTCAAAAGAGCTCAGATCCCACAGGTGGGGCCAGATTTTCAGAAGTGCTCTCGGCACCTATTAAGTGGTATGGTGTGAAGACGGTACGGTGTGAACAACTTTTCCCTTCAGCTGATGGAAACCCCAGCTGGGAAGCCCTCTTTGTGAATTAAGCAAAATACACAGTCCAGCAATATACCTCCACCAAGGATCTGTACTGATGTTAATGCTCCAGGTACATCACAACACAGCGAGTTATGTGAAGCACACGTCCTGCTCTCTGGCTCAGTCTTTTCTACTGCTGGCCTTCGTCTGGAGCTGGCTATCTGGAGACCTAATTACCTCATTAGCTCATCAAGCTCCCTACAGGTGATGCTTCTACCCTTCCAAACCCAAACGACCTAAGTCCCACCTGCTCTCACTACACGTTGTGCCCTGGGTATTCTAAGTGATCAGGGTGCTGGCTTTCAAAGGACTCAAGTTACAGTTCCTAACCACATCCTGTCAGATATGGTTTTCAAAATGGCTCAGTGTCCAGTCAGCAGCTGCCATTCTGTCTAAACAGGAACTGAGCTCTCAAAACTCTGATCTCTTATTTAGGCGCCTAAGTGAGAGCTGGTGGGTGTTGAGACATCAGTATGGGAACATCTCTGTCCTTCTTATCTAGGGCACACAGGAAAGTGTTGGAAGAGCCGCCCCAGTACTACAGTGATTTCCCTTGTGTTGAGTTCAAGATAGAGAGTCCCGTAGAAGGATTCATGGTGTTTCATACCAGAAGCACTGAATTGATCTACCAATCCCTAGCATTATCAGCATTCTACAGTGTCAAGTTCTGCCCACCTTACTGATGAAAGTCTAGTAACTCAGTGGAACTACTGGCAAGATGTTGCTATTTGATTAAAATTGGGCCAATGCAAGAGGCAGAATGATGTTGGGCCACCCACAAGAAGCCAATGGGTATCGTGAGTGAGTTTAAAGTAGAGTAATTCTGCATGATTCCAAGTTGCATCTGCTGAATTATCAGAACGCTGAAGAAGCATTGTTCAGATTTCAGTGCAAAAACCAGCATTGATTAGTAGGAAGAATGTGGGTTCCTTTGTGCTACATCTCATTTGCACAGTTGTGTATCAAGTATCTTTCCCCCAAGAAAAGGTACATTTAAATTGGTGTTACTCCTGAATTTCACCTTCGGTTTAAGGAGGCACACATCCCCAGTGAAATTCTAAAGGGAGTGCCGCATAGCACACGTCCTTTAGCCATTAGTTTAAAACATGATCCATCTCCAACACTACTGACATTATTTTTTATTGGTGTCTGCAGAGATTGAGAGAAGTGCAATTTATAAGCAAGTCGCTGTACAATACAAGCAGCTTGCAACCTGTGGCCTCAATCCTGCAATAAACTCTATTTGGGGTGTGGGGGAAGGTCATTGCAAGACTAAGCCCTATGTTTACAATGATGCTTTTCAGACTCTCAACATTTCTATGCTGGTTTTGCATTTGAGATTAGTTGGAGATGGTTTGGAGAAGCATTTGGACTTTGAGGTTTTTATCTGTGTTAGAAGCTTGCAATGCATATTTTCAACTGCAACCCCTGAATACATTTATTATGACACGATCCTATTCGAGAAGTTCGAGGAACTATTGGTGAGCCTCATGCAATACTGGAAATAATTCCCTCAGCCTTATGATGCTGAGCACAGTGGTCTATGCCACTTATCCCTTTCCTTAGGCATGAGCCAAAGGTGTAAGTTGAAAGGCAAACTATGAGTGTACAATCAATATTCCCCATCGTGCAAACTAATTATTACTATTAAGGAGCAGGGTGTTTCTCCATTGTTAAGGAAGCAATTTAGTTGCCATTTGCAACCCTATTTTGGCCCCCATTCTAAAATCCAGCAAATATCTTATTTAACCTGGAAGCTGGTAGGGGTTAAAATTCTCTCTCAGCCCCAGATCTAGCTACCACACTAGACGTGAATCAGATGAAAGGTTCATGAGGGAGGAGTCCCCATTGCTGCAATCCTCAGAAGATGCCCCTACTGGAGAAAGGAGGGAAGGGCTAGTGCTGCCTTCACCTATAGCTGTTCCTTGACTTCCCCAGCTAATCCTCTTTGAGTTTCAACTAACTACAGACCTTCGGTAGACTAGCATGTGCCTTAGGAGCAACATCATTGATTATTCTACCATTTCTTCTAGGTTTGCTGTTCCAACCTAGGAAGCATAGTCACATCTGTACAGTGCATTTTTCCCTATAATTCTTCCACCCGGAATTTTCACAGTATTTCTTTAGCCACTTAAAATATAGAAAAAAATAACCTTAGGAATTTTTTTCTTTGTTTCTTCTTCCCCATTTAATACAAAGGCCCAAATTCTGCACCATTTGATAACATTATAGCAGTGCCAACTGATGTGTCTGCACTGGTATAATTGAAAGTAACATGTGGCCATTAACTCCAATACTATGATGCTGTTAGGAGCTAAGAGGTCTCAAGTCTTACCGATTTCAATGAACTTGAGGGTACTCAGCACCTAGCAGGGCTGGGCCCTAAATTTGCAATAGCATCACCTCATAGTTATTTTCATATCTACCTGATGAGCACATCCAAATGCTGTTTGAATCAACAGATTCTGCCACTGGGGGGCACCAACCGTGCAAAATGCAGCTGCGAATTTAGAGATTGTGTTGCTGCAACTTGGTAAATTGATCCTAATTAAAGTAACAATGACCATCCCTTTGTGCTCTGATTTATGATATATACATTATATTTTGCTACAATAGATATTTATGGTGACACAAATTGCTCCAAACATCTTGCCCGCACCTCAGTTGATTCTTCGACTGAGCACAAACTCAATGAGCGCACACTCTTTTGAGGTAACAGTTCACTCAAATTCTTTTTCCCCTTTTCTGTAGTGCCAACATGGTGAGAGATTTGTGAGGATCAATGAATAAAATGACCTAATTTGAATTTCACAGACTCCAGCTGGAAGTGCTTCCTGTCTGTGAAATATAGACAATATTTATGACCCCGATATTAACTTTTCCTTATGCCTCATGTAATACATTAAAAGTTCTGACCTTTATTTACTGAACTGAATTTCTAATTAATGCTGAAGCTTTTACTGCCATATAAAGCAGTTGTCTATTAAATTACACCAGAGATTTTAGAGATATGGTGATTAATGTTACTTGGAGGAGATGCTATTTCAGTCATGTGCACTTAAAAAAATCCTACACCAGGAAAGCAAAGACTCTTTTCATTAAAGTGATTCAGTATTGATAATGTTTTTGAGAGATACAGTCATGGATAATACCATTAAATATTCACATTGGGCCAGATTTTCAGCACCCACAGTTAGGTCTGGATTTTGAAAAGAGCTCAGCTCCAAATGAGAACCAGATTCTCAAAAGCACTCAGTAACCAACAGCTCACCCTGTGACACTTATGGATGGATTTTTCAGAAGAGCCACCGAATTGCTGAGTAGCGCTGGGCAGGAGAGGGTTTTCTCATCCTGTGAGAACCCGAGATTTCAGAAAAATTTCCCATTCTGAAATGGGAGAAAAGTCTTGGGAATTTGCACAAGCCAAATATAAAATAAATATTTCACTCTGATCATTTCAAGAAGTTGTGATTTTGACATTTAAAAAATAATCTTAAACTTTTTTTTAAACTATAAATCAGCTTAAAATTCGAAACAAAAGTCGTTTTAGCCTAAAACTGGTTGTTTTTCATTTTTGAAAACATAAAAATGTTCCATATTTAAAATTGTGAAAAACCATTTTTCTGTTTTCTCTCAAAATGGGAAATTCAAAACCAACCTATTCCTGTGACATTTAGTTTTTGACAAATCAGCATTTTCTGATTAAAAAAACAAGCAAACAAACAAACAAAAACATTGGTAAAAATTTCCCATCCTGCTCTAGAAGTGAGGTTTTGAGGACTTGGCCCATTGTACAGTCACATTCATGCCTATCACAATATGAGGCCAGGAAGGGGAGCAAACAGCCCTCGCACTCATGACAAGCTCCCCAGGCTCAGCTAACAGCGTTCAGTGGTTTTTTCTTTCATCCCAAAATTTCCTAATTTTTGTGGCCTGCTCTGGTGACGCTGCTTCCCCCTCAGTGAGGCAAGCTTCTCCGTCTTTGTGCTAACTGGCTGCATTCTCTCCTTTTTCTTAGTGCTACTCCCAAGCTGAGTGAACGGCAGTGGCTGGTCATTTGCAAGGGGGAAGCAGGTTTTAGGCACAGTTGCCAAGTGTCTCACTGCTATTATGAGTCACACAGGTTGAGTGCACTTGTGGGTTGTTGTTTTTTGTTTTGTTTTGTTTTGTTTTTGGTTCCCCCCAAGCATCCCTTCATCTGCTGCTGCCTGGCAGAAGTCTGTGAGCTTTTGCCCCTTTTAAACAATGGCTACCTCCTCTCTTTACTTACATTGGGACTGAAGACACAATTGCCCACAGTAAAGATGGTTGCCCAACTACAATTTGCATGTGGGAGTCAGGCTACTCCTAATGAAGGTGAACACGCAATGATTTCAGTTTTACCCCCTGGCTTTACCCCACACCTCCAGTTAATCCTTGTGTATTTGCCCTTTTGTTTTACCCTCCCTGTGGCCCCACATCATAATAACCATATTTTACATCCAGGAAGACTGTACCAGACCATAGTGTAAGTGCCTCCAGTTCATTGACCGTCTGTCACTAGTTCAGTGAAGCAGTACACAGCCAGCTGCAGCCGGAGTGGAAAATCCAGGTTAGAAGTTAGGGAGCTAAATCTGCAGATCTGCTTGGCTGTGTGCTCATCTAAAGAACAGGGAGATTCATTGCCTTTACAAAGCAAACACGTAACCCTATTCACCACATGGTAGCATCTAGGATAGCAGAAGTATTTCCTAACCTAAGTATAGGACAACAGGGTGAAATCCTGGCCCCATAAAGTCAATGGGAGTTTTTCTATTGACTTCAGTGGGCCCAGGATTTTCCCTGTACTGTGGTATCTCAAATCTCCATAGTCACTACACAAAGGTGAGTAGTGATAACATTTCAGCTTTTTTGTTTTTAAACAATAACTATTTTCTCTTTCCCAACCAGCTCTAACACCATTCACTATTCCTAATTAACAGGCATAATCACAGGCGCCTACCAGGCAAAACTCCCATCGGAAAGTTTGCCTGTTTAAGCTGTTCAGGAATCATCTTTGATGGCTTGTCCAAAGAATTCCAAAATCAGAAAAAAACAACCAACCACATGGCTGGAGTCTCTTACTTTCACTTTCATTCAAAAAGCAGAGCATCCAAACAGTCAATGGGATGACTCATGTCCTTTAGGTTAGGCATATGCTTAAGAAACTGGAGACAGATATAGGCAAGATGATGGGATGTGAAAATTCCTCAGAAAACTCTTAGTTTGCTCATACTTCATTGAGCTGCAGTTGACTGAAATATAACAAACTGCATAGCGACAGCAGTCTGTTGCATTCAGAAGCTATTGGACATGTTATCTTTGCTCCCTTCAAAACACATGGGCGTCAATGCAATAATACATGGAAATGCTACTCTAACGGCTAGCTGGAGGCCCAGAAGAACTGTATGAAAAGGTTGAGACAGGGAGGTCAAATGTTCAACGTTTAGGTTTTAAATGTGACTATTTATGTCTTTCAAACATAGATCAGTAGTTTGGGTTGATGGAGAACGTAGCTTGAATCTGTTTGATTAAATATAAGGATCTCTCTTATTTCTTCAAACAGGACGGAGGTTATGAATCTGAAAAAGAAAATCAGCTCATAGCTACAGGGTGCATATTGCAGACGTGAGGATAAGCCTTCAGGTTTCAGCATAACTGAACCGAAGGCACAGGTACTGAGCTGAATAGCAATAGGTAATAAGGAGCCATCAACTGAAGACTAAGAAAGCAAGACAGAGGACCAAATACTCAGCACATCATCACTGATGTTGTGTGCTTCAGTTTTGGGTGTCCTGGCTTGATATGTCTCAGGTCTCTCAAGTTGAGATCCAAAAAACCACAGGCATCAAAAATCAGCGGCCACTTCTGAAAACTTTACACGGAACAAGTTTGTTGCTGAACCAGCTAGAGAGCAAAAGAGTCTGGCTCCCAGGACTCTGGCCAACCTCTAGATCCCACTGCTTCTTTTACAGAGGCAATGTGACCTAGAGGAGTGGGTAGGTGAGGTTCTGTGGCCTGCCATGTGCCGCAGCTCAAACTAGATGATCATGATGGTCCCTTCTGACCGTAAAGTTTACAAGGCTGTGGAACTGGGATTCAGGAGACCTAGATTCTTATCCTAGTTCTGCTGTTGGGTGACCTTGGGCAAGTCGTTTTCCCTCATCTGTAGAATGGGGATAAAGATACTGCCCCACTTGTGAAAGTGCTTTGAGATCTACTGATGAACAATGCTATATAAGAGCTGGGTATTAGTCTAAGGTGATATCCTATCCTTATTGAAATAACTGGCATAGGGCCTTTCCTGATGGCGGGTCTGTATTCTACTTGTTTCTATTTAGTAGCTCATCACCTACTGTTGGGACTTTGAAATCCAGACTTTAAAGTTATTTGTTATGCTTAGCATTTTTATAAGGATATGTTTAAGAACCCTCTACTTTTCCACTTCTAGGGCTTCCATACAAGGACTGGGGGGAAGTCCTCAGCTGTTCGAACAAAGAGAGCTAGAGGTATGTGAGACTTAGACTTCACTCTATTCAGTCTGCTTAGAAAATAGAAAAAAAAAAGGAAAGCTACTTGAATAGGATTATCGACTGAAATAGTTTTTTGTGTAACGGGTGTCTGCAGTATTTGGATATTGAAATTGCAGAGTGCATACATTATTAATGCTTCCAGGAATAAGCTTGCACATCAGACAATGATAAGGTGTTAGTTCACAGTGATGTGGTAGAACTAGTGTTGGATGCTGGGAGGAAAAAAATGTCCAGGAATCTAAAATACCTAAAGGTTCTATTGAATAGAGAAAAGTGCCAATTTAAAGGATATAGACCACAGTACTTACCCAAGACACCTTCATTTGGGAAAAAGATTGTCGTTGTAATTAAGCAAGATTTCCAGCAGCAGGGAATATGACTGAAGACCACGACCACCCTGTACCAACTCCCATAACAATGAAGCCAAATTGTTTTAGCTCATATCCAGGTGAGTTCTGCCCATGGGACATTCTCTCCTCTGCCTACATTCCCAGTGCTACTAGGTATGGTACCCAAAGCCAAATATGCTGACATTCCAGTGCTTTTAGCATGACCTCAGCTTCTTCTGTCCCATATCTTCCAAAGAGTTCACTATCCAGCCAATCCCATTTCTGCACCTAAATAAATCACCAGATTTTAAAAAACACTCCACTCTCTAGCTCCTAGTTTTCTTAATGGAAATGGCTGGGTGCTGATCGTCTTTCTAAATGTGATCCTTTGAGTCCAAAATACATGTAGCTCCATGCTGATGCTGTTCATGGTCAGTGTTGTCTTTATTGGCTCTGCTTTGCTAAACAAAATGGTGGATCCTGTAATCATTTTTAGTGCATGCTGAACACAGGTGAGTTACAGTGACTCTCCCTCACTCAGACTACTTACCTACATTACAACAATTCATTCTGTGACAAAGACACACAGCTCTCTGGCTGGTGACTTTATATTTCTGTTCCTACAGACCTATCTGTTTCTTTGGGATTCCCTCTGAGAACTTTTCCACTCAGCTTATACAGAATACCTTGTGCAGTTCTGGATCCATCCAGCTCTCTGGGATCCAAAAACCTTAGGTCAACTCCAGATTTCAATCACTCAGGTTCCTTTATCTGGCATACAGCAAAGCTTCTATGAAGGAGCAGATCAGACTCAAGCGGGGGGAAGAGGGGGGTAATAGGGTGTGCCACACATCCAGAGTTACACAGAAACCTGGTCCTTTCACAGACAATTATGCATCTCATAGCATATACTATGCATTGCATCATATATATTTTTTTCCGATTAGCTTGGTCATTTTGCAGGAACCAATCCCTGTGCAGCATGCTTGAACTATTCCTTATCTCATGTCTACATTCCTAGTAAGTGGTTCTCACGGTGTTCTCTCTCTTATCTTAGGTGGCCCGGACATAGTCTTTTTCAACCTAATGAACTGTTTACCTCCCTATTTCTATTTTTCATGAAATGAGGCTTCCTTCCAGGTGTTAATTACTCATGTCAGGCAGGCTGCAGCTACATTCCCCTGCTTCTTTCTTTGTGTTTTATATTAGCATTCATTCCATCTGCATCAATTTCCTCTCTCTCTGTACTCTCTTTCTCAAGTTTATTACCCAGCAACACGTGACTAAGTCCACAAGTAGTTGTAGTCATTTGAACCACAATTAATATTAAGCTTCAAGTATGAACCAGGGGGTGCAAGCTTACCACCTGTGGTAGAACCCACCAGGGTGTAATCCCACATTAGAAATTTGCTCTGACTTTAAAGCATTTCTTTGGTAATTTTAACTTTGCTTTTATTTTAATTACATTGTGAAAAACTGGAACAAAATATAAAAATCTTTCCATTTATCACCACAGGAAATTTAGGTGTGAAACAGAACATAGGCCAATTAAAATAACATTCACAGGGTCCATAACTGCAGTGGTCCTTTTCAGCTGTCACACAATACTTGTTGTCAGATGTTCAGCTGCGTGTGTGTGTTCTCCCTGGTACTGCCCCAGCTCTGCGCAGAGAGCCGGCACAGCAGACCCCAAGCGAACTGCCCAATGACCACAAGATTTGTTAAGGTATGAAGGCACCAAGCCAGGTTTATTGTCAACAAAACATGGTAATAGCACCCGGCAGACTCTACGAGGATACTAAGACTTGTTCCCATGACAAAGAACACAGCAAAGTGAATGGCGGGACTTTCCATTCCCCCCTCAGCTGGACCAAGACACTCTCTCAGAGATACCTCTTAATACCCTGATACAAACAAGATACGTACTGCCCCTCTGACATAGTTATTGCCCCCGACATAGCTAGTTATCACCCATCTCCATGTTGGTTCGATTAAAACATCTCTATTCATCACACTGTCATCCTGACCTTACCTTTTAGGAGGGGTCAGTGTGTTCCTGTTATCCTTGGGGAATGTTTTTGTACCATCCTTGAAATTGGGATGTTCTGGTACCACTCTTCTGGAATGTGTTTGCGTGAGTGCTCTGTGCCTAGCACTGCTTAGGAATGTGCGTTTCTGCAATATCGGCCCTGTTCTTGCCAGATTCTGTGAACTTGCAAGCAGGCAGAGCCTGATTTCTTCTAACTTTGCCTTATATCAGCAAAGCCTGCCCACTACTTCATCTCAGGCCTCATATCAGGCCTCTAATACAAGGGCTTATATCTCAGGCTCTCTTCCTACTACAACTTGTCATCACCAGCATTGGCAGTTTTTACTTTACCAATGTCCCAAATTGGCTCCTAAGTCATTGAGGTGACTTTGAAAATGGACTTAGGGCCTGATTTCCGGAGGTATTTGGGCACATAAAGGGGCACATAAACAACTTGTGGGGTTTTCGTAAGTGCCTCGTTCATTTAAACACTTTTGGGTCCTAAGTGACTCAGGTGCTTTTGAAAATTTTACCCTCTGTTCTTTGGAGTCAAATATAGCTTATGCATTAAAACTTTCTTTTTTGGGCCAATTGGTTTAGGGAAGTTGAACAAAATACCTTCTGACACGTCAATACTTGACAGCTGGCTCCTGCTGAAACAATCCATCAGATCCTTGCTGATGGCCATTTGCAGTGACTTGAAGAGACAGTGATGAGTTTCCAAAAAAAAGCATCATGTGGCTTTAAAGCCATGAAATCTATTCAACTGCTGCATACGGGCAGAGTGATGGGCATGCAAATGTGTCAATTATTTTCCTAACCAGCTTGTAGAATGGACTATATTTCCTGAAACACACCGTGACATTGTACCAGCACGACTCCCATTAGGGAAAGGGCAGCTAGTAAAATACCTCACACACACACACACAACCTTCCTTCGCCCCAATTTATGTATAGAATAATTTCTAGTGTGGCACTAATACAAGAATGGAAACAAGACAATGAACAAATAAACGCCCCTTCCCCACACACACATACTTTCAGAGTGGGGAAACAGATCTGGGTACAGTGGATTTGTCCAATTAGGACCAACAATAAATGATGCAGAGTTTCAAAAAAGCTCAGCACCCCAGAGCTCCCATTTAGGCACCTAAACAAAATGGCTAGAGATCGTGAATGGGAACTCCTGGCCCTGAGCACTTTTATTTTCCTGTGTCTAATTCCACTGTTCCACAGGGGTATTTTGAGGGATGGCAGGAGGTGCCAGTCCTCATGTTTTTGTACCAAGATGATGGAAGCGAAGCTCCAGTTTATATTCAAGGCCTTCATAGAAGCTCTGCTGGTAGAATTATCACTGCTACAACTAGTCTCCCAGTGGATATCCCCTCACTGGGGTTATGTGGCTGGGTTTATTGATGGAAGAGACTGGGCAAACTCCAGATTGCATGTAGCCCAGTACAGGGACTAGTCTTGGGTGAACCTCCCAAGTATTGGCAGTTTGGTTGAGTTATTTGAACTTATCTCAACTTCTTTAGTCTAGAAATTGATCTAGCCATCTTAAATGCTAGTAATCCACATGGAACTAGCTATCATCACCACCATCTTGATATGGCACTCAATAATTGCTTATTGTTTCCCAGTGGGATTTAGAAACCCCAAATCTGTCAAAATGAGGGCTCTCGTTAGTTAATGACTAACGACTGTCAACAACTCCTCATTCTCTTACATAGGATTTACTTTTCTTTTGTGGAACAGGGGTTGTTTGTTTGTTTGTTTTAGTTTCCCACAAAATGTACAACTTTTCACTGGAAACAGTGAACAAACAACAAAAACTCTGCAAATATTTTGGAAAAAAAACAACAACAACAACAAAAACCTGGGTTTTTCACAGACTTTCAGTTTTCTAAAACCAAAATAAATGAAAAAACAAAAACTCCACAGACATTTAAAAAATAAAACATTAAACCAAAGCCATTAAAATAAAGAAACTAAATTAAAAACAAAATAGTCATCCCAAAAAGTTTCTTGGATTCAACCAAAATGAAACTTTTCCATGAAAAATTTCATATTAGTCTGAAAGCTGTTTTTCATTAAAAACCAGCAGAAAACTTAATTAGACTATTTTGACCAGCTCTATTAATCACCTATTTTAATTATAAAAATGATACCAGATGAGACCCTGCAATAAGCTAGTTAAACACATCCTTATGGACAGGAGACACAGGTCAAAAACGGTGTTACTTGCTCTTAGAATAATCACACCACGTACTTTCTAGGCCACTGTTTGGTAATGCTTTCCCATTTGCTAGCCTGTAATAAAGATAGTGCTATGTTTTCAATACACACCCAGAGCAACATTTACATATCCAATGGGAGTTTGGCATACATCATAAAATGGATTTTGCCTTAGTGTTCTAACTGTCCAAAATGCGTCTGTAGTGAAAGGGATATCTCCATGTCACTCGGAAGTTGATTAACAGTAAAAGACTACACGTTTAGTGATGCCAAACCTTACTCTACTATCTGTGAAGGGCGATACAGTACCCTATTCCAATGATTTTTTGAATATAGCTGATAAATTAATAACACTCTACCATAAAAATAAGCACATCCTTCCCCCCATCTGATTTAACATCTCTGTGCAGCTGCTGGGTTAGACAATGGGCTCAGATGCCAGCAATATGTGGATGATTCCAAGTGCGATATCTCTATTGTATTAAATGTTAACGGCACCATCTCCCAGCTGTGACAGCCTTTGGGAGACATTAGTACCTGGATGATGACCAAGTGAATCTAAAACTGAACAAGACTAAAGGGACGATGACGGGGAGATGAAAGCATTTTAAAGAGCTCACCTTTGTTATGATATCACCATCCATAGTGGGCATCTGTCCTCAGATTATCAAGATGGCTTCCAGACTCAGCTACCTTCTGAGCTCCTCATCAATGGATACCCAATGAACTGCAGCAGTGAAATGCCTTCTCCCACCTAAAGCTGGCAAGGAGGATACACCCCATCCTGTCAAATATGCACTTGGTCATAGTGATACAGTCTTCTGGGACCTGCAGATCTCATTATCACAATTCCTTGTGTCACCTTGTTTTTCCTGTTAGCCCAAGATTAAACTAAACCAAATATATTCATACCATAAACATCCCACTAACCAGGTCAGCAAGCAGTATTGAAAAGTTACAGAGCAGCTCCAATTCCGGAACACTTTGTACCCCCCCAAATTAAGACATTGACCCTGTTTGCTCAGAAATGCAACACCCCATGCACTCAATAACACAGGCTGCAAGGAGCACATCACACCAGTATTCAGTTCCCTGAATGAACTTTCTGTTGGATGCAGAGTGGAGTTGAAAGTTGGGGCCCTAATCTTTAAAATTCCTCCATGGGATTGGTCAAGTCCACCAGGGGGACCACCAAACCAGGTGTGATCAATGACAGCCACACACCTCTGGAACAATGGCACTCTTATCTGCAAGAATGAGCACAGGAGATAACGGTTTCTTGGCAGCTGGCTCATGACTGTGGAGCTCACAGCTGAAGTTGTTCAGATTGACCCGTGGACCTCAGCACCCTTCAGAAAGAATTTAAAACACACTTCAGAGTTTTTCCAAAGCAATGTCTACTTCCCCTTTTCCCCCTTCCAGACATTAAAAAATACCAGCAAAAAGATGGAGAGAGAGAGAAGAAGCTTCACCTGTGTAACTTTTGAATATGTACAATACTCTGGCACCATGTTGATGGGTATGCTATGAATGTGACAGATGGATACTTGTTTTGGATGCAGCTTGGAACTAGGAAGGGCCCAAATTCTGATGTTCTGGTTAGAGCTGTGTGGGAAAAGGTTATTCAGTGTCTCGGAGGATTTCAATATTTTGAAGTTTGGTTTCATTCCTATTTAAAAAAAACAATCAATGAAAGGGAAAGCCCTAGGGTCTTTGATGCATTGACAGTCCACATGGTGTGCTACCCAGAGCCATGGACCTCAGAAGCCCCAGGCAAAAGGTTCAAAATTGAAAGGGTATGAAGACTGACTTTATCCCTATGCAGGGTCCTGCTAGAGTGCAGAAGAGGCAGTTCCCAAAGTGGTGCATGGAAGTTGGCACAGCTGTTAACTGCTGTATCTATTTTGTAGCTAATCAAGGACAAATGAATCTTCAGGCATGTCAATTATCAGAGCAGTGGAACAGGTCCTGCTCTTTATGAAAGTGGTTGCTGGTTCAAATCCCATCTAAGTATGCTGCGGAAGAATTAAATATTCACTGGCACTTTCCATGAGTATTAGTTTTTGTTTGTTTTGTTCTTAAAACGAGGGGCTCAGATGCCTTTACAAACAGCCCAATGGTCTTTCACATGTACTCCAAGAGCCACTAAAACCTCAGTGTACTTTGCTAAATATGTGCATTCCTGAACTCAACGACACAAACAAAAATCACTCTGTGGAATATCATATTGATCCATAAAGTTGCTTCAGGGCATCTTTATCATACCAGGGTTATCGCAGAAGTCCTTTCTGATCCCAAACTTTGCAGAATTCTAAGCCCCCAGAGAAAAGCCAGGTGCTTCAACAATGTATGTAATTAAGATTACTCATTTGTGTAACCCTGTGCAATTTGCCTCTATATTTTCAGTGTTTGCAAAAAGAAGGTTGAAGTTATTATTTTCTAGCATAGCAGAGGCACAGAGGAACCAAAATGTAATTCTCCGTGTTAGTTTATTTATCTGAATTCTTTAGGCTTTCCTGTACTACCTGCCATATACATCTAACTAGAGCTGCCCAGTAAAAAGATTTCCAAGTTAACATGCCACTTGAAGCCATCTCAATTGAGGTTTATTCAAACTGGTTCTCAAATTGGTTCTCAACCCTCCAAAATTTACATATTTTCTATGCTTTCTTCAGGAAAGTCTGTTGAAAAACCTATCCAATCAGCTACTTCTCCTAGTGTTAGCTCCCATGTTTAGAACAAGGACATTTCATATGAAATCAGAGAAAGATTTGTAAGCAGTAAGAAATCTCGACCCTAAAATGTTTTTGGTTAAAACCAGAAATGTTTTCAAAATAATTTTTTTTTCATGTTTTTTTCATCTGAAACATTTTCATGGGAAATTTTGAAAAAAAAAGATTTTTTTTAAATTTCATATGGAAAAACAATTGACATTTCTGAATAAGCGCTATACTGAAATAGCCTCAAATACCTGCAATTATTTTCATGTACTGGGATTTTGTGTACAGTAGAACTGCATTCACTGTTTCCAGTTGTTTGAAAGGCAGTTGAACGTCAGAATCCTTCAGATTGAAACTCCCAATAACTGTATTTCCAAAATGAGAGTGCATATGCTTCTGTTAGTTTTGTCTGAATATATGCAAATAAATTATATGCAAATTTCTAAAATGATTCTTTTGTTAGCTATTTCACTAGAGTTGGTTAAAAATGGAAAAAGAATTTCACACAAAAAGTTGATTTTGAAATTGTTTCAATTTCACAGTGTTCCAAGTGGAACAGTTTCAGTTTTATGAAATATTTCCCAAAATTTTCACATTTCAGATTTTCCTTTTTGTCCCCTGATGCACATATCTTTTTTCATTTTTTGTAACTGAGTGCAATAAAATGAATTTTGTGGGGAGTTTTTTTTTTTAATTTTTTGTTTCATTTTTCTTTTCCACTACCTTTTCACAACTTATCCAACTTATAAAAAGTTACCAAGCGGCAGAGTTATTGAATTTTGCCATTCTGTAATGTTCATGAGGAAGATTTTAAAGGTACGGAGCATTCAGAGAAAAAGAAGAAATAAAAGGGAAGAAAACCCAAATTCTAGACATCATTTATTCTGTTGCATTTAGTGGCAAATAGGAATAAAGGGAGAAAGGGGGTAGGGGGAGAAATGTCAAAATGTTCAGTTTCAACAAAAAGCTAGCCAATTTAGGAAAAAAGCTTTTTGTGAAAGTATCAGCTTTGAAAAAAAAGGGGTTTTTTTTGTTTTGGTTTTTTTTTTAGATAATGTCAGGGAGAGAAAAAATAATTTTTCTGCCTCAACTTTTTACTAATTCTACATCTGGTATGAATTTCTCTCCCTTCCAGAAATTTCATGAAATCCAGAAAGGGGGAGAAAAACTGTTTTTAGGACTGAAAACAACTCTCTTCATCACAAATTCTCCTTCCCTCTCACACGAAACACCTACCATCTTTCTGGTGGTATTTATCAAGGCTCATGGTAGCTGCTGGGAGTTGTATTCCAGGGCTTTTCAACTCTATTCTTGGCAGATGGCCACTTGGAGGGTCGTTTGCAGTGTTGTTGTAGCCATGTTGGTCTCAGCATATTAGAGAGACAAGGTGGGAGAGGGAATATCTTTTACTGGACCATCTTCTGTTGGTGAAAGAGGGAAGCTTTCAGACTACACTGACCTGCATTCTTGTTGAAATTTTCCACTGAAGAAAACTCAATTTTTCGACCAGCTCTAACAATATTTCTCACAGCTGACTCTCCTATCAACAGAAACTTTCTGTGTCTCTTGGTAGCATTGCCATCTCTTGGAGAAACTTCCCTAGTGCACGAGGCATGATCAGATGCTCTTAGCTCTGTCAGAAGAAGTCTCTCATCTGTAAGAATCTGGCCTTTTGGTCTTGGGGCAGGAGACAAAGAAATTAAATTTAGGAATGTGCATTCACTGTTCCCAGTTGTTTGAAAGCCAGTTGAACATCAGAATCCTTCAGATTGAAACTCTCAATAATTGTATTTCCAATGTATTCTTTTAAAAAGTCTTAGTAATTCCATGGAAAGAAATTCATCCGCATGATTGGTGTAGCTCACACCACCAGTGGGGGAGATTCAAACTGGTGGATTTCTTCCTGTTAGACAGATTAACAAAAATGTCCACGTTATGCTACACAGAATTTGAAAATTTGGTAGGGGACTAGTTCCTTATTCAGCTGATGGCACTGACTGACCAAGCTGCTCAAAAATTTCTGTTGAGGCTTGTTTAGTACAGAAAATGGCTTTCTAATAAAATGGAATTATTGCCATTTAAATCTTTCGGAAGGGCAGTTGTTGGAAGTTATTTCTCAACCAGCTCTACTTACTGAGGCCAGGTGTATACTACACACCTACAGCGGTACAACTACCTTGCTCAGGGGCGTGAAGCGGTGCAATTATACTGATCTAAACTCCCGGTGGTGCCAGAGCTAAGTTGATGTGAGAGCCTCTCCCGTTGACATCGGTACCGCCTCTTGCGGAGGCAGATTAACGACACAGAGGGGAAAAGCTCTCCCCTGGGCATAGTAGCATCTTCACTGAAGCGCCACAGTGTTACAGCTGCACTGGAAGACCTGCGCCGAGAATGTACTGATACTCTGGGCCCAACCTTATGCTATACAAACTCCTAGCAACTACAGCACTCACAAGACAATTTCAAATCTTCTCTCTCTTTCACACACATACCCCTGCAAGTTCCAATTTTCAAAACCCCAAAGGGCATTTCTTCAAAGGAACGAAGAGAGTTGGGCACTCAGGAGCACAAGTCCCACGGTTGTAGCATTTTGAAAGTCCCCCCTCAAGTCTAAACAGCTAATCCCCCACAGCAAGGAACCCAGCCATTCTGCAGCTGACTGCAGGGCTCTGTTCTCCCTCAGTTAGGATACTGGTGAGGGGCCCCATAATGACAGACAGCTTTTTGGCAGGACAGGGAGAGGGAGGAAAGGGTTAAGGCACTGACACCATAAGCGCACCCCTGGGGCTCCAGTTTCTGTAGTTCTGTGATGATGTGAGAATCTTTCAAACAAGTCTGGCCCTCCTAGTTGGCATGAGTGTCACCAAAACAGTGACACCTGCCTAAGCAGCCTGAAGCAGAAATCTGAAAGGTTTGTCTGAAAGGGTTATCATCTCTGAGCCTCTCTGCCCTGGCAGGGACGACAAGGTTAACACCACCTGTGTGAGAGGGGCATTCACTACCTCTCCCCACCGAATCATGGCTCTGGTGCGGTGACATCACCCCCCCACACACTGCCCACTCTTGTCCTCTGCCTGGGCAGGAAGAGTCTGAGTCTTCCTTCCTCTTGGACAGACCCCGGCCTGCTTGAAGGCACAGGGTCAGTGGGACGGGGAGATGGGAACCGATTCTGTCCTAAAAGGACTGGTGGCAGGCGGCCAACCAGCACACCAAATGGCTCTGGTGTCGGTTGCCATTGCCAACCCAAGCAGGGGCACGGCCACAGGGGACATATGGGAATATGCTTAGGGCCACGGATTGCCCTGGAAAATGGCCAGGAGGAAATTCTTACTCCCACTGCAAGTTTTCCCCAGGGCTCTCTTAATGCTGTGTTGTACTAAGTACACAAATCCCAAGCAACCGCATTCCCATGCTCTTACAAAGGGTGCGAGTCAAGGCAAAGTGTGATTGCTTTTAAACCCTCTAAACTCTCCTCTCTGTTCCCCATGACATCTTTTTGTCATTAGGGCTGTAAGAGCTACCTTCTCTTTTGCAGCCTTCCTCCATCTCATCCATTTTCCATCTATTTTCTGGTCTCATCTGCCAACATGCCCTTTCTTCCTTGCCTGTACTGCTAATCTCTGCTATTATTTGGTATTTAACTGCCAAGCATTTAGGAACAGAACTTACATAAATAACAGTGTATAAAATCAGGCCTCCCCACAACCTAGGCATGTGGTGAATGGTATCCATGTGAGTAATGGCATTGAAGTCAACTTGCCTATGTAAAGTCAAACATGTGCATAATTTTTTGCAGGATGGGGGCCTACAGTTATATTGTGTTGTATCCAAACTGTATCTGTTAAGCCAGAGACCCTCAAGCTGGGGGTTGCGGCCCCAAGAAGGGGATGTGACCAATTCCAGAGGGGCCATAAACCTCCTCCGTTACTTCAGGGTGAGATGAGGAGGCTTGGAATATTTTTCTGTTGTGACACAAGGTCACAATATGGAAAAGATTGAGACGCGCTCTCCTAACCTTTAGAGATTTGTCTATCGCTAACTGTAACTGTATTTCTGTCTTGTGATTTGGCTATTTCAGTATCCAACCCTCATTTGAACTCTGTGATGTTTGAAGATGGCAATACTCCATGCCACTGACCTTTTGTTGCCTTCTTTTATTGGTCCATATTAAATGCTTTTCAATCAGATTTTAGTATACTTCCAGTGTCATGTAGGCTCTAACAAAGTTTAGCTGCCACAAACTTAACTTCAGATTCCAGCACAAAGCCATTTTAATTAATGATAATGAGCAAATTAAATATTTGAATTTTGATCTTGGTCTTCAGACATAGAAGAGATTTAATGTTCACATAAGGGAAATCACAATTAACATTCAGGTCAGACAAGACCTACAAACGCTTCTGAATGTTCAGCTCTGACAGACTTCCAGGGGCTGCTGGAAGTACTAGGCATAAGCTCCGTTTGCATATAAACATATGTGACAAAACTGACAAGCCAATCATGTATAATTTAAATATTTGCAGATTACTACAAAGTGTTTAGAACTGGCAGAATTGGCCACATGGATGCTGTTGCTATGGGAGCTGCAGTGGTGTTTACGTAATGCAGAAGAAATCTGAATCAACACACATGCAAATATATCTGCAGTTACATTATAGGAGTAAAGTTTTATTGTCTATAAAAGAGTCTTTATCAAGCAACAGACCAGATTCTTTGCTGTAGCCAAATTGTGCTCAGCACAGCAGAGAAAGAGAGGCCTTCAAGGGGCCAGTTATAGTTTTCCTGACTCTTAGCCTGGCTTTGATCCCAGCTGAGGCTTTGGAATAGGTTAGAGGAGCCTTGCAGCAGTCCCCAAAGCACCATCCACCTGCAGGGATAGCAGGAGCCACTACACACTCTGGCCATTTCTCATCCTTGCACTCTATTTTATCATTGTCGTTATTATGACAGGAGCTAGAGGGTCCATCTGAGATAGTAGGCACTACTCACATCCACATATTCAATGACAGTGTCCAAAAAGCATACAGTCTAAATAGACAAGACAAAGGGTAGGACGGGAAGCAGAGGCACACAGATAGAAAGTAACTTGATTAAGGTCACCCAGCGGGATAGTGGCAGAGCCAGGGTTAATATTCTGGGCTGAGATCCTCAAAAGTATTTAGATGCCAAGCTCCCTTTGAAATCAGTGGGAGCTTGGTGCCTAAATACCTTTGAGGATCTGAGCCCTAAAGTCCTGACACCCATTCAAGTGCTCTGTTCACTAGATAATCCCTCTACCACAGGGCTGCAAAGGAGGGGTAGGGCAGAACTGGCTATGTCAGGTCAGCACCAACTGCTAGTTGGGAAGATGCAGGTACTTCTCACCACCGGAGTGCCACCTGCATAGCTCGCCGAATCCGATGTCTCCTCATTAGGACAAAATATGTATCTATTATACCCAGTTATATATTATACTCAGTTATACCCAGAATCACCCTAGAAATATATATAACATTTAAAACCAAAGAATGGCCAAAAAAACCCACAGAAAACCCCTGACATAGTGTGTACCAGTCACCACTGGTCTGGCACCGCTTCCTGGTCACTTTGGGGATTAGCTCTTGAGGCAGACACCCCCCTTCCATGGTTTGCACACCAGCGCTCTGATTCTCTTTCTGGTCTGCAGCTCCTCTCTCAGCCCTGGAACTGCAACATCCTCTTCGTGACTCAGCTCTCCAGGTAGGTCACTCAGTGTTCCCCTCTTCCGGGGTTCAGTCCTTCAAATCCTATGTCACTCCCAGAGGGCCCCAGCTAGTTTTCCAGTTCCCTGCTCCACTGGTCGATTCTATGCCCTCGGTGGCTGATAGGGGAGAGCTAAGGCCTGCCCACTACTCTGGGTTCCAGTACAGGGACCCTCCACCCAGCATTTGGGGGCTTACCTCTCTCTGCCCTCATTGCTCCTTCCCTGGACTGCTTCCTACCACACCTGGTTTCCCTCCTCTCTCTCTGGGTACCAGTTCCAAACCCTCAACTCTCTTCCAAAGGAGTGACTGCAGCCAACACAGCTCTTCAGCCCCTGAAACACTTCTCCTCCCCAGGGAGTGACTGTCCTTTCTCAGCAGCAGCCCACTTGTGATCAATTCCTGCTCCCTGGCTCTTCCTCCAGATGCTGCCTGTGGAGTTACTATGCCTACCTGGCTACCTTAACCCCTTCCAGTCCTGGGTAGGATGGACACCCCAACACAACCCCCAATATCTGTAAAAAGAAAAATTCCCTAAGTGAAAAAGCTATTTTGAGAATCTATTCTGAATATTACCATGTTCACTCATTATTCTAAATGCAAGTCACCTTAATTCCCAAATCAAACACAGCTGACACACACATATATAAGGGTGAGGGAAATGCTAAGATATTGCAAACATTTACAGTTCACCCTGGGATAAACCTTCAGGGTGTCACTCAATTCTGTGCCCCAGAAAATTCTAACTTTCCCATTAAACTTAATATCGGGGACTCTGGGGTCAGCTTGTGTTCTCAGTTAAGCTGGTGTAAATGCAACAACTTTAATGAAGTCACTCACTTCAGATTTATGAGAGCAGGAATTAGCCTTGTGTCTCCTTGTGCTTGATGACAACTGAGGTAATTGTCTGTGCTCTGATAATTTTGTCACCAATTTAAAAGAAAAACGATCTTAAATAAGTGCTCATAGGAAAAAAATGTATCAAATTAACAATAAAGGAGTGAGAAATGAAGAAAGGAGATAAAAAGCCCGAGGATGAACATTTACAGGCAAAACCTTCCAAATAAAGGTATTATGCCTAGTAGAATTTCTCTGACATTTTCTGATGAAACTTAGTTGAAGTGAAATGTTTTGCCAACTCTATTGCAGAGTCGAGAACGCTTTTGGGGAAACATAGGCAGGGTTCCATTCAGTGACTAGCAGCCATAACACTGCCAAGAATATCAATTTCACATATTTCACTTCAGGAGCAACTTAATTATGGCGTTTCTTGACATTAGTGTGCTTGAATGTGCAATCTTAAAATTGTTTTAACAAAGTTTGTATGTAATTGTCTAGAATTTCTAAAAAGCAAACAAACGGAAAAAAAAAACCATCCAGAATTCTATCATGTAGTATCATATTGACACTCACATGGTTCTTCAGCTGGTGTGGAAACTTTATATCCATTGCAAGGGCCTCTCCCATTTGAGCTAGTGGTCTAATTGATAGCATTAGTAGATTGTCATATTCAGTGTGGACCAGCACTAGAAGCAGATAGGACAAACACTTGGCCAGTGGGCTGCAGAGAAATGGTGAGCTTCAAGAATTATGGGGTCCATTCCAAGCTGTGGAGAGGAGTGTGCTCTAGTGGCATGGGACCTTCTGATAGTTCCCCACAAGCTTGACCCCTTCTGCTCCATCCCCTCTGACCTGTCTCGGTTTCTTCCCTCCTCCAACTTCTTTTCACAGTCTTTTTGCCTACCTACCCCCAATCTTCCCCTCTAGGTCTTCCGTCTGAGCCCCCAAATCCTCCCACAGTTCTTCATCTCAGTCTCCTTGCCCAGGAAGTGCTAGACTTGCCATGCCCCCACCCCCAGCTCCCTGACCTATTCCTCCACCCAAGCTCCTTGTCCTAATCTACTAAGTCCAGCTCTTGTATCTTCTTCACTGGCATCAGGCACCTTCCTCCTCCATGTTGTCTGGTAGCCAGCAGGAGGATCATTGAAAGCACAGCAAAGAGTATTGCTCCTGGTTCCTGTGCTTGGCTCCACAACATCCCATAGCCGCCAGGAAAAGCAATCCCAGGGAAAGTGCTGCTCATTCCTCGTTGCCCTTGACTGTAGCGTGGTCAGTCGCTGTGTGGGGTTAGCATATGCACAGACTGCTTGGCATGTAGGAGCGGTGAGCAACTGGAGCATGCTTGGTGCAGACAGAATCTTCCGAGGATTGATCTGCAAGCTGTAGTCTTCTACTAAGCAGGTGCAAATGGAGATTTTTCAAACCTTATAACTTGGCCAAATGTGAGTGTTTTTTCCACAAGAACAGTGAAAGGACATATCTTTGACAGCAGGGTAACACCGCCTCTCCCTGGCCTTATTTAAAGACTACTCTCCAAAGTATGGGGCATTAGAACTTCTCAAAGAAAAGGTCTGCAGATTTTTTTAAAAAACAGGGGCAAACCAGCGTATTTTTTTACTAACCTCTTTCTTAGAAATGGCTGAACTGTTTTGGCTGAAACTTCCCCTCTATAATTCACTTTGTGGCAGACACCCAGCATGGAAAATTTCAGCCTAAACAATTAAGTCTGGACAAGTTATAAGGAACTGAAGACAGGATCTTTTAACGGGAAATGTTGGGCAATCTTAACTGTAGATCATGCAATCAGCTCTATCTAGTATTGAAGAGAGTTATAAATCTTACATTGTTTGTCTTTTTGACTATTGCTGCACATTGAACTACCCACAATGGGCTGTAGGCCATTTTCTTGCATAGTTACAGAACCCAACAACATGTGTGAGCAATTATTCCCTTCAGCGTTACCTTGCATTTGTCACCCATAGTCAGGTTTTGTGAAGAGAATGGTGAATTTCACTCTGAGATGAGTGTATCACAGACCTAAATTATATAGCTCATCACGGTTGTATATTTTGATTTTCACTATATAAACTGCGTATCCCTTTTGTCTCCGGTTGCTAGTGGATATCTTTGATCAGTGTATGTTGGGTGGTGTTTAGGACAAGTCTTCTGCTCTGATGCTTATGCAGAGTGGTTTGAGTTAGTGACAGAATGAATGGCTGTCATGGGCTTTAAAATATTAACATAAATATTCATTTGTTATGTAGGTTTTTGGAGTAGCAGTAACTCACTGGTAGTAAATGTTAAAGGTTCGCCTCTGTGCTCATCCACAGAGGATGTGAGTGCTCACAGCCTTCAGCTTCAGAGCCTTGACTCTTTAGTTCAAGCTACAACAGTACATGCTTTTATCTCTAGAAGTCCCTAGTGTGCCAGTCACAAACACCAAGGGAATCTGAGGTATAAGCTGCCGAGAAACAATCCAAGTTAACACGTGAGAAATTAGAAATAATAATTTATCCATTGTGGGGTGTAGGTGCACCAAAATGAAGGGGACACATTTTCAGCTGTGCTCAGCTCCTCCATTGGCATCTAACTGAAGAGGCCATGTTTAAAAAAAAAAAGTCTTATAGCCAGCAACTCTCACTGAGATCGATGCTGAGCTCTTTTGAAAATTGACCTCAAGGTAAGTAGGTCCCTCACCTCATTAAGGTTTCATAAATGTATGTTGTTCAGTTCAGCCCTCTTTCTTTACTGTCTGTCTCGCCAGATATTTGGGTGTGTCTGAACTAGTACCTTTATTCCACATTTCTTGCTTTGCTCAGATTCTCATTTTTGTCATCTACATTCTTTTTACCTTGTTTGCCCTAGATTCCCCCCCCCTCCACCCCAATATAAATCACATACCTATGTCCAGAGATGGCCCAGAACAGCAATCTAAATCCCAAATCTCCAAAGTCTGAAGAAGTCTAGTTACAAATTCAGATGCTGGGTTAGATTGTGGCATTAGGCAGAGCCTTGAGGAAGGGACGGTATGTAAGCTGCAGTAGCCAACCTGGTGACTCAGAGCTGGAAGGCCTACATCACCAGCATGGCTCAGAATGGCTCAGCTGTGTTAGCTGGTCCACCAGGGGTCAGAAATACAGCTACACCCACTCCTTAACCACCAGCTGTGGCTGCGCCAGGAGACTGGCCTCTACTTACTCCAGCATGCCCAGATCCAAGAGGCCCTCTTCATGTCACCCCTGAAGCACAAAGGGGCCACAATGGTCCCCTAGGGAATTCCAGCGTAGGATAAATGCAGACGGGTGATATTGTTTGCTGATCATAAGGAGCTGTAGCAGCAGAATGAAGGTCAGACCAGCCCCAGGCTGCTCTAGCTTATTCTGAGTCCTCTCCAGAGATGCAGATGTATCAAAGCTACCTCTGTCTTCCCCTATCCTTCCTTCTAGGCTGAGCTGAGCTCAGCCTGACCATGGCACAGAATTAGGGCCAATGTACCTGTTTTGTGGTGAAACAGAGGAATTCAGTGAGCAGGGTTATAAAGTCAGCACCTTTAACATACACTACATTCAATTAACTTGAAAAGAGAATGTGCCTCATGAAAACAGCTTTTTTTTGCCATAAATCATTGAGCAAAGGCCATTTCTATCTACCTCCTTCAAGTGCCATTGCCTTTGACTCTATTGGAGACTCATCTGTCTTTTCAAATCAGCTCAAGTACATATTAATAGTGCAAATACGTCAGCTGCTGGGAAAGCTTGCAAAGATCTCTCTATTTTTACTTCTCTTCATACCCTCAGTAATTTAAAATGCCATCATTCATAATAAGAGGTTACTAAAATCTTAGCATGAGCAGCTCTACCGGAGGCCTGTAAGATTTCTGGGCTCCATCAGATGACACACCCTGTTGTTACAGTGATGACTTTCTTCCTCCCAGGGATGCAAATCTATCAAGGAGGTGCTTCAAAGTGGACTTCAGAGTAATTGACAGTGCACATAATGCATATTTCCCTTCCCCTTCTCCTCTCTGGCAGCAGGAAAACAGCTGTGATCTCCTCATCCTTGGCTTTACTTTAACACATAACAATGTTAAGCTCGTTTCTGAATATTTTCTTGCGTGAACAATGGCATCCTTGGACTAAGCATTCATTGTAACTCACTTTGTTGATGTGTCCCTCTCCCACATCATATGATCCTCCTTTCCCCAATGTTGCATTACCTTCCAGGTGGTATTGCCCAAAGAGAGCATACAACCGTAATTTGTTACTGGACAAAAGTTATTTTGATACCAGGATATTTATTTGCATATAACTTGCACCTCTTTCCGAGTCCCTGCTAAAGCAGGAGACATAGATCCCTGATTTTATAGGTCCCTGACCAGGTTTGCCTCTGCAGCACCCCCTGTTGCCCACCAGGGTATGACTCGCCCAGCATAAAATCTCTGCCAGCTGGACACTGTCTCTCATGGGGTCCACTGTTGCGATGCGTTAGCCCTCCAGGCAAGACACAATTCAGTCCCGCCCGTTCCCGGATGTTGGTCCCAAAATGTCAGGAGGAACCACAGCTTAGAACAGGGTCATTCAACAATGCTTCAGCAGGACCCCACCCTTCTCTTTAGGGTGGGCTAAGTCCCCTCCGTTTAACACCCCTCTCCAGGCCTAACATCTGTTGCAGCTGGAGCAGGGCAGGTCCAGTTGGCTCCACATGCTCATATTAACCTTCTCCTTGCCACTGTGAGGCCTGTCTGCCCCGTTGTGGTCCCAATTGTCCAACCCATATGCACAAATTGTTCAGTTTAGGAACTGAGGCATAGAGACATTAAGGTCAAAAGTGTCAACTAATTTGAGATTCCTAGGACCTGACTGTTCAGGTTCTTAGCATTTTATTGCACTTTATATGTTCAGTGCACTGCCACTAATAGACCAATTTTAAATTTTTCAGTGCACTCCACTCCGTTACCTAAGCAATCGAATGCAATTTACAGAAATCAGCATAATTCCATTCTGCTCTCTCTCTCCCTGGAATAATCTTTCCAGGAAAGTTGGAGGAGCCCCACAGGTTGAGGCCTTGGATTGGAAAGGAACAATCCCATTCTTCCAGGATTAAGGATTAGGTAATTTGATATGCTTTTTTCTTTCCTCTCAGTGCTGTGACTCAGTGACGGTAAAGACGAAACCACCAGCAAACAATGTGTCTGCAAGACTACGATCTTGCTGTCCCCACTTCCTTTTACCTTATCTTCTCACTGTTTCTATCTCCTTCCCTGAGCAATCTCCTCATCCTCAAGAAGCCATCCATCCACCTACCTGCCTCTCCAGCTCCAGCCCCAGCTCCTTTCCCTCTAAACTCATCCAATGAGCCCTTTAAAACTGTGACCTGAAGTATCTCACCTTCTGTTCCAGGAGCTCCTTCAATCTGGCTTCCACTCCCTTTCCTCCACCGATGCTGCTTTCGCCAAGGTTTCTAATGACCTCCTCCAGGAAAATTCTCAGGATCTGTACTCTGCCCTCATGCCCCTTGAACATTCTGCTGCTTTCTCAATCATCCTCCCCTCCTTCATGTCTTGTTCTCCTTTGGCTTTTGCCAAATTGTTCTCCCTCGGTTCTCCTCCTTCTTCTGTGGTCATCCCCTCAGCAGCTCTCTTGGTAGTCCATCTTCTCTCACACTCGCCATGGGAGTTTCAGATGGCTCTGTCCTCTTTTTGTTTTATACCCTCCTGCTAGGTGAGCTCTTCCACTCAGGTAGCTTCAGTTACCATCCCTAAACTGATGACTTGTAAATCTACCTGGCTTGCCTCTATCAATCCAATCCCACATCTCCCTGTGTCTCTCTAACACCTACACCACAATGGAGACACTGTCTCCTAAAATTTAACATATCACAATCTGAACTGCTTATATACTCTCCCTAGATGCTGTTTTTTCCCTTTGACAACACTGCCACCCTCCTTGCCACTCAGGCACATGATTTGGGAGTTACATTTGTTTCCTCTCTATTGTGCTAGGCACCGTACAAGCACATAGTGGGAGAGAGTCCTTGCCCCAAAGAGCTTCCAATCTAGATAGCTTAGACAGGCAAAGAAAGTATTATTGTCCCCATTTAACAGATAAGGTACTGAGGCACAAAGAGATTAAGCAACTTGTCCGAGGTCATACAGAAAGACAGTGGCAAAACCAAGAACCAAATCCAGGTCTTCTGAATCCCAGAGCAGTGCCTTGATCATGAGATCATCCCTTCCTCTGAACTTATGGAACTCTCTATGGATTTATGGAACTCTCTATGCACCTCATGGGTTCATCCACGACAAAGACCACAAACGCCATTGAAGCAAATTAATTTAAAATGTCAGAAAATACATTGCTGTTTTCTCCTAGCTGTATCACTATCTGCACCTCACATATTTTTATTTGTAGGGGTTTAAAAGAGACTTTCTGTGTTGTGAAGTGAAATCAGTTGGGAGTTGACTATACAGCCACAAACACAGAACACCTACTACGTGTAGTAAAAACACAGTGGATAAAAATCAGTGCCATGGCATTTACAAGTACTCCTGCAATCTCTGATCCTGCAAGTTTTCCATCTTTCATCTGATACCGTCAGTGGGGAAATTCTTAACATTTGGCAGTCCACATGTGTTCGACATTGCCTATTTTCGAAGGCATTTATATACACCTCTACCCCGATATAACGCTGTCCTCGGGATCCAAAAAATCTTACCGCATTATAGGTGAAACCGTGTTATACTGAACTTGCTTTGATCCACTGGAGCACACAGCCCCCCCCCGGAGCGCTGCTTTACCGCGTTATATCCGAATTCGTGTTATATCGCGTCGAGCTATATCGGAGTAGAGGTGTATTTGTTTCCTTCGGTTTATCTGAAACACACTCCATCATGCATTTATCATTTCTGATAGTCATTTTAAAAATTAATTTTCACACTGTGTATGAAATAATTGAAAGATAAACAAGAAGTGTGGTGTGGGGGGTGAGATTGTGATTTTTTGATTTGCTATTTCAGAGATAAACTACAGCAACACTGAGTTCCTATAACAAAAGCCTTCCCTTCCTCCAGGGCAGAGGAAATTTTAAGCTTTGGGACTGTAGCTTTAATTCTTATGCTTCTACTTTCGATAAGAGGAGGGTGGATGCAGCAAAGAAATATTTGTTAATGTACTGCAGAGTAAAACAATAGCAGATCACTTTGCTAGCATCTTCAGTTCCTTTTAGGGTCTTATCTTGTACTCACTGAAGTCAATAGCAAAGTTCCAAGGATAATGCCTTTAATGAATATTCACTAGAGTAGTTGTGAAAAGCAGTAGCATTGCCAACAAATACTTGTGTAAATATTTGCACTGGATGTGCTCTAATTGGGCTAGATGCAGCCACCCTCACTCATGCTGAGTAGGACCCTACTTTGCAAAGTGCCCGAAGTACTCCACTCAACTTGCTCATTTTACGTGGCTGGGCACAAACTAAAGAATGAGGCAACAGGAACGGATCTGATTATGGCTCTTCCACTTATTGAACATCTGCACTGCACCGTGCAATATTTTATTTTCCTGGATTATTGTTACCAAATTGCCTCTTCGTTTCAGAGCTTGATGTGATCCTGCACATGCAAAATATCATCTCACAGGAACAAAACTCAGCAGCTCAGAACCATCTTCACCTCTAATAATGGTGGCACTCCACTAAAGAGCCCATAGAATGTTCCAGTACTGCAAAGAATAGCAAACATTTCTAGTCCACAAGTGTGTTGTAAAATACTTCTCAGCAGAAAGGTAGTTCAACTCGTTGAAATAACAGATGGGATAAATAGGTCCCCTGAACACAGTTTTGCAAATATTATCCTTGCTCTGTTAAAGCTTCCGTTTTGCCATAACAAGTCACTGTCTGAATTAGCAATGTTTTTTTTTTAGTCCACAATACACATGTTCCTTGAAATATTAGTAAGAGGAAATATGATTTTGAGGATAAAATACAGGAAAGGTTGTCAGGAGTGGAGCTGAGCAAATAATGGAATTTAAAAAAAAAAAAAGGGTTTGTTTTGATCCCAAACTGATTTTTTCTCCTCCCCTCACATGAAAAACTGGAACAAATATTCATTTGGGCCAAACAAAACATTTCAAATGTCAATTCAAAATGACATTTTTAAATGAAATAAAACAAAATATCAAAACAGTTCATTGTGACATTTTCAAAGCAAACTATTAAACATGACTGAAAATTTTGCCCCCCCCCTTTTTTTTTTGCCAAAACTATTCACCAAATTTGACCAAGTAGTTATGATACCCTGAAAAATGCAATTTTTGGTGAATTTACTATCTCCTCCCCCCCCCCGAAAAAAAACCCTCTCTCTAGTCAGGAGATATGGGCTTTAGTCCCACTTTTACCTCAGTTTTCTTCATCTGTGAGATGGAAATAATAATTGAAGCAGGACAACCTCCCGCCCCCCCAAAAAATTGAAAAAAAATCCCTTTTTGCTTGAAATTTTCAACAAAACCCCAAAAGCTTCATTTTTGTAGAAGTCTGTCGTGGGAAAATGCAATAATTTCTCAACAGCTCTAAAAATAACACTTTGCTCCTTTCTTGGGACGCGTGAGGCTTACATCATCTGTGTCTGAATCATACTTTGAGATCTCTGGATATTTGGTGCTATAGACTTCCAAAGTGCTAAAAGAAGAGAGAGCCCCAAACTTGAGCCTCTAAACCAGACACATTCAAATTTCAAACTTCCACCCCAAGTCTATCCTGTAATAATACATCACCCTACTCACACAAGCTTTTCCTCACACACAGAGTTGGGGCCTTGCTAATAGGGCCAAGCCTAGAGTTAGCTCAGGTGGACCTATCAACATCATCTCCAGCAACTGCTGACCCAGGCTGGGGACTGACATCCATGCTTCTGCTCACCTTCCCTGCACCACAAGTGAACACTGGATTACAGCAGCGTGCTGGATGGTGTGAAACACAAAGGAGAAGGGAAGACATCAAGGACTGAGAGTATATGTGATAGAGAGAATAAATAAGTGTGATGGAGAAAGTGAGGAGTAGGGAGGGAAGAAGCAAGGGGGACAAGACTGAAATAATGGGAAAGGAGAGGAGAGAGAAAATAAGGGAAAAAAGAAGACAAAAGAATTGGAATTACGAGCCAGACACAAAGCCCTCTGAAGTTAAAGGAATAATGGCCACTGACTTTAAAGGACTTTGAATCGGGCCATATAGGAGGAAGTAATGGACAGCCTTTTACCTCTATGCTTGGCCCCCCACAGCTGGCAAACCCTCTTGTGCATACCTCCCTGGCCTCTATTAAATCCATCCCCTATGAAACCTCTGGTCCCTGGCAATGTTCCCTTTAATTTTTGACAGGCCGTGTGCGCAAAAAAATTGCTTCTGTGCGAATTTTTGTGTTTCTGTGCAAATTTTTGTGCATGCAGTGTTTCGCCGTGTGCACGGGGTTTAGGATCTGTGTGCATACGTGCACAGCTTAGAGGGAACAGTGGTCCCTGGTTTTCCACCTTGAAAATCTGGTTATTCTGTCAATAAAATCATTTTTATCTTGAAACAATAGTCTCCAACTATTAAATCATTTTAAACAGTTACGGCAACCAGGGGCTACCACAGTGCAATAATAATAATCATTAATAACGCAAATTCAGGCAGAACACTGTTTCTGAGGTATCCTTCTTTTTTTGTTTGCATTTGTTTTTTTCTACAAAGACTCTTGTACCTGAAGCTTTTCAACAGGTTGTGTTCCACTGATACCACTGCAAATCCAGAGAGTCTTCTTTGGATCACTGAAAAATGCCTGTCATTTTTATCAGGTTAAATTTCAAACAAATTACATCCTGAAGAAGCTCCCATAGTCAAGCAAAAGCCTGGCACTATTCAGGCATGTGGGGAAATCTACTGCAGTCTGCTCTTTCCAATAAAACTAAGATTGTTTGCGGGTAACAATGGTGTCACTCGTTTATCAGTGCCTAATCAAAGACTTCACTAACATGGTATGGATCAGCCATGCTAAAAAAGGACTCATTAGGGCTGGCAGGAAAAGGAACTGTTTTGTGAACAATTTGAGATTTTTAATATTTTAGTTTTGCATTGGAATAAAGATTACACCTTCAGAAAGAGTGAGACTCCAGACAGAGGTGAAAGTAACTTAAAGGACTTACCGATACGCAGGGTGGCTGGGGTCCTGGGAAAGGGAGGGGGGAAGGGGGGGGCTCTTGGCCTCCAGAAGGGGCAGAGCCTTGGGCAGAAGGGGCAGGGCTGGGGCCAGACTCCCCCAGCCAGCCCTTCAGCGCTGCCTGGGGCTCCAGTGCCAATTTAAAGGGCCCGGGGCTCCAGCTGCTGCTGGTAGCCCCAGCCCTTTTAAATCGCTGGGCCCTGGGACAGCTGCCCCTTTTGTCGTCTCCCCCCCCCACACACACACGGCCTTGCTGGTACAGTGCTTAAGGTGCTGATGCGACAGTGCTTTAACGTCAGCTGTGTACTGGCCCGTACCGCCGGCCACTTTCTTACCTGTACCAGCTTACTTTCACCTCTGACTCCAGAATAGCCAAGAGCCCAGTGGTGAGGGCCCACACCGAGGGTGAGGGAGTCCCAGGTTCAAATCCCTCTTCTGAATCAATCAGAGCACGGACTTGATGCTGGATTTACCACGGGCCACCTGAACACCCTAACCACTGGGATATGGGCTATGCTGGGGTAGTCCTCTCTCTCTCTCTCTTGTTTTGACCAGAAATTTCATCCTGGACCTGAGAAAACTTCCCAACAGAGTTTGCATCAAAAAACCAATCCATTTCCACAAAAAGTTTCAGTTTGGGCAAATTGATATTATCCAACAACAAAATGTTGAAAAAATCCTGACCAGACTTAGTTCTCGTATTATCTAGTCCATCGTGCTATCAGAAGATACAATTTTCCTTCATACCATTTTCCATTGATTTGATATTACCTATTTCTGAAAGTCTTTCTCCCAAGATTCCCAGAATTTCCTGCTTCCAGATGGCTGGTAAGAACCACAAAAACAACATAGCCCTTGTTGTATTTTCATGCTACCAATTCCAGGCGCAATCTCTCCTATGTATCAACACATCTTTGGTTACATTCCCAATGGGACGACACAATTATTGCCATTGATTAAATCTGATGATATATAAAGGGAAAAATACAATTTAATAGCTTCTCAGTTCAAGAAATGTGATAAAGTCTTCAGTGATAATTAAGACAGAATCTAGTTCCTGATGGAGGAAAAAATTCCCCTGTCTGCCGCTTGCAGTTAAGGGTGATGTAGCTTGTTCTACCAAGCTGCCCTGTAAAGCGCAGTACGCCATACTGATATTCAACTGCCTTTTTTTTTCAAATAGCGTTCCATCTGGAACAATAAATTTATGTAGTCTCAAACATTAAACCTGCTTTAAGCCTGCAGACTAAACAACAGGTGGTAGATTATTTTGAGAATTAACAGCCAACTGCTAGAGCAATTCACAACCCAATCACTTTGGTTTGAGGTTTACATTTCACAACTTAACAGCCGGCCACATTTCCCAACGGTAGAGAGGGGAGCCAGCCCTCCAAGAAGTGTGTCCCCGTCTTTCTCCTCATTCATGAACTAAGCCTGCTTTATAGTTGTCCCTTATTTAAAAGCGAAATGCGGTATTCTAGAAGAAGTAGCACCAAATGTAGCATTGTTGTTAGTGCAAGATAGAGGCTGTATTTTTGAAAGCGCTCCCCATGGGCCTAACTTTCCTCCCATTGAAATCAAAGGGCGTTTACCACTAAACTTACTGGGAACAGATGTAGGCCAAAGTTCCTGTTCTAATATTTTGGGTCATTACCCTATGGCGACAGATTTATATGATTAGAAAGGCCGGTTTCCACACAAACAGCTGTTACAGGTGCTGCCATGGAAACAGTAGCACGCATGGTTTCCACCCAGAGTAAAGAAGACAATTTTCCACTGTGGCTCCCAGCTGCAGAGGAAGATCGGGAGAGTTTAGCTGAACAGTGACTGTGGGCTGCGACAAGGGCACGATGAGTCAGCATGCGTGTGAAGTCTGTACACTCCTGGAAAGGTGAGGAACGGCTTGAGGGGCGACGAGGGGGTTTAACTAGAAGCAATGGGTTAAAATTAAGGAAGGCAAAAAGTTAGCTGAGAATCAAGAAATAAATTCCTGACTCTGAGACCTATCCAGCTGGGGGATAACCATCAGTTTGAGCATTTAAAATGAATCTGGACAGCGTTCTGGAGTAAAGGGAGTAAATCTGGCTGACCTCAAAGGTCTTTCCCATCTCTTGCATTTGTGATTCTATGCTTCAGATCCAAGTCTCCAGGTTGACAGCCTGATGGTTTCTAGGAGGCACTTTTCGGAAAGTGCCAATCTGGAACAGGCTAGATCCCAGGGTCTCAAGTTTTTGACTACTGCTACACTTCCATGAGAGGTAACCTTTAATCTAAAGGGTAGGTAGGCTTAGCCTATCCTCAGATATTACTTGAGAGAACCATCTGCCTTTAGAGTTCAGCACAAGATTCGTGGATTTATTCTAAGTATATTTAGACTTAGATATTTAAAAAAAAAAGAAGCCAGAACTACATATCGAATGCACTAATTGAAAATCAGGGACTACGTACTTACCATTAATTAGCAACCTTTTAGAGTTTACTTAGATGCTTGTCATGCTAGAGCGTGTTTAGCTTGTTGCCAAAGATACTTCTGCCACGAATGTTGCATGTTTGTTTAGAAAAGCGAGGATCTGATGTATTGCACAGGAATGAGTAGGAAGATAATATGTCAGACATCATTTTCAGTGCAGCGTTAGGGAAATGAGATACTCAGTTGCAATTATTATTCAAGATGGGACAAGGATAATTTATTGCTAAGAGTATTATAGAATCATAGGGTTAGAAGGGACCACAAGGTTCATATAGTCTAACCTTTGCCAAGATGAAGGATTTTTGGAGTCTAAGCTATCTGAGACAGCGGGCTATCCGGCCTCCTGTTGAAAACCTCCAGTGAAGGAGCTTCCACAACCTCCCTCGGCATCTGTTCCATTGTCCTACTGTCCTTACAGTTAGGAGGTTCTTCCTGAGATTTAATCTAAATCTGCTATGTTGTAGTTTGAACCCATTGTCACTTGCCCTGTCCTCTGTGGCAAAAGAGAGCAACTTTTCTCCATCTCTTTTATGGCAGCCTTTCAAATATTTGAAGACAGCTATCATGTCCCCCGTTAATCTCCTCTTTTCCAAACTAAACCTACCCCATTCCTTCAGCCTTTGCTCATATGGCTGCATTCCATCCCTTTGATCATCTTTGCCACTCACCTCTGGAACCTTTCCAGTTTCTCTACATCTTTTCTATATGTGACCAAAATTGGACACAGTAGTCCAACTGAGGCCTAACCAAAGTGGAGTGGAGCAGTGCTATCACCTCCTATGACATGCATACTGTGCCTCCCTTAAAGCAAACTGAAATTGCATTTGCTTTTTTAATTTTGCAACAGCATCACATTGCTGACTCATGTTGAGGTTGTGACCCATCACAACTCCCATATTTGTATCAAATATGTATTCAGGTTTTTAATATGTATTCAGCCTGCTGCTTCTACCTTTCCAATAATTCTAAGATTCTGCATCCTCTCTCTCTCCAGACTGCTTACGGTTTTGTTCATATCCTCATCCCCTCACATCTTGACTACCATAATCAACTCCTCTCTTGCCTTGGTTCCAGCCACACTACGCTTCTCAAATCCATTCAGCAAGCTTCTGCATAGAGCCATCAATTTGGCTAATTGCTGTCACTACATCATCCTGTTCCTCACGTCTATCCATTGGCTCTCCGTCCTCTTCCATACCAACACATGCTCTTTGTGTTTGCCTTTATGGCCATTCCCCCTTTTGCCCCACCCTGCTGCCAGATCTGCTAGCTGATCAAGCTATCCACCTGCCTGTACTCTGCCTGTGGTGTCATCCATGATCACCTGCCTGTTTGCTTCTTCCTCGCTTTCTCCCAGTTGGTCTCACATACATGGAAAATACATTAATATTCATAAAGCTGAATTTAAATCCCTGCCCAAACCTACTTCTGCCACGATGCCTACAAATCACTCCCGTAAGGTACTGCTTAGACAAGTGATCACCTGAAACTTCTGCTTTTTCTACTCAAATCTGATCATTTTGATCCTGCCCATTTCCTGTCTTTCCTCCTCCTATTTGTCAGCTGTGTCCTCCTGATGCATTCTTTCTCTTGTTTAGATGATGAGTTCTTCAGGGCAAGGACTGGCTTCTCTGTTACATGTCTGTATAACACTGAGTACATTGGGGCCCTGATCTCTGACTAGCATTCCTTGGCAAACGCCATAGCACAAACAAAAATGTATCCATCAGTTGGATTTGTGGGTCTCAGACTACATGTTGGTTACTATTGTTTACATGTTGTCATTAATTATGTAGTGGCATGGATCTGCAACAGGTAGGGGAATTCACAGTCCCTGTTTTACTGGAATCAGTTGTTTCTTCTGGACAGGTATCTGTAACACGAAATCCACCATCTTATTGGGTACTAATTGTCACTAATAGTGACAGTCTCACTACAGAGAACAAAGACTGAGCTGGCCTGGAGAATGCTCTAACCTTTGGCGTCATTCGTCATTCCTTACCCTCCTTCCTGGATTTTGCCTTATTGTTAACAAAAATAAGAAGAGGTGAACCTCAGGCTCAGAGTTATCAGAAACAGGAACAGCTTGTTCCTAAGACTCTGCAAGGCCCTTATTCCTCTCCCCCCAGTTCCCTCCTCTTCCTCAGAGGGGCACACAAATCTTTGTCTAGCCTGGATTTGAGCTAATGAGCCTCATCCGATCAGGTTTCCAACATGAGTTAGCAGAGTAGTCTTGCTTCTCCCTGCAGAGAAATTTAAGAACAAAATCAGGGTAATTTATTCTCTAGGCCAGTTCTGTCTTTGGCCTCTACTGAGACCTTCAAGGAGTTTGCCAGTTAGTAATGAAATGGCTGTGAATCACCACTAGATTACTCCAATTTTATGCCACTAATTCCAGTGCTGAAATAGTCCCATAGATTCTAAGACCAGAAGGGACCACTGTGATCATCTGATTTGACCTCCTGCATAACACAGGCCAAAGAATTTTTCTCAGTTACCCCTGTAATGAATTCAAGGCCCAGGGTCACTACATAAAAGGAAAAGTGTTTTCTCCACTTCTATAGCCAATTTTCCTAAAATATCTCCCCTTAGAGGAAGAGTCTGGATTATCTGAAACATAACACCCGCAACAATAATTATTCAATGCCTTCTTTATAGAGCATGGACTTTGTCTGTGGCTTTTCTAGACCCCAGGGCTAAGTTTCTTTCCTTCATTTTTAATTTTCACCTTTGCGGCAGCAAAAGTCAGCAACAGCATTAAAAGCAAGCAAAAAACCACAAGAACAATTTTCAATTCATTGAAATGCCATCTCATTTGTTTTCCTTGGTTCTTGGCTACTCTATACTGACAAATAATGGGCCTGTGGTTTAGGTAAACACGAGCTATTGGCTTTATTTCTGAAGCAAAAACTTGCTTTCTTGCAGCCAGCATTTCCAAAATGCAGTACCTCTTTTTTTTTTCTTTTTGTAAACAGGAAGAAGAAAAGGGTGTTTAGGTGAAAAAGAAATGTCCATGAAAAGCATCATCTTCAAACCTCACAGGAACGCAAACAGTGCAGCACCCGGACTTGTGCAGAAGTTGAAGAGACCTCAGGTAACTTTCTCTATGGCATAAAGTAAAAACAGAGTTGCTAGACAGGGGAATGCTGCAAACATTGTGCGCTTTATCCCAACGATGTATTTGCTACTGGCCTGATGATTATGGATTGGGAGTGGGGGGAGGAGAAGTAACCTGGAACTCCACCCGCTGTTGTTCACCTGTGCAGAGGAAAGATATAATATGACTGCCCCTGCTTGCTGAGCAAAAGAGGAGCAGTCAGTTGCTCGCCTGTCTGGTGCTGCTCAGAAATCCACAGGGGGAGAAAAGGGCATGGCCTCTCCCCATCCTCATCTACACTGACTTGCAAAGGAGTTGCAAAGGTCACTGGATAGTTGTCTGCCACCAGTGTGCCTGGGGGCATTACAACTGCTTCTGGATGCCGCAAGCACCATGCTTCCAGCCACCACGCTTGCTACAGCGTGGGGGACATTTTCAACAGAGCTCAAGGGATTTAGGAGCAGAAGTTCCACTGGCTTTTGAAAATCTCCGATACCTTCTCCTGTGTGCACATATACACACACATCTCCAGATGAAGCTCTTGTTAATCACCACAACTGTGCTCACAGCATCAAGCATGGAAGCCCTGACGTTTTCACTACACCTGATAGTAAATATTATTGCCTTTTCGGTGAAGGGTTTATATAGTATTTATTTATTCTTATTGCTTGCTTGGATAGACAAGATTGGACTTGTAATTATCCATTATTGGCACCCGGGGACATTTACCAAAGGAACCGTTGCACCGGAAACTAATTCAGAAACATGCCATGTTTGCAGCACAGCATACGACACCAGTTTTCCAAATTAGAGAAATAAAATATTTATATTTGGTGACCTTGAAAAGAAATGCAGGCCACTAACTTGGGATGATTTTCCTCAATAAATATTAATGGAATACAGCTGGTAAGGGAGCAGAAAAGGAATGACTGAAATACCCCATTATAAGTGTGGTGGCATTTATTATTTAAATGACCATTAGAAACACTTGTAGCCTTTTGAGCAACTCTAACAGCCCCACTAGACAGATGCTTCGGTTTGAAACAGATGAATGATTCTCTTTGCTGAGTGAGGAGCCAATTAATTCATTGGTGTTTCTCAGCTGTAAAGAGGAGTGAATAAAAGGAAAAGAATGCAGTTATTAAGTGCTCAGTTCAAACTATGTATAGGTCTGTACTAAAAATTTAAATCAACCCAGGTATATTGCTCAGGGGTGTGGATTTTTCAGACCCCTGGACAACCTAGTTAAGCCGACCTAAGTCCCCATGTAGACAGTGGTAAGTCAATGGAAGAATTCTTCTTTTGAGCTAGCTACCACCTCTCAGGGAGGTGGATTGCCTACGCCAACGGGAGAACCCCTCCCATCAGCCGAGGTAATGTTTACGCTGAAGCGCTACAGTGACACAGATGCAGTGTTTCAAGTGCAGACAAGTCCTAAGGCGTGAATCCTTTCCTAGGTGCACGGGCTATACACTGGTTTCAGAGTAGCAGCCGTGTTAGTCTGTATCCACACAAGGAGGACTTGTGGCACCTTAGAGACTAACAAATTTATTTGAGCATAAGCTTTCGTGAGCTACAGCTCACTTCATCAGATGCATTACACTGTGTTCTGGGGCTAGTGAATAAAGAATACTTTCATATACCATCGTAGCTACCCCTGTTTTGAGAAACTGAACTGAAAAGGCAAACTGAAAACTGAAAAGGCAAAAAAAAAAAAAAGAAACATTGGGGGTTGAATGAAATATTTTGCTTCATTTTTGAGCTTTATAGTTTAAATATTTGTATTTAAATATAATGGACGTAAATTTGGAAGCAAAAAGTTGAAACATTTCCTTTCAAAAATGTCAAAATGAAACATTTTGGTGTTCTCTTTTGTTTTAAACCAGGAGAATTGGGCAAATTCGGTACACATTCGTGAAAGATTTTGGTCGAATAAAATCTGCATTTTTTGGTTAAAAAAAAGTTTAGGCTGAAAAAAAATACACCCAGCTCTAGTTTCTGCTTGCAGTCATCCCAGCCCATGAGTGAAGCAAATGCTCAGAGGATCCACATAGTGGCAAAATCAGTTACCCGCACTCCCATTCTGCCTCCCATTCCCACTGTGCCCAGAGCTAGGGTCTGCTGTGTGCAGGAGGAACACATTTCCTGCATGAGCTCTCAGAATCCAGCCCAGCCCCTGCTGCACATGGGCCCTCCATGTTTGTGGAGGCTGCGGCAGGATTTGACCACAAGGGGAGCTGTTAGCGTTCAGCACATCTGACAAAACAGGCCACTTACATATACTAAATATTGACTCAGAATAATAACGTTAGCCACTCCAGTTTTAAAATCTTGTGCCAGAGCCTCAGCTGCTGTTCACTGCATAGATCCCTTGAAGTCAATGGATCCCCACTAATTTACACCAGCTGATGATACAGCTCTTCGACTTCAGCTGACAGACGGTTCATTACATTTCAAATGGACAGCTATTCATGGCCTGATCCCTCTACCATTGACTTCAGTGGGTGTACGACTGGCCCTAGAGTACCATGGAAGAATGCCAAGATAACCTAACGACTCCAGATGAGCAAATGATATCAATAATTGACCCTGAACATGCTCCACCATAGACTTCTTGTATGTTCTTGGACAAGTCGCTTAGCCTCTTTGTGCCTTCTGGAAGCCATGGATAATAGTCCTGCCCAATCTCGGAGGAGTATTGGGATGGCCATGTAAGTACTATCGGTAGAATAACATGTCAATTAACAATGACTTAAACAGGCCTTGGAATTACACATGTTTTATCCTCTCCTTTGTGCATTAGTGTTTTTTTTTAAAGCTATGGTATATTTATGGCAACAAAATTATCCTGTTTCCAATGAAATTCTGATTATTATCAAAAGATGTTAGTACTAGAGATGAAAAGTGGAACAAAAGAAATCATGTCAAATGTTGTGCTGACTGGCACACAAGACAAATGGGGGAGGGGGGAATGAGGGAAATCAGTGCACTCTATTGATATAACTCGCATTGCTGACATCTCAAGAAGTAGTTTCCAAAATGAGAAATTGCTATTTTACATAGAAGTTTTTCAACTGGGGGAAACCAAAGGAAACCAAATAAGCTTCTTTATATATATGGAGTTAGAAGACCCAGGGCTTAAAGCCACTTGCTGCTGATAAATCTTTGTGAGAGATAACAAAAAGCTGAACACTCAGACTTTAAGATAAACACAGAAGAGGCACATTCCTTATCTCTGAGTGTTGCATCTTCTTAGATTTGCATCTTAATTTGTGGGATCATAAATAAATGGGATTTATTTGTAAGTGGATGGCTCGTAGAAATATTAAAATAGTTTTTTAAAAGGTTCTGAAACAACAAGCCTGCTTTGAAGCTGTCCAGATCATTCCCAGAAAGTAAGCAGCAAAGTTACATGGGATAGCTACAGCCTCCTCCCTTTCCCCTCCAGAATATTTTTGATGTAGACACTGTGGCAAAATGAGGACAGATACGTGCATGGAACTAAGCAGCAGGCCACAACTTTTATTAAACTTTAACACAAGGGAGGGTCACTATCTATCCATCACCCATACTTTCTTATACCAAACAACACCCCCTAAAAAGCCCTGTGGCAATGAGTTATAGAGACCGGCTCCGGTGCCTTAGGCTCCTGGTGCTTACACTATGGATTTAAAAATAGCAGTGTAGACATTCCCACTTGGGCTGGAACCCGAGTTCTGAAATCTGGCAAAGAGGGAGGGTCTTAGAGGCCAGGCTCCAGACTGAATTCATCTACCCTGCTACACTGTTCAGAGTCTGTGCTCAGGCTCGCTGATAATGGTTTTTTCCCCCCTCCAGTGTAGATGTACTCTCTGTGCCTCATTTCTCCACGTGTGCAATGGGGATACTAGCATGTCCCTACCTCACAAGGGAGTTGAGAGAGTAAATACATTAAAGATTGCAAGGTGCTCAAATACCAGGGTGATAGGAGTCATATAAAGAGCTACACTTAGCGCTGGTTGGAAAATTTTAGCTGAAACAGTTTTCTATTGGAAAATGCTTGTTTGGAGGGAAACAACACTTTCATAAAATTGTTTTGATTTTGACAACATTTCATTTAAAAAAAATTGGGGGGAAAGATTTTGAAAATGTCTCCTTTTTTTACAATTTTGGAATGAAAACTTGCAGTTTTTCATTTGGAAACGACTTTTCATTTAAAAAGTTACTTTATTGTATATAAAATAAATAAATAATGGTGAAAAGCAGAATGAAATCCTTTTGAGGTATCAAAAGGAAAGGTTTCAATTGACCTGAAGCTTTTTGTAGCATTGTTTTTTGTTTTTGTTTTTTTTCATTTTGTGAAAAAATGTCAACGTTTTGAAGTTTGTCCTGATTTGGTACGAAAACAATTCAAAATTTTGAATTTTTTCCCCATAGGATGGAAAAATCTGTTTCCTGAGCAGTGCTACCTATAATAGACAGACCAGTTCTGCATCTGCATCAAAGGGCTATCCAGGCAAAATGATCATGGACCTGAACAGTGTTTCAAAAATTTAAAGTTTTCTGGGCTGACTAATCTTGTAAACCATCTCAGTTATTTTCTGGTTTTTGTTTATATTATATAATGTAATATATTACCAAAAGCAGTGATAATTTCCTACAATAATCCAAGAGGGAAATGGATGTGATACCACAAATATACCTCAAACCAAAGGATATTTTAAGGACTTATACTACACTGGGTACATAAAGTGTCATTGGGAGGACGAGAATTCTTAGTTACGACTCCATTTAGCCAGCCATGTGGCAGGATGACAATTTCTATATATGCATAAAGCATCCAGAGCCTATGAGTGAGACATCATCTTTAGGGGTCGATTTACACTAATGCTTAAGGAAGTTAGGTTACCAACTGCCTCTGATTTCCCATGTGCTCCTAAATCACTCGGGAGCATGTTTCACTCATTTTGAAAATCCCATCCTTTGCCATTAATCTCAAACAGGTAGCAGGAGTACTATGGATTCCCAAACACATAGCTGTGAATTCACAACAACCCAGCACAATGAAAAAGGCAGCTTTCTTCCTGCAGGTATACCCTCCAATACCTTCTCTGTATATAAAGGGTAAAGAAGTTCTAAGTACTCCCCAGTCCAAAATATCAAATATTCATGGAATTTGCTGCACATCTCTGTTAGCAACATCTGTTAGTGCTCTAAAGTCCACACACAAGTTACATCTTTTGTATTTCTTTAGGACTAAAATAACTGAGGTTGCCCACAGGTTCTGGAAGGACCAGCTTGCCATGCCATGACTGTATTCTTGTAGTGTTTGATGCAGATGTACAGGAAAGGGTGATGTTCTGTGTTTGATGGGATGTGCATCCTCAGTATCATTGCATCTGTTCTGCTGTCTGAGTCTATCACAGATGCACAGTGGGCTTTATCACTAGGCTAGCCTTTTAACCAGATAAAAGCATATTCAGGCCCTCCACAGCTCTTGTCCACACTCTCAGTCACAGCAGGGAGAAGGGATGCACTAAGTCACTTTCTAATAAGGCATGATAATCATTTCACATCAGTGATCAATTCCCCCAAACCAGTCACCAGCTGATTCTGGACTAGAAATTCTCCTTCCAGTGCAAGGCTGTGGCTCATATCACGAATCATTCCACATACCAGCAAGGAGGCAGATCTATTGTACCTTTAACTGGGAATGAACAGATGAAGACACGCCGGGATGGACAGTGGAGTTTTCCATCACTGGCATTAATCAAGACCTGGTTTCCTGTAACCAAAGGCCTGCCTCTAACTAATATTGGCCCATACAAAAATTGCACCTGGGGTAATATGACATATAGAAGGAGCTCTCTGCACTTTCTCTGCTTCTGTGACCGATGAGACCAGTCTTCACTGGTTTCCTGACTGCCTCTGGGAATGACATCTAGTTTTGCATTCATAAAGTAATGCACCGTTCACCCATACCCCATAAATGACAGTTTACGTAATTGGCGCCTATGGCCAGTGAGAAACCACCGGTTCAGATATGTGACACCTTTATTCCTCCAGATGCTACAATTGCTGGGTTAATTCTCCTCTGTCGACCACCCCAGGAGCTCGTGCTTCAGCTATAAAGGTGGTATAAGATATTTTAAAACACAATATAAAAAACGAATAAGGGGTATAAACTCTCATGACATAAGCCAACCACTAACTTAGGCACTCGCTTACAGCTTCCGGAAAATCAGCCGGACCAGAATTGGACGCCATACTCTCTTAGGTGCTTATAAAAATCTGACCCACAATTTTCATCAGAGTTCTATCACAGTCCTATCCAGGAAAGGGTGTGCATGCACTTAACCTTCAGGGTTCTTTGCTTGTTGTTTTAGTTTTAAGTTCTGGGGAGACTCATGAGTGACTCATCTATTAACCATTTCAGGCAGATCTCCGGCACAGGCAAACGTTGTGTCTGTGATTAACAACAGCAGAGAATTGCTAAACCCCTGTTTCTCCCTGTGATTTAAAAGTAAGTCTACTTCTCATTAAGAACAAATGGTCATGACTTCGTAACCGGGCAGTGTGATCAATAAAAGGAAGGAAAATTCTCCCAGTCTTCAGCACCTGAAGTATGTGAGAGACCATGAGTCTGATTTGACTACACTAATGTTCTGACAGCAAAAAAAGGTCAGTTGAGGTCTCCACCTGTTGTTTTCTCAGGAAAACCAGTTTTGAGGTCCTACTTCAATAAGACACTTAAGTATCTGAATACTGCCATTGAAGTCAATGGATCTAATCATACGCTTAAAGTTGGGCACATGCTAAAGTACCATGAATTGGAGTCAGTAGGATTTCTAAGGAAAGAAGACAGTACAGCCCACATTCCTATTGCTATTTTACTTGTTTTCTTTCTGTAAAGCATGCAAGTGTAGTTATGATTTTACTTTCTTAACTTCAGTTAATATTGTTTTCATTCACAGTACAGGTGCATCTGCTGATTTATTAGTCAGATTTTGAAAGCAAAGAGACCGATTCTCCATTGCTTTCTTTACCATTTGTGTCATCAATTGTAAAGAGCGTATAAAATCCTGTACTTCTGATCTGCAATGGGCAAAGCAGGCAACATACATACATAAATAAATAAATCGGTCCCTAAGATATTGAACTCCATTGATAAAGCTGATTTGAAATATTGTTGGCACATTTTTATTGTTCTTGAAAAATTCAGCTTCATTGAAATGTTTCATAAAAACAATTCTCTTTAGAAATAACTGTTGATTTTTAATGGAAAAAAAAAAGAAAAAATCATTTTGCTTCTCATGTTTTCTTTAAAAACAAATCAAAATTTTCCAAAGTAATTGTTTAATATTGTTTTGTTCAAACTCTTTTCTGATAAAATTGGATTTTTCAGTCAGCTGTACCCATCACCTTTTAATTACCTGTAATCAGTACAAAAATGAAGCTGTATAATAATGAAAAGTTTTAAAAAAGTACTTTGGCATTTTTTGTAACTAAAACCCCTGGGTTAATTGATCATTCTATTTTAAAGACGGTGATGACACATTTACTTTGACAGTACCAACACTGAAATAAATACCTTTAACAGAGTACGATTCAGAGATACATGTATACATGTGTATTTCAGAGATGCTTTTGTACTAAAATTCTGTTGGGAAAAAATCAAAGGATTTTTATTCTTGAATTATATTTTTTCCCTTATTCTGCATGAGCATGTTAATTCTGATGACACTCCAGTAACTAAAACAATAAATTGCAGGCAAATGTGTGAAATTGTAGAATAGACAATTTAAAACTCTTCAGAAAATCTGCCTTGATTGAAGCATTTGTGCACTGGTTATGCAGGTGACACCAAAATCACATTCTTGGTAAACATAGCTACTTGCAGGACTATTTATTGCAAGGATACTGCATGATTGAACTGTCTTTTCAAATGGAATTGGGCTGGACATCTACTTAGGTCTTCGAATTAATCCAGAACAATCAATTTTCTTTTGTGGTTTTATCCTACACCAAATCAAAATGCAGTTGAAGAGCAGGAGAGCCATTAGCCAAGCCAAAAAGCATATTTCCTGCTTTAAGCACATCATATATATATATATATATATATATATATATATATATATATAATGAAAAAAGGTGCTTTTTTTAAAAAAAAAAAAGTTTTTTCTATCTCTGCCTTGCCTTTTTTAAACTCTAATTCAACAAAGCACCTGAGCCTGTGCTTATCTTTAAGCATATGCTTAAATACATCCCTGTTCAGCCAAGTGTTTAAGCTCATGACTAGTTCATAGATTATCAGGGTGGGAAGGGACCTCAGGAGGTCAACTAGTCCAACCCCCTGCCCAAAGCAGGACCAATCCCCAATTTTTGCCCCACATCCCTAAATGGCCCCCTCAAGGATTGAACTCACAACCCTGGGTTTAGCAGGCCAAAGCTCAAACCACTGAGCTATGCGTCCACCCCTTGCAATGTATTTCCATTGAAGTCAACTGAACTATTCATAGGCTTAAAGTTAAGCATATTCTTACATGCTTTGCTGGATTTGGCCCTTCCGTGGATTCATACTGATTCAACAGAGAACCCCAAAGTCACACAAAAAGAGTGGCCTTCCCAAGTCTTTAAAGTGAATTATACAGGGAAAATTTTAATTTATTTTAATAGACTCCATCTATGGGTGTTAATTTCTGAGAAAGTTCTGTAATTACTTTCATGGTGCTTGCCAATGCAAACATAGAGGAACCCAAGTAGCTTTGCAAATGAGGGTTCACGAAACCCAATGACATACTGTATCATACTGGGCAGTACAGGACTGGCTGGCTGAAGATTAATCCATAGTAGCATAAGATAGTAAATATTCTCTCTGTACTGAATGCCCCAGTAGCAGAGTGGAAAAAAAACATTGCCTCTCAGATACTTAATTATCTTCAATGTATATGCAAATATCCAGAATCTGATGAGGTCTTTACTTTTCACCTCTAAGTACCACATTAGTAATTCATGTTCATCAGTAACTAATGTTACCGTGGAGCTCAGGCAGCAATGGGAAAAATAAGCAGTAATGATTTCAAAGGTGGAATAACCACAAAATAACTGTGCACCTTTGAGGTCACTTTTACCATTTGAATGCAAATTGTGGAAGAGTTAAGAGTTCACCTACTTCAGATTTCTAAAAGCCTCACTAATGAAAAGGGCAGGGATTTAGGACACAGGAGAGCAGAACTAAACATGGTAGGTGTTTGTCTGGAAAGCAGGTGGCTGAGCATTAGAAATGATCAGCAATCGGGGGATGAGAATCTGGCTCTGAAGATAGGAACCGTTCAAGATACTGATGAAATTTGGGCCTCAGGACCACTTAAGATGACTTTCCTCCGGTAACTTGAACAGGTAATCAGCAGTCAGAGTTAGTCAGTGACACGTAGGTAAACCACTAATGTGTTTATTAAGCTTGGAATCAGCCGGAAATCTACCTAATCCCTACGCACGCACACACTGTTCCTAGTCAGAAATCATCAAGAAAAGTCTAATCATGAGAATCATCCTGTTATAAGATTTTGTAAAATATTAAACAAAAGCAAGAGAGCATACCCAGTCTGGCAACAGTTCTTTCTGAAAAGGATGAAGCATTATTCATTTAACATGTCTCCTAATAACACAATGCTAATTAACAATGCTATCAGATGCAATGTGACAGTTTGATTCATTTTCCGCCTTGAAGCTGTCTTTCACTACAGCATTTCATGTAAAAATTATGAAAGGAAAAAATAAGTATTAGGAAGCTAAAAAGATGGGGGTACATCTGTTACTCATGACCTGATGGTCTCCCTGAGTCTCTGCCATGATTTGAGAATCATTCCGTGCATATGATTACAATGTATAAATGCGTCAAAACACTGACAGCGCAAATCCGCAGCTGGTGTAATGCATAGAACTCTGATATCTTACACCTGCTAAGGTTTCGCTTCTGTGGGTCCCCACTTTGAAGATTTGCCTCGTTCATTCATTGTGGGTGTTTTGAGATCATGCCTCCCCAAAGATCTTTGCTCACATCTTTAACATTAATTTGGAGCATGACAACAAGCGGAATGTTGCAACAAATAAACAAATGTTCCTAAGAATGGATGGGGGGCAAATGACACACCTGTCTGCATGAGGTCTGGGTGAAACTGTTCACTGAATATAAGCAGTAGAGAGAGAGACAAAATGGGAAGATTGCATTTTTCTAGAGCTCTGTAGCTCTCTAAGCGAGCTAACACTATGAAACACATCACGGTGGATTTAAAAAATCCCAAATACAGATGCTACAAAAATGAGATCAACCCCCCCCCTTTTTTTTTTTAACAGAGGCAAAAGCAACAGCTGCACCATTTGCAACACTCTGAGATTTATCGTTCATTACAGGCCTGGCAGAAAATGCTAGGGCAGGATAAAAAGACTGCTGGCATCCTATCATCGCGCCTGTGTTTAATAAGGTAAAATTCCTGTTCAGCTGGAACAATGAAATTATCAGGGTCTGGGAAGCTCAGGGCAGAGCAAGTAGCAGCAATTTACATTCTAGTGACAAATTTTACCTTTTCCAGGACTTAAGGACTATGGACCTGACCCTATGGCTGCTTTCTTGGCAAAGAATTCAGCCACCCTGGCCAGAGGAGAGAGATCCTGGGTGTGAGGGCTGCACAGTGAAAGGCCCCAACCCCGCGCCCTTCCCTCCCAGCGACGGATCAAGGATTGCAAAGAGGGGAGTGCAGGCAACGTGTGGCTGACGCTGCAGGCAACAGCGAGAGGAGCAGAGCGCTCAGCCATCAGACCTGGATTCAGTAGCCAGCCCACTGGGCTTCGCTGCAGTTTTCTCCCATCCTGTCTTGTTCTACTGGAAGTTTTGGCAGCAGTAAGTGATATGGCAGGCAAGGTTGTAGGAAAGATCTTTGCTGAGCACACTGAGCGGCCAGGGCTCGCTGAGAAGCAGGCTGGCCTTCAGCTTGTACAACTGCTGTGACACTTAATGAGGTGCCTCCTGAAACTTGGCCCTCTTTGTCCAGTTTCACTCACCATACTACACAGTGGGTGGGTGGGATTCTCAAGCTTCCCCAGCTTCTTGTATGGGCAGGAGTTTCAAGAGTACCTTTCCAGATCTTCCAGTTCTGGCAGTCTGCCCCCTTCCAAGAGGGAAAGAGTGTTTCTCATGCTACTCTCAGACTGCTCCAGCTAAAGCTGGGTGGGAGTTTGTTTTCCTGTTTGTGATGAGGCTGGTGCCACTTAGTGTCAGGCAACTGGGTCCCAGCTCCCTCCAGTCTCCTCTGTCCCTATCTGGCAACCACTCTGATGCTGTGGTGATCCCCTTGTCAGTAGGCAGCAACTCGACACTCTGGCCAGATCAATCAAGAATGCCTTCTTCTGGGCTAACAGAGTCCAACAAAATATATATAGTCCAATGTCCCCACAAAAGAAAGGGTTTTCAACCCACCTCCATGCGCCTGTGGGTTGCCTGTCCTTGCCTCAGGGCTTACAGTGTCACTGTCCTCCCTTATCTCCAGGGGGTATGCAAGAAGGTGTTTGTGCCCCCTTCATGAGAGGGTAGATGGTAGGGGAGTCTGGTTCCTCCTTCCCCACCAGACTCTGACCTAGAGCTCTACAAGAGGCAAGGAGAGCAAAAACCCCTGAGTACTTCAAGGCTGCCTCTCTGTGCCACTTCTTACCACCTACCTTTCCAGTCCAGGGCATGCTCAAGAGACTCGCAAATGATCCACCATAAATTAGAGTGAAGGGTTCCCTTGACCTAGGGAAAGGCTGATCTCTCCACTGGGGCCTGGGATAGCTGCTGCTTAAAGATTACTCTCCTGCAGCACCCTTACTCAGGAGCTCCCAAGATCACTGGCTCCTCCTCTCCTGTCTGCCTCCCTTCTGAGCTGTCTGGCTTTCTTCAGCTTCTCCTTAACAGGTGCAGCAGGGTAGAGGCACTTGGGCCAGAACTGCTCCTTAACCCCATCTGTCCCAGAGTAGGGTTTATAGACCCCATCACACTGGCCCATGAATATTTTCAAGAGTTCAAATATTTTTACCATCCCATATCAGGACGAAAAGTCAAAATCCCCAACGTGTTCATGAATCGAAAAACTGAATCATTTCAGTTCTCGTCAATTCAAATGTTTTGCTTTGATCATTTCGAAACATTTCAGTTTGATTTTGACCTTGTTTCCCTTTTTTCAGTCTAGTTTGCTTAAATTTCAAAACAAAAAGTCATTTGAAGCAGAGATACTGAATTCTTCAAATAAAAATGTCAAAACAAAACATTTAGACAATTTTGTAACTTTTTTCCAACTTCTCTTGAGTTGAGAGATTTGTCATCACTAACCATGTTTAGTGAACGATTTGCGGCATTTTTCATTAAACACAATTTGTCCAAAAATTCCCGACCTGCCCTATCTTCAGCTTCCTGAAGAGGCTAGGCAGTACAAGTGGCTCCTGTCCACCGCTCCTCCTGCTCTATCCCTTTGTGTATGGGTATGGGAAGTATTTGGTTCTCATCAAAATGGCCCCAGATTATAATTTTTTTTCGGGGGGGGGGGGGGATGGGGAGGAGCAGTATAACAGATGCTATAGCCATGCATGGGATTTACTTTATTGAGCAGGCAGGAAGCAATGAGAGAAAGGAAGATACAATAATACAAATGGACAGTTTATATTTTCTATATAAACATTAACTACTCAAGTAAGATATTGCCTGGAAAGGTAAGAGCTATTTGAAAGCCTCATCTGAAACTGACAACTGTAGGTGGGACTTGGGAAATAAATAATTAAGGAATAGGTCGGCATTCTAATAAATCAATATACATAAAGAAACCAAGGAGGAGGATACATTATTAGTAGTAATAATAATCTCCTACATTCAACCATTGCATGTCTTAGTCCAAAACAAATACGTTCTTTGACACAACTCTAAGGAGCTTATATCTCTGGATAAAAAAAATACTTTAGCCAGATCCTCTCCCCATTCTCCTAGCTTTGGAAAGTGTTTATGGTTAGAGTCACAGAGGCAAATTTCCAGGTGATGCAAACCTGATGTAGTTAGCGCCAAGCCTCTCAACTCCTGGCCTTTTCCAGTGCTGTGGTGGGTAAGGCCCAGTGGATAGAGCACTGAACTGGGACCCAGGATTTCTGGATTCTATTTCTGACTCTGCCAACAAACTGCTATGTGACAGTGGGGAAGCTGCCGCCCCACTCAGTGCCTCTGTTCTCCCCTCTCTGCAAACACTTTGACTAGTCTGTTTAGACTGGATGAGCTTCAGAGATGGGACTATCTCCACTGTGTGTTTGCACAGCATTTAACACAATGGGGCCCTGGTAATAAAGAGGTGGTGTGACCAGAAAGCACTGGGCTCTAGCAATTCTAGGCAACCAGGGCATTCTCTAAAGGCCTGTTGCCACTGGCACAAGTTAGAGCAGTTCTGAGACTAAGTTTTGGCCTTACATTGTGGCCAGACTGACCACTGGCCAGCTCTGGGGCCTGGGCATGGGGGTAAAGATGCCACAGAAGTTATGGTCTGCTGTTGGTATTTGAGTTACCAGTAAAGGCAAAGCAAAAAACCCCACAAAAAAACAAACAAACAAAAACCACTGTCAATTTGTATCTATATTCTGCACAATTGGACTGTGGGACTCAGTGCCACAGGACATCTCTGAGGCTAGGGGATTGGCAGGATTAAAAAAAGGATTGGACATTTACATGGATAAAAAGAATACCCACAGTTGTTATAATAGATGCTAAGAAAGCAGCTTTGGGAAGGATATTAATTCTCAAGTTTTGGAGCATATGCCAATCTCTAATTATAGAAGGTTAAATGAAAAAACTTTCCTTGGAGGCAGGTTATATCACAGGTACTGGCCACTGTCTGAAGTTGAATATTGTATTAGAATGGACTCTTGATTTTACCTTGTATGCCAACTCTACCTCCCTACCTCTGAGCTAGGTGAGAACTCCACTTTCTCCCAGTGATCCCATGCAAACTTAAACTATGCAAAAAACAAAGGGGAAAAGCCCGAGAGAAATATTTGTAACCTAAAGGGAAACAGTTCCTGAGAAAATTGAGTCCTATCAGGTGGTTAGTGAATCACCTTTTGCAGAGGGGCAGAAGCTGACTTGTCAATATATAGTAAGTGACTATCTTGATTACGGTTAATCCTAAAGGTAATACAGGCTTTTCTATGGATGAATCACTCCCCTCAAAGTTAATCGCTTGCCTTATGTCAAGATTTCCATTTCTGAGGGTTTCAGTTCTCCTTTGAGGGTCATTTTATGGCCATCTACAGCTCCATAATGTTTACTTTGCATTCTAGAAGGAAATGAGAGGTCAGCTATTTAAACTGGGATTTCAGAGCAAACCCCTCTCTGATCCCCTCCCCCAAAACACACACACCCGAAGAATTGGTTATGTAGGAAGTGATATAAACCAATTGTTGATTTAATGGGTAATCCATTGGACTCAGATAATGGATTCAGCACTGGCTGAGAACAGGCCCTAATGACCTAATGATCAGGCTATTGTAGCTTCAGTTGATAGGATTCTAGAATCATTAAGAAGAGATTATACCAGGAAAAGATATTAGATCAGCCATTTGCATGACAGCCTCATGCAAAGTATAACAAATGTTTGCTGCAGTCTGTTTTAACTCTGAATTGGCTGGCTGAAAAATGTCAGCAGCCCTTTGATTTACAAATGTTTATTTTCCTTATTCTGTTTCTAGGAGAGTCTCACAATAAGCACACCTGGTATGAAAAAAACAGGAACTGTAGGTTTCTGTTGATATTTGAATTTCTTGTTTTTTTCTCAAAAAGAAAAGGAGTACTAGTGGCACCTTAGAGACTAACCAATTTATTTGAGCATAAGCTTTCGTGATACGTCCGATGAAGTGAGCTGTAGCTCACGAAAGCTTATGCTCAAATAAATTGGTTAGTCTCTAAGGTGCCACTAGTACTCCTGTTCTTTTTGCGAATACAGACTAACACGGCTGCTACTCTGAAACTTGTTTTTTTCTCTCTAATAATAAAGTTAATTAAAAAACATAAAACATAAAAAATCCCTCAATTCTAACTAAAGATGGAATTTTCAAAAATAGATCTAAGATGGTTGGACTTTCAATGAGTTGGGTAGGTACACAACTCCCTTAGGTCTAGTTGAAAATCCCAGCCTAAATCAAGATGATGATAGGTATAGACTATTAGTATCTCTCCCTCCATTCCATCTCCTGAATGCCCCGCCCTGAAAGACATCCCATCTTTTGGGAAATCCATCTTGGACTCCAAGCCAAACTAGTAATCTGTGCTGGGCTGATTGATGTCTTCATTGTTAGCAACCCTGAACTGAGCACGGTGAATGAATTTTGAGACATCTTCAACCAGGAGAAGTCCTACAGCATGAAAGATTTGAACCCAGCAGCTGGCTAGAACCCAGCAGGGGAAGTGTTGGACGTGATACCTCTTGTAAGAATGTAACCAAAAGGGGACATGGTGGGTGTGACAAACATGGTAAGGTTAATCGGCATTCAGAAGATACTAGGCAACCACATCTTGCCCTCAGAATCATTGATCAGCCAATGAGACTTAGTCTGCTTAAATAATGCTTCCATCTTGTGTTTCATTGATTGAGCGTGGTTATCAATCACGCTCCTGCCAGGGAGTTGTGTGGGCAGAGATGTGGAATTAACCAGAGCACTCCAACTTTCTCAGCTGTTCGTCACAAACACCAATCTTAGTATAACTATGCTGTGCAAGACTGCATCACCTCCCAGTGAGATTATCCCAAGTCATTTCTCCTTGGGCTTTCTTTGAAGTTGGTTTGCAGACTTAAGTTGTTACAGAATGAGGCCTCTTTCTTAATATAGGTAGGTGCAAATCCATAGTGTCTACCCTATATAAAGCATGTTGGGTGACAGAAAGACAAAAGATGTGCTAAAAGTAACAAAAAATGAAATAATTTCTATATGTAGCCATTAATATAATCACAATTTTTTATTATAATTTGGCAATTTTTACCTAGTTAATGGGGCAGAGGAACTATATTACTGAGTTTCAGTTCATACCTCTTCTCTTCATTAACTATTGGTTTCTTTCAAAAATGGAATTCAGAAAGTTATCGGTCCGTAACATGCCCTAAGCATTCTGTGTATTTTGGAGAAATATAACACAAACCCAATGAGCTATTTCAGTGAGAAAAGAGACTGCTGCACGTGTTTCTTAAATATAGTTCTTGACATCAGAAATGTCCTGAGAATTTTTTAGTGCTTATTACTAACATAACAGATGGAGACTTAGTGGTGCATCATGTCAATCTGAGAGATAAAGTGTAGGAGTAAACTGAAGTCACAAGTCGCCATAACAGATTATTTAGAGCTAACCTTTTGTGCTTAACCATTATTCACGTTGTCCGAGTGAAGAGGGTTGAAAAGATGCACAGAGCAAATAACAAGATTTCTTAATTACGACCTCTCAAGGATTCATGAGCAAAATTGAGGCATACGTTGTTCAAATATAAAGGAGGCTGTGTGTTTAATTTTGCAAGTTTTGTGTCTTTCATACACACAGGCTGGGATTTGTCCAATGTTTTCAGCATTGGCGTAACACTGCTGCCATTTACATCACTGGTGAAAGTCCTATGGATAACCATGGCAGCAGAGTTAGACCAATGCTCAGCACTTCTGAAAACCCCATCTATCCTAACAATGTATGAGTTTACCCCGTATAAGCTTTATACAGAGTAAAATGGATTTATTTGGGGTTTGGATCCCATTGGGGACTGGCTATCTGGGTGTTGGAGACAGGAGCACTTCTTAAGCTGATTTCAGTTAAGCCTGCAGCTTTTGGGGGACATGGTTCAGACCTGGGTCTGTGTTTGTAGCAGGCTAGCATGTCTGGCACAACCAGGCAGGGTACTGAAATCCCAAGCTGCGAGGCAAAACGGGCTTAGAGGTAGTCTCCTCACATCAGGAGGCAGTCCCAAGGGGGTTTCTGTGACCCAACCCATCACACCAATAAAAAACACATTGCATTGCAAGCTAACACTCCACTCCCCCCCCTAACAAATCTGTGTGTTATCATATTCCACCAATGACAAACAGTTCCTCTCCATCAAACCACTACTCAGCCAGCTGGAAATCAGTCTGATTCCAAGCAAGGGGAGAAACAAGTGAGAAGGGAATTGGGAACAACGGTTTATACTATATAGTTTGAATCCATGCATTATATACACATACATGCAAAAATCAGGAGACATTTTAAATGGGGATCTGATCCACCTAAGAGCTGCATACTGTAGGCCTGATACTGATGCATGATCTGGCAGATGTACGGGTGCACACATTCAGATTTCACAACAGCAGGACTCATGCAATTGTCATAGAATCATAGGACTAGAAGGGACCTTGAGAGGTCATCTAGTCCAATCCCTTGCACTCAAGGCAGGACTAAGTATTATCTAGACCATCCCTGACAGGTGTTTGTCTAAGCTGCTCTTAAAAATCTCAAATGATGGAGATTCCACAACCTCCCTATACAATTTATTCTAGTGCTTAACCATCCTAACAGTTAGGAAGTTTTTCCTAATGTCCAACCTAAACTTCCCTTGCTGCAATTTAAGCTCACTGCTTCTTGTCCTATCCTCAGAAGTTAAGCAGAACAATTCTTCTCCCTCCTCCTTGTAACAACCTTTTATGTACTTGAAAACTGTTACCATGTCCCCTCTCAGTCTTATCTTTTCCAGACTAAACAAACTCAATTTTTTCAATCTTCTCTCACACGTCATGTTTTCTAGATCTTTAATCATTTTTGTTGCTGTTCTCTGGTCTTTCTCCAATTTGTCCACATCTTTCCTGAAATGTGGCACCGAGAACTGGACCCAATACTCCAGTTGAGGCCCAATCAGCACGGAGTAGAGCGGAAGAATTACTTCTTGTGTCTTGCTTACAACACTCCTGCTAGTACATCCCAGAATGATGTTCACTTTTTTTGCAACAGTGTTACTCTGTTGACTCATATTTAGCTTGTGGTCCACTATGACCCCAGATCCCTTTCCACAATAATCCTTCCTAGGCAGTCATTTCCTATTTTGTATGTGTACAACTGATTGTTCCTTATGGAGTACTTTGCATTTGTCCTTATTGAATTTCATCCTATTTACTTCAGACCATTTCTCCAGTTTTTCCAGATCATTTTAAATGTTAATCCTATCCTCCAAAGCACTTACAACCCCTCCCAGCTTGGTATCATCTGCACACTTTATAAGTGTACTCTCTATGCCATTATCTAAATCATTGATGAAGATATTGAACAGATCCGGACACAGAACCGATCCCTGCAGGACCCCACTCATTATGCCCTTCCAGCATGACTGTGAACCACTTATAACTACTCTCCGGGAACGGTTTTCCAACCAGTTTTTCACCCACCTTACAGTAGCTCCATCTAGGTTGCATTTCTCTAGTTTGTTTATGAGAAGGTCATGTGAGACAGTATCAAAAGCTTTACTAAAGTCAAGAAATACCATATCTACCGCTTCTCCCCTATCCACAAGGCGTCTTACCCTGTCAAAGAAAACTGTCAAGTTGGTTTGACATGATTTCTTCTTGACAAATCCATGCTAAGTGTTACTTTTCACCTTATCTTCTAGATGTTTGCAAATTGATTTCTTAATTATTTGCTTCATTATCTTTCCGGGAACAGAAGTTAAGCAGACTGGTCTGTAATTCCCCAGGTTGTCCTCATTTCCCTTTTTATAGATTGGCACTGTATTTTCCCTTTTCCAGTCTTCTGGAATCTCTCCCGTCTTCCATGACTTTTAAAAGATAATTGCTAATGGCTCAGATATCTCCTCAGTCAGCTCCTTGAGAATTCTAGGATGCATTTCATCAGGCCCCGGTGACTTGAAGATATCTAGCTTGTCTAAGTAATTTTTAACTTGTACTTTTCCTATTTTAGCCTCAGATCCTACCTCATTTTCACTGGCATTCACTATATTAGATGTGCAATCACCACCAACCTTCTTGAATGAAACCAAAACAAAGAAGTTATTAAGCACCTCTGTCATTTCCACATTTTCTGTTATTTTTCCACCCTCATTGAATAACGGGCCTACACTGTCCTTGGTCTTCCTGTTGCTTCTAATGTATCTGTAGACTGTTTTCTTGTCACCCGTTCTGTCTCTAGCTCGTTTGATCTCATTTTGTGCCTTGGCCTTTCTAATTTTGTCCCTACATACTTGTATTATTTGTTTATATTCATCCTTTGTAATTTGACCTAGTTTTAACTTTTTGTAGGACTCTTTTTTTTTTTTTAAGATCATTGAAGATCTCCTGGTTAAGACAGGGTGGTCTCTTGCCCTACTTCGTATCTTTCCTACGCAGTGCCTATGTACGCCCTTAATAATGTGTCTCTGAAAAACTGCCAACTGTCATTAGTTGTTTTTCCCCTTAGACTTGCTTCCCATGGGATTTTACCTACCAACTCCCTGAGTTTGCTAAAGTCTGTCTTCTTGAAATCCATTGACTTTCTTGTGCTGTTCTCCCTCCTACCATTCCTTAGAATCATAAACTCTACCATTTCATGATCACTTTCACGCAAGCTGCCTTCCAATTTCAAATTCTCAACCAGTTCCTCCCTATTTGTCAAAATCAAATTTAGAACAGCCTCTCTCCTAGTAGCTTTCTCAACCTTCTGAAATAAAAAATGGTCTCCAGTACATTCCAAGAACTTGTTGGATAATCTGGGCCCTGCTGTGTTATTTTCTCAACACATGTCTGAGTAGTTGAAGTTCCACATCACCACCAAGTCCTGTGCTTTGGATGATTTTGTTAGTTGTTTAAAAAAAAGCCTGATCCACCTCTTCTTCCTGGTTTGGTGGTCTGTAGTAGACCCTTACCATGACATCACCCTTGTTGTTTACCCCTTTTATCCTTACCCAGAGACTTTCAATAAGTCTTTCTCCTATTTCCACCTCAACTTCAGTCCAAGTGTATACATTTTTAAGCTATAAGGCAACACCTCCTCCCTTTTTTCCCTGCCAGTCCTTCCTGAGAAAACTTTACCCTCTATTATGCTAACTACATCATAGTTGTGTTTATTTACTAGCATTTTGAATTCTTCCTGCTTATTCCCCATACTTCTCACAATTTAAGATACTGATTTGATTCCCCATCCCCAGTTTTGTCTTGTCTCTCCTTTATCCCTGGTATAACAGCCCATGCTCCCCCCAAATTCTGACCCTTCTCCAAGGTCTCCATGTTCTTGACTTACCTGTGGGCTTTGGTCACCTGCCCCCTTCAAACCTAGTTTAAAGCCCTCCTCACTAGGTTAGCCAGTCTGTAGCCAAATATGCTCTTCCCCTTCCTCGATAGGTGGACCCCATCTCTGCTTAGCATCCTTCTTCCTGGAACAGCATCCCGTGGTCAAGGAAGCCAAAGCCCTCTTGGCTACACCATCTTCATAGCCAGGCATTCATCTCCAGGATGCATCTGTCTCTGCCTGGGCCCCTACCCTTGACCCAAAGGATCAAGGAGAACACCACCTGTGCTCCCAACTCCTTCACCCTTACTCCCAGAGCCCTGTAGTCACTTTTGATCTGCTGAGGGTCATACCTCACAGTATCTTTAGTGCCCAATTCAGCATGTAACACATTTATCTGATCGTCACAACTGAAGATTGCCCAACCCCACCTCCTGAGAACATCCCTCTCCTTTCATAGATGCCACATACACGCAGCCATGGAAAGGGCACAACCGCCAGAATTAGACGCATTCCTCAAAACTGGACGTGAGATTACCATAATCCATCATGTACTTCCCCTGCAGTCATAAACCCAGCGTCTGGCCATGATGGTTAGTTGCACCTTTCATCAGGGGTAACAACCAGCAGCTGCCTCTATATGGTGTCCATGAGCCCAGGCCCCACTGGGGAGACTGGTGACCCTATTAGCCATGGTGTCCCCTGCTTTCCCTTGCTGGCTGTAGTTCAGGCCTCAGCCAATGGCAGTACCTGAAGGCACTCCTGGATGCATGAGGAAGGGAGGTGATCAAAGCCCCCCTCTGACTTCTCTCACAGTCCATGATTCTGAATGGAGAGGGGTGGCCACAAGATCTCTTGGCTGGGTGGAAGGGGCCAGCACTTGCTGCTCTTGCCTTGGTTCCCCCCACTGTCATGACAGTGTCTTTGAGAGTGATCTTGGCTGAGCAGTGGCTGAGGACAGTGGCTGCTGCTGTCACCTATGCTGTATGTACAGTTGACACTGCTGGTGAGTGGAGAGGGCCTGACATTGGTAACTAGTGATGGCTCTCCCACTGAGTGATGTTGGCTGGCAGTTGCTGTTGTCCCCTTAGGCTTCCCTCATTGACCTTGGTCTAATGCTGCACCCATGGGGGATAGAATTCAGGAAATTATTCAAGACCCTGCTTCAGAAGATCTAAATAACTATTTTAAGATGAGAAAGACTTTATTGTAGAGACACCAATTGCATCTATCTATCTAGATACCTTTCACGCACCTCAGGTGAGCATAGTACCCCTCAACCATCTGGTGCTCAGAGATGGAGAGGTATTGCTGACTTTCTATTTGATTATGAAGTTCTCTGGAAAAGGAGGACACAGATGGGATCTAGGAGGAGAAGTTACTGGTGACAGAGACACCCGCGTTCCCCATGAATGGGGAATGGGTCACAGGGAAATGTTGAAACAAGTGTTTCACTGGTGACTTTCCTAAATTTTTCAGAGCCAGCAGCTATTCTGTTTCATTCAGAACAGGGGTTTCTTTTCACTGTTTAGCACCTGCAGTAACCCACAACTACGTGTGCATAAGCAGAATGCGGACGGTTATAGCAGTGCTGGTTAGGAGGTTCTCTTACAACAGTCCGTGGGTACATCCTCACTCCCATGTGTATTGCTCTTACACTCAGGCCATTTTGTTCCATTTCGTCTCCACTGGCTGAAACTCATTGCACCATCTTTCATCACAGATGGCTGGGAGTGCCTTGAAGAGCGGCCTTATCTTCTTTCTTTTCCATCATTCGCTCAGTTACAAAACCCCAGCCAAGACGAGAATTTGGCCCTAAGTTAGCATTCATTCACCAGATAGAAACATATCACAGGTGCCTCCCAGACATGCAGGGCTGGAAGGGATCTCAAGAGGTCATCTCATCCCTTCTCTGGCACTGAGGCAGGAATGCGAATGGCCCCTAGCCTCTGTTCCTGGCTTGCCTGCGTACAGCGGGAACATTGCCACCAGCAGCAGCGCTTCTTGCATGGAATGCTAAGGCACATGTTGAGGCCAATGGGAATCCTCATCTACTGTAGACTGAGTGGGCTTGGCAATACAACCCAGGGAACGTAACCCAACTTCTGTCTGTCCAACTCCTGTCTCACTGGCAAGGTATTTATCTAATCTGCATCATCATGGCATCCGCCTCCCACAGTACATGTTAGAATTGGACTCTATGCATTTTACTCTGCAAAATATATCCAGTCTCATGCAACCGCTTTAGCTACCAGCCCTCTTTTATAGAGAAGCGGAAAGGAAATAAACCTACATTTTATTTTGCAAATAAAAACAATAAAAGTATTCGCCACTAATTTAGCCATAAAAGCAACATTGGGTTTTTTTTTACAACTTTGTAGAAAACTAATAATTCAGCTAGCCTCACAAAGTGGTTAATAAAGTGCTGTTTGTCTGGTTTCCTATTGTTTAAACCAATCTGGTTGGAAAATGCAAGTGTGCGTAGCTAAAAAATAAAAGGAGTACTTGTGGCACCTTAGAGACTAACCAATTTATCTGAGCATAAGCTTTTGTGAGCTACAGCTCACTTCATCGGATGCTGTAGCTCACGAAAGCTTATGCTCAAATAAATTGGTTAGTCTCTAAGGTGCTACAAGTATCATAGAATCATAGAATATCAGGGTTGGAAGGGACCTCAGGAGGTCATCTAGTCCAACCCCCTGCTCAAAGCAGGACCAATCCCCAACTAACTCATCCCAGCCAGGGCTTTGTCAAGCCTGACCTTAAAAACTTCTAAGGAAGGAGATTCTACCACCTCCCTAGGTAACGCATTCCAGTGTTTCACCAACCTCCTAGTGAAAAAGTTTTTCCTAATATCCAACCTAAACCTCCCCCACTCCTTTTCTTTTTGCGAATACAGACTAACACGGCTGTTACTCTGAAACCTAGCTAAAAAATGAATCCCCATACTCAATAAAATAAAATAAAAATCTGTTTTGATGAATTTGGGTCAAAATTTTGGACTCGCAGGGTTAAAGGATGGGAATTTCAAATGCACCTGATGAAGTGAGCTGTAGCTCACGAAAGCTTATGCTCAAATAAATTGGTTAGTCTCTAAGGTGCCACAAGTACTCCTTTTCTAAATGCACCTCAGGAGTACAAGTCCCTGTGAAAGTCAATGGTTCTTGTGTTCCTCAGTCATGTAGGGCCAGATTTTAAAAAAAAAGATTAGCAGGTGCCTAATGAAGACACCTAAGTAGCTTTAAAAATCTGGTCCTTTGGGTCTTTTGAAAATCCCACGCAAATTCTCCATTAATCCCATAGAAGTAAATGGGCTACACTAGGTGTGAGTCACTGACTTTGGCCTGTGAGCCAGGATTTTTAAAAGGATTTAAGCACTGCTTCATGCAGTGTTGTGAGGCATAACTGACTTAGACAACTAAGTCCTAATTTTGGAAGTGCCTTAGGGCATTCAGGAGCCATTGACTCTGTGAAATTTAGGGCTAGATTTATGAGGTATTTAGGCACCTAGGGATACAGACAGGTACCTAGTGAGATTTTCAAAACTGCCTAAACACCTACCTTCCATAGATTTCAATGAGAATTAAGTGCCTAGGTGATTTGTTTTTCGGGGGAGGGGGTGGGGGACCGGACACCACAACACTGGGTGCTTCCCTGCATGTTTAGGCCCCCAAATAGCTTTGAGAATCTAGGCCACATCTCCCATGATGCTCTACAGTGGGCAGGGGTGGTGCCTTGGTGGAGACATGGTCTACCCCACCACAGTATATTGACTAGCATATTGAGAAGACTATTTCTTGCTACTGTGCTCTGTTATCATCTCTTTTGTCTCTTGTGACTGGAGCTAGCACATATGTTTAAAAAAAGAACAGACACGTATGTGATTTGCAAACCCTATCGTAGGTGGAAAGAACTCCAAAAGCCAGATTCTGTGCTCAAGGTGAATACCTAACTCCATCAGTGAAATCAATGGGAGCATTCTTAGAGTAAGACACATTTATCACTCGAGCTGGTTGGGGATTTTTTGACAAAACATTTTTTTACTGGAACATTTCAATGTATCAAAACCAAAACTATTTTCAGAGAAAGATCAGCTCAGGCAATTTTTTCAACTCAAAAAGCTTTTGGGAAAAGATCAAAATTGTCCCAACATTTTGTTTTGACAGGTTTGAAATGAAAATTAGTAGTTTGAAATGAGGATTTTTTTAAACAGTTTATTATAGTAAAAAAAATCCCCAAAACAGTAAAAAAAGAGAAACTGTTTTGAAATGATTGACCAATTTTTTTCAGCTTTTCAGTTCATGAAAATTTTGGAGATTGACTTTTTGAGCCAATTTGGAGACACGTTTCAAAATCTCAAAAGTTTGTAGGATGACAAAATCATTTCCAACCCAGCTCTATTGTAGGTACGTAAGGATATCAGAATCCTGTCCTATAGTTATCCATTCATTCGAGAGGAACTAACTCGGGCTGCTGTATTGCCCAGGAAGTTCTCAAATCCATGATAGCATATGCTATTATTGAATATACACTATAATGAGTTACAAAATGTTTAAAATGTACTCGTTAATAAGTAGTACAATGGTCTACAGTAATGGACTCAAATACTTCAGTAACACTGTGATAAGCCATAGTGTTTAGAAACAGCCGTCCTACGCAGCCATATATTTAATAAGAAGGGATCTGGACTACTTGAACCTCAGATTACCCTGAGAAAATGCCAATGTACGCTTAATCGAAAATACATTGTGTTTTGAGCAGAGTAAAGTACATACTAGTTAGGCCATGGGCCTTTCATATTTTTCACCGAAGCACAGATCAGATGAAAAATAATGCATCATTAAAATGAGACCTTTGAAAAACACTAAAGCACTCTATGCAGGGATGCTATTGCTGGCATTATTAGCAAGACCTCCCTTATGGGACAAGTGTCAAAATCAGTCAGTATCTAGGAAATCTTAATCGTGTGTCTTTAATGCCATGATCCTTTTGGCGGGGGGAGGGGGAAAGAGGCTCGCCGTTCATCACAAAGCAAACAGCTTGCTCTAGCTTCAGTTCCACTACAATAACAGTTTGCTGAATTGAATGCAGAAGCATTGTTAACGCTAAGCTACTATTATGTTCTTAAGTGTGCATGACTTACTTTTAACAGAACAGTTCAGTTCACATTTGTTATGCAGACAATAGTGGTACTTTGCAAAAGGATATAAAACTTTCAAATCCCCAGAGACATGTTCAGTGTGACAGTAATTCACAGGGTGTTCAAAGCTGCCTTTCAACAGAAAATAGTCTCTTTAGCTAATGCAAGGATTCTGTCCCCTTTTCCCTTTTTAAATAGTCGTTCCATTCCTAATCTGGAATTTGTAATAATAACCAAATCATACCTTTTATCCCCCTCCTCCCCGCAGAAAAGGAATTACTAAAACTATATCAAGTAGTTAATCCATATAAGAAGCAACAACATAAATAGCTGCTGGGCACAGATTTTGCTGAAGAGGAAACAGAAGAATAACTCAATCTGCTATATGTAACAGATACCGTCTGCTGCTAACTCACGCCAAAACAGAGAGAGGGAGCTGTTGGTATTCAAACAGGAAATACTCTACTGGAGAGAAGACTCGTGGCCTTACGTAAAACTGTTTTAAAGATGTTCATGTAACCAGAATTGAGGAATACTTCATTTACCGAGGTCAATGAGAAAATGCATGTGTAATTTTTCTCCCCCTGCTGGTTCATATAGCTTTCAATAGCTCTTTTCTAATGGTAATGCAAAAGAGTTCCATACTGTAATATTAAAGGCAACCTGGTTTAAGAGTCTGTCTCAATTAACGTTTCACACAGAGTCTTGTGAATCTGAAAACACGCAACCATGGATCTAGTGTTGGGAGGTTCTGAAAAGGACTTACCTAATGTGGGGCTATAGCTACCACACCAGGTTGGAACTCAGCGGATGTGGCTGCCAGTTCCCGACTCAGCCATGGACTTCCTGGGTGATTTGCGGCAAGTCACTTAAACAACCCTGTGCCTTCATTTGGCATGGTAGAGAATACCTCTCTCTCTCGCAGGGGCATTGTAAGCCTCAATTGTATTAATAATTGTGAGGTCCCCATTGTTGTAGCAATATAGATTGTAACACTGATGAGTTCCCCCACCTGCAGGTAACAGTTCAGTGCCACAGGCTCAAGGGAAGAACACCACATAGTTTTCATAAAGTACCTGTAAATTAATAGCATTGCAAAGTTATGAATGAAATTAGTGCCAGAAACTCACCATTCCTTTAGTTCAGGAAGTGTCAACTTGTCTGACCTCAAGCCATGCCAGTAGCATAATAGCTGTAAAATAAATGGCCGTCCACTTTTATACCACTTACAGGGAGTGAAATTCACCCCTGTGAAGTGAGCCTGCTGCAAGGTCTGTGCATCACTTATGTCCCACTCCACCTCTACTTTAAGGAGTTAAGTGGAACTTAAATGGGGCAACAGCTTTGCACTAGCCTTTTGCACAGGGGTGAATTTCCTCCCATGGATATTCCTGGGTAAACAGCCCAAGAATGTGGGTTCTATTTGTGACTCCACCTCTCACTCGTCAGGGTTAGGGGGTGCTGCAAAGTGATACACTGAGTTCTTTGTTTCCTTTAGCAGGGACCCTTCAGGTCAAGGTGCAGTGCTTATAGGTCCTGATGGATCGGTATTTCTTTGAGCAGGCATTCCTGTACTTAGTGGGTCAGGTCCTCAGCTGATGTAAATCACATAGCTTCAAGAGAGCCATGATTATTTACTTCAGGTGAGGCTCTAGCTCATAATTGGGACTACTGCTAGTTCTCATATAGCACTTTGCATCAGAAGATCTCAAAGCACTTTAATAAAGAGGGTAGTGTATGCCCCATTTTACAGAGGCGGAAACTGAAGGGGGAATGAAGGGATTTACAAGGCCATTCACAGAGCTGGGACTAGAACTCAGTTCTCCTGATTTACAGGACAATGCTCTATGTGAAAGGGATTTCTTATAGCCATCTGTAGAAAAGTGCTGTGAAATTTAATTGAAAATGTTATAGAGAGATATTACTGTATTAAACCACGCTGTAGATTTTAAAACAGAATTTCATCTCTGCTGCAGCATTATATAGAATGGTTCAGCAAACAGAGAGAAAGGACACACTATTACATTGTTTATCCTTCTGGCGTAATTTCCGTAGAACCTGGATGCTCCTGTCCCTATGACATTCTGTAGAATTGTTCCACAAGGGATTCAGAGGACACCGGCCTCCCGAGAGTGAAAAAGGGACACAAGCATGTTCAGCAACAGAGCAAAAGCCTCACCTGGTGGAAGTAGCAAAACTCCATTGACATCAGTGGATTTATGTCACTTGTAGAATGGATGTGCTATGTAACATACTTCATACGGACGTTCTTTGGAGGGGGCGGGGATTGAAAGTGCTCAGCATTGGCCTAAATTTGCTCCTGCAGAAATAAACAGCAAAACTTGCCTTGAGCTCAAGGGGCACGTCTGCACTGCAGCCGGGAGCAAGCTTCCCAGCCTGGGTAGACACTCATGCTAATGGGGCTTGAGCCAGCACGCTAAAAATAGCAGCGTGGACCTTGCAGGCTGTCAACCTGCGAGGCCTGAAAGTCTGAGCTGCCGCCCACACCGCCACATCCATGCTGCCATCTTTGCTGTGTTCAGTTGAGCCCAGCTAGTCCGAGTCTGTCTATCCGGGCTGGGAGGCTCATCTCCAGCTGCAACATGGACGTTCCTAGGAGAACAGAGTTCGGCCAACACTGAGAGCTTTGGAAAATCCCTCCCTTCATCTCCGCTTCTCTTTACTCCCTCTTTGGACTTCACCTTTCCAGCTCCACAACTGCTGTGCCGCATCAATGTTGTTAAATGTCAGTATCGTGTAAATGACATGGAGTAGACCTGCTTCGTTATTCTCCAGAGCAACTTTCCTCGGTAGTGACTTTGCAGGAGGAATTAAGTTTCAGAATGGAATCCAAAATTGGACTTTCTATCTGGTTTAATACTTTGATTTATAGTCTCATTAGCATAGGAGAATAGCTCCTATTAAAACCATTAGAGATAATTTTAGCAATAATATCAAAATATATAGAGTGGGTGTAATGATAGTGCTAGTGATAAAAATTAATAACCATTCATTATTTTTAATCATATATATATATATAGTAGAAATGAATAATCAGAAAATAAACAAGGCTTTTATTTGATGCAAATTTAAAATCCTGGAGGGGAAAAAGGAGCAGTGTAAATTATTGGTTGTCCACTGAAGGTTTAATATTACATTTTTTGCAGATGTGAATTAAAAATACTCTATTCATAAGTCCTAAGCTGGGAACTGATTAAGGGATGCAAAATGTTTCATGTTATGTACTGCAGTGGGTCTCAACTTTTTCCCCATAGTAGGACCACCTCAGGCCCCTCTCTTCTAGCCGCCACCCCCACCCCCTTAAATTTAGCAGCATGAGAAGAATAAGATGGCAGTACACCTTTGCTCGAGAAGCCCTGTTATAATAAATAGGGTAGTGAACAGGGTCCTATTCCTGGCTTGGCCTCTATCCTTCTGCGTGACCTTATAACTCTGTGTCTGTTTCCCCACCGGCCCTTTGGCATCTGCATTTAGATTGAAGGCTCTTTACAGAGTTTGTATATACACTGTTGAAGCTACAACAATGATAGGTCCCTGGTTCAAAATCCATTCAAGGGCAAGAGTAACAGGGCCAGCTGCCTTTTGAGCACCCCCTGATGTTGTGGCCTGAGGGTGCTCTGCAGCACTCTGCCCTTTCTTCCCTCTTCAGGGCCCCTTAAGATCACCACAACTCTCAGATGAGTCACACAATCCCCTCAAGAGGTCCCATTTATTTAGTCCACTGAGTACACATTGACTGCCCAAACCCCAACCCTAGTTCAGTCTCTCCCCACTGAGATTATGTTGGACTAATTCTTTGAAAATAGAACACAAATTCTGTCCTCATCTCAGGTCCAGCTGGACACAGTCCCTCCTCCCTGAGGGTAGGTCTGGTGGTCTGTCTGTCCGCTTCCCAGAACCTCCTGCCTGGAGCTTGTCCTTCTCCATTGTCTTTCTCAGCTGATGCCTCCCCCTCCACTGGCTCAACAGCCTTCTGACTGCACCAGCTACAGCTATAGTTACAATTCCCTGAGCTGCCCTCTTCCCTGCAATGTCCTTCTCTTTTTTACTGAAAGCCCCTGATTCCTCTCAGGTGGGACTCAGCCTGTAATCAGAGTTGGTTTAGGACCAGGCTCTGCAGCCCATGGGGCAAGCTGCCTTGTTACAGGCAGCAGTCATTGCAAGTAATCCCTAGCAGATGCCTGTGCAAAATGGGTTTACTTGGATTTGATTAAAGAGCGTGCACAGGTTGTCAACAATACAACAGAAGAGAATCATTCTTCAGACGCGTTACTGCCTAAAGGTGGGAAGGATTTGTGTGTATGGGTCAACTTGCAGGATTGGTTCTGTATAACAAAAAGGTAGGCTCTCCCAGCAGTGCCCTCCCTTTTAAAACACAGCTCTTCGAGCGGTCGGCTTACACCATCCCTGCATTTAACTTCGCCTTAGTGAGAGCGTTCTTCAGCTAAGGACGTGCAGAGCAATTCTCTTTCCCGCTTCAACCCTGGAGACAGCTTCCATTAAGGGTCACCTGCAAAGCATTTTTGAAATTGTATCTGTACCTTAGTTTTTTTCTTCATGGTGTATAATGAAAGCTTGAAAAGATTCTTTCTGTCTTTTTTTTAATCTTACAGATATCAGAACTGTAAGACATGATCTTCCTTGGTTTAGCTCCAAGGGAACCTCAAGTCAGAGATGTGCATTGTGGGCTCTCAGAGGTGAAGGGAAAGAGCAGAGGTGTTAGGCCTTTTTTGTAAAGACTTTTCTCCCAGCTGTTCTTTGGACATTGGAATTAAATAGCAACGGAATAGATACAACTTTAACAATGGGACTAAAAATCCCCTCTGTTCTTAATGACTCACTGGTAAGTCTCTCATGGTTTCAAAACGCCACTATTTCTACCTTTATCACAAAGTCTTTCAGGACAGCCAGGTCTTGAATTTCACTGTACATATAAACTAGCATGCAGGGGGAAGGGGAACTTCAGATTAACAAACGCCTTTCCGTTTGCCTTCATACATCATATGCAAGCAAAAAAGGAGTACAATCCCATTGTTTTTCCATTGAAGGTCACCTTGAAGTTAAAAAATCTCTGATATTTAGCAAAATTGACAATGGAAGCCACGAAAATCATATGAATGGTACAGAGATTTAAGTCAAAGTAGGAATAGGTGCGAAAGTTTTCTTTGCTGTCATATGCTTTGTGCATGTGTCATTCAAAATGAATTCATGTTTGAACTGTAAACTATCTATCTGGTGATTTAAAAAAAAATTACCAGTGTTAGACTTTATCTGCTCTTTCTGAAACTCCAAAAGCCACAGTCTCTCTACAGTCTGTAAGTATTCCCTATCAAATAGGAAATTAAAAACAAATTCTCTCAGTTCTAACCTTTAAGATGGATGTATCCATCTTCTCTCCAAATAGGATTCTTGGGAAATGAATAGGTTAGCATAAGCAGAAGGGTATCAGTCTCACATGGAATGTACTCCAGCCCTTCCCCTACTGGTTAATCTCAGAGTCCAACATACCTGTTTGACAACTCAGTGATGGGTTATAACGTGTAGACTTCTACATGCAGCCTTGAAACCCCTGCAAGTCTCAACTCCTACATAATAAGATTTAACTGAGAGTGAAGACTTGTCGAAGCAGGGTTTCTGATCCCTGATGTTAAGAGGAGATTTGCTTTTAGGAACACAGAGATTCGCCATAGAAAAGCGGATTGTAAACACACCAGACTGGCTGTGCTAAGCATCTATGCAAAGCGTTGTGAGAAAAGCAAGTTCCCCATACAATGTTATTATCTACTGCTTAAAACTACCATCCTGCCAGCGTTTTAGGATTAATGTTTCAAGCAGACCAAATAGAAATAATTTTATGTTTCTATTTCGTCTTCTTTGCACAGCAGCTTAAACTATTAAGTATGTAAGAAAGTATATGCTTGGCATAGAACACTCCTCCATTTCTTCCTCTTTGAATGGGATGGATTCCTGAAAAAGGTAACTGAAGGATTTTAAGCTTTCAAAATGACCCAAAATTTCTATTATGTGCCCAGCTTCTATCCCCTTTGGGTGGGATTGTCAGAAGTGCTTGGCCCTGGTCTAACTTTGCTCCCATTGAGGGAGTTTTACCATTGATGTCAATAAAATGAGTAAAGCCAAGCCCAAAGAAATTGCCTGCTTTAAAAAACCCTACTGCGTTTTAGTAGGCTAGTGAGCCATCGAAGTAGCTGACAATGCTGACCATAAGTGTCCCACCAGTGGAAACCAGGGCAAATCATGCTCAGCAAGTATCAGCAGGTCCTGGTGTGACACTCCGTACCTCGGAGGAACACCCTGCACCCCCATGTTCATCCTTATAATATGATTGTGTGGTATCCAATGCAAAGTTTGTCATGTTGGGTGTCTTCAGAAGGCTCATGATGCACTGAGCATTGTTGTTATAGTAATGTTATAGGTTGTAATTTCATGTATATATATAGGGTGACCAGACAGCAAGTGTGAAAAATCGGGACGGGGGGGGGGGGTAATAGGAGCCTATATAAGAAAAAAGACCCCAAAATCAGGACTGTCTAGTGTAGTGGTATGACTTTTAGTGGTTTGCCCTTGATTTTGCAACAGTTCATGAACTGGAGGGAAGATCGCGGCAGATTCCATGCACTTATATTTCTCTACTTCCATTTACATCTGCATGGGAAGGGTGGTGTAATGGTTAAGCCAATTGACTTGGCCTCAGGAGACCTGCGTTCAGTTCCCTAATCTGCCAGAGTTTCTACTAGGGAATTCATTTGATTTTCCTATTATTCAATTGTATCAAATGGGGAGTCTGAGGACCAATGGAATGGTGGTATTACCATTGTCTCTAAGAGTCCTAGTCAGGGTCCAGGACCCTGCTAGGTGCTGTACAAACCCAGAACAAAGGGGAAAAAAGACAGTCCATGTCCAAAGAATTTATCATTTAAGAATGATTGTGAGTTACTCGGCTACTCTTGGTGCTGAGAGTCATGTAAAAAACCTAGATTAGATTATGAACAAATGGAGGGGAAAACAAAAGCTTTGACTGAAATTTCAGCCGCTTTAAAAGTGGTTTTCAGTCCCGTTTGTCCTATTTTTGTGGTTTTTTTGTGAATTTGCTGCAGGTTTGTTTGGTTTTTTTACACTGTTGTGTTGTGTTGTTTGTTTTGAAAATCTGAAATTTTCCAAAATGATTTTCTTCAATTAAATCCCTCCTCTCCCCCGCACCCCCAGCCTCAAAACTTCTGGGGGGCAGGACCCTGAGGTCACCACCACCACATTTAGACAGTGGAGACCTGTTGCACCAAGTGTCCAGAGCTCCATAGGGTAATTACTGATCTGGTGCAGCTAGGTTAATAGTGGGCACCCACACAACTGCCACCAGTCCATGAGGTAAGGAGGGGACACGGCCCAGTCAAGTCCAATCTTCAGATCATGATGTGCAGGGATGTTATAGCAGAGGTGGGCAACATGACCAAAGAGGGTTACCCAGTGGTGGCCAGTGATGACTTCAGTCCATGGGACAGTCAGCCCCAAAAGGCCACAGCTGGGGTTGGTGGGAAGACATAGGACATAGCAGTAGCATGGCACAGTAAGAATCTGGGAGTTGAAGCTGGGGCACAGGAAATAGGTCAGTCCGTCCAAGGAGTAACCGTTGTCAGAAAGCTCATCTGTTTCCATAGGCAGTGTTAGCCGATTGGCAGCTGCTTGCCCCTCATACCGTAAAAATACTAATTGCATTGTTTCCACAAACCAAAAGCTATACCAAGTCAACACATACTTATACACTTGTTAAATAGTCCACTTTAAATAAGATGGATCTTCTTTGGCAGGTAATACTAAATCAGGGCCACAAGAATGTGTGTGGGGCCTGTCTCTGTCTACACATATGGTAGTGTGTAGAGTACACACAGCACACCCTCCCAGCACTGTTATAAATAGCTGTGTAAATGGTGAGGCACTGCTTAGGGAAGTAAAGACATACTCAGGGCATATCACACTTAGGAAGCTTAGTGTATGGCCCCTGCACAGCTCTCCCCATGCCCAGCAGTGCCTCCCCCAGCTGCAGTGCATTCTCCACCACATGGAAAGGCTCTGGCGTCTTCCTGATGCTGGAGTCTTTCCCCACTGCCTACCCCCACCTAGAGCCTTTCACTGGCACATGCAGCTACACACAGCAGCATGGACAGTGTCTGCTTTTCATCGTGGCGTGGAGCTACATATAAACAAGATGCTGCAATAAGTATGGACAAGGCCTTAGTTTGCTGATGCCTAGTTCCACCACTGGCTGGTTTGCTACCAGCTGAGAGGCACAGGCCCTCCTTGCCAGTAGCTAGGCTAGGCACTGCTGTGTGCAACAGGCCGATACAACAGCCTCCCAAAGCAATGCGAGCCAGCTGGTCAGAGCAGCGGAGAAGCAATGTCTCTTTGACTCTCTAGGGGTCATCAAAACTCAGGAGAAATCCTGGGATCGTCTAACCTAGTGGCAGAGGACTCAAAAAACGGGGCATTCTCAGGATATATAATCATCTTACCCTAAAGAAGCATCTCAGTTTGTCTAAGAGGCTGCTAAGGGCTTGGCTGGATCTCTCCTCTGGTGTTAGTACCTTCTGTAGGAACCGCCTCTGCATTCATTCCTTAGCCCAGACGGTTCCAATCAGCGACAAGCAGAATGAACCAGCCCACCTTGATGTCTCTGTTCTCTGGGCTCAAACCTGCAAGGTGCGGAGCACTCTGCCCTCCTCCAACAAAGCATCTAAGCACATACTTAAAGCCGAGCGTGTGAGCAGCCCAATTTAAGTCAGAGGGACTGCTAGTATGCTTACCCCCATGCTTTAGTGCTTTGCTGGGGAAAGCCAGAACGCTCGATACTTTGCAGGACCCATCTCTTAATGAGATGGGTCTTATTTTATGCACAGCAGTAAAATCTAACAAGGTACAGTATTCGAAACACATTTGTGTTGCCTACCATTATAGTAGTTAACATACATAGAAGAGAAAGATGGATAATGAGAGAAACTGTTCCATTGTATCTTAGTCTACTACAATGTGGTATTGCTCAGATTAAGGTATTTCTTTAGATAAAGCAGCGTGGTGAATTAGCCTGCCTGTTACAAAATGATAGTGAAATAATGAAGCCATCCATTCCAGGCTATAAAGGTGACAAAATAATTAAAATAATTGCTGGATTTCTATTTTTACTGAATACTGGGACTTCAGAAGCATCAGGCCGTGTTAATCTCCACTTCTGTGATGATTTTCTCCAAAGACAGATATCGCAGATGTCTGTTAGTTAGAAATGAAGGTAGATAATATTGCATAGGAAATTTGAATACCATTTATTCTTTAATTTTTTTAAAAACATCCACCCATTTTTATCCCCTTTGAAGAATCCAAGTTAGGATCTATATTTATCTCTGCTATTCCTTGTGCAGACAAAGACATGAACAGTTTGCTGCCTCATTTGAGGGCAAAATGTGTTAGTTTTACCAATTAGCTTCAGGTTTTTTTGCAGGCTGCTTTAAAACACTTTCATGATTTTGCTGTGTGATACATGACAGAAGACTTTTGTCACTCAACAGGGTTCCAAGGGAGAGGCCTAGGTCGTTTGGAATTGGCACAAGCAACCATTTCCCCAACTAGAAACAATTTCCCAACTGATTCCCGGTAGGAACTGAACAACTGAGATCTGGACAAGTGCTTTGAGGAGTGGTGAAAACAGGATGGAATCAGAGGAGTGTTATGGCCAGATGTTGATCTCTTACACTGCGTATCTCTACAGTAATATCACTGAAATCAAGGGAATTTCTCTAGATTTGTACTAGTGAAACCAGGATCATAGTCTACCATATGGATATCTAGAGATTTATCCTCTGAAGATACAGGGACAGTTTTTCAAGAGAGCTTAGCACTAGGGGTAGTTTTCCAAATTGTCAAAGAAGCCCAAGTCCTACTTTCAGAAGCATCTCAGAAGCTTCAGGCCAAATTTTTAGAGATATATGTGTATCTAACAATGCAGATAAGTGCCTAGTGAGATTTTCAAAAGTTCCAAAGTACCTAACTCCCCATGAAGTAAATAGGAGTTACCACCTAGACACTTATAACTCACTAGGCACGTATCTACATCTTTAGGTACCCAAATACATTTAAAATATGGGCCTTAGAAGCCTAACTGCCTAACCACTTTTGAAAATTTGACCCTACATTTATTTGCTTGATATTTTTCTCTGCCACTGGGAAAATATCTGCTCAGTTTCCTATACATTTTAAGAAGGAAATTCTACTTCACACTGAGAGTTAAGATTAACATTGTGAAAATATACAGATTTGTCTTATATCAGAGCCCTTGTCCCAGCCTTTGTGTAAAGATGACTAGCCTCTGTATTTTAGTCTCCAACAGTCATGCCAGGGAGAAGAACAGAGTTCCATATTTTCTTGGAGCAAATGTGTTACTTTATTATTAATAATTTGAATGATCATAGCATCTAGTAGCTCCAGCCAGGGACCAGGATCCCATTGTGCTAGGTGCTGTACAAATGCAGAACAAAAGACAGTCCCCCAACAGATGGAGACATATTGATGGGGGGTGGAGTACAATGAGACAATAGAGGTCAGCATGATAGGCAGTGGTCAGTGGCCTCAGAACATCCGTGGCCTGTAATTTTTTTGTGCATGTCACAGCAAAGGAGAATTTTAAAGATGGGGGGACTGAGGGAGAACAGAGACGTGGGATAGTGAATGCTTTTTACTGTGGCTAGATTTTCAACAGGGCCCAAGTTCCCTTTAGACACCTCAAAGGGGGCCAATTTTTTAAATCGGAACTGCTGGATGCTAAGCACTTTTGGAAATCTGACCATCCATGTTTGCACAGTGCTTAGTGCAACAGACCTCTGTGCAGGACGACTGGGGCCACTGTCATGGTAATAATAATTAATGTAACTGTCCAAATAGTTGCCAGGTTAATGTTTCTTTATGAATATCCTGTGTACCCTACCATTTTTACACCAGTCAGGGCCTTTCTTTCAACCATTTATGCACATGAATAGTTTAAATTCCATGAGGAGTCCAATTGGCACTGGTGAAACTTCTCTCCTGAATAAAGCTACTCATGCTCTTAAGCACTTGTAGGCTCAGACTCTCAGTCTGCAGCTAGCTTCAAGTTTGCAAAGCGTCATGAGCCCAGAGCTATCGTATTCGGTTTTATTAGCGGGAACACCTTCCTATTCGGGGGATACTTTGGGCTGAATACTCAAAAGGAGTTCGGAGTCTAACTTCCACTGAAATCAACAGGAGTTAGGAGCCTAAGCATTCAGCCCTTCGTGGGTAAATAAATGCACCCAGAAATACGCTTCAGTTATGACCACAGGCACTGACTTTTGTTTTTGCAGGTGGGTGCTCACTCTTCTCCACCGCCACCCTCCCATGCAAGTGGCTGGTGGGTCCGCGGAGGGGGAAGAGGACAAGCAGGAGTGGGGCTTTGGGGCAGAGCATGGGCGGGGCCACAATCCGGGCACCAGGGCTGAGAAAAGATTAATCCAGCCATGTGGGTGCTGAGCACCCCCTATGGGTTTTCAGTAGGTGCTTGAGCCCCGGAGCACCCATGGAGGGGGCACCTATGGTTCTGACAGGGTCTCAGTTCTTGCTTGGAGCAACACAGAGCTCCTATCATTAATTACGTCATGCTAAATGTTCAAGCAGAGGAGTCGACAAAAGCATCCCACAGTATTTTTAGTCACCCTTTAATTAATTCACAGGTGCCTTTCCCTTGACACCGCTGCACGGATGTGTGGCAGGAACAGCGACAAGAAATGTCAGCTTTGCGCAGTGACAGCTGCTCCACTTCTCCTAACAGCAACAGCCGCATAGGTCAGCTTTAAAATGGCCACCCGCCACACGTCACAGCCATTCCATGGATGATTATTCTGGTGTGTAAACGTAAACTGGAGGATAAAATAATCCCATGTCGCTTTCTTTGCTTTGTTTACGATTGAAATGCATGCCTCATAACCTATTACAGGGAACAGCTCCCGTATAGAGCAAAATCCCATTCCGTTCTTGTCACTCACCTCTCTGGACTACAAGGCTGGAGGGACTATGTGCAGACTAATTGTGCTTGAGTCAGTTACTGCACGCTTGTTTCTCAATCCCTTTGAAGAAAGCCACTCGGGGTGGTATGTCCCTATCTTTCTGTCCACCCTCTCAGTTACTTTCCCTTGCAGCATTTTCAGTGGGCTATACGCAGGGAATGAGGACAAAAATGAATGAACAATGTGGGTGATAACCATGTCATCTAACATGACTGCTGGTCCACATTGACTGAATATGAAAAATAAGCAATTCTTTTTCTGCCCTCCCTATAAAAGATACCAATTAAATAAATGTCAGAGCCTAACAGAGACCCCACGTCAATCACAGATCAGCTGTGTAAAAGGTTTTTATAATTACTTCTCTTGAGTGCACACAGATGTCAGAGCTTGTCAGTGGTCTTTAATAGCAAAAGTACTTAGGAGCAAATTGTTAAAAGAACTCAGTACCTATTTAGGCCCCCAAGATGTAGAGATCAGATTTTCAAATCCAGTTCCCACTGAGAACAATGCACTTAGCACTTCTGAAAATCTGGACATTTAGTGTGAATGGCTGTGTTTTTCAATACACAAAGAACCATCTACTTTTGGTGTGAATGGCCTTTAGGAGACCTGATTGCTATTCCTTGCCCTGCTACGGGCCTGTTGGGTGACCTTGGACAAGTCACTTTCCTGCCCCATGCCTCAGTTTCCCCACATGCAAAATGGGGATAATGATACTGATCTCATTTTAAAGTGCTTGGAGATCCACTGATGAGAAGTGCCGCATAAGAGCTAGGGATTGTTATTTAACAGTCAGAAAAACAAAAAAAGAAAGGAACAAAAGCAAAGTGTGTCTGGTCCATAACCAGAGTGGTTTAGGGCCTACTCTTGCCCCATTGAGCAGCATGTTGACAAGATTACGAATTGCTCCAATATCATAGTGACCTTATAAAACCTATGTACATTGTTTGAGAGTCAGGCTGGGCCAGTGGTGAAGCTGCTAACCTAAAATTTAGGAGACCATATTCACTTTCTGGTTCTAACCCAGATTCCCTGTGTGAGCTGGTGCCAGTCCTTCAGTGCTTAGGGACTCAACATCCCAGCAAAGACAGCATTGCCCTACCGCACAGGTTGAGGTGAGGATAAATGTGTTAAAGGTTTGAGTTGTAATGGAGACAAAAAGAAAAACCTAAACTAGATAGATCCTGACATCTCCTGAGAGACACAAAAGTCAATAGGAACTGTGGGTGCCCTGTAGAAGGTTCTACAGGGCACCCTTGGTCCTTGCCTGGCATTGGACCAAATAAAGGAACACAACGGTAATATCTAATTATTACATAGCAGTTTTCAGCTCTAGCTCTAACAGGACGTCCATATCATTACTCCCATTTTACAGATTGGGGAATTGAGACACAGAGATGCGAAGTGACTTGCCCGAGCTCACCCAGTGAGCCAATGGCAGAGCTGGACCTAGAAGCCTGATCTCCTATGTGCCAGACTGGTGCTGCATCCCACGGGGACACACTGCTTCCCTAAACATTTTCAGCTATAAATCCTTTGACAGGCATCTGGTACATTCATCTTGTTCCATTGCCCTCTCTCCTACTGACATATGGCTATAAATCAGTATCCAGTGTGGTTTCCCCCAACGTGTCTCAGTATTACAATACCTGCCACTCTAATTCATCATCCCCTTATTCCAGTCTGGGTGATGGAGTGAATGACTCAAGGGTACATATTAGCTACAGAACCTTTAAACTCCTGGCTAGTGTTTTGAATCTAACCCAGGTTGGAAGTGACCGACAGCCATGGTTGCCTGATGCTTGTTGAGAATCCAGTGTGAGCTGGCGATCTCAGCTGAGTAGCTCTCCAAAAATAACTAGCAGGTTCATCCAGATTCATGGTAAAGGTAGAGGAGTCGAGGTAGACTACAGCACACACAAGAGCACCCTATGCCTTTTCCCACCCTACGTCCATTCCAGCATCTACACACCAGGTTTCTACATGCCACACAGTAGGCTGGGATATGGTGCCTTGCCTTAGAGCTTGGAGTCATTATTCAAAGTGCCATTTGGGGGTAACCCAAACCAACCATGAATTTGGGTTGAATCTGGCGAACAATTTCAGCCAAAAAAGAAATGAAAAGCATCTTTTGAAAGAGTTGAAATGCTTCACTTTTACGTGTTTGAAATGGAAATTTCAACTTTCCATTTTAAAGTAATATTTTGTTTTGAAATGTCAGTGGATTGTTTAAGTGTTAAACACACCCCAAAAACAAAACAAAACATCATTTTGGGAAACATCAATTTTCTTAATGTGGCCACTGAACTAAAAATCCAGTAGACAGAGCACTGGGCTAGGAGACTTGGCTCCTATTCTGTCATTGACTCACTGTGCGCAAGTCACTTCACCTCCTGGGATCTTTGGTTCCCCTCCAAATCTTTGCCTGTTTTATGTTTTAAGCTCTTCTAGGCCAGGATTGTCCTATACTTGTGTGTGTATATAGCCTAGCACAACGACACCCTGATTTCCCTCGGAGTCTCCAGTTCAATGGTAAGCGAGAGAAGGTATTTGATCTCAACACAGATAATACGAAACAGGAGATTATAGAGGACTTCAATAACTCTGCCCCTAGTCCAAATACCAGCTGCATCATCTCATTGCTTTTCTCCCTGCACGCAGCATTGTCTTATACGGCACACAGATTATATCTACAGCCTTGATGCTCCAACAGAATCAGTTAAAGAAGAAGGGGGTTCATTACGTGTCTGTCTTTCAGACATCAGTCCTATACTTTGTGTCTCAACTGCTGACCTGTTACTCCAAGAACAAGGCAGGAGATAAGACAAACAGGAATCAGCTGGACACATCAGGGCAAGCGTTCAAAGCAGTGCATGGCAGGTGTTTGATTAAATGCTGTATCCAAGTGCCTGTCTCAGCATCCATGCAGTTTCAAAACCGGACCAATAGACTGTGAGCATTCCATTTCTCTAAGCGACCTTCTCAGAAGCTTGGCCTGCTGACACTCTCGTCTAAGTGACTGAGTTTTCACAAAGGAGCTGATCAATAACTAAGAATAAAAACACAGGGTCAAAGATCAGCAGCAGTTCCCCAATCATGCAGTGAGTACCTGCGTCAAGAGGCCAAGATAAATCAGTAGAGTACAGCAAACAACATTGTATGGATTTCTGGGAAACCCGAATACGAGAGAGAGACATGACATGAAAGACACCTTGACTCACATAAAGTTGCATTAAAAACTATTTAAAATGTTATAACATTACAATATATACACAAAAATATATCAATATACAAGACTCGTCTTAAGCAAACATTAAAAATGTATCACTATTAAGCTCACTCAAAATATTGTTAACACACCCCAAAAAGTGTCCTGGTTACAAGCTTTGTCCCTGTGGCTGGCCACACCTGCCCACAGGGCAGACAAAAGGCTGCTAAAAACATGAAATTAAACCCAGTCACCACAGAACTAAACAGAGACAAAAAGAATCATTTCCCCAACTGAAAGAAACAGAACAGCAAAGCAGACCCAGTCTCAGCCTCACTCCCAAACACTCCCACAATCCTCAAGAGAAAAAAGGGACAGCGCACATGGCTTACAAGCCACACAAGTCCTCCTTTTCTTTTTGCGAATACAGACTAACACGGCTGTTACTCTGAAAAATAATAGTGTGTGTCAATCCCACTTCAGCACAAAAGCTGGCCACTGACCATCAACAGTTGGATTTCCGCAACTTGCTGACAAACCGTTTTCATTTCCATTTTGTGGGGGCATTGAAATCTGTACGGTTTTGACCTACTTTTCACAGAGGTTTTTAAATCAAGAAGTTTGTTTTTTATTCAGTTTTCCCTTCTTGGCTTAGTCCTTTGAAATGCTTATTCTACTATTATATTTACTGTGACTTCAAGTTACAATTACTTTTGTTTGCTTATTTTTTCCAGGCGCTATAAGGAAGAACTAGTGGGGGCTCAGTGAGTGTTTCAACTCAAGTCACAAACAGATAGTCATTTCCAGTTCTCATGATGAGAGAGAGGGAGTGACTGTCATGTTTAGATTGCTAAGATTGCTACGATTGCTTTGGGGTAGGGTTTTTTCAGTTTCACTATAGCAACATGTCAGTAGCAAACACAGCATGGAAACAAAATGAAAATGTGCACAGAAGATAAGACAGAGGACTGAACTTGATGGTGGTGACACCAGTTTTAATCAGGGATGGTTGATGGATTCAGCTTGGGAAAGAAGTGAGAACTTATCACCTCCCAGGAAAAGTTTTCCAGCATGCACAGCTAAACTCATGCTGAATCCTTTCTGAGCCTTTGAAAAGTTTGCAAATCTTTATCTCCCAGCAACCCATCACTTCACCATCAGAAACACAAGCACCAAAATAAAATAAGAACGGCTGCTTGCCTGGCATTGACACTCAGTAGATTTGCTATTCCTGGGAGATTTCCAGACCAGCTTTACATACTCAAGCTGGATCTATACTACCAAGTTTTGCTGGCATAGTTGCCTCAGTCAGAGGTATCAAAAAACAAAAACAAACAAAAAAAAAACAACCAACCACCCACACCCTAGTCAAAATAGCTGTGCCAGCAAAAAATCCCACTGGAGACGCAGCTGTCATTCATGGGGATGGTATTACTATGAAAAACTGCTTCTGTAGGCATAAGCTGAGTCTACATTAGGGGGCACTGTTGGCATAGCTGTACCAGCATAAGTGTTTGTAGTGTAGACAAGGCCTGAGGTCACCTTAGTTTGACTAAGCACCAGATAAGCACAACAGAGGAGATGAATTTTTCATCCCTCCCTTGGCTTCATCACACCCAGCGAAAGGTCTGAAGAGCATAAAAGGGACCTAGAAGACCTGGATGTGATCATATGGTCATTCCCTTGATACAGGAAGTTGAGGAAGCAACCACAGGCTGCCTTCCAAGGACCCCTTAAGCAAGCCTGGGTGGGATGATGCGGGGTCGGGTAGGGGCAGGGCTGCAGCACGTATCACTGCAGAGATTTTTGGTGACATGGCTGCTCATAGGCAGAGCGGGGAGGCTGCCATAACTTAGCCAGCATCCAAGAGCTGTTTCAGTTACACCAGGAGCCACTTTGGCCCCTAAAGCAGACAAGAATTGGGAGGGCAAAAAGGTGGCTTAAAGCTACTGTTAGCACCCACTCCCCAAGGGCGGAGAGTTCTCTTCTGTGCCTCCGAGAGGATCAGCAGAGGATCTCACCCAAGGCATTTAGAAGCGCAAGTCCCATGGACGTTCAGGGAAACTCGTGCTCCTAAATCTTAAGCATTTTTGAGAATCTCCCCCCAAACATCAAGGCTGTGATTTGCAAAGTCTAAGAGATCTTAGTGTCCAAGTCCCACTCAGTTTAATTAATATCAAAGAGCTAGAGAACAAGCAGAATCTGCCCCCATAAGGATTCCAATCAGGTGGGGAAAGCTTTGGGCAAAAACAGTAGCTCTTAATCCATCTAGGACACGAACAAAGCATCCCTAGGCCACAGTTCTGGAAAGGCCCTTTGAGGCCATGGCAAGGAGCTGAGCTCTTTTGACAGCCTGCCCCCAATTAAATCTGGCCCTAAACCATATCTAATAATGGTGTTCAGTTAATTATTTTGAGTGAATTTCAAGATACAAGACACTCAACTTGAAAGAATTAAGGACCAGATCTGGCCTCAGTTACATATGTAAATAGAAGGCTTTAAGTATAGGAGAGGAGAGGTCGGACTAGATGATCATAATGGTCCCTTCTGACCTTAGTATCTTAGTATCTATGAATCTGGATTGCTTGGTGAGCTGGGTGTAAGCAAACTTGAGTTTTAAGATGGTTAAATGTAAATGTAACCAACTAAGAACAGAGAACATATGCCATCCTTACAGGACTCTACCCTGGGATGCAGGGATTTTGAAAAACATTTGAGGGTCATGGTGAATAGTCTGCTGAACACTGCACGCCCATTGTAATGTTGTAGGCAAAAGGGCTAATGCAACCCTCGGATGCATAAACAGGAGAATCTCGAGTAGAGATGCTATTTTACTTCTGCATTTAGCACAGGTGCAACTGCTGCTGAAATACTGCATCCAGTTCTGGTATCCGCAATTCAAGAACATTGTTGATAAATTGGAGAGGGTTCAGAGAAGAACCACAAGAATGATTAAAGGAGTCGAAAAAATGCCTTATAAGATAGACTTAAGGAGCTCAATCTATTTATCTTACCAAAGAGAAGGGTAAGGGATGACTTGATTACAGTCTATATATTTCTACATGGGGAACCAAAATTTGATAGTGGACTCTAATCTGGCAGAGAATCGCATACTGGTTCACTTACTGTAAGAATGACTCTACGATTTCACCCAGCCTTTGACCTGAACCCAACCCTTTCAAGGTTTATTTATCAGCTGATGAAATGCTGTAGAGATATTGAGGGGTTTAACTTCCCTATTTCACCCAGTCAATTGGAATCTTTCTTCAGCTTGCTAGAAAAAAATAAATACAATCCTACTCCAGTTAATGCAGGTGCAATTGGTCTATTGAACTTCTCATAGGAATGGTGAGAGACACAAAAAACAAAAGAAACTGTATAAATATTCATCAGCAAAGAAGTCAACCATCATACCTGATCTGAAGCATTATACGTTATTTTTACTATGGTAATAGTGACTCAGCACTAATGGTATTTCACTAGCTTGCTTGACTGATCTTTTTCTTGGCCAAGTATAATTTGTGGTGGTTTTTTTTTTCCATTTTATAGCCTGCCTATCATTTGCCCCCCAAAATGCAGAAGGAATTTACATAATAGAATTCTGCTTGGTGGTATGGGACAGTTTTCCAGGTAATCAGCTCTTTCATTGCTTTGCATCTCATTGGAATAAAGCATTTAGTGTGACAAGTGAAATATGGCATAACCTTACAACAAGCTAGTTGCAGGAAAAATTATGATATTGGTATGAGGTAGTTTGGATTCATATTTGAAACCAACCATCACCTCTGGAAAAAAAATGTCCTGTCAGCTTGGTTCAGAAGTCAGGTTTATTTGTCAATTGCTTATAAACGTATTTTACAATGACAAATTATTCTGGATTATAAATCCCCTTTAGTACGGAGCAAAACTCATTGCTTTCACTGCCCTCTATTTTATTTTTCATAACACAGTTCACTTTAATAGCTTATGACTGGGAATTTCAAAGCATCTTAAAGGAGTTATGGGAAAATGTTCAAAAGCTGCTAAGTAACTTAGGAACTTATGTCTCAATGAAAGTTCATGGAATTTAGGCGCATTTGAAAATGTTCTCTTTGGTGCCCAAAACCGTCCTGCTCAGTGGTACTGGGTGTCTAACTCTCGAGTCCTTTTTGAAACCCCAGCCCATAGCTATAAAAAAAGCTAAACACGCCACAATAAAACATTGTTATGTCCATACCTAATTCAAAGAGGAATTTTTCTTTGTTAAAATTTCACAGTGAAATTGCAGACTGGGAGCATGTTTGATTTGTTGGCAGAGATTGAAAGGGAACAAAATGTTATAAGTTGTATATGGCATCCCTCCAACCAAGTCATCAGAAACCACTGTGTATCACCTGCTGGGACAGAGAATGGACAGAGATCTCACAGCAAATGGGAAACTAGATTCCAAGAGGGAATGGAGTTGTAGTTTGAAACCACTAAAGATGCACACACAGAAAAATGATAAGACAAAAATACCCTATCACCTGTGGCTGAACACTTTTCACAAAATAGTCACTCTATAGCTGCCCTATCAGTCTGTGTCCTCAAAGGAAACCTGCACAGCCACTTCAAAAGAGGAGCTTGGGAGTTTAAATTCATAACTTTATCCTGGGCAACTGCCAGATTTGTATCTGTATTACCCAGCTTTCCTAATGTGTCCTATACATTGATTCTGCTCCAGTAACTCCGTAAACACGAGCCTGGTTTGAGATCAAGAAAGCTTAGCTATGCTATTTGGTTCCCTCTCTTCTTTTATATATCTTAAGAGGCTTCCTAGAGCCTTAAGGAAAAAATCCAGTCTTTGTAGGATGCCCCATGTAGATGCAATGCATTAAGATGATTACAGCATCTGATCTTACTAATTCTCTTTTCATACCACTATGGGATAACCCATGCCTCAGGATCAAGGCCAACTCCATGCTTAAGACAATTTGAATAGAAAAAGGATTAACAAAAATGAAAGATATAATACAAGATGATAGACTGGCCTAATTTTGATTACGCATGTACCTAATATTAGCTACTGCTGTCTCAGTTCCTTCTTTTAGCAGCTATGCTCAAGGATTCATTTAAGGATAGGGGACAATTGGTCTGTCTCAACTCTCTTACCTCTAGAGGAACACATTAAGATACATGGAAACAAAAGTCACTTTGTAGGAATTACTTATAAGTGGCTTAATGCTCTCCATTACCCTCTCAATCTCGAAGAAAAATGGGGGAAAGAGCTTAGCTTTACTATCACAACAGAAGCCTGGGTAGAATCTGGCTTAATGTGAAGGATATTTCAAGTTCTTTACCCTTGCATTTCTTCCAGAACAAGGTATTAAACAGGTACTACTGGCCTCCAGAATGCTTAAGGCTAGATTGGCAACAAACAGTGAATGCTGGAGACGCAAACAGCCACATGCCAACCTTTCACACATCCTCTATACCTGTTAAAAATGCATGTGTTCTGGAACACCATATTCCGTGCTCTCTCAAACCTTTAAGTGTTGCTATCTTTAGTTCTCCAAGCTCTTGTCTTTTAGGGGTACTGGAGGAGTTGGTATTACCAGTCAACAATAAGAAACGGATCGCTGTAACTATTTTAGTGGCCAAAAGAGTTCTTTGAGAGAGGAATTGCAGATTCTCATTTTCCCAAGACACAGACTGCCTTGGTGTGCTCTCTAATACAGCATTAATGGGGAAAACACAATGCATAGAAACACTGGGAAAAAATACGATGATGTCTGATCACACATGGAATTACTGCATACTTTTGCAGTTTATTATACATTAGTTCCCAGCACTTGTAGGTTATGTTCTCATTTATCTATTTAGTAATGATTGATGCCCTGCATGACCTCTACAGGCTCAGAGAGTGAGTTTGTTTGTTTTTTTTTCCAGGTTTTAGAAATAATTAACATAGCATATAAGTTGCAAAATTCAACTTCCATCTTGTGCATGTATTTATATGTTTGGTTTCAATATATGTTTATGTTTTATACAAAAACAAAAAGGATTTTTTTTTAATTCATAATTTTGCTAGACACTAAACATCATAGTCTTAGGCCTGATCTGCATTAGAATTTCACATTGTTATAGGCACATCTCAAGGCATGAAAAATCCACACATCTATACCGACCTACCCCCCAATGTAGACAGCGCTAGGTTGATGAAAGAATTCTTCCATTGGCCTAACTACTGCCTCTCAGTGAGGTGGACTAACCACACCAATGGCAGAATCCCTCCCATCGGCATAGGTAGCGTCTACACCGAAGTGGTACAGTAGCACAATGTAGTTCTTAATGTAGCTCAATGGACCACACTACCCCTCCAATACTGATGGCAGATAAGTGTAGTCTATTAAGCAAGGCTGAGAAGAACCAAATGTTCCTTGCAAGAGAGAAGTCTTTAAGAAGAGCTTATCGGTCAGTTCTTGAAACACAGCTGCTCCTCTGCCACTTTATCAAGCCCCTTGTGGGCACATAGAATAGAATCATAGACAGTGTAGGACCGGAAAGGACCTCAACAGGTCATCTAGTCCAGTCCCCTGCACTCAAGGCAGGACCAAGCAATAACTAGACCATTCCTGACAGGTGTTTGTCACTGGAGGTTTGTAAGAACAGGTTAGACAGATTCCATAACCTCCCTAGGCAATTTGTTCCAGTGCAAAACTACCCTGACAGTTAGGAAGTTTTTCCTAATGTCCAACCTAAACCGCCCTTGCTGCAATTTAAGCCCATTGCTTCTTGTCCTATCCTCAGAGGTTAACAATTGTTCACCCTCCTCGTAACATTTTATGTGCCCCTGCCCCCAAGTCTTCTCTTCTCCAGACTAAACACACCCAATTTTTTCAATCTTGCCTCATAGGTCATGTTTTCTAGACCTTTAATCATTTTTGTAGCTCTTTGCTGGATTTTCTCCAGTTTGTCCACATCTTTCCTGAAATGTGGCACCCAGAACAGGACACAATACTCCAGGTGAGGCCTAATCAGTGCAGAGTAGAGTGGAAGAATTACCTCGTGTCTTCCTTATGAGGCTCCAGCTCATACATCCCGGAATGATGTTCACTTGTTTTTGCAACTGTTACACTGTTGACTCATTTAGCTTGTGATCCACTATGACCCCCAAATCCCTTTCATAGTACTTCTTCCTAGACAGTCATTTCCCATTGTGTATGTGTGCAATTGATTGTTCCTTCCTAAGTGGAGTATTTTGCATTTGTCCTTATTGAATTTAATTCTATTTACTTCAGTCCATTTCTCCAGTTTGTCCAGATCATTTTGAATTTTAATCTTGTTCTCCGTAGCACTTGTAACCCCTCCCAGGTTGGTATCGTCCACAAACTTTATAAGTGTATGCCATTATCTAAGTCACTGATGAAGATATTGAACAGAACCTTACCAAGGACCAATCCTTATGGGATCCCACTATATATGCCTTTCCAGGTTTAGTGTGAACCACTGATAACTACTCTCTGGGAACAGTTTGCCAACCAGTTATGCACGTACCTTATAGTAGCTCCATCTAGGCTGTATTTCACTTGTTTATGAGTATCAAAAACATGTCTGCTGTTACAACTAAAGTGGAACCAGGAGTTGGGTTCCTTGTAAACTTTCAGATTTGAATAGACTCCTATTATGGTAGATAAGCCCTTAATAAAGGCTTATTTCAACAATTTGTTACTCACTAACCCCCCTTGTTTGTCCTGTCACTGCAGAGGCGTTAACTGGCCACTTCACCTTGAATGGGCTCTTACCCCATATTCTAACTATGTACGCTAAACAATCTGTTCCACCTTGTATTTAGGTGGGTCACTCTGAGGGCTGTCTATACTAGAAAATTAGATCCACTCAGCTACCTCACTCAGGAATGTGAAAAATCCACCTGAATAACATAATGAAGATGACAATTCCTGGTGTAGAAAGCAGACTGTAAGAATTCTTCCATCAAAGAAGCTACTGCCTTTTGAGGGGAGGGATGTATGGATTACCTTCACCAATGGGAGACTCCTTCATGCCGGCATAGGTAGTGTCTACATTGAAGTGCTACTTTAGCTCAGCGGCAGCTGTGCCAAGGTAGTGTTTTAAGTGTAGACAAGCCTTAAGTGTCTTTCCCAGATCTGAAGAACAAATCTGTGTAGCCTGAAAGCTTGTCTTTCACCAACAGAAGTTGGTCCAAAAGAAGATATTGCCTCACCCACCTTGTCTCTCTAAAGACAAACACAAACATTCCTATAGACTAGTTGCAGCAAGGAGAGAATGGAAGGACAACGAATGGGCTGGCATGAAGTCAGCGGGGTTTCTTCTCAGTTGTAAACAAGAGCAAAGAGCTGAAACCTAAGTCAACAATGCAGCGGGCGAGAGGTCTCGTAAGATAACAGCACAAGATGAGGCGATGAACTGGACCAGGCTTTGTAACACAATATATTCACCACATTTAGCCCCTTCTCTGCATTTGAACAGCCCCTGAAAAGCTCATGATGTCCGTGAATTTGTTTGTTCACATTTATTTGACGAAATGTTAGGCTCAAATGCATTCATGCAAAACATTTGCTTAAACTGATCACTGCAAGTATTGCTTTGACTACTTGATATTTTAGCACTAGGACTGGCCAACTAGGACATATGGTATTTTTTCAGTCACAGCATTGTGGGGCTGTAATTATTATTACAGGAGAGGCCTCAAATTGCTAGGCACTGTATAAGTACCTGGTGGGAGATAACCCCTACCCTGAAGAGTTGATGACATATAGTGAAAACCGGCACAGAGAGGTAAAATGGCTGGCTAAAGGTCACAGAGCAGGACTCAGCTCTCTGGAGTTCTTAGCCAATGTCCTAGCCACTGGACCATCCCCTCCAATACAGATGGCAGGTTTGAAGGCTGAGAAGGGACCAAGTGTTCCCCACCAGAGACATCTTTAAGAAGATCTTACCCGTGGGTTGATTAAGCATAGTTGCTCCTCTGCCATTTTATCTAGCCCCTGGCAGGCATGTTTGCTGTTACATGTCAAGTGAAGCTAGGAGCTGACTCCTTGTAAACTCTTTCTATGTAAACTCCTACTATAGTAAAGCCTGATGGGAATTGCAAAGTTGCAAGATTATTTAGTGGAGGTTGTCCTAATCCTCCCTGCAAGTAGGTAGCAAATTCAAACCACTGGGATGTCCCAAATCCTTGCCCCAATAGATCTGTTCTCCCAGGTTCTAAGCCCTCAGACTTCAGCTTTTGAGTATGAATATTGAATTCAACTGATACATACTTAAAATTACCTCCTGTCACCCGGAGATGTGCCTAATGGAGCTAAGAGTTCCTTAAAGGGGGAACCACATATTAAGATGAAGTCTTTATCCATAGCATCTCAAGACCATTTTGTCTGGCATGTGAATACTTACATCCTCATTCTTTAATTGAAACCCCAACTGGTTGAAGACACCAACATCCATTTACACAGAAGTAGACACTTTTCCTCCTATTGCCTTTGAACTGGGACTTAACCTTCTGGCCTGGAGTTTCAAAGTAGGAAGCAGTTACTCTGTTTATCCCTTTCCCTGAATTTCTCAATGGCAGTATTGTGTGTTGATGATTCAATGCCAGATTTCCCTCTCTTGAAGAGCAACACTGGATAACCTGTGCTCAGAACTACAGTGAATCCAACATTTACTCCTGCCAGATGATTTCCAATAGCTGAGCTGAGTCTAAGACCTCGTCACCAAGCTACTGTCTAGAAGCTGGCTCTTTTCATTCAAGCAGGAGTGAGAACTTGATGAGTTAATCTGACCAGTTTCATAGTATGTACTGAAGTGTACTGACTTCACACTTCCTCTCCTTGCCATGCCCTTTCAGAGCAGCACCATTTATCCAGATCTCAGTTTACGATGCAATTAAGTGAAAACTCCCCCCCGCCAGGCCCGGCCCAATTCCTTTGAATGAATCGGACAGATCTAAAACTGTCCTTGTGGAGCAACTGCCAAGAACTAAACTGAATAAAAGCCAGCAGTCAGCATCCACAAACCAAGTCGTATTACGTGATAATATGAGCAAACACCAAGACATACAAATGACCGGCACAGCTTCCCACACAGGTAACTCTGTTGTCATCATCAGAAAGCTGCATGCAGATACTGTATTGATGAAATACTGGCTTCTTATTTGATACTGCTGGTAGTCTGCAAGTTAGTGAGTCAGGTGGGTTGAAAAATTTACACAGATCCTGTTTTCCATTCAGAACATTGGGGTGTTGGCAAAACCAAATTTTTCACAAGTGTCTGTTTCCCACCCAAAAAAAAAAAAATCCCTTTTTTGTCAAAAAATGAATGCTCAGAGCCCAAAATTTCAGCTTTTGGCCAAAATATTTTGGTATTCAAATTTTTGTTGAAAAAACCAAAACTTGCAGTAGAAAAATAAATGATTTTTTTTAACAGCTCTATTGGTGAGGTTTGTTCTCTTTAGCATGGATTTCTTCAATATTTGCTGTGATGCACCTCTCCTTGCAATGCTGAATTGGCTAAATTCATACCGTCCTGGCACTTTCCTAATGGCAGTGCTTCATCTCCCACTGGTAACCGGCAACGACCTCCTGATTCTTCCCATAATGGCTATCCTGACCCCGGCATTGTGGTTGTTTCTAAGTAACAACAGGTACCACCCTCTGACTGCGTCCATGATACACCCATCTAGACCCCGCCTGCTGCATAGCTTCTGATTTAACACACTTTTCAGGGTACAGATTGGATACACACTGCACTTATCTTTTTTGTGTGCATTCCACAGAAAAAAAAATTCTCCTCCTTTGTACACTTAAGAATGACCAGCAGAAGAGAGTTAAAAACTGAAAGACAAGGCTGCAAACTCCATCCATCAGGTTTTGAAAGCTGGTTACTCCTAAATAAGTACCTTGCTCTTGTCACCGTGGGAGAGCGTATTTTTGCTGATCTGTGCAAAGATTTCTAAAATGTAAGTTGTGCTCAGAGCACCCACTGCCAACATTTACATGCATTGATGAGTTTCACATTATGCAACTACCAGCACTCACATTCACAGGGAGCACCTTTCACCAATGGCAAAAGGTAGTTATGGATTTATTAAAAGACAAAAGCAACACAAAATTGGTTCCTTGAACTGTCTCACCTTCTGCCCATTCTGTTTAAAATATTTATAATACCCAGTGATGCATCATTAGTTTTCTGGCCATCTTTTTCTCACTGTAGCAACAGAGCTCTAATGCATATCTTTATTGGATTAGCCTGTTCAGTGCATTTGAACCATTTCCAAATACTATCCTCATGGCACAGTTTCACCATAAGCGACTTATACAGAGAGAGATCCCTACATTAGACAATCTTTTGCTTTTTCTCTTCCTTGTTTCATTTGGTATGATTTTCTGGTAATCCCCCCCTCCCCCAAGTAAAGCTAAACTTAGAGCCATATGAAGTTGTGTCCTGAGGTCTAAAATGAGCTCGGTTTAGCCTACTATCAGAGGGTTGGACTATAAGTGTACCCTTGGGTTTGTCTACACTGCAAAGAGGAGCTTACAGTGCCAAGTCTCAGAATCCAGGCCAATTGACTCAGGCTTTTGAGGCTAAAAATAGCAGTGCAAATCTTCCTCTTTGGACTGGAGCACAGGCTTTGAAACCCAGTGAGTAGGGAGGGTCTCTGAGATTGGGCTCCTGTTTGAGTGGGGGCATCTGCATGGCTATTTTTAGCCCCACCATCTGAGCCCCGCAAGCCTGAGTCAATTTACGCCAGCTCTGAGACTCGGTGCCTTGGGTTTTTCTTTGAAGTGTAGACATACCCTATAAGTCCAATGCAAGGGCCCAGGACAAGTTACAGCAGCCCTAAGGCTGCATTAATTTGTGCCTGGCTGCAACACTCCTAAGGTGCTCTTTTGGCAGCCAGTGATCATCCACTGTGCTTTCCCTGTCCATAGCCCCATCATGCCTTCTACACTAGGGGTCTGGAAGGCGTGGGGGAAAACCAGTCATGCCATCCCTCTTCCATACAAGAATTCCCCTACACCATAGGGATCCTCAGAAGACATCATTTGCACAGAACTCAGGCTGGTCAAATTATCGTCATCTATCATTTCAAATTTCTTTATCGCCCAGAGGAAGCAATCAGAGATCAGGGCCCCATCCCGCCAGGCGCTGTATAGTCACATAACACTGATATTCACCTCAAACACACCCTTCTTCTGGAGGCCTCAGCAAGGGGCCCTGAGTAACAGAACTCAGCCCGGGTGCTCTCTGAACTGTGAGAGGAAGGAGGAAATAAGGAGCTGCGCAAGGACATTTGGATTATTAGGTCTCCACAATCATGCAATTGCATTAGTCAGTTGTTCCTATTCACCTGCGACATAAGCAAATAGAATCAGTTGTCAGCTGAATTTATCCACTCACAGAAAGAGCACGGAGTTCATTCATTCAAACGAACAGCACTGGTTTTGTGGGTGAAAACCTGGCCCCACTGAAGTCAATGGCAAAACTCCTGCGGATTTCAGCCTATATTTGTAGTAATGAGTAATACTGCAAGCATAAGCCTCTGTGTCAGAAACATTTGGGTGCAAATGAGATTTTGCATACAGCATTTAAATTCATACATCAGAGAAATGGAAACAGATAGGCAGGGTAGACAGATGGTTAGAGAATTTAACGAATTTCTCTGTTTCTAGCACCCATTGTTGCTTGCTTGTTCTAAACATTATAGAGCCAGAACACTTTGCACTGCCTTCCTTCCCTTTTTTCTTTCAATACAGTTGCTAGAAATCAAGGCGTCCGTCTATCTCATTAGAGATAACGATCTGTTGCTACCTCATAACTCGTTGGAAACTTTCCTCTACAGATGAAAGAGTTGGTTCTAAAAGCATTCACACCAATAAGTGTGGAATAAATGTTGACTTTTGACATCAGCTTTGCTGAGACCTGCCTTCCTCCCAAGGGGAATCAGTCACTAATACAATTATAACAATGTTAGATTGTGAAGACAGAAGAAATACAATCATATGAAGAAATATGGGAGACTCAAGAAGAAAACCATCAGGAATATTTTATACACTACATATAGAAGAACAGTTTTCATCATCACTGAAGGAGATTTTTAATTTCCAGCTGGATTTTTAGATCTTCTGTTCTTTTCATCTCACTGGGCTAACACAAAGTTATCCATCATGAATAAGTGACCCTAGTTACCTTCAACTCCTGGCTAAATCCTGACAGGACCAAATGTAGATTTAACACAGTGCTGAGATGTGCCATTTTCTGATCAGCTTTGGGAGGCAGTTCTTAGGGAAATACAATCAAAGAACAGATCATTAATGTTTTCCAGCACACAGTGTCTTTCAAAAAATTACTGCTTGCAGTGGAAGAATATTCAGCCATGACACAAAGGACACACAAAAATAGTGCAAAGTAATAGCAAAATTCCTGTCCTCTCCATGGAAATCTGGACCAATACCATGATCGGAGAAACCTAAATTTTACTGAGCTATTCAACTTCTCTGTTTTCAAAGATATATGAACCAGGAAAAATGGTGTAATCTTAATATAGTAGCTATTCTATACTGGAAATCCTGGTGACAACATTTCACTATGGAGCAAACTCCTGTTGTGTGCCTGTGTATTTTAAATCATGTGTGTTATTTTACTGGGATGGGTTTTGAAGGTCCCAGGACTGATCCCCCCCCACCCCCAAAAAAGGTCAATTTTTCAAGATTCTAGAGGAGAAACTATAAAGAGAAAATATAATACAATGGCTTCATTTTTTTTTTTGAAAGAGGTTCTTTGGTTCCTTTTCATTTAGATTAATGGCTAGTTTAAAAATCCTGGGGACTTGGCTCTGACTCAGACAATGTGTCCATGCAAGGGAGTAATCACACCCCTCCTCTTACTTTAACTACCTGGAGTTTGGGCTCAGGTGGGCAGGAATAAGTAGAGCTACTTACCCACTTAGGCCCTGATCCTTACAGGTACTTAGGTGCCGAACTTCCTTTGAAATCAATGGGAGCTAGGTACCAAAATACCTTTGAGGATTTAGGTTTTACTCCCTTTCCAGAGTGGGTGGGTGGAGAATGGATGGGATAGTGGGTGGAGCCATGGTCCCATACCTCCATCCTCACTGAACATAGCAGAGACAATATAAGCAGTTGTCTAGCATAACCCACCACTGGTATCAGTCAGGTACAAACTACTACTGCCTGGGAGCAAGCAGCAAGCAAAGAGAGGAACACTAACCCAGGAACCTATCCTTGCAACAAAGCCCGTTGCCGACTGTGTCCACATATCTATTCAGGGGACACCATCACAGGGCCTAATCACATCAGCCACACTATCAGAGGCTCGTTCACCTGCAGATCCACCAATGGGATATATGCCATCATGTGCCAGCAATGCCCTTCTGCCACGTACATTGGCCAAACCGGACAGTCTCTACGTAAAAGAATAAATGGACACAAATCAGACGTCAAGAATTATAACATTCAAAAACCAGTCGGAGAACACTTCAGTCTCTTTGGTCACTCGATTACAGACCTACAAGTGGCAATTCTTCAACAAAAAAACTTCAAAAACAGACTCCAGCGAGAGACGGCTGAATTGGAATTAATTTGCAAACTGGACACCATTACATTAGGCTTGAATAAAGACTGGGAATGGATGGGTCATTACACAAAGTAAAACTATTTCCCCATGTTTATGCCCCCCCCCACTGTTCCTCACACGTTCTTGTCAACTTCTGGAAATGGCCCACCTTGATTATCGCTACAAACGTTTTTTTTTCTCTCCTGCTGGTAATAGCTCACCTTACCTGATCACTCTGGTTACAGTGTGTGTGGTAACACCCATTGTTTCATGTTCTCTGTGTATATAAAATCTCCTCACTGTATTTTCCACTGCATGCATCCGATGAAGTGATCTGTAGCTCACGAAAGCTCATGCTCAAATAAATTTGTTAGTCTCTAAGGTGCCACACGTCCTCCTGTTCTTTTTAGAGGGGTGTCTGAGTCACAGCGCCAGCCCTGCCCCTGCTGGGGGGGGCTGCCGCTTGTGCCCACCCGCTAGCTCATGGCTCTTCCGAAAGATACCAGCCCACCCCTGACTGAAAGATCCTGTCACCAGAGCCCTTGTGTCGCTGTACTTAGTAGTCCACAAGCGTTCGTATTCCTGTGACGGAAGCTCATGCTAACAGCCCCCAGGGATTTGCTGAGAGGTGTCAGCAGGGCGTCCTGTCTGAACGGATCCCGGGCTCCGGAACTGGCTTCCCTCTAGTAAGAGCTGTGAGGCAAGATTTTCAAAGGTACAAATGGCAGCTAGTTGCTTAATTCCCACTGACCATCCAGAAGAGCTCATGCCTAAATCATTTGTTCCTTTGAAGAACGCCCTCTTGGCTCTATTCCAGCTGGATATGTAGAAATCCATCTATTCAGAGGAAAAGGTATTTTCCAAGGGCCTGAACCAAAGTCAATGGCGAGTCTTTCCACTGACTTTTCTGACCGGCGGATCAGGCTCCAGAGGACAATAGAACGAGAGTCTGGCCTCAATTATCAGAAGTTGGAGCCTGAAGCCAGGCTCCTAAATCCTTATTTAGACTTCTAAATAAACAGCTGGATTTTCAAACTTGCTGAGCACCCAACAGTTGCCTTTGACCTCAGTGGGAGCTGATCATCTTGGCCTTTATGAAGGATTCATAGACATTTAAAATGTAAGCTCCGATTGAGATTTTCAAAAAAACCCAACCCACATGTAGTTGGTTTAGGTAAATCTCTTCTAACAAAACTCATGTGCCAAAACCCCCTAGACTGTTTCGAAAAAAATCAACCACAGCAAATACGCAAATATTTGAAGATAGCTGAGTCACAGCAGATGATGGCCACGTCATTATCTCAGTTAGACTAAGTGAAACGTATTTTGGTTCAGAGCAGAATGCTACCTCCTGGCGTGATTTGCATCAGATATTTTTGTCAATAGTTCTGACATATTGTTCCATAGAATTACACACAGGTTTCATTCTTAAATGTCCCCTCTCATTTCTCCTTAGACTATGCTACCCTCACACACATGCTTTAACCATAGGAAATACTTCAACATGAGTTCAAGTTCTCTTTATTTTCATCCTTGTTTTCATTTGGAAACCTACATTAAAGCAGAAAAACGCTGTTCAAGATGAATGCATGAAGGGCAAACACAGAACATCTGATATGAGACTGCTTTTCTGTATGATGGGCAAGAGTCTATGCCCCACTCTCTATACACAGGGCCATCCCTAGCCATTTTAGTGCCCTACGGAACCCCCCCACGGGGGAGGGTGTGTGTGGCCCCAGGCTTCTGCGGGGAGGGGGGGCGGGGGGAGAGGGCAGAAGCAGGCTTGGGGGGGCACGGAGGAAACTGCCCCCCAGCACAAGCCGGTGGCGCGGAGCGAGTTGGGGCCAGGTTGCTCCATTTCCTGCTGCCTGGTGAGCGCAAGGCACCCGACCCCTGCTGCCATCCTCAGGGTAAGGGGTGGAGTGGGGGCAGGGCTAGGGTGGAGCAGGGGTGGGAAGAGGCGGGGCTGGGGAGGAGCAGGGGCAGGGGCCATGGGGAAGAGGCAGAGCAGGGGCTGGAGCAGCACGCAGCTGCGTAGGGCACCAGAAAATTTGGTGCCCCAAATCTCCTGGTGCCCTATGCAGCTGTGTACTTTGTGTGTGGATAAGGATGGCCCTGTCTATACACATGAAATCCTTTCTTTACCACCACAAGCCGAAAAGACTGGTTTGAAGTCTTCATGGGGCTGGGGGAAAAAAGTACCATGGCCAACTGTTAGAACGTCACCAGAAAACATCTTGTGAACAAGTATTTTTACTTCAGGTCATTCATACCCACAGGGCAAATAAATAAACGCTTTCACTCAGTAAGTTACCCAGGGATGAAGTGACATAAAAAGTCAACCTTCACCTCCACAGAGAATGACACTATCTTTTCTGCACAACTTCAGTCCCATCAGACTACAGAATCCAATCCTGAACCCAGTGCCTTTATAGAGCAATATAATCACAAAACGATGCATCTGAGCAACATCAAAGTACGTAAAAAAAGGGAGGGAGGGACTAGAACCACAGTGCTGTGTTAGCAATGTGAACAATTACCAGCCCTTACTCTCCCCTGCGAGTGTATTTATGGCCATGCAGAGGAAGTGTAAGAACTAGTCTACACTGGGAATTTATAGTGGCTTAGCTATCTCCCTCAGTGGTGTAAACCCACATCCCTGAGACACATCACTTTGCGGACCTAACCCCCAGCACAGACAGTGCTCGCGACTGCCTTTTGGGGAGATGGATTACCTGTATCGACAGGAGAGCCCCTCCCATCAGCTTAGGTAGCATCTAGACTGCGGGGCGACAGCTGTGCCACTGGGGCGGTTGAAGCTCAGACATAGCCGAACAGACTTTCGGCCTGGTTGGGCTGTGCTTGGCGCAGGACCCAAAGGAGGGGCAAATGGGGCTGAACGCCATGTCCACGGAGTTGCTTCAGCCCCTGATGCAATTCAGACTGCTCTGAATTACACTCAGGCAAAATACTCCTCCAGGGGATTGTAAGCAGGCCCTCCTCCTTGAGCACCCCTCCCAACAACAGCTTTGGCCCTGCAGTGGTCTGCTTCTTCTCGTGTCTCAGCCCTCCGACCAGGTCACATATCAGCTTTCTCCTTCTGGGGAAAACTCATAGACCAACCAATGCTAGTCCATGCACCTCATGTGAGGCCTTTAGTGCAACTAGGGGCTCACTACTTCTTACCCAGGGTATCAAGGGGTTTCTATAGTCCTTACCCCTTGTCAGGGGGTTTCTGCCCCACTTTCCTCAGCAGGCAGGGGATCCCAGGCCCTCCCTTTCCACTGGATTCTGGTCCAGAGACGCTTTAATAATTAGCCAATGCCTGACTATACAGACCTCTTACTGCCTCCCTGAGGCACTTCCTACCTTGCCCTGTTTGGGGCCTTTGCCACACAATCTTCCATGGCTCCTAGTGTGTCGATGGCTCCCTCTCCAAACCTCTTCCACTAGCTTAGTGCAGAGCTTCATGGCACTTTCTATCACCCAGGTGGTTCTGCTGCAGGAGACTTGTCTCCACTTCCCTGGCAGGGCAGTCCCTGACCCAGCAGGATCTTCCAGGGATCCACAGAGTCACTTCCAACCTCTGTCCTTCCCAAGTGCCCTGGGCTGCCTGCTGTAGGCCTGAGTTCCTCCACAGAGGCTCTGCCTGTCAGAAATCCAGATCTGCTCCCTGACTCCAGCCAGGTTTCCCCACACTGAGCAAGAGCCAGAGACCGGCTCACCTCCCTGGTCAGCCCTCAGCTGAGGTGAGTTCAGCCCTTTTATCTCCTCCCTCCAGGCTTGACACCTACTGCAGGTGTAGCAGGGCAAGGCTGATTGCACCCACAGACTTTCATTAACTCCTTCTGGCCCAGAATGGGGTTGGTACAGCCCATCCCTGGGGTATTCCTGTGGCTGAGGGTTTCTGGAGCATGACATGCCCTTTCCCCCCACCATGGCCCTGCCTCATCGCCTGTGGCCCCTCTGTGGCATGAGAGGGCTCTCCTTGGTAAGGAGATGTGTCAGCTGGCCACTTCGGTAATGCCTGAATTTGCTTTGCACTGCCAGAATGGAGCATCATCGTGTTAACGAGGCCAGGGTCTGGCTCTCTGCGCCTGACTTCCAGGTGCCTCGCCCTCTGTGCGGTCAGTTACAGCCATACAAAGGAAGAGTAAATCTCCCTTCTTGGCTGGGCGCATTTTACACTCCTTTTGCTTTTCTCCAGCCATCTGCAAAGGAGTCCCCAAGGGATGGGGTGGTAAAAGATCAGGCCTTGTATTTCACAGTGTCTGTCGAAGGGCACTCAGATCTGCCAGTTTACAGCCAGACTCTCAGTTCTCAACTGGTCCAACACCTTAGGCAGGCATGTAATATGCTTTGCAGCACCCCTAACCTGCTGGAACGTGTGAAATCTAAAGACAGAAGCTGCTAGAGAGCGAATCCCACACCTGCTGATAGCTCTCCAAGGATTATGCAACAACAGCAAAAGTCAGTGAGTCCGTTTAATTGCTATTTTTTAATTACTCTGTCCCAAATGGGATGAGACCTCCATTGCTCTAAGCACCATTCAAACATAGAGCGAAAGATAGTCCCTGCCCCCAAAGAATTCACAATCTACGTTAAAAAAAAAAAGAGGTAAAGCACCTTACCCCTGGTCACACAACAGGTAAGTAGCAGAGGCAGGACTTTAACCAGGGTTTCCCAACACCCAGCACATTACCCACTTGGTTGATCTACATTGCTCTAGGAGGCAAAAGAAGAATGAGGGGAAGAAATGGGAATGATTAGCTCCAGACCAGCCACTCAATCATAGGGGCCCAGGGAAGCTGTGAATGGATTGAGTGGGGAATGGTGGATGGGTTACAGAGCGAAAAAGGGAGAACAACACACAACCTGAAAATACAAGAGGCAAATGTGGATCACTATCTAACAACCCTTTGCTATTCACTCCACTAGCTGTTCCTCAGGACCATCTGGAAATTCCTCTGTGGCAATTCCTTTTTAACAGTTCTATAATAGCATCTTAATGTGTAATTTCTTAGAAGAATTAAAAGCAACGTTTTCCCTCTGCCAGCCCCATCTGTGGCCTAGCCCATGTGCAGCGCCTATGGGTGAGGCATGTGCAAAGGCTGGTGATATGAAGGCAAACCTGCACAACTGACAGCTTTGCAGAACACAACAAAACTTGTATTTTTAGTTTACAAATAGGTATTAAATTGCTTCTCTAATGGAAGTGTTTTGCCAAAAAATAAAAGGCCTAATCCATATTTTGAATATGAACAGCATATTCACAGGCAATGGGGCGAAAAGCTTGTTATAAGCACCAGCCTATCTCAGGGTAGGTCTACACTGCTCTAAAACACCCATCACTGGCACATGTCAACTGACTGGGGCTCCTGGGGGTAAGGCTGCGGGGCTATAAAATTGCAATGTTGATGTCCAGGGCTGGGCTAGAGCCCAGGCTCTGGGACCCTGCAAACCCAGGCTCTGTGGACTGATGTCCTTACGTGGATGCATGTCACACCAATGGCCTGGCACTCAGAGACATCATGTTCACTTCCCAGCTCGGTCACAGACTTCCTGGGTAACCTGAGCATGTCACGAAGGGTTTGTCTACATGGTAATTTAAGGTGTAACTGTAGCAATTTAATATAGCTAGCATGGGTAACAATGGCAGTGAAGGCACTGAGGCACGGATGTTAGCTTAGGCTAGCTGTCCAAATACAAGCCTGCAGTGGACCTTGGGGACCTATTCACACACCATAGCCCATACTGAGGTCCATTCTGCTGCATCTTCACTGCTCTTGTTACCCGTGCTAGCTAGATTAAAGCTGGAGTGAGTATGCCCACCCATGCTACAATTACACTTTCAATTGCAGTGTCGCCAAACCCTTATTCTCTCAGTGCTTTGATTCCCCTCTGCAAAATGTCTGTCTTGTCTATTTAGGCACTTTGAACCAGCTTCACATCAGCCCAGGATCATTCCATGTTCTAGGAATCCTCATCAGCCCCTTAGGGTTGGTTTAAAGTCTTTGTGTTGCTCTGGGACCTGTAGGGCGCAAGTATGTGGTCCAGAGTGACTAACTCTTTTTCAAAAGGACAAAGCATTTATTCCTTTAAAACCCCTTTAAAGTCCCTAAATGCTTTCCTAATTTTTCTTTTCCAAATCACAAAAAAATCATAGATTCTAAGGCAAGAAGGGACCATTGTGATCATCTAGTATGACCTCCTGTATAAGACAGCCCATAGAACTTCCCCCCAAAAATTCCTAGGGAAACATCCAATCTTGATTTAAAAATTGTCAACAATGGAGAATCTACCACAATGCTTGGTAAATTGTTCCAGTGGTGAATTACTCTCACGACTAAAGATGTACACCTTATTTCCAGTGTGAATTTCTTCAACTTCCACTCATTGGATCATGTTAGACCTTTCTCTGCTAGATAAAAGAAAGGCCCAGTATTAAATATTTGTTCCCCCTGTAGGTATTTACAGGCTGCAATCAAGTCAACCATTAACCTTTTCTTTGTTAAATTAAATAGATTGAACTTCTTGAGTCTATCACTATAAGGCATGTTTTCTAATTCTTTAATCACGAACCATGAGGCTCTTCTCTGAACCCACTCTACTTTAACAACATCTTTCTTGAAATATGGGCACCAGAACTAGACATAATATTCTAAGCAGCAGTTGCACCAGTGCCAAAGACAGAAGTAAAATAACCTCTCTATTCCTACTCAAGATTCCTCTGTTTATGATCCCAAGGATCACATTAGACCTTTGGCCACAGCATTGGGAGCCCATGTTCAACTGGTTATCCATCAAGAACCCTTTTTTTTTTCAGAGTCAATGCTCCCCAGGATAGAGCCCCATCTTGCAATATTGCCTACATTCTTTGTTCCAAGGTGTATGCATCTAGGTTTAACTATATTAAAAACACATATTGTTTGCTTGACCCCAGTTTACCAAGTGACCCAGATCTCCCTGCATTGGTGATCTGTGTTCTTCATTATTTACCACTCCCTCCATTTTTGTGTCATCTGCAAACTTTATCAGTGATGATTTCATGTTTTCTTCGAGGACATTGATAAAATATTTAAGACATATAGGGCCCTGTACAGAGACCTGCAGGATTCCACTAGAGCACACCTGATTGTCTGTTTACAATTACATTGAGACCTATCAGTTAGCCAGCTTTAAATTCATTTAATGTGTGCCATAGTAACTTCATATCTTTCAGTTTTTTTAATCAAAATTTCATGCAGTGCTAAGTGAAATGCCTTACAGAGACATAAGTATATTACATCAACACTGTTACGTTTATTAACCAAACTTGTAACTCATGAAAAAATCAAGTTAGTTTGATAGTATCTATCTGTCATATACCCACATTGATTGGCATTAAGTATATTACCGTCCTTTAGTTCTTTATTAATTGAGTCCCGTTTCAGCCATTCCATTATCTTGCCAAGGATCGATGTCAAACTGACAGGCCTATAATTACCCCAGTCATCCCATTTACCCTTTTAAATATTGGAATAACATTAGCTTTCTTCCAGTCTTCTGGAACTTCCCCTGTGCACCAAGACTTATTGAAAATCAACATTAACCTCCTCACACAGCTTTTTATAAACTCTTGGATGAAAGTTATCCAGACCTCCTGATTTAAAGATGTCTAACTTCAGTGGATGTTGTTTAACATCGTCCTAAGGTACTAGTGGAATGAAACGAGTATTATCTCATACAATGAGACTACATCATCTGCTTTTTGGTTCCCCACCAATACGTCTTTTCTGCATTATTATTGAAAATTCCACCATTTCCATTTAGTAATGGACAAAACCCATTATCAGGATTCTCTTTGTTTCTAACAAACTTAAAAATCTCCCTCTTATTGTCTTTCACACTGCCGGCCACAGATTTCTCCTTTTGTCCTTTTGATAAGGGAAGCATTTTTCTATAATTCCCTAGCTTCTGATTTATGTTCATTACCATCAATTTCCCCTTTCTCCATTTGTTATAGATTATTTTATTATTTTTATATCTGTCTGTACTTCCCCAATAAACCACGTGTTTTTTTTTTAACTAATACAGACTTCTTCTTTGTGGGAGTGTGGCTTTTGAGGCATTTAATAATGTGTTCTTAAACAATTCCCAATTATTCACACTTTTCTGATTAAATTCTTCCTTCCAGCTGATTTACCAGTAATTGTTTTCAGCTTTGGGAAATTTTCCCTATTAAAGCACAAAGTATGTATATCACTGGTTTGGACTTTATTCTATTTGCACATTATAAATGTGATCAAGTAATGATCACTTGTATCTAAGCTACCAGTAATTTTTAATGCTGTGATCACTTCCTCTTTATCTGTAAGGACAAAGTCTAATATAGATTTCCCCCGTGCTGTGCAAATTGAAGTCCCCCATGATCATGTAACCTTTTTCCCCTACACATTATCAATAGATGTGTAAGGAGCCAGTCCTCATGTTCCCTAGTGTTATCTGGTGGTCTGTAACAGACACCAACTAAAATCACATCTGTGCTTTATCTGTTAGTACATTGATCCATAAGCATTCGAAATTATTTTCTTCCACATCACCAGTGACTCAGAAATTGGTAATGCCCTTTTAATGCCAGAGTACCATTCCCCATCCCCTTTTGCTCACCTGATCCTTCATGCATAGGTTATAACAATTGATTTTAATACCCCTATCACGGGAATCCTCCAACTAGATTTCAGGAACACTAATTAGATCATTTTTTTTCTCATAAATGAGCAATTCCAATTCCTCTTGTTTGTTACCCAGGCTCCAAGCACTGGCACATAGGAAATCAAAGAATTTCTTCTTTTCATGTTCCTAGATTAATTTTGTTCTCAATGTCTTGATTCTGTACTGAATGCTCATGTCTTCCCTCTTTCTACCCTCCCTTTTAGTTACTAGTTTAACCACCTCCTGACTATGCAAGCCAGCTGGCCCCCAAAGGGATCGGTTCCCCTTCTGTTAAGGGGAAAGCCATCCCAATTATGCTGCCCTCTTTCCCCATAGAAAGTGGACCAAAGTTCTACAAAACCAAAAGCCTACATCCTACACCACTTACCTAGCCAGTGGTTAACTTCCAGAATCTTCTGCCTTCTGTCTTCATTCACTTGTGGACCAGGAAGGATCTCAGAGAAGATCTCTTGGACATTCTTCTTCTTTTGCATACTTCCAAGGCCCCAGAAGTTATCTAATATCTGAGATATCCTGCAGTGCAGTGTCATTAGTGCTGATAAGAAGCATCACGAATGGATCCTTGCCCATTGACTTAAACAGCCTATCCTGTGTCATAGTGGCATCTTGTTTCTGGGCTCCAGGAAGACAACACACAGTCCTATTGTTGGCTTGTCCCTTGCAGAATGTTCTTTCAATTCTTCTGAGTATTGAATCCTTAAACAGAATTGCCTGTCTTCCTTGGACAGTGGAGAACTCTTTGAGGACAAACTTGATTTTCTTATAGGTTGGGCAGAGCTGCCATCTATAAATGTGTCCATATATTTGTCCTTTCCCTGGGACCAGCTGGATCTTAAGAGGTATCTTTTTCAGTTTCCATATTGAGGACCTGGTATTGATTGAAACTTCAAGAAGTAACAAATAGGAGGGCAGTGTCCACACGTCAATCTCATTTTCAAGATGTCGTCCACATTATGGAGAAGTCTGAGCACCTCTGAACTAAGCATGTATGTCATCTGTGCAGATACTTCTTTACAAAGGCATTGCATACAGCACCTGGGAATGATGTTTCAGCACCCAAGATGAGCATACTTCCCTGGAGAGCTATGGTCTGGAGAGCTATAAAGATCCATGTGTAGAGTTCACCCTAATATCAATGCAAGTTGAACTACAAATAGGAATAAAGGGGTGGTTTGTGGTCCATCTATGCTATTTCTGTTAAATTTTCCAGGATGTTCTGTCTCAATGCTGGACTCCTGTACAAATGAGAAGATCTGTTGGAAATATTTCTATAAAGACTTTGAGCTTAATTAATTCTCTGTGCGCCCCATCTCTCCACTGACCAGGTACCATCTGGGGACTGCTGAAGTGCTCTGAGCATGCCCAATATTCCTCTGGCATTCCCCCTACAGTAGGGGCTAAGAAAGGGGGTGGATACCTCCCGCTATGCCAGCTCTCTGGGATATGTTCAACACCAGCTACATGGCCTCTTCACACAAAGGGATAGTAGTGGGCTGAGAACTAATTCTCCTTGATTCACCACTGCTTTGCATCCAAGCAAAGTGAATGCAGTTGGTTTAAAATAGTGCCATACCAGCAAGTGTTATCGACTATACAAGGAACAAAGCAGTGGAGAATCAGGCTCGTTGTTTTCAGTCTGTTTCAGATCTGGGTGTTGTACATTTTTTCGCTTTGAATCATTTGCCCGGTTAGCAATTACAGTAAATGAAAGTTATTGATTTTGATGGAGATGCTTTTCACTGTTGCAAAGTTCTGACTCTTACATGTCTCAACAAAAGATATTGGCAATTACATACATCAGAGTTCAGGTACAATGTCATAAATAAATCTCCTGAAACATAGTTTCACTAATTTCTCTGGCAAGGACTTTCTGCTTTCAGAGTTCATTCCTAACCGTTCTATCTAATTAAATGTATTGATTGCTTCAGAGTATAGTTGTGTCAGGAATGGGAATGCCATCTACCTTATTCTTTCTGCAAGTGCCGAGAGCAGTTGGTTCTCAGAAATAGAATTACCCTTTTAATTACTGACATAGAAGTTAGGTCAGGTGTTGCCCAGGGATGTGAGTTAGCTGGACAGGAACTGCTTTCTCAGTGATCAGTATTCTTAGGGCTTTGTGGAAGTGCATGATGAACTGTTGCCACCATTTTCCTAGATTCCAGGATGCATTCCTGTGTCTCACCATGGTCTCATCTTCCCCCGCCGTTCTCTTCTTTCATAGAATCATAGAATATCAGGGTTGGAAGGGACCTCAGGAGGTCATCTAGTCCAAACCCCTGCTCAAAGCAGGACCAATCCCCAACTCCATCTACCAAAGAATAGCACCACTGCTAACACTCTCTATCTGCAGCGTAGCTGGCCCCTGCACAGGAGCAAAGGGGATGAGAGAGCCATTGTACCCTCTCCTTGCCTTGCGCACTTGTACTAAGTCAGGCAAAATGTTGCCCTACATCACTGTTCTCCTGTGTTCCTCTGTCCACTTACTACACCCACTGATTAGCTCTTGCCCTGTACTTAGATTGGTATGTGTTTGTACGGCACCCCGCACAACGGGGCCCTGATCTGGAACTGGGGTCTCCAGTGCTGTTCTACAGTACCAATAATGGTAAAGGGATCTGGGGACACTGATGTTGCCCTTCTTGTCATGCACATTCACTCCTCTAATCTTCTTCCTCCTTGCTGCAACTTTTTTTTCCTTCTCCCATAAAGGATCGTCTCTGTTATTACTTCACCTTGTCACTGAACCTTTCCCCCGATTTGCTATGATTTTTTTTAACTGATTTAACAGCAGATCGAGGGACGTGATCGTTCCCCTCTATTCGACATTGGTGAGGCCTCGTCTGGAGTTCTGTGTCCAGTTTGGGGCCCCGCACTACAAGAAGGATGTGGAGAAATTGGAGAGAGTCCAGCAGAGGGCAACAAAAATGATTAGGGGGCTGGAACACATGACTTATGAGGAAAAGCGAGGGAACTGGGATTGTTTAGTCTGCGGAAGAGAAGAATGAGGGGGGATTTGATAGCTGCTTTCAACTACCTGAAAGGGGGTTCCAAAGAGGATGGATCTAGACTGTTCTCAGTGGTAGCGGATGACAGAACGAGGAGTAATGGTCTCAAGTTGCAGTGGGGTAGGTTTAGGCTGGATATTAGGAAAAACTTTTTCACTAGGAGGGTGGTGAAACACTGGAATGCGTTACCTAGGGAGGTGGTGGAATCCCCTTCCTTAGAAGTTTTTACGGTCAGGCTTGACAAAGCCCTGGCTGGGATGATTTAGTTGGGGATTGGTCCTGCTTTGAGCAGGGGGTTGGACTAGATGACCTCCAGAGGTCCCTTCCAACCCTGATATTCTATGATTCTATGATTTTCTTTTGCTTTGCCTTAGGAACCTGTAGCTTTAATGGCTGAAGTGTTAACGTTATCTGGTAATGGGGCCAGTCACAGGGTGACTGGCCCCTTTAAGGGGTAATGGGACACCTGTGCTGTAATTAACTGCATCCCAGCCTGTGGGGTGGGACTGATGGAGTCAGGAGCTAGCATGATGAACAGCTGGGCCTCAGAATAAACAGGTGTAATAGAGAAGCAGGTGAGGCTTCTGTGGGAGGCCCTGAGGTAGGGGCTGCAGGAGGCAGAGCAGTACCTAGGAGAAGCAGCCAGATTCCCTGGAGGGGGGATGCAGTAGGAACTTGCTAGGAAGAAAGGCCTCCAGGGGAAAAGCCGTGGGAGGCAGTGCACAGCTAAAGAAGCAAAGGAAAACTCTGCAGGGCCCAAGAGTAGGGGCAAAAAGCAGGGAAGTGCAGTGATTGATAGACTGTGAGAGGGACTCCAGGGGAAGCAGACTGGGGAATGAAGAACAGCAAAGATGGAAAATGCAGCTTCTGTCTCTAGTTGACTTTCACTTGCAACCTCATTGCTGGAAAAACACAGGCACAGCAAAGTCTTATCAGCCACTCCAAGACCTGGCAAATGTGAACCAGCACTGGGCTGCTTAGGCTATTGCTTTTAGCTGTCTGGTCACAGGCTTACAGTAGTATTGCAAAATCTAGTCTTCGCCAGCTGAGCCAGAGTCTTACTAGATACAAGGGAAAAGGAGAGATAGGAAAGAGAAGAAATAAGGTGCGGAAGGGAAAATACACCTAGGGGCATGGTGGAGAGGCAAAGTCTGACATCACAAATGATGTTTGGGATTTAGCTGGAGCCAGTGGAGATGACTATGTGATCAGGATCTCTCCCTCCCACGGGTCTGGCCAGGACATCTCTCAGGATCAGAATGAAGAAGGCACAATGGTTGCATTTGGACCCAGCAGAGAAGGAGATAGAAACACAGATGTGTGCTGGGCTGGTTTGATGATTTCAGCTGCAAAACTGAAATGAACATGAAAGTGAGGCTTTGTAATGTGGCAGTGGAGCTGCTCAAATATTTAAAGAGACAGAACATCACATTCCTCCACCCTGCTTTAAAAAAAAATCTCAGATGTATACACATTATCGTTTACACGGCTAACATGAAATACTATCTAACCTAAGAGCTGTGGGTGGACTACTGCAGATCTTAAATGGCAAAAGATTTTTCTGCCCTGGAACAGCAACTAAACAATTGATAAACTCAGGCACACAATTGGTTTTCACAGTCTCTTGGGACAATATGGTGATGGTGTGGGCTGAACAACAGGAACAGTCAATGGCAAGGAATCAGCTGGATTTGGTATCTTAGGCATTTTTTGAAAATATTACTTCTCGTATTTTCCTGCTTTGATTTTTTCCTGCAAGAATCTACTAAAGAAGGGTGACTGGAACCTTTACTTATTTTGGAAGTTAGAATTAGGTTGGTTTGTTTTTCCGGTGCTGGTAATTACTAAAAGCATCACTTGTGATGGTGCCCCCCATAAGGCTTTATGGAAATATGTTTATGAATATACATGACATAACTGGAATATGTTCTATGCTACATATGCCATGTAACATATCTATATAAAGGTTATAATCTACTGAATCTATTAATCCTATTTGTATGCATGTATCATTTTTGTATTCGAAGTTATGAATATTGGCCATGTACTGGGTTGATTTCTAAATAACCTTAGTAGAGCATTTGGTCAGTTCCTGGAGAAAGGAATTTGCAAAGTTAAGTGCCCAGTCAAGAAGCACTTAAAGAACAACGTATCTTGGAAGGCTCCAATCCACAGAAGAAGTCTTCCTGGAGACAGTCCAGATGACAGGTGGGCAATGGCTTCTGCCTGGTAAGAAACTGTGAGTCATGCGTGGACCTGTGACTGGCCCAGGTGACTCCAGAACTCCATCTTGGAGTTGGACTTTGCATAGGGGAGAGGAGCAGGTCTCCACCCACAAGAGAAAGTCTATTTAAGCCCTTGGGAGACCCTTCCATTTTGTCTTCAGCGGGCTAAGGAGATAGCCTTTCCACCCCCAAGGATACCTGAAAGAAACTGGAACAAAAGACAGTAACTACAGGGGGTGTGAGTGATTGCTGGACCTGGACTAGAAAGAGATTAGTCTGTAAAAGGAAGCTTACTTGAACTGGGGAGGTTTTGTCTGTATTCAGTTTGATTAGACATAGCCTTGCGTGTTTTATTTTATTTTGCTTGGTAATTCACTTTGGTCTGTCTGTTACTACTTGGAACCACTTAAATCCTACTTTCTGTATTTAATAAAATCACTTTTTCTTATTAATTAACCCAGAGTATGTATTAATACCAGGGGGGGGGTAACAGCTGTGCATCTCTCTCTATCTGTGTTATAGAGGATGAACAATTTATGAGTTTACCCTGTATAAGCTTTATACAGGGTAAAACAGATTTATTCAGGGCTTGGACCCCATTGGGAGTTGGGCATCTGAGTGTCAAGGACAGGAACACTTCTGTAAGCTGCTTTCAGTTAAGCCTACAGTTGTTAGGGGACATGGATCAGACCTGGGTCTGGGTTTGCAGCAGGCTAGCGGGTCTGGCTCAAACCAGCAGGGCACTAAAGTCCTAAGCTGTTAGGGCAGGAAAGCAGGGCAGAAGTATTCTTGGCACATCAGATTGTAGCTGCCAGGGGGTTTCTGTGATCCAACCCGTCACATCACTAAAAGCTTGTGTTTGGTTCTTTGGGATCAAGAACACTGAACATAGCAATCAACAGCAGATAGATTAACAGCAAAGACTGAAGTCTGAGTTAAGGTGATAATGATAGTTTTGGAAGGAAAAAGAAACTGGACAAATTTATGAGAAGTGTGTTATGATGTGAGAAATATTTTTGTGAATTAGGCCTGATGTTTCCTAACTCACAAGTGGTGAAGAGATTCAGCATGAGCATGGCTCTGAAAAGAGAATTTGATTTTGGATAGCATCTAGTACTTGAAATATAGCTTGTATGAGCTGTGAATGTGTTTATTGAGAGAATACATAGTTGTGTTCAGTTTGAGTTTTATTGGCTTTCATTTGTTGTGACCTTTATAGCTTACTTAGAGTTTTAGCATTGTGAGTAGAGCTGGGTGATTTTTTTCCCAGTCAAAATGTTGATGTTTAGATGGGGGAAAAAAAACCCAAATATTTCCGTGGAAAACAGACAATTTTTATAAAACCCAATTTCCATCAATAAACCATTTTAGCAACAAAATGTCAACAAAATATCAACTAATGATGGTAAAGTGCCCAGATAATATATTAATGCGATCTATGTAAGTACACAGAGAGATGGTTCTTCTACAACTCCCCACTTATAGAACAATCATAAAAGAAGCCCTCACTGGGGAATGTGGAGTCCTGGACACAAATAAGCAGATTTCAGTAAGGATATATTCCCATTTAAAGCGAAATGTTAGTGTAGAAAGTTAGAGGTTAAAACTGCTGTTGGAGCCAAGGATAATCAAATATTTCGCATCAGAAATACACATAATTATGTGTGGCTGTAAAATCATCTGGCTGATGTTTCTATGTTTAGTGGTTACCTTTCTTAGAGAAGAACAACAGAACAGACTGTAAGCCATTTCATACTAAAGTTCCTGATCATTCAAACATTATAACCTGGGAGATTAAAGATCCTATCATTAAAGATAACTGTAATATTGGGGGGCGGGGGGCTGAGATTGAAAATGTGCATAAAAGCAATACAGAATCTGGATGCTCTGCTTTTAATTGTCTCCTCATTTGTATGGGCTAATTCTTCATATCCATGGGTTTTAAATACCTTTCAGAATTGTAAGATTTGTAGCTACCATTGTAACTTGTTTAATTGTAAAGTGTCCTTAAATTTAGATCATCTCTCACCCTTAAAGATTTTCCCTTAAATCCAAAATTGTACATTTGCAGCTCAACACCAGGAGGCTGTATTTTTATATTCTGAACTGCTCTGATGCCAAAGTATGCAGCTGATTTAATGGCTGGTTTTGCAGGATAGAAAAATACCAATAATTCTCATCCAGCAGGAAATCAACAGCTCCTTTTTGGGTTTTTTTGTTTTTTGGTTTTTTTTACAAATGAGATTTCTATAGCTCTGTCAAACATGCCATATTGTGCAAAGCAAAGGAAATTTCATAGATTCATAGACTCATAGATATTAAGGTCAGAAGGGACCATTATGATCGTCTAGTCTGACCTCCTGCACAACGCAGGCCACGGAATCTCACCCACCCACTCCTGCAATAAACCTCTCACTTATGTCTGAGCCATTGAAGTCCTCACATCGTGAGTTAAAGACTTCACGGTGTTTGGTTCTTCTCTTCAGAGAGGAAAGCTCAAAACACTTTTCCTGTCAACCAAAATGCCCAATAAAAAGCATAAGGGAAAAAAAAATTGAACTCCCAAGTCACTTAGAAGCCTAGATCCCTTTGATGATCAATAGGACTTAAGCTAGTAAGAGCCAAAATCTCTTCTGATAACAGGACTTAGGTACTTTAAAACCATTTACCTTATTTGTATTTATCGAGCATTTGGTTTTACCCAATGTGCACAGGTTTGCTGAGATTTTCAAAGAAGCCCAAGGGGTTTGGGCTCCCAAATCCCAATGAAAACTGAGTCTCTAACTCCCTTCAGGTTCTTTGAAAATCCCAGTCTAAATCATTCATAGGCAAAGAGACAGCTATCACAGTTACAACAGCTGCATCTTTTAAATCAAAGATGTATGGACAGTCCTTTGGAAGTTCACGATCGAGTGTTCCTCCCAAGAATTCAGCTGCCCTGCACATTTTAACCTGGCACATCAGCTGCCTTAGCCAAAGGTCAGTGCATGGAGAACGTGCCGGTTTCTGGAATGAATAGGGTGCTCGCTTGCAGTTAGACAACCCAGATGCTTTGCCAGGTGACAGCTTCAGAGACCAGTAATGTACAGGCCGTATTATGAAGTCAGTGAGATGAGGCTTTGCCACAGAAAAATGTGGATAATATCTTGCCAGCTTTTTATGTGGTTATCTCAACAGTCCAGTGCACTATTTAGATTGAACAGCTGTCATAAATAGAAAGGGAAGGGTAAACACCTTTAAATCCCTCCTGGCCAGAGGAAAAAACCCTTTCACCTGTAAAGGGTTAAGAAGCTAGGATAACCTCGATGGTACCTGACCAAAATGACCAATGAGGAGACAAGATACTTTCAAAGCTGAAGGGGGGGAAACAAAGGGTTCTCTCTGTCGGTGTGTGTTGGTTTTTGCCGGGACCAGAACAGGAATCCAGGTCAGAACTCCTGTAAAGAGTTAGTAAGCAATCTAGTTAGATATGTGTTAGATTCTGTTTTGTTTAAATGGCTGATAAAATAAGTTGTGCTGAATGGAATGTATATTCCGGTTTTTGTGTCTTTTTGTAACTTAAGGTTTTGCCTAGAGGGATTCTCTGTGTTTTGAATCTAATTACCCTGCAAGGTATTTACCATCCTGATTTTACAGGGGTGATTCTTTTACTTTTTCTTCAATTAAAATTCTTCTTTTAAGAACCTGATTGCTTTTTCCTTGTTCTTAAGATCCAAGGGTTTGGGTCTGTGTTCACCTATGCAAATTGGTGAGGATTTTTATCAAGCCTTCCCCAGGAAAGGGGGTGTAGGGCTTGGGGGGAGTTTTGGGGGAAAGACGTTTCCAAGTGGGCTCTTTCCCAGTTATATTTGTTAGACGCTTGGTGGTGGCAGCAATAAAGTCCAGGGACAAAAGGTAAAATAGTTTGTACCTTGAGGAAGTTTTAACCTAAGATGGTAAGAATAAGCTTAGGGGGGTTTTCATGCAGGTCCCCTCGTCTGTGCCCTAGAGTTCAGAATGGGGAAGGAACCCTGACCAGCTATCTAACCATTCAACAGGCATCTCATCCAAATGTGATTTTTTTCATGCACCTCATTTTTCGCGCCCCCCCCCCCCCCGCACTGCCAATTTTATTTAAAGTTTCATGTAAGGTAAAAAGTAGGATTAGTGGTGTAGTAAGAGGCCCCCATTCCCCACTGCCTTGCCCCTTGGACAGTCATCTACCCCTGTACTGAGTGAAAAATGGAACCAGATCAAAATTCTACATTCACATTCACTAGGGAAGCTGTTTGCACCACTTTGCAGTTGCTTGGATGGTTCTGCAGATTTCATTGACTTCCATGTGATACCTAGCAACCTAGGAGGTGGGAATAGAGATGATGTGACACCAACTTCCCAGCTCACCTCCTCCACCCTTGGGAAAGGCCAGAGGCCAGTTCAGCCCCCGGTGTAATTTAGATCAGGGTTTCTCAGCCCAGGGGTTCTGGCCCAAAATTGGGTCACCAGAATGTTTGAAAGACTCACGTGGCAGCTGCTGTGGCTCCTGTCCCATGGGGCTGGCTGGGCTTGCCTCCCTTCTTCAGGCACTGCAACTTCTGGTTTCCCAGCACCACTCAGGTTTGGCCCAGCCCTCAGGATGACACAGGGCTGTAAGGAGGGCAGGGTAAGTGGGGCAGCTGCCCAGGGCACAAAGCCATGGGGGTGGAAAAATGGGGAAGCAGAAATCTAGGGGGGGGCATGTGACCTTGCATATCCCCCCAGGCTGCCTCAATTTTCCGTCCCTGCTGCTTTGTTCCCTGGTTATGGCCCTGGGTGCTGCAATCCCAGAGCATGTGGTGATATACTTTGCTTCTTATCTTATATCGTGTGTTACTTTGGGCAATACAAAGAGTTTTATCTTTATTTTCCATGTAACCATTTCTGACTTCTATGCCTCATTGCTTATACTCACTTAAGATCTCTCTTTTTGTAGTTAATAAAAATTGTTTTATTGCTTCATCTAAACCAGTGTGTCAAAGTTGAAGTGTCTGGGTAACTCCATTTAAGGTGACAAGTTGTGTGTATATATTCCCTAAAAGGAATAATGGACTTAATATATTTGATCTGCCCAGGAGAGGACTGGGCAAAACAAGACATAAATTTCTGGGGGAAAATCCAGGACTGGGAGTGTGATGGGGTCACGCTGCAGTATAACCAAGGCTGGTAAAAGCCAGAGTGTAACCCATGTGTAGCTGTCAGGGACTCTGACACAGACACTCAGGGTGTGAACTGCCTACTGGAAGGCTGTTTGTGAATGGCCTGGGGAGCTACTTCAGCAAGGGCATTGTAAGGCACCCAAGGTTGCAGGGTAGAGGTGACACAGCCCCTCACTGGTCTGGATTGCACCCTGATATGTCACAGCACCTCTTCTCTTTCCTTACACAAGTGAGAGGGTGGAAAACATACATTTGTAAACCATAGAAGAATCAAAGCTTTCTGGTTCAGAAAGGGGTTTCCATCAAGGATAGGATAGGCTAGGGCTTGAGTTGAATCTTTGTCCAGATCCTAAACTTTCTTGCCCTTCTTTTAGTTCTGACAAAAGTTTGAGGGGCAGATTCAACAATGCTTTGTGACATTCCACTGTCACAAAGTAGCTGTAAACTCATCTTAACTATCCAAATTCAAAGGACTTAGGGCTGCTTTGCATCACTGGAATGAAATCCTGGCCTCATTACACCTGTAGAGCAGAGCACCCCATAGCACACTGGTTAGGACACTTTTGGAGGGGTGGCATCTCCTCTTCCTCCTCCTCCTGGCTCTTTTGTGAATCCAGCCTTTTAAAAATGCCCAGAAACAAAGTGTTTCAGGTTGGTTGATGTGTTTTGTTTGACACGGGATGGACTTTTTCAATTCACTGACATTTTTTTGTGAATTCTTGGATACAGTTGGACCCGTTGATTTTTCAGAGCAAAGAGCAAACCAAAGAATCAGTTATTCACCAAGCTCTATTACGGAAACTTTGCTGATTTACACTTCTGGGGATCTAATGGAGTTAGAGTGATTTGGCTGAGGAATTGACCTAAAAATGAGAAAATTGCCTTATTACAAGGCACCTTTCTCAATCAACCAAATTTAATTAGTTTCTTGAATAATGTCCTTAGACAGGTGTCAATGCACTTGTCTTTCTGTATTTTCTCCCACCAAAACCAGTGAAATGCTAGGTATGATCACACAAACAAAAATAATGTATTTAATTATAAGTGTTTGCCGTGTAGATTTATGAAATGATGTTTAATGCCCACATACCATCCTCCTGACACCCAGCCTTTGTTTTGACAAAGCTGGTAGTCATGCACACCATAGATGAATGCACCTGTGGGCATGTTGCCTTGGAAACATTCACTGCTAGCTAATATTGTTATAATTGTCAAGAAAATATAGGTTTTTACCAGTGACTCGGAGAATGCTTCTATTTCACACCCATACTTTTCATTTGCATTCTTTGGAGGATTATTTCTGCCTCCCCCTGCATTTTTATGACAAGATTATTTCTCTCTCCCCCTGCATTTTGTTTTATTGTTAAAAATGCCATTGTGTCAGCAGTGATGCTGTGCAAACACCCTGAGCTCTCTGTGTTTGTCAAGAAGGTTTTAAAAAAAGATTTTGAAAGAAGGGTGTCAAGGTTCCTTCCCCACTCTGAACTCTAGGGTACAGATGTGGGGACCTGCATGAAAGACCCCCTAAGCTTATTCTTACCAGCTTAGGTTAAAAACTTCCTCAAGGTACAAACTTTGCCTTGTCCTTGAACCCTATGCTGCCACCACCAAGCGTGTTAAACAAAGAACAGGGAAAGAGCCCACTTGGAGACGTCTTCCCCCAAATTATCCCCCCAAGCCTTACACCCCCTTTCCTGGGGAAGGCTTGATAAAAATCCTCACCAATTTGCATAGGTGAACACAGACCCAAATGCTTGGATCTTAAGAACAATGAAAAAAACAATCAGTTTCTTAAAAGAAGACTTTTAAGTAAAGAAAAAAGTAAAAGAATCACTTCTGTAGAAATCAGGATGGTAAATACCCTACAGGGTAATCAGATTCAAAACATAGAGAATCCCTCTAGGCAAAACCTTAAGTTACAAAAAGACACAAAAACAGGAATATACATTCCATTCAGCACAGCCATTTTACCAGCCATTAAACAAAAGAAATCTAATGCATTTCTAGCTAGATTGCTTACTAACTTTTTACAGGAGTTCTGACCTGCATTCCTGATCTGTTCCCGGCAAAAGCATCACACAGACAGACAGACCCTTTGTTCCACCCCTCCAGCTTTGAAAGTATCTTGTCTCCTCATTGGTCATTTTGGTCAGGTGCCAACGAGGTTATCTTAGCTTCTTAACCCTTTACAGGTGAAAGGGTTTTGCCTCTGTTCAGGAGGGATTTTATAGCACTGTGGACAGAAAGGTGGTTACCCTTCCCTTTATATTTATGACAAGGGGTATTAAGATTCTGCCAGTTGCCAAGCATACGTCAACCACATTTTATTCTGTGCACAGCTATAAGCCTGAAATGCAACTCTGGTGTAGGTAGTTGGCACAAGTCCTGCCGAACAACCTTACTTAGACTGTAATCTCTCCAGGGCAGGGACTCTCCTTTTGTGATGTGTTTGGGCAGTGCATAACCTAACGGGGTCACCGACTGCAGTCCAGAGTTAATATTGTAATACAAAAAATAATAATAACCTGTTCTGCTGGCTGCTACTAAAGCACCCACATCCTTTATATGCAGCATAAGGGCTCTCCATACGAGGCCCTCATAATACTCCGGCACGGAAGATACCAATGGCAAGGTGGCCTGTGGGTAGCAACAGGAAAAGAGTGTCAGAATTTGTACTCATGCAGATCTAGTGGCCCCAACATAGCGTGAAAAGAGTCTGCGGTTGCTACTCTGGCCCATATGCTGTAAACAGACTTCATTGCAGCCCTAAGCCCTTACGTGAGCCAAATCCTGTGAATTTTCAAGCATATAAGTACCTTACGCTGATGTCAACACAACTATTCATGTGTGAGGAGAGATACTCACATGCTTCCCTTTTCGCAGAAGCAGAGCGAGTGCTGGAGGTGGGACAGCAGCACAGAGATTTGTTGGACGGGGGAGGCGTCTTTCATCATTGGAGCCAGACATTTTGATTCAGTGCTTACGATTGATCAGACCGCAAAATAAACAGAGCAATATTTTGGCCCAGTGCAGCCTCCATATTTTTCCTAGGCTATTCACAGCAAGCAAAAGTAGAATTTATTTGGAGTATAAACCTAACTTAGCAGAAGTGTGCAAGTGAAAGATTATGTGTGACTCGGATCATCAACAAGAGAAGAAAATATTGTTTGCACCATTAAGCTGTGGCAGAAGTACATGTATTATCGTGAAAGCAAAGCAACCAAAGATTCTAAAATACAACTCTGTGCTGCTGAGTTGAAACTGCAGTAAATCTAGGGTAGCCATGGTAACAACACAGCAAGTTGTGCCTCTCCCATACACTTTGTTGTAAAACATACTGGCCTTTTTTTATCTGGTTTGGGAAGTCTCAGGCTCTACAGGAGTAGAGCTGGGCCAACATTTTTCAGCTAATAGTTTATGTCCACTCCTAGTAATTCATAAAGATGATGAATAGTCACAGAGCCAGGGGAAAAGGGTGAGGAAGATAATGCCTGGTGGTTAGGGCATTGGTGTCCTAAGATCAAAACCCTGCGCCAATGACTATTTAGTTGCTTATAAAAAAGCAGAACAGCTTCAACAGGAAAAATTGAGAAAATTCCTCCCCAGAATATTCCCATAATCCAGGCTGCAAATTTAAATCCCTTTTCCATATCAGGTGGCAGGGATGGAACTGAATCTGGGTCTCCTGCATCCCAGGAGAGGCCTCTGTTGGCATAAGGTACCGGTCACTTTGTCAGTAGATGCTGCATTAGGACTACCTTACAGGATGTGCATTAGTTTGCTTTTCGCCTGGCACATGTTCATTGTTCTGTCACATTGGAACTTTGACTGTGGTTTCATGGAGAACTCGTACTTTCCCAAAGTCTCATGTAGATCAATACTATGCTGACATCTTGACATGACCAGAAAATGAACAAACAATGACCTGTCTGAGGTTAGCTCTGTAATAATCCCTGACGCCTTCATTCTGACTTTCTTCTGTGCATTTGAGCACAGCTTCAGTTTGTTCTTCTTGATTAGAGCCCATAGACTGAGAGAGCTTTGGATAACTCTTTGGGTGTTGCAGGCTTCATACAAGTCCTGACTCAAAGGATCCATTTGATCGATAACTTTAGCTATCTCATCACTGAAAACTGCTTTCATCATGATATTGATTAGCTCCAGTCAGTCATGTGAATAGGTTCCTAGTACAAGTAAGCTCAATCTGTAGTTTTAAAATTGCCCCTTCTTGGCATGCTTAATATTTCATTCAAAATTCAGCGGAGTTCTGGGGTTGTCCAAAAACCAACCAACCAAAAAAAAAAAAAACAGCTGAGGGCATTCGGATGCTGTCGCATGCCCACCAAGCCCAACCACCCATCTTCCAATGGCTTTCATTGCTCTGTTATCATGTCATAAGGCTTTGCCTCAACCAAGTGCACACAACGGAACTGGTGACCCTTTAACAACCCAATTTCCTTTTTGAAATTCCTCCCATATATCAGGGTCAAACTTCTCTATGTCTCTTATTTCAGCGTGGTACCAGGAATCAACACAGAACAGCTGGTTAAATCTAAAGTAAAAAAGTTTTTCATGAAGTCTTCCCATGCTGCGAGTATTTCATAAAGTCTTCCCATGCTGTGATTGTGATTTCTAATTAGCAGTCCTGACTGTATAAAGAGCAGCAGAGACTCAACTATCTTCATGTATTGCCTCACCATCCTGAAAGCTGGCTTTGGTGCTGAGTCAAACTCATCAAATTGTTTGTTCCTTTCTGTGATACTGCAGCTCTCCGTCATGTACAATAGGTCACTGAGAGTAGGATGTACACTGGATGTTTGTACGCCCATGCAAGGAGGGTTACAAAATGGGTAACGAAATGGAGGACTAGAACAACTGGTGCAGGAAGTGAAACCAGATATTATAGGAAAAACAGAAACTTGGTGGAATAGTAGTCATGACTGAAGGGCATGTGCTGTTCCGGAAAGACAGAAATAAAGGTAAGGGTGGTGGAATAGCATTCTACATTAATGATGAGGGTTAGAAGTAATGGAATGGATAAGACAAAGTCTGTTTGGGCCAAAATCACTCTGGGGAAGAAAACTACTAGACGTTCCCCTGGGACAGTGCTTGTGGTATGCTACAGACCCCCTGGATCTAATCTGGATATGGATAGAGACCTCTTCAATATTTGTAATGAATTAAATAGTAGTGGGAATTGTGTGATTATGGGAGACGTTCACTTCCCAGATAGAGATTGGAGGACAAGTACTACTAAAAATAGTAGGGCCCAGATTTTTCCGAATGTGATAGCTGACAGATTTCTTCAGCAAATAGTTGCTGAACCAACAAGAGCTGATGCCATTTTAGATTTGGTATTGGTAAGTAGTGAGGACCTCATAGAAGAACAGGTGGTAGGGGATAGTCTTGGTTCGAGTGATCATGAACTAATTCAATTTAAATTAAATAGAAGGATAAACAAAAATAGATCTGCAACTAGGGTCCTTGATTTCAAAAGGGCTAACTTTAAATAAATAAGGGAAATAGTTAGGGAAGTGAACTAGACTGAAGAACTCGGGGATCTGAACGTGGAGCAGGCTTGGAATTACGTAAATCAAAGTTGCAGAATCTATCTGAAGCTTGCATCCCAAGGAAGGGGGGAAATCCTATAGAAGTGTTGCAGACCAAGCTGGGTGAACTAGCATCTCAAACAAGTCATTAACAAAAAGCAAAAAGCCTACAAGGAATGGAAGATGGGATGGATCAGCAAGGAATGCTACCTCTTGGAGGTCAGAAATTGTAGGGATAAAGAGAGAACTGCCAAAAGCCAAGCAGAGTTGGACCTTGCAAAGGAAATTAAAATCAATAGTGAAAAGGTTCTACATCCATGTAAATAAAAAGAAAACAAGGAAATAAGTGAGACCATTAAGCAATGAGGATGGGGTGGAGATTAAAGATAATCTAGGCATGGCCCAACACCTACATAAATACTTTGCCTCAGTTTTTAATAGGGCTAATGAAGAGCTTAGAGGTAGTGGCAGGATGACTAACGGGAACAAGTATATGGAGGTAGAAATTACCACATTTGAGGTGGAAGTCAAACTCAAAGAGTTTATTGGGACTAAATTGGGGAAGTTGAATAATCTCCACCCAAGAATATTAAAGGAACTGGCACATGAAATTGTAAGACCAATAGTTAGGTTTTTTAATGAATCTGTAAACTCAGGGGTTGTACCCTATGACTGGAGAATTGATAATATAGTTCCTATTTTTAAGAAAGGGGAAAAAACTAATCTGGGAAATACAGGCCTATTAGTTTGGCCTCAATGGTATGCAAGGTCTTGGAACAAATTTTGAAAGAAAGAGTAGTTAAGGACATATAGGTAAATGGTAATTGGGATAAAAGACAACATGGTTTTACAAAAGGTAGCTCAACCTGATCTCCTTTTTTGAGAAGATAACTGATAGTTTAGACAATGAAAATGCAGTAGATCTTATCTACCTGGATATCAGTGAGGTATTTGATACAAAAAGAAAAGGAGGACTTGTGGCACCTTAGAGACTAACAAATTGATTTGAGCATAAGCTTTTGTGAGCTACAGCTCACTTCATCAGATGCATGTAGTGGAAAATACAGTGGGGAGATTTTATATACACAGAGAACATGAAACAATGGGTGTTACCATACACACTGTAACAAGAGTGATCAGGTAAGGTGAGCTATTACCAGCAGGAGAGCGGGGGCGGGGGTGAACCTTTTGTAGTGATAATCAAGGTGGGCCATTTCCAGCAGTTGACAAGAACATGTGAGGAACAGTGGGGGTGGGCGAGGGAATAAACATGGGGAAATAGTTTTACTTTGTGTAATAACACATCCACTCCCAGTCTTTATTCAAGCCTAAGTTAGTTGTATCCAGTTTCCAAATTAATTCCAGTTCAGCAGTCTCTCGTTGCAGTCTGTTTTTGAAGTTTTTTTGTTGAAGAATTGCCACTTTTAGGTCTGTAATCGAGTGACCAAGGAGATTGAAGTGTTCTCCTCCTGGTTTTTGAATGTTATAATTCTTGACATCTGATTTGTGTCCATTTATTCTTTTACATAGCGACTGTCCAGTTTGGTCAATGTACATGGCAGAGGGGCATTGGTGGCACATGATGGCATATATCACACTGGTAGATGTGCAGGTGAACGAGCCTCTGATAGTGTGGCTGATGTGATTAGGCCCTATGATGGTGTCCCCCGAATAGATATGTGGACAAATCTGCACAGACACACCCATGGAACTCCGACCAGGGGTATTGTATCTGCTACCCAAGATCCATAAACCTGGAAATCCTGGACGCCCCATCATCTCAGGCATTGGCATCCTGACAGCAGGATTGTCTGGCTATGTAGACTCCCTCCTCAGGCCCTACGCTACCAGCACTCCCAGCTGCCTTAGAGATACCACTGACTTCCTGAGGAAACTACAATCCATCGGTGATCTTCCTGAAAACACCATCCTAGCCACTATGGATGTAGAAGCCCTCTACACCAACATTCCACACGAAGATGGACTACAAGCCGTCAGGAACAGTATCCCCGATAATGTCATGGCAAACCTGGTGGCTAAACTTTGTGACTTTGTCCTCACCCATAACTATTTCACATTTGGGGACAATGTATACTGTGACCGGGCAAGGCCAGATGGCTATGGAAAAGTAGTGGGAGATAGATATATTAGCTCCAGGCTAAACAAATCCCTGGTACCAGGATAAGTGAAATGGCAGCTGCTCCAGGTCAATTAAGACACCTGGGGTCAATTAAGAACTTTCCAGAAGGCAGGGAGAATGCTAGGTTGATTGGGACACCTGAAGCCAAACAGGGGCTGGCTGAAATTAGTTAAAAGCCTTCCAGTTAGTCAGGTGGGTGTGCATGTCAGGAGCTGTGGGAGGAAGTTGTGCTGTTGGAGAGAGAGGCTGGAGACAGGTATTAATGTCTGGTGGTATTGGCCTCTGGTGAGGGCCCAAAAAGAAAAGGATAACTTGTGGCACCTTAGAGACTAACACATTTATTTGGGGGAGGAGGGATAGCTCAGTGGTTTGAGCATTGGCCTGCTAAACCTAGGGTTGCGAGTTCAATCCTTGAGGGGGCCATTTAGAGATCTGGGGCAAAAATTGGGGATTGGTCCTGCTTTGAGCAAGGGGTTGGACTTAGATGACCTCCTGAGGTCCCTTCCAACTCTGATATTCTATGATTCTATGATTTGTTGGAGCGACTGAGTAGTACACACCATATCAGGCATAAGGAAGGAGGCCCTGAGGTAAGAGTGAAGTGGAGCTTGAGGAAGTGAGGACTGCTGTGGGGGAAGTAGCCCAGGGAATTGTACATGTCATGTTTCTGAAAGGTCAGCTACCATAGCTGATACTATTAGGGTCCCTGGGCTGGAGCCCGGAGTAGAGGGTGGGCCCGGGCTTCCCCCCCTTTGCCCCCTGATTAATCACTGAGACTGGGAGACAACAGAGACTGTGCAAGGAAGGATAACTTCTCCTCACCTCCCTCGTTGGCTTATGATGAAAATGGCTCAGTAGACTGTGACCCTTGTCTCTAGAGAGAAAAGGATTACATGGAGGGTCACAGTGAGTCTCTGAGGCTAGCGAAATCCACCAGGAAACGCAGGACCCACGGAGGCAAGGACAGAGCTTTGTCACAATACCTTCAAATCAGCATCACTGCTATGGGTACCCGCATGGCCCCACAGTATGCCAACATTTTTATGGCTGACTTAGAACAACGCTTCCTCAGCTCTCGTCCCCTAATGCCCCTACTCTACTTGCACTACATTGATGATATCTTCATCATCTGGACCCATGGAAAAGAAGCCCTGGAGGAATTCCACCATGATTTCAACAATTTCCATCCCAACATCAACCTCAGCCTGGACCAGTCCACACAAGAGATCCACTTCCTGGACACTACGGTGCTAATAAGCGATGGTCACATAAACACCACCCTATACCGGAAACCTACTGACTGCTATGCTTACCTACATGCCTCCAGCTTTCATCCAGACCACACCACACGATCCATTGTCTACAGCCAAGTTCTACGATACAACTGCATTTGCTCCAACCCCTCAGACAGAGACAAACATCTACAGGATCTCTATCAAGCATTCTTACAACTAAAATACCCACCTGCTGAAGTGAAGAAACAGATTGACAGAGCCAGAAGAGTACCCAGAAGTTACCTACTACAGGACAGGCCCAACAAAGAAAATAACAGAACGCCATTAGCCATCACCTTCAGCCCCCAACTAAAACCTCTCCAATGCATCATCAAGGATCTACCTATCCTGAAGGACGACCCATCACTCTCACAGATCTTGGGAGACAGGCCACTCCTTGCTTACAGACAGCCCTCCAACCTGAAGCAAATACTCTCCAGCAACCACACACCACACAACAAAACCACTAACCCAGGAACCTATCTTTGCAACAACGCCCATTGCCAACTGTGTCCACATATTTATTCAGGGGACACCATCATAGGGCCTAATCACATCAGCCACACTATCAGAGGCTCGTTCACCTGCACATCTATCAATGTGATATATGCCATCATGTGCCACCAATGCCCCTCTGCCATGTACATTGGTCAAACTGGACAGTCTCTACATAAAAGAATAAATGGACACAAATCAGACGTCAAGAATTATAACATTCAAAAACCAGGAGGAGAACACTTCAATCTCTTTGGTCACTCGATTACAGACCTAAAAGTGGCAATTCTTCAACAAAAAAACCTTCAAAAACAGACTCCAACAAGAGACTGTTGAATTGGAATTAATTTGCAAACTGGACACCATTAACTTAGGCTTGAATAAAGACTGGGAGTGGATGTGTTATTACACAAAGTAAAACTATTCCCCCCCACACACACAAACACTGTTCCTCACACGTTCTTGTCAACTGCTGGAAATGGCCCACCTTGATTATCACTACAAAAGGTTTCCCCCGCCCCTGCTCTCCTGCTGGTAATAGCTCACCTTACCTGATCACTCTTGTTACAGTATGTATGGTAACACCCATTGTTTCATGTTCTCTGTGTATATAAAATCTCCCCACTATATTTTCCACTACATGCATCTGATGAAGTGAGCTGTAGCTCGTGAAAGCTTATGCCCAAATAAATTTGTTAGTCTCTAAGGTGCCACAAGTACTCCTTTTCTTTTTGTGGATACAGACTAACATGGCTGCTACTCTGACACCTGTATCTGATACAGTTTCACATGGGAAATTATCAGTTAAATTGGAGACAATGGGGATTAATATGAGAACTGAAACATGTATAAGGAACTGGTTAAATGGGAGACTACAACAGGTCATACTGAAAGGTGAACTGTCAGGCTGTAGGGAGGTTACTAGTGGAGTTCCACAGGGATCGGTCTTGGGACTGATCTTATTTCACATTTTTATTAATGACCTTGGCACAAAAAGTGGGAGTATGCTAATCAAATTTGCAAATGATCACATCCCTCGATCTGCTGCAATGTTTCTACTTATACAGCCCAAAATGCTGTTAGCCTTCTTCCAACAAGGACACACTGTTGATTCATATCCAGCTTCTCATCCATTGTAACCCCTAGATCCTTTTCTGCAGAACTGGTGCCCAGCCACTCGGTTCCTAGTCTGTAGCAGTGCATGGGATTCTTCCGTCCCAAGTGCAGGACTCTGCACTTGTCCTTGTTGAACCTCATCATATTTCTTTTGGCCCAATCCTCTAATTTGTCTAGGTCCCTCTGTATCCTATCCCTACTCTCCAGTGTATCCCAGTTTAGTGTTCTCTGAAAACTTGCTGAGTGTGCAATCCATCCTCCAGATCATTAATGAAGATGCTGAACAAAACCAGTACCAGAATCGACCCCTGGGGCATGCTGCTTGATACCGGCTGCCAATTAGTCATCGAGCCATTGATCACTACCCATTGAGCATGACGATCTAGCTAGCTTTCTATCCAACTTAGTCCATTCATCCAGCCCATACTTCTTTAACTTGCTAGCAAGAATACTGTGGGAGACCGTATCGAAAGCTTTGCTAAAGTCAAGGTATAAACCTAATTTTAAGCCTAGTTGGGGGGGGGGGGTAGTGACGGGTTCAGCTGACTAATCACAAGTGTGTTGGCATATTCCCTCTTAAAGGTCCAGTGTCATCCCGTACCCAGATCCTGTTAAGATACTTTAGTCAGATTTTCTGGGTAGCTCAGAATGTAGAATTCTGAACTATTGAAAATCTTGCCACTTATTTTTGCACTTAAATAAGATCTAATCTCTTCTGAAAATTCTGAGCTTACTGTCCTATTGTCCAAACTAAATTATTGTGAAAAAAAAATCAGTTAAACCAGTAAAGCTATGCTTAGTATTGACAGCAGGATGATTCAACAAGTCCGAATGAGAACGAAAGAAAGAAAGAAAGAAAGAAAGAAAGAAAGAAAGAAAGAAAGAAAGAAAGAAAGAAAGAAAGAAAGAAATGCAGCAAATTGAACTCATCTAACAAATACTTAAAGCTGTGGAACACTTATTGGATGCTGGAGCCAGGTCTCTAATGAGACAAACTGCCAAAAACATCTACACTTTTAAGTAGAACAGAGACTAAGTTGTTTTCTGTGAATAAAATATTCCCTTGAACACATACTGATGATTTCCCCCCCTTCCATTCAAATACTCTATAGATATGTGTATATAAATCTCCCCACTGTATTTTCCACTGAACGCATCCGATGAAGTGAGCTGTCGCTCACGAAAGCTTATGCTCAAATAAATTGGTTCGTCTCTAAGGTGCCACAAGTCCTCCTGTTCTTTTTGCGGATACAGACTAACACGGCTGCTACTCTGAAATCTATAGATATAGGTAAGACAGTTCAAAGACTAGCATTTAAATGGAAATGTTCCTAACTCTTTCTGTCTTAATATACCCATAATAATATTGATGAAATACAGTTCCATTTATTGTTTATTATCTTCTAAGCATATTATTAGCTGAAGTTTGGCACAGTCCTCAGGCATAAAACCTGTAACAAACATAAAACCTGACCTCATAGGTCAGGTTTACATACCCCTTTACCATTTTTGTGGCCCTCGGCATGGCGGGCTGGACTAGATGATCTCATAGACTCATAGATATTAAAGTCAGAAGGGACCATCATGATCATCTAGTCTGACCTCCTGCACAATGCAGGCCACAGAATCTCACCCACCCACTCCTGCAATAAACCTCTCACCTATGTCTGAGCTACTGAAGTCCTCAAATCATAGTTTAAAGACTTCAAGGTGCAGAGAATCCTCCAGCAAGTGACCCATGACCCATGCTATAGAGGAAGGCGAAAACCCCCCAGGGCCTCTTCCAATCTGTCTGGAGGAAAATTCCTTCCTGACCCCAAATATGGCGATCAGCTGAACCCTGAGCATGTGGGCAAGATTCACCAGCCAGATACCCAGGAAAGAATTCTCTGTAGTAACTCAGATCTCTCAAGGTCCCTTCCAGCCCTACATTTCTGTGATTCCACAGGTTATAAATTAACTTTTCAAATGTGAAATCATTCTCTAGCTTGTCAAATAAAATGATAAGGAAATGTATTTTCTATCCTTTTTGTCAGTCACCCACTGCTTTGTTGTTTTATATAGCACAGTGTGGAACTGACAATGCTAGAGTTAAGAATGAGAAAGTATTGTTGTGTGAGTAAGACATCAACGGGAGCTGTTTTATGCTTATCACTCCTGACTGCCAGGCCACTCATTTAGATGTCTAACTACGCACTTAAGAGCCCAATATTAGACATCCATTTTTGTAAAAGCTTGGCAAAGACACCTGTTGTCAAGTGGAATGACTGAGCGAGTTTGACCTGAAATAAAAAGAGCTCAAATGAATTTTTATCCAAAGTGTGAACTAAACTCAAAAATATTGTGTTGGTCAAAAATACATAATCCCCTTTCATTCCTGTTGTTTTTAATTTTGATCTGATTCTGTGCTTCCCAGTTCTGTCTGTGCTGGGAACCAGAACAGCGAAAGTACTGGGAGGGAGGTTCTTCTTTTGAAATGATCAAAGTCAGAGTGCTGGTTCATGAGCTGGAAAGACCTATTTTACATGACAAAGAGGTTTTGGCAGTTCACACAAATAGATCCAAAGATTTCCAGGACCAGAAAGACCATTAGGTTATCTAGTCTGACCTTTTGCATAACACAGATCAGAGAATTTCACCAGGTTAAATAACCAAAATCAATGCTTTGAACCTAATATTCCCGCATCACTGTGGCCTTGATCCAATAAAGTCAATGAAAAGATTCCATCAACTTCAATACATTTTGGATCACATCTTATTTTCAACATTTTGAAACTTGGGCAAAATTATTCCATTTCCTTGTATGGGGTTCAACCAAATTCATTTTATGCCTGATTTAAAAAAAAAAATCCCTTCTCTTATGGAAGCTCATATGGTTTTATAATCTGTCCATATTCTATTTTTATTTTCTTCATCATCTGAAGTACTTACTAGTTTGTCTTATGAAACCCAAGGATGGTCATGCGAGTTGAACTGTTTTCTTTTCGTCTACTATACTGATCCACTTGGATATACTGATTCATCACTACAGTACTCTCCATGTACACTGCTTTGTGACAGGGCCTGCCTTTGTGATGCCTTCTTGTAGCCCAAGAGGGCAGTCTACCTCCTGTTGCAGGGTCTCCAATGGTCGCGTGCTGCCCCTCACAGGTCAGATGCAGTGGTGCTCTGGATGAGGCACACTTGAGTTCAGTCTCTTCCTGGATATTCAAGTGGAGAAATGAAAGGAATACTACAAAAGGGCAAACCAATCATTGGTTAAACAGGGGATCCTCGGGTGTAGAGAGGTTATTTTAGCTTTGTAGTTGGCACTGGTGTGACTGCTGCTGGATACTGTATCCAGTTCTGGTGCCCACAATTCAAGAAAGGGATTGATAGATTGGAGAAGGTTCAAAGAAGAGCCACAAGAATGATTAAAGGTTTAGAAAAATGTTTTATAGTGATAAACTCAAAGAGCTTGATCTATTTAGCTTAATAAAGAGATGTTTAAGGGGTGACTTGATTACACTCTATAGCTACCTGCACGGGGAACAAATATTTAATAATGGGCTCTTCAATCTAGCAGAGAAAGGTATAACACTATTCAATGGCTTGAAATTGAAGCTAGCCAAATTTGGACTGGAAATAAAGTATATTTTTAACAGTAAGAGCAATTAACTATTGAAACAATCTACCAAGGGTCATGGTGGATTCTCCATCACTGACAATTTTTAAAATCAAGGTTGCATGTTTGTTCTAAAAGATCTGCTCTAGAAATTATTTTGAGGAAGGTATACCACAGTCGCATTTAATTTCAGAAAGGGGAATTACACAAAAATGAGGAAGTTAATTAAAGAGAGAAAAAATGTACTGTGCCAAAAGTGAAATCCCTGAAAGCTGCATGGAAACTTTTTAAAAACACCATAATAGAGGCTCTAATTAAATGTACACACCAAATTAAAAAACATAGTAAGAGAACCAAAAAAGTGCCAAACAACAAAGTAAAAGAAACAGTGAGAGGAAAAAAGGCATCCTTTAAAAAGTGGAAGTTAAATCTTAGTGAGGAAAATAGAAAGGAACATACACTCTGGCAAGCGAAGTGTAAAAATATAATTAAAAGGCAAAAAAAGAATTTGAAAAACAGCTAGCCAAAGACTCAAAAAGTAATAGCTATGTTTTTTTAAGTACGTCAGAAGCAGGAAGCCTGCTAAACAACCAGTGGGGCCACTGGATGATCGAGATGCTAAAGGAGCACTCAAGGATGAAAAGGCCATTGCAGAGAAACTAAATGAATTCTTTGCATCGGTCTTCACGGCTGAAGATGTGAGAGAGATTACTAAATTTGAGCCATTCTTTTTAGATGACAGATCTGAGGAACTGTCCCAGATTCAGGTGTCAGTAGAGGAAGTTTTGGAACACAGTGATAAACTAAACAGTAATAAGTCACCATGACCAGATGGTATTCACCCAAGAGTTCTGAAGAAACTCAAATGCAGAATTGCAGAACTATTAACTGTGGTTTGTACCCTATCATTTAAATCTGTACCAAAAGACTGGAGCATAGATAATTTGATGCCAATTTTTAAAAAGGGCTCTAGAGGTGACCCCGGCAATTACAGGCAGGTAAGCCTGACTTCAGTACTGGGCAAACTGGTTGAAACTATGGTAAAGAATAGAATTGTTAGACACATAGATGAACATAATGTGTTGGGGGAATAGCCAACATGGTTTTTGTAAAGGGAAATCATGCCTGACCAGTCCACTAGAATTCTTTGAGGGGGTCAACAAGCATGTGGACAAAGGGGATCCAGTGGATATAGTGTACTTAGATTTTCAGAAAGCCTTTGACAAGGTCCCTCACCAAAGGCTCTTAATCAAAGTAAGCTGTCATTGGATAAGAGGGAGGGTCCTCTCATGGATCGGTAACTGGTTAAAAGATAGGAAACAAAGGGTAGGAATAAATGGTCAGTTTTCAGAATGGAGAGAGGTAAATAGTGGAGTCCCCCAGGGGTCTGTACTGGGCCCAATCCTATTCAACATATTCATAAATGATCTAGAAAAAGAGGGAAACAGTGAGGTGGCAAAATTTGCGGATGATACAAAACCACTCAAGATAGTTAAGTCCAAAGCAGACTGCAAAGAGCGACAAAAGGATCTCACAAAACTGGGTGACTGGGCAACAAAATGGCAGAGGAAATTCAATGTTGATAAATGCAAAGTAATTCACATTGGAAAACATAATGCCAACTGTACATGTACAATGATGGGGTCTAAATTAGCTGTTGCCACTCAAGAAAGAGATCTTGGAGTCATTGTGTATAGTTGTCTGAAAACATCCACTCAATGTGCAGCGGCAGTCAAAAAAGTGAACAGAATGTTGGGAATCATTAAGAAAGGGATAGATAATAAGACAGAAAATATCATATTGCCTCTATATAAATCCATGAATACTGCATGCAGATGTGGTTGCCCCATCTCAAAAATGACATATTGGAATTGGAAAAGGTTCTGAAAAAGACAACAAAACATATTAGGGTTATGGAACAGCTTCCATATGAGGAGAGATTAATAAGACTGGGACTTTTCAGCTTGGAAAAGAGATGACTAAGAGGGGATATGATTGAGGTCTATAAAATCATGGCTGGTGTGGACAAAGTAAATAAGAAAGTGTTATTTACTCCTTCTCATAACACAAGAAGTAGGGGTCACTAAATAAAATTAATATGCAGCAGGTTTAAAAGAAGCAAAATGAAGTATTTCTTCACACAACACATAGTCAACCTGTGGAACTCTTTGCCATAGGATGTTGTGAAGGCCAAGACTATAACAGGGTTCAAAAAAGAACTAGATAAATTCATGGAGGATATGACCATCAATGGCTATTAGCCAGGATGAGCAGGGATGGTGTCATCCCTAGCTTCTATTTGCAAGAAGCTGGGAATGGGTGACAGGGGATGGATCACTTGATGATTGCCTGTTCTCTTCATTCCTTCTGGGGCACCTGGCATCGGCCACTGTCAGAAGACAGGATACAAGGCTAGATGGACCTTTGTCTCACTCAGTATGGTCATTCTCATGTTCTGATGAATCTTTCCTTTGTTATACAGGAGGTCACATTAGATGATCACAATGGCCCCTTCTGGCTTTTGAATCTATGGATCAATGAAAACTGAAAAACAAAAGGAGTCTTCAACAGGACCCCATCCTTCTACTTTGGGCTTGTCTTCATGCAGACAGTTCTTTTGGTCAGTCTCCCTGGGCCTAGTCATCCGATCCACTGGGAGGCTCATCCAGAAAGCAAGCTGTCTCCAACTCTTGGTTGAAACCAATGGAGAAGCAGAGCTTTGCTCTCCTTCCTGGTCAGCCCCAAACTCAGCTGGACTTTCTCCTTTTTTAATTCCCCTCTCCACACCTGACAACTGCTCCAGGTGTTATAGGACGAGGCCAACTGTATCGCCAGGCCTTCATGAACCGCCTTATTGCCAGCATGGGGCCTGTATGCCCCATCACATCATATGACCCATTGATTTGAATGGAATCATTATTATTTACCGTCATGGGTGTGCATTTCCTGACAGCCCCTTCACCTGTCATTTCTTCATACAGCCTGCCATCTGATCAGAGAATCATAGAAATGGAGTGCTGAAAGTGATCTTGAAAAGGCATCTATTCCAGCCCCCTATGCTGAGGCAGGGCTAAGTAAACTTAGACCATCCCTGACAGGTGTTTGTCCAACCTGTTCTTAAAAACCTCCAATGATGTAGATTCTGCAACCTCCCTTGAAAGCTTATTCCAGAGTTTAACTACCCTGATACTCAGACATTTTGACCTAATATCTAATGTAAATCTCCCTTGTTGCTGATTAAGGTCATTTTGGGATGAAAACAGGTTTTTAAAATGTCAGAATTTCACATTGGATGGAAATTGTCATTTCCATTTTCTGACCAGTTCTAGGCAGATGTCCTCCTCTTTGAGGTCCAGAGTCAGCAAACCATTCAGGTCTCAGAGCCATTGCCCTGGTTCTGGGAAACCACAGCTGTGCACTGACCCTTACTCAATCTGGAATTGTTAGCATGGAGCTGGCTATGACATCACTTAATATGGTGCCTAGTGTTCTGTCTGGTACCCTTGATAGTAAGGGTAAATGATTCTTTCTGAATGGATCAACCACTGGGTGTAAATGTTTATGTAGATGTGTCACAGCCATTTCTGCAAAATGGTGGAAAGGCAATGTGTCCGGCCTGCAAGAATAACTATTATGCCCAAAAGTGTCATAACAGAAACCCTGAAAGGGATAGATAGCATAAACCTACTAATTATATTCCCTGTACGTGTAGCACGGTTCCTCTCTACCGCAGGTGGCTGTGTGGCAAATGTCAGCAAAGCTTATCCTTGGGCTGACTCTGTGCTAGGGTGTGGGTATCAGAAGGGGAGTGGCCAGCTGTTGGAGATTTTGCAAGAGGCGAAGCAGAAGAAGCCTTGAACAAACAGCGGATGGCATATGGACATTGTGCTAGCTTATAATCATTACCTAGTTAGCCTAAGGGAGCATTTGTGACAGAATTGGAAACTGGATGGATCTGTGTTTTCTTTATTATCCTGTCTTTTGCCCCCTTGTTGCGATTTTGCTTTTAGCCACCAACAGGCAATGGTCTTCTCCAGAGCACTGTGGCTTAAATTTTGTCCAGGAAATAGAAGAAATCTGTTTACCAGGAGCCACTGGTCAGTACAAACCTGCAGCTTGTGAGCCTTCTGCCTTTATTAATAACTCTGCTTACCCAGAGCCAGACTACAGTGGTGCTTTTGGGCCACAGACCACGGTGGCAGCTTGTAAAGATGCAATATCGTTGTGATTTCGTTTTGGTCTCTTCACACCTGTGGGACTTGATAACAAGCAACTCAAGCAGCCCAGCTGGCCTGAGACGTGTCTCCGCATGAGCAACAGAATGGTTCCATTCAGAGAGCAAGACACAAGTCATTCCCTCCCACCGGTAACTAAGTGCTATGGTAACGGGGAAAACAACATTTACACTCCCACCTTCCCTTGATTTCAGCCTTGGGGATATAGCCTCCCATAAATTCCACAGGTTTGAATAGGTTTGCATAGGAGAAATGTGTCAGATGGGATTTCACAGCAGGGGCAGTATTAAGGCACAGGCCCAAGCCCAGGGTGCCAGCTTCTGGAGTCTTGTGATTACATCACAATTGCAGCTTTCCTTTTAAAAAGAGTGAGTTTCCGTCCTTCGTGGTTGTACAGAACAGCTTGAAAGTGCCTCTCTCACCCCATGTAACCCATACAGTGGTGTGTGCTGGAGTCTGCAAATAGCATCACACAATAGCTCTGAGAGGGGAAACTGCCCCATTGGTTGTAATGTGGTGTGACCGCCAAGACCCACTGCTCCTGGGGGCTCTTCCCACTGAGCACTGTGTATGTGGTAGAAGGGATAGAGTGCAGTGAGCCTAACTCACCCACCTATGCAGACATAGCTAGCGCAAGTCCTGGTGGGTCCCCCTGCTTCCCCTGCTGCTTTCTGTAGGAAAAAAACCACCTACACCACTGTTCTTGCCTCTCAGGGGTGGGCAGGGAGGGGTCTGCCACCACCACTGCAAGGGGGATAGGGCTATGGGGGTGAAGACACTGGGGAGCGGGTCTCATGTGCTATGCTTGAATTTCCTAATCCAGCCCTGCTCTCAGCCTACAAAAGGTATCTGTCCTACCGCACCACTCTTACATATTCTGCACCCACCACTTTTGTGGCAAAACAGACATGCCTTGCAGGAAAGATTGCTCACACTTGAGGTGGATTTATTAACACCTCCTCAACCCAGGCACTGGGTGAAATGGTTGCAACACATCCCAAACTCCCTGAGATTTGCAGAAAAGATCACTCAGTTCAGCTTGTTTTGTCCCTTGCAATTAGATTCTGCTCATGATTAAACCACTTGACTGCCTAGCCATCTAGGCTGTTTTCCAGCTGCATAGTTACTTGGACTTAATATGTGTTGTTCCATTGGACTTAATGGATTATCTTAAATAGTTTAAGATGTGGTTAGTGGTGCCGGTTACTTCCCCCCCCCCACACACACACACACTTTATTTGTTTGGGGTTTGGGGGGGGTTGATTAGGGGAGGATGAAAAATGCCTTTTTTATCATTTGGAAATTTCCATGATACTTTTTTTGCCAAAACCAAAAATCCCCAAAGTGACAATCTCACTCCATTAAGATGAAACATGTCAGGGTTTTATTGTCAAAAACCACAAAATTGTCAGTTTTGGGTTTTCAAACTGATTGTTTTAAAAAGCAAACAAAACCAACCAGATTGTTTTCTTTGAATTTTTATATGAAAAAAATACATTTCCTGATCATTTTAGGGATTAGGCTGGCCTTTTATTTAATCAGAGCACTGTTTTAGTCTGCCCCACATCATAACTATATGCCACAGTGACGACATGCAGAATGAATGAAAAATCTTTGTCCACCCATATGTGGAGCTGGGGAACGAAAGCATAAGATATGTGTGTGCAAGTCAAAACAGGGCACCCTGTGTCAGCCGAGCTCATCTGGAGCCATTCATGGAGCTAGCTAATGGCTGAACACTGGCCATTTTGCAGGGGTCATGATGATGTGGGAAGTCCTAAAACAATCCTTCTATAACCACATCATCAACAGACAGCTGAGAAAGAAGATGTAAAATGACTCCTGCCCTTGACCTTTGAGGCATTGGCCAGATATGCACCCAAATCCCCAGGTACAAGGAAGTTAGCCTGAATTGTGCATCTTTGATATTTCTCTTGGGACATGAAGCAGCTGGATCCCGTTAGTTTAGAATTCCTTCATTTGAGGGGTTCCCTGGGCCGCGTATGGGTGGTGTAATAGTCCTATGTCACTTTGTGCCTATGTCCTATGCACCCCTCAACTCAAAGACACACTAGGGGAAGGGCAAGGGGGTGGAAAGAGATAGGGGGTGAAACTCTCTGTCCTCTAGCTATTCTGTGACACTGGTGTGAATGATAGACAGCTGTGGGAATCTGCAATTAATTACAGCAGCAAGTTCCTCGGGCTACTCTAATTATGCCGGGGATAAGTATCTGGTAGCACAATAGTGGGTTAATGCCTAAGAGGTGCAACTCAGAGCCAGAGTTAAACCTTTAAGAAACACTGTACATGCTGAGTTTAAGGACAAATAACTGGAATGGAGTCAGAACCCTGCTCCCACTAGGATCTAGTTAAATCAGGCCACTTCTCATTTGTGCTGTTTTATCAATGGGAGCAAAGTTACACACGTGTGTGTTTACTGGATCAGGCCCACCGGGAGTTGATGAGAGATCTCAGGAACTGCTGTCCTACCCATCAGGTTCCCCAAGGAAACATGCCATTGTCATGTGAACCATTCATATGTACAATGATTCTGCTTTCAGTAGCAGCGCTGACTTCTCACTCTCACTCCCATTGGAAGGGTCAAATGAATACAAATGCTGAAGGTAACCAACAGCAACAGAGCAATGGAGCCATTCATGCTGAACTTGGTATGGAAGAAGATGAGAGGTGCCTGACAGGATCTTGCCTTTCTCTGAAATCAGTGGGAGTATCTGATACCTTTCACCATAGATCTATGACCACAAAGTGGCCATACTCCATCCCTTCCACATCTAGTACCCCCTGACCACAAGATGGGCTACTTTGAGAGAATGAAAGCCATGGATTTTTTTCAAGTGCATTTTCATCTTTGGTGGGTTTCTAGGATGAAAGGGGCATATATAGTCCACAGCTATTACTGGTAATAAAAAACTGTCCTGTTGTGTACACTACCTCTGAAGATCTGGTACTGGCCACTGTTGGAGACATGATATAGGGCTCGCTGGACTATTGGTCTGACCCAGAAAGGCAATTCTTCTCCCACTCTTCCCAACAGGCACTTTCTTTCCATATCAGTGTCTTCTGCTGCACCTGGGCTCCTTGTCAGTCCTCTGCTGCCCCTTTGCCAGCATAGCCACCTCAGCTCTTCCAGCTGGAGTACAGCCCCACCCTTCCCAGGGGGAACCCTTACTGTCGTTCTGCTGGGAGATCATTCTCACCAGGGGAGCATCCCACCCTTCCCCCAGCCCTCTCACTTTCCCTGGGTCCAGCTTTCCAGTATGGAGATGTCAGCAGGAAAGCTCCTCCCCTGCTCCCCTGCCTTCAGCTCTCTCCAGCCCTTAGCTATGGCGCTCTGGCTCTGGGAAGTCAGCCAGCAACCCCCTCTCGCTGCCCCCCTGGCCTTCAACTTTCCACCTGGACTCTGACATTCCAACTCTGGCAGGTCTTGCTCAGGTAGCTCTGATTCACCAGGCCTCTATCTCAACAAGCCTCTCTTTCCTTGGGGCCTAGATGCTCTGATCCTTTATAGCCCAAGGGGCTGCTGCCCCACGGTCTTAATCAGACAAACTGGGAGCACCTAGTCTGGCACTGTAGCATTGGACCCACTTCATTCACAGGGGCCAGCTCCCCTGTGACACAAATCCTTCTGACTGCCATATATGACCCCCATCAATGTAGCAACTGAGCGTCTCCCAAACCATTAATGTTTCCAGGGATTAGAGTAGGGGGAAAACATGGTCGTGCACTTCTAGGTTCTGCTCACAAAATAAGTTTCACCCATCTAAGTCCCCAAATGAGATGCTGTTCTTGGTAGGCTGTGTAGATATTCAAAATAGGATTGAGAAGCTGCTTGGCTCCCTTTTTTTTTTTTTTTTTTTGGGGGGGGGGCTCCAAGATTCCCAAACACTTGGCTTCTTGTTTGGGGGAATATTAGTGGTGTTACTGTCCAAATGCAACCCACTTGTGGCACCAAAATCAGATTCACTTGGAGTAAATAGTGCAGCTGTCTGACCCTCCCTCTCCCTTCTTACATGATGGATTACATAGTTGACAGCAGTGACATTTAAATGATCATCGCTGGGCAGCTGAGTGAACCCCTCATTGAGATTAATAGGACAGCTCATACCTCTCAGAGCTATTGGTCCAGGCTCTCTGCAGAATCACATAATGTCTCTGCATCTATTACGCTCAGGGCAGGTCTATAGTGCACTGGTGCAGCTGCACCGCCGTAGCGCTTGAGAGAGGATGCTTCTATGCCAACAGGAGAGCTTCTCCCATTGGTGTAGTTAATCCCCAAGAGGCGGTAGCTATGCCAATGGGAGAAGGCCTCCTGTCCACGTAACATGGTCTACATGGGGGGTAAAGTCGGAATAACTATATCACTCGGGGGTGTGGATTTTTCACACCCCTGAGCAACATAGTTATACCGATATAGGTCTGTAGTGTAGTCCAGACCTCAGTAGACGTCCCTGAGGTTTTCTTCACAACTTTTACAGCTAGAGATTTAAAAGAGAGAGCCAGCTGAGATTGTGTAGAACAAGTTAGTAGTTGGAATAGGTGCTGGATGGAGAATATTAGCTGTGAATATAGCCTTCCAACATGGCAGAAAACTATCCCCCACTTTACTGAGGAACAGAAAACTAAGGCCCAGATCCTCAAAGGTATTTAGGTGCCTAAATCTCATGGGAATAAGTAATAAAAATATCTTTGAGGATCTGAGCCTAAGTGATTGGCTCAAAGTCATGCAGGAACACTGTAGGAGAGCAACAGACTGAACACCGATCTCCAACCCCACACCAGCTGCCCTAACCATAAAATCATTCTTCCTCCCCACAGCTACATGTCTTCCTCAGCACTGTTCCCTCTAAGCTGTGTGCGTGTGTGCGCGCACACACAGATCCTAAACCCCACGCACATGGCGAAACACCACGTGCACAAAAATTTGCACAGAAGCATAAAAATTTGCACAGAAGCAATTTTTGCACACATGGCCTGTCAAAAATTAGAGGGAACATTATTCCTCAGTAATGATCCCTCCTCCCTCACAGCTGCTCACTAACTGTATGCACAGAATAGAAGGCTGAGTAAAGAAAAACTATTTGATTCCCTAGGCATGGGGCCAAATGTATCAAAAAAGTTTGTTTTATTGATACATAATACCAGAACAAAATGAAACCATGCTCCAGTCTGACTTAGCTCAGTAAAGGTAGATCTTTGCTCCTGGGGCTGTCTGGAACAAAACAACTGGAGTGTTGCAGGATAAGTCTGGAGTAAATTAACTCAAGATGCAGTGGACAGACTTACCTAAATTGTCCCTCTTGTACTGAAGTTTCTAGTCTGTCTCATCCAGCCTTCACTTTCCTGAGCAGTTACAATAAAAGAAAATCATCCCATTCACCTCTTCCCAAATAGAGATTTCCAAAAACAAACCAAGGTTAACCACTTGACAAATGGTTTTCTATTGCTGTAAGTCAAAACAAAAGTGTCTATATTAAATTGCATTGGCCAATAATCTGATAACCAGGAGATTGAATTTCTTAGCCAATAGTTCCCTGCTACAAAATAAAAGCCCACACAGCGTATCTTGATGCTTCTGAGTAATTGGGTCTTTGTCACTTCATCACAAAATAAATGCTACTGTATTTTAATGAAAGGGCTCAATTTCAGGTTGACTAACACAAGGCAGTTGATATCTCCTTTTTAATAATTGTGATGCATAATTCCATTTCCCCTTCTTAACAAATTAAAAAAAAACCTGTTTGTCACACAAAGAAACAGTCGTTGTTTCCACAGTTTTGCAAGAAAAATGGTACTGACACTAAATCAGAGGCATGAGATATTATTCATGTTCAACTTTAAAATCAGCCATATTCAAAATATTCTCTCTTAATTTGCATGTCCCTTGATCTATTAGAGTGTGGCTGAGACAAGAAAGGAAATTAAGTCAGAGATAGAGTTCCTTCCAATTAAAATGTAATAGAGACAGAAGGCTTCATCCTTCACTCTCTTGCACTAGTTTTATACTAGCATTACTGTGCTGGCTCTAATCATGTAAAACATGACTATAACAATGGCAAACCATACCCACAGGTTTATAGGACAGATTCTCTCTCTTTGTTCCGGCCATTTTCACTGCTCAGATGGTACGAAGTGGCAAAACCTGGCTCTAACTGGCCAGTTGAGAATTGTCTATGTTGGTGAAGTTCTCAGCTGACGTAAAGCGCTGAAATCAACTCCTGCATCAACTGTTTTTCCTATCTTAGTATAGCTGGTTGAGGGAATGCTCGAATCTGAACTACACCCATTCACAACAGGTGCATGGTCCATAGGGACCTTGGCTCATTGGTGTAAATTAGAGTTGCCCCTAAACTGCTGTAATTTATGCTAATGGCTGGGACCAGTGCTGGTGCAGCATGAGAATCAGGGAGGCATAACTTGCCCTTTAACCAGACGTGAAGGTAAGCCGTGCCAAACCAGACCGGCTTCCCTGGTGGTGATTTAAAGGGCTGGGGCTCCAGTTGCTGCGGGGGAGCCCCGGCCTTTTAAATCACCACCGGAGCTCTGGCAGCCAGACTCAGGCGGGGATTTAAAGGGCCCAGGGAACCTGCCACTGCAGGGAGCCCCGGGCCCTTTAAATCACCGCCAGAGCCCTGCCGCCACTACCCCGGGGTAGTGGCGGCAGGGCTCCGGCACTGATTTAAAGGGCCCGGGGCTCCAGCCGCTGTGGGGAGCCCCGGGCCCTTTAAAGTGCCGCCCAAGTCCTGCTACCAGAGCCCAAGGGTAGCGGCAACAGGGCTCCTGCAATGATTTAAAGGGCTCGGAGCTCCGCAGCAGCTGGAGCCCCGGGCGCTTTCATTCACCCCTGAGCTCCCAGCTGGTATTTCCGGGTGATTTAAAGGCCCTGGGCTCCCAGCCACAGCCAGAGCCCCGGGGCCTTTAAATCTTGATTTAAAGGCCCTGCCTCTTCCGGTTGAGGCCATGCCCCCGCTCAGGACTCCGGCGCATCAGTAAGTCCTTTAAATTTACTTTCACCCCTGCCTTTAACAGATCTCAGCAGAGGATAGAATCCGGCCTGTGTATTTGTTCTTGTTTAAATCTCTCTATGGAACTTCGGGGTTCCTTCCAGGTTAACCCTTTATCTCAAGCCTTTATGTAGTCCATCAGTTTTTCCATACATTATGGTGGATTTAGTGGTCTGTGTACAGTCCAGATTAACTGCCTTTTAAGCTATAGAATTTGGAGATGGGAAAGGTCTGTTAGACCACTGAGTCCATTTTCCTGCTGCAGTGGGATTAATTGTACTCCACAGATGCAGGATGAGTCCAACAGCTTGTTGAAACTACCCTACCTTACCTGCTGAAAGAGCGAAAAGAATTGAGTCCATTGTAGAAAACCGCTACCCCACTAAGGGTGAGATAATGAACCACTGTAGTCAATGGGAGATCAGTGAAGCAGGATTGGGTCTGCACTGAGGTAATGCAAGAGCCCTAGTGATCATTAACAAGGTATTCAGACAAGGCTTTGTGAGAAGTACAGGAAGTAATGAAAGGTTTGAGACTTGGGGGAATTGTAGGTCCTGACCCTCCAATAAGATCTGCTTGGGGAGGGTCCAGTATCCATTTCAGATTCAGGGCTGCAGGTCGTTAGATGTTTGCAGCCCAGTTCAAGAAAGTACTTAAGAGCCCGGCTTTTTAAGCATAAGCTTCAGCTTGAATAGGGGTGATTTCCTGAATCAGGGTCCTGAGTCAGAATTTTGCCAGGACACCAAAGCTTATACCCCTTCACATATCCCTTACCCATTGCAATTCAGAGGCACACTGCTAGATGCATACCCTTTGCCTCCGATGGATAGTCAGTCTCTATAACTGTGCTCCTCTTTTGCAAGAATTCTGAGCTCTGTTGCTAAACCCACCAAGGGGTTAAATTCCTGATATGTATGGCAGAGTTTTAAAATGTCAGCAGCAAAACCCACATCGTTTGTGTGTGTGTGTGTGTGTGCGCATTAGGATTTAAATATGCAGGCCAAAAATAAAACGCAGTATATTGAACAAAGAAATGATAGGTTTCTTAAGATAGATCAATTTTTCCATTTTTGAAAGAAAATGGTGAAATCAGCAGCACCTGAAAAAGCAGTAAATAGGGAAAGTAGAAGAATCATGGATAATTAATACCCACCAGAGAAAGAAATATTTGATAGAAAATATATTCTCAACTGGTGTAAATTAGCTTAGATCTATTGATTTTGAAGGAGCAATACTCATTTTCATCACCTGAGGATCTCAATCAGTGTGATTTCACATATATATATATATATATATATATATAATTGGGGGTAGTCAATAGGTGGACCCTGAAATCTTTCTATTTACTTATTATTATAATTATTGTTATTGTGCTTTTTTTTTAATTATTTTTCTCTGGGGTCTGGACCTTGACTATACTTTGACCAAGAAATTTGGACCTTGACAAAAAATAATTGAGAATCCCTTATCTTGTTTCAAAATATGGAGATGGTGTAGCATAAACTGTCATATTTTGCTTATTAATTATTTTCAAGAAACTATGATTATTTTGCATATTGATTCCTTACAGAGCTAATAACATAATAAAATACAACAAAATGTTTACCTACATGCTCTTATCATTCAAACAAATAAGATCAATCCATTTGAAAGGTCACTAAAGATACTTAAAGGCATAAAGTTCAGAACAAAAGTTGCCGTATGATCAAGGGTTCCAAAAATGCTATTAGAGCGGATGCTGGCTCTTGCCAATAGAGAAATATTTGCAAAAACAGTTTCCATTTTGTCTCAAATACACAACTCTCTGCAATATTCCTTTGGGGGACTGAAATGTTCTCGGTTTGACATTTACTCAGAGGTGAATATTTCTGGAAAGTCTGAACAAAATTTCTTTGTCCAATTGTTAGTTATATATATATATTTTGGAGGGAAAAAATCTCATTTTCAAACAATTTTTTCCCCCACAACTTGCCGATCATGCAGAAATGACGGACATTTTAAATTTGGCATGCAAGGAAACCAATGCGCTCTTTTCTAGGATTGAAAATAAAAAAGGTAGAATAACGATAAACTTATAAGCAATTGAAAAATCACTTTTGACTGTCATTAATAGCCTAATGACTTTGTCTGTGGTAGCATAACATCCCCTTAGGGCAGTGATGCTCAAACTGTTGTACTGGTGACCCCTTTCACACAGCAAGCCTCTGAGTGTGACGCCCCCCCCCCCCCCCCCTTATAAATTAAAAACATTTTTAATATATTTAAAACCATTATAAATGCTGGTTGAAAAGTGGGGTTTGGGGTGGAGGCTGACAGCTCGCAACCCCCCCATGTAATAATCTCATGACCCCCTGGGGGGTCCAACCCCCAGTTTGAGAACCCTGCCTTAGGTTGTAGCTACACTGCAATTGAAAACCTGTAGCTGGCCCTTGGCCAGCTGACTTGGGCTCAGGCTAAGGAGCTGCGTAGACATCTGAGTCTGGACTGTAGGATCCTAAGCTCAGGCAGCAGCCTGATTATCTAAACCTGCAATTCCACAGCCCCTCAGCCAGCTGTGGCTATTTAATTGCAGCATAGATATACACTTGGAGGCAAATTGGAGTTTTCCCTGCTTTTCTCATGTGTTCCCCTGTTCGGGGGTCTCAATATATGTCTCCCCGTCAGACCACAGAATAATAACCTACCATGCACCCGCCCAAGAGGTGGAGTTGAACCACTCTGTTGCTAGACAGCTACAGGTTTGAAGCCTGCACCCCAGACCACTGAGGATCACCTGGGCAGAAAGAAAGAGCCAGCACCTAAGTATATAAAGCACCAATAGCTGAATTCTTCTCAGTGAGGGTTATGTAATAGAAGTGGGCAGGAATTGCCTCTGTTTCTGAGTGTAATGTGGCCAGTTGGTTTCATCTTTCTAAAAGCAGTTTATTTTCTCCTATGAGGACTTAACAGACTGGCTGGCTGAATAAGGATAACATAAGCTCTCATTTGCATCCAGTGCAGATACAAAGGATCCTGGGAGACTGATCAGCTGCCACACTGTATCCTTATCCAGAATTACAGGGCTTGATAGCATCTCTTGGGGAAGACATAAGGGCAGTTTTTTGAAGTGGGATGTTGCAGCTTTAAAGGGGCCCAGGCACTGCCAGAATGTTTGGGAGCACATTTACACACAGAGAGCCCTTTCCTGATTAAGGGCTTCTCCAGCCCTCTGCAACAAGCCAGAGGGGGCCACTGTGATCACTTCTCAAAGGCTCTGTGTTCTGTTGAACTCTCCAGTTATTGATATTGCATCCACCCTATGTGTTTCCCTTCAGGCGAGGGTGCAGGTGATTTTGCACATTCCTCTTCACAGAGAAAGCGTCTCAAAAAGGAGGAGAGAATTAACAGCCATGAAGCATGACAGCTTGGCCCCTCAGAAATGCCCAGGAAGAGATGAAATGCCTTATCTAGGTTACAGAAGAAACCTGTTCCAAAGGCAGGTGTCACACTAAGATGTCCTATTCCATCACTTTAGCACAGACAACAGCTCTCCTCTTGGCTGGAAGCTTTATAAGGAAAGAGCATGACAATTGTCATCTGAGCGCTGAACCCCTGCTAGTCAGAGCTGAGCTTAGAAGCTGTGACAGCTTGAACTCAAGAGGCAGGTTTTGCAAAGACAGACATCAAATACACACAGTCTACTGAGGACTAGTGCTTGAGTCAGAGTGACCACGCCTGACAGCAAAAAACAGGGGCTTTAACCTTGCTGCTGTTGTCACTGTCTATCTTTCTGGCAGAAGAATTACTAGTTTTATGGATTTTAAGGCCAGACGGGACCATTTAAATTGTCTAATCAAAGCTTCTGTATCCTGGGAAGGGTGCTGGTTTGCCCCACAAAAAATCCCTCTAGATATCCCAAGTTCCAAGGATGCAGAGCAAAATGAAGGGGAAGCCAGCCCTGATTTGTAAAGGTGATGGGAAACAAACTCAGGGCCTTGCAGATCGGGCACAGAAAGCAACACCGAACACACACGGAGCAGCTCACATTTCTAGTCTGGGATTTCCACCTGGCCCCCTCCAAAAGATGATCCTGTGGCAAATCAAAGTCAAGCTGGGACAAGATTTCCTCTGCCTTCAAATAGAATTCAATGGCCAACAGGACAGGACACGCTCTGTCTATGCTCTCGGTTCACGTAGAATAATGTTTTCCCTATCTCTCCGTGTGATGCAAAATGCTACACTGTTGTTTGTTGACTAATCTACAGGCTGTAGTGTCCTGTTCAGTGCTCCAAGCATCAGTTTCTTCCCATCGATGAAGAACACAACTTGACTCCCTTCCCACTGGGTTACAGGAGATTTCAGAGTTCTCCTCTTAAGAATGAAAATGCTTCCTAATTAGTGGGGAGCACAAGCTCAAAGAAAAACGGGCCGTCACCACAACTGCCTCCAAGAGGTGGAATTGAACCACTCTGGTATTAGACAGCTACAGGTTTAAAGGCTATACCCCCAAACCACTTAGGAACACATAGTTTTGTGTAGGGTCTAGTTTTTTACCTATCTAAAACAAAGCAGTGCACACTCTTTGCACTGAGGGCTATGTGACCCAGGTGGGAAGGAAGTGCTCTGCCACTTTGCTGTGTGTGTAATTGCCAGTTGGTATCATCTCTCCAAAGCAAGTTTCTGTGGGAGAACAAAAGAGGAGAGTGGAAGGGTTAGCTGATTGAGGAAAGGATAGGGTATAATTTGCACCAAGCACGATGATAATGAAGATATTGAAAACCTGCCATACTCTCTCCTTATCAAATACCAAACTGTCTGGCTCAGGAGTTGAAGTCAGAGATCAGGACAGTTTTGCTTTTTCAAAAGAGTGGAACAATGCAGACTTAATAGGGCCAAGAACGGATAGCTATTTTTCAGAGAGAACAATTCCCCAGTTGGCCAGAAATGGAAAGGAAAAAAACCAGCTACTAAACTAATTAGAATGGTATAAAATGGATTCTCCATTCTCTAGCAAAAAATATGCATTGTGAGTTGATCTGGTCTGAAAACTGATGTTCCATCCCGCAATATGCAAATCAAGCTATCACATAGCCCAGTGATTAGGGCACTCTCCTGCATCTGCAACATAGAAAAGACCCAAGTTCAGTGGTTTCCTCCACAGCAGGTAGAAGGGTGTATTCAACCTGGGCCTTCCCAACTTCCAGCTGAGTGCCCCAGCCTCTGGACTAATGCTTACAAGATGAGCAGCACCACCACCAAACCCAAGCCAAACTGTTCTTCAGAACTGCCAGGGAACCAAAAAAGTCCCAATTACCTGCCTAACTCTACTCCTGAGTCCTGTTCTTCTCCTGAAGCCACAGGATTGCTTTCCCATGCTAACAGTCATCTAGGAAGAAAACCCATGCAGTTTCTAATAAGGATTTCCTAAGGTCACTCCTGAAAAGATTTCTTGTGTGCCAGTGTCAAGCCAAGAGAAGGATCCCTCCACCTCAGAGTCAAATAGTCTGGACCAATGGCAGGCAGGACAACTCACCTTCATTGAATGTGTTGTTAACTATCCCTCAAGGATGCATGAAATTCAACATTGTGCTTTACTGCCTGCTCTACAAATTTTCTCTTCGGATACACAATACTAATCTTTTTATACATGCTCACACACAGGATTGGTTCGCTTCCCATCCCAATAGGGGGCAGCTGATTGTGGAATGTTACACTTGCTAGAGAAAGAGTTTAGAATAGAGAAGAGGAACTGCAGGCAGACCCTTGCATACACCTAGGAGACAGAATCATAGACTATCAGGGTGGGAAGGGACCTCAGGAGGTCATCTAGTCCAACCCCCCTGCTCAAAGCAGGACCAATCCCCAATTTTTGCCCCAGATCCCTAAATGGCCCCCTCCAGGATTGAACTCAGAACCCTGTGTTTAGCAGGCCAATACTCAAACCACTGAGCTCTCCCTCCCCCCCGTTGAACCACTCTGTTGAGCCACTTGGAATTGAACCACTCTGCTGCTAGACAGCTACAAGTTTGAAGCCAGCACCTCAGACCCACTCAGAGTCCCTAAGGCAAAGAAGCACAACCCACCCTGACCTATAAAAAGCACTGACAACAATCTCTCATTATAGTGAGAGTGAGGCAAGGCTTATGGAAAGAAACTATCCTGCACCTGCGCTGATTGTGTCTTTCACAGTTGGACTCATCCCTTGAAAACAGGTTTCCTTTCTCCTCTGAGGAAAAAGTAGAAGGGTTGTCTAACTGTGGAGCGAGTAGAGGCTTGTTTCTCTGAAACCAGGTGTCAAAGGATCTGGGGATACTGCACAATGTCCATGCTCTCTCCTATTCCTATATTAAACTGAGTGAAACACATGCTGGCTAGAGTCAGAGATGAGCGCAGATTTTACAGTGTGGCAACATTACAGGTTAATAATGTCCAGGAGCAGCCAGCATGCTTTGGGAGCTAATTCTCATGCACAGCACTGCCCAAATGGGTCAGAAAAGCCTGATACTAAACCAGTGATGAATGGGATAAAATTTCTTCTTCATTCATTACCCTGCAATTAGCAGAAAAAAATGTTTTGTGAGCCCTTATTAAAGGCTTTGTGTTGTGTTGTTTACTGAATTACAAATAGGTGCCCTTCATTGTAGCATGTGACTTCTTTACAATTATTATGGGATTTATCATCATATGACCCATATGTACTGATAAAATATTAGAATATCCCTTTTAGAGAGAAGGGAACACAGACTCCAACAGATTAAAGTCTTGCCTTGGTTACAGACGCAACTTGTTCCGCTGACAGATGTCAAGCAAAGAGATCCCATTCCACTACCTTGGGGAAAGCATCAGTTCTTCCCTCGGCTGAAAGTTTTGCTAGAAAAAGATCTTCTTAACGGCTGCCATCACACTTATTGAGATAATTGGACCTACAAGTTATGCAAATTGTCAGCTCAACTGTAGAAAGCAACTGAAAGTTTATACAGTGTCACAATAACCTTTAACCATAAATGTTGATGGGAAAAGGTGAAAAAGGGAGACAGACAGATTGAATTAGTCCAAACAAAAAGGCCTCCTGATATAACTCAAGGACTGTGTTAAGGTTATGGCTGGGGAACAAGAAAAGTGTGGAACTAAAAAAATGGACCAAAATTTGCAGAAATTAGGCCTAACTGGTGAACAAAATAATGAAGGGATGGGCTAGTCCATCCATCATGCCTTTGAGGGCTTCTTAAAGAAAGAAAGACTTGGTGGTGGGAGGAAATATGGATGGATGGAGGAAGAAGCTGTCTGTCAACACCCACTGCAGGAAGCTTTACTATCATGGCTGCCACTCTTGCTGTCTCCTGGGATCCAGCGTGACACCATTGTGCTTTCTTTGTGCTAATCCTGAGAGTTGTCCTGACCAGACTGGGCCAGAGAGAGGGAGGGAGATGACATCACTGCACACATACAGCCCTCAGTGTGAGCTTGCCAGGTCTCGAAGTGGCTAAAGAGATAAAGAGCCGTGCGTGTGTTTCTCCAGCAATGAGACTGCAAGTGAAAGTCAACACCGGAGGCAGAACCCACAGTTTCTATCTTTGCTGTTCTTTGTTTTTTTCTCTCTTGTGTGGGTTTGTTTTGTCTTTTTGGAAAAGGGACCAGACTTTAACAACAACAACCACTTCAGCCCATCTCCTCTAACCTTTTTTCTCCACACACCCCCCGTCCCCCTCACAAAAGGACAGCTATAACCCTGTAAGAAATGTGGGGGTTGGGGAGAGGACATTCCTTCTAAAAACTTGATTTTTAATCGCATATATGCCATGGTACTAAGCAGGCTGAGGTCTCTGTATAAAAAACTCTCAACTTTATTGATGGTTCTGTTAACTTTTCAGGCCTTTTATTCCATATAATGTAATACTCCATACAAACAGCTGCTATCAAACTTATGCCCTCCTCAGCGAGGACGTCAGGTAACTAACTACAGCTTGAGCTAACATTCCAAGCTCTTCAACGCTTTCCTCAAAGAGTCTCCTCCTCTATGGAGTGGCCCCAGCTGGGACACAGACACGCTAAGCAGTGGGTTCGAAAAGCTCCCAATTTTAGCTCAACTCCAGGCTCAATCTGAAAGAAGGTTTCCTCAGCCTCGACATAAAAGATCATGGTCCAATGGTAGGCAGGACAGGACTTTCTCTATGTGTTCACTTGGAAGAATTTTTACACGCTCTCTGAGTGAAATACACAATGCTATGCTGTCACATGCTGACTACTCCACAAACAGCTGTGGCGTGTTTATGGCCCAAGAATCAGCTTTGTTCCATAGATTAAGGACACATTGAGATTCCCTTCCCACTGGGGAGAAAAAGATTTTCGAGTTCTGCTTTATTAATTTTAAAAAAATCCTATTAATGAATAAAGAGCAATCTAAGAACAACCTGTCATCATCACAGGAGCACCCAGGAGGTGGAATTAATCCACTCTGTGGCTAGTCAGTTATCAGTTTGAAACCTACATCCAGACCGCTGAGGATCACAGGGACAAAAAAGTTCAACACCCGCCAAGCAATATACAATACAGACAAACTGTTTTAACCGGAAGCAACACAATTCAGGTAGACGGAATTGTTCAGTCCCTTTGTTGTGTGTGTAACTGCTAGTTGGCATTCTCATTCCAAAGCAGGTGTCAAATGGGAGAACAAAAGAAGTAAAAGCTAGGGTTGCCTGATTCAGGAAAGATTAGGCTCTGATTTGCATTAGTCACGGTGGCAAAGGATCCTGGGATACTGAACACCTGTCGTGCTCTCTCCTTATCAGTTTTAAACTGCCTGATACAGAGTGGCAAGTGTCAAATGGCTATGCAGCTTTTCAGAGGGGGGTGTTGTAGATTTATGAGAGCCAGGAGCTACCAGCACGTATTGGAACTAAATTCCCCCGCACACACCTCTTCTCCAGGTCCTGCTGCTGTTTTGTGAATGACACCTAAATCCACTTGTGAATCCCCCAACTTTTGGGGGGCTGAAACGATTGGGCAAACTCATGTCAAATTTGCAAATAGTTTAGGGTTGACTGAAACCACATATTTTGCTGAATAAGCTATTGTTGGGGAGGCAGGAGGGAGAAGAGGAAAAGCCCACTTCTAATGGGGACCCCTTCATAAAGGCTTTGTGTTCTTTTTATTTATGGAGACATTCAGAGGTACCCTTCACAGGAGCATCTGACCCCTTCCCACGTATTGCTGAATTTAACATCATAAGGGATTTGAGTACAAAATAAAAAATGGCAAGCAACATTACAATACCTATTTTACAGAGAGAGGGAACAGATACACAAAGAGATACAGTGTCTTTCCTTGGTTATAGAATAATCCTATTTCACAGGCAGGTGTCAAAGAAAGATCTATTCCACTATTCCACTATCTGAGCAAAATTACCAGCTCTTCCCTTGTCTGAAAGCTGTAGCAGCCACCTTCTTAACGAACACTGGGTATCGAATCATCAATATCCGGGACTAAAGTAAAGATTAACTACTGTTGGAGCTGAAGCCCCAGGACTTTTAGCAATGACTTCTCACAGTCTCTGGTTTGGACAGATGGGGCATTAGAAAAGCTTAGAATTTTAAGACAGGATTTCCTGTAAGAAACCTAACACCAATCTCAAGCTAAGAAAAGCTTTTCCGTGTCTTGAAATGAAAGAGCCCGAGCAAAGGGCAGGCAGGTCAGAACACTCTCTGTCTGTGTCTTTGCTTGCACAGGACACAACAAACTTTCCAGCTATGATTTTATATAAGAAGGACTTCTTACCTAATGCTGACACATGAAATCCTGAAGTATTGCTTTGTGTCTAATCTACAACTACGAGGGGCATATTTCCTTCATTGATGGCACAGTCATCATCTTCTTTCCACAAACACTGGACAGGGAAAGCTTCCCTTGCAGTGGGAGGCAGCTTATTCAGGAGCGACTTTCTCAGAGAGGAAAGCTCTCTAAATAAAGGCTGGAACACACGCTGAGACAGAAGGCCTGTCTGGCACATGGAGAACACCCAAGTGATGGAACTGAACCACTGTGTCACTAGACAGCTATGACCTTGAAACAGGTACCACATAGATCTGAAGCTCATTTAGGCGGCAAAATGCGCCACTCACCACACATTGTAAAACCTAATAGAGATCAGATCTTGTAGCTTATCACTATGTAACCCACATAGAAGGAACTGTCTTGCTTCTGTGTTGAGTGCGTAGTTTCCATTTGGCATGATCCCCTGAATACCGGTTTCCTTCCCCCTGTGAGGAGGAAGAGGAATGGCTCTCCGAAAGAGTAGGCTCTAATTTGCCTCCAGCATGGTGACAGAGCACCCTGGGATATTGAACAGCTCCCATTCTCTCTCCTTATCCTCTATAAGGGTGATGCATACAGTAGCTAAGATGAGAGATGACAGCTGATTATCAGAGTTTAGTATTGCAGATCCGAAAAGCCCGGGCACTGCCAGCATGGTTTGGCATTTAATTCCCACACACAACATTTCCCATATTGGCCAGAAAGAAAAAAAAAAAACAGCCAAAAAACCAAAATACTGACTGACTGAGGAACTATTTTGCTCTAATTTGTATGAAGAAGGAGACAAGGAATCCCAGAATATTGAACAAGAGCCATATGTTCTCTTTATCGAATCTCCAGCTGTCTTATACAGAGCTGGAGTCAGAGATCAGTGCAGTTTTGTACTCCCCAAAGTTGGGAATTGCTGTTCGGACTGGGCACTGAAGATTTCCTTGAACCAGGAACTGTTTGGCCAGAGAAGAACAGTGATACTAAACTAATTAGAATGGAGATAAAATGGCTTCTTCACTCTTCTCCCGGCAACAGCAACAACAAAAGGACCGGTGCGGGTATTGCTTAAAGCCTGTGTTCTATTCAACTCTCCAGTTATTGCGATGGTGTCCTTCATATGCGTATTCCTTTACAGAGGGGTGAAGGTCATCTTGCAAAACTCCTCTTTCTAGATAGATTCTCAAAAGGGAGGACAGCATTCTCAGTCATGCAGCATGAGCCCTTGGTACTGCAACTGCACCCAGGAGGTGGAATTGAACCACCCCGTTGTCACAGAGCCAAAGGTTTGAAGCCTGTACCTCAGACCACTGAGGATCACCTGAGCAGAAAAAACTATTCCATCTATTTCCAGTGACAGTTATATACACTGCTAGAAAGGTACCATCCTGGCCCAGTGCTAGGTGTTATTGTCAGTTGGAATCATGTTTCTAACACAGGTTTCCTTTCTCCCATGAGGAATAAATGGAAGGGCTGGCTGAAGGAGGAAAAAGTCGATTCCAATTTGCAGCCCACCTGGTTGCAAAGGTTCCTGGGATATTGCCATATTCTCTCTTCATCCAGTATAAAACTGTTTGCTTTCCTATTCTTCCCTTTGCAAGAAGCAAACAAGAGACATTATGAGCATTTCTGTAAGGCTCTTGTGTTCTGTGTGCTTGTCAAGTTACTGATATGGGCCCAGACAGCTTCTGATCCTCGCAAAGATATTCATACTTATTCTTAAATAGCACTTTTTGTCAGTAGATCTCAAAGCATTTTATAAAGGGGTCAGCACAGTTACTCCATTTTACAGAAGGGGAAACTGAGGTTGCATTAGTAGGAGCACTGCCAGCAGATCGAGGGAAGTGATTATTCCCCTCTATTCAGCACTGGTGAGGCCACATCTGGAGTACTGCATCCAGTTTTGGGCCCCCCGCTACAGAAAGGATGTGGACAAATTGGAGAGAGTCCAGCGGAGGGCAACGGAAATTATTAGGGGGCTGGGGCACATGACTCATGAGGAGAGGCTGAGGGTTCTGGGCTTATTTAGTCTGTGGAAGAGAAGAATGAGGGGGGATTTGATAGCAGCCTTCAACTACCTGATGGGGGGTTCCAAAGAGGATGGATCTAGACTGTTCTCAGTGGTAGAAGAGGACAGGACAAGGAGTAATGGTCTCAAGTTGCAGTGGGGGAGGTTTAGGTTGGATATTAGGAAAAACTGTTTCACAAGGAGGGTGGTGAAGCACTGGAATGGGTTACCTAGGGAGATGGTGGAATCTCCTTCCTTAGAGGTTTTTAAGGCCCGGCTTGACAAAGCCCTGGCTGGGGTGATTTAGTCGGGGTTGGGTTCCGCTTTGAGCAGCTGCGTTGATACAGATGCGTCGCTGTAAGATCTGTTGTGTAGACATAGCCTTAGAAGTATATTGCGGTGTCAATGCATGGCATCCTCCCAGCTCTCATTCATTCCTCAGTGTTGAGCTGAAGCACATTCAGATAACTGCTGCCTTTGTTTGTCAACTCTCACAATATTATCATGATATTTGGCATTTTTCTTATCACCCAGCTCCAAGAGCCAATTGAATATGTGAGAATCTCAGCTTAAGTTTTTTTTCCAGAGTAAGTTTCTAGCCCATGGTCATGGGGAAAAGCTTAGATTTGTGCCCCATAAAGGTTCACCAACTAGACAGAAAAGAGTAAGGTCCAAATGTACTATTTCTTTTCATTGGCTTCATGAACTTTTGGGTCCTGACTTCTGATTTTGGAATCGTTGGAGTTGGCAGTACTGGTTATGTCTACATAACAAATACACACCCACAGCTGGCCCATGGCAGCTTACTTGGCTGTAGCCCAGGCTCTGGTACAACGCGAGGTGGAAGAGTCAGCCCCATGACACCAAGTCAGCTGACACAGAGTAGCCAGGGTGTTTAATTACAGTGTAAACATACCCACTGTGACTGCCCCAGCTTTCACATCCTGCTAAAAGCAGGTCATCTACAGAGCTGTAGTGCTTTTGGTGAAGATGCTCTAAGATGATGGCAGAGAGCTCTCCTGTTGGCTTAATAAATCCACCTCCATGAGAGGAGGTAGCTGTGTCTCTTCTGCTGGCATAGCACTGTCTGTTGAGCAGTTAAGGATTTTACACACCCCTGAACAACATAGTTATACCAAAGTAAGTGGGTAATGTAGACCTGGCCTTAATGCTTGTGTTTGACAGGTGTGCTGGCGCTGCATGAGGAATGAAAGAAAAAGTAAAGGAAAACCAATAAGGAAATAAATGCACTTAAATTAATTTGCGGTAACAAATGTGATGTTCTTCCTATGCTTCTCCTGATTTAGGGCAAGATTCTGATGCCCTTAATCACACTCACCTAGACTAGATTGCGATTGTGAGGAAAGACCTAACAAAACTCAGTGAGTGGACAACATGATGGCAGATGAAATTCAATGTAGACAAAAATGCAATGTAATGCACCCTGCAGCTTAGATGGGTTTCAAATTAACTGTGACCAATCAAGACCAAGATGAAGGCAGGACCCTGGGCCCCTTGATACCAACATCTGCTCACTGTGCAGGGGAAATCATAAAAGCAAACCCACTGGGCTATATCAAGAAAGGGACAGAGAATATGGAAAATGTTATAATGCCATACAGACACGTCTAGTACATCCTAACCTGCACTTTAATCTACGTACTATAGGCCCATTCCTAGGTTCATGAAGTTGCATGATGACATCAGACTCTCAGCTTTCATTTTAAAAAATCTGTTTCTAGCCCTCATGGATGCAAGATAAAGCTTGAAAATGAGAACTGAGTGCATGCCTGAGTTTTCAGACCAGAGTTCCAAGAAGTATGAACTGCCCTGTTCATTTAAACTCTGAAATCAGCTACTACACTCAAGACAATGAGATTCCCTGGTGCCAGGGTAAGAATAGATTCCCATAATTTAGCTCTGTTTAGATTTGGGTCTTTAGTTCTGGTGACCCCATTTCAAAAGTGTATATTAGAAGCAGAAGGGGAAAGAAACGGTACGAAAATAATTAGAGGTACATCCAGCTGTAATATTCCCATGACTTCTTTTTGCCTTTCCAAGCCAAACTGTCCCAGTCTTATTAATCTCTCCTCATATGGAAGCTGTTCCAGACCATTAATCATTTTTGTTGCCCATCTCTGAACCGTTTTCTAATTCTGACATATTAATTCTGAGATGGGGGCGACAAGAACTGCATGCAGTTTTGAAGGGGTGGATTCACATAGTGGCATTATTCACAGAGGGAGTTTGCCTGGGATCTGTCTGAGAGGAGGTACGCTAAGTGCTGCATGAGGGGGGCTGTGCTGGTGAGTATCTGAGTGTCTGTTGCGGGGACAGTTTCACCGTGTGCTTGATTGATTGTTTGAAAAGTGTGAATTGGATGTGCTTTGTTCCAGGTGAGCTTTGAGTGGGCCTGACTGCTCTAAAAAGCCAGTCAGCTGCGAACTAGCTGAGCAGCGAACAGTAGAGAGGCTAACAGAGGGAGTTCACCTGGGGAGAGCCCACTGAGGCTTACATCTTGCAGGCTTCTCTGAGTAGTCACTACAGCTCCTGAGGAAGCTCGTAGAAGGAAGGTAATATGGATGGGGAGCATTCAGCTGTTGTGACCTGCACTGGATGTGCCATGTTTGTCTTTCTTCCACAGGACAGAAGCGACTTTGTCTGTACAAAGTGCAAGCTGGTCTCCATATTGGAAGAGAAGGTTCAAGGTCTGGAGAAACAAGTATCGACCCTGCACTGCATAAGAGAAACTGAAGAGTTCCTGGACAGACGTCAGGATATGCTTCTACGGACACAGTGTTCTGAAGATTCAGAGCAGGCTGCACTGTGGGGACAGGAGGACGTTGAAGAAATTTGGCAGCATGTCACCTCCAGAAAAAGAAAGGGGAGAGTCCATGTACCAGCAATACAGATACAGGTAAGCAACAGTTTTCATGTCCTCTCCACAGGTACTAATGCGGAGAGTGGACTAGATAATACTTCTGAGGGAAGGGAACAGAAGGAGACTCCACCGATTGGAAGGCATGAGATGCACTGTCCTAGGGATGGGGGTTCCACGATCACCACTCCCAAGAGAAGGAGGCGGGTGGTGGTGCTCAGGGATGCTCTTCTCAGGGGGACTGAGTCATGTATCTGCCGCCCCGACCGGGAAATCTGAGAAATCTGCTGCTTGCCAGGGGCTAAGATTCGTGATGTGACTGAGAGTCTGCCAAGACTTATCAAGCCCTCGGATCGCTACCCCTTCCTGCTTTTCCACATGGGTACCAATGATACTGCCGAGAATGACCTTGAGTGAATCACTGCAGACTACGTGGCTCTGGGAAGAAGGATAAAGGAGTTTGAGGAGCAAGTGGTGTTCTCGTCCATCCTTCCCGTTGAAGGAAAAGGCCTGGGTAGAGACTGTCGAATCATGGAAGTCAACGAATGGCTACGCAGGTGGTGTCGGAGAGAAGTCTTTGGATTCTTTGACCATGGGATGGTGTTCTAAGAAGGAGGCGTGCTAGGCAGAGATGGGCTCCACCTAACGAGGAGAGGGAAGAGCATCTTCGCAAGCAGTCTGGCTAACCTAGTGAGGAGAGCTTTAAACTAGGTTCACCGGGGGAAGGAGACCAAAGCCCTGAGGTAAGTGGGGATGTGGGATACCAGGAGGAAGCATGAGCAGGAGAGCGTGAGAGGGGAGGGCTCCTGCCTCATATTGAGAAAGAAGGATGATCAGCGAGTTATCTCAAGTGCCTATACACAAATGCAAGAAGCCTGGGAAACAAGCAGGGAGAACTGGAAGTCCTGGCACAGTCAAGGAATTGTGATGTGATTGGAATAACAGAGACTTGGTGGGATAACTCACATGACTGGAGTACTGTCATGGATGGATATAAACTGTTCAGAAAGGACAGGCAGGGCAGAAAAGGTCGGGGAGTTGCATTGTATGTAAGGGAGCAGTATGACTGCTCAGAGCTCCGGTATGAAACTGCAGAAAAACCTGAGAGTCTCTGGATTAAGTTTAGAAGTGTGAGCAACAAGGGTGATGTCGTGGTGGGAGTCTGCTATAGACCACCGGACCAAGGGATGAGGTGGACGAGGCTTTCTTTGGGCAACTAATGGAAGTTACTAGATCGCAGGCCCTGGTTCTCATGGGAGACTTCAATCACCCTGATATCTGCTGGGAGAGCAATACAGCGGTGCACAGGCAATCCAGGAAGTTTTTGGAAAGTGTAGGGAACAGTTTCCTGGTGCAACTGCTGGAGGAACCAACTAGGGGCAGAGCTCTTCTTGACCTGCTGCTCACAAACCGGGAAGAATTAGTAGGGGAAGCTAAAGTGGATGGGAACCTGGGAGGCAGTGACCATGAGATGGTCGAGTTCATGTTCCTGACACAAGGAACAAAGGAGAGCAGCAGAATACGGACTCTGGACTTCAGAAAAGCAGACTTTGACTCCCTCCGGGAACTGATGGGCAGGATCCCCTGGGAGAATAACATGAGGGGGAAAGGAGTCCAGGAGAGGTGACTGTATTTCAAAGAATCCTTATTGAGGTTACAGGGACAAACCATCCCGATGTGTAGAAAGAATAGTAAATATGGCAGGTGACCAGCTTGGCTTAACAGTGAAATCCTTGCTGATCTTAAACACAAAAAAGAAGCTTACAAGAAGTGGAAGATTGGACAAATGACCAGGGAAGAGTATAAAAATATTGCTCGGATATGCAGGAGGGAAATCAGGAAGGCCAAATCACATCTGGAGTTGCAGCTAGCAAGATATGTTAAGAGTAACAAGTGCAGACATGGTTGTCTGGCTCACTGCCCCCCCCCACCCCCCAAATGGACCTGCCTGAGGGGTCCTGTTCTCTGTACCTGCAAGCTCTGTTTTAGAGCATGTGCCTGCCATCTAATAAACCTCTGTTTTACTGGCTGGCTAAGAGTCACATCTGACTGCAAAGTTGGGGAGTAGGACCCTCTGGTGGACTTGCTGTGGGAAGCGCACTGAGGAGCAGAGGATGCTGAATGCTCCCAGGTCAAACCAAGGAAGGTGGAAGCTGTGTGAGCTTTTTGCCCTGAATACAGTCTGCTCACAGAGAGGAGACTTCACCAGAGTCCTAACTGGCTTCGTAGGGAGCAGTTCCAGAGCATTGCCCAGGGACTCCGTGACACCACTACAGACTAGGGACCGAATGGCTAGGCAGCAGTTCTGCAGAAAAGGACCTAGGGGTTTCAGTGGATGGGAAGCTGGATCTGAGTCAACAGTGTGCCCTTGTTGCCAAGAAGGCCAATGGCATTTTGGGATGTATAAGTAGGGGCATTGCCAGCAGATCGAGGGACGTGATTGTTTCCCTCTATTTGACATTGGTGAGGCCTCATCTGGAGTACTGTGTCCAGTTTTGGGCCCCAGACTGCAAGAAGGAGGTGGAAAAATTGGAAAGCGTCCAGTGGAGGGCAACAAAAATGATTAGGGGACTGGAACACATGACTTATGAGGAGAGGCTGAGGGTTCTGGGCTTATTTAGTCTGCAGAAGAGAAGAATGAGGGGGGATTTGATAGCTGCTTTCAACTACCTGAAAGGGGTTTCCAAAGAGGATGGATCTAGACTGTTTTCAGTGGTAGCAGATGACAGAACAAGGAGTAATGGTCTCAAGTTGCAGTGGAGGAGGTTTAGGTTGGATATTAGGAAAAACTTTTTCACTAGGAGGGTGGTGAAGCACTGGAATGCGTTACCTAGGGAGGTGGTGGAAGTTTTTAAGGTCAGGCTTGACAAAGCCCTGGCTGGGATGATTTAGTTGGGGATTGGTCCTGCTTTGAGCAGGGGGTTGGACTAGATGACCTCCTGAGGTCCCTTCCAACCCTGATATTCTATGAGTCTATGATTATGATATTTACTGTCTTATTATCTGTCCCATTCCTAATGGTTCCTAATATTCTGTTAGCTTCTTTGACTGTCGAGGCACACTGAGCGGATGTTTTCAGAGAACTGTACACAATGACTCCCAGATCTCTTTCTTGAGTAGTGACAACTAATTTAGTGACAACACATTTTATGTGTATAGTTAGGAGTATGTTCTCCACTGTGAATTATTTTGCATGTATCAACATATAATTTCATCTACCATTTTGTTGCCTAGTCTCCCAGTTTTGCAAGATCCCTTTATAACTCTTCTCAGTCTGTTGTGGACTTAACTATCTTGAGTAATTTCGTATCATCTGCAAACTTTGCCACCTTACTGTTTACCCCTCTGTATTTAAAATAAACTAGGAGATTTTTTTTCCAAAGTCAGAAGAAACAATAAAGATCTGTACAGCAGATGCACTCAATGCACTTGTTCAGGACACTGCAGTAAAACCAGGAAACTGACATTTAAAAAAAATCCCCCGGTTCTCCCTTCCCTCTACATTGACATTTTTTGCCGATTGCAATTTTCCGACTACAATCTTGAAGGATCAGATTATATAACATGAGCTAGAATCCTTGACACTTTGTCCCTCTCCTAGAATGTGCATCTGAGTGTATTTATGTTCCGTGTGCCAGTTAAGCTTTCTCATAATCTTCCAAGGAGGCAAAATACATAAATATATAATAAAAAATATCAAAGTGATTCACCTGGAGGCTTCTTTCCCCCGCCCCTCATTGACAATAATAAAAGGTGCCAGAAGCAGAATTCAGTCACGCTAACCTGTCCGATTGATTTAAAGGAAAGAAACCATAACACAGGAAGTGTTATTTCCTCAAGAGTCTACAGGAGACAATTAGACAAGTGTCCGATTCGCCCCTCCTAACTGTTGGCAAATGGAGATGTGTGCAACCAGACACAACTACAGCCTGAAGTGGAAATGGCCTATCCTATTAAGAGTACTTCTATACCAACATTTTAATTTGCTTTTCCTAGGGGGTAGTCGAAATGGAATCTTTCAGCATAGTGTGTGACTCATGGCAGAAATGAAGCCTGCCTTTATGCAATTAGTGTTGATGACAGTCTTTGACACTACACTGTAAAGGCTAGAGACCTGACTAGAATAGTCTGCAGCACAGCAGAACATAACAAAATGCGCAATATGAGACATTACCTAAAAGAGGCCCTGCGGGCTGCGTTTTGCTACATATCTGGCATCTACCGAATTGCATAATAGAGTAGGGGCAGCATGGAGCTCAATCACAAACCATCAACAGAATCTGGGGAGACGCTGTAGCATGGTAAAGTTTGCTCGCTCTCACTGTCGCATTCCTAAAAGGTTGTGCAACATGATGAACACCCCCCCTCACACACACACACACACAGTGGAACCTGGGATGATTTAAGGCTCTGTTTAATTACACTACAAATTACATACTTGCTCATTCACATCAAGGGAGAGCACATTTCCAGCAAAGCCAAGGGGAAAGATGGTGCAGTCCCATGTGATTTAACACATAAAAGATATCGGGCATGGGATTCCTTGAACGCTGCTTTGCAAATGGATCACACTTTGTTCCAGAACTCTGGACACTTAACATTCAGATGGCTTCAGGGTGGATGCACAATGTGTGCTCTTCACTCACATATATCAGCTCACAGGTGAGGAGTAGGTAACTACTGTCATAGAGACTAGTCAGTGCTCCTTAGTCTTTCATCACCCAGGCATTTAGATACTGCTTACAAATTACAGGCTATGGCTTTCTGAATATTTACTTATTTTTAAAACTAGTGGGATATTCTAGATCGGAGACCCATCTCAGGTTACTGTTACACACTTTAAAAAATTTCATTTAGAAGCTGCATTTTTTTAAAAAAAAAGTTTTATCTGGATACATATCAGATTAATTAGTTTCAGCATATTAATGAACTTGGCACTGACTGGTGAAATATGAAACATTACAAAAGGTAACAATGGCAACAAAATATACACCAAAGACAATACATGGGTAAATGCTTTGTTATTTAAATATAGCATATATAAAATATTTTCTTTTTATTAAAAAACCCAAGGAAATTCACACCTAATCAAACTTCATTTAATGTTAGTTCAGGCTGTTCTCACAGCACTCACCGGGGAGGTGGGAGACTCAGGACCAAGACCCTTGCTTCAAAGAACTTTTTAAATTATTTATTTATCCACCGTGGAATAGCTTTAACAGCAGAGACTGAAGGAGCCCCACATCAGAATATCCCATAGCCCAGTGATTAGAGCACCCACCCGAGAGGCAGGAGATACCTGTTCAAATCCCTTCTCCCTAGAGAAGGGACTTGAACTGAGGGTCTCCCAGCTGAATACCCTCACCTCGAGGCTAAAACCTTTGAGGGAGGTCATTGTTATTGTCCTCCTCTCTCTCCTCCCCCGCCCAGTTTTGTATTAAATGTATAGGCACCTAATGCCAAGAGAGGGTTTGCAGCTGAGGAGCTCAAGTAGAGGTAGGTGCCACCATGCAGTCTTGATTCAGGTGCCTATCTTTGAGAGGGGCAGGGCTCAGCACACACTCCTCAGGTTGGCATCTCCCATTGACTAATTTAGGTGAGGCGCAGCCTAGCATTCTGGCTTTTGTGAACCCCATTCTGAGTCACCCATCTCCTCATTCAGTGTACATGGAGTCAAGGCTTTGTGAATCCCAGTGATCTTTCCAGACACCTATAAGTTAGACAGGGTGATGCTTCAGCGTCACCCTGCCTAAGTGTCTTCCTGAATCTTGCCCCCGGAGTCTATTCCTGCCTCTGACACTGAGTTCTCGTGTGATGCTGTGCAAGTCACTTACACCCAACTTTTCACAGGTGGTTATTTCTGCATGTTCTTATAGGGTGTATTATAATGCATACATGCAAGGAGGACAAATTAAGGTGCAGTGACAATGTTCATTCTGGCGTTTCCTAACTTGAGAGTGCTTGATAGTGACCATTTTTAATCCTTAACTTTGTATTTCCTAATATTTTGTGGTTTAGTTTATTGATGAGAGCAACCTTAACTAATACTGAACCAAGTTTTCTGCTTGTAGATTTGTAGGACAGTGCTACCTGGAGATCCCAGCTGAGGTTGGGAACCCCATGTTTCAAAGTGCTCTTACAAATATATGCTGAAAGACAGACCCTACTGCTGCAGAATTTACAATCTAAGTAGACAAGACACACAAAGTGTAGGAGTGGAAACCGAGGCACAAAGAGGTAAAATGCGTTTCCCAAGATCACACAGCAGACCAGTGGCAGAGCTGTTAATAGACCGCACATCTTTTGAGTCCCAGTCCAGTGCTTTATCTACTGGAGAACAGTGATGCTCAACATGCACAAAACAGCCACTTCCATAGGCAGAGTGGATAAAACTTCTTCCCCCTTCCTCCTGTTAGGCCAGGTTTCAAGCCCATCTGAGATCCTAGAGTTTGATGTTCTCATATCAAAACCTGGTGGATGGCATATCATTTGCCATTAATGCTGCATAGCCGTTAAGAGGCAGGTGTAGTGAGGTGTTCTCCTGGGAGATGGGTGGCTGGCCTTTCAAGGTAAAGGCAGAGGTCATCAGAAGGACATCGCAGAAGAACTTACCCTTCAGCACCCTAACGACTCCTAGAGACAAAACAGACATTAGCTCTCACAGTCACCAGTCCTGTTAATCCTCAGTAGTCACTCAGAATGTTCACAACATGCCACAAAGGAAGGCAATCTATTTACCACATGCTTGAGCATGCGGTGACAGTAACACAACTGTAAAGCAGCTCAGCGTCGTCTGTAGTAATATTGACATTTCAGGGCAGATGTGTGATGACTCAGCTAAGCCGCACATGGCAAGTGGCCTTATTGCTAATTTTATCTGCGACTGGTTGTGTGCAGTTCTAGGTGATTTGTGCTGAATTTGGCTCAAATGTGATTCATACCCAATGGTCCAAAATAATAGTAAATTCAAATAGCAATGGAGAGTGGGGCTCATTTTATTTGTATCTGCTGAATGTGGGCACCCATTAGCATTATCAGGCTCATTGTACTGAGAATCCAATATCTGCGTGTGAAATGGCATTGGGTAGATGTAGGACTGCTCTGAGTTCAGCTCTATTATTTTCAGTTATAGACAATCACTCCTAATGCCACCTAACTTTCCACACTTGTTAGACCTGCAAAAGTCATGACACACTAAGCAAACGGCACTGCATTGCTTTAATTGGAATATAAACACTTATGACTGGCATCAACTGAATCTGTGCTGAGTGTGATGATGGTGATATTTCCTCTGCTACTCAGTGTGACTAAGGGTGAACAATTGGGTCCCAAATGTGCCGGACTGACCGCTGCAGTGTTTGAATGGGGCCATTACAGGCAGAGAGCAGGGGATTTAAAGGAGGAAAACAGAAGTGAAGGGAAGCATAGAATGAGAAAGGGGTCCTGGGGAAGAGATAAAAGGAGCAAGAAATGAGAAGCGTGGAGAATAAAAGTAGGAACTGGGGAGAAAAAGACAGGGAGGGATGGAGGGAAGGAGACTGGGGCAGCAGGGATGGTGGGGGAGAAAGATGAGGAAAAATGGGAGGAAAGAAAAGAGAGATGGGAGACTATGGGAAAACAAAGGCACAAAGAGAGAAAATAGAAATGACAGAGAACAAGAGTGTCATAAATATAAAGGGAAGTGTAAACACCTTTAAAATCCCTCCTGACCAGAGGAAAAATCCTTTCACCTGTAAAGGGTTAAGAAGCTAGGATAACCTCGCTGGCACCTGACCAAAATGACCAATGAGGAGACAAGATACTTTCAAAAGCTGGGAGGAGGAAGTAAAACACAGGGTCTGGGTCTGTCTGTGTGTTGCTTTTGCCAGGGACAGAACAGGAATGGAGTCTTAGAACTTAGTAAGTAATCTAGCTAGGTATGCGTTAGATTATGATTTCTGTAAATGGCTGAGAAAATGAGTTGTGCTGAATAGAATGGATATTCCTGTCTGTGTGTCTTTTTGTAACTTAAGGTTTTGCCTAGAGGGATTCTCTATGTTTTGAATCTAATTACTCTGTAAGGTATTTACCATCCTGATTTTACAGAGGTGATTCTTTTTTACTTTTTACTTCTATTAAAATCCTTCTTTTCAGAAACTGAATGCTTTTTCATTGTTCTTAAGATCCAAGGGTTTGGGTCTGTGTTCACCTATGCAAATTGGTGAGGATTTTTACCAAACCTTCCCCAGGAAGTGGGGTGCAAGGGTTGGGAGGATTCTGGGGGGAAAGACATTTCCAAACAACGCTTTCGTAATAAATAAACCCAGATAAACATTTGGTGGTGGCAGTGGAAGTCCAAGGGCAAAGGGTAAAATAGTTTGTACCTTGGGGAAGTTTTAACCTAAGCTGGTAAAAGTAAGCTTAGGAGGTTTTCATGCAGGTCCCCACATCTGTACCCTAGAGTTCAGAGTGGGGAAGGAACCTTGACAAAGTGATTTCTCTGACTACAGTGAGAAAGAAAGAAAACCCCAGAAAAGATGCTGTCTTGCACCTTCCAATTATAAAAGCAATGTCAAAAGCTTAATAAAATTCCTCAGGATGGGGGAAGGTGTTGGGCAGGGGGTTGGGAGGGGTGAAGAGACATGGGGTCATCCAATAGGAATGAATAATAAATGGCTCAAACATCGTCATGGTTATTACCAGATCTGCCTACTAGCATGTTGAAGTTCTGCTAGGTGCAAGTGCTTGTTGATAAGTTTGGTTAAACAACTATACACATGCTGCGGTCCACTCCCTGTCAAAACAGAATGTAACACTGTGTTAGGGTGTCTTCACACAAAGGTGGAGAAAGGGTTAATGTGGGCCTGAGAGGCCAATTATCTCATCTCCTTGCATCTGAAGGGTGAAACAGACCCAATGAAAGAGGAGCCCCAGCTGGGGGAAGAACTGGGTGGTTTCTAGGAAGAAAGAAGGCCCCGTGTAGAAGGTGGCAGCATGGAGAGGGAAAGAATTCTATAGTCCTTTTCTGGACAGAGAAGCTGTTTCAGGAGGATGGGAAAGGAGAGTAGCGGTGAAGGTGATCCCTGGAGTGGGCCTGAGAGAAGGCCAACCCACAGGCAGACAGACTTGGGGGTCAAAGGGAGTTGACAATGCAAAGTAGGGGCAAGACTCCAGGGAGCTCACCTTTGACAGTCAGTGCTGTGCAGAAGAATGGAGAGCTGGGGAGGATCCAGGAGGGATTAAAAATTTAAGCCTGAGAAAGGGGCAGAAGTTGCTTTTGTTGTGTTTGGGCTTTGAGTTTGGTTGTAAGACTCCGGGGAGAACCTCTGGGCCCACTGCTCAGATGGAAGAGTGGAATAGAAATGGAGCACTGGAGGGATGGAAGGTGTTAGACTGATGCCTAGTATTGCACAGGATTCTGTCTATGCGGGATGCGGAGACCCAGGCATGGGGAGACTTTAAAGTGACCTTGCCCCAGGGCTGAATGATGAGAAAAGAGACCACTGCAGGGCCAGAGCAGTGGTCAGCAGGGAGCTCAAGGTGACAAATGAGATGCTGCACCATGCCCAGCCATGAATGCGAGTGTTTGTGGCAGGTATGCTCTTCTACAGAAACCCTGCCCTCTAAAACACTGTTGCAACAACTTCAAGAAGCACATCTCTGCTTGCGTGTGACTCTAAATATGACTGTTCTTGACAAATATATGGGGGGCGGGGAAGGGGAGGAGCTATTGAAGAGAAAAGGATAATGTTGGCGTAAGTACAAAGGGGTATTGACTCTCTATACCTAAACTCTGAATGGAAATGAGAAGCAGTGGGGACGAACAACCCAACCAGTTCTAAGATGGAGCTTGATAAATTAACAAAGAGGATTATATGATGGGGTTGACCTGTGACAGCAGGGGACTGGACTTAACGAGCCAGGAGGTACAGTGTAGTCCTATGTCCTAGTTCCCTAATAACAGCAGCAGTTTCTTTGGATGTGGTGGGGAATTGTCTGTGTTTTGGCTGGGTATAAAATAAAAGCAATATATTTGATTTCAAAGGCAGCTTCAGAAGGGACTGAGCTAAACTTGACATTGTAAGTTCTTAAGGATGAATCTGTTAGGTTTCCTTGTTTTGCTTTATAATGATACAATGCTGATTTGACCTACCTGAGGCGGTCTTGGATCAGTGACCTGGAGATCAAGACTGGTATTTTCAAGAGGAGGACTAAGGGATTTAAGTGCCCAAGTTACAAAATGTCAGTGGGATTTAGGCACTACGGAACACTGTAGCCTAAAGTGTCCTTCATGCATTAGCAATGCCCTGAGCCATCCCCTCCTTATAATGATAGAGCTGAACCTATGAGGTTCAGATAGTGTAACCAGCCGATAGCACCACACCAAATACCTGAAGAAAACATGTTTATTTCTTTGGGTCAGTCAGACCTGCAAAGGGAAGGGCTGATCACAAGGTGGATGAGCCAATTTTTCTTCACTTATTGCTTCTGGTTTTAAACCAAAGCAGCTAAATACAAAGCAGGCATGAAGGTGAGAGAAGAAAGGAATGTTCATTCAACCATGAATTACTGGGCTTTTTCTTTTCACTTTGTCACCAGCTCTCATGTAAATTAATCCTACTGCTTTAACATTTAATTTAGTATGAAAAGCATACCCTGGTTCATATCTGTTAATGTTGCATATGAATTATAAAATGCTATGCTTTCATAAAATGCTGTGTTTAACATGATCGTGAGGCACAGTTAATTTCACTGTTTGCTGTGCAGAGTTACACAACCTCCAGATTGCAAGGGTCAATGCTAGTCTACTAGTTTCCTTTTAATTTCTCCTCTCATCTGCTGAGGTAAAGTTGACTATGCAGTAGCACTACTGAGAAACTGGGATAAACAAATGCAAAGATTACCCTTAAGATACTTGAATCCCTCTTATTTACTGAGGACCAGATTCAGTAAAGCATCACTATTCAGGAAGGCATTTAAGCAAATGCTTAATAGTGTTAGCCAATACACATAATGGTGTTAGCCAATACAGACATGTATTGGCTAAGGGCATACAATATTAATAATTGTATTATACTAAACGTGGGCAGTTATGTTAACCAAGTTATATCTTTCTCACAGTTCGACCCAATTATGTCACTAATACACTGGAAAGTTAAAAGTAGCTTTTGGCATTAGCGAATATATAAAGCCGGTCAAAGCAAGAGACATTTGTCCTATATTTTAGTACAGGTGCCTTCACAGGCAAATGGTTTAAAATGTAGTAACCAAAACAGAGATAAGGAAAGGTCCAGAATAACAAGTTAGGGAACTGGCACAAGCTGGTGGGTTGGATCTTAATTGACACAAAGTGCTTTCTAACTTGTAAGCAAGCAGACTATAAATAGAAGTGGTTTGGGGGCATATTTCAAAGCACACCTACTTTTTAAGATCAACATGCTGTGAGGTAAGAATTTCTTCCCCCAAAAGGGGTATGTTTGTCTCCCTTTAGTATTCTACTACTTTCTTAGACAAGCTTTGACTAAGTGTGGTTATTTGGTCTTCTGAACACGTTTTAGTGGTAGGAGAGCCTGGGTCCAATCACTCTTCTGTTATTTGTCTAGATTTCAACAGCGTCAGCAGGAAATCCCATAGCTCAGTGGTTAGAGCACTTTCCTGAGAAGATTTGAACAGGATCTCCCTCCTATCTCCTCCTCTGAGAGAGAGTGGGGGGCTTTGAATCTGCATTTCTCACATCCTAGGTTAGAACACCTCTGGGCTAAAAGTTATAAGATGGGCACCTTCTCTTCCTCCAAAGAGATTTTGAATGGGACCTGATCTGGTAGATGTACTGGGAGGGTGCCTGGTGGATTGGGCCTCACACACAACCTGGGGGCCAAATACCTGTCTTGTCCTGGTTCATGAGTTGCTCTGGGGTTTAGGCAAGAGATAGGTATCCGGATGCCCCCAGTGAGGCATCAGTGCATGTGCCCAGAGACAAAACCCTATGTGCTGAGGGACTTTTATTTAGGAAAGGTTTGGCACTGAGTGAGTTTAGGAACCTACAGGATTGAGCATAGCAGTGGAGCCAAAACTGGAATTTAGGTGCCTAAAGCTGAGCATTAGGTACCTGTGCATCTTCCTGGACAACACCCTAAGTTCCTAAAAGCAGCATTGATGTAATGGAAGTTAGGAACCTAAATACATTTGAGGATATGGGCTCGGGTTACTTATATTGGTGCTTTAAGGATTTAGGAGCCTAATGAGGCATTTATTTTTCAAAATCTTAGCCTACTTGCTTATCAATATTCATTCCCTGTTAAAGCAACTTGGCACATCTAATATTCTGCTTTGCTGATTTCAAACAATCACACTAGTCATCAACATTTATTACAGTATTTTAACACTCAAGTCCTCTCATTTAGGCTTAATGAATGGTGTGTTCTTTACAGTACACCAAGGGGGGTTCAAGTTTTAGATGCACACACACCAAGGGAAATGACAATGTCCAAATTGAAGGGGAAAATTGCACTTTAAAAAAATCTGTAAGATTCAAGCCTGCAGAAATGATTTGGAGGAAATTGCTTTTGTTAGCCCTAGAGTCTAAGCCACAGTCCTATTTCAAGGTTGATAGACCACACAAGAGTTGGATGCTCCTGGACCGTGGTGGCATTAAAGATGTGGCAAAGATAAATAACCACTCTCTACATAAAAACATTTTCATAGCTCACCCAGTGTCTGGCAGCTGAGCTTCTGTATTGGCTCACACCACCTGTTCAATACAGAATTCAAACAGTGGAACTATATCACTCAATTAGCAAGGCACATACCAGACAAATGAAAACAGCTGTAAGCTGTATTCTCCTTGTTAGGAGGATGGAGGAGGAAAGGATGGTATTGTAGTAACAGTATGAGATTTGAACATCTTTGGCCCTTTCAGTACCAGCGAGACTATGGAAATGATGGGCCAAGGGTAATGGATCAGTGGCTTTATTCCAAGAAATAACCTGATCCCCAAACGTTTAGCAGATTTGCTCTAACTTTAAATACTAGGGGCCAGAGTTTCCAAAGAGCTCGGCTCTGAACAGTTCCCATTATTCTCAGTGAGGGTTGGAAGGTGGGAACTCTCTCTATTGTTGTCACTGGGTGTCCTGCTGAACCCTCTTGAAAAATCTGGCCATTTCTCCTGAGGCCCAGATCTCCCAAGGGATTTGGGCACTTAGGATCCAGAAAAGGACTTAGACATTGCAATGCTGAATGTCACAGTGACTAACTTTTAGGCACCTAGACAGTCACTTGGCGTTGTGGATCACAGTCGTGTCCAAGTTCGGTGCCTATGCTTCTATACCATGAATGGGGAGGGAGAGACACCTTCGAATTCAATCCACACAAGTCAGCAAGCGAGGCGGGAAGCAGCCTAAGCTAGCCAATGGGAAATGCTGACCATAAAGGTGTGCGCTAAGCCCTGCTCCTCTCTGAGGTAGGCACCTAAATCTAGGCTGCAGGAGGTGCCTAGTTCTGCTTAACAGTCCACGAATGGGAACCAGCCACCTGGAGTCAGGTATCTTAGGCTCCTTAGCTGTTCCTGGCCAGAATGAATTCCTGCCTTGTACCACACAAAAAGGCTGGAGGAGGTAGTGGTGCCCAGCCCCCTTTATAACGTAAATCCCACTCTCCTTGTATATGCGAGACCCAGGTTCACCTCCCATCTCTGACAGAGCGGGGAAAGATTTGACCGGGGTCTCCCACCTCTCAGGAGGTGTGCTACAGAGTCGCTCTCTCTCTGATTAAATATTTATCCCCAATCAGTGGGGGAGAGAGTGCTGAAAGCACAAGTTAGGTGGCCTAAATCCAACATTTAGGTGCTACTGAGATCTTTGAAATGCACACGTAGCAGCTGCATAACCCTGTAGGTGCCTAAATTTCTGCTAGTGGGTATGCACCAGTGTATCCTGGGGTGGGTGGCTAAGGGTTCCAATACATAACCAGGCACCTAAGTTAAATGCTGCAATTCCTAAGCCCCTTTGTGGATATAAGTCCAAATCCTCAAAGGACTTTAGACGCCTAAAATCACAGTTTGATTTGGTTACCCTGGCCCCCGAGGCTGTCTAGTCAAGCGTACAGAAGCCTGCGACTGTCTTTGTGAATGGTATTTTATGAGTGCAATTGGTCTCGGGTTATATTTGGACATGTAAATAGGTACCTGAATGATAACTCAATTGCATGAGTATTCAGATGACCCAGTGGTGATCCTGAAAAGCGTGCTAATGTCACTCAAGATACAGTGACCTCAGCATTTGCAATATTCCCTTTTCCTTCTCTATATGCCCCATGGCAACTACCTCACAATGCCAATATTGAGAGTAACCAGCTGAAAATCCCAGTTCTCAGGAAACGCAAAATTTCACTACCTGATTCTCCACTCCAGTGCCTCTTCTTTTTGCTTTCTCATTTAAGTGTTACTTTCTTTACTAGTTAGTGCCATATGCTGTTCAAAACTGGGAGTGCACATGCCAGTGTCACTTCTGTAGTTAACACGTGCAACATAAAGGCACCTGTTAAAAAGATAGTGGTCGAAGTCTCCTCAGGTTCTGCACCCTCTTCACAGTTCCACAGCCTCTTTCACCAAGCAATACCGGAGCACTGGGGGATGAAGCTAAGAGGTGTTGTACAAAGCTGGAGTCTGCAAGTCTGTTATGGAAAAGGTATTTCCCCTAATGTTCAGATTAAAAGAAATCCCCACTGTTCAAGAAATTCATTACAAACAGACCAGCTTGTGAACCATTTACTTACACTGCTGTGCACTTACTCAAAGTGAGTAATCTCAGTCACTTCAATGGGATTGCTCATATGAGTAACTGCTCACTCATGAGTAAAGGATTCACAAATCAGACCCTCCTGAATGGACAGAGGACAGAGCCGTCAGAGCTGTGGAAGATCATAGAATCATAGAATATCAGGGTTGGAAGGGACCTCAGGAGGTCATCTAGTCCAACCCCCTGCTCAAAGCAGGACCAATCCCCAATCAAATCATCCCAGCCAGGGCTTTGTCAAGCCTGACCTTAAAAACTTCTAAGGAAGGAGATTCTACCACCTCCCTAGGTAACGCATTCCAGTGTTTCACCACCCTCCTAGTGAAAAAGTTTTTCCTAATATCCAACCTAAACCTCCCCTACTGCAACTTGAGACCATTACTCCGTGTCCTGTCCTCTTCTACCACTGAGAATAGTCTAGAACCATCCTCTCTGGAACCACCTCTCAGGTAGTTGAAAGCAGCTATCAAATCCCCCCTCATTCTTCTCTTCTGCAGACTAAACAATCCCAGTTCCCTCAGCCTCTCCTCATAAGTCAAGATGCAGGGTGTTGAAGACAAATATATTGGTAAGCACTCCCACGCTAGGGCAATGGGGGCCTGCAGAAGGGCTAACTCGCTGCTAACATGCTCCCTTGTGGCTGGACATAGCAGGCTCTCCTCATCCAGTGCCCTCTGCCAGCAGTCACTCTGCTCCTGTGGTGGTCGCCTTTTCTCACCACATGGTCCTCCAGCCAGATCAATGTTTTAGTCCCACATCCATTATAGGGTAACCAGGTCCAACAAAACATAATTCCAAGAGCTTGTGTCAGGTCTCCAGCCCCTGACACCGGATCCACTGGGCATTGTATCCAGTGACTGCTATGGTCCATATCTCCTAATGCCAGGGGGCTTCATGCTACCTTCCCAGTGGCTGGTAGGGGAACACAGGCCCTCCCTCTGCACTGGGTTCCAACCCAGGTGTCATAAATAGAAAGGGAAGGGTAAACCCCTTTAAAATCCCTCCTGGCCAGAGGAAATCTCCTCTCACCTGTAAAGGGTTAAGAAGCTAAAGGTAACCTCGCTGGCACCTGACCAAAATGACCAATGAGGAGACAAGATACTTTCAAAAGCTGGGAGGAGGGAGAGAAACAAAGGGTTTGTGTGTTCTGTCTACATTTTGTCTTTGCCGGAGATAGACCAGGAATGAAGCCTTAGAACTTTTAGTAAGTAATCTAGCTAGGTATGTGTTGGATTATGATTTCTTTAAATGGCTGAGAAAAGAATTGTGCTGAATAGAATAACTATTTCTGTCTGTGTATCTTTTTTGTAACTTAAGGTTTTTGCCTAGAGGGGTTCTCTATGTTTTGAATCTAATTACCCTGTAAGGTATTTACCATCCTGATTTTACAGGGGGGATTTCTTATTTCTAATTACTTCTATTTTTATTAAAAGTCTTCTTGTAAGAAAACTGAATGCTTTTTCATTGTTCTCAGATCCAGGGGTTTGGGTCTGTGGTCACCTATGCAAATTGGTGAGGCTTTTTATCCAACATTTCCCAGGAAAGGGAGGGTGCAAGTGTTGGGAGGATTGTTCATTGTTCTTAAGATCCAAGGGTCTGGGTCTGTAGTCACCTAGGCAAATTGGTGAGGCTTTTTACCAAACCTTGTCCAGGAAGTGGGGTGCAAGGTTTTGGGAAGTATTTTGGGGGGAAAGACGTGTCCAAACAGCTCTTCCCCAGTAACCAGTATTTGTTTGGTGGTGGTAGCGGCCAATCCAAGGACAAAAGGGTGGAATATTTTGTACCTTGGGGAAGTTTTGACCTAAGCTGGTAAAGATAAGCTTAGGAGGTTTTTCATGCAGGTCCCCACATCTGTACCCTAGAGTTCAGAGTGGGGGAGGAACCTTGACACCAGGGATCCTAGGACAAGCAGCTAAGTCTTCTCTGTCAGACACCTCACCACTGCTTCCCTGAACTCCATCCTGATATTAGTGCTTGCTTCGGCCTTTCTCCTCAGCCTCTTCTTGGGCTATTTGTAATGAGCAACAACTCTCAGGGCTTCTCCCCAGAGGTCCAGTTTCTGTCCTTGTAGAATGGTCAGCAGTGGGAACTTGCTCCAATCCTATGTCTTCCACATATCTCCACTCTCTAGCACCCAGACAGTGACTGCAGGTTCTTTCCCCTCTCCCTGTGATCCCCACGCTCCTGTGCCCATGCCCTGAGGCTTTACTTCCTCCAGCTTCTTCTGGGCTCAGAACAACCTACCTCTGGCCCCAAACTCCATTTCCACAAGCCTCCCTGGCTCCAGCCCCTTGGTTCTGGCTTCAGACTTATCTTAGCCCAAGAGAGGAGACACTCAGTTACCTTGCCCTTGGTCGTTATTCCTCTTCTCTGTGCTCTTTCGTTTATGAAGACCCAGCTCCTCCCCAGCTGGTTTGAATACCAATTATGCTTAACACTCCTCCAGGTGCTACCCAGTGACCTAACTGGGGCCAGGCTCCTGTTAACTTGTGAGTAACCAGTGTGGAGTTTATACACCCCATCACAGGACCAGATGAGTGCCTTAGATTGCAGGCACTGTAATGCCTCACCTAATAGGTTCGTAGACTTTATGGATAGACGGGACCATCGTGATCATCTAGTCTGATTTCCTGCACATTGCAGGCCCACATCCACTCCTGAAATAAAACCCCTAACCTCTGGCTGGGTTACTGAAGTCCTCAAATATTGATTTAAAGATTTCATCTTGCCTGATACCACATCCCCAACTATAGAACATATCCATTGACAGCTCTTTTCATTTCAATCTAGCAGCAAAAGGTCTAACACAATCCAATGGCTAGCAGTTGAAGCTACCCAAATTCTGACTGTAAATAAGGTGTCTATCATTAACATTGAGAGTAATTAGCCAATGGAACAAGTCACCAAGGGTCCTGGTGGATTCTTCAACACTGACAATTCTTAAATCAAGATTGGATTTTTTTTCCCTAAAAGATCTGCTCTAGGAATTATTTTGGGGCAGTTCTCTGGCCTGTGCTATACAGGAGGTTGGACTAAATGATCACAGTGGTCCTTTCTGGCCTTGGAATCAATTCATATGCAGAAATAAGCTCGCACATGAGATCTGCCAAACTGTTTCAACTGAGAAATGAATTCATGGAAAAATCCACGCCATCTATTTGCAAATAGTCTGTGAACAGAACAAAATAGTGCTGAACTCTGAGTGAATTATGCATCCCACATAGCTCACACAGAATTAATATATGCTATCTCCTGTGAGTCAAATAAAAAAACCAAGCAGCTAAAATTCCCTCCTGAGAATTAAGTCCCTAGAGAATTAGATTAACTAGTCAAAGACAGAACAGATGGTAGCTGCTGCTATTGTAGCAATAAGCCATGACACTGTGTGTATTAGTCACCCGATAGTGCACTCTTAAGTAGCAAGAATGCTCCTGCAGTGAAACTACAAAGAGAAGCACCGTTTCTCTTTATTGCTGTTCTGGCCCAAATTTTCCCCTTGGGTGCTCCAGCCCTGGAGCACCCATGGAGTCGGCGCCTAAGGCGCCACTTTTGGCCGGTTGTTATATTTAGAAGCCCTTTTAGAACCAGTTCTCCCTCGCGGAACAACCGGTTCTAAAAGGGCTTTTAAATTTAACAGCCGGTTCCAGTGAACCGGTGCAAACCGGCTCCAGCTCACCACTGGCTGTGGACTGATTGTTTGCTTGGCCCTTGCAGGGGTTCTGAGCCCTCCTTATCGCAATTGCTCGATTCCAGAGGGAGTCCCCCGATTGTGCGATGGGGTGTGCCAACCCTGCCCTGGGCCAATGAGGGTGGCCCCGTTCGACACGCAGGGCCCCCCGTGACAGGCCCTATATGTCAGTCTTGAATTTTACTGTTCTTGCTCGGCCTAGTTGGGAAACCTTTTATTGCCCTTTCTGGTCAATTTACAGCATGCAATTACTGTACAGAAGGAAGATCTGGACTGGATGCTGTTGCACACTTACAGTTTAACCTCCGCTTGGGTAGGATATGAAATGTGATTAGTATGTTTCAGGCATCCTAATTCCCTTGTATATCTACTCTGAAATCAGAGGTCAGCTCAAGGTATGTCCTGTTTATAGTGGCTTGCCTCAGCGCCTCCTCCTGAGAAGCTGCCCTGATTCCCTGTCCTACCCGAGATCTCTTTTAAAGGGCTGGAGCCCAGATTTTTAAAAGCATTTAACCGCCTAAGTCTCGAAATCGGGGCCTAGATAATTACTCAGCAGTGAAAAGTATCACGTTGTGGTCATGTTGAGTTCAGTGGAATCGCAGCAAGGATGAATCTAACTGTCCGTCTGTCTGTCTTTCTTGCTAACATATGGGATTTTCTATTCAGAAAGTGCCTTTAGGCACCAGACTGAGCAAGAGACCGTTCATGAGCTGCAGCATCACTGGCTCGTACATCGGGTGGCAATCATCTGCTCTTGGTCTATACCAGCAATAAATTGACACATTCCATGCTAACTCAGTGGTGTAGGCCAGAAGTGCGTGTATGTGTGGAGATTTCAAATTCCTCATCCCTCCCCACCCGCTTATTCCAGAAGTAAGGAGATATATAGCAACCCCTTACTCCTAGATTCCTGGAGACTCAAGGTCTGTAGCCTGTGCAGGGGTGTCAGAGGAGTTCCTATACTCATTGCTTCTGGGAAGCAATATACCCTAGTGGATAGGTCACTGGGCGAGGATTCAGGAGACCTGGATTCTGTCCCCAGCTCTGTCTTTGGCCTGCTGGATGACCTTCAGCAAGTTACTTCACCTTCATTTACTCCATTTCTCCATCTGTAAAATGGAGATAATGAAACTCCTTTGTAAAGCAGTTTAAGATCTGGTGATGGAAAGAACTATGTAAGAGCTAGAGTTTGGAGGTCAGATAGTCTGAGTAACAATCTAACTCCATATTTATAAAGGACAGGGCTGCTAAGGGGGCGTGACCATTTTTTTTTATTTGGTTCTTGTTGGGTGACATTTCATTTTCTGCAAATGCTTCCTCGTAAACCAGGGTGGCTATAGAATATGGCCTTATAATCTATCAGATTATAGTTCTTTAGAAGAAAGGTTGAGAGACAGAAAGAGAATTACAAGGGGAATTGTTGATGTCCAGAGCTAACCACACAAACAATGTGTAATCATTTTTCTACTAGAGCAGAGGATTGTTCATCATTTACTTCGTGTGTTTGCCCTTGGGCTAGCATCATATGAGTGACATTTCCCTACTGAGATGGAACACCTGGTAGCTATAGCAACAACATTTTCGTATCCGCCTGTACATTCCCCTGGCTCTAATTAGGTCATTCATTTATAACAGCATTGAGAACACAGGCGAAGCAAGAGCAGATGTACCTCCCTTACAGTCACCTGTCTGAGTCCCTGGTAACATAGATGCCATGTGAAGGTGAAGCTGATTTCTTCCCATGCTGTCAGATGTCACCTAGGGTACGAACAAGGCGTTGTCAGACATGTCTATCCTGCCTGCTCGTGCATGACCTCTGGGGTTAAGTCCCAAACACTTTCCTTCTCTAAATACCATTTATTATTCGTGTAGTTAAAACAAACAATGATACCTTTCCTTTCCAGCAAACTACCTGCTGTGTTTTTTTAAAAATGTGTTTTTTCTTTGAGAGTGTAGGTGTGAATTTTTCATACTAACACAGAGCCCTGAATTCTCGCATAGGCTATTCATTGTGGCTTTTACAAATAGCAGGTGGCTGGTTTTACAAGCCGAAAGCCTGTGCAGTTAAACTTAAGAATTTAGCTGTGCAATCTAGATAACCATAAACCATGTAATCTAACGCAAATGACAGGTAAATGATGAAACATGAATGCTCTAGGAAGGAAAACCAAGTAATGCACAATTGCAAAAGTTCAATGGCTTGGCTTGTTTGGCCCACAAATTACTTTCTCCTCCCCTAAACAATAAAATCCAGTGAACAATTTGAAGTCTGATTACATGATTTAAAAAAGATTGATGGGCTGGCAAGTAGTTGAGAGAGTTTGCTTTATTGTTCATGGAGTCGGTGTTCGGTAGTGCATTTGTTCTTTGTGAATTGTCAGAAAAAGACAAATAACTTTTGCACATTGGGCTACGTTCTATCTGGGACTTGCATGGGATTCTTTTGCTAGAAGACAAAAGATCTAACACCTGGATTTTGGCCTGTGTGAAGCTGCAAGGTATATTTCAGCAGAGCTCAGGAGATGGGCACTTTACACTGTTATTATTGTTTGCTATTAAGTGGTAGCAGTCTAGGGCCCTGTAGAGTCTAGGGGCCCTAATCATGAACAAAGACCGCATTGTGCTAGGTGTCATACAAACACAGAACAAAACGGCTGTCTATTGAAGGATTTTTGACATGGGGAAATTAGGTCATGTTAGAAAGCTTATTATGATTAATTGACCATGTTAAATATGATAGCTCTCAGTGTTGATGAGGAATGACTTGTTAAACATCTACATGGAGGTGGAGGCTTTCAGAGGTCCCTAATGGTATGTCTATACTATGGTTTAAAACCCACAGCAGCAAGTTTCAGAGCCTGGGTCTACAGACTCGGGCTCAGGCAACAGCATTGAAAACAGCTGTGTAGATGTTTGGGATTGAGCTGGAGCTCAGGTTCTGAAGCCCAGGGAGGAGAGGTGGGCTTCAGAGCCTGACCTCCAGCCTGAGCTGCAGCATGTACACTGCTGGTTTTAATGCCTTAGCGCGAGTCCGAATCTATAGACCTGGGCTCCGAGACTCACTGCCGTGGGTTTTAAAACATAACATCAACATACCCTACGGGGTTTAGGAGAACAAATTCCGCTGGGAATTGAGCTCCTCTAAATCCCTTAGGCATTTGTGAAAATCCCATTCTCAGGGTTTAATATTGTGTGTGTTAATGTTTGCAATTTCCCAATGTGGACAAGTAGAGCTGGGTGAAATTTTTAGGCGAAAACTCCCCCCCCCCCCCCCAAAATGCAGATTTGGTGACTGCAAATGTTTTATGAATCCATGTTGGTTTTGCTGAATTGTTCATTTAGAAAATAAATCTGAAAGAAAGGAAATGTTTGGAAAATGCCAGAATGAAAGAAAATGTTTGTGTTTGATTCCAAATAGCTTTCCACTTTGAAATTTCCTTTAATTGTATTTTTAAGAAAAACCTCAACCCTTTAAACATGCTTAGAATCTAAATGAAACATTTCACATCAGGTCAAACAGAATATTTTGTTCAACCCAAAACTTTTTTTTTCCTTTTCCTTTTTGATTCACTGGGTTTTTTTGTTTGTTTGTTTGTTTTTTAGTTTGGTCTGAAACTTTTTTCAGTTTTTTTGGACTTGCCAATGAACTGAAAAATCCATTATTTTCACAGCTCTATATACAAGTCTTAATAGACTACGAGGCTGCTTGTGATTTTATTTACATAGATGTAACTCTATTGAATGCAGTGGTGTTATTCCTGATTCACACACGTGTGACATCAGAATTGTATCCACAATTTTAGGACCAGAAGATTCTAGAACAGATGGGAAAGACAGTACTGTATGCGAGTAGCTAGTAGAAGGTCTAAACATGTGCCTTACACTAGCCTAGAGGTTGTGTATAAAGTAGTTAGATTCCCTCTCTCATTTTTACATGTTTTTTCTACGTCTGAGTGTTGAGCTGATTCTAACAGAGTCTGTCTCCAGATAATCAAAAGACAGGAATACAAGAGGACTCACAAAAGTTTCTACTCCCCATTGAATCCCCAGTATGTCTGACAACAATAACAACAGTGTACCTGCCATTTGGGGCATCTGAGGCATTGCCTGATTCTGAAAATAGAATAAAAGTATCATTTGCCCAGTTCTGTGTGCCATCCAGAGCTGCTAATTTAACATTGACTTCAATAATTCATTGAATAATTGATCTTATTTCTAACTTTAAAAATAATGTAGTGTTGACTCCCATTGACATTTAATGGGAGCTAAGTGCCTAACTCACCCATTGGGTGTTTCGGAAAACAACACCCATCATGACTCCTGTAACGCTTCCAATGGTGATGCAAGACCATGAGTTTCAACCTTAGGGCAGACTGTTGAAAACCAGGGCACAAACCCCTCTTGGCTCATGAGTTCTAAACTTAGATTTCACTAATCAGCTGGACCAAGTGCAAACTTCTCAGGCACTTTAGCAGCCTGAGCATGTAGTCACAGAGAGCCTCCTTGGTTACTTCAGTCTGCCTTGCCACCCAGGTGAGTGTACCTCTGATAGATGGCTCCCTACCCCAACACAGAGCAATACTCAGGTTACTCCTGACAGGGCTGGCCCACAGCATTTTGGCACCTGAAGCGGGGAGCTCAAATGATGCCCCCATGCCCCCTCACTTGGGCAAAAAGTTTGAAACTCTGGGTCCTAGTGGGGGCCACCTCAGTTCGCCTCATGGTAAGGCCAGCCCTGACTCCTGATCCCAAAGGACCAGTCACTTACCCCAGGTCAGTTGCGCTTTAGGTCTGGTGAAGACTTCATTAATAGGCAAATGAGATTAGAGGGTTATTAACAAGGTTAAAGAAAGCAAATAGACACATTTATGAGTTTCAGTCATAGGTTTCGAAAGGTAGTATAGGATTCGATAATCAGCAAGCTCTGTTTGACCCATATGGCTAGCCCAGGCTAAGCAGCTGGGAATTTCTTAATGCCTAGAAACACCCCCATACGCTTTCCTCTCCACATCCAAACAGCATAGAAATATTCCTTTTATTTAAGCTTTTTATCCCCCTCCTGCCATGTGCTCTGAGCTACAAACTCAGCTCATGGGAGGAGTCCACTTGCATGACTCCAGGGGAAGAGCAGAACAAAAACAGTCTTGTGACCTTTTGCTGATGGTTTCTCAATCCAGATCTAGGGAATTTCCAGTTGTAAGATCCAACTAGAACCCACCTGGTATCCCTGGGGCTCCTCTTTCAGGAGGGGCATAACAATTTCTGTAGAAGAGATGCTCTTCACACTAATTAATGTCCCTCCTCTGTACGGCCAGTCATACAGTCACAGGGGCCCAGACTACAGCCACTCAAATATTACATTACATTATGGAACACAGCTATTACAAGAGAGATTAGTTCAGGCAATAACTCAAGCATTCAGCACTACACTCTAATTCCCATTCTACCAATGTTAACCCACAATGTGAGCCAGCCAGATTCCAGCTATGCATCTATCAGTGTCCCACTGAGAAATGGGGACCTTAGAATCATAGAATATCAGGGCTGGAAGGGACCTCAGGAGGTCATCTAGTCCCACCCCCTGCTCAAAGCAGAACCAATCCCCAATTTTTGCCCCAAATCCCTAAATGGCCCCCTCAAGGATTGAACTCACAACCCTGGGTTTAGCAGGCCAATGCTCAAACCACTGAGCTATCCCTCCCCCCATGACCTTGGCATGAGCTGGTGCCAGCATCACAACTCCGTCTTCCAAATGAAGAATCCGTGCAACCCCCAAACCCAACAGAGCACAGTGGAGGTTGCGTAGGAAAGGGTTGTGAGGCAGCAGCATCGGGATTGCAGGGAGCACAGCAACAACAGCAAGCGGGTTTGGGGGAATTTTCAAGCTTAGGTTAATCATTGAGTGCGTGGCATTTATAATATCCAATCTTAAACTTCATCCAACAGCAGCTCCAAATTAAGATAAGAAGGATCTCTAGTTATGCATCCAAAGCCATTTATTATTTTGGTGTCTTACTTTTAGACCCAATACCCAGAGATGCAATTGCACTGCACTTCATTAGCTGATTAAAAAGTTTCCTAACATCAGTTTTCAAACTTAGAATTCAGCTTACTGATTTCATTTTCAAGTTACACAGGTACAAATCCTTTTGACTGCGAAGTTTCTAAAGCTCTTCTTTGTGTAAATAATTAAATAGTAACTGAAGCAGGGTATTTAAGCCATCTTTTCCACCTACAAGGTGAAGGCCTTATCCAATGGCCTGGGGGAGACCCAGGTTCAAGGCCCTCTTCCAATTAATATTTAATGTATATAAAAGTGGAACATCTCCAACAGAAGAGATTCCCTCACTTCAGAATATCCTGTGGCCTGGTGCTTAAGGCATGATGCTGCAATGTTGGAGGCCTGCGTTCAAGTGTGAGGCAGAGCAAGGTGTTAAACAAGGATCTCCCAAGAGAGTGTCACAGCTATCAAGCCATTGGCTATTTTGAGGTCTCTGTCTGGTTTTTCATGAACAAATATCAAAAGGTCTCAGTTTTGTCGCTCTGCAGAATGGGAACCTTTTTAACATCATGAAAATTCTGGCAGTATGGGAAGACCATTTGCTGCCCATAAGGTGTTCAAATTACAACTGCCTCTTACTATGTATTGGGATGCCGCTGTGATAAACGACATAGCAATCTGAGCTGGGACCTCTAGGCACTACCATAATACTCAGCTTGCTGATATGCCCCGTTTTCTGTATGAGAAATCTCTCTCAGACTGATTGACTAATTCAAAACTGGAAATGTAACTACTGCAATCTAATGTGGGGTTTTTTTAGGTTATGAAAGATGATAACCAATATGTGATAGCATAATATTGCATTTGATTCTAGACATAAAGCAAAGCAGACCTCCGTCATGGAGAAAAAATAACTATAGAATCATAGAATATGAGAGTTGGAAGGGACCTCAGGAAGTCATCTAGTCCAACCCCCTGCCCAGAGCAGGACCAATCCCCAACTAAATCATCCCAGCCAGGGCTTTGTCAAGCCTGACCTTAAAAACTTCTAAGGAAGGGGATTCCACCACCTCCCTAGGTAACACATTTCAGTGTTTCACCACCCTTCTAGTGAAAAAGTTTTTCCAAATATCCAACCTAAATCTCCCCCACTGCAACTTGAGACCATTACTCCTTGTCCTGTCATCTGCTATCACTGAAAACAGTCTAGATCCATCCTCTTTGGATCCACCTTTCAGGTAGTTAAAAGCAGTGATCAAATCCCCTCTCATTCTTCTCTTCCGTAGACTAAACAATCCCAGTTCCCTCAGCCTCTCCTCATAAGTCATGTGTTCCAGACCCCTAATCATTGTTGTTGCCCTTCGCTGGACTCTCTCCAATTTCTCCAAATCCTTCTTGTAGTGTGGGGCCCAAAACTGGACATAGTACTCCAGATGAGGCCTCACCAATGTCGAATAGAGGGGAATGATCACGTCCCTCGATCTGCTCGCTATGCCCCTACTTATACATCCCAAAATGCCATTGGCCTTCTTGGCAACAAGGGCACACTGTTGACTCATATCCAACTTCTCGTCCACTGTCACCCCTAGGTTCTTTTCTGCAGAACTGCTGCCTAGCCATTCGGTCCCTAATCTGTAGCGGTGCATGGGATTCTTCAGTCCTAAGTGCAGGACTCTGCACTTGTCCTTGTTGAACCTCATCAGATTTCTTTTGGCCCAATCCTCCAATTTGTCTAGGTCCCTCTGTATCCTATCCCTACCTGCCACCATATCTACCACTCTTCCCAGTTTAGTGTCATCCGCAAACTTGCTGAGGGTGCAATCCACACCATCCTCCAGATCATTAATGAAGATATTGAACAAAACCGGCCCCAGGACCGACCCTTGGGGAACTCCTCTAGATACCAGCTGCCAACTAGACATGGAGCCATTGATCACTACCCGTTGAGCCCAACAATCTAGCCAACTTTCTATCCACCTTGTAGTGCAACCATCCAGCCCATACTTCTTTAACTTACTGGCAAGAATACTGTGGGAGACCGTGTCAAAAGCTTTGCTAAAGTCAAGGAATAACACGTCCACTGCTTTCCCTTCATCCACAGAACCAGTTATTTCATCATAAGAAGGCAATTAGATTAGTCAGGCATGACTTGCCCTTGGTGAATCCATGCTGACTGTTCCTGATCACTTTCCTCTCCTCTAAGTGCTTCAGAATTGATTCCTTGAGGACCTGCTCCATGATTTTTCTGGGGACTGAGGTGAGGCTAACTGGCCTGTAGTTCCCAGGATCCTCCTTCTTCCCTTTTTTAAAGATGAGCACTACATAAGTCTTTTTCCAGTCTTCCGGGACTTCCCCCTATCGCCATGAGTTTTCAAAGATAATGGCCAATGGTTCTGCAATCACATCCGCCAATTCCTTTAGCACTCTCGGATGCAACACATCCGGCCCCATGGACTTGTGCACATCCAGCTTTTCTAAATAGTCCCGAACCACTTCTTTCTTCACAGAGGTCTGGCCACCTCCTCCCCATGCTGTGCTGCCCAGTGCAGTAGTCTGGGAGCTGACCTTGTTCGTGAAGACAGAGAAAAAGAAAGCATTGAGTACATTAGCTTTTTCCACATCCTCTGTCACTAGGTTGCCTCCCTCATTCAGTAAGGGGCCCACACTTTCCTTGGCTTTCTTCTTGTTGCCAACATACCTGAAGAAACCATTCTTGTTACTCTTAACATCTCTCACTAGCTGCAACTCCAGGTGTGATTTAGCCTTCCTGATTTCATTCCTACATGCCCAAGCAATATTTTTATACTCTTCCCTGTTCATTTGTCCAGTCTTCCACTTCTTGTAAGCCTCTTTTTTGTGTTTAAGATCAGCAAGGATTTCACTGTTAAGCCAAGCTGGTCGCCTGCCATATTTACCATTCTTTCTACACATCGGGATGGTTTGTCCCTGTAACCACAATAAGGATTCTTTAAAATACAGCCAGCTCTCCTGGACTCCTTTCCCCCTCATGTTATTCTCCCAGGGGATCCTGCTCATCAGTTCCATGAGGGAGTCAAAGTCTGCTTTTCTGAAGTCCAGGGTCCGTATTCTGCTGCTTTCCTTTCTTCCTTGTGTCAGGATCCTGAACTCGACCATCTCATGGTCACGGCCTCCCAGGTTCCCACCCACTTTTGCTTCCCTTACTAATTCTTCCCGGTTTGTGAGCAGCAGGTCAAGAAGAGCTCTGCCCCTAGTTGGTTCCTCCAGCACTTGCACCAGGAAACTGTTCCCTACACTTTCCAAAAACTTCCTGGATTGTCTGTGCACCGGTGTATTGCTCTCCCAGCAGATATCAGGGTGATTGAAGTCTCCCATGAGAACCAGGGCCTGCGATCTAGTAACTTCCGTTAGTTGCCGGAAGAAAGCCTCGTCCACCTCATCCCCCTGGTCCGGTGGTCTATAGCAGACTCCCACCACGACATCACCCTTGTTGCTTATGCTTCTAAACTTAATCCAGAGACTCTCAGGTTTTTCTGCAGTTTCATACTTGAGCTCTGAGCAGTCATACTGCTCCCTTACATACAGTGCAACTCCCCCACCTATTCTGGCCTCCCTGTCCTTCGTGAACAGTTTATACCCATCCATGACAGTACTCCAACCATGCGAGTTATCCCACCAAGTCTCTGTTATTCCAATCACATCATAATTCCCTGACTTTGCCAGGACCTCCAGTTCTCCCTGCTTGTTTCCCAGACTTTGTGCATTTGTGTATAGGCACTTGAGATACCTCGCTGATCATCCTTCTTTCTCAATATGAGGCAGGAGCCCTCCCCTTTCACACGCTCCTGCTCATGCTTCCTCCCGGTATCCCACTTCCCCACCTACCTCAAGGCTTTGGTCTCCTTCCCCCGGTGAACCTAGTTTAAAGCCCTCCTCACTAGGTTAGCCAGCCTGCTCACGAAGATGCTCTTCCCTCTCTTCGTTAGGTGGAGCCCGTCTCTACCTAGTACTCCTCCTTCTTGGAACACCATCTCATGGTCGAAGAATCCAAAGCCTTCTCTCTGACATCACCTGCGTAGCCATTCATTGACTTCCACAATTCGATGATCCCTACCCCGGCCTTTTCCTTCCATGGGGAGGATGGACTAGAACACCACTTGCGCCTCATACTCCTTTATCCTCCTTCCCAGAGCCACGTAGTCTGCAGTGATCCGCTCAAGGTCATTCTTGGCAGTATCATTGGTACCCACGTGGAAAAGCAGGAAGGGGTAACGGTCCAAGAGCTTGATGACTCTCGGCAGACTCTCTGTCACATTGTGAATCTTAGCCCCTGGCAAGTAGCAGACTTCTCGGTTTTCCCAATCAGGGCGGCAGATAGATGACTCAGTCCCCCTGAGGAGAGAGTCCCCGACCACCACCACCCGCCTCCTTCTTTTACGAGTGGTGGTCGTGGAACCCCCAACCTTAGGACAGTGCATCTCATGCCTTTCAACTGGTGGAGTCTCCTTCTGCTCCCTTCCCCCAGATTTATCATCTGGGCCACTCCCCGCAATGGTACCTGTGGAGAGAACATGAAAACAGTTACTTACCTGTATCTGCATTGCTGGTACATGGACGTTCCCCCTTCTTCTTCTGGAGGTCACATGTTGCCAAATTTCTTCACCGTCCTCCTGTCCCCGCTGCGCAGCCTGCTCTGAATCTTCAAAACCTTGTGCCCGTAGAAGCATATCCTGACGTGTGTCCAGGAAATCTTCAGATTCTCTTATGCAATGCAGGGTCAGTACTAGTGGGAACACAAGTAAAAGCAGTAATTCAAAAGAAAAATAAGCATTGTGTTCTTGCTCTCTGGAGCTATTCTAACTGTAGAAGTCATTCGTTACCTGTCCCAATGTATGGCTCATATGATACCCATGTAAGGTTAAGCATCTCTCTGTAGTTGCTTAGTAACAATGCCAATAACAGTTTGTTCTCATTACTGCAGGACAAATGATGCCAAAACGCTGTTGCATCCACGTGTCTGAACGTTTGTATCCATTCATTTTGGACTTGTTTCTTTTCTACAAACGTTTGAGTGATGAAATTTCACTGACAAAAGTGTTCATGGAAAGCAAATTTTAACGCATATACCTGAATATTCATGGACACTAAGTTTTAAATTCTCCCTGTATTAGTAGCAGTACTGCAGTAGCCCTAGCACTCCAGAATACTTTGTAGATGGACAAGTCTACCATCGCGTGGTCGATAGACTCAAGTGAGCAGGGCTCGTGCTGGCGCTTAGCACTCTAAAAAGAGTTGTGTAGCGAGTGCTTTGAAGTTCTGGCTTGGCTGGAGCTCAGGCTTTGAATCTCACCCCCCCTCCCCTCCTTAGGCTTCCCCTACAACTTGAAAGAGGTGCCTGCACCATTCTATTTAGAGAACTAGCATGAGCTCCATTAGCACAAGTCTGTCAAACTGAGTGGGGAGGCTCACTCCAAAATGATGGGTAGACTTACCCCTAAAGATCCCAACCAAGGTTGGGGACCCATGGTGCTAGATATGAACTCATAGTAAGAGGAAGTTACTGCCCTTGGGAGCTTACAGTCTTAACAAAGGGTGGAAGAAAAAAATATCATCCACATTATAAGGAGGGGAACTATATGTTACAGAGATTCCAATGCTGTTGCTGAAGTCAAGGGGATGTTTCCCATTGATTTCAATAGGAGCAGGAGAAAGCAAGAGAAACTAAGTAAGATGCTTTAAGTCTCACAGGAAATCTTTGGCAGGGTCAGTAATTGAACCCAGATCTCCTGACTCCCACTCTAGTTCCTTAACCATAAGTCAACTCTTCCTCGGCACCTATTTGAGCCGACACTACTTGTATGCACAACCAGTGAAGCAACAAAAAACATGTGACTTATCTGGTCCATCTTCACAGCCAAGGAATGTAGCTCAAATTTTGAATATTAACAATCAATCCACAATGTAAAACCAGCTAGGTGATCCTGGCAACTACAGATCCATAAGCCTAACTTCAGTACCATGCACATTGGTTCACTGTAGTAAAGAATAGAATTATCGGACACTTAAGTGAATACAACATGTCCCACATCAAAGACTCTTACACAAAGTGGGCAGTCCTGAGTTACAAGGGAAGATCTTCTCATGGGTCAGTAACTGATTAAAAGATAAGAAACAAAGGGTAGGAATACAAGGTCAGTTTTCACAGTGGAGAGAGGTAAATAGTCGTGTCCCCCAAGGATCTGCACTGGGACCTGTGCTGTTCAGCATAAATGATCTGGAAAAAGGGGTAAACAGTGAGGCAGAAAAATGTGCAGATGATACAAAATTATTCAAGATAATCAGATCCAAAACAGACTGCAAAGAGTTACAAAGGGATCTCACAGAACTGGGTGACTGGACAAGAAAATGGCAGATGAAATTCACTGTTGATAAATGCAAAATAACACTGGAAAACCTAATCCCAACTATACATACAAAATGATGGGGTCTAAATTAGCTGTTACCACTCAAGAAAGAGATCTTGGCATTAACATGGACAGTTCTCTGAAAACATCTGCTCAATGTGCAGCAGCAGTCAACAAAGCTAACAATGTTAAAAACCATTAGGAAAGGGATAGATGATAAGACAGGAAATATCATAATGCCACTATATAAATCCATGATATGCCTCCCTCTTCAATACTGCATGCAGTTCTGGCCACTCTATCTCAAAAAAAGATATATTAGAATTGGAATAGTACAGAGACGTGCAACAAAAATGGTTAGGGGTTAGAAACAATTTCCATGTGAGAAGAGATCAGCAAGACTGGGATTGTTCATCTTAGAAAACAGACGACTAAAGCGGAATGATAGAGGTTTATAAAATCACGAATGGTGTGAAGAAAGTGAATAAAAACGTATTATTTATCTCTTTGCCTAACACAAGAAACAGGGGTCACCCAATGAAATTAATAGGCAGCAGGTTTAAAACAAATATAAGGAAGTACTTCTTCACACAACCCAGAGTCAGTCTGTGGAAGTCGTTGCCAGGGGATGTTGAAAAGACCAAAAGTATAAGTGTGTTCAAATAGAATTAGAAAAGTTCCTAGAGGATAGGCCCAGCCATGGCTTTTAACAAAGATAGTCAAGGATGCAAACAGTGTTCTGGGTGTCCCTAAACCGCTGACTGCCAGAAGGTGGGACTTGATGACAGGAGGTGGATCACTCAACGTATTGCCCTCTTCTGTTCATTCTCTCAGAAGTACCTGGCCCTGGCCACTACTGGAAGACACAACGCTAGGCTAGATGGACCACTGGTCTAACCCAATATAGCCATTCGTATTTTCTTATGTCATCTTGAAAATCTTGAGGTATTTCTCTTCAACATGTGTGCAGTCTTGAAATTCAGGAGATGAAATGACTCTTTGATTGTACAAAATTCTTCATATAACTCATCCATGTTGATAAATTTATCATTTTTGCTTATTTTAACAGCTTCTGTAAATTATTCAAAAGAATACTCTTTTGCCAATGGTAAGACTATTGCACATTATTTTCAGTAACGTCATACGTTTCATACAAACTTTTGAGCTCGCTCATAAAAAATGCAGAAAATCTGTTTCACACTTTGTTCATTTTCACTGAATTTCTTCAGTTTGGAGTTCACAATGTAACCATGACATTTGTCATTTATTCTGCATTCTAGTTTCTTGTCTTGGCAGGACATCAATTTGAACAATCAAGTTACTGTATACCAGGTTGAATCTAGAGCTTCAGTACTATCTGTGAATATTTTTAGACCACAGCTCAGGAAGAAATAATACAATTTATAATTTCAGTCTTGTTTCCTTCATCTCCAAAACGATTCCATATTATTTTAGAGCATTCATCTTCCCCCAAAGATTGAAAGTAACTTGTAAGCCCTTTCCAACACATTGCCAGATGGTCAATAGCAGATGCAAGTGACAGCCAATATGTGACTGATGTAGAATTTTACTGTATTCTACCCTAGCAAATTTGCAAAATTCTTTAAGCTGTTGAACTCTCAATGACTGAATGCTAAACTGGCTGTAAACTTTTAAAACTAGGTTTTCTACATCAGTATTTAGTTCGGTCACAGCAAATCTTGTGCTGTTGTGTATGACATGAGCAAAACAACTAGCAGCTAGAAGATCACTGTTTCTCTTTTTGGGGGGAAACATTGTTAAATTTAGAATAATTAACACTCACGTTGTATCCTGGGTATGCTGACACATTTTACAATTTTAGTCCAAATTTCTCAATCCTATTGACTATGTCTGTAGCAATTATTTGAGAAGTTTCCCGGCAGTCTCTGTAAAAATCTAACAAGCAATATTGAACACCTGTAACACAATGGAAATACCTTAAAACAAGTGGGAAGCATTTCAAGGATCCTTTGTTGGAGGTGTCAGAAGTGTCATTGGCTATTGAATAATAAATGTAATTCTCTTTAAGGTACTTTGTATGCTTAGAAACAGAATATGGGGCTAGCACACTTCCACAAAGTATGTTTGATGTACTTTTTCCTCAGGTTACATGTTTAGCAAGTTCAGAGTCACTGAACTTTTACTGTGTATTCCACCCTTCGATAAGAGTGGTGGTACTTAATAGCATGAAATGTTTTTTTGGTTTTTTTTGTGAGTTCTGCTGCAATAACTCTGTCGGGGGTAGTGCATGAACTTTTGAAAAAAACTTTGAATAACACCTATTGCACTTCATTTATGTTTGGCAGTCTCAATGTGATATATTTTATTACCTTTATCATTAATCAAAATGTCAGTGTCACACTTACAGTAGCTGCAAAATGCATAGTTATGTCCTTTCCTACTTTTAATGCATTTACATTCTTCATCTTCCCAGGTGGCTGAGAAACTACCTCTTGTTAGCATGGTGATTCCTGAGATAATCACTATTTTTACATTTAATAATCCTTCCTGTTCCTTGTTGCAAGAGCAAGATTAATGGAATGATGGGAGCATGAGAAGTACCAGAAGGAACTATGTCAAATGGGTGGGGATTGTGAGAGTTACCACATCCTGGAATACAAAATATAGTGTACAAATGTGATATAAAATTGGCAGTGGCCATCAAGTTGTTTTTTTGTGTGTGGACCCTGTTGGAGTTCCCACCTCCTGCGGCCCTCGCAGGGAGCTCAAGTATGGTCATGGCTCTCACTGACACTGCCCAACAAACTCAGGGAGCTTGGATATGATAGCCACACAGAACACAATAGACCCAGCTGGGTTGGAAGGGCTGCAAGCTCTTGAAGCCTGTGGCCAATGAGAGAGGCTCCTGGAAGGGATGATGGAACAGCCAGTGTTCAACTAGGACTGCTCCTCCTGGAGCTGGAGGGAAGGGGGAATGAAATAGAAGCTAGAGCCAGCATGCCCTGGAGCTGGGGAGAGAGGGAAGGTCGAGCCAGACACCTCTGAGCTGGGAAGAAAAGGCATGTTCCCTCACAGGAGCAGAGAGGAGGCACCAGGTGCTATTCATAGAAGAACCCAGGGCCCTATCGGCAGTCAGGAGGAGCTTTGGTCACTTCAGGGACGAGGTGCATATGTTTCTATCTTATTTGTTTTGTTTTTTTTATTAGTCGTTTTATAAATCAGCAAAAAAATGTCAAAAGGAGAACATTTAAGCTTCCTCTTTGATACACAAAGATGACAGAGGACAAATATATCAAAAGAAGGACTGTTCTACTTAAAGAAAGACACATGGGCACCCTACATAGCTGTTGGGATTTCCCCTGAGACCTCTTTCCACTCAGCTTCCCAAGAACTCAGTTTGACTCCATCCTTCGTCACTCAGATCTTTATTTGACATACAGCCATGCTATGCTGAGCTGATCAGATTCAAAGGCGGATGGATGCAGAGTACATCACAGCTCCAAAGTTACACAGAAACCTTCTCTCTTTATGTACATTACACATCTCATTGAATTTACTATACATTGCATCACACATTTTTGGATTGGCTTGGTTACTTTGCAGGGACCAATCCCTGTGCAGCATGCACTGTCCATGCTTTGGCTTCCTCTTTGCCTCATCTCTACATTCTTAAATTATTTTGTCCCTTGTTACCTAGTTCACAGTAAATAGTTCCCTGGGAGTTCTCCCTCTTATCTGAGTTGGCTCAGACATTCTGTCTTCTTACCCTCCTGACCTATTTACTTATTTTAATTAGCACGAGCAGCCCATTTTGAACTTCATGATTCATTTATGTCCCTAATTCTATCTTCCAAAAATGAGGCTTCCCTCTATGTGTTAAGTACTCATGTCAGGCCAGGCCTTGGCGACACTGGGTTGCTTCAGTGACCAATTTTCAGGCTCTGGGCTTTTGGTGAATTGTTGAGTGCAGTTATTTACTGATTGCAATTCATGGTGTGTAACTGGTCGTCCACCATGTATGATGGTATTTCTGCTCCCTGATTGGGTGACTGAAATTTCTTAAACAGAGGAGCAGTAAATAATGAATAAACAATATCAGTCAAGAATACATCTGTCTAGGCATTTATATAGCCCATCTCAAGGTAGTATCTGAGCATCTTGTTCCCATCCACACATGAGTATCTATACAAAGATCAGCTGATTCTCCCAAACAGTAGTGTGCAGGGGCGCTGGAACAATTTGTCTGGGGTGGGGTGGGGTACTAAGAGCCATTGAACCAAACTGTAAACCCTGTATATAATGGAAATCACTTCAAGCAAGGGGGTGCTACAGCACCCTCTGCACCCCTAGTTCCAGCATTTATGGTAGTGTAAAGAAAAGCCTATGAACATTTGTAAAGAGGGTGACATCCCTTCCTATTCAAAGGGGCACCACAAAGTCCCACTAGTATTTCAGTGGCACATGGGTCTTGTGCTCGCTTAATCCACAGAGGTGAAATTTTACCCACAGTACATGTTTGGATTCAAACACAGCTGAACTGAATTGTAGTTTGAGTGCATATTAGCAAACACATTTTGCAGCATTTCACCAACTCAGGTGTGTACTTCCCCTGGAATACACATAACACCAACACCCTTTCTAAAAGAAGTATACATGAGTGCTGAAAGTGCTGAAATTTCTGTAGCCATTTAGCTGATGTTTATTTTATTTTATTTAAAATTCCCATGTTCACCTCTGGCTCATGTTTAAATTATGCAGCTGATTGCACAATATCAGAAAAATGTGTCCTTATTCCCATTAAATAAACTGTAATGTTGATAAGTAATTTTGCTAGTCAGTTGATAACTTCCTAGCTCTAAACAATAGGGGTAATTCAGTTTATACATTATGTGTGTACCACATCCACACTAGAACAAATACATCTTCAGGAAGGGGCCTGCTTTGGACAAGAAGGTGTGTTCTTAGCCCAGCACATCACTACTTTTTATTCCTTTTCCCTGACACCAGCTAAAAAGCAGACTAAAAGTAGAATAACTGATACACAGCACCTTCTTCAGATGTAGAACCATAAGACAGATGGACGGACATATGCAGAGCAGCACATAGCTGCTAACGCAGACTTTAGCACTCAACAACATGACACCGGTTTGGGACGCTTTCTGGAAGAATTTATTTTTATAAATAAAATGTTGGCATCTTGGGATCAATATAATCCCGCTGTCATGCTGTTTGTCTCAAGATATTTAAAGCAACGCTGACCCCAGTTTTCTCCTGGCCCCATGCTGAAATTTCAAAAATAATAAGCATTCTCGGCTTGGCTACATAAACATATATATGAAAACTAGTTAGTTACCTTTTGAAGAGGCAAGGTTCTGAGTGGAGAAGTGACTTTATGATATTCTTTTTTATTATTCTTACTGAATAAACAATATAAATTCACGATGTGGGTTACTCCAGTTTTATATGGGGAGGTTTCCAAGTTACCCCAGAGCAAAACTTTAGGTAACCCAGAAGTGAAGAAGGACCAATACATGAGAGAGCACAACAGAATGAGAAATTATTCATCCCGTAATGTATGTCAGTCTAAATTTTGATTATATGCCCACTACCACGGTATCACAGTTCTAGCAGAATTATGAACACATACACAGAGTCTGGAGATTGAGTTCTCCCCACTCTCTTATGTCGGTGCAGAGGGAGTGTTTTTTCTCACCTCAGGTATAAGCTGAGAAGGCTAATGAGGAGGGATGAGGCCTACATTTTGATCAGAAGGTGGTAACAGCTGTTGTCATTCTAGCATCTTTTGGAACTGAGTTTTGTAGCTGTATCTAACAGCTGTTGTGGGCTCAGGGGTTTGTCTATTCTCCGTAGCTCCGAGGGGGTCACCCAGTAGGATGACGAGTGCTGTGCAATACCCTCATCTGAAACTGGAATGTGAATGGCCTAGGAGGTTGAGGGAGGTTAGACATTATTGGAGACGACTATTTGCCAGTTTCTCACTCACTTTCCTCAGGACTGAAGGGTTAGAAGCCAGACAGCCAGATCATTCACACAGGCATTTTGAGCCCTGAACAGAATACTGTATGATTCAATATGTCCAATGTTGAAGCTCGTGTTGATGATTTCTGACAGCAGAGGGTCCAGCGTGTCATCCGTGGGCCCTACTCTTCACAAGGGGCAAGGCTTTGAATTGGACCTTCATTCTGCCCCCTTCTGCATATAGAATATGATACAGTCTTAAAAGATTTGAGCGAACAGTCCATTATCTACAAGGCCCCTAGCTCATTCAGTGCACAAGATGGACAGTGAAAGAGGCAGAGATTGCAAGAAGGGAAATGATGTTCTCTTGTGCTTAGGCTGAGCTTGAGATCTAGCTTCTATCACTGGCAGAGCCACAGACTTCCCTCATGATGTTGAGCAAGACTGAATCATAACACACAATGGCCAAATTAAGGTTGCATGGGCAACCTTAGCTCTGGGACTTCAACATTTTTGAGTGTTTAGATTTGTAACCTTAACTTTCCCTGAACAGAGGTTTTTATTACTTTTATGTGGTAGGCATATATTCAGACAAGACATTTTCTCTTTACACATGAATAATCATATTTGTAGTAATAATAGCTCCTCCCCAAACTTTCATGTGAACAAACCTCAGCTGCTTGATCACTCCCAAAGATGTCAACAAAAAAGGGTTTGACCATGGATTGCGATTCTGATGTTGTCAAACTTGTCAGTGAATGTCTTCCCCCCTGCATGTTCATCCAGATCTACACATGCTGGAAGTTTCTGCTCAAGGAATCAGCAGAGCTATGAAATCTGGTTTTATCTTCTCCCTTCGCTCTTTTTTGCCTTTTTTATAGATACAGTTTCTTTAGCTTTTCTTGGGTGTCACCAATGAATTGCTATGAGAAATTAAACAGAGAAAGAAAACAAGTATTTCAGTCATTGGCTCTTTTGCAGTAGAAGTCACCAAACACTTTCCTCTTCTGTGAGCTTTCTAAGACAATGACCAATCTCCAACCATATGCTAAAGTAACAATTTAATGATAAAACTAATCTTTCCCATAAATAGCTCTCCAACACGCTCTATTTTTCATTTTCAAAGCGACAGAAGGATTACGGTAGTGATTGGGATATCTATTTTTCTAAAATTGCCCTCCAAGTCTTTCTTATTCTAATATAATTCTGAGAATCCTCAGTAAAAAGCAATTGCATCTGGAAGGAGGAAAAAAATAGCAAAAACAAATGTAACCTTAGAAAATCACTGATGTAAGTAGTTTCATTCCTTGTACTAAAAGCCATTTGGAAACTAATCTACTGCATATTCTTTCTTTTCAGAAAATGTAAATTGATCTTTCACTTTGAATACCTGTCAAACCACAACCACTGTAATGTTGATAAGTAATTTTGCTAGTCAGTTGATAACTTCAGATATACTGCAATCTTGCAGGTAGCTGCATAAATTGATGCACCAGATTACATCCAACCCAGATTGGGAGATGTTCATTCTTAGATAGTTTGGAGAAAACCTAAGTGGGGAGATGTTTTTCCTACAAGTGGCATGAGAACGCCTCTTCAACATAAAGAAAATTTAAGAAATAATGTTGAAGCAAAGAGACATGACCTTGAACGAAGGACTTCTGGAGGTCCGACTCTGTACTTGCAAGTTCTTATCTACATACTGTATCTTTCTGGCACATTACTTCTAACTCCTTGGGACAGTGACCACATCTTTCTCTGATTTGAGCCATTGTGTGTGCTAAATACAATAAAAATAGTAAGTCATAATAATGGCCTGGTTTTCACAATTTATGAGCTTGCACAGCTTCCACTGAAGTCAAGGATTGGTTACCACTAAGAATCAAGCTAGATATAATTAATGGGTTCTCTCCATTTTATGTCCAGGTGTATGTGGCATAATAAAGTCTTATTTATTTCATATTTATTGATCACCATGTTTGAGGCAGAATCTAGATCGATTTCTCGCTAAGGTCTCTACTTTGCTATTGGTTTAGATTTGGGTAAATTGGATTATAACAATCTTGTTAGTTCTATATCGTGGATTCTCAACCTGGGTTTTTGGGGGAGGTCAATCATGACCACCGTGGCCTTCTCATATTGCTAAATAGAAGGGGAGTCCCAGCTAGATGGAAGGGTGAGCCTAGGGTATCCTGGTATGGAAAAAGGGATCTTCTATGGAAAATGATGTGAAACCCTGTCCTGCATCATTGAAATATGCTCGGCAATGCCATGCCATCTAATACTGTGTAAACTGTTTGATCTGAATCACACAATTATTTAAAATCAGCTAAGCTGGGGCCAGTTCACACTTCACCCACCCAGCAGCAGTAGTTATGCTCACATTTTGTTCATGTCCACGAATTAATTTCTAACTATTTTCTGCTTGCGGTCTGTGGTGTCTTTCAAGCAAAAGGCTGGTTTGTTGGGATAGTTCAAGAGGAGCAAACCACATACTGTTTATTCGGTTTGCTTGTTTGGCTGATAGTGTGCCATGAGATCAAGCACAGTAGCCAAAGTCAGCAGAAGCCTATTTCAGCAGGGGTTTTTTTTTAGTGAAAGAGGGATTTCAGCAGAATTTTCTGGTTCAGAGAGAAAAGTGTTGGAAAAGCATCTTTCCCCTAGTCCCAGCCCCAGTGTCTGTTTGTTTGGAGAGTAGGGACTTTCCTATTTGCTTGGTGTGTAATAAGCATAGCCCAGTCTGACATGAGGAAATGCATTTATTATACAGATCAGAGTTTTCTGGTGTCAGTGGTCTCACATCTAAAGGCTGCGTCTACACTATGAGCTTAGGGGTGTGATTCCCAGCTGGTGCAGACCTACTCATGCTTGCTGTCCTCAAGCTAGCACGCTAAAACTAGTAATGTAGTTGGGTTAGCGTGGGCATCAGCTATCAGCATGGGCTAGCCATCCTGAGTATAAGCCCTCCTGAACCCCATAGGTACATGCCCAGCATGGCTAGTCCAAGCCACCGTTTGCTGATATGTTCCAACGAGGACCTTGCAGTTTCATTTGTTCCCACGTGAAGGACAGTCAGTGGATTCCTTTAGCTCCCATTAGGATCCTCTTCAGCCTCAGGTCTGCATCCCGTATCTTAGCTCCCAGTGGACAGCATACTCTTCTGTTCTCTGGACCAGCTCTGGTATCTGACCTGTCACATAGAATGCCTTTTGCTGGGGTTGGTGTCATTCTCCAGCCTTCCCCGTTCTGTTCTTTCTCATTGCAAGTCCCCTTGTCTTTTTGTTTTTCCTTGCTATCTTCTGCGAGTTATCCTCTATCCTCCCAGGGCTCCAAACTCTGGGTATCTCCATTGCCTTATCCCCTCTTCTTTTAGGACTATCTGCTCTTCTCCTCCTCCTTGCCCTCCCACCTTCTGTGACTGCCTGCTGGGCCCCTTCTTCAGTTTCCAACTCAGCAAGCCTGTTCCTGAGCTCTATTTCTCCTTCATTAGCCGGCCTTTTCCTCTGCCTGGTTCTCATAGTCACATGCTTCCACTGTCCACTTTCCTCACCCAGCAGTCTCCCCTCAGAGTCCTCCAGTCCAGCTTGCATCTGTGAGTCTTGAGTTTTCCCATCAGCCTCCATTCACCTTTCCTCCATCTGCTCAAATCTCCTTTGAAACTCAACCTGCCTCTCCAGACCTCAGATCTCTCTTCCATCAGCTTCATCAGGCAGCACTTCATACAGACAAAGCTCTTTTCGGCTCCCTGCTCCAGGATCATGTACATCCCGCAGCAACCACATCCAGTCATCTTCATGGTCTCTTCCATTCCTTGGGTCACCACCACTGCTGCCTCTGTATCTGTCATAGCCTTCCCGCCTAAGCTCCTGTCAAGGAAAATGAACAAACACCAAAACAAAACCAGAATACCACACACCCCCTGCCCCAAACTCCCCTTGCAAACTCCCGTTTTCAGCTTTGTTTGCTGGCACCTGTACCACTGGCTGGCTGTTCAGGGGGCGGGGCCATAAAGGCAGCCAATCGTTGATCTGCTGTGATTAAAGGCTCTGCCCAAAGCCTTTGTCTACACAGCAAAGAAAAGCCAGTGGCTGGCCCATGCCAGCTGACTCGGGCACACGGGGCTGTTTCATTGCTGTGTAGACTTCTGGGCTCAGGCTGCAGCCGAAGCTTTGGGACCCTCCCACCTTGCTGGGTCCTAGAGCCTGGGCTTCAACAATACTTAGCAGGGATGCACTATTCCAGTATAAAGGTGCTTATACTGGTACTGTTTATTCTTGTTTGCAAAGTGCAATAAGTAATGCTGATTGGAAACTGAAATTCCTGTTCCATGAGAAATTCTGAAATTTAATAAAGAGACATATCCTGTGGACCGGGGATTTTAAAATGTCCACAAGACTCCCTGAGCTCTCCCAGGCTGGTGAGAAGGCAGAAGACTGGGATTCTGGCACCCCAGCAGCACCCCGAAGACCCTGCCTAGTTTCCAATGAAGATTTGTCAGAATCGATACATTCCCGTGGAACGTGTCTACTTCAACAAATTGGTATTTTCTGACAGAAAACCGTTCCAGCCGAAAATTTCAGACCCATTCTCAGAATAAGCTATAATGCCCTGGGACACTTTTACACTAGTATAACTGCTTCCACACTAAGGGTTGCACCAAGATATTGGTAAAAAAAAAATCATCCCCTGAACCAAAAGAATTATATTGGGTACAAAACCTGCATGACCTTATGTAGATGCTTATCCTCTGAACCCTGCTCATGCTGCCCCAAGGGCTACTGGGGCTGATTCTCAAGGAGCAAGGCAATTCACCCCTGTGTAAAATGAGTACAATATGGGTGTAAAATACCCCCACTGGTTTCATTGTGTACCACCTGTGCACAGGTGCCTATGACTGCACAAGGGGCTAAGCAATGCTTTTTTTTAGTGTTTTGCCAGACGTTTTTGTGGGTTTTTCAGGCCCTGCAGATGTCAATTTCCCTTTGCTAGCACAAATCAGGTTCACTAAGTAACCTTTCTTTCAGTCCACTGTCAATCACACGGACTGCAACGATACCTCTATGCGTACTCCTCTCAGTGCTTTCAAACAGTCTCATACTTTCTGTCTCAATTCTGTTACATGCTTGTCAATCCCATTTGCTCTCAAAGGTGGATGAGACCAAAACTGGTGCCACTTGGAAATAGTGGTCTTTTTTTAGGGTTATAGTATTTCCCAAATATCTTTAAGACTTCCTGCAGAGTAAATTGACTGCAGAAGACACAGACCTATTTTAAAATCCTCATCTTTCTTTCAATCTGCCCCAGATTAACACTTTAAAGGATGTAGAATAGCTGCTCCCAACCCACCAAAGCCCTTATTATTTTAGCACCCAAGATCAACAGTGGTCGTGGTTTGAGCTGCTTGGTGCTCTGTGGCACTAGTTTAGCTTTGATTCTAATTTGCTTTTTCTCCCCTGGCTGTCTCCTCCCATCTTTTGAAATTATCTCTGCTTCTTTCCTTTCTTTTCATGAGTGGATCTTAAAGATCCAAAGTCTCTGAATTTTACAGACATCTGAAACTCAATGCATCCCTGGGAACGGAGCTCTGGAGGTATTGGTCTCCTGCAATAAATCAGAACAACAGCTAGGTTCCTCGAGGGCCGAATCCTTCAGAGAAGTCGGTGGTAGAATACCCATCAAACCCTCAGCTTCATCAAATCTTGAGCAGGCACTGATTTTTCGAGTGCACCGCAAGCTCAGAAGCGACTGCAGGTTCTTCTCCTGTAGAATGGAGCTCAGAGCAGCGCATCTTCAGTGCCTCAGCAGGTGCTGATTCACTCCTGGAAGTAAGTTTGTGAAGAACGTTTGGAGCATTGAAAGACAGCTGTAACTCTCAAAGGACACCAGGAGTGAGTGTGTCAGTACTTGTCTGTCCCTCCCAAGAAGTTGCAGGTGGGAGGGGGTAAAGGGAATGGAGTAAGGTACCCAGGAACTGAGCAGGCAGACCGAGGTACCTGTTAAGCAAGCTGCTGCCACTTCACCCCCTTGGTTAAGTGTGGGAGCATTAAAAGACTGTAGTGCCAGCGGCTCCTGGGTGCTAATGTGCTCGCTCATCAGTGTGCTGGAAATCATAAGACCGGTCATACTGGGTCAGACCAATGGTCCATCTAGCCCAGTGTGTTGGAGGAACTCACAGCAATCCCTGGACATAAAAGCAGGAGACATTTGTTGAGCAAATGGCTTCTTGTGAATTATTCACCCCAGTTTACTACCAAAGTACGTGTATTTTGTAGGCTCTTCAGGGTCTTGTAATTGGACTTATGCTCAGCATTGCTTTGGCTCATTTTTTTTAATGTAATTCAGAGCAAAAGGAGGAAAAAATGAGTTCGTCTCTACCTTAGTTATGTGAGCTGAGTCTCTCGAAATGCGGCTGTTCCACCAAGCACTGTGATGTGCCGTCCCGTGTGTGTGTGTGTCAACAGCTACACAGCTAGGTTCAGTTTGCAGCTCTGCTACAGACTTCCGGTGTGACCTGGAGCAAATCACTTTGTCTCTCTGGGCCTCGATGTTCCATCTGTGAAATGAGGCTAGTCATCTTTTCTCCCACGCTTCATCTTGAATAATTTAGTCTCTGAACTCTTCAGAGCAGGCACTGTCTCTTACTATGTGGTTGGACAGTAGCTAAAACTAGGAGACCCTCATCTCAGTTGGGGCCTCAGGATGTGAATGTAATACAAGTTATAAATGTTAATCATGGGGAAAAGCTGAATGCAGAAAATCTTTGAGCATGTTAATCAAAGCAAGCAAGCTTAGGGAGAACCTAGAACATACATCCAAAGGGTAGATGAAGCTTTTCTTAGGTAGCTATGTCTTCTCCTCTGCCCTCCAATATTTCTTACTGCCTCCCTGACTTTGACAGTATTACGATGCAAACTTTACAGACGAATAAATGGTTCTTGAGTAATTTCTCCAATGTATTAGGCTTTCCTTTGCAATCAGGATCTTATTCTACCTCTTTGACTTAAACAAACAGAGTGGAAAATGGAGAAAAAGGATAGAGGATTAGAAGCTATTTAGGTTTTTGAATAAATGTTGTTGTCTGTTCCGCCAATCTTTTATGTATTCCCTTTATTTAATCTTCCAAGGTATAAAAATACTAATGATGAAGTTAAATTTCTTCTGGCTGTCTTGTATTTCTAATGAAAAGGGGGGGAAAGGGTATAATGTGGCAGATATCATTCAAGGCATGGCCGTATATTAATTGGTAAGTGCAGTTTGTAATTTACCAGAAAAGTAAATGTAATGGCATATATGTATACTGATGAAAGAGCAATTCGTTATACTGTTGGAGAGAGTGGTTTCAATAGCCCATACCCCAAATTGTTATTGTTTGTTATTATCAGAACAGGCATCTGGGAAGACGAGTAGAAATATTAAAATAAGCTATACAGATCAGAGTGATTTTTTGTGGCACATGGAAACGTATGCCGGGAATTTGGACAGCTTAGTTACGTTGGGTCAGATCCTGAATGGAATGGGGATAGTTGACACCAACTGAGGATCTGGCCTTTTAAGACTTCTCATCTGTGTTAACAAGCAGACCAAATGAAAACATAGTCTGAATGCAGGGCATCTGCAGAGGAAAATAAATACTTATAAATGACTAAAAGCTTATAAAGAGAGAATCTGTGTACAGCATAATCCAGTATTGCCACAGAGACAATTACATTCAAGGAACAAAAGGCAATTGATACAAGGCCATTCTGAAGGCACTGAGAACTTGTTATGCACTTCAAGTACAAGGAAATTAGTTTGCTAATTAACACACAGTTCCCAGTCATTGGGATTTACTTCTTTAATGGTTAAAGTGGTGTTAGCTCCTTCCCCCCCCCCAATATTCCCTCCAACAGAAACACTTGCCTTAAATACAGGGTTTCACAGTTTCTTTTAAGCCATATAATAAAAGCCAAAAATTGCAACTAGTCCTCACCTTTCCTTTTCAACCAGTGCCTCATATAGACCTATTTCAATCTTGGCTAGTGTCTGTAACATAATGAATCCCATATCCATTGACATTCTAATGGTTAGAAAGAAGTTGTGCAAGGCTTCAAAAAAGAAATAAACTTCAGATTTTTTTTTCAACTGTTAATTAACTGTGGTGCTCAGGGCACTGTTTAATTATGAATTGCAATTTGTAATATCCCACCCGTGCTTTTATCTGATGTCAATGGCAGATTTCATTCAGCTTTTTTCATACTGGTTCTGTCCACCAGATATACGATATCCAGTGACTTTGAATGACATTCAGTTCACTGACACTCAACATATGTTACATGCCAACAAAAAATTGGTGTAGTCCAGGGGCTATCACAATGGATTTGGACTCAAGAGCCCTGGGTTCATGTCCTAGCTGTGCTACTGGTCTGTTGAGTGACCTGGAGCAAATTACTTCCTTTCTTGTGCCTCAGTTTCCCATTTTTAAAATGGGGATAGTCATATTAAGCCTTCTTTGAGATTTAAAAATGGAAAGAATAGTATATGAGCTAAGTATTATTATATAACTGCACTGGTACTAGCCACAGTTGGTGAGGGGATATTAGAAGAGATGCTCTGTGTTACTGTGCAATGCTTTTTATCCCAGGGAAGATTCTTTTGCATATTACATTTGGAAAATGACCATGTGACCAATAAAATGACAAGTGGGTAGTGTGTGTCCAATACTAAATCCTAGTTCTTTGCATCTGTAGACCTTCAAGTGCTTTATAAGGGTGATAAGTGACATGATCCTCTACTTTACACATGGGGGAGGCTGAGAGGTGAAGTGACTTGTCCACACTCCCTCAGCAAGCCAGTGGCAGTCACAACTAGAACGGAGGCTTCCTGAGCCCCAAGCTAGGCTCCCGTGTACTTGACTGGCTGCTCTCCTTCACAGGTACTGTGGTTTTGGCTCACACCTAACTGAAGAGCAGAATTGGGATATTTTTCAAGATTGCCATGCCCGAGGTATTGTAACAAATAGCAGGGCTCAACATGGGACAAAATATGTACGTGGAGCAAAGTGCAATCCAGCATTTTTAGCTCCATTTAGTGGTACAAGTTCGCAGCTATGTGCTTGCCTCCAGCTCCATATCAGTGCCCTTGCACAAGTATGGAAACCATTTCAAAGCTTCTATGGATGGATCGTTCGCTAGCAATCCTGTTGTATTGTAAAGCAACAGTGCCACTGGATGTTGTAGTCAAGGCACAGGTTATGGCCAAGGCACTTCCCTTTTAAACAGCATTGATCAATCGAGGGATCTGTTATGGTCGTGAATTTTACAGTTAAGACTGAATTGCAGCTCCCTTTCTCATTCCTTTTGTCAGTGATTCATACCTTTTTACTTCTCTTTAGGCTGAAATATTGCATTCTGAAGGCCAAATTCTGCCATGGCTTATAGATGTGTAACACTTTTCAGCTCCATGAGACCTCTGTGTGCATTATGGAGGGCCCCAAATAAGCAAAGCATTGAATGCGTTGGAGGGGTTTTAGTTGGGGGCTGAAGGTGACGGCTAGTGGCGTTCTGTTATTTTCTTTGTTAGGCCTGTCCTGTAGTAGGTGACTTCTGGGAACTCTTCTGGCTCTATCAATCAAACCCCTCCAACGCATTATTAAGGATCTACAACCTATCCTGAAGGATGACCCAACACTCTCACAAATCTTGGGAGACAGGCCAGTCCTTGCCTACAGACAGCCCCCCAACCTGAAGCAAATACTCACCAGCAACCACATACCACACAACAGAACCACTAACCCAGGAACCTATCCTTGCAACAAAGCCCGTTGCCAACTGTGCCCACATATCTATTCAGAGGACACCGTCACAGGGCCTAATAACATCAGCCACACTGTCAGAGGCTCGTTCACCTGCACATCCACCAATGTGATATATGCCATCATGTGCCAGCAATGCCCCTCTGCCATGTACATTGGTCAAACTGGACAGTCTCTACGTAAAAGAATAAATGGACACAAATCAGATGTCAAGAATTATAACATTCATAAACCAGTCAGAGAACACTTCAATCTCTCTGGTCACGCGATTACAGACATGAAAGTTGCGATATTACAACAGAAAAACTTCAAATCCAGACTCCAGCGAGAGACTGTTGAATTGGAATTCATTTGCAAATTGGATACAATTAACTTAGGCTTGAATAGAGACTGGGAGTGGCTAAGTCATTATGCAAGGTAACCTATTTCCCCTTGTTTTTTCCTCCCCCCCTCCCCCCCCAGACGTTCTTGTTAAACCCTGGATTTGTGCTGGAAATGGCCCACCTTGATTATCATACACATTGTAAGGAGAGTGATCACTTTAGATAAGCTATTACCAGTAGGAGAGTGGGTTTGTGGGGGCGGGGGGGGGGAGAAAACCTGGATTTGTGCTGGAAATGGCCCAACTTGATTATCATACACACTGTAAGGACAGTGATCACTTCAGATAAGCTATTACCAGTAGGAGAGTGGGGTGGGGGGAGAGAAAACCTTTTGTAGTGGTAAACACCCATTTTTTCAAGCTTTGTGTGTATAAAAAGATCTTCTGTCCTTTCCACTGAATGCATCCAATGAAGTGAGCTGTAGCTCACGAAAGCTTATGCTCAAATAAATTGGTTAGTCTCTAAGGTGCCACAAGTACTCCTTTTCTTTCTGCGAAAACTTGTAAAGAATATTACATTAGGAATTCTTCAACATTAAACATGCAAAATATTTCACCCGCGAGTGCACTTAACAGCAGGGAATCTTAAAGAAATCTGTAATGAGATCCAGAGTCCCAATCTAGTTTAAAATTAAAAAGTATCTTGTTATCAGAATTATGAAACTGGAGGAGATAGAAAAGGATTGCAGCATCTAGCTTATCTGGTTACCATCTGCTATTGCACAAATATGTGTAGGTAATGTGACAACCTGATCTGCTTAGGGTATTACTAAGGAAATGCACATTTGACTACTGAATATGGATTTAATACTTGAAAATGACTGTGCGGAGTTCCACCAAATGTTATAGAATCATAGACTTTAAGGTCAGAAGGGACCATTATGATCATCTAGTCTGACCTCCTGCACAACGCAGGACACAGAATCTCACCCACCCACTCCTGTAACAAACCCCTAACCTATGTCTGAGCTATTGAAGTTCTCACATCGTGATTTAAAGACTTCGAGGTGCAGAGAATCCTCCAGCAAGTGCCCCACGCTGCAGAAGAAGGCGAAAAACCCCCAGGGACTCTGCCAAGCTGCTCTGGAGGAAAATTCCTTCCTGACCCCAAATATGGTGATCAGCTGAACCCTGAGCATATGGGCCAGATTCACTGGCCAGACACCCAGGAAAGAATTCTCTGTAGTAACTCAGATCCCACCCCATCTAACATCCCATCACAGGCCATTGGGCATATCTACCGCTAATAGTTGAAAATCAATTAATTGCCAGAATTGGGCTATTCCATCATATCATCCCTTCCATAAACTTATCGAGCTTAGTCTTGAAGCCAGATATGTCTTTAGTCCCCACTGCTCCCCTTGGAAGCTCCTCTCCCAAATAGTTTTATAGTTGAAGGGATTTGAGTGATGTTTTTAATACATTAATATAATCTCAACATTCAGAACCTTTGCCAAAGTAAGGTAATACAGAGCCCGATTTTCACTAATCTTCCTTTATACCTCTTTGCCAGTATAAAGGAGGCTTCAAGTGTGTGTGAAGGTAGTCAAGTCCACTTTTAGGTCCCTTACGTGGTGCAAAGAGACTCTAATATCAATGAGAATCAAGCCCATACCAGTCTGCTATGCTTGAGTTTTGAGAAGTTTAGTGGAAGCCACACTATCCCCTGCTCAGTTATGAATTCCAGACTGAAATAATAATCTCTGTGTTGCCTAGTGGTGTTACCATGAGTCTCTCAATACTTGATGTCTTTCCTGAAGCCGCAGCTCCTGAAGTCATGGGAGTATGTGAGAATATCAACTTATTTTAGTAAGTTTCCGGCCCTCACAGTGGTGGAGAAAGCTGGAAAGCATGACCCAGGGCACCTAAAAGGCTTAGAAATCAGAAGACAAAAAAAAAAAAAAAAAAAAAAGAACCTAAAATGTATTACTTTTAAAATCTCATGATTTTTTTAAAGTCCTGACTCATGCTGTTTGTTGGCATTTGGCAAGTGCTTGGGGCTGTCAACACTCATTTCCTTTCCCCTATTTCAAGAGTTCTTACCTTTCTCTGACTACAAGGAGAATAAAATCGTACCAACTATAGCATTACTATATCCAAACAAGATCCGAAAACAGCCCCTACAAGTCAGCAAATAGCATTTGAGTTCTGGCCAGCTTCTTGGGTCATCCAGATTTATTCCCCTTGACTGAGTTTTTGTGCCAAAAACTGTATCTGTGCCTGAACAAAGCTATTTGGTATTTATGATTCGTCACTCACTCTTCATCACCTGTTCTTTGTTCTGTCTGTTTGCCCAGCTAAGTAGAGTTGGGCAAAATTTTGTGACCAAAACTATTTTTTTGTAAAAACTCCCCAGCTTTAGGGACGCCAAATCATTCAGCAAATTCATATTGATTTCACTGAATTGTTTCGGTCACGAAAAAAAAAAAACACCCGTGCTAACGTTCTAAAAAGATCGAAAGGTTTTGTTCCAACATTTTCAAAATGAAGCACGTCCCTGTTTCTGGTGAGCATGACCTTTCATTTTGAATTTTCCTTTTTTATATTCAGAAAAGATTTCAATTAGCAAAATCAGAATGAAGCAGTCTGCTTCCCGTCAAACAAAATGTTTCGTTCAACCCCAAATGACTTTTTCAATTCACTGAACAGGGCAAAGTGTTCTGATCAAGACATTTTTTTTTAATTTTTTTTTTTTTGTGTAAACCAGGAAATCCATTATTTGTCCAGGTCTAGTGGCGAGCAGCTTTAATGCTAAAGATCTGATCAGGCACTCTATCCAGCTATTTATCTAGATATTTCTTGTGTCCTCCAACTCCATGGTATCTACTGGTATATCCTTTTTATATTCACCTTTTAATAAATGCTCACTCATCCAGGGAGCCAGACATGGATAGTAGTAAGTAGTCATAGAATCATAGAATCATAGAATATCAGGGTTGGAAGGGACCTCAGGAGGTCATCTAGTCCAACCCCCTGCTCAAAGCAGGACCAATCCCCAATTAAATCATCCCAGCCAGGGCTTTGTCAAGCCTGACTTTAAAAACTTCTAAGGAAGGAGATTCCACCACCTCCCTAGGTAACGCATTCCAGTGTTTCACCACCCTCCTAGTGAAAAAGTTTTTCCTAATATCCAACCTAAACCTCCCCCACTGCAACTTGAGACCATTACTCCTTGTCCTGTCATCTTCTACCACTGAGAATAGTCTAGAACCATCCTCTTTGGAACCACCTCTCAGGTAGTTGAAAGCAGCTATCAAATCCCCCCTCATTCTTCTCTTCTGCAGACTAAACAATCCCAGTTCCCTCAGCCTCTCCTCATAAGTCATGTGTTCCAGACCCCTAATCATTTTTGTTGCCCTTCGCTGGACTCTCTCCAATTTATCCACATCCTTCTTGTAGTGCGGGGCCCAAAACTGGACACAGTACTCCAGATGAGGCCTCACCAATGTCGAATAGAGGGGAACGATCACGTCCCTCCATCTGCTCGCTATGCCCCTACTTATACATCCCAAAATGCCATTGGCCTTCTTGGCAACAAGGGCACACTGCTGACTCATATCCAGCTTCTCGTCCACTGTCACCCCTAGGTCCTTTTCCGCAGAACTGCTGCCTAGCCATTCGGTCCCTAGTCTGTAGCTGTGCATTGGGTTCTTCCGTCCTAAGTGCAGGACCCTGCACTTATCCTTATTGAACCTCATCAGGTGTCTTTTGGCCCAATCCTCCAATTTGTCTAGGTCCCTCTGTATCCTATCTCTGCCCTCCAACGTATCTACCACTCCTCCCAGTTTAGTATCATCCGCAAATTTGCTAAGAGTGCAATCCACACCATCCTCCAGATCATTTATGAAGATATTGAACAAAACCGGCCCCAGGACCGACCCCTGGGGTACTCCACTTGACACCAGCTGCCAACTAGACATGGAGCCATTGATCACTACCCGTTGAGCCCGACAATCTAGCCAACTTTCTACCCACCTTATAGTACATTCATCCAGCCCATACTTCTTTAACTTGCTGACAAGAATACTGTGGGAGACCGTGTCAAAAGCTTTGCTAAAGTCAAGAAACAATACATCCACTGCTTTCCCTTCATCCACAGAATCAGTAATCTCATCATAGAAGGCGATTAGATTAGTCAGGCATGACCTTCCCTTGGTGAATCCATGCTGACTGTTCCTGATCACTTTACTCTCGTGTAAGTGCTTCAGGATTGATTCCTTGAGGACCTGCTCCATGATTTTTCCGGGGACTGAGGTGAGGCTGACTGGCCTGTAGTTCCCAGGATCCTCCTTCTTCCCTTTTTTAAAGATTGGCACTACATTAGCCTTTTTCCAGTCATCCGGGACTTCCCCCGTTCGCCACGAGTTTTCAAAGATAATGGCCAATGGCTCTGCAATCACATCCGCCAATTCCTTTAGCACTCTCGGGTGCAACTCGTCCGGTCCCATGGACTTGTGCACGTCCAGCTTTTCTAAATAGTCCCTAACCACCTCTTTCTCCACAGAGGGCTGGCCATCTACTCCCCATGTTGCGATGCCCAGCGCAGCAGTCTGGGAGCTGTCCTTGTTAGTGAAGACAGAGGCAAAAAAAGCATTGAGCACATTAGCTTTTTCCACATCCTCTGTCACTAGGTTGCCTCCCTCATTCAGTAAGGGGCCCACACGTTCCTTGGCTTTCTTCTTGTTGCTAACATACCTGAAGAAACCCTTCTTGTTACTCTTGACATCTCTTGCTAGCTGCAGCTCCAGGTGCGATTTGGCCCTCCTGATTTCATTCCTACATGCCCGAGCAATATTTTTATACTCTTCCCTGGTCATATGTCCAACCTTCCACTTCTTGTAAGCTTCTTTTTTATGTTTAAGATCCGCTAGGATTTCACCATTAAGCCAAGCTGGTCGCCTGCCATATTTACTATTCTTTCGACTCATCGGGATGGTTTGTCCCTGTAACCTCAACAGGGATTCCTTGAAATACAGCCAGCTCTCCTGGACTCCTTTCCCCTTCATGTTAGTCCCCCAGGGGATCCTACCCATCCCCTCCCTGAGGGAGTCGAAGTCTGCTTTCCTGAAGTCCAGGGTCCGTATCCTGCTGCTTACCTTTCTTCCCTGTGTCAGGATCCTGAACTCGACCATCTCATGGTCACTGCCTCCCAGATTCCCATCCACTTTTGCTTCCCCCACTAATTCTTCCCTGTTTGTGAGCAGCAGGTCAAGAAAAGCTCCCCCCCTAGTTGGCTCGTCTAGCACTTGCACCAGGAAATTGTCCCCTACGCTTTCCAAAAACTTCCTGGATTGTCTATGCACCGCTGTATTGCTCTCCCAGCAAATATCAGGAAAATTAAAGTCACCCATGAGAACCAGGGCGTGCGATCTAGTAGCTTCTGCGAGTTGCCGGAAGAAAGCCTCATCCACCTCATCCCCCTGATCCGGTGGTCTATAGCAGACTCCCACCACTACATCACTCTTATTACTCACACTTCTAAACTTAATCCAGAGACACTCAGGTTTTTCTGCAATTTCGTACCGGAGCTCTGAGCAGTCATACTGCTCCCTTACATACAGTGCTACTCCCCCACCTTTTCTGCCCTGCCTGTCCTTCCTGAACAGTTTATATCCATCCATGACAGTACTCCAGTCATGTGAGTTATCCCACCAAGTCAGGGTAATCAGTTCACAAACTCCCTGGCTATGATTTGCTTGACTACTCATTGGATACTTATGAATAACAAACACAGTTGCAGTAATCAATACTGGTCTGTGAATGGTAAATATGAATGAACAGTCCAATGAGTTTAGCCTTAGAGTAACTCAGCCAGCGATGCAGAGCCTCCAGCTTCACTGTGACAATCTATATCAGGGTGGGCAAAGTTTTTGGCCCGAGGGCCACATCTGGGAATTGAAATTGTATGGCAGGCCATGAATCCTCACAAAATTGGGATTGGGTTGTGGGAAGGGCTGAGGGCTCTGGTTGGGGGTGCAGGATCTGGGGTGGGGCCAGAAAGGAGGAGTTCAGGATACGGGAGAGGGCTCCAGGCTGGGGCAGGTGAATGCGGTCTCTGTGGGGGGGGTGAAGACTCCAACTGGGGGTGCAGGCTCTTGGGAGGGGCTGGGGCTGAGGAGAGGGTGCTCCGGGCTGGGATCGAGGGGTTTGGAGGGCAGGAGGAGGATCAGGGCAGGGGGTTGGGGCACAGGGAAAGGCTCAGGAGTGCAGGCTCTGGGCGGCGCTTACCTTAAGCAGCTCCCAGAAGCAGCAGCATGTCCCTTCAATGGCTCCTATGTTGAGGCACAGCCAGGCGGCTCTGCATACTGCCCCATCCTCAAGCACTGCCCCTGACGCTCCCATTGGCTGTGGTTCCCGGCCAATGGGAGCTGCGGGGGCAGCGCTTCAGGTGGGGGCAGCATGCAGAGCGGAGCCCCCTAGCTGCCTCTACATGTAGGAGCCGGAGGGGGGCCATGCCGCTCCTTCTGGGAGCCGCGTAGAGCTGCCCCTGACCCTGCTCCCCCACGGGAGCTCAAGGGCCAGATTAAAATGGCTGGTAGGCCGGATCCGGCCCACGGACCATACTTTGCTCACCCCTGATCTACATGTATGAATAGTGTCGAGGGAACCTCAGAACATTCCAAGCTTGATACTCATTTGAACTATTCAAAACTTCAGAGACCCTCAGCAAGCTATGTAGCTTTCTGTCCTCTCAAAATCCCTCCCCAGCCAAAAGGCCCTGTGACAGAACATCTTCCCACAACCTGCACCTCAATCCTACCCACCCAGTGATGCCTTTATACAAGGAATGGGGCCTGCATGTACCCCCTTGTGAGTCTTTGTTGGATGAGTGACTATTCTTCCCAGTCTACAGTGTTGTCATAGTCCTTATCTTCAAGGCACCCCATGGATAGGGTCTAGCACATCTAAAAAAGGCCTAAAGCTTCAAGATGAAGACTATGGTTGACACCTCTGCGCCTCAGGCACAATGGAGCCAAGTGTGAGGCTTATCTGTGCCGGACACATAGCTTTCTTAGGGGCCAGACCCAGACCCTGTGTCCAGCTCCCCCAGGAACTAAGGACCATCCCAAACCTCACCACCTTCTGCTCCAAGTGGAAGGGGAACTTCTTTGAACCGCCTTCTCTAATATAAACACAGGGCACTGTGCATTTTCATAACAACAAAAATAAAACCCTACAAAAACAAAACCAGTGCACCACACATTTCTCTGCCTGGCATGAGGGAGAAAGAAGAAACCACACATGACAGATGTTCATCACGTCACTTAGTGCACTATTGGCAGGTACTCATATACTATGGTGATGAGGGTGGGATAAGAAGATACAGAGACTAGAATAGATCTACTCCATCCCCCAAACAGTGTTGATAGTACGTCCAAGGGGAGCAGTTTGCCCTAGAAGGATATTGCACTGAAAGTGGATGCGATTGGAAAAAAAAAACCCATTTCTTTTATGCCTAGATATTGTGGTGTTTGTTTTTTGTTTCTGCAGTAGTAGCAGTAGCCAAAGACTGCTGTATTATTGCTCCTAATTTGTCCCTTTATTCTCTCAAAGTATTCCTCTGGGCAAGCCACAGTTGACTGCGGGCTTCAGAGAAGACCATAGTAGAGAGGCACAGCAGACAAAACTCCAGACAATTTAGCCAGCACTAAAGCATACTGGGGAAAAACACGAAGGGAGGTAATGGAGGGCAATAGCCAAGCCAGTATATAAACAATATAGCAACAAGTCAGGAACCAGTGGAAATAACAAAGGGATGCTCACGTTGTGGGGAAAGGAAGGAGGAGAGACAACCTATGAAGTTCATAATGTTGCAAATGAGTCTCGTCTGGATGCAGATGGGAATTTCTTCGATAGGAGAAAACCTAGATTGTGCACAAAACCCCGAGCAGGAAGCAGGGTGGAACTGCGCCGTAACTGGTGACGCACTCAAAGTATAACAAATGGCACACTCAAGGTACATGCGGTTATGCACCCTGCACCATCCATTTGGGTGGCCCAGAGGCACAGATTGCCCCCGGCTCTGCCCTCCCAAAGGTTCTAGCACTGCTCCACAGGTCAGCATGGAGAGGGGGCAGGGCCATAGCTCCACTTCCTCCTTTCCTTTCTGGGTGAAATGCTCCTCGGTGGGAAATAGAGGTCACCCAATGGTGTAGTGGAGATGAGAATTTGTCCTCGGCAATATTGCAGTTTGCTATTAATCCATCTTTATGTCTGCAACTCATTCACACCAGTCAGGCATGAATGCATGCACATTTAGCTTATTTAACCCAAGAGTAGCATTTCCCAGTGGCTAGAGCAGCAGCCTAAAGCTCAGAAGACCTGTGTGCTGGTCTTAGCTCTGTCATTCATCTACTGAGCAACCGTGAGCAATTCCCTTCTCTTCTCTGTGCCTCTGTTTAGACAGTGAATTCTGTAAGGCAGGGACTGTCCCTACCATGTGAGTGAACAGGGGCTGGTTCAAAGCGGGCCCTGATCTCAGTAGCAATACCGCGATAATCAAATCCCAGGATTTAGAACTTTTACAATATCGAGATAAAACACGTCAGCTGGGCCATTCTCAGGGGCTCCCAGAATGTGTATATTCGATTTAGGTATTGTCTCATTCACCTATCAATAAAAGCAGTTCTGTCTGTCTATGGTTTTATTATTCTGAAGTCTGAAGAAACAGAATACCATAAGAGCTAAGCCAGGGCGAGGATGAAGGAGACACACAGCAGCCCTGTGGTATGTGTTGAGCTGCAAACCCGTAAGCTAAACATCTGATCTCCTTATTAAAACCCCATGCCATACTCACCATAGAGTGAAAGCCAATGCAAAGTCATGCTGTGATCTCCAGGGGAAGGGGACGCAATCTTCATATTACCACACAAGACGCAGCAAAGCCACCTTCAAAATACAAGGTGCTGCTTGAACCAAAGTCATCCCAGGTGCATAATTGGGTTGTTCGGTAAAGATTCTTTTAACAATCAAAATTCAGACTTTAATATTTAATACACCTCGGAGATCACATTGCATATTTTAATGTTCATGCTGGGTAATTTGCTGATCAAGGTCCATATTTCACATTAAGTCGCCTTGTCGCATACTTGGCTGGTAGCTGAGTCATGCAGATATTTGTATGTAATGATCACTGTCTCTCTTCACATTTTGTTTTCTTCATTGAAGAGTGATTCTTTGTGCAGCCACTTCCTTATATTGCACAATGATAACCTGTACATACTTCTGTGAGGAGCGGGCTGCTCCCTGTATTGCATCTTAGGCTGTCTACACTTAGGGTGGTATGTAGAGTACAAACACTGCACATACTCCTAGCATGGTTAGAAATAGCAGTGTAGACAGGGAGGCATGTTGGTGGGTAGAATAAATACATGCCAGCACCTTAGGGAATCAACCCTTCATAGCTCTCTACATGCCTGAGCAGTGCCTTCCCGCTATTCATAGCACGGTAGGGTCCCGCTGCCTTCCCACTTCCAGAGCTTTTCACTACTGCATGGAGCTATTCACGGCAGTGCGGAAGCAGCCTGCTACTCACAGCAGCATGTAGCCACATGCACCAGGCATGCCACCCCAGTGTAGACAAAGCTTTACAGAGGTGGTCAGGTGCCACTGAACTGCTGTTCGAACTAGTTTACATCTTCACCACTTCAGGCCAGAGGTATTTAGCTTCCGAATTGCCAGACTAAACTAATCAGCAGACTGAAGAAGATCCATCTAGCCTTGTATCCTGTTTCCGACCATGTTTGGCCCCAGATGCTTCAGAGGAAGGAGCAAGAAACCCTGGGGTAGGCAGTTATAGGATACCTACCTGGTTTATATTTATCTGATCATGTCACCTCCGTTCTGCCAGTGATACCCATCCTTGATACCTCCTTTCCCCATTTCTCTCACAATCCCATGGCAGCCTTCACTATCTTTGAAATGCCCTCCCAGTTCTGGAATACCAAGCCACTCCTCTCCTCTGAATCAGATGTCTCCTTAGGACTCACTCCTCCCACAATGCCTACCAGAAATACATTAAGAAAACAATCCCTACAACATCATCACTATTATTGTCACAGAGCAGCTGGCTTCCTAAAGGGGAGTCAGGGCCCAGACTACTGTGATGGGCTTCTATAAGGAGAGCAAGTCCATCCTGGCCCACCTGCAATTATTACCTGCCTGAGTGGCTGCCTAACAGCTAATTGACTAGCAAGTACCTGTGCCTGATAAAAGGCTGCCAGAGCTCAGTGGAAAGGAGGTGATCCTAGAGATAGGAACTCTCTCAGATGGTGGAGAATGAGGACAGCAGCTGTTAACTTCTCTGAGGTGAGAGGAATGGGCTAGTTGGGAAGAAGCTGACTGAGGGTGGGTGTACTCTGTAACGGGAGTGACTAAGTGAGGTCCCACAAAGGGGTTATCTTGTTCTCAGTGCTTGGGTTTGAGTAAATCATGGTGAGACTCAGAAACTTGCACATTCTTCTGGCACTGACCTTTGCCTAGATCACCTGGTGTGCCAGCACATAGCTGCAGGGACAGCTGAGGACTAGGCATGCTTGTGATCTCTCAGGAATGAGGTACAATCACTTTGATGTGCACTTGTACGTAGATGTTCACATCCTCAGCCATGTTGCGACCCCTTTGTGCCCAGTAAAAGGGCTGGAGTAGTGCAGTGGGAGCCCGAAAAGTCCATATCCAGCTGGGGGAAGAGGTTCAAAGCTGCCTCCCCTCACAAGCCCCGGCATGGCAGGGGCAGAGCCACAGTCCAACGCACTGTAGCGGTCTGTGGTATTGCAGGGGAGGCTGTCACAGCATAGACAGGCCCCAGAGCAGCCCAGGATCAGGAGGGGGCAAAGGTGGCTTAAGGCTACCATATCTTCCACCTTCCTCCCCATGATTCCTCACTTGCCCTGGGCTACAGCTCTGTTTGCTCTATGCTAGGCCTCTTAAAGTACAGTACAGAAAACTGAACTTGCTCCTCTGCATACTAACTAGAAGTGATGCTTTTATTTGTAATATACTGTCCCTTTCTTTTTCCTGTTGCCATAGAAAGGTGCTGCAGATTCTTCTGAGGGAAGACCATAAAGACGTATTGAACTCTCCTTGCTTTGTGCAATACAGGACATGTAGGTCATCTAGGATGACTACCTGAGTATGACACTCCACAGAGCTCTTCCACTCTAGAGCACCTGTTATTCCTCTGAGCTGCAGACTGGTTTCAAGTATTGATACCCCATTGTCCAATAACATGCCAGTATTAAGAATATTGAAGTGCAGAAGAGCTGAACTTCTTGACCATGCCCCTTCCTCACATTGTAAGCAGCTGCCACCGTCTCCAGTGAACGTGTGGCCTCAGGAACAAGGCTGCAGTTCACAGAAAGGGGTGGGATATAGGAGATATTCAGAAGATGCCATTCTCTCTCTCAGATCCACTGTGCAGGGCTCACTTCTGTTATTCCACTCGCCTGGCACACAAGGTCTCCTAAAACAAACAGCTGTAGCTTTCCAGGCTGGCACATCAGCCTTAACATTGACTTTCACAATGAACCTGTTTTCGGTAGCTACAATCTGCCCTGACAATCTGTTCTCTTGGTGACTCATTTGCACCACTACGATACTTTCAAAATCATGTTAAAAGGCACATCAACCTGCATATCCTTCAGGCGTAGATCAGCTACCTCCTTGACATTGCTGCTTAAAACTCCATTGCCATGATGCCTGCATTGACAATGGTAGACAGCTAGCATGTTGAGACATATGCTGCCAGTATGGTCTCATTGTTCCCTGGTGCTCCCCTCTCTGTCTCTTGATCTATACTTAGTTCCTGCCCCAAAGAGCTTACAGTCTCTTCTTTTGTTTGCTGTTTGTGCAGCACCTTGCACAACAGGAGCCTGGTCCAGGACTGGGGCTATTAGATCTTACCACAATAAACATAAGTAAAAACATAAACCAAAGGGGCTGTGATAGGGTATATATCCTACCCTGGCCCTGAAAGGTTTAATGTGGCCCTATTAACCCCACTAGTGCTAAATTAATTAAGATGAATCCCAGATGGGATTTTAGTTTAAAGACAGGAAGTCTGGAGGAGAGGGGTGCAGTAAGGAAAGAGTGAAGAACTCTGTATTTGCTGCCTGGGACGAGAGAAAAAAGACCAGGAGAGTCAAAGAGGAAGCCCGGGGGAGGGCTAGCCATGGGATTCTTCCCTGAGTAGAAAAGTTTAGCAGAAGGACAAGAGAGACATGGGAGTGTGTGATGGAGTGTACCAGGCCTCATGGTCCTACCACATCCCACCCCAGAAAGAGTACTAGAGGTGGGTCTTCCAGATTGCATAGAGAGGCTGTGGGGGAAGCAGCCAATCAGGGATAGGCTGCAGGGAGCAGCCAATCAGAGTGCTGCAGGCCCAGCTAAAAGTGTTGCTGCCTAGAGTTAGAGGAACAAGGCTGGCTGAAGGAGCTGCAGTACCAGGGACAGAGCAGTTGCTGGCAGGGACCAGGGGAGCAAGAAAGAGTTCCTGGCTGGCCGCTGTGACTTAAGCTGGAAGAATCCCAAAGTAAGGGCAAAGCCGAAGGTGAAGGGGCCACATGGGAAGGGGGGAGAAAGAGGCTGAAGACCCAGAAGAGGGTCAGCATTTGTGGATTTTGATATATATTCCTGGAAGGGGATCAACGTGAAGAGTGACTCAGCTGGAGAGCTGGGGTCAGAGACAGGCCGCCAAAGGCGACGAGTCTCCAGGAAGGAAACTCCAGGGGCATAGCCCATACCAAGGTCAAGAGACAATTGAAAGCTTGCCCATGACGGGGCTGTAGACATTAGTAATGGCGGGTTCGGTGATAGACCCATTGGAGTAATGGAGGCCTGAGCATCCATTACAGGGCTACAGATAAAGATATTGTTGAGGGCACTGTGGAAGGCCCTGTTGGACTTGTACACCGGAAGGGGTCTGTTCTATTTATGGTGCACATGGTCTGTGAGTGACTCGGCTGGAGGGCTGAGTCACTTCATGAGTATCTGAGAAGACCAGAATGACCAATGGTGGGCACCACGAACAGCACAAGCTGAGAAGAGTGCAGGCCCAGCTAGCTGGTGCTCGCATGAGGTAAGTGGCACCCTGTTACAGAGTGGAGAAGGCTGTGGTTGTGAATGCTGATAAAAGGGCAGGATCTGGATTTCCAGGCAGAGAGTCCTGGGAGGTGTTCAGTGGAGGAACAGAGCAGAGAGGAAGTTAAGAAGCATGAAATGTCAGGCCCAAAGAGAGCAAAAATGGGTTTGTTTATATTTTTGGTTTGGGATTTATTGGGAAGTCCTGCCAATCCGGGCCCCGAATGAGGGATGACTGTAGAGAGGCTGTGCAAGAGGCCTGCTGATAGGCTTGGTTGAAAGCCAGTACAGAGGACAGGCCTGGGTTCCTCTACCAGCTGCTCATTGGCAAAGTGGCGTGAATGGGATATGGACTACCGGAAGCCCTGAGTAAAGGGTGTATGGACCACTGGGCCCAGAATCCAGGGGCAGCAGACCAGATGGAGGGATAAGACATCTGTTTACTTTGGACGTTGTTACCTCAGAAGAGGCGGGACTAAGCCTGATGTGGCTAGAGGGCTGAGCCATGACGAAAGGCAGGCCACTGCAGGCCCCGGGTGGCCAACGGCAGGGGGCACTAGAGAAGGGGAGCCTGCTCAGCATGCCCAGTCATGACTGGACATGCCAAAGGTTCATTTCTGCACAGTGCCCCTGTAGAAGAGTTGATTCACAAGTTAGGCCCCTAGAGCAATTAGGTAGATGCACATGACCACATCTGTCTAGGTGAACAAGCTATCCTCAACTAATTCTGAAATAGAAACTCACTGGAAAAATAAGTGACAGCAGATTAGGGGAAGGAAGAGGTAAAGGGCCAGCTTCTCAACTAGTGTAAATCAGTGTTGCTCTGCTGAAATCAAGAGCCATGCAATTTACAGCAGCTGTGGACCCAGGGGTGAAAGTAAGTTAGAGGACTTACTGGTATGCCGGAGTCCTGAGCAGGGGGAGTGGCCTCAACCGGAAGAGGCCAGGGCCTTAAATCCCCGGGCCCTTTAAATCTTGATTTAAAGGGCCAGGGCTCCAGCTGCGGTAATGGCGGCTGGGAGCCCGGGGCCCTTTAAATCACCCCCGAGCTACCAGCTGCAGAGGTGGCTGGGAGCCCTGGGGCTCAGGGGCGATTTAAAGGGCCCAGGGCTCCAGCTGCTACTACCGCAGCAGAGCCCCGGACCCTTTAAATCACCGAGGAGCCCTGGGGGCTCCCGGCTGCCACCGCTACCCCGGGGCTGTGGGCTCTGGCAGAGCTTTAAAGGGCCTGGGGCTCCGCTGTGGTAGCAGCTGCCGGAGCCCCAGGCCCTCTAAATCCCCGCCTGATCCCTGCTGCCCGAGCCCTGGGGTAGCGGTGGCCGGGCTCCATCGGGGATTTAAAGGGCCTCGGGGCTCCAGCCACCACTACCGCCCCGACCCTTTAAATCCCCGCCGGAGCCCGGCTGCCAAAGCCCTGGGATAGCGACGGTGGGGCTCAGGCAGGGATTTAAAGGGTCCCGGGGCAGTTGCAGTGGCTGGAGCTCCGGGGCCCTTTAAATGCCTGCCAGAGCCCTGCCGCCGCTACCCCAGGGCTTTAAATTGCCCTCTCGGAAAGCCGGTCCTGGTACAGCGGACTGGCTCTTACCGGTATGCCGTACCGGGGCGTACCGGCTTACTTTCACCTCTGTGTGGACCTTAGTCCATAATCTCCAAGTCAAATAGTTCTTCGGCAGTACAAAGTGGCAGAATATCAGTGAATTATGTGAGCTCAAATAAAGGCAAATTATTCTGGGAGGCAGCAACTTGGCCTCATCAAAGATCCAGACAGTGAGGGGTAAACTTTGAAATCATTCTGCAGGGGGTTAGCCAAATGACAACCATTAACACCCAGTCCCATGCACCGGTTTGAAAACTCTACCCCCAAGTCTGAATTTGTCAAGATTTATCAAACTCTGTATGCCAGAGATCCCAAAAGGTGTCAGTAACTTACAGAGGTTTTTGAATTTCCTTCCTGTCCCCAAGCGCAGTCAAATTAATAGGAATATATTGGATGAACCAATCGTACAGGAGGAAACCGAGCTGGCTATTAAAGATCTTCAACAGCAAATGGCCCCTGGGCCAGATGAGCTCCCAGTGGAGTGTCACTAAGTTTTAATGAAGTCTTTACACCAAAACTTTTTAAAATGATATTGTGAACTCTTAACTATTTCACAGCCAATCTTTCACTGCACTTGATGCACCGCCATCACAAAGCAATATTCCAGGACAATCGGTGCCTATTGGTTTTCAAAGGAGGTATATTCTACCTGGACATGATGGAAGCATACAGCTGCAGTCGAGAAATTAAGGCCAAACAACTAAGAGGTCACTATGCTCCTGCTATTTATGTTCAGAGTAAAACCCGGAGTGTATCCCATCTCATGCACAAACAAACAAACAAACAAAATATGTCAGAGCCTCAGCTGGGGTAAATCAGCGTATGCTGATTCATATCAGCTGAGAATTTGGCCCTGTACTTTTTTAACGTGATGTGTTAGTAAGTTTATAGTTTTTCTGAAATTCCAAGTACACTACATCGCCTGGATCCCCTTGTCTACGGTTTTGGTGACTTCCTCAAAGAATTTGAATAGATTTGTGACACAATATTTCCCTTTACAAAAGTTGTTGATTCTTCCCCCAACAAATTGTGTTCATCTGCGTCTGATAATTCTGTTCTTTACTATAGTTTCAACCAATTGGCCTGGTACTGAAGTTAGGTTTACTGACCTGTATTTGCCAAGATTGCCTCTGGAGTCTTTTTTAAAAATTGGCATTACATTAGCTATCTGCCGGTCATTGGGTACAGAGGCATGGATAGCAGTTTTGCAATTTAATATCTGAATTCCTTCAGAACTCTTGTCTCCTCCTCCTATTTAACCCCAAGTGAGATCATAGGGGGAATGCTTAGGTTTAGCCATTGTCAGGATTTGGGTGGTTTTGTGCATGACCACCAGTGGAAGCTTAGATGCCTAGAAACTTTAAGCACCTACAAGATTAGGTGGCAGATAAGCAAGGGTTTTGAGAGTCTAACTTTTGGACTTAGATGCCTAAATCGCTTCATAGATCTAGCCCAAACTGGTCCCCTTAAGGTGATTACACCATTGTTTTACGAGATGAGCCAAAAGAGAGCCAGCTCAGTAGGGACTGTGCCAGACTTGTCTCTGGCCGTATCTTTTTTTGAAGCTCAGTCGTTGGCAAACTTTTTCAGAGAGATCACATTGCCCCAGTGCAAGAGCAGCACATGGCAGGTGTCAGTGGCCCTGTATGGCCCTTGTTCCCAAACCCCTGATCCTCACTGCTGTGCAAAATGTTTAATTCTCTGGACCACGAAGAAGGACTTTATGAACCATGGATCACGCTCTGAGAATTGTTGTGGCTACTCCTTCCACCCCTCCCCACACACTCCTCCCTCTGCAAGTCTAATTCCTTATGGCTTGCAGATGACACTAAACTGGGAGGAGAGGTAGATAAGCTGGAGGGTAGGGATAGGATACAGAGGGACCTAGACAAATTGGAGGATTGGGCCAAAAGAAATATGATGAGGTTCAACAAGGACAAGTGCAGAGTCCTGCACTTAGGACGGAAGAATCCAATGCACCGCTACAGACTAGGGACCAAATGGCTCAGCAGCAGTTCTGCAGAAAAGGACCTTGAGGTTACAGTGGACGAGAAGCTGGATATGAGTCAAGAGTGTGCCCTTGTTGCCAAGAAGGCCAATGGCATTTTGGGATGTATAAGTAGGGGCATTGCCAGCAGATGGAGGGACGTGATCGTTCCCCTCTATTCGACATTGGTGAGGCCTCATCTGGAGTACTGTGTCCAGTTTTGGGCCCCACACTACAAGAAGGATGTGGAAAAATTGGAAAGAGTCCAGCGGAGGGCAACAAAAATGATTAGGGGACTGGAACACATGACTTATGAGGAGAGGCTGAGGGAACTGGGATTGTTTAGTCTACAGAAGAGAAGAATGAGGTGGGGTTTGATAGCTGCTTTCAACTACCTGAAAGGGGGTTCCAAAGAGGATGGCTCTAGACTGTTCTCAGTGGTAGCAGGTGACAGAACAAGGAGTAATGGTCTCAAGTTGCAGTGGGGGAGGTTTAGGTTGGATATTAGGAAAAACTTTTTCACTAGGAGAGTGGTGAAACACTGGAATGCGTTACCTAGGGAGGTGGTGTAATCTCCTTCCTTAGAAGTTTTTAAAGTCAGGCTTGACAAAGCCCTGGCTAGGATGATTTAATTGGGGATTGGTCCTGCTTTGAGCAGGGGGTTGGACTAGATGACCTCCTGAGGTCCCTTCCAACCCTGATATTCTATGATTCTATGACTCTATGACTGTCCTCAATATACCTCCATCTCCAGAACTTGCAAGGGAAACCAGCATAGTGTCAGTTGCATCATTTCTACACTGCTACTGCACTGGGGAACTTCTCTCCTAGTCCCTTGCAGCTCCTATACTACCTCTAAATGCAGCTGGAGATGTTCACAGGGGCTGGAATTGGCCATCAATTTCCATCAATACTCCTCCTGTCCAGCTTCCACTTGATGATTTGTTATGGACTGAGACACCAGTGCTGAAGAATATGAATGTCCTGTCCTCTGACTTTTCTTCATAATTCCAGGGTGGCTTTGGTCATTCACAGCTACAGCCTCCGATGCTAAAAGTAATTTCAAGCAGTGTCACACCAGCCACGGTCTGCAGCTTTCAAGAGGTTCCTCAGCAGTAAGTTTCCAGTCAGCAATACCATCCTTAAAGGGAAACACAAATGAAACACTGCCATTCAGCCACTGTGATGTCTGATCTTGGCACACAGTCAGCACCACGGGTCAGAACCCGATTAAGCTCAACACTTCACAGATGCTTGCAACGGAGTACACTTCAAACCAATCCAATTCTCTGAACACCTCTTCAGGTTAAGAGATTTTAGACTGTAAAAGCCTTAAACACAAAAGCACATTTCACGACAACTTCTCTTGGTGTTTAAGGAGCAATACATGTTTGTAAGGTCCCTAAAGAGAGAAGAGAAGGACAAAGAAATGGCAGAAAGGAGCAAATGGAGAAAATGATAATCAGTCTGTGACTTCCTGCTTTCACTTCCCAATAGTTAAAAGGCAGCAAGAACCCAGAAGGTTAGTGCCAGCTACAGCCCAATTAAACTCAGCAATTTACAGATGTTTAGAGTGGAACATTGGCTCAAAATCTTTTACTTAAAGGAGCAGAGCTCAGGTCCTCAGCTGGTGGAAACTGTCATTGTTGTGTTGACTTCAATGGAGCTGTGAAGATTTATTCTAGATGAGGATCTGGATCATAGGACTTTGCACTCCACAATGAAAAGTGTTTAATTTTAATTGGAAAATATAATGCACTTTGTCACAGTTCAGAGCAACGGCACTTGTATTCCCCCCGGTGGTCTCTTGAGGGCACCCACTCTAGGCTCCAAGCTCCTCAGCTACCACCTCTGTCTCCCTCCCTCCTGACAGGGGTTTTTCAGGCTATACATTTCCCTGCCAGCAAGTGAGACTCCTTAACAGGCCAGTGTTTGTGCTTTGCTTTCTCTTTGAAGTCTATGAACCCTGCAATTGCCGGCAATTTCAAGTTACAACAAAGCTCTTTCTAAGCAAGTACGTTTATTCCTTCAGTGAAAGCATTACAGAGAAATCATATTAAAAATAATTTAAAAAAAAACCTACATGAGTTCTAAAAAGCTTACCCAAGATCATTCCAACTCCAGCCTTGGGCTCTGGTAGGCATCAGTCTTTCAAAACCTGAAACTGGGTCTTCCCTCTGGTTACAAGTTCAAAACTGCTTCAAATTCAGTATGAGAACAGCCATGAATAATTCAGTCTGTCTTTGATACAGCTTCGGCTTTTGATTTTTGTCTCATGTAACAGATGATCAGCAGATAAAGGCTCCCTCCTCTGGGTCTAGCTTCAAAGGGTTAGGTTTGGGGTAACCAGAGGACAACAATGTGCAGGAAATCCCCTTCAAAAGTATTGTCCCAAAAATTCCATTCTTGTCTGGCACATGGTTCATATAGTCCTTTGATCATCCAGGCCTTATATGTGTCACATCTTCCCCCCCAAGAATGCTTGCATATAATCCTGGCCCACAATAATACATAAACCATTCTTTCAATCAAATGGACCCCAAAGATACTTAAACTTAGTTCTATAAGGTCTCCTGAGGATATGGCAGGAAATTTTGCTTGCCTAATAATTATTTTGCATGAATGAAGAACAATGATGCAGCCTGAACTGTACAATTCTTAAACTAAATAGAATAAAACCTCACTTATCTCCCTATTTTATATTTCAGACAATACTTGGCTCCCTTTTCTATTTATCAGGGAAAAAAATTGGATAACAGAGAGAGTTCTATAGTGAGGCCTCTTATTAATAAAATGCAATGAACCTGGTTCTTTTCTCACTCGCGCCTGTGTGTATCAGGAGTAAGTCCAGTAAAGCCAATGGAAGGCAATGCAGATTTAGTCCAGTGCAAATCAGAGGAGAAACAGGGCAATTTTTTTCTGAATGAACAAGTACATTTTGTGATGCAGTGTCTTTACTCTTTTTTTATTGGGCTGCCCTTTTGCTTTTTGTGAATCTTGTTAGTGCAAATTAGGGAGACACTCCTGCAGTTTAAAGGTGTATTGTCAAGCATACACAGGGAATAAACACAGCGTTGGGCTTCAGATCTGTGCTCCATTAAATGTGTCCTTTGATCCTCTTGACTAAAAAACAAAAGACTTTGGTGTGCCTGGTATCAAAGTCACTCATAGATTGCATCCCCATAAATTCAGTTCCACACTGCTTAGATGGAACAGTGACCTGAAAATACCTTTATATTGTCTTTGTTTCTATCTGCTTCCTTATTTCTGTTGTGCAGTTAAACATTATAGTCATTAAAGGTACCCTTTATCAGGGTAATCTGAAATCAAAGCTGGTTAGAAGACAGAAATCAAAAAGGAAAATAATACTATTCGGGGTGGATAAACTGTATGGGGTTAGACCCTCAGTTGCTTCAAATTGGGGTAGCTCTGTTGAAGTTAGGGACACTACATTGATTTACAAGAGGTGAGGATCTCACCCATTATAATTCAGAGATTGCAATTTGGGCCACAGTTCAACTTAAAAAAGAAAAAGGACAAACAGGTCAAATCCTCAGAAGTAATCAGGCTCCTAACTCCCATTGATTTCAAAGGGAGTTGGGCACCTAAATACTTTGAAGGATCTGAGCCTTGCTGGCTAGGAGAGTGTCTACATAAAGCAGGTTTCAGAGTAGCAGCCGTGTTAGTCTGTATTCTCAAAAAGAAAAGGAGTACTTGTGGCACCTTACAGACTAACCAATTTATTTGAGCATAAGCTTTCATGAGCTACAGCTCACTTCATCGGATGCATAAAGTGGAAAATACAGTGAGGAGATTTATGTACACACAGACCATGAAAAAATGGGTCTTTATCGTAAACATTGTAAGGAGAGTGATCACTTAAGATGAGCTATTACCAGCAGGAGAGTGGGGTGGGGGGAGAGAAAACCTTTTGAAGTGATAATCAAGGTGGGCCATTTCCAGCACATTTCCAGGAGTTAACAAGAACATCTGAGGAACAGTGGGGGTGGGGGGGGAATAAACAAGGGGAAATAGTTTTACTTTGTATAATGACTCAACCACTCCCAGTCTCTATTCAAGCCTAAGTTAATTGTATCCAATTTGCAAATTAATTCCAATTCAGCAGTCTCTCATTGGAGTCTGTTTTTGAAGTTTTTTTTATTGAAGAATAGTCACTTTTAGGTCAGAAATCGAGTGACCAGAGAGATTGAAGGTGCCACAAGTACTCTTTTTCTTTTTTACATAAAGCATGTTTGACTAACCATAGTAAATGCTGGAGATGTCACCAGGCAGTAGCTAATCTGCCTCACATTCTGTTTTCTTGCCACATTGCACTGGGGTAATATGTAGAAAGGCATTCCTTCAAATTGCAAGATATAGGTACAGATATACACATAGGATGTGTTATAGGTACAGACATCATCTGGAATTGTTGAGAGAATGGAGAGAGGCAGTATGGTACAGTGGAAAAGGCTTGGACTCAGAGTGAGGGTCTATTCCTGGCACTGGCTTGACTTGCTGTGTGACTTTGCACAAGTCACTTCTCTCGCTGATGCTGTTTCTCTTTTGTCCGTCTACCTGTTTTGTCTGCACAATCTTTGGGGCACTTGCTACGTGTATGCCTCTTGCTACATATCTCTGCAGTGGAGCCTCTAAGTGTTACTGTATTATGGATAATAAAGTTTGGTAGAGAAAATATTTTCTCTATCAGTGACAACATGGGGAGGGGGGGAGGTGAGGAGGAAATGCACTCAAAGTTGATGTCAGGGGGGAGCAGCAATGCCCTTGTGAGATGACATTATATTGCTGAATTCTTTTTTCCACAAAAAAGTCAGCAACATTTTTGTTTCTGAAAAAATTTCCATGTTTTTCTTTCACAAAAACGTTTCGCCAACTTTCAACCGGCTTCTGTCTGATTTTTATATTGTTTTCATGGAAAAATTAGGGTCAGATACTGATCCCCTTATATCCAGTGGTATCTTATGCCATGCATAGTCCTACTGAAATGAATGAATTACTCAAGGAGTAGTATACTACCCAGCTTTTAGTAAGGGGGATAACAATTTAGTCCTTTATAAAGATAACTGGGTCTCTATATAGACAGGATGCAAACTGGGTTTTGATTGCAAATGAATTGGCCAGAAGTTTGCTCCACGCTTGAAATCAGCTTAAACCTTTGTTTCAACAAGTTTGTTTATTTTTCGCACTTAGTCTTTGCAGACCTCTCCAAGTTTTGGCTTTAGTTTGGACAGGAAGTAATTATGCAAGAGAGAAAGTGTTTTTAGCTTCTGATCTGATCAATAGCGTAGATAGTTGGAAATCTCCAATGGAGGTCTCTTCTCCCATGATTCCCAGCCATATTGCCTGAGCAGAGTTTTGTCAAAGTGTCTGTGTTCTGACCTCTGAACTGTTGACAGATGGCTCAGCCCCAAGCCACAGACTGATGAACAATCTGAAGGATGAAGTTCCATATCAGAATGGTGAAATTTCCTGATGGTACAAAGGGTTTTGCTGAGAACCCGTTCCCCTCACTGGTGAGCTCTCGCCCAATTAGCTCAGTTTCCCTGGTGCTACAAAGAGGAATAAGATGCACTGGGCCTATACCTGACACAGCATACATCTGCCCATGTGCCAGCACAGCTGTGATGCCCCTTCTCACCCACCTGGGGGGTGACATAGGGCTCTGCACAGTAGCAGTACAGGTAGCCAGCCAAGAGGGGGCAGCTTATGCCTCCTTTACCAACTTGCATGAGCCTGGAAGACAGGCCATAATTGGGCCCTAAGAGAGCAGAGGCATTCTAGTAGGACCTAACCAAACCTGAGGCTTTGTGGTGCCACCCTTACTCTCCTCAGGTAGCATCATACTCCTCCACTGGTCCCATGGCCTACATGAAGCACCTACAGCTGAGACAGTGGCTCAGCCCTCTCTTGGTACCACAAGCATCCAGAACCAAATCACTGTCTCGAGGTCCTGGGTAAGTGGGCCAATGCTGGGAATGCCTTCGTAAGTTCTCAGACCCTGGAGTGGCTTGGACAGTCCAGAAGCCTCCTGGTGTGTCTTAGGGGCCTCATCTTTGGAGCTTTCACGAGCACTTCCAGGAGAACCAAACAGCTTTTGGGTTCTCCAGGTTACACACTGTAAGTTACAGTATGTACCAAATGTTGGCATCTCTGTAGAAATCTGAGTCATCATACTGATGAGGAAGTTTAAGTGTCTGGGAATTGTTGTACACAGAGGCAAGCGCTGAATGAAGATAGATGCACTACACAGGGATCCCCACTTTCCTGCCATCCCTGCAGCTGTATAAATCCCCTAATGTGCATAATGGCCTTTGTCTTACATCCAGAGATGTGCAGGTGCCTAACAAAGAAGATGAATCTATTGGCAATAATGCTGCCACTAGGTGCAAATACATGGAATGGCAGGCAAGCAGCTAAGAGTGAGGAGCAATAAATCATGCCAAGAACACTTGACAGCTTTATCAGTGGAGAGAAACAGCTAGTCACAGAAGTGTAAGACATTTTTTCAGGCACCCACTCTCTTTATTACAAGACCCAATATCAGATGGGACTGCCACTTGCATTGTAAGTCCTAATTGGAGTGGCAATTCTCCACCCCCACCCTCTATTTTTATTGTAGCTGCCATTTATCCCCATAATCCCACCAAATAGACTTGCTTTGTGCCACATAGATTCTTTACTAGACTCAGCCTTAGGTCTCTTGAGGTAATGACAGAATGCTAAGATCTGACAGACGTTACTGTGGACTCCATCAACCAATCACCAGCTTTTCACCAATGGCCAAATGACTATCGTCTTTTTATCAGGTTAATCCTGATATGCTGTGTTCTATTCTTCAGTCTGTAGGTGCTTTGCTTTCAGCAATTAGGAGAAGCATTACAGAAAAATCCATCATTATTAAGGAATTTCTCCTGTAGCTTGTACTGGCTCTGAAGAATATCTCCAGTACAAATCAACACTATTTTGAAGCATGTACCTTTTGGGGGTCAAATCCTAGGTCGGTGTAAATTGCAGTAGCTCAGTGGAGCTATGTTAATTTACATCAGCTGAGGATCCAGCCTTTGAACTCTAATGGGCATTTCAGGTTGTTACAAGAGTGCTCTGTGTAAATAGGAGATGTTTGTATATATGTAAATAGTTCACTAATAAGGTGCCAGTAGATGGTGCTCAAGAATAAGTAGCATAGTTCTTGGGTTTTGTAGGAATAATAAAACCACATTGTGTTCTGCACTACCAGTGACCACAGGTACACCTTTTTACATGGAACTTTCAACATAGCATCAGAAGTAGGATTCGAACCCAGGCCTCCATATGGAGGCCAGAATGTCACTACAGCTGTTGAGGCACATGGACACGTGAATAAAATTAATTTGGGTGAGCTAATTTTCTGTTTCACTGTTTCTGCTCCCTCCAGTTCTAAGTTGTTTACGGTACTTAGATTGTTCTTAATGTGAACAGCTACTTGGAGTCCAATTAGTAGAGAAGCGGGCACCAAAGGTCATCTGCATTGATCAAGTTCAAATTGAAACGGGGGCTTTTCATGGATTGCTTGTGAAACCTAAATTGGAAAACAATGAAAATCTAGCAAGTCTGGATTCTGTAAATTACTATAATTTGGATTTAAACGGCATAGGAATCAAAAGTTGACTCTGTTTGCTGATTTCACCTCATTGTTTCCTCTTGAGCCTCCTACTGTGCATAGAACTGAAGAATCAAGCTGAGCTGAATGTCCATTGCCTTGGGTATAATTGAGTATCTCTTTCTCTCTCTGACAGACACTATCAGAGAAAGATTAGTGAGGAAAATATTTTCCTCACCTGGCAAACACACACTGGAGAGTCTCTTCTTTTTTTGTCCCCTCATGCTGTGAATTCACATGGCTGAAAGGAATGAAACTAGTAGAATGACAGTATTGCTTATAATGTCACTATTAGAGCGAGGCGACTAACGGATTTATTTTCCAGTTCACTAGCAATCATTAAAATCACTTTGGATCAAACCAATATCATTTTTTTTAAAATTGGCAAATCAAAATATTGGAAAAAAAAGTTTCAGGTCAAACAAAATGGTCTGATTTTGTCAGAACAATACATTTCATTTAAATGTTGGCCATTTACAAATATTTTTGGTTTAACTTTATTTTTTTTTTAAATTTGAAGCCAAAAGTTGTTTCAAATCAAAATGTTTCATTTTGATAATATGAAAAAAAATATATATATATATTTAATTGGGGGTGTTTCGGTTATTTTTCAACTGGGACAACTTGGTGAAATCAACAGAAACTCTTTAAATGTTTCTGTGTTGCTGACTCTGCATTTGTTGGCAAAAAAAAAAAATGCACAAAAAATTCACCCAGTTCTAAATGCTAAGTTGGTGTCAAGACATCCAAAATAAGAGAAGTCTGGCAAAACTGTTTGTCAATAGGACTTGCAAAATATTCCTTTTCACTCTTCTCTCTCAATATCAGGGGGAAAGTGCCACCTCTATCATATGATGCAAGTTTGAGCAATAAACAAAAAAACCCACGGCTATTAAATACATCCTGCAATGATTCTGAAGGAGTAGACCCCTGCATCCATTGACTACATGCGCGCTCTGTGCAGGGGTCTTCTCATCTATAACTCATTACAGGATTAGAGTCTCAAACTGATACTCCTCTCAGTTCCTCCAGTTTTATGATGGTATGTGATGAGGGCATTTTCCCTACACTGGCCTGCAAGGGGTTGATAGGGGCCTAGGGAGGCTGCGCAGGAAGCAACCAATGGGAGAGGGGCTGCAAGGAACAGCCAGTCATGGCCTAGCAGGCCTATATAAGAAGAGCCGCAGGGCAGAGCAGGGTCAGTTGCTCCTTGGAGCTCAAGGAGGGAGAACTAGCTGCCTTGAAGGGGGAAGAAAGCTAGCACAATGGACAGAGCCATGCTGGGCAGGATCAGGGGAGTGAGAAAGAGCTCCTGGCTGGCTGCTAAGACTGACATGCTGAGGCCCTGAGGTAAAGGGGAGGAAGGTGCTGGGGTCGTGGGGAAGTGGCCTAGGGAAAGGTATTGAGAGGTTGGAAGGAACTCAGCATGTGGCTGCCATCTACAGGGTCCCTGGGCTGGGACCCAGAGTAGTGGGTGGGACTGTTTCTCCCCACACACACACACACTTGCCACTGAGGAAGTGGCTGGACAGTTGGACTGCAGTACTGGCCCCCAGAGAGGGGGAATGCAGACAGAGTGACGTCAGCTCCGTGTGAGAGGATTCACCCAGCACTCATGTGAACAACGCTTTTTGGGAATAAACCCCAAATAATACTGTCTTGTGCTGTATAGAAAGATCTGCACAGCGCAAGCTCATAAAAATTTGCCCTCTTCCTCAATGTGAAGAGAGAGATGCACACCTTCTTCCTCCCCAGATAGAAATTACACAAAATAGGTTTAATAATAAACAAAACAATTTTATTAACTATAAAAGGCAGGTTTTAAGTGATTATAAGAGATAGCAAACAGAACAAAGCAAATTACTGAGCAAATAAAACAAAAGACGCAGACTAAACGTAATAAACTAAAGATATTGGCTAAAATAGTAATTTCTCACCCTAAATGTTGTTTCAGGCAGATTGCAAAAATTCTTGAAAGCCAGCTGCACTGGCCTGCAGCTTGAAACTTCAGGTATTATTACTCTCAGGCTAGTCACCCTTCCAGCCTGGGCTCAACTCTTTCCCCCCAAGTTTAGTTTTTGTTTCCAGGTGTCTCCCAGTGTCTCTTTGGGCGGGGAGGCAGAGGAGAACCCACAGTGATGTCACTTCCCTGCCTTATATAGCTTTTGTGTATGGTGGGAACCCTTTGTCTTCCAGTGGAAAAACCCTGGCATTCCATGGTGGGGTCCGGTACCAGGTGACTCCGTCACATGTCTCTGCAGGGTTGAAGCAGCCATTACTCGCAAGCTGTTTGGAGCATCCACAGGAAGACTAAGTTCTTTCACAGTCCATTGTCTCTGCTGATGGGCCATCAGCCCTATCTGACTTTTTCATTGTTGTACCTGAAGGGCTAGTTTTGATGTTACCCAAAGTAGCACATCTGAAATACAGATACATGGTCAATATTCCTAGCTTCAGATACAGAAATGATACATGGATACAAATTGGATAATCACATTCAGTAAATCATAACCGTTCCAATGACATCTTTCAAGACCCATCTGGCATAAAGTATATCTTAGTCATGCCATATAAATATCAGGTTTCAGAGTAACAGCCGTGTTAATCTGTATTCGCAAAAAGAAAAGGAGTACTTGTGGCACCTTAGAGACGAACCAATTTATCTGAGCATAAGCTTTCGTGAGCTACAGCTCACTTCATCGGATGCATCCGATGAAGTGAGCTGTAGCTCACGAAAGCTTATGCTCAAATAAATTGGTTCGTCTCTAAGGTGCCACAAGTACTCCTTTTCTTTTGCATATAAATATCATAACTATATTTCTATGAAGAATATGGGGTGAAGCGTCACACCAAGCATGACGTGCTTTTTTTCCAGGATTGGTAGGCTTTTTGTCTGCTGAAAATTGTATACTATACCATGCATTGTGAGGACTTTCCAAATGTATTAAACAAAATCCTAGAGACATTATGTAGATGTTTTCTATGATGCACGTCTCTATAGCACCTGAAGTAAAAACACAGGTGAAGACTCTCAAAAATGGAGGGGTGCTTAACTCCCATTGAAATTAACATCTTAAAGCAGCATTTCTCAAAGGGTACTCCAGTGGGTGTGTGGGCCCTGCTGATCAACTCCCCGCTGATCAACTCCTCCCCCTTCCTCTATTTCCTGGAGGCGACTGAAGCCAAACCGGGAGATTTTAGGTGTGAAAAGTCTGGCGGGGCTAAGGCAGACTCCCTGTCTGCCCTGTCTCTGTGCCGCTCCCAGAAGCAGCTGGCACATCTCTGTGGCCCGCGGGGGGGAGGATGGGCCAGCCTGGTGAAAGTGAGTGAGGGTGGGGGAGAGTGAGCGACAGAGGGAGGGGGGATGGAGTGAGTGGGGGGCAGGAAGAGGTGGGGTGGGGGGTTTGGCCTTGGGGGAAGGGATGGAGTGAGGGTGGGGCCTGGAGCTGAGCAGCGGGACTTGGGGGTCCCTTAAAAATTTTAATTCAAAAGGGGGGTCCTTGGGTTGCTAAACTTTGAGAACTGTTGTCTTAGAGGATCTAGACCTAAATCCATATTTAAGCACCTAAATAAGTGGCTGGTTTTCAAAATTGCTGAGAACCTAGTGGCTCCCATTGAAATCAATTGAGGACTATCTCAGATTCTTCCCTTATGGAGACATCCCACTGAAGTCAATAGTAAACAGAAAGCTGGCCAAACAATAAAGGAAATCTCATGAACATTTCATTGCACCTTCCTTCCTTCCTTCCTTTTTTTTTTTCCATTGAAAATTCCACATATTTTGACCGGTTTTATTACTCAGCGTTTTGGAAATCAGGCCCCATATTTAGGCACTTAAATATGGACTTTAGAGCCTAAATTTAAGCATCTATGTTTTGAAAATTTTTGCTTCACATATAATATATCATAGAACACAAAGGAAAGGGGACAAAATGTGAGTAATTAAAAGCATAGTGTTGCTTTATTTCTGTATAATCAGCAGATTGAATCCAATAACAATGACTTTACTTTTTTATTGTTGCATTTTCTACCTTGCATATTAGACCAATACTAGCATCATGTATGCCATCTGTTCCCAGAATTTTAAACACATGGGTCAACAGTGGCGATCTTTACCTGACTGCTAATATGGCCAAGCATATTTCTTTGACACAGGGCTTTAATTTAATAAGACTCTTCCGCTGTTGGGGAGTCATTGTCCTGGTATTTAGGTTTGAACTAGCACAAAAATTGCAATATTTCCAGTTCTTCCAATGTGGCTCCATTGGGAAGAGCGCTCCCTGCATCCCAGAAGCTATTAAATGTAAGAACAGCTTGGCACTGAATCACCTTTATACAAGTGCTGGAAAATGAGTCTGCATTAAACTGCATTTATGTAAATCAGTACAGTAATATTATTCACTGCTTCTCTCTCGTGTGCGCGCGTGTTCTCTCTTATTTTTAGAGGAAAAAAAGCACAGATCCAGCCATACCATACCCTGGAAACCAAAGTAGCATTCACTGGAAACATTAATCCAGCTAAAAATCAGTTAAACAACCATTAACTGCAACAGGTCTTGTTTTTAATAGCCTTTATATGGGAGCCCAGAGCTAGCAGAAAGTAAGCAAATTCCCAAAGTTGTAGTGTCACCATTCAGTCTTAAAAGCGATCAGCCTTAATTTGGAATGCTGAAGTCATTACTCCCAAGTGTTCTCAGTTCCTCCTGTCTTATAATTGTATTTCTTGGGTAGCTTACGGCCTTGTACGCTCAGTGGTCAGTTCTTCCAACAGATGTCAGGTCAAGCTGAGAGGGATATTTTTTTCATCCTCTGTAGAAGTTTTTAACATCTTTATTGAGCCCGATCCTGCTTCCATTTAAGGGACACATTTTGGCTCAGCTTTCAGCAGCTCCCACAGAGTACACTCAAAATCTAGCTGCCTACAGAAGTGCCTAAATGGGACCTGCCAGGTGAAATTTTCTGTGCAAATAGTTTTTTTCACTGAAAAATGAAGATGTGTGTTGACCACTATGACCTGTGAATTCAGGTTATTTCAGTGAATAGTGTCTGGAAAGAGAGAAATGTCAAAACAGTTCAAATCAGCATTCCTGAAATTAAACATTTTGGTTTTCTGGTTTGGAATGTTTCTTATTTATTTATTTTTTAAAAAGTGTTTCATTTTAGCTGAACATAACACTTTGTTCCATCTGAAATCCATTTTTTTTTTCACTTTCTTTTTTTTTGTTTTCACCAAGAAACTTGGGGGGGGGGGAGTTGGTTCTGAAACTTTTCCAGTTTGTCCACTGATCCAAACCATCAGTTATTAGCCCAGCTCAAGTGCTGAGATGTTTTGTAAATCTGGCCCTGAGCTGCTGCAAACCTCCTACTGGGACCAACATTGGATCAGCTGATTGTTCCTGAAGACTTTACTATGCTTAGAAGGATCAGCTCTTATACAGGAAGCTCATCTCAACCTTAACTATGGTGCAATAAGGACAGCCTCATAAAAAAGAAAATCCCAACAGTGAGGATCATTAAAATGTCAGCGTTCACTAATGGTTGCCCTATAATTATACAGACCAATATTTTCAATTATTGGACTCAAATTAACCTGCTGAATTCAATGATAGCTGTTGGGTGCTTAGCACTTTTGAAAATCAGGGTGCTTATTTAGGTGGCTGAAAATGGATTTTAGACCTTCGGTCTGTGACAGAAACGGCAATTTCCTGCAATATCCTGGACAAAATTTACTGAATTAAGTTGAAGTGTCTTGGGAGTTCATTGTATTAAAAAGCAAATGTGTACATATTATTGTGGGACTGCATGTAGACCTGGCTAATGTAAACCCTGAGAAGAGTTATGAGCTTCAAAGGCCTATTTAAAATAATGTTCCAGACAAGAATGAACATTTAAAGTTGAGTCAGCTTCCCAGGAAATCTGGGGTGTATGCACATGTACCTCCTCCAGTTATGCAAGAATTCAGCCTTCAAAGCATCACTCTGAGGAGGGGACCTTCGTCTGCTAATCAAAAGTTACACAAAGAAAAGATTAGAGTCCCAAGCTGTATAAAAGAGTGACTCCTACATCCAGGGGTGTGCTTGTTCTGAGCCAAGGTGATTAGGCAGTAACCACAGGAAAAACCCTGGTTGGGGTTTTAAGGTCTGACTTCTGCCAGGTCCCTTTTTGGAGTAGGTGTGATCTCTGGTAAGCTTATAAGCACACATGTAGGTTATTATGGGTTTAACAGCTGTATCTGTAATGTGCTTGCTTAGGAAAAGCAATGTAGTACTTTTATAACTGTGGAAATGTTTGTAACCTCTGAGAAGAAAGGAAAACAGGCCTGCTTAGGCAGTCTGATTTGCTGGGGAACTCACACTATAGGTAGGCAACTGTGCAGCCTGGAAATACCTTGGTCAGGAGGGAGAGAGATGTGAGCTGGAAGTCTGAGAGTAGGTAACATTGGTGGGCCACAGAGGGAGAATACGTGTTCAATTGCGCTGTACTTTGACAGGGCCTTTGTATTGCCAATCAAAAACGCTGATTTTTTTAAAAAATGTTTTTACTGAAAATTCTATTTTTGGAAGATAACTAAACATTTTGGAGGGTATTTTTTTGTTGACAATGGATGGGTTTTTTGACCTGTTCTAGGCTCCTATTTTTTAACAGTCTTGGCCTTCATGATTTGCCCAAGGGCACCCAAAATCCCGAGAAGAAGCAGGGGTTGAACCCTAGTGTTCTGAGTCCCAGTCTAGTCCAGCCTAATCAATTGCTTTACCCACAAGATCCTCTTTCATTTCTCATGCCTAAAACATTCCTCCCCCTTTCCCCTCCTTTTTTCTTTAGCACTGCTCTAAACAATTTTTGTCTAAACTGTTTTATGATGAATCAGGAACTTGGGGGAGAACATTTGTTTCTTGTTGACATATTTGCAGTTTTTGACTGGAACACAAAAATACTGATCTTTTTAAAAAAAGATACATTTGTGGATGTTTTTCAAAATGTTTCGTAACTAATAAAATAGATTTCTCAACCAGCTGTACCAATTTACCCTTATTGCTTCGTCTCTTTCACACTGTCTTGTCTCGGCCCACTTTTACCCATCTCCATTACTTTCCATAAAAAGAACAGGAGGACTTGTGGCACCTTAAAGACTAACAAATTTATTTGAGCATAAGCTTTTGTGAAAGCTTGTACTCAAATAAATTTGTGAGTCTCTAAGGTGCCACAAGTCCTCCTGTTCTTTTTGTGGATACAGACTAACACGGCTGCTACTCTGAAACCTGTCATTACTTTCCATAGTTATCTATCTCTCACCACCCTGGGTCTTTTTTGTCTTCCAAGCCTCCCTCATCTCTCTCCTCATTATACACCTCTCTCATTGATTCTTGCCCCTCAGTGGGAAGATTAAATGAAATCACAACCTCACTGTAATAGAAACATTACGGAGGCCTTACAAAATGGCTGTGTGCTGAGAGTCTATGCAAATAAAGCTAAGATAACAAGAACTGACGTTTGGGCAAGCAAAAAGGAGTGTTCTGTTTTGGTGGCTTGATTCTCAAAGCGCAATCGTGAGCCATGGCCTTTTCTAAACAATATAGCTATGTCAGGCAGGGGTGTTTGTGTTTTGTTTTAACCAATGTATGATCCCTAATGTGGACTAGAGCTGGGCAGGAAATGGATTTCCCATCCTGGGAAAATTTGAGAGAATTCAAACATTTCCAATCTCGAATTGGAATGAAAAATCAATCTCAAAAATGTCATGAATTGGCAAAAATAAAATACCAGCTCAGGTCAATCAAAATGTTGAGATTTTGAAATATGGGTTTAATTCGTCTTTTTTTAGTCTCGCTACAAATATCTGAAATGTGTATAAAAAGTCGTTTCAAAATGCTGAAATGGGATAGTCTGATTATTTTGAATCCTTTCCTTTTTTAAAAACCTGACCTTTCAAGAAATAGGAGGGGAAGTGACTTGCCCAAAGTCATACACCAAGTCAGTGCCAGAGCTTGGATTTTACCTCATTTCCCTCTGTCTGTGCAGTGCCCTAACCACTAGACAGTACGGCCTCAAGAAATTAGCATGTGCTTTGCAGGTCAGGCCCATCTCTAACACATATCTTCTTCACAAGGGGGTGTATAAAGATGTCTATACAGTTCCTTGAGATCCATGCCTGAAAGGTTTTTTTATAAACAACAAGTGCAGCACTGCTGTCTAATACACATCTTACCAGAGAGAGGAGAGTCTGAGGCGATGCTTTCATGCCTGATGTATTAGCTTTGAACCTGGTTCCCCCCACAAGGCATCATGCTAGAGTGTCCACAGGTAATCAGATTGCTACAGCTGCCTACATGTTCTTTTTAATTGGATTGAAGTTAATCACAGCAGGATTAATTTGAAGAGATCAAGGAAACAGTGATTTTTGGTGGAAAGCAGATGGCTTCTTCCGGATAGACTAAAACTTTGATAGCAGGCTGAGTTGTTTAACGTTTTAGGTTTACAGAGATTAAAAACTCAGCTACTATAAAAAAACCTATATTATATTTATTTTATGATGGCATGTGCCATTGCAGTAAAACATATATTTTGGAAATTATCTGTGTGTCTTTCAAATGCAAAGTGGTTTACGGAAAGATACAAGCATTGGAATAGCAGCATGCACTAAGCCTGGAGTTACTTATGAAAATGTACATCCAAAGGCATCATAGTTATTCCTAAGCAAAAAACAGAACAAAATGCTGTTAAGATTAAACCATGTTGCCCTTTAAAGTGATGTTAAGAGAGTGTTTCTGTTAATAGAATAATAAATGGCCAAGATTTTCAGTAGTGACTCATGAGTTTGGGTGCTTCCATTTTTGTGTGTCCAGCTTGAGGCATCTTAAAAGGGCTTGATTTCAGAATGTGCTAAACACCAGCCCTCTAAATATCCAGCTGTCTCAGATTGGGCACGCTAAAATAGAGGCACCCAAAATCACCAGACACTTTTGAAAATCTTGACCAAATGCTCTAGTGAACAAGAAGGTCAGTTATACAAGTTGCGTTCTGTTCTCTTTATGCCTGTCAGGAAGAAAGCATACTCAAACATTTCTCCTCTCCTCCTCCCACCACATACACAAAGAAACCCTGATTTCTATACCACACTGGCACTAACAGACTGACTCCTGTCCTGTGTGGCATGGAGAAGGATTTTCAAATGATAAGGAGATGTGAGTAAAAATCAGCCCAGACCAAAGAAGGATGAGGTCTAAAAGTTCAGCCACATTGTAGTCAAAGAACGGTTCTCTGGAGACCAGGAGAGCAGAAGTCATTTAATTCCGGGGAAAAGTGAAAGAAACATGAAAACCCCATCAATAGTTAAGCAAAAGCTGTAAGATTCAGTGTTTTACAGTCTTGTGCAGCTTCAGCTTGCAATGTATTTTGCAGGTTACATGGATAGATTTTCTATGTCAACTTTTCAGCTTTTTCTCTCATTAAGACCAGTTAAGAGACAATTAATAAATAAATCTGTGCTAAATCAGCTGTTTTTTTGTTAACAAAAAATCTGCCACACCTTACCAGCTGGTTCTGTTTTGCTACAAATTCTTTGTCACTATGAGTTTGCCATTCTTATGAATGCAGAAACCCGATATTAGTATTCTTGGAGTGAACAAAATGAGATGAACTGAAAGCAGAAGACTCCATTCAGGAAGGCAAGATGATACTCACATAGAGGGACTAGGCATATTGCTCCACAAAAGGGCAACACAAGCTTTATGGGAATGGGAACCAGATAATCATGAATGATAAGAGAACATTTTGCTGTAAATCATGCTAAAATAACTCTCATCCAGTGTTACATACCTATCGGTGATCGTGATTAAAAAACAAAAGACATTTTTACAACCGGTTGCAAGATGTACTAAACCAGGTTCATGCTTATGATGCCATTCTGGATATTGGTGATATGAATGCCTAAATTGGTAACAACAACACTGAGTGTGAGCATTATATGGGTAAACATGGAACACAGAGCAGAGGGGTGAACGGACAATGGTGAAAGAGTCATCAAACTGTGCAGTATGTAGAACCTGTGCATTGGGGGAATATGTTTCCCTCAGTGCAGGAAACACAAACTAACATGGAAGTCTAATAGAGTTTACAGGAGAGAATTCTGCCTAGAGGATTGGAAGAAAGGCGTAATCTGTAAATTACCAAAGAAAGGTAGCCAACTGGCATGTGATAACTGGTGAGGGATAATGCCATACTCGCATTATTCTGTAGTGTACTGTCAAACAGAATCAAACTGGTCATCGATGGGAAAACCATGTACTGAGCAAGCAAGCCTTACACCAAAAAGATCTTGCGTAGATCACATCTGTACCCTGAGACAATTGATCGAGGAATGGCTTGCTTACCAGAGAAGATTAGTCCTGAACGTCAGAGATTTCACCAATGCTTTTCACTGCACTCATAAAGAGTTGCTATGGAAGATATTGTAACGTATGGACTTCCTATAGCTAGTGTCATTTGCTGGATAAAGGTTCAAAATACTGTGTAGAGATAGAAAGTGGAGAAAGCAATTTAGTTTGATTATCATAGGCATGTAGTAGAATTGCATCTTATCATGCAATTTTCTTTTTCTATATTGTGATAGATTATGGGATGCAAAAAGCAACATCAAAGGAAGATTCAGGAGTTATGTGGAATAGAGGAAAACATCAAAGTGTCAGTTTTGCAAATGACATTGTTCTCTTAGAGACCGATAATTATGATGTAATGAAAAAGACTATTACCACTGTCAAATGTGAGGCTGCCGAAGGATTAGGAATTAAGAATCAACCAAAAGAAAACTAATGTCATGATCACTGAAAGAAGTCAGAAGCGATGGTGTATACGTGATTGATAGTAAAGAAAACAGAATGGTTAATGAGTTTGTATCTCGGAAGCACAATCAGTGCAGATGGCCATCTCCATAAAGAGGAGGAAGCATGGATTGGGAAGGCAGGTGGAGGATTTTGGGATTCACAAATATCTTGGAAAAATAAGACGATTCACATAAGAACCAAGATAACGTTATACAATGTCAACGTAATACACACATTGTTAGATGCTTCTGAAATTTGGCAAATGGTTAGAAGCCCACAACAGGAAACTTAACACATTCCATCAGAGAGCTTGCAAAGAAGACAATGGTGTCCACCTGTGGGACCAAGTAACCCAACGCTGATGTGCTACAATGATTTGAGAAAGAAGGCTGAAGTGGTTTAGATATGTTCTACAGATGTCAAAACTATTCCTAGACAAGCCCTTGACTAGATATCACTTGAGGGAAGACAGATAAGGTGAGGACAACCATTGAGAAAGATGTTGCTGTCTTGGAAACGTACTATAACAACAAACATGCTCATTTAGACATGTCCTTATTCTAAAGTGTTGTTCTTCTCTTCACATGCACCTTCACTCTTAACAGAGTTTCTCTATGACAGGAAATGGCCTCCCTATTAAAATAGTTCCTCATCTTCCACCTATATTAAGTACTTAAACAGCCCCAATACAGCCGTATCTGAAAGCCTCACACTGTTTTAATGTTGAGGAAACTGCATTTTTCTCCCAAATAAATTAGTGTGGTTTAAAAAAAGGGGGGGGGGGACCAGGTCTAGAATTGTGCCATTACTATAAAAACCACTGAGAACTGCATTTTGCTTATGCACAAAACTGAAAATCAATGAAAATATTGGGGGGGGGGGAATCCCCTTGACTTCAATTGACTTTGCATCACACCCAGAATCCCCTTGACTTCAATTGACTTTGCATCACACCCTTTGGCAAGTTCCTCCTGCAGTAATTTTATACCATCCCACCCAAATTGACTTCTTTGCACGTCATCAACACCTCTATTGCATTTGGCAGACAGCACGTATTAGTAGAACTCCCTGGACATTGTCACAAAGTCAAACCTGAGCTGGAGACCCTTGTGATTTGTCGACAGCTGCCATGACTTTCAAAGTTGCTAGTGATATTGGTCATTTTTGGGTTCCCAGCTTGGCATCTATGACAGAGTTCTAGGAGCCCCAGCACTCTGGTCACTAAACTGCTAGCTCTTTATCCCCTGGAATAGACTTAATTGGGAGACAGATACTCAATGGCTTAATTAGGCAGGAGGTTGATGAGTAAATGAGAACAATCAACCCATCAGCTGGCAACAATTAAAGGAGACGAAGGAAGTGCAAGGGGGGAGGCGGCCAGGGGATACAGGATTTCAGGATGAGGAGAATTTCCCCCTCTCCCTTGCCAGAGAGCAGGCTCAGAGGGAAGTTTATGTCTCCTTATATGTTGCTTCACAAGGCTGTACTGATGAGCTGGCAGGGGGGACCTAATAAATAACACACTGGTGCTTATAAACCTGGAAAGTACCCAGCCTGTTTATAGTGGTCCAAAGGGAGGAGCGGGTCGTCCTGCCACAACATCTTAAAGGGGCCTGATTTTCAATGGGTAGTGGGGCTTAGCCCTTTTTGAAAACCCCACCCCTTTAAAATGTCTCATGTTGGGCACCCCACAGTGGAGGCTCCCAAATGCTCTAGTCACTTTTGAAAATTTTGGCTGGTGTCTCCTCCAGGTGAATCGGAAGTGGGGGAGGGATAGCTCAGTGGTTTGAGGTTTGGCCTGCTAAACCCAGGGTTGTTAGTTCAATCCTTGAGGTGGCCATTTAAGGATCTGGGGCAAAAATTGGGGATTGGTCCTGCTTTGAGCAGGGGGTTGGACTAGATGACCTCCTGAGGTCCCATCAAACCCTGGTATTCTATGATTCATATCTCTGACCAAACCAGGGTTCTTGTTTCTCAGTTGGAAGTCCTTCCTCACGTGTTTAATTAATTTCAGAACTCTTGAGTCCCGGGCCAGTGCCTCTCTCCCTTAACCTACAGGTAATGCCAGCTGGTGTAACATACAAGCTAAGGCAGAATACAGGCCAGATCCTCAAGTGATGTAAATCAGCACAGCAGTATTGACATCAATAGGGCTACACCAGTTTACACCAGCTGAGGATCTGACCCACTGCTGTACTGAGAAAGGAGGGTATGGTAGATGAGAATGGGGTTAATGAACTGGGTATGAGAACAGTGAAATAAAAAGAGATCCAACAGCCTATAGACAATGCCATTGTTCCAGTCTCTTTTAGTTTTGTTTTAAGAAACTGCTATGTTTATTTTATGGCATTTGACATTAGTTGGGAAATGTTTTTGTTCTTTGAAGTTGCTGTAATTATTTTCTCTTTCTTACATAAATGACAATAAGGTGCTTGGGGACCCTTTTTTGTGTGCAGCCTTTCAAAAAACAAACAAACAAAGAAACACGGAAAGTGAAGAGGAGGCTGCAGACTTGATGCGTTTCCCCAACACCTCACGTTTCCAGCACAAATGTTCTCAATGTGCAAACTTACCTTGAACTCAGCCAATACAAAATCGTTTTCCATGGTGCATAATGCTGCCATTTTAGATTGAGAAATATGGCCCACCTTCTGCATAGAAATGACAGTTAAGCAAACAGTTCCCTGTGCACCTTTGTGGTTGAGTGCATAAAAGACTTTAGTGGCAAAAGAGCAAGCTTTACTGAGGGAAAGGAGCCAATATTCTCTCTCCCATAAATGTATTCATGAAAGATTTCCAGATTATATACACAGTGTGATGGTTTTGTAGAGAGTAAATAACGATTAATAGGATGAATTTTATTTTTAAATCATGTGTCAACCAACGGAGGAACAATTTGAAAAAGGAGCAAAAATGTTCTGTGGGGGGCAGTGGATAGCCAAGAAGTTCTTAGTAACCGCATTCATATTACAATAGCTCCTACAGGCCCAACTCAAGATTGGTGCCCCATTGTACTAGGTGCTCTACATGTACATAGTGAGAGTACGCCACTCAAACTAAAACATGATGGGAGAAAGAAAGTGTTATCTCCATTTTATAGAGGGGAAACCAGAGAGGAGAATTTTCAGTAACACATCCACGGTCATTTAGTCAATGGGACTTCGGCTCCTAAGTAACTCAGGCACTTTTGAACATGGTGAATCAGAGATTAAGTCATGTGCCCAAAATTAAAAGACAAGGCGGGTGACGTAATATATTTTGGACCCACTTCTCTTAGGGAAAGAGAGAAGTTTTCATGCTCCATAGAGCTCTTCTTCACTGGAGCTCAAAAACTTGTCTCTTTCACCCATAGACGGTGGCACAATGAAAGATATTATCTCACCCACCTTGTCCCTCTGATATCTTGGGACCAACACAACAACCCCACTGCAAATGACAACAGAGTTACAGAGGAGATCTATGGAAGAACAGTGACCTGAGCTCAGATACCCCATGTCCCAGGCCAGTGTTTTATCCACAAGCCCGAGTTTCCTCTGAGTTTTAGTCCCCCGCTTTAAGCATGAGACTCATCATTTGCATGCGCTTGGGTCCTTATGAGCTCCTGAAGGACACCTATGACATGCTTGTCACTTGCCACTTCCACTTTTGCTAAAGTCATGTCCCTTTTTATTGTGCTAGTCACCCATTAAGTTCTAGGGAGTTCACGAGCAGGAGAGGAAGGGGAATGGGGTGTGTTTGTGTGTGCACTTCACACTGCTTTGCTCGCTCATTCATACAATCTATGCTAGCTCAAATTGTGTGCAAGATCAGGGCCAGGAGATCTTTACATGGGTAAAAACACTACCACAGTGTAAGAACATGTAGCAAGCAGCTACCAACAGTGCAACCAGTCACTTCCTCTTGATTGCTCTTTTGGTGTTAAGTCCTCGTCCTTCACACACCTTCTGCAGGAGAGACTTTTCTCAGCTAATCAGTGCTCTCATGAAACAGTTGTTCAGTTAATAAACATTTTAGAAACTGGCAAAGAGAAAAAAAAAGAGCTTTGCAGATGAGCCCTTCTCTTCTGCTAGAGCTCCCATTCAACTTGAGTACCACAAACAAGCACTTCCATCTAGTGCTAAATCCTGAGCACTTCAGCTGTGGATTTATTTCTCCCTGGTAGCATGAACCAATTAAAAGTGCTCAAGGAGCATCCTGCCAGTAAGTCAACCACACTGTAGTTATGATTTCCTATTGGTATGATGGTATCCCCCAGGAGCCCCAACTGAGATTGGAGCCGCATTGTGCCAGGCACTGTACAAACACATTAAGCTCCAAAAAGCTTACAATCTGAATAGACATGTGGGCCCCCCACTCCACATACATATGGCCACAGTAAGGGGCAGCCTACCCCCACCACCTTGCATAGGGACCACGAAGAGAGGGGCCTTGGCCCCTGAGGGCTGCCTGGCCAAAGTCTAGGGAGGAAAATCCCACTCCTGACTCCCAACTGCCAGCCGACCTCCCATTGGAGGAGGGGAATGCCATTCCAGAGAAGGAGCTCTGCCCTTCCCAAGAGGATTGGCTGCAGTTTACCTGGTGGGCTCTAGGTTGATCATCTGGCACAGGAGCGAAAAAGACTGTGGGGTGGGGAGAAGAGACACACAACTGAGGTGAGAGCTCATGTGCTGTGGCTGTTGGAGGGCACAGTCCTAAACACAGCCTGAACTCTTGGATAGGGGATAGGCCTAGGAAGCAGGCTGGGAGAGCAGCCTAGATGCAACAAAGGAACCCTGGCCAACATGGTAGTCACTGGGACAGACACCAGGCCGCCCAGCAGAGACTGGGACTTACCAGTGTGAGCTTGCTCTGCACAGGGAAGGAGCAGCCCAATTTGTGCACTAGGAGACCAGTGGTGTGGTGCTGTTTGGACTCCTAAATGGGTTGGAGAGTATTGACCTGTACAGCTAGGCACTGGGGGCTCTGCACTGTGCTAATACAGGGGGAAAAGTATGTTTGACTCCCCATAGGGTCTCCTGAATGCTTCCTTGTATTAATTGAGCTTTTGTCCTTGCCCAGATAAAAATGCTGGTTTATAGCTGAGCACAGCACTTATTTCTGGTTCCTCTAAGGCTGTGGAAGGGAACCGGGAGGGGGGGTGGGGGGAGGCAGTGGATGGCAAGCAGGCTTCTCTCAGGCATGTGGTTTGAAATTTGGTAATGCGTCCAAGTGCCTCCGCCACAGAAGACAGGAGCAGACACAGAGTGACTCCGTGCTGGTTTCCAAAAGTTTTTGGTGGTCCAACCTTTACAGTGATGTGGGCCACACACATAATTGTGTGGCACCTCCATGGGCCACCCAGAGAAACCAAATCTCTTCCGTGCAGCATGACCTCACACTTACACTGCATGCAAGGTCATGTTGTGTGGAGGAGGCCATGTCACTGAGCAGGTCAGCGGCAGAAGCAGATCATTCAGAGGCCAGACAGCATCATCTGGCTGGTGAGAGGGCAAATGGAAAGGTGGGGATAAGTGGGAGAGGGACAAAAGGCATAGAAGGTGGGGAGCATGCAAAGCAGGTGAATTGGGGCTAAGAGACTGTGAATGAAGGGGTGGGAGGGCATTGGAGTAAACAGCACAAGGCAGACAATGTCCCGAGTGAACACAGTAGTAAGAAAAGCAGGTTGGAATATTTTGGAATTTTTCAGTGAAAGACTGGCCAAATTTGGGGTAAAAATTCATTCCATTTCTCATCCAGCTCTTGAGAAAAGCAGCTGGGCACTGATGAGGTGTCCTGTCTCTTCTCTTGCCAGCTAGAGTTTCCTGAGTTGTTTCTTGCAAATGTGGAATACCAGGTCCTCACTCCTCTCTTTTATTGGAGGACTTGGACAAGGTATTTGGCCATCTGAATGGTGATGTTACCTGAGACCTTTATCTGAGCAATAGCTCTCCCTCCAACTGAAGGTGTGGGGAGGGGGAATGTTTCTTCTTAGATTCTCTCCCTCTATTGGCTGGAAGGAGCAGATGCTGTTCAAATGACAGGCTCATGTGATATCACTGTAGCTGCCAAATAGTTTGCAGAGGTCCAGCAGAGAAGTAATACCAGTCATTTTACACATTGTAAAGGACTAACAGGTAAGGAAAAAGTCAGTTTTAGTAAAGATATTCTAAAGCTAATAAATTAAAACTTTGCATTTATATGCTGCCAGATCTCTCAGCAATTTACCAAAAAAATCACGATAGTAATTCTCATTTCTCAAGATCAGGCCTTCACTTCCTGTGGTCTCCTCGTGTCCTAGGAGGATTCCTCCACCTTGGAGTTCATCCTCATGAATCAGTCACTACAAGTTGTGTCTTCACTCTCTGTAGCCTGGTTTACCCTAGAGAAATCAAAGTGGTGGAAGCTTCTAGAACAGTTCTAAAACAGTTTGTACCCAAGGTAGGATGCCCCAAACTGCCTACACATGGTTTGCAAATGGCCTAATCCATGGTGAGAACAGACTATATTTCAGTAGGTTTCATAACAGAGCTGGTTGGGAATTGGCCAGCGAAAACTTTTTTTGTCAATAAATTCTGATTATCAAAACCAGAATTGTTCATAGGAAAGGGTGGGTTTCAAGGACTCTCCTGATTCAAAAGTTCTTTTTAAAAATGTTTTTAAAAATCCTCTTTCAATCTTTTCAAAACTAACAGTTTAGTTTTTCAGTTTGATTTTTTTATATAATTTAGTTAATGTATACAAAAAAGTTGATTAAAAAGTTGCAGTTCAAATGAATTTTTTTTGAAATGATCAAAACTAAATGTTTCTTCCCCCAATCCAAAACATACCTGATGCTCAGTTTACACACATTTTTGAGATTCTGACTTTTCATTCTGATTTGGGATAGGAAAACACGGCAAAATAAAACTCAATCTTAAACGCTCACGAGACAGGAAAACGATTTCCCACCAGCCATATCTAATAACTGTGAAAGCTTAACTGGTTCTGTGTGAAATGATTTAGTGCTTGTATGGAAGTAAAGTAGTTTCAACAATTGGACCAATGGCTTTTAGTGAGAGACACAAGCTTTTGAGCTACACAGAGCTCTTCTTCAGGCTGGGAATTGTACTCAGAGTATCACAGCTAAATACAAGATGGAACAGAATGTTTAGCATAAGTAGCTAACACATATTGTAAGCCAGCATTCAAGGTGAAGTGGCCTGTTAACACCCCTGTAGTCATAGGACATAAAGAGCGTTGTTAGTGGATTACAGATTGTTGTAATAAGCCATAAATCCAGTATATTTATTAAGACCATGATTTTTAGTGTCTAGCCAAGTTATGTAATTAAACTCCCAGTGTTTCCACTACTGCCTCACACTGAACCAGTGACTATGAGAACTCTCCCAGAATGCCTTGCTTCTGGGAGCTAAGCCAGGAATTGTGGGATAAACAGCATTTCAACTGAAACATTTTAGGGAATGGTGGGGCAAAACTCAAACAGATTAAGCTGGGCTAGTATGAGCACAGAGAAATGGCTGAGATTAAACCACTTCAGTACAGTCAGTTCAATTATAAACAGAGCCGGCTGAGAAACAGGTTTCCCATCCCACAAAAATCTGAGATATTAAAAAATGCTCTTGTACTGAATTCAGGATGAAAAGTTTTTGCAAACCAAAAATCCAAAAATAAAATCATTTCACCTCAGTCAAAAATCATCTTGCTTAGATGATTTTTAAACTTTCATGTCTATTTTGACGTTTTTCTTTATCGTTTTTTTTAAGTCTAAATTTATTAAAATTTCTCACAGAAAAGTTATTTTGACTAAAAGAAACTGTTCATTTAGAAAATGTCAAAATGGACATATTGCTAATTTCAAAACATTTTCCCATTAATTATGAATCAGGAGATTTACCATAAAGGATCCTGTTCTATGAAGTTTCAGGTTTGATGAATCAGTATTTTTGGCCAAAAAAAAAAATGGTTCTGCAAAGTATTCCTCACTGGCTGTAATTGTAAGTGATTTAATTCTCAAATATATGTCCCTTAGTCTGCAAAGTAAAATAAAAATCATCCCAGCTTTGCCCATCTGTGCTTTCATTACTGTCTCATTTCCTGTCCCTATTGTTCCATTGCTTCGGATTTAACGAAGCCCTTCAGAATAGTACACTGGAAAATTATCAAATACTCTGTGAAAAAGAATACTTTTAAAACTTCAGCAAAATGAAACTTGACTCATTGTACAACCTACATCTATTGCTAAATCTGTCTCTCCTGACTTTCAAAAATAGTGTATTTACAGATCATGTCAATCTTTTTTTCCCCACTCAAACATACACAAGAGAAAGAGACTCAGGTTTTTTTTCCCTTCATATACTGTATTAATAGGTTAAAGGGTTATATATTTATACAATTAATGGGAAAGTAATGGCTCTGGGAAAATAATGGCTCAAGGGAGTGGTATATTGTTATAGAGCTCTCTACTATATCTTCTAGCTCTGGCTAGTTTTAATAGAAGTTCCCTATCAGATGGTTCTGTGCATTTGCAAAGGCCAGTGACAGACCATTTATAAGGAATAATGAATTTTTTTTAGCTGTTAAGTGTTCTGCTTAACCATGTGTTCCAACAAGCTATATTTCAATAACTTAGACTAACCTTAACATCTTTAACCTAAATGCATCATATTTACACTTGAATGTATTTTGGAATCAGTGGCATGGCACTTATCAATGTGTAAACATGATTAAACTGGAGTTTTGTTCCATTTGTAAAACAATAAATATGTATGTCTTCAACACCCTTCAGCTTTCTGATAGTATGGATGTCACCTCATGTTATTATGACAGAGGCAATGATGATTGGAATCAGTAACATTTTCTGGCTTCTTGCGGTTTGTTACAGAACTAAAAACTCCAGATGCTTTTTGATTAGTACATCCCTTGAGGCTAGATTTTAATTTTGGCTGTACAGTGAGTTACAGCCCTGATTTTGGGGACACCGGGGTGAAATCCGAGCCCCACAACAGTCAGCGGCAAGAACTCACATTGACTTCAATGGGACCCAAATATCCCAGTCTCCGTGTTCTCCAAAATACGTATCTAATCTCACATGCGAAAGTCAGACAGAAATGAAAATGGGTGTACATGAGGCCATGGTTTGGAAAAGGTTCCCAATGTCCTGTGAGAACTTTGTAAAATCACTTTTCCTGTATTTATTTCCCAAAGATGTTCTCTCAACAAGGTGGTACTGCAGGTTTGTATGTTGATATCTGCAAATGCACCCACTAAAAATTTCTAAGCCCCCACCTTTAAAGAGCAGCAAATCTATTATCACATGTAAAAGCCTCATTTTTAATGCACAATATATCAGTGACAAATAAAATATTTTTTAGGGACTAAGGGACAAATCTAGCTCTGGTATAAACTGGAGTTACAGAACACTTGAATGTTGTCTATTACCTTCTTACATTGCATTTGCTCTTTGCATACCCCCTTACACAGACTCTAGTATATGAAAGGTGGGCCTGATCCAACTTTCGTTGACTACAATGGGAAAGTTCCCATTCACTTCACTAGAAAGACTCCTATTGACTTAAAGGAATGTTGCATCAGGTCCTTTGGGCTCGATCCACAAAGGGGACTCACGCTTAGCATTGCAACACCTAACTTTAGATGCCCTGCCACCCAGCGCAATCCACAGCCCTGAATTAGGTGTCTGGGCTCCCTATCATATGCACACCAAGAGTTAGATGCCTTAAAAGCAGATCTCCAAAAGCCAGCATACAGAGCAGGGAGCTGCCTAGGAGCCAATGCTGAGAAGATGGGTGTAGCCCAAGTCCCACCCCCAAAAGGATTTAGGCACCTAAGACACAGTCAGAGGAATGCAACTACACACACACATACACAAGCCCTTGCAGCCTTTAGTGTTTACAGCACTCACCCTGGATGTGAGAGAGCCACAGTCAGATCCCCTGTCTGCCTGATTGGACCAGGGATTTGAAACCACATCTCTCGTGAGAGTTCCCTTTGAGATATTCTAAAGTGGGGCCTTTTTTCCTGTTGAAGCCATTCCACTTTGTATAAATACTAGTAGCTGAAAGCCCATGCTGTCACGTGGGTGTAATTCATGAAGTCGTCTGTTTGGGGGGAAAAAGCCAAAATTAGATGAGAACTTTAAAATAAGGTGGTAAGAGACCGCAAATGCCAGTGATGAGTGAACAAAAAGAGTTCCCCACCACACTAGTTGCTGTTTCCATCACACCCCGCTGACTCAGACATTCTAGGCTTCAGAGTGATGATGTTTCAGGTTATTGTGTGTACTCTGGTTGTGTGGGTGGTTGTGTTGATTTGTGTGTGGGTTGTGTTTTGCGGGTGGGAGAGTTGTGTTGATTTGTGTGGGTGGTGAATGAGGGGTACATTCTGTGGTGTGGGGCTCTGCATGGGTTATTGTGTATGCTAGTTGTGCAGTTGTGTGGGTGGGGTGCTGATTTGTCTCTGTGGTGATTGCACACACCACAAATCCCATTGATGAATCAACCTGGTGATATTCTGAACAAAAAGAACCCTCACCATGCTAGTAGCTACTTCCATCACTTCACATGGACTGTGCAGACATTCCAGGCTTCCAAGTGACACACAGTGACAATCGTGGAATCTTATACAGAATAAATGGGCCACAAAGAAGCATGACTCTATAGCTCAGTGGTCATGGCATTTGCCTGAAATGTAGAAGAACCCAAGGACTTTATTGGTGGAACACGTGCCTTGGGACTTTAGGTGTCTCCTGAATTAGGCATCAGATAAATGGTGGTTTGTGTATCAAATTTTTGGATTTCGCTACCTAAGGTGGCAATTATTCACCTAAATCCCTTTGTGGATATAGCAATTTCTGTCCAAAGGAAGTTCATGGAAAACTGATTCAGTATAAAATATAATTTTGTATACACAGGCTAGTAAAATTGATGTTTCTCCTGATAAAAGTCTATAGCAAGGTATCAGAAAAAATGTTGGTTTTTTTCCCTATTATTGTCCCTCTTGTCTTTTTTGCAGTTAGGTACTTTAAGCGCCTTTTAGCTGTTATTCCACTACTCACTGAATTAACCTGATTTCCCTTTGTATTTTTTTGTGTCAATGGACTTTGATGTTGCTTATTGCAGATGCCTCAGAGCACTTACTTGAATTCAACCCACTATATTTGAATGTATTTATCCTTTCTCGCAATTAATACTAGTCTTATATGTTCACGTAACTGGATCAATTGTTTGTTGGAACAACATGAAAAATACAAACCCCTATTAACTCAGTCTGAATGGACATAATGTTTAATCCTTTTGCAAGGAAATGGAACTAGACCTTTGTTAGTCCACATGGTTTAAAAATTTGATATGAAAGTGAAGCCGCTGAATCTTCCTGAAACAAACCAGTTTGGTATCATGTCTAAAAGTGTTAATTTTTAGAGGCAGTTGTCAGTGGGCTTTGAGATGTAACCTCAGATAAAAACCTGCTGGAAACAGTGCAGGAAGAATAAAGGTAATGTGCCTTATTCCCCCACCACCACCCCCAGCTTGTCTGTAATATAGAATGGAGGAGCTTTGCCTGTCATATGAGCCTTTGTAAGCTGTGATGGGTCTTACAGCTTCTTCCACTAATGAGGAAGAGAATTCTACTTTTTGGCACGCTTTACTTTGTAAAATCTATTCTCACCACTTCTCAATATAGATTTGTTCCACTTGGAGTTGGTCTGATGGCAGGGGTTTAAACTGGAATACGTTTGAAAGCCGCGTGTTGTTCAGAGTAATGTTTGCCAATGGCGTTTCATGTGAATTTCACACACAAGCCCCAACTGTGTGTTCTGAGGAGACTGAACTCGGTCAAAGCTACTCCTCCATTGGTGCCTCCCTAAAGCAATAGACGGAATACACTGCAGTGGCCGACTCTGTAGTGCAGGCAGGAAGGGATTGACTCATTGAGAGGATGGCCGGGGCACTGGTTTAGCACTTATGACACTTGGGTTCAAGTTCGTGTTCTAGCACAGACTTCCTATGTGACATTGGGCAAGTTACTAAAGCCCAAAAATTGGTGGGAGTTAGGTATCTACATACCTTTGAAGGTCTGTGTCTTAGACTGTGAGCCATGAAGGTATGTATCCCATTTTTACATACCATTGTGCTCCACATATCTCCTGCTTGACTGCTGCCGAATCCCGCAGGCACGTACGTTTTCACCTCTGGGTATGTACACTGCAGTGTTACTCTAGCTGTCTGTCTCCTGCCCAAGACTAGGTCTACGCTACCACTTCTGCTGGCAAAATTTATGGCACTCAGGGGTATGAAAAAACACCCTATTGAGCAACATAAATTTCGCCGGCATAAGTGGTAGTGTACACAGCGCTATGTTGGCAGGAGAGCTTCTCCCATTGACATAGTTGCCGCTACTCGTGAGGGGGTGATTTAATTTTGTTGACAGGACAGCTTGCCCCCGTTGGCATAGAGCGGCTACATGAGGGACCTTACAGCTGCTGTCAGGTCTCCAGTTTAGACATAGCCTAAGTCTCAGAGCAATTCACAGATGGGGGAAGATAGACATTAGCGTGCCTAATTCGCCTGCAGGGAGCCCAACTGAGTCGATGTGCTCAGACACCACCTACAGGATCAGCCCCCTCAGTCGAGTTCACAGAACAGCTGAAAGGGGTGAAGATGAGGTGGTTGACCTCCCTCATCACCTGTAAGACAATGGATAGGGTTCCCATGGGTCAAGTCCCCCCTCTGCCTGAGTGGGAGAAGGGATTTGAATGGGGATCAACCGTCTCTCAGGTGAGTGCCTAACCACTGGGCTATAAGCTATTCTGGTGGAGGGCATGTAGGAAGGCTACTTTTCTCCTACTCCTTTTCTTCTACTTTTCTCCTACTGAAGCTCTCCCACTGGCTAGCTTAGGCACCTCCCCACCTAGCTGCTGGCTTTTGTGGATCACATTCTTAGTCATCTGTCTCCCCCCATTCATTGTATAGGAAGCCTAGGCACCGAACAAAGCCTTCGTGAACATAAGAATGGCCATACTGGCTCAGACCGATGGTCTCTCTAGCGCACTATCCTCTTTCCAGCAACCAGTGCCAGATGCTTCAGAGGTCTTCAGCAAAGCAGGGCAATATTGAATGATCCCTCTCCTGTCATCCAGTCCCACCTTCTGGCAATTGGAGGTTTAGGAACCCCCGGCATTACAGTGTTGCTTCTTGGTTGCCTAAAAGTTTAGCACCGTGACACTCAGCATTGCAAACCTAAGTCCCTTTGTGAATCTGGGCTTTTTTACCTTCTGTTAATGAATTAAATCAGAGTTCCCTAGGTCACATGGTGTTGTGAGAATAAATATACTAAAGAATGTGAGGTGCTCAGATACTACTACAGTAGGGTACAGGAGGGAGTGGATATATAAGTACGATAAATAAAATACAATTATAGAATAGCTATCATATTTTCATTCCATGATTCCAAAATGCTTTACTAAAACTAACAAATTAAGCTTCAGGACTTGCATGTGAAGTAGATACACATCACTCTCCCCCTCTTACAAATGGGCAAAAGTGATCAACAGAGTGGATATGGTCAACCTTCTTAAACTGTGATGACTAAAATTGACCTGTATCAGTGAGGGTTGTAAAAAGAAAAGGAGGACTTGTGGCACCTTAGAGACTAACAAATTTATTTGAGCATAAGCTTTCGTGAACTACAGCTCACTTCATTGGCTGCATTCAGTGGAAAATACAGTGGGGAAATTTATATACATAGAGAACATGAAACAATGGGTGTTACCAAACACACTGTAACAAGAGAGTGATCACTTAAGGTGAGCTATTACCAGCAGGAGAGCGGGGGTGGGGGGGAACCTTTTGTAGTGATAATCAAGGTGGGCCATTTCCAGCAGTTGACAAGAACATCTGAGGAACAGTGGGGGGTGGAGGGGGGAATAAACGTGGGGAAATAGTTTTACTTTGTGTAATGACTCATCCACTCCCAGTCTTCATTCAAGCCTAAGTTAATTGTATCCAGTTTGCAAATTAATTCCAATTCAGCAGTCTCTCATTGGAGTCTGTTTTTGAAGTGAGGGTTGTGCCATTCAAAGTATCAAAGTAGGGATGTAGGTTTCTACTTTTGACACTCAGGTTTAAAAGTTTCAGTCTAAGACCTAGTTAACTGTGCAAATAGATTTTTCAGTTTATTGAAATTCCCCCCAAAAATGAAATAAAATTTTGTTTAGGGTCAAACTGATAAGAAATTTTGAAGTTTTCAGCAAACCAGAAAGTAAAAATATTCATTAATTAAAAAAAAATAAAGGAAATTTTGAAAGAGTCATTTGAATAAAAATACTTCATTTCCAAACTCTCAATACAAAATGTTTTGAGCTTTTTGGAAAAAAAATATCAAAACTGTCTGGCAAAATTGACACAAAATCACAGCACATTTCAATGTTGCTAAATCTGTATTTTATTTGCAGGGGGGAAAAAGGTTTAGTGTGAAAAATGTCTCCAAACTCTAGACCTCGTTTACAGTGAGAAGGTGCATCTGTGTTTCAGCAGCCTGGTTACACTGATGTAGTTGCACCAGTGTGAAGAGTGACTCATGCCAAAGCATCTCGCCCTGGTTTCAAACTGGATGAGCTGCACCCGCAGAAGGCATTTTTACACCTGATAGTTCAGCACATGTAAAGTAAGGATTTGCCCAAATATGATTACACTGGTAAAGCCACACTGATGCAAACTGATTTATATATATAATCAATGTAGAGAAGGCCTAAGTCACTTTTTGTCAAGATTATACAGTACATGAACTCAAGCCTTCAACAGAAAACAGAACCTGGATCCTAGATCTCTGTTATAATCCAGTAGAGCCAAAGTACAATCTTTACATGGTTTCATGATATTTCTTTTAAAAATAAGTTCTTCCAGAGGAGAGACAAATGAAATTTTCTTGAATGTCAAATGGAGATAGCTGCCAGAGGATCTTGGGTCATTATTTGATTGTTTGCAACAGAAAGAACCTCAACAGAAACAAAAAGCTTACAGTAACAAAGATCTGGCATATACAATTTAGGAAGAATTTAGGAACCCGGGAGGAGTTCACCTGAACCAAATGAAAACTATGTGCAGTATTTGAATCTCCATTATGTTTTGAAGAACATATTCCAAGGCATCTGTGATAACTAAAAACCCTTTTTCTCCCTAACAGAGTCTACAAGGAGTTCTCATTAGGGCCACCTGTCAAATCCACTTATATTATTTTTCTAAGAGCTCAATACAAGGTCCTTCTCTTTTCAGCTTCAGTAAGTAAGTACATATGTAATAAAAATGCTATTTCTTTGTTTAGTGGTCCAGTGCCTTTGTGCAATAACTTTGGGTTGCTATGGCATTTTCATAATACCTAATTGTTTCATTCTTGCAAAGGAAAAAGTATAAAAAGTATGTGTGTGTGTATATATATATATATATATATATATACACATACACACAGAAGATAGTGGTTTTGATATTGCAGTATGTGTAAGGAGTAAATCTATATTGGTGAGATGCATCACAGGTCTGTGCAAACTTATGCTACTTAGCAATTGCTTTTAGCAGGGTACAGCTTCTGAAGGAATACAGAGTAAGACTGGCTGAAAATGCCTTTTCAAACTATATGATTTTTTTTTTACAAAACAATGTTTATATTACTCGAATTTTTCTGATTTCCAGTTAAATCGAGGTTTTTAAAGTATGTATTTTGAATCTATTTAGAACATAAGAATGACCATACTGTGTCAGACCAAAGGTCCATTGAGCCCAGTATCCTGTCTGCCGACAGTGGCCAATGCCAGGTGCCCCAGAGGGAATGAACAGAACAGGTAACCATGAAGTGATCCATTCCTTGTTGCCAATTCCCAGCTTCCGGCAAATAGAGGCTAAGGACACCATCCCTGCCCATCCTGGCTAATAGCCATTCGTGGATGTATCCTCCATTAATTTATCTAGTTCTTTTTTTAATCCTGTTATAGTTTTGGCCTTCACAACAGCCTCTGGCAAGGAGTTCCACAGGTTGACTGTGCATTGTGTGAAGAAATACTTCCCTTTGTTTGTTTTAAACCTGCTGCCTATTAATTTAATTTGGTGACCCCTAGTTCTTGTGTTATGACAAGGAATAAATAATACTTCCTTATTAAATTTCTCCACATCAGTCATGATTTTATAGACCTCTATCTTATCCCCCCATAGTCATCTTTTTTTCCAAGCTGAAAAGTCCCAGTCTTATTAATCTCTCCTCATATGGCAATCATTCCATACCCCTAACCATTTTTGTTGCCTTCTGAATCTTTTCCAATTCCAGTATATCTTTTTTTATATAGGGCAGCCACATCTGCATGCAGTATTCAAGATGTGGCTGTACCATGGATTTATATAGGGGCAATATATAAATCTCTCTTATTATCTATCCCTTTCTTAATGATTCCCAACATTCTGTTCGCTTTTTTGACTGCCGCTGCACATTGAGTGGATGTTTTCAGAGAACTATCCACAATGACTCTGAGATTTTTCTTGAGTGGTAACAGCTAATTTAGACCCCATCATTTTATATGTATAGTTGGGATTATGTTTTCCAATGTGCAGTACTTTGCAGTTATCAACACTGAATTTCCTCTGCCATTCTGTTGCCCAGTCACCGAGTTTTGAGAGATCCTTTTGTAGCTCTTCGCAGTCTGCTTTGGATTTAACTATCTTGAATAGTTTTGTATCATCTGCAAATTTTGCCACATACCACAGTTAGCAGTTCTGCAATTTCACATTTGAGTTCCTTCAGAACTCTTGGGTGAATACCATCTGGTCCTGGTGCCTTATTACTCTTTAATTTATCTATTGGTTCCAAAATCTCCTCTATTGATGTCTCAATCTGGGACAATTCCTCAGATTTTTCACACAAAAAGTATGGCTCAGATGTTGGGGATATCCCCTATATACTCTGCAGTAAAGACAGATGCAAAGAGTTCATTTAGTTTCTCCACAGTGGCTTTGTCTTCCTTGAATCCTTTGGCACCTAGATTGTCCAGTGGTCCCACTGATTGTTTAGCAGATTTCCTGCTTCTGATGTACTTAATCAATTTTTTGCTGTTAGTTTTTTGCGTCCTTAACTACTTAGTCTTCAAATTCTTTTTTGCCTGTCTTAACGTAATTTTACACATGACTTGCCAGAGTTTATGCTCCTTTCTATTTTTCTGGTGAGGATTTGACTTCCAATTTTTTACAGATGCCTCTTTTAACTCTATCCACCTCTCCTACTCAAAAGTTTAGCCACAGTGGCCTTTTTTGGTCCTCTTAGTGGGATTTTATTTGGGGTATAGATTTAATTTGAGCTTCTATTAAAGGGGGAAAATAATTCCTCAAAAGATTCAAAACATTTTGTTTTGTCACTTTCAAAGTGAAACATTTTGACCTTTCATTTCAAATAATGTTTTGTTTTGCAATTTAGCTAGAAGTAACAACAACAAAAGCTTTAAAAATGAAAATCTAACACAAGGTTTCATTTTGGTCCAAAACAAAGTTTCATTTTTGTTGTTTTGGCAATAAAAAACAAATATATGCATTTTTTTTTTGTCAATCCAACATAATTTTTGATTCAGCCACTAAATCTAAAATCAATTATCCACTCAACTCTAGCTGGCCTACAGAGGGTTATGCCCCCTTATTCCTATTTGGCTGCAAGGGAGAAAGAAAGCATCTAGCCCTTAGTGAGTAAATCATAGAATCATAGAATATCAGGGTTGGAAGGGACCTCAGGAGGTCATCTAGTCCCCGACTAAATGTTGATGTTGACTGCTGCAGCACTGAGTTGCAGCACTTGCATTATGATTCAGGACCCCATGAAAGAGCTGGGTTCTAGATATTTGTGCTTGGTCTGTCCCTGAATCTGCCTCTCTACAAGAGTTAGATTTGCATCCATATGTCAAAACACTAACACAAGCTCTATAGCACTTGAAAATCACATTGAGATTTTATCCCCTCTAAAGTGCGCTAATACAGGCAAATGTCAGTCAAGGTAGTTTGCTGAGCTAAATCAAAATGCAGGGTTAAACTGGCATTTGACCTTGCTATCTGCACAATATCTGACAAGCACAGAACAGCATAATTATCTCTCTTTTAGTCCAGTCATATGTACAAGGTGTCCTCATTCAAGCAGAGTACATTAAGCACCCTTTACAAACAATGTGAACTGTTACTCTGAATTTTTCTCCCCGTGTATATATTGGGGTTGATTACTGCTCTTCCTCCTCTTTGGGGCCCACCCTAGCTCAGTGGGATTCACCAGCCTTCCAAACAGGGCATGGAATGGCAGGAGGCTTTTGCACCATTGCCCTTCGCGGATGGGGCCTGTCAGGGGATGGTGGCTTTAAATTGCCGACTGGTTTCCGAGAGCAAACCTGCAGGTCGAGTTTGCCTGGGTCATGCACTGAATCAGCACACCCACTCCCTGACAAATCCCACCCACGTCTGTGGCTCGGCTGGCTGGGGGTGGCCCTCCAAAGGTTATGGGTGACCAGCACAATTGCAATCTCCGTGTGGGCAGATTTGCAGCTGTCAAAGGCCCTATGCGCACAGGACACTACAGAATTCTGTCATTTTTTAACATCAAAATTCATACTGCTGTGTTTGGCTCCACAGTTTGTACCACAGCTACTCTTAGTCAGCAGTAGTGTGAGGAAAGGGATGTAAGGGATTTGTCAGTATAATCCATGTCACTGCAGTCAGTACTGAGTTTTGGCAGACGTATGGACAATTTACTGCCAACGGTTTCCATATCTAACTGTTGTCTCAGATCAGACATTGTGCATGTGAATGCTGCTTCTGCAATCTCTCTGTTTCTTTTCTCTCACCAACACTTCCCATGTGTTTGGCTCTCAGATTAACGATGCATTTAAACACGAGGGCCCAGCTCCTCAGCAGGTGTAAATCAGCATAGCTTCATTATCTTTACTGGAGCTGTGCCAGTTTACACCAGCTGAGGAGTGTGTATCCGTTGTTAGTGTTGCACAAACCATTAAAGGATCACACATCCACAGAATCTGTCTATATCTATAGAGCAACTCAAAGAGTGCCTACCTATAGCGGTGGGGGGAGATGACCAAAGATGTCCTCTTAGTGGGACAGAGCCTGACACCCTTTCCCAGTAGGTGGGGGAAAATAAAATTAGGAATCAGAGTGTTGGGTGTTAATTTGAGTAAAACAAGTTATTAGTCTTATTATTAGAATTCCCATTGTGCCTACATAGTTCCGAGATGGAAGCCCCATTGAGCTAGAAGCTGTACAAACACAGAGTAGGAGATAAATCCTGTCCCAACTTGCTTACAGTCCAAAGAGACAAGACAGACAGAGGACACTATTTTCAAAACTTGAAGCCTATAGGTAGGTTTCACCAGCTATGTTTAAACACCTAAATATGTGGCCTGACTTTCAAGAGTGTTGAGCACCCGGCAAACCCTACTGAAGTCGACTGGATGTGAGGACATTCAGTGCTTTGAGAATCAGGCCAGAATTAAGGATCCTGCAAAGGGCTTTGGGAACATAACTACAATCTTGGTCAAAAGGGGAAACCAGAGGCAAAGAGGGTTCCTCAGAGTCAGTCAGCCAAGTGAGGGACAGAACCCAGGAGTTCCACACTAGTGACTGAGTCACTGCAACACATTGTTGCCCACAAAGCCCTGCCTGTGGCTGAGAAAGCTCATGGATGTTAAACAACAGCTTTCAAAACTTCGAGGTGTGCTGTGGACATCCTGAAGTTTAGTCCATTAAACGGGAAATATTAGGGCTTCTAGAGAGGAGGCACCCAGCATTAACCACATTAACAGCACACCTGGCAGGTAATTAACATTGGAACAACTGACCTAGCAATGTGGTGATGGGGTCAATCAACAGTGGATATCTTTCTAACAGAGCGACTCTAGCTCAGCCACAAGTTATGGACTTGATGCAGGAATCCCTGGGTGACAATCTTTTGTCCGTGCTACGCAGGAGGCCAGAATAGATGATCAAAATGGCCCCTTCTGGCCTAAAAAAATCAAAGAGTCCCAGGGCAGAGAGGTACTGCAGCAGCAGGCTGCCTGTCTAATGACATCAGCAATAATGTAATGAGCCTGGTTGGGTAAGCCCTTCTGATGTGAGGTGTCTCCCAGCACCTAAGCCCTGGCAGTTCCAGAAAGTTTCTGCCAGTAAGGGATTTGGCTTGGTGCGTGGATTCAGTCTGGGTGTTAAAGATGACATTTCTCTGGCAGGTAGTTTGATTTTTCATTTATACCTAATAGTACACACTATCAGACTATTTTTTCTTTATTTGGTTTCTACAGAAGCATTGTATTTCACCGGAAGCTTCCATTTGCATTGGCTATAACGTTCTTAGCTAATCTTGGCAGCATTTTATTTGAATACTTTAAAATACATGTTTTTTAAGTTTTCCTGAAGGGAAAAGGACAGTCATTTTGGCAACCCTGTAGGTGGACTGGAGGCAAAGTCCCTGATTCATCTGGAGAGAGCACTGAAGGAACAATGACCAGTGGATAGAGCACTGGACAGGTATTCAGGAGAAATGGGTTATCATCTGAGCTCTGCCCCTGGTCTACTATGTGACCTTGGTCACTTCACTGCTCTGGCTTCAGTTTCCTCATATGTAAAGTGGGGGTGTGGCTATTTACCTCCTTTGTGAAGTGCTTTGAGCTCTACTGAGGAAAAGCACTATATTTTATGACAAGTAAAGGGGTAACCCGTAGCTGCCCACCTCAGGAGCAGTGACTCTGAATCTCACCTCCCTCCCTGTTTTCTGCCTTCTTCTAGTGGCAAAGTGATCTGGCCTATCCCAGGAGCAGAATATTTCCCTCTTCCTATTAGCTGGTGTATGGGGAGGGGGAGTCTCCACCTCTCCAGCCACTTCCCACCCACCAGCCTATGCATGTGGGCAGAGGGTGAGGCCCCATGGAATAAGCTCTCCCATTCAGGTTTGGATCACAGATAGGGGAAATCTGTGCAGGGCAAGCAATAATCTTGCCCTTAGTGATTATCAGGTTATCAGACTTGACTGCTGAGGTGACATTGCCAGTTCTCAGCAATGTACACTTGTGTTTTTGTTTTCAATGGGGCATTGTTCTTGTGGTGACTCAACCTCATTTTCCATTATGTTCTCTACACTATGTTCTCAGGAGTTCCTCTTGCTGTTCTCAAGCCTGGTTCAGTTCTTTTCTTCTCACTTTTGCCTGGTTGTATCTATTACATTACTTACAGAGTAGCTAGGCAGAGGTGGGAGATAGGAGGCCAAAGTCAGGAGTAAAACCTAGGGCTTGATCTCTGGGTGCACCAGATTCTTGGGCAGCTGATGTTAGACAGAACCCTGGCATAAACTAGTCTGACATACAGCAGCTCACTAGCATCACACTTTAGCTCCACCCGTGGCACACTCCCATCATTAGTTAGGGAAGCTTTGCTGAGTATTGGCCTAGAGCTGGGGAACAGGCATAAGCCATTGCCAGGTGGGCTAGGGTGACCTGACCACCACAGAAAAGGGTGAGGGAGAAGGCACCAGAGAGAAAGTAGGGGCACATATAAAAAGAGTGAATCAGTATTTCATTCATCATCATCTATATCCAAAGTCTTTAGTCCCATTTCCTAGTAAGTTCTCTTACCTCTCTGGCAACTTCCAAGAGAACTTCCTCGGGAAGCAGCCCCAACACTCCCCAAACTCAGTACCTTTTCCCCATGGCAATTTTCCCTCCTCCTGCCCCTTTCTAGAGCTGTTTTCCCCATAACACTCCTTGAGCCTCCCCTGACTTCTTGGTCTCACGTCTCCTCTCCTCACTCTTAGCTGCGTGTGGCTAACATAGGGTATGTCTACACAGCAAAGAAAAACCTGTGGCCATGCCAAAAGACTCAGGCTCACAGGCTGTTTCATTGCTGTGTAGACTTCTGGGCTTGGGCTGGAGCCTGAGCTCTGGGACCCTCCCACCTCGCAGGGTCCTAAAGTCCAGCCTCTAACCTGAGCCCAGACGTCTACACAGCCGTGAAACAGCCCCACAACCTGAGCTCTGTGAGCCTGAGTGGTCTGGCACTGGCCAGCCGCGAGTGTCTAGCTGCTGTGTAGACATACCCATAGGTCCCAGACCCCTCCCACTCCAGCAGCCTCTCAGGGTATGCCTACTCTGCAACTAAAAACCCATGGCATCAAGTCTTAGAATCTGGGTCAATTGACTTGGGCTCAGAGGGCTGGCACAATAGGGCTAAAAATTGCTGTGTTGACACTCAGGCTCAGGCTGGAGCCCAGGCTGTAACCCAGGCTCTGAGACCCACCCTCCTTGTGAGGTTTCAGAGCCCAGGCTTCAGCCCAAGCCCAGATGTCTACACTGCAATTTTTAGCCCTACAGCCTGAGCCCAACCAGCCCGAATCAGCAGACCTAGACCAGCCCCACAGCCCTCCTATGGATCTTTTACTGCTGTGTAGATGTACCTTGAGAAAATTGAGTCATCTGATTGGTTGTTTCCCTCAGTGTGACAGTTCACTCTGCCCCAGGAATCCTTTAAAGCGGGTTTAAATCACCTTTGTGTCATTGCAACCAGGGCCTGTGGCTCTGGTCCATACATTCACATAGTTTGCTGCCCTAGTTTGGCACCATTTTTTAAACAAGGTGAAGGAACAAGATATGGACACCGTGTAGAATCAAGCACGTGGGTTTATTACGCACAGCACTAGCAGAGTGTCACCTTGCTTATCAGGCTCAGAGACACTGCCAAACAATTGATTACAATAGATTATATGGATTTTCCATGGGCGGAGGGAAATGATGGGGTAGGCAGTCCCAGACCCCTGGTTAGGTCCAACAGCAAGACAAGATAAGCACAGTAGCCAATAGTCAAAGATTACATGTTTCCACCCATGGTTTCAGGTTAACACATGATAGTTAATTAGTACACAGGTGTTTTCCCTTAAACAATATATCGAGTGTGTTAGTATAATATATATATTAGCTAAGAAGTCATTTTGCTTAGTTGTCCTTTTGCTTAAACTCCTAGATGTATACCTGTCAGACAATCGGGGGAGCTACTTCATTCCTATGGATCCCAAATCAGAATTCAATATGTTGAATTCTGATTTGGGATCCATAGGAATGAAGTAGCTCCCCCGATTGTCCGACAGGTATACAAATTCTGATTTGGGATCCTTAGGAATGAAGTAGCTCCCCTGATTGTCCGACAGGTCTACACCTAGGAGTTTAAGCAAAAGGACAAATTAAAAGTATATAGCAATAAGGATTGTTTTTTAGTTGTTCATTTGTGTTTCTAAGGCAGGCACTGGCAATGGCTTGGAGGAGGGGTGTACATCTGTGAGAGGGAGGATATCATATCTCATACTGACATGTTTGAAACTCTTCCATAAACTCAAGGCTGGTGTGTGTGTTTCTTCTCTTATACAGAAGAAACAGGGCCCCTTTCATTCCTTAGGTCTGTTTGCAACTTTGAGATAAAGTCCCCAATTATAATTTCCACCTGGCTTCTTGCTGACCAAGCTTATCTTAGCAAAAAGCAAGGTTGTCCTTTGTTTGTTCTGGTTCTTAGCTAATATTGTTCACTATTTGCTAGGCCTCTGTCTTCTTGACCAAACTCTGGACTTTGGGCCTGTAAAAAGAGCTGACACAGTCTATATATGAGGTTGTAAAATAAACAGCATATGGATTTTAGCCCTTCACAAGCCATAATCAGTAGTAACCAAACTCAGCTTCCTGAATTTGGTCCATTCAGGCAAGTATGTTATCATTCCACAATTACTGCTCAGTGTCTGAGGGCTGATTCAGTAGCTTGCTAGAACATGCTCTTTCACAGCATGATATTAGGCTCCCTTCTATCAGCCTATTAGCTACTCACATGGAAGATCTTGTGAGTCATTAATGAATATTCTCCAGGATGATTTTGGAACTCTGTGTCTAGATAACACTTTCCATTAAGTGATACTAATTAGATTGTAACTGGCGAGTCTCTAACATTTATCTAACTTTCAACACTGACATTTTTCTTGTTCTGTTTACATTTTACTCTATGAAGCACCTTAAATCACCAGCCGTCAATGTATTAATGTAAAGATTGTGACTAATATTTATATTGCAATTCCGGTAGCATTGAACTTACTATAAAAGGATAGGTAATTGTAGTGCATAAACATTAGGCTGGTATAGCTTATTAGCTGCAAATCCCTCACAGTGGAATTGTGATGCACTTTGAATTCATGCTGGTAACAGATTCATAGCACATTACCTTCAGGAGTATTATTTGAGAGTTAGGTTGTTGCACAACTAGAGACTGGATTAGTGTGTGTGTGTGTGTGTGTGTGTGAGAGAGAGAGAGAGAGAGAGAGAGAGAGAGAGAGAGAGAGAGAGAGAATGCATTGAAGAATTATAAACAGTAGCTGCTCCTCTCTTTAACCAGAAGAACTTCGAAGGGTGGCAGTACGGTACAATGTGTGAGGCACGGACCTAAGCATCAGGAAGCATGCATTCTCTTCTGATCTCTGTCTCTGACCTGCTTTGTGATCTTGGTTAAGTCTTTGGACCCCTATTTGCCATTCTTTTCTCTGTTTTTTAACACCTACGTAGAGCTGTTTTTTAAAAAAATGTTGAAAAAGGTCCCCCTCTCCTCTGACACCATAGGAAATCTCAATTTTCAACATGGAGGGGGGCATAAAAATACTGAAAATTCTTGCTTGACTAGCAACACCTCCCCCCTACCCAAATCAAAACCGTAAGACATTTTTGACTAAAGCAAATTTTGCTGTTATTGAAATATTTTATAGATTTAAAATTTGGCCAGGGACAGCAAAATGCATCTCTCCGACCCCAGGGCAGCTTGTGCTCAAATAAATTGTTAGTCTCTAAGGTGCCACAAGTACTCCTTTTCTTTTTGCGAATACAGACTAACACGGCTGCTACTCTGAAACCTCTGCCAAATTGTAAGTCCCTCCTCCAAAGTATTGAGGTGCTAGAGCTCTTCAGTGAATCAGTACCAAGACTCATTTAACTGGCCATGGACCAGGACTTCATTGTGCTGGGTGCTATGCAAACACAGAACAAAGAGACAATCCCCTGTCCCTTACCACGGTATCCCTGTTCCAATTCTTCCCCATATATCATTTGGAGCTGGGAGGAGACAAAACATTTCAGTTCAGAGCCGCAGATCTCAGAAATAAATGTCTAAAACAAAACACCTGCAAAAAATAATTATTATTCAACTCATTTAAATAATTCAATCAATGAAGTGAAATGACTTCCGCTAGGTGTTCTCCTAGCTGTGGTCTACTACATCATTAAATATTATTGAGTTAGGCCTGCCATTGTATTTAAAATTATGTGCCTGGCATTTTAGTATGTGGCCATAAATGCTGAGAATGTCAGTGATATTAGCATCCATCTTTTTCACTACTGTCTCCCATCAAATATTAATAGTAGGCACTCTAATCCATTCCATCTAGTCCCAGATATCTGCACTTGCTGGGAATGGCATTGTAACGTAGCGCTGACATCCCCCAGTAAGTAATTACTCTTTGAAAATATCTCAGTAAACTCAATTTGCTCCCAGAGGTCTTTTAAATTATACCTCGTTAGAGTGCAATAGTTTTCCAAATGACAAGGTCACACAAAAAAGCAAAACTCTATTTTATCTTTATCAGAGCTTCACCCCTACCAATAAAACTCTTATAAGGTATAATTCCAGCCAGACAGAGATGTTGTGCTTTACAGTTAGAACCTAGAAAAGCAATAAAGCAAGCAGAGTTGTTGTTTACAGCCATAATAAATTTGGAATATCATATACTATTCTAGGGGAGGGAAATGCTTCTACTACTGTGGGCTTGGGACTAGGAGGAGGAGAGAGTTCTTTCACTCTTTAAACTCTGTCGGAAAGATGGTCTCTTTTTGCACACACACAAAGTGCATGAAATGGGGAAGCAAGCCCCACAGCATCCTAACCCAGCATCCCTGCATCCCCCCGAACGGCACTTGCACAATTTCAGCCAGAGGCAGCAGTGGTTGTTGAAAAGCACCGTGAAATATGCAGCACTGAGAATTACACGCCTCTGCCAACTTTTGTGATTTTCTCACGAGTCTCTTGGTAGGTGGTGTTCTTCTTAAAGCCGCAGCTCCTGGAGTCATGTGATTATTGGAACATCTCAGCTTTCTTTATAAATAAATACGGTTCTAGACTCGGTGGTTGTGAAGAAAAGCTTGAAAATGTGACCTGAGTGTACCCTAAACGTACAGAAACCAGAAGTCAAAGGGAAAAAAAACCCTCTGGCTTAAAAACCAAACTATTTTTTTTTTAAAATCTCTTTATTTTGGGCAAAAATGGCAATTCATCATTTTCGAATGCTTGAGTCTGGCAATGCTGACTCTCCTTGTGAAAGGGTAGATGGGTAATGATGCAACTGTCACAAGAACAGATGACACAGGGGGATAACCACGGTAGCAAAATATACCACTATTAATGTTTTAGATGGATTTTGTAGAATTTAGAAACTTTAAGGCCAGGGCCCCAATTCAGGAAGGTCATGAAGCATGTGCACAACTTGAAGCAGGTGAATTCTGCTAGTGACATCAGTGGGGCCAGTACTCCTGTGCTTAACTCCTCTATGGGTCTTGGAGTGCCTCCCCGTCTCTCTGAGCCTGTGGGCAAGAAGAACAGGAAATGGGTGGAGATTTGTCTTGCTGGTCAGCACAGCTGAGATGGCACGAAGGGTGTCATAATTTGTTGTTTGTATCGGCCGTCAGCAAATTACTGCACGCACTCCCCAAACAAGAGGGAAGCACACGGGGAATCATGCCTGAGTCTCCACATCTCCACATCTCCCAGGGCTATTCGTGGGGTGCGCTCTTCCTTGCAAACTCTAAAGGCACACTCTAGCCCAAGGCTGTGCTACCCTAAGAAGATCCCAGGGAAGGGACTTTGATTCCAAGGGTCACTTTTCCTTCCCTCCTTGATCCGGAGGAGGTAGGGGCAAATATAATCTGTTGCTGGTTCATGGTCTCAGACCAGTGCTTGGAGGACATCTGTCTACATCAGGGGTGGGCAAACTTTTTGGCCTGAGGGCCACATCTGGGTTCCAAAACTGTATGGAGGGCTGGGTAGGGAAGGCTGTGCCTCCCCAAACAGCCTGGCCCCCGCCCCCTATCCGCCCCCTCCCACTTCCCACCCCCTGACTGCCCCCCTCAGAATCCCCGACCCATCCATCCCCAGCTGGGAGCTCAAGGGCTGGGCAGGACAGTCTCGCGGGCCATAGTTTGCCCACTTTTGGCCGACATCATGAAAAAACACAGAAGAGAACTGGCAGTCTTAGGGAAGAGGTCAAGGCGTAGTCCACCCAGGATAGGGTTGAGGAACATTGGCAGGCCAGTGTGAGGAAACAGCCTCCTGGAGCACCTGTCCTCTTGACTGGCAGGCGATTATGGTCTCCAGAGCTCTCAGTTTGATACTAAAAATTCACTCAACAATGAAAAAAATAAAGAAGAGGGGGAACACATATGGCTAGAATAAAAAAATACTGTTAGAACAATATTTGGGATTCCTAGTGTATATTTTGAACCTTCTGTCTTACCCAGGTGACAGCTTTCATGACGAAAACTCCACTGGCCCCTACTTCCCTTGTCATACCCTGGGCCTGGAATGACATTGTTCATCGGATAGTCAGTACCTCTGCAAGCCCAATGCCAAAAAAATACATCCACTCTATTCCTCTTCACAACTAATTGGGGTCATTTAATTCCCTGACAAGTGTTCAGTAACTAGGAATTAGTCCAGTTCATTAAAATTTAGTAGAATGTGCCAGATTCTTGGCTGGTCTATGTCAGCACAGCTCCATTAAGATCAATGGAACTGGCCCATTGATTTCAATGGAGTTATATCAGTTGGTGGATCTGACCCATTGACTTCAATGTTGCTGTGCAGATTTACACCAGCTGGTGAATGTTCATAACAGTAAGAAGATGGTTCTGATCACCTTCTACAGTAAACTGTACCTGTTCTCTAATGTCATGGCCACTGTGGGCATGTAAAGTTAGGCAATCTGCCTCCATATTAAACATGTTGTAAGGGCCAGGCGAGCTCATTAGGACACAGTTCAGTGATGGGTCAGGGCCGAGCCACATTGCCCAAGGGGAGGCAAAATGCCCCCCAGGCAGCCCAGAGTGCAAAGGAGCATAGCCGTTGTACTAGCCCTTAGCATGGGAAGACTTGCACACTCCTCCGTGGCTGGTGACATCTTCTGGCCCCTATGAAGGAGAGACACAGGTTGAGCGCCAACTCCTCCCTGTTAACTACATGCTACAACTCAACTACACTGAGCTTCAGCCTCAAGCACGCCAAAGTTAGGAAGTGCCCGAACGAACGTTGCCTGCCCAACATTAATTCAACCCCTTGGTGTGTTTGCATTATGATAATATCTTTAATTACACTCTCACATTTTCCATAGGATCCCTGCCTTATTCAGTGCACAGGACTGGCTTGCTCTGAGGATGATTCCCGGTTGTGCAGTAAAGAAAGTCTGCATGCCCTCTGCCCCACTTCTTGCGGGAATTAGAAGGTGTGTAGACAGCGAGTCAGGGGATTAGAGGAACGATGGTGCTACCACTCCTGCCAGTAATAAACCTTTATGCTGTAGGACAGAAGCCAAACACTAGTTTAGGAACAAGGTTCCTTTATGGGTGGGTTATTCCATTACTGTCCAGTAGTCAGTTTCTTGCCCTTTCTTCTGAAGCAGTTGGTACCGGCTGTTTTCAGTGACGAGATACTCGACTGGATGGACCATTGGTCTGCTTTGCTTTGACAATTCCTCTGTTTCACTCTTCCTATAAGCCCTGACACTACATATGTGTGACAAGTAGACAGCAAAGCCATTTGGATCCAGTAACAGCGTGTAGCCTTTTTCTTTTTCCACTCACTCAGACAATGAGGCTGAAGACCGGAGGATCTTGGGCTCATACTCTTATGAGTAACTGACCGGGAATGTTCAGATTCAGAGATGGATATAGGCTTCTCCATCAGGAAGAGCTTAAGTGTAACAGGCTTTCCTGGATCTGAACATAAACACTGCACACGTTTCATATCCAGTATCCATAGCCACTTTGGAGACCTAGCGCCCAATTCCAGTCTGATGTACAGCAGCGTAAATCAAGAGCAACTCCAGTGAAGTCAATGGCATTACACTGGTAATTCGGAATCCAGTCTCAGGCCTCTGGTGTGGATATAAGTCATAGACATGCTGCTTGTACAAGCTTCTGAAACTGAAAGTACTTCTCTGGACAGGCCAAAGGACAAGAAAATGGCTGAAAAGGTCCCTAAGAAGAAGCTAAAACAAAGTTCTGCACTATCTACTGTACACTATATCTGAAACCCAACTTCCTAACCCAACACAAAAGAGTCAAGAGACATGCTCTGTGTGCGTCAGCCAGTGATATGTGGTGAACAATGGGCTGTTGAGAATCCCACCTTTGCCTGGTGCCAGCATATCTCAGGGGCCGCACCGCTAAAGATTTTCACTGTTGCTGGCTTGTGCGGCAGGATGCATATCTCCACAAGTGAGGTTCGGCAGAGGTAGTCTCATGAGAGAGACAAGTCATTAATAGATAATAGAACATCAAGTGGGATAGTCAAAAGAGAGTAAGGAGCACAAGTCACATTGGATTTCAGTGGGACTTGTGCTGCTGAGTGCCCTAATCTTTCTATAAAGCCTTCAAAAAAAGTGCAAATGCAGGAGAGGGAGTGGCGAGAGCTCTTAACACATTCAGTGTGTGGTAGTGAACCTACACACGTCTATAGTAATAATGGTGGTTGATTTTCCCATGAATCACTAAGGAAAAAGCAATGGGAGTTGGTTTCAAATCCAAACCTAGCACAAGTCAAAGTAGGAAAGGAATTATTGTATTTTTATTGTTATGTCTTCTAGTGGCAAGAGGGAAATAATCTAATCTAATCTAATCTAATCTAATCTAATCTATCTATCTGTCATTGTATAATCACTATAACAGGATGGTCTACTCCTTTAATGGTCAGGAGTTGTTTCAATCAGCTGTGTTCAATTATCCCTGTCCCACTACACCTGTGCTGGGGGCTGGATTTAAGAGGCAGGAAGGCCAGCAGTGGAGTGCTGGTTAAGGGAGCAGTGCAGAATGAAGAGCTAGAGAAAAGTGAAAGGCAAGTAGTGGCCTTTGGAAAGCTCCAGATAGGAAGGCTTGGGTGTGGTGGCTGCTCAGGGAAGAGCAGGGAGCATCCCAAAGGAACCCAGGCGGGTCTGTGGGGAGAGCTGGAAAGGGGGAAAGCTGCAGGAAAGAGGTTGGAGAACTTCAGTTAGAAGCCGCAGGAGGGACAGTCTCCTGCAGTAGTCCCTGAAAAGGGGAGACTCCATTTGGGACACCCTAGGAGTGGTGGAAGTCTCAGCTGGAAGCTCTGTTTTCTTTGTGTGAATTTGTTGGTTGTTGGGATGACAGATAGAGTCTGGCAGCGAGGGCTAAAAGTGGATTTGGATGTGGCTGATAATTCCCCAGGATGGTGAGAGAGGCTCCCGGTTTACAATCACCATCACTGCTGGGATATCATTTGCTGTGTGGCAAGGGGGGCAGTTATACCCACACCCTGACTGTCCGTAGGTATAGTCTCTAGTAGGTCATCTACTTTTTGCCCTTCCCCAAGGCTTGGGAGGATATAATATAATCCCATATAATGTTCTCTGTACTAATGTAACTTTGCCGCTCCTCCCATTTTTCTGAAACAATGCCCTCACATCCTCGAAAGCCCTAGTGTAGTCGGTCAAAAAGTATCCAAACTGATTCACAAATATTGTCATGAAGAAAAGGGCTCAGTGGGATCTGTTCCAATTTGTGGGCTGCTGTTATTTGTTTATGAACAGCTATAAATGTTCTCAAACCCTGAAAAAGTGTTCCAAAACGTGAAACTGTCCGGAATTTTAGTATCAAAGATAACTAGTCTGCAAATTCCTCCTCGAAGTGAGTTAGTTGCTGTCTACTTTTTGCTATTTTCCTTGTTTTAAAAACTTTCCGCCATCCAATCAAGGAGCAGAGAGGGTGCACTGGCCTGATGAAAGTGCTTGAGACCAAAACCAGATGACTTAGGTGACCAAACAAAGAGCACAGCTACTGTAAGTGAGCATTTCACACATGTTGCATAATCAGAACAATTTTTGTCTGAACTCTTAAGTGAACAATAATGAACAACAAATGCACCTAAGGAAAATTAGGCTCTGTTTACAAAGGGGCTAAATTCTAGGCTGGTTAATTGTACAGGGAAAATTTCACCTTCTCACTAAAAAACAATACTTTGGCTTTTGCCAAACACAAACCAGAACATTATCAACTAAAAAAAAAAATGAAAAATGATTAATATTCACATTTTCCTGTGGAAAAACTGAAATGTCACATTCAGATGACAAATGTTCACCTGAAACATTCTACCGTCTTGAAAGTTTCGTGAACATTAACATTGAAGTAAAAACTGACATTCATTCATCAAAAACCCAATTTCCTTTCAGAAAGTTTTGATGGAATATTTGGCAGAGCTTAAATTTACATATAATCCACGTTCCAGTGCTTTTACCCACACGGAATAGGGATTTACCCTGTGAGAAGGCCCATTGGTTTTCTCCAAGCTACATCGTGCCTTTAGACCTGGCCCCAAGCAAGGGATGGCTCATAACAGCACCAACCCAGGAGTACAGCTGGGAGATGTGCTGTAGATACCTCTCTGAGGGGATGTCTACATGGGAGATAAAAGCATCCTGGCTGGCCTGGTTCAGCTGACTTGGGCTCCTGGGGCTCGGGCTGCAGTGCTAAAAATTCAGGCTCAGGCTCGACCCTGAGCTCTGGGACCCTCACAGGGTCCCAGAACTTGGGCTCCAGTCCAAGCCCAAACATCTGCATTATAATTAAACAGACCCTTAGCTCAAACCCTGTGAGCCTGAGTCAGCTGACCTGGGCCAGCTGTGTGGTTTATTTTCTACCCTCACATAGACATACCCTGACAGACAGTTTCTTCCTTGCTCCTGGGAAGAAGTAACTTACTTTTGGTTGAATTTACCCATGCAGGGAGAAAATTGCTGATACTCCTCAGGCTCTTTATCTATCAGACAAAGGCAATACAGTCTCAAAAGGCTGTAAATTGAGCTTGGTGAAGCACAAATTGTAAATAAGATGCAAATTTTTAACACTGAGGGTATTCAATCACTGAGAGAGATTACCTAGGGATGTGGTAAATTCGTCATTGCTTGGAGTCTTAAAATCAAGACTGGATCTTTCTTTAAGAAATAGAACAAAAAAAACCAAACTCTTGTTCAACTGCAAGCTGTTGGGTTGATGCAGGATTCTCTGGGTGAAATATAAGGCCTGTGTTATGCAGGAGGTCAGATTAGATTAACATAATGTCCCTTCTGGCCTTAATCTATGAAATAAGCAGCAGAATTTGAAATAGTTTGCAATAAAAACAAATAGAAGAATCAAGAAGAGCAGCCGAGAGAGGATTACAACACTGCTTCTGAAAACCAACGGGCATGGGCTTAGGGTTTTGTTACTGACTTAGTCAGAAACAAATGTGAAATCTAGCAATATTAAGCAGAGGAGATCTGGATTTTCAGGCAACAAAATCAATTAAATGAGCAAGGAATATGGGAAAGTCAATAAATAATTCCTAAAGTCTCCTGCATCTGTAATGAACTTAGAGAAAATGGGAGTAAAAAATCTGCCCAGTTGAATTATTTGCTTGCACACAATGGGGTTCTGGTGCCTGACTGGGGTCCTATGTGCTAAAATAATACAAATAATAATAGATCATTTACTTATTGCATTGCTGGACATTGTTCAGTATCTAGAAACTGTGGCCTATCTGGGTACCATTGGTGACAAGTGAGTTTGTTTATTTTTACTCAGTAAAGAGGCTTCAGATTCGAATGGATTTGTCTTATGCCTATACTACTCCCGGGTCAAGCCTGTGCTATTCTTCTAGCTCTGACCATCACTCATTCTTATCGCTGAATTCTCACATGCGCATACAAGACCTAGCATTTTCATTGAGACTCTTGTTATCCTAATTTAATTCTCGCCATGAATATGTTGTCCTTGCATCTGACCAAGATTGGGGTATGCTCAAGATCTTGGGAAAGTTGTCAAGCTTCTTATTTATTGGAAAGGTATATCTGTTCACCAGACTAGTTTCCCTATCTCTAGATAAGAAGTAGATAGTGACTGGCATTCTACAGGTGTACAAGGACGGGAAAGGCCAGAAGAAGTCTTCACCCATGGCCATGAGTCATGCACAGTCATGGGTCTGCTTTTCCTTGAGTGCAAGGGCACCTCCAGGGTTGGTGCTTGTTAGGATATAGATATTCAGGCCTGTCTGTAAAGGCCTACACTCTATGAATTTATGTGTATTCTTATCACTTGGCTAGTTATAGAGGTATAAAAGAAGGAATCAAAGTCATGTCTGCCGGTGTAAGAGCCTTCTCTTACTGTGACAGTCTGAGGCCCTGTTCTTAGGCTAAGGCCTTTGGCTAAGCAACAGAGGCAGCCATAAGCTGGGAAGCGAACGGTCACATCCTCACATTCCAAACTAGTCACATGGAAATAAGGTGCTATTGGGCTGTTAGGAATACAGTCCTGTCCTGATAGTGCCTATCACCTCCAGAGAAAGGGAAGTGCCTAGAAGATGTAAAAGGAAACTTAGTTTGATAGCATCCTGTCTGGCAAGAACTCACTTATCAATAGCTGGGATGTGAAATCCTCACTTCTGTATTGTTTTGTCATTATAGTTCCCACTTTGCTATTGTTTGTCTGCATAATCTGCATAATTTGTCTGGTTCTGATTCTGTGTTCTGCTGTATAATTAATTTTGCTGGGTGTAAAATAATTAAGGTGGTGTGATATAATTGGTTACATAATCATGTTACAATATGTTAGGATTGGTTAGTTAAATTTCAGGAAAATGATTGGTTAAGGTATAGCTAAGCAGAACTCAAGTTTTACTATATAGTCTGCAGTCAATCAGGAAGTGGGTGGGTGTGGGGGAGGGATGGGAACAGGGAATGGGGTTGGAGAAATTGGAATCATGTTTTGCTAAAGGGGGAAACGGGAACAGGGAATGGGGGTGGGGAAAGTGGAATCATGTTTGGCTAAGGGCAGGAATGGGAACAGGGATACAGGTGTAAGGCTCTGTGGTGTCAGAGCTGGGAAGAGGGACACTAAGGAAGGAAACTGGAATCATGCTTGCTGGAAGTTCACCCCAATAAACATTGAATTGTTTGCACCTTTGGACTCCGGGTATTGTTGCTCTCTGTTCATGTGAGAAGGACCAGGGAAGTAAGTGGGTGAAGGAATAAGCCCCCTAACAGTGCTAATTATCTCGGAGGACATAGGTAGGGATAAGGAGAAGCTGCTGCTGTGACATACCCCTTTCCACATTGCTCAGTAGTGTTGAGCTGGGGAGTGCATGCTGCACCCTTTCAAAGGTCTCACATCTGCTGCTTCAGGAAACTTCACCCAACCAGGAATTTTTGCTATGCACATCCATTTCCTCTGAAGGAATTAGTCCAGATTTACATCAGAATAGCAGAGACCAGGTTCTGGCCGTTATTCGCTTAAAATGGACTGATCTCATACCAGTTTGTGTTTGGTTATAATCTTTGCTTTAAGTAAGTCTTTTAATGTCCACGGTAGTCCACGGAAGACCACAAACTTTTAACACGGATAAATCTACACTTTAAAATATTCTGCATCTTGACTAGCTGTCCATTCTACTGCTTTCTGGCAGGCTATAGTGATTGGCCATAAATGGAGAGGAATAAAACAGCCAGTGAATTAAAGTGCAGGCAACTGAAAAGGTCAATGTTGTATGCTTTATTATTTTTCACTGAACATATGGCACATTACAATTTATATCCTGCATTTTTTTAAAAAAAAGGATTGGTTTATTTCTCACACCTCTACAATGTGGATCCACTCTCCTGAGAACAATTGGAATGGACAGGAAATCTAGAAACAAACCTAATATTTTCAAGTCTCCTTAAACTCAATGGATTTAAGATTGCTGAATGGAGAGGAGTATTTTGAGGCTCAAGAATAGTTTGACATCTCATTAAAGCAGGGTGAATTGTTGGAGCAAGGATTTCATTCCCTCCCCCCCCCCACACACACACACGCACACGTGCTCAACTCCTATTACCTGAGAAAGGTGTCACACTCATTCAGCAGAGAGGACAACCTACATTTTAATTATGCTCTGTGGGCGAGAGAGACAATATTAGGTCACTCTGTCATCAGCAAGTCTCCTGCTGCCATTAATAGGAGGATAGCACTGTGACAGTGCCCCCCATAAGGCTTTATGGAAATATACTTATGAATGTATATATGACATAACTAGAATGTGTTTTATGCTACATATGCCATGTAACATATCTATGTAAAGGTTATGAATCTATTAATCCTATTTGTATGCATGTAACATTTTTGTATTCGAAGGTATGAATATTGGCTGTATACTTGTCTGATTCTAAGTAGGTTTTAGTGAAGCAGTTGGTCAGCTTCCTGAGAAAAGACTATTCTCAGTAAGTGCCCAGTCAAGAAGCCCTTAAGCCAACAATGAACTTGGAGACACCAATCCACATCTGGACTTTCCCAGGAATGTGGCTTGGCTGGTAAGGAACTCAATCATACATGGACATGTGACTTGCCCAGGTGACTCCAAAACTCCATTTTATAGCTGGACTTTGCATAGGAGAGAGGAGGAGTCTCCACCCACAAGAGAAAGTCTATTTAAACCCCTGGGAGACCCCTCCATTTTGTCTTCAGGTGGCTAAAGAGAGAGGGCCTCTCCACCCCCAAAGATACCTGAAAGAAACTGGAACAAAGGAAAGTAACTACAGGGGGTGTGAGTGATTGCTGGACGCAGACTAGAAGAGATTAGTCTGTAAAAGAAAGCTTACTGGAACTGGTGAGGATTTTATCTGTATTCAGTTTGGTTAGACATAAACTTGCTTGTTTTATTTTATTTTGCTTGGTAATTCACTTTGTTCTGTCTGTTACTACTTGGAACCACTTAAATCCTACTTTCTGTATTTAATAAAATCACTTTTTACTTATTAATTATCCCAGAGTATGTATTAATACTTGGGGGGGGGGCAGACAGCTGTGCATATCTCTCTATCAGTGTAATAGAGGGTGAACAATTTATGAATTTACCCTGTGTAAGCTTTATACGGGATAAAACAGATTTATTTAGGGTTTGGACCCCATTGGGAGTTGGGCATCTGAGTGTTAAAGGAAGGAACACTTCTTAAATTGCCTTCAGTTAAGCCTACAGCTGTTAGGGGACGTGGTCCAGACCTGGGTCTAGGTTTGCAGCAGGCTAGCGGGTCTGGCTCAAACCAGGCAGGGCACTGAAGTCCTAAGCTGACAGGGCAGGAGGGCAGGAGCTGAAGTAGTCTTGGCACATCAGTTGGCAACCCCCAGTTAGAACAAGGTATGTCACCAAGCAAAATAAAGTAAAACACGCACGTCTAAGCCTAATGCATTAAGAAACTGATTACAGGTAGTATCTCACCCTCAGAGATGTTCCAATAAGCTTCTTTCACAGACTAGACTCCTTCCTAGTCTAGGTCCAGTCCTTTCCCCGGTACACTCCTTGTTAATTCCAGCAGACATCTTAAGTGGTAAGCAGGGGCTTTCTCATGACTCTAGCTCTTTCTTTGTCCTGCTCCACCCTCTTTTACAGCTTTGGCACAAGGCGGGAATCCTTTGTCTCTCTGGGTCCCCACCCCTCCTTCTAAATGGAAAAGTACCAGATTTAGGATAGATCCCAGTATCATGAGACATCGTCACATGTCACCGTAAGACCTCATTCTTCATTACCCACAGGCTGGCCCAAAGGTACACAGGAAGGCTTGCAGGTAAACAAACCATTTACAACCAATTGTCCTAGTCAATGGGAGCCATCAAGATTCTAAACCACCTTAATGACCCACACTTTGCATAATTACAATAGGACCTCAGAGTTACACTTCATATTCCTAGTTTCAGATACAAGAATGATACATGTATACAAATAGGATGAATATATTCAGTAAGTTATAACCTTTGTAATGATACCTTACAAGAATCCTTTTGCATAAAACATATTCCAGTAGCATCATATTCACACTCATAAGTATATTTCCAGAAAACATAGGGAGTGCAACATCACAAATGCAATCAGTGTTCATCCAATAAACACCAGAAATGGTTTATAAAGCTTGTCTATATAGAGCAGCAATGTAGATTAGAGGTGTTACTTCTAAAGCATGCTAATATGTTACGCATTAATTGGTCCATGTAGCCCAGGAGCGGGCAAACTTTTTGGCCTGAGGGCTACATCAGGTTTCTGAAATTGTATGGAGGGCCAGTGGGGGGGGGTGGGGGGCTGTGCCTCCCCAAACAGCCAGGCGTGGCCTGGCCCCCGCCCCCTCTCTGACTTCCCCTGCTTCTCGCTCCCTGACGGCGCCCCTAGGACTCCTGCCCATCCAGCTGCCCCTGTTCCCTGTCCCCTGACGGCCCCCCCGGGACTTCTGCCCCATCCATCCCTCCCTGTCCCCTGATCGCCCCAGACTCCCTGCCCCTGACTGCCTCCCGCCGCCCCATCCAACCCCCCTTCTCCTTCCTGACTCCCCCCTGGTACCCCTGTCCTCATTCAACCCCCCTGTTCCCGGCCCTCTGACAGCCCCGCCCCCTATCCAACCCCCCTGCTCCCTGCCCCTTACCGCGCCACCCAGAGCACCGGTGGCTGGTGGTGCTACAGCCGCACCGCCCAGAGCACCAGGACGGGCAGCCGCGCCACGCGGCTGGAGCCAGCCACGCCACAGCACAGAGCATCGGGTCAGGCCACGGCTCTGTAGCTGCGCTGCCCGGCAAGAGCTCGCAGCCCCGCCGCCCAGCGCAGTGAGCTGAGGCTGCAGGGGAGCGGGGACAGCAGCAGAGGGTCTGGGGGCGAGCCTCCCAGGCCAGGAGCTCAGGGGCCAGGCAGGAGGGTCCCACGGGCCGTAGTTTGCCCACCTCTGATGTAGACCCTTCTGGGGCACAGAAAAGGTTCCCTCAGGCACTTTAACATAGTTTCAAACAGTACTACGTTAAAGCCCACTAGGGTATGTTACAAAGATTGCATCACAGCAGTATATACTGTAGTGAGTAATGTGTGTATATAATATACATTACTCATTACAGTGTATACAAAGAGCCCTGAAAACCCCCCAATTTTTAGACAGCTACATAAAATTCAAATTGCTAAAAAAATAAACCCTGTACAATTAAATTAATAACTTCAGGATATATGTTCTCAGAAGGAACGGTTGCGTGCTGAGCACTTTTGATCTGACCACTTCATTTAAGTACCCAACTGGGAGCTGAGTGCGCTTGAAAATCAGGCCCTGGGTCTTCTGTACTTCAGTGATTTCTCAGGAATGGTCCAGCTGTGTTATATTATGGTCGCCCATCTGTGAGTCATAGACAACCACAACGTGTCTTCAGCTGTCTTATCTGCCGCAGCGCACATTGTCCTCTGCTGCTCCATTGTGCTCTATGTGGCTTCCTTGTCCCCTCCCGTTATGCCTCGCCACACTCAGAAATATTTAGTTATCTTCGTACACTGACCTACTTCAGCATCTGTGCACAGTCATAGCTGGGTTATCCCCTGGAAAATCAGCTGTAAGGAAATGTTTTTTTGGCAGGGAAAACTGCACAGCAGATCCTAATACGCTTTTGCACTGAGCTATGAAAATTGCATTCCACCAGTTAACATCATAGCACGCTTCATGGGGTGAGCTGATATCATTGTGGGGTTTATTGTTAAAAATATCAGCCCACTTGGCGAGGACAGCATGCACAGACTTTCTGAGTACAGAGAATCAAGGACATGTCCTTTTGATTCCTCAAACAAATTAACAGGAATGTGGCTTTCCAGACCAGGTTTCTTTCCAGGTATTTGTGTGCTTGCTTTTTTTGATGGACATACAGGAGAATAATCAAACAGTCTTGAAATGCGTTAATTGTGATCAAGTTCCCCCAAGCACTAATGTGGTCTTTTTTGGCAGTATCCCAGCCGATCTATTGTCTGTCACAGAGGTCTATGCCGTTATGGAAGTATGCTCTTCCACAGTGGTATATATAGTTGTGTGTGGTGGGGGGAGACTGAGATGTTATAAAACACCTTTGTCGCTGTATGTGCTAAAAATACTCGAATGATAGTATTAGTTATATCTCAGTTTAATCTCCTGGCACTCAGAATTAATCTTTTTTTTTTTTCTTTCTTCTCGAGTGGAGTACAGGGATGCTCTGGCAGCGGCTGGATTAACTCCCACCACAACTTCTTCCCTTTATGGAACTAAAAGCCAGTCTCCATTCAGACTGTCACTATAGTCCTGCCGCTTTGCAATTCCTCACCTTCCGCTCAGGGTGGTCAAAGCACGAGCAGACCATCTCATGTGCCTGCTGCTGCAGTGAAATAGTCAGTCGCTTGCGTCACTCAAGACATTTGTCAATGAGGATGACAAGGAAGCCCCTGCCAGATTTGCTACCAAACGATCTCCCTTCATTCCCACTCAGAAAAGAATTAATCCAACTTATTCTTCTGTACTTAAAATTGACTTCTTTGTTGCACCTTTGGGGAGTGACACTTGCTGGTCTTAATTTTCAAGCCCCAGAATTATACTGCCATACTTAGATAGGCAAGGAGAGCCTTTTTGTGCTGTTTTTACAACACTTAGCACAGGAAAGTGCTATCATCAGTGAGCCCCATTCTCAGAGTTCTTGCTCTGTTTCCACATGCAGAACCGGCATTCTCAGGCTACAATAGGCTTTACTTAGAGAAGAAAACCCCAGAAGCAACAACGGTACCATCTCCACAGGAGCACAATATGTGCACTGCCTCTGTAATGGGCTGCAACAGCTCTGAGAGCAAAGGTCCTGAGGACACCTTACCTATTTAGAGGGAAATATTCAATGTGGTCCAAGGGATTTATGAGAAAAAGTCCCACAGAAAGTCAATGGAATCTGGGCTCCTAAAAATCTCCATTTGACAAATATAGCACACAGAAGAGAACAGTTTCATAGCTACACACACCACAGCCACGTACATCACAGGGCAAACTACTAGGCATGGACCACAGAATAGGGAAGTTGATGGACCAATAGGAAATCCTTTGGCCAAGGTTTTGATGGAAGGGGCTTTCCTGGATAAAACCGTCAGTTTCTCCTTTTACTTGACATGGATTTGCTTGCTGTATCTAGCATGACTCTCAGTACTTGTTTTAAGAAAAGGAGGACTTGTGACACCTTAGAGACTAACAAATTTATTTGAGCAAAAGCTTTCGTGAGCTACAGCTCATTTCATCGAATGCATGCAGTGGAAAATACAAAGTGGGGAGATATTATATACACAGAGAACATGAAACAATGGGTGTTACCATACACGCTGTGACGAGAGTGATCACTCTCGTTACAGTGTGTATGGTAACACCCATTGTATGGTAACACCCATTGTTTCATGTTCTCTGTGTATATAAAATCCCCCCACTGTATTTTCCACTGTATGCATCTGATGAAGTGAGCTGTAGCTCACGAAAGCTTATGCTCAAATAAATTGGTTAGTCTCTAAGGTGCCACAAGTACTCCTTTTCTTTTTGTGGATACAGAGTAACACGGCTGCTACTCTGAATACTTGTTTTAACCTTCGCCCTTCCACTTCCTCCTCCTTCTATTATCTACCTTCATGGTCTATATTTAATTTAAGAGCCAGTTGTGTTTCCATTGAAAACACTGGGAGTTTTGCCAGGAACTTGGATGAAAGCATGATGCAGAAGTTCAGATTCCAAGGGCAGAAGAGGAAATTGTGAACATCTGGTCTGACTTCCTGTGTAACACAGATCAGAGAGCATCCCTAAAAACTTGGGACCTCCTAGCTTCTTTCCCTAAACTCAGCCCCCTAAACCAGGCTCCCATCTCAGTCCTTCATATTATAAAAATCTTTGAGTCCAGCACTTTGTATTTATTTCACTCTCCGTAAAGTGCCATGCCAAGTTGTGGGGTTACAGAAATGTATATTATTGTCAGTAATACAGAATTCGGGGGAAACTCCCATTACCCTGGGGTTTAAAGCTGGTTTATTTGGGGGAAGGAGGGAGCAGGATTATATTGTGTATATACATACACATTCACGTGCACACACTTTTGGGGCAGGTTCAGTTTTTCACTGAAAAATGTTCTTGGGACTTTTTTTTTAATTACAATTTTTTTAAATTCCACTCCACGAATAGTTACAGTTCTTCAGCTAGCTCTGTGGGGGGGTTAGGTTATTGGCTCTTATTGACAGTCCTACTCAAGAGCCAGTAGTGGTATCTGCAGCCAAGGAGAGGGAGGATGGGCTAGTGGATAGGGGACTAGGCTAGGAGCTGGGTTGGAATCCCTGTTCTCCCACAGACTTCCAGTGGGATCTTGGGCAAGCTACTTCATCTCTCTGTGCCTCAGTTTCCCATCTGTAACAGGGGGATGTAGCACATCCCTCAGCCCACACCACTTCCGGCAGACCCCATTGGCCTGGAACGATGAACCGTGGCCAGTGGGAGCTGCGATCAGCCAAACCTGCGGATACTGCAGGTAAACAAACTGTCCCGGCCCACCAGCGGATTTCCCTGATGGGTCGTGTGTCAACGGGTTTGAATGGCATTTTGGAAGGTGGAAAGTAGATCTTGTAAGAAAAACAGGAGGAAATTTCACCCTGTTTTCCCCCTGTTTTCAAAATTCAAAAATGTGAAATTATTTTGGGGAAAAAAATCAGACTTTCGAAACTTTGAGTTCAATCAGCTCCATAGCTGGCTGAAAAACAGTGGAAGGGCAGAATCCACAAAAATATCATCAGAACTTTCCTGACTCTCCCATTTTAAATTTGAATATAAAAAAAATCAACCAAGAAGGCATGAGGCTGGGTGGGAGAAGGCTAGAAAAGGCTGAAATATTTTAAAAGGCACTGTTTCAGTATTTTCTGCAGCAAGAGGGTGTGGCCCTGTCATAAATATAAAGGGAGGGGTAAACCCCTTTGAAATCCCTCCTGGCCAGGGGAAAGCTCCTCTCACCTGTAAAGGGTTAAGAAGCTAAAGGTAACCTCGCTGGCACCTGACCAAAATGACCAATGAGGAGACAAGATACTTTCAAAAGCTGGGAGGAGGGAGAGAAACAAAGGGTCTGTGTGTCTGTCTATATTCTGTCTTTGCCGGGGATAGACCAGGAATGGAGTCTTAGAACTTTCAGTAAGTAATCTAGCTAGGTACGTGTTAGATTATGATTTCTTTAAATGGCTGAGAAAAGAACTGTGCTGAATAGAATAACTATTTCTGTCTGTGTATCTTTTTTGTAACTTAAGGTTTTGCCTAGAGGGGTTCTCTATGTTTTGAATCTAATTACCCTGTAAGGTATCTACCATCCTGATTTTACAGGGGGGATTTCTTTATCTCTATTTACTTCTATTTTTATTAAAAGTCTTCTTGTAAGAAAACGGAATGCTTTTTTCATTGTTCTCAGATCCAAGGGTTTGGGTCTGTAGTCACCTAGGCAAATTGGTGAGGCTTTTTATCCAACATTTCCCAGGAAAGGGGGGGTGCAAGTGTTGGGAGGATTGTTCATTGTTCTTAAGATCCAAGGGTCTGGGTCTGTAGTCACCTAGGCAAATTGGTGAGGCTTTTTACCAAACCTTGTCCAGGAAGTGGGGTGCAAGGTTTTGGGAAGTATTTTGGGGGGAAAGATGTGTCCAAACAACTCTTCCCCAGTAACCAGTATTAGTTTGGTGGTGGTAGCGGCCAATCCAAGGACAAAGGGTGGAATATTTTGTACCTTGGGGAAGTTTTGACCTAAGCTGGTAAAGATAAGCTTAGGAGGTTTTTCATGCAGGTCCCCACATCTGTACCCTAGAGTTCAGCGTGGGGGAGGAATCTTGACAGGCCCTCACTTGAACTCTGTGAATAATAGAGTCTTTGATTTGCTGGCAATTCTGAGGAATACATGTTTCAGGACAATGGGGAAGAATTTTCTTCAAATTGAAAAACCAAAGCCCCATCTTTCAGGTTGAATGAAACATTTTGTTTGACCCCAAATAAAATGGTTCATTTAGATTCTGATCAATTTAAAACTGTTTTTAACAAAATTAAAGGATATTTCTAACCAAAAAGCCATTTTGAACCAAAAAAATCAAAACATTTAGTTTTTGAAATCAAACATTTTGACTTTTTTGGAATTTTTAGGGGTTTTTTTTTATACCAGCCATTTGATAAAACTGACACAGAACATTCCAGTGCCACAAAATCGGGTGTGTTTTTTGAGGGGGCGGGGGGTGTTTGCTTTTTGTTTTGCTTTGTCAGACATCTTCTCTGGAAAAGGTCACCCAATTCTAACCATAAGGAAGTCATCTTTGGCCAGCTAGGAGAGATCTGAAATCAATTTCTCATGCAACTTGTACAGTGATAATTCTACAATTGCCCGAGCATTCCTGATCCCCTAGCTTTCAAATACCACGTGAGTATAATTTTAGTATAGTAAAATGTACATTAGGTAATGTGATAACCATCGACTCACGCACTTTTATGGTAGGAAATAATCACAGAAGCCTCCAGAGATATTCTTTGTAGTATACTTCCGTTTAAATGAAGATTCAACAGTTATAATTCCTAAAGGTATGTACTGTGTCCAACAGTAAAGAAAATGATGTGAATTTGCCTAGAGTAATGGAGTCTTTTTATTTTTTTTATTTTCCACAGGGAGAACTGACGCCACGAACTTTATCAAGTCAAGTAAAAGTACATTTGGGGAGGTTGTAAAACATGCCTTTGTTGAACGATGATTCAGAATGACAGACTAGCCGCTCTGTCTCAGCTGAAGTGAGACAATTAAGGACCAATCCATTTCTTGTAATAGGCACATTTGTCTGAGAAATGACAAATTATAGTTCAGTATAGCTTCACTGCAAAGGTTCGTTGCTCACAGTTCAGGCTTGGTCTAACCTTTGGGAGTCAGTGATGGAACGGGCCTTCAGGATTTTCCAGAAGCTGAGTTAAATGAATAGTCTTGCAGCTGGCAGGTTATCAAAACTTGTTCTAACTTTAAAGGAACACTTCATATTCTTCTCATTCCACTTGTGGAGTGAATGCCAATCTGATCCAGACTTGGGAATATCTATTTTTATTTGGCACCAGTAAGGGATATTGCACCAATAAATTCCACTTCTGCCTTTGAAAGTCTTTTTATTTATTTATTTAATGGCTCTATTTAAGGACACAAAAATAGCAGGTGTATAATTTTATCAGTTGAAAAGACATTTTTATAGAAATCTGACCTCATAAAATTTGTATGTGCAGACTTACATCCACAATTCATTTAAAAGAATCTGACCAATTGATATCATGGGTACACGCTGAAACATCAAATGTATTACCAGTTTGTATTATCGTAGGGCCTAACTCAGTGGTTCTGAACCAGGGGTACACAGAGGCCATCCAGGGGGTACATCAACTCATCTAGATATTTGCCTCGTTTTACAACAGGCTACATAAAAAGCACCACTAGTGAAGTCAGTACAAACTAAAATTGCATACAATGACTTGTTTATACTGCTCTATATACCATGCACTGAAATAGAAGTACAATATTTATATTCAAATTGATTTATTTTATAATTATATGATAAAAATGAGAGTCAGCAATAGCATGCTGTCACACTTTTGTATTTTTATGTCTGATTTTGTAAGTAAGTAGTTTTGAAGTGAGGGGAAACTTGGGGGTAGGCAAGACAAATCAGACTCTTGAAAGGGGTACAGTAGTCTGGAAAGGTTGACAGTCACTGGCCTAACTGATGTCAGGGCCTCATTGTGCTTGGCACGCTATAGACTTAATGAAAGACAGACTCTGTCCCAAAGGGCTTACAACCCAACACAAAAAGACAAATTCTGCATTAACGTCCCTGTTTTAGGGATGGGAAACGGGGGCACTAAGTGACGTCCATGACATCATGGATGAAATCTGCGGCAAAACGAGACATTGAAGCCAAACTCCTGAGTACTGTCGCAAGATCTGAACCACAATGTCAGCCTTGCTTAGAAGCTTGGTCACCTGGCTGGAGTTCTTCTGATGGCCATGGTGAGAAGCAGTAAGAGTTGTTTCATCTCCCTATTTGCCTTTTTGGTATTGGTGTGTGGTCCAATAGCTGCTTTTAGCTCATAGAACCTGTATTACTCCATTTTTATGCTGGTGCGTCTCCACTGATTTCATTTACACCCTCAGCCAGTTCTAGTTCTATTTTGAAACCTAACTGGAGGGGTAATAAATGGGAAATATTATCGGAAGAGCAGGCCTGATTCACTGCACTGTGTTACTTCAGCTTGGCTGCATTTGATGTCAAATTTGAAAGTGCTTATGTCTGAGGAAGGGATAGATGTTACTTTGCTGTTCTGAATGTGCTGACCATACCTTAGAAAGAAGCTCAGAAACAGGCGAATGGGGCTTTAAACAGCTTTAGCCAGAGAGTCCCATGTTTTCAATATCGGTTCAACTACTGTCTGCCGTTGAGGGCTCATCTACGTGACAGACGCTACGGCTACTGCGTACAGCTACTGCGCTGCAACTGCGCTGCTCTAGCACCGTAGTGTAGACACTTCCTACAGAAACAGAAGGTTTTTTCCCCATTGTTGTAGCTAATCTGTCCCATTGAGAGGTGGTAGCTAGGTCGACAGAAGAATTCTTCGTCACTCTAGTGGGGTCTGTACTGGGGCGTAAGTCAGCTATACTAGGGCTCTCAGGGTTTGAATTTTTCACACCCCTGAGCAATGAAGTTAGGTCGACCTAAGGGCATGCCTACTCTTGCCATTTAAAGCGGAAGACGTCCCTTTTTTATGCAAAAACCATGGGAGCATCTACACTTGCCAATACGTTTTTGTGGTGAAACTCAGAAGTTTCACCGCAAAAAGAAAACCACCTCCATGAGAGGCAGACAGCTCTTGCCGGTGATGCTTTTGCGGTGATGTGCAAGTGGAGACATGTTCTTCCGGTTTACAGAGCTTTTAGCCTCCTGAAGATATCCCACAGTGCCTAGGTGACCACTCTGGCCAGCAGCTCTGCTGCTCTGTTCCCAGGTAAACAGACATCCACCTCTCCCGTTGTAAAGCCCCAGGAACTTTGAAACTCCCCTTCCTGTTTTCTGGGCAGGCGCTCACTTATCTGGCCAGTGACGATGCCTGCTCCACGGAGCAAACAGTCCCCTGCTTGGTGCTATGCTGAGCGACTGGAGCTGATCAGTGTTTGGGGAGGGGAGTCTGTGCAGGAACCCAGGGTGCCCTGGGATCAACCCCACCCCACCTCCCGCTTCCCACAAGACCCATCATCAACCTGGAGAGAGCTGCACTGTGGGATAGCTGCCCGAGAGCACTGCTCTCATCGGTGGCGATGGAAGTGCTGGTAGTGTAAACACTCTCTGATGCCTGAGGAATTGAGTGAGTACACAAACCAGCACTTTACTTTCACCGGTTCCCTATCACCGGTGAAACTTACAGCGCAAAAACTCTGCAAGTGAAGACATACCCTAAGTTTTGGCTGTAGACCAGGTCTTAGTGAATGCACTCAAAGGCAAATATTTGGCTGACCGTTAACACTAGCAGTGCTGGAGGGAAGTTGACTGATGCACAGTTGCAGGAGGTGGCTAGCAGAGCATAGTGGCCATTTGGCCACGCTTGTGGATTATGCATTTGGTACCTGACTTATTCCTAATGTTGAACAGCACCCAAATGACAAGATGATGATGGATGCTAAAGGTATTTTTTTGTAAATAATGAACCAACAGCTTTGGTGAACTGCAAAACAATGTGTTTGGGTTCTTTCTTGTTCCTTTATCTCTCTTTATCCCTGCTCCTCCTCCCCCACCAGAAACGATGCCCCTCCTCTTGCTGCTCAACGTTCACGGGCTCTTTGGAGGACTTAGACAGTGAGATCACAGCAGGAGAAAATCTGAGCTGCTGTTCTCCCCACCCCTAGCTGAGTGGAGATGGGTGGGTTTAATGCTTCCCAGTCACTTGAAGCTTCATCCTCTTGGGATCTCCCACTCCATGCCTTTCAAAGAACATGCCAAAGTCCTAGAGTATAAAAAAAATTGCATCCTTTCTGCTGAGGTGACTATCTCAGGGGCTGCTGTAGGAGACAGAGTAATTAGGTGTGTTTGTTGCAGCAGTTTGTGCTTGATTCCTATGGGCTTCTCTTTAATCTGTTTTGTATCTACTTTCTGTTCTTCCTCATTAAAGTGGTCAAGTGCATGACTGAATACACCAGGTAAGGCTTTGATCTAATCAGAGTAAATCCTTTCCTTGATCCTTCTTTGCTCAGGATGTTTTCTCTTAGGCACAGAGCTGGGTTGAGAGAAAGTATCTGGCGTTGCGGGTAGAGAAAACACTCTTCCAGTAGTTCGTGAGAAGCAGTGTGAGTGAAAGCTTCTGCAGGTAGCAGAATTATATCCAGCAGAGACAGAAATTCATCCACCACTCACAGCCTATGACAATAAATGAGCTCGGAACCTTACACCTCCAGAAATCAGCCTGGGGATCTATGTAGGAATTGTTAGAGTGGATCATGCCACCCATTGCAATAGGGTGGAATTTGGTCTCTGATGTGCAATGCCATTATTTACAGTGCAGCTATACCTGCTTGCAATAGGGCTGGATTTGGCCTACAGTAACTTGGAACCTGAATCTTCGGACTAAAATGTCCATGTTTCAGGCAAGCCAAATAATACCGCCCTTCTGCAGATAGCAAGAGTGGTAGAACCAATTTCTAATAGAGGCTTCCCAGTTGGAGGGGTGGGGTGTCCTTGGATACCACTGGGTTGGAGATGAACTTGCTCTCTAATATCTCTAATGATCAGTGAAGAGTCATTTATCCTTATGCGAATTTAGCACTAAGGATTATAAAAATAAGAGAATATCAGTGCTAACTTCAAAGTGATTAAAGGTGGCAAAGACTTGTTTAAAGTCAGCTGCGTCTAATGGGGCATGGTGTGTGTGAACAGCCTCTGGATGTGAGTGGGACTTCATCTTCTTCATATGTTTCTTTTGAATAGCTCATGGGGGTAGGGGGGGAAGCAAACCATGCTTTCAAGTTCGTAATCCTTCTCCAACGCTCCCCAGGTCCACACACACACATGTTCCCAGCACACATGCCACCATATACCAAGCACACACAATTCCCAACACAAATATACAAAGAGTTACCTGGGAATATGGGAGAGATCTAGATGTCTACATCTAATTCAATTAAATATTTTACAGGCGAATAGTCTATATCACACAACTTCTTTCTGTAAAACATTCTGAATCCAAGGGAACTGACAGATTTAAAAAAAAAATCTAATTACAAGTAGCTTCAAAGGAAAACTTTTAAAAAAGTCTTTTAATCTTAGAGCTGTTTGAGCATGATGGCAGTTTTTGTCCATACAAAGGGTTATTAGGGTATGTTTATGGAGTTTTCAATTAGCTAATAGCAATAGGATAGTCTATTGGGGACGACGTTGTGGTGGGACTCATGAAATCTGTCTTCTGTTCTTGACTCTGCTACTGACCTGCTGTGTGACCTTAGTGAGTCACTTCAGTTGTCCGTTCCCCTTCCCAGCCCTTGTCTATTCAGATTCTAAGCTCTTGGAGCAGGGATGGTCCCTGAGGTGTTTGTAAGGTGCCAAGCACAATGGGATCTCAGGTGAGGTCTCTAAGCACTAACAAAGTATTTTATAAATCACTTTAAAACTGTTTTAAAATGAGATCCTCAATTACATGGTTTCACTCCATTTAAAATAATAAAACACCTTGCAATGTCTGCACCAGATCCTGGGCTGGTTTAAAGCAACACAGACCCATTGAAAGCAGTAGCAGAGCTGATCAGAAGAGGACATCCCATCTCATGGCACACACTGAGGTTTCAAAATTTTCTTTTCTGTTTCTTATTGGAACAAAACCAAAACCTTTTGAATGTTTTTTGCTGAGAACAGAATTGTGCTGAAAAGCCCATTTTTGGATCAAACCATGAGTGTTGCCATTTGGGAGTGTATCCATCCGTCCTGGTCATGAGGGTGCTCACCTGCAATGGGGAAGACCTGCATTCAAGCCTTTGCTCTGAATCAGGCAGAGCAGGGTCTTTCATCCCACCTCACTCAATGTTCTGACCTGCTCTAGTCAGCGGAGTGGTGCTGACTTACACAGCTGAGTAACTGGCCCCCTACTCTACATTGTGCATCTGTTGAGAACATAGAATATTGTAAAGTGTGCTGAGCTCTTACCATTGGGGCTGGCTAAGAGTTTTCTATCAGTGCTATTGGATGGAAAAATTAGTCCAGCTGGGTGCCTGGCCCATAATCTCCCATAAAGCACCAAGGTCAGGTGCACTGCCTGTCCTCGCGAAGAGAGGAGACCATGGGAAATACCGTCCAGTTAGTGTGCCCAGCATATAGAGGAGAATGGGGGGGGGGGGTGAGGCACCCAGACTACAACTCCCATGAGACACTGAAGGAGCACTTCTGAATCAAAATATTTTGGCTATTGGATTAACTATTTTGATATACAGATTTTTTTTTTCAAAAACTGGAAGATGTAGATGAAAACTTAGTCAACTTTTGTCAATATTTTCCATGGAAAATGACCCCTTTTTGGACCAGCTTTACTCTTGCAACCACGCTAGATCCTTGACCCAGCTCTGTCCCCTTTGGCATCGCCCAGGCAAAACAAGGGTAGAATTAAAAGTCACCTGAAGACTTCCATGGAGAAAGGGAATCCTTAGATGCTTTACGGCTAGTGTAACCAACTCTCCTCCACCCAGTCCTGGCACTTATAATTCCTGGCAGAAGAGGCTTTCCAGAAGTGTGGCCAGAATGCATTGTGCTGTGATGACACTGGGCCAGCAGAATGGCTAATAAGGAGCTATTAGGTTGACCTTAGGCTCGTATAGTCAGAGACTTGTTCAGGGCTTATTGCAAGGTTCATTTTTTTTTGTTTTAGCATTTTAAAATGGTAGAGAGAGGGGTACAATTGTAAATGTAGGGGTGGGGAACTGTGTTGGGTTTTCTTAAACTCCTGCATTTAGGATGCATATTTAAGTTATGTCCCAGGCCTAAAGCATATAGACAGGTGCCCTTGTTAGCACGTCTGTAAACCAAAATAAATATGTAAATTACAGGGAACTGACATTAAAAGAACACTAAGGCTGAAAACTCATGCACGCAAAGGTTAGGAAATGCTAGTATTAAGTCGGCTTGTGAAATCTTAATTTCAGCCACATGTGCATATGTACTATGATAAAATCTGAAATTGCATAATGATAGAAAAGGACGTAGGGGTTACAGTGGACGAGAAGCTGGATATGAGTCAACAGTGTGCCATTGTTGCCAAGAAGGCCAATGGCATTTTGGGATGTATAAGTAGAGGCATTGCCAGCAGATTGAGGGACGTGATCGTTCCCCTCTATTCGATATTGGTGAGGCCTCATCTGGAGTACTGTGTCCAGTTTTGGGCCCCAGACTACAAGAAGGAGATGGAAAAATTGGAAAGAGTCCAGCGGAGGGCAACAAAAATGATTAGGGGACTGGAGCACAGGACTTATGAGGAGAGGCTGAGGGAACTGGGGTTGTTTAGTCTGCGGAAGAGAAGAATGAGGGAGGATTTGATAGCTGCTTTCAACTACCTAAAAGGGGGTTCCAAAGAGGATGGATCTAGATTGTTCTCAGTGGTAGCAGATGACAGAATGAGGAGCAATGGTCTCAAGTTGCAGTGGGGGAGGTTTAGGTTGGATATTAGGAAAAACTTTTTCACTAGGAGGGTGGTGAAACACTGGAATGTGTTACCTAGGGAGGTGGTGGAATCTCCTTCCTTAGAGGTTTTTAAGGTCAGGCTTGACAAAGCCCTGGCTGGTATGATTTAGTTGGGGATTGTTCCTACTTTGAGCAGGTGGTTGGACTAGATGACCTCCTGAGGTCCCTTCCAACCCTGATATTGTATGATTCTATGATTCTATGATATACTCCTTTGTCCACATGACCCAGTCATACATAACAGCTATGGGGGAATGGATCATGCTCAGTGCAGATGGAATGTCCAGAGTTTTTTGGCTAAGCTGAAAAAAGTGTCTACTGAGCACCTGTGAACTGAAATGTTTTCAAAAGTTTATAGCTTGGTCAAATCTGTGCAGAGTTTCAGAGGGACCCTAAAATGTACATCCCTGACAAAAAGGTCACACCCCGTACAAATTTCCAGCCCATACCCCAAATCATGGGGACACTACAGTTGTTAAAAGAAAATAGAGCTGGTCAAAAACCAAATTTTCCATTCCATGAGAAATGCCCTTCTTTAAAAAAAGAAATCATTACAAATCAGAATCAGCTGAAATTTCTCACAGAACGAAAAATTAATACAGAACAATTGAAAAGTGGTGTTTTGATGTTAGTTTTTGTTTCGATAAGGTAAAAGTGTTTCAACATTGTCAAAATACAATATTAAATGATTTCATGTATTGAAATGAATATTAAGAGATTAAATTATTTTTAAAAAGTCAAAATAAAAGTTTACAATATCAAAATGAGACATGCTGACATTCTCAGAATGAAATGTTTTGACATTACCAAAACCAAATGAGAAATTAAAAATGATTCCTTTTGACTTTCCTTTCAATTTCAGTGAGATTGCATTTTCTGACAGAAAAATGTTCCGTCTTTTTTTTCCTTGCCAGTTATCTTTAAGATGGGCAACACAATTAAATTTTCCCTAGTCACAGTCTCCGAAATGACTGGATCATTTTTGTCTGAAAGTTTAAAAAAAACAAACAGCCTGAGGCAGACATCAGTGTGAACAGTTAAGTTTGACAAAGTTGTATGCCACTGAAAACAGGGTCTTATAATGGGACGTGTCAGGCAAACTTAATAGGCAACACTCCCAGCCTCACCTATTAAGTCAGAGAACGCTCTGATCATCAAGAATGACCAGGATTGCTTTTTCCATGCACACTACTTTCTGCTTGAGATAACAAAATGTGTGCAGTACACTTAGTAGCTACATGCTGAGAGGCATCACAAATAAATGTGTTAGTCTCTAAGGTGCCACAAGTCCTCCTTTTCTTTTTGCGGATACAGGCTAACACGGCTGCTACTCTGAAAACAGTCCCTATTGTAATTGCCATGTTTGTTCGCTAAGCTCCCATGATCTGTGCCGCTGAATCACACTAGTCTGGGTCATGCTAAAGGGTGCTGTGGCTTTCCTAGTCCAGGTCATAGGCATAATTAATAACTAATGCTGATTCGGATTGTTGTGTATCTCAGTCCCTCAGACAAAAATGACAGGCTGTTTATGAGAGCTTGTTTTCCTGGCTGTTCTTGGGTGGGAGAGCAGGTCTTGTTCTCGCTGTGCACTGGGTGCAAGATGGACAGTTTCCCTTGTTTGTATGCTGTTTCCTGGCATGCTTTCCCCATTCTTGCTAGCATCACTGCCTACCAGACAACCCAAAGCTGCAAAGGGATTTCCATACTAGGGCTTGAATTCCAAATGGTATTCTTGAAGCTCTGACCACAACAGAAAGTCCACCCTCTCCAGATGCCACGTATAGGGGACTGTGCAGAATATGATCATGCATCCTGTGTGGGGATCCCCTCAATGGAATCTGAATATGCCCGTGGGCTCTGCTGGGCTCTTCAGACTTGGCTCCCCTTTGCTGGAACTTGGGTTGTTTGCATTTCCCAGAACTATGGTTTCAGGCTCTCTGCAGACACCAGCATGTGGTTTTGTTTCTCACTGAACATCCTGGTGTGAAGCTGGTGCTCATGGAATGCACTTGTCCGACAGCTCTGGGAACTGAATTAGTCTACACCAGGCTGGTAGGGTCAGTGGGAGCATCACACGCTACACTGCCAGTGTGCCTCAACGCTCTACCTATGTGGCCAGAGAATGGCTCATGCTCTCAGTCCATTCAATGTTGGGCCTCCCTGCCAATAGTTTGAGCAAAAGTGGTCATTCAGTGCCAGCTAGGGCTAGTTTTGTCTTGTGAATTTTTGCCCACTAAAAATTAGATTGGCACTTTTCTCATTTAAAGCTAGTCTGAGCCATTAGGCTCACCTCGCAGGGTGGCACAAAGCTGTGCTGACCCAGGAAGAACTCAGTGACAGTTCTTCCTCTGCTCTCCACTTGCTCTGGGGGTGTGGATAAGTTACTTCACTTCATTTTGGAAAGCAATTTATCCCCTGCTCTCTGTGCCCAGCCAGGTGTATGGTTGGAGGAGCTTTCTAGTCCCCACCCCTCTCCACAGACTCCTCTCCCATTGCTGACAGGGTTGGTAGGGGGTAGGTTGGCTCAACAGCGAGAAGGCTCGCTTCTGTTTTATGTCTCATGTTCCCAAAGCTCATGCTTCAGGGTTCCAGACAGCCTCTGGCAGGGGTCAGGAAGGGACTCCCCCCATCTAGTCTAGGAGGTGTTTTTTTTCTCTCCTTCCTCTGAAGCATCAGGGATGGCCATGACTGGAGATGGGACATTGGCAGGGAGGGCCAGGGTTGTGAGGTATCACCGAGCATTCTCTTGCTCAGGTGCGTGGCTGGCTGGTTCTTGCTCACATGCTCACCATGTGTGGGGCAGAAAGGAATTTTACCCCATGTCAGACTGGCAGGGACCTTGGGGGATTTTCACTTTCCTCTGCAGCAGGTGGGTGTAGCTCACTTAATCATTCCCCTGCTATTGCAGGGACCTCAGGCACTGGTGCACCTTGCTCCCTTCTATTCTCAGCCTGTGACACATCATAGTCTGGTCCCCTGTGGGCTGTGACACTTAAGTTTCATTTTGATTGTTGGGTTTAGTGTTCAGTGTTCGTGGCCTGTGTTGTGCAGGAGGTCAGTCTAGATGAATTGTGATCCCTTCTGGCCTTAAGCTCTATGACCTGCTCTTCCTAGGACACTGGAACTACAACCTGAGCAGCACTCACTTGGCCAAGCAAGGGACTAATGAGGACCCTTATTCCCCACCCCCACTACATGGATACACTCAGCTGACTAAAGGTGAAGATTAACCTAACCCTACAGCCAGAGCCCCAGCTTTTCAGCTGATTTAAACTGGGGTAGCTTTTTTTTTTTGTAATGGTTCTTCCATCCTCAAGTTGAACCTGTGAAAATATCTCAACTAGGCATTTTTTTGTTAGTTTATGGCTTTATCTTCATTGCTGACTGGATTATTTTTATATAGCTAGCTGGCTCCCTGCTGAGACTCATGCTTAACTGCAAAAAGTGCATATTTCACAGACTTTGCAAAAGTTTCCTCATTTAGAAACTTCTCTAGCATCACAGGAGGTGCAATTGGCTCTAACTGATTTTCTTTTCCCAGTGCAAATGGAAGACTTAGGGGGAAATGGACGAGTAAAGTGATGGGTGAATAAGACCCTTTTTCTTTCCAGCTCATTGGTTCAGCTTCACACATGATGGGAGATGAACCATTCAATTAAACACTCGAAGGTCAGGTTGCTGGAGAGAAGACAGTGCTGTTGTTGACTGCATTGCCACCCAGTTCAGAATCTGTAGTTGTGTGACTGGAAATAAGTAGGTCAACCTGGGCATGCTCAAATGCTTAATGTGGTGGTCAGGGTGGCTGGCCTCTTTCAATGACACTCCCCTGGGTCGGTAGAGGTGCTCACAGCTTGGCCAATTAAGAGACTGGAGCAGTATTGCATGGCGGCGTGCAATTCAGACTAGTGAGAGGTTGTCACTGCTTGTTTTATAACCCGGAATTCCCCAAAATGCTTCTGCTGGTGGTGGTTCCCGGCCTGGGACAAACACACAGTCAGCATGCACTTTGTGTTCTGCATGCTGCACAACTATGATACAATCACTTGGAATCCAACAGTCTGGCAGCAGTTACCACAGGCACACTTTTGTGTTACTAGACTTGGTTAATATTATCGGGTGACCCCCAAACTTCCCAAAGCTATGTTATCTGCAACATCCAGCCCTCTCCGGCAACATTCAGAGGAATCGGACAGTCCGTTCACACCTTAAAAGAGACAAAACCCAACAACTCGCCACATTAACTGGAGTTAACATTCACTTTAATACAAACACAGCTTGGTGGGTTTACATTAATAGCGAAACAAGTTTATTAACAAGAGACGATAGATTTCAAGTATGAGGGATAAAATCAAATAGTTGCAAGCAAACAAAAGTGAAAACACATCTAAAATCTAAAACGTAATTGAGCAAAATTTATTGTTCAAGATGGCTTTTCTCACCCACGGTCTTCCAGCAAGATCGTCACTGAACCCTGTCAGGATCTTCTCCAGAAGCCCAACAATGCTGGTTCCAGTGTCTTAGATGAAAGAGTGAACTTTGGGGGCTTGGCCCCTTAGTTTGATAGCCCAGGGAATCTTTGAAATGGATCCTTCTGAAGGTTAACTCTCCAAGTAACGTATATTCAAGCTGTGAGGAAGGTGACATGGACTTGGATGGAGGAAGCTCCATGCTGGTGATTTCCCCCCACCAGTGTTGCTGAAATGGAAATGGTAGGAAACAGACAATCTCCTCCCGCTGCTGTCTTGATGGTCCTCTTTACTGCTTGTATGTAAATTGAGGAAACCCACCTTCCTTTGTTTAGGATAGGCCTGTTTAACGACTTTACTGAGGCAAAGCTCGAACATGTGCTGGTAACATCCTATGGGGGGACTCATACCTTTACACATAATGTTGCTATATATATTTCACCATGATGTTATGGACCAGTGGGATTATTAGTTTTCAAATGATACCTCACAAGGTATATTATGTACAAAAATTGTTATAATTGTGTGTAGTGTGTGATGATGGAGTGCGTAGGGTCCCAGGCTGTATTTGGGGCTGAAGGCAGGGAAACAAGGGGAGATTACCCCTGATGGCTGCAGGCTGGAGAGGTGGAAAAGGTTAACTGAAGAGGGGGAGTGGCAGATACTCCCCTGGTGAGAATGATCTCCCAGCAGAGGGGGCAGTTCCTGTTGGGAAGAGTGGGGTTGGGCTCAAGCTGGAAGGGCTGCGGGGGGCTGTCCTGGTAGAAGGACTGGAGAAGACTAAAGAAAGGCCAGGTATAGTGGAAGATGCGAGAGTGTGGTATGTGCTACATCAATGGGGGGTTTTAAGGACCACATGCCCTGTGGTGTGATACAAGGTCTTTGTTTGGGGATTCTGGTTATGGATTATTTGAACTAACTTTTGTAATAAACTGGCCCCAAGAAGGGGTATTACTGAGGCAAGGAAACTTATTGTGGAGTCCTTAGTGGCCCAAGAGGGGAAGTGAGATGGTAACCATGACATTAGGACACCCAGCTGCCAGGGGGTGCTTGAGGGTGAGGGGGAACTGCTGACATGCAGGCATTAGCATAGTCAGTTCCATGCTCGTGTCATATCCTCTCATTGGTGTCACTGGCCTCGTACTCATAACACAATGCTATTTTTACATGCATTGGCAAAAAACCGCAAGGAAGGGTATTAAAAGCAAAGTGTGATTTTTAACTTGTGAGTGTCACTTTAACCAATACCTGGTTACATTTCCAATAATATTTAAAAACCTGGGGGTGTCAGTGGTGTGGGGTAGGACATCTAACAAAACTGAGCCATGCTCGAGGCAGAAACCAGATTGCATTCTCGCCCCAATATAGGACGGGTGAGGGGCATTCTGGGAAGAGTGGGGGGATGTCCTGCTAATCACTTAGAGCCCAAGAATCTGTGGGCATCACTGCTGTAAGCCTTGCATGGGACAAGAGACTTGGAAAGATCATCTGCCAGGCTTTCTCGGGGCCTCCTGGCTTTATCAGCAAAGCCCTGTGCTTGTCTGTCCTTCAGAAGGAGCAGAAGTCACAAAGGAAGAAGTACTGGTGCAACAGTCAGCATCGAGCTAAGCAGCAATGTGCTGCTCCCCAGCACTCCCCTTTCGTAGCCAAAGTGCCTTCCTCCCAGCCCTCGTATGTTCACGTGTGTGCTGTTGTGGTCGGGGGACGAGCAGTGGCAGGAAGCAAGGGGGCAGAGCATACTGCGTAGTCCCTGTTCCCCTCCTTGCATACTCACTGTCTGCATTTCTTAAAGCATAGCAGATGCTTGCCTCTTGCTGCACAAGTTAACACTGCCTGTTCCAGCCTCACTTGGAACAGTGTGTTACGAATGCCTGATCCACGCCTAAAAATTAGACCAACCTAGCTACATTGCTCATGGCTGTGAAAAATGTCACATCTTATGTGACATAGTTAGGTCCACCTGGCCCCTCGTGTACACGCGATAAGGTTAGTGAAGGAATTTGTCCAGCAACCGGGCCACCGCCTCTCAGAGGTGGATTAACTACTTCCCCCCAAAACCCCCTTCTTTTGATGTAGGAACCATCTATACTACTGTGGCACTGTTGCAGCTGTAGTGTAGACATATCCTAACGCTGTGCCCCAGAACATCCTAAGAAAAGCTTAGACACTATCTAGAAATATGAGTAAGCAATGACATTCGACTGTGAAAGCAGAAAGTTATGGAAGGCCTCTCGCCCTTGCAGGGTGCTAAGCAGGGGAAGCAGGACAGTGGTATGCTCACTGTGGTGGCTGGGTTATGACCATGCTAGTCGGGGGGGGGGGGCTCAGCATGTTTGGGAATTAGCCTCTCTCTGGGAATGGCTTCACAGAAGCTCTCCACCAGGAGTGAGCTGAGCCCAGCAAAACTCAGCTGCACGTTACTAATGCATTCAGACTGATAGAGGTGAATATCTGAGGCATAATAAAGGAGTAATTTGGATGAAGGAAAATTGCATTATGCTGCTCCAAAGCAGAATTTATTTTCTCCCTTTCTTATTAAGAAACTCATTTTAGAAATCCGAGGCTTGGCTCAGGGTTATACTCAGTGAGCTGATTTAGTATCTGATAGCCCCAAATTCAAAATTCCGACAAAATTCTCCACTCTGGTCAATCACCAGCATAAGCCTCCTCTTTCGCACGGAGAATTTCCTATTTTTCTTTTAATTAAAATGGCTCGAAGGCAAGGAAGGCTTAAACTGCTTGCATAGAAAAAATGCTGCTCTAAGAAACCTATTAGGAGATATGGCTGGAGAGCAACTGAAGCCTTGCAGAATAAAAATGGCAGTTTAATTTTGAGGTACCCAGGGGAGAAGCTTTGGATGGGTTTATTCAGCTCACTGGCCTCTACGCATCCCTCCACCGCAGAGTATAACCCTATTCTGAGTTAATCCCACTGGAAACCTATGAAGTTGGTTGGGGGAAAAGGTGCACTTCAATTAATGATGGCAAGATCTAGTCATTGTATAATTTTCTGGTAATGTGTTTACATTTCTATCATAATAACCTTGCAACTCATTCATTGATCTAAGCCAATTATGGAAAATATGACCTAATGACCAGCATGGTGTATTGGCTTTCGGGCATTAGCAGACACATTCATGTCATGTGGATTGCCGATGGCCGACAGTGCATTGTGTCTTCAGCACAGCAGTGGCGAAAGCCTGACCCTTACCATTTGCATTCGCCCTAATGCAGCACTCTACTCGGTGTTAGAAATTTCTCGGCATGCACACGCTGCGCTAATGTACCAACTAAGCAATGCTACAGATTCTTGGGCCCCTGAAAGAGGGGAAAAGGCCCAGCACAAGCTAATGGAAAGTCTGGTGACACAAGGGAATGCACGCTAAGAATTGTAACAGTTGGGCAAGCGAAAAGTCAGCAGCAGCCAGAGGCTGTGTTATGTGTCCTAGGAGCCAACAGCACTGGGACCAGAGCCTAGATTTCTAGTGACTATGCAGTCCCCATAACGAGAAAGGTTGACCAACCTCTACCCCTCCTTCACTGTGGTAACACACACTCCAGGCTGGATTTTAAACATACGCTGTCTGTGCACCCTCCTACTCAGAGGAGGAATTGGGAATAGAATGCAATAAATCCTGATTCCATATTTAACACCCCACCTGCCTTTCTTCTTTTCTAATCCTGCACACTCCTCTTAGCATCATCGCTGCTGCCCCAAATCATCTTAACTCTTGCAAAGACTTGTTTTCCCTCCTCACCTTTATTATTCCCCTTCCTGAAATGTGAGGGCCAGAGAAGAGCTCTGTGCTCCATTTCGGCTTAAAAGCAAAACCTTAAATTAGACATCACACCATATCATTACAGTGACTAGACAGAAGGCTTAGAGGACTGACTTTTTTTAAATGCAAAAATGCTTATGAGCTCATTTAAATCCTAACGAGTTGTTGTCTTGGCAGAGCTGCCAGAGGACTGCAAGGCCATGCGTAGGCTTTCTCAGCAGGCTTTGAAAACCCAGCTGTTGCATCCCAGTCTCTATTCAAACTCAAGTTAATGGTATCTAGTTTGCATATTAAATCAAGCTCAGCAGTTTCTCGTTGGAGTCTGTTTTTGAAGCTTTTCTGTTGCAAAATTGCCACCTTTAAGTCTGTTACTGACACTTCAACCTCTCTGGTCACTCAGTAACAGACTTAAAGGTGACAATTTGCAACAGAAAAGCTTCAAAAACAGACTCCAACGAGAAATTGCGGAGCTTGATTTAATATGCAAACTAGATACCATTAACTTGAGTTTGAATAGAGACTGGAAGTGACTGGGTCATTACACATATTGAATCTATTTCCCCATGTTAAGTATCCTCACACCTTCTTGTCAACTGTCTAAATGGGCCATCTTGATTAAAGTTTTTTTCTCCTGTTGATAATAGCTCATCTTAATTAATTAGCCTCTTACAGTTGGTATGGCTACTTCCACCTTTTCATGTTCTCTGTATGAATATATATATCTTCTTACTATATGTTCCATTCTGTGCATCTGATGAAGTGGGCTGTAGCCCACAAAAGCTTGTGCTCAAATAAATTTGTTAGTCTCTAAGGTGCCACAAGTACTCCTGTTCTTTTTAGCTTTCACAATGGACCATAGAAGAAGCTTGTCCCTGCCCAGAGAGCCTTCCTATGGACGCTTTAGCCAAAATATGGGTGGTAGCCACTCTCGTGCATCATCAAAGCATACAAGGGCATGTGACTTGCTCATGTGACCCTGGACTCCATCTTGTGCCTGTAATTTCCCACAAAGACTAAGAGCATCCCTTCCACACATGGGAGCAGGAATATAAGACCCTGGCAGCATCTCCATTTTGCCTCTTTCCTGCTTTGATCTCTGACCTATGGACTTACACTAAAGGGAGCATTTAAATCAATCAATGGACTGAGGATCTTCCAATCATTTGGAAGTTACCAGAGGCTTTACAAGTCAGCAGTTTATTCCATCATTGCTTCAAACCTGATCCAAGAACTCTTCAGTGATTGTATGTAGATGATTTCTTTGACCATTTTAACTCTCTCCTTATTCTTTTCTCTTATAAATAAACCTTTAGCTATTAGATGCTAAAGGATTGGCAACAACGTGATTACTGGATAAGATCAGAGTCATATATTGACCTGGCTGTGTGGCTGATCTTTTGGGATTAGAAGAACCCTCTGTTTGATTAAATTGGTTTTGAAAAAAACACACTCATCATAAAGTCTAGTGTCTGGGTGGAGAAACAAGGTTCTGAGATACCTAAGGAGGCTGCATTTCTGATTTTTTGTTAATCAGTGTGGTGAGACAGAAGTTTACTTTTGTTCCTGGCATGGTGTATCTTATAGAAGAATAGCCACCAGTTTTGGGGTGGGTCTGCCCCATTTCTCAGCAGTTTGTCCTGAATCTGGTATCCTCAGTGGTAACCCACTGAGGCACGGTGACACCACCATACTGTATGGAGTGCTCTGAGCAACACCTTTCTGACGTTCTTGTCCATCCCATCACAGTCTGCAGAAGAATATACTGATTTCACTTTGGTTTTAGGGTGGAAGAAATTGACATGGGCTTTGATGAGGACATCATTAAACTAAAATGGATATATCAAGTTTGCTTACTGCTACTGTATCTAAAACAACGATTGGTTAACACATACTCATTGCATTGTTTGCCATGAATTCCTAAGGCTACTCACTCAGAAAATAAAGTTTATTTCTTCCTCCAACTGCTTGCCTGCATACAGAATGAAAACATTGTGTAACCAGGAGCCTTTTGTATCCCACAATGCTTCTGTGGCAGAATTTGCCATTTGTCACTGATTTTTCTTCTTACAAATTTCCAGATCTAAATCAGTCAGAACTTCTTTTAACCCTTTAAACCAAGTCTGCCACAGCATTTCTAGAGTGCTGCAAATCCTAGCAACCCTGATGTAGAATTTAACTCCTGCCAAGAGTATGGGGCCTTGAGGATATGCACACCTACAGCCAGCTAACACTGGTGCTTAAAAAAACCATCACCTAAGTTTTCGAACCCTTTTGTTCTCCTTTATTCCCCCCCCCCCCCTTAAAAATCCCGTTAGCTGGGAGTCAGACCCTGTGCCGCTCTGGAGATGTACCTCCTCGGCTCTACCCATGTTCAAGCTGAAGCTATGCTCACAGCTACCAGGTTTTGACAGTTTGGACAGGGCAACAGAGACTAACATGTTGAACTTTTCAAGTAGAAGAGAGAGTAATGAATGCTGTTTGCCTAATTAGGAGAGTGAGTTGAGGGTGGCTTTGCTCCATGTTCTCATCTGTTTAAGAGTGGAGAGAAGGAGAATGAATTTAATGTGGGGTTTCACTAGAAGAGAGAAAAAGTGACAGACATCATAAATGTAGCACCTTCTGCCTGGCTTCCCTGGGATACAGCATCTAGGGAAAATAGTGAGAGTGGGGTAAGTACGAATTGGTCCCAATTCTCACTGCAATCATTGTCACCGGAATGCAGGCATGCTGTGCCATTTTCAAACGTGTTGTAATCTTTGTGGCAAGAATGAGGTATCAGAAAAGCAAGGCATCCTGGATGGCTGTAACCCCGATGCTGCAAATTCCTTGATCTTTTCAATATTCTATAATTGATCGGTTTACCATTCCAATTTCCCTTTGTTTACAGTCTCCGTAACCTGTATGGGAAGCAGCTGAATTGTTCAGGCAATTGAAGGAGATAAGGACCATTGAAAAATACTTTCATTACAGCACATAGCTTTCCCACAGAAATTGAAGATCAGGGTCCAGATCCTCATCTGTTGTAAATCAGTGTAGCTTCGTTAAAGTCAGTGGCTCTATGCTGTTTTACACCCACTGAGCACCTGGCCCTAGAATTTTAATGTTTGTGTTCTACAAAAAAAAGACTTTAAAAAGAACACAAAACAGATTTGTTTCGATTTGTTCTGCTGTCAATTCTTGTAGAAAAGAAGAGATGAAATGAAATCAGACTGGCCCATTAGCTCTTAAAGTTTGAGGTGTAAAACCCTTGGGGAGAAAAATCTAAATATCTGTTTATGATCACAATTAGCGCAATATCTGCAGGATTTAAACATATTTTAAATAAACTTGGCCTTTACAGAAGGGAAAGCTGGTCTTGTGGTTAAGGCACTGAATTTGAACTCAAGGAAATATAAATTCAGTCCTTAACTTAATCAAAGACCCCTGTATGATCTTGCACAAACTGCTTAAGGGCTGACCAAAAGTCCTTGGGCTTTGAATCTGGTCCAGATCCTTGAAGGTACATAGGCAGCTCTCTGCCCCTGATGTGCCTATCTCCAGCATTTAGGCACAACTGACATTTTCGGAGCTGCTAAGTCCCTATGGCACCTAAAACGCCACCAGTCGACATTTGCAAAGCTGCCTATGTGCAGATGCCACCCCACAGGTTACAAACAGCTCACAGCCATAGGTCAGGCAGCAGCCTCGAAGGCCCACCAAGGGGAATGCTCAGACTAGGCAGGGGAACACCTCGCTCACCAATCCTGCTACATGCTAGACCCTGCATCAGGAGGGGCAGGGGCAGGCTACTGCTAGGTGGGGGCAGAAAGGTGCCTGCACAAGAGATACATAGGGCACAAGGAAATGTAGAGTGAGTGAGGTATCAAGCATGAGGCTGATGGTTTTGACTGCCAGGGCTTGGGGTACCTATGTGGCTGACCTCACTTAAATGCCAAACTCCAGGAGAACGCTCAAGGCTGAGGATCCTAAGCAGAGGGAGGTGCCTCTTGCTGGTCCATCAGCCAGGTGTACCAGGTGAGCCACTTAGGCACAGAATCCAGCCAGAATCTCCACTCTGCATTTCACTCCTGACTCAGTTCCCCCTCTCTGCTTGCTGGCTTCTGAAGAAACCTTCCTTAGGTACCTAACTCTCCCAGCCCCTAAGCATTGTATGGGGATCCTGGGCACTAATCTCAGGGCTCAGAATTCCACTGGGTGGCGGGTGTTTAAGTGTTACCGTGCTGAGCGGAGGAACGCCTAAGCATCTTTAAGGATCTGGGCCTCTTGTGACCCAATTCCCCTTCTGTAAAATGGGAATAAATAGCACTTTCTTCCTCTCTCTCTGCTACTTGGATCATGAACTGCTTGGAGCAGAAACTCTCTCTCACACTTCCTGCAGCAGCTAGCACAAAGAGTCCTGATTTCATTTGTGTCTATGGTGCTACCAGGTTACCCGAAGACTGCTAGTAATTACTCTCCTGCCGAAAGCTGAGCTCAGCTTCTGTGTTTCCCTCTGTAACAGCTGACAGCATCCCAAACACGGGAGACAGCCCGGGAGCTGCAGGAGCTGCGCTGTTCAGTGCTGGGTAGTGAAATCAGTGCACAGCCGAGACAGTTCTGCCCAATCCATTTGCACAACCTAGGTGGTTTGAAATTGCTGTGCCCAAAGGGACTTCTGGTAGACCCCTCTTCTCACCAACCAGCCAGCATGTCACCTCAGCAATGCACCTAGCTCAGAGAGCGGAGGCCTAAAGGGAGCCTCCAAGCTTGGCTCTGCCAGTGGATAGTGCAATTACTGGGCAATTCACAAATATTTTACATAAGAACAGCCATCCTGGGTAAGACCAATGGTTTATCTAGCCTCCTATGCTGTCTTCTGACAGTGGCCATTGCCAGGTGCAGAGGGAATGAACAGAACAGACAATCACCGAGTGATCCACCTCTGCTGTCTGCTCCCAGCTTCTGGCAAACAGAGGCTAGGGACACCGTCCCTGTCCATCCTGGCTAACAGCCATTGATGGACCTATCCTCTGTGAACTTATCTAGTTTATTTTTTAACCCTGTTACAGTTTTGGTCTTCACAACATCCTCTGGCAATGAGTTCCGCAGGTTGACTGTGCGTTGTGTGAAGAAGTGCATCCTTGGGTTTGTTTTATGTAAATGTTCACGTACATTTTATGTAAATTTAAAACAAACAAAAAATCCCTCTAGGGAGATCGGGGTGCTTGTACAAGCAAGAAACTAGTTGCATGGATTATATCAGACGCAGGAGCAGCTCAGCCATGAGCTGGAGAAGACTGTTTCTAAGAAGGTCACTTTCTCTTCCATTCTGTACAATGGTGTTTACTGTTTACAGTCTGACAGCGATGAATTTAATGGACTCCACAGTGTGTACAAGCAGTGTATTTTCTACCTCATGAGATGCAGAATAAATGCTCTGATATATTACAATATCTTTAAACTTTCCAGATCAATCTGATTGAACTGTGCGCGTCATTTGAAGTTTACAATACACCTCTAGACATCAAAGGAGAAAAAGATTGCATGTATTTTTTAATCATGCTGATTGGTGACAACTCTTCTATGGAGCTTCAATAACTCACTGATTTTTCTTTTAAATTGCAGTATTTTGTATATTTTAATCTCTTGTTTTGTCTGCCCTTGTATTTGGTTCTAGGGAGCTCCCATGTTAGAATCACGCTACTAAAAATGTTTCTTATTTAGTTATGTAGCTTTTTAATGTTTATGAAAAATCTGAACTGGGAGCAATTGAATTTTACATTAGTAAACTGGTAAAATAAATTGCTAGAAGGTAATTCAACCTTCAGCGAAGAAGCTCCTTGTATTTTCTGATTAATAACACGCTGGTGCAGAATTTGTTTCTGGGATAGGAGTTAAATTTAAAAGCACTGTTTTTATTCATGAAGTAGACATGTTTGGTTCAGATTTACATAGAGACTGAGCAGAAAATAAACTCCACATCCTTTATAGTGTGTATATAGAAATAGCTTCTCAGTGGATATAAGTCAGCGTAGCTCCCTTCACTTCAGTGGAGCTGCGCTGATTTGCACAAGCTGAGGATCTGTGCTCAAGTCATCCTTTACATTTCTGGTACAATTCCAATGGAGTACATTCTGCTCAAATATTAAAGAAGCCCAGTTTCTTCTCTTACACCGCTGCTCACTGGGGTCAGTGGGTGCTTGTTCCTCTGCACTACCTGAATTTAATTGTGGTCAGTTCAACATCCCCACTCTGATTTCCAGTACTAATATATTTCCAGTACTAACATCTCGGTAGTTTGCTTAGCTTTTGGCTTTCTACTTATTTCTTGGTGAGTTGCTCTGGGCACAGTTAGCTGGTTCCCTGCTGAGAAACTCAGACATAATTGCAAAAAAATCCCAGCACCTCTCCCAAAAGTTTCCTGGGTAGAGCCAGGTGAAGTGTAGATTTTCTCTAAGAGCACTGAGCATTGCTTCCTCTTTAGACATCAACTTTATTAAACAAAATGAATACATCAAATGTGCCTAGACTTTCAATGAAGTGTAATGCTTGAGCAGTAACACTGTACCTAAAGAAAGTTGCCAGTCCTGTCACCTAAAGGCAATCTAAAGTAACTCCAGTGACATCTAGGCATCCACAATGGGAGTTTGGCCAGTGGTTTCCATGGGAGCAGGTCTTTCGATAATACTTAGCACTTCAGTAGTACCTTTAATCCAAGGAAACCAAAGTGTTTTGCAAACACTATTCAATTAAGCCTCACTATGCCCCTGTGAGGATGAGAAGTATTGTTACACTCGCAGCACAGATGGGAGTTAGACACCTAGGCACGTTTGGATATACCAGTAGGGTCTAGATCCACAAAGTGATTTAGATTCCTAGATCCCAAGTCCAGAAGCGATTATTGTGATCATCTAGTCTGACCTCCTGAATAGCACAGGTCATAAAACGTCCCCTAAATAATTCCTACAGCAGATCTTTTAGAAAAACATCCACTCTTGATTTTAAAGTGACCAGTAACGGAGAATCCACCACAAGTCTTGTTAAGATAGGGGAGGGATAGCTCAGTGGTTTGAGCATTGGCCTGCTAACCCAGGGTTGTGAGCTCAATCCTTGAGGGGGCCATTTAGGGATCTGGGGCAAAAATTGGGGATTGGTCCTGCTTTGAGCAGGGGGTTGGACTAGATGACCTCCTGAGGTCCCTTCCAACCCTGACATTCTATGATTAAGTTGCTCCAATGGTTAATTACTCTCACTGTTAAAAAGTTACACCTTATTTTCCACTTTGCATTTCTTCAGCTTCCAGCCATTGGATCATGTTATACCTTTCTCTGCTGGATTGAAGAGCCCAGTATTAAATATATTTGCTCTATGTAGATATTTAGACTATAATCAAGTCACTCCTTAACCTTCTTTTTGTTAAGCTGAATAGATTGAGCTCCTTGAGTCTATCGCTATGAGGTAGGTTTTCTAATACTTTAATCATTCTCATGAACCCTTTCCAATTTTTCAACATCCTTCTTGAATTGTGGACACAAGAACTGCACACAGTATTCCAGCAGTGGTCAGACCAGTGCCAAATACCAAAGTAAAATAAACTCTCTGTGCCTGCTTGAGATTTCCCTGTTCGTGAAACCAAGAATCAATTCGCTCTTTTGGCCACAGTGTCACACTGAGAGCTTGAGGTCAGCTGATTGCCCACCATGACCCCCAAATCTTTTTCAGAGTCCCAGCTTCCCAGGATAGAGTCCCCCAGCCTGTAAGTATGGCCTACATTATTTGTTTCTAGATTTATCCATTTACCCATATTAAAATGCACGTTGTTCGTTTGCACCCAGTTTTCTACATGACTCAGATTTCTCTGAATCAGTGACCTGTCCTCCTCATAAGTTACCATTTCCCCCTAACTGCCAGTTTAGGTGCCTAAGTCCAAACTGTAGCTCCTTGAAACCCCTGCTCAGCTGCCACCTAGCCCAATAGGTGCCTAAATTCCCTAGGTTTCCACTGGTTAAGACCCTTTGGCACTTAAAAATCTTCCCCCAGGCATGTACATAGCTGCATTAGTTCTGATGCCCAGGTACCTAGCTCACACCTAAGCCCGGTGGAATCCTCAGACTAGGCATTCCCTTGCTTATCTTGCCTTGGGGGCTTGCTCTGGGAAGGTATGTCTACACAGGGAGAGCTGCAGCTGGTCTGAATACACTGACTTGGGCTCATGGGGCTCAGGCTGCGGGGCTAAAAATCTCTGTGTAGACAGTTGGGCTCCAGCTGCAGCTGACCCAAGCCAGCTGCAGCTCTGACACAGGTCTTTTATCTCTGTGTAGATGTACCCGTTGATGCACGCAAAGGTTGCCTAAGAGGTTGGACCCTGTACAAAACAAAGGAGGAGGTATTGCCTCCCTTATAACTAAGGATACGATTTAGTCATGGAGGTGAGTGAAGTCACAGATTCCGTGACTTTACCAGACCCCTGTGACTTTGGCTTCAGCTGCCAGCAGTGTGGGGCAGAGAGATGGGGCTGTGCGTCCCAGAGCCAGGGCTGCGAGCCCTCCTCACAGCTGTGGCAGGAACCAGGGCTGTGTACCACAACCCTGGGGCTTTGGCCAGTGCTGGAGACGAGGCTGTGCTCCCCACTCCTTCCCCGACTCCTGCGTCCCAAGCCGGGGCTGCGTACCTACCCCCTGTGGTTTCAGCAGGGTCTGGAGTTCAGGTTGTGCCCCCCTGTGGCAGTGGGGCTGGCGCTGTCAATCCCCCCAGTGGGGATCCAGGTGTCATTCCTCACCCTTCCCCACCAGCCCTCTCTGCCCCTGTTATTTTTAGTAAAACGTCATGGAGAGGTCAGGGCTCCTGTGAATTTTTATTTATTGCCCGCCACCTGTCCATGACTTTTACTAAAAATAATGGTGACAAAATCCTAACCTGACTTATAACCATTAGCCCAGTGGTTAGATCACTTACCCAGCATATGGGAAACTCAGCTTCAATTTCCTCCTCCCGCCTCTTAGGAGAGTGCCCTACACACGGGGATATGCTGGGATGGGTCCTTCTCAACCCCGTCTCCTGAAGCCATTCCAATTTATACAAATAATTAAATATACCATGCAGCAGAATGAAACTCTATATCCTAGTGGTTAAGATACTCAAGCCAAAAAGGCTATAAATATTTGGCAAATTCGTGACTAGTTGGGGGTGACTGAAATTGCATTTTTCAGCAAATAAACTATTTGTCCAAAAAACTTTCACCCAGCTCTAACGAGAACCCAGCAGTTTGATATGCCAGGCTGAAGAACAGTTTGATTATCACCAGTTATATAGACAACAGCATAATGAGATGTTCAACTACACTGTGGAAGCTACAGACGGGACATATGTTCAATATGCACTAGCCAGGCATCTACTTCACAGGAACCATGCTTCTGGATAAATATATCTCATGGCATAATCGTGTTGTCTCAAAGCCATGTTTCCATCTCATGTCAGGTCTCCATATATAAATTAACTACAGACAAGCCTAAATCACAACCCAAGTAAAAGACAGATTTGGTATAAACATTTTCAGCATCAAACCCTTGCCACAATCAGCCCTCAAATGATCGGTGGCGTTGCACGGTGACAATGCCACTATATCTCATCCTAGTAGACAATGGTTGTGGCTGCACTGGAATACCCCAACAGATTAGCTTTTAAAATTTCCAATTAAAAACGCTGGCCACCGTAATGGGAAATTACTGTTGTACAAGTCAGTATTTCAGCCTGGGTGACATGCCACACACTTTAATAATAAGAAAAGGAGTACTTGTGGCACCTTAGAGACTAACCAATTTATTTGAGCATAAGCTTCCGTGAGCTACAGCTCACTTCATTGGATGCATTCAGTGGAAAATACAGTGAGGAGATTTATATACACACAGAACATGAAAAAATGGGTGTTTATCATGCACACTGTAAGGAGAGTGATCACTTAAGATGAGCTCTTACCAGCAGGAGGGGGTGGAGGGAAGAAAACCTTTTGTAGTGATAATCAAGGTGGGTCATTTCCAGCAGTTAACAAGAACGTCTGAGGAACAGTGGGGGGGGGAATAAACAAGGGGAAATAGTTTTACTTTGTGTGATGACTCAGCCATTTCAGTCTCTATTCAAGTCTAAGTTAATTGTATCCAGTTTGCAAATTAATTCCAATTCAGCAGTTTCTCGTTGGAATCTGTTTTTGAAGTCTTTTTGTTGAAGAATAGCCACTTTTAGGTCAGAAATCGAGTGACCAGCGACATTTTTTTTGCGAATACAGACTAACACGGCTGCTACTTTGAAACCTGTCATTATGCAAGGCACTGCATTTAGCCGTATGGAGTGGAAATCTATCAACTTCATAAAAAAACTCGTACAGATACAGACAGACATCGTCTTCCTTTCCAAATGCAAACAGATGGACATCATACCAAAAGGACTGAAGGTAAAAAATCCATTACAATCTACATACCACACAGACTATGCTGACAGCTTGTGCTACACGCTCTCAAAGAAACTGCAGAACCACCTGATCAACATCCTCTACAGCAAATAGGGAATGATTAAGAATGAGCTCTCAAAACTGGATACTCTCATAAAAAACCAACCTTCCACACAAACTTCCTCGTGGCTGGACTTTACTAAAACTAGACAAGCCATTTACAACATACACTTTGCTTCTCTACAAAAGAAAAAGGACATTAAACTATCTAAACTACTGCATGTCACAAGAGGCCACAGCAATGGTTCCCTTAACCCACCCAGCAATATTGTTAATCTATCCAACTATACTCTTAGCCCAGCAGAAGAATCTGTCCCATCTCGGGGCCTCTCCTTCTGCCCCTCCACCCCCATGAACTTGATACAGTTCTGTGGTGACCTAGAATCCTATTTTCGACGTCTCCAACTCAAGGAATATTTCCAACACACTTCTGAACAACATACTAATCCACAGAGACCTTCCTACCAACACTACAAAAAGAAGGATTCTAGGTGGACTCCTCCTGAAGGTCAAAACAACAAACTGGGCTTCTACATAGAGTGCTTCCGCCGACGTGCACGGGCTGAAATTGTGGAAAAGCAGCATCACTTGCCCCATAACCTCAGCCGTGCAGAACACAATGCCATCCACAGCCTCAGAAACAACTCTGACATCATAATCAAAAAGGCTGACAAAGGAGGTGCTGTTGTCATCATGAATAGGTCGGATTATGAACAAAAGGCTGCTCGGCAGCTCTCCAACACCACTTTCTACAAGCCATTACCCTATGATCCCACTGAGGGTTACGAAAATAAACTACAGCATTTGATCAAGAAACTCCCTGAAAAAGCACAAGAACAAATCCGCACAGACACACCCCTGGAACCCCAACCTGGGGTATTCTATCTGCTACCCAAGATCCATAAACCTGGAAATCCTGGATGCCCCATCATCTCAGGCATTGGCACCCTGACAGCAGGATTGTCTGGCTATGTAGACTCCCTCCTCAGGCCCTACGTTACCAGCACTCCCAGCTATCTTCGAGACACCACTGACTTCCTGAGGAAACTACAATCCATTGGTGATCTTCCTGAAAACACCATCCTGGCCACTATGGATGTAGAAGCCCTCTACACCAACATTCCACACAAAGATGGACTACAAGCCTTCAGGAATACTATCCCTGATAATGTCACGGCGAACCTGGTGGCTGAACTTTGTGACTTTGTCCTCACCCATAACTATTTCACATTTGGGGACAATGTATACCTTCCAATCAGCGGCACTGCTATGGGTACCTGCATGGCCTCACAGTATGCCAACATTTTTATGGCTGACTTAGAAAAATGCTTCCTCAGCTCTCGTCTCCTAATGCTCCTACTCTACTTGCGCTATATTGATGACATCTTCATCATCTGGACCCATGGAAAAGAAGCCCTTGAGGAATTCCACCATGATTTCAACAATTTCCATCCCACCATCAACCTCAGCCTGGACCAGTCCACACAAGAGATCCACTTCCTGGACACTACGGTGCTAATAAGTGATGGTCACATAAACACTACCCTATACCGGAAACCTACTGACCGCTATTCCTACCTACATGCCTCCAGCTTTCACCCAGACCACACCACACGATCCATTGTTTACAGCCAAGCTCTACGATACAACCGCATTTGCTCCAACCCTTCAGACAGAGACAAACACCTACAAGATCTCTATCAAGCATTCTTACAACTACAATACCCACCTGCTGAAGTGAAGAAACAGATTGACAGAGCCAGAAGAGTACCCAGAAGTCACCTACTACAGGACAGGCCCAACAAAGAAAATAACAGAACGCCACTAGCCGTCACCTTCAGCCCCCAACTAAAACCTCTCGAACGCATCATCAAGGATCTACAACCTATACTGAAGGACGACCCATCGCTCTCACAAATCTTGGGAGACAGGCCAGTCCTTGCCTACAGACAGCGCCCCAACCTGAAGCAAATACTCACCAGCAACCACACACCAGACAACAGAACAACTAACCCAGGAACCTATCCTTGCAACAAAGCCCATTGCCAACTGTGTCCACATATCTATTTGGGGGACACCATCACAGGGCCTAATCACATCAGCCACACTATCAGAGGCTCGTTCACCTGTACATCTACCAATGTGATATATGCCATCATGTGCCAGCAATGCCCCTCTGCCATGTACACCGGTCAAACTGGACAGTCTCTATGTAAAAGAATAAATGGACACAAATCAGATGTCAAGAATTATAACATTCATAAACCAGTCGGCAAACACTTCAATCTCTCTGGTCACTCGATTTCTGACCTAAAAGTGGCTATTCTTCAACAAAAAGACTTCAGAAACAGATTCCAACGAGAGACTGCTGAATTGGAATTAATTTGCAAATTGGATACAATTAACTTAGCCTTGAATAGAGACTGGAAGTGGTTGAGTCATTACACAAAGTAAAACTATTTCCCCTTGTTTATCCCCCCCCCCCCCGACTCTTCCTCAGACGTTCTTGTTAACTGCTGGAAATGGCCCACCTTGATTATCACTACAAAAGGTTTTCTTCCCCCCCCCCCGACTCTCCTGCTGGTAATAGCTCATCTTAAGTGATCACTCTCCTTACAATGTGCATGATAAACATCCATTTTTTCATGTTCTGTGCGTATATACATTTCCTCACTGTATTTTCCACTGAATGCATCCGATGAAGTGAGCTGTAGCTCACGAAAGCTTATGCTCAAATAAATTGGTTAGTCTCTAAGGTGCCACAAGTACTCCTTTTCTTTTTGCGAATACAGACTAACACGGCTGCTACTCTGACACCTTAATAATGTTTCACTCCCTGGAACTGAGTGCCCAGGTAATTTGTTTAATGTCTGTTTCTAAGACATATATCAGACATTGCTTCTTACAATTATACCCCCACCCCCAATAGTCACAGTTGGCCGACATTTTCAAAAGTAACTAGTGACATTAGGTATTTGGCTGTCCAACTTGAGGCACTTTCAAGGGACCTGGTTTTCATGGGACAGGTGCCCAGTGCTTTCTGAAAATCAGCCCAATTTGAGATGTTTCAAACTGGGTACCCAACGTTACTAATTACTTTTGAAAACATAGGCTAACGTTCATTGTTTCTTTAGTCACCCAAGTTGTATCCAGGCGTACTGACAATACAGAAAGAATGTTGAGAGACACGACCTGTCTTGAGTAGACTTAATTTCCAGTTGGTTCTAAAACATCCCTGACACAATGTCATGGCTTCTGCAGATCCCACGTCCATTTTATTTAGCTAAGCCCTTGCATGGTTGCAGAGGTTATAAAATCTCCAAGCGGCAACTTGCAGCAGAGACGAGCTTAGCACTTCTCATGCTGGTAGTTTCTTTTTTGTTTCATACACTCAGTAAGCTGCCACCGGAGAAAAGGCCCAGAATTGACGATGACTAACAATGATGTTACCTATTGCTATCTGTGCAGACAACACTCGATCCAGGAATTTGCCAGAAGCTATAGAGGTAAATTGTGAAGAAGACCTCCCTAATTATACCAGCAGCTAAGAGAAAAAATATAGATAATTTCCTCTGGAAGTTCTCCAAGATTACAGGAACCCAGAAATACCTTGCTGCTCTTCCCATAAGCTACAGCAAGGGCTTTTGTGAGTATGAGCTGCAGACCACCACAGAGTCAATGGTGACATCCATACTCTAGTTTGTTTTAGTTCACACATCATTTCAAATAAGTGCTCCTCTTTTATCAAAAATTGAGTCTTTTGAAGCAGTAAGGAAGACAGAACTTGGAGAGCATGTGCCGAGCATGCGAATACAACGCGGTCATAACCATACAGCTAAGAGTAGCCTAGAATTCCTCCTTACCTGTACGGGGTTAAGAAGCTCAAATAACCTGGTTGGCACCTGACCAAAAGGGCCAATGGGGAAAAAAGATACTTTCAAATCAGGGGTCGGGGGGAGGCTTTGTGTGTGCTCTTTGTTTTTGTGTGTTCTCTGGGGAAGCAGAGAAGCATCAGGTCAAAAAACTCCTTCTCCTATAAACCATCCTGTACAAGTCTTTGATATTACAAAAAGAGTAAGTAAATAAGGCAAGGCATGTTAGATAACCTTTTGTTTTCAACTTATAAATTTTCCCTGTGCTAAGAGGGAGGTTTATCCCTCATTTTTCTGTAACTTTAAAGTTTTGCCTAGAGGGGAATCCTCTGTGTTTTGGATCTGATTACCGTGTAACATTACCTTCCATCCTGAGTTTTCAGAGGTGCTTCTTTTACTTTTTTTTCTTTATAATAAAGTTCTGTTTTTTAAGAATCTGGTTTACCTATTTTGTTGGTAGATTATTCTCAAGCCTCCCCAGGAAAGGGGGTGAAGGGACTTGGGGAGATATTTTAGGGAAACAGGAATTCCAAGGGGTCCTTTTCCTGAATCTTTGTCTAACTCACTTGGTGGTGGCAGCAGTACCCATCCAAGGACAAGGAACGATTTGTGCCTTGGGGAAGTTTTTAACCTAAGCTGGTAGAAATAAGCTTAAGGGGTCTTTGATGTGGGTCCCCACATCTGTACCCTAGAGTTCAGAGTGGGGAAGGAACCCTGACAAATGCGATTCTCTGTGCCATGCTTGTGGATAGACAGCTAAAGAGGTATGTGATCTGCTCATGGGCATAGGCGGATGTTGCAGGCCCTTTAGCTCAAATCAATAGAGAGTCTGGGATTGGCTGGGCAAACGGACGGGGACAAGGAGCCTCTGGCCACATGCTGCTGATGGACATTGCACTGCTGCTAATCAAAGGATACAATGTCATTCCCATTATGCATTCTGCCTCTTCAATAGATTAACGTTCTCTTGATCATCTTTCCTCTTGCACTGTACATTCAATTTATGGCACAACTGTGCCATAGGCAGTTTGGGCCAGATTCTGATACTCCTCCTCCCTGCGTTCCCCAAGCAGTTGCATTAGAGTCAGTGGCCATCGCATGTACGTGAAAGAGTCCTAGAATCTGACCCTTAGGGGCTTTGCCACTTTCCTGTCCCATTTGGCAGCAAAGACGTTATCCAGTAGTGCAGGGGTGGTTGTCAGTTTTGTGTTAGAACACAGGAACTCAGAGCTCAATGCATGCTTGCCTGTGGGAGTGAAGGAGGAGCCCAGTTTACAGATCCAAATCACATCTAGAAAAATGGGCACATTTCTCTTTTAACTTCCATGAGCTTTGAATCGGGCCCCAGTGACTGGAAAGTAGAATGAGGATCACGTGCTGCTGGGGGGAAAAAAATCTTCTTGCATACTTAATCTGCCAGAGTACACACCAAAACGAATCAATCACCCACTAAAAAAATAAATATCACTTACTGAAGCCGATATATCCCAGAATGGATAACGTTAGTCAACTGCTGAGTGAGATATGTCACTCATTGAGTCAGATGTATCACCTACTAATTCAGATACATTGCCTACTAAATGAGATATATCAGCTATTAAACTAAATACATCACGCCTTGAACCAGTTATATTAGCCACTGGATCAAATATGTGGTATACTCAGTCAAAGTTACCACCTACTGGTTCATATACATCACTTTGTAAAACATATCTGTGTATAGTCGATTTTCCACCACAATACATAATAAGGTAAAGCTTGCTATAATGTGCCTACCAGGAAATGAACTCATTGCTCTGCTACAACCATTAATGGAAAATATATCACCCTTGAAACATCAGCTTTCTGGGGACACACTAATCATATAACCGGGGTGAAGACACTGTCAGAAAATGTTATGGTCCACAGTAGCTCCAGAGCAATACTCATTTTTTATAGCTGATTATTAGACTTCACACGCAGGGAGAAGGCTGCCAAGATTTCAAGCAACTGGAACAAGGGATTCATTACTGGGGGAGATGAAGAGGTGGAAAATCAGTGTCAGCTCTCTGCAGTATAGGGATGATGGACCTTCTGCAGCTTTTTGCATCAAACTTTTTCTGGAAATGTCTGAGAACTTTAAAAAGCCAGAAGCTCGATCCTACTAATGGGCTCCATTGATGCAACAGAAACACAGGTCTAAATTCAGCAAGATTTTTATGTACCTGCTTATAATAAAGCACACAAAAGGTCTATGGGGCTCCTTACATGCATACAGTTAAAGCTGCGTGAAACTTTTCAGACAAACTTTTTTTGCTGAAAAAAACAATGCAGATTCAGGTTGACTGAAACACTTTGCAAATTTGCCAGATGGTTCCAGTAGAAAACAAAATGGAACAAATTCCCCTCCGAAAAATCAGAATGTTTCCTCTTGACATTTTGGAAACAAAAGGTTTCCTTTTCTCAGTTTGAAACACCTTTTCATTTTGAATTTTGTTTCCGTTTTATATAAAAAAGATACAAATATATTTTCCTTGCAAAAGTGTTAAATCCAAATTAGCCACTTCTTATGCAGCTGCTGTCACCCCTGGGGCAGGAAGGAGACAGGACAAAGCCTGCCCTTGCTATATACCACATACTATAGAGTTATGCTCAGATGAACAAAGATGTCATTGCTGGCAATTAACTCACAGCCCAAAATACAGCTAATACATTTACTGCTCTGGATGTGTGGAGTTGAACAGAATCTGTTACAATATTAGCATAATACAGTATTTGAAATTAATGAGGGCCCCAGTTCAGGATACCGCTTAAGCACATGCTTAAGCCCATCCTTATTCAGGAAATCACATCAGCCTGTGTCTCCTAATGAGATGTAAGCCTACGCTTCAGAGCATTCCTGAATCGGGGCCAGGAATAGGCCTGCCTCAGTTCTCAGTATACGTTCCTCCTTGTGTTAAAGCGGTGAGGTGGACAAACCCCACACTGGACAGGAAACGGTTAAAGGTGGCCCCACGCCTCCGCACCTGCCAAGCCTGCACGGGCGGGAGGAGGCTCTTAAAAAGGAGAGCGGAGTAGCAGGAGCAGGCAGGCCGTGGAAGGGAGCAGATCTGCCCGCTGAGAAGTTGTGCCACAGGGCCTCTTGCGTCCTGATGGCTGGCTGTAGAGACCTTGCCAGGGGAGCAGAGGAGGCACTGGTGACGCACTGAAAGGTGGAGGCTTTATCCTGGTGTTTGAGTTCTTCACTTTGCAGGGTGGGAAGAGAGGGCACAGACAGGAAGTTATCCAGGGAGGCAGATGCAGAGCAGCTTACCTGCCAACCGCTGGGCTGTGGACTGGAGCCCAGTGCCTGTGGTGAGCCTGGGATCCTCTACCAAGCTCTAAAGACAGGCTTCTGAAATTGTCCATCACTGATGTGGGTAACCTCGCTGAGGGGAGATGGTCTAGAAGATACCAGGGACTGAGATGTGAGATCTCAGCCCAAGGGTGGGAACCCTGAGGACTCCTAGTTAATCCTGAGGTGTCCCCTGTTGTTGGATTCTTTACACACACCCTGAAAGGGACAGACTCACCTATGTGACCTGGCTGGAGGGCTGAGGCAGTGGAAGGGCAGACCACCACCAGGTAGTAAGAAAAGACAACCAGCCACACCCCTGCCTGACCACTAGACCACTTCACAGTTATCTGTACCAAATCTGCAGCATGACATTCCCCATAAACACTGTTTGGCTTGTGTTCCACTGTTCCATTTAAACATTTGCACCCTTTCCCACCGACCTCTCTTCTCTTTGTAGTACAGGTTGACAAGGCACAAACATGGATTTATGGGGCATGATTTTCTGCCGCTTTCCTGGCCTACACTTGTGTTTGTCCAAGGGCAATACATCAGTGGCTGGGCATCAGTTGTTGCGGAATTGGGGCAAATTCCCAATACATAAAGCCATATGTAAATATATAGATATAAGGGAACAGAGTTCCCAAAGAGCTCCGTACGCAACAGCTCCCATTGTTCAATGAGCAGGGAATATTCCATTGTTTGCAATGGAAGAGGCTGGCTCCTGAGCCTTGTTGAAGAAAACTTTCATTTATGTGCCTAACTGGGAGCTGAAATCTTGAAAATCTAGCCCATGCTCTCCAGGTACATTTTGCTGACTGTATTCCTTTCAGTGGCTAACATTTTTTTTTTGTTGTTTTAGCTCACTCCTTTGGATTTTATATTCACATTACTCCATTCCATAAAAAGCAAGCCATATATCAATTTCTAAGTACATTGAGTTATGCTGAAAATGATTACGGCATAAGTATCTCTAAAATATCCTGTGATTATACAAATAAAGGACATGAGTGTAAAAAGAGAAGGCAAGAGAAGCCAACGGAAGAGAGCCAAATATTATTGTGATTAGTTTCTTTCTATTATTCATTTAGGTTTATACTCATTCTTCAGGAGTACACTTTCATGGGCTGCAGAATTATAATTGCCCTTGTTTTTCCATAGCATAAGCACTTTCCAAACAAACAAAGGGTATGGGTGCCTTTTAAGCTCATCTTCCATTTCATTGTGGGAGGGGATTTGTAAAACAGCTACATCAGCCTCTTGGCATGGTTAGGGTTTGAAATAATAGAACATTTTCCCCAGGATGCAGTTGTACATGAGTTTACTGTTATAAGGGCAGACTTCTATTAGCTTGGTGGTTCTCAACCAGGGGTACATGCACCTGTGGGGGTACACAGAGGTATTCCAGGGAATACATCAACTCATCCAGATATTTGCCTAGTTTTACAACAGGCTACATAAAATGCTCTAATGAAGTCAGTACACATTAAAATGTCATCCTGTGATGCTCTGTATCTCGGGGGAACACCCAGCACCCTCATGTTCATCCTTGTAAAATGATTGCGTGGTATCCAATGCAAAATTTTTTCACGTTGCGTGTCTTCGGAAGGCTCATGATGTACTGAGCATTGCTGCTATGGTAACGTTATAGTAATCGATGTTATAGTGATCTTATAGTAACGTTGTGGGGAAGGGATAGCTCAGTGGTTTGAGCATTGGCCTGCTAAACCCAGGGTTGTGAGTTCAATCCTTGAGGGGGCCATTTAGGGATCTGGGGCAAAAATTGGGGATTGGTCCTGCTTTGAGCAGGTGGTTGGACTAGGTGATCTCCTGAGGTCCCGTCCAACCCTGGTATTCTATGATTCTATAGGTTGTAATTTCATGTATATTGTTATGAGGCTGAAAATGGGTCCTTATGCCTTAAAACAAGCCCAGCCAAAAACTACAAGAGCAGAGGGGCAGTTCACACCTCATCAGGGCATCTATGGGAGAAACTCAGCCCAGCCTCATAGGAACAAAGGACACTGGCCTAGGAACCAACAAAGGATCTCTTGGACTCTCAAGTGAGTCACCCCCCTTCCTTTGGTCAGTGTGGACTGCTATGAGGTAATGCTCTCCTGACTCTGAAGTTGGGGTGGGGGGGGGAAGCCAAGAGGGAAGAAAGAACATGATAAAAGGGAGAGATGTTTGCCATGCTCTTCCTCTCTCTTCCACCTCCATTTACAGACATCACCACCAAGCGAATGAAGTGCTGATCAAAGGGAAGAGCCTGGTTGATTAATATCTTCATTAATGATCTGGAGGATGGCGTGGATTGCACCCTCAGCAAGTTTGCAGATGACACTAAACTGGGAAGAGCAGTAGATACGCTGGAGGGTAGGGATAAGATACAGAGGGAAGCAGAAAAATTAGAGGATTGGGCCAAAAGAAATCTGACGAGGTTCAACAAGGACAAGTGCAGAGTCCTGCACTTAGGTAGGAAGAATCCCATGCACCGCTACAGACTGGGGACCGAGTCGCTAGGCAACAGTTCTGCAGAAAAGGACCTAGGGGTTACAGTGGACGAAAAGCTGGATATGAGTCAACAGTGTGCCCTTCTTGCCAAGAAGGCTAATGGCATTTTGGGCTGTATAAGTAGGAGCATTGCCAGCAGATCGAGGGACGTGATCATTCCCCTCTATTCGGCATTGGTGAGGCCTCATCTGGAGTACTGTGTCCAGTTTTGGGACCCACACTATCAGAAGGATGTGGAAAAATTGGAAAGAGTCCGGGAAGGGCAACAAAAATGATTAGGGGGTTGGAGCACATGACTTATGAGGAGAGGCTGAGGGAACTGGGATTGTTTAGTCTGCGGAAGAGAAGAATGAGGGAGGATTTGATAGCTGCTTTCAACTACCTGAAAGGGGGTTCCAAAGAGGATGGATCAAGACTGTTCTCAGTGGTGCCAGATGCTAGAACAAAGAGTAATGGTCTCAAGTTGCAGTGGGGGAGGTTTAGGTTGGATATTAGGAAAAACTTTTTCACTCGGAGGGTGGTGAAGCACTGGAATGCGTTACCTAGGGAGGTGGTGGAATCTCCTTCCTTAGAGGTTTTTAAGGTCAGGCTTGACAAAGCCCTGGCTGGGATGATTTAGTTGGGGATCGGTCCTGCTTTGAGCAGGTGGTTGGACTAGATGACCTCCTGAGGTCCCTTCCAACCCTGATATTCTATGATTCTGTGAAAGGCAACCAGCCCACCTGTGGTAAGAAGCATCTAAGTTTGTAAGGGCACTGAAAGCGTTAAGATCATCTTAGAACGTGTTTTGCTTTTATTTCATTTGATCAAACCTGACTTATGCTTTGACTTATAATCACTTTAAATATATTTTTGCAGTTAATAAATATGTTTGTTTGTTCTACCTGATGCAGTGCATTTGGTTTGAAGAATGTCAAAGACTCCTCTTCAGATAAGAAGCCTGGTACATATCAATTGCTTTGTTAAATTGACAAACTTATATAAGCTTGCGGTATCCAGCAGGCATAACTGGACACTGCAAGACGGAGGTTCCTAGGGTTGTGTCTGAGACCAGAGATATTGGCTAGCGTCATTCGATTGCGCAATCCAAGGAGCAGCTTACATGCTAGAGGCTGTGTGTGACCAGCCCAGGAGTGGGGGTTCTCACATCAGAGCAGGGTAAGGCTGGCTCCCAGAGTCAAGGATTGGAGTGATCTAGCAGATCACTGGTCCAGATAACACCAGAGGGGAATGTCACACATACAGACAACGACTTGTTTACACTGGTCTATATACTATACACTGAAATGTAAATACAATATTTACATTTGTGTTGATTTTATAATTATACGGTAAAAATGAGAAAGTAAGCCATTTGTCAGTAATAGTGTGCTGTGACACTTCTGTATTTTTACATCTGATTTTGTAAGTACTTAATATTTAAGTAAAGTGAAACTTGGGGGTACACAAGACAAATCAGACACCTGAAAGGGGTACAGTAGTCTGGAAAGAAGTCCAGCTGTGACACACTGGGAAAAGGATAGACAAGTTACCAGAGAGGAATGGGTTTGGGTATGGAAAAGAGGACTAGCAACCTCAGTCTATAGCACAATGAAATGTTAGCTCAGTGGTTTGAGCTTTGGCCTGCTAAACCCAGGGTTGTGAGTTCAATCCTTGAGGGAGCCATTTAGGGATATGGGGCAAAAATTGGGGATTGGTCCTGCTTTGAGCAGGGGGTTGGACTAGATGACCTCCTGAGGTCCCTTCCAACCCTGATATTCTATGATTCTACTTCACCAGTAACATACACCAGTCAGGTTAAAAATATAGGGAGCTTAAACGGGGATAAGTGTTGGAGAAATTGTGCTCAAAGAGGAGATTTTATGCATATATGGTGAACATGTCCTGTCGCTAAAGTACTGGGATGCAATTTATCAGCAAATATCACAAATGGTTGGATATTTATTACCAAATGATCCTTTGGTAATCCTGGGGCTTTCTAGCAGAAATGGTCACCCAAAAGGAAATGAAGAATTAATCTTTCATTTGCTAGTAGCTGCTTAGCTACTGACATCCTCCCACTGGGAAATGAAAAAACAATCCAGCTTTAGAGGAATGGTTTTAAAAACTGGGAGGATCTTATGGAAAAAAGAACATATCAATTATGCACCCAGCAAAATAGACAGAGCAGTTAGATCCTTAGATACTTGTTTTTATTCAATATTCAGAAAAAGTACATTCTCCTGAGCACACCTGTCCAAGTTTTTGGAATTCTAACACTTGATTTACATGTCTGGTCTGTTAAATGTGTAATCAGAGATTTCACTCAGTTTAGTAAAATCACTAAAAACAGCTTGTCATAGGTGTAATGATGCTCACTCTGTAACAGTCTATTAAACAGAGATCTGATGAGCCTATTCCTGTACAATATCTCTTTAAACAAAAACTCAGTAATGATTGTTTTGTTTCTGACATTTACTTGGCTTGGATTTGTGAACCTCTTGGTACATCCTAAATGGGGCCGGAGGGGGTGAGGGGGCGGAGAAAGGTTCCCAGTCCCTGTTTTCATTTGATTGTTATAATTTTGCCCATTGCGGTTGGATTTTACATGGCCACTCTGTCTGCATATCTGAATCTGAATTATTTTGGAAAACTTCAGCCAAAATGGTACAGGGGCAGCCATTTCTGAGAGCAAGTCTAAGGGGAAATACATTGTTTTGCCCGTTAAAAAAAAATATGGCACCCTTTTCTTTGGACAACTCTAATACACCCATGCTTTACGACAAGGTCATGAAATGTGGCAGGGGTGTGGTCTCTGTCAGGCATGTGCCACATTTGGGCAAGGAGGCTAGGATTGCGAACCAGGGGAGAGGAGACTGGGAGCTAGTGAAGGAAATGGTGTGAGGGCCTGGGAGCCAATCGGACGGGGAAAACAGTAGAGATGGATGAGGATCTGGGGAAAAGAAGAGACTAAGACTGGCTGGACAAGGTGACTGGGACTAAGATCCACTGGGCAGGGGGTGAGGGAAGACAGATTGATAAGGTGCTGGGGTTTAGGGAGAGAACTGGAACCAGCAGGGTAAATAGATTGAGAAAAGGAGCCAGGAGTTGGGGGGTGGTGGTGGGAGGAGAGTATGAGATTGGATGAAGAGCCTTGAGACAGGGAGACAGAGACAGGAGACACAGATTGCACAAGGAGCCAAATGAGGCAGAGGTCATGTGTGTGGGAAGTATAGGATGATATAATTAAAGACTGTATCATAAAATACATACACACAAAGAGGCAAAATAACATTGTATGGGCAACCTTCATTCAGACACTTCCTAAGTTTTGAGTGCTTAACTTTGAAAACTTAATAATTGTATAGTGTTTATCACAAATAAAATTCACAGTATTGTATTCAGTCCCTAACTTTCCTCTACACTTTTCCATCCTCTTCCTCAAAGTGCACTGTGGAACTACTAGTGTGTGGCACCAGCATGCAAACACTTAGTGCGTGGCGCACCAGTGTGGGGTAGTTTGAAATCCCAGCTTGCCATGCACTAAGTGGCCTGTAGACAAGCCCACAGTGAGGCTGGGTTCTGTATACCACCACTCTCTGAAGACTGTGGATATCAAAGGGACTACATGTGCAGTGAGGTGCTCCGTGGTAGGAGTACATGGATCAGAACATGGTCCTGAGGAGCAAATACAGCCCACAGACACAGACAGCCCCTGGCAGCAGAAACAATGAGGTTCTGCTTGTCCAGGGGACGGGAAACTGTATTCAGGAGTGCATGGTCCTGCTCTAGAGGAGGCAGGCTTACTGCCCAGCAATGAGAAAGCAATGGGCAGAGTTCATGATGCACCATGGTGGGATTGCTTGTCCTTCCTCCCCATAAAGAGTATGCACTAGGGACATGCATGACCGCATCCGTCTGACTTTCTGTACCTTGGGGGGAGTGTTCTGTAACCACCATATTTCTCATTTTTATATAACCATGTTCTTCTGTATAAAGCATGCCTTGAAAGGTATCAGGGGAAAGGGTATGATCTGCTGAAAGTCATCTCTCTATCCATAGATGTACAGCATTAATGCATATGAAGTTATGAGAATTGTGTTGTATGATTGTCACTAAAACATGCTGTAAGTTGGGGAATTCGCCAGATATTAGCTCCCCAGAGGCAACAGCAAGGAAAGTAACCAATGCCTGAGCGGGGTGTCAAACAACCATCAACAGCCATTGTCCAGCAAGGGAGCTACAATTCAGTGACTCACCTGCATGAGGCCACACCAGGGGAATTGCTCAACCTTGCCAAGAGACTCAGCAATGCCCCCCGAGACATGCCTGGACTTGTGTTACCCAAGCACTTGGGACTGAGAGTATAAAACAGAACACAGGGGCCCCGTGCTGGGCCTTTCTCCTGCCCTCACCTATGCTGCAAGCAATCGAGACACTCAGAAGAAGACTGAAGACTCCAACAGCGGAGGCTGGCCTAGGTTTCAAGAGTGAAATTTGTATATTAAGGACTGCAATACCCAGTGGGGCGAGAAAAACTGATTAATCTAGATGTTGCTCAGTGTAATAGGGTAGAGAGTTTAGATTGCTTGCTTATATTTTATTTTGGTAACTAACTCTGACTTTTTGCCTAACACTTAGAATCTATCTCTTGTAGTTGATAAATTTGTTTAATTGTTTATCTTTACCAGTGAGTTTGTATGAAGTGTGTGGCAAAACTGCTCAGGTTTGCAAAGCCTGGTTGTAACGGGGCGGGACTCACCACCACAGCACCTCCTACTGGCCGTCCTGAGATTAGCTCTCATTTCACCAGAGTGCCTCCGTCTAGTGCTGTCTTGCCTGTCATCACTCTCGCCTCCTCTAAGACCCATGTCGCTCCCCAGACTGTGGTGTACTCTGTTTTCTCCCCACTTCCAGGGGAACCGGCTGCCTCTAGTCCATCTACTTGCCACTGTGGCCTACTGCAGCCTTTGTTCTAGTCCCTCACCTCAAAGGGTAAACTGTAGTCCGAATACTGGCCACCCCCTCTGTGGCAAGTGGGGGAAAAGGATGGGGGGCATAGCTGGCGGCCACGTGCTGCTGCTCCTCCAACTCCCACAGCTCTATTTCCCAGGGCCACTTGCCCATAGTCCTAACCCCCTTCCCAGTTCTTTGTATCAGGGGCTTCAGTCTGGCGGTCTTCAGGCTGGAGCTCCCTATTGCTCCCCTGACCTTGCCCAGCATTGCTCTAGCTAAGGATTCCAAGGCAGCCAGTCCTTTTCCTTTGCACTTCAAGGACAGACTATCCCTGCTTTGTTGAGCAGCCCTTCTTATGTGGCCCTCCCTGTTCCTGATTGGCTGCTCCAACAAGCCTTCTCCTGACTGGCTCTCTACAAGCCCTCCTCCCATTGATTGGGTTTTGCACCACTTCCCTGTGGGCTGCTTTAACCCTCCATCTACCTGTGTGGGGCAGCTGCCCTACCACATTAGTATATATCTGTTTTCCATTGATGAACTGGTGAACCAATTAATACATTTGCACTGCCCATCTTGAGCAGTGCAAGATGGTATATTCCTGAGGTTTAGTGCTGGGACCTGAGGTGGGATTTGGCTGATGCCTTTCCCTGTGTGATTCATGAGTGGTTCTGGGAGCATTCATGCAATATAGCTAGGTGTGGGGCTCCACATGTGGTTGTGCTGAGTGCTAACAACATCTGGAGGGGTTGCTCCTGGTCACTAACAAGGCATTGTGAGAGACAGCCCAGGCTGGAGAGAGTTAAGGGGGCACAGAAGTCCCACGATCCCAGGCTGCACCCCGGGATCCCGTCGCACAGCCATAAGGCTAAAGCAGCTTCCACTCTTAAGTCTGGATAAAAGCACTACTTTCTGGTTCCCCAGTGATGGTGCTGAGAGTGCAGCTTTCTCAGGCTGTATGCGGACTTCCTGAAGTTACCAGTAGGCCCTATAGCTATCCTGGTTGGAAGTTTTCTTGCAGAGTGCTCCTCCAAAAAGATCTAGTGGGGCTTGATCCTATGTCCAGTGGAGTCAATGGGAGTCTTCCCATAAAGCCAGATAACTCTGGTAGAGGAGAAAAACAGTCTCTCATGTTTTCTTTACCCAGGGATGTACTGATTGCTGCTCATTTTTCCTGTTTTTTAACCGCTAACTCAGATCAGGATATCTGAAAGAGCCTAGAGAGCCTGTTGCCCTCAGATCTCTTGTCCTGAGTCTCTCCAACTGATTTAGTCTGTCTCGTACTAATAGCCCGAATGTGGCAGTGAAGGTCCCTCCATATTTTATGCCTGTGAATAGGAAGCTTGCTGTCTCATGTTGATCTGCAGCAATTTTGCCAAATTCTGAGCCGCCTTCTCTGTCTGGGAACCAGGAAATTATGCAAGGGATAGGGTGGAAGCTGCACTGCGCAATGGGTACCCCTGGGAGGCACTGTGCCTCAGACACCCTTCCAAGGCACAGTTCTTCCCTTCCGCTAAACTTTTCCATATGGAGTAAGTTACTGCAGCCTTTGGCTGGATGCAGATGGAGAGCTGTTCTGAAATTTTGCACATGAAAAGTTGTTTGTTTTTTCAAAAGAAAATTGAAACTTGCATGGAGCTCAGCTAGTTTGCACCAACTAAGAATCTGGCCCATTGCTTTCACCTTTGCCTTTACTTCAGGGCAACATGTATGCAATATCCTCAGCACACTTTAGCTTTATAGACTTGATCAGCTCCCCTTGCACTAGGGATCAGTTTGCGAGTATATGAGGTTCTGTTTAATGGATCTCAGGGAAAACCCAGCCGCTCTGACTCAGGTTCCACTCCCGTTGTATCACTTTTTACCTTTATATTCACTGAAACTTTATCTACATTTTTTTAAAAAAGGTGAAAATTAAAACACAAGCAAAGTCCCTGCTTCTCCATTTCTGATCACTACGTACTACAGATTTCTTTTATGACACAGGATAAAACCAACTAGTTTGCACTGGAGATTTGTAGCATCCTACAGCAAAACTGCATATGGTGCAGAAAAATTCTTGGCTAGGTTGTATTTCAGACTGCAGTTTAAATGTATTTGGTTCAGAATATAAAGTCTTCAGATTACCGTAGTGGGTTGCTTCTTGCTACAGTATATTTGTTAGCGTGCAGTGGTTGGGCCATTTGGCTCACTATGGTTGTGCAAAGGGGTAGTAATGCTGGCTGGAACAGCCCGCTGAGGACTTCCAAGGCTCAGGGGAAGCCCAGAATGACACAGAGCTAGTCAAATGTCACCTCTCACAGCTCCCAGTGTACGAGGCATGCCAGGGTGTGGCTGCAGTGTTGGCATTCCCCAGCTGATGCAACGAGCTCTTGAAGGACATTGCGGCCAGGTGTAATATGCAGCAGTGTCCTTCACTGAAAGGAGCCTGGGTGGGCCTGAGGAATCTTCTTGCATATTTTAAGTGAGGCTCTGTCAAAAACTACACTGAGCTGGGCAATGAGTAGCCTTTCTAGAAATATACTCAACTGACCCTAGTTCCACCAGCAGACTATTCTCATTCTGCTGATCTCCATTCACACGACCATTCCATGTTGTTTCCTACATGGGATCTTATATTCCCTTCAGATACTGGTACCTCAAAGGTTCCCATATCAGCAGATGGTCCCTATTCATCCACTCACTGTCTTCTGATGCAGTAGCACTGCTTACTTGCTACTGTAGTTTCACTGATGTGATTATTTGAGACCTAGTATCATTATGCTAGTAAAGATCGTCAAAGCTTGTGCATATTCTCAACCTTGGTCACTTCTTCATGCATTTACATCAACACTCTGCAGAGCTGTACTTGGTTACCAACCCCTGGAGCCTATATATGTGAAATAATCCTTTTTTTGGAGCGTTTTTGGCCTTCAGTCTGCTGAGACCATACAAGCAGAACAAAAATGAGCCATTGAGAAGGAAGTTCCTCTTTTTTTGTATTGGTTACCTTGCTGACCCTTAAAGAGCCAGAATCCCATGGCCATGCCAATGCAGAGGTCAACACATAAACAGTGTTTGAAATACAGTATACTGGTGACATTGTTTTCCTACGTTCAACACTCTGCCCTGTTCTGGGTGTTACACAAGAACATGAGAATGGCCATGCTGGATCAGATCAATGGTCCATCTAGCCCAGCTTGTATCCTGCTTGAATACTGAGCTACATTTTCAAGTGTTCATGAACTCATGATGGGTGTGATCCTGGCAGCCCAGGTGCCAAGTGTGACTCTATGTTTAGCCTGTTATGGTGCCTGAGGAGTTTACACTTGATGATTGGTTGGTGAATCATCTACGTATAGATCTCACAGCCAATTTGGAGTTTGTGCCCTGGTTCCTAACAGTCTGCCCTGTGGTTGGTACTCACACTCTTGAGTCACGGCAGGCAGAATTACAATAGGCTCTGGTGAAAATTTGGCCTCTATTTAGGTATCTAAATGGGAAATGCCAGCTGTTGAGGAGTTTTGAGAATGTGGTCCATTCTTTTCACTTCTAAGGCACCACTAGTCACCTCTCTCCTCTCCTCGTTGCCCATAGAACTGGTAAAAAAAAGGCCAATTATTTTTGCCAGACAACTTAAAATTTCAATCTAAAAATACAGGAAAAGTTGTGAGGGGAGGGGTGTTGACAAGAACAAAATGAAGAATCATTCCGTTTTGAAAACGTTTTTTAGTAAAAGTGAGTTTTGGGGTTTTTGTTGTTTTTTTTTAATAAATAAAATCAAACTTTTTTCCCATGTGGGGAAAAGGACTTTTTTCTTTTAATATTGGCAATGCCTCACCCTCAACCCCCATCAAAAAGTGATCATCTTTCCTTGTCCCCTCATTCCCGCAAGAGAAACACAACATTAATAAAGTAAAATGTCATGCCCTGAAGCAATGCCCATCACTTATTGCAGCCTTTTCCTCTTCTCCATTTCCTTCCTCTTGTCTGTCTCTCATTTCCCTGTTTCATTCTTATGTCCACACCACTTTCTCCCCCCATCCCTCTTTCTGTTTTTTTCTCTCTCCCAATGTCTTCTCTCCTCCTTGTCGTCTGGCTAGAATCATAGAATCATAGAATATCAGGATTGGAAGGGACCTCAGGAAGTCATCTAGTGCAACCCCCTGCTCAAGGCAGGACCAATACCCAACTAAATCATCCCAGCCAGAGCTTTGTCAAGCCTGACTTTAAAAACCTCTAAGGAAGGAGATTCCACCACCTCCCTAGGTAACTCATTCTAGTGCTTCACCACCTTCCTAGTGAAAAAGTTTTTCCTAATATCCAACCTAAACCTCCCCCACTGTAACTTGAGACCATTATTCCTTGTTCTGTCATCTGGTACCACTGGGAACAGTCTAGATCCATCCTCTAATCCATGTCTCACTCAACTCTTTCTCTGATCTCTGGCCAAAGCTATCCCAAACTCTTTTCCTGGACTCATCACCCCAATTTCTATCGTCCCACTTTCCATACTCCCTTTCCATCACCCCTTAGCTCACCATATCTCTTCCCTCACTTCTCAATCCTACCATCTTTCTTTCACAGTTAACTATTTTCTACCCTTCTGTCTCTGCAGCCTTCCAACCCCTGCGTATGGTGGGGGAGGAATGAGAGTCTAATGATCACCCTTCAGTGTGCCTATTCCATCTGAGTATTATGCTTTACTGCCACTTGTTCCAGAGTAGGTGTCTTCTGTGAATGCTCTCTGGCTTCTGGGAATGGGGTGTGCCGGCAGGTTATTGGACCTACCTGCTATAAGAATCTTTGCTATGGCTCTAATATTCACTCAATTTAAATAATTATATGAAAAGAGAAGCCCTTTATTTCTCTCTAGGGGCAGATGTCTGACCTCCCCATTTGCAGATGCCATTTCCCCCTGCAGTTCTGTACCCTCGTAATGAATTGCACAGGCAAATGCAAGGACCTGCATTTCTAACTACAGCATTTGCCCCGACAATTGGAGGCCAGGGCTCAGTTATACACCCACAATTCAACTGCAGTTGCACTTGCAACAGGACAAGTTGGTACCCCTTTCTAAAAATGTTGCTCTGATTCTTCATTACTTTGCTATTCCTAATAGAAATAAACTCCCGATCAAGTATGCTAGCACTTCCCTGGCTAAGTTAACAGCCCTAGGCTCTGCCTCAGGGCCTCTCTCACTAGCAGCTAGTCATTAACTACAAGGAAATGCCATCCCCCATTTGTTGTTATTGTTTAAAGCCTGTGTGGAATACAAGTTATTTCTCTAGTCACACAGTTAAATATGGAGAGCTCTTTCCTTCGTACTCCCTCCTGGATACACAGGGCCAGATTTGTAAAGGTATTTAGGTTCCGAAAGATGCATATAGGCACTTACTGAGGTTTCAAAAGGTGTTAGGGCCCAGATCCTCAAAGTCATTTTGATTCTTAACTCCCACTGAAATGAAGGGTAAATAGATGGGAGCTAGGCATCAAAATACCTTTGGGTCTGGGCACGGACACTTTTGAAAATCCCACATGACATTTCTCGATGTCTTTAGATGACTAAGTATGTAGGCCTCAGATCTCAATCCTGCAAGGTGCTGAGCACTCCAGTCCTGATCCAGCCAAGTGCTTACGTACATGCTTACCTCACAGCACATGAGTAGTCCCCACTGACGTCCAGAGCCAGGTTTTGGCCCTAATCAGCTATTACGCATAGCTTCCACCAACACTCATTGATTTCCCCCCCCCCCACTCCTTTATTTAAAAAAAAAAATAAAAACCAGAAACGATTGTTGAGAAGATGATGGTGATGTAAAGTTCTGAACAACACAAGAGTGTAAAACCAGTGTGCAAAGCGCTTTTGAAGTTAGTCAAGCTCAGTTCTAGAACGGCAAGCTACTGGAAATGAACTGGCTGGGCACGCCCCTAGACATCTGTGAATGGCCAGACACTTCAGCGCATCACCTTGCAGGGTGAGTGGGCAAAGACAGCCCTTGCGAATGAGCTAGGGGAGTGTTTTCCCGGGGCCTCAGTGGCAGCTGGAAGCAAGGAGGGTACAGAGGACATTAATGATCCTTATGGGATCCTGAAAGTATCCAGAACATTGCGTTCCAGTCAGGGGGTATAGTGGCCCTTTAAGGAAAGAGGAATGGGGGGTCCAGTCTACCCTGTTCCAAGTAGCCCCTCACTTTACAAAAACCCTGCAGACATCAAGGGCAGACATGGAGAGCGAGCAAGTGGCCTCTGGGTAAAATGCAGTCTTGGTGAGAAGAGATGACTGCCTCTTTAAGGGCCTGTGGCCAGGAACCTTGTAGTGAAAGGTGGAACAATTCTCCCCATGCGCCCAGTCAGCGCCCTGACCAATCAGAACAAAACTCCGGGGGCAGAGCAGCATATAAGGCTCCCTGTAGTGGGTAGGAAGAGACAGCTCTGCTGTAAACCTGCCTTCTCCCTGGCTGAGAACGGGGGATCCAGGTTCTGTTCCCCAGCAATGTTCACTGAGCACCCCTGCGTGATACTCTCGCTTCCTGACTGTATCTGGCAATTTAAACCCTGACATCGTTACTCAGTCCAAACTTGCTTTGCCCTGAGATATGTAGTATTCTTCAAAAGGAAGGGCGTGGGAAGCACATTCCTCTCCATAAATCCAGCCTGCAAGATCCCAGGGAGACATTATGAATGTAGACTGTAGCAAATTGTTTCCAATAATTCACCTCTAATATGACTTATTGTTAACAGCCGAGGAGTTATCCTAATGCCATCTGTAGTCTGAGCACTGTAGAGCTACATCTCTTAATTCCCAAAAGTTTCTTTATGATTGTGTTTGCATTCAAAGCTGAAAGAGGGACACATCCTTCCTTTTCTTTTCTTTGTTTCCCTTCCAAAATGTGAAAACACAGGGGACATAATGTGAGCATTTATCTCCCCCCATGTAGGCACACACTCCGTTCTTTCACTAAATAGCTTGCAGTACAGCAATCAAACATCTGGCTCAATTGTATTTTCCCCTTTGTAAAAGAGCTTATTAAAAGCATATATTAATACTCATTGCCAATTTTTTCTTATCTTGTCCTCTTCCTTCCAAGGGGACAAGATCCCCCCTTCTTCGTATTCATAAAAGGCTTTCTTGGTTTGACAACTTTGCTGAAGACAATGATGCTACTTGTGTATTGGGTTAGGGAGAATATAACAGCAAAAAGTAACATACTGGGCAACTTTGAAGATCCGACTCTTAAACACAAACAGTTTGATGTATAGCAAGAGCATATGGTATATGGCTTGCGGGTCAAATGGGACCTATGGCTCGTGACTACCTTATCTTTGGTAACTTCCAATCAACTGCAGATGAGGCCAAACAAGAGTTGTGCTCTATGAAAACATCAAGGAGGACACATTTGAGAGGGCACTGATGTCAATGGGAATACTCATGTGCTCAGAGTTAAGCATGAGCTTAAATGCTTTGCAACATGAAGGCCTATGGACCAATCATGAGTTGAGGCTGCTCCGTATTTCTAAAGATCAGGCCCTAGTTCTTAATTTTTAAGGAATTGTAAGTTTTTATATAAACCTTGGAATGGCTCTCTGGCATCTGGCAACATCTCCTTGGAGGTGGACAGCCTGAATATTCCTGATGCACGATCTCTACAGGCCCATCTGCAATGGGAAATGCACCCAGCACAACCGATTCTATCTGACACCATTGCAAAGTACACCCACAAAAGGAGACCTAGTGATGCAGGAGGATATCAGGTCCACAGAGGAGAGTAGCAATGGCACATTGTAAGATGGTTCCCAGCTTTGTGGCACTTCTGGCCACAACTGCTTTATCCAAGAAACATCTTTTGCACTAGTGGCAGGAAGGGGATGGACCCCCAGAATCAGGTTAGAGGCCAAGCTAGAACAAGTTTTCAATAAAATTTTCCAGTACTCAGTAGCTGAACTCAAAGAGAAACCGTAGGATACAAATGTTGGTGGTTTTTTGTTTTTGTTTTTTGTTTTTTTCCTAATGACATGTATCATGAAATGGCTGACAGCCCCACTGACCAGCCTCACATCGCTGTAACTCTGAGAAGTTGACCAATAATAAAATCACAAGTAAGTACTGCTTACAAATGCTTATGCTGGATCATCCAGAGGGCTCCACCTTCACCAGGGCTCTCTGCACCTCATCTCTGTTTTGGCCCATAATCCCTGTACATGGATAAACTTTACTATTCTCTACTGAATGGGAACAATGTAACATATTGCATGCCATAAAAGCTACTGCATCCTGTGTATTATACAAAGGCTTTCTCCATGTACATGTAATGTCCTGAATCTTTCCACCCATCTTTCCCTCTGGGTGTTTATAGTGTGCCAATACCATGATATCTGAATATCAATGTGACCCTAGATGGGTTGCCGACAGAGAGCAAACCCCAGATCTCTGGATCTATAAGTGTGAGCCTCTAATGCCAGGGATAAAAGAACAGATCCATGAGGACAAAGGCAGTAGAAGATTGATAAACCACTATCCGTAGCTGTAGCTCACGAAAGCTTATGCTCAAATAATTTTTTTAGTCTCTAAGGTGCCACAAGTCCTCCTTTTCTTTTTATCCATAGTCTAGCACCCAACGGGGACAAGGCACCACACTGTTGTTGCGTGGATCTTGTATGATTCAGGTAAGTAGCAGCTTCTATGCAGGTCAGCATGTACCAATGCAGCTGAAGTCCTGATATCTATAAGCATATGACATGGCCACCCTGGCCATGGTATCTGTGACCTACCTTGGTGTGTACAATGCAGAGAATGGAGGACTCTGCAAAAAGGGACACTTGCAGAGGTCTTAAGAATGTTGCAAGCTACCACACCACCAAAGAGCAATAGGTCACAGTGTCTTCATGAAGGTGACGATGTAGCATTAAAATCATCCAATAATTTCCCTTGTTGCAGATGAGGCATGAGACCCTAGCAAGCAGGCATGTACAGGTACATTTTCTGAAACAAAATATTTTCATCCCAGATAAACACCTGCACCCTCATTTGCTACTTTGAGGATTCCATTGGAGGTATCTTTTCTCAGCCACATTCCCCAGCATGCCGCTTTGCCAGGGGCAAATATATGTATCTACCATACTTTGACACTTCTTTCTGGAAATGTGCTGCAGGAACAAACACAGCTATTAGCCTGTTGTTGGGTCCTCACCACCCAATATATAGATGTTAAAATCCAATGTGCAGTCCAGATGAGTTAAGGTTATTCTGGGAACCTTAACTTTTCTGTTGCCTAAATTTTGCATGATTAAAGTTGTAACCATAATGTCACATTAACTTAGATTTTTAATTAATCTGTTACACTTTAGACTCTACTGATTTCACCAAATAGGAATATTCTATCACACGTTCTTAGTGCTACTGTGAGCAATTTAAGTTCCCGACTTATAAACAGCAGAAAGGACAGTTGGGACTCTAATATTGGCTGAACTTTTCAAGAAGAAGCCAGCCTGGTGAAAATGTTTTCCAAGTAATTCTGCCAAATTAAGTAATATAGTAATAGTACCATGATGGGCACATAAAATGCCATCTGCCCATTTAAAACGCTTAGAAAGGTGTTTATGGGGCAAGTGACTTCTAAAGCAAAAATTCTGATTGGAAAGAAAATTAACCCGTTTCTGCTACAGACACAGGAGCGGCAGGCTGATGCAGTCTTGTGAATGCTGGCGAATATATTCTCAGCAGTCCAGTGTTCATAGCTTCCCTTCTCCCCCTGCGACTTCGTTGGCTCTGTTTTACAGTGCAATGGTGTTCTGGGTGGAAGTCCATGTTGCACAGCATTTCCTCTCTCTGGCCTCAATTCAGGAAAGCATTTTAATACGTGCTTAGCTTTAAGCATACGCTTAGATCCCTTTTGGAAGTCAGTGGGTCTTAAGCAAGAGTTTAAAGATGAGAAGTGTTTTCCTGAATTGGAGTCTTTTTGCTGTCTTTCTCCTCCCGCCTGTTGTCTCTCTTGCTGGTTCAGAATATCAGCTCCTCAGGGCAGGGCCGAGCTCTCACGATGTGTATTTATAGCACCTAGCACGGTGGAACTCAGAGGTGACTGGGCACTATCGTAGCAAAGCCGCATTATTATAAAGTAAAGAAATTAGGTTAGTAGTAGTCGTCGTAATAATAATCTTAAGAACAAAGTACTTTTGGTGCTACATCTCCAAAGTGTCAGAAGGTGGCAGTGGTTCAAAACATTACTCTGGTTTGGCTAGAGAGTGATTTGTTTGACTTCATCAATAATGTATTGGGTTTTTCATAAAGGTCAGGAGCGGTACCCTGCTGTGAAGGTGGAAAACTTGAGAGTTGGAATATAAGCAGTAACCCACATTATACTGCAATTTTATACAAAATCTGGTGACCTCGTTGTTGTTGCTCTCACAGGAGGAGGAGTCTGGCTTGGTTCCCCCCCACACCCCCCCAGCTATTTTATGTACAATATTGGCTCACTCATTTCACTCTGGACTCCAATTAAACGGGACACCAAGGACCAGATTTTCACAATCATCAATAGATAAATAGGGTGTCCAGAGTGGCCTATAAACTCAGCAACGTTAGGAAATACTTTTTTCTGACTTAGCTAATTATTCTTCAGAATTGTATCTAATATCTTCAGTATATGTACCCAGGTTCTCTCCTCCAACTTTGCCGGCTGTCGTCCTCTGCTTTCCCCAGACAAATATATCCCATACACCGGTTTTTATTTGTTTATTGTATTTCTATTTAAAGAACATCCAGCTCTTGTCTCACGTTTGAGCTCCACTATTTCAGTTTCTGCTATCCAGGAGCAATGAGAGAAAGCAGAATCTTTTCGGCAGGCTTTCCCTTTAAACACTCAAGGATGTGGAACAATAGATAGAGCTTAGTGAATATCTTCATCAACAAGTCCATCTCTGACTTGCGGCACTCTCTAAGCCATCTGGACCTATTATCCAAATTGCATACATGAAAACCAATGGATGCGAGGAGGGCTTGGCTCCACATTCCTGATTTTAATGTGCGGTCTGGGCAGACTACACCATGGTAGTGCTGTAACTGAATACAATAAATTGGAGCAAAACAGAATGAAAACAACCATTTCACAGTGGAGACTTGAATTTATTCAACAGGCAGCTCTGCAAAGGATCCAAAAGAAGCAAGTGATGACAGAGGAATTTCGTCTAAGGAGTCTTATGCATGTTCATTATTTAAGCACTTTTAACATGCTTCCCTTCAGTGACTGTGGAAGAGATTTTCTGCGATGGGAGGTAAGAGCACTCGTCCAACACGAGTGTTCCTAAATCCCTTACCCTTCTGAAAATCCTTTCCCCTCACACATTAATAGAGTAAGACATGAGATAGGAAAGGGGTCTATTTATTGTTTATTGACACCACTTATTACAGCAAAATGCTGGTGCCAAAATAAGTAAAAAGAATGTAAAATAAATGATCCAACTACTGGAGATGTATACAACTAGGCTGGAATAAGAACTGGAATATTACACGATGGCAGAGTTTCCCAAACTGTGGGTCGGGACCCCCAGGGCTGGCATTTAGACTTGTTGGGGGCTGAAGCTGAAGCCTGCGCCCAACCGCCTGGGGACGAAAACAAATCCCATGGGCTTCAGCCCTGGGCAGCAGGGCTCAGGTTACATGTCCCCTGCCAAGGGATGGAGCCCTTCGGTTTTGGCTTTGGCCACCCAACCTGGGGTACTGGGCCTTGGGCTTTGGGTCCTCCCTCCTGGTGGCAAGCTCAGGCTTCGGTCCCCACTCCTGGGGTCATGTAGTGATTGTTGTTGTCAGAAGGGGGCCGCAATGCAATGAAGTTTGAGAACCCCTGCATGGTGGGAACCAGCTCTACTCTGCAATGGCCATCTAGTGAATAAAATCATGAATAGTGTGGAGAAAGTGAATAAGGAAGTGTTATTTACCCCTGCACATAACACAAGAATGAGGGGTCACCCAATGAAATAGGCGGCAGGTTTAAAACAAACAAAAGGAAGTATTTCTTCACACAATGCACAGTCAACCTGTGGAACGCATTTCTGGGGTTGTTGTGAAGGCCAAAACCATAACGAGGTTCAAAAAAGAACGAGCTAAGTTCATGGAGGACACGTTCATCAATGGCTATTAGCCAATATGGTCAGGGTTGCAACCCCATGCTTTAGGTGTCCCTAGCCTCTGACTGCCAGAAGCTGGGACTGGACGACCATGGATGGTTTGTCAGATAAATCGTCCTGCTCTGTTCATTCCCTCTGAAGCATCTGGCACCTGTCAGAAGACAGGATATTGGGCCAGATGGTCCATTGGTCTGACCCAGTATGGACATTCTTATGTTCCTAAAATATAGGTTGATCCACCTACATCACTCTGGGCTATGAAAAATTCACAATCCTGAGCACTGTAGCTATGCTGACCTGGCCCCCACTGCAAATGCAGCTACATCAACAGAAGAATGCTTCCACTGACCTAGCTACCATCGTTTGGCTACATGGTGTTCATACACTGACAGAAGAACCCCTTGCTGAGCACACGCTGCTGGGTTATGCCAGCTTAGCTAAGGCACCGTAGCTATGCCCCAACAGTGCCCATAGAATAGACATGGCCTCAGTCGCCACAGTATGGTAGCACAGAATCTGTAACGTACATGTGCCTTTGGGCCTATAATACTCCAGATGTGTTATACATTGTAAAGTTTACATATACTTTGTTCAAATTTGTGACTGGAAAAAATATCCCATTCTATCCTTAAATACTTTTCATCAACACCGATACGAAAAGAAATACAAAACATACGGTCTGGTCATTAGGTTCCTTTAGATTACCCTGACAGCACAATATAAAGGGGTTTTAGAGTGAGTAGGAATAGACACATAGACGCTAAGTCCAGAAAGAACCACTGTGATCTAGTCTGACCTCCTTCAAAACACAGGCCAGAGACCTCCACTGAAATAATTCCCGTTTGAACTAGAGCAGATCTTTAGAAAAATACATCAAATCTTGATAGAAAAACGGCCAGTGGAGAATCCGCCACAACCCTTGGCCAGTTGTTCGAATGGTTATTTAACCTCAGTGTCACATCAGTCCCATTATATTAAAACAAAACAAAAACAAACCCCAACATCCCAGAACACGTATTGGCAAGAGTTCGGACATTCTCAGCAAATGCTCTCCCTGAACATTTCTTTTCATCCATCCATACCTACGTTATAAATATCAGTTCACAGGGCTGGTTCTCTGCAGTGGCTGGAGTCAGACATTGTTTGGTGAAAACAACTGCATGATTCTATATTTGGCAGAGGCAGAGAAGTGGGATTGACAATTGATTTCACATCCTTTCAGGGACATCACCATTTTGTTTCTTCATGAAATCTGGAGATCCTCACTATTTTTCCACAGATCGGCTTGTGAATGTTATTGCCCACATGAAACATCATGAGTTTGCAATTGTGTCTGTACAAAATTGCATGTGGACATTCTGTGGCATCAATCATTGCCTTCTAACCTAATAATATTGGAGTGTGTGTGTGTGTGTGTGTGTGTGTGTGTGTTGTGTATTATGTCCAACAAATTCAATGATATGCTTTGAAATACAGGCTAAATGAAAGGGGAGCTTTAAAGTGAATATAATATTCAAACGCAGTGTCCCTACTGCTTAATTTTAAAAATATGTCATCCAGAGAAAGCAATTATTAGTGAAGAGAGGAGTCATTCAAACAGGCAGTTAATTTGCATGCATGCAGAAGAAACTGGAAGTCTGGGTCACTTCGCCTTCAGACTGATGTGTTGAATCACAGCACGCAGAGCCAGAACACATCTCCTTGGCTTCACTTGGCTGGGGCAGCTATCTCTACAAACATCTGATGAGTGCCTCTGAGTGTGGAGTGCCGCTGAACCGAGCTCAAGAGGTAAAATTCCTCCCTAAACAATCTGGTTGGCAAGCGAGGGCTCCCCGTACTGTACTCCAGCAAGTGATGCCACGGCCCTGCCCTCCAATCCCAGTGTGCAGGCTGGGGCAGAGAAGGTGAGTCATGGAAGGCCGTGCACCCAAAGGGAAGTGAAGATGGAGGCAACATAGGGACTTCCCTAACACAACCGCTGCAATTTGGCCTGGCTTTTCCATGGAGACTGAAACCCTTCATGCCATCTACTGCTCCGCACATCCATCTAAGCGCCTGACATGAGCCAACCCTAAATGAACGGATCTTTATTTAGCTGTTTATGGGGCACTCATTACTTATGTAATGAAACATCCCAGTAAAATAAAGCAGCCATTCAAAATCCCCCTGAAAACAAACCATAATGAAGATCGCCTTTGAATTCCCCCAATTTGCTTGTGGCGTCAGCACAATGGGAGAGAATAATTGCAGTTATTAAAAGAAATTGCCACAGGCAAAATATGACCCATTTTATAACACAAAGCCATGCAAAGAGAAAAGGGAAAAAAAGAGAGCCACCCAGTGAGACTTCCCCCCTCCACACACGTTCCCCCCACCCTTTTATTCTTAGTAATGAGAGACTTCCCCTGTCTCTTTTCTCAAGCACTGCTGTTGAGGTGAGAAAGCAAAGCTTTTGCCATCAGCATAGTCAGAGTGCGTAATCTGCATTTGGCACAGCTTTCTCTAGCGAATCAACAGGAAAGCGTTTTTTTCCTCTCAGCTTGCCTCGAGCAGACGCAAAACTGCCCCTCCTTATGTATTGGAAAGAGAAGTCACTCTTGCTTACGGCCCAGATTTTTAAAGGTATTTAGGCATTGCAATACCTATGTGTCATTTTCTAAAGGGATTTAGGCACTGAGGCGCCAACAGCTCATTTACAGCCAATGTATTTCAGGCTCCTAAAGATGAAGACAGGTGCCTAGCGGCTTTTGCCTAACTTATATTGAAATTAATGAGACGTGGGCACCTAATCTGCTTAAATGCTTTTGAAAATCCCACTAGATGCCTATTTACTTGTGTAAGTGTCTAAATACATTTGAAAATCTAGCCTTGAGAAGCCTGAGAAATCATACTCAGAATCTAAATTTAAGCTGGGATTTCTCAAAAGGAGCCCAAAGGAATTAAGAGTCGAATTGTGAGGGGAGGGGGGGACTTTTTAATTCACTGCCCGAACTGAAACATTGAAATAATTTTATTTTCAAAGTCAAAAAAGGCTCATTCCTTTGTGTGTTGTGTCATTACAGGGGTTTTGAAAATGTTTATTTAAAAAAAAAAAAAGACCGAGGGAAAATTCTGAAACAAAATAGCCTTCTGAAATGAAAAGTCAGACAGTTTGAGTTGGCATATCCAAAATGAAACAATTTCAACCATTCCAAAAAATAACGTACAAATACTATTTTTATTTGACCAAACCAATTGACTGAATTTAACCTAAATTTCTTAATTGTTTCAGTCAACCTGCATCTGCATTTTTTGGTGAAAAAAGGTTTTGCACACAAAAAACAAACCACTGACCAGCTCTAATTAGGAGCCCAAAGTCCATTGAAACTCAGTAGTTAACTGCTAATTCCTTTAAACTCCTTTGAAGACCCCAAATTAAACACACAAAGAAAATGGCTTTGTACCAGCCACATCAATGTCACCGTTATGGAATAGCTGAACATGAGGGTTCTGTACCACTAAATATGAACAAAGTGGAATTGGCTTCTTTCTTTCCTAGAAAAACAAAACAAAGGATTGGTGCAATTAGAGGGTGTGCATCAGTGAAGAGTGTGTAAGTAGCAGTATATTCTCCCAAGTCTGCATAAATGGAATAGATCAGATGGAATCAGTCAGAACCGGCTGAGTTCCTGATGGAATTAATGACAGCACTCACCGGTTTCAGCTAGTTTCTGTACCCCACATTGGCCTGCCTGTTGGAATGAGATGTATTCTGCTGGCATGAAGGTTTCTTCCTCAGACTACTTTCTACTATAGAAAAGGAAGAGGAACTGTGATAATGTCTGAGATGCTGTTTAAATTCATTTTACGCTACAGGGCCAAGCCAAGACAACACAAATCTCAGCTGACTGTTTACAGGACACCATTTCTTGGCACAAATGATTGCCAGGCACCAATTATATCACAAGGTTAGCCGGGAATTGGGGTGTGTCCGTCCCCCTGCCCTCCTCCAACACACACACATCACAGTGGGCAGATTGCATCTAGTTGTTCTGAGCAAAAAAACAGAGATGATAGAATGATATAAATGTAGAGCTGGAAGGGACCTTGAGCAAACATCTAGTCCTGCCCCTCATGCTGAGGCAGGATCAAGTATACCTAAACCACCCCTGACAGGTGTTTAACCTGTTTTTAAAGGCTGCCAATGTCCGGGGGATTCCACAACCTTGTTAGGCAACCTGTCTACACTCAGCTTGGGGCATGCAGGATGTAAATCCATATATTGCTAATAAACAATATGCACAAAAATCCTCTTATGGAGATAAGCATATAGGGCCAAAACTTTTTCATTAGCCTGGTGTGAATCCAGAGGAGATCTATGGAACGCCCCAGGCTTTACACCAGTTTAATTAGAGCAGAATTTAGCCTACAGCCTGCGTCCAGTATCTTAAGCCATTTTCTAAGGTGAATAAAGCATGTTGCATAGTTAGTTTGATCAATCCTTACTGAGGGAAACAAAAAACCACAACAACTTATAGTCATTGTAATTTCCCCTGCTGTTTACCTTCATATTCGGATCGTTCCTTCAGATCTTAAAAGCAGATGCCATTTCACTACCTGAAGAATTCTCAATAAAGGGGATATACTTAAAGGTGAACTGAATTTCTTTTAAAAATAAATATATATAAGACTAAATCTCGAACAGGATATTTGTGTAGATTTAATAATTAGAAAGCTGTTTCACCACACAATCGTTGTAAGTTTTTTTCCTCCTTTACTTACTTGCCACTTGCCAACGTTCTGTGGTTTCTCCGAAGGTTAGTGATATTACAGAGAGCCCTAGGTCGGTATTTGTGATGTTGGCATGGCTGAAGACACACCCTGAGTGCCTGAACTCAGATCTTACCAGGTACAGTAGCACCTCAGAGGTATGAACGCCAGAGTTACAAACTGACCAGTCAACCACACACCTCATTTGGAACAGGAAGTACACAATCAGGCAGCAGCAGAGGCAAAAAAGCAAATCCAGCACTGTATGGTGTTAAACATAAACTACTAACAAAACAAAGGGAAATCAACATTTTTCTTCTGCATAATAAAGTGGTAAAGCTGTATTAAGTCAATGTTCAGTTGTACCCTTTTGAAAGAACAACAACATTTTGTGCAGAGTTACGAACATTTCAGAGTTATGAACAACCTCCATTCCTGAGGTGTTCGTAATTCTGTAGTTCTACTGTAATTCTTTGCAACTGACCTTTCAATATTGTAGGCCTGGCTTGCCATTTCCTTACTTTAGTTTTACAGTAGGGTGACTCCATTGAGCAGAAAGATAATGGTGACGCCAACTCATGGTAATACACTGACTAGATGCCAACTCATGGTTTTATTGACCTCCATGTCATCCCCCATTAGTCATCTGTTAATCTCTCCTCATATGGAAGCTATTTCATACCTTTAATCATTTTGCTGCCTTTCTCTGCACCTTAGCTCAGCAAGGGGTTCTTCTCTCAGTGTATGAACACCATGTAGCCAAACGACGGTAGCTAGGTCAGTGGAAGCATTCTTCTGTTGATGTAGCTGCATTTGCAGTACGGGCTAGGTCAGCATAGCTACAGTGCTCAGGATTGTGAATTTTTCATAGCCCGGAGTGATGTTGGTGGATCAACCTATATTTTAGGAACATAAGAATGTCCATACTGGGTCAGACCAATGGACCATCTGGCCCAATATCCTGTCTTCTGACAGGTGCCAGATGCTTCAGAGGGAATGAACAGAGCAGGACGATTTACCTGACAAACCATCCATGGTCATCCAGTCCCAGCTTCTGGCAGTCAGAGGCTAGGGACACCTAAAGCATGGGGTTGCATCCCTGACCATATTGGCTAATAGCCATTGATGAACGTGTCCTCCATGAACTTAGCTCATTCTTTTTTGAACCTCGTTATGGTTTTGACAGGTTTCAGAGTAGCAGCCATATTAGTCTGTATCCGCAAAAAGAAAAGGAGGACTTGTGGCACCTTAGAGACTAACAAATGTATTTGAGCATAAGCTTTTGTGAGCTACAGCTCACTTTCATCGGAAGCATGCAGTGGAAAATACAGTGGGGGAGATTTATATACACAGAGAACATGAAACAATGGGTGTTACCATACACACTGTAACCAGAGTGAACAGGTAAGGTGAGCTATTACCAGCAGGAGAGCAGGGGGGCGGGGGGAACCTTTTGTAGTGATAATCAAGGTGGGCCATTTCCAGCAGGAAACAAGAACCTCTGAGGAACAGCGGGGAGGGGGGGAAATAAACATGGGGAACTAGTTTTATTTTGTGTAATGACCCATCCACTCCCAGTCTTTATTCAAGCCTAAGTTAATTGTATCCAGTTTGCAAATTAATACCAATTCAGCAGTCTGTCATTGGAGTCTGTTTTTGAAGTTTTTTTATTGAACAGTTGCCACTTTTAGGTCTGTAATTGAGTGACCAAAGAGATTGAAGTGTTCTCCGACTGGTTTTTGAATGTTATAATTCTTGACGTCTGATTTGTGTCCATTTATTCTTTTACGTAGTGTGGCAGGGTCGGGCCTGATGGCTACAGAAGAGTAATAGAAGGCAGATATATTAGCCCCAGGCTAAGTAGGTCCCTTTTCCCTGGGTAAGGTAATAGGGAAGGTTCCAGAACAATCAGGAACCTTCTGGAGACAATTAAGACAGACAGGCTGATTAGAACACCTGCAGCCAATCAAGAAGCTGCTATAATCAATTAAGGCGGGCTAATCAGGACATCTGGGTTTAAAAAGGAGCTCACTTCAGTTTGTGGTGCGCGTGTAAGGAGCTGGGAGCAAAAGGCGCTAGGAGCTGAGAGTGAGAACGCATACTGCTGGAAGACTGAGGAGTACAAGCATTATCAGACACTAGGAGGAAGGTCCTATGGTGAGCATAAAGAAGGTGTTGGGAGGAGCCCATGGGGAAGTAGCCCAGGGAGTTGTAGCTGTCGCACAGCTGTTCCAGGAGGCACTGTCGACAGCTGCATTCCACAGGGCCCTGGGCTGGAACCCGGAGTAGAGGGCGGGCCCGGGTTCCTCCCAAACCTCCCAGCTCCTGGTCAGACACAGGAGGAGTTGACCTGGACTGTGGGTTCATGAAAACGGCCAAAATGAGGGCTACCATGAAGCTCCAAGGTGAGCAAATCCGCCAAGAAGCGCAAGACCCACCAAGGTAGAGGAGGAACTTTGTCACAGTAGAAACTGTCCAGGTTGGCCAATGTACATGGCAGAGCGGCACTGCTGGCGCATGATGGCATATATCACACAGGTTGACTGTGCATTGTGTGAAGAAATATTTCCTTTTGTTTGTTTTAAACCTGCCGCCTATTTCACTGAGTGACCCCTCATTCTTGTGTTATGTGAAGGGGTAAATAGCACTTCCTTATTCACTTTCTCCACACTATTCATGATTTTATTGACCTCCATGTCATCCCGCATTAGTCATCCGTTAATCTCTCCTCATATGGAAGCTATTTCATACCTCTAATCATTCTGTTGCCTTTCTCTGTACCTTTTCCATTTCTAATAACTTTTTTTGAGATGGGGCAACCAGGACAGGCCATGGTACTTAAAGTCTGGGCATATCATGTATTTATATACTGGTATTATGATATGTTTGGTCATATTTTCTACCCCTTTCCTAATGGTTCCTAACATTGTGTTAGCGTTTTCAACTGCCGCTGCACACTGAGCAGACGTTTTCAAAGAACTATCCACAATGACTTCAAGATCTTTCTTGAGTAGTAACAGCTAATGTAGACTCCATTTTGTATGTATGGTTGGGATTATGTTTTCCTCTGCGCACTACTTTGCATTTATCATCATTTAATTTCATCTGCCATTTTGTTGCCCATTCAGCTAGTTTTGTGAGATCCCTTTGTAACTCTTACCAATCTGCTTTGGACGTGACTATCTTGAGTAATTTTGTATCATCTGCATACTTTACCACTCACTATTTACCCCTTTTTCCCAGATCATTATGAATGTGGAACAGCACTGGTTCCAGTATAGATCTGTGGGGGACCCTTCTATTTACCTCTCTCCACACTGAAAACTGACTGTTTAGTCCTACCCTTTATTTCCTATCTTTTCACCAGTTACTGATCCATGAGAGGACTTTCCCTCTTATCCCATGACTGACTATTGCTTAATAGCCTTTCATAGGGTATCTTAGCAAAGGTTTTCTGAAAGTCCAAGTATTCTGTATCCACTGGATCACCCTTGTCCACAGGATTGTTGACCTCTCAAAGAATTCTAATAGATGGGTGAGGCATGATTTCCTTTTACAAAAGCCGGTTGAGCTTTTTTTAAAAAAATCAGCATTACCTTAGCTATCTTCTAGTCATCTAGTACAAAAGGCTGATGTAAGGGATAGCTTACATACCATTGGTTGTTCTTTAATTTCATATTTGAGTTCCTTCAGAACTCTTGGGTCAATACTATCTGATCCTGGTGACTTATTACTGTTTAATTTTATTAATTCGTTCCAAAACTTCCTCGATTGGCACTTAAATTAGGAACAGTTCCTCAGATTTGTCATCTAAAAAGAATGGCTCAGGTGTGGGAATCTCCCTCAAATCCTCTGCAGTGGAGACCAATGCAAATGATTCATTTAGTTTCTCTGCAATGACATTATCATCTTCGAGAGCTCCTTTAGCATATCGATCATCTAGCGGCCCCACTGATTGTTTGGAAGACTTCCTCCTTCTGATGTAATTTAAAAAATGTTTTTATATTTTTGTCTCCCTCTTGCTAGTTCCTACTGTAAATCAGGCCTAAGAAATACTTTCTGGGCCTGATCCTGCCTCTTTTGAAGTCAGTGGCAAAACTCCCATGGATTCCAGATGGGAGCAGGATTAGCACCATTTCTGATATGAAATAGGTGCCTAATTGTAGTGTTCATATCAGAGGATTTGTGTTCTAATCAAGGATGGGCAAACTCATCTTGTCGTATAGTGGAACCCTCTGAGATCTCTCAAAAGTTAGACTCAAGCCCAAATGCGATTGGGTTCATGTTCTACTCTGGAGAATAGGTGGGATGAAAGGAGCAGAGCTGGGTCACGGGCGGAGGGGGAATCCAACTAAAAGGATGAATGGAAAATAAGCAGAGAAGAGTGAAAAACTAATAGACTGCAGGAGAAGCAGCTGGGCTGGGAGATCAATTCTAATACCATTTGATTTTGGGGCAGGTGGGACAGTATGTGTTTATCCTTAGGGCTGGGTGAGCACAACACTCCTGCAAGTCAGTAGTTCCTAACCCAGCCCCTGGGGGCAGCCCAGCACAGGAAAAAAGTACGGTGTCTCATTGGGGTTCCCTCTGCATGAACTTCCATGCTCAATTGCCCCCACACCTCTTCCCTGCTAGCCATCCTCTAGTAGTGGCTACAGCTGGCCCCTGCCAGCAAAAGGCAACTTCCCAGCCCAGCTCCTAGTGTGCCTGCCGCTCCACCTCCCCACTGCCCCCAGCTCCCAGACTATTAGTTCCCTCATGCACCCTCTGGTTCTTTATTCAGTACCTGTGACCTCAGGATTTCCTTTCCTTTCCCTGTACCTTGGGGGTCATGGCTGCTCTATAAACGGGTTAACTAGGCCCTCTCTCGGCCTCCACCAGGGTGGAGGGAAGCTAACTAGTAATGAGCCAGCAAGTTCATTACAATAAGCTGAGAAGGCTCATTAAATCATCCATTCTTTAGAAGTTCCCTGGTTGCTGATTCTAATGCCAATTCCCTTGCTTCAAAAACAAACAAATAAAGGAAAGAAAGAAATTTGATTGTTTTTCTATTTGTTCAGATTTATCTTTTAAAAAATCAATCTCGGTGACATTTGAAAGAAAAGAATCCAAACTTTGGGAACAAATTAGCAAACTTCTAACCAGTTTCATCTAATCTAACATAGATTTCTTTTTTTCTCACTCTCTGTTAAACTAAGTTTCCAAATTGAGGATGGGGGAGGGAAATCAATGTTTTCTGGAGTCATCATTGAAAATGTCTGACTATAATCAAAGTATATAGTAAGTGAGAAATGAATCTTAAAATCTAGCCTTTTTATTGGCAAATTTATGGTGACTTTCTTTCTGGTCAATACAGAAAATGTTAGTTGATAATTTAAGGAAGATTAAATTGCTGTATGATGAAGAAACTATAAATTGTGTTACACTGAGAAATGAAAGAGAGATGTAACCGACCTCTATTTATTTCAGATGACAAATCTGCAAATTAGGTGTGTGTGTGTATGTGTTTTGAATAACAGATTTTTTTCCATTCAAATATATGAGAATATTGAGACTTGTTAAAGATGTTTTTTGCCACATTGCTTTGGCATTGGTGAGGCCTCATCTGGAGTACTGTGTCCAGTTTTGGGCCCCACACTACAAGAAGGAGGTGGAAAAATTGGAGAGAGTCCAGCGGAGGGCAACAAAAATGATTAGGGGACTGGAACACACGATTTATGAGGAGAAGCTGAGGGAACTGGGATTATTTATTCTGCAGAAGAGAAGAAGGAGGGGGAATTTGATAGCTGCTTTCAACTACCTGAAAGGGGGTTCCAAAGAGGAAGGATCTAGACAGTTCTCAGTGGTACCAGATGGCAGAACAAGGAGTAATGGTTTCAAGTTGCAGGGGGGGAGGTTTAAGTTGGATATTAGGAAAAACTTTTTCACTAGGAAGGTGGTGAAGCACTGGAATGGGTTACCTAGGGAGGTGGTGGAATCTCCTTCCTTAGAGGTTTTTAAGATCAGGCTTGCCAAAGCCCTGGCTGGGATGATTTAGATGGGGCTTGGTCCTGCTTTGAGCAGGGGGTTGGACTAGATGACCTCCTGAGGTCCCTTCCAACCCTGATATTCTATGATTCTGTGTGGCATCTCATGACATTCTCTGCACTCAGAGGGCCTGATCCAAAGCCACTGAAGGTAACTGGAATTTTTCCATTGACTTCAATGGGCCTTGGATCAGGTGCTAAAAATGTAGAAATAGAACAAGAATAATTAATAGTTATACATGCTCTTCTGATAGTCCAGATTCTGATCGAGGACATACAAATCCACATACTTTATGGGTCCATGAACAAGTAACCATCCTTAACCAAAACCTTGCATATGCATTTTTGAGAACAGTACATTCATATAAATATTATACCAAAAGCTAGAACTTTGACACTGCTCTCTCAAATGCTCTGCACAAGAATGCGTGTGGAAAGATGACACTACAGGTATCTGCAGCAATCTGAGGTTAAGCAATATAAATTCCTGAGAAAATGGTGAACATTTTCATACCTGATTACCTAAAGTGGATTTAAGAGCCCAAGTTTAGATCTCTAGGGTTGAACATTTTGGTCAGCTGTCTTCAGGGAGAGCCAGATGTTAGTAATCTATTTAAGAACCCAGCATTCACTTTGGGTGACATTCCCATACAAGGAAATCATGCTGGGTTAGCATAAACAAGATATATGATTGTGAATGAATCAGTTCGTGCTGAAAATATAAGTTTGATAATAGGCATCATCTTAAAAATAACCTAAATGACTTAGGAGCCTACATCTTATTGAAAGTCAATGGCTCCTACATGACTGTAATTTTTGAAAGTGGGATTTAGGGCTTCTCTACATTGAGTAGAAATCACCGCCCCCCCCAGCATACATTGCTAAAACACACTAATAGGTTGTGCATTAATTGGTCCATGCAGACCCTGCTCGTGTGCACTAAAGGTTCCCCAGTGTGCTCTAACATAGTGCAGTTTCAAAGAGCACAGTGTTAAGATGCACTAAGAAACTTTTTAGTTTACACAGACCAATTAATGTGCAACACATTAGTGCGCTTTAGAAATCACGCTCCCGTAGTGTGCATTGCTGCATTGCTTATGCTCCTAAGTCACTTGGGTAGCATTTCAAAAGCACCTAACATTTATATTTAGATGGACAGTCATCTGTTATAGCCACACTTTATATTAAAGTCTCATTCACAAATAATTTATTAAGCGTTAATAAAGAGTTAATAGATATTTTAATACATGGGTATTCAAGTGTTATGCTGCCCAACAGATCAATGGATTGCTTAAAACCATGGCTAATAACCATCTATAACCACCTCAAACTGATGAGTTTATAACTAGTGCTGGTAGGAATGCATAGTGACATGTGGTGGTGGTGTTTGTAGCCTGTGTTGTTGAATATGCTGGCTGATCACAACCAAAATGTACTTGAGACATATCAATTTTGATAAGTTTTTGACAGGAAGGTCTCTGAGGTCCAGGGTGGAGTCTCGTATCACTTCCAAAAAGAGACAGAGATCGACCTGAGTTCAAACCTGACCTTTTCAATCTGAAAATAGTCATTTCAACACAATTCCATTTGGCAAAAACATTTGAAAGGGTTTGGTTTTGTTCCAATATGAAAAAATTTCACAACAACTTTTGAGGTTTCAACATTTGTTTTTATCATTCTCCAACCAGCAATACTTATAACCTTCTATTCCACACACTGGTGATGACTATATCACGCTATAACATCTATCAGTCATTTACTACCTTTTACAATCTAGAGATGTACCACTTTGTTTGCTTATCTGAATATATCTAAGCAATCCACCTCATCATTAAAATAATTTCACTCCCCAAGTTGCATCCAATGAAGTGAGCTGTCGCTCATGAAAGCTTATGCTCAAATAAATTTGTTAGTCTCTAAGGTGCCACAAGTCCTCCTTTTCTTCAAGCTAAATCTAATACTCTAAACAGCTGAATTTAAATTCAGGGGTGGGGGGGAATACATTGTGACTGGTTATTAAGAGGTCTTAAGATGTGAAAAGAAAGGTAGAAAATTGATTTGTGTAAAATGAGAACCCCCTAAAAACTTGAACTGAACCTACCACTGTTCTGAGGTTTGACAAAGTTTCAGTTCACTTCTAGTCTTAATACATTTTTGCACACCCCTTTTCTGCTGCTGAGACCCCAGTGGTCTCAGAGCCCTGGCTCCAGTCCAAGCCCGAATGTCTGCATTGCAACTTCATAGCCATGTGGCCCAAATCTTGTATGCCCAAGTCAGCTCATCCAGGTCTGCCACAACCCTGCCATGGGTCTCTTATTGCAGTTTAACCATACCCTGGGTTTCCAGTCTGGCTGAAACCAAGAACTGGAAATCTTATGAGACTTTTGGCTAAGGAGGGGAGACATGTGCAAGTTTCATAGAATCATAGAATATCAGGGTTGGAAGGGACCTCAGGAGGTCATCTAGTCCAACCCCCTGCTCAAAGCAGGACCAATCCCCAATTTTTGCCCCAGATCCCTAAATGGCCCCCTCAAGGATTGAACTCACACCCCTGGGTTTAGCAGGCCAATGCTCAAACCATTGAGCTATCCCTCCCCCCAAGTTTAGTGTGAGTCTCACCATATCTGGTGTTTTACTTAAATCTTCAGCCTCCAGAGTCATGGGATTGGGTGATAATCACAGCTTGTTTTTTCTTTAAGCACATTTCTAGCCCTCATGGTGAAGAGGAAACCTCAAGGTGATCTCTAAAGACTGAGCCACCAGGAGACAAGACACAAAGAACCAACACTTCTTAGTGGTTTAAATCACATAGTTTTATAGCCAACCTCTTCATCTGTGGGGACCTGTTTGATGTTTGGATGCTTGGGGTTGGCATTACTGAGCAGAGGAGAAAGCAGAGAGATCCAGAGAGCAACAGGCTGCTGCCATGAGCATTCAAAAGACTCTCCCGCCCCGTCTCCCTGCTTGTCTCCAAACCGATGGTAGGCGCTGGCCTGCATTCACTGCCTCTAGAGGCCCATCCCTGCTGTGGATGACATTGAGACACCTATCTGAAGCCGCTTCAACTCTCTCTCAGCCATGCCTGGACCTCTTTCTCCTAACTGGAAGACTATGGGAGCAGAGGAGAGGCAGGAGCCAGGCTGGGCATGCAGGGGCATCCCATCCACTGTCCTCCCCCTCCCCCCGCAGTCCTCCACTGAAGCTGTTTCTTCTTCTCTTTCTCTCCTTAGAGCCAGGTGAAGAAAGGGGTGGCAAGGAGCAGCACATCAACCTTGCTCTGCTAAAAGCCAAGGGGAGCCAATCTGCCCCCAAGCTTCCTCTCCTTTTTGCTGGCTGGGGTGAGCTGCAGTCCCCAAAAGATTGGGAGTTTTGCTTTTCACTTCAATGGAGCCTGCATTTCCAACATTGCCTTTTAGACCCGGATGCTACTTAATTTGGTAAGCTTGAGCAGCCCAACTGACATCAAAGGCTATCCCCAAAGGGCTTACAGTTAAGCAGGCAGGTATTTCCAGGATTGGCGGCTTAATTTACTGACCTCTCCCCAACTAGGGCTCCCTGGCACACTCTCTTTACTTCACATGCTCCTACATCATGACATCCCAGTCACGAGTGTGATCCTATGCACGCAAACAGTAGATATACTGGCATCTTCCTCTTGCCCAGCTGCTCTGCTCTGATGCATGGATTTCTTTCTGTTTTTCTTTTCTCTCCCCCCCACCAAGGAAAAAAACACCACAAAGCAGTAAAACAGGAGAAATCACATAAATGAAATGTGATCTTTTTGCTTCCTTTTTACCAGGCTGTCAAGATAATGATATATTCACAGTTTTTACTTGATGTGTGAAATTTCCAGCATGGATGCGAATCAAATCATTTTATGCTATTTACCCTTTCAAAGAATTTAAGCATGTTTTTAATAGATGGAGACAATTGTAAAAGGGAGATAGGGACAAAATTATCTGCACTTCAATGGACAGCTCAAGGTGAGAGAGATTGCGGGCATCTTAGCGTGTACAGTCTTGCAGAAATAGTTTTACCTAGGTCCCCATTTTGTGCCTAAACTAATTTAAGGAAGGAATTTATACATATATATACGCTGTCAATTATTCACAGTTAACTCACGTGATAAACTAAAAAAAAAATCACGATTAAAAAAATAAATTGCAATTAATCACAGTTTTAATCACACTGTAAAGCAACAGAATACCAAGTGAAACGTATTAACTATTTTTGGATGTTTTTCTACATTTTCAAATATATTTATTTCAATTACATCACAGAATACAAAGTGTACAGGGCTCACTTTACATTATTATTTTTATTAATATTTGCACTCTAAACATGATAAACAAAAGAAATAGTATTTTTTAGTTCACCTCATACAAGTACTGTGTATCTTTATCTCTGTATCATGGAACTCCAATTTACAAATTAAATGTAGATTTTTTTTTGTTACATAACTGCACTCAAAAACAAAACAATGTAAAACTTTAGAGTCTACAAGTCCACTCAGTCCTACTTTTTGTTCAGACAATCAGGAAGACAAACAAGTCTGTTTACATTTACAGGACCTAATGCTGCCAGTTTATTATTTACAATGTAACCTGAAATGAGAACACGTGTTTGCATGGTACTTTTGTAGCTGGCATTGCCAGGTATTAACATGCCATATATGCTAAACTTTCATATGCCCCTTCATGCTTTCGGCCATCATTCCAGAGGACATGCTTTCATGCTGATGATGCTCATTAAAAAAATAATGTGTTAATTAAAATTGTGACTGAACTCCTTGGGGGAGAATTGTATGTCTCCCACTCTGTTTTACCCACATTCTGCCATATATTTCATGTTAGAGCAGTCTTGGATGATGATCCAGCTCATGTGGTTTGCTTTAAGAAAACTTTCACTGCAGATTTGAGAAAACTCAAAGAAGGTACCAATGTGAGATTTATAAAGATACCTACTGCACTCAACCCAAGGTTAAGAATCTGAAGTGTCTTCCAAAATCTGAGAGGGACGAGGTGTGGAACATGCTTTCAGAAGTCTTAAAAGAGCAACACTCCAATCTGGAAACTACAGAACCCAAACCACCAAAAAAGAAAATCAACCTTCTGCTGGTGGCATGTGACTCAGATGATGAAAATGAACATGTGACAGTCCGCACTGCTTTGGATCATTATTGAGCAGAACATGTCATCAGCGTGGACACATGTCCTCTGGAATGGTGGTTGAAACATGAAAGGACATATGAATCTTTAGGGCATTTGGCACATAAATATCTTGTGATGCTGGCTACAACAGTGTTATGAGAACACCTGTTCTCACTTTCAGGTAACATTGTAAACAAGAGGTGAGCAGCATTATCTTCTGCAAATGTAAACAAATTTGCTTGTCCAAGCGATTGGCTGACCAAGAAGTAGGACTGAGTGGACTTGTAGGCCCTAAAGTTTTACATTGTTTTATTTTTGAATGCAGACTTTTTTACATAATTCTACATTTTTAAATTCAACTTTCAAAATAAAGAGATTGCATTACAGTACTTTCAATGGGGCAATTGAAAAATACTATTTCTTTTGTATTTTACAGTGCAAATATTTGTAATCAAAAATAAATATAATGTGAACACTGTACACATTGTATTCTGTGTTGTAATTGAAATCAATATATTTGAAAATGTAGAAAACATCAAAAATATTAAATAAATGATATTCTATTAGTGTTTAATAGTGTAATTAGTCATGCAATTACATTTTTAATCGCTTGACAGCCCTAATATATATATTATATTGTGTGTGAGAGCATAGCCATTTATATTCAGCTAAAGTCTGCTGTCAGATGGGCACAAACAATTCCCTAGACCTGCTGAAATATGTTGACCAATCCTTCGTTTGGCAAAAAATGTAGCTTTAATGTCTCTGAAACATGTCGCAAATTTGTATCTATTCTTCCATAATGCTTTTTTTATTTTTAAATGCCCTTTAAAAATCAGAAAAGATCAACACATTCCACTATCACATTTTCAAAATGAAATGTTCTGCTTTCTTTGGTTCAAAATGATTTTCTATTTAGAAATGTCCCTTAATTTGATTTATTTATTTATTTATTTTAAATTCAATAGCAATGAAATACATGAAATGGAAATGAAATATTTCTTTTCTGGTTGAACAAAATGTTTTGTTCCACCTAAAATTACTCTTTAAAAAAAAACTGATTCACCTAAAATTTCAAAATATTTTTTGTCCCAAATGATTTTTTATTCAATTTTTCTAGGTTGCCAATGAACTGAAAAATGGTTATCGGCCCTGCCTTATTTTTATTGTCTTCCAAGGAAACTCCATCTACAATTAGTATCTGAGAGCAAAATTTGCCATTTGGGTTAATTAGTGCGATCTTAATTAGCTATTATAAGTGGGCTTTTCAAATAAATTGGCCTTAAAGCTCCCACCAAAGTCAACGGGAGTTCTACCAGCTAGATCAGTGCTGAGTACTCTTGAAAATTCCACCCTACATTCCATTGTAGGTCACTTTTTCCAGCCTCCCCAAGCAATAGTTTTCCATTCTCTTCGGGCCAGCTCCTCAGCTGGCACAAGGTGGTGTAGCTCCATTGAGTTCAGCAGAGCTATACTGATCTACACCAGCAGAGCATCTGATCCATAATTCCCAATTCCAAGTAACAAGACATTGAGCTAACGTCTACTCAGTTACACCACTCTAAAACCAGAGCAGCTTAACCGAATTCAGTAGCAGTGCTTCACATTGACACTGGTATAATAGGAAAAAAGATCCAGTGGGCCTACGTGTATCCCAGTTAGACACCTGCAACCCAGCTGAGAACAATGAGAGTTGCACTGATGTAGAGGACGGGTGGTTGGGGTTCCATGTTTTTCTGAGTGTGTGGTTGGGGATTAAAGTGCAAAAATGTCATCCCATGGGTTGAAAATGTGATTTATTATAACGTGGGCAGATCCTCAACTGGTGTAAATTGCTATAGCTACTTTCACATCAGTAGAGCTACACCAGTTTACATCAACTGACAATCTGACTATAAGTACAAGGAGATAAGAGCTTTGAGGCAGGGACCGTCTGCTTGTTCTGTGTGTATAGTGCCTAGCACAATGCCTTCCTGGTTGCTGTTTGTGGCTCGTAGGTTACAATAACACATGCAATAATAAAGATACAGGGTTAAGAATGTTGTGGGGAGCTTTTCCTTTTGCAGAATCCCAATAGAATCTCCTAGGGATTAAACCAATAGGGTTCTATACAAATTGCACTACAAACCTATAGAATTTAACAGAGAAAGTTATCCTCTGTGTAGGATTTAAAAATCTTCCAATAGAATTCTATAGAAGGGTTATACCGTACTTTCTTTTTCAATCCTAAAAACAGGAGAGGATTTTTATATTACAGTCCATAGGACTTCCCCAGAAAATATTAATCTTTTGTGAAATTAAAATCTAATCCATATTTTTTGAAAAGTGTGTTGTTTCCTATCGCATTAATATAGGGTTGGTTTTGGTTTTTGCATCGGCTGTGCATATAACTATATATATAACAGCATAGTGGACACATTTTTATTTTTCCAGAAAAATCTTGTAGCACAGCTGCAAAGATCCAAAGCCATTTCCCCATATCTGAATGATCCTGAACTAGCAATTACATTAGATTATATAGAGCAAAGCAGCTCTAGAAAGAAATTTACAGACACCGGCATCCAGACCAAGGTCATCTAGCCTTGTAAGTAACACTGCAGCTCGGCAGATGTTTTTGTCTGCCTAAGAAAGGCCAAATTCTTTTCGCTATCTCGTGTCCTCGCTTCCAGATTATGGTGGCTAAGTGCACAAGATGGCTGCGGGTTATGTAAAGTCCAGTTCTCTCATAAAAAAGTTATTATATTCTCCAATGAATGTATCTATCAGATTGGATCCATTATGGGAATAAAAAATAAAGTTTTAGTTTTTTAACCATTCCCCAGAATTTAATAGAAAATGGCTAGGCAGCCAGTGTGTTAAGATCACGACCCATCACACTCACCAATACTGTCGCATTGCTTTGCACTTCCCCATCTTTCTGTTTCCATCTTTTGTCTTATATTTAGGGCTTGCCTACATGGTGGGGTAATGTGTACTAGTGTATTGTGCATTAATTGGTCAGAGTATATTCAAGTGGTACACTTTAACATAGTGATGTCTGAAACACTTAAAGTACACTAGGGAATCTTTAGTGTGCATCAATAGGGCCTACATAGACCAATTAACGTGTGACACATTAGTACACTTTGGAAATCACATCCTCATAGAGCCCATTAACCCACTGTGTAGACGAGCCCTTACTGTTTAAGCTCCTTGGGGCTACAACCATCCTTTGTTCTGTGTTTGCATAGCACCCAAGACAATGGGGTCCTAACCCATCACTGGGATCCTACTACAGTACAAATAAATAATAAAAATGTAAAATTTTGTAAGTTTTTTTAAAAAAACTTATAGAAAGTATTTCATTGCCTCTTAAATACTATAGATTTTATTCTGATTTCTATAGAACCCTAAAACATTCTATAAAATCATATAGATTTCATTAATGTTGATAGGACTTCTCCATAAGGGATTGGTTTAATGAGGACAACTTTGTAATTAACTGGTGATTTAGCCCTAATTGAACAACTCCTCACCAAGGCTATCGGAGCCTAAAAAGAATAATTGAAATGGCTTTTCAGTTTTCTATACAAATTTATCAATGACCTTTCCAATGCTGATATTTGATGATTATTTCTGTTTTTAACAAGACCGAGGTGAGTCTCATGACATGCTGCTGAACCTTGTAAGTGGCTTTCAGTCATGCATACAGTAGAGGCACAAGTTAACTCTGTACCTGTCATGAGACCTTGCAAAGCTGAATGTCATGTGTTAAAGAGAGTTACAGCATTGGTGGCCCATTATTTCTAATGGAGATAATATCTTGTTGCAATGTGACATGAGACCAATCAGAAGTTACATTCTGTCAGCGGTGCATGTTTTTCTATTCTCTCGTTCTACAGAGATGAATCCGGAGGATGACAGAATATTGTTCATCTCATTTGTAAGACTTATTTTACATTTCACATAGATCTATGAAGTATTTCATAGGGTGCTCTATGAAAGGTGATTTTTTTGAGGGGGGTGCCTTTCAACTTATGCAGACTTTCAATCTGAGACCAGTGGTAGACATGGCTGAACCTCACAAGGTTTGGAGGATGTGCTTCGATAATCAGCCAACAGTTCAGTTGCTTATGGGTTCCTCCAAACCTATTGGGGATGGTAGAAGTCTTTCCACTGAGTTTAATGAGCTTTGGATCAGGCTATATATGAACAGCTGAGGTTTTGCCTCCTCCATTTTTCCATATCTCAACCTTAACTGACTCCCTCTCCCTCCCAGCTGTTTAACTCAGATTTTTCTCGTTTCCATTAAACTCCTCTTTCCCTTCTTCCCAAATCCCCAAACATTTATTCTTCATTTCTGTCCATAGACAACTAACTGAGCAACTTGGTCTGCAGCCCAGTGACATAATTTGACACTTTCCTAATATTTTCTTGCCAAAACCTTTTCTCTCCCAAAGCTCATGCACAGTGATTCTGAGATGAGTCCTGACTGTGTGCCTTCCTCACCACCTACCTCTCTCACACCAGCACAGAGCTTGGGACCATCCATCCTGAATACCTTAGTGTGGTGTTTCCTCCTTCAGAAGGTTGTTGTTGTTTCTCTTCCATTCTGTGCAACTGGGAAGATTCAACACATCCAGAGGAGAGGTGAAAGATTGGCTTGTATGGCAGTGAATGATAATGGCTGTCCCAGTACCTTCCTAGCAATACTCCAGATGTTGTGCCAAAAGTGGTTCCCTCGTTAATATTGGCGTGATTTACAGAAGTACTGAGATCTAAAAGCTGCTTGTAAATTTTTTGTCAAGATAAAAATAAATTGATAAAAATGGCTTTTCAACCAAATTTTTTTTTTCATTTTAGTTACAATTTTCCAGATTTGAAAACCAAACACTTATTGGTAACTGATTTTACCAAAACCCCCACATTATATCTGACAACCAACATTTTTCAAGTTTTCATTTTTCATTGAGTGGGAAGGGGAAATATGGCATTAAAAACCCCAAGAAAAATATTTGGCACTTTTGACAAGCCCTACAAAGTACCCACCGAATTCACTGAGAACCTGTGGTTTGTTCCAGTATAGAATTCCTTGTGTCCTTCTGGAACAGAATGGAACATAAATGCATCAGGAAAACACTCCTTATAGGAAAGATTTTTCCCAAGGAAGGATAGGCTTGTATAAATGCATTCGTTATTTAAAATTATCCTCAGACACAAAGCAGTTTATATGGTTTTGTTCCAAGTTTCTGCACTGCTCTTTCCTCTTGCTTTTGTCGAATGCTTGGTTCAGCTGTTGTGCTTTTTTGTTGCTTCTCATTTTTAATTAACTTTGCTATCTTTTTTTCAAAAAATCTGTCCTTTAATGTCTAAAACCTTCTTATTAGGATGGTGACAGCCTCCAAAGAAGATATAAACTAAGCAATGCATCATAGGTGTGAAAGATCCCTAGACAATTAGACACTGAAAGCAAATTAAAATAAATAACATTGACAAGAAAAAAGTCTTCATTATTATATCTTTGAGGGAAGCAGCAAGTGAAATGTGTTACCAACAAGGGATACAATCTGTTATCAATGTGAAGAAACTTAATTTTGTCTCCTCGGGTGTGTCTACACTACACACTCAGCCCAAGCTCTTACTCAGGTTTGAGCCCATGCCCCCTTTCCATTCACACACAAATCAGTCTAACACGAGTCAGCAAGTGCTAAGGACACAATTCCTAGCCCCCTGCTGGGGGAGTGGATCAGAGCCAAATTCTGCTGAGACTTGGGGCCAAGCCCTGTCATTTTGTAGTGTGGACTCAGACCTGAGTCAGAAGGTCTGCGTAGTGCAGTATGGATGCATGAGCATGGCTGTGAGACCCAAGTCCAGCAACTGTAAACCCAGGTTTACAATGCAGTGTGGATGCTCAAACATAGCCTTGGAAACAGAGTCCATGGGCTTAGTGTGCATTGTAGACATACCCTAATTTTAAACTGGGTATCAGATCATTATCTGATTCATACCTGGAGTCTACTAACAGAAGTTACTGAGACGGTTCTTGAATTTTTAAGGCTTAGTGAATTCATATTACTCAGTGGTGCATACATGAACAGCAAACCAATTTGGGCACAATACAAATAATAGCACCATGGAAACTTACTGCTTCTGTTCCTTCCAGTGTGTGGGAGGAAGATTCCAAAGGCCTGAATTTCATGATTTAGTATTTAATGGTGAAATTCACCCGATGGGAATTAGCATGATACCTACACACCACACAAGTTCTACATGTAGATTTAAGTGATGTCTAGGCCTTATGCTAGTACAGGGAACATATGTGAACATCCCCTGGTTTTTGTAGAAATAAGTGCTTATTCATGCAGTCCCTCAATCTGAACACACAAATGCACTTTTGTGTAAACAAATGAGATGCTTTTTTAGGTTTTTGGAAAAGTTTAGGACCCAAATTTCATTCTGAAGCTGTCAGACAAGGGTGGAAATTGTGGCTATTTCCATATAACACAGTCCTGAAGCTTCTCAGACTCGTTGTAGTTATTAGTGCAAGATCATGTGGTTAGATTAATAGGAGCAATTTAGGTTGATGATCTTACTTCATTGCTTTCATTAGAATGGAGTCGTGGGTGTCGGTGTGCTTTTCATCTACAGCAAACTGGGAAATTTTTCCACATTTGCTGACTTAATGGATGATTTGACTTAAAACTACATTCCACAGTAGTAGAGCACCCTAGAGATATGTTGGGTTGTCATAATATATAAAGCTTCTTCCAGGTCCCCTGCACACAGCTTTGCACTGTTCATTGCAGAGCCTGAAACAAGAAAAGACTCTTTTCTTGTCTCATGGCTCCCAGGATGATGCTTAATAACTGGAGAATGAAATATTGAACAGGCATTCCAGAGTTCTGTTACATATTTGTTTTTCTCTAAGAAACAGAGAGGAAAATGTCTACTTACAAAGTCATGTCAGATCAGTATTATGAATGATCTTTATAGAAGACCTTGGTGTTAATAGTTTACTTGTACAGGTTTGAGCTTTTGGAAAGAGAGATGTGCATTTTCTGTGCAATATTAATCAATAAGACATCCTAACCTATGAAGTAGCATATTCGGACAACTGGGTGAAATCCTGGTCCTAATGAAATCAATGGGAGCTTTGCCGTTAAGTTGCCTGATTTCAGACACTGGGCCAAATTCAAAGCTGGGGTAAACAAGTACAACTCCATTTATGTCAATGTAGTTGTCCACTTTTACACTGGGACCCATTTGGCTGTATCAAAGTAATAGCTCATCTATCAACACCGGGTCAGATTCTGCCCGCCCTCCACTAAGTGGTACCTTACTCCCTGAGCAGTTCCATTTTCTGAGTGCAACCGTTTGTGAAGTAAGGGATCTCTCAAAGAGTGGCAGAATCTGGCCCCTGGTTTGTCCACTGTACAAACTTGGCATAGAAGCAACCTCCATTTGTGTGTAGCGGACAGGCATAGTTTGGCGCCACCTGCTGTTGTGTGTGAGAAGGGCTTCAGCTTGAGTTGCTCATCTGCTAATGCTGCATTTAACACCTTCAAGCCAGCACCTGCTGCCTTACACACCCTCTGCTACTGCTAACACCCACCATACTTCACACAGAGAGGCAGCTTTAATCTTCACACATTCATGTTGCAATATACTTGGAGTACTATCCAAACTAATGAGCAAGTGTGTAACCCTGGCCCTCCAACCTGGGGTGCCCTTAGCTGCTATAGCAGCCAGCCTGGACTGCTCACAAACAACCTCCAGTGTGAAATTCACTCCCAGCTATTTCCAAACATCAGCTGCAGCCTCACCTTGGTTAACCCAGCCAGGGTTGTACAGCAGGATGGCCCCAACACACCCTCAGTCTTAAATTTTCCCCCAGATAGGTATGTCTTGTATTGCCCAGAATACTGCCCAGGACACTGCCCAGGTCTTGTACTGGATAACACAAATTTATATTAAAAATAACAGACTTTAATAGAAATAATATGCACACAATTTGCCACCCCCAATGGAATTTTCCAGACACATCAATTTAAGCACACTGGATTAGTTTTTAAAAGTTTAACTATAAAGAGGTAGATTTAAGTTAGCATAAGTAATGAGGCATAAAAGCCAGAAATGATTACAAGAAAAGTAAACATAAGTTAAGCACCAGTTGTATTTTAACTATGTGAAAATCAGAACGTTTTCATGCTTTTAGCAGTTTTACTGGCAAAACTTCTTCGGTCAGGACCCCTTCTCATAGAAGCCAATATATAGGAAGAGAGAGAGAGAGAGAGAGAGTCCCCTTCTTGAAAAAAAAAACATTTCCAGCTGAGATCCAGGAGCCAAAGATTTTATGCTGAAGGATGTTCCCTGCTGGGTTTTTTTTTTACCTCTTTGAACTTCCATTGTTTTCTCTTCCTACTTTGTGACTCTGTTTAATGCTTAAATGCTAATTAAGCAGATCACACATTCTCTTATTTAGTACAGACCTCTTTGTCAACTTCTGTTTGAGTAGAGCTGTGGTTTGGAACATGTATTAATAACATCATACAGGGAAATTGTATAACGTCACATACAATGTTGCCACACTTATTTTATCAGGAAAATACTGACCAGTAAAACATGAGTTTTCAGATGATACCTTACAAGGCACACCTTATACAAAGATTATTACAATAGTGTGGAGGGTGCAAACACAGGGGTACATTCTGTCACATATGCAAAAGCAAAACTAAATCCATAAATCACATATGTGCATAAATTCAAATCTTGGAGAGGGACGGCCTCTGTGTACAGAATAGGTACATTGGGGTAGCAGCATGCATGTTTTCCCATATTCTAACACCTAAGTGCCCTCTCCTGGACAGATTGCCTGAAGGGAAAACATAGGTTATAGTCTGGGCCCATTCAGTCTTTGGCTTCCCTGAAGACCACGAACCAGTGCAGATCACAAGAAACCCCCGCACCTGGCAGCTCATTGGTTGAGGCCATCCATCTGTTTCACATTAGCCACCGTATAGGCATTACGTAGTACCTTTTCTTGATTACTTCATATCTGGGGTTGATTTGTGCCATCAGTCTCAAAGTTTTAGTGCATATTATCATTCCCCAATGCAACAGGACTCGACTGTGATAAAACTGTGATTCCTTAGGAGAAAAAAAAACAGTGAAATATTCATGTCAAATGATATTTAATCTCTAAAAAAGCTGAGACCTGCAAGGTCTGGTGCAGATGAAAAAACAGATTTGTGAAAGACTTTCAAGGAGCTAACGAAACTTAGAATTCCGATGCAATTTCTTTCCTCAAGCCAATTCCTCTCTAAAAGAAGAAAAAAAGAAAATCAGGGCTGGAGAAGGACAGTTAGAAACACTGTCAGTTGTTATCAAGCAGTCCTATAGGAGGATTACAACCAAACCAAAACCTGACACATAGCACGGCTGGATCCACAGATACCAAGTTAATGGGACCATGTCAGAATGGAGATGTGTGCAGAGGTGGTATGATATAGTAGACAGAGCACTGGACTGGAGTTCAGGAGATATTCCCAGCTCTACCAGTGACCTACTGGGTGACCTTGGGTAAGTCACTTCACTTCTCTGTGCCTGTGTTTCTCCTTCACCCTTTCATAGGTTGCAAAGCCAGAAGGAATCATTGTGATAATCTAGCCTGACCTCCTGCATAACACAGGCCAAAGAATTTCCCCAAAATAATTCCTAGAGCAGGTCTTTTAGAAAAATATCCAATCTTGATTTTAAAATTGACACTGGTGGAGAATCCACCAAAACCCTTGGGAAATTGTTCCAATAGTTAATTACTCTCACCGTTAAAAATTTACACCTTATTTCCAGTCTGAAAATGTCCAACTTCAACTTCCAGCCATTTCATCATGTTATACTTTTCTCTGCTTGACTGAAGAGCCCATTATCAAAAATTTGTTCCCCACGTAGGTACTTATAGAGTATAATCAAGTGACCCTTTAACTTTCTCTTTAAACTAAATAGATTGAGCTCTTTGTATCTATCACTCAAAGGCAGGTTTTCTAATCCTTCAGTCATTCTTGTGGCTCTTTTCTGAACCTTCTCCAATTTATTATCAGCCTTCCTGAATTGTGGGCACCAGAACTGGACACAGTTTTCCAGCAGTGGTTGCAAAAGTTCCAGATACAGAGGTGAAATACTCTATTCCTACCTGAGAGCTCCCTGTTTATTATGCATCAGCTATTTTGGCTGCAGCATCATACTGGGAGTTCATGTTCAACTGATTATCCATCCCCATCAACCAGGGACCAATTGTCAAAGGTATTTGGGCACCTAAAGATGCAGCGAGACATCTAGTGGGATTTTCAAAAGGTCCTGGCCCCTAACTCCTTATTGGCACCTGGACACTTGTGAAAATCCCCTAGGCATCTCCTTACATCATTAGGGGCCTAAATACCTTTGAAAATGTGGCCCTATGAGCTTTGAGTTTAGGATTGTCTGTTACTATATTTTTGTACAAGTCTGGCACAATGGGGCCCTGGTCTTAGTTGGGGCCTCTGGGTACTTTCGTCATGTAAATAATAACATAGAACCAGTATGGAAATCTGAGAATCTATAATAGCCGTCACCAATTTCTAGAACAAGAAGCAGTCCTTCTGGCGTATCAAGCTGTGACTGTAAGCAGTAATGCTGGGAATCTTGCAAGAAAGTCTTGCCTCGTGAGATTGACAGCTAATTCTACAGCCTGAAATGGTACGGATGAGCCCCCATTTTACCATTCACCTGACTAAGGGAAACACAATTTTGTCCCTACCGTTGCAAAAACATATCAAATTCCCATTGAAGTCAATGAGTTCCACTGAATTCCATTGTAGAAGGATCAGACCTTTGTAGTTAGGTGCAAGGTCCTTGTATCCTCATAACACACTAGCTTCCCATGAAAGGAATAAACATTTCAGCACAATGATGAGGCATTTTAAGTAGTAGGGGATTATTAAAGATTAACCCCTTTATTGCTCAGGGTGTCTAAGAAAAATATTAAAAACCCTGAGGCTGGTACATCAACCACTGAAAAGCTGCGTGTTCCTCTTAGTCAAAACCAACATCTCTCTTTTTCCTTGCCCTCCTGCATTCTTCATTAATCTTAAGGTGTTATGAACACCTGGTCATATGATCACAAAAGTGAAATCCAAATGCAAACTTGAAATACAATCTTTTCGAAAAATGGCAATTTTTGCATACTTCGGCTGTAATTTTAAATAAACTTAAAATGGGAGATGTTCGTTGCTGGCTCATAATGATCTCAGTAAGTTAAATATGCAGAAATAACAATGTTCCATGGAGAAGCATAAAAAGCCACTGATTACTGTTCTCAGTATATAAAAACCTTTCCCAAAGGGCCAAGAGCTGTAGGATATGTGTAGATTTAACCTTTATACAAGGCAGCAAGAAAACTGAGTGTCTTTTGCATTTCATATCTGTAACTTAAACCATTCCACATATTGATGACAAAGCAGTAGAAAAAGGATGAGACAGGTTCAAGCATCAGTATTAGGTATGGATTTCAGAGTTGTAGGTTTATTACATAGTGTGTGCATGTGTGTTGTGTGCGTGCACAATTTCCTAAGTTTGTAAAAATGCAAACTGAAAAAAAGAGAAATTTGATCCTGTGGCATCATATTGAGACCCACATGGATCATCAGCAGAGTTGGAACTTTTAGATCCATCACACACAGACTTCTGCCACTTCAGGTAATGGAGTAACTGATAGCAGTAGTAGGTTGTCAAGTATCAGAGGGGTAACCGTGTTAGTCTGGATCTGTAAAAGCGGCAAAGAGTCCTGGGGCACCTTATAGACTAACAGACGTATTGGTGCATAAGCTTTCATGGGTGAATACCCACTTCTTCAGATGCATGTAGTGGAAATTTCCAAATTTCTAACCTCGTTATCCCTAGCCTGATTCTTGCTTGCATATTTGTACCTGCCTCTGGAAAGTTCCACTACATGCATCTGAAGAAGTGGGAATTCACCCACAAAAGCTTATGCTCCAATACGACTGTTAGTCAATAAGGTGCCACAGGACTCTTTGCCGCTTTTACAGTAGTAGGTTGTTATCCTCTATGTGGACCAGCATTACAGGAGAGATGAGACACACACACTTTTCCAGTAGATTCCACAGATATTTGCTGACACACAGCAATGGTGAAACAGAAATCTTGGGGTCCATTCGAGGCTCTGGAGAGCAGAGTATTCTAGTAGTTGCAGAACATTCTGCCACTGTTCAAATGACTGTTCAAATTAGGGGCAAATGACTAAAATTGGGTGAGGAGCCCAGGGGGTGGGAAACTGGAATGGGTAGGCACAGCCAATCGTAGTGTCCCATCCCTCGATACTCCTCATCAAATTTGTCTTCCCATCCATGGGTTGGTGGGCTTCCGCCCCTCCTGCTAAAGCCACTTTCATAAGCTGCCAGGAGACTGAGCCAGAGTCTTCAGCATTAACAGATCTGACATTGTCCCTTTAATGACTCTTCAGTATCAGCTGATAGGTGACTATCTTGAACCACCTCCTCCCTCCTGCCAGTAGTCCAGGTAAACTCCAGCCCAATAACAAGGATTAATAAGTTACTACAGAGAAGCTTGATATTCAGCACAGCATTGTTATTTGGGCCACCTATAATATCTGTCATGTGTGTGTATACTGTAGTTTAGTGTGGGTAGATGTATATGCATGGTACAGTGACATTTTTTTCTAACAGCATGCGCCTTTTGTTCTCATTTTGCTTACCCGTCACTTCCTTTTAATGATTCCATTGATGCAGCTATAGCCTAATATGACATGAAAGCACAGCCAGAATGTCACCTCATCCACTACAGAGTCATAGAATCATAGAATATGAGGGTTGGAAGGGACCTCAGAAGGTCATCTAGTCCAACCCCCTGCTCAAAGCATGACCAATCCCCAACTAAATCATCCCAGCCAGGGCTCTGTCAAGCCTGACCTTAAAAACTTCTAAGGAAGCAGATTCCACCACCTCCCGAGGTAACCCATTCCAGTGCTTCACCACCTTCCTAGTGAAAAAGTTTTTCCTAATATCCAACCTAAACCTCCCCCACTGCAACTTGAAACCATTACTCCTCATTCTGTCTTCTGCTACCACTGAGAACAGTCTAGATCCATCCTCTTTGGAATGCCCTTTCAGGTAGTTGAAAGCAGCTATCAGATCCCCACTCATTCTTCTCTTCCACAGATTAAACAACCCCAGGTCCCTCAGCCTCTCCTCCTAAGTCATGTGTTCCAGTCCCCTAATCATTTTTATTGCCTTCTGCTGAATGTTTTCCAATTTTTCCACATCCTTCTTGTAGTTTGGGGCCCAAAACTGGACACAGTACTCCAGATGAGGCCTCACCAATGTCAAATAGAGGGGAATGATCACGTCCCTCAATCTGCGGGCTATGCCCCTACCTATACATCCCAAAATGCCATTGGCCTTCTTGGCAACAAGGGCACACTGTTGACTCATATCCAGCTTCTCGCCCACTGTAACCTCTAGGTCCTTTTCTACAGAACTGCTGCCGAGCCATTCGGTCCCTAGTCTGTAGCGATGCATGGGATTCTTCTGTCCTAAGTGCAGGACTCTGCACTTGTCCTTGTTGAACCTCATCAGATTTCTTTTGGCCAAATCCTCTAATTTGTCTAGGGCCCTCTGTATCCTATCCCTACCCTCCAGCATATCTACCTCTCCTTCCAGTTTATTGTCATCTGCAAACTTGCTGAGGGTGCAATCCACAGCATCCTCCAGATCATTTATGAAGGTATTGAACAAAACCGGCCCAAGGACCGACCCTTGGGGCACTCCACTTGATACCGGCTGCCAACTAGACATGGAGCCATTGATCACTAAATATTGAGCCCGACAATCTGGCCAGCTTTCTATCCACCTTTATAGTCCATTCATCCAGCCCATACCTCTTTAACTTGCTGGCAAGAATACTGTGGGAGACTGTGTCAAAAGCTTTGCTAAAGTCAAGGAACAACATGTCCACTGCTTTCCCCTCTTCCACAGAGTCAGTTATCTCATCATAGAAGGCAATTAGATTAATCAGGCATGACTTGCCCTTGGTGAATCCATGCTGACTGTTCCTGATCACTTTCCTCTCCTCTAAGTGCTTCAGAATGGATTCCTTGAGGACCTGCTCCATGATTTTTCCAGGGACTGAGGTGAGGCTGACTGGCCTGTAGTTCCCAGGATCCTCCTTCTTCCCTTTTTTAAAGATGGGCACTACATTAGCCTTTTTCCAGTCATCCAGGACCTCCCCCGATCGCCATGAGTTTTCAAAGATAATGGCCAATGGCTCTGCAATCACATCCGCCAACTCCTTTAGCACTCGCGGATGCAGCGCATCCAGCCCCATGGACTTGTGCTCGTCCAGCTTTTCTAAATAGTCCCGAACCACTTCTTTCTCCACAGAGGGTTGGTCACCTCCTCCCCATGCTGTGCTGCCCAGTGCAGCAGACTGGGAGCTGACCTTGTTCATGAAGACAGAGGTAAAAAAAGCATTGAGTACATTAGCTTTTTCCACATCCTCTCTCACTAGGTTGCCTCCCTCATTCAGTAAGGGGCCCACACTTTCCTTGACTTTCTTCTTGTTGCCAACATACCTGAAGAAACCCTTCTTGTTACTCTTAACATCTCTTGCTAGCTGCAGCTCCAGGTATGATTTGGCCTTCCTGATTTCACTCCTGCATGCCTGAGCAATATTTATATACTCATCCCTGGTCATTTGTCCAATCTTCCACTTCTTGTAAGACTCTTTTTTGTGTTTAAGATCAGCAAGGATTTCACTCTTAAGCCAAGCTGATCACCTGCCATATTTACTATTCTTTCTACACATCAGGATGGTTTGTCCCTGTAACCTCAATAGGGATTCTTTGAAATACAGCCAGCTCTCCTGGACTCCTTTCCCCTTCATGTTATTCTCCCAGGGGATCCTGCCTATCAGTTCCCTTAGAAAGTCAAAGTCTGCTTTTCTGAAGTCCAGGGTCTGCATTCTACTGCTCTCCTTTCTTCCTTGTGTCAGGATCCTGAACTCGACCATTTCATGGTCACTGCCTCCCAGGTTCCCATCCACTTTTGCTTCCCCTACTAATTCTTCCCGGTTTGTGAGCAGCAGGTCAAGAAGAGCTCTGCCCCTGGTTTGTTCCTCCAGCACTTGCACCAGGAAATTGTTCCCTACACTTTCCAAAAACTTCCTGGATTGTCAGTGCACTGCTATATTGCTCTCCCAGCAGATATCAGGGTGATTGAAGTCTCCCATGAGAACCAGGGCCTGTGAGCTAGTAACTTCCTTTAGTTGCCGGAGGAAAGCCTCGTCCACCTCATCCCCTGGTCCAGTGGTCTATAGCAGACTCCCACCACAACATCACCCTTGTTGCTCACACTTCTAAACTTAATCCAGAGACTCTCAGGTTTTTCTGCAGTTTCATACTTGAGCTCTGAGCAGTCATACTGCTCCCTTACATACAGTGCAACTCCCCCAAACTTTTCTGCCCTGCCTGTCCTTTCTGAACAGTTTATATCCATCCATGACAGTACTCCAGACATGTGAGTTACCCCAGCATGTCTCTGTTATTCCAGTCACATCATAATTCCTTGACTGTACCAGGCCTTCGATTTCTCCCTGCTTGTTTCCCAGGCTTCTTGCATTTGTGTATAGGCACTTGAGATAACTCACTGATCGTCTCTTTTTCTCAGTGTGAGGCAGGAGCCCTCCCCTCTCACACTCTTCTGCTCGTGCTTCCTCCTGGTATCCCACATCCCCACTTACCTCAGGGCTTTGGTGTCCTTCCCCCGGTGAACCTAGTTTAAAGCCCTCCTAACTAGGTTAGCAAGCCTGCTTGCGAAGATGCTCTTTCCTCTCTTCATTAGGTGGAGCCCGTCTCTGCCTAGCACTCCTCCTTCTTGGAACACCATCCCATGGTCAAAGAATCCAAAGCCTTCTCTCCGACACCAGCTGTGTAGCCATTTGTTGACTTCCACAATTTGGCGGTCTCTACCCAGACCTTTTCCTTCCACAGGGAGGATGCACAAGAACGCCACTTGCTCCTCAAACTCCTTTATTCTTCTTCTCAGAGCCACGTAGTCTGCAGTGATCCACTCAAGGTCACTCTCGGCAGTATCATTGGTGCCCATGTGGAGAAGCAGGAAGGGATAGCGATCCGAGGGCTTGATGAGTCTCGGCAGTCTCTCTGTCACATCGTGAATCCTAGCTCCTGGTAAGCAGCAGACTTCTCGGTTTTCCCGGTCGGGGCGGCAGATAGATGACTCAGTCCCCCTGAGGTGAGAGTCCCCGAGCACCACCACCCGCCTCCTTCTCTTGGGAGCGTTGGTCGTGAAACCCTCAACCCTAGGACAGTACCTCTCATGCCTTCCAATGGGCGGAGTCTCCTTCTGTTCCCTTCCCTCAGGCAGTGGAAATGGCACTGCAGAAGCATTCTTGCACTCTTCTGACCTGGCGAGGTGTTCTAATAATGGTTGGACGTTTAGCACCGGTTAGTGTTGTAGGCAAACAATTTTAAGTGTCTTTTTTTTGTCCCTGTCTGGTTTTTATTTATGTATTTATTTATTTTAGGAGACTAATGTCATTTTCTTTGAAAGAAAGAAAGAAAGAAAGAAAGAAAGAAAGAAAGAAAGAAAGAAAGAAAGAAAGAAAGAAAGAAAGAAAGAAAGAAAGAAAGAAAGAAAGAAAGAAAGAAAGAAAGAATGCAGTTAATGTTAGAACTGAAGCAGAAAAGTACGTGTCAGCCGAATTCTTTTTATGATGGCTATTACCTACATAAAACACGGCAATGTTAAAATAACGTTGAGGGGCTAATTGAAAGTGACAAAAGTGAGCAAAAATAAGATTGAGACTGTCCTTAGCTCACCCTATTGTATCTGCAAGGTCCCCGAATATCATTAATGCCGGCAATATTGACTCCTGCTATAGTTAACTTTGAATCCCAGCCTCCTTTAGTACTCCAGCATTATTTCCCTCTTGTTCAGTTGCTCATACTTTAGCAGATAAATTCTTTCAGGGCTCAAATATTACATGTTTAATCTCAGCCCAAGGGTGGTTTAAAAAAATGGGGCCAGAATTTCAAAACAGCTCAGGTCTTGTTCAGGCACTTAAAGGATATAGCCATATTTCCAATGACCTCCGTGCCCAGCAGCTCTTCTGGGTGAAAAAAATGGAAGCATATGGGCAGAATGTTCAAAAAAGCCTAAGGATTGGGTTTTTAAGGGTATTTAGGTTCCTAAAGATGCCGACAGGCATCCAGTGACATTTTTTAAAGCATCTAGCCACCTAACTCCCATTTGTGACTCTCACTAGGTGCCTATCTGCATCTTTAAACATCTAAATACCTTCAAAATCTGGTCCTAAGTGACTTGGGTTCACAAGTTCTTTGACTTTTAATGAGACTTCCGGATGAGATATTGCATAGAGTTTATGGGACTTAGCAATAGAATTGGGTGACATTTTTTGACTGAAACTTTTTTTCGGTTTAAAAATGCAGATTTGTGGCCATCGAAACATTTCACAAATTTGTGTTGATTTGGACAAATTGTTTGGGTTTAAAAAAAAAACAAATTAAGATTAAAAACATTGAGAAAGTTGATGTCGCATGTTGACATTTTTTAAACGAAACGTTTAAATTTGTCAGTTTGAAGCTTTTTATTTCAAAATTTCCTTTAATTTTATTTTAATTTTAAAACATTCAAAAGTGCTCAAAATCAAAACAAAATCTTCATCTTGGGTCAAACAAAATGTTTCATTTGACCCACAACGACCCTTTTTATTTTAAATTTTAAGTCACCCATTGAAAAAAAATAAACATTTTCAGTTCAACCTGATCTTGTTTTTTGAATTTCCAATGAACTGTACAATCCATTATTTGCCCAACTCTACTTAACAGCACAAGTCCCACTGAAAGTCAGTGAGTCTTCTGCTTTTATCGCACCTGTGTGCTTTATAAAATCCCTCCTAATTATGGCCAAGTGTCATTTTGAACCTCCAGTGGCAAGATTTGGATGTCCTGTTAAAGAAGCCCACATCTAAAAATATCTAGGCCTAGTTATCCATGTCCATTAAATACAAATCCAGGAAGATGCAGCTCAATCCCAACATAACACAAGTCTAGGTTGGATATTAGGAAAAACTTTTTCACTAGGAGGGTGGTGAAACACTGGAATGCGTTACCTAGGGAGGTGGTGGAAATCTCCTTCCTTAGATATTTTTAAGGTCAGGCTTGACAAAGCCCTGGCTGGGATGATTTAGTTGGGGATTGGTCCTGCTTTGAGCAGGGGGTTGGACTAGATGACCTCCTGAAGTCCCTTCCAACCCTGATATTCTATGATTCTATGATTCGATGACTGTCCAGTTCCAGTGGGACATTACAAATGACAATCATAGCCCTAAGTAAATGTCAGGAGATTTCATTTCCAGCTGCAATTGGGGAAATCAGCTGTGTAGAAATATGGCTGATATTTTTAATTGCAAACAACATAACAAGCCCCACCCATTTTACATTTTCTTGCCACTTTAATTACAATAACTTAGGGAACATAGATTGCACAGCTGGACAATGCTGATTGCTTCTGTAAGTCATTTCAGGTTACAAATATATTCCATAATAGCTAATTACACTAATAAAGTACATAAGTTCATAAAAGCCAATGTTATCAGTCACTAAAAGAATTAAATTCCTACTTGTTAGCAGCCAATGCTGGTGCCGTGGGAGGAATCAGATGCTGAGAGCAGCAAACCCAAGCCAAATGAGGATCAACTTGCCATTTAAAAACAATTCCTCCAATTTTTGACCCACCAACCCTCCCCTCTGGAATCCCAACTCAGAACCATTTCTTTTTCCTTACTGCCCACCTCCGTCTTGCCTGCTCTCTGTGCTCTTTCTCTGTTCCCCCACCTCTATTTTTGCTTATTAATATCCAGTCAGCTCTGATTTGCTGGCCATGAGATATTATTGACCTTCCTGCTGACACCAGCGTTGCCACCTACCGAAGAGGTCAGAGATATCCAGGACCTTGCAGCTCAGCATCCCAGTGGAGAGGAAATTCATAGAATCATAGAATCATAGAATATCAGGGTTGGAAGGGACCTCAGGAGGTCATCTAGTCCAACCCCCTGCTCAAAGCAGGACCAACCCCCAATTAAATCATCCCAGCCAGGGCTTTGTCAAGCCTCATCTTAAAAACTTCTAAGGAAGGAGATTCCACCACCTCCCTAGGTAATGCATTCCAGTGTTTCACCACCCTCGTCGTGAAAAAGTTTTTCCTAATATCCAACCTAAACCTCCCCCACTGCAACTTGAGACCATTACTCCTTGTTCTGTCATCTGCTACCACTGAGAACAGTCTAGAGCCATCCTCTTTGGAACCCCCTTTCAGGTAGTTGAAAGCAGCTGTCAAATCCCCCCTCATTCTTCTCTTCCGTAGACTAAACATCCCCAGTTCCCTCATGATGCACTCTACTTCGCAGAGCCATTTATTCACCCCTGGAGCATCTAGCCAGCTCCTCTGGCCTTTGAGGGTATTTAGGGGAGGCAAACTAGGGCTCCTCCCACCCCCTGTCCCTCTCTTCTCCCTCCATCTCTACTTGCTTTCAGTGGGGGCCTCACGTGAGCTGCCCCTGCTCCCTCCCCACAGCTGGAGTCACAGTCTGGGCAGGTCCAAGCAGGGAGTAAGGGAGGCTTTCTTCTTCCTCCTTTTTTCTCCCCGTCCCTGCACTGCATGGCTTAGTGGAACACATGTGGGAAGGGTACGTGGACCCAGGGAGTATTAACTGTTCCACGGATCCCTTTCTCAGAGTTCTGGGGACAGCTACAGTCACATCCCTTGGCGAGTTGTGCTACCAGGGAATCAGGACGGGTTGATGTGACCGTGGCCAGGTGTAGAGGAATGAGGTGTCCACACAGGATGTGCTCAGTTGGGGTTCATGCCTGGGGATCCATGAAACATGGGGGCAGGCCCCATGGCAAGCCCTGTCTTCTCGATGGCCTGCTGTGAGACAATCTCTGGGTGGAAATGCCGGGGGAGATGTCCATGGAAAATGTCCCTTTAAGTGGCTGCACTAACCATTGGTGGGGAGGGACAATGATCTGGTTCTATGTCACCAAGTCATTTCCGACACTTCAAGCGGACAATGTTATTCTCCATGAACGAGACAATGAAATATTGGCTACCCCTGAATATTTAAAACCTTGAGCTTTAAATAGTCAATTAGGGCAGATGTGCCTGGGTGAGTGCTGTGCTTCAAAGCATTCTTCGCACTAGTTCTGTGCTTCCAGTAGGAACAGTTGGTCCAATATCTAGCCTAAGATGCAGTGCGCTATTGTTTTTCTTTAAGAGAATATGTAGCCAGAGGTTTATACTTCTAAAATACACTCCGCTGAATACTTAACCTTGAACTTCAACTCAAAATTTGTTTCATTTTACTGTTATTTTGATGGGAACATAGTTAGGTCATAGAAATTATCCTACTGGATCAGACTCAGGGTCTGTCCAGGCCACAATCCTGCCTCTGGCTGTATGTACACTACAAAGCCTACTTATAGTGCCTCGTGTAGATAGACTCATAGATTTTAAGGCCAGAAGGGACCATGGTGATCATCTAGCCTGACCTCCTGCACATTGCAGGCCACAGAACCTGAGGTGCCCACTCCTGTAAGAGGTCCATAACCTCTGACTGAGTTACTGAAGTCCTCAAATCATGATTTAAAGGGCTTCACGGTACAGAGAATCTACCCTTTACACTAATTTAAACATTCAAGTGACCCATGCCCCATGCTCAGAGATGCATCATATACCAACAGAAGTCTTTCTGTTGTTGTAGGAGCCCACCTTCCTGAACAATGTTAGCAAGGCCGAAAGAAGTCCTCTTCTGTTTCCATAGCTGTGGCTACGCCGGGATTTTTCCACACCCGGGCTGACGCAGCTATGCAAATAGAAGTTTTACGTGTTGACCAAGGGCCAGATGCTCAAAAGGAGTTAGGCGCCTAAGTCACTATTTTAGGTGCTGGAGTCCCAGTTTTGGCTCCACCATGATGCACAAAACTCTGGTTTAACCCCTGTAGGTGCCTAAATTAATTCATCACTCCATTTTTCTGAGTACAAATTCCCTAGGTGCCTCTGTTTCTGCCTCTGGGTGTGTGTATGCTGCCTTCCTGTGAATGTCCAGATAACTATCTCCCACCTAAGTCACAGGACAATTCCCAAAGCAGTGGAAGATAGGCATTTGGCTACCTAAGTCATGTGCAGGGTCTGCTCTAGTAGACGTGTTCAGAGACCGCCTACCGAAACAGCTCCTATTCAAAACCCAACTGGAGGAGCAGGACGTGGAGGAGGTCGTGTCCGCTGTATAACATTAACCCAGTGGTTAGCACTCTGGGATGTGGGTGACCCAGGTGAAATCCCCCCCACCCTGCCAGAAGGAGTGAATGAATTTGAACAGGGCTCTCCCATCTCTGAGGTGAATGCTCGAACCACTGAGATAAAAATTATCATTTGGCCATCTCTTCCTCCTCTTCCAGCAGTTTCTTTCTAAAATCACATATGGCGCCTAGCTCTAAAGAGGTTACCGGGTTCAGCTTCCCAAGCCAAGAGAGGCACTTCCCTATAGCCCAGAATAAGGTGTCTATCTATCGGAAAGGGGCAGGGCTTAGCACTCACCCATCTGGTCAGCCTCTCCCATTGGTTAGCTTACACAATGCCCTACCTAGGCTGCTAGCTTTTGTGAATGGCTGTCTATGGCACTTATCTCTCTCCATTCATTGTACAGGCACCTCACTCTGGCTTTGCAAATCAGAGGGATTTTCCAGATGCCTAAAAGTTAGGCAATGTAATGCTCAGTATCACAACACCTAAATCTTCCTGAGCATTCAGCCCACAGCCTCTGACAGTGGCCAGTCCCAGATGCTTCGGGGAAGATATAAGAAACCTTCTAGTCAGCAGCTGTGAGATGATCTGCCCCTGGTAAAGTCTCTCCCTCATCCCAATAGTTAAAGACTAAAACATCAGGTTTTATATCCCTTCAGATATATGGAGGCTGGATTTTTGGAAGTGCTCAGCTCCCTCTAGGCCAGCACTGAGCACTCTGAAAATCCCACCCTTTGTCTAGGGGTCTTAACTGGCCCTTTGTTTTGGGGGCATTTTTTTACTTCATATGCCAATAACTATTATGCTGAGCAACCGTCAGTGAGCAGCTGCACTGTTTCCATACGAATAAAGCTCTCGCTCTCTCTTTCCCCTTGCTATTCTGTTGCCAGTTGAATCAAGCCCTGCTTTGAAATCAGGGGAGTACATGCCATTAATCAAGGAGCCTGGATGTTCTGCCTGAGCAACGCTTCAATTCACCATAGCCTGGGCTCTGAGGGAGAGATGCCTTTGTGGTGTTCCTCCCTCCACTCCCCCCGAGTTGGTTCATACCATCTCTGCAAAGAGGGGAAGTGGAAAGAACACCCCAGGAGGTTTTAGACTTCTAACTCCCAGTGGCAGAGACCTACTCAGATAGTTCTCACCCTAGCACTCAAATAAACTCATGAGGCATAATTTCTTTGCCACTCCAGTTTTCCCACCAGTGGAAGTTCGACTGGCTTTGCAGGAGCTATTTCTGAGTAATGCCGGTGCACGAGAAAGATTCATACCGCTCTCTGTAACGTGGCCTGATCTGCGCCCACTTTAAGGTGTTTTACACTGCCATAACAGTGTAGAGGATCTTAGTGTAGCTGAGAGTCAGGCCCTCAGATTCGGGGCCAGATTTTCCAGCGCTCAGTCCCCATTTAGGCACCTAAAAGATGTGGGCCGATTTTCAAAAGACTTCATGTTCCATTGAAAACAATGGAAGCTACCGGCTGCTGAATTCTTTGGGAAATTTGGCCCTCTCTCTTTTTCTGCCACAGTTCCTCCTGTCTTTTACTTTACATTTTTGGTTAAATTAACCATCATTTTAGCAGCTATTTCTTCTACCAAAAATCAGTTTAAAAATTACGGTATTTCCCTTCAACCTTGGAACTTTCAGATTGCCAGGGCTTTTTAACAGTAAAGGCCATTCTCTTAGTCTTACTTTGTGACATCAAGTTGTCCAGATGGCATCTTCCTAGTTTGTTGTTAATTATTCTTTTGCATTACATTGAAAACAGGCACCTGCTTTACTTGATATATTCTTCTTTGTGGTTACAGCTGACCACACAATGCATGGCAAATGGTTTATCTCACAATGCCAGTGTCAGCTTACGGAAATTCTTGGGCAGGGCATGATTGTCTCAGATTTGAATGATCTGCCAATTTTTTTGATGCTGTAGGATTAGTCCACATAGCATCCTATGTGAATAATCAGTGTCGGAGCCATGTTGATTAGGTGGAAATGGTTGTAAGTCACATGAGTGGGGGTTTTTTTTGTTCCCTGATTGAACGAATATTCCAGCATGTCCAGTGCAAACATCCACTTGCTTCTGTGTACTATTATTTATCCATGAATCCTTACAGCTCTTTTGGACATATGTTTGTTGCCAGCATTCATGCCAGTAAACACTGACCGCAGTTAGAATATCTTTACATTTCATTGACATTTTCCTTTAAATCTCTGTGGGCACATTAGAAATAAAGCCATTTGATGCGGTGCAGTTTGGTTAGCAAGAAATTTCACATTTAATTTTAAAGCTTTCTAAGACTGGCCAAAGAAACTGAAGTCTCATATGGATTTGTTTAAGGAAATTCAGGGATAAACAGTTTGTAATTCAATAAATATTTTGACCAGAGGTCATTTTCTCCACAACTTCACTTCACCAAGAGGAAATTTTTATTCAGGAAACTGCTTAAAAATGAAAGAGTTTTCCAAGAACCCTTTTAAAAATATTTCATCTATATTAACTGCGTTAGGGCAAGAAATAAGCTGGTGGCAACTGGCAAATTCACCCTCTTATACACCAAACAATTACTGAAGTATGAAAAGCATACACAGAAAATCACATTCCCTAAAGCTAGGTAAGATATTAGATTTGGCCACTTATAAGTAAGCCATCAACTAGCTTCTGGCTATACCATTTGGGAGTTATGCTATCTTCCAAGATTAAATTTACATTTTTCTTAATGCAGTATGATGTGTTCAATTTAAATCAAGATGTGCTTGATAAAAATGATGCCCCTACTTAGTGACACAAATATTTAATGGGTTGCAAGATTTTATTTTGAGTGTTTTAAATGTAAAGACAGTGAAGAATGTCTTTCATTTTTTAAGGCTACAAATTCTTCACCATGGTAATAAGAAAATCAGATCATTGCAAATCTCTCAAACTGATGGCTCAGGCTCTACATCTGTCTGTTGTGGGGTTTTGTTAAAAAGCTGGGTTTTTTTTTTTAAGTTTAAATTCAGCAGAGATACAGCAGAGAATATAAGCATGGACTTAACCAAGAAAATGGGACCTGATCCAAAGAAAATGGTAATCTTTCTATTGAGATCAATGGCCATTTCATCAAGCCCATGAAATCCATAAGCATGTGCTTAAGCGCTTTGCTGGATCAGGGCCTTAACTGGGAGTTGTCACCGATCACCACCATTCCAGATGAGGCCCTGTGACAGGAACGTGGGACTCCTGTAGATCCCTTTCCCTATTCTCAGCTCTTTTTCACCTATTCAATAAAAAATGCTCAGAGGCAATCTTTGAATTCCCACATCCCTGGGACTGCTTCAGTCCCCAGGGTAAGCTAGCGCAGCCCTGCGTGTGCACAAAGCAGTGCTGCGGGGCTGTAACATCAGCTCTACGTGATGGGTCTTAAACAATGGTTGTTTCAACCCTTTCTCTCATCCTGGGGTTCAAACTAAAATGTCCCCCATCCTATTCCCTTCCAAGGGTAGGAAGTAAGAAACTGACCCCCTGTAGACTGCCTAGAGTATTGGTGCTATTATTTCTCAATTCAGTGAACAGACCAAACTTCATATATATGCTTAAACGTACTGGGCACTTTGTCCATGTGATCACAAAGCCATTCAGTGGCCCACAGCAAAACACATAGCAGAGCCAAATGAGACTGAAAGGGAAACATGAGATGGCCCAGGAATCACTGGATGAAATTCTAGGGTCTGTGTTAAGCAAGAGATCAGATTAGATGATCACTGTGGTCCCCAGTGACTTTAAAATATAGGAAAAATGATCCATCTTTCTCTTTCCTCTCGCTGGAATATGGCACCTGTTAATTTTTTGCACTCAAACAGGGTAGGCTCAGAACTCTTCTATTTTGTGTCTAGGATGAAATCAAAAGCAATCTTTGCTCTTTTTTAAAAAAAATTACACATTCCATCCAAAGTTTTTGGGGCGATGTGCCTGGCTGCCATCTGCTAGTGTTGGATAGAAAGGGTAGGAGGAATAAATATTTTATCATGAATTCAATTAATGGCTTTTTAGACAGATGAGAAATGAAATCTCGTTATAAAGCTATGAAACACAGCAGATGTAGAAGGTAATGAGCAAGCCCTTGCACTTAAGGGACTGCAGTTCAATTCCATTATCTGCCAATCAGGTCACTAATCACCGAACAAAGCTCCTAGAACTGGGAAAGAAAGGCAGTCCAAAAAAAAAAAGTGATTGCCCTTTAAATTAAAAGTAGGCAAAACAAGTATGTGAAGCTGGTAAGTGGCCATGGAGTTGACAGCTCATCTAAGAGAAGAGACGAGATTCCAAGAGCTTCTTTGAAGGAATAATACAGGATTACAAACACATCAAAGGCACAACCTGTCAGAAAGGAGAGCACCAAGATAACCAAAAATAGTCTCAGAAGTTCATTTTTCTAAAAACAGCCATGAAATAACCTAACCTAATATATGTGGCAGGCAGTTAGTTGAGCACATTCGCAACAGAAAGACTTCCATAACATGAAAGTAGGAAAGAGAAGGCTGGATCTCAACTGGTTGAGTCATTGTTGCCCCATGGCCTTTAGTGGGACTGCGTTGATCTGAAGATCTGGTCCAGACAGTGTAGTAATATCCTGCCCATTACTTTCTGATAAGCAAAAAGATCATGTATTACATGTGGGAAACATGCCTTCTTATACATGGACTGTATATGGAAAACACCAAAACTCACACACTTCTAGTATATATGAAAAAAACACAGTCACGTATATGTACTGCACATGGAAATTTACACTCACATACATGAAATGTATATAGAAAATATGCACTCATTCACAGGCATGTATTGCATATGAAAAGAAGGCACTCAAATACGTGTAGTGTTTATGAAAAACATACATTATTTCTGTAGATGACAAAGGTGTGATCAGCTGATCTGCACCCCAAAAGGCTCTCCAGCAGCAGCATGCCTTTAGCTTGTGCATTTTCGATTCAGTATCACTTCCACGCAGCAATCTTTCCCAGCGGCATCCCCTCCCACACTCAAGTACTAGGTTTCGTTTTTCAGCAGACCTCACCTTTCCCATATGCAAGCCTCAAAGCAATTGGGGCATGGGATAGAGAGAAAGCTTGTATTGTTATTGATCTCAAAGGCCCAAAGAGTTAAAGGTGTTTATAAACTCTTTCCCAGTCCTACATTAAACAGGGACAGATAGGTTTGGGGTTATTTTTGAACAGAGCCCTCAGTTTTACTCGGTTACTTGGCAAACACTCCAAAACGTCCATTCAAATGGAAAGTTTATTGGTTAAACACAAAAGAGAAGAAGAAATTAAAACAAATGTCTATACTGAAATTGTGGTTGAGTGATTATGCAGGATGGACTTAGTCAGACCTTATCAAAATGTCTCTCCTTTTGGAGTCAAAATATCAGAGTCTCTTATATTCAGAACAACTTTCTTTGAGGAGAAGGAAATGTTAATTTTTCTCTCAGTCCTGATGTCACTTATCCTGTTCTGAATAAACGAAGAGACACAAGAGGGAGGAGAGACAGGACAGAAAAGATAGGTGAAATACAGCTTTTGTTGATGTTTTTGGAAGACTGGATCACTTGTTAGTTGCAAGTGGATGCTTTAGTTGGCAAGTCAACCACAACACCTAGTGTTTGGACCCTGGTTTGTTACAATTTGATCGAGTCTGTCATCTGGTTGGAACCTTTCTCCTCAGACAAGGCCAGTTTGGATGAATGGCCGGGGTAGGGACCGTCAAATCGTGGAAGTCAATGAATGGCTATGCAGGTGGTGTCGGAGAGAAGGCTTTGGATTCTTTGACCATGGGATGGTGTTCCATGAAGGAGGAGTGCTGGGCAGAGAAGGGCTCCACCTAACGAAGAGAGGGAAGAGCATCTTTGCGAGCAGGCTGGCTAACCTAGTGAGGAGGGCTTTAAACTAGGTTCACCGGGGGAAGGAGACCAAAGCCCTGAGGTAAGTGGGCAAGCAGGATAACGGGAGGAAGCACAGGCAGGAACGTCTGTGAGCGGAGAGCTCCTACCTCATACTGAGAATGAGGGGCGATCAGCAGGTTATCTCAAGTGCCTATATACAAATGCACAAAGCCTTGGAAACAAGCAGAGAGAACTGGAGGTCCTGGTGAAGGCAAGGAATTATGACGTGATTGGAATAACAGAGACTTGGTGGGATAACTCACATGACTGGAGTACTGTCATGGATGGTTATAAACCGTTCAGGAAGGACAGGCAGTGCAGAAAAGGTGGGGGCATAGCACTGTATGTAAGGAAGCAGTATGACTGCTCAGAGCTCAAGTATGAAACTGCAGAAAAACCTGAGTATCTCTGGATTAAGTTTAGAAGTGTGAGCAACAAGAGTGATGTAGTGGTGGGAGTCTGCTATAGACCACCGGACCAGGGGGATGAGGTGGATGAGGCTTTCTTCCGGCAACTCACGGAAGCTACTAGATCGCACACCCTGGTTCTCATGGGCGACTTTAATCATCCTGATATCTGCTGGGAGAGCACTACAGCGGTGCACAGACAATCCAGGAAGTTTTTGGAAAATGTAGGGGACAAATTCCTGATGCAAGTGCTGGAGGAGCCAACTAGGGGGAGAGGTTTTATTGACCTGCTGCTCACAAACCGGGAATAATTAGTAGGGGAAGCAAAAGTGGATGGGAATCTGGGAGGCAGTGACCATGAGTTGGTCGAGTTCAGGATCCTAACACAGGGAAGAAAGGAAAGCAGCAGAATACGGACCCTGGACTTCAGGAAAGCAGACTTCGACTCCCTCAGGGAACTGATGGGTAGGATCCCCTGGGGGAATAACATGAGGGGGAAAGGAGTCCAGGAGAGCTGGCTGTATTTCAAAGAATCCCTATTGAGGTTACAGGGACAAACCATCCTGATGTGTCGAAAGAATAGTAAATATGGCAGGCGACCAGCTTTGCTTAACAGTGAAATCCTTGCTGATTTTGAACACAAAAAAAAAGCTTACAAGAAGTGGAAGATTGGACAAATGACCAGGGAAGAGTATAAAAATGTTGCTCGGGCATGTAGGAATGAAATCAGGAGGGCCAAATCGCACCTGGAGCTGCAGCTAGCAAGAGATGTTAAGAGTAACAAGAAGGGTTTCTTCAGGTATGTTGGCAACAAGAAGAAAGTCAAGGAAAGTGTGGGCCCCTTACTGAATGAGGGAGGCAACCTAGTGACAGAGGATGTGGAAAAAGCTAATGTGCTCAATGCTTTTTTTGCCTCTGTCTTCACGAACAAGGTCAGTTCCCAGACTGCTGCGCTGGGCAACACAGCATGGGGAGTAGGTGGCCAGCCCTCTGTGGAGAAAGAAGTGGTTAGAGACTATTTAGAAAAGCTGGATGTGCACAAGTCCATGGGGCTGGATGCGTTGCATCCGAGACTGCTAAAGGAGTTGGCGGCTGTGATTGCAGAGCCATTGGCCATTATCTTTGAAAACTCATGGTGATCGGGGGAAGTCCCAGATGACTGGAAAAAGGCTAATGTAGTGCCCATCTTTAAAACAGGGAAGAAGGAGGATCCTGGGAACTGCAGGCCAGTCAGCTTCACCTCAGTCCCCGGAAAAATCATGGAGCAGGTCCTCAAGGAATCAATCCTGAAGCACTTATACGAGAGGAAAGTGACCAGGAACAGTCAGCATGGATTCACCAAGGGAAGGTCATGACTGACTAATCTAATCACCTTCTATGATGAGATTACTGGTTCTGTGGATGAAGGGAAAGCAGTGGATGTATTGTTTCTTGACTTTAGCAAAGCTTTTGACACGGTCTCCCACAGTATTCTTGTCAGCAAGTTAAAGAAGTATGGGCTGGATGAATGCACTATAAGGTGGGTAGAAAGTTGGCTAGATTGTCGGGCTCAACGGGTAGTGATCAATGGCTCCATGTCTAGATGGCAGCCGGTATCAAGTGGAGTGCCCCAAGGGTCAGTCCTGGGGCCGGTTTTGTTCAATGTCTTCATAAATGATCTGGGGGATGGTGTGGATTGCACTCTCAGCAAATTTGCGGATGATACTAAACTAGGAGGTGTGGTAGATACGGTGGCAGGTAGGGATAGGATACAGAGGGACCTAGACAAATTAGAGGATTGGGCCAAAAGAAATCTGATGAGGTTCAACAAGGATAAGTGCAGGGTCCTGCACTTAGGACGGACGAATCCAATGCACCGCTATAGACTAGGGACCGAATGGCTAGGCAGCAGTTCTGCGGAAAAGGACCTAGGGGTGACAGTCGACGAGAAGCTGGATATGAGTCAAGAGTGTGCCCTTGTTGCCAAGAAGGCCAATGGCATTTTGGGATGTATAAGTAGGGGCATAGCGAGCAGATCGAGGGACGTGATCGTTCCCCTCTATTCGACATTGGTGAGGCCTCATCTGGAGTACTGTGTCCAGTTTTGGGCCCACACTACAAGAAGGATGTGGAAAAATTGGAGAGAGTCCAGCGAAGGGCAACAAAAATGATTAGGGGTCTGGAACTCATGACTTATGAGGAGAGGCTGAGGGAACTGGGATTGTTTAGTCTGCAGAAGAGAAGAATGAGAGGGGATTTGATAGCTGCTTTCAACTACCTGAGAGATGGTTCCAAAGAGGATGGTTCTAGACTATTCTCAGTGGTAGAAGATGACAGGACAAGGAGTAATGGTCTCAAGTTGCAGTGGGGGAGGTTTAGGTTGGATATTAGGAAAAACTTTTTCACTAGGAGGGTGGTGAAACACTGGAATGCGTTACCTAGGGAGGTGGTAGAATCTCCTTCCTTAGAAGTTTTTAAGGTCAGGCTTGACAAAGCCCTGGCTGGGATGATTTAATTGGGGATTGGTCCTGCTTTGAGCAGGGGGTTGGACTAGATGACCTCCTGAAGTCCCTTCCAACCCTGATATTCTATGATTCTATGATTTGAATGCAGTACAGTTGATTTCAGGATTTGAAGAAAAGCCAAGAGAGTGAGGAGAAAAGCAATGCTGGGGCAGAAAATAACATAACAAGGGAAGGGAATACAATCTAGGCCCTAGGGAATAAAGGATATTGTGTGCCTTTGTGGTGCTGCTCATTAGATCTCCCCACTGGTGGGCTGAGGATGGAATATCATAGTATTGTGATGATTTTCAGCACTCACAAGTGAAAACAAAGTTCCTTGAACAAGAGCAAGACCAGCCAGCCTTCTCTTCAGGAAGAAAGTCCATGAGATGAGTCGAGATGAGTTGCAGTGATCGCAGATTGAAGGATGAACTGGGGAAAGATGAAAATGAGGCAAGATGAGCTGGGATGCAAGGTGGGACGAGGCATGAGAAAGACAGCTGAACTGAACTGATCATGTTTTTTTTAAAGTATCTTTTGAAGATGCCAAAAAAGGGAGAAAGTGGGTGATATAGTCCATCCTCCTCACTATTTTGTCCACCAATTAGTGCTAATATCCATCACACCAATTTTGGTCTATTCACTTTTGGTAATACATCTTCTGTTTTTACCAAGCAGAATTTCAACAGTCCTTGGATTTTATCAGCATGCCCTTTTTGGTTTAGACTAATCCAGTTTCTCTGTCTTGTTCTCCAACACTTATAACATTCAACATCGGAAACAGCTTGGCCTAATTTTCATGCTTATTGTTAATATCTTATGAACCTTCACATCTCACAATAGGCGTACATTTTGTAGGCCCCAGCGGTTACAACAGGCCTCAGTGTTCTGATTCGTTCAGGTCATGCTGAGCCTGCCTTCCATCTCTGTGGAGAGACAAGGTGGGTGAGGTAAATAACTTTTATTGGACCAACTTGCGTTGATGAGAGACACAAGACTGAAGGAAAGCTCTATGTAAGCTCAAAAGCTTGTCTCTCTCCCCAACACAAGTTGGTCCAGTAAAAGACGTTACCTCTCTAATATACTGAGAGGCACACGGCTACAGAAACACCACATACCATCTCTGTACTAACTCTGTGCTCCTCTAACATCCTCAGTTATTAACAGCACCACACAAACAGGCCATTACCATATATTTTGGTGACAACAAAACTTAAAAGGAGACAGGTTATCATTAACCAAGAGAGGCTTTCATCTGAACATTCCCAGTGAAAAGCTATTGAGTGATTCCTCTGACAAAATTTGAGAGACAGCACTATTGACAAATCAAAGGAATGTTTCCTACTCTGCTCATAGCAGCAGACATAACTTCTCTGGACTTTTCAAAGAGAAAAGATAGCATCAGCAATACCTGCTCAAGTAAGCAACCAAACAAGTTTACCAGTAAAATCAAATAACCAAAATTCCAGTGGGAAAATCCAGTGGGTCAGACAGGGAGAGATTGTAGCATATTAGAAGTACAATAAAGACACAAAAATAATGCAGTATTCTACATTAATAAGCTGAATCATTGTATCCTACTTGAGCACTGCAACAGTATTTGGTCTCTTATCTTCTATAAGAGAAAAATATCAGAGGAAGGATAATCTTGTCCATAAGGCAGTTGTCTGGGCCTCAGAAAGGCTGAATCCAGTTATTGCCTTTGACACAGACTTCCTGGGCAACCTTGGTGTGAGACCCTTTGGCCAAGATTTTCACAAAGAAGAGCCTGAAGTTAGGCTTCTGACATCAGTAGAAGCTGGTGAATGCTCAGCACTTTTGGAATCCAGGCCTCTTAGTTAGGTATGTGAATATAAATTTAGGAGCCTAACTGCAGGTCTTATTTGTGAAAATCTTGGCCTTACTCTCTGTGTGGGTGTAGTGCTCCACCTGTCCAATGGGGATAATGCATTATACTATTTCCTTTGGCAGCCATGTGCATTAGACCAGGGTTCTCAAACTAGGTCCGCCGCTTGTTCGGGGAAAACCCCTGGCAGGGCGGGCCGGTTTTTTTACCTGCCGCGTCTGCAGGTTCGGCCGATCGCAGCTCCCACTGGCCACGGTTCACTGCTCCAGGCTAATGGGGGTTGCGGGAAGCGGCGGCCAGCACATCCCTTGGCCCGCGCTGCTTCCCACAGCCCCCATTGGCCTGGAGCGGCAAACCGCGGCCAGTGGGAGCAGCGATCGGCTGAACCTGCGGACGCGGCAGGTAAACAAAATAGCCCGGCCCACCAGGGGCTTTCCCTGAACGAGTGGTGGCCCTAGTCTGAGAACCACTTCATTAGACTATAAGCTCTCTGAGGCAGGGGTTGCATTTTAGTTTGTGTATGGACAGCTTCTAGCACAATGGGGCCCCAATCTCAGGCAGGACCCATGAGCGCTCTTATAATTCAAACAATAAATAATTGATAACAATTTGCAAGTGTCCTTGGTTGCCTGAATATCAAACCTAACAATGCAGTAGACAAGTTCTTAAGCCTTTAAGCCCATGTACAAAATTACAGAAAGGATGGTTTATTATTTCAAATGGATAGAGCCTTAGACAGTGGGGAAAATCCCACATATTTCTGTCTGTTCTATAACAAAGGCTATGAAAGTCATAAATCTAGTTTTAAATCTAGCCATAAATCCTCAGAGAAATGTTTACATGTATTCTGAGCCCACAAAAGGTGACTCCAAATGAATCTCCGGCTAAATATATTTATATACCATGATCAAACCTTTTTCTATGTTACAATCACTCTGCCAGTTTATGAATTCAAGTCTTTGCCAATGCAAATAAAAGAAAACCTTGTTATTATAAAAATGGAATTGGAAATAGAGAAATGATGGAATAAAGCTCTGAGACAAATTAAAGACTTGATAAAAGTCTCTCATTCTAGATGAACAGCACAGCAAAAGCAGTGAGATTGGAAGTCATTGTATGTGGGCTACACTTTCTCAGGAAGTTTTAACGAATTTTCCTTTGCAAGTCCCAGTCAAACACATACACATAAAAGATCACATAAAAGAGGAAGTGGGACTATTTTCCATGCAGTTGCTTTGGGTTTTGTCTTCACTGCTGTCATAAATATAAAGGGTAGGGTAAACCCCTTTAAAATCCCTCCTGGCCAGAGGAAAAATCCTTTCACCTGTAAAGGGTTAAGAAGCTAGGATAATCTCGCTGGCACCTGACCACAATGACCAATGAGGAGACAAGATACTTTCAAAGCTGGAGGGAGGGAAAAAAACAAAGGGTCTGGGTCTGTCTGGGTGATGCTTTTGCCAGGGACAGAACAGGAATGGAGTCTTAGAACTTAGTAAGTAATCTAGCTAGATATGCGTTAGATTATGATTTCTTAAAATGGCTGAGAAATTAAGCTGTGCTGAAAGGAATGGATATTCCTGTCTTTGTGTATTTTTGTAACTTAAGGTTTTGCCTAGAGGGATTCTCTATGTTTTGAATCTAGTTACCCTGTAAGGTATTTACCATCCTGATTTTACAGAGGTGATTCTTTTTACTTCTATTAAAATTCCTCTTTTCAGAAACTGAATGCTTTTTCATTGTTCTTAAGATCCAAGGGTTTGGGTCTGTGGTCACCTATGCAAATTGGTGAGGATTTTTACCAAACCTTCCCCAGGAAGTGGGGTGCAAGGGTTGGGAGGATTTTGGGGGGGAAAACGTTTCCAAACAACTCTTTCCCAGAAACCCGGTTAGATGTTTGGTGGTGGCAGCAAAAGTCCAAGGGCAAAGGGTAAAATAGTTTGTACCTTGGGGAAGTTTTAACCTAAGCTGGTAAAAGTAAGCTTAGGAGGTTTTCATGCAGGTCCCCACATCTGTACCCTAGAGTTCAGAGTGGGGAAGGAACCTTGACAACTGCTCCCATCAAATTAGGCACTTGCACAGGTCACATTCTCTTCATCTCCTAAATATCCTGGCACATGTCTGACAATCCCATGCCTCAAAGCCAAGGAATTCTGCCTTAAAGGAGGCAGTGCAGCCCTCTCCTAGATGGGCTGAAGAATTCTGTGATATATTTTGCTCTGCATCCCTAACCAGCTCCTTGAGCCCATTTGGCTCATGGAGTGCACAGCATATGAGATCACTCAGTGTTTTGAAGACACCTGGAGAAATGCAAAGTAGCATATGTGTGTGGCTTTCAGTTCCAGCCTCTATCTGCCCCTCCTGGGTCCCAACAATAGCCTCTCTTTGTTACCCTGAAGTCCATGGAAATGTCTTTGCTGCTCCAGCCCCCTGCTCCAATTCTCTCTCATCTCCCTCAGCCTCTTACAGCTTTCCCAGCCACTTTGATCCTCTCTTCAGCTTCCACCTCCTTTCTGATCCTTTGGTGCTCATTGGACTAGCTCATCATCTCTTCACACTGGTCTGGGCTGCTTTCTCAGCTACTCCAGGCTGCTGTCCATTTTTTTCTTCTGACCCTGATCCCTCTCCCATTCCCTTTCCTCAGCTCTCCCCACAACCTTGTTCACACCTAGACGTCTAACTCCAATTCAAATCTATGGAAGTTAGGTGTCTAGGTGTCTGTCTCCATGCTTAGGTGCCTACATAGCTTTAAAAATTGGCCTCAGTTAACATGTCCATGGTCACACAGGAAGTGTGTGGCAGAGCAAAGTTAGAGGACCTGGACATCCTGGTGCTCTAATAATTCCATCCTTCCCCCCACAGTAGCTTCTGGTAAATTTAGCGCAAAAATGCACTTGTCACAAAATACAGGCTCATCTGTCAGCTGGCTATGTAAGACATTTTGTTTGCATTTGAGATTGGTGAGGTGCACACAGAGACTTTATAAGGTTTGCTTAGTACAGAGAAGTATAATTGAAATCATCGAAAAATAAGAACGAGTTTGAAAAGTATAGCAAACTGACCCCCTGGATTGTGCATGCTTACAATCTTGGGCTGGTACAATATAAAGCAATCCTCCAGTGTTGACATACTTACAACCTTGTGAATGCTCACAACCTAACAGAGCCCATTAGACACAAAGATGGAAGAAACAGTCAGTGGAGTACACCCCAACATTTTGGGCTGATGCCTACTCAGTCACTTCCCATGGCCCACTTGTGAACATTCTTGCATCAGGTTTCATACTCCCCTTTCCACACACTTACCTGTCCATGGCCCTATTTGCTTAGGTCTCAGTCCCTTATCCATATGTGGCTTTTCAGTCTCCCATATTTAGGGTTCCAAATGCTGACACACGCTATTTGTTTCAGTATTGCATTAATACATATCCCAGTGTTTCCAGTATGTGAATGCTGTTAACCATATGGTTCTATGTGCTAAAAATCAGTCATTTTGTATTGCTGTGATGTTCTTGTTTATTAAAAGCTACCTATTGCTAAATCGTATAACCTTAGGTTAAGCAGCCATGCTAGTTCCTTTGCGATTCAGGCTACCTATCACAACAACTAACAGGGTTACTAGGCCTCAGCTGATTGCCAAGCCTACATCAGCTATTATACAAATTCTTATGTTTCTCTACTAGCATCACAGCTGTAGTATCTTCTATTTGACTACCTCAAAGCATTTCAATATGCCTTAGCATGTAACATAAAATTTAATCTTTCACCCTAGGATCACATTAGGGGTTACAGGTCTAGACCACCAAAGGTTCTTCTTCAAAGCTGCCTAAGGCATTTGGACACCCAAATATCACTGAAATCAATGGGAACTGGTTATCCAGTTCCTCCATGTGGCTTTGAAATTCTCACCCATGTGTGTTTGGGTTCCACAAAGCCAATAATACTGTATTGCAGAGTTTGGAGGTAACTGTATTTCATTCAGGAGAGATAGGGCACTTGGCACATGATGTACTGGAGCTACATATGAAATAAACTATTAAATGTGAAGGTGTTGAACAGTACCATAAAGGGCAGTGAAATATATAGAGCCAATCCAGGAGCCACCTCAAGGTATATTTACCAAGGGCTGGGCACAGTCTCTGGTGTTTCTAGTGTGTAGGAAGAACACCAGATATTAATAAAGTATCAGTAGAAGAGCTCCAGGCTCTTCACTTAGATTGGTCAAATATTGAGTAAGACCCATTGACCATTTTTCCTATAGTAAGAGGGGCTCCTTTATGGGGTGTCATTGGAATTCTATTTCCAATTGAATATCTGATGTTGGATCAGGAGGGGAGGACAATGCAGAATGGAAATTTGCCTTTTCAGAAACAATTTATCTGTACAGGGAAAGCAACCAACTAACAAACAACCGGAGTTTGGACATTTCTATGGCAGTTGTAAGATCAACAGCCAACCTCGTCACCTAGATGTGTTTCATAATTACTGGGTTGAAATCCTAAACTGGGAATTGGAACCTGGTATATTTTTCTTTCCTAAACATTTAATTTCTTTGGAAATAAATTGAGAAAAGGAGAAGTTTACATGTAACAAAAATCCTCTTCACCGCAGTGTAAATCCCCAAGTGGCAGCAAGTTGGCCATAAGCCCTTCAGAACGGACACACGCCATCTGTAAGATGCTTGACCTCTGTTGGGCTAACATTTGGACGATGGATAAGGAAGGAATCAAGTGGTGGTGAACAAACTCTGTCCTGTTTATGGAGCAGAATAAAGATGGAAAGGACTTTGCCTGTGGGGAACTTATGTGCCATTGCTATGAAAATAACCTGTTGACAGCTAGTTGGAGACTAGCCATGCAAAGTTAAAAGGATTACAGCCAACTGTCCCCTTAATTGCTTGGCAATCATGTACTATAGCATGTCTATTTAGTTGGAATGTATACAAAATTAAAACAAAACAAAGTTTGTGCTGCAAGTCAAGGCATTGGGAAAGCATGAAGTTTTATTTCTTCTTAAGCAGGTCCACAAGCTACGAGCACTTCTTTTTGACAGGGATCTGCAACAGGAATCTTGGCTTCCCAGTAATATGGATTTCCCATTCTTAGCCCTGCTTGGCTGCCAGATAACAGACGTTTAAAAAGTTGTGACATTTTTACTAACAGAGTAGCAGTAGTTAATGCAGGACTGAATCAGGGACTCCGATAAATACAATTTGGGGTGAAAAGGAGAAAATATTTCTCTGGAAGGTTGAGATAAACAACTAAATAAATAAAGCAGCTGTTTTTGCCATTCAGGGGTTTGGAATGTTAGAACAAGTCCTGGAGAGATGGCACTGGGCATAGAACAAGTGAAGTGGTCAAAAGTGTATTTATCACATGGATGTCACTTCCATATGTGTGGATGTGGAGAGTGTGTGTGCATCTCCATCTCAAGGTCAATATAAATATCTAGACTGATATGAAATATATTTCCCAAAGCAAAACAAAAAATCATTAAAATAAACAAGTAAATACAGTTGGTCAATTAAAAATATATATATTTAAATTTTTCGGCAGAAATTCAAATGCTAAAGAATTTTGCTTTGGAAATGCCCTGGTGTCTCATGGGAGTCATAGTTAAAGTGCTTCATGCTCCCATTCTCCTTTAGAGGCCGAGCTTCACAGTTGGGGTGCGGGGACGTGCATCGTGGGAGATGTATTCTGGGCAAGGAGTCCTACCATACAGGAGAATAATAACAGAGACAACCAAACTACAAATTGCATGATTCTGTTTGGTCGTTTGTTTTCTTCTATGAAAAATCAAAATTTTCTTTAGAAAGCAAATACTTGTTGTGAAAAATATTAGCTGACAATATAATTTTCTATCAGCAAACAGTTTCACTGGAAAATTTTTAAAAAGCCTTATAATTAAGGTGATGAAATCACAAAAATATACTTATCACATCACCAGCATGTAGGGACAAAATTAGAGAGGCCATGGCACAAAACAGAATTAAACTAGCTAGGGATATAAAAGGTAGCAAGAAATTATTTTACAAATGTATTAGCAGCGAGAGGCAGACCAAGGAGACAATAACCCCTTACTGAACATGGTGGAAAATACAACACAGCAATGGCCAAAGTGTTAAATGCCTTTTTGTTTCAGTATTCACCAAAAAAAAAGTTTAGCAGTGATTGCACGACCAGCTTCGTGAATATCAGTGTAAACGGGGTAGGTTCTGGTGCTAAAATAAGGAAAGAACAAGTTAAGAATTACTTAGACTAGTTAGATGTCATCAGGTCAGCAGAGCCTGACAAAATACATCCTAGAATACTCAAGGAACTGGCTGAAGAGATCTCTGAGCCATTAGCTTTGAGAACTCACGGATGGGAGAGATCCCAGAGGGCTGGAAAAGAGCCAATATAGTTCCTATGTGTAAAATGGGGAATAAGGACAACCCAGGGAATTATAGACCAGTCAGTTTAACTTAGGTACCCAGAAAAGTAATGGTGCAAATAATCAAACATTCAATTTGGAAGCAACTAGAAGGTAATAAAATGATACATAATAGTCAACTTGTATTTGTCAAGAATAAATTATGTCAAGCCAACCTAATATTGTGGATGGGGGGGAAGCAGTGGATGTGATTTAGCACAACTTTAGTAAGGCTTTTGATACTGTCTCACATGACCTTTTCACAAGCGAACTAGGGAAATATAGCCTGGAAGAATATATTATAAGGTGGGTACATAACTGGTTGGAAAACCATACTCAGAGAGCAGTTATCAATGGTTCACAGTCGAGCTGGCAAGGCATATTGAGAGAGATCCCACAGGGATCTGTCCTGGGTCTGGTTCTATTCAATATCTTCATAAATGATTTGGATAATGGCACAGAAAGTACTCATAAAGTTAGTGGACAATTCCAAGCAGGGAGGGGTTGCAAGCACTTTGGCGTACAGGATTAGAATGCAAAACGATCTTGACAAACAAGAAAAATGGTCTGAAATAAATAGGATGAAATTCAACAGGGACAAATGCAAAGTACTCCCTTTACGAAGAAACAAGCAATTGCAGACATACACAATGGGAAATGACTGCCTAGGAAGGAGTACTGCAAGAAAGGATCTGGAGGTTACAGTGGATCACAAACAAAATATGAGTCAACAATGAAATCCTGCTGCCAAAAATGTGAACATCATTCTGGGATATATTAGCAGGAGTTCTGTAAGAAAAACACAAGAAGTAATTCTTCCACCCTACTTAGCACTGAAAAAGCCTTAACTGGAGTATTGTGTCCAGTTCTGGACACCACACTTCAGGCAAGGTGTGGACAAACTGGAGAAAATCCAAAGAAGAGCAACAAAAATGATTATAGGTCTAGAACACATGACCTACAAGGAAAGACTGAAAAAATGGATTTGTTAATATGGAGAAGAGAAGACTGAGTGGGGGACATGATAACAGTCTTCAAGTATACAAAATTAAAGAAATAGGAAAGTGATAAATTGTTCTCCTTCTCCACTGAGGACAGGACAAGAAGTAATGGGTTTAAAAATTAGACATGAGGAAAACCTTCCTAACTGAAAGGGTAGTTTTGAAACAAATTACCCAGGGAGGTTTTGTAATCTCTGGCATTGGAGGTTTTGAAGAACAGGTTAGACAAACACCTGTCACGGGTGGTCTAGATCAGAGGTGGGCAAACTACTACGCGCAGGCCACATCCAGCCTGTGGGACTGTCCTGCCCAGCCCCTGAGCTCCTGGTTGGAGAGGCTAGCCCCTGGCCCCTCCCCCGCTATTCCCCCTGCCCCGCAGCCATGCCGCCACATGGGCAGTGCTCTGGGTGGTGGGGCTGCGCGTTCATGCAGGGCAGCGCGTCTGGCTCTGGCCGAGCAGCACAGCTCCAGACATGCTGCTCTAAGCGGCATGGTAAGGGGGCCGGGGGGTTGGATATGGGGCAGGGAGTCCTGGGGGGCAGTCAGGGGACAGGGAGCAGGGGGTGGTTGGATGGGGCAGTGGTTTGAGGGGGGCAGGGGATGGGGAACCCGGGGATTGGATAGGGAGTGGGGTCCCGGGGGAGGGCGGTCGGGGCAGGGGGTTCCACGAAGGGGCAGTCAGGGGACAAGGAGTGAGGGGGGGATGGATGGGTTGGAGGTTATGAGGGGGACAGTCAGGGGGCAGGAAGTGGGAGGGGGCGGATAGGGGGTGGGGCCAGGCTTCCCTGTTTGGGGACGCACAGCCTTCCCTACCCGGCCCTCCATACAGTTTCACACCCCGATGTGGCCCTTGGGCCAAAAAGTTTGCCCACCCCGGTCTAGATAATACTTAGATATGCCTCAGTGTAGGGGACTGGACTAAATGACATATTAAGATCCCTTCCAGTCTGACATTTCTATGGTTCCATCACTTATAATACCCAGACTCTTAAACACCATAATAAAGAAATTATTCTTATCAAGAATAAAATGATGCATGTCTCCTCACAATGTAGCAACCTTGACTCCAACCCCAAGTGAATATGAGTCATTCATGAGGAATCGCAAAATATAAACACAATGCAATAAAAAGGCGAATATTTTCAAAGGATTGTTCCTTTGCATAGTATAGTTTCATGGAACATGAATCTTTGATGCTTCCAGATCACTCAGTCACAGAAGTGATCTAGAATTAAATTGTATCTATTATTATTTGCAATGGGACTGAAGCTACCAACTGGGTTAAGAACTACTCATGCCCTCAATAAAGACGGTCACTACTTCACCAGTGTGTGAAGACAAAGAAAGCATGCAATGTCCTGTTTAGGGAACTCGTTGCCAGAGGAGATCTGCATGAGTCCAAATCTGACTGTTGCAAGAATTACCTTCTTGCAAGAATCCTTGCTGCCACTTAGAGAGGCTGAAACAGGAGGGGTGGGAGGTGGGAGTAACATAAAATCAAATACACGAGTCTGTGATGGTGGGATCAAAAGCAGTGAGTGTTGGCCTCTCTCTTCTTCCATTGAGGTCAATGGTAAAACTCCCAGTGACTTCCATATGGAAGCAGAGTTAAGTCACCTTTGAAAATCCCACTCTATGCCTCTAAACCAAGGGATGGACATTGGCCTCACATGCTTAAAAAGCACAGCACTCCCTGTAAACTGATTTCTGATTCAATTCACATGGTTTCTCACTCTCTCTTTATCTTGAGTTTTGAGTTTCTGGGGTGACGTGGGCCCTAACTTCAAAGTGAAGCTCTGTTGTAACCACCAATTTTTGCCTTGTTTCAGGTGGAAACCATTACAAAAACCATGAGTTTTAAAACTCAGAGCCATCAATCAATTCAGGTTCCCTTGGATACTCGAGTTCCGTGAAGCACAGTGGTAGGGAACTTCTAACCAGCTCCCAAGACACTCACCAAAATGAACTTTATGTACCATGCAGATGGCTTAAATGATTGCCACAGGACCCAGCGAGATGCAATCAAGTGGGTAATTCTGTCCCCTTTAATATAGCTACCATTTTAATGCAAATTGGCTAAGAAGCCTGAGTGGCAGTATTTTTCAAGGGCCAAATTCTTCACTGGTGTAAACAGGCACAATGTAGTGACTCCAGAAGAGATTTGTCCCTTTGCCCCAGCAGAGAATTTAGCCCCTCTTCACCCTCTGATACTCTCTATAGCACCAACTCAGGATGGCACTTCTCGGTTGGTGCCTGGGCCTTCCTCACTTTGCCATGGCATCCTGTGAGTTGCATCCGTGGCAATGGCTACTCTCTAGCGCTATTCCAGTTGTGCACTTCTAAATCTCCAAACTCGGGAGTTATTAAAAACTGATCTAATCCCCTGAGAGCGCCTGCAGGACTTGATGTTTGAACACTTGGAAGCAGAGCATTCCTCTTCGGCTGAGTTTTCAAATTCTAAAGCTTTCCGAACACAAAAACCAAGGGCTGGCAATCAGTGATTGATGAAAGCATTTTGCCTCTGGCTAATCCAGTTTACAGAAGGGATGGTTGCTTTGTGATTCCTGCTATCTCCATGGATTGTTGCACTAGCTCTCTATTCTGGCAGAGTGTGACACTGGAGTTGTATTTTCAGCGGGTGATAAGGGCGTTCCCCCTCCACACACAATTGTTGACAGATCGCTACAGTAAATTTCCTGCCGTGTATTTTAAAGACTCCCACTGGCTCTGTAAATGAAGTCATAATGCACTGGCCCATGAGAGAGGAGTTTATTCTGCAGAGGCACAGAAAGAATCAATCGGTTGGGATGTATTTCTTGCATAATGGCATCGCTGATTCAATTTTTTTCCTCCATAGAAAACTTAAAAGTCCTAGCAGCATCATAATCGGAAATATCCGGCCTAGGTGTCTTCTCATAAACACTTCTATAACTCAAGTTGTGTTATTTTACTTAGCAATATAGGGGACAAGCCAGCATGTTTTTTAACACTTCCTATGACTTTCCACGTCGGTGCTAGGATACGGGTGTCAAATCACTCGGGATGGAATGGTCTGAGCATAGGATTGGCAGCCTGGAATTCCGAGGGGCCAGTCCTCGCTTTGTCACCGGGAGCTCAGTTATGGTTCTCAGAGCCAGTGCTGTGTTTGGCCAAGCGGGGGGATGCCTAAGCAACGGCTTTTGGAGAAATTGTCCCTGCATGAGGCAGAGGTGGGCCATGTGGCCAGATTTTCACCTAAAGATGCAGATAGGCACCTAGTGGGTTTTTCAAAAGCACCTCAGTGAGTTAGGTGCCTAACTTGCATTTAAATCGTTGGGAGGGAGAAGTCTAATCCCACTAAGAGCCTGTCTGCATCTTTAAGCATCTAAATACCTTTGAGAATGTGTTCCAATGCCTCCAGGGGTTGTAGGAGCAACACACTCACTGGCAGCCATTGCTACAGTACAGCATCTACTCCAGTGGCAGCCTCTGATTTCTAGCCATGCCCTATGCCTGCCTTGACATAACCTTCTGCAGTGCTGAGAGCTGCCAGATGGGTAAGCGGCAGCCAGTTATGGCCAGGCGGCTGCAGAAATCCACATTATCATAGAGTCATAGAAATTTAGGCCTGGGGTACACAGAATCCCCGGACTTTTAGTTGGATCTTCCACCAGGTTTTTATTTGGAACATCTGAAGTGGCTCACAATTCGAGCCAGCAAGTGCTGGTATGCCTTCCGTTGCCCTGTAGCACTGATGCGTGGATCCAGAAAGGCTTCCTGGATTTGAGATGGGATTGAGGACTTGGTGTATTGGCAGGTCCAGAGAGGCCAGGATCTTGTTGTACTTAGCCCACTGGACCACAGTACTTACCATGATGTGGAACAAGTTCCACAGAAATGATATAAGATCCATCACTTGGGATATTTAAAATTAGACTGAACAATGAATTACAAAATGTTCTGTGAAGAACAATCCGGCACTGGTAGAAAGGTGAACTGGGTGGCCTTTAGGCCTTTTCCATCTCTGACTCCCATAATTAAGCAGAACATGTTGTTTATTATTATGATTCAAACATAATCATGCTGTGGGTTTGATTTGCAGCCTTTAACTGTGTAATGGCAATGCACCAAGACAGGCTTTTTCTCTGCTTTCACCACACGTCCACATCAGGAGGCAGAGAACCAAGTGGCATTTGCAGGATTCTGGGCTATATAATTATCTTTTCAATTCTAGTCACTTCTTTGAGCTGAGTTTTAATGCAGCTGCTTTAAAGTTGAAAAAATACATTCTCTCCATTCCAGAGAGATGCAGTAGCCCATTAGATAACATGTTATTTCCCTAATATTACACATTACAGTATATATATATATATATATGTATATGTATATTACACATTACATTATATATACATATAGATATATATATGAATGTGTTCATTGTTTATATTCAAAACTATGGGAAAGAGGAGAAGGGCAGAAATAGCAGTCTGCATTTTCCTTGATAGTTGATATTTCTATTACCATATTACCCAGGGCGAAGTCTAGGACTGAGGTTTCAATATGTGTGTAGGCTATTGGTTGTTTGAACAATTCCTTCATGCTTTGTTCCACTTGCTAACAAACGTACATTGTTTTAAGAAGAGCATGGGTCATTGTAATCCCTGGTCACAGGCTCCCAAAGACAGGATCAAACACGTGCCCAAACCCATGTGGGCATGCGTGGTAATGAGCAGTTGGGCTAGATGGGGGGCTGTATCCAGTTCCCAGTCCAAGGGTATGAGAACCCCAGACAGATAAGGGCACGAGACTGAATAGTGTAAATTGGCTTCACTCCAATGATTTACTGGAGTAATCCTGGGGACACACTCAGAGAGACCAGAAATGGGAAACAGGTGTGGCTAGCCACATAACTGTGACATTTTCAAAGCGATTCCTTCTGCAACATCCTGTTTGATGACCAGGCTTGTATTAGTTCTGCCAAAGCATGAGCATTGTCAGCAGCATTCTGGATATCATCAAGAAACAAAGAGTGGGCCTTCTCTTAGATGTCCTCTGTACCTCGGGTAGAACTGACCAACAGCACTGGCTCATATGAATGACCTTGATGTGGGTGGTGCGGTTGTTACCATAGCAATGCATTCGCTGTCCTTAATGAAAATTTCACACTTCGATATTTTATCATCAATGCAGCATTCTTGTCTGTCCAGAGCAAGATACCTTGGCCTCCATTCTTATACCTATCTATGCCCAGATGAGTGTTGTGCTTTTTGCTTAACCTCTCCAGCCTCGGCCAGAAGACTAGAGTCATATATTCATTCAGGCACCCAAATGAATGAATGGCCTGATGTTCCTAATAACTGAGCATCTCTCAGCTCCCCCAGATTAACTGTAGGGTGTGTTGAAAATGTTTCTCCGTGCTCCTGACAGCAGAAGTGCTGATGTTAAGAGCTGAGCCAGGGCTAGAAATAAAAACTTCCTCTTTTCATCACGCACTCGGGGTCTAACAGCTAGCCTACTACCGTGCAATCATTCATCAGCCGTGCATATATCAGAGTGAAAATGTATGGCTCTGTCTACTTCTCCTTGAGCGTCTCTCTCTGATCAATAAGCTATCACACATATGAGGCGCAGCGATTGCGGAGAAGAATTTTCTCCTTAGGAGGCAATACCAGAGCTTGATAGTCTCTCTAAGATTCCATACAATATCCTTGATGATTGGGTGTGAAGGCAAATTGAAGACAAATATATCTCCTACTAATTCACACCGTCGTTGGATAATATTTTAAATATGTTGCTTTACAAAACAAAATCCCAATGACTTGCTGGACGCTAAGGCCAAAATTTTCAAAAGTACCCAACGATGTTGGGTGCCCAGTTTGAGACACTTGAAAGGGGCTTGATTTTCAGAGTGGGTGATCAGCATTTTCTGAAAATCCAGACTCTTTTAGTGAATGCAGTGTAGTTGTAGCTGTGTCAGCCCCAAGATATTAGAGCGACTTTAGAGATATTAGAGAGTTGAGGTCATATTTTTTACTGGACCAACTTCTGTCGGTGAGAGAGACAAACTTTTGAGCCACACAGAGCTCTTCTTCAGCTCTGGGAAAGGTACTCCAAATGTCACAGCGAAATGCAAGGCTCTTTAGAGGCATCTAAAGTGGGCAACCGAAAATTGAGACACCCAAACTCAATGTTCATTTTGGCCTGGATTGTTTTCCCATCTTATGTGGGCAATGAGTTCCCCTGCTTGGAGGAGGTGGGCATGCGAGGGGATGAAGATTTCCCATTAGTGACGTGCAAGTAGCTGTGGAATCTGCAGAGGTGTGCTAGCACAAACAGGATGAATTCTCCTGTCTCAGGCTGCAATTGCTGTCTTTCAGCACACACTCTTTCAGGCTGGCAAGCAGCAGCAGAAGTAGGAGAAATATCAAACAAAGAGGCAGAGCCAAATATTTGATTCGGTTCATTACACTCAAGATGACTCATCGGGGCTGTGGTACTCAGAGGACCAGCAATTTGCCTCTCTGTTTTATGTGCCCTTACCAACAGATGTGTAAAGTGTGGCACAGATTATCCTGTCACCCAGGAAAGTGCTCCTTGGGGAGCGGATGCTGAGTGATGATTGTGAGACTCTCACTGATGGGGAATCCGTTGTACCAGAGGAGATGGAGAGAAAACCCAATCCATGAATAGAGTTTATTCAAGCATCAGAAAACAGTTTGGGGCCACACAGCAGCTCCAAGAGCCATCAAAGAGTATGTGGGGAGCGCAAAAAAATAATGGAGAAAGGCACTATAGTTGTATGAGGCCTAATGTCTCCTGGCCACAAGGGGGCAACACACTGTGAAACAGCCCTTACTCCACCCGTATAACAGGTCCACAAAAAGTGTAGCATGTACTTCCGGGAGGTGCAAGCTGTTGTATAGGGAGGAAGGAGGAGGCTCCTGGCCACACCCCCATCCGTACGCTGGAGTACTCCAAGGGCTTGATCCAAAGACCCACGAAGTGAATGGAAAGGCTCCCACAGACTCCAATAGGCTTCGGATCAGGGCCCCAGGGCACCGTCAGCTGTCTGCTGACAGGTGAACAATGCTGTGGGGCAAAACGCGCCTGGCACACTATCTCCCACACTAACTCCCAAAGACCAAGACACAGCCCTGAGATTCATTTGCTTTTGGTCTGAGTGAAAATTAAGTGTGATTTTTATTTTATCCTTTACCCAAGTGTAGAGAAAATTGCCTTTCCATGATTTCAGGAGAATCCGTTAATTTATATGTGCATGTCCCCTTCCCTCCTGAAGGAAACCAAGGTGCTTTACTAATCGATACACAGCCGGCAAGACACAGGGCTTGATTCATCCTATTTGTGGTACCTTTGAGTCAGGGCTTCTTCATCTCCTCTAAACACCATCTTCCTCGAAGATTCTTCAGAAGGAGGTCCCCTTTAAAGTACCATGAGGGTCCAGAGGAACCCCTTGGCTAGAGCTCACAAAGAGGGAGTTGGGGTGGTCCAGTTACTAGTGCACCAGACTTTGCCATAATATGGTGTGTGACGTTGGTCAAGTCACTTCTCTCTGTCCCTGTGTTTCCCCTCCACCCCTTTGTCTATTTGGATTGTAAAATCTTCATGACACGATTATCTCATGCTACATATTTGTATAGCCACCCAGCACACAGGACATCTGATCTTAATTAGAGTTTCTAGGAGTTACTGTAATGATAATCCAAGTTTGACTGAAATTCTGTGCAGAACCACATATTACCTTTATTTTACGAAAAGATATCCTAAATCCCATGCAAATGAGGGAAAGATATTTATTTATGTGCAGGAGCCAGGATTTAAATTTAGGGTAAATGACAGTCGTTCAGATAATACACTACTACTGTGCAAAATTATGTGCTGAGATACCGCCATTAGTCTTTTACTAATCTGCAATATGCAGAAACTGTGAATTTAATGAGCTTCATAATTATTTTGTTCTCGAAAATCCTCACTTTTAGGTAATGACATTATTTCAAATGGTAATTTTTACACCGTGTCTTTAGTCAATCATGTCAATTTCCAGCATGTGTGCCTAAAGTAAACTAGTAAAATCAGGAAAGAGAGATTTATCTCAAGGACTCTGCACCTTAAATAGCCAGTCAAATATTAAACATCACTATCAATAACAGGTGGACCGTATTATAAGCTTCATCATAACTAGAATCTTATGAGTGAAATGTCATCTTGCTGAAAAGATGTCAAAAATTTCATTTAGTCCTTTTTATAGTGGAGACCATCAATCTGTCTTCATGTCCATTGGAGAGAAAATAATTGTCTTTTCTTTTTGGCAATGGTATTTCATTATATGCAGTAGGATAAATAACATGAGTTCAAATTAAAATAAGATGAGAATGTACCTGTATTTGTTTTCTTAGGTTTTCCTTTCTTTTTGTTTAATTTCACATTGAAAAAGGCACGGGTCTAATTAAATTAAGACCAGTTCTGTTTTTAATGCACATCTTACAGTCAAACCAGCAAAATGATTTTAGTTTTCAAAGTTATTATATTCCAATTGATCTTCCAGGCATTGGGATTATGATCTGATTATGAAGATATATGCATTTATCAAAAGCCAGTGCCATCTGTCTCAAGTCTATGTAATGTCATTACAGATTCATCATTTATCCAGTCGGAGTGTGTGACATGGGACCCAAGTACCTAGCAGTTCTAAACTCATTATCACTTCGCACTGCATATGGATGGACATGAGGCTGTCGACTTCCACTAATCTACTTTTGAAGTACAAATCATCATCCTGGGCTAATCCTCCAAACTCCTGAATAACCAGGCAGTGCTGATAGCTACACTACAGTATAGGCACTGGCCTTTCCGTCGGGAAACCTACAGCATCTTGCCAGCCAGCAGACAGATTACGCCCTGCAGCTGCTGAGTGGAAGCATATTGATATGTAGCATGCAAAGGGCACCGCACAGGAGCAAGGGTTAACCGTCTGACTTGGGAAATGAGCAGGGTTTAATGTACATAATCTGGAAGCTTTCTAACTCAGAAAGACAATCACAAGCCCTGCAAGGCCCACTTTATTTAGAGATTAGAGGCTGCATCAGGCCAGGCACAAATCTGAGGGCATTTATCCTTGGGCTTGTCAGAGTAATTTACAGCGGCTGATTACTTTACAATGGTAGTGCGGAGACGTAGCTAGCTGCACAATAATATTTGAGAAGGGCTTGATTAAATAACCAGTCACCACCCTTTATGCTTTGTTTATATGCTGTACCCTTTTCCCCTTCCCTTTCATCCGTCTGGTTAAAATCGCACGATCTCGGTGAGCAGACCCTCATCGATTGTAAATTGGCTTCGCTCCAATGATTTACTGGAGTAATCCTGATTTACATCAGGTGAGGCTCTGGCCCCATACCTTCTCCTATGTTGCTGTGCACATTCTGGGAGCTACTTAAAGCAAATAAATTATTAATAATAGCAACCCAGTGAGGCTGCTAGGCTGCTCATTATTATTATTAATAATAAATATTGAATCCGTTTCACTTGCAGGATCAGGCCCGGGTGAATACTGCATAAATATTAGTAGAAGCTTTGACATTAATTCATTTTGACTGTGACCATGCCCACTGTGGTCTATTCCTTAAATATTGTAGTAAGCAAATTTACAGGCAGGAATAATTGCCAAAATGTGCGACTCTTGAAGAATATTTGAAGAAAGTGATCTTTTTGGGGGGGGGGGGGAATGAATATTCACATTGGCACCCTCATCCTCGGAGGTATGCTCATCCTGTGAGAGAAGCACAGAAAGGTTGTGTGATCTGTCTATCAAATGAAATATTTCAGATTGCACTTTTTGCAGATCTGAAGCAACAATAGAGAGACAAGGTGGATGAGGTATTATCTTTTATTGGACCAATTTCTCTTGGTGAGAGAGAGAAGCTTTCTAGCCACACAGAGCTCTCCTTCAGGTCTGAGAAACTTGCTCATGCCTGGTCTACACTACAAAATTATGTCAACCTAACTTACGTTGGCATACAGGCGATGCAGCTATTAAATCACCTGTGTGTGCGCACACTTGGCTCTTTGTGTCAGCAGTCCTCACCAGGAGTGCTTGTATCGATCAAATCAGGGGGTCTCAAACTCAATTTACGTTAGGGCCAGTGCCAGTCCTCAAATCCTCCCAGCAGGCCAATCATGTCACTGAAGATGGTGTTCAGAAAAGAAAACGTGTATATTGTATTTTTTATTTCGAATTTCTTAGAAATAATAAAACTGTCATACAACTTTATACAGTTTTTTGCCTGCCAGAGAGCTTTTAGTGTTTGCCAGACACCTGGCAGTGCTTCAACTCTGTCAGTTTGCTGATGTTTGGCCAGTGACTGAGCAGTTGAAACCTTCAGGATGCAGCAAGGTGGGCATCGGATAGCTGTGTTCGGTATTTTGACTTGTTTATATTCATTGTGGAAAAAAGTGAAGCCGCTTCCACGGCTGACTCTGCCTGGCAACTAGTGATGCTGCCTCCATGACTGACTCTGCCCGGCGACTAGTGATGGTATCTCTCTCCCTCTCCCCCAGCCAATGGGAGCTGCGGGGGGCGGCACTTGCAGCAGACAGAGCCAGCAGCGTGGCTGCATGGGTCTCTCCTCCACGGGCCGCAGTGGGGAGGTTCTCAGGCTGCAGATGGCCCGCAGGCCGGGGCGGCTTTACCAATTTTGCCGCCCCAAGCAGTCGCCGCCAAATTGCCACCGCCGCAACAGCGGCCGAGCCCCCGCCCCCAGAAGAGCGGCGGAGCTGCCGCACAAAAGCCACGGCGGCAGGAAGAGCGGCGGAGCTGCCACCGAATTGCCGCCGCGGGACCCGGCCTGCCGCCCCATTCTCATTGCCGCCCCAAGCACCTGCTTGGAAACCCCTGGATAAAATTGTCAGTGTGGGACATTGTGGGATGGCTCCCGAAAGCCAGTAACAGTCAGTGTAAGCAATGAAGTGTCTTCACTGACACTACGTTGGCCTAACTACATTGACCTTGACTCTACACCGCTCATGGAGGTGGAGTTATTAAGTCGGCATAGCTGGCATAAGCTGCCTTGCGTTGACCTAACTATAGAGTAGAATAGGCAATAGAGAGGCAATTACATCAGCCACTGCAGTAATTATATCAGCTGTTCATGTCCACACTATCCTCCTTCTGCTGGCAGTGCGCATCCTCACCAGGAGTGCTTGCATCAACTTTAGTGGGGCCTTGTGGAGGGCTGACCAAGGCGGCGGGGCTCCGGCAGTCAGCCCCATGTGAGTCTGAACGCTCCAGCTGTCAGCACGGAGTGGTGGGGCTCCAGTGGTCAGCCCAGATTGGTGGGGCTCCAGCGGTCAGCCCAGAGTGGGGCTGACAGCTGGGCAGAGGGGTTCCAGCAGTAAGCCCCGTGGTGGCAGGGCCGACAGCTCAGGGTGTCAAAGGCAGCAACAGGCAATGTAAGAAACACAGTGGCTACAGAGACACGGCATCAACCTAACTACATCGACCTAAGTGCTACACTTCTTATGGAGGTGGAGTTATTAGGTAGGTGTAGTGGGTGACTTACATCGGTGGGAACTACATTTTATTGTAGATGCTTACAGAGTTAGACATCTGATGTAAGTGCCTCATGTAAACCTAACTCTGTAGTGTAGACCAGGCCTTAGAGTAAGTTTCCCCCACGTGAAGAAGAGCTCAGTGAAAGCTTGTCTTACTCACCAACAAAAGTTGGTCCAATGAAAGATATCACCTCCCGCACCTTGTCTCTCTGATATCCAGGGACGTCATGGCTACAACAACACCGCATGAAGTACTATTAGTCATTTGCAATGAGGGGGTGTGTGGCTGCTTTGTAGCACCCCTGTTCACTGCTGGCACTCCCTGCCTCAGTTTCCCTCCTGAAAGTTGGTCGCCTCAGCTCTCCACACCAATCTATGGTGTAGCTGTGGCTTAGCCCACCAGCCAAGTCACAACAAACATAGCCCCTTCCAGGGTGCAAAGAGTCCAAACTGAAAACTCTCAAACAAAAGGTCACAGTGCCCTTCAGCCGGCTCTCCGGGCCCTGCTTCCAGTCCCTCTTCGGCGCTCTGTGCCTTGTGTCCTATCTGGCTGTTATAGAGCCATGGATCCACAGCCTGGATCCCCTGGCATACCCTTTTCCTTGCACACCTCGGCTCAGGGCCTACCATAGGAGCAAGTGAGACAGACAGACAGATAGCCTGCTCCCTGTGGTTCCAACTCCAGACTGATCTCACTCGCATACCTTGATAAGGCCCAGGTGTCCATTAAGGTACCACCAGATGCTCCTTAGTTCTGCCCCTTCAGGCTGGGAAGCAGCTAATTAATTATGGCATAGATATGACTGGCCCTATCTACCCTTAGAGGGGCCAGTCACGTTGTGACATGCAAGGAATCCATAGGTCACTAGGAGACAGGGTTTATGCCAAGCTTTGCTACTAATCAGTTGTGTGACCTTGGGCGATTCGATTTGCCACACTGTCTCAGTTTTCCCATCTGTAACATGGAGATAATGGCCTGCCTTTGTAAAGAGCTCTGTGATAAATGGACAAAAGGTTCTATACAGGAAGTTATTATTAATTATTATTATTAACTGACTCGTAGAAACCATGATGATTTATGATTCAATGGACAATTCATGAACAGAAAACAGGGCAAAGTCTAACAAACAGATTGCTGTCATTCATGGTATTACTAGTGCTCTTCAGGATGAAGAGTAACATGGACTTCTCAGAACTTTTATGAGCTGTGACTTAACAGATATCATAAATGAAAGGGCCTAAACAGGTGAACACCCAGGTGCTGCAGAAAGTGACCATGTTGCATCAGTAGGTTGCGCTCTTCCCTCCTTGTTAGTATAAGCTTAAGGTCCAGCCACAATATGGGGTCTTGTGTTATAGAAGAAACTGGATAAAATTTTCAACAGCACCTATATGACTTACGTGCCTAAGTTTAACTGACTTTCAGTGGGACTTAGGTTCCTAAGTCACTTCAGACCTTTTGAAAATGTGATGCACTGTCTTTTAGGTGAGATGTAAAAACAAGTCACTACCTACTTGTGGCCATTAAATGCCCAGTGACATTTTTCACAAGAGTGAGGTTAATCATAACATGGCGTTCACGTTCCAACTTGTATAACTATATTCCCTCTGCTTTTCCAAATCAAGGCAATTTTTTTTTAACCTCCTGCACTAAACTGCTGTACAGTGTGGTTCTAAATTGTCAAACATTTGCCCTCTTTCACTTCAAATGTAGCTACATTTTACTGGCTGATAAAGTTATCCTGTGTATAGTTTGTACATCAGCTCATTGACTTTGTAAAGTGATTCCCAATTCATCTGGGTGAACGGCCCTAGATATGTTGCAGAATTATTTATTTAGGTAAAAAATGTGGTTCAAGTTTTGCCCATCTGTACATTGGTCCTAATGAGTTTCTCCTTCGGTTAAACCTTGCAATGAACCCTTTGTGTGACTTCCGATCCAACACCCATGTGGGTCAGACTTGCAGAGCCGCTAGACACTGAGCTCTTTTGAAGTTCTGAGCCCCATTGTGGGTGCCGAACACTTTTGAGAATCTGAATACAGAATAATAGAATCATAGAAATATAGAGCTGGAAGGGACCTTGAGTGGTCATCAAATCCAGCCCTTAGTGCTGAGGCAGGACCAAGTAAACACACACCATCCTTGACAAGTGTTTGTCCTACCTGTTCTTAAAAACCTCCAATCATGGGGAGTCCACAACCTCCCTTGGAAGTCAATTCCAGAGTGTAACTACTCTTATAGTTAGAAAGATTTTTCCTAATATCTAACCTAAATCTCCCTTGCTGCAGATTAAGCCCATTACTGCTTGTCCTACTGTCAGTGGACATAGAGAACAATTGATCAAACTCCCCTTTATTACAGCCCTTAACACATGTGAAGTCTATAATCAGGTCCACTCTGGGTCTTTTCATTCAAGACTAAATAAGCCTGTGTTTGTTTTTTTTTAAAAAATCTTTCCTTATAGGTCAGGTTTTCTAAACATTTTATTAGTTTGGTGGCTCTCCTCTGGACTCTCTCCAGTTTGTTCACATCTTTGCTAAAGTGTGGTGCCCAGAACTGGACACACTACTACAGCTGAGTGCCAAGTAGAGTGGGACAATTACCTCCAGTGGCTTACACATAATACTCCTGTTAATACGCTGCAAAATATTAGCCTTTTTTGCAACGGCATTGCAGTGTTGACTCATATTCAATTTGTGATCCACTATAACCCTGATATCCTTTTCAGCAGTACTACCACCCAGCCAATTACTCCCCATGTTTAGTTGTGCATTTGTTTTTTCCTTCTTACATATAGTATTTTGTACTTGTCTTTATTGACTTTCCTCTTGTTGATTCCAGATCAATTGTCTAATTTTTCAGGGTTGTTTTAATTCTAATCCTGTCCTCCAATGTGCTTCCAACTCTGTCCCCACCCTAGCTTGGTGTCATTTGCAGAGTTTATCAGCATACTGTCCACTCCATTATCCAAGTCTTTACTGAAAATATTTAATAGCATTGGACCCAGGGTTGACCCTGGTGATTTCATGTAGACCACATTTACCTAGTTTGCTTATGAGAATATCATGTGGGACTGTGTCAAAAGTCTTACTAAAATCAAGATATAACACATCTACTTCTTCCCCGCATCACTGGGCCAGTAACCCTGTCAAAGAAGGAAATTAAGTTGGTTTGGCATGAATTGTTGGTTTGGCATGAATTGTTCTTCACATATCCATGCTGGCTATTCTCTAGGTGCTTACACATTGATCGCTTAATAATTTGTTACAGTATCTTTCCAGGTATCAAAGTTAGGCTGACTGGTCTCTAATTCCCGAGGTCCTCTTTGTTCCCCTTGCTAAATATAGATACGATGTTTGCCCTTCTCCAGTCTTCAGGGGCCTAACCTGTCCTCCATGCATTCTCAAAGTTAATTGCTAACAGTTCCAAGACTGTTTCAGCCAGTTCCTTAAGTACCCTAGGGTGAATTTCTTTAGGCCCTGCTGATTTGAATACATCTAAATTATCTAAATATTCATAGAATCATAGAATCATAGAATATCAGGGTTGGAAGGGACCTCAGGAGGTCATCTAGTCCAACCCCCTGCTCAAAGCAGGACCAATCCCCAATTAAATCATCCCAGCCAGGGCTTTGTCAAGCCTGACCTTAAAAACTTCTAAGGAAGGAGATTCTACCACCTCCCTAGGTAACGCATTCCAGTGTTTCACCACCCTCCTAGTGAAAAAGTTTTTCCTAATATCCAACCTAAACCTCCCCCACTGCAACTTGAGACCATTACTCCTTGTCCTGTCATCTTCTACCACTGAGAATAGTCTAGAACCATCCTGTTTGGAACCACCTCTCAGGTAGTTGAAAGCAGCTATCAAATCCCCCCTCATTCTTCTCTTCTGCAGACTAAACAATCCCAGTTCCCTCAGCCTCTCCTCATAAGTCATGTGTTCCAGACCCCTAATCATTTTTGTTGCCCTTCGCTGGACTCTCTCCAATTTATCCACATCCTTCTTGTAGTGTGGGGCCCAAAACTGGACACAGTACTCCAGATGAGGCCTCACCAATGTCGAATAGAGGGGAACGATCACGTCCCTCGATCTGCTCGCTATGCCCCTACTTATACATCCCAAAATGCCATTGGCCTTCTTGGCAACAAGGGCACACTGCTGACTCATATCCAGCTTCTCGTCGACTGTCACCCCTAGGTCCTTTTCCGCAGAACTGCTGCCTAGCCATTCGGTCCCTAGTCTGTAGCTGTGCATTGGGTTCTTCCGTCCTAAGTGCAGGACCCTGCATTTATCCTTATTGAACCTCATCAGGTTTCTTTTGGCCCAATCCTCCAACGTGTCCAGGTCCCTCTGTATCCTATCTCTGCCCTCCAACATATCTACCACTCCTCCCAGTTTAGTATCATCTGCAAATTTGCTAAGAGTGCAATCCACACCATCCTCCAGATCATTTATGAAGATATTGAACAAAACCGGCCCCAGGACCGACCCCTGGGGCACTCCACTTGACACCGGCTGCCAACTAGACATGGAGCCATTGATCACTACCCGTTGAGCCCGACAATCTAGCCAACTTTCTACCCACCTTATAGTACATTCATCCAGCCCATACTTCTTTAACTTGCTGACAAGTGACCTGTTCTTTCCCTTTTGCGACTTATGTTTCTTCTCCTTTGTTGTGAATATTAATTGTGTTGTGAATATTAATTGTGTTGAGAATCTGGTCACCATTAACGTCTTTAGTGAACAATGAAGCCAAATAGGCATAAAACACCTCACCTTTCAGGATGTCACTAGTCATTAGCTCTCCTTCCACGCTAAATAGAAGACCTACACTTTCCTCCATCTTTCTCTTGTTCCTACTATATTTAAAGAACCATTTCTTACTGCCTCTTATGTCCCTCGCTAGGCGTAACTCAATTTGTGTGTTAACCTTTCTGATTCTGTCCCTACATCCTTGTGCTATTCTTCTGTACTCCTCTTTAGCAATTAGTCTGTTTCCACTTCTTGCAGGATTCCATTTTGCTTTTCAGGTAATTAAAAAGCCTCTTACTATTCTTATTTTTCCTTCTCATTGGGATAGTTCACAGTTGTGCCATTAATATTGTCTCCTTGAGAAACTGCCAGTTCTCCTGAACTCCTTTATCCCTTAGATTTACTAACCTTATCTACCAGTTCTCTGAATTTGTTAAAGTCTGCTTTTTTTGAAGTCCAGTCTCCTTATTCTCTTGCGCTCTCTCCTTCCTTTCCTTACAATCATGAAATCTATCATTTTGCGTTCTTTCCACCAAATTGTCTTCTATTTTCATATTTACAACCAATTCTTCCCTGTTGGTCAGAATCCCATGTAAAATGGCTGTCTTCCTCCACTTTCTGACACAAAAAGTAGTCCCCAACACATTCCGAGAACTTACTGGAAATGTTGTGTTTTGCTGTACACCGTATGCTTGCCTTTAATTAAAATAGAAAGATTTTTTCCCTCCTTGCTGAGCTTTTCTGTTCCTTCTGATAGTTATAGCTAGTACATACTAAAATTAAGCCACACAAGCACATCTCCAAAATAAGTGTTTGAGGCAAATTGTAACATCTCCTTGTCACTTTATGGATATCTGTGTTGTCACTCAATTTATGTTCTAATACTACATTATTACCTATTACCATAGTTGTTAAAAACCTTAATTTTCTTGCCAGTGAAAATGAAGAAAGACAGGGGTTTTGACATAAATACCATTAAAAGAACCATATTAATGTGACAGACTATTGCTTCTGTATGGCAGACTGTGAAATCTTATGTGAGCATTATAGAAAGATCAGTTAACTGTGTGTTCATCCTTCTCTTGTGACTTGGAGGTGCAGGCTCTGTGTTAGTGGCTGGAGAGAGACAGGGAAATTGGAAAGAGGCCAGTGATTGTCACCACAAAAAGAAATGTTTCCCAGAGCAGAACACATTTGAAGGGGCTCTCAGCCAAGATTTTCAGAAATAGGGTGCTAAAATCTGACATCTTAGGGCTGCTTAGGCACCTCATTAAGTAATCCTGGGTTAGATTTTCAAAAGCATCTACGTGATTTACGATCACAGGTGCTGAGTCAATGGGACTTGTGCTCCTACGTCACGTAAATCTGACTAAAACGTACACCTTGATCTTCATAATGAAGATGGACCTCTCCTACTGGGAAAGGTCCAGCTATCTCTGTGTATTAGGATACACATCTAACTGTGAGTGAAACCCATGTCCCACCATTATCTCCAACTCAGACAGTGAATAAACTTGTTCTGCATGTTTGATCAAGTATTTCAAGGATAAACAAAAGGAGTACTAGTGGCACCTTAGAGACTAACCAATTTATTTGAGCATAAGCTCAAGGATGTTCATGAACAAGCAACTCATAGATTAAGACTCAGAGAAGGCATCAAGAAGGCTGTAAACTGTTTCCCATTAGTCAACTGTTGCTGGATCTTTGTTACGTTATTTTTCTGTGACTTAGTCTGATAGCATTGTTGCCAGTGCCATGTGTTCTCATACATTCTGAGTCAGCTGCAGGGAGAGTATCTTTATTGGCATCTTTCATAGCACTGCTAGCAAGAGGCTGCTGTGTTTTGGTCTGGGACTGTATTCTGCAGTAGCAGAGGGATAGCCCTGGTGTTCTACAGCTGTCTACTCCTTTTCCAGCTCCATTTATTGGGGGTCTGATTTTGATCATTCTTACACTAGTTGTAAATCAGCATGATTCCCACTGACTTCAGGAGAATCACTGGTATTTTACACCAGTGAAAATAAGATTAGAAGTGGGTCCTATGATCTTATGCAAGGATTTGCCCCTTCTTACCCTGTCACTCTGTCTGCTAATGCCTCAGGAGAGGGCTTGGGAACAGTTTGCTCAGTACTGCCACTCCAACACTTCAAAAATCACAAGTCAGGTCTGACAAGATCACGAGATTGGCTTAAAAATCATAAGACTTACAAATAATAAATCTAGGATTCTTTTTATTTGCCTTTTTGTGGTAGAATGTTTTGGGGTCCTGTTTTCAAGCTGATCATTGCAACTACAAAGGAGAGAAATTTCCTTTTTTTAAAAAAAAATGAAAGCCAAAATGTTCAGGTAATTATCCAGTTCCATTAGCTGAGGCTCGAACAAAGCCATCCAATTGCGTGAGACAAGAGCTGGATATACTGTAGCCTTCCATTACTCTAAGTGTACAAAATGAACAGTAGAAATTGGCCCTCCTGAGAGTGTTGGGGAAATAATTTTGTAACAACAGCTTTGTTTTTCCAATTTTCAAGCAGAGTCCTCAGTTTGCACCACTTATTATTATTTGTACTGTGGTATCCACCCAGAGGCTGCAGCTGCGATCAGAACTCCCTTATACTGGGCATTGTTCGTATGCAGAGTAAGAGCCCATCCCCTACCATGAGAAGTTTACAATCTGAGGCAACAAAGGGTGGAAACAGAAGCACAGAAAGAGAAAGGTCACGCAGAAGATCACAGAGCGGACTAGAAGCTAGATCTTCTAATTCTGAATCCAGGGCCCAATTCATTGGACCACATGGTGCTTGTGATAAATGCCTTTTCATCTGTGTTAGGTAGGTCTACCCACTGCATAGTAGTACAGGACTTAGATTATCCACATTTCTCCAATCAATGGGTATGTGGCTGGGTGCTATTCTGTTTCATGCATCCTCATTCACAATGGGATGCCACAAAGGCAGCAGACTTTGAGAAAGCTAAGAAATACAGATCCATGAGTGGCCGTGTTGTTATGTTGGGACTCGTGGCTGTTGTGCATTGGGGAATTGGGCCCTGACAGTGATTTATTTGTCAATGCACTGCCCTGACAGCCAGATCAGTGAGCGAGCAAACAAGAAATAAAAGACCACAGGGGGAAAGAAGGTTGGGTTTGAAATTGTTCTCAGAATTTTTAATAAAAAAATCAATTGCTAAGCAAGGAATTATTGTGTAGTGTCCAGGGCTAGGCACATCGAGCTGAGCTGAGAATCAAAGTCGTTTATCTTCACGTCAGCGATTGTGAACAGAAACAGGAGAACAATATTTTTTACTTGAAAATTCTAGGCCGATCGGGTTGTTAATTTGATTTCACCACTAACAACAGAGTGTGCCTCAGTTACCAGCACTATCGGTTTGCAATTTCAATTTGCACGTAGCAGCGTGGCCTACTTCTCAGAAAAGTTTCACTTCACAAACCTCCTGCTACAAGCGATGAAAAGAACTAAAAAATAATAGACAGCTGTGGGTAAGAAAGATGGTCCTTGTGGAAAGACACTGGGTTGGGCCTCAGAAAAAACTGTGTTCAGTTCTTGTCTCTGCGGCATTGCACCAAACACTTTAGCTCAGATCCACAAACAATTGAGGCTCTTAACTCCCATTGATGTCAGTGGATGTAGTGTTGTAGCATTGTCGCTCTCAGGATATTAGAGAGGCAAAGTGAGTGAGGTAATCTTTTATTGGACCAACTTTTGTTGGTGAGAGAGACAAGCTTTCGAACTACACAGAGCTCTTCCTAAAGTAGCCTGAAGAAGAGCTCTCTGTAGCTTGACAATTTTTCTCGCTCACCAACAGAAGTTGGTCCAATAAAAGATATTACCACACCCACCAGGTCTCTCCAATTGATTATTCTGGACGTTAGGAGCTTCAATATCCTTGTGCATAGGCACCAACTTCCCCACTTTCCTCTGGGTGCTCGACCCCCCATTCTGCCCCCGGCCCCACCCCACTCCACCTCTTCCATGAGGCCCCCCTGTATTTTTCAATTCACCTCATACAAGTACTGTAGTGCAATCTCTTTATTGTGAAAGTGCAACTTACAAATGTAGAATTAGTTATTATTATTAATTATTATTATTACTATTTACATAACTGCACTCAAAAACAAAAATAATGTAAAACTTTAGAGCCTACAAGTCGACACATGAAGGGGCATACAAATGTTTAACATATCTGGCATGTAAATACATTGCAATGCTGGCTACAACAGTGCCATTTGAACGTGTGTTTCAGGTGACATTGTAAATAAGAAGCGGGCAGCATTATCTCCTGTAAATGTAAAGAGATTTGTTTGTCTTCATGACTGGCTGAACAAGAAGTAGGACTGAGTGGACTTGTATGAGGTGAATTGAAAAATGCTAGTTCTTTTTTACAGTACAAATATTTGTAATCAAAAACAATAATATAAAGTGAGCAGTATACACTTCGTACACTATGTTGCAACTGAAATCAGTATATTTGAAAATGTAGAAAAACATCCAAAAATATGTATCATACATTTAAATTGGTATTCTACTATTGTTTAACAGTGCGATTAAAACTGCGCTTACTTGCACCTTTTAAAAAATCTAGTTAATTTGTTTTAACTTAATCATATGTATTAACTGCGATTAATTGACAGTCCTACTGCTAGATCAAAGAGCCCTTCAGTATCAAAAGTCTCCTCAAGTAGGTGCTTTTAGACCTGATGAAATCACTTCTTAACCTTCACATTGATAAGCTAAATACTGAACTTCTGAAGTTCTAGTCACATCCTCATTATTGAAAACAAGGGCCCCTGAACATCCTAGGCACACACTTCCACATGGACAGTCCAAAGAAATGTGCTGTGCACTAAACCAGGAGCACCACAAAGCTGCCCCTGCGTGCCCTGCAGCGTAGACAGCACAGAAGTTGAACTTGGGACAGCCATAGTAGCACGCAGAAAGAGGGAGCTGCCAAAGATACAGCAATCCTGCTGTCATTTACACTTGGTGTATATCTGGGGTGACTCCACTGAAGTCCGCGAGGTGCCTTGAGAATTACGCCAGTGTAACAGAGAGCAGGTTTAGGACCAATATGTCCAGGAGATGGAATCCAGCCAACACATATAGCGGAAGTGCAAGGAGAGCATAAACGAAAGCTGTCACAGCCAGCTGTTAAGTATATTGTGTTGTGTGCGCGTGCTATTGTTACTATGGCAACAGGGGCTGCTGGGAGGGCCCCGGTGCTTATAAAGGGAAGCTGATGGGACTGTCAGGCGGGAAATCTCTGGTGCGACAGAACAATACTGGCCTTTAGACAGGATAATGTGAGGGGCTGGATGTCCAGAGCAAGCACAATGGTGTCCTCTTGCCACACTGTGCATACAGTGCTGTGTTGGCAGGGAGGGGGAAAGGGAACAGGGGCGCCCGGTACTCTCCATCAGCCACTCCTCTGTGGAGAAGGGGCATGTTGAACCCTGTCTATTCTAGCATGGGACATGGCTTCTCTTTCCAATACAGCTATTGTTAATCTCCCCCTGTGGTTATGGGCATTGGTCACTATATCTCCCACAGCAGTTGGAGCCTAGTCCTTGCTGTCACATAAAGTCTGCTAGGTGACAGCTTTGCCACTTGTCCCAGCTGAACTATTCCTGTCCCAAATCCTTCCTGCTTCTCCGTCACTGTGGCTTTTGTGCTGTTAGTAGAACCAGCCTGTGACTTGACCAGTCATGCACCTTTTCAGTGGATTCTGTGTATGTTCTTGTTGAGGTTCCCTGACAAAACATGCCCATAATGTGCTCTCTGGATTCCACCAGTTGCTACCTGCGCACTGGTTATGTACACTCTTCCGGTGGGATGGCTGAAAGTAGGTTACACAAACCTGTGTCTGATTATTGTACTGCAATTTTTTTTCCTGTATATCATTTCTGTTCCTGTTATTGTTTGTTTGGTTTGTTTATCTGGGTTTTTTTTTTTGCAGGACAAGGTAGGGGGTTGGTTGGCAGCAGGTGAGATGAGAGAGAGGTCTCCACATCACAGTCAAGAAATAATTGAGTCTCTTCCCTGTTCATTTTTATATTCTCCTCCTTCAATTCAGTGGTTCTCTTTTCTCATGTTACAGCAGAGGTGCTGAATGCTAATAAAGACATGTTAGGCTAATGCCAGGAAATCATTTTAATATACTATATATCAGCATGAAATAATTAACCTACTCTGGTACTTATTCCAGGTACCTAATTAGTCAAACTAATATATTACCATTAGGTATTTTTCAGGAGCTTATGGATACTTAAAAAGCCATAGTTCCAATATATAGTCTAACTAGAGGGGTGGCATCGTCATTAAAATTTGGAATCAAGAATGTTTTACACATACAAAAACTTTATTTGAACCTTCTAACTTACGAACAAGACTACATATTCTTATGTACCAGTAGATGGAACTCCTTACATTAACTATCTACTGCAACTGGTCAAAAACATTGTCAAAACTTTTGTTTGTTAAAGAAAAATGGCTTTTTTCACTAAAGATAGTCATTTCATTTGAAATTTTTCAGTTTTTCAACAATTTTTTTTTCATTTGGGAATACTGAAAAAAATGACAATGTTTTACCAAAAACTTGAAATGTTTCAGTTTTAGAAGGGAAACGTGAGATTTCACTTTTTGATCAAACTCTAGAAAAGTTCCTTTCCAGTTCCCCCCCCCCCAATATCATTTTGACTACCTTTTATCTACACAGGCACACATATCTCCTTTATGCAGCACTCAACCCCATATCAATAATCAAAAACCTCAGATATACAATACGCCAATTCCCTTGAACAGCAGATTCAATTGCCAACAGAGCTGACTCAGTTTTGATCTTTCTGGGGAACTGTAGATACTTTGGAAACCATGCAGTTTTCTCTATATGGGCCTTTCTTATTAAACCTTAAATGTGATTCTATTCTGAAAAGTTGTGATGTAAAAATGGCACTTTCTTACTCAACAGACCACATCCATGTGTGTATTCAGAGGCATATCCACTCACTTTAGTGCTAAAAGTAAGGGTTTATTTTTTACGCTTTGTACTCCTTCCTATTAGCTTTTCAGAGGCAAAACAGCTAAGAGGGAGTGAACTGGTTTTCATTCTTCTTGTGCAAGGATCTTGTCAATTCTTCACTAAATTCCAATCATTCCAGCATTGCCAACCCCAAGCGCGGAAAAATCATGATTCAGGCCCCCCAAATCATGCAGTTCTTTTTAATCGCCTTCTAGTTTTTGAATCTTTTGAGTACACTTAGTTTACATTTCAGGCTTTTTTGTCCCCAAGGGGCTAGATATTTACTTATAATTACTTGATTCCAGGAGCTGGGGGTTAAAAAAAAAATCACAAGACTGGTGATACCATTGTAAGAGTTAGCAACACTGCATGCATATCTGTGCAACCCCCCTAAAGCAAATGGGAATGCACAGGTGTCACTGATTCCTAGACCTTCCAAAGCATTTAGGGAATTGTACTGCTGTATGGTTGAAATATACCTGCTCCTGTATTTTCCACTTCATGCATCTGAAGTGGGTTCTAGCTCACGAAAGCTTATGCCCAAATAAATTTGTTAGTCTCTAAGGCGCCACAAGGACTCTTCGTTTCTATTTATATCAGTGATATTGCCACTGTTAGACAATTGCAACAAATCTTTTACAAAGCATGTCATGTAAGGTGGCAATGGAAAAGTTATGGTTTGGTAAATATGATTATCCTGTTTATATGCATGTATCGTTCTTGTATCTGAAGTTATGAATATTGGCTATATACATGTATCATCATTGTGTTTGTTCCTGGGGTAACACCCACAAGGTAGTTTACATCCAGTCTAGCCAGCACATTGTGAATGGACTTTTCAAGCTTGATTGGCTGTTAAGGGCACTTCACTCTCACAATGGGCCATAAAAGAAACTCATTCCACTCAGGTATCTCTTCCTGCTGATGCCTCAGCCTCCAAGGGCCAATGGCTGCCTCCTGGGACTCGGCAAGCCATGTAAGGACATTTGATATTCTTATGTGACCCTGGACTCCATCCTGGGCCAGTAACTTTCCACAAACAGAGGCTGTGAGCTGTGTTTTGATCCACTAAATTTCCAGGCACATGGCAAAGGGTATAAAAGAGTCCTGAAATGACTCCATTTTGTCTCTTTCCTGCTCTGATTCTCTGGATTATGGATTTACCACTAAAAGGAGCATACTGGACTATGGACAGAGGGCCTTCCAATCTTTTGGAAGTTACCTTACACTTTACAAGCCAGCAATCTATAACATCATTGCTACAAACCTGATATAAGACCACTGTCATGCTTGTATATATTACAACATACAATAATGGCATACATTTTATACACATTGAATGGATCTATTAACCATTTGAGCTCTCTTTCTTCTTTTATTTTATTAATAAACCTTTAGATTTTAGTTACTAAAGGATTGGCAGCAGCATGATTATTGGGTAAGATCTGAGTTATATAGTGACCTGGCTCTCTGGTTGATCTCTTGAGATTTGAAGCACCCCTATATGTGATGAAATTGGTTTTCAGTAACCATTCATCACAGAGTTCAGTGTCTGGGTGGTGAGACAAGAGCTGGGGTGCCTAAGGAGACTGCGTCTTTCATTTCTTGTTAACTAGTGTGGTGAGACAGAACTTTACTTTTGTTACTGGCTAATGATAGAATAACCACCAGTTTTTGGGTGGGTCTGCCCCATTTCTCAGTGGTTTTCCTAAATCCGGTATTCTCAGCTGTGTCTCACTGAGACATGGTGACATTTGCTATAGTCAGCAGGATCTACAGAATCAGGTCAATTAAGTTTTGGATCAGAACCCCATGCTATTCAACGTTTAATTTTGATATTAAGAGTGTAAAAGGTTAAAGATTAGTTACAAATGAGTGAGGCATGATCATATGAGGGTCTTGACAGAAAACCCTTTTAAGAGCTGTGCTTACAAAAGGGGTTATCCTTTAAGAAGTAAGCCCCAGTTCCAGAACTAAAGAAATCTGCTAACGACCAGTGATCAGAAAGCCGGGGATCCACCTTCACCTGTCCCAGATGCAACTTCAGCAGAAGCATTAGAATGCACAAGCTGGCAGACAGGCAGCAGTGGGAGCATGAAAAAGAAATGACAGAACTTCGATTAAGGGAGAAACAAGAACTTGCTCAGTTGAAAAAAGCTGCTCACCAAAGATGAATGCTGCAGGTAGAAGCTGAAGAAAAAGCTGCCAGACTCAGCTCCAAGTCCTGGAAGAGCAAAAGAATGGCACGCCGACAGGTACATCTACCCAGCAATAAAAGATCCATGGTACGGCCACAGCTGGCCCGGGTTGGCTGACTTGGGCTCTTGGGGCTTTGGCTGTGGGGTTTTAATATTGCAGTATATCAGGCTCCTTTGCAAAAACCACACACACACACACACACACACACACACACACACACAGAATGATCAAGACCCCAGAGTAGTCAACAGGAAAACCAGGCATGGGCGACCTCAGTATCTGACCTGGCTTAGGTGCCTAACTCCAGAAGAAGATTCATGGCTGAGGATCCCAAGAGAAGAGAGGCACCTAGGTCAGCCAGTTAGGCACCTAAGCCCCTTTCCTTTCCCCATTCCCATCTCATTTCCTTGCCATGTCCTACTGGGTAGCTCAGATGGCTCCCCACTCAGCTTGCTGGCTTCTGAGGATCCCATTCTGAGGCATCTAACTCTCCGCACACACTATAAGGGGAGCCTGGGTGCCTAACTCGAGGTTGAGGATTATCCTAGACAGCAGGCTGCCTAGTGTTTAGGTTTTGCAGTGCTGAGCACAGCAGTGCCTATGTACTTTGGAGCATCTGAGCTGAGGGCCTACTCTGAAGACATTGGCAGCTGCACACACGTATCCGAGGGCTTAATTTGGCCTGCAGAAACTTTATTACTGGCAACGTTATGCAATAAGGAAAGACCCAATCTTGACCTACAGAGCCAAAGTTCAGTGTGTAATGCTGATTAATTAGGCTCCAAGTGAGGTGATGGATTCTCCATCACTTGAAAACTTCATATCAAGACTGGATCTCTTTCTAAAATTAGGCTGGAGCTCAACCAAACATTGTTGAGCTCGATGCAGTAATCACACGGTGGAAGTCTACGGCCTGGGCTATGCATCAGGCCACACTAGATGGTCATAATGGTTCCTTCTAGCTTTAAATTTGATTAATCTCTGACGCCATTTTTACAGTCAGCTTCCCTGGCACCACATTTCCAAAAGTAAGGTTGTTTCTACTCCCTGAGGAAGACACTCCCATGGTATGTTTTTCAACAGGAAGGATTTGATCTTCCATCCTTAGCTCTAATGTCCTCTCTCCTCCCCAAATTGCACTGTGTGTTGTGAGCTGATTGGACAGTCAGTGTTTTGAAAACATTCTGGGAGAAATCCTGGTCCCATTAAAGTCGGTGAGAGTTTTGCCATTGATTTAAATAGGGCAGGATTTTACCCTGTGTATTTAGTAGTGCTGCATGTATAAACACTGTAAAGCAAACTTTTTGATCTGGAAGCTGTTATTTAAAGGTGAGATTATTTGTGTTTATATCCAGGCAGACATGCCAAAACTGTGGGGGGGGGTGGGGGAAATGTAGAAATTGGGCTTGTTTTTGGCTTAATTGGCTTGTGGGTTGCTTGTTGGCTAGTTTTTGGCTTGTAGTTTGTTGCTTGTTTGGCTTGTAGCTTGTCGCTTTTTTTTTTTTTTGATCAGCAAGAGGGGTAAGAGGGGGCAAGCAGGGGCAAGTGTGGGGGGGGGGAGAGTCAGGGGTGTACAGTGGGCCCACCACAGTCCCAGACTGCACACCGGGGGGATCTGGTCGCGTAGAGTGTTGGGGTTCTTAGGGACTGGCTTGTTTGGGCCTTGTTTTGAAATGGGATTAGCTTGATATCTGGCTTATTGTGAAAGTCTGGGGGCTTATTTACCACGTGAAAGTTGGCAACCGTGTATCAGTTCACATCAAAATAATGCATTTGACCAAAAGAGTTGAATTAAATTTTAACAGGATAGACTCTACTGTGAATCAGTCAAAGTTGGGAGCCTTCATTCCTATTCTGCACAGGAACTAAAAAGCCAGTGATTTGAACAGATGTGATCTTGACAGGATTCCACTCTTTCTAGAATCTCACGTCACGCTCTCAGAAGCCAGCTGGGAGAATAGAGGAGCAGACTTCATGATATTCCTCTAGCGTTCTTGTATTTAGCAAGTGGGACGTGCAGTCCTTGTGTCACATTTCTATTTTTTTCTTTAAATAGCAAGCTGTTTATAATATTTTTTTTAAAAAAAAAGCCTTAAAAGCATTAAATAGCTTCCGCCCAGAGGATCAATGAGCAATCTGTCTCCTCAGTCAGCCCAACAGATAAACAGAACAAAGTGTAATCCCACTGAGAAGAAATATGGAAATACTCCATTTAGAGGTGACATAACTAACTACAATGCTCGTCCCTCAAGGCACTGATTAATTTAGAGGCGCTTTCACACTATATTTCAGGATTTTAATTAAGATGAGAAGAGTTGAATGTGTGTCCACGTGATTATATATATTTTCAGGAGAACCTAGTGGTTCCAACCAAAACTGGGGGCACCATTCTTCTTCTTAGCCAATGCAGAGTTTGCTAAGCCAAGTGTGGCAGCCCTACCTATGAGGCACAGACCCCCCTCAGACCACCATCCAGTCAGGTCTGAGAGCAGTTGTCAGTGATGTGTGACTGAAGTGGGATAGTTGCCCCACACCAGGAAGAGGAAGGGTTAAAGCATGCCAGAGGGAGCCTGCGCGGAACCTTCCAATTAGAGGGGGGCTCACTAAGTGAGCTAATCGGGAGATGGCTTGTTGCAGCGGCCCATCAGGGCCAGCAGGGGCCATATATAAAGGGCTGCTCAACAGAGCAGAGGGAGTCTCTCCTTGGCTTATGAGGGAGAAGGACTGGTTGCCTGGGAGCACCATGGCTAGAGCAGTGCTGGGCAGGGTAGCAGAGCAGAAGGAGCTTCTGGCTGACCGCTGCGAGACTGAGGCCCTGGAGGAAGGGCAGAGTAGATGTTAGGGCTGCCCCCACTTGCTCTGAGGGAAGTGGCCAACACAGACTGCAGTTTGCCCCTAGAGCAAGGGACTAGACTGGTGACTGCAGCAGGCCACTGAGGTGAGTGGCTGCACTATAGACTGCCGGTTCCCCGAAATGGGGGGAGACAGCAGAGCAGGGCACAGCTGGAGGGCCCTGTCCAGAAGAGGATGCCACGGTCCAGAGAGCGATGCAGGTCACAGAGTTGTGGAGACAGGAATGCGGGAGTAATGGCGAGCGAGACACCACCAGAGGAGGGCGACCTGCAGAAGGACTTGAGCTAATTCCAGAATGGCCAGCAGGAGCTGCCATGGTGGTGAGTCGCACTCTGCTGTAGTGACATTATCTGTCTTTGCTACAACTGCATGGAGGATCTTCTCATGGGCCCCAGTTGCAAAGGCTGGTTGCACATTGATTCTGGCTCACTCGAAATCAGTTCAGAAGGGCCCATGTGCTGCATGGCAAACCAAAGCCAGGTACACACATGGTCGGGTCATTTACAATAGATGGGTTTTTGATGTCAGCTGCAGACCTTTCTTCACACCACACCGACGTGACAGAGTAAGGTGGGTAGGGCGAATGGGCCCACGACAGTTGCCTCGAGAATGACTGCATTTTGGGGAGGCCAAAGAGATCTGTGTAAGCAATGTGTTAGGTGCTGTACAAACACATAACAAGACACAGCTCCTGCTCCAAAGAGCTTTATGTCTCAATAGAAATTACAGCCAAAGTTTGGCAAGGGAACCAGAGGCACAAAGGGAAGGGACTTGCTCAAGATCACTCAGTAGACTGGTGGCCAAGCCAAGAGTAGAAATCAGGTCTCCAGAATCCTAGTCTCATGTCCTAGCCCCTGGACCACATGAGTGATAAAACCTCATGGGAATATGTAAGAATGTCATAGAGTCAGAGTTTAGGGCCAGAAGGGGCCCCCAGATTATCCAGTCTGACCTGTGTCTAGCACAGGCCACTAACCCCCAGCCAGCACCCCAACAGTACCCCAACAAATCGAATTAAACCAAAGTATTACAGCTCCCAGGATACTAAACTCTGTGTGCCACAGGCAGAGAATAGGACAGGGCACCAATGCCTGAGGCCCCTGTAATAGCAGGGAACTGATTGCCAGAGAATCCTGGCAAGTGAACCATGACTCATATTGCAGAGGAAGGCCAACCCCCCCCCCGCCCCACACACACACACACACACCCAACACACCAAAACAAGCAAACAAAAATAAAAAGTCCCTGCAAATCTGACTTGTGAGAAAATTCCCTCCCAACCACAAAAATGGCAATCAGACCCTTAGCACGTGAGCAAGAATTGCCAGCCAAGCTGATGCAGTGAGCTGTAGCTCACGAAAGCGTATGCTCAAATAAATTGGTTAATCTCTAAGGTGCCACAAGTACTCTTTCTTTTTGCGAATTCTCAGTACCACCTAGAACACCAGCCCCACCTGTCCAGTGGCCCACTTCCAGTGTTACCATCTCTGATGCACCAGGGGAAGGAGACCAACTTCCCTCCCCTTGAAAAGTAGCCAGTTTGTAATCAAAATGGTGCTGTACTTGGAATACAATGATATTTCTTGTCAAGGTTCCTCCCCCACTCTGAACTCTAGGGTACAGATGTGGGGACCTGCATGAAAAACCTCCTAAGCTTATCTTTACCAGCTTAGGTCAAAACTTCCCCAAGGTACAAAATATTCTACCCTTTTGTCCTTGGATTGGCCGCTACCACCACCAAACAAATACTGGTTACTGGGGAAGAGCTGTTTGGACACGTCTTTCCCCCCAAAATACTTCCCAAAACCTTGCACCCCACTTCCTGGACAAGGTTTTGTAAAAAGCCTCACCAATTTGCATAGGTGACCACAGACCCAAACCCTTGGATCTGAGAACAATGAAAAAGCATTCAGTTTTCTTACAAAAAGACTTTTAATAGAAACAGAAGTAAATAGAAATAAAAAAAATCCCCCTGTAAAATCAGGATGGTAAATACCTTACAGGGTAATTAGATTCAAAACATAGAGAACCCCTCTAGGCAAAAACCTTAAGTTACAAAAAAGATACACAGACAGAAATAGTTATTCTATTCAGCACAATTCTTTTCTCAGCCATTTAAAGAAATCATAATCTAACACGTACCTAGCTAGATTACTTACTAAAAGTTCTAAGGCTTCATTCCTGGTCTATCCCCGGCAAAGACAGAATATAGACAGACACACATACCCTTTGTTTCTCTCCCTCCTCCCAGCTTTTTAAAGTATCTTGTTTCCTCATTGGTCATTTTGGTCAGGTGCCAGCGAGGTTACCTTTAGCTTCTTAACCCTTTACAGGTGAGAGGAGATTTCCTCTGGCCAGGAGGGATTTTAAAGGGGTTTACCCTTCCCTTTATATTTATGACATTTCTATTGGTCTGAATGTTGAAGCCCTGGTAGGGAATTGGCTCAGTGGCATTACAGAAGCACCATTTTCACGTAATCTTGGCACAGTGAGGAAATGCCTGCATCCCCCCTTCCGCTCTGTATAAAGCAATTTCCTGCTGAAACTTCAGACACTAAATAAAGCCAATCAAGTCTTGATTGCACATTGAAAAGTGGAAGCACTAAGATGAGGTCATTTCTGTGAGATTCCATTCGGGAACTCAAGGCAAAAGGCAGTTGCTTCACTCATGTCAGGTATGTCACATGTGTAGCCACCTTAACTGTTTCATATAAAGGTTTTTTGTTTGTTAATAAGCAAAGCAGAGTAGAGAAAAATCCCAAATGGTTGCTTTTTATGTTTCTTTGTTTTCTAATGACTAATGCATGGGATCAATAGTAATAATAACAAGTAGTACATATTTGAAGTCAATCTCACAAGTGCTTTTTCAGGGGAGCTTTTCCAGATTTACACTGATATAAAATTACACCCACACCCACAGGGCTGCTCACAAACCCAGAGACATTAAAACCTCCAAGCAGTTACCAGGAGAACTGTCTGAATAGCTGATTTTTCAGCTTGATGGGGGACACACACTCATTTTGGGCAGCTCAAATGAGAACTTTTCAATTTTGGGGGGCAACCCAAAAAGTAAATCAAAACAAAGGTTCAGTTGGTACCAAATGTTTTATTTGACCTGAGACGAAACATTCACTTTTGATTTGAGGATTTTTTTTTTTTTTTTTTTACATTTTAAATATTTGAAAAAATAAAACGGAAGGAACTATCAAAACAAAAAGTCCTTTCAAGTGGGCTTGAAACACTGAAATGAATGACTTGGAATTGCCACTATGAATGACAATTAATAGTCACTGGGATAGGGAAAATGAGTGAGAATGACTCTGGAGCAGGGACTTTAACCTGAACCACCAGGCTACAATGACTATTTAATGATTTATAAAAATTGGAACAGCTTCAACAGGAGAGACTTAGAGAGACCTGATGCTGGATAGTCCACAGTCCAGTGGTTAGGGCATTTGCATGTACAGAAGGAATCCCAAGTTCAAATTCCTTCTCCATACCAGGCTGTGGGGGAAATTAATTTTGTGTCCCCCACATCCCAGGTAAATACCCCAGTCTCTGGCCTGAAAGTTTCAAGGAGGGCACCTCCTCTACTGGCAATTGTATGAATGGCATCTAGGTCCTGAAAACAAAATGTTTTTGGCCAAAGCTGCTCAGCAAATTTGTGTCAGATTTATAAATATTTTCAGGTTGACCAAAACTGCATTTTTTGGGGTAAAGAAACTATTAATCCAAAACATTTGCCCAGCTATCATGAGGTGCCTTTCCCCTTTTTGTGGTACTCCCTTCACTTTTGTCTTTAACGAATTCCACATCCTTGCATCTGCTAAAGTACAGTACTGAAAAAGAAACTCAGTGTTAAGGAGCCACTTAATGTGATACCCACCATATTTCATTTTAAACTAAGGTAGATTATTGTTGTAGAAAAACAGCCTCTGTTTTCTTTAAACAGGGTCTTATAACCATCTCCTAGGGTTAGACCCTTTTAAAATAGAAACCTTCCCATTACAGAATAGGTAGATGCAATTACTTTGCATGAATGTGAAGAGGGAAAATAAGATTTACACTCTGCACCTAGACAAGACATATTAAAGAAGCCTAATTTTTCAAGGAGTTATGTCTTGAGTCTGTATGGTTCAGAAAGGAAAAAGGTTTTAAAAATTCTAAAATTCCTAATCCTTTTTATGTGTTACCACTGTAAGCTGTCAAAGTTTCAAAGTTGTAGAGACTACTTCTTTAAGCCTTTGTCATTATAAATTACACTCACTCAATTAGAGAACTGAAACAATCCCATGTGATTTAGGTAGCCAATCATCTCTAACATGGCTTGATCTTTGAACATCAAATGTTCACAGCAAACTGGGCAAATCCATGTTTGGTTTGTTCAATCACAAAAAAAATAAATAATTAAAACAACTCCATTTTAGGAAGCTGCAATCTCCTAGTGATCAGGAAAAAAAAGAGTAGGCCAGGGTTTTCAAAAGCGCCTGCTTGTTATGAATTCTTCCTTTTATGTGGGCTCCGTTTAAGACACCTAAGAGCTCTAAAATAACTCAACACTTCTGAAAATCTTGCCCTAAATTCCTTGAGTACATTGTTTGCTGGGAAAGATTCGCCCTGTTCTCAGAACTTTGATTAAAAGCACTGTTAATTTATAGTTGGGGTACACCGTGTGGATTAGGACCTGAGCCCCGCTGATGGGGCATTAGTGTGAAGAGTTGGTACAGTGGCCCATAACAGAGTGAGGTCAGACTAGCTGGCAGAATGGTCACTTCTGTCCTTAAAATTTATGAATACTAGAAAAGCATGAGATTTGAGGTCTCATTCTGATCTCTAGGAAGCTGGTAAATTCTTCCTAGAAGGCAGCACAAGCATCTAATAAAGAAACATGTTTTACTGTTTTGGAAGCCTTAAGGACAATTTACTGCCTCGAAAATGAAGACGGCTTCAGCTTTGCAGTCACTTAATATTTCTCTTTGTTAGTCAGCGTGGAAGCAGGCTTATTGTTCGGATTGTAATCAAGGAGAAAAATTGACTGCTGCCTTTGCCAGCCACACTCAGAAGCCCTTCAGACATGTTACAGTGTAATCCAAATGTGTCCCTCATTAAAATGCTTCTCTTTTATTAGCCTTAATGTGGATCACATTTATAGAGGTAGGGGGTCTTGCCTGATGGCAGCATGATTCCTGAGGGCATCAGAAAAGACAGAAAGAGAAAGCAGCATCTCAGTGAAAAAGAGGTCTGAGCAACTAGCCTTATAAAAACCTAGGCTTCTAACATGCTAACTTGAGTTGACAGTAGATTTCTAGTTTATACGGCTTTAAGCTTAAATATCTGTCAGGAAATTATATAAATTATATAAATCTGATTGCTCCTGTCAGAGCCAAATAGGCTTTGGCTTTTCAGACTTCAGACTTCCCAGAAATTATGTCACTTATCCTTTAGAGAAGAAAGTGGTATGTTGCAAGACACCTCTGGCATCTCATTACAGACCCTAATGCAGTTAATGCTGTTTTGCAGCAATGCTGGACATCTGAGATTGGACCAAGGGCAGCAGAAGTTACACTGGGTTCAAGGTAGAGGAGAAGAGTTTGATTCTTGAATTAGCTACTGCTGTATTTTAGAGGGATGAAAAAACAGGGAAGGCCCCAATTCATAGAATATCAGGATTGGAAGGTCATCTAGTCTAAACCCTTGCTCAAAGCAGGACTAATCCCCAGTTTTTGCCCCAGATCCCTAAATGGCCCCTCAAGGATTGAATTTACAACCATGGGTTTAGCAGGCCAATGCTCAAGCCACTGAGCTATCCCTCCCCCTTCCCACGCTAGAGGGATTCTGCAAGAGGATCTAGACGGAGACCCCTATGCCTGTGGTGAGCCCCATTGACTTTATTATAATACTACCTAGCCCTACAAAGAAGGCCAATATCATATCCCCATTTTACAGATAGGGAAACTGGGGCACAGAGGGGTGAAAATAGGGGATCTTGCAAAATCTGATCCTAAACACAGTCCCATGGCAACTATGGCCAAACCAATAACACTTGCATTTTCAAGTAATAGCTAGAGTTGGTTGGGAAAATGATAAGTTTTTTGTGCAAAACATTTCAAAAGAAACAAACAACTGAGGGGATTTTTCAACATTTTTTCCCTGAAAATTTTCCATCTCTCACCAAATAAACACATTTTTTTTTCATGATTTTTAATGAAAAAAATTCAATTTGCACTTTTTTGGCTTACCCCAGCCTCCTTCCCTCCCTTTTATCCAGGGGAGAAAGGTTTGTGCATGTGATTTCCCCAAAAGTGTTTGCATCATTCCAAAAGCTGTTTTTCACTGAAAAAAATTTAAAAAAGCTTCTTAATGAAAAAGTTTTGACCAGTTCTACTAATAAATAGAGCAGGTTGGGACTTCACCATTGGAATGATATTGCAACAGAAAAACATTTCCACACATTTGAAATTTTCCATGGGAACATTTCAGTCTTGACTGAAAATTTCATCAGGAAAATCAAAATTAAACCTTCCAACCTCTGAGGGCTTCCCATTTCCCCAGCTGCCCAGCTGGTGGGCCGCTGGGCTGCCAGTCTTCCTGGGATCCCCAGCAGCCTGGCTCCCAGGGCTTTTGCTGCTCAGTAGGCCAGCTCCCAGGGGTGATGGGTGGCGGGGTGATGGGTGGCCAGTGGATGGGCTTCCAGGCTAACTGGCTCTCTGCACTCCTAAGGATGGCCAGGCACCCCTGGAACAAACTGAAAACTTCCTTTTTAGTTCTCCCCAAATGGAATTTGTTTGAGATTTTAGCTCTTGCAAGGGAAAAAAAAATCAAAATTTTGACCTTTATTTTATTAGACTTTATTACACTGTTTTTCTGAAATTTGTCACATAAGCTAAATTTTGTTTTCTGGCCAGCTCTACCACTAAACATGGCCTGGGGATAGAGCACTGGACTCTCACTCAGCTCTGCCCCTTATGTGCTAGGTGACCTTGAGCAAGTTACTTCCCTGCTCTGTCTAAGTTTCCCGATCTGTAAAATGGGGATAATCATGCTGTAAAATGATATCTCTGGATACAAAGTGCTAGTACTTTTCTGAATGTAGTCAGCAGGAGTGAAATTCTGCAGCAGGACCTCATGGTGTCTTCTGCACCCTGGAGATCAGACTTGAATTTCTGCTGCAACTTTATTTACATATTAAAATGGCGGGTTGTTATTGAAAGCAATAGGACAACACAGTACAGAGCCCCTATGTTATTTCTTTTTGCATTCAAATCATTTTCTGTTTTTTCCACATCTTTAGCTTTCATGGTTTTTGTCCTGATAACACATAATTGCATGTGCGGGGAAGTGAAGGTTTTAGCAGCTGGGTAAGTTGGGGTTTTTGGCAACCGAGACAACAAGGGAGTTGGTATGGGATTTTGAAATAAACATATTGGGGCATGATTCTGGGAAAATGAACAACCATAAAATTAGCAAAGTTGACATTTAAATAACCATCATTAGGTTTCAGAGTCAACATTACATAGAGATAACTGGGACAACTGACTCCCCTTTCAGACCTTTTATTTCAGGCTTCCTGCAGATTCAGGAAGGCATTGGTTTACATTTCATTCATGACTTTGGATAAAATTTTCAAAAGCATCTCAGCGATTTAGGAGCCTAAGACCCATAGAAAGTCTTTACCATTTAGGTTTTCTGGCAACCATAATTAGAAACAAACATACCAAAAAAAACATTAAAAGATGTTAAAGTTGCGAAGTCAAGCAATGAAAAAGTAAAAAATGCCACAATCAAGGAAACCTATACAACCTTAATACCACCCCCCCGCCCCCACAGTGTATGTATTATCTATAGTCTTTAACTGCATAACAACATGCTATTTCTTTCCACAGGGTCACAAAATATTAGCAAAATATTTGCCCACTGGCTACTTTTTGGTGAAATGTTTTATCAAGGAACATCGGCTTGTTAATTATTTTGTTTAAAGTCTGTGCTTAAGACTTACTACTTTGCCCGCTGTATCTGATTACAATAACAATAAACCACAATAAGAGCAAAGGATCAACATGTGAGAGCATGGTCCTTTGAAGAAACAAATAAATAATGAGACTAATAATATGAATAACTACTCTAATAAGGTATGTTCCTGGGACTGGAAGTAAATGTTAGCTTGTATCGCATGCTGTGTTTTTTAAGCATAGTTTTCCATCTTCAAGTAATGACTCTGGGATAAAATAAAACTGCTAATTTTACTCTCTCAGTTGCTGTGTCTACTGGAGACTATATTTTGCTATGTTTCAGAACTACTGTGTGGGAAACATACTGCCCCCATGGAGCTTTGAAGTGCTCAGAAATGTTATTGTCCCTCAATGAAGAGCTACATCCCATGAATTCTCCACATGCTGGCACAGCAGCTGCTAAAGCCTATTCAGTCATTATTCAGTTCTTCTTTAAGATGAGATGAAAATGCCTAAAGTTTTCCATATGGTTCCAATAAAGCCAGTTATTTTAATACATAAACAGAGTGGCAAATTTATTAATAAAAGGAGGCCTACAAACAGTGGCCTTTGCTTTCACACAGCAGCAATAAGTAAGATTACACATAGGCAGAAAACAATTTGAGATTTAATCTCAAAGCTTCTTTAGTCTTTTAAACAGGTTCTCAGGAACGGTTAAAACAGACTTTTAATCTCACTGTTACTAGTGCATTCTAGGGTATGTAAATGGTGGTTCCATGATTGTTATCTGCATCTAATTTCCATGGCTTAATTTAGGTCTAAAAATAATAGTTCCAGAGCCATAACAGCTCTTAAATATTTCCCCATTAAGTAAAAAGCCAATTTCTGATCTCATTCCAGGGGCAATTAAATTCAAAAGGCAATTATGGTTTCAGAAATCCCCGACGGCAGGAAATGTTCAGCCTAATATCCATTAGCACATTAAAATAAAACATTTTTAGGATTATTAGGAAAATACGGTCTAGCTCTGTAGCCAAGGACTCCTGAGGACAGGGCTATGAAGAAGGGTGTACAGTGTCGCCACGTAAGGCACATTTCTGGATCAAGCCTCACATAGGTCTGGCCAGGCAAACCACTAACTAAGGACTTCATTAAGACACTGACTACATTCATTGCCAGCGTTCAGTACTGAGGGCAAGTAGGCTGGCCAATCGTTTGGTTGAAACTAGGTTTAGACAAAGATAAGCACACAAAACTGCTGAGCCTTCCCAACTGGCTAGACCCCTTGAGCTGGGATTCTTGTGAGAACAGGCTTTCTTGCAAGATTTCCAGTACTTCCTGCTACTAGTCAGGTCAGTGATCCTGTAAAATATGCCCCAGTCATAGCATTTCAACACCTCAACTTCAGGCCCTGGCAGGAACCCGGAAGTGCAGATGCAAACCAAAATGAATGATAATTTAAAAGAATGACAATAATCATCCACAACGCTAACAGGTTTGGATTATGTCAAAATTTGGGTTTAAACTATTATTACAGCACAGCCAAAGGGTTGCAATTAAAATCAAGCCCTCATTGTAACCAGCACTACACAAACATTTAGGGAGAGGCGTTCCCTGCCCAGATTGTTGACAGTTTAAATAGACAGGGCAGCTTAAATGTCAGGAGATGAAGTGACTTACCCAAGGTCATCCAGCAAGTGATTGGTAGAGATGGAAACAGAAGCCAGGCTTCCCATGTCCCAGGCTGATAGCCTACCCATTGGACCACACAGCCTCAGAAAAATCAGAGCTGGAATTGAATTGCTCTTGTGAACAGTTCTGGGATAGGCAATGTTAAGAAACTGGATCCTCTAACCAGACAGGAGATGAAGAACAGGCTGCAGCTCAAGCATCCTCATGCAACCTTCACTCCTAGACCTCCAATCTATCCCGGAAGGCACACCTCTAGGGGTGGGAGCATAGCCTCCAGGACAATCCTTTCCTTGAGGTCTCATGCTGAAAATGCCAAATGAAGGGGCAATTGTTAATGCCAGTAGTTGATAGTGCTTCTCTTCCTGCTAGCCCCTGGACTGAGACCACCAACACATTTACCATATGTCAAGCTGCTGTCCCAGACGAACGTCTTTCAGCTGTTGCTAACATGGACTGGCTTTGATGTATTGACTCAGACTCTGTTATTACTAATCTCCTAAACCAGTCCTCTTTTAACAAGTTTTTAACAACTGCTAGCATGCAGCTTTAGGCACTGATCAAAGCCATGCTCTGACTGGCTGGCTGAGCTTTTAAGGTGATGTCCCAGTCCCAGACCAATAATGCCCAGTTTCCAGCAGTGAACAGCATGTCTCTTGTGATAGAAAATAGACAAGAATGAACTGAAAACCACTACATGCTGGTCTAATTACCAGCACGATAGCTACCCCTTGCCCTGAATGGTATGACTCCTTTGCAGCACCCCGTAATGGCCCAGTTATCTATTCTATCCTTCCCTGGAGTGTATTATAAATTACCCCTATTGGCAAATAATCTCATTATATTTCTTTCTCCTGGCACAGTGGTAATTCTTTCATATTTTGTTATTAAAAACCCTATTGTTAATACGCTAAGCCACAACAGACTGTGCATGAGGAAGCTGTTGGGTGTGCTGTGGGGATAAAGACAGTGGCTGAACGCACCACAAACATGCACCATTGCCCAAGTAACGCACACCATGTTGTGACTTAGTTCTTAAGCACAAACCCACAGAAATTACTTGAATGAAGTGATAATGCTGCACCTCAAGAATAACATGGTTGACAGATCATAGAACTGGAAGGGACCTTGAGAGGTCATCTAGTCCAGTCCCCTGCACTCATGGCAGGACTAAGTATTATCTAGACCATCCCTGACACATGTTTGTCTAACCTGCTCTTAAAAAATCTCCAATGACGGAGATTCCACAACCTCCCTAGGCAATTTATTCCAGGGTTTAACCACCCTGACAGTTAGGAAGTTTTTCCTAATGTCCAACCTAACTTGTCCTTGCTGCAATTTAAGCTCATTGCTTCTTGCCCTATCCTCGGAGGTTAAGAAGAACAATTCTTCTCCCTTCTCCTTGTAACAACCTTTTATGTAATTGAAAACTGTTATGTCCCCTCTCAGTCTTCTCTTTTCCAGACTAAAGAAAACTAAGTTTTTCAATCTTCCCTCATAGCTCATGTTTTCTAGACCTTTAATCATTGCCAATGATGCTACATCTTCTCTGATAAGACTTTCATCCGCTGAGCAGATCTGATAGTCCAGTGAGGTTATTATGCGTCATTTTTAGCATCAGAAATCAATGGTACAATTGTTGTCTTCAGTGCAATTTGATTCAGCTGAAGCTCACTGTGTAGGAGAATAGGGATGTGCATTATCAAATGCCAAAGGGGAACAGAAATAATTGTCTTACCAGGGTCTCTCTTATGATGTCAGTTGGTGTGTGAGCAGTTTCCCTATTTCAATATTTTGGATGTCTTGCTAGTATGCAAGATAGCAATAGCCGCAGCCAGGCTAATCAAGGTTAAGGATGGAGTTACTTTTCTCACACAGCTCTGCCAGCTCACCTCACGTTTGATCTTCTGGGATGGGGAGCTAGAAGTTCAAGCTCCACCTCCTATTCCCCAAATATCGTGCAAAGCCACCTTTGCCTCTGTTCACAAAAAGACAAGAAAGACACTCAGCCGTGCTCTCCCCGGCTTCTCGGTGACAAGACCTCCAGCCACCCCTTCACCTTCCCAGCTGCAGGAAGACCCAGCTGTTAAAACCTCAGGCTTTCTTCTGACATCTCGTACAGTGCATTTATTTCATAGTGAATGCATATTGAGAAATGAGCAATTGCGGGCAGCACAAAATGAACTGAATTGAATATAAAAGTGAACAAGGGACCTGATGTTCTACTACTGCTTAACTGAATAAAAAATCCTCATGTTTTTTAATTCACCCACTGTTGCTACCAAATTTCTCATGTGCTGTACCAGAGTGTTGTGAAATTCAGGGGGCCTGTCCTCAGAACTGAGGTTCGTCTTTCCATGGACCCCTGGTATAGAAAGAACGGGTCAACTTATTTTCTGGAATACAGTGGGGTTGCACCAGTCAAAGGGGAACTGCCAAGCCACTTACGGATCTGGCTAGTCTAAAAAACTTCTGCCCTGCATTCAAGCAGTAGTGAGTGTCTACAGCACGTGAGTCACGCTAATATCTTGTAACAATGAAGTTAATACATGGGGCTTGGTGTGGACACACAACCCCTTCCTAGACTTCCTGGGGGTAGGAAGAGAACTAAAAGTTGTGACAGTCTGAAGAAATAAGGATAGTGTGACGCTAGACTGGCACCTTGTGTTAAGCACCATGTAATCTGGAAACCATTTGCAGTGAACGTCATCAACTTCATTGGTCCTACAAATTTATTAATGTTACATGTCCCTAAGTGCCAGTAGATGGTGCTCTATTAACTAACTACTTGCACTCAGATATATACAAATGACATCTATTTTATATATAAAACCCATCACATCTGCTAGTCTGCACTGAGTAAAGGGTAGTACGTGCTTGCCCAATGAGTCAGTTTGGTCCCTGCTACCCCAGGCATCATGAGGGAAATAATCTATGTCAACCCTAGAGCAGGCACAGGTTAACTCCCCCTCATCACTGGCTTAGCTGTGCTGGCTGCTGCATTGGGTCAAGCTCCCTGCACCTTTCCACCCACATGTGCATGTAAGGGGGTAATGCCCCCACCCACCATTTCTTCCTCTTCTGCAGGTAGCCCGCATGGGGAAGGAAGGGAGCTGGCGCCGTATGCCCCTTTCCTCCCCCGTGCAGTTGCCCAGGAGGACTATGATTGAGCCCTGAGGGAAAAATTCTGCCATTTGAGGTTCCAAGAGGAACTGGCAAGAGGCAATTAAAATGTGGGACATTATTTAGGGTCACACTCGCTGTGTTCTAAACACTCCCCCAAACCTAAAGAAAGATGGTCCCTGCTCTGAGGAGCAACCAGTCTAAGAACAAAGTGACTTTTGCTAGGAGGGATGGGATCAGGCAGGCCCCAATATCAACTGGTGACCTCCAACCACCAAATTCTAATAAGCCTCAAACCAGCCACCAAATCACTCTACCTCATGATCTTTTACTGGACTGACTTCCGTTAGTGGAAGGGATATTGTTTTGAGCTTCACTGAGCTCTTCTTCAGGTCTGGAGAAGGTAACCAGAGTGTCCATGCTAATTACAAGGTAAGACAGATAGTTTTCAGCATAGGGGTTCACACAGGTTGTAGAATGAAGTGGTTCATTAACCCTCCAGAGGTTTAGCAGATAGTCATAACAACTGTAATATAACAATTTGTAACACAGCTCTCTGACTGCTAACCTTGTGAGATTAGGGGGGTAATTACACCATTTACAACCCCCAGCATGCATAAATCATGAGACTGGCTTCAAAATCATAAGATCTTTAAAATAATAAATTTGGGGTAAATTTGCTGTCTGGCTTGTGATCCTTGGAGGAGGAGGAGGAGGAGGAGGTCGTGTTTCCAAACTTCTCTTGCAATCATGAGAAACATACTTTCTTTTTCAAATGAAAGCTGAGATCCTCACATAATCACAAGACTCCAGGAGCTGGAGCTGTAGGTAAAATAACAACAACTGTGAGACTCATGATAGTGGCCTTGAAGTTTGAGTGTGAGTCTGTAATAATCCCAACCTCTTACAAAGCACTTTGGAAAGGAGATTGGTATCATTATCCTATTTAACAGATAGGGAACTTGAGGCAAGGAGCAACAAAGTGCCTTCCCCAATAGCACTCAGGTCTCCCTATCCTCGTTTAGTGATCTGTCACTTAGTTGTCAACACTGCAGTTTAAGTCACTGAGAGCTGTAGATCTCCTTTTGATTGATTAGCTAACATGAAAAACTAAGAACATTCTTATTTTGCATCCTCAATGTGTGTTTGTGGGTGAGTGATTATCTCTGCCCGACATACAAATGGGTGGGACTCTGTGTTCAATTGTCTTGGAGGCTGTGTGAGAGTTCAGGGCCTTAAAAATAAGTTAGACAGCATGTGATGGCCCTCGCTCGGGGTGGGATGGTAGGGGAGGGCCAGCTAGTGGTTAGGTCTTAGCCTGGTGATGTGCTGGGGGATTGTCGGTATGGGAGCCTGGGCCTTCCCATTCACCAGGCACTGACCCAGGGCCCTTTGAGGGCTGTCCGTGCTCTGACCGGTGGGAATGGTTAAGGCAGCCCTGCCTGGGCCACTTCCTACCACCTCCCTTCAATTGTCCCCAAGTCGCCGTCTGGGGTAAGGTAGCTTGAAAGTTGTCTGCTCACTGCAAGGCACCTCCTGGCATCAGCGTGGCAACTACCTCCAGCATTAGTAAGGGGAGAATATACAAATAAGGAAAAGGGGGAAAACCCCTACTGAATATGCATCAAACATAGTGGCATTGGCATACCATATTATAAAAGTTGCTTCCAAGCTTAGGAACAGAAGTAGAAAGAGATGTTGTTCTTGGGAAGTGTCAGAATGAGGGCTGCTGGTGATTAGGAAGGTGATGGTGATGAGGAAGATGATGGCTCACATTTCAGGTTGTTCTTCAAGGAATGGTGTGAATATATGGTTGTGCGAATGTACATTCTGTAGTATCTCTATTTACCTTACTGAGTTGGGGTGTTTGAGACAGTGCTAAGTGTATTAATAAACTTTTTGTAACTATAAAAGAGTTCCTATAGTGCGAGTGTTGCAATTATGCACATTGGAGTTCCCAACTATATAATCATTTGAATAATACTTGTCCTGATCTCGAGACAAGAACATGTAAACCCTCAAAGTGATAACTGGGAATTCATTAAGTAATGAATATAATTAATACATAATGTGACAGGGTCAGGCCAGATGGCTACAGGAGAGTGATCCTATTGGGATCCTATTGGGATCCTATTGGGCAAAGCCCACCCGCTGCTGAAGGATCCCTCCCCAGCCTAAGAGGGGGATTCACAGGACCTGGAAACCAACTAAATATGGGGGAAAACTAATGAAATAACAGAGACAGGAGTGTAGTCAAAGGGTCAAACGAAGGGAACCGGATGGGGACACCAAGCAGAGAACCCCGGACAGCGCCCACCGCTCCTCAAAGGCATCAAGAGAGTCAGTGGACACTGCCCAGAGGAACTCTGCCCGGATACATGAACAGACGGAGGATCGGAAATAGGCCCCACAGTCACAGAAGACTCCATTGGCCAACCTCCTCACTCTGGTTTTATAGATGGCCATTTTAGCCAGGGCCAGGAGGAGGTTGACCAGGAGGTCCCGTGACTTTGTGGGGCCATGGATAGGGAGTGCATAAATAAAGTGAGGGGAAAAGTGCAACCAAAAGCGTAATAAAATATTTGTGAGGAGCCAGAATAGAGGCTGCAGCCGGGCACACTCCAAGTATATGTGCGCCAGGGTTTCCCTCACACCGCAAAAGGGGCAGGTGTCTGGGATAGGGGTGAACCACGCCAAGTACATGCCTGTGCTCACGGCTCCATGAAGGAGCCGCCAACTGATATCCCTGGCGGGCCTCGAGACCAAGGTGGAATATAGGCTGGCCCACCGGGGCTCCTCACCCTCCAGAGGTGGCAGGAGGTCCTGCTGTTTTGTATCAGGGTGGGACGCGAGGGTGAGGACATGAAGGGTGTGGAGCACAAGCGTGTATAGATGTTTCCTTGGCATGGTCTGGAAGCAGACCGGCTGCAGCTTGTGCAGCTGGCTCACGGTGAAGGGGTGGGGGGGTCGGTTGGGTCCATGGGGCAGGGGCCCAATCAAAAGGTCCAGCGGGCCTGGGGTGGAGGGTGGGCGGGGCATGCCCTTGTGCAGGACCCGGTCGAGGTAAACCAGAGCAGCGGGCGGCAAAACGGCCCTCACCTCCTGAAGTACGCGCCGGGGAGTATGAGGTCTGGAGAGCTCCATGCGCTGAACGAGCTTCAGGGGAATCCAGCCAGTCTCCCCGGTCATACTCCAGGAGGTCTCCGACCCTTGTGACTTCTGCCAGGACCAACCTCTGGCTACAGGAGAGTGATAGAAGACACATATATTAGCCCCAGGTTAAGTAGGTCCCTTTTCCTTGGGTAAGGTAACAGAGAAAGTTTTTTTTTTTTTTTTTTTTTTTTTGAAACAGAAAAGAAATTTATTTGTAACAGTTACAGAAATTACAAAAAGATAAAGAAAAACTTAGCAACAAAACAACGCAATCAGAAGGTATAACACAACAGCTTTCAGGAGGGAGAGGTGTTCAGGCTAGCCCAGGCCCAGAGCGGGGGGGCTTCCTCGACACTCGTGGTCTTCCACCCTCCTGAGTTACCTGGTGGCCTAGAGCGGGGGGGCTTCCTCGACACTCGTGGTCTTCCACCCCCTCGAGTTACCTAGTGCCGCGCCCAGGGTCGCCGACCCTCCCTCTCCTGAGAGTGCCCGACAAGATGGGCACGGCTGCGGGGTGGGTGGCTGGGAGGGAGGGGGGCACATCCATGTATTATAAGACCCCTCCTAAATAACAATAATGATGGTATTCACAGCAGCTAACGGCTGTGGCTGGCGTCTCTCGCTCTGTCCCTCAATCAGAGGGTCAGACGGAGGGAACCGGACGGGGTCACCGAGCAGAGAACCCCGGACAGCGCCCACCGCTCCTCGAAGGTGTCAAGGGAGTCGGTGGACGCCGCCCAGAGGAACTCCGCCCGGATGCGTGAATGTACTGAGGATCGGAAAACGGCCCTACAATCGCAGGACGCCTCATGAGCCAACCTCCGCTCTCTGGTCTTATAAATGGCTGTCTTAGCCAAGGCTAGGAGGAGGCTAACCAGGAGATCCCGCGACTTGGTGGGGCCACGGATGGGAAGTGTATAGATAAAGAGGTGAGGGGAAAAATGAAGCCAAAAGCGCAAAAGAATGTTTGTGAGGAGCCGAAAAAGAGGCTGCAATCTGGCACACTCTAAATAGACGTGCGCCAGGGTTTCCCTCACATTACAGAAGGGGCAAGTCTCCGGAACGGAGGTAAAACGTGTCAAAAACACGCCCGTGCTCACGGCCCCGTGAAGGAGCCGCCAACTGATGTCCCCGACGGGCCTCGGGACCAAGGTGGAGTACAGGCTGGCCCACCGAGGTTGCTCCCCCTCCAAGGGTGGTAGGAGATCTCGCCACTTTGTGTCGGGGCGGGACACCAGGGTGCGGGCGTGAAGGGTATGGAGCGTGAGTGTATATAAATATTGCCGTGGTGCAACTTGAAAACCGACCGGTTGCAATTCATGCAGCCGGCTTGCAGTGAAAGGATGAGGGGTGTGTTGGGATCGGCAGGGTAGGGGCCCGATGGAAAGGTCCGGTGGGCCTGGGGTAAAGGATGGGCGGGGTGCGCCCTCGCGCAAGGCTCGGCTGACATAAGCCCGAGCAGCGGGGGTCAAAGCGGCCTCCACCTCCTGAAGCACGCGCCGGGGAGTATGAGGTCTGGAGAGCTCCATGCGCTGAACGAGCTTCAGGGGAATCCAGCCAGTCTCCCCGGTCATACTCCAGGAGGTCTCCGACCCTTGTGACTTCTGCCAGGACCAACCTCTGGCTACAGGAGAGTGATAGAAGACACATATATTAGCCCCAGGTTAAGTAGGTCCCTTTTCCTTGGGTAAGGTAACAGAGAAAGTTCCAGAACAATTAGGAACTTTCTGAAAACAATTAAGGCAGACAGGCTGATTAAGAACACCTGCAGCCAATCAAGAAGCTGCTAAAATCAATTAAGACAGACAGGCTAATCAGGGCACCTGGGTTTAAAAAGGAGCTCACTTCAGTTTGTGGTGTGCGTGCGAGGAGCTGGGAGCAAGAGGTGCAAGAAGCTGAGAGTGAGAAGGCGTACTACTGGAAGACTGAGAAGTACAAGCATTATCAGAGGAAGGTCCTGTGGTGAAAATAAAGAAGGTGTTGGGAGGAGGCCATGGGGAAGTAGTCCAGGGAGTTGTAGCTGTCACAGGAGCCACTGTAGACAGCTTCGATCCACAGGGCCCTGGGCTGGAACCCGGAGTAGAGGGCAGGCCCAGGTTCCCCCCATCCCTCCATCCCCGCAACTCCCTACTTGATACTGGAGGAGTTGACCTGGAGTGTGGGTTCCACCAGAGGGGAAGGTCTCTGGCCTGTTCCCCGATCCACTAGGTGGATCAGCAGAGACTGCGTGGATTGTTCTTCTTCCTTTTCCCCATGCTGGCCAGTGATGAGGCTAACTGAGTGAATGGCAAATTTGAGCCACAAATGTGGTCAAACTGAGGGCTGCTGTGAGCCTCTGAGGTGAGCAAATCCACCAATAAGTGCAGGACCCACCAAGGCAGAAGAAGAACTTTGTCACAATAATCTATAGATCAGACTACAGATTTGGCACCGCAGATGGGACCCCCAAGGGGCGCACAGGGACAGACTCTCTACACAGGATAGGAAACTAAGTAAAAATCTCAGTTGAAATCTAACTAATGTCTCAGTCAGAATTTGATGGTGGTCAGAAACACTGCAACTCACCAGGAACTCTTTTTCCTTGGCCATTTCTCTTTTCTGTTTGTTTGTTTGGGTTTTTTTTGCTCTAGTATGCTACTTCTGTTTTTCTTCACTGATCAACTTTGTAACAGAGGGAGGGATATGCCCTCCAGGGAGAAATAGTAGACAGACACAAAGTAGAACGGTGTTGTAATATTGAGGTACCTGAAGTTGATATTGCAGTAGCATTGGGGCCCGGTGACCCACACTCTGAGGTGGCAAGAGAGTTGATTTATGTTTTAATTGTACTGCCAAAAAGGCTGCAGTAGTACAGTCCTAGCAGCTCTCTGGGCTATGCCAGATTCGTCTACTGCCAGCTTCTAGACTGCTCGGGAGGTCCAGACTCAGTAACTGTCTCTCAAGCAGCTAAGAGCACACTAGTCAACGAGGGCAGAGAGAGGGAGCATACCCCTCTCCCTGCTTTTTCTTGGGACTTTTTAAAGTAAGTGTAGACACAGGTTAAGGGGTTAATTATTTAAGCAGAGATGCCTCTCCATAGGTATAGTGTTAAGTGCGGATTGTGTAGATTTAGAATGAAGCTAGCTAGTAAAATTTAATTGAGCTCATTTGGAGTAGGAGTTAGAGATGAATTGAGTAGAGTCAACCGAGAGTTCTGGGAACCCAGCTGTGGTCAACCAAAACAGCATGAAAATACATTAAAGATCATGGAGGATGTTTCGTAGGAATACAACATAGCAAGGCTATTTTTAATCACCCTAACCTGTGGGGTTTGATCATATGATCATGTGTTCAATGTAATATTTAATATGTCATATGTTATAGTTGGGGAAAGTACAGAAAACTAGATTTACAAGTATCACAGACAGCTAATGCTTTTCAGGAGCTAATGCTTGTCAGGAGTGGGTAATCAGATGGAATGGAGAAATGAGAAGCAAAAGACTGTCTAAACACAGCTGTAAGAATAAACCCAATTTACAAAGCAGGGGATTAACAATCCAGGATACTAAATCAAATAGTAAGACAAAGAAATGGTTAAATAAGAAATATCAAGAGAAAAAACAAAAACAAAGTACTGAGGTTCCTCCCTCCCACCAGGTCTTAGAGACCTTGTAACTATGCGTTTCGCTCATGTCCTGTAATCCACTAGGCTAACAGTCTCTGTGCCTTTAATTTGTAATTTCTAAGCCAATAGGAAACAAAAGTCACTGAGGCTTTGACCAGCAGCTAACATGTTGCTGTAAAAACTGTAGGGGAAGTGCTTTGGGGCACGCTCTGTCTGGGAGGAAAAGGGGAAACAAGCAAAGTAAATTGCTTCTGACAGAATAATAATAAAATTAGGGACCCATAAAAAACCTATTTACAAGGTTCAGCATCATTTTAGATCCATTAGGCTATGTCTAATGTGCAGGTACATGGTAAAACAAACCCTGTTTACTACCCCTCTAACCTGTTAAAGTGGGGGAAGCAGCAGGAGAAGAGGTGAGGGTAACACCCTTAGGTGAAATTCAAGTATTAGTATTGTTTTGTTACTTGCATATTTGTATTAGCCAAATTGCACCCACAACTCCAATAGAAATCACAGCTCCAACAGTGCCTAGCACACGGGGTCCCTGGTTCATGGCTGAGACTCCTAGTTGCTACAACAATACAAATAGATAACAAACAATAATAACCACTGTGACAGGTTCCCCCCGGAACTGGGGTACCACTGAGACCACCTGACCCACCCTTTCGGGTTCCCTTTACACTGTACTGCTGTGACCAGCCAGTCAAGCCCTATCCCAGGCTCCAGTCTGCACCTTCACCAACCCACATATAGGGAGGGACACACCCAGCCACAGAAACATACAGATGCTGCAATCAGCTGTGCATGGGAAGGCTTCCACAAAGGAACTTCCCAGCCACATAGGCACCCACCCCCCTCTGGATGGCAAACCAAAAATTATACTGTCTTGCGCTGCACAGAGAACTGTACAGCGTAAGCTCATGAAATTCGCCCCCTCCCTCAATGCGGAGAAAGATATGCAACAGCTTTCTGCCTCAAGTTCTGATTTCCACACACTGATTAAGACAAAACAAAAACAAGCTTATTAACTACAAAAGATAGATTTTAAGTGATTATAAGGGATAGCAAACAGATCAGAGCAGATTACCTAGCAAATAAACAAAAATGCAATCTAAGCGTAATATACTAAGTAGCAAATTCTCACCCTAAATGATGATTTAAGCTGATTACAGAGATTCCTAAGGGGCCAGCTGCTTGCAGCTTAAAACCCCAGGTACTTCTTTCACAGGCTAGAAATCCCTCTAGCCTGGGTCCAGCCCTTCCCCCCAGTTCAGTCTTTGTTCCTCAGGTGTTTTCAAGAGTCTCCTTTGGGCAAGGAGTCAGTGAAGAACCACGATGACGTCACTCCCCTCCCTTAAATAGCTTTTGCATAGGGCAGGAACACTTTATCTCCAAGCTTGGTTCCCACACCTTTCAGTGGAAAAACACTGTTATTCCAAGATGGAGTCCAGTGCCAGATGACGTGGTCACATGACCCCACAGCGTCATAGCAGCCAGGAGTCAGGCTGTTTGTAGCCTCCTCAGGAAGGATCCCCAGTTAGAGATAAACTTCTAAGGCCTATTGTTTTCTCAAATGGCCCTTCCCAGCCAGCCATCTAGACTGATTGCATTCTGCCTAGTGGGCGTTCCCCAGGTGTAAATGTATTTGTCATACAGATACACAGTAAATATTCCTAACTTCAGATACAAATATGATGCATGCATACAAATAGGATAATCACATTCAGTAAATCATAACCTTTTCAATGATATCTCACATGCCTTTTCTTGCACAAAATACATCATAATTATGCCATACTCATATCCTAATAATATTACTATGAAGAATATGGGGTTCAATGCCACAAGCACCCCCTCTTTTTACTTGTAAACTGAGCATACTGGTTCTGAAAATCAGTGCAAGATAGTAAAACACGGAACCTCACAATGCCACTTTCCCAGTCATTTTTCTTAGTAGACCCCCATGTTGTGAACACAATGTCACACAAACAACCACATCAGTTGCCATATGTTATCTAATTACATAAGGGCTGCTGTATGCAATGAATATGCTGCAAATTAACAGCATTCCTTGTTCCTGGGTCGAAAATGAGAAATTAATTTGGTGAACGTCAAATTCGGTTCATGTCATGATGTTCTTGGTGTCATGATCCATCAGGAAAGATTAAACAGAGAGGTCCTGCTAACTAGATTCATTTTTTAGTCACCAGCTGGGACACAAATTCTTTCATTTGGTGAATTCACCACAGCTGGGTCACGGTAGATTGCTAAGATTAGATCTGTGTATTATGGGTATGTTTGCATTTCCTGTTCCCAATCAGCTTAGAATTGAATAAAGGCTGTGTAGTTACCAGACAAAACAAGTGTTAGGCACCTGTTGTTGGCAAAAGGAACAATAATTGTGCAACCCAGCAAATCAAAACCAAAGCAAAGATGTTAACTCTGGGTGTCTCCAATGTAGCCATTTCTTAATGTGAAGTGGGACAGGCTCATAAATGATTCAATAGAAGATATGGCATTATATAAATTAAGTACTGTACCTGGAATGCAGGGACAAGGGCTGGAGTCAGCAGCATAGGCCAGACCCCCCTCAAGATCTGTAATAAACTTCTTACAGAATAATCAGTTGACAAGAAGGTGTGAGGATACTTAACTTAGGGAAATAGATTCAATATGTGTAATGACCCCAGCCACTCCCAGTCTCTATTCAAACCCAAGTTAATGGTATCTAGTTTGCATATTAATTCAAGCTCAGCAGTTTCTCCTTGGAGTCCGTTTTTGAAGCTTTTCTGTTGCAAAATTGCCACCCTTAAATCTTTTACTTAGTGGCCAGAGAGGTTGAAGTGTTCGCCTACCGGTTTTTGAATGTTATGATTCCTGATGTCAGATTTGTGTCCATTTATTCTTTTGCATAGAGACTGTCCGGTTTGGCCAATGTACATGGCAGAGTGGCTTTGCTGGCACATGATGGCATATATCACATTGGTAGATGCAAAAAGAAAAGGAGTACTTGTGGCACCTTAGAGACTAACCAATTTATCTGAGCATAAGCTTTCGTGAGCTACAGCTCACTTCATTGGATGCATCCAATGAAGTGAGCTGTAGCTCACGAAAGCTTATGCTCAAATAAATTGGTTAGTCTCTAAGGTGCCACAAGTACTCCTTTTCTTTTTGCGAATACAGACTAACACGGCTGTTACTCTGAAACCTGTCATTGGTAGATGTGCAGGTGAATGAGCCCCTGATGGCATGGCTGATGTGATTAGGCCCTATGATGGTGTCACTTGAATAAATATGTGGACAGAGTTAACATTGGCCTTTGTTGCAAGGATAGGTCCCTGGGTTAGTGTTTTTGTTGTGTGGTGTGTGGTTGCTGGTGAGTATTTGCTTCAGGTTGGGGGGCTGTCTGTAAGCGAGGACTGGCCTGTCTCCCAAGATCTGTGAGAGTGAGGGATCATTTTTCAGGATAGGTTGTAAATCTTTGATGCGCTGGAGAGGTTTTAGTTGGGGACTGAAGGTGACAGCTAGCGGCGTTCTGTTATTTTCTTTGTTGGGCCTGTCCTGTAGTAGGTGACTTCTGGGCACTCTTCTGGCCCCTCATATTGACACCCCCATGGACCTCCCCCTTACAGCCCCTCCCCCTCACAGAAATCTGGCCCTAAGTGACTGGCCCAAAGTCACGCAGCAGGAATTGAAAGTCCAGTCCCAGATTATCACCCTGACTACTGCATCATCTTTTATTTCTTATATGTTGGCAACACGTCAGTAGCTTACCCAGAAATGGGGGAGGGAGAACCAGTTAAATAAAAATCATCTGACTCCCCCCAGTAAACAACCAGAAATTCACTTTTAGAGCCTCTGAACAGAGAATGAACAATTGACTCACTTAAGGGAGACATCATCCCAGTCACATGGTGCATTAGCTGCTTCTGGTTGAACAGCAGATCCATTATGGGCAATAAATTCCCCAGTCATCACAGCAGGAAAAAAAAATCCACCAGTAAAACTGGCCACAGATTGCTATTTCCATCCTCAACGGCTGTGCAGCATTGGTGTGTTCTGTAAACACATCTGGTGTGCCACCTCTGATGCAACGCTGCCCATCCCTGATTGCCCTTCATCTCAAGAGATATTGAGGCTGACGTGGAAATCTTTTAAAACCAACCTCACCCAGTAGCAGGGATTTCTTCTAAAGACATACCTGTGGGATAGGGAATGTGCTGGCTGACTGAAAGGAAATGGTCTCAAGATGCCAGTTTATGGTCTAGGAGAGAAATCCAGGCTATTAATCTAGGCCTGAGACCAGTTTCAAGGAATGATGGGCTGGAACTTTGTAGTGATAAGAACATAAGAATGGCCACACTGGGTCAGACCAAAGGTCCATCTAGCCCAGTATCCTGTCTTCCAACAGTGGCCAATGCCAGGTTCTCCAGAGGGAATGAACAGAACAAGCAATCCTTAAGTAATGGATTAAACTGTGGCCACACACATTCAGTTAGCCTCTCTCTCACTAGTTCAGAGAGTAAAGCAAGCTGGGAGTTGTTGTCTGTAAAGCAGCCAGTCCTTGTCTGTGCAGGTATTGTCCAGGCTCTGGCAAGGCCTTTCGGGCAAGGGGCTGGGTATAAGGAGCTTCTTTCCCTCCAAACAGCATGGGAATTGAAGGGAACTGGAGAGCTTGAGGCACCTTGACTAGAAATGTGAGGTCCTTTGTTTGGCCTGTCACACAATGCAAGTGCGAGATTAGTCTAACTGATTAGTCTAACTGCCTTCTAGGAAAATGGCCCTGACTATAGTGATCCCTTAAACACAGTCCGTCAATAGCAGCAGCATGGGGCAGTAACCTACCTGACACCTGTTTACAACAGCAGAAGAGGTTAAATGAGCTGTTACATTTGCAGTTTCTTGGTATTTTCATCATCTTCCTTCATTTCAACAGCACAAGCGCCGCTGAAGATTGGAGGCAAGACTTCCAAAAATAAGAACCTGACGCTGAGCTCCTAAATCCTTATATAGGTCTGATTTCCAGAAGTACCAAGCACCTGCAGCTCCCATTGACCTCATTGAGAGCTGCTGGGCATCCAGCACTGTTGAAAATCAGGCCATTTTTTCAATGTCTCAAACATGCCTAAGTAACCTAGGAGCCTAAGTCCCATCTTCAGAAGTAACGTGAGCTCTTTGGGGCCACATCTGTAAATTTATTTAGGTGCCAAAAGATGCAGATAGGTTCTGGGGCCTTCAAAAACACTGGTGCCTATCGCCCATTGAAATCAATCGCCCAGTGGTTAGGGTGCTCGCCTGAGAGATGTCAGATACCTATTCAAATCCCTTCTTCCCTTTAAGTTGAAGGGGAACTTGAACCAGATGACTGCCACATCTGAGGTACCCTAACCACTGGGCTAGAAGCAACTGCCTCGTCCCTCTGGGCCATTTTATGTAATTTCAGCTATAGGAGCCTCTGATCTTGTAGGTGAGGCCTGAGCAGTTATCAGGGCTGGCCCAGAAGGTGAATTAAGTGGAGAAACACCTCTGTCCTCCCCATTTGTGCATTGTTCTGTGGCTTGGGGGTCCAGCTGCCTGGTGTGGTGTTCCAGTGTGCATGCACAGAGGCTGAAACCTAGGCACTTAGGAAACTTTTACTGCAAAAATGAAGGCAGAAAACAACTTTAGGGGCAGATTTTTAAAAGTGCTCAGCATCCAACAGCTCCAGTCAAAAATAACGGGACCTAAGCTCTGTTAGCTCGGTTTTAAATCTGGCCTTGACATCCTAGTTTTCATGCTTTCTCTGGTCTACTCATTTTTCCAGATAATGTTAGTGCAGAGAGGCAACATTCCCACTGCTATCTTGTTGGCAACTGCAGGTTAAAAGCAGTGATAAATATTTATAAGGTCTCCATTGCTCTTAGAAATTAATGTGGAACTTTTCAATAAAGCAAGAACCAGCATAATTGAAGCTATGTGCTTAATCAAAGATATTGTGCAGGCCAGCATTCCATACAGATGTCTCTTCCTGTCCCCCATGAGTATCCTGGCCCAGTGGAAATTAGCAGCGATTAAAGTAAAGGTTAATTAAAACTTATAAGCAGAATTTACAACAGTTAGTAGTCATCCAGGGGTTCCTTAGTTGTATGAAAAGTGTCATTTACAAGGAAAAATATGTGGGAGCATTAATTTAAGGAAAAAAAAAACAGAATAATCAGCATCAGTTTTTTACTCAATATTTAGCTCTTGGTATAAAGATATGTAACAGCAGGCAAAGGGCCTAATCCAGCAAAGACTCACACGTGAGTAACTTTAGACTGAAGGGTGCAGGTTAGGGTCATGGACCGTAATTAGTATTCTAGGCTGGTCAGAGGGCAGAAAAAATATTCATCTAATGAATGATTTCATTAATTTGCGCTCAGCTTTCCTTAAAAATACACCACATTTTCCTCCAGTGTACATCCCCGCCAGTGTGTTTTCTCCTTCTCTGGACCACATATCATGAAAGAGAACAGCCTACAACTGGTGCCACCTACAGGAGCTACTCCTTTATTTTAATTGTGAGGGGCTCAGCAACTAGTACCTCCCACTGTTCTCTTCGGACTCACACAATTACTGTATAAGGATATTAAATGTCAATTCTGCATCAAGCCAATGGGAGCTGATGGATGCTGTGTAATTATGAGAAGATAGCACCTCTGCAACACTTTGGAGGATAAGTGCTATGATTAAAATGTCCCATTTATGCAGAGTGTCTTAAAGAGCCGTTATGGAGAAACTGGAAAAGATATATGATATTTGATCAGACATGGAAGCCCTGAGTTCTTCCCTCACATCCCTTTCTTTGAGCCAGTGGTTCCCCCCCTGCACTGTCCCATGCAGGAGAGCTGGAGGTCTGAGGCGTTATGGGTAGCAGCACAATGGTGGGCTAAGAAGACTCCGGAAAGTCACGGTTTCCCATCCTTTTCACGTGTGTGGGACATAGCCAGGCAGGGGTGGAGAATGCCAACATCCGTAGCTCTGCCCCACAGTGTGCTGGGTAGCAGAACTGCAATGACATACCAAGAGATGTATGCTGCACGAGGTAGAGGGCTGATGAAACATAGACCCCCTGGAGCAGTATGGGAACTTGGAGGCAGATAGTGACTTTCTGCATCACAGTCTGCTTCCCAGGCCACTCCTGGTGCACAACAGGAACCTACTGCCCGTCCCTAGGACCTGTGGCAAACCTCTGCTTTATTTCATCTTTTTTTCATGAACGGGTAGCTTTACAGAGCCTTCCTGTGATTCGCGCTACACTGTATTTACATAAGGGGACTTTATCATGAGAGGAAACAGTCTGTAGTATTTTCAGTTTGGATAGTTACCCTGTATGTTCTGCTCTGCTGCACCTCTGGCCTTGTTAGTGGAAAAGCACACAATGTCAATAAAATCACAATAAAACCATCAAAAATATGTTCCAGGCTGTAGCCCAGATCCTGAAAGTTGTTCTGCCTGGCCAGACTCCCGCAGCCACACAGAGCTTCAGCAATTTCACTGGGGCACTGAGCCGGTCTGAGGATTTGTCTCTACTGAGGAGCCTGCAACATCGGGACCCAGGTCACTGTTTAGACAGGGGCCCATGAAGATGGTCCATTGTACAGACTGAAAGGTGGGCAGGAAGGAAAACAGAGAATGACAAAGGAAAACAGCAATGTTATAAAGCCAGAGAAACCTGGCAAACCAGATGGATTTATGTTTTCATTTGCTATTGCGGTGTCTTTCTTTACTTGGCAAGAGGTTGGAAATCAACTACATGCTCAAGTGAAATACTGAATGGATCACGTGTTTGTATAGTGACTATAAGATTGTGTCCATTTTAAAATGCTCCAGAATATGAAATGCTGAGATAAAACCTACCTTCTGATTTCCACATGTGTGTTCAACTGGAGTCAATAGGAGCAAGATCTGCATACCAGAGAGCAGAACAAAGAGTTTTCATTCAGCTTACCCATATCTGTTTCTGCTGAGATCATTCTTACTTCCCACATTCCGCAGTGACAGGCCCTGTAGCCAGTCTATTGGCTGAGAAGTTTGTTAACCACAAGTGGCATTTTGGGACCACTTGTCCCAAGCATCAAGCCACAGCCCATGTGATTTGACTCACAGAAAGATTGGCTGAGGCTTGAGATGTGCAATTGGCTACAGAGCTGGTCATGCAGGTTAGAAGTAACCAGAAGCTATTAGCATACAATGGCTTTTCGGTGGGCTCAGTGTAGTTCCTAGGGGAAGCGTCTGCATCACAAAAAAGCCACTCCAACAACTGGCAAATCACAGCAGAGAGACAAAGGACCGAATGGGGACAGTGGATCACCCTAGGTGTGATTGAGGCACCTTGTGTAGAGCTCAGGCAAATATCCGTCATTTTATGGAGTAATGGAAGAAATCAGGGCCCAACTCCCCACTGAATCATAGAATCATAGAATACCAGGGTTAGAAGGGACCTCAGGAGGTCATCTAGTGCTCAAAGCAGGACCAATCCCCGACTAAATCTGCCTTCCCCCTTGGGTATATAACATAACCCACTCTAGGAAATTGTGAATCTTCACCCTCCCCCTACTAGCTAGTTCATATAAGACACTTCTGAGCCTGACTGCTTCCAGCCAATGACCTTTGCCCGAGTGCTGAGGTGGTAGCAGCTAATGGTCCCGTGTTCAAACCCTACTGTTGAGCTGAGCAGGCCAGTTACAATTTGTCTGAAAGAGCCAGAGTTTAATGACCCATCTGGGCAGGCTGCAATGCCAGTGATTTGAGAGGGTTGAAGATAACGTTCTCAGAGATAATGATGGGGAAAAAAAGCCTTTTTTTTTGTAGCTGATTCCCTGGCTGAGTTAATTTGTTCCTGATGAATGGGTGTGTTTCATGGCTGCCGGGTGTATGATGCTCTTTTAAGGTTAAATGTCAGGGTGCCTGGAGCTCTTGTGCAGGCATCTTTTACTTATCGAAAGAAAGAAAGAAGAACAGAAATGGCACTCCATACAGGTCTCCGGCTCGACCAGCTGAGCTAATGCGACACACATAGCCATCTGCAGCTGTGTAACAGCATGGGAGTGTTTTACACCCACTCTGTGCAGGTGTAAATGGCTACACAAGGCATAGGTGCTCTGGGGCTGAAGCACCCATGGGGAAAAAATGGTGGGTGCTGAGCAACCACTGGCAGCCCCGCGGATCAGCGCTTCCCCCTCCCCCTCAGCGTCTCCCACCCCCCAGCAGGACATGCCAATCTGCTCCTCCCGCTCCCTCTAGCCACCTCCCATAGATGCTGGAACTAGGGGTGACTTGAAGTGGTTTCCATTATATACAGTTTAGCTCAATGGATCTCAGCACCCTCACTATAAAAATTGTTTCAGCACCCCTGCCGCCTTCTGCCTGCTGTGATAGCTGTTCAGGGGCATGCAGGAGGCACTGGGGGGGAGGGGCAGGGGCAGGAAGAGGTGGGGGCAGGGGTAGAGTGGGGGCAGGAAGAGGTATGGCGGAGGTGGCGTGGGGGCGGGGCTTGGGGCATCGCGGGGGTTGAGCACCCCCCTGGGATCTGAGTAAGTCAGCACCTGTGACACAAGGTGCAGAAGGATCAAGCCCATCGGATCAGTGCACACTCTCCACAATAGAAGCAGGCGTTGCTTTCCTGGCTCACCTGAATGTACAGAGATTTTAGGATGTGGTAGAGCAGGGACTCCGAGTGTTTGAGGGGGAATTATCTTAGTTTAAGATCTAAACTGTACTCACCAGTGCTGACTACCTCCCATTCAACTAGGCACACTCTAATCCATAGCAGGGAGCCTGGAGTCTGACATAGCTCAACTCAAGAATAGGCAATGCACAGCTGAATTGCAGCACAGAGGCCCAGCAGAGGGCTCAGGTGAGGAATAACAAGCCCTGTTCTACCCGTGGCTGGGAAACACCGTCCTAAAGAACATGTGAGTAACGTGGCTTCCACTGCCAAATATCTTAAGTGGAGCATCACTAAAGAGACTGTTCTAATTGAATTTAGGTGCTTTAGAAAATCTCCCCCAGAAGGAATTTAAGAGACTAAATCCCACTCAATTCTATGGGACTTGAGCTCCTAAATCCTTTAAGAGCTTTTGAAAATATCACCCTTTAAGACTTAAGAAGCACCTGTATAACTTAACTTCTACTCCCTTGTTCCTCAGTTTTAAAGCCAGTGAATCCTCCTAAAAAAAAAGTTTTTAAAACAAACAATTTTTTTTTGCTAAGGCTCCCCAGCGGGTTGCCTTAGACATGTGATAGTTTTGTACATTCAGTCTTATTGTGATGCGTACGTGTGTGTATAGCATGCTGTGTTAAAGTGACAAGTCTGAAGGAGTTTGTAGCAGACAACATCCTACCCAGTGGGCAGAATATGACACCGCTGGGAAGGGGTTAATCAGGTGACTTGTTACTCCTCCCAGATACAAGGGGAGTGGGAGTTGTTCTCCAGGGAGAGAGGATACAGCGTGTGGGCTGAGCAGTATTTAGTGAGGAATGCCACCAGCATCTAAGGCTAGGTAGAAGACTTCAGCTGACCTCCATGTTATGTTACTGTTCATTTCTTTATTAATGAAGCCAGAACCCCAGGAATGGCCTGAAGTTTTGACTTTGATGCAACATGTGGATTGTGTTTCAGAGCAGGTTGGAACAGATAATAACTTTTGCTTTTTGCTATTCTCACTTAGCTTATGTTGCAAAGGAATTGCGTTTTCCTGTATTTCTATTTATTACCCATCAAAAACATTGCTTGAGAACAAAAAGGTAAACCTGTGATAAATGGAGGAAGCTGACAAGCTGGATATCTGCTTTTCCACCTATCACTCTCACCTCACATCTCACTTTTCCTTAAGTGTCATTCATAGTACATAGTAAATGAGCCTTTCCAGCTGCTCTAAACTACCTTTGCAATGTGGAGGTAGCATACACTTTGGATGCCTGGGCTATAAGTGCCTCTTTCTCTCTCTGAATACATATTTTCTCAACATTTGGATGCTATGTTAAATAATTGTGAAGGAACTGATCATATTTATTATTTAGAGGTTGGGTTTAAGACATGCTGGAAGAACTGGATAATGCCTAATTCAGGTCACGGCGGGAGGAGGGGAGAGCATCACTGCAATGCTGAATATATCTAGGTTCAAGATCGGTTTGGGCCCTTTTCTAATCAGCCCCCCCAGTCCCACGTGGCTTTGGGAATCTGCACTTATTCAATTCGGCAATATAAATTCCATGGATAACTAGTAGATTTCACTCTACAGTTGTATGAGTCCAGCACACTTAACCCACGTTTTGCTCATTGCAAAACAAGTAGCAATAAATCCATTAAACATTCATTTCTGCGGCGGTACTGTTCTCACAGACCAAGAAATTCCTGATCCCTGATTTGGGCTCACCAGGTGCTACCATAATACACAAAACAACCACTGCTGAAACCAGGTGTTTTGGTATTTGGTTATACATTCTAAACAACAGGACTGTCTTCATTGGGGGAGCATTTCCTTTCCAACAATGGACTTCACCTCCTACTTTTAGTTATTTAATTATTAATTATTATTATTATTAGCAGTACAAAAGCATCAAGAGGCCCCAAACAAGAATGATGCCCCATTGTGTTAGGCTCTGTACACACAGTTTGAGACAGTCCCTGCCCCCCCGCCCAAGAGTTTACAATCCAAACAGATACACGCTTTTTGAAAAGTAAAGGTTTTTAAAGTAGGACTGGGGAATAAAGTCAGTGGACAATTAGAGACCATAATAAAGAGGACATTTCCCCTCTATGGAATATATAGGAATGCCCAGAGAGAAGACTGCTTTGTTGTATCACCATGGGTTTTGGTTTTATTGTTCAGATGATGGAACAAGCTCTTCTAATCTCATGAGGACAAATCGTAATGACATATATTACTTCTCTAACTGCCACGTGGATTTCCTGGCAGAGTCATGTGCTGCTTCTTAATCTGAGTAAGAGCGAAAGAACCTAGTTCATAACCATTTCCGAAAGAACTGTGGAGATCTCAATGTGCTTGATCAGAGAGGTTTGCATGAACCTCTTCACGATTTCCTGGTTTCAGTTTGTGTGAGGATCACCCTTCACCATCCATTGATTCAAATAAATCCCAATTAAAAATCAGCTGCCATTGTTGTGTTTTGCCTAGTCTTGGATGCGACATGACAAAACCACCCGCTTTTGTATGATTTCCACCTAGAGCCACCCAGTTTCTCAGACTCAGCCCTGGCTTGACCAGAACTGGGAGTAGGTTTCCCCAAAAGTTCATGAAACCATGTCCTGGGATAGATAGAATCCCATCTGCTTTGGAGGGGATTCTCTTCCAAATGGGGTGCACATTTTACATGACTTAAATGTTGTCACTTGCTGGAAAAATTCTTTTTGGACATGCATATGCTGGTGCAATGGTGACAATGTTGAGCACAGTTAGGCTGATTATATTGCTTAGGATAGCACCTAATATCTCAGCCCCTTTTCAGTATTTTTAAAAGTAACAGCATGAGTTTGATTAGTTTTGAAATATCCTGTAAAGATGACTGATTTGCAGGCACTTCGTCCTCTGCCTTTCCTTAAACTGTCAAACTTTTTCTTCGCCCCACTTAGAATTTCACTTCAAAGTAAAACACAGTTTTACTGATACAGAAAATGAAAATGAAACTCGCTTCCTACTGGCACATGTAATGGCCTGATTTCCAATCTTTTCATCTCAAATGCAGGCAAATTTACACTTCCTATCATATCACTTCACCCTCATACAGTGCAGCAGCAGGAATGCCTCTGTATGAAGACAGCAGAAGATACACACACTCCTTTGAACACATTTCAACCTGGCCAGATTAAAGACCTGTGATCCTAGGAGAGGTTCATTATGAAACTAATGTATCCTCAAGATGACTGTTAGCAGGTCTATTCAGGGATATCATGTTACAACAACGTATGGAAGACAAGAGATCAACATTTTAGGAAGTCTCATGAATGAATCTTTGCTTAGATGTCCCCATGTTTATTCATACATTGATTCACTGACTCCCCAACCACATCAATTATTTTGTCTATTATTTTAGTGTATGTGTATTGGGCCAGAGCAGTCCCTATGACATGAAGCCAGATCTGAGGAACGCTGAGGTGGTGTAAAACAAATATATCGAGCTTCAAGCCATCTCCTCCGAGCATTCTTACAGCCCCCCGAGGGGTTTCACAAGCCAGAAGAAGTTAGAGCAACCGAGAGGCCCCTGCAATCTGTAGCTGCCCCCAGGTCAGAACAGGGGATTAGAAGGTGGTACAATGGCAATGTTGAAGCAAACTCTGGTTCATGTGGGGGAGAGTGCTGTAAAGATTTACAGACGTGAGTCTTTCAGCTACTCATTTATGTACCCACCTATCTCTGTGCTCAAAAAAAGGGCTGCTCGCAACTGCTGAATGAAAAATATGCTACTTTGACTTACATCAGCTACGTAAGGATTTGAAAGTAAGCATCAGTGTTTGAAAATATTTGGATTATGTTCCCGCACTTAACTGCTGCATAGATGCGCTAGGGGAAAAGCAGTCGTTTTTTTCCATATTAAGTAAGATTTTCTTTTCAGTCAGGAAAGCCAAACTAAATGGGTTAAATATTGGTGCATTACATTTACATTAGCTTGATAGTTTGGGTGGTTTACTGCAGTGCATTTTGTTGTTACAAAGGGTGTGTTACCTCTGTATTTGGCACTAGTTGACTGCTACTGGAATGCTGTGTCCAATTCTGGTATCCACAGTTCAAGAAGAAGGTTGATAAATTGGAGAGGGTTTAGAGAAGAGCCAGGAGAATGATTAAAGGATTGGAAAGCATGCCTGATAGTGATAGATTGAGTCCCTAGATACTAGTTAGCTTAACAGAGAAATGGTGACTTGATCACAGTACCTACATGGAGAAAAGAAATTTGATTATAGAAGGCTCTTCAATCTAGCAGACAGAGGTGTAACAAGATCCAATGACTGGAAGTGGAAGCTCGAAAAAGTCAGACAGGAAATAAGTCCTAATTTTTAACAGTGAGAGAAAATTAGCCATTGGAACAAATTACCAAGGGTTGTGGTAGATTCTCCCTTGCTAGACATTTTTAAATCAAGATTGGATTTTTTCTATCTATATCAGGGATCAGCAACCTTTGGCACGTGGCACGTCAGGGAAATCCGCTGGCGGGCCAGGAGGGTTTGTTTACCTGCAGTGTCCACAGGTTTGGCCAATCGCAACTCCCACTGGTTGCGGTTCACCAATCCAGGCCAATGGGGGCTGCGGGAAGCGGCTCGGGCCAAGGGATGTGCTGGCTGCCGCTTCCCGCAGCCCCCGTTGGCCTGGAACAGTAAACCGCGGCCGCTCGGAGCAGCAATCAGGTGAACCTACAAACTCTGCATGTAAACAAACCACCCCGGCCCACCAGCGGATTTCCCTGATGGGCCGTGTGACAAAGGTTGCCGATCCCTGATCTATATACTGTAGTTCAAACAGGAATTAATTCAGGGAAGTCCTATTGTGATATGCAGGAGGTCAGATGAGATAATCACAATGGTGACCTTAAAAATCTGTGACTTAGATGCAATTACTATTATTAGGTTTGGGGGCTTTGTTCTGTTGTAATGTATACAACCCTCTATCGCCTATAATTTTAGAATACTGCAAGTAAAACTTCATACAATTTTAAATACGTATCCAGTAATTACAGAGGTATCCATCATTAACACATTAAGCAGATTATTAGCAGCCATACACTTAGTGATGGGTGATTTCCAAAAGTCCAGAATCTGGCCTTGGTTCCAAAAAGCCTCCAAGAATTGAAGGCCAGATTTTCAAAACTGCTAAGCTCCCAAAAGCTTCTGTGCAGGCACCTAAATATATGTGTTGCGTACTTTTGAAAATCAGGCCCTGAGCATTTGAGCTAAATCTTATCCAAATTCCCCTAAACTCTCATCTGCCAACAATGTCGAGGATTAAAAAGGATGTTGCAAAGTCAAGCACTCTGAAGTCAGGAAGTTCAGAATGAACATTGCCCATACAATCTTCGTTCAGTCTCCTTTGTATATGCATTATGATAAAGTCTTTAATTATAGATCCCATATTTTACCTTTTTACATCAGACCCCAAGTTCATTCAGCGCACAAGACAGATGTGCTCTGGGGATGGATCAGTAGTGAAGGAGTCTGTGGTCTCTAGGACATTTGTCGCACAAATTGGAAGGTGTGTGCTATTTGAAAGCCCTGGGATTGAGTGGGCTTGGGTCCCCCCAAAACTAAAGGCCTTCCCACCCAGCTAAGGGGAGGAGCCGTGAGTCCAGGCTTCAGCTGATTTCCTGACAACAAATGAGAAAAAACAGGAGCGGGAGTGAGGTCAGAGGAAAAGACTAAGAGATCCAGAGCAGGACACTGAGCAGAGAACCCCAGATAGATGCCTTTTGAGGAGCTGTGGGCACTAACAAGCCAGAGGACATCGCCCAGAGAAGTGTTCGGATAAAGCGACAGAAATAGGCCCCACAGTCATAGAGCACCCTCTGCCATCCAGCTTTCTCTTCCTGGTATGATAGATGGCTGACTTTGCCAGCGCAAGGAGGAGGTTGACGAGACGGCATCGCAACTTTGCGGGGCCATAGGGGGGGGTGAGTGCAAAGTGCAGCCAGAACCTCACTAGGAGACAATAGGAGGTTCAAGGTGAGCCAGAAGACGAGCTGGAACCTGATGCATTTGGAGTAGATGTGCACCAGGGTCTCCCTCACACTGCAAAAGGGACAGGTGTTGGGGGAGTTTGTGAACCATGCTAGGTACACACCAGTGCTCATGGCTCCATGGAGGAGCTGCTAGATGATATCCCCAGTGGGTTGTGCAATGAATTAGGCAGGGGACTGCAGGAAGATAAAGGGTAGTCTCATGGTTAAGGCAGTTGAATGCCACCCTAGAGAACTGGATTCTATCCCTGCCTCTACCACTGAGTTCCCATGTGATGCTGGCCAAGTCACTTACACCAAACTTCTCATTAGTGGTCACTTCTGCATGCTATTAAAAGCTGTTTTATAATGCATATGCACAAGTGGGCTGAATGAAGGTTGCATGGGCAACAATCATTCTGGCATTTCCTAACTTGAGAGTGGTTAATTATACAACTTTTTAATCCTTAATTATGTATTCCCTACTTCTGAATGGTTCAGTTTATTGATGAAAGCAAACGTAACTAATGTTAAACAAAGTTGTGTGTGCAAATCGCACATAACCCAATATAGTCAGGTTCGCAAAAAGAAAAGGAGAACTTGTGGCACCTTAGAGACTAACCAATTTATTTGAGCATAAGCTTTCGTGAGCTACAGCTCACTTCATCAGAGTGTGAGAGGTAAGGGGTATACTACTGTATCCATTTTTCTCAGGTTCGGTTTTAGGATCTCACTGTAAAATCAGTGTGTAAAGTAAATTACACGTTTAACTAGGTTAACATCCTTCAGCTTTTAGGTACTATATTTCCTTGGTGGGGTAAACCTTAACTAGCAAGCTGCCTTCCATTCAGTTGGGTCATTCCAATGTTTCCTTTCAGGGGCCATGTCTTGTGTCCGTAAATTAAGAATTGTTTTCCTTGCTCTAAATAAAATGAGTTACAGGGGGAGTTTTCCAAAGGTGCCTAAGGGGTTTAGGATCATTACTCCCACTGAAAGTCAATGGAACATGTGCTCCAAAATCTCTTAAGTGATTTAAAAAAAAACCTCAACAGCAATTATGTTTATGTGCTTTTCTCTGATTAGTAACAATTCCATACAGTACATTAGCATCAATGAGATTTTAGTGATGGACTGGTCCCCACTGTATGGTGCAGTGTCCTCCCAAAGTATCCATGTTAGTTAGAGCAGACTGTGCAAAAAAAGATGTCCCGCCTGTTGATACTTGTACATAAATTTGACATGATCCCAAGGCTTTTGTTCTATCCAGCAGAGGTGGAGAAAATACAATCTGCAAATTGTAAACAGCTGTCCTTGTCTTAGATAATTACAAATAGAGAAAGCAGCAACCCACTTACATGCTTCATTCTGTACTTTGAGGGTTAGATAATATATGGGGAAAACCTTTATTCCAAATCCTTTTACTCCATGCACAATATCCTTTGTGTTAGCTGTAATTAGAATCAAGCAATAACTCATGTTTCCCCCCTGAATATTCACTCAGATAGAAATCGGAATTTGCTTTGGTTGTGGTAGTGTTCCCTTTGCGCTCCCTTTCCACGGATATTGTGGTGAGCAAGTTTTCTGGCTGGAATGTTATTGGAAACAGCAGATTTTAAACTAATGTTGGAGAATACTAACAAAGTGAATATTAAGCTCATGAAGATGACTGACAGCAGATACCTGATTTCAAGAGTTGCCTGCATTATAGTCCCAATTCAGGAAAGCATCCTCATTCTGAAAACAACTAAAGCACATTCTGAACATTAAGCATGTGCTTAAGTCCCATTCAAGTCATGGCTGTAGTGTTTTCCTGAATGAGGACTAGAAGCGGGGAAGAGAAGCCAGACCCTGTGATGATGTGTCCAATCAAAACTAACCAGCGTAGTTTTCATTTCTAATACCTACTACTCATAATGAACTGTCTGCAAACAACCTACTGCTCAGGAAATAGTCACAGAAATAGCCATACAAATTACTTGTGAAAAGCTTCAAATGAATACAACTAAGAAAACTGTAAACTGTTTCCACACAAATCATGAAGAGGAGGTTGAATTCTTTGCATAAATTATTTCCGACAAATAATTTGTTCAGTTCTAGCAATAATAGAGCTACACAGCCTAAAGATGGCTTTTTGTTGTTTGAATAATTATCTGTGCAAGCAAGTCTGTTGGTTAGTCTTAAAATACTTCTCAATAAAATGTCTTATTTGAGCATATCTGTATTCACGAGCAAAAATCTTCATTACCTGTCAGTTCAGGTTGTTACTCAACATGAAAGTTAAAATGAATTCACCACAACTGTTACAGTAAAAATTAAGCATGAAAAGCCTGGAACTTAACAGGCAAGGGAAGGTAGATAAATATTCCAATAAATTCCCACTTCAAGCAATCTCATAGAATACCAGGGTTGCAAGGGACCTCAGGAGGTCATCTAGTCTAACCCCCTGCTTAAAGCAGGACTAATCCCCAATTTTTTGCCCACATCTCTAAATGGCCCCCTCAAGATTGAACTCCCAACCCTGGGTTTAGCAGGCCAATGCTCAAACCACTGAGCTATCCCTCCCCCACTTCTCAGAGCTATTGAACATCTGTAAGAGTGTAAAGTATTGTTACCCCTTTTTGATGTAAGCAGTTAGCCAATTTCCAGTGTTTCTGTTAGGAGGAGAAATTGATGTCTAAACTTGTATTTCGTTAATGCAACCCTGTTTATTTACACTGTACAAAGTCCTGTTTCCCTGAACACATTAGGACTCAAAAAGCAGGATATAGTTTCTTTGCTCATTGTTCCAAGCCTACTTCAGCCAGCACTCCGCCCCAAAGTTCTTAACATTTTCTCAGGCTCACACTACCAGGGCCTCTCTGTCTGTGTGTGGGGCTTCTTTGCTCCTTCTCTCACCACACTGATACACATGACTCCACCAATCAGTGCACCAGCCCCCGTGTTTGCTGCATCAGTCTCCAGGGACACCTGCTGGGCCACACGGTTTTGCCTCTACTCAAAGCTTGCCTCAGTTCTGCGTTTTGGGTGGAGGCTGCTATTGTTTCAGATATCTGGTTCCATAAAGGAGATTGATTGTTTCTTACATTTATCCCGAATGACCAGCTACGGTTAAACTCACTAACTTCAATGAGGTCTCACCCAACCTCTCAGCTTAACCGTTTAAAATTGTCCATTCTAAAACAACCATATCCCTTCACACAGCCTCAAACCTCTGTGTGGCTCCGCCGCTAGAGGGAGACAGAGCCACACTGAGTAAGCAGGGTTATTAGAGCTAGGCGGTTTCATGAGAATCTACTGATTCATCCAAATTGAAACCTTCTGCTGAGATGGCATGATTTCCCTGACGGTCCCTCGGAACCCAGCACACCTGCCTGGCTCTTTGGCAGTCCCCCCTCAATTCCCAAGCACCCCCGCAGCTTGCCTGACAGGCTGCCATGCAGCACCCCACTTGGGATCTGAGGCTTCCAGGCTCCTTCGCAGTTTGCCAGGCAGGCTGATGGGGAAGCTGGGAGGCTCCAAAGTCACAGCTTGTCCGCAGCCCACAATCCATAGCTCTAGGGAAGCCCAGCTGGTGGACTGCCCCTCAGCTGGGGACCCTAGGGCTTCCAGGGTCCATGGCTCCGGGGTAGTCCCTTTCAGGAAGAATTTTGAAATGTTTGGTTTTCATCCACATCAGAATGAAACCAAAGACTGAAATATCAAAATCCTTCAGAAAACGAATGACCTTTTTCTGCACAGCGCTTTAGGTTACAGTGGCCGTGATTGTGCAGTGAACCACTGTTTCAGGAAGAATGCTGGCAGCAGATGGATGTGATATCTTGTATTCAGTCATCTTTTGCACATTACAAAGGCAAACAAGCACATGATTGGGTGTCTGTGTGTGAGTGAGAGATTTCATTGATTATTCAGAATCTTTTAATCATCTGCAAATGGAAGTAGGTCATAAAACATCACAGTCACGTTGCCATAACGTTCAAAACCAGACAGAACATTGCAGTACATTACATTGCAAAATGTATAAGACCTGTACCTTCATTTCTATTGATTCTCTACCCTGTCATCTTATAACCCTGCATCATTTAGCCCTCCACTATTTCTTTCCGAATAGCAAAATATCTTTATTATTAAGTAGATGACAGGAGCTTTAACATCTTTTAAGAAGGGAATGAAATTAGTGGGAAAGGGAATTGGATAATGGGAGTATTATTCATAGGGACGCATTCCTAATTTATACAGTGCTGCTGCTATGGCATCTGAAATTGCTATAACTCCAATTAAGCCAGTTTAAGTAATAGCAGAAACTATTCTACTGTGTCAGAATATTAATTTCATGGTCTGTTTTATACCCTAAAAAGTAAAATGTATTCCTAATTCATCTAGTCATTTTACAATAATTATGGACTAAATTTTCCAAAAGGCAAACCTGCACCCACAGGCCTGTGTACAAAGTCTCAGGCATAGGCTGGCATACAAAGTACAAAGATGTGGCTGCAGGTACAACATGAGTTTTAATAGTAATATCTCGCAGTTTTCACCTAGGGAGGTGGTGGAATCCCCTTCCTTAGAAGTTTTTAAGGCCAGGCTTGACAAAGCCCTGGCTGGGATGATTTAGTTGGGATTGGTCCTGCTCTGGGCAGGGGGTTGGACTAGATGACCTCCAGAGGTCCCTTCCAACTCTGATAGTCTATGACTCTATGATATCCTTCCGAAGGAGGTCAGTGTCATAACCCCTCTTTTTACATATGGGGAAACTGAGGCACAGAGAAGGGAAGTGACTTGCCCACGGTCACCCAGCAGGCCAGTGGCAGATCAGGGACTAGTACCTGCTCTCCTGAGTCCCAGTCCAGAAAACACTGTGTAGCTTGTGATGATTTGGGGAATATGTTTATGTACAACTTACAAATTCTGTTTCATAATGGAAACTGTACGGATCGGTGTCAGACTGAAGACTCCCTTTTGAATGTGCAGCTTGTTTGCCTTCTCTGCTGACTTTGTATCTTTGTCATGGGATGAAATTCCATGATGTGGTGACACAAGGCTAACAATAGAGGGTTATTAAACCTTGATAGTCTTCTATTCAAATTGAAACACTCTTGGACAAAGTGGTCAGTCCAAAATCCCAGTCTACCCTGTGGACTAGTTCACTAAACAATGGATCACCTGGTGGGAGACTGTGATTGCATGATGAGGCTTGACTAGGCATCACCCAACTAAGGGGACTGGCCATTATATTCTCCCTCTCTCCAGAATGGCTGGTGAGAAGAGACTCCATGATCCAGAAAAGAAGGCATGTGCCAGAGGTCCAGAAGGAGCGGGGAAGATCCTGGACTTCTTAGAGAGCCCCAATCTCAAAGAGCACTTCAGAGTGCTGAGAAAATGGAGATGGATAGGTCTTTATTATTTTGGCTAGATCTGTATATCTTTTGTGCAGCGTAATATAAAGAGGAATTGCGTTAGACTCCCTTTTTCAGCGTTTGCGTGTGTTATATACTCCAACTATCATGCATCTCTGGAGAGGTGACCCGCAAGCCAGTGCCTACAGAGTTGGTGCTCTGGGAAAGGGTGGGCTTAAGTTATCGGGGTGTCTTAAAGGGGCCTCAGCACTAGTCCTGAGGCCTAGGGTAGCTGTATCATGGGGTAGCACTGGCGCTAGAGCTGTCCCTGCAGGCGCTACTTCCCCTCCTATGCAGGTGGGTAGGGAGTGGCATGGCAGGAGTGAGGACTGGGCAGAGTATTAGCTATCTCTGCCCTGCATCATGCCAGCCACTGGAGAGGACCTAGAACATAGTAGTAGATAATCTGCTACTGGTATAGACCTTCTCCTGGAATATTGGGGGAGAAATTGTCACGTGGAGTGACAACACCCTTCCATGTCTGCTCATGGGACCTTACCCCACCAGCCCCTGAGGGCATCAGATGACGCACCACGAAGGTAATTAAAGGCCCAAGGTCAGGGTCATAATGGGCTCCCTCTTGCGCCTTAATATGCAGGTTACCACAGTGGTGGGCAGCAGGATCCTAACCGTGTGCATACAGACTGGCTTCCTGGCACCTCCTCCAAACTCTTCCCCCCTGCAATCATGCTCTTCCCTCCAACTTCCATGTAGGATGCTACAGTGTGGAATGCCTTCCTCCATCTTTGTGGTGAAGTCTGGAAACTGCACCTTTTCTTCTCTGACAAAGATCTAGCCATAGTGGCCCATACTTCTGTCACTTCAAAGATAAATTACTGCAGTCTCTACTTGCCGGGGTTGAATGACACCTCCACAAGGTGAATGAAATTGGTGCAGCTGGCCTCAGAACTAGTAAAGGCAGACATGATCACATCCTAGGATTGCCAACTCTCCAGGATTGGCCTGGAGTCTCCAGGAATTAAAGATTAATCTTTAATTAAAGATTATATCATGTGATGAAATCACCAGGAATACAACCAACCAAAATTGGCTGGCAAATGCCACTGACTCTGTTCCTTTCAGAACACACTTTTATTACAGGCTTTGTTGATTAGAACCAGGCCTTTAACAAAATAGGAACCTCAAAACCACCTCGCCATAGCCACCATCCACCTCTTCCCAAGCCATTTACCTTTCACAATGATGATACAGCTGGAGAGACACATGTTAGAGTGTTCTTTGTGTTGGGATGCTGTCTCTGGACTTGATTACACAGAGCACATTTTGATCCATGCTTGTCTGTGTTCAGATCAAAGTGTATAATGGCCCTTCGTGGTAGACACTTTCCCATCTACAATCCCCATTTGTAAAAATATCCTGGCCCATCACACAAAGTCAGGCACTTCTGTACTCAGGGGAACAGAGAAGTTGTCCAAACTTCCTATACTCCATGAAAATTTTGCTCAGCACTTCTATACAAAGGAGACAGGTGCCTTCACCAAGACTTTCAGGAGCAACTAGTGGTTTTGGGCCCCGACTGGAGATACCATAAAGGTCCCCTGATTTTTAGAGGGTGGATGCTCAGCACTTTCTGAAAAATCTTTAAGGTGTTTCCAAGCTGGGCACCCAAAAAACAGTCACCCAAGCTCACTAGTCTCTGAAAATCTTGACCCTTGTAGATAATGTAGATAGGCAGACAGTTAGATGAAAGGTGTGGCTTTCCTCTCACTAAACCAGGTTTCATCAGTGTGAAATGCATGTGACTTCAGATGAGTAATGTCCCCTTCTCACCAGTATGAAGCAGAAGAGACCATGTTTCAGAATCTGGGGAAATGGCAATGTTCTTCATGTGGAAAAGAATTTCTGAAAAGGGGTGAAACGCAGTGCATTGGAAAAGCATGTTATAAGGAAATTGATCAAATATTACATTAGACCAGTACTTATTTCCACTGATTGACTGCTATAGAGTGCACATCCTATTACCTTCTATAGGCTTGATCCTGCCAAGATACTTACAGTTAACCATATGCATACATTTTTGCAGCATGGAAGCTGGTGTTACTGAAGAGAGGCAAATTTTAAATGTAACAGGGAGCAGTAAGTAACTCTTCATGTATCCAATGATCCCAACTGCTTTATATCACATTCAACTCAAGTAGGAGCTAAGACAGCCACTATCTGTATCGTTATTATTCATACACTTCTTAAGACATTTGCACCTCCTTTTCCAATTCATAAGTTCCTTGGTAAGTAATATGCAAGTAATTTTCTTTTACTTCCCAGGTTCTTATTCTTAATGCTATCTCTAACAGACCATTTCTCTCTGTTTCGTAGATAGCAAAGGATACAGGATAAAGAGATAGCTCCTGAGTATAGTTACGATGACATTTCTGAAAGCTTAAAACTTGCTCTGTTGACTATATCACAGCAATAAAACGTGGCCTCTGAATAGAATTTAATGATATCAGCAGGCACGGGGAGGACTCCAGCTGAGGATAAGTGAATTGTATGAGTTAACTTAATAACGTGCCTTTTACAACTGGTAAAAAATAGGACATAATTAAATATAAAGGGTTAGGGAGCTCATTGTCTGGATCTTTTGAAATTCAGAAACCTTTTGTTTGATTTTTGCTTTGACAGTTCAGGTCATGTTGAACCTTCATAGCAAAGCATTGGGACCAAGGATAGCCGCTTATTGAAACAGGCAGCTCGCTCTAGTACCTGCTGAATTATAATTCTCAGGGGTTATCCCAGCCCACAAAAAGAAGGCTGGAGAGGCTTTTTAAAGATGATGGGCAAACTCTGCATAACTCTGGCACCTACACAGATAGCCTGGAATAAACGACAAGAGGGTATTTCTCAGGAAATTTCTGGCACATCTGGTCACAGCTAGATATTCTGCAAGGACACCCATTCTCATGGCATTTTAGCACAGAATCATAGAAAATTAGGGTGGGAAGGGGCCTCAGGAGGTCACCTAGTCCCACCCCCTGCTCAAAGCAGAACCAACCCTGACTAAATCATCCCAGCCAGGGGTTTGTCAAGCTGGGCCTTAAAAACCTCTAAGGATGGAGATTCCACCACCTCCCTGGGTAACCAGTGCTTCACCACCCTCCTCGTGAAATGAGGGGAAAGCAGTGGACGTGTTGTTCCTTGACTTTAGCAAAGCTTTTGACACAGTCTCCCACAGTATCCTTGCCGGCAAGTTAAAGAAGTATGGGCTGGATGAATGGACTATAAGGTGGACAGAAAGTTGGCTAGATTGTCGGGCTCAATGGGTAGTGATCAATGGCTCCATGTCTAGTTGGCAGCCGGTATCACGTGGAGTGCCCCATGGGTCAGTCCTGGGGCCGGTTTTGTTCAATATGTTCATAAATGATCTGGAGGATGGTGTGGATTGCACCCGCAGCAAGTTTGCAGATGACACTAAACTGGGAGGAGAGATAGATATGCTGGAGGGTAGGGATAGGATACAGCGGGCCCTAGACAAATTAGCGGATTGGGCCAAAAGAAATCTGATGAGGTTCAACAAGGACAAGAGCAGAGTCCTGCACTGAGGATGGAAGAATCCCATGCACTGCTACAGATTAGGGACCGAATGGCTAGGCAGCAGTTCTGCAGGAAAGGACCTAGGGGTTACAATGGACGAGAAGCTGGATATGAGTCAACAGTGTGCCCTTGTTTCCAAGAAGGCCAATGGCATTTTGGGATGCATGTGTAGGGGCATTGCCAGCAGATCGAGGGACGTGATCGTTCCCTTCTATTCCACATTGGGGAGGCCTCATCTGGAGTACTGTGTCCAGTTTTGGGCCCCACACTGCATGAAGGAGGTGGAAAAATTGGAAAGCGTCCAGCGGAGGGCAACAAAAATGATTAGGGGACTGGAACACATGACTTATGAGGAGAGGCTGAGGGAATTGGGATTGTTTAGTCTGCAGAAGAGAAAGATGAGGGGGGATGTGATAGCTCCTTTCAACTACCTGAAAGGGGGTTCCAAAGAGGATGGATCTAGACTGTTCTCAGTGGTAGCTGATGACAGAACAAGGAGTAATGGTCTCAAGTTGTAATGGAGGAGGTTTAGGTTGGATATTAGGAAAAACTTTTTCACTAGGAGGGTGGTGAAACACTGGAATGCATTACCTAGGGAGGTGGTGGAATCTCCTTCCTTAGATATTTTTAAGGTCAGGCTTGACAAAGACCTGGCTGGGATGATTTAGTTGGGGATTGGTCCTGCTTTGAGCAGGGGGCTGGACTAGATGACCTCCTGAGGTCCCTTCCAACCCTGATATTCTATGATTCTATGATTCTATGGAATAGTGTTTCCTAATATCCAACCTAGACCTCCCCCACTGCAACTTGAGACCATTGCTTCTTGTTCTGTCATCTGCCACTACTGAGAACAGCCTAGATCCATCCTCTTTGGAGCTCCCCTTCAGGGAGTTGAAGGCTGCTATCAAATTCCTCCTCACTCTTCTCTTTGGCAGACTAAATAACCTCACTTCCCTCAGCCTCTCTTCTCAAGCATATTCAGTTCCAGTCATGCTAAGGAGACAGAAGGGGAAAAGTTCACCCCAACATTTCAGACCTGAACAGAAAGCTTCTGTCTGAGTTCAGATCTAGATATGGGTATTTGTAATGGGTAAATATATTCTGTCTTTTTTCAAACCAGTCTATTCCACCTCTACCACATTCTGCATAATGAGACAGCCCCTCAACCATTTTTGAAATATTTCAATGGAGCTATATGGATTTATATCAGCTCGAAATCTGCTCCATTGTTCCCAGAACGTATGGCCTTGGGCAGTGTAGATTTGTGCAACTTGCTATCATTTCGCAAATCCCCTGAGCCCTTTTCTGCACAGCCCATCATGTTCCCTATTACTCCTGCAGGTTATGAATGCACTCTGGCCCCAACAGCCTTGTCAGGGCTCCTCTTAGCCTCATGGTTTCTTGTTTCCCTGGATGATGGTTTAAATGTCTCTACTCAGCCTGCTGAAATAGTTCTATAATTACATGTAAAAAATAAATCAATAACTTCTATAAATAAAAGCCAAAATCTTTAGCTGTGGGGCCTCTAAAGCAGGTGCCTGAGGGCTTGATCCTATGCCAGTGAATTTAATGAGAGTTTTGTTACTGAATTCTATTGGAGCAGGAGCAGCCCGAAATACTTACAACTAGACTGTGCCTTGGACTCCATGTTTCTGCGGAGGAGCAAAAAAAACTCCCCTAATTCCTCTATGCGAGTTACCTGGATTTTGAGTCCAGTCACAACAGAGTGAGAAGTGACACATGCCCACTTATACCTCCTCCCTGGAGCAGGTGGGAAGTGAGTAAATGGAGAATGAATGGAGTCTTGCTCCACCCCTTTCCCTCCCACTTTCCATCCAGTACAGCTGAACCAGGGAGGTGGTGGAATCTCCTTCCTTAGATATTTTTAAGGTCAGGCTTGACAAAGCCCTGGCTGGGATGATTTAATTGGGGATTGGTCCTGCTTTGAGCAGGGGGTTGGACTAGATGACCTCCTGAAGTCCCTTCCAACCCTGATAGTCTATGATTCTATGAACCAGTGTGTGTGTGTGTGTGTGTGTGTGTGTGTGTGTCCGGGGGAGATGGTACGTGTGTCATAACTTTCTATGGGTACAGGCCATCTGTGGGTACATTAGCCTCTCAGAACAAGGGGCAATCAGAGAGGCATGTCTCAGTCACAGCGCCTTCCTGGGCCTCCTTCTGTTTACACAAAATCCCTTGCTCAGGACCATGTCTGAAGGCACAATCTAACCCTGGACACTAGATCTAATGGGCCCTTCTGGCCTTAAACTCTATGCATCCTTATTTGCCGAGGGAAGATTTCCAAAGGAATAAATAGGAATTACTCACCCAACTCTCATTGATTATCAGTGTGAATTAGCTACCTAGCAGCCCTTCATAATGTTGAATACCTCCCCCAGCAAATGAAAAGAGACTGATTTCCAGAGTTGTTCTTTGTCTTCAGGCAGATCTAACTGGTGCTTTGCACTTGCCTATCTGTAGATTTAGGCACCTAATCTCATGTACCCAAACGTTAAAACCTGCAGCCAGCGCTGGGTGCGTCTGCTGAGCAGAATGAAGTAGGTGCATTCTTCCAAAACCTTACAGCTTTCTGCACTCTTTTATGAGTATTCAGAGCCCAAGAAGTGTTAAGAGAAAGTAAAGGATGGTTAACTAATGAGGAAAAGTGTCTTCGTAAAAAATAGTAGATTTAAATATCTACAAAACCCACATTTTAAATGAACAGACACAGTTACTCAAACTGCCAAGTAATGCAATCATTCAAACACATGCCAGGAAAGTAGTTACAGTGTACCACACCGCTCTGTACAATATTAAATATAGAGAGATGTCAAGAATCAGATGCACATGTTCATTTTGGGATGAAGGGATTATAAATAGACATTTAAGCTGGCAATAAAACCAGTCATTAAGCTTTTTCAGTAAAAAGTTAGAGTGAAAAGCAGCCAGAAGAATAACTGCTATGAATATCCACAGCTGGCAGGCAGCTGGATTTCAAATGGGTTTACCCAAACACCAAAAAAGCTGTAATTCAGTGCTGTGACTTCAAGAATTACAGTTTTTACAAACACCGTCTATTAGCATGATCTACACTGGTGGAGTCTATGCAGGACATACTGTATTAATCAGAAGTATAGCAAGGCAGAGGGGAAGGGTCTGCACTAAATAATCAAAAGGTATCTCCAAAAATATATACCTAATTTCAGAGTCCAGGGACAAGTTCATTTCTGGTGTAATTCTTCAGACTTCAAACTGGAGTGAGACCAAGAAGGAATTTGGCCCAATAAGACTAATTCTTGTAAAATAATGGCAGTAGCTAAGCTCTAATAAGAGCAGAAATCTTGGGTTCAACTCTTTAATTAATTAAGACCCTGATTTTTTTCAAAAATATACAACATTGTGCACCTAAGCCCAGAGCCTTAGTTGGTGTAAGTCATGATAGTGCTACTGATGTCAATAGCGCTATGCTGATTTACACCAGCTGAGCATCTGACAACACTGAATTAGTGTGAACCATGCTGGTTTATGTCTAACACCTTTACATGTTACTGCAAGCTCTTTGGGGCAAGGAATCCATTTTCCTATGTGTTTGTACAGCACCTAGCACAATGAGGCTCGAATCCTCCTTGGGGACTTTGGACCTGACCCAAAGTCCAATGAGAGGCTTTGGATTGTCTTCAGTGAGGTTTGGATCAGGCTTTCCATGTGTTCTTGCAGTATGGCTACTAATAAGAACCCAGTGGGATTCATACCAATTGATGGTTAACTATTTAACTGTCATAGGGTCCACTCACCCTGAGGACCTGCCTCACTCCAGGATCCGCAGTGTCCTCTTCATGTCCCATTTAGGGCCAGATTCTGATGCCCTCACTCATGTTGATTAGCAAGTTACTCCACAATCATCTCATTGGCTTCAGTAGGACTATTCATACAATAAGATGTTACTCAGTTAGAGTGAGTGGATCAAAACCTGCCCCAAAAATGAGTACAGCAGCTAGACACTATATTAACTGCTTTAGCTACATACTTGCTAGTGAAAAGTTCATGTACATTGGCACATACGTGGTCTATGCTTCCAGACATATAACGGCTGCTGTTCAAAGACAGGATTTGCCAATGGTTTTCGCATAGCAGTATCTGAGATGCCATATTCCCTATATTTACAGTAATAAATATCCGTGGGCCCTGAAAAGTGACAAGAGCCAGAAATTATTATTAATTAATAATAATTATTATTGGCTCTGCCACTGGCTTGTTGTGTCACCATGTGTTCCCCTCTCCATGCCTCTGGTTCCTCTCCTACCTCATGTGTATTGAGATTATAAGCTCCTTGGGGAAAGGCTGTTTCTCACTATGCATTTACACAGTGTCTATCACGATGGGGTTCTAATCATGATTAAACACAAACAAGAAGCTTACAAGAAGTGGACGATTGGACAAATGACCAGGGAAGAGTATAAAAATATTGCTCGGGCATGCAGGAGTGAAATCAGGAAGGCCAAATCACACCTGCAGTTGCAGCTAGCAAGAGATGTTAAGAGTAACAAGAAGGGTTTCTTCAGGTATGTTAGCAACAAGAAGAAAGTCAAGGAAAGTGTGGGCCCCTTACTGAATGAGGGAGGCAACCTAGTGACAGAGGATGTGGAAAAAGCTAATGTACTCAATGCTTTTTTTACCTCTGTTTTCACGAAGAAAGTCAGCTCCCAGACTACTGCACTGGGCAGCACAGCATGGGGAGGAGGTGACCAGCCCCCTGTGGAGAAAGAAGTGGTTAGGGACTATTTAGAAAAGCTGGACAAGCACAAGTCCATGGGGCCGGATGCGCTGCATCCGAGAGTGCTAAAGGAGATGGCGGATGTGATTGCAGAGCCATTGGCCATTATCTTTGAAAACTCATGGTGATCGGGGGAAGTCCCAGACGACTGGAAAAGGCTAATGTAGTGCCCATCTTTAAAAAAGGGAAAAAGGAGGACCCGGGGAACTACAGGCCAGTCAGCCTCACCTCAGTCCCTGGAAAAATCATGGAGCAGGTCCTCAAGGAATCAATTCTGTTCTCAGCGGTAGCAGATGACAGAACAAGGAGTAATGGTCTCAAGTTGTAGTGGGGGAGGTTTAGGTTGGATATTAGGAAAAACTTTTTCACTAGGAGGTTGGTGAAACACTGGAATGTGTTATCTAGGGAGGTGGTGGAATCTCCTTCCTTAGAAGTTTTTAATGTCAGGCTTGACAAAGCCCTGGCTGGGATGATTTAGTTGGGGATTGGTCCTGCTTTGAGCAGGGGGTTGGACTAGAGGACCTTCCAACCCTGATATTCCATGATTCTATGATTGAGCCTCTAGGTACTATTGTTATACAAATTCAGTTGATATTCTTGTTAGTCTTTTAAATACAGAGCACGGACACTTGGAAAGTGTTGCAGTGCAGCGTATCCTGGATATTTGCCAATTCTAAGATGACCTCCATAAAGGCCGTGATTTGATCAGCCAAGAAATACTACTAATTGGCCTCTTGCTTCTGCGATTATGGTCTAAATCTCAACCTGACCAGTGTGATGGAAAATCATTCCTCTGATTACTACAACTGCCTTGAGCAACATTCCTTTTGGGGTTGTCACTGAAGTTTCATAACTAGTGTAAACAGTTCATATAACAAAACTAGCATTCATTTATCATAATTAAATGCAGTTGGCAGCCTTTCTCCAAAACAGACAGGGTGAAATAATGAGTATAGAAACTGAAATGCCCTTAGCTCCCTCAATAATATGATTCTAGAGAAGGTAAAACCATAACTTATAGATGCAGACAGTGTTCTTTGTCTACAAAGGGCTTAAAACAAGGTATTATGTCTCATTCCCAGCTATGATACCTATGATACCTGTTACTACAGTATCTGAGTGCCTAATGCTCTTTAAGGCACTTATCCGCACAGCATCTCTGGGAGGTAGGGCAGCTCTAGTATCCCCATTGTGCTGATGGGGAACAGACGCACAGAGATACTAAGGATCAGATTTTTAAAGGTATTTAGGAGCTTCACTCCATTGATATTGATGGACGTTAAATGCCTAAATGCTTTTAAAAACCTGGTCCTAACTGATTTGCCTATGGTCATGCAGGAGGTTTGTAACAGAACATAGACCTGAACCCAGGCCTCCTGAGGCTCTGGACAGGGTCCCAACTTCTGGGCCATTCTTCCTCTTTGTACTTCTTGGTCAATATCTCAGTGTTTGTGCCAGGCTTTCTTAGTAGACTCCTTATGAGTACTCCATTTACCTACAATGATATTCATGTAGATAGCAAAGGTGGATCCACACCAAAGCTCCAGCTCCAAAACCTCCCCATCCCCAGCCAAACTCTGGGAAGGTTATGATCAGGATTCAGATCCACCCGTGTGGTTTGGATCATTAATACACAGGCAGTTTATTTAACTTGTGGGATAGAAAGGAATCATTTTAAATGGTTGTCTTTAATCAAAAGGCATATTCATGGATTCTAAGGCCAAAAAGGATGACTGTGATGATCTAGTCTGACCCCCTGTATAACCTAGGCCAGAGAACTTCCCAAGTAATTCCTAGAGCAGATATTTTAGATAAAACATCCAATCTTGTTTTTTAAATAGCTATTAGTGATGAAGAATCCATCATAACCCTTGGCAAGCTGTTCCAATGGTTAATTACTCTCACTGTATTAAGGTTATTTAGGCAACACGTTGGCCAAAACCAAATACAGTGACTAAATTGTGCCTTACATTCGACCACCACAAAGACAAAGGACATAATTGTCAAGAAAAAAATTACAACCCTAAAGCATGAATACATTTAGAGACTGCATATTCAGGAACTGAAATATCACCTAAGTTAACCCTGAAGGCATGGAACAAATGAAAGAGTTTGAATCTAAACAAGCCTGAAAGGTGTGTTTTCCTTTAATTTTGGGGAAATAAGGACAAGGGTATAAAATTCTGTATGTGCACCGGCACACACACACTCTACTAGCCTGCTCATACTGCAAGTATGCCACAACTCATCCTGTCCATCTCTGCAAGTAAGCTACCACAGATAGCTAAGAAAAACAGAAGACTCAAGAAGAAAACAACCCAAGGAAAATCTTTCCAAGACTTCATCATGGATTGGGGAAGGAAAGTTAACTAAGACCCTACCAAGGGATTGGATCTGAAACTTTTGTAATTATTTTATTGGGACAGGAAGATGATGTTATAACAAAATATTAATGGTTTCTCTATTAACCAGATGGTTAGATCATGTACTCTTCAAGAGGAGACAACACTTAAAACATCGGCAAAGAGAGAAATAGTGGGATTTAACTGGATTAGAGTTTCTTAATATTCAGAAATTGGCTTTTTTTTAAAACAGCTCCATAAATCGATTATTCCAAGTAACAAATTTACTTAAAAGTTTGTTCCATTTCTTATGATTTAGTTAAAATGGCTTACTTTCCCACAATTTTAAACTGTCTAGTTATTTACAAATAACCATTAGGATCTACTTGCCCTTAAACAAATTATTTTGCCCACATATGAACCGTTTTAAGTATCAAATATATTAAAACTGAAGTCACAATAATTTGGCGAAACAATCCACTTTGGTCTTAACTTACAAGAGAAAAGCACCCCCCAGAGGTAGTTCACTCTCCAGGGTACGTTTGTTAAAAGCTCTCTCCACAGGGAGACATGCAGAAGAGATTGTAATGGAGGTAACTAGCTTGTCATTTGTATTGTTTTACTTAATGTTTTCCCCCCTTTCTTAAATAATAAAATAGCCATGGGTAATAATTCTGATTTTGCTTGGTCACCATCCCTGTGTCCCTTAAGATATGTAAAAGAACGCCTGTGATTAAAATAGTAGGAGTCACCTACCCTGAAACACTCTATGGACAGCCTAGATCAAGAATTCTATCTTTTAATTTTGGTTTTCCCTGAGTTTGCAGTAAGATGAACAAACTAGTAAGAGCTGGCCTGCTATTTATTGTTGTGTTGGACTACATGTTTTTACAGAAACAAGGTGGGTGAAGTAATATATTTTATTGGACCAACTTCTGTTGGTGAGTGTGATGGGGCTCCACTCACCATGTTGGTGCCTCCTTCTAGATGTCTTGGGGATTAATGCTGCAAGTCAGTACGCCCACTCCTGGTGGTGCATCACCCACTGTCACTTCTGCTCCTAGACCCATGTCACTCCAAGGACCAATGCATTCTCTTCATGAAAAAGCCCTCCAGCCAGATCATGATCTGCACTACCCCCTTCCGGGGGCGAGATTTGTAGTCCAACTGTCCCACCACTTCCCCAGTGGTGACTGCAGCCAATTGTCCAGCCACTTCCCCATGCCCCCAGCACTCTCTTCACCCTTGCCTCAAGGGCTCAGCCTGCAAATCCCAGCAGCCAGCCAGGAGCTCTTCTTTAGCTCCTCTGGTCCCTGCTAGCAGCACTGCTCTGTCCACGGTGCTAGCTTTCTTCTGCCAGCCAGGCACTCAGTCCTCCCTCCTTGAGCTCCAGGGAATAACTGACCCTGCTCTGCCCTGCGGCTTTTTTTATATGGGCCTGCTGGGCTATGATTGGCTGTTCCCCACAACCCTTCTATTATTGGCTGCTTCCTCCACAGCCTCCCAAGGGCCCCATTAACCTCTTGGATGCCAGTGTGGGGCAGACACCCCATCACAGTGAGACAGACAAGCTTTTGATCCACACAGAGCTCTTCTTCAGGTATGGGAAAGGTACTCCCAGCATCACAGCCAAATGCAAGATGCGACAGATTATTTAGCATATGTAGTCATATATTAAAAGGGCCCATTCAGCTCCAGTGGCCTGTTAATACCCCTGCAGTCCACTGGCCATGGTAGCTTGAAGTTTTACTTCATAGGATTTTTAAAAAATATTTCAGAACAAAAACAAATTTCAAAATGTCAATATTTCCAGCTAAATGGAATTTTTAAGTGTCAACAAGCTCCAGTTCCTAGTCTTCTTGGATGCAGGAATAAACAAAAACAAAAAAAACAAAAAAAACAAAACCCTTGAAAACGTGGTCCCCAAAGGCTGCAACTCCAGCAGACAAAAAGAACCCAAACATTTTCCTCCAGGGCAGATGGGAAGAGGCCCTGGAGGTTTTTCACCTTCCTCTGTAGCATGGGGAACGGGTCACTTGCTGGAGGATTCTCTGCTCCTTGAAGTCTTTAAACCACGATTTGAGGACTTCAATAGCTCAGACATAGGTGAGAGGTTTTTCGCAGGAGTGGGTGCGTGAGATTCTGTGGCCTGCGTTTTGCAGGAGGTCGGACTAGATGATCATAATGGTCCCTTCTGACCTTAGTATCTATGAATCTATTACTTTTAATTTTTTATTTTATTTTAAGCAGATTTCATTTGTTTTTTGGCCCTGACATGATATTTGAATGCTTCAGTTGGCAATATAGTCACATGGGAAATATATGGCAGAGGCAGAAAAAGATCCCTGATTTATCATCTTCTGGTCCCAAATCTTCCCTCCTCTTAATTTTGAGGAATACTTTGCCACCTAGAAGGCATAAACTAATTAAAGGCTAAAGCATTAATTCTATCACCTCCCTCCCACCAATATTCTCTCCAGCCCTCAGTTAGATGAAACTTGAACAAGCCAAATGAAATAAATTAAACTTGCCAAATGCTCTGTGTTGGTTTTCTTCAAACTTTGCTTGTTTTGTAAATGAGAGCTATGTAAAATAATTCCAGTTTGTATTATATGGAGTATTAGCTCAGTTCTTCTGAGTGCTTTGGCTTTCAGCCTGTATGTTGTATGGTTAAAGATGGGATAGTGGTTGGGGTGGACTGGTGTTCTGTGGTATAACAGAAAATCCTGTCTTAGATACCTGGCTGGTGTGTCTTGCCCTGCTCATTTGTTCAGGGTATAACCGTTCACCAGATTTGGAGACAGGAAGGCATTTGTCCATCGTTCAGATCAGCAGCAACCTTGGGGTGGTGTGGGATTGCCTTTCTATGCAGCATATGGCATGGATCACCTGCTGGGATCATTTGGGTATATTTCACCTACTAGGTTCCCTGCCATTGCAGGGGTCTTGGGCATTGGTGGCATCTCTGTGTCTCCTATTCTCTGCCTGTGGTACACAATTTTAAATCCTGGGAACTAGAATGCTTTGGTCCAGCTGAAGTAGTCCGTCTCAACATGCATGTATTTGGGTGGATTTTTATGGCCTTTGATATACAGGAAGTCAGATTAGATATTCTTATGGTCCCTTCTTGCTTTAAACTCTATGAAACTAAATTACCGCTAGTTTTCATCATAGAATCTGTATCTGTAGATGTTCCATTGTAAAGTCCTCCACATACTGTTTATTCCTGATCTTCCCTTAGTTATTTCCTTTTTAATAAGTCTTGCAGTCTGCCCCCCACAGATCAAAATTGCTCAGCCCCTGAATGACCAGCTTACTCATTTCTATTTATGGATATGGCACTAAAACTGTTCCCTTTCCTCACATATTAAATATCTATCACACTGAAGAATAAATAAGGGAAAGACACCTGCATTGTTATATCTTCTATATATCATTTTAATAATATAATTTCTTCTGCAGGATGGGAAATTCAGCACCCATACAAATCAATGGTTTGATGGAGACCTTCTGAAAGAAGGAGAGAGTTTGAACTCGCATGTAAGACTGAGTTGCATTTTTCCTGATAAAAACAAACAAACAAAAAAATGAAGACTGAACATTCTGGTGACAGAAAAAGATAGACCTTAACATTCTGTTATATCTTGAGTTACCAGTGCCCACATATCCAGCCAGACATGAAGCAAAGGTAAGCAGTGAAAATAGTGGTCTTTCACCGAGCAGAAGTCAAAATAACGTTAGGGGGAAAAAATCTTAGCATTGTCACAGGAGAAATTGCAGCTGTCCAGGTTTGTTGTAAGTGATATTTTCTGTTTCTCTAATGGAGAGCAACGTCTCCTGGCCCAACTGTTGGAAATGAGTGTCCCTCAAGTTAATAATGGAAAGTGGAGATATACAAGCAGAAAACAATCTTCACTTCTTTAAGTAAAAACAAGGAGAATGTCTCCGCTGTGATCCAGATATAACATACTGTACCCGTATTACCATTGCTGTGTAACATGGAAGCTGTGGCAGGCAATTGGAGATGTAGTGTGGTCTGGTGGAGAACTCACTGACCTGGGAGTCAGAAGACCTTGGGTTTATCCCCAGCTCTGCCACTAACCTGTTGTGTGACCTTGAGCAAGTCACTTCCTCTCTGTGCTTCTCACTCCCCTCCCATCCTCTGTTGAATTGGATTGTGAGCTTTTCAGGGCAGCGACTATCTCTTACAGGGTGTTAGTATCAGCCAAGTACAATGGGGTTCTGATCTTGTTTGGGACCTTCCATGCTACCATAACCTTAATAACAATGACATGCTGGAGAGTTGACCACAGGTAATTAAAAATAATCAATCCATCAGAACCCATTTTATTCATCAAAGTGTAATATATAAATCAGGGAAGAAAGCAATTTTATTTTCCCTGTTTAGGCTGGGTGCTTTGTCCTTGAAATGATCTCAGGGGGATCTTGCTGCAGATCTTCATGCCTAGATCTTGTTAAGAGGCCTAATCCATGGAGCAGATCTCTGCATCTGACTCCCACAACCAATGGCACATCCTTCCTCCATTCAGAGGGAGCCTCCAGGGCTGGGGTTGTTGCTTTCTGCAATGCCGTGGAGCACTCTGACTTTTCCTGGCCGCTGTGGAAATGTCTATATTCACATCAGAGCTCCTTCGCCAGTATTATACCAAGGAAATAAAAAAGGAAGCGGAATCTTTAACTAATCAACTTCTTGTCTCCACCAAGATTTTGAAAGGCTATGGATACAACTTCTTGTTAACACCCTGCCCCAGGAGGTTTTGTGCATATGCACTGTGATGCTGTCTTAAAAAAATTTTTTTTTAAATTGCCAGTGATGCTAAATTCACCATGCCCCCCATTAAGTTGTTTCAACAGTTAGTTACCCTCTCTGTTAAAAATATGTGTCTTATTTTCAGTCAAAATTTGTCTAGCTTCAACTTCCAGCCGTTGGAAATAGTTAAAGCTGAATGGATATGTTCCATTTGTGAGTCCCAAGTCCCCAGGACTGCTCCACTATTTCATGTGAATGGGCTCGAAGACTTAAAAGCCTGTTTACAAATAGCAATTTCTGACAAAAACCCCCTCCGAAAACCTCACTCAGGATCCTTATTCATCCTAGTTACAATAGATCCCAGAGTTTCTCTTGGGAAGGAGCATTGTCATGATGGAAGCTAATGGCATTTGGCCTGTGCATTACCCACAAGGGATTTTACCATGGTGATAGGAGTAGTCTGTCTCCTGAGTTCTTTGGGATTACACGGTATCTTGAATGCAGTGAAATCAGAAAGGCTATTAAGACACGACCTTGGTACACACTTGCTAAAAGCAGTAGGGTTTCTGGTAAGCAAAGAAAAGTCTCAAGGCTTCAAAGACTCCTGGGCCTGGTCAAAATCAAAGCAAGATTAGAGTCTACAGTAGAACCTCAGAGTTAAAAACACCGTGGGAATGCAGGATGTTCGTAACTCTGAACAAAACATTGTGATTGTTCTTTCAAATGTTTATAACAGAACATTGATGTAATACAGCTTTGAAACTTTACTATGTAGAACAAAAATGCTGCTTTTAACCATCTTAAGTTCAATGAAACAAGCACAGAAACAGTTTCCTCACCTTGTCAAATTTTTTAAACTTTCCCTTTTTTTAGTGGTTTATGTTTAACGTTATACTGTACTGTATTTGTTTCTTTGTTTGGTCTCTTCTGATGCCTGATTGCGTATTTCTGGTTCCAAGTGAGGTGTGTGGTTGACCAGTCAGTTCATAACTCTGGTGGTCGTAACTGAGCTTCTACCGCATTTACTTCTACTGACAACCCTGATGTTGCCTCTTCTGTTGTATTTTGAGCTGATATCCAGGCTTTATCAGATATGATCACATTCTGAACATAAAGATGGATGAACCAAAATTGGAGGAATGATGGTTAGAGCACTAACCCAGGCAGTGAGAGACTCAGGTCACATCCTTGCTTTGCCACACATCTTATGTGACACAGGGCATGTCACAATGGATACACCTACACTGCAACCACTGGGTGTGACTGCAGGTTGAATAGACCTACCCAAGCTAGCTTTAATCCAGCTAGCTCGAGTCCTAGAGTAGTGAAGATGCAACAGGGCATGCTCCAGGGTGGGGTAGCCCTGTGAGTAATTACCCATGGTTTCTAGGCAGGCTCATATAAACTATGTTGAACCCCATGCTAATGCAGCGTTGCTTGTCCAGTAGCCAAGCTAGCTAGACTAAAGTTAGCTTGGGTATGTGTACTCAAGCTGCAGGCACGGCTCATGATTGCAGAACAACCAGACCTTCGCCTCAGTTCCCCAGTTGCAAAGTGGGGTTAATAGTACTTCCTTATCTCACAGGGACGTCATGAGGATAATTACATTTTAAGAAAGAGTCTGAGGGCTCAGTTGCTACAGTAATGGGCACCAAATAAGAACCTTAGCTAGAGAGATTTCCAGGCACCTGGGAAATGGCTTCTTTGCTACATTTTGGGTGGAATTTTCAACGGCTTTCAACAATGACCTAATTCTGCTTCCTACATTGGGCACCCTTGAAAATCCCATGCCCTTTATCTTTACATTTATATTTATTTATACTTCATCTGGATATACACTCAATAGATATAAAGTAAGAAAATATTTATCTATCAAACATGTTTACATCATTCACAAATAAGCATAATCTATTAGCTCTTATATTTTATGGCAGTATGCAGAGGTCCCAGTTAAGTTCATGGCTTCATTGAGCAAGTTGCAAAAAAAACACATAGGAGCATATGATTTTTGCTCAGAACTGGCCTCTATTCTCAGATTAATTTTTCTCTGTCACTTCTTTTTCTGTTCATGAGCTGACAGGCAACAGCTCAAGGTTTCAATAAATGTATTAGCCAGATGGTTTCTGGGACTAATTTTTGATCTGTAGTTTGATCAGGAGCAGTCCTTTGAAAATTGAAATTGGAGCTGTTGTAATTGGATACATAGATCACATGCTAAATGTTTCCATTCCCTGAGGGTGAAATTCACCCCTGTGCAGAGGGTCAGCACTGGACTTCTGCACCACTTACATACCATTTCAGGCTTCAAAATAGGGTTTAAGTAGGACTTACATGGTGCTCAGTTCTTATGCCCGTGCTCTGCACAGGGACGAATTTCACACTAAGTGGATATTTGTAATTTACAGAAACAGGTTTAAGGTCCAAATACAACAAGGGTAGGTGGAAAACTTTCCAATGGAACGGTTTTCTGTCAGAAATTGCAGATCCAATGAAATCTCAATGTTTTATGGCAACATAGTGTCAAATTTAGACAGGAAGTTATTGGAACATTTTGTTTTTATAAGGAAGGAATGTTTCATGGGAATTTTATTGGTTCAACTATTGCTACATTTCAAAGGTTGAAACAATAAATTCGAAAAAAAAAATGTTTCAACCTTGTTGAAATGAATCATTTCTGAGAGTTTGACTTTTCATCTTGATTGTGGCGGGGGGGAGGGGAAACAGATTTCAAAATCTCAGAATTTCCCATGGGATGAAAGTTCCCAATTTTGATCAGCTCTACTCACAAGTACACATTCAGGCCCCGATTCAGAAGAGTGCTTAAGCACATGCTTATTGAGTCAGTTTCAAGTACTCAGTCCTCATCCTCAACATGCTTTATGGCCTGGGCCCAGTCTATCTAATAGAGCCTAAAGCTCCAGGTTAAAGGCTGTGGTCAACAGCTTTGCTTCTCTGGCACAATGGAACTTTCTACAGTAACGGTGATCTCATCCAGGCAGGAGACAGATCTCTCTCCAGGCCCCAGACTGTGGAATGAACTCCCCCCAGGAACCAAGAACCGCCCCAAAACTTCCCCACCTTCCTTTCCAAGTGCTTCACTCATTTAAATGTACAAGATGCCTTGTGTTTATAAAACAAAACCCTGCTAAATAAAAACCACTGCACCCACAATTCTCCTCATGAGAGAGCACGTACCACTCAGGACAGATGTTAGTCACATCGCTTAACACACGACTGGAAGGTGCTCAGATACCACAGTAAGTAGAGCAGGATAAGGGCCTGTCAGAATAGTTCAAGGGCTCCTTATTCTTCTTCCTCATGCATTCTGGTTCCACATCACTTAGACGGGAAAGGAAAGTCTGATTTAAAGGAGAGTATGAATACAAGCTTTCAGCATGAGGATCTGTACAGCACCCCACCTGACACCACTTGAAGGACAAGACGAATAGCCTAAAGAGAGGGGGGGAAACCACATCCGCATTCCCCTCAAATGCACTGAATTACCTGGTGTTAAAAATAAAAGAATATGGGTCTTTGCTGTTCTCTGGCTGAAGCACATAACAACTCTCTTCTCTATGGCAATCAGAGTCCAGCTGCAGAGCACAGCATAGTGATCAATTGCTGCTACACTGCTGTAGCAGCCCTCAGAGAAAATTACTGCATCTAATTTCGGGGGTGGAAGGTGAGATGGCGGGGAAGCAGCAGGGTTCTCCAGGTAAGTGTCACTTACTGCACCTACATTTCCTAGGTCTTCACCAGCTGTATGGTCCCATTTACAACAATTCATACCTTTACGATGGTCTTTGGCTTCTCCCACAGTCAGAGAGGGCCAGATTCACAGCTGGTGTAAATCAGCGTAGCACCTTGGACTGGAGTGGAGCTATGCCAAGGTGCAACCCCGGAGACTTCCATGCACTAAGGAGGCACCTCTGGTGCTCCTCGCAAAGGGAGTGGGGTACTTGGAGGAGGGGTCAGACTGCAGTGTTATCCACTCTCTGGGGTGGTCTGTGGCAGAGGGGAGGGAGATCAGGGTCAACCACACTTCAGAAAGTGCATGGTGGAAAGGCTGATCCAACAGAGCTTGTGTACTTACATTTAAGCACATAAACAGGCCTGTTGGAGTCTATGGGGCCATTTGTGTGCTAAGATTTAGGCACATTCTTAAAGTGCTTTGGCTGGGTCAGAGTGCTCTGTACCTGCAGGAGTGAGCCCATACTGCCCCCTAAGGCAGAACATGCCATAAAGGTAGGGTGAGAAAGATTGTCTTGGAGGGGAGGTTGGAAGGAAATCTGCCAAGTCAACCTCAGAGGGCTCAACTGCAGCCCACTGAAGTCACTGGGAGTCTTCCATGGCCTTTGGGTTAGGCCAAGCATTTCCTGGCCCATCAAAGCCCAATCAGAGAGTAGAAGTTGGCCCCCTAAGTCCAGGCAAAGTCCAGTCAGTAGAGGTTTAGGTTGTTCTAAGTTTCTAGTTTTCTAGTGGTAGCACAGTTATCTAAAAAGGTTTCCAGCTGAAGATACCCTTCTGAAAGGCAGTCTACAATTTTGGAAGTATTTTTAAATCACGAGTCAAAGAGGCCACCAGAGGCATGTTCATTTCTTCCAGTGCTAGTGACATCAGCATTCATAGTGCTGCTTGTTGACTTCTGATGCTTCTTTTGGAGACAGCATGATCAAGTATGTAGGGCACTGGACTGAGACTCGGACGACCTCAGTTCCGTTCCCATCTTCGCTCTGTGGCCTTCACCTCGCTGGGCCTCTGAGTCTCCTCCCAGCCTTTGTCAGTCTTGTCTCTGCAGAGTGTGAGCTCACTGAGGGAGAGCCAGTCTCTTACTATGGCACATCTACACTGGAGCAGGAGGTGTCATTTCCAACTTGGGAAGATGTACCTATGCTAGCTTTGATCGAGTTAGTGTGCTAAAAATATCACTGCAGCCATCGCATTGCAGGCTGCAGGATGCGCAGGTACCATGGTCCTGGCTGGGATAGTACTCAGGAGTACAGTGCCTAGTACGATGGAGCCCTGATTGCAGTTGTGGTGTTTAATTGCTACTATAATAAAAATAACTATTGCAAAAGCTGATCTGTAGATGAATAAGCAGAACCAACCAGGCAAAATTAACTGTATTTAACCAGGTTTCAGAGGAGCAGCTGTGTTAGTCTGTATCCGCAAAAAGAAAAGAAGGACTTGTGGCACCTCAGAGACTAACCAATGTATTTGAGCACTGAGACTTTGCTGAATTAACGGTGCAGATGTATTCTGCTCCCAAGGTAAACAATTAAAAGGTGAGAAAATGAAAATAAATGTTGTGTCAAATTGTTGGGGGAAGCTGCATTAGCAAACAGGAGAAACATCAGTTATGAAGAGCAAGTTAGTTAGTATTATTTTGCTTTATTAAATGAAACACTTCAAATTTCATGGGTTTCTGGCCCCAGATGGACGACTGCATGACTGACTAGCAGTCACAATAAAGTCATATCAGCCATTACGGACACTCATGTACTTTCAGTAAAGGAGGAATCCTGAGTAAATGGGGAGGAAAATTACTCTAGAAATGTTTGGCTAAAATTGACTTTAAAAAAAAATAACGTCATAAAAAGAGACAAAGATTGCAGCTGTTCTATTGACCAAGGTCTGCGTGTGTCGCGGGGAGGGAAGGGGAATAGAATCATGCTGAAGCACTTGCTTTTGCTAGGGAGGTTGGTGTGTGATCGTTCCCCCAGAAGAGCTGACTGTAGAGAGTAGCTTATCAAGGCTGAGATTTGAGCTGGCTGAAAAATCCTAATTTTATTTCCAACCAAAACCAAAAATCCACAATGAGGAATGAATGCTGCTTTGTTCTGAATTAAGATCACATTTTGTTTATTTTCAACACTCCAAAGTTACAATTTGAATCTATTGGTTTCATTTTTTGTCAAAAAAAGTATCGAACTGTGACAGCAAAATATTTCAATGTTGACCACTACATTTTTTGTTAAAACTGTTAACTAAAAAACCCCGAAAAACAAACAAACAAACAAACAAAACCCTGATCAGTGCCAGCTTTCCAAGAAGCCTCAGGGAGTTGGGGCCTGGCTCCAGGATTTGTATAGTTAAGGTCAAGATCCTCAAAGGCATTTAGGTGCCTGTGATAGGGCAATCTGCCCCTTAAGGGCAATACTGCCTTCCGGTTAGGCTTCCCTGTCATGTGGCATGGCCCTTTAAGAGTTAGGGGTGGTGTGTACACAAACCCTGAGGAGATATGTGGAGAGAGGAAAGAGGTCCCAGTAAGAAGCAGCATTTAGAAGAAATCTTTTTACTGTATCTTTAGGGGCCTGGGCCCAGAGCCTTGCAGAGGACGTGGGACAGGGCTCTCCTCTCACTCAGGAATGAGCCAAGGGAAGGGGCCAGCATAAATGCTTCCTCCTCCTTCATAGTGGGGCAGAGATAGTTGTAGCCAGAGAAAGGAGTCAGCAGGCTCCTGCAAGGCCCTGAGTCAGCAGGAGCAGACAGCAGCAGAAAGCTGCCATGCCCTCTGAGCCTGTAGAGTAAGTGAGGGCAGCTGAGGGAGCTAAAATGGGGGAAGGGATAGCTCAGTGGTTTGAGCATTGGCCTGCTAAATGCAGGCTTGTGAGTTCAATCCTTGAGGGGCCATTTAGGGATCTGGGGCAAAAATTGAGGATTGGTCCTGCCTTTAAGCAGGGGGTTAGACTAGGTGACCTCCTGAGGACCCTTCCAACCCTGATATTCTAGGATTCTAAGTACCACCCAGCTCCAGGAGGACAGCTGGGGTGCCTACCATGAGGAGAGATTCAAAGACAGAGAGAGAACCCTGACTGGACTGGGAACAGAGTCTAGATGGCAAGCTTCAGGGGAACACTCAGAAACACAAGGTATTTCTGTCTATGTGGGACTTTGCTATGACCCTCTTTTGTAGGCTTTATAATAAGGCTTAATGAATGGATCATTGAATCAAGTGTGCCTGAAGTGGAATTACTGGCTCCCTGAGAAGGGACACCTATACAGAGAGAATATGCAGTGCCATCCTAACACAGCAGGGGGTGCTACAGGGCAGGCATGCCCTATGACAGTGCCTAATTCCCATTGAAATCTATAGGAGCTAGGTGCCTAAATTTCTTTGAACATACAGGCCTAACTCTTCCCCCTTCTTTGAAAACCTCAGCATACCAGTGCACTGTGGGCCAGGTTAGTTGTGGGCTGCTACGGGAATGTAATCATGTTTCATTTTCCTCAGCCAGTTTCTTAATCACTTTGACACCCCTGGGGCATTTCTTGTGACAGCGTTTGGATACTGTCATAAATATAAAGGGAAGGGTAAACACCTTTAAATCCCTCCTGGCCAGAGGAAAAACCCTTTCACCTGTAAAGGGTTAAGAAGCTAGGATAACCTCGCTGGCACCTGACCAAAATGACCGATGAGGAGACAAGATACTTTCAAAGCTGGAGGGGGGGAGAAACAAAGGTTCGGTCTGTCTGTGTGTTGTTTTTTGGCAGGAACAGAAAAGGAATGGAGTCTTAGAACTTAGTAAGTAATCTAGTTACATATGCGTTAGATTCTGTTTTGCTTAAATGGCTGATCAAATAAGCTGTGCTGAATGGGATGGATATTCCGGTTTTTGTGTCTTTTTGTAACTTAAGGTTTTGCCTAGAGGGATTCTCTGTTTTGAATCTGAGGTAAGGTATTTACCATCCTGATTTTACAGAGGTGATTCTTTTACCTTTTCTTCAATTAAAATTCTTCCTTTAAGAACCTGATTGCTTTTTCATTGTTCTTAAGATCCAAGGGTTTGGGTCTGTGTTCACCTATGCAAATTGGTGAGGATTTTTATCAAGCCTTCCCCTGGAAAGGGGGTGTAGGCTTTGGGGAGGATTTTGGGGGGAAATATGTTTCCAAGAGGGTTCTTTCCCTGTTATATATTTGTTAGACGCTTGGTGGTGGCAGCAATAAAGTCCAAGGGCAAAAGGTAAAACAGTTTGTACCTTGGGGAAGTTTTAACCTAAGCTGGTAAAAATAAGCTTAGGGGGTTTTCATGCAGGTCCCCACATCTGTACCCTAGAGTTCAGAGTGAGGAAGGACAGATACATCTGGTTTCTGCTGCCCAGCTGTGCACATCAGAAAGTGAGGCTTCAGGATCTCATCTCTCGCATCTATTGAGAAACACATGTAGAAGAGAAAATAGTCACCCTGCCTAATGGAGCTTGTGTCTGAGGTTAAAACCCTGCCAGCATCAGGTCCTCTCTCAGCAGTGAATATTAGCCCTTTCCATTCAGAAGAGAGAGACTGGCCCGGATTGCCTGGCTGTACTTGTGTATGTGCCCCATGCCGGCAATGGAATGAGAATGCTAGCACCTAGGCTCTCATTTGTGCTTGTAGTGCTCTCGTGAAAGCTCGTCACTGCCCTCTGTTCCCGAAGGCTTTTGAAAAACAGAGTTGCAAGTTGCTAATGGTAAGGGATGCGCCAGCTTGACCTGAAAGCAATTCAGAGATTAGCGAAGAGAGGCAGCAGGGCTTTGGAAACAGTCTCCATCCTTCCCTTTGTGTCCTCCTGTTTCTCTTCATCTGGTCAGGTACACACACCGCTGCCCCCCTCTGTAACTGCAGCTTCTACTGGGACAGTAGTACAAAGGGCAGGATCCTAAATGAGGAAACATCAAACCTCCGAGCACCAGTGGAGAACCACTGTTGTTTGTTGGCTGAATTTTTGCTCATAAGAACTGTGCAATGCTCCAATATTCCTTTCTGGAATGCCTGGGGAAAGATTTAAACAGCAGCCAAAAGGCAGCTTTCTTTCTGTAGCATCTGCATCGTCAGCGGGTCTGTTTCATCCAGAGGAGGAACACTGAGGTGGGACACAGAACAAAGAAAAAAAAATTGCAAGACCTCTGCAAGTGACAGAACTCCAACCAGTATGAGGCAGACAGGATTTTTACGACTGGGGTGATTATTCTAGACTAGTCATGTGATTAGGTTCTTGGCAGGGTTTGTTCAGGAAGCAAGACTGCTAAGCAGCAGTGGAATTTCAACTGTTAAAAAAGCAACAGCAATGCCTCTGAACAATACAGTGTGTGGTCACCTTTACTGTCTGTCCTCCACTTGCTTCATGGCACTTAGGAGTGCCTCTCCAATTAGTAACATAACACTGGATCTCAAACATCCACTCATGCTGATCACCAAAAGGTCGGTGGTAACAAAACCCAGCAGCATACATGATCAGATAAGGCACCTGGCCCGTTATGAGCAAAAGAGACATGCCTGGAATGCCATTGCACTCTGGCACTGCCTGCTGGTGGAGCGGCCCTGTGACCACAGGCAGCTGGGCACAATGTAGAGTGCCCCAAAGGGTTCTCTCAATAGCTCCAATTACCCCAGGAGCCCCCAGCTGGTCCAGTGGTCAGGTTGAAGCAAAGGTGGCTGGAGCAGTCCCAGATACTAGGGCCTAGTCATGCATGTGGATAATGAGAACTTCAGGTATATAAGGTATATAAACCCTCATGCTTCAAGGAATGAGCCAACATCCTCAAACTGCAAGGGGAATAGGAAGAACTTCCCCCTCAGGCAGGTTACTCCAATATTGCCCACCACGGACTTTCTTGCATGTTCTTCTGAAGCACAGAGAGTGTTGGCTACTGTCCAAGATAGGACTCTGGGCTGGATGGGCCACTCCTCTGACCCTGTTTGGCAATTCTTTCAAGCCAACTGAGAGGAATGTAAGATGTTTTTGACCACCTTAGACTTGAATTGCCCGTAAGTCTAGATCTCCTGAAATACTTCAACTTGTTTAGCTAAGCTACCAGATAGAATCATATTTTAATCTTTTGATTCCTCCTTCCCCAGGGGCAGCAACCTATTCTCACTCCCACAATGCCTAGATTGGAGTCACCTTCCATTTGCCATTGGGCCTTCCTCGAACGTCAGCACACAGTCTTCCAGTTGACATTATCCATGAAGTTCATTGCAATCTGTTTATTTTCTAGGTTCATTTGTCTTAGGTCTGAGACACATAGGACATGCACAGTGGACTTGATTTCTGTTTTCGCACTGTCCTCTCTTTGGTTGTGTTCAAACTTTGTAAATTCATTTACAAAATAAGAGCAGGTAATTACATTACCCATAAAAAGCCATTGGATTTTCATCCTGTTTGGAAAGAAGGGCGAGCTTGGTGAAATCCAATTAAAGTTTATAGTGTATTTTATCAGGAGGCTAATTTTGATGCAATCATAGACAAAATGGGATGGGAAGCTTGCAGTAATGGCATCAATGGATTTAGAGAGAACTTGCTGCTAGAGATAGCCCTTAGCTACAAATATGATCCAAATTGGGTTTGCAAGAAACACAAGGATTTAGGGGTTTTGTTTGTTCCTATTATTCTGATAAAGGCAAATCTCGATAGTGGGATGTGGGATTAAATCCAGACCTGGGTTCTTCACTCTACAAGACTTGGGGGTATTTGGACATAGAGTTTAAGGTTTGGGCTCAGCTCTGCTAATGGGATCTCTGTGAATGATAGTCACCATGTAAAACCAATAGTTCACTATCACTGGCATTAAATCATGTTCACAATACAAAGCCAGTCCTTGTCACCATTGTGTCCTGGTGTTGTAGAATGGAGAGAATCACTGGAGGGGAAGATAAGGAACAAAGGAGGAAACCCAGGAATTTTTATAGGGCACAAAATGCACCAGAACTCCCTGGAAAGCCCTAAACTTGTAAGATCAAATCCAGGGGCATATTAGGAACTATTGTGCATTCTAAACCCCTTCCAGTGAATTTGTGAACCGACAACAATTGTTTGATATCCTAGAAACTGAATAAAGCCACAGGGCTTGTCCAGAGGGCAAAGGCCCACAAATCCATTGAAGAAGTGTCAGGCATTGGTAAAGGGGCTGTAAAGTTGTTTACTTTTGTTGTAATGTGTTGCCAGTGTGTGGTAGGGTGAGAAAGATTGAGTACTGCTGCTGTATATAAACGAATACAGCACTTTCTAGAAATGAAGCTGTATTGACCTTACAAAACATTCAACCATAAATTAACTCAGGTTCACTCAAAATTTGGCCTATCTTTCCTTAAGCATATGCAAGTGTCAGAAAATCTGGTTGGAATTTCAGATTAGGAACTGGATCGCTTATGAAACAAAGTTCAAACCCGAATCTAAGTAACACATAGGGTATGTCAATGCTGCAGTAACACACCATGGCTGGTGCACGTCAACTGACTGGGGCTCAGGCTGCGGGGCTACCGAACTGCAGTGTAGCCATTTGGGCTCAGGCTGGAGCCTGGACCCTCGGACCCTGTTTGGGGAGAGGGTCCCAGAGCCCAGGCTCCAGCCTTAGCCAGAATATCTGCACTGCAGTTTCATAGCCCTGCAGCCTGAGAGTGCTGATCAGCTGATACACACCATCCATGGGTATTTTATTGCAGCGTAGACATGCCCTCTGAGGCTATTTGTTTGGAGGGGGTGGCTGCAGGAGGGGAACAAACAAATAAAGCCATCCCTGAAAACTGAAGCCATTCAGGAAGCTGTGTCGGTATTTGAATTTTAAGAGATGAGCTCATTTCCCACAGGGACTTCTGCAGAAATCTGTTACATACAACACATGGTAGATTATTCTCATCTCAACAGGTGAGGAATTATGCAGTGTGCTGGAAGTGTAACATTTTCACATTGATTCTCAATATATTAAGACCCTCCTGCCCCCAAAAACTAACATCTGGAGAGCTGTTTGTTGTGACTGACTAACCTGGAAGTGAGAATTTCAAAACACCGCATTTCATAGGTGAGAATCACCTGACAGGATCGATTTAAAACATTTGCTGAATAACCTAAAAGAGGCCAGATTTAAGGCTGGAATAAGGAAGTGGGAGACTAGAAATGAGATGATGCAGGCCGGGAATTGAGAGGACTGGTCTACTGTGAATAAATAACACCCGAGTTCTAATCACAGCTCTGACCCTGCCTCCATTCCTGCAAGTCACCGAGCACCACTTTTTCAAAAGTGTCTTGGGAAGCACACAGTGTTCCCAAAATGAAAATCTGCTCCCAGGGCAGCGGCTGCCTGAAATTGACATGATTGTCAATTGCACCGTTGCCCTGGGGGAGTCAGGCAGCCTGGGCTGCTGGCTGGCCCCAGGGTCAGGAAGGGTCCCTGGCCCCAGAGCAGTCCGCACAGCAGGGCTGACAAATCTTCTGTTGGGAGATTCATCAAAAGTGACACGTTTCCACAAAATGTTTGGTTTCAATGAAGCAGCCTTTTCCAGTGGAAAAAAAAATCCATCTGAAAGTCTGACCAGCTCCAGTGGATACATGAATGGCAGATATTGCTGTAGCATCTCAACACCTGACCACATGGGGGGGTATTTCTAATTAAAAACAATCTTCCTTCTCTTCCTGCCCCAACCCCCAGACTTCCACAGTCCCTGCACTGTACCAAAAAACAACCCCACCCCCTATTAGAAAGATAAATACAATCCTGTCATTTTCACACTCGTAACGGCTTGCTCTAATCATTTACGGCCATCCTACTATCTGCTGAAACCACAACTTTATACATGTTTCATCTTAGCTTCATTCTGGGAAACCCACTTTGGAGGGGGATTTTCAGAAGCGCCTGGAAGATTTAGGAGCACAAGCCTCACTGACTCCTCCGCAAAATGCAGTAACGCTCTAAATGACATGTCATCTTGGACTTCCATAATTCTGACTTATGTGTCTAGGGCTTCCAAATTTGTTCTGTTTTACAAGTGACCCTTTTTTCTAAAGTGGCAGGCTGCTAACCTGGGCTTTGGGCCTGCAAGGAAAGCTGTGCTCTACCTCTTGTGCTGCCTGGGTAAATGAGATGATGCAGCTGAAACTTATTTAACAGTCCTGTGGATGGAGCACTGAGCAGAAATAGACTCCAGCTTTTTCTTCTGCAGCTGCATGGGCTGTGCAATGACTAATTTCACAGTCACTTCTCCCCTCACTAACTTCACTTTAAAGTACCCCAATTAGATGGAATAAGTTATATTAGACCTATTTCTGATTAACAGGTCAGCAATCCAATATTAGTTATTTCAGTAGTACCTAGGAGCATCAGCCTAGTGGTCCATGGTATGGACCACATTGTGCTAGGGGCTGTACAGATCGGAAAATAAGATGGTCCCTACCCCAAGCAGCTTGCAGTCGGACATGAGACAATAAGTGGAAAGAGACAGATGGGAGCAAAAGGAAACAGACAATATCTGGGCAACATGATATAGGCAGTGATCTCAACAAAGAAGTTGCCTAACCACTGTTAAGATTTTTCTATGCATCACTACAAATGAGAGGGTTTGTTTTTTTTCCCCTCAGTCCCCATGCTGAGGAGGAGGTGGTGAAGAGATCAGCCATGTGTGTCTGGGCTGAGATACAAGTGGAGTGGGGAGGCACCTGACGAGAAAGCCTCTGTAACTCTGAGAAGAGCTCCATCTAGCTGACAGTCCCACAGCTAATTATGGCGGAAGCAATACTGCTCTGCACCCATATCCTACCTAGCTTTGGTTCTCAAAAGCCCACTAGAGCCTTTGAGATCATTGCCATGTTACACATATGCGGTGCTGTCAGGGTTCCTTCCCCACTCTGAACTCTAGGGTACAGATGTGGGGACCTGCATGAAAAAAACCCCAAGCTTACTTTTACCAGCTTAGGTTAAAACTTCCCCAAGGTACACAGTATTTTACCCTTTGCCCTGGGACTTCCACTGCCACCACCAAACGTTTATCTGGGTTTATTGGGAAAACGTTGTTTGGAAATGTCTTTCCCCCCAAACTCCTCCCAACCCTTGCACCCCACTTCCTGGGGAAGGTTTGGTAAAAATCCTCACCAATTTGCATAGGTGACCACAGACCCAAACCCTTGGATCTTAGAACAATGAAAAAAGCATTCAGTTCTTGAAAAGAAACATTTTATTAGAAGAAACAGTAAAAAGAATCACCTCTGTAAAATCAGGATGGTAGATACCTTACAGGGTAATTAGATTCAAAACATAGAGAATCCCTCTAGGCAAAACCTTAAGTTACAAAAAAGACACGCAGACAGGAATATTCATTCTATTCAACACAACTTAATTTCTCAGCCATTTAAAGAAATCATAATCTAATGCATATCTATCTAGATTAATTACTAAATTCTAAGACTCCATTCCTGTTCTGTCCCCGGCAAAAGCATCACACAGACAGACCCTTTGTTTTTTCCTCCCCACAGCTTTTGAAAGTATCTTGTCTCCTCATTGGTCATTTTGGTCAGGTGCCAGCGAGGTTATCCTAGCTTCTTAACCCTTTACAGGTGAGAGGATTTTTCCTCTGGCCAGGAGGGATTTTAAAGGGGTTTACCCTTCCCTTTATATTTATGACAAGTGCCACTAAAGTTAAACCAGATCTTTTTTATAGCATTCCCCACACAATTCATTCTTGGGAGGGGGAATATCATTTGCCTTCTTGATTTCTGAAGCCATCAAAATTCCCCTAGAAGAGCTCCAGTGAGACAGCAGAACCCATCTATTATTCCACCCACGTCCTATTTCTCCAACTTCCTTTAAAAAACAGTATTTCTTTACCAGAAGATGAAAAAAAACTTTTCCATTCATTAATGTAGTGTATATTATGTACGTACTTTTAAAATATATGTATAACAATTTGCCTGAGGAATCAATTGGCTCCCAGAAAAGACGCTCTAATCTATCAAATAAAAAAAAAAAACCTTTCACAACCGTCCACAAGAGATTAAAAATATGAAAATCTGCAAGACCGTGTACTTAAATCACAGGCAGATTAGGAGGCATACTGGAAAAAAGTCAGGAAATTCAATGCAGAGAGGGTTAACCCACTGCCTTCAATTTACATCATTGTTGTATTCTTGTATCTAACCTAGAGGGAACTGATCCTTTCGAGCAAGGACGATTGAAACAAGGAATCTAGGCAATTCAAAATGCAATGTCTGTTTGGATGTTAGTAAACATTTTTAGACACCTTTTTACCTCAGTGGCACTTAAATGCTTGTTATTTTTGTCATAGCATTTCAGCTCTCCGAATGCCCAATGAGAGTAGCACCAGCAGGACAGACAGCCGACCATAACCAAATTCAGGCAAGGCTCAGGTGACATTTGTGGGTGGGAGGGAGAGGTTTTGCACAACTTGACAAGACCATAACCTCACTATAAATGGAGCTTTCCCTCACACTGACTGTTGAGACAGCATCTAACATGGAGCCTTTCTGGGTTCTTCCCTGCTCCTGGACTGCTAGATGGCTGTGGAAGCCAAAATGCCTTTCTTCAATTGCCCAGAAGTTGTAACCTTTCCTGTCAGGAACAGACCTGGATACAGTTACCCATGCATTGGTCTGGTCCAGGCTCAGTTACCATAATGTACTCTACCTGGAGTGACATTGAATACCCCGAAGAATCTCCAGTTCTTACAGTTTGAGGCAGCTCACATCACAAGCAATACGGGACTAGAGAACACATCACCCTGGTGCTACACACACTGTTGAATCCAACTGCCAATTTTAATCTTCACTGGAATATTCAGGGCACAACACATGAAGGAGCTTGCTTACCCCTCTCTCCATGACCAGGACCCACCATGACAGCTATGCTTCTGCAGGGCAAAAAGAGTTTAGTGTTCTCACAAACTCACAAGGTCAGGAGAATGGGCCTTTTGGGGGACAGCCCCAGATCAAAGGAGTCCCCCTATCTTGAGATATTAAATGGATTACAGATCTTACAACCTGTAGAATGCAATGCAAGAGTCACCTTTTCATCATCAATCTCCCATGAAACCTTCCCCGGAAGCTGGAGGAGAAGGAATACGAAGAAAAGCTTTTGCCACCTTTTTTCTGCTGCATTATGAAAAGGTCAAATCCACAGATTATGGTCACCTCCTAACATTGCACAGGGAAGAGAATTTCACTCAGTCATTCCCACCTCAAGCCCTGTAACATGTCAGTTTGGTTGTACGTAGGGACTGCGGAGATAGTTGCAGTATATAAACCCAAATATACTGATTAATAAAGAGTCCTTCCATTATGGAGTTGGAGGTCTGGGCTATTCTGTTGAGCTGCAGCAGGTGGGCCTTGCAGGTCAGCTGCTTGTTGGAGGAGAAGTCAGTGATGTGGGTTCTGGGTATATTCCTAGTGTAATCTGTTATTTACACCAGTTCTGGAATAGAAGTGGTCACAAACAAGCAGATAGTTCCCTTTCAGAAATCTCAGCTAACCACCAATGTCCGATTCCCGGAAAGCAACCCTGCCCCAAGAACTGCTTCTAGTTAGATTAAGGCAGAGGGCAAACTTTGCCATTTTCAACAGCTCCCTGCAATGAAACTTGCTCCCATTCTAAGACAACGCAAAAAAAAAAAAGCACCACACACCTTGTATAACAGCACCATCATACATTATGGGTGGGAGATTCATAAACGCCTAATGGATTTAGGACCAGGAGGCTCATTTACTTCCAGTGGGATTTGTGCACTGTTTTGAAAATCCTACCCTCCTATTTGTTTTTAAAGACAGACGTCTAGACTTTCATTTGGAATTTCCTACTTTTCCATTTTAAATCCCAGCCTTGTAACCGATAGGCAATGTTTTGGTCATTTATATCTAGCTTTTCCTGGTTATATTCAATTGCTTTTTATAACTCAGATTTTTTCGTTAGCCAATCCTGACATTAATATCAGCAGATATATGGGGGGGTTATAACAATTACATTTAGCAAAAGAGAAATAATATTCAACACAGGTCTAGAAATCAGTACAGCAAATTAAGATGACGAGCTAGATTCAGCACAGCAGTGGTCTTGACTTAGTTGACACCATGTGCCTGAATAAGGCAATCTGAAATCCTGTTGGAGCATTCAGAAAATTACTTTCTGGTTAAATTTTGATTAGAAAAGCCTTAAAGACCCTGCATAATCTTGCATTATAAATTGGCCTGCTTCCTCGAAGGCATTCAATGACAAACTGCTGCGAAATGTCAGAACAACCTTCTTTTACCCTGGCAACACTTTTTCAGTTTTGTTCACACTCTTCTATTTCCCACCAGTGCCATTCAATAGCCACTCTAACCCCTTGCATAGAAGAGCAAGAGAGCTGACCTTACTAGCCCCATGCATGTTTTCCCACCATGAGCAGCAAATTGTTTTTAAAAAGTTTGAGATGAATCATAGAATACCAGGGTGGGAAGGGACCTCAGGAGGTCATCTAGTCCAAACCCCTGCTTAAAGCAGGACCAATCCCCAATTTTTGCCCCAGATCCCAAATGGCCGCCTCAAGGATTGAACTCACAATCCTGGCTTTAGTAGACCAATGTTCAAACCACTGAGCTATCCCTCCCCCCACTAAGCAATCCTTATTGCTGCACCTCCAGGGCTGCTGTGTCTGGGGCTTCTGAAGAACTTTCTCCTGGCTCCTCTACATGTGTAGATGCAGATGGAGGTGACTAAGAGGAGAGAGAAAAAAAAACCTAATGCACTATTCACTGAACAGCACTCAAGTCTGAAGTGGCTCAGCCTGCATTCACCTGCAGAACTAGGTGGAGGGGGCTGGAGAGGTGGCAGCTCTGAAAGGTTTGCTGTCAGCTCCCAGGTGGGTCACCTTCAGCCCTCCATTGGTGGATGTGATCGTTCCCCTCTTTTCGATATTGGTGAGGCCTCACTCATCTGGAGTACTGTGTCCAGTTTTGGGCCCCACACTACAAGAAGGATGTGGAAAAATTGGAAAGAGTCCAGCAGAGGACAACGAAAATGATTAGGGGGCTGGAGGGGACTGGGATTGTTTAGTCTGCAGACGAGAAGAATGAGGCGGGATTTGATAGCTGTTTTCAACTACCTGAAAGGGGGTTCCAAAGAGGATGAATCTAGACTGTTCTCAGTGGTAGCAGATGACAGAACAAGGAGTAATGGTCTCAAGTTGCATTGGGGGAGGTTTAGGTTGGATATTAGGAAAAACGTTTTCACTGGGAGGGTGGTGAAACACTGGAATGCGTTACCTAGGGAGGTGGTGGAATCTCCTTCCTCAGAGGTTTTTAAGGTCAGACTTGACAAAGCCCTGGCTGGAATGGTTTAGTGGGGGATTGGTCCTGCTTTGAGTAGGGGGTTGGACTAGATGACCTCCTGAGGTCCCTTCCAACCCTGATATTCCATGATTCTACGTTCCTCTGATCGAACCTCCTTCCATTACAACTCTATCTCCACAAGTTGGTGGAAGAAACTTTGGTACCAGACCCAGCTGATTCTTTACCCCCAACTGTTCAGGATGCTGCTGCACCGCCATCACCACATTAACCCAAGAGAGCAAGAACCATTTGTGTGCCTGAACTTAAATGGTTTAGCTAGTAAATTGCTATTCCAGGGCAGAATAAGCCCTTGCAATTTAAGCGTCTGCTATAGTCCACCTGTGACTCTTAGGTTATATAGTGTTTATTGTTAGCCAGGTAAAATGATAATGTGTGTGTGTTTGGAAAGTTTTTTAAAGTAGGGTGGAGGAATGCAATGTCCTGTCACTTTAAATGTTTCAGCACTTGCCCTTCTCCACTGCAAAGCCTCACTTTATTGTTAGTTTCAGTTTTCAGTAAAGCTACTGCAGCACACATTTGTGTGTCCATTGGCTCCCTTTGTGTCTATCTCCTTCTCTGCTTGCTCCAGAAATATAACTCCCATGATCCGTGGTTTCTTGCTGGTTCTTAACCCTACCTGACTCTCACCTCCCCACCCCCATGGTTCCCAAATGCTGAGTCAGGAATCTGTTTCTGTTAGGCAGGATTCAGGACAGTGGAAGCCAGGGAGTTGATAACCCTCCTTCAAGACAGAAGGTGGAAAATGCTCTAAGTGGCTCTCTAGCTGGGTTCACGTGGGTGTTTGGGTTCAAGGGCAGAAATGCCAGAGTGTTATAAAACAAACAAACAACAAAAGTTTGGTATGTGTCCCTGTGAATTGAAACCACTGAATTCCACACAGCTTTAGTTAGAAATGCAGGGGGTGATCTCACATTGTAGGGCTGTACTTGTTACAAAATGCCAAGCACCTTCATCCAAAGAGTCAGCTTTCTGTAAGTTGTTCCTGTACACTGAGCAATCCAGGACCCAGACTCAAAGGTTCTTGTTTGGCTGTGAGCATGTGTCTGTAGTCGAGTCAAGTAAGAGTGTCTTATGGTGTCTGCACAGTACAGAACACTCAGAAAAGCACAGGTGATCATTCCAAGAGTGCAGAAGGAAATCAGATCAAATGTCAAAATAATGAAGGCCATTGTGAGTTGGGAAGGAGAAATCATGTCACGACAACCAAATCCATCCCGTATATTAAATGGGAAAACCTTAGAGATGTCAAGTCTTAATGACCAGCATTTCTGCTCCTTTCATGCTAGATACTATCTTTATAAGGCAATCTGATCTTACTCTGGGAATATGGGGAGACAGTTTTAGAATTCAGGCAAGAAAGTGTGCAAACTAGAGAGGGCAGGACCCTCAAAGCAAGAGAAGGGAACAGTGCCAATTTGTGAATAAGAATGCAGGGAAAGTTATCCTGTGATATATGATCCCATGAAGCAAACTCCCCTCGCTATCACAAAGACAGAGATAGACCCTGATGAATAAGGTGTAAGCCATGCATTACACATAAGAGCTTCTCTTCTCCAGATGGTAATAAGTTTTGCCTGCATAAAGGGGAGCTTTTAGTTGGGTGGAATATTTTGCAGTGCTTCTGAGCAGCACCCTGAGGCTTTCAATAACTATAGCTCCTAATCACAGGGGAAGGACCTGTGGAATGTGTAAATTGCATTTCACTTTGCTAGAAAACATTTGGCTCAGAGTTACAGGTGCTGAATAAAACTGACTGAAAGGGGTTTTAATCTAAGTTTCAGTACACAGACAGTCTCGGTCCATACCACAGCATTTTATAGATTTCTTCATACTTCAAATACATATGGAAAGCTTGTGTGTCAATTTGGAAAGGTAAGAGGAATTGAGTGTGAGGCATCTCCGGTTTCTTTATTTTATCTCCTATATTGCCATTTTTGCAATGGCTTCAAAGTCCACTAACATTTTGCAGACACTCAAAGGGGTTGTGTGTGTCATATTTTCTTATTATCATCCAGTCCTAGAATACCAAGATGAAGAAAAGCCCAACTAATGCCTTGCTTTTATCTTACAGTTCCGATTCCCTGCTCATCCAACAAATAATCCTCCATTAAGTAGGACTATGGTGGGGTTGTCAGTCTATGTGGCTCTGTCTATTTGCATATTTGTTTTGACATCATGTTGTTGTAACCATGTGACATTATTGTTGAAAAGGGAGAATGTTTTGTGGGGCAAGAAAATGTTTTGGGAGAGCAATGGGCATCTCGTGAGCATCCTGAGAGAATCTAGGAGGTCGTGGGAAGAGCAGGATGGATTGATCCCATTGGTCATTACTAACTCTTTCCCCATACCCTGCTTCCCCTTTCGGCCAGAGACTTGTACACTGATTTGTCTGAGTGTATCACTTGTCTCAGCTGCATGAATACCACAAAATCATTTTATCAGTTTCCAGCTACTTGGGCTCACTGAGGTGGGATTTCCAAAGGAGTTTATAGGAGTTAGGTGCTCTGCTTCCATTGTAACTTAATGGGATTTGGGCATCTAATTCCCATAGGCCCTTTGGAAAATCTCAGCCAGAATCCAAGCTGTGTTCATTCTTGCAGCAGCAACCAATGCCCAGAAGACCCTCAGACCATCTTGGTAGCTGGAGTCTTGGCTAGTAGGAGCTGCTTATGCAGAGAAATTTCATAGTGAAGTTGCTGGTTGGTGTAATGATGATTTTTATCTGAAAAGGATTGTTGGGTACTCAGCACTTCTCACAATCAGCTCACTCATTTAAGAGCCTAGCCATGGGCTTGAGAGAGACATTAGGCTCCTCATTTTAAAAGTCATGGCGAAAGCATAAGAGTAGAAGCAGTGAACAGTGCAGGGGTAGGCTTCTAGGGGTGGGAATCAATCAATCTCTGAAGGCTAATTTGGATTCTAGACACAAAAGCAAATGCCACTTCTAACCCAGCAATAGGGCCTCTTCCCTACCTATTCTTTCAGCTCCCATGCACCCACTCATTTTGCCTTAAAGGTCTTTGTGGGACCAGCGTCCTGACCCTCACTTCCTGGGACAAGGTGTTTCATCTTCAGGGGGCCACCAAGAGCCACTTGCCTTTCAAAATCCTGAAGAGACTTGTCAGAAAAGGAATACAGGCAGCAACCTGAAAATCCCCAGTGCACAGAGGACAGTAGGAGCTGGGAAACCATTCCATTCCTTCTGCCAGCACTGCTAACTAGGAAACCCTGGGAGCTCTTAGCAGCCATCCCCTACCTGAAATACATCATAATCCCTAGACAATGGCTGCCAGGGACCCCTTAGTTCTTGTGGTGAGGATTATAAGGTGTGTATGACCCTAAGCAGTGGAAGCAGGCAGTGAGGGAGGAAAAGATCAGCCTGCATCCTACTCCCTTAGGTTTGGGGGGCAGTGGCCTTTTCCTGGTAGTTAACCCCCAAAACTCTGTTTGGGGCTAGTGCTCAGACAGCACCCATAGAGAAGTGAAAATGGAGGAGGTCCTTCAGAAGACCTCTGAAGTATGCTGGGGCTTGCCAGTCCCAGCATAGGGTAGGTGGAGAGTGTAACCATGTAGTAATTACTCTAAAACTGCTACCATTGTGGTTGTCTACCAGCAGTTTGCAATGCTTGTGGGTTTTACGCAACCATAAACAAAGGCTTGTGCCGTCTTGTGCCTTAAGGCCGCTGTTAGTCGACTTACTTATGTTAATTTAGGGCAGGTCCACACTTAGAAAGCCGCAGCGGTATAGCTGCGCCACTGTAGCCCTTCAGTGACGAGGCTACTATACCAACAGGAGAGCTGCTTCCGTCAGCGTAGTTAACCCCCCTCCATGGGAGCCGGTAGCTAGGTTGACAGGAGAGGCCCTGCCGTCGACACAGTGCTGTCTACACCAAGGGTCAGATAGGGCAGCCTGGAAAGGTTGAGAACCACTGATCTGTATATACTGGGGCTTAGAGCACTCATCTGGTGGGAGGATACTGGATTCAAGTTCCTGCTCCAGAGTGGGGATTCAAACCTGGGGGCTGATTCGTCTGAATTTCTCTTTTTTTTATATCACAACAATTCACTGATAGACAAATCCAAGAAACGCACTGGCCAGCCTGAATCTGCTTTTGGGGGGGTAAGGGGACTAGAAGAGATTAAATCAACTCTAAAATGGAGCCCTGATTCTGAAGGGGCCCTCTAGGAAATACTATGCTAGAATAAATAATAATTTTCATGTTAATCAAGGATATAATATATTCTCCAAAGTATTTTATGTTGTATCTGTTAAGTTGCAAGCCACTGCACAGCTTCTAGTGTGACACTATGTCTTCCCATCCTTCCAGTTCTAATAGGAGATGCAGAGCATTTTCCCATCTAGAAGTTGCAGTCTCAGTTTTAGCACCGTTTAAGCAATGTAAACCTCTGCAAATCTCTCCGGTAATGCATTCCTTTGCTATCTATTAAATAAAACTCTCACCAAGTTAATTGCTTCCTCTGGTTAGCATTTCACTTTTATTATCTCTTTGTAACAGGAAACTTCTCATTTGAAAAAGCAAATAAAATAGAAAAACCCTGAGATCTGGATTATTTTTAATATTATCTATAGCAATACATACTTGCTGTCAATAATTGGGTAAAAAGGATCTAATTGTTTAGAGGTAATATGGACTCCCAACTTAATATCTCTTCTAGTAATAGAAATGGGAGCATTTCCAATTGACTTCAGTGGGCATTGGGTCTAGCCTTTAGGTCCAGGTTTTTCCATGGAAAAGTGTGTTTTAAAGTAAACAAATGTTTACAAAGTGTCTGTTTCCCATGGAAAATTATTTTTGTTTGTTTTTGTTGAAGAGGGCAAAACCAAAGTATTTCATCCAAAGAATGAAATATTGAAATTAAGAACGGCAGCCATGGTACCTCAGGGAAGTTGCAGGTCAGTTGCCTCATGACTCCATTCCTCTGTGTTGGCTGGGATCCCTCGGTGTATCACAGCTCCCATAATGCACTCTTGCCAGGGATTTCAGGATGCCCCCCTCTATTCTTTACAATAAGGGAGACCATGGTGCATCATGGGAAATGTATTTATTGGTTTACCAGCACAGAACCCCAGTGAAGTGAATAGCTGGGGGCTCAGTGACAGTGAATGCAAATGAAGTACGTTCAGACTAACAAGAGAAATGATTGCAGTTGGTAGTGACATGCTCCTATCTTGCAGGAGGAGTGATGTATTCAAGTTTGGTTTTTGCCAATGCCCTGTTTGGCTTCACAATTCTTTGTGATGAAAAAGTGTCAACAACAAAAGTGATGGGGTGCCAGGTTTCTGTGGAGGGGAGTTAACTTTGGGACTTCAATGGGTGACCTCCCTGAAAATGAGGGACATTAGAGAGGCATGAAACAAACCAATTAACATTGCTGATCCTGTCCCCTCCTTCTGGGAGTCCAATCAATTGTGTGTGTGACCAGAGAGCTCAGTTCTCCACATCATCTCCTTTAACACATAATCTTCATGATTCTGTCCTTCCCAGTTCTGGTTGCATTAGTGGTATTGTCAAACTCCAGTCCATTCAACCTTTGTCACTTCTCATTTTCCTTAAAAGAAACCCTTCCCACTTTACTGTTTGTGAGCATGGGGGAGAAGGCTGGCACTTGCTCAGAAACTTTTTATTGCCATTTTAGTCACACTGCAAAACCTCTCACTGTTTCCAATATTGCCAATCCAAGAATTCAAAATTCATGCAAAAGGCCCCCCAAAATGTCACAAGTTTGGTTTAAAAAATATTTTTAAATTAATCCCTATAGGGTTCTCTTTATTTACTTCTGGGTTGAGCTTTTCGGGTTTACTCAAATGTTTTCTTTGCAGCCATGAAGGTTAGAAACCGTCTTTTAAAAAGTGAAAGCTGAGATTCTTGCAAATTCACATGAATCCAGCACCTAGGGCTTTGAGGAAAAAGCACCAAATATCACAAGACTAGAGAACAAAGATTTGGCAAGAGTGCCTCAGCTTATGTCTTCACTACCCACCGGATCGGCTAAGTACGTAGTTATTCACGTAGCTGAAGTTGCGTAACTTAGATCGATTCCCCCCAGCCCCATAGTGTAGGCCAGGGCTCAGTGTTTATGTGGCTCCTAGTAGGGGTGGGGATACAATTCTGATCCACCCTCATTTCCTTTAAGTCTTCCTGATAAAAATAGGAGGGGGTGTTGGTTTTTGCACTTGCTTTGTGCTGGCTATTTACTTCATGAGGCATCTAAGTAGCTTACAGTCAGGGCTTCCAGGTACCAACGAGCTTCCCATCTTGAGTCACCTGACTCAACCCCTAAGTCCCTTTGTATAAATTTAGGCCAAGTAGACACCATTACCCAAAGAGCTCTGTCTTTTACTACTGGGATCTCTGTCTTCACAGCCTAATAACTGGAACTTTTACATCTCAAAACTCCCTTATCTCTAAGGGAAAGTTTTCAGTAATGCTTAAGCGGTTTAGGGTCATAAATCCCATTAGATTTCAGTGGAGCTTGTGCTCTAATATCTTACATGCTTTTAAAAATCTCCCCTTAAAGAGGGAAGCAGTTACATTAAATAGCCTGTAACAGGGTATACAGGCCCTTCAAGGCTTATTCAAGGGACCCTCACAGGGCTAGCCCCATGTCATTCCATGTCTGAGTGCAAGAATTCCTGTCTGGCAGGGAGTGAGGCAGTCACTGAGCAGGACAGAGGATCTCGGGGAAGCAATCTGAGATTTGTAATGAAGCCCATTCTGTTGGCCTTAGCTTTAGAGACTGCAGTCAAAATTCCATGATCAGGATGTGCTGAACTCCCCTATCTTCTCACCAGTGAGGAGACAAGCCGATCATCCGGTAGTCCTGAGAGGGCCTCTCTCCGAAGCCCTGGAGAGCAGAGCAGGCTGGGATAGGTGGCCCATCAAGCAACCACGTTTGTAATCGTGGATTTCAAGTCACAATCTGGCCTCTGCTGCTGACGCAGCATAACTGCATGCTGCTCCTTACCCTTGGCAGCTTGTAAGATAAAGGAGAGATGTTCAAAGGCACCTAACTGCCATTTGCGCTTAAGAGCTATTGCGATTCAAGGGGAGCTGGGCACTTAACTGCCAATGGTGCATCTGAAAAATCTCCCCCTAAACCTAGACCCCACTGAATGAAGCCTCCCCACATCCCAGTGGAGTATACTCTGCCCATCTTACAGTGATGTGAAGAGCTAGTCTCTATAGGGAGATTTACCTGCAGATCTATACTGATATCATAGCACTGTAGTTATACCAGTGCAAGTCTTACTCCAGAATGAGTGCCTTTTTCCGGTAGAGCGAACGTCCCTTTAGAAGTTGTGCAAGCTATATCAAAAAAGGGAGCTCATTCCAGAAGAGGGGTGTCCACACAGGGAGTTATGCTGGTAGAACTATAATTAGAATGATCCAGTTCTGCTGCTAAGTCTCCCCATGAAGACAAGTCCAAGGTGATTTGTGCAACATCACACAGAAAATCCATCCCAGAGCTGAGATTGGAATCCAGGTCACTGGACTCCGACTAAAAAGAAGAAAAAAAATCCCTATCAAAGAGAGATTGAGAATCTGTAAAACCCACAATCCAACAGAAAAACAAAAACAACCCCTTATGGACACAGGACTTTCAGGTTAATAGGGCACTGGAGATTGTGATTTATGACAGTTTAAAAAAAAAGGAACAGGATTTCCTTTCATTCTTTTCTAAAATGGTTAATTTTTTTGAATTTACCATCCTCGCTTTTTCAAGCCATTTACCATCCTCGCTTTTTCACATCAGCTTTTGCTGCGGAAACAGCTGAATTATGTAGAAAGTGCCATGCTAAAGAAGAACAGCTGCAGTAGACAAGATGAGAAACTCTGCTGTAGCCTGAAATACATATTGGTAATGAAAAGATAAATGATTATGAATGATCCTAGCGATAACTATTTTGCTTTGCTTCACAATAAAAGTTCCACGGTGAAAGTATTTAGCTGGGTAATAGAAAATGTATGTCAAGTCTCAAGGATATTGAATTCTTATAGCTTAAACAAATATGTATTCGTTGGGAACTAAGGTCATTCAGGGGAAAACCTTGATGGTAAAGAAACTTAATTTAATAGCTTTTTCTCCATTCAAGCCATGCACTCACATGTACTGTCATTAATCTAACTGGTGGCAATTCAGCTAATCCTATTTTAGACATACACATCTATTTTCCTCTACCTCCATTTCCAGAAGATGTTTTAAAACTATATTTCAGAAAAACCATCCCAATGTGAAGTTATACTGATCATTGTCATGAGAGCAAGGACAAAGGATTTCTGAAACAGAGTCCACGGTACAATTTTTAGACTATATCTGTGACACTTCTTTAGGCATTAGTACCACTTAAACCTATTTCGACCTCAGCTGTACATGCCAGCCTCCTATCTCCCATTCATTTGTGTTCGTTCATACCCCACTGAAACAAAGGCTGCTCCCAATTTCACTTCAAAAGTAGAGTTGCTGGAAGTTTTTTCATTGAAACTCCCCTCCCATTCCCACCAAAACGAAAAAAAAAATCATTTTAACCAAAATGTCTGTCATGGTTGAAACAGTCTAGGTTTGTCAAAACACCAGAAAACTGAAATTTAGTGGGTTTTTTTTTAATACAATTAGTGTTTTTTGTAGGGCTGTCAAGCGATTAAAAAATTAATTGTGCTGTTAATAGAATACCATGTATTTAAATATTTTTGAATGTTTTCCACATTTTCAAATATATTGATTTCATTTTCAACACAGAATACAAAGTGCACAGTGCTCACTTTATATTTTTTTTTATTATAAATATTTACACTGTAAAAATAAGAGGTTGAATTTTCTTTTTTGCTAGTTTGAGTTCTATGGTTTCTGCATCGGAGTGTTGCTCTGTTAAGACTACTGAAAGCATGCACCACACCATGTCCCTCTCAGATTTTGGAAGGCACTTTGGATTCTTAAGCCTTGGGTCCAGTGCTGTAGCTATATTTAGAAACCGCACATTGGTACCTTCATTGCATTTTGAATCTGCATTGAAAGTGTTCTTAAAATGAACAACATGCTCGGTTATCATCCGAGACGGCTATAACATGAAATATATAGCAGAATGCGGGCAAAACACAGAGCAGGAGACATAGAATTCTCACCAAAGGAGTTAATTAAGTTTGTGACTGAACGCATTATTTTTTCAAACGAGCATGATCAGCATGGAGGCCTGTCCTCTGGAATGGTGGCCAAAGCATGAAAGGGCATACGAATGTTTAGTATATCTGGCACGTAAACGCCTTGCAATGCCAGCTACAAAAGTGCCATGCGAATGCCTGTTCTCACTTTCAGGTGACATTGTAAATAAGAAGCGGGCAGCATTATCTCCCATAAATGTAAACAAACTTTTTGTGATTGGCTGAACAAGTAGTAAGACTGAGTGGACTTGTAGACTCTAAAGTTTTACATTGTTTTATTTTTGAGTGCAGTTGTGTAACAAAAAAAATCTACATTTGTAAGTTGCGCTTTCACGATAAAGAGATTGCACTACAGAACTTGCATGAGGTGAATTGAAAAATACTATTTCTTTTGTTTCTCATTTTTACGGTGCAAATATTTGTAATAAAATATATAAAGTGAGCACTGTACACTTTGTATTCTATGTTGTAACTGAAATGAATATATTTGAAAATGTAGCAAAACATCTAAAATATTATATACATTTCAATTGGTATTCTATTGTTTAACAGTGAGATTAAAACCACGATTAATCATGATTATTTTTTTAATCACAATTAGTTTTGAGTTAATCATGTGAGATAACTGCGATTAATCGACAGCCCTAGTTTAGGTAACATTCATTAATATTTTACTAAAGAAAATCCAGTCTGGAGTTTTAGGGTTGTTTGTTCTGTTTTTGTCATCAATAAACTGGACATATTCATGGGAAGTTTTTGAAACCTTTTTCCCTATATTTCCCAAGAAAACCAATTAGCATTTCACTGGCTCTAATCACAAGCCTGTGGCTTTAGAGCAATAAAAGGTACACCGCAGGTTACAATGCACAGTGCAGGAACATAGGCAGCAATCGCTGGCTAGGGCCTTTACAGTGAATTTTTTGGATGAATTGTTTTATTTATTGAAAAATGCAGTTTTGGTCAACCTGAAACTACTCCCAAGTTCGATATACTATGAGTTTCATGTGGGCACACATTTAAGGGACAGAGTGAGTATAGGCACGTATACACTTTACCCAGCACTTGCCTGAGATTTGGAGTGCCCAGGTTTGAGTCCCCACCTGAGAAGCCTTACCCAACCAGCTTGAGTTATAGTTTCATTTCCTAAAGTCAGAACTCAGAGTAGGGCTCTGGGTGGGGGCTCAAGCCATAGAGTTTTATTTCTTTTAGAAAAGGACAGCTGGACAGATTGAACCCAAGCTACTGCAGAACTGCCCCCCGGGCAGAGGGTTAATATAAGGTTAATATAATATAATCTCTTGGGAGCTGGGAATCTGTAGCATTCTTTATAAATCACCCAGTTCAATAAAGCTGTTGCTATGGGCTGCACATGGCTCCCTGAGTCCAGCTCATCTGGTGCCCACCCCCTCTTGCACCCTTTGGGCAGAATGACGGCTGGAACTTGCTAGGCAATGCAGGTGCACGCCTCCCTCAAACAGCAGTTTTCTGGCTCTAGATTTATGACCACACAGCTGAGTTGAACGGGCAACAACTGAAGTTCTATCGGTTATGAATAAGAATGACAGAGATACACGTATTGTGACTATCTTGATTTGCTTTCTTGGTGGCTGCACTGAAAAGGTCCTATCATGCTCGGGCTGCCAAGGTGACATAAGATGTTCCTGATATCATATGAGGAGGTGGAGTTTCCTCTCCCTGCACCACTGTGCATGAATGTGGCTCAGTGACAAAGCCAGTGACGGTAGCCCAGTGGTATTACCTAGGTAGGTATAAAGATGCAGTAGCACGTGACCAGGTAATTGCTTGGACTGGGATGTCTGCAGCAACTAGGCTCTGGGGTGAAACAAGGGACCGAAGTTTAAGATTATTTATGGATTTTAGCCACTAAATTAACCTCCTTCAGAGGCTGCATCTTTCTAATGACAGTCTGAGGTAACACAGCAGATACAATCACATGCATATATGGTCAATTAAAATAAGCCATTAGATCTAGACACATTCTAATCACATAATTAGCGGATCCCCTAATCCAACTAAGTTTACGCAACCAACTCACATAATTAAGAGATTTTTATCACTCAGACAGAACATTATCACAGGATAGTGGTCTTCTCTCACCAGATAAATACCAAGACCCAACCCAAACAGCCACTGTTATAGATCCAGAAGTGATCTAGAACTATATCTAAAAGTCTACACGTATACACAGACAGAGGTTTGTTTTCAAAGTGGGCGATATTAAACCTATGATAGTGTCTCAAATTTTTGATGTCAATGGGCCAAATTCCTCCTCTGGTAGACCCAAATAAGTCAGTGAGGTGACACAAGATAGTTTGTATTTGCTTGCAGCAAGTTGTTGGTTGGCTGCTATAAGCATATGATACCACTGTGACTCACCGTCTACTGCTTTACTCTCAGCCACATTTCCAGCGCTCGTACTCACAGCAAGTAGCACCTCACTATGCTAGAAGCTTCAAAAGCTGCTCCACATTTCGCTGACTGCAGCCAGAAGCTGTGTTGCCACAACCCAGTGTGCCCTACTCCTCCCTCCCAGCTGCCCGGGCATGCCTCATCTCAGTGCAAACGTGCACCCACAGAGTCCTCTGCTGTCCATGAAAGATCAGACCCATTCCAAGTCAGGGCAATAGTGGGATTCTCCAGTGTCCCTTGGATCAGTACTGCCAACCCCAAATGTTCAAAAATCCCAAATCGGGCCTCAAAATGCCATGAGTTTTTTTCCCCTACTACATTTTGGACTTTTTTAAAGGTTTATTTATTTATTATTTTGGGGAGTTGTGAGCCTATAGTGTACGCTTGGAGCATGTTTGCAGGCATTTCTCTAACCCATGAGTGCCAGCAGGTTATTCCCTGGTGGGTCAAGAAAATGCTGGCAACACAGAAATAGGCAGGTGGTGAAAGAGGAAGCCACACATGTAAAATTAACACTGATACAGCTACAAGTGTTTTCCACCCATTTTACTTCTGGGCCCAAATCCTGTTCTCTGTGCTCCGTGTATCTCACGTGCGATTAAGGGCTTTGTTCCTTTCAGGAACCCAATGTTCACATTTTTAAAGGGAGGCAGAACCCAGCCTGTGCCCAAATTCTCCCTGGCTCAGTACCTTCTTTTCCGAGGGTCTGTATTGTTCTCCAGTGCTCTGTTCTACCCTGCTGAGGGGCTCCACTTCATCCCTCCTAGCACGCTGGAGGAGACAGCAACACAAGCCTTGCAGAGTAAGCGGGGCCTGATTTATAGAGGCCGCAGACTCCTCCCACTCCCAGCGGCCTCTGCTAGGATTAGTGGTTAATTAGAGCCAGAAGGACCACACCGGAGTTCTAATTTCCACTCCCAAGAGCTGCTGTTCCTCAGGCTTAGTCAACACCTACAATTTAGACTGGCGTGTGTATGTCAGTCAGGGGTGTTATCAAACCACACCCCTGGCTGGCATGGCTATCCGACAAACAAACAGATACAGTGACAACATTCAGGGAGCTGGTGTTTCGACAGCAAAAGAAAAACTCCTTTTCTCCTCATAGGCTGTAGCTACACTGGGGGGGCTCTGCTGGCAGCGCTATGCTGAGATAGGCTCTGTGGGGCCAGGCAGAACTGCAGAGAACTTGGATTTGTAGTTGTCTTTGTCCATCCTAGTGACAATTCAGTCTGTAACAATGGGGGCTGGTAATTAATTTCTTTTAAAACCAAGCTGAACTTCTCCTATAATCACATGACTCCAGGAACCGGAGCGATAAGAAAACCACCAAACATCCTGTCTCACAATGATATCCCAAGGGTTGGCAAGGCCATTGTGTCATCTTTTACACCCATGCATAGTGGGTGCAGATCCACAGTTAAATGCTACTAGATGAGACTAGTATTGGTTTACATTCAACTGGCACGGGTGTAAATTGCTGCAGGAGGCGTGGAGCAATGGAAAAATCATTTTTAGAAGAAAGTACATTTCTCTTGTTGTGAATGGGTTAAGTATAGCAGGGACCAAAATAGATGGCAGCAATCCCAAGTCAATGCAAGTGGATGAAAATGGTTACCTCAGACAGCACCAAGGTTCCACAAGGAGGGACGGCAGAGAACTTGCCCAAGCATTTTTTCATTGCAATAAATAAGTAAGCTTTTCCTCTTCTCTCTTTGTTAAAAGTAGTCATATAATTTTTATTCTAGTAAGTTATGGAGGCTTATTTACATCCCCCCTGAAATTGAATCAAAGTGGGCTGTCACCTGGTGATAATACAATTTAAAGCTCCAGGGCTCTGTTCAACACAAAAGGAAATAAATGGGCCCCTGATAAATATGAACTGCTCGGAAAGATCCACAAAAGCCATGAATCCTCAGAGGGAAAAAGGAGGCCAGGCAAATATCATTTTTCAGCATTTCAAAGTCACTCATGAGTTTTAATCTTGCTGAGCACAAAAAAGGGAGTATGGCCTGGCAAGGGAGCTGGGGTGACGGAGTGGCATTCCGGGTCACTGCTTGAGTCCTGTCTATTCCCTTCATACCTGGTTACACAGTGGGGAGGGCTTTTAGTGAGGACAGCATGTGGGAATCACAGCAAGCAGTGGAAAGAGACAAAGGACAATGTTTTCTAAAGCACCTAAGGATATGTCTACACTGCAGTTTGACACCCGCAGCTGGCCCCTGCCAGCTGACTTGGGCTAAGGGTCTGTTTCATTGCTGTGTAGATGCTCAGGCTTGGGCTGCAGTCCAGGCTCTGAGACCCTCTCACCTTGCAGGGTTTTAGAGCCAGGGCTCCAGCCTGAACCTGAACATCTACACTGCAATTAAACAGCCCCTTAGCCCGAATCAGCTGGTAGGGCCAGCCATGGGTTTCTAACTGCAGTGTAGACATGCCCTAAATAACTTAGGTGGCTTGGCCCAGATCCTCAAAGATATTTATGTGCCTGACACCCACAGGAGTTAGACACAGCTTTGAGGATCTGGGCTTTGAAGTGCCATTGGTCACTAAAGTGCTTTTGATAATTTTATCCAAAAGCCAAAAAAAAAAAAAAAAAGACAAAGAACAGCTAATAAAAGCTGTTATTTCCGGGACTTTGGTTCAAGTTGAATGTGGAGCATTCAAAACTGAAAGGTTTTAGGCCCCAATCCTGCAAAGTACAACTGATAGGCAGATTCCTGCACCTACGCGGAGTCTTACTGACATCGTGCTGGCACAGGTGTCTGCCCACAGGGAGTACCATGTAGGATCAGGGCCTTACTCTGCTGTCTTTGAGAAGTAGGGACAGCTGGGCTTGGGAGGCTGAGGGGGCCATAAAGATCCGAGGAAACCATAGTCATAATTATCATAGAGGTCTTACAAGCTTGGGGGGAACCAGCCATGAAATGTAAACTGAACCCCCATATTACAGTTTAGTTCACATCCCTTTCCTTGGGGCCGGCTTTAACACTAGGAAGATGCAGAAACAAAAGCAAAACAACTCAGAGCAGATGGTAACAACCACCAGCCACCATGGTGGGGATCATCCAAACTACTTATTGGGGGCCTTCATGGCTGGATCCTTTGGCAGTAGCTTTCCCTAACTTACCAGAGATGAGGAGAGGGCTAGGAGCCCTCCTTGTTAGAGTCCAAATCCCACACGCTAGGAAAGAGCTGACTTGGGAAGTTTAGTCTAGGCTGAATCCCACTGGTGCGGTGGTGAATTGGAGCCTGTGTTTTACTGTGGCTTGCTATGCAGAGAGGAATATGGAGCAGAGCGAATTGCACAGATTCCATGCTGAGTTACAAGAGTTGGAACATGGTAAGTGAAGAGAATCAAGTCACAGTAAGATTTCCTTTCTTTAACTGTGCACTGGCTGACGGATGTTGTCAAGAAGAGCTCACAGATCTAAGTAGCTGACAGGTCTTTCCCAGCTGTTTCCCCAGCTGTCAGTAGATGGTAGAAGTCTCTCCAGGAGGAGAGATCTGTTACTATAAAACTGTTCTGACCCTGACTCTCCATAAGGGCCGAGCTGTCCCCAGATCTAGCAGAAAGTGGCTGCCACAAGGAGCCCATTCTGTCTCTGGCATCCTCAGCTGCTTGGTCTAGGTGGAGCTGGAGCAGCACGAAACCAGCAGGATCAGGTTTAGTGGAGCTCCACGCCTGGGAGGCAGGAGACTCCATGCCTCTACGTCTGTCTTCAGACTGACTATCAAATCAGTCCTGCCCTCGTCTTCTTTGGCTGTTTATTGCAGGACTGCGGCTGTCTCCTCCATCTCTTTTTAAGGGATTTTTCCCCTGAAGAACTTTGTTACTGGTTTTGGGTGGGATGTTCAAAAGCAGTCAATGTGGCCAAAATCTACTCCAATTAAAGTCAATGGGAATTGTTCCTAGGTTCATAGATATTAAGGCTAGATGGGATCTAATCTGACATCCTGAGTAACACAAGCCTGTAATGTTACCCAGTAATTCCTGCATCAAGCCCATAACTTCTGGCTGAGATGGAGCAGATCTCTGAGAAATCATCCAGTCTTGGTTTGAAGACTTCAGACGATAGAGAATTTGCCAAACTGAGGAAGAGAAGCCAGCCATCATGGGCTGAGTGAGGGCCATTCCCCTGTCTCCTGACATAGATCCCTCTACCTCTTGCCTTCAAAGCTAGCGCTCTGCTCCTTGAACCACTTTCCCATTCTCATTCCTCTTTCTACTGATCTCAACAGGAGCAGAGTTCAAGCAATGCTGCGCCCTTTTGATAATGAAGAATATGGGCCTGCCTTGCCCAGCATTGCTTTTTAATAAAGCCATGTGCTGAAATATTATTGCTGATGAAGTGGGTTTTAGCCCACGAAAGTTTATGTCCAAATAAATAGGTTAGTCTCTAAGGTGCCACAAGTACTCCTCGTTCTTATTTCATGTTCAGATTGTTTTGCAGCTTGCTCTACCTGGCAATGGATAGCTGTATTTTTCCCGAATGCTTATGCAGTGATCTTCACTTTTTCTTTCCAGTTGACTCTATCTTTGTATCTGGCCGAGTTCTTTATTCTCATGTGCTTCTTTTAGCCCCCAATAGGATGAGAATCCCTTTAGCAATTGACTTGTGATTCCTTCTCAAGAGTTGTACAAAAATCTGTTAGCCTGGGCAGACTGGCATTAATGCTGCTTGCACAGTTCTGATACTGATCTTATCTGCCTAGCTTAATCAGTGAGTAAAGGGACTGTAAACTTCAGATTTCAGTGAGTGGAGAACTATTTCTATAGTATTTGTTTTTCTTATCTTTCCCTTATCTAGCAGAGCATCTGCCATTTCAAGGATTATTTGATGATGATGATGATGATGATTTTGCTGCAACTCAACATGTGGCAAACCTTGAAAAAGAAGCTGAAGTTTCATCTGAGAAAGTTGAAGCAGTGTGTGAAATACAGACACGCTCTCAGCCCCATTCTACATTTCAATAAAACCGGGCTAAGAGGTTTGGTGCAAACCACGTATCAAGCTGCTGAAATCTGTTGACTGCAGGGCAGGCTTTTTGCAGACTCTTTCCTATAGATTTGTCATACTTTGGCATACCATGTGCTTCAGAGATGGTGCACGAGCCCCACTGCCAAAGAGTCTCTTATAATAATATAACCAATTTGGTTCATCCCAAAGTATCACAGAAGGGTTCGTGACTGACTGCAGTCTATGCATGCACTGAAAAGACCATCAAATGGGTTACAATCTATCAAAGAGGTATACATCTGTGCATCCAGCAGTGCATGGATAATGGGGCTTAGCAGCCAAATGTCCAGGTGAATGGAGGAAACTAGAAGACGGGGGCGAGGGGGAATAGCATTTGATTGTTTGTGGGGTTTCTTTACAAAATTACATTGCACAGAGGCCACTGAAAGCCATCAGGTGGGCACTACTTTCAGGCACTTTTAAGTGTTGTTGCTGTTGTCAGTAGGCACTCAGTAGAAGACTGGCTGGGACCAGAAGATATCAGGGTTGGTCAAGATGAAAGGCTTTGATCCAAGAATCTGTTCCATTAAACTCTGTTCCATTCGGAACCTGGACTTTTCCCTGCATTCTGCTCTGCAAGCACATCTGTCTCATTTAAAATCGCCCGTTCAGCTTAACCCTCTCCATTTCTAGTAACATTATAGCTGGAGCTGTCACTGTCAACTTTTTTGTGTAGCCTAACAGTGATGCCTGTTTGTACAATTGGTCTGGAATAGCTAGTACAAACTACATCTCTAACTAAAGAGGGGCAGGCTACGCCGTACTTGGAGAGTGTGCATATTCTGTAGTAACTATTTATATTCTTATTCCTATTATGAGAGCACCTGGAGGTCCTCAGTGATATCAGGCCCCCCTTTAAGCCAGGGACTGTATGACCACCTAGTGAGAGAAGGTCCCTACCCCAAAGATCTTACAACCTTAAGAGACAAGACAAAGGATGGAGGGAAAAACAGCTATAGAGGCAAAATGACATGCCCCAGGTCACTGAGCAGATCTGTGCCAGAGTTGGGAAGAGAAGCCCATGTCCTATGTAACAAGCCATCTGTCCCTTCTAATTTTACCTGAATTTTTGCAGTGAGAAGAGACACTACAGCTGTAGATTTAGATTAGAGATGAGCCCTTACATGTGATGTTCAGACAGCCCAGAGTTTGGGGGGTTACAGAGGTGAGATTTTGGTTCAGGGTCTGTGCAGCACCTTTCATGTATAAGATCAGAAGCAAGAGGAAAAGCAATAGTAATAGTTAGGACTAAATGCAAACTTTTCAGTTCACAGGTAATTTGAATAACCCTGTTTGTATTCCTTTTTTCTCACCTTCCTTCACACACTCCACTTGTCACTGTGAAAGCTGGAACCAGTCAATTGGATTTGCCCATATTTGTGTTTCCTCCATTTTTATTAGTAGCCACACATCATTTCTAATTTCATCACAGGACAATGGTTTGGTCACAAAGTTCATTACAAAATGGCATGCTAATGGAGTGTGCTACAGAAATACATTCAAATGCTGAGATCCTAAATACTGAAATACTGGCTCCAGGCCAAAAATAAATAGGAGAGCCATTGCTAGGCCTGCATTAGAAGTGACCTGAGGAGGAGAGGAGAGAGAGGAGACGGTTGGATGCAGAAGCTGCAGGATGCACATTGTCTTTTAGTGGGTATCTGAAGGATGCTAATTAACGTATAATGCAGGGGAGGAGAGAGAAGGTGATACAGACAATTCAAGATTTGCAGACATCTGCCAAACAAAAGGTCCTGGAGGGTGGACTGCCAGAAGAGGAGGGTGATCCATGGAAGAATGTGACCACAAGGGCAAGGCAGAAGAAGAGATCAGTTAGTGGTGGTGAAATCAAGCTGCGGAACAGGCTTTCTGCACTGAGGAGCAAGGAGGAGAAACAGGCAGAAGATGCGGTGGCAAAGAAGGAAAGCCAGTCCCACCAGAAGAGAGACAGATCTGTCACGTATAGCCAGAGGCCAGAGTCTATAGGAAAAAAAGGGGATGATATACAGGGGAATGAGAGAAAGAACATAAACCAGATTCACAGCAATACCAGGAGGAGACAGGTCTATGTGATTGGGGGCTCCATACTCAGAAGAATTGACAAGACTGTCACTAGACCTGATCCAGGGTGTGCTGTCTGCCGGGAGCAAGGATGCAAGATGTGGACATGAGGCTGAAGACCATTGTGATGGGCGTGGGGAAAAATCCTGTGTTCTGCTGCATGTTGGGAAGAATGACATTGCTAGATTCCCCATGGAATGGATCAAGGATGACTATGCTTGGCTGGGTAAGATGCTTAAAGTGGAAGCTCAGGTGATTTTCAGCAGCATACTTTCAGTCCCTGGAGAAAGAGGGTGAAGGCATGACAAGATAATGAAGGTAAGCATCGGGCTCATGGATTGGTGCTATGAGGAAGGTTTTTGGATGATCAACCATTGGGAGACATTTACGGAAAGAAGACTCTTCTTGACTGATGGACTCCACTTGAGTACCTAGGGCAGGGGTCTCAAACTCAAATGACCACGAGGGCCACATGAGGACTAGTGCATTGGCCCGAGGGACGCATCACTGACACCCCTCCCTTGCTGCCCCCGGCCCCGCCTCTTCCCACCCCTTCCCTGCCCCCATTCCAACCCCTTCCCCGAAGTCCCCACCCCAACTCCGCCCTCTCCCTGCCCCCAGGGGGGCAAGAGGGGTGCAGAGTGTGGCAGGGGCTCAGGGCAGGGAGTTGGGGTGACGGGTGTGGCAGAGGGTCGGGGTGCAGGGTGTGGCGGGGGCTCAGGGCAGGGAGCTAGGGTGTGGCAGGGGGTCGGGGCGCAGGGTGCCGCAGGGGGCTCAGGGCAAGGAGTTGGAGTGTGGGGTGCAGGAGGCATGAGGGGTGCGGCAGGGGATCAGGGTGCATGGTGTGGTAGGGGGCTCAGGGCAGGGGGTTTGGGTGCAGGAGGGGTGCGGGTTGTAGCAGGGGGCTCAGGGCAGAGAGTTGGGTGCAGGAGCGGTGTGGGATGCGGCAGGGGGCTCAGGACAGGGGGTCGGGTGCAGAAGCGGTGGGATGCAGCAGGAGGCTCATGGTAGGGGGTTGGGGTGCAGGAGGGGTGCAGGGTGCAGAATGGGGCTCAAGGCAGGGGGTTGGGTGGAGGAGGTGTGTGGGATGTGGCAGGGGCCTCAGGGCAGGGAGTTAGGGTGTGGGGTGCAGGAGGGGTGCAGGGTGCAGCAGGGGGCTCAAGGCAGGGAGTTGGGGTGTGGCAGGGTGTCTGGGTGCAGGGTGCGGCAGGGGGCTCAGGGCAGGGAATTAGGGTGTGGCAGGGGGTCGGGGTGCAGGGTGCGGCGGGGGCTCAGGGCAGGGGGTTGGGGTGCAGGAGAGGTGCAGGGTGCGGCAGGGTGCGGCAGGGGGTTCAAGTGTGGCAGGGGATCAGGGTGCAGGGTGCAGCAGGGGGCTTAGGGCAGGGAGTTGGGGTATGGGCTGCAGAAAGGGTGAGGGTGCGGCAGGGGCTCAGGTTGCAGGATGCGGCAGGGAGCTCAGGGCAGAGGGCTGGGGTGCAGGAGGGGTGCAGGGTGCAGCAGGAGGCTCATGGCATGGGGTTGGGTGCAGGAGGGGTGCGGTCTCCGGCCCAGCACCTCTTACCTTGGCACTTGGGAGCTTGGTGGTCCGCAGGAAATAGCCCCGTGGGCAGTGTGTTTGAGACCCCTGACCTAGGGTATTAATCTTCTAGGATCAAGGTTGACACGACTGATAAGGGCTTTAAACTGGGAAATGAGGGAAGAAGGTTGGGAGAAACGTGAAATCTCCACACCTCGCTTCAATGCACAGGAGCAGGAAAATCAGCTAAATGAAGATACAGTGAGAGATAATGCAACACCACAAGGTAGAAACCTGAATGAGGTATGGCCCCAAAACTAAACAAACACTTTGCCTTCTTTTTCAATTATGATGATAACATGGAACATGGCCATGAAGGCCATGGCTGAGATGGAAATTACCACATCTGAGGAGGAAGAAAAATGTAAAGAGCTTAATGTGCTCAATCAGGGGCCTGGATAATTTCCATCCCAGAATACTGAAAGAAAACTGGCACGTGATGAGATTGCTACTCTCCTAGAAAGGATTTTAAATAAATCTATTTAGGGGTAATACCATCTGACTGGAGAATAGGTAATGTGCCTATGATTATGAAAGGGAAAAAAGTGATCCAGGCAATAACAGACATGAGTAGTTTGCAAGGTTTTAGAATAAATTGTGAAGGAACAAATAATTAAGTTCAGAGAGGCAAATGGTAAAGGGGCTGTAATGCAACATGGGTTTACCAAAGGTAGATCATGCCAGACTAACCTGATCTCCTTCTCTGAGAAAATAATGGATTATTTTTAGGTAAGGGAAGTAATTGGACTTCAGTAAAGCCTTTGACATGGTACCACATGGGAAATTATTAGTTAAATTAGAGAAGATGGGGATCAGTACAAGCATTGTAAGATGGATAAGCAATTAGCTAAAGGGGAGAAGGCAACAGGTTGTGCTGAAAGATGAACCATCGGACTGAAGGGAGGTTACTAGTGGAGTTCCTCAAGATGGAGATCCTCAAGATCAGTCTTGAGTCCAATCTTATTCAATATTTTTATTAAGGACCTTGGAACCAAAAGTGGGAGTGCGCTAATGAAATTTGCTGATGATGCAAAGTTGAGAGGCATTGTCAATACAGAGGAGGACCAGAATATGGTACAGGAAGATCTGGATGACCTTGCAGACTGGAGTGACCGAAATGGGATGAAATTCAATAGTACAAAGTGCAAGGTCATGCACTTAGGGTCTAATAAGAATTTCTGCTACAAGCTGGGGGGCTCATTAGTGTAGGGAATGGGGCATGGGCAGTCATGCCTAATGGTTAGAGTCAGAAACCTTGAACTGAAGCTGGGGTCAGAGTCAGATGCCAAACCGGAGGTCAGGGCCGGAGTCAGTTTCAGACAAGGGCATAGGAACAGGGACCTGGAGTGAGGCAGGGAAGCAGGCACTTGGAACAGACAGGCATCTGGGACAGGAACCAAGAACAGCCTGGGAGGTAGGACACAGGAGTCAGGCAAATAGGCAGGTTCTGTAAGAATTCCTCTAGTTGTGAGACAACTCCCTGTGCCTCCTTCTGGTTTAAGTAAAGCTAGACATTTCCCTCAGTCTGGAGTTTTGTGGGCAGGCCTCTTTGTGAGCTAGAGCTTCTCTGGCCCCATTATCCAGCATTCAGGTGAGCAGTGAATTGAGCAATACCTGGAGACCAGGGTCCAAGGCCTGTGATCCCTCCCAATCAGTTGGCAGTGATGGAGGAGGAGAGAGACCTGGGTGTGTGGGTCAGTCACAGGATGACTATGAGCCACCAATGCAACATGCTGTGAAAAAGGCTGACGTGACTCTAGGAAGTACTAAGGGATGCGTGTCCAGTAGAGAGGGAAGTATTAATGTCATTGTAGAAGGTTTTGGTAAAAAACTCATTTTGTGTACAATTCCGGTCAGATTAATTTAAACTGGAACCAATTCAGAGAAGAGCTACTAGGAAGAGCAGGGGAATGGAGGGCTTATTTTATGAGAGGAGACTGGAAGAGGTTGGCTTGTTCAATCTTGCAAAGAAGAAGGCTGAGAGGGGATCTGATTGCTTTCTATCAATACTTCTGGGGGTTAAATACCAGGGAGGGTGAAGAGCTAGTTGAGCAAAAGGACAAGGTTGGCACAGGAACAAATGGGGATAAACTGGCCAAGAACAAACGGAGGCTGGAAACTAGAAGAAAGTTTCTCACCATCAGTAGGGTGAGGTTCTGGAACAGCCTCGCAGTGGGAGATGTGGGAGAAACCAATGTAGTTAGTTTTAAGAGAGGGCTAGACAAATGTATGAGGGGCAGGGCTCAGCAGCCCTGGGCTCACTTCCAGTTTATATCTTAGGTTCCCAAAGTTTATGCTTTCGTGGTTTCAGCTGGCCACCAGCAAAGGAAAGGAAGGGATTCCTCACACTCTATTCTGGAAGGGTTTTATCTGCTCCCTCTGCAGCATCAGGGATGGCCACAGCTGGAGATGGGAGATTGGATGGGGAGGGCCAGGAGTCTGCAGTGGCACTGAGCATTCTGTCTCTCAGGTGCTGGGCTGGCTGGTTCTTCTTCACATGCTGAGGGGCTGACTGATCACCATATGTGGAGCTGGGAAGATTTTTTTCCCCAGATCAGACGAGCAGTGACCTTGGGAAGTGTTCACCTTCCTCTGCAACATGTGGAGGCGGTTCACTTGCCAGGATTATCTGGGTAATAATATCACTTAATCAGTTCCCAGTCTGTGCACTCACTTCCTCCTGTTCTCTGCCTGTGACACATCATAGTCTAGCCTCCTGCAGGCTGTGGTACATTGGTCTCATGCCGGTGTGAGGTTTAGTGTGCAGATGCTGGGGGCCTGTGGTAAACAGGAGGCCAGAATATTGGGCCCTTCTGACTTTAAACACGATGACTCTCTTTCTAAAGTTGTAGTAAAGTAGGTAAAAAAGGGTTTGAAGGGAAAATGCCACCTGGTACATGTAATTAAGCAGGTATACTGGCTAGAACTCCATGAATGAGATCAGCCAGTCAGCGATACATGTACAAAAGCAGCTTCAAACGTTGCAAACACTCCTTTTGGGGAGCCCCAAACCTCAGATTTACACGCAGACACAGCATTTGCATGACAGTCAGATTGTTAAAACATCTAACTCTCCAATGTTCAGGTGCCCCAAACAAACTTGCATTTACAAAATTCCATGTATGAAACTGCAGTTGGAAATTTATATGCTGGGCTATGTCCACTTGAAAATGTGACTATTTCCAAATGCACAGGCAGAGTTTACCTGTCACTGTCAGAAATATGGGAATGATCAGTGACAGGACCCATGGGATCTGGGAAAACAGGGGAGCCACATCATCAACTGGCCATGGCAGGCATTTTTAAACATGGAGGATGAAAAATGAGAATTTCCTGGAGACAAGCAACCAAAAGGCATGTTACTAACACCATACTCATGTTACACACTGGCCATGTGTGTCTTTGTCCTCCGCTACTGGTTGAACTTTTTGATTGCTGAATAGATTATGCTGACACCTGGATGAGGTGCTGACTAGCTTTTTGTCCCTGAGCAATTGGTTTGGGTGGCTTTTCTATCCTTGGAACAGGTCACAGCAATGTTCTACAGTAGAATCTTGTAACTTTACATACAATTTTGATACACATATTTGACCAGGGCAATAATGTTCAGCAGCTTATGAGTTTTCAAATGATTCCTCACAAGACATGAGGTGTTTTGTACAAAATTTATCTTAGTTTGCAAAAAAGGATGAAGATAGGGTACAAACTGTCACAGAGGCTCTTCAGGCTAATGGATCTGGTCTATTAGTAGTGAGAGTAGAAATGTATGATTTAAATGCAGAGGTTCCCAAGTCAGACTTCACAGGCGCTTGCCATGAGTGTTGTTATAAGCGGTAGCCTGTATGGATTCTGGGTCTTACACTAAAAATGATTTGTAAGACAATACCATTTCATTGTCCCAATGAGAAGGGGACATTCCCATTTTGCTCCAAAGAAAGTCTACACATGATTTACAAGGTCTGATTTAATCCTTTCATAGAATCATAGAATATCAGGGTTGGAAGAGACCTCAGGAGGTCATCTAGTTCAGCCCCCTGCTCAAAGCAGGACCAATCCCCAACTAAATAATCCCAGCAAGGGCTTTGTCAAGCCTGACCTTAAAAATATCTAAGGAAGGAAATTCCACCACCTCCCTAGGTAACCCATTCCAGTGTTTCACCACCCTCCTAGTGAAAAAGTTTTTCCTAATATCCAACCTAAACCTCCCCCACTGCAACTTCAGACCATTACTCCTTGTTCTGTCATCAGCTACCACTGAGAACAGTCTAGATCCATCCTCTTTAGAACCCCCTTTCAGGTAGTTGAAAACAGCTATCAAATTCCCCCTCATTCTTCTCTTCCACAGACTAAACAATCCCAGTTCCCTCAGCCTCTCCTCATAAGTCATGTGTTCCAGTCCCCTAATCATTTTTGTTGCCCTCCGCTGGATGCGTTCCAATTTTTCCACATCCTTCTTGAAGTGTGGGGCCCAAAACTGGTCACAGTACTCCAGATGAGGCCTCACCAATGTCGAATAGAGGGGAATGATCACGTCCCTCGATCTGCTGGCAATGCCCCTACTTATACATCCCAAAATGCCATTGGCCTTCTTGGCAACAAGGGCAAACTGTTGACTCATATCCAGCTTCTCATCCACTGTGACCCATAGGTCCTTTTCTGCAGAACTGCTGCCTAGCCATTCGGTCCCAAGTCTGTAGCAGTGCATAAGATTCTTCCATCCTAAGTGCAGGACTCTGCACTTGTCCTTGTTGAACCTCATCAGATTTCTTTTGGCCCAATCCTCTAATTTGTCTAGGGCCCTCTGTATCCTATCCCTACCCTCCAGCATATCTACCGCTCTTCCCAGTTTAGTGTCATCTGCAAACTTGCTGAGGGTGCAATCCACACCATCCTCCAGATCATTTATGAAGATATTGAACAAAACCGGCCCAGGGACCGACCCTTGGGGCACTCCGCTTGATACCGGCTGCCAACTAGACATGGAGCCATTGATCACTACCCGTTGATCCCGACAATCTAGCCAACTTTCTATCCACCTTATAGTCCATTCATCCAGCCCATACTTGTCTAACTTGCTGGCAAGAATACTGTGGGAGACCATGTAATATAATATTATATTATATTCCTGGGATAATATAATATTAATAATATAAACTCAAACAATAACAACAGATCATAAATCTCAGCATAAACTTCCTCCTTGAGATTGGCTGCTCTGTCTCCCTGTCTCTGACACTACTTCCCTCCCATCAGAGGGTCACGCTAACCTCTTACATCCTAGTGGAGTTAACAAGCTGTGGTTGCCATAGTAATTAGGAGCTTTAGGCAGGGTCCCAAGGCTTGCTAATGGGGTGAGAGCTCCGGGCACCCAGTTACATCTCTTTAAACTTTTTAACTATTTATTAAGTAAAATAAGATTAGTGGAATTTCAGAAATGCTCAGCACTAGTCTAACTCTGCTCCCATTAAAGTCAATGGGAGTTTTCATGGAGACTTTAATGGGAGTGGAACTGGGCCAGCTTTGAGCAATTGTGCAAATCTCACCTTTGACATTATAATACGATGATTCCAAATTGTATCGACCCGATTCTTGCCCTGTATAATATAAGCTTATGCAATGCACATTTTTATAATAATGTTATGAGCTGGGTGAAACATTGTTTTGGGTTGGGTTAAATCCTCATTGAGATTGATAGGTGTGAACTCACACTTCAGTTAACATACCAGTAAATATAAGAATCGCCTAAGACAAAAGATATGTGTGAAACTGCCCAGGAACTATTGGGTTGAATATTATTTTGCCTAGGTGTGCATGGGCATATGAGCGAACACGCAGATATTGAGGTCACAGATGAGAACAGAGAGAGGCAAAGGAAAAGAGGGAGGAAAAGCCAAGCAAGAACCCGTAACCACAGTTTGACCCTGAAAAATCTAGGGAGAGCTTTTCTGTTTGGTATTGACTAAAGATGGTTGGAGGAAGCTGGTAAGCTAAGAACCTTGGTTCCTTCTGCATTCCAAGACACAGGACTTTGTACATTCTTTGTCAATAAATAGAAACTTCCTCAAAGGAATAACTGCTTATCACCAATTTCTACTTCCAGCTCAAACACCTCCAACCTGCTCAGGTCAAAAGGGGCAACAACAACAAATATAATACTAAGGGCTTGTCAAGTTTCTTTCCCCACTCTGAACTCTTGGGTACAGGTGTGCGGACCTGCCTGAAAACCTACTAAGTTTATTTTTACCAGCTTAGGTTAAAACTTCCCCAAGGTACAAACTATTTCCCTTTTGCCCTTGGACTTTATTGCTGCCACCACCAAGCATCTAACAAATATATAACAGGGAAAGAGCCCGCCTGGAAACGTCTTTCCCCTCAAAATCCTCCCCAAACCCTACACCCCCTTTCCTGGGGAAGGCTTGATAAAAATCCTCACCAATTTGCATAGGTGAACACAGACCCAAACCCTTGGATCTTAAGAACAATGAAAAAGCAATCAGGTTCTTAAAAGAAGAATTTTAATAGAAGAAGAGGTAAAAGAATCACCTCTGTAAAATCAGGATGGTAAATACCTTACAGGGTAATCAGATTCAAAACATAGAGAATCCCTTTAGGCAAAACCTTAAGTTACAAAAAGACACACAAACAGGAATATCCATTCCATTCAGCACAGCTTATTTTCTCAGCCATTTAAACAAACAGAATCTAATGCATATCTAGCTAGATTACTTACTAAGTTCTAAGACTCCTTTCCTTTCTGTTCCCGGCAAAAGCATCACACAGACAGAGAGAGCCTTTGTTTCTCCCCCTCTCCAGCTTTTGAAAGTATCTTGTCTCCTCATTGGTCATTTTGGTCAGGTGCCAGCAAGGTTATCCTAGCTTCTTAACCCGTTACAGGTGAAAGGGTTTTTCCTCTGGCCAGGAGGGATTTTAAAGGTGTTTATCCTTCCCTTTATATTTATGACAGGGCTTCTCTCCACAGTTAGTACGCAGCAAGCAAGCAAGCAAACCTACCGCACACTAGCTGGCTGTGTGGCCCCTGCTACCATGCACTAGAAGTTCTGTAATGTGCTGTAGCAGGGTCCACATGGCAAGCTAGTATACTTTAGATTCACGCCTTGGCTTGCTGTGCATGAACTTGCCATGTAGACAAGCCCTAATCCTTTGTATTTACTGCATATAGTCCAGGAGCTTCTGTGCACCTGCCCATGTATTGACCATTATTAGAAACTAGCTAACAACTGGACAGAGATAGGAGAGGCACAGGGATAGAGCCACAAAGACACTCAATGTTACAATGCCTAACGTTTAGGCGCTCTGCCACCCAGATGAATCCCCAGCCCCGAGTTAGGCCCTCAGACTCCCCATACAGTTCATGGGGAAAGCTAGGTGACTAAGAAAGTGATTCACAAAACCCAACATGCTAAGGAGGGAGGTGGCTAAGCTAGCCAGTAGGAAATGCCGAGAAGATCCATGTGGCCTAAATCCTGCAACTCAAAGGTAATTAGGTGCCTAACTCTAATCCCAGAGGGAAGCACCTATCTCCACTTGGGATTCACAGCCATGAATCCTCTCCTGGAGTTAGGTGCCTAAGCCAGGTCAGCCACTGCTCACAAGAAACCACACATAGAGAGCCCCACCCCATTACAGCCAATTGCTTGGAGGTTAGCACACTCACCTGGGATCGGGGAGATCCTTTTCCAAATCCTTGCTCTGCCTGAATCAGAGCTGGGCCTTGATGTTCAGTCTCCCACCTGCCAGGTGCTCTGAGTACATGTACTGGATTGGGCCCCACAGACAAGATACTTTGTGAATCCCAGGTGTGAGCGAGGGAACTGAGCAGTTCATTAGCATCAGGACCCAGGCAGTTTTGTACATGTCCATTGGCAGAAACTTAGCAACATAGCAGATCCCAGCAGAGAGCTGACTTGTAGTGCTTTTAGTTACCACCTGTGTTCAGAAGCAGCTGAGCAGGGTTTCGAGGATCTCTGTTTATGGCTGTGTGTATATCAGGTTTTTTGGTGCACTGGTAATTGCAAAAAAAAAAAAAAATCAAAGAGAAGATCATTGTGGGTCCAAGAAAATGGTTTGTTTTGATTTGATTTTTGAGCATTTTTAAAATATTTTAAATAAAATGGAAGGAAATTTCAAAACAACACGTCATTTTGAACTGAAAAATCAAAATGTTGCATTGAAAAATCTTGAAAGAAAACAGTTTGTTTTTTTCTTAGGTTTTTTTTTTGTCTGTAACTATTCGACAATCAACCCCAATTCATGAAATGTTTTGGTGTCACCAAATCTGTATTTTTCGCCAAAAAAAGTTTTGTCTCAACAACTTCTCCCACTGTATCTCAATCCTAAATGTTGGCCTTAAGTACCTAAAATCATAGAATCACAGAATATCAGGGTTGGAAGGGACCTCAGGAGGTCATCTAGTCCAACCCCTTGCTCAAAACAGGACCTAATCCCCAACTAAATCATCCCAGCAAGGGCTTTGTCAAGCCTGACCTTAAAAACCTCAAAGGAAGGAGATTCCACCACCTCCCTAGGTAACCCATTCCAGTGCTTCACCACCCTCCCGGTGAAAAAGTTTTTTCTAATATCCAACCTAGATCTCCCCCACTGCAACTTGAGACCATTACTCCTTGTTCTGTCAAAATGACAATTGGATGCCAAAATACTTTTGTGGGAATAGCTGAGTGTCTGTCTCATAGTCCCAAAGAGCTTGAATAAATGCTCCAGTTTAGATTAATTGAAATTGCTCAATTTATTATTGAAACAGCATTTCTCAAAATGCCAAAGAGCTTTACAAAGTTAATGGAAAGTACAGTATGGAAAACAAGGGAAAGGAAAATAATGGGTTTTCTAATGGAAATCATAGTGCTGAATATTATGGAGACCATTAATGTGTTTTATTCTCTCTCTCTCTCTCTCTCTCACAGACACACACACACGTTCCCGAAATGAAACAAAGCACTGCAATATCACATCATCCCCAGCTTCTCAGAAGTAACACCTAATATTCTCATGTTCCTCAACTGAATCCCCAATCAAGCAAAACACTTAAGCAGGTGCTTAAAATTAAGCACCTGCTTAAGTGTATCGCTATATCAGGACTTAAATGAAAAGCAGCAGCAGGAAGAGAAAAATCACTTGCCCAGCATCCCCACAGTTAACTCACTGAACACTCATATAGCATTACTAGGAGTATGTCTACACAGCACACTAAGCCCAGGCTCTGGCTCAGGTTTGAGTCCTAACTCCCCTTCCGTCCACACAAACCAGTTGGACTCAGGTCAGCAAGCACTGAGGTTCTAGGACCCTGCTAGGGGTGCATCAGAGCCCAAGTCCCACTGTGACTTTGGTCAAAGCCCTGTCATTTTGCAGTGCGGATGCAGCTCAAGCCTCAGACCCATGTCAGATGGTCTGTGTATGGACACATTTGCACAGCTGTGAGACTTGGGTCCAGCAACTTTAAAACCAGATGCTTAAGCATGGGCATGGAAACACTGAGTCCATCCACCTGGGCCCCACAGAGTCAAGCTAAGTGTGCAATGTGCACATACCCTTGGAGTTCCCAGAGAGGCAGCCTGGTATCTTGACTGTGATGTTGAGTTTTTCTACAAGGAACTGTAAAGTCTGATATGTCCTTGTAAACATTCTGGCAAAACATTTTCCTTTTCTGCAAGGAGAACTTCATGCACTGGTGCTCAGAAAATAGAGACGTTCAGGAGAAATAAGTCAAACGTCAAGGGTTTGTACAGATTATTTCTCCAGAATGCAGCTCCTCGGAAATTAAACCCAGAATTTTTAAAGCAAAAGGCGTATCATTCTTTGCCTGTGTTGGGCTGGATCCTGCCTGGGTACCTAGGCAGGTGCCCAGTGGAGAACTTTGGGCTTAGTTAAATTGCTAGCTCGTTGGGGCAGGGACTTTTTCTTCTCAGTTTGTGCAGCACCTAGCACAATTGGGTCCTGGGCCATGCCTGGGGTTTCTAGGTGCTCCTGCAATACAAATAGTAAATAAGAACAACTAGGGCTGGTTATAATTTTTCTGTCAAAACTATTTTTCATGGAAAATTGGGGTTTCGAGAAAATGAAATTTTTTTTGCTAGAAAAGGTCAAATTTCCTTTCTGGGGCAAATTTTGACTTTTCATCGAAAAACCAAAATCCGGAAAACCATCACACTAGCCCAATATGTAAACCCCATTGCTTTGCCGATAGAATGGTAGCAATGGGAAATTGCCCAGGACTGTAAGAGGAAAAAATGGAAGCTCCCAGAACTCCTGCAGAAATGGTGTTGCGAATGAGATAGGAATGATACACAAAATGCTGTGCTACTCAGACATTGTATATCACAGCATAGAAAGCCCAGGAACCAAAGGCTATGGGAAATAAAGTCTGATGAGTAATTTACCAAACACAAAAGGAAATGGATATTTTCCTTCCCCTATCAGACAATGAAAACCTTACCCATGCTTCACACTATCTCCATCACCGTGGGATCTGCAGTCCCTGGATTCTAAAGCCCAGAGTGCTCACAGAGAACACCACAAGGCCAAGGAATGTACAACTTGATCCAAAGCCTGGGGAAATCAATGGAAAGATTTCCAGCAGGCTTTAGATCATTCCCTAAGGGCATGTTTAGTAGGCCTCTTTGTGGAAAGGAAGTTGACAAGCTGAGGAATTTGCTTAGTCATTGATCACAGAGCCCCACCAGATCCCACCAGGGAGGGGAAGTGTGTGGGGGAGGGGCGGGGGGGGGCAATGAGTAGTGCAGGACCTGTACTGCGCCCTCTCAATCATATGTGGCAGGAGCCTCTTCTCCTGCAGAGCATCCTATAAAAGGTCCTCTCTGGAAGGCCGGGGTAGGAGCGGTGGCAGGTGGAGCAATAGAGGGCTGATAGTCTGAGCCAGAGAGTGCTCACCTGCCACTCCCCCATCCCTCCAGAGAAAGAGACGAGGGGTGCATAGCTTTGATGGAGGTAGATGCCTACATGTGTGGCAGTCACACCTCCCGACTGCAGTGTAGACATACCCATAGTGAGAGACAGCATCTACCCTGAAGAGCTCACTGTCTTGACCGAGGCACAGAGACTTGTCCAAGGCCACACAGGGTCAGGATTAGAACTCAGCTCCCCACACCCCAGCCAACACCCAATACGCTAGATCATGCTGCCTGTCCAATGTACAGCACTGATAACAATAACAGCAACTACACAGCAGATTTAAGGAAGCCAATGAAGGGAGAAATATTCATTGCATTTGTGAATACATGTTAGAGCCGGGGAGTAAATCTGAGCTTGTACTTTGTAAGCACTGGCTCAGAGGCAATGGCAATTCTGATTTCTTATAAATAGCTAGAGCTCGGGTTTTCTCCGAAATATATCAAAGGCTGTTAAATGAGGTACTAGAACACTTACTGCTAGCGACCAAACAAACAAACGGCATCATTACAGTGCATATAAAAGCTTCCTGTGGGACAGGTTGCACATAACAATTCAGCTAGATCATTAGGAGTTGATGATTTAAGAGGCAAAGGGACATGACTCTGAATTGGCAATGGAAAGAAATAAAGCGAGTTTGGAGGAATTATTTAATGACTGGTAAACCAGAGAGAGAGAGAGAGAGAGAGATTTCATTTCACAGTGAGATATTGCTCATCATAGAGAAGCCGCAATTTAACAAACACAAGTTATTTTTCCTCTCCAACTAAATCTGATCCTATCAGTGACATTTGTGCTTTCCAATCCTCAAGATAAACAAGCAAGAACAAGAGTCAATGCAATCCAATAACTCAGAGGGCTAAGCTTCCAGAACGTTAGGCTAAGGGGTGTGATGCCAGGCACAAGGTAGGTGAGTGTAACTTTCTACACATATCTTCGGCAAGGTAACATTAACTGCTTGTAATACATATGTGTGAAGCAACTGTAGAGTAGCTCTGATGTTGGGCTGATAAACAGATGAGAGATGAACAAGGGGAAAAAAGTGTCTGAATAACAGAGATACAATCATAATGAGAGAGACAACATGGTCTAACAGACAGTGAACATTGGTGTTCTCCTGACCTCTGATCTGAAATTATTGTGTGGCCTTAAGTGAGGAAGGGCCTGATGCATAAATCACAGGGTAGAATTTTCTGGATGTTGTGCCATGCAGGAGATCAAGCTAAATGATCATAATAATGGACCCTTCTGGTCTGAAAAATCTAGGATCACTTAACTTTTCTGCCTCGGTTTCCGCACCCTTTACGTAGAGATCATTGTATCCACTGTGCAGAAGTGATATGATAATTGATTACTTAAAGGGCGGAACAGTATAAGTGCCAAGTACTGAATTACATTCATTAACTCTATGTTTAGATAAGAGACACTTTTAAAGAATGGGAATTTCAAATGTGCTCAGCATTGGCCTAAGTCTGCTCCTCTTGAATGGTGACACTTCAAGCCAACGCTGAGCCTTTCCCTGCTCTGATTGATCACCCATGCTTGAGCATTCTGGAAGATATGTAAAATAGTCAAACACATAACCAGAAATTAAAAGATAATTCTCTCTGCCAACCTTGTTCATCCCACATTCGTTCGGCTACCTACACATTCAACTTGAATTTTCCGTGCTACCTGTTTGTGCTCGCAAGAACGTATCTCTGCATTTGGAAAGTAAATCAAGATGTAAATTCACAGAAATTTGTGTCCAAGTGAAATATAAGCAAATATTTTGCAAAGACCAGTAACGTCATAAGTATTCATAGCCCTTAGTTTAGTGTCAAAATAACACCAGTCCTAAGGCTCTAGTCACCGAGAGATTGGATGTGAGTTTCTTTGTAGCCCATCAAAGTTACAGCATTGACAACTCTAAGTGTAAAGGCTTATTTTCCTACATCGGCCCTTACTTATGTGTGTGTGTGTGTTCTGGTTTTATTCTGTACTTGTCTTTCCTAGAGTTTCCCTTCCAATTTGTCAGCACAAAACAACAACTCAGCTATCATATCATCATTTTTATTTTCCACACAGCATTAAGGTGCTACTTACAGTCACTTGAAACAAATGAACTTAAACTATAAGAAGTGCCAGGCGGTGGCTTTTCAGTGATAACAGGAACATTTGTAAGTGCCTACCTAAAATATTGCCTTTCTTCAAGAAGTAAGATCCACAGTCCTACCATGGAATTTTGGTGGAGCTCAGATTCGTCAATCAGTGATTCAGAAATATGTCCCTGCAGCTGAATCTCCTACCAGTCAAGACTTCCACAGTCATAATGAAAAGTGTGTTCTTATAATAAAATAGATTAGTTTGTAAGTAAAACATTAATAATTTTAACTAGTAATCTGTTCACTGAAGAGCATGAGAATGAGAGCTGGTCAGAAAACAGAATTTCCATCCTGTGGAAAATTCCAATATTTTGGCATTTGTTATGATTCCAAAATGGGACAAAAAGTTGCAATGTCAACAAAACTGGCAGACCAAAAAGTTCTGACAAATTTCAATTTGGAAATGTCAAAACAAAAACAATTGAGCTTTTTGCTCAGAACAAAATGTATTGTTTTGAAACGTTGATTTGAAATTAAATTTTTGCTTAGAGATGTTGATCCTATGATTGACATTTCAAAATAATGACATTTGATATTTTGAAATGTCAATTCAAAACATTGTGTTTTGAATTTTCTGATTGAAAAATCAGAAAATTACATCAAAATCGACATTTTTCAATGAAAACCCATATTGGGGGTGGTGGGAATTTTTGGTCAGAAAATGTCAACCAGTTGTTCTCCTTGATATCAAAATGGGATCTCTTCGCTTGGCTGGCATTATCAGATCTATGATCCTTACTTCTCAAAGAAAGGATTGTTTTTGTCCAGGCTTGCATTACTATGACTTATCATGTATTTTTCATTCATTATGTATTTTTATTACAGTAGCCCCCAGAGGTCCCAGTCTGAACATAAGAACATAACAACGGCCATACTGGGTCAGACCAAAGGTCCATCAAGCCCAGTATCCTGTCCTCTGACAGTGGCCAATGGCAGGTGCCCCAAAGGAAATGAACAGACAGGTTATCATCAAGTGATCCATGCCCTGTCACCCAATCCCAGCTTCTGGCAAACAAAGGAACACCATTCCTGCCCATCCTGGCTAATAGCCATGGATGGACCTAAGTTCCATGAATCTATCTAGCTCTCTTTTGAACCTCGTTACAGTATTGGCCTTCACAACACCCTCTGGCAAGGAGTTCCAGAGATTGACAGTGCATTGGGTGAAAAAATACTTTCTTGTGTTTGTTTTAAACCTGCTACCTATTAATTTCACTTGGTGGCCCCTTGTTCTTGTACTGTGAGAAAGAATAAACACTTCCTTATTTACTTTCTCTATACCACTCATGATTTTATAGACCACTATCATATCCCCCCTTAGTTGCCTCTTTTCCAAGCTGAAAAGTCCTAGTCTTATTAATCTCTCCTCATACGGAAACCGTTCTATACCCCTAATAATTTTTGTTGCCCTTTTCTGATCCTTTTCCAATTCCAATATATCTTTTTTGAGATGGGGCGACCACATCTTCACGCAGTATTCAAGGTGTGGGCGTACCATGGATTTATACAGAGGCAATATGATACTTTCTGTCTTATTATCTATCCCTTTCTTGATGATTCCCAACATTCTGTTCACTTTTTTGACTGCCGCTGCACATTGAGTGGATGTTTTCAGAGAACTATCCACAATGACTCCGAGATCTCTTTCTTGAGTGGTAACAGCAAATTTAGACCCCATCATTTTATATGTATAGTTAGGATTATGTTTTCCAATGTGCATTACTTTTCATTTATCAACGTTAAATTTCATCTGCCATTTTGTTGCCCAGTCACCCAGTTTTGTGAGATCCTTTTGTAGCTCTTCGCAGTCTGCCTGGGACTTAACTATCTTGAATAGTTTTGTATCATCTGCAAATTTTGCCACCTCACTGTTTTCTCCTTTTCCAAGACCATTTATAAATATGTTGAATAATACTGGGCCTAGTACAGATCCCTGTGGGACACCCCTATTTATCTCTCTCCGTTCTGAAAACTGACCATTTATTCCTACCCTTTGTTTCCTATCTTTTAACCAGTTACCAATCCATGAGAGGACCTTCCCTCTTATCCCATGACTGCTTATTTTGCTTAAGAGTCTTTGGTGAGGGACCTTGTCAAAGGCTTTCTGAAAATCTAAATACAGTATATCCACTGGATCTCCTTTGTCCGCATGCTTGTTAACCCCCTCAAAGAATTCTAGTAGATTGGTGAGGCATGATTTCCCTTTACAAAAACCATGTTGACTATTTCCCAACAAATTATGTTCATCTATGATTCTGACAATTTTGTTCTTTATGATAGTTTCAAACAATTTGCCCAGTACTGAAGTGAGGCTTACTGGCCTGTAGTTGCCAGGGTCACCTCTGGAGCCCTTTTTAAAAATTGGCGTCACATTAGCTATCCTCCAGTCATTTGGTACAGAAGCTGATTTAAATGACAGGTTACAGATGACAGTTAGTAGTCCTGCAATTTCACATTTGAGAGAAATCTGGATCAGCCTATTGTGCTGGATGCTGCACAAACACAAAATAGATAATAGTCATCATCAAAAAGAGTCTACAATTCTTTTTTCTAATTGTTCAGCATAGGACGATGCACAGATCCTACACAGTGATCCTACCTATTCATTGCTAATAGAGAGGGAATATAATTTAGCCTAATACATAAAGGTGGTTTTCTGGTTACCTGGACCGCTACCTTATATAATTTCTTCCTCCTGAAAACAGCATTAGATGAGGTTTGCACATTATCTTTGCAGACACCTAAAGGTTTCTTCTTATAAGGGTGTTTCTCTCCCCACCCAAGAGACCACTGCTTCTCTTGGAAAGCCACTCCATTACTCTGTGACTCAATTTTTCCATCTGCAAAATGGGGATAATGATGCTGACCTCCTTTGCAAAGTGCTTTGAAATCTACTGATGAAAACTGTGATAGAAGAGCTGTGTGTTGTTATTTATTAATTATTTTTATTATTTATTATTAATTATTATTATTATTATTATTATTGTAGCCTCTTAGGGCGTGCAAATGGAGAAAGTGAGCTCTTTGCCTTGTGTGCCATCTATATACACCAACTGATCCACCTAGCTATTGAAAACTGAAGAATTTTTCGGGAGGTGATCAAGAACAAATAATAAGCCTGGGCTATGATTTTCCACAGCAGGTGTCTGTAGCTAGGCAGCTAACCCCATACTTAGGTACCTAAATAAATGGCCTGATTTTCAGAGGTGAAGAGCATCTACATCTCACATTGATTTCTGCCCCTTCCTGTGGTGGCCCAGGTTGTGTGTGGGTATCTTCCCTAGGGCCATTAAACCAGCAGAGTTTACCATCCATGCACTTGACTCAGGAGGAGCTGCCTGGTTCATCATGCCTTTGGCTTTCCCCACTTATTACTCAACCCCCCTCACTGTATCTCCTCTCCTCTCCTCTCCTTCCTTTGATCACCACCTGCTGCCCTGGAAACAGCTCACAGCTGGCAGGCTTCACTGTGACATCAGAGGTAACTCAGCCTATCATCATATCATACAAGCAGGATTGTTTAGGACCTCTGTGTACATGCATTCATTAGGTAAATAGTCCCCAGCTGGGAAAAGTCAGTGCTGACCTGCTATATCCTACTGAGTTCCTTCTCCACATGTCTCTGAGATTCTCTAGGATTGGTAGTCTTTTCCATTGACTTCAATGGGGCGTGGATCAGGGCCTCAGTTCTTTGTCTCTGCTTGGCATTCTATGGTCAACAACCAAGCCCTGTCCAAGTGATGTGGTCTGCAAATATGGCTGGGTTGGAAAAATTGTTTCTGTTGATTCCACATTGGAGGAGGCAGCTGGATTTGTGTCTCCTCCTGACTAAATATCTACTTTAACTACCACAGGGAGAGACATTCCTATTATCATGCCAGGCCAGGAACTTTTTGTTGTGGATTATGATTTTTCCAGCCAAATGAGAATAGAGCCACAACTTACAGAAGGAGGGGAACTGCCTCTCCTTTTGATCCTCTGGAGGGGGTGACTGGCTGGTGAGTTGTCTCTTGGTTTGTTCTCCCAGACAGAGATTTGATCTGATGAGCTGCATGATTGGCAGAATTAACTCTGATGTAACAATCCTAACCAGGAACCACAATGTCACAATCCCACCAGCCAACCAACCATGAAATCACCATCCCAATCAATCAACCATAAATCACAATTTCACAACGCCAATGGCCAACCAATCATGAACCGCAATAAAGAAAAGGAGGAGGGCTGGGAGGATAGGAGAAGGAATGGAAGATGTAGGGGTTGGATAGCACTGATCCTGCCAGTCCTGGGATAGACTATCACCAAGTATATTTTTTAATTCACATTTATCTGAGCATGGCAGTGGGTTTAAGCCAAAGCTGCTGATTTTCACCACGTGCAGTTTTCAGAAACTAATAGCCTCGTGTTCTATAGTTTGGAAAAACTGAGCTGAAAAAAATGAAATATTATTATAAAATTCCCCCAGTGTGATTCCTGCAGCCATCCCGTTTGTAACTTTGATAACAAATTGATCGCTTTTAACTGCTAGGAAAGTTCAGTCATCACGGAAGCAAGGTTCTCTTAACTATTATTACATATTGATGCAGAGACACTGGAGATTTTTAATAACTGTACAAAAAGATGGGTTTGGAATATTTTGAGACAAGTACAGCAACACAGACCAGCTTTAAAGGGACTGTGTCAACCTGATTTTTTAAAATTATTAATTATTTGGACTACAGGAGTACCTTAGAGACCCCAGTCTAAATCAGGAACCCATTATACTGGGCGCTACACAGATACATAATGAGAGACAGCCCCTGGCCCACAAAGCTTACAACCTAACTTGGTAAGTTGCACAAAGGGTGGGAGGCAGAAAGGAGATGCAGTGATTTGTACAAGTCCTAAAAGTAGGTTGGTGGCAGAGCCAAATTCCTGTCTTCCTTATACTAGGACTGTGAATTCTTTGGGGCAAGAGCCAATTGCATTTGTACAGCACCTAGCGCCATGGGGTCATGGTCCATGACCAGGATGATTCAGTAATATAAATAACAATAAAAGAGCATACTTCATCTTTTAAAAATTGACAGATTTAACACAAAATAATAAACTTCTGACAGAACTATCTTTTAAATAGCAAGATTGTTTTTCTTTCTCAAACATTCTTCCGTTATTTAAAACAGGTCTGTCTGCTGTCCTGCGGATGTTCAATATCTCCAGCAGGGGATTGTCAATCCATCAAAGTTCTATTTGGACTCTTTGGGGCTGGGATGATCTTTTTGCTATATTTTTCCCACCATGCCTCCCCCGTGGGACTGGAACTTCCAGGTGCTCCTGTCATGCAAACAATGAACACCACTTTCAAATGTGCTAAAGTCCCTCGGGAGCGTAACTCCTGTTTTCAAAATGACTCAGGCACTTCGGAGCACAAGTCTCATTGAAAGTCACCAGGCGAGATTCGGTGCTGCTCAGGACACTGCAGAACTCACAGCCCAGGGAGAGAGGGGCTAACAAAGGTAGCTTTTAGCAGCTTTTGTGCCCTCCCAATCCTGGGCCACTCTAGGTAATAAAAATAGTCCTGGGACCCTGTCTACTCTACTGCCCTATGGGCTTCAATGCTGCCCAGAAGCTCTGCAGCACCACCTGCTGTGGCCAAGTCTATGTAAAGACCCTCTTGCCCCCAGCACACTCCCAACACCAGGGCTTGTGAAGGCAGGGCTGTCTTCCTCAGTGCCTGCATCGGGGGCAATTTCCCATAGCTGGATATGGGGATCTGAGGGTCCCTTTTCCCCAGCATAGATGGGCCAGTGCAGGGGTGAGTATCTCACCCAATTACTGCAGGGCCTGGGGCCCTGATAGCCCTGTAGAAACCAGGCCATAAGCCACAATGAACCGAATGCAGTGGGGTTCTGCTCAGCTGTGTTTTATCTTCCTCCTGTTTCCGCTGAAACGCACAAGCATGCTGACTTGAGATGACATGAGAGACACGTTTCATGCCTGTGTCTGGACGAGTGGCATCTCCTCTCCATTTTAAACCAGCACGACTGCTTTTCAGCTGAGGTCCCAGGAAAAGGAATATCCAGGACTGCCCACGTGCAGTGCTAATTGCTGCCATGGCGTCGTTTTCTTTTGGTGATAGTGATTTCAATAGGATGTCTGGCACCATCATCCCCAGTTATAAATTCATGATCCCCTCAGTTCGACTCCTCCTTTCCAAAGTTCATGAATCATAACCAGCCTGCTCTGCTAGCATTAAGAAATGCAGTGCTGCTAGTAACAACACAAGGAATAACTCCAGTGGTACGGCAGGTGACATCTCCTAAAATAATGGACATGCAACAAGGCCTCACAAATTCCCCTATTCAGTTTCATCATCAGCTTCTCACACTCATCAGTCTTTTAATTGTATTAAACAGCTGGCAGGGCAGTCCCTTCTGCATTTGTAGTGGAATCCTTTAACTACTCAAATATCTCACTGATTCTGGTACTCCAGTAAGATGGTTTTCTTCAGTGGAATTATCCCTAAGCTCTGAAACAACCAACAACCTTGGTAATATAAATAAACACCACGAGACAACCCTGTGCCAAACTGTTTTGGGACTGAGTAAGGGATCACATAGATTAACACCCTTTTAGTGGCTTAATGGGAAAGCAGAATCAGAAAATCCCCACTCAGCGAAGACTAACTGGCTGAGGTCCAGGTTATTCGGCTGATTGCTGCAGGAGATTCAGTGAGAGGAGAATCACAGCTCACAAGCACAAAAGACTTAGGTGCCAGAAACTCCACTTTAGGTACTTAAGTCCTAAATGTTGGTTCCGCTGAAATTCACAAAATGCCCACTCAGCTGCCACCTAATGCTGTAGGAATTTAAAATCATGCAGCACCTAAACATTTGCTGTGAATGTTCCTTAGGGACTTAGATTTCTGAGACTAGGCGTATGCACAGTGCCTCGTTGCACGGTATCCGGACACCTAAAACCCAGTGCGATCCTCAGACCAGATGGAGATAGGCTTTTCCTCACCTATCTTGCCTGTAGGGCCTGATCTGGTAGGCATTTTCAGAGTGTGCTTTCTGAATCTGAGTCCGTTCAAAACACAGCTGGAGGAGAAGGTAGAGGTGCTAAGTCAAATGCCTCACAGAAGTCAAAACACTATTCATTTATCAACAAAACTTGTAATCTCATAAAAAATGATATCAGGTTAGACACCATCTGTTTTCCATGAACTCATGTTGATTGGCACTAAATATATTACCCTTCTTTAATTCTTTATCAATCAAGTCCCATATCAGCCACTCCATTATCTTTCCCAGAATCAATGTCAGACGGACACACCTATAATTACCCAGGTCATCTTGATTACCCATTTTAAATAATGGCACAACATTAGCTTTCTTCCAGTCTTGTGGAACTTGCCCAGTGTTTCAGATTTATTTAAAATCAACATTAATGGTCCAGTAAGCTCCTCAGCCAGCTCTTTTAAAACTCTTGGTTGCAAGTTATCCAGACCTGCTGATTTAAAAATGTCTACTTGTAGCTGCTGTTTAACATCCTCCTGAAATATTAGTGGAATGGAAAGAGTATTATCATCATCATTATATGGTGAGACTACATTACCTGTTTTTTTGCAAATACAGAATACAAATATTTATTGAATATTTCTTCCTTTTCTGTGTGATGATTGATAATTCTACCATTTCTATTTAGTAATGGACCAATACCATTGTTAGGGTTTATTTTCCCAATGTACTATAAAATACATCTTATTGTCCTCAAGTCTGCTGGCCATATATTTCTCTTTGTGTCCCTTTTCTTCCCTTATCAACATTCTACAATTTGTAGCTTCTGATTTACATTCATTACTATCAACTTCCCCTTTCTTACATTTGTCACATATTATTTTATTTATTATTTATTTTTAATTATTATTATTATTATTTAGTATTTATATCTACCTTCACTTCCCCTCTAAACCTGATCAGCTTTTTAACCAATATAGCTTCCTTCTTTGATCCTGGGTTTTGCAGCATCTAGTAAAATGCTCTTAAACACTTCCCAATTATCATTCATACATTTATGATTGAACGCTTCCTTCCAATGGGTAGGGCTCATAATTGCTTTCGGCTTTGTGAAATTTGGCCTTTTAAGCACCAAGTGCCTCAATTTTATTCTGTTTGCACATTATAAATGTGATTAAGTCATGATCACTTGTACCTGAGCTACCAAAAATGTTTAGTTCTGTGATCAGTTCTTTTTTCCTGTCAAAATGAGGTCTACTGTAGTATTCCCCTGTGTTTCGTTGCAACCCTTTCTGAGTTAGGAAATTGTAATCTATAATACTTAGAAGTTCTTATGATGTTTTAGTACTGGGAGCATGAGACCTCCAGCATTTGTCACTCAAACTGAAGTCTCACATAGCTCTTTTCCCCCTACGCTTTGTACATAAATGCATCAGGAGCCAGTCTTCCTATTCCCCAATGCGATTTAATGGCCTGTAGCACCACCAACTCATACTCTTTTTTGTGCATTGTCTGTAAAGAGACTAGTACATAAGCACTCAAGAACATTTTTTTCTGAGTTATCCATCACTTGGAAACAAGCAATGCCATTTTTGACATGGAGTGCCACTCCCACTCCATTTTTTCCAATGTGATCCTTCCTAATTAGGTTATAACCATTGCAGAAAAGGACCTAGGGGTTACAGTGGACAAGAAGCTGGATATGAGTCAACAGTGTGCCCTTGTTGCCAAGAAGGCCAATGGCATTTTGGGATGTATAAGTAGGGGCATTGCCAGCAGATCGAGGGACGTGATCGTTCCCCTCTATTCAACATTGGTGAGGCCTCATCTGGAGTACTGTGTCCAGTTTGGGGCCCCGCACTACAAGAAGAATGTGGAAAAATTGGAAAACATCCAGCGGAGGGCAACAAAAATGATTAGGGAACTGGAAAACATGACTTATGAGGAGAGGCTGAGGGAACTGGGATTGTTTAGTCTGTGGAAGAGAAGAATGAGGGGGGATTTGATAGCTGCTTTCAACTACCTGAAAGGGGGTTTCCAAAGAGGATGGATCTAGACTGTTCTCAGTGTTAGCAGATGACAGAACGAGGAGTAATGGTCTCAAGTTGCAGTGGGGGAGATTTAGGAAAAACTTTTTCACTAGGAGGGTGGTGAAACACTGGAATGCGTTACCTAGGGAGGTGGTGGAATCTCTTTCCTTAGAAGTTTTTAAGCCCTGGCTGGGATGATTTAGTTGGGGATTGGTCCTGCTTTGAGAAGGGGGTTGGACTAGATGACCTCCTGAAGTCCCTTCCAACCCTGATATTCTATGATTCTATTTTAACATTCCAGTTGTGCAAATCATTCCACCAGGTTTCATTAATACAAACTAGATCAAATTTATGCTCATAAATGAGCAATTCTAATTCCTACTAAATTAATTCTTTGCATCAGTCTTCATGACTGAGGATGTGAGGGAGATTCCCAAACCTGTGCCATTCTATTTAGGTGACAAATCTGAGGAACTGTCCCAAATTAAGGTGTCATTAGAGGTGGTTTTGGAACAAAGTGATAAACTAAACAGTAATAAGTCATCAGGACCAGATGGCATTCGCTCAAGCGTTCTGAAGGAACTCGAATGTGAAATTGCAGAACTACTAACTGTGGTATGTAACCTATCATTTAAATCAGCTTCTGTACCAAATGACTGGAGGATAGCTAATGTAATGCCAACTTTTTAAAAAAGGCTCCAGAGGTGATCCTGGCAATTGCAGGCTGGTAAACCTAACTTCAGTACCAGGCAAACTGGTTGAAAATATAGTTAAAAAAACAGAATGATCAGACACATAGATGAACATGGATTTGTTGGGGGAGGGTCAACATGGTTTTTGTGAAGGGAAACCATGCCGCACCGATCTACTAGAATTCATTGAGGGGATGGGTCAACAAGCATGTAGACAAGGGGGATCCAGTGGATATAGTGTACTTAGATTTTCAGAAAGCTTTTGACAAGGTCCCTCACCAAAGGCTCTTAAGCAAACTAAGTTGTCATGGGATAAGAGGGAAGGTCTTCTCATGAATCAGTAACTGGTTAAAAGATAGGAAACAAAGGGTAAGAATAAATGGTCAGTTTTCAGAAAGGAAAGAAGTAAATAGTCGTGTCCCACAGAGGTCTGTACTGGTACCAGTATTATTCAACATATTTATAAATGGCCTGGAAAAAGGAGTAAACAGAGAGGTGACAAAATTTGCAGATGATACAAAACTATTCAAGATAGTTAAGCCCCAATCCAACTGTGAAGAGTTACAAAGGGATCTCACAAAACTGGGCAACAAAATGGCAGATACAATTGAATGTTGACAAATGCAAAGTAATGCACATTGGAAAACATAATCCCAACTATACATATAAAATGATGGGGTCTAAATTAGCTGTTACCACTCAAGAGAGAGATCTTGGTGTCATTGTGGATAGTTCTTTGAAAACATTCACTCAATGTGCAGCAGCAGTCAAAAAAGTGAACAGAATGTTGGGAATCATCAAGAAAGGGATAGATAACAAGACAGAAAATATCATATTGCCTCTATATAAATCCATGGTATGCCCACATCTTGAATATTCCTTGCAGATGTGGTCGCCACATCTCAGAAAAGATATATTGGAATTGGAAAAGGATCAGAAAAGGGCCACAAAAATTATTAGGGGTATGGAACAGCTTCCATGTGAGGAGAGATTAAAAAGACTGGGACTTTTCAGCTTGGAAAAGAGGCAACTAAGGGGGGAAATATAGAGGTCTACAAAACCATGACTAATTTGATGAAAGTAAATAAGGAAGTGTTATTTACTCATTCTCGTAACACAAGAACGAGGGGTTCCCAAATGAAATTAATGGGCAACAGGCTTAAAACAAGCAAAATGAAGTATTTCTTCGCACAACGCACAGTCAACCTGTGGAACTTCTTGCCAGAGGATGTTGTGAAGGCCAAGACACTAACAGGGTTCAAAAAAGAACTAGATAAATTCATGGAGGATAGGTCCATCAATGGCTTAGCCAGGATGGGCAGGGATGGTGTCCTAGCCTTGGTTTTGTCAGAAGCTGGGAATGGGTGACAGAGGATGAATCACTTCATGATCCCTGTTCTGTTCATTCCCTTTGAAGCACTTGGCATTGGCCACTGTTGGAAGACAGGATACTGGGCTAGATGGACCTTTGGTCTGACCCAGTATGGCTGTTCTCATGTTTTGTTCTCTTGTTTGTTACCCAGGTTCCTAGCACTGGTTTATAGGCAATTAAAGAATTTCTTCTAATCATGGCCTTTGGTTCCTTGATTAATTTTGTTCTCAATATCTTGCTTCTGTGCTAAATGAGTGCTGATATCTTCCCCCTTTTTACCAGTCCCTTTTGTTATTAGTTTAACGCCCTCCTGACTACTCTAGGCAGCCTGCCTCCCCAGGAGATTGGTCCCCCTTCTACTGAGGTGGAGGCCATCCAAACTAGACAGCCCCCTCTCCCCACATAAGGAGGAACAATGTTCCATAAAACCAAAACTATGCACCCTACAGCACTTACCTTACCAGCAGATCCACTGAAGAATCTTCTGCCTTCTGTCTTCCTTCACTTGCAGGACAGGAATGATCTGAGCGAAGATCTCTTGGATAATCTTCTTCAGCATGCTTTTAAGTTTCTTGAAGTAGTCTATTACCTCTGAGATATCCCACGATGCAGTGTCATTAGTGTCAATGTCAACTGTCACTACTGGATCCTTTTCTGTCAACTTCAGAAGATTATTCAATCTAGAACGATGTCATCTGTCTTTGCTCTGAGAAAGCAGCGCACCATCCTGTTGTCCCTTGCAGAATATTCTTTTGATTCTTTTGAGTAGTGAACCCCCAGTAAAAATCATCTGTCTTTCTTGAATGGTTGGAGAACTCTTTGTGGGCAAGCTCGCTTTTCTTACACTGGAACTTGTGGCTGCTTGTACAGTAATATGTTACATGACTTCTTGGGTGGACGAGATTCACCCAGAGATGTTGAAAGCACTGGACAATGTTGGGGTGTCGTGGTTAATGCACCTCTTCAATGTTGCATGGAAGATGGGTTCAGTACTTCTGGACTGGCAAATCATAGAATATCAGGGTTGGAAGGGACCTCAGGAGGTCATCTAGTCCAAACCCCTGCTCAAACCAGGACCAATCCCCAAGTTTTGCCCCATATCCCTAAATGGCCCCCTCAAGGATTGAACTCCCAACCCTGGGTGTAGCAGGCCAAAGCTCAAACCACTGAGCTATCCCTCTCCCCCCGGGGTTGTGGTCCCAATCTTTAAGAAAGGAGACCAGAGGGTGTGTTTCAACTACAGAGGGATCACACTCCTCAGCCTCGCTAGCAAAGCCTATGCCAGGGTGCTGAAAAGGAGGCTATGCCCATTAGTTGAACCTCAGATTCAGAAGGAACAATGCAGATTCCGTCCCAGCTGTGGAATAATGGACCAGCTCCCTGCTCTCTCGCAGATACTCGAGGGGTCATGGGAGTTTGCTAATCCAGTCTACCTTTGCTTTGCAGACCTGGAGAAGGCATATGGATGAATTCCCCGAGCTGTCTTGTGGGATGTGTTGTGGGAGTATGAGGTGCCAGTGCTGCTTTTGAATGCTATCCAGTCCCTCTATGCTTGGAGTGAGAGTTGTGTTTGTATTCTTGGTATTACAACGAGTTCATTCAAGGTGGGCATTGGACTCTGCCAAAGGTGCATCTTGTCCCCACTCCTGTTTGTGATTTTCATGGACAGGATATCAAGGCGCAGCTGAGCTGTGGAGTGCATCTGGTATAGGGACTCGGAGGTGGCACCTCTGCTATTTGCAGGTGATGTTGTCCTTCTTGCTTTTTCAGACTGCGATCTCTGACGTGCACTCAAACATTTCACGTCTGAGTGTGAAGCAGCTGGGATGAGAATCAGCACCTCCAGATCAGAGGTCAATGTCCTTTCCCGGAAGAAAGGGGACTGCTCTCTCCAGGTGACAGGGGAGCAACTGCCCTTAGTGGATGAGTTCAAGTATCTAGGGGTCTTGTTTACAAGTGATGGCAAGCAGGAGCATGAGATTCACCGGTGGATTGGTGCAGTGGCAGCAGTGATGCTGGCACTGAACAGATACATGGTGGCGAAGAGGAAGCTGAGTTCTCGGACAATGCTCTTGGTTTACAGGTTGCTCTATGTCCCCATCCTCACCTATAGTCCTGAACTTTGGGTAATGACCGCAAGGATGAGATGGCGGGTATAAGCAGCTGAAATGATGTTTCTCCGCAGGGTGACTGTGCTTACTCTTTGAGATAGGGTGAGGATCTCGGCTATTGAGGAGGGCCTCAGCGTACAGCTGCTACTCCTCCGGACTGAGAGGAGCCAGTTAAGGTGGAATGATAAACTATTATACTGTTCAGCCCCTAGGTGGCACTCTACATAAAAGACCTTCTTTAATCCGATCTCAGCCATACCTGGCAGAGCGTTAAAAGACTTCATGATGAACACACATGGAATGTATAAGCAAGCTCTGTGACCAGTCCATATCTGGGACTGAAGACTATGACAGTGCCGACCATGTAAAATCAACAGCAAGAGTCAAGTCTCTGATGGATTCCATGGTGTCTCTGACACTGTTTCTTTTTCAGGGTCAAAATATCTGCTCTGCTTGTTTTCTTTGCATTTCAGAGCAAATTCTCAGCTGATCCATGTTCCTTAAAATAACATTCCAAATTAGGAGCGTTTGTGGGACCATTTTGGAGCAAAATGGTTCCAGCTTCCAAAAGAGTGAAATCGGCCATGCTTTCACACACAAGTCCTCGAATTGTTATGTACTTATTTATTGTGAAAACACAATTTCATAAAAGGTATGGAAAAGGGGGAGATGAAATTGCAGAACATTTCACCACATTTTCCCATCAGGTGCCTGGGGCTCTAAGGTGAGAGTTAGAAGAGGGTTTTGCACTGGTCTCACTCTGCTCCCACTGAAGTCATCCCAGGGGTGAATGTAGAGGTTAGGCCAGTCCTGAGTGCTTTGGAACCCCCACCCCCAATGTTTAGCATTAGTATGAGGTGTTCCTCTGTTTACCCAGAAGACCATTGCAGTATGATCAGTGCACCTCCAGGCTTCAGAAGGGACCTCGTTTTGTTGCACCAGGGGGCTCAGGAGCACATGCTGGGGCCATGCTGCTCTCTCTCAACCATCAGAGCACCAGCCTACAATAGGGACCACTTGGCAGTCTTCATACATAGGACAATACCAAATTCATGGCCGTGAAAAATGTGTCACGGACCGTGAAATCTGATCTCCCCATGAAATCTGGCTATTGTAGGGGAGTGGCAAGGCTGGGGGTATCCCAGCCAGGGACTCCTACCGTGGACCAGGTGCCACTGCTAATCCTGGCCCAGGCTGGGGAGGGAACGGGACTTCCTCTTCCCCTGCAGAGGTCACGCTCCGAGTTGGGTCAGATCCACAGCGGGGAACCTCCCCCAGCTGCAGGAAGCTCTGTGGCTGCTGGGTGGGACAGCTCTGAATCCGGGCAGGAGGCCGCGGTTCCAGCTGTCAGTCCCTGACAGGGGCAAGAGGCTGCTGGGAAAACCCAGTTGTATAATAACACCCTCCTTCACCCCATACTCTACGACTCTCACTTCCGTGCTGGCTTTAGAGCTTGGCACCCGGCCAGCAGCAGCTGCTCTCTGGCTGCCCAGCTCTGACGGACGCCCCCCTGCCCCAGCAGCAGTGCAGAGGTAAGCGTGACAATTCCATAACCCTCCTACAATAGTCATGTAAACATCTGCAACTGTGAAACTGACAAATTTTAAACTCCTATGACTCTGAAATTGACCAAAATGGACCGTGGCTCTGTGTCTGGTTCTGTTCAATATCTTTATCAATGATTTAGATAATGGCATAGAGAGAACACTTATAAAGTTTGCGGACAATACCAAGCTGGAGGGGTTGCAAGTGCTTTGGAGGACAGGATTAAAATTCAAAATGATCTGGAGTAAACAAGATGAAACTCAATAAGGACAAATGCAAAGTACTCCACTTAGAAAGGAACAATCAGTTGCACACAGACAAAATGGGAAATGACTGCCTAGGAAGAAGTACTATGGAAAGGAATCTGGGGGTTATAGTGGACCAAAAGCTAAATATGAGTCAACAATGTAATGCTGTTACAAAATAAGCAAACATCCTTCTGGGGTGTATTAGCACGGGTGTTGTAAACAAGACACAAAAAGTAATTCTTCTGCTCTACTCTGTGCTGATTAGACCTCAACTGGAGTATTGTGTCCAGTTCTGGGCACCACATTTCAGGAAAGATGTGGACAAATTGGAGAAAGTCCAGAGAAGAGCAACAAAAATTATTAAAGGTCTAGAAAACATGACTTATGAGGGAAGATTGAAAAAATTGGGTTTGTTTAGTCTGGAGAAGAGAAGACTGAGAGGGGACATGATAACAGTTTTCAAGTACATAAAAGGTTGTTACAAGGAGGAGGGAGAAAAAATATTGTTCTTAACCTCTAAAGATAGGACAAGAAGCAATGGGCTTAAATTGCAGCAAGGGCAGTTTAGGTTGGACATTAGGAAAAAAAAGTCCTAACTGTCAGAGTGGTTAAGCACTGGAATAAATTGCCAGGGAGGTGGTGGAATCTACATCATCGGGGATTTTTAAGAGCAGGTTGGACAAACACCTGTCAGTGATGGTCTAGACAATACTTAGTCCTGCCTTTAGTGCAGGGGACTGGACTAGATGACCTGTCAAGGTCCCTTCCAGTTCTATGATTATCCACATCTCACAGTCCACTATCCCAATTCCTGCAAAGAGCTCCCCTCAGCAGAGAGGTCAGGGGTTGAATGATCCTGCCAGCTCAACCACTCTGTCCTCCTGCATTTGCGGAAGGGCAGCATGCATGTAATTTTCACTGACACTGGCCAGGTTGTACCGGTTGCATATACGAACAGAGAGCTTGAGCCTACAGGCCTACTGTTAGGCAGTTTCCCAAGGAAACTGCTTTGTACAGCCCTGTGGAAAGTCTATTTTGCAGGCTAAATACTGAAAAGCCACTCACTGTAGATAGTGTTTATGTCTCATCTACTCTCTGTTCCTTTTCTTAATTCAACATATTCATGATCTTGATCTTTACAATAAGCCGCCGAGGGTAGCATGGAGAGGTTGGTTTTGAATAAACATTGTCAGCCTTGGGAGGATGCATGCTGCATCTTTGGGAATTGAACTGTCAGACTGGTTTGGCATAAGCTGTGCACTCCCCTTGAGGTCATGCTGCAGGATTCTAATGGAGTACAGTAACAGTCTTGCAAGCTGTACTGATCTGGATCAATATTGTATTAGTGTGGGGGGGGTTAATACCTTATTGTTTGTACTGCGGTAGCATGTAGGACACCCAGTCATGGACCAGGACCCCATTGTGCTAGGTGCTGTACAAACACAGAACAAAACTACAATCCCGTGTCTCCAGGAGCTTACTATCTAACTCACGGGACGTTACGCTAACTCTTCAGTTAGCTGACATTTAATCAATCGCTGAAAAATGCGTGTGTTTACCAGAAATAAAATAGCTTCCTGTTTTGGTGTGTGAGCTGGTTTCTGAAAGCAAACACTTAAAACCTTATAAACCAATTATTATTCCCATTACCTCATCCTGAGTGACTCTCTGAGATGATAAAGCCCATCTTATTTGGACTTATTTCTGATAAATAGACTTCTAAGGCATAAAGTTCTCCAGATGGAAGCTTTTTGGGAATTAGGTGAATAAGAGAGATTTAATCCTTCCAAAAGTCAGTATACTTAAATACCTGATGAACATAAAAACCTCATTGCTAATCCAAAGTGACAGGTACTAATGGAATACTTACTGGATTAACGACGAGTCTGCTATGTTGCAAGAACCATGCTGTTTATTTCAACCCTATGCTTGAAAGGATGCACAAAATAAACTCAGTCCCTTAGGCGCATTTAATTCAAGTGGACTGAAATGCATGATTGTACATCTAAGCAGTCTATTGAACCTGTGAGTTTTATATTTGAGATGCATTAATACTTCAAGCACTTCAGACAGGAAACATTAGCCTTGGGACAAAGATTTGAACACCGCCAAGCTTTTAGATGAACTAAGACTTATTTATATATATACACTTTTTTTTTGCATAGCAAGGAGAATTTTTCATCTTTACGGTACCATCTCCCCTGTCCTTAATTAATACCATGCACAGGTGGCGCACAGGATAACCACAGTAAATCACTCAAAGGGTTATGAGTCTCCGAAGAACCGTTATTAAATATAGACACATCATAAAACAATAGGTTAGAAGGATGAAACTGTCATGCACTACCATTTCAATCTGTGCTTTGGATGTCAGAACCTTTACTTCTACAAATGGAATCTTAAAGGTATTTAGCTGGCGGATTCAATTTATTGAAGAAGAAGAAAAAAAAAGGCAGGAACAAGTTCATGTGACGATTCCATCTCGCTAATGAGTTTAGTGACTTGAGGCACTGACAACAGCTATTTGATTAAGCAGACGATATCTCCTGTGCTTCTAGCATATTGCCTTTTGTTTTGTTGAGTCCAGTCGTGATAAAAATGTCCACCTCCCAGCAGTTTGCCTTTGAAACCCTCTATGCAGTGTATGCACCAATGCATATTGGCCTGATGAGTGCACCCGTAAGATAAGTCTCCTTGTAGAACAAACAGCAATCCTGTCCTTTTCATTGACTGCAGTCAGTTAGATAGGGCCAAAAATCCAGCATTGAGCATTTACACAACATGGATTTTCTGCATTCACATACAGTAGTGGATACCCAGAATTATATTTTTGTTCCGGAATGGACACCTGAGCAAAGTCAGTAATTTGATCAACTCCACCAGAGGTCTCAATACTCAAAAGTGAATAGAGAAGTGTTTTTTACCCCTTCACAAAACACAAGAACCAGGGGTCACCCAATGAAATTACTAGGCAGCAGGTATAAAACAAATAAGAAAGTACTTCTTCACACAATCCACAGTCAACCTGTGCAAGCTTCTCCAATACCTCCTGGTAGAAATGTAAGTTCCTAGTGTGGCAAGAGAATTCATGGAGGAGAGTGAACTCTGAGCACACATTTATTAGGACCCAGGTGTGCTCAGCTGACCTGGCAGTTGCTCTCAGAGCATGTGCCATGTCCTCATAGAAAACTCTTCTGGAGTGGTCATTGCAGGTCGCTTCTACAGGTGAGAAGTGCAGGGTCAGGGACATTTATAGATTTGGGTAAATGTCAAACAGGAAAGAGTGCAGTGCATTGTGACTCTGGGGCTGGAGGACTATTGAACTTGGGACAAGGAACATGCCCCTTACCCCTGTCCACAGTATACACTGGCATAGGTGTGGGACCATACTACAGCTCAAGATGTGTTCATGCCCTCAGGCATGCTAGCATTCGTGCTCTGGACATGCCTTGAAACCTTGGGAAGGGGGTTCTGGTACAACCATGTGCGTGGACCCATGTTTAGACATTAGTGTAGAGACAGCTTTTGTGTGTAATTGCAAAGAGGGTTCATAAGCAGTGCAAAACAAAGAAGCAAAATGAAAAATAGTGTGTTAAAGAGGAGGAATAGATAAAGGCTTCTGTATTTGTAATTGCATAAGCAAAAGCACACTTAGATAAGCCAGGAAGCAGAGGCAACATAAGGAAACACATTTAATGTGCCTTGCATCAACCAAGCATTCTTCCTATGTGTGAATTTATCTTGCCTCTATTTTTTTTATTTCATTCTTTAGGGATAAGGAAAGCCATTACAGCATTCAATTTACTAATGGGAAAGTCAAAAAACCCTGCATAAAATGAGGAATATTGGATTTGTGTTACTTATCTGAAATCAGCTAAACATGCCTACGACTACTCCAAGGCTAAGATAATGTCATCAGAGCTAGATACAAGGGGAAAAAATAATGTTCAGGACGGAGAGAAAGAAAAATAATTTCTCTCCCACTGTGCAAAGAAATAATGATGTAAACAGTGATATAAAATACATAGGGGAGTTATGTATCAGCAGCAATTAGCATGATGACAAAGTCAAAGAAATACTACTTAGGAAAGCTTCTATTTCAACTGACCATAATGCTGATAGAAAGGGCGCAAAATCACTCCCCAAAGAGAAGAAACATTTCAACTTCCAGGTCAAAGACATGAAGGCAAAGGCCCCTCAAAGGTTCTTTGATTCCCACTGAAAACGGCTTACACATTTTTTAGCAGATAGTGAATTTCACTCTCCATTCAATTTGCAAATTTTCCGACCAAGATTTCAGCAGGATAAATATGTATATAAATAAAACTCTGGAAGGAGTATCGTATTGTGTTTAAAGCAGCGTACTGGGACTCAGGAAATCTAAGTTTAATTTCTAGCTGTACTGCAGACTTTCATAAATCTTCTGTACTTCAGGAACCCATCTGTAAAATATAATGAGGATAATAATTTAGCCCAATATTAGTGGGTAGTACAGGTCTCCCCTATGTTTGTCTTGCAGAGATTATGAAAACAGTTGATCAGAAAATGCCCAGGGGATAGGGAAAATATTAACAAAAACAAGCTTTCAATAGAAAACTTTGACTTTTAATTAAGAAAAAATGTTTGGGGGAACTGTAAATTGATGATTTTAGACAAAAGCTGTTGGAAAGTGGAAAAATAATCAGTGTTTTACTGAAAAAATTCTGCTTCTCAGGTTTGTAGTTTTCTAATGAAAAATATTTTTTTTGTGGAAAGCACATACTTTCTATATTTTTTAAGTTGAAAACCCAATATTCCATTGAAAAAAAAAACCATTTGTATGGAAAATTGTCAACCAACCCTAATGATGAATTTATTACAGCTCCTACTCTGAGAGCTTTCGCCCTGATCCTCAAAAGGTCACCAGGCACCCAACTCCCATTGGATTTCAAAGGAAGGTTAGCGCCTAAATACCCTTTGAAGATCTGGGCCTTAGCACATGTCTTATGTTTTGGCTCCAAAAGGGGCCAATAAGGTGGCCATCACAATAATACTTCCTTTCTCCAAATTTTTGACGGTTCTCCTATTAGGCTCTGTATCTAAGCACATGCACAACTTTAAACATGAGTTCTCTCACTGATTAAAATAGGAGTGCTGTGTGCTTAAAGTTAAAGTACCTTGCTGAATCAGGTCCTTAGATTATGAGCTCCCTGGGGCACAGACTGTCTTTTACCATGCGTTTATACAGCACTTAGCACAATGGGGCTGTGATCTTGGTTTGGGTCTTTTTCTTCCTCTTGTATATATTTGCAAAATTCATGCAATAGTTTATCCACGCATTTCTGTCAACAGTTTCATGGTCTTTTTCCTCAGATATACTAAACAAGACATCAGCATTCCAACGTCTGTAATCCACCATAACAAACGAGTGCAATGAACACGTTACAACAAGGAAATGGAGTTCCCTAGGGGTCATAGAGTCACTGAAAGCAAAACAAAAAAGTATATGAAAAACGATGACTTTGTCCTTTGGAAATAACAGAGGTTTAGAACCTGGTTCTTTAGCATGCTTGCAGCAATCTGTATGCATGGACACGTCTGGCAGAGGAGTGGCCTGGCTTCACACCCCGCAGAGATGAAATTTCACATCAGCAGTATAGCCACCTATTGTGGTTACTTGTTTTCATGAGTCTGTTTTAACAACAAATTCAAGGGCTTCATAGAGAACAGTAAAAATACAATCCAGATGTAACTTTAATTGTCTAAAGGAGTAGCAGAAATTTGGTCCAATAAAGGTGCAATAATCCCCCTCTCAGGAGGAATCCTGACATGCTGAAAATAGAACCCATGCAGCAAGAGTTTTGATTGGACAGGATTTCCCTTTCTCTTCCTAGTTCCATATGGAGGAACTGACCAGCCTCTCCTATGGGAAAGGAACTCAGTTTGAAATTATCCTGGCCCTGTCCTGTCTGGGAAGATGGATGAAAGGTGGCTGTGGAGTCGAGGCCAGGCCTTCTCTCAACTCAGCCTATCTCTAGGATCTCTGTGGAACCACAAGCAGCTCTGCGAAGAAAGCTGTCATGCTGGGTCCTCTGAGTATGCTTGCTTGGGTGTGTGCTCAGTAATCCAGAGAAGTGTAAAATGGCTCTGAGGTATATTATGTGCCACGTGAACTTCCATGCAGAAATCTGGAAGTCAGGCAGGGTATGGCACGATGAAGCGAGCCATAGAAATCTGTGCAAGCCCTTCTGCACTGAGAAGCCCACGTAGGGACATCCATCCACACATCACAAAATATTGAATGGAATGTAACCTTCCTGTCAGGTGGCTTTGGCAGTGACAAGACTCCGGTCCAGTATCTAGGGGCTCCTTTTAACAATACAAGATAGAACGAGCTCAAGCCTCCATCCGCTAATCTGGGAAAATAACACCACCTGTAGGCACCTCTAAGAGGCACTATTTCCCCCTTTTGCAAGCACTAAATCTGAGTATAGAAAAGAAAACTAATTAATTTGGGGATACGCCACGAGCATGATTCGTAAGCATATGACACGAGCAAAACACTCACCCCAGAGTACGTTGGACTGTGTCCTTTGTCTTAAATTCTCAGTTTGCTGTGTGAAAGTCCAACAAACAAATGTTCTTTTAACATGCCACTCCTTTCTCTCTCCACAAAACCCCACTCACAGAGTTCAGTGGTTCGTTCACGTAGTTCACCTCCCAACCTGGAGGTGGTGGTGGAAGGCATTGACCAACGCCTCAGCTCCGACTGCTGCCACAGCTCCGTCATTCACTCTACCGCTGGCCACTGCCTGCATTGTGGTTCACTCCACTGCTGTGTTGTCATTCACTACAACACAACGCGTCATAAAGGCAAAACAGCATGCGCAGCCATTCCCAAATGAAAGCCTACTCTCACGCGTGGGCCGCAGTCTAATGAAGGATGGATGAATTGGCTTCTCACAAAACCTTTGTCCAAAACGCCAAACAAACATGGATTGAATTTATTTCTGAAATTCACAAACTTAGATTTTTTTTCTCCAGATCAGCATTGTTCATTTTCATAACCCTTTGCTGTTCTGAATTCAGGCCAAGCCAAAAAGCAGAAGTGACAAAATGCCAGGGAAAACCAGCTGTCCTTGAGGGTGATCGTCACCTCAGTAACTCTTGTTCTCTTAATGTACTGCGTCCACTGCCCTGCTCCCCTTCTTTTCAGAGAGATAAGTCATCAAGCCTCTGGGGGCACAGAAGAACTATAAATAATAATGCCACCTAAGGCTTCGTTCTAATGGCTTTCAGATGGAAAGATGGTTCTTTTAGTGTTCTCCTGCCTTGCTTAGGGAGGACGGTGGCAAGAGGACAGCGAGGTGCTGGGGTCATGGCTCTGCCTTCCTTCTGCTGTTACAAGATTCATATTTAAGAAGCAGTCAGGGGAGGGGGAGGAGATACTGTCCATAAATATTGCCATCTACTGGTACATAAGAAAATATAGGGCTTGCTGTAATATTCATAAGTAAGTAGCTTCAGTAAAGTTATTGCTGTGCACGGTAAATGGCTTCCCTTAACACCAGGCAGCCAAACGGCTGAGGGGAGGTAGCAGTAAGCGAGTTCCCGCAACAAGCCTGGGAGATCCAGCAGATATTCAGAGATGTTAAGGCTGAACTGGACCATTACATCATCGAATCTGACCTCCTGCAGAACACAGTCCATCGAATTTCACCTAGTGAATACTGCACCAAGCTCATATCTTGTAGCTGGGCTAGAGCACATTTTTTTAGAAAGGTATCCTGTCTTGATTTAAGATCTCCAAGTGATGAAGGATCCACCACAACCAGTGGTAAAGCAGTCCGATGGCTGATTGCTCTCACACTTAAAAATTTACACCTTATTTCTAGCCTGGCTTTTTCTAGTTTGATCTTCCAACCTTAGATCTTGTTATGCCTCTGTCTGCTCGATTATTTTTGTGCATCACCAAGGAAACAAGTCTCACTGTGATGCTGAAGGGGCGGTAGAAAAGCTGCACTCACCTCCACTCCATAAGCCACACCCACACCCACACCCTCCATCTGGTTCCCGGTCTTCTTCTGCATCTATGAAAGCTTGAGATGGAACAGGTTGTTTGAATTGATTCAGAATTTACCAAATAATGGCATACAGAAAGAGCAAATATTAATTAGATCATAACAGTGTAAGTTATCTTTTTACCAACTACATTTGTTCATTATTTGATTTATTGCATACAGTTTGTGGATGAAAAATTCAATTGCTAAGGGTTCACTGAGCCTGGGATGCTTGATTCTAATTATCTATTATGTTCCTTCATTGCTGTCTGTTATTGTATTTTCAGAGGCAAGACAAACAATGTAACTTTAATAAAAATATCTATTAAAAACCCTCAGGTTATTATGAATCAACTTTAAATAGCCAGGGAATTGCTATTATGCAAATCCACTGATGGGCCTGGAGGGTAAAGAACTGTAACATGTGTTCAGAGACTTGTTTTCCCAGCAGATCCTTGATAGTATGTATGAGATTTCCTTCTTAATACATGTCATTCTTTTAGTCAGTGGCTAAGGCTAGTTGGTTCTTTCATAAGACACATCCATGCAATTTAGGGCCTCCGACCACTCCAATTAAATGATGGCTGCTTGTTTCATTACTTTAATCTGCAAATTTCAAGGCTGGGAATCTCCCCCCCCAAAAAAACCAAAACACATCTAAGGAAGTTAGGCACTTAACTCCAGTAGACATTCAATGAGGTTTAGGCTCCTGACTCCCTAAGGCTTCTTTGAAATCCTCAGACCCAGATCTGAATGTCTTCAAATTCTCAGGGCGTTTGAATCTGCAGCTTTGGGTTGACATCAGTATATGAAGACCTAGTCACAAAATCTCCATGGGCAAAGAAGGGATCTGCTGAGGAAAGGGGAACTCCTGAAAGAGGATGTCCATGGGAGCCCTGCATCACTTGCTACACATTTCTTATGTTCAGGTGTGCACACAGTAACATGAGAGAGTCTCAGGTGCCCTTGGCAGCCCCTGGGTTCCATGAATATTGAGGGTGCATGGCTGGGAAAAACTCTGTTAGGAATTTCCTGGAAAGTGAATCAAGCCTGAGGCCGATTGCACTTTCCAGTGGAGCTCTCCTCAAAAAGCGTGTATAGTTTCATCAGGGTTTGGGGTGAAATCATTTGGCCCATGATTGGCCATTTGCCCCCTTTCATCCTAGAAGCTGTGGGGCAGGGGGAAGTAAGTAAAATTAATTTATTCATATCTGAATATTGGTGACATCATACAGAATTTTGATCCATTCTTAGCTTTGAGCACTCAACATTTGATCTCCCAGTGATCAGCCATCCTAGAAGCTGTGGGGCAGGGGGAAGTAAGTAAAATTAATTTATTCATATCTGAATATTGGTGACATCATACAGAATTTTGATCCATTCTTAGCTTTGAGCACTCAACATTTGATCTCCCAGTGATCAGCCATCCTAGAAGCTGTGGGGCAGGGGGAAGTAAGTAAAATTAATTTATTCATATCTGAATATTGGTGACATCATACAGAATTTTGATCCATTCTTAGCTTTGAGCACTCAACATTTGATCTCCCAGTGATCAGCCATGCACCATCTCCTCAGTGGTCATCCCCCACTATGATGACTCACTCACCACCACTCCTTCCTTGATAACTTTCTCAAGGTTACTTCCATCTCTGCACCTGATGTGACCAAAGTGCATAAGTTGGCACCTGTTGATTTCCAAAACAGGGGACATGCAAGTGTCTTCTCCAGCACTACATATCAAAGGCTTCAATTTTCTTCCTTTCAGCAGCATTAATTTCCCATAATTCACTTCCATAAGTTGCTATGGAAAAAAATTAAGCTTTTCACCAGTTGAACCTTCGTACATTTTGAGATGCCACATTTTTTCCAAACTTTTATAAGGGAGGCCATGGCTGAGCGAACCTTTCCTAAACAGGTTCCTTGATTGGATAGATATGATCTGAGATAACATCCATTGCATTGTACTGGTGTCTTAGCAAAGAGCATCACAATCAATTAGCATGTCTAAGATCAGTTAAGAGGTATCTGCCAATGGAAATCCCAGCTAATTCCACTTTGTCGTAAGCCTTCCAGGACTTGTCCCATTATAAATTCTGCATATATGTTGAAAAGACTTGAGAACAGAATACACTCTTGTCTCATACTCTTCCTGGTGGAAAACTACTCACAGGTGCCTGCTGCTTTCTGTACCATGGTCTTTTGTTGACGATAAAGGCTTGCAAGGAGTTCCATGCAATGCTTTGGAATCTCCATGTCTGTCAGAATCCTCCAAAGACAGTCCTGTTGGGAAGTAATGAATACTTTTGAGTAGGCAATGAAACAGATGATCAATAGGTGATTGTACTCCCTGCATTTTACAGTGATGTGACAGATCTTCACAATTTAATAGCATGTGCCCGGCCATCTCTGAAATCAGCTTGTTGCAGCAGTAGTTCTGCTTCTATCATTTGCCTCATGCAATCCTGAACTGTGTAGCGAGAACTTTCCTCATAGGCAATATCAGGGAGATGATTTGATTGTTACTAAACTCTGTTATGTCTTCTGTCTTTGGTAAAGGCAGAAAGATTCCCTCCATCTCACCACTTACTAGTCATCCATACATCATTGCAAATTTTCCATGAGATCAACACCACTGTCAACAATCACTTTTAGCGAACCAGCAGAATTCAAAATAGCACACAACACTTCCTCTAGCAGCATTGATGGCTCCAGCTCCACACACTCCTTTCTGTCACCCTGTGTTATAAGTGGCTCTAATGGGGGCATACAAATTAACACAGTAAACTCTCCACTGGTGTTTGATAACAACATCAGAATGGTCAGACCAATGGTCCATCTAGCCCAGTATCCTGTCTTCCGACAGTGGCCAGTGCCAGGTGCTTCAGATGGAATAAACAAGACAGGGCAATTATCACATGCTCTGTTCTCTGTTGTCCAGTCCCAGCATCTGGCAGTCAGAGGCTTAGGGACACCCAGAGCATGGGGTGCATCCCTGACCATGTTGGCTAATAGCCATTGGTGGACCTACCCTCCCTGAAGTCATCTAATTCTTTTTTGAACCAAGTTATACTTTTGGCCTTCACAACATCCCTTGGCAACAATTTCCACAGATTTACTCTGCATTGTGTGAAGAGGTACTTTCTTATTTGATTTAAACCTGCTGCCTATTAATTTCATTGCGTGAACCCTGGTTCTTATGTTATGTGAAGAGGTAAACAACACTTCCTTCTTCACTTTCTCCACTCCATTCAAGACTTTATAGACCTCTACCCTAGCCATCCTTAGTCAGCTCTTTTCCAAGCTGAATGGGCCGAGCCTTTTTAATTGCTCCTCAAACGGAAGCAGTTTCATACCCCTCATCACTTTTGTTGCCCTCGCTGTACTTGTTCCATTTCTAATGCGGCTTTTTTGAGATGGATTGACGAGAACTGCAAACTCTATTCAAGGTATGGGTGTACCATGGATTTATACAGTGATATTATGATGTTTACGGTCTTATTATTTATCCCTTTTCCTAATGGTTCTTAACATTCTGTTAGCTTTTTCGACTGCTGCTGCATATTGAGTAGATGTTTTCAGAAAGCTATCCACAATGACTCCAAGATATTTTTTTTTTGAGTGGTAACAGCTGTTTGAGTCCCCATCATTTGTATATGTATAGTTGGGATTATGTTTTCCAATGTGCATTACTTTGCATTTGTTAACATGGAATTTCATTTGCCATTTTGTTGCCCAGTCACCCAGTTTTGTGAGATTCCTGTTAACTAGCCTGCTTTAGGCTTAATTATCTTGAGTAATTTTGTAGCAACTGCAAACTTTGCCACCTCACTGCTTACTCCTTTTTCCAGGCTGTCTCTCCAGAGATCTTGTGAGACCCTGAACTGGCTCTTCCCTGTCCTTCATGGGGCTGCCCCCAGGTCTCTAGCAGTGTAGCACCTTTGGAGGCGACTCGATCGTGGTCTACAAGTACCTACATGGTGAAGAGATTTCTTTTAGTAGAGGGATTTTTAATCGAGCAAAGACATTAGGAGATCCAATAGGTGGAAACTGAAGCTAGACAAAACTGAGTCAAAAGGAATGAGGGTTAACAACCACTGGAACAATTTACCGAGAGAAGTAGTGGATTTTCCATCACTTCCAGTCTTTATGTCAAGAGTGGCTATTCTTCTCAGATGTGCTCTAGCCATAGGCGCCGACTCCGAGGGTGCTCCGGGGCTGGAGCACCCAGGGGGAAAAATTAGTGGGTGCTCAGCACCCACCGGCACCAGTCAACTGTTTACGGGCCCCTGGGGGCCCGCAGGCCCCATCAGCTGTTCAGCGGGGCTGTCGGGGGTGGGCGATCAGCAGGTTTTTGCAGAGCCGAGAGCTGCCATTGATCAGCTGTTTCCAACTCTGAGCTCCTGGACTGATCGGCGTGGCCAAAACAGCTCTTCCCAGCAGGGCTGTTTCGTTGGTTTTTGGCCACCAGCCAGTCAGCAACGGGGACTCTGCTCCTGGGGCAGGGGCTGAGTGACCCCCCCGGCCACCGCCCACCTCCTTCTTGTGGGCAGCAGGCTGCTTTCGGGGGCGCTGCAGCTGAACAGCTCCAGCCTGGCTTCAACCTCTCAGCCAACTATGAGCAGCAGCTGATAAGTGTATTTCAAAGGGGGTCTTGTGGTGAGGGTGGCTGCGGGGGGGACTGAAACCCCTCCCCAGGTGGCTGTGCTGAGAGCTGGCACCTGGCTGCTGGCTGGGTGGCCGTCTGCAGCTGCTGCCCAGCTCTCTGCATCTGGCAGGGGGCTCAGTCAGAGGTGTCTCCAAAAACATCCCCCGGACCCCCGCAGCACAGAGAGACTGAGAGTACCAGCCCCCGCCGGGCAGCTGGACCAGGACGGGCATGGTGGTGGGGGGTGACGTCTCCTGGGTTGCTGCGGGGTGCAGTGCCCCCCGCTTGCCCTCCCTGCCCAGGCAGAGATGCCTGCCTCTCGGGGACAATGGCCATGTCCATGCAATGAGCTTGGTCCCCCCTCCCGGTATCTGGGTGACTGCCTCTTATGGGGGTGGGGAGGTGGAAGGGAAGAGGCAGTGGGGAAGGGGGAAGGGATGGGGGGGAGAGAGAGAAGGAAACTCAAGCTATCAGGGGAAACCTTCCAACAGTGCAATCTCTGCCTTGGGGTGTGGACGGAATAGTCTCCCAAGGGAAGGGCTAGTGTGACCCCTGGGGTATAACCTAGGCTGGAACAATCTCCTATTTACTCCATGTGCTCTGGCAAACACAAGTCCAAGCATCCTGTTGTGGGGAGGGGGGCATTGCTGAGTCCCAGGGTTGAGTAATTCTCTGGCGATGGTCATTAATTGCTAATTGTCATTCACTTGCTGCACAATGGCTGGTGATGGCTGTGTAACATCCACCCAGCCATTTGGTCAAGTGCCTTGTTGTTTCTGGGGAGCTGCCTTCTGGGCGACTCCCAGATTTGCAGCATATTTCATTAACACCCTACAGCACAATCTCATAATTTCATACACTTTAATGATGTACATATTTTGACAGAACAGTGGGTTTCGGCAAATCATAACCTTTCCCATGATACCTTACATGGCCTGCTTTGTATGAAATATAAAGAATATATACAAATGATGAATATGGGCCTTACAGAGCACAGCACAGCACTCCCACGAGGTATAGAGCAGTGGCTCACAAACTTTTTTTTACTGGTGACCCCTTTCACATAGCAAGCCTCTGAGTGCAACCCCCCACCCCCTTATAAATTAAAAACACTTTTTTATATATTTCACACCATTATAAATGCTGGAGGCAAAGCAGGGTTTGGGGTGAAGGTTGACAGCTCGTGACCCCCCATGTAATAACCTTGCGACCCCTGAGGGGTCGTGACCCCCAGTTGGAGCACCCCTGGTATAGCGTGTTACAGCTAGAAACCCCAAGGCTTGGGACTTTTAAAAGGAGACTGGACAAAACATGCGGTAAGGATCAGCCCTGCATTGGCAGGGAGATGGACTGAGCCAGGATGATCACAGAGGGCTTTCCCCCCTGTAACTTTTATAATTCCATCCCTCTCTCCTGGGAGTACAAATTCTGGTACTAAAGACCTAGTGCCTGGATCCCATATTGCCTGGCACTGGGATTGAGAATTAGTGCCCTGATGTGCAACTCCTCCTGGTGGGCCAGTGTAGAGTCTGCTGTTAGTATAGCTATTTACAGGTGCCCTTGTGTTTCGTTGAACCCTTGGACTCAGGCCCTGAGTGTAGCCCCACTAAACCGAGAGCTAAAGGGACACTACTGTCCTGCTGCGTGGATCCCAGTGTGCTTGTCCTGTGAATGTTTGGCATGCACCCCTGGCTATAGTCATCTCATTGTGCTGGTAATGCTGCTTCCTTGGTGTAATGATGACATTATGCTAAGAGGAATCCTGAAAATAGTGCCCTGGTGTGACGGTCACTCTGTGCTGTTCATGGGAATCCTGCATTTTTGTATGCTGTGTTGGTGTAGCCCTGTTGTTCCCAGGAAATTAGAGAGACAAGGGGAGTGAGGTAATATCTTGTATTGGAGCAACTTTTGTTGGTGAGAGAGAGACAAGCTTTGGAGTTTCACAGAGTTCTTCTTCCTGAAGAAGAGTTCTGTGAAAGCTCAAAATCTTCTCTCTCTCACCAACAGAAGTTGGTCCAAAAAAAGATATTACCTCACCCACCTTCTTTCTCTAATGTGAACAGCCTCTCTCCAAAACAGGCAGAGGCGCTCGGAGGAGGGGGCGGAAAGGAGCAAGTGGTGAGCAGGGGAAGGGGTGGAGTGGGGGTGGGGCCTCGGGAGGGTACCCACCGGCAAAACCAAAAGTCAGCACCTATGGCTGTAGCTCAAACAGAAGTTATGGGTTTGATACAGAAATTACTGGGTGAGATTCTCTTGGCCATGTTCTGGGGGTGGTCAGACTAGACGATCATAGTGGTCCCTTCTGGCCACAAAAGCCTATGAATCTCTGAAAGTTCCTGACAAAACGCAGGCTCCTAGGACTACGTTGTTACACTCCATATGTGATAAACGTTGGTACAAATGCATTTCTCAAACATGCTTTCTGTGCCAAAGCCCTAAACATGCCATGCACATTTGGGGGTGTCAGCAGCAGCTCCACTCCTGCTTAGTTTTAAACAAAGCCAAACTTATCCTTATGTGCTGAAATCTAAACTTATTTTTGTTTGGTAGTGCACTTCACGTTCATTAAACAGCCTGGCGCAGAGCACACAGTAAGTTAAAAAGCAATGCTGTGAATTTCAATGGTTCCCACTGTGATTTTTTTTTTAATTGCAATCCTACAGACAAAAATCTTGCCAAGGTCACCTCTGTTTAATTATCCATGTGATTGACAGGGCCACCATAAAAATAACCCTGAGTAACCAGAAAACTTGTGTACTAGCTGAAATCCATTAGAAACGGAGTAATTGGAGGAACAGGGTTTGGAACCACAAAGGTGGAGAAACCGTGCAATCTGAAGGGAGAAACTCAGCTAAATAGGAAGTGGCAGCTTTCGCTATACAAGCTGTTAATTAGTATGTATCCTCAATGTAACCAGGAACTATACTAATGAAACTGTCCTGCAAAATGTCAGAGCTACCATAGCATTTGAGCTCTGCTAAGGATTGTACACACTATTCTGAGGTTGTTTTGCGCTTGGGGATTGATTCAGACAGGAGTTCTGTACCATTTGGGCTGCCTTTCTAATGATTTGCTGCTGCAAGAGTATCATCTGTATAGCACATGAACACAGAAAGGAGAAAATAAATTACAATCAAGAAGCTTTGTAAACATCTCTATGTGTACACTGACTGCAATCCGCAGAGATTGCCAAATACAAGTGACGTGACTGTAGTTTAGGGAACAATATCATTTATGTCTTATTTAGCACTTTTTTTCCTTTGGATCTCAAAGCATTTTACAAAGGAGGGCAGTGTCAATATCCCCATTTTACAGATGGGAAAACTGAGGCACAGGGAGGCGACATGGCTTGCCTAAGATCACCCAGCAGCCCAGTGGCAAAGCTGGGAAGTGAACCTACACTCTCCTGCCTCCCAGTTCACTGCCCCATCCACTAGGCAACACTGCATCCCACATGCCTGCACAGATAAATGCTGCAGAGATAGGGAATAAATAAGACAAGATTTTAAGTGGTGCTGTTCATTAAAAAGTGATTCCTCATGACCCCTGTAGGATTATTATGAATTATTACAGTAGCATATAGAGGCCCTGACTAAGATCAGTGCCAGGCACTGTACATACATACAGTAAGAGAAAATCCCAAAGAGCTTTTGTGCGAAACAGACAAAGGGTGAGAGTGGAAACCAGAAGCGCAGAGGGGGAAGTAACATAGGAGGTCAGCAGCAGAGCAGGGATTACACAATACAGAAACATCAATTCAGCATTTTAGTTTAAGAAGATCCATTACTTGTTTTCTGCCGTATTTTACATACCCAATACCCATCTGGGTCTTGAGCCAGCAGCCGCTGAAGTCAATGCTTTTTGCTGAATTCAAAGGAAATGGATAAGACATTTATTTACAGGTAGTAATAGAACCTCTATAATGATAAAAGAAGTTTAAACCACTTTTTGATGGAAAAAAGGATTGTCGACCTTTTACAGTATGAATTTTTTACGGATCCCTGATGGTGTAGCACAAAGTCTTCATTCCGACCGGGGTTACAATGTGTCCATTGTTATGAGAAAAAGTTCCATCCCTGAAACCAAATGATTGTCCTGATGAATCTTTGACAGAGCAGGCAATCAGGATGATAAAGTTATTCCTTTCTCAGCATGTGGCTGTCTCTCTGTCTCCAGCAGAAAGAGACAGAAAACACAAGTGTTAATCATTTGGGGGTATTCTCTACTCTACTTTTAGGTTTGCTTTGGCATGGGAGGACTGATTGGCTCCCAAGTAGCAATAAATGGGATTTTCAAACACACTCACCACTGACCTAACTCTGTTCCCACTCAAGTCGAGGGAGTTTAACCATGGATTTCAGTGCAAGTGAAGGCCAACACTGAGCCATTTTGAAAACCCTACTAAAAACCATTACCACACCCCACTGTGACACTACACAGTTCCAGGTGGCGCCCTAGAGGGGGAACCCATCACACCCACGCAACCACATCTTGTTTATGCCATACTACTCAGTCTAATCATCTGATTTTCTCTTCTTATTCTGTTTTGCCGTGGTCTCTGCCCTTTCCCTTTCAAGTGCATTAGGTAGGATGGGACAACAATGATCTCACCATCAGGTTGCAGGGACAACATTAGGACCTCAGCCACCTAGGACAAAGAATTCAAAACAGCCGAATCAGGCATTCTGAAATATAGGGTATTAAAAGAAATATAAAGCATATAGGGCCACTTTCTTCCTGAGTGTAACTCCATTGACATAGGCAGAATTACACCAAGGATCATAGAATCATAGAATATCAGGGTTGGAAGAGACCGCAGGACGTCATCTAGTCCAACCCCCTGCTCAAAGCAGGACCAACCCCAATGAAATCATCCCAGCCAGGGTTTTGTCAAGCCTGACCTTAAAAATCTCTAAGGATGGAGATTCCACCACCTCCCTAGGTAACACATTCCAGTGCTTCACCACCCTCCTGGTGAAATAGTTTTTCCTAATATCCAACCTAGACCTCCCCCACTGCAACTTGAGACCATTGCTCCTTGTTCTGTCACCACTCAGAACAGCCTAGATCCATCCTCTTTGGAAACCCCCTTCAGGTAACTGAAAGCAGCTATCAATTCCCCCCTCACTCTTCTCTTCTGCAGACTAAATAACCCCAGTTCCCTCAGACTCTCCTCATAAGTCATGTGCCCCAGCCCCCTAATCATTTTTGTTGCCCTCTGCTGGTTGCTTTCCAATTTGTCCACATCCTTTCTGTAGTGGGAAGCCACATCTGGAGTATTGCATCCAGTTTGGGGCCTCACCAGTGCCGAACAGAGGGGAATAATCACTTCCCTCTATCCGCTGGCTAGACTCCTACTAATGCAGCCCAATATGCCATTAGCCTGCTTGGCAACAAGGGCACAATGTTGACTCATACCCAGCTTCTCGTCCACTGTAATCCCCAGGTCCTTTTCTGCAGAACTGACGCTTAGCCAGTCAGTTCCCAGCCTGTAGCAGTACATGGGATTCTTCCTTCCTAAGTGCAGGACTCTGCACTTGTCCTTGCTGAACCTCATCAGATTTCTTTTGGCCCAATCCTCCAATTTGTCTAGGTCACTCCGGACCCTATCCCTACCCTCCAGCATATCTACCTCTCCCCCCAGCTTAGTGTTATCCACAAACTTGCTGAGGGTGCAATCCATCCCATCATCCAGATCAATAATGAAGATGTTGAACAAAACCAGCCCCAGGACCGATCCTTGGGGCACTCTGCTTGATACCGGCTGCCAACTAGACATTGAGCCCGATCATCTAGCCAGCTTTCTATCCACCTTATAGTCAATTCATCCAATTCATGCTACTTTAACTTGCTGGCAAGAATACTGTGGGAGACCGTATCAAAAGCTTTGCTAAAGTCAAGGTATATCATGTCCACTGCTTTCCCCATATGCACAGAACCAGTTATCTCATCATAGAAGGCAATCAGGTTGGTCAGGCATGATCTCAGGATGGAACTGGTCCAGTCTTATCATAGTGATTGCAGTAATGACTACTACATCGAAGGTTGCCAAACACTTTCCATTACAATCCCAGCGTTTTCATTGAAAATGTCAGCAAAAATCATCGTTGCCTTGATTCCTCCCCTCCCTCATGCTTGCTCTCTGCCCAAAAATGGTTTAACAAAATGTATGAGTGAGCAATGGTCAGAGGTCTTTTGCTTTTATGGATAAACTGGGAGAAAATCCTACCCCTTTCCCTAGATTATGGAAAATTCTAACCCCACTCTGCTATTAACAGTCCTCAGTGAGAAGCTTGTGTACTGTTTACTGACTTTTCGAAAACAAAAGGATTGGATTTCCCAAAGTTATAAGTCTTTGGCCCCCATTTCAGCAAAAGCCCCATTGAGTCACTGGGATTAGAGCAGAACATACAGGCCTCAGAGGAGATCAGGGCTCATTGTGCTAGTGGGCCCTCGAACTTTGCATACTAGTAGCCCGATCCTGTGAGATACTGAGCACCCTCACCTACCACTGAACTTGCAGGAGGTCTTGAGCGTCAGTGCAGACATTGGCCCCAGGAATGCCCAGTGCAACTTTCTATCCACCCGCCAAGCAACATACTGAGCAGATGTGTGCCACTCACAGGAGCACTCTTCACAAAATGGCCGTGTCGATACTAGGCAACAGGCCTTGTGGTTTGCATGGACAGTCCCCCACTACCCCCGGGAGGCCCCATTGCAATGTACACAGGTATGGATACATTGGTGTGTGCTCTGCATGGAGGCTAATGGATGGTTCAGTAGTGAACAGGGCCCCCAAGACACACATTGTGTGGGTGTGGCTTTTGCGAATGGAAGGACTGGGGTGAAGTGGCCTACCAGATGTGCATGCTGACTGCAAGTGTAGCCTCTGTCTTGGTGTCCTAACCACAGTGGTTGGAAACTTTATAAAAAAACGGTGCTACCTAGGTGCTTCCCTGGCCTTTATCACCAGCGTATCTGAGCATCTCTCACTCACTGGATTTTATCCTTCCAAACCTCTGCATGGTGAGGAAGTCCTAGCCCCATTTTACAGATGAGGAACAGGGAAGGTTAAGCGACTCACCAAAGGTCATCTGATAAGCCAGTGGTTGAGCTTGCAATTGCATCCATATCTTCTATGTTCCAGTCCAGTGCCCAGTGGACTATACCACCCTTCCTGGCCTGGCCTCGCTTGCAGTTTCTTGTGCCTTTCCTGTGAAGTTCTCTCCCCAGATTGTGTTCTGCCTTTCACCTGAGCTACATGCTTACATTCCTCAAGTTGCTAGGCCACCTGGCTATGCTCATTGTACCCCATAGAAGGCGGTCACATCACAGATTTAGTGGGGCCAGACTCCTGATTGCATTACAGCACCTTGGCATTTCTGGAGCAGTGCAAGAGATCCATAACCTGGCCATCGACGGGCCAGCAGAGAATCCCACCATCAGAGGGGAGTTCCTGCTAGCACAAGTGAGCTATAGCTAGGCCCTGTGTATAGTGTATGGGGGTGTGGGTGGAGATCCCCCTATGTCAATCCTCCACTGGCCAAGGCTCCGTTCAGAACAACAGTGGTGTAACTCACTGCAACAGTGGTGTAACTCAAAGCAGTCCAACAACAGCTCTAAGTTGCATTAGGGCTGGGGTCAGCCCGGGGATCAGAGAGCTGCATCTGGCTTCCTTGCCCGAAGCACAGCTTTCGTGCTAAGTGACAAATAGCTGCACCTGTTCCATCATTAGAAACTCAGAGTAACAACCCTAGCTCCTGAAAGGCCCTGCAAGATGACACAACAAGTATATCACTAATGGGCTTCTCTTTTTAAAGGCTCTTAATACTTCACAAGAGGGTACGACTTAAAAGTGTCTGCCCAAAGAAGGGATGCTCACCTAGGACCCAGCAGGGAGCAACCGTCCTCTGAAAAGGGAACAAGGGTTCAAAGCTGCTCTCTCAGGTAGCATGAAGCCCTTTGAAATGCTCAGTGCAGATCTTTGGATAATGAGTTTAATTAACATGCTGCGGTTTTAAGAAGAGATTAACTCAGAGGAGGAAAACAGCAGGTATGATGGCTCAACATAGTAACAAAGACTAACAGCTCACTTCCAATGAACTATAAAGGACGGGCTTGCTACACATGACTGTATCTCACTGATCCCTTGTTGCAAACTAAACCAAGGTAACAGACTCCAAGAGGAGGCTAAGAGACAAATATGGGGCCAATTTCAGAGCTGTTGTAAGCAGGTGGAAACCCACTGATGCCAGCTCCATCTCTCTCACAATTTGGCTCAGTGACTTTGCGGGCCTGAGAGAAAGCTACACTTCAGCACGGAAGGACTAACCGCTACCCAGCCTTAGCCTGTTTGACTATGAATAAGGCCTAGGCTAGAATTAAGGCTAGAATAAGGCCTAGGCCTAGAAAAGATTTGCTCGTATAGCTACACCGGCAACCCTCCTACCGTAGATGCAGCTTATACCAGCCAAAGAGTGATTTTGCTGGTATAGCTTAGGCTGCTTCCCCACATGAAAATGAGTTATACCAACACAATCAATTTTTTTGCTAGTATATCGGCATCTACAGTAAAGCCGTTGCTGGTATGGAAATGTTGCCAAAACCCCCGAACAGGCATTACTATACCGGCAAAAGTTTCCAGTGTAAACCTAAGTCTCGTAGCCCATCCAAGTGAAATTTCCTGGACCTGTGGAGACAGCAGCATTCCCCTGCCCCGCAGGAGTGTTAAAGATTGTGAGACACTCAGGCCCAGATCCACAAAGGGAGTTAGCCAAGATTTAGGTGCCAGTGCTATCCCCAAAACCCCCGCTCAGCTGCCACCTAACGCTAACCTTAGTCAGTGGCTACATTTGCACTAGGCCCCAAGTTTCTTCTTCTGGGCACATACACCGCTGCCTCAGAGAGAGGCCCAGATGCCTGCGTGCCAGCTCAATCGTCAAACCAGACGAAGACAAGCATTAGGCGGGTTCTGACATGCCTAACCCCACACAAAATGGTGGCCGGGGCGGGCGGGGAGGTGCGGACGACTGGCAGCGGCCTCCCTTATAACTTTTAGCTCAGTGGGTATGGAACTCACAGGGATGTGGGAGACCCGAGTTCACTTCGCCCCTCTGCCTGCTGAGGAGAGGGATCTGAACAGTGGTTTCCCGCCACTCCCGTGAGTGCCCTAGGCACGCGACTAGTTATTTATTCTCACCGTCTCTGGCCCAATGCATATTTAATGTATACAAAGCGGAATAGCTTCAACGGGAGAGACTGAGACAGCCCCACACCAGAATGTCCCATAGCCCAGGGTTTAGGGCACTCACCTGAGCCGTGGGAAGCCTCCATTCAAACCCGTTCACCTCAGGCTGCTGCCACTGCAGCTGCTGTGTATAAAAGCTGGCATGCCCAACTGCCATTTTTGCAAGAAATGCCTTCGGGCACCTGACTCCAGGAGAGGGTTCATAGCTGCGGGTCCGAAGCAGAGAGAGGCAGCTAAGTCACTTTGAGGGGCAGGGCTTAGGGCATACCCCTCTCTTAGCATCCACTATTAGCGAGCGTAGACAGCTCCCTGCCTGGCCTTCTCTTTTTGTGCATCACATGCTTAGACATCCATCTCTCCCCATGCATTGTGTAGAGAGCCTAGGCACCTAACTTAGCATTCGTGGAGTCCACCGGGTGAACTAGTTGGACTAGGTGACCTCCTGAGGTCCCTTCCAACCCTGATATTCTAACTAGGCCCTAAAACCGAGACCTCCCCTTTGTGGAGCCAGACCTCAAATCCGAGGGTCTGGGGCCGTGTAAGTACCTTTGATACGGGTTGCACTCTCTTGGTCTCATTTTGAAGCCAGTGGGTCAACAGGCGATAACATGGATTTGTTACAATCAGGTGTTAACAACCCCCATATTGAACTAGTCCTACAACAGATGATTTAGAAAGGAAATGCCCAGTTATATACACCGCATTCGTCCCCTGGGGGTATAACATCTTTCCAACTGGTAAATTTCTTCCTTTTTCCTAAACACTGCTATTTTCAGGGATGTGGTCAAAAAAAAGTCAAAGAACAGAAAGAAAAAACCATGGCTGCGGTGCATTTGGCTGAAAACAATTCAGATTTCTGCAGTACAACTGCATAGTTTTGCAACACATGTGTTGCCTGTGGATAACTAGGGAAAGATGGTCGTGTATGTGATCTGTCATACTTGTAAATATTTTCTTTTTGGAGAGTATATTGAGAGCACCACACATTCTGTCAGGGAGAATGTCATCCAAGTATATTTCAACTTTTGAGGTCAGCACTGGTAATTAGGGATAATTGAAGAGTTATTCTCACTGATTTATTACAGAGGCTTCCTATCTTTATATAAAAAAAATTATTGTTGCAGTGTGCTGCGCACATGATCTTTTACATTTATTATTATTTGGTTTACACGGCAACTTTCACCAACTTCAAATGTTTTTCAGACTTATAGGGATGATTTACTTCCCACACACGGGCTCCACTGAAATGCAGCCACCTCTGGGGTGGGACACAGTAACTTCTTAATAGCACGCATCAGTAAAACACAAGCAGGGAAGAAAACTAGTGCACCTGGTCCAGTCAAAGCAACGAGAGAATGTAATTACCCATATTAAAATTCGGCCAGGGCTCTGAGGGAGAAGTGCTAGGGGCTAGTTTGTCACAGCCTTTCCACAGTCACACAGGGCCTTCTTAATCCCTGCTTGGCTCTCCTCAGATTGTAACACCATCAGAGTCTGCTCAGTCAGAGTCTCTGCTGGGAGGCAGAGACCACCGGTACCTGCTGATAGTGGGGGGTGGGGGCATCTCCCTGCCAGGGCAGCCAATCCCGCTGGCTCCTGGGGGGTTGGGGCCACAGGAGCAGGGAATATGTGCCTCACAACACAGTTGTGTAGCCTCACAACAACACAGTTTCTCCCCGGAGCTCCTGTGCCTTTGTGGACACCTCAGCAGGGGGAAGGGTGTGGGCAGTGCCCCCAAATCAGGTTAAGCAGAACCTGCTCCTGACACCTTCCCCAGTGAGTCCCGCCCTGCTCCTGGCCTGGGGCCACCACGCTCTCCTGACCAGTCACCTGGCGAGGGGGGGGGGCTCTGTCCTTCTCCCACTGTGCCTCCCCCCGGCCGGTTTCCATCTCTCTCGGCCCCTCTCCTAGGGTTGCCAACTGTCAAATCACACAAACCCAAACACCCTTGATCCATCCCCTGCCCCTTCCCTGAGGCTCCACCCCCCCACCCCATCTCCAAGACCCCACCCCGCTCACTCCATCCCCCCCTCCCTCTGTCACTCGCTCTCCCCCATCCTCACTCACTTTCACCGGGCTGGGGCAGGGGGTTGGGTGTGGGAGGGGGTGTGGGCTCTGGGCTGGGTCTGAGTGGTTCAGAGTCTGGGAGGGGGCTCTGTGCTGAGCCTGGGGCAGGGGGTTGGGGTACAGGTGGGGGTGCCCGGTGTAAGCTCTGAGGGATTTGGGTGCAGGAGGGGGCACAGGGCTGGGACAGGGGATTGGGGTGCAGGGGGAGGCAAAGGGGAGCAGGCTCTGGGAGGTAGTTTGGGTGTGGGACGGGGCTCCAGCCTGGGGCAGGGGATTGGGGTGTGGGAAGAGATGAGGGTGCAGACTCTGGGAGGAAGTTTGGGTTCAGGAGGGGGCTCCGGGCTCAGGTTGGGGTGCAGGAGGAGGTGAGGGGTGCAGGCTCCGGCCAGGCAGCGCTTACCTCAGGTGGCTCCCAGTCGGCAGTGCAGCAGGGCTAAGGCAGGCTCCCTGTCTGCTCTGGCCCCGTGCCGCTCACGGAAGCAGCCAGCACATCCCTGTGGGGGGAGGCCAGGGGGCTCTGTGCTCTGCCCCTGCCTGGAAGCACCAGCCCCACAGCTCTCATTGGCCACAAGTCCCAGCCAATGGGAACTGCGGGGTCGGTGCTTGCAGGCAGGAGCAACATGGAGATGCCCCTTCACTCCCTCTCCCCCCCCCCGGGGCTCCGTATGCTCCCCTCCTGGGCCAAACGAGCCCGGTGGTGGAAACATGCTTGGGGGCGAGGAGCAGGTGGAGAAGGACAGAGCCCCTCCAACTCCAGCAGGCTGAGCAGAGCAAGCCCTGCAAGGGCCACTTGACACCCACAGAAATCCAGGGGGGCCCATGGCCCCGTGTGCTTCCCTCACGCTTCACCTCTGCTGGGAGGGGCAAGAAGTACTTCCTACTCACTGGCCAGAGTAACTGGCTGTGTGGACACTTGCAGGGAAATTGGTCTGTGGAATGGGGTGAAGTAACTTGGCCCAGATCCTCAGGAGATACTTAGGCACCTAAACACTTCTGAAGATGTGGGCCTTCCTCCCCTGTGCTCCGGGGAGGGAGTAATTGGGACTGCTTCTGGGTGGATTGTAGCTGTACAATCTAGCCCCCTGACCAGTTTTAACCACAGGGAGTCCAACCTCTGCTACCCATTGCCACTAAAACATGCCACTGCCAGCCGCACAACCCCTCAGTTCTGACCCTGGCATTTTTCCTTCAGAAAAATACTGCAGCCTACACCTAATTCAGCAAGAGCAGAGCTGTACATGCAGGGGTGCTCAGCGGCCTTGGCAGACGTTGCTCTGACATCAAATGTCAGTGGCTGGCTTTGCCCATGTGAGCTTGGCAGGCTTTGGGTACGAAATAAATATGGACATAAGAGGGCTCCTGGAAATGGAAAATGAGATTGAACTTTCCATTTTACTGATGCAGCCTATGTATATAAAATCCCCCTACTGTATTTTCCACTGCATGCATCTGATGAAGTGAGCTGTAGCTCAAAAAGCTTATGTTCAAATAAATTTGTTAGTCTCTAAGGTGCCACAAGTCCTCCTTTTCTTTTTGCTGATACAGACTAACACAGCTGCTACTCTGAATACAGCCTCAGCTTCTCAGAGGGTAAGATGCCAGTTTCTGGGGTGGTATGGCAATAATTCTGAGCAGAGAGGGAGAAGTGGTTATGGGACACCCTTTCCAAGAACAACTGCAAAGCAGCAAGTGGCAGAAAGTGGTGAGCACAAAATTTGAGGGGGAAAAAGGAGAAGAAAGGAATGAGGGAAGAGCTATCACCTTAGTGAAGCAGATGGTGGCCTTCGAACCAGGGAGCTGGGGAATGGATGATCCTGTATTGCAGTTCCCTACAGAGGAGGTCCATAAATTCTGAGATGTATAAGGCCAGAAGGAGCCATTCTGATTCTCCATCTAGTCTCACGTTCTGTGCAACAGACCAGAGAAGCTCACCCACTGATTGCTGCCCTGAGTCCTGTAACTCATGCGTGAAGTAGGGCAAACCGCTATGGGCCCAATCCTGCAAGGAGTCCTGCATGGGCAGACCTCTGTGCATTGGAGTGAATGGGGCTGTGTGCAGCTGCTGCATGGGTCTGGCTACACGGAGCCCTTCGCAGGATCAGAGCCTATGGCTTGCCATAGGTAAACTGTAGCATTTTGGGTTACTGATGGAGAATGCTGTACTGTTTTATAAGGATGGGACCTGGGCCCAAATTCATCAAATCTGGGTGCACTTCAGCCTAGTTTTCAGAGGTGCTGAGACCTTCACAATGATGTAATGGTAGATTTTCTGGCAATGTAAAGAGGTCTTAAAATGGGCTTAAATGATCCAACTTAAGTCCCCTTTGCACTGCCACAGCCGTGTATCAGGACCTTAGTGTAAAAAAGAAACGGGCCTTCTATGTCTAAATTGCTACTTCTTACCCTCCCCTCTCCCTTCAGTACAGAATTCAGACACTTAACACTCTCCCAGGAGAGCAGAGTGGCGGGCCTTAATAAGAACCTATCAGGAAAGTGCAGTTTGGGGTAAATTACATATCTTTTTTTTAAATGTACATTTTCCTTATATTCGGAATTAACACACAATGTTGTGATACATTGATTTTGTTTTTCATGCTGAGTTCATTATACCTATCAAGCCACCAGCATTACAAACAGACTGCCTGGTTGGGTTACATGAATAGTTGCATACATATTTTTAAACATATTATTTGACTCAGCATACACATTGCATAAGCACAATCACTGGCATGTGTTCACAGGAATCTAATTCACACGTCTACAGGCACTAGTCAGATAGAGCGAAGTATTTCTCCTTTCAAGTGCAAGGGTTGTATTCTTCCAAAAGAATATGTGATCTCACATTCAGGACAACTTCAAAATGTTGAATGGAAGGAATTATCTAGGGTCCTTAGTATCAGATCTTCTGTTTGCACTCTTTCTACTATTAGTAATGCTTTCTGCTTAGAGCTACTACTGGGTTTTAACAAGAAAATGGTTTGGATAAACATAACAAAAATAATTATATCACTTCCTTTTACATGTTTTCAAACAATTCTTACCTGGAAATATAACAAAGTGGTGTTGGTGGTAGGGTTACAATGTTGGATGGAAATCAGCTGATTTTCAGAAGTGGATGGCTCTAAGTCTTCTATTTAAAAAAATATCAAAATTAAATATAGAGATAAGTGCAGTCCCAATAATCCACTGCCCAGTTAGCTAACTGGAGGCAACCTGTCTCCCCCAATAGCATAGCACTACACATCACACACAATCTTATCTAAAAAAGCCTGCTGTCTCCAAAACCCAGAAATCAAGTTTGTGCTATACATAACATAGGGATAAAAGTGAAGGGTCCTCTTTGGTTACTATGCATTGGTTACTATGCAACAGTCAGAAAATCTATGACAGGCATCACGTAGGTGGTCCAAAAGCATCATTTCTATGTGAAGGATCACAGACACCTGAGGATACTGTATCACTAGGGGAAACAATGAGAAGCACAGTAAACAGTAGAGGGGGGGTCTAACATTTTAATTCAAAACATTAAAAAAACCCAGCTCAGTTTCAAGAAGAAAAAATTTGTTGAAAAGTTTGTTTCAAAATTTTCCAAAAAAAATGAATTTTTCCCCTTCTTCTCTCCCGTTTTCTGTGGCAAAAGGAAAGAGGAGGCGGAGGATCAGGAGAAGAAAGGCAAATGACATCTGAAAAACCAAACCTAAAACACCCCCAAATTTCTGTGCGTCTTTGAAAACCTGAATGTTTTCAGTTAAAAAAAAATCACAAAAATTATTTTAAAAAGATGCAATTTTTTTCAAAATTTGTGGCACGAAAATTATTTTAGAATTCTTGACTTTTTTTGTATTACAAGGATTAGCATTTTTTATCAGTGCTACCAAACACTAGCTAATCAGAAGGGCTTTCAGCTGGCTGATGTCTGAACAACAGCCATCTCTCCCTTTGCCTCCCATCTTCCCCTACAGATACCCCTCCTTGTAACTGAGGAGGCCTGTATTTGCTGATGAAGGAAAGAACCTTACTTCACAGCTGTTAAAAATACATGGCATGCTGCTACTGTGCATTCCTCACTGCTAAGGGATAGCTGTGGCTTTTATACTGTTGTTGGCTTTTATGCCACCACAGGAGCCGTTCTGTGGAGATTGTGCCCCAGGCAAAGACGAGCAAAGCTGCTCCTTGCACATGGAGGGGGAGTTTGCTCCCTCTTGTGTCCCAGCCTTACTCCACAGACCAGAGGAGTCAGGACCATAACTCCACCTCTTGACTATTCCCCTTTTAGCCAGCTTGCTGTCCAGGGAGAGGCAGCAGGAGCAGTTAGACACTGCACTCCCCATCGCTCCGAGAGCACAGAGACCAGCTGCTATTGGGAAAGGCCCTTACCCCATTCAGCAAAGGAGGAGGTTTCTTCCATCCCCTGCACTGCCAGTTAAGGGCCTCTCACAAACTGATCTCAGGAGTGTCCACGAAAACCAATGAAGAGCTTGATCCTGCCAAGGAATCAGCCTGTCCCACAGGGGTGGGTACCACCTGCTGATACCAATGGCATTGCTCATGTGAATAAACACTACTCAGCCAGTAATGATGTTCACAATCTGTCATGCAAAGAGCCCGTGCACTTGGGATCCAGCTGCTTGCAGGTGAGAAACATAGCAAGTATTACCCAAATCTGCTTTCACTTGGGGCCTTTGATGGGACATTGGTTGAAATCTCAACTGCGGTTTCTCTAACCTGGGATTGGAGAGAGAGGGTGTTCCTAAATTTGGTAATTCTCAAAGACATGCATATCATGCAGAATGACATGCAAGGAAAAAAGTAAGAAGAATGAAAATGAAAACCTGAGATGTCTTTCTGCTGGGTAGATTCCCCTAGAAATCCCAGAAATCTTTAAGAGACCACTGCCGGCAACTGATATCAAACCTTCAGATGATTCATTGCTGGGGATTTCTGGCTGCTACCACATATCACCAGGTCTTAAATTCTCAGAGATTATTTCCTGGGCCCCCTATGCCTCCCACTTTGGGGCTTAAGTCTTCATCTGTGGGGTAGGGGTTCTCAGGGCTTTAGCCCCAGGACGGGTGAGGGGCACCAGGGCTCGGGGCTTTAGCCCTGTGGAGGGGGGTAATACACCAGTGTCTGGAGCTCCTGAGCCGCAGGGCCTGCTGGGGCTTGGGCTTTCAGCACCATGAGAGGCGCCAGGACTCCTACAAGTTTGAAAATATTTACCCGCGCTCCACTCCTGCTGGCTCTGGCTGAATTTAAGCCCTGCTTATCACTATGTTGCTCTCAGCAGCCTGTGATTTTGATAAAGTTGCTTTGGGCAATAAATAGCTTTGTGTTCCCAGTTCACCCACAGAATTTCTATGTTGATTTCATGATGCATTAGAATCAACAGCATCTGAACCCAACTGTCTCTCACCAAACAGAAGAGACGTTTAATGCAATAAGCCGCACAAAACTAAAATCCACTGCCTAGTGCAGTCAGAGCCATATTAACCACAAGCATGATCAAACTTGGTTGCTGCTAGCAAGGTTTCCCCATCTGCTATGGGCTTGGATTGATTTCTAAGATCTGAGTTAACTGAACATGATATAGATTAACCCTGTAGCTAATCTACAGCATGATTTAATAATAACGAGGTCCAAAGACAAAAAAAAAATCTATTCATGCATATTAAGGAAACCTGGCTTCCTTCAGGTTTAACAAGTGCTCCACATTCTTGAATCATAGAATATCAGGGTTGGAAGGGACCTCAGGAGGTCATCTAGTCCAACCCCCTGCTCAAAGCAGGACCAACCCCAACTAAATCATCCCAGCCAGGGCTTTGTCAAGCCGACCTTAAAAACTTCTAAGGAAGGAGATTCCACCACCTCCCTAGGTAATGCATTCCAGTGTTTCACCACCCTCCTAGTGAAAAAGTTTTTCCTAATATCCAACCTAAACCTCCCCCCCTGCAACTTGAGATCATTACTCCTTGTTCTGTCATCAGCTACCACTGAGAACAGTCTAGATCCATCCTCTTTGGAACCCCCTTTCAGGTAGTTGAAAGGAGCTATCAAATCCCCCCTCATTCTTCTCTTCCACAGACTAAACAATCCCAGTTCCCTCAGCCTCTCCTCATAAGTCATGTGTTCCAGTCCCCTAATCATTTTTGTTGCCCTCCGCTGGACGTTTTCCAATTTTTCCACATCCTTCTTGAAAAGGGGGTTGTGGATGGATATAAACCCCAATCCAGCAAATGTGTATGTTTTTGACTCATTTTACTCATGTGAGTTGTCCCACAGAAATCAGTAGGACTTCTATAGGATTCCTCCTGGGAATAAATGTAGTCACATGCATAAGTGTTTGCAGTATTAAGCCTATAAAAGGAAAACCGGATAAAAATAAAGAGTTTGAGATCTATCCTACTTTCAACGATTCTGGAATACATTTGTGCTGCTTTTCCAATTCCAAAAGGCTGTGATGGATGTTTAATGGAATGAAATCTGGCAATTATCACTTTGTTTCAGCTTCCTAATTGTTCTCAGCAATGACACTGATCCTTGAAGTCTGCTGAATGCTTTTAAAAGGCTTCTTCACCCTGTAACTCATTCACTGTTAACACTCAGGCCATGTCTATGCTACACGATTAAGTCAACCTATGGTAGGTCGACTTACAGCATGCAATTTCTGCATTTTTTCATGTCCACACTACCTTCCTTCTGTCAGTGGTGCGCGTCCTCACCAAGAGCACCTTTACCAACTTAAGAGGGGCAGTGTGTGTCGGGGGAGAGGGCTGAGAGCCCAGGCTATTAGGTCCGTGCGGCGCTCCCCCGCTGCCGCTATACAGGCGCTGCATCACCCGAACCACGTCGACCTAAGCCTTACGCCTCTCATCGACGTGGATTTACTAGGTCAGCGCAGCGGGCTAGTTACAGCGGTGGGAGGAACACTGTAGTATGTACGCTTTCATAGTTAGGTGGATGTAAACTGCCTTACGTCAGCTTAACTTTGTAGTATAGGCCAGGCCTTAGTCACCAAGCAGGATCCCAGAGATATTTTCTGCATCATTTTGCTCATTTTCTCATCCCCTTTCAGCCTCTTTCCAGCCCAGATAAACAAAAAGCACATCTTCCTCGGTAAGGTGTATTTAAAAACCTCTGTGAAATACCCTCCCTGTTGAAAACTGCCTACACGGTCAGTCTGGCTCCCATTAAAAACAGCAGCAAAATTCCCACTGATTTCAATGGGAGTAGAATTGGTCCCCCCCAGCCTCCCCCGAGCCTTGACACTGGTCTACACTGAGCTTTGATCTAATTTTGGGCCCAATTCTTCAAACCCTCATTATTATTATTCATTATTTGTATTACCACAGTGGTTAGACACCCTAGTCTTGGAGCAGGGCCGCATTGTGCTAGGCGCTGTATAAACCCTCGCTCATCAGGGAGCCAGTTCAGCGAAACACTTTAAACACATGCTTAACTTTAGTGTGATATAAGCACCCGCTCAAAGTCAATGGGTGAAAGACTGGCTCCAGCGGAGTCAATGGCAAAACTCCCATCGACTTCAATGGAGCCATAAACCATTTTATCCAATGAGACTTAAGCACATGCTTACACCCTGTGCTGAGTTTAACAACTTTTTTTTTACATTAAAAATGTATAAAGGCACTTTCTTTTTGGGGGCAAACAATGAAAATTCAACAGTGTTGACAATTTTTGGTAAAAAAGTCTCTCTTTTTTTAAGGCTATTTTCCATTAAAAAGGTTTTTGCTGGGGAAAAAAAAATCACTCAGGTCTAGTGACTTCAGTGGATCTATGACAGTAAGGTTACTGGTATGACTGATGGATTCCAGGACTGGGTCCATGGATTGCAAAGGCACTGGGGTTTCTATGTGCCTGATGGCCATCATGGCCAAAACCCAGGGATTGAACTAGGGACCTCCAAAGCATAAATTACAACAGCTTGAGCAAAGAGCCAAGGCTGTGTTGGAGTCGAGGGCGGCGGGGGGAGGGAGGGGTCTGTAACAACTCACTAACTGAATTGGGGGTTGGGGGGGAAGAAGAGGAAGGACAGACAGACAGACATGTAAGAGACACTCTCCAGTTAGTTGCATGCTACTTCTGCTCAAAAGAAGTGCATCACAAGCATGTTTGAATCCTGGACAAGCCCGCACTTATACAATGGCTCTCACCTTGTGAGACACATTGAGGGCTGAACCAGGGATTTCTAGAACTAAAAACAAACAACAACAATTAGTGCAAGGGCTATAAGAATCCATATCCTCTGCGGATCATCAAAGAGGGGCACCTGTAACACACACTGACCACTCAGTTACCTGCGTCCATTGTGCTATAACGATGCATTTAAAAAAAAAAATCAATGCTGCATTTCTCAGGGGATTCCCTAGAAGTTTTGTGGAGAGTCCTTTAAATCTATGTAGCCGTTTGCCTCCTGACCCTGGCTCCCTGCTCCGGTGCTGGCATGGGTTCCCAACAGTGGCTGCCACTAGAAAGTGGAGAAGACCATGGGAAAGAAGGGGAAGTCATACAGACTCTTGTTCATGGTCTTGCGAAATGCATCTGAGGACAGGTCTACACTGCAAGAGGCACAGCTGCAGCTTTGCTGCTGTAGCGTAGGTAGACACTTTCTCTTCTGACGCTGTAGTTTTTTCCCCATTGCTGCAGTAAAGCCACCTCTCCAAGAGGCGGTAGCTAGGTCAATGGAAGAATCATCCATCCACAGCAGGAGTTAGGTTGACCTAACTACATTGCACAGGTCATGAAATGTTTCACACCCCCGAGTGATGTAGCTAGATCGGCCTCACTTTTAGGTGTAGGCCTGGCCCGAATGGGTGGGGAGAGAACCCAACAAAGACCCACGGCCTCTCCCATTCCTTCCCTGTCTCCAGAAATTGGTCTCCACGTGGATAAAAGGAAGGTGATTCCTGGAGGTGGCATCTTCACCTTATTGTGGCCAAAAGCCAGGTTTCATGGGCATAAGTTGCCCTTTCTCAGAGGCCTAACTGCAGTGGATAAAGGCCCTACTAGGCCACAAGGGTAGTGCCTTACCCATTCTTATTCTCCTACATAAAGGCAGGGCACAATGTTGCCCTAACTAAGGCTCCAATTCAGAAAGGAAGGCTGGTTGGAACTCGCATGTGCACTATGCAACAGATAATCAGAAGTATCATTATTATTAATTGTCATACTGGGGGAGCACCTAAGAGCCCCAGTCCTGGACCAGAACCCCAGTGTGCTTGATGCTGTACAAACACAGAATGAAGACAGTCCCTAACCTTAAAGAGCAATCAGGAGCATTATTTTTAATCTGACCCAAAGCTGTTTGGGAAACAGAAGGTTTGACTGACTGGAGAGCATGGTATTACCTTGATATCCTTGAGAAGCAAGTAGGCTACATACTTCTATTCTAAGTGTGGATCTCACTAGACAATCACATCTGCGCTGTTTCCGTTTTTTTGTTGTCATCCCAACTCATAGTAGAAGGCTCACCAAGCAACTGCCTTCTTTCTAATGAAGGGACTATCTGCAGGTGATAAGATAATTCTTACGAATTGGAGGTGGGGGGAAATGGGAAATATGACAACCGCAGCACCTTTATAAACAACTTGGAAATGACAATGTGTGCTGTGCAGATGAAGAAGGCTTTACAGTTCTGTGGCCCAGAAGAAAGCATGTCTCAGGTACATAAAGATCACCTGCTGAATTCCAATCCGAAGTTAGAGCAGGGGGGAAAAGATCCAGAAAACAGTACATGCATGCAACTGTGCACCAAATAAATAACACTGACATTAGTGGAGCACTCCCAGTACCTCAGACACTGCCTGCCCCTCTGCCATATTCCCTGGACCCTATCTGCCCCCTGGCAGTACAGCTCACTCAGAAGTCCGATGATCACTGGCTCCCCAGTTGTATCACTTTGCACTGCCGCTTCTCTGGTACAGAGCAGGAAATAAAGGGGGGCAGTGAACACTGAACTCTTGCTGGAACTTGCAATAGAAACTCAGGACATCTGCCTGGCAATAATGCCCACTCCAACAGCTCTGCCCCTTCTTTAGCTGGCCGCTCCGCTCTAAGTTCTGATCACTCAGCGTTCAGCCAGAGGTGGATGATGTCTGGTCAGATCTGCTGCCTTCTTTCTGCACTCACCTCTCAGATCCAGCTGATTTCATACCCCTGAAATTCAGACATGGCCCTGAGCCAATGATCATCCTAAAAACCAAGATAGAAGCAACAAGTCATGGTTCTGTTCTTAATGCGGAGCGGTGATCCAAGGTGAAGAGCCCACAGCAAAGCTTTCTTGCTTCCCCAGGCTTTTCCTCAGTGGCTGCCTGAGGGGGCTGGATGCCTGGCTTGGTTTTTCAGTCTTTGTGGTCACAAAGGAGGTTACACTTTTTAAAAATGTTCTGATCGTTTAATGTAGGCAGATGTATCAAAATATTTGATAGTTGGATACAAGACATGCACCAGTTGCTCATTGAGAAAAATGAAAGTTTACTCAATGTACCAAATAGGGCAATCTCCTGGATAAACCTTAGTGAATTGGATATAACTTCTCTAGGAGACAAGGAGGAGGTAAACATTGGGAAATGTTAGGAAATTGAAAAAGACTTTTTGAAACAAAGTCCATTTTTAAACTTCAGTGGATTTCCCATGAAAATCTCTAGAAGGAAAAAGGTTTGCTAATATGCCCCCTCTGGTTAGGCAAAAGCCCAGCTGATTTAAGCTTCATCTGGCTGATTACCTATTCACAGTCTCTCCAAAGACCCCCAAACTGGCTAAAGGACTCACTCACAGACTCATGGGGGTTCTCATTTTGAGCAAAGCGTATTAGGAAATTGAAACAATAGGAAAACCCCCAGGTGGGGTTTGAAGGACCGCTCACCTGCCTGAGCCATACTGGAGTTGGGGTGTTCTCCAGTAAGCTTCTTAGCATGTGTGCAGGTGCTTTTATTGTGTGCAATACGTTTTCTCTGTACTGCTTTTACCTTATGAATACAGGGTGCTTGTGTAGAAAAAGCAATGTGGTAACTTAACTGTGGTAATTACACTGAAGAGAAAGCAAAACGAGCCTACTTAAGCAGCCTGTCTTTTGCTGGGGATATCACAGTGTAGGCTGGGAACTGTTGAGCCTGGAAATACACCAGTCAGGAAGGAGAGACACATGCAGGTCACCCAAAAGAGGTGATGGCTGAGGAGCCCTGAGCCTAGAGTGGGTGCCTGTGGGGAATAAAGGTGCACTTGCCATGAACGGTGACACTCACCTATAACCTGAGATCTTTGAGATGGACTCCGGATATATACATTAATCAGATGCTCCAGCCTACTGCGGCTGAGACAGTGGATCCTTAACTGGGTAAAACTATTTATACAAATGAGGTATGTTGCTCCAGCCATCCCAGTCCCCTCCTACCCTCTCCTCAGCTCTAGGCTGTGAATAAGACTGAGGAAGAGGGGAAGGTGGGCAGGGAGCGTGAACATGAAGAACTCCAGTTACAAGAAAGTAACCTTCATTTCTACTTTAAGTGGCTGCTGCATATCCCCACTCCTGGGATACATTGGCAAGCAGTAGCCGCATAAAGGAAGGCAAGTCAGAGTGCTAATCAAAGTGATTGCAGGAGTGCTCTGCCAAACTGAGCATCAGATGTGGACACTGGCTCCAGAGAATATTATTTTGCAAAAGTGTGAGTGGAACTCCAGGTGGCAGCTTTACAGATTTTCATGCCCGGCATGTGTCTGAGGCATACTGCTGAAGCTGCCCTGGCCCCATTAAAGTGAAACATTATCCCTGGAGGAAAAGGGATGACAGCTAAATGTGAGAGCCTCTTGTATATGGGGTTTGACCCATCTGGATAATGTTGAGCAAGCTATTCCCGCTCCCCACCCCACACTCAACATAGGAGAAAAAAGACAAATAATTGTCCATGAGTAAAATAAGGCTGGAAATTAGAGGAAGGTTTCAGCCCATCAGCAGAGACATGGAAGGACAGTGGGGAGGAACTGAGGTGGTTGGAGCACCGCAACCCCACTCATAGGCTCATCTCTGGAACACTAAGGAACAGTTTTCCAATGGGACCAGTGGGAGAGATGGGGAGGAGCAACCTAACTGGTTTTAAAATGGAGCTTGATACATTTATGAATGGAATTACATGACTGGTTGCCTGCAATAGCAAGAGGCTGGATTTGGTTACCCAGGAAGTCCCTTCCAATCCTATTTTCTTAAGCGTGTGAATGTCTGAATATTTTAGTCCTAATAGTAGGCTAAAGCTCTCAACATCTAAAGCAGGCAATTTCGCTTCACCCTTACACACATGACCCTTAGGGGAAAAAAACAAAGGCAAGTTTATAGATTGATATGAAAACCTGTAATTACTGTAGGGAGATATTTTAGATTCAGATGTAAACACCACTTTGTCCTTATGAAAACTGTAAATGGTGGTTCAGCCATAAGTGTCTGTAACTCGCTTACTTGTCTTGTGGATGTAATTGCAGCTAGAAATGCTGTTTTGACAGACAGGAGAAGTAAAGGACAATCTCCCATTGGCTCAAATGGATGTTTCATTAAGTGCGTGAGAGCTCAATTAAGGTCCCACAAGAGTTACAGAGTTTTAATAAGAGATACATCATTCCTAAGGCATTTAGAATAATTTTTTAAATGTTGCATGAGAAAACACTGATTTATCATCAATGAGAGAATGATAGACTGATGGCTGATAAGTGGCCCTTAATCAGAACATCAGCCCTACAGCTTTATCTGTGCTGGTGCAAGTATTCGGGTATGATTTGGATTGCAGCCATTGTAGGAGATAGAGTAGTATCTGCCCACACCGTGAAAGCTTTCCATTTTAAAACTGTAAACTTTTCTAGAAGATTTTTTGTAGAGGTCACTAATACATTCTGAACAGCCGTGGAACAAGGTATTTCCATGTCCATTAAACTAACACCTACATGGGGAGGTACAGAGAGTTTAAGTCTGAGTAATAGATTTGACTCTCTTGTTAGGTCAGTAAAACCAGGAGGACAATCAGTGCCTTGCTGAGAAGTGTAATAGTTTTGGGAACCATTGTTGGTTTGGCCCAGCAGGGGTGCTTAAAATGATCTTGGCCTTGTGCTGTTTTATTTTCCTTATAACCTTCTGTATAAGAAGGATTGGAACAAAGGCATACAGTGGCCCTTGGCTCCATGGTATGAGGACATTTTCTTCCTAAAATGGCATTGGTAGCGCAATATCCTGGCTTGGTAATTTGATGCTATTATGCCTAAAGTGGAGTATATGACAACTTTTCCTCCCAGTAAATACATTTTCTTTCCATTCTTATTTGAGGAAGTAGAGTGCATTAATACACCTTTAGACTTCTGAACAGTCACTTACCTCTATTAAAGAGTTTGGCGCTCAGTGAAAATATAAAGAACCCTCTTGGGATAAGTGATATAATTTGTCTGCTTCTTTGATCATGGGTTGAATCAAAACTAGGCTTGCCCAAATGACATCTTCTTAGACGATGGAACCAGAATGGATGTAGGAACCAAAGACAGCACCTTATGATGATGCTTCTTATTCCTTTCCGAAGATGTGTCCGGAGCCAAAGCTAGTCTGTGCACCCTTGTTGTGTTGGATCCAGTGAGCTTGGCTGCTAGTGCTTCTTGAAGAAGTAAAGCCTACAGTTTGTTCCATCTCATCACTCTCAAACGGAGCAAAGGTGCTAGATTTGGAACACCTCAAAGGGTCACCTCCCTGTCTGAGAAGGCTAAAGGGCAGGAAGCACAGCACTGAAAGCCTGGCTTCTTGGTATTCAGATCGACCATTGAGGTCTCTTCTAGAATGGAACCGATGCTCAGAACGGTCAAACTTTCTAATGCTGAAACCTAAGGTACTGAATACTGAAACCTTATACTAACCATGTACAACAGTATCTCTGTGGAAAACCCTAACAAAGCAGTGCACTCCTCTAAAGAAGGGTCTGGACCAAAGGTCCAGAGCATTTCTTAATCCATCCCTGTGGGCAGTTGGAAGGAACTGAGGCAACTAGAGCATCGTGCCCCCTCCTATAGCCTCACCCCTTCGTCATTTGGGAATGGGGAGGTAAGGGACAGGAGAGTGCTCCACTGGGCATGACTTGTTAAGGTTGCACTTACTGAGGTGCCCTGAGCCAGTGCATCCCATGAGTGGGAACATGTAGAGCCCACTCGAAGGAGAAACCTCTCTTTTTCCCAGTAGAAATATAAAGAAGTATGAGCTATTTTATAACTGCCAGCTAAGAAATGACATTTTACGGCAAGGTCCAGCATCTTTTCCCCCCATTGATCCAGGTCCAGTGCCCACAACAATTCAAGATCAGAAACAATAACTTCACTGCGCCAGCTCTTCATAGCAGTCATTTGTCCAGCATCTTTTGGCAAGACTTACAGGACTGATAATGCACATACCAGGATAGTATTGATACTGGAAGATACTGAAAACTAGTGAAAGCTAACATGACAGCCACCATTTTGACCAACACACCAGGGGTTGAACCAAGGACCTCCAAAGCTAAAAACATGGGCTGCTACAGCTTGAAACAAAGAGCCAAACTCTGGAGCTGGGCTCTATAACAATTTATATCCTCTGTATGAGGTACAGAGGGGGACTTGTAACACAGAGTCATTGATGAGTGGCACTAATTCTAATTTTCTTAAGGAGCTTATTCAACTTTCCACCCAAGCAGCTGCATATGTTGTAGCTGTTAGGAAAAATTGTAGACCAACCAGATAAATGAGGATATTGATAATGCAAATAGGACTAGACTATTAAGCTCATGCAAGCAACAGAATACAAAAGCCTGTTTCATTCTTATTTTGTTAAGGGCTCAACTGAGCTTTAAGTTATCCTGGTGTAAACACCGAACATCTCCATGGAATGAAATCTATATTACAGCAGAATGAGTGAAAGCTCGCCTCTAAAGTTTCCCTTTATGAGCTGAACAGAAGAAAACACAAATGGTGAGTTGTGCTCCTGTCCCCAAAGCCCAGTGGGAATCTTTCCATACGCATCACTGAGCTTTGGATCAGGGCCACAGAGAAAACAACAACACATAGCAACAGAAGGATAGCTCAGTGGTTTGAGCATTGGCCTGCTAAACCCAGGGTTGTGAGCTCAATCCTTGAGGGGGCCATTTAGGGATCTGGGGCAAAAATTGGGGATTGGCCCTGCTCTGAGCAGGGGGTTGGACTTGATGACCTTCTGAGGTCCCTTCCAACTCTGATATTCTATGTCAAGACAAAAGGTCAGAAGAGGAGATGGTTAAAAAACACAAAATCTAAACTTTTCACAAACATCTATCAAAAATATGTACTAGATTCTGCCCCACACCCACTTTCTCTCTGGTTGAAACCCCCAACCCCAAAATGTTGATAACTGTTTCCCCCCGTCAAATCTGAGCTTTATTTTATCATCCAAATTTGAATTTCCCAGTGAAAGGTTTTGTCAATAAAGTTTTTTTTGTTTGTTTGTTTTTTTAAACAGTTCCAGTGATAAGGACCTTCCCTGTTTTCTAACACTGCCACCTGTCTGGGCCACCACTGCTTCCTCCAGGGCTGGATTACACAAGCGTGAAGGAACATTACAAAGAAAGCTCTGCAGAAACAAAGCCCCTCAAATCGTTACATGGGAATGTAATCGCTATCAAAATATTAGGCTCCCATTCTGAGTCCTCAAGAGGCTCTGAGGAGGAGGAAGGCTGGCTAAGGTTGGGGCGGGTGTGAAGGGTCTACCTGTTTGAAATTCCCATTGATATTATGTCTCCCTTTTCCCAATGAAGTTTGTTCCTAGTGCATTTTGGACTGGTTCACCGAGTTCTCATGTTACAGTATGAGCTACACTGCATACCAAAATGGTGCACCCATTTGCATACATGCCCCACAAGGATTGGAGATGCAGTGCAAAATACCACTAACTGATGCTGTCAGGCCCTGTTACTGATGAACAGGTGACACCAGAAACAAAGTTATTTACCCTCTGACCGAAGGAGCCAGGCCTCTCCCTCTTAGCCTGTTAGAATAAAGGTCATATAGGAGATCACTCAGTAATATGATGGGAAATGGAATAGTTACTAGAGCAGGAAGGATGCTCTTGGTAAGGCACTGGATGTGGACCCAAGACAACTGGGCTCTGTTCTTGGCTCTGCTGCAGACTGTGTGCATAACCTTGGACAAGTCACTTTGTCATCATGTACCTTGGTTCCCCAGCTGCAAAATGGGGATAATACTCCCTTGCTCCCACTATTTAGCTTAAAAGCTCTTTGGAGCAGGAATTGATTCTTACCCTGTGTTTGTAGGGGGCCTAGCATAATGGGACTGGGGACTTAGTTGCGGCTTCTAGATTCTATGGTAATACAAGTAATAAATAATACCATAATCTATAGTTTCCTCCTTTAACAAACCTGTCCTTTTACCAGGAATCTCCCTACATATGAGGCTTCTGTTTTTAGGCACTAGGAAGCAATTGAATTTGCAGTGAATAAAACTGGTCCAATGCCATAGGACCCTGCCATCTCAAAATTGATGACATGCAAGTGGAAGTTAATAAGGACATGTTCTTACAACTCACGTTGTTGCTGGTTCCAACTGGCAGTGATGTTTCAAGGTGAAGTGGCAGCCAGGTAATCCAAGCAGCTCTACAAACCAGATGGAGACTGTGATGTAGAATTACAATGGTAATTAGAATTCAGACATTTCAAAGCTAGCCGAGGTTTATGAATACTAGATTAGTCTGGTCACCTGTAAATGTATAGCAGGAGTTTAGATAACATTAAAATTAATGTATGTACTCCATGTGTGTTCAGTCACACTCTCTGGACTTATATCGGCATTATTGGAGGATGTGACTTTTCTTCTATATAAATCAGGAGTCTCAAACTCAATTTACGTTAGGGCCAGTGCCAGTCCTCAAATCCTCCCAGGAGGCCAATCATGTCACTGAAGATGGAGTTCAGAAAAGAAAATGTTTATATTGTATTTTTTATTTCAGATTTCTTAGAAATAATAAAACTGTCATACAACTTTATACAATTCTTCGCCTGCCAGAGAGTTTTTAGTGTTTGCCAGACACCTGGCAACGCTTCCGTTCTGTCAGTTTGTTGATGTTGGGCCTCAGTGACTGAGCAGTTGAAACCTTCAGGATGCAGCAAGGAGGGCATCAGATAGCTGTGTTCGGTATTTTGACTTGTTTATATTCATTGTGGAAAAAAGTGACACTGTCTCCATGGCTGACTCTGCCCGGCGACTAGTGATGATATCTCTGTCCCTCTCCCCCAGCCAATGGGAGTTGCGGGGGGCGGCACCTGCAGGACAATTGCTGGCAGCAGGTCCGCATGTGTCTCTCCTCCGCGGGCTGGGACTTTGAGACTCCTGATATAAATGAAGTAGTTGGCTGTATGAACTCAGAAGGGGCAGTTATTTTGTTGGCCTATGTTCTGAATTCCATAAAGGGGAGTACAAAACACAGTCCTATTATTCAAGCACATAGGGTCACAGAATTTGCTACACCAGATCAGACACCTGGTCCATCTAATCCTGTATCACTGTCAGCGGCCAGCATCAGATGCTTCAGGGGAAGGCACAATAAACCCTGCCGTAATAATGTCTAGCTCTTTTCATATGTCATTGTCCCTATTTTCCCCAAGAGGAAAAGTAGGCTCAGGAAGACAAAGTCACTTACCCAGTATCACACAGAAAACTAGTGGCAGAACTGGGCCTAGGGCCCAGGGCACCTAAGTCACAGTCCTGGTTTCATTTGCTAGGCTACACTAACTCCTGTGGGACAGCATGTGATAACCTGCCTCTAGGCAAGTCTCTTTCTAACCCCCAACAGTTATTGCCTTCATCCCCGAAATCAGAGAGTCTCTCCCTTCCAATAAGTGTTTTTAAAATATTCATTATTGTAACTCAGAATATTCTTGTTATCCATACAAAACGTCAATTGCTTTTCAAATAGCATGTGATAAATAGTATTAAAATAATTAATCAGAGCCTTGCGCTTTCACCCAGTGAAGCTCTTTTTCAGGGGATTGTGCAGAAAATAAAACTGAGATTTCCCTCACTGCCAATTCATTCACTGAACCCAAAGAATAGCTTAGCAACTGGTTTCTAAACAGATGGAGCAAACAAGACACCTAACTTTCGAAGTCTAAGACGTCACAGGGAAGCATTTACTGGGTTTATGGAATTGCAGTGACATTTTCTCCCTTCCTCCCCCCAACAGTCTGGCAACTGAGACTAGTGTGCAATGACTTCCATATGTTTATCACATCTAAACAAGATCAAATTTGTATGGCCCCCAGTAGGATTGTTTACAGTATGATTTAGCCATGACATTTGTGGGTTTTTTTAAAAGGATGTTTGGCAGGGGGAACCTAATGGTTTTTCACAATCCTTTCATTGTTTGACATTGAAATCAGAGGTGTTGCCAAAAAGGGGGTAGGAGGGAAGAAATAGATTAGTTAAAAAGCAACAAGGTCAAAACACCAGGAAGGGGATTTATGGTACGTCTGGCCGGAAAATAAGAATTCTGCTTTGTGGAAAATTTGAACGTTTCAGAATTTTTGTTCTGATGCGGAACGAAACTGTGACCTTCCAAAAAAATGTTGTGGGGGGAAAAAAGAGACCACAACAGAACAGTCACTAATCCAGCTGGAGCAGGAATGGGCATCTGCGTGTCCCACATCGCAAGACTGTCCAAACCCTCAGGCCATAGAATCAGTCTCTGCGGTCCAATGAATTTTTAATCATTTACGAAAAGCTCCAACACATGAGATTGACTATAACTTGGTGCTTAGGTGCTCCCCTGGGATGTGAGAGACCCAGGTTCAGGTCCTTGGTCCAACTCAGATAGAGCAAGGTCTTGAAGCTGGGTCTCCTCCATCCCAAGGGAGAGCCCTAATTCCAGTGGGTAGTTCTCTCTCTCTCTGAGTTTGACAGGAGATTCCGTCCTGAAACAGGGGAAAGTTTTCTTGAGACAGATGTTTCTGTTTCCACTAATTGACATTTTCCAATGGGGGGGAAATATTTAGCAGCAGAATTCCCAATCAGCTCAAATTCATAATTCTAGGTGGAGCTCATAACACCTCCTGCAGTTAACAGTTGCCTGACATTTTAACCATAACACTCTGTTTTCACTTGCTGACAGCCAAATGGTAACTGTTCAGGCTGAAGTTTCCTGTGCCAAGTGCCTGCCTCAGGGAATTTTTTTTTCCCTGAAAGTTTCAGCAAAGAAGAGGTTTGGCTGTTTCCAAGAACAATGTTAGGGGAAAATACCTGGTTATGCCACATAAAAAAAATTCGTACAAACTTTACATTGAGCTCTATGTCCAGCTGGGGCCAAGTTTTCAGTCTTTCAGCTCACACTTGGTCAGTAGAACCTTGCAACAGTTTAGCAGCTGAGGTCTCTGAAGATTCTGTCCACACTGAGCAGGTCTGAGCCTCTCTCAGCTCCTGCGTGTGAATAGACAGCACATGGGATGAAGTGCCATCGCCACAGAGGGACTGAGCGTGCTCCAGGACAGAGTTACCATGCAATGCCAGCCCTCCCCCCGCAATTGCTCCTGCCAGCAGGCAAAGGGATGATGGGGTACCAGGCACTGGAACAGAGATCAGGGAGCTCATCCCTCCTACCCTCTCAGTGCTGCCCCTGCTGGTGCCTGGGCAGCAGGGAGAAGGAGAAGGAGGAGGAGGAATCAGCCCATGGCACCCCAGTGGAATGATGTTATTATCATTGCAGTGATGGTTGTTAATTATTTGTATTACAGTAGCACACAGAGGCCCCAGTCAAAGCAGTGCCCCATGTGCTAAGTGCTGCATACATGCATAAAAAGGGATCGACCCTGCCTCCCAAAGCGTTAACTAAATACATGATATGGATGCATCGGTGCATGGGGACCCTTGTGGGAGGGGGGTCCTCTCCTCTCTTCTTACAAGCTTTACAGAAGTCTGGGCAATTCACTTCCCTGGCTGAGGGGCACTTTGAGGATGCAGGATGCTCTCTGAGTGCCCAGGCAGCAGGAGCATTATCTGGTAGAAGGATAATGGGGCCTGCTTCCAATCCCAGACCATGCCCTGAGTTTTCATGTGTCGACCAGAATTTCCCCTGGTACCACCTGGGTGTGGAGCAGGAGGGATAGGATTTGAATGGAAGCCAGCTGGGGCTTTCTTCTACTTCCCCCCAAATCCCCACGTCACCAAAGCCAGCCATGGGCCCTTTACAAACTCAACACCCCAGCAACATCAGCTTCGCTGGGCCTGTGTTATCTGCTCCCTGCCATTCCTCTTTGGTTGCTGCACACTCTTGCTTTCATCTAGCACTCGCCCTCTTGTCCCTGCCTGCTCCCAACTCTTTCTATGCTTCATCTGACTCCTGATCTCAGCGCTCCCCTTCTCCACCATCCCCCTTGCAGCTCCTCCTCCATTAACCCATGATCCTCCCAGCTGTCTCCTTCTGTCATGCCTATGTTTGCTCTGGCAGCTCTTCCAGCCTAAGAAAATGCACATCCTATTAGTCTCTTCTCTCTCCCCCATCCACTTGTTTGTCTTACCCAGCTGTTAGGGGCACAAACTGTCATTGACGACATGTCCGTACAGCACCTAGCACGATGCGGCCCTGACATGATTGAGGCTTCTAGTCACCACTGTAACAAGTGTTAAATAATAAGAAATCCAGGCCCAGAAATGTGCCATCTCTATGATCTCTAAAATACATAGAAGGCTCTAGGTTTTATTTACTTAATTAATAACAAATATATAGTCACAGGTTTCAGAGTAGCAGCCATGTTAGTCTGTAGCTGCAAAAAGAAAAGGAGTACTTGTGGTACAAGTACTCCTTTTCTTTTTGCAAATATATAATTAATCAATCCTAGGGCAGGCCAGGTAGCAGAGGAGAAATTCAGATGCCTTTAAGATGCACAGTGGCTCGGTGGTATGGAAGGGTTCCTGTTTGATGTATGAACCTGCACAGGGTTGAATCCTGGTGGTTCTCTTGGAGAAGAGGTAAAAATTCTTCAACAATTTGGGAAGGGATGTTAGATCTCATGCTTAAACCACCCTCTGACTATTAGAGACCAGGATGGGACTAATGGGAGGGCAGATTATCCCAGGTCTGCCCACTGTGGGGTTCTTACACCTTCCCCCTGAAGCTTCTAGGATACTGGCATAGATGGACCATGGGACTGATCCACTCTGGCAATTCCTATGCTCTAATCTAGTAACTAATGATCAATGTTAGTATGATTTCTTTATGATTGCACCGCTGTTTTTCCTGTATCTTTCACTCCATCTTTTTTACTCCATCTCGTTTAAGTGTACGAAGCTGGTTTTGAACAACAACAAATAAACCTGCCCCTAAGCACAGACCCTGAGCCAGAAAAATATAACCTTATTTCTTCCTTGCCTTCCCGTCTCCAGAGACCAAGCTGGCTAAGATAATCTTTGAAGCCATCCTTCTGTCTTCTTTGGTTCTGACTTCAGTGAGCACACTCTAGAGGCTGCTGACTTCATAGTAGTCACCTGAGATGAATACACTTCCTGCCTGGTGAGGAGGATAGAAAGCCAGAGAGCTCTAAAGTGCAAATGACTTACTCTGTGAACTGAACTCAAAGCCTCTACCTTAACCATGAGAAAGATCTGAAAATCCTCAGTATCTGCAAGAAATGTTTGTGCTTAATCCAGGTTGGAACTTGTCAACTAATGAACAATACAGGAATGAGAGTAAAGTGAACTGCAGCAATTTTGCAGGATTTCTCTCCTCCTCTCCCTCCTCCCAACCCATATCCAGGTTAGATAGTTACACTGAGCACTGCATGAAATGTGGAACCCAAGGACTGAAACAACTATGGGCTTTGTATCTTCAGATAAATACCGCAATGATTAGGCCCTGATCTTGTTATCTCTCTGCAGAAAGAGCCCATGGCCAGAGCAGAGATCCATGGATTTCACTGAAACTCTGCATGATCCGGTTGCAGAAGTGGGGCCGATGACTGGAAAATGTGGAATAAAAATTGAAAAACATTCACATTTCATTCATTCGTCCACTTCCTCTTTGGCTCTTGAAATTGACCATTTTTTGGAGTGGGGAGGGGAGAAGTAAACAATGACTTCACTGGGGAATTATGCTTATAAACTGTTCTCCTGACATAGCCCTTTGAGATTCCAGTTTGAAGCATTCTTGAGTGAAAGACCATGGCATTGTTGTAAATTTGAAATGTAAAATTATCAGCATTACATTTTAGATGCATCCAGGATGGAAAAAAGTTTGAATTTATCATGTTTTGCCTGCATGAAAAAAAATATTTTTCACAGATGCAGAAGGAAATCAGTGGGGGGGGGGGGGTGGAATGTGTTCAACAACTTAGATGCCTATTTGCAAATGCAAGGACCACAGGGAAAAAACAAAAAAAGAACCTCCCCCCGTCAGGGGACAGAGAGCAGGGGGCAGACGATCAGGAGACCGGGAACAGGGAGGGTTGGATAAGCGTGGGAGTCACAGGGGGCCTGTCAGAGGTAGGGGGTGAGGATAGGGGTCGGGGCAGTCAGGGGACAGGGAGCGGGGGGGGTAGATAGGGGGTGGGGTCCCGGGGAGGGTGGTTAGGGATGGGGGGTCCCGGGAGGGGGCGGTCAGGGGACAAAGAGCGGGGGGGGCGGGGGGTTGGATGGGTCAGGGGTTCTGACAGGGCCGGCTCTACAGTTTTTACACCCCAAACAGTGACAAAAACGGTCACCGCTGAATTGCCGCTGCGGACGGCAGAAGAGAGAGAAGCGGCCGCCGAATTGCCATCACGGACAGCGAACAGAGAAGCTACCACCGAATTGCCGCCACCACAGAAACTCTGCTGCCCCTTTCCGACTGCCGCCCCAAGCACCTGCTTGGAACGCTGGTGCCTGGAGCCAGCCCTGGGTTCTGAGTTGGGGCGGGAAGTGGGGGGCGGCAGATAGGGGGCGGGGGCCAGGCTCTGTGGGGAGGCACAGCCTTCCCTACCCGGCCCGCCATACAGTTTCGCACCCCAATGTGGCCCTCAGGCCAAAAAGTTTGCCCACCCCTGGTCTAGATCCATCCTCTTTGGAACCCCCTTTCAGGTAGTTGAAAGCAGTTATCAAATCCCCCCTCATTCTTCTCTTCTGCAGACTAAACAATCCCAGTTCCCTCAGCCTCTCCTCATAAGTCATGTGTACCGTTTTTGTTGCCCTCCGCTGGACACTTTCCAATGTTTCCACATCCTTCTTGTAGTGTGGGGCCCAAAACTGGACACAGCACTCCAGATGAGGCCTCACCAATGCCCAATAGAGGGAAATGATCACATCCCTCGATCTGCTGGCAATGCCCCTACTTATACAGCCCAAAATGCTGTTAGGCTTCTTGGCAACAAGGGCACACTGTTGACTCATATCCAGCTTCTTGTCCACCATAACCCCTAGGTCTTTTTTCTGCAGAACTGCTGCCTAGCCACTCGGTCCCTAGTCTGTAGCGGTGCATGGGATTCTTCCTTCCTAAATGCAGGACTCTCCACTTGTCCTTGTTGAACCTCATCAGATTTCTTTTGACCCAATCCTCCAATTTGTCTAGGTCCCTCTGTATCCTATCCCTACCCTCCAGCGTATCTACCTCTCCTCCCAGTTTAGAGTCATCTGTAAACTTGCTGAGGGTGCAATCCACGCCATCCTCCAGATCATTAATAAAGATATTGAACAAAATCGGCCCCAGGACCGATCCTTGGGGCACTCCGCTTGATACCGGCTGCCAACTAGACATGGAGCCATAGATCGTCGGGCTCAAAGGGTAGCAATCAAGCCAGCTTTCTATCCACCTTATAGTCCATTTATCCAGCCCATACTTCTTTAACTTGCTGGCATGAATACTGTGGGAGACCATATAAAGTCAAGGAATAACACATCCACTGCTTTCCCCTCATCGACAGAGCCAGTTATTTCATCATAGAAGGCAATTAGATTAGTCAGGCATGACTTGCCCTTGGTGAATCCATGCTGACTGTTCCTGATCACTTTTCTCTCCTCTAAGTGCTTCAAAATGGATTCCGTGAGGACCTGCTCCATGATTTTTCCAGGGACTGAGGTGAGGCTGACTGGCCTGTAGTTCTTCCTCCTTCTTCCCTTTTTTAAAGATGGACACTACATTAGCCTTTTTCCAGTCATCCAGGACCTCCCCTGATCGCCATGAGTTTTCAAAGATAATGGCCAATGGCTCTGCAATCACATCTGCCAACTCCTTGAGCACGCTCGGATGCAACGCATCCGGCCCCATGGACTTGTGCTCGTCCAGCTCTTCTAAATAGTACTGAACCACTTCTTTCTCCACAGAGGGCTGGTCACCTCCTCCCCATGCTGTGCTGCCCAGTGCAGTAGTCTGAGAGCTGATCTTGTTCGTGAAGACAGAGGCAAAAAAAGCATTGAGTACATTAGCTTTTTTCACATCCTATGTCACTGTCCCTCATTCAGTAAGGGGCCCACATTTTCCTTGACTTTCTTCTTGTTGCTAACATACCTGAAGAAACCCTTCTTGTTACTCTTAACATCTCTTGCTAGCTGTCACTCCAAGTGTGATTTGGCTTTCCTGATTTCACTCCTGCATGCCTGAGCAATATTTTTATACTCCTCCCTGATCATTTGTCCAATTTTCCACTTTTTGTAAGCTTCTTTTTTGTGTTTAAGAACAGCAAGGATTTCACTGTTAAGCCAAGCTGGTCGCCTGCCATATTTACTATTCTTTCTGCACATTGGGATGGTTTGTTCATGCAACCTCAATAAGGATTCTTTAAAATACATCCAGCTCTCCTGGACTCCTTTCCCCCTAGTGTTATTCTCCCAGGGGATCCTGCCCATCAGTTCCCTGAGGGAGTCAAAGTCTGCTTTTCTACATATGAAGCATTCTGCAAGCTCATTTCATGAGTCAGTATTTCCGATTACAGTGGTTCCTTAGAAGGTGGCTCTACAATAGCGCAGAGCAAAAGTGTTAGCAAATATATGCAATGCCGGGGTACGGGGCTAGAAAACAAGGAAAGACAAATCTTGCTCTTTTGAAAGAGAAAAAGGGACTGAATGCAATGCAAACTGTAAGCACTTGCCTTCTGTGGGAATGCTACCTCCATCTATCTCTGGTCACCACATCCATCAAAGTAGCACCGGAACTTCTCCCTTAACGCTGAGCAGAAATCAGAATTTCTGTCCTGTGGGATATTCTGATATTTTTCATTGTTGCCCCAAGTCAAGATGAAAAGTTGACGTATGGACATTTGTTGTCAACATTAAACTGCATCTCCCTGTTGTGGCATAGTGCCCAATGGAGGTTGGACTTCAAGTCCAATGGCCCTATTCTCCCCTATGGGCCCGGCTCCCTGGCTGAACTACATCTCAAAAGTACACAATGCAATATCTACTAAGGACTGCTCCAAGCAGAGGAGGCCGTTCCCCAGATCACCCCTGTTCAACCCCATGGTACTGCCCCTCTACTCAGGACCTAGGGGAGATCTCCGCTGTGGGCCAGTATTCATGTGGACCGGCTCGGGGAGGAGAGAGAAGTGGATATATCCATGTGGATGTATAATATAATTCCACATAATTCCTCCACTAAACACCATGGAAGTGAGGCATCACTCAGCTGGGATGTATTTCCAGTTCCATGGGATCCATCCATGATGGGTACCCTCCTTCCAGAGAGGGGGCACTGGGACCCCAGAACCTGCACGGAGGCACAGGGGCTCTGTGCTGAGGGCCCTCACCCTCTTGAGATTTCGTGGATCTTGGGGGGATGCACCAGTTTTGTACATGGAGACTTGTGGCGCATTCCACCGAAGGCCAACCCTAACCATACCAGGATGGAATGATTGTGACATTTCCCTCCTGGACTCCTTCCCCAGAGCTCTCCTGTCCCCCTTAAATCACTCGTGTTGGTTTAATCACTCAATGGGGTGATCCGTCTACAACTCCTAGTCCTGTATCACTGAGGCCTGGTATTGTTCATGAAGGAAGAGAACCTGAAAAGCAGGATCTCATCTCAGACCTTAACATAACAGGCTTCTAACCCTGATTGTTCCCATTCAATGGGCCAGATCTTCAGCTGGTGGAAGAAGACATAGCTCCACTGATGTAAAAACAGAGTGTCACTGATTTACACCAGCCAAATATCCAGCCCGCTGTACTTAGCTGTGTCTTTATTCCAGATTTTTCTTGTTTTGAATCCCCTGCTTTGTGCCTTTTATTCTGACTTACATCTCAGAACTGAGAATTATGTGTAATAAAGCTTTCAAATTACCTGGTCCCAAGAAATACCATTTGCTTTTATTAATGTATAGCAACAGTGTAAATCCCTTTAATTTCAGCACCTCTGTGGCTTTTATTCTCTTCTCCCAGAGGCGCCCACCATATCTGAGTTAAGATGAATATACCACATTATATTTTTATATCAGAAAAACATGCCTTCACTTTTACTATCCACAGACTGTTCCTACCTTCTAGGATAATAGAATCAGATTGCTACAGTGCTCTGCGCTTTCTGTTTGTTTATTTGCGATCCCATTGGAACACTTATTTTTACTTTTATTTTCCAGCCAGGGGATTTGACTCTAGCAAACCGCACACACTGACTAGCCCCTGAAAACACAGCTAAATCCAGCACTGCTTTTATTAAAATACAGCTAGAATTCATAACCACACTACAAAAAACAAACAAACAAAAAACACGCAACAACCTGCAGTTGTAGGTGAAGCTGTCAATGAGTTACTTTCATTTCATATCAGGGATCAATAATTGTGTGCTAAAGGGGGAAACAAATAGAGTCACGGAGCTGACTGCCACATCCCCTTTAATGATGCCAGGCAGACTCACTCACTACATTGAGAAAGTGTGAAGATGAACTGGCAATGCTCTAATACTGGTGCTCTAATGGCTGGAGGCATGGCTGATGAATTCAAGCACTGCCAGAGAGTGAGAATCCTTGGCATGACTATGGATTTAAACACAAGCCAAGTTCTTGGGTTCATCGGGTCCGATTCTTTTTTCATCCTAATTTTAAACAGGGATAACTCACATTCTGGATTTGTCTACACTTAATTAGTTTGAACTACAGAGGGGTGAATAGTAATGCACACGGAAGTGCTGCACTATAATTCCCCTGAGTGGACACTGCAGGTGTGAACTAAAAGGTTCCTAAATTCACATTAATGTAATCCTGTTTGAAGAGGATGGCATTGATGCGAACTGGGAACTTCTTTAGTTCACACGTCAGCATCCACACAGAGGAGTGACAGCGTAGCACTTTGGCGCACACAACTATTAACACCTCTGTAGTGCAACCTGCAGGGCAGCGTAAGCATAGACTAACTTCAGTGGAGTCAACCCTCAATCCCACCAATGTAAATGAGCGGGTGGGCAGAGAGTGGATGGGCTGGGTTGGGATTGTGCACAGCCAGGGCTCTGCCCCTTTAATGCATTCATCAGCATGGAATGGCACACATTGATGGCTGAGAAACTTCAGTGGAAGTGAATTCCTATGGAAAATACTGTTTCACCTAAATCCAAACATGGTGCATTTTCGGATCAATTTTGCCAGAATTTCACTTTGAAAGGAAAAAAAAAGTTCCAACAATGACAAGACACCTGTTTCAAGATTTTCAAAACAAAACCACCTTTTGATGGGTGTATTGAGATGACTTTTCTTTATGGAATGGGTTTTTTTTCATATTATATGATCTAGTATGACTTTTGTTTTTTTAAAAAGTGTCAGAATTGCAATACAATGTTTTGATCAACCCAAAGTAATTTTTTTCTTTTGGATTTTCCATAGTGGACAATTTGACAGTTTTGTTCTGGTTTGGAATGAAACTCAGTTTCAAAATCTGAAAATCCATTGAAAAACAGAACTTCTGTCCTTCCCCCAGCTCTAGTGGGACCTGACTTGTGCCAGGCACACAGCCAGCACAGATTACTGCCCACCCTAGAGCAATGGGGAGCTAGCTCAACAATTCAACTGTGACTCTCACAGTATGGACCCTGCCCTGCTCTGGATCAGCACAGCTGTGCCCTTTCCCTTCCTCAGGGCTTGTGGCAAAGCCATGACTGAGTCCAAGACGGCTACTACGTTTGGCCACAAGTCCCTGCATCATCAGTGTCCACAGTTACTCATTGCTCTTAAGGATGTTGGAGGTGCAATTTTGTTCCATTTGATCTCTACAGCTATGAAATAAATAACACATCAAATTCATTATAAGGTTGACGGGCAGCTATGAAATAAATAACACATCAAATTCATTATAAGGTTGACGGGCAGTCTGCAGAATCTGTATTACCCCATTATACTACGTGAAACACAAACACAGACCCTTACAAATCATATATACAATAGTGCCTATACCATAGCTTCTGTTTCTAGACACCGTAACACAACAGGTCCTGCTCCGGAAGGTCCTATAACATTAGATTATATTCCAAATGCAAAAATACTCCTAACATTACAATGGCATATGACAAGCAATGCATGCAATATGCATCTTTCTTCATATACAATACTTGAGTTACATTTGTGCTATCGATGGTATACCATAGGGTGTTATCTTTTACCCTTCAATAGCAATCAAAACACCCCATCAGTTAAACAGAACTGCAGCTACAGCTGCTGGCAAAAATTACTTTTTACCTGACCAAGGAAATAAAATAAAACCTTCTATTTTTATATATTATCGACATATTATAGATAAAGGAGATTTTCCAAACTACCTTAGCGATGATTTAGGATCTCTCTCTTGCTTTCTTTTGGACACATTTGAGAATTTTCCCCAAAGCCCCTTCCTATTCCTACTTCACAAACAGCAAACAGTTTGCACCTAATGCATAAACCAACAGCATGCCCTAGGAGCTCACTCCAGCAAAGCACTTCACTATGTCTTCCCACATGCTTAAAATTAAGGACGTGATGAAATGCTTTGCTGGGTTATGGCCTAAGGGCAAAAATCAAAGCCAAAATTATCTTGCTCCTTCTTTATAACTTATAACTATATGGCTGTGAACCAGCTTTCTTCTTCTACAGAATAAACACCCACTAACATACAAGTCTCAAAAGATCATGCCAGCATCTAACCAGCAAAGAGAAAGAGACAAGAACCCTGCTACCTCTGATATTTATGGGAGTTGAAAAAGATCAGAAAACAGTCACTTGAGGCTGTCTTTCCACATTATAAAGGAGTAGTGCAGGGCAAAAGGAATGTTGCATATTGTTTTTATTTTACTTCAGGGTTCACCTTAAGCACAAGACTGCAGCATCATGGAGGACTACACATAATCCTTCTCCATGGTGCTGAAACCTGGGTATATAGTCCATAATTCAGCAGTCCTGGACAAGTTTTTTAGTTAGGTTCATAAAGATCCACATAGGTGCCTAGTGAGACTGGAGTTAGGCACTTAGGAGGCTAGTGGGATTTTCAAATGTACCTATCTGCATCTTTAGGCACCTAAATACCTTTAAAAAAATCTAGCCCAGTTTAAGTGCCATTAGTCCAAAAGTTAAGCTCATGATTTGTAGCACAGTGATGGATTGAAGCACATGCTTAAGAACTGGATGCTGAATTGGAGACTCAATGACTTTCAAAGTTCCTTAGTAATTAATGTAGGTTAAAATTTACCCCCGTGTATAAAGCCATCACAAAGCCTATGTATTTTTAAGTCCCACTTAAGCCCTTTAAGCCCATATGTGTGGTTATGGGATAAATAAAGGTTGATAACTAGAACTGATTCATTAGTAGTACACATACTTTCCATAATCTTTAGACATTAATTTAGGCAAAATTTTGTTCCCTTTTAGTACCCAAGGGGTATTTTAACCTTCCAAGATCATGATATTAGATTTTAAACAAGGATCTGTGCTTTCTAACAGTTTATTTGTTAGGACCACACAGTAATCACAGCAACTAGGCAAAGGAGAAATTGACCCAGAGCTAAATTATGCCATCCTGTTAAAAAGAGTAATAGGCAGGCTGGACTCAGGTGGAAAAGTCTGAGTCACTGGGACTCTGGAGTCTCTGATGCATTATTCCAATGGAAAAGAAAGAGAGTTGCTTCCTTTTGTAGGAGGCAAGGGACATGACCATCCATTCCTATGGATTTCTCAAGATCTCAGGGGAAACCCCATGCATCTTGGTACATCTGGGAAAGGAGGGGTGGGGCATGGGTGGAGAGTTCTAGGGTCTCCACGGTCCCCTTCTAAAGCCAGGTGTTTCCAGGCTGCATCAGGGACAGCCTCTTCTCCTCAGTGTTAGATGGACATTGCCAAACGGCCTCCTCTTCCATGGTGAAATCTCTGTGGGTTTATGCAGGGATGATGTTCCAGAGACAGCCTGTCTCCTGACTTTGAATTATCTCTAACCAGTCCTTAAAAGCCCCAGAGCCCCAGATGCTTCTGTTGATCTTTCATGGCATCACAAAAACAGGGGTGACACTGCATTGGAAGTTTCCTCTCCTTTCATCATCTTTGTGACCAAAGGCAGAGCATACTGCTATGATATGGCCAATACCATTCTACCATACCAAACAATTCTAGATCCATGTGGATTTTATATATGGCACACACTTCTACACAAAAAACAACAAAATCTCAACTACACTGAAATTTTTTCCATCGAAAAAGATCATTTTTGAAGGGAAAAAAAGCCATTTGTGACAGGAAAAAAAATGCTTTTCATTCAAAAACTTTCATCTGACTTCCAAAAATTTTAAACAACAAAAGAGTAATTGAGAATGTTGCAAGAAAGCCCACTTCATTGGTAGGACATGAAAAATGGTGATAAAGGTAGAAGCCAGTTTAAGATAAAAACTTAGGAAAATATATCCAGGGAACAAAAACAACGTTTGAATGAGTCACAGTATCTTGAAGGCAGCATAATGTATTATTTATTGAGTGGACTTAACTCTTTTATTCAGTATGAAAATAGTTTATTTTCTCTCTAGATGGAAGGCATTGGTAAGGGATGTGTTATCAAAATGTATGAATAATTTTCAGTATTTTTAGGACTTCAGATGGGAAAGATACTGAGACTTAACACCTCATTGGGACTTTGATGGCTTTAATTATATGGAACTATACACCATGGAGATATTCAGTGTTCCTTTGCCAGAAGTGGATTACAAATACATACAGTGGGTTCTGAAATTGTGTGATCAGTTAAAAGGACTATGTCTCCCCATCATGTGGCCGGATATCATGCTTTTTACTTTGTTGTTGGATGAAAGACTCCCTCTCGTGACTTTATTGGGGCTGGTCAAAAACTTCCCACACAACACTTTGTTTTTGTCAAGACCTCAATAGAAAGTGCCTCCTCTCCTCAAAACCGTGTGATTTTTCATCAGAAAACATTGCAGGGTTCATAGAATCATAGAATATCAGGGTTGGAAGGGACCCCAGAAGGTCATCTAGTCCAACCCCCTGCTCGAAGCAGGACCAATTCCCAGTTAAATCATCCCAGCCAGGGCTTTGTCAAGCCTGACCTTAAAAACCTCTAAGGAAGGAGATTCTACCACCTCCCTAGGTAACGCATTCCAGTGTTTCACCACCCTCTTAGTGAAAAAGTTTTTCCTAATATCCAATCTAAACCTCCCCCATTGCAACTTGAGACCATTACTCCTCGTTCTGTCATCTGCTACCATTGAGAACAGTCTAGAGCCATCCTCTTTGGAACCCCCTTTCAGGTAGTTGAAAGCAGCTATCAAATCCCCCCTCATTCTTCCGGGTTTGAAGGGTGGGGTTTCAATGAGAAGTCTTTTTTTATTATTTTTTACAGAAGACAGTCCACCATTTTCCACCCATCTGTATTCTTTGGTTTTGGACAACTTTGTTTCAGAGACAAACTTCCAGAAACAACAAAGCTAAGTGACAGAGCAGTGCAGATTCCTGCCATTCTGCTATTTTTAGCCACGTAGTGTCCTGTTGTCGCAGTCTTTCCCCACCGCAGTGAAAGGCTCCAGCAGCAGGGGAAGGCTCTGGCAAGGAGATGCAGTGAGGAAAAAGAAAAGGAGTACTTGTGGCACCTTAGAGACTAACCAATTTATTTGAGCATGAGCTTTCGTGAGCTACAGCGAGGCTCCAGCAGAGGATCTTTTCCCATTGCCTCCCCCTGCCAGAGCCTTTCACTGCCATTTAAACCACACAGCGTGGATGTAGCCTGCTTTCCGCTGTAGCTACACATACCTTATGTGTCGTCACCCACAGTGCACAGTGTAGACATGCCTCTAGTCTCTTTGTGTGGGTTATACATGCAGTCTTTTTTTGACTAGATCAAGAAAGCACAGGAGGAAGAGTGTGTTCCCTATAAGGAGGCTAGTCTGTGGAATTCGTCCTTTGGTGTAGTTTCATTGAAGCCCTGTTATAAATCTCCAGTATCGTCAAAGGAGCCACCCAGATGTAACTGAAGACAGAGACTGGTCACTGCGTTTTAACCTTTGGGTTTGTTAGGCAACAGGTTTCCTTACATTTCTCAGGCTCATTGGGCAAGTTTGATTAATTTCGAAATAAGTGGTTTTGTGAACACTCAGCCGGGATGTAAACTCTACTCAATGATTGTTCAGTCCTGTTTGTTTTGTCTTGTTTTAATTGCCACTTCATTAGATCAGGTCACACATGTACTTCCTAATTACATAGGGGTGGAAACTATTAGCACTGGTAGTATTTCAGTAGTTCTTCATTTCTCTATGAAGCGTGGCCTTTGGGATTTTTCTGCTCCTAGACTGATCTCTCATTCTCCCTTGCACACTCAGATGCATGCATCTGATAACTGCCCTACTTCTTTGTCTACAAAGATACATGGATTTTCTCTGGAAGCATTTTGTACATCACGTGCACAGATGACGTTATATTTCTTCCGGTCTCCTTCCTAATATAGGAGCAGATACAGAGGTTATTGGAGGGCTACCCTCTTAATGCTTTACAAAAGCTCAAACCAACCATGGACCAAATGATACTTCAGCAGCAAGACGAATACATCTGAATAGGTAGTGCTGGAATTTAACAATTTATCAGGCCCTGTCTAGCTTACTGGCCTCGCTGAACACTAGCAACATTGTGAATGCAATCCCAACCTTTCCACATGGTCTTAACATATTGATACACAGGTGAATAGCACTGGCATAAGCAGAAAGCATTGTAGAGTCCAGGGTATGAATTCTGGTAACATATCCCAGATAGGCTGTACTTTTCAGCTTGATGGCACATGTAGATGTATTTTCAGGTTTCAGAGTAACAGCCGTGTTAGTCTGTATTCGCAAAAAGAAAAGGAGTACTTGTGGCACCTTAGAGACGAACCAATTTATTTGAGCATAAGCTTTCGTGAGCTACAGCTCACTTCATCGGATGCATACTGTGGAAAGTGTAGAAGATCTTATTATATACACACAAAAAGCATGAAAAAATACCTCCTCCCACCCCACTCTCCTGCTGGTAATAGCTTATCTAAAGTGATCGCTCTCCTTACAATGTTTATGATAATCAAGTTGGGCCATTTCCAGCACAAATCCAGGTTTTCTCACCTCATTGTACTGATTCTAAATTCGGAAGGGACCATTGTGATGATCTAGTCTGATCTCTTATATAGCACTGGCCAGAGAACTTCCCTGAAACAATTCCTAGAGCAGATCTTTTAGAAAAACATCCAACCTTGATTTGAAAATGGTCAGTGATGGCTGGAGAATCCCCCATGACCGTTGGTAAATGTTTCCAATGGTACAGCTGCAAGTATCAAGTTCACAGTTTCGGAGTATAGCTTTTGGCAGTGGCAATAATATAACCAGGGAGTCATCTGAGAAGCGAGTATTGCTAATGTAATTTTTTTTCCAGTTGCTGAATATACTGGAAGACCAGTGTGTAGTTTAAATGCTTTTTGTGTTAGTAGAGTAAGGTAGAAGCAGATGTTGCTTATGTAGCTATCATTGTACAGAAATCCCTTGATAAATGGTTGGCCTCCAGTCTTGTCTTCTGACAGGCATGGAGAGTACATCTAGCAAGATACCATCAACACAGTATCTGACATAGGTATAGGATGCAGGTAACACCACAGGTTAAGAATACGTGAGCATACTTACTGCCACCCCTAATAGGGACAAGAGACATCTGATCCTAAGTATATACTCCAGCGACAGGGGGTGGTGCTGCTGTCAGATATCACAATACATTGTGAGATGGAGCCGGGCACATGAAGACAGTCAGTGCCATGCCACAATGCAAACCTCCACCCAACTAGACTCACCATGTTGGCATACAGTTGGGCAGGATCTTGGTTAGTTGGGTGGGTTCAGATTTCTTCTCAAACTGTTGTTTCTATTCATTTTAGTAAGAGCTGCAGGTGCTTAACACCTCTGAAAAATCAGGCCACATTTATTTGGGAGCCTAAATATGGAATTAGGTGCATAATTGTAAGCATCCGAGTCTGAAATTGTTGGCCTCTTTTTGGTGCGTGAAGAAAATATAGGTCTCCAGCAAACATTTGGTGCCCTATTCTAAGGGCCAATGAGGCCTTTTTAAAATTTTACCAAGAAGACTATCAACATAAAGAACAACAACGAAGACATGGGCAAAATCCTGGCCTCACTGAAGTTCAAGGGATCTGGTATTTCACCCCTATGATATTAAAAGATACAACAGAAGAAAGAATGTTGATTACAGCTGTATTTTTTTCTTTAAAAAGCACATCCACAGTAATGGTCCAAATCAGTACATCATACTATTGTGCTTCTTTGTTTTTAAGGCTATTCTGACAGAATGTGATTGCATTTATTTTGTAAGAGTGGCCCCGTATTTCTGGCAGGCATTAATCTCTCCGCACACACCCCTCCCCAACCTCATCCTGCTCAGAAGTCATAGCTAGAGAAGTTTGCAGCTGTTAAGCCTTTACAAAAGGAGATGTTAATTACTTTGCTTTGTAGAGGGCTGAATGCTTAATTATTATAGATTTGCAAAGCCCTGCTAGGCATTTGGAACAGAGTCTGTTGCACTTCTCTCAAACATGAGGTGAGTCAGATTGCAGCATACTGAGCAGGGTGTGTTGTACAAAGGCATAAACCCAGCAACAACATGTGACATGGTGCAAAGAAGAATGAAAAGCAATGTATAAAATAGCAGAGATTAAAAACTTGCCTTAGGTATTTTTTCCTCTATCAGAAAGAACCAAACTGATTTTGATATACATCTTGGACTAGCTGGTGTAAATCAGCATGCCCACTGAGAACCTGGCTGCAATCTTGTTGTCAAATACCACACATATATATTTTGCCCAAATGTGAATTCTCCCTTCGCACACACATACACCCTCCAAGCAAACAACAGTGCTATAAAAGATCTAACCAACTGTCTAGGCACCAAGCAGAGTTACTTCTTCTAGAGAAAGGGAAGTACTTTCTCCTGGAACTACTATTGTGCTTTTGTTCTGTAAAACATCTTAATGTCCAAGACTGCAGTTTCCAACAGAGGTCAAGCAGAAGTTATCTGCTGTCAAAAATCAAACAATGCTCAATGATATCTGAAAGCTTATTCCATGTGATCTTCCCACTAGGCATAAGTGCAGTTAGATGAAGTTCAGAGGAAGTGTTAATACCACTCTTACTTGAGTTCTTATATTTGGACTTTTACACGTCAGTTGGTTAGTACAAGTCAAGCTTTCTAATGCATAGGATTGGAAGTTTAAAGGAAAGGAAATAGACTGATGGCTGACGTGTCCTTTGTGTTTCAGGTAAAATCCAACCCATTAGTCCCAGAAAAAAATATTTTTTGTATCGTCCAAACTAATCGGAAAAATTTTTACTCCACCCTGTCACCTTACTTCTGGAAGATCATTTCCCTGACCAGTCATGCGATGCTTCACAAGGCAAAGAATTCCTGGTGTGCAAAAATCAACTCATAGGAACCTCTGTGGTATGTGTAGCAAAGAACAGAGCTGGGTTACTGCAGGCAGCCTGGCGGGGCCATTCATGCTTATTGTCACCCAGTTCCGATTGACAATTGTGTTTTCAGATTGTGGAATATCATTTTGAATGCTACACACCATCTTATTTCAATTTGCTGTTTCACAACCCATACGGACTTCTCCTGATCCTCTCTATCAGAAAGCTATTCTCTGTTTTAACCGACTGCCAGAGGGAAGAGAGATATAACCCCACATTGCATGAGGTAACATTGTTCCCTGTTTTCTAGCTAGGATTGTACAAGCACAGTCCAGTGCAGAGTGCTGGACATCAATCAGAAGGGCAGTTTTACAAAGCGCATGTTCACTCTGGTGAAAGAGGCAAACCATAATGAAGTAACATAAAATAGCAATGATTCTTCAATGCTTTGCTCATTCTAATCCTAAGTGACTCATCTGATGGGGCTTCCATCATTTCCCTTGGACATGACTCTACAATCGAATGAATTTCAGAGTCAGGAAATCCTCTCTGGTATTTTCTTTAATTTAGTTTCAACCTATTTTTCTCAGTTATGTCCCCTTAGCTCAGCCTAAATCAGTGTGGTTCCTGAACATTTCCATACCTAGACGCACTGTACCACACCAGCCCTCCCACTAGTCCCTGAAATTCACTGTTGTCAAAACTTTGACTTTTTGGAAATAAAATAATAAAATAAAATAAATAAACAAAAACTATTTTTAATCAGAAACCAAACATTTTCAAATGAAAACTTAAACCTGAAACCTGCGGTGGGAGAGGAGGAGAGGGCTGACAAACACAATCCACGCTAATTTGGTAATTCTGGTGCAATACCTCATAGGAGCTGTAGTTTAGGAGCTCCCATTCTCTATGGCCTAGGCTCCTTGGCTGGACTACATTTCCCATGATGCATCACAGTCTCCCCACAAGCTGAGCTGTTGCTCTGCATCATGGAAGTCCTTGGTCACAGTGCATCATGGGAGATGTAGCCTGGGCCCACAGGAGAGACTGGGAGCATGAAGCACCTGAACTACAACCACCAGGAGGCACTGCAGTGAAATTTCTGAATAGAAATTGGCCAACAATGAACAACTTTTCAGCTTTTCAATGAAAGTCAAAATATTCCATGGAACACAGACTTTTCTCATGAAAAAAAATCATTTAGACAAAAACTTTTTGTTTTTTAAACAGTGTAGATCAAAAAATTTTTACCAGCCCTAATTAGCATATCAAGTGCAGAGTTGCACAGATAAATTAATTGGCCGAAATACAGCTATTTTTCAGTGTGGAAGTTACAAAGCAATGGGCCAACAAAGTAGGATTTGAATATTTGTTATCCCTAATTACCCCAAGCGGAACCGTTTACCCATTCAGTATTATAGAGGGTTAGTCCCTTTTAAAACTCATTTATAAGCCCTTTTATTGGGCATCTCATTTTCTCAGGCTCTTGTATCTATCTAAAGACACAATTTAGTTGATTTGTCAGGTTTCTTTGAGAGTGAACAGAGCTTCATAAGCCACATCACGAAGCAACAAATACTATGCAAACAGTGCTTCTGAACATGACCTTTCCTAGATGGGAAAAAGTTTAAATATATGGTATGTTGGACTTGATACTTCAGTCGTCACTTTTAATTGTTTTCTTTCTTTCTTTTTCTTTCTTTCTTAAGAAAAGGAGGAGTTCCCTGTTTGGGCAATTTGGTCACACCAGTTGGGACCTTGTGCAAGTTCAGTTATTATCAAGGAGTAGACACTTTTTCCTCTCAATGATTAAGGACGGTTTCTGGTGAAAAGTATCTCTGGAATGCACCAGATGCACCTGAACTCTCTGAGAATATACCACATCTCCAGATGGAACAAATATTACATAGAGACCTTATCGGATAGGTTACTTCTGTCTCCCTGTTATACGGCATCGAATTGTGGTGTAATTCCTCCTCTTTCTTACTGGTAATAAGATAACTTCCAATCCAACACTACACGTCTGATGTCATCAGGCTAGCCAAAAAGGCAGTGAGGCACCTAAATACCTTTGACGCTCTGGATGATTTAGGAGCCTACGGGTATATCTACACTACAGCAGGTGCTGCAGCACTGTTTTTTGAAAATTCTATGTTAAAACAAACTGTCTTGAATTACACCTACAAATAAATTGGCCAAAGCCTTCTAGGGAACATTGATTGCAATGGAACTACTCACACTTACTTACTTAAAGTTAGCCAAGTGCTGAAACACCTGGATGAATCAGAGTCTGTTTGATTTGTTAACATAAGCATGTGACTTACCAGCTGGTGTGCCCTCTTCTGGGCATTATATAGCAGGCTCGCTTCCTTTGGTGCCCCCTGCTGACTGTCATCCTGGCCCCGCGATGGTCTGCTTCTTCTAACAACTTAGCTCTCTGGTTGGGTCACACAGTGTCCCACCTCTTCTGGAATAAACCAATAGTCCAACTCATCAACTCACATTGGGCCTTCTGTCCAACTCTGGACACACTAATTATTATCCCTTCTATCATAGTTTTTTTAATTGTCCTAACCCCTTGTCAGAGGGTTTCTGCCCCACTTTCCTCAGCAGGCTGGTAGGGGCATCCCAGTCCCTCCCTCTCCACTGGGATCTGGCCCAGGGACCCTTTAATAAGCAGCCAAGGCCTGACTATATAGACTTCTTACTGCCTCTCTGGAGCACTTCCTACCTTGCCCTGTTTGGGGCCTTTGCCACACAATCCTCCATGGCTCCTACTGTGTCGATGGCTCCCTCTCCAAGCCTCTTCCACCGGCTCAGTGCAGAGCTTCATGGCACTTTCTATCACGCAGCTCGTTCTGCTGCAGGAGACTTCTCTCCACTCCCCTGGCAGGGCAGTCCCTGACCCAGCAGGATCTTCCACCTCCCTGCAGGCCCCTCCACCAGCACAGAGAATGCTGGGCAGAGTCACTTCCTCCTTCTGTCCTTCCCAAGTGCCCTGGGCTCCCTGCTGTAGGCCTAAGTTCCTTCAGAGAGGCTCTGCCTGCCAGCAATCCAGCTCTGCTCCCTGACTCCAGCCAGGTTTCCCCACAATGAGCAAGAACCAGAGACCTGCTCACCTCCCTGGTCAGCCCCCACCTGCACTAGGTTCAGCTCTTTTATCTCCTCCCTCCTGGCTTGACACCTACTGCAGGTGTAGCTGGGCAAGGTTGATTGCACCCACAGGCTCTCATTAACTTTCTGCCCCAGAGTGGGGCTGGTACTGCCTATCACAGTTAGTTATTGTAGTTTTAACGAAAACTTGAGTTCAACATGCCATTTGTTCACTATCTTTTGCATTTGCCATTCACTTGCCGAATATATTTTCCAAGCCACGAGCCTTGCCTCCCTTCACAAGACCAGGCTCCTTAGGGGGCAGTAATCCTTTGTTCATCGCTTTGTATGAATTGATGCCATAAAGTCTTGCAATCAGAAATTATTTAAAATTAAAAACTGAGCTATATATGTTCCTGATCTCCACAGAAATGTAGTCATGTGTGCCCTTCTGCTATAGTTCTTGTAGATAATGCATTTTTGTAGCAAGACAATATTCTTTGGTCATTACTTTCCTGGTTTTAGATTATTCAATCTTCATTCTTGTTTGGTCCCTTTATCCCCTCCCCCCCATCACTGTTATACTTCTTTTAAACTAACAAAATACTAGTGGGACTATTGATAATAAGGTCTCATCCATCATTTCTTTTATTCTGGTCCAACAAATGGCTTCCTTCAGTTCTAGGCTAGAGGATCTTTCTTTGGCCTGAAACCCGGTCCTCAGCTTGGTAATGCAAGAAGTCAAATACAGGCTGTTCCTTTCATCTTTCAGAATTTTTCAATGAGGAGGGACCAGCTGACAGAGTTTTGCTCATCTCCTGGAATGGGTTTCAAGAAACAAATAAAATAAAGCTATTCAGACTGTAAGCAATGAAAAGAGAAGATGGATAGAGGGATAGATCCGGGTGGGTAACATTTTCAAAAATACCTCATTTTCAAAAGCATCTAAGTCACTTAAGAAACTAAGTTCCAGTAAAACTCAAAGTTGTAAATTATACCCTTAATGCTCCTAAGTGACTTAGATGCTTATGAAAATTCTACCTATTTAACCTCAAGTCATCTGCATTTGGGGGAGCCCACATCTAAAATCCATATTCTGTCCTCACACAGGCAAAAGCCCCATTGAACCCAATGGGAGTTTTGCTCAAGTATGGGACATAGGTCTGAAGTTATCAGCCCCATCAAGCCCAAATAATAGGTCTGAGTCTCCTCCCACTGATGTCAATAGGAGACATGGCATTGACCATGATGGGGGGAGGAATGGGCTTTCTGCGGGGGACGTTCCAATAGGGTGTCAGAAAAAGGCCCTCTGCAAAGTCCTTGGAAGATCCATATAGCAGCTCCATGAGTGGTGCCACAGGCTGTAACATCCATGGTCAGTACACCCCTCTCACACATGGGAGGATATGGTCAATCAAGCCACCTAATCATGGTCTCTCAGTCCAACCCTCATTCCCAAAAACACCTGTGCTCTGGTGTGGATTGGGCATCCAAGGAGCACTACTCTACAATACCCACATTTTCTCTGCAATCTTCTGCCTACAGCCAGTCAGGAAACGACTGCCCCCCTCCTTCCCACCCCACACACAAAATATTAACACTTTTCCAATTTTCAAAAACAAAACTTTAAAATTAAAGAGTATTCTTTTTTTTTTTTAAAAAAAAGGCAAACAATGACAAAACCCCAAAAAGTTAAACAAAAAATGGATTTTTTTCCCCTCCAACATTTTTGTTTTGTCAACCAGCTGTACTTTGGAAAGTTTTCAACCATCTGTACTTTGCCACCCCACATTAAGCAATGGAATAGTTTATTAAAGTATGTTTAAAAGGAGATAACACTAGTAGGATGGGGTATGAAGGATTAGCCAGGAGGGTGCAGAAGATGCAATATCACATAGCAGTGCTGCAGGTGAAAAGATGCAATAGAGTTCATTTTCCAAAGGGAGCTGCTCCGTTTTCAAATCTTTGGGATCACTGCCTTTAAGGCATCTTTAGTTGGGCAGTCAAAAACTCTAGTCACTTTGGAAAAATTAAGCCTATGTGTTTATAGACCCTGATGTCATGATCAGTGGTGCAGGACTGGGCTCCCTGTATAAGTATATGGCTGATTTAAATGTAAATAGTCATTAGAAAACATGAGTGACACAAGGTAGGTGGGGTAATATCTTTTATTGGATTAGTTTCTCTTGGTGGAAGGTACGAGCTTTCAAGCTGCACATAGGTTTTCTTCAGGTCTGGGGAAGGAAGCAGAGTGTCTGAACAAAATACAAGTTGGGACAGATTGTTAAACAGACGGGGAAACACATATTGGAGGTGGTCACTTGAAATCAAGTGGACTATTGAGGGTTAGATTGTTATGCATAAATGATTTGAAGTGGGCAAGTAAGGGTAAAGTGTGATGTGTTTTAAATTGTTGGAATGAGCCATAAAGCTACTGTCCCTGGTTAAGTCCCTGGTTTTTGGTATCTAGCAAGGTTATGAATTTAAGTTCCCAGGCTCACCTTGAAGGTGTTGTGCTGGTTTCCCTGAAGGACAAGTATTGAAAGAATGCATCTGATGAAGTGAGCTGTAGCTCACAAAAGCTTATGCTCAAATAAATTTGTTAGTCTCTAAGGTGCCACAAATACTCCTTTTCTTTTTGCGAATACAGACTAACACGGCTGCTACTCTGAAACCTGTCAGATATGGAGAGATTGCTTTGTGAAAAATGTCTACCATGTGTGATAGGGTGTATTTGTCTTCTGTCATTTTATCAGTCAAAGCAATCCCAGAACAACAGATGCAAAACCTGCAGTCATTTCTCCACTGCTATGAGGATCAATATCCTACAGAACACACCTTTCAAGATCCATGCATCCTATACATGCTTATCACAACACATGGTGTACCTCATCCAGTGCATCAAATGCAACAACAACTATGAATGAAACCAGACAGTCACTACACTCTCAAATGAACTCACCCAGGAACATGATAAAGACAAAAAACCCATATCAACCATGGGTGAACGCTTTTCACAAATCAATCACTCCATATCTGATCCTTCAGTACTTGTCCTCAAAGGAAACCTGCACAACACCTCCAAAAGACGAGCCCGGGAGCTTACATTCATAACTCTGCTAGACACCAAAACCCATGGATTTAACAGGGACCTTGTTTTTGACTCATTCCAACAATGTGTAACGCACCACACAGCCTGTTACCCTTGATTGCTCACTTCAAACCCTTCTACTTAATCTCTCCCAACTTGTATCTAGCTCAGACACTCTGCTGCCTTCTGCAGACCAGAAGAAGAGCTCTATGTAACTCGAAAGCAGGGCCACCAACAGAAGTTGGTCCAATAAAAGATATTACTTTACCTACCTTGTTTCTCTCCTATTCTGAGACCAACATGGATACACCACCACTGCAAACAACTAGAGAGCACTGCAGTATAGTGAGGAACACTTCTAAAATGATCCCTTTCAGACACCAATACAGCTGAGAGGCCTTGCTAATCTCTCCCTCCCAGATTCACAGCCACCCGCTTTAGATCATTGCAATTAGCACCAGCAACAGATGTTCGTTTACACCTTTAGAGGGCTGGTTTGTAAACTAAACATTCCATGTTAGTATTACAGTCACACCAGCACCAAACTGCTTTTTCCTCCCTCTCTTTAATTCTGCTGATTTATGGTGCACAGCAATCTTCAAAAAAAGCCAAGAACTCATCTTAGGTCCCTGCTAAAATGAAGGCCTAGAAATGTTAGTTTAAAACATGCAGGCTTGGAGTCTGAGGCACAGTCCTGAACCAAGGAGAAGATTCATCTGCAAATTCCTGCTACCTTGGGGTGAGAGGGGCAGAGGGGATAGATGGCAGGTGGGGGGCTGCTCAGTCAACAATACGGAACAATCCTACATTAAATGAACCTTGGCATTTTTTGTCCTAAAAACTGTTAAATTAGAGCTGTCATGCACTGGATTTCTGAGGTGGGCATCTTTTTATCCAGACAAATTTTTGAATAAGGTTGGATAGGAAGAAATTGTAATGGGCACAATGAAGCAAATTAGCTACTGCAGATTGGCTTCAGAAAAAAACCTCCTTGGTATGAGCATGACAATGACGATGATGAAGAAGAATCAGATCATTTAAATTACCCTGGAATTCTAATGGTAATTGGAAATATCTTTTTGATTGCAGCCATCTATTTCACTGTGTATTGCTGGGAGCTCTTTGTTTGTCTGTTTTTGGTTTAAACTGATTCTCTCCAAGACACTTTTTTCCCCACGGTGAGCTGTTTGGGTGCATTAGACATTACCATTACGGCTGGAGAGGCAGATTGTCGTCTAAACTGAGGCCAAACAACGTTTAATCAATTATTATTACATGCAAAATCTCTTCTGGATAAATTATGGCTGTCAGACTGGATGAGACCCAAGGTTCATCTATCCTAGTATCCTGTCTCTGACAGTGTCCAGCACCAGCTGCTTCAGAGAAAGGTGTAAGGAACTATGCAGCAGCAATTACAGGATAGCCTCCCTCCAGGGAAAGTTTCCTCCTAACCCTCGATAGCTTGAGGTTGGTTCATGTTCTGAAGTTTGAGGGTTTAGATGCCTTCCAAAACTCCTGGTTTTTGTCAGTAATTGCTATTGTAAGTGGCTATTCTGGTTAAAAAATTTAACTGGACAGCTATATGGATAATCCTGCTAACTCAATGATAGCCAGTGGAACGCCTTGCCACAAGAGAAGAGTGTGTTGCTTTGAATTTGATATAATGGCTCCCTTGAACTAGATTGTGGCATTTCTGCCACTGTCCTGTGCAGGGGGAGGTTGCAATGTGAATCTGCACATGAGAAGCACCGGATTGTCCCTCAGGCAAGTATCATCTATTCTGGCGCTGCTCCATATGCATGGAGAGCAGGCCGGTTGTGCTTTGCATCAGCCAGGAGGCTGGCAAAGATTGTTCCCCCTGGTGTGCTGGCTTCACTCTGTAGGGTTGTGCAAAGAGGGATGGAGCTCTGACCATGCCTTCCCTCTACTCCTTCTATATCATTTTGCCCCCTAGGAGAGTCCCCAGAATCAGAAATTGCTAGTTTGGGAGGCCCTTACATAGCTGGATGAGGGGGCTGTTTCCTTGCATAGCCCCATGCTGTGCAATCACAAAGCTCATAATAACCTGGCTGTGACCTTAAAAGTCCCTTTGTGCCAGTTGGCAAAGAGCACACTTATGTAACAGTAAACCCCAGCAGTTCTGACAAACTCGCTGCACCCAACACACAGTTTGGATATCATATGAAAACTGGTGACATGCTGGTCATGAACATCATTGTGTATACAAAGTTACATACGTGTGCTGGAAATATTCTTTTAAGGCAGTTGATAAACAAGCCTGCCCTAGGCAAAGGAATGTAGCTTTACTTGTGTGCCTGAAACAAGTTAACAGGTGGATGAGAAAACAGAGGACAGTGAAAGTACATTTGCATCTAAGGTGCACAAAGAGATCAGACCAATCAAAAAAGCAAATTGACCAGAGGCTGAAGAGAGGACCTGGCCTTTGCACCCCGAAGATCAATCACCAACCGAGAGGAACTGTTTCTGGACTTGCTTTGCAAAGAATACATTTCTGGACAATAAAGGGAACTCTTTCATTATCCATCGCTTATGGGACAAAAGGGGCCAGTGCTCTCAGAATCTGTGAAAGGTGGCTCCCACTGCCAGGGGGCTGAAGACGCTGAGAACTGGCTGTAAGTGAGAAATTGCCATGAGACCAGGATCGTAATCTGTTCAATTTTAGACACTAGAAAGGGTGTTTTATTTGTAACCATTTTCTGTTTCTATTGTCTCTGCTTTGTGTCCTTTCAATCACTGTTCTTTTTTCATAAACTTATTCTTGTTTTAGCAGAAATCCATCTTAGTACTGCTGTACTAAATTGAGGTGTGAGTCCTCCGTCGAGCTAACAGGAGCCAACGGTCCTGGTTATTTCTGTGAGCAGCCAGTGGTAGGGGCTGGTTATCACAGAGGAACGCTCTCTCAGAAGGTTTGGGAACTCGGATTCACTGAATGTTACCTGCAAGGCAAGGTTAAAACGAGCAGAGTTGCAGTGAGTGTGCTGGTGAGGCAGACAGGCTGCTGACGCACACAGTTTAAGCTCCAGCAAAGCTCTCTCATGATGACGCAGAGGAGGAACAGTGGCTTATGGTTCTGGGCATGCCAAGCAAACATCACACTGGTCTTTTGCATTTATTAGCAGTCCACTGAACATAAATATCTAGGGGCACATTGAAGCTCAGCCTCTGACATAGACCCATATCAATGCCCTGCGTACATCTGAAGGCAGGCACTGTCATCCCTTCCAGAACATAGCAAGCCCTCTGTCAAAGAAATGATTAACGTGCTCGGGCAATAAATGCTTAGCAGATGATGCACTGACAAGCTGCTACAATTACAAAATGTATTTTCAGCAGATATTGTTAATGTACTCTACTCTGTGAACACAAATGTTATCAAATCCACTATAAATCACCCTATCAATTATTGAACCACAATAAAGTATTTATAAATGAGCCTTTAATATAAAATGTGACCAAGATATTTTTAAATCACAGCAAATGTGTGGAAATGTGCTTGTCTTTTCATTAACAGAAACGTGTGGAGTGTTAATAAATGGGTTTGCTTTAACTCATGCTTCACTTACTTTATATTTCCAGTAGTCCTCATTTTTAGTGGAGCAATAAGACCAAGCAGTGTCTCAGTTTTGCCAGATTCTATGTAATAAAACAACCTATTTAGCAGAATACTCTAATATTATCAGGAATTACAGCTGCAATTGGCAAAAGTAGTCGGTAGGTTAAGAGGTTTCCACTATTAAGAGTACCAGGATTATGAGTAGGTGGGGAAAGAGTGTCAAGTTGTCTGAAATACATTGGAACTTCAGTTTCTCAGAGACAGAAGACTGGCTTTAAACCACTGCATCATTGTGTTTAATTTAGGTGTGACTAATAGAGCTCATCAGAACATTTTTGATGAAACTTTCCCACCCCCCACATGGAGACATATCAATTTCAACTAAGTTTTTGCTGAAGTTTCTGAGGTCCAAGATGGACTTTTCAGAAACTTCCACTGAGAGATACCAAGACCCAGATAAAATACCTGACCTTTACCATCAGAAAAGAGATATTTTGACACAATTCTGCTGCTTGAAAATGTTCAAAAGATTTTGTTTTCATTCTAATTGGGAATGAAAAGCATATTTCAATACCTCAAAAGATGTCATGAAATGGATTTGAGAGACAAGGTGGGTGAGGTAATATCTTTTATTGGACCAACTTCTGCTGGTGAAAAATCAAAAGGAATTTTCATTCTACCACCAGCTCTAGTGACAAAATTTATCATCTGAAAGAAAAATGATCATTTATGAAAAAAGTTACTGAAAGGAAAGGATACAGAGTTCTGTCGTTAAGCTAGAAGGTTACGTTCCCCAAGGTATTTGGCAATCACAGAATGGGTAGAAAGCATTCAGCATACCATGTCCATCTAACCTACTCCCATGGTGCTACTACTACCCAGTGCGGATGGTAAACTATTTTCCAGAGTGACAATTTGCAAGTGTACCAGTGGGACCCTTAGAGAGATGAGGTTGTCCCCAACCTGACCACAGTCAGAGAGCAAACATTGTGGGAAGGGACGGTTGGAGAAAGTTGTGTGTGCTCTAGGGTGTGGGGGGGCAGGGAAATCACGCAACTGGAAGTTCAATGTGCCAATGAGCTATACAGCAATATAGATAGAACCACTGAGGTCACCCAGCACCCCCACATGGACTGTGAAGCTCACCATGGTTCATCAGTGAGCTTCGTGAGAGGATGCTCATAGGCAGAAGACTATAAGCACAAAGCCTACCTCAAATCCATCTGCCCACAGCACAGACATTCCCCACTGGGTTACACTGCTGCAGTAAGGGAGGTACAGAGGGCTGCCTTCTCCTTTGTTAACATAGCCACAGAACTGCAGCTGACAGTTATTCTGAACGGCAAACCAGATAATTAACATGGACTGCACAAGCCAGACAGCTGGCACTAATACTCAGTGCTGCAGACACCTTCATCCTACTGTGTGGAACAAGATCAACTGAATACACAATAAGTTTGCCAAGGCAGAAAACTCTATGCCAGACATTGCATAACCCACCCCTTACTCACATAGTTGATGGAATTTAGCCCCATCACACATGGTGAAGCTCAAGAAGCCCTCAAAAGCATGAGCCATGCCTGGTTAAACAGGCCCATGGCCCACTTAGCAGGTAAAAGCCAGCGCCCAATACCTAGCAGAAATTCATAATGCTTCCTTCAGAGAAGTGGACCTCAAAAGTACCCTCAGACAGAGTCTAAAAAGAGCCCACACTGGATGCAGAAAAGCCACCCAGCTTTCAGCCTGTGCCGAGCCTCCTATTTCTAGGAAAAGGAAAAGAAAGATAAGGCTGGAAGTAACCTTAAGAGGTCATTTAGCCCAAACCCCAGCACTAAGGCAGGATTAAGGACCTAGACCATCCCTGACTGGGATTTGTCTAGCCTGCTCTTTAAAACCTCCAATGACCAGGATTCCAAATGATTGAGAACCAAGTTCCAACAACACATGGCATCAACTGACACCTTGCATGCTTTACAATTGGGCTTCAGACCAGGAAATGGCCTGGAGAGACTCCAAGGAGGGATGAGCTCCTCCAGGCAGTGAATAGAGGCCACATCTAACTGCTCAAACTACTCAACTTATCAGCAGTATTTGTCACAGCAGACCACAAGATATTACAGGATGTAGCTAGGATGGACAAAAAAGCAGCACTGGAATGGCTCTGGTCATTGCTCTCCAACTAAATCCAAGGAATATGGTGGCAAACTGCTCCTCTTCTCTCCAAGCCTTCCCCTGCCGCAGTCCCATGAGGATCCTCCTGTCCATCCTCTTCAATATCTGCATGAAGCTCCTTGGGCAGGTGAGGAGACACCACAGACTACACTGCCAACAAGACACTGACAACACTCAGCTGTCCACCCTTTTCCACCAGTGTGACCAGTGTTATCACCATGATGTCACAATGCCTGCAGGATGTCTGCCCCTGGATGAAAAGCAGCCAGCCCACCCTCAACCCATGCAGTGCTGGTGAGGAGGAAATGTTCTACAGGACTAGCCAGATAGATAGTGTCCAATGGGTTGACCTGGTGGCCAGTTTGCTTTCTGGCCACCAGGTCAACCCATTGGGTCCATCACTCCCCTTTCCAGTGAAGGCATTCCCACCATTTGTCAAAGTGGTGAAAAGTTTTGTGGTCAACTCTCCTGTTATCCTGCACACGAGCAGCTAGTGCCAATGGGAAAAGAGTACCTCCTGCCTCCTTCAGCTTTCGCGGAGACTGGCCACAGGGGTCCATGCTTCCGTCACCTACTGTAACTCACGATACCTGGCACTTAGAGAGAAAGCAATTGAGAGGCTCCAGAAATCCACATCCCAGCAGGCCTAGAAGCTGTGAGCATATCACCCCCATGCTTCAACCCCACCTCATCTGCTAAATTGCAGCTGATCTCTGTAGCCAATTTAAGGTCTTGAACCTGATCTTCAGAGTTAGTGGACCAAGTCTCAGTGCATGATCTGCCGGTACAGCTGCACTCCTCTGGGATGATGGAGCTTATGAAGCCCAGGATGAAGGGCACAAGAGCTAGAGAGAAAGCATTCTCCAGCAAAGGGGCTCTGCTGTGGAATGAGCTGCCAGAGGAGATGTGACTGATCCACAGTCCAGATAGGAGCTAGATCTAGCCCCTGATTGGCTTAAGCATTCACGGACAGCTCCACTTGTCTTCAGGGTGTTTGAGGAAATGGCAAGGTAGGGGGAGAATGTGCTGCTATGGTAATGATGTTAACTAGGATAAAGGCTCAATCTTAAAAGGTCTTCCCTGAGGAGGTTTTTTTAGAGGCAGTGAAGAGCTGGGAAAAAAAGGCTCTAAGTCTAATCTGATATTTTTATTTTATATTATTTGGGTGAAGTGCTCTACACAGAGATGTCATTCCTTTTTCACTACTTCCTATTGCCACACTGGCTTTGCAATAGGACGTCAAGCATTTTTTCTAAATGGAATGAAGAGATGTTTAGTTTCCCTTTACCACTTCTGCATCCTTTGTGAATGGACTCATTACAGCAACAATCTTCAACATGTAACAACAGATAACCTATGCCTCCTACAGCAGTGATATTCGAGTGGTACTATTTTACCTGTTTTCCCTGCAACGGAGGAATGAAAAGCTGTGCTAAATCCTGACACCATCCTTTTTCCCAGTGACGCCACTGGCTCTTCCAACAGAGCTAACAATTGCCAAGAGATGACCTATCAAAGACAGACATGATAGTGATACTGCCCAGTCAGGAATCATTGATTCTTTAGATCATGGGCTCTCAATAAAGTTGGTCAAAGAGCAATTGAGACGAATAAAAGGATTTTTAAGATCACTAATATGTTTGTGGGGAAAAAAATCCTTTGGTGACATTTTCTATTATTATTCAACTAGCCGCAACCTGGGGCCTGGGATCGTGTCCACTGCCTCTCTTATAATGCTACATGGGAGTGGGGTTCCCAGATAGATCCCAACCAGTTGGGGAGGTTAGGCCTGAGAACATGAGAGGGTCCCAGACTGGAAAATAGGATCCTGGCATGGAAAAGGGCGAGAACCATTGCTTTAGATAAAAGATATGTGCTGTAAAATCGTTTACTAGTAAAACTTTGCCATTCCTCAATAACATACCATCTAAGAGAGGTCAAATATAGATTAGCCAGGTCTGTCCACATTTCAAATAAAGAAATAATCCCGTAGGTATTTAAACAATAATCTAAGGGCCCAATTGCATAATCCTCACATGCGATTGTATCTACACCGCAATCACACTGTGTGATCGCAGCTCATGTAAACATATCAAAGATAACTTTAATGTAGCTAGCGCAGGTACCAAGAGCAGCAAAGCCATGGCAGCATGGGGGTAGCCATGCAAGTAATTACCTACGGTACCAGGCTGGCTCATATAGCCTGCAATCGAAGCCCAGTTAGATTAAAGCCAGCTCAGGTATGTCTGCTCAAGCTGCAAACACCCCCATGACTGCAGCCTAGGCATATGCTAGGACTATGCACATAAGGAAATGCTAACTAACGTGAGTAAGAGATCCACAATGTGGCCATTACAAGAGCTAGGGTTGAGGAAGATGTCATGCCAGTCTTTTCTTTAAAAAAGTCAGGGTACTATTTAGAAGTTACTAGATAAGGTGAAAAAACTTCAATTTCTGAACCTGCTCCTGAATACCATTATCTCGTCATTAGCAAAACTTTTTAATCCAGTTCATCTCACCTTTTGCACCCTTGATACATTCCTCCTGTTTCATTAGGTACCTGCTGCTCCGGTATTGTATAGGATAAGGACTTAGAGCAACACTTCACAGGACAGTGAGAGAAAGAACGAGTCACTCTCTTTTGGAAAAGGTAATGTCTAATGACACCGAAGCATCTCAGAAAAATAATAGATGCTGTCCATTCTGGGGGTCACACGAGTGACAGTGGCAAAGCTTGATCTCTTAGAACAAAGAGGAACATTTTATGCCATCACTTATGCATAGGTATGACAGGACATTCATTAAAAACCAGCGTGACTGATGCGTGGCAACAGATAGCTCAGTCAAGGTATAAATCAAATGTTCAGGAATTGGAAACTTGTGAGATGCAATAAGCCAGCTCATTAAAAGCGAGGTAGCAAAGTTGTTGTGTGTTTTTCCCCTACCCTCTCTCCATTCCCAGTGACTTGATTAGCCGTTGAAGTGACCCCGATTGCTTTGGCATTACCCTTTGCAATTATCGCACTCACCGTGTTAACTGTGTTGATCCAGATCTCATCTAGTCCAAATGCACCTATGCAGGGAAATACAGAACCTCCATGCCTTTTGAGCAGGGCAGGTGAGGAGGTTGGGGCTATGTGCTCAGCATACTTCACCCAGGCCCCCACCAGGTGGAAGGGGAGTGTACAGATAGAGTGAGAAGTAGGCAGACTCTTGGCTTTGCACCCCTAAAGTACCGGTCAGCATAGCTGAGCTGATATAAGGTGTGTTGCATGCAGCACCCAGAAACATGGTTGTGTTGCAGCAAATGACTTTCCCCAGGACAGGGGAGGAGCAGGAGATGCTGCAAGACACTCTCTTCCTTGGGCTGCACATGGAATGGAGCAAGAGTTCACTGTCTCCTACTCAGGCTGAGGGGGGATGAGTAAGAAAGCTTAGTCTACACACAGGCCCCAGCCAGGCCTTTGATTGCAGCCATGACAGCCAAAGGCAGAGTCATTCTGTTCTGTTCAGGTTCTCACAATGCCCCCTCCATTGTGGTATTTGAGCTTCTTTAGGCAGAGTGTTAGAAAATTGGGAAAACCTAGGCAGATTCACAGGACCATTTCAGGGACGCTGCCTTCAAGCCCCCTCCCAGATGTAAAGGCCAAGCTCTTGGAGTGTTTGATCTAAACTGATTGTTACTTCTGTAGCCCACAGACCTAGCTGTAGCATTTATTTTATTCAGCAGTAATACAAGGAACCTACAGACCTGTATCCTGTAAGACATGGGCTTCAGCAGTTAGCATGAGGCCTATGAACTCTGGCACAGAGAAATGGCCTGACAGTCACCCCTAAGTTTTAGTGAACTGAGAACAGCATGTTTAAGCAGAAAGTTTGTCCATAACGACACCAGCGAATCACAGGAACATGAGCGAACACCAGCTTTTGAATATTTTAGGATAGGAACATCTGCAGATGCCTGACCACAAGAGTGCCATCACAAGGAACTGACATAGATGATAATAAGTTGAAATCATTAATATACTAACCTATAGGAGAAGGGCACCCCAAAATTAGCAGGATGAGGAAACACAAATAAGAAAGAGGGGAAGAAACCCCTACTGAATATGCGTTAGACATAGTGGGGTCAGTAACATATAAAAGTTGTATCCCAATCTGTGTACAGGAAGAGAGAGATATAGCCCTTGGGAGTTGCCAGGATTATGGCCACTGGTGATGATGAGGAAGGGAGAGGGATAGCTCAGCGGTTTGAGCATTGGCCTGCTAAATCCAGGGTTGTGAGTTCAATCCTGGAGGGGGCCATTTAGGGATCGGGGGCAAAAATTGGGGATTGGTCCTGGTTTGAGCAGGGGGTTGGACTAGATGACCTCCTGAGGTGACTTCCAACCCTGATATTCTAGGATGGTGATGAAGATCATGGATAACATTTCAGGTTGTTCTGCAAGGGATGGTGTGAGTATTCAGATGTACGTTCTGTGTTCTCTCTCTCTACCTTTCTGGGGTAGATCGTTTGTGACTTTGCTAAATGTATTAATAAATTATTACAAATACGGAAGTGTTCCTAAAGTGTGAGTGTTGCAGCTATGCACATTGGGGTTCCCAGCTGAACAGTCATTTTAATAATACTGGGCCTGATCTTGGGACACTAACCTGTCAAACAGAGTGATAACTGGGAAATGTTACGTAATCAATATAATTAACGCAATCCATAGATCAGGCTACACTTCTTTGCATTGATTTCAGATAACTGCTTGAGTACTGGAGCCAACAGGGTAGACGACATCAATGTGAATACTGTACCCATCAGGTATAGGAACATACTGGAGCAAAGGGATTTGCTATACATGAGATCAATGGTGCAATCAAGTCTACAGACCACTTCTGAGATAACAACAAAAAACAACAACATCATTTTGCCCTATTGTCCTCTGGCAATCATGAATAGCTAATGTTTTAGAGGAAGTATATAATATATCCATTCTCCCCACCCCATAATTCACCTAATGCTGACTGGGAGTGAGTTTCAAAGAGCTGTCTTGTAGCCAGTCAGTTACAGTGTAGGTTGGGACTCAGAAGACCTAGGTTCAATTTGCTTTTCTATCTCAGACTTCCTGAGTGACCTTGGGCAAGTCATAGAATAACAGGGTTGGAAGGGACCTCAGGAGTCATCTAGTCCAACCCCCTGCTCAAAGCAGGACCAATCCCCAATTTTTGCCCCAGATCCCTAAATGGCCCCCTCAAGGATTGAACTCACAACCCTGGGTTTAGCAGCCAGTGCTCAAACCACTGAGTTACCCCTCCCCCACTTGGTCTTTCTGTGCCACAGTTCCCCATCTTTAGAGTGGGGATAATAGTATGGCCCTACCTCACAGGCGTGTTGTGAGTGCTCAGAAACTGTGAGGTTGAGGTGCTCACATACTGTTTGGTTTCGCTTAACACAAACAGTTAAGAGATGTCCTGATCACAGTCTGTAAGTTCCTACATGGGGAACAGAAATTTGGTAACAGAACTTTTCAATCTAGACAGCAAAGGTAGAACAAGATTCAAAGGCCGGAAGTTTATACTTGATAAATTCAGATTTTAAAAATTGCACCCTATTTTTAACAGAAGTAATTAACCATTGGAACAATTTACTAAGAATTCTCCATCACTGGACATGTTTATATCAAGGTGGGATTTGTTCTAAAAGATATTTGCTAGCACAAACAGGAATTAGTGTTCAGGGAAATTCTCTGGCCTGTGTTATGCAGGAGATTAGATTAGATGATCTAATAATCCCTTCTGTCTTTATAATAGTATAATATACAAGTGCCATACATGATCTGGTGCCAATTTATGTCAATGGGAGCCTTTCAATTGACTTCCCAGGGCACTGGATTGTGCTCATAATGGCCACTGTATCTGAATCCCGCATAAACAAAGAGCTCTTTCCACCTCCTGGTCAATTCTCAGGACCTTATGCACACATAACAGGTTGTTTACAAATGTTAGTTATTCTCTATGGGCCAGACTTCCAAAAGTGCTCAGCACCCAGAATCTGCTGCTGTTCTCAAGCTGTTGGGAGTTGAGTCCTTTTGAAAAGGCATCAACTTAAATTAAGATCTTAAATAGGTGACCCTATGCACTTGAACACTCCCAATGTTCTGAAATCACTGATATCATTGACGTAAATGTACACTACCAATTTTATTGTATGCAAGTGATGTTTTCATGAGACTCCTAAATACATCCTGGAAAAAACATCAGATCACCCGAAAAAGCACTCTAGAGTCATCAAGATATTCTTCAGTAGTGCCACATCTTTAACAGATTAGATGAATTCAAAACACAGGGTTTTTTTTAAAATCCCTCCCAATCAAAACAGTCATTAAACTGACTTATGAAGAATAAAGATGTGGGTATATGTAATTTTGGTTCAGTGTTAAATGTGAGTGTGGGTGAATACAGTGTTCTGTTCAGAGAACACAGCATGTTGCTGGAAATTAAGCAAAACATCAATATGCAATGGAGAACTGTCCCTCTACTTTCCCCATTTGGATTGTGTGTCACAGTTGGAGAAAAGTCTTGTGCAATAAAGATAATTGCCCGGAAGCAAAGCGAAGAACACACACAGGCAACCTCCAGCGGCTCCAATATGTAACTATTCACTTGCCTTCCCCCACTGCGTGGAAATAGAATGAATGTGGTGGAACTATGGGTAAAGACAAGGGAAGAGGTGAACAGAGCATCTGCATGTGTGTTTGACTTTGGTTACACTTTCTCTACAGTGCATAGGGCACAGGTGTAGCTATACGCCACAGCGAAAGTGGGCTACATCCACACGTGTGACTAAGGTGCCTAACTACACACCTCAGTGAAAGGCTCCAACAGCCAGAGCCTTTCCCTAATGCCTCCCCACCACCAGAGCCTTTCAGTGGAACAGGGAAAGGGTCCAGCCATGGGGAGGCTGCAGGACACTATACTGCTAAAAATAGCAGTGCAGATTTGGGAGGCAGTGCTTGGGCACCCAGAGAGCCATGCAGGGCACATTCCCTAGGATTCAGGCAGGTTGGGCACCCTACTCCCAAAAGCCGTGCATCACCTCCTACGCTGGCAGCTAGGCATGCAGCATCTGTACTCAACATGCTGCCATATACCACGTGCATGTAAGTCAGTAAAAGAGAGCATGGTGAGGTGCACTCCCCTAGGGAGCGCCCCCCTTGTCATCGCCGTGTTGCCGTTCGCATCAGCTACCAGCATCCCCTGCAGGTTGTCAGCCTGCTGCCATGCGTCATCTGACTCAGCCCTCCAGCTGGGTGTCCCAGTTCAAAACCCACTCCGGGATGACAAACTCCAGGCCAGTTATAAACAAAGCAGCTGCTTACCCTTTCTGCATTAAATTCCCTCTCTGTGGCTAAAGCAGCAGGGTTCCTTCCTAGCCCTTCCCACTGCCTGTGGTCAGTAAGAGGCGCTAGCCCAGACTGACTCCTGTGACCACAGCCTGGAGAGAATCCCTCCTCACCCCCTCTGGCTCTAGCAAGGAACTGACTTGTTGACAGCAGCCTGCTCCTTTTATGTGGCCTGGTGAGCCCTGATTGGCTGCTGTTGCTCCCCAGCCCTTCTGGGTGCTGGAGGACCAAATCTCACTAGTTTCCCAAATGGCTGTTCTTTTCTTCTGTTTCCTGGGACGTGGTGCAGCAGATGGTCAGGGCTTCGAGCAGGGAGCCACGAAGGCCTGGCACGCCCCATCACAGACAGACAGACATTCCAAATGCAAACTTTCCCACATACAGAAGGGTGTATAACTAGGGTTCTGATTCAGATCCATATCTAAGAAAGCTCCCCCCCACCCCGCGCCCAAAGACACTGCCAAATAGGATTTTTAAATGGAATGCATTTTTTTCTCATAAAACACAAAGTATGTTAAGGGTCTCCATGAATGTTCTGGATATTGTGTCGCAACTGCAGCAAAATATCACCAGGGAATGCATCTGGCTTCCCTTTGGGCTTCCTTAAGTGACATAATATCATCACTTCTTAGCCTGTGAGCCCTTTGGGACAGGGACTGCCTCTTTGTTCTGTGTGTTCACAGGGTCTAGCACCATGGGGTCCTGGTCCATGACTGGGACTCCTCAGTGCTGCAGCAATAAAAATTAATAACTTATTTCTAAAAATGAACATGCAATAATAGATTATTCATTTGTTTTATTTATTAGATGGATGGAAATGCAAAAAGGGCATCTCTCTGTCTGATAAAGACAATAATCCCTAGTTCTTGTATCGCACTTTTCATCCATAGATTTAAAAGCACTTTGCAGCTGGGAAACCAAGTCACAGAGCGGTGATGTGTCTAGCCCAAGGTCACTGAGCAGGCCAGTGGCACAGTTGGGTCTAAAACCCAGAGCGTCTGAGGCTGGCTGCTGCATTTCACTGGTGGGTGAAATATGTCTGTGCTGAACAAATACATATGTTTCACCTGTCACTGCAATGCAGCAGCCTCTGGGGTGTGACAGCGTAATGCTGCCCCAGCAGCAAGATTTTTTGGAGTTGTAGTAAAGAACAACATCTCAACTGAAAGTAGAGGGTGCAATGTAGGGCGCGGGGATGTAATTCCGTGAGCTAGAATCTGGGAAGAACATTTACCTCCTAATCTTGTGAAAAATTGCCACTGTTGTAACCCCATTAGCAATGGAGGTCTTGGCTTTGTGCCTCATCCAAACGGCACCATTTCCAATGGCATCGTGACATTTGGGATGGATTGGTGTAAAGGGAAGAATGGATCCATTGCACCTTCCTCAATTACCTGAGCTTTCCTGGTAGGTGTTCTCTGTAAGGGCTGGAGCAGCTGAGTATGGAGAACCTCCCCTTTCTCCAGACAGAAGTTTGGCTCAGACGGTTCTGTGGTGAGCCTAAGGTGAGGGAATTCCCTTTGGTCCCACAGAACTTTACCCTGGGCGCTGCTGTAGCAAGGGGTTAGGTCCCTGTTAGCAGTGCTCTGATAGAGCTGCACTGTTCGGCAGATGGAGGGAGGTCAGAGCTAGTGTGGAGGCATAGAGCCTCCATGCTAATGGCCTTGGTCCTTTGCTAATCCCTTAAGTTATCCACAAACCTCAGGGGATCCCCCAGCTTTAGGGGTACCCATTTCCACTGGGCATGCCTGCCTGCTGATGGGAGAATGTGGAGGTAACTCCATGAGGTGAAGCTTGGGTAAATTTTCTCCCACAGAGCAACCTCAAATGTCTCTTAACACAGGTGGGGACAACCTGGCCATGTCCAACCCTACTTAACTCAAGATCTCTAGAGGATGAAGACTTCTGGGCTAGATACGTAGGTGGCTAGACTATTGGACATTGACTCTGCCCCCCTTACTCGCAGTGAGAGACTCCTGACTGGTGCCAGTGCTACTCAGTAGAGGTAAGGGTGGCCCTTAGGGTATTTGTGTTTGATAATGTCAGGACTAAGGCCCTGATCCTGCAGATTGCTCTACATGGGCCAACCCCTCTGTCTGTGCAGAGCCCTATTTTAACCATAATTCCACCCAGACCTAAGAGACCCACTATTCAACTCCCATAATCCGGGCCTGATCCTGGTAGATCTTCAGCTCTGCTGAGGTCCTGGTAGCAACGTGTCCTTACAGTTATATCAAATTTAAGGCAGCACAGAGTTCTTTCTGAAAGAACCACTGCTTTCATCACGTGCTTTCTACATCCTCCACTCCTGCCATTTTGCAGAACGTTTTAAAATCTGATTGTAAAACAAGCTGTTAATTTTATGCTTCACATTCTGGTTGTTTGTTAGTAAAAGTGTGCTCCTTCTCGCTCCGGCTGTAGGCGAAACATGACATGTTTTGCTCCCGTCTTTTTAATCAGATGAGCTGTCTTAGTGCTATGTAGCCTAGACCAGGGGTGGGCAAACTTTTTGGCCTGAGGGCCACATCTGGGTATGGAAACTGTGTGGTGGGCCATGAATGCTCATGGAATTGGGGGTTGGGGTTCAGGAGGGGGTGGAGGTGAGGGCTCTGGGTTGGGGCTGGGAATGAGCTGTTTGGGGTGCAAGAGTCAGGAGGCTAGGACCAAGGGGTTCGTAGGGTGGGAGGGGGATGAGGGCTGGGGCAAGGGAGGAGGTCACGGGTGCAGGCTCCGGGCAGCGTTTTCCTCAAGCAGCTCCCGGAAGCAGTGGCATGTCCTCCCTCCAGCTCCTATGCGGAGGTGTGGTGCCGGCCAGTTGGCTCTGCACGCTCCCCCGTCTGCAGGCACCACCCCTGCAGCTCCTGTTGGTTGTGGTTCCTGGCCAATGGGAGCTGCAGAGCCAGCACTTGGGGTGGGGGCAGCGTGAGGAGTCCCCTGGCTGTCCCTACGCTTAGGAGCCGGAGAAGGACATGCCGCTGCTTCCGAGAGCCACGCTAAGCCATGGCACACATGGAGCAGGGTGAGCCTCCGACCCCACTCCCTGGCTGGCGTGCCAGAGTGGGGCAAGCCCCTGACCCTGCTCCCCAGTGAGAGCTTGAGGGCCGGATTAAAAGGTCTGATGGGCTGGACATGGCCCGCGGGCCGTAGTTTGCCCACCCCTGGCCTAGATCATGTCCAGTGGTCATCCCCATAGCTTTAAAAGGCCAATGTTTAAGGGCACTTAAAATACACAGATGTGATTTTAAAACAAATATATGAAAATAGTTTTTACATCCCACACATTGTCTTAGCATCAAACAGTTTAGCATAACTCAGTATCATGTTGAAGGTGTATTTTGTTTCTCCAGCAGTGCGTGTGATTGCATTTTTCCCATATAAAATTGCCTAATACCTCCTGCAACTTTACTGTTTGCTGTTTTAATTAGTGCTTTGCCAGGACTTCCTCTCTGGAGTTTGTGTGAACTTCTGTGTCTGTCTAAGGATGTTTGCATCTCCTGAGCTGTGCTTGGAGATTCATACTCAAAGGACCCCAAAATCTCAGCTACAGCTGTACAAGTAATTGATTTTTTGGTTCATTTGCAATTTTGAAAAAAAAATTAAAAAGTTTGTTTCAAAATTTTCAGCAAATCAGAAAAATAATCAGGTCAAACAAAGTGTTTCAGTAGACTCAAAATGAAGGTGTTTTTTTTTTAAAAAAAGTCAACCTTTTTAACTATTAAATTTCAAAAAATTAAATTGAAGGGAATTTCAAGTCATTTCAAATTGAAAAAAGTCAAAATTTTAGAAAATATTAAAATGAAAAGTTTTAATTTTACAGAATTCCTTGTCATTTTTTCCCAACCAAAAGAACTTGAGTGAATTCAAGATGAATTTGCAAAATTTTGATTGACCCAAATCCGCATTTTTCACTGAAAAGAAATGTTTCAGTCAAGTCATTTATTTCTACTCCAATCTCAACCCAAATGGCTAAGGGTTTTGACAGAGTTTTTCATGGTTTCAATACCAAAACAAACATCAGCCCAGGTTTGCTCAGAACTCACCCTAATTCTGGTAACAACATAGCCCAAATAAAGAGGCAATGTTTCTTAAAGGCACTGGGCTTGCAGTCAGAAGAGCTGTGTTCTTTTCCCTGACTCTCCCATGACTTGTCTCTATGAGGTTCTATGATCTGTGTTATGCAGGAAGTCAGATCAGATGAACACAATGATTTCTTCTGGAATCTATGCACATGAAGGCTGGCATGGTAGGCTGGTAAAAAAAAAATCATTGCAATATTTGTTAGACTTAAAATGGCTTTTCCACCAAAAGAAAAATGTCCAGAGTTTCATCATGATTGCAGTGTTCCATTTAGTTTTTCATGAATAAAAACAAGACATTTTGTTTAGGTTTATAATATGCAATGGAAACCCACAACCATCTGTCTAGGTACCTACAGGGTCCCAGTCATAATAATATCTGAGTGCTTCATAATCACTAAAAGATTTATCTTCAACACCCTGAGGGGCAGAAAAGTCTTATCCTCACATTACAAGTGGGGAAATGAAGCAAAGAGAGACTGAGGGGCAGGTCCCGCACATATTTCTAGGGAAATACAGTCTAGATGGAGCTACTATAAGGTTGGTGCATAACTGGTTGGAAAATCATTCCCAGACATCAATGGTTCACAGTCAAGAAGCAAGGTATATTGAGGGGGGGTCCTGCAGGGATCAATTCTGGGTCCGGTTCTGTTCAATATCTTCATCAATGATTTAGATAATGGCGTAGAGAGGACATTTATATACAGTTTGCAGACAATACCAAGCTAGGAGGTGTTTCAAGTGCTTTGGAGGGTAGGATTAAAATTCAAAATGATCTGGACAAGCTGGAGAAATGGTCTGAAGTAAATGGGATAAAATTCAATAAGGATAACTTCAAAGTACTCCACTTAAGAGGGAACAATCAATTGCACACATACACAATGGGAAATGACTGCCTAGGAAGGAGTACTGTGGAAAGGGATCCCTCCGCTGTAACACTGTTGCAAAGAAAACAAAACTTCATTCGAGGATGCATCAGCACGAGAGCTGTAAGCAGGACAGGAGATGAAATTTGTTCACTCAACTCTGTGCTGATTAGGCCTCACTACAGTTGCCAGATGTAGGGTCCTTGCACTGGAACCCAGAGTCGTGGGTGGGCCTGGGTTCCCCTACCAGCCTCAGGAAAAGAGGCGCTGGACCTGGTCTTGGACTGGAGGGCTGACTGGAAGAGCAAGTGGGCTGCTGATCCAGTTCGACTTTGATACCCCAGAAGACGAAGATTATAGGGATCAGGCCAGAGGGCTGAATCATGAAGACTGAGTACCCCAAGTCCCAGAGTGAGGGAGACCACAAGGCGAGAAAAGGGGTCAGACCGTAGTGGAACTAATCCCCAGAAGTGGCCACCAGGAGGCGCCCCAGCATCAAATGCACTTCCTTGTCAGTTCTACACGTCTGCAGTGTGGCCTTACTGATGCTTTGCCTACACTTAAACCTACAATTCAAATCTAACCTGTTACCCAGACATTGATTACATGACTGTCTACGTAATTAGCTACATGGTCTAGTGCCTTAACCTCATGCCCATCTTTCCTCTCTGGGGACATAAGAGAAGACTACTGCGGTATTTTAGTTTTTAAATACCCTTCAATCATCCATCATCGGGGCTGTGCACAATTGCCATAGCTCTTTCCCCTGTGTAAGCTCTTCAGGGCATGGACCACCCTTTGGTTGTGTGTTCATACGGTGCCTAGCACAATGAGGCCTTGACCCCACGTGGGCTACGTAGGAGCTACAGCAGTACAAATAACTAATCATCATCAGAATCAGCCAGGTTCAAAAAATTGAAGGTAAAGTTTTACAGACTTGCTATTGAGTCAATACAGTGTTTAACACAAGCAGACCCAGCTCTCTAAGGGAGGCAGAATAGGGCACTGGAATTGGACTTAAGAGACCAGGGTTTTGTTCCTAACTTTGCCACTGCACTGCTGGGCGAGTCACTTCACGGCCCCCTCCCATGCCTCAGTTTCCCCATCTGTAAAATAGGGAGGGTGATGCTTACATCTTTTGTTAAAGTGCTTTAACATCTATGGATGAAAAATGCTATATAAGAGCTAAGTAGCCATATCTTCTCCCCCATCCCTGATAAGCTTCAGGTGAAAAATATTGCAATAAATTATCAGCCTATCTAGAAATAAAGCAGACAGGTTTAAAAAAAAAACATTTGACAAGACTGTAAGCCTGATACATAGATCCCTATTGGAGAGTTTCTGTTGAAAAACTGCTTGGCTTAATTCTGAGTACAAATGGGAACTTTGGGAAAACGCTTTTAGATGGGGGATTTTCAAAGAGCCTTGAGGGAGCTAGGTGCTTGACTCTTTGAAAGTCAACAGGGGTTGGGTGGCTAACTTCTTTAGTCCCCTTTGAACACTTGGTACAAAACTAATTCTGAGTACTTTCTTTTTGACTTCTTTTAAATGAACCCCGCAGTTCCAGAGAGTACGTCTCTGAAGACAAGTTGACAAACTTTGATAGGAAAGCAGTTCAAACGTGTTCAGAGAAAAGGAGACTCATACAAACAACCAAAACCACAAAGTGACACCTTTCACAGCAGGATGAGGAGAAAGAAGGGGCTGCAGGCAACTGGGTATTGCCAAGGGATAAACTAAGTGTACTCTTGCCTCCTTGAGCTAACTTTCAAAAAAAAAGTCAACAGCCTTCAAGGAATCTTTCTTTAAACTCCTTTCCAAAATGTACCCAGGAACTATCTACATCAAAGAAGGCAGGGAAATAAAAACTCAAGAGTAATTTTAGTGGGAATAAACTCAAGCTGCTTTTCTTCTTTATAAAATGACTTCAAATTCCTTTTTTTGAATTCGAAATGTGGGTTTTATTTCCAAAGAATAACCAGACCTCCGGAGGTTTCGTTTCACTTGTGAAGTTCTTGTTAAATGGGTATGACAGCGCACACAAGGTTATTTTAGCGCAAATACCAAGGAAGCAGTTCTCTCATAATAATGAAAAGGGTCTGTTTACTATAGAATAGTCTTTGGGAACTTGTTTCACATTGCAGATTATCATACCTACAAGCTGAAATTGTCCAACAGTGTATTTATACGTCACGGGTCAGATGCACACCTGGTGTAAATAGATCCAACCCACTGATTTCAATGAAGTTGCACTCATTTAAACCAGCAAAGAATCTAGCCCTTTAGACCAGACATGCAAGCCTGTACAATACATAATTTTAAAACAGATGTTTCAAGGTGCCACTTTAAGTGAAGGAATCTAAGAGGCAGATCTGCCAAGAATGGACACTTGGCAAAAAAGCAAGCTCACTATTAAAAGTTCTTTGCAGGATCTTATATTTAGAAAAAAGAGCAATTCTAATCTGAAAAAAGGACTCTGTGGGTCAGATCCTGAGCTGGTACAGATTGCCATAGTTCCACTGACATAATAGAAGCGATGATGAACTTTGAGGACTGCTTGAGAATTTGACAGTGGAAGGCAGCTTGGGTGAAAGTGATCATGAAATGATAGAGTTCATGATTCTAAGGAATGGAAGAAGGGAGAACAGCACAATAAAGACAATGGATTTCAAGCAGGCAGATTTTAGCAAACTCGGGTAGTTGGTAGGTAAGATCCCATGGGAAGCAAGTCTAAGGGAAAAAATAACTGAAGAGAATTGGCAGTTTTTCAATGATACATTATTAAGGACACAAGAGCAAACTATCCCACTGCATAGGAAAGATAGGAAGTGTGATAAATGAAGCAGGGGTGGGGGGTAGCTTCCTTTGATGGACACCCAGCCAGCCAGTTAGCTATAAAGTACAAACTGTTGTACTGGTGGCTGTTCTCTGTTTGCTTTGCCTGTAAAGGGTTAACAAAGTCCACCAGGTAAAGGAAAAGGAGTGGGCACCTGACCAAATGAGCCAATGGGAGGGCTAGAATTTTTTTAAATGGGGGGGAAAAAAGCTTCCCTTGGTTTGTGCCTTGTGTCTCTCCGGGAAAGAGGGGAACAGAGGGCAGCAGGAATGCTGTGTAAGGCTTGAACTAGGTATAAAAATTCATCTTCCATACCTAGAAGAAATTATTGGACAGGGCATGTTTAATTAGACACAATTAGGTTTATTTATTTTTTTATTTGGCATGTGGATCTCCTCTGTGATAACCCCAGATGCTTTTGTTTGCTTGTCACCTTTAAGCTGAACCCCCAAGAAAGCTAGCTTGGGTGCTTAATTTTTGGAATTGCTCTTTTAAAATCTAGCAAAAGCCTAAGTTCCAGATGCATTTTTTTCCATCTTGTTTTAAATAAAATTTACCTTTAAGAACAGGATTGGAATTTTGGAGGGTCCTGAGAGGTTTGTGCACATTGTTTGATTAGCTGGTAGCCACAGCTAATTTCCTTTGTTTTCTTTCTCAGCTGTTCCCTGGAGGGGGTGCGTGTGTGTGAAAGGGCTTGAGGGTACCCCACAGGGAGGAATTCCCAAGTTCGCCTTCCTGGGTTCAAGGGGGTTTTTTGCATTTGGGTGATGGCAGCGTTTATCAAACCAAGGTCAGAGAAAAGCTGTAACCTTGGGAGTTTAATACAAGCCCGGAGTGGCCAGTATTAATATTTAGAATCCTTGCAGGGCCCCACCTTCTGCACTCAAAGTGACAGAGTGGGGATTCAGCCTTGACAGGAAGTATGGCAAGAGACCACCCTGGCTTACCCAGGAGAGCTTCAATGATCTAAAACTCAAAAAAGAGTCCTACAAAAAGTGGAAACTTGGTCAAATTACAAAGAATGAATATAAACAACTAACACAAGTATGCAGGGACAAAATTAGAAAGGCCAAGGCACAAAATGAGATCAAACTAGCTGGAGACATAAAGGGTAACAAGAAAATATTCTATAAATACATTAGAAGCAAGAGGAAGACCAAGGATAGGAGAGGCATGTTACTGAATGAGGCAGGGAAAAACAATAAACGAAAATGTGGAAATGGCAGAGGTGCTTAATGATTTCTTTGTTTCAGTTTTCACCAAGACGGTTGGTGGTGATTAAATGTCTAACATAGTGAATACAAGTGAAAATGAGGAAGGATCAGAAAAGGCTAAAATAGGTAAAGAACAAGTTAAAAATTACTTAGACAAATTTGATGTCTTCAAGTCACCAGGGCCTGATGAAATGCATCCTAGAATACTAAATGAGCTGACTGAGGAGATATCTGAGCCATTAGCGATTATCTTTGAAAAGTCATGGAAGACGGGAGACGTTCCAGAAGACTGGAAAAGGGCAAATATAGTGCCCATCTATAAAAAGGGAAATAAGGACAACACGGGGAATTACAGACCAGTTAGCTTAACTTCTGTACCTGGAAAGATAATGGAGCAAATAATTAAGTAATCAATTCTGCAAACATCTAGAACAGGGGTATGCATCCTATGACACGCGAGCTGAGTTTCAGCGGCACTCACACTGCCCGGGTCCTGGCCACCGGTCCGGGGGGCTCTGCATTTTAATTTAATTTTAAATGAAGCTTCTTAAACATTTTAAAAACCTTATTTACTTTACATACAACAATAGTTTAGTTATATATTGTAGACTTATAGAAAGAGACCTTCTAAAAACGTTAAAATGTATTACTGGCACGCAAAACCTTAAATTAGAGTGGTAAAACTTGTTTTTAACCCTCATCCACATTCTGGGGTAATGTACCTACAAGCATATCTGTTCCGATAACTCATGAAGTAGTGGCCCTCCAACTATGCTGATTTAGGCCATTGTCACCGAGGCACATGTACACAATTCCGCTTTAAAGAATTGAACTTTGCATGAAAAACATTTTTTCTATATCAAAAAGGTATGTGGGGTACAAATGTATCCCAATGGTTTTTTTTGCAATGTAAGCCCATAGTTTTAGTACAGTGGTCCCTAAACCATGGGGCGTGCCCCCCTGGGGGAGCAGAGGACCAATCAGAGGGGTGCACGGCGGCGGGGTCCAGGCCAGCCCCCACAGGGGGGGAGCACCACCCAGCCCCACTCTGCCCCACGCCCAGCCACAGCTCTGCCCCCAGCCACAGCTCTGCTCTGCCCCCAGCTCCACCCCCAACCCAGCTCTCCCCTCATTCCCTCGCCGCCCCCAGGCCAGCTCTGGCTCTAGTCTCAGCTCCTCCCCCACCCCCAGTTCTGCCCCGAGCTCTGCCTTCAGCCCAAGTGCCTCTGATGAGGAAGCCTTGGCTGAGCAGTAATGGATGGGGGGGGGCACAGATTCCACTACCGTTAAGGGGCAGCCCGGCAGGAAAAGTTTGGGCACCACTGTTTTAGTGGTTCTTGTATTTTAATAATTAGCATATGCTAATGCATTGCAGTGACAGTGGTTGCTGCTGACTGCCATCCTAAGAGAGGTTGGCCCCTGCAATCCAGGCCTGCTAGGTATCCTCAACACGGAGTGGACTGATGCGTGATCTCTTTGCCTGACACTCTTGAGGGGATGTTCTGAATAGGTGTTGGGCTCCAACCACCGCAGACTCAGGGGACGCTTGAGGGGAGTTTTTCTGTTGCACAATTCAATGTGGTGAACAAACAGGCATGATACTCTGCTGCACCGTCTGACCTTAATGAACGCAAGTCATTGTGTGAGGACAACAGACGAGAGTGGGTTTGTGCCAGACCATATTGAGAGCTGCTTTGAGAAGGACAACCACATTTCCATTGACTGTTCCTCTTCAGACACTGAGCAGCTTGTGTTCAGCCCTGGCGTAAGACACGAGGAAATGTAGCTGGGGACACCTCTTTCACCAGTATCCAGCTTCCTGAAGATCTACTCAATTAAAATTTGATTTGAGTAGGAAGAATCTGACAAAACAAGCCAGATAAATGCAGTTACATTGCAGCAATAAAAATACTGTCATCAGTGTTCAGTGTTCTTGGCCATTCACCCTGGCTTCCTATGTTCCAAAGAAGGACAAGTCAGTTACGATGCTATCAATGATGCACCATGACAAGGCTGTAGAAAGATACAAAAAGAAACCCCATATAACTCCCCACTATGATGGCACTAAAAGTAGTGTTGATAACATGGAGCATCTTGCAAGAATGGACTACTGCAGGCACAAGATAAATAGCTGGCTTTCGTGACTTACTCTATTCACCACTGAGTCGCCCCCTTGTAGCTGCTCTGGGTTTTAGCTCTGTTCAGGTCCAACGCCCCCTTCTATAATCTTGTTCTCACTGCAGACCCACTTCTTACTCTCTAGTTGCTGGTTTTATAGCAGCTTAGCCAGCCCCCTTGTCCAGCTAGGCTTCATTATCAATATTCATGGTAAATAGGCCCAATGGCCTGTGATGGGATATTAGATGGGGTGGGATCTGAATTACCCAGGAAAGAATTTTCTGTAGTATCTGGCTGGTGAATCTTGCCCATATGCTCAGGGTTTAGCTGATCGCCATATTTGGGGTCGGGAAGGAATTTTCCTCCAGGGCAGATTGGAAGAGGCCCTGGAGGTTTTTTGCCTTCCTCTGTAGCATGGGGCACGGATCACTTGCTGGAGGATTCTCTGCTCCTTGAAGTCTTTAAACCATAATTTGAGGACTTCAATAGCTCAGACATAGGTGAGAGGTTTTTCGCAGGAGTGGTGGGTGAAATTCTGTTGCCTGCGTTGTGCAGGAGGTCAGACTAGATGATCATAATGGTCCCTTCTGACCTAAATATCTATGAGTCTATGAATTAAAACTGGTCAGCCCTGACTCTCCTCCAGGTGCAGCCTGCCACAGGGTTAATTGCCCCTTTCATTCAGGCCTTGTGTGGGGTAGGCATCCCATCACAACGGCCAATGGTTCTTTTCTTCGACATGCTTGATGTTGCTGACATTGCGAGTTTCATCATTTGGGTCAACAACAATTCTGCGTGGCGCAACACTCAACCAAAACAAAAATTCTGCTTGTTCCTTGTCAATCCGGGAGAATGACTTGTTGATGCACGCATAAAACGAAGACTCCTTGGTACCCATCACCTCATCGTGCAAAGTAGTCAAAACCATCAACATATACTACGGCTGTCAAGTGATTATGTTTAGGAACTTAAATAAGGGCTGCCTTTTTCCTGAAAGAAGGACAGTCTTGTAGCTAGTCATCCGAGTGAGAGTCTGGAGGTGTGGATTCAATTCCCAGCTCTCCCACCAGCTCCCTGTGTGATCATGGACTGCAGCTGTGCCACTGAAGTGTAGACACTTACTACAGTGACAGAAGGGGTAGCTGAATAATTCAGTTCCAGAATGATATGTAGGTTAAAAGAGAGATGCTGTGTTTTAATAATTCAATATTTCATGGTGCTACTAGGACTAACAGGAACATGCAGAGGGCTGAAAGGTCCTTTCTTGTGTGATAACCCTCACAAGAGGTTTACCTTTGGGCCATCTTTTCTAAAGTAAAGGAAGATAAAAAGGGATTCAGAACATTATAACAAAAAGAGCAGGCTCATTAGGAAGAGGCAGAGAAAAAAAGTGTTTCATGTATTATAATAAGAAATAGGATTAATCTGTTTTAATTTATTGTGTCAGAATGCAAAATTCTGAATTTTTCTTCTCAAATCAACACCTTGCAATGGATGTTGGCTCACCAGAGCAGAAGCCATGTTGCTTGAATTCTCATTGGAATCCCAGATTAGGCTTGGGGTATTGATCAAAAGCTCTCCTGCTTTAGTTCCATTGCTCTGTACGTTAAATAATTTACCATCTCTTTACTGGCTTCCCCCCAGAGAAGGTCTTGACCCCTCATAGAATGTTGCAGCTATTCCTTTTGATGTATATACTGTTTATTAGCTTCTGCCCTTGTAGATATTCTGGCCATGGTAAGAGCTGAAATATACTATTCACCAAACCTTTCCCCCAGCTTGATCAATGTTTTATTTATTTACATGGGATATGCATATATAAAAAAATTATCAATCACACTTATAGAGACAGTTGGATGCAGAATAGTGCTGAATACGTACTCTGGGTGGATGCATTGAAAGAGGGCCTGTATTGTACCCCAATGAAGCATTTATGGCTCACTGCATACACCTGCAGTGCATAAGATCAGGTTTTTGCTGCCTTGTGGAGATCAGCCCATATCTGCTGTACTTAAAGCAGATTATTCTCCGATAATATCGGATATAAGTAATGACAATGTAGCAGCAAATGAGAAACCCAGATTAAAGAGCTACCTTGGCATTCTGACTACTAATGGTCTAGAAAGGACTAGATGTAAAACAATAATTCTTTGCCATGTACAATTGTCATAGGTCTGACGCCGACAATTAAGAACCTCCACATTGCGTACTATAGCTTAGAGTTAGGTGAATGTGATCCTAGGGAGGTTGTGGAATCTCCAACACTGGAGATTTTTAAGAGCAGTTTAGACAAACACCTGTGAGGGATGGTCTAGATAATAGTTAGTCCTGCCAGGAGTGCTGGGGACTGGACTAGATGACCTCTCAAGTTCCCTTCCAGTCCTACAATTCTACAATAATATTTATATTACAGTATCACACAGAGGTCGCAACTTATATCAGAGTCCCATTTTGCTAGGTGGTGTACAAACACAGAGAGAGACACGCTCCCCATCCAGAAGAGTTTACAATCTAAGGCAGTGATTTCAAGGCGTTTAAGCTAACTAGGCACACTGGTTGAAATTCAACAGGAGGTAGGAAAATAGGATTTAGCCTTTTTAATCATTTAGATACATTTGAAATCTTGCACCCAACTTCGTTGCCTGCCTAAATAGACAAAGGACGGGAGAGGAAATGGAGATTGACTGACTTGCTCAAGGTCCCACTGATGCGTCTCAGATTGAGGATCAGAACTCAGGTCTCCTGTCTCCCAGTCCAGTGCCCTACACAACAGACCCTGATGGCTGTTGTGCTTGGAAGGAGAAAAGGTTGGGGGTCCGTGGATGGGGGAAGAGGGAAGCTGTAGACGTCATCTTTCACATATCATGTAGCATGTCAAGAGCTACAGGCAACATTTACATGAAGCATGAACTAAACCATTGAGGAGGATAGGCAAATTATAGGGAAAATACATATCGAGAGAAAGGCTAGGTGAAAACCTCATGTCCCTGTTTGACTCTTCCCAATTTCCCTAGGTGGTAGGAAGCTCCATATGCTCTACCTGAGTTCTCCATAAGGAAGGACAGCCCAGAGGCAGGTTGGGCACACGTGGCTCTAGTAGAAGAATAAGGGGGAAAAGACATAAAGAAGCAAGTATTTTGATATACCAATGTTAACACAGGCCAATGGGTTTCACTGGCATGGGATGCAAGTGAAGTAGAACTTAAGGAAATTGCTGGATCAAAATTTACGGGTTCTAGGAAGAGTTGCTGACAGAACAGATCCAACAGCTAAGAGAACTGATAGGCAATTATTTTCACCAATGCCAGTTCAATTGGTTGTGATTGGCAGGGTCAGACTATTTGCTATTCACCAGCACATGGGCAGCTGCCAAGCATTCCTGAAAATGTTCATGAACAGTGTGATGCCACGACACCTTTAGGAAAGCTTGCAATTCCACACTTGCTGCAAGTCATGACCACTCATGTATGGAGCCTGCACGGTCATGCAGTACAGAGGATGCCAAATGGCATCCTCCATGTGTGGTCGGGGGCTGGATGGAATCACCCTGCCAGCACAGCTGATCAGGAAGGCATGCAATGCACAGACAGCATGCCACTGCCCATGAGTCCCAAAAGCTTCATCGATTTTAAGACTATTCACTGAAATTTCCCACCACAAGGATATTCGAGCGGGTCAGAAAATGGAGAAAATACAACTTTGCATAGAAAACAATTGAATATTTTACCCTGTTTTCTCTCATTTAAATTCAACCAGGCCACTGGCTGAGGTATTCTAACAATAACTTTCTCAGCACTCTAAGGATATATGTTATTCTGAACACGAACATAAGGAGTGTGTTCCTGAGAATGTCTAATGCAAGTGGAATCCAAAGTGATTAGGTTACAGTTTTTTCAGCCAGCAGTCTACATAACACATAGGCTACTAATTTAACAAACAATATGAAATAATCACTGTAACTGGGATTGTCTTGACACTTAGAAAGGCCCTTTTTCAAGAAAGTACTTCGGAGGGTTGTTGGTTTTTTTAACTGGTCTCCTCACTTTTCTAAAATCCCCTTTTCTAAAATTTAGTGTCACTGTGCTAGTTTCTGGTGTAAAACCTCTCCCAAGGACGCTGGGCTTAATCATCTTGCAGTCACTATTATTTAGATGTTCAATTAGAGTTCCTCCCTGAACCAGCTCCTTTGAGTTCCTTAGCACAAAGTTGAGAGTAGCCTATCCTTCAAATCATGCCTTTTTGGAAGGTGTGCTTTAGTGAAGTACAAGTATTGGACTCAACACAGGAGTAACTGGATGAAATTTTCTGGACTACGTTACGTGGGCGGTCAGACTAGATGATCTAATGGTCCCTTGTGACCTTAAATTCTGTGAACTCTCTTGTGTGCTCTCACACTAGCTATTTCAAGCATCATTTAAGGCAGGGACAGGCAAACTTTATGGCCTGAGGACCACATCAGGTTTCTGAAATTGTATGGAGGGCCGGTTAGGGGAGGCTATGCCTCCCCAAACAGCCAGGTGTGGCCCAGCTCCTGCCCCCTATCCAACCACCCCCCGCTTCTTGCCCCCGACTGCCCCCCCCAGTACTCCTGTCCCATCCAAACCCCCTGTTCCCTGTCCTCTGATGGCCCCCCCGGGACCCCTGTCCCATCTATCCCTCCCTGTCCCTGGACGTCACACTGGTGACTGCCCCCCGCCGCCCCATTCAATCCCTCCTATCATTCCTGACTGCCCCCCGGGACTCCTGCCCCATCTAACCACCCCTTCTCCCTGACTGCCCCTGGAACCGTGGCCCCTGACTGCCCCCTGCTGCCCCATCCAACCTCCCCTCTCCTTCCTGACTGCCCCCCCAGGACCCCGTCCCCATTCAACCCCCCTGTTCCCCACCCTCTGACCACCCCGATCCCTATCCACACCCCCGCCCCTTGACCACCACCCCAAACTCCCCTGCCCTCTGTCCAACCCCCTGCTCTCTGCCCCCTTACTGCGCCACCCAGAGCACCGGTGGCTGGCGGCGCTACAGCTGCACCGTCCAGAGCACCAGGAGAGGCAGCCGCGCCGCCCGGCTGGAGCCAGCCACGCCACCGCACAGCACAGAGCACCGGGTCAGGCCGGGCTCTGCAGCTGCGCTGCCCAGCAAGAGCTCACAGCCCCGCCGCCCAGAGCATTGCGCAGGCGGCCCAGTGAGCTGAGGCTGCGAGGGAGGGGGAATAGCGGGGGAGGGGCCGGGGGCGAGCCTCCCGGGCCAGGAGCTCAGGGGCCGGGCAGGAGGGTGCCGCGGGCTAGATGTGGCCCGCGGAACATAGTTTGCCCACCTCTGATTTAAGGTGTCAGCAGTTTGATGTTGAAAACTGCAGTTATACTATTGTTTTCTCTTGACTACAATGGTGCATCGGTTAAATTTGGCTTTGGGAAATAGAACGTTAATTCCACAGGGAAGGGACAGCTATGCTGGACAGATGTGTTGTTGTCATTTCATTGGCCCATGTGAGAGTAACAGGCATGTGGGAAGGAGAGAAGCAAACTTCTACAGAAAATAGCTAGGATATCTTGGTTGGGAAATTGCTCTACACTACATTCTCCAGTGCCAAACCTCTGAACAATCAGAGAAGAATGCGCTTTCTGTGTCACGTGGCCCAGTGAAGAGGGTGGAGAGCTGGGAGTTAGGATACTAGGGTTCTACCTCTGGTTCTGTTACTAACCTAGTGGGTAGAGTTGGGGGGATTTTCAAAATAGCTCATGGCCACCCAAATCCCATCACATTCCAGCCAGTACGTCTCAACAGTTTCCTCATCTGTAAAATGGCAACAACAATACATAACCCCTTTGTGAAGTGCTTTGTGATATACACATGAAAGTGCAGGAAGCTCCGATACTACATTGCATCAGATTCTAGACCCATGTGGCTTCTGTCTGATTCAACAGCCTATGTCTGCAAAAATGGATCTAACTCTTGTTCCAGAGGTTGGTGAAAGGATGCTCCCATGGCGGATAAGAAAAGGGAGCTTCTGAGGTTTTGAAGTGTGCTAAGCAGACATGCAGCCTGGGAGATCCAGCCACAGTGATCCCAAGTGCTCCTCTTGACTGATCTGAGTCACAGTGGAACAAATAGTGGGAGCACTAAAGGATACAAAGAGCCCCCCCCTTTAAAACTTTTAACCTGGGGAATTCCAACCCTGATCACAGGCAAGAGCATGACCGAGCAAAGAGAGGGGCTCTGTTACGATGAGTAACTTTGAATACGCATTTTTTCCAGAGATACTTTTGAAGAGAACAAGTCTTTTTTCTAGTCAGTGTTATGTTGTAACTTGCATTCACCCACATTTAAAAAGGGTAAATGGGATGACCCAGGTAATTATAAACCTGTCAGTCTGACATCAGTCCCAGGCAAGATACCTGAATGGCTGATATGGGACTCAATTAATAAAGAATTAGAGGAGGGTAATATGATTAATGCCAATTAATCTAGGTTTATGGCAAAGAGATCCTGTCAAAGTTGATATCTTTTTTTGATGAGATTACAGACGTAGCTGATAACGCTAATAGTGTTGATGTAACATACTGAGACTTCGTTAAGGCATTTGTCTTGGTATCAAATGACATTTTGATTAGAAACCTTAAACAATATAAAATTAACATTGCACACATTAAATGGCTTAAAAGCTGGCTAACTGATAAGTCTCAAAATGTAAATGTAAATGTAAACATTGCACTGGTGCAACCCACTGCTGGAATACTGTGTCCAGTTCTGGTATCCAACATTCAAAAAGGATGTCGACAAACGGGAGAGGATTCAGAGACGAGCCATGAGAATGAGTTAAAGGATTAAAAAGTATGGCTTATTGTGAGAGACTCAAGAAGCTCAATCTAGTTATCTTAACAAAAAGAAGGTTAAGGAGTGACTTGATTACAGTCTCTAAGTACTTACTTGGGGAACAACTATTTAATAATGGGTTCTTCAATCTAGCAGAAAAGGGTATAATGTGATCCAGTGGCTGGAAGTTGAAGCTGGACAAATTCAGCTTGGAAATAAGGCGTACAGTGAGAATAACTAACCCTTGGAAGAGCTTACCAAAGGTTCTCATGGATTCTTCATCACTGACCATTTTAAAATCAAGATTGGATGTCTTCCTAAAAGATCTGCTCTCGGAATTATTTTGAGGGTTGCGTTATACATCAGGTCAGACTAGATGATCACTGTGGTCCCTTCTGAGCTTGGAATCTATGAATTTGTACACTGGGGCCAAAAATGCAGACAAGCTGGTGGAGAGACAAGGTGGGTGAGGCAATATCTTGTATTGGACCAACTGTAAAATGTGTAAGAAGTTGGTCCAATAAAAGATATTACCTCAACTGCCTTATATCCTGGGACCAACACAGCCACAACAATGCTGCATGCTACAGGTTGGTAGGCACTTCTCAAGAAAGCTGGATGGTACCAGGTGTATTCAGTTACTCTTGACGTGTTTGTTTTCTCAATCATACCCAGTCAGAAAGGATAGACCGGTGGTTAGGGCACTAGGCCAGGACTTAGAGCAAGGCCTTGAGCCTAGGTCTCCCCTCACAGACTTCCTGTGGGACCCTGAGTCATTTAGCTTCTCAGTACCTCATTTGTAAAATGGGGTTCTCTACCTTACTGTTATGTTATGAGGATAAATACATTAGAGATTGGGAAGTGCTGTGATATTCCAGTCATAAGCACCTGACAGATGTTTTCAGCACAAGGATCATAGAATGTCAGGGTTGGAAGGGACCTCAGGAGGTCATCTAGTCCAACCCCCTGCTCAAAGCAGGACCAATCCCCAATTTTTGGCCCACATCCCTAAATGGCCCCCTCAAGGATTGAACTCAAAATGCTGGGTTTAGCAGGCTAATGCTCAAACCACCAAGCTATCCCTCCCTCTCCAGAAGCTCAAATTAGCACATGGAACATTTAGCATTATCAGGGCAGCCATTAAATCTGCCCCGTGAGACACTGTAAAAAGGTGAGATCGTGAGACCATGCTTCGAATCAGAGTTCAATTCCTGAGGAGATTTGCCAGCTTCAAGCACATGAAGCATGTAAAAATATCACCTGGAATTTTGCTCTTGGCAGAAGTGCTTCTGTTTCCTGTTGTTTTGTACATGTTCAAGGCTCTCTGATTTTGAAACAAATCTTGAGAACGTGCAAGCCTAAAGAGATCAGAATGTTTGTGATCCAAAAATGGAGCTTCGCTATAGGAGTGATCATTTAAGCAAAGGCAAATTGTATTCACGGTTACCAGTTAAATTTGCTTTCTATGGCTTGGCTAAGACAGCACTGCCCGTGGATTCTTCACACTTGTTGACCTATGACCTTGTCTCATGTTTCATAATGGATTTTAAGCTTATTACAAGCAGAATTATATTGTAGTGGTATATATTGAGTTGTGTAGTGATTACTAGTTTGGAACATACCTAGGGGCAAGTAGGTGAACTGGGTTAAGGCCTTATAGAAGTAGTTATGCTAATGGCTAGATTTTAGCTAAAATAGCATAGGCCTAAGGAGATAATTCCAGGCCATAAATTCTGCATTCTCGTTCTGAGAGACCAACAAGTGACCACAAACAAGTACAGTACACCACATAATTCTGCAAGAGGGGAGTTTAGGCATTAAGGTTATGAAATAGTAACTAGGCAGTTAAACCACATTTATGTATAGGAAATACTAAGTGATGCAGTTGATTACTATTAATAATTGGGGACATGACTACAGACACCCAGAAGGCCACATACAGCTAATAGACGGGTATCAATCTTGGTATGGTCACAGAAGGTGGTCAAATATGGTTATGTATCCGACAGGTTACATAAAAGTGGGGTAGGAATACTCTGTTTGCTTGCTATTATCAAGTTCTTTGGGTCTCCTGAATCAGTACCAGCTGCTTCAAGGATGTTTGTGTAGTGCTCAACTTAATGATTCTTCATCCCTAGATTGTCTCATCTATTCAAATGTATTTATGGAGTGCAGTTATCTCTACTGCTCCGGATACACGGGTTGTTCAGAAGGATAGGCTTATGCTGGTTAGTAATTTGAGGTAATATAATTATCTGGTTTCTTTGCAAAGGTGTAATTGAATATATACTCTCTATCATAAATTATGCCAAGCCCTTAAAGAGAGAGGAGTTTCGGAGAGAAACTTCTATGTAGCCTACTTGAGAAAAAGAACCTGTTTTTGTGGATAAAAGAAGTAAATGTGGAAACTTTCTAGCATCATTATTTAACAAGGCTACATTCTGGCCCCAATCCTGCTTCCATTGGGCTGAACAGAAAAACTCCCATTGACTTTTGCAGTGCAGCCAGGCTCTCTCAGGCTGCGTGACGACCAGGCTCCCTCCTGCTCTGTATCAGGCTCCCACCTCTGCTTCTCCCGTTTGATTTTTTCTGATCTCAGATAAATCCGTCTAGCTGCTGGTGCGCTAAGCGGGTGAGCCTGTTGCAGCCTGAGCCTGCATTGCCCAGTGGAGCAGGAGTCTGTGCCGCAGAGAGATTAGCCGGTATGTGGGAATATAAAGTGGATAGTGCTATTTAGCAGCGCTCTTTGAAAAATGCTGCACCCAGGGAGAACAAGGTCTCTGATGCTGAATAGCAAGAGGGAGCCTGAGGGATGAAGGAGGAGGGAAAGAGACCCTTCAGGATGGTTTGTTCTGTGCCAGGGTGCCCAGTAGGAGTTGCTGAACTCCCTGCAAGGCAAGGATAGCAAGTGAAAGTGGCCTGGACTTAGGAACACAGAAAAGGAGGAAGATCCTTATGCCCCACACCCTCCTGCATGGGACATTCACAATCTGGCCCCGGTGTTCCCCTTGCTGTAGCCCCAAAGCCAGAGAACAAACTGCTACATCAGGGCACATTTGTCTCTTCTCTGCATCGAGCATACATGATGGGCAAATCTGAGAGGGGGTGGCGGACTCTCTGACGCTTAATGGCACAGGCCTCAGAGCCCAGGGAAAAGACATGATCAAAATATTCGCGGAAGCAGTTAAAATCTTACATTGACCTCATTTGATTAGGGAAGCTCAGTGTATTATTTCCCCATAGCCCGAGCACACGGACGCAAAGAGAGATTCCATTAAATGAGTCCTCTCTCATCCTCTGCACTAAAAGGCTATAAAAATACTAAATCATGGGGTTGTTCTTGGTGGCTTTCCCCACTCAGAGCTTATCTACACAGGGACATCTAAGAAAGGTAATTCAAATTAACTAGAGGTGTGAATTTGAAGTGGATTAGTTAAATCACATTCAACACCAGGGTGAATCATTGAGAATTAAAGGGCTTATTTACACTGCCTGGCAGTACAGATTAAGGGGGTGCGAACAGTAGTGAGCACCAAAATGCTGCATTGTAACACCCCCGTGTAGATGTTGCAGGCTAGGGTGACCAGATGTCCCGATTTTATAGGGACAGTCCCGATTTTTGGGTCTTTTTCTTATATAGGCTCCTATTACTCCCCTGCCCCCCGTCCAAATTTTGCTGTCTGATCACCCTACTGCAGGCGCAAATGTAAAGGTCCCTAGTTCACATTGATGAAATGTAAGAGAGCCCCATCTCTACACAGGGGAGAGTGCAGGCCAAAAGAGGGCCTCCAAAATCTTTGTGTATTGTGGTGGCCCTCCCTGGTTCTGAACTGTCCAGAATGAGACTGGAGCAAGGTTGAGAAGGCATGGGATTGACCTTTAGAAGTGGATGTGGAAGGATGACTAGGGTGCCATGGGGTAGGGGAAGGGGAGCTGGCTGGGGAATGAAGGTCAGCAGGTGGCATGGTGGGGACCAGGGATGTAAGCATGCTGAAAAGCGAAGAGGAGGGCCTGCATGGGGCAGTATGTCGGGGAGCGATGTTGGGATCCAGGGGTCAGGAGGGGAGTGGATGGGGAATAGAACTGTAGGGAAAACAGGGAGTGTGCAGGGCTTGAGGGGAACAGGGGAATTTGGACTGTGAACCGGTGGAGAGAAGTAAGAGTTGAGCTGAGAAAAGCCTCTGGAAGAGAAGTAGAGGGATCTGACAAACCAGCTGTGCTTTGTTAGAGGATCGCTATTGTGGCGCACTGCAGGCAGGGAGTGATATTCAGCCTCCCATGAAGATTGTAGGCTGAAAACCGATCTAGGAGAGATAAGTATTACTATGAATGTTGTCCTGCAGCTAGGGCTGCTCTCACAGCCATGGCAAGGTACGAACAGCCGCAGACAGAATAAGCCAGTCAGGAAGTTAACCGCCTCCCAGGTGTGAGCCTCGTGTTTAAACAGAACCCCCAAAACGATCTTTGTCTGAGTTGCATAGATTATGCAGTTTAGATGAAAGGAACAAGCAGAGTTAATGTGAGCTGTTAATGGAAGTGGTCTTAGGTACAGTTAATGGGTAATAGTTTCAAAAAGACCGATGTGATTTAGGAGCCTATATCCCATTTTCAAAGGTAGTGCAGACACTTAGACCCAGAAGACATTTAGGCACCTAGCTCCCACTGAAATCAACAAGACTTAGACACCTAAATGCCTTTGTGAATCCTACCTTAGGTGCCTAAATCACTTTTTAAAATGAGACTTAGGTCTTTTTGAAAATATCCATTATGTATATTGTGGGACAGATCCTCAGTTGAAGGGCTGGCCCTTTAATATGTCTATTTCATGCCTATGAAAGCTGACATTTACTGAACTCCTCTTTCTCGCTGTGTCATCCCACGGTGCATGAATCTTAATCAGTGGCTCAAAGACAGATTGGAACATGTTTGAAATTAAATGCTTGAATCAAACACAGATATCATTTGTAAAATATCTGCTCTCAAAATTCCTGGTGGCCAGAGCAACCATAATAAAACAGGGAAGGGTTGGGGGGAATGAAGCGGTAGGAGTTTTGGAAAGGTAAGGAACATTGCTGCATCAAAGTATAGAATAAACAGGAATTATCTCGAAGAAGAGTGGTGGGGACATAGGCACTGTTCCTTTAAATCTCTACCAGGCAGCTCAAGGGCATTCTGCTGGGAGAGGGAGGAGCCATTATTTTGTTACCCTTCTCCCCTCCAAAACCCAGCACATAGCAGGCAACTTTGCAGACTCCCACCCTTACAGGAAATTCCAGTGGAACATTTTCAGTTGCCTTCTCCTGGATCTAGCTAACTACTGGGATTTGAAACAGAACAATGGAGTCCAATCATCTGGGGCTGCTGATCCACCCAATAAAACTAGGAGTGGCCAACAAATATTGACATCAACCAACTGAAGGATTTTAATGTTTTCTACTGGGTTTCCCAACACCTGCCCTCCCTAGAAACTGGCAGATAGATAGCACTACTCACCCATTGCAGGGTTTAATGTGGCCGTTCTAACTGCCATCCTGCATTTATCCAGACATGGAGCAGGACCACATTGTGCAAGGCATTGCACGAACACAGAACAAAAAGACCACCTCTGCCCCAACGTGCTTATTTGCCTGCCTGCACGGAGTGCAAAGGTTGTTCGCGGCCACGGCTGAAGTGACATGGTGCCTCTGGTTAGCTGCAACAAAGAGAAATAAATATTTGCTTCTGACAGCGGAGCTGCATTGAGGAAACTTTTGCCAACTTTACAGAAGCTACAAACTTATGTAGTAGCACTGGTGACCTTGTTGGCCAATAGTTGGCTCTCTTTACATTATCTAGATACCATTCTAAAATAGAATTCACTCAGCAGGAGGCAGTGAGGTACCTTCATTAAAGGTGCTACACCTCAGACTTCCCAGCATTCCAGGTTCTGTGGGACTGTCTCACACTGACACCCAACGCCCCCTGTTCCAGTTGAAACACGCTGTTTCCCGCATTCAGGGCCTCCCAGAGGTTTGGCCCCATCTGTCCCCATCTACAGAAGGGCAGATGGGTCAAATTTGTGTTCTGCATTCTTCTTTAGCCACCTGAAACGCTGGGAGGTACGGTTACAAGTGGTGTTATACGGCTGTTACTGCTACCCCTTCTGAGGCTGTGGCAGTGATAGCATGCAAGGAGGCTCCCATGCCTGGCATGGCCCCCGCACGGCAGGGATTGGTGAACTGTGAGTGTGCCCTGGCAGGGGGTGCATGATGTCCTAAAAGGGGCAGGAACCAGGGAAAAGAGGACACGGATAATGGACCTTCCCCTCTCCATAAATCCTGCAGAGGGCACTGTCAGTCCTGCTGTGTGCGAGGACACCTGGAGGAATTATTCACCCTGGGGACCCAACCCTCCCAGGACTCCCTGTGGCTCAGTGTGGCTGTGCACCGCTCCCTGCAAAGGCCTGTATGTACCACACACTCTGCCCTTGGTTGTCTATAACAGCTGAGGGCCTGATCTGCGCCCCACTGAAGGCAGGGGCAGAATGTCCAGGAGATCGCTGGGACCAGGAGGGACTGCTGGTCCTGATACGGAAGGCATTTAGGAATAGACTGCATCACTAAGGTACAGTCCTGGGTTGGGAGCAAACTAGGCTCCCTCACCCTGGGGGAGTCTTGAGGAGAGCTTTTAACTCAGAGCTCCCTCTGTGTACAAGGGAGCTATGGCCCCATTCACTTTGGGACAGTGATATTCCCACAGGAGCAGGGATTGTGAGTTTGACTGACCCTAGTGGAAGATCGTTGCCCTGCACTCTCTCCCACCTAACAGACACACACAGGGGCTAGTTACCAGCTACCCCAACCATATAAACAAGAGATTAGGGGCCTGATCCAGCCCCCATGAAACTGATGGGAGTCAACCCCTTGGCTTCAAAGGGAGTTGGATGGAGCCCTTAGATTTTATAAGCAACACCATTTTCACACTCCTTTTGGTTCCCTGCGAAAATGGAAGCCATTCATCTTGTTATATTGCAAAAGGAGGTTTCAGCTGAGGATAGGCCCTTGGTCATTAATTTTTGACAGCTCTAGATTGGCTGTTTTGTTTGGAGGGAAATGGAAACATTGAAAATTGACAGGCAACCCCTGAGAAATCTGATCCACCGCCAAATAGAATTGCTTTCGTCCATGCACTTTTTACATCCTGCCTAGTATTTCTGAATGCTAGCCCAACACAACTGAGGCACTGGGCTAATCTAACATGACATCAATGTTTCGGTAATCATTCCCGGACCCATTCTTGCCTGTCAGCTGCCAAGTAAGATCACATGTATTCAGTTTGGGTAAAGTGTACCTAATATCGGACTTGATACAAAAACTGTGCTTTACAAAAGCTCACAGTTATGGGGAAGAATTATGGCAACCACCAGTAATCGTGTGTCTACAAATCTCTGGGAGAGTTATTCTAAGCATGTATTAATCTGCCATGCCTTATTAGTCACTAAGAAGTATTAACTTGACCTAGCAGGTGCTGATAGGGTAATTAAATAATGTGGGGATTCTTTTTTCACAAGTTTTGAGTATATAGAAAACTTGCCAGTGACTTCTACTCCAATTAACAGAGTTAGTATGTGTTGCTATCATAGCAATTCACAGCAGTGACAGAGAGGTCTTGTAGTATCATTAACCTCTGGGTCCACTCAAAGTTCCCATTGATATTGAAGGGATTTGGGAGTAAGGACTTGGGGAATTGGGCCCTGTTTGAATTTCTCTGAGCACTGAGTGGACACTGCAATGTTTGATTTGCATGATGTATATCTAGCAATTGAAGGGCGCTTTCTGCTTAATTTAGCCTCGTGAGTAGAGCTGGGCAGGAATGGTTTTCCTATCACACAAAGATTCCCTATTCTGCATCAGGAACGAACATAACATGAGAATGGCCATACTGGGTCAGACCAAAGGTCTGTCTAGCGCAGTATCCTGTCTTCCAACAGGGGCCAATACTAGGTGCGCTAGAGGAAATGAACAGAAGAGATAATCATCAAGTAATCCATCCCCTATCTCCCATTCCCAGCATCTGGCAAACAGGCTAGGGACACCATCCCTGCCCATCCTGGCTAATAGCCATTAATGGACCTATCCTCCATGCATTTATCTAGTTCTTTTTTGAATGAAACCAAGGTCTTGAGAAGTTTTCATGAACAACCAGAGAGAAAGAATCCCTGGTCTGAATCAGGTCATGCAGGACTCCAACATCTCAGGTGAGTGCTCTAGCCATGAAGCTATTGGGGGGGGGGGTGCGTGTGTGTGTGTGTGTGTGTGTGTATTTGTTACCATGGAAAGTTTCAGTTTCAAATTGGCAGTTTTCACCAATGACAACAAAACCCATATTCCATTGAAAAATCCCAAATCAGCTTCAGTCCAGCGTTAAGGAATATCTGCTCCTGGGAAGAGCCTACCCCTCAGCTTTGCCTAGAGTTAGTCAAAAGAATTATGATTATCCGCTGCAGTATCTAAACACAGCAGCAGAACAAGTTAAGGTGATGGAGACCACGAAAATACGGGGCACCATGCACTTGTCTTAGGACAAATCACTCCCTGCATGGGAATAAAAAAAGAGGAGGAAACTGGAAATTTACTGTATGCCTGTCTGATCATTATTTGGAAAGGAGATTGGCCTCAGAAGGAATGGGCCGAGGTTCCCAAAACACTTGAGAGGTTGGGCAGAAGGTCGGAGGAATGAGAAAGGGCAATTCACCAGCACCCTGACATGGAACTTTGAGGCCCACAAGCCTGGGCATTCAGAATACCTGCCAAAGCTCAGGCAACAGACTGAACTGCTCAGGGCTGGAATACCGATACAAAGCGCGAAAGCACTAAGACACTGAACTGGAAAGGGGTCCATGAAATGCTGCCAGATTCTGACTGGGACCCAAAGAAGCTCCAAGGCAGTGACCACAAAGAGTCACAGCACACCAGCAATGGACAGGCTTAAGGTGATCTGGAGCACCGAAAAAGGCACCACAGATCAGGAAAACCCATACATTTAATATGGAACTCATCAGAGAAGCTGATCCAACAGGGAAGGGTCTGTGGGAGGGGCAGGTTGCCTCAAAATGCTTACAGGCTAGATAGACAAAGGGTGGGGAGAGAAACAGAGGCAGAGACTGTCTGAGATCACACAGCAGGTCAATATCAGAGCCAGGTCTCCCAAGTCCGACTCCAGTAGACCAAACTGCCTCCCATTTCCAACAACAATCATTCAAAGGACCATATGCTGTGACACAAACATGATTCCCCCAGCCTTCTTCCCTTGAAATGTAGAGGCCACCTGACTTCCCAATGTGCTTGAAAGAATCATTGCTTTCTGCATTTATTACCCTTTTATTATTTCACTGTGCCACATGGCTGCACACGTAATTAAGGATTTAAATAATGAATACATATTAGCATAATGTAAATCATCATTATTTCCCATTAATGGAAACTGGTGTTAAGTGCCTGAGAATTGCAAACATTTGAAGGCATCCATTCAGCCTAATATATTTTTTTAAATTAAAAACTATCTGCCTATTATAAATTGCAATAAAAAAAGAGACTTTCTACTACACTTAAATTGTTTCCAACTCAATCTGCTGCACATCTGTTGACAAAACTATATGTCCAAGGCCCTTAAGAGAGCCCTGAATATATTAATGTCTTGAATTAAGGCAGCCTGCAATGTTCAAACCATGATTATCTCAACCAAAATTAAATCCTACGAGTTAACATTATGCATGTCTATTCAAATTAAATTTAGTAAGGTCAGTTATGGAAAACAATTGTGATCTCACCACTTACTGAACTCATCCATCTTTTTTAATAAACTCATCACTGAGTTATAATTGGAGAGGTTCGCTTGTGCCAGGACTGGAAAGCACAGATTCTGAGGCTCTGGAAATCCTGCTCTGTCTTCTTCTACAGGGGCTTAGAGCAGCACTGGCAGTCAATTAACATCCCTAATAATGAACTTAGTAGACTCACAGGACCATAGGACAGAATGTGTTGTGTTGTCTGACTTCCGAAATGTAACATAAAATGTTTTAATTACTGAACGCAGGGCTTTAGAGAAGGCTATTGGATCAGCACCAAAGGATAACCTGCATATCTTGACATCACTCTGGAGCGTTGAGGAGTCAGTGCTGATGCTTATTGCTAACTGCACAGTAATCCATAAGCAAATTGTACTATAAGTGATAGCTGAAGTCTTTAAGTAGCCCATATTCACACAATGGCTTTTCACAGGGCATGCAAAGAGTCCTGGAAAGCCATCTCTAACAAAAGCAAGTATCCAATGCAGTAATATGTTGGAAATTTAGGGATCCAGAACTGGAATTTAGAGGCTAACACAGCCCTTTCCTCCACACCTGCAGAGGGCCCTGTGCAGCACAGCTGGTACTTTTCAGCTATGTATCTTGACGTCATGGACATGTCTTGTGCAGGCAGACCATGCCATCACAAGACAGGAGTCAAGAGTTGGCTGGGTCAGGAGACAGGAAAGTCAGAAGCAGGAGACAAACTGGAGATCAGGACCACGAGGCAGGAATTAGAGGCAGGCCAGGTCAAGATAGCACAGGGTCAGATGCAGGAGACAAACTGGAGGTCAGGAACACAAGTCAGATGGCAGGAATCAATCCAGGCCAGGATGCCAGGAAATCAAGCCAGGGGAGCCAGAGCAAGGTGCTCTGAATAGTCCAGAGTAAAATGGAACCCAGGTGTTCAGACAGCTTCCTGTTCCCCCTGTGGGCTTAAGTAGGGTCAGAGGGCCAGTCAGCTCTTCTGGTATGCTGCCAATCAGACCTCAGGGGCATTTTAGGGAATAATATGCACACAACTTGCTACCCCATATGGAGTCACCATCACTTCAGCTTGAGCACACTGGATTAGATAAAACAATAAAACACCTTTATTCCCTGTAAAGAGAAAGAGAGATTTTAAGTGAGTACAAGTAATGAGGCATAAAAGTCAGAAATGGTTACAAGAAAGATAAAGATAAAATGCTTACTGAGGCTTGACAACAAACTACATTAGATTCAAAAAAACTTTTCTTACCCCCCATGCTTTCAGCAGTCTTACTGACCAACCTGTTTAAGTCACGCTCCTTCCCCCGGAGTCCAGCAACTATTTCATTTGTCTCTGCAGGTGCAGTGAGTGTGATGGGCAGGGGTCAAGAGAGAGGTCCCTAGGGATGTTTGTCAGCCCTCTCATGAAAAACATTTCCAGCTAAGAACGAGGAGCTAAAGTGTCTGCGTGAAAGGATGTTCCCTGCTGTTTTTTTCATATGTTTGAACTTCCTTTGTCTTCCCTTTCTACTTGATTAATCTATTTGCTACTTAAATGCAAATTAAGCAAAGCACACATTCTATTGTTGAGGACAGACCTGTTTGCCAACTGCTGTTTGGGCAGGGCGGTGGTTTGGAACGTGTTAAGAATATCATGCAGAGAAATCTTATAATTTTATACACAATGTTGCCCCACTTATTTTCCCAGGACAATGCCAACCAACAAATGAGGAGTTTTCAACTGATACCTTAAAAGGCATACTTTGCACAAAGATTATTACAATAGTAATAGTGGAGGGTGTGAATACAGGGCTGTATTCCATCACAGAGGGTGAGAAGATCCACAGGAAACCCAGATGCATGTAAAGGCCCTATATTAGCTGCTGTAATCAAACAGACTCAGCAGAGTTGCACTAAAGCTCTTCGGTGGCTTGGAGTAGAAGTTTCCTTGTCCTGTCCATATGCCCTCCAACCACTCTCTCTCCAGTCCCAAGCCTGACTTCTCAGGCCAGGAACTGGGCGTACCTGTAATGCACATTCCTACCTCTAAGATTATGATATACTTTTAAAAAGTAAGATCACAGAGACAGGGAATTGGCATTTTGAGTGAGCTAGTAGGACTGGGAGAGCAGGTGGTTACTAGTAAGGGCTTTGCATGTTCAGTGTTGTGGTTGGGAAGCATGAGGGAAGAAGAAATGGTAACTAAGGATGCTCTAAGAAGGTTAACTCAGACTTGCTGCTCATCAAACATAATTCATGGAATAAGGCTGCCGTCTTCAAATGTCCAAAGGGAATGAGTAATCCAACTTCCATTGGAAGTTTGGCACCAACCTCTCTAACCAACTGTCTCCTGTGCAAAACATCCAACCTAAGTTGGCTTCACTATCCTTACCTTTTGGAATTTCCTGACTTTTGAGTGCTTCATCTGTTATTAAATTTCAAAAGGAAGACAGAGCAAGGGAAAAGTCACCCAGAAGGCCCCCAAGGATTCCTGCTTGGGCTTCCCTGCCCACTGTCCCCACACACAATGAAATTCATCTTTCTACAGGTGGTCAGCACAAGGCCTATGGGTTTAAGTGGTAGAGAGGCTGTGTGCTGTGTGTGAACTGTGGCCTAAAAGCCCCAAATATAACCCAGGTGTTTTGTAGCTTTATTCACATATTACTCAGCTAGGGTAGGTAATTTACAAACAGTCCTATATTAATGCACTATGTTGATTTAAATTACAATTTGGAAATCTGCTCAGCCACTGATATATTGTGCTTCTTGCTGACCATCTTCTATTTCTAAGATCACAATAAAGCAGTAACATGGTGCTTTCCAAGTTATTATGGGACCTGGCAAGATCTCCCCCAGTCTCATCGTACCTTTATTTTACCTAGTAGGACAAAATGTTATTATAAGATATTGCCACATTTCACAGTAAAGCTCTTGAGGATTTACATGGAAACACTAAATCCATGCAGTGTATTAGGTGTTTATATAGGGTGCCTCTCCATCACTCTAGTATCCAGGCGCTACTGTCTGTAGAGGATACAAATTGTATTCATCTCTACCACTCTATAGAATAGCCTGGATTGCATCACACTCAGTGTAAAAAAAACATTGAATGGGTCTTCTCATGAGAAGTTGCTTAGAGAAAGATCTCAGGTTCAACTTACAAAATGACAAGCATTAAATATTGTGACTCAACCTAGTTTTGGTTTCTTCTTCTGGCACGTCTCCCATCAATGAGGCCTATTAAAACACCAAAGGGAACCTATATACTCGTACTCCAAATGTTACACAAACTTGATTGCCAGTGATATGCTAATTCTAATTAGAAATATCAGAACAAATGTTTGCAAAAGGATGATTCAATGAGCCAGCGTTTTGCGAACGCCTGCTGTTCATTAGGAGTTGCAGTGTTGAGAAAGAGTCTCCCAAACCCACAGAACACAATATGTCCCAGTTCAGATACTGTTGCTACTAGAGTATGTTTAGGCAGCTAAGACAAGTGAAGTGGTAAGTAGTGATGAATGAATCTCAATAGATCCGGAGAGTCATTTGGTACACAAAGGTTCATCTACTTTTCTAAAACACTGCCAACCCCTTAGATTTGGAAATCTGGGAAAGGAATTTGACCTACTTGGTAATGTTCTCCGAAGATCACTCTAGTAAGTTGATCACTCCTGGCTCTCAGCTACCTTGTGTATCTCCCTACACTTTTTGGTCCGTAGGAGCAATGGTAGTGGGTAAAACTATCACCACACTGCCTCCCCTGCCCCCGCCACCCCACACACACGCACTTGTGATTGTGTGATAACCCAGAACTTAACTACCCCAGAATGTAATCACCCACCCTGGATACCTCCAAAAAAGAACATCAGGCTTAACTCTCAGCTAGCCCACAGGATGTGCCCACAAAGCAAACTTTCCAAAGAATGTAGACAACTCAAACAAGGCACATCCCAAAAGCAGCAAAAACTTTAAGGGGTAGGAGAGTCCTGGCTGGCTTCCTTACTTCAGAAGCAGATATTGCAGGACTGAGTTTCACTGAATTGGGGTGCCTTGCTAGAGGCTGAATACAGTCAACAGTGATTTGTAAACGTATGCAGAACATGAAGCTGCCTCCAGTATATTTGAGATGGAAGCATACCTGATACTACTCTGCCCCTGACTGAATGAACCTTGCCACAGCCTTGCTGTATCAAGACAGCCAGGTCCTACCCATGCAAAATGAAATAGCCAGATGGCCCTTTCAACATGGCCCTCTTGCAGTCAGTGTTGCCTATGGCATCAGTGCCAAAGGAAACAAAGCATTGGATGGACTTTCTAAGCACTTGGGTCCTCTCCCAGTAGAACTGCAATATCATTGTGACACTAAGCATGTACTGCAGAGCCTCACCAGGATGGGCAAGCAGACATTGGCAGGCGAAAGAAGGTGGAACCTCATCACCTACTTGCAGAGGAATCTCAGCAGCATCCCCATCACCATCCTACCCTTGTAAAACTTGATGTGCATGAATGAAGTGAAATCACTGCTACCAGGGAAATGACCTGCTCTGGAAACAGACAGGAGGTGACAAGTACTGACTGGCTCAAGGGCAGTTTGCACCAGCTTTGTCAGAACCACATTAATGTACCACACCTCAGGGGTGGTCTTAATGCCAGACGATTGGTTCAAAAGTCTTAAATCCCCACTCCACTGATAGCAAAGCGTTGCAGATACACTGATCTACCCTTCTTCTAGTTCAGGAGTCATCCTCATGCCACGGCTCTCTACCGCTGCCCTTAGGGACCAAAAAACTGTAAAAGCTTGGGGAGTGTTTGTTCCATTTGCCTTAAAAAAGGGAACTGAGAAACCTGTCCAGAGGGCATCTTTAGAGGAGACGCTCTCTCTGTTCCTGGTTGGGAGACAGATGCACCACTATTACTCACTCTTGTGATATTTCAGCACTTACGCTCCTAAAAGGAACCTTGTAGCATAGAGCTGGACAAAAATAATGATTGTGATGGTGGAGGAAACCAAACTTTTTCACACCACAAAGATGGTCTTTCTTGGGTTTGGTCTGAGTTCAAGGTGAGATTTCAGAAGTGTGGATTGGACTGTTATAATTCTATGCGAACCATGGCAACAGTAAAATGTGATGCTCCATTTTTATGTAACGATTTTCAAATGGAAGGCTTAGAACTCAGTCAAAAGAGCGGGAAATGATTTTACATCTATTATGACTTGTATTGCCTTAGAGTCTAGGAGCCTTAGTCATGGCCCAGGAACATATTGTGCCAGGCACTGTATAGAACAAAAAGCCCGTTGCTGCCCCAAAGACCTTTCAATCTATGCATAACACAAGAGACAACAGGTGGATACAGACCAGGGAACACAGAAACAATGAGGCTAAGCGGTATGATAGGCAGTGGTCTCAACACAGCAGCTGCCTAACCATTGACAATTTCTGTTGAAAGAAGTGTATGCCCATATTGTAAGACAAACACAAGCTGCATGGTTCTAATTTTATGCATCGTGATTATCCATAAGGTCAAAAGCAAGGTCAGAAAATTCCAGTCAGTTTTCTGACTCTCTACATAAACAGCTATAACTAGATAAAATATGTAATCTCTAATTCTCTGCTTTGAATATAAAATCAATCTGGGTGAAAAGTTCATTTCTAAGACCAAAGCGGTTTGAACATGGTAGGCCAACTCTTCAGCTGATGTGAACTGATGTGGTTCTTTTGGCTGCAGCCGAGCTATGCTGATTTACACCAGCTGAGGATCTGGCCCCTTGAATGTGAATGAGTGGAACCAAAACCAAATATCACTTTATTTCAGAAGTGCACGTTCAGATTATTGGCTTCCCAGATCCCGCTGAGTCCAAAGGTTAAGCCACCCTGCAGGCACTCTTCAGAGCATGGAAGCACCACAGAGATTATTTTCAGCCTCTGACAGCTCATGGTTGGGGATGATGTGGTAGACTGGGGAGAGGGATAAAAGAGGAACAGCCCCTATCTTGGTTCCATCCTCTTGCTGCTCCCCCTAACAAGGAGGGAAGTAAAGTGAGTGTGGCATACGGGACACCCACAAAGGGTTAATTTTGTAAATATTTGCAGCTTCCACAAACTACTAGAATCCACGTTACATCCTCTGGGAAAGACGGCTAAGAAGAATTTGTTCCAGTGATGTAATGAGTCATTTTACTGGCTACATTGAATAATAGAATATCAGGGTTGGAAGGGACCTCAGGAGGTCATCTAAGTCCAACCCCCTGCTCAAAGCAGGACCAATCCCCCATTTTTGCCCCAGATCCCTAAATGCCCCCCTCAAGGATTGAACTCACAACCCTGGGTTTAGCAGGCTAATGCTCAAACCACTGAGCTATCCCTCCCCGTGTTTTCTCATGCAGAATGATAGAAGTTAGGAAATAGTTTATCCAGCCCATTTCTCTGCCATTAAGGTATAAAGGTGGGGGTGGAATGGCCTCTCCCAAGGCCACCACAGCTAAATGTGTATTCAAGGTCTTAACCCACTGAACCTTTGATGAAACCAGAATATCTTCCGAAGTAGCTTCTGAAATCATATTTCTGGTGCTTCCGAAGACAGCAGTGAGAAATGTCTCTCTCACACCTGTTCGCCTCCAGGAAAGAAGCACTGCTGCCTCCTGGGATGCTCTGAAAAACCCTCTGGAAGAGCCCAGGCCTGCAGAGCTACCCAGCAGCTGGCCTCTCCAGGCTGTCATCTAGCAGCAGCTTGTGGTCCACTTCCCATGACCTGCTGCCGACACAGACCAGGGGAAGCTGTACCTCAAGGGTTTGCCAGACAGCAGCCTCCTGGCTCCTACCCTATTTAAGTCCCAGGGGCATTCCAGCAAGTGTCTAGGCAGCAGCGTGAATCTCTTGTAGCTGCCATGACTGTTCCTGCTCCTTGCTCCTGAATTCCTGGGTTTGACCTCGGCTCGGCGTAGACATCGCATCCCGACTCAGACTCTGACTCTTGGGCACTGACCCTGGCCTAGGCGATGAACCTCTCCGCTACTCCCAGCCTCAGCTCTGCCCCTGCTCTGACTCTTGGTCCTGACAGCCCTTGAAGGGATCCTGACACAATCTATTGATTTGGAAATTGTTCTGTCGCTAAATAGCCTGAGCGACTCAGCACATGGAACAACCAAAGAATCAGCCAGTCTCTTTGGCCCCCCATCTTCCTCCTGAAGGCTTTAATTCATCAGGGTGTTCAGAGAATATCAGTTACAACAAGAAAAACATCTCTCACTTCGGCTGGGCTGGGGCAGCGGCCACTTTTGGTTTGTGGCCACACTATAGCCCTGCGCTTGATGGGATATGGAGCCCAAAGCACCCTGCCCTCCTCTCTCTCAAGCAGCTCCTCTCCTGGGAGCTCCGGGGTGCCTCCTGTGAAAGCTGAATTTCACTTACACTGCAAGGACCTTGGCTCCAGCTGCAGTGAAAGCAACTCAGAGCTCCATCTGAGACTCAGCCTGACTCAGAGACTCCTCACCATTGCTTTTGCCCAATTTATATACTACTTAAAAAACAACATCCAGCTCTATTTTCAAAGCCTGGCACCAAGTTTCAGCCATGAATTCCCAGTGATGTGTCATGCTGCTAACGCTCTGGGCTGCACTTTGAAAAATTAAGGGCTAGTTTCCCTTTATCCCTGGTGTTAATAGGAGGCATACCTTGGGACATAGACAAAAATGGACTCTGACCATTCTGCTCTGGCTAATGTCTTTATTTATTAAGTAGATATTTTGCTTAAGCCTGGCAGTGTTAAGAGGGACTATGATATCGGACTACGTACCATGTCTTAGAAATCTCAGAGACTGACATCCTTCCATCCTTTCAGTACTGAAATGGAGGCCATTTCATCTCCCATGAAGCATGGAGGAATAACCTTGACTGGAGAGACAATGTCTCTGAGACTGTTTGCTCAAATTCAGCCAAGATTATTTCTCTGCATTTCTCAGGCCAGATATGTTCCTGAGAAAAGCAAAGAGAACAGCTCATATGTGGATATTATAAATGGATCAGTGTCCAGCCTGAGGTCTATCAGCAAAGGTCTCCTACACAAATCCTTGTCGAGGCTTGCATTGGATTTAGAGCCATTTCTTTTTCTGAGCAAACTCTGTTTGTAATTAATGAGGGAGCTTTCTCAGGTGACCCTGGAAGTGCCTCCAAATAGAGTTTCACTGCTGAGTTATCACCTCCTCTTGATATTTTACCAGATCTTCTCCCAACACTACCCAGGGAGACCTTGCCAGCTGCTACAGTTGCTCAAGAAGAACTGCGGGGGAAGTGGTTTCCCCAGCCAGCAAAAACTCATGATTTGAAAAAAATAAAAAATATCCTGTTCTACCTGGGGCTGAAACCAAGCCCTTTTGAATTTATGTGTGAAATAACAGAGCTGAAGACCCACCCCTGGATTGCCAATAGCCCAGCAGTTATGGCACTCACCTGGGATACAGGAGAGCCCCATTCAAGTCCCTGCTTTGCCTGCCTTGGAGCAGGGACTCACAGCCAGGTCTCCCACATCCCCAGCCTAGACTACTGGTGTTCTGGGGTGGAGCTCACTCAGACTCAGCTGTTGGAGAGATTGTCTGGGTTGGTGTGGCTGGAAAGGAATTAGCTCGTCAGAGACAAGGAGAGGGGCACTGAAGGGAAGGGAGGAGGGGAGCATGCGGGACAGGTTTAGTGAGGCCTACGTGAAGATGGGTGGGGAAGAAGGGGTCGGACTCAACAGCCAATCAGCACGGGAGGAATGCCCAGAGTGAACACTGTATCAAGCAGCCTGATTCCATCATCTTCACAGAACTTGCTGAGGCAGCCCCTTGCATTTGCTCCTGACCACTTGAGTTTCTCCGGCCCTCCTCCTCTCCTCATTTCTTCCCCAAGCCCACATGGATCAGGGGAGGGTGACCCCTGCATTGCCCTGTCCATCAGACATGCTCATGAGAAATTGGGGCTTGATTTAGCACCATTGGAGGTAGTGGACAGATTCCCATTGACTTCAGTGGGCGTTTGCTTGCTCACAGAGGTTACTTGCACACTTCGTGATGATACTAAACCACTGCTGACTTTGCTCTCTAAGTTTAGGATTCATTCTGAGCTCTGTCTGCTCATTCCTTATGAACAAGCTGCAATGATCTAAAAGCTGTCCAGCTCATAGCTACCTCTTGTTACCCTTAGAGCTCTTAACGGCAGCTGATGCATATCTGTTAAGAGCCCAGTGACTCATTCAAAGCACACGTGTTTTGCAGAAGTGGCTCTCTTATGCTGTATTTTAATAACATATATTTGTCACTCACAGCACAGTAAGGACATGTGAGCACTGGAGGAAGAGGGATGTATTGCCTTATTTTTTAAGCTCGTAGGGGAGTGCTAATAACTACAACTCAGCAAGCTCGCTCTTTCCATCAGCAGAGCGCAAGAATGATTTATTAGGCAAACATTTGGATTGACTTTCAATCGGTGTAGATCCTCAGTGTGAACGGTCAATCTGACTCTGAAATAATGAGCTCCACACCGCATTTTAAGACCCACGTCTTGACAAAGGACCACAGTTATGTGTTCAGCACCCAGTAGCTCCTACTTTCATCACTTAATTTAGGAGCCAAAGGCCTTGTCTTCACTACCAAAAAAACCCAAAACGTGTGTTCTTAAGTCTTAGTGAAGACAAGACAGTCTGTAGTTTTCACCTGAGTTAGTAAGTCACAGTAAACCTTAGACTCCCCTAGATTCTTTAACTCAACCTGCGAACGTTCATGAAAATTAGAAACTGCCTTGGGGTCTCTAGGGTTTGAACCGGAGTTAGTTCATTCAAGTTAAGAACACACTTTTTTTTGCAGTGCACACGAGGCCTAAACGGAAGCTGTTCTACTTTAAGATGACACATGCAATGGGCTTTTCAGAAGCACTGAGCATTAGCCTGACTCTGTCAGGCCCAGTGACATCCATAGGAGCAGAGTGAAGCCATGGCTGAGTGCTTTTGAAAAGCCCACCCTTAGTCTGGGAGTTTACAAACATACCAGGCACTTACACATACCAAGATAAGTCAGCACCTTCCAGGTTTCAACCTTATTTCCACTCGTCTCCTATTCCCACCATTCAGCATTCTTGCATGGCGTGGGTAAATTCTCCTCTCAAATCAGTTACACCAGTGCAAGCCATTGACTGTAAAATGGCACAAATGTAACTTAGGGTATGTCTACTTGGCAGCTGGGTAGACAGAACACTTCTCCTCAAGCTAGTGCTCAAAATAGCAGGGCGCTCATAGCAGCACAGACAGGCTGGCCAAATGTGTACCCAGTGGGCAGCCTAGCGCAAGCCGCTGCCCGGGCCGCGACAAATCCTGCTGTTTTCAGTACACTAGCTGGAGCAGAGCTAGCACGGGTCTAGCTACCTGCACTCAGAAGCATGTTCCCAGCTGCAGTGTAGACACGCCCCTTGAGAAGAGCATTTGGCCTTATAATCACAGTACAGAAAGCTAGCACAGCTGTCTGAGCTGTGTTTAGCCAATTATCAGGGTACTATAAAACCGCATTCACCACATTCATTGGACAAACAGCTTTTTGTTTACAGCATTTTTTGACATTATAGAGGATGGGTCAAGCCCTGAAGTGCTTTCCAAGTGAGCAGGATTTGACCCCAGATTAGTAATGAAGTGCAGACCCCATAGTATCTGAAAATGGAATCTGAATGCGTTAGCACTTTCTGCCTTGGTAAAGTGCCGGTTTTAGGCCATTTTGAGGCACGTAATCTCTAGGCAATTATCACTGGATTCGCACCAGATGAACCCCTTACCATGTTGTGTTACATGTCAAATAGTTATTCCATACCCATAGGCTTTCCCCTGTGACTGCAAGGCTCCAAACACTGCAGTGCTCCAGTGTAATGGCTCTCTAGCTTAACACAGCTCTTCATGGTCATTATGAGAAAATGATTGAATTAATTCAGGAACTCAAGAGCATTCAGTTGAACTCAATTTAAACCTCAAAAAGCAGACCAACCAAAGTGCACTTAGGCAGAGGAAGGGGGAAAAAAGTAATAAAAATAGCCACAATTGAGTTCTAATCAAACCAAACTCTCTAAGAAGAAAACACTCTCATGAAGCACTTAATGACTCCTTAATTTTTTTTTAAACAACTGATGCCTTTGAAAAGACGCTAAAAGAAAAATTCCAATGTGAAAACTGTATGCAAAATCACACAGATCTGACTAACACTAAAAAAGTAGGTGGGGTAAGTGTGTTTGGATAAGACACTTGGAAAGGATGTGTGTGTTTCCTAGGTATAGCTAGTATGTTGTGTGTCATGTGTGTCTGAGGATGGTTACATGGCAAAGGGACTGCTTTCATATTAGGCCATATAAGAGATCATGGATTGGTTGTTCCATGGGGGAAATAAGCAGCCTCTTCCTTAAACCAAATCTGAATATCCCATTCTGGAGTCATTTTTGGTTAATGTTTTTAAAATCATATGAAGAGACATACTCAGACTACAACCTCAGCTCTGAGCATTCTCCTATCCCCTTAATTTTAGAGGTAGCTGAGCTTCATGATCCTAGAGGGAATGCTTCTCTGAGAGTCTAGATCCAAAATGTCAGGGAAGCCCCATGTCTCACTCCAATTCCAGTCCATCACTGCTAGTGAGGCCCTATTTGCCCCCTTCTTCTATACTGGTTTGTTCCCTTCTATCGTATGGCGTTCCCATGTCCCTCCCAACTGTTTATGAGGGATGAAGAGAAGTTCCTCAGCTCCTCCAGCGCTCCCTCTTTCTGCCCAAAAGTGTGTGTGTGTAAAGAAATACTCCTCATCCCCTCTCCCAATCCCATCCAAAAGTCAGACAAGCCCACCAACCTTCAAACGTCCAGGGTGTCTGGCTCCTCCTTCTCCACATCCATCCCAGACTGTCCCAATAATGGCCAGACCCATCAGATCATACAAGCCAAAGAGTTAAGCCATAGTCCTAAATAAGTGGCGGACGTGGCATTTGGCTATGAATGGTGTGCTCTACCAAGGCAAGTTTCCAACTATCTGGACTCTAGGTACCATGGAGCTGACTCTGTGTGTGCTTGCCCTGGAATTATGATATAAACTAGCTCACAGTAAGAGAGCCTGTTCAGCAATTCAGCTTTTCATCTAGGCTAGTCATGTACCAAAACAGCCCTTCCGATACCTGATTCTCAGCAAGATATTTCCTTTAGAGATTTGTTCGTGGCAAACTGATTTCCCTCATGTTTACCTGTACCTACAATCAGCACTCTTAATTTTCTTTTTCTTCCACAAGGTAATAAACTATTGCACATTTTACCTGGAAGGGAGAGAGTGCTCATACATTTTGCATCACAGGTAAGCTTGATATTGGCGATTGATACAGATGAACAAAGACTGCTCCTTAATCCTGAAGGAATAAAACACTGTATAAAGCAAAATGTCACTAGCTTAGCATACCATAATCGCCTATACTCCTCTTCGCAGTCTATACTCCTCTTCACAGTAGTGAGATTGGTTTCCTTGGACTGCCTGTCTACTTAAGTGGTACTTTGAGAAATTCTGTTACTTATCATTTCATGGCCGCCAATGGCCTGCAATACAGGTTGAAACTCTTCATGGGGTAGTAGCTATTATAGTACGATTCCATTCAGAAATATTCTTCTGTATAGTCTGAATGTGGCCACAGTGACAAATTCTGACTTCCTTTGGAGCTAAGTAATTCCCGGAGCTTCAACAGAATCATAGAAGAAGAACTAAGGAGGAAACTTCATCCCCATTGTCCAAAGCCAGATTCTAATTGGCCAGTTGGGTGGGCATGATGAATGTCTCAGTCACCGCATCACTGAGACAGAGTGAATGGAGAAAAAAGCCAATAGCAAAGAAAGATAATTGGGGCAGCCTGGAATGGGGAGATAGAGAGAGGCAGTTGGGAGATGAGGAACAGTTTTACATTGCTTCTACCCGAATGGGACAGGAGGCCCTCTCAACCACAAAAGCTCACTCTTTTTTCTTCTTTTTTTCCCCTTTCCCCAGCTAACTGGGCTCAGGACACCAGTTTTGCTGGTCCAACGCTCACTCCATATCCATTCCATCCTCCCATACACATCTGTCCACTGTTTTCTAGGCCATCTCTTGTTCTCTAGCCATGAATTCTAGTTGCAAATACTTCCATGCTAGGTTTCCCTTCACCCATCCTTTGCACATGCCCTGCCCATACCATCTCAGCCACCTCTCTTGCAGCTTCTCTCTGATGCTGCAGATTTTGGTCTCACTCACTATGACATCATTCTACATATGGTCCAGCAACATCACCCCCTCACTTCCCTAAAACATCTCATTTCAATGGCTCCAAGTCTTCTCAACTGCCTCTCCTTGGTTGCCCAGGTCTCTGATCTGTACAGGAGAGCTGGTCTCATCATGTTTTTTTTTTCTCTAGTTGTCCCTTAAGTAGTCTGGGCATCCATTTATCATAAATCACACCACTTATCTTGTACCAGATTTCCCCTGAACTCACCAGGTTTGCTTTCAGTTCTGTCAATTTCTCAATTTGCCTCTAAGCAGCCCCCAAGGTACTTTAATGGAGAAAACTGCTTTAGGTGCTGGCCCTCAGTGTTGGTATTCATCTGTGTTGGTTCCTCACAAGTCACCTAGATGACTTGAGTCTTTTCTTCACTCATTTTGAGGCCCCATTTTGCTAGTTTCCTTTCTAGGCATCAATTCTCTGGGCCAAATCTTCCTCACTGTCAGCCATTATTGCAATATTATCTGCATAGATCAACTTCCTACTCCTGCCATTCAGATTTGCTTGCTTATGAAGTCCATCACAACTATGAATAGTAATGAACTAAGCACTGATCCCCGATGAAGCCAAACCTTCACCGTGAAACTCTCCATTACTTGGAAGGGCATCCACATTTTTGTCATAGGACTGTCAGACAATTCTATGGGGTACCAGAGGACCTTGTCTGGATGACGATGAGTTTGTAACAGAGGAATCCACAGTCACCTAGATATTTTGTCATATGCTTTCGTGAAAGTCAAGGAAATGAAATCTCCAAGCCTATCAAACATGCCTGGCATTCCCTCCTACTTCTTTTCCGACTGTCTAGCAGTGAACATACCATCTGTTGTCTCTTTTCCTTTTCTAAAACCAAACTGTTCCTTTCCTAAAATGGGCTTCACTATTCAATGAATTCAACTCACTCTTGTTTAAAGACCCTTAATAGGGAACTGTTCGGTTTTCCAGATTCAGGACCTGATCCAAAGCCCATTGAAGTCAATGGACAGACTCTCATTGATTTCAGTGAGCAATGGCTTGTGCCCTTACTGTTTTATAATAGAAATTGAGTTGAAAAGTAGTGCTGCTGAAAAGGCAGCTGGGTTTCCAGGGTTGGGGGTAAGGGAAGGTGTTTAAACAGTCTAAAGAACCATCAATTAAGACAAGACATAATAATTAGCAAGCAATTCCCACCCCTTCCCCCCGGCAACTGTGTTAAATATGTCCTGTAACTGGACTGGTTAAAAAATGCAAATATTTTCTGTGAAAAACAGAGAGAAGTGAAGAGCTGATATTTTCTTCAAAATTTCCTGGAACTTTTTGTCACAATATAAAGAACAATTTTCCAGTCTCTCCCCTGACCTTTTTGTCCTTTTTCACTGGAGGAGGGGAATGGAGATAGTAAGGAGAGATTCAAATAAATGCAACAAAATGACATTTTTCCACCAAAGTTTAAATTTCAGTCAATACGCCACTTTGATTTTTAAAAAGTTTCAGCCAAAATTGTTAATCCCTTTTGCAGGTGCACTAAGTGTCTGTAACAGCACACATTTGTGTGAAGGCGCAGGATTAATGGTCCTCTAAAGGAGACCAAAACAATATTAATCACTAGAGCTGAGCAAAAATCCCCCTTTCCCCTCCTTGCCCCAAATAGGCTAAAAAAAAAAATCACAATATCAACATTTTTTGGCAAAATGAAAAACTTCACATTTGGAAATCTCAGAACTACCATGATGCACTGTAGTCATGTGATTCCCATGTTGCACCACATGGCTTAGTCAGAGGTGAAATCATCTTGCATCATGGGAATTGTAGTCTGGCCAAGGAGCCTGGCCCATAGCAGAGAAGGGGGGCATGAAGTAACTGAACTACACTTCCCATGAGGCAATGAGACACCAGAGGGAGATGCAGTTTCATGTTGAAATGATTCAAAATTAAATATTTTGTTTTTATTTCCCCCAATGCGAAAACATTTTTTAAATCAAAATTTTCTCATGGAAAATTTCAATGTTGAATGTTCATCTTTCCTATCTACATGATTTTTTGACAGAAAACTTCTGACAAGCCCAGAACAGTAGCCACATATACCAGGTGGTTTAGTTGGACCGTATGAAAAAAATGAAACCACATCTGTGTGATCCAGTGGACAGACTTCATAAATACATTGCAGACCTCAGTTTCTGAGATGCACAGCAAGCAGAGCACAGAAAGTGGTGCAGAGAGGGACTGAATGCAACACTGAGATGCAAGGCAAACTCCATCATAAGGAACTTAACCTTTTCTAGACCTTTCATTCAAGAAGTGAACTCAGCACTACCGAGTGAGTGCTCACCTAGGAGCGCTGAAAGTGAACACGTTTCTTTCCTAATCCCCCAAAGAAAGTAATGCAATGCCGCAATGGTAACCTCACACTCACCTTGGACTTTTTCTCCAATGAGAAAAGCTAACACAAAATACATTCCCACAGGATTTGCCTCTCAACTTACGAAAGTAAATGGACTTGGCATAGGAAAAGCAGGCAAGGAATGCAAGGTAAGGTGTTCCACAGTATTGCACAACAACAGCAATATCTTCAACACATGTTTTTTTTTTTTTACTGTGACTATTTGTAGGCATTGAGCAGAATAAGCCAATTCATCTTATGGAGTCATTTTTATATTGCAGTCGTGCTTAGGGGGGATTTTCAGAAATGCTCAGCACCCACAATCAGGGACCTGTTTTTAAAAGGCCTAAGCATATCAGATGCTGATTTCTTCGGAAGAACTACCCATAAGTGATGCAGGGGAAGCTGCTGGATACTGAATGGTCTTAAATATGTAGCTCTTATTTAGTGCCTAAACGGAAGCTGAGATCTTTTGGAAAACCTGACCCAGACTGGGGGAGTTCAGAACTTGAATATCTAGCGCTCAGAGTCCCCAAGCATAGATCAGGACCTCATTGTACTAGGCACTGTATAAACAAGTCTAATAAATCATTGTCTAGGAGTATGAAAGGATGCAACAGGTGGTTATACAGTGAAATGAAGATGGGAATATTCATGTTAACGATACAGATGGGTGCACAAAAGCTCAGTGTTCTAGCACCCATAGTCCTCACCTATTATTCCACTCCAATACCATGATGGGTTATCCCCATAGGTCATCCCTGCCCCTTGGCTCTCTCCCGTGGAGCTATGGCAATTTGCACCAGGCACAGATCTGCCCCTTCATGGTCACGTCTGCACAAGAGCTAGTCTTATATATGGATGATGGGTTGTCACCCAAAGCCACAGATGGTCCAATGTGATTTTGTCCAAGCAAATGAAGAGGAGGAGAAGGCAGCTTTAAAGATGTTTAGATGGTCAGATGCTTACTTTTAAGGTCACTTTTAATGATGATTTTGTTTAAAGATCTCTCCAAAGAACTTTTTTAATGAAAACTCAACATAATTCAAGGTTTTGATGGTCCTGAAACACTGAAATGACAGGAGGTTTCACAGAGCAGCAGAAAAACACATCTTCCAGTGATTATTAGTTCCCCGGAGGGACAAAACAGATCAATAATAAGAGGATTAATTGTGGCGCTAGTGTCCATTCTGTTTCACCATTTAATATCCATGTGAATCAGCATCATTTTATATTGCCATTTCCATGGCTCATGAAATATACAATTCATGCACTTGTGAGGTATTTAAGCCACATACAGTATTCTATGGGTTTGATTGCTGCTTTGCATATTCCGAAAGCGTCAAAATAATAATATAATAATAATAAAACACTCATTATCCCTCTGCCATAATGAGCTCTGGTGGGGAACATAATAAACATTAGTAAATTGCATGACATGCAGGTGGTATCCTCAACTAATTTGATTTAATAGCTGGGTAAACAAAATAACATTCTTCATCAGGTAATCCCCCTTTGCCCTTCAGATTTCCCCAGCTCAAAAGTGGGAGGAGGGAGTCAGTTTGAGAGCAAGGCCCATCTTTGTGCTGTGTTTGTTCAGCACCTAACACAATGGGGCCTTGGTCCATGACTGGGGCTCCTAGGTGCTACTGCTATTATTAATAACGCTCTCAGATATTCCAAGTGGGACTATTCAGCCTTTGGCTGGCCTGTCATAGCCTGACTGGAAGTGTATTTACTTGGGCAGACTGTGGATGGGTACTTTTCGTCTGAGGCGTTTCTAGAGCAGTTCATTCTAGTGCATTCTAATGAGCTAGATCGTGCTTTTAGGCCCAGCCCCGAGTGAGGGACGGTGGGTGACCTGTGCACCCCAGGAGGTGCAGTGACTCACCCTTTGCCTACACACAGAGTTGCACCAGTTTGATGTAGGGTGTGGTTTTAAACTGATGGAGTTAAATCAGTGTAAATGGCTGTGTGGATGCCCTCACTTAGATTTAAACCAGACCCGTTTTAGTTTGGCAAACACTGACTTGGAACGGGTTTCAGCTGAACCAAAATAAGCCACTCAAACCAAAATGAGTGTCCACGCAATCCTTTCACTGAACTGGTTTACTTAAACCGGAGTATAGACATGTGTCCTCCCTCTTCCTTCTCGCTCTCCTGAGGCACTTATTTCTTGTTGCCCAATACCAGAAGCAAATCATACCACCTCTGATACTGCCAAGAGTCTCCCCATTCCCTCTCCATGGAAGCTCCTCCAGTCTGGGTAGCCCACTTAGGATGTAAAATGGATTCTTACTCCTCGGTCTGGGCATGGAGTCCAGCCACTGGGGCATAGCACTCCCCCAAATACCGCATGATGGGACCGTGCCACAGGAAAGTTAAGCCAGCTATGCAGAAGGAACCATCCGGAGGGGGTAGCCCCTCCTGCTAACTATTTGGGGTTCAAATGGGGGTCTGGAAATAGGGACGTTCGAAGCTGACTATCTGTGTCTGGGCCAACATTCAGCTAAATACATATGCCAAAATTCTGCTTTCAACAGTGCTGATTACCTATTACCCAATTTTACTTTTATATCCAACAATAGGGGCGTGAGCGTGGTGTAGCTGATGGGGCACCAGGCCGGAACTCAGACACCTGTGTTCCAGTCACAGCTCTGCTACTGATGTACCAGGTGACTGGCAAGTCAGTTTGCTTTACTTCCCCTCCTGTCTGGACTATTTGAACTGTAAGTATTTCTGGGTGAATAATGGATTTTTCAGTTCACTGACAATTTTGAAAAAAAATCCGGTTGCGTTTCAGGTTGAACCAATAACATAAGAATATAAGAATGGCCACACTGGGTCAGACCAAAAGTCCATCCAGCCCAGTATCCTGTCTACCAACAGTGGCCAATGCCAGGTGCCACGGAGGGAGTGAACCTAACAGGTAATGATCTAGTGATCTCTCTCCTGCCATCCATCTCCACCCTCTGACAAACAGAGGCTAGAGACACCATTCCTTACGCATCCTGACTAATAGCTATTAATGGACTTAACCTCCATGAATTTATCCAGTTCTCTTTTAAACCCTGTTATAGTCCTAGCCTTCACAACCTCCTCAGGCAAGGAGTTCCACAGGTTAACTGTGCGCTGAGTGAAGAAGAACTTCCTTTTATTTGTTTTAAACCTGCTAACCCATTAATTTCATTTGGTTGCCCCTAGTTTTTATATTATGGGAACAAGTAAATAACTTTTCCTTATTCACGTTCTCCACATCACTCATGATTTTATATACCTCTATCATATCCCCCTTTTGTCTCCTCTTTTCCAAGATGAAAAGTCCTAGCCTCTTTAATCTCTCCTCATATGGGACCCGTTCGAAACACCCAATCATTTTAGTTGCCCTTTTATGAACTTTTCTAATGCCAGTATATCTTTTGTGTGATGAGGGGACCACATCTGTACACAGTATTCAAGATGTGGGCGTACCATGGATTTATATAAGGGCAATAAGATATTCTCCGTCTTATTCCCTATCCCTTTTTTAATGATTCCTAACATGCCGTTTGCTTTTTTGACTGCCGCTGCACACTGCGTGGACATCTTCAGAGAACTATCCACGATGACTCCAAGATCTTCCTCTTGATTAGTTGTAGCTAAACTAATTTGTCACCTACAAAAGACGGCTCAGATTTGGGAATCTCCCTAACATCCTCAGCCGTGAAGACTGAAGCAAAGAATTCATTTAGTTTCTCTGTGATGACTTTATTGTCTTTAAGTGCTCCTTTTGTATCTCGATTGTCCAGGGGCCCCACTGGCTGTTTAGCAGGCTTCCTGCTTCTGATGTACTTAAAAAACATTTTGTTATCACCTTTAGAGTTTTTGGCTAGCTGTTCTTCAAACTCCTTTTTGGCTTTTCGTATTACATTTTTACATTTAATTTGGCAGTGTTTATGCTTCTTTCTATTTACCTCACTAGGATTTGACTTCCACTTTTTAAAAGATGCCTTTTTATTTCTCACTGCTTCTTTTACATTGTTGTTAAGCCACGGTGGCTCTTTTTTAGTTCTTTTACTGTGTTTTTTAATTTGGGGTATACATTTAAGTTGAGCCTCTATTATGGTGTCTTTGAAAAATATCCATGCAGCTTGCAGGGATTTCATTTATAGAATCATAGAATATCAGGGCTGGAAGGGACCTCAGGAGGTCATCTAGTCCAACCCCCTGCTCAAAGCAGGACCAACCCCCAAATCCCTAAATGGCCCCCTCAAGGATTGAACTCACAACCCTGGGTTTAGCAGGCCAATGCTCAAACCACTGAGCTATCCCTCCCTCAGTGTCAGTAGTCACTGTACCTTTTAATTTCTGTTTAACTAACCTCCTCATTTTTGCATAGTTCCCCTTTCTGAAATTAAATGCCACAGTGTTGGGCTGTTGAAGTGTTCTTCCCACCACAGGAATGTTAAATGTTATTCTATTTTGGTCACTAATTTCCAAGCAGTCCTGTTATAGTTACCTCTTGGATCAGATCCTGCGCTCCACTCAGGACTAGATCGAGAGTTGCCTCTCCCCTTGTGGGTTCCTGTACCAGCTGCTCCAAGAAGCAGTCATTTAGAGTATGGAGAAATGTTGTCTCTGCATTTCGTCCTGAGGTGGCATGTACCCAGTCAATAGGGGGATAATTGAAATCTCCCACTATTATTGAGGTTTTTTAATTTTGGTAGCCTCTCTAATCTCCCTGAGAATTTCATCATCACTGTCACTGTCCTGGTCAGGTGGTCAATAATAGATCCCTACTGTTATATTCTTATTACAGCATGGAATTACTATCCATAGAGATTCTATGGAATATGTGAATTCATTAAAAAAATTTTATTTCATTTGATTCTACATTTTCTTTCGCATATAGTGCCGTTCCCACCCCCACACGACCTGTTCTGTCCTTCTGATATATTTTGTACCCCGGAATGATTGTGTCCCATTGATTGTCCTCACTCCACCAGGTTTCTGTGATGCCTATTATGTCAATATCCTCCTTTAACACGAGGCACTCTAGTTCACCCATCTTATTCTTTAGACTTCTAGCATTTGTGTACAAGCACTTTAAAAACTTGTCACTGTTTATTTGTCTGCCCTTTTCTGATGTGTCAGATTCTTTATGTGAATGTTTCTCATCTGATCTGGCCCATACTTTATCCTCTTCCATCCTCTCCTCCTGACTAAACCCTACAGAATCTCTATCAATAGACTCTAAGAGAAGTCTCTGTCCGATCCACGTGCGCCTCTGCAGCAATCGACCTTCCCCATCTCTTAGTTTAAAAACTGCACTGCAACCTTTTAATGTTAAGTACCAGCAGTCTGGATCCACTCTGATTTAGGTGGAGCCCATCCTTCCTGTATAGGCTCCCCCATTCCCAAAAGTTTCCCCAGTTCCTAATAAATCTAAACCCCTCCTCTCTACATCATCATCCCCCCACACACACACCCCGCTTAATTTTCAGCAAATCAAGAAGTTAAAAAAAATATTTCTGGTCAAACAAGACCATTGGTTTCAATGTTGACCCTTTTTTACAAGTTTTTAATTGATTTTAATCAAATTCATGGAACTTTTGAACCAGTCATTTCAAATAAGAGAAATCAAATCACAAAACATTCAATTTCAAATAATTTCTTTTTTTTCTCATTATTTTAAAGATTTCTCAAGATGAAACAATTCAGAGAAATTGACACAAATTTGTGAACCATTTTGGTATCACCAAATCTGTACTCTTTCCTGAAAAAAGTTTCAGTCAAAACATGACCTCCATCGCTAACTGTAAGCACTTTGGGGCAGGGATTCTGTGTTTGTATGTTGTCTGGCACAATGGGGCTCTGTTCTCAGTTACAGCCTCTTAGTGCTACTGGAATACAAAACAACAACAAATGAGGTTACCTAACTGAAAGAGCAGTGCAATAAATGATGTCACTCTCACTGGACAATCTCATATAGTCAATTAACCTTGCACCCTAATTAAAAGAAAAATATCCGCAGAAATTTGACGGGATCCCTTTCTGTTGGGGGTGTTCCTATGAACCCAGATTCATAGTTACATGTCTGAACCAGTCTACACTTAGGGAATATACTCCATGTGGTGTTGCCAACTCTTGCAAAGACCCAGCTTCCTGGAGTCAAGTGATTGAGGATCTCACCTGTCATTAAAGGAAAAGGACCTAGGGGTTACAGTGAACAAGAAGCTGGATATGCGTCAACAGTGTGCCCTTGTTGCCAAGAAGTCCAATGGCATTTGGGGATCTATAAGTAGGGACATTGCCAGCAGATCGAGGGACATGATCATTCCCCTCTATTCGACATTGGTGAGGCCTCATCTGGAGTACTGTGTCCAGTTTTGGGTCCCACACTACAAGAAGGATGTGGAAAAATTGGGACGAGTCCAGCAGAGGGCAATAAAAATTATTAGGGGACTGGAACACATGACTTATGAGGAGAAGCTGAGGGAACTGGGGTTGTTTAGTCTGCGGAAGAGAAGAATGAGGGGGGATTTGATAGCTGCTTTCAACTACCTGAAAGGGGGTTCCAAAGAGGATGGATCTAGACTGCTCTCAGTGGTACCAGATGACAGAACAAGGAGTAATGGTCTCAAGTTGCAGTGGGGGAGGTTTAGGTTGGATATTAGGAAAAACTTTTTCACTAGGAGGGTGGTGAAGCACTGGAATGTGTTACCTAGGGAGGTGGTGGAATCTCCTTCCTTAGAAGTTTTTAAGGTCAGGCTTGACAAAGCCCTGGCTGGGATGATTTAGTTGGGGATTGGTCCTGCTTTGAGCAGGGGGTTGGACTAGATGACCTCCTGAGGTCCCTTCCAACCCTGATATTGTATGATTCTATGATTAAACAAAGGAAGCTTCTGATCCTCATGGTTGCAGAGAAAAAACTTGAAAATGTGATCCCTAAAGGCTCAAACCAATGGTAAATAAAAAGGACCTAAAATCTATTTTTTTTTAATCTTATGATTTTTAAGCCTAACGACTTTTCGGGGGGAACGGGACTAACTCATGATTTTTGAGCACTGGAGGATGGCAACACTATCTGTGTGTAATACAAACAAACAAAAGGGGGTTGTTGGTATAATGCCACTGACAGTTGGCTGGCATACAAACAGACTTTAACCAAGAATATAAAAATGCTCTTGCTGGAAGCTTGCAGTGTACCACTCCTTTATGTCTAAGAATTCAGAATGATAACGCAGAAGAACCCCAAAACAGAAGAAGAGAAAGCAGGCTGCTCCCTAAATCAGTGAAGCACAATTTACTGCACCTCACTCTAGGCCAACTGGCTGCTGAACTGACTGCAATTAGGCCCAGATCTCACTCTTCCCTTCAGAGCCCTCCAGGGTGCAAGCCAGACAAGGAACAAAACTGTGTGTGCCAAAGTCCAGCTTACAATTTCAGTACACCACAGGAATGTTGCATCAAAAACATGAATTACCTTCTGGAATTACAAACTAAGAATTGGGTAAAAAGAACAAGGAATACTAGTGGCACCTTAGAGACTAACAAATTTATTTGGGCATAAACTTTCATGGGCTAAACCCCACTTCATCAAATGCATGGAGTGGAAAATACAGTAGGAAGAGATATATATATATATATATATATATATATACACACACAGAGAGAAAGAGAGAGAGAGAAAGAGAGAGAGAGAGAACATGAAAAGATGGAGGTTGCCATACCAACTCTAATGAGACAAATTAATTAAGGTGGGCTATTATCAGCAGGAGAAAAAAAAAACGTTTGTAGTGATAATCAGGATGATCCATTTCAAACAGTTGACAAGAAGGTGTGAGTAACAGTAGGGGGAAAAATTAGCCACTCTGTAACCTGTCACCATGCAAAGCTAAGAATTGGGTGATTCTCACAGAGCTATCAGGGCTCGACACAAGCACAGATTTCTGCTTGTGAGGGTCAGCTCACAGGAACAGCATCTTAGAGCACAGTCATACAATCCTTGTGCAGGCCAAACTGTAAAGATTGCAAGAACAGGAATCAATTAAAAATAAGGAACATTTTATCCTAATGATCATCATTGCCCTGTTAGTATGAATTACAAATCAAGGGCCTGGTCATTCCTGCCATGGCTGGGCATGCATGGGAGCAAGATCAAAGACTTCTAAGATGAGGTGCATAGAACAGAGGAGAACTGGGCCCATTATGTGGGCTTCCCATTATTATTATGTATTTATTTATCATAGGATCATAGGACTGGAAGAGACCTAAGTATTATCCATCCCTGACAGGTGTTTGTCTAACCTGCTCTTAAATATCTCCAATGATGGAGATTCCACAACCTCCCTAGGCAATTTATTTCAGTGCTTAAGCACCCTGACACTTAGGAAGTTTTTCCTAATGTCCAACCTAAACTTCCCTTGCTACAATTTAAACCCATTGCCTCTTGTCCTATCCCCACATTTTGAGAACAATATTTTTCTCCCTCCTCCTTGTAACAACATTTTATGTACTTGAAAACTGTTATCATGTCCCCTCTCAGTCTTCTCTTCCCCATACTAAACAAACCCAATTTTTTCAATCTTCCCTCATAAGTCATGTTTTCTAGACCTTTAATCATTTTTGTTGCTCTTCTCTGGACTTTCTCTAATTTGTTCACATCTTTCTGAAAATGTGGCACCCAGAACTGGACACAATAATCCAGTTGAGGCCTAATCAGTGTGGAGTAGAGTAGAAGAATTACTTCTCGTGTCTTGCTTACAATACTCCTGCCAATACATTCCAGAATGATGTTCGCTTTTTTTGCAACAGTGTTAAACTGTTGACTCATATTTAGCTTGTGGTCCACTATGACCCCCGATTCCTTTCTGCAGTACTCCTTCCTAGGCAATCATTTACCATTGTGTATGTGTGCACAACAGTGTATGCCAGTGAAAATGAAGTAGGATCAGAGGCTAGATGGCATTTCCCTAGTTCATTTATGAAAAGGTCATGTGAGACAGTATCAAAAGCTTTACTAAAGTCAAGATATACCACGTCTACCACTTCCCCCTGTCCACAAGACTTGTTACCCTGTCAAAGAAAGCTATCAGGTTGGCTTGACATGATTTGTTGTTGACAAATCCATGCTGTTACTTATCAGCTTATTATCTTCTAGATGTTTGCAAAATTGATTGCTTAATTATTTGCGCTATTATCTTTAGAGAAGTTAAGCTGACTGGTCTGTAATTCCCCGAGTTGTCCTTATTTCCCTTTTTATAGATTGGCACTATATTTGCCCTTTTCCAGTCTTTGGGAATCTCTCCCGTCTTTCATGATTTTTCAAAGATAATCACTAGTGGCTCAGATATCTCCTCAGTCAGCTCCTTGAGTATTCTAGGATGCATTTCATCAGGCCCTAGTGACTTGAAGACATCTAACTTGTCTAAGTAATGTTTAACTTGTTCTTTCCCTGTTTTAACCTCTGATCCTACCTCATTTTCACTGGCATTCACTATGTTAGACGTCCAATCACCACCAAACTTCTTGGTGAAAACCGAAACAAAGAAGTCATTAAGCACCTCTTCCATTTCCACATTTTCTGTTATTTCACCCCACCCCCAGCCCTTGAGTAATGGACCTACCCTGTCCTTGGTCTTCCTCTGGCTTCTAATGTATTTGTGGAATGTTTTCTTGTTACCCTTTCTGTTGCAGTATAACTCAGGGGACCTACCCATGGACCAGGACCCCATTTTGCTAGGACAAAATCATGGGGCTATGGCTCCATGCGTCCAACTCTCTTAAGACATTTTTGAAAGTCTCACCCTTATTGATGTGTTATTATTTTGGAAACCTTTCACAATTATTTTTTGTATCATCATAACACCCAGTAGCCCCAATTATGGGCCTAATAAATCCATCACATCACAACTTGTTAAGCAGGATATTTGAGTTTGGATCAATGACATACATTTGCGTCATTGGTAGGGTGGAGGGATTCAGGTACACAATTCCCCTTCACAAATATGTTCCTTCTATCTCTGCTTTTCCTATAATCTCAAAACCTTGTGACTGTTCTGTGAGCTGGAGTTCATGAGCGATTGCCCATTCATGTTTGGCAGTGGTTGGGGACATCTTCCGAACTACTGCTTTTGCTCATTGCTGGAGAGAGTGCTGGCAGCACTATGCTGATAGTAGCTAGGATTTTCAGAGTCATTTAGACCACTTCGGCCACACCTCTGCTTCCTTAAGAGTTAACAGTGTCTAATTATTCCAAATTATCTCACCATACAGATAAGGACCTGATTTTTTAAAAGTACTGAGCTCTCCCAGTTCCCCTGGAAGTCCCTGAATATTGTAGGTATAACTAGTTAGGAAATTACTTTTCCCCCCCCCATCACAAAATTTTTGGGGGTTTTCACTAAAAACTTAAACCCCAAAACTATATTGGTTATAAACTGAAAAAAATGGGGGTTTAAACCAAAAATGTTAATTTTGATGGAAACCAAAATATTTTAATTAGAAAGAAATTCTCATCACAAAAAACTGTCTTTAAAGAAATACCATTTCTCAATGCAAAACATTTTCATGGCAAAAACTTCCATGGGCTCTAGTTGCAGGTGCTCAGCAATTCTGAAAATCAGCCCAGGAGGGGTCTGCATGGTGAAGAAACTCGGAAGAATTAAGCTTTGAACTGAAAAGCGTCAAAATGCCCAGCACCGTCTCTAGGATTTGTTTAGAGAAACAGAGAGATGTGTAATGGTCAGGCATTGATAAATTGTTTAAGAAACTCTATTGATGATTCATACCAGCAGAACTTGCCGCAAAATAAACTCTGACCTTGATACTCAAGAGACCTACTTATAGCATCCTGGAAGACAATGATATATTTCTGCACACTAACCTCTGAACAGTTTGCCTCTTCAGCTTCTTGAAACAAGCTAGTTCCAATTTAAGAGAAGAGGTGGAATATCTCAGACATTTGTTTTAGTGACAGGGTATGCTGGGGTTATGATGTCACAGTGCCAAGAATACAAGGCAGGAAAAGCTGGTGTAGGGCTCGCTTCAGTTTTAGAACATGTATTACTGGACCACTGTAGAAAACATTGCCCTGTTAAAAAAAAATGGAGCTCTTGCAGACAGCAAGAGAGAGAGGAAGGATGGCTTTGTGGCTAACATAGAGGGCTGGAATTCAGTTGTTAGCTCTGCCACTGACTTGCTATGTGTCCTCAGGCAACTCACTTCATCTCTGTGTTTCAGTTCCCCATCTGCAATGTGGAGATTACTAATGCTACTGTTAGTATATAGGCTTGTCTGTTAACCTGAGATAGTATTTTGGGTTTAAATGTTTAATACTTTTATATTTTATATTAATGTGTGAAAAACAATAAATAAAGTCACTGTGTGTTGCATTTTTTACAACCAGATGGGGCTTTTAGTACAATAAAAAAAAATAAGGAATACAGTTAAACTGTTGCAGGATATGGTGAAAGTATAATATATGAGAATACACTGGAAGGCTGCCTGGCTCATCTCTTAAGGCAAGGTGAAGCAACCAGTCAGAAGGGGCAAGGGGGGATTTAAAAAAAGGTATAAAACACTAAGAAGCCAAAGAAATGCCTGTCCCTGACCGTAGCACAACCTCACTCCTCACCCCTCCCATAAAATACAAAAGAGGTGGAACAAAGACCCTTTGCTGACCAGCTCTAGAAGGGAAGACAACGAGCAAGGGGAGGATTCAGAACAGAATTTTCCCCAAGTTCAAGGTGAATTTGGTTTTTAGCCCATTTCTTTTTCTTATTAAAGACTGATCATTGTTCAGCTACCCATTCACTCTGGAAAGATGAGAAAAATCAAACTATGAAAAAACCATTCCCCACCCCAATGTTTCCTTCATAACTCATCATTGCTGATTGATTTTGGTGCTGCAAATGGTGCTTATGTGCTGTATCCTCAAAAGACAACAAGTCTTGAATATTTCTAGTTCTCAGTTGGAGACTAAAACAAATTGATGTAGCTTAAGTTCAGCTCCAGTTCAAATCTTCAGCAAGAAAACTCTAGGACTTTTTGTTTACACAATGAAAAATTGTCTCCAACTACCAGGATACTTATTTGTAAGCGTCAATCCTATGGTTTTATTAATAAATAATAATTAATTTTTGGTGGATCCCGCTTCTTCCATATCTGACCAAGCGAAGTTTTGCTAGCTGAGTTAAAGGTGTTCTTTTTTACTCTGCAGGGAACCAGTGATTAAAGAGACACTCAAAAGCATAGCTCAGGTTTTTTTACAACTTAGAAATGCCATCCAGATATCAGTGGCAGCAAAATAAGACTGGTAAACTATGGCTAAAACCTTTTTATTCTATTCCCCAAATAAAAGGTACTTTTTGTATTGAAGCTTGAATGTCTGTCCTCAAACTTATAAGTGAGTTTGTGCTTGTTAAAGCCACTGCAGGAAGCTTCATTATTAAAGAAACTTGGTACATGTGAGTCCAGGCCATTAGTTTGCCTAGAAGATGAATGGGCCTATTGATCTCTTTGAACCTAAAGCTTCTTATTACAGATACTAATTGTCTTATGGTGCCCCATTTCGTACTTGCCAGTTCCGCTGTCACCACTCGTAGCAGCTTCTTGGAAATCTTGCACACAGAAAATTATTCACTCAACCTGTCACCAGTATTTCTCAGAGGGAACTTTTATGCCAGAACTCATGTAGCTCACGAAAGCTTATGCTCAAATAAATTGGTTAGTCTCTAAGGTGCCACAAGTACTCCTTTTCTTTTTGCGAATACAGACTAACACGGCTGCTACTCTGAAACCCATGGTTTAAAGGTTGTTACTTCTAGACTGTTTTCCCACTCTCTCTCTCTCTCTTTAAAAGGATTCCACATAATGCACTGCACAAACAAAACAAAAACCACCCTTTCTATACATAAGGGACACTCTCACTTCCCAGTGTACCTGACTAGAGGCCACATTGACACCTTGTTAGCAGTGGGAGGGCTATACCTAATATTAATTAATGGGAACAGATTGCCATGCACTCTCACGTCCAAGAGTGAGCTAAGGCCGAGGGAGATGTCTACAGTTCCTAGCAAGTAATGTTCTGAACTGATCCAAGTATCCAGGTCACTCAGATCAGGGTTAAGCATTACAGCAGGGAAAAATGTCTGTCATGGGCTATGCATTTCTGTTTTACAGATGAGGGAGAGTGCAGCTCTTAGCTATTTCTCACACACACCTTCTTGTGTAAGATTTTAAAAATCATTAATAAAAACAACACACACACTATGGGCCTGATCCAAAGCCCAATGAGCTCAGTGGAAGTTTCCCCACTGATTTTGACAGGCTTTGGATAAGTCCTGATGAAATCAGAGGAGGAAAAGACCCATACAACAACTGAAATAACATGCTATTCACTCAATAGGAGCACTTTAATGGGGAAGTGATGTAGGATAAGATGACCTGTTATGAAAAATCAATGGAATGATGGAATTCCAATGATGGAATTCATGCAAAGTTAAAGCAAGCAGTGTCATGGAAATGGACAAAATAATTATTTTCATTTCTCAGCCTAACCACTGTTAAAACTAGAGGTGGACAGAAACCGGAATTCCCATTCCCTGGGAAATTCTGAAATTAAAGAAAAAGGTCAAAAATTTCCCACAGAATAGGAATTGAAAAAAAAAATTGTTTAGAGAATGTAAAGGAGCCCAGCACCTAAGGAGCATGGTGGCCCTGGAGGCCCCAACCCCAGGAACCTGTCAGGTGGGGGTACGGGGAGGGGAGAAAGAGCGGAGGAGAGCCACGGATCTGAGAAACATTTTCCAATGATTTGCAAAGAGTGAATTTTCTGTCGGAAAAATCATTCTGACAGAAAATTCTCCACTCTCTCTTATTAAAGGATAGTAAAGGCTGAATATGTAGCTTTTGAATAGAACCTTAACAAAATATTCTGAGGGAGATTTTCAAAAGCTCTCAGAGAGTCATCCTAACTCTGCTCCTACAGAAATCAAGGACAAAATTCCCACTGGCTTCATGTAGGAGCAGTTAGCCCAATGCTGAGTGCTGCTGGAAATCCCACCCTATAATTGTTTACAAACACTGGGAAACTGCAAATTCACACTTAACTTTCATTGATACCAGTGGGTTTGATTCTTTATTGAGAAGACATCAAATAACTCGGATCTATGAGTTTATTAAGCATAAGTAAATCCGCAGAAAGGTACAGAAAGGGTTAATAATTTACCCAACCTGGAGAACAGGTTTGTTGTGCACAGCTTCACTGTTCCAAAAGAGTGAGTGAAATTTTGATCATATTTATATAAAGGGCAGCAATAACAAGCACAACATACCGGTAATTAAATTTAACATCATTTTAGGGGGTGGGGGGGATATCAAAGAAACCTACCACAGTAATATTTAACTTCAAAAAGGGGAACTACACAAAAATGAGGAAACAAGTTAAACAAAAATCAAAAGGAACAGTCACAAAAGTCAAAGGCCTGCAAGCTGCCTGGAAACTTTTTAAAAACAGCCTAATAGAGGCTAAACCGAAATGTATACCCCAAATTAAAAAAAAACAACAAAAGAAATAAAAAGGATCAAAAAATGTCACGATGGCTAAACAGCATAGTAAAAAGAGGTCATTAGAGACAAAAAGGCTTTAAAAATTGAAAGTCGAATCCTAGTGAGGAATAAACAGAAAGGAGCATAAAAGCTGGCAGAGTCAAGTGTAAAGTGATCATCTGGGAGTGTTATTTACCCCTTCATCTAATATATAATTAAGGAGGCCAAAAATCATTTGAAGAGCAACTAGCAAAAGACACAAAAACTAAACAGCAACATTTTATAAGTAATCAACAAGGAGGAAGCCTGCCAAGCAATCCATGGGGCCCCAGGACAACTGCGGTGCTAAAGAAGCAGTAAAATATGACAAAGCTGTTGTGAGAAGCTAAATGAATTCTCTGCACCGGTATTCTCTGAAGAGAATGAGAGGGAGATTCCCACACCTGATCCATCCTCTTCAGGAGACAAATCTGCAGAACTGTCCCAGACTGCAGTTTCAATAGAGGAGACTTCAGAACATATTGATCAATTAAACAGTAACCAGTCACCAGGACCAGATGGCATTCACCCAAGAGTTCTGAAGGAACTCAGATACGAATTTGCAAAACTACTAACCTATTGCTTAAATCAATAGCTTACTAATGTAACCTATTGCTTAAATCAGCCTCTGGACCAGATGACTGCGGGATAGCTAATGTAATGCCATTTTAAAAAAATAAATAAATAAAAAAGGCTGAAGACGGATCCTGGCAATTACAGGCTGGTAAGCTTAATTTCAGTAGCTGGCCAGTTTGTTGAAACTTTCATAAAAGTATAGAATCGTAGGACTGGAAAGGACCCCAAGAGGTCATCAAGTTTAGTCTAGCTTGGCAGGCTTCCTCCTTGTTGATTACTTATAAAATGTTCCTGTTTAGTTTTTGCGTCTTTTGTTAGTTGCTCTTCAAATTCTTTTGTGGCCTGCTTAATTATACCTTTAAACTTGACTTGCCAGCATTTATGCTCCTTTCTCTTTTCCACACTAGTAAAGAACAGTAAATAATAGAATTATCAGACACATAGATGAACACAATTTGTTGCAGAGGAGACAAGGTGGCTTTTGTAAAGGCAAATCATGCCTTACCAAACTATTAGAATTATTTAAGGAGGTCAACAAACATGTACAACAGTGATCCAGTGGATGTAGTGTTCTTGGATTCTCAGAAAGCCTTTGACAAGGTCCGTGATCAAGGGCTCTTAAGCAAATTAAGCAATCATGGGATAAGAGGGAAGGTCCTCTCATGGAGTGGTAGCTGGATAAAAGATAGGAAACAGAAGGTAGGAATAAATGGTCCGTTTTCAGAATGGAGAAAGGTAAATACTGGTGTCCCCCAGAGGTCTGTATTGGGACCAGTCCTATTCAACATATTCATAAATGATCTGGAAAAAGGGGTAAAGACTGAGGTGACAAAATTTGCAGATGATACAAAATTGTTCAAGATAGTTAAGTCCCAGGGAGACTGCGAAGACCTACAAAAGGATCTCTCAAAACTGGGTGACTGGGCAACAAAATGGCAGATGAAATTCCATGCTGATAAAAGCAAAGTAATGCCCACTGGAAAACACAGTCCCAACTATACATACAAAATTATATGGTTTAAATGAGCTGTTACCACCCACGAAAGAGATCTTGGAGTCATTGTGGACAGGTCTTTGAAAACATCCAAGAAATGGGGAAAGTACAGAGAAGGGCAACAAAAATGATTAGGGGTATGGAACAGCTTCTATATGGAATAGAGATTAACAAAACAGACTGTTCATCTTAGAAAAGAAATGACTAAAGCAGGACATGATACAGGTTTATAAAATCATGAATGGTATGGAGAAAGTGAATAGGGTAGTGTTATTTACCCCTTCATATAACAAGAAAATCAGGGGTCACCCAATGAAATTAATAGGCAGCAGGTTTAAAGCAAACATAAGGAAGTACTTCTTCACACAGCAAAGAGTCAACCTGTGGAACTCATTGCCAGGGGATGTTGGGAAGGCCAATAGTATAACTTGGTTCAAAAAAGAATTAGAGATGCTCATGGAAGATAGCCATTGATGAACCTGTCAACCAAGATGGTCAGGGACACAACCCCATGCTCTGGATGTCCCTCAGTCTATGACTGCCAGAAGCAGGAACTGGACAACAGTGGATAGCTTGCTCAATAATTGCCCCTTTCTGTTCATTCCTTCTGAAGCATATGGCATCAGCCACTGGTGGAAGACAGGATACTGAGCCAGATGAACACTGGGCTCATCCAGTGTGGCCATTCTCATATCTCACTTGTTTAGAGCAGGTAGAAGATTGTACAGATTTTACTACATTACCACAAACCATTCATCCCTTTTCTATTCTAGTTATCTACATATTTGTAAGACTGCAAATACATCTGTACCAATTATCCCACTGATCCTTGGCAGATATAAAAAGTGTGCTAGGCACTGTTGGTTATTTGGCATTGCTTCCAACAGGTTCTGCATACACAAACAACTGAGGTTCCAGATAGTTCACCTGCTAATAAGTTTCCACAAAAATGCTTAGCATGAGTACACAGCATGCTGGGAAATACCGTTTGTAATAGTACCACTTAGCATGAATACAGAACAGCCTCAGAAATATGCTATATTGGCTAACATCAACCTTAACTCTGCCCCCGAACTGCTGGGCCCTATAGGCCAGAGACCCACTTAGACACCTGCTGTGTTCACATTTCCAAAATGGGGCACTGACCACCATTATCCAGACCCAAATTCTTCTAACAAACTAGCGTTAAGGCTGCTTAAATAAGAAACTGTGGGGCACGCACTGTACCAGAGCATATCATTGACAATGCCTTTGGCTCGGTCACAAACGCTACCAGGGGCTTAACCACGCACGCACACAACTCAACCCTCCTTCAATGGCTAATGAAAAGTGGGGCGTTAAACACAGTGCCTTACTGTGTGCATGTGAATCAGCCCAGCATCACGATGAAGCGCGGACGCTATCTTTCAGGTCGGAGTCGTGCCTCCAAGCAAAACTCACCAACTCTTCTAGCACAAACCCAGCAGGCTTCTGCCGAAATAAAAGCAACTCTAGAGAAGTGGTATGATAAAGAGAAACTACTTCTCTGGAGAGAAGGAAAAAAAATCCAACAGTGTCCTACTCAAAAGGAGTCACACAAAGATCTCGAAGGGTTTCATGATTTTATGAGTCATTCTGATCCCAATGAAAGATCTTGTTTAAGGAAACAAAAAAACACCAAGTTTTCTCAAACTTCCTCCAGTGTTGCTGGAAGCATTCCAATGGATAGTCTTTCATCATCTACTTAGAATGTAAGCGCTTTGAGGGACCATCTAGATGTATATCATATGTTTGTACCATGCCTAACAGAATGGGCTATGGGCCTTCTAGAGGCTACCACAATATACAAAAAATAAATAATAGTAAATCACCTTATCATAACTAGTTATTGCAATGGAAAAGCAGGTCCAATGAAAGGTGATGATGCTTCATTGGGCATGAAAGCATGTCTCCTGAATTACTCATCAGTCCCAAAAGCAATACCCCAGTCTTACAAATCCTCTCTGCTTTTCATGGGAGATTCAGGATACTCTTATCATTTTGACTGATCACCCATGGAGAGCAGGTAGTATCACGAGAGATGCAGAAACTTCAAAGGTTCTGGTAAAACTTTTCTAGGATGCTTGCCCTGAACATCGGTGGTCTGGAAGCAGAGTTGGAATGCTAACAGGAACAAGCTTTCTTCTCTGGTTTATAGCAGTCCCTGGTTGATAAATCCACAAAAAACAGCCTTTTTGGTATATCTGCTTCTATCCCAAGCAACAACATGCAGAGGGTGCAGTGTGACCATTCATACTAAACAGAAAACATGCCCTGGGCTTCAGAGGGTTTAGAAGTAGCTTCATAGGAAATGTCAGTTCTTATTTTATCTGACCTGGCTCAACCATCCCTAAAAATCACTCATGAGGCTAAGGCCATTGAAATACTTCACTACTACACAAGTCCTCAGGCACACTTCGAAGCACTCTCCCATTTCATGTGTCTCTTGATGGAGTCTCCTCTACTGCAGAGATTCTCTTTCAGACAAACTCTTCTTAGAGAGAACCTTTCCAGCTAGCTCTTGCTCAGCCCTTTCACCGAAAGCCTCGTAGGAGGGCCCAGGCTGTCTCCTCTATTGCTGATTTTCTCTCTCCCGGACGCTTTCCCTGCTGGATTTTCCTTTTATTGTTCTTTTAAGATGGGGTTGTGCTCACTCTGCTTCTTATGACAGGCTGAACAGGAGCTCCAGACAAGCTCTTTCCAACACAGAAGAACCCTGAGAAGAGTGGCTATACCTGTGTGCAGAACTAAGCAGCCATTTTGTTCTGAGAGCTCAGTGAAGACTATCAGAGGAGACACACACACTGTGCTCTCCAGTGGAGGGCCCAAATGTGTCCCTGCCCGTCTACAGCCGCTCCGCCACCACAAAGGGGCCACGCATCTGATTTAACCAAGTCTCAGGGAATATGCCCAGAGCAGGGGCAGAATAGTGCAGGCAAATTCTTGGCTTTGCTATGCTTGATGCTTCTGTTGTGTCTTTGCTATCCGTTCCTTGGGGCTTATAATACTGGTGAGTTTTGTTCCCCCATGACCCAGTCCTTGTCAGTGGAGCACCAGAAAGGAGGTACAGCATGGACTTGTTCATTTATTTCAGGAGTGATGGTAGTGGGAGCAGTACTGTAATTGCAACTGGTTCTTCTCCCTTATTCCCATTCTTTTCTACTTTCCCTCCCTTGAAACGCCAAGTCCATGGACAGAGCTGCCCCTGTTACTTCCCATTTACCGTTGATCTTCACCAGAGGCTGGAGGTTTACAGTTTCTGGTGAAGAAGGGATGTTCAGTATGATCCCAGGGCACTTCTTCCTCTGGCCTCTTCCTCTAAGGGGCACAAGAATAATGCCAGTGGCAAGGGAGCCACGGGTAGCAGTACGAGTGGTATATGCAATAACCAGAGGCAAACAATTGACAGGAGCAGCAGTAACAGGCCCAGGCCCATTAGGAGGCGCTAGACTGGGTAGTGTCCCCTACTCCCCTTTTCCCCTGGGCCAGCTACATGTCTGCACCAGCTAGGGGAAGAACACAGATGTGGGTATTTATTGACAAGCCTATCAAAGTTCTGGGCTCAATATCCATAGGCATAAAATGAGTGTGTGATGGGGGAGGGAATAACACATCGGGCTTTCCAAAGTACCTACTAGAACCTAACATAGAAACAACTTTTTAGCAAAGTTATTTGATCAACCCTAAACACAGCTTTATGTCCTGAACTAGATTCCTGTGCTCAGAGAAATCCTTGTCATGACCTTTTCCTTTGGCAGCTGGTAGTCTGTTTCTCCCGTCGCCAGGCAGAATCAGTGGGGCTGATCCAATGATATCAGTCAAAAGACTGGATCAGGCCCCTCCTCAGCAGTCTTGTGACTATTAATGCTTTCTGGATTCTGACAATTTGATCTTCCGCCATGAGCTGCAATGGTTAATAAAATAGTATTAAGCCTAGCTCTTTCCATCAGTTGCTCTCAAAGCGCTTTCCAAAGATGGTCGAGATCATCATCGCCCATTTTACAGGTGGGCAAACTGAGGCACAGAGCGGTGATGTGCCTTTCTCAAGGTCACCCAGAAGACCAGTGGTTGAGCCAATAGCAGCCCTGGTCTCCAGAGTCTCAGGAGCGCTCTAGGTCACACTTAACTCATGAGCATCCCTGGTTAATACTGTGAGGCCATGGGGCCAACCAAACATTCCACAGGATCCTTACGATAGGTCTGTGCTACATTTAAAAACCCACAGCGGCGGTTCTCAGAGCCCGGGTCCCACAGGCTTCCCAGGCTAGGGCTGTGGAGCTGAGACATTGTTGCTCAGGCTGGAGTTTGGGCTCCAAAACCCATCCTGGGGTACAGAGCCTGAACCCAAACACCTACACAGCCATTTTTAGTGCCGTAGCACGTGCCCGAGTCTGGAGACCTGGGATCGGAGACTTGCTGCTGAAGGTCTTCCAAAGCAGCGTAGACAGACCTGCCGAGGCGGTACCTTTAATGTCTCTTTCCTGCAAACACGGCACAACAATTCTGTGGCAGCAAACCCATAATAGTAATGCAAGAATTATGAAGTCTTAGCTGAACGATAGCGCCTCTGATAACTAGCTACTGCTCCTGGGAGCTGAATTCAAGTGCTCGTCCCCCAGCTCATACAGCTCCCCTGTATTCTAGTGCCGTGCCCTTCCTACTCGATCACGCTGCCTCCTGAGCTTTAGCATCTGTCATAACTATGAAGGGAAGGGTAACCACCTTTCTGTATACAGAACTATAAAATCCCTCCTGGCCAGAGGCAAAACCCATTCACCTGGAAAGGGTTAAGAAGCTAAGATAACCTCACTGGCACCTGACCAAAATGGCCAATGAGGAGACACGTTACTTTCAAAAGCTGAAGGGGGGGCGGGGAACAAAGGGTTTGTCTGTCTGTGTGATGCTTTTGCCAGGAACAGATCAGGAATGCTCTTCAGAACTCCGGTAAAAAGTTAGTAAGCAATCTAGTTAGAAATGCGTTAGATTTTCTTTTGTTTAATGGCTGGTAAAATAGCTGTGCTGAATGGAATGTATATTCCTGTTTTTGTGTCTTTTTGTAACTTAGGGTTTTGCCTAGAGGGATTCTCTATGTTTTGAATCTGATTACCCTGTAAGGTATTTACCATCCTGATTTTACAGAGGTGATTCTTTTTCTTCAATTAAAATTCTTCTTTTAAGAACCTGATTGCTTTTTCATTGTTCTTAAGATCCAAGGGTTTGGGTCTGTGTTCACCTATGTAAATTGGTGAGAATTTTTATCAAGCCTTCCCCAGGAAAGGGGGTGTAAGGCTTGGGGGGATATTTTGGGGGGAAGATGTCTGCAAGTGGGCTCTTTCCCTGTTCTTTAACACACTTGGTGGTGGTAGCATAGAGTTCAAGGACAAGGCAAAGTTTGTACCTTGAGGAAGTTTTTAACCTAAGCTGGTAAGAATAAGCTTAGGGTGTCTTTCATGCAGGTCCCCACATCTGTACCCGAGAGTTCAGCGAGGGGAAGGAACCTTGACAGCATGTGAATAGGAACAGAAGAGAATTAGTTTCTGGCGCTTGTAACATTTCCCCTTTCTAGCAATAACAGGCTCTCCCACAAACTCAAGCTCATGCATGCAGTAGCAACTTGGTGCCAGCATGTATACTCATGCCTGGATTCCCTAAATTGCATGTATTCCTCGCTCCTTAAATATTTCATATGGGAAGTGTGCTGAGTCCAAGTGGCACTGAAACCCTGTAGACTGGTGAATAATAAATAAAAGCCTGCCGTCTTTGTTAGCATCGCACGTCCTTGCTGACTGAGCTGCTCGCTGGGCCGTCAAAGGGAGCATATGTCTTTGCAACAGAGAAGCAAGATGCCATACCCTTAACTTCCCGGCAGTCTCCAAGGAAGTCCTGCTGTGCGCGCCTGTCAATTAAACCACCAAAGTCCCTCTGAAGGCACCTGAAGCAGCAGCGCTGCCTCTGAACTGGAACTGAATTTATCTTTCTTGTTTGGGCACTTGCAGCCATATCCGCCCTTGAATTACTCATTTGGGGCTGGATCCTGCTCCCACGCTGGCCAACCTCTTATGGGCTTCAGCGACAGCCAGATCAGACCCCATCTCGGTTTTTAATGACTCCCAGCACATGACATTGGTTGAGCTGAGTGTGAACAGGTTTTTGCCAGTGACAATCACACTGAGGACAAAGCGATCCAAACAACAACCCCATCCACTTACAACAGGGCCGGATCCAAAGCAGTGCAATTCTTTAATAAACACATACACACATTCAGCTGAGAAGATTCTACATCGAGCTAGAATGGAGTGCCTCGCCCCAATAAAGCGGTGGAAACAAATTTTCCAGCCATCTTCAACAGTAAAACAAGAAACATTTTGGCAGCAGAACATATCCCCTTACAGAGTTACATCTCGCAACCCCCTTGCTACCACGGGGGAAACAGATTTACACTCGTGCCAATAAACTCCTGTTCCCTTTAACCCTATGCTTTCCAGACAGTAGGCCCAGCAGTTTGCAGTGTGGCCCAGTGGACAGGGTATTGGACTAGGAGGTAGGAGTCCTGGGGTCTAATCCCAACCTTGCCACCCACCCACATAGTGGGTGCGTCTTGGTTTTCCTCCTGCCCCTTGTCTATCTATGTGAGGTCTTTGGGGCTAGCACCAAGATTGCACAGCACCTCCCCTAACAGGACTCTGGTCTTAAACTGCAGCATCTTCCCACCAGCCTGGCCCTCTAACCCCCACCCCACGCTGCTTTCTAACCCTGCCCCCATTGCGATGTAGGCATTCGGGCTCCGGCTGGACCCCAGGCTCTGAGACCCTGCAAGGTGGGAGGGTCCCAGAGCTTGGGCTGCAGCCTGAGCCTGAATGTGGATGCTGCAATGCAACACCCCCCTAGCCTGGGTCAGCTGGCACAGGCCAGCGGCAGGTTTTTAGCAGTGTAGACATACACTCAGAGCGAAACAGCCCAAGCCAGAAATTAGTCAGCGCATCAGGGCTAACACCCCTGCTCTCACAAACAGGTCATTCTTTGTAATGCCTCTTTAGGGCTTTGGCTTTACATCTAAACTGAAAAAACAAGAGCACAGAGTCCTCGAGCACTGGGCCTGGGCTTTGGCTTTGTACTGAGCGGAGCCTTCTGCCGAATCACTGGTACCTTTTCCTAGAGCACCTGGATGTTCTTAGGTTTCAGAGTAACAGCCGTGTTAGTCTGTATTCGTAAAAAGAAAAAAGAAAAGGAGTACTTGTGGCACCTTAGAGACTAACCAGTTTATTATAGTTTCCAAGTGCAGACGGGACCATTTTCACCATCTAGTCTGACCTCCCGGCTAACTCAGGAGAAGCTGCCCCCCATCTGGGCCTCAGTGACTCAGCCAAGGTCACACAGGTAGCTCTGACCCAGGAGGATCCTGTGCACTCTGGCAGAGCTTCTACATTCACAGCAGAAGGGGTGTGGTTGCTATCCCTCCCCTGCAGCGTGTGTTCAGACATCAGTGTGAGCTAATTAATCACCGCAGTCATTAATAATAAACCCAGGCCTGATGGTCTGCACATTATGCTTTCAGAGAAGGGAGTTTTCAGGAGGGTGTTGGGGGCATGAAGCAGGGAGCAATTGCAGCAGCAAGGGGGAAGCTAGGGGAAAGAGGACATTGAGACTCCTGCCCCATACATCTGGAGCAACGTCATTTAGCTGCATAAACACAAGGCTTGACTGTAGAGCAAGTAGCAGCTCAGAATAAAGACTACAGCACATTTTCTAAGGGATCACACACCATAAAATACATCCTCTCCGACCTCTGCTACATGCCCAGTTTGATGCCGTATACATTTAATTTTGTGATCTTCAGTAAGGCACTTCAAGTTTCCAATACGACCAAAAATCTGCATAGCCCATGCTTTACAGCGGACATTATCAAAGAGGTTCTGTTGCCTGGTGGTAAGTGAGTAACCTGCATTGCATGAAGGACCTTGCTGAAATCACCTGGGCTGTGTCGGGTACGTTTTCCATAATCACATTTAGCAATGGAATATGGGCACCACTTATCCTGCATGACTTTCATGTCACAAAGAGTAATTAATCACCATTATCTCTGCAGGGGAGAGATACTTCTCAGATAATCTTGCCATTGCCTAGAAGCCTATGTTGAAAAGTTTGCTTTTTTGTGGAGGCGGGGTATGTGCCTAGACAGGGGCAGATTGCAAATTCATTGCTTGCATTGGTGAGCAATGACACACTTTTACTTCAATCAGACTCAGACCTTATTCCAGTAATATTCAGTCTCTGCATCTGAAGCACACTCTGGGCCTAGACAAATAAGCCTCTTCCATATGTAACAGTGGAACCGCGACTGCAAATGTATAAAAAGCAAACCAAGCCCTAACCTGTAGTGACACCTGGAATAATCTTTTTAGTGTTTCCTGATACACCGTACAGTAGTTTGAGAGACCCTGGTTTTTTTCCTCCTACGTGTTATGCAAAGGAGGTAGTATTTCAACATGACCTCTCTCACTGGGCTTTCCAGCACTTCATTTCTTCTACCTCTGCTATCACGTAGTATCTTACTCGTTCATAGATTCCAAGGCCAGAAGGGACCACGACGGTCATTTAGTCTGGCCTCCTGTATAACACGGGCCAGAGAACTTCCTCAAATAAGACCTAAACCAGATCTTTTAGAAAAAAACATTTAATCTTGATTTTAAAATGGTCAGGGATGGAGAATCCACCATGACCCATGGTAAATTGTTCCAAATGGTTAATTACTCACTTAAAAATTTATGTCCTATTTCCAGTCTGAACGCACCTAGCTTCAACTTCCAGCCATTGGATTAAGTTAAATGTTTCTCTGAGAGACTGAAGAGCCCATTATTAAATATTTGTTCCCCAGGTATGTACTTCTAGACTGTGATTAAGTCATCCTTTAATCTTTGCTTTGTTAAACTAAGTAGATTGATAGCTTTGAGTCTATTACAATAAGGCATGTTTTCTAGTCCTTCAGTCATTCCTGGGGCCTTTCTCTGAACCTTCTCCAATTGTTCAACATCCTTTCTCAAATGTGGGCACCAGAACTGGATACAATGTCCCAGCAGCAGACAAATACAGAGGTAAAATAACCTCTCCACTCCTACTCAAGGGGCTGAGGGCAGGCATGGTTGCAGTGCACCCCTTCCTGTATGAGTTTACCCTGTATAAACTTTATACAGAGTAAAACGGATTTATTTGACGTTTGGATCCCATTGGGAACTGGGTGCTGGAGATAGGTGACCTGCTGAGCAGTTTTTGGTTAAAGTCTGCAGCTTTGGGGGCATGGACCAGACCTGAGTCTGCGTTTGCAGCTGGCTAGTGTGTCTGGCTCAACAAGGCAGGGTTCTGGAGTCCCAAGCTGGCAGGGAAAACAGGCTCAGAGGTAAATTCAGCAAGTCAGGTGACAGTCCTAAGGGGGTCTCTGTGTGACCGAACCTGTCACACACGGAATCTATGATATTGGGGAAAAGACTAGGAAAGTATAAGCAGACACAATGTACAAAGGCCTCTTTCTCAGTTAAAACATACTTGGTGATAAACTGGTAAGCTAGGCACTGACCAGCCAATGCTGCAGCAACCAAAGAAGAATCACCTCACTCATACTCAGCAATAACAGATGAAGGCAAAAATCTTATGACGGAATCATAAGCATCTGCTCAAGATACGTGAGAACGTGACTGAGACAAGTGAAGTGAGAGCAGACGTACAAGTTCCAAATAATTCACAACTGATCCTGTTACTGATACCGAGACTAAACAGTCTGTCCAAGACAAGGACATCCCTAAAGAAGATGAGCTATAAAGTGAGTCCTTCAAGTAGTGTAGAGATGCTACACTTCCTGGACACTCTTTATTCAGTCATTTGGTTTTCCCATGAGGCAATGCATTCTGGGTAAGAGAATAAACAAAAGGAGCCTAAGAGAGGGCAGTTATAACCTATAGCTAGAGAAAAGTAGACAGCTTTGGTATATTATTTATGTACATAGTTTCTGTCCTTAATAAGGGGTTTATCTTGAAACCAGACTTGCTCATCAGTACCGTACCAACTGGTTCCCAGTCCTGTGTGTTCAGACCACTAACCCATAGCAGTTTCTATTCAACATATGGAAAAATTTCAGGATGTCCCAAACTGGCATGTTTCCCGTCTTAGGGTAGTCCATCAATATTCCAAATCAATTTTTATAGAGTTTGATCCAGTCCTTTGTGCCTACAGCACACAGTATAGGCTCCTCTAGCTACAAGTTTCATAATTGTGCCAGGCAGTACAGACTTTCTGAAACCCTTGCAGTCATGGTACCCACATATTCCAGCTTCCCTAATAAGGGGAGGCAATATCCCTTAGCGAGTGGGGAGTCAGGATCCTGAGCAGCTTCCTCAAGTGCTGAAAGGAAGGAGATAGGATAGCTGATTTTCAAGAAGCACAAAGAAAGAGGGTATTGCCCTGAAGAGGCTACTGCTGCTAGGACAATGGGAGTTAGCGGTCTAAATACCTCTGAGGATCTGGCGCTGAGAGCCTTTGGGTTTTTTCTGGTAGATCTATAAAATCCATATCCAGGATCCTTTCTCATGGGTTTTTTCCTCCATCCCTGTACCACAAAAGGGTCTCCTGTTATTGTTGGTGAGGAATTCATACCTGGTCTTGGTCACAATGACCCCAAGGAGTACTGCATACCCGCGGGAACTTTATGTTTGACTTGGGGTCCAATTCAGGAAAGCATTTAAGCATGTGCTCATGTCCCACTGAAGTTAAGCACATGCTTCAGTGCTTTTCTTAACTGGGGCCTTTGGGCCCAACTTGCACGATGATAAGAACTTCCCTCTACATACTCCCATCACCCTACTTTTATGGAGGATGCTGCTGAATGCTTCACAGGGTGGAGCCCATAGCCTAGATATATGTAGGAAGGGATAGCCTGAAATAGTTTGTGCTCTAGCTCCATTGTACTGTAACAACCTACAGCAGATATTTGAAAGGATTACCCAGTGCCTTGTGGGAGAACCGGAGTTGATGCAGTGTAAAGACACGATTGAAAGGAAAATTCCATCTGGTTGTTTCCATCCAGCAATCTGAAAATTCAGGAGGAACAAAGCACTTCTCCCCAGGAATAAACGGAGAGATTTATTTCATGATGCATTTGAGAATGGTTAGAATCGGCATTTCTGAGGCTCCTGCTGGCAGCAGCCATTGGGATGGATGGCATCTGTGACACAAACAGTGTGACAGCATTATGTAAGAGATTGCAAAGCCATTTCTAACCCGCGTTTGATACTGCGTTAACAATCAGTGGGAAAAAAAACTCTGTTTAATATTTCAACATGTTTAAAAAAGTTAAATCTCTGCTGTCTTTTCAGCCCAAACAGTGCTGAGGGGGGATGATGTTTATATCGGCATACATTAGGCTTTCACACAGTCATCGCCACATATGAGCTGGCTTTCTGGCAAGATGGCCGACAGCAGCAGGGGAGGAAGGCATCCCAGCTTGCAACCATTTTTAAACGTATTTCATACTGTATTCACGTGGCGTTCATTTCCACCTTTAAGATTGCTGGGCTCTTTTCAACTGGTTATCAGTCTAAAGGCTTGAGTGCAGCCTGAGTTGAATGGCTGTGCAGAGCTTTAATGGGGGAGAGACCCCCGCACTACCCCCCCTAGGACAGCTTCTCTAGTCCTGTCTCTGAAGCAGTGCAATTCTAGATTAGGAGGCACTGTGCAACCATTACTCTCCTGCTGAATGACTGGGCAATGGTATGAAGTGGGAGGAGCTTCAGCATAGCTGAGACCACACAGGAGTGGTTCTATGGTCTGGTTAGCAGATTACTTCCCCTGTGGGTAAGGAGAGAGAAGGGAAGGAATTATGCCTCTGTGAGACATTATTATTATTATTATTACCATCGCATCTAGAAGCCAGAGTCACGGAGCAGGACCCCATTGTGCTGGGTGCTGTATAGACACAACAAAAAGACAGTCCCTGCCCAAAAGAGTTTACAATCTTAATTTCTTTGTTAGGACTCTCCTGGGGCAGTGCAGCTCTACACCACCCCTTAAATAGAGCAGATTGTGCTTTTACACAAGCTAGCTAAGTAAAGTGGGTTGCATTTTCTTTTAAGGATGCTCTGAGAATCTTAATTAAAGTTTTCCTTGTTTGTGCAACTTTGTCCCCTGCTAAGGACTGATTTTATGGTGGGGTTTTTATGCTTACATTTTAGTACTCGCCTCTAACCATACACAGGTTCCTTCTCCTCTAGTTCCCAGGCTTGCTACCATTTCTGAACAATGAAGCCGACTTTGGCAATGTCTTTCTGAAAGAGATATTCCAGCTCAGGCAGAAGTTACCTGCTCAGTTTCTCTGGCCTGTGTTATACCGGAAGTCAGACTAGAGGATCACAATGATCCCTTCTGGCAATGAAATCTATGAATCACATAAAAAAGTGTTCCAGAGAAGCTGTCAAATAAAGGGCTTCGCGCCTCCCCACCCCCCGCAATAACTGTTTGAAATGATTTTTCCTATTCTAATGGCCAAGGGGACATTCTCTCACTATTTTATCTTATATTTGGCATTCCCGTATATACAGAATGGTATATGACATTTTAAAGTGGCCTTATAAATGGCTTCCGATAGAGTATTTTCATATTAAACCATCACAGTAAGCTAACAGTATTATAGCAGTATTATGCAAAAGAGATTTTCCCCACCATTATTTACAACTATTAATCAACTGCAATATATCTTTCATAAATAAAGCAGATTGCAATACTGTCAAGAGACATGCTACTACCTCGTAATTCAAAGGTTCTTTCAGATCTGTTTAACTTGTTTATTTGTTTTTAAATAATTTGAACTTTGTTTTCCTGTAATAAATCTGGCAATGAAAGTAAGTAACTAAGGGCCAGATTCAGTTACCTTCACTTCATGTTGAGGTGTCAAAATTCGGCTCATTGAAGTCAACAGGATTACTCATGCAATCACGTACTTACGGTACCACATGCTGCCAGTGGAATTGCAATTCTGAATAGTTAAGAGTGCCCATGGAATACCATTCTGGGCATTTTCCTATCATTTTCTTATGGCAGCTCAACCCCATATTTTGAAAAAATGGTAGCCACCCTTTCTCCTTAGACCCTCATAATTAGCCAGAGTGCTTTGTTGTACAATTAAATCTGTTTCGACAATTTGGTCAGGGCTGCATCCGTTATGTATGTTTTCTCATGACAAGAAGCTATGAACAGTCAATTTTCCCTGTTGAAACTTTCATACATTTCTAATAGGTAGTTTATGCAGGTTTTGATGAGACACTAAATCATGCAGTAGTGAACAGTGGCCGAGATTGGTACAGTTTTGAAGTTGCTAGTAAAATAACCATGTTGGTTAGAGTATTATCAAAACCTGAAAATACGTAAATGAAGCTCTGGTGATAGACTAATACGGTTGCGGGGGGGGGGAAGATTGAGGGACCTAGCTTATTCCCATTGAAGGCAATAGGAAAACTCCCCTGGACTAGGGCTGGCTCCATTTTTGGATGCCTAGTTCGTGACACTTGAAAAATTCCAGATTTTCCCCAAAGTGCTGAGCACCCACATTTTGGAAATCAGGCTCTTTTAAGGCCTCTCACTTTGAGCACCTAAAATTGCTAGTCAGTTTTGAAAAATCTTGCTTAGCATCTCTGTGATATGTTCATTGACTTCAGCTGCCATTGACCTCAATGGAAGTGGAAGGGACCAAAGTAATGGGCTCTCGATCAGGCTTCAGAATCCTTGCTGTAGGTGCTCAGCTCTTCACAAGATGGAGCCTTGCCTGTGGGAGCATGTTGGACAGGGATGGCTATTGTGGTGAAGCCAAGCACAACTTCCCTGTAATAGCCAGCCAGGCTGAGGAACAGTCATACTGTCTGTTGGTTGAAGGGGCCAGGTATCAGATTAGTGTCTGGACTTTATCCACCACAGGGTATAGTCAGCCCCACCATATGGAGTACCTAAGGTATGTTATTTCTATCTGTCCCAGTCAGCATTTAGAAAAGTTCACAATAAGCCTGGCCTTTGAGTGCTTGAACAACCACGGTGACATGATATAGGTGGTCCTCCCAGCCATTACTATATATGACGATGACATCAATGTAGACAGCTGCGTACTGGTCATGGGAACAGCAATTGGTTCATCAGCGGCTGAAAGGTGGTAACTGCTCCGTGTAGGCCAAAGGGCATGGTCACAAATTGGTAGAGACCAAAGGGAGTGGGAAAGGCAATCTTCTCCTGGCATACCCTTGTCAGCGGGATTTGCCAATAACTCTTGGTCAGGTCCAACATGAAGATAGCAGAGAGACTGTGAAGGGCTAAGTATAAGTCATCCACCCAGGGTATTGCATAGGCATCAAATCATGATATCGTGTTGCCTTTTCTAAAATTTATACAAAACCTTGTTGATCAGTCAGACTTTGGCACCAGTACAATAGGGCTCCTTCACTCACTGTGTAAGTCATTGATGACTCCCAGGGTCAGTATAGCCTGGAGCTCCTCACAAGCCACCTCCCATACTCTCTCATATTTTCTGCCCAGTCATCATAGTGATGTGGTGGTGGGTTAGATGAATCCTCCCTGGGAGAGCAGAGAACACCACGAGGAAGGCCTGAGTCAGCCATATTATTTGGGCCTGTTGTCTCAGGGTAAGCTCTGACCCCATCATCATGGGAATCAGGTGCAGGGCTGTCGACACTTGAGGCCCCAGTTCTGGTTCCAAGGGGCAGAGGGCTATCAGAAAGCTCATCTGACCCTTCTAGTCCTTCAAGAGGTTGACTTGATAGATTTGCATCTCCTTCCATCTCCTGGGCTGTAGGATCTTGTAGTCTACTGGTCCTACCCTCCTGACCACCTCAAACAGGCCCTATCACTGGGTTAATAGCTTTGACTCAGAGGTCAAGAGCAGTAACACGCTGTCATCCAGTTCAAATGTTTGCAGCTGAGCCTCTTGGTTGTAGGTGCGTTCCTATGTCTGCTAGGCTTTCAGAAGATTTTCTTTAGTGAATCCCCATTGTGTTTTTAGTTGTTCTCCCAGCTGGAGCACAAACATCACTGAGCCCATGACTGTCAAGGTTCCTCCCCCACTCTGAACTCTAGGGTACAGATGTGGGGACCTGCATGAAAAACCTCCTAAGCTTATCTTTACCAACTTAGGTCAAAACTTCCCCAAGGTACAAAATATTCCACCCTTTGTCCTTGGATTGGCCGCTACCACCACCAAGCAAATACTGGTTACTGGGGAAGAGCTGTTTGGACATGTCTTTCCCCCCAAAATACTTCCCAAAACCTTGCACCCCCCCTTTCTGGACAAGGTTTGGTAAAAAGCCTCACCAATTTGCCTAGGTGATTACAGACCCAGACCCTTGGATCCTAAGAACAATGAACAATCCTCCCAACACTTGCACCCCCCCTTTCCTGGGAAATGTTGGATAAAAAGCCTCACCAATTTGCATAGGTGACCACAGACCCAAACCCTTGGATCTGAGAACAATGAAAAAGCATTCAGTTTTCTTACAAGAAGACTTTTAATAAAAATAGAAGTAAATAGGAATAAAGAAATCCCCCCTGTAAAATCAGGATGGTAGATACCTTACAGGGTAATTAGATTCAAAACATAGAGAACCCCTCTAGGCAAAACATTAAGTTACAAAAAAGATACACAGACAGAAATAGTTATTCTATTCAGCACAATTCTTTTCTCAGCCATTTAAAGAAATCATAATCTAACACGTACCTACCTAGATTACTTACTAAAAGTTCTAAGACTCCATTCCTGGTCTATCCCCGGCAAAGACAGAATATAGACAGACACACAGACCCTTTGTTTCTCTCCCTCCTCCCAGCTTTTGAAAGTATCTTGTCTCCTCATTGGTCATTTTGGTCAGGTGCCAGCGAGGTTACCTTTAGCTTCTTAACCCTTTACAGGTGAGAGGAGATTTCCTCTGGCCAGGAGGGATTTTAAAGGGGTTTACCCTTCCCTTTATATTTATGACAATGACCTAGGACTCTTTTTCTTCCCGGGCCTCCTGAAGGAGGCCCAAAATCCCCCTAGACTATTTACAGTACAGGAGCTCAAAAGAGGAGCACCCCGTGAAGGCTTGCATTTGAGACATGAGTCACAGAAATCACTTACTTCTTGGTGGACACCTGGCCAGAAGAACCTAAGGGCCACCTCTCCAGCATCTTTTCTCTCCCCAAGTGCCCATGACATGGCACCAAGTGGGCTAGGCACAGTAGCTTCCAACAAACTTTTTAAGTACCAGCAGTTGGCACCGTGTTTCCTGGGTTTGGGGGCAGTCTCTCGTCACTTGGTAAAGTCATTCATAGCAGAGCTCAAAGTGGGGCCACTGCTTTGCCCGTTGGGTTTCACCTCAAGGATGGCTACCTGCTCCCGAGCATGGCTCATGGTTCCTGAACAAAGTCTTTCCGGGCCCAGAGCTGCTCCTTAACCCTTTCCTCATCAGTGTGAGGTTTGTACACTCGGTCACAGGGTGCTGGAGTAATTTTTATAGTGGGGATGTGAAAGCCATTGAACAGAACTGTGAAGACTGTTCATGACCATGCGTTCGGTTGCTCTGGTTACTTGGCACCGGGGGTGTTATGGCACACTCAGCCCCCTTAGCTCTGGCATTCCTACTTTCCTTTGCAAAAGCCATATGGACTATATATTTGTATGTGGACAATATACTATTATTTGTGCTAGAGAAAGGACAGGACTCAGTCCCAATGAACATAAAGGAGATGCTTTAATGAGGCTGCTGGAAGCAGACTCTACAGTATTTACTGTCTACCTGGTGCCCCTGCTGACTAACAGAGCTCCTGCTGCCCATTGTCACCACAAAGAGTCTCCCCACAACCCAGCTTGGCATCCATGCAGTGAAAGGCGGATTGCGCTGGCCGTGCAGACCAAAGATTTAACACATCCGCACTTGCTGGAGTCATTTTTTTAGTGCACCTGAATCTATCGCAGAATTTCCACCCAAGGCTGTAGAATGCAGAGGCCTTACCTCAAGGTTTAAGGGCCAGTTTGTTGTGGCATACACAGGACCTGGGCTATTGGTATTTGTACAATGGGAGTGCCCCACAGCCCTAGTTAAGATCAGGGCTCCGTTATGCCGGGTGCTGTAAAAACATAAAGGGGAGGGGGACCCTCTGCAAAATTGCTTACAACCTAATGACCTATTCCCAGGGTGTCAAGGTTCCTTCCCCACTCTGAACTCTAGGGTACAGATGTGGGGACCTGCATGAAAACCTCCTAAGCTTACTTTTACCAGCTTAGGTTAAAACTTCCCCAAGGTACAAACTATTTTACCCTTGGACTTCCACTGCCACCACCAAACTTTATCTGGGTTCCTGAAAAAATGTAGTTTGGACATGTCTTTCCCCAAAAAATCCTCCCAACCCTTGCACCCCACTTCCTGGGGAAGGTTTGGTAAAAATCTTCACCAATTTGCATAGGTGACCACAGACCCAAACCCTTGGATCTTAGAACAATGAAAAAGCATTCAGTTTTCTTACAAGAAGACTTTTAATAGAAGTAAAGGAATCACCTCTGTAAAATCAGGATGGTAGATACCTTACAGGGTAATTAGAGTCAAACATAGAGAATCCCTCTAGGCAAAACCTTAAGTTACAAAAAAGACACACAGACAGGAATATTCATTCTATTCAGCACAGCTATTTTCTCAGCCATTTAAAGAAATCATAATCTAACACATACCTAGCTAGATTACTTACTAAGTTCTAAGACTCCATTCCTGTTCTGTCTCCGGCAAAAGCAACACACAGACAGACACACATACCCTTTGTTTTTCTCCCTCCTCCCAGCTTTTGAAAGTATCTTGTCTCCTCATTGGTCATTTTGGTCATGTGCCAGCGAGGTTACCTTTAGCTTCTTAACGCTTTACAGGTGAGAGGATTTTTTCCTCTGGCCAGGAGGGATTTTAAAGGGGTTTACCCTTCCCTTTATATTTATGACACAGGGGTTTCAAGGAAAGCAGAATATACTTTCTTGTTGTTAAAAGGAGAGCATTCCTGTAACAGCCTGACCTGCCCAGAGTGCTCCCTTGTGGCCTTCTCCAATAGTCTCCTGTGCTCAGGACCTGCCCCTCCTAGCAGATTCTCCTGAAGGCCTGTCCCTTGCAAGACAATAACATCCTTCAAACCCCAAATAATGTCCTCTGCCAACTTTAAAGCATACCCTTAAAGTGTCTTCCCTTTCTGAGCCTTCCCTTCAGTCTGCCTCACCAACAAAAACAGAGTGCAAATAATAAATACAGCCACTGCTGAGTTAGAGGTTTCAACTTCTCCTCTTCACTCCACCTCCCTGAGGACAGTGACTGGGAGAGCCACTTCCTTCAAGCCCTGCCCCTTCGCAGAGCCAGCTACAGGGCTAGTCCTGGCTCCTGCAACTATACCTCTTGTCCCCCTTTCCTTATGCACCCTCTCCTCCCAGGAGAAGACTTCCACCCATGCCTGGTCTTCTCCATTGACTGCCCTACACTCTTTCTTTTGAGTTCTTCCCTGAGCCTGACCACCCTCTCGCCCCTGGTGTGCTAGCTGAGGTTAATAGAGCCCTCCAGCTGCCTTTAAACTTTTCTGGGCCCCTGTGGGGTTCATACACCCCCACCACATTTCCCAAACTACAGCGTGCTCAAAGGATATCTGAATCTGGAGCCTTGGAAAATATATTCACCTTTTACGAATGCCCTATGAACAGCCACACAGTCTCCAAAGTAATTGTGTGCACACAACTAGAGGAACCGATCAGGGTGTTGCAAGAGCTACCAAATTCACTCAGAAATGGACATGGTTGTAGGCCAACAAGGCAGATGTTTTTGGGTTGGTGATGCAGTGAGTGGTAGGTGCATTAATTACAATGGGAATTAGGCACCTCAATACCTTTGAGGGTCTGGTTCGAAGTGTCTCTAGCTGAAAGCAAAAGCTAACTTGACGAAGTGCAGAGGCACACTGGAGTGAGTCCACACACAGAGCGCCTGCTGATGTCACTGAGAGCCCTGCCCTCTGACCTATCCCCTCCTTTTGCCAGTGCACTTTCTACTTCCAGCCTTGGGAGCCCAACAGGAAACATCAATCAGCACTCGCTACAAACTGAGTTTGACACCTTCGTTTTAGAGGATGCACTGAGAGAATCTATAATTATTCGTTCATTCATTTTTTCTCTTACTCTTAATCATTTGATTTCTGAGAATTGTTAGCTACATTTCCTGGCACAATAACTATAAATACTGCAAGATACGGGTATGGAGATAAAAATTCTATTTGAAGTTTTCATGACATTCGATATGAAATGATCCCCTGTTCTGTTTAGACTTGTATGCCACAGTAATTTTCAGAGGATAAGACTTCTGTATTTATATATTACTTCTCAGATCTATTGTCTTCTTCTAGCTTTGGGTGCCTCTTCCCAGCAGAAGCTCCCACCATGGGTTTTGACATGAGAGGCAGTGTGACCTAGTGGACAGAACACTGGACTGGAACACAGAAGACCTGGGGTCTATTCCTGACTGTCATTGGCCTGCTTGGACAAGCCACTTCCCTTCCCATGCCTCAGTTTCCCTATCCTGTAAAAGGGGTTAATGATACTGACCTCCTTTGTAAAGCACTTTGAGATCTATAGATGAAAAGCACCATATAAAAATGAGGGCAATTATCACTTTATACATTTAAAAACTGGAAGGATCAGGGAGTTGGTTCTGCCAAAAAGGGGAAGCACATTTGTCACCGACATGGTGAGGTGAGAGATTCTAAAGGTGTTAGTTATGCCAAGCATGTGACAGATCATAAGCTACTTGCACCTTTCATCTGCAGTCAAGGAGTGCACTCTCTGCTGTACGGGCAGCCTGGCCCAATGGGTAGGGAACTAGACTACAAGTCAGGAGACCTGCAGTCTATTCCTGGCTTGTCTATTAAGGAGCTGTTATGTGGCCTTGCGTAAGCCACAGCCTCTATTTCTCAGGCCTGTCTGTCTGTGTCTGTCTATATTTTAGGGTCTTCGGACCAGGGTTTCTCACTCTATGGCTGTATCGTGCCTGGCACACGGGGGTGTTCTTCAGGGTTGGGGCCCCTGGGTGCTACCGTAATCCTTATAATAAAATAGTCACAGGCTACAGTTCAACAGCTCTGAATTCCAAGCTTTCTGGGGGTTCAAGCCCATCACTTCCAGTTTCCGTCACGTACATGATAGCGAGAGCAACACAGGCTGCTAAAAGAATCCTGCACCAGAGATCCTGGATTAGCAGGACATGACAAAACACCAGAAAAGAGCCAGTCAGGCAGGTGCCATATCTAGGAAGAAAAAAGGCACATTACTATGGGGAACAATGATACAAAATTCATTTAATTTAAACTCCCACCTGGCTGTAAGTTACAAATGGACACAGCCACATGATGCTGCTTGTGAGATGGTAACATAACGACACCAATCCGCTCAGGCATGAGCCCAGCTGCAAGGACACACCGGGGTGTGAGGAGCTCCTTCAGTCCACTGCGTGGGCTACTCACATTGCCAGACCCTGTGCCTGGAGAAAGCAGCTGCCATCAGGTTGCATGTGGACATGGGGAGTAGGTGGAGCCTTGGGTGCACTGGCTGGCATGGAGGGCAAAGTAAGCTGAACAAGGAGAAGGGCTTGCCTTCCTCATGGATCAAGGGTCCAACTAGGACAGTGGTTCTCAACCTATTTACCATTATTTATGCATATGCAGCCCCCAGTGTGTTATGTGAGCTGCATCCAATGCTTCCAGGATGGCCCTGAGAATGTCACATGGACCACAGCTCTGTGCTGATTGGGCCGCAAGCAGCCCGCAGGCCACAGGTTGAGAACCACTGAACTAGGGACTGCCATATTTTGGTCCCTGCCTTATTTCTGGGGCAGCAGAGCTAGGCACTTTCTCTTACTTGGACTGCATTGCAATCTAGCCTATATGAGCCACTCCCATTCTTTTCCATAGCAACCTCATGCCAGCATACTTCCATCTGCCTATAGAGAAATCACTCTGCAGATCCGTGTGGCTAGTTAGTAAAAAATCAGAAAAGTAGCAATACCAAAAACAGCTATGGTGATAAAATATAGTAAAAAAGAGAACTCTCTCAAATAAGCAAGCAAAGGGATGACAACTTCAGGGGAAATAGAGAAATTGGATATATCTACAGTTCCTCAAACATCACCTCCGTGAGGCAGGAAGTGTCTATAACTGGGATTTTTCTTTACTCACTTTGTTAGAGCTTTTATTCCATTGTTGCCTAAGCTTAAAAGTTCATATTTACATTTTACATGGGGCTCAAGCTTTGTTTACAAAGCCGGCAGCCTCAATCCGAGCGCCGTGAAAGCTGGAGAGAAATGCGAGGCAGTTCGGAGCTGAATACTGAAACTACCGAACTCCAAGAGCTGGGGTCTGATCTAAAGGATAGCCTGCCAAAGTTGCTGGGGTTCAAATGCTCACTGAAAGAAGATGACCAGGAACCGTCAGGCTTAGCTTGCAAATGGATATTTACTGCTGTCTTCTCAGCAAGTTGATCCATCTCAAATGTGCTCTCTAGCTTAACTCGAGAAAAGAGATCTGCTCTGTCATTTTTAAACTAAAATAATGAAAACTTCTTCCTCCTTTGAAATCCTCATTAACATGCATTAGATCAATTTCCAACACAGTAGCAGTGCTGACATTTTTAGATTTTTGTGATTCCGAACGTCAAACTCAGACAGAAGCGAAAACCCCATTGAGATGATTGTTTGGAGAACATTCTTAAAGAAAACAGAAAAGAAAAACAAGAGAGAGAGTGAGACTGACTGGAATGTTGATAAAGCAACCAGATCTTTACAGGAGGAAGAGAGATTATGAAGGATGGAGAAAGGAAGGCTCTTTAAAACCATGCAGCCAGTTGCAGTTTCTCCCTGGTGAATTTCCGATGAGATAATCTCATTCTGCCTGAGTCAGGTAAACTAAAAGTGTGAAACTCTCAAGAGGCACAGAGGCTGGAAAATCAGAGACACATTTCTCACCCTAATGGTCTTATTTGCTGGACCTTTACATGCCCCTTTGTACTAAACGAGGAGTGTTGGGTCAGAGCAAGTATCGTTCGCCACAAATCACAACCATTCACCCTTGTTTTTAAGAGCACTGAATCAAGCCGATGCAAATTCCTTTTAACGTGTGTGGATGCTGGCACAAATCAGTCACCCGTGTAGCGGGCATTCCAAATACGGGTCTCACACAAAGAATAGAAACACGTCCATTACTGCCAAGTTTTTAGGTCATCAGTGTTGAAAACGAGCCTTTTCTAGTTAGTCATTAATAAAGAAAAAGAAATGGTAATGGAATCAACTGTGATTCCATGGCTGTTTAAAATATATTCCTGTCAAAGCATTATATTTTGATTCTCCCATCCAATTAAGCCGAGGCCAGGAATCTCACAGGGCATTCTGATGAAGGACATTGAATATGAACTTCATTTTAGGACACTGCAGATATGAATGAATATAAGAGTCCTGACATTTTAGGATTCAGCATGGTTTTGCCCAATCCTGACTTGAGCAAAATCTTGCTTGGAAGTTTTCACCTAGTCGGGACTGAATAAGGACTCTGAGACAGACTTTTAAACGTATCTAGGCCCCTGATTCCCAGATGGTTAGGCTCTTCTAAAAATCCCAGTAGGCACCTAGCTGCATCTTTGGGCATCTAAATCCCCTTAAAATCTGGCCCTTTAGGATCTAGCTGATTGAGTTGGTGAATATCAACGTGGACCAGTGATGACGGTAACACGGAGTTACACAAGCCAAGTCTCTAGGTTTTAAAGCAACACTGGAAGTGTTTTGCATTTTGCCATTGAGCTGTGGAATTGGAGGACACACATGCAGGACTAAAACATGATTCTGCCCAAGTTTGTTTGAAAAAAAAGCCAAATTATCAAACACATGTAGGTAAAAAAAAAATCATTGCAACAGTCTCCTTTTCCCCCCTCTCTCCTTACAGCAGCTATTGATAACATAAGAAGAAACAACAAGGCTTATAATCCTTCCCCTTCCCTCACTCATGTTATAGTGACACTCTGTTATTTAAGGTGTGGGACCTGCCAAGCTAGCTTCAAATGATTCTTTGTAATACTGACTGTCACGCGCTGAAGGGATCCATTGACTGGAAACCACAACTTGGTGAAATTTAGCTTTCTGTGCCATGAGAGCCTGTCTAGAATCATCTTTGTACAGGCCTGAAAAATAAAAGCAATAAAAAGTGGGATGGGAAGAAGGCAATTTTCAAGTCTTTGCGGCTTTCAGAAAATGCCAAATCCCCTGATTTACAGTTTTAACTTGGAGTTCTAGAAGCTCTCCCTTCAAATGCTAGGTAGCGTTATCCCAGTGGCATCATCCAGCTGTGCTCTATGGTAGAAACTGAGGCTATGGCTACACTGCAGAGATTGTAGTGCAGATGGTCTAAGCCGATGGGAGAGAGGTCTCCCATTCAGTTAATTATTCCAACCCCCACAAGCGGCAGTAGCTACAGTGGCGGGAGAAACTCTCCTGCCAACATAGCACTGTCCACACCGGCGCTTAGGTTTGTGTAACATGCATTGCTCAGTGGGGAGGCTTATTCAACCCTGAGCAACATAATTTATACCAATGTAAGCTGTAGTGCGTACATAGTCGCAGTAACGCAAGGTGCTCTTAGCTCGGTGAATACGACAGCTGGGAGAGCCTCGGTTTGCAAATCAGATTCTGTATCCGGGCACGTAAATACAAACGTAGACGCCTCATTTTATCCTCCTATTTTAGAAAACTGGGTTTGCCCACAACAAAATAGACCATGTGCAGGTTGTCTTTGGGACGGCCAAACACGAAGTAAAGCAGCACTATAGCTTGGTAACATTTAACCCCGAGAGACCTTTGTCTGCCTCTTCTCTGCTAGGTCAAAATTAAGAACTCACCCCCCAATGTTCTTTCTCCCCCTCCTTCACTGAATGAGCCCCATCTCTTACCCTCCTGCTTTCTCCATCTTCCTCACACTCATGTCCCCTCCTGTGTCCCTAATCCTCCCCTGCCTTCTCCCTGGCTGCCAGGCCATGTAATCCCCTCCACACACAGAGTCTTGCTTCACTCCTGTTCTGCTGCTCCACAAGTCCCATGCCAGCTCGCTAGGGCCTCCAGCCTCACTGCCTCCTCCCTTCCTGGTTGATGAGGTAAAGAAGAGGATTTTTGGTAGGGGTGAGGAAACCCACCCCACTGGTCTCACGTGAGGCAAGAATCCAGCCCCACTCCCTTCACAGCAGCTACTGGAGTTCCCAAACACCTTTAGGACCTGCCCAGTCTTCAAGATACGAAACCCCTGTGGCCATAAAGTCCCCTCCACTCCGAGGTGAACCTTGATGGTGCAACTTTCTCTGGCCAAGCAGCAGCAGGGTTATACCACCTCCCAGACACCATTCCACCTCCCATCCCTTGAACCTCAGGAAAGCCCTTTTGCTGGGGTTTTGTGAAGAAGTGTTCCTACGGAGTTTTATGGGTAAAGTAGTAGAGGACAGAGCAGGGGAGGTGTTGGTTTCTGCAACACCATAGATATCAGCCTGCACAGAATTCCTAATGGGAATTACTGCTGCAGGAAGCTGCCAGGCATCTGCCAGAGGTCTCAACCAATAGTAACACCTGTTGGTGTCATTTTTTTCTTGCCTTTTTACATAATAATACAGTATGAGCCACGGTGCCTTTGAATCGCAGGCACAACATGCAAATCCCAAGGAAAGAAGAAATATGAATGTACTGGAAATATGGGATGGGATTCTAGCAGACACCAGTCTATCTACCAGCATCCTCTGTAGTATGTACCAATATCCCAGATGAGCATTTTCCATGTTAAATTAGCATCATGAAGCATGGCCTCAGACATCAAAAGAAAAGTCTAGGCTGTGATTTCCAGAAGAAGTGCCCAGTGTTGGCCTAACTCTGCTCCCATTGAAGTCAACTAGCGACCAGATTTAGGCCAGTGCTGAGAGCTTTTGAAAAATTCAGCCTTATTCATGCCTACTCGAAACTTTCAGCTTCCTTCTCACTCGAACATTGTCATAAGCCATTACGTAGAGCTGATCAAAAATATGCCAAAAACATTTCATGAAAAAAACGGATACAATTTTGAAATTCTTCTACCCTTTCTCCAAGTAGGAATGAGGGTTAAGATGTTAACTTATCTTAAGGATTAACTACAGAATTGCCACCCTCAGATAATAAATTCACATTTTCGTTCATTACAGATATTTAAAAAAAAAAAGAAACATAAGGCAGGTGGTAGCCTCAGATTATCTTTGTGAAAGCTTTCTATTAAGTCTCTTTCTTTTCCTTGTAGTATCTGACACTAATGACAACTCAGTTCATTAAGGTTAATTGTAAGGGATTGGAGACAAGGATTAATTTATTGCTTAAGCATACACAGTAATTATTACTGATGTTAAGGAGGATATTTAATCATTAACATGCTTCCAGTGCATTATTGCTGGTGGCACTGACACGAAATTACCAGAATTGTATCTCAGGATTCATTAATATAATGGTTACCATTCTTTTTGTTGTTGTTTTATTCTGTATTGGGGGGGTTTCCTCTTTTTTTCCTCGAGAATATTTGGGAACCACAAATAAACACGCAAACCCAAAACACTCAGTGGCCTTTGGTTCAAGACTTCAAAATGCAAATGAGTAAAAAAATTGACGAGTCCAACGGAGTCTTAACAGGAGTACAAATTGGCCCAAGCGAACTGTTAGGAGTGCGAGTAACAATGCCTGTATTTTCACCTGAGATAATAGTGTGGGTTTTGCTTGCCTGTTTGATAGATATACGTTCTTACTAATATGTGTGAACAAGGGACAAAGACACTGTGTGTGATGCTTCTGGCTAGCCAGATGGGTTTGTTAGTATAATAGGAACATATAAGAGCAGTTAAAGTGTTTCTGGGCATGATGGGAGTATAGTATACAAGCGCACACTTGAAGACTGCCTCCACTCCTATCTCAAGGCAAGGTCAAAGAACCAGTCGGGGGTGGGGAGGGGGCAAGGGGAGATTGAGGGAAAGGTAAAACACTAAAAGGACAGATAAAGGCCTTCCCCTGACCGTGGCACAACCTCACTCCTTACCCCTCCCATGGGGTACAAAAGAGGTGGGACAAAGACCCCAGATCCATGGCCCCCCAAAATGGAACATGACCATAAACTGTAAGGGGTGGGACTGTGGGCATGCATTTCAGGTATAATTATGCCTAAGGAGCAGGGGGATGGGACACAGAGAAACAAGGCTCTGTGGCATCAGAGTTATGGACACGATTGCTGGAAACTAACCCAAATAACATCGCATTCCCAGCACCCCGGATTGCTGATAGAAGCATAGAATATCAGGGTTGGAAGGGACCTCAGGAGGTCATCTAGTCCAACCCCCTGCTCAGAGCAGGACCAATCCCCAACTAAATCATCCCAGCCAGGGCTTTGTCAAGCCTGACCTTAAAAACTTCTAAGGAAGGAGATTCCGCCACCTCCCTAGGTAACGCATTCCAGTGTTTCACTACCCTCCTAGTGAAAAAGTTTTTCCTAATATCCAACCTAAACCTCCCCCACTGCAACTTGATCTTCTACTTTCTGTCTGTGTGACAAGAACCAGGGGAGACGGTGAAGGGACAGCCCTCTACCATGAACCTGGGCAGAATTCTGAGTTTCTAGTGAAACCCAAAACCATACCAGCAGGTTTCACATGAGACTAGACACTGGTGCAGTTTTGCCAAGGGCTATGAGGGATGCGCCATCACTCCAAGTCTTTAAATCAAGATTGGATGCCTTTCTCCAGTTCAGCCACAAGACCTGGGCTTGGTGCTCCTGTGTTACTCAGGAGGTCAGATTAGATGATCAGAGTCACATCTTATCCTTTATGGATAAGAGTGCTTTATGAAACTTTAGGAACACTTTGCAAATGTTTGGTTACCGTGTAAAGATGTAACTTTCCGTTTGAGCAAACGGTGGATTAATACTTTGCCTACATAACCCACCTGACTTAGGCCATGTCACACTAAGTCATTCCCATTCTCTCCTCCTCTCCCCTTTGATGGCAGGGCTCACCTACTGTATCTGCCAGTGCTGATGGCTTTTCCCCTCCTTCTGCTTAACCCCTTCCAATTGCGTCTGAGCTCCTCTCTGGAGTACTGGCCCCATTCTACTTCCCTTCTTCACTTTCTGCCTTTTTAGACTTCTTTCTAGTAACACAGTCCTGTCTCTCCTCAAAAGCTTCCCCTTCAAAGTGAGGTAGGGCCGGAGAGAGTCACAGGGCCAATTTATTCTACTGGCAGGACACTTCAGGACAGTGCTTCCCATATTCAAGGGTTCATTCTGCTATCTGGGACTAGCTGATAAGGCTGTGACCACAACTGGTGAGTGTCTGGAAAAAGAGATTTGCCCAGTTAAAGGGGACCTTTGAAAAATCAAGACTGTAGCCGCAGACAGCAGTTAAAAACACACACAAAAACCAAACCAAACAAACCCACCTTTGTTTGGAAGCATCAATGACTCCGACGGTTACATGAGCAATACAGGAGTAGAATTGTGAGGTCATTTATTCCGCAGTTTGGGTCATCACTCAGGAATCTGAAATTCCTCTTCCATCAAGGATCTCTTCTTTCTCCTGCACTGTTCACATGCTTGTGCTATTTTGTATTATGGGACGGCTGCAGCTAGCCTATGGTGTAATCTAGAGACATATTCTCCTCCCACCAGCCCCAAGATCACTGGAATAGAAAGTAGCTTAGAGCCCCTGTTTTTCCCTGTCCCCCTTTCTTCTCCTCAGCTGCGGCAAGCGCAAACCCATGATAGCTGAGAATCTGGTTTGAAACATCAAAGGCATCCCAATCCTGCAAACACTTACACATGTGAGTAATTGTACACATAGGAGTAATCCTATTGACTCCAGTGAGTGTAGTTACGTGTACACCCTGACATGCTGATTAAGTGCTACCAATTTAAAAACAAACAAAGAACCAAACCCAAATGGTCACTATATCACCTAGAACTGATCTAACAAAAATAATGTGGCATATACACTTTTATTAAAGGCTGGAATGCAGCAACAGTGAAGTTGCTAAAGAGTATTTGCTACACGATGTAGTGCCATTGATTCTAATCTCACGCACACCTATGTAACTCTGTTGACTTCGCTGAGTTCCTCTTATTTACACTTGACAGAAGAATCAGGTTAGGTAGGGGTGGGTTGTTTTAACTCATCAACACTGATAAAAAATGGAATAGGTGTTTATCCAAGAAACACTAGAAAAACACCATAAATGTTTGCTTGCATCTAAGGTCTTGTCTGCGCAAAGTAGTAATGCAGACTAGAGGAGTGGGATTTCTAAAGCTTCCTAACACGCTGCTCATTAATTGGTCCATATAGATCCTGCTGGTGCATACTAAAGGTTCCCTAGTGTGCACTAACATAATGTGGTTTGAAACAGTCCTACATTAAAATGCACTAGGGAAATTACTCATTACAGTACTACTGCAGTGAGTAATGAATATAGTATATATTACTCATTATGGCATATGCAAAGAAAAAGCACCCCTCCCCCCAAAAATCTGATTTTGGGCCATCTATATACAACTCAAAAATTGCTAGAAATAACCCATAAAATGAAGATAATGAACTCCGAAAAACAGAAACCCTAATCATAAAGCCATTTATAGTCAATAATATGTCTCTTTCTTATAGTGAGCCTTTCCTGTATATGTCACAAAATGCTTTACAAAGGAGGTAGATGTCACAGTTGAGAGCAACTGCACCTCTGCTCCCCCTCTGTGGTCCTTTGAGGAGCCAGGAGCCTAGAGTGTGTATCCTCAGTCATCACCTCTCTTGGGCAGAGACCCACAGCTCTTTCCCTCCAGACCCTGAATTTTCCAGGGTGTACAGTTCATTGCTTGCACTGTGATATTCCCAGCAAACCAGATTGCCTAAAACAGGCCAGTGTCTGTGCTTTGCTGATTCTGTGAAGTCTAGGAACAACATAATTCCCAGCAGTTTATAAGCAAGCACATTTATTCTTAAAGGGAAAGATTAGAGCTAAAACATAAAAACAATACAAGTTCCTATACACTTGCTAAAAGCTTACCAGAGGTCACCCATCAGTCTTTCAGAGACTTAGTAAGCCAACTTTCTTCTAACCCTTCCCAGCAAGGATTTGAACCCCCCTTGGACAGAAGGTCCTATCCATTTGCTGGCCCTGATTCAGTTTATACTCAGGTAATTTATCCAGAAGTCTTGTCTGTTGCTCTCTAGATAATCCAGTATGAATTAGTATATGTGAACCTCTCCAGATGGTGGTAGCTCACTGTAAGTGATACAATCTGAGTGAGTTTGCCTAACCATCTTCCACTGTTCTTAGCTCTCGGATGGGCTGTGATCCCCACCCCCTGGCATTACAGACAATAACTGTTCCACAACGGTACATTAACTTGACACAGTGAGAGCTCCCCAAGTTATTGCAGGAAGTTGCCTTATCTGTCCTAGTTAGTATCTTTACCTCTGTTTTACAGATTAGGCATAGAGAGGGGAGATTACTAGTCTAGGTCATACAGAAGGTCATGGGACTGAGCCAGGACTGGAACTAGGTTTTCTGAGTGCATGCCCACTGCTGCTTTACCCATGAGGCTAGCAATAACTTTATGTCCACAATACCAAGGAGTAAGGTAAGTATTATTAGCCCCATTCTACAAATGAGAAAACTGAGGCACCAAGAAGATAAAACCTAGATCCTGAAAAGGTATTAAGATGCCTAACTCCCATTGAAGTTAATGGGAGTTAGGCATCTAAATACCCTGGAGGATCTTGATTTAAGGATCTTACCATAGTCACATAGGAGGTCTGTGGCAGAATTGGGACTAGAAATCAGACCTAGTCCTGTAGACCCTGACTCTCTAGGGGTATGGCTACACTGCCCTACAGTTTGGACTACAGGCGGTGAATAGCAGCACACACCAAAATGCCGTGCGGTAACTCCCCCTTGTGGATGCTGTGGGCACCAACTAAAAGGTTCCTAATTTGCATTAATGTAGTTGTGTTGGAAGAGGGCCACATTAGTGCAAACTAGGAACGTTTTAGTTCATGCCCGCAGCATCCACAAGGGGGAGTTAAAGAGCAGCATTTTTGGTTCGCTAGGCTAGTCATGCTCCCATAGTGAGAATTGTGGTGTCGTGTAGACATAACCTTACATGAGGCAAGAAAACTAGGGACTAGATTACTATTTGGAATGGCTGAAGTAAGAGAAGTGGCCAAAACATCATTAATCTTAGTCTCAGTTAGTTCCTCAATGCTGTGCATATGTATGCATATGCATAGTGTTTCCCTGCACATCTGGAAACTTGTATAAGAATTGACATCAAGCCTACTTCTCTGCCAGTGTCTTTGGCTGGTATGTCATTTTCTTTGTTCCAGTGGAAATTAAGCATTTTATTGTTTAGTGTCATTAATAATGAGGTCAACCAGCATCAACAGTGTTACTCTGGGAGCAAAGAAAACTAATTGCTGATAAAATGGCATGTTGGGAAAAACAAAAAACAAACAACACTAATTCTTCTGTCTTTGAAAGCTCCGTTTTACAGGAATGTAAACAAATAGATAAAATAATAGGAAGAAGATGGCTAGAAAATGTTTCAAACTGTTAGACGAAATCAATGCTCCGGAAATCACACTTCTTATAATTGTAACAAAAACATCCCCAGTGAGAAACTTGCAAGCACAAGAGAGCTGGTGGAATTGAAGCTAGAGCACAACATGACATATCTGAGCCTATGCAGCACCCATACTCACCTCTACACAACACTACGTTCAACAGCACAGTAGAGAAAATATGGTTCCTGGTCCCTATTGGTGTTTTCTACTGCGGAAGGACTCTATGAAAGTCATAGAATCATAGACTTTAAGGTCAGCAGGGACCATTATGATCGTCTAGTCTGACGTCCTGCACAACGCAGGCCACAGAATCTCACCCACCCACTCCTGTAACAAACCCCTAACCTATGTCTGAGCTATTGAAGTCCTCAAATCGTGGTTTCAAGACTTCCAGGTGCAGAGAATCCTCCAGCAAGTGACCCGTGCCCCACGCTGCAGAGGAAGGTGAAAGTTTCTCTCCGCTTTGCGAGGACATTCATCATAGAATACCAGGGTTGGAAGGGACCTCAGGAGGTCATCTAGTCCAACCCCCTGCTCAGTGAAGGACCAATCCCCAATATTTGCCCCAGATCCCTAACGGCCCCTCAAGGATTGAACTCACAACCCTGGGTTTAGCAGGTTAATGCTCAAATCACTGAGCTATCCCTCCCCCTGAGCTCCCCCATCAGCTATTAGCAATGTGTGATGCAGTGATGACAAGTCCTGCTCCTCAGTGGGTGTAAATCAGCACAGCTCCACTGACTTTGGTGGGATTAGGGTGGTTTACACCTGCTGAGAAGCTGGTCTGACATTTTCAAGGGAGTCCTTTCAAAAACAGGGACAACTGGTATGGCAGCACCTACCCGTTCACCTCCTGGAATCTTCCCCTGCACTAGCCCCTAAACCCCTCATGCTATTGTGCATGCTGCTGCCGTCATTCTAGCTTGTGTCACAAGCCGCAGGCAACTCCAGGAAGTCTGATATAGTTTAATGCAGCCAGCTACACCAGAGCCTGAGTCTGCCTACCACAGTGCAGAACAGGGACGATGCAAAGTTGTCTTAAAGCTACATCTGTACCCTCACCTCCTGCACGCACAGCATAAAATCTCTCTCTCCTTTACCAACATAGGGAGGGAAATAGGATACAATTGTTATAATCTATCATACAGTAGGGTTTTTTAGCAGAGGTACTGGGGGATGACAACTCCTCTGCCTGCTTCTCAGGTGCATATTGCCAATAAATGTGTTGAACTGTAGGAAGTTCATAGATTTCAAGGCCAGAACAGATGACTGTGGTAATCTAAACTGACCTCCTGAATAACACAGGCCACAGAATTCCACCTAGTTATTATGGACTCGATGCAGGAATATCTGTTTGAGCTACAGCATAGTTTTTGAAAGACACCCAGTTTTGATTTCAAGACTCCAAGTGGCGGCGCATCCACACTGTCCCTAGATAAATTGTTCAAATGGTTAATTACATCTCACTGTAAAAATGGTGCCATATGCTCAGTCAGAATTTGTCTATCTTGTTATACCTTCACCTGCTGAGCTAGAAAGTCCCCTGACTTCAGAAATGTCTGCCCCAGGGCAAGCGCTTGCAGAAAGCTGCATCACTTTAATTGACAAAGCAGCCCGCAGTGCGAGTGACGTCACAGCAGGGGCCAACATGACCTCACGCCTGGAATTACACTCCAGCGCCTCTTTCCGGGACTGCACGAACAGAAATGTCTAAAGGAGGCAACACACTTTGCCGGTGGAAGGGGGGAAAGTGCAAATGCTTTACCAGACACTTTCAAACAAGAACATTCCGCACAGGCCGCTTAACTTCGCAGTGGCGCCCAATTCTAATTATTTTCCCAGGTCAATATTTATAGAGAGACTAAAGTTTGCCCATAAAATGTGCAGGGTTTTTTTATCAATGTACATACTCTGCTATTAAATGTTCTCCTTGTCCCTCGCTTAAGAATAAAGGAGATAGCATCATCCAATCAAAGGAAGCAGCAAGAGCAGTCCCAGGGGAGAATAATATTTATTGTAAATTTCCAGAGGGAATTAACCAATTTTCTGCATTATGATAGAATCAGCATATTGTAGATTGAACCTGTAGATAACGTCAAAGCAGAAGGGGGGCGTTCAGTTTTGTGTGCCGGCTGAATCCTAAATACACAAGGCGGCTGCTCTTCTGTTTGCTCTGCGGTTTTCTCATCAGTGCGCACGCTACTGGGCCTTGTTGCCACAGCTGCAGTGAGCATGTCAAGCCAGCAGCTGGCACAAGCACAGATGTCACTTTGGAGCTTGTGTGCTTTAAAACGGTAGGAAAACTGCCCCTCCTCCTCAATGCACTTGTGATGGAGAAAGTACAGGGAGCAAGCGAGACAAATGGCAATCAAGAATGTACCATTTTACAAGTATGGGAACTTCCCATGCTGCTTAACCTGGGGTGGGGGGGGGGTTGGAAACAAGTTTCACATATTTCTACTGATTCATGATCTAATAGGTAAACTGATGGTTTTACGTGGAGGGGGTGTTGGCATGGGCTTACCATATAAAGGCAGTACAAGAGAATTCTTAACAAAAGCAAGAGAGGGAGTTCATCATCTTTGGAACCTGCATTCCAACTTTTAGACCACGATATAATTTTTAACAGGCCACCTACAATATTCCTGATAGTTACTTAGATTTTCATAGCACCCACATAGAGGCCCATGATGAAAAAAAAGGTGAAACTGGCCAAATGAAAGTTAAAGGGGAGGTTTAACTCTGTTTCCCTGATACTGATTCAACCCTGGGTTTTAGTGTGAGCAAGGTTTTGGCTTTTGTTTTTTGTTTCTAAGCAGGAATAGAACACACTGAGTAGAATGGCAGGGTGGTCTAGTGGTTAAGGTACTAGCCTACCACTCACGAAGCTTGTGTTAAATTTCCTGTGGCAGAGACTTCCTATATAATGCTGAGCAAGTCAGTTTGGCCTGGATCCTCAAAAGGAATTTAGATGCCTCACTCTGACTGAATTCAAACAAGAGTTAGGGACCTAAATATCCGAGGAACTGGCTCTTAGTCTCTCTATCACTGCTCCCAATCTGCCTAATGGGGGTACCAGAACTTCCCAAGCTCGCAGGGGTACTGTCAGAATGGCCCAGGGTGTGAAAATGACTGTGAGGTGCTCGGATACCATGGTGCTGTGGTACATAGATAAAGTTGACTGTTTTTCAACCAAGGCCATTGCTGAGTTGCTGACAAGAGAAGTGTTGAAAAGGCCTCATCACTTCAGCGCGATGCAGTGTCTGTGGGAAAGCGGACGAGATCCACCTTTTGAAAAGGTAGCGCTGTGAAGAGAGAAAGATTCCTAGTAGCAAACCGAGACCAAGCGAAACAGAAAGCGGAGCGCTCTGTCAGAGAGAAAGCAAAGCCCTGACTCTGTCAGAGAGAAAGATGAGAAGGAAAGCAGATGGGAAATAAGATGGGGGTGAGGCTGACAGTAACAAGTGTAAGTGCAGCACAGCGAAACCTGGCAACAGAAAGCTATGGCATAAATTTCAGGTGGGAAGTAAAAAGACTCTGAGATTTTAGGTAGTGAAAGCCAAGAACTGGCAACTCGGTTTCAGTGCGTGGCAGAATTACCCCCTACACTAGCTAAAGGCATCTCTACACCTCTGAGGTTAATTGAGGAGGGTGTCTGCCCATTTTTGCTGAGTTGAGATGAATTCAGACAACCCCACACCCTTGAACTCCGGACCGATCACCTGGCCAGAATAATGATTAAGGGACTCACTCCTACAGGCAGAACGCCTGCCTCAGGGCGGTCGATATGCCCGTTCTACCTGAACCTTCAGATAAGCCCCTGGATAGAATATAGTCTAGAGCAACACAGATGGATTTTCAAACCTGCTCTGCACCCAGCAACTCTGGTTGTTCTCAGTGAGGAAGTCCTTCCCCATTGTTCCCAATGACAGCTGCTAACAGCACTTTTGAAAACCTGCCCAGGATCTGAAAGCCCTGCAGGCTGTAGGATCAAAGACAACATCCATGGGTAAAGCCAGGCATTGAGAAAAGGAGGGTTGCTCCAGTGTGAGCTGTTTAAGCAACTTTAAGAGTTACCATGTCTCTTGAACGAAGCACCTTGGCTCTTTAAGTATGTAACCTAACCTGCCTTTTGGTTTATTTTAGTGGGTAGTAATACCTAGATCTTATACAGCACTTCTCATCGGGAGATGATCTCATTGTGCTTCCCCAAGAGGTCATCATCATCCTTTTACAAAAAGGAAAACTGAGGAACAGAGGTGAAATGACTTGCCCAAGATCACTCAGCAGGCTAGTGGCAGAAGCAAGCTTAGAACCTAAGACTTACGATTCACAGTCAGTACTCAAGCCAACAGACAACACTGCCTCCTTTAAAAATAAGTTATATACTTTAATAATAAAAGTACAATTTAATTCACTACCTCTGTGCAGTCCTGATTACCTAGAATGCTAATTAATGTGGGCTTCTTCTGCAGAAGAAGCAGCTTTCTCAGAAAGATTTGCAGAGTTACTAAAACTTTGCTTAACTTGGTTTCCCAGCGACCAGGAACCCCCTCACTCAGTTCTTTACAAACGATTGTGTTTTGTGATATTACTCTGTCTGCTCCTGAAGTGCAGCCACCTCTGGGCTGGAGCACCGCAACTCTAACAGAGCTCCTCCACTCCAGACCATCATTTAGGGGTCTGATCAAAGGAGCCCTCCACAACTGCAAGAGAAAAGCTGGGTCCTCACCCCTCCCCCAGAATCTCCAAAGGTTTTCAGAAACAGATCTTGAGACACCTGTTGGATTATTGCTGGCTCCCTTCCCTCCACCTCTGCTGAGCTACTGGGAAAAGGGTCTAGTGAGCCATTACGTTGTTCATCCACCAGTCAGTGGAGTTCCATGATACCAAGAATTCAAGAAAGGGAAACAATGTCTTGAGGGCAGCAATATGGGGGAGGGATAGCTCAGTGGTTTGAGCATTGGCCTGCTAAACCCAGGGTTGTGAATTCAATCCTTGAGGGGGCCATTTAGAGTTCTGGGGCAAAAATTGGGGATTGGTCCTGGTTTGAGCAGGGGGTTGGACTAGATGACCTCCTGAGGTCCCTTCCAACCCTGATATTCTATGATACTGTATCGAGAGTCAGAGCTTACATGTGAGCAGGAGCAACCGGCCAAAGCTGCAGAGAGAGAGAGAGAGAGAGGGAGGGAGGGAAGGTCAGGCAGCAGGCAGGTTGGGAGCTGGGGTGAGAAGCAGCCTGCCGCTGGCAGGGGCCAGCAGTAGCCGCTACAGAAGGATAACAATACTGGGCAAGGGACTGCAGGCAGTGTGGTGTGGATGGGTTACAATGAGTCACAGTTACCCTCATGTCCTGTGCTGGGCTGCCCGTAGGGTCTGGGTTAGGAACTCTTGTCGGTCTTCCATTGTAACTTGAGTACAAGGACTTCAAACGTATTTCACCTGTTATTTCTGACAGCCCTAGTAAGCCATTACTCAGTGAGCATATTTATGGGAATGCATGAAGGCTGGAGCTCAGTGCTTAGAGCATGGCAGCACCTGCTTTGAGGCTCATGGTACTTGGAGTATGCTACCAGATGTAGGCCTTGCTGGAGCCCAAGGCATAACAAACAGTATGAACCAAAGCCTGTGAACCAGAGTAGGCCTGGCCTTTGCAAAATAGCAGGACACCAGGTATTAGCCAACCAAGTAAGCACATTCCTGACCTGAGGGGATGGTACAGGAACACTGAGAGTTCTCAACTAATGACAGAAATGCATTCCTAGGAGATGGTACAGGGACCCACCGACCCCTCATATGATAAGGAGAGGGTGACAGGAAAATGGATGAGGATGTTTTGTTTGAACTAGCAGGTATAAGGGTAGTAACCATGGAGCTGGGGCACCAGGACCATCCTTTGTTGACAATGAACCTGGCCGAGCACCTTCACCACCGAACCGAGCCTGTGGCCTTTCTTTATGAGCAACGTTGAGATCTGCCGAGTCAGCCAGCTGCTATGGGACAGCTAATCCAGGAGCTCTGAGAACTGCACCAAACCACCACTCTGCAGCACTGCCACCACCCGACACCGAAGACAAGCGTCCCACAGCGCTCATAGCCACAGCCTGTCGATCTGAGCTACACAGAAGACCTTCCGTACAGATGTGGTGGTAGTTAAAAAGGAAAGCAGCTGACTAGCAGAAACAACTTCCTCGGGGTCAGATGTATCAGTCTATAGAAAGAAAAAACTGCAAGGCAAGCGGTGAAACTCAATGGCTCAGGACATTCAAAAGTGTGACTGGACCAAGCACTAAGAGAGAAGGCACAAGGAACAAGCATGCACTGGCATGAAGCTATTGCAGTGAGTGACCTCCATCGCTAACCTCTGTTATTCTATTCTTGGAGTTTCTCGCAATAAGGCCTCTGTTTCCCCTTCCCCTCTTTATCTATCCTGTCTATTATACCTTATGCTCTTTGGGGAGTGACTGTCCCTTCCTCGGTGTGTGTACAATGTGCTCCGATCTCTGTTGGGATTTCTAGCCATTACTGTAAGAGATAATAGATAGATTGTGCTTGGCACTGCTAAATATCAGCTACTTACATTATTGATTTTGGCCTCTTTCCACACAGGTGGAAATACAGTCTGAACTATAATGTACAGTACATGTGTTCCCCGGTATTTTAAGAATGCAAATAGGCTCAATATTGGCTTAATAAACTCAGGGCTTTTTTAATTGCCCACTTAGTCGTATTGCAATTATCTACCAAAAAAGAGTGCCAAACTGGTAAACACTGTACAATAATAAACCCCAATCTAAAAAGACTGAACAGAATTATTTCAAGAATCCAGTATCTAAAAAGCAGGATTCCTTTGTGAATGAGAATGCCAATCCTTTTCTACATTTATTTTGCCAAGAACTCAATATCAGCCCATACAAATGAACTATAATTATTCCTGTAACCCTCAAAGAGCTCAAGTGTCAGAGTTTGGTTGAAAGTCCACAATGCATGCAACTGAGGTGTTTTCTAACTTGACATCTCTCTATTTGCTAAAGGTGTTTTTTAATTGGAAATTTCTCCAATACGGGAGAGAGGTTTTAATCAGGCATCAATCTCCAACTTGGGCTGGGTGGGGGAAGAAAAATGGAGCGGGGGAAGGAAAGGATTGTGAAACTAAATACTCCTACTTGAAAAATTCATTAAGTCAGGTCATTCACAGAGAGTTAGGGTAAGAGATTTATACTTTAAAAACTATTTTTAATTATGGAATACCTCTTCTGAACATCTCACTTTTTGTTATCAGCTAGCAAAATAATGTACGACATACAGTGTGCACATTATTCTCATAATAAGATAAAAGGCCAGGAGTTATGATTTTAATGACATTAAGATTTACAACCCTCATAACTAGGTCTGTAAAAATATAGATCTATGCTATGTTCTAGACCATCCTGCTTTCCATGGTGATAGCCGACATGTCAGCGGAAGGAAAGACAACCTTCCATTGTACCTAGCTGGTTTGAAAAATTTGTTAAGGGTGGGATTTTGCAGAGTGGTCAGTGTAGGCCTAATTCTTCTGCCAGTAAAGTCAGTGGTATAACTCCCAGGGACTTCAGTGGGAGCAGAGGTAGGCCAATGTTGAGCTCTTTTGAATACCCCACCCTTGATGCATGCAGCTCTCCAAACCAGGATGTAGCGTTAATTATCTGCATTTATCTATACCCTTTCTTCAGTGACCCAGCTGGAGATGACTTTTTAATGGCAGATTATTTAGATGCAACTGGCTCAGCCTTCAGCACATCTTAGAAATGGTGGCTCTTTACTGAGATTGAGTTATAATACAAAGACGACAATTGACAAATACACCTTTCCCCAATGCCGTGTCCCAACGGGATCTCTGTGTCCATACAGGCAGGAGCAGGGAGCATGGAGTGACACATGGTTGCTTCACAGGTAAGGGTTTTATTAGTCATAACCCTGAAGTGATATAGGAGAGACAGCGTGACTTCTGGGATGTGCAAGACCTATAACATTAATCTTTCAATGTCCTGACAGAACATCTCCCTTCTGATAACGAAGGAGCATTTATTAATACTGAAGAGGCCAGGCTATAACCTTAGGGCTTATCTATACAAGCATTCAGTCTTGCAGCAAGCTGCAGTGTGACTCAACTCTGCATTAAGATGCTGCAAACAAACTGTTCCTCTGGATTCTGATGACGTGATTGATACAGGACTAGATCAAAGTTCATTAACTAACTAACCAACCAACCACATCAGCTGGGCCCACAGAGACAATTAGTCCACAGCAGGCTAATGCAGGGTAGATTCGTACCCCAGCTTGCTGCAAACTGAATGTTTGCATAGACAAGCCCTTAGGCTACCTGAACCTCTGAGCCTGCAGTGTTGACAACTCTCATAATTTTATCCCAAGTCTTGTGATATTTGGTATTTTTCTTAAAGCCCCAGCTTCTGGAGTCATGTTATTACATAAGAACCTCTTAAAATATATGGAGGAATGGGGCAATTCATGCCTCTTTAGTGGCTGTTGTTTCAAACTGCCATGCATTGGATAAATTCTTGATTTTGGTTTCATATCCAGAAGGGCTAGAAAATTAAATCTGTATAAAGGAAAGTTTAAATTCTGGGGAAAAACCACCTGCATACCAAAAAAAAGAGAGAGAGAGAGAGATCACAAACCTCCTTGCATCTCCTGGCCTGGCGATCTGGGGAAGAGAGCTGCTACTTTCAAAAAACCAAATTGCTGCCATAGATTTTTCTGATTTGTCTAGAGAAACTAGATTTGATTTTTTTTCTCATGCAAGATAAGATTTATGGTAGTGACCTGAAGCCAAAGAGCAACAAGCATTACCACTATCATCTACACAGGCCCAAAGCCCACGAGGAATCTGTAGCATTACCTGGAAATGGCAGGCTGACCCAGGAGAACATGGTGGGGTAATACTGAGCAAGACCCAAGAGCTCGTGATGTCAATTACCATCAATAGGGAAAGCATGCTGTGGACAGAAAGTGGTGGAGACAAATAGTCAGAGGGGCAAGAAGCAACCTGGGCCGTAGAGCCAGGGAGTAGCTGTAAGAGTAATAATGCCACACACCGGGGCTTCTTTCTTTTTCATGCCTTAATGCAGAGCTAGTAACCCTAACATCACATGTAATGTAGGCTGGAACTTGGAGGTCAGGACAGGAGATTGAACTTGTGATATCAGGGCCAGCCCACAACATTTTGGCACCTGAGGTGGAGAGCTCAAATGATGCCCCCATGCCCCCTTGCTTGGGCCAGAACTTTGAAACTCTGGGTCCTAGTGGCGCCCCCACACAGTCTGGTACCTTAGGCGACCGCCTCAGTTCGCCTCATAGTAAGGCCAGAAACAAAAAGCCAGAGAGGGGACTAGCGCTGGGAGAGGGGACATGATGAGAGTGATGGGAAAGGAAGGTGACTTTCATAGCAGTGCTCTGGATACACCGTGCCGGGGATCAGCCAGCTACAGAGGTGCCTGAGAAGCAGCTTTAGCATAGTCAAGCTACCAATTTATCGCTCAGGGTTTGAGCATAGGAACATCTAGATCTGGATGCTTTTACCAAGGATGAAAAGTGACAGTTTCATGGATAGACTCCTGGCCACAGAACTGGCGCTCTGTGTCTCTGTGTTCTCCTCCTGCTTCTGCTGCATGACCTTGGGCAAGTCACTTTCCCACTCTGTGTTTTTGTTTCCCTTTCCACTTTTTGTCTCTTTAGATTGTGAGCTCTTTGGGGCAGGAACTCTTATCTAGCACATAGGTCAGTGTTCTCCTCAGCTAGAACATTGGGTCTTTGGATTGGTTCCGATTGACTCTCCCTTAAAAGAAAACCCATAGATTTAAGTTGCAATCCTGGGATAAAGTTTTCAAACCAGCTAAGTGACTTGGGCTGCTAACTCTGTGTAACAGTAGGAACTCACCACCAGGACAGCCCCTTACTCTAGGATGCAGTGCTGCGTGGATTTTTCCACACCACTGTTCCCTTTTCGTCAGCCAATCTGAGCCTGCAGCTGTCTGCGTCTTCTGGGGCCCAGGCCTCTGGCCAGGCTCAATCTCCTTCGGGGGAAACAAAAGTCTGACCAAAAAAAGCCAGATAAACCTCTCAACAAATGGTTTTCCTTGGACATTGACATTCTTTGCTCTGTGCCCCACTCCCAGGCCCTGCAAGCTCTTCTTTGCTTCCCAGGGCTTTTCCCTTGGAACCCTTCTTCCTAGCAGGTTCCCTGTACATTCCCTCCTTGGGGACTCCAGCAGCTTCTCCCAGGAACCTCCCTGCTACTTACAGGCCCCATCTCAGGGCCTCCCACAGGAGCCTAACCTGTTCCTCTGGGTTCCTTCTACAGCCTCTGTCACAGCTTCCTCCTCCTAACTGCATTCTTTCAAGCCTTTTGATGAGGTCCAAGTGTTTGCCATACTAACACCTGACCCCATTAGCCTCCCCTCCCCAGGCTGAGAGGCAGCTAATTATGGCACAGCCAGGGGTAATTGAACAAGGTTGGCTCAAATCCTTCTGGCCCTTAAAGTAACAGTACTATGGCCAGATTTGGAACCGTATGTAGGTGCCTAGTTCTAAAGAAGGTACCTAAATATCTTTCAAAATCTGGCTCTAAGTGCCCTAGTCCCTTTTGAAAATAGGACTTGGGCTCCAAAGTCATGTCAGTGCTTCTGAAAATTTTACCAGTAAAACACTAGTACCAGAGGTTCACAATGCCTTAAACTTAATTATGATCTCCCCTCTTTATTTCTAGAACTTCTATGGGTGGGATTTTCAAAAGTGCCTACGTGATTTAAGAACACAGTCACGCTGACTTTCAGTAGCACTTGTGGTCTTAAATAATTTAGGTCCCTCTGAAAATCCCATCCTAGATGGACAAAACCAGTATCAGCAATTTTATATCGTAAATTGCCTTTTCAAAAAGTATGCCAATAACTGGCTTTTATGGACAAGGCACTATGGACAAGGCACTATGAGCACTCCAGTGCTGAAGGACTGGTACAAACATTCCCACTCAATCTGTTCAACTCATCTTTGCATAAAAGTTGGTATGAGCCAAGTAACCAATGCCAGGAAATCATAAATGTTTGTGAACAAAGATAAACAGATACCCAGGGGCTGAAGTTAATCCTGGCAAGATTTGACACATTGACACAGCAGTGAGCTGAAAACATTTTCATGCTATTTATCTATTTTTCCCCCATTTGAAATGCTGCTGCAGCTCTGTTTGAAGATGAGCTTAATTTATTTAGATTTCTTCACCTGTGATACAGACTCACAGACAGTTCCCCACTTGGGATAATGAGCAAATGTAATAATTCAGCATGGAGTAAATTGTAAATATTGCCTGATTCTCAGGGCAACAACTATGGAATAGCATCAAAAGGATGGAAAAAGTTAACACATGTGTGTGAAAGTAAGCCAATGTAGTATTCAGTTACATATTATTTGATTCACCGATTCCCCCTAGCAACTGCTGAGATGAACATTTCCCTTTGATGCACTTACACATCTGTTTAGGACACAAGAATTAAAGTGTCTGGCTGCAGTTTATTGGGGGGATATTTACTGTTTTGTACAGGAGAGAGAAAAATTCCAGAAGAGCCAAACTGGCTCAATCACCTCGGTTCCAATTTCAGAAGTCAGGCCTTGTCTACACCGCAAACGTTGGTTGACACAAGATACATCATCATAAAGCCACCGCAGTTAGTATATAGTTAGTTATTTCGCTTATGTTTGTGCACAGTTGGCTGCTTGCATTAACGCTTTGTGTACTCACTGGGAGTGCTTGTGTTGATGCAAAGCATGGTGCACCAGGGGTTCAATGGGACTTAAGTTCCTAAGCAATTAATGCCCAGATCCTCAGAGGTGTTTAGGAGCCTAACTCCCACTGATTTCAACGGAGTTAGGTGCCAAAATCTTTGCAGCTATGGACCTAAGGTATTTTTCAAAATAGGACGTAGGCACCTAACTCACTTAGGTGCTTGAAAATTATACCTGAGGTCACTAAATTCTTTAAGGTGTCCACTGCTAAAAAGGGCACTATCAGAAATCGGAATGGTGGTTGTGGCTGAGTAAAAGACTCCATCAGGCTGAGGTGTGTTATATAGACTCTGACTCCCCTCCCTTTCTTTGTGCTGAGGTGGTACTCCAACAGCTGGTTCTGCACTGGGACATATCTCTGAAGCACAAGCCATGGGACAGGAGTAGGTATGAATGCACAATCAGTGTGTGCATCTTTCCATATTGTCACATATCATGGATCAGGTTGGGAAACGTCATGATAGAGTGATGCCCACGTGAACCAAGATTCTCCCTTATTTTTTCCTGCTAAATTGGGTTACCTGTCTCTTACTGATGAGGCTTAGCTAAGAACTCTCCCCATGACACATACCCATAAGACATGTCACTCGCACTTGCTCCTAGCAGAGGATGAATCATGGCTATGCCATGTGTCACTCATTACTTTTACTCTGTCTAGAGTTTGAAGGAAGAACCACTAAGTCACCCAGTTCCAGCTCCCTGGTTTAGTTGCTGTGTGATAGTTATTACACAGTGAAGCATCCTGGGAGGGGGGATTGTGTGTGTAAAATCTCTCTTTTTATAGACTGCATAAGGGAGGTACAGATGCAAAGGAGAAGAACAAAGGCTCTATCAATAAACATGAGATATAAAATGATATTTTTCAATTTTATTCATAGAACATAGATTTTTGTGCCTCCTTTTGGGAGCAGTAAATGAGACAAACATTAAGACTGCACAAAACGTAAAGCAGCAGTTGGTACCTTCTGGCAGGTAATGTGGGAAATGTAATGCGGTACAAGCCTCCTGTCAGAGTGAGACCGAGCACGTAGAATTGGTAGGGTGGACGTGATTCTGATTTCACACTGGTGTAACTCCATGGTCTCCAGTTCTACCACCAATATGCACCAGCATATGATCAAATCAGATCGCACAGGCCTAAGGCTTACACTTTGCCCACCTCCTCAGGGTGCTCAATTGTCCCTCCCCTCCTTCAGTCACATTTCCCCTCTTCCCATTCAACACAAAGAGTGTAGGGATTTCACATAAGACTGAGGGAAGAGGCCTCAGCTCTGCATTGTTGGGAGTTAGCTCATGGAAGTGGCATCAGCAAAAAGACCAACCAGCCAGTCAGAATACTGGTTTAGACCAGAGGTTCTCAAACTGCGGGGAGCACCCCCCTGGGGGAGCATGGAACGTATTCGCGGGGGAGGAGGATGAGAAGATTTAGGGGAAAAACAACCCACCACCCCCGCCCCTCCCTTGCTGCACACATTCAGACCTGGGCATCTGGAGAGTTGCCAGCAGCAGCAGAGAAGTAAGGGTGGCACGGTGTGGGGTATTGCCACCCTTACTTCTGCACTCCTGCTGGCCCCGCTGCTCCTTTCTATGCTAGGTGCTCAGCCAGCAGCCACCGCTCTCCAGACGCCCTGCTGAAAAAGCAGCAGCGCCGAAGAAAGTGTGTCAATACCGTACCATGACACCCTTACTTCTGCGCTGCTGCTGACGGCAGTGCTGCCTTCAGAGCAGGGTGCCAGCAGCCGCTGCTCTCCGCTTTGCCTTCAGAGCTGGGCAGCCACAGAGTGGGGCTGGGGGGGGGCATAAACTACTACAGCCATGAAGATGGGGAGCGTGATCAAAAACCACTGATTTAGACAAGCCATGTCCTCAGACAGGCTCTAACGAGAGTTTGTTCTCCTGGTGTGACTGGGTCTTGATGACTGGGAATTCTCTCACTCTGGCTAATGCTGCATCCATGAGGATGAGCTGGATTATTCTGTTAGGGCCCAGTATCCCCCTTTTTTTCCCATGAGCCGAGGTCTGGCGGAGCCCCTCCGAGGGGCAGAGAAGGGGAAAGTGTCACTCAACTACATCCTCTTCCTTCTCAGACCCTTTTCAGCCTGGGGCTTGATGTGGTTTCAGAAGCGGAAGCGGGTTGGGAGTAGCTGCTCTCTGCAGCGATCCACCCCACAGGTTGTGATTACTCCAGCAACCTCAGTGTTGCCTGAAGGTGATGGTAGGATTTGTATAACTCACAGCATGAAGATCACATGTTGCTCCATTCAGCCTGCATCTACCAGGGCCCAACCCTTCTCCCATTGAACTCAATGGCAAAGCTCCTGTTTGCTTCAGAGTGTCAGGACTGGGCCCTATGCATCCATCTAACATGCATTGTAGAACATGCCACGCTTTTGCCCAGCACCTTTCACATATACCATGGCTAGGGGAATCTCCAGGCACTACCCAAACTATACACCTCCAGCAGCCCTTCTAGCTACATCATTAATTACAAAGGGGCAGGAGGCTTGTTGGAGAGGATCCTAAGAAAAATGAAGACAAACTTGAGTAAGTAGGGGGCTGATGAATGTGGCCCATCGGAGCTTAAGATCCAATTAAAATTTCTATGGCTTCTGCAAAAGGAAGAGAAGGAACGGGGTGGGGAGGGGGGGAACATATATATTAATGCAACACTTTAGGGAAGAAGCAGCTGCCAAAGAGTCCCATATATTTTAATTGCTATATATTGTGTGTCTATTTTAACTCAGCAGTTTGATAACACATTATTCACCAGGTAGCCACCAGGCTATACAATGTGCTGCACAAGGATCGGTTCTGCTGTGCTTCCGACAGAGATGTGTAAGGGACAGGTCAGAAGGTGGAGTCCCCCTTCGAGCATGCCAGATTTATTTGGCAAGAAACCCAGGTGGCTTTCCTCACTGTCTTCAGAAAGGCAGGCAGCGTCCCCCATAGAAGCAGACCTTGTGTATAATACCAAACGCTCTGCTTTGACATCTTGTATTTGCCAAACTGTAAAACACAGAGATGCACAAATCAGTTCAGCGCTGTGGGCCCTGTGAACGTGGCATGTAGAATCAAAGGCTGGGGTTTCTCCTTTTTTCATGTTAGTTCAGGTAAGTGTAACTAGCGTACATATATTGGGATGTACTGACAGTCTTTAGATCGCTAGTGGAGGGTATATTACAGAATATGGCAGAAAGTCTGGGGTTAAACTGGGGCAGGTGTTCCAATCTAAGGCACAATGGGCCAACTTCTGCTTCCAGCTACACTCATGACACCCTGTTGACGTCTCTTGCTACAAAGCACAGCTGAAAAGAGACCCTGGGTGAAAAATCCTAGCCCCAGGGGCGTCAATATGATTTTTACCATTGAATTCCATGGAGCCAGAATTTCATCAGTCCCGTAGGCTCCATGCCAGAACTGAAACTTTTTTTTCCCCAAGTGTAAGAATTTTAATTGCACAAAAGTTGGATCCATGTGAACCGCTTCTGCCTGGTTGGTGTGTCTGTGCCTTTAAGCAAAGGTCTCCCTGAGATGCCAGTGGACAGCAGAAGTAAAATGTGATGGCTGATATGGGAGGGTAGGGTAAAGGGAACCATGAGTTTGAGGCACAATGGTCCGGGCATGAGCCTGGGATTTGGGAGACGGAGGTTCAATTCTCTGTTCTGCCCATGGGACCTTGGATGAGTTTATTTAGCTTCTCTATGGTTCAGGTCCCCATCTGTGCAATGGGACGACTGGCACTTCCTTACCACTCATGGGTGCTGTGAGGATAACTGCACTGAAGTATATGAGAAATTCAGATACTGCAGTAATGAGGTCATGAATCAAATACCTCAGATAGGTACTTTCTCTTATTACCTGTATGACCTATTCAGAATTCTCTATTGTTAAGCAAAATAAGGAGCCCGGTTTTCACAACTGGATGCCTAAATTGGAGCACCTGTTTCTGCACTCCAGTTCACAAATTGGCTCTGGGCTATGAAAAGCTAGTGTTTGGGCTGATACAGATCACTAATTTAAGCCGTCACCTTTGAAAGTTGGGCTCCATCTCCATTGGTGAGGTCTGAAAGTCCAGACCTTCTCTCACTCACAACCCCAGGTGGTGGAATTCCCATTAACGCGCAGGCCTTTACTGCCTAACCAACCCTTTGTCCGTTACCGCTCACTTGGCACAGGAGGGGTCAACATCTCGCTCCAGCAAGGCTGACATTTTCTCTGTAAATTGCAAGGTTGGCCATGTGCCTCGCAAAGGGATTGGTTCAGCTTCTGTCCAAGTCACTAGGTATCCTTCCAATCTCTTCTACAGCAGTTGGATCAGGCCATAAGCAAGCAGGTACACAGGCCAATTCATAGATTGATTTATGGGGTAAATTCAAAGCCAAATCAGAACCTGGATCCTCATCACTTATAAGCAAGTGCTTGTATAGATAAGCTAAGGGGAAAAGCTTGTTGCTTTCTCATACTAAAATTCTTCTAAATGTTGTCAATTCCAGACCCAGGTCAGGGAGCAAAGGAGAGGCTGATGCCATCTGGGTATTTCTAGCACTTATTCTTTATATAGTAGAATACTTTATAATACCAAAATTATGAAGATCTTTCAAATATATTGTAAAAAATATCCAAAAGCAATTCAAATTTATTAGGAAACTACTACTGAAATGAATAAAAAATAACCCTCACTGAGATTGGCAGCAGGCTCTCGGGTTTTCATTGTCGGCTCGAAGAAGCCACAATTTTACTGGAAGTAAACTTGAAAGGCTGGATTTAAGCTTTAGTGTTTCCTATCACCTTCTGCGCTGACATAATGAAAGCCTTTCACCTCTTTGTTCCCATATCGGTAAGTACAGTCAATAGGGTGTTTTTGCTTTCCTAGTTATCCTTGTGAGACATTGTTACAAGCTGGATTTCATTGGTACAGGATGGCTTTTGAATAGCACTTTTCACTTCTATTTTTTCACACTGATGCTCATCAAATCTACTGATGAATTGTTACAGGATGGCCTGCCCGCAATGTCTGTACTGCCTAGTGGTCAGCCCATCCCAACAGCTAGCATGCCCCTTAGGGATTTCAAAAGGCCCAATAAAGATACAAAGGACCTAAGGAGGAATAGGGATCGAAAGGAAGCAGTTCCAGGAATAAGCAGGGGTTGGGAGAAAGACAGGCACTGTTTCTTTTAAGGCCTGGGACCAGGAACCTGGCAGCATGGGTGTAACAAGATTCCCCTCTTCTCCAAACAATAAGGGGATAAACTGGGAGGAAGTGGCCAGCATAAAGGCTCTCAAGGTCAGACGCTGACAGGAGAAGGCTGGCCTCCTGAACCCTCCAGAGTGGAAGGTTAATTAGGGTGTTCATCTGAAGGGAGCTAGCAAAACCCCAGCTCCAGGAAGAGAGCTGAGGGGGAACTCCTTTCTGGAGGGCCATATCCACTGCTCAAAAGGTTAAAGACAGATGGACTGCTTGCAATGTTGCCCAGCTGTTGCAGAGAAGGGATGAGAGCAGTCTCCAGGAAAGCACCTTTGTAGCTAGCTCAGGAGAAGCTTGTGAGGAACCACAGATCCAGGCAGAGACAGCAGAGCCCAGAGACATGGTGAAGATATCAACGGGATGATGTTAGGAGTAGCTCACGGAAGTGTGAGTGGGGGGAATCAAGAAAACAGTGTTTCCCTGCCTAAAAGAGCGTCCTTGGTCTGGAACTCAGTGGGGAGTGAGGGCCTGAGACCCCCTACCCTTCCCCCAGATCAAGAGGAGAAGCCCCAGTATCAAGAATAAAAGAAGTCAAGAATGGAAGGTGCCAGAGAGAGGCCAGGAGATGCGCTTGAAGGTTTCTTATTCTCTGCACTTCAGAAGGGGAATGGACCAAGTAGTGACCTGGCCGGAGGGCTGGCCACAGAAAACAACAGATCACTTTGGAACTGGAATGGCTGAAAGGGGCGCTAAACTGAGAAAAATCCCTGCACTGCCACACTTAAACACAGGGTGGTGCTCTAGAGGCAAGATGCTCCATAGTGCATTGATGCTGTGTTCTCTGAAGCATAGGTGCTGGAGCGAGGGGTGATGGGAGTGCTGCTGCACCCCGTGGCTTGAAGTCATTATAACAACCCAAATGCATGGTTTCTGCCTTCAGCCCCCCCCGTAAAAATTGTTCCAACATCCCTGCTCTATTTCCCTGTCTCTCCATCTCTGTCACTCTTCAGCACCATGCTGAGAGGCAAGGGGTGAGAGAACAAGTGATTCTGATGATCGTGGATGTAAAGTTCTCTCCATACACAGTAAAAGCTGAGTCGCACATTAGCAAAGGGTTAGAGTTTGATGGTACTGGCGCTGTTTCCCCCAAGAGCATGCAGATGGCTGGTTAGGAGATTCAGGGTACGGTTTGTGGTTTTCCAAGAATATAGCTTTGGAAGTTAATACAAAGCTTTAATCAGCTAGCTTGATAGTGGCAGGAAGTGGTAAAACCAAGAGATGAAAGAGAGGCTGAGTACGCGGATATGACCATTTGGGTATAAACGCCACGGAGGGTTTCCAAAGGGAGGTAGGCAGCCCATTCCCACTGACAGGCAATAGCACTGGTGTGGGGAATGGTATGGCATGGGTTGTCTTTCTATTATTTTAGGTATGAGGGAGGTAAGACGTGGGTGGAAGCGAGATGGTGGTTCGAAACCTAAGGACTCAATAAGGACCTACGGTTACCTACACTGTTGATTCTACTGTCAACAGCGGCAGGAGGGAGTGTGGACATGGGCCAGCTGGAGTTGGTTTGGTCCCAGCTGGCTGAAGATGCGAAACAAGGTCACTCCAGGGACTGTTCCATCGGGGATATTCTAGGTCCAGTCTGCTGAGAAGGTGAGAGTGGGATGGGAAGGGGAGAACATCAGACTCCATGGCTTCTGTACAGGAACTTCAGCCTGGACTGGGGTATGAAATAAGACTTCCCAGGGCTGGAAAAGGACAATAGGGTTCATTCATAGATGTGAATTGTAAACAATAAGTTACGAGTTCATTCATTCTGGAGCGGCGCTGTGGTGAATGGGGATTTCACACCCACCAGGGCAGTGGTTTTCAAACTCTTTTTCTGGTAACCCACTTGGAGAAAATTGTTGATGCCCGCGGAGCTGGGGATGAGGGGCTTCGGGTGTGGGAGGGATCTCTGGGCTGGGCTTGGGGTGCTGGAGGGGGCTCTGGGTTTGGGGGAGGACTCAAGGCTGGAGCAGTGGGTTGGGGTGCAGGAGGGGGTCAGGGCTCTGGGCTGGGGGTGCAGGCCCTGGCGTGGGGCCAGGAATGAGGGGTTTGGGGTGCAGGAAGGGGCTCCAGGTTTGGGGGGGGGCTCAGGGCTGGGGCAGGGGATTGGGGTGTGGGGTTGGGGCACAGGTTTACCTCGGGCAGCTCCCGGTCAGTGGCGCAGTGGGGGTAAAGAGGCAGGCTTCCTGCCTCTCCTGGCACCACGGACCATTCTGCGCCCTGTAAGCAGCCAGCAGCAGGTCCGGCTCCTAGGCAGAGGCAGGTAAACAGCTCCACCTGGCTCTTGCCCGCAGGCACCACCCCTCCCAGCTTCCATTGGCCAGTTCCCGGCCAATGGGAGTGCAGAGCCAGTGGTCAGGGAGCGGGCAGCATGCAGAGCCCTGTGGCCTCCCTGCCTAGGAGCCGGACCTGCTGCTGGCCGCTTACGGGGCGCAGCACGGTGTCAGAACAGGTAGGGATGAGCCTGCCTTAGCCAGGCAGCACCACCGATGGGACTTTTAATGGCCCGGTCGGCGGTGATGTCCAGAGCCACCACGACCCAGTGCCTGACATGCCGCAACCCAGTACTGGGTCAGACCTACAGTTTGAAAACCACTGCATCAGGGGACTCCATTCCTGGGGACAGGGTCCTTGTAAGAAGAGAGCAGAGGGTAAAATTTCCAACTGAAATTGTGGTAGCCGCAGGTAACAGAGCAGGTCATGAAAAACCCAGGGTAGTGGAAGTTTCAATGGGAGCTGAGTGCCTAACTCCCTTAGCCACTTTGGAAATCCCCTATTGCAATTTTAGTTCTTGTACAAGCTTACCAAGATGAAACGGCACAAGGGGGGAGTGATTTAGGAGCACAAGCCCTGTTGAGAGTAGAGTTGGTTGAAATTTTTCATTAGGTTGTACATGTCAAACGTCCCCCAGAGTTTAGACTCACAGCTTGGGCATTGTGAGTAGAGGAGCTGGTGAACAGGAGCAGCAGCCAGGGGAGTTTTGCACAGGGATGTGCCAGGTGAAGGAAGGGTGACTGCTTGAGTCTTGGGGTGAGTCTGTTAGTTTCTGCAGAGTGCCTGCTTGCTTGCCGTATACCTGCTTGATTGACGTTTATAGTGTGGTCTCTTGGGAGTGCTGTGTGCCGAGCATAGGTGGCGGCTAGGCAAGGCTGAGAGCTTTTCAACAAGGGTCTAGCCTGCCATGATTTGATCCCTAATTCCTCTAGGATCCCTTGACAAGAGGGCAGGGTTAGCTCAGGGAGAGCAAGGGTTTGAAAAGCCAGCTCCTAAATGTAGGCTAATAACCACTACCACCCCCTGCAAAACACACACAAACAACAATCAGTTCAAGGGCAAAAAGAATGCAGGCAGAAGTCCAGCAGCAGAGGGGAGAATGTCCAGTTCATTGCACTGAATGCAGCAGGTCTTGTAGGCAGGTGGCATGGGAGTGCATTGAGTACAAAAGTGTGCGGCCCTCAGAGACTACATACAGGCTTCTGCCACCAGAGCTGCTTTCTGGGAAATGGTCGAGTGGTCCCATCCCCGTCTGACAGCCCCTGTGCTGTTGAAGAGGAGGAAAGTCTCAGGGAAGGAGAACATCAAACTGGAGCAGAGGAAAACAATTCCATAGTTGGGACCCTCCTTCCAGATGATGTCATGGTATCCCCTCATGTTGAGGACACCCCTCCAGGAGACACATTGAGGACACCCCTCCTGTTATTAGGAAGAGACAGGCAACAGTGATGCGGGGATTTGATTATTAGATATGGATGGATTGGTTTGTGATGACTGGAAGAGCTGCATGGTGAATTGCCTGCTGGATGCAAAGGTTGTGGATCTCTTGAGACATCCCAATAGAGATGTGTCCAGTGCTGGGGAGGAGACACAGGTTGTGGTACACAGAGGTACCAGTGATATAGGGAAAGGCAAGAGTCCTGCCTTTTGGTCCTGGAGGCCAAAATTAGGCTGCAAGGTAAGGGATTGAAGTCCAGGCCCTCCATGGTAGCATTCTCTGAACTGCTTCCAGTTCCATACACAGGGCCAGTTAGATAGGCAGAACTGCAGGATCTCACTGTGTGGATGAGATGATGGTATTGGGAGGAGGGGGTCTTGGTGTATTAAGAACTGAGGACATTTTTGGGAAAGGAGGAGCCTGAACAGGAAGGATGGGTTCCACCTAAACCAAAATGGAACCAGATTGCCGGCATGACATGACTTAAGAAGGTCATAGAGAAGTTTTTTTAACCAAGGTCTGGGGGAAAGCTGATAGGAATAGGCGCACACGGTTCTAATAGACACATCCCTTGGCTGAGGCTGTATTAAAGGGAATACTGTACATCCTAGTAAAGAGAGGAAAGGATAAAAGTTGATAAACTGCAGGTGGGGATTAAAGAGAAACTGTAAAAAAAAGTCCCATTCAATTACATCACAGATAGAAGATAAACTATTGAAGAATTTTATAAGTGCTTGAATACAAATGTTAATACTCTAAATACTAACCTGAGTGTACTTGAGTGCCTGGTAGTAAATGAGGATATTGATCTAACAGGCATCCCAGAAACTTGGTGGATTGAGGATACTCAATGGGACACAGTACTGCCAGGGTACCAAATGTATCAGAAGGGTGGTGTAGGTCACGCTGGAGGGAGAATGGTAATAGAGTCAGATGTAGTAGAAGTAAAATGAATCAAATTGTATCAGAAGATTTCTAGATAGAAATTCCAAGCTTGAATAATAAGAGTACAGTAGGAATATACTGCCAGCCATCTGACCAGGATGGTGAGGGTCACTGTAAAGTGCTCGGGGAGATAAAAGACTACAAAAAAAACAATAATAATGGGGGATTTCAAGTAGTCTCATATTGACGAGATACATGTCACCTCCGGATGAGATGCAGAAATAAAATTTCAAGGTACCATTAAATGTTTCAAAAAGAAAAGGAGTACTTGTGGCACCTTAGAGACTAACAAATGTATTTGTGCATAAGCTTTCATGAGCTACAGCTCACTTCATCGGATGCATTCAATGGAAAATAGAGTGGGGAGATTTATATACACAGAGAACATGAAACAATGGGTGTTACTATACACACTGTAATGAGATTGATCACTTAAGGTGAGCTATTACCAGCAGGAGAGCTGGGGGGGGGGAAAACTTTTGTAGCGATAATCAAGGTGGGCCATTTCCAGCAGTTGACAAGAACGTCTGAGGAACAGTGGGGGGGTGTGGGGGGAATAAACATGCGGACAATGTATCACATCAATGTATCACAATGTATACCTTCAAATCAGCGGCACTGCTATGGGTACCCGCATGGCCCCAGGGTATGCCAACATTTTTATGGCTGACTTAGAACAACGCTTCCTCAGCTCTCGTCCCCTAATGCCCCTACTCTACTTGCGCTACATTGATGACATCTTCATCATCTGGACCCATGGAAAAGAAGCCCTTGAGGAATTCTACCATGATTTCAACAATTTCCATCCCACCATCAACCTCAGCCTGGACCAGTCTACACAAGAGATCCACTTCCTGGACACTACGGTGTTAAGAAGCGATGGTCACATAAACACCACCCTATACCGGAAACCTGCTGACCGCTCTTCCTACCTACATGCCTCCAGCTTTCACCCAGACCACACCACATGATCCATTGTCTACAGCCAAGCTCTATGATACAACCGCATTTGCTCCAACCCCTCAGGCAGAGACAAACACCAACAAGATCTCTATCAAGCATTCTTACAACTACAATACCCACCTGCTGAAGTGAAGAAACAGATTGACAGAGCCAAAAGAGTACCCAGAAGTTACCTACTACAGGACAGGTTCAACAAAGAAAATAACAGAACACCACTAGCCATCACCTTCAGCCCCCAACTAAAACCTCTCCAACGCATCATCAAGGATCTACAACCTATCCTGAAGGACGACCCATCACTCTCACAGATCTTGGGAGACAGGCCAGTCCTTGCTTACAGACAGCCCCCCAACCTGAAGCAAATACTCACCAGCAACCACACACCACACAACAGAACCACTAACCCAGGAACCTAACCTTGCAACAAAGCCCGTTGAAAACTGTGTCCACATATCTATTCAGGGGACACCATCATAGGGCCTAATCACATCAGCCACACTATCAGAGACTCGTTCACCTGCACATCTACCAATGTGATATATGCCATCATGTGCCAGCAATGCCCCTCTGCCACGTACATTGGCCAAACTGGACAGTCTCTGCGTAAAAGAATAAATGGACACAAATCAGACATCAAGAATTATAAAATTCAAAAACCAGTCGGAGAACACTTCAATTTCTTTGGTCACTCTATTACAGACCTAAAAGTTGCAATTCTTCAACAAAAAACTTCAAAAACAGACTCCAACAAAGTCTGAATTGGAATTAATTTGCAAACTGGATGCAATTAACTTAGGCTTGAATAAAGACTGGGAGTGGATGGGTCATTACACAAAATAAAACTATTTCCCCGTGTTTATTCCCCCCCACCCCCACCCCCCACTGTTCCTCAGACGTTCTTGTCAACTGCTGAAATGGCCCACCTTGATTATCACTACAAAAGCTCCCCCCCCCCCCCGCCCCGCTCTCCTGCTGGCAATAGCTCACCTTAAGTGATCACTCTGGTTACAGTGTGTATGGTAACACCCACTGTTTCATGTTCTCTGTGTATATAAATCTCCCCACTGTATTTTCCACTGAATGCATCCGATGAAGTGAGCTGTAGCTCATGAAAGCTTATGCTCAAATAAATTTGTTAGTCTCTAAGGTGCCACAAGTCCTCCTTTCCTTTTTGTGAATACAGACTAACACGGCTGCTACTCTGAAACCTGTCATTAAATGACTGCTTCTTAGAGCAGCTAATCCTGAGGGGAGAGGCAACTCTTGAGTTAGTCCTCAGGGGTGTACAGGAGCTAGTCCAAGGGGTGAATATACCTGAACTGCTCAGTAATAGCGACCATCACTACCATAATGGAATTAAAATGTAATATCCTTGCAGGGGGGAAATACCAAAGTAACCCACCACAGTAGCACTTAACTTCAAAAAGGGGAACTACACAAAAATCAGGAAGCTAATTAAATAGAAATGAAAAGGAACAGTCACAAGAGAGAAATGACTGGAAGCTGTATGGAAATGTTTTAAAAACACCATGGAGGCTTAAATTATTGTAAGCTCCAAATTAAAAAAAAAACCAGCAAGAGGACCAAAAAAATGCCAGCTAGCTAAACAGCAAAGTAAAAGGGGTGGTTAGAGACCAATAAAAAATATCGGAAGTCAAATCCTAGTGTGAAAAACAGAAAGGAGCGTAAAATCTGGCAAGTCAAATGGAAAAGTATAATTAGACTGGCCAAAAAAAAATAAAAAATTGAAGAGCACCTCACAGGAGGCAAAACCTAACCAGCAATATTATTTTGTAAAGTACATCCGAAGCAGGTAGCCTGCTTAAAAAAATCAGTGGGGACTCTGGATGATCAAGGTGCTAAAGGAGCACTCAGGGAAGACGAGGCCACTGCAGAAAAGCGAAATTCTTTGCATTGGTCTCCTCTGCAGAGAGAATGAGGGAGACTCCCACACCTGAGCCATTCTTTTTTGGTGACAAAACTGAGGAATTCTCCCAGATTGAGTTGTCAGCAGAGGAAGTTCTGGAACAAACTGACACATTAAACAGCAGTAAGTTACCAGGACCAGATGGTATTCACCCAGAACTTTCAAACAGGAAACTGCAGAACTACTAACTGTAGTGTGTAACCTATGACTTAAATAAACTGGATGAAACTATTCTGAAGAACAGAATTATCAGACACCTAGATTAATACAATATGCTGGAGAAGAGTCAACACAGCTTTTGTAGAGGGAAATCATGCTTCACCAGCCTATTAGAATTCTTTGAGGAGGTTAACAAGCACGTGGATAAGAGTGGTGATCCAGTGGATATTGTGTACTTGCCCTTTCAGAAAGCCTTTGACAAAGTCCCTCACCAAAGGCTCTTAAGCAAAGTAAGCAGCCATGGGATAAGAGGGAAAGTCCTCTCATGGATCAGTAACTGGTTCAGAGATAGAAACAAAGGGTAGGAATAATTGGTCAGTTTTCAAACTGGAGAGAGGAAATAGTGGTGTCCCCCAGGGGTCTGTGCTTGTATGTGCTCATTTATATTCCTAAATTATCTGGGTGGCAAAATCTGCAGATGAAACACAATTACTCAAGATAGTCAAGTCCCAAACAGACTGCAAAGAGCTACAAAGGGATCTCACAAAACTGGGTGACTAGGCAACAAAAAGGCAGGTGAAATTCAATGTTGATAAATGCAAAGTAATGTACATTGGAAAACAATCTCAACTATACATATAAAATGATGGTGTCTAAATTAGCTGTTACCACTCAAGGAAGAGATCTTGGAGTCATTGTGAATAGTTCTCTGAAAATATCTGCTCAATGTGCAGTGTCAGTCAGAAAAGTGAACAGAATGTTACGAACCATGAGGAAAGGGATAGATAAGACAGAAATATATTGCCACTATATAGATCCATGATAAGTCCACACCTTGAATATGGTGTGCCGTCCTGGTCACACCATCTCAAAAAAAGATACATTAGAATTGGAAAGAGAACTGAAAAGGGCAACAAAAATGATTAGGGGTAAGGAACAGCTTCCGTATGAGGAGAGATTAGAAAGACTGGGACTGTTCAGCTTAGAAGAGACTAAGGGGGGAAATCTATAAAATCATGAATGGTGTGGAGAAAGAACCAGGGGTCACCAAATGAAATTAATGGACAGCGGGTTTGAAAACAAACGTAAGAAAATACTTCTTCACACAATGTCCAGTCAACCTGTAAAACTTGTTGCCAGGAGATGTTGTGAGGTCCAAAAGCATACATATGTTAAAAAAGAATTAGATAAGATCACAGAAGAGGGATCCATTGATGGCTATTAGTCAAGATGGTCAGGGATTCAATCCCATGCTCTAGGTGTCCCTAAACCTCTAACTGCCAGAAGCTGGGACTGGATGACAAGGGATGGATCACTCAATAAATTGTCTTGTTCTGTTCATTTCCTCTGATGTATCTGGCACAGGCCACTGGAGGAAGACAGGATACTGGGCTACATGACCGAATATGGTCATTCTTATGTTCTTGTGATACCTTTGATGTTTTTTTTTTAAGGATTGGCCATTATTTTGTCCTCATTATTCTTCATAATGGAAAGAATTTTCATTAGTGGTGTCTGATGCTATGGTGGGCAGGGGGGAGAAGAAATATAATGTGTCTTTAAAAATCAGTTTAATCTAATCTGGGAATGGAAACGTTAATATAGAATCATAGACCTGGAAGGGACCTCGAGAGGTCATCTAGTCCAGTCCTTTGCACTCATGGCAGGACTAAGTATTATCCATCCCTAACAGGTGTTTATCTAACCTGCTATTAAAAATCTCCAATGATAGAGATTCCACAACTTTCCTTGGCAATTTGTGCCGGTGCTTAACCACCCTGAAAGTTAGGAAGTTTTTCCTAATTCCAACATAAACCTCCCTTGCTACAATTTGAGCACATTGCTTCTTGTCCTATCCTCAGAGGTTAAGAAAAAAAAATTCTCCCTCCTCCTTGTAACAATATTTTATGTACTTGAAAATTGTTATCATGTCCCCTCTCAGTCTTCTCTTCCCCAGACTAAACAAACCCAGTTTTTTCAATCTTCCCTCATAGCTCATATTTTCTAGATCTTCAATCATTTTTGTTGCTCTTCTCTTGACTTTCTCCAATTTGTCCACATCTTTCCTGAAATGTGGTGGCCATAACGGGACGCAATACTCCAGTTGAGGCCTAATTAGCGCAGAGTTGAGCGGAAAAATTACTTCTTGTGTCTTGCTTACAATACTCCTGCTAATACATTCCAGAATGACGTCCTCTTTTTTTGCAACAGCGTTACACTGTTGACTCATATTTAGCTTGTGGTCCACTATAACCCCCAGATTCTTTTCTGCAGTACTCCTTCCGAGGCAGTCATTTCCCACTTTGTATGTGTGCAACTGATTGTTCCTTCCTAAGTGGAGTACTTTGCATTTGTCCTTATTGAATTTCATCCTATTTACTTCAGACCATTTCTCCAGTTTGTCCAGATTGTATTGAATTATAATCCTATCCTCCAAAGCATTTGCAACCCCTCCCATCTTGGTATCATCCGCAAACTTTATAAGTGTACTTTCTATGCCATTATCTAAACCATTGATGAGGACATTGAACAGAACCAGACTCAGAACCGATCCCTGCAGTTATGCCCTTCTAGCATGACTGTGAACCACTAATAGCTACTCTCTGGGTACAGTTTTCCTACCAGTAATGCACCCACCTTATAGTAGCTCCATCTAGGTTGGATTTCCCTAGTTTGTTTATGAGAAGGTCATGCAATGCAGTATCAAAAGCTTTACTAAAGTCAAGATATACAACATCTACTGCTTCCCCACATCCACAAGCCTTGTTACCCTGTCAAAGAAAGCTATCAGGCTGGTTTTACATGATTTGTTCTTGACAAATCCATGCTGACTGTTACTTATCACCTTATTATCTTCTAGGTGTTTGCAAATTGATTGATTATTTGCTCCATTATCTTTCTGGGTACAGAAGTGAAGTCTTATAATTCCCCAGGTTGTTTGTATTTCCTTTTTTATAGATGGAGAAATATAGTGCCATTTTCCAGTCTTCTGGAATCTTACCCGTCTTCCATGACGTTTCAAAGATAATCGCTAATGGCCCAGATATCTCCTCAGTCAGCTCCTTGAGTATTCTAGGATGCATTTCATCAAGTCCTGGTGACTTGAAGACATCTAATTTGTCTAAGTAATTTTTAACTTGTTCTTTCCCTATTTTAGCCTCTGATACTACCTCATTTTCATTGGCATTCACTGTGTTACATGTCCAATCACCACCAGCCTTCTTGGTGAAAACCAAAACAAAGAAGTCATTAAGCACCTCTGCCATTTCCACATTTTTTGTTATTGTTTTCCTCCCCTCATTGAGTAAAGGGCCTACCCTGTCCTTGGTCTTCCTCTTGCTTCTAATGTATTTATAGAACTTTTTTGTTACCCTTTATGTCTCTAGCTAGTTTGATCTCATTTTGTGCCTTGGCCTTCCTAATTTTGTCCCTACATACTCGTGTTACTTGTTTATATTCATCCTTTGTAATTTGACCTAATTTCCACTTTTTGTAGGACTCTTTTTCGATTTTTAGATCATTGAAGATTTCTTGGTTAAGCCAGGGTGGTCTTTTGCCATTCTTCCTATCTTTCCTACGCAGTGGGATACCTTGCTCTTGTGCCCTTAATAATGTCTCTTTGAAAAACTGCCAGCTGTCTTCAATTGTTTTTCCCCTTAGACTTGCTTCCCATGGGATCTTACCTACCAACTCCCTGAGTTTGCTAAGTCTGCCTGCTTGAAATCCATTGTCTTTATTTTGCTGTTCTCCTTCCTACCATTCCTTAGAATCATGAACTCTATCATTTCATGATCACTTTCACGCAAGCTGCCTTCCACTGTCAAATTCTCAACCAGTTCCTCCTTATCTGTCAAAATCAAATCTAGAACGGCCTCTCCCTTAGTAGCTTTCTCCACCTTCTAAAATAAAAAATTGTCTCCAATATATTCCAAGAACTTGTTGGGTAATCTGTACCCTGCTGAGTTATTTTCCCAACAGATGTCTGAATAGTTGAAGTCCCCCATCACCACAAAGTCCTGTGCTTTGGATGATTTTGTTATTTCTTTAAAAAAGCCTCATCCACCTCTTCTTCCTGGTTTGGTGGTCTGTAGTAGACCCCTACCATCACATCACCCTTGTTGTTTACCCTTTTTATCCTTACCCAGAGACTTTCAACAAGTCTGTCTCCTATTTCCATCTCAACCTCAGTCTAAGGGTATACATTTTTAATATATAAGGCAACACCTCCTCCCTTTTTCCCCTGCCTGTCCTTCCTGACCAAGCTGTACCCTTCTATACCAATATTCCAGTAATGCATATATTATTCCACCAAGTTCTGTGATGCCAACTATGTCATAATTGTTTATTTACTAGCATTGTGAGTTCTTCCTGCTCATTCCCCATACTTTGTGCAATAGTATATAGACATCTAAGATATTGATTTAATTCCCACCTCCTGCTGTCTTGTCTCTCCCTTATCTCTGCTATAACAGCCCATCCTCCCCCCAGATTCCGATCCTTCTCCCGAGTCTCCATGTTTTTGACTTACCTGTGGGCTTTGGTCACCTGCCCCTTCAAATGTAGTCTAAGGGTATGTCTACAATATGAAATTACTCCGATTTTACAGAAGTTGATTTTTGGGAACAGATTGTATAAAGTTGAGTGCATGCGTCCACACTAAGCACATTAATTCGGCGGTGTGCGTCCACAGTACCGTGGCAAGCGTTGACATTCCGAGCGGTGCACTGTGGCTAGCTAGCCCACAGTTCCCGCAGTCCCCACAATTCTGGGCTGAGCTCCCAATGCCTGATGGGGCCAAAAATTTGTCACGGGTGATTATGGGTAAATGTCGTCAGTCATCCCTCCCTCCGTGAAAGCAACAGCAGACAATCATTTCATGCCCTTTTCCCTGGATTGCCCGAGCAGACGCCATAGCACGGCAAGCATGGAGCCCGTTCAGCTCACCGGAGCAGTTATGACCATTGTAAACACCTCACGCATTATCATGCAGTTTATGCAGAACCAGAACCTGAAAAACCAGGCAAGGAGGCAACAGCAGTGTGGTGACAAGAGTGATGAGGACATGGACACAGATTTCTCTAAAACCACGGTCCCTGGCAATGGGGCAGGCTCATGCCAGGGAACGCCGATTCTGGGCCCGGCAAACAAGCACAGACTGGTGGGACCGCATAGTGTTGCAAGTTTGGGATGATTCCCAGTGGCTACAAAACTTTTGCATGCATAAGGGCACTTGCAGGGAACTTTGTAACTTGCTTTCCCCTGCCCTGAAGCACATGAATACCAAGATGAGAGCAGCCCTCACAGTTGAGACGCAAGTGGTAATAGCCCGGTGGAAGCTTGCAACGCCAGACAGCTACCGGTCAGTCAGTAATCAATTCGGAGTGGGCAAATCTACTGTGGGGGTTGCTGTGATGCAAGTAGCCAACACAATCATTGAGCTGCTGCTATCATAGAATATCAGGGTTGAAAGGGACCTCAGGAGGTCATATAGTCCAACCCCCCACTCAAAGCAGGACCAGTCCCCAAGTTTTGCCCCAGATCCCAAATGGCCCCCTCAAGGATTGAACTCACAACCCTGGGTTTAGAAGGCCAATGCTCAAACCACTGAGCTATCCCTCCCCCATATCCAGATCCCTAAATGGTCCCCTTAAGGATTGAACTCACAACCCTGGGTTTAGCAAGCCCATGCTCAAACCACTGAACTATTCCTCCCTCAATCAAGGGTAGTGACTCTGGGAAATGTGCAGGTCATAGTAGATGGCTTTGCTTCAGTGGGATTCCCTAACTGTGGTGGGGCTATAAACGGAACCCATATCCCTATCTTGGGACTGGACAACCGCAAGGGGTACTTTTCAGTGGTGCTGCAAGCACTGGTGGATCACAAGGGACGTTTCACCAACATCAACGTGGGATGGCCTGGAAAGGTACATGATGCTCGCATCTTCAGGAACTCTGGTCTGTTTAAACAGCTGCAGGAAGGGATTTACTTCCCAGACCAGAAAATAACCGTTGGGGATGTTGAAATGCCTATAGTTATCCTTGGGGACCCAGCCTACCCCTTAATGCCATGGCTCATGAAGACACACACAGGCAGCCTGGACAGTAGTCAGGAGCTGTTCAACTACAGGCTGAGCAAGTGCGGACTGGTGGTAGAATGTGCATCTGGACGTTTAAAGAGTCACTGGCGCAGTTTACTGACTCACTCAGTCCTCAGCGAAACCAATATTGCCATTGTTATTGCTGCTTGCTGTGCACTCCACAATCTCTGTGAGAGTAAGGGGGAGACGTTTATGGCAGGGTGGGCGGTTGAGGCAAATTGCCTGGCTGCTGAATACGCGCAGCCAGACACCAGGGCGGTTAGAAGAGCACAGGAGGGCGCGGTACGCATCAGAGAAGCTTTGAAAACCAGTTTCATGACTGGCCAGGGTACCGTGTGACAGTTCTGTTTGTTTCTCCTTGATGAAAACCCACCCCTTTGGTTGCCTCTACATTCCCTGTAAGCAACCTGCCCTCCCCCCTTTGATCTCCGCTTGCTTGCAAACGAAATAAAGTCACTATCATTTAAAAACCATGTATTCTTTATTAATTGATTATAAAAATAGGGAAATAACTCACAAGGTAGCCTGGGTGGGGTGTGGGAGGAGGGTAGGAGGGAAGGAAAAGGCCACCTCAAAACTTGTTGAATGCCAGCCTTCTGTTGCTTGGGCTGTCCACTGGGGTGGAGTGGTTGGGTGCCCGGAGCCTCCCCCCTGCGTTCTTGGGCATCTGGGTGAGGAGGATATGGAACTTGGGGAGGAGGGAGGGCGGTGAAACAGGGGCTGCAGTGGCAGTCTGTGATCCTGCTGCCGTTCATAAACCTCCACCAGATGCCGGAGCATGTCCGTTTGATCCCGCAGTAGCCCCAGTGTTGCATCCTGCCTCTTCTGATCTTCCTGTCGCCACCTCCGATCGTCCCTCCTGTCCTCACGTTCATCGGCCGCTTTCCTGTACTGTGCAACTGTGTCCCTCCATACATTCCGCTGAGCTCTGTCAGTGCCGGACGACTGCATGAGCTCAGAGAACATTTCATCGCGCGTGCGTTTTTTTCGCCGCCTTATCTGAGATAGCCTTTGGGATGGAGAAGGGAGGCTTGAAACATTTGCAGCTGTGGGAGGAAAAAAGGGAGTGAAGTATTTAAAAAGATACATTTTACAGAACAATGGCTATACTCTTTCACGGTGAACAACACTATTCACATTACAGCACATGTGATTTCGGTACAAGGTCGCATTTTGCATCTTATATTGAGTGCCTGAGGCTTTGGTGTTAGAGATCACACACACAGTGCCAGGCAACAGAATTCGGCTTGCAGGCGGCCATGGTAAGCCATAGTCTTTTGGCTTCTGCAACCTTCATAACAGCAGCGCCCTCCTTTCCCATACCAAGCAAAGCCCATTGAGTTGGCCATTTAGCACTGCGGTTTTCGTGTTAACGTGCAGCAGCAAAAACCAAACTAACCCCCCCACCATCCATTTCTCTGGGATGATTGCTTTACCCCTCCCCCCACCGCATGGCTGGTATCAGGCAAGATCCCTGCTAGCCAAACACGAACAGCTCAGCCCCAATGCCCCCCCAGGTTACCATGAACTATATCACTCTCCTGAGAATAACACAGAGAGATAAAGAATGGATGTTGCTTGAATGCCAGCAAACACCAGGAAAACACCAAAGCTGCCAGGCTTTGTCATGCAATGATACCAGATTACTTGTTACTATCATGGCATGGTAAAGTGTTCTATCATGGAGGACAGAATAAGACTGCTCTTGCCAGAAACCTTCTGCAAAGGCTTTTAGAGTACCTCCAGGAGAGCTTCATGGAGATGGCCCTGGAGGATTTCGGCTCCATCCCCAGAGACGTTAACAGACTTTTCCAGTAGCTGTACTGGCCACGAATGCATCCCAAGACCTCAGGGCAAATTAACCATTAAAAAATGCTTGCTTTTAAAACATGTATTATATTTAAAAAGGTACAGTCACCAGAGGTCCCTTCTCCAGAGGTCTCCTACCCTCTTGGGTTGGGAGGGTATTTCAGTCAGGGTGATAAAAAGATCCTGGCTGTCAGGGAGACCGGTGTGCTGTGTGCTCTCCTCAAGCTCGTCCTCCTCCTCCTCATCTTCCCCGTGTGCAAAACCCTCAGGCACGGCGGAGAGTACCCCATCATCGGAGTCCACGGACAGGGGTGGGGTAGTGGTGGCAGCCCCCCCAGAACTGCATGCAGCTGAGCGTAGAAGCGGCATGTCTGGGGCTCTGTCCTGGAGCGTCCATTTGATTCTTTGGTTTTCTGGTACGCTTGTCTGAGCTCCTTAAGTTTCACGCGGCACTGTGTTACGTCCCTGCTGTAGCCTCTGTCCATCATGGCCTTGGAGATTTGTTGAAATATTTTGGCATTTCGTCTTTTGGAACATAGTTCTGATAGCACGGATTTGTCTCCCCATACAGCGATCAGATACAGTACCTCCCATTCGGTCCATGCTGGAGCTCTTTTTCTATTCTGGGACTGCATGGTTACCTGTGCTGATGAGCTCTGCATGGTCACCTGTGCTGAAGAGCCAACCTTTCCAAAACGGAAATGAGATTCAAAAGCTCCCGGGGCTTTTCCTGTACACCTGGCCAGTGCATCCGAGTTCAGAGTGCTGTCCAGAGCGGTCACAATGGTTTACTGTGGGATAGCTCACGGAGGCCAATACCGTCGAATTGCATCCACACTAACCCTAATTTGAAACGGCGATGTCGATTTCAGCGCTAATCCCCTCGTCAGGGAGGAGTACAGAAATCGGTTTTAAGAGCCCTTTATGTCAACAAAAAGGGCTTTGTTGTGTGGACGGGTGCAGGGTTAATTTAATGCTGCTAAATTCGACATAAACTCATAGTGTAGACCAGGCCTAAAGCCTTCCTCACTAGGGTAGCCAGTCTTTATCCAAATATGCTCTTACCCTTCCTTGATATGTGGGCCCCATCTTGGCTTAGCAGTCCTTCTTTCTGAAACAGCATCCCCAGGTCAAAGAAGCCAAAGCCCTCCTGGCAACACCATACTCGCAGCCAAGATTTAACCTCCAGGATTATAACCTTAGAACCATAATCGTGTGAGTATTAAATGGCATCACTATAGCGCAGAGTTATGGTTATTTGAGTGCCTTAACTGCATTTTCATACTTAACTTGTCTGGATTTCAAACTGAACCATAACTGAATTTCTTGGGTTTATAACCCTATTTTGAAGACAACTACAATATCTCTCATATATTTTACCTTCAATTGCTGATATCTACTCTGATCTTTAATTTATCTTATTATAGGAACAGACACACAACCTCACCACCCTCTCCCCAATATCCGAAGAACATTAAACTTTCAAAGTCAATCACTTTGAAATTGGGCCATGCCAGAACTATGGTTGCCTGTGTAAGATTTATTCAGCACCCTTGTGCAATCTTACATGATCACACACTATTTTCCCCCCACAGAGCCTATGCCTCATTCAATGCACAAGATTGCTTATGGTCACTTAATGAGCAGCTAGTCAATATTTTGTTTTCTTCTCATGTGTGGTCTGGGTCTTTTTCACTGCACATTGTTCAAACCCTGCTCTGAAGACACAATTACTGGGTTTTTTCCCATATTCTTTTGTATGGTATTTGTGTTGTGGCTTATTTATTTAGCTTGATTCTTTTTACTTTTCCAGATGTGCGACAAGCATTTAATTATATTGAGAGCTCTCTCAGCCACAATGGATACTTTAAGTCATTAAATTTCTTAGAAACAAATAATTTGTTATGTTTATTGATTCTTAAATAATAAAAAAGAAGAAGATATTTAGTAAGTAACTGAATAGTTGAATGATTTACAGTTTGATTTAGGTAAATTACCAAATTACTAAGTAAAAATAGCATTAAATAGTAATATCACATAACTACAATATATTTGAGTCTATATTATTCTGTTATAATTCCCTGTTTTGCCAAGCAACGCTTCAACAGCAGTGGCTGCAGTGTTGTTCTTGGCTTCCAGTGGACATCACAATGGAAAAATACATACAAATCCCAGCACAGAAGGATTAAATGCTTCATGTCACTTTGCATGGCAAAAAGATCAGTAATCTATTTCTGCTGCCTTTCTGAAGGCAACCAAGGAAACTCACTAAGTTGTTCGAAGCAAATCAGAACTGGTCACATTTCAATTACCAGTGTAATCAAATCATAAATGAAAATCACGCAGCTTTCAAAATACCCCAAAAGCTCTCCATTAGGATACATTCTTTATGTATAGAGGCAACTCACATGATTATGCTTTAAATTGATTACCACTAACTGTACCTATAATTAGATATAACTGATTCAATTTAAGGGGGAAGAAAACAATTATTTGAAACCAAAATACTGTAAATAATTTGCTGCCTTCCAATCAGTTTCCAAGCAGAAAATATATTATCTCACTAATATATTACTAGAAGCAACCGAGTTTTAATCTGGTCTCAAGCCAGGATGTTTTTAAGGGAATATTTCCCAGCTAGACTTCAGCGTGTAAATGAACTTGCTGGATTCTTGAGTATGCCCCTAACATACACATCACAGAATGCACTGGAAGAGATGTGTCTTTGGGGAGGGATAGCTCAGTGGTTTGAGCATTGGCCTGCTAAACCCAGGGTTGTGAGTTCAATCCTTGAGGGGGCCATTTAGGGATCTGGGGCAAAAACTTGGGATTGGTCCTGCTTTGAGCAGGGGGTTGGACTAGATGACCTCCTGAGGTCCCTTCCAACGCTGATATTCTATGATTCTATGACAGATGCATTAGGGCCCAAGTCATTCCAGGAGTGGCTGGAGACAATCAGCATCCAGCCAGTAGGGAGCGCTGTTACTTAGGGAAACCTTGAAATGGCTGTGAACAACTACAGTATTGCCAACCCAAAGCATTCAAAAATCATGAGCACCCAAAAAAAAAAAAGAGAGAGATTTTTTTTTAAATAATCACATTGAGGTTCTTTTTATTGTTCTGGTTTCACAGTCTTTAGGGGTCATTTCATGTTTTCCATTTTCTTCTGTAAACATGAGGACTAAAGACTTTTCTTTTTAAATGAAAGCTAAGATTCACATGACTCCAGGAGCTGGGGCTTTAAGACAAGCACCCAATATCACAACACTCATGAAAAAATCATGAGAGTTGGCAATCCTGACTCTAGGGATATGGAGAATGTGTTTGATGGAGAAAGGGGTTCAGTGTGTGAGCACCAGGCTGAAGGCAGTTACCTATAGCAGTTCCCTACAAAGCTGCTCTTGTAGACACTCACTAGCTCAAGCAGAGCTACCCAAGCTGGGGATTTCATCTCCCAGCTGCTGTGTAGACATACCCTATGAGTTGGTTGAGGAGGGCAGGCAGCTTCGGATTTGGAACAAGGTGACCCAAGATAAGTTGGGATCTGACCAAGGGAAGTAGCAGCAGATGAAAAGGGAATAGTCTATAACCAGGACGGATAACTGCACAGCTATTTTAAAACACCTAGCACCCCTTGGGCACTAGTACATTTTCAGAAATGGTTAGTGATTTTGGGACACTTCAATTTTTGGCTGCCCAACTTGAGACACCTTAAAGGGGACAGATGTTCAGAAGGCAGGTGCTAAGCTGTGCCTGAAAAAAACCAAGCTCAATAAGAGGTCTCAAGTTCAGCACCCAAAAACTGCAGCATCCAAAAGTCAAAATCATTTTGCAAGATGCAGGCCCAAACAAATCCTTCAGAAGGTTGTTTTGAGGCTTACAAATATGTTTAAAGCATTTTGGAATAAGGGCATTATAGAAGTTCGAAATATCATTACTACTACATTCCTATAAGGAAAAGGCCTCTAAGACTTGGTACCTTCCAAGGCCTAGAAATACCATATTAGTGCGGAGTCCTCTGAGGATGCTAAACCACCCTTAAGGGGTGCCCAGCACCAATTCCCATTACCTTCACTGGGAGATGAAGGTGCTCAGTATCTCGTATCCTCACAGAATCAGGCTCATGGGGTCAGCTGGTGTTTAGGCACCTAAAGATGGAGCTAGACACCCAGGGAGGTTTTCCAAAGCACCCAGAAAATCAGAAAATCTCACTATGCGTCTGTCTGCAGCTTGAAGTGCCTAAAATCAGGCTCTCAGTGAGGAAAAATGAATAATAAATGAAATCCTTGGGAAAAAAATCTTTAAAGATGTAAAGTCTTTGCTAAGGTTCATTGGATCAAGTGACAGGTGTTATATATCCAATGTGCCTTTCTGTGCTTTCTCTAATTCAGCTAATAATTCTTCCTTGGGTTCCCAGACTAATTATGACTATGCACAGGTAACAGAATATGCAAATGTACAGATGATATTCCATAAAAGTTCTCTCCACTGGCCCATCGAGATTCTCCCACACTCTAAGATATTTTTTCAGTATACCTAGTCCTTCACCCATGAGTACTTCATCTTCCTCTGGGGCATGATATGCCACAGACCTTGTCTCCTTTGCTGTGACATTAACCTTATATTTTAATTCTATTCGCTAGGTTAGCCAAAACCAACATAGCTATCATTATTGCACTAACAGTTCTCAGATTTACCACATTCTTCCCCCCACAACACACACACACACACCTCAGTCCACCTGGAATGATTCCAGAGAGAGTATTAAACTGGTTGTTGCCTTCCTTATTGGAGGCGCAGGCAAAACTGGCTTTCATTTCCTATTAATGTAAGGAGGAGGTTGGATGTGTGGATGGCCCATTAATCCAAGAACAATAAAAACTCATCCCGACTTGGATGCTTGTATAACTCTAGCTACTTCTCCAGAGCTGCTCTGAGCTCTTTAGATTCCCCTCCTCATAGAGTTTAAGGCCGGGGAGTCCACTAAATCATTTAGTCTGACCTCCTGCAGAGCACAAGCCACTGACCACCACCCAGCCACCCCGACACCAAGCCAGCAACCAGAACAAAAAATATTGTTGGACAAAAATATTACAGACCTCAGAAGACTACACTTATGTGACACAGGCAGAAAACAGGAGGGCCCGAGGTGCACAAATGCTCAAGGCCTTTACAATGGCAGGGAATTGATGGATAGACCCCTAGATATATATCCTCCTCAGTGTCATTTTAATGCATGGGCCCACAGGACCCCAGCCAATTTGGGGGCCCCCACAGGAGTGCTGGAACATGTGCAAAAGTGCGGGAGGCACCAATGCTGCAACTGTGCCCCCCGCGCCTCTGCTTCCCCTCGGGACCCCGCCCCCTAGCCAGACCAGAAGCCAGAGCCAGGCTGTGGTGAGAGCCACCCAGGGAGCCCAGGCTGCGGTGGGGAGCCCCAGACCCTCCACCTGCCCTGGGACAATTTCTAAGGTGGTGTAGCTTATGTATCACCTGTTACTCAGGGCTGTCCTCAGGGCATAATTTAGCCCCTATTGGGCCTATCAATTAACAAAGGCACTTTCATGCTATATACAGATAGGTAATGCAGGTGTTAGCTTGCTTGTAATTACAAGGAAATAAGACTGTTCCCTCCCATAAGTCAATGCAAATGATCACTTCTATCTCATTACACAACAGCTTCCGTTTACCCCAGGGCTGGAGCAACCTGACAAAGACAGTGGGCCACTTATCAAAGCTGATTGAAAATCTAGCATAACCCTGGGTGAACCAGAGGAGGGTGGGAGCTGAACTTGCCCATGACAGCTCTGTTCTGCCCTCCTTTGAACCAGACCACCACTTTGCTGAGTTGGGGTTCATTCGGCATCAAATCATGGTATGATGGCATTGAAACATGGGCAGACCAGGTGCCAGCTCATGCCAAGGCCCCAGACCTCACTGAACACTGACAGATGCACAGCTGGAAACCAGTCGGGCTCAGTGGTGGGTTAGTAGGGTTAAAAGAGATACTAGTGTTATCAGACTGTGTTTAGACTTTATGCTTGTAGGATGTTGCATGTACGAATCCTACTTACAGTAGCTGTCCCCATGTTATAAGGTAATGTTTAAATGTTTGCTCTGTAACTACAATAATATTTGCTCAGACTGTAAATTCCCCAGAGTCAGGGGAGAAGCATTACCACCTGTGAAATGCTAGCTTACTACAAGAGGGGTTATCATCTCCCCAGTGGAAGAGCTACAGTCATCTGCCAAGTCATTGTGGACAAAAAACACCCTGTTGATTCCTCAGGGGTGTGGGGCAGCAGATTATATGCGCAAGCCTGCATCCCATTACAGCATGAATGCTGGGAGAAGGGAATAAAAATGTCTGTGAAGAAATTGGTATCTTTATGCTGTCTGGACTCTGAGGGGCATAAGACATACAACAGAGATCCCCACGCTGCTTGGCATGGGTCAGCCCTAAAAGACATAAAACCTTGCTTATATTAGCAACTTCTGTTACCTTTAGAATTTAAGACAAACTCATTTGTGGGTGTATGTTTCCTTGTAAATAACTCATTTCTTTTTCCTAGTTAATAAACATCTAGTTAGTTTATTATAGGATTGGCTACAAGGGTTGTCTTTGGTGAGAGACCTAGGGTGCACTTGACCTAGGGTACGTGACTGATCCTTTGGCACTGGGAGTAACTGCATGCATCTGATGAAGTGAGCTGTAGCTCACGAAAGCTCATGCTCAAATAAATTTGTTAGTCTCTAAGGTGCCACAAGTCCTCCTTTTCCTTTTGTGGATACAGACTAACACAGCTGCTACTCTGAAACCTGAATATTGATGTGATTTTTGGTACAAAGGGACTATCTATCACAGTGGTAGGCTTTCCTGGGTGGCAAGATAGATCAGAGTACTCAAGGGGACTGTGTGGCTCCATGGTAGGGATGTTGTTGTCCTTAAGGAATTCACACTTGTTACTCGGTTGGTGAAATCTAAGTCTAGAACACACAGCCCGTTTGGGGTTCATGCCCTGTTTCTTCTCACCGTGATGCTAGCTCAGAAGAACTCTGCACTCTAGAACCCCACTCTAGAGCACAGGGATGCTTGGGGTTAACCAATCCTACATCTTGCTAAGCTTTTACACAACCAGGCTAGCTGGCAGGGCTATTTGATCATAGAATCATAGAATATCAGGGTTGGAAGGGACCTCAGGAGGTCATCTAGTCCAACCCCCTGCTCAAAGCAGGACTGATCCCCGACTAAATCATCCCAGCCAGGGCTTTGTCAAGCCTGACCTTAAAAACTTCTAGGGAAGGAGATTCCACCACCTCCCTAGGTAATGCATTCCAGTGTTTCACCACCCTCATAGTGAAAAAGTTTTTCTTAATATCCAACCTAAATCTCCCCCACTGCAACTTGAGACCATTACTCCTTGTGCTGTCATCTGGTACCACTGAGAACAGTCTAGAGCTATCCTCTTTGGAACCCCCTTTCAGGTAGTTGAAAGCAGCTATCAAATCCCCCCTCATTCTTCTCTTCTGAAGACTAAACATCCCCAGTTCCGTCAGCCTCTCCTCATAAGTCATGTGTTCCAGTCCCCTAATCATTTTTGTTGCCCTCCGCTGGACTCTTTCCAATTTTTCCACATCCTTCTTGTAGTGTGGGGCCCAAAACTGGACACCGTGCTCCATATGAGGCCTCACCAATGTCGAATAGAGGGGAACGATCACTTCTCTTGATCTGCTGGCAATGCCCCTACTTATGCATCCCAAAATGCCATTGGCCTTCTTGGCAACAAGGGCACACTGTTGACTCATATCCAACTTCTCATCCACTGTAACCCCTAGGTCCTTTTCTGCAGAACTGCTGCTGAGCCATTTGGTCTCTAGTCTGTAGCGGTGCATGGGATTCTTCCGTCCTAAGTGCAGGACTCTGCACTTGTCCTTGTTGAACCTCATCAGATTTCTTTTGGCCCAATCCTCCAATTCGTCTAGGGCCCTCTGTATACTATCCCTACCCTCCAGCATATCTACCTCTCCTCCCAGTTCAGTGTCATCTGCAAACTTGCTGAGGGTGCAATCCATACCATCCTCCAGATCATTTATGAAGATATTGAACAAAACCGGCCCCAGGACCGACCCCTGGGGCACTCCACTTGATACCAGCTGACAACTAGACATTAATCAGTGTGAAGTAAGTGCTGTGGTTTCCAAGGTGATCTGCAAGACCTAAAAAACCCCCACCAGTTGCAGTGTGCACTGGAAGCCTCTCACAAACAGGTTCCATGCACTAGTTATTTAAACTCACCTTCTTATGTCCTGATCTGCAAACCCGGATGTGCAGCCCACCATGCACTGAGCATGACTCACCTGTCTACCAGGCAACAGACTGAGACCATCCACACATCACACAAAGGCCACAAAACAGCCATCAGAAATTGCTGCCATGACTCATCTGGCCTGGATTCAAACCAGCGACATCACCCTCTGTATCTCAGTACCAGCGCCCCATTGCTAAGTTATGTTAACAGCATTTGGAGCAGTGTCTTCAATTATTCATTTTATAATCACTACTTTCACATTTCCCAGGCTTTCTTAGTTAAAATGACTGTCATTTTCAGTACTAGGTCTGGCATCAAATAAAGGAACTTCCTTTAAAAGGATACTTATGTAGCATATATGAGAGGGGGGTCAAGGAGTGAGATGGAGGAAAAGATACATTTGTATAGGGAAGTTGCCAGGGTCTGATCCAAATTCCATTGACATCAGGGGAATGAATCCATTGGTGTCAATATAGCTGGATCATGCCCTTAATGGCAAGGTGCCCAAAAGCAAACCATTTTAAGAAAGTAATCTAGATTTGGAAGTAAACTGCCCCATCACCTCTCTACACCCATTTGCTCAAAACTTTGCCATCTATGATCAAGTATTTTCTAAGTGAAATTAATGCTGGTTTCATAGCCCTGGAGAGAGTGAGTTTTCTTCTGGTTGTCCAGATGCAGGTAGAGGCATGTCTGTAAACTTTCCCACACTGGCTCTCAAGCAGGTCTCCTCCCACTGACCTGTGTGGCATCACTTCCGTAAGTTCAGTCAACTCGTCCATCCAGTATTTGGTGCCTCTGCTGCGACTGGTGATGCTGTGCTGAGTAGCACACATTTCTGTGTAAAGGCAACACCACACTGGAGGGATTGTCCATTGCAGGAGTCAAATGTGGGAACTCCGATTCTTAAAGCAGGAGCCTCCTCTACCTGAGCTGAAAGACCCAGCTCCAGCTCCGTTATCAACCTCCATGCATGGCCCAGCCGCCGTTAGCAGGGGACAGAGCACCACACTCAGTGGGGGTGGTTCACACAAGCATGTAGAAGATGTCTACCAAAGCCAAAAATAAAGCCCTTGCAAAGACATTCACCCTCCCACAGAGGCGGCAGCTCCACGGCAGATTCTGGTTTCCCGTTTGTGCTCCACGACTGAAACTTAGAAATAAAGGAACGTATTGAACACAATAACTTCTTTCTTGATTAACCATGGGGACTGATTTATGTCCATCACCACCAGACAGCAGCAACTTTTGGTCACTGTTCACCTGGACTGAATTAAAAAAGGACTATTACTGTAGATGCAAAAGGCTCTGTGTCACGTAGCTGTTCCCCCGTCCCCCTAAATATCATGTATGCAGCAAATCAGTTGAATTTTTCTTGTGGATGAGACAGAGTGGAGGGCTAATAATGCCCACCACTCCAGTCTACTCACACCTCCTCCATAAGTGCCCAGGTAGAGCTAGATTTCCAGAAGTGCTCAGCCCTTTTGCAAATCTAGCCTCAACTGTGAGTGCTGGGGACATAAAGTCTTCCCTGAATTCTTTGGAAGTTCTCCCCCATAGTAACTAGGTACCATGGACTGCAATACCTACAGCAGAGCCATGAATATCCTAGATTAGGCAGACTGCTCAGGAGAGAAAGTCTCTGGCAGAAGATGAATGGGAGCGAAAGAAGAAGCTGCTTTCCAAATGCTGTCTGGTTACAGCTCTAACGTTTAATCTAGTGGCACCATGATTGTAATTTTTAGGAACTGCAATGTCTAGCCTTTAATAATAGTCTCTGCCATCCATGTGAACAAATTAACCCTGACCTAACTAAAGGTGACCGCAAAGGATAAAGACCATGCTTTGGGATAATATGCAAAGCAGTAAAGACAGATGTAGGGAAATTAGCATTATGCTTTTATAGCTCCCAGGAGGATATTCCACAGCTGATGTTGTGTTGCACTGGACACACCATTGGTTCGTTAATAGCAGCATTCATAAAAGTCTTTATAGAAAAACGCTCTGAATTCTGACCACATGAGCAGAACGCTATATTTTCCTTTCCATTTCTTGGCGGATTAGCTCATTCGTGTCTGCTTTTAGTTTTCCATTCCATTCTGGTTTTCCTTCTCCCTTTTCGGGTTGCACTTCATTGTGAGCTGTCAGTCAGTGGGTAATAACTCACACTTGATTGTCAAAATATTGAAACAATTCTCCGTGTTTATCTCCTTGCTCTCTTTTTCGGAGTGTTTCCAATAAAAAATGCTTTTTGATTCAATGTTTGTGTTTAAGAGGCTGTGAGATCAGCTACAGAACCTCAAAGTGGAATCCCAGTGATATTACATACTAGGAAGCAAACATAAAAGAAAGCCAGAGCTCTCTGTAGCAGACATTTTACTCTGTAACTCAGGAACAGACATTTTTTTTTTCCTCTCCCTGAGACAGTTCATTAAAAAAGCATCAGAAATTGCCTGCTCTTTTTGTGATGGATTTTGTGCTCATGGAAAGTGACAGATAGTGCTAGTAGCTGCCGTTTAGTCACTTGGATATGAGCCTGCCTGAGAAACTATCCCAATTCCCAGTTCAACAGTCAGGTTTATAAATTGCACAGCGGTGAGTTATGCTAAGCAGAAACAATCTCAGTACAAGGGTGCTCATTGCCTCAAAATATTGTTTCCATCTCATAGCCATTTGATATTTTTAATGGGACCCTTCCTCTCCCACTGGCGTTGTGTTTTTAATGGGTCTTTCTTATGGACTGTCATCAGACATGATACAAAGCACCCGCCACGTAACCGCCAATGGAATAAACATTGGGATGGAACAAACAACGGTGAGATGCCAGGGTACTGGTATTAGTCTGAGAGAATAGGGTACAATTAGCTCATCTCCCCAGAAGTTCTGGTGAGCACATGCCAGGATTTTCAGTTGAAATATGACTCCCAGAACCAGGGATCGCACCCACAGCATATGAGAAATCTTGTGGGGAAGCCTGATGCAATGAAGGCTCTGGGCAGCACAGCATGGGGAGGAGGTGACCAGCCCTCTTGGAGAAAGAAGTGGTTCAGGACTATTTAGAAAAGCTGGACGAGCACAAGTCCATGGGGCCGGATGTGCTGCATCCGAGAGTGCTAAAGGAGTTGGCGGATGTGATTGCAGAGCCATTGGCCATTATCTTTGAAAACTCATGGCAATCGGGGGAGGTCCTGGACGACTGAAAAAAGGCTAATGTAGTGCCCATCTTTAAAAAAGGGAAGGAGGATGAATCGGAGAACTACAGGCCAGTCAGCCTCACCTCAGTCCCTGGAAAAATCATGGAACAGGTCCTCAAGGAATCAATTCTGAAGCACTTAGAGGAGAGGAAAGTGATCAGGAACAGTCAGCATGGATTCACCAAGGGCAAGTCATGTCTGACTAATCTAATTGCCTTCTATGACGAGATAACTGGCTCTGTGGATGAGGGGAAAATGGTGGACGTGTTGTTCCTTGACTTTAGCAAAGCTTTTGACACGGTCTCCCACAGTATTCTTGCCAGCAAGTTAAAGAAGTATGGGCTGGATGAATGGACTATAAGGTGGATAGAAAGTTGGCTAGATGTTGGGCTCAACGAGTAGTGATCAATGGCTCCATGTCTAGTTGGCAGCCGGTATCAAGCGGAGTGCCCCAAGGGTCGGTCCTGGGGCCGGTTTTGTTCAATATCTTCATAAATGATCTGGAGGATGGTGTGGATTGCACCCTCAGCAAGTTTGCAGATGACACTAAACTGGGAGGAGAGGTAGATACGCTGGAGGGTAGGGATACGATATAGAGGGCCCTAGACAAATTAGAGGATTGGGCCAAAAGAAATCTGATGAGGTTCATCAAGGACAAGTGTCCTGCACTTAGGAAGGAAGAATCCCATGCACCGCTACAGACTAGGGACCGACTGGCTCGGCAGCAGTTCTGCAGAAAAGGACCCAGGGGTTACAGTGGACGAGAAGCTGGATATGAGTCAACAGTGTGCCCTTGTTGCCAAGAAGGCCAATGGCATTTTGGGATGTATAAGTAGGGGCATTGCCAGCAGATCGAGGGACATGATCATTCCGCTCTATTAGACATTGGTGAGGCCTCATCTGGAGTACTGTGTCCAGTTTTGGGCCCCACACTACAAGAAGGATGTGGAAAAATTGGAAAGAGTCCAGCGGAGGGCAACAAAAATGATTAGGGGACTGGAACACATGACTTATGAGGAGAAGCTGAGGGAACCTGGATTGTTTAGTCTACGGAAGAGAAGATTGAGGGGGGATTGATAGCTGCTTTCAACTACCTGAAAGGGGGTTCCAAAGAGAATGGATCTAGACTGTTCTCAGTGGTAGCTGATGACAGAACAAGGAGCAATGGTCTCAAGTTGCAGTGGGGGAGGTTTAGGTTGGATATTAAGAAAAACTTTTTCACTAGGAGGGTGGTGAAACACTGGAATGCGTTACCTAGGGAGGTGGTGGAATCTTCCTCCTTAGATATTTTTAAGGTCAGGCTTGACAAAGCTCTGGCTGGGATGATTTAGTTGGGGATCGGTCCTGCTTTGAGCAGGGGGTTGGACTAGATGACCTCCTGAGGTCCCTTCCAACCCTGATATTCTATGATTCTATGATTCTATGGATTCATATCAGAGTAACTGACAACAGAATTTAGCCTTCTATTTTTACTGAGGTTTCTCTTTCCCACCTGCTCTGGCAAATGCAAACAACAGAACCAGGAAACCCCAAATTTTCTTGGCTGAAAGTTTAAATTACATGCTGTGAAGCAATGATCTGTGAAGAAATACACCACCCCCTGACACCTCATTAAACTACAGCACCCTTGTAAGTAAACTGTAAAAGTAGCAGGTATATGGGCTTGCTCCAACTCCTGTTGACTTCACTGGGAGCTGGATCAGGCCCCAGGACAGGGACCGTGGTCTGGCGGACTAAACATTGGGTTGGGAACTAGGTGCTCCCAAACAGGCCCACAAAGCTTTTGTACAGTAGAACCGCAAAGGTACAAACACCAGAGTTATGGCGTGACCAGTCAGCTGGTCACCATGGGAAACCGGAAGTAACCAATCAGGAAGCAGCAGAGACAAAAAACAAACAAACCGGCAAATACTGTACTGTGCCTATATTGCATCTTAAAGGTAGGCACATCTGGGCTGCCTGTCCCCACCCCGCCCCTGCTCACGAGGGCAGCCACCTACAGGTAGGAGGTGGTGAGTGCTGGTTTCCCCCTCTCCTTGCCCCCTGGCTGGGAGGGGGACAATTTTGCAAGCTCAGAGCCTGGGAAAGAAACTCATAGACTCACAGATATTAAGGTCAGAAGGGACCATTATGATCATCTAGTCTGACCTCCTGCACAACGCAGGCCAAAGAATCTCACCCACCCACTCCTGCAATAAACCTCCCACCTATGTCTGAGCTATTGAAGTCCTCAAATCGTGGTTTAAAGACTTCAAGGTGCAGAGAATCCTCCAGCAAGTGACCCATGCCCCATGCTACAAAGGAAGGCAAAAAACCCCCAGGGCCTCTTCCCATCTGCCCTGAAGGAAAATTCCTTCCCGACCCCAAATATGGCGATCAGCTAAACCCTGAGCATGTGGCCAAGACTCACCAGCCAGATATCCAGGAAAGAATTCTCTGTAGTAACTCAGATCCCACCCCATCTAACATCCCATCACAGGCCATTGGGCCTATTTACCATATATAGTTAAAGATCAATTAATTGCCAGAATCATGTTATCCCATCACACCATCTCCTCCATAAACTTATCGAGTTTAATCTTGAAGCCAGATAGGTCTTTTGCCCCCGCTGCTTGAGCTGCTACGGAAACCTGGCCCAGAGCTGAAGCTGCTGGAGCCAGAGCCCAAGCTCCTGCCTGCATGCTGCGCTCTGGAGGAGCGGCTCCATTTTAAAGGGCCACATCCTGCACCATGCGCCCACTGACACTGTGGTGCCCCAGGGTGCCTCACTCATCATCCTTGCAGCCAGGGGGCTAGAACTAACTGCCTGTCCCCACCCCAACTTGCCGGGGAGCCACTGCAGAGCTGTGAGCCCCACTCCGAGCAGTCTGCCCTGAGAAGCAGCCCATAACGGCTGGTTCAGAGTTACGAACGTTTCAGAGTTACAAACAACCTCCATTCCCGAGGTGTCCGTAACTCGGAGGTTCTATTGTAAAAATGTGGTCAGTTAACATCTCCAGAATGCTGCACAAATGTTAAATGCTATGGGATATAAGTGCTAACTGTGATTGGGCAGCTGCCCCTCACTGGCTGGCAAAGTGTTAAAAGCAGCCCTTGTTAAAACCGAGCCAGCCAGAGGAAGGTTTAGAAGCAGCCAGTCAGGGCCAGGCTGGGCCCTATAAGAGGGGCTGCAGGGCAGAGAAGAGCCGTCTCTCCCTGGAGCTTGAGGGAGAAGGACTGGCTGCCTGCACAGCACAGCACAGCACAGCAGTGCCGGGCAGGGTCAGGGGAGCAAGTGGAGCTCCAGCCTGCCTGGCTCCCAGACTGTGGTCTTGACACAGGAGCCAAGAAGATGCAGGGGCTGCGGGGCCCAGGGAAAGCAGGTAGTGGCAAGGGGAAGGAGAGACAATGAGCAGCTGCCAACTATAGGGTCCATGGGTCAGGGCCCAGAGTAGCAGGAGGGTCTAGGCCCGCTCCCCCCTTTGCCCCACTGGCTGATGGGGGATGTGGCCAGCCAAAGGATTGCAGTTTGCCCCTGAGCAAAGGGCTGGACTAGGGGCTCCAGTATGCCACTGCAGCAAGAGGCCAGGTGAAGGACTTCTGGTTCCCCTGGAAGGGGGGAGACAACACAGTTGGGACACAGCTGGAGGGCTGTGCCCTGAAGAGGAGGCCGTGGTCTGGGACCGACGCGGGTCCCCACAGACAGCAGAGACGGTGGAGAAGCAGTGATGGAGAGCGAGACACCACCAGAGGGGGGTGTCCTGCTGATGGACAGAGCTAATTACCAGAGCAACCAGCAGGAGGCATCACGGTGGTGAGCACGTGTTACATAACTGAAACCATATTGGTGGTGATGCCCAGCAATCCTTGCTCAGATCTGTCTATGGGGTTTATACTGTTGACCATCGCTACAGTATCTGAGCACCTTCCAGATACAATAAGTAGCATCAATGGAGTCCCTAGAGGACATCATAGAGTATCTGGCACTTCAATTTTTGGGGTCCAATCTCTGCTTAGGGCAGGGTTTGTTTTTTTATTTAGAATTTGTTTTTACGGGTGAGTTAGGTTTTGAGGGTAGGAGGGTGTGCCAATTTTGTGAGTTATTCTAATGGTACAAAGAACAGGAGGACTTGTGGCACCTTAGAGACTAACAAATTTATTTGAGCATAAGCTTTCGTGAGCTACAGCTCACTTATGCTCAAATAAATTGGTTAGTCTCTAAGGTGCCACAAGTCCTCCTTTTCTTTTTGCAAATACAGACTAACACGGCTGCTACTCTGAAACCTGTCTAATGGTGCAAAGGCCTTTTCAAAGATGAAGTCTTTGAAGAGTTTCCTAAAGACAGTCAGACTTTGGCTGTGCTTGATCCCCTGTGGAAGTTTGTTCCCCTAGTCAGACCCTAAACCAAGAATGCTTTGTTCCAGCTCTCTCACTTCATCCTGACCTTAGCAATATCCACTGGAGTGCTGCAGTCATGGTGGGTCACAGACCGGAATTCAGTCAGTGCATGGATGAATGTATGTGGATTCGTTAGCATTATACAGATAATCAGAGTGAGTGTGGGAATCAGTAACAGAGTCCTTTAAGGGAGTATTTTATATTCTCTTTGTTAGAATACTATTGCTCTCTGCAACTGAACTCTCAGGAATACCTTCTTTATATAAAGAACAGCTATTGATTTGGACTTGTATCCTGGCATGATGGAAGAGAGTCTTCTGAATTTTAACCTATGCATCAAAATTACAAGGAACACCAGGCTTGTCAATTTCAACCACAGGGGAAATTGACAAGCAGTTGTACTGGACTGCAGTACAAAACATCCAGGGACCCTGATTCATGAGCCCTTTTTTCCTGCACTCTGCCTCTGTGCCAAGCCTTTCCATTTTACCATCCCCACATTCTGGGCTTCTTATGTATATTTAGCACATTAAAATTAGGGGTAAATTACATTATAAGGCAGTTTTGAGAGCTCCCAGGTGCAATGTAAAGTCTCAGAGAAAGCCTTGTGAGGTTACCAAGATATAAAGTTAGTTTTAAATCTTGAGCTGCCCACAAAGTCACTGCTAACAAGCCACAGACAGTACAGCACACAAACGGGTGAAAATGTGATCACCAGGGGTACCGTAATGGTTCAGTGTCTGTATTATGGTCATAGGTTGGTGGATATCTCATTTAGCTATATATCTGTGCTTACAATAAGTTGTGGAATGTATCATTCAGATACATAACCCATTGATTCCACTGTGCACTGTCAAATATGTTTATATATTACTGAACAGGACTCAATTTGACAAGATATTGATGAGTAGATGAACTGTGTGGCTATTTAAACAGATAAAAAAGTACCTGACCATCACTCTCAAACTCAGAGTCCAGAAGTGGGACACCATGCCTCCCAGTTCTCCTGTGTTCAGCAGATCATCCTGCCATATACTGATTTTCCTGATTCTACCCTGCCATTTTCAAATTCCAGTGTGGGCACTGCTCATGCATTTCACTCCCCACTCGGAACAAATAAGGCAGTTCCAGAAAATAAGAGCATTCCCTGCCCCTGCTAAGCTGCCCAGAATTTGAAGCATGACATACCACTAGATAGGCCATTCTTTCTAGTTTCCAACTCACTTTTTTAGCTGCTCATAGTTTCAATGGATCAGACATGTCTGAACTGAAACCCTAAATGCTGAACCTTTTGAGGCTCACACATCACTACTCTCCACTTTCTCTGATGGACACACTGTTCTGACACAAGAACAACCACATTGGGTGAGCCCAATGGTCCATCTAGCCCCCTATCCTGCCAGTGGCCAATGCCAGATACTCTAGAAGGAACTAAACAGAGCAGGGCAATTATCAAGTACTCCATCCCCTGTAATCCACTCTGTTAGGCATTTTCCCTGTATGCCACACAAGAAAAGGGGGGCCCTTGGGGCAAGGCATGGGACAGGGCCTCAGGAGCCATAAGTTCATATTGTATTAATAAAGCTAGAGATGTTGGACAAGGGTAGGGGGGAAAGGAAGCACAATGACCCCCTTTCACATAGGGAAGACCTCTGCTCAGAGTACTTTACTAAAGCACTTCATGGAGAGGTTGCTTTCGACTGCAGCTCATTCTCCTGGCCTTTAATGACTTGTTAGCCCTTTTGGCAACAGCAACCAAGCAGCAGAAGTGGCAGGTTCCTGGATAATATCAGTCTGTCCATTGGAGATGAGCTACCCTGATGCTTCTCTTCTGTTTTCACCAAAGGAAAGTAAGCCATGGTTACAAATGGTTGGATAGCATGGGTAAGCTCAGAACGCCAACTTTATTACTCCCAAAAGGAGTCCTCAAGTATCCAGGATGGGTGCTTATTATTAGGGTCCCAGGTGAACATTCCTCCAGTAAGCAGACCTGTGGTGCTAACGTGAGAGACCCAGTAAGAAAGTGAACATAAAATAAAGGAAGATGTTGATATTTTGAGGTAGTTTCCATTTTCCAGGCCTCAACACACACCAATTTTTTGTTACAAGCATGAACAATATTGTGAGGTTGTTTATTTTTCCCCCAAAAGCGTTGCCTGAGTTTGTAGTAGACCAAAAACCAGTAACCATCTCCATAAAAATCCCATTACCTAACTCCCCGTGCTAGTCTAGGGAGCCTGGGTACCAGACTCAAGTCTGAGGATAGCACTGGGTGACAGGACACCTAGGAGTGAGGTGGTGCACCACCTAACAGGTATCCTTTACCTGTTCCGAGAGCCAAAGGAGTAGATCCACACAGGTGACTCAGCTTCAGCATTGCAATGCCGAATGCTTCGGCACTTTGCTGCCCAGTGGATCCATAAAAGCCAGGAAGCTGAGTGGGGAAGATGCCTAAGCTAGCCAATAGCAAATATAGAGGAGAGAGGTAGGTCCTAAGCCCTGCCCCTTAATGGGAATTAAGCACTGAAGTCTTGGCTGGTGGGAGGCACCTATCTCCATTTGGGATTCACAGCTGTGAATCTTCTTTGGGAGTTAGCCACCTAAGCTAGTGCATGCGCACCCACATGGCATGCTCTACCAACCTCTGCCTTTCTCGCCTTTAGCTGGGTGATCAGACAGCTCACTCAGCGTGTGAGGGACCCAGGTTCAGCTCCCTTCTCCTTTTCTGGAGCAGGCAATTGAACCTACATCACCCATCTCTGAAAGTATCTACGGGGTCAGATCCTGCAGAGCAGTTAGATGGGGGACCGCTCGGTCTGAGGATCCCACCGGGGCTTACGTGTGAGCTAGATGCCTACGCATCAGGCTTTAGGCAGCTGTGCACATGGTCAGCAGCAAAACTTTAGGCACCGATAGGGTTAGACTGGGATTTTGAAGTTCTCAGTTTCTGATGCAGGCACCTAAATCCCTTTGGTCACATCGCCCTAAATGACTTGCACAAGAAACCTGCAGGAGAGCAGGGAATTGATGCCAGATTTCCTGACTACTAGGCTAACACCCCAGCCCCTGGGACATCCTTCCTCTTGACTGAAGATTCAGCTCAGTTGGCGACGGAGTTGACAGCTGCGGCTTTGGGGGACCTAACCACAAGACCAGCTGCCCTCCTCATCCAACTTTGAACAAACCTGGAAGCAGAAATTCTCTACTGTATATGCACAGAAACGATACAGCACTGCAAGCTTCCACATGCTCTCCCACCCAGGGATGAAGTGTCCATGCCAGGGGGTAAATGGGAATACACCTCCATGCAAGCCAACCAGACCTTGGGTTTGGGAACCTAGGACAGAGGTGAGTGGGGCTGGTGGGGAATAGAACATTGGCGTCAGTCCCTACACCTCATCAGTGCAGCTGACAGTGTGCAAGGAGCAGTGCAATTTGCTGCTGGTCTAGGCGAGTGGTAGATTCCTGTCCCCTTGAGCAAGGGAGGGAACTGTGCTTCTGGGGAGCGGGAAAGGGGCAGTGTTTGAGGCACTCTACAGCTTACATACCACCCTTTGCTCAGGGCTGCATCGAAAGCCGCAATCTCACCCTCTGTGCCTCAACGTGGCTCTGCAAGAGGCAGTTCTTGGGCACCGAGAGCATGATATATTTCCCAATGAGGCACTGCTCGACCTCTAACGAGACTGCCAGGGTGTGCCGGCTGCGGGGGCAGAGTTTGTGTTTCCGACAGTTGTTCAACTGGCACTGGACTGAGAGGACCAACTCGCTGGACTTCCTTTAAGCTACCAAACAGCCTCTAGCTGGGAATGATTTTAGGTTGCTACAGCCCTGGGTTGATCTATTTTAATTAAAATAAATCTCAACAGTGGGGGAAATAGATTCAGAAACCCATTGTCTAACATCATTGAGATGCAGAAGAGACATTATATAGTCTCATGTATCCTTCAGAAGTGTAATCATCATCATCACAACAAATCCAGCACAAGGATCTGCTTTGGCATTACCGCAGGGTAATTAGGTCATAATGGCTAATAGTAATAATTACAGCGAATGCACAGCTCCCAAACAGAGGCATGCCTCAGTCTGTCTATAGCTAGGGTGCTGGGGCTATTCTGGCTGCAAGGACGTGAACATGGAAAAAACAAGACATTTTAACACCTTCAGTGCATGAATTCTTTAGCTCACAAAAGATGCAGGAAGTCAGTCAATTTCCTGTATAATTCTTCTAACAGGAAGTATGATTGTGTGTCCACATTGTGTGTCTGGATGAAAGTATAGCACCTGTCTCCTAAATCCAACCAGTTTTAGCTCTGATTAACATGCTCCCTGCCGGCTGCAGGATTCCAATACCCCACTGTCTGAAAGGAACAGCATTTCATGATCTTCTCACACAGACCTCAGGGAGACTCAAGTGTTTGTAGGCAAAGAGCTGGGCATGGGGAAAAAAAAATTTCTGCGTGATTGCAATCCTAGATTTCAACACGTTCTTAAGTGTAGTCATTTATAACCCCAGTCATTTCTGATCCTTGATTGCTCCCAAGTTACCTATTGCGAAGTATATTGGATAACAAATCTATGTTTTATATCCTTGCCAGAAGAACAACAAAGAGGTCACTAAGTTAACATACAGGAGCCCACAATTTTAATCCAATGAACAGATTTTTGGTGCATTGAGCAAATGGAACATTGGTAAATTTTCATTTCGTGGCTGAGATAATTGAAGCAGTTCTTTCATTAAATGAGCTTCAAATATGGCATGTCAGTTTAAATGGTCAATAGCGGGGAGTAAAATTCTGAACTGACCTCTTTCTCCCCCCACCCCTTGGCATGACTGTCTTTTTAAGTCACCCAAAATGAGAGTGGAATTCCAAAAGGTTTGTCAAGACAATTTGTGACTCGGTGTCAATACAGAACCGGATATGGGTACAGGCCACAGGTGAACTGACTCCCATGTGGGAGGGGCAGACAAGACTTTGATGGTTTATCATCGGGCTGAATTTCACAGCTATCACAAGCTAACTTTTGAAAGAGCAAAATGTGCATGTTGCATGGTTTGCCAACAACATCCAGATGTGAATGTTCAAAGCTTCAGTTCCTGGGTGGGGTAAGGTCTATTCCCCGCCCCCATCCAGTACTGAGGGTCCCAGGTTCAAATCATACCAATGGCCCAAGCACAGATGGTTAAGAGAGAGCACCAAAGTGAGGCTTGTATTCTGGCACACTCCAGATGCTTTCCCCCAGTGTGGGCAATATGGAACCCATGCTAGGAGACAATGCATCTTTGTGCCTTCTAATGGCTGGTCCAAATAGTACATAAATACCAGATGCACCTATGTTTAAAGAAACGAGGCTCTGTTCCAATGAATGTGAATTCCAGCAAAGCCAATCACACCTTCATCATTCTAAAAGGGGAGATCTTCTGGAAAAGAACTTAAAAACAAACTGCCTCTTTGTTCTGCATGGATATTAACAATCCCATAAACCTTTGGGAGAGTCAGTTTGCCCCACTGCTTTGGCCAACATGTCCAATGTACATTTTTCCTCTTGGGTTTGACTTTGCAGTGGGAAGAGTTGGATAAGATTCTGCAATTCAGAATTTTGGAATGGGCTTTATTTGTTCCCCTTACAGTCTGCCATTATTGGGAGTGACCCCCTAAAGACTTTTAGCTGCCATGTATGTTGCCATACAAGTTCTTTCCACCGATCCTGGTCTGGATCTAGCAGTTATGGGACTTGACTGCTGACCACATGACAACTATGGTCTGTCAAGGACATCTTGCAGTGCTGACATTTAGAAAAAAGCTTTATCAAATGAATGATATGGCACACACAGTGCTGCAGGTGACATTAGTACCGAACGGTTACACTATACGGTACAGCAGATGTTTGCACTCCTGTAGAACATGGAAGGGAGCATGGTCTCAGTTACATTTATAATATTTCCATTAAAGACCCTAGAGGCAAGTTACAAAGCATCTGCTTTTATTAAGGAAGATTCAAACTATGTAAGTAGAAGAGCTGCAGCCAGACTGATCGTTTAAGAAAAAACTTCCTGGCAGTGAGATCAACTGGAAAACTCTCTCAGCAGACATGGTGGAAGTTTTGTCCCTATAGACCTTTAAAGTTAGATGGATCAAAGCATTTTAAAAACCAAGAATATTATCCTATAGGGAACAATTCTACACAAGCCCCTTCCCCTACTTCCTCCCCCCAACAGCAGTTACTGATACAAGTTATTTCAATGGGAAATTTGCATGTTTCCTTCCTCATGGCCACAGAGGCTGCTGATGAAGTGATGTATGGTTTGTAAAATCCTGGAGAGGATTCCATGTTTGGTGTGAGGTTTAGTCCTATTGCTTTCTGGGGAAGATTAAGAAACCTTCAGAGAAAAAAAGAAACCTGGTGGGATCTAAACATGAAAACCCAAATCTGTTTGAGTATTGTTGTAGAAAAAAATCCAGCAGACAGGGTCACTCCAGACTTATTTGAATACATATTTTTCAAGTTGTGTTCGTTTATTGCACCTTTTGTGCCTGGCTTCTGTGCCCTTCAGAACTGGCGTAGTTAGATGGGTTAAAAATGACTGTTTGAGAAGATGGTCAGGAAAGGGGTAGATTAACAGGGAGAAGAAACAGGCAATGTAGTGTTCTTGTGAGGGGAAGAGACAGGAGTGGGTGGATTTATGATGAGAAGAAACAGGGGCCTTGAGAAGGGTTGGTCTTGTGGTTCCTAGATGATTTTGATCAATGCAAGACCTGTAGTCAACCAAACATTAAATGACTTCATCATTGATGAGCCTCCCCCTCCCCCCCATCATATAGCCTATATTACCAAGACCTGGCTGCATGACACCAAGAGCCCTGTGCTAGCCCATCTCATCTCCTCCCCTCCCCTCAGGAGAGACTTAATATATCACAGACCAAGATGGGAAAGGAGCCCACTGGTACCTTGTTGATGAAATATCCCAGACTTGTCATCCTGGGAGACTTCAAATCAGCTTTGTCAATATGCATCAGGCACAAAAACCCAAAAGCTCCTCTCCTCCCCTCGTCATCAACCTGCACAGCCCATCACATCCTGGACAGGATCCTCAGATGGACTGTTAAGATTGAGGACATCACAACTCAGACACTGTCTGGGACAGACCATCACCTCATTAAGGCAATGGTCAGAGACTTTCAAATCTCCCAAGCAACAAGACACCCCCACAACCCTGATTGGACCATGAAGATTCATGGATTGCATCAGATTCCAGAGCCTGCTAAAGGACAGCACTGCTCCATTCACAGGATAAGAAGTCAAGGATGTAGTGAATCATTATTGCTGTATGCTAGCCTTGACCATACACTGGCCCTGTATGCCCCTTTCTCCTCATCACCCACACGTATCTCCTTGTTTTTTTAACCCCCTGCACTGCATGAAGACAGTTGGAGACTCAAGAGCCAATGGTGGAAAAATCACAGCTGATTCAGATAGGACAAAACATACCAAATTCCTCAAAGCCTCTTCTGAGGCAGAATTCAGGCCAAAATATCCTTCCCATCAGCAAGGTCACCAAATCCTGCCCCAAAGAGCTATCCTGGGTAATAAACCACTTCATCAGTCTTGAATGCCTACAGTCTGCATCAGAGCCGAGCACCAAGAGCTGGGAAGAACTGTCGTCTTCTTCAGCAGAACTGATCACACATGTTCAGGGCGCCTCCTCAGAGCACACGGACCTACCTCCCCGAAACAGCTGCTCGCTTGCATTCCCAGAGATCAGTACGTTCACTCATCGAGACGTTCTGGTCTCCCCCAGAAGGCCTTTTGAGCCAAAACTTGTGAATCTGACCCCTCCCCTTCCTGGCTTGTCAAAGTCATGAACAACTGATGCCACTCCTGACTGAAATAGCCGAGCCTCATTCAGAGGGAATATTCCCTTCCTCCTTCCAACACGCAATAATCACCAGCACTGAAGAAACCCATGCTGGATACGCTGGTTCTAGCCAACTACCACCCACTGTCATGCCTTCCATTCCTGAGCAAGTGACAGTCTGCCTTGGGCTAGCTTCTCCAAGCCCAGCTGGCACAATCTGGAATGAGGACATGGAACTGAAACTGCTTTGACAGCACTGATGGATGATCTCCTCCTGTCAATAGATAGAAGGCAGGCATCAATTCTCATTTTTTCAATACTTACAAATAGGCTCCTGCATTTGCCATGGAGTTTACCCAGAACCTCCGCTGCCCCATTTATCCTAATAAGGGTCATGCTCTGGGCCATTCCACAGCCATGTAATTTAGCCTTTTTCAAGATACCACAAAATTCAGCATTTTTGCCACAATATCTGCTGTTTTGCTATAGCCATTTTGTTTTGTCTCTCCACCTTATCAGGACCTGCCTGCATATTCCTACTGCTTCCCCGAATTCCCTACATGAAGGAATTGACTGGATGCGAGTGTGCACGCCCAGCACTGCCCAATGGAGCCGGGCAGTCGGGGTTTGGTGAGCCGGAGATGAAATCCAGTTTGCATCCAGGGAAGCTAGACATTCAGGCCAGCGATGCTAGCTGGAGAACAGCACAAGAGCCAAAGCCCCTGAAAGAGGCTACAAGCTTCCCTGATGGAGCTCCTGTGCTGGGCTGCTTAGCCAGCACTGGGGAGCCAAGACCTGGAGTGCCAGGTGTCTTGGAGAACATAGTTAAAATCCTCACAGTTGAGAGCAATCCCTATAGGACGAAATCTCGGGTGAAATTCACCCCAGCAAGGCTTATATTTTTTTAATTCTGAGCCACAGCTGTGTGAGCCATGAAATAAATTAAAACATTGCCACAGATCTAGGAGGTGGTGCACTGGAATGTGGTGCTGCCGTACCAGTTTACACAATGCCCTGGTTCTGCTCTACTCTATCCAGTAACCATAGTATCGGAAAGCCACCTTCCCTTAGTGCAGGACTGGGAGGCAAACATCTGTTGTATGAGGTTCATGTTCTCTCACCCTCTCTCCAGAAGGAGAAGTGTGTGTAGTGCAGGGTTTTTAGTTAATTGTATCCCGGTGCTGCGGTTGCCTTAAAGAAGGCCAGTCAGACATGTGCTTAGCATTTGGAGTGGAAGATGGGGAGGTCTGTAATGGTCCTTAGGTCCTGTGGAAGTTCCTTCCAGTCTGGGCCCATCCCCTGTGATGCACAACCAAATAGTTTCCTACACAGTGATTTTCTCCCTTTAAAAAAAAATCCCTTTTCTGAAAACCAGAAGAAAATAAGTTCTGCATATGTGTAGGTTAAAGTTTTCCTTTGCCTGCCAAACATTTCCCACAGTTCTCAGCATTCAGAAGCCAGGGCTGGAGGAAGGGAGGAACTAGTGCTTGGAGGAGCTAGCTATTGATCCTGTGTGCTCCCCGCCACAGAAGAAGTGGTGGGAGAGAACGTGACTGCTGAAAGCAAGTCTTTGTTGAGGCCTTCTCTTTAAACTCTCAACTCTCTCCAGCACTTACATGAGTTTCCAGGCACGGGCAATTCCTCTGCAAGACAGGTGGAACAATAAAAACGCGTATACCTTTCCCGTCCTACAGTGGACAAGGCAGGTGGCAGTGCTGGGTAGGTACAAAGACTACTTCTTTAAATTTTTAATTCAAGAGACTCAGATTTACTTGTCTCGAGAACAAAGCCCTTCGGCATGCACAATACTGAGTTCATTTGTACTTTGGGTCTATTATCCTAAGGCATACAATAAGCTGCCAGGCATAGTGCTGCTGATTCTGTGCAAAAACAGTGGAGTCGTTAGCTAGGAAAGAATATTACTGCAAACGGCAGTATCACCGGTTGGATGCTACCCTATTCATGGAGTACATCAATCTAACGCAGCGCTCGGTCCTTTATCTGAGGTACTTATCTGAGCACCTCGCAATCTCTAGTGTATTTACCATCACAAGGCTCCCCTGAGGCAGGGCAGTGCTATTATCCCCACTGGACATGGGGGCGGACCTGAAGCACAGAGAGGCTAAGTGACTTGCCCAAGGTCACACAGCAAGTCTATGGCGGAACAGGGAATTGAACCCAGATCCCTAGTTAGTGGCCTAACCACTGGGGAAATGCATATCACATGTTACAGCTGCAGTGCAGGTCAGACCTCAGAACGGGAGTGAGTGCTGTGATCAAACACCTGGAGGCACACAGAGACGTGAGGACTATACACATTTATATCAATCAAATGGGGCAGTATTATTAAGTTATTACTATTGCTTTGTACTGCCACTCCTGCTGTAGGAGGGGGAGATTTTTGGTAGCCCAGAACCCAGGAACATGCCTAGACCGCTGTCTGCAGCTGGAATACCAATTGTTATGCTCATTGCTGAAAGCAGCTAGAAAGTTATGCTAAGGCTTCAGAAACAGCCTAAGCAGACCGGGGGGAAGAGGAGCAATGATGTCAGAGGAGTAAACATGACCCTGTGCCCTCCTGACTTGAGCTTTTTGCCAAAGCATGCGGTTTTTCAAGATGGAAAGTCTGGCAACAATTAACTATTGCAGTTCTATTTCACACAGGGCACTCTTAAAGCTGCTGAGCAGAAGGTAAATTGATGCTATACAATGCTATACAATACTAACAAATTGGGTATTAAAAAGGGGAAGAAATCTGAGTGTGGTGGATATTTGAACACTTGGACACCAAGTTCCCCTGCAGGTGGATGGAATCCACTCAAGGCCTTTTCAAGACCCTGAGTAACTATTAGAATCATGGAATATCAGGTTTGGAAGGGATCTCAGGAGGTCATCTAGTCTGACCCCCTGCTCAAAGCAGGACCAATCCCCAATTGTTTCCCCAGATCCCTAAATGGCCCCCTCAAGGATTGAGCTCACAACCCTGGGTTTAGCAGGCCAATGCTCAAACCACTGAGCTATCCCTCTCCCCCCAGGGTGCTCTACTAACTTAAACAGATGTGTTTAAGTGCTGGAGGCTAAAGTTGAAGCTTTGAGTGAAAGCACTTTTGTTTGCCTGGTTGCATCAACTTTTGGCTGGGCAGGCTGCGTCCCCATAGATGTATTTCCTGCCACCGCCTTGCAAAGAGTAAAGTTACCAAGAGCTTTGGGTTCAGCAAAACTCTGTGTAACACTGGATCAGAACCCCATTGTGCTAGGCCCCGTACAAATACATAAGGGGAAAAAAAGACTGGTTGTGTAAGCCTTTGGGGGCAGGAGCGAAGTATAAGACAAGAGACAACAGGTGGATACAGCAAGGGAGCACAAGGAATCAACGACAATGCTGGTCAGCCTGGAAGGCATGGGAACAGCACACCAGCTCCCTGGCCAGTACTGGGGTTTTATAAGCATTGCAGCAGAGGAGAGTTTTAAGGAGGGCTCTGAAGTAGGAGAGTGAGAATTGCAGCATTTAGCTCTGTGTTTTTCCTTCCCTGACCCAGTAGGCCCTTTGTCTCATTACTTGTCTTGTGGGTTATTTACCCTAAAGCATAAACATGCTGTGTGCAGAATATTCCACAGAGTTTTAATTGCATTTCGTAGGAGCACACTTCTAGTCACCTTTCCTAGTCCCAGATGACATGAACGTCACTGCAAGCTCACACATTGCAAGCTCACACATTGCACTAGACAGCACCCCCAGTCCCTAGCAATGAGATTTCCAGGGGGAACCATTGGGGTTCTGCTCCCCTCCTGCTGGAAAGCCTGTTGCGAGGCAGTTGGACTGAACACACATACTATCCAGCCCAACGGCTTAGCACAAGGAGCGGATGGAGACTGCCATTGCTAATTGCTTTCAAGCATCTTTGGAAAGTCACCAGCTTGCTGGCAATTGATCCCAATGGATTCTCCAAAGCCATGAAGGCAGCTAGGCTTAATTGACAGCAATTATTTCAGGTTGACCCCTTGCAGCATAACTGAGTGCTAGGTGCTTCAAGGCCATAATGCATGAGACACCTCAAATAGATGTTTAACGGTGCCGTCTAGCTTGTACATAATGCTTTTTTATCAGTAGATCTCAAAGTTCTTTACAAAGGGAGGTGATTATTACTGCAGTATAATCCTCTTCACGGGGTTGCACTATCCCACCAACTAACAGAACAAGCTATTTCTAAACTGTTCATCACACTCCTGGATTAGGGTGACCAAATGTCCTGATTTTATAGGGACAGTCCCGCTTTTGGGGTCTTTTTCTTATATAGGACCTATTACCCCCACCCCCATCCCAATTTTTCACAGTTGCTGTCTGGTCACCCTACTCCTGGATGGGCCCATGGAGGAGGCGGCATCTGCATTAGAACAGGACCTGAGCTTTCTACATCTGAGCCTGGCCACAAGAGCAGCTGTGAGCCACTCGGCATGTGCAGTTGGTGTGTTGGGAAGAACATAGCAGCCAGGGTGATGCAATTCACTGATCCAAAGCCCACTGGCGTCAAGGGAAAGCCTCATTGACTCCAGTGGACTTCTTTCTTATAGTCTCTAGGTACCACAGCTAAGGAGAGACTGGACTCTGTCGTTAGAGGGACAAACAGAACCAGCGTGAGTTCAGGTTCACAGCTTGGGAGCACAGTGTAAGAACCTAAACAGGGGAGACCAAGATACCTTGAAAGCACCCCAACTAAGAATTGCTGTCTTCATTAACGGCCTTTTCTTGTAGTCCCATTAGCCAGAACTCTCACTGAAATCAAAGGCAGGTTCTCCTGAGTAAGATCTGAAGGATCAGACCCTTACATAGCATGCAACGCTACAGAGGATATTTAAATTTCAGCCAGCCAATCTTCTGAAAGCTGTCCCAGGTCAGTGAAAGGACATCAATTACTGTTATTCACAGGTTGTGTGTTTTAAATAGCAAAACAAATGTTTCACTAATTTTATTTATTTGGGGGGGGGGGTTGTGCTGGAGGGTAATTATAATAGTAATTTCAGGATTACATGATCACTGCTACAATATCTGCATCTGTTTAGATTCAGCAAGAGCATCTCCCATATTAAATATTAGTGATACATGTGTCTGACAGTGAATTACATGGGGCTGAACTCCTTGATCACCACCATTAAGTTGGTACTTCTGCTAGTTAAGATAATGACATGGGTAATTAACCCTCATGCCTCACAGTATAAGCTGATCAACTCTGAGGGTGAGGCGAACATTGCACCATTTGCTAAATACATGAGGTTGTTTCCCCTTCCCTGGGGATTAGGTACTGTCTGCTAGTAGAGACAGGGTGGATAAGGTAATATATTTTATTGGGCCAGCTTCTGCAGATGACACAGACAAGCTTTCAGACGTACACAGGAGTTTCTTCTTCAGCACTGTGAGAGCACAGAAGCTTATCTTTCACCAACAGAAGTTGGTCCAATACAAGATATTCCCTCCTCCCGCAGTTTCTCCAATATCCTGGGAACACCAAAGCTACGACAGTGCAAACAACTGTTAAAGACAGACTGGCAAGACACTAGGGTGCCTAGAGCATTGACCTTGGTGACAGACATGGGTTCTTTTCCTGGTTCTACCACTGACCGGCTCTGTGCTGTCATGCCTCTGTTTCATGACCCACCCTTTGTCAGTCTTGTCTATTCAACTGAAAGCTCTTTGGGTACTACGCTGTACAGGGCCAGGCACAAGGTGCTACTACAGTACAGACATATTGCTAGAACTATGGCTCCATCCATGTAAAAACGTGGTTTGTCAGATCACTTATTTTAACATTATGAATAGTGAAGTTCTCTCTTAACTCGGTGCTGTTTACATACTTAGTGCGTTTGAAGTGGAAGTGAAATGTGGTTTAGATTTGTTCATTTGGAAATTAATGAATCCTGGAACCTGTCTTGTACTGGGAGTTTTGCAATGAATTTCAATGAAAGCAGGATTGGGTCCCCACATCTGGGGGTCTATTCTGCATTCTGTCACTTCATCTTCGAGTCAAATGTTACATCTACTCAGCCCAAAAAACTCCACAGCAGCAAGTCTCAGAGCCCGGGTCAAACGACTCTGGCTCGTGGTGCTAGGGCTGTGGGCTAAGACTAGCAGGGTAGATGTTTGGGCTTGGGCTAGAGCCTGAGTTCTGAACCTGAGACCCCAAATATCTACACTGCTATTTCAATCCCTGAACTCAGACTTGCTGTCACAAGTTGGGGAGGAGGGGTTGGTTTACCCTTGGAGTTTAAGGCCAGGCAGGACCACCAGATTACCTTGTCTGACCTCCTGTATAGCCCAGACCATTAATCCCCACCCAGCCACCTCCACACAAACCCAGCAACCAGAACTGGACCAAAGTATTTCAGCCCTCAAGAAATTAAACTGTTATGTGCCACAGGCAGAGCATGGGAAGGACCTGAAGTCACCTGGAGTTGAGCAATTTCCTACATGTAAAATTTGGTGCATAATATTGAGTGATTATTTGAAGCATGCACTGCTCCAAATTCTAGACATTCCCAGCCAGAACCTCAGCTGATGTAACTCAAGGCACTAGTGACTTCAGAACACAGAGATATACACCATCTGAGGACCCAGTCTGATCTCTCTTATAAATCTAATCAACTATAACCTCAGTGTCTAGATTAAAGCAATGCCACCGGGAAACCAATGCAGTGAAGGCACTGAGGAATCATAGCCATAAGAACAGCCATACTGGGTCAAACCAAAGGTCCATCTAGCCCAGTATCCTGTCTTCCGACAGTGGCCAGTGCCAGGTGCCCCAGAGGGAATGAACAGAACAGGTAATCATCAAGTAATCCATCCCCTGTCGCCCATTCCCACCTTCTAGCTCTCCCTTACAAATATATATATCAGATGGGTAGCCGTGTTAGTCTGTATACACAAAAACAACGAGGAGTCCGGTGGCACCTTAAAGACTAACAGATTTATTTGGGCATAAGCTTTTGTGGGTAAAAAACCCACTTCTTCAGATGCATGGAGTGAAAATTACAGATGCAGGCATTATATACTGACACATGAAGAGAAGGGAGTTACCTCACAAGTGGAGAACCAATGCTGACCAGGCCAATTCGATCAGGGTGGATGTAGTCCACTCCCAATAATAGATGAGGAGGTGTCAATTCCAGGAGAGGCAAAGCTGCTTTTGTAATGAGCCAGCCACTCCCAGTCCCTATTCAAGCCCAAATTAATGGTGTTAAATTTGCAAATGAATTTTAGTTCTGCTGTTTCTCTTTGAAGTCTGTTTCTGAAGGTTTTTTGTTCAAGTATAGCTACTCTCAAATCTGTTATCGAATGTCCAGGAAGATTGAAGTGTTCTCCTACTGGCTTTTGTATGTTACCATTCCTGATGTCCGATTTGTGTCCATTTATTCTTTTACGTAGGGACTGTCCGGTTTGGCCAATGTACATGGCAGACGGGCATTGCTGGCACATGATGGCATCGATCAGATTAGTAGATGTGCAGGTGAATGAGTCCCAGATTGTGTGGCTCATGTCGTTGGGTCCTCTTATGGTGTCGCTAATGTAGATATGGGGACAGAGTAGGCAACAAGGTTTGTTCCATGGATTGGTTCCTGGGTTAGTGTTTCTGTGGTGTGTAGTTGCTTGTGAGTATTTGCTTCAGGTTGGGGGGCTGTTTGTAAGCGAGGACTGGCCTGCCTCCTAAGGTCCGAGGGATCATTTTCAAGTCTAGGTTGTAGATCCAGCACATCAACAACAAACGTTACCAAATGCTTCACTCCACACTTATCTCAGAACAGGCAAGAGATGAGCAGTTTATGTGAGTGTTCAAATGTTATGCACCTAGTGTCTTTCCACTGCAGGCCAGATGTCCAAGTTCAGTGCAGCTTTTAGCTACGCATTCTAGTGGTCTGTGTATTTCTTAATCCTTACCAGGTTGAAAGGAATCAAGGAAAAATAACTACAGAAGTGAACGGAAAATTCAGTTTTTCCCATAAATCAGGGACTGCAGCTTCTACCTCCTATTTCAGCCACCCAGGCCATCTTCAAGGAGAATTACAGCCATGACACAAGATCACCAGGTACAGGAATCAACAGCAACTGTTGGTGCTCCTCACTTTGAAAGTCAGGCCAGTTATTTAGGTGCCTACATATGGATTCAGGCACCCAAGTTTGAAAACATTGACCTTAATGTCGAGCATTCTTGTCATTACTATTTGCATTATAGTAGCACCCGGAGACCGCAGCTGAAGTCAGGACCCTGTTGTTCCACACACATTGTGCCAGATGTTCCTTGCCCACAAGAGCTCACAATTTAAATAGATGAGGAAGGGGAAGGGACTTGTCCAAGGGCAGAGAGCCAGGAAGAGAGGTGAGGTCAACACAATCCCGGTGCCCTGGTCATTAGGTTACATTGTCCCCCATCGCCTCCAACTTCAACTTCCTTTCCTTCAACTTCAACTTCCCTTTCCTGCACTACCCTCCCCTTCCCACCTCCCCCAACACCTATATAAGGCATGTGCAAGATCTTAACTACTTAAGCCTCTAGGATTTCTGAGGGAAACCATTGGCAAATGCAATTTGACAAACAGGTATAGCGATCATATTGAAATGTGTCTCACGGCCGTACTGATGAAGTTTCACCAAGTCCCCATTGAGCAATTTGTCATGGTTTATCAATACCTGGGCATGTCACTGTAAGATTAGGTGGGCAGAACTACAAAGCATTTTCTTCCACCCCATGCTATTAGCACAACATTGAGGATTAATTTTTACAGAGTGGTTGTTAGATTTGGGTTTTGAGGGAGCGGTGTTTGGGGGTGGGGGGGAAAGGAGGTATGTTGCCTGTTACATGAAGGATGGTGTGGTCCCTGAGCACCCCCTTGTGGGGAGACCCATTGTTGCAGCACTTCCAACCAGCTTCCCCATAGTGCTCTTCAGCCAACTCACTGTAAAACTGACACGCCCCTCTGGCCAACTCACTTCAAAGCATTCAGCCCCTTCCAGGGTAACAGAGTCCCTTAGTCCAAGTCCAGAGTCTGTGGTCCCCTCAGGCTCAGTTTTCACCCCTTGTTACAGATGCATCCCACCAGCAACAGCCAGTCTCATGGTCTAACCCATGGCTCCAATCAACCTGGCCACCCAGGTTAGGTCTACCCTCCTCTCAAGGGTCTCTGGCAAGCCATAGCTATCAGCCAGCTCCTAGCTTGAGCCCAACTTCTAGATTTAAGTCAGAGAAGCCTGTCTGCTCCCCTCCCTCTGAAACGGGTCTCTAATGGCCCACAGCTGGGTGGATAATTACTGGTACCAGTGAAAAATTCTGTTACAATATGCTTAATGCAAAATAATTTATTTGAGAAAGAATCACACAAGCAGTAAAGGTTACATAATATGCATCTCCCTAATAAGCCTCAATTCCCCAAGCATAAAGCCTCAGTAACTGTTGGCCTTACACAGTATCCTGATTGGCAAACAAAGCAGGTATAGCTTCCAATTCTAGATGGGGACTTCTTTTCCCGCTCAGGTACTTGGTGTGTCAAACGTCCCCTTGATCAGGGCTTAGGTCACCCCAAGGCCTGCTGTTTCACTGTGTCAAGGACCTCTTCAGATGTTAATTGGGGAACTACCTAATTTACTTTGCTTAGCATTTATACCTTTTGCTCTCAAAGGAGTTATATGTCCCAGAAATATGCCCTGTGGGTATTTTATTACGGGTTTTTCTAATAAATATTTCAGATGGGGAGCTGAAAAACAGACACAGACCAAAGCTCAATCAACATTTACCCTATTAATCATTTGCATGAGCGCTTAGTGCGGTGTCCTCCAAAAGGGGTTATTTTGTACTAAGCCCATCGATGGTGTGTTTTTACATATTCTTTACTTTGTGAACTGATCATCGGCTGACGTGTTTCAAAGTTTCATGTTGAAACACATACACAAATCAAGCCATTTCAGCACTTCCAGTACATTTCCACACCATCTAATGCTAAGAGAATCCTGCTCCCAGAATCCTTTAGCAAATGCAGACGTACCACGCCATACCAAACTCCTGTTCGCCACATTCATTCATATCATAGTAATTTATAATAATTCAGCACAGTCCCAACACTCCCCATCCAGCTCCAGGGATGCTGGGCTTTTCCTCTCTGGCCCTGAGAGGGGAGAGTTCCCAGCCATAAGAGACTCCCTGTACCCCTCCACAGCTCTCCTTCTCAGCTAACCAGTCACTCCAGCCTGCCCTCCTCAGCAGGTTCTGTCGGCCTTCCCAAGAGAACACCCTCTCTGCTTCCGCTTTCTCTTCCTCCTCTTAAGTCCCACACTCTGCACAAGTTTAGCATGGCAGAGCTAAAGTGACCAGGGCTGAATGGCCCCAGGCCTCTTGGTCTTAAGAGGCAGGCTGCCCTGCGACAGTCTTATCAACTGAATTCACAACAAACAGCATAGTGCAATAGACAGAAATTGACTTAGACTAAGTGAAATGACCAAATTTCCACTTCAGGGCCCCAATCCCACAAAGCAGTTCAGCACATGTTTAACGTGAGTGCTGCCTTACCCAAGCGCTCAAAGATCATGAAACAGCCCCTCCCCTAAATCATGAGGTTTATTTTTTAACATACTACATAGTGGTACTATTTATTTTCTTCTAGCTTTTCTCTGCAACCATGAGGGCTAAAAGTATACTTTATAAAATACAAACAATGATTCTCTCCATCACGTGACTCCTGGAGATGGGGCTTTAAGAAAAAACACTACGGATGACATCATCCCTGCTGAGGCCCCTTTAGGACACACAAAAGCACTGTATGGGATGGAGGAAGATAGTTGTACAGCTCCCTCCCAAAGCTAGGTCCCCAGTGTAAGTAAGGGGCACGTCCTTTTAAAAGCTTAGCCCAGATTCTTATCTTAAAGATCACTAGATTCACTATAAAATCATTAAAGTTGACAATGCAAAAGGACAAACCAATTTAATTTGTGCTAATTAACATGAGCTCTCCTGGTATCAATGTAAAGAACATGACAGATACGACAGGAGTGTCAAAATATTCACAACGTCTGCATGGGTCTTATATTCTGAAAAAACACAGCAAAAGCTCCAGTTCTGTCATTTTCTCTGCATTTCCATGTATTTAAGGATTCGTGAGACTTGGCAGGGGGGTAAGGAAGAAAAAAAGAAAAAAAACTCAGATGCACTGAAATCAATGAGAGTTTTGCGATTGACTTCAATGGGGCCAGGATTTCACCCCAGGTCTTAATTCAGATCATTATATGCACTAAATGGATACCTTGCATCTTTGATTTTCCATGAAAAAATACACTCACACTTTTGTATAGTTTCCAAAGTGACTTGTAATTCCTGAATAATTTTCTTCCGAACAATTTAATGGGAAATGATGTCACAGGCACTGAGCCAAAGTCATCGGTTTGCACACAATGTGGATGGTTTGGCCATTTTTCTGGAGTTTAGGGACTGAGACTCTGTTGCTGGCTGATTTGCAAATGGATTTCCACTCTTAAAAACCCACATTTTCTTTTGCAGCTGAAAAGTTGACGCCATATGCAGTGGTGAGCTGGAGCCGGTTCGCACCGGTTCGCTGGAACCGGTTGTTAAATTTAGAAGCCCTTTTAGAACTGGTTGTCCCGCGAGGGATTAGCCTTAGGCACCAACTCCGTGGGTGCTCCAGGGATGGAGCACCCACAGGGAAAATTTGGTGGGTGCAGAGCACACACCGGCAGCTCCCCTCCCTGTCCTTGTCCCCATCCCCGTTCCCAGTTCGCCTCCACCCCGGAGTTATGCTCCGCCCCGGAGTTATGCTCCGCCCCGCTCTGTTTCTCCACCCCCCAGCTTCCCGCAAATCAGCTGTTCGCGCGGGAAGCCAGGAAGGGCTGAGAAGCAGGCAGCGGCTTCGGGCTCAGGCCCTGGGAGGCGGAGGTGAGCTGGGGCAGGGAGGGTGAGAGGAGGTCTGCCCGTGCTGCAGCTGGTCACACGGGGGGGGGGGCGCAGGGGAACCACTCCCCACCCCAGCTCTCCTCCGCCACCCTCGGCCTGAGCGCGAAGCAGCCGCCTGCTTCTCAGCCCTCCCAGGCTTCCCACACGAACAGCTGATTCGCGGGAAGCCGGGGGGGGGGGGCGGGGCGGAGAAGCAGAGCGGGGCGGCACGTTCAGGGGAGGAGGTGGAGCGGAGGTGAGGTGAGCTGGGGCTGGGAGCGGGGCAGGGAGCTGCCGGTGGGTGCTCTGCACCCACCAAATTTTCCCCGTGGGTACTCCAGCCCTGGAGCACCCAGGGAGTCGGCGCCTAAGGTGCCACTTTTGATGTGATCAGTGGGGAGAGCGGCCGCTCCCCCTGCTCCCCCCCAGCTACGCTACTCCGCCCCTAGGAGCCAGAGGGACCTGCCGGATGCTTCCTGGGAGCCACCCCAGGTAAGCACCACTGGGACTCCCCACCTCGCCCCCCGGCAGGTCCCTCTGGCTCTTAGGGGTGGGGCACGGTGGGCACCCACTACGGTGGCCCACGAGACCCTCCTGCCCGGTTCTGGGGGCAATCAGGGGAGGGGGGTGGATGGGGCAGGGGTCCCGGGGGGGCGGGCCACGACGCTTTCGTGGGGTGAGGAGGGAACCGGGGTTGTTAAGATTTTGACAGCTCATCACTGGCCACATGTACCCTATAACTGGTACTGCGGGAGCACTGTTCTTTTCAGCCTGAGTTTTTGCACAGGAGCAGCCTTCCAAACCAACCAAAGAATTCTTTTTATTAATACAAAGATTCACTTCCTTATTGTTTTGAATGTAGCATGACATGGTTCCTTCGAGGACCTTGATTGAAGGTATTACTGTCGGGAATAGCCGCGTTCTAATACCCAGTACGTTTTTATAGAGCTAGAAAAATTCTGCTGGTATTAACATAAATAAATTGAAGAGGTCTAACTTGGAACATTTCTTCCTCTCTGTCTCTCTATTGTAATAGCCTCAAGGAGTCAGATTGATATGTTAATTATATGGCCTTTCAAGTCAAGTGCCATGCATTATTAATGATTACTACTTGTAGGGCTAGATCCTGCAAGGTGCTGAGTTCACTGGCCCCACCCTTCACTGGCAAAGCACTTCACCACAAGCATGCTATTAACTCTGCGTGGGAAACGGTTTTCCCATCCAGTGAGATTTTCCCAGCCAAGAATTTTTCCCATTCCCAGATCAGGACAAACACTCAAAAAAAAAAAAAATCTCAAAACTTTTCACAAACTGAAAACCTGAAAAAAACCTACAGTCATAGAATCATAGAACCATAGAATATCAGGGTTGGAAGGGACCTCAGGAGGTCATCTAGTCCAACCCCCTGCTCAAAGCAGGACCAATCCCCAATTAAATCATCCCAGCCAGGGCTTTGTCAAGCCTGACCTCAAAAACCTCAAAGGAAGGAGATTCTACCACCTCCCTAGGTAACGCATTCCAGTGTTTCACCACCCTCCTAGTGAAAAAGTCTTTCCTAATATCCAACCAGTCATTGCAGAGACAAGGATTAAGCAGCATCTTTGTGCTGAATAGAGAGCCAGGCCCCTTGGATCATCCACTCCAGATGCTGCTCCTAGATACAGGGACAGAACCCCAAACAGCTTCATCCTCCATCCCTCACTAGGAGAAGACAGACTAGGACCTATTCCCTGTGAGTGCAACTGTGAAACTGCAGGCTGCGTTGTACGTACCCAGACGGATTAGACTGTGAGCAGCCTTTCCCCTTCTTGAAGGGAGAAGAGGTGTTCATTGTTGTAAGGCCCAACTCACCCACCCAAACCTAAGGTACAATCTGGTGACACATATTATAGTGTCTTTCTTTCTTTTCTTTTCTTTTTTTTTGGGGGGGGGGCAGGGGGGGATTATGGCATAAAGGATGGGAATGTAAACTCTCCCTAGGAGCAGATGAGTGCTCAGTTACTTTCCTTCGCTCAGTGACTGTATCAGGCCAGATCCTCAGCAGGTGTAAAGCAGTGGACCATCATTCATTGACTTCATGAGAGCGACGCAGACATGCCAGTACTAAAATATCTGGTTCTTATATTTTCGTTAGCAGATCTTAAAGCACTTCAGTCTTTAGTGTACATCAACTGAGACTGACTCAGTCACAATAAAACAGTCCCCAGTTTATTCCAACCACTCAAGATCATCTAAGAAGATAAAGGACTGGTTATAGACTGTTTATGTAGAAGACTGCCCTCTGGTTTCCTCAGACTCATTTGCAGAGGGTGGGGAAGACACCCCATCCCTTTCTCTGCTTTCTGTCTCCCTCATTTGCCCTTCAATTCCTTCCTTTTTCTAACCCACCTAGTCCTCTAATCTTACTTGATGTACAAACAATTCCATTTGTGTTCCACAGTTTACTTTCCTTTATGGAGTTTGCTCCAATGTGGCTAAGGTTAGGGACAAGGACAAAAAATGAGAGCTCTGGAAAATAAATGATTCATTTACATGTGGGCAGCTTAAGAATAATGTTTCATGATGGTACAATATGTCCTCTACAGAGCTGCAAGGATGGTTATTACTGCTGTTTGTATTGCATTACACTATGCATTGAATTAATGAAATACAGGCCTGTGCAAACCCACCTTCAGCACTAATACTTTGATCAATATGTTGAAAAAGCAATCCTCCAAAAGACAAGAAAGCAAAGGATCCAAATGAATCTGCTTCTCTGTGACATTCACTGAAATAGATAACAAATGACCAGATATAGCTTCAGGGCACATCTTAGCTAAACCACCTTTAAAAACAAGAAGGGATTTGGTTTACATTTAGAATCAGCTCTGAGGCCTCTAGCCATTCATATCTGAGAACGAACAATCAAATTCAATCGCAGGCAATTTCTTGATATTTTTTGCTTGTGCTACTAGTTAAGTTAACCTACCATTGCAAACAGCCAAATGGATGCAAACAGCCTAGTTAGAAAGGAGAGGTATAAATCACCAGGTCAGTTTCAGGCCATGGTTCAGCAAATCTCCCTGGTCAGCACAGCACTTAAACACAAGTAAAGCTAAGTGTATGCTTAAATGCTTTGTTGAATAGTGATGGACTTAAGCAGGTTTGCAAGTGTTTTGTGGAATGGGGCCCTGGCTTGGTGAAATCTATAATTAAATAGTTTCTGCTGTTTAATCAATCTAAAATACATCTGATACTTTCATGCTAACAACTCTGATCTTGATTTTTTACTTCAAGTTTAAGTTTGATTTATAAAAATGTTTTGACTAAAAATGTGTGTGTCTCTCTCTCAAGAGAGTACTATAAAACTAAGTGAATGCTCAAAATCTAAGTGTTTGTGCTATTACATGTTGTGTGCATATACCCCACTTTCCCCTGCCTCCCCCCCCCCCGGTGCTGACTGCTAGACTAGAAGTCCAGTGGGTTTGTCTTATGACCCAGTTCTCATTAAGCACTCCATGCCCTTAATAAAACCACAGTAACTCATTCAACTTCAGTTCTTTCACAAAAGCCTCAGTCCCAGAAATGGATTTGTTTTGTGTTTCTTCCATAATACCCCTCAGATGGCATTCTGCACTACTCCATAAAGTTTAATTGGTCAATAATTAGCCTCTACCTCCTCACCTGTCATAAATGCTAGCCCGAACAATAGTAGCATTCTCCCATGGAAGTCCCTTGAGATCCTTCAGTAATTTCATGCATCAATAATACTTCATTGAAAACAAACAGACTTAAAACAGCTCCAAAGTTTCATGCTCTTTTGTAGCCAGGGAACAGTCAAGGAGCCATACATGTACTGATTTATGGCCAGGCTGCCTAGCGACCCTTCTAATTACATCATTTCATTAGTGTATCCCCAGATGGCCCACATTTCCTTCAGGGTGACAGAGCATATGTGCTCAGCTAGTCTGACTGGAGAGGTGTGACTAAAGGAGGCACTGAAACCTAATGGTGTGGAACCTAGAGACTATAAATAAAGGCTAAGGTTCATTCAAGTGTTTTGGGTCAGAGGCATGGCCATCAGCTTGTGCTTCTGTATGAGGAGATTGGGATTTGTTTTGGTGGGGTTGCTCTGTTGCCTATCTTAGGGGGCTGTAGAGGACCTCTTTGGCTCCCAGTTATGGGCCAGATTCTGCCACTACCCTTAGACACACTGAACAGTATTTGCCTCAACTGTTTGCTGTGAGCAGATTGTCCATTGTGAAGACAGGCCTCCTATCTGCCATCCTGCTTCCCTCAGGTCTCATGGAGACCATGTACATCTCAGGCAAGAAGAGGGCAAAGACCAGGCAAGCCTGGGGGAAGGGAGTCCAACTATATGTGCTTGTCTCATCTCTGGCACTGTGAGGGCTACAGAGAAATCATAGACTATCAGGGTTGGAAGGAACCTCAGGAGGTCATCTAGTCCAACCCCCTGCTCAAAGCAGAACCAATCCCCAAATTGACCCCCTCAAGGATTGAACTCACAACTCTCAGTTTAGCAGGCCAATGCTCAAACCACTGAGCTATCCCTCCCCCTGCTTATATTATCATCTACTGCAGCTAGAATCCTCAGATTAAAGAAGGAAAGTGGGAATCCCTGGCAATCCAGCTTTTATTAGAGCCAGAGTCCTGAACTGAAATGGATGCCTGGGTCTTTCAGGCTCCCCACTTCCCCGGTTCATGGGCAAGTCTTGAGCTTATTCCTATCCCTCCAAATGGAACAATCTTCAATCTCCCCTGCTTCCCCTACCCCCAGCCTTACTGGTGACACCTCTCCATTGTTCCTAATGTACAATGGGATAGAGAAAAACTGATACACGGCTCCTGCCTGTATCAGGGTTATGAGCAGAGCTGTGTGAATAATTGGTTTGTTTGTATTTTTTGGTCGGAGCGGGTGTGTTCAGCCACCGGACCAGAAAAAAGTTGTTTTGGGTCAAATCAAACTGATATTTTATTTTCATTTTGTTGAGGAAAATGAAAATAAAATGTTTCATTCAACCCACAATACGACATTTATTCTGTTTTCAGGTGTTTTTACCTTTAAGTATAGCAAAGTTAGATATCATTTTATAGTGAAAAACTTGAAATGTTTTATATTGAAAATGGCAAAATGAAATGTTTCAATTTTCAGAATTTGTTTCTCCTTTGTTAGTCAGCCAAAACCATTTTTTCCCCAGATTTGACTCAAATTCAGAGACTTTTCTTTAACTGAAAAATTTGTTTCTTCCCAGAAGAAAATCATTCACTTTTCACTTGGGGGTGGGGAACAACCCAGCTCTAGTTATGAGGCCCTACTGAGTACAAATTGTTGTAGAGTGCATGACAGATCATTAGAATAACAAATCATAAACACCAGGCACCCAGCCCAGTGCAGCTTCCCTTAGGCTACAGTTCACTTTGACATGGGAAAAATGCAGGACAAGCAGCCATTAGTACATGTAAATCCAAAGAATGGCAGCTTCAGGAGTCTAGGTGGACCAGGAACATGCTCAGTGGAGAGGGAATGCTGAGATATTTTAGCAGCATACCTCTAACAAGTTCTGTTAAACATGTGGAAATGGTGATTCCTTTGTCTTAACATGAGAAAATGAGTATACTTTCATGATGACAGGAAAAAGACCTAACCTCAAGACTTTCCCCTTTCCCAATTTTGATTCCCTACTCCAAAGGGGACTCCAACATGTACACCTTACAACTCTTTAGAAAACTGGTTGGAAAAAGGAGTTAACATTGCAGTCACTTATTGGTTCCTAACTTCATTCTCAAAACAGCTGAACTGTTGTTGCTGAAACCAGAGGCGGAGACTAGGGAAGATTTCAGGCAGAACAGGTAAAATTTAACAAAGTTACAAACAACTGAACCCAGGGTTTATAAATGTGTGGCATCCTTAAATTTAGGTGTTGCCTTCAGTGCCCCATAAAATATAGATCTACACAGAATGTACTCTAGTTTTCCAGTGCACATATCTTAGTTTGTTTTTACATATATATTACACACATTCCGTTCATATGTATTTTGCCTTAAATTCAACTGCAATCATCCTACTCAATAATAAAGAAGTTTTCCCTAAGTTTGTCATTAAACAAGAATGCAGAGGATTTTGTTTTTTTAATAGCATGCCAAAAGAAACAGAAGAATGATAACATATCCCCATTATGATCCATTCTGTAATCACAGTGTAGACAGAATAGCAATCTTACTTCAAAATTTCTTTAACTGAAATCATTACATCTCATAATTTATTGAATTCTCAAAAACTCCAAATACTGAAATGTATATACTATCTGCAATTGCAAGATGACAAATACCATAAGATATACAAAAACTAAATTACCCGTGAAAACAATTATGCCATCCTTGGGTTGCAGGGGCCTTAGGAATTGGTGGCACCTTGATTTCTCCAATTCTTTGCCTATGGTATGCAGTTTAGTCACCCAAGGATTGAAATGCTTTGTTCTAAAGTCCTTGGGCTCAATACAGGAGAAATTTAGTGATCTGTGTTATACATGAACTTGTCTGACACTTTAGTCAGGATGATGCAAAAGGCTTAAGTGTATCAAAGAGCAAAGCCCAGCTGTGTGGCACCAGTCATAGGAACTGCCATACTGTAACAGACCTAATATCCACCTGGTCCAGGACTGTCTCCAACAGCAGCATCAGATGCTTCAGAGAAAGCTGCAAGAAATCATGCAATAGGCAGATGTGGGATAATTCACACGCACCCCCATAAAGATCTCATCCTAATTTCAATTTTAACTCTGGATATTGTTATCCATCCAAATATTCTGTCCTTTGATTCTTGCTAATTTCATGAGGTCAGTGGAAGCCTGTGGCAAAGAGTTCAGCGGGAAAATAGAGTGTTGTAAAAAAGTCTTTGTTTTTATGGATTTTGAAATGTCCACCTTTCAGTTTAATTGACTGTCCCCTTGTGTTATCTGACATAAAGCTCCTGATATACCTTCTCTATATCATTTATCATCCTATTTCTTGTTTTCCTTTGACTATAGTGGTTCCGTGAGCAGAGGTCTTCCCTAAGTTGTCCATGATGATGCCCAGGTCCCTTTCCTGGGTAGACAGTTTATTTAAGGTAAATAAGTAGTTCAAATGTTTCCTTCCAACATGCACTACTTTGCATTTATCAACACAGAACTTCATATTTTGTTGTTTCAGAGTAGCAGCCGAGCTAGTCTCTATCAGCAAAAAGAACAGGAGGACTTGTGGCACCTTAGAGACGAACACATTTATTAAATAAATAAATAACAAATAAATAAATGTGTTCGTCTCTAAGGTGCCACAAGTACTCCTATATTTTGTTGTGTTGCCCATTCACCTACCTTTGTTAAGTCCCTGTAAAGTTCTTCAGTCTCTCTACATGACTAAACTTAGTCTCATCTGATTATTTTGCTATCTTATTTCTTACCCCCTTCCTTACCAGATAGTTAATATATATTTTAAACCACACTGCATCTAATACAGGCTTTTGATGCACTCAGCTGTTAACCTTTTGCCATAGTGAAAAAAAGAGCCAACCATTTAATCTCATCCTTGTCTTTTAGCGAGATCCCACAATTGGATCAATGCTTGTAAATCCTTGTGCCTGTGCAGAGCCCCATTGGTTTAGAGAGGATTCCATATACGCATAAGCACCAGTATCCAGACCCATACATTAAATATTGTAGGCTATTGGTCACATGGCTCTGGATGTGAGTGGGCAATGTGAAGAAAAATAAAAATTGAAAAGGACAAGTTAACAAAGATGTCCTTACCTTTGTTCCCAGTGCAGCTGGGTGAACTGTTAATATTACATTGCAAAATAACTTGCAAATATATGTGTCCAGTTTGGTATGTTACAGGGGCGAGGTTGCTGGCCTGGCCCCATGGAGACCTGTCTCTATTCCCTGCTCTGGCAGTGTGACCTTGAACAAGTGCTTCCACTGCTAATTATCTTCCCCATCCTTTGCTTTATTTAGATTGTAAGCTTGTCAAGGGAGGACTATGTATTTGTCCAACATTTAGTACAAAGGACCCTGACTTTAGTTTGATCCTCTAGACTCCACTGTAATTAACACAACAAGAAGCAGCATGAATAATGATGGGGGATTGTCAAATAGTTAATTTGAAAAAAGACATTGTTAAATGCATCAAGTAAGTTATTCAACTAACTCTAGCTAGTCTTCTGGTGTCTGGCTTTGGATGGCAGAAACAGTGATAAGACACTGGGTAAGTGATATAGTCATTATCATGGAAAGAAAAGGAGTACTTGTGGCACCTTAGAGACTAACAAATTTATTTGAGCATAAGCTTTCGTGAGCTCACGAAAGCTTATGCTCAAATAAATTTGTTAGTCTCTAAGGTGCCACAAGTACTCCTTTTCTTTTTGCGAATACAGACTAACATGGCTGCTACTCTGAAAATTATCATGGAAGCATCCCCCAGAGGTCAAGCGCATCCATCCACCATCAAGGTGATAAAGAGGGCAGTCCAGAACCATATGGCATGCTGCTTCTTCTTGAGCACCATAGGGGGAGGGTGGGGAGCTCCAGAAGCCCAAACAGTAAGGACATAAATTAAACTGCCCATGACCACAACATATCCTGTTGTAACAAAGGCGGCTCTTTCAGTTCAGAACAGCCATATGAGGGGCATGCCAGAGCTGATCCAGAGAGACTAGGAGATGCAGATCTGAGCTGTCTATCTGCCAAGAAGTGAACCATTGATCCAAGATCTAGTCCCACACCACCTGTTGCTGCAGTTCCTTAGAAAAGTCATGCCTGATATACTGAGACACGCAACTATTTCAGAAAAGAGGTGTCTTGGCTTTAGTCGGCGTTTGATGCTGCTTCAAGATAAAATTGTGAAGTCAACTGTCTTATGAGTTGGCTGTACACAGTAGTGTGCCCAGAGCCATGCCTTCATACCTAATCACGGGAAGCAACTGCCTGGCTGGTACTGGTCTAGTTATCGACAACCTTAGATTAACTAAACAGATACATTCATTTAACCATTTCTCGGTTTACCTCACCTCACGTAGGTCAGTGACATTAGACAAGTCAGTTTAACTTTCTGGCTCTCACACACTATACTCAGTATTCTATTTGGATATACAACACTGCAGGGGAACTATTCATTGCAATGATTTGCAACTTCATAAGAATATTTCTGTGTTCATATTAAATTTATATGTGTTGGGTTTTTATTTCAAAACATAAATTTGGGGCCTAAATGACCTGACAGGCTACCTTAGCATAACTATGGGATTATTTAGTCAGCACCTAACTTGAAAAATTTTAACCCTTATTCAAATACATAAAAATGTAATATAGCATATGTCCAAAAAGAAACAATGCCAGAGCAATTTGCTACTGTGCCAACCTGTGTATTGGCTGAACACAAGTTCACCTTTCATGCTGTAAAGATCATTGGTCCATGAGAGAAGATCACACCTCTATCAAATGCATGAATAATAATGTTCCCTTCAATGCCATTTCCTAATTGTCAAGAGAGAAGTGTTTTCTGAAAGCTCTAAGTCATTCATTTTGCTCTCCAGAAATGTGTTACTTTCAATGATCTGTCTTTGTTTAGTCAGCTTTGCCATTGGCTAGAATTCCTAAGACATTCCAGATCCTCAACCCCCTGCCAAGTTTACATGAGCAAATCTAAAGTGCTCCTAGACACTATTTACATATTGGTATATCATAATGGTGCAAGGGGTGCTTAGCATGTGGTTATTGATTGTGCAAAGAGCTCTTTATACTAGCTCTGAAGAAAGGAAGCCAGTTGCAGGGCACAACAGCAAGATTTACTGGTCCTACAAGACACAGGAAATCAATGCTACAGTGATATTTATGGGTACCTCCTTTTTAATTCCCAACTCTACCAATGGCCTGCTATGTGACCTTTGGCAAGTCACTCCCCATGCCTGAGCTTATTCCCTCCATAAGATGGGGACAGTGATACCAACCTCTTTCGTAGAGCACTTTTGTATCTACTGGTGAAAAGCACAAGATAACAGCTAGGGATTTCTGTATTATTACACAGTCATGTCTTGTTAACAAGGATCATGGGGTATAGCATCCAGCCCTTTGAAGAGGGAACTGTGTGCTGTTCTCTAACTCCTTGTGATGGGTTCGGTCACAGAGATCCCCTTGGGACTGTCACCTGATGTGCTGAAATTACCTCTGAGCCCATTTTCCCTGCCAGCTGGGGACTCCAGAACCCTGTCTTGTTGAGCCAGACATGCTAGCCTGCTGCAACACAGACTCAGGGTCTGGACCACGCACCCAAATCTGCAGACTTTAACCAAAAACAGCTCAGCAGGTCACCTCTCCAGCACTTGGACACCCAGTTCCCAATGGGATCCAAACCCCAAATACATTTGTTTTACTTTGTATAAAGTGTACACAGGATAAACTCAAATTCTCCACCCTCTATAACACTGATAGAGAGATATGCCCAGCTGTTTGCTCCCCTGGTATTAGTCACTTACTCTGGGTTTATTATCATGGAATATCAGGGTTGGAAGGGACCTCAGGAGATCATCTAGCCCAAACCCCTGCTCAAAGCAGGACCAATCCCCAATTTTTGCCCCGGATCCCTAAATGGCCCCCTCAAGGATTAAGCTCATAACCCTGGGTTTAGCAAGCTAATGCTCAAACCACTGAGCTATCCCTCCCCCCTAACTAAACAAAAGTGATTTTATTAAGTATAAAAAGTAGGATTGAAGCGGTTTCAAGTAGTAACAGACAAAACAAAGTAAGTCACCAAGCAAAATAAAGCAAAAACATGCAAGTCTAAGCCTAATACATTAAGAAACTGATTACAGGTAATCTCACCCTCAGAGATGTTCCAATAAGCTTCTTTCACAGACTAGTCTCCTTCCTAGTCTGGGCCCAATCCTTTCCCCTGGTACAATCTTTGTTAGATTCAGCAGACATCTCAGGTGGTAAGCAGGAGTTTTCTCATGACTGGCAGCACCTTTTGTCCTACTCCAGCCCCTTTTATAGCTTTGGCAGAAGGCAGGAATCTTTTGTCTCTCTGGGTCCTCACCCATCCTTCTAAATGGAAAAGTACCAGATTTAAGATGGATTTCATTATCAGGTAACATGATCACTTGTCACTGTAAGACGCCTAGTCTCCATTCCCGATGGGCTGCCTACACATACACAGGAAGGCTTTCAAATAACTAAGGCCATTTACAACTGATTGTTTCTGGAGCACCCTTAATGGCCTCCACTTAATATGTTTACATCAGTGATACAAATTTATATCTTATTCTCCTAACTCCAGATATCAAATAATACATGCAAATAAATAGGATTAACACACTTAGTAGATCACAAGCTTTCTAATGTCACCATACAAGGGGTATTTAGCATAAAGCATATTCCAGTTATGTCATATTCATAAGCATATTTCCATAAAGCATATGGAGTGAATCATCACACTCCTTCTAATGGAAAGGAAGCTAGCAGATTCTCTCTTGTCTCAGAGCACTGCTGATGACTGCCAGGCTGAAATCAATCTTAAGGTCTGGCTGGACTCCAAAGATTTCAGAAGTTCCAAGAGCATGTTAAGACTCCAATTCTACAGACACTTATGCATATGTAGTGAAGGGTCAGGATTTAACTCCATGTGCTCAGTGTAACCATTCCTCTCGAAAAACCTCAGGATTAAAACTTCAAGAACCCTTGCTGACTGAAAGCTTCCCCCTCACCCCGTACTGCTGAGTTAGCTGGTCCACTGCTCCAGATAAAGTTGGTAAAGCACTGGTGTTAAAAGTTTCACACCAGACGCCAGTTGCAGTGAAAACCAACCAACAAAAACAACTTTAGAGAAATAAGGTGGGTGAGGTAACATTTTATTGGACTGACTTCTGTTGGTGAGAGACAAGCTTTTGAGTCACACAGAGCTCTTCCTCACATCTACACAGAGGCCTTCAGGTCTGTGTAGCTCGTCTCTCCCCAGTCAGTCCAATTAAAGATATTACCTCACCCACCTTGTCTCTAATACCCTGGGACCGACAACAACAACTGTATTGAACCTATTGATTTATGAACGCCACACCCTATGGGCTAGATTCACAAAAGGACCTGTGGCAGTTAGGCACCTAAATCCCAGAATCAGGCCCCACTGGGATTCACAATGCGCCCACTCACCTGCCACCTAAATTTGCTTGGTGCCTAAATGTTTGCAATAAATGGTCCCTGGTTGCCTGTGTTTCTGCCTCTGCCCATGTGCACTGCAGCCCCGAGCCAGGCATCCAAATAAGGTCCAAAGTAATACATTAACTGAGGAAAGACAGGTATTCTTCCACCTAACTTGCCTATGGGGTCTAATCCAGTAGGTAGGATCAGAGCTTGCCTACTGGCTAAGGGCCTCCTCTAGAGAAGCTTACACAGAATGGCCAGGGCAGGAGGAGTTGTCTCTTAGCCCAGCCATTAGGACACTCAGCTGGGATGTGGGAAACCCCCAAGTTTGAGTCCCCCCCTCCACATTGGGGGAGATTGGATTTGAACATGGACCTGCCCTCTGTCCAGTGAGTGCTTCACCACTTGGGCTAAGGGCTATGCTGATGTGGGGCCCCCTCAGTCTCATATTTAAGCTGTTCCATTGTGAAATAAATAATTTTAAAAAGAAGTAATGAGAGCCGGGGGACTTGCATCTGGGTCTCCCACCTCCCAGGTGTGGGCTCTAGCCACCAGGCTAGAGAGCCAGTCTTGTGGTTGCTTACTCTGGCCAATGATTCTTTCATTATTTACCCAAAGTGCAGAGACAGCTCAGTCACCTGATCTTGCGAGAGCGGGTTTGTATCTGACAATCCCAAGCAGAGGGAGGAGGCTCCCTGCAGCCTGGATTTAGGCACCTCTTTCAGAAGGGGGTAGAGTTACCGTACCCCTCGACTTGGCATATCGCATTGGCTACTTTAGGCAAGGAGCTGTTCAGTATGCTGGCTTCTATGAATCCCATTCTGAGTCCCCCAGCTTTCTGCATTCATTGTACCAGGAGCCAAGCTGCCAGGCTCAGGCTGTGTGAATCCCAGTGATTGTTCTTGGTGCCTACATTTGGGCATGGCTAGACTCAGCATTACCCCCAGCTATTTTTTGTGACTCTAGCCCTGTATGCCTGTAGATAGCATATTCTTTTAGCCAGCTGTCTACATGCACATAGAGTGTTATATACAAGAGATGTCTGTCTCTAACAGTCTCTTTTAAAGGAATGGACAAGTCAGAAAAATCAGTAGTGTTTAAAATAGAAATGTAGGTCATGGTATACTTTTGCAGGTTTTTTATGAAGGGCTGAGATTCCTAGTAAAGAAATTAGATGCTTAAACTGGGGACACCTTTGAAAAAGCAGGCAGTCCAAATTTAGCTCTGATCAATGCTCTGTTCAAGCAATTTGGGTGGCGTGTGCATTCAGATCATGAAAGAGGGAAGCAAATAAGAGAAACTTGTTCTCATTGATTCCTGGATAGAGGCTTGTTACCAATTACTGACAATGAAAAGTGTTCAGAATTAATTCCAAGTAGATTTCTTTGGTGTTGATTTTTTTTCTGAGACTCCATTGTAACGATGCGTGGCTGCCTACACCAAAACAGAAAAAACCTAGCCACATCACAAGAATCTCCAGTGTTTGGAACAGGGACTTCAAATTGGATCACAGGAGAGTCACGAGGGGTCTTTTGCTGTTGTCTTAGGACCCCTGCTTCATGTGCAGTGGAGACTGGAAGACACGCAGTGAATGAAGTCGAGGGTTGGTACCCCTTATGTGATGGTAAGCAATTGAGTATGGTTCACTGCTTGTATGTTCCTCATTCTCTGGGTGCCCAAGTTGAGATACCCGATGTCTCACTTTCAGAAATGCTGCGTATTCACAACTAGAGCTCTGCAGATAATGGTTAGTTTGCTAACAATTCTGGGAACAAAAAATCTGCAACAGGTGGAACTGAACCTGAAAATTAAGGAAAGTTTCAGCATCTGAAATTGAAAAAAATCCATTTGGGGCTAAAAATACATGTCAAACCCAAAACATTTTGTTTTCATATTTTTAAAGGATTAGAGTCGCAAAATGGTTGGACAAGGAGATGGTGGAAGAGGTGATGCTGAGTGTCAATACACAGTTATTTGTAATACCAAAGAAAGAGTGAGAACTTTAGCCTAGTGATTAAGGCATTCACCGAGCACATGAGAGTTCTTGGTCTACTCCACTACATGCATCCGAAGAAGTGAGCTGTAGCTCACAAAAGCTTATTCTCAAATAAATGTGTTACTCTCTAAGGTGCCACAAGTACTCCTTTTCTTTTGTGGTCTAGTTTACTTATAAAGAGTAGAACGGATTCAACATGAGAGAGAGAGAGAGAGAGAGAGAGAGAAGCCCCACAGCAGAATACCCAGAGCTGACCCAGGTACTAGTCTGTAATGTGGGAAATTAAAGTTCATCTCTCCTCCTCACCAGGTAAAGGGAAAAATTGAATCCATTCTCCCACGTGCCAGGGGAATGCCCTAAGCATTGGGCTAATGATGGAGAGGAAAAAGGGAGAGAACATCCTCCAACCATCTGGTGAATACACATCAAAAGCCCTAAAAAATTGGGGCCAAAATGATTTCACAAATTTGTGTAAAATTCAGTTTTGTGTTGACAGAAACGGCTTTTTTTGGTAACTAAACTTTCAGAAAAAGATTTCATGTAGCTCTGCTCACCACTGCAGATGAAGATCTCTGGCCTGTGTTATACAGGAGGCTAGACTAGATGATCACAAGAGTCCCACTCATTGAAGCTCTTGAAATTAGTGGCCATGTGTGTCACTTTTGGCCTAAATATCTCCACTCTTCTGTTTCTCACCTATAGAATGGGGATAATACTCAGCCCCCTTGCAGCGGTGTTGTGAAGATAATTCATTAATGTTTGTGAAGAATTCAGATGCTATGACACTCTTCATTGTCGTAATGGCCAGAAGGAAATAATAGTCCTTACTCCATGCAGGATTTGAATGGCATGCAGTAAATAAGGCCTGGACCACAGTGAATGAAAAGCATAAAAGGATATTGAATAGTTGTCCATTCAGTGAGCTCACTCCACCCCATGCACATTCCTGTGGAGAAAGTAGTATGTGATCACGTAATTAAAGCCTGTATTGGAAAGCATATGCACAAGGGGGACGCATTATGGATGCATGGGTAACCTTAATTCTAGCATTTCCTGATTTCAGTGCTTGATGTGGCAACTTTAAATTTCTTTTAACGTAGCTTTTTGAGAATTGGGTCCTTAATTTATAAAGCACAGTTCTCATTCCTGCTGGCACCAACTGAGGACACTGCCAAAATACTTGGCAATACATTATTGTTAGAGACAGAACAGAAATAAAAGGTGATCATCTTTTTTAAAAGCCAATCTATGTATTCAGTGGGTCCACTTAGATGTTCAAGCCAGACTTAGAGTAAGGAGGTCAGGCTAGATCACAAAGGTCCTCTTAAAAATGGGGAGAACTCCTAGGTCTGGCAATACATCTAGAACCAACATTAACTTAAATGGGACCATTGTGCAGAGAATTAAACAAATTTTTCCCCAAAAATCAATAGTGCTATACTGTAAAAATGAATCTTTATAGCATTTTTGGGCGCAGTTATGTTTGTCACTTGTAATCACTTAAGAATTGCATGCAAGCACATTTCATTGAAGTAGCTAGTCTCTGATGAGGATTAATGTGTCATTTTAATAAAAAAGAGCCACACCCAATCATAAATGTGTAAGTATATGTCATTGGAGGAGGTGTGGTTTAAAAGTCTGTGGCAGGATATAATGCTTTTGCTTGCTTGGGATATGGCACAGTGAGTTACTGACACTGACAGTCCTGCTTCCACAAACCAATGTTCAAATCCTTTGAGGTTTTAAGTGACAAAAGTTAGATTCCTTTTGGGAGGCTCTGATTTATACATGCACAGTAGCTCCCATGCAGAATCCCCTCCTGTGCCACAATGCTAAATTATACAGTCCACTAATAAGACTCCCATTGAGTTCAGTGATAATTCTACATTTCCTTAGCTAGTCTAAACTTCAATGAGGCTTGCCAGCTTCAGAGAAGAAATAAAGGCAGGTATATGGAACTCAAGCAAGGAAAAACTTGCCCATACACACACGAATTTGTATAACATAACTGATTCAAGGAAAGAAAAGTTATGGGGAGAATTTTCAAGTGCTCTCAAACTTTGGCCCAGCTCTGCTCCCACTGAGGTAAATGACAGGGTCGTCACCATTGCTTTCAATGGAAGCAGAGTTAAGCCAATGTGGAGCACTTTTGAAAAATCTCACTCACAGTATATGTAAGAAATACTGTCAAAGCCAAAGACATCCCTCCACTTCAAAGGGAGGCAGAGTTCTCAGAGGAGGTCTCCTCTCGAGGGTGTGGCCATTCTCTGGAGGATCTATAAATCAAGATTATACTTTGGAGGAAAGGAAGCAGTTTCTGATCCACGTGCCCTTTGGAATACCTACAGCTGTGTTTCTGGCGGTCTCCTAGGATATGCATATGTAACAACCAGCAGTGTGTCATATGGATAACATGCATCACCAAGGCAAAGATGGAGCACTTTCGTGACTTGTGCCCTAAGTGCCATTCAGGGCAGGTTTTGCACACCAGTGGTCTGTTCTTGCTACTGACATCCAGATTCTCTTTGCAGTTCAAGCAGTACTCAGCTAGGAGACAGCATGTGATTTGGGGGAGGTTGTTTGTCCAAAGGCACACATTGGGCTTGCCCAAGCATACTAAATTACTGCACAACACTCAGCAATGCTCATGCTAAGGAGGTCTCTGTAGAGTTTATTTCCCAAGCATAGACCCTGTTTTGCTTATGCCAGGAGGCAAGCGGGCACAAACAGAAAGAGCACCAGAAAGGATGAGGTCCCCTTTTATCCTACCAACTATCAATGCCAGCAAGAAAGCAGTTCCTCCCTCTGGCGGGGTTGTTTGGAAAGGATTACTTTTATCCCAAAGCAAACCTGCATGGAACATGTGTTTCAAGGACACTTCTCATTGTCCGAACAGGTAGCTCAGCTGTTAGCTCAGCTGAGTAATTCCAGCAGAATGGGGATTACTTTTTAAAAGCTATTTTAGGAGGAAGGATGGGCTTTGGATTCAGGCAACGTGGGTTCCATTCCCAGCTCTGCCACAGAAATCATTTTATCTCTCTGCCTCAGTTCACCATCTGTAACATAAGACTAAAACTCCTTTCCTCCCCCTTTTTGTCTGACTTAGATTAATGATCTTCAGGGTCGCGATTGTTTATTGCAGCGGTTCTCAAACTTCATTGCATCATGACCCCCTTCTGACAACAAAAATTACTACACAACCCCAGGAGGGGGGACCGAAGACTGAGCCTGCCCGAGCCCCACCCCCAGAGGCCAGGGGCAAAGCTGAAGCCCAAGGGCTTCTGCCTTGGGTGGGGAACATGTAACCTTAGCCCTGGGGCTTGGGCTTCAGATGAGCTGGGGCCCAGGGCCAACATCAGCCTTGGCAACCCCATTAAATGAGGTTACAACCCACTTTGAGGTCCCAACCTACGGTTTGAGAACCCCTGGTCTAGTGCTCTGGGTATGTACGGCACGTAGCACAGGGGGCCTCTGATCACAGCTGGGACTTCCAGGAGCTATGTCATTGCTAATGATATTTTATTGACTTAATGTAGGACACAATCTTGGCATCCTTAATCATTCCAAACTCCCTTTGGCTTCAGAGAGAGAAGACTGGACCCATTCCCCTCTGTGCAAATAAAGTTATAAAATTAGAGCCATGACCAAAAGTTTAAGGGCCAGATTTCCAGAAGACCATAGCTTCCATGTAGGCACCTAATGAAATGGCCGGGTTTTCAACAGGGCTCCGCACCCACCAGTCCATAGATTTTAGAGTCAGAAGGGACCATCAGATGATCTAATCGGACCTCCTGCATATCTAGACTTGGCAGAACTCGATTTTCTTTTCATTAATTCATTGATAATATCAATGTTTACTTTTAAACATTTTCCCCCTATTTTTATCTATTTAAATTTTCACAGTTGCAGGAAAATTATGGGGGCAGGGTCAGAAAAGAATTCGGTGTAGATGTTGAGATTCATAAAGTTAAAGCCTTATAATCATCAACATCACATGGCAATAAAGAGTCAATATTCCTAAAGCAAACTAATCAGTTCCCAAGCTGCATTTTTTCTTATTTTCCCTATCTGTAAACTTTGATCAATGGAAATATTTATCATTGTGTCTGTGTGGGGAAGCCACTATTTACCACTAAAAATCTAATCCTTCCAAGCCTATGCATAGCACAGGGCACACAATTTCATCCAGTTACTCCTATACTGGGCCCCAACAGCTTGTGTTTGACAAATACATCTCTTCCAGAAAGGCATCCAGTCTTGATATGAAAGTTTCGAGAGATGGAGAATTCATCACTTCCCTTGGTACTTTGTTCCAGTGGTTAACCATAACTGTTAGAAATGTGTACCTTATTTCTATCTTGAATTTATCCAACTTTAACTTCAAACACAATGGGATCTTCCAGCTGCTGGGCATCTGAAAATTTGGCCACTTCTCATTTCAGTGCCTAAATGAGAGCTCTCGGCTCGTCAGACAGTCTGGCCTAAAGACATGGCAAAGCTAATAGATGCCACATGGTGGGAAACAAAGAAGTCATGGAAATGAGTCATTTTATAAAAGTAAATAGACAAAAACCTAGTATCAAGAATGTGACTATTATTTCAGATCACTGTAGGATTTGGTTTTATTCCCAAGCATTGCTATTCCAATAAATCCTCCTTCTCTAAAGTTAGAGCATTGCATAGGATAGAAGAAATGACATATAAACAATCTCTGTTGACAAGAAGGCAATTTTGTGTTAGCGTGATATTTCCAGGCAACACTTAATCAGCTAGAAAGTGCGACGAGATGACTGTTTCATTCCCAAGTTTAGGGAGCTCAGTAGGCATGGTGTATGAGGGGAAAGTCAAAGAGTAGAACCACCATTCTCCTCAGACTATAAACAAATGCACTGATTTTTTTTTAAATTAAATTTTACAAGAAGAAATTAAGTTCCTCTTAAATGGTGCTGAAGGCAGAGGCCTGGAAACCAAAGGTAGGGTTGTCAAAAGCATATAGTGTTGTCCAAATGATGCTCTGGAGGTCAAGGAGAGTTAGAGCAGCACTGAGTCAGAGGGGAGTTTGTATACCAAGCCCAGCTGTAACACGACTGATGATTCTGCCAACAAACCCAGTGCCAGTGGATATGGTGGTGTCTATGTTGCAGGCACCTGGTCCACTTGGAACTGAGCAGACATCTTTGACTCATTTTACACAGGCCAAACATTACATGGTCATGACTTCTGATCATGGACTGGATTCAAAGCAGTGACTATGCTGGTGGCCAATGATGGGTTAGTCTGGAAGGTCTCACCATCCCAGGAAGTGGTGCTGACTCACTGCCTGTAGTTAGGTACTTGCCCCTCAAGTCACAAACCAGTACGTGTGCCCTGCTCTCACCTGCCCCACAATGTGATAGTGACCTCTTCCACAGCCAGACACTAACCTCACCTCCAATTTAAAAATCATTCCCTAACCCTTCCTTCCGCCTTACGCTTACGCCTTACGCCAACACGCTTACAAAATCTGGACAAAGTATAACTGCTGGCTTCTTCTCCCTTCCGTAAAAATGCATTGAATATGGTTACAGTATTGTCAATTGTCTATTAGACTAGAGGCTCCATCAAAATTCAAGAGCCTATTGTGATGGACCATGAGACAGGATCTGCCTGAGAGAATTTACAGTCATGACCTTAGGCAAGGCTGTCCCCTCTCTGTGCCTGTTTGCCCTCCCACACATTGGCCATCTTGTCTATTCAGAATGGAAACTCTTCAAGGCAGAGACTGTCTCTCAGTAGGCGTTTGTATAATGCCCAATATAATGGGCTCTAGTGTTGGTTGGGGCCTGTGGGTGCTACTGTCACACAAAAGTAGTATTATTAACCTTGCTTTCTTAAGGGGGAATAGAGGCACAGAGATCAACTGACTCATACTAAGTCATGCAGGAAGTCTATAGCAGAATTGGGAATTGAACCCAGACCTCCCCATCAGTGCCTTCACCACAAGGCCATCCTTACTCTTTACCATTTGTTCCTGCTCCATTTGTGCCTGAAAATTCTTCAGGGCAAATTCTTCTTTCACTTTTACCCACGTAGACCCTACTGACATCAATTCACTGGTGTATGCAGAAAGAGAGCTTGCTCCTTGCTTTATATGATAATTTGTTAGGTTCTCATTTATGAAATTTGTCTAATATGTTCATTAAACACTGCTGTGGGGCATTTCAGAGCCTGCATTCCTTTTATCTTGCTCAGAACACACCACGATAACATAAATGGGAGGAATTAAGCAATCTGATTGGTTAATCAGCATTCTCAGCTATGTCACTAAGTAGCACAGTTCACTAGATCAGATGCATCCGTTTATATCATATTACTTCATCCATGAAAGAGAAAAATAAATTAGCAAGGAAAGATACGTATGCCTACTCCTCCTCCCCTGTTATTGCATTTGATTCTAAATCATTTTAGAAGCCCTGCTGGGTTCAGGGTCCTGAAGTACCTGCAGCCAATGAGATTAATACCTCTGAGTCCAGCTCTCTATTCTCCTCTCTATTGGCAAGACCCCTTGTTGCTGCCCAGGAAATATGAAGTGTTTCAGAGCATCAGATTCCTCCCCCCCCAACTAACTTCATTTTCTGATCACAGTTGATTTTTAAGATACTTTAAAACCCACGCTCCTGGCATCCATCCGCATGTGGCTGCTTTGACATCACTAACACATGTAGCATGATAGAGGCTCAAAGTTCCTTCTCATTCCCCTTGTACAATTTTTTGTAATCTCCTCACTTTATACATAGAATCATAGAATATCAGGGTTGGAAGAGGACTCAGGAGGTCATCTAGCCCAACCCCCTGCTCAAAGCAGGACCAACACCAACTAAATCATCCCAGCCAGGGCTTTGTCAAGCTGGGCCTTAAAAGCCTCTAAGGATGGAGGTTCCACCACCTCCTTAGGTAACCTATTCCAGTGCTTCACCACGCTCCTAGTGAAGTAGTGTTTCCTAATATCCAACCTAGACTTCCCCCACTGCAACTTGAGACCATTGCTTCTTGTTCTGTCATCTGCCACCACTGAGAACAGCCTAGCTCCATCCTCTTTGGAACCCCCCCTTCAGGTAGTTGAAGGCTGCTATCAAATCCCCCCTCACTCTTCTCTTCTGCAGACTAAATAACCCCAGTTCCCTCAGCCTCTCCTCATAAGTCATGTGCCCCAGCCCCCAATCATTTCCGTTGCCCTCCGCTGGACTCTCTCCAATTTGTTCACATCCCACCCAAAACTGGATGCAATACTCCAGGTGTGGCCTCACCAGTACCGAATAGAGGGGAATAATCACTTCCCTCAATCTGCTGACAATGCTCCTACTAATACAGCCCAATATGCCATCGGCCTTCTTGGCAACAAGGGCACACTGCTGACTCATCTCCAGCTTCTCATCCACTGTAATCCCTTGGTCCCTTTCTGCAGAACTGCTGCTTAGCCAGTCGGTCCCCAGCCTGTAGCGGTGCATGGGTTTCTTCCTTCCTAAGTGCAGGACTCTGCACTTGTCCTTGTTGAACCTTATCAGATTTCTTTTGGCCCAATCCTCCAATTTGTCTAGGTCACTCTGGACCCTATCCCTACCCTCCAGTGTATCTACCTCTCCCCCAGCTTAGTGTGATCTGCAACCTTGCTGAGGGTGCAATTCATCCCATCATCCAGATCATTAATAAAGATGTTGAACAAAACTGGTCCCAGGACCTACCCCTCTTTCTCTTTTAGAAGAGGGAAATAAAAACCCACCCAACCTTGACAACACCAGAGATACAGCTCATCTACAGAACAGAACTGCCACATGCTCTAGAAGAGACAAAAGTCCTCTACATGTCTCTTTGGTCAATAGCACAGACCTCTAGTCAATCTGTTGGACCACAATCAAGGTGCCTGTGGAAGTTTTTATCTGATCAACTTCAAAATGTGTTCCCATTTTGTGTGTGTGTGTGTGTGTGTGTGTGCGTTCATCTTGGGTGTCTCTAGTAATTTTTCCATTGGCCTAGAAGATTTGAGGGCTTGTGACCCTTTTAAATATCACTCAGAAGCCATGACAAGGATGATCTGGCCCAAGGGTCAGAAGCAGAATCAGGAGTCCAGAGAAGGGCTGCAGCAAGATCAAGAATTATGGAGTCTATCACCACTATCAGGCAGAGGAGAGCTCCAACCCACAAAGTGACATTGAGAAGACTGAGCTGTTGTTTCTTCTGTGAGGCTTATATACCTGCCCTGAGAGTCATCAGACCAGCTCCTGGCTTGCACATTGGCTGGAGCCTAGCACAGGAATGACTCATCCCTGCATGTGGCTGAATTAGGCTCTAGTTCAAGGATAACTCATCACCTTACCTCACCCTCTGGAACATGGAATGGGTGCTCTCTCCTCCATCTTATGCAGTCTAATTGCCCTTTAGGGGAAGTTAGAGATGTTGAATCAACATCAGGAAGTCACCCTGTGAGCCGTAAAATCATACTGAGAATTACAAATTAACACAACCCTTTAGAGAGACTGAAAAAATTCAAACAATAGAATTCAAACAACACCTATTAGCCACAGTAGCTTATGACAAAATTGAAGCAAATGCAGATCCATATGTGATGTAGACTTTTAAACACAGGTCTGTGGTTTGCTTGTTGGAAAAACTGTTCTCATTGTTAATGTCCATTCTATTTAAGTTAATTTGCCATGGTCATTATAGTGATATTTGAACCTCTTGGATGAGATTTTTCAAAGCAGCATAAGTGGTTTGGACACTCAGTTCTAATTCATTATAATGGTGCACAAATCACATAGGCAGTGTAGAGTATCTTAGCACCAATGCTTTTAGTGTTCTTGGATGGTGATAATGGACCCAGTGCCACCCTCTGCTTCTGCAGCCTGTAAAATAGCAGTGTTTGATGTATCAGTCCAAAGGGGAGTGCCAACTCCTTTGCAGGCTCTGTCATAATCCACAAATACCCCTAAATGGGGGATCTGAAGGGTTAGGCCTCTGAAGCTTTGGAGGGAGTGAAGAAGACAGGCTAGTCTACAGCATCATCCCCCCCCAGCAAGCCCATGGGGCATCCTGGCACAAGTTGACATGTTGAGTCAGTAGAGAGACAAGGTTGGTGAGGTAATATATTGTATTGGGCCATCTTCTGTTGGTGAGTGAGGCAAGCTTTCAAGCCAACACAGAGCTCTTCCTCAGGTCTGGGAAAGGTACTCCCAGGGTCACAGCTAAATGCAAGGTGGAACAGCTAGTTTAGCATAAGGAGTTCATGTTGTAAGGGACCATTCAAGGTAGAGTAGCTTGTTAACTCCTCGGCAGTCAGAGGATAAAAAGAGGGAGTTAGTGGGTTACAAAATGTTTTAATAAATCAATAATCCAGTGTACCTGTACAGTCCATGACTTTTAGTGTCCACCAGAGTTATGAATTTAAGCTCCCAGGCTCATCTGTTGAAAGTGTTGTGCAGGTTTCCTTTGAGGATGAGGACTGACAGATCCGATATAGAGTGATTTCACCTGCAAGTGACCGGGTGTTTTTGTCTTTTATCATTTTCTTGCGTGAGTTCATTTCAGAGTGTAGCGAATGTCTGGTTTCACCCACAGAGTTGTTGTTGGGCCATTCAGTGCACTGGATGAGGTACACCACATGTTGTGATAGGTATGTGTAGGGCCCATGGATCTTGAAAGCTGTGTTGTGGGGGGTGTTGATCATTGTAGCAGTGGAGATATGTGTGCAGGTTTTGCATCTGTTGTTCTGGAAGCATCTAGTACTGCTTTGAGTTGGGGAGCTTGCTTCTGACGAGGAGCTTTGAGAGGTGTCTGTGGGGTGGGGTATTTGAAGGCCAGAAGAGGGGGTTCAGGAAAGATTTAGTTCAGGATGGGATCCCCATCGAGTATGAGTTGTAACTGGTTGATGATACCCGGTATGGGTTCCAGTGTGGGGTGGTAGGTGACAACTAGGGGTATGTGGTCAGAGGGGGTTATTTCCATATCAAAGTAGGTTGTCTCGGGGTATTTGGGTTGCCCATTCCACAATGCAATCTACTTCTGTCAAGGTTCCTTCCCCACTCTGAACTCTAGGGTACAGATGTGGGGACCTGCATGAAAAACCCCCAAGCTTATTTTTACCAGCTTAGGTTAAAACTTCCCCAAGGTACAAACTATTTAACGTTTTGTCCCTGGACTTTATTGCTGCCACCACCAAGCGTCTAACAAATATAACTGGGAAAGAGCCCACTTGGAAACATCTTTCCCCCCAAAATCCCCCCAAGCCCTACACCCCCTTTCCTGGGGAAGGCTTGATAAAAATCCTCACCAATTTGCATTGGTGAGCACAGACCCAAACTCTTGGATCTTAAGAACAAGGAAAAAGCAATCAGGTTCTTAAAAGAAGAATTTTAATTAAAGAAAAGGTAAAAGAATCACCTCTGTAAAATCAGGATGGTAAATACCTTACAGGGTAATCAGATTCAAAACACAGAGAATCCCTCTAGGCAAAACTTTAAGTTACAAAAAGACACAAAAACTGGAATATACATTCCATTCAGCACAACTTATTTTATCAGCCATTTAAACAAAACAGAATCTAACACATATCTAACTAGATTGCTTATTAACCCTTTACAGGAGTTCTGACCTGCATTCCTGCTCTGGTCCCAGTAAAAACCAACACACACCGACAGAGAGAACCTTTTGTTCCCCCCCCACCTCCAGCTTTGAAAGTATCTTGTCTCCTCATTGGTCATTTTGGTCAGGTGCCAGCGAGGTTATCCTAGCTTCTTAACCCTTTACAGGTGAAAGAGTTTTTCCTCTGGCCAGGAGAGATTTAAAGGTGGTTAGTCTTCCCTTTATATTTATGACAACTTCTCTGGTGGAGTGTCCTTGTCTGGTGAAGGTGGTTTCCAGTGTACTAAGTCCTGTATGGCTACAACCATACTGCACACAACAATGGAAGGTATCGAATGTAGCCGTCTGAAATGGGACTGACACAGTTACAGCTACCCCACATACAGCATGTAGTGTCAGCTGTGCAGGCTGCCCTGAGTCAGACTGAAAGGAGGGAGGGGAAGCTTTGAGGCAGAGGACCACAGGGAAGAATGACTCACCATTGAAGAGGAAGGATTGTTCAGGGTTTAAGGTGCTTACTTGGGACTCAAAAGACCAGTGTTCAACTCCCTGCTCCACCACAGACTTCTTGTGTGACCTTGGGCAAGTCATTCAGTGTCCTTGTGCCTCAGTTTCCCACCTGTGCAATGGTGATAACAGCGGTGGCCTACCACACAGGGGGGTTGAGAGGAGAAATACATTATTGAGTGTGAGGTGCTCTGACACTTTGGTGATGAGGGCGCCACACAAATACCTCAGTCAGATCGGAAAGAAGTGCTTGAGCACAGGACACCCTTCCTATGGGGCCATTTGGGGTTTGGTCCTGGGACAGAGAAGCCAATCTGATATGTGGCAAGCAGAAAGAGAGCCAGGAGTTCTCAGCAGGAGAAAGACTGAACCTCCCAGCTCCTCCCACCCAGGGCTCCAAGGCAGGGAGGCCCATGACATCCTTGAACATGCAATGTAACCCACATCCACTCAGTGTGGTACTGTGTCCCTCTCTAACGGCGGCTGGGCTACACCCAGCGTTGATGATCCTGCTACAGCCTTGCTTTAACAGAGCTGAGGCTTTTGGCTCAGCCAGGAGAGGTTCATACTTTTATAACCAACGGTCCCAGATTCAGTCTTTACCCCCAGCAAACCACTCATGGGCATAGTATTCCAGTAACACTGTAGTGTAAGTGTTTCCATGGTTTCCAATATAGCATGCTTCTATTGTTAAATATGCCACTGGCGACTGAAGCTGCATGAGGAGCTGCTCTGTTCCTCAGAGGATTTCAATCTCATGGCATAACTAGGCCCACAAACCACTTCCCCTCCCATTTGAGCACACGGGAATGCAAAATACTAAACACCGCCATGCACGAAAAGGCTTTCATTGCAATTATTGATTGCGTTTTGTCATCTGTCCCGATTAACAGAGCTGCTTCCCTGGTTGTGAAGAATACAACGGGCAAAGCTGATCATCGCTATTATTATGACAACACAGAAAGTCGGCTATTGTTACTATGACAATACAACGAAAAAATAAAGGAGTGGTGTTCCAACTACGTATAAACCTACAGCCCAAAGGCCTCAATGCACAAAAGGCATTGGGCACCTAACTGCCTGTTTTGGGACCACTATGATGCCCAGAACTTCTGCCAAACTCTGTAGGCATCTAAATTCACTTGGGGCCTACGTTTCTGCAGTACAAAGTTCCCGAGGTGCCTATGTTTCTGCCTGTGGGCATGCATACAGCTGCTCCACTCTAAGTGCCCGGGCACCTGTCTCCCACGGAAGCCCCAGAGCTATTCATGAACCAGGGGAAGATTGGAGTTCAGCCACCCAAATCGTGTGCAGGGGTTGCTCAAAGGTTGCCTCCAAGTGAGTTCACACAAAATGTTCTTACCACTAGGCTAGCAGATATTCTGATGTGGGGCTTCCTCAGGAGCAGTGGAACTGAATCCTGGGTCTCCCAAGTGAGTGCTCTAACCACCTGGCTGCAGAGTCATTCTCATGCTCTCTCTCGCGCTCTGTGTGTGTGTGTCATTTGGGCCAGAGAGAGACAGAATGACTCTGTAGCTTGGATTTAGGTGCCTATCTCAGAGAGGGCCGGGGCTTAGCACACATCTCTCTCGTCGGCATCTCCCATTGGCTAGCTTAAGCAGCTTCCTGCCTAGCATCCTGGCTTTTGTGAATCCCATTCAAGGGTGCCCCTCTCTCTCCCCATTCACTACCTGGGAGCTCAGACAGAAACGTTTGTGAATCACAGTGATTTTCTAAGTGCCTAAGATTCGGCCCGGGGGTGCTCAGCATCGCAAAGACTAAGTTGCCCAGTTGCCTTACCATTTCTTCTGGTATTTCTTAATTAGCATGCAGCTGTACTCATGATGTCACTTAGGATCACAACTCAAGTCAATGTGACATATGTTCCTAAATTAGTTAGGCACCTTTGACTATCCCAGCTTATATGTGCATTTGAATGTGGGTCATTTAAAAGCCCCCAGTTGACCATGTCTTTTTCCTCCCTATTTATAGGTCAAAGCCCCAACCTGCTCAGGTAAGATTGTACCCCATCACCATGGACGAAGGCCATGTGGGGCCCCAAGACTGGAGAGAATTGGGTGGAGAAAGAAGCACCTGTGACCTGCCCCATGCCCACTTCATGTCACCAGCTCTCGTAGTTTTATCATGAGTCTCACAGTATTTGATGTTTTATTTAATGCCCAGCTCCTGGAGCCAGGTGTTTGTGAGAGAATCTCACTTTCATTAAAAAAAATACATTTCTAGCCATCCTGGTTGCAGAGAAAATCTTTAAAAACATGGCCTATGTGCACCCAAAAGACTCCAAACTTATATGGCAAACAAACAGAACTTCCAACTTCCAGCCGTATGACTGTTTTTAAATGCTTGGGATTAGCTCTCTCCTCCCCGCTCCCCCGCATCTGGCATAGCAACACCCCCATGTCCTGAGGCTTGTTACCCTGTCAAAGAAAGCTATCAGGTTGGTTTGACACGATTTGTTCTTGACAAATCCATGTTAACTGTTACTTATCACCTTATTATCTTCTAGGTGTTTGCAAATTGATTGCTTAATTATTTGCTCCATTATCCTTCTGGGTACAGAAGTTAAGCTGACTGGTCTGTAATTGTCCTTATTTCCCTTTTTTTTAATAGATGGGCACTACGTTTGCCCTTTTCCAGTCTGCTGGAATTTCTCCCGTCTTCCATGACTTTTCAAAGATAATTGCTAATGGCTCAGATATCTCCTCAGTAAGCTCCTTGAGTATTCTAGGATGCATTTCATCAGGCCCTGGTGATTTCAAGACATCTAAATTGTCTACATAATTTTTTACTTGTTTTTCCCCTATTTTAGACTTTGATCCTACCTCATTTTCACTGGATTTCACTACGTTAAATGTCCAATTGCCACCAATCGTCTTGGTGAAAACCGAAACAAAGAAGTCATTCAGCACCTCTGCCATTTCCACATTTTCTGTTATTGTTTTTTCCCCCTCATTGAGTAATGGGCCTACTCTGTCCTTGGCTTTCTTCTTGCTTCTAATGTGTTCGTAGAATGTTTTCTTGTTTCCTTTTATGTCCCGAGCTAGTTTGATCTTGTTTTGTGCCTTGGCCTTTCTAATTTTGTCCCTACATACTTGTGTTAATTGTTTGCATTCATCCTTTGTAATTTGACCTAGTTTCCACTTTTTGTAGGACTCTTTTTTGATTTTTAGATCATTGAAGATCTCCTGGTTAAGCCAGGGTGGTCTCTTGACATACCTTCTATCTTTCCTACAGAGTGGGATAGTTTGCTCTTGTGCCCTTATTAATGTCTTTTTGAAAAACTGCCAACTGTCTTCAATTGTTTTTCCCTTTAGACTTGCTTCCCATGGGATTTTACCTACCAGCTCTTTGAGTTTGCCAAAGTCTGCCTTCTTGAAATCCATTGTCTTTATTGTGCTGTTCTCCCTCCCACCATTCCTTAGAATCATGAACTCTACCATTTCATGACCACTGTCACCCAAGCTGCCTTCCACTTCCAAATTCTCAACCAGTTCCTCCCTATTTGTCAAAATCAAATCTAGAACAGCCTCCCCCCTAGTAGCTTTCTCCACCTTCTGAAATAAAAAATTGTGTCAATACATTCCAAGAACTTGTTGGATAATCTGTGCCCTGCTGTGTTATTTTCCCAAGAGATGTCTGGGTAGCTGAAGTCCCCCATCGCCACCAAGTCCTGTGCTTTGGATGATTTTGTTGGTTGTTTAAAAAAAGCCTCATCCATGTGAATGTCTACACAGCAAGTAAACAGCCCTTTAGTCCAAGCACCACGAGCCTGAGTCAGCCAACATGATCCAGCTGTGGGTATCTAACTGCAATGTAGACGTATCCAGAGAGTGTTTAGTAGAACAAGAACTTGATCTTAGCTCTTCCACAGGCCCATGCTAGCAGACTAACCATTAAGCCGTCCTTCATCACATATAGCTCCAGAAAGGGAAGAGGGACCTGGACATCCCTAAGTGTCCTTTAAGGCTCTGTTCCTGCTATTGGACCCATGTGAGGTCCCATTCAGATGAATAGGACTCTGCACAGGGGGTCTGCCCCCATGGACCAAGGCCTAACGTTGGCCATTAACTCACTCACTGATGTCAGTAAAACAATAAATCCAGTTACACATTGAGAGCCCACTCCTGCAACCACCCATACATGTGCCTCACTTTATACACCCGGCATGGCCCAAGTAGGTCCCTGCTTAGCTTTTAGTGCAGATCAGTTTCAGGCTTCTCCTTATGCAGAGTAGACTGCAAGATGACAAAGGAAGTAAGACTAGGGTAGATCTGATAATCGCAGCAAAATATCCCCCAATAGCTGGGGCTGGAGCTTGAGAAAGAACCAGTTTATTTGGCCATGTTGTCATAGGGTATGTAAAGAAGGGGAGGTGCAGTAGGGTACAGTGACCGACATAGTATTTATATAATGTTGCAGACTGGAGGGGCACAGAGAGTTCTTTAAAAGGCAGTGTGGTTAAAAAAGAGAGAGAGAGAGAGAGAGATCAAATAGAAATTGATGGGGACAATCTTCTGCTATTCCCAGCACTACGTCCTGCTACACAGCAAAGATGGAAAGCATTGACCAGCATAAAAAGAGATTTAGCAGCTGGGGGAATTTCTGCTTCCTTTCCCTTCCTGGAATAGCACCGAGAAATTTACTTAGGGGAAGGAAAAGAGCCTATTTGTTTTCAGATGTTAATTCAGCCATACAGCTCCTATTGGCTAGCAAAACCAAAATTCTGCTGCAAACAGGCAGGTGAGCCATGGGAATTGCCAGACAAAAGTAAAACAAAGGAGGTGTGGAGAAGAGCCAAGCTTCCAGCCATTAACTTGACAAAACACAGGGTTGGCTTGTGCCTGGTGCAGGACTCTTCCCTCACTCGCAGCCCCAACCACTCCTCCCTAGTGCCCTCATGGATGTGAGTCACCCCAAAAGGTGCAGCAGGTGATCTCGCAGGTGGGGCACAGGAGCTGGCATGCAACTCTTATGCACTGGGGAGCTCCAGAAGGGATTACGCCTTCCTATAGCATAACGCCTCCCTGTGGGGGGGGGTCAGCTCTGCTTTATTCTGTGCTGTGCTGTTAGGCACAACTGAGTCCACAACGTCCTCCATCCTGCAACTGGATGCACATGGGCAGAGTCCACCCACATGGGTCTATTTGCAGGCTCAGGGCCTACACCAGTTATTATTAATTAACATTTCTATTTGCACTACCACCTCGAGGCCTCAACCAGGTTGGCCAAACACAGAGACAAGGAAAGCCCCTACCCCAAAGAGCTCATAACTGTTTCAATATATGTTATTTCTTGATGCTTTGAATTCCCTTTGCTTTTTTCTGTGGGCTGTTTTCCCTACTCTTCCCATCCAATTGCCTGACCAGCCCTTACAATTTCCTATTTGTTTGTTTAAAATGAAGCAAGCCTGGGGGATTACTATGTTTCTGCATATTCAGTGACCGCACCGGACACTGAAGTTTCAACTCCCGTCAATGATGTTAGTCTCAGTGGCTGTTCCCAGACCCACAAGAAGAACAGATTCATTTTTTTAAAGTGCTTTGCAAAGGAATTTTTTTTTTCTGTTCAAGCTTCCTGGGTTATTGTGGGTGAAAAATCCTTCATGGATTCCACAGAAATCTTTAATTACAAGTTTCCATGCTATAGTCAGCCACTGTATTGTACTACCAAGAAAGATGATACAGATTTCAAAGTATTTTGTACAGTTTTCCTATTGATTTAATAGTGTGGCTATAATGTCCTTTTCATGTAGTTTTTTGTATGGAATTTCCTAATGCCTTTTAGTAAAAAGAAATGAAGGAGGGGGAAAAAAAGAGAAAATTTAGAAAGAAGAGGCATCCTTGGGTGAGGTCATCTCTGCACCCACCATGTAGGCACAAAAAAGTGGGATATTCTTTGTTCCTTCTCCCCTCCCTTGTAATTGGTGTAGGGCCAGACGCAATCTGGTTTGACCAAAGATTAAACAATAATCCAGCAGCAGAACATAAGAGCGGCCATACTGAGTCAGACCAAAGGTCCATCTAGCAAGTATCCTGTCTTCTGACAGTGGCCAATGCCAGGTGTCCCAGAGGGAATGAACAGAACAGGTAATCATCAAGTGATCCATCCCCTGTTGCCCACAACTGTGGACTAAGATCCACAACTTGGAAGTAAGACCCAAGGTCTTTAGTCTTTCAGGCCTTTGTTGTAATCAAGAAACTTTCTTGCCTCTTCCAGAAGGATGCTACCACACTTCTGATAGCCATGGCTGGGTGACCAAGTTTTCATATATTGACATTTTTCTCTGCAAGACCTAGGTTGATCCTCCTGAATTTATCTGAGTCCTTTACCACGACTGAATTTTGGCAGTCAACCTCTGCTCCCAATGCAGAAGCTCCTGCATCCGTAACAGCAAACTGTGAGCCCATATCTTCAAGTGTGCCATCAATGGTGGATCATGTGACCTGCTATTGTTCTACGTGTGCTTGGGGGCCCTGTAGCAAAGTAAAAGCAGCAGCCTGGAAAGGATTAAGAGGTCCCAGCCTGCCACATGGCTGGACAGAGTATATAAGGAAGAGGAAGCAGGGTCCAGAAGGTCAGATGTGAAGGGTGTGTCTTCCTTCCCTAGGTGCTGGAGGCAGGGAAGAGCCTCTGGGGGCTGTGGTCAGTGTTTTCAGTTGGACGGATTTATTTTGATTTGAGGTTTTTTGGTGGGTATTGTTGTAAACAATAAACAGTGCCCATAGGAAAGTGTCTTTAAGAGGACTTGGGCAGAGAGTTTGCTTCTCTTGTCTGTCTAGGGTAAGAGCCCACCAGCCTCCAGCCCAGATTGGGGTCCCACTGTGCTGGGTGCTGCACATACACAGTAACATCTGGTCTACACTTAAACTTTTACTGGTAGAGATATGTTGATTTGGGGGGTGTTTTTTTTATTTGGCATAGCCATGCCAGTATAAACCCTAGTCGGGATGAAGTTACACCAGCATAAGCACTTTTATACCAGTATAACTGCATCCACACTTTTGGTCTACACTAGCAAGTTAGGTCAACCCAGCTACATCGCTTGGGGTTGTGAAAAATATATTCACACCCCAGAGAGAAATAGTTAACCTGACCTAAGCCCTAGTATAGACAGTGCTACAGCCTCTCAGAGAGATGGATTTACTGCAGCAATGGAAGATCCCTTTTGTCACTGTAATATGTGTCTACACTACAGGGTTTTGCTGGTTCCACTACATCAGTATGGTTAAACTGGCAAACTGTTTCAGCATAGACAATACCTAAGAAATAGTTTCTACTCCAAAGATTTTAGTGTCTGAACAGAGACTCGCGGGAAACTGAGGCACAAAGAGAGGCAGTGACTTGCCCAAACTCACTGAGCAGATCAGCTGTAAGTAGTGTAGCTGTAGCCATGTTGGTCCCAGGATAGTAAAGAAACAAGGTGGGCGAGGTAATATATTTTATTGGATTGATATAACCTCACTCGCTTTGTCACAGTGGATCAGTAATAGAACCCAGCGCTCCTGACTCCTACACCACTGCCCAATATGCTAGCCCATGCTGCCTCCCTGTTATGTCTCTGGCTCTGGATAGATTACATTAACCCACGATACCCCATGCTTTCCCAGCCGTCAGGCAATGCTGTCATATCCACAACAGGGAGGGGGCAGTTTGACTGCAATGTTTGCCGTGTCCGAACACTTCATTTCCCTTTTGACACTGCAGATAAGCGCAGGAAACCAACAATGGCACAGTCACACGATGAAAAATTGTTCAACTGACTTAAAGTTAATCATGATAAAAGCAGCACTAAATGGAGCGGAAGCTCAGTTTATGAGCCCTTTTTCACAGCACAGAAACATCCCCTCCCTCTGAAGTAAAAAAACAAGCCCTGTGAGATAAAGGCTAGGGCCGCTAGCTCCCCTTAATCACTTGATCGTAAAGCTTGTAAAGAAAAATGAATCAACAAATCAGAAATACAGCCAGGGCCAGAGACACAAATAACTTTAAATGTCAAGGCAGAATGCTGATAAGTTACTGGTAGCCATTGTAAGGATGCTGAAAGGAGGGGTGAGATAACACGCAAGCCTGATTTGGCTTGCAAGAGGAATGGACAGCCACATTTCGATAGAGAAATGGCAAGGGCGGAATTCAGGGCAGCAGCAGCAAATGAAAGCATTACTTACTCCATTAGCATCCCCAGGGCATGCTTAGCACGGAGGGGAAGGCCATAGAAGGAACTCTGGGAAAAGCTCCTGCAGGGAAAGCCTAGTCAGGACTGACACCCACTTGGATTTCACTTCTTTTTGGGAGCTCATTAAAATAATGAAGAACTCATGGTCAGAGACAGCTGTAGAGTGGGCAGGATGCCACATTTCATGGTGGGTGCAGGAGGAAGGGCCATGGAGTGGGGTCTGCTGGATGACTTGGGAGGGCCATGGTTATCATGGCAACAGAGGCAGGAGGGCCTAGGAGGAGAAGATTGCAAAGCCAACTGCAGGCGAGACAAGGGACTGGACAGGAAACAATGGAGGCTGGTGACATCTGAAAGGCAAAAATGGCAGTTGACTTAGCTAGTAGAGATCATACTGAAGCCCTTGGAGGTTGCAGCCACCACGTTGGCAGCCAGGGGTTAATTCTGAAGGGCCACCATGATAAGCCAAATTTTGGAAATGGGAGCCCCCTTTTGGCAAGAGCAATTTGGGGGATGACAAGTCTGTGCCTGGAATTGTGTAGCACATGCAAATCTGAGCAGTCATGCTCCTCCTAATTCCCTGGGTGCAGGTGTAAACTCTGCATCTCGAGGCAGTGTGATCTAGTAGGTCGGTCAGCACATTGGAACTCAGGTGACATGGAATCTATTCTTGGTGCAACCACTAGACTTGCTGTATCTCCAGGCAAGTCACTCCACCTTTTCATTTCCCCTTCCACTTTTTGTCTGCCTTCTCTGTTCTGACGGTGAGCTCTTCAGAGCAGGGACTGTCTCTCACTATGTGTTTGTACAGGGCCTCGTGCCATGGGCCTCAGATCTCTGTTGGGATCTTTGGACACGACTCTAACACAGCTATTCAGATTTCCGCCATCATTTCTTGAAAAGACTGGCATAACAATACTGATGGGAATTACGCCCCTGTAAGAAAGTCCTTCTAAAAATCCGCTCCATTCATGTTTGTTAAATCTAGCAGCTCCTTGAACTGAATAAATGGATTTCTGCCAGAGGGAGATGTGGACAAGAGTGGTCTAGTTTTATGTGTGTCTTGTTTGTATAGAAATCAACTTTGCAGTCCCAAGCACTTGTAAAACTGAGAATTAAGGGGCCCAGGGCAGGTGTTCAAGAAATGTAAGGGCTGAAAGATTGCCTGAATTACCGTTAGACAGCACTTCAGCTAAAGAAATTAACAGTGCAATCTCCAGACTCCTCGTGACATCTTTTCCTACCCAGCAAGTCCTCAGCTTCCTTCTGCCAAAAGCCAACAATTGTTAATGGGGGGTGGCTGACCTCTGAAAGATTGCAGGGGGATACTCCTTGGCCATTCCTTAGACCTACATTGACAGGCAGCTTGAAGGCTTTAAGATAGCTAATTTGCAATCAGTAAAAGGTTCTGTTGGTAACAGTAAGTGTGATTCTGATCCTTTTAGCTAAACTGCAGCACAGAGACCCTAGAGGCATTCTATACCTGTCTCATCACAAGAGAATAGGGATGAAGTTCCTAATGTTAATGGCCAAAGATATCACACTACCCAGCAGCATGTGTTTGGAGAAATGACCTAATTAGAGAAAGGATTTTGACTGTCTTTAAGAGCAGAGACTAACACAGATTAGCTATACAGTGGAACAGAAAGCTGCCTGCTTATATATCTGCCGAAAGCAGCTTTTTAGTGAACCCATAGATAAATGTGGGACATTCACTAAACAGACCGCCAAAAGCAGTGTGTGTCCAAAAGGTAGCATGGGTGAATGGACATCACAACTTCTGGTTTCTGTTAACAGCCCTGCCATTAATCTGCCATACAACCATAAGCAAGTAATTTAAGGTGGTTAAGGCGATGGCTCAGTGGACAACAGACTTTTCAGTTCGTTGGCGATTTCAAAGTTAAAAAGAAATTCATTTCTGATCGAGCTAAACATTTTTTTGACAAAATTGAAACATTTCATTTTGATTTCTAACATTTAACTTTTTTGCATTTCAAAGAAAAAAATAACATACATTTTGAAACAAAAAGTCATTTCACACCAAAAAAATCAAATTGTTTCATTTTGAAAATGCAAAACAAAACATGTTGTTTTGGTCAAAATTTGTCTTGCTCTCAAATGCACAATGTGATGAAACTGGCACAAATTTGTAAAATGTTTTGGTGTTGCCAAGTCTACATTTTTTTTCCAAACAAGTTTCAGATCAAAAGTTTCACCCAGCTCTAGTTAGAGCATTAGACTGCGCCCAGATCAGCTTGGTTTAGTTTGTGTCTCTGCCAGAGGTTTCTTCTATGACCTCAGTAAGTTATATGACTTCTCTGTGCCTCAGGTTCCCTTCTATAAAATGATGTGATAAGATTTGCCTACTACACAGGCATATTGTGAAACTTAGTAAATACTTCTAAAGTACTTTGAGGTCTGCAAATTATTTTGCTTGGTTGTGTCCAGTATATAGCCCAATAAGAGTAAAAAATAGGGATCAGGCAATATGGTAGGGAATAAAGATAAAGCAAGTACACCAGGATTCAGAGATCACATTAAAAATAGTATTTCACCAACACTAATTAAAATTAATAACTGAGAGCATCAGTTACATAGTTTTCTGCCAAGGAGTGAAACTGAAACCTGACTCACATGGTAGATATAAAGCACTGAGCTGCTGTACAAACATATCCTCCCTGACAACAACAAAAAATCCCTCACTGAATCTCAGTGTGCTCAGGGACACTAGCTGACTGTGTGGAACACACAGCATTGTCAGTTTGGGAAGGATACACTATTTTTCATGCATAACAAAGTGGTGAGATCTCTGCTTTCAGGACAAAAACAAAAACAAAAACTCAAGTGTTAGCCACCGCTGGTGCCTTCATGCTAACAGTAACATCTAGGAGGCCCCAAACATACGTCTGAGCACATCAGGATGTGGAGTGGGAGGGAAGGTTCATTTTTCTTCCCCCTCCCTTTTATTTAATGATTTTAGTTTAGTTTATGTTGTTTATTTTAAATTATTCATAGATTGATTGATTTTATCTGTATTTATTCATTTTACTCCAGCCATTGACCGTGTCAAGGCTTTCTCCAAAGGGGAGCAGCTACCAGCATCCCTGAATTGCTGTCGGACTCTGGAAAAGGAGCGTTTCACATTCTGGAGTTCATTCTGACTCTGAAAGTCAAAATAAGATACCCGGGGTGTGGACCTGCCTGAATCTCTGTGACATAAAACCAGATTGTTAGACAGCACTGCTAGCCACACAAAATCCACTACACAATATTTTCCGTCACTGCTTTGGCTGTGTGGGTGTGAGCCACATACACAGAGCTAGATATACAGATCAAAACTAGAAATGGTTCTCAGATCCAGTAGGACCTCAGGAGCCTGGCCCCTCCTCTGTACTTTGCATACTGTGAAGTTCAGAGATGTTGGTGTAATCCACCATTCAGTGTGTGTTAAGTAAAATTCTTTGGGCCCAATCCAGAGGCTATGGATCTGTTACACGTGCCAGTCTGAAATTCTGTCTCTTTAGCTTGAACTGGGGTTTTCAACTCAGGATGTCCCTGGTTCAAACCCTCATGATGCCCAAGATAACAGCATTACATTTCATCTAGGGTCTTGGTTTGGAGCGAGAAGCCAGATCTAAAACCTTCTCCTGGATTCAGATATGAAGTCTCCTTATAAAGTTCAAACCTGAGATTTTTCAAAGTCAGCTGGAGGATTTCAGCTGAACTGAAATCAAGAATTTTGAAGCAAGTCAATCTCTACGGGAAACACCAAGCTAAAATGACTTTCGTTTGTTAGACTCTAGCCTGTAACGTTTAAAGGTGGTGTAATGCTGAACCATGTGCTTTAAGGCCTATCTCTCCATACCTTTAGCTAAAAGATGATGTGTTAAACAACCAAAGTGAGCAAATAATTGTGCCTCTTAAATCAAGAGTGAATGATTTTGATCTCAGGGGGAGCAGTTTGACAATAAATGAAATAGAGAACCTAGTGCCAAATGCTGCAATATTACCATGCGTTTCGAGGTCACAGTGTAACCTCTCCGAGTAATTATTTTCCACTCTTGGCTGGAGGAAAAGTAATTGATTTACTGTACATGATCAATAGGACTCTGCTTCTGCTCTTTCATATTGTAGAATGCTTAGCGAATCCACATGGCAGTCTGTGCCTTTTTGCTAGGCAGCTAAACCATCCCTGCATGTCTTTGCAAAACAGCACAATTATCTTTGAAGGCAGAAGAGAGATGTCATACAAAGCTAGTGAGCAGCTATTAGTTTTATGATTAAAAAAAAATAAAGCTTCCTTTAGCTACTACATTTGATTTTTCAATTAAGATTTGAAATTCCTTGCTGGAAACCTCTGCCCTCAGTGACTCTTTTAATTAGCCAGTAGCCAGGATCCCACCATTTCTGTTTTCTCCACTTTTGTCAGTGCAGCACTGCTGAAAACACTGAGAAATAAAAAACACATTTCCTGGGCTGGAAAAAAGAACCTGGGCAGTTGGTCACAGAATACTAAGAGAAGAGACTGATGACCCCGAGCAGTCAGGCTTCAAGCCCGTATATGGAATGGGTTTGGCACTCATTGTGTTAACAGATGACCTCCTCTTCTCCAGAGATCGGAGAAGGACATCTATACTCATATTAATAGCTCTATTTATCTATTCTATTTAGGTTCTTACACAGGTTTTTTAGGATGTGTGGATCTTTCTCCGGCATTCAGTATTGTTCAGCATCTATCTGAAGCCAATGGGGGAGGAAAGTGGAGGGGAACAAGACTTCATAGTCTCAAATGTCAACACTATGCAGGTAGTGCCCAGCTGTGTATCTGACTCACCTGCAGGGCTTAATGGAGTTTGAGCCAACTAGCTCATTGCCCAGCCAAGAGCAGCAACTGGCTGAAAAGCTGAAGCTAGACTCAGACAAGAAAGAGGCGAAGATAGCAAGGAGGTGGAGATATTTTGAAGAGCTGGCCACCAGCACAGCATCTCCCACTTGTGAGGGAGTCTGGCCTGAAGGCTCAAGTCAGTTAATAGCCCCCCTGGCATTTAGTTTTACTTGTAGTCACTTGCTTACGGATTTCCACATTTTACCATCATCATGCACAGGAAGGGCTGCTGATTACTCACCCCTAAGACCAGCTCCTTGACAGCTCTTAAACATGCACAAACCAATTTTTGTAATCTCCTTATTCTTGATTCCTTCCCAGCTACCAAAAATAAGGACACTTGCGACCAGAAGCAGCAGCTCTCTCTAGTTTCCAAAGATCTTAACTCAGTCAGTCCCATGATAACCAAAGAGAACTGGCCCCCAGAACCTGCCGATAAACTGTCTCTTGAGCTGCCAAATGGGCAGAAGAATTGACACTGCCAGCACTGCTCAAACAGAGTTAGATGCTCAGCAGTTTCCTTTCCTCTGGCTAAGCAGTTACATTAACAATGAAAAAAAGAAAAGGAGGACTTGTGGCACCTTAGAGACTAACCAATTTATTTGAGCATAAGCTTTCGTGAGCTACAGCCCACTTCATCGGATGCATGCAGTGGAAAATATAGTGGGGAGATTTATAAGAGAACATGAAATAGTGGGTGTTTATATATGTATATAAATCTCCCCACTGTATTTTCCACTGCATGCATCCGATGAAGTGGGCTGTAGCTCACAAAAGCGTATGCTCAAATACATTGGTTAGTCTCTAAGGTGTCACAAGTCCTCCTTTTCTTTTTGCGAATACAGACTAACACGGCTGCTCCTCTGAAACCTGTCATTAAAAATGAAACTTCAGCTGCTGAGTCTCTTGCTGGTATTGAATCCAGACAGTCTGATGCTTCCAGACACACTGTTTCCAGCTCTCTCGACTTTATTGTGAGTCTTCTGCTGTTTGGGGGTTTTCTTAAAGTCCCAGCTCCTGGAATCAGGTGAAGAGATGAGAATCACACCTTTCATTTTTTTTTAAATAGTAAGCTCCGAGCCCTCATGGTTGCAGAGAAAAGCTGGGAAATGTGACCCAAATGCATACTCTAGAAGGTTTAGAGATCAGAAGACAATTAAAAATAACACACAATCAATTATTTTAGAACAATCTGGTGATTTTTTTTAATTTTTTTTTTTGGTGTGACTCATGAGCTTTGAATGCTCAGGGCTGGCAGTATCACAGACCGTGTTACCAAACTGATGTAAGAAAAGAAAAACTTCACAAATTCAAAATAAAAACAAAAAGATTCAGAGATACTTCCTTCTGACACTTAAAATAATAATCCTGATTTTAGAAATTATGATACCTTCAAATAAAGGGTTTGCAACCAATTCCATAAAGGTTGCATTAGGGGGCATATTTTTAAAGGTATTTAAGTGGCTATGGATGCAGGTAGGTGGAACTGAAGGGTCTCGAGAGTGCTTCCACCAACAGACAGGGGGCAGTTTCCATTCTTAGAGCTATTATGTCAAGCTGTCTACAGAGCCAGGCAGACATCTCTGTGTTTATTACACTTGGAACACGCTTTCAAGCTTTTCTTCATGTCCATGAGAGCTAGAAGTGTACTGTTTTTTAAATGAAAGCTGAGAGTCTGACATAATCACATGACTCCAGGAGCTGAGATTCTGGGTCTGGCCCCTGGGGGTTGAACTTAGGTTTTTCCTCGGCTCTCGTCCACTCAAATGCAGAATTTTCACACGCCGTTTTATACCAAATTTAGAATTAAGGAAAGCAAAAGGTAAAGGAGAAGATCCATATTTAGCACTGCCCAGCTAGGGAGCTACATTACTGCAGTGTGCAAACTCACTGGCAGTTCATCAACACAACAGACATACCAGTGCTCCATTACCAGATATGGGACACAACCAAAGGATGACAAATGACACTGTGATTTGGGCAAAGCAATTGGACAAGTCAGACCGTATAATGAATTATTACAGATGCAAAAGCCCTTTAAAGTTTTCTTTAAAAAAATCCCAGTTAAAAATAGGCACAATGGTCACTAACCAGATCAAAACTATAGGGATTAGAAGTCCTCGTTTATATCCAGGGATCACAGAAAGTATTAATTGTATATTACAAAGGAACAAGACATTGCTTCACTCCCACCTTATCTTTTCTTCATATTGGGAGCTACTAAGAAAGAATCTGTGTTGCTCATCCCCTCCCCCCCCCCCCCCGTAGCTGTTCTTTGTTAAAGAGGCAGCATTCCCTGGATTGATGGTCATTTGCCATTGCGCAGCATGGGTTCACCTCGAGCAAATTAAAAAAAACTGTACACATTTTTACAAAGGTTTTTTGAAAGGTCAACAATTGGACCAACTCAGTGGATGGTCTAAAAAAGCAGGGAGGAAATCAATTATTTTTTTTTTTAATTTTACCAAGTATTTTTAATTGAAATTGTAATTTTTTAGCAAAAAAAAATTCCCCCAAAATTAAAAATAGAAAAAGAGCGAGCTCTAGTTTTGCCATTGTCTCCAAAAAATCCTTACCCATTCCACTCCACAGCTGGGGTATTTCTCTTGACATGTCCGTGATGCTCCCTGGGCTGTGAGGCACTTTGCTCCAACCTGCCCTTAGCATGAGGGAGCCTTGTCTGTGCTTGCTGTGGATCAGCTCCCAGACCCCACTGGCTGCTGGCAACACAAGCACGGCCTGCTAGGCCTCCACAGGCCTTGCTCTCTCTTTCCTGGTTAACAATAGGCATACTCCAACCTATAAGTCCCACAAGCCTCCCCTGTAGTGTCAGCCCTGCTTCACTGGACTGGCACAGGCCTGCTGTTCCCAAAGAAACAGGACACCATCGTTTACTACTTCCAAAAGCTCAGTGTCTTTACTCAGAAACAGGATCATCCTGATGGTTTTGTTGTCTTCTTACAGGACCCGCAATCTATTGATTAGCATTTTGCTCCAACTGTAAATGGGAATCCATTCTGAACCATACAATCCTCAGTTTGCACGTTACTGGCCAGCGTGGCGTCTCTCCCCCCACTTCCTAGCAGAAGTATTTGGATCACCTTTTAGTGATCTGTCTTGACTCACAGACCTAGAGAACACAGTTGTGTTCTCCATATGTACATCTCACAATGATTATGATGACCAGTGTGACACAGGCTTACATTAGAGACCTTACATGATATTCTTTGGCAAACTCAGGTGTAGATACCAGACCCAGAGGATCCCTGTAACCCTTCTGTCTTCAGGATGTAGGAAATAGAAGGGTTGCTCAAATTGCGAACATCACTAACAGGCTACACTAAGCACTCACAACTCCAGTTGAAGTCAGTGGGAGTTATGGGTATTTCTCACCTCTAAAAATCAAACCCTCATGTCAAGAGGAAGTAGATGCTCAGACTCTGGATTTGCCTGCTGTCCTCTGGCAGATGGTTCTGTAGTTGGATCCCCTAGATAGAGAATGCTTTGTCTCCAGCTCGCACGTGCTCCATCCTCAGCGTTCTGACCTGCTGTTCCAGAGGAGTGCAGCTTCCCCAGGGATTCATGGATTAAAATTTGGTCTCTGAGGTAGCCAGAGCTTGATCCATTAATTGCTTTGACAATTAGACCAAGGCCTTCAACTCACCTTGGAAGCCGACTGGGAGCAAGTGGAACCTAACCACTCCATAAAGCAATCAGACGCTGGTGTTGCAAAGTTTAACAATTCAATATTACAATATTTTTTCACGAGTCAGAAGACAGGTATCCACTCTCTCACTGGGGCACTGGGAGTTCCACAAGATTCTTTGAAAGGGAGAGTTGGGTTGGTTTGTCCTCATCAGCCTCTGCCTGTTTTTTGCTGGTTTTTTTGTTTGTTTGTTTGTTTTTGCCATTCCCATAGCCCTAGCAGGTGTATTAGCAGTCATAACAAATTTCAGAGAATTGTAGAAATGCAGGCCTGAAAGGGACCTCGAGACGTCATAAAGTGCAGCCCCCAGTGATGTGGCAGGAGCAAATAAAGCTAGACCATCCCTGACTGGTGTTTGTCCAACACATTCTTGAAAACCTCCAATGATGGGGATTCCACAATCTCCCTTGGAAGCCAGTTCCAGAGCTTAACTACCCTGATAGTTAAAGAGGGTTTCCCAATATCTAACCTAAATCTCCCTTGCTGCAGATTAAGACCATTACTTTTTGTCCTTCCTTCAGTGGACATGGAGAACAACTGCTCCCAGTCCTCTCTAAAACAGCCATTAACATATCTGAAGACTGTTCTCAGGTCCCCCCTTAGTCTTCTTTTCTCAAGACTAAACATGTCCAAGTTTTTTAACCTTTCCTCATAGGTCAGGTTTTCTAAATGTTTTATCATTTTTTTTTTTTTTGCTCTCCTCTGGGCTCTCTCCAGTTTGTCTACATCTTTCCTAAAGTGTGTCACCTGGAATTGGACACAGGACTCCAACTGAGGCCTCATCAGTACCAAATAGAGTGGGACAATTACCTCCCATGTGCTACATACAACACTCCTGTTAATACACCCCAGAATGAGATTAGCCTTTTTCTCAGCTGCTTCGCATTGTTGGCTCATATTCAATTTGTGATCCACTATACTTCCAGATCTTTCCCAGCAGTACTGCCACCTACCCAGTTATTTCCTATTTTGCAGTTGTGCATTTGATTTTTCCTCCTTCAGTTAAGTACTTTGAAATTGTCTTTATTGAATTTCCTCTTGGTGATTTCAGACCAATTCTCCGATTTGTCAAGGTTTTTTTGAATTCTAACCCTCTCCTCCAAAATGCTTGCAATCCCTCCCACCTTGGTGTCATCCGCAATTTTTTAAGCTTACTCTCCACTGTGCTACCCAAGTCATTAATGGAAATATTGAATAGTATCTGACCCAGGACTAATCCCATAGGAACCTACTAGATAGACCCTCCCAGTCTGACAGTAAATCATTGATAACTACTCTGAGCATGGTCTTTCAACCAGCTGTGCACTCACCTTGTCGTAATTTTATCGAGAACACATCCCCCTAGTTTGCTTATGAGAATGTCATGTGGGACCGTGTCTAAAGTCTTACAAAAATCAAGATATATCATGATTATTGCTTCCCCACTATTCACTAGATGGGTAACCCTGTCAAAGAAGGAAATTAGGTTGATTAGGCATGACTTGTTCTTGACAAATCAATACTGGCTATTCCTTATTAATCTACGGTACTTATAAATGGATTGTTTGTCCCAGTATCTTTCCAGATACCAAAGTTAAACTATAATTTCCTTTTCATTCCCCTTTTTAAAGACAGATACTATGCTTGCCCTTCCCCAGTCCTCTGGGAGCTCAGTCGTCCTCCAGGAGTTCTCAAAGATAATTGCTAACTGTTCCAAGATTGCTTCAGCTAGCTCTTTAAGTACCTTAGAATGAATGTCAGCAGGCCCTGCTGACTTGAATACATCTAACTTTTCTAAATATTCTTTACCTGTTCTTTCCTTATTTTGGCTTCCATTAAACACCTCAGTTTTCTTGATGTCATCAGTTATTAGCTCTCCTTCCCCACAAAGTAGATCTACACTTTCCTTCATCTTTCGCTTGTTGATAATGTATTTAAAGACCTTCTTCTTGCCTCTTACGTCCCTTGCTAGGTGCAAAGCATTTTGTGCCTTAGCCTTTCTGATTTTGTCCCTACATGCTTGTGCTACTGTTTTGTACTCATCTTTAGCAATTTGGCTGTTTCCGCATTTTGTAGGATTCCTTTTTGATTTTCAGGGTATTCCAGAGCCATATAGGAATAATAGTAAGAGGTCAATCTTTCCTTCACATTGGGAAGTTTGGTGTTGGGCCTTTAATATTGTCTCCCTTCGAAACTGTCAGCTCTCCTTAACTACTTTTTCCCTTAGATTTTCTTCCCATGGGACCTTACTTACCAGGTCTCAGTCCATTGTCTTTATTCTGCTGCTCTCACCCCTTCCTTTCCTTAGGAATTATGAAAAAGTGATCATTTCATGATCGCTTTCACCCAAATTGCCTTCCACCTTCAGATTTGTAACCAATTCCTCCCTGTTGATCAGAATCAAGCCTAAAATGGCTGTCCCCCAGTTTACTACCTCCACTTTCTGAAACAGACTGTTGTCCCCAATACGTTCCAAGAACTTATTAGAAATATTGTGTTTTGCTGTATTGCTTTTCCAACAGATGTCTGGGTTGTTAAAGTCCCACATCACTAAAAGGTCTTGTGTTTTGGATACATGTGTTATTTCTAGAAATGTCTCATCTTCCACTTCTTCCTGATTTGGTGGTCTATAGTAAACCCTACCATGACATCACCCATATTTCCCCCCCTTTCTTCATCACACACAGACTTTCAACTGATCTGCCCCTCACCTCCTGCTGGACCTCAGAAGAAGTGTGCATGTACAGTGCAACTTCTGAACTCTCTTTCCTGCCAATTGTTCCTGAACATTGTACCAAAATTCCAGTCATGAGACTTATCCCACCAAGTCTCTGTGATGCCAGTGAAGTCATAATTTAGTTTATGTACTAATACTTCCAGTTCTTCTTGTTTATTTCCCATACTCCTTGTATTCGCATTGAAACTTGTACAGAACCTTGCATTCAGGAATCTCAAAGATTAATTAAAGGAAGGTTCAGAACACCCATGCCATGCAGGTGTTACTATCCCCACTTTGCAGGTGGTTAAACTGAGAAGCAGAAGTTAAGATGTACATTTTCAAAATCATCCACTGATTATGAGTCCCTCAGTTCTTGGGTGCCCACATGCGAGAGATGCTGGTCACCATCACCTGGGCTGTGTATGGGAACACCTTCCTGCATGTAAAATCTTCATGATACGCTAGAGCTAGCTACACATTAGCTATAGTGCTGCTACCAAGCTAATGGGGAGCTCTAATCACCATGCCGAAGGATGTTCTTCAGATGCATAATAGTGCCTGGGAACTGTCTCTGCCTGCTCTTGATCCAGCCAAGCAATAGTCACGGCAATAGATTATTCATCATTAGAGATGGGCTTGAACCACAAAGCGGTTAATGAGACAACCATCAATGCTAGGGATTAAAGTGAGGATCTCTAGAGTTACTGGTATGAGCCATTACAGCTTGAGCTGAACAGCCGGGCTCACAAGCTAAGAGCTTTAATAGACCATATCCTCTGTGGACTGGGCAGAGATGTTGACACATAATGCACACCGAACTGCAGGTTACAACAAACATGTGCGACTCCAGTTGAACTAAATTGGGAGTTCTGGGTATTTCTCACCTCTGAAAAATCAAGCCCTAGTTGTCTCAAGCTGGACACTTGTAAACTACCACACGCAAAACAAGTCGACATTTTGGAAAACTCAGGCCTCAGTGACTTGCTCAGAGTCAGAAATGTGAGTCAGTGGCAGAACCTGGAACAGAATATATAGACATTTTGACCACCACTTCACTGTTCTAAATGTGACACCAGATTGCCCTCGTGCCTCTCGTCATCTCCATTCAATACAATCCGTTTTTATTTCTAGAGCCCATTGTCTGAATTCCTGCTGTGGTGTTTTGCTTTGATTTTATTTTTTTAAATACCCATTGAGGCAAAGGGGACATAAGTGCCTCCCCCCCAATCAGCAGGTGTAAATGGGTCACCCTTCATTCAATTTAGGCTGCTCGGTTTGATCATCACCTCATTTACTTCAATGAAATCATCTTCTTGGAATAGGTTTGGCCAGGGCCTTTGAAAAGAAAGCATGATAATGAGTGTCAGCCTTTGAATGAGACCTGAAATACACGACTGGAAAGAAAGAAGGCAGTGTAAAACTGAAAGATTTAAACCTCCTCACACGCCTTCTTGAAACTAAAGTGATGGATCCACAAAGGATCTTAGCAAACTTGTAAATACCATTTTATACAGATCTAGAAAAACAACCAATCTGATGCAATAGTTTTTCACAGCAGAAATGGAATTTCATGGGGCTTGTTAGTTTTATGACATCATATGGGCTCCTCGCTGTAAACAGAACAGTGTGGAAAGCTCCCCATTCAGAGCAGGCCACAGCAAACAGATCTACAGTTTATTCAAGGCTTGTATAAATTTACTGTGGTCAAAAGCTCACCAAAAGCTTATAAAAGAGGCACCTGTGGCTTCTAAATTAAGTCTATTTTCTGTAATTAGCCTCTTTCTTTTTCACAAGTTTTCTCAGTCTCCCCGCATCTCTGCCCCAGTTCTTTCACACAGCAATGCTGAGAAGGCCATAAAACTCATGCAGTTTTACTGGGAAGGGATTTGAGATTTTACAAGCCCAGTGGCAGAGAATTGAGGCCTCTTAGCTCAACCCCAAAATAGGAAAAAGAAACAGGGCATTTTGGTGGACTCAGACATGCTTGCCAGTAACGTAATCCTCATAAATTTGACTGGCATTAATTTCTTTCCATCTGGTTACATTCCTAACAGATTTGTCCTTTCCTTGGAGATTAATTCCCAACACAGTTCAAGATTTGCAAGCAAAATTTCTTTAACTCTTTCCAGCTGATAGAACAAAACCACATTTTTTAAAGAGAATTCTTACTTAAAGCAATGACTACCTAACCATTTTATCAATGCAAAGTAAGTATAAATAGCAGACCTGTTCAAGAACAAGTCTATGGCAGAGAAACTTTTAGCTAGACAACGTGACTGAGGTAATTTTTTTTATTGGACCAAAAGATATTACCTCACCCACCTTGTCTTTCTAATATCCTGGGACCAACACAGCTACACCTACGCTGTGTACAACAATGGAACTTTTACCTAGTTAGTTGTTCTCATGCTATTTTAACAAATGGATTCTTTGGAGGACTGGATGGCTCTGATTTTTGGGAATGGACTCAAGATCCAATCCCTTCTGCAGTACAGAGCTCGGTTGTGGTTTTTTTAGCCCTATATTGTAGTCAGTGCATAACACCTCAGTTTCATAAAGTGCACCAAGAATCATGATGCTCCCCACAGGAGTTTCCAGTTACGCAGCCAGAGCGTGCCTGCTGATGAATCCTAGACAAGAATGAAGTATCTGACCAGCAGCCCACAGCCCTATTACAACCAGCAGAGCTGCTTGCCAATGCTTCACTCCCTTATTTTCAATGAAAACATTTCAGCCAGCTCTACTGGAAGCCAATGGCAGGCCTGAAGAAGACATGCAGACAAAGGCCTCATCTACACTTAAAATTCAGGTCCACATAACTACAGGGTTCAAGTGCTTGAAAAATCCACACCCCTGAGCACAGTAGCTATGCCAACCTAACCCCAAGTGTCGACCTAGCTACCATCACTCAGGGAGGTGCTGTTCTTACAGACATGGAAAGAAAAACCCTTCTGTTGCAGTAGGCTGCATCTACACTATAGGGTTTTTCTGGGCTACCTCTGGCAACATAGGTATGCTGCTCTAGTCCTGATAGCATTGACAATGCCCGAGCCAACATGAACAAAGTTGAAGCCAGAGAGAGGCAGCCCCAGTGAGATAGAGACCGAGACAAATGGGAGCATGATTTGCAAAGAAAATTTCTTTCACCCTTGTAAGGGTTGCTTTGTAAGGAGTTGGCCACTTTTCAATTTCCAAACTCAAGGTCCTATGTTTTTTATATACTCCTTATGGTGATGCACTGGCCCAAGGGCCTACACCCATGTAGGTTTATCCTGCTTCCAACGGAAATAATCTGGTGAGAGGAACTGTCTTTTGTCCTCTTGCCAGACAGAAATGGGAACATGAATGCTCACATTTGCAACTTACATGTGCCATTATTTACACAGAAGTAGGTAAACTTGGCCCACTGGATTGTTCACAGTTGAAGGGTTTGTTTCAGAGGAGCAATAAAGGTACCATGTTCCCAGATATTTAGTCCTGCTTTCTTCTACTGGTAGCAGAGAAGACTAATTCCATCCATGAAATTCCATGGATGACCATAGTGGTCCTTTCTGGCCTTCCAGTGAATCAGGCTCTTATTCTGTACTAAGAAACATCTCAGTCACTTCAGCCTTATGGTGCATCTACCACTTCTGTAGTTCCTACAAATGCAAAGAAAATGCCAATGAAAACACGAGGTGTCTTTCAATCAATGAAAACATCATTTAATTTAACACATGATCATTTGAAAATCTATGGTACCCAGTTGCCCATACAGACCATGCCATGGGTGCTATGAAGTCCAGTACGTTTTTTTTTGTTTGTTTTTAGCAGAGACTGTTATCATCAAACTATGTTGAATTGTTGATGCTGTGAGATTTGGTTCCTTCACTATTTCTTTGTCATTCGGGAAGTAAGGTCACCTTTTTCCTTCATGCACAGATTTTGAATTATGCCTGCTTCTGAAGCTAATGAGGCTGCTCCTAAAATAATGCAATGAAGCTGCTTACTAGCAATCAATCCCCTCAAATATCTGCAGAAATTAAATAAGCCACAAAAATGACAGATCAGCAAGGTTTCGAAATGATCACCTAGTACAGTAGCTGGTAAGTTTAATTTAAATACAGGAGTAGAACCTATCATCTCCTTCCCATCATAGAATTTAGGAGCTTCTGAAGTCCTTGTTTATATCGAAAGTGTCACTGGCATATCTATCAGCACTGAAGAAATCAATATAGCTACAGCAAACTGTGCAAGTTACTTTCAGGGTTTTCCCCCACAAATAACCTTAAGGAATCTAGATTTTTTTTTTTTTTTACATTTTATTTTTATCTTTCCTGCACTTTGGTCTGAAATCCTCTCTTAATTCAGTAGGAGATTTTTCAAAGCACCTAAGAGATTCAGGAGCACAAGTTCCATTGCAGACAAAGTTGGGCTTTGTGCTCTGAGTCACTTAAGTGTTTTTGAAAACCCTACCCACAAACACCATTGACATTCAGTGAGGCTTGTGCTTCTAAGTTCCCTGAAAATCTCCCTCTTTCATGCCACGTATCTCAGCTACCATGTAAGGGACTATAAAAATAGCCTCCACAAATTCCAGTCCTAATAGTGGGCTCAAGTCTGACCTTGAATATGCAGCAATATACTTGTTACATGATCATAATAATAGCGTAATGGTCTAACCAGACATTACTATTGTAAAATAAGCAAATCCTCCCTCAACCAGCTGTTCAGAGCCACACACATAGTATTCCCCATGGAAAGAACCCACAAGAGAGATGAAACACCCCTATTAATGCACCCAGCTCTCCATTCAGATCACTTCTCACTTTAGAAAAAAAAACTCATTTATTTGGTTCACTTGGTGCTGAGAGGAGGACCAACAGGGCTTTATGGACTCACTACAGCAGAGCTGGAATGATGTGTGAAATGAAAACAGCCAGCTCGCTGCCCAGAGAATATGGACAGCGAGCTAAATTCAGCTCTGGTGGAACTCCATGTGTTTCAATGGAGTTACAGCAGGGATAGGTTTGGTTCAGCAAACACAGTAGCTTCTTGATGCTGGCAGTACTGTGCGCTGCACAGACAATTCAGCTTTGAAGGAGGATGAAATTCACCCCGGGCAGAGACATAACAAAAGGCCTACCCACCCCTTACATCCTTTCAAATGGGACGTACAGAGAGCTGTGCCAACAATGCTTTTTTTTCATTTCAAGGGGCATCCTGAAAATTGGGAAAGAAATCTTTTCTGGTGGACCAAAACCATTTAATTTTTTTTTTCAGGAAACCAAAAAAAAAATCTACTTTGGGTCAGACAAAATGTTGTGTTTTGTTTTCAAGCTTTTTCAACTTTTTAAAAACCTTTTCAATAAAATTGAAGTGTATTTCCAGACAAGAAGTGCTCTTGAATCAACTATCAAACTGTTTTGTGCAAAAAATGCCAGAATAAAACATTTGGAATTTTTTGGAATTTTTGGTTTTTAGGTTTTCTGCACCAGAACAGTTCAGCAAATTTGACAGAAGTCTACGAAATATTTTGGATGTGCAGAATCTGCCTTTTTCAATGAATAAAGGTTCGGGCGAGAAATTTCACCCATCTCTAATCTTAAGTGTAGCATAGGAATCATGGCAGGGTGAATTTCATTCAAAATGAGATCTTACAAAAACAAAAGAATTTTTTTTTAAACATTTCTTCTTTTTAACTTAATTTCTATTAAGGGAAAAGTAATTTTCTCTCACACACAGGCAAATTCTCTCCCCAGGCAGCCATTTACTGTATGGAAAATATGTAAGGAGAAGTAAACCCATCACATGAGGACAAAACTATAGTTATTCCAGAAAACTAAAAAGCCTTTAAAAATCTGATCCATTCACTTCTAACTAATCAGTTAGGAGAACTCAGCCTGCGCGCGGAGTCCTCGCTCCTACTCCCTCCCTCCTGAATGCCGCAAACCAGCTGATTGCCACAGGAAGGAGGCAGAGGGGAGGAGGGAGAAGGCACTGATCCGCGGGGTCTGCTGGCGGGCGGGAGGCGCTGGGAGGGAGTATAGGGGAGCTGATGGGGGACTGCCAGCTGTGGTCAAAGCGGGCAGCCAAACCACATTATAGCGGAGCATTGCACAACTTTAAACGAGCATGTTCTGTAATGGAGCAGGGACGTAAGATCAAAACAACGTTAAGCGAGAGGATGTTAAGTGGGGAGTTACTGTAATAAGTTTCTGAGTCACCTTTGGGGGGAACTGTCATCACAGCCAAGAGAGCATTATTTGTTAACATGGGTTATCAACATTAAGGTTGCATCTACAGTACAGTAAGAAACTCCTTATCTGTTTCACAGCATCATTACAGATGCACCAGTGCTACCAATGGTGCAAGTTGTCCTATAGTCTGGGTTCATTCTTAAAAGGATTAGATAACACAATGACAAAAACACTGAGACATGTGAATACTCAGTTTATATCACTGGTAGTTGCAGTGTAGCTACACAACTGCTGAAAAAGAAGTAAGAAATGTCTTTGTGTAGACAAGGGCAAACAAGTAGGGCTAGTCAAAAAATTTCCATCAAAACTGTTGCTCGACAGAAAATTGGACTTTCAACTAAACAAATATTTCCCACAGAAAGTATCTACATATCACAGAAATTTTCAGTTTTTCATCAAAAAACCAAACACCCAAAAGACAAAATATTTGGGCCTAAATCAGAAATATTTCAGTCTGGCTATACTGCTGCAGTGCCTCACAGGACCTGCAGTTTGGTTGACTCGTGTCCCCATTTTCCTCTCTGGGCTGGATTTCCTGTGCAGACTACATCTCCCATGATGCAACTGCTTCCCCTCACCATGAGGTGAGGCCATGGTTCATCATGTGAGATGTAGTCCCACCAGGGATCTTGGCCTATAGAGGAGAGTGGAAACATGATGCACACACCTGAACTACAACTCCCATAAATCACTGCACCAGCATTTCTAAATTGAAATATTTCAGGTATTTCAATTTACTCTGAAAAATTAAAATTGTCTCAGAGAAAAAAATCCTTTTTTCAACCAGCTCTAGTATCTGGCTTTGGTAACAGCTGTAAGCATGAAAAGGGCTCAATTTTTAATGAATTTTCCAGAGGGGCAGTTAGATTTTAAAACTAAAATCTAATAAACAAGGTCTGTTAATTGGATATGTTTTATAATCAATACAGAATGCAATTTACTAGTATAACCCCTTGCTATTGAATCTAAGGAGCGTTAGCTTACTAATTTTAACAATGGGTTCTTTCCATCCTAACTTTTAACCTGGAAAGTATTTCTCAAATCAGGACATTTACTTATTCTTAACCAACAATTTATTAATTCACCTAGAACCACATTAATATACAATCAACAGTTCACCACTCAAGTGTAGACACAACCAGTATTCTAGGTTTGTACTACACGTACAATACAGTCTTGTAAGCAGTTATCACAGACTGGAGTTGAGGCTTAGCAGTTATATTAAGGAACAATGGAAATTATCAAGATTTTTATTACATTTACTTATGATCATCACTTCTCAATTCTTTAGGACCGAACACCTTTATCAAACTTTCAAGGATGCACTTGTCTTTCAGGCACGTTGAAGAGTGCAGTTAGTACAGTTTGAAAGGATAGGGACAAGTTTAGAATATTAAAAGCAATTGTTTAAAGTTATTGTTTTAAGTCTCTCTCAGGCCAATTTGCTTGGACTTATAAAGGAGTTAAAATCTAAAATAGTGTTACTCGAGGTTTCACTAGAGACTGTAGCCTTGGCAAGATAATCTACAGGTATTTATGTTAAAGAAATAGAAGGGGAAATATAATCTCCTCATTGAAATTTCACCACTTCTCATCCTCTTAACCCTGGGATGTGGGAGACCCCTTTCCACATGGCTGGTCTGGGTGTCGGTTGCACTTAGGATTCTGCAGCTTCTTCTTGGGTTCAGTCAACTTCTCTTGAACACATGGTGACTTCAGTATTGTATGCCTTAGTTTCAGAGCTTCCTATTAGACACATGTGGAGTGAGAGCTCAGATTTCAGCTTGATCCATTTCTCTGCTGCTTCCATCGGTATCCAGTAGATGGCAATAGCGTATACCAAATTTCTTCAATCTTTTTCTTATCGGAGGCTTTTTATGTTTGATTCATGTCAAGGATTGAATTTTGTTAGCCCCTACTATCAATTGGGATCCCCCCTTTTAAGCAATTTCTCTTAATGTTCCAAAGTCATACCCTGGTTTATATCCTTCAACATTGCTCCTTTCTTGTGCCAGACAATTCCTATTACATCTAGTGTGCCGCAATTGTTTACAGTGAAAATTAACAAAATCTCTTATACATTTTCTAAATTTGGAGGACATCCTCCACACATTCTTTGGCTGTACATAAGCATTTTATGTTACTTAGGACTTACAATAGGACAAGAGACATTTTCTACATATAGAAGTATGTTGATCTGACTCACAAGGCAAAAACAGGTGCAGCTTCTAATCTGGGGTGGAAAACAAATGATCTCTGGTATATTTGATTTATAAGGAAAACAATGTATAGTTTATAATTTGGGGTGAAAACTTGCGGTTTCGATTTCTTGGGGATTACAGGCAGTTTGCCCAATTTGACCTTCGATCTTACAGCCAGTCATTTCTAGTTTGCTTAATTTGCAGCTTCCCCACCCATCTCTTGATCCACTCCCAATGTACAATGGGCCACTTTGCACATGAAAGCAGGCTGTGACCCTGCTTAGCAACTGGGAGTTCTTTTTAGCTAGGTTGAGAGGGAGAAAGACCTTTTACCCTTATGCAAATTATGATAGATTCTTGCCTAGGTATTTAACAATACTCTCACTTAGCCATTTTAGTTTCTATTCTTGGGGAGAACTCCAGACCCTGGCTGATCTGTGGGTCCTTAGACAAAGTGTCTTATAAGATGTGGACCATTTTCTTATTGTTTTTACTTCTCACATGGATCCTAATTTGAGATAAACAGAAGTAGAGAGCTTTTCTAATATTTGAAGGTCAGAAGGAATCAGTACTTATTAATCCTTATATCCCTTACAGAGCTGTCCCGTACCTAGAAGGGGCTGTATGATGTTTGGTCTTGGTCACATTTAGATAAACCCAAAAGATAATGATGAACTTTCTATCTATCAGAACCTCCATGCTGTAATTGTCTGTTCTTATCTGAAATAAAAAACTCAGACTCAGAAGAACAGTGTTCCATTTTTGATTCAATATCTCCAGACACTTGTGAGGAATAAAATGAACAACCAGAGCAAAAAAATAGTAAGTAATGCTGGCGTCACTTTCCTGACAGAGGAGGAGCCAAGGACTCCTTCATTATGACCCTGCCTTGAAGTGTGTAGGCTCCCTGTTGAGAAAGCACTTGATAAATAAATATAAACAACATTTGTTCGGTTGCCGGGCTCCTGGCTTGTGAAAAAATGCTGCTTAATTAAAAAATAAAGGGCCTGTCATTTTCAGGAAGCCCTCAGTCTTGGTTCTCTTTTACTCTTTTTCCCCCTTTCCCCCTCCACCTCTTTAATAACAGATGGGCATATTGATGTTAATAGTCTCAGCATGCCCCAGTGACAATACAGCAGAATTCTGAACGGTTCTATTAACATTAGTTGGCAACATTGCCCCGATGGACAAGCTATTATCTTCCTGAGCCTTAGTTGTCTCATTCTGAATACTTATCTTTATCCAGTTGTTAAAGTCACACTCCCCCTCTGTTGTTTTCTCCTGCAGAGGGTGATCTATTTGATAATATGGTTTCAAACACAATTTCTTCCTGAATTATCCTAGCCATTCCATTATTCCCTTTCTATTAGCCTGAGACTCCAGATGACTAAGTGAAAAATGAGGTGCCAAATTCACTGGCAGTTCAGAAACTCAGACTGACATCTCTAAGTTCTTTGGCGGAGATTCTGTGATATCCTTCTCTCCTTCCCATTAACTTTAAATGACACAGTCCTGATAAAAAGATCTGGTTGCTGTTATTCTTTGAAATTTCAGGTAAATACCCATGTATACATTTCATCTACATGTATCCATCATTGTTATTGTATTAACATGTCTTTTTATCCACTAAAGGTATTGCTCACTTGATACCCCTGCCTCAAAGATGTATGAAATGTAGCTGTAGCCATGTTGGCCCCAGGAAATTAGAGCGACAAAATGGGGGAGGTGATATCTTTTATGGGACCAACTTTTGTTGGTGAGAGACGCTTTTGAGCTGTACAGAGCCTGAGCCCCACAGAGCTGATCTGAAGAAACAAAATGTCTTCTTGTCTCTCTATTTCCAAAGCGTTACATGGGACGTGATTAAATAAAGTGAATTGGAGAAGTTATTATCATGTGCTTCAAGGTGCTTTGTTTACAAAGATATGGCAAAACATCTTTATTTATTACTAGGATAGCCAAATCCTTAATGCATTATAGCATTTCAAACCTACATTATTTTGTAGATATTAAAATACCCTGGGAATTGGAAATTCAGTGCAGAGCGATTTCAGTACTTTAACTACCATCAGTCACTTAGATCCAGAATTTATACTCCCTTGTTATGCAGTTGGGCTGTTTCTAATTCAGTTATGTAGGTATTGGAAGCTCCCCTGTAGTCTTCTGGGAACAGAACAATTTTTTTGCACTGTTGTGTTTTTTCCCATTTATTCAAATTGCCTTCCCCCCTCATGTTGTCAGTAGAGCCCTACATGGATACAAAATTTGTATCTGTAGCCAATCCATGAGCCGCAAAAAGATCTGAGGATATCGCAGATTTGCAGGGCTTTAAATATAAAATGTGGATCCGCATCCATCCGCGATCTGCAAAAATAGTCCATAGATATCTGCATCTGCAGATGTGGATATCTGTGGATATAAAGCAGATATCTGCAGATTTACAGGGCTCTAGTTGTCAACATTGTCTTTTGTTCATAGAATGAGGAGTTCTTACCTCTAGTTGTGTATTTTAACTGACAGGCTGTCACTGAGGACATTCAAATGGCAAGGATGGGGGAGCAATCATTGCTCTTTCTCACCTTAGGGATCCTGAATGCAACACGGTCTCGAGCCCCCCCCCCCCCCCGCAAAAAAAACTGCCCGATAAGAAGAACCCCAAAGTGTTCTGATTTTGGCTGGCTGACTTTGTTAATAGTGGCTTATGGTCCACATGCGGAAACATTGCATACTTGGCCTATTTCCCGAAATTTTGTTCAAGACAAGTAAATATAGAATGAGCATAGAGACTGGCAAATTAAGTCATTTAGGATTCATGAAAGTCTCAAAGGTCATCAAAACTAGGGTCCCCACTCCTCCTGCAAACACATAAGAGTAACTTTATAGACTTGAGTAGTCCCATGGAACTCAGTGGAAGCACCAACATGCAGAAAGTTACTCCTGTGTGTAAAGGGATCTTCATAAGGTTTATGAAGTTACTTTAGCCAGGTCCCCTCCTTCAACGTAAATTGCTTCAAGTGGCATGCCAATTTATTTGTCTCATTTGGCCAGTTGGTTTACAATTTATATACACAGGAATGCTCAGGGTAGGTATAGCATCAGTGAGGTGCCTGCTTCTTGCCCACCTTTCTATCTGAGTTGACTTAAAAAAAGGAGGGCAAGTAAACTGACCAAGGTCACACAGCAAGTCAGTACCATAGGATTAGAATGCAGGAAGGCCCAGCTCCTACTCAGCTGGTAGGTCTAACCCCCAGATCTAGAATCTACGACTGCTGGCAATTTGATGAAGTGTAGGAATCCCGTGCAGTTGACTCATCGAGGGTGGTACGTATAGATGCAGAGAACATGCAACTCCCACCAAAGTGAAACTCTCCATGGAAGTTGCTGGTGGCCCACACCTCCCACACCTCTTAGCATTTGGCCCATATTTTATGAACAGAGTTGGAAAAAGCAGGTTTATTGGCAAGTGTCAATATTCACATACGCTCACAAACCAACAAAAAAAAATTTCCATTGATAATATTGCCTACCTGCCAATTTCCAAGTGAGAAAAACGCTGCTTGACGACTTATTAGAGTTTGATTTAAGGATATTTACTTTGTATATTTCAACATGTGATGGTTTTGTGTTTTAATAGTCTACAAAGCTTTATTTTTTAGAAACACAGTGTCTACTGTCATTAAATAAATATTACCTGAGCCCCCCCATTGTCTAATACCCCCCATAATTATCTACAACTGTGCAAATTTTGATCGATAAAAATAAAAGCTTAAAATCCTTAATTTTGTGCAACTGTGAAAATTTAAATCAATAGCAGTTGAACAAAATGCTTAGACTGAACTTCAATATTACCCATCAAAATTATAAAAAAATAAAATAAAAATCAGATTGTGCCAAGCCTACACATAAAGTATTTGGGGAAGCTTTCGCATAAAAAGGAAAATTAAAACATAGCAATATCTGTATGGTCTTGTCGCCCAATATCTTCTCTTATCTAGATAATAATAAACTGTGTAGTATAGTGGTTATGGCACTTGAATATGAGTCAGAAGTTCTATACAAAGTTCGTCAACCAACCTGTGTGACCTTATGAAAAAGTCTCTTCACCTCTCTGTACCTTTGTTTCTCCTCTTAGCTTTTATTTAGATTCTAAGCAGTTTGGGTCATGGACTGTATCTGGCTATGTGTTTGTACAGCATCTAGCGCAGTGGGACCCGATCTCGACTGGGGCTTCTTTAGGACAATGAATATGTCTTACCTCTGTGCAGAATTATCATTGCTTTGTCAATCTGATCAAATAATACAAATATTTACATTTCTATCATTTATGCAAATATGTGCAACCATTCACCCATGACTGAAGTAGGCACAGCTCCATTGACTTCAATGGATACGTCCTTCCCTGTACAACATCAGCATTTCTCAGGCCCCGGCACACCGATGACTATTTGCGGTTACTCTATGAGGTGGAAAGGGTATTCCACTGTCTGTGCTCAGGCAGCATTTGCCTTCAGTGGTTCAGCAGTTTGGACTACTTTACAGGCCAGTCTCCCATTCATTTCAACAAAGGTTGAAGCACAGATGCAAACTCTTCTCCTTATCATGTGTCTGGTTGGGGCCCTGGTGAAACTACTGCACATTTACTCCCATTGGGTACTGGAGGCCCAGCACCTCTCTATCTTCAAGTCATGGCTTCGCCCTTGGATGTCTCCCTGTCCAAACCATGTGGCCGTATAGAAGGCTCTATTAACAGGGATTCTCCATCCTCGTAAGGAGGAGAGGATGGAAGTTGATAAAGCACAGATACGAACTGAAGAGAAAAAGTCAAATACAAAAGAGCCCCAGTCATACATCACATAATGGCAGAGAGCTAAAAGATGACAACTTTTACAAGTGCTTGTACACAAGTGCTAGAAGTCTAAATACTAAGATGGGTGAACTTGAGTGCCTGGTATTAAATGAGGATATTGATACAATAGGCATCACAGCAACTTGGTGGAACGATGATAATCAATGGGATACGGTAATACTAGGGTACAAAATATATAGGAATAAAAGAGTAGGTCATGCTGATGGGAGAGTGGCACTAAATGTGAAAGAAAGCACAGAATCAGATATGGTAGAAGTCAAATGAATCAAATTGTACCATAGAATCTCTATGGATAGTAATTCCATGTACTAATAATAAGAATATGGCAGTAGAGATACACTACCAACTCCCTGACCAGATGGTGATGGTGATTGTGACATGCTCAGGGACATTAGAGAGGCTATAAAATTAGAAAACTCAATAATAATGTGGAGAGGTTCAACTATCCCCATATTGACTGAGTGCATGTCACCTCAGGGCAGGATGCAGAGATAAAGTTTCTTGACACCATAAATGACTGCTTCTTGGAGCAGCTAGTCCTGAAACCCACAAGGAAAGAGGCAATTCCTGATTTAATCTTAAAAAGGAAGAATAGGACCTGGTCCAAGAAGTAACTAAAGCTGAATTGGTTGGTAGTAGTGACCATAGTGTAATTAAATTTAACACCCTCACTGGGGGGAAGGGACACCAAAGAAGCCCATTTAAATTTCAGAAAGGGGAACTATACAAAAATAAGGACGCTAGTTAAATGGAAATTAAAAATGCAAATGCCTGTAAGCTGCATGGTATCTTTTTCAAAACACCATATTAGAGCCTCAAATTAAATATGTACCCCAAATTACAAAACATAGTAAGAGAACCAGAAAAGTGCCACCATGGCAAAACAACAGAATAAACGAGGTGGTTAGAGGCAAAAAGGCATCCTTTAAAAATTGAAAGTTAAATCCTTGTCAAGGTTCCTTCCCCACTCTGAACTCTAGGGTACAGATGTGGCGACCTGCATGAAAGACCCCACTAAGCTTATTCTTACCAGCTTAGGTTGAAAACTTCCCCAAGGTATAAACTTTGCCTTGTCCTTGTGAACACTATGCTGCCACCACCAAGTGATTTAAACAAAGAACAGGGAAAGAGCCACTTGGAGACGTCTTCCCCACAAATATCCCCCCAAGCCCTATACCCCCTTTCCTGGGGAAGGCTTGATAATAATCCTCCCCAATTGGTACAGGTGAACGGTCAAGGTTCCTTCCCCACTCTGAACTCTAGGGTACAGATGTGAGGACCTGCATGAAAGACCCCCTAAGCTTATTCTGACCAGCTTAGGTTAAAAGCTGCCACCACCAAAGTGTTACACAAAGAACAGGGGAAGCGCCCACTTGGAAACGTTCCCCCCACAAAATACCCCCCCAAGCACTACACCCCCTTTCCTGGGGAAGGCTTAATAAAAATCCTCACCAATTTGCATAGGTGAGCACAGACCCAAACCCTTGGATCTTAAGAACAATGAAAAAAGCAATCAGGTTCTTAAAAGAGGAATTTTAATTAAAGAAAAGGTAAAAAGAATCACCTCTGTAAAATCAGGATGGTAAATACCTTACAGGGTAATCAGATTCAAAACATAGAGAATCCCTCTAGGCAAAACCTTAAGTTACAAAAAGACACAAAAACAGGAATATACATTCCATTCATCACAACTTATTTTATCAGCCATTTAAACAAAACAGAATCTAACGCATATCTAACTAGATTGCTTACTAACTCTTTACAGGAGTTCTGACCTGCATTCCTGCTCTGGTCCCAGCAAAAACATCACACAGACAGAGAGGACCCTTTGGTTCCCCCCGCCCCCAGCTTTGAAAGTATCTTGTCTCCTCATTGGTCATTTTGGTCAGATGCCAGCGAGGTTATCTTAGCTTCTTAATCCTTTACAGGTGAAAGGGCTTTTCCTCTGGCCAGGACGGATTTAAAGGTGTTTACCCTTCCCTTTATATTTATGACATGAACACAAACCCTTGGACCTTAAGAACAATGAAAAATTAAGAGGTTCTTAAAAGAAGAATTTTATTTAAAGAAAAGGTAAAAGCATTACCTCTGTAAAATCAGGATGGTAAATACTTTACAGGGTAATCAGATTCAAAACATAGAGAATCCCTCTAGGCAAAACCTTAAGTTACAAAAAGACACAAAAACAGGAATACACATTCCCTCCAGCACAGTGAATTTTACAAGCCATTAAACAAAAGAAAATCTAACGCATTTTCTAGCTAGATTACTTACTAATTTAACTAACAGCAATTTTTTTTAAGTACATCAGAAGCAGGAAGCCTGCCAAACAATCAGTGGGGTCACTAGAGGATTGAGATGCTAAAGGAGCACTCAAGGAAGATAAGGCCATTGCAGAGAAGCTAAATTCATTTTTTTGCATCAGTCTTCACGCAGAGGATGTGACGGAGATCCCTACATGTGAGTCATTCTTTTTAAACTGACAAATCTGAGGCACTGTCCCAGATTGAGGTGTCAATAGGAGTTGGAATAAATTTGTAAATTAAACAGTAATAAAGTCCCAACAACCAGATGGTATTCACCAGGGCCACCCGGGGGGGGGGCAAGTGGGGCAATTTTCCCCAGGCCCCGGGCCACCCCCACGAGAGTTTTCAGGGGCCCCCACTAGAGTTTTCAGCAGCAATTCGGCGGCGGGGGGGGGGTCTTTCAGTGCTGCCAAACACACCCAGAGTGAAGGATCCGCCGCCACTTCTTCTGCTCTGGGTCTTCGGCAGCGGGGGTCCTTCCACTCCATGTCTTCAGCGAAGTGCCCCGAAGACCCAGAGCAAAAGTACCCCCACCGCCGAAGACCCCAGGCCCCCTGAATCCTCTGGGCGGCCCTGGTATTCACCCAAGAGTTCTGAAAGAGCTCAAATGTGAAATTGCAGAAATACTAACTAAGGTATGAAACCTGTCATTTAAATCAGCCTCTGTACCAGATGAGTGGAAGATAGCTAACGTGACAACAATTTTTTTAAAAGGCTCCAGAGGAGATCCTGGTAATTACAGGCTGGTAAGCCTAACCGCAATACTATGCAAACTACTTGAAAACAAAAGGTAGGAATAAATGTCCAGTTTTCAGAATGGAGAAAGGTAAACAGTGGTGTCCCCCAGGGATCTGTACTAGGACAAGTGCTGTTCAAGATATTCAAAAATGATCTTGAAAAAAGGGGACCCAGAGAATGAACAAAATTTGCAGATGATACAAAATTACTCAATATAGTTACACCCAGGGATCTCACAAAACTGGGGGAGTGGGCAACAAAATGGCAGATGAAATTCAATGTTGATAATGCACATTGGAAAACATAATCCCAATTATACATACAAAATGATGAGGTCTGTATTAGCTGTTACCACTCAAGAAAGAGATCTTGGCGTCATTGCAGGGAGTTCTCTGAAAACATCCGCTCCATATGTGGCGGAAGTAAAAACAAAAAACAAAAAACTAGCGGAATGTTAGGCATCATGAGGAGTGGGATCAATAATCATACAGAAAATATCATAATGCCACTATACAAATACCTGGTACGCTCATTGCTTGAATACTGCATGCAATTCCTGTCACACCATCTCAAAAACAATATATGAGAATTGGAAAAGTACAGAGAAGAGCAACAAAAATTATTAAGGGTACGGAAAGCTTCCGTCTGAGGAGAGATTAAAAAGACTGGGTCTCGTAGTTTGGAAAAGAGACGACTGAGGGGGGGATATGACAGAGGTTTATAAAATCATGACTGCTGTGGAGAAAATAAATGAGGAAGTGTTATTTACTCCTTCATATAATACAGGAACTGGTGGGGGGGGTCACCGAATGAAATTAACAGGCAGCCAGTTGAAAACAAACAAAATGAAGCACTTCTTCACACAACATGGTCAACCTGTGGAATTCGTTGCCAGAGAAAAGGCCAAAAGTATAAGGGGGTTCAAAAAAGAATTAGGTAAGTTCATGAAGGATAGGTCCATGAATGGCTATTAGCCACGGTCAGGGGCACAACCCCCTGCTCTGAGTGTTCCTAGTCTCTGTTTGCAAGAAGCTGGGAATGGGTGACAGGGGATGGATCCCTTGATCATTGCTTGTTCTGTTCATTCCCTCGGGGGCACCTGGCATTGGCCACTGTCAGAAGACAGGATACAGGTCTAGGTGGACCAATGGTCTGACTCATTCTGGTTGGTCTTTTGTTCCTACATTCACTATCCTCACAATTCCTGTTGGTGAGCTGCAAGGAGGTGACTTGAGCCAAGGCAGAGCCCTCTTCATAGGATCTGGTATAGAACAGGTTTGCTTTATTAGGTACCTCTTCTTCCATCCATTGTTTCCAGGCTCACACAAAGCTCTATTAAATGAGATATGGACAGGAGCCAGAGCCACCCTCTTACCCATGAAATTGGGATGATGCTCCTTTGTAAAGTGCTTTGAGATCTGCTGATGAAAAACTCCATATAAAAGCGAGGTGTTGCTATTATTACCCACCACCACGACCACGTTGACTGATGACCTGCCCTGGGAAGAGCCAGCACACGTCCCGACACTGTACCAGCACTCTCTGACACGGCGATAGGGGCCAAAAATTGATGCAGGGTGCGATTTTTTTAATGCTCTCAGGACTAGTCTAACGCTTCTCCCGTTGGACTCAAGGGCACACAAGCATAGTGTGAATATCACACAACGTGAATAGTGAATATCTAAATTACTGGTCATGGCAAAAAGTTCATGGGCAGTCAACAGACTAAAGTATATTCACATGACGTATTTGATGACCAACAGTTTTGAAAAATCAACACATTTGGGACAATCAAAATCTGATCTGGAATAAATGACAGGGAGGGGCTAAATTAGTTACATAAATTTCTCCCCATCATCATGGAACTCTGGTTGCATCAAGTTTCACAAAACCACAGGTTAAAATAGACACAGACCTGCACCCAGAGACTCCACCCAATTGGGAGAGAAGCAGTCAAAGCCAGGACTTCTGGACATTGCGGCTATGTCTACATTGCAATTAGACACCCATGGCTGGCCTGTACCAGCGGACTCAGGTTAAGGGGCTGTTTAAATGTTGTGTAGATGTTGTGACTCGGGCTGCACCCCAAGCTCTGGCATCCCCCCACTTTGCAGGGTTATAGAGCCTGAGCCAGAACATCACTACTGCAATTAAACAGCCCCTTAGCCCGAGTCCCGCAAACCTGATACAGCTGACACAAGCCAGAGTTGGTTTTTAACTGCAGTGTAGATGTACCCTTGGTGACCTTTCTACAGTTGTGACGGTACTTACCCCACCCTGGGCTGACTGGCTGTTTGCTCAAACTCTCCCTCTCCCATCACATTCCCAGCTCACAGTGTAGACATGGCCACAGTCTCTTCACCTCTGCTTCTCACCCCTCTTCTCTCCGCCCTGTCTCCCTCACCCCCTCCCCTTTTCTTTCCATTTAGCTGATCCTATCCTAACTAAACCCATCCAAAATCATGGAACTAACTTGCCGTTTGCTGCCATGCCAGTGTGCTTTCTGCTTGTGTATTCCACCCCTTCCTTCACCCAGTGTTTGGTCTATTTGGATTGTAAGCTCTTCAGGGGAGGGACCACCTACAACTCAGTGTTTGTACAGCACCTTGCACAATGGGACGCCATCCTTAATTGGGCTTTAGAGTGCAACTGTAAGAAACCCATTAAATCAATGAAAATATCTATTCACGCTGGTCAAAAAGCAAGAAAGACTGTTGGCAGAAAATTTGGAAAATGTAGAAATAGCTGTTGTTCTCTGGGTTTCAAAAAGGAACCATTCTTCTTTGATTTGAAATCTCTCACGACTATTCTAACAAGCGTGCACGACTGGCACTGTGCAGTGGTGTGTTTTAGATAAGGAAATCTACTCCAGCCCACCTCTGGGAGGTTTGCATTCTCCTAAAACCCCTAATTGTGGGGGGGGGGGATTTTCAAGAGCATTCATCATAACACTGATTCATCTCCCACTGAAGTTGCCAGGAGTTTTATCCTTGAGTCCAACGGGAGAAGTGTTAGACTAGTCCTGAGAGCATTACAAAAATCACACCCTGCATCAATTTTTGGCCCCTATGGCGCTCCAGGGAAATGGATCAAATGTGGATTTAATTCAGTTAAAAATATGGCCCAGATATGAACATTTGCCTGCAGTATGTGCACAGATCTGTTTGCAGCATCAGTGCCATTCAGGATTTAGTTCCTCATTGCAAAGTGTTTCACAGTTACTCTTCTTTGCACATAGCATTAGTACTAACGGGACAGAGAATTTATGAGAGGCAGAGTGGTTTAGAGCACAGGACGCAGAGGATGTGGGTTCTAGCCCTTGGCCTGCTGGATATTTTGCGGCAAGTCAAGTCACTGCATCTCCCTGTTCCTCGGTTTCCCCATCTATAAAATAGGGATAATGATACTGACCCCCACTGTAAAGTGCTTTGAGATCTCCTAATGAAGTGTGCTATATAATATCTATGTGCTATTATTAATAAGACCAAGCCAAGAGGAACTCCCCAGAAGCGCTCCTAGTACAAAGCATTTAGAATACTGAAGACCTTTCAAACAAAGCATTTTTTCTTCCAAAAAAAAAGGGGGGGGACAAAAAACCCAAATTTTTCAGGATTTTCCCCCCCATCGCCCACAAACCTCCACAATGAAACATTCAGTTTTCAGTGGCAAAACAAAAGTAAGGAGATAGGAAGAAAAGGTGGGTGGGGTCTGAATAAACCCACCCCACAATTAACATTTTATATACAAATGTTTGCCAAAAAAAAATCAAATAAATGAAAAATCCTTCTCTTTTAAACCCTGTGGAGTAAACATTATTTTGGCATTTAAAAAAAAACTGTAAACCAACTCTACAGTCACTCCTATAGAAATGAGATACTGCACCCTGCAATCAATGATCATATACTCTTTCATCTGAAATCCCCCAAATCCTTTTGTCATGCTGTCATGGGATTTATTGGCCAGAATTGCATGCACAGTCTTTCCACTGGGAACTTTGTCATTCCAGATCATTACTCAATTTGAAGAATCTCATTCAAATTAGAGAGGATTCCTGAAGATATTATTATATAGCATTGTAGCATCATAGCTCAGCCCTGATCTTGCAAACAGCTACTCTAGTGTGTAAGGCTTGGAACTGTCCCCAGTGCACCACGTTAAGCATGTGTGTAAATATTTGCAGGATTGCGGTGCTAGGTGATTGCAAGACACTCCTCAATGCCCTGCAAAGAAAGCGCTGCAGAAACCATGGCTTCTGAGCAATATATAAATAACCAATTTTCTGTTTCCTTTGGGGGGGGTGCATTTTTATTAATGTGTATAGATTTAAAATAAACACTAACAAAAACAATACATAAAAGAGGAGTCAAGTGGGAAAGAGAGAAATTAGTGCACAAACCTAGTTTAAAAGCTGACAAAGACTCAAGCAATGTTTTCCCGTTTTAATACCGTGCAACTGCTATTTGCAAAGCATAAAGCTTTATGTTGGGTCTGTGGACCCCTGAGCTTTATCAGTGGAAGGGATTGTGCAGTTGGTACTTTTATTTTCCTGACTTGATTCTGCTTGATCATTTTCACACAAGTTCTCTGTCTGACTTTCTTTCCTTTTCTGAGCAATGTTTGGTAAAATCCCCAAGACACTCCCCTGCACCTGTTCTGTGTCTTGCATTTCTTCCAGTTCTGGAAATCAGTGGCTTTATTTGCTTTCATTCTACATGCACTGTTTTGTATTTTGCTGGGCAACAAGCCATGCTGGCAGTGGTGTTGAATTTGTTTTATTCAGCGATTTCCTTGTCATGCATGTATAAAAGTTATTTCCCCCCCACCTCTCATTCAAACGTATTCCCCTCTGTTTTTCTGCAGTTGTGCAGTTTCTGGGTTTGCTTTATGACCTGCTGCTCAGACTGGGAGCTGGCTGATGTTTGCCTTGGGCTGCTTTCTCATTCAAAAGTTATGTTTCTCTTCGCTTCAGCAGAATTGGGATTGTGGGGGGGTTTTTTTGTTTGTTTTAAGTAATCGCAGCTTGCACCTGCTTTTGAGTATCTTTTGGTTTTGTAGATACCACTTGGAAATCTTGCTTTACAAAAAAGATCAGGCAGAAGCCATGATAAAGAACAAAACCGATCGCAAAAACTATCATGGATAACACAGCAAGTAAAATAATGTAACTATTGTCTGGACGCTTCTGTTCTCTTCCTGAGCACAGGCTCCAGTCCCCCGTCCTTCACCCCCCGCCCCCAACTGAAGGCAATTGGCAGCTGAATTGGATTTCAAAGGAGCTTTAAAGGAAGCAGGTGCCTAATGCTATTGAATTTTGGCTCCTAACTGCCTTAGGCTCCTGTGACAATCCCCCCCTTAAATCTTACCAAAGAAGGAACTGGGGTTTAAAGTCTCAGTTGTGAGGGTCACCCAGAGTGGTGTCAGAATAGGGCTCATTGGCCATTTGGCTTGTAGCTAAAAGATTTTTGAAAACCCACCATGCGTTTGTGAGCTCTCCAACGCCTTTACACACCTGTTGCTATCACTCTCTCATCCTCCAGCATGTCCCTTCCTGGCATACAGACACACTGCATCATCCAGCACCCCCTGCAGCCATTGCGACTCATGGGGAGACACAGACCCCTCTGCTTTTTGTACTCGCTATACGAGGCATTGGTTTCTTTCCACTGTAAAAGAAGACAAGACTTTTGCGGTAGCGGATCACAAGGAGCAGCAGGATTCACTGAGACCCTTCAGCGTGTGCAGCAGGAATGGCCGAGCCGCCTGCGGCTCTTTTACAGTGAAAGGGTGGCTCCCGGAGCGCCCCATGTCCCTGCCCCCACCATTCTCTGCGTACCAGACTGGGAGTGGGGAGCTCAGGGCTCCTGCCCTGAAGCAGGGTGGTGGGGCTAGGGGCTTCTGCCAGAGATAACTGGTGCCTGCTGAGAGTGGGGGGGCACAATTTAAAGGTTCGGCCCCCCAACAGCTTGAGTCATGCCCCACCAAGCATGCCCCCCTCTTACCCTCAGCCTTCCCCCCCTGCAGCTCCCAGGCATTAGCTCCACATGGAGAGGCAGCGGCAAACAGCTGGGAGCTGCAGGGAGGGGCCGCTGCTTTACCTCCCTGGGAAGAGGCAGCACCAAAAGAAGCGGCTCTTCCTGCATCTCCCAGATGTTTGCCACTGCCTGTCCCTGGGGCCGCAGCTCCCAGCTGGCTCCAGCAGCTGCTGTGCAGGGAGGGGGCCCGGCAGCTCCAGATGCCTGAGCAGCATAGGCGACGACTCCATGGCTGGAGCACCTATGGAGAAAAATTAGCTGGTGCTTTGCACCCACCGGCAGCCAAGCTCCCCTCCCACCCCACCCAGTCCCGCTGGCCCCCACTGATCAACTCTTAACCCCTCCCTCCCAGTGCTTCCTGCAAGCTGCGGAACAGATGTTCCGTGGCATGTAGGAGGTGCTAGGAGGGAGGGGGAGGAGTGGGGACAGGGCGCACTTGGGGGAGGGGACAGAAAGAGGTGGGGTGGGGTGGAGCAGGGCAGGAAGAGGTGGGGCCTTGGAGTAGGGGTGGAGTGAGGGTGTGAAGAGGTTGGGCTTTGGGGGAAGTGGTGGAGTGGGGGTGGGGTCGCGGTTGAAGTGGGGGCGGGAAGAGGTGGGGCAGCGGAGAGAGGCTGGAGGAAGGGGTGGAATGGGTGCAGGTTGAGCACCCCCAAAGCAAATTAGAAGCTGGCGCCTGTGCAAAGCACGACAAAAATCTGGGGCAGCATGTGCCCCCACGCGCCCCCCTACATGTCACCTCTGGCTTCTGCCCAGCAGGGAGAGGAGAGTTGGGGCTTCAGCCCCGGCAGAACTTCTGAAGATGGTTGTATGCGGCTCGGAGGGTCAGTAAGGTTGGCCACCCCTTGTGTATCGCTACACATTTGGTATCTTCCTGCTGACCCATTACGTCTCTAAAGACTCTGGCGTCTGCTATTGTGTGTTCAGCTGAGTGAGCCTGTTCCAGCAGAGATGCACACAGCGTGCTCTCTCACAGGCATTTCACTTCGGTCCTTGCTCACCGTGTTTTTCTCTCCATCTGCAAGAAACGTCGCCTCGACTGAAAGTGCGGATCTACACTTGTGAATGGAAAACACAACAGAAGCCAACTGGAGTGGCCTGCCAGAGTCCAGTCTGCCAGTGCAGGATCCCTGGAGCTTGCTCCGGCTGCCCCCTACCCTGCGGGGCTATGAGCGGGTGGTACAGAGCCAGGTCCCCATGCAAGGGAATCCCTAGCTGACTGAGCCATCTGTCTGTCCCCTTTGCACTGCTGGATTATAAGAATTTGGCCAGTTATAAGAACCAGAGAGATACATCTACAGCACTGTTCCTCTGCATTTTGAGAGGTCATTAGGATACATTAGTAGTGCTCTCTGACCGTGGTTCCAGTTCAGGTGGAATCATCTCACTGACCAATCTTTAGTACGGTGGCTGGTGATTGGTCTGTTTCGTATTTTAGCACATGACACTGATCAGGACCCCACCGTGCTGGGCAATAACAGAACACAGAGACGGTCCCTGCCTCAGAGACCTTCTGCTCTCCACATTCGTTGTGCCACACATCAGGGGGTGAAGCTGAAAGGGGATTTACCTCATGGCTGGTTTGTTTGCCAAGAGCACACAGGATGGAAGCTAGAAGCTAAATTCTGACTCCACAAATAAATGCCCCCATGTCCTAGCCATGCTGCCACTATTGCATATCCATAGCCCAGCCCCAGACTAAACCCTCTCACACAGGCAGATTATCCCTCACAGCAGCATAAGTGATCTGTGGAAGTGGTTGCCCATAGTGACCACTGCTAGGGCGGAGAGCATACCAGCAAAAATATGCAGGCTGCACCATTCATCTGTTCTCCGGCTGGCGAGAGTCCCTCCTTGGCTCTTGTTGCAAAAAGCTTGCAAAATAGCCTCTCTTGCTTTTCAGGTGACCTTGTATGGGGGTGCTGTTTCATTAGCAATAGGTGATGCGACAGGCAGGCGGAGTTGTAGAAAGGAGATCTTTGGAACAAAGGCTGAGTGGCCAGCGCTGAGGCTCCAGTGTTTGAGAGCTAGCAGTCCGGACTCCACTCACATTTAAAAACTCCCTGATATCAATGAAACTAGATCCCTTCTGAAACCTGACCTTTTCTCTCCCAGGACAGGTGGTATGTTTCCTGGACATTCTCTCTTTGCTCTACCTGGGTTCCTCCCAAGCTTTAAAAAAGCGGCATGATCTAGCCGAAAGAGCCCCTGTGCAGTGCCTTAACCGCCTGGGTTCAATTCCGGCTTCTACCACACACTCCCTGACTTTGGGCAAATGGCTTAATCTCTCTGTGCCCTACCTGCAAAATGTGGGTACTCATCTCTGTCTTGCAGGGGCTGTGAGAGACTAAAACTCATGTGTGATGGCAACACACTCAGACACAATGGTAAGGAGAAGTCAAAATTGCTATACCACTATTTAAATGTGAAAGCTGAAGCTTCATTTTCTACCAACTTTGCTAAATCTTACCCTGCTCGCCTTCCATTTTTAACATTACCAGGAAGATTGTCCAGCTACCTATCCTATTCCTAAGGAAATGGCTGCACTATACTATCTCCAAAGGAGAGGCTGCCCACAGAGCTTTCTTGTCAAGTATCCATGCAGTGAAGGGGGAGGGGGAATTCCACTGAGGAAGTTTCAGAAAGGGAAATGGATATTTCTCCAGCAGAATCAGGTTTAAACAAAACTCTGCCCAAGATCACGGTGTTCAAGCTAACAAATTTCAGAGCTTTGTTAAAACTGCTTGTAACATACACTGCGAATAACACTTTGCTTATTCGCAAAAAGAAAAGGAGTATTTGTGGCACCTTAGAGACTAACAAATTTTACTCTGTTTATTAGTTTTCATTTCAAGTTTTCAAGGAACAGAAATAATACTCACGCTGAGTAGAGGTTTACCCCATGAGTAAGCCTATTGCTTTAATACCAATGCACAGCTATACCTAGCTACATTCCCCCATCTCTTTAAACGTGCATAATTTTCCAGTCTGTTTATGTACAGTATACGATTTGGAGATGATCAGAAGATCACAATTCGGTTTCACTGCAACTTTCAAGGTTTCAAAATTTGGTTTTGTTCTACTCTGGCATGAAACCAAAACCTTCCAAGCATTTTTATGAAAATGGAATCACACAAAAATGTCTGGTGCTGGACTGAAACCAGAGCTTTGTATGTAATACCTGTTCATCAAGGCACTGCCTGGGGCATAGAGAACTCTGGTTCAAGTCCCTACGTTGCCTGATTCAGAGACAAGATTTTTTAATCCCAATCACTTTGAATCAGGGAGAGTGGGGACTGGAACCAGGGTCCCCCACCTCCCAGACCAGCATCCTAAACACCAGGCTATAGAGTATGGCTCTTTCCTCTTAAAAAGCCTTCCCGATGAAAATGTCTTCAAACCCAATACTTCTCCATGAAACCTTTCAGTTGCGGCCAAGGAGTCTATTTCAGTGAAATTTCAGTCAAATGGAAATGTTCCAACTAGCTATTGTATTGTTACAGTATTTCATCAAAAGTACTTCTTGCAAGCATCAGGGACCTTGACTGAATTACAGACTAGACTTTGTTTAGGGATCCATAAACAAAGGCAGTCACCGCCAGCACAGAATGTGGGGTCCAGAGACTCGGCTGCTTCAACTCACTGTAACTCCATGGATTTATATCTCTATAGCTATGAGTGCACCCCAAGATGTCCAAGTCTTGTTATTGCTTTCTAAGCCAGAAGATGGAACATAGATATGTGCAGAGGTGCTTCTGATATTATGTGCAGCTATCTAGGCATACAAACACATACTCATTTTCTTTTTTTTTTTTTTTAGGTTATGCATTTGGAAAATTTATGGATGGACCCAATCCTGGGAATTTTGCCTGTGCATGAAATATAAAGAGGGCCCAAACTTTTAGCCAACAGCTATTAAAACAAACAAAAATAAACCAAATCTTGAAGGCTCCTTGGAAGTTACACAAGAGGAGGAAAATATCACAATTTGGTCTTTTAACCTTTCTTTATACTTATAAGACTCTAAAATTCTTATCATGCTGCAAAAGGGAACATGCACTTCAGGGAAAAGCTATTTTGCAAAGTCAGAGTAAATTGGAATGAAAATAGATAAAATCTTCTCATAGTTCAACGTTAAAAATAATCACACAGCAATCTGCCGTCTCGTCTATAGCGGCATTACAATGAAGGACATGCTCAACCTTTCAAATCGTTCATTTCTGGAGTGGCTTATCACCTCCTACCTCTCAAGCTGATCCTTCTCACTCATTTAACATGCTTTACCGTTGACTTTTCCCTTTCTTTCCTCTCCCCTTTGGAGCATTTGATTACACTGACTGCTGTAGAACCCTAACATTAAGATCTTGGTCAGTGTGAGAGGGAAAAACTCATTTTCAGAATCTCTTTGCTTTGATGTGTATTATTAAACACTGCAGAGAGGGCTCAGTTTTGAGCAGCACCCACAATTGGAGCTAGATCCTGAAGAGAGCTCAGCTCCCACGTAAGCACCTGTAGTGGGGTACAACCCCTCCTCATGACCCAGGGTCGCTCTGTTTCGGTTTCCCCTTCCCTCAGGGCTCCTGAATAAACTCCAGCCCAGCTTCCTCATGGCTAACACCACCCCAGCCTGGGTCTGGTTTGATTCCAAACAGTTCAAAACAATCCTCAAAGTCCGTCACCACAAAACAAAAGCTCATGCATAGCTCTGGTGCCGTCAGGCAGGCCTGGAGCTCCGCTTCTGACCCAGTCTCCTCCCCGCATCCGCTCCCTGCCCTTCCTAGATGGATTTTGACCTTCTTCATAGATTCATAGATATTTAGGTCAGAAGGGACCATTATGATCATCTAGTCTGACCTCCTGCACAACGCAGGCCACAGAATTTCACCCACCACTCCTGCAAAAAACCTCACACCTATATCTGTGCTATTGAAGTCCTCAAATCATAGTTTAAAGACTTCAAGGAGCAGAGAATCCTCCAGCAAGTGACCCGTGCCCCATGCTACAGAGGAAGGCAAAAAACCTCCAGGGCCTCTTCCAATCTGCCCTGGAGGAAAATTCCTTCCCGACCCCAAATAGGGCGATCAGCTAAACCCTGAGCATATGGGCAAGATTCATCAGCCAGATACTTATACCTACTGGAAATACCTTTCCTGGTGCATCCCAAGACCACATTAGCTTTTTTCACGGCCATATCACATTGGCAGCTCATAGTCATCCTTTGATCAACCAATACTCCAAGGTCCTTTTCCTCCTCCATTACTTCTAATTGATGTGTCCCTAGCTAATAACTAAAATTCTTGTTATTAATCCCTAAATGCATGACTTTACACTTCTCACTATTAAATTTCATCCTATTACTATTACTCCAGTTTACATGGTCATCCAGATCCTCCTGTAGGATATCCCTGTCCTTCTCTAAATTGGCAATACCTCCCAGCTTTGTACCATCCGCAAACTTTATTAGCACACTCCCACTTTTTTTGCCAAGATCAATAATAAAAAGATTAAATAAGATTGGTCCCAAAACCGATCCTTGAGGAACTCCACTGGTAACCTCCCTCCAGCCTGACAGTTCACCTTTCAGTAAGACCCGTTGTAGTCTCCCCTTTAACCAATTCCTTATCCACCTTTCAATTTTCCTATTGATCCCCATCTTATCCAATTTAACTAATAATTCCCCATGTGGCACGGTATCAAACGCCTTACTAAAATCTAGGTAAATTAGATCCACTGCGTTTCCTTTGTCTAAAAAATCTGTTACTTTCTCAAAGAAGGAGATCAGGCTGGTTTGGCACGATCTACCTTTTGCAAAACCATGTTGTATTTTGTCCCATTTACCATTGACTTCAATGTCCTTAACTACCTTCTCCTTCAAAATTTTTTCCAAGACCTTGCATACTACAGATATCAAACTAACAGGCCTATAATTACCCGGATCACTTTTTTTCCCTTTCTTAAAAAGAGGAACTATGTTAGCAATTCTCCAATCATACAGTACAACCCCTGAGTTTACAGATTCATTAAAAATTCTTGCTAATGGGCTTGCAATTTCATGTGCCAATTCCTTTAATATTCTTGGATGAAGATTATCTGGGCCCCCCGATTTAGTCCCATTAAGCTGTTTGAGTTTCGCTTCTACCTCAAATATGGTAATGTCTACCTCCATATCCTCATTCCCATTTGTCATGCTACCGTTATCCCTAAGATCCTTTTTAGTCTTATTAAAGACTGAGGCAAAGTATTTGTTTAGATATTGGGCCATGCCTAGATTATCCTTGACCTCCACTCCATCCTCAGTGTTTAGTGGTCCCACTTCTTCTTTCTTTGTTTTCTTCTTATTTACATGACTATAGAACCTTTTACTATTGGTTTTAATTCCCTTTGCAAGGTCCAACTCTACTTGACTTTTAGCCTGTCTCACTTTATCCCTACATGTTCTGACCTCAATAAGGTAGCTTTCCTTGCTGATCCCTCCCTTCTTTCACTCCCTGTATGCTTTCTGCTTTTTCTTAATCACCTCTCTGAGATGCTTGCTCATCCAGCTTGGTCTACAACTCCTGCCTATGAATTTTTTCCCCTTTCTTGGGATGCAGGCTTCCGGTAGCTTCTGCAGCTTTGATTTAAAATAATCCCAGGCCTCCTCTACCTTTAGATCTATAAATTCTTCAGTCTAATCCACTTCCCTAACTAATTTCCTTAATTTTTGAAAGTCAGCCCTTTTGAAATCAAAAACCCTAGTTGCAGATTTATTTTTGTTAATCCTTCCGTTCAGTTTGAACTGAATTAGCTCATGATCACTTGAGCCAAGACTATCCCCTACAACCATTTCTTCTATGAGGTCCTCACTACTCACCAAAACCAAATCTAAAATGGCATCCCCTCTAGTCGGTTCAGCAACTACTTGCTGAAGGAATCCATCAGCAATCGCATCTAGGAAAATCTGAGCCCTATTATTATTACTAGCACTCGTCCTCCAGTCTATATCTGGGAAGTTAAAGTCTCCCATGATCACACAGTTTCCATTAGTATTTACTTTATTAAAAACATTAAAAAGGGCACTATCCATATCCAAATTAGATCCCGGCGGTCTATCGCACACCCCAAGCACTATCCCAGGGGAGGCTCTAATAGTTTTCTTCCCCAATGTAATTTTTGCCCAGACGGACTCAGTCATATCCATTTCATTGCTTCTTATTTCTTTACATTCTACCTCATCATTGATATACAATGCTACTCCACCACCTTTACCTTTATTTCATCTCACTTGCACACTCTCAGACTCAGGGAGGTCGGCCAACAAAACCCCCTCTGGTTCATGAGGGTCTCCTGCTCTCTGCAGCCTCTGACACAGCTTCTTTTAGCAGCACCCTGACCTCCCTGGATTGAGAAAGGTCAGCCTCCTCCTTTGTAAGGCCCAGCTGCCTTCCCATAAACCCAGCAGGGCAGCAGTGCACTGGACCCCGCTTAAAGCGCCTCCTCCAACTGAAACGGCCAAGTTTTCAAAAGGACCCAGCACCCAACAGCTGGGACAAATGGGAACCGCTGGGTTTTGAGCTCTTTTGACATCCTGCCCACTCATGTAGCTGCTTAAATAGAACTGTTGGGTTCTGAGTTCTTCTAAAAATCTACCTCTGCTTTAAGGGGCTTTTTTTTAAAGTTTACCTTCTACCTCTCCTTTTACAGGTTCATCAGCAGGTACATATTCTGTCAAGAGGTTTTGTTTTTTCCACGTTAGTTTTTGGACCAATTGGTGCAGTGTATTTGTTCCTGGTTTCTTTTAAATAACACCTGGTGTCAGGGACGGCAGCTAACATGGCACAGTCCTAGATTTGATCATTATATCTCACCTCAGCTGCTTGATGATAATATAATTTGAGAATCAACAGTACGTATTCCTGGGCTTTCTTTTCCCTGGTGTCAGGCATTTGCTCCCTTCTTAGGGGTGTTAGAATTCTGTCTCATGGCTCTCATTCCAGCCTGATTTATACAGACACATTGGCTTACGATAAAGAGCCACGGTTTCCATAGGAACCTCCTACAGCTCCTGCGAATGTGATCGAGCATGATCTGGATTACAGGGAAGATCTTAGCTCACCGCTGTGAATATGCAAAACTGATTACATGAAAGCACATGTGTTGCTAATCTATACACGTGTTCCTGCGTGAGATCTGTAGTATGAACAGACAGTGATGGTTCTATGGAAATAGAACCTCAGCCAATCAATGTGCAGGGATACAGTACTGTGGCGGACCCATAGCAATGCTTAGTTCTTACCGATGCATTTTCCTGCTCTCTGATTGGCTGGAAGTGTTTAGGGGTCAAAGTTAATTCTCAGCAATTCCCAGAAAGAGTGGCAGAACTGGACCCAAAGCAGTCATGCTAATCTCTCTACTCTGATTGGCGGTAGCCTTTAGGTCACATTACTGATCAGATGATTGTGACGGTTTCCCCTAATCCTGTTGGGCCCATCTGGACAGCAGCAGAAGAGAGGGCATGAGAAACCCTTTACGTGCTGCTGCAGCACATTAAACTGCCCTCACTGTGCTGTGAGTGACACTGCACCTCCCCAAGCTCTCCCTGGGGTGTGGCAGCTACACCTGGCCCCTCTGCAGGGCTGTGGTCTAAAGCCCAGAGTAGATCTCTGAGCTAAAACTGTTCTTTAAACAAGGGTTCTCACTTTGCAAAGCCGTTGGGTGGTGAATTGATATCAGAGCTCTCTATGTGTAACATCATATCAACGGCCATGGCAACAGCATCTGATGTGATAAGGTCACAGCTGACTCCAGTAGAAATGTAACTGAGAGGTGAAAGGTTTAAGGCTTTAGTAAATAAATGAAGAAGAAATATAAATTTTAATATAAATTTCACGAGGAGGATGGGGAAGCACTGGAATGGGTTACCTAGGGAGGTGGTGGAATCTCCATCCTTAGAGGTTTTTAAGGCCCGGCTTGACAAAGCCCTGGCTGGGATGATTTAGTTGGGGTTGGGCCTGCTTTGAGCAGGGGGTTGGACTAGATGACCTCCTGAGGTCTCGTCCAACCCTAATCTTCTATGATTCTATTAAAGTGCAGATGGGCAAAGAACAGGCTTTCTATGAGAACTTGATTCAGGAAGCATTCTGATTCACGTAAGCACTTAAGCATATGTTTATGTCCCATTGATGTCAGTGGGGGAGCTTTCCAAAGGTACATGTGAGAGTTGAAAGTGCTTAAATCCTATTCTTTAATTCAATGAGTCTTAAATGCTTTCCTGACTTGTGGCCTAAATGTTCCTGTTTGCAAAACTGGCCACAATCTCTCTGCATGGATTAGTAATAATATCCATATTACATTCATATTGAGCCTATAATAAGCTCCTCCTCAACAGCATGCTGAGGGAGTATGATATGCTCAATTTTTTATTCAAACACTTAGGAAATTATTTTGATTCCAAAACTAATTACCTGGACTGTATCTTAATCATTCCTGGTAGTCTTACACAGACTGTAGGCGTGCTATCATATGAGTCCCTAACAGACTGATATATTTCAATTTAAACCTAACTTAATAATTGCTGTGCCAATTAGTTAAAATGTAAGTAGGAAAAAACATTAGATGGAAGCATCTTAATTTAAATATAACCCATTAAGTAAAAACTGCTATTCTGATTAGTGATAATGTAGCACAATTAGGAAATAAAATTTGATTGGAACATTGGAATTTAAACTTAAGTAGTAACTGCTATTCTAATTAGTGGATGCAATACATTTAGTGCAGAGTTTTATCTGGGAGAAGAGATGGCAGTTGAGATGGCAGTACAGGAGGATGCAAGAGAAGAGTTGGACTCTCTGCTGAAGATATCTGATGGCCAAAAGTGTAAGGGTAAACTATAGGAGTGTCAGAAATCCATGCCTGAGTTTGTTTTATGGGTTCTGATTTTCTTTCAGCTGGCTGTTGTTAAAAATTTACACCTTATTTCCAGTCTGAATTTGTCTAGCTTCAACTTCCAGCCACTGGAGCATGTTAGACCTTTCTCTGCTAGATTAAAGAACCCATTATTGAATATTTGTTCCCTATTTGTTAAAGACTGTAATCAAGTCACCATTTAACCTTGTCTGTGTTAGGCTCAAGGAGCTAAATCTATTGATCTCATCATCATAAAGCATGTTTTCTAATCTTTTTATCATTCTCGTGGCTCTTCTCTGAACCCTCTGCAATTTATCAGCATCCTTCTTGAACTGTGGACACCAGAACTGGACATAGGATTGCAGCAGCTGTCACACCAGTGTCAAATACAGAGGTAAAATAACCTCTCTACTCTTACTTTAGATTCCCCTGTTTATACACCTAAAGACTGCTTTAACCCTTTTGACAACAGTGTCGCAGTAGGAGTTTACGTCCAGCTGATTGTCCACCATGATCCCCCAAATCTTTTTCAGAGTCCCTGCTTCCCAAGATAGAGACTCCCTCCCTGTAAGTACAGGCTACATTCTTTGTTCCTAGGTGTATACATTTAGCCATATTAGAACACATATTGTTTGCTCGCACCCAGCTTACCTACGGATCCAGATCACTCTGTATCAGACACTTGTCCTCTTCATTATTTACCCCTCCCCCAATTTTTGCATCATCTGCAAACTTTATCAGGGATGATTTTATGTTTTCTTCTAGATCATTAATAAAAATATGAAATAGCATCCGGCCAAGAATGAAATCCTGTAGGACCCAACTAGAAACACACTCATTGATGATAAACAGGGAATCAATTACATTTGGAGACTTATCAGTCAACCAGATTTTAATCCATTTAATGTGTGCCATGTTAATTTTTTATCTTCCTGGTTATTTAATCAAAATGTCATGTGGCACCAAGTCAAATTCCTTACAGAAGTCTTGTGATCTCTTCAAAAAAGGTATCAAATTAGTTTGACGGGATCTATTTGCCGAAAACCCATGTTGATTGGCATTAATTACATTACCAACTGTAATTCCACGTTAATCAAGTCCCATATGTGCCACTCCATTATCTTGCCCCAGGATCAATGTCAGCTGACTGGCCTATAATTACCTGGGTCATCCCATTTACCCTTTTTTAAATATTAGCACATTAGCTTTCTTCCAGTCTCCTGGAACTTCCCCAGTGTTCCAGACTTATTGAAAATCAACATCAATACCTGTGTTTGTTAAAAAGCCCTCCACTAGCAAAAATGTAGGTGTACGCCATCTTCACCCACCCCTAACTTGAAAGATGAACATGAGAATTGACCTTTTCTAATCCATCCAGCAATAAGCTACTGGTCCACCCTGCACCTCCACCAGCTGCCCAGACCCTCCCCAACCCAGGCTGCTGGCTGTCTCTCTAGACACTTAACACATGCGTTTGAGTGCAGCACCTCAGTCCCAAGTACATCAGTCCCCACTCAGCTGGCAAAACTCTCTCCCACCCTGGCAGGGCATGTCACCCCAAAATGTGCTACAATTAAATCTGCCAGAAGCCACCCAAAAGCATATAACAGAGTTCATCCAGGCTGCAAAATTCCTATTACCAGCCCATGCTTGTAAGTCACCAGAGCTGGAAGATTCTCTGGGTATGTCTACACTGCAAAGAAAAACCTGCAACACTAAGTCTCAGAGCCCGGGTGAACTATCTTGGGCTGCGGGGCTGAAAATTGGAGTGTGGACATTCAGGCTCAGGCTGGAGCCTGGACTCTGCGACCTTCCCCCTTGCTGGGCTTCAGAGCCTGGACTCCAGCTACAGTCCAAATACTTGCATTGCTATTTTTAGTCGCAGGGCCCAAGCCCTACAAGCTTAAGTTAATTGACTTGGATTCTGAGACTTGATGTCACAGGTTTTTCTTTGCAGTGTAGACATCCTCTGCAGCCTGTCTTGCAATACCCATTCAGGTTTGAATGCAGGAAATCACTTAAGCATTTGCTTCAAATCAATCCATCCCTATGCAGCAAAACACTTAAGCACATGTGCTAAAGTCCCATTGACTTCAGTGAGGCTCCAGCATATGCTTAACTTTCAGCACATAAAGTGTTTGGCCAAACAGGGGTGCTTTCTTGAGCCTCACTCAAACAACACCTCGGCAACCTGCCCAGTGAACCCAGAGTTCTAAACTACTAGGCTCTTGCTATTGTGCATGTGGTTTAGAAAATGAATCAAAACGCTGATGTCAGCGACTGTAATATGGTTTTTAACAACAGCTTTTTGGCCAGTCTTGTGTGCAAGCTGCCCGATTCCTTCTGCTCCCTTCGTTTTGCAAGAAACAATAATGCCGCTTGCTAAACAAGAAAGTCGCGGACCAGGGGGAGACCTCCTGAGAGAATAAAAGCAACGGCAGCAGGCCATCAGCTGCACAAATTGCTGTTAACAAACTGGAGTTGAGATAGAATCTCAGCCACTCTATTGAAAAGCTCCCCCTGACCTTGGTCTAACATTCCTGGAGCCCCTGGAGCTGTGTGCATCAGATTAAATGCACCTGCAGTTTTAAAAAGCAATTATATAGTTTTAGATTTCCACTGATAAGTTGGCATTAAACAAGGAAGGTAGCCCTACAGTTTATACCTGCCTCCATTTGTTGGTAGAAATAAGAGCAGCCTGTGTGGATAGAGGTTCTCCCCTTGTTCCCCACTTTCATTGCCTGTGACTTCAAAACAAAGCAGGGACTGATCTACATTTGAAATTAGGGGTCTCCCAGTTAGATGTCTGAGTAAAGGCACCCAGATAGCACAATGACAGGCACGGTATAAAAACCTACTAGAAAGCAAGAGATATAGCTGTGGCTGCCCACTGGTAGCCAAATGCTGGGCAAAATTCAGTTCTTTTACGTGCCTTGAGCTGCCATGGAGCTAACTTTGCATTTATATATGAGGCCTTCCATTCCTTCAGAGAGCTTCACAAGCTCTTTGGGACAGAGTCTGTCATTTTGTGCTGTGATTTGTGGCAGGTGCTGTACATAGGGCCCTGTCCAGGACTGGTGCCTGTAGGCATGACCAGAACACAAACTATTGATGATAATTATAATTAATAAATAAATAAGGCTCACAAAAACCCTCTCTGACTGGTAAGTGTTGCTCTATGAACATCATGGGAAGCCAGAGACAAAGATTTGACTTGCCCAAGGTCACCTCACATAGAATTAGTGCCCAAGCAAAGACTAGGACCCAGCAGTCCTGGACGTTAGTAACACGCCTTCCTTGTGTTCACATACCCACATCCAAGAGCAGAATTTCGCTCCTACAGTGAACTTGAAATTAACATACCACTCACCTTTTTTGGAGTTCTACCATCATGCCTTAATTCTCCAGGGGGCTTTATCCTCTAAACACCTACCTCAGTTATTGATTTTTAAATGGAGCATCACAAAGAGGCCAACAATCAAGGATCAGAGTCTGTCCCCCCCACCCCGCAATGTGCTAGGCATTGTACACACATATAAATTGTTCGTGCCCTAAAGAGTTTACAATCTAAATGAATCTCTCCCCACTTTTAAATGACATTTGTAAATGACATTTTCTGTTCCAATCTCCAGTAAGCCATGGGTCAGATGCCCCAATTTTAATGAAGCAATTTGGATTGCCTTAGGCATATTTTGTATGGAATGTATGTGATATTTTAATTGGTGCTGTTTGTTTAATTTAAAGGCGTAAATGATGACAAGGTAGGGAAAGGGAAACTTTAAAAATAAAGTTGTTAAATTTTAAAAGTATGCAAGGTGAGACACTGAGTTAAAAAACAGAGATAACAGCACATGAAATTGTCTAAATGTATTACAAAAGTCAAATACTGCTAGTCTTTTCTTTCTCTTATCACCAAAATGTCAAGGAGTAGAATTCATCAATGACTTATGTTTGCTCTTTACTCAGGAATTTTCTTGTGCCTCTAGGTCATACAGCCATCAGTTTAGCAAACATATACATTGTTGTGGATTCCAGTTTTCCATTTCGTTATTCCACCCTTACAGTTACCACAGTTACCAGCCCAAGGAGGATGTGACACAGAGCAGTGCTAGAGTTTAGTCTGCTCAGTTGGGAAATGGACAATGTCAGCTTTCTGAAGACGAAAAGAACAGTGAGATGGCAGCAACGTTCCCTATCTGTGACGGTGGAGAAGGTAGCATTGTGGCACGATATTGAGTGTTGATCAAAAACTTTCTCCTTTCAGTCACTTCAGATCTGCTAGCAGCTGTGTTTATGGCTTGTTTTCCCTAAATACTATATATGTATTATGCAAAGCCCATTAATAGGGGGAAAAAACCCACATAGTAGTGTCTGTTATCCAGAATGGTGGCTGTACTGCAAAGCACCTACACAAGAGGATTGGGTCTAGCTCACTTTAGTTCAGATATACATTTAAACAGATTCACCAAGAAAGGCAGAATGCCCCAGGGAGTGCAAAACACTAAAAAGGAGAACAGAAGAGAAAAGTGAACAAGCTGCATGGGAGCGGGACGCTTCTGAATGTATTGTGCTAAGGAAGAGTTCCAAAACCTGTGTTTTGCTTTTGCACCAAGCAGTGCTTTCATCAGCCTTCACAGGAAAGAATGGGTTCTCTCTATCTTTTGCTAGAGTTTCTTGCTCAACTTTAATATTCTCTCCTTGTGGATATAAGCATAGGAAAGAGACTTGTGATTCAGATGGTTTGCTGCTGCAGGAATAATACACAGAGCCAGATTCAGTTTCCAGTTACACTGGCATAAATCTGGAATTACTCCAATGAAGTTACTCCAGATTTAAATGGTCCTGGAAGTCAGAGGAAATCATGTGCGAAAATCCTGGTTCCATTCAGATATAGCAACTGCCCCCAGGTGTGGCTCAAGCTTCTTCCCCGTGGCTTGCTCCTTGCAGGGGTATCTCCCCTCTCCTAGCACAGGCTAGGTTCTTTTTTGTGACGCCTGGTGCCTCCACCCAAGGTGATTCCTCAGTGTGCCTGGGACACATGAGGTGCTGCCCACAGGGAAAGTGATTAAGGCTACCATTGCTGACATCGTATAAAGGCCAATACACACAAATCAATAAAGTACTTCAACACAAACTGCAGCAAAGAAGAGACAGACCCCAAAACTTCAGTGAGGGCTTTCTTGGGGGGCAGGGAAATAGGATCTGAGGAAGGAAAGGTTTAGGGTTAACTAGTAAGTACTAAAACATCAATAATTCAACTAATTCCCCACTTGCCAACACTCACAATTCTTCCCAGCCCCCAGCTCTTCCCAGGCAGATGGGACACTGAGAATGGGTCCAGAGACAAGTGCTGTAGCACTGTGAATGGTAACCTGTTTAACCAAAATGGGTCCCCTTTCGGGTCTTCACCCCTCGATGGGGCAGGGTCCCCTCCTGGCTTCTTGGTCCAGAGTCCCGTGGAGGACTCAGAGGGCTCTCAGTAGCAGGCACAGGATGGGATCCCTGCCATTCTACAGGGTCGGAACTGCCTGACCCATGCACTAGATCCCACTGCAGTTCTCATACTCCCTTTGTGGGGAGAGGGAATTAATCAGGGACTCCCTGAGCTGTTTGGCTTCTCTCTCAGCTCACCATCTAAAAACCAAAACTTAGCACTAGTCTCTTGGGGCTGGTCTAGGCTGCAAAGTTAAATCGGCTTAACTACATCACTCAGAGCAGTGAAAAATGTCATGCCCTGTGCGATGTAATTACGCTGACCCAGTGTAGACGCTGCTGGGTTGATGGAAGAATTCTTCCCTTGACCTAGCTACCATCTCTTGGAGAGGAGGATTAAGTGTCTATGCTACAGTGGCGCAGCTGCAGCTGTGCCATTGTTGCATTTCTAGTGTAGACATACTCTGTCTCTGTGTCAAGCTGTCCCCTTCCACTGAGGGGCCAAGCCACCCTGGTTTATTATTGGCCCAGGAAACTGCTTGTCCACATCATCCCATGCAGAAACTCCCCATTAGCCACAGCAGGGGTTTCTAGTCCATTATGTGGCCACCCCTGACTCCAAGCATGCTGGGAAATGGGTCCAGGGGGCTCAGGTGGGCATTATTAGTGTCATGCATGAGGTAGGACCCCGCTAGAGGCACAGCCCAGAGTACCAGAAGCTGACAAACACAAGTGCGTGTTAAATATCAAAACTCCTTCTGACTTCAACAGAGCCAGAGTTTCACCCCTTGCTTCCAGGCCTGGCTCTGCCATTGAGTTACTGTGTAACCCTGGGCAAGCCACTGCCTGTATTTGTGTGTCTGCTTGTCCACCACCCACTGTCTGCCCTGCCTCTCTAGGCAGTGAGCTCTTCGGGATAGAGGCTGTCTCTTACTAGATGGTGACCCTTGACAAAGGGTCCCCTGTTCTTTGCTCTCTCCTCAGACCTGACAAACTCACTACACCCAATGTGTCTTTCAGGCTATTTATCCAGACAGAGTAACACGTAAGGTATCTAAAGACAGCTTGTAACTTTGTCAAGAGTCATAATCATTGTGAGATGCATGTCCAGGTAATATTTAAGGAATAATGTATCTATATTGAAAGTATGCTTTAGGGGCATGGTGTAAAACGTAACTATTAGTCACCAGGACATCTCCGTAATGGCCCGTTCGGGCTAGGGGAAGTTGTCACCCTGCCCTGCTTGGCCAGTGATGCAATGCCATGCTCCACTGTTCAGTCTTGACCAATATTAAGACTTTCAGTGGGAATCAATCAGAGGCAACGAGAAACAGGCAAAGCCACTTAAAGGTGAAAAAGAAACTTTACAAGACAGAGGTTTGCCCTATCTGTGAATAGAATCAAAAGGCTGTTTCAGTATGACACAGAGGACAAAGAAGCTCGCTCACCATTCACTGTGGGGACATCTTAAGGGCTTTTGTGACTATTTGGATCCCTGATTCTTGTGAACCAGCCAGCTCTGCAATAGACTGAACTTTAGGGGGAACCCTGCTTTGGGACAGGAAAGGTGACTCTTGATAAGTGTAGACCCAGGTTCATGGCTTATGACTTTGTGTTGTGTTGTAGCCAGTTATTTCCGCGGGTTTCTCTCACTTCTAGTTTAATCTTAATTCTTTCTTAAGTAAACTTACTCCTGTCTGTGTTTTACAAGAGTGGTGGTTTAAGGTAAAATGGGGTACGCTGCCCCTTTGGGCGCAGAGGATCTGGGATTTCTCTGAGAAACCATCGGGGGCTGCATAGCACCAGGGAATGCTTCAGAAGGTCTTGGGTTGTGCTTATTGTTAACCTGAAAGGCGGCGTGGGGCTGGCATAACCTAAAGGAGAGGTTGGTGTTAGGAAGCTGATACCCAGCCAGGTACAAGCAAGACTTTCTTGCCCTAGAGGAAGGGGTTAACAAGGTGACTCTCAGTCATGGATGTCCTGAGAACCATCAAATGTGTGTCTCTATAGCACCTAGCACAAGAGGAACCTTATCTTGGTTGAGGTCTGTAGGTGCTACTTGAATATAAGAAACCAAAGAGCTATCCTGTGGTGGTGTTTAGCGAATAAAACTAGGAGGAGCTAGAATATCCTGCATGGCATAGAAAGGAGCTATCCAAGACTGGGTCTTTAAATTCTAGGTGGTTATTTTAGCGACGGATGAATGTTTTAAAAGTTTGGCTAGGCTTAAGTGCATAACCAAAGGCAGCTTATCCAAACTAAACCTGCCACTCTCATCTGCGGAACTGGGTGGAATGTCGGCGGCAGTGTGGGTATGCACACTTCCACCAGGAGATACCGCTGGAGCAGATTTTCCTCACATTGTCTCAGCCCTTGTGCTTCAAGAAAGGTTGTGAAAGGGACAAGGTGGCTGAGGAAAGATATTCTGTTGGCGGAAGAGACAAGCTTCACAGAGCTCTTCTTCAGGTCTAGGAAAGGTAACTAGAGTGTCACAGCTAAATATAAGGTGAGACAGCTTGTTATGCATAAGGGGTTAACACAGGTTGCAAGAAATCACGTAAAATGAAGTGAGCAATTAACATTTCCTCAGTCATAGGACAAAGGGTCCATAGGTTACAAATTGATATAATGAGCCGTGTGGTCTGCTAGAATCGTGATTTTTAGCGTCTAGAAGAATTTATGAATTTAAATTCCCAGGCTCATCTTTTCAAGGTGTTGTGCAGGCTTCCTTTGAGGACAAGGACTGATATTTCTGATATGAACTGATTGTTCTATGAAAAGCATTTGCCCCCAGGTGGTGAAGTGTTTTTGTCTTTAATCATGTTAAGGACAGGTTGTGTGGTTTGGGACTTGAGAGATCCCTTTTCTGCTACTGACTCACCGAGAGACCTTGAGCAAGTCATTTTGCTTTTCCGTGCCTCAGTTTCCTCATGTGAAATTGGGATAATATCTGTCTCACAGGGGCAGTATGAGGCAAAATGAACTAATATAACAAGGACTATAAAGCTTGGGGGAATTCATACATCTATATTTTAGACTCTCACAAGAGGTTCATCATTGTGAGCATGGGTATAAAAATATGTGAACGTGGGGGGATTTGCTTTAGCCCAACTAGAATGTTAAGAGCCTTCCTGTTTCTTTCCATTTGCGTTTAGGTTGTTTACTCCAACTATTCATTTGTTTGCTTTGCTGCATTTCCACTCTCTGCATCTGTTCATTTGTTTAAGTAACATTCTCTTAGTTTTCCGCTTCTGTTTCCTCTCATTACAGTGCAGCAGCTGTTTAGCACTTTAAAAAAATCAATTAAAAATAAAATCCTAATCCTTTATTGAAGAGAAAAGTTTCTGAGAGTTTGGCTACAGAATGTTAGTGTTTGCATATTTCATTCATTATTACTTATTCAGGTGCCGGTCTGATGCAGTCTCCACACCCGAGAATGCCCATCTGAAGCAGGGGGTGCCCTTAGTATACATTTTAAAAGAGAAGAAGATGGTAGATTCAAGGCGGGGGAGGGAGAAATCCATCTGCACATCAACACTTCTTCGCATCCTTCTAGCACCAGTCATGGGAGCAATATAGATTACAAAGCCCCATAGTGCTTTCCCACTGGACAGAAATCCAAAAAGAAAAGGCCTTCAGCCAATTATTTCTTTACATTCTGCACAGGGCTGAATTTCGCCCATTCAAACAGCCAGTGCAAGGTCTGGGCATCACAGTGGCTTTAAGTGGAACTTCACCGACACAGACTTTGTGGGACTTCAGTGGCGTATTTTTCACCCTGTATTGGAACAGCTGGCTGGAATCCCATGAGGTTCAGAGCAGAGAGGGGTTCGGGCCACAACATTCCCCTCAGAGGCTGACTTTCTGCATAATCTGAGGATTGTGATTTTGGCCCAGCCCTAGTTCAAAGCTTTCGGTCACCTCAACAGGCCAAAATCTTGATTCTTTGGCGCAGTTGATCTAAAGTAGCTGAACGTTTTCAGGCCTTGCCCCCATTTCTGTCAACCCTTGCACCTCACCATTACCCTCTAACAGCTCCCTATCCCTTTTCTTGATCCCTGCCAACCCAAAATACAAAGCCTCCTGTCTCACTATCCTCCTGTCTCAGACCCTCCCTTTATACTACCCCCCACCTTTGATGAACTGGTCATTGTGGCCTTCCCCAGCTCCTGGAGGAATCATGGCTCTTCAGGACAACCTGGGGATGAGCCCCTGACAAAGGAAGAAAGGAGAGAGAAAGCCATGAATGTGTCTCTGCCACTGAATATTCGGGACAGACACATATTCCTCTCCCTTCCGCAACTCTGAATGGAACAAATGGGTCCGTCCCCCCCCCAGCCAGGCAGCAGGGTTTTACAATGGGAAGCCACCCACCCCTCTTCTACCATTCGGGGACAGGAATCTTCAGAGGAAACATCCTCACCAGCCTATCTTCCTGCCAGGATAATGGGGGTGGGGGGTGAGAAGGGGAATCAGCCACTTTCCAGGAGCTCTCACGGATTGTTCACAAAGATAAATCTCATTCTGACCATGAGACATTTAGAGGAAAATGTTTTGCTGATTAAAGAAAAATTGAGGATCGGGTAAAAGTATATGGGGAACACGTGAGAAGGATCCACAATGCCCTCTCCTGGCTAACCAATCTGGGCTAGAACCATTCGCTGCTGTAATCAGGTCAAGTGAAATGTCCGAGTTGCATTCAGGAGGCCGGCTTGGGTGATTACACTGAGTGGCAGAGAACATCTCAACCGCATCTATCACCAAGGGCTCCTGCTCCTCCAATAACCAGCCTTGCCGGCTCCCGGAGAGGAAATCATCATCATTTGGGTTGCAATTTCCCCCGATCACATTTAAGAAAATGTCCCCATTGTCGACACTCAATCACAGCTCCAGATTGTGCTTCTGTCTCTCACCCGTGTCCTCTCCTGCCGGCTCTGACCCTTCCCACTTACCACTTGAGTTCTGTATCTGCTGCTTTCAGGGTGTTCTGACAGCATCCCTCATTAGAGCTCCTTTAGCATAAGGGTCCTGAGTTATTAAAGGCCACACAAATGAGGCTTCTAAAATACTTACTCTGCCCTGCCTGCACACAGAATCTGTTCACACTTTGTATTAACGTTCCATACATGAGTGGTTTATAATGGGTTAATACATGATTGATAGGCACCTTACAGACTTGAGCACTATAATATCTAGGTGTTATAGATGACTGGAAACATAGTGGCAGCATGTGTTCCAGATGATTATAAGCCAGAGTTGCAAGCAACCTACTGACCTATTGATTAACGTTAACTGTCTATTAAAACATCTGTTCAACATGTATTCATTCTCTTTAAATGGAAGCTTAATACAAAGTGTGACTGAAGATCCATTAGTTGCCTGTAATAAGCTTACACTCCATACTGTGTCACTTCTGAACACACAGGGGAACACAGAGATTGCCAGACTGGGTTGGACCCATGGGCCACCCAGTGCAGCATCGGGTTGCCAAGAGTGGCCAGAGCCAGTTGGGTCAGAGCAATGTGCAACGCACCCTGTGGCAGATACCCTGCTCTTAAAAGAAGTCAGCTAAATAGGCTCAGCTGTTTCCATCAGAGCCCATTTTTAAGGCTAAATAAAGCAGTCTAACCACCGGAGAAGAACAGTGGAAAATTGCCTGCCCACTCCCGCCAACACACGCACACACACACACCACTCTTCCATTTTACAACCTCATGTTTTTTAAACAACCTTCACGAGAACGGTACTGCTATTTTTCAAGGACAGAATAAGGAATGACTCGTTGGCTCAGTTCAAAAGTAGGGGAAGTCATTCTCACGGCCCTCTGCTCCTAGACTTGCCACACTTGCTTCTGTTCATTTGGCCTTTTTTTTTTTGGACGCTCTCACACCATGGAAGAGGGAGAAGGGAGTTGCAGATTTTAACTGATACTTTGAGTTCACTGAAAAAGCATGCTGCAGCCATACCAAGGGCTTGTCTACATGGAAACGTTATACCAGTAGTAGCTAAATTATTAATTTAAACGGCTATAATTATACCTGCCTAACTCACCATGTGGACACTTACTCTGGTATCAGAGTGCATTTTTCTGGTTTAGCTTATGTTGCGTAGATGATTGAAGATAAACTGAAAAAAGCCACTCTGTACTGGAATAAGTATGTCCACATGGGAGTTATATAGGTATAATGAGAGTGGTTTAACTATACCCTGTATAATTTAACCAGGGTAACTGGTTAAGCTTTGTCATGTACACAAACTCTCAAACATGGACATACATCCTCATGAAAGGGTGGGATTTCTTTACTTCTTGGCAAGACTAGTGTGCTACGGCTGCAGTCCAAACAAACTGCCTTGGCATTCCCCAGATCCTGGGATCCCTGGCATGGAGTGGCCTCCGTGTTAGAGACAGGACAAGAACTCCGTCCTATGCACAGACCATTAGACCGAACTTCTCTCACTGAAAACTGGAGACCAAGACCAGCTGCTAGAGGATCACAACAGGACCTTGGTCTAGACAACCTGAAATGGTGTTTTGGCAGGGAGCGCCCATGTCTGCGCAGCTCGTGGCACGGGACGTCACAGCGCTGCTGGGAAGTGGCACCCACAGCTGCTGCGCACTGCCGAGCATTCCCGGAGCCCTCCAGCGCCAGCATTCAGGGCCAGCCCAGAGCGCCTACAGCAACCCCCTAGCTGGCGATGCAATGTGCTGGCAGCAGGGACTCTGGTTACACCAGCCTGTTCAGACGTGTCACCTACAGTGGAGTCCCTGGCTCCATCGCTCCGTGTTGCAACAGGCACCATCTACTGCACCCCGTGGCCTACACAGTGCTGCCACACCATCCACTGCCCACTCTGGGCTGTTGGCATCAGTTGGCTCGCTACTGGCAAGGGAGAGGCCCCTGAGCATGGCTGTATCCTGCCTGGCATCACCCAGGAGTCAAGGGGATGCTGGCAAGTACAAGAAAGGAAGAGATGCGACGGCAGTTCTGACACCGCTCCTCATCTGCGACTGGACATAACCACTCCCACTGGGCCAGAGCACAGAGCTAGGAGGGTGACAGAGCATGCATATGTAAGGGGACTGTTGCCCCCTTACTAACATTCAGTGGGGGTGTTTTGGTTGGCTAACTCCCAGTACGAAAAGGGGAAGGGTCTATGGGAAACCAGGACCCTGAGACTGATAGTCTCCAGGAACAATGGGGAGAGGCCAATGCTCCAGGTCAGCCTGAATGACAGGGCAGGCAGGCTAATCATGGAGTCAGGAGGCCAGGGAGGTCCCGTCCTCCATGTGAGCTGGATTTGCCTGGGTCAGACAGAGTGGGGCAGAGCTAAGGAGAAGGCAGGGGCTCAAGCTGAGCTGGGGAGCAGAGCTGCAGCAACCAGAGCCAGAGGGCCCAGAGAAGCAGCCCAGGAAGCAGGTCAGGGCGGGGAGCAGAGTCACAGAAGCAGCCTGCAGAGCAGACCTGTCCCGGGAGCAGAGCTGCAGCAGCCAGAGGGGCCAAAGAAGCAGCCCAGGGAGCTGGAGGCAGAGCAGCAACGGTGCAGAGACAGAGCGGTGGAGCTGGGGCTGGAGCAGTCCGGAGCTGGGTGCGGTGAGCAGCTGAGGAGAGCGAGGGGGACCCTGGGCAGCGGGCCCAGCACAGGGAGACACCTCAGCTAAGGGGCTCTGCAGGCGAGGCTTGGATCATAACCCCGACAGGGTGGGGGCGACTCTGGGAAGAAGGGTCCTTCCACTTAGAGCCTGAGAGCGTGTGGCCACCACCAGAGCAAGTGTCCGACCCACAGCATCCCTGCAGCACAGCCAGGGCCCGAGAAGGCGGCCTGGGACTTACAAGGAACAGACTGTGAACTGCCCGGACGTTCCAGAGACGCTGTTTGTGATGTTCCCTGCCACAGAGCGGGGTGATGTGTTTCCTTTAACCTTTCCCATTTTTCCTTATTCTTTTTAAAATTAATTGTTGATTAAATAACTTGCATTTGCTTTAACTTGTATGTAGCGGTCAGTGGGTCAGAGAAGTGCCCATTGCAGAGAGAGTACCCCGTAGTGGGGACACCCTAGCCCCTGCCCTAGGTGACCGCAGCAGGGTTGGGGGTCGAGCCCCCCAGGAATCCTGGGCCCAGCCTTGTTGGGGTTACGAGGACTCTGCCAGACAGGAGAGTGGAAGGGGAGTCCTCAAGGGCAGGGAGGCCACTGGGTAAAGGAAGTGGGAGCGAGGACTCAGATCCTTTTGCTAGCCCACTTCACCAGGGTAGTGCAGAAGCCAGGAAAGTTCCCCACAATAGCGGGACTATTCCCCCGCTTACACATAGCACTCTCCAGCTTTTGGGCGCGTTTCTCCCCCCATCAGCCCAGCTCAGGAAGTGAGGGGTTGTGGCTTGTGCTCTCACTGTGATGGGGGTGCTGGGGTCCAACCGGGCCCGCACTGCTGGTTATGGCACTCCTGAGGCCTGCTCTAACTCACCCAGCGCATTGCTACGCTCCTATGGGACCTGTGGCAGTGAGGAAATGCCAGGGCACAGAACCAGCCTGGCTGCACCTGCTCCCACCCTATCCAGCACTGACACTCCCCACCCCTCCTGCAAGCTTGTCCCTGTCCTGGAGGCTACTGGGAGGAGCAGCGCACCAGTGAGTGTCACCAGGGTGGCATTAGACCTTCCCACAACTCCTTTGTAGCAGCACAGCTTGTGCAGTGGTGCCTGACAGGGTACACAGACCCCACACCAGGCCTGAAGGGGGTGGGAGGCAATACTGGGCCCAGGTACCCCGTGCCTCCAGGTGTGCTTAGCATGCTCTGGCTGGAGGAGTGGGTTAGAAGGGGCTCAGAAGCCCAGGCAAAGGGTGGTGGACAGGCTGCAAGATGGAGGATCCCTTCTTCAGGAGGCCATACAGCCTGAGAGGGGACCACCAAGCAGGTAAGGCCCACAGGCAACTCCTTCTCCAACCACCATTCTCTTTGAGCACCAGCAGATCCTGCAGGGCCCTGATCCTTTGGACGCTTTTTGTTAAGCGATTGACTGTTTGGACACAGAGGCCATGGCCCAAACTGAAGGGACATATAGATAGGAAGTAGCCCAGAACAGCGCATTTAGACTCTCTGCAGGAACGGTCTGCCCGTTGCTTCCCCTAGAGCCCTGGGCTGGGAGAGGGAGAGCCCAGGTCTCCCTACCACATCCCCTTAAGGTCCGAAGCCGAGAGGCAGCTGGAGGCCAGAACATTGCTAGCTTGGGATAAGGAACGAGGCACCTGTACTGCTCAGACAGAGAGGCAAGGGGCCAGAGGCCAGGTGCATTAACCACTAGGCTGCCTGGCCCTCCAAACAACCTATCATGTGGTGCCACTGCGTAACAGCGCACCGAGCCCTCAGCACTATTTTTTGTGCCTATCTTGTTCCTTGAGGGCTTTTTTGCATGAAAGAGGATGATCTTGGCCCTCTCTGAAATTTACTAGCTTGTGCTTTCCAGCCAGTGGCGCATCCATTGGATTATTCTGTCCTGTTCTGTAGTCCATGTGTAATCTGCCACTCATATGCTAGAAAACGTGTTCAATCATAGCTCCGCTATGCTTCAACAATCCAAAGGAGGATAGTAAGAGATAAAAAATCTAGGCTCCATCGTGGGATGAACCTCTGCCTCATGAATAAAAAGACCCATTTGAGCATCTGTACTTATTCTAAGCTGTTTATTTAAACATTTCTTCCTCCATTAGCCTCTCTTCTTTTCCTTTCCCCGAAATAAAACAGGAATTACGTTCTACAGTGTTAGATAATACTTCCTACATAAAAGTGTTGTTTCTCTAATTAGCTGAAATATTCAAAACAATGGGGGAGGGCGGGTGGAGGCTTTTTCATTCTGCGATAAGCATAGGATATCATTCACAACATCACTTAATTAAATACGAGAAATGAGCTCTCATGGAAATGAGGACATTTTGGAAATGAATAATTCTTTCCTTAAACAATTCTTCCCTATGTTCAAATTTTGGCAAGAGAAATTTAGCTTTGTCACCGTGATCTGGTATTTAATTGATTTTTTTCATTTTTGATTCAATATTAAAAGCATGAACTTTTGATGAAAAGGGAATGAATTCATTGGACCATTGGAAATGAATAATTGTTCAGTACGTTATCGAAGTAAAACCCCAACCTCCAGAAGTCCTTGTAATGTTTGATCTGCACTCCCCAATCTCAGCATCCCTTGTAAAGCGGACTCTGGAGGCATTTCTTTCACAAGACAGCATCAAGGGGAGGATTTTCAAAAGCACTCAGTGTGGCTCAAATTCTGCTCCCCCTGAAATCAATGGGAAATCACCACATTCAAAGGGAGCAGAGTTAGACCAACACTAATCACGTCTGAATATGTCACAGTCAGTCAATAAACAGCCAGTTTGTACAATTTATGTCAGTATATACGGGAGCACAGGATTCAATAACATCCTTACTTTAGTTCTTTTATGCAGCACATTAGGGCCCAGTCCTAAGCCTATTTAGAGCTGAGTGAATAATGGATTTTTTAGGAAAAAAAAAGAAAGAAAAAGAAATCTGGTTTCAACTAAGCTGATTTTGTTTCATGCCAAGATGAAAACCAAGCGGGGGTGAGGGATGAAACATGTTGGACCCAAAATGAAGTATTTTGTTTTTTTGTTTTGTTTTGGTCGGGGTATTTTTTTTGTGGGGGTGCGGGAGTTATACTTTTAACATTCACTTCAAAATTTAGCTAAAAAACAGTTCTAAACAAAAAAGTCGAGACATTTCATTTAGACATTGTCAAAATGAAACAGACTTTTTTTGAGGGGGGATCACTTTTTTTTCCCAGGCAAAACCATTCGCCAGATTCAACCCACGTTCACAAATAGTTTTGGTGACTTCAAAAATGCATTTGTCGGTAAATGTACTCTTTATCAATACACATTCACTCAGTTCTCCTCCCACTGCTTTCAATGGGAAATAGGCCCTTATTCACCTGATTGTGTACATTTTCCGTTGCAGAAAAACAGGAGCATGTAGTAGGAAGGAGGAGTGAAAATAGGGACAGTGAAGGAGCAGGGGAGCAAGAGAGATGAACCAAGGTGAGTGTTGTGCGTATTGATGATGGATTACAGCATGCAAAGCCTTATATACCTGGTAGCCAGCTGGACCTACTTGCTGAATAAAAGTCTCTGGATTCAGCAATGCATACTGGAAACTCAGTTTCACACAGTAAGAATACACCTTTTTCTGTAGTGAAGACAAGGAAAGGAAAGTCACATGAAAAGAAAATCACTCATTGGATGCTGGGTTTTGATAATCCGAAGCCTGTATTTCAGTCTATTATCGCTAAATAAAAGCCATTTTGCTTTGTCTTTCAGTACATAAAACACTTGCAGGTCCTTCGCGGCAGCATCTGTTTTATCCTGTTAAATTCAGACATTAAATGTTTACTATTTCTGATCACTCCCTTAGGAAACTCTACCAATCATGTCTTCTATTTATTAAACAAATGGAAAGTTTGTAACCCATATCTGGTTTATTTTATCCATCTTATGATTTATTTGAATTGCAGCAGTAACTAGGAGTGCCAGCCATAGACCAGGAGCCCATTGTAGTCGGTTCTGTACGAGCACAGAACAAATAATGGTATTACTTATATAGCATTTTTCATCCATAGATCTCAAAGCATTTTACAAAGGCGGTTTCTTTACATTATTCCCATTTAATGATAAGGCAACTGAGACAGGAAGTGATTTGCCCCCCAATCACACAGTAGGCCGCTGGCTGAGCTGGGACTGGAACTCCTGAAACCCAGCCTAGTGCTTTTCCACTAAGCCACACGAGATAGTTTTTCCCTACTGCTAGGATAATCTGAGAAGAATTAATGTGGTACATCTGAACGGGAGCGCAAGGAAAGGAGGAGAGACTATTGGTCCGCATGATAGCTTTTTAGATGGCACCTGTCCCCCTAGTACCTAACAGTGAGGTACACTAGCACATGCCTAATTTTAAGCACACAAGTTGCATTGAGACTCCTCGTGTCACAAGCTTGACACCTTGCTGAGTTGGTGCTAAGGAGATTTTCAAATGCTGTTGGGCACATAATTGCTACTTGTGCCTTTGAAAATCAACCCCTAAATACTGAGCTTCTCACTCAATATACCTACCGACGCTTCCTCTCCTCTCCTTCAGCAGATTACATTAGATTAGTGACTTCAGAGTAGGCCCTGTCAAGACCAGTTCAGTGGTGACCTTAACTGATGACCATCAGCTCTTTGTTCAGTTGTCCACATGGAATGAGTTCTTCCTCTCAGTCTAGGCCCTAGCACTCATAATTGGGAGTCTCCCTAGGAAACCCAAAGGATTAGGACCTCAGCCTGCTAAGTGCCAACTATTTGAAATTGTTGGTGAATCAAAGAGTGGGGTTTTTTTTTAAATGTGTTTTAGGTGGAATGAAACAGTTTGTTCCACGCAAAATTAAACCTCTTGGTTCAGTTCCAATCATTTTTTTTTAAAGCTTGACTTTTTAAAGAGGAGAAAATTAAAGAAAGTTTTGAAATAAAAAAAAATTGCTTTGAACTGAAAACTGAAATGTTTTGATTTTTAGGTGTTACTTGTTTTGTTTTGACTGAAACAATTTGGTGAAACCGACATGAATCCATGAAACGTTTCAGTACTGCCGAATCTGCATGTTTTGCCAAAAAAAGTTTCAGATGAAAAACTTCACCCAGCTGCAGTCTGAATAGCTAGAGCATAGGCAGGGGCACACAAAACACAATACTATAGAAGTAGTGGACAGGGGGGCCCTTGTATTTTCTGTGGCGCTGCAATTTCCCAGCAGACCCTAAATGCTGTGACAGAAACAACCTCAAAAGGACTTTGGCAACATCCTTTTAAGGCTTGGTTCTCACAGCAGTCGGCTAGGTGGACAGGGTAGTGTTCAGCGCTTAAAGTGCTTGCAAGAGCTCTGCTTTATCTGATGTCTGGCTCCAACTGGCTGGGCGTAGTAAGAGCTTCACCAGGCCCTGTCCAGACTCTTTGTCTGGGAAGCACAGTCCTTAAAGGCACAGCCCCTGCCACCAAAGATGCCTCCTGTGAAGGCGACTTTCTCTTCTTTATCTGCCAACAATAATACTATTGAACTTAATAGGTTCATCTGAAAAATGAACAGCCAACTGCTTCGCATTATGCCAGTTAAAGAAGAGCTAAAAATCAAAAGACCCTCCCTCAGCATGTGAAATCAGAGCAATGACCTACAGCTGCAATGTCTTCACAGGAATGGGTGTGGAATGGTCTATGGGCAGTCTGGCTTCATAACAGGTTAACATTGATACCAACAGAACAAGAGAAGGCAGGACAGCAAGTCTCATTGGCCCCTTGCCTGAGACAGCTTTGCAGGGCCATATCCCTCAGCCATTCGGTCTATATACATTTTCCCCACTCCTCTTGCATTTACCCTGGCCCTTTTTCTGAGCCTCACTGTTTCAAGTTATCAGAGTAGCAGCCATGCTTATCCACAAAAAGAAAAGGAGGACTTGTGGCACCTTAGAGACTAACAATTTATTTGAGCATAAGCTTTCGTGAGCTACAGCTCACTTCATCAGATGCATGCAGTGGAAAAATACAGTGGGGGAGATTTATATACATAGAGAACATGAAACAATGGGTGTTACCATACACACTGTAATGAGAGTGATCAGATAAGGTGAGTTATTCTCACTCTCTCCCTAATACTCCCCATTACTGATTTCAACTTCTTCTGGGCTCCCTATATAAGGCATTCCTGTACTCCCAGCTTCTGCTGTCACTTCCCAGGGAAGTTTATCTGCAGGACTATGGAGAGATACTCAGTTCACTGCTGAAGCTATGTCAGACAGCATGCCATGGTACAGTGTGCCCACCTTGCTGGACAACAGACGGGAGTTGTGTTTGGGGAGGTTTTCAAAAAGTTTGGTTTTGAAAGGACAGTTCAGCTGCAAACAGCAGCAGCATTGTGCTTGCATTGTGCCCTTCAGCTGGCTAAAAGAAGCACTCTTAATGGCAGAGGACTGGGAATCCACCCTCTTGGACCCACTCAGCTCTTCCACTTGGTGTACCATCTTGGGTGATTGCCTCACTCCGTGCCTCAGTTTCCTCCTTTGTGCACTGAGTGTAAAAATAATGCTTCCCTCTCGCCTACAGCTATGGTGAGATTTCATTCATACCTGTGTAACCCTCCACCCCTCCTGTTCACTGGCCCAGTATTAGGTTCTGCAAGACAGGGTAAGCCTGTCTTGGGGCTTTTTTTACAGAGCTTTGGAAAACTGGGCTCCTCAAAGTGCTCTGCATTGCATGTCAGAGTGTGTTTCCCTCAGACCAGACCCACTCACACACTCCACCAGGAACAACGTTGTATTCTGTAAGGAAACAGACCAGGGTGACAGTCCAGCAGCCTCCTCCTATCAGCTGGCTTGCCCCATGCTCCCAGCTTCAGTCATTGCCGAAACCTCCAACTGGGAGGGCAGAAGGGACCTGCTGGCAGGACCCCCAGGAAGTTCTCCCAGTGTGCAGCAGTTTGGAGTTCAGAACATGTAGTTCCCACTGCTGGAGCACACTGGACCTTGGGCTATGCGTAAAGCACTGGGATCCATGGATAAAAGGTAAAACCTAGCTGCAAAGTATGTGTTTTAGTCTAAAAGAATTATAATTCTCCTACCCTCGTGTAAGCCCACACACCAATAACACTGTTAGAGCCATCTGAGATATTAACAACCACCAAAAACTGTGACGGCCTAACTTGTTTCCATAATGATGCAAACACACACCAACAAAACATGAGATGGTTTCAGAGTCCAAATTTCTCATAATAGATGCAGCTCTTCACCTGTAATGAATAATCAGATCCTCCTGTTTTTCTGTTTTCAGAATTAACACGGAGGCAGGGGGTGGGGGTGGGGGTGGGGAGGAGGCAGAAGAGAGACAAGGAGCTGGCTGGGCGCCATGGTTAAAAGATTTTTTTTAAAAAATCACACATGCACACAGAGCAGGGAAATGCAGAAATGCCATATGTAGAGTAAACAAGCTGTAGTGACCTTCTCGGGCTTTATCAAATATTCATGGGGAGTAGACTTGTGGGGATACAGAACTAATAATAATGAACTCATAGGCATTCTGGCGGCTCCGGTTCCCTGGCATTCCCCATGCACAGAGTTGCATCTCCATGTTACGCTCACAGATGCCTCTTAGCAAACTAACTTGGGTTAGAAAAATATTAGGGCTGAGGGCAGAATGCAGCCTTTTGTTTCTACCAAGCTAAAGCAAAGAAGGCAGGCAAATTGCTCGACGGGATTTTGTTGCATCTGCGCTTTGTTATCGGAGAGAAGTCTGGGACAGCGAATGATCCTGTGGACGAGTGACACTCAACCTTTAACAGTGAAAGAGCCGCTCCGCAATTGCACAGAGCAGCAGAGAGCCGCAAGGGAATTCAACGTATGTAGCATGTGAAAATGCACGTGACAGTCATCACAGCGGTTAAATAAAGTTTACAGCATGAGGACACATAGTTTAAGAACTCAAAGCTTCACCATTTTTGAAAGGTCAGGGCTTGACTATACATATAATGATGCAGCACCATCTGGTGAAGACTCTCTATGCCGATGGGAAAGAGCTTGCCCGTGGGCATGATAAAATCACCTCCGCGAGCGGCAGCAGCTGTGTTGGTGGGAGAATCTCTCCTGCCAACATAACGATGTCCACACCAGCACTTAACTTATGTCGCTCGGAGCAGGGTGGGGGCGGTATTCACACCTCTGAGCAACATATGTTATGCCAACATGAGCTGTAGTGTAGATATAGCTTCCGACTCTACTCTTCATTAGAGAAGCTCCTCGAGCGTTAGAAGCAAAGCAGCCAGGTAAAGGTCCCCTAGTTGTAAATCACATAACTCCCTCTCCAAGATGGCTGTGGGCAATCAGAGATTGTTTCAGAACAAGCAACATATTCAAAAACCTTTTAGGAAGAGCAGCAGGAGCAACACCTTCTACTGTGTGTACCCCAGAGCTGAGATCACCTCACAACCCAACTGCCAATAGTGTCTGGAAGTGATCCCCAAAGGTTAATGAGTGAGAGTCAGGCAGTCAACGCTGCCTACTCTCTGAAAATATAGCAGCTTTTGTCAGGGCCAGGATTAGACACTCTAGAATCTAGACTCCAGCTACTTAGTGGAGGTCAACCTTTAAAGGGTCAGCTCTCCCCCTCCCGTCCCCACATTTGTTCCAATGGGTGTCCAAGATAAAGCCGCACCAGAGTCAGTGAATAAAAGTCCCAGAGCTCTCCTCTCATACCTTTCATTATAAGGATCTCCTTGATGTTGGCAACGTGGATCTCACCACCCTTTTCAAGACCACTGGGGAGGCCTTGCCACCTCTGAACTGCGCATGACAGAATCATTGATGCAGAGAATCATTGAGGAAGATCCACAATGGCATAAGTAGTGTGTCAAGGCTGAGAACCTGAAAACATCAGCGGGAAATCTTTTAAGACTCATAATTTGAACTAGGGCCTTAGTTCCTCTGCTTCTGTGGAACGTGACCCCACTGGGCACCGGTTGGACCCAAGAGCAGCTAAGCTCTATGTTGGCCAAATTTCTGGCCTTTGACAAGAAAAACCCATCATAGGCCCATGGGCTGTTGTAGCAGGGAAAAAGGAGAGAGAAGTGAGGAGAAAAGGAGAGGTAGGGAGAATCAAATTAGTATCTTAGATGTGTGTATACTAATGCGAGAAGTATGGGGAATAAGCAGGAAGAACTCAAAATGCTAGTAAATAAACATAACTATAACACAGTTGGCATCGCAGAGACCTGGTGGGATAATACACATGACTGGAATATTGGTATAGAAGGGTACAGCTCACTCAGGAAGGACAGGCAGGGAAAAAAGGGAGGAGGTGTTGCCTTATATATTAAAAATGTATACACTTGGACTGAGGTTGAGATGGAAATAGGAGACAGACTTGTTGAAAGTCTCTGGGTAAGGATAAAAGGGGTAAACAACAAGGGTGATGTCAAGGTAGGGGTCTACTACAGACCACCAAACCAGGAAGAAGAGGTGGATGAGGCTTTTTTAAACAACAAAATCATCCAAAGCGCGGGACTTGGTGGCGATGGGGGACTTCAACTACCCAGACATCTGTTGGGAAAATAACTCAGCAGGGCACAGATTATCCAACAACTTCTTGGAATGTATTGGACACAATTTTTTTTTATTTCAGAAGGTGGAGAAAGCTAGTAGGGGAGAGGCTGTTCTAGATTTGGAGTATTGTGTCCAGTTCTGGGTGCCACATCTCAGGAAAGATGTGGACAAATTGGAGAGAATCCAGAGAAGAGTAACAAAAATTATTAAAGGTCTAGAAAACATGACCTAGGAGGGAAGATTGAAAAAATTGGGTTTGTTTTGTCTGGAAAAAAGACTGAGGGGGGCGATAACAGTTTTCAAGTACATAAAAAGTTGTTAAGGAGGAGGGAGAAAAATTGTTTTTTTTAATCTCTGAGGATAAGACAAGAAGCAATGGGCTTAAATTGCAACAAGGGAGGTTTAGGTTGGATATTAGGAAAAACTTCCTAACTCTTAGGGTGGTTAAACCCTGGAATAAATTGCCTAGGGAGGTGGTGGAATCTCCATCACTGGAGATTTTTAAGAGCAGGTTGGACAAACACCTGTCAGGGATGGTCTAGACAATACTTAGTCCTGTCATGAGTGCAGGGGACTGGATTAGATGACCTCTCGAGGTCCCTTCCAATCCTACGATTCTATCATCTTGGAAAGCTCAAATTCAACAATAGCAAGATGCATTTCTTCCAAAGCTTCCGCCCTTAACTTCCATGCTATCCAGCATTTTCGGAAGGAGAACTTAGCTCAGAGATCATCTATGCACCTAAACTCACCATCCACTGGAGGAACGAGAAACTTTTCTTTACCATCCCAGCTGAGATGACTTTTCCAATGGACAATGATGTACTTGAAAGCAACGCAGGAATGCTGAGAGGGAATGAGAAGAATTATATCAATGAGACTACTTTGTGAAGTCGAACAGGTGAACACGTCTTTGCAAAATTCAGGGCTTTGGCTTGAATCTCTTATGAAAAGTAGCAGTGCTGTAATTGCTTGCAAGGTACATGCAGTATCTTGATTTTAGTATTCTTTGCCTTTTTTTTAACTGCCTTTCTTTCTCCTACATATTTAAAATACCTATATTTAGCGAAAGGGGAGGTGGAAAGGAGAGAAGCAAAAAACAGGCAAAGACAAAGCAGTAGAAATAACCATGGAGAACATACAAAAAGCACCTGGTCTTCTAACTGAAAGATCTTCAAACTTGTTAAAAAACATCCCAAATGGTGGAGTAAACAGCTTAGGGAAATTGCAGCAATTATCAGAAGCTCAATATTAAAAGACATTTGTGATTTGTTGTTGGCTGAATACCATTTTTGCAGTGACCTAGGGCTTGATCCAAGCCCAGTGAATTCAGTGGGAGTTTTTCCCATTGATTTCAATGGGCTTTCGATCAGGCTCCTTAATGAGTGAAATTCATTCCTCAAATTCCAAACGGCATTCTCAAAACATCACTTGCAGTATATGGGGTAAGTGATATCCCCATTAGTTTCATTGCTCCTAATAAACAACACAGTTGAAAGTTTGTGCTGCTTGCATATTGGAATCTTTCCAATGATTTAATCAGATCTTGAATATTAAAGAGTACGTCTCCTTCTGGGCAGACTCCTGTGGTGCCCGGCAGCTCAGCATATGCCCCTCTGATGTGGTTAGCCAGCTTCTGTAACTGTTCTCTTTCATTGCCGCAACAATTGCTGGTTAACCCCCAAGACGCCATCAGAGTCCTCTGATTTCCACTGTGTGATCCGTGCTTGTGCTTCACTAATTGAACTTCCCCCCTTCAGAGGCAGTAATGAATCAATGCCCCCAAACAGAGTTAAGGGATATTGCTCGATGTGTGGAGTGAAATTACATGATAAACTGCAGAGCCATAGAATAAGCTGCATGTCTCATGCATCTTTAGCCACCAAAGCTGCACTCTGCCCATTAATTCAGTTCCCCTGGGACTATTTCTAATATTCCAAACCTCTGAACAGCGGCAGCTGACATTAAAAGAAGAAATAAAAGCCAGCTCGAATACACCAGATAAATATTGCGTTCTACCCTCCCCAAATGTGGCATTTCTGCCACAAAAGTCACACCAGCATGTTTTGTTTCTGAAAACCAAGTGACAAGATGTTTTTCTAAACAAGAGGAGTTGCATTCATTTTACAGGCTGAATTGCACTTCACATGATTTCATTGAAATCAGAGCAGAATTCAGCCCTTCAACTACAACAGATTTAAGGGGGGGGAACCCTTTAGTGGAAAAAGACAAAATGGGGGGGGAGTGAAAGAAGCGGAAGGTCCAGGGGGTGCTAGAGACAGACAAAACAACACAAGGGAAAAAATGTGCTGTGTGATCACAGCTACACAATCACATACCGTACGTGACACCACTTATTGTGCTCATTAACTCTGTTATCCCCCAAGTGAAGTTAGCATGTACACATGCACACCTTCTCTTTTGTATTAATGACATGCACGAGCTCAAAACCAACGACATCAGGGGTTCTCAAACTGGGAGTCAGGACTGCTCAGGGGGTTGCGAGGTTATTACATAGGGGGTCCCAAGCTGCCAGCCTCCACCCCAAACCCCGCTTCGCCTCCAGCATTATAGTGGTGTTAAATAGATCAAAAAGTGTTTTTAATTTATAAGGGGGGGGGTCGCACTCAGAGGCTTGCAGTACCAAAGTTTGAGAACCACTGAACTACATCCACCTCCTCAGAAGTAGCCCATGACTTTCTGTGACCCCCATTTGTGACCCAAGGCCCAGGTGAAAAACAAATTTCAAACAGCCGCACAGAAACGAAGGCCTTTGGGGTATGTCTACACGGCAAAAAGCCACGAACTCACAGCAGCCAGTCTCAGAGCCTGGGTCAACTGACTTGGACTCCTGTGGCTCTCTTGCCAAAAACACCAGGGCAGACATTCAGGCTCGGGCTAGGACCCACATTTCAAACCCCTCCGCCTTGCCAGGTTTCAGAGCCCGGGCTCCAGCCTGAGCCAGACTGTCTGCACTGCTATTTGTAGCCCTGCAGCACAAGCCAGAGTCAGTGGAGACCTCTGAGAGGTTGGTGCCACAGGGGTTTTTTTTGCTCCTAGAAGCCAGAGACAACCTGTGGCTGCCAACAGTGGGGGGGAGAGGAGGACAGAGTGAGGGCAGCCGGCTTCAGCAGTTTTACTGAGCATGCTCAGTCCATGTGCTCATGCTCAGTACAAGCCGAACAAGAAATCAGTAAGGGAGGGGCACATAACCCCCCCCCCCATGCCCTCCCCATGCGTTGCCTCTGCTAGAAGCTGTGGCCACTTCTGAAAATGCTGGTCTTAATCTCTATATATTTGTTCTTTCCAATTCCAGTCCCCCAAACTCCCCCACCCCCTACAGGCAACTAATAAACGGAAAGGACCTGCAGTAATTCCATGGCACTTCTGCCTCCTGTTCATCATAATATCACAAAAGAAGCTGTACTGTAGCCACTCCCCCTATCCGATTGCTTCCTTAGGCTTGGGGGATGCTACTGTTTGTTTTGATGCAGCATTTATAGTGTGTCATGAGTAGGGAAAGGGGTGGTCTATCAGGCCTTGGAACATAATGCTATAATTCCTTATTTGTTCATGCCAACACCCTTCTCTGGTTGCAACAATGGGTCCTAAACACTGTTCTGTATACCATCTGGCCTCTGGAAGTACTATATGCCTTAGTTTTAATTCAAGCTGCCCTTCCCTTCTCTTTGGTATTCTTTGTTCAAAGTCACAGCAAGAACAGATTCCTGATTGCCTCTCTACATGTTTATAATTAATCTATCTCAAGAGACTTAGAGCCAATATTACCACCAATGCATTTTCTAAGTATTGAATCAACAGTGGTTCCAAATATATATATGTATATGATTTATTGCCCCCCACCCCCAGGGAGCAGTCATTTGTAAGAAGCAGATTACAGACATTCTGTAGCTGGCAAGAAAAACATATTAGCAATTAATACAGTATTTTGAAAGGAATCTTGACAACTGTAGAAATCTCTTAATGGCAGGAATGTAATAATATTACAGCATTGTGAAATATGCTGCAGTGATCAAGATAATAAGCAAGACTAGGACTAGACATTTTGATTGCAAATTCTTTGGAGCAGAGACCATTTTTTGTTCTTTGTACCTCATCTAGCACGGTAGGGTCCTAATTCATGATTAGGGCTCTTGGCACTATGGCAATACAAATGATAATGCATAATAGATGTGTGAAGATGTTTGTTATTTTCAGATGGTTAGAAAGTGGTAAGTAGTTGATGTCAAATTCTGTGAAAAAAATATTTTTCAGCTTTTTCAAAATCTTTCATGGGATTTTTAGGGTGGGGGGCTCAGAGAAACTGTTGGTGCATTGCTTTTGAGTTTTGAACATTTTTCTTCAGGTTTTTCTTTTTGCAATCAAAAAATACAATGTGTCTAAGCAATACAAATTTTCTGTAACAAATTCTCCTTTAGAAAAAGGCTATTTTTCATTTTTTTTAAAATCCCTAATTCCAAAGGAATAGTTTTGACCAGCTGTAGAAACGATAACGCAAGTGGCCACAGACCGATCTAGTGGATCGTATGAATCAGTAAACTCAGAATAATACGTAGGGCCCAATCCTTTACCCAACGCAGTTGAGCACTAGGGCTAGACTGTGCCTTTGCCTCACTTAGCCAAGCCAGGTGGTAAAGGGACATGGAGTCCTGCACCCACTCCTTGATCTTCCATCTAGGTCTGATGTGTCCTTGCTTCTCTAGATACCCTCCCCCGGGAGCAAGTTGCCCTTGGCTCTATCCCTCCAGCCCACCTGCCACAGTTGCTAACCAGGTTTGAGGTGAGGGAGAAAGCTACACCCTTTCAAAGGCTTCAGGAACTTACCTCATCCCTTGATTGTGGGACAAAGTAAGTGAGACATTGCTAAGACAGCAGAGAAATAATTGATAGGACTAGAGTGTCCTTTGCTAATGCGCTCTCTATCAGTTACTAAGCAGGCTGGAGATGGGTAAAGGTTGCGTTAGTGGGTGATTTCAGGAGTCCATTAACCGCTGTTTGCCCATCTGTAAAACTGGCATTATAGCCCTTACACACCTCACGAGGGGCTGGAAGAGTTAATTAATGAAGGTCTGTAAAGTCCTTCGAGAGCCTAGATGCAAGATATAAACAAATTACACACTATAAGTAAAGTATTATTTATTATTGTTATGATGAGACTCTTGCAGCTTTACAGATATTTCAAAAGGTCATACCCAGGCACCACAAAAATCTGCAACTGCGAGAAGTCTGCAAATTCTGAGAAATTAGGGTCTCCCCAGGGATTTCCTGCTTTCTACAGCCTCTAAGCTTTCACTTAAGAAAACACTTTCTGGCTGTGAAGATAACTATCTAGTGTAAATTGCTGACTTTCTGAGTCTGCAGGGAGGTTGAAATAATCACACGGAGAGAAAAGAAAACCTTCCCCCTCCCGCTACCAGAATGGTCTGCAAGATTTTCATACTTAATTATGAACATTTAAGGGGCAACACTCTTAACCTTTTCAGTACCAACCACTGCACCAGAACATCCAGGTACTGTGCTGCTTTAGCCTGCATGGGTGTGAATCCTCGGATAAAGGATGGCCTGTTACAATTCACCCCACACGTCCAGACTACGAAAATAGCATTTGGGTTGTGGTGATGAATGAGGAGTTTGCTTCTCTCTTGAAAATTAGAATAAAAGGAAGGATTACCAGGATGCCAGCTTAAAAAAAACACACACACACAAAATGTTACTCTCATCCCTCATCCAAAGCCAATCAAAGTTAATGGGAGTCTTTCCGTTGACTTTAATGGGCTTTGAGTTGAGCCAACAGTAAAGTCTGCATAAAAGTTTCTCTCAAACTTGTGCATTAGCTAAGGCAATTCACTTTAATAAGCCAATTACTATTTTTCAATTATTCTGCTTGTCTCATATGGTATTACCTAGCATTAAAATATGAATAAAGGCAAATAGAACAGAAAATGAAAAGCATCATCCCTGCTTTAGGAAGCCTACAGATTTGGGGGTTGTGGAAATCCCTCCAGATTTTGCCAGAGTGCTTTGCAGATGTCTTTTGCCCTTGGTTTAATTAACTGAATGTATTTCCCAAATCATAACAGCTTGGTTTAGTCCATGTATGATCACTTTGTTCTGCACAAATATGGCTGTAGCGTACAGACATAAATGAAAAGTTTCTTATATAGAGGATTTTATACAATCTATGGAGCAGAAGTTACTGAAGACTCCACAGTGCAATTAGAACAGTCACAAAATTTGTTTATTAACAGCTAAGTTCAACTGCTTAGTTGAAATTCCTAGCAAGCTGAGTTAGTTGTTTTGTGGAGCAAGATGGAACGGGGGGCTTATATATAATTTGTTTGATTTTTCAGGAATTTGGTGTTCTTCATTTTATCTACATGGGGGTGGAGACACCAGGTCTGGAAGGGAGGGGAGGACCACATGGGGAGTGTTGCAGAGCATACCTGCCTTGCAGTCACCCTGCAGCAGGAGCTCCTGTCCTGTGGGGCTGGGCTCAGCTCTCCACTCTGGAGCTGGAGGGGCAGCCAAGCCAAATGGGAGTGAATGGCGCTGCAATGCTTTGCGGCAGGAAACATGGGAGAGGAGCTGCCACTGTTGGGCGATTGTGGGGCCAGGCCCCTGGTGGAAGAATATGCAGCTAACACCAAAGAGAGAAGCAGATTCTCCTCTTACTTACCCTGGTCTACATCAGGAGCAGCTGCCCTGAAGTTAAGGGAGCAAAACAGCTGGTGTCAAACTAGCTTAAACAAGTGGAGAATCAAGCACTGGGCATCAGGCATAACTGTCGCTCCCCTGGCTTTCCAGTTGGTTTGTGTATCCTACAGGCTCTGTCGGACTTGATTCCAGGCTGCATCCAGTCCAAGATCTGCCCTCTGCGAGTGGCCTATCCTTGGTGCTTCTGAGGGAAGGAAAAGCTCCCCACCAACTATCATAGTGGCTATCAACAATATATCTAAGCCCTCAACTGTCTGGAGCTGTATGTGATGTCATAGCCTGACTGATACACATCTCCAAGGCAACCTAGAGAAATGTTCTGGGTACCTTTCTCTGGGGAATGCTTGACCCTGAGCTGGGCACAGGTGTGCCCCTCAAGTTCAGTAAGAGGGCTGGCTCTAGCTCACTGGCTCCTGAAAGGGGCTGAGACTGCCTGGAATGCTTTGTGCAATGGCTGGAATCCTCCACCAATGCCTCCTCTCAACCCAAGCAAGAGAGAAGGGAGGGGAAAATGGAAGGTTTTCCTCTTTCAGCTGGTGATGACATGCAGAAGAGAACTTCTGAGAGAGACATGCTGTGAGTTGGAGCTGGCATTCTGCTTGGTTTAGCTATCAGGTTTAAAGAACAGTACAAATATTTGTGTTAGGAGAGGCAGGAGGTGCGGTGCTTCATGGCTTTGGCAGGTCAGTAGTAAAGAGAGTTGCCACCCAAAGGTGCATTCAAAATGTTAACACTTGCATGAAAAAAAAAACCAGCAGCATTTCTCAGTCCTCCAAACAGGTTCAAGTCTGAGTTTTGAACAACAGCTGGACTCAATTGTCATTTGAGCCAAACCAGTTTGCTCCTCCCAAACACAGACTTGATCCCACAATTTTCTGACCTATAAATCAGAGCGATGGCCAAGGAGCCATGCTGACATGCCATCAAGGGCACCCCTGTGGTCTCCATTACTGTAGTGTCGGAGAAGCTCGGTCATTAACATGCTTATTCTCAAAACACCACTGTGAGGAAGGGAAGTGCTATTACCCCCATGTTACAGGTGGGCAATTGGGGCACAGACAGAACAAGACCCAGATCCTGGAAAGTACTTAGGAGCCTAACTTCTCTTGATGTCAAAGGGAGTTAAGTACCCAAATCTGTTTGAGGATCTGGCCTAAGCGACTTGCCCAAGCTCACACAAGAAATCTATGGTCAAGCAAGGAATTGTTGACTCCTGAGTCCCAGCCTAGCCCCCAACAAACTAGACCAGCGACCACCCTTTTTCCCCAGCTAGGAGCACTGCAAACAAAACATTGATCTTTACTGGGCAATAAGAACACATGCAGAGCAACAGTGACCTCTAAGTAATTCACAGTCCCAGTTGCTTGCAATAATTCCTGCTGCCTTATTTCATCTCCAAAGTATGAATTCAAAGGACTAGCTCTTATCCCTCACTATAGCCCTGTCATGCTGCTCTGGTGGACCAAAGAGGACATAAAGCTGGCTTAACCAGCTAACCAGGAATTCCTTCTGCATAAGGTGAGTCCTCACATAGCATAGCGCCAGCATCTTACCATACTGCCTTGCAGTTCCTAGGTAGAGTGCCACCGTTCCCAAAGTGGCTGCTTGGGGTCATAGGAAGCATGGCACAACCTAGAATGACTCTTACCTCCCTTAATTGGGCCAGGATTCGGGTGGATATAAAAGTGGTCCTAAATTTGAGGGGCGGTGCACATCACAGGGTCCTTCCTTAGCCTTTTGCAGCATGACATACTTGGGTATATCATAACCTGATTCTGAGACAGCTCTGGATCATTTGTATTCCCACAGTCCCACCTTTTCATTCAGTAACTAGTCAGAGTTTGGGCCACAAGGGATCACTCTAGCACTCAGGAACAGTCAGCATGGATTCACCAAGGGAAAGTCATGCCTGACTAATCTAATTGCCTTCTATGATGAGATAACTGGTTCTGTGGATGAAGGGAAAGCAGTGGACGTGTTATTCCTCGACTTTAGCAAAGCTTTTGACACGGTCTCCCACAGTATTCTTGTCAGCAAGTTAAAGAAGTATGGGCTCTATGGATGCACTACAAGGTGGGTAGAAAGTTGGCTAGATTATCGGGCTCAATGGGTAGCGATCAATGGCTCCATGTCTAGTTGGCAGCCGGTATCAAGCGGAGTGCCCCAAGGATCGGTCCTGGGGCCGGTTTTGTTCAAGATCTTCATTAATGATCTGGAGGATGGTGTGGATTGCACCCTCAGCAAGTTTGCAGATGACACTAAACTGGGAGGAGTGGTAGATACGCTGGAGGGCAGGGATAGGATACAGAGGGACCTAGACAAACTGGAGGATTGGGCCAAAAGAAATCTGATGAGGTTCAACAAGGACAAGTGCAGAGTCCTGCACTTAGGACGGAAGAATCCAATGCACAGCTACAGACTAGGGACCGAATGGCTAGGCAGCAGTTCTGCAGAGAAGGACCTAGGGGTGACAGTGGACGAGAAGCTGGATATGAGTCAGCAGTGTGCCCTTGTTGCCAAGAAGGCCAATAGCATTTTGGGGTGTATAAGTAGGGGCATTGCCAGCAGATCGAGGGACGTGATCGTTCCCCTCTATTCGACATTGGTGAGGCCTCATCTGGAGTACTGTGTCCAGTTTTGGGCCCCACACTACAAGAAGGATGTGGAGAAATTGGAGAGAGTCCAGCGAAGGGCAACAAAAATTATTAGGGGTCTGGAACACATGACTTATGAAGAGAGGCTGAGGGAACTGGGATTGTTTAGTCTATGGAAGAGAAGAATGAGGGGGGATTTGATAGCTGCTTTTAACTACCTGAAAGGTGGATCCAAAGAGGATGGATCTATACTATTCTCAGTGATAGCAGATGACAGGACAAGGAGTAATGGTCTCAAGTTGCAGTGGGAGAGACTTAGGTTGGATATTAGGGAAAACTTTTTCACTAGGAGGGTGGTGAAACACTGGAATGCGTTACCTAGGGAGGTGGTGGAATCCCCTTCCTTGGCAGTTTTTAAGGTCAGGCTTGACAAAGCCCTGGCTGGGATGATTTAGTTGGGATTGGTCCTGCTCTGGGCAGGGGATTGGACAAGATGGCCTCCAGAGGTCCCTTCCAACTCTGTTATTCTATGATTCTAACACCTGCACACTAAACCCAACAACTGGAATGATACTAAAATATTACATCACACACGAGACTAGACTTAGTATGTGCTACAGGCAGAGAATAGAAGGGACCAAGGTGAACCAGCACCTGAGGTCCCCGTAATTGCAGGGAAGTGATTAACAATTATTTCACTGCTTTGGAGTAGTTTCTTAAAACATTGTGATTAACATATGCACGTCTCATGTTGGCTCAGTGTAATAAAGTCAATGGCAGTTAATATCATCCTGAAAGATTACTGCTAAAAGTTTCTCTCTAGGCATATTTTAAGATGAGAAAACTTGGTAACAATTTTGGAGTTCTGCTGTAAAATAATCATGCCTTTTGTATCATGTCTCTTTTTCTTGTATTGATCTTCCAAACACCAGTTCTATCTAACTCCAAAGAGCCAGGTCACAGTCTGCAAGCCAGCGGCAATCTTAGATTGTGAAGGACATCAGTAGTCTTCGGTCAAAAAATATATTCTTAGAGAAGGCTGGGACAGGTTCCCTTCATCACAAGTGTTCCTAGAAGTTACCTAGTAAATCAAAGCTCTTCTGCACATCAGTCTACGTCGCTGCTGGCTTCTCTATGTGAATAACTGTTTCCTGTTAATTTGTTATCTCCAGTACACCTTTTAAAAAAAAATCTTCCTTTAGCATCCATCTACTTCTCGGTCAGTTATTTCAAAAGAGCTATTTCAAAATGGATGATGCTCTCTTTCAAGGTTCTGCGACACAGCCTCTTTTAATGGGACAATATGGGGGGTAGAGGGGGGTAAGAGAAAGAGGACCACTAAGCCCAGTTAGAAATATAAAGGGAACAACTAATAAAAACAGCAAGCAAGGGAGAAAAGCTGGTCATACAGTTTGTTCATTTCATACCTAGCTGCCTCTATTCCAATAAGCAATCATCCAATGCTAGAGGCTAGCATAGACTACATGACTGTCCGAGAAAATAAAAAAGTATTTGTAAGAAGATGATTCCTAAGCAGCTGCAAGGCAGTGCAAGCAACATGGCTGAATGCACATGTAGAAATCTTTGTGGAAATGTTTTTTCCTAAATGAATTGGAGGCTAGTTTGATTAATCCCAGCTGCAGGACCTGTCTCTCTCTCCCTCCCTGCCTGCAAGGGGTTTTTTTTAATAGTTTCTTTTCCTCATCTGTTCACTTGGAAAGGATAGTAATCCATTGGACAAGCCGCACTTCAGCAAGAACAAAGGTGCTTTAGAAAATGGTTTTCATACATCTGGGATATTTCATCTTTCCCCGTTTTGCATGTTTGTTTGCAATTGTTGGAAGCAGCAGAAAGCAGAGGGCTGCATTTGTGTCTTATTTTTAATCTTATTTCCATGGATCATAAAGGAAGGCAGCTCATCTAGTTCTGCTTACTGATGTACAAGCATTTTCAAAGCATTTTGCATAAGAATCTCGACATTCTCACTTTGAATTGTGCTGTTCGTCAGATCTCACAAGCCAAATAAAGTGGGTCTCAGTCTGAGGGGTGTACCTAGAATACTACAGAAAGTCACGCTGCAGCCACAGGAAGTGGCAGTCTCTCTCTCTGTGTCAGGCTGTGTCTATACTGTGGAGATTATACAGGTGTAGCTATGTCAGCATAGTTATACCAGCATCACCCCACACTGTAGGTACAGCCTTCACTGACGGAAGGGGTTTTTCCATCGGTATAGGAACATCACCTACTTCAACAAAGTTAGCTACATTCAATGGAGTGTTCTTCCATCAACAGAGCTGTGTCTACACAGAGGTTCGGGCAGCATAGTCATGGGTGTTTCCCCGACCACCACCACCCTCCAGACCGACCTAGCACCATTGACGAATTTAAGTGAAGAGCACGCCTCAGTGTTGAATAAGTGCTCCAGCACAATGGGAGGGGAACTGTGTGGCAAGGGGGTGCTGCCTCCCATAAGAAAGGTAAAACCAAGTCCCTTTCCACTTACATTTGTCAAGGAGCACGTAGCAACTTTTGCAGGAGAGGGGATGCTAGCCCTTGTTTCCTGGCCAAATTCCAGCTTGAGTAGTTGCCTTGCGACGACCTCAAATACCCCGTCCACTTTCAACTGGAGATGGCATTCCTCTTCATTGCCTGTCCCCAAATGCATGCTGTCAAGACAGCTACCACATTTCACCCATAAGGTAGCTGCAACTAAGTTCTGGATGCTGTTTTATATTGTCCGCTGACTGGAGTGACTCCTGGTTTGCACGGGTGTGAAGGGGAGAGAACCAGGCTCACGCTTTGAAAAGCACTTTGGAACCCTCCCGAACGAAAAGGTGCTGTGACAAACATGAGACATCTTAGAAACCCTAGTCACACAAATATAACCAGCTTCCAATTAAGTGGCTATTTTAATATGTTTTTGCCCACCTAGATATATGCCATATAATCAGGAAAGCGATCAACTGAATTGCAGGTACGGAGGCATCAACTTGTTATTTATATGCACTGCATGACATTTAGATGGGAAACGGTAACTACCTGCGTCACCTGAAGCCTCTTTCAGCTACAGCCTAGCAGCAGAGGAAAATTCTCCCACTAAAAACAATGTGTAAGAATCCACATTACCACAGTGTGCTGCATAGTTTCCTCCCCGTGCCTGGATCCTCTGCTCCTGGGGAAGGAGCACTTATCATCGGCAGACATTGGATTTAACAGTGAGTGGACTATTGTACGTTTCCCTCTTGCTTGTTTCTTCCTCTTTCTTCCCCATTCTGTAGGTCTTTTTCCTTGGGTTGATTCCTTTTATTTGCTTGCCATAACTCCAACTGAAAGGACACACAGCTACCCCAAAGCCACAAAAAGCTTCCCCTCCCCAGAAGAGAGGGACAGATTGCTTTAATTTAATAATAAAATAAAACCATTGTCCTGAGGTGAGGATGTATAATGTACTCGCATCTGGAGCACAGAGCAGCAAGAACAGCCTATAATTTCCTATGATCTTTCTCTGGTCAAGTCCCAAAAGAAAATCCTTTTAATCTTGAGATTCTGATTGTAACAAGAGACCGAGCACTGGTGTATAACCCCTGATCAAAGAGTGTGCAGCCCTCGTCTACAGAGCTCCTTACAGAAGCAGAAATCCTATTGACTTCTGTTGGAGTTATACTTGTTCACGTAGTAAGACCCCAGGTTGCGATTCTCAAAGCTAATGAAATTTACCCAGACAGCTCCCATTCTGTTCACTGAGCTATTTCCTCTAGTCATCTTTGAGCCAAATCATTGATCTCCAGCCTCCTTTGACGGGGAAAGGACTGAAAACCCAGCCAATTCCAAACCCCAGGGGAACCAAGGCACAAAATGAGGAATGTTTCTTTTGTGGCCTTGTTCTCCTGATCCAGGCCCTACAGAAGACCCTTTGTGGCTATGTGGGAATTGGGAAGGGTAGATGGCATCTTTCCCCAGACAGCTCCACTGTTATTGCCTGGCTAAGATTAGCTTGAACACTTTTCTCCGTCTGTACTGTAGGTTGCAGGGAGATGGCTGCAGGGCCATCTGCTGGGTGGGGATTTCCTGCCAGAGAGCTGGGGCAGATGGGAGGGTGCACAGATGGCCAATGCTTTGCAGAGACCATTCTGGTGTCTGGGAGCTCCTTTACATGGAGTTGGCAGGCCAGGCCATCTCAGCCTTCCACACAGCAGAGGTAGTCCTTCCCTTGTGAGTGATGGGGTACAAACTATTGCTGAATTGAATTTCAGACAAATAGTTTATTTCCCAAAAAAGTGCAGTTTGGGTCAACCTGAAACTATTGGTGCATTTGACACAAAGTCACAATCATTTTGGCCAGAAAAAGAGGTCAGTGGCTGGAGGAAGAGGGGATACTGACTCTTATAACCTTTAGCCCCATGGGCAGAGCACTCACCTGGGATGTAGAAGAAACAGATTCAATTCTCCCCTCTGCCTGGCAGGGAGACGGGATTTGAAATTGAGTCTCCTACCTCACAGCAGCATGCCCTAACCACCAAACTATTGGCTATCCTTAACTGATGCTTGCTCTCACTCTCTCTCTCCCCCTGTTGAAGCTGCTCTACGGGATTTAAAACATTTGAATAGTCAGTGGACCAGAGTGAGCAAATGCAAGAATAACTCTGCAGCCTGGTCTTTCTGTCATTCACGTGAGAGCAGGGAGAGCCAAGTTGAACTCTGTTCTTCACATCAGGCAGAGAAGAGAACACAAGCCAGGTCTTCCGCAGCCCAGCTGAATGCTCTAATGTCTGGGCCCCTGGCTGAAGTTCCTCCTTGTCTGGTTCCTTTGGCAGCCTAGCCCTTTGCTTTTATTTTAAAAATGCCCAGAAGCAAAGTCAACGGGGAGTCCTTGTGGACCTTAGAAACTAACAAATTTATTTAGGCATAAGCTTTCATGGGCTAGAACCCACTTCATCAGATGCATGGAGTGGAAAATACAGTAGCAGATATAAATACACAGCACATGAAAAGATGGGAGTTGCCTTACCAAGTGGGAGGTCAGTCTAACGAGACAATTCAATTAACAGTAGGATACCAAGGGAGGAAAAATCACTTTTGTAGTGGTAATGAAAGTGGCCCATTTCAAACAGTTGACAAGAAGGTGTGAGTAACAGTAGGGGAAAATTAGTTTGCTGATACAGACTAACACAGCTACCACTCTGAAACCAGAAGCAAAGTGATTCTTTTGACCAAAACGAGTTGTGTCAACTTTTTCAATTCACCGACTTCTTTGGAATTTTCCACTGTGGCTGAACCAAGCCCCAAACACTTTTTGTTTTTCAGAACTGCCAGCAAATCAACCAAAGTAGCTATTGACCCAGCTGTAGGAATGACCCAGTGAAAACACTGCAAGGTTCCCCTCGCAGAAACTCTCCCCCATACAGATTTCCCTCATGCAGGGGGTTAATCTTGCCATACATTAGTTTAGAGTCAGGCCCGCACTCACCAGCCAGGTTCAAGTGGTAGACTGTCACTTTAATCTCCCTCCAGGTATCTAGTAGCTGCCGTTAGGCTAAGGGAGAGGTCCTATACATTGAAGAGAGTTCAGAATAAAGATCTTTGTTCTGTTGTCCTCTAGCTACAAAAGGACAGGGTGACTGCAGTTTTAATTTAAGGCACAAGGATTGGAAGTGGCAGATGTGTCAAACTCTAGGCATCTGAAGAACATGTGGTGTTAGCAGGTCATGTTACCAGCTAGATCTTAGTGATTGAGACAGACAGTAGCACCAGATTTCATTTCCGACCAGGGCCATATGTTTGAACAGGAAGTCTAGTTTCATCTTCTATTATCCCAGTTACCTGTCCAGCAAAACAAGTCCCTGAGAAACCTGTGAGTTTCAGAGAGCTCTCGCATAACACATTCCACGCTAGTATCAAGCTGTGTTTTGGTTTTCTGTTCAGCATTTCAGACAAGCACAACAGTTACCCAGCTGCTGCAGCTCCTACGTCAGAACTCGGGGTGGCACAATGCCTGTATGATGTCAGTGCGGGACAGTGGCACTGAGCCACCTCTGAGGACACAATGTGCCATGCCACTGCTAGATTAACTTCTTACAAGGCATCCCTGCAGTATTTTCAGTAAGCCTCTTCAAAACACCTTGTTTTTCCCTGGGGAAAATTATCCCTCCTCCATTCCTGCAGCCCTTACACATCCAAAGCTAGCCCCAACCAGCCTGTCAAGGTTCTGCCTGGGATTCTGGAAGATGCCTATGGAAGTTGAGTGCCCAACTTCCTTGTAGTTCCAATGAGTTGGGTGCCAAACTCCCTTAGACTCCTTTGAAAATCCCACCCCTGACCTTTTTGCTAAACTCTCACCCTCATAAAAAAGATTCTAGCCAAGATTTTCAAAGATAGACCTTCCTCCACCAACAAGGCCAGCTTTGGCTTCCCTTTTATTCCCTTTTCCCACTCATATCTACACCATCTTCCACACTCACCCTCCCTATGGAGCCCACAAGGCTGATCTTCTTTACAAGTCCCGCTGTGTCCTGCATAGCATCGAGTGCTTAACTATTAAACAATAAATAATCCTGATAATGAAACACTTGTGAAAATCCCTAATAATGCCCCCAGATTACCCCATGCTCCTCTTAGTAGCTTGTCTCATTGAGTTCTCCTAATATTGTCCTACTGGAGCTTGGAGTCTGCCCCCAGAAAAGCAGCATGGTGTACAGTCACTGCTCTGACAGGGCTTGGGGAGGAATGATACACATACCTCTAGCCTGCCCCCTCCCAACTCTTCCCTACACATGAATTGCTGGACCCATGGAATGGCCAGGGATAGAGCCAGTGGAAGAATGCTGCAGAGAGAACAATATGGCACTTGGCTGTCAGTGCTTCATTTGCTAGAAAGTTGTTTAGCTGGCACAGAAGCTCCATCTCATAGGTCTTCCAGCTGGTTTCTCTAGGGCACAATTTATGTCCCATTCCCTCTGTATATGCCCTGATCTTTCCCTAGCCCTTGGGCTTAGAAACCACCCACAAGTTTCTTTTCAACTAATAAAGCATATGATAAGAGGCAGTGTGATCCAATGACACCTGCACAGTCTGGCAGGCAGGAGTCAGTCTAGGACTCTGCTTCTGACCTGCTGTGTGACCTTTGGCAGGTCACTTCATCTTCATTTTCCCCTCGCAGGCTTTGTCTGTCTTGTCTATTGTGATTGGAAACTCTGCAGGAGAAAGATGGTCTCCTACTTTGTGCTTGTACAATGTCTGATGAAGTCCCAATCTCAGCTGAGGTTTCTGGGTACTCCTGTAACAGCCTGCTTGGGGATTATTTCTAGCTAGTGAAGGGTGGGGGTGTATGAACCTCACACTGCAAGGGTTAAGGGAAGCCAGTGAGCACAGATCGTGTCCCTGATGGCACCTGGAGGCTGTGTATCAGGTTTAATTAAGGATGAAACCCAGATGAGAAGAGGGGGAGGCTGATTTAAGGCAGGGAGCTGAGGGAGGGAGTTGATACCCTGGGATTGGCCTTGACTGGAGAAGGTGACTCTTGAAGCACTGAGAATATAGACTGCAGGGCAGGAGCCTGAGGAGCACTGGGCCTCCAGGGAGAAAGCCCTGGGAAACAGCTCACTGTATTAGAGCTGCAGAGCATGGGATGGTGGCAGTTTGCTAAGGACTGGGGGCAGGAAGGGTGGAAGAGTGTGTGTCCCTTTGCATTAAGTTTGGACTTTGGGTAACTCAGAAGGGGTAGGACAGAATGTGACCAGGCCAGTGGCCCAAGTCACAGGACAAAGTGGAGCACTAGCAGGCCTGAATGGTGTTTGGTGGAGGCAATGGAGAAGGCCCTGCAAAAAACACGTACCTTAACAAAGAGAAGGTTAAGGGGTGACTTGATGAGTCTAAATATCTACATGGGGAACAGATATTTAGCAATGGGCTCTCCGGTCTAGCAGAGAAAGGTCTAACATGATCCAATGGCTGGAAGTTGAAGCTAGACAAATTCGTGGAAAACAAGGTGCAACTTATTAAACAGGGAGAGTAATTAACCATTGAAACAACTTATTGAGGGTTGTGGTGGATTCTCCATCCTGGGCAATTTTTAAGTCCAGATTGGATGTTCTTCCAAGAGAATTATTTTGGAGACGTTCTTTACCCTGTGCAATTCAGGAGGTCAGACTAGATGATCAAAAGAATGGTCCCTTCTGTCCTTGGAATATATTGATGCTGTGCCTGGCCACGTGGGGTGCTTTAGCTACTGAGCTGCTTTCCTAGAATTTAATAATCAAAGCAATCACTGTTTAAATTAGAGATAGACAAGCGTAAGACAAAGATCTGCAGGAAAACTAAGTCACATGCTTGGTTTGTATCTTGCCCCATAAGCCTGCCCTTCTGGAGAAGGTCCAGTACGTTCCTCAGGAGACGCAGTAGTGAAATAAAAAAATAGATATCAGAGAGATGCTTTTCATTCATGTTTGAGCATTTTCACTTGGTAAAACACAGTTATATCTCCCGCGCACTGAATATTCTTGACCTGAATCTGCTTTCACCGAGTCATGCTGCAAGTGGAAATGAGCCAGCATCCGAGTCAGCTATTTTTTCCCCTTATCTAGTCACTTTCTAAATATTCCAAAGTGTACTCTAAGGGGAGAATGCCAAGACACAGGTTGGGAACCCTACAGAGGTGGAGAGGGAAAGAGTAGAGAAGAGAGGATCTGAAATCACTCTCACACATACTACGCACTTCCAAAATTCAAAAAGGCTTGATCCAGTTCATTTCAAGTTGTTTAAGGGCCAGTATTAGGACTAATAATACTGAGAGGTCCCTACCAAGATCAGGGACTGATTGTGTGCTAGGCATTGTACATACAGAGATGCTGCTTGCCCCAAAGAGTTTACAGTCTAAATATACAAGACAGACAGCAGGTAGGAGAAGGGAAGAATTATCCCAGTTTTACAGATGGGGAACTGAGGCACAGAGAGACTACACCCCTTGAAGTCAATAGAAAGGGTCCCATTGACTTCACTGGGCTTGGGACCAGGCCTAATGTCAGAGAGGTTCTTCTGTACAGGCCATCTGTTAATGAGTCAGATCCTGCAAGGGACAAAGCACCTGCTGAAGTTTGCGGTACACTTTCAGCTCCCACTGAAGTCAATGGTCCTGATTCCCACCCCTGTGTAGTCATTTAGGGATGGATCCAGAGCCCACTGAAGTCAAGGGGAGCCCTTCCACTGGGCTTTGGGATCAGGCCCACACACCAGTCTCGATTTCAGGGCATCTTCCACCCACTTTCCACTGGGGTAAGAGACTGCACACGGGCAAAGCAGTGGCGAATCAGACCCCAAGGTGGGAACTGAGAGCACAGAGTCACTTATCCCATTGATAGATTATAGGCCCTATGACGGAGTCCAGCTGGCCTTTTCATGGCTGAAAGCCTTCTCAGCAAGAGGCGGCTTTAATATTTACATAGCAAAGCCGGAGAAGAGATTTATGACACAATAAAATCCCAATTTCATAGTACATTTCATTACTAATAATTAATCACTTAGCTTAATATTTCATATTACGAGTCTTCCAGCCACCACTTCCCATCATCCCCTCCTCCAAGGCTGGCATAAGACAGTCCTGGCACTCTCCTTTTACTTGCTTGCACTCCACTATGTTTATTCCCATTTAAACTAAGAATAATTAAAAATGTGTCATTGCAAGAGCAGATAAAAATCACTTCAAAGTCAATCCAGAGCTCATACCAGCTCAATAAAAGCCTTTCATTTAGGCCATTTTTCAAATTCAGTCAACAAATTTTCCTAGGATATATTGGATAAATTCCTACGGTTTCTGGGTTTTAAAAATCCATTGACGGCTCTTAGGGGTTTGCTAGCCTAAAGGAGGATGTTTTTGCTTTGGGTTAATGATATTCTATATTAGTTATGCATCGCGATTTATGGAACGGTTTTGCTTTTGGTGCACTGCACCGTTAAGACTCTGCTGGAGAAACTGCTGTTATATAAAGCTGAATGACACAGCTTGGTACAGAGGAGACACCGGGCTTGCTCTCTCGCACGTACGTGTACTTTACTTTTGTTCTTTCTTGCTTGGTTTTATTTTCTGACTCTGAACTAAAAGTCTATCAAGTTGGAAGTACACAGTTGCTCTTTGCAGATGGATAAACACAACGATGCTCACTAACTTTTTTCAGCAAGAATTTGGGGAGGGTTGAAGTGATTGCTGGTGAGGGTTACGCAGGGAACTTGAGTGGGGAGGGAATTTTGACTTGTAACATGTTTGCTGCTTGGTAGTTGTGTGCATAGAGGAGAGGGATGGGTGTACAAATGCTATGCCATTTTGATTCGGTGTAGCAATTGTAGGCCTGTATTTTTAATTGAGGGTAAAAGCATCTAGGGCCTGGGATCAGGGTTGTTCTGGCTGTTTAGAGCCAAGTGAAGAACGGTAGGATTTTCAAAGATGCGTAAGGTCCAGACATTTAACAGGACTTGTGCTCCTAAACCCCTTTGTGTTTTGAAAACCACAAGGTATGGGCTTGATGCAGGAGTCACTGGGTAGTATTCTCTGGCCCGCCTCATGCTAGAGGTCAGACTAGATCATTATAATTGTCCCTTCCGGCGCTACAATCAAGGAAAAGCTTCTTTTAAGTCCATACATTTATATCAATCCAGCCTCTCATTTAAAAACAAAAAAGATCTGTCTCAAATCCAGATCTTTCTTTGTCTCTAATTGGACAGAGCAAACAGTTTGCTTCCCATTTAGGGGACTGTTATCCTGTGCCCCTGAGGCTAGATATACTACATAAATGCTTCATCAAGATGTTTTCACTACATGCCATACATACCCTGTAGGGCACAAGGCAGCTTATCGTAAACGCTCAATGTCTGCTTTGAATCAGCATACGCCAAGTTCCAATTTAAGAGAAAATATATCTTGCTTTAAAGATGACATAATTCCCCATTATACAGAGAACAGGCAGCAAAATAAATCAATAAATAAGTTGGGATAAGAAAAAAAAATCTTCGGAATGGCATAAAACAGCAATAACTGCTACGGTAACTGTTTTAAAGATCTATACAGCCTGAAACGTTAGATGGATTTCAGACGGCTTTTCTTGATTTACTGAAAATGTTTAAGAGATTGCAAAAATGCATATTTACTGAGCTGGCAAGCTTAAATTCATCATGCATAAGATTTCAGAATCTTCAGGCCATCCTACATATGCCTAGTTAGTTATATTGCTACCCCTTGTAGCCCAGAGATATGGTTAACCAGTCGAGAACAGAAGATTTCTAGGTATAGAATCATAGAAGATTAGGGTTGGAAGAGACCTCAGGAGGTCATCTAGCCCAACCCCCTGCTCAAAGCAGGACCAACCCCAACTAAATCATTCAATCTGGGCCTTAAAAACCTCTAAGGATTAAGATTCCACCACGTCCGTAGGTAACCCATTCCAGTGCTTCACCACCCTCTTAGTGAAAAAGTTTTTCCTAATATCCAACCTAGACCTCCCCAACTGCAACTTGAGACCATTGTTTCTTGTTCTGTCATCTGCCACCACTGACAACAGCCTAGCTCCATCCTCTTTGTAACCCCGCTTCAGGTAGTTGAACGCTGCTGTCAAATCCCCCCCCCCATTCTTCTCCTCTGCCTTTTTCCAGTTCCCTCAGCCTCTCCTCGTAAGTCATGTGCCCCAGCCCCGTGATCATTTTCGTTGCCCTCTGCTGGACTCTCTCCAATTTCTCCACATCCTTTCTGTAGTGGGGGGCCCCAAACAGGAAACAGTACTCCAGATGTGGCCTCGCCAGTGCTAAATAGAGGGTAATAATCACTTCCCTCTATCTGCTGGAAATGCTCCTACTAATGCAGCTCAATATGCCATTAACCTTCTTGGCAACAAGGGCACGCTGTTGACTCATATCCAGCTTCTTGTTCACTGTAATCCCCAGGTCCTTTTCTGCAGAACTGCCGCTTAGCCGGTCGGTCCCCAGCCTGTAGCAGTGCATGGGAGTCTTCCTTCCTGAGTGCAGGACTCTGCACTTGTCCTTCTTGAACCTCATCAGATTTCTTTTGACCCAATCCTCCAATTTGTCTAGGTCACTCTGGACCCTATCCCTACCCTCCAGAGTACCTACCTTTCCTCCCAGTTTAGTGTCATCTGCAAACTTGCTGAGGGTGCAATCCACACCATCCTCCAGATCATTTATGAAGATATTGAACAAAACCAGCCCAAGGACTGACCCTTGGGGCACTCCGCTTGATACCGGCTGCCAACTAGACATGGAGCCACTGATCACTACCCGTTGAGCCCGACAATCTAGCCAACTTTCTATCCACCTTATAGTCCATTCATCCAGCCCATACTACTTTAACTTGCTGGCAAGAATACTATGGAAGACCATGTCAAAAGCTTTGCTAAAGTCAAGGAACAACATGTCCACTGCTTTCCCCTCATCCACAGAGCCAGTTATCTCGTCATAGAAGGCAATTAGATTAGTCAGGCATGACTTGCCCTTGGTGAATCCATGCTGACTGTTCCTGATCACTTTCCTCTCCTCTAAGTGCTTCAGAATTGATTCCTTGAGGACCTGCTCCATGATTTTTCCAGGAACTGAGGTGAGGCTGACTGGCCTGGAGTTCCCCGGACCCTCCTTCTTCCCTTTTTTAAAAAATGTGCACTACATAAGCCTTTTTCCAGTCGTCCGGGACCTCCCCCGATCACCATGAGTTTTCAAAGATAACGGTCAACGGCTCTGCAATCACATCCACCAACTCCTTTAGCACTCTCGGATGCAGCACATCCGGCCCCATGGACTTGTGCTCGTTCAGCTTTTCTAAATAGTCCCGAACCACTTCTTTCTCCACAGAGGGCTGGTCACCTCCTCCCCATGCTGTGCTGCCCAGTGCAGTAGTCTGGGAGCTGACCTTGTTCATGAAGACAGAGGCAAAAAAAGCATTGAGTACATTAGCTTTTTCCACATCCTCTCTCACTAGGTTGCCTCCCTCATTCAGTAAGGGACTTTCCTTGACTTTCTTCTTGTTGCTAACATAGCTGAACAAACCCTTCTTGTTACTCTTAACATCTCTTGCTAGCTGCAACTCCAGGTGTGATTTGGCCTTCCTGATTTCATTCCTCCATGCCCGAGCAATATTTTTATACTCCTCCCTGGTCATTTGTCCAATCTTCCACTTCTTGGAAGCTTCTTTTTTGTGTTTAAGATCAGCAAGGATTTCACTGTTAAGCCAAGCTGGTCTTCTGCCATATTTACTATTCTTTCTACACATCAGGATGGTTTGTCCCTGTAACCTCAATAAGGATTCTTTAAAATACAGTCAGCTCTCCTGGACTCCTTTCCCCCTCATGTTATTCTCCCAGGGGATGGTGCCCATCAGTTCCCTGAGGGAGTCAAAGTCTGCTTTTCTGAAGTCCAGGGTCCGTATTCTGCTGCTCTCTTTTCTTCCCTGCGTCAGGATCCTGAACTCGACCATCTCATGGTCACTGCCTCCCAGGTTCCTCTCCACTTTTGCTTCCCCTATTAATTCTTCCCGGTTTGTGAGCAGCAGGTCAAGAAGAGCTCTGCCTCTAGATGGTTCCTCCAGCACTAGCACCAGGAAATTGTCCCCTACCCTTTCCAAAAACTTCCTGGATTGTCTGTGCACCGCTGTATTGCTCTCCCAGCAGATATCAGGGTGATTGAAGTCTCTCATGAGAACCAGGGCCTGCGATCTAGTAACTTCCGTGAGTTGCCGGAAGAAAGCCTTGTCCACCCTCATCCCCCTGGTCTGGTGGTCTATAACAGACTCCCACCACGACATCACCCTTGTTGCTCACACTTCTAAACTTAATCCAGAGACACCCAGGTTTTTCTGCAGTTTCATACTTGAGCTCTGAGCAGTCATACTGCTCCCTTACATACAGTGCAACTCCCCCACCTTTTCTGCCCTGCCTGTGAGTTATCCCACCAAGTCTCTGTTATTCCAATCACATCATAATTCCTTGATTGTGCCAGGACTTCCAGTTCTCCCTGCTTATTTCCCAGGCTTCTTATCATGTTCTTTCTTCCCCCTTGGCTTTGCCTACCCCCACTTCAAAGTCAGGTGAGCATTACCTCATCGTAGTCCCAAACTGACCAAGGGAAGGGGCGTGCCTCACTCGAGAGTCCAACAGATCCTTTGTTGCTGCCTCGGCCAGTGTCCTTTGTTCCTGTGAGGCTGGGCTAGGTTTGTCCCATACATGCCCTGATGAGGTATGAGCTGCCCCTTTGCTTCTGGAGAGTTTTGGCTTGGCTTGTTTTAAGCCATGAGGACACATTTTCAGCCTCATAACTATATACATGAAATTACAACCTATAATATTACTATAACAACAATGCTCAGTGCATCATGAGCCTTCTGAAGACACCTGACATGACAAACTTTGCATTGGATATCACACAATAATATTATAAGGATGAACATGGGGGTGCAGGGTGTCACACCCAGGTTCAAACGATAGCTCTGTCTGAAATGGTGCACCCATTCTGGTCAGGGCCTCTGATCTGAATCAGGTGGCAATGGGAACTGAACCTCCTACATCCCAAGTAAGTGCCTTAGCTGCAGGGCTATTGCCCCCTGTGAAGTGGGTGGATATTTTGGGTGGGGAGTGAAAAATTGAAATGTTTCCATTTCATGGCAATACAGAACAAACAAAAAACTCAAAGTTTGTTGTGAAATGGAATATTTTTTCTAGACCATCCCACTAATGACAAACAACTCTGATGGCCTTAGGCATGGCCTACACTACAAACTTCTCTCCGTGTTACTGTCACTCAGGGGTGTGGAAAATCCACACTCCTGGGTGACATAGTTATACCAACTTAATCCCCCTGGTGTACGCAGCACTACATCAATGGAAGGGCTTGTCCTGTCCACATAGCTACCACCTCTTGGGGAGGTGGAGTACCAATGCTGTTGGGAGAAGCTGTCCCATCAGCATAGGTAGAGTCTTCACTAAGTGCTACAATGGTGCAGCTGCACCTGGGCATGGCTGTAAGTGTAGACAAGCCCTAAGCAATCTCTGATTTGCTGCACTAATGACATTAGCTATCTTAAGCTCAGCTCCTGCAATGGGATCAACCTTTGTGAACAGTGAATGAGGCTGTGGCCAGGCACCAAGGATCAACCTGTGCAGATCCAGTTCCAAGTTCAGGACCTAACTGATCCTCGTTTTCATTTAAGAACTATCCCCCCACCCCCACCCCCAAAAAATGTAAGTTAGAACCTCCCCTGTTGCAGAAATTTCTCTATGGCTTCAGAAAAGAAGTCATATGATCCTGCACAAAATTTCCAAATACTGGTATATGAGGACAATGGAAGATGTAGGGCTTGACTTTTCTAAGGTCTAACAGATGCTTGGCAGACTTCAGTGAATAAATTGCATTTGTTCTTTTAAAAATGTAGTTCTGTGAACAAATAGCACTGGGGTTAATGACTGCACTGCTGTCCTTGGAGAAAGCCTGCATTATTTATCTATAGGGGAATTTTAATGTACAGTAGGAATGGCTGTATTTGTTTTTTAAAATTTAACAACTCTATCATTAACTTTTTGATGGAACCACGCCGGAGTTGCACCATCAGCCTGGACACAGGGGTCCCCACTCCACTGAGGTTCAGAATTAGGGCCAAGACAAAGCAAGAAACGGAGTGTGCATGGAACTTTGAGTCAGGAGAGCTAGGTTCTAATCCCGGCAATGCTACTGCCCTGGCGCGTGACTTCGGGTGAATCATTTCACTTCTATGTTTCCCCTACTACTCCTTTGTCTGTTTAGGCTGTAAGCGCACTGAGGCAGAGACAGTATCTCACTAGACTGTCTATGTGTATGTAATTGTACCGAGCCCAATGGAGCCTTGATTTTGGTCAGGGCCTCCTCTTAGCATCACTGCAGTACCAATAATGGGAATTGGTGTCAGTTCTGACTCACTTTCGTTTCGGCCATGTTCATAGCCCCTTTGTTTTCTAGGAGTGAGTCTTTGTTCACCTAACTCTGGGATATTCATTATTCATGCCAGAATCACTCATCCCTGTTTATAAAGCCAACCAGAACTGAGAGTAGAAACATCTGGGAGAAACAGAACAGAGGGGGAAGGGGAGATATAATGAATGGCACAGAGAAGATACATGGAAAGCTCTTATTTACCCCTCTCAGTGCAAGAGCAACAGGCTGCTCAATGAAATCCGAGTCAGATTGGCTAGCAGAGTCTGATAGTTAGCTATACACATTCACTTGACAGCTGATGGATGTGACTTCCTGTCCAAAAGATCCAGATATATACCTCCTTCTCCTTTGGAGTAGAGTGTGGACAGACTGCTTTGACCTCATATGGGCTACAGGGACAATGAGATTTCCTGGAGACTGAGTGTGCATCACTATCCTCTAATACCTTCTGCAGGATCTGCTAAATGTCTTGGAAGAGGATGGTTCAGAAGCAGGGAATTGATCCTTTGCTCTTTGCAGAATGCTCTTGTTAATGGGAAGAGCCCGCCTGCCTGGACTGGAGAATATCAAAAGGCAGTGGGATTTCTCCCTTGCCCCTGACAATTTCCAAATGCATCTGGTTAGGCATCTGTGCTGGCTTATTTACATATGAGAGCAGACACCCATACAGTTCACCACAGGATTTTGTTAAGTCACTTGCATTTGCTGTTGTGTTAGACAATGTCACTTTAGATTGGCTCTAGCCATTTCTGTCTGTCTGAGTCTCTAAAGGGTGTGATCTCCCTTGTGGTGTTCTGAAAGGCTCTCATCCAACTGTTCAGTGTCTTCGAGGCTCCTACAGGATTTTCCAAGGTAACCTGGACACCCACACGCCGCTGACACGCCAGTTTTATGGCTTGTCCTCAGCACACCTGACTGCTGCGGCATGTTGGATTTCTTGTGCCTAGCTGAGAGGGAGACTTAAATGGAGGGAGATGGCTGAAGATGAAAGAAAAGGCACTAGGCTAGGGAAAGGCTCCTGAGAGTGCAGCAGGTCACTCTTTTCCCCACTTCTGTGGGTGCTTGCTAAAGGGTTTGGCAGTAAAGTTTCTCTTGACTCTCTCTAGCTTCTGGCATCAGCCAAGGAGCAACAGGTCCAAGGTGCCTTTATTCATCTGCACCACAGCTGAGCCCTTGGAGCAATGTCCCCCAGATTGAGAATTCAGCACAGCAATCACTGCCTCCGTAACCTCCAAACCAGACAGTGCCTTGCCCATGATGTACTCTTACTTGGGACTCCATTTGCAGAGGGTTTGGAAGTGGCAGCCCGTGCAGCTGTGTGCCTGCTAGATGGTGTTGGGCAATGGGAAGATATAGTAATTCCTCAGTCACTGTACCGGGTTCCTAGTCAATTCCAATTGCAATTCAATGTGTTGATTTGAGCTACACAGCTCTATTGGACTTTGGCCACGGCTGCTTGGGAGGCAAAGTCTCTCCCTTTGATGACGTGATGACAACCGAGATCAGCTGAGACATTTAAATAAAAATCCCCAGATTTAAACATGAGGGGGATGATGACAGAGCCAATCTTGGTGGTGCAGTCTTACCTGCAGAACTCACTCTCCCTGGTGGCCTGAAGGAATCCCAGTTTATTGACCTTCCAGGGCCAGGGAATAGGCCAACTCCATTCTCAGACATTTGCTGAGAGATACAAGGGAGTGGAGCTGTCTATTTGCAGGACATGGCTCTTTTTGCAGAGGTACGCCATTTTGTCCATGTCCCCAAAGCTTTATGGAAGGGAGCAATAGAAACAGATCTGAAAAACAAAGAGGTTTCCTCTTTCTCTCAGAATCTGCCTGCTTTTCTGCAAGAACCTGACCTTCCTTTAGCTGCTTGGAACTGATTCTTTGTACGCTCTGGCTGTCCTAGAAATGTTCTGGGGGATAGTAACACCACTGACAAGCAGCCAGCCTTTATTTTTGGTTTTAGGTTGAATACGGCAGAAATGCCTTGCTTCTGCAATGTGCACTGTCTACAATATTCATATGTCAGCTGGACAGGAAATCAAGCCTTGCACATCTCCCAGGGAATCTTGAAAAAACAAGCTAGAAGCTATAGGCACCAGTCCTGTTATTAGGAAAAACCTGATAATAGTCACACTTGCCCTGAAGCTTCCGTCTCATCCTTCAGCTTGGCTTTTTTCTCTCTGCCTCTATTCAGGCAACTTCTGCACAGAGCCTTTTGAATCATTCCCGCAGAGAGCATATGCAGTACATTAGGGCCTTTCAACAGGCTGCCCATACCCTGGGAGACAAGAAGCAACATGAACAGTGGCACAACTCTTTGGGTCAGACTTGTGGAAGTGATGGGCTTGCTTCTCACCTGGAGAGGACTAAAAATGTGGAGATATTCCTCCTGCCCTCCCACTCAGCAAACATATGCCTCCATTTGCCACGGTCTGACAGTTATTATAGGCTCCACAGCCTCCTACTAAGTAGCTCCCTGTCTTACTACTTGTTTCCTTCCAGGTTATGTTCAGCTAATTCCCCAGTGTCAGTTCAGAAAAGCACCCCACAGGCATACAAACCCACAGCCACTGGGGACCAGTTTTCAGACTGGAGTGCTTAAATTCAGGCACCTAAATACAGATCTGGCTAAACACCTAAGACTGGTATTTAGCCAGATCTGTATTTAGGTGCCTGAATTTAAGTCAGGCACCTTTAAAGTCAACATGTAGATGCTTAATTACTGAGTTAAGGGCCTAATTTTAGGCATCCAAAGTTGAATATTGCGATTCAGTCCCTGTGCTCTTAAAGCCACTTGATATATAAGAAAAACCAAACAAAAACTTTTCCCTGTTAAGCTAATCTCCTATCATTCCAGACATGTAACACCTCTTCCCCTACATCTTTTTAAATATAGATTCCTACTACTGAAGCTATTTATGGGGCCAAATTCAGTTTCTATTTCCACCCATGAAGCACCATGGACTAAAACCCTGACTGCTCTGACTGTATTCCATCCTCCATTCAAACTGGACCCTGGGATAAGAGGGCTGCCTAAAGGCAGCTATAGCTTACGCCACATGAAGCTGTCCCACAGGGACTGTTCTGCCCACTCCTGACCCTCCTTGCCTACACACCGGTTGGCAGAGTGGGCGACACTGAGCCAATGAGATCAGCTTCACATCACCCAAGGTAATTCCTGTACAGTGGGGAAATCCCTGGTTGACACTTTAGGAGAATTTTCTGGTAAAATAAAACCAATTTATTAAAACATCCATAGGATAAAGTAAGTTGAAGCGTAAGGAATGAAGATAGACCGGTGTTTGGTTTTGTTTTACTTTTTCTAAAAGTCTGAAACTTGATCTGGCAAGGTACAGGCTTTGTTCAAGACAGTTTCTTTCACCAAGCTTCCTTTTGCCCAGCCACGGCAGACTTCCATTCAGTCAGGACATTCCAGAGAAGTGCAAAGGGCTGGTTTCCCTTAGTGAAAGATCTTTGCCTAAGAAGGTTTATCACCCTAGATTCAGTTTCCAGAGACGCCAACCTCCAGGTTTCTCAGCTTGAGAAAGCTTTGTTCCCTTGTGTCCGTCTAGTGATGAGTGCCAAAGATGGTTTCTGTCTTTGCTTAGATATCCTAAACTTCAGTGACCTTGTTTCAAAAAGCAGAATGCTGCTTTTCCTTTCCTGTGGGCTTCCCATCCCACCATATGCAAACAGGGCTTTCATAGTTTTGATTACACCGTGCTTAATTTACATAGGAGACAAGTAAATAGCTTTGATGTTTCCTCCTTTCTGGGAGACCAGTTCCTCTTTCTGATTAGACTGTAAAGCATGATATTAATAAATGTTCGTAATTCCTTATATAGTATTAGCATACATTTTGTGCTATTATATTAATTGCAGTGTGTCAGAGGCTTTCATAAAACACATCTATACACATTTATAGAGCAATATTGTATACACCAAGTTGATTCAATAAAAACAAAACAGTAGTCATCACCAGGACCAGAGGGCATTCACCCAAGAGTTCTGAAGGAATCCAAATATGAAATTACAGAACTACTAACTGTGGCAAGTAATCTTCCATTTAAATCAGCCTCTGTACCAGATAACTGGAGGATAGCTAATGTGACACCAATTTTTTAAAAAGGCTCCAGAGGCGATCCTGGCAATTACAGGGCAGTAAGCCTAGCTGCAGTACCAGACAAACTGGTTAAAACTATCATAAAGAACAGAATTATCAGACACACAGATGTACACAATATGTTGGGGAAGAGTCAACATGGTTTTTGTAAAGAGAAATCCCGCCTCACCAATCTACTAGAGTTCTCTGAGGAAATCAACAAACATGTGGACAAGAGTAATTCAGTGGATATAGAGTACTTAGATTTTCAGAAAGCTTTTGACAAGCTCCCACACCAAAGGCTCTTCAGCAAAGTAAGCAGTCCTGGGATAAGAGTGAAGGTCCTCTCATGGATCAGTAACTCATTAGAAGACAGGAAACAAAGAGTAGGCATAAACGGTCAGTTTTCAGGAAGGAAAGAGGTGAATAGTGGTCTAGACCCCGAGGAACCACTGCTCTTCAACATATTCATAAATGATCTGGAAAAGGGGGAAACAGTGAGGTGGCAAAATCTGCAGATGATGCAAAATTACTCAAGATAGTTAACTCCAAAGCAGACTGTGAAGAGTTACAAAAGGCTCTCAAAAAACTGGATGAGTGGGCAACAAAGTAGCAGATGTAATTCAGTACAGATAAATGCAAAGTAATGCATATTGGAAAACAATCTCAACTATACCTACAAAATGATGGGGTCTAAATTAGCTGTTACCACTCAAGACAGATCTTGAAGACATGGTAGGTATTTCTCTGAAAACGTCTGCTCAGTGTGCAGCAGCCAGGGCTGGCTCTAGGACTTTTGCCACCCCAAGCAAAAAAAATTTTGCCCGCCCCCGCTTTTTTTCATGCTCCCCTGCCCCCGGCTCCACCCCAACTCCACCCCTTCCCAACCCCTTCCCCAAATCCCCAGCCCCGTCTCCTGCCCGGGGTGTGCCGGATTTACCCCCCCCCCCATCGCTTCCTGTGGCTCCCCGCCCCCTACAGCCCCCCGCCTTAGCTCACCTCTGCTCCGCCTGCTCCCCTGAACATGCTGCCGCTCCACTTCTCCCCCCTCCCTCCCAGGCGAGGGAGAGGCAGCATGTTCAGGGGAGCAGGCGGAGCGGAGGTGAGTGAGGGTCGGGGGAGCGCAGGAAGTAACGGGGCGGGGGGGTAGAGGAACCGCTCCCCACCCCAGCTCACCTCTGCTCCACCACCGCTGCCCCTCGGCTTCTCCCCCCTCCCTCCCAGGCTTGCCGCACAAAACAGCTGTTTTGCACACGGCAAGCCTGGAAGGAAGGAAGGGAGAAGCGGAGAGGCGGTGGCATGCTCAGGGGAGCTGGTGGAGCGGAGGTGAGCTGGGGCGGCGGGGGCACATTTCTAGGGGCAGCATGGCCGGCGCCAGAATGCCACCCCTAGAAATGTGCCACCCCAAGCACCTGCTTGTTTTGCTGGTGCCTAGAGCCAGCCCTAGCAGCAGCAGTCAAAAAAGCGAACAAAATATTAGGAACCATCAATAAAGGAATAGATAAGACAGAAAACATCATAATGCCAGTATATAAATCTATGGCATGCCCATTCCTTGAATACTGCATGCAGTTCTGTTCGCCCCATCTCTAAAAAAGATACTTTAGAAATGGAAAAAAGTATAGAGAAGGGCAACAAAAGTGATTCAGGAGTGATTCCTTCCATAGGAAGAGAGATTAAAAAGACTAGGACTTTTCAGCTTGGAAAAGAGATGACAGGGATATGATAGAAGTCTATAAAAATCAATAAGGAAACATCATTTACTCCTTTACACAAGACAAGAAACAGAGGCACCCAATGAAATTACTAGGCAGTGGAGAAGTACATCACACAATGCACAGTCAACCTGTGGAATCCTTTGCCAGGGGATGTCATGAAGGCCAAAACTATAATGGTGTTCAAAAGAGAATGTGATAAGTTCATGGAGGATAGGTCCACCAACAACTATTAGCCAATTCAGTGAGAGATGCAACCTCATGCTCTGGGTGTCCCTAGTCTCCGCCAGTAACTGGGAGTGGATGAATCACTTGATTACCGGTTCTGTTCATTCCCTCTGAAGCACCTGGCATTGGCCACTGTTGGAAGACAGGATACTAGGCTAAATGGACCATTGGTCTGAGTCATTATGGCCGTTCTTATGTAATTGCTTATCACTTGAGGTTTACACACATATTCCATCTTTATTGTCCAGCAGACATTTGCACTGTGTTCCTTGAAAAGCCAAGACCAGACCAAGCTTCTCTCTTCTGCTTGGGCAAAGGTGTTATGTTATCTCCTCCCGCAGTTAGTAGTTTGATAGCTTTGTTTACACAATATATAGAAGGACCTAACTCAGGGTTTATGCCATGATAAATACCCCATTTCATTATGCTCATAACACATGAAACCTGCAGGATCCATCTTACACACATTTGTACAAAAGAGGTTGATCACAAAACACTAACCCTCTACACCTCTTGATTGATTTATTCATCATAAACTGAGCTTCTATAGAAGGAAACTGACATCACACCCCATATTCTTCATAGAAATATTGCTATGATATGAATATGGCATAACTAAGATATATTTTATGGAAGAAGGGTCGTGTGAGGTATCATTGAAAAAAGTTATGATTTGCTGAATGTGATTATCCAATTTGTAGGCATGTATCATTTCTGTATCTGAGGTTAGGAATATTGCCTATGTAACAATTACAACTGTGTATGTATTTGGGGGAACGCCCACCAGCCATTAGGCAATCACCCTGAATGAGCCATTTAAGAAGGACAATAGAACTTTGAAGATACTAATCTCCCACCCTCCTGAGGAGCTTCCTGGGTTGTTCCTGTGACACTGCAGGGTCATCTGATGATGTCACCTGGTACAGAGTACCACCTTGGATACTGCTGATATTTTTCCACTGGAAACAAAGAGTTCCTGCCTTATGTAAATTCTATTTATGGCTGGGGATTAAATCAGTCAGCCTCTTCTCTATTGCCTAAGAAGGAGATTACTAAAAACACCTGAAGGGAAAGGCAGAGGTTGAGTCCAGGCTGAGACAGGGGTCCAGTCTCTAAAGAGAAATAACTGGAACTCTAAGCTACAGAAACTCTGCAACTTTTCTAAAACATTTACGTGGTAAAATTATATTTTGTAACCTGTTTCTTGAGTGTATTAAGCTTTGTTTGCATGTTTTGTTTTATTTGCTCAGTAATCTGCTTTGTTCTGTTTTCTATCCCTTATAATCACTTAAAATTTACCTTTTGTAGTTAAATATTTCTCTTTTATTTCAAAACCCACATTGTGCAATTCATATGAGGACGGGGGGAAGCTGTGCATCTCTCTCTCTCTCCACATTGAGGGAGAGAGTGAATTTTTATGAGCTTGCGCTGTGCAGATCTTTCTATATAGTACAAGACAATATTATTTTGAGTTTATACCCCAAAGGAGATGTGCATGTGAGTGCTGGACAGACCCAAGCTGACCCCCACCCCCACCCCGAGCTGATCTCAGTGTCTCTGTATCCATTTGAAGCTGTGTGTGTGTGTGTACTGGAGAAGGCTTGTGGGCCTAGCACAGCTAGGTCAGGGTGAGGAAACCCAGGCTGGTGGAATGGGTAGAATCAGTGGGAACCCAGCGCATCAGGTAGCATCCTGGATGGGGAGATCCAACCCATCACATAACTTTTTTTTTAAATGGAAACTTGGAAAATATTTTCCAGCTGCCTTGACCTTTAAAAAACAAAAAAAGGAGAAAGTGCTACAAAAGAGTGAGGCTGTGGTTGGATAAGGGGGGCTAGTTAGACAGGAGTTAACATGGTGAGCAACAGACAAGAGATATAAATAGCCAAACGTTTGAATAATGTCTCTTGCGAAGACTGAGGAGAGTGTTTCATATGCTCCTTCACCAGAAAGAGTCAGAATAGTTTTTTCTGACATTGTGTAAGAACATGCATCAGGGAAAAGAATGTCAGAAACATGAATTCAAATGTCAGAGGACTCAGACTCTCTGCAAATACCTGTTGGACTTGGGCAGGGACTCTGCCTAGCACAATGAGCTCGATCTTGGTTGGAGCCTCTAGAGTCTAGATGCTACCGTAAACATAATGCCTGAAAACTAGGGAGTTATCTATAGAACAGGCAGAACATGGGCAGCAGCAATAAGTGTTTCCCCACTGCTCACTGCAATTGGGCCACAACATCTTCTCCTCCAGGGACCAACTCTCAGCATTAGAGTAAGTTGGTTTCTCCATGCCCACTCAGTGCCTGACCTCTCTGCTGGCTGAGAAGGTGTCATGTGTTGCCAGCCGCTAGTCTATGAGCAGCTGTATTAGGACAATCAATTCATTTCTCTCAGGCTAATGAATTGTTATGGGATATTTATTGGGAATGGCTGAGCATGAAAAGCTTTGGATTTCATATATTTTGGACTCCTACCCAAACCATATCCAAATTAGCCAAACCCTGTATTTTTAAGCCCTTAATCTTGTTGGCCCTAGCTATCTGAAATCTGTTTATCCAAAGGCCCAGAGTAACAAAGCACTTAAGCACACACTTGAATTTAAACATGTGAGTAGTCACATTAAGCTCATGGATAGGCCACTGAAATCACAGTTAGGCACATGCTTAAATGCTTTGCTGACCAATGTATGTATTTATAGTTAAGCATGTGCTTAAATGTTTTGTTGTATCAAGGCCTTGTACTGCACTCATATCTGAGCATGTAACAAAATCTCAGAAATCTAAGATATTACAGCAAAACAGGAGACCAAACTCTGATCTCAACTACCTCTGTTTCATTATTTGGATTATGGTGGCATCTCGGCGTCCCAGTCACAGACTAGGACCCCATTCTACTGGCACTATACAAACAGAACAGAGACAGTCCCTGCCCCAAAGAGCTCTGTAAAGCTGGCGTGGCTTTGGTGAACTTACTCCAGATTTACCCAGGAGTGAACGAGATCAAACTCTAGCCTTTCATTTTTTCCCTTCTTGATAGCAAGTTTGATGGTTCCGTGAGCACCGTACTGACAGATACTTCACACCACACCTGACGTCAGCAGACATGACATTCACCTAATGTCTTCTCACTCTGCTTAAATCTTTTATTCACCTTAAAGGGGTTTTTTTAGACTGACCCAACTGGACCTATATTGATTCCCTTCCCATCTCCCTTTTATACTGGGCTCCCTCCTTATTTTTATCAGCTTGCATTCTAAGATGGTGGCATTTGATGCAGTTTGAACCATGCTGTATTTAATGGCAAGGAGTGTTATTATGGAAACTTCCCAACAGCCCTTGCAACCTCCCCCAGTTGAGTTTTCCCATTCACTCAATACCCCCATGATAGGAGTATCTCTATATACAAGCTTGTCTCTCCAACCGACTACTGCTCACACCATCTGCTCATTTCTTCTCACACTGAAATGGAGGTCTGTTATTCCCTCAGGTCTCCTGGTTGGGCCAGAATGAAAAGTCCTTGAGAAGGCTCATGAGAAATGTCTTCTACTCAAGCTGTACTTATTCTGTGGATAGAGAGAGGACTTAAGTCTCTGGGACCAGGTCTACATCCAGATTTCGTACCAGTATAGGTACTTTGGTTAAGGGTGTGATCTTTACCCAAATTGTTACAGTACAGCCCCTAATGGGGAGGCAGTTATACCAGTATCAAAGTGCTATATATCACTGTAGCTTATTCCCCTTCCCATATGGTAATAAGCTATAGTGACAAGCACATTTATATCTGGAACACTGTATTTCCACTAGGCATGGTTGTCCTGCTTTAACTAGAGCGATATATATGAAACCAGTACAACTTGTGTGTTTAGACAAGGCCACATGCTCTCATTCCATGAAGGCTAAATTCACACCTCTTTTTAAAGAAAGCCCACAATTCCCTCCTCCCCCACACACAAGTTTTCTACAGCAGTGCCTGCCCTTGGTAATATCTGAGCTTGGTGAAAATGTTTGCATATGTTTCCCAAATAAATAATGGTAACAAGACAGATGGAGGCCTTGTCTACACTACGGGGGGAGATCAATCTAAATTATGAAACTTCAGCTAAGTGAATAACATAGCTGAAGTCGATGTACTCAGATCTACTTACTGCTAAGTCCACACTACACGATGTCGGCGGAAGACGCTTTCCCGTAGACTCGCCTGGCACTTCTCATTCAGGTGGAGTACAGGAGTTGACGGGAGAGTGATCTGTGGTCGATTTAGTGGGTCTTCACTAGATACTCTAAATTGATCGCTGATGCATCGATTGCTGTGCATCAAAGCCCCGGTAAGTGTAGATAAGCCCTTAGTGTTTGCACATTACATTTCCAAACCTCTTGACTAATATATTAGTATTATTAATAACCAGAATATAAACATTACTAAACATGTATTCCAGTACTACCAAGTATATATTGAAATTATTCTGCTACACTCGATTTATTGCTACTTGCATCCTAGCAATGAGCTATATAACAGGTCATTGCTGTAAGTAACTCACACTTACTGTACAGTATTTCTTGCAGAGATTTAGCTCTAATCTGAGTTAATTCCCTGTTTTACTTTTCACAGAGTCCCCATGCACAGTACTTCTGTCTATTCCTTTTATTCCAACCACCAGATATACATCTCTCAGATCAGTTCACTGCAGACTCAAACAGTGAGGAATTCAACCGTCTAGGTCCTCTGGCAGTTTGAAGTGCTGTCAGAGCACTGGGAAAGCCATGGCTAGATCTGAATTTAGTAAGGGATTTGATATCAAGCTTGAATGAAATAAATCAAATGGAAAAAACAATGGAATCAAATGCACAAGGCAAAGATCACAGGGGGTTAATTGGCAGCCTTTTTGTTTGATCATTGTCCAAGCATCATTGAAAGTAAAACCAAATATTTGCTCCCTGAAAAAGGGGCAACTGGCCAGCTTAGACATTAAGAAAATAATTCATGATTTAAAAAAAATACATAAGAATGTTTACAACTTTCCATGCAAAAAGCCTTCCTAGAGGCCTTGAAATAAAGTGAGTTTGAGAGATTTTGCAGGAGCAACTTAATAGATCATTTGGATCCAGTAAAGGTTTTGTTCTATTTAAATTTGTCTTTAAAGCTTCAGAGGGATTGACTGCCTTTTCATTGGGTTTCTTTTCTCACCTTATAAATGGCTTTTACTGTTCCTCAGTAGAACAGTCAGTAAAGCACATGGCTAATTATGCACTCAGTACGGGTTTCTGGGAAGAAATAGTTTATTGTGTAGTGTCAGCAACATTTCTATGCATCATTCAGATTTGTGCAATGTACATTATTTTAAGTGATTCTCACACCACTTATTTATGTCCCCCCTTTTTATTCTTGATAGACAGTTTAGTCATTTTATAATGTAATGTAAGTCATCACACTAAACATTTAGGATAGTAGGATAGGATCTAAATTACTGCTGCACATACAATCATATCTAATCCAATTAACTGAAATGCAATGAAGCAGTATATGAGAGGTGTATCAGGCAACCGGCTTTGCTTTTTGAAATCTCTCTGAGAAGAAGCACCTAAACAAGTTTGTCAGGCTAAATATAGGCAGATCAACACTCTTCTGCTTTTAATTTTAGATCCACATATGCTTTGCTTGCAGTGACACTCCTGCAAGATTAGGCACTTCTTTTGTGGAAGTGCTTTTTGATTTTTACTTCCTTCCCCTCTTCCTATTACAACATGTGTACCTATAACTGCTTGCTTGTGTCAGTTATAGTTTTCTTACCTACAGTGATGTCATTAATCAATGCAGTGGCAGCATACACCCGACACAGAGGACTTGTTAGCTTACAATTAAGGTCACTCTCTTCCAATCATTAAAAAGCAGGGAAATTGCCAGTGATGCCGAAATTTATGTCCCCATGTACCTTAATTCACATCTTACTATGCAAACATTTAAAGAAAATGCCCAAAGGTCCCTACAATTCATAACAAATTCCCTTTCCATTCCAAAGTGTAACCCAGCACGCAGTACCTATCCAGTCCTCAGAATCATATTGCAAAGCAAATGTACACTGCAAAGCTTTTCTGATCTTGGTCCCTTTTCCAACATGCAAGCCTCCGCTTCAGCCATTTCTCCCCTCCTCCCACCAAACCCATTTTGTTATTTTTATAGACAAGGGTGCTTCTGAATGCCCTTCTCATGGAAAAACCCAAGCGAGTGTATCCCACCTACTGCTGACACCGCAGTGCAGATAAGGTCAGGGAGGTCAAAGCGGGGGCAGAGCCTGACCCAGGTGAGCAGCAGGAATCTGCTGAAGAGTGAGAAAGCTCATAGGGATTCCAGAAGGTGCTTCATTTGTGATCCCAGTTTGGGCACATTCCTCATTTCCCAAGTGTTGCTGGTCCCTTCTTACCCCACCCTCACCCCAAGACCTTGCTGGACCCCCTGCTCAACTGCCAAGCTGTGAAGGGTGGGGGAGAGAAGAGAAGAAACATCCTCTCCCTACAAACAAGGGAAGGAGGAAGGACAAACCAGTCCCAAGAGCTACAGGCCTAGGTCAGTATGTATGATGAGAGGCCCCTGGTACAGGGAGGATATGGTGTTGCTGCGTAAGGAGTTGTTTGTCTCAGCTGCCTGTTTGAATGTTAACACCTCAGCTCTCCATTGTACCTCAGAAACATGACCATTGTGTTAATGGTAACGGTGCTAAGCTGTGGCTACCGTGCTTGGTGTTAAGGGGCGGGTCTCAGGTCATGTTAACTTACTTCACTTTTAAAAGCTTCATTTTTCCAAGTCTAGGCAGAGCCTGAGAAGGGGGGAGGGCCTGGCATCTGTCCCTGCCCCTAAGAGGTAAGGTGGTGTAGAGTCAGAGGTGACTCTACTTCAACTATGGAAGCCAAAAAAAATGAGATTTAATCAACACCATTTTTAAAAGTGAATGATTTGTAATTGTTTTCTCATGAAAACTTAGTTATGGATTTATCCCCAATGTGTCAAGGGAAATTCAATTATCCTCTGAACAGTAATTTTGTTACATTTCTAGACTAAAGTCACTGAAGTGTGAAATAGAGGAATTTTAATCCTGCTTTTAGTGAAAGGCTCAATTCAGCCTCAGCTATGAAGTCACCAGCAATGTGTCAATACTAGCTCGTCTCTTCTGCAGGGCTGCTTATTCCAAAGGAAAAATTCAGTCAATACCCTGAGAATTCAAAAGGTAATGTTTTTCAACGATCTTTTGCATGTTGGTTTGTTTAGAGATGTGGTATAGGCAACAGAACTAAATTCCTTATCTAGATATTGGTAAAATAGTTCTGATAAGAATAGAATGATAAACCCTTATTGTCCCTCCTCACCCTAAAAATAAACAAAGTCACCCAAACTTTTGGGGAGTTTGGAAATTGTTTAACTTGGGGTGGTAGGTCATTTAAAAATGCCATGCCCCTTTGCACTTCCAAGTTCCAGACAGACTCAAAGATCCCTAAACAGGGCCAAGGAGGCTGTTCTTAATGTAGATTCAGACAATTTGTCATGCTTGGATAAGGAGCTGAGCGTTTGGATGCTTGACTGAACCGAAGCTCCAAGCCCTTTGAAGTTTTCTCATCACTAAATTATTTTAGTGTCTATGTTAATTGCCCACACAATGCATGCAAGTGATGGTATACCAAGTCAGCCTGGCTGTTCTGCATACAGCTATCGGGGCACATGTACTGGAGCCTTCTTATTACCATTCTCATCAGTCCAGAAATGAAACAAGTGCGGTAACTTATTTTTAAACACTGTCTGTTATGGGTGTAAGTCAAATCAGATAGCTCCCAACAAGAGAGACAGTGGACTCAGACAACATCATGACAGAAATCCACAGGCACCATTTCTTCTTGTTAATTACTAGCTTCAAAAGATACTCAGTGACATTATTACAAGCATAGAGGGGAGGCACAATACCTTCAGACAAGCGCTCTCCGCAGGAACCAATTTGCAAAATTTATACAAACTGGAGACAAAAACTAACACCTCTAAAACAAAAGTCTACTAAAACAAAGACAGTAACACTCTTCCTTCCATCCAAAGAAAATAAATGTATTAACAATGAATCATGCCAAAAGTTGTTCAAACTAAGAAACTAAGTCCAGCTGCTAATTATAAGCTAACCTAATGTGCAACATTTCTAGAATTATAGTTATAGAATCATGTAACCTTAAATGCCCCACTTTAAATGAGAAGCCAGCTTCGGGGTCTGCAAATAATTTTACAATCAAAATGGGGTTCCTTGGGTTGCTAAAGTTTGAGAACTGCTGAACTAGACCATCCCTGACAGGCGTTTGTCCAACCTGTTCTTAAAACCTCCAATGATGGAGATTCCACAACCTCTCTAGGGAATTTGTTCCAGTGCTTAACCAACCTGACAGTTAGGAAGCTTTTCCCAATGTCCAATCTAAACTTCCCTTGCTGCAATTTAAGCCCATTGCTTCTTGTCCTATCCCCAGAGGTTAATTAACCACCCTACTCCTTGTAACAACCTTTTATGTATTTTTAAACAGTTATGTTCTCTCCTCAGGCTTCCCTTCTCCAGACTAAGCAAATCCATCCCCCCCGCCAAATCTTTCCTCATAGATCATGTTTCCTACAACTTTCATCATTTTTCTTGCTGTCCTCTGGACTTTCCCCAGTGTGTCGACATCTTGCCTGAACTGTGGCACCCAGAACTGGACACAGTACTCCAGCTGAGGCCTAGTCAGTATGGAGTAGAGTGGAAGAATTACTTCTCGTGTCTTGCTTACAACACTCCTGCTAATACATCCCAGAATCATTGCTCTTTTTGCAACAGCGTTACACTGTGGACATATTTAGCTTGTGATCCACTATGACCCCCAGATCCCTTTCTCCAGTACTCCTTCCTAGGCAGTCATTTCCCATTTTGCATGCGTGCAACTGATTGTTCCTTCCTAAGTGGAGTACTCTGCATTTGCCCTTATTGAATTTCATACTATTTACTTCAGACCATTTCTCCAGTTTGTCCAGATCATTTTGAATTTTAATCCTATCCTCCAAAGCACTTGCAAGCCCTCCCAGCTTGGTTTTGTCCACAAATTTAAGTGTACTCTCTATGCCATTATCTAAATCATTGATGAAGATATTAAACTGGACACCAGAACCAATCCCTGTTGGACCCTACTCGATATGCCCTTCCAGCTTGACTGTGAACCATGGATAATTACTCTCTGGGAATGGTTTTCCAACCAGTTATGCACCCACCTTATATAGTAGCTCCATCTAGGCTATATTTCCCCAATTTGTTTTAGAGAAGGTTATGCAAGACAGTATCAAAAACCTTACTCAAGTCAAGATATACCTCATCTACCACTTCCCCCCATCCAGAATGCTTGTTACCCTGTCAAAGAATGTACACATCACTTAAATATTCAGAATCCTACATACATTACACATCCTGATCAATGATGGTAAAACTATATACTAAGCAATATGCATTTGTAACCCACTGGGTGGTTTGTCCTATGTGTCTGTGTCCGTGTCCGATCCACAGAGGATATGGGTCTGTTACAGCTTTGGGCACAAGACCCCATCTGTGTGACTCAAGCTGTAAAGGCTTCTGCTTCCAACCCTGGAAGTCTCTAGTTCAGTGCCTCGTATCAGCCGTATAAATTGAGATTTGAACTGCTGTGGGCCTCAGCTGCTTAGGGGGAACATTTTCTGTCCAACAGTCTTTCGTAAACTATCGACCACTACATTATATGCCTTTGTCTGTAGCTGACCACAGGGTAGGTGAGCACAACGGCGTGTGACTCTTCAGCTCAAGCGGTAGAGATGCTTCCTTTTAGCTCTGGAAGCCCCTGGTTCAATCCCCAGTGTTGGCAGCTCTTACACCACTTTCAGCCAATACAAATACACAGCCATATCCCATCAGGCATGGAGCACCTGCTTGTCAGCCACACATCTCACTGGATCAAGTCTTCAGGTCCTTCTACAGTCAATAGGAGTTTGTCTGAGTAATGAAAGGAGTGAAAAATGTAAGAAAGAAGTCATGATTTGGCCTATTTTCTTCAAGAGGCGCTGCAGATATTTGGCACTTCTCAGGTTTTAGCCCGCTATGAATAAAGATCTTAAAACTGCTTACACAAGATGATTCAAAAGACTAACGGAGGGAGGAGCCCAAGACCCACTGATTTTCACTGAAGGTCAATGGGACTTGGGTGCCTAAATCCTTAAGACATACTTGAAATCTCCTCCAGAATCCACAGCAGGAGTATAAAGCTATCCTACCTGCCTGTCCTAGGAGACCAGAGCTCCATGACAGTGGGGACCACTGCTGAGAATTTACAAAACCTTCCCACGCTCCTGTGTTACTTAGCATTCAGTATCTGATCCAACCACCCCTGAAGTCAATGGAAAGTCTCTGGGTGCCTTCAGTTCTCATTGCATCCGATCCACTAAGACTGAATTTCTGTAGCCTGTTGAAAGGAAGTCTGGTCAAGCAATAGTAAATATACCAGGAGCATATCAGAGATCCCATTGTTCTGTAGGCAGCCCTCTGTTTCATTGCTGCAAACAATGTTTATTGGTGCTTCTCCTTGGGTTTGGCTTTATTGGTAATTCCTACAGTAATCACAGGACTACGTCAGACTCTGCTTTCTCTCCTGGTTCTTCCTAGGGTTCCATGCAGGATCTCCCTGTCTCTGCCCCTCCACTTGCCTCCGTTGAAAGGGAAATGCTCATCTCTCTCATACCCTTGTGCTGGGTAACAAGCCACACATGCCAGCACAATTAACTTAGCAGCTTTAAGCAGAGTTCTTCCTTGTGCTAACAGCAGGTGGGTCAGAGATGGTCCTAAGAGGTCCTCAGCCTTGATCTGAAGGATCACCCACAAGAAATGGTTCATTTACTGTGTCCAGCTGATCTTAGACCTCTGGTTGATAGTTTCAGCAGAGAGGTCAAGGTGGCAGTGGTTTTATGATGCAACTCCGAGGAAGTGGTCCAAGACCACCATCTTATTTCAAATAGAGTAAGCCACCAAACAGTCATCAGGCAGCAGTAATCCTATTTGGTTACCACTGGCGTAATTGGGCCAGATCGAACCAATACCCTAAAGTCACCAAAGCTCATTCAGAATTCCCATCTCCCCCAGTTGTCTAGTCCTCCCCTCCATTCTGTTTTGATATGCGCTACTTGGCAAATGCCAAATGCAGCGGAGTGGTGCTCTCACAATTTAATCCTAAAAGGCTTCCAAGAGACCTACAGATTAGCCTCCGAGAATAGGAGGGCACACAATATGCATCCCACAAACACAGGCAAAATAAGGTTCTGGTTATTCTAATGTCAGACAGATCTTACCATGATTGGTCATCCTCAGTTCTACATTGTAATTTATGAAGCTACCTTCTCCCACATCCATCATCATAATATGCAAGTACCTACCAGAGTTACTGATTGAATTTCAGGGGGATAGCCCCATATTTAGATATATCCTAAAGGAACATTATTTCATTCCTAGGTGAAGGTTTTACTTATACCTTTTGTCTTGCATTGGCTTTGGGTGTTAACACTACAATGCTGCTTAATTCTTCTGCCAACTATAATATGCTTCTTCTTGGCAGCAATCAAAGCGGGTGCTAATTTGACATGTTTACACTTGTTTCAGCGCCTGTACAGTATTTATATCACCCAAAGTCTAAGTCACAGTGTGGTTCCAGTTTCTCTCGTCCTTCGTTATGCATACACCTTTCACGAGCAACACACTAACAAATCAAAACCATAGATATGCTGGAAGGCATACTTGGGCACGTTGGGTAGAAGACACTTGTGTTCAGTTTCCTCAAAGGTTTGCACAACAGATTAGTACCTTCCATTCAACTCTGAAAAGGAATCAAAGTATTTTTAACCTACTCCTAGCTCTCCACAATTCAGCTCATTGGCTGGGATGTGGGTTTTGGTTTGCGCAATGGTTGCTGACTCCTAGATACATCTGTTTGATTTCCCTCCCTCCCCACCACACACAAAATGTGTGTGGGTGTGTAAGCAGTTCCACTGGCTGCCACGGCACCCCCTGCTGTCAGAATGTGGCATTGCAGAGATATTTGTCTGTAGAGCCCTTGTCGACCATTTTTTGCCCCACGGTGGCCTGTCTCTGTCTACATCTTCCATGGCTCAGCCCTCTGTCCAGGTCACCTTTTAAGTTCAGTCTCTTCCTGAGGTACCAGAAGTCCAGACAGACAGACAGACAGACAGACAGACAGTCTTTCTGACCTCCAAATTTCTCTGCTCTACACTCCTGCTCCCAAGCCCTGCAGAGATTTTCTATGCTCCGCTGGCTGAACATTGCCTCCCAAGGCTTCTCCCCAGCAGGTGTCCAGTACCTCCTCTCCCCAAGGACTCTGGCTATTTCTCCCAGGGACCTCCCTGCTTCTTGCTGGCCCTCCCACAGGAACCTAGCCTACTTCATGTGGGCCCTTTTCAGCCTGCTTTCACGCAGTCCTTCCCAGAGAGGGCTGTTCCCTTGCTCCTTTCTCCTGGGTCACCTTGCTCTGATGGAGGCCTAGATGCTCATAAAGTATTTAGGCTCCAAACTTCAGTTGATTTCACTGGACATTAGGAGCCTAAATACTTCTGAGGATCTGGGCCCAAGTTTTCTTCCCTCTCCATGTAGTCCATCCTGGCCCTTCCACAGCTGGGATCAATAGCTGCGATTAAGTCACCAGAGCCAGATCAGCTGGGGAATAATTTCTACCTCACAGGAAAGGGTGAGTTCACTCTCTTGAAAGGGCCAGCCAACCTGTGACAGGGTGCAGTGCAACATATTGCCTGTATGGATGACTCTAGGGCAGCAGTTCTCAAACTGGGGTCCACGAGGGTACTCCAGTGGGTCAGCAAGCCATGTCCAGATCCAGGAGATCTGTGAGTCATGTCCGGGGCCACTGGCCCTGCTGATCAACCTCTCCCCATCCCTCCCAGTGCCTCCTACACACCACGGACCAGCTGTTCAGCGGCATGCTGGAGGCACTGGGAGGGCGGGGGAGAAGTGGGAATGGGGCACACTCATAGGAGCAGGCAGAAAGAGGTGGGGAAGTGGTGGGGTGGGGGCAGGGCCTGTGGCTGAGCAGGGGTTGAGCACTCCCAGGGAAAATTAGAAGCTGGCTTGAGGGTCCACAAAAATTTTTACATCAAAATGGGGGTCCTCAGGTTGCTAACATTTGAGAACCGCTGCTCTACAGTACAGTGATTATTCATTGTGCAGGATAGAGAGTAGGTACAAACTCACCTTCTTTTATGAGACAATGGCAAAGGCTATATTCCTTTGTTAGTTATATTTGCATTAGGGTAGCACCTGGAAACCCATGCCCAAGCCCAGGGCCATCCCTAGGGGGGTGCGGGGCCTGGGGAGGAAGTGACAAATTCATCACTTCTGGGACTGACCCATCACTTCCATGACCAACCACGCTGGCCAATCGCGCCAGCATCTGGGGCCTCCCAAAGTGCCAGGCCCAGAGTTGCCACCCTGATTCACCATATACTAGGGACAGCTCTGCCCAAGCCCCACTGTGCTCGGCATCATACACGCACCTAGTAAGAAACAGTCCCTGCCCCAAAGGGCTTACAGCCTAAGGGGCAGGTTGTGGGCCCATTGCTCACGTTAATTGAGGAATTAGACCCAACGAAGCCAGAGTGAGTCTCATCACATGAAGAACCACAACCAAGGTGAAGGCAGGCATTCATAACCTGGTCCTGAACAGCCAACAGCCAGAAGAGGAAACTGGTGAAGTGACTGCCCAGCATCACAGCCCAGCCCAGCAGCAGAGCTAGGAGTAAGTCCCAGTCCAGGGCCCTACTGCCTCTCTGGTTTGTACCAATAAGCCTGTACTGCCAACTGCAATCACAAGCGCCTCTGTATGCTCGGAGAAAGGTCTGATCTGGTCAATAAATCTAGTGGTGGATATGCCCCAGTCATATGAGAGTGAGAGATTCTGATGATTTTCAAATCATTCTTAATTCCTTGTATTATAGTAGCACCTAAAGGTGCCAAACAAAACTCAGGGCTTCCTTGTGTTAAGTGCTGTCCAGACACTCTGTAAAAGACAGTGCCGGACACAGAGAGCTTAGAGGCTGAAATGACAGAACTGACATAGGGTGGGAGGGGAAGGGAGCACAGAGAGGTGACGTGACTTCCCTAAGGTCACACAGCAAGTCAGTGGAAGAGCCAGAGCCAGAAAGGGAACTCAGGTCTACACCACACTGCTTCTCAGCAGGAGGAAATCTTCACAGGCCTGTTCATTTTGTCTGCTTCATTATGCCACAACAGTTCCACGCCATGTGCGGTGCCACGTAGAGAGAAGTGCCTTAGACCAACTCGACTCCTGTGCAGCGTAGCCCGGAATATACATCCGATCGGCTTCCTCAGCAGTGACTGCTGGGCTGTGGCGTGGTTAGGAGAACGGTTTACACTGCCGGGGCTATTACAGCAGCGATCTTCAGCCACACTGGCACTGCAGCAGTGAGGACCAGCATGGTAGAGGGCATCCCATCGGTTAACCATGCTTGATGTCAGTCTAAAAGAGAGTGGTTGTAATCCCAGGCATTGTGTGAAAAGCACGTGTGTGTGTGTGTGTAGGCACAGGCATAACAAGAGGGACCACATGAGGGTGAGCATGCCATGTTGCTTTAGGATCAAGCCTCTGCATCTAGCCAGTAGACCACATTGCTTCTTCTGCAGTGGTCCAGCCCACCTTCTCAATTGCAAGGATGCGCTGATACCATATCAGCTGCATCACCCCCAAGTGATCAGCTTCCCAACATTGTCTATTTACCACCCGATACAAGAACACTCTGGAGCCTCCCCTTTCCTGTTCTCTTCCAATTGCCTTTCATCTCTGTCTTCATCTGTACATCAGTGTATATCAGTTCAGTCTGTCAGCTTTCTTTCCTTCCCCTTTAGGGAGGACAGAGGCTCAAGAGCAGCCTCATTACACACCTGGGGTCCCACTGGGCAATGCTCTTTTAACACAGTTAAAATATTGTGTCTGAAAAGAAGTGGCGGGGCGGGAAATGACCAGCTTGGAGCACTCCTGCCAAACTGAGCAGGATGCAAAGATGCTGCATTTATGTGGCCTGGGAGATTTCACACGGAGATGTTCTTTCCTTCCTTCACACCCTACCGTCCCAGGGAAAAAAAAACAGCTATCAGAGGATGCTCTTGTACGTTTTGCAGTGTCTTGACAGCTGGTTGATATCTTGATTTTGAACTCAAAGACTGTACTGAGCAGGATCTGAAGGTTTATATCATCATGAGCACATTTATTTTGAAGAAACATGTGCAAATATACTGCAACCCTTGGACTAACACAGATTGTCCATGAGCACTGCATTCATGTGTCTTGCTCTTACCCACCCGTCTAACACCTTTCCTTTGCTTCTCTCTTCTGTTAGGTCTTCTTTTGCTGTGCTCAGATCATCCTCTTCCCTCCTGTGCCCACACTGGCATTGAAAGGGTCAAGGGGAGCGGGAGACCTCAATTAGGGTACCTGGTGGCCACTACAGAGTGTGTGTCAGGCCCAGTGACGGATGAATCCCAGCTGAGGGAGGAGCTGGGTGGTGCTAGAAAGAGGAAGCCCAGCATTGATGGGGTTGCAAGGAGAGTCTTGCAGTCCCTTTTTGGTGTAAGAGCTGTCTGCAGGGACAGGGAAGGAAATCATCACAGCAAAGAGGAAGCCCATGGAAAAGTAGGTCTTGGGATCCTCCCCTGAGTTCAGAACTCTGACTTGGAAAAAGTCACTGGGGTGGAGGCTTTGGTGCTGAGCCTGGATCTGACCTTCCAAGAAAGAAGTCCAGGGAGGCATTCAGTTGAGCAATGGAGCACAGGGGAAACTTACAAGAGATGAAAGTTTCTGCCTGAGGAGGGCAGAAGTAGTTTACATTTACATTTTCAGCTGGGATTTGGCTGACATTGAGTGCTTTTGAAAGTATCACCCAAGGTCACAGCAGGTTCAGTACCACCCAAGGTCACAGGTGGTAGACCAGGAATAGACGGTCCTCCAGAGTCTTAGTCAAGGGCCCAATCCATTAGACCACACTCCTTCATTTGCGGGGGAGCCTCAAGAGATTGGACTGAATCAAATCTTTCAGATGAGCATCTAAATGTTCAAGGGACAGAGCTGCAGTGGGTGTAAGTCAGCACTGCTCTGCTGAAGTCACTGGGGCTATGCTGATTTACACCATTGAGGATTTGGCCTCAGCTGTTTAGCCACAACTTTTCTAAGCTGTTCAGCCCTCACATCTGCAAACCCGGGGAGGAAGCTGCATGAGAACAGGATCTCTCCGGAGATAGCTGGCACTTCTGCATCTGGTCATGGAGAGAATGGAGGTGAACAATGGCACCTAAGATACTTCAATTCACCAAAAATACTTCTTTCAACCTTTGATTAGGGTTGTCAACTTCCTAATTGCACAAAACCGAACACCCCTGCCCCGTTCCCTGCCCCACCCCTTCCCTGAGGCCACGCCCTTTCTCCAAGGCCCCACCCCCACTCACTCCATCCCCCCTCCCTCCATCACTCACTGTCCCCCATCCTCACTTACTTTCACTGGGCTGGGGCAGGGGTGCAGGAGGGGGGTGAGGGCTCCTGCTGGGGGTGTGGGGTCTGGCATGGGGCCGGGGCTGAGATGTTTGGGGTGCAGGAGGGGGCTCTGGGTTAGGGGTGCAGGCTCCAGGTGGGGACAGAAATGAGGGGTTCAGGGAGCAGGAGAGGGCTCTGGGCTGGGGCAGCACGTTGGTGTGGGGGTGAGGGCTCCAACTGGGGATGTGGGCTCTGGGGTGGGGCAGGGAATGCGGGGCTTCGGGTGTGGGCTCCGGGAGGGAGTTTGGGTGTGGGAGGGGACTCTGGGCTGGGGAAGGGGGTTGGGGTGCAGGAGAGGGTGCGGGGTCTCGGCGGTGCTTATCACGGCTCACAGGAAGTGGCTGACAGGTCCCTGCGGCCCCTAGGTGCATGGTCGGCCAGTGAGGCTCCCCACGCTGCCCTCGCATCTGCAGGTGCCACCCCCACAGCTCCCATTGGTCGTGGTTCTGCTTTCTGCAGACATTTAAATTGAATTACCAGTGTCACTGCTGTGGTAAGACTCCTCCTGCTGGGCATTGACCAGGCTGCTGTGTCTGGGTCCCACATTAGGGCCCCTGTGCTTTCAAGCTACATTTCAGACTGAGTCTCTCTTTGGCACACTTCTAGGCCCCCAGGACTAGGGCACACATACACTCTCTCTCTCACACACTTCTTTAATCAGACGCTTTCCCAGAGAGCCAGACTTGTGGGCACTCAATTAGAGCGTTTGCTTCTCCAGAGACATGTGAGACTTGGAGCACACAAGCAGAGTCTGCAAAAGGTTCCAGAACCAAACCCTTTTTGCTTTAGATGGCAGAAGAAATGCACAGATCTTGGCAAAATAGTGAAACAAATACTCTTTACTGCCTCAGTTTCCTCACCACTCAAGCAGCATATGGTATTAGAATCATATCAGGGTTGGAAGGGACCTCAGGAGGTCATCTAGTCCAACCCCCTGCTCAAAGCAGGACCAATCCCCAACTAAATCATCCCAGCCAGGGCTTTGTCAAGCCTGACCTTAAAAACCTCAAAGGAAGGAGATTCCACCACCTCCCTAGGTAACGCATTCCAGTGTTTCACCACCCTCCTAGTGAAAAAGTTTTTCCTAAATCCAACCTAAACCTCCCACACATTACTCCTTGTTCTATCATCTGGCACCACTGAGAACAGACTAGATCCATCCTCTTTGGAACCCCCTTTCAGGTAGTTGAAAGCAGCTATCAAATCCCCCCTCATTCTTCTCTTCCACAGACTAAACAATCCCAGTTCCCTCAGCCTCTCCTCATAAGTCATGTGTTCCAGTCCCCTAATCATTTTTGTTGCCCTCCGCTGAATGCTTTCCAATTTTTCCACATCCTTCTTGTCGTGTGGGGCCCAAACTGGACACAGTACTCCAGATGAGGCCTCACCAATGTCAAATAGAGGGGAACGATCATGTCCCTCAATCTGCTGGCAATGCCCCTACTTATACCACCCAAAATGCCATTGGCCTTCTTGGCAACAAGGGCACACTGTTGACTCATATCCAGCTTCTCTTCCACTGTAACCCCTAGGTCCTTTTCTGCAGAACTGCTGCCTACCCATTCGATCCATAGTCTGTCACGGTGCATGGGATTCTTCCATCCTAAGTGCAGGACTCTGCACTTGTCCTTGTTGAACCTCATCAGATTTCTTTTGGCCCAATCCTCTAATTTGTCTAGGTCCCTATGTATCCTATCCCTCCAGCGTATCTTCCACTCCTCCCAGTTCAGTGTCATCTGCAAAAACTTGCTGAGGCTCCAGTCTACGCCATCCTCCAGATCATTAATGATGATATTGAACAAAACCGGCCCCAGGACTGACCCTTGGGGCACTCCGCTTGATACCGGCTGCCAACTAGACATGGAGCCATGGATCAATACCCGTTGAGCCCAATGATCTAGCCAGCTTTCCATCCACCTTATAGTCCATTCATCCAGCCCATACTTCTTTAACTTGCTGGCAAGAATACTGTGGGAGACAGTATCAAAAGCTTTGCTAAAGTCAAGGAATAACATGTCCACTGCTTTCCCCTCATCCACAGAGCCAGTTATCTCATCATACAAGGCAATTAGATTAGTCAGGCATGACTTGCCCTTGGTGAATCCATGCTGACTGTTCCTGATCACTTTCCTCTCCTCTAAGTGCTTCAGAATTGATTCCTTGAGGACCTGCTCCATGATTTTTCCAGGAACTGAGGTGAGGCTGACTGGCCTGGAGTTCCCCGGACCCTCCTTCTTCCCTTTTTTAAAAAATGTGCACTACATAAGCCTTTTTCCAGTCGTCCGGGACCTCCCCCGATCACCATGAGTTTTCAAAGATAACGGTCAACGGCTCTGCAATCACATCCACCAACTCCTTTAGCACTCTCGGATGCAGCACATTCGGCCCCATGGACTTGTGCTCGTTCAGCTTTTCTAAATAGTCCCGAACCACTTCTTTCTCCACAGAGGGCTGGTCACCTCCTCCCCATGCTGTGCTGCCCAGTGCAGTAGTCTGGGAGCTGACCTTGTTCATGAAGACAGAGGCAAAAAAAGCATTGAGTACATTAGCTTTTTCCACATCCTCTCTCACTAGGTTGCCTCCCTCATTCAGTAAGGGACTTTCCTTGACTTTCTTCTTGTTGCTAACATAGCTGAACAAACCCTTCTTGTTACTCTTAACATCTCTTGCTAGCTGCAACTCCAAGTGTTATTTGGCCTTCCTGATTTCATTCCTGCATGCCTGAGCAATATTTTTATACTCCTCCCTGGTCATTTGTCCAATCTTCCACTTCTTGTAAGCTTCTTTTTTGTGTTTAAGTTTAAGGTCCTCTAGGTGGTCCAGGATACTTCCTCTCTCCTGCTCACGGCTTCTCCTCCAGAACATAGACTCTCTTTTCACGCTTTCTAGTAGCTGTGATGAGACCATTTCTTTTGTTGCCCTCAGTCCCCTTTCTCATGTGACTTCCAGTCTCATCAGGTGATCAGAGATCCCTCCAACTGATGATGCATTGCTCAGTTACCACTCCCTGGGGTTCAGCCTTGAAGAGCTGATTTACCTTGGGAAGTAGTCATTTCCTCATCCAAAGGTGCTCCACTTAAGTGGGTGACTGAAGTTTTAGGACCCTCCTGTGATAACTGTGCCAGGTGCAATAATCATCCCGTGGGTCTTAGCTCAACAGGGAGGCAAAAAAAAAGAAAGCAAACAAGCCCTATATTAAAAATGGAGTCTGCCATCTGACAGATATATACAGAGTCCCCCGTATCAAACAAAACCATTCATAAGCTGCACAGAGATCCCCCCCAACTCAAAATTGTTACAACCAGCATAAAGGCTTGTGGAAAGTGAATTGAGTTTGCATGTACAAATATCCCCCCTGGAAGTGTCAGTGTGTTCACCCAACCAGGAAACAGAAAAAATAATGTTATGCCATGGTGCACAATATTAACCGGTGATCCAGTGTGCAAGGCACTGAACTAGAACTCCACTCCCTCAAGTTCTCTTCCTGGAAGCTTGATATGCGCTCTGGGGCAAGTTGTGTCCCCTCTCTGTGCCCCTTCCTACCCTTTGTCTGTCTTGTCTATTTAGATTTCAAGTCAGGGCAGGGATAGTCTTACTGTTTGTGTGTACAGCACCGAGCATAATGGGGCCAACCTCAGCTGTGGCCTTGTCAGCATTTCTTCTGTGCTGAAATACAGAAGAAATAAAGGTAGTGTGAATTTGGGTTTAAAAAACCCAGCCTCTGGCCATCATAGCCCATTAATGTGAAGGGTTAGCTCAGAATGAAGTCACAGTCCAAGATACACAGATGCGAAGTGGTCTCATTGCACCAACTGATCTCTGCCCAATGTTTGGCAACGAATTGTGAAGTCTCTCTCCCTTCACATAATTGAGTACAAGAAAGGCATCTTTATCTGGTCCTTTGTAAAGTGAAGATAGTCCTCTGCCCTCTCCAGTTTCATTTTAATCATTTACACTCATGGCTGCCGAATTCAAAAGGCCGCATTAGCCTCAACTGAGTAAGTTTTATCATCACTTAGCCTCATCTGGTCATTCAGCAGATGCAGGTTTCCTTCAGAGCAACAGAGCTTTGCAAGTTTTTGTAATGCACAAAGCAACTCCAAATAAGGAAGTTGGAACAGGTCTTTAAAAATCCAACAGAATCTGATTCAGGAAAGAGTGATGGTCCATTTACATTTACAACCGCATTTGCTCCAACCCCTCAGACAGAGACAAACACCTACAAGATCTCTATCCAGCATTCTTACAACTACAATACCCACCTGTTGACGTGAAGAAACGGATTGACAGAGCCAGAAGAGTACCGAGAAGTTACCTACTACAGGACAGGCCCAAAGAAAATAACACAACGCCACTAGCCGTCACCTTCAGCCCCCAACTAAAACCTCTCCAGCTCATCATCAAGGATCTACAACCTATCCTGAAGGACGACCCATCACTCTCACAGATCTTGGGAGACAGGCCAGTCCTTGCCTACAGACGGTCCCCCAACCTGAAGCAAATACTCACCAGCAACCACATACCACACAACAGAACCACTAACCCAGGAACCTATCCTTGCAACAAAGCCCATTGCCAACTGTGTCCACATATCTATTCAGGGGACACCATCATAGGGCCTAATCACATCAGCCACACTATCAGAGGCTCGTTCACCTACACATCTACCAATGTGACATATGCTATCATGTGCCAGCAATGCTCCTCTGCCATGTACATTGGCCAAACCGGACAGTCTCTACTTAAAAGAATAAATGGACGCAAATCAGACGTCAAGAATTAGAACATTCAAAAACCAGTCGGAGAACACTTCAATCTCTCTGGTCACTAGATTACAGACCTAAAAGGGGCAATTCTTCAACAAAAAAACTTCAAAAACAGACTCCAATGAGAGACTGCTGATTTGGAATTAATTTGCAAACTGGACACCATTAAATTAGGCTTGAATAAAGACTGGGAGTGGATGTGTCATTACACAAAGTAAAACTATTTCCCCATGTTTATTCCACCCCCCCACTGTTCCTCACACGTTCTTGTCAACTGCTGGAAATGGCCCACCTTGATTATCACTACAAAAGGTTTTTTTCCCTCTCCTGCTGGTTATAGTTCACCTTACCTGATCACTCTTGTTACAGTGTATATGGTAACACCCATTGTTTCATGTTCTCTGGGTATATAAAATCTCCCCACTGTATTTTCCACTTTTATGCATCCAATGAAGTGAGCTGTAGCTCATGAAAGCTTATGCTCAAATAAATTTGTTAGTCTCTAAGGTGCCACAAGTACTCCTTTTCCATTTACATCATGCAAGCCATGGAGACAACAGACCTAAAGGGCTTGCAGAACCTTCCTGGTTATCCTGCACTTGCTCCCATGTAAAGTGCAGATGTGGGACAGCAAGAACGGTTGTTCTATAAACAATCCCCTCAGTGACTTTCTTTCCCCCCTCCCCCCATCCCAACACCACCGTTATAACTCAGCTGTTCCCTCATGCCCCTCTTTCACATCTTTTCCTGTGGACTATTTCCCATGGCTCTGGTTGGTTGTGTAAACAATACTATAAGAAAAATCCAGAGTATCCTATACTACTTGGCATATATTTGGTCAGATCTCTCCTCTCCTATTTTATGTCCTCTGCTGTGCCCTTTGTGCTAATCAGATAACATTAGGGTAATGTAGCTGTCAGGGTTCCTTCCCCACTCTGAACTCTAGGGTACATATGTGGGGACCCACATGAAAGACCCCCTAAGCTCATTTCTACCAGCTTAGGTTAAAACTTCCCCAAGGCACAAAGTCTTTGCCCTTGGATTAAGTAAACACTGCCACCACCAAGTGATTTAACAAACAACCAGGGAAAGGACCACTTGGAGTTCCTATTCCCCCAAAATATCTCCCCACACCCTTACACTCCCTTTCCTGGGGAGGCTTGAGAATAAACAAAATGAGCACAGACCAGCCTTGGATTTTTAAGACCCAACAAACCCAATCAGATTCTTAAAAACCAGAACTTTATTAGAAGAACAAAAAAAGACAAGAGAACAACTCTGTAAGATCAGAATGGAAGATAATCTTACAGGCAGTCAGATTCAAAACATAGAGAATCCCTCTAGGCAAAACCTTAAGTTACAAAAAGACACAAAAACAGGAATACACATTCCCTCCAGCACAGTGAATTTTACAAGCCATTAAACAAAAGAAAATCTAACGCATTTTCTAGCTAGATTACTTACTAACTTTACAGGAGTTAGAGGGCTTGCATCCTTGATCTGTTCCTGGCAAGGGTATCACCCAGACAGACAAAAGCCTTTCCCCCCCCCCACCCCCAGATTTGAAAGTATCTTGTCCCCTCATTGGTCATTTTGGGTCAGGTGCCAGCCGGGTTATTTGAGCTTCTTAACCCTTGACAGGTAAAAGGACTTTGCCTCTGGCCAGGAAGGATTTTATAGCACTGTATACAGAAAGGTGGTTACCCTTCTTCCCTTTAGATTTATGAGAGTAGCACTGCTGCCTGGCAACATTTTTGAAGCCAAATGGTCGATGACTAAAAGCTCAGCCCTGTTCTCTAATGTTTTGGGTGACAGACACATGCAGAAATAGATTTACAGTTGACTATGTGTGATCTTTTGGACAAGATCTTAAAGGAAGTCCCCTCTGCCTGTCCTGAAAAACTAAGATCCAGATTTTCAGGAAAGAGCTTGATGCCCACAAGAGAAGCCAGATTTTCAGAGTTGCTCAGCTCCCAGTTCAGTGCTTCCTAACTGGACGAACCACATTTTCAGAAAGGTCCTGGTGCCCAGCACCACCCACTGAGACAAATGGAAATGGTTGGTTTCTGAACTCTTGATTCCATGGCACTTTTCATAGGCCAAAATATCCCCTTCCCACACTGTAACGCAGCATGCTCCTGTCATCCCTCCATCCACTTCAGTTGTGTGTCTGATGCTTGCTGTAATGTTGTAAAAGATCGTCCTGGAGCAGAACCCCAAAGCTGAACCCCACTGGGGGAGGGATAGCTCAGTGTGAGCATTGGCCTGCTAAATCCAGGGTTGTGAGCTCAACCCTTGTGGGGGCCATTTAGGGATCTGGGGCAAAAATTGGGGATTGGCCCTGCTTTGAGCAGGGGGTTGGACTAGATGACCTCCTGAGGTCCCTTCCAACCCTGATATTCTATGAACTTGGGGAAAGTTCTCTCTGGATCTGACCTGGACAGTTTAAGCCCATCTCTTTGTATTGCCCTTCAGCAGAGGGAAGAGGAAATCAGACAAAGAGTTTGTGTGTGAAACGGACATAATTTTATGCCCCAATTACCAAAACTTCAAGACAAAGAGAGGGAATTAAAGCCATTAGAGGTCCCCCTGCAACAGACCTCTCCCCCACATAGTTCAAATTCTCATGCCTACATTCAGGAAGGTCTTTGCCAACAGAACCATAGAGTTTGGAAGGCACTCTGAGATCTTGTTGGGTGAAAGATGCTATACAAGTGCAAGTTATATTAATCCTTATGTAAGTAACACCAGCATGGTGTGGTGTTTGTCCCCCTCTGGTGGTGGCTAGGACACATAGGTTCAGGTTGATGAGCCTGCTGCAGGCTCAGCTATCAGAGCTGGCTCTCTTAGCTCGGACAGTAGACTAATGCTTTTAGATCTAGAGATGCCAGGTTTGAGCCCCAACGTTGATGACCCACCGAGGGGTGTAGCATTACAATTATGTAAATTCCAGTCGGTGTCTAGCTGCAGCTTTAGGCACCTAAATGCCTTTAAACATCTGGCTGAAAAGGCTTTGTCCGTTGCCCACTGAAATCTATAGAAAGACGCCCATTGACTTCAGTGAGCACTGGCTTGGGCGCTAAATTGACAGATAAATTGTTCGCTAATACTTAATCCAGCTCTAGTCCCAAAGTATATATCTAAATATTGAGAAAAGCAAATCTAATAAGGCATTCACATCACTTATTTTATTCCTCAAAGCAATTTTTTTTCCTGGCAGTATGTTGCATTTGGGGAATCATGTAAAGTAAGAGAAGTGGCATGGTAAATCTATGCTTGTATAAAATAAAAAAATACAGCCAAATTGTGGTTACTGAACTGAAATATAGCTCTCCTATCAATGGTGTAAAGAAAAAGTACATCAATAGGTTTTAAACAATATTATAGTTATACTGTGACTAGCTTTCCTGACATTTACTGCAGTTTTAAATCGACAGACCATAGCTGGAGCATAGTATTGTTGAAACTTTTATTCTAACTGTCACAGTTCAAATGATAGAAACTATAATTTTACTGTTGGATAAAAATTTTGTGGAATAAATAAAAAAAATCTTCTAAATTTCAGTTTTATCTGCAATTCCACTTAGAACATCACAAATTCACAACTGGTGGGCACAAGGGTCCAAGTTTTCAGATATTCCTGCAACAGGAAATTACATTGCTGTGTGTTTCGCCCCCCTCTTCCACTGCAGTTGTGGTGTGAGAGAGACGGGGAGAATGGAAAGCTAGATCAAATCATAGGATCATAGAATCATAGAATATCAGGGTTGGAAGGGACCTCAGGAGGTCATCTAGTCCAACCCCCTGCTCAAAGCAGGACCAATCCCCAATCAAATCATCCGAGCCAGGGCTTTGTCAAGCCTGACCTTAAAAACTTCTAAGGAAGGAGATTCCACCACCTCCCTAGGTAACGCATTGCAGTGTTTCACCACCCTCCTAGTGAAAAAGTTTTTCCTAATATCCAACCTAAACCTCACCCACTGCAACTTGAGACCATTACTCCTTGTCCTGTCCTCGTCTACCACTGAGAATAGTCTAGAACCATCCTCTCTGGAACCACCTCTCAGGTAGTTGAAAGCAGCTATCAAATCCCCCCTCATTCTTCTCTTCTGCAGACTAAACAATCCCAGTTCCCTCAGCCTCTCCTCATAAGTCATGTGTTCCAGACCCCTAATCATTTTTGTTGCCCTTCGCTGGACTCTCTCCAATTTTTCCACATCCTTCTTGTAGTGTGGGGCCCAAAATGGACACAGTACTCCAGATGAGGCCTCACCAATGTCGAATAGAGGGGAACGATCACGTCCCTTGATCTGCTTGCTATGCCCCTACTTATACATCCCAAAATGCCGTTGGCTTTCTTGGCAACAAGGGTACACTGCTGACTCATATCCAGCTTCTCGTCCACTGTAACCCCTAGGTCCTTTTCCGCAGAACTGCTGCCTAGCCATTCGGTCTCTAGTCTGTAGCTGTGCATTGGGTTCTTCCGTCCTAAGTGCAGGACCCTGCACTTATCCTTATTGAATCTCATCAGATTTCTTTTGGCCCAATCCTCCAATTTGTCTAGGTCCCTCTGTATCCTATCCCTGCCCTCCAGCGTATCTACCACTCCTCCCAGTTTAGTATCATCCGCAAATTTGCTGAGAGTGCAATCCACACCATCCTCCAGATCATTTATGAAGATATTGAACAAAACCTGCCCCAGGACCGACCCCTGGGGCACTCCACTTGACACCAGCTGCCAACTAGACATGGAGCCATTGATCACTACCCGTTGAGCCCGACAATCTAGCCAACTTTCTACCCACCTTATAGTGCATTCATCCAGCCCATACTTCTTTAACTTGCTGACAAGAATACTGTGGGAGACCGTGTCAAAAGCTTTGCTAAAGTCAAGAAACAATACATCCACTGCTTTCCCTTCATCCACAGAACCAGTAATCTCATCATAGAAGGCGATTAGATTAGTCAGGCATGACCTACCCTTGGTGAATCCATGCTGACTGTTCCTGATCACTTTCCTCTCGTGTAAGTGCTTCAGGATTGATTCCTTGAGGACCTCTCCATGATTTTTCCGGGAACTGAGGTGAGGCTGACTGGCGTGGAGTTCCCAGGATCCTCCTTCTTCCCTTTTTTAAAGATTGGCACTACATTAGCCTTTTTCCAGTCATCTGGGACTTCCCCCGTTCGCCACGAGTTTTCAAAGATAATGGCCAATGGCTCTGCAATCACATCCGCCAATTCCTTTAGCACTCTCGGATGCAACTCGTCCGGCCCCATGGACTTGTGCACATCCAGCTTTTCTAAATAGTCCCTAACCACCTCTTTCTCCACAGAGGGCTGGCCATCTACTCTCCATGACGTGATGCCCAGCGCAGCAGTCTGGGAGCTGTCCTTGTTAGCGAAGACAGAGGCAAAAAAAGCATTGAGCACATTAGCTTTTTCCACATCCTCTGTCAGTAGGTTGCCTCCCTCATTCAGTAAGGGGCCCACACTTTCCTTGGCTTTCTTCTTGTTGCCAACATACCTGAAGAAACCCTTCTTGTTACTCTTGACATCTCTTGCTAGCTGCAGCTCCAGGTGCGATTTGGCCCTCCTGATTTCATTCCTACATGCCCGAGCAATATTTTTATACTCTTCCCTGGTCATATGTCCAACCTTCCATTTCTTGTAAGCTTCTTTTTTTTGTTTAAGATCCGCTAGGATTTGACCGTTAAGCCAAGCTGGTCGCCTGCCATATTCAAGCGTTCTTTTTGGAGGTGGTGCTGTCTACTGCCCCCTATTGGGGAGTCTGAGAATGTTGGGTGGGATCTGGCTGCATATGTTATGTCACCGTACGGTCTAATTGTGGTGAGTAGCACAAACAGGCAGAGACCCTGGGTCCTATCCCTGGCTCTCTCTGTGAGCTTCGGTAAGTCACGTACTCTTTGTTTCCCTCCCACTGTATTTGTCTAGCTCACCTAGTCAGATTGTGAGTTCTTCAGTGCAGGGAGTGCTGCTTACTCTGTATCTGGACGGTGCCTAACACAACAGGGCCCTGATCTCAGTTGGGGGCTCTGGATCCTACCATAATACAGATAATAAATGCTCTTTTGGATGCCATAATAAAGAATTGCTTTAAACTGTATGGGTGAAATCTGCTACTGCTGCAAAATGCCCAAATACTTGGTCTTTATATGTGTCCATGCTATAGAAGGGATCAATCCAGCACAGGATGCATGGCTGCAGCAAAGCCATTATTCTGGCCTATGAGCTGCAACTGTGGTCCCTGCCCTGTGTGAGGGCTCCTAGATGAAAGATCCATATAAAGATCCCTTCTGCATCCTGTCCCTAGGCCAGCCCTTCATGCCAGCAAATTCAGAGCCATCTCAGCCTGTGACACAACAGGATTCCAAAGGCCTTGCTCGGGATTGTTAACTCATGATTTTATCATGTCTCACAATATTACATGTTTTTTTCTTAAAGCTCCATTCATGTGATTAGGTGAGGATCTCAGCTTTCATTTGAAAGAGAAAAAGGAAGTTCCTAGCTCCCACGGTAGTGGAGAAAGCCTTGAAAATGTGACCCCTGCAGTATTCAGTGCCAGAAAGCAAATAAGAGAACTCAAAAATAATTTTTTATCTCAGTCTCATGATCTTTGGTGGGGTGCCTGCCTCATAATAAAACCACACAGTTTGACAAATCTGCAATGTGACATGCTGTCCTCTGTATTGAATATTGACCTGTGTGATGCAGACCCAACTTCCTCTCAGCACAGTGTTTGTAGTTAACACAGCCTGAGAGTGGATTAAAATAATTTCCCAGCACACACTGGAAGTTTGCTCAAGTGGACATTTTTCATTAGAGGTTTTATCACGGTCGCTTTCTTCAGCCTTTATTTTTTCCTTTTCTGCTATTGGGATTTCTTATCTTATATCCTGAGGCAAACCTGGAAGTGGTGGCTTTGCCACAGTCCATGCAATTCAGAGCTTGGAGAACACAAGACACTGCAACCTTCATCAGACTCAAACCACTGAAATGACCAGATAGAAAAACTTAGTGTTAGCTTTTTCTTGGCCACAATGCCTGGGTCTAGTATTATGATGCTGAGGTGTTCTGTAAGACTCCCAGTAGCTAGCATTACAACAGACAGATTGAGGTCTTTGGAGCTTATATCATGGTTCATGTGCCAGATCTATTTTCCACCCAGCAAACTAGCTAAAACCATTCGTTCCAGCTCTCTTTGTTTTGAGAAGTTTGAGGCCAACATCTTCCAAAGTGAGCAATTATTTGGGGTGCCTGGGTCCAATCTGGGACACTGTAAAGGAGCCAAGTTTTCTGAATGCATTAAGCACACACCCTCTGAAAAAATCACGCTGTGTCATAAATATAAAGGGAAGGGTAAACACCTTTAAAATCCCTCCTGGCCAAAGGAAAAACCCTTTCACCTGTAAAGGGTTAAGAAGCTAGGATAACCTTGCTCGCACCTGACCAAAATGACCAATGAGGAGACAAGATACTTTCAAAGCTGGAGCGGGGGAAAAACAAAGGTTCTCTCTGTCTGTGTGTTGTTTTTGCCAGGAACAGAAAAGGAATGGAGTCTTAGAACTTAGTAAGTAATCTAGCTAGATATGTGTTAGATTCCGTTTTGCTTAAATGGCTGATAAAATAAGCTGTGCTGAATGGAATGGATATTCCTGTCTGTGTGTCTTTTTGTAACTTAAGGTTTTGCCTAGAGGGATTCTCTATGTTTTGAATCTGATTACCCTGTAAGGTATTTACCATCCTGATTTTACAGAGGTGATTCTTTTACTTTTTCTTCAATTAAAATTCTTCTTTTAAGAACCTGATTGCTTTTTCATTGTTCTTAAGATCCAAGGGTTTGGGGCTGTGGTCACCTATGCAAATTGGTGAGGATTTTTATCAAGCCTTCCCCAGGAAAGGGGGTGTAGGGTTTGGGAGGATTTGGGGGGGAAAGACATTTCCAAGCAGGCTCTTTCCCTGTTATATATTTGTTAGATGCTTGGTAGTGGCAGCAATAAAGTCCAAGGGCAAAAGGTAAAATAGTTTGTACCTTGGGGAAGTTTTAACCTAAGCTGGTAAAAATAAGCTTAGGGGTTTTTTCATGCAGGTCCCCACATCTGTACCCTATAGTTCAGAGTGGGGAAGGAACCTTGACACGCTGTTTTAAGGTCTCTCAGGTTGGGCTGCCCAAAATTAAGGCACTCCAAATCACTAGTCATTTTTGAAAATCACCGATCCATGATGAGTTTAGAGATCTTGCTTTGATTTTTTTTGGATCAGATTCAACTTCTCTGTTTTTAAAAAAAATTGTTAATAGAATTTGCAACCCAATATTTCAAGGTTTGCTGAGAAAAAAAGATTTTTCTTTGTACCGCAGCTCTGAAGTCTATTACTTTGTCTTCATTTTTTATCCCTTCCAAGAATCTTCAGGTTATTATCTCAAACCTTTGCTGACAGAAATAAATTTATTATTAGATTCAGAAGATCTCTTCATTATAACCTTCCTGGTTCCTAATGCACAAATCCAGCAATGAGCTTGTAGTCTGTGCATAAGTTAATATAGACACTTATCAGTCTATCTAGCCATTTGTCTATCCATATGTCCTATATATCAGTGCAGAGTGGAGAAAAAGTTATGTCAAATGTCCCTTGCTTACACAAAAGTTCATACTGAATTTGATGTTTCAAATCACACTCTTGACAATTTTATTGTTGTCAGTGCTAAGGGAAAAGCTTGGATGAAACAAATGTCCTTTGCTGTCAGAGACAAGGGTATCTCCTGTCTCGAATGCCATCACAGGCAGGAAATTGCCTGGGCTGGTTTCAAAGACAGAAGAAGAAAGGAATGACTTCTTGACAAACTGCACCTTTTGAAAATTGTCTCTCGATCAGAGAAAATAAGCCTAGATTAGACTTTAACTCTTTAAGGATACCAGCCTAGATCAAGAGCTGTCCATGCAGAACGCTTAATTGTGTCCCTTACAACACTGGCTCTCAACATTTTTGGACAATTATCTCAGTTTACTACTTGACTGTATCAGCCAGCATCTATCACCTCTCTCTCATCTGCATTAGTTCCCACCGGCAATGGATATTGGGCTGTGGGTTAGAACATACACAGGTGACTGGAGTTCAGAACCCACCAGGGAAATAAGGAACTGTCGTGCACAGGGTCCCAAAGTTATTAAGGAAAGGAGGAGCCTAAGTCTGCTGTTCCAGTGACTTCCTGTGCAACAGTGGTTTTTACTCACTGCCAGAATACTTGACCTTATTACCACAATATACTAATCCAGTTGGAATCCACCAAAAGGAAAGAATGGGGACGATATATGTTTTTGCTAGAAATTCAAAACAAAAGAATTAATTGAGTATGAAGAAAAATGATGAATGATCCCAGAGGGAAATCAGAGATGTATTAAGAAGGCAAATTCAGCAGCAGAAGAAGGCAAGAGAACTAGCCTGTTCACTCAGCTGCACAGAACCAGTTCAGACTAGTGTTTTACAGAACTCTAGTTCTTTAGAGGAAGAATAGTTCCAGCACTCAGTGCGGAGTCAGGTGATCTGGGTTTAATTTCTGCCAGAGGGAACTCCCTGTGACCTTGGGCTAGTCAATGAAGGCCAGACTTTCAAAGTGTGTATCTCCCCCTCAGAACAACAGGAAACCTTTGGAAAATCCAGCCTTTAATTTCTCTCTGCTGCCTCAGTTTCCCATCTGCAACATGGGGACCACAACACTTCCTTTCTGCCATCTTTTGTCTGGCCTGTCCATTTAGACTAATTTTTTGGGGGGCGGAGGGGGAAGCAGCTGTCTCTTGCTATGTGTTTGTACAGTACCTAGCACAATAGGGCTTGTGATCTCAGTTGGGGTGAAGGGGCCTCTGGCCACTGCTAATGAAATACAAAATAAATAATATCAACACATTTTTCCTTTCCCCCTTGTCCACCACGAATGCTAACATTTTCACATATTGCCAGTGCTATAAATTCTGGAGCTTATGCAAACAGAATGTGATAAATGAGGAAGCTCTTCCTTATTGACTATAAAGCAATTCTTGAGTTGTAGATGGTAGGTATACTTGTATTGCAATGGGGCAGACAGGCCCCAGAGTGGCAAGAAGAGGGTTAATGAGAACCTGTGGACCCAAATGGCCCCATCACTAGACCTGCTGGTTGGCTGGGCGAGCCTCTGGGTGGAAGGGATAGCCAGACCCTGGGTCAAAGTACACGTGATTGGCCGAAGGGTCCTGAAGAGAAGGTTTGTTGGATGACTCTGTTCTTAGTGTGGTTTTGCCTGATTTGGGGGACTTTAACACCCTGGAGGGGTGAGACTGAACTGTGCCTTGGCTGGAAGGCTAAAGCACTGCTACCGTTGGACCGCAGGAGAGGCAGAGGCCAACCAGCGAAGACCCTATTCCTGGGTAAGTTGTATCCTTATGGACCAGAAGGGGGTGCTGAAGAAGCAAGCTTGGTCAAAGGCAAACTGCTCAATTTATGATATTCTTGCAAAACCATAAAAAGCTAAGTTCATTCAATCAGGTCAGGAGCTTTCTTGGTTCTCAATGACAGCAGGACTTCCTTGTTAGGCAGAAATGACTGGATTACATAGTCACGTATCAAACATTATTGAGGAGGAGCCAGCAACAGTCTTGTCATTGTATGTTCCCTCTCATAACCTGCACCACCCAGAATTTTCTGAGCTGAGGTCAGCTGGGAGATTTGGTGACAGGAAGTACAACTGTCAGGGGGTTCTAATTGCAGTCAATGGTCAAGAGACAGTAGATCGGGAGCTTCTTGTCTCCCTGTCTCACAAAAAGAACAAAGGGACAGTCAATGAAATTGAAAGGTGGCAAATTCCAAACCCCACACAAAGGGACTTGGGACACTTTGAACTATGGGGTTATTCAGTACGTGAACAAGGAGTGCCAGCCCTGTGGAGACCAGCGATCAGGGGGGCAGAGAATCAACCTGGCCAACCAAGACCTCCCCAGGACTCCAGGCCAGGGAGCCAAGAGGGGACCCCACCCCAGTCCAAGGTGAATACACCGTACGGGAACCTCTCTCTTTCTGTGGAAGCCAGCCAACCTTCATAGTACAGTAGTACTCATCACAGGACTTATCCTCAGCATACCATCTGCCTGGAAAGGTACTAGTGAGGGTGCTGGGGGGGGGGGTGTATGTCTTGAGGAATGCAGGAAGATAGGGAATTTGTTATATTGTTGATCTTTTAGTATTTTAGTTAATTGAAATCCTTTCCTTCCCTAAAGCCTTTGTTTCCTGTCCTCTGTAAAGTTCCCTGTATTATATTGTTAGTTCTGAGTGTGGCATTTCATTTGTAGGGGTTTGTGACAGTGTATTTTATTGTTTGTGTGCTACATCTTACTCCTTGTTAACAGAAAGTAGTAGGATTAGTTATTTCCCCCAAGGACAGCGCCCCTTGTGTCCCAGGCACAGAGAGGAGTCACCTCAGCTAGACTAGAGGCACCTGCTGCTTAAATAAAGAATCCAGCTCTCAACACATGCGAGATCGGGGGAGAAGCCACTCCAATTAGCAAGCACCAGGGAGGAGGCATAAGTCATACGTAGAGGAGGGGCTACTAGGGTGACCAGATGTCCCGATTTTATAGGGACAGTCCTGATATTTGGGGCGTTTTCCTTTTTCAGGTGCCAATTACCCCCCACCCCTGTCCTGATTTTTCACACTTGCTATCTGGTCACCCTAAGGGCTACACACGGCTCTGTCATCGCCAGGCATCAAAATGCTCCATTTCCATGATGGATAATCAAATTATCCATTACACTGCTCGATCTTGCACCCAATCCAGCACACAGGCTAAAGCCCTCGTCATGTGAAACACACCCATAAAGCTGGAGAACCAAACGTGTTCCTCACTGAGACTATATTTCCTCTTGGGGGAAATGTAGGGTGAGAGGAGCTAAGCACGCAACTACTCTGACTTTCAAAATGTTGACAATCCCACTCTGAAATATTTATAAGTCATAGTCATACTGTAAAAGGGGCCTCATTAATAAATGAACAAAATCCACATGATTGTATTGTATATCACAGCAGCGCCCCTGTCCTCAATCAGAGTCAAGGCCCTATTGTGCTAGGTGCTGTAACAGGCACCCAGAAGGGCCCACTCCTAAATTTCAAATGAAGGATTGGCTTGAAAAATACAGGGGTGAACACACGTTTCTACGACGGAGAAAGTGTACATATGATCTGTGTTGCAAGGCATGTCTGTATGAAGTTGGAATCCAATGACATGTAAGCAAAAAAAAACCATAGGCTAATAGATCAACATGCTTTTAGAGGAAGAAATAGGGTGCCTAAATCCCTTGGGCTCTTTTGCAAATGCCAGCCAAAATCATGATTGATTGGACACAGTGGTGACGCATCTGCGTCCTAATCCCTTTTGTTCTTTGCCATTAAGTCCATTAAGGATTCCCAGAAGAAGCCATGAGTGTGGGATTCTGCTAGCAATGCCTACAAAGTGAAGGCCTGCCAAGCATGATTCTGACAACTTTAAGAGCCAGAGGTCAACCTTTACGATAAAGGAATGATAACATAAAAACACCCAAAGATGTGCTTGGAAGTACAAAGCGATGAGGGTTTCCCCCCCCCCCCCCGTTCCTGCTTATTCTCTGTGGAGCTCTTTCATGTGCTTTGTAGAAGTACTGTACTTTGAGGGTTGCCTTTGTGAGTTTGGAGAGGGAAGGGCTTTCGTTCTAAACTGCAGCTGGCTACTGTTAAATATTGCAGGTGATGGCCCCAGAGTCACCTCCCTGACTTCAAGGCCCCAGGGCGGTAGCTCTCCTGTCCCAAATAATACTGAGCAGGAGAGGCTACGTGACCCATTTGGAACTGGAAGTGTTGGGACAAGAGAGAAGTGCAAAAAGCAATTGTAGACACACCAGGCAATAACAGTGCAGGTGCCATTTGACATAGCCTGTCAGGAAGTGGAAAGCTTATCATTTTGTGAAGGTAATGACTGAAAAGCAAACACAGTATTACAAGCTTCCTCACCTTCCTAGCAGCAGATAGAGGGATGCTTCTCAACCAGCCATTGAAAGCACCCGAACCTTTTAAACTCTCTATCCCGCAGTGTTATCCACTGGGGCGTTATATACTGGCTAACAAAGAGACTACGTATTTAAAGCTGTTACTGAACTGGAAACAATATTGTCACTAATGGAAGACAAGGCAGAGGCTTAATGTGTTCCATCTTATGCAAGAGTCAGCCGGGCAAGAAATATAGGGCCAAAGTGAGACATTTAGCTACAGGCCTGAATAATGGAAAGTGCTGAGGTACTCTGCCCATGGGGAGTTCAGGGAAGGACTGTAATCCAGATTATTAGAATTGCATGAGCATCGAAGGTATGCCTACACTGTAAAGGAAGAGGTGATTGTAGCACAGGTAGGTATACCCACGCCCGCTTTAATCTAGCTAGCATGGGTAACAACAGCAGTGTAGACATGGTGGCACAGACTAGCCATCCGAGTACATACCCATCGTCTGTGGCAGGCTTGTTACACTGCTGCTGTTACCCGTCCCAATTCGAGATGGGAAAATATTTTGAACTCTTAAAAATATTCGCAAGATGGGAAAACCATTTCCCACACAGCTCAAAGGATCTTTAAAAGGTGATGGTAGGGTTGCCAACTTTCCAATCACACAAAACCGAACACCCTAGGTCCACCCCTTCCCTGAGTCACCGTCCCCGCCCCACCCCTTCCCTGAGACCCCGCAGCCCACTCACTACATTCCCCCTCCCTCAGAGACATGCTCTCCCCCACCCTCACTCACTTTCACTGGGCTGGGGCATGGGGTTGGGCTGTGGGAGGGGGTGAGGGCTCTAACTGGGGGTATGGGCACCAGGGTGGGGCCAGAAATGAGGGGTTCAGGGTGTGGCAGGGGGCTCTGGGCTGGGGTAGGAGGTTGGGGTGCAGGGGGGATGAGGGTTCTGGCTGGGGGTGCAGGCTCTGGGATGGGGCTGGGGATGAGGGGTTTGGGGGATAGGAGACGGCTCTGGGTTGTGGGGGGGCTCAGGGCTGGGGCAGAGGGTTGGGGCAGCTCCTGGTCAGCGGCACAGCGGAGCTAAGGCAGGCTCCCTGCATATCCTTGCACTATGCTGCGCCCAGAAGCGGCCAGCAGGTCTGGCTTCTAGGCGTGGGCCCAGGAGGCTCCACGCGCTGCTCTCACCCACAGGCACCGCACCCCCCCACACACACACACCACCCCGCTCCCATTGGCTGCAGTTCCCGGCCAATGGGTGTGCGGAACTAGGTGCCAGACCTGCTGACCTCCCGCCTAGGAGCCAGACCTGCTGTCCTCTTCCAGGAAAGGTAGGGACCAGCCTGCCTTAGACCCACAGTATTGCCGACCAGACTTTTAACGGTCCTCTCAGTGGTGCTGCCCAGAGCTGCCAGGGTCCCTTTTCAACCGGGCGTTCTGGTCGAAAACCGGACACCTCGCAACCCTTGGTGAGGGAAGAGGGTAGATCCCTGATGGAGAGTCACAATCAGAAGAGACAGAAGCCTGGCTGGCTGTCAGAGAGGACTATCTAAGGATTGTGGAGAGAGCTGAAGAGATAGACCAGTTTCAGTTGGTTGGAGGAAAGGTCACGAAAAGGAAGGCAGGGGAATACGTGGAGCTGATATTGTTATGTAAAGATGTGGGGTGTGGCTACAGAAACCAGATGTCAGCCTCCAGTTTGGAAGACTGGGTTCTGGGCTGCAGGGGCAGAAAAGACAGTGGCTTGTTGAATCTTCTTGCTGCTGCGTTACATAATGTTTTAATAAAAATAATGTCGTTGTTAAATGCAAGCTCTCCCTACCTTAACAACACAGCACAAGGCCTGACTGAGGAAGATGGCTTCCCAAATGAAGCAATCCTGAACCTAAAAATAGATTCAGTCTGGAGAAAGGGCTGAAATTTGAGCCAGTTACACTGCATGTAAAAATAATCAAAAACAAAATAGTTTCCCCATCTCCAGTTGAATCCATGAAAATGATCAAAGAGATGCAATGCAAACATCTCAATCATGATCAAAACCTTGCAAATGAATTTAATGAGAAGGTACGCAGAAATGCTCCATGAACCCAGAAATTCTGATGAGCCCATCCATCTCTGCTTTCGATGCTATGATATGCTGGATGGCATCTTAGCCTTTAGGAGTAGGAAAATAGATTTTTCCCCCCACCCAGGAGCAAAAGGTAAATCTCTTTTGAATTCAAACCACATTGCCAGCTAAACTACCACATGCAGTTTGGATGGACTAATCTACCTGTTTCCAATACTCGCTGTCCAATTCTCTCTCAGCCCAGGCTATTATACAATAGTCTTCATCATTACGCTTTGAAAGTAAACAGTGCCTGTGTTTGTATTTCCTGTTTTACCAGAGCCCTTACCTATCACTGCTGGATACGATCGTGCTTTCATACAGGCAGGTGACTAAACCAGATTCCATTGAAGCTGACATGCTCTCGTCCTGGATTGACCAGTAGAGGGGGTGCTAAGAGTAGCATGACTCCAATCTCTCCCTGAGCAGATTAGCATAGAACACCCATTACCCTCAGCACTATTTCTTGCAACCATTAACACTGAATGAACCATTTATACTTAATAGAAAATGGTGACTTCACCTTGCCAGTGACTTATTGTTTCCTTGTTACTACAGAATACAGAGAGAATTATTATTTCTTGAAAGCTTTTTCATACTCCAAGAAGTATTAAATTGGTAACAATGGATTCTTCTAGTCTAAATTGTTTCCCATGTCAAGGTAAATTCTATACTTAGCTTTCCTCTAACTTACTCATTTCACTAAGCTTTAACAGATTGATTCCACCTTGCCAGCCAATTTTGCCCAATGTAACTTAAAGCCATCATCCATCAAGAGGTGTGGGCTTGCATTTATTTATCAGAATCAGGAATGCTATAGATAATGGGTCATTAAGAACTATGCCTTCCAAGCCACAAGATATCATGAGCCTGACTGCCGAAGAATGAGCTTTGAGATAAGAGGGAACTCTTAAGAGGGTCAATTAGGTTGTAATTGGTTTGGATACTTGCCCTATCATACACTGGTTTTATTAAAACCCTACAGTGGGAGACAATTGCTTATCTTTGCTTCAGCACAATTATTTTAAATTGGGGCTGCACAATTCTAGGATTGCTGACACATGATATATATTACTGATGAAACCCCAGATTAGCAAACCTCAGAGACTATCAGATTACAAAGCTAAAGGTCACCTCAGAGAGACGATTGCAGGGACAAAAGCTCTCTTCTTTGCAAAACTGAGCTCAAGCCTCTGCTAAATGTGACTGACTTCTGAAATAGGAGACCATTCCCCTCAGCAGAGTGAACATGCCAGGTATTACATGAGCTCTATAACTGAGATGTTCCTCCTGGAATTCAGATGAGGTTTCCACAGCCTGAAAATGCTAAGTCAACTCAGAGAGCTGCTCTGAAATATTCTCTGTGTGTCAAGGGTTAAAAAAAAAGACCAAACCCCTAGCTTTTTGGAATCTCTCTCAGCATTGTCTCTGGACATCTATTTAAGAGCTAATGAAAGAAAAAAGAGGCTCTGTAATGAAATAGCCCAGTTAGTAAAAAAAGCCCTTTTGCCACTGATGTTGTATGTCCCGTCCCCCCCGCAGACTCAAATTGTATTTCTCTGGCTGGACCTTCAGAATTGAGTTTCCTGGTCCATTTCCTAGGGCTAATCCTCTAGTTTCTGCAGCTACAGGAAGCTTGATCTGGGCTACCTACTCAAACAACTTGATGACTACAAATAAAAATTGACCAAATAAGAGTGATATAAATGTTAAAACATTAATTTCCACCATAGCTATAGAGCTAGTACAATGCTACACAATCTGTGTTCAAGAACATTGTTTTATACTCTTATTGTGACATTGCTCATATAGCAAACTCCCTGAATGGCACAACTTCAGACACACCCTTCTCCTTGGCATCTGTTATTGGCTATCTGAGGGGGCTTCCTGCCTACTGTACTGTCTTTGTGGATCCTATTCTCCAGGATATGTGGATTCCATTGGGTGGCTCAGCCTCCATGCTGCAGAGGGGTCTAGAGAAAGGAGGACAGGATTGGGGGTCAGGGACACTGTCTCGTCATAATCCTGTCTCTGCTACTGCCTTGCTGCATGACCTTGCGCAAGTTGCGTCTCTGTAAACTGGGGCTAATTTTACTTATCTACACACTTCCCAGGAGTATTGTGAGGATAATCAGATCATGGCTGTAAATGGTTTAAAAGTGTAAAATCCTATATAATGCTACATGCAGGACAATAATTATTATAAGGTAAACCAGCCCCACACCTTGGTCTTCACAACAGTGACAGAGCTTCTAACCAATCCAATTTATATCCAGAAACCACAGTGGTGGTTTGAGATAAGATTGAATGGATCACCGAGCTGAGGCCACCTTTCCACGGGACTCCCAAATTGTAAAGCACTTATAGAAGCCGAGTGGATTTGGGGACTTTTTTTTTTATCATCAGTCCAGGCCATATTTACCCCTGAATTACCCCAGGACCCATTTCAAGAATTCTGCCTCACCAGCCACACTTCTAGTCAATAGCGAACCCTCTTGACAAGAATTTCTTCTTTTGCAATTCTTTCTTCAACTGACAAAGGCATAACTAGACCAAATGGCTGGAAGTTGAAGTTAGAAACATTCAGCTTGGAAGTAAAGGTGTGGCTTTTTAACAGTTCGGGATATTGACCATTGGAATAGCTTACCAGGTAAATGTATAACCACTTGGATGCTCTAAATCTAGATGGCAAATGTTTCACTGACACGCTAAGGACTGACCCTTAGTCTGTAAGACCCCGATTCATCAGAATGCTTAAGCATATGATCAACTTCATGCATATGAGTGGTCCCATTGACTTTAATTTGATTGCTTAAGTGTTTTGATGAATCAGGGCCTAAACCTCATGATAATATCCTTCCTCATGCTATTTTAGCACTTACAGTTCTTACCAGAATCCAAGGCACATGGACTGCAACCTTTTATTGCTTTTCCTTGAGGAGGGACAATTTTTATGATTTTCCCCTTGACTGTAGTCCATAGACAAGATTCACCCCTGGCATTGAAATCAATGGAGTTGTGTCCATGTACAACACTGGTTAAGTTATCCCCTTTGCTGTATTTGTCTCCCACACATCTTCCCTTCATATCCTTTCTTTCTTTTTTAATATTATGGATAATTATTCTATTATTTCTCTTCCTTTTAAATAATCTTAAGATATTTGATCATTTTGAGCCACAAAGTGGTACAAATCAGTTCTTATTTTCTCTCAGCTATTTCATCCATCCCTTACCTGTCGTGTATGTGACAACACTCAAAATAATGCAAAATTGGCCATCCTCCATTGATAGATGCTTGTATGCTAAGCAGCCGATTTGGCCAACAAATGTATATTGAATTTAAAAAATGTTTTTAATAAGCAGTCGTGCCCATTTTCTATATAAAAAGAAAAGGAGTACTTGTGGCACCTTAGAGACTGACAAATTTATTTGAGCATAAGCTTTCGTGAGCTACAGCTCACTTCATCGGATGCATTTCTATGTGTTATATAACCTGCCAACTACACTTTCCCTATATGAGCAATAGGCGTGCATTTAAATATAGAGGAACTGCATGAATTTTTTACCCATGTTTGGCCTGAAGTGGATTCACAATTTATTACCTCAGTTTGCTGCTGCTTTGATTGAGTGCTGGAGTAATGGAAGCCTCTAAGCAAGGATCATGGGAATAAAAAGGGAATTGGCACTTGCAAGGAGCTGAGAATGTCTCACGCTTGTGGCCTCATTTTGACTCATATCAATGCCAAGTGTAAAATAATAGTCTGACTCAGAGCTAAAAGTCATCTAGATTTCCCACCGAGTCTATTAATTTTCTTTTTTATTGTTGCAGGAAGTATTAAATACCATACTCTAGAATCAGTTTCAAGCAGGATCCATATCTCAATTAAACAATTTTCCTTCCCAATTGTTAATACAAACCCTCTGCTCTCTTTTTTTTTTAAATCACATTTTTAATGAAAATGGACAAGTCACGCTCATTTTAGCCAAATGGCAGATGGCAGAATTTGTCACAAGCCCCCAGGTGTCAGAATCAGCCCTTTTGCGAGGGAAGTGGCGAGGTTACAAAGGGATATTTGTACACATTGACTTTATTATGTCTGATTAGATCATCTCGCTGCAATCTTTGGAATTCACAGTCGATTCTCATCTTCAAACTGACACCTGTCAGAGACGGACCAGATAATTATTCACAGGCTTCTCTGCTTCTGCTGGAGTTCTGGCAATGGGCTTGTAATGACTTGGGGCTGCGTTTCCACAAGAAAACACATCTAGGTACTATATAAACTACTTTTTCCATCCAGCACAACTGAGATTTGCCTCTCTAGCACCAGGAAGGTGATATTAAACAGCTGTTCCACCGGTCTTATTCCAAAGCCACTTCTGCCAGTGACCAGCAGACTTAAATAATGTCTAAAGCTCTAATCCTAAACACCAGGGCTGAACTCTGTAATGGAGACTGAGCACATAGATCATGGTCTTGAGCTCCCGGTTCCTCATACACAAGGGAACAGCTAGCGATATTCTGGGTGGAAATATTTAGCAGGAGCCAATGCCATTCATTGTTTAAAAAGGACAGTGGCAAATGATGGTTTATAGTTTAATTATTTTGCATACTTTGTGGGAATCAGTCACTTGGAAATATTAGAAATGAATTCCCATTGAGGGGCTTTTATTTTTCTTTTCACTTGGCAAACGCAGGGGAGCAGGGTTTATTTGTATTTGAAAGAAGGATGGAATGAAAATGGCTGTTTTGGCTTAAATGCCAAGCAACCTAACACCCTGTCAGTGATGGGAAAACATCTTTGGACATGAGCCTTGTCCATGCACATCAACCTAGGTCTGGGAGCATTGGGGCTGATTCTCAACTATGCTAAGGCTTTTTTATACCATTCTGGCAGCATAAAGAGAGTGATATCCCTCCCCACCCCATGGGATAGAGCTGGCTTACGGGCCCTACGTTGGCCCAGTCCAAGCCTATCAACTAGAGCTGGTTGAAAAATTTTCTGCAGGAATGTTTTTCCTTCTGAAAATGCCAATTCATGGAAATGGAAACATTCGGCAGCACTGTCTCAATTCTCATGAAATTGCATTTAAAGAAAATGAAACAAAGCCTTTTGGAGAGGTAGAAAAGACTCAGCATCTTGAAGAGTGGAGTCAGCGGTCTGCCCTAAATCAGTTGGCATATATTTCAGTAAAAAGTGGACAGTGCACTGTGCTGTTTCTGCATAGGAGGGTACCAAACAGGCAGAATTTCTCGAAAGAGCATCCGCAAGTAAATTATGTCTTCCTTTGAAATGCACCAAATCAAAGTCATATTACTGCAACTGAATAATCCACTCCTGCAGCCTCATACTCAGCAGATTAATGGCTTTATAATAGATGCCCAGAATAGGCAAGGGACCCGCTTCTGAGGTGAAATGTCTTCTCACTCAGTAGAACTTGAAGCGTACAATGGCAGAACTCATTGCCACGAACTCTAGCTCTACCTTGGAATATGTCACTTCCTTCGGGGTGAGTGGACAGGATGCAAATATAACGGGCCATCTCTCCTGGAGCAGAACTGTGCCAGACCCGAATTGCCCATGTCAGTCTGAATTGCTACAGCATTCCATGGATCAAAGCATGGGACTGGATCCAACAAAGGGCTTGACACAGGGTTTCAAAAGCCTGCTTTCCTTCTTTAGTCCAGACCAACTGTCCCTCCCCCCGAGTTACATCCGACAGTGGCTTGGCAAGGGTACTAAAATGGGACAGGGCACAGCCACCTATATGTTGAGCCAAGGAACGAACAAGACCACTACAATTTGTGGGTAAACTTGCAAAGCAACACCTTGCAGCCATTCACGTGTCGATTTCACCCCATTGGCCAACAGAGAATGCCCTGACAACTCTGCAGCATCTTTTTGCAAAACTGTACTTGGCTGCATTCAACTTTATGCCAGCCTGTTGCAGTCGGGTTAGCAACTGGTCCAGAATAGCATTATGCTTAGGAAGGGTCTTAGCAAAGACCAGAATGTCACCCAAATAGCAACATGCACCCTGGATATTATCCAAGAGTTGCAAGATCACTTTCTGAAATATCTTAGGAGCAGAGACTACGCCAAAAGGGAGTCATTGATACGGTACCCAAATGGTGTGCTGCCAGTCAATAAAAGCTGCAAACTGATTTAGTTGGGGATTGGTCCTGCTTTGAGCAGGGGGTTGGACTAGATGGCCTCCTGAGGTCCCTTCCAACCCTGAGATTCTATGAAACTTTCAGCCACATGAATCTGCCAACAAACAGATCGGTAATCCATCAAAGACAAAATCCGGTATCCACTTACACGGAAAATCACTTCCTCAAAGGTTGGCAACTGAAACTGCTCATGTTTTACATACTTATTAAGAGTCATAAAATCTGTGCTTACCCCCCTTTTCTTTTCTTTTGTGTTTGGGGTGGGGGAACAACAACATGCCTTATTGCTGTAATTACAGCCACTGTTTCTACTTGCTCTGAGTTGATATGGAAATATTCCCAGACAAGGTGGCAGCAGAGGGTCTTAGAATCATAGAATATCAGGGGTGGAAGGGACTTTAGGAGGTCATCTAGTCCAACCCCCTGCTCAAAGCAGGACCAACCCCCAGTTTTTGCCCCAGATCCCTAAATGGCCCCCTCAAGGATTGAACTCACATCCCTGTATTTAGCAGGCCAATGCTCAAACCACTGAGCTATCCCTACCCCCCAATCTTGAGTGACAGCAAACAATTGTTATTTCAGCACAGTAGAGAGAGGAAAACATTGTGAACCATGCTCAGTAGAGGTTTTGAAGCCAGTGTGGAAGGCTTCATTCGCAGCAAACATTCCTGCCTGTACACACACAGCCCCTTCATTAGAAGCTGGAACCTCCTGGCCAATCATAGTGAGTTCGGTCAAAGGTACAAAACTGATAGCCATTTTGAGCATCAGTCAGATCCAACCCAGCCCTGCTGGAGAAAGTAGCATGGCCAGAGGTAACCCAGACTGAATCTGTGGTCTGGATCTCAATACAGTTTCCTGTAGTTTTACGGAAGTCAGTGGGATTGAGATAGGGAAAACACCATAAAGGAGGAATCGCAGACTGGAGGTCAAATGTCTTTGTGAGCGGTATTACAGCACTGAACCAAAAACAGCGTGTGAGCCTAACACCTACAATAATTGCCAGTTTTTTCTTATTTGAAATTGTGGGAGTGCTCAGTATTGCGGATGCTGAAACTACCGGTTATGTGGCATAGTCAAATGTTTTGTCTATTTATCAATATAATACTCAGGGTAAGTCTATGTGAAAGCAGAAGTTCTCCAATTGTCAGAATTCCCAATCCCCGTATTCATTTGATAAGATATAAAGGTATATTTTAGGTCCTGTGTTACGGTATTCATTTTAAAGGAAAATACCAAATCTCTAGTTAGTGATGTTAGTCTAGCTAGGATGCCTGGGAACGGCTGTGCTGTAATGGTTTATCTTTGGAGTTTTATTCAGATTCAAAAAATTTAAATTGTTAAGTGTCTGTGTGTCTTATGGTAAAGACTGATACTGGATTCCTAAGAAGAGAAACAAAGTGAATCCTATTATAAATTTCCCCTTTTAGTATTTAGAGGATTTCTATAGGAAATCCAACTATAGTCTCTCGCAAGGATATGAATTCATGGTCTGTGCATCTATTTTAAGTCAGGTAGAGGAGTTCTGTAGCACAGAATTCATAAGTAAATCAAATTACCTCCCCTCCCCATAGGTTATACGTGCACAGTCAAATATTGCCATTCTTTTTGTATACAATCATAGTGGATGAGTTGCAGTCTATAGGCCCTTCCACTTCTCAGATGATAGCATTATCTTCCATGTGCCGCAGTTCTGCTCAGATCTTGTCCACAAGTGTTGGAGGTTACATGATATGTACGCAGTGCAAAGGGCATGGCATTCAAATCCAACTACAGAGAGTATGCATATCCCAAGGGCAGAGCACTGACACCGTTAAATAAATCATGGTGTTTCTGAATGATACTTTGGGTATCCCCTTCTATTCTAGCTGGCATAACCACACCTGAGGTGTCCTGTGTGAGTTTATGCATAATATATAGCTGTACACCCAGGTCACAGGACCAATGATGGAAAAGCATTTGCAGCTACACCTTTAATAATGCAAAACTTTGCAGTCAAGACTCTGCTTTTGTAGAGCACAGAGCTTCACCTGCTCTTTGCAAGGCATACAAATTCCAGGCTTTTATAACCCCTGTAGTCGGACAAATGTCCAGACTGTGAACTAACCCAGAGAGGAGAATATTAACCTGAGCTCCTGTATCCACCATGCACTTCAGTGGTGTGCCAGGAATTTCCACAACACAGAAGCCCAGCTCCAGCTTCTTGCCGCATGAGAAGATCATACTAAAGGAAATGTCAGGTCCCTGGTAAAGGTGGGCTCATGCAGCTCCATATTCACAGTATGCACTTCAGGTCTCTCAGCTTTGTGAACTGTTGCACTACGGCACGCTAACTTAAAGTGCTCTTCATTCTCCCAAGCCCAGCATAAGAACATAAGAATGGCCATATCGAGTCAGACCAAAGGTCCATCTAGCCCAGTATCCTGTCTTCTGACAGTGGCCAATGCCAGGTGCTTCAGAGGGAATGAATAGAACAGGTAATCATCAAGTGATCCATCCTGTCGCTCATTCCCAGCTTCTGGCAAACAGGCTAGGGACACCATCCCTGACCATCCTGGCTAATAGCCATTGATGGACCGATCCTCCATGAACTTATCTAGTTCTCTAACAACACATAGCAGTTCTAGCTGAGCAGGCAGAGGAATTGCCCAAGTGATGTGTACTGCTACAGTGGAAACAGTGAGGAGCGGGCACCTTTGGCTGCTGTGGCCATGGAGCAGGAATAAGTAAAAAGAAAAGGAGGACTTGTGGCACCTTAGAGACTAACAAATTTATTTGAGCATAAGCTTTCGTGAGCTCCAGCTCACTTCATCGGATGCATGTAGTGGAAAATACAGTGGGGAGATTTATATACATAGAGAACATGAACAATGGGTGTTACCATACACACTGTAACGAGAGTGATCAGGTAAGGTGAGCTATTACCAGCAGGAGGGGGGGGGAACCTTTTGTAGTGAGAATCAAGGTGGGCCATTTCCAGCAGTTGATTATCACTACAAAATGTCATCCCCCCTCCCCGTCCTGCTGGTAATAGCTCACCTTTCCTGTTCACTCTTGTTACAGTGTGTATGGTAACACCCATTGTTTCATGTTCTCTGTGTATATAAATCTCCCCACTGTATTTTCCACTGCATGCATCCGATGAAGTGAGCTGTAGCTCACGGAAAGCTTATGCTCAAATAATTTTGTCAGTCTCTAAGGTGCCACAAGTCCTCCTTTTCTTTTTGCGGATACAGACAAACACGGCTGCTACTCTGAAACCAGGAATAAGTAGTGTCATATGGGTAACAGAAGTAGGAGACACAGCTGACAGTTTAAAGTGTAGACACAAAGGTAGCAGCAGTCTGAGACACAGAACCTCTTTTAGCCCGAGCCCTCTCTCATGCCTCATACTTAGCCACCGCGGCATCAAAAGTTAGCGTTCTATCATCTTCAGCCAGTAACAGTTCATCCAGTCAGTCATCGGCTACACCAATCATAAAAACATCTCTGAGCACTATTATCATAACATCCCCAAATTCACAGTCCTGAGCCAACTGTCACAAACCACATGCAGATTCACATATGGTTTTGTTGGGCTGCTGACAAGCTTCAAAAAAATGTTTTAACAGAACAGATTCTCCAGTGCCGAAATACTAGTTTAGGTGTTACACACCCACATCAAAGGAGGACTTGAGCTCTGGGAGTCCATCATAAATATCAGTGCCATGACAGCCTAAGCAATTCTGCAGTGAGGGTATCCTAGCAGCACCGGAGAGTTGCATGATCTGCACATAGTTCCAAAAATTCTGACTAAAGTACCACCAGACAACTGCCGAACAAAGTACATGCAGCATGGGTTGTGGGATAGAAGCACTCATCACAATAATGTTACACTCGGATGCACTACAGAATAGCAACCCAAAACCACAAGAGAAAAACAAAAAATGAAGCAAGACATGCAGGTCGGGAGCCAATCAAACCATATAATAACCATGAGCCAGTTAGGTCAGCAACAGTTTGAACAGAACATAACCATCCGAACAGCAGATATGTAGCAATGGGCCCTGAGTAGCTGCACATACCCAATGCTATGCACACACACACACACAGCCTTAAACAGCAACAGGAACATGGACTTCAGGGAGCAGAAACCAGGAAAAGAAAACACGAATGGGGAACATACACACCCCAGTCACCACACGCCGCATGCTCACCTATAAAAAGGGTCTGTTCATTCCTAACTAAGTCAAAGAGATGATGTAAACCTTAATGACTGTTTGTAAAGTTCTTTCATCACCTCAAATGAAAGGCACTAACATAAGATAAGATAAAGTGACATTTTGAGTTTAAAATCTTTGGCAGTGTCCCTTCACAGAAGAAAAGTAGCAAGAAATACACTCTTTATGAGGCAAAACCCTCATTAGCTTCACAAGCATTGCCAGACTCTAGCCCAGTAACCAGTCATCAATGGGAGTTTGGATTCAGATTGGCACATGGCACTGAGCACCTCACAAACATTAAGGAATTTGTTTTCACAACACCTCTGTGAGGCAGGCAAGTAGCATCACCCTCATTTTACAGATGGGGCACAGCAAGATTAACTGATTTGGCCAAGGTCACACAGGAAGTCTTTAACAGAGACAGGAACTGAACCCAGGTCACATGAGACACTGGCTAGTAACAATCACAAGACCTTCCTTCCTGCCAAACTTAGCTCCCGCTGTCCTGTGTGTCCAGACTAATGTAAACCCCATCAAAAGTTTATGCTTTAGGATAGGTTTTTCCCTAACTTATTGCTATGACCTGTCACTTTGGGGAGAAAAATCAAAACTTAAAAATAAGACTTGCAGGGGGAAGTAGCTATAAACAAATCTCAGATGTCAGATTAGAGAGCCGGATGTGGAAGAGAACAATGGAAAGGTACATGCCTCTGAACACTCATTGATAGAGGCAATCTAAAATGTTATTGTAACCATTTAGCTGCTGGGCTTTTACCTTCAGGCATTAAGGCATTGATTTAAAAACATAGGGCAAGGGGAGGAGGGATATTTACTGCTTACCTCACATAGGACAAAGTCAAGTAATGATTAAGCCTGTCTCAGCTGGCTCTTTTCTGGTGATGCCCTTTGGAATCTCTGGTGACAGGATTCCATTTTTGTTCTGTTCCGACATTCCCTGGACATCAGTGTGACATGTCTTGGTGGACGTGGTATGCTGGGCAGCACTGAAGCACCTGGCAGCAGGGCATAAGGGGGACAGCAGGACAGGTAAAAAAGGGGAGTTCTTCACAAGAGGGGCTCTCTGGGTTTCTGCTTTGCCCAAGGGAAGTAGGGACAGGACTGCGGGCATGGTGAGAACTCTGTATGTACAGGGAACCCTCCATGTGTGTGATGTGGGCCATATTTAGGCAACTAAATAAGTGGCCTGATTTCAGAGGGGTTGAGCACCCAACTACTCCATTTGATTTCAGCTGCTTTGAGTAAAATTAGATAAGTATTTGGATTCAGGGCCAAGATTTTCAAAGCGAGGATGATAGAACGGGCTCATAAATCCATATTTAGACACCTAAATATACAGGTTTAGTCTCAAAAGTGCTGAGCACTGTGTGTAAACAAGGAGTTTGGCTATATATATATAGTGATAGACCTAGGACTGTTGAGTACAGCAGAGGGCGGGCCCGGGTTCCAGCCCAGGGACCCTAATGGTAGTAGCTGTTAGCAGCCAATCTTTCACTGCCAGAGTTGCTACATTTCCCTGGGCCACTTCCCCACAGCTCTCCTACTACTCCCTTCCCTTAGGGCTCCCTTACTAATGACTTGAGAGTATCTTCATTAACCATCCCTTCAGCCACACTTGCTCTCCTCTGCCTGACTGGAGTCAGCCCTTTTATAGTATCAGAGGAGCCTTAATTAGAGTCAGGTGGTCACATTAGCTTAATGGCCTCACCTGACTCTTTGCAGGTTAATTGGAGTCAGGTGTTCTCATTAGCCTGGAGCAGGCCCTGCCCTGGTCAGTCAGGGAACAGAATCCTGTTCATCCAGATGCCAGTAGACTCAACTTCGGCTCCTCTGCTGTACCTGACTAGCCTAGAGGGGGGAGGGAGACTGCTGCTGGGCCTTGGGCTCTAGCTGCTGCAACTGCCCCTGCTCCAGCTGCTCCCCTGGCTGGGCCAGACACCACCCATCCCCACTTCTCTGCTACCTGGTTGCTGGCTGGACTGCCCCACCCACCCTTGGGTGCTGTTGCTACTGTTCCAACTACAGCCCCTGGGGGGGGCTACTCCCCCGCTCCCCTGAGGGGGGGAGTGAAGGACCCCTACCCCAGCCGTTGCTACTGCTGTTGTGGACACCACCACCACCACCACCACCTGTGAGAGGTCCTCTCTGCCTGCCTGGCCACCGGGCTGCTGCTGCCTTTGCTACTGCCTGGGAGCTGCTGGACCCCGAAGGAGGAGGGGACGAGGCCATCTGCTGCTGGGGGAGCGCACAGGGACTCTGCAGACCATTGTGGAGGGAGCCTGAAGGCTGAGTAACTTTTGGACTGTGCTCTTGTGGTGGGGGTTCTGACTGTGTTTGTGGGGACACAAGGGGTGTGGCGTGGAGCCTGCCCCCTAGTCCATCTGTGTGTCCCCCCCCACCACCACCACCACCGTCGGCGCTGCCCCCTCCACCACCCCCAGTGGACACTCATCATCTGCCTCAAGCTCCTGCCTCCGGGACTCCGCTGCTTGCTTGGCCTGCCGCCCCCTTTCCCCACCTTTTGGGCCTGCAGCAGCAGCCAGCCCGCACTGACTCTTCTGCAAGCGCACGTGGGCGCACGTGCCCCATCCTGGACTGACCCCCTTCAGCAAGCCCCCAGCTTTGTCCCTGGCTCCCTGCCCCATTTTGCCCCCTGCAGCCTTTTTGCCCCCCCCCCCTTTACCCCAGCACCTCTCTGGCTTCAGTTTGTTTGCCTGCCCCGCCCTTTTCCCTCTGCAGCCTTTGTTTGCCCCACCCCTGCCTCTGCAGTTAGCCCCTCGGTTCCCTGTCCTGCCTCCAGCCTGGTTCTCCCCCCTCCCCATGTGATACCCCTGCCCTGATTGGCCCCTTACTTAGTGCGCCCATGCCCCCTCCCATTCGCTTGTGTCCCTCTCCTGTTTGAGTTTGCCCCGATCTCACTGCACTCCCCGAACGTTGTTATGATCCCCCTCCCCTATTGCAGCTAGAGGAGCCGGTTTCCTATCCTGAGTCGGTGACTGTCCTCCACAAGCCCTTGAAAGCCCCCCTGTCCAGCCCATCCTTTTGGCGCCCTCCTCCCCTGCCTGCAGCCTAGCGGGGAGGAGTGGTTGGCCTGCCTCCCTTTTCCCCTCCTCTCTCTGGTGTCTTCCCCTCCCTCCCTGCTCATTATGGCGGGGGACACGACAGGTGGGGCCCCTCCAGCAGCCCTAGATACCCCTCCCCTGCCTGCCCCTCCGTCACCCCCCCAAGCCTCAACCGCCGCTGCCAAACCACCTGCCACTGCCCCCGCCGGGGCGTCGGCAGCAGCGTGACCTCCATTGCTGCCACGTCCCTCCCCCCCTTAGATTCTGGGGTACTCCCCCCAGCTGGCGGGAAGGGCCAGGGTAGGAAGAAGGGGAAGGGCCCTGCCAAAAAGACCAGGCCGTCCATGGCAGGGACTGCCCTCACTGCCGCGGCCCTGCCACCGGCCGTGGCCTCCCATCCCACTGCTCTTTCCACCAGCTCTGCGGGTGTCCCTCCCCCGGCCCCCAGGGCCTACGCCCAGGTGGCAGCAGCCCCCCCACCTGCCACTACGTCATCTCTCCTGCCCACCGCCTCTGCTACCAGCTATAGCGGCCGGGGCCCCTTTCCCACCATGACCAGGAAGCACGGTGTCCGTTGCCTCCTGGTGCCCGCCTTGCCCCATGTGAAGACATACGTGCGGGCGTTGGCAAGGGCGGTGGGGCCCACGGCCATTGTGGCTGCCTCCAAAATGTATGGGAAGGTGGTCTTCTTCCTGGCATCGGAGGCCACTGACCAGGAGGCGGTGGAGAAGGGCCTGGCGGTGGAGGGCGTGTTCGTCCCCCTGGAGCCGCTGGACTACCTGGGCGTCTGCCTGGTCCTGACTTCCATCCCTCCCTTCCTTCCCAATGCCACCCTGTTACCGGCCCTCTCTACCCTGGGGAAGCCCGTCTCTGTCCTGAGCCCTCTCTCCCTGGGCTGCAAGGACCCCGCCCTCCATCACGTCCTCTTGTTCCACCGGCAAGTGCAGCTGCAACTGCTGCCGGCGGCGTGCGACGGAGAGGCACTTGAGGAGTCCTTTTTGATCCCCTACCAGGGGGCCCATTACCGGGTGCATTATTCCACGGGGGAGGCCCGGTGCTACCTCTGCCGGGCGATGGGGCATGTCCGGAGGGACTGCCCCTTGGCCCGGCACGAAGAGGCATCCGGGACCCCCGAGCCCCGGCAGGGCACCGGCCCTGTCATCGCCGGTGCCCCTGGCTGCCCGGCGCCTGAAGCCACCCCTCCTCCTACTCAGTCCATCCCTGCTCCCGCTCAGGCCCAAGGGGCGCTTCCTCCAGCACGCCCAGACGAGCGGGAGAGCCCCGCCTCTGCTGCCTACAATCCGGTGGGGCCCCTAGAGGACGGTGCGGCAGGGATACCGCCGAGCATGGGAGAGGGCCCGCCCCAGAAGGAATCTTCCCTCCCTCATTCCACCCCACCGCTGCCTCCCACGGTCCCTGAGCCTTCGTCCTTGCCCCCCGACCCAACCCCTGTTAGCCGCCCCCCCCAATGATGCCATGGAGGGCTGGGCCCTAGTCCGGGGCAAGCGGAGGGCTCAAGCTCTGCTCCTTTCCACCAATGCGGAAGCCCCCCGGAAGACCAGAAAGGGGGGCGCCCATGCTGAGCCCTCTGCCTTGCCCGTGGGCGTGTGCCATCCCCTGGTGCCGGCTGGGGAAAACGTGGCAGCACGGGAGGGCAGTACCGTCCCTCCATTGGAGTCCCTCCCCTCCGAGGCCCCCGATGGAGCCCCACCTGCCCCGTTACCATCCGGAACCCCTGTGAGCCCCGGAGCAAGTGTCGCTTCGGGCACTGGTGGGGAGACCTCCAGGGTGGTGGAAGGAGAGCTCCCCTCCATTTATGAGGAGATCGAGGCCCTGGGTCTGACCCCAGTCACCCAGGGGGAGGACGACCCTCTGCTAGCGGGCCTCGATCTGAGCGACCTCACCCCGGCCCCGCCTTCCCCATGCTCCTTTCCCCTAACCGCTGTTTCTGCTCCTGCCTCCGAGGGTTCCCTCGGCTTCTCCATCTGCCTGGCCGTGGGTGGCACCCTGCTGTTGGCCGCCGAGCCCACCGAGGCGACCGCTGGTGCCATGCGGCTGGGACCCGAGCCCTATGGGCTGCCCCTTGAGGGCGTGGGGCGACCGACCTCCCTCCCGGGCGGGGACCCCACTAACGATGCTGTAGTTACTCCACCGGCCGTGGTGCCGGAGCCCAGCATCATGGAGGGCCCCCTGCCCCGCCCCCAGCTCCCTGAGCCGGATCGAGAGGGGCCATTTCCCAACGGCCTGGCTCCTGGGGCCCAGGATCCTGCCTTTGCCCCTCTCCCTGGCTCTGCACCCAACCCCAGCCTTGTCCCTACTCTGGATCCCTGCCCTGCCCCGCCCCTGATGTCAACCCCGCCCCTGCCCCCGCCACCTCCCATGCTATCATTGCCACCCCTGGGGCCATCATCTCCTCGTTCCTAGAGGATAGCCCCCAGGGAGTGGCTTCTGTATTTCCCAGTCCCGACTCACTAGGGGCTGCTACCTTCCCTCCGCCGCCCCCAATCGAGCCAGGTTTGAGGGGGGCTGCGTGGCGCCACCCAGCGGGCGCCACGTCAGGGGTCTGCCCCTTACCTGCCCGTTTCGGTGGGCCATGAGGCTGTGTCAGTGGTCCCTCCAGAGGACAGCTGGAGGCTAGTGACCCCGGCCCCTCATACGCTGCGAGAGGAGCTGCGGGAGTTCCTTGAGGACGTCCAGGGCTCCCATAATAAGGTGCAGCTCACCCTGCAGCGATGGGGGGATTTCCATCTAATCCTTGGGGCTGTGGAAGGGTAAAAGGACCGGGAAGCAGGCTGCTGCGGCCTACCAGCGGGTCCGCTTCTTCCGTGACTCCCTACTTACCTACGGGGTAGGTCACGGACTGTTGCACGGCCCATTGGGAACCGCGAGCGTCCCTGCCGGCGAGGATCCCCCCCAGCCCTCCTCATGACACCTCTCACCATCACCACGTTAAACACCCAGGGTTGTAGGATGGGAGCAGGTGCCAGGTGCTCTCCTTCCTTCGGGAGGGGGGGTACTCTGGGTCTCCTGCAGGAAAAAAATCACATACGGATCCGGCTGCCGAAGCTAGCTGGCGGCTTGAATGGGGGGACAGGGTCTACTTTAGCCACCTCACAGTTCGTACGGCTGGAGTGGCGACCCTGTTCTCCCCCGACCTACAGCCCGAGGTGCTGGGGGTCGCCGAGGCTGTGCCGGGCCGCCTGCTGCACCTCCGGGTCCATTTGGAGGAGCTCATGGTCAATCTTGTCAACATCTGTGCCCCAACATTGGGCCCGGAGCGGCTGCGTTTCTTTCAGCAGGCGTCTGCCTTCCTCAGCACTTTGGATCCTCACGAGTGCCTGGTCCTGGGCGGGGACTTTAATACCACCCTCGAGGAGCGGGACCGGCTCAGGGACCGAGCAGTGCCCGGTCGCCACGGACGTCCTCCGGGAGATAGTCGACCATCACTCCCTGGTGGATGTCTGGCGTGACCACCACCCAGATGACGTCTCGATATTCACTTTTGTCCAGGTGGAGGCCCATCAGTCGCGCCACTCCCAGTTGGACCGCATCTATTTATCACGTTTCCATCTTTCACAGGCCCACTCCTCCAGCATCCGGCCGGCCCCATTCTCCGATCATCACTTGGCCACCATGACGGTCTCTCTCTGCGCAGAGAGGCCGGGGCCAGCCTATTGGCATTTTAATAACGGCTTGTTGGAGGATGTGGGCTTCGTGGCCTCCTTCCGGGAGTTTTGGCTGGCCTGGCGAGGGCAGCAGCGTGCCTTTCCCTCGGCATGGCGGTGGTGGGACCTGGGGAAGGTGCGCGCCCGGCTCTTCTGCCGTGACTACACCCGGGGCGCCAGCCGACGGAGGGATGCGGCGATAGGGCAGTTGGAATGGGAGGTCTTAGAACTGGAGAGGCGTCTGGCCGCCAGCCCCGAGGATCCATCCCTCTGCAGGGCATGCCGGGAGAAGCGGGAGGAGCTCCGGGCCCTCGAGGACCATCGGGCCCGGGATGCTTTTGTTTGTTCCCGCATCTGCCTCCTTCGGGAGATGGATCGCGGCTCCCGCTTCTTCTACGCCCTGGAGAAAAAGAGGGGGGCCAAGAAGCACGTCACCTGCCTCCTCGCAGAGGATGGCACCCCCCTCATGGATCCGGCGGAGATGTGCGGGAGGGCCAGGGCCTTCTACGCAGGCCTTTTCTCCCCGGATCCGACCGATCCTAACGCTTGCAGAGTGCTCTGGGACGAACTCCCAATGGTCAGCGCGGGCGACCGAGACCGGCTAGAGCTGCCTCTCACTCTGGCCGAGTTCTCGGAAGCCCTCGCTGCATGCCCACCAATAAATCTCCGGGCATGGACGGGCTGACCGTGGAGTTCTACCGCGTGTTCTGGGACGTCCTCGGCCCAGACCTAGTCACCGTCTGGGCCGAGTCTTTGCAGAGCGGGGTCCTCCCTCTTTCGTGCAGGTGAGCCATGCTCGCCTTATTGCCAAAGAAGGGGGACTGCCGCGATTTACGAAATTGGTGTCCCGTCTCACTCCTCAGTACGGACTACAAGGTCATAGCAAAAGCCATCTCGCTGCGGCTAGGGTCCGTGCTGGCGGACGTGATCCACCCAGACCAGACCTACACCATCCCGGGCCGCACCATCTTCGACAACCTGTATCTGGTCCAGGACCTCTTGGAACTCAGGTGTAGGGACGGTCTGTCGTTCGCGCTCCTGTCCCTGGAGCAGGAGAAGGCGTTCAACAGGGTGGATCACGGGTATCTCCTGAGCACTCTGCGAGCATTTGGCTTCGGACCCCAGTTTGAGGGTTTTCTCCAGGTGCTGTATGCCTCCACAGAGTGTCTGGTCAGGCTCAACTGGACCCTGACTGAACCGGTCAGCTTCGGGCGAGGAGTACGGCAGGGGTGCCCCCTCTCGGGCCAGCTGTACGCTCTGGCAATCGAGCCCTTCCTCAGTCTCCTCCGCAGGAGGTTGACGGGGTTGGCGCTACGGGAGCTGGAGCTGCGGCTGGTCCTGTTGGCATATGCCGACGATGTGCTCCTCATGGTCCAGGACCCGGGCGACTTGGCGCGGGTGGAAGCTTGCCAGGCTGTCTACTCGGCAGCCTCCTCCGCCCAGGTCAACTGGGTCAAGAGCTCTGGCTTGGTGGTAGGGGACTGGCGGCAGGCAAGCTCCCTCCCACCCACGCTTCAGGCCATCCGATGGAGCGCGGATCCGCTGCTCTATCTGGGCATTCACCTTTCTGCCACGCATCCGTCTGTGCCGGAGATCTGGCACGGTTTAGAGGGCAGGGTGGTAGAGTGGCTCCGGAGATGGACAGGACTGCTCCGGTGTCTGTCCCTTCGAGGGCAGGCACTGGTGCTCAATCAACTAGTCCTGTCCATGCTCTGGTACCGGCTCAACACTCTGGTTCCGGCCCCGGATTTCCTGGCCAACCTCCGGAAGTTGATTCTGGAGTTCTTCTGGTCAGGACTGCACTGGGTCTCTGCAGGGGTTCTCAATCTACCCCTGGAGGAGGGAGGGCAGGGCCTGAAGAGTCTCCGCACTCAGGTCCATGTCGTCAGCCTCCAGGCCCTGCAGAGGCTCCTTTATGGTGCAGATAGTCCAGCGTGGAGCGTACTGGCGCACGCCTTCCTGTGCTGCTTCCGAGGGCTCCGATATGACTGGCAGCTCCTTTATCTCCATCCGAGAGGTCTTCCACGAGACCTCTCCGGGCTGCCGGTCTTCTACCAGGACCTCCTCCGGACCCGGAAACTGTTCACACTGACCAGGTCTGTGGCAGCCTCCGTGGGAGAAGATCTCCTCGCGGAGCCCCTGCTACACAACCCCCAGCTCTGTGTGCAGGTGGTGGAGTCCCCCTCGGTGCGCCAGAGGTTGGTCCTGGCAGAAGTTACCAGAGTCGGAGACCTCCTGGACTACGACTGGGGAGACTGGCTGGATCCCCTGACGCTCACTCAGCGCATGGGGCTCTCCAGACCTCATACTCCCCTGCGCGTACTCCAGGAGGTGAGGGCCGCTTTGCCGTCCACTGCTCGGGTTTACCTCAACCGGGTCCTGGGAGAGGGTGCGCCCCGCCCACCCTCCACCCCAGGCCCTTCGGACCTTTTCATCGGGCCCCTGCCCCGTGGACCCGACCGACACCCCCCCTTCACCGTGAGCCGGTTACGTGAGCTGCAGCCACTCCGGTTCCAGACCGCGCCAAAGAAACATCTATACATGCTCATGCTCCACACCCTTCATGTCCTCACCCTCGCGTCCCGCCCTGACACAAAGTGGCGAGACCTCCTGCCACCTCTAGAGGGTGAGGAGCCCCGGTGGGCCAGCCTATATTCCACCTTAGTCCCGAGGCCCACCGGGGATATCAGTTGGCGGCTCCTTCACGGGGCCGTGAGCACGGGCGTGTACTTGGCGCAGTTCACCCCAATCGCGGACACCTGCCCCTTTTGCGGCGTGAGGGAAACCCTGGCGCACGTCTACCTGGAGTGCGCCAGGTTGTAGCCCCTATTCCGGCTCCTCATGAATATTTTGTTAAGGTTTTGGTTGCACTTTTCCCCTCACCTCCTTATCTACGCACTCCCTGTCCGTGGCCCCACTAAGTCGTGGGACCTCCTAGTCAACCTCCTCCTGGCCCTGGCTAACGTGGCCATCTATAAAATCAGGGTGAGGAGGCTGGCCGATGGAATCTCCTGTGACTGTGGGGCCTATTTCCACTCCTCTGTCCATTCACGCCTCCAGGCAGAGTTCCTCTGGGCGGCGTCCATTGACTCCCTTGACGCCTTTGAGGAGCAGTGGGCGCTGTCCAGGGTTCTCTGCTCGGTGTCCCCGTCAGGTTCCCTTCGTTTAACCCTTTGACCGCACTCCTGTCCCTGTTGTTCATTAGTTGTCCCCCACAATTAATTGGTTTTCCAGGTCCTGTGGACCCCCCCTTAGGCTGGGGGGGATCCTTTAGCAGTGGGCGGGCTTTGCTCTCCCACTTCCTGGATCCCAATAAGGCTACTCTGCTGTACCCAACTGGCCTGAGTCTATCACTATATATATATATATATATATATATATATATATATATATATATAATATATATATATATAAATATGAGTGTGTGTATGTTAACTGAATGTATTATGTTCTTCCCACAATTCTGTTCAGCCATGTCAAGTATCCCACAACACTTTGCAAAACTGTCCCAGTTTCATCCAGTTCCAGTTTCAAGTAATCAATCTTAGGGACACCCAGAACATGGTATTGCATCCCTGACCATCTTGGCTAATAGCCATTGCTAGACCCATCCTCCATGAGCTTATCTAGTTCTTTTTTTAACTCAGTTATACCTTTGTCCTTCAAAACATCCCCTGGCAACAAGTTCCACAGGTTGACCGTGCATTGTGTGAAGTACTTTTGTTTCTTTCCAACCCGCTGCCTATTAATTTCATTAGGTGACCCCTGGTTCTTGTGTTATGTGAAAGGGTAAATAAAACTTATGTATTCACTTTTTCCACACCATTCTGTGCACTAATATCAAAGCAGGTTACATTATACATATATCAGGACACCTAGGCTCTGTTCCAGCTGTCACATGATGCATCGGCAATTCGCATTAGACCTGGTCATTTTAAATCTGTTTTCGGTGGATAAGAGGAAATAATTGAATTGTAGGTATTGAAATGAAAAGGATTAATCCCTTAATGTCAGCGTAGTACATTTTGCATGTGGTAGCAAAGAATTCCAAGGGTTAAAAAAATGAGAGAATGTTGGAGATTAAGTCATTAAAAAGAAAAGGAGTACTTGTGGCACCTTAGAGACTAACCAAGCAGCCTCTTGTTCATATTCCGACCTATTCATGATGACGACAGCACCTCCTTTGTCAGCCTTTTTGATTATGATGTCAGAGGTGTTTCTGAGGTTGTTTCAAGCATTCTTACAACTACACTACCCACCTGCTGAAGTGAAGAAACAAATTGACAGAGCCAGAAGAGTACCCAGAAGTCACCTACTACAGGACAAGCCCAACAAAGATAATAACAGAACGCCACTAGCCATCACCTTCAGCCCCCAACTAAAACCTCTCCAGCTCATCATCAAGGATCTACAACCTATCCTGAAGGACGACCCATCACTCTCACAGATCTTGGGAGACAGGCCAGTCCTTGCCTACAGACAGTCCCCCAACCTGAAGCAAATACTCACCAGCAACCACACAACAGAACCACTAACCCAGGAACCTATCCTTGCAACAAAGCCCGTTGCCAACTGTGTCCACGTATCTATTCAGGGGACACCATCACAGGACCTAATCACATCAGCCACACTATCAGAGGCTCGTTCACCTGCACATCTACCAATGTGATATATGCCATCATGTGCCAGCAATGCCCCTCTGCCATGTACATTGGTCAAACTGGACAGTCTCTACTTAAAAGAATAAATGGACACAAATCAGATGTCAAGAATTATAACATTCATAAACCAGTCAGAGAACACTTCAATCTCTCTGGTCACTCGATTACAGACCTAAAGGTCGCAATATTACAACAAAAAGACTTCAAAAACAGACTCCAACGAGAGACTGCTGAATTGGAATTAATTTGCAAACTGGATACAATTAACTTAAGCTTGAATAGAGACTGGAGTGGATGTGTCATTACACAAAGTAAAACTATTCCCCCCCCCCGCCACTGTTCCTCAGAAGTTCCTGTTAACTGCTGCAAATGGCCCACCTTGATTATCACTACAAAAGGTTTTCTCCCCCACCCCCCAGCGCTCTCCTGCTGGTAATAGCTCATCTTAAGTGATCACTCTCCTTACAGTGTGTATAACACCCATTTTTTCATGTTGTGTGTATATAAATCTCCTCACTGTATTTTCCACTGAATGCATCTGATGAAGTGAGCTGTAGCTCACAAAAGCTTATGCTCCAATAAATTGGTTAGTCTCTAAGGTGCCACACGTCCTCCTTTTCTTTTTGCGAATACAGACTAACACAGCTGCTACTCTGAAAAAAGTCATTAAGAGGCTAAACCTGCCCCCTCCACAGTAACAGCTCCAAGAGGCTGCTGAACCCAATCTGAATGCTGACGTGGCTTTATAGGTTTTGCGGTGTTAGGCAAACCAGACAATACTCACACTCTTACCAGGCAACCCAAACAAAGAATTACCAAACATTTTGCTCACCCTAAAATTTTGCTACTCAGTGGATTGTTGTGCATGTCCTTTATTGTGAAGCTGGATCTGCCAGGGGGCTATGGCACCTGATGCATAGATGCTCTGAGCATATCCCCGTGCAAAGTGCACATAGCATGCTTGGATGGTGACAGGGATTCAGAGAGAGGCGGTCAATGGGGGGGTGGATTTCTGCAGTGGAGAAAAATGTAACTTACTAGACCTGGCTGGGAATTTTCCACTGAAACGTTTTTGACAGAAAATGAAGCTTCTGCAAAATCAATATTTTCCTTGGGAATATTTTGATTTTGCCCATTTCTTTCCCCTCCCCGAGTTTCCCACTGGGAAAATGCAAACTAATTATTGTGTCTCAGGTTGGGCCAATCCAAATTGAAACACTTTGGTATGTTGAACTGAATAGAAATGTTTCTTTTGGAGTCTCCTCAATGTTAATCTGGGTCTGTCTTAGCTGCTACCATGCTCCCTGGCCCCCATTCAATCCTATGGGCCAGGCACCCGAGTCAGGCTCCAGGGATCACAGTACGTCCTTTCCTAGCCTTTCCTCCCAAGCCTTTGATGTCCACTCCCCAAGGTGAGCTGAACAAAGGAGATACACCAGGTCCCAGGAGAGGGGTAGGGATGGTGAGCAGCTCTCCTCTGCCCTGCATTCTCCCAAGATGCAGTTCCACCCAATATTTGTCAATTAGCTCTGATTAGCTAAGAACAGGGGATGATCTGAGTCTAAACCTTTTCTGCTAGGTATTAATTCCCACCCATATTGATGGGAGCTGCTGTGGGCTCATTATGTTTGAAAACCAGGCCTCTTATTTAGGTGCCTATATATTGGCTGGGGAGCTTCACTTTAGGTACCTGGGGCTCTAGTCACAAAAGAATTTAGGCGAGGTAACACTCAACAGCCCTATGCTTACCTTTTAGGTGCCTCGACAGTCACTGGGATTCACAAGGCTTGAGTGCAGCACCTCAGCTCCCTGTACAGTGAATGCGGAGAGACAAGTGCTGCAGAATGGGATTCACAAACACCAGGATGCTAGGCAGGTCCTCACCTAAAACAGCCCCTGGGAGACGCCAAGCCGAGAGGTGTGTGCTAAGCTCCACCCCCTCTGCAGGGAGGCACCTCCCTCCAATTGGGATTTTCAGCTGAGGGCCCTCCCTTGGCATGAGTGGGGGAACTCCCTTATAACTTTACCCCAGCAGTTAGGGTATTTGTCTGGTATGTGGGAGACACCTAGTTCCCTCTACCACCTCAGAGAGAGAAGGGATTTGAACTGGGCATTGCTACCTCTCAGGTGAGTGCCCAGCTACTAGCTATTCTGAGGCAGGGCTCCCTCATCTCTCCTACTGAAACTTTTCCACTGTGGATAAATAATTAAAAAGAGTTATTGGAGCAGGGGGACAGGATCCTGGGCCTCCTACCATGGGAACCACCAGGCTGCAGAGTCATGTGCATGGCCACGCCCTTTCTCTCCTAGCCCAAGATTCTGGGATTTAGGTGCCTAAAGTGGCAATTAGGTACTTAAATCCTGTTGTAAATACAGCCCCTGGTTTTGAAAACCTTGACCATCATTTTTAGGTAATTCATAGTAAACAGAAGGGGGGAAAGTAATTATTTTATTACATACCAATCATTAAAACGTCCTAAGTAATTTGGCTACAATAAGTAATTCTCAGTAATCACTCGTAAATCAAGAGTAATTATTTTCCCTGGTATTAGTAATTTAAAACTGCTAAGTAATTTCTAACAAGAATTCTAAAGAGTTTTAATAATTCTGGGCCAGGTCCTCAAGCTGTTGTAAATTGGCTTAACTCTATTGTCTTCAACAAAGCTCTGCCAGGTTCCACCACCTGAGGATCTGACCTTCTAAGTTATCACTAGTAATTGAGAAGGAATTACTATTATGCTTGTTTTCAATAACCTGAAATTGCTAATTATGTTGAGGACTTTTTGTCTCTGAGTTCATGAATGGACCAGAGCAGATATGTGCTCTGTGAATTTCTGATGTAGTGGGAGGGTGTTACTTTCTAAAAGATCAAGTTCCAGTTCATATACAAATCTCTGAACACCTGCTAGGCAAATAACGGATTTTTCAGCTCATTGGCAATTTTCAAAAGTTAAAAAAAAATTGTTTTGGGTCAGACCAACACAAACATTTACAAAATTTTCAATTACTTGAAAAATTGAAAAAATAATAATTGTGAGTCAAGCAAAATACTTAGATTTTGACCATTTTAATATGTTTGAAAATTTCCTTTAATTTTTTTTTAAATTCAAATTGAAAACCATTTTAAACATAAAACAATGAGAAGAATTCATTTCAAAATGTCAAAACAAAACTTTGGAGGATTTGGAATTTTTTTTTTAATTAACGATTCAGTGCAATTGTAAAGAAGTCACAAAATATCATGTAGTCGCAACATATTTTGGTGTTGCCTGATCTGCATTTTTCCCTGGAAAAAACAATGCTGCCAAAAATTTCAGCCAGATCCACTCTCAACCCTTCCTTCAGCTGAAATAAAAAATCCAGCAAAGTCAGTTCACCAGCAGGCGATGCTCCTGGGACTGAGACTTGAAAGAAAGGAAATATGATGCACATTTCACTCTTTTTGAAAGGAAGGTTGGGATTATCACAGATGTAGACAATTCCACAGGTGTAGTCTAGTCGAATCATTGTGTATTGGGTAAAACCATAGCTATGGCAGTATTTTATAATGTGCTGGGCTTTTTAAAAGGCTTTGCACATTTGGTACAATAAAAGAAAAGTTCCACAAGTGTAATGAGACCGACTGTTTAAGGGGAATTCTGCTATTAATTATCTGAGCTGTGTTTTGTATATCATTTGGCAACAAGTGTATCTTTTAGTTTAGCTTTCATTGAGTGTGGCTGATTATTTGTCTGATTCATTGTTTACTTAGCGATGTGTAGCAGCATAAGGTAACATATCCAAGGGCCTTGTGTTGTCTGAAATATTTTCTTTCCATACTGTAAAAATAGCATTTTATTTGTGTATGAATATGAATTTTCTAGGCCTAATCTTTATAAGATATTACTATAAAATGCTGTTATTACAAAGGAATGAGCAAATTTAATACTGATATGGATTGAAGCTATTAATTACCCGTACGGTATTTCTTTGACAGCGTCAGTGGCACGCCACAGCATTGCTGGATTTTAGGCCAAGCGTTTCAAAAATGGCTAGTTATTTGGGGTGCCTGTGAGGGGATGTATAAACCCCACATGGACCAGCAAAGGGTTAACAGAAGCCTAAGAGCCCAATTAGCTCACCTGGTTGCACCTACAATTCAGTATCAGGCCAAGTTGGGGAGGAGGTGGGCGGTTGCCATAAAGGAAGGGATTCAGAGGGGTTCTGAGAAGAGAGTCAGTGGAGAGAAGATCCTGGGTGGAGAGTCTAGAGAAGGACCCAGAGCTAAGGGGAAAGAGAGGCGTAAAGCTGCAGAATTCAGAATTAGCTTCTGAGGTCAGCTGGTAGGGAGGGGGCAGGACTGAGGGAAACGGCCCCACAGATCAGTGTTCTGACAATAGGACAGATGACACAGGGGAATCAGGAGACTGAAATCCCAAATCCGTTGGCTATTGTTTTGTTTGACATCGCTCTGTGAAGGGACAGGAGGTGAAGGAAGACCCCAGATCAGACAGAAGATATTTTGGTTTGCTACCAAAGGACACTCTTTAGCATGTTAAGAACATTGATGACATGAAAGGGGCAGGACTCCAGAGGGACCTGGTGGGGTGGGGGGAATGACCTCACTACGTGAGACTGACAATGCCACAAGAGGGCGCTCTGAGGCATCATGCGATGACAACGATACACGGTTGGTGAGGCTGTTACTGTGCTCCCCTTGAAACACCTTCCAGTTGCCTGGACTTTCAGAAAGGCAGGTCCCGTGTCTTGAGCTGCATACTCACAATGGAAAAATCCAAAGTCACTAGTCACTGCTTGAGAACATTGATCTTGGTATTTTGGGGCTCCCACTGCTAACACCCTGCAATAGTTGGGACACATTGGCATGCAGGCCGGTTGCTGAGAGAGATGTCTCTTGCACGCACACATTTAATTCTTGGAGCTAACGATTCTATTATCACTGTCTCTTGGGGACGGGGAAGGGAGGGAAAGGTCATTAGCATACACAGGGAGGGAAGCCTTCCAGGTAACTTGATCACTCTCATAGAAGGTTTAAATTATGGGGATCAAAACCTGGAATTAGCCTGGTCTTCAATGGGGAGACTGGGGTAACAGGCTCTCAGCAGTCTGGCCTGCTGTGTTCTGAACCAACGGTCGCTTTTCTCACACTGGTGGTTTCTTACTTCAATTCAGAGAGTTGCAACAATCAAGCCTGGATGCAATGAATGCCTAGAATCGCTAAGTCGGAATCCTACGGGGCATCATCTCTCTGCCAGGCATAAATGGGCAAGGATGTTTAATGTGGTCCTGGCTACAGCCTTTGGTTCTGAACGACTGAAAGAGAACAGTTATTGAATGTCGTTACCGATTCAGTGGATTAGCGGTACGTGCATTTTACTCTCCCTATGCACACATGGCTGGTATTGACTTTAACAGAAGTTACAAGCACCTTGGCAGGGGGCAATACACCTTGAGGGTCAGATTTTGAAGGCTGCATGACAAAGCTAGCTACTGGTAACTGTGTTACATGGCCTCGTCTCTGCTGCCCCCAAGATGATATGAGTTGCTGTAGCCTCTCGCTACAGAAGCTTGGATCCTTAGCCCAAGCTGTAGCAGCTTGTGCTTTTTAGCTGTGGAAGTGCCCGGTCCAATCCCCTGGGTGTCAGCCAAGAGAGCAGCCAACACATGTTTCTGAGAGTATGTGTCCACAATGGCTGGAGTCCCCAAAGAGCAAATCTGGATTCATATATACCTGTTGTTATGAACACCTCAGAAACCAAATACCCCAGTTCAGGAAAGCATTTGAGCATGTGGTTAACTTTAAATATGTACTTAAGCTCCATTGGTTTCAATGGGAGACGCTTAAATGTAGTCCTGAATCAGGGCCACTGTTCACGTACATGCAAGTCAAACACATGCAGAAGCGTGCATGCACTTTGAAAAATCTGGATCAAAGAGCAGAGGAAAGTGAGATTATAGATTTTGGCCCCTGTGGCTAAAACGTACTTACTCTCCTGTAATATCACTCCTTAAATAAATGTCAAGAAGCGTTACAGTCTGTGCTAAACAACAATGTTATTGGGAGAGAACAAACCCGATTAGAAAGATGTGAAAATAATGTTTGACATGTAAACGCATTTGTGCAAAACAATTTTTTCCTGTGACATTTCCCATGTTCATAGCTGTAAAACATAGTGTGAGAGTAAAAAGAACTAGTTAGGGCAAAGTTTTCAGAGCTAAAATATGTCCATGAAATGCACATGCAGAGTGCAAATAAGCCATCATGCTCACAAAACATGGAGTTCCCGGCAAGTACCTCTTTAGGGCTTTAAGGACCATCTTCATATTCAGTATTTAAAAAACAAAGGTGTCAATTCTGCCCACAGATGTGCACATGCCTAGCTCTTATTCACTTATATGGATGTTCCATTGGCATATTTGTGGCCATCACTGGCCTCAGCAGATCACCAATTCCTATCGCCCAGATTCTGATATCCTTACTCAATTTGAGTAGCACCTTGTTCCGCCCGTAGGCCCATTGAACTCCATGGGGCTGTTCCTAGAGGTAGGGATTATTCAGAGTAAGGGCCTCAGAAGGGTCTCTCTATAATTTCTTGCAAAGAATTCTGTGATCTCCTGCAATCAGGCACAGTGCATTCAATGATCATTAATGCAGCTATTATTTTAGGACCAACATTGTTCAGCTTTTTAAAGGCACCAAATGTCACCCAGAGCACAACTAATGCACACTGATAGCTCTTGTGGGCCTGCCAGTGATGTGATAACAGACATGATAGTATTACCTTCAAGAATAACTTACTATTTCCTCCTCAATCTTTTCATCTCTCTTCTCTTTGTTTTGGTTAAAGAAGCAATATAAAACTGGGGGTGGGGAGACAACACTTTTCATGACTTGGTTAGGGAATAGATAACTGCTTTGGGGAAAAATATTTCTTACCACTCTTATTTGTATTCAATAACTGGTTTTCCTTTCTACATACATCTATACAGTGCTAGAATAATTTCCCCTTTGTTTAGGATAGGGTTTTTATTTTAAAATAATCATTATCTAGGCATTTCATTTTAAACCGAGGTCATGTAGGAACTATAAAAGATGATGGGGTTTCTTTCCCTGTGATCTTAAAAACAAAAGTAAAATGTTCTGCTCTTGAGTTTTATTTTATGTGGAATGCAAACAAAAATAAATGATATTTTCTTTAGGAATCAAAGGAACAGGGGATTAGAGGGAGTGAAGCAGCATGGAAAGTTTTGCTTTTAAAAAGCAAAACAATGATTTTTTTTCTTTTTATAAAGATATCAGTGTGTTCCATCTACCTCAGTCAATCTCCCAGCACTCCTTCCAATTCTCTTCTGACTGTCCTATAATTTCACAGTGGTGACTTAGGTGAAGGGAGCTTCACTAAGTGTCATTTATTTTGTTCAGAAGGAATAAACTAAAATAAGTTTTGGAGGAATGTTTGGGGATTGTGTGTGTGGAGATTGAATCACTTTTTCTTTACAATCTTGCAGACCAAAAATAAATTTCAATTCTGGTTGGCTCAAGCTCTGTTTCACTGAGGAGACAAGAGGTCTGCTTTTCTCTCTGAGCTCTGAAGGGCAAGATTCTCAAATGCGGGAGCCTAACTTTAGGCCCCCAGGCCTTATCCAAAGCCCAGTGAAGTCAATAAGATCTTTCCATTGATTTTAATGGGCTTTGGACCAAATCTATAAGTAAGTGGCCTTATTGTCAACCGTGCTGAGCATCCAGAAACTCCCACTGAAGCTTGATTGAATTTGGTGGCAGCTGCTGGATGCTCAACACTTTGAAATTATGGTCACATATTTAGATCCCTAAATATAAGTTAAGCAATTGAACTTTAGGCTTCTGCTTTTCAAAATGTTGGGTGCAGTTTTAAGTTCAGCAGCATTTTAAGTCCAAAATGTTCATTTCCATGGTGCCCTGGTCAGGATAAACAGCCATTGGACCTGATTCTCCTCACACCAGCTTTACACTGGGATAACCCCATTGACTTGAGTGGAGCTGTTCCTATTTATCCTAATGTAAGTGTGTATCCATGTAAGTGGTAATCCTCCCTGTCAGATTATGCCCACACAGTGCAGACATGGGAGGCAGGAGGGAAATATTAAATACATTGGGAAACAAAAGTTACAACCACCAGTTTTGAATTCGATAGTAGGGTTTTGTAACACCCATCTTCACTCCCCTCCTGTGCTACCAAGCTTGTATGTCCTTATTCACACAGTACGGCTGAGCCCTCCTCTCCTTTCTAGCACTGTTTGCAGTGGAAGGTTCGCTGTGAGGAATTTATCCCTAAGAAAATGACTGGATCCCATTCTCTCACCTTATTGTTCTGTCCCCCAAAGTTATATCAGCCGGAGATTACACACGGCAGCCCCTGGACTGCTCAAAAAAGAGGTTACATACAGCTCGCCTGGTGGCCAATCTCTGTCTCTTCAGAATGACAATACTTACTCATGCTGTGCTTGCTCCATTTCTTTCTTTTTAGTGTTTCTCCAATTGCACTTCATCTCAGGAACTTTGGAAACTAAAGTCATGAAGCAGGTATTGATTTGTGCCAGTTCTTTTGAAACACCATTTCAGGTGCAACCACCAAGCTATAGGGATGGATTCTCCACTGCTGTAAATCCACAAAGCTCCATTGATTTCAAGTGAGTGATGCCGATTTATACCAGCTGCGGATGCAGCCAGTAAAGCTGAATTCCTGGCTCTACTGTGCCTAACCACGTGTGGGTGTGTAAGGGGGAAGGGAGACTGGTCCCATCCCTGCTTGGCGTCCAGTCACAGTCCTGGTCTCTGTGCTTCTGGGGCTCAGTGAATCTCCCACTGGGAACTTTTTCCGTTGTCTTCAAAAGGGAACAACTGGATCTTTGGTGCACAGAGTCCAGGGAGTCTAGCAATGGTATGTTACATTCCCCAGCATGGCGGATGATGAGACCATAATGTCCCCATCATAGAATCAGAGAATATTAGGGTTGGAAGAGACCTCAAGAGGTCATCTAGTCCCACCCTCTGGTCAAAGCAGAACCAACACCAAGTAAGTCATCTGGTGGAACTGAGCTGGCATGGGGGAAGCACTGAAATTCCCTCTGTAAAAAGTTGCACCCGCTGTTATTGCTTCACGCACTCTTCCCATGCTCTTGGAAGTGAAGAAAGGTCTCAGGCACCAGGTGTCTTGGAGGCCCCCTTCCCTCCTCAAATTCAGTCAGTGGCTCAATGACGCAACCCTGCCCTCAGTACTGGGAAAATATGAGCAGGCCAGCATGACAATGTACCCACAATGCTCTGTGCATGATAGCGGCTCTGTATTATCTGAATGAAAAAAAGAAAGAAGGGCCAGACAAATGAAAACGATCTAATTCTCCAAGCAACTGTATGCTAATCAGCCATTCATGATGCTAAAAATGCCTTGTCCATGCTGTTTTCAAAAAAAAAAAAAAGATGAAATGAATAAGGTAATGGTGACAGAACGGGGGACTGGAGTGGCATGCAAATGTGGGTGTCTTCAGGGCTGTGAGGCTGGTCCTCTGCAGGGAATAATTCAGTTGGAGATTTCGGGAGGAAATGGCAAATGGTATTTGAGTTTATGGCCTCCCTGCCACTGGGAGGCACTGACTTCAACCAAGCAAGGCCAGGCTAGCCTTGACAGAGCCCTGAATGACATCTAGTGATATTCTCATCAGGCTCACCTAGACCCAGACCTGCCAAGGTAGTTAGGCTCCAAACTTCCCTGGATCTGGGCCCTAGAGCTTGCTCACTTCCATTCCTAGAGAAGCCAATGGCACTGGCTGGCATATAATAAGGTGCTTGAAAAAGGAACCAGTCGCAATTACTTACGCCAGTGTTGGGAACTGTGGAGGGGACCAATTTGGAGCATGGTGCCCAGCCAGAATCTCAGGGCTTCACAGATGCACAAAGTGGGCTGGACGTAAGGACTCACTCCCCAAGGACACCAAATGGCTGCAGAGCCACTTTGAAGAGGGCACTCCAGGCAGACCATGTGCTCCCTACACGCCCTCTATCTCATCAAGCTGGGGGTGGGGGGTGGGGGTGAGACAATCTGTAGCTCTGAAGAGTAGTTTGGCCTCACTCCTCCCACCAGCCTACGAGGAAGCCCTCGTAGAGAGAAGACTCTGAGTCCTCTCTTATACACTCACACACACATGCTGAATTACAGTATAGGACTATGGCCTAGAGCTGGTCCATCTCTAAGATGGAGAGACCTGGAGTCTTATCTCAGTCCAGTCCCACACCAACATAACTCCATTGCCTTCACCCAGAAATGGAGGCACCCAAAATTAGAGGTCACTATCAGAAATAGAAAAGGAGTACTTGTGGCACCTTAGAGACTAACAAATTTATTTGAGCATAAGCTTTCGAGAGCTACAGCTCACTTCATCGGAAAATGTGGATCTTAATTTCAGTGTACTCCAATTTCCTCATTTGCCACACAGGAACAACCACGACCTACCTCACAGGGGTAAAGTAATTCATGTTGGTGAAGTGGTGAGAGAGAAGGTTCCCTTGGAGAGAAGGTTACTTAACTGTTTTATAAAAATTTTTATACATAGGCCTTTATCATTATGATTATTTCCATTGTGGTACCACCTAGGAGCCTTAGTCATGGATCATGACCCCATCATGTTAGGTGCTGTACAAATTCTCCATAACAGCCAGCTCTCCTCCTACAGTTTCCTCCACAAAATGCTACTAAACAGTAGAAAACTGAACGTTTTCTATGAACACAGATTCTTTTAACAAAATTAAAATTTCCATTTAATTGAAAAGCCACTTTCTGTTGGAAATATATTTGGATGGAAAATTTTCCAGGAGCTCCATTGAGTTGCATCTCCATGTGCATCCATTGCGTAGCTGAGAACTGTGTTCTGGCACAGAATAGTTTGCACAACATTCCAAACTGTATCTACCCTGGGTCACTGAACCCCTCTAACACTCATAGCAAAATCAATCTGATCTAAAAAATACAAAATCTAGATTCTCTGTTTAGCTTCGAACATTCTCCTCTCATTTATATCTTAAGGGCCAGATAATAAGAGCTGTACAGTTATATTGAAATGTATAATAAAATAAAAACCTGTTTGGCCCTCCCTGAGTACAGTTATGTTGAAAATTGACAGTAGAAATCCATTATTCCAATTCCCTTTAATGTAAAATTCCCTTTTATATGAACGTGGTATGTTTTCTGGCATGGTGGATCACCCACCCAAGTACTCTCTCAATGATCCAGACCCCTTTTTCCCAAACAATTCAAGTAAAGGGGGCTCTGCATGAAAAGTACAGACATTAGAAAAGTATGCTTCCTTAAAAGATGTTCACCGTGGTTTTGCTAATATACCAAATGTTGACCAGGGTGTTTTCGCCGTCTGTGAAGTGATGAAGTAAGAGTTCATTCATTGAGGCTGGAGTGGAGCTGGGGTGACTGGGTTTTCCTGGCCTTCAAGGAGCACCTACCATATCAACCAGCCAGTGCCCCGCTCTTGGGGACAGAGCCCTTGGACAGGGCGCAGAGCGAGGGTGACAATATAAAATTTCCAAACGTAAAGCTTGGTGGTGGCCGCAGGTAACCAAGTTAGGGAGTAGGAAGCCTTGGGTCATGACACTCCTTTAGGGCAGCTTTCCAGCGGTTTTGTATGGCTGCCACATGCAGCCCAAAGCAGCCGGCGCCAGGGCCAAGGTGCTGGCCCAATGTGATTCAAGCCAGAAGGATTTTGCCACCGGTTTGTGCAGGGCGGTTTCTCAGGCTGGGACTCTGTTAGGGCAGATTACAAGGCACTGTCTCTTTTACAAGAAGGCAGGATAAGACCAGGCACCTGGAATGGTAGCTGGGGGGGGAGGGAGCGATTACCATGTGAGTTGCTGGAAGGATGAAGCAGAGAAACGAGCACAGCTGCAGCCAGCAAAGCTGTTTCAAGTGCCCATCTTGGAGGATTAACTCAGTTCAGTTTTCCCTGTCTGTGGAGCCTTTCCAAATGCCTTGTCCCCACTCTGCCTGCCCCAACAAACAGTCCCAGGAAGCCAACACCCCTCCCCCAGCAACTCCAGGCACTCCATTGCTGCCCCACTACCCACCCACCCCAGACAGACACCAACTTTCCCCAGTCCACCACTGCCAGGTTTTGTAGAGGTCCATGCCCTATCTCCAGCACTGCTTGGGCTACGGTGTGTTGACTGTAAGCTGGTTTGTGTATGCAAATTTATAAATATGCAAATTATTCCATTAAGCAATTTGCATAAACGATACACAAAAGTTGGCTGCTGGGTTTAAGCCTCTGAGTGCTCCTGTTGAAAGCAAGGGGACTACTCACAGGCTTAGAGTTAAGCCAACACTTAAGTGGTTTGCTGGATCAGATCCAGGGAGCACAGAGAGGACCGACTCTTGCTTTCGGTAGTTACAATCATCTCAGTCCCGTAACATCCCTGAAGGCCATACGCTCAGTTAAATCACACAGCACGGGTGGGAGTTTCAGAAACATGCAGTGGTGACCTACCTCCATTCATGCTGAAGTCAGGGGGAATTTGACCATTAACAACAGTGGGGAAAGAGTTAGGCCACTCAAAATCCCACTCCATACCACCGGGCACTAAGTTTAGGGGAAAATCCTGTTTGTCTTATTGGCACAAATGGTCCCACTGATTTCAAAGGGACTATTCAACACTTGTGTAAGAAGAGCGAGGGGTTGGCCCTGCATGCCTATTAAGAATTGGTATAACCTTTAAATCCAAGCAACAGGGCTAAGATGAATTGCAAAATGGCCAGCCCTGCTTAATTTGCTTCTATTGTACCCTGCTTCCCTTTCCCAGCACTCATGGCATTCAGAAAGAACAGAGCAAACTCTACCTTCCTGGCTCTCTTGCATCAGTCACAGAGCTGCAAGTTCTCATGGCCGCTGCCCAATCCATCTAATGATCCTGGCACCCAGCCTCCTCTTAGCTACAGTGGCCTCTTTTGTCAGTTGTCAGCTAATTATGCCTAGCAGGCCCATTACCATCATGCACAGACAGCAAGGCCTAGAACACAATTATAGATTTTATTTTAAAAAGGCACCAGATGCTGCCTGCCTTTTGTCTTTATAGCGTACTTGGGGGCACCCCAACACAGCAGCATCTGCAAGCTTCCAAGCAGAAGGATTTTGTTAATTGTTTAATAGGCTCTGTTTGTATTCATCTCCCATATTTTACACTTTTCTCTTGGTACAACAGTGCATGGTAGGGTTGGATTTTCCTTGCACACCACTCGTCCTGGGTTTCAGAATATGCTGGGAATCTGACTGCTTAGCAAGGCTTTGGCGTAGAAATGACACACCTCTAAGTGGTCAAAAAGAATGATGCTATGGAATAGCTTGACGGATCTGTGCCCGTCAGGGAGTGAGGCATCTAAATGGGTGCACTTGCACCTGCAAAAGTGGAGGCTAGTTTGAAACCTAGCTCAAAAGTAGGGTCTTGAAATCTGAAAAAGATATAGTGGGGTTTTTTTGGAAAGGGGGAAAGAGAGTGTACAAAATCCATTGCAGTACCATGATCTGTAGTCCAGATCATTTTCATGGCAGTCTATCTATCATGGTAAATTATTATCCATTAGTATTCAACAAGAGTAAATAATCAACAGAAGACAAAAAAAAATTACATCTGATGGCAAAGCATAGTTATTACACAAATGAGCTATAATTTACCCGGCAACCAAGGAATTTAAAAGCGGCACCATGGAGATTTTCCCACTAGCTTAGCTATGCAGTAAACCCCAGACTCTCAGAGGGTACAATCCATGAGTGAAACACATTCAGTTGGTTTTCAGGTATAGCCAGCCGGTCCTGAAATGAATCTAGTAACATGCATGTAGAATAACCAAGTGGCTATAGTCTTGACATTTTTTCAAAGAAAACACCTCACAAGAAGTCACTCACTCACGTGTGCCTTGTTCTGTAGTCCATGGGGACAGGTAAGTTTTGACAGCATTTTCTCAGATTGTTGAAGACATATACATTATACACACAGCCTGCCCCTTTCAAATTTGTTAACAGAGGGGTAAATCTAAGTTTGTTTAGGCGATCGCTATGCTGGGCCACCAGCTGTAATTTATTTGGAGTGACTCTTTTCCAGCCTCACAATGGGGCTCCCAAAGAAGTTTACTGGGAATTTTCATGCCAGCTGCAGCAAAGGAGCAATTGCCCGTATAACAATGGCACGCGTTGCAGGTAAGGATTTAACAAGTGTTTTTTTTCTTAAAATAAAATGTGAGAGTTACTCATTCTGGTTCCACAGCATTTCAGCATCTGACCTGGTCTCTGCACTCCCCCAACCTGAGTATTCCGGTCGTCCCACCACCTCGCCGAGCCTTGTCGCCGTGACTAATGGGGTGAGACTGTCTGCTGTTACCACTGTGTACATCTGCTAAGAATGTGACACTCTTTATTACAATGAGCCATAAACTGCCCAGTGACTGGACCCACAGGGCTACTCCTGTGACTTGCAACAGAATCTATGCTCTGATTTTCAAAAGCACTTGGCATTGGTGTCAGTCTGCTCCCACTGCTGGCGCAGGGAGAACATCCCGTGGCTTCACTGGGAGCTTTTGAAAATCCCACCTACAACCAGATGCAACTCGAAGGAGGTGGCTCAAGGCAGAACTCAGAGAAGCTGCTGTGAAGCACCGATACCTCAGTGTGACGGGGTGGCAGTTTCTCAAGTCATTGACTTCAGCGGGGCTGCGGCTGTGAGGAGCCGCTGACCAGTGTGAGCCTGTCAGGGATGGACCGTGCAGAACTAAAGATAGTTTAACCCTGACTCCAATTAAACACCTCCCTCTGCAATTAGCCCCATTGAAAGGAGTGGGAGGGAATGCATAGTAAGCTACTAACTCAAAACGAGTACGGGCTGGCAGAATCTTTCCTCTAGATTAAACACAGTGGGTTAATTTTCCCCTCTCTATGATAATACCAATTTCTCCCAGGAGAAAAGAGCCACACAGTTACTTTGCGCATAACAAACTCAATCCAGGTCACAAACCCAAGGTGCTTGGGCTGCCAATACGCTGGGTGACAGGCAAAACTACCCTGCACGAGTTTGACGTTTCCCCAAGGTACTTTACTGAGATTAGGAATGTGTTGCTATTCCCCATCGACACAGCTTCGGCAGCCTGTGAGAAAGAGCTGCAGGTGGCTCTCCAGTCCAAATTCAGACGATTTAAGAAGTTCAACGAGCACCACCACTGGGCATTACAAACATTAATGGCTCCTTTTCATGACACCGATTAGAATGAGAATGGAAAGTGCCACGGCATGGACTCACTCCCATGGCTGGATTAAGGCATACACTAACTAAGCTACAGTTCAGGGCCTCGCAATATGAGGGAGCCTCTAAAAAGAAAAAAACTGACTCCATTTCAAACTTTATCAAAATTTTGGGGGGAGCGATAGCTCAGTGGTTTGAGCATTGGCCTGCTAAATGCAGGGATGTGAGTTCAATCCTTGAGGGGGCCATTTAGGGATCTGGGGCAAAAATGGGGGATTGGTCCTGCTTCAAGCAGGGAGTTGGACTAGATGACCTCCTGAGGTCCCTTCCAACCCTGATATTCTATGATTCTATGAAATAAAGGAGATATGGGAAAAAGAAGATTCTTTCTAAATATAGACATTTTCATTCAAGTATGACAAAAATATACACATCGGGCTACACAAATACCTTTAACCTACCCTTTTACCCCTCACAGATTGTTCATTATTGACAGGTGAGGGGGTTGGGGCTCAGGGGAAAAAAAGATAATCGCTCTTCTAAAATGAGTATTTCTATGAGTAAGTCTGCTATCAGTCTCCTAAGGCAGGGTTTTGTTGGCCAGCTGGTATCGGTAAAATTCTGACCGTGCCTTCAGAACTTACTGAAATAAATAATTAATCTCACTGCCGATAAAAAAAAATTGGGGAAAATGTGAGGTGAGAGGCGGCTGTGTCGTGAAGCCATCCGGCCATGCTCCTACTCGTAGGGGACACGTCCTAGGAGTGACGTCATGTATAGCGTCTCCCTTGTCTGATAATAGCCGGACAGCCGCCATCTTTTGTTTATGGTCCAGCACGTTCAGTCATATAGTGCCTTCGCTCCCGTTTTTCTTTGTTTGCTTAAGTGTTAGTGGGACCTTTCTTCTTTTGATCTGTACAGACGTACAGCTGTGTATTTTAGTGCGCACGCCGCTTTCTGCTTCTTGCGATATCCCTGCTTCACATGATTGAGTTTGCAGGCGATCATCTTTTGGACTTGTGTTGGGTGGATCTTCAGGAGGATACATTTGTTTTGCCTTCCCTCTGTCAGTTTCGGGAACCTTCACAGTAAATAGCAGAGAATGCTGACAAAAGGATAAATAGAGGGTTTTGAGAGAAGTGTAGGAAGATATACATATATATATATATCAAAATATTCTGAGTACTTGGTGATCAAGTTGTTTCAAACTATATGCATATATGATTTATTGGCTATTAAAGCCTATAATATTCATTATATTTGCTTGAATATAGGCTAGTTTTTCTCACTTTCGCAATGCCTGTCTAGAGATTACCAGTCTTTTTTCTGGTAAATTCTTTCTTTCTTTCTCTTTTACACATATAGCTTGTTGTCACTCTGTGTGTCCGAGGTGTTTACTCAAGATTAATTAGTGGCCCTGGGGAAGACAGAGGATAGAGAAGTGAATGCAAAGAGAGATGTCTGCTTAGAAAATGCAGCAAGAAAAGCTATCTGCCCTAAGCATTCTGTGCATCGAAAGTGACAAACTCCATATCTTATCATTTGAGAACATCATCAATGACTTTGCTCTCCAAAAATCACAAAAGAAAATGTTTTAAATTTTAGTGTTAAAATTAATGTGATGTGCAAACAGACATACTGCAGGTTGTCCTGCTTCCATTAAGTAAGCTGGTCTGTGTAACTGTAACTGCTTTTGTGTTGCTGTAGATATAAAGTTTCCATAACTACTAATTAAGAAATCAGACGAAAATATGTTAATTTGAAATGATTTTATAATGCAAACAGGCATGTTGCAAGACGTGTTTTAGTTAGATCATTATTCCATTTTTACAACTTTGCTTTTGTATATATGCAAATATAAAGCTTTCATGTTTAAATGTTAAATGGCCTTTCTGTGAAAATAATCAATTGCTTTGTTTTTTATGGTAGGGGGGCCTCTTACACTTGCAATAGTTCAGGGCCTCCGAATGTCACAATCCAGCTCTGTGCACATTATAAAATTATCATTTTATATTAGAGTTAATCTGGAAGTATAGTTAATCTGGAACTAAACGATCTGGAAATAGTTAATCGGTTCATCTATGTGACATCACCAAGGGAGAGGAAGAGGCATATCAAGATGACCCACAGAACTATTGTACAGCTGATAGTTTCAGAACCATGACAAAGACAGATACTCTTGACCTCAACAGTAATTTAATATAGGTGAAAAAGATCAAGTAGTTGCTTCAGTAGAAACCTTACAAATATATATAGCACACATATGTAATAAGGAAACATGTAACCCTTAGTCCACATAATAGCAAGTTTACAGTAAATATAGTGTTCCTTCCCCCTTTTCCCCATTCCCCGTACATCATGAGAGCTGTCAGGATGGATTAGATTGACGAGGAGCAGCAGGAGAGAGCTGGATCTGGTAGCTTCCTTAAAATGGTCAAGAAATATGCATGTAAGATCAAAGAAATATGTAAATATGCACAACAAGGCAGAGCTAAGTGGGTTACAGTTACAGAAAGAGATACAGACAAGCTAAGAGAGTTCAATTTATAGGTTACTAGAATGAATCATAGAATCATAGAATATCAGGGTTGGAAGGGACCTCAGGAGGTCATCTAGTCCAACCCCCTGCTCAAAGCAGGACCAATCCCCAACTAAATCATCCCAGACAGGGCTTTGTCAAGCCTGACCTTAAAAACTTCTAAGGAAGGAGATTCCACCACCTCCCCAGGTAACGCATTCCAGTGCTTCACCACCCTCCTAGTGAAAAGGTTTCTCCTAATATCCAACCTAAACCTCCCCCACTGCAACTTGAGACCATTACTCCTTGTTCTGTCATCAGCTACCACTGAGAACAGTCTAGATCCATCCTCTTTGGCACCCCCTTTCAGGTAGTTGAAAGCAGCTATCAAATCCCCCCTCATTCTTCTCTTCCACAGACTAAACAATCCCAGTTCCCTCAGCGTCTCCTCATAAGTCATGCGTTCCAGTCCCCTTATCTTTTTTGTTGCCTTCTGCTGGACACTTTCCAATTTTTCCACCTCCTTCTTGTAGTGTGGGGCCCAAAACTGGACACAGTACTCCAGATGAGGCCTCACCAATGTTGAATAGAGGGGAATGATCACGTCCCTCGATCTGCTGGCAATGCCCCTACATATACATCCCAAAATGCCCTTGGCCTTCTTGGCAATAAGGGCACACTGTTGACTCATATCCAGCTTCTTGTCCACTCTAACCCCTAGGTCCTTTTCTGTAGAACTGCTGCCTAGCCATTCGGTCCCTAGTCTGTAGCAGTGCATGGGATTCTTCCATCCTAAGTGCAGGACTCTGCACTTGTCCTTGTTGAACCTCATCAGATTTCTTTTGACCCAATCCTCTAATTTGTCTAGGGCCCTCTGTATCCTATCCCTACCCTCTAGCGTATCTACCTCTCCTCCCAGTTTAGTGTCATCTGCAAACTTGCTAAGGGTGGATTCCACACCATCCTCCAGATCATTTATGAAGATATTGAACAAAACCGGCCCAAGGACCGACCCTTGGGGCACTCCACTTGATACCGGCTGCCAACTAGACATGGAGTCATTGATCACTACCCATTGACCCCGACCATCTAGCCAACTTTCTATCCACCTTATAGTCCATTCATCCAGCCCATACTTCTTTAACTTGCTGGAAAGACTACTGTGGGAGACCATGTCAAAAGCTTTGCTAAAGTCAAGGAACAACACGTCCACCGCTTTCCCCTCATCCACAGAGCCAGTTATCTCATCATAGAAGGCAACTAGATTAGTCAGGCATGACTTGCCCTTGGTGAATCCATGCTGACTATTCCTGATCACTTTCCTCTCCACTAAGTGCTTCAGAATTGATTCCTTGAGGACCAGCTCTATGATTTTTCCAGGGACTGAGGTGAGGCTGACTGGCCTGTAGTTCCCAGGATCCTCCTTCTTCCCTTTTTTAAAGATGGGCACTATATTAGCCTTTTCCCAGTCATCCGGGACTTCCCCCGATCGCCATGAGTTTTCAGAGATACTGGCCAATGGCTCTGCAATCACATCCGCCAACTCCTTTAGCACTCTCGGATGCAGCACATCCGGCCCCATGGACTTGTGCTCGTTCAGCTTTTGTAAATAGTCCCGAACCACTTCTTTCTCCACAGAGGGCTGGTCACCTCCTCCCCATGCTGTGCTGCCCAGTGCAGTAGTCTGGGAGCTGACCTTGTTCATGAAGACAGAGGCAAAAAAAGCATTGAGTACATTAGCTTTTTTCACCTCCTCTGTCACTAGGTTGCCTCCTTCATTCAGTAAGGGGCCCACACTTTCCTTGACTTTCTTCTTGTTGCTAATATACCTGAAGAAACCCTTCTTGTTAGTCTTAACATCTCTTGCTAACTGCAACTCCAGGTGTGATTTGGCCTTCCTAATTTCACTCCTGCATCCCCGAGCAATATTTGTATACTCTTCCCTGGTCATTTGTCCAGTCTTCCACTTCTTGTAAGCTTCTTTTTTGTGTTTAAGATCAGCAAGGATTTCACTGTTAAGCCAAGCTGGTCGCCTGCCATATTTACTATTCTTTCTACACATTGGGATGGTTTGTCCCTGTAACCTCAATAAGGATTCTTTAAAATACAGCCAGCTCTCCTGGACTCCTTTCCCCCTCATGTTATTCTCCCAGGGGATCCTGCCCATCAGTTCCCTGAGGGAGTCAAAGTCTGCTTTTCTGAAGACCATATAGTGGCTTTCCTATGATTTTACAGTTTGGATTTAGCAGCCATTGTTCCCTCCAAACAGATTCATTTGGCAAAAATGAACTTGGCTGTGGGGAAGTTATTTCTTGTCCTCCTAACAGGTTTTGCCTGGTGTATTTCCTGCTTTGTGCACCTCACTTTGTTCATCTCCATGGTAAAAATAAAGTTCCTTGAGAGGTAGAGTCCTCAATGTGCACTCCACCATTTTGTACTTTAACATGAAATAAGCTATACATTTGGAAAATCAGATCTTAAGCCCAGTTCTGTGGCCAATGGCAAAACTCCCTTTGAGCTCAGTGTGGACAGGGTTGAGACATGCTTCTACAATAGCAAAATGTTATAAAAAAAATTAACGGGTCCAGCTTTCAAAGTTAGGCGCCTAAATACCCATTTGCTGAGCCAAAGGACTGATTTTGGTGCCTGAATCAGTGCTTAGGTCCCTGCAATGGATATGTTGCTGCCTAAAGATGGATTTACGTGCTGAACTTTCAGCCCCCCAGTTTCAAGGCTAAGCCCTTTGTTTAGATGTATACTAATGATGAAATGGTTCAGGAATCTTTTTTCTGAAGCAGATGGGATGGAGGCACAGTTAAGGTGCCCTGCAGTGTGTGAGTGCCTCAAGGAAGGACATATGTCAAAGTGACCCTTTTTATGTTCAGTCCATGTCACTGCCTCTTCCCTTTTCCACTGTCTGCCCAACGTTATCAGCCCAGCCATGAGCTCACTTTGCACACCTAGAGATAAGTCCTGTTCAAAAGACGATCACAACAGTCTCTCCTGCAGTGTTGCATCAGCTCCCGTTGTATGGGGAGACTTTGGCAAACCAGTAAAGTGCCTGAAACCACTATGGCTTATTGCTAAAAGCAGCCAAGTCAGCAGGCTGTAAATTGGCCATTCAGCAGACTCAGTTTAACCAAGGCGGGGGTGGGGGGGTTAGGTGCCATAGAGAGGACAGCTTGACCCCTCATCCTTCCTGATAAGAATTGTGTTGAAGTTGCTGATACGTGCATCTTAGAAGAGCAGGATTGGGGGGAGGGATAGCTCAGTGGTTTCAGCATTGGCCTGCTAAACCCAGGGTTGTGAGTTCAATCCTTGAGGGGGCCATTTGGGATCTGGGGCAAAAATTGGGGGTTGGTCCTGCTTTGAGCAGGGGGTTGGACTAGATGACCTCCTGAGGTCCCTCCCAACCCTGGTATTCTATGATTCTATGATTGGCCCCAGGAATGTCTACTGGGGCCTCAAGGCTGCAAACTCTGGAAAAACCCACACCTGGTTAATGGATAATCAGAAGGAACCTCTCGCTTGACCATTGAAACTGCTTACTTAACAAGTTTGCTTTAAGGGACATGTCATTCTATTACTAATGTATAAATAAGGGGGGAAAGTTTGAGGTAGGGGGAACTCTTCAGGCCTGGACTCTCCCTCTGGATGCATCTTGTGTTCCCCACCGGCAGTGTCTGCCGCTGTGCCACTCAAGAGCCACACTCAGCTTTGGTAATTATCAAGGGTTGGGGGTGTTTTACTATCCTGTTGCGGATGTGCGTATAAGTGCTGGAGACTAAGTAAAGTTTAGCTTTAAGTAAAAGCACTCTTGTGTTGTCCTGTTTGTGCCAGCCATCTATCGGTCGGACGGCCGTATCTCCCCTGATTAATTTCCTGACACCACCTCGCACAGAATAAAAGTTACCAAGAGCTTTGGTTTGGAAGAACCCCGGGTAACACCGTTACTAACAAACCACCTCCATTAGACAACACACAACAAGGGGCGTTGCAAAGGCTGGTTACTGTACGTTCAAACTAGAATTGACCAAGGTTTGTAAAGGCCCTGTAGGAAGTTCTTTTCCACCCCTTCTGCCAGCAAAAGGAGCTTGAATGCTATTTCTTTAATGGGGTCAAGGGAGGGCAAGGAATCAATGCCAACCGCTTGTTACTTATAAGCAACCCTACAGTAACAAACTGATGTAATTGGGGGAGGGATGGGACATTCACTAAGGAGAAAATTCCAGCTCTGCTCTGCACATCAGGTTTCAGTTCCATTGGAGGGTAGGGATAGGGTTCAGACGGACCTAGACTAATTGGAGGATTGGGCCAAAAGAAATCTGATAAGGTTCAACAAGGACAAGTGCAGAGTCCTGCACTTAGGAAAGAAGAATCCCATGCACCACTGCAGGCTGGGGACTGACTGGCTAAGCAGCAGTTCTGCAAAAATGGACCTGGGGATTACAGTGGATGAGAAGCTGGATATGAGTCAGCAGTGTGCCCTTGTTGCCAAGAAGGCCAACGGCATATTGGGCTGTATTAATGGGAGCATTACCAGCAGATCGAGGGAAATGATCATTCCCCTCTATTCGGCACTGGTGAGGCCACACCTGGCGTATTGCATCCAGTTTTGGAGTCCAGTGGAGGGCAACAAAAATGATCAGTGGGCTGGGGCACATGACTTCCGAGGAGAGGCTGAGGGAACTGGGGTTGTTTAGTCTGCAGAAGAGGAGAGTGAGGGGGGATTTGATAGCAGCCTTCAACTACCTGAAGGGGGTTCCACAGAGGATGGAGCTCAGCTGTTCTCAGTGGTGGCAGATGACAGAACAAGGAACAATGGTCTAGGTTGCAGTGGGGGAGGTCTAGGTTGTATATTAGGAAAAATTATTTCACTAGGAGGATGGTGAAGCACTGGAATGGGTTACCTAGGGAGGTGGTGGAATATCCATCCTTAGAGGTTTTTTAAGGCCCAGTATGACAAAGCCCTGGCTGGGATGATTTAGTTGGGGATTGGTCCTGCTTAGAGCAGGGGCTTGGACTAGATGACCTCCTGAGGTCTCTTCCAACCCTAATCTTCTATGATTCTAGGCTCGGCTCCCAGTATTCTGTTATTATTTGCACCTTACATGGTCAGTGGAGATAAAGGCTCCATTTTACTAAGTTCTGTACAGACATTCAGTGAGACAGTGCCTGCCCCAAAGAGATTACAGTCTAAGCGGACGAGATGTTTATATATTATTATTATTTGTATTACGGAAGTGCCTAAGGAGCCCCAGTCAGGGACCAGGGCCCCATTGTGTGAGGCACTGTACAAACAGGCACAGAGAGGTGAAGTTACTTTCACACAACAAATGACCAGGCAGAACAAGCCAGGTCTCCTGAGCCCCACTCCAGAATTCTGAGCTATGGACCATGCTGCTTGCCACAGATTGCTGAGGCACACTCCCGTCTACGGGAAAATCTGGGAGGACCTGAGAGGAGAATGGTAGGATTACATTTAATTTTGTGTAACTAATTTAAACCTCTGGGCAAAAAAACCCAACCAACCCAAAAACCAAAGCCAAACAAGTTCATGGCCAAATCTACATGGCTGCTGTGAATGTATCAGTAGAGCAGTGCAGTCGAGTGGAGATCTACTGAGTGGATCTAAGAGCAGGATTTTGCCGTGAGGAAATACTTCAATTTCATGTTTCCAAATGGGTATTACCAGAGGGGAGCAGGAAAAATGGATTTTAAAAAACAGTGATAAATATCATGACATGGTCCTTTTAATGAGGTGTGAGGAGCTAGCTCTCTAGACCCTGCCCCGTAGGGTAAAGATGTTTTCCTGAGCTTTAGTGCTAACAACTTTTGCTTTGTTTCATTTTGGCTCCTGGAGGCATTTTCAAGAGCTGTTATGTAATCCAAGAGAGGGAGGAGCCCTGGCTGGGATGATTTAGTTGGGGATTGGTCCTGCTTTGAGCAGGGGGTTGGACTAGATGACCTCCTGAGGTCCCTTCCAACCCTGATATTCTATGATTCTAGGAGAAGCCATCCAGGGAGCGACAGAGACCCTGATGTCACTTGCATACCTGGTTAACGTCACCAGAAATTGTCATTAGTAAAATATCTGCTGTATTTCCATAATCTTTTAGAGCTTTAGTATCATCTCAACAGGAAGGAAGCAGCTGCAGGCAGGGCCACTCAGAGCGGGGGGCAGGAGGGCCCTTTGGCCTGCACCTCAAGCTCAAAGGGGGCCTCAAATTTAGACACTTGTTAATTTTTTGGCATTTGATAAGTTTCGCAACTTGTTTTTATGCGCATCCATATCAGACCAAAATGTGACGCACACTCTCAGCTTAGAGCTGCACAGTTTAGAAAATAAGAGATGTGATTTGGTAAAAGACATAATTTTTTTGTTAACTGTGTAGCAGGGCAGTTGTCCTGCTCCTGAAAAAGGTAAGCTGATTGGGTGTGGCTGCAGCTGTGGCCGCTTCACCAATCAGACCACAGCTGGCCCTGACAAAAGGACCGAGCGCAGAGCTGGGTCAGACTCTCTCTCTCCGGAGAGAGAGGGGCCTAGCTGCCTGAAGGAGCCAGCGTACCTGAGGCTGAGCAGTGCTCAGGAAGGGCAAAGGAGCTGGGGAGCTCCAGCCTGGCAACTTCCCAGGCTGAGGCCTTGGTTAAGACCAAAGCAGGCACTGGGGTTGCAGAGCTGCAGCCCGGGGATCGGCAGAGGCAGCTGGTCCAGCCCCCTTGCCAGTGATGAGTGGCTATTATGGACTGCAGTTTGCCCCAGTAAGAGGGGGCTAGATGATGACTGGCAGTAGTCACTGAGGCAAGGTGGGGATAGATGGTTGGGGGCTCCCTGGGGATGGGAGGCCCAGAGCGGGGGTACTGTGCCGGGAGGGACACGGAGGCCCTAAGGCAGGCGAGACACCGGCCTGTAGACGGTGCTCTGGGCTGGACAAGAGCTAATTCCCAAGACGACCAGCAGGAGGTGCCGTGCTGGTGAGTCTTTGTGGCTACACATGGTGGAGAATGTGAGAATAGATACAAGGAGCAGGGCAAGGATTGTGGGACTATTGCCAGACAGAGTAAGGGGATGATAGATCCCGGCTACACTAGGGTTTTCTTGGCGGAGGCCCCAGGTGCCATCCCTGGTTGGGCCCTGGTGTCAGCACCCCAGCGGAAGGGGGCAGATGACCTGCAAAGGATCCGGGAGACTCAAGAGGGACTATGGGAGGTGCAGTGGGCCCTCCACGAACAGTTGGGAAAGCGGGCAAGGGAGCAGCGAGCCCTGGTACAACTCCTTCGGAGGGAATTCCAGTGCAGCTGCAGAGAGCATGAAGGAAAACCGAGCTCCAGGGCCAGGAGGCCTGGGGCAGAGTGCAGGGCTTGTTGTGCCTGTGGGCAGCAGGGACATTTGAGAGGGGACTGTCCCTACTGGGTTGGGGGCAAGGAGCCTCACCCAGGACAGGGGAAGGGACAAGACCCTAGGAAGGCCCATTGGGTGAAAAAACTCAAGAGGGGACTGACATGTTGGACCTGGGGGCAGCGAGGGCACCTATGGAGGGATTGCCCAGGCCCAGGGAGGGCTAGACCCACGAAGGAGTGAAAAAGGCCCAAGGCAGCGAGGAGGTGGGGAGCCTGCTGGGGCTGCCAGAAACTGGGCCACGTTAAGAGGCACTGCCCCCTCAAGGGAAGAGAGGGGCTGAAGACGACGGGCCACCAATGGTGGAGGCAGTAATGAGGACGGAGGGGACCCAGTGGGAGGTTGGGACCCAGGCCATCTCTGGGCATGTCTTGACCAAAGGGACCCAGACAGAGTGAGGCCTGCAAGAGGCCAGGACTCAGGTGGTCATGAGACAGGCCACAAAATGAACTCAGACCCTAAGGGTGGAGGGTCTGGGAGATATGGACCTTCAGGCATGGCTGGAGGCCATGAAGCAGGCCCACTGGAAGGCGGAGGCACACACGTGGGAGATGGCCAGAGGCTGGGAGGCTTCAGAGATGAAGTGGGTGGGCCTGGAGGGGCGGCCCTGGAGGGGTGGCCTGGGGGAGCCCAGGCCAAGAGTCCCCCATATCCCCAGGGGTGGGGATTTTGAGTGGGGGAGGGTGTAGTGGGGTAGTTGCCCTGCTCCTGAAAAAGGTAGGCTGATTGGGTTTGGCTGCAGCTGTGGCCGCTTCACCAATCAGACCACAGCTGGCCCTGATAAAAGGTCTGAGCACCGAGCTGGGTCAGATGAGAGAGAGAGAGAGAGAGAGAGAGAGAAGGGCCCAGCTGCCTGAAGGAGCCCGGGTACCTGAGGCTGAGCAGTGCTCAGGAATGGCAAAGGAGCTAGGGAGCTCCAGCCTGGCAACTCCCCAGGCTGAAGCCTTGGTTAAGGCCAAAGAAGGAACTGGGGTTGCAGATTGGCAGTCCGGGGACAGGCAGAGGCAGCTGGTCCAACCCCCTTGCCAATGATGAGTGGCCAATATGGACTGAAGTTTGCCCCAGTGAGAGGGGGCTAGATGATGACTGGCAGTAGCCAATGAGGCAAGGTGGGGATAGAGGGTTAGGGGTTCCCTGGGGAGGGGAGACCCAGCAATGCCCCTCTGCCATGAACATTGGCCAAACCAGACAGTCTCTACACAAAAGAATAAATGGACACAAATCTGACATCAGGAATCATAACATTCAAAAACCAGGAGGAGAACACTTCAACATCTCTGGCCACTCAGTAACAGATTTAAAGGTGGCAATTTTGCAACAGAAAAGCTTCAAAAACAGACTCAGACGAGAAACTGCTGAGCTTGAATTAATATGCAAACTAGATACCATTAACTTGGGTTTGAATAGAAACTGGGAGTGGCTGGGTCATTACACATATTGAATCTATTTCCCCATGTTAAGTATCCTCACACCTTCTTGTCAACTGTGTAAATGGGCCATCTTGATTATCACTACACAAGTTTTTTTTCTCCTGCTGATAATAGCTCATCTTAATTAATTAGCCTCTTATTCCACCTTTTCATGTTCTCTGTATGTATGTATGTATGTATATATACACAATCTTCTTACTATATATTCCATTCTATGCATCCGATGAAGTGAGCTCTAGCCAACGAAAGCTTATGGTCAAATAAATTTGTTAGTCTCTAAGGTGCCACAAGTACTCCTGTTCTTTTATCCCTCTGTCTGAATCCGTGTCTGTGTTTGCTGTATATATGTCATCCCTTTATCTTCAGCTCAGCCTGTTATATTATAACTTGTGTGCTTGAGTTTTGATTCAGTAAAAAGGCTAATAACCTGTCTGACTGTTTCATTTTGTATTCTTAATTAGTATTCCTTAGTTTTAAATCTTTTCAGCATTTGTGTACATGTTTACAGTAGAAGATTTCAAGTGTAGATAAGCTACTTATTTACAGCAGAATATTTCAAGTGTGGATAGGCTACATATTGACCTGATAGATCACTATGAAGAGGAGATTAAAAAGTGGTGCAAGCAAGAGACAGCGAAAACAACTGCGTGAAGCAGCAGCTAAGAGCTCAAAGCCAATAACTTCATTTCTCAAACCACTGGAAAACACACCTTACCCAACAAAAAATACAACAGATAATGAAAACTCCGCAACTGCAACAGGTGATATTTCAATGCCAATACCTGAACATGAGGACAGTAGTCAAGAAGGAGATGTGCCAATAGTAAAAGATGCAGCAGAAGATCCTTTGTACGATCAAGAAACTCAACAGCAACAGGAAGATGTAGATCTTACGCAGCAAGAGCAATTCATGAATACCACATGACTGTGACTGATATTGGAATTATTGACAAGAACCATGCTGCCTAAATGCAATCTTTTCTTCAAATTAGTTGTTTTGAAATTCCAAGTAACATTCTATGAGATGCTGTTAATAATGCTTTCCTTACTCGTCTGCTGACAAAAACGCTTTCAAATGGTGAGACCTGCACAAGAGACTGGTTATGCTGGAGTACGGAAAAACAATCTCTCTACTGTGCACCCTGCTTTATTTTGAACAAAAACAATGAGGAGTCTGGTGGCACCTTAAAGACTAACAGATTTATTTGGGCATAAAGAAGAAGTGGGTTTTTTACCCAGGAAAGCTTATGCCCAAATAACTCTGTTAGTCTTTAAGGTGCCACCGGACTCCTCATTGTTTTTGTGGATACAGACTAACAAGGGCTACCCCCTGATTTTCAACAAAAGTGCTGCAAATGCATCAATTCTCTCTGATCAATCAGGATAGAACATAAACAGAGGAAGGAGGAACTTGAAAGACTGAATACCATCACATGAGAGTTCAACGTCACACAAAGAAAATGATGTTGCTTGGAAATCAGCCAGTAGGACAGCATCAGCTGAAAGTTCAGTTGAGAATTTACTCTTGACTGAACTCTCTATAGAAACTAATAACTGGAAAAAACTTCTTGAGTGCATCCTGAATGTCATCCTTTTTCCTTCTGAGTGGGAATTGGCTTTCTTTGGTTCCAGTCAATGTATTGGTGATCGTGCAAATGGAAACTTTCTAGGCTTAGTTGAGCTCCTCAGCAAATATGACCTACTTTTATCAGAGCATGTTAAATGTGATTGAGAACCGCAAGAGAGTCAAAAGTGCATTCATGCGAGTCCATTATCTCTCCACACGCATACAAAACGAGTTTATTGAGTTATGTGGGTCATTCGTACAAACAACAATTCTTGATGAGATTCGAAATGCCAAGTATTTTTCAATCATTGTTGATGCTACTCCAGATTGTTCTCACAAGGAACAGACTACTCTGGTTATTTGATATGTTAAGATTGTAGACAGCTCAAAATTTTCAATTGAAGAAAGGTTTATTTTCTTTGATAATTTCACAAGAAAAACTGGAAAAGAAATTGCTGCTCGAGTACTAGCAATTCTAGAAGGTTTTAAGTTAGATTTTCAAGTTTGCATTGGTCAAGCCTGTGACAATGTATCTAACATGGCTGGGAAGTACAAAGGTGTACAAGCAGTTCTACTTGAGCATAATTCAAACTGTATTTTCTCCAGCTGTCGAAACCACACACTAAACCTTGTAGGTGTTGACTGTGCTGAATCATACAAGGAGGCAATTACTTACTTTGGAACTGTTCAGCAAATGTACAATCTCTTCAGTAGCAGTGCACAAAGGTGGGAAATTCTGAAGAAATATCTTCCTGTTTAACTGCATGGGATGTCCAAAACTAGATAATCTGCACGGATTGATGGTGTTCAACCAGGTTGCACAGCATTTGAAGTCCATGAGAGAGGCTATAAATGAGCTTGAATCTCTCAATCTCACTGGACGGGCTTGAACTGAACTTCAGTCTGTTCAGAAGCACATGTCCAAATTTGAATGCATTCTGATGTCTTCTTTGTGGATGACGCTACTTACAATGATCCACCAAACTAATCTGGTAATTGAAGCATGTAATGCTACACTTGATGTGGAGAGGGATAACATTGAAAGTCTTATCAATGACCTTCACCATGTGTGTGAACCATGGGATGCGATCCTGACTGAGACCAAATTAGTAACACAGAATATTGGCATTTCATCTGAGTTCTTCACCAGCTGCAACTTACCTACTGAATCTGATGCCAAGCAGCATTATAGGGTCAAAGTCTCCCTTGTCATCATTGACTCCATTCAATCAGGTCTTACACATCGATTGGAGTCACTCTGACTAATTTGTACCCTTTTTGGGTTTCTTTGGCAGTTCAGCAGACTGAGTAATGAAGATCTACTTTCTGCAGCTGAACAATTTCAGCAACAGACCAAAGAAATCTCAAAAAATCTCAGTGACGAGGTCATCTTCCTCAAAAGAATATATTCCAAGAACTTTAAATTGGATTGCAAGCCAAAGGAATTGCTTCAAGAAATACTCGAACTTGGACTCTCTGGGGTGTTTCCTAATATCACAATAGCATTGCATATTTTTGTCAGTTTGCCTGCATCAGTGGGTTCAGGGGAACAGAGCTTCAATGTGTTGAAGCAGGTAAAGAACTATCACCGTTCAACTATGGGACAAGAGCATTTGAACGGGCTCGCCATGCTTAATATCAACCGTGACATTGCATGAAAGCTAGATTTTTTCCTCAATAATTAGTGCACTTACACAGAAAAAGGCTAGAAAAGCATTTATTAAATAAAAAAAAATTCAAATTATCTCTCACTCTTTTTTTGGTGCCTTATTTTGTTTTCATGTGCCATCCTATTTTATTTTTATTATGGCTCGGGGCCTCAAAAGCTGGAAGTCGCCCGGGCCTCTCTGGACCTCTGAGAGGGCGTGGCTGCAGGGAAGCCACCCACCTGGCCAGAGCAACTATGACCCCTGGATGAGCAGGAGAGAGGCTGAAACTGGTGCTTTCACATGCTTCCCAGCTGGCTCTCCTGGTCTGAAAGCAATGAGCAGGGGGAGGAGCGAATGGTAGGAGGGGACTTATACTTCTCAGAAACTCATGGGGAGCAGGGCCAGATCTTTATCCCCAACCCAACTTTGTGGGCACAATCACCTTCCTCTGGGAGGTTTTTACCCACATCAATTTCACTCTGAGGGCAGATGTCCCTGATACAAATGCTGCCTCTTCCTCTGATTGAATCAATCCAATCCCCCCATGTTAACATCCCAACTCTAGTCCAGTGTTTTTGCTTTTAATTATTGTCACCTGTTGTATTTATGAACATATAAGTTACTTAACATGGTCTTAGTACAATGACGTCTAAATCCCTATGGACATTTATGGGGCAATCTTTATTTTAAAACCGCCATCAAGATGTAGAATAGGACTGTGAGGTTGCAGCTTCCCCTTTGGATGCATAGGAAAAACAGCAAGAGTGCCTACCAGAAATCTTTGTTAAATCGGGTTACACTGCAATTGTAGCAGTGGAGAGTTGGGCTGCAGAAACAGGTTATGAGCCCACTGTAAACTCCAACAGAAGAGGTTTTATTTTAAGATGCCATAAAAGGCACGTTATTAATCTGACTTGCAGAGTTCCAGTAAAAAGATCATCTCTTCATAAACTCCAGCTTTAATGGCAAGCCAGCATCTGATTGATTCCTTAATGCTTCAGTATAACAGGACTAGATTGACCTCCTGGCCATTGGAAATGAGTTTTGTAATCTCTTTGCCTATCCCTTGTAAATGTTAGACAATTGGAGTCCTCCATCTGACGTTCCTGACTACCTTCCTGCTCCCCCTTTCTAGGTGTGTAGTTTTTCATTGTTATATGGAAAATTCAAAGCTTTCCACCTCACTTCCTCTGCCCAGAAGAAAGTAAAGGGCCCACCACCAGCAAACCAACTGTGTAACAAAGGAACCAGGATGAGAACCAACCAACGCCCCTGCCAAGCACTACCAGTTTCCCATTCTTCAATGGGAAGCTGCTGGGCACAGAGCTGTGCAAGTAACTGACTTTACCAACAGCAAGAACAAAAAAATGGTTTTGGGGTTGACCTGAAACAAATTTTTCAACGTTTTCAGGAAAAAACAGTGGAAAAAAATATCAAGGCAAACACCACATTTCATTCAGCACAAACCAAAACATTCCATTTTGGCTTTGAGGTCTTTTGAAAATATTTTTAAATTAAGTAAAATTTCAAAACTCAATGTTTTGTTTTGAAAATGTGGAAACCCAGCTGGGATTTTTTTTATTGAAACGATTCAGCGAATTGGACACCAATTTCACAAAACGTTTCAGTCAGCCTCAGTCTGTATTTTTCAGCCAAAAAATGTCGCCTTTGCAATGCCACTTTCCTAACACCAGATGATGCTTTTAAAGGTATAAATAGCAGCACTGATAAGTTCCACCCACGTTCATTTGACCAAAATGGAGTCCAGCAGCCTCCAGTTCTGTGGGTTTCTTGGTTCCAGATAAAACTCTGGCAAAAACATTGCATTGAGGTAGGAATGCTCCTCTCTAAGAGCAAGGCAATTAGAAGCCAACTCTGCAGTGTGCACCCTGCAATTGGATTTGCCGTCTGTATCTTCCCTTTGAGAATTTGCTCAGGAAAAGGTTAATTTAATAAGGGATTTTATAACTCCAATAGAGTTGTTTAATACCATTAACACTCCTTAAAAAAAACAAACCAAAAAAAAAAAAAACCTTTAATAGATCTAGCTCTTGGACTTCCAACATTGCCTATGGCAGCTTTTTCCATCACAAACTGTCTAATGTCACTGCAGTTTTCCTTTACAGTTTATTCCTTAGCTATATAGAGATTTTGTTAGTTGCAATTTGTCATGCAGCCTTCATATTGTTCTCAATGAGTGCTGAGCCCCTTTTGAAAATCTGGCTTTTAAGGACCTAAATGGAAGCTGAGCTCTATTGAAAAATCTGGCTTGTAAGGCAGATTTTGCTTTGTGGGTTTCTTTACATTTATGTTAAAAGTAATTTTAGTGGAAAGCCGTATTTATATAAGGGTGTCAGTGCAGCCTTTAACTTTATTAGAGTGTATACAGAGCAAGTAATGGAATTAGAATTCATAAAAAAATGTATTCCACATTGTGAAAAAAAATTACCGCATGTTAGTCAATGAGATTAGCTCCCAGTATGGAATCGGCACTAATTTGGGGCCTGTCACACCAATTTTTACGCAGGCGTTACTGAAGTAGAGAGAGTCTGGTGTCAGGCCAATAAAAAGAACAGAGTCAGGCCCTCTAATTTTACAGGACCCCAAATCCTTCTGAATTCTATATGCAAGGTAAAGTAGCAGGAAAATCCAACCTTTCGTTAGACACCAGACCATCCTTCCTTTCCTTATGTCTGAGTGGGAACAGATCCTTCAAAAAAAAAAAAAACATAAAGCACAAGCCAACAAGCAATGCACCCCAAAAAGTAGGTCACTGGGTGATTGAAATGGAAATTACTGCTTGGCCCTTAGAGGTGAAACAAATATTAAAAAATAAGAATGACGCTGCATCAAGAAAAGTGATACTTGCTTAACCCAGGTAAAGCCTGAATAATGGGTGTGTGATGACCTGGAAAGACATTATGGGAGGGGAGTATGCACCCCAAGAGAAAAGACCCAGGAACTGAGTCTCATCTGAGGCTGTTTTTCTTTGCCTTTGCCCCCCTCCCCAAGAAAACAAAACAAAAGAGCAAACGTGGGACGTAAATGACCTGGGTGGCCTAGTGCGTGCTTTCTGCATTAGGGAGCATATCACATAAAAGTAGGGTTGGAAGGGGCCTCAAGAGGACATGTAGTTCTTCTCACACTTGGGCAAGACTAAGTAAACCTAGACCATCTGGGACAGGTGGTTGTCTACCCGGTGACAGGATTCCACAACCTCCCTAGGTAACTTTTTCCAGTACCATAACAGAATCCAAACGAGTACATTGTGAAACTCCATTCCTCTCTTGGACTGAGTCCTGGCTTCTTTGTGTGACCCCTGGAAGAGTGGATGACATCTCCTCTGAATAAAGTTAGGCCGTGCCTATTCTAAAAAGCTCTTGACTGTCTGAGCACAGCAGCCAGCAATAGAATTGGATGACCTGCTGCTAAGCACAGTTTAACCTCTAGTGTCTAAGAGGACAAATCATGTCTCCTAATTTGATTCCTTTCAGCAGTGTGGAGACGAGGCAGCATTTCGTATGCAGAACAGACTGAAGGGGGCAGGCTATGACGGTTTGAATTTCTAGCGATGCTGCCAATTGCTGTAGGTGAAACACAGCGCTGCAATCTCAGGTCTCGATGAATCAAAAGCCTTTCAACTCTTCTTCACTTTTGCCCAGCGTTGATATGATGTGCCACTAGAAAGTATACTTGAAAATCTAATTGTGGCCACAGAAGCTTTAAAATACATCATTTTGCTTTGCCTATAGGTAGGGTTGTTTAAATGTTACTATCTTCCCTCTGGTGTGAATGAAAAGGAGTTGACCCATTTTCCTCTGCCACCATTTGTGCAGCCAAACACAGGTACTGGGTATTGGAGCAATGTTTTGACCAGCAGACTTCTTGTACGGACAGTGGGATCTAGTAGTTCAGGAGAGTTGGGTTCTATTCATGGCTCTGTCATCAGGTTATTGGGTGACTGTGCTCAAGGCATCCGGGATGGTCAGTCATCTTGTTAATCCCTGCCTCCAGTGAGAGGGGGGTCTTTCTTGTGGTAGCTGGGGGTCCGGTCCTTGATACCACTTCAAGCCACTCAAATATTCTCCTCCAGGCTAGGCCAGCCCTAACTCTGCCTTGAAGGTTAACCATAGGTGTATCCCAATCCCTGAATCCCCTTGCATTTTAACCCTATGGTATCTAGCCCCTGGAACTGGCTACTCCCAGCAATTCCAGAGCCTCTGCACCCAAAGGATCAGTGTATCTCAGTTTACCTGTTTTACCTTAAACCACCGCTCATATAAACCATATAGCACTTGTGGCATTTGTAATAAAATAGAAGAAGGTTTCATTAAAAGAGAATAAAGAACCAAGAGAAAGTGATGTAAACAATTGCTTACAACATGAAATAAAACCATAAAACAGAACCAGGGTCTACACATCAATAGACTCATAGACTTTAAAGCCAGAAGGGACCATCATGAACATCTAGTCTGACCTCCTGTACATTGCAGGCCACAGAACCTCAGCCACCCACTCCTGTAACAAACCCCTCAGCTCTGGCTGAGTTACTGAATTCCTCAAATCTTGATCTGAAGATTTTAAATGACAGAGAATCCACAACTGACTCTAGTTCAAACCAGCAAGTGACCTGTGCTGCAGAGGAAGGTGAAAACCCCCTCGGGGTCTCTGCCAATCTGACCTGGGTGAGAATTGCTTCCCAACCCCGAATACGGTGATCAGTTAGACCCTGAGCATGTGGCCAAGACCCACCAGCGAGACACCGGGGGGAAAAATTGTCTATAGTGACTCAGTAAAATTCCGGGATGGGAGTATGCCATTGCAACCTCATCAGACCATCCTCCGTAAATTTACCAGGCTCAATCTTGAAACCAGTTAGATGTTTTGCCCCCATTGCTCCTGTGGGGAGGCTGTTTCAGAAATTGACTCCTCTGATAATTAGAAACCTTTGTCTAATTGGAAACCTAAACATATTGATGGCCAGTTTATATCCATTTGTTCTTGTTACTTTTCCTAGATAATAAAATAGGGATTCCCCCACCCCCAAGTTCAGTCCATTGCAGAGCTGGCTGGTTTCACAAGAACCACAAACTAAACATTCATGAAAGCTCCCCCACCCCACCCCCCACACTCCTCCAGAGTTTTCTGCAGTGATTGGATGCAGAGGGCCTTTCCTTAGGGCTAATCTACATTAGAAGCACTACAGAGACACAGCTGCACCGATGCTGAAGGCACTCTATGCCAACAGGAGAGAGCTCTCCCATCGGCATAATAAAACCACTTTTGCGAGAGGTGGTAGCTATGTTGGTGGGAGAAGCTCTCCCATTAACATAGCACTGTCCACACCGGTGCTTAGGTCAGTGTAACTTATGTCACTCGGGAGGATGGGTGGCTTATTCACACCTCTGAGTGATATAAGTTATACCAACATATGTAGTCGCATGTACAAGCCCCTACACTGTGTAATACTGAAACAGTCTTTGGCCTTTCTTCATAGCCAGGGCACTCTCCCGCCTGCTGTCATGGTCCTTTTCACCTCCGAGGGGTTTCATAGAATCATAGAATATCAGGGTTGGAAGGGACCTCAGGAGGTCATCTAGTCCAACCCCCTGCTCAAAGCAGGACCAATCCCCAATTTTTGCCCCAGATCCCTAAATGGCCCCCTCAAGGATTGAACTCACAACCCTGGGTTTAACAGGCCAATGCTCAAACCACTGAGCTATCCCTTCCATTCAGGTGAATGAGCCTCTGATAGTGTGGCTGATGTGGTTGGGTCCTCTGATGGTGTTGCTAGAGTAGAGATGGGGACAGAGTAGGCAACGAGGTTTGCTACAGGGATTGGTTCCTGGGTTAGCGTTTCTGTGGTGTGGTGTGTAGTTGCTGGTGAGTATTTGGGGGGCTGTCTGTAAGTGAGACTGGCCTGCCTCCCAAGGTCTGTGAGAGTGACGGATCATTTTCCAGGATAGGTTGTAGATCGTTGATGATGTGCTGGAGAGGTTTTAGCTGGGGGCTGTACGTGATGGCCAGTGGTGTTCTGTTATTTTCCTTGTTGGGCCTGTCCTGTAGTAGATGATTTCTGGGTACCCATCTCGCTCTGTCAGTCTGTTTCCTCACTTCCCCAGGTGGATATTGTAGTTTTAAGAATGCTTGATAAAGATCTTGTAGGTGTTCGTCTCTGTCTGAGGGATTGGAGGAAATTCGTTTGTATCTTAGGGCTTGGCTGTAGACAATGGATTGTGTGATGTGTCCTGGAGGTATGTAGGTAAGTATAGCAGTCAGTAGGTTTCCGGTATAGGGTGGTGTTTATGTGACCATCACTTATTATCATCGTAGTGTCCGGGAAGTGGATCTCTTGAGTTGACTGGTCCAGGCTGAGGTTGACGGTGGGGTGGAAATTGTTGAAATCCAGGTGGAATTCTTCAAGGGCCTCCTTCCCGTGGGTCATTATGATGAAGATGTCAACAATGTAGCACAAGTAGAGTAGGGGCATTAGGGGACGAGAGCTGAGGAAGCGTTGTTCTAAGTCAGCCATAAAAATGTTGGCATACTGTGGGGCCATGCGGGTACCCATAGCAGTGCCACTGACTTGAAGGTATAAGTCGTCCCCAAATCTTAAATGGTTGTGAGTGAGGACAAAGTCACAAAGCTCAGCCACCAAGTGTGCCGTGGCCTCATCAGGGATACTGTTCCTGACAGCTTGTAGTCCATTCTCATGTGGAATCTCGGTGTAAAGAGCTCCTACATCCATGGTGGCCAGGATGGTGTTTTCAGGAAGATCACCAATGCATTGTAGTTTCCTCAGGAAGTCAGTGATGTCTCGAAGGTAGCTAGGAGTGCTGGTAGCATAGGGTCTGAGGAGAGAGTCCAAATAGTCAGATAATCCTGCTGTAAGAGTGCTGATGCCTGAGATGATGGGGCGTCCAGGGTTTCCAGGTTTATGGGTCTTGGGTAGCAGATAGAATACCGCTGGTCAGGGCTCTGGGGGTGTGTCCATGTAGATTTGTTCCCATACTGTAGCAGGAAGTTTCTTGAGCAGATGGTGTCATTTCTTTTGGTACTCCTCAGTGAGGTCGGAGGCTAGTGGCCTGTAGAATGTGGTGTTGGAGAGTTTCCTGGCAGCCTCCTGTTCATAATCTGACCTGTTCATGATGACTAGAGCACCTCCTTTGTCAGCCCCTTTGATTATAATATCAGAGTTGTTTCTGAGGCTGTGGATAGCGTTGCTTTCTGTATGGCTGAGTTTATGGGGCAAGTGATACTGTTTGTTCACAATTTCAGCCTGTGCATGTCTGCGGAAGCACTCTATGTTGAAGTCCAGTCTGTCATTTTGACCATCAGAAGGAGTCCACGCATAATTCTTCTTTTTGTAGTGATGGTAGGAGGTTTCCTGTGGGTCAGTGCACTGTTCAGTGGTGTGTTGAAAATATTCCTTGAGTCGGAGACGACAAAATTAGGCTTCCAGATCACTGCAGAACTGTATCGTGTTCATGGGGGCAGAAAGAGAGTCCCCGAGATAGGACAGACTCTTCCGCCGGGCTAAGTGTGTGGTTGGATAGATTAACAATATTGTTAGGTTAGTTGAGGTTACCACTATTGTAGCCCCCTGTGGCATGTAGGAGTTTAGATAGTTTACTGTCCTTTTTCCTCTGTAGAGAAGTGAAGTGTGCGTTGTAAATGGCTTGTCTCATTTTTGTAAAGTCCAGCCATGTGGAAGTTTGTGTGGAAGGTTGGTTTGTATGAGAGTCTCCAGTTTTGAGAGCTCATTCTTGATCTTCTCCTGTCTGCTGTACAGGATGCTGATCAGGTGGTTCCTCAGTTTCTTTGAGAGTGTGTGGCACAGTCTCTCACCATAGTCAGTGTAGTATGTCGATTGCAATGGATTTTTTACCTTCAGTCCATTTGGGATGATGTCCCTCTGTCTGCAGTTGTTTGCACTTCTAAAATCCAGGCACCACAGGGGCGGTGTACTTGTCATGAGCCAAACAGTGCATGACGGCACTTCATGATACCCCAGCGGGACCAGCAGGGCAGCAGTTATAAAGATAAGTGGAATGGTAAGGAGTGGGATTACCCATTGGTTCTTTGTTCATTTGAAATGATTGATAGCAATGCAGTTCACAAGTGGCTCCACTTAGAGTTGCCAAAGTGGGTTATATATTCATCCCAAACGTGTGGAAATTATTCCACTCTACTGCTCAGTGAACTGCTTTATGTACAACATTGAGATGTAGCAATGCTGCACTGAGGGCTGGGACTACAGCTTTCTGTTATAAGACCCTGTCGCTAGCTGCATGTGCATTGGAAGATCATTGTTAGTTTGTTTGCATGACAAAAATGATGCCTATCGAAGGCTCTAGAGGCTAGATTTTTAACACATTTAGCGGCTAGATTTTTAGGTATCTAGGTGCGAAAAGATGCAGGTAGGTGCCTGGGGGAATTTCAAAGGCACTAGGGGCTAGTTTGCAAAGGGAGTTAGGAATCTAACTGCCACTTTAAGCATCTAAATCCCCAAATCAGGCCTCACTGGGATTCATAGAAACGCCACTCAGCGGCCACCAAAACCTACAGATGCCTAAACTCACTTGGTGCTGAAATTTTTGCAGTAAATATTGCTGGGTACCTATGTTTCTGCCTCTGATCCCGTGCCGCGCAGCCCCAAGCCAAGCATCCAGAGTCCTAAGCCCCAGAGCGATGCACAGACCTGGAGAAGACAGGTGTTTGTCTGCCTGGTGTGGCTCAACCTGCTCAGCTCACCTACTGGACGAGGCCTGTTAGGCGTGATAGTGCCAATGTAAGATCCAGGCCTATATTTTTGCCTGAGACAGTATTTTGAGTTTTGCTGCCTGTTTCATTTTATATATATATACACACACACACACACACACACATTTTCACTAATATGGGTGAACAAAGGGATCCTTACTAAGAACAAAGACAGACACTGTATGTTGCTTTTGCCTAAGCCAAGTGGGTTTGTTAGTACATTGGGAACAAATAAGAGCAGTTAAAGTGTTATAGGGTATGGTGGGAGTGTAATATATGAGCATGCACCGGAAGGCTGCCTGGCTCCTTTTTCAAGCCAAGGTTAAGCAACCAGTTGGGAGGGGCAAGGGGGCATGGGCGGGGGGAAGTATAAGAAACGCTAAAAGCCAAAGAAAGGCCTGGCGTTGGCCAGAACACAACCTCACTGCTTACCCCTCCCATGGGGTACAAAAGAGGTGGGACAAAGACCCTAGATTCACAGCCCCCCAAAACGGAACATGACCATAAGTTGTGTGGGGTGGGACCGAAGGCGTGCACTTCAGGTATATTTGGGCCTGCTAAGGAGGAGGAGGAGGTGGGAAATGGGAATGGGGAGAGGGAAATGGGAACACAGGCAAGGCTCTGCAGCGTCAGAGCTGGGAAGGGGGACGGGGGGTAAACGCTTTGCGGCGTCAGAGCTGGGAAGGGAGACATGGGGTAAAGGCACTGTGGTGTCAGAGCTGGGAATGGAACACTGGGAAACAGACTCAGCTGGGGTGCAGAGCTATGGACATGTTTGCTTGGAACTAACCCCTGAAAACATCACATTACCTGCACTTCGGACTTCTGGTCTTCTGCTTTCTGTCTGCGTGACAAGAACCAGGGGAGAGGGTGAAGGGAAAGCCCTCTAACAAGGCCCTTATAGAGAAGCTTAAATAAAACACTGTGGGGTGGCTGGAAGAAGGGGCCTTCCCTCAGAACTGTTAGTCCAGCAGTCGGGGCACTCACCTGAGATGTGGGAGACCCCCCAGCAGAAGTCCCCCTCTGCCTCAGAAGAAGAGATTTGAACTGGAGTCTGCCACCCCTCCAGTGAGCACTCTAACAGCTGGTCTATGGGCTAGGCTGATATGGGGCACCCTCAGTCTCTGGCACTGAAGCTGCTCCGTTGTGGGTAAATGACTAACAAGCCATTGGAGCAAGTGACTTGGACTCTGGGTCACCCCCATCCCAGCTAAGTGCTCTAACTCCCATGCTGCAGTCAGAATGCACAACCGTGGGAATATCCCCCCTCCTCATCCCCAGTGTTTATTTACCCACAGCCGAACAGCTTCAGCACCAGGCCCGAGAGAGACACAAATAGCCATGGTTCAGAGGGGTAGCCGTGTTAGTTTGTATCAGCAAAAACAATGAGAAGTCCTTGTGGCACTTTAGAGATTAACAAATTTATTTGGGCATAAGCTTTCATAGACTAAATCTGTAAGTCTCTAAGGTGCCACAAGTACTCCTCGATGATGCTAATGCCTGCTATAGGCGAGGTTGTCTAAGCATTTCCCATTCAACCCCATGCTCTGTTCCTCAGAACATTCCAAAGCTCTCAGCAATGGTGGGAGATTTTTGCCCCCGTACCCAGAGAGTGGAAGACCCTGCCTCTGTACGCTCCAAAAAGGTCAGGACTTGCTTTAATAAAGTTATCTTTCCAGAAAGCACGTCTCATTCTCAAAGGTGTGACATTGCCACTTATGGGGAAGACATTGCTGATGGAGCTGCAGAACCTTTTCCTTTGAAATCCTGCCCCCTGCTCAGTAAGGGTGGAAAGGTTGGTCCCATTTAATGGAAGTGTTGTAGTCTCTATGGCAAATGAATGTGGTGAGTCCCAGTTACATCTTCCACAACTGAAACCGACCACCGTGGTTTTTGCTAGATTCTAAAAGGTTATGCTGAGGTTCACACAGTGCCTACGACAGTGGAGTGTACAAGATCAGTTGGTTCATCCATCCTTACTACAGAACTGTGACATTGGCAAGACTAATTGTCACATGCACACTGGGCGTGAGCAGGGAGAGGTTAAAAAAAACCCCAGAAGACTGACCAATAACCACAGTTTAGGCGTTAGCTCAAAAATCATGAGTTTGTTGTTTAAATCTCATGACAGTTTAGGGTCTGACGCATGATTTCTGAATTTTGGGGGCTGGCAATAATGTAGATACATTTCTTGTAAAATTTAAACAGCCAAACAGACTGGGGGCAGAATGTTGAAACTGACAACAGAAGAAGCTCTCATCTGGCAGAAGGGCCGTTGACTGTTCCAGTGAAGACGGGGCTGGATTGGGCTGCAGTCGAGCTGCTGCAGGTATCGGCTGTGCAGTAACTTCACTGACAAGAACAGTACTTTGAAAGACACATGCTGAGTGAATGCATGCTGTGCTGCTCACGAATGTGTAGCCAACTTGTAGCCAAGTTCGGCCACCCTTGCTGACACCGAGGGTTACCTTACTCGGTGTGTAGCGTCACGGAAATCAATGGGGGTCACTCATGTAGTTACAAAGTTTTCAACCCAATTTAAGTTTAGCTCAGTCCGGCCCCTCACTACAAGCACAAACATTAGATAATGGTGAGTTCCTTCCACTCTGCAGCCCAGAAGGCTGACGTGATGATGTGCTGTGTGACTGCCACCACGGCCTACTGGATAGGCGGGGGTGCGGCAGGTTCTCTTCCTCTGTGACATCCGCCTTTCCCCCCACACTGTAGCTCCGCCGTGCGGTGGTGTGTCCCTTTTTTTGCAACTCAGCCCTCTAGCTGGGCTACATGAGCTATTCCACTCCTTTCAGAGTACGCACAAAGACATCCAATAATGGGGAAGTCTTCAGGCACCTTCCAGGGCTTTCTTGTAGGTCAGGGACTTGGAGTCTGGGCCCTTGTATGTTCAGGGCCTTCACCAACAAGGTCCCTGCCGAGGGATAGGCTCCTATTATTGTCCTCTCTTTAGGGGTTGGTGCGGAGTCTATGCCCACCATCTCCACCAAGCTCCAATCCAGGGCCCAATTGTAGGCAGCTAAGTCCTGCACCTAGGGGTGCTATGCAGATACCTTCCCAGATCACTTCTTCCAGAATCCCCTTTTCCCCACAGGGCAAATTAAAGAACCAAACACAAAATGAAGTTTCTCACCTTCACAATCAATCATCAGTCCCTCCTTTGCAGGCTTGGTCAGGTCAGCCTTGCCAGGCCTCAGGCAGTAAGAGCTCTTGGATACACCTTCCCATGAGCACAGGTCCGCTCCCTTCCACTATCTCCCTCCCTCTGAGCTGCTTGGCTTCCCTTTTTAAGCTCCTCCTCCAGCTTGTGCAGGCTTTACAGGTGTGGCCGGGCAGGGCCCGCCTGGGCCCAGAGCTGCTCCTTAATCTCTTCTTCATTGTGGGGTTGTACTCTCCATCACACAGGCATACTGATAACAAGCTTCAAATGTGTCTACTAAGATCTTCCGTGGCTACATGAGTCTCCTGTGGAGCATGCAGACTGATTACACACAATGAATGAGCGAGACTCCAGAGGATGCATCGCATGATGTATACGAACAAGTGGGTGAGGTTCAGCTTTTGCAGCCTTACCTTTGGCAGTTCCTCACTGTTAAGTGCTTTCCCATGCAAATCTAACCGTGCGATTTTTTTAGGTGGATTACGTGTTTGTATGTGGGTGCCTATATTCGTAAAATAGAGATGGAGGATTTAAACCAAACTTAACTAAAAAAAAAAATGTTAGTGAGATAGCTAAATGTCTCCTGCAATGACGAGTAGTTAGTTCAAAGGCAGGTGCAAGAAACCCCACAATGAACAAAACCACACTAAGATATCAGCAGGGAATGTTTCTTCCTAACACTAGGCAGCTATTAGCTGCTTTAGGCCCTGAAGCAAGAGAGTGTACATGTACATTGACACTTTTATCCTATTTAGTGTTACTGGATGGTCTACCCATAGAAATATGAGCTTTTTTTAAAAATCTTACTAAATACTACCTCATTGGTGTCTTGTGGCAGTGAATTCCCTGGGTTAATTATGTGCTGGGTAAAAATGTATTTCCCTTAACGGCTTTTCTACTTGCTGCATTTTCATTTCACTGAGTACCCTCATCTCTTGTATTATCCCAGTCGGTGTACTGGAGCATTCAATTCACCTGTTCTATGTCATCTGTTGTTTTGTGTACTTCTGTCATGTTACCCCTTGTCTGCACATTAAACTAAACTTCTCCTGATACAGATGTCTTTTCATGCATTTAATCGTGTCCTTTGCCCTTCTCATTCCTGTATCATTTTTGGGACAGGAGGACCAGAATTTAATACAGCACCCAAAGTGAAGTTGTATCATCAATTTAGATTATGACTCAATCATATTTTGAGTCTTGTTCTCCTAAAACAGCCCAACCTCCATTTGCTTTTTGACCTCTGCTGCATGATGAGCAGATGTTTTTGCTGAGCTCTTCAAAATGATGTCCAGGACTCTCTTGAGTTGCTGCAGCTAATGTAAAATGCACAATCAGTCTATAGCTGATTGGAACAAAAAAAAATTGACCTGTGTACATTGCCTTGTTATCTGGAATTGGGTAGTGTCCCTTTTAATAGTTTGAGACCCTTCTAGCGGAAGTTAGTTAATTCGGCCTGTGCATTTATTTTTAATATTTTCAATATGATCCTCCACGTGAGCTTGTTATCAACTATCACACCTAAGACTCTAATTCTTCCCTACATTTAGCTGTTGGTCATCTAGATATAATTCAGATCTTTTTGGATTCTCCTTGACGTGAAGATTATTCCCTTTGTTTTTTCTGTGGAGAATTTGAAGCCCCATCTGTGTCCTCATTCTGCACTCCTTTTAAGTGCATTATTGATTCTTTTGGCAGCACTTTCCAGGTTTCTGCTTTTGGTCTACAAGGCACAGTCATCAGCAAATCGTGTAATATCTATTCCTGTGCTCATCTACTTACCGAGGTCATTTATCATGATGTTAAAGAGGATTGGGATAATTACATCCCTCCCCACTCAGTGGAGTTCCATTTGCAACTGAATATACATTGGAAAAAGCAGTCCCAATTTGGACTTATATAGTTCTTTTGCTTAAGAAGTCCCTTATCCATTTGTACATTTGTCCTCTAATACCCATGCAGGCTACCTTATGAAGTAGTCCCTCTCTCCATAATACATTGTAGGCTTTTTCTGTGTCCAGGAAGGTTACTGTGGATATGGGGAAAGTGGTGGATGTGATATATCTTGACTTTAGCAAAGCTTTTGATATGGACTCCCACAGTATTCTTGCCAGCAAGTTAAAGAAGTATGGATTGGATGAATGGACTATAAGGTGGATAGAAAGTTGGCTAGATTGTCGGGCTCAACGGGTAGTGATCAATGGCTCCATGTCTAGTTGGCAGCCGGTATCAAGCGGAGTGCCCCAAGGGTCGGTCCTGGGGCTGGTTTTGTTCAATATCTTCATAAATGATCTGGAGGATGGTGTGGATTGCACCCTCAGCAAGTTTGCAGATGACACTAACCTGGGAGGAGAGGTAGATACGCTGGAGGGTAGGGATAGGATACAGAGGGACCTAGACAAATTAGAGGGTTGGGCCAAAAGAAATCTGATGAGGTTCAACAAGGACAAGTGCAGAGTCCTGCACTTAGGACGGAAGAACCCCATGCACCGCTACAGACTAGGGACCGAATGGCTCGGCAGCAGTCCTGCAGAAAAGGACCTAGGGGTTACAGTGGACAAGAAGCTGGATATGAGTCAACAGTGTGCCCTTGTTACCAAGAAGGCCAATGGCATTTTGGGATGTATACGTAGGGGCATTGCCAGCAGATCGAGGGACGTGATCGTTCCCCTCTGTTCAACATTGGTGAGGCCTCATCTGGAGTACTGTGTCCAGTTTTGGGCCCCACACTACAAGAAGGAGGTGGAAAAATTGGAAAACGTCCAGCGGAGGGCAACAAAAATGATTAGGGGACTGGAACACATGACTTATGAGGAGAGGCTGAGGGAACTGGGATTGTTTAGTCTGTGGAAGAGAAGAATGAGGGGAGATTTGATAGCTGCTTTCAACTACCTGGAGGGTAGGTTCCAAAGAGGATGGAGCTCAGCTGTTCTCAGTGGTGGCAGATGACAGAACAAGGAGCAACGGTCCCAAGTTGCAGTGCGGGAGGTCTAGGTTGGATATTAGAAAACACTATTTCAGTAGGAGGGTGGTGAAGCACTGGAATGGGTTACCTCGGCAAGTGGTGGAATCTCCATCCTTAGAGGTTTTTAAGGCCTGGCTTGACAAAGCCCTGGCTGGGGTGATTTAGTTCAGGGGTGGCCAACCTGTGGCTCCAAAGCTGCATGTGGCTCTTCAGAGGTTAACATGCAGCTGTTCGCATAGGCGCTGACTCTGAGGCCGGAGCTACAGATGCTAACTTTCCAATGTGCTGTGGGGTGCTCACTGCTCAATCCCCTGCTCTGCCCCAGGTCCTGCCACCACTCCACCCCTTACCCCCAAGGCCTCTTCCCCTTTCCCCTGAGCATGCAATGCCCTCGCTCCTCCCCCCTCCCCACCAGAGCCTCCTGCGCACTGCAAAACAGCAGATTGCAGTGGGTGAGAGGTGTGGGGAGGGAGGAGGAGGTGCTGATTGGCAGGGATCCCCGTGGGCAGGAGGTGCTGGAGGCTGAAGTGGGGTAGAGGATGTGGGGGCTGCTGACATATTGCTGTGGCTCTTTGGCAATGTACACTGGTCAATTCTGGCTCCTTCTCAGGCTCATGTTGGCCACCCCTGTCTTAGTTGGTGTTGGTCCTGCTTTGAGCAGGGGATTGGACTAGATGAAATTCTGAGGTCTCTTCCAGCCCTAATTTTCTATGATTCTATCATGAATTCGTTGGTGCTCATGGTTTGAGTGTTTTTGTTTCTTTTTTGTACTTCTAGCTCTATCCTTACAGTGTGGTCAATCACACTCCTACAGATTCTGAATCCACTTCACATTCCATCTATGAACCTATTTCTGTCTAGGTGAGCTACTAATCTCCACATTACCAGTCTCTCCATGGTTTTACCTAAACATGCTGTGAAGGCAATTGGTCTGGATGCCTCAGGCCTCGAGTGCAACTTATTGGGCTTCCTCACTGCGACAATAATCACATGTTTCCAGTCCTTAGGTATTTCACCTTTTTGTCATATGTCATTATACAATTTTAGTATCATCCTCAAGCTTCCTTCACTTAGGTGTTTAAGTATTTCAAAGATTATTTTGTTCTTGCCTGGTGCGGTGCTTTTGCTCCTTATTAGCCCTTTCTGGAGTTCTCTCAGACTAATGTTTAAACTTAAAACAGTAGCCACATCCTCCTCCCACCTCTTCAGCGCCTCATAATTATCCTTAATGAATGTTCTCTTTCTCTTCCTAATTTCTGTCCTCTGATTCTCATCATTACTGATATTTTGAAACATGGAGGCCAAAATTTCCGCTTTTTCTTTGTTGGAGCTTGTCACTCCATGCCCTGCAATGTCAAGACTTGGCATTATGTCAAGACTCTTACTTGTTATTTCATTCATTTTCCTAATTTGTGTATATGCCTCTGCTATATTGTTAGCTTTATCTACTTTCCCTCAGTATGTTCTCCAGCTTTCTCTTTTTGCTCTTTTTATAGACCTTTGTGCAATGGCCTTGCCTTTTTTATGTTTAAGTCCTTGCTATTTAAGGAATCTTTTGCTGTCTTATACTCCTTATTCCTTTCCCTAATTACCATTTCACATTCCTTGCTCCACCAGGGAACACTTTTCCTATCTTTAAGTAGTGTTGGTATCCTAGGAATAGCTAGGCTGGATGCCTTTATGATTTCCTTGGTAACATGACTACAGAATTCCAGTATCTTCATTTACACATTGCTCATTCATATGTTCCTCATTTTTGCTTCTAAAGAGTTTCCAATTTGTTTTTCTTTTTTTTAAATTCCAAGTGGGGAATCTTATCTTCGTCTTCAGTATTTCTTTTTCCTTGATATGTAATTAATGTGGGGAAGTGGTCCCCATGCATTCCCTGTTCTTTGTAAATTTCCCAGCTGCATTTACTTGCTATGATGCTAGAAGCTATTCCAGATCTAGGCATGTGAAGTTTCCGTCAGCTATATTGAACCTGGCAGGTGCTCCATCATTTAATATTACTAAATTATTCTCACCAAAGAATTGCTCTAAACATTTTCCACTGTAATATTTTTCTTACTTCCCCACAATCTGTTGTTACTATTGAGATCACCACAGATAATGAATGGGCACACGACATCCACAATTAATGCTTTCTGGTCCATGGCCTCTAGTTTCTTGCATGGCTTATAGCCATTATAAGTCTTAGAAATGCAGAATTCCTTTGTACTGCTATCTCAATAGTATTATATTCAATATTTAGCTTTTTAACCTCTACGTCAAGGCAGTTCAGGTTCTCCATAATAAAGGTGCAGACCCCTCTGCACTCTCCTATTTCTCTATCATGTCTATATAAGCCATATGCCGGGATTTTATAGTCTACTTTTTCTATTAACCCAGTCTCTAGTATGCATATTATATCAGGCTTTGTTGTCATGTCAGTAATATTTTTCTTTCATTCCTGCCCATGCTCACTGGGCTATGGGCATTTCAGCTTTAAAGAGTCACCACCATTCTTTTAACCGTCAGTATTTCCTTCACTTAGGAAAGTATGAAGTGGCTTCACTGGCAGGATGCTGGCCCGTAGGTACTTAGCAGTAGCTTTAATTATAATTCTCATTTTCTCTGTTTTCTTTCCTGTTTGAGATGTACAATTGATTATTTCAATCACAAATGCAATGAATCTCTCCATTTCTGTAAGTAATATGTCAGCTCCTTGTATTCCAGTGTCACTCACTACTTCCTTCCCATTCATTTGTTGCTGGTTATTCCCTTTCTCCATATCCGCTTTCCTTCCCCGCCCCCCGCCTTTTTTTTAGATCCCTCCTCGCAGTTTCTGCATGTGAGATGTTATTGGTAATTTCCTTTTTTTTTATTTCCCTAGCTGGCTTTGCCTCAGGTCTGGTCTACACTACAAACTTACATTGGTAGAGCTGTCTCTCAGAGGGGTGTGAAAAATCCATGCCCCTCAGAGCTGTAGCTATACCAAACTAACTTCTTAGCGTCGACAATGCTAGGTCAAGGGAAGCATTTTCCTGTTGATCTTGCTGCCACCTCTCAGGAAGGTGGGTTACCTTTGCCAACAGGAGAAGCCCCCCCACCGGCACCGGTAGTGCCTACACTGAAGCACTACTGTGTTTTAAGTGTTTTCGTCCACAATTGCCAGGTGCTGCCAGGTATGTTAATTGGCCTCTCAGGCCCACATGAACCCCTTCAGTTCCTGTGGGAGTTGCACAGCCTATCACATACCCATCCCCTCAAGACTATGGGTAGAGATGCCTTCTGCCACAGAGCTGGGCCCGCAGATTGTCTCACTCCTCTTCAAGCTCACCCTCCATGTTCGGCAGTCAGCCTTCTCTTCAGCAGTGTCCAGGTGCCTCTCTCGCAGAAACTCTTGGTGCTGCAAAGCGACATGCCAGGCCTGCTCTGCAACCTTTACCTTCTCCTGAAGCCTTATGACTTCTGCCTCTGCACCCCCTGCACCCTGTGAGTCAGGGTCTGCATACCCACTGTGGTCTGCTTGGCTTCTGCGTTCATCCCTGTATCCATCCAGTTTCCCTTTCCGGGAGCCTTCCTCCCCTCTAGTTCCTTCCAACCCACTGCCAAACAGGTCTGTTGAGTAGGTGCCCCCATCATTACTGCCACGTTAGGTCCTCCTGCAGCCACTGTGTTCTATGCCATATGACACCTGGTCCTTCCGCCCCCCGGCCAAGTCCATCAACAGTTTATTAAGCAAAACAGAGTCAAAAAGCCCCAAACCCCCACAACATAGTCCACCTGAACCCCGTGCATGTAGTCTTTGAAACTCAGCTCCGTTCTCACCATTCTGGTCTCTTCCACCACACCTGGACTTGTCAGCAGGCCTCATCTAGCCCTCCCCTGGGACAGCCACCCCAGCCCGTCAGTGTGGGGCACAGCCCCACTCTTCCCAGTGGGAACGCTCTCATCTAGTGGCCGTTCATGGGACCCAGCTCTCCAGCAAGGTGACACCAGCAGGTAAGGCCTCTGCTGCTCCACTTCCTTCCACACTTTCTGGCCCTGGGCTCTGGCTCTGGCTCTCTGGCTTAGGGCCAGCAGGCATCCTCCTCCGCTGCTGCTCCTCCTGCCTTCAGCCCTCTCCAGCCTTGGCTCTGCCAGCAAGTGAAACCCTTGCTGCTCTCCGGTCTGCAGGCCTCTCCCAGAAACCATCTTCTCTGTGTGACACCTCACATCTCCTGCTCTCACTCCCCAGCAGCCCCTTCTCACCAGGCCTCTTAGGGTATGTCGACACAGCAACTAAGACACTCGTGGCTGGCCCGTGCCAGCCGACTCAGGCTCACGGGACTTGGGCAGTTTCACTGCTGTGTAGACATCTGGGCTCAGGCTGGAGCCCGGGCTCTAGGACTCTGCAAGGTGATTTTTCTTTGCTGTGTAGACATACCCTTATAGCTCCCAGGTGCTGCCCCACCCTCTTAATTACCTGTGACACTATCACAATGCAAAGGCTAATAATAATAGTGACTAGGATTCTTTTTCACAGAAGCCAGGCTGGGTTGTTTTTTTTTAATCATATTTTGTTCCTCTGTACATAAGTATTATAAAATTCTGCCTTTAGCTATTGTATTCATCATTATACCAAACCTGACAGACTGGCGTCTATAGTAGCACTTCCGAGTTCTGTAACACAGACATTGACCTATGCACACATTCAGATCTCCTGTATTAGGGTTGCATTTTTTATATGACGTATTGCAGGAGCTAACTGCTGTTCCCAGAAAGCATACACAAGAGAGCTTGCTGATTGCTGGTAGACAAAGGCACCTTGGACATCTTGACTTGTGCTATAGAGAAAAGTCAAAGAAAAACGCATTACCACTTATAATTTCTGTTCTCTAACAAATTTGTCTAGACAAAAATCGGAGTCTGGTTAAGTAAACATTTATACATAAATTAGAGATGATCTCTTGAGTGTTTGGTATGCAGACAGGTCAGTCTCTTGTAAATAATACAATGATGAATTCTATTGTTACAGTGCAAGATAAACCTTCCTACCCTAAACTCTTAAGCAAACTAATCCATACGTGTGAAACCAATCTGTTCATTTTTGTCATATGAGCATTACAGCAATGCCACTAAAATCAATGCCTGAAAGAAATAACAGATTAATAACATTCTCATGCAGTGCATCTAACTGGGCTAGAAACATACAGTATATAACTTCATACTGAACACAACTACACAAATAGTTTGAATAACTCACTTTAACAGAGAACTCAAAGGCAGGCCTATAATGAGCAGCATGTAAGAGAAAATCTAGTGCATTATTAATTTCAGGCAATACCAAGTTTTTTCTTATAATTTACATTTTATTAATACTCTCTGTGATAGCTTTTCAGAGCATTGCATCAATTGGAGTACAGTAATTACAATGTATTAAGATTCACTCCATGCCTGAGGAGTGTGGAAGTTCAGTTAAAATGGTTTAAGTAAATGAAACGTAAATCACTATTGACTTGGAGCTGGATTAAATAAGAATTCTGCCCTGGGGGGACTGGATGGCTCAGAGATTCACTAATGGGATACAGAGCCTTTTGCCAATTAAAATTTTGGATCAGTTCAGTATTGGCTGGGTGTCTTGATTGTCTGAAGGCTGTGCTGAGGCCCTGGTGCAATGAAGTGGCAGTCTTCAGTCAATTTTCCAGTGGATAATATCTGCTTGAGTAACACGATCACCGCACTGGGCACATGAAGCAGGCTCAACAAATAGGTAAAGGCATGAGAACAGATCTGAACTGGAGACTTCAGGTCCGGGCCTTCAGTCAGATCCACGGGAGTAGACTCTGGTGCCCACGCTGATCCAAGAGCAGGATCGAGGCCTTCAGGCTGAAAGGTATCTGCTCCCATTGACTTACAAGGGCCAGGTTTTTGAAAGTGCTCAATACTCAGTAATTCCAACTGTTCTCCATGGGGGCTGCTGGGAACTGCACTCGTTTGAAAGTCCGGGCCCTGGCTGCCAGTGACCATTTGCTAGCTGCTACATGTGTACACACACACACACACGATATAAGGTATGAAAGTGTTTATCAGCATGTTTTTAAGACGGCTTCATTATTTGTGAGTATGGAAGCCATGCATGGGTTATGCAGGTCTCCCCAAATGAGTGCTGAAACTGCACGACCCCATCATGTAACCTGTGCATGCCACGTATTCAACACACATGCACTGGATAGCACTTACACTTTTTATCAGGAATCTTTTGGGTTTGGTTTGTCTTTAAAGCAGGCGCCCTCAGTTACCATGCAGCCAGTTCTACAGGGCTGAATGAAGAGCATTATAAAGAATAAATTGTAAATGTCTGAAACAATAACTCTTCTAGACATAACATTCAGAGCTTAAGGGTCAAATATGATGGGAAGTTCCAGGGCTAGAAACAAATGCTGTGTGTTGCAATGAAAAACTGGGACTGTCTGCTTTCCAGTGGAATAATGCTCCCATTTTTACCCCTGCTGTTTCATCAGATATCAGACCTTAAACCTATCACTGGTCCATGACTAATTAACGCCTGTGTATGGTGTTCACTACTGCCAACTTCATGGATCCAAAATCATGAGTCAGGCCTGCAAAACTCATGAGATTATAAAAAAAAGAACATATTTGGGGTTGTTTGTATTTACCATCTGGTTTTTGAGCCTTTCAGGTAAAATTGGGAGTATGTTTTTTAACCTTTTCTGCACAACCAGGAGGAGCAGAAGCTCTTTGTTATTTCCTAATTAAAGCTGAGATGTTCATGTAATCATACAGCCCCAGGAATTGCACCTTGCGGGAAAGCATCTAACATTGCGAAACTTGCGAAAAAACCATGAGAACTGGCAACACTGGAAGGAGGCAGGGACATCCATATACGGCGGGTAATAGGAAACATTTTCTGTTGGAATTGGATTTTTAAGTGGCTGTTTTGAAGTCCGAAAGTTAGAATTGTTCCTGCAGAGATAGATTAGGGAGCAGGTAAGGCACTTGGAGAAATGATAAATAAATTCATCATATGGCTCTGCAGTTTGTCACTTGGATATCACCTTCTAGCATTTTAACTCTCTGAGCAGCTTCAGACAATGGCCAGTTTCAGTTAATCAACCTGCCCGAGAAATGTTTCCTTCTTTTTCCACAGGTAGGACTTCACTCCAAAAATTACACTAACCCGACGCTCAGCATGGGCAACACCTCATGGCACATCAGAGCTAGAAATGGCAACTTTATACCTCTGGAAAAAGGAGATTTCTGGTTTTCCAGTGGGGCCCACAGCACATGCTTTGTGCTCATGCTGAGATTCCAGGCTTTAAAACTGAGCTATTTTCATATATAGGCAAAGTTATTCTAGATAATTTAATTTTCTTCTTCTGAAAGAGTCTGTTCAGTGGGACTCACAGTTAATAAGGAAGTCTGGCTTTAATTAGGAAAGAATAATTAAAAAGAAAAAGTTAATTAATGCTCTGTGGCCCCAGTCCTGCAAACCCTTATGCTTGAATGCAACCTCTGCTCAGTTAAGTATGTGCATAGTTGCAGGATTGGGGCCGAAATAATTTTGAACTATTTTTGTTGTTAAATATGTGGCATATGTAGAATATATGATGATGTGGTGCGGAGCAAAGATTTCCTTCGTTTGCATTTGTTAGTTGCGTGCAGAGCTCGCTGGTGACTTTCCGTCTTGAGTAGTATGGCAATCATTCCAAACTTATGCTGACCAAAACTTGATTCCCCATCATTACATATGCTCTCTCTGTTATTATATATTGCCATATATAGAGAGGTGAGTATAATATATAGTCCTATTCTCTCTCAGATGAGTGTCTCTCTCTCCCTTTCACACACACACGGCATAGGGTCTCATGTTCTCTTTCACACACACACGCAGGGGCATGTCTCTGTCTATCCATCTAGCCAGAGTTGGCTAAACACAAATGGAGAGCTTTGAGGTTTATTTAGATGACATTTGTCTTTCCTTCTTCACAGAGAATTCTGCCTTACCTGTGTGAATGTCATAGGCCAGAAGCTCAGAGGGTGAACATACAAACATAAGAATGACCATACTGGGTCAGACCAAAGATCCATCCAGCCCAGCATCCTGTCTGCCGACAGTGGCCAATGCCAGGTGCCCCAGAGGGAGTGAACCTAACAGGGTAATGATCTCTCCTGCCACCCATCTCCACCCTCTGAAAAACAGAGGCTAGGGACACCATTCCTTACCCATCCTGGCTAATAGCCATTAATGGACTTAACCTCCATGAATTTATCCAGTTCTCTTTTAAATCCTGGTATAGTCCTAGCCTTCACAACCTCCTCAGGCAAGGAGTTCCACAGGTTGACTGTGCGCTGTGTGAAGAAGAACTTCCTTTTATTTGTTTTAAACCTGCTACCCATTAATTTCATTTGGTGGCCCCTAGTTCTTATATTATGGGAACAAGTAAATAACTTTTCCTTATTCATTTTCTCCATACCACTCATGATTTTATATACCTCTATCATATCTCCCCTTAGTCTCCTAATGGCCTTTTGTCTATGCAGGCTCTTTCACCGTTCACAGTAATTGCTGCAGGTTCATATAAGCTCTGTGTGGGGAAGCTCAGCTACATGATGCTTACGTGGACTTGGAGTCTGAGAAACCCCATGTGGCCATATGAAGGGACCCGGATAATTAATGGGGTTCCAGGTTCATTTCACAACACTAAATGGAAAGAGGCAGCAGTACTCGAAGTGGGTGACTAATAGATTTTTCACTTCATTGGCCATTTTGAAAAGTAACAAAACAATTGTTTCGGTGTCACTGAATCTGCATTTTTTCCACCAGAAGAAGTTTTGGCTAAAACATTTCACACAGCTGTAATCATTGCCCTCAGGAGAATGAGGCTCACTCTAAAAAGAAAAACCAAAAAAACCAGAAAAAACCCCAGCTGTATTTACACAGGAAAAGGAAATCTGATCAGCTTTCACTCAGAAGTGCTCTGTTTACAGAGCTGTCAGAGAAGTTGATGTTAAATGTTTTCTATTTACAAATGACAATTACACACTAAAGTACTGTGGTGACAGTTTAGCTCATTTTGGAATGATAAGGTATATTTCTTTCTCCCCCTGCCCCGCCCCTCCCCTCCCCCCATATTAGATCTTTTTACACAGTGACCAATATTTGCAATAGCAACCAGTGACGCTGTGTGCCCCAGTTTTATTGTGCCCAACTGGAGACTCCTTAATGAGCCCTAACTTTCAGAGGTGGGTGTTTCTACAAGTCAAGCCCGTTTAAGGCATCTCAAGTTGGGAACCCAAATCTCAGGCCACCCAAAATCTCTAGCCACTCTTGAAAACGTAATCCATTAGCTGTCACTAAAAAAATAACTTCCCAGGGATGTGTTGTACGTCATGGTTCTGCTGGGCTAGAGAGCTCATACAACAAAGCCTTTCTAAAAATACTTCTCAGCTGAGCTACGTAGAGACTCCAGGATCCACAAGTGCTTTGCAGACATTAATTGACTGGGCCTCACAATACTTCCTGCGCACTACAATTTACTATCTCATTTAGAGATGGGCAAACTGAGGCACAGAGAGGTTAACTCTGAGCAAATGTGTAAGCAAGCCAGGCAGTGCTTAATTTCTGCCAGGGCTTGCCAGGGCTGAATCCCGGCACCTCTAGGCTTGGCAGTTGATAGCCAGGGCACCTCTGGGCTTGCTGTGTCAGTTATGAAAGTAAAAATATTGCTTGAGGCCTGGCACCTCTTTCATTACAAATTAAGCAGTGAAGCCAGGTATAGAACCCGGGAGTCCTGGGGCACTTCCTGTTGTTGCTAGATGACACTGTCTTCCATTGGGACTCTTCTAAAGCGTGGCTCCTGCTCTCGTGTTCCTCCACCTTCTGCTAAAAACAAGATCAGAGAAAATAAACCAAGACCAAATAAAACCAGCAGCCCTAAGGGCTAGCAAAGCCACCACCCACCTCCTCCCACAATCCTGCTTTGTTAGGGTGTGTCGACCACCTGCAGTCTCGCTCCCCCAGCAGAATCGAATCAGGATTTTCCACAGCATGGTCAAGTGCCCTAGTCACTGGGCTACAAGTGAGACCCAACTTCCTTTGTGGTTTTTGGACCTATGTCCGTCTGGTGACTGCTGCGCTAAGTGAATGTCTTCACAGCAGAGTTAACTCAGCGAATCTACACTCCAAGTTACTCCTCTCGAGTGAGAGTGGCCACACCGTGAAACAGCACTCTATCTGCTGTGTCCGCACTGGCACTGCACTCACTCGTGGTGCGGCGCTAAGTCTTCCAGGGACACCTCCCATAGTTCTTTGTGCCCCAGTGTACTGAGCCACTCCAGGAATTCCTTCCCCGTGAATTCTGGGAGAACTTGTCTGTCCTCTCTGGATATGAGGGGGATTGTGGGATGGCGTTAGAGGATTAGCAGCATTAAAGTGGCGATAGCTTGCCTCCACATGAGAGGGTGGTTGTGTTAGCAGCTGACAAGTTGCACTCAGTGGGACTTGAGTTAGGGAAGACAAGCCCTAAGAGGTGAAAAGCAATAGTGTTATAAGGTCTAAGTGGTACTAAGGTTCCACTTAAGCCCAATTTTAGAGAGTTTAAGTGGTGCGTAGGCCTCTGCGCTGAGGTGAAGTTTGCCCAGAGAGCCTAGTATCACACCTTCATCGCCTCTGCCAGATCATCCAGTTTGACCTGCTGCACATCATAGGCCACCTCAACACCAAGTCCAACAACTGCAATTAGACCAAAGCATTACAGCCTGTAGGAAACTAAACCGTGACATGCTACAGACAGAGAACAGGAGGGACTGAGGTGCACCAAGGCCCGAGATGCCTGCAAAGGCAGAGAAATGAGAATTAAGTGAGACATGACCCAGGTTATAAAGGGGAGGTGTGTACCTTGTGCGCACATGATATTCCTCCTGCACACGGAGTCAGGAGTATGTCCAGATGCTTCGTGCCAGTGTTTTCAGCCACCCCAGGATGGACAGAATGGGCGTACCACTCCATTGACACTGATGCTGATTTTAATTGACACAGTAATTCCTTTGTGCTTTAGTTACGTCCTCTATCTGTCATTTGAACTCCAGCTTTCTTCTCCATTGGGAAACCCCTATAATGCTTAACTGGATGAACATGCTTTACTTTCGCCTCTGTTTATTTTACTATGGAACACTTCCCAGTAAGACTGTCATGCACGGTTTACTATCCCCATCTAATCTGGGGTTTGTTTAAGCAAGTTTTATTATAAATAGACCATTTGTATAAATCATTGCAAACTAAACAGATTTGTTTTGATATCAGGTATTAACTGAAGGGCGCTTCACAGACTTTTCTCTAAGTGCTGTATTTTACAGCTGTTTTTATAATAATTGCAACCTTGAGAGGAAAGCATCTCTTTTTATAGATGCAGTTTGGGAACTAGGGAGTTATGGTGTGTTAGTGGCAAAATGATATATGTAGGTTTCTTTATGAATAATATGGCACTCAAGAAGAGATTAGGAAAGGAAGAACTAGGTCAGGGAGAATTAGACTGTCATGGAGACATTCTTAAGGTTTACATTAGTTAACTTAATTTTCCCACATCCCTACAGACCAGAGGACCTGTTTTACTGTCCATCACTGGATAGGAAATAGCACAAGGAAAGCTATTCTCATGCTGTCTCCCACCTGGCCAAAATGAGGAAGCCAAGTGAAAGGAGTGATGTAGGTCATATTATGTGATAACATTCTTCCCATTCCCCTCGTATCTCAGGAGGACATTAAGCAAAAGCTACTAGAAGGTCCAGAAGGGATCACCTCAAACAAGAAATCATCACATACACGCATACTGGAAGGGAAAATATCAGGAAACCTACCAGGAGAGCATACAAGAAACCCAAAACAACTATTCTAAAAACTTGACGACAGCCAGTCAACAGAAAACAACAACTCCACAGCCCATGGCACACCACCTTTGGGAGAAACCATGGTGCCAGGACCCACCAGGTGGTCACTGCATGACACACTAACATCATCAATTTACCACGACTACCCCTCACTGGAGCTGAATATCTGTACTCTCCCAGGGTCTGGACTTCTGCCCTACCATAGAACCCGATACCGTACTGACTTGTGGAGAACTGAAAAATTCTTTTGCTGACTCTGCCTCAAAGAATTTTTTCAGGACAATGACGAGACCACCCACAACTACCACATCCCCACCAACAGTCATACGGAAAAAGTATCATCAGACTGGATACCCCACAGTGGACAAAACCACACTCTTGAAACATTACATTGATTGCTTCAGGAAAATAATTGACTATGAAATTGTTAACAAATGTAACATCCATCACAATCTCATTGCCACCAAGAGGACAATTATACAGTCCCTGAAATCAAACCACCAGATAGTGATCAAACCAACAGATAAGCGAGTGCAGGGGGGCACAATAGTTTTCAACTGTGATGACTATGCCAGCAAGGCCAACTGACAACTCTTTGACAGCACCTATATAAAGAACTCAAAGAAGACCACACACCACAATTCACCCAGGAATTTAAGGATATCATGAAATCATTCCCCAACCAACTCCAAGAGAAACTCAACAACCTCATCCCCCACGAACCCACCTCGGGGATCTTCTACATCTTTCCCAAGATATGCAAACAAGGGAACCCAGGCAGACCCATCATATCTGGCAATGGCACTGTAAGTGAAGGAATATCAGGACTCATGGAAACCATCCTCAAACCACTCACCACACAAAGGGCCAATTTCATCTGGGACTCAACCAACTTCCTCCAGAAACTCTGCAACATTAACAACCTCTCTCAGAACACCACCCTTTCCACCTTGGATATCACCTCCCTATACATCAAAATCCCTCACAAAGGCAGCATTGCTGCCTGCCTCAAATATCTACAAGACAATGGACAACACTCAGATACCCACCACAGACACATCACCAAAGTCATCCATTTGATCCTCACCCATAACAATTCTATATTCAACAATGAACACTTTTTTCAAACCATCGGAACAGCCATAGGTACCAGGCTGGCTCCCCAATATGCCATTCTATTAATCGGCCATCTCAAGGAAGCTTTTCTGGACAAATGCACCATGAAACTAGTGATATACCTGAGCTACATGGATAATATGTTCATGCTCTGGACAGATGACCTAAATTCCCTCATAGATTTCCACCACAACTGCAACAGTCACCACCCATCCATTCAAACTCTCTCTAAAACACTCCCACACCTGCATCAACTTCCTGGACCACCATCAGCTTCAGAAATGGACCCCTACAGACAACTATGTACAAGAAACCCACAGATCACCACATTTACCTTCACAGATCCGGTAACCACCACAAACATACTAGGAAATCTGTTATCTACAGCCAGACACTCAGCCACCACAGAGTATGCTCTGAGGAGAAAGTCCAGGATGTACACCTTAATACCACCTTTACAAAACTAGGACTCTCCACCAGAAAAATAGATTGCATCATGAAACAGGCCACCCAAATGCCCAGATAGAACCTGCTTCAATACAGGGAAAAAAAACAACCCTTCAAATGCACACATCTGGTTGTCACCTACCATCCCATAGGGGGAAATCATTAAATAACTACAACCCATTGTGACATTCTATACCTTGGGGGAGTGTGCTGTAACCCCCATATTCCTCATTTCATATAATCATGCTCTTAGGTATAAAGCAAGCCTTCTAAGATATCGGGGAAAGGGTGTGATCTGCTGAAAGTCATTTCTCTATCCACAGATGTGTATCATTAATGCATATGAGGTTATGAGAATTGTGTAGTATGGTTGTCACTAAAACATGCTGTAAATTGGGGGAATCAGCCAGATATTAGCTCCCCAGAGGCAACAGTAAGGAAAGTAACCAGTGCCGGGGCAGGATGTCAGACAACCCATCAACAAAAAGAAAAAGTGAGCTGTAGCTCACGAAAGCTTATGCTCAAATAAATTGGTTAGTCTCTAAGATGCCACTAGTACTCCTTTTCTTTTTGCGAATACAGACTAACACAGCTGCTACTTTGAAACCCATCAACAGTCATTGTCCAGCAAGGGAGCTACAATGCAACAACTCACCTGCATGAGGCCCCACCAGGGGAATTGCTCAACCTTGCCTGGAGAGACTCAGAAATGCCCCCCAGACATGCCTGGACTTGTGCTCCCCTAGCACATGGACTGAGAGTATAAAACAGACAGAGTGGACACATACTGAGCCCTTTTCCTGCCACCACCTATGCTGCAAGCAACCAAGACACTAAGAAGAAGACAAGACTCCAACACAGGAGACTGGCCCTGGTTTAAGGAACAAACCTGTATATTAAGGACTGCAATATCCAGTGGAGTGAGAAAAACTGCTTAATCTAGTTGCTGCCTAGTCTAACAGGTTTGAGAGTTTAGACTGCATGCTTATATTTTCTTTTCTTTTGGTAACCACTCCAGCTTCTTATGCTTTGACTTATAATCACTTAAAATCTATCTTTATAGTTAATAAAGCTGTTCGTTTATTCTACCTGAAGCAGTGCGTTTGGTTTGAAGCATGTCAGACACTCTCCTTGAGATAACAAGCCTGGTACATATCAATTTCTTTGTTAAATTGACGAACTCACATAAGCTTGCAGTGTCCAGCAGGCATAACTGGACACTGCAAGATGGAGGTTCCTAGGGTTGTGTCTGGGACCGGAGATATTGGCGAGTATCATTCAGTTGCAAGTAGCTGGGAGCAGCTTACATGCCAGAGGCTGTGTGTGACCAGCCCAGGAGTGGGGGTTCTCACAGCAGTGCAGGGTAAGGCTGGCTCCCAGAGTCAAGGATTGGAGTGATCTAGCAGATCATTGATCCAGACAACACCAGAAAGGAACGTTACACCCATATCAATGGGGACACCAACCTGAAAGAAATCTTTCCCAACCTCCCCGCTTCTGCCTTTCAAACAACCCCCGATCTCACCAAGTGCATCATCAGAAGCAAGCTCCCCACAAACCGGGACACACCAACTCAAAGCAGCACAAAACCCTGCTAGAACAGATGCAAAATCTGAAGACATATCTCTATTGCTACAATGAGCAATACACCCTCACAACACACCTTTCAAGATCCATGAGTCCTATACATGCCTAGCACAACATTTGGTGTACCTTATCGAATGCACTAAAACCCCCAATAAAAACTATGTGGGTGAAACCAGACAATCACTACATTCTTGAATGAATTCACACAGAAAAGTAATAAAAGACAGAAATACCCTATCACCTGTGGGCAAACACTTTTCACAAAATAATCACTGCATAACTGACCCTCAGTCCTTGTCCTCAAAGGAAACCTGCACAAATACCTTCAAAAGGCAAGCTTAAATTCATATCTTTGCTAGATACTGGAAAACATGATCTTAATAAAGACACTGGATTTATGGCTTTTTACAACAATCTGTAAACTACTAACCCCTGCCCTCTTTTGGCCTATGACTGCAGAGGTGTTAACGAGCTACTTCACCTTGATTGGTCTCTTAGACTATGTGCTAACTACTTATGCTAAACAATCTGTTCCACCTTGTGTTTAGCTGTGACACTCTGAATACCTTTCCAGACCAGAAGAAGAGCTCTGTGTATCTCAAAAGCTTGTTTCTTTCACCAGCAGAAGTTGGTCCAATAAAAGATATTACCTCACCCCTCTAGTCTTGCTAAGCAGCCACTAAGCAGACATTTTTATATCAGCAAGTGTGGACAACCTGCATCCAAGAGTTTTAAAAGAGTTAGCTGAGGAGCTTGCTGGACCATGAATGATGACTTTTCAATATGTCTTGAAGCACTGGGAAAATTTCACAAGCCTGGAAGAAAGTTTATGTTGTGCCAATATTTAAAAAGGGTACACAGGCTGACCCACATAATTATAGGCCTGTTTGACATCAATTCTGGACAAGATAATGGAGTGGCTTATATGGGATGTAATATATGGGAATAAAGAATTAAACTAATTGGATATACTTTTTGTGATTAGATTACAAGTTTGGTTGATAAAGGTACTAATGTTGATGTAATAGACTTCTGTAAGGCATTTGACTTGGTACTGCATGACATTTTGTTTAGAAAACTAGAAAGCTGTAAAGTTAACATGGCACACATTAAAAAGGATTAAAAGCTGGTCACGTGACATTGTAAATGGGGAATCGTCAATGAGCAGGTGTGTTTTCAGTGATCTTCTTCAAGGATCAGTTCCTGGCCACACATTAGTTAACCTTTTTATTAATGACCTGGAGGAAAAAATAAAATTATCCCTGATAAAGTTTGCAGATGACACATAAATTGGAGGGTGGCAAAGAATGAAGAGGACAGGTCACTGAATCTGGATCACTTGGTAAGATGGGCACAAGCAAACAGTATGTGTTTTACCATGGTTAATAGAAAAATGTATACCTCTAGGAACAAAGAATGCAGGCTGTACTTACAGGATGGAGGATTGATCCTGAGAAGCAGTGACTCTGAAAAAGATTTGAGAGGGGGATCATGGCAGATAATCAGCTGAACATGAGCCCCCACTATGACACTGTGGCCAAAAGAGCTTGTAGCCCAGTGGGCTAGCTTGCCTTTATTATATTTACTGCTCTGCATTATATTCAGCAGTAACGCAAGAAACCTACAGATCTGTATTCTGTAAGACATTAGCTTCATAGAATATCAGGGTTGGAAGGGACCTCAGGAGGTCATCTAGTCCAACCCCCTGCTCAAAGCAGGACCAATCCCCAACTAAATCATCCCAGGCAGGGCTTTGTCAAGCCTGACCTTAAAAACTTCTAAGGAAGGAGATTCCACCACCTCCCTAGGTAACGCATTCCAGTGCTTCACCACCCTCCTAGTGAAAAAGTTTTTCCTAATATCCAACCTAAACCTCCCCCACTGCAATTTGAGACCATTACTCCTCATTCTGTCATCTGCTACCACTGAGAACAGTCTAGATCCATCCTCTTTGGAACCCCCTTTCAGGTAGTTGAAAGCAGCTATGAAATCCCCTCTCATTCTTCTCTTCTGCAGACTAAACAATCCCAGTTCCCTTAGCCTCACCTCATAAGTCATGTGTTCCAGTCCCCTAATCATTTTTGTTGCCCTCCACTGGATGCTTTCCAATTTTTCCACATCCTTCTTGTAGTGTGGGGCCCAAAACTGGACACAGTACTCAAGATGAGGCCTCACAAATGTCAAATAGAGGGGAACGATTACGTCCCTCCATCTGCAAATGCCCCTACTTATACAGCCCAAAATGCCATTAGCCTTCTTGGCAACAAAGGCACACCGTTGACTCATATCCAGCTTCTCGTCCACTGTAACCCCTAGGTCCTTTTCTGCAGAACTGCTACCCATTCGATCCCTAGTCTGTCGTGGTGAATGGGATTCTTCCGTCCTAAGTTGAACCTCATCAGATTTCTTTTGGCCCAATCCTCTAATTTGTCTAGTCCCTCTGTATCCTATCCCTACCCTCCAGCGTATCTACCACTCCTCCCAGTTTAGTGTCATCTGCAAACTTGCTGAGGGTGCAATCCACGCCATCCTCCAGATCATTTATGAAGATATTGAACATAACCGGCCCCAGGACCGACCCTTGGGGTACTCCGCTTGATACCGGCTGCCAACTAGACATGAAGCCATTGATCACTATCCATTGAGCCCGACGATCTATCCAGCTTTCTATCCACCTTATAGTCCATTCATCCAGCCCATACTTCTTTAACTTGCTGGCCAGGATACTGTGGGAGACCGTGTCAAAAGCTCTGCTATGATTCAATATCAGGCCCTGATATGATTCTATATCTATCATTCTACATCAGGCCCTGATCCTCAAAGGTGTTTAGGCACCTAACTCCCACTGATGGTGCTTAAATACCTGTTTGTATTTGGAGCTCTGCTTACAGCCTCCTCTTCCCTCTATGTCCTGTTCTTCTCCCTCCCGCAACACCCTGTGCCTCTCCCTCCCCTCCCCCCGACACCCTGTGTCTCTCCCGCCTCCACCCAACTCCCCTCCCCCCGACACCCTGTGACTCTCCCTCCCCTCCCCAGCTCCCCTTGAGTAGGCCCATTGAGTTCAGTGGGATTGCCTGTAGGGGAAGATGCTATTCCCTGTCAGCAAAAGTGGATGGGAACCTGGGAGGCAGTGAGCATGAGATGGTTGAGTTCAGGATCCTGACACAGGGAAGAAAGGAGAGCAGCAGAATACGGACCCTGGACTTCAGAAAAGCAGACTTTGACTTCCTCGGGGAACTGATGGGCAGGATCCCCTGGGAGAATAGCACGAGGGGGAAAGGAATCCAGGAGAGCTGGCTGTATTTTAAAGAATCCTTATTGATGTTACAAGGACAAACCATCCCGATGTGTAGAAAGAATAGTAAATATGGCAGGCGACCAGCTTGGCTTAACAGTGAAATCCTTGCTGATCTTAAACACAGAAAAGGAGCTTACAAGAAGTGGAAGATTGGACAAATGACCAGGAAGGAGAATAAAAATATTGCTCAGGTATGCAGGAGGGAAATCAGGAAGGCCAAATAACACTTGGAGTTGCAGCTAGCAAGAGATGTTAAGAGTAACAAGAAGGGTTTCTTCAGGTATGTTAGCAACAAGAAGAAAGTCAAGGAAAGTGTGGGCCCCTTACTGAATGAGGGAGGCAACCTAGTGACAGAGGATGTGGAAAAAGCTAATGTACTCAATGCTTTTTTTGCCTCTGTCTTCATGAACAAGGTCATGTACTCGAAGGGGGATCAGAGCTGGGCAGTGGATTGCGGCGCAGGAGGAGGTCAGGGATGCAGGCTCCAGGCTGCGCTTACCTCAGGCAGCTCCTGGAAGCAGCAGCGTGTCAACCCTCCGGCTCCTACGCAGAGGAGGGGCCAGGCAGCATGGTGAGCTGCCCTGTCCACAGGCGCTGCCCCCGCAGCTCCCATTGGCCACTGCGGAGCTGGCGCTTGGGGCGGGGGCAGCACACGGAGCCCCTTGGCTGCCCCTACGTGCAGAAGCTGGAGGGGGACATGCCACTGCTTCCGGGAGCCGCGCAGAGCCAAGGCAGGCAGGTAGCCTGCCTTAGCCCCTCTGTGCCACTGACTGGACTTTTAAAGGCCTGGTCAGCAGTGCTGACCGGAACCACCAGGGTCCATTTTCAACCGGGCGTTCTGGTAAAAAAATGGACACCTGGCAACCCTATGGCAGAGGCACAGGGTGTTGGGGGGAGGGGAGTTGGGTGGAGGCGGGAGAGACACAGGGTGTTGGGGGGAGGCGGGAGAGACACAGGGTGTTGTGGGGAGGGGAGTTGGGTGGAGGCGGGAGAGACACAGGGTGTTGGGGGGAGGGGAGGGAGAGGCACAGGGTGTTGGGGGGAGGGGAGTAGGGTGGAGGCGGGAGAGACACAGGGTGTTGGGGGGAGGGGAGGGAGAGGCACAGGGTGTTGGGGGGAGGGGAGTTGGGTGGAGGCGGGAGAGACACAGGGTGTTGGGGGGAGGGGAGAGAGAGGCTCAGGGTGCTGGGGAAGGGGAGGAAGAGGCACAGGGTGTTGGGGGGAGGGGAGTTGGGGAGGGGAGGGAGAAGCACAGGGCATGGAGGGAAGAGGAGGTTGTAAGCAGTATTGTAATGATTCAGTGCCCTTGCAAGACAAGACAGTTGGTAAATGACTGGAATTTAGAATATAGACCAGAACAGGGCTACTTTGGGCTCACTGGGTGCCTGACCTGAAACCCTAGGGTGTGAACTCTGCCCCTCTAGGAATGGGAGGTATGGGAGAAGTGATAAAAGACAGGGAGACCATTGCAGTGATTTCACAGGAGGAAGGAGGAGAATGGGCTTGAGGCAAGGGAAGAGAGGGAGACGGAGGATGAAGGAGGGGGTGTTTGTGAAGTGAGGGGTGGGGTAGGAGAGGGCAGGATGAGGGGTTTGTGGGACAAGGGAGCAGTGTTTGGGGAGGGTGGGTTGAGCTTTACAGTGGTAACAGGGAAGTTACACTGTTCGAGGTCTTCAATGGGCTAGTGGTACTTCAAGAGAGAGTCTTTGTCGCCTGTCTAATGACTCCTTCAATGGCAGAGTGTCTCCAGTGCGGGTCACTTTGCCTGAAGCTGAGGTGAGTGGCACAAGTCCTTCATCCCTTCAGCTCTGCGTCTGGCAGAGCCCCCAAGATCCATCCAGATCTTGGCGCATCCCCAGGCTTTGGGGAAAGGACTGACCCCCTTTTCCTTTCCCTCCTTCCAAGCCTTCCCTGAGGTTTCCTCAGAGTTCTCCATGGCAGAAAACCTCAGTAACATATCTGACTTCCTCAGGGGCATGAGAACAGAACTAGGCAAGAGACTCATAAAAATCACTGCACGCAACACACTAACTCCTCTCCCACCCTCTGGCTGCTGGCAAACCCGGAGCTCTAAGAGAGTTAAACATCCAGCAGGTTAAGGGTATCGCATCTTGTTTTAGGAAGCTAGATGTCACCTTGTTGCTATCTGTGGAGCCATGCTTCCCCATTTAGCTGCACGGCATGCACCTGCATTCTTGGGATTTCTTTTTACAACAGTGGAATGCATTTTCTCATTTATTTCCCTCTCCCCTAGCACTGCAGGTTGCATTGTTCCCCCTTGTACGGCTGTGCTTGTCAAGGCCAACTATAGCCCTGAACTGTTGTCAGCTAAAATGCCTAGGTGCAAAATGTCAATGCTGTTCAGTATGACACATTGTCTCCAGCTGGTATCAACAGCCACTTACAGAATGACCCTTTCATATAAATATATGAATTGTAGCAATGTGCCTCCATTGGGCCACACTTGCAGCTATTTTACATTGCCAACATCCCTGCGCAGTCACTGCGCATCCTGATAAAGAAACAGTATGATTGCTACCCTTTTATCTTCCGGGGAAAATAGTTTTGTTCTATACCACTGATGGCCTCACTGGCTTTAATTATTTTTTCATGCTATTATGCAGCCTTTGAGATATGCTTGCTTCAGAATTTGAAATGCTAACTACTTAAGCAGTATTGTAATGATTCAGTGTCCCTGCAAGCCAAGACAGTAGTTAAATGACTGAAATTTAGGATATAGCTCTGAAAACTGGGCTAGTTTGCGCTCAGTGAGTGCTTGACGTGAACCCCTAGGTAGTGAACTCTGTCCCTTCACTGAACAAAACTGTGACTGAAACAGAATGATCAAGCATTATGGGAAGTCACATGCTGAAAACCTTTCTATAATGCTAGAATACGAAAGACTATATTTTAATTCTAAGGTACTACGGTTTTACTTTGATCTAGTTGATTTCACTCAAAAGGGGTAAATCTCATTAGCTGAACTGGAGCAGCCAATATATTTTACATATTTTAATGTCTTCACAGTGAAATGCTGGTTGGTATTGAAGCCAGTGATTATGACTGATAATTAGGCAGCAAAAAGAAAAAGGCCAATTAATAACGCCAGGTGGGCCAACAATTTGTGGACGCTGATGTTCATAAACCATCCAAAATTTAGACAAATAAGTGTAAGAGCATATGCAGAAATACATATGCTCGAAAATGCATGTACTATGCAATATATGTGACACTAAGAAGTAAAAGCAATACATTTGGGAAGAATTTTTGAGGTCTGTCATGTGGCAAGCATGTGGGACAAGGTAAGGGTTATTATAGCCCCACGATGCCTGCGCAATCGCCCTTTTGTCTCAGGGTAGCGTAGTGTAGGGGCCAAAGTCAATGTGGCTGCCCTCTCTCAGGGCTGTGTGGCCCAATGGCCAGTGTCAAATATGGCTGCCATTTCTCTGCAGGTGGCCAGAGTCAATAAGGCTGCCCTCTTCCCGAGGGCTGTGTGGCCTAGTGGCCAGTCAGGGTTGACGAAGTAGGGGGACCTGGGCCCTCCCTACTTCACCAGGTCCCAGCCCAGGGCCTTGTCAGTGGCAAGTGTGCTCACCACTGAGTCCCTGGGGATCTGACCGAAACACACTGACTTAATGCCTGGTTCTATAATTGGTCCACTGTCTAGTTCCCCTCGGCCACTTCCTACTGCATCTCCGGGTTCTTTGGCCTGTGCCGCTGCCAGTGGCTCTGATCTCTCTCGGGTGTCTGCAGGTACCTGGATATCAACTGGTGTCTCTGAGCCTTTGGCTCCTGTGGTCTGGGGCTTCAGCAGCTCCCTGCAATGTATGTCCTACCTCCTTGGTGGTCAGTCCCCACTGAGCCCAGCTGTTCCCTTTTATACTTGGTTTGCAGCTGGAGCATGCCCAGCAGGGCTGGGGGTGTGTGGCCTCCTTGGCCCATACGGTGGAGTTAACCCCTGCAGGATCAGTGAGGGGCAAGCATGCCCTGTCACAAGGTCAAACAAAAATGCTACTTACCTGGAATCTCTTCTCACTTTAACAGATGAATGTTCAGCTAGTGCTGACTTGACTTCTGGGTTTATTTGTTTTGATAGTTTCTCACATGAGAAGGGAGTTGGATCCTGGATTTGCAAAACACTACTAGGACCAAGATTTTCACAAATGGGTACCCAGAAGTAGGCTTCTATGGCCACATTTCAGCACCTAAATAAGTGGCCTGTTTTTTTTCTAGGTGCACACCCAGCAGCTCCCTTTGAAGCCAATGGGAGCTGCTGGGGGCTCAGCACTTTTGAAAATCAGCCCATTTAAGTGCCTCAGTGTGGACTTAGAAGCCTAACTTTAGGCACCGAGTCTTGAGATTCTTCACCTAGATGACTCAGAACAGCTAAGTGTTCAACACTTTGACCCAGCTTCCACTTTGTTTTTTATCACACACATCCAAAGGAACTCCAATGGAGTTATTCTAGATTTACACTAGTGTCACTGAAAGGTGATTGTTTTTCCTGTCTAGTTTTATTTATTTTTTCAATTCCTAGGACAGAGTACACATGACTCACGCCATATGTCAGCAGTCTTCATGGCCAGCATTTCCAATGGCATAGGTTAGGACCCCATGCAGTCACATGTCCTAGACTATCTTCCCTCTGGGAAGCAGTGCCTTTTTGTCATCAATCAATGAGTCTACCGAAATGGACAGGAAGACCAATGGCAGTAAAGGTAGTATTGAAGCTGCCACAAGTGGTTAATAAGCTAGATCTACTACTAAATAGAAGAGAGGGAGGGAACACGAGAAAGGAAGTGATATAATTCTCTGATAACTTGCTGTCTTAAGCAAAGAAGAGGGAGAGCCCTGCAATAAATCAGTTGTGATGTGGAACCAATGAAAATAAATGTATTTTTTTTAGAAAGAGAATACAGGTGTTGTCTAGAATCAGACTGGGGAGGCAACTGGAAACCTGAGAAGCTGCATGTTTGGCTCACACAGAAAACTGAAGGATCATCCTTCAAACCATTGGTCATTCAGGAAGTCCTTACTTACTTCAGTATCTCATTAACATCAATGGCATTACATACATGCATATGGTTTTGCAGATTGGGCCACAAATCTTATGAAGAATAATGCCAGGATTCTGTCCAACCAGGCTGGAAAGCTTGATGCTACCAAATGCTCCAAAACTCAAAGGAAGTCTTTTGATCCAGCAAGGTGTATTGAGGATTGTATTGGAATTGCAAGTTATCACTTTAAGAGCAGGGATTCCTGGTCCCTCACGCAGACTAAGGGACGTTGTAGTGAAGGGTACATTCAGTGGCAGTCTAGAAACAGCCAGGCTAACACAAGGTGTAGTGACTTGGGCTCTCTGCCTTAGGGAGCAGCCTGCTTTGTCTCTCTCTGTGTTTTGCTGACTAAGTATTTTAATTCTGAATTCTAAGAATATAAGCAGTGTTCTGGTGCAACCTTCCAGCAAGAGTACTTGATGTTTTCATCTAACTTCTCTCTGTGTATAGCATGAACATAACAAAGGTGAATTCCCAGGTAAAGCTGACTGTAGACTAAGCTACCTGGATGGCTAGGTACAGGACATTGTTGTGGGTTCCTAAAACGCTGCTGTCCTCTTGCTGATGTTCACTAAATGAAACATCTCTTTAGCACTCAGGAGGTGTTGGGAGTGCTGCTTTAGTGAATCCATAATTCCTTCCATCTGCAAGCATCAAGATAAGAATTGATATAGCGATTCTCCATTTGATAAATATCTTTATTGATTTATTTTATTTTTATCCTGTTTAATTAGAGGACAGTCATTAGAAAATCAGAAATAAGCATTCTAATAAGCCACTGGGTCATCCTCTTTAACCGTACTGAACTGAAGTATTAATTGGGCTTTCCATCTTTGGCAGGGTAAAAGGGGAACATGAGGGAATTACAGGCCAGTATGTTTAATTTCTATGCCCAGTCAATTGCTAGAGCAATTAGCAAAGCAGACATTTTGAAATTATTTAGAGCAAAAGAGATAACCGGTTACATGGGAAGAAGGGGAAATCACAGGGGAAAGAGGAGGATGTATAAGAAGATATTAAGGACCTGTAGGAGCAAAAACAGTAAAAGGGAACGAGGACGTGTACAGGTACATGAGAGGCTGTGGAGATGACTAAACAAAATTTAGTTGTGTATTTAACAGGCAGGAAGAGCAAATAACAGATGTCAGGGAGACAGATGAAATGGCTCATAGCTACTTTGCTGCAGACTTCACTTAAGAAGCAACTCACAGCTTAATGCAATCGTAGTTAATGAGGAAACAGAGAGGTTACCAGGCAGCAAATAGGCTAAAGACGAACTACTGGAAAATATTCAGCTCATCAGACAGCCAGTGAAGTTCAGCCTAGAGTGCTAAAGGGCCCAACAGAATGAATATGGAAACACTGGCTCTCATAGGGGAGAGATGAGGTCCCCAAAAGGCTGGAAAAGGGAAAACATGGAGCCTTTTTTTTTTTTGAGAGCGAGAGAGAGAGAGAGGAAGCACAGAACGAGTGAACTGCACTCACTTCTGCTTAGCATCAATACTCAGTACACTTCTAGCACAATTAGAGCCTAATCCAACACCCACAGGTGCCACTGAGTCGTTCCATTGAAGGCAGTGCTGCGGTATTGGGTCCTTAACACAGAAGTCGCATTGTAAGCATCCATGGGACAAGGAGGTGACGTAATCGATGAAATGGGTTTGCCAATAACAAATTATGGTGATTTAACCTGAATTATTTTTCTTCGCTAGGATAATAAGCTGAATGGATCAAGGAAATGCAGTGGGCCTAGTATATCATTATGACATTTCATTTAGTTCCTTGAGGCATTCTCTTAGGGAAACTACAGAAACACAGATTAGCTAGATCGCTTGTAATATGGATACAAAAACAGGCCAGAGATTAGATATTCAGTATCTGAATCTAAAGCTATTCAGCATACAGGCTTCACTAATTGACTTATGTGGAACCACTTTACCTTTGTCCTTATAAGAATCTCATTTGGTAAGTTTCAGACCATTTCTGCAGGCAATCAAGTCTATACTTTATATTACTGCAAGTCTCCAAAAGAATGTAGTATGGGTTTGCATAGCTGGGGATAGTCTGACCTGTATAAAAGGAGATTCAGTAAGGACCAAGATGATGAAGTAATCAAAGGCACAAATACAGAGCTGAGAACACATGTTGGGAAGTTGAACCCCAAAGGATGGTCTGGGGAATTTGAAGATAAACTGATTGGTTTAGCAGTGTGACATTGTCTCATACATACCCTACTCAGTACTGGCTAGGTCTCCATTGGGGTTCAGTTGTGGACATCACCAACCTAAAAAGAGACAATTGGAGAAGCCAAAAGCTGGTAGGATGATGACCTCTGGGAACCGATGAAGTGAGCGAGGCATACTCAGGCCCAAGGAAGAACGTGCCTTTCATCAATCTGCACTGTAGTAGCACAGGCATGTCACTGAAGAGTTATTGGGTTTCAAAGAGAGTCCCATTAGATATCCTTGGCCAAAGGGGCAAGGACAGTGCATCATAGATCTTTCTGGACATGGGGAAAATTTCTCATTGTTCTCAACAATGGTGTTGGACTCTTTTGAAAATCAGATCTAACTGATCCATTATCAGTAAAACTAACAAGGAGGGTGCACTGGTCTAGTGGTTATGGCACAGGACTCCTGAATCTGCCATTGACACGCTTTGAACTTGGGAAGGTCACAACTTTCAGTGCATCAGTTTCCTGAGGGAATGCTGAATTCCTGAACATATGTAAAGTGTTTGGAGTTCATTGGGGAAAGGTTTTATGTAAGTGTCGATATTTGTATAAAATTATTGACACGTAAAGAACTGTGTGTGAATTCAACTAAGAATTCACTATGGTCACTAGGCTTCATTTAATTTACGTTTCTTTGTTACCCATTTAAAAATCTCAGCATCTGATAAGTGTTTCCACAGTACAGGCTCTGAGAGCACACAGTTATTTCCTAGACCAACCATATGGGAATGCTGTGTCTCAACCCCTGTGTGGCAACACGTGTTGGCAGTCGCAACCCTATAATAATTTCGCAATGGAGCATGGAAACTGGAAGGGAAAAGCTAACAGCAGTTTTCTTTTTAGCTGCTTAACTCCTTTTTACAAGTATATCTCCATACAGAACATGCATTTGGGACCTGTATTCCCTGCTACAGTGGGACCTCCCTTTTTGGAGGGGGAATCCTTCAAATGTCTAGGCTCACCACAGATTTCATTGCCCACTTTATTATGGTAAAAGCATCCAACATGTGGAACAAATAGCACTGTGAGAGTTGAGCAAATAATTGTGGGGGCTTTTTGTTTGGGTGGGGCAGGACACAAAATCTGGGAAAAGAATTTAAAAATTCAAACTGAAATTGAATTTTTTGGGGTTTTCTCACCAAAATGAAAAACAAAAAATATTTTTTGTTTTAGAGCAAATAAAATGTTTTGTTTAACCCAAAAACATTTTTTTCTTCATGTTTGGATTTTTTTTTAAACCGTTTTTCTTTGTTTGCATCTGATAAATAAATGTAGCTAAATTTCAAAACAAAATGTCATTTTGAAACATGGTCAAAATGAACCACTCTGACTTTAAAAAAAATCTTTTTTTTTTTGGCTGAAACTATTCACTTAATTTAATTCACTTGATTCGTGATTAGTTTCAGTGGCTCCAAAATGCATTTTTCAGCCACTTTACTATTTGCTAAAAATAATTCACCGAGCCCTAGTCCCTCACTTTTTTCTCCCCAGAGAACTCATGTGCATGGATTCCAGCAGAAAGAAGCTGGGCCACTATTCTCCTGCTGCAAAGGTGGTGGAAAGCAGGGTGCTAGAGTCCTTATCCCATCCCATTTTATTTAAAATGAAGATCTGAGTTCGGTGCTGGCTCATAAAGCCTTATCTTGTTAATTCTCTCAGGCTAGCCTCTAATGTGCACTCACTTCTTTATAGCTGGCCATTGAATGTGACTGAAAGGGCCGTGAAACTGAAGGCACCAGCAACAATGTTCTTGGCACATTCTAGCCAGACAAAGTAATAAGCACAGCAAGAATCAGCTACAGTCATAGGACTTATTTTCCCCCTACTCCTAGAAGAGGGAAAAAACCCTAAGTTTTAATTGATGTGCCAGGATTATTATTATTATTGTGTAGGGGATTTGTTCAAAATTCCCATTAGTCTTTTGTTGGATCAATTGATTAATGGTCTGGTTGTTATCTCTTGATGCTCTCCCCAAAAGCTTTCTCCAGCGAAAGCAATGGTGTTTCACAGCCATCGAAGTAGGTGAGATCTTTGTTGTAACCATTATACAAGGCCTTCAGAGCATGTTAACATCTTGCTGCATTTGGAAGCAGACATTTAGATTTTCTGCCACTGGGATCCAAATTAAATGCTGAAGTAAATGCCTCAAAGGTAAGTGGCGGGAGACAGGTTGAAAACAGCTTTATTACAGCCATCATTTACCCATGGAGTGTCCTGCTGCTGGTAACAACCTTTTCAGAGTTGTAGGGTAACATGCAGTTGATTACAACTGGCATATGACGATACTGAGTCATCTATGTATGTGATGGGCAGCATAATGTTACTCTCTTGGCATTCCTTAGCTTTTCTCGCAGCCATAGAACTGCATATAATAATACATTACCCCCACTGGACATGGACGTGAAGAAAGCTAGGGTTACCCCCACCACATATTGCATCACAGAGACAACACAAATGCTGCACAGCATAAGGACAAAAATCCTGTCTCTTCCACTCTGCTTAGCAGGGAAAGCTTATTTGTAGGGGGGGACTTCAATTAGACCAAGTAGCGGATCATCAAGCAAAGGCAGATTATCTTGTGTTGGGGAAATAATAGGCCTTTTAACTAGTGACTTGGCTTTTGAGAAGTATGTTGTCAGCCAGATCTGTAACTCAGTGATTTGAATGGGCCTATTCAGATTTACACCAGCTGAGGAGTTAGCCTGCGTATCAATTGAGCATGATGGTTGCTTCGTGAGTTTTCTGTTTTCTTTTTTAAAAAGCTCTGTCAAAATATCAACCCTTTGCTTCCAGCTCATAATAACTGCACTGTCCTACTGCTTCATCTTTATGGAGTTTTTTTATTGAGGTTTTTAGCTTGGGTGTTTTACATGTGATTGTACAGAGCATTTAAGGAATAGACACAAAAAAGAATATACACAGAGGAAAAGGAAACCAAGCAAACTGCTAGTAGTTAAGAAAATGTTTTGTTGGCAAGTTTTTGGGTAAGAATATCACCAGCTGAAATGTGTACATGAATTATATGACTGATAAGTAGCAGGCACCTGTAACAGCTATTTCAGTTTGGAAACAGAAGGTTTCCAAATTAAAACTAACTTGGCTAGACTACAATGTTTCCATGTTAAATAGAATATGTCTCCTAGGACATTGTATACATATTGTTTCATTTATCATCCATATGTTCTTACAACTTGCCAAAAATGAATAGCTTCTATAGATACCTTTTCCTTCCTGTTTTCTGTCTCAGTCTCCAGTGGTGGAGAAACCCATAAGATTTTGTTACATAAAAGCAGGAAGTTCTGACTCTTGATTAGTTAAAGACATTTGCTTGGCAAGTCTGTAGATCCAGCTGTTTGCCTGACCAGAGATCAGCAGTTTGGAAGTAACGGTAACCAAGAAGTTTTAAGTTAGTTTATATCGACTCATTCCAACTGAGTAGTGAAAACAATTATTCACTTCAGATGAACCAATTAGAAGGCAGATGCAAAGTTCCTTCTGACTGGCTCCTCCTCAGAAGTGACTTGATGGTTCTTTTTTCTGAACTTCAGTCATCGTTTCCTGGTTAGTGCAGATGTTTGAAAGAAAAGCCATTTCACTTTATTAACCCATGGCTATTGTGCAACATTTTCCAACCTTGGAATTTCTGAGGAGAATGCTCCGAATGTACATAACAACACACACACTGGGTTCATGTTTTGTTGACTGATCCTCAAACTGTTTATTGTTCCTCAGGGGACTAAATTTCCATGGACGTCTGCAGCTGGCACCAGGGGCTGTTCAGACACCAGTACCAAATCTTCAGCTGAATAGGGCAGCCCATTGGATGGCCCTAGTACAGCTAGAGTGATGGTTACTGTTCAGACACCGGTGCTGCACTGCAAGGCATATGAGCTGCTTTGTACTGACTGAGGCCTCTGGGTTTGTAACTCAAAACCTCTGGGGACCATGTGGTCTCCCCTTTGTCACAGCACCACCTGGGACAAATCATGGGTCCTCCTCTTCCTTTTCAACAGGTGAATATTATCCACTGTACCCCTAGCTACTCCCCAAACACACACACATGCATCACCCATTCTCTCCCTGTCCACCCCCACAGAGCTGGCATCACAGAGCAATTGGGGGCGGTGAGGAGGAGATAATTACCTCCCTTGTTGCCAGGCTGTGGGAGGAAGTCAATGGCTTTGGAAGAGGTCTCAGATGTGTTTGAACCAGCCCTAATAGCTGCTTATTGTGGCATTGGCTCTGTCCAGACGCTTTGTGCAACATCTTTTGAGCTGTGTACATTACACGTGTTATTCTACACTTACGTTGTATTCTCACTTGGGTTTGGCTTCTAGCTGGCTTGCTACTTTCTGGTGTACAACTGGGGCGAAGACAAGATGAAGACTATAGATGCATGCTGCTCTATCGGGCTATATTGGAAAGAAGAACCAAATGAATGATGACAAGACATGCAGGGAAACAAATACTGTTTTAAACTCCTCAGCTGATATTGGTGGGAGGGAGGAACAAGGGAGAGGAGGAGAATGGAAAGTAAAATATTTATAAAAGCTCTTGACAGTGTGCTTTTAATTTTTTTCTCCATCATTCCAGATTTTCCTTATCCTACAAATAAAATGTTATGTACAGGGAGTGATGCTTGGATCTGACAGCTTAGAAGAGCACCTTTCCTGACCATGCTAGGAAGCTGTTTTCAGTGATTTTTACCCTTTTCCATATGACACACAATTACACAGAGCCATTTGAGAGTACTGCCTCTGATTCCAATCCTGTAATGACTGCACACCAGAGCTCCTGAGTAGGTCACAGGGATATCCACATGTGTAGTGATTACTGTATCAGAAGGCCTACAGTGTACTCAGAGTGCATCACATTTTGTCCAAATCTTTGGAGTGGAGCAGTTCTGAAATAGATAACCAGCTAGTGTCAATCAATGGGACCTACATTGATTTCAGTGGTGTCAGGCTGACATATATCAGCTAGGGATCTGGCTCACTGACTGCTGCGGGAGTTTGCAAAACTCTGGTTGTTTTGATCCCAGACCAACTGCTCCTACACATGAAAATACTATAAACTGACCTAACTTCAATGACGTATTAGGAATGGTCAACAGCTTCCCTGATCACAGAGCTATTGTTAATTTTGTCTCTGCTGATCTGCACTTCAAAGACTCAAAACAACAATACAGAGGAAATAAAACTGAGTGCTTCACAAAACAAGGGAAGATTATCTGATTTCAATTTTGTGCCATGGGATGTTCAGAATTCTACACCACAAAGAAGACCCCGAGACTGCATTACACTTCTATGCTTATTAATATCTCATAACATTTCACCCCTGCAATAGTCACTAACCAAAATCGGCATTAAGTGAGGTTAAATAGCTAAAAGCAAATATGAGCTTGCCCCTTTTTCAGTTATTTTTCACGGAGGAGGGACACTAGCAGTGATCGCAGTTCAAGCTTGTGTGCTCTTAGGGTCTCCATAGCCAGTTTTTAGTACGGTAAGATATCTTTTTAGTCCTGTTGCTTGTGGAAGTCTGCAGGGTCTTCTGTTTTGTGTATGCTGTTCTGCGCAGGTGTGTGTGATGCAAAAACACGGTGTGACTGCTACGTTAAGGATGCACTATTACAATTGCAAAGCTTGGCAGTTGCAATTCAGTTTCCAGTAACAGTACGTAGTGGTGCTATTTTTACATAAGCATCTGTACATTACGTTATTTAGGGGCCAGATCCTGGCCCCCAGCCCTCCTGCTTTGGATAGTTTAGGCAGCCGCCTGGGGTTTGGCCTGGTGGCATAGGCCCAGCACAGTAAATTCTACACCTCTGCCCCTTCCTGGCTGCAGTTTAGGGGTGCTCTGACAGGAAGAGGGGATGGAGCCATGCTACTGCTGCATACTGCTGATCCCCAGCTGCAGAAGAGACATTTAGAAGCCAGTGCTGCCGGATGCTATTTAGAGACAGCCCTGACAGAGAGGAGGAGAACAGACAGTAAAATATTTATAAAAGCTCTTGACAGTCTCTTTTAATTTTTCCTCTAGCGTTCCAGATTTTCACAATCTCTCTAATGCAAACTGTCCCTGCAGCAGCCTTGATGCCGAACAGGCCGGACAGAGACAATCTGCAGTCAGCCTATAGACAGAAGGGCTTCATAAAACTGCTGAAATCTTAGTGAGTGCCAGCGAGCTGTCACTTCAATTACGTATAGCTTAGCTGGCAACATGCCCACACAAAGAAGTACGTGGAAGTCATTGCTGTCTACACATTGCTTCCCCATCAGAGAAGTTTGGTTGGGAGGGATGGGAAATGGGTGGAGTCTTGGTTCAGTCCTCTAGCATGCAGCCTAGTAGAAAATTACAGGGAGCAAAGGAAACACTGGATCTCTGCGTCACAGCACCTCCTAGGCTATTCCTGGGGAATGCAGCTTACCCAGTGCCTGTTGCTCAGGGCTGTCTAAAATCACAAAGTAGACATCATATCATGCTTTTCATTCTTCCCCCATTCCCTGCAAAGTAAACACTTCAGAGAAGGATTGTGAACAAGATTTTTCCAAAAAGGATGTCTGAAGTTAGGCACCTAAATAAGAGGTCTAGTTTCCAAAAGGTGCAGAGCCATCAGCAGCACCACTGAATTCAGCTACTGTTGAAAATCAGGCCACTTATTCAGATACCTAAAAGTGGATTTAGGAACCTAACTTCAGACCAAAATTTTCAAAAAGTGGGAGCGTCCATCCATTTATCCATTTTTTGTTGAAGCCTGACCCCCTCCTTTTTTTTTTCTTTAAGTGTGATCAAGATATTTTTAGGCGGGAAAGATATATTTATATTTTCATTTCCCTGTAAATCAAAAAGGCAGATGACATTTTTCAGAGCCTTGGGGAACAAAATTCCTCCCAGTATAGGTAAAGCATACACATTTCAGCCCTCAAAGCTTTCTGTTTTGGAAAGTTCTGAGCATGTTAAAATATAAACGAATGTACAGCTGTAACTATAGCATTCACTGCTGCTGACTGTGATGTCTCTCTCATAGGCATGCTTGTGTGCACACCCCGCCCTAAACACACACTTCAGTTATTCTTATCTGCTGTGCTTTCCAGATGTTTTTTGTTTTCGAAATATTCTGATACTTGGGAAGTGCTTAGCAGCTTTGACTTTCTCACTGCTACATGCAGAAAATTTCAGACTTCACGGACTAAATTCATGAACTTCAGAGTTCAATTTTATGCACTGCAGATTATGCAGATGACATCAACACATTGTAGCTCAGTTAAAATCGGTACTCATTGACACAGTAGAATCCACTGTCCTGCGACTACAGGTCAGCATACAGTAGCCTTCACCATGCCAGTGTCCAGATGGTTGACACAACATGGGACCATGCCTTAAAGTAAAGGGTGAGAAATAAAACCAAGCAACAAAGGCTTAAAACTGGGCACGTTCAGTCCTGAGAAAAGAAGTCTGAGGGGGGACCTCCTAACAGTTGTCAACTATATTAAGGGCTGTTATAAAGAGGATGGTGATCAGTTGTTCTCCATGACCACTGGAGGTAGGATTGGATGTAATGGGCTTAATCTGCAGCATGAGAGATACAGGTTAGATATTAGGAAAAACTTGCTAACTCTCAGGGTAGTTAAGCTCTGGAATAGGCTTCCAAGGGAGGTTGTGGAATCCCCATCAATGGAGGTTTTTAAGAACAGTTTGGACAAACACCCACCAGGGATGGCCTAGGTTTACTTAGTCCTGCCTAAGTGGTGGGGGAATGAAGGTCCCCTTCCAGCCTAAGTTTCTGTGATTCTGTGAAAACTATGTTGGATTAATTTCATTAACATAAATAGCATTTTTATCCCCTCCGTTTTGTGAGTCAACCTTTTTGATGTCTGTATGTTGCAATAAGAATGGATATTGTAATGCAGGGTTGGCATGGGATGAAAATAGACCGGTATAAAATGAAGCGTCTCCTGCACCCAGAGAGTTGAGAAGTGAGGGAAGTTGGAGGAGAGAGCATGGATTGACAAATGTAGGGAAAATAAGAGAGGTGAGGGGAAGGAAGCCTGTTGACTCCTCAATAGATGGGCAGTGGAATGGATAAGGTAGGGAGACCATGACTGTGCCAACATCACAAGGATAATTTTCACTAGGATACATTGATTCACCAATGTATCAACCATAAAAGAGCTCTTGTTCTACATCAGGCACACCAGTAAACACCATCTTTATCAGCCACTGGCCTTTTATTATGACAACATTCACCGTGAAGGATCTTACCCTCTGTCTGGATTTAATTCTGCCATGTCCCTCTACAAGCATTTTGGGAGTCTACTGCTGTTGAAGGTTTTGTCCTTCTCAAAAATATATATAATTCAAGTATAGTAGAACATCAGCAGTGTCCACTTGACTCGCTGCACTGAAGTTATGTCCATAGAGAATCTGAAATTGTCTTTGCTTTGCATGCGTAAATCTACAGCATGCCATTTGTCTCAATCACCCTGACCCCATAATAATAAAAAGGGCAGGAAGTTTTAGGGCTCCAGGCTGACAGCATCAAGACCAAGAGGGAAGACTGGGTTGTAGGTGTTTCCCACAGTGCTACAAAGACAACTTGTTCCCAATGGCTAGGCATTGAAGTAGAATGCTGCTTGTTCTTGAGTGTAAAATCTAGCATCTGCAGCCAGCTCTCTGTGGTTACCTCCTACATTCAAAAATGGGGTTCCCTTCAACACATATTTCCAGTCTGAATAAGTGGCAAGCAGAATTCATCCAGATAACTAGCAGTGTGTGGTGTTGCATTGTTTGTGACTTCTCAGGGCCAGATTCTAATACCCTTAAATGTTGATTAGTACTTTATTTCAGGAGTAATGCCACTGAAGTCAGGATGGCTGCTTGCAGAATAAAGTACCACTCAAGGTGAGTAAAGGATAACAGAATGTGGCTTAAAGTCAATAACTGTGTAGCCAACGTATTTTGTTCTTCAGATGGGGAAAGCATGCAATAATAGAGACATCACCTACTCCAAATCCTTCTTCTCTAACTAAAGTTAGCTGGAGTTTTGCCACTGACTTGCACGGAAGCAGGACCAGACCTTGACAGACCAAGGCACAAAGGCTCTATGAGAATTAGCATCTAAGTCACTTTGTATCAGTACTGAGTGTGCCCCGAGGCACTTATTTTTGTTGTCAATCTTCCTGTTCTATTTTGTTGATTTTTCTAAATTACATATTTTATCTCTGGGAAAGTTATATAATTGTGCTCTAGTAAAAAATGAATTTCGAGGAGAGTTTGGTATGGCAAACAACACATATAAAGGAGACACCCCAGATTAGAAAAGTAATTTATATATGTCTTCCCGGTTAAATACTCGGAGGGACCATCAAGCTCCTGTTAGAAACTGGAGGTCTCTATAAAGTGGCTGAAATTGACCATGGAATAGTTGGGAGGATCCAGTGGTTCTTTTTTAGATAACTTGTTTCTCACTGGTCCACACCATTAAAATATAAAGAACACAAATGGTGGCTCGGGAGACCTAATGTGGACTTGTTTTACTCTTTGCCACGCTACCAATGGATTGTAACATCAGAAGAACCGAAGTACCAAAAAGATATGATGGATATTACAGTGCTAAAAAGGTACAACACATGAAATACTGCACTTAAATTATCTTCATGTCATAGGCTAGTTTATACAGTAGAAACCCCCTAGACCTATGCAGCGACCTTCTAAAAAGCAAGTTCACTTCATCTCATCCCTACCCCAAGACAAAGTACACCTAGTTTGATTTTCTATATCCTTCCAGTCAGCCATAGCTATATAATTTTTGTGCTTAAGTTATTCATCTAGGGCTCCTTTCCTTGGCCCCTGCTCACCCGTGGCCTAAAGGAATCAAAACTCTTGCACTGAAGACAGGAAGGGAGAGAAAAATGAAGAGAAAGATTAGTCGCACAGTACATACAGTATCTTCTAAATCTTAATCAGTTGTTTATTGGTTGGCAAACAAGTTTCACTTTTACAACAAATATTAGTAATGAGGTCATTCAACTCTGAGACCATACAAAATGGATCATAAATTAAAAAAAAATTATAACCTGTGCTGCTAATTTACCTCCGGAAAGCCTACATTACTTCAAATCCTGTCAAATAAATAAATTCCCTGTTAGGAAAATAACGAACAGAGGATTTTTTTAATCACGTCAAAATAGTTGGTTTTCAAATTCTTGTTAAAAGACAGTCAAATTTCTTTTTTTTAACCACTGCAGTACAAGTGCCTAGATCGGGAACCAGACTGAGGCCTGAAGACTCTTAACTCCTACAGGGATATTGTTTTCACATGCAGAAGCCCAGCTATAACTATAAGAGATCTCTTGGCTTCTAGTACCGTGCCTACTGCCTGGGTGAGGGACGGCTTGCCAAATATGCTTCATATTATTATTATTATTATTATTATCAGTTGTGCACTGTAAACATAAAGTTTGCCCTGCTCTAATCTGCAAAATTTCTGTTGGCAATACACCGACTGAAGAAAGAGAAAGCATGAGAAAAGAAAATTCCATCGGTTGGAAAGAATCTGTGATCGTATTACTGGAATACGAGCCTTAGAAAGTGACTTTTTTTTGTTTTGTTTTTTTGTGGTTTTTTTTTTTTTTTTTGCCCAGTGACATTTTTAAAGAATAAAATGGCAAAAAAGGATTTATGGAAAACCTTGCTCCTACTGGTAGACAAATCTGCAAGACCAGCACAACAGAAAAAGTTTTTTTTTTTCTTCCACTACATTAACAGGGACGCAAGTTCTGGAGGAACAAAAAGCAGGCTATATGTGCAATGCTAGTATCTGTACATTACATAGAAATTGTTCAATTTTTTTTCTGCCATTAGTTTTTTTTTATCAGTTAATACAGCAAAACATAAAATATGCGTGTAGCATATATAATTCTAGAATTCCCTTCCGTTTCATTAGATTTTGTTTCGTTTGCTCCCACAGCTAAGTGCGCTGCAGTTAAATCAAGTTGTGAGTGACCAAAAACCATTATGTGATACAGATTCATAATAAACAGGTTGGCTATTTTTTGTTGTTGTTTGTTCTTTGTGCAGCGCTCCCACCGAGATGCGTCATCTCTACTAGTTTCAAATGCACGTTTTGGCCTTTTCTTTTTTTTTTAAATCAGGTCCTCAGTAATAATAGCAACAGAGCATCAAGGATGTTTAAACAAACACAGCATAACTTGAGAAGGCCACGAAGTGTGCCATTATCTGTTGTATCTCTTTCATTAACATAATGAAGTCTGTCTGAGAGAGGGAGGGGAGGAAAGGGGTGGACTTTCATGAGTTATTATTCTCCCCGGGCTGGCCTAAAAATTCCAGTAAAAAAAAAAGTCTGACCGTTTGTTTGTTTTTTAGAACAGCACGAAGATTTAGGAGTACGCACAATATTACCACTGCTTGTATTAACTCAGAACAGTAAACCAGGTGTTAGGGACAAGAGGGAGGGGACGTTGGTTGTTTTACATTTTTGCTTAATCTTCTATAGACTAGTGACCAAGTGAGCAGGTCCTTTGGAACTCCCTTCAGGGGAAGTCCCGTCTTTGCTCGTTGGGACTATAAAACCATCACTGCTCCCTCGCCCCAGCTGGTAGTAAGTGTGTAGCTGATGGATGTGGTTCCTGGAGCCTAGATTTGGCATGCTTTTGTAGTACACATCGTCGGCATCACCAGTTTTGGCCGTGGGGGGGTCGGTCTGGGTGCTGGTGGTAACGCTTTCTGTGACGGGCATGCCAGCCAGTGCAGGCATGCTGGTATACAGAGAATCCCTGTTGGGTGACTGGTGGTCTTCTGTGTGCTCGTTGGTTAGCAAGGGGAAAAAGCTCTCACTGTTGTCTTGCGGGATCCGTCTCCTGGTGTAGTGGTGCGGCTGGTGGTTCTCGGCAGAATAAACCCTTGGCGGCAGCAAGGGGGCGTCGGACTCTTCGTGGATGAGCTCCAGGCCCAGGCTCTCCTCGTGGTTGAAGGAGGTGGCGTCGTCGAGGACGATGGCGTCGTCCTCGGTCGTGCTGCCGATGTTGTTGACGAGTTTGTTCACCAGGTTCCTGTTCTGTTCGCTGGAGCGCTCGTGGTTGTTCAGATAGGAAGGGATGTAGTTGGAGGTGAGTTCCTTCAGGATCTTTTTCTCTAGGGCAGTCTCGGTGTGGTTATTATACCCACGGTCAATGATTTGCACACAGTTGCTCAGGTACTCGCCGCTGGCGATGCTGTAGCTGTTGCCGTGGTTACCATTCAGTGGTAGAGTATCCATGACACTTGTATCCCTGGCATTGTTCAGAAGCCCCTCTGAAAAACATCACACAAGAGAGGGTGACTTGGGCAAAACAGGACATTCGCGCAGGATTCGCACAAACATCACATTTTCTTAATCAATCAATGCTGCACTGTGTTGCTACATTAACACAGCAGCTGTGTAAAAATAGATATCAAACAAAATCAAAAGTTAGACTGGGTTTGATAACAATCGTAGCGTTATGGAATAAACAAAAAAGCTTAATAATCTTTTACATGGGAACAAGAGCGCTAGCTAATAAGATTAAGGTTTTTCCACTGAAAATGATGTCTGGTATCAGGTATTGCACTTGATTTGTCAGTAGCTTATAAGAAGGAACAGCCCCTCTCCAAATAGCTCATGTTCATATCACACATAGCTGCTCCCAAATGCTTTCTCAGTTTCTTTTATATGTTCCTTAAAACTCAGGTGACCAGACAGCAACTGTGAAAAAACGGGACAGGGTGTGTGTGTGCGGGGAGGAAGGGGGGGGGCGGAAATAGGCGCCTATATAAGAAAAAGTCTCCAAAAACGGGACTGTCCCTTTAAAAACGGGACATATGGTCACCCTACTTAAAACTAAGAAATCTATGGGGCAGATGTTCAACTGGTATAAATTGTCCTAGCACCACTGATTTCATAATAGGAGGACCTGTATTTACAGTGTAGCTATCCCATTCCCAAATCATGGTTTAGTAAACCGATTGCATACATGAGATCTTGGGGGGATATTCTTATCTTCCTTACACCTATGTGACTCCTCTTGATGCAATGGGGTTGTATGGATATAATTTATAATTTTTGCTTCATGGTGACTAGCTTGTGTATCGGTGTTTGATTTTTTATATCACTTTCTATCTTTGAGACATATTTGCAAAGAAATTATACATCACATACCTTCTGTAACAAGGGCATGGCCAAAATTATTTGCATGATGCTGTGCTGTGAATTTTATATCATAGTCATATGCTAGGGATTACAGTTCTGTGAGTGTTGTTATTGCTAAGCTCCATATACTATATTCTTTCAAAAGCTGCCTCTGAGTTTCACTTTTTCATTAGGTAGCTTTGTTCAATAGCAGGGACAGTGCATACTGTAGGGATTATGGGCACTGTAGATTTGATGGGGTGCATTTTCATCAAGGCTGCTTGGGTATTTAGTCACGTTTGCATGAGTCAGCCAGTTATAAGCTTGCCTGCCATTTTGAAAATGTATCCCTCTAATGTTAGGAATTCTGACCTACAACAGGAAAAAATACATATATAACTGCAGAAACGAGGCCAGTGCCTTCTAGGAATGAGTTGGTTTTGTTGAAACTATTTAATTAACTATACAAATTTTCATAAACCTACTAACACTGTAAAGAAAACCCAGGGGCTTGAATCTTCACTCACTTACACCAGTGTAGATAAAGAGTAACTGCTTTGAAGCCAGTGGAGTAAATCCAATTTCAGTGAGAGGAGAATCAGGTCCTGGCATGCTAAGCTATCACGCTAATGACTATTGTGGTCACTAGAATGAACACCCAACATGAGACTGTATGAAACTTTCCATGTGTTTTTTTAGTTAGTGCATTCAGATGCTGCCAAAAATCACAGACAACACTGAACCAGCAGTGGTGGATTAGAGCAGCTCTGTGTTGACAACAAAGATTAACGGTCATTCACATCAGCAAGAAAAACTCTTAATACAGTGCTAGTGTACCTTCTGAAAATATCGGGTTCAGTCTATATCTGTGATGCAGTACTTACAGTATAGCTGTCTAAGACTGGAAAGTGCTACTGCAGACTTTGTTCTTTTTTTGAGTGAAATGTCCTGAATATGTCATCCCTATTTTGGATTTCTGGTGCATACGGTATATTGTTGTATCATGTATTTCCAAACAAACAAGGAAAGTTATGCATAAAATAAACTAGCCATCACAGACATAGAACAAAGCCATTTATTTTCATGTTAGAAGGTCTCCGTAAATGATCCACAACGTTTAAGGAAAATAAAAAGCAAATATTTTTAAAGGACTGTATGTAATGAGTGATTGTTACTACAGTGTCTGCTTGATGGTCATGGCTGAGTAACTTATGCATTGAGACACTGCTTGTTATTTCTGCTGCCAATGCATAGAATTGGAGGCTGGAAGATTCTGTAGGAAAATAACGTGGATGCATTGCATTTGAAATAGAGTAAGTTTCATAATGAAATATGCCATATAAACTGATAAAAGGTTTATGACTTTGCAAATAAAAATGTTTAATTTAAAACAATGTAACACACACGTAGTTACATGAGACTTAGAACCTATGTTGGGTAAATGACACAAAAAAGGAAATAGACAACAAAAGCATCTAATCTGTATCAATATATATAATATCTATATATATTAATCCATATGGTTTTTATTCTTTTGTTTTCAGAATTGTGAGAGATGAACTGCTTTTAATAACTACATCATCTATATGTGATGCAATAAAAGTGAACTAAAAAAATTACATTTGATATGCAATGTTTAGCTTTACTCCCATACTTGTCTCTCTGTAGGGCTCTAAACGACAGCATGAAGAAAAGGAAAGAAAAAACAACAAGTAAGCTTACAGCGACAGTAGGAGAAACATGAGTAAAAAGCAAATTGATGATATGCAGAAAAAAGAGTTAACAGAAATAATTTCCACTGCCCAGAATACATGAATCTGTTACATGGTTTATTTCAGGTTAAAATACTGACATTTTAGCCAAAAAGAATGTTTTAAGCACAATAATAAACATGTTACTTTTAAAAAAGATCTCTTTTTGATTTTTTTTTTCATCTCAGTTTACATTTTTAGGGTGCAACACAAATCAAGAATAAACATCTGGAAATGTAAAGTTTAAACTGGCAATCCCAACTCAGAAAGGCAGACACCTTTAGTGTCATTAGAATGAATGTCTTTACTTACTGTTAGTTATAACCACCCCAGCAGTTAACACTGAAACCCATTTCCTTGTTAAACTGTTGTGTCTTCCATCTTTTGCACACACTGTTTTGTTACTGTGAGGGTTTTGCTCAACCAGGGGGTGCTGGCATTTTAAAATCTTTTGCAATGAAGCATTTATTTATTTATTTGCTTTTGTTTTTAAACCAAACACACCAAAGATGAGGATGAAGTGTTAACTTTCAATTTCCCATTTTGTATTGGTTTGTGGCACACCTCATTTATGTTATCTTATTTCCTTCTTCTATTAAAATAATCTTTCACGAAAGCTGCTGTAAAATACCCATCATTTATCCAAGACTTGAATTGATTTCAGCCTATCCAGTGAAAACACCTCCTCTCTCAGGTCCAAATTGTGGCAACCTCTATGGTTCAGCAAACCCCACAATTTCTCAACTACTACCTTATTCACTCCTTATTGGCCAAACCCATCCCATCAAAGGAATCGAGCGTGTCACCACTGACTTCTAAGGCCTGACCTGAAGGGTCTTTCCACTGGTTTCAATGGGCTTTGGATCCTAATGGCAAACACCTGTTCTCAGACAAAACTGCCGCAGTACAGAGTGCAAGTTGGGACCCTCAGGGCATGTGGTCTGCAAGTGGGCTATACACAGCTCCCCCTGAAGTCAAATAATTATGAAAACAGATTCCCACAAACAGTGCTGAATTCTGCTTTTGCAAGGGAGAACAGCTGCAGAGATTCCCTGCCCAGAAATAGCAGATCCAAAGGGCTTATCTTGATTAAGATTTAGTGACATTTGGTTAGAATGTTTTAGCTAGCACATTATAAAAGTCTAGAGCAGAGAAAGTATCTTCAACTTGAACAGCGCTAGCATACACTGGAACTCAGAAATTGCTGCCCTGGATCGGACCCCAGGTCCATTCAGCCCAGTACCTTGTCTCTGACAATGGCCAATACCAGACATTTCAGAGGGAGGTGCAAGAAACCATTGCCTTGTCTACATTAGAGTTTTAGAACATGTTAGATAGAAGATGTTCTCTAGCGTGCTGTAACCATTAAATCCCAGTCAAGACAAACCCAAATGTGGTGACAATTCGTAGTGCGTGGGAAGCGCACAGAAGCCATGCTTAAGTGGCACCAAGTGTATATTTATAAAATGTGTTATTGACTCAATAGATTATCACAATGGCTCCGTTAGTTTGGCTATTGGGTCAGTATGCATGAATCCCAGGAGATTCGTAAGGCCTTTTGTGGAACGTGTATTTACTAACTTGGGGCTGCAATATGGACTTCTGCAAAATTCATAGGGTCGTACGTCAAACAGTACGAAGAAACTCCTGCCCAGAGACAATCACCTAGTTTTGAAGGCAATATGTATTACATTTCTTACTTCCCAGGATATATGTATGATTAGCAATAAACTCGTAGTCTCCCAGAAATACTGACTCCAATTCTGCTCCCACTGAAGTCAATGGCAAATATCCAGTGGGTTATTGGCATCAGTACTCGCGGAGTTCTCTTTAATTTCTATTGACTGAACCCTGAACAGGTCTCTGGCCCCAGTTCTGCTCCCTTGTATTGAGTAGCACCTTAAAATCAAAGGGACTATTTGTGGAATGAGGTTCTACTCAGTGCAAATAACAGAATTAGCAGCTGGGCCTTAAAATTAGACGAACAATTTTTTTTTAAATGCACTTTCTAGAAGAAACTTTTTGTCATATTTCAGCCCTGAGCACATTTGTAGAGCTGAGACACACAGCCAGGAAAACTGGAGATTACAATAAGCCAAATGCTGACTCAACATTACCTGCTGCCACCCAGAAAGTACCTCTATAACCCAGTTTAAAACTTCCCCTGGCTAGTTTTGAAAGCAGATATAAAATGATGTTAATCTTAAAGCATAGCATCTTTTTAACAGTAACAACCTTAACACTTCTCCAGCAAGAAAATATAAATATTTACATGCCAAAACTGTACAGATTATCAAAACTTGCTTCAACAGTTGTGATATAACAAACTTAAAATTCAGAGCAATTCACGCTTAATGTTCATTCCTTTAACAAGAATTAGTGCAATCTAATTTATTGTGAGAAGTTAGTACGGTTCAAGAAATTTATGAACAGAAAAAAGGTCAAATGCATATGCTTTCCCCCTTGTTGTTGGAAATAAAAGACCCTGGTGATACAATTCAATATATAATTTCATCATAAACAATGCTGCATCTTACATAATATCTTTATTGCTTGCACTGTTGCTGTTATTTATTTACTTCCTATGAGACCCTTTACTGCAAAGGGACACCTTAATTAGAAGAGGAGCAAATAAAGAGAGCTGACATTTTGGAAAGTATTTGTGTTTGAAAGCAGAGTTACTCTCCAATGATTCAGTTGTCTATGGGGGGAAAAAAAAGGATAAAAGACTGAACTATTGAACTTAACAGATGCAACCTGATCAAGTGTCCAAATACCAGATTTATTCCCCAAATCATTTGTAAATAGACCTATCCATAACAAAAAGCATTGTGACATTCATTTACAAACACAGTCTACTCATGCAACCAGAGCAAATACAGAAGACAAATATATAGGTCACAAGGGAATGATTTTTTGCAGTAGAATCTTATAGAGTAGGTCCAGCTGACTCTTTGCAGCTATTTGCTTCCCATTTACTAGAACAAGGTTACAAGAAGAGTTTCTAGTTTCCTGGAGCTCTTATTTGGTCTCTTTAGAGCACATGCAGTTTGCATTTATTTACATGACAATACATATATTACCCCACTCTAAAATCTGCTCTCTTTGGAATCGGTTTAGATTTCTGCTTCCATATCCCTCTTAGAGCTCAAGGGTGTGGTTTTTTTTAATGCATAATCTCTGACAGACACATTGATGAGCTATTGACAATTTATTTTTCTATATGCTATTTCAAAAGCAATAGTAACTTTGGTATCAAAGGCCATTTTGACCTCACTTACCTTGAAAGGTGCTCCTCTTTCTAAAATGAATGACAAAGAAATGAACTGACAACAAAGCGATAAATGGATACAGCAGACAAAACACACACTGATGACTAAAACAATACAAAACCAAAAGAATCAAAACCACCACACATATTTGAATGGATCTGATGAGCAGCTATCAAACTGAGGTCGGTTGTTTGGTAGGGCTAGTGAGAAAAAACCTAAGGAAAATGGAAAAATGTACTGAGATGAGAGGAGAGATTATTTATACCCAGTTCCAAAAAAACAGGGAAGGGGGGGAAACAAAGGGAAAAAAGAAAAAATGGCCCTACATAAGCCACATAAAATGGGACTCTCACTAGAAAAATTAGAGAGAAACTCCTGCACACCTTGTGTGTTGTACATGCTGACAGAAGGGTTGTTATAGACCGCCGATTCCCCGAGCAATGTATTATAAGGGTTGTTAGTGCCATGAGGACGAAGCAGAGCATTGGTTATAAGATGATTAGCCATGGCTCCTGGAGCAGCCCGATAGAAAGACAGAGAAAAAAAAGGTCAATCAGGCAAATGTGGTATAAAAAAAAAAAAGGAAAAAAGAACATTCAGCATGACAACAGTTGAAATAGTCCTGATTACAAGCAGCCAGCTAATTAGACTTGGAAACTATATGCCACTAAAGCAGCACAGATGTTTCTGACAATGCACAAATCCAAGTCGATGCAAAAGAAAATGGATTGGAATGCTGATAAGCCACATTTATAGCGGTTTCCCTAGTTGCTCAAAGTATAAGCAAGGATACGACAAAAGGTGACAGTCTACACAATGGGGGGGAGGAGGGGACCCTGTCCAGAAAGTGCCAAATGAACCAAACAATAACAATGACTCACATGAAAATACATTCACCTCTCACTGTTGACTCAGGTTTATTTACTGGTCGCTCGGAACATATATAAAAAAGGAAGGATGGAAAATGTTGGCTGCCTTAAGATTCTGGGCACTTATGAGAGAGCTCTTATTCAGGGAGCAGCTATTTACGTGCAATAGGGCAGGTACAATTCTATCCTCTGTGCTTTAAATCCACTCGGTAACACCCTAATGTGCAGCAGCAATGTGCCCTTACAAGCGTGAGCATCATCATTCTTTCAAGAGTCCCTACAGACAGGACGAGTGCAGCCCAAAGAGGTCTTGCTATTCCAAGGCTGTACGTTGCCTTTGCAAATACAATTTTTCACTCACGTCCTCGTTGGCTGTCGTTTTGGAAATTACAACCTAGAGGAAGCTGAGGGGACACAACTCCAGCCTGTTCTTTATGCTAAATTTCGGGAGGATGAGCTGCTGGATTCTTGCTCTTCAGCGTGTGACCAGAGACACCTACCTTGTTGTCTAAGGGAAGGAAGTTGGCATGCATACCAATGACTTCCCTCCCCTGCCGTAGCCAATTTGCAGCAGGCCAAAAGCCCCTTTTGAAGCAGAGGTGCGGAATGATGGAGGTGGCTGGTAGGTCTGTGTGTGTGGAGAGCACCAGCGGCAAGGTGGAGAGTGGAAAAAGGGAGGACCCCAGCAGAAATACACACGCACGCAAAGGGGTAGTTGAAAATCTGACAAGGCTCACAGCATCGTTACCAAAGACCAACCTGCAGACTAGGAGCAGGGAGAAGGGACATTCCCTCGGTCACTGGCCCGAAGAATCAAGCGCATACATGTTCTTTACTACCTGGCCTAACCTGGTCTCTCACACTTCCCTGCCAGGTCAGCAGGCCCTGCCGGGGCAAGAGGTGCTACAGCGGGCAAGAGGGGGCTTGCAGGACAGTGAAGAAGAGAGTAGGAGTGAAGAAAACAGAATGACACCTCTGCTTCAACAACCTGCTGCAAATGGGCAGCCCTGGGTGTAGATGGCTCTTCAAAAGGCACCAACCTGCCCTCCCTGCTTCCACTGCAGTACCCAACACAGGCCGGCGCCTCCGCTCCAGAGGTGCTCAGCTCATCTGTGGGGCATGCCAGGGGACACCCCCAGTCACAACAATATGCAGGCCTGCAGTGAGGGCGGGAGGCAGTGGGGAGTTGGGAGGGCATGGGAGAGGAAGCAGAACATGACTTAGCAACAAAAGGGGAAAAATGACAGAACAGAAGGGGTTACAAAGAACATGTGCGAGAGGGGGAGAGGACAGCAGCCATTTTGGGGCACGGCTCACGCAGACCCAGGACAGAAGGGTCTGTGTGTCACGTGGGGCTGTTGTCCCAGGAGGTGGCTGCATGTCATTACCTGCCCAGATCATTTGTACATTTCACTCTGTTACAAAGAGCTGGAAACTGCCCTGTGGTTATCTACTGAAACTCCTGCTTCCTGCTTAGCACGGGCTCTTCCAATGGTCCCCTGTCTGTACAGCACGCGCTGTCCATGCCCTGGAGGCCCAGCCCTGGGCTTGGTGCAGTGCAGAGCTCTGCCACCCCACGGCAGGAGGAATTCTGCCCTTCAGGAGGTGTAATGTTACCTCCTTTGCTGGTTGGGGGGCAGGGAAGCCCATGGCTCTGGCCTTGCCCCTTGGGGGGCATCTTGCCTAGAGGCAGCAGTCTGCATGTCCCTGAGGACAGGGACTGTAGCTATGCGGTGTGAAGAGTGTGGGGTGCTTTCCTTGGGCACCAGAATGACAGCCAGGCACACACACATATATGTATATATTCTCATCTGGATTTACTGCTGATGGAAGGTGCCAGTTTGAGGAACGTGGAGACTCTCCCTCTCCCTATCTTAGAGCACTTCGGAGGCAGCACGTCTTACCTCACCACCAATGCACCTCACCAACCCCAGAAGGAACCACCCCACTGATGACAAGTACAATCAGCCTCTATGGGCTGGCCTCTCTGTTGAGATGTAATGGTGATTTTGTGATGCTGACGCCTGCCCACCACATTTCACATAGGATACACAGCCGCTGATAAGAACCTTGGGACTCTACCATGGAGGTGGATTTCCTGAAAAACCAAGTGACCTACCAGGCTGTGTACGTTAGGGCCTGCTACAGTATTTCATTTAAACAAACACCCGACCTCTGATGGGAAACTTGAAAAAAAAATACATAGTTGGTCAGACTTTGCAATTCTGACTCTTAATGAATAATATCTCTCCAATACGACAGGGACAGAAACTGGCCTCACACAGACTGCGTATAAATATACTAAACAAGAATAATAGCCCCTTATTTTCTGTCTCTCTCTTTCTTACTCAGGTCAATTCCATTAAAATTATTTCATTGCATGGCTGGGGCCAAATTCTGCTCTTGGTTACGGCAGTGCCAATCTGGAGTAACTCACTCCGCTGAAGTCAGAGGGTTTAATCTGGATTTATAAAGTAACTGAGCACAGAATTTGGCCCTGCTTGTTTCCCCGCTGTAAAAGGCGGCTGAGATCATGGACCTTGCTTCTTTCAAAAATGGGACGGTCAAAGCAAATAGGACCTTGGTCTTTACAAGAAAATAATAAATAATGTTATTATTAAAGAGTTTGGATCCAGCCCCTAATTTTGCCTTGAAGACCCTCCCTTCTGCTTACTGGTCTCTTTTGTAAAGCACTTTCAAGCCTGTGGATGAAAAGTGCTATGTAAGAGACAGATATTATTATGAATCAATCTCAGAAGCACAATCTTCCCAGCTCCAGTGACTGCTGGCGGGGGGGGGGGGGGGCGGGGGAAGGGGGAGCTCCAAATGACTGATAATTAAAGCTTTAATTAAAAAAATAATATTAAAAAATGACGGAGCTCTCTTTTCAAAAGGGAAGGTCAGTAATAAAAAAATCCAACCCCCTGACACTAGCTAGCCACACTTCTGACTTTCCATCCGGCTTTCTTTGTTAGACTTCAACATCACCATGGCAACCACCAGGGCTACTAGAAGGAGAGGATTAGGACTTCAGATGAGGAATGAGCAGCGGGGGGCAGGTGAACTCGCAAATAACCCTCCTGTTTGCATGAAAATGTCCTTGGTAATAAATAATGAGCAAAGCCAAATATAGGAGACATGTGATCCAAGCAGCAGGGTTTCTAAAAATATCAAAGGTTTCTATAAGACTCCAGCTCCTCTGTAACAAGTGGCTGGGAAGAAAAAGGAGCGAGAGAGAAGCGAATTATTTCCCCAAAGAAACAGCGTGCCAGACAAACTAGAGCACTTAGCAACAGAGCCTGTGGGAGACGTTACGGCAACAGAGTGCGGACTGCGATGAGAGGGAAGTGTGTGGAATGGGGTGACAGGTTGGAAAGGAAAGGTGCTTTGAAAGTTGCTAGTGAAGGCCGGGGCACGTGAGTTTCAAAGTAGAAGGAAGCAGGCTGTGTATGTGAACTGACTGTTCGGATTCCACTCGGTGTGAGGAGCCTTTCTTGCTATGTGCTGTCTGACTTATCCCTGGCTGTCTGCCCAATATCCTCAGCCAGAAGCAGCTGGTTCATAGTTTGTATTTTCTTATTTATTCACTTATAGCTGGATCCTAAGCTCCATTGCTTTCAATGGAGGAATGCCAATTTACACAAGCTGAGGATATGCCCCCAATATCTTCTTCATGTAGCTAGCATTTAATGATAGTCTTCCTTGCATAAAACCTCTCTGCTCAGTTGCTCATGGCACTTGCATATTGTGCGTATTCGACAAACACATAATTTATTTGTTTAGTTACATGTGACTGGTTGTCAGCTTCTGTGAGTGGAAATTCCCGGGGTTCTGTAAGTTGAAGAGATGCTATCGATAGCACCTTAATTTTGCTTTCCAAAACATCGTTGCACTCTACATGCTTGTAAGCGTGTGGCCATGGAGTTGGAAAGAATCAAGGATCACCCCAGACACACATCTTGGGGTGTGCTCGTCTAATGAGAGGAGCCAACCAAAAACGGAGCCAGTAGCCAAAGGCGAGTAACCATAGCATACAAGGATCAGAAGTTGTAACTCTGAACAAAATAATACAAAGAGACAGCAACACTCAGGTTTCTGTTTCAACAACACAAAAGTTCTAATCTAGGATTTGGTTCAATCCAACATTTAGCTAAAAAGCAGCTGTGCAATTCAGATCTAGATCCTGGTTGAGATTCTAAGCACCTTCAAAGTTCATAGATACTCAGTTACAGGTTGCTGGTATGGGATTATCTCCAATAAAGCATTTAAACACTATGATTATAAACAGAGATTTACCATGTGAGAATGACACTCTCTTACTCAACACCAGAGTTGGGTGAGTAATTCGTAGCAAATAATTTTTTCAACTCATTTCGCCACTTTTTCTGTTCATGAGTTTTCAGCAGACAGATCACAATTTTCTCAGATTTGTTATTCACAATTACTTGTTGGATATATTCAGTGACTTATTCTTGGTCTGTGAGAGAGTTTGATATTTTATAGATGAACTTTTTTGATTTGTCACAAGATCTCTTTTTGTTGAAGGACTGGATGAGTGTCACTTGTAAGGCCAGATTCTGATACCCTCACTTGCGGTGAGTAGTCCTTTGCTTGGGGAGTAGTCCCACTGATTTCAGTGGGATCACTTCAGAGGCAAGTTTATTATTTAATGTGAGCAACTGTCATCTGCAACTGGTCCTTAGAATCAGATTTCCTCAATGAAAAGTCAACATGATGAATCTGAAATCTGCATTTCACAAATATTCTGCTTACATTTTCTGTTTTGGCAAAAGTTCCTGTTAGGAAAGTCATCTGCTAGAATATACACCAAAAGCAAATAAAAAAGAGGTGCAAACACAATCCAAATGAATTATCCTATAATCCAAATAGTTGTGTGCCCTCCCCCCCTTTTTATTTTATTTAATTTATTTGCAATACTCACTCAGCTGTACTCAACATACCAACTCTGTGGGCATCTTCGAGTCAGCTGCTTATTTTACTGACCAAGCCAACTTGGACTGTTGTTAACAATGCAGAACCAACACAGTCACTAAAGAGGGAACCAAGTTCTAGTTTTCTCCATGCATGGTTTTTACTAAGCTAAGTTCTGCACACAGAATCTTTATTATTGGTGGAGGTTTAAGAGGCATAATTTTTATATCCCAGGCAGCCGGGCTGTTAGTTCGAAAAATCATCTTTTGAACTGTAAACTCTACAAATCCAATATAGAAGCCGAGGGAGAACAAATGACAAACACCATGATGCCAGTTTTTACAGTCACTCTTCTGACTATAACTGCAAATAAAGGCTTTAAATTGTTAATTTATCTACTCTGTGTGTATATGAAAGTAGATACCATTTTTACTATAGTGTGCAACGTGAATTGTACCTTATTTCCCGCTTTGTTAGACAGAAATTCACGTTCTTGATGCAGGAGTATATTGAATGAAGAAATAATTTTGGAAGAGTTCAATGTGATGCATTTAATAGAGAACTGCACATCCATTAATAAGTATGCTTTTAAACTTTCAATGAAAGCAAAGAATGAAAGGGAAGATGACAGGTGGATGTCACTCGAGTCTAGACTGTATCATTCAGGACCACAATTGAAATAACTTCTTGCTGACAGCTGGCTGACAAAGCACTGTGGAAGGCCTTTAAATGAACTTGAATCGTCTGTCTGGTCTACCCAGTAAACACCATAAAGGAAATGCATTCACGTGCTTCTTCATACTTGGTGAAAAGCATTACCTTTCAAAAGCAATTAACAAAGTTACTCAAGAGATGTGCCTTTCTCTAGGATCACATGCCTGTGCAATTAATACCATGCTCACATACCCAGTTTGAGGGAAACGGACCCAGTCTGTTATGCCTGGCTTCAACCCTTCTCCATTCCAGTCTAAAATTGTCCAGGCCTTAGCCAGCGTGCCCTTCAAAAAGAAGAAACCTCAACCCCTTTTCCACCCCAGTATGCTATAGTATTGTACAATTAAGTATCTACTCCCTGCAGCAGCTGGCACTGGCCAGTGTATCGTTCTATGATATTTATATGGCCTACATGACCACAGTATCTCTGAGCCTCACAGTCTTAAATGTATTTATCTTCACAACACCCCTGGGAGGTAGGAAGTACCACTGTACAGCTGCAAAACTAGGACCCAGACTAAAGGCAAGATCCACGAAGGGGATTTAGGGTTACAGTTGCAACACCTATCATTAGGCCCCCCTGCTGCCCAGTAAAATCCACAGCCCCTACTTAGGCACCCAGGTTCCCCATTGCAGTGCAGGGGGAGAATTAGGCACCTAAGACTCCGATTCACAGAAACCAGCATGCTGAGCAGGGAGCTGCCTAAACTAGCCAATAGGAAATGCTGAGGGGAGGCTTAGGCACCTAACTCCAGGAGAGGGTTCAAAGGGACTTAGGAACCCGACTCTGGGCCTTTCTCTGCTCAGGATTCTCAGCCGTGAACCCTCCACTGGAGTGAGGCTCCTAAGTCAAGTCAGCCTTTTCTCACCAAAAAAAACAATGGAGGAGAAGGTGGCAGTGCCTCCCCCGCCCCTATGCCCAATAGCCCAGATGTTAGAGTTCTCGCTGAGATGTGGGAAACCTCACTCAGTCTGATTCAGAGCTGGAACCCAGCTCTCCAACCTCAGTACCCTGACCACTGCGCTATGGAGGATTCTGGGGTGAATCTCCATCTCTCCTGTTGAAGCTGTTCCACTTGACATGAAATACTTTAATAGCTGTTGGGCCAGACAAAGAGAGAGAGAGAATGACTATACAGCCTGGCGGCTAGCACACTCTCCTGGAAGACCTGGGTTCAAGTTCCTGCCTCAAATCAGGCAACTCAGGGACTTTGCCTGCAGACAGTGACATGCCTAGCGACTTCAGAGGCCTACAGCTGAGTGGGGATTTTGGGATCTAAATTTCGGATTTGGGTACCCGAAGTGGCAGTTAGGCACCTAAATCCTAGATCCTTTGTGGATCTAACCCCAGGTGGCTTGCGTGAGCTGACAAAAGAAATTTGAGTCAGAGCAGGGAATACAGTCTGGTACCCTGACCACGGGATCATCCTTTCTTCAGCCGGGGTCAATGATATTGAACTAGACCGGGTCATGAGTCTCTTGTTGAAAGATTTCACTCACTAACGTTATTGGAGCTTGGCCTTGAGGCAGGAAATTCTCATTCATTTTTGGAGACTGGTGAATGAGTCGAGAAACACAGGTTCACAATACAAATGACTGATTTGAGAGGATTTCTTATTCCAAATTCCTAAGGCTAAACTCTAGAAGAGAATTCAACTCTCTAATTCTGCTGGTACTGAAATAGCTGGGCTATGCTGATTGAAGTGTGTGAATTCTAGCCAGTTTTTATTAATTCTGGTATAAATGTATTTATTTGCATTCTCTGAAAATTGTCTGAAATTAAACATTCTTCATTTGCCTACATACAAAGCAGGAAAGAAAGCTTGTCTGAGCCAGACCTGGGGCTTTCCTTATCAGCGTTCAGTAATGTCCTTCACAGGCAGACTTTCCAAGTCTGTAAATGATTCTCTTATTCAAGTTCTCATTCAATTTACTCAAACCATTAATGCAATGATGAAGAGTCAAATGAGACATGTTCATTGGGTGAGGTGTGTGTATGTGTGTGGGGCGGGGACGACAGGTATTCCAGCATTTTGCTGGTACCCACAAACAAACGCTTGGACATTTAGATTTATCAAAAAAAGAAAAGGAGGACTTGTGGCACCTCAGAGACTAACAAATTTATTTGAGCATAAGCTTTCATGAGCTACAGCTCACTTCATCGGATGTACGAAAGCTTATGCCCCAATAAATTGGTTAGTCTCTAAGGTGCCACAAGTCCTCCTTTTCTTTTTGCAAATACAGACTAACACGGCTGCTACTCTGAAACCTTAGATTTACCAGGCTCTGTTCTTCTAATAGCTAACAAGATTGAGCTAATAAACTTCAATAAACTGGCCTATTAAATTTCTCTCAAATAGGTTTGTTGTCACTTGCAGCATCTAATCTATTCATTGAGAAGCTATTAATACTCACTGCGGTGAAACAGAGTTTCAACAAACGAGGTTCTAAAGCTCTGGGCCATCTTTGTCTGAAATTAAACATTCCATGCTTTAATGCAGAAATAAGAGATATATATGCAGGCACGCACATATTTGCATTTGATACATTAAGACCAGAGTCCTGTGCAGGATTGTAATTTGCAGTTCATATTTCAATCATTTGGCCGTTCGAGTTTAACTGGCAAACACTGGAGCTTCCACCATTGCAATCTGGACTTTCCTCTGATATTCAGGAAGTACCTGAATAAACCTACATGTTTATTGTTTATATTTCCTTTTCCTTATACCTGCTGAGATCCCAGTGTCTGGGACTCTCTTTAACTGAAGCTTTGTGACTGGATCGGAAGACACACACAGAGTCAGATTTTCAAAACTGCTCAGCACCCCCATCTGGAGACAAGACTTCCAAGGGCCCATCGGCCAGTCAGGCACCAAAGTGAGCGGCCAACTTTGCAAAAGAGCTCAGTATGTTGAATGAGGAGCCCTTTGAAAATGTTCCAAAAATGGGTGCTGAGCCCTTGGAAAATGGGCCCTGAAAGCTTTTGAAAACCTGCCCCATGAAGTCTATATGCGGCATGTGACATTATTCACACGGTGCTCTCCAGCTTCTCGCCCAGCATGTGCTGAACTCTGCCAAACCTGGGAAGGGTTGTGGTGGGATGGTCTTCTCTTTGTTTCTTCCACAGTTCTGGCTGGGAGCCTGGAGGGTTAAGGGGAAGGGTGTGTGTGTTCCCAAGACACAGCAATACCCCTTTCTACCATCATCATGCCTTCCTGAATGTGTACACCCTTCATATACTGGTACTGTGTGCTTTCATGTCATCTCAAATCCCTTCTAGTTGCATTTATTTCTTAGGGACACAGGTCCCCACTCCCCTCACAGGCTCTGAGTGCAGAACAGTGGGGTCGTTCTGCCATGCAGGGTGCCTTCCACCCTCTGTGTCTCTCCAAGCACAGTTGTAGGGGCAGGTGCCCCTGCACCCTGCTTTGGAGGCAGGCTCGGAGCAGGTCAGATCCCACTGCATGGGGTTGGTTTTTTTCCCGAGATACCAAGGCCAGAAGAGACCTTTGCGAGCATCTCGTCTGACTCCCTGTACAACAGAGGCCAGAGAACTGCCCCCCAAATAATTCCTACAGCAGATCTCTTAGAAAAACATCCACTCTTGATTTAAAAATTGCCAGTGACGGAGAATACACCACGATCCTGGCTAAATTGTTCCAGTGGTTAATTACTCTCGCTGTTAAAAAGTTATGCCTTGTTTCCAATCTGTTCTTGTTCTCGACAACTCCCCTGGGTCTGCAGTAGTCTCCATGGAGAAGCTCTGCTACTCTTCTAGGCTATGGAAAAAGATTCCATCCCCCTGACATCTGCAGATCTCCCTGGTGCACGGCCAGATTACTCAGTTTGTTCATTCCTCCTCCAAAGTCACTACCTTCAGACTGCTCTGCAGTAATACAGCACTGGGTCTAATACTCCCCAAAGCTTGCTCTGCTTTCAAAAACTGCCTTGCCCTCCATTTTCTTCTTTAAATTTGATCCACCTAATGACCGACTTCCAATTATACGTCTGTCAATCCTAAAATCACAGCAGCCTCGAGGATCTCCCAAAGGTAGGATGCCACATCATTGAAATGTCTGCAACAAATCTTGGCTAACATAGCTTCAGGCAGCAGAGAGGTCAAATAAACTAGAAGACAATCGGCACTGGGATTCATTTTGCACATCACTAGAAAAATGAGTAACTGTAAATTCCCCAAGTCTTTACCCTCGATGCTAGAAATCATAATTTTTCTGGCATGAAAGTATGTCTGGTAAAAAGTGCAGAGGCAATTGTTAGTGCAAAGGGGATCTACGTTTTACAAAGTGAAAATAAACTGGTAACAACCTATTTAGTCCCATCTACCAGAATTCTTTCCTACCATGTATTACAGGAATACATGGTTAAAATGTAAGCCCTTCATTGTCAAGTCAGCAGCTGAAATTCAGCCCATGTGCACAGACAATCCAGGAAGTTTTTGGAAAGGGTAGAGGACAATTTCGTGGTGCAAGTGCTGGAGGAACCAACTAGGGGCAGAGCTCTTCTTGACCTGCTGCTCACAAACCAGGAAGAATTAGTAGGGGAAGCAAAAGTGGATGGGAATCTGGGAGGCAGTGACCATGAGATGGTCGAGTTCAGGTTCCTGACACAAGGAACAAAGGAGAGCAGCAGAATAGGGACCCTGGACTTCAGAAAAGCAGACTTTGACTCCCTCAGGGAACTGATGGACAGGATCCCCTGGGAGAAGAACATGAGTGGGAAAGGAGTCCAGGAGAACTGGCTGTATTTTAAAGAATCCTTATTGAGGTTACAGGGACAAACCATCCCGATGTGTAGAAAGAATAGTAAATACGACAGGGGACCAGCTTGGCTAAACAGTGAAATCCTTGCTGACCTTAAACACAAAAAAGAAGCTTACAAGAAATGGAAGATTGGACAAATGACCAGGAAGGAGTATAAAAATATTGCTCAGGCATGCAGCAGTGAAATCAGGAAGGCCAAATCACACTTGGAGTTGGAGCTAGCAAGAGATGTTAAGAGTAACAAGAAGGGTTTCTTCAGGTATGTTAGCAACAAGAAGAAAGTCAAGGAAAATGTGGGCCCCTTACTGAATGAGGGAGGCAACCTAGTGACAGAGGATGTGGAAAAAGCTAATGTAATCAATGCTTTTTTTGCCCCTGTCTTCACGAGCAAGGTCAGCTCCCAGACTGCTGCACTGGGCAGCACAGCATGGGGAGGAGATGACCAGCCCTCTGTGGAGAAAGAAGTGGTTCAGGACTATTTAGAAAAGCTGGACGAGCACAAGTCCATGGGGCCAGATGCGCTGAATCCGAGAGTGCTAAAGGAGTTGGCGGATGTGATTGCAGAGCCATTGGCCAGTATCTTTGAAAACTCATGGCGATCGGGGGAGGTCCCGGATGACTGGAAAAAGGCTAATGTAGACCCCATCTTTAAAAAAAGGGAAGAAGGAGGATCCGGGGAACTATAGGACAGTCAGCCTCACCTCAGTCCCTGGAAAAATCATGGAGCAGGTCCTCAAGGAATCAATTCTGAAGCACTTAGAGGAGAGGAAAGTGATCAGGAACAGTCAGCATGGATTCACCAAGGGCAAGTAATGCCTGTCTAACCTAATTGCCTTCTATGACGAGATAACTGGCTATGTGGATGAGGGGAAAGCAGTGGATGTGTTATTCCTTGACTTTAGCAAAGCTTTCGATACTGTCTCCCACAGTATTCTTGCCAGCAAGTTAAAGAAGTATGGGCTGGATGAATGGACTATAAGGTGGATAGAAAGCTGGCTAGATCGTTGGGCTCATCAGGTAGTGGATCAATGGCTCCATGTCTAGCTGGCAGCCGGTATCAAGCGGAGTGCCCCAAGGGTTGGTCCTCGGGCCGGTTTTGTTCAATATCTTCATTAATGATCTGGAGGATGGCGTAGACTGCACCCTCAGCAAGTTTGCAGATGACACTAAACTGGGAGGAGTGGTAGATACACTGGAGGGTAGGGATAGGATACAGAGGGCCCTAGACAAATTAGAGGATTGGGCCAAAAGAAATCTGATGAGGTTCAACAAGGACAAGTGCAGAGCCCTGCACTTAGGATGGAAGAATCCCATGGACCGCTACAGACTAGGGACCGAATGGCTAGGCAGCAGTTCTGCAGAAAAGGACCTAGGGATTACAGTGTATGAGAAGCTGGATATGAGTCAACAGTGTGCCCTTGTTGCCAAGAAGGCCAATGGCATTTTGGGCTTTATAAGTAGGGGCACTGCCAGCAGATCGAGGGACATGATCGTTCCCCTCTATTCGACATCGGTGAGGCCTCATCTGAAGTACTGTGTCCAGTTTTGGGCCTCACACTACAAGGAGGTGGAAAAATTGGAAAGCATTCAGCGGAGGGCAACAAAAATGATTAGGGGACTGGAACACATGACTTATGAGGAGAGGCTGAAAGAACTGGGATTGTTTAGTCTACGGAAGAGAAGAATGAGGGGGGATTTGATAGCTGCTTTCAACCACCTGAAAGGGGGTTCCAGAGAGGATGGCTCTGGACTGTTCTCAGTGGTAGCAGATGACACAACGAGGAGTAATGGTCTCAAGTTGCAGTGGGAGAGCTTTAGGTTGGATATTAGGAAAAACTTTTTCACTAGGAGGGTGGTGAAGCACTGGAATGTGTGACCTAGGGAGATGGTGGAATCTCCTTCCTTTGAGGTTTTTGAGGTCAGGCTTGACAAAGCCCTGTCTGGGATGATTTAGTTGGGGATTGGTCCTGCTTTGAGCAGGGGGTTGGACTAGATGACCTCCTGAGGTCCCTTCCAACCCTGATATTCTATGATTCTATGACAGCACCACCTGATGGCTTTTCCATAATTTATATGGGTTGCAGCGATATGGGCTTCATATCACAGAGCTTTGAAATGATAACCCATTCTTAGGGAGTCCGATGTGACTAGATCTGGAATAGTGCATCGAGTATTCCATGCCATTTGTGGTGAGGAGCTACTAGAGAGATGTAGAGGAAATGGAGGGAGTTTGGAGAAGCGCTGCTAAAAGATCAGGGAGCTGGATGCATTTATGCAGCAGGAAAGAGCTATATATACACACACACACACACACACACACACACACACGTTGGCTAAGTGGAAAGGAAGAAAGGAAGTGAATTAGTGGGATGTTACTGGGAATTTTGGCAATGAACTGAGAAATTAAAAAGCCAGTCTGCTTTATCAGGAAATATTGACTGGCAGTGTGATGAACAGGTCTGAGAAGTAATCCCCCAAGGGAAGGGCTGGAAGCCCCATTGCTTGTGATGTATAATCCTGTGCTGCACAAGATGCTAGAAAATATACCATAGCATTCAATTCTGAGCTGGCAGAGAGAAGGCATGGGGTGACCCACTAAGTCATTGCCAACTCTTACATCTATGGTTCCATCAGGGGACAGGTGCCCACTTCAGAATTCCCCTCCCCCGAGAAGGACTGGAGGCCAAACAAACCTCTGACAGTCTAGAGACTGTCCCTTCAGGGCAGGCATGCTAGCAAGGCAGCAAGGGGGAAGCTTGTACTGCTGTGGAAACCCACCTTTTCCTCGGTCTGAGGACCAATAGAAGGCTTCAGTCTAAGATGATGTGCCCCTTTCACAAGCATTAAACTTCCATTACACTGGCTTTAGTAACAGAGCTCAAGTCTCTTTAAAATGTAAGCTCTTCGAGGCAGGGTCTGTGTTTTCCTCTGTGTTTGTACAGCACTGAAGCATACTTTGGGCATGAAGAGCACCGAGGGATAGAGTACAGCAGCTTGTAATAGGCACAACAGCTTTCTTGCAGGGCTGTCAATATCTTTTTGTGCAGGGGGATTACATTAACCCTTAATAATGTCTCCTGGAACGAGGCTACACATTTCCAGTGACTTATCACTGCCCTTGATCCAGAACAGGCCCACTACTCCTAAGAATGGGAGGTTTGCACACAGACTGAGGGCAGCGTTGAGGCCATTGCGTAATAACAAAGCAGTATGTTTGCAGTATGTTCACAAATTCTGCATGCCCAATTTGAGACACCTGGACCCACATTCTCAATGGTACAGTGCATTTAGGCACCTCCCACTGAAATCACTATTCAATGGGAGTTAAGGACCTAAATATCTTTGAGGATCAGGGGCCTTGTGCTTGATTTTCAGAGGTCCTGAGCATCTGTAGCTCCCCTACCAGAAGGACTCAGCACCTCTGAAAACTGGATACAAGGGATCTCAAGTGGGGTGCACAAAATTCATTGAAAACTCCTGAAAATTTGGCTGGAAGCTCCCTAGTCCTTCCGTGGGATTACTCACATGCACAGAGGTAAGTGTCTGTAAAACCAAGTCCTTTCTTAGTAATGTTATTCCTATATTCATCATCATTAAATAAAAAAAAAATTGCAAGACTCTTTTAATGCAACCAGTGTTCCTGCCACTTCTCTTTGGCTATTTGTGTGTGCAGTTATGTACATGAATTTGACATGTAACTGTGTGTTCTTTAGCACGTGTATTCTGGAAGTCTAATTTAGGAAAGCTAGCCTTTCAAATGCCATCATTAGGTTCCAGGGTCAAAGGGGCATCATCAGCTTGAAATATGGTCAGTTTAAAAATTTGAGTTAGAAGTGAATTCAGGATTACAATTGCCACTGAGTCTGTCTGCCTTTTTTTTTTTTCCGGTCTCACAATCATATTTTTCTATTAAAAATTTGTTCTCAACTGTTGCTTGCTGTGTGGAAGGGTCACAATGGAGGAATCTGATGACCTAACTGGCTGTTCCAGGAGAAACAGTGATGATATTGTTTGCTGAAAATTGTACATGGGAAACAAATTGAAAAAAACCTGTGAAAATATTTTTTCTCTGATATTTTTTCAGCCACAAGAATACCCTTTGGTATCACTTGTAAAGCAGGTAAAAACACATTCAGACAGACTTGTGATATTTAAGTTGATGGTGTCCTTTTAACGCCCTATTGAGAGGAGTGAATCAGTTCACACCTCTCTCAGAAGTGCACTGTTATTTTTAAAAAAATACAAGGTGAATTCAGAAGAATCTCAGGTTGGCATGGTGGCCAGACAAATATATCCAGTGGGATACAATTTAGGAACTTGATACATCCCCATAGTAGCACTTAAAAGGGCCAGAGCTGCAAATGAACTCAGCTCCATTTAGGCAGCACCCATCAATTTCCATTAAGAATGAAGAACTCCTGGAAAATCTGTTCCCATAGGTCTGTGAGAGGTGGTGTTATTTGATTTGGAATCCCATGGGATCCCAAGAATACTGGATCTTAGACTTGGCTAGTGTCAAAATGATTTTCTTTTTTAACTCTCTATTTTCTGCCCTCCACTGTGTTTTTTTTTTAAACTCTCTTGATTTCTTCTTGTTCTGATAATTTATTATTGGTATTGCAGTAATGCTCAGGAGCCGAAGACACGGACCACAAACCCATTGTGCTGTACCAACTCTCCAGAACTGCCAGCCCCGCTCCTGCAGCTTCCTCCACAAAATGCTACTAAAAATTCCTGTGCATGCTCGTTCACCATGTGAAATGTCACGTCTGACTCTCCTGTAGCACTTCAAGAATGCTCACGATAGACATACCAGGAGACTGGCTCTCACGAGCTATTTCTAGTTTGTGGGGCTGGAAATACTAGGAAAATGGCAGCCCTGCTCCTCTATTCCTGTTGATTCTTACTTAGTCCATCTCTCCAGCATTTTTCAGAATGTACAGAACCAGTATTCATTTCTGTGCCCATTTACTGTTTTATACAACAAAGTACAAACTCTGGCTAATTATATTTGGACCTGAATGCCAAAAACTGATTAAAACATGACATTAAACATCTTAATTTCTGGAAACTCGAGGAGGACATGTGCAATGTTGACTGTCTAACATCTCAACAGACCCAGTCCACTTGCAGGAGTGCATATGACTAGCTGGATGCTTCAGATTACCAAATTTAGTTTAAGGCACTCACATCCTCTGCACTCTGTTTAGTGGCTTTGTAAGCCAAACCACAAGATCTCACGGGTTGTTGGAAATAATTTTCTTAATAAGATCATCAAGATTCACCATGTGTCAGTTTCCCCATACACATTCCTTTATTAGTCTCAAAGGCCACTAGCTGTTGGTTACATCCAAAACACAAATATAAATGTATACACCTATACACTATACCCTAGCAACAATACAGTTAGAAGCATTGGCCAAAATACTTACAACAGGATCAGGTCCAGGAGACACCTTCCCGTCATGGCATGACTCCAGAGGGGTAAGGAAAAGCTCTGTCAAAGAACCCCTAGAATACACTACAACAAACAAGTGATGTCATTGCTGGTTATTAGACCTTAGCTAAAACCCGATGAAACAGTTAATGGCTGAACTCTCTTCAAAGTTGTCTTCTTATCTTACCTTGCTGTATTTTTTTCCCCAAGCCATGGACTAAACACTCCTTTCTAAACAAACTTTTATAACTAATTATTTACTGGTATCCAACTAACCATGTTTTCTTCATTTCTATTATATATCTCAAACCTTAAATAAGGTAACACTGGTTTTCAACGGTCACTACAATTTGAACACAAACAATTCCTCTTTTTCATGATCGTACTCTTTTTGGTCACATGCTTTGGGCCTATTGCTCGTGCTAATATCCAAACTCAATTTGAACCCATCGTTCTCTCAGGCCTAATATGGGCCTATATTCCTATACATGTCTGGGAGTGGCTTTCTACTGCCCAGTGTCTGACTGGCTTTGGTGCTCTATGTTTACATGGCTCTCAGGCTGTATCACCTCACAACCCTCCCCGTAAGATAGGGAAGTGCTATCATTCTCATTTTACAGATGGGAAACTGAGGCATAAAAGGTTTTGTGCTTACATCGAGCCATTTTCCTTCTGAAGAAGTTTGAAAGCTCATCTCTCTCCCTGACAGAAGTTGGTCCAGTACATTAATTTCAGTGGAAGTCAGGAGCATAAATACCTTTGTGGATCTGGACCCAATTGAGTTGCCCACGGTCACAAATGAAGTCTAGTTGCAGAGGAAGGATTTGAACTCAGGTTTCCTAAGTCTTAGTCCAGTGACCCAACCATCAGACCATTCTTCCTGCCTACTGTAGTTTTTCCCCTTTCTTTATTTTTCTGTTTGGTTTTTCTTGGCCCCTGATTGGTGTGTTTTTTCCATCACTGGTGACAGTTTCATTTAATGTACTGATTTATTAATGTTGGTGTTGCTAACTATTTCTGAGAAGGGTGGAGTTTTTGTTTCATGGAGAGGGTTTTTCTTTCAACTGCTTAAGATAAAATGGAGAAGGGTCATCAGCCCTCATGCTTCAGAGCATTCACTGTTCACCTACTGGCCTCAGACCATAAATCCCCTCCCCTCATGGAGCAGTGCACAAATAGGACCACTCTGAGTCCTTCCTCTGATGTATCAAGCGTTGAGCACTGTCCGAAACAGATTACCAGACTAGCTGAACCATGACATGACCTGTTCCTGCACCGTCTTACAGAGTTCTGCAAAAAGAGTCACCTTGCTTGACAAAACACCATAGCAACAAGGAAGGTGAGGTAATATCTCTTATCCTGGGCCCTGCATGGCTACAACAACACAGCAAACAAAACACTATTAAGAAATTCAGAATAGTAGAAAATCCTTCAGCACCTGCAATCCATTTTGAGAGAGTTGCAAGCCTTATCTCTTTGCCCAGGCTGTGCAGTAATTGTTGAGAAATTAAACACTGGGCACTTAGCTGACTGGACAGGTATTTCTAATGCTGGGGACTGAAGGGAAGTCTAGTGGGTTTGCTTCTCTTAACTGGAAATGTTAATGACCCAACTTTGACTAGCATCCACATAACCACAAATAAATACATAGCCAACTTCTCAAGAAATACTCAAAGGAAAAGGCCAAAATGGGGAAGACCAAAGAACAAACGCCAAAGAGAAACTGGAAAACTCATTTGATCCCTCGCCCAGGTCAACAAGATCTTCAAAGACCCAACTAATCAAGGGATACTGTGGCCTTTGCACGTGAAAGTCCTTGAAAGGTGTGGGAGGCATAAACACAAGTGGAGGGCACATCTAAGGTGAAGTGCGAGGTGCAGTCCTCCTTACTGAGCGATATCCAGATCATGTCCCCAGTGCCTCGACTTCGCTAGTGGTGAGCATGCCCGACAAAAAAGGGGCATTTGAAAACTAGTCCGTGCAGGACCTATCTTGTACTCTGTTTGCACCGTGCCTGCACAACTGGGGTCTTGATCTTGGTTGAGCAATACTGGAATAACAATAATCATCACCGAATCATAAAAAAGGAGGGCTGGAAGCAAATGCAGCCTGATGGTCTGCAGCTGGACCAAATGAACTTAGACCATCTCTGAAAGGTGTTTGTCCAACCTGTTCTTTAAAATCTCCAAGGCTGGGGATTCCAGTGCTTAGCTACCCTGACAGCTAGAAAGTTTTCCTAATACCTAACCTAAATCTCCCTTGCTGCCGAGTAAGCCCATTGCTTCATGCTCTACCTTCAGTGGACATGCAAAACAACTGATCACCGTCTTCTTTATAACGTCCTTTAACAGACTTGATGTCTTCAGTTGTCTTTTCTCAAGACCAAACACGGTCTCACAAAATGGGTGGGTCTGATGGGACGTCAACTGAAGTGCACGCATTGTCATGCAAATGAGGTACTTAGTCATGGATTTCTTCTCAGGCCTCACAACTGCTGGCATGCACAGTAACTCATTCAGACAGCTCAGGTTCCCTGGCACCCTGTCTTGCTCATCACTTTCCCCCCTGGATTTACACACGCAAGGCCCAGCACCCCTACTGCAGAGGAACCCACCGGACACCCACTTCCAGGTCACGGTGGGAGGTGTTGCCCAGCACAAAGCCGTCAGTTGGGAAATCCGCTGATACATCCGCCTCGCCAGATGACACTTGCAATGCACATGCCCTTTAATGTCCAGTCCTTCAGAGCTACATGGTGCCATGCAGCCCTTATGTTAATCCTATTATTATTATTATTGCAGACTTAATCCCTGAACCAACAAAACTCTTAAACACTTTGTGCACAAGTAACCCCGCTGTGCCAGCTGGTGTCAATCAGCAAAGCGCTTTGATTGGAAGATTGATGCTGATCTATACCAGCTGAGAATCTGGCCCAGTGACTGCAATGGGCCTCCTCACTTGCTTAAGTGCTTTGCTATACAGGGGCTTCAATTTTCAGCATTTGCAGTTTGCTTTCCTGTTTACATTACTTTCCCTTTGGCCTGCTCTTTGGGTTTTAATGCATTTGAAAACACTATGCTGTTTATAGCAAGAAAGCGAAGAGCCACAAGTTGGTGCCACCTACTTAGCAACAACAGTTGACTTGTGGTTTCTGAAAGGTCTTGTAGAGACAGATGGAAGCTATATTAATTCTGTTCTGGTTATGAGTCACTGCAGTTAGGCCACAGATGAATGTGCAAATCATTTTTATTTGAGATGTTTTATTCTACTGATACTGTGCTTTGGAAAATTGCAACCCCTTTTATGAGAATGCTTTTAACAGCTTATATAAGGCCGAGTTCTGAAAGGTGGAGCATTCCCTTACGCTACACTGAGTACCCGCTAGCTCCCATTTTAGTTATTGGGAGTTGGGGATGCAGCCTGGAAACCCCATTAGAGATGAGAGCCAGAACTGGTTCAGATCTTGCCTGGAATTTACACACGCTATAACCTTCGAAAGATACATGCCAGACTGAGGCATTTCTGGAGTTGTTCTTATTTACCTTTGATAAAGTGATGACAGGCAGTCATTTCATAGACGCTACTCGAGATGGATGAAGCAGTTCAGTAATAATGGAGCCAGCCCAATCACTCCACAGGTCCTGAACTGAACTCAAGCATTTATTCAGGTGCAAAAAAAGTTCAAAAAAGGTTCAGATCCTCCTACCGTCCTCATTTCTCCTTTACTGCCTTTACTCCTCTGTGGATCGGCAACAGTTCCTGGGTTCTTATTCCCTGCCAAAGGGACTCTATGTCCTCTCCTTTGCCAGCAGGCACCCAAGTGGCCCCCTGGCACCTCCTTTGAAGAACAGAAGATTCAGTAGCTCAGCCAGCCTTGGTTCTGTGCCCTGAGTCGTACTGAAATCAAAGCTTGGGCCCATAGCAGTGGGTGCACAGCACCCGAGGACGTGAAATATGAAAGCAGCAGCAGCCACTGCTCACTGTAGGTGCTAGGTCACACCACAAACTCTCCCGAGGCAGAGGGGTAACTGTGCAGAAGAACACTTCACTGGAGAATCCAGGGCTGGGCAATACCATGGCAAGGCCTGCTCAAAGGTTGGAAGGAGAGAGCCAGGATGCTACTACAGTACAGCTCTGAGGTCTTACAGCAGGGTTACCGGCCCCTCCAGAAGTTCACATATGGGTATACATTTCTGGATGCGGAATGGGAACTTCCATTTAACACATAAGCTCTTGCTAGACTTATCATGAATTCTGATATACTGTGTTAACACTGTTTTGCTTGAGGGAGGAATGTGATATTATCACACAATGTCATGAGAAATCTTACATGATCTCACAGTAATTCCAAAGATGCCTACTTACTGTGCATTGCCGGCACAATGCTTTTTAATGGTTGTGGCAAATGCATGATAAACCAACCCATACAGCTTAGTTTTATTGATCTGTTTACATGACTTTGTTTTACTCACAGGTACACTTTTGAGAAGTAACTCACCTTTCTGTATACTCTGAAGCACATTTCCTTGTTTAATAAACTTGTTAGAAAGCTATTTAATTCTATCCCAGTAAGTTTAATAATTATTGTAAATTACACTGAATATCAACAGTGTGATTAGATGTTTATAGCTTGTGTGTGACTAGTCTGTGTATGGACTATAAGAGTCAGTTAATCATCAGTTTCAATTTTATTCACTCCGATTATATTACTAAGTATAATGGTTAGAATTTGTATAAAATCTTTTGCTGGAGCTATTAAGTAGCATTTTTAAGAGAGATGAATCAAAACAGAAAATCTTGAATTTGAACCCCTTAAAATTTAGGGTGCGGAGGTTGGATTTGAATACTAGACCCACTTTCGCACTTGGTTCCAGGTCACATCCAAAGGGTATGTGTGGTGGGTGTAGGTTTATTTTGTGGTTTGGATGCCATCCAAACCTCATGAGAACCTACTCAAGGGAGCAGAAAATCTCACAAGATCATCTGATCATCAGCTGGCAATATTTCAGTGTTGCTAAATCCATATCCTAGCCTTCCTTCTGCCTCAAACTTGAATCCAGTCCCAGCCTAAACCAAATACAGAGCTGAACACTGCAATGTTGGCTAATCTCTGCTTTTCAGTTTAGCAGTGGAAATTCCCACAAGGCCATGCACTGCCACCACCATGCCTACGGGCAAAAAATGAATGACTGGGATGCCTTTTGGAGCCAGCCAAAGCTACTCTTTTATTTGACAAAAGTATGTTAAATAGTGAGCATTAGGGTTACGTTTCAATTAATATGGCCAATTTCACAAAGCTGAAAATGGGGTAGGAATAAATGGTCAGTTTTCACAAAGAAGAGAGGCAAATAGCAAGGTTCTCTAAGACTCTGCATTGGGACTTGTGCTGTTCAAAATGTTCATTAATGATCTGAAAGAGGAAGTGAACAGGGAAGTGGCAAAGTTTGCAGATGATACAAAATAATTCAAAATAGTTAAGTCCAAAGCTGACTGCAAAGAGTTTCAGGGGGATCTTACAAACTGGGTGATGGGGCAACAAAATGGCAGATGAAATTCAGCATTGATAAATGCAAAGTAATGCACACTGGAAAAAATAATCTCAACTAAAACTATATAGTTACATAGATACATAGATATTAAGGTCAGAAGGGACCATTATGATCATCTAGTCTGACCTCCTGCACAACGCAGGCCACAGAATCTCACCCACCCACTCCTGCAATAAACCTCTCACCTATGTCTGAGCTTACTGAAGTCCTCAAATTGTGTTTTAAAGACTTCAAGGAGCAGAGAATCCTCCAGCAAGTGACCCGTGCCCCATGCTACAGAGGAAGGCGAAAAACCTCCAGGGCCTCTTCCAATCTGCCCTGGAGGAAAATTCTTTCCTGACCGCAAACATGGCGATCAGCTGAACCCTGAGCATATGGGCAAGATTCACAAGCCAGATACCCAGGAAAGAATTCTCTGTAGTAACTCAGATCCCACCCCACCTAACATCCCATCACAGGCCATTGGGCCTATTTACCATGAATATTTAGAGATCAATTAATTGCCAAAATCATGTTATCCCATCATACCATCTCCTCCATAAACTTATCAAGTTTAATCTTAAAGCCAAATAGGTCATTTGCCCCCACTCCTTCCCTTGGAAGGCTATACCAAAACTTCACTCCTCTGATGGTTAGAAACCTTCATCTAATTTCAAGTCTAAACTTCCTGATGACCAGTTTATATCCATTTGTTCTTGTGTCCACATTGGTACTAAGCTTAAATAATTCCTCTCCCTCTCCAGTATTTATTCCTCTGATATATTTATAGAGATGGGTTTCAGAGTAGCAGCCGTGTTAGTCTGTATTCGCAAAAAGAAAAGGAGTACTTGTGGCACCTTAGAGACTAACCAATTTATTTGAGCATAAGCTTTCGTGAGCTACAGCTCACTTCATCGGATGCATTCAGTGGAAAATAGTGATGGATTCTAAATTAGCTATTATCTCTGGATAGTTCTCTGAAAACTTCAGCTTAGCACACAGCAGTGGTCAAAAAGGCTAAGAAACTGTTAAGAACTATTAGTAAAGGAATAGAAAATAAGACAAAATATCATAATGCTACTATATAAATCCATAATGTGCTGACACCTTGAAATTGCATCTTGTTTTGATCATCCCATCTCAAAAAAGATTGGAATTGGAAAGGTTCAGACACGGGCAACAAAGATGAACCAGGATATGAAACAGCTTCCACGTGAGGAGAGACTAAAAAAATTAGGGCTGGTCCAGTTTAGAAAAGAGATGATTAAGGGGGGATGTGAGGGAGAGCTATAAAAATCATGAATGGTGTGGAACGGAACAGAGAAATATTATCTACCCTTTCCACAATACAAAACATCAGGAGTGACCCAGTTAAATTTATAGTCAGCAGGTTTAATACAAACACAAGGAAGTATTTTTCACACAACACACCATTAAACTGTGGAACTCATTGCCCTCCGATGTTGTGATGGCCAAAAGTATAACTTGGTCTGAAAAAGAACTAGATAAGTTCATGGAGGATAGATCCATCAATGGCTGCTGTTCTGTACACTCCCCCTGATGCTCTGGTACTGGACACAGTCAGAGACAGGATACTGGGCTAGAAGGATCACAGGTCTGACCCATTATTGCAGTTCTCATGTTCTTAAAGGTCATAGGATAGTTGTTGGAGTGTTGGATCCCACATTAATTTTGAGACTGAGCCTTGAGAAATTCTGATTCAGTAAAGATGTGTTCCAAGAACATTCGTATTATTATCTCTATTAATTCAACAGAGAGTTTTATTGGTGGGTCACATCAGACACTTCCAGTGATTGGGCATGCTGTCTCCACAGCAATCGCAGCCTCTGTCAGCCTGGGGAGAAGAGAGACGGGGACACAAAGTAGGTTCACCTGCATGACAGTGGTGTGAGGCTACTCCAAGGGCCTTCCCACTCAGTGTACTTTAATGCCTCCCCCACTCCTTTAGAATTCCGCACCTTCTCCGTCCCTTGTGCACCATCACTGCTCTGCGCTAAGTCTTCTAAAGTGCTGCTCGTTTCTTCGTCTTGCATACAAAAGAAGCAGGTAAAAATGGAAAGAGCTATCCCTGCTTACATTGTGAAACAACATGGCTGCCACTGAATGGTCTGCATATTTCAGGGTGTAGAAGCAGGTATCTTCTTGGACCTGCCTGAATCTTGCAGAAAGCACCAGATTGATGGCTATTTATTATTTGTATTACGGTAGCATCAAGGATCAGGGTCCCACCACACCAGGCCCCAAAGAAACCACTTCAAGTTGGAGTCTTGAGTTGCTTTCCTGTGACATCTTGCAGCTGCTGCTATGTGTATGTGACATCCGTGGGTGGGTGGGCGTGCACCTGAGTTCAGGTGAAATGAAGACGCAAGCTGAAGCTTTGCTGAAAATCTGAACAGAACCCATCTCTGTCCTTGGTAAGTGCTTGGAAATTCTGGTTATGGCAAGAACTGGAAGTAGCAATATTTGGAGTACCAGGAATTTAACAGTGCCCCCTTACTACCACCTAGGGCACTGGTGCAAGCACTGACACAGGGGGCAAAGTCCCACATCAGACTTCTGCTGCATGGAATTTCAATGCATTTTCTGAAAGCCTGCTACCTAAAAATTCAGCATAACATGGCCACCTGGACCAAATGTTAAATTCCACCCACCCGCCTTGACATACACCGAGAGCAGTCCCTGCTGAGTTCACCGCCCAGATACTGTTTCAGAATGGAAATCAGAATTTAATTATATTTTGGGGTGGGTGGGAGGGATTTGACAGGAGATTTCGTTGTGAGAATCATCAGGTCTCACTTGGGTTAGAAATCAGGATATTAATGTTACTTATTTTAATTTTCTCTCGGAGTCAGATTCCCACTGTTTGAGTTTGAGCTCAGTTTGTTCTGTTCATTATGATGGAATCTGCATGAATTTGACATTAAACTGATTATCTCGGAAAACAGTAGCAATCATTCCCCCTTTTCCTGTGTACACTTGAGATTATATCTTTGTGGCTGACATAAAAAATACAGAGCAGGAATAATAAGGCAGAGAGAAACAAAACATTTATTTCAAATGTTATGGATGGGGTTCTTAAGAAACAGGGGCAAATTCTGCCCTCGTTTACATGGGTACAAACCATACTTCAGTAGTTTTACATGGGGTGACTGGGGATTGAATGTGGCTCTGTGGTTTCTAATTAGGAAGAGAGTCTTTCCTTTCCAATCACAATCACCAACAACTTGGCATCATGCGGCCTCTGGACTTCACAATGATCATAGTTTAATATGTGGCAATTCTGGCCCTAACTCTTGACCTGTCCTCCATGTACATGACCACACATACACATCTGTGCACAGTCTCCCACACTCGCATGCATCCTTGCTTGTCCATATTTAAACATTCCCTACTTCACACCAGCACTCTGCCCCTAACAATCGCCGCTTCTGTCCCCTCACACAGCACCCCTACACATTTCGGCCCCAATCCTGCAACTGAATCGGTTTGGATAGATGCCCATGCCTGGCACTTTTATAAAAATGGCACTTTGGGGGTTTGTTGCCTAAAGTTCAGACTTTGCCTAGGTTGTGAGAGGTCCTGGGTTCAATACCTGCCCAAGTCCTCTCGGAGAATGTGAAAGTGAGGATCCCTTTATGTCCTCCTAAAAATGTGCTGTAGTTCAACTGGAAGTTAGGATGCAGGCACCAGGGAGTGAAATTTTCTGGCCGGTGTTATGCAGGAGGTCAGACGAGATTATCATAATGGTCCCTTCTGGCCTTAAAGTCTATGAAGTCCCAAAGGTCTCGGACTGTCATAAGGGCACATACCTGCATGGATCCAGGGGCAGGATTGGGGCCTGACATGGATTTGCAAGTCAGCTCACATATATAGGGAGTCAGACAAGAAGAGACTTTCTATGGTAATGAAATAATAACCTTTCTGCAGGATTCTTATGCAAACCATAGAATTCTAGAGTTGGGATATAGTTCTCTATTCAACTTGACAGGCTTTAAAGTTCATTTCTTTAGACCCCTGTTTTAATTCTGTAGAACTCTATTGGTATCATCTCTATCCCATTATTTTCCAAAAAGATAAAATATATTAAGACATGATTAACATTTGCAATCAGTGAATTGATAGTGAATTGACACCTCTTATGGACACACGCAGCACCTTCGACACACTTCGTGTTAAAAAATAGCATCTGATGACAACAACAAACTGTACTGCACAAGCCCTTTTCTCGGTGACTAAGAAAGAAGGAACATTAATATGTATAACCCATCAACAGCAGACAACCCCCATTTACATTTTTTTCCACTTGCATTTTCCTCCAAAACTATATTAAAAAAACCCCATCCCTAAAATATGGTTGGAAACCTGAATGCAAATAAGGTGCTGTACGATTTATTACAGAATTTCTTCTACTCTGACAGTTTGGTACCCTGAGAGAGACAATAATGGCTCTGACAAGATATGAGTGAAAAATGGATTGGAGTCACATCACTGCTTTGCTACATGACTGGTTATTGAGGGAGGCTGTCTGAACTGCACCAGCATTCTCGTGGAGAGCTCTCTCAAAGGCTGCATGGGACACCAGAAAAATTGAAAGGGCAGGGATGTTCAGATTAGTCATTGCTAAGTGGGAATAAACAGGGAAAGGCAACATGGCTCTCTCTGTGCCACATCACTAATCTGTAAGGGAGGAAGAGGAGAGAAATCTCTTCTGCACTGTGATTGCAGCACAAGGAAGGTTCAAATTTCTCTAAGCAAGTCCCCTGTTACTCTACACTGATTGTTCCGGAACTACTCAAAAGTTTTCTGCAGAACCATCAGACCCACAAATGAGGTCTCTGTCATGCTGGCAATTTGCAAAGCATAAATCAATAACTGCTACTTTCAAACAATCTAACTCAAAGCTGAGATGGAGATTGGAAGGTCTTTGCAGCAGGCCCCTAGCACATTGGGGTGCTGAGCCGTCACTGTGGCCCCTAGGTCTTACTGCAATACAAATAATAATTAATAGCAACATTAGCTTCCCTATTCCTGTACCATGTGACATGCTATTACACGAGAGCAGCTACTAAAAGGGTTCCTGCTCTACAATCCCCATGCATGAGACAACCACACTGCAGAGCTCTTCCCCTCGCAATGCTTCCATACCTCCCACAGTTCAGCCTTCCAGAAGAAGAGGGGCTCCCAGATGTCAGTACTTCCCTCTGCATCCCATGACTGAAGGTCAGTTGCAGTTTATGAATAATACACACTTCAAATACAGCTGTGTCAGCGGGCTAAAAGGGGACACATACACAAGAGGGGGCTGACTTGGGAGACTGTTCAGTCAAAGGGATGGCAGTGGGAAGGGGACACAAGCAGGTGGTTACACTTTGATTTCACAGTCCATATAACACACCCGCTATTGCAGTGCACGCTGTGACACTCTACCTTGCACTTGTACGCCTTTGGCACAATTATCACCAAAAAAGATGCTCAACATGTTAGCCCTGTGTAACCCACACACCTCTTGGGTGTGGTGTTCTGTCCCATCTAGTGGCACGGAGACCACTTAGAGATTAATGAGTCTGCTCTACAGCCTTAGTTAAGGGCCTTGTGGCTTTTAGCTCATGCAGTAGAGGCTCATGCACTAAGCTGCAGAGGTCCCAAGTTTGATCCTGTCCGCCGATGACCAGGGTCTGTCAGTGTTACACCTGTAAATCAAGAACTTTAGAACCTCTTGCCCCATGAACGTCATACAGATAAAGAGAGACTCGTTTCTCAACCCATGCTCTTACTAAGGACATTTTTTTCAGTTTCACTCTCATCGTTGTCATCTCTCAGATCTGGGACAGTGCAGCCCGCTATATGCAAAGGCATCTACACCACGATAGCACTGATTGCAAGGCAGAGGAGGAGTACAACACAATTCACTCCACAGCACCTTTCACAGAGAATGCTCCAGGGCAGATTAAAGCTCACTCCTGGATGATAGAGGTAAAGCACTGTGTGCAAGTTACTCTGTGTCACGCAGGAGAGATGTTACAGAGCAGGAATGCACAAGGAAGAGATGACAAGACTAAAGAAGAGGCATCATTATGGGGAGTTTGAAAGGCTCCAGAACTAAGATCTCATGCTTTTACTGCACAGAGCATTGGTGTTACAGGCAAGACAGGTTTGAAACTGCGATCTGGAAACAGTCACGTCACTAAGAGGTTTGATTGCTGGACGGAGAATCTCAGAGTGGAGAGAGAAGAATGGGGAACAGAAAGAGAAGAAGTCAGACTTGTGGTAGAAAAAGGGGAGAGAAAGATGTGGAGACTGAATACTAGAAAGACGCTGTCAACTTGGATCCTGAAAAAAGCAGAGGGTCCATAGGGATTTCTGATTATGACAGTTATGTGCTCTTGCTTTTGGGAATGGAGGAGAACACAACAGATCAGATTCTCCACTCACTTCCTCCTGAGTTACAATGATACAATGCCACAGTAACCCACACTGGCGTAAAGCAGGCATAAGTGAAAGGAGAACCAGGCCTGGTGTATTTTGGACTAATCTATAACTAAGTTGCCACCAAGAAATGACCAGTATGATTCTTAGTGTCAACGCAATTTTGGAGGGGAAAGTCAGCACATTTTCAGTTAGCAAATGTGTTTCAGAGAGAGGCCAGAGAGGAAGTTTGGGCCAAGCCTTAAGTTCTTGACAGGATAAATAGAGTAGAATAACAGAGGAGGTGAAGGGGTGACGTTATAGTTGACAGGGCTCTTTCACCAGTGAGTGGAATATCAGTTTGGATATACAGAGCTGAAAGAAGTAATGACAGAGCAAGTATTTCATGGCAGAAAACGAAGACATGGTTATATCTGCAGAGGGGGATGCATTAGCGCAGATGGGATGCCTCAGGCTGATCCCAAACCAGAGACCCCCAGGAAGACAGAAGAGAGAAAAGAAGGGGACTAACAAGACTGGCAGGTGGACAACTCAGATGGTGGACTGTTGTCCACTGCAAATCGCAATAAAGGGACAAGCATGGAGACAGAATTGAAACTGAGTGAGCAAGGTGCCTGGTTTGAGAAGGATGTGATGCGATGATTGGCAGCAGAACTGAGATTAAAGAGAGCACGTGAACTACAATTAGGCTTGGCAGAATTCAATTGATAAGTGTTAATAATTCCAATGGATAATACCAATGTTTATTTTAAAGCACTTTTTTCTGATTTTATCTATTTAAATTTTCACAGGTGTGCAAAATTATGGGGTTTAAGCATTTTTAATTATGCATCTAATTGAATTTTTACTATTGCAGGAAATTATGGGGGTTGAGCAACAGAGGGGTCAGACAATAATTATTTAATGATAGTAGGCCCCGAGATTCAAAAAGTTAAAACTTTATAACCATTAATACACAAGTTGTCAACTTCACATGTCAAAATATACAATGTAAATATCCTTAAATCAAACTCTATTAAGTTCTCAAGCAGCCTTTACTTACTTTGCCTATTGGTAAATTTCGATTATTACTGATCAAAATAATTTTCATCAGTTTGTGTGTGTATGGTGAAATCATTTATTGACATTTACAGATAAAAATCCAATCCTTCCAAGCCTAACGATAATCAAACGAGAGAGGTGATCCTCTGACAACAGAAGCAGCACTATGACGAGGGCCAATCCCAGACTGCAGATTGGCAAGGGGATGTTTTGGCTGAGACAGATGAACACCTAAGAATAGGATGACCATATTTCCCTATGCTGAATACAGGACAGCTGATAAAATTACTCGGATTCAAGCGAGTTCAATGGCAAATAAGCAGAACTATGCAGTACAAACGTTAAAATTGACATCAAGTTGACGGGGCCCCCTTTAAAAAGAAATGCTATGTAGTTGGATTCTTTTTATTTACCTCCTTACCTTTCAGGCTTTAGGGTTCACACAGGGAGGGGTGACACACACACCTCTGCCCCCCCCACACATGGGGGAGGTGACACACACACATGTACACCTCTCTCACATGGGGGGGTGACCGACCAACCGATCCGACCCTCCCTGCACTCTCTGCCCTCCATGCCTGGCTGGGCCCCCAGGATGGACCCACCTCTCCTGGTACCTGGCCAGCAGCAGCCTTTTGGCACTGTGCGAGAGGAAAGGGACAGGAGCTGCTTCCAGCTGCAGGGCTGGAGGTGGGGAGGGATGACCTGGCCCGTGTCTTTGCAGAGCTCATCTCTTCTTTTCTCTCCTCCCCTCTCCGTGGCTACAAGCAGCTGGTCCCTTCCTGCTCGCACAGTGTTGAAATGCAGCTAACACCTCCAGGCTGCTGCTGGACACCGACATAACCCAGCCGCCTCCTGTCCCCTGCCTACAGCGCGGGCAGGAAGGGGTTAAGCCCTAGGGATGCATTGTGCACCAGGGCCCAGGAAACCTGACTGCAGGGGCTGCAGTGAACCCGGCCAGAGAGGTGGCTCAGCAGGGAAGGGGGCTTAGGGGATTGAGCAGCCCCATGCTCCCTGGGGGCAGGACCCAGGGCTGAGGGGGTGAAGAGGTTGCTAAACCCCTGCCCTAGGGACTGCTGTGGAGCCTTCAGGTTTGGGGCATGAATAGACTGGAAATCGCTTCCCCCCCACCACTCCAGAGCTTAGCTGAGGGGTGGAGAGGCTTCCCCGTGCTAATGCTGTGCAGGGCTTTGGCACATGCAGGACTTGGCTCCTGGGCAGCGCCCTGGGCTGGAGGGTCTTGGGCTTTCCCGGGGCGCCAGCCCAGCCAGAGGCAGGGGGGAAAGGAAGGAGCCTGCTGGCCAGGCTGTTGGTGAGCTGAGCGCTCTGACCAGGGGTTGGTTCTCCACACAGCACTGGGAGAGGGATGTGCCCTGCCGGCGGGGATATGGAGCAGCAGCGGGGCTAGGGTGGGTGAAGGGGCAAAGCAGGGTTGGTTTAGTGGGGGATTGGTCCTGCTTTGAGCAGGGGGTTGGACTAGATGACCTTCTGAAGTCCCTTCCAATCCTGATCTTCTACGATTCTATGACAGTGACGGGGAGCCCGTAAAGGGCTGATAGGTGGCCAACAGAGGCAACATGTAACTGGCCACTGCCTGGCGCCAGCCTGCGTTCACCAGTCACCGCAGCTTGCAGTGTGCGGCCAGCGCTGGCCAGAAATGGGACGGGGGGCAGGGCCCTGCTGGACAAGAGCTAGCACGCAGCAGGAGCTGTGCTGACGGACCAGCAGGGGGAGCTGCAGCTTTGCCTTGCACACCCACCCCCATCATTGGCCACTGGACCCCCCCTACTCACTGCTGATGACAGGGCAGCTGGTGAACAGGGATCTGGCCAGCAGCAGGAGCCGCCGGTACTGATGGTGGGGACGGACAGAAAATATGGGACAGTTTGCCCGTTTTTAAGAAAAAATCAGGATACCTGCAGGAGGGCTTAAAAACAGGATGTCTGGTCACCCTACATAAAAAGATGCTTAAAAGGGGAACCGTGGAGGCAAGATAGTAGCCTGTGGGGGAGAGAGATTCTGGTGTGGGGAGAGTCTTTTCTTTCTTTTTTTTCTTTTTTTTTTTTTAAAAGAAAAGTGGTGAATGTGGCAGCTGCTTGGGGGCTATGGGGAAGGACACCAATGAACAGAATGTGGTTAATTAGAAAGGAAACACAATGTATACAAATAGAGTTAAACAACATTGCTAAGACTTGGTCAAAAAGTGTGAGAGGGGACATCCCTTCCAAATCCACAGGAACGAAGTTTCAGTCAATGAGTACCTTTTATAAACGGGCCGCCTAATAATGAACTTACAGACGGGCTCAAGGAGTTGTGTTAATTTCAGACACGGTGTTCTTGCCTAGCGCCCTTTGTAACAAGAGGTCACGTGCTTCTTCAAAGGTGTTAACTCCCAAGGTGGTTTTATAGTCCCCATTTGTACAGATACTTTTGTCAGTAGAAAAGAAAATGTGGAATATGATATCCACCTCCACGGGTAGGTGCTAACCAAAGACAGCGCAATCAGGACGTAATAATACGGCAGGGGTGGGAATCTCTCAACGTTGTCCTGCCAGACTTGGGAGGAAGCTGCAGAAGGTGACCACTTTGGAGCCATATCCCGATGTTCTCAGTTTAAGAAGCCATTTTCATCCTGGAACAAAACTGACTGAGCTGACAGAGGAAAGATGCCCTTCCTCCCCTCATGAATGCAAGACATTCTGCTTGCAAAAGCATTGCTTGCACTCTACTTGGATGTGAGGGCAAGTCAACCGCTGCATTATCTGAAGGGATTCACAGCTCATGCACTGGAGAGAGAACAGCTGAGACTGGGTGGTGGATGGGGCAGGTTGGTTCTGGCTGCAAACTCCCTCATGCTGCAAAGCAAAACCCCCCTAATTAGCCCCACAAAAGCCATACTTCCCCTCTCCGCTCTGTGTTAGGGATAGAAAGAGGTGTAAATGGCAATCAGCTTGGACAAAACAAATTTAAAGGAAGTTTCTGTGATGGGGGTGCCCTTTATAAGACTGCATCTACCCTTTGCTTCAATTACTTAACTGCAAACAATTATATTAACAAGTCAAAACAATTGATGACAAGGGGGTGTAATGGGACAGCAACAAACACTCATGTTTACTAACCTGCTCTCTCCTTCAGAAGGTTGTGGGGAATGTATCTGAAGAGTAAGGGAACTCAGTCCAACCTTCTTGATCTCCCAGAGCACTGTAGTGACCCATCACTAATTAGAGATTCAAAATCTTCACGCCCTCCCCACCTGGTCTTACTTAGGCAAAACTCAAAGTGAAGTCAATGGGAATTTTGCCTGAATAAGGACCAAATAAGAACCAAAGCTCCGATTCTCCTCTCACGTCATCTTTACACGGAAGCAACTCTATGGATTTTATTGGGATTACTTCTGACTTACATTGGTGTAAATGAGCGGTGAATCAGACCCTAAGGGCCGAATCTTGTCCTCTGTTTACACCAGTATTTATCTGGTTGATTTTTGTCTGTAAAACAAGGAGCAGAATTTGGCACCAAGTACAACCCTCAGGATTCGGAGTACAGCTCTTAGGATTCGGCCCACAGTTAGTTACTCAAGGCAAACCATCAAAATAATTTAACTAGAGGCGAAACAGGGCAGCTTGTGAGGCTTAGCAGACCCAAAAATTCCATACGATGATTTTTCCTGGAAAAAGCTCAACGGGAAACCTTTTTAAAAGGAGCCAAGATTTCACACTGCAATAGGTGCTGTATTTTGTTTAGCATTACTCCATTGCTACACGCTGCCGATAATGTTTCCCTCCCAGAGCTCTGACCAGCTCACGTAAGTCAGGTACTCGTTCTAGATATTAAGATCACTCTCAATTATTTTGTTCCAAGTGCACAAGTTGGTCTGAAGTGTGTGTTCTGCAGTATCTTGTTACTTCCACAAATACTAATGAAATTGCTTTATATCTGGGACAGTGTGGCTTAACAGACTACACAGCCACACAACTGCCCATTTTTACTTCTAGCAATGAGGACTGATGGCTCACCAGCTGATGGCTCTAGCTGCCGACAGTAGGGCAAAAGTTTTTTTTTTAATTTCCTAACTTATTCAGAAATTATATTCTTGAAAATGCAGGTGTAAAAATATGGAAAAACACCCCAACCAACCAAACAACCCCTCCCCAACAATAAAAAACCCTTCCCAGTTAATGAACACTGGAATACACTGCACTCCAACTGCATTTCATTCTGTGATGTAACGTTCTTATCACAGGGAATAAGGTCGGAAACAATTTGAAGTTTGGGGAGAAGGAAGGGGGAATACATTTCAGACTACTTAAAAATAATCATAAAAGTTATAGATAAGAAAAACAGTTTATAATTACCTCTGTTGAGTGAAGCTGAACTGTTTATATCTCCGGTAATAAAGGAAGACTCGGACTGCTTTCGAACTGTGTCATTCCACATTCTACGGATCCGGCTCTGAAGAGGGATTGAACCACACCAGTAATGAATTTTTAGCAGCTGCAGATACATTTCTTTCTGCCTCACTAAAGCTGGCTTACTGGCATGTCTAGAGGATGATGTGTCTTCCTATCCAGTTGTAAGTAAGCAGTTTCTGATTGGCTATCACCCGCATATTGCATACCAGACACTCGCTGCCTGGCTTCAGAACATGAATTTCTATCTCAAATAAGAAGTGCATCACAGGATACCATATAGCTTCTAAATATTAATAAACAAGCAGAACAGACCATGCACAAAATAACCTCCATGCAAGATATTGTTCCAGGAGTGTAGCGTTGAATCACTGAAACTAACTCACAGAAAATAGCACGAATGCTTCTAAAATTCCCTTGTGGTATATTGATTTGTATCTGTTTTTTCAAGTATACTGGAATAGTTGTTTCATGTCTAGGCCTCTCTTTGGATGTGCTCAAGTTTTCTACAGGTTTGTTATCCACTGTGGGGAATGTGAGAAATAAACAGAACCACGAAACAAGAGAACGGTGAAGATTTTGACATTTATGGTAGAGCATTTACTGAAGAGGTCTTGCTGTGTTATCCTGGATTTAGCAATCTTCTCTGTTTTGTCTTTCAGATGGGTCATGGGCATTTACCTGTGTCACTCTCACCACACCACCTCCTCCCCAAGTCTGTGCTTTGGAAAATCTACTGACAGATTTCCAACAAGCTAGCAGCTGCAAGCGGGGGCAGTTTTTCAGAACAACTCATCTCCGAGTAGCGCCTGTGATTCCTTGAAAATCTGGTCATTTCTTTTAGGTGCCTGAAGCTGGGAGCTGATCCCCTTTGGAAAACCCAGTCACTTATTTAGATGCCTAAATGGGAGGCGTTGGGTGCTGAGCTCTTTTGAAAATCTGGCTCCTGCTTGCTGGTTGGTTTTCTCCCCATTATTTGGAGGAAGGGTCCAAAGAGACATATTCCCCAGCTGCATTGCTGAATGTCACGATGAGAGGTGGCCAAGTGAACTTGCTGCAATGCTGTACAACTGGGACTGTCGTGGGCCTGCATACATGATCCGCCTTTGCTATGGGGAAACCCACTCTGGGGTTGTGGCTTCTGTCATCCCTCCTTGTCTCCTGATACAGGGAGAATGATTCAAGATGCACTAGCTGCAAGCTACGGTATAAAAATGCTATTACACTAATAATAAGGGGCCTGAATCACGCCTGCCCAGCTTCAGCATGAGGCTGGTGTTATTCCACTGGTTTCAGAGAAGTTATACCAGCATCACATTGGGGTATATGGCAGTGGGAGAATGAGGTCCGAGGTACATATGGCTTGCACTGGAGTGTCGCCATGGGCAGCCTCATCTATCCTAGCTTGTGTGTCAAAGAGTCGGTGCTCCTCAGTGCATGGGAGCTAAGCCCCGGGAGAATTCCCAGAGCAGTAAGCATTATGCTTTTCCACGTAGCCAAACATGGAAGGTGTTCTTCACTTTGACGAGTTTGGACAGACCCAGCAGAGCAGGCTCAGAGAACAGCCACACACAAGGAGTTTGGGACGTGATAACCCCCGCCTGACGAGACAGGTTAGGCAGGGAAATGTGTGCAGTGTTGGCGTATATGTGTGGCTATGCTTCATGCCTGCAAACTGCTGTGCTGAGCTACTTATCCCCAGATGCTGGCAGCGAATGGAAAGCAGATAGTTTTATTACCTGCCTCAATTTTTAACAGAGTCCTACCCCATCAAAAGTATTCCTCCGGTACAGAGAATGTAAGGCCAGCTCTCCTTTTCCCCAATGCAGAATGTCATTGGGGCTAATGGGGAGTACCGAACCTCAGCATGGCAGAGCTTTGGAAGTGCAGCCAAAATGAAGATAACTTAAGTGAGGCTAGCGTCACCTGTGCGACACTGCGAGTCAATAATTCTGCCACGTGGGGGAAAATATCCATGTACCTCCAAGGACACTGAGAAACCCAGGGAGGCGCGCAAGGGAGACACCTGCTCAGCCCTCCCCGGTGTCATGGGTAAGACGGCATGAGGGAGAAGCAGCATTGTTCTGCACTATGGAAATGTGAACCGTGGGACTTCCAAGGCATTTTAAAGGAGTTAGGCAGGTGTCCACCACCCTTAGGGTTCTTGAAAATCCTAGCTGAAACCTCGACAATAACCCATTTTGGTCACACTTTATATTAAGTTTCCAGCTATAAATGGTTTATAAAGCATTAATAGACGTCATAAGCAGGTCACAGACACGAGCAATGTGTGTTATAGTTGTAAACGTTTCAGCAGAAGGTGCAACAGATGGTTTGAGGAGAGCGGGTTGGGAATTTTCCAGCTAAATATTTTTTCATTGGAAAATGCCAATTTGTGGGGAAAACAGAAACTGTTCGCGGAACAGTGTTGGTTTTTATGAAACACGTGACTCAAAACATTCTTGGTTAACAGAGTTCTGAGATTGTTGAACAGGAAAGTTTCAGTGTTTTGAATAAAACAGACTTCTTGTTTCGAAATGTTTGTATGTGTACACTAAGAAAAGGTTAAAAAAACCCTGAAATGGAAACAAAACATTTTGGAATGATCAAAATGAAATTATTTGATTGAACTGAACTGATTTTTTTAATAAATTGATTTTTGCTTTTTGAAAATTTGTGAGATTTAGATCAGAAAAAAAATCAAATTCTCATGGGAAAACTGTTTCCCACTCCTATTTATGACTCACAGTGTAAATATCCATTGGACTCTATGACAATTGATTTACTCATCTATTAATCATCTATTTAATCATCTATTAATCACTTATTAATCCTTTATAAACATTTTTATGAATGGAACTTTAATGTAAAGTGTGACCTTTTTAAATATTTAATTATTAATGATGGAGAAGCTTGTTGAATGTCTTTGGCGTAATTGTGCCTGATCATTAATTATGATGTTTTGGAGTATCTTTACAGGGAAAAATATTTTATGTGGTTTATCTTTGCCTGTAGCTTGTATTTTGCTATTAAATAATAGAATGCTTCCAAGCAAACCCATGTCATTTCTCTGTAAAAGACTCCAAGACAATGAAACATAGTATCTATCTTTAAAAAGGGCAAGAAAAAGAACCCAGGGAATTATAGACCAGTCAGCCTAACTTCGATACCTGGAAAGACACTGGAACAAATTATTAAACAATCAATGTGTGAGAACCTAGAGGCTAATAAGGAATAGTCAGCATGGATTTGTCAAAAAAAAATCATGCCAAACCACCCTAATTTCCTCCTTTGACAGGAGTTACTGGTCTAGTGAATGGGGGGAAGCAGTAGACATGATACATCTTGATTTTACTAAGGCTTTTGATACAGTCCCATATGATATTTGCATAAGTAAAGTAGGGAAATGTAGTCTAGATGAAATTAATATAAGGTGGGTGCACAACTGGTTGAAAGACCGTACTCAAAGAGAGTTATCAATGGTTTGCTGTCAAACTGAGAGACTGTATCAAGCAGGGGTCTTGACTTGCACAATGGAGTGTTGAGTATGCTTATAAAATTTGTGGATGACACCAAGCTGGGAGAAGTTGCTAGCACTTTGGAGAACAGGATTAGAATTCAAAACAACCTTGACAAACTGGAGAATTAATCTGAAATCAACAAGATGAAATTCAATAAAGATAAGTGGTAAATACTATGCTTAAGAAGGAAAAATCAAATGCACAGCTGAAAAATGGGATAAATTGGCTAGATGGTACTAATGCTGGAAAAGCTCTGAGAATTATAGTGCTTCACAAATTGAATATGAGTCAACAATGTGATGCAGTTGTGAAAAAGGCAAATATCATTCTGGGGTGTATTAACAGGAGTGTTGGGACACGCTAGATTGGGGTAGTCAATAGGCAGACCACTGGCCAAATCTGGACCACCAGACACTTTTGACCAAGAGGTGCAAGGCTCCATGTTCCATTACCATATGTGCTGTGTGTGTGTAGATGTCAGAATGCAACTCTTGCATGACACCTTGGAAAAGTTAAAATAGATAACAATTTGCTTCTAAGACAACATAAATCATAAATTATGTTTTCCTGACAGGTTATAAACTGTTATTTCCTGCATGTTTCTTTCATAATTTAATAGGTGAATTAGCAAATATAATTAGATCCTTCAGTAAAGTAGAATAAGTGTGTGTTTGGTTTCTCTTGATTAAGGAGTCAGCTACTTCATTTTATATGAACTGCTCTTCATAAATCAGCATCCTTACACAAGTTAGGGAGTAAAATGCCAAACTCTCAAACAAAATAAAAATTGATTTTTTTGGTTGACCAGAGCGTAATAAAGTTTAGAAAATAAATAATATTATTTGAATCTCAGTTGATTCTTTCCAGAGATCCATAAACTATGGAAACTGAGTAAACCAACAAACAGATTAAAACAACTACTGCCAGAAAATGATAGGCCTCAGCACCCAGCCTATGCAAGATTTTTAGCTGCTGTTGGTTTTTTTTAATCAGCAAAAATATTTTGTTAGGATAGCACAGTAACCTTGTCATATAAAACACACATTTCTTAGCCTTCGGGAAAAACACCTTTGTTTTCATCTCAATTCATTTAAGGACTGATTAAGGGATGCTAATGGTAATTACAACTTAAGGTCAACAAAGTATGCTCAATTCAGGGCTGTCACATCTGAAAGCATGGGGTCAAATTCTGTTTTGCATGACACTGGCGTAACTCTGAAGCAGCTCCTTTGACTTCTAATGGAACTGCTACAGTTTACACTCCTATAACAAAGAGCAGAGTGTGCCCCATGATGTTCAGAAGTGAAAGAATGATAACAAACAGGAAGTCTTTGAGCTACCCATTTATCAAATCAGTTTTATCAGCAGCTTATTCCCCCATCAGTTTTACAAGCCTCCTCGACTGATGGATTGTTGCTGCACAAAGTGATGTACCTGTTCGAGAGGAAGTCTCATTTCCAGAAATGAATCCTTTGCCTACAGATCACCCGATGCAAAGAACTATATTAGCAGGGAGGTAAGAAGCATTCCATGCCAGTGAACACACATGGTTTACCTGTGAGCCTGTGGAATACCGTCCTGGAGTCCGTGACCCAGATGTTTTTCCTGAGCCGATGGAGCTCTCTGTACTTTTCCCACTACAGCAATGTGTGCGCAGGCATTTTCCATATTCTTTACGTACCTAGCCAATTAAACAGTAATTTCCATTAGTGGGCAACTCCCTCTCCAGCCTGAGACTTAAGATTTTCAACAGTTTTTTTTCCTCCTCTGTGATTCATTAAAATTATAGCTGTTTCTGTGCATTTAGAAGAATTCCATTACAACTTTCAACAGTGTTCTCCTAACACATTAGCTCTACATTTATGATGTCATAAGGGACTGCGTTTATGTAGGAAAGCGGTTCACTGATATCCGTAGAATTTAGCTACCTCTGAGGCACATCAAAGCACTATGAGAAAAACTAAAGACATTCTATTTATGCCCGAAAATTAATATCTTCATAGATTTGATATGAACTGGCATATTGGCTCATCATGGTGCTACAAGTTATTGCTTCTGGCAGGGGACAAGGAAGAAAATTACAAAAAAAGTTAACATGTAAGAGGAATTGATTTCATATATATATTCAAACTCCAGAAAACTGTGAAACTGACAGTCTTTGAAATGAAGTCTTCTGTGTGCAGAACTGGTGGAAACGGTGCAAATGTCCCCCTAAAGCCCTATCATATAACAGACAAGACTGAGAAGGAGTTAATGGGGTAATTTCTCTAGCACAAAAAGTGAGCCAGATCCTCAGCTGGCAGAAATTGATGTTCTCCTGACTTCAATGGAACTACATTGATATACCCCAACTGAGGCTCAAGGCACTGCAAAAGTTTGGAGTATATGTATAATTTAACCTGCACATACTTGGAGACCAGGGAGAAGCCAGAGTGAAAATGGGTCATCTGCTGAGCTGGGTGATCTCAGACTGTGCCACAAATGTGAAAAAAAGGCCACTTTACTTCTCCACGTGAAATGTAAATGCAGTAGGAAACCAGCAGAGGTTAGTCTGCAAGCACATTGTGCTTACTGCTCTCTGATTAAATCTCTCTCCAGTCTTTCTATGGGCATTTCAGAAACCTATCTGTGAAACGATTATTTAAATAGCAGATTACAGGGTTTTTTTTTTTATTAGGCCTTTCCATAAACGCTTGAGACAAACACAATACCATGAGTGCCCAATGTGCTCTCGAGTGCCTAATCAGTCCTTTGCTGAGAGAAAATAATTCAATTCCTTTAATTAGCCACCAACTGCTTCCCACTGCAGCTATGTGCTGATTTCCCAGTCCATGACAGACAGAAAATGGTTTTTTTCCTTCTCCCAACCCCTTGGTTCAGGGAAAGAGATTCCCAAGATCCAGGGACTGGACTGGATTCTCCTCTCTCCTACCTTGGCGTAAATCAGGAGTAACCCCACTGAAATGAACGACAGCACACTGTCGTCAAACTGGCATGAGAGAGGAGAGATTCTGGCCAAAGCGTGTAAAATAGGCATCCAGAGCTGGAATGGCCACAATGCTATAATGCCATTAAGCGGTGCTCTGCTAGAAAACAAACATTTGCAAGAGGGCTGAGAGTTAGAGCAACGGGGTGTACAGGAAACACAGACTAGAAAGAAATCCAACTTCTTCATAAAAGGAAACACTGACTAGAATCATTAAAGAGTCAGAGAGCGCAGTAAACCCAAAAGACTGAGAGCTGAAACCGGTTTAATGGAGAAATAAAGCCCCCATCTCCACAGAAATATACGAACACCGAAAGAGCACAACCCACACCTCAGCAGCATCTGCTGAAATTAGCACTTAAGGGGCCAGATTCTGATATGGGACTTCTGCTGAATACAGTACAGGCAGATCCACTGAAGTCAATGGCACTATGCATGGAATGAGTGCTACTGGACTGGGGTAAGGGCATCAGAATCTCCAAAGTAAGCAATGGGATGCCCAGGCTCACAAAAGAATCCCTCTTTAGGACAGCACATAAAGCTGTCAATGGCTACATCTACACTACCAAGCCTGGGCTCAGACTCAGGTTTGGGGGTTGGATCCAAGCCCAAGTCCTGCTGAGACTCGGGTCGAAGCCCCGTCGTTTTGCAGTGTGGACGCAGCTCAAGCCGCAGACTTGAGTCAGAAGGTCTGTCTACTGCAGTATGGCTGCGTTAGCACTGCTCTGAGACCTGGGCAGGGGTGCTGGAACAATTTTTTAGCAACGGCGCTGATGATGGTAGCCATGGAAACCATGTATTTGGTGTTTGTTGTTCCTACTTCAAGCCAGGGGGTGTGGCAGAACCCACAGCACCCTTAATTCCAGCACTGTTGAACCTGGGTCCAGCAACTGTAACTGCGATTTATAATGCATGTGGATACCGAGGCGTGGGCTTGGAAACGCCAAGTCCACAAGCCTGGGTCCCACAGATCCGGGTTTACAAGGCAGTGTAGACACACCCCATGGGACCTGAGCACGTGTTTAAGTGCTTTCCCTCTTTCCCAATCTGTGGTATATATAGACTAGTAAAGGCTCAGACAATTGTTAGAAATATAGAGCAGCGGTAACACACAACAAGATTTGCACTTCTATCAGATGCCCTCTCATAGTCAGTGCTGGAAAGGCAGGCAGGCCTTTGACCTCAGGAGGCACTGAAGGTGTATAGGTACTCGGGGTAGAACTGCATTCTTTTGTCACCGTTATACAGCTTAGAGGGTACTACAAACAACACTGAAACAGATGCACAGATCCAATGCCAATGCTTTTCAACAGGACAGCAGAGAATTGTTACAAGGGCATGGTCGTGCCATCCCCGTTTGCTCTTTTTGACTGAGATTAGCAGGATTCCTTTCTATTTTATGGATTATGTATATAGATGGTAGAATTTACAAAGCCTAATATGCGACAGGCTGATTCCCCTTACTCAGGCTGAGTAGTGCCTGATGCCCCACGACAAAGCGACTGCCTGTGGAGTAAGGTGCTACTCAATGTGAATAAGGGAATTGCAATCTCGCCCTTAATGATTCATTTATTAAAAGGTCAAATGAACATTTCCCCACACATGCTGTAATAAAGAAGAATTGGCTCTCCTTAAGGCTCAGAAGCTCTGTAATTTTCTCCACATTTCAGTGAAAATGCCGTTGGTTCATTTCAGCCCATTTACAAGCAGAGTTTTCTTTTCTCCTCTAAACCCCAGTGGATTTGGTGGAGAATGTTGGTGTTTTTTGTTTTGTTTTTTAAACCTGGGTTGTAGCAATATGGTTGCTTAAAAGTGACTAAGTAACTACATTGCTCTTACTGAGTATACACCAGCAAAGCATTTAGGCATGCGCTTAACTTTAAGCATATAAATAATCCTCATGATTTCCATGGAGCTACTCATATACTTGAAATAAGGTATGTGCTGATGTGTTTTGCTGAATTGGGTCATTATCATTAAAACGGTAACAACACATCATGCGCCCGATGCCAGTACAGCCGAAGCATCAGTAAATGCTTGGCGTATGAATATACATACATATATAGGTCTGCTTAGTTTCTTACCTTCATGAAATGCTTGAAACCAATCTACACTGTGCAGTCCATGATGCTGCATTATGCTACCTGAGATGCTAAATAGCAGCTCTAAACTTTTAGGTCAAGATTTTCATAAACAGTAGCCTAAAGTTAGGTGGCAATCTCCAGAACATTTATGGCTCCTCAGCCAACTGCAGATACTGTAGATGCCTTAAGATGTTTCTGACAGTATGTGCTCTGTTCAGCTGACCTGTCTCCTTAAGGTAGTCAGCATCTTCCTACGTTTTTATTATTATGCATGAAAGTTAAAAAGTTTTAGAATCATTATCACAAATCTGGATTTTAACTAAAGCATTCAAGTCTGTTATGATGATCGCTCTTGAGATGAAATGACATGGAACAAAAATCTGACTCCAAGTTTCTTTCTCCAGTTTTAAAGCACGATGATTTAGCGCAGCTGGTTCTCAAACTGCTTCCAAACAGCTTGATGGCCAAGGCTTTACTTGTCAACCTACCAGTTGCAATGCAGTGCACTGAGGCTCATCAAGGGCTTGTTCCTGTTCCCATTCAAGTCAATGGGAGGATACCCATTCACTCAAATGGTGCAAGGTCAAGCCCCTACATCCTGGCATACTAAAGTCAATGGGAGTCTTTCAAGTGACTTGAATGGGCTTTGGATGTGGCCCGTAGGTGGAGAACAGGATCAAACTTCAGCAAGACCCCAATCCTACATGGTTATTGTCCAGCCACACAGGTCACGAGGCAGGATCGGAGCCTACATTTACAAGTGCTTACATTCTTTTCTATTTTAAGCTGAAAAGAGAAATTGGCCTTATTATTCCAGAAGTACATTTAACATTGGTAGAAGAAATTAATTTTTTTAAAGAGCTTTCATACTCCTGAATTTCCATGTTGTACAAAATGGATCTTAAAAAACTCTCCATGACTTTTGGAACAGTTATTATATATATTGCACAATGCCATAGGACCTGTGTGCCTCAAATTTTTGAAAATCTACCCCTTAAAAAAAATAAGTGAAGCAGTTCCTATTAAAACAAACACCTAATATGTGCATCTATATAGACAGGCAATTCTCAGGTGCTTTCTTGTATTAAATTAAGCCAAGATACACAGCCCCCTTCTTCTCTCATTTATACCCACGCAAATCAGAAGGAAATTCATTGATGTTACTGATGTCTCCATTGATGCCAATGAAGTTGTCTCAGTGAAACACTGGAGTAAGTGAATGGAGAATCAGGCCTCTGAAATGCAAACAACTCTCACGGGTATTACATTCTCCCTCCAAACTACATGCTAGCATTTTATATTGCATTCGATAATGTGATCTCCAACATCCTGATTGTTGATATGCCAGAGCCATGCATCTCATTTAGCATCTCATTCTCATGCATCTCTCCAATTTCCAATCTAAATACAGTCCTTATTATGTAAACAGAAACAAGTCTGTTCAAGAAAAATACAAGGCACACTGGTAACATTATAGTGTGGTTTTTAGGTAACAAAATACCCTGCATCACTACTATGAAACGCGGAATAATCTGTCTTACCTTTTTCTGGAGGACACAATGGAAAATGAATATAAACATTCCCTGCAGGGAATTGAAAATGGTGAAGAGATATGCCATGATGACTGTGCTTTCATTAATATACATAAGTCCAAAGGCCCAGGTCAGTCCTAAGAGGCAGAGTAGGGCTATTGCACCTATAACCCATGACCTGTGGAGAGAAAGAAAACAAATACAGAAAGGAATTGGTCTTTGATACATAGAGGAATTAGCACATCTACTAGCAGTGATTATATTCCACTATCATTTTAGCAGAAGACAAATAATCAGATAGAGTTACAAAGAGGTGTTGGGTTTTTTGTTTATTTTTGACTAAAGCGCTTCTCAAATTCCATGCACTTTACTAATCTTTGAGCTTGAGGAGAGATACAAAAAATGAAAATGTTATGAGGACAGAAATTTCTCTTAACCAAAGCAGATTTGTACCATAAACATTTTTAATGCAGCAGCAGTGAATATGCAAATGATATGTAGATGCCGTTTTTGCAAATGGCTGAGAAAAAAAAAACACTTTTAAGGAGCTGTTTTGTTAGCCTCCACTGGTTTCACTGGTGAAGTTGGATTAGCTTCTTTAAATGCCCCCTATTTAACAGTCACTAAGGCACCTTTATTCCTGTTTTTTCCCCTTGTTTCTGATTTGTTGGTAAACTTTACTGCTGCCAGTTAAAATAAGGTAAAACTACTACACATGGCTGGGCAGATGAGGGGAAGCTCTCTGTGCTTCTACTTCAGAGTTTCGTTCTGAAGTGTAATGGTGGTGGGAGGAACATTCTCAATGTGTGGCTGCTTCCCCTCAAAAATGCATTTCACTTGGGTTGCTAGGATGGGCTGCAGGGGTAAGAAGTGACTCTAGACATCGGTTCACAGCCTTTTCCTTTTTGAGAAACCAAGACTGCTTAGAATCATAGAAGATTAGGGTTGGAAGAGACCCCAGGAGGTCATCTACTCCAATCCCCTGCTCAAAGCAGGACCAACACCAGCTAAATCAACCTAGCCAAGGCTTTGTCAAGCCGGGTGTTAAAAAGCTCTAAGGATGGAGATTCCACAACCTCCCGAGGTAACCCATTCCAGTGCTTCACCACGCTCCTAGTGAACTAGTGTTTCCTAATATCCAACCTAGACCCCCGCCCCACTGCAACTTGAGTCCTCTGCTTCTTGTTCTGTCATCTGCCACCACTGAGAACAGCTGAGCTGCATCCTCTTTGGAACCCCCCTTCAGGTAGTTGAAGGCTGCTATCAAATCCCCCCTCACTCTTCTCTTCTGCAGACTAAATAACCCCAGTTCCCTCAGCCTCTCCTCATAAGTCACGTGCCCTAGCCCCCTAATCGTTTTTGTTGCCCTTCGTTGGACTCTTTCCAATTTGTCCACATCCCTTCGGTAGCGGGGGGACCAAAACTGGACACAATACTCCAGATGTGTCCTCACCAGTGCCGAATAGAGGGTAATAATCACTTCCCTCGATCTGCAGGCAATGTTCCTACTAATACAGCCCAATATGCAGTTGGCCTTCTTGGCAACAAGGGCACGCTGCTGACTCATATCCAGCTTTTCATCCACTGTAATCCCCAGGTCCTTTTCTGCAGAACTGCTGCTTAGCCAGTTGGTCTCCAGCCTGTAGTGGTGTGTTGGATTCTTCCTTCCTAAGTGTAGGACTCTGCACTTGTCCTTGTTAAGGAAAGCGCTCTGAGCTTTGGACAAACAGGTCAGCTGGTGTGTTTTACTTTTGTTAACTCAGTGTAAGGAGAGCTGGAACCGCCAACCAGGAAAGGGCAAAGCTATCTCAAGTCACACTTTAAATACTAAGTCACATGGAGGGGTTGATACCCTCCTCCATAGGGGTACCCAAAAGCCAAAGCGTGAAGAGCAGGACAGGGAGCAGAAGGGAACCCAGTCCTGACTTAGGCTCTGCTCTAGCACCCACTGAAATGAATGGGAGTCATCACACAGACTTCAGGGAACGCTGGATTGGACCTTAATCAGAGTGCTACTCTGCTGGCACCACATGAACTTCCACCCAGTGGCCAAAGTGGGGCGTGCAGGGCAAGCAGCCGCAGTTGAGGATCACTCTTAAGCCCTAGGTCCAGGTTTCCCTCTCGTTTATGCTGGTGTAAATCAGAAGTAACTCCACCAAAGTGAATGGAATTACAGTATGTAAACCCGGTTTAGGTATGAGGAGACTGAGGCCTAGAAGCCTGCCCAGACATGCTCATTCTCCACTCGCATCTCTCCTCTTTTTAACTCTTCTTCTTTGAGAGAGGCTTTGGATTGACTTCCCCTAAGCATGGAGGCCTACATCATAACGCTTCACCACATCTGTGCCTCTGTTTACTTCAGACCTGGAGTGCAACAGCTTTGAGCTATCTGCTGGGAACAGCAGAAGGACTTGAAGGATCAAGGTCCTGATAGGGAGGAGTGAGCTCGATTTCTGCTTAATTTTCAACCTGCTCAGACACTGCAGGCTTGAAAAAAACTTGGCTTGAGATAGAATAGAGTTGGGTTTGCATTCTGCTAAGGGAAGGGGAGGAATGGGGGGAGGGGGAGAGAGAGAGAGAGAGAGAGTGTGTGTGTGTGTGTGTGAGAGAGAAGAGCTGGTGAAAAATCCTGTGAGAAACCCAAAACATTTGCAGCCGGGGATGCCAATCTTGTAGTCATGCTGCTAGGACAACATGTCAGCCTTCACTTTAAATCCCTGTGCTTTTATAAGGGCTTGTCCTAAACAGAAACACACTCTTGTTGTGTTAATGTTTCTCACTGTTCTTCTTTAAATATTAGAAAGAAAATACAGTATTAGATCTTCCATGCGATTATGTATTATTTATCCATGCGACCAGAAGAGCTCCCCTGAGGGAACTACTTATTTAGACAGTTTTTTTAAAAAAATCCCTATTATCTATCTAGCAAACCAGAACCAACTCCTTTGAAGCATTTCCAGTCAATTCTGTGAATAAATATTTAGCACTATGCAAATTAAAAATGCAGTCTCAAAATCCTTCTGAAAAGCAGTCACTTGATAAAGTTTAATAGCTTGGCTGTTTTAAATATTTTTCCTGCCAAGATTCCACCAGCAAGGAGACCACATTATGATCTTAATTGCAAAATCAAGTCATTTTTACAAAAAAACTAATAATGTGGCAACAAAGATTTTTCCCTTGTGTACTTGTATATTTTGGTCGTTTAAAAATGACCCAAATGGTAATTGAAAATTGCCCTATCTCCAGTTTCAGCCAGTTCTTGAGTCTAAGGGGAGCGCCTCAGATGACAGAGATGCATAGGAAAGAGTGAACCGTTTACATGGTAGTAACAGAAATATGCTACCTTAGCAGCTGAAAGGAATCTTTGGGTTAGAGGAGCCACACAGCAAACAGTGTGTAATATACAAAGTTCTGATGTAGAAAACAGACCTGGAGGTAAAAAGGGGGTGGAAACTGCATAAAATTGTTCCCTCCCCTGCCCTTGAAAAAAGAACTGAAAAATGAAAGAGAATATGACAATGGTACTGGAAAAAATGAACACAAAGGACTCTTCACCAGAAGAACAAACTGAAAGTCTATTGCAAAGTTGTTATGCTTCCGTTATTCTACTTTTTCTTTTTTTTTTCTTGTTTGGTTGCAGGACAAGAAATGTTGATATAAAGTGCATAATTTGTAAGTTTCTTGCTTCCTTTTGTTTTGAGCTCTTTGTACAGACTTGTGTTTCTGTTACAAGTTTTTCACAGTCTTTTTTTACAATTCAATTCTAAAGAAATGGAAAAACAAAACATAAAATGTTGGCATGATTGAAACCCTGAAATTGACAATTTGTGACAACTGTGCATTCTCATCTTTAAGGAGACATTTTTTCCAAGCCTTGCACAGAGATTTAGCCCCCATTAGCTTCAATAGGAGTTATATTGATTAATACCCATGCATCACTTTGAAAATTTACCCCTAAATTGCATTAGGAATCCCAAGCCAAAGCCCTCCTTACCAACACAACACACTTGATGCACAGAGAGACAGAGCGTAATGAAACAAGAAAGCTGCTATTGGTATAACAAGTCTGTACTACACAAGATTGGTTTAACATTTGCAGTGAATTCGGGTGATGTCCAATCAAGAATTGTGAAGCAGATAAAGTGACAATTGTTTGGCAATGCATATGCAGCATGTTTACTCTGCATAGAAGCTGTATGCCTGGCCATTTTCCTGCAGTTTGCTCTTCTGCCTCAAACGTGAATGACAGAAGCTTTAATGATTTTTCAATATTGATCTGCCAGCTGGTTCATGAGACCACACTGATAAATGGGATTTATCAGCCATTCAGGTCATTCTTACTTGATGAAGGGTCTGTTATCCTCATAGCTAAAGAATGCATAGACAAAGACAAGAACACCAACATTAGAATATAATGCCAGAAAGAATATTTTGTAAGAAATAACCAAAGCTTATTCCCAGCCTACCAGAAGCAATGCCACAGCCTCCTCCTCAGGTGTATCCCCCAGATACTGACCAGACTGGTTTACTTATCAGAGGATCTAAATTACAACAGCAATCATGGCATCACTTATGAAAGTAGCCATCATTCCCTGAGTTCTGTAGCTCCCCAGCTGCAGTCTTCTTCTGTTGCTTATAAAATTTCAATTGACTTAGAAATCTATTTTTTAAAAAATCATTGCTGTCTATGGAGAACATTAATAGAGGAAATCTAATGTAGTCATCCTGGAAAGCTTTGATATGTTTAGATGGCAAGCTTCACTGTACCTCAGGCATTCTTTGTCCAGTGTATTAGGATGTACTATAGAAGACTTATCTTTTCATTATTAGTTTTTTTCATAATTGTAACTCCCAGGTTCCCTATTTATGAGTCAGACTGCGACATTACCCTCTTTTAAAGATAATGGCATTAGAATCGTCTAAAACCCTCTCCACTGATTGCAAGGAGATAGGAAAATGTTTACCTATTTACTTCCATTTTATGGAGAGCAGGGAGGGGGAACAATGTTGTTCACCAAACAAGATGGAGAAGCAACCTCACTTTAGCCAATTACAAATAATTTAAAACTGCCTGTTCAAAATAAGGTTCTGGAACACACGATTATTTGCAGCCATTTTTCTAGTGGAAGCACTTCAACCTCTTAGGACTAATTCTGCGCTTAGTTGCCCCGGTCCGTATCAGTGTGGCTTCATTGATGCCAACTGAGCAAGGCAGGTCCCAGGATTTCCCTCTTCTCCCCTTGGTGCCTTCCACTTTTGACACCATGACCTCTTGCAGCAGCTGGCACTGGTACAAGAGAGGGACCCGGGTTCAGTGTGTTCATCTCATGCCCAGTGACAGCTCTGCAAGTGTGCGTGTGTGTGTGTGTGTGCCTGTCCTGTTGAGACTTCCCTCCGTTGATGTTGGTATCAGAAATCTGTCATGTCTGAAGGGACCAATTCATAGAATCATAGAAGATTTGGGTTGGAAGAGACCTCAGGAGGTCATTTAGTCCAATCCCCTGCTCAAAGCAGGACCAACACCAACTAAATCATCCCAGCCAAGGTTTTGATATTACCGATTCCATATTACCGGAGCTCAAAAAGAAATATCACCATATTTCTTATCCTCCCTTATCCTTCCCATAATGGTCATGGTATGCAGCCTTTCAGGGTCAATTTTTGCTCTCATTTATACCCATAACTCCCTCTGGGCACCAATGGGGGTCAGAATTCGGACCTTAGTGTGGGAATTTAGCCCTGCATTTCATGCAAACTGCTCCGTTCTGATTCTCCTGCACACAATACGTGGCTGAGTTAGTGTAATGTATGCAGAGACAGGGCTTAGTACCATGCCATGGCTGGCTAATGGCAGCTTTGTCCCTGTACTGGGCAGGTGAGCTGTGTGTGCCAGTGTGGGCATCGGGGGTCGCAGGGTGGGGGTGCAGGGAGGACACATAAAGCTAGCTGAGCTGGCCAGGCGCACAATACACAGCCACTCCAAAGGGGACCATGCGCCCTTCCATCACTGGCAGTCTCCACTCCCCCGTTCTTCTCCCTGTGTCCATTGGGAGTAATTCCAGGAAAGTCACTGGAATACCTGGATGTGAGATCAGGACTAGGCCCCGAGCGAGGTGGGAAAGTTGCCCCCAGTCCCAGTCCAGCAACTCCACCCAACTCATTAGCCAGGCTGCCTGCGCCCCCACTCACAGCTCCACTAACTCCACCGCTCCCCACCCCACGCCAGAGTCGACTCCCGCCTCCGCACCATCACCAACACCACTGGGCTGGCGGATGCACCCCCCCACACACAGCTTGAGTGAATGCTCAAGCTGGAGGAGGAGGAGGAGGGGGTACGCCAGCCCAATGGTGATGGTGCTTTGTCATCTCCCCATTGCTTTTCTCCAGCATCCGACCAGCACGTCCCATCTTGTGCACCCTGGGCTGGCCTCCCTCCACTACAGCCATGCTCTCACCCACGAGAGGATGTCCAGTTTCTCTACACGTGGCCTCTTTGCTGCGTGGCAGCATGCAGGCCCAGGCTGGGGGCAGAAGAAGCCACTGTCGTGGTTACATGCAGATCTCTGCTGTGTTCGGATACTTGGGGATAGCTTTTCATCCAGGGGCAAAGCCAATCTAACTGCTTCCCAGGGGGATGACACCTGACTTCATAATATGGACTTTTTTCTAGCAGGGAAGCCTTGGAGGCTGGGAAGGGAGAGCTCTGGGTAAAGGATGAGGGAGGTTTCTGACAGCTGGGAGCTAGGACTCCTGGCTGGAGCGAGTCCCACCCTGAATCATCCTCCCAGGCCAGGAAACACCTGTATCACTCCCCGGCCTATACTCTTGGTGTGGCTCCTCTCCTCACTACTGGGGGAGATGGGTCAAGTCAGGAGCAGAAGCAAAGGGTGAAGAAGGGAAGCAGTGAGCACCAATGCGAGGGTCTCACCACTGAGGTAGGGTGGTGTCTGGGAACTGGCCAGAGAGGAGGAATCAGCCTGAGGGTTGTTGGGTTGGGGCCCATGAGGGAGGCTATTGGTGGGTTGTTTCACTGGGGAAAGGAGTGGGAGTTGGGAATGGGGTAGGATTCCCGTTCGGAGGGCAGAGTAAAGGGAGCTTATCACTGCTACCAACAGTCTACAGAGCGAGCCCCTGGTCTGAGGGCCTGTTGGTTTCTGTCTCCCTCCATGAGCAGGGGCTCTGACTGTAACTTAGGGGAGGGGCTGAATTGGGGTTCCAGGCACTGCACCATCTCTGCCTCAGAGGGGCTGCGAGAGCAGCAGGGCAGCCAGCCAGCCAGCCAGCCCCCTCACAGACCCCTGCTATTGCCTGTTGATGCTACAGCTGGGGACTTTGATACCCGGGCAGAGGACAGGCAGCCTCCCAGCACTGCCCAGCTGACAGCAACCCCTAGTGCAGACCACAGTGAGTCCTAGCAGAGGGCAGGGGGAGGGGAAAGCAGCAGGGAGCACACTTCAGCCAGTTACCCAGGAGGAGGAGCCACAAAAAGTATCACTGCAGAGGCAGTCAAGACATGAAGGGCAAAAGGGACAGGACCAGTACTTCTGTGTGGTCTTCTTCAGCAGCTGAGCTCGCTGGGGAAAGGAGAATGTCACTTAATGCAGCTTTTCCTGGCTGCTCCCCTGTCCCCATGGCCACACTGATGGGGCCATGCAGATATTTTGCAGAAGGTGGAGCAGTGACTAGGTAGAGCAAGACACAACCTTTTCCCTCCACACGTCCCCAGCATGGTGCTGTGCGCAGGTCTGCTCCCCGCCTCAATAAGCCATGGGAAGTGAAGGAGAAGAGTGTGCAGGCTTCGGCCTCATAACCAGTTTTCTGTATTTTGTAAGTCAGTGTGAAGTTGGGTTTTCCCCCACGGCCTCCTCCCTCCAGAGTCTTTTCTCTTAACAGTGAAAGGCTCCGGCAGCGGGGAGCTGCGCCTCCTCCCCGGCCAGACCCTTTCGCTGACATGTGTAGCTACACAACGCAGTATGGATGCAGCAGGCTTTTCGTTGCACCATGTAGCTATACATACCCTACACACCGCTGCCCGTGGTGTATGGTGTAGACACAGCCTTACTGTCTTAGTTTTAGCTGTCACAGCCTTTTCTAAGTTTTTGAGTGAGTAGCAATGGCCTTTCTCCAAGGTATCTGGAGGGTCTGTTTTATCTTTGTGTAAACAAAATGTGTAATCGTTGGATTTGCCTTTTAGCTTAAAGTTTTCAAAAGCACATAAGGGTAAAATTTTCAAAACACTGAAGTGACTTACAAGCCTAAGACCTATTTTCCAAAGTGACTGAGGCACTTAGGAGCCTAAGTCCTATGGACCAGCTATTCAAAGGTATTTAGGTGCCTAAAGATGCCAATAGGCCCCTAGTGGATTTTCAAAGCATCCGAGAAGGTAAGTGCCTAACTCCAATTGATTTCATACTTCTGGCTCATGTCATGTAGGTTGCTAAATACACATTTTTATTCTTCATTTTGATTTAAAAACAAAAGTAGCTTTATGAAGATTAGCTCACATGTAAATATCTGAACACCAGAGCAGACCCTGCTTCCTGGTAAAGTTCAGGGGTGTTGTATGTTGTTATGATTGCTAGTGTAGCATTATGGCCTGTGTTGAACACAAGAAATTACAGGAAAGGGACTACAGCCTTGGAATGATATATTACCAAATCCTGACTGAGGGAGAATGTAGCTGATAGCCATAACATTTTGGCATGATACTTAGATACGATACAAGGAAGTAAAAATCGACCCCAAGTCTTGGTGAAATGAACATAAGATATCCCCAAAACTGTAACACATGTATAAGGAATCAGTAGAGAGTCCATATTTAAAATACTGTGAACCCCCATCTGTTTCTTCCTAACCCCTGGCAACTAGTGATTAGCTTATGCCCCGAGACATGAGGATCTAAATCACCACATTTCTTTGCATCCTATCTGACACCATGGTGGATGGCCTTATTATCCATATAAACAACCAGTCCATTTTTGAATCCAACAAAAATTCAAAGCTGTAGCTTGGGGCAATGGGTTTTATAGGTTAACTATGTGTTGTGTAAATCTCTTAAAATCCGATTTAAATTACATGTCTTTCAATTTCATTGGGTCCCCTTGTTCTTACATTGCGAGAAAGAAGTGTCCACTTTACCTCCAGTATTCCCTGCAATGTTTGCAGGACCAAACAGTGTCTAAAGTTAGGCTCCTACATCCCCATTTAGGCAGCTAACTAAATGGCCTGGTCTTCAAAGCAGAGAGCATCCGGCAGCTCTCCAGATACAGAAGGGATGGCGAGGGATTAAACAGGCATCTGTTTTTTAAAATCTTGGCCTACACTTCTGTGACCCTAATCCCTCAATGCCAACTGGCAAGGGCGTTACAAGAATATCCTGATTCCGATCTGTACATTCTGGTTCACCAAAGAATGTTTTATGTGAGGTCTTAAATGAAAGCCAGAATCACATTGGTCATTGATACCACTGTGAAATATAGGCACAGATACTATGCAAGCAGTTATGTATGTCTACTAAAAACGTGTTCCCAAAGTCTGTATTACGGCACAGTTGACAGACAGGTTTTCTGCCAAACAAAAGATGTTAAGCCAACAAAGTGGAAGCCTCATTTACACACAAAGTCAATGGAGAGGGGAGAGTGAAGTCAACAGGGAGGCAACACACTGGAGAATAAGCTACAGGAGGTTATCCTGACTCTGGGTACAACCACTGAACTTTGGGGGATATAAGGAGAAAGCCAGGAAGACACCCCTTTATCCTTCCCTTAAGAAGTAATCAGGCAGAGCAGTTACGTTCATGAAAACAGGATCACAACCAGACTTGGTTGAAAATGCTACAGAAGACATCTAAGGTGAGATAAATGTCTCTAGACCGAAGGTTAGCTTGTTAAGTTTAGTCTCCAGAAATCATGTTATGATTTTGTTTTATATGTAACCTTTTGTTTCTGTTATCCTTTCTCAACATTTCGTGCCTCTTAAACCTTTGCGAATACATTTATTGTTGTTTTCACTGTAAACATATCTCAGAGCTGTGAGATTAAGCTAGGTGCTGATCCTGAGTTGAACCGTACAAGCTGGTGTGTACACTCTTCCCTTGGGGACAGTAGACCTGGTATCTCTCTGAGTGTTCAGCAGAGAAGGGGTTGGGTACAGAGGAACACTTCAAAGGGGGCTGGGGACTGGGTCACACCAACTGTTAACTTGCAAGGCGAAGTAAGGGCTGGCATAGCCCAGAGGAGATTGCTTAGGTGGGTAACGGGCTGATGGTGTCAGGGAACTGACACGCAGTTAAGTACAAGCAATTCTGCCACTCACAGAAGGTGGGGGGTAAAAACTTGACTGAGTCATGAGTACCCTGAAAAGCATCACAACTTCTAACATCTCCCCTATTATTAATTATATATTTTTATTTCACACACACACACACACACACTGTATTACCATAATGCCTAGGACCCCCTCATGGATGAGGATCCTTTCATTCATCCTCTCCCTTAAATAAACAGTGCCAACCTTTCCGTTCTCTAGTTCACTCAGAAATCAACCTATGGTTCTAATCATTTTCATCTCCAGTCTCCTGACCCCTTCTATTTCTGTTCTATGTGGGATTTGCTGAAGCATTTATGTAACTTAGGAGCACAAATCCTATTGACTTAGGCTCTATTTAAAATCCCAGTCGGTATTTTTGGAGACAGAATGACCAGAAATGTGAGAGTGCAAGTGAACAGCACAGTCGTGCATTTCAAAGGGACATCGACAACCTCAAAGTAATATACTGTAGACAAACAGACTTCCTCATGCATGTGCTACTTGCAACCTAGATTATTAAAACTTGAACAAACTTTTGAAATTCAATTACTTTAACGATTTATACTGTTTGCTTGCATTTTTTGCAGCTGGGACAAAAACAAATGAAGTAAGTCTGTATTTTTTTTTATTGGAATCATTTCTATTGGCCTTATGTGGTATACGGTAAGTTTTTTTGTTTTTGTTTTTTTACAAAATCTAACTTTTCAGCCAACTTTGAACGGAAAGCATCCCATTAAAGTAAGACATAAATAACCAACAACAGACGCTATGATTTGTGCAGCTTGACACTTGATAGTTTAATCTTAGGTACCTCTAATTAAAAAATACCTATGACATTTCAAAGTGTTTCCCCTTATTCCTGAGACCAATAACAGGTTCAGGCTTGATAAACGTGGACAAAGGGTGCTGATACCAAAATCCTTACTCATATGGGTAGTCACTATGAGCATAAATAGTCTGCTGGGCAAATATGGCAGAAATGAGCCCAAAGTGAGTAGGACCTTACTTGGCTTCCATGGGTGATCAATGCTCTGAAAAGCAGAGAGGTTATGCGTGCTCCTCAAAAATGATTTGAAATGATGTGTATAATTCATTTTCACAGCAAGTGATTAAACTGTAGCTTCCCTGAGATGGGAATTCCTGTAGTCAAATACTGGAAGGAACTAAAACAAAATGTGATGTTATTTTCCATTCGTATCTGCCATGGGATATGGTGCGTGTGTTTTTTTCTTCAGTTTTTTTACATTTGTAACTGATGCAGTAAGTTACGGCAAGCCCTGGCAAACCCTGGCACTGCATCTGTGGAATAGCTTTTGCTAGATTAACATAGCCAGAATCAGCAGGAAGGCCCAAATGAGAGTTCAAGAGCTTACTGCACATAAAAGAAAAAGAGAAACATTAGACTGCCTGCTTTTCGGCGATCCCTCTGGGTGTATTGTGTGGGGTAATCGGCCCATTCAGCCTTGTTCCCAGAAGATACAGCAGGCTAGCCAGCTGCTCTCAAATAGCTACAATGGTGCCTGGGCTATCTACCCAGTCACTGAAGATGTTTAAATTGGGTAGCAGGCTCCTTGCACTGTGAAGGATTTATTTCAGGTAGGAGGGATGGGTACTTTTGTTGGGGGAAAGGAGGTCAAGGAGCCTGCGAGGGGAAGAGAGAGTGGCCCTAGAAGAGGAGCAAAATAAGCCTTGGATAATTCAGGTAAATGCTGGGCAAGGATCTGGGGCCCAGTTCATCACTCCCCTGCACCTGGGGCAGTCACCTATGCCAGTGAAAACTGATTGCCAGGTGGGTGCATGTCATGACCACATCAGAACGGGAGTGCCGTGTCACACTGGTGTCAATGAGGACACAAAGGGTAGGGCAATGGGGAAACACAGCCACAAACAGGATCAAGTCACTAGACGGCGGGATCCTTAAAAGTGCCTGTTGTTATCAGACACTCAATTCCCATTGACTTTCAATGAGAGTAGGACTCCTAACTCTCTTACACAGTCTTGCAAATCTCACCCACTTAATATCCACCACTCTAGGCCACCTTCTTCGGTCATTCAGGCACAGGATTTGGAATTACTGCACCATTTGCCTGGTTATATCTTATAACATCAGGCCTTTTATTCCCTTTTGTTTCAACAGGAGGTTTTCTGTGATTTGTTCTTAATTATTGTAATTGAAAAGAGCAATTTTGTTAAGCTCATCTAATTTCTGTAAGTAATTAATTGCCCTTAAAATTGCTTACCCTGTTTATTTCCTTCCTTCTAACTTTGCAAAGACGTGCCATAATTATTCAAAACACAGTAAAGTATAACCATGTATCTGATTGTTTCCGCATGATACAGATTCGATAAGGACTTTGGCCACATTTGCATTTTTCAAGCAGGGCTTTGCAGATAAAATACTAAATCTGTGAATTTTTAAAACAATAATCTCGACGAATGGTTTCATAGCAAGACCTTGGGTATTTAATATCTTCCAGGACACTCTCTCAATCAGTAATTATTGATTGGCTTTTATTTTGGAAGGAAGACACCTGTCAGTGGAAAGATTAGTGCTTCCTATTGCCATTTAACATTAATGTAGCCATCATGAAAACAATAGCTAAACAAGCAAAAAAACCGATAATCTATTATTAATAAAAAAAACTAAAACTCCGTCCAACAGGAATGGACAAAATATGATGTTGCAATCAACGTTACCATCTGGACAAAAATGTGCATCAAAATAAATGCAATCCCAGGTGGTTTTCCATTTCAAAGACATAAAATATTAGCAATTTTCTTTTAAGGTGTTTGCAAACGCTGCACACTATTAAAAATAGAATATGTAGCACATTCGCTTGGTAGGACTCTTGTAAGCACTTAATTTTGTGTATGTGCAGCAGATGAATGTCTTTCTTCTGGTTTTGCATATTAGAAATTTGATCATGCAGGGATGCGGATGTGGGTTGCGTGACAGGAGTACTGACCAATCTATAGGGCTGTTGAGCATGATGCTTTGGTACATAAGATCCAAAAAGGTGTAGTAAACTGACTGCTAAGCTTGTGAGAGCACTGTGCCAACATGCATTAGAAATTATAGGGCCATAAGGAAACGTTATGATCACCCAGTCTGACCTCCGGCACAACACAGGCCAGAGACCCTCACCCAGTAACTTCATCCATCTACGCAAATAGTCTGTGGTTAAACTATCCACATGTGGGGTAAGTGACATAGGATCTCAGACCCATTTTCAAAAGCACCTAAATCACCTAGGATATGTCTACATGGCAAAAACCAAGGTGAGTCTCAGAGCCTGAGTCTACAACTTGTGCTTGTGCTATGGCGCTAAAAATAGCTGTTTAGATGTTCCATATTGGGCTGGAGCTCAAGCTGTGAAACATGCCCCCCCCCTTCCCGGTTCAGACCCCAGGCTCCAGCGCGAGCTGGAACATCTACAGCTACATGGCTACTGAGCCCAAGTCTGTAGATCCAGCCTCTGAGACTCGTTACTGTGGGTGGGTTTGGTTTTCTTTGCCATGTGGATATACCCCTAGACACTTGGAAATTTTTCAAGTGAAGCTGGAACTTTCTGTAAAGTTTCCAAGTGACAGAGAATCCCCCATGTCCTTTGGGAAGCTGCTCCACTGGCTATCTGTCCTCACTGTAAAACTTTTACACTTTATTTCCAGACTGAATTGGTCTAGCTGCAACTTCCAGCCATTGGCTTTTGTTATGTATTTGTTCCTTAGTACGAGATATCTTTTCCCAGTGTAGGTTCTCATATGCCTCTATGTACTTCAGAAGGAAGTACTGGAGGAAGTGTGATTTGAACCTATAGTTTCAAAAAGACTATAATTAGTCCAAACAGGCCAGTTAGACTCTTACACTGCCTGGGAAGGATAGAATTAGAAGCACTGCTGTGTCGGTGGCTGGCCCTGCTCTCACTCTTCCTTCTCAACGATGTGCTCGAATAGCCCCTCCTCCTGGTTAGTCGAAGTAAATGGAAATCCTAACAATCACTGTTATTAATACCTATGCCGATTTTAGTTAATTCATTACACATTATGATGAATTCATCAGTAAGGCTTTGGGGTACAGGGTAATACAAATATTCACTTCTACTACTGCAAATAATCATTTGCATTCACTGGCTTGCACATCAACACTTATCCCTGGGTGGTGCCCTGGCTCATTCCCATCGCATCCACTTCCCGGATATACTCAGGAGGGCTTGGTGTGGGTGCACAAAATCTCCCATTATTTAGCACTGTGCACAGGTCTCGGAATAATGGGCCCGATCCTTAGTGATCATCCTCGCTTCCCCAGTGACAGGAATTGAGGGGTGCTGAATGCCTTGCCGGATTGGGCCTTACAACCAAGCCTTTCGGCTCAGGTGCTGGGCTGAGCAGACTCTGAGCACGAATACGTTGGTTCTCTGGTACTTTTTCTCCGCAGCCTTCAGCACCCTGTAGGACGGAGCCACAGGCGGAAAGTTATACAGCATGATCGCTGCATGTTGATAGGCAACTGTCAGTGCAGAAGTAATGAAGGATTAAAATGTTTCTTTTCTGCAAGATGAGCCCCCATCGGAAGCTGGTACAATATTACTGCCAGAGCCTGCAGCACCACTAACCATTTCCAAGAATTGTGTCTTCAGGTGATCATACAAATTGCTACAGAAATTAACAAAGATTTAATATATGGATATGAAAAGTGATCTCTATTATCTTTGTATTTTCATTTGTTTTCAAAAACACACCTATACTACTGAAAAATTAATCTGGCTTTGGTAAAATGACATTCAACATAAAAAGCATTAAAAAAAATCCTTACCAACATTACTGACCTATTCTCTTATTATTAAAGTGGAAGGAAGCTTAAAAAATTAGAATCTAACTTACTTTTCACTGCCCTGAAAGCAATTTGTTTACTTTATCGCATTTCAATCCGACTGGTATATGAAACTGGATCCATCAGTTTCACTTTCTGTTTTGCATGATGCTGTGTCTGAGCACAGATTGTATTAAACATTTCTGTAGATTAATATTTATTTTTCTTTTTAAATTGCATTATTTTTTCTTTTCAATTTCATTTCTATTTATTAAAGGTTTTCTAGGTACTTTTAAAAACCCTAATTTTGGGGCCTGAACTACTCACAACTGTGTCTTTAAATATGGTACATAACTAAAATATGAAAATGAGCTTTTACTACACCTACACCATATATATAATACATCATCGATGAAATGCACCGACTTCAATGGCAGTTACAGGTGCTCAACACATTCCAGGATTTGGGTCACTGTATTTTGGTTGGATCAGTTAATTTCAAAAGAAGTTGTTTCTCATGGCTGTAGTAATATGAACAGATGTGCCATCTACGGACTCATGACTTAATCACAAGCTGTAGCTGCCTTGGCAATCAATGGAGAACAGAACATGAAAATGGGTAGCATAGTTAGATGGGCACTTTTTCGAAGTGGCTTGTCATTTTTAGTGGCTTCATTTCTGGGTGCCCAAATTTACACACCAGAATGTGATTTTCAGAAGTACAGATTGGTCTATCCCTAATGTTAAAAAATCATAAATCAGACCCAGCAAAAGATATAGGAGTGGCTTTAAAAAAATCAAGAGATTTTTTAAACAATAAGAAATGGTGGTTCTTTTCTTTGCCTCCCATCTTTGAGCCTTTAGGACCCACATTTCCAAGCATATTTTCTGCAAATATAGAAGACTAGAAACTTATTTTTAAATGAACGTTGCAATTCTCACATAAGCACATGACTCCAGAAGCTGGGGCTTTAAGAAAAAAGATTAACTATTGCGAGACACTTGATTAAACCACAAGAATTCAACACATCCCAGGAGAGCTGATAAGAGTGAAAGTTGTAAGGAGCTTCAACTGGAGTTGTGGGTTATCAGCACCTCTGAAAATTAGGCCAGAGTTTTCTAAAATTGGATGCCAAAAACGAGAGAATATGGGGGCCCGGTTTTCCTTCCCAAGCAATGAGTGCCACAGCTTGGAAAGTTGGCTGCTCTTGGCACCCCCCTATGGAAACAGGCAAACAGCCATTCTCCCTATCCCGCAATCGCATTTTGTGCTGCCTTGTTTTATGTGACAGAATCTATTAGCGTGCACTAGGCTACCAGATGTCTCCCTTCAGATGACAATGGTGAGATGAGAAATATGGCTCTTGTTGTGGGACAAATGATTCAAGAGTGTGAAAATAATTATTGTAGTTGGCTGAGAGAAATTGGTTTCCCTTAAATTAAATTCTGAAAGGACTATTTTTTTGGTCTGTAAAACTTTAGTGCTCGATCCATCCTCAGCTCCCGTGGAATTCAATGGGAACTGAGGATGTTCATCATCCCATTGGATGCACTGTTGTATTAATTTAGATGGAATAAATGGGCCAAAGGTGTTAACCTAACTCAGTTACTGCTTAACATTAAATCAGTGTTAAACAAGGCCTGGGGTTTGGTATATAGAGACTTCAGTCTGCTTAGTACTATTGCAAACATCATTAATGTTTTTTAAAAAATTGTAAGAAAGAGACAGAAAAGAAGGAAAAACAGTTAAAACATTTGAAATGTAAAGTATTAAATAAGGCTTTCATTTTAACGACTTTTTTGTTTCTTTTCGTTTTAGCTGGAGAGAGTTTTAGAAGGAAAAGCCCCCTGTTTGATCGTCTCTTAGAGGGTATCAAAGGTAGTAACAACTGTCCTTTTGGGGAAGAGAGAAGAAGTTATTTGAGCTGGGATGGAGCTGTGATTAAAATTCCATTTGATTTGATATTAGGTGGTATCTTGGATTTGGCTGGACTGGGATAGGTGGTGATATTATTCAGGTACCTTTCTTTGGCTTGGTTTGGTTAGGACATTTTTTAGGATTAAGATGATGAAGGCCTGAGATCCCAGGAGATGATGTAGGTAGCAGCCATAATGGTGAAACTTGCTTTACCGGTAGCATCCATCTTCTGTTCCCTTTTTTTAAAATTTCATTTCTCCTTCCCTCCAAAAAAGGCTCTTTCTTGAAGGACCCACAAAGGGAATGGTGGGTGGAACAGACTACCCTTCATTATTTTGCCTATCAATTAGGCCTAACATTCAACATGGCAATTTCGATTCCTTAATTTTTTTTACCAATTATCACAAATTTGTAGGCCCAATTATTATAACAGGGCTCACAGTTGTGTGGGATCAGGTCCTCAGGATCTCGATTCAGGGAAGCACCTAAGTGTTGATTTCAATGGGATTTAAGCATATGTTTTCCTGAATTGGGGCCTCAGTAACTAACACCATTCTTTCTCGCTTAGAAAATAGCACAAATAGAATAAATAATGATCCAATGGAACCTGAGTTTGTTTATTCAGTGTTTGTTGTATTGCTAAAGAAAGAGGAATGCTAGAAGGTTGACACAGAGCAAGCAAGCTGCAACAACAATAAAATGTAGGTAAAAGGATTTAATGCTGGGATAAAACTATCTTGAGGTCCCTAATTAATTCTCTCTTTTTAAAAACTGAACTAACCAACAAGTGGAAAGTTTGGGTACCAATAACTAACATAATGGAAAATAAATTCCGAGGACGATGCTTTTTGTATGTGCCGAGATTTCCTTTGATGGACATTTTCACAGAACACAACTCTCCAGTCCTACTTCTTATTCTTTGTGAAGGCCCACCCTAACTGTGTTTTAAAGGGCCTCCAACTGACTTTAAAGCGAACTTTGAGACGGGTTTTGTATACTAGGTCTATAAAATGACAGTGGCGCAAAATGCGCGGAAAAAGGGAAGGAGAGTTAAAACAAATTGAAAACTCCTGATACACGGCTTCATTTTTCCATGGGTTTGTAACTGCACTTGGCTATAAAGGCATATATTTCACCCTTCCAAAATAGATAAAATAAAACCTCACAGCCACATATTGCACCATGGGAAAATGTCAGTGACAGCAGTTTGGCTAAATGGAATGCTAGCAAATCTAACCACAGATAGAAAGCAGGACAATTAAAAGTGTGGGAGTGGCAGGGGTGGGGGTGAGGGGGGGACAACACACTGAGATTTCAAAGAATATGTTACCCTGTTTAAAAAATAGAATGCATGACTTATGGGCTCTCGTTTTCTGGAATGATGAAGCATGCTTCAATCCCTCCCCTCCAGCCATTCGGAAGCACATTAAGATTCCTGCATAACTTTAGGTATGGCAGGTGTCCAATATCATTGAGGAATTCTTTCAAACTAATTACAGAATCTGCCTTTTATTAATCAAATAATCATTCCATCCCTGGAGCCAATACTTTCATAATAGGATCAGTTTTTGTTACTGTAACGGCCCCAAAATGATGTCATGCATAATTCCCAGTGACACTAGACTGCAAACAAAGTAATTCAAATGGCAGTAGGATGAGGAAAGCAATCCAAAGGGGAGAACATAAGCACCCTCCACTTCTAACAGTACTGTGACCAGAATAACCATTATTTAAATATTTCTGATTAAGGAGCATGCCTCTTATCGACCTAATGTAATTGTGTTACAGCCTTTGGGGAGGACGGGGGGCGGGGGTTATAGGAAATAACATTCTTTTTCACAAAGAACAGATATTAAACAAATAGGAAAATGTCTGAAAACATGAACAAGCCTTGGCAGGTCACAGTGTTTGCAACAGCCAGCGGAGAAGAGAATGCATCAAGGCCCTAGTGCAGTAAAATACTGACACATGTGGCTAACTCTACATGGTTCCACTGAAACCAGTGAGACTACCCCTGTGGTAAAGTACCTTGCTGGATCAGGGCCTAACTGCACAAAGAGATGCGATCCTTTGGTCTATAAGGCGTTCTGGATTCATGTGAGTATCAAAAAATACACATGTGTACCAGGCCCCTGAAAATCTGGGCCACATTCTCTCGTGCCCAGCATCCAGTGGGCACAATGGGACAACTGCACAGGGACTAACTGTGGCTCCCTGATCCCATGGCTGGCTCTGCACTGGTTCAATCTACTTTAGAGCAGTGTCAGAGCTGCTCTAAAGTGTTCCATGCAGCAATGCCTCCCTGCCAGGGACCATCTCCCAGCTGGAGATCACTGGAATGCAATGTTGTTCTATACCATTCTCTCTAATCTCCATGCAAGAGGCTATGGGAGCGTGGGCATGGCATAAGAGGCAGATAGATTGGCTTTTCACCAGCTGGGCACTCCTCATGCTGCCACAATCCCCAGCTTGGAAGATCCATCCATCTACATGTAATACACTCTCCCAGTGAGTTTGGAAGGATAGTGGACAGCACTCATCTATGACGGAGCAGTGTATAACAGCAATACACCATTGCTAGGTCCTTTGCTTTGGTCCCTGAAAGTTAATTTCATTCTCATGCACAAGGTCTATGCACCACTCCAGCCCATTTAAACCCCCAAAATGGGCCCATGGCACAGAGGTGAATTTCGTCCTGACAGAACTAGTCGAGACATTCTCAGCTGGCTTTTTCTTTCCTCTGCCTGTTGAGACTCCTTCATACTTTTCAATGGCAGCAATTTTGTGGGCACAAGTTTATGGCCATGACTATCGAATCTACCCACCGCTCTACCTAATAATTTAGCGATCAGCACCTACAGAACACGTGTTATGGTAGTTCTTACTGGCAACACTGCACATGACTTAAACAACTTAAAGAGTGAGAATGCTGCAGGGAAGAGGGCTAAAACCCAGATGGAGCCATTTTATTTCTTTATTACATTTCATAATATTCCATTCATTTAAAACCTTCTGAAGCAATCCTAGTTTTCACTGAGACTGAGCCCTAAATATTTGAAAACACAAAGAGGGTTTTTGTTTTCAAACTTACTGAGGAGGGGACGAGAGAGTTAAAATCAGCTTTATCAAAAGACCCCAGTTACAAACTTGTTTGTTACAATTACTAAATACATACATCATGATGGTGCCCAAATGCTCAGCTAGGGCACAGTGTCCTATTGTGCTAGGCATGGTATAAACATAGGGTGAACCCTGGGTCTGTGGAAGTCAATGGGAGTTCTGCCATAGACATCAGCAGAGTCAGGATTTCCCCCACAGATGTAGACACTGGCCCTGCCCTAAAGTGCTTATGGGTTCTCCATGAAATCATACATTTTCCCATAAAAGATGAAAACTTTTCATTTGGAATTACAAGGCAGACCAAGACTGGCTTAGACCAGGGCAAGTCTGCTACCTCTCCATACTAAACTACATGCCTGAAGAGCCAAGACAGAATGCTGGACTTATTTATTATTGGTAGCACGCACTCTGTGCTGGACTCTTTCCCAACACTTAAGGAGCGTGCCCCCTGTTCCAATGAGAACACAGACCAAGGACAAGCAAGTGGACAGAGCTCAGGGGAAGGCTTTATACACTGACCTAAAGCTACAAACTAACAGAATATCGATTTATCTTTCTGAAAACTGCTTGTCAAGCTGGAAAAGGTAACATGGGTGAGAATGAGGCGGCTTCTGATCCATCTAAATGTCAAGGTGTTTCCTTGACTCTTTGAGCATAACTCATGGATGCTGAGAGTTAAATGGCTGGACTTTCAGATTCTGCCATGTTAGCCCAATAATAAAGCCACTGTACCTCATGGTCTAAGGCTCGGGATGTTTATTTCTGCAACTCTGCAGAAATCCTTCAGCCATACAGCACCTGGCTCAGACGCTGCCCTTTCAATGGCTCTTCTGTTGGCACAGTAATTCATGGTACCCCAGGGGACATCACAGGGCTTATCAAGTTGATTCGCTTAAGTGGAGTTATTTGGCTATCCATTTTCTATGTTTCATAATGTATTTCCAACCTTAAAGCGACATAAGCAAGCACCAGATTGCCAAGGTGCTTATTAATTGCCTATTCAAATATTTTACAGCTTTTATTTTTACATCGCCACAGGGATTTGAATATTTTGTAGTTGTCAAGTTGGCTGAGGATTTATGTTGCGAGAACTTTGTCATAGCTTAATGCAGAACAGCAACAGGAAATGAAGTGGGAGAACAAACTTCCATTCAGTTCCCCTAATGCTGTAAAGCTGTCATACAAGCATGACAGCCAAGCTCTTCATACAAAAGGCCTTATTTGTTTACAAAAAATAAACAAAATAAAAACAATACTCATCAGCGATCTAACATTTTGGAACCACACTAAAGGCTCACAGAGGTCAGCCGAATTTTTTGGCACCTACAAGTTTTTGTTTTCATAGATTTAAGACAAAAAAGGACGATTCTAATTATATTGTTATATAATTCTTATACAATTTAGGCCATAGCATTTCACTCAGTGATTGCGGAATGAAGCACATATCTTGTAGTCGAGCTAGAGCATATCTTTCAGAAAGAAACAAGGAAACTTGATTTAAAGACTTCAAGTGATGGAAAATCTACCACCTCTCTAGATAAGATATTCCAATAGTTAATTACCTCCAGTGTTATTAATCTATATTTATTTCTAGCCTGAATCTAATTTCTAATTCCAGATAGGTACTTATAGACTGTGATCAAGTAACCTCTTAATCTTTTCTCAGGCAAGTTAAATAGATTGAGTTTCTGTCTTTCACATATTTTAAAATGAAGAATGTTACTGGTAATGAAGCAACAGGTTTGGAAAGATATCAGTAAGGTGTTTTAAAACATTTTTATTGCTTGTGTTTTCAAAGCATTTTAATTCAGTCAAATCAGGAACAGACACTCATCTGCCAAAGAACCTATAAAATATTTTACAATGACACAGTAATTGACATAACCTGTAACATAAATGCCTGGCATTTTAACAAAGGTACTAGAGATTAGCACAAGCAAAGATAACTCAGTAGCTTATTGTTATCTTTGCCTTAATTATTATATTAGTTTATTATTAATTATTATTATTATTATTTTAATTTAGAAAAGTTCTGAGCTTTCTGGACAGGTGACCTTGAAAAGATTCTTCTCAGACAGCAAGTCTACACAGCTGATATAATATAAGTAGTAAAATTGCTAGTCCCGAGTGTTATTAAATGTATTGTTGATTTAAGAGCTGATCCTTAGCTCACTGAAATGAATGGGAAGACTGCCACTGACTTGGGCTTTGGATCATCTACACTCTTAAAGTGGACTGATTGTTCCTAGTACCTAATATAGCCAAGAGTCTGAAATAGTGCTGACGGAAGAGGGGGCATTGTGGTACCTATCAGCCTGCCACCAGATCAGGAATGGACAGTAATGACACATGGCCAAAGGGGATCACAGCTGAAACACAGGATATAACCATGTTCCCAGGCGGGCGGGGGAGGGAGGAGGGTTGTAACCTGTCACATACCTGAACGGAGTGGCTTTTTCTTACAGTGGCTTTGGCAACACTTGTTGTGCCAGTGAAGTGTCCCTGAACTGAATGGACAGCAGTAAGGGACTGGAAATGGATGTAAAAGATACCACCCATAAAATCAAACTTTGCAAGCTTCTTTGTCGCGATATCACCTGTACATCCAAGTTCCCCATGCCAGAACACCTTGCTTTCCCAGGGGCACCATGTACCTTCTGCTTCTGCAAGCAAACAGGAGCCAAAACTGGTGGATCTGGCAGCTCCACAGTCTGCTCTCACCTTCCACCAGCCATTGGGAAATGTCCTGCATTTAGGAGCTCATGAGCAGGGGCTGAAAGGGGGATCTTAGAGAGCTCAGCCATTTCCCTGCACCCACAGCCTCTTCTATGGACAAGTGATTGTTTAGGCTGCCACAGTTTGTCAAAGGAATCTCCCTTTCCAAATAAACTCTTCTCTTATCCCAGAGATTTTCCATCTGCGTTGCAAAGTGGAGGCTGAGAATATAGAAAGAAACAGGCTTTGCTCAAAGAGATCATTCTAATTGCCCAGGACATCTAAGGAAGCGCCAGCTGTATTAACAGAAAATGAAATAAACCCAGCAGAGAGACATATACTGCTGACCCTGAAATGAAAGTTCAGTATGGATAGGTGATCTACAAGAGATGGGGCATCATGGGAAAAAACTGAAAGGGAAAAACTACAAGAAAAAATACAGTGTGAGGCTGAAGGGATACAAGACCCAACCTATTACTCCCTTGGGGAAGGGAGTTAGTGGAGGGGCAAAAGGGGCAGGGCACGTGGGCTTATTAACTGCACAGAGCCAGACAAAACACAGGGAATCTTAGGTGTAGTCTATGCTACAAAGTTTGGTGACATAGCTATGTCGGCTAGCAGTTTGAAAAAAATCGCACCCAGTAGCCGCCATAGCTATGCCAGCAAAAGCCCTAGTGTAGGCACAGTTACACCAGAAACAAAATCCTTTTCCTAGAAAGCTGATCTCCTTACACCAGTATAGCTATGCCCCATGGGGCTCAGAGCATCCTAGCAGAATGCCCTCCTCTTCACATGTCAACCTAGGCTCCCCCCTCCCTAGCAGAGATGCCTCATGGCCATGCTGCTTGGTCTATGGCGAAGCACCACTCCGTTCCCCTCCTCTGCCGATTGCATGTTAATGCTTAGAGTCGCTGCTCTGTTTCACCACCTCTGCAGAATTATCGGGAACACCCACATCTCAGGGGTTACACTCAGGGGTCACTGGAGCTTTGTGGGGACGGGTGAGGGGCACTCTGCAAAGCTTTCGCTCCCCTTCTGCAATTTCCAGCGGCTCTCAGCGCTGCCCTTCGCCATGCCCGCCCCTGCTACAAACAACTGGTCTTTGGAATCGGAAAGCTGGGCTGGGGGTACTGCTGTTGCACTTCAAACCCCTGTCCAGCTTGAGAATTTTCCGGAGAGGCCTGGCCTAGTTTAAAGGAAAGCACCATCTGTGAGAGCAGATACAGCCGCAACGACAATAACCTCTTGGAGAAACGTGCTATTCAGTCATTATATAATGAGTTCCCTTCCCGTCCTCTCCCTCCTCCCACCTGTCAAAGAGGGGATGAGAGAGCCCTTTAGTGGAGTCAGATATTGTTCTGCCTTGCTCTCTACACAATGAAGTGCTGATGCCGACCATTTCCTCCCCACAAAGTTCATTAGATGGTCTTATTAATTAGTTCACTCCACATCCTATCACGCACTGCCACCTGAAATCTCACTTGCGTTTGTAAAGCATGCAATTAAAGCCATAGGCATTGTCACAGGCAGGCACTGCCGGGCATTAATATTCTATTCAATCAATAGCTAGACAATATGATGCCGTGCCTTGGATGCTCACCAAAGTAAAGGACAATATACGTGCTGTGCAGAGAGCACACAATTTTGATCTTAGGAACTCCAGTGGCGCTCCACTAAAGCCATATGGGTTACTTTACGTTTGGACTGAGGGCAGAATTTGAGCCAATAAATCTACTGCAGAGAAACAAATCAGAAGTAGGCTGTGGCACTCAAAGCAGAGAGAAGTAACAGCAATCCACACTTCCACTCCTTTTCTGCACAGTACTGAAATAATAATTGCCAAATTGTAATTCCATCTGACATTGGCTGCAGTTCCATCTTACTTTAAAGAACCTGGCCGTTGTCTTTTTCAGTGCGGGCACACGTAACTGTGCTATGCAAAACTGAATGAAAACGGCCACCGCTCGTCTTAAACACACACCAATACCAGGGCCCTTTACAGACAGGCCTTCATCCTCCTCCACCCGTTCTTGCTCATTATAAACCACTTCTGCAGTCAAAAACAGGCTGACATGAGATAAAGACAATGCCTCACCCCTTCTTGTCATTTCTGTCAAGAGGGTTTGTTACAGTATACTCTGTTCAAAGAGTAAGGGAGCTGTAAACAGCAAAAGAGAGAGAGAACTGGAGGGAAAAGCCACTTACTTGATATTGTCGAGACAGCCGGATTCAGGTTTCAGGATGGCAGTATGATGGAACATTTTATAGAGAGCAATCCCCAGGAAGATTACATTAAGCTGGAATGAAAAAAAAAAGAAAGAAAGGAAAAGGTTGTGTTACATAGCAGAAGGGGGGGGAGGGGGAGTGAGTCTTTTCTTTGTAACAGATGAGTTGCTCTGGGAAATTAGTTCTCACTACAGTTTTACAGAGACTAAATCATAGATGATTGCCTAGTATTCTATAAAGGCAAGGCAGCTTGCCGAATGAGAGAACAGCAATACAATAGATGCTGGATGAAGCCAGCCCTTACACCAACAGCAGCGTTTCAAGTGATGTTACAGAAAATTAAAAATCTTTGCTGTAACTGCTCTTCTGTGGCTTTGTGGTGCATACTGATGACAAACCATTCCAGGTTTGTTGTTCACCTGCTCCCGTGGAAAGGGCCACAAGGCCTGCCTTCATCCGGGGTAGGGGTGAGTATAAATTTTCAAATACAGCGTAACTTGGGAGATGCGTGGGCAAGTGACTGTTAAAAAGACACACTGCAATATAATGACCGAGAAAAGGAGCTTGGTCTATGCTGTAAAAGATAGGTTGTGATTCACTAGCTCTATGCTAGAGAGGCTCCCAGTGATTGGAAATGAGTTACCAAAGACCCAGACAAGAGGTGGCAATCACAGAGGGAGAGGCCTTTTATAAATGTATTTAATAAAAATATAGATGAATGGTTCTGTACAGAAACGTATAAAATACGCAAGCCACTACATCCTTCAAACGGCACGATCCCCTGATTTGCACACAACTGGGCTGTTTTTGTGTGTGACATATGATAGTCACTACAGATTTAGCAAGTGGCACAGGCCCCAACCTGGACGGCTAATGAAACACTCTGGATTGAAATAAGAACCAACTACAACATCTGCATTGAAATGAGTATGCTCATTCCTCGCCGTGTTGGCCGAACTACTTCATATTTAAAACAAAACATGATTTATATAAGCCATATTGTAGTGATTTCAGTATGGGCAAACTCCAGCTGTCTCTAAAGTTTGGTTCTTTACCTTGTTGCTATGTTATCTGATGTGGTGACAAAGCGTGTTAACTGTGAAATTACACTTATTTTGTTTTAACTTCTAAAGCGAGAGAAAAAAATCTTTTCCATTTTTGACTTTGCTCCTATTTCAGATTTCCCTTTGTGCATAAACGATGTACTGCTTCACTCTGCAATTCAAAGGGATGAGCATACAGTGGTGTCAAAATAGAGACCAGCGCTTCTAAACGTCTGATAACATCAAACAAGCTTTGCAAGAGACTATTCTGAGCAAGTGTCCACAGCACAAACTCGTACTGAAACATACTTTCCTTTCCCCAACAGGTTTTGATCAAGTATTTCAGAATGCACTCTCTTATAATGAGTGTCTAATTGCTTGTGTTAGGTGGGATAAGAACATGCTTTTCCCAAATTAATCTATGTAAATTCAAGATACAGAGTGAAAGTTTTATTTCTTGACCTGGGAGATGGAGTAGTTAATTAGGAGTTCTTACCATAATTATCAAGGTCGCTGGTCCTATAAAGCTCCAAATGAAGTAAGTGTCAAGTCTGAGCCAACATCTGTAATGAAACACAGGGGATAGAAGGCATTCAAGGACTGAGCGCAGGACATACATCAAGATTGAGCGAGTGACAGAGAAGAATGTGAACTGCAAAACATTCCACTGGGAGACAGGAAATATTACATTGCTTGTTCATTTAAATGCTGAATTATGTGCCCAATTTCTGACAGTGCTATTGATGGAGGAAGATAATTACTTCTGGAGGAAGCAGGGGGGAAAAAGGCACAGGGCCTAGTTGCTAAGGCCTTTTGCATCTGTCATAGAAAACCTTATATTAAAAAAAAGAGGGGGGGGGGTCAGGAGGAACTATGAGCAGCCATTAAATCTCTGCTCTTCTCTCCAGTTATAATGCAACACAACCTGCCAGTCAATTGTCAAGTGAGCTGACATTTTTCTGTCAAGAAGATCTGAGCAAATTTGGTGCAAAAAGGAAATAAATTTTGGTAGTGGAGAACTGAAGATTAGATTAATTAGATTCAGCAGCCTCACTTTAGAGGTTTTACCGCCCTGAACCTCCCGAGTGCCTTGTTGCCCCCAGTGTTTCTAAGGTTGCAAATGATCTTCAGTATCACATAAAGCTGATTCATGACCTAAAACTAAATTATTAATCACTTAATTTCAGCTGCACTTAATACTTCCCCAATTTTTAAGGCCCCTGGGAAATTATATTTCCATTCCTAGTTCATTCAGGATGACAGGAAGATAAAATGGAAGTGACTAGTCACAAGACAGATGAATATAAATTCTGAGGAAGCTACATATGATGTTTAAAATAATAATGTCTTGTCATGTTTGTCATGTTACTCATTAAAGATGTGTTTATAAGGGAAAAACTACTAAATTGTAAAAAAATACTTTTACCCTTGAAATTACGTGGATTTCCTAATTAAATAAAGTGACTACAATTGTGCATATCAATTTATCCCGAGAGTATATAGCCTAAGACAGCAGTTCTGATCCTTGGGTCTGGGTTGGGTCCTAGTCAACTCAACTGAACTCCACAAGGAATCCAAGAAACGTAGGGCTGCAAGGAACCTCAGGAAGTCATTTTGTCCATCATCTTGCACTGAGGCAGGGCAAAGTAAACCTAGACCATATCTCACAGGTGTTTGTCTAACCTGCTCTTAAAATCCTGTTCCACAACTTCGCTTGGCAACCTCTTCCTATACTTTGTTAGTTTCTATAGTTACAAAGTTTTTTCTTTTATCTAGCCTAAACCTCCCTTCTGCAGATTAAGCCGATGAGCACAGGGGTCTGTGCTAGCAGACCCAGAGAAGGGGTCAAAGCCTGGAATTGAAATGCTACGGTGAAAACAACCGTCTCTTTGTACACTGAAGAATTTCAGGATTCGCAAAATCAAAAATTAAACCATCAAACTGCAAAACTGTAGAAACAAGGCTTTTGTTCCCAACTTTACCAACCTAGGGCTCATCTATGCTGCTGGCTTCTTTTGGCATCATGCGGGGTACAAATAGCGAGGCACAGCTTAGGTGAGTAAAGACACTCCTGAAGAGGGAGGGTATGTCCCAGAGTACATACTTTATATGGCTCTCTACTCACCCAAGCAGTGCCTCCCTTTCCACACCACTATTCTTGGCAGTGCAGTGTCCTGTGCTCTGTGGAGCCTTTCCCATCGGCTGGAGAAGACTCTGGCACAGGGAAAGAGTCCGGCAGTAGGGAAAGACTCCATCAGCTCCCTGCTGCAGGGAAAGACTCTGGAAGCAGGGAAAGGCTCCGGCAGCAGTCAGATGCTGAAGCCTCTTTCCACGGCTTCCCCCCTGCCACAGCCTTTCATTGGCAGGTGTAGCTACACGACGCAACACGGACGCAGGCATACAGCCACTAGCAGTGTGTCGTGCAGACGTAGCCTTAGGGTCTGAATGGCTATAAAAATCTAAACGGGTTATACACCAACATAACGATATTTGCACGGAGCCAAAACAGAAACTGGAGTGCGGAGAGATTAAAAAATATCTGCTACTTAGGATCTAACTCCTGAATTGGAACTGAAGCCGTGCATCAACATCCTAACGTGAGAGACATGCTGAAAAGGGTTTCTTAATGTCAAGACAGGAGTTCTGGATTTCTGCCGCCTTGGTGGACGCTAAAACTGCTTTAGATGTGTCTGGCAGTAGCTATGCACAATGAGTGATTTCCAACTCTTTCTGTTTTAAAATGTCTTGTTACTTGTATTGCAGCAGCTTCCAGAGGCTCTCGCTGAGATCAGGCCCCACCGTGCTAGGTGCTGTATAAACACACAGTCAGACCCAGCTCTGAAGACCTCACAGTCGAAATTGACTAACAGACAAAGGAAGTATTATTACCCATATTTTACAGATGGGGAACTGAGGCAAAGAGACACAAAATGATTTGCACAAGGTCTCAGAGCAGGTGTGTTGGCAGAGGCAGGAACTGAACTCATGAATCATTGTCTGGTATCTTAACCTCAGGAGCATCCTTCCTTTCAAAGCATGTTTCCCTGGGGTGGGGCAGTGGGAGAGGGAGCAATAGCAAACCTATACAAAAAGTCCTGGATGCTGATGAAGACCTTGATGAGGTTTTGGATCTTGAACTGTCCATCCAGTTAGGCTACAACATATGGCCCCACTGAAGGCGAAGGAGTTAAGCCAGCCAAAGATCTGGCCTTTTGTTCATTTTACTTGATAATTTTTTGGTTGACAGGTAATTATTTGGGGAAGCGTAGAATAACACTGCGACTCTAAATTCACTCAGGAACACGGGATCTGCCAAACCCATCACCGATGCCGTACCTTATAACAATATTGTCAGTTAAGGACAGGGCATTTTTTGTGATTTTAAAATAAAAATTCTCCAAGTATTTCAAACTGTATCATACATTTAACAGGGAAACCATCTGCCAGCAGGCAAAATGACCACATCTCACTGTCTGCAAATTCTGCTAAGCAGGTTGAGGGAGCATGGTACATTTACAACTGCAAAGCAAATTGTTCCTCCTTGAGTACTTAGGGTTTTACTAGCTCTTGGCAAGCAGGGTGGCAAAACTCCCTTTTTTAGCTTGATAGTCATATGGCCACAGCTGCTGGTGCTGTTTTTGGCCACAGACTCTCTCATCATAGGTCTCTGACCCATACACTGTTCCTCAAGGCCAGCATTGTGCCCTTCCCATCCACTGGCAGCCCCGCAAACCATGCATCCTGCCTGCTTATCTGCCTCACTTGCAAAACTGTGATGCAGTCCCGGAGCCTGATTCTCCACTGGTGTAAATTAGCACAGCTCCATTGACTTAAATGGACTGTGACTAATAATGGATCGTGAACATTGAGGGGCATGAAGATGGCTGATTCCCACAGCTGATTAGAACCCGAAGGAATGTTTGAGAGTGGTGTTTTGCTGTATTCGCTGAGCTCTAGTTATCAGTACTACCATCAGGAAATGAAAACAGGGCCTTCAATTGAATTCTGCAGAATCCAGAAAAGCATGTTGATGCACCATGCATTTCTCCTTCTCTGCTAGACGGCTACACCTGTTTACCTTTCCCACTCTGTCTTACATTACAGGGAAAAATACAATGCTGCAAAAGGAGGAAAAGGGTAACTGAACTCAATGGAAGAACAAAGTGAGTGACTTCTTTTGTGAGCAGCCAAGTCATTAGTGGCTCAGACACTCAACGGGACGTATGCAGTGTTGAGCTCTTTAGAAAATCTGGCCCATAGATTTCAGAGCACAATCTTGGTCATGGGGTGGATTCTGTGGCAAATTCTGTGGCTGTGGAATGCCCAAGATCCAAGTGTATTATTTTTTATTATTTGCATTTTGATAACACCTAGCCAAACCATGGCCCCATTGTGCTAGACATATACAAACACAGAGTAGGAGATAGCGCCCACCCTGACACGCTTACACTCCACACAGACAAGACTGGAGCATGGACTGTCAAGATTAGCAAAGGTTCTTTTTGCATGCAAACCTTAAAGGTTGCATTGCAATTTTGCAGTTGTTCTAATGGAAAAGTCTCTTTCTAAGAAACCAAGTACCGCTCTCTTGAATGACAGATGGAACTCTGCAGTAATATGTCTAATCCATAAGGGGGTAAAAAGTCAGTCTTTTTGTGGTCAGTTTATAATGATGTAACTTTGAACCCATTTAGTCAGACCTCATTAAAAATGCAAATTAAGAACAAAACATCAAAACTTGGGCATCCTGCCAATTCGTTCGCAGAGATGCAAATCGCTAATCAGACAAGTACCACACTGAGCTTTTCTTTCCTTAAAAACAAAAGCACAAACACAGTGAGCTGAATAAATGAACTCCTTGAAAGAAGGAAGCAATCAGGCAACTCAGCTCCAAAAGTTGCTAATCTCAGGCTGTGGAACTACTTCTGACCCTAGTACACAGCTGCACTCTGAACGCTGACTTGTAATATTGCAAGTTTACATTCCAACAGCCATTCAACAAACGAGATGCTTCTGCTTTTAGCACAATGCATATCATATGATCTGACATTGCACGGATGCTGCATGCACCATACATTTTACAAACAATAAAACCATTCCCTTCTTCTCCAAAGAGATGAACAGACACGTTCAGTGCTGTGCTATTAAGGTGGTGTGTGGCATTGCTTTTCTTCACTTTTTAATTTCCTCCCTCGCACAGTGACAAGTTAGCTATCTTGAACCAACACTTTTTTGCAAGTAATAAAGGCTACAAAGGGTTTGCTCTGTTTTTTGCATGAAGAGAAATCAAACACTAAAGTATCCCTAGTGTGCATTAAATGGAACCAATAAACAATCATTAGCTGCCATTGGACCATAACATTTGAAGAGATCTAAGTGAGCATACTCTTCATGGGAGTTTGGGAGTTTGCTTCATAGAGCTATAGAGCCTCCATCACGGTGTGTGGTAACAGTAATTGGATATGTATGTATAATACATGCCTTTGAAGGGTGGAATATGCTTTCTCTTTTTACTACATTTCAGTGTCCACATTGCTCCCACGGGCCTGAACAAGCAAGGAGCGGGCAGTGTAAAAACTGAAGATAAAACAAGCACACCGCCCTATCAAAGGCATACCCTTTAGTTAGCAGTTATTTTTCAACAATATGATGATGCATAAAATATAGGAAGCTGGACACTGAAGTTAGCGGCTGTGACATCATGATAGATTTATCATTGTCAACTGATACCCAGCTTTATCGCATCCCAAAACCAAACCAAAACAAAAGGCAAACAGAGCCCTGGCATGATGCAGAAAGGACTTGGCTCGCCACAGGATGAGTTTACCTACAAGTATGTTGAATAAAAAATACTAAGATGGCCAATGCCTCATTCCTCTTCCGTGAGCTCTTTAATGGGCATCAGTATAGAATACATGAGGGGTTATGGTGATAGGACAGTTTGTTGTTATCAGGTTTGGCTAGCCACATTACTTAAGTGAGTTATGCACGTCGTCCCAAAAGAGAGCCAGTTAAGGCCCTGATCCAGCAAAACATTCAAGAATCTCCTTAACTTTAAGCATCTAAGTAATTCCATTGAATTCAACAAGACAACTCACATGCTCAAAGTTAAGCACACGCATTAATATTTCGCTGGATGGGGGCCATCATCTAAAATGGGAGCCAATCAAACCTTTCTGCCACACTGCATACCCTCAGGTATTTTGCTCACACTACATTATAGGGAAAAATCATTGTCAAAGTTTTTTAAAAAACAGTTTAAACATTCCCCCTTCCTTTTGCAGATCCGCCCAGCACACAGCTTGACACTTGGTCTGGGGACTAGAAGGAAGGATTTGGCCATCAGAGAGGCCAAAACAAATGATACAGCATCGTCAAACTCCATCTTATTTTGCAGCTAAACTAGAGACCAGTCCCAGGTGGTGATTTGTTTGTTGTTCATGACATTTGCTTTCAATTATCTGTAAGAGCTTCAGTTTTCTCACACTGCTAAGAAGGAGACCTAGACTGCACGAACTGTTCATGACCTAACAAGCCTGTTAGCTCGAGCGCTAAAAATAACCATGTGGATGTTGGAACGCTATCACCTTGAGCTTGGGTGGCTAGCTTGAGTCCCCACCGGAGCCACAACTTTCACACTGCTTTTTTTTAGCACACTAGCTCAAATCCTGGTAGGGTGAGTCTGGCTACCCATGCTGGGAAGCTCACTCCCTGCTGCAGTGTAGACACACCCACTGTCTGCAATGGGGTTCTATCTATTTCACCTTTACATACGAGACAACACAGAACCAGGGGAGAGATGCACACATTTTTTTGTTAATCTAGGTGCACTGTTAAATATCATGTATTAGGGATGATGGGTAAAAAAAGGCTAAATCCTGCTCAGCTAGCTGTCATGGATAGCCCCGTTCAGCTCCAAATGGGGGAAATCTTTTAAGGTAATCAACATGCAGCTGCCTACTTGCAGATCATAAACCAAAGTAATTAGCCCCGCGTCTCATAATCTGGCTGGTGTGAACTACTCCTAAAAAGTCAATGCCAGCCCCTGATGTAATTAAGCTTAAAATAGTATCACTATTGAACAGCTACTGCAGGATGTCAGTATGAATACCAGAGCATGGGATGCTATGGAGAGCCATAAACAACACATGATGAATAAGGGAATAACGCAGGAGCAAATGACCATTTTCTGACAGTATAATCTGGGCATGTGTTATACTGGCAACAGATTAACAAACAAAGAAACCCCCAAATTCTACATTAGGCATCTAAATTGATCATTCGGAGACATATAATTATTGTGACCAAATGCTAGACAGAAAAAGATATTTTATGAATAATGTTAGAAACTCTATAAACTCTGTTTAAAACAAATACAAAATAGGGGGATGCAAGAAATTTATTCTGCAGATTGTCTCACAAATAACCAAGCAACTTCTCACAATTAAATTATGTATGCCTGGCATATAGTTTACCACAAATTCTAATCAGTTCTACCCTTCTAATAACATTATACAGTAAAATACATCATCATCCATCAACCAGATGGAGCATGTTAGTTATACAAAACATCTAGTATGTTTTTATTTTCCACTGTTAGAACGTGATAAAATTGACCACTCTGAAATTACAGATTATAAACAAATACTTTATGCTTTATAAGTGTATGCATAATATTTTATGTCTGTGAGTATTAAATAACGAGACAAAATTATGGTATAGCAAGGAAAGGAGAAAAGGAGGACTTGCGGCACCTTAGAGACTAACCAATTTATTTGAGGAAAGGAGGTTTTTCTGGCTTGAATATACAATGGCTGTATTACTCACAGGTGGAAAATTTATGTAGTTCATCCCAGCTGAGGGTCAATAAAATTTCTGTATGTTCCTCAGATGATACAGAGAAATTACTGTAGGTAGAGGTGGTTGGAAAATGTTTTTTCCTGTAGACAAATTTCTATTTTTCAGTGAAAATTTGAACATCAAAATATTTTGGTCCCAAACTGAAATATTTCAATATTGAAATGCCACCATGGTGTATTATGGGAGTTGTCGTTTGGGTGACTCATGCTCCCATTCTTCACTATAGTCCGAACTCCTTTGTCAGACTGTATCTCCTACAACCCGCTATGATATCATCTCATGATGAGGGGGAGATGTCATCAGGATGATGAACCTAGTCCATTAAGGAGAATGGGGGGAGGGGAAAGAAGTCAACTGAACCACAACTCCCATGAGGCACTGCAGCAGCAGATCCAAATCAAAATATTTCAGGTTTGGGGCATCCAGTTTGTTCATGAAAAACTGAATTTTTTCTGAGCAATCTGTTTTTGTGAAAACATTCATTTTGTCAAAAACCCAATTTTCTAAGGAAAAGCAATTTGGACAGAAAATTTTCAGAGTCTTCATAAAAGGGTTTTTTCCTTAGTGTGACTGTTGCTATTTTTCATATCATCTCAGCTGTAAAGCCAGACACTATTAGTGCATGTATGGGGGAGAAATCAAAATAACAACTAATACACTTGAGAAAGCTCTGAAATTTTCCACATACAGTACTAAAATGTTACATTTTTAAGCTCTGATATTTCAAGAATCATCAAGGTAATAAGCATGTACTAAAACTGAAGGTGGAAATCAACAGCCAATTTTTCCACCTTTCAGGATTCAAGCAGAGATGGAAGACAATCTAGTTGTGATCTTGGATGGGTGACATGAGTTTGGAGCGACAGTTTTACTGGATTTTACAAGCTAAATTCTCAGGTGTATACACCAGTGTAAACCTGAAGTAAATCTGCTGAAGCCAATACAAGTATTTCACATTTCTAACAACGTAACAGATTAAAATCTGCCCCTAGTTGTTACAAGTTTCCTAGCCCCTCACTGTTTATGTTTGTTACTGAAGTGTGGTGTAGTAACAATAACAGCTATAACTGGCCTGTACCCAGGTCGTACATGGAATATGTTGCTTTAAAATTCTACCCTGACCGTTTCTATTCTAATCCACGGTTTTTGCAGCTCACAGCTTTGAAATTTTCCAACTGCGGTCTCTATACAGAGGTGACTTTTTATTTTGTTTAAAGTTGGAGGAAAATGGGTCAGTCATTCTCAGAGCACCAGAGGACAGGAATTATGACTTTCTGGAACATTATTATTAATGATTTCCATTATTAACAAAGTCCTTGTGATAATCTAAGTGGGTAGAAAGTTAAATTTTGGTGGGCAAATAATTCTCACTGAAGAGGGTCTTGCAATGTTCTGCTGACGTTTCCTTTCGATTCCCTCCAAGTGACGACCCTTTGGGAACTGCCCCCCCCCAACGTGCTCTAAACATTTTGTGACACTTACTGTCTCTTCTATTCTTCAGACCTGAAGGCAGGTCTATGGTGAAACTCCTTTGATTAGGTTGATAGGGAGCTTGGCATCTACATACAAATTCTTGAAAATGTACTCTCCCCTACCTGATACTGTGCGCGCCACTCAAAGTTCCCCAAAATGTAAACCTTCTATAAAAGTCGGTAAGACTTCCACAAGCCTTTCTGTTAGAACAAATATGTTTGAAAAGATTTCTGAATGTTCAAAGAAGAATATTTTCTCAAAACTGAACTCATACCCACCGATGGCACACAAAGCAAATGTTCAGCTGCTATCTAAGTCCATCTCCCGATATTGTAACAGAACATAAGCAGCTCCGCTAGATTACAGAGTCACTCCAGCAAAGAACTAGAAGCATCTATGCTGCTATTATTTTGGGTGGAAATTTTGCAAATGGAACGAACGCGGAACTAGCTGTCACTGCGGCTGTGCCCTGAGCCGCTGTCCTGGAGGGCTCTGGGGCCCCACTGGCTCGCTGTTTTGTCTGCCTTCTCTTTCTGCCTGTATCGTTGCTAAAAAGAAGGGGAAAATATAGGCCTCACAAAAGAAATTGAAATAATAATAAAATGCATTGCTACAGTCATTGTAAGGGAGCCAGCAGAGAAAATCAAAGGCTGAAATTTCCTTTTGTTTGCCATTAGACCGTGTTGCATGATAATCTAAAGAGTGCTTTGATACCAGTTTCAGCACTGATGAAAACACTTTAAAATGTTCATAATTATAAATGATGTAGCTGTCCCAACTTGCAAAGAGTCTCATACACTCTCTGGTCACTGCCTATTTTGCTTGACGGCCCTGGTAATTGTATAGAACACAGTTTTTAGACATGCAGTGGTTCATCATTTAAATGAGAAACACTCTTTTCTTAGAGAAGAGGGACAGACTTGTGACTAAGGTATTGGACCAAGATTCAGGAGACTGGTGCCCTTGAGCAAGTCGCTTTGTCTCTCTCTGCTTCCATTCCTCATCTGCAAAATGAGGATAACAATCCTTCCTTCCCCCACCATTTGTCTGTCTTGACTATGTAGACTGTAAGCTCTTTGCGGCAGGGACTGTCTCTTACTATATGTTTGTACAGCGCTTAGCACAATGGGACCTGGGTACAGCTGAGACCTCCAGGTGATAGCCTAATAGATACGAAGATAATAAGAGTGTGTGACATGACAGGGTTTCTTCCCAGCTTCCAAGGATAGCCTGCCATGCCCAGTCTCCTTTAAGCAGGCTTACCATCCAAATAAAAACAAACAAAACAGTCCCTCAGCTCACCCTGTGTCCTAGGGTTTCATGGCTCCCCTTCCCAGGGATCTCTGGTGTCCCTACTTCTTGCAGCTTCCCAGCCCCAGCCAGCTCCCTTATCTTTCTGGAACACCAGCACCAGGCTTCCTCTCTGAGCACCAAGTCCCCTGTTCCACGGACCCTCCACTCCCCTGTGGTTTCGCTCCCTCCGCACAGTCTGTCCCAGTCACTCCTCCCCTTCCTGCCCTCTGACAGGACTTTAGAGGTCAGGGATAGCCCTGCTCCCTTTAATTGACTCAGTTGGGTCCACCTGCTGTGACCCGGGGCAGTGGTCCTGATCCACTCACGGGGACCAGCTACCCCATGATAATGAGGCTTCATCAATATATCCAGCATGACACATTCATTTAAACTTAAATTTTCCAAAGAGGTGGAAAAACTGGTCATTTGTCCCTAAAACACAGGTCTGAGATTTGGGCGCCATGTTCTTTTTCTCATCTAAATGTGGAGGGGAGCCGGTGCCCCCAGAAAGGGTCGGGGGGAGGCTGCCTCTGTGGCATTCTGCCCTCTTCCTCCTGACTGTGTGAAAACTCCCCACCCACAAGGGAGGCGAGAGCAGGAGAGGCTTGGGGCAGAGGAGCTGGCTGAGCTGCTGTTGAATCTCACTCTCCCAAGCACTGGAAGCAGTGGCTGGAGGCTGCACTCAGTGGCTCTGAGCTGCAGAACCTCCCTCTCTTTGGAGGGTGGCCAAAGGCAGCCCAAGGCTATAGAGTCATTAGCAGTGCAGCTCCAATGGAGCTCCAACCCTCCTCACACCCTCCTTAACGAAAATATCCCTGTGAATCTCTGCCAAGGGGGACAGCTGCCCTGTATGTCGCTGAGTGACGCGGTGTGGTTGGCAGTGGTCCATGAGACAAGGAGCCCTTTAACAGTTATGGGGCCAAGTCCTGCTATGGGTCATGGCTGCATAGCGCCTGCAGACTAATGCCCAGCATATAGGTGAACAGAGGGTTTCAATGACTGTGCAGGGTCCAGAGATAGGTGTGGGAGAAGGGTTACTAGGATGAGCAGAAGAACGGAGAACCTGCCTCATGACAGGAGACTTAAGGAGCTTGGCTTGTTTAGCCTAACCAAATGAAGGCTGAGGGGAGATGGGACTGCTCTCTATGAATACATTAGAGGGACAAACACTAGGAAGGTTTCCCAGCCTGGTTCTCATGAGACCCACAGGAACTGGGCGGGTCCTTCCCCAGAAAAGTTCCACAAACTCCCATTGCTTCTCTTCCACAGGTCCAAGTGTGGCAGAGTTCAACTCACACTTTATCTGTGCCATAGCTCCTGTAGTCGACGGCCGCTGAGACAGCCACGATGAGCGCGGGCATTCCGTAGCCAACCAGATAGAAGTACTTCCTTCGCGAGTGTTCACTCTCAAACACCTCCACCAGCATGATGTATAGCTGCACCCCCTCCAGGAACATCCAGGTGAATGCCGCCAGGAAAAAGAAGTGCAGGAGGGCAGCAAACACAGCACAGGCGATCTGGGAGAGTCCAAAAAAAACAAAACAAAAAGAAAACAGGCAGAGGTTTGCTCCCAAACAAAATTATTAAAATTATTGTAACAAAACCAACTGATATCCTTGGTTATTACACACAATATTAGTCCTAGACTCTCTCTCTGTATGTGTATAAATATATATACGTGGCTGTAATTTACCCAAAGAAACTTATGTTCTATGCATATTATCCTAAGCATATCATTGGCTGAAACTCTTGTACCCAGCTCCTACACTCCCACAATATCAAACTGGATTCTTAGTAGGGAACATCTTCAGATTCAAATCATTGAAGCAATTGTTCCCTGTTTCTTACTATCAATATAAAACAGGAATAAGACAAAGAAATATTCTAACACCTTGGTTTAATCAACAGACATTATATGAGAACAAAAACTCAGATCACTTTAAATATATTTTTCTTAAAAATATATTATATATTTCTGTTGTATATTATTTATAAGTTATATATGTCTATAGTATATACATATGTATTATATACACGTATGTATATATTTATATACATGTGCATGTGTATAATTTTCTATATAATGTAGATTTGTGTAATATATGCCTGATACATGTATTATTATATATAGACACATATATTATTTACACATAGACACACACATATATATGCACGTGTTTGGATTTGATGGCGAAGTGCCTCAATACATCAAGGGCTTGTGTTGAGGAATCATAAAGACCATGTTTCTATTTCTGATGCCTCTGTTGACTATTGTTGCGTGAGCAAGTTTCAAGATGTTGACCTGCCATGTGAATGCTCTTCGGTGCTGTCAGCAGGGGCGGGCATATGCTGCGGGCTCCATTGCTCAGCAGTTTGGGTGAGGGGCTGAGATAAGAGAATTTAAAAAAAAAAAGGCAGGGAAGGGGAATGTGAAAAGACAGAATTCCAGTGCAAGACCTTACTTCACACCCATCCACTGAGATCAAACTGGCCCTGAACAGATACAATGCTGGGAACAAGCCTGCACTGACAAAGGGTTGGACAACAACATAACCTCAGTGATCTCTGCAGTCTTCAGCTTCTCCCCAGTGCCACGGGGCTCGAGCCCAGGATGTCTATTGTATTGTACCTGGCCATGTGCTAGAGGTAGCCCATGATCCTACAAAGAGAGTGAGCACACTGGCATATCACTGAAAAAAATTGTGAAAAGGTGAAAACTCCCTGCTGCAACAGGTTCCCAGTGAAAAAAATGTCAGTAATAATGAGAATACACTAGCCAGGAATGAAGGAGTGCCCCTACGTTAGGGAAGGATCGCGTGGCTTTGAATATGGAGTATATGCAGTGACTGTTTGGGGAAAATGAAGACTGGAATCCTGACAAAGCATATTTCTAGAGACATTCACCAAGGGGCGGGGATGCTTTGGCAAATGAGAATAGCATTTCTAAATGGAGTTTAAAAACACAAAGAGCATGCCATTTGTCTATTTTGACATGGAATTACTGAAATGATTATCCAAGTAGGGCACTGACGCATGACTTGTGCTGCAGCTTTCCAAAGAACCTAAGGGAATAAGGCACCCAAACCATGTTAAAGGTCAATAGGAGTTGGACACCTAACTCCCTTAGGCACCTTGGAAAAGGGTAGAGTCAGGGCACAGTCTTGCTCCTATTGAGGTCAAAATTCATTTTGCCATTGATCAAGAGAGGAAGGTCAGCACCGCCCCTTTTGTACCCTAACGGACGGTTCTGGAGGAGTGAAAGGAAAACCTCCCTCTCCCACTGGCCACACCAGCCGCAGAGCATTGGGAAGCACGGCAGGTGACTGAAACCGTTAGGGCTTTTGGTTCAGCTGCCATCAGGCTTAACCATCCCCTCCTTCTCCACGAGTGGAAGGGACCAAAGGGAGGCAGATTTGGTGTGCGGCGATCTGCCTCCATTTCCCATCCTTTCCCTGATCACGGACAAGCCCCTTACCCCAGATGCTCTCTGGGGGCTGGATGTTCCAGGTGGGAGGGGTGAGGTTGGGCTACTCTCCATGACATGGGCCCCTTCAACCCTGCCAGGGATTCCTCACGGCGGACCGTACTGACTGAGTCAGCATCGCCTTATGTGGGCTCCCAAGCCACCGCGTGCATCGAAGGAGGGAGGGAACAGCCGCCAGGGACTGCTTGGCATTGGTGCTGGCAAGCAGGACATGGCTCCTTGTCCCTGCCCCAGCTCCCCGCTCCAGGCGGGAGGGGACAGGAAGAAGTGGTTATGCATTAGGCTGTCGTACAGATGGCTCTGGCCTCCACAGGTTTCCCCAGATTGGAGCATATCTCAGGACATTCACTGGTTTTGGGGCTGAGTGTCCCACCTCTTCCATCAGGGGAGCACAAGACGTCCCAGCCTTCCCTTTCCTCTCTCCCTCCCCCCAAAACCGGACAGAACCTGTCAGGATGAATTTCTGGGAGCCAAAACTCACGTTTCCTGTCCACTAGGGCTCTCCTAAATCAGGGTTAGGCCAGCCCATGCCAGTTTTCCCCTCTGCAGTAAAATGTCAAAAAATACACATGTGAACGTGCTGCTTGGACAGTTTAAGAGACTCTAGAAATGTTTTCTTTTGATGTTGCAGTGGCTTAAAGTGAATGGCTGCAGCAGCAGCATAGCCTAGTGGATAGAGCACAGGACTGGAACTCAGGAAAGCTCGGTTCTATTAACTGCTCTGCCACTGGCCTGCTGGGTGACCTTGGGCAAGACCCTTTCCTTGGCCTCAGTTTCCTCATGTGTAAAATGGGGAGAATGATACTGACCCTCATCTGTAAAGTGCTCTTAGATCTGCCGATGAAAAGTGCTGTGTAAGTGCTAGGTGATGGTTTGGTAAGTGATTCAGATTCTCCACTTAGCAGATGCGTAAGGGCAGCAACTATTGATACAGTCCCTAATGGCCACAGTTATACCATGCTCCAGCTTTGCTGCCTGCCCACGGTGTGTGGGTGTGAATCCCAAGTCCAACCTCCGTGGAGTACCCAGCACAAAGGTCATTTCCCTGGGCCTTGCGCGGACTGGAGTAAAACTTCACGGGCTGTTGGGAACCCACAGCCCCACCCCCTGCCCTTCCTGCCGGCAACCCACGGCCTTGACCCCTTCCTGCCACCAGCCCGCAGCCCCACCCCTCTGCCCTTCCTGCCACCAACCCACGGCCCTGACCCCTTCCTGCCACCAACCCACGGCCCTGACCCCTTCCTGCCACCAGCCCACAGCCCCACCCCTCTGCCCTTCCTGCCACCAACCCACAGCCCTGACCCCTTCCTGCCACCAAGCCACAGCTCAACCCCCCTGCCCTTTCTGCTGCCAACCCACGGCACTGACCCCTTCCTGCCACCAACCCACAGCCCCACCCCTCTGCCCTTCCTGCCACCAACCCACAGCCCTGATCCCTTCCTGCCACCAACCCACAGCCCCACCCCCTGCCCTTCCTGCCACCAACCCACGGCCCTGACCCCTTCCTGCCATCAACCTACGGCCCTGGCCCCTTCCTGCCATCAACCTACGGCCCTGGCCCCTTCCTGCCACAACCCACGGCCCCACCCCCTGCCCTTCCTGCCAACAACCCATGGCCCTGACCCCTTCTTGCCAGCAACCCACGGCCCTGTCCCCTTCCTGCCACCAACCCACAGCCCCACCCCCCTGCCCTTCCTGCCAGCAACCCACGGCACAGAGCAACTGCAATGCAGAGCTCGACAGAGCTACAGCATCCCCTGGATGGCTTTTCCTGGGTTTGGCTTCAGCAGGAATGCATCATTTCTGCTACATATCAGGCCGCAGCAGCCTATGGAGGGAGAACAGGATCTGTCCCTCCGTGCATTTCTCTGAACAATGGCATATTCAGAAAGGGAGCTGAGGTTCCAGGAATTGCTCTTTGAACTCAATCACCATGCAAGGTGCTGAGCCATCCTGATGGGTGCTGAGCACCCTCCACACCCACTGACTTCAATGGCAGCTGAGGGCAGTGCACACATCATTGGGAGCCCAGCAACCAGCAGGATTGAGCCCCAGGAACAGCTGTTGGATTATTATGGCCACATAGGCTCAGCCATTCCGATGAAGGTGCCATCCCGAGGAGGACTGTGGGGATGAAAATGCCAAATGGTGAATGTGTAATCACAGCAGTAATATTTCTGTCTGTCTGCAGAACTGCACACAGGTGACTGCTTGTATACGGTGTACGTTTCCCCTGCTATCTAGTGTGTCACAGACATTTATAGAGTCAGTAGAATACGGCAGATTGAACGTGCAGAATTTGTTCATTTCAAAGTTTAGAACCCTGAGATTTGTAAACCAAATTGCTTCACAGACGTCAAAGGTGCTAATCCTTAGTCTTTGCCAAGTTTGAAGGCTTTTTCTCTAAAAAGAGCCATTTTGATGTATGTGAGCACAAACAGAGCACCTGAAATAGTCTTGTGAAAAAGGCCTTTTTTTCCCTTTGGATTTTTTTTGCTCAAGTTGAGGTTTTCTCAAAAACAGACAGATGGAGTTTAACTCACTACTCAGAAACATTGAAGTGAAGAAGAAACGGTAGGAATTTCAGCCTCCAAGGATAATTTGTTCAGGAAATCATATGGGCTTGATCGGAAGCCTATAGGAGTAACCGGAAAGTTTCCTATTGACTTCGATCAGCTTTGGATCAGAAAGGAGGGCTTATAATAGAAAGCATCTTCTTGCGAATTACTGTGCTGTTGCCGGGGAAACATGAAACAACACACACCTTTGGTATATACGTTTTAAACGGACATCCAGGGTGACATCCTGGCCCCACCGATGTCAATGGGGATTTGGCCACTGGGCATAATAGACTAGGATTTCACCCTTGGTTACCAAGCAGGGCCCCAATTCTGCAATGAGATGAGCATGAGTGTAGGGTGTATCCACATTCATCTCAATCCAGGATCAGGCCCAGCTACCTCCACTGGAAGGTGGGAGGAGATGCTTCCATATTTCTATGCCAAGTATCTTACTGGCTGATCCGTTCGATTGATCCCGATGAGGAAGAGGAGCTCGGCCACAAAGAGGCTGATGCACAAATTCTTGTGAATTGTGTTCCTGTCACTCTGGAGTCCGCGGAAAAAGCAAAAGGTGAAGATGCAGATCAGGAGGCAGACGAGTGACAGCAGAATGCCGACCCACGTGATAACATCCAGGAGCAGGTCGTGGACCGTGTCGCTGTGCTGGAGACACAACAGAAAAATAATCAGTCACACGCCGCACGTCAGCTAATCAATACTGAAAAAAGCCAGGTTGTCTAAGACCCTTTGATAGACTCCTGTATCCACTTCCCAAGAACTGGCACAAGGGACCGATAGCTAATGAAGGGTATTAGGACTAAAACTACCCAGAATGGAGTTCTGCATTAATGTGGCCACAACCTGAAAGCCACGCTCTGTTCTCTCCCTCTCTCCTTGCTTGGGTTTGTTTGTGAATACAGCAGTAAGGCAGTGGGGAAGGTACCTGAACAAACTCAAATCCCAAGATTGGGTTGCAGGGACCATTAAGATAATGTATGTCTCAATGCCCAGCATGTGGCAAAAACAGGGATTATTTTCCTTTCTTTTTTTCACAAGGGAAGGCAAAAAATATTGATTTATCAAACCCTGGAGCTGGGAATCCAAAATGAATATCGGAACAATATCCTGGATAAACAGAGACCTTTTATTGACCACATTGTTTTTAAATCCACATTTAACCAGGATTTTAATGTGTCTCAGAAATTGTGTGTTCCCCCTTGTGATGTGGTCTAGTTTCTGCTTACCCAGAAGTAATGTCCACATGGTCACTACTGCAGGGATGTTTCCCTTTCAGGCTACCATATGCCCGAAGAACAGCAGCAGCAAAGACTGGTCTAGGGGGTAGGCCATGAGCTCTCACGGCGGAAAGCAGGATGCTGAGGTCCATCAATAAAATGCCACTGGACCTATTCCTGTGTTTGTCTGTGCATTTGCTTCCCAAACCAGGGCACGGACGCTTGGCGCTCTCATCTTGGAAGAGAAAGACAGGGTGTTTTGCTATGGGGAAAAGTCTATGACAGATGGAGGGGAACGCTGATTCATTTACCCTTTTTGTTGCCTCCGTGCCAATGATAAAGCTACATCAATGTCAGGCACTTATTGATATAGACTCCTGCCATGTCAGCACCCATCAAAAACAACTCAAATCCTTTCAGCACTTTGGCTTTATCGGCACGATTGATAGGTATCAAATGAGAATGAAAGATGGTGAGTGAGTTTTTTCTTCCCCCTAGAGGCTGTTTATAAAGAGACTAGACAGAAATTACAGGCAGTTTTATTCCCACAGCACTCCTGCCATTTTTCTTGGGAATTTGGAAGGTTTAAGAGACTCTATGATTGCAGATGTACCACAAGGACCAGGATTTAACATATGCCTATCGCAACAGCAACAAAAATGTCTATTCCATCCCCACTGCACACACAAGGTGGAAAGGAAGAAAGGGCATATTCTTTTCCTGATCGAGGTGCATTGTTTTATCTCTGGGTAATTCCATACTCATTAACTTTCCTCTTAACTTGATGCAAAAACGTTAATATAAATCCCAATCCTTGCATTTGCTCTGCTTTGCACGAAGCTGCTTGGAAGCGGTGGATAGCTTCTCCCCTAACAGTCCCCCTGCAAAGCAGGCCAGCTCGCCTGATTAGAAGGCAGTGCTAGGCACAGCTTCAGCGACCTGCGAGAGACAGACACAGGAACTACACAGCTGGCACAGGCAGATAAAGGGGAGAGACAATCAGGTGAACTTCGGAAAGCGTGGATCAATCGCCCAAGGCTATGAGCATAAATGCAGTAACACTCCAGACAAAAAGTCAGCCTTGTATGTGGGGAGCTTTCCGGAGTTCTCCTTCGTCTGATAGCAGAGCACCCCAGCTTAAGGGGAAATGAGCAAGAACCCAGCCTGTTCCTTTTACACGCTTGGCTCCATGCACACACCAAGCCTGTGTGGAATAAATGAAAACCACAGGTCTCGCTTCTCCACTGCTCAGCTGCCTGCAGAGTTATTTACACCTCCGAGTGCAAAGTGGGTACGAAAGGCTGTCCAATCAGATCCTCGGGCACACTCCCCACTGCTGCCCTATAGGGAGGAGGTGGTGAAAAAAGGTCCGACAGCTCCCCAGGACCATGCAGGAGAGGAGAAGAAGAGAGGTCAGAGGGATTCTGCCACCAGGGCCATGTATGATGCTGATATAGGGGGTGGGGGGAAGAGACACCCCTGCTGAGATGACAGGGTGGGAAAGAAGAGATCTCTTATCATTCACTGGTTCTGGACTACACAGGGGCTGAGCTGAGAAAGGGCTGGGTAGTTTGGAGCAAGAGAAAGAGACAATTCTTCTCTCAGGCAGCTAGCACCTCTGGGAGGATTAGTAAGGAGCTGTGCTGATGATCTCCAGTGCACAGCCCTCGAACAGAGGCATGGCCCCTTGTGCCTGCCAGCCCCCGGCTCTGTGCAAGCCAACAGGAGGCTGGGCACCACAGCCCCCGAGACCACATTGGTCCAGCTTGCTTTCTATTGACCATCACTCTCACCTTCCAGTGCCCAAGCGCTACCACAGTCAGATCTGCTGTAGGTGACAGGGCAGAGCCACCATCCCACCCAGCAAACACCTAGGGTCGCATGCCCTGGGTTGGGAGCCAGGAGACCAAGGGATCTAGTTTCACTGCTCCTACTGACTGGAGTCGGTATTTCTGTGCCACTGTATAGCACCATAAATATGACACCCTCTTAAGTTAGGATGAGAACCCTGGGATAATGGTAACTGGAATGGTAAATGATAATGATAAATGGTAAATGATAATGGTAAATGGAATGAATGTATATTGCCAAACATGGAATGTAGAAGTGAGTTGGGATGTTGTGTTAATATTTGCATGATTGTTGTGCTTTTAATGCTGTCATTTTGGTTAATGAAACTGGGTGGGGCAGTTGATGGTAGAAGACTGAGCAGGAGGTGGGAGATGAACCAAAAGAAATCTGATGAGGTTCAATAAGGATAAGTGCAGGGTCCTGCACTTAGGACGGAAGAACCCAATGCACCGCTACAGACTAGGGACCGAATGGCTAGGCAGCAGTTCTGCGGAAAAGGACCTAGGGGTGACAGTGGACGAGAAGCTGGATATGAGTCAGCAGTGTGCCCTTGTTGCCAAGAAGGCCAATGGCATTTTGGGATGTATAAGTAGGGGCATAGCGAGCAGATCGAGGGACGTGATCGTCCCCCTCTATTCGACATTGGTGAGGCCTCATCTGGAGTACTGTGTCCAGTTTTGGGCCCCACACTACCAGAAGGACGTGGATAAATTGGAGAGAGTCCAGCGAAGAGCAACAAAAATGATTAGGGGTCTGGAACACATGACTTATGAGGAGAGGCTGAGGGAACTGGGATTGTTTAGTCTGCAGAAGAGAAGAATGAGGGGGAATTTGATAGCTGCTTTCAACTACCTGAGAGGTGGTTCCAGAGAGGATGGTTCTAGACTATTCTCAGTGGTAGAAGAGGACAGGACAAGGAGTAATGGTCTCAAGTTGCAGTGGGGGAGGTTTAGGTTGGATATTAGGAAACATTTTTTCACTAGGAGGGTGGTGAAACACTGGAATGCGTTACCTAGGGAGGTGGTAGAATCTCCTTCCTTAGAAGTTTTTAAGGTCAGGCTTGACAAAGCCCTGGCTGGGATGATTTAATTGGGGAATGGTCCTGCTTTGAGCAGGGGGTTGGACTAGATGACCTCTTGAGGTCCCTTCCAACCCTGATATTCTATGATTCTATGATTTTGCCCTTGTGCCGGGGTGGAAGGTTCTATCTGTGCAGGCTCCAGGAAAGGTCAGAACCTGATTTGATAAATGCATCTTTCCAGGCAACAAGCCTCATTCTCAAAGGTGTGACACTGGCACTTCCTGGGGGCCTGGATGCCTCAGTGCACTGCTACAGAGCCTATCACCTGTAGGCCACTACAAGCTCTTGCCCAGCAGAGGCCTGATGGCCCCTATGTGGGATGAGTTTGTGGGTGTTAATTCCAGCTCCCACAGCACAAACTCAGCATCACACTTTTCACTGACGGTCAAACTCAGCAGAGAGGCCAAAAACTGCATGGGCCATGGAGACTGTTACCCCAAGAGAGAACGTCCTCAAAGCCTCCAGCCCAAAGTTCACGCCTGGTGGTAAGGCAATGTCTGCGGGAAGCTTGTCCAGCTTTTAAACCAGGACTTCATTGACCAGGGCTGTTAAGCTGACCTTTCAAGAGCACTAAACCTGCACATTTATTACGCTGAAGTTTATGGTTATATATAAATTATTTTTAAAAACGTAAATTCACTCATTAAATAATTTGCATAAAATATCACACATAGAGCCTGTAACAGGGCAGCCACCCTCAGGCCCCTCCAAAACAGTCTTGGATGTCTCGATTGTCAACACCTCTGTGAGTTTGTACTGATGTGATCTCCGCCAAGCCGCCGTCACAATCCCCGTGCAGCACTTCCACCTGCAGTGTCCTTCAGTCCTCAGCACTTCCTTCAGGGAGAAGGAGAGGAAAAGGAAGCCATCTCACCAGCCAGAGAGCTGGCTGCCCCTGAGCTCCGCTAGCCCTCTCTCCTTCCCTTTGCACATCCTTCCTGAGCTTCTGAACGACATTCTCTGGGAGTCTGTGGGGGAGCTAGTTAATGCCTAGCTACGACTACGCTGCAGTGTAAGACCAAGGTTGACAGAACTCGAGTCGAGTTTGTCAACCTAGAGCTTGAGCATCTACACTCATCTCTAACCCCAGGTTAGGAATTGTTGCAACCCAGGTCCCAAACTGGGACTCCAGCATCTAAACTGCATTTTGCAGGCCGGAGTCCAACCAGACTTCCTAGCACCCTCCCAAAATGGGGCTGCGCTAGCCCTGTGCTTGTGGTGCAATGTGGGAAAACTCGACCATCCAGAGGACAAAGAAAGTTGGCCCCTGGGATACTTTTGGCAGACTCCCAGAGCACGAGTTCAGCGGGGCTGCATCTACACTGAAAAGCAACAGGACTTGAACCCCGGGTCCCAGCTTGACTCGGGCTCGGATCCTCCACTCCTGGGTGGTCCTGGGACCCTGGGTACGAGCCCTGGGTCAGAACAATTTATGTGTTGGTGGATGGGGTGGGATTAGGCTTGAGGCTGAGTTCAAACCCTGGGTTTAAACTGCAGTGTAGACATACCCTAAGTGACCAGCATGCTGGGTCAGTGGCTGGCTTTCAGTGCTCTCTCACCATACTGCTCAAAATCAGGCAGCTGTTCTTTTCTGGGTTCCAAATCTCTAAAAAAGGTTTATTTTACAGAAACAAAGTGCTTGATGAAATTCAAAGAACAAACCAATAAACCCAACAACTTTTGTATTTGTGACAAGTTTTATATCTAGGGTTGGCGTTCGGGGCCAGATCCTCATCCACGCAAAGACTCCCCTTGACTCCCACAGCTTTTGGATTGGGTTCCAAGTTGCGTCGGTGGGAAGCAGACTGGTTGAAACAGATTGCTGCTTTGAAAACCGTTGTGTGTGTGTCACAAACATGGCTGCCAAGTCCACAGCAGGGTGAGTAGGCAGCCCAGAAATTGCTCAGGCTGTGAAATGTGTAAGAGATGAATGACGGTTCCAGCAGTGCACTGCCTGGGCTCCAGAGCAGAGTTAATAAAAAACAACTCCAGTGAATGTCAGTTTATGACAGAATGGCTTGTCCCTTAAATGAAGGGTCCTTTCTCTTTCCCTGTTAAAAAGCTCAGTAGAGGTAAATGGTGCTGAAACAGAGCTGCTGGCTGCGGGGGGTGCTTTTGTTCAGCTAATCTTTGCCTTTAGGAAGGGAGAGGGTAACATGCTTGTGGGTGGAGGAATGACAAATGGTAACTAAAGAAAGTGTCATTGGCTTGCTGGAATATGGCTGTTGTGCGACCGGTGGGAGCTGGCTTGGAAGGCAGCAGCATGGGTCCAAGTGGGCCAGATTTAAGCTGGCAGTGGTGTATAGTTTACACTGCTCCTGAGATTTGTAGCTGCCCAGAATGGACTGGAATCCCGTTACTCCTTTTAAAACTATTATCAACCATAGTGTGTTATCGAGAGCTCATCGTTCTTATGTCCACGTTGCATTTCCTCACTACAGTATGTTACACTGATAGGGTGAGATCACAGGTGGCTTTAAATCAAGATTTGAGGACTTCACTAACTCAGCCAGAGGCAGGGGCCTATTACAGGAGTGGGTGGGTGAGGTTCTGTGGCCTGCAAAGTACAAGAGGTCAGATTAGATGATCACGGTGGCCCCTTCTGGCCTTAAAGTCTCTGAGTCTATGATACGCTAATAACTGAATCCGAAGAGCCAGAGGAAATGATGGAAAAGCCAGGGACGTGATCTACCGAACCAAACAACATCATTATAAGGAAAGCGGGGGAAATCTTGTTGAATGTACAAAACTGCAAGTTTATGCTGAACCCTAAGGATCAACTCCCCCAAATGTGGCTACTACGGCATATAGCTGGGGGAGGGATTAAGGAGCCTTTCCTCTCCCCCTTGCATAACCCAGGTAAGAACAGGTCAGGACCCCAGTCCTGCACTCAGAGGGAGCTCACGGGTTATTCTGTACCTGCTCCCCCAGGTACATGTGGCACCGGGGACAGGGTGGGAGGCGGACTATGATCTGAAGCTATGGTGTAATGCCACTGACTTTCATGGGATATGTTCTGATTTACAGCAGTTTGAAATCAGCTTCAGGCTCCAAATCTCTTATACACAATGGGAGATGTATCTCAGGGTACCCGGTTCATCCAGCCTCTACTTCCCTGAGACATTTCTTCCTAGCTGGTTTGGTGTCTCCTTATGACACACACTTAAACCTTCACTCCTCTTTATAGAAGGTCACTCAGCAAGTTCTAGCCCCCAAAACGTAGTCTCCCCACAATCCCTCCAGCTGTAGCTGACACACAACCTTCTCCAAGACACATCTGGCTTTTCCCCAGTCATTTTTAAAAACCTGCCAAAAGATGCAAGGACTTGTCATCCCAGAGTTACTGGCAGCAGTCATTGTGAAAGACAAGGGTGTAAGTACCAAAGCAGTTTGGTTGCTAGGTGCCGAGGTGCAGAATTACAAACCCATTGGCATCACTAATTTCAAGGTCCCAGGGCTCTCTGTAATCTTGATCACTGCACGGGCCACAAAATACCAGAGACATTTTCCAGTGTCCCAGGTCAGCAAGGTCGTCTCCAGTAGGTCTACTCATGAGCTTAAAGGTAGGCACATGGTCTAGTGCCTTCCTGAACCAGGGCCCTAACTCCTCCTGGTGAGAGGGCCGATGGGATCTGTACCACCTGGTTTGGCTGTTGGGATGGGAGCTTAGGAGGTCTAGTTCACAGTTCACTGAAGTCAACGGAAGCTGAGGGAAGTCCGCACCTTGCCAGACTGGGCAGCTAGTGAGGATACCGGGATGAAAAGCGCTCTTTGGCGCTCTACGTTAGTGGAGTCAATGTCGGAGCAGTAACGAGAGATACGGAGGGGATTTGCTAGTGTGGAGTTGCCCCGAAATCAGCCCGTCCTGTCCCTTATTATGAACAGCCAAAACACCAAACTGTAGAGAGGATATAAAGTTGTCACCTTCTTCTGTGTTACTAAGTGAAAAGCTGAACTGCAGGTTACCATGGATACAGTGTGTGTGGTGAATGCTATGGGGTCCCATTCTGGTCTCATTTACACAGGTGTCACTTCGCTGCTGTAAAATGAGTGCTACACAGGTGTGAGAGAGAGGTAATTCAGGCCCAGGGATTGCATCTTTCTTGCTCCTTCATTCTGGCTTTGTTTCATCAGTGGAGCGGCTCTGCTTACCCAGGACGAAGAGCTTTCGGCCAAGCGCCATCTGTTTTATTTGGAAAGACTAGCTACAGCAGCTGATCTAGCCTCCCACAGCCCTTGTGCTCTGACCACATTGCTGCCAGCTATTGGGCCCAGCCCTTGGGCAGCTATGCAAGATGGCAGGACACCTGACACTGTCTCCGCTTGCCTGCTCTCTATACCTTTTGGGGAAGTTCTCTGGCCTGTGTTACACAGGAGGTCAGGCTAGATAATCACTATGGTCCCTTCTGGCCTTGGAATCTATGAATCCAACTCTTATTAAAATGGTATCTATAACGGACAGCTTATTGCCACTCTGAGAGGTGAAAATAAGTCATGACTGAGAAATTCTGCCTCCATTCTTCTTAGGGACAACAATCTCCCTAGTTTAGTGTCTTTATTTGGTGGAGGGAACAGGATGAAACCGATCTTGGGCACACGGATCAAAGAGATTCCTCAATTACACAGAGCAGAACTGCATGTTACAGAGAATACAGAATCTACTCAGAGAGGAAGTCACCCTGAACCTCGTTCTCCCCATGAGGAAGGCGTTGATTGGGAATGTGAAGGTAAGCAATAGGGGGAAGCTTAGTGCTATTTAAATTCCATGGAATAAGGAAGACTTCACAGAACCCAGGAGTACGAAGTGTTCCTACCCCTCTGGCCCCTTCCCATGGCTTTCTCCACAGAGAACTGCCTGTAAAAAAGGGCAATGAGCAAACAATCTATTGGGTTTGGGGTAGAGGAAGCAGCTGCAAACAAAATGCTGTCAGAGCTGGTTTAATTTAACATCTACATCCATGCTTAGACTTGGGAGGGTTCGATTTTTATTAGTAAATGTTCGTAAATGTTGATTTCACCGTACACCCAAACCAATGAAGAAATATTTCCATCAATAATAATCAAAATCCACTGTTAGGCAAAGTATGAAAAGTGCTGCTTGAGAACTTATTAGAGTTTGAGGTATGGATATTTATGTTGTAGATGTGGACGTGAGATGTTGACAATTTGTGTTTTAATGGCTATAAAGCTTTAACTTTTTAAATCACAGAGTCTTCTGTCATTAAATAATTATTGTCTGACCATCCTCCCTCCCCACATAATTTCTCAAAACTGTGAACATTTATATGGATACAAATAGAAAAAAATGCTTAAAAACAATAGTGTTGTGCAAGTGGGAAAATGTAAATAGATAAAAAATGAAAAAAAATTGTAAAATAAACATTGATATTATCCATCATCATTATAAAATATAAAAGCTGAATTCTGCCGAGCCTGTCCATGCGCAAGGACTCTGGGACTAATGTTTCCAGTATTGAAGAGTGCACATAAATAATACAAAGTGACAGAGAGGTTAGAAATATAGAAAGGAAATAACAGCTCTCCCTGGAAAAAATACAAGCGAAGGCATCTGGAGAAACTACACAGAAACAGAGATGAAGTGAGAGGGATATACATGCAAAATAGCTATGCTGAAAAGGACATAGGGGAGAGAGAGTGCCTAGTAAGTAATTAGATATGAGCTTGCAATGTGATATAATAGCACAGAAAAGTCATTGTAATATTAGACAGTACCATTTCACAGGTTGGGGATACACAAAAGGCCTTGCTTGCCTTTGTGCAGCTGCAGTTGGAATAAATAATAATAATCCTACAATTATAAATAAGCAACAACAGCTGTTTCTAGAGCACAGGCAAGAGTGCAGCTAGAACACTGCCTCTAGCTCTTTGGGGCACTCTAGTATTCAAAGGACATGGAGTATGCAAACAGGGAGTCCAGAGAAAGGCAACACACACAATGCTGGAGAGATTGATTTATAAGGAAAGATTAAAAGTGGTCAACATCTTCTAAAATGGCTGCTGATTTTAGGATGCTGGCTCTATTTTTGGGTGCCCAACATAAGAACGAGCCCTTTGCAGATCTGCTTTTACTTCAGTTGGAAGTGTGGGAGCTTAGCACTATTGCAATTCACTCTGGGACATCTTGAAGCATTGTGGTATGCCAACAAAAGTAGTTAACAGCATCAAGGCTTTCTATCAAGGTGCAGCATGTGAAAGTAAATGCAGGCCTGAGTGAATGGTTCAACACAGACACTTGTGTCCAGTGACGATGTGTTCTCTTCACCTCCACTGTTTGGCATTGCCATTGACTTCATTATGAGACAAAATGTAGAAGGATACAACGCAGCTATTGCATAGCTCACAGCAATACACTAACTATAAGATCTAGATTTTGCTGATGACATAGCTTTTCTAAGTGGCAGCTCAACCAAAGTTCAAGCAAAGACCGAAAAACTATCCAGTACTCCAAAACAGATGGGATTAATAATCAGTCATGAAAAAAAACCCAAATCTAATGAGAAGCCTGGCAGTGCCCAACTCAAGCATTACTTTAGAAGGCAAAGCAACACAAGAAGTGAGTCAATTCACATAACCTGGCAGTAATGCACAAGCCAATGGGGCTGTCCAGAAGGAAATATTGGCACAAACTGGCAAGTTGGCAGCTGCATTCATCAGCTTACACAGGAATTGGTCACCAGAAATCTATAATTTGCAGACCAAACTACGACTCTTCAACTCAAATATTATTTCCATCTTAGCATATGGATGTGAAAACTGGAAATCCACCAAAGGGACAGATGACATCTCAATGCCTGTGACAGCAACTGCTCCAGAACAATACTAGGTATTATACTGAATGAATATATAACAAGTGCCAATACTTGTCAGAGTTCAAACCCCCTTATATCTGAAGTTATCCAGAAAAGAAGATGGAACTATCTGGGAGGTGTGCTAAGAATGAAGCCAGAGCATCTGCCATGGCAGTTGTATTATTGGGCAGCTGAAGGAACATACAAGGGGGCCAACTGAACGAATCCCTCCATTGAACAGTACTCAGAGAAGGAAAACTTATTCATAGATTGCAAGGCCAGAAAGGGAGCCTTTGTAATCATCTTTGATGCCCTCCTGTAGAACACAGGCCAGAGAACTTTCCCCAAACAATTCCTAGAGCAGATCTTTTTTTAAAAGCACCCAACAGCTTATGGCTCTTAACAATGTAGAGGGCATGCAAATAGTGGCCCAGGATATACACTGGGATGGTGGAGCCTTGTTCATACTCTAGGCATTATCTGACAGCATGGGAAGGACTAAGATTCAGAGCCTCTGAAATCAGGCCCAAAGTGTCTCCAGTTGGACACCCAAAAGGTGACTATGTGTGGGGATATGGGGTCTAAATGGTTCAAACACCCAGGAGGAAGAAAGAAGAGATATTTAGAGCAGTCTAATTAGACAGAAGCAGGAATAATAGGAACAAAGAAAAAATTGGGCTGAATATCTGGAAACTGTATGATCTTTCAGACTGAACATCGGGTACCCATGAGAACTGTTATAAGGACTATATCTGGAATGATTTAATGCTCACCTAGACAAAGGTCTCAAGGATATGCTATTGCATACAATTATGTCTTGACGCTGTAGGGATAGATTACATGACAATTTCAGTTTTTCCAGCCACAATTTCTGTGCTTCCATGAAAATTTAGTCAGGAGAGTAGGCTGTATTTTCTTAACAATAAGGGTTGGGTAATTTTCCCAAGGGAAGATAGACAAATCACCCCACAATACTCTGTAAGTGACAATTCTTCACTGGCAAAGGAATGTAATGGATTACTGAATATGTCTCTTACATCTCTTAATTTGCTGATTCCATTAAGTTCCCTGGTTCCTGTTCTTGACACACGCTCAAATAGTCTTTTATTTTTCATTTAAAAAACCCAGTGAAGACAAGCTGATTTAATAACTTTTCTGCTTAATTGAAACACTCCTTGTTTAACACATTTTTGAATAAGTCAGCATAATAAAACTCTCTGCAGAGACTTAACCCTTTAGCAGGTGCAAAATCCCTTTGCCCTACTCAATGTATAATACAGCAGCTTTAGAAGTTAGCTCGGATATTTTAACACGTTCTAGACCCTGGGCCTAATTCTGCTTTTTGATACTGCCATTCAACCCCACTCATGTTAATGTATGTCTAACTGAGGGATGAGTTTATCCTGTTCTTTAGATCTGAAATTCAGAGAGTGGTTCTAGGCAATGCACCCATACGTTCCACTTAGACTTTATAAATGTTTGTTCTTCTCTCTCCTCAACTCTCCTCGTTCCTCGATTTCCAAAATAATTGATGATGATGATGTAATTTATGTGTAGCATAGTATAACATTTTAAAGCTTCAGATTAATTGCTGTACTTAAAGCATCTTGTTGGAATAGCGATTTGTAGTGCACAGTAGACGTTGCTCAGCAATATTTGTCTACCTTAAGGTACTCTGACTCAAACAGTTGGGTCTTTTTAAATGGATTTTTCCCACCAGCACTGAACTAGTTTTCTGGTTGCCTGTTTTTCCTACGATATATTTAAGCTGCATCTGCTATGGCTATTGTGATGCAAAGTGCTTGCTTTTATGAAAATCAGCTTGTAAATTTTGAAGGATAATTCTTTAGCTGTTACCACACAGGTAGAATGGGTTATGTCCTTTAACCATGTGCTTTCTTCCAGGGCATAAGAACTAATGTAGTCTTATTGCATCTAAGGGTTGTATAAAACCATCCAAAGTTATTTGTAATCTGATGGAAAGGTGTTTCATTTATTTGAAAGTCTGAAGGCATCTAAATGAGAAATGAACATTTTAATTTTCAATGGTACATTCTCTGAAAGACAGGAAATATTCCGACTCCATAAGGTAGACTGCACACTGTGTTATGTAGATGGAGAGTACAATAGTCAGATAACCAGGGATGGCAAACATCTTCTTTATACCTGACAAAAATATTATGAATCCGTGGAAGAGGTCTGAATAACAGCAGGCAATGTGGTCCGCAGATAGGGTGCTGGATTGGAACACGAGAGACTTGAGCTCTATTCCTGTTCTGCCACTAATGTGCCGAGTGTCTCTGTCTCCCCTCCCAACATGGGCCTGTCTTGTCACTTTAGACTGTACACTCTTTGAGGCTCGGCCTGTCATTTATTGTGTTTGTACAGCACCAAGCACAATGGGGCCCTGATCTCTCAGTGATACTACCATATAAATGATAATTCATAACTAGCACATCATTATTTTGTACTTCTGTGCAGAGACACCACAATATTTCCAACTCTTATGTGACATGGGTTTTCTTTGAATTACAGCATGCATCTCTGGAATAGCCTGTGAATTTCCATTCACATCATGACTTGTAAGTGCATTCGCCGTGGGGGACTGCCTGACATGCCTGTCAAAAGATATCCTGCTGGGAATGAAGTCAGCTTGTGTGATTATCCTTACTCCATGTATTATGTTCCAGAGGCCTGGAGGAGATGGCCGAGCACAGGGTTATTCCTCAGTATTATGTATCGGAGAAAGGGCACCCAACTCAATGCCTTTTAAATTGAGGGGGCATCAGGGGAGACTCTACTGTTCCCAGAGTCCCAGGATCTTGGAAAGTCATGTAAACTTGGCAGGGAGCCCATTGAATTTGATGAATAAAGCCAGCTCCAGGCTCAACTAACTCTAATAGGCAGATAGCATCTTTTTTTAAAAAAAATCTTTCTTCTTAATTGAGTAGAGTCCTGTTAAGCCTGGAATTGATCCCATCAACTCCCAGTCTTAAGACACACAGATAAATCACAGCTCTAATGGTCAGCCATTGATATTTGTTTTTCCTTAAGACACAGACATATAGCTATTACTGAGTAGAGAAGCAGAAGGCTATCAATCATTTGCTGAATAAATTAGAGGCCCTACCTCTCCCTCACCCCAGTATGCTAATAATTAAAGCACAGCCCATAACTCAGGGAATGTCTGCAGAATTCTCCTTTAGAGGAACACACAGCATTACAATCTTGCTAAGGAGGGAGCTAATTCATGGCCAGAAGTGACATTTGTCAAATCGTAGTTCTGTCAACTTTAAACTGAGAAGAGGGGCTCAGGTGTCTGTTCCCCACAATATGTTGTATTCTCTATCATTAGGTAGGATATTTCAGGTAGCCAGGTGAGGATATAAGGAGTTGTTGATGGTATACCCAAAACTGTAAAAATTATAAGCTGCTAATTCAAATCCTAAGGAGTTTCCTGGTCCTGCTTGCTGGGTAGGAGGCTCTCCAGGGAAGTGTGGAATCAGAGGAGTCAGTCTGTCGAAGGCCAGCCTAGAGTAGGGTGGAGTGACTTGTCTCTTTTGGTTTTTAGGGAGCAGCTTGCATTGTCTCTCTCTGGTTTAGGGTTCTTGTGTGTTAACATTCTAAATTCTAAGAAATGAAGCAGTGTTACACTGCAACCTTCCAGCAAGTGCATTTTATTTTTAATCTAACTTTTCTGTGTGTGTGCCATGAACATAACACCTGCCAACCCTAGCTTTCCTCCATAAGGACCAGGCTGAATCTCTGTGCTTCCAGGAGATCTGGGACCTCACTCTTCCTATTACCCTGAGTGCATGCAGTGGGGAAAGGGAGTCACATCTCTCCCCAGTGTTCTGGGTCAGAGTATGGGGAGTAAGCTGCATACAAGGGTACTAGCAGCATTTTGCCTGCTGCCCGTGAACATTCTGCTGCCCCGAGGCAATGCTTCTCCGTACCGCTCCCTTGCTAGAGGCTGTGCCTTAAAGGCACAGGGTAACCAGATGGAATCTGGCATTCCCTTCTGATTCACATGTTCTGAAAAGTTATGCGTTGCCCACAAAATTATTCCGCACCAAACGCTCCCTTGTATTTTATCCTGAATCCTATTTAACACATTGGGCTTGCTTCTCTGGAATCACGTGAAGCCATCAGACCAATTCCCTTTCACACTGCAGGCTAAACTTAGACTGTAATGATCTATGAAGCAGAGAGAGGCCAGCAAGCTGCCCTTCTAGGTTAGAGTCAACAAAACAGAGCTGACTTTACCATGGCAGCAGCGGTGTTTTGGCAGTAGCCAAATAAAAAATGAACAAGACTCTACAGCCATGAAAACGGACTAGTTAACATACAAGAGAGACTAACATGATGTGAACCAGTGCTGCCTAGTGGATAGGGCACTGGACTGGAACTCAGGAGATCTGGATTCTATTCCCAACTTGGCCGCTGGGTGAGTTTGGGCAAATCACTTCCACTCTCTGTGCTTCAGTTTCCCCGTCTGCAACATGTTGATAATGCTACAGATCTCCTTTATAGAGCAGTTTGAGATCTAGTGAAGAAAAGCTCTACATAAGATATTAAGGTACTATTATCTAAGACTCCATTATACTTATATGGCCCCATTATTGGGGTATCTGAGCCCCTTTAATGTATTTACCCTCATAATACCCCTGTGAGGTAATGATCCCAGAGTTGCAGATGAGGAATGGAGAGACAGAGTGGGGAAGGGATTTGCCCTTGGCCACATGGGAAGTCTGTGCAGAGCAAGGACCTGAACTCCAGTCTCATGGTCCCATACTAGTGCCTTAATCACTGAGGCATCCTTCTTCCTCAATTAAACTCTAGTAGGATTCATTTTCCTTTTATGCCTGGTATACTTTTCCAGCTCCTGAGGGCCTTACTCTGTTTTTATTTCGCCCTTATGGTTATTCAGTGAGAGCTGCCCTAGTAAAGACTGAGTGAAAACTGAACAAAGTCCTCAGAACCCATCCCTTTGTTAGTTGACTTATTTGGGGTCAGATATGTACCATACAATAACCACTTCACTGACATCTTTATTAGGAATAGGGCTGGACTCTGCACTTAGCAACACCATTCAAGGGGCAGAAAAAGTCTAAAATGCTTTTCCCCTCTCAAACCTCCTCATTTTGTTCCAAGCTGTTAGCTGCTGTCCAGATCCCCATCCAAGTTATCCACATTTCCCAGACATGACCTCTCACCTCTATGACATGGCATATTTATCATCTCCGGACAGGTGACAACCAGACAAACACACATTCTTTTGGTAAATCCAAACAATTCCAGACCGTCTACAAAAAACTAAACTTGATCAGCAGAACTGTGTTCTTCTGTTAAACATTTGCATTGAATATTCCCATTCTTCAGGCTAAAATCAGACCTTTGATTCGTCTTTAGCTGGCCAATCCCAGGCAGTCACTGAAGTCATGTAAAGCCAAATTCTGCTCTTCATTGCATGGCAGCAAGTCCCATGGAAGCCAATGGGAACTTTATCCATGTATCTGGCAGCACACTCTCCCCCTTTATCCTCAACCTATCCAGTTCTGCCCAGTTGCACTCTGTCACAACAAGTGTGCTACATGAGTGTTAAAAGAGCTGCAGGTCCCTTTTTTCAATTTTGCATGGCTTTTGTCATTCGTAAGAGAGCCTTAATGCATATTTGAAGTCAGTGCTTTTAAATTCTCTTTAGAAAAATCATAAAAATGAGAGCAGACAAAGGAGCAATGTTGGAAAAATATTCAGAAGTTCCTGGGATACCATAAGAGCATTTGCGGTTACATCTCCGTAGTTATGGCAGCAGCTCTGAACTGTTCTATCGGACTCTCTTGATAGAGTTTGTATGGAAGATGCTGAATGCAAAACAGAGCCCTAGCCCTGCAATTGGACCTGTGTGGACAGAACCCTGCATCCATGCAGAGCTCCACTGAAGCTGATGGGACTCCCTATACATCTAATTGCAGAAACAGGGCCTAATATGCTCAATACAAAATAGCACTGCAATGAGTAGTTAACATAAAAGATACCACCATTGGGGAAAAAAAAAGAACAACGTCCAGTGTCATTGCTTGATGTGACAAACTCCTTCAGACCCAATACAATGTCAATGCAGTCATTATGATTCTTACATTACATTGGCAACATACCGGATCCATTAGTCACTTGGACAGTATTCCGTGTCAGAGGAACCAGTGCTATTCGATCGTAACATTATCACTATGGGCTGGTGGCTCAATAAACCTGCTGTGAGAAGTAGCTACGGCACATGCACTGTAGCAGACTTGAAAATGAAGCTGAATTGTTTAATAAAGACCTACTAAATGCATCATTGGCCGGCCTACAGCTTGCAGAATGTATGCTTTTAAAAAAAGTATGAGCAAATGTTTAGTCACAAGAAGCAAAACAAAGACAAAAACTGGATTTTTCGCTAAAACGATCTTTGAACCATGATTCACTTATCCCTATAGAGAGAGAGACTATCATGAGGTACTCCCTTTTAAAGAATAATAATTGAAACTGGGCTAATAACTTGTTTTACAATCTCAGCTACAATGTTAGAAATAGCACACCTAGTCCTTCTCTCCAGAGTATCCATCTCCAGTACAGATGGGCAAACCTGTTCAGATAATATAAGAACCAACTCAACCTTTCGCCTGTGTGTGCATCAAACCTAAGCAGACGTCTCAACCCTACAAGCCGTGAGCACACTGAGAAGCAGTTACAGACATAGGTAGTTCTACCATCATCAACGGGATGATTCTCGTGAGTAAAAGTCCTTTTGGAGTGAGTAAGGGTTACACCATCTGGCTCAAAGCAAGTGATGCCACTGAAGTCAATGGGGCTAACCGTGGACCGCTTGGCCCTAACAGGAGTGTGCCATGTGGCAAGGAAGGTGTAAGGAACTTCTCCTTCCTTGCGCAGCCTGAAACAGAGCCAGGCCGAATTCCAAGCAGTGACCTATAGGAGCACCCAGGCTGCCATTGGGGAAGGGAGAGAGGCATAGTTCTGCCCCCATGCACTGGCCAGAGGGGCTGACTGGCTGCATAGGGGGCAGTAAGCCACACCCCCAAAAGAGCTCTGTCAGCATCACAGGGATCTAGAGAGGCAGAAAGCCCCAGCAAGGCAGATCCCTCCTGCTACTCCCCACCAGCCACACTGCCAAGCTAGGCCTCCAGAGCACAGTCAGACCCCACATGAGCAAAGATGCAGCATCGAGCTCTCTGTCATCATGGGTTTGGATGCAGCATCCACAACCAGCCTTTTGAAGTTCACCGCTCCCTGTTCTTCATCTCATTTGGCAGCTGGTCACACTATGGGCCAGCCACAGCCATGGGATACTCATGCTCAGCTCCCGCTGAAAGTTAATAGGAGTGACACACAAACAACTTGGGGCAGAGTTACATGTTCTATGATTGGAATCGCCTTCAGACAGCAACCTCACCGAATGTTTATCTCTTCCCAGCAACAAAGCAATATTGTATTAATCATGCAGCCCAGGGATGAGCAGTGCCTACCTTGACTTCCACATGTGCCATCAAGACTGCAAAGTTGGTGAGGTGATTACAGGAACATGTGGTGTGTGTCTTGTTTGTGGTCAGAAGCCGACACCCTTGCTTTGACCAATACCCTGTCATCGTGTGTTTTGAATAGTTCCAGAATGAACAGTTAGGGTTGAAAATTTCTTCTGACTGCTGCAGAAAGAAATGAAATAAATGCAATAAAAATTCTAATGGCTTCTGAGACTTCTAAATGCACTCTCTTTCCCCAGAGTCACTCTGTAACTCTTACCCTTTAATTTCATATAAACAATCAGCAACGGTTTATATGTCAAGTATTGCACATGCCGGAGAAAGTTAGATTGTTGCTGCTCTCTTTGTTACTGCCAACTTAGTTCTTTGTTCTTGATTAATTTCAACCACAGACTAAATTCAACTCTTCAGAACCAGATTGCTTCATTTGCATTGCAGAGCAGAGAAATTAATTGCTTTAAGCAATCAACTTTTGAAATTACAGTACTTGGCTAATGGAGGGCTAACTGTCCTCTTTCACTGAAATCCTGTTCCCTCTAATATCCCCTGCCACCAGGATAAAATAATATTTTGGACTATTTTAATATATTGGTAACTTTTAATTATGGAATGGCATGCGTTAGCAATTGAATGATGGGGCTTCTACATAATAGAGACCCTGATTAGGACAATGTAAAAGAGACATTATCTATAAAACATTAGATACAAAGTAACAAACACATAACTCAAAATTTAATCCAAGGCTACTGAGTGCTTGAGGTGCCCAAACTTGAGAACTTTTTCTGTGTTAGCTTTAGAAATAAAATTAAAATCTCTTTAAATTTGTGGTTTCCAGATGCCCCCGCCCTCCAGTACCTTGATGTGCTTGACTGTAAACACCACAGGATCAGCTAGATAAACCTTATTGCTGAACTCTTTGTTTATTGCTGCTGTAATGACGGGGGAGTTGACTATGACAGAGTGATTGGTTGACATGGCCTCTGTTCCCAACTTCATGCTGGCGTTCTCCGTGGAGAGATAGTGACCCAGGTTGTTATACAGCACAAAAGCCACCCTGATTTCACCTACAAAGTGCAGAGAGGAGTTAGAGATCAGACCAGTCCAACCCAAAAGTTGTGTTAAAAGATAACAACTGTCCCTTCCAAGCAAAATGTTCTGTTAGCTATGACTTCCTCCCTCTTGTCTGCTCTGCCGAAACAAAGAGCTGTGTACACTTTGGGAACGGTCCAGCCTACGTTGCTAAAGGGATAATGTATCATTGGCTCGCTCTGTGAATGCAACAAAAAGTCAGGAGTTAAAAGCATTGAGGCCTGGCGCAGAAAACTCAACTTCCACTGTCACTGCAAATACCTGAACTCCATGTGGCCCATCAAGTTGTCCAAGGGGGGGAGAGCTGTTTATTCAATATTCCTCTCTGTGAGCAAGTGGGCAGGAAGAAGGTGAAGGGAGATGGGGAATTGGAAGGGACTCCAGCTTCTGGCACACGCGGGAATAACCTGCTCCATGGAAAAGAGGTGAAGTAGCTTACTCCTCTCAGAGCAGGGAGGAGTTGGGTGTCTACAAATGACCCTTTGCTGTCTGCTCTGCTCCTTGGGCAGTGCCACTCCCATCCTTGGGACACACTGTAAGTGACAAGCTAAGCCACAGGGAGCAACCTAACACTATTTCCATTCAAGACTGTGGGGTGAGGGAGTAGGGGGGCCGGGAGCGGGTCAGAAATTATCCATAAACCATCAGCAACAAAAGAGAAAAAAGAAACAATAGAAAAAATTGTGAAATGTTTGTTATCACTAAAAACATTTTTCAACCAGGTTTTCTCCCTTTCCATATAATTCCATTGTGAGGGATGTTGCCTAAAACCCACACTACCAGCAAACTGGTTCCTAACTGAAGCGATACACTTTATTGCTTTTTTTCCCCATCATTGCACAGACCCTAAAATAAAGACGGCAGTGAGTTAATTTTCCTTTATGATTATTAGTATTATTAAAAACAAAAAAGTCTCTCCATTCCTGGATTGGGCCGTCATGATGGTACATTTCCCAGCTTGTGTGATTTCAAGGCAGACTATCACAATGACCTAATAACATGAGGATGACAATTGCCATGGAGAACAAAGTCTGATTGAAGACTTGAGGGAAAATTCCGCAGTGGGGCAATACTCCTCAGCACTTATACTGCATTTTTCACCAGTCGATCTCAAAGCACTTCACAAAGCAGGTCAGTATCATTATTCCCATTTTAAAGGTCGGGAAGAGCCAAGAATAAAATCCAGGTGCCCTACACCCCCATCCAGTGATCTGTCCTCTAGGCCATGCAGTAATGACAATGAGGTATTTGCACCTGATTGTGCCAGCGGAGAAGATAGGTAGCCCTGAAATGGCAGTACAATATGGTGATCTTATTTGAAGATTATTTATTGTAACTAAAGTAAACTTTACAAAAATTGAAATGCCCCTTCTATATTAATTGTCTAGTTATTTTTCCAATGTCCTGTGCTCTGGGGAGACTTCAGGATGAACAGAAGTGCCTAAAGATGAGAGACAGATATTACTGGTTCCAAATGTATTTCATAGCTTTAGGCCAGATCCTCAGCTGGGGTAAACTGAGGCAGTTCCGCTGACAATAACAGAACTATATCGATCGACGCCAGATAAGGATCTAGCCCTTTGGTGAATCCCTTTGTTACCACTTCCAAAGTGGAGCTAACAATAGCAGACAAACTTCTGATATATCTGCCACACGGTAAACCAGCTGGTGGTATCAACTACCCTTCTCAACAGTTATCACTGTCTTCGCAACAGCAAAGCACAGTGCCATTTTGCCTTTTCGGAGCTACTCCTGTCTGCCGGGGGAAAAAATTGCCAAGTACTTTAAAGAGCAAATCTGGTTTTCTGAAAGAATATAAAATGTTCTCACAGTCCTGGGCTGTAACATCTGAGTGCAAGTCTATTCTGGTCACCAGGCTTAGCAGCATGTAATGCGGATTTCTCCTCTGTCTTCCAAAGCTTTTATAAAGAGTTTCTCTTTCCCTACAGAGTTCTAAAGTCCACTCACACATGGTGAAATACTAGCCCTGCTGAAGTCCATTGAAGTTCGGCCATTGACTTCAACAGGCCCAGGATTTCACCCAATTAAATATTCTCTTTTAATCCTACAATTTCGGAGATAATCTAGATGCCACCGAAATGGCAAAACTCCCACTGATCTCTGCAAGACCAAGACTCAGAGTCTTCAGGATTCTTAATAGTTTAACCTCGGTTACCTAGCTTTATATTATCCTACTGCTTTATATTTTGCTTATTTTGCAATGATTAAAGTACTATAACATTTACAAACACACATGCAGGCTAATGTTTAAAAGCAACCCCCACAGAATACATGATCATTACAGAACAATAAAATAAATGAGCAGAGTATTTACTTTAATGGATCTCATAAACAGAAATTTGTCAAGCCCTATAGTACAAACAGAGCCTGGCACTTCACGGTTTGGGTTACGATGGATCTATACAGATAGATCAACAAATGCGTCTGCTCAAATTACTGAAGTAGAAATGAACAACTTGGTAGCTTAAAGACAGTTTCCATCTAACATCATCTTTAATTTATAGCATATCAAGAGGCTCATAAGCTTTAGAGATAGACACACTGAGGATTTAGATTCATAACTTTTAATCATCTCTTTTTGGTGTGTTGGCTTTTCGTGTTGTTATCATTTACTGGGCTTCCCTTCCCCTCATTCCCCCGCCATCTTTCAAATGTTTGTACAGTGCAGTACTTCAAAACAGTTTTTCAAATCAGTCTTTTACCCTATGTAAGTTTCTCACCATAGGCAACAGATGCTAACTACCACTGAGGCTCGGCATCATTCCCCATTGGCCCACTTGCAGCATGATTTACAAAACCAGTGCACATTTACAGACCCTGGACACTTCCAAAGATTGACAGTCACTTGGCAGTAAAAGAGATTTCCAATCAGCTGATTTAGCATGCAGTCAAGGGCATGGGACAGTTCATTAATATTAAATATGTCTGGTGCACAACAGGTTTATAGATGCTCAAAAGTAAAAAAAGAAAGAAATAAAACTGACTATTAGAGAAGCTCCAATCAAAGTAACAGAAAAGATCTGTAAGGTATTAGGACATCACAGAGTCGGGAAGAAAATGTAGTTACTATTGTAACATTAATCCGTTTGCACTAAAGCAAGATTTACAAGGCACCTTATGAAAGAACTCCAAGCGACTGATTATCAATATACCCACACAAGTGCAGTGCTACTAGACTTGGCCTGGTCAGTTTTCTACAAGAGCCACTCCTGTTTCTGCTGCTGCACAGGGTTTGCTTGCATTGCTTCTAAGCAGAGGAAACAAATCTGAGGGCTGCAGAATGAATCACTAGATCTCGGCTTGCAATTCAAACACATAGATGTAGCGTTGAGTCTCTGGCAATCGGATAAGGCCTGGCTGGCCACTAAGGGAACATCTATATGGCAGGGAGCAGACCACAGCAGCGACTCTCAGAGCCTTGGTCTACAGACTCGAGTGCTACAGTGCTAAAAATAGCCATTGTAGCTGTTCCGGCTCAGGGTCTGTAGGCTAGGGCAAGGGGTGGGCTTAACGCCCAAGCTCTTGCCTGAGTGTCTACACAGTTATTTTTAGCGCCTTATGGTATGAGCCTCACAAGCCGGAGTTTGTAGACCTGGGGTCTGAGACTTGCTGCTGCTTGCTGTGTGAATGTACCCTCAGAAAAACTGCATCTGGCTTTGTAGGTTATTTGCCTTCCTCGGATATTAATAAGAACGAGCCAGGAGAGAAGGGGGATTTAAAAATGTGCACATCAGCGAAATAAGTTAAGGTCCCACTTTATATCAAGGGTACATTCATTAAGGGTTTATACAGAGTTAACAAATGCTTAATAGATATTGTAATGAACAGTTAATCACTTGTTATAGAATCCAACAGGCGAATAGGTTACTTCTCACTGTTGCGAGTTTAGTTGATTTATTTGTATTATCAGAATGCCTAAAGTCCTAGTCATGGACCAGGGACTGTACAAATGCAGAACAAAAAGAGTTTGCTATGCCAAAGAGTTTGCTGTAGCTCTACTTATACGACAAGCTCTTTGGAGCAGGGACTATCTTTTGGAACTGGCTTGTACAGCGCCTAGCACCATGGGGTCCTGGTCCATGACTAGGGCTCCTAGGTGCTACTGCAATCATCATCATCATCAACAACACCTTTTACTGATATTGTAACTATCTATAATACCTTCAGCAGATGTTCTTATAATGACGACAACTTCTACAGCTCATGTCTGCAACATGCTTATAAGAGTTATTCATTACTTATTCACCCTTTACAGGCTACTTTTAAAGGTAACCAAGTGGTGACCCAAATCAAAAGATGTGAAAGGACTCATAATTCAGCACCCACCATTTCGACCATTTTGTTTCAACGTATTTGCCGACAGCTGGATGGCGCTTCCGTGGCCCAAGTTCTGTGGAAATTTCAGGTCTTCCAAATTCCCATCGGTGCTTAGCCTTGCAACTTCCAGTTCTGTTAGCAAGAGAGAAGTGAGCTACTGAATTGTAACACAGAGAAAAAAATCACAATTTAAAAATAATTATATACAGCTAAGTTACAAAACTGTTTTCCAAATAAAATGCAAACACTAGAATCCATGTACAGTGTTTCATGCTAGACTCTGCTTTGGACTTCTACTTATTTTTGCCCTGAAGAAGGTTTAAACATAATTTTAAAATAGCAAATAAAATGTAGTCTCTGTAGCAGACAAAGACAACCAGTTAATGTAAACAAGCAAACAAGCACCCAAGAATATAAAAGACAACAATTAACATGAAAATCTGAAAATGTTGGTAGTTTGCCACTGGCTCTTGGTATGTTCTGTAGATTTTATCGACACTCGGCATCTGCATTCAAAGAAATGAAAAGAAAGGCTGTTCTCATTTTACGTGAGCACTGCAGGAGGCCTGGCACTTTCCATCTCCCTTGTTTTTTAATTAAAACCAACCGTCAGCTAAATAAAGACAAAAACTTGAATTCAATTGAATATATTTGTATTAAGTAAGATCAAGGATCAGAGCCTTGTAAGCTGGTGCCCTCATGGATATAACAGATGTAGATTATGGCTGGGATTTCCAAAAGAGAGGAATGTAAGTGTCCAAGTTCCGCTGAAATGCAATGGGAGTTGGGTGCCTAACTCCTTTAGGCTCTGTTGAAAAAATGTAGTCCACGCTCTTTAGGGCAGGGTCTGTCTCTTTGTTGTATGTTTGTACATATACCACAGTGGGCCCCTGGCCTGTAGGCACTAGTGAAACACAAATAATAGATAATCATAATACACCTAACCACACACAAGTAGACTCAGCGAAAATGCTTATAAAGTATTTTACCCCCATAGAATAGAGCAACTAAGAGTCAAAACCTGCAGTTCTCACTCAGACCTTAGTCAGCCAAATCTCTAAGATCCTAGGGACTGTCTTTTAATGTTATGCAGCCAACACAGAAGCTTAGCAAATAATGACTCATAACAATAAAGGGAGTTTTGTTTGGGAAGGACTTGAGGCTTTGGCTGTACAAGAGGGGTTCTGTACCTGCTAAAATGTAATTTCTCCAGGGCAGTGCACTGAATCAGCCGGCAACTTTCATTCTGTTTCACTATAAATCACTAGATAAGAGTTTACTATCGATGAAGTCCTGCTATACGAGAGTTCACGATCAATGGAGCCCTGCTATACCAGAGTTCACTATCAATGGAGCCCTGCTATACCCGAGTTCACTATCAATGGAGCCCTGCTATACCCGAGTTCACTATCAATGGAGCCCTTCTATACCAGAGTTCACTATAAATGGAGTCTTGCTATTCTCAAGTTCCCTATCAATGGAGCCCTGCTATACCAGAGTTCACTATCAATGGAGCCCTGCTATACCAGAGTTCACTATCAATGGGTTCCACTGCCGAATCTGTCCATCCAGCTATTGCTCTTCCACTGCTTACAAAACTGACATCTTTAAATCCTACTGGCTAAAAGGGAAGCCTTGTCTATGGGCCATCAATACAGTTACACCCCACAAAAATTGCAACTAATTTATTCATGGCTGGATCCCTCTGATAGGGCCAAATCTTGAGAAAGTGCTGAGTGCCGGCAACTCCTAGATTTTACCATTAGTAAAGAGCGACAGGGAAGAATCCACATTATTGAAGGGAAGGTTTGGAAAGTTGCACTCGAGGGGAAGCAGACACCACCATTCAACCCCCATGTTTTATTCCATAGTTGTTGGTGACAGAGGGACACTCAAACAAGAGAGGAAGAGTCATCTACGTAACACGTACGGAGAGAGGTTGAATTTCATTTAGACTAAGTGAGCTGTACTACATTAGAACTAGAGGGTGAAATCCTGGTCCCCCATTGGCGTGAATGGGACCAGGGCTTCACTCAGGATTCCAAGCCCGTTTCCACTTCTTTTCCTCTCCCTGGCCACCTTTGGTGTTTCCAGTTGCTCCAGTCACTTACGGATATTATCAGTGTTCTCCCTGACAATGTCCGACTTCAGGAGGTTATCGGCCAGCACAAAGGCACTTTCCTCCACTGTGTCCAGCAACATGGTGGCTGCGCGCAGCTGGTCGCTTGCGGTCAGGTCTCTCCATGCGTTCAGAGCCTGCGGCTGCAGGAGGTTATTAACTGTCTCGACCATGGCCTGCAAAGAAGAAAAGCAGAGTGAGAAAGGGCTCCAGGAAGTCTGCATGAGCTGTCAAGCTCTCTACAGATTCATCCTACCCAGTAAGCAGAGGACTGTCCCATCTCCTCACCCCTGCGGGCAATCTACAGTAGAGCTGCCCATTATTTCCCCTTTGGCCAGGGAACGTCAGCAAAAAGGTTCCTCTCATCAATAGCTCTGAATTCAGAGCAAGCGAGATTTTTTTTTCTCTGAACACACACAAAGGAAACTACATTTGAAACCACACATCCTTGTGAAGCAGGATGCTGGTAGTTACAGTGCCTACTGAATCCAGAATTAAGAATTAGACCTAGGACAGCAAACAGATCTGTTCCCAATAAGGTGCAAAACCTGCACTGCTTAGCCAACATGAACAGTGTTTAATGCATACCAGGGCTACTGTTCCTAGAAGAACACACCATCACCACCACTGTGCTGCTCTCTGTGGTAAGGCAGCTAAGCAGTGGGGCCACGGTACCTATAATTCTCAGGTGTGCCTGCATCCAAAGGTGCAGCAGGTGCTGTCAGAGATTTACATAGGGCATCACATTTCAAATCTCTCCACTCAGTAAACAGTCTTCAGTGTAGTAAAAGCTTATATCCTTCCTGCCACGTAGATTATGCCCTAGGTTGCAAAGTGAAACAGAGCACTCCCATCGTGAACTTCCCAAGGATTAATCTGGATGCACGTTAGGCTGAAAACTAAACCAAGCAATTCTTGTGGTTTGTAAATTACAGTCCTCAGACCCTACTGACTGTGAAGATTTCACTTGACTAAAAAGAGCAGCTCAGTTGCTAACCACGGCTAGCCCCAAGGTGTGTGTAGTTAGCACGTTTTTAAATGGGAACCAGCAGCGCACTGGTTAGCAAAATTTACTGCTTGTGGGGAGAAAAAAAAACCAGCTAATGTTTTCTTCTGCTGGTTAGTGTTTTCATGGTTACTAGTTACTAGCTGCTAAAAAGTCCTGCCTCATAATGAAACACCTCCACTGCCAATTAGCACCAGCCTCAGCAACTAATTTGCCTTTTGAGATAAAGTTGGCTTTTTTGATGTTTTTCCATGCGCTGAAAGCCCTGGCATCAAACCCACATCTACTGCTATTCTGTGCTGCAAGGACAACCCTGTGTGACTTTGGCAATTTGCAGCTCCAAGGAGCTCAGCATTCAGAGTAGCTGCTGGGTCTTTTCTTTTTTCCCACCTAGGTTTAAAACATGACTTATCAAAGAGATAGAGCACGGTCTGTTTTTTAGGAAGTGATCTAGAGCCCTGGTACTAAAATGACGTGATCAGAAGGATGTGGTGCATGGATTAGAGGCCGGATTCACCACTGTCCTGCCCCTTCTGCAGTCATGCCCACCTGTGCAGGGGTAGGATAAAATACTACCTGATCAAAGTGATAGCCTTTCACATCCATTTTGCACTGGTGCAAAAAAAATAGACAATGCAAGGCTATGGTGAATTGCTCCACACACGATTATCTTGCAGTAAAGCCCAGGGAAAAGCAAAGACCTCAGGACGTTCCAGGCCTGGGGACCAAGCAGCTTTTATGATTATTATTTATTTATCATATCATGGCCCAGGACCCCAAACTGCTGGGCGCCTTACAAACAGAACAAAAAGACAGTCCCTGCCCCAAGGAGCTGACAATATAAGTGTAAGACAAGAGACAACAGACGGATACACAGAGAAGGGGGAGTACAAGGAAACAATGAGACACTGCTGGTTAGCATGATAGGCTGTGCTCTCAAAACACCTGCTACCTAACTATTGTCACATTTTGTATATTATTTACGGAGAAGGAGAGTTTTAAGGAGGGTTTTGAAGGACAATACATCCTAATGACACTTTTAATGAGATAATGCAATTATATTAATAATCACTGCAGGTACACAGTGCATTCTGGTGTCACCGGTCACTTTCATCAGCAGAGGACTGGTTGAAACTTCAGAATTTTCCTTTCACAGAACCTTATTATCCTGCACCCAGCTTTTACAGTACCGATAGAAGTTGCAGAAATTCAGCATTACACAGATACAAACGATGCAAAGATGTTCTTTGACTCTCTCAAAGCAGTCTACGGATCATCTAAATCCATCACAGCTCCCCTGAAGTTGGCAGATGGCACAGCCCTCATCAAAGACAAGGAGCGAATTATACAGAGATGGGGTGAACACTTAATATTCCACTCAATAGGCCATCCAAGGTCGATTGGCGTGCCCTTGATCAGTTACCTGAGAAACCCACCAAAGGGGATCTGAACCTCCCTCCATCAGTTGAAGAAGTTACGAAAGCCATCAAACAATTGAACTCTGGCAGACCGACTGGAAAGGATGGTATTCCAGCAGAACCGTATAAAGTAGAATAATAGAATATCCGGGTTGGAAGGGACCTCAGGAGGTCATCTAGTCCAACCCCCTGCTCAAAGCAGGACCAATCCCCAACTAAATCATCCCAGCCAGGCCTTTGTCAAGCCTGACCTTAAAAACCTCAAAGGAAGGAGATTCTACCACCTCCCTAGGTAACGCATTCCAGTGCTTCACCACCCTCCTAGTGAAAAGGTTTTCCTAATATCCAACCTAGACCTCCCCCACTGCAACTTGAGACCATTACTCCTCGTTCTGTCATCTGCTACCACTGAGAATAGTCTAGATCCATCCTCTTTGAACAGTCTAGATCCATCCTCTTTGGAACCCCCTTTCAGGTAGCTGAAAGCAGCTATCAAATCCCCCCTCATTCTTCTCTTCCGCAGACTAAACAATCCCAGTTCCCTCAGCCTCTCCTCATAAGTCATGTGTTCCAGTCCCCTAATCATTTTTTGACACAGTACTCCAGATGAGGCCCCACCAATGTCAAATAGAGGGGAACGATCACATCCCTCGATCTGCTGGCAATGCCCCTACTTATACATCCCAAAATACCATTGGCCTTCTTGAGGTGTTTCATGACATCTTGAGTAGTATTTGGAAGGAGGAAGAAATGCCAGAATACTTTAAAGTTGCTCTTGTTGTATCACTGTTCGAAAACAAAGGCAGCAAAGCTGACTGCGCAAATCACAGAGCCTTTGCTCTCCTCTGTATAGCAGGGAAAATATTAGCTCGTATTCTACTGAACAGACTCATTGCAAACATATCTGAGAAGAATCTGCCAGAAGCACAGTGTAGTTTCAGATCAGGTCGTAGTACTACGGACATGATTCTTGTAAGGCAGGTCCAGGAAAAATGTTTAGAGCAGAACACGGACCTGTATGCAGTTTTCATCGACTTGACCACAGCTTTTAATATAGTCAACAAAGAGGGTCTATTCTACCTAAACTGGGCTGCCCAAGAAGGTTCATACAAATCATCCATTTGTTCCATGACCCCATGACAGTGCAAGTGCTCTCCAATGGTGACTCTTCTGACATGTTCAAAATCTCGAATGGAATGAAGCAAGGCTGTGTACTTTGCTCCAATGCTGTTCAATTTATTCTTTGCCTTCGTGCTCAGCCATGTCACAAGGGACTTGGATCAGGGGATATACATCCACTCCCCATTCTTCCTCTTGGATCTTTGAAGACTCAATGCAAAGACCAAGACACTGGGAAGACTTTTCTTCGAGGCAATTTTTGCAGATGACTGCACCTTGATGGTCCAGAGACATGACAACCTTCAGGTCATGTTCAATAGGTTTTCTGAAGCATCCCAGCTCTTTGCCCTCACTCTCAGTCTTGGGAAGACAGAGGTCTTATTCCAACCAGCACCTCATTCCAATGCCCCAGTGCCAGCCATCTTACATCCAAGGCACACAGCTGAAAAATGTGGATCAGCTCAAATATTTGGGCAGCGCCATCTTGAGCAATGGTTCCCTTGATAAGGAAATTGCCTCCAGAATTAGTAAAGCCAGACAGGCTCTTGGCCAACTCCAAACAAAAGTCCTTAACCAACACAACATTCGTCTCACCACCAAATTGAAGATCTACAGTGCAGTGGTCCTAACATCTCTCCTGTATCGATCAGAGACGTGGACTATTTATAGACGGCACATTAAACAGCCTGAAAAATTTCACATATACTCCTTCCGCTTAATAATGAGCATTCACTAGCAGGAGAGAGTGACCAATGTTAAGGTCCTTGAGGGAGTGAGCAAACACAACCAGCATTGAGGAAATGCTATTGAGAGCACATCTTACGTGGACCAGACATGTCATCAGAATGAAAGACCACCATCTCCCAAAACAGATCTTGTATGGGGAGCAGAGGCAAGGAAAAAGAAAGAAGCGTTGTCCGTATAAGCGCTTCAAAGATAACCTGAAGAGCAGTCTCCAGTGGGCTGGCATGAATCTCCAAGAACTTGAGCAAATGATTCAGAACAGGACTTACTGACCGTCTCTGACAAGATCAGAATGTAACAGATTTGAGAGGGATCGACATAATCGTCTCCAGGCTTCATGTGAAAGGCACCACAATGCTGCATCGTCAAACATCATAGATACGGACTTCCCAAGCCCAGTGTGACCAATTCTGTGCGTCAGGGTTTGGACTTCAGAGTCATGTGTGTAGCCATCGATGAGAACTGAGACAATAACATCATCATCGTCAGCGATGGACTACCAACAACAGCAGTATGGAGTTCACGAACAGGAAATTTAGCTTCTAGACTTTTAAACTAATTTTTAAAATAAAATAATAATACAATAAAATAAAATAATAATAATAATAAAACTTTGGAAGTTTGGCAACTGCATCTAAAGGAAAATGACAAATTTATCAGTCAAAAAGACTCATTAAACTACACAGGGATAGGTATGTTTTCAATATTTTTAAATCTTAAAGTCCAATCTGAATAATGTTTCGTACATTTTCGTAGCTTACATTGGTAGCTTTGTCTCCCGAAAGAGCAAAGAGAAGTGTTATTATTTTTGAGTGATCAAAGCCATGCCTATTTTGCTTTGCATGTCTATGCAACATGGCTGTGTTTTTCTTGCAAAGATCCCATATTCACGGAAAGTAATCAGGCACTCCAGTCAGAAAATGATGATTCCCCACACCCACCCTCAACATTATTATGCAGAACACAATTTGCATTACTTTCGTCTAGCTTGCTACTAATGGGCCCTTTAAATCTTTGCTAAAACAACATGTTGGATTTTATTTTTTAAAATATTTGAATGGTAGAAAGAATTAGTCTTAACTACAGCTCTAGCTCCTGGGTTTGGGTGAGACGGTAATGCACATTTGACGAAACTTGAAACAGGCTGAAACACTTGCATTAGTAGTAGTGCAACATCTGCTACAAAGATTCTGCTCTTAAAAAACTATTTTTTTTCTCATGTGTATTTGAATTTTTGTGTGCGTGCACATCTGTGAAAGACAGAACATGAACCAGACATTATACAAACTCTCTTGCGGAGTCAGCAGTCAAATCGGTTTGCTACACTGAAGCCAGCACATGTATGTCACCGATGAACTGGGATCTGATTCAAAACTTATTAAAATCAACAGAGAGATTTCCATAGACCTCAATGGGCTTTGAATCAGATTTGAACATATCCAGTAAAACTGCCTGCGCAGGAGTTACACCAGGGTTGAATATGGCCCATTGTTTTCCCCAAAGCAGCATTCCCTCACCCAGTCTAGTGCATTAACCTAACCTTCCCAGCACTTCATTTTTGAGCAAAGCACCTCATTATGGTGTAGCATTGCAGGCAAGGCCAGGGAGATTAAGTGTTTATGAAACGCTTGGGTTTGGAACGTGGACAGAGGTAGGTGTTGAAATGAAACCAAACAGCTGTTAAAGGAACAGCTTCTCCTGAGATAGAGATTGCAGGAAGAGGACAATGGAACAAATATGGACAAACAGGACAATTGACAGTGCTAGTCAAAGCACTGATCCAACAGCTGGGCTCTTAGCTTAACAGCAGAGCTCTGGCCCGTGCACGGATTATACAGATTTGACTCCTGCCCCCATCTGTCTTGCCCCTGGTCAGTCAGGGTATGTCTACACAACAGCTGAGCGGTGTCTCTCAACCCCAAGCAGACAGGCTCGCTTTAGCTCTGCTCAAGCTAGTGTCCTAAAAATGGCAGTGTGGATGCTGTGGCAGGAGTGGCAGCCCCAGGTAGCCACCTGAGCAGTACCCAGTGGGTCAGGCAGGACGGTACTCAAGTGGGTAGCCGGGATTTCTGTCCATGCTGCAACACCCACACAGTTATTTTTAGTGATCCAGCTTAAGCAGAGCTTGGACAAGTTCAGTTACCTGGCACACTCCCAGCGGCAGCGTAGACATACCTGAGGGGCAGGGAAACCTGCAGAAACAGAATGCTCCTCCAAACACAGTGAGTGCCTTACAACTAATCATCACATCCGTGGGGGTGGGGGGGTTAGCACTGCCAAACTCCAGACCCAGACATTCAACTCCTAGCCCTCCTCAGCCAGAAGGCTGAGAGCTGCAACACAGGGACTGAAACATGAAGAATGGGCGCAAGGTGGGTGTGTTTGGGCACGGGGGGGGGAGGGGCTGAGTATCCCAAGAGAAACTGATAAAGGTTGGGATTTTCAAAGGTGCCTAAGAGGGCGTTGCGCCCAACTTCCATTAAAAGGTTGTGGGTTCCTAACTTCCGTAGGCTCCTTTAAATGAATAAACAAACCGAAACTCCCACTGGTTCATACTATTATTCTGTGAGTTAAACATTTTCCATTTAAATTTCCCTGCCCCCATCCTCTTTTAAGCACTAACCAATACAGCTCATCTGATAAGAACTGTATACAAATTAGCAGGATTGGCCAAATAGCTTTTGTGAGACCTCATGCAAAACGGAATTTGGGGACATGGGTGTCTCATCCAGTTCTTCCCACAGCTACGAACAGCCTCTCCCACAATCTTTGCATGCCCACAACACTACACTGAGTACCCCTGAGGTTGCGGGGACGTATGTAAGATAATTAATATACCAGGAGTGTAAACAAAGAGGGGGAGACCTATGACAGCAGGAAACATCTTTTGTGCAAATGAGCAAGGAGTGTTTAGCTAGCCTGTAGCCCCAGGACATGGACAGACAGATAAACAGAGAGAAACATCAGGGTAGATGGGGCCCCAAGATACCAAGAAAGCAGACATTCCTACTGTAGTTCTGCTACAGGAGATGTCTATTACCCACAGCTGTCTGGTAGCAAGGGTGTAGGGCCAGGGGTATCTTTATATGTGAGGCCAAGTGCAACAAATATAGATCCTAAATGTAGAAAGAATAGTAAATATGGCAGGCGACCAGCTTGGCTTAACAGCAAAATCCTTGCTGATCATAAACACAAAAAAGAAGCTTACAAGAAGTGGAAGATTGGACAAATGACCAGGAAGGAGAATAAAAATATTGCTCAGGCATGCAGGAGTGAAATCAGGAAGGCCAAATCACACCTGGAGTTGCAGCTAGCAAGAGATGTTAAGAGTAACAAGAAGGGTTTCTTCAGGTATGTTAGCAACAAGAAGAAAGTCAAGGAAAGTGTGGGCCCCTTACTGAATGAGGGAGGCAACCTAGTGACAGAGGATGTGGAAAAAGCTAATGTACTCAATGCTTTTTTTGCCTCTGTCTTCACAAACAAGGTCAGCTCCCAGACTACTGCACTGGGCAGCACAGCATGGGGAGGGGGTAACCAGCCCTCTGTGGAGAAAGAAGTGGTTCGGGACTGATTTAGAAAAGCTGGATGAGCACAAGTCCATGGGGCCGGATGCGCTGGATCCGAGAGCGCTAAAGGAGTTGGCGGATGTGATTGCAGAGCCATTGGCCATTATCTTTGAAAACCCATGGCAATCGGGGGAAGTCCCAGATGACTGGAAAAAGGCTAATGTAGTGTCCATCTTTTAAAAAGGAAAGAAGGAGGATCCTGGGAACTACAGGCCAGTCAGCCTCACCTCAGTCCTTGGAAAAATCATGGAGCAGGTCCTCAAGAAATCAATTCTGAAGCACTTAGAGGAGAGGAAAGTGATCAGGAAAAGTCAGTGTGGATTCACCAAGGGCAAGTCATGCCTGACTAATCTAATTGCCTTCTGTGACGAGATAACTGGCTCTGTGGATGAGGGGAAAGCAGTGGACATGTTATTCCTTGACTTTAGCAAAGCTTTTGATACTGTCTCCCACAGTATTCTTGCCAGCAAGTTAAAGAAGTATGGGCTGGATGAATGGACTATAAGGTGGATAGAAAGCTGGCTAGATCGTCAGGCTCAACAGGTAGTGATCCATGGCTCCATGTCTAGTTGGCAGCCGGTATCAAGCGGAGTGCCCCAAGGGTCAGTCCTGGGGCCAATTTTGTTCAATATCATCATTAATGATCTGGAGGATGGCGTAGACTGCAGCCTCAGCAAGTTTTTTCAGATGACACTGAACTGGGAGGAGTGGAAGATACGCTGGAGGGATAGGATACATAGGGACCTAGACAAATCAGAGGATTGGGCCAAAAGAAATCTGATGAGGTTCAAGAAGGACAAGTGCAGAGTCCTGCACTTAGGACGGAAGAATCCCATGCACAGTTACAGACTAGGGACCGAATGGCTAGGCAGCAGTTCTGCAGAAAAGGACCTAGGGGTTACAGTGGACGAGAAGCTGGATATGAGTCAGCAGTGTGCCCTTGTTGCCAAGAAGGCCAATGGCATTTTGGGATGTATAAGTAGGGGCATAGCGAGCAGATCGAGGGACGTGATCGTTCCCCTCTATTCGACATTGGTGAGGCCTCATCTGGAGTACTGTGTCCAGTTTTGGGCCCCACACTACAAGAAGGATGTGGAAAAACTGGAAAACGTCCAGCGGAGGGCACCAAAAATGATTAGGGGACTGGAACACATGACTTATGAGGAGATGCTGAGGGAACTGGGATTGTTTAGTCTGCGGAAGAGAAGAATGAGGGGGGATTTGATAGCTGCTTTCAACTACCTGAAAGGGGGTTCCAAAGAGGATGGATCTAGACTGTTCTCAGTGGTAGCAGATGACAGAACAAGGAGCAATGGTCTCAAGTTGCAGTGGGGGAGGTCTAGGTTGGATATTAGGAAAAACTTTTTCACTAGGAGGGTGGTGAAGCACTGGAATGCGTTACCTAGGGAGGTGGTGGAATCTCCTTCCTTTGAGGTTTTTAAGGTCAGGCTTGACAAAGGCCTGGCTGGGATGATTTAGTTGGGGATTGGTCCTGCTTTGAGCAGGGGGTTGGACTAGATGACCTCCTGATGTCCCTTCCAACCCTTATATTCTATGATTCTATGATCCTGATCCTGCTCCCATAGAAGTTAATGCAGAACCCATTAACTTCAGTAGTGTCGGGTCAAGTTCATAGACGTGTGGTTGGGATTTTGAAAAGTGCCCAGGACAGACAGGTGCAAAGCTGCCACTGAAAATCTCTGTAGCCCAGGTGCCTTTGAAAATATCAGTAACCTTGCAGTCATTCCTGACAGTGACTAATGCAGAGACCAAGAAAATTGTCCCATTTCTTTGTGCTCCCCTCAATGAATCCACCTCGTCTCTTGTTGTATGCTTAGATTGTAAACTGCTTGGAGCAGGAACCATCTCTTTGTTCTGAATTTATACACCACCTAACACAATGGGAGTCCCGGTCTGTAACTCCTAGGCACTGCCAGAATACATATCATAACAACAACAACAAATGACAGAGGAGAAATCTTTCCCAAACAGGGCAAACACATTGTTCCCTGGCTTTGTCCTGGGATTACAATCAATCAATCCATCCATCCATCCAAATATAATTCTTCCTTTTCACAAACTACAAATTGATATTAAAATACATTACTGTCAACAGGCAACTAGTTAGGAGCTTTACAGTAATTATACATTACTAAAAGATTGTTTTTACATATCCTGTTGATTTCCTTTGTGACAGTTGCTTTGTTCTGTAAAATTGCATTTTGCTTGTGTGTTTATTTTTATCTTCTCGCCTTTTAGAAATGTCTAGTGAGAGTTTCTGGATAAGTGACAGTCATTCAGTTTTAAATCTAGCAGTCTGCATATCTATTGGTGCCACAGAAGTCTTGCTATCACTCCACTAAAGCTTTAAACTTTGCATTTTGAAAACAAATGTCTTTTCTACACTCAGAATCGCTGACTTTAACTGGGAATTGACACTGGAAAACACTGATGGCTGTAAAGTCCATTCACCCCGGTCCTGTCACAGCGCAGTCTGCAAGCAGATTGTGTGTCTTACAGTACCACAACATTTCAACCTTGACCTCAGAAAACTGGTGGCTTTCCTACAATTCTCAGCTCTTTAAACATGTACTTTAGCCTCTTGAGAGAAAGCCATCAGCTGAAAAAACTGAAAAAACCAAACACAACTACTAAGGGATACATCCTTTCTATCTTCCCATCAGTGAATGATAAAACCTTGGTCCAAACCAAAGTGGTGAGTGTCAGAGGGGCTCTACGGGAAACAGGTCTGAATTCCTCTTTTGACCCTTCCAATTCTACAGGACATTTCAAACTGGCCTCTATTGCAGAAGAGCATATGTTTAAAGTAGACCTGAAAACATCATGCAGATAGCTTCCTATTGTGTTTCAGTCCTAACTTCCTGGGAGTTTTGCATGAGTGTGGACGGTGGAACTGGGGCTTTAATATACTGCTCTTGTTATGACCCTGCTGGTTAGAAAATATATAAACACAGAACTTTGACTTTTCTAACGCTCTTTCATGTTATTAGCAATTACATTCCTTGGCTGAACGTGGATTACATCATGCAACTCACATCACAGTATTAACCAATCAGGAACTAGCAATAGTACTGGACACAATGGGAGCAACAAGGCAAACGCAACCTAGGATAGCTTCAACAGGTCCTGACACCCCTATAATGCAAGATGATTCCACCAGTCCCCCAGTGTAATGGCCATCTCCAAACGCCACACAAGCCAATGGAAAGATTCCCACAGATCGTTTAATTACAATTTGTTTTGGTTCTTGTTACGTTATTCTAGAGGTCCAAGTACCTTCCCCCAGGGACAAACCCAGAGAACATTTCCCAGTTTGGGCTCAGTCATTACTCAGCTAAATATGCTCAGTGGCTTAAATGGCAGCAGATCAGGCCCCCGCTCAGGCTGGAGGCCCTCAGTCAGTACAGCACATGCTTAACATTAAGGACTGAGCCAGGACTACAGACTTGGCCCTCAGTGCCATGTTCATATATGTAGCTTACCAGCTTTTACAGGGTAAATTTAACTCCCTGTGTCCTGAACAACAAAACCAAGTACAGCTACAGAAAATTTTATTCTCTAGTTCCAGACAACTCACTGCAAACAAAGACTGATTTATCAAAGGCCACTCATGACACGTCTGGCCATAGGGACTTTGTGTGTAAGAACACTCGCACACATGCACGCAATCTCTCTCTCTGCTCCCCTCCCCATTGAGAGCCAGATTGTGTCTGGCCCCTGTGCTCGGCATGGGCCAGGGTGTCGATGGGCACAAGGAACTCCTAGCCCACCTCTGTGCAGGGGACAGTTGCACTCCTGGGGCTCAGGGAAGTACAGGGAGTGCACCCCAAAGGCACACACCACCCCAGGGTAGGTGAGGAGGAGGCATGGTGTGTTCTTGCCTTACCCTCCTGCACCAGCTGGCAGAGCTTTCCTGCTGCAGCCAGGGGAGTGTGCCGCCCCATCCCGGTTGGTGGTGCCGCATGCATATTCTTCTACACTTGCTGGAACGATTGTACCTGCTGAGCGAGGACCTTTCCCAGGGCTTCCCGTGAGCCTCTGCAGTGCCTACTCAGGGCTGTGACTACACACCACAATCTAGCCTTGCCCACTGCTCCTATGTACATCATCACCACTTTACACCACCACAGATGCATGATGATTAATATCAGGGCAACCTCACTGTATATGGCTTTAGAAATCTTTGTGCAACCCTGGCTATAATACCTGTGGCTCTACAGGGGGCATACAGGGTACTGCACAACACACAACTAAACCTCCACTGCCCTCCTGTTGCATGCAATCCAACTGCTGACTTGATCAGCCAGAAAGGGTGTCCATGCAGACACTGCCGTCCTTGTTCGAAGAGACACAGCCCTCTCGGACGAAACGACCATGCTGTAAAACGATCAGGTGCTTTCTTTAAGCTGCTCAAAACCAGGTCCAGATTCCTCTGGCCACCAGCAGCAGAATCAGCTGCCTGCAGGGCTGCTTCGGATGAAAACCAAATTAAACAGGAAACAGCCGATCGGTTTGTCTTGCAGCAATATTTATTTTAAGTAAATGGCAAGACAAGGGAGGATAATGAATCTCTCGCCTTTCTTGTGCCCGCTGGCTCAAAGAGGAAAGTACACCGCAGCAATGTGGTGAATGATCAGCTTTACAACGTTGTTCAATTATGGTCGGCTGCTCCAACAGCACTTGCCCTTGTTTCTTTGTTTCTTAATCGTGAATTTAGAGCACTGGAGTAGCACAGCAGCTTTGGGAGACAACATTCTCTCTTCCTCCAGGGATCACCGTCAACAGAGACGGCAGCGAGGTGAGTTTCTCTGCTCTGTTGGAGGCAGCACAGCTCACTGGCCTGGGATTCAGGAAGCCTGGGTTTTATTCTTGGCTGTGCCTTTGGGAAAGTCACCTCGTGTGTGTTTTCACTTCCACTTTTTGTTTGCCTTGTATGTTTCAACGATAAGCGCTTCAGGGCAGGAATTATCTTCCATCACACGTTTGTTGAGGGCCTATCACGGGGCCCTGATCTGATTGGTGCCACTCGGTGTTATTGTGAAGTACACTGGTCATAACGTATTTATTAATTATTATTATTATTATTATTTGGAACATGCACACAAATATTAACCCATTTTTTATTTGCAGCTTGATGTTCTGTTGCAAATTGCTGGAAAAAAACCACCCCTGAGTTTCACAACATCTGGCAAATACTGGTAATGGAAAAAGTTCCTTCTCCAAAGAAAACCCCCTCAACAAATGAGTATGCTTCGTGGAATTCAGAGAGAAGAACAATGCTCTGTGAGTCAAACCCACAACATTTACGCTCTTCTAGTGTTCACTGATTAAGGATAAATACCCTTTCCTCAGAGGTCATGTTTTCTAAACCTTTGATCTAAACCATTTTTTGTTGCTCTTCTCTGGACTTTCTCCAAGTAGTCCACAGGTTTCCTCAAGTGTTGTTCCCAGAACCAGACACAGTTACTCAGCTGAGGCCTCACCAGTGCTGAGTACAGAGGAACAATTACCTCTTGTGTCTTACATATAACACTCCTGTTAATAAACCCCAGAATGCTATTAGCCTTTTTAGTAGCTATATCACATTGTTGACTCATATTCATTTTGTGATCCACGGTCACCCCCAGAACCTTTTCAGCAGTACTTCTGCCGAGCCAGTTATTTCCCATTGTGTAGTTGTGCATTTGCTTTTTTCTTCCTAAGGGAATTGCTTTGCACTTGTCTTTATTGAATTTCATCTCTTGCTTATGAATTTCCTATTATGTGTTATTTCCAATTATCATTTATATTGCTCTGAAAAACTCAGTGGAAAAACAAATCTTTTCTTAAAACAAAACACATCAGTGTTCGCAAGCCCCCCAAATAAAATGAGCAAAAGCTACAACTGTTGAGTCAACAGTGTGCCCTTGTTGCCAAGAAGGCCAATGGCATTTTGGGGTGTATAAGTAGGGGCATTGCCAGCAGATCGAGGGACGTGATCGTTCCCCTCTATTCGACATTGGTGAGGCCTCATCTGGAGTACTGTGTCCAGTTTTGGGTCCCACACTACAAGAAGGATGTGGAGAAATTGGAGAGAGTCCAGCAAAGGGCAACAAAAATGATTAGGGGACCGGAACACATGAGTTATGAGGAGAGGCTGAGGGAACTGGGATTGTTTAGTCTACGGAAGAGAAGAATGAGGGGGGATTTGATAGCTGCTTTTAACTACCTGAAAGGTGGATCCAAGAGGATGGATCTAGACTATTCTCAGTGATAGCAGATGACAGGACAAGGAGTAATGGTCTCAAGTTGCAGTGGGGGAGGTCTAGGTTGGATATTAGGAAAAACTTTTTCACTAGGAGGGTGGTGAAACACTGGAATGCGTTACCTAGGGAGGTGGTGGAATCCCCTTCCTTAGAAGTTTTTAAGGTCAGGCTTGACAAAGCCCTGGCTGGGATGATTTAGTTGGGATTGGTCCTGCTCTGGGCAGGGGGTTGGACTAGATGGCCTCCAGAGGTCCCTTCCAACTCTGTTATTCTATGATTCTATGATCAATGACACTGCCAGAAACTTCTGCTGGAAGTTGTGTGATCATTGCCTCTGGGCATAAAGAGTGCCATCAGTGGAGGAGTACTCCCATTAACTGCGAATGTATGTTGTGCTGCTTGAAGAGACTTCATAGATACGGGGCGGGGGGTGCAAACTGAAAGCTTGGATCTGGGTGCACAAGGAGACATGGGATTGGAAAGGTTAATGCACTGAAATAGACCAGCTCAGGAAATGTCTGGCCCCTTTGGAATATCAAATGACGAGAACGCTGTAATCTGTATAAAAGGGTCACAAGTCAAACTGAAGCAGTCATCAGCCTATGCTGGGACAGTAGATCTAAAATAGACAAGCATATTATTCTTTTAGCTATTGTTAAACAAGAAAAATGTCATTTTAGTTAAACGATGTCATTAAATTCTGTTTCTCAGCGGGGAGCTGCCTTCAAATCTATTCAATAAGGCTCTTCACTATCACACAACTCCTTTCCTCGTAAATTACTCTTTTAAATCCAGATTAAAACTTTTCTTTAGTCGACGTATTACACTAGAGACAATGTCACAAAGGGAGGCCAGCCTGATCTCCAAGGCTGTCAATGCACTGTAATATGCGGTAAAATGGCATAACATGCACTTCGCCTGAGTTTGGTTGAAGAGTGATTAATTGTTTTTCTAAAAAATGCTTAAAATGTAGAAGCTAATTTCTCCCATCACCCTCTACACCTATCTGAAATGTGCGTCTACGAATGAAGCACTGGTCTTCATTTAGTGCTAAAGTAGGTGACTGGTGATTGATGGCGTCAACGTTGATCTGAAGTTTGGGTCTAGGGAAAGCGTGTTCTTTCTCGAGGGAAAAACAAATGGAGAACATATCCTGATATTAAAGTGTGATTTTCCTATGGGCCTAATGAGCCCTTAATGACTAAAACTAACATGCTCATATTTAGTCTGGGCACCAAAATCCATAATTTAGGTACTGAAATGGAAGTGGCCTAGTTATCAGATGTGCTGAGAGATCCAAGCTCACATTAAAGTCAATGGGAGGGCTGAGATGCAATCAGGACACTTGCTGAGGCCCTTAATATGGATTTAAGGTCCTAGCTCTAGGCACCTCAGTTTCATAAGCTTGGCCTTGAACTACAGATAATCTTTTAATGGGAGATCACTAAAAAGTTGGAGACCTAATGCAAGAGAAGGAGGCTATAAATTGGAGACTGTGTTTTTTGCTTTTCAGTTAGCACATGCAAAGGAATGTTCTAAGGTCAGCAGGCATTTGTGGGGCTGAAATGAAAGGAATTCACTAGGAAGAAGAAAATAACATATGATCATTTCATCTAATAAGATCTTCCATGTGGAATAGCTTTCTGAGGATTGCCTTTATGAATCACCTATATTTGCTGTTCTTCTGTTTGGGAACTGAGAGTATACAAACAGCAGGTAGCTACTCACTTTGGGGAAGTAAGCAAAGCTGCAGAGAGAGAGGAAAATGCTCACATGCAACCTGTGTTTCTCTGACAGATTTTCCGTATCCTTCAAGGGGACTCCCAGGGAATTGGAGACGTGCATTCTTCCAACTGTCCAAATAAAAACAACATCTCCCAGTAGCATCTATGGCAGTTTGTCTTGAGACTTTTCCCAGTGTCAACAGATTTAAGGGCCAATTCCAACCAAAATCCCAGATAATCACACAGCAAGCTCTAAGAATATTTCAGTTTTGCTATAATTACTTGTGGACCTTTCTCCATATGGTATAGTTTAGTTAGAGTTATTTAGGCTATGTCTAACGCCATCAGCTAGGTCTGAGATTCCCAGCTCCTGTGGACTCGTGTTAACTCTCATCTGAGCTAGTGCGCTAAAATGAAGAGCATAGTAGCAGTAGCATGGGCAGTGGCAGCCCGGGTTAGTACAAATCTGCCTAAACCCTGCGGGTGCGTACTCAGGGGGGCTAGCCCCTGCTGCCGCCCCTGACTACTGTGATGACACTGCTGTTTTTAGCGTGCTAGCTCTCATGACAAACAACAGGTCTACGGGAGCTGGAGATTACCCCTCTATCCTGCGTGTAGACGTTGCCCTGGTCACAGAAGTATGCACTCATGTTCCTTGTCGAAATTTATGCAGATAAGGTTAGACTCCAAAGATAAACTAAAGTCTGTTTCTTTGATCCTGCTCTCTCCTTACAATAGGCTCAGCACAGTAGAAACACGCAGGGTATTTTCTCTCTTCCTGACACAAATCAAGTGCAGGTTGCTCAAGCTGTGAAATATATTAAGTTCACAGAGTTTTAACAAAGGTTACCAAACCACAAAATCCTGCTGCGAATCAAACTACTTTCAGATGTCCTTTTAATTATATTAAATGAAAGTTTGGGCTGCTTTGATGCTTATGGGCAAACATCTAGATCTCTTGAAAAGCTGCTAAAAGTACTCCCTGTTGCTATAGTTAATATACTACATTGTATGCACCCTGCTAGCCAATTTATTCCAGCCACTTTAACAAGGATACCCAACCTGACAGGCCACATAGAACATCATCAGGAGTCAAGCAAAGCACAAATCATTAGAGGACTCCAAAAGTTGTTTAACACACACACACCACAGAGCTCTTTGTCATACAGCCAATTAAGTGACCAAATAAGGAACTTGAGAATCTTCATTAATTTGTTTCTCACTCTATAAATGGAGGTTAAAATCTCTCTTGTCACGTGCACTGCAAGTACACAAGTAAATGTGGCATAATTCAATTTACACTCTGTCCTGAAGGGGCAAGATTCTTCTTTGGTTTAGACACAAGCAGGCATCAATAAGAAGTGGGACAGGAAGGGTTAAGCCACTTTAGATATCAACAGACTCAGTCCCAGATGTGTCTTTTATCTGCCAAGAGATATTAGGTTTTCAAAAAAGACCTCTTCCTTTAATCAGTCGTGAACTTAATGCCTTGGATCCGCTGAGAAATGTGATCATTTTCGCTTACTGCAATGATTCAGACTGCCCATATCTTCAGGGAGAAACACGTGAGAGTGATACCTGAGGATCAGAACTAATGGGACCGCTTTGATCAAAACAATAGCAATCTCCACAGACTGGAGATGTCAAGAACTGAAAGAACACAGGCCAGTATCGTAGCAATGAAGTTATTCGCTTCATGGAAGATCCTGTGTTCTTTACTGCATGGGTAGTACCTTCAGAACGCTTCCACTATTGTCGCCGGTAAGGTAAAGGTAAAAGCCTCATCCAGCTTCTAACAGGCGAGAAAATGGCACTTGCAGGAGTGAAAAGCAGTTATAGTTTTGGGGTGTGGCAACAGTATTGTTCTGACTTAGAATAAGAGAAGGAGGCTCTTCCAGACATGCTGAGAGTATGTCTGCACAGCAGATAGGAGGCGTAAATCCCAGCTCAGGTAGACACAAATGTTAGCGCTGCTCAAACTGGTGCCCAAAAACACCTGTGTGGCTACAGTGGCACAGACTAGTGGCCAGAGTACAATCCTGGCTGAGCCCCGGGTACAGCCTTGGGTGGCTAGCCGGAGATGCTGCCCATGCTCTTAGACTGAGCAGAGCCAACGGGCGTATATCTACCTGAGCTGGGAATGCCACCTCTGCACTGCTCTGCAGATGGACCCTAAGTAAAGAGTGGAGTGCTGGCCAAACTCTGGTAATCTGCGGAAGGAAAATGTCTCAGCTAGAACTGGATAAATACTGAGAAGGCTTGTTTTTCCCACCCAGATTAAAACCATTTGCTTTGGCTATTGTGTTCACATTCTATACATGTTAAAGAATTAGGATTCACTGGCAAAAACACTTGCGGGAGGCTAAAGTGACACTCTCTCCTTTGAGCATTTGCCCTCCTTGCGGTTAATTTTACACATGAAGGGATCAGTGCGTGGCAAGACAGGGAGTCAGGGCAATGCACACTGTTCACCAGAGCCCTGGCACAAACTGCACAAGCAAGACAAGGATCCGATCTCACCCCTTGTAATGAGGCCCACACTTGCAGTAGAATCCCTGACTACACACCCACAATAGAGCAAGCGGTGTCAAGTGCCCCCTGAGTCCCCTGTGCATATTGTCAGTAGCCATGCAGGGGTAGGTGAGAACAGCCCCAGCAGAGCCAGGATTCTGCCTCCTACACAGGTCGGCAGGGCAGTGGCTGGCAGCAACTGGGAAGCAATTTGCCCCAGGGATAGGGCTGAGCAAGACCACATACACCCTGGAGCAAAAGGGGGACGAATCAGAGACCCCATTGAAACTCTCAGAGTCACAATCCGGTTCCTGCTCTGTTCCGGGGGCAGCGCAGCTAGAGTCTGTTCCTTGGCATATGCAGCATGGCTACCATTGAGCCCTGATTTTAAACTCTGCACACACTCAATAAAGATTGCAGGAGACAAACTATTTTTCAATATACCTGAACTGCTTATATAGCCCCCTTTACTGTAGTAACTGAATAACTGTAATCTTTAGTGTATTTATGCTCCCCACGCCCACGAGAGACAGGCATGATCAGAATCGCTCCCTGTTGTACACATGGGGAACGCAGGCACACAGAGGGTAAGGCCCAGATCCTCTGAGGTATCGAGACGCCTAATGTCCATTGATCTCCCCCGTGTGGATGCTCTCATTCAGAATTAAAGTAACATTAATTCAATTTAGTAGAATTCACCTTGGAGGTCAATACTTAACTTTTAAACACGCGAGGAGCCCCACTGAGTTAAAGGGAAATACTCACATGCTTAAAGTTAAGCATCTGATTAAGTCTTTGCAGGATACGGGCCTTATTTTGCAGCCTCCACTTTTTTTTAAAAGTATGTTAAATCCACTATGCATTATTGGCCAAAGGAAAAAATAAAACCAAATATAAGAGCTTGCTTTTTCTTTTTTACACAGCAAAATCTAGAAGACAGCAAAGAAGAAGAAGAAAACTGTGTTTGGCTACTCTCTCTGAAATTTTAAGAGTACTCAGCCTGAAGAATGGAAAACATTTACTTATCTTTACTGATGAAAGCAAATCAGTGTACCGGTATAGTTAGCCGGGGTAAGGCTAGATACATCTCCCACACACCTCAGGATATCCACACCCAAAGGGATCAGACTGGGTAATGAAGAGGAATGCAGTTTTATACACATTTTACAGTCACAGAAATCCAAGCACTCTCACCCCAAGTGCTCGAGGATGCATTGGCAAAGTAAAGCATATCATAGCATAAGAGGTCATGTTCTGTAGGTGCAGAAACTAGAAATGTACAGATGTGCAGAGGGGACCTTAAACATAAATGTGGGTTTTGTTTTAATGTCTCTGTGTGTATTATATACATATAAATAATGGCAAATCCTGCATTACTGCAACATTAAGATTGCAAAATTAAATGCACAAAGATCAAGAGATTAAAAATAAAATGTTCCTTATTGCAAAGTTAACTCATTCACATTGCACGTACTGCTTTATAAGATTCACTGGATCTATAGTCAAGGTAACAGGACAAATTGTACTATCATTCCAATCCTGCAAAGACTGTGAGTAATAATAATATCTAGTGCTTTTCATCAGTAGATCTCAAAGCTCTTTACATCCCCATTTTACAGATGGAGAAACTGAGGCACATACAGAGGGCATGACTTACCCAACGTCTCCCAGCAGGCTCGTGGTAGAGCCAGGAATGGAAGCCCAGTCCAGTACTCTATCCACTAATAACTAAGACAACTAGCAGTGCATAAAGTTAAGCTGTCTTGTAAGTCTTTGCAGAATCAGGGCCACAGATAGCAACTGGTCATCACTTTATGACAAATGTCCCCTTCCATCTGAAGTTTTCCATGGCTGGTCTCAGCCACCAGGTGGATTTGGGGGGAAAGTTTGAAGAAAACCCTTTTCTTATTTCTGAGTTATCTGAGGAGGGTAAAATGTAACTGTTCCACTTTAAATGAGAATTCTGAAGATTAGGAGGAGGTTGTGTATGGAAACTCCAGATTAGCTGAACTCCCAAGGCACAATTTGGCATATTCTCTGTGCAGACTCCTGCTAAAGTCCATGGATGCTGTACATGAGGAGGATTTACAGAGATGGATTCCACAAAATTGAAACTTCACCTGTGGCAAATCCTCCATGACAAATAGGTGCTGTGGGAGTTGGAAAAAATATTTTAAAATTAAGAAATGATAGACTCATAGAAGTGTAGGACTGGAAGGGACCTCGAGAGGTCATCTTGTCTAGGTCCCTGCACTCAAGGCAGGGCTAAGTATTCTAAGTATTATCTAGACCATGCCTGACAAGGGTTTGTCTAACTTGCGCTGAAAAATCTCCCCAAGACAAAGATTCTACAACCTCCATACGTAATTTATTCCAGTGCTTAACTACCCTAACAGAAGTTTTTCCTAATGGCCAACCTAAACCACCCTTGTGCAATTTAAGCCCATTGCTTCCTGTCCTATACAATTTTTCTCCCTCCTCTTTGCAACAACCTTTTATGTACTTGAAAACTTTTTCAGGTCCACTCTGTCTTCTCTTCTCCAGACTAAACAAAACCAATTTTTTAATCTTTACTCATAGGTCACGTTTTCTAGACCTTTTATAATTGTTGTTGCCCTCCTCTGGGCTCTCCAATTTGTCCACATCTTTCCTGAAATATGAAGCCCAGAACTGGACACAGAACTCCCAGTGAAGCCTAATCAGCCTGGAGTACAGCGGAAGAATTACTTCTCGTGTCTGGTTTTCAACTCTCTTGCTAATACATCCCAGAATTATGTTTGCTTTTTTGCAACAGTGTTGCACTGCTGACTCATATTTAGCTTGTGAACCTCATTAAGGAATAATACCAGTGGGTGTAGCCCCTCCCCCATGGTATAGCTTTAGCCCTCCCCCTTTTTCTCTTCTGGGTGTTTGCTCTTATCAATATTTGGAGCAGCTTGATTTAAACAGGCATATTGCATGGTGGGAGTAGCTTCTGAATTGCCTGCTGCACTAGACAGCTGTACTCTATCTCAGGGCACACCACCTCACCTGTGCCATCTGCTTTGGCCAGTTGCCAGGCACGGAGCTGGGTTTGGAGGAGTCTTGGAGAGTTAGGAGGTGGGGATGTGGCTTAGTTATAAACTTTTGGTAATTATTAGTCAATCTTAACCCTTTCTTTCCTCAGCTCCCATCTTCCTGTTCTCAGTAAATCCCCCTCCCTTATACTGTTACTTTGGGTTGCCATTCCTTTGCTGGTGTTACGTTTATTGAATTTTATGGTCCTGGGAACTGGACTATACATTCCTTGCCAGCTTGTAGCATTAGCATTGATTTTCTCAAGGGAGACCACCCCTGGGTATCTGGCCCAGGGAGGAATCCCCTGAGTGGAGGCACCAGGCGCCAGAAAGGAATACAAGTCCCAAAGCACGAGAGGAGAAGCTGCTCCAAGTATTGGTGAAAGCAAATGCCCAGAAGAGAAAAAGAGGGTTGGCTTAAGCCACACGAAGGGGGACAGGCTACCCTCACATGGGATTATTCCTTAATGAGGATAAGCCGCATGTGACACTCAGTTGTTTTTGAGTGACCGATGTGCAGAGAAGCTTTACCTTCCTTTTCTAAAGTGAAAATATGTGTGCACAGGCAGAACAGATGCAGCCAAAACAGGGACTGCTCCATGGGGAGGAGGGGCTAAAATGGGACCCAGTGCAGCCACCCCTCTCCCAAATCCCACCCCGACCCAGATCTGTGCAAGGTAGACCCCTCACCTGAACTCTGGGGGCACCAGGCACCAGGTGGTGCTTCCCCGCCACCTCTCCATGTGGCCTAAGGAGGAGAACATGAGAGAGGAACTGACTGGAAATTCCAGCCAGTAGGGGCAGGAACAGCCAAAGCAGAGACCTCAGGATGCTCAGAGAACTTCCTAGGGTTCTTATGGGTGATTAGCCTGTGCTGATTGTCTGTTTGCTCCAACCTTCCCGTGCCCTCACAGTGTTCTCCACGGCTTCATGTCACACTTGCCCCTCGTACCGTCTTCTCCCCTGCCATGTGCCCCTACCCCTTTGCCTTTGCATTTAGCTGATGCCCTTCTAATTAAAACCAAGCTCCCCCACCCCGAAAAGTGGAACCAACATGCCAGTTGCCATCATCTCTTTATTCACGCTGCTGGTGTGCTCCACCCCTACCCTTCCTTTGTGTCTCTTTTGTCTATGTATATCATAAGCTGTTCAGGGAAGGGACAATCACCTACCCTGAGTTTGTGCAGCATCTCGCACAATGGGGCACCAGTCTTGGCTGGCCCTTAGGTACTATAGTAATAAACATGATTAATAAATAATAACAATATGAATAGTAATATATATAAAAAACTGCCTTCCCCATTTGGATAATTCAAAAAACGGCTGAAAGAATTTTCTCCAATCTTTCCCCCAATTTTCTAGTGAGTTTCTGCCCCAACCATTCCTGGAAGTTGTAAGCAATGGAAAGCAGAATTGTAACGTTATCCTGTAGCCCACAAAGGCTAGAGTGATCAGATACACAGACACAAGAACAGCACCAGACATTCAGTCAAACAACTTAACAGATTTATAAAAACACTAGAAATACCTGGACATAGGCCCTGCAAGAGCGCTCCCTTTTCTGAAGCTGAATCCATAAAGACAGCAGATTAAAGACGGAATAGAAAAAACAAGTTAGTGACAGAAGAAAACAAGGGAAAAAATAAAGAAAACATCTACACAAAAACTATCATTTCTCTGTTGATGAGTTTCTAGGAGAACATGCAAGCTAAGCAGCAGTGGAATGCTGTAAGTACTGACTCTAGAGACAGTTGGTTAGTTCTTTTCAGGAAAGCACAGGCTGGAAACTCTGCCACAGCAGCTGTTAGTCAGGGCAGCAGACCTTGAGGCAAACTGTAACTATTCTCAAAAAGAAAAGGAGTACTTGTGGCACCTTAGAGACTAACAAATTTATTTGAGCATAAGCTTTCGTGAGCTACAGCTGCTCACGAAAGCTTATGCTCAAATAAATTGGTTAGTCTCTAAGGTGCCACAAGTCCTCCTTTTCTTTTTGCGAATACAGACTAACACGGCTGTTACTCTGAAACCTGTAACTATTCTGTAAGCTAAATTTACCTTGCAAATATGAAATCATACATTGTACATCATGTCAGACAACGCCAGAGATTTCGAGCCTTATTCTTGTTTGCACAAGGCTCCTTTACGTTGCTCTGACAGTGTAAAGGGCCCTTAAAGAGGTGTCAATTACAGTTAAATGAGAATCAGGCTGAATGTTTCAGGCTATTTTATCTTTGGGCTTGCCTATACAGTGCTGGGTGTTGTGAGCTAACTGGGCCATGAAGCTGCTGCTGGCACACGCTAAAATCTCCCTGGTGTATGTTAACATTGTTAACGTTTTAACAAATGAAAAAGATGCCCCACCATCACCCCAGTTCATTTCAATTCATTTTACTTCAACTTGTATGAAAAAAATAAGAGCCCAGGTGACTGGTTTCAGGCCAAGTATTGAGCGAAGTCCTTTCGGTGGACTTGAACGTTTCTCCTAAAGATTAGATGAATATTTGATGGCCGGTGCTTGCTTTCTTTTGCTCTCTCTGACAAAACAGAACAAAACACAAACTCTTTGCTAATTACTTTTTCTTTTCAGCGCATTATCCTTGATCAGCAAAGGGGATAATGGTGCAGTGACTCTGCTGCCTATTGTTTGCCCAATACTACTTCCAGCACTAATCCATGCATTCTTAAATGAACACAGAGCAGTTGGTCCTCTAAAGAAGTAAGTGGGGAACAAGAGCAAGTAAATTACTGAGCCTGTCATTTGGATCACTGACTCGTATCACTGATTTGCAGGACTCCACACACTCCAGAATTTTAATGTGCAGTACAATTGATTTGTACTAGTTGACTGTGGAAACCTGGGGGGGGGGGGGACTGCTAGAGGGGATCACAGGAAGGTAAAGCAGAGTGAGAAACACGCTGTCTTGATATGTTCTTTTCCCCTCTCGCTACAAGAAAATTTTCATAGAAATGGGGAAATGTCAGAAGGTGAAATAGACAAGGATTAAAAACATACGCTTTGCAAAGCAAAGGTGACTGGATGCTGTATGCAGCTAAGCAATATTCAAAGTAGCAAGCAAATTAGAATCATGTAACCAGTTAGTATGTGACAGTAATTGCCAGTTTTACACAATGTTGTCAGATATCAACATAATTTCATATCTAAAAGCTTTGCAGTAGGTCTGTAAGACACATTGTTGTGTCCCTGTAACAGTTAATGCCTGCACTGTTATAGGAGAGCGGGAAACAACATTAATTAATAGCATCAAGTTAACCCAGCTGACAGCACATGCAAAGCACAGGATGCACAGGTCTTTAACTCCTAGAGTTGTTTTTTGTTTTAAATATAACAATCCAAAAGATCCTTTGTGCTTAAAACAGCATAAATCAACAATAATAATGTACATCAAAGAGATAACTTTGCTTTTCATAGAATTATGTGGTTTTGCATCCCAAAATACAGTAAACACAGAAAATATCCAGTGTATCTGTGATTCCAACACCCCTCCTCCGCCCCCCCACACACACACACTCAATCTAACCTTGGAACCAAGTTCTGCTCTTAGTTACACAGATGCCTCTGCCATTAAAGCCAATGGTGTAACTCAGAGCCGAATTTGGGACCTTGTTTTACTAATACGGTCTACATAACTGTGTATGTCAAACTGGGGGATCTATTCTTTATCTTAAGAGCCACTACAAGGTCTATATGAACCACCGCTTTAATTCCATATAGGTCCTATTTTGTGGGCTTAACTGATACTTAAGTGATGTGTAAGCCCTGGGGTGACACTTTAAACAGGAGTGGATTTCACATTTATTTGTATGAACTCCACAGCTAAGAATTCAACTATCAACCGCTTTCTGATTTTTAACATTTAAATTGCCATCTGCACCCAGCTCCCAAGATAACAATAATTTTCCATCTAGACATCACAGGAACGAGACAGTAATCATCTGATACTAAAGGTAGCCCTGGAAAAAGAACTGTCCAATGTTAAATGACCTTGCCAGGTTGTGCTATTTAAAATAAAAGTGTTTTACTAATTAACATTCACTTTGCCATTTCAAATACCTTTCCCCTCCTCCCATCAATGTAAATTCATTGGCTAGGACTTTTATAAACCCAGATCCCTCATTTTGTGGTTTAGAGTGCGAGGGTCATTTCACAAGTAGATTCAGCAATAGACTCACTGGGCAAAATTCCACTGCCAGTCACACAGGTGCAAATCCAGACTATTTCCAATTGCCTCAACAGAGTTTCTCTCGAGCTGCACTCAAGCATTCGCGTGGAGACATTTTCCAACACTACCAGCATGCTTGGCATTAACAACTGTTCCACGACTCAACAGACTAAAAATACATTGCAAATTAAAAGAGCCACGAGCTCCCATCTACTTAGAAAGAATCACATCCCAACACTGGCAATAGTGAGGCCTTCTAACAGCTCTCTAGACAAAGCACAACTGTTCCTTATCCTCCTCACCCTTCCCAAGGCCTTTTCTTCTTACCTTGTTTAAACTGCGCGCAGCACTGTCTTTCCCACCTGGAGTCAGGTTTCGGAGCTGCACATCCAGCAAGCCCACCAGTTGGTCCATGGCTCGGACTGAATATGTGATGTCTCCAGCGTTCAAGTGATTTTTCGTCTGCTCTGCAAGCTCTCTGGCAATGTTGGCAGCTGTCTCCCCGGACTTCAGCTAGGAGTTAAAGGACAGGAGAAAACAGAAAGATGTTTCACTGTTCCTGGGTAAGTGGTAAAAAGCGTAGAAGGAAAAGGATCCTATTTTCTCCTATTAGATGCATGCATAAGGATCATTGTATCATCAGCCTGGATCTTTGTTGTGAATGTAAATATCTTCAATTACCCCAGCGTTTTAATCTGATTCAGTTTGCAAGTATGCTGACCTAAATTACTCATTTTCTTGTGAAAGACAGCTGTGTGTCAGAGTGGGCAGAGCAGAAGAATTAAAAGGGGATGCAAACATTTAACAATTCGATGCATTTTTTCCCTGCAGCAATGCAATAATTTTGTATTTTATTTTAATCATTCTGCAGTCCCTCCTACGCACAGAGAGTTAAGACAGCAAAGTGTTTTGCAAAAGAAAGGTTCAAGCAGGGAATACACCACAAGAGAGTTCATCATTTAAAATCAGTGGAGCTGAATCTGATTAAACTCACACTGCTTTCTTGCCGGTGTGGTGGCATTGACTTCAGTGGAGTTACTTCCCAATTTCCACCAGTGTAGTGAAAGCAGAATAGGCCCTATAACTGCACGGTACTGGAATCTATCGGGCACGATATTCCTTTGTACTGTAAACTTGCCAGCAATTATTGTAACAAAAATAAAGATGTGGAGGTGGGAAAGAAGGAGCAGCTGCCTTAAGTGGAATTACACAATGGAATTCCTGTTTTCTTCAGCCATACGGTAACATCTCAATACCTTCCCTAGCACAATCAATGTGTAAATATGCATGGGCTTATCATCAAAATAACAGCAGCTCTCAAACCCAGCAGATTACTTGATGATGAAGAAAGAAGTTACATTTCAGCTACTGGTCTCCACAGCAAAACTGACTTCTCATAAAAAAGAACAAAATGAGACTGCTGTAACCCACATTAACTAGGAAACAAACAGCAATTTTCATAACTTTGATTTAATAATTAGAAGCGTATTCAGCCGTTCAAGGCACTGCTGAAAAGAAGAGCTGTTTAATACGTTGCCCACTGCTGCAATTTGGGAGCCATATTAAACAGTGGGAGTGCTTCACCTCAATCATTTTATTGTTTAATCTTAAAGCTTGAATTTAATGGCTTACTGCATCTTCTGACTGGCAGCATGAAAACACACAAAGTCAATGGGGAAAGAGTGTCAGCTTCAAACAAGGGACAAAGCTTTCCTGTGCTGCCACAGAGGAGCCTCCAGTCAGGACCGGCAAATAGGCTATTTGGATTATACTGAAGTTTAGCGATTTTAATATCTGCATCATTAACAGACTCCTGAATCTCAATATCACCGAAACCAAACCTGAACCTGGCATTACCCTGGCATATTTGTTTCCTTTTTGGGCTTTCATCCTTCCCTTGAGCTGTTTTACCTTGCTGGCTTTGTACTTCCTTCCTCTCCGTAGGAGTGAAGGGAAATTGCACAGAAGCAGGTATAGGCGAAGTAACAAATTCCCTCCAGGGTGAAAGGGTCACTATCAAATTATCGTCCAAGAGATAAAATCAGATATTTCTCTTGTTCCCCCATTTTGGGTGCCTATTTAAACGCTGGATTGTAGAAACATAGAAATAGCAGGGACAGCTTCTGTCTCCATGTACATCAATTAATTGGCTTATAAATGAATAACTACCACCAATTCAACAGCTACAACTGTCTGATTTAATGAAACCAGAGTGAAGATGCTCATATACTCATCTTCAGAGAATTAAAGAGAGATATAAGCTGGTGTTCTTTCCATTATAGCGATGACAATTTATATTAAAGGATTAAATTATTTTAACCTTATTGTTCATGCATCCTGTACCACCGAGACCAGATTGTACTTTTAAAAGGTGCCTGCCACTCTCTGCTCTGATGAGCAGTCAAAGAGCTATGCATTCTACTATGGTGGCTGACCGCTTGTCCTCCTGAGATACCAACTAGTAGCCTTGCAGAATGGTAACAGCTATTCCACACATTCTTCACTTTTGATCTAACACAATTCATTTTAAACTTTTCTCTTTGATTTCCTCTAAGTCCTAAAATAACTGGTGACCTTCAATGCGTCACTGGAGCTTACAAAATTATTCTTCTGCCACCCGTTTTTCGTGTGTGTGTGTGTGTGTGCGCGTGCGCGGAGGGAGAGTTGAGCCGAGTGGCAGAAATGCCACTGCTTCTTGCAGTTGTGTTGGTATGGCCATCATATTGTTAATGAGCGAGCCCAGTGGTTCCAGGCCACATGTGTTTGTATCCTTCCAGGTGCCACAGGTCACTATGGTTAAAGTAGGTCCCTTGGTTGTAATGAAGATGAGTCCGCCAAATACAAAAGTCCTCTTCCTTTGCAGTCAGCATTTTGTTTTATTCAGTTTCAATGCACTGTCCCCAGCAGCCTATGGAATTTTATACAGGCCTGTCACTGGGTTCCTGTTCTGTGTTGTCCCAAATGATAAAAGCATCTGTGCAGCCCAGGAGCTGCTACACCATTCTATAGAATATAACAGAGGCTAACAAACACCAAAATGGAGGCGTTGGAAATGATGCCTGTCAAAAGACATTAAAATGCCATCAAGAACTCTCTTGAGTTAGGAACATCTGCCAAAACTAATCTGAGTTTTTTCCAACCACTGCCAGCAGAATGCACCCATGGTCTGTAGGTTCCTCCACTGTTAAGTTGCTCCTCACAGCCACAGGAATGGTGCTGGCTGCACGTATGGTAAAAAAGGTGCACAGACTTAAGGCTACTTGCCATGTTACTGTTAATTTGCCTAAATCCTTTAAGCATTTGTCATATATCAGAGTGATACGGCATCTGCCCACTGCAGAAACAGGGCAATGTGTGTTTTCAGGATATTTGCTTGCTGCATAAATTGGCATCTATCAGTCAGAATGTGTCACAATCATATTGGTAACACCTTGATTTCAGTACCTGCGTCCACTTTATATGCAATTTCCATTCCCTGGGCTTTAAGGGTAATAGGCCAGTCTTTGCCAATGGCGACTGAGATATGGAATCGCTGTACAGCGTTCCACCACTGAAGTTATCAATGTATTCCTTCAAAGCATTTACTTTTTCCTTTTGCCTGCATGGGTTTGCAAACTGGTTACACTCACAACCAATGCTGTTCTTTTGGCCAGATACTAGACAGTCTGTATGTGCATATTCACTTCCCGAATTCCTACACAGCCATCAGCCTGCCTTCTGGTTTTGTGCTCTTCCTTGTGCTGACTGCGTGCCCCATGGGTTTTCTTCTCATGTCTGTCCTTTGTGTCCCTCTGAGCGATATCCTCATGTGTGCTTCCTTGACTCTCCTCTTCATGGAAAGCTTGCAACTGAGTTTAGCTTGTTCCATTGCTTCGCAGATTTGTATGGCTGTTTTTAGGGTTAGCTCACCATCTCTCAGCAAACTTCCTTCCCCAAAGCTCACTGCCATCCTGTTTCTAATGGGGAAATCTGTCAGTGGAGCCAAAAATAAACATCACACAAATTTCTCTTGAGCTTCCAGTCTATAAAACACTTCTCAACCACATCTTTGCTGTTCTCATTCTCATGCAGAAGAGGAGTCTTTTATGACTTACTTTCTTCCAGAGCACACAACAATCTTCAAGCTGTGTTCGGACTCTATCAAAATTAGAACAATCCACAGGTAAGAACTGGAAACTATTACAACTACATAAGGCCTCTGCACAACATGAAGTTAACATTAGGGTCACTTTCCTGGCATCATTCGGGTCTCCATCCACAGTGGTCAGATATAGTCAAAACCTGTCTTTAAAATGCTTCAGTGAATCCACCTCTGTTTACAACTGTAATCAGCAACTACATTGTCTAATGGTTACTTCACATATATCTTAACAGCAGGGAAACCAGAGCTTGCACTTAGGTGCAGCCTGAAACTAGCTACTATGCTGAGCAGTCACAAAGTCCAGCTTCTATGGAAGACGGTCACCTATTGACCACTACTGCCATCTCCCACAGCCTTGCACAATAACAATCAGGACAAACAAATAACTTCGTAAGACAAACACCGTTGATCAGAGGTGTCAAACATCTAGCCTGTTTGATACACTCATGTGTCCTACACAAGCTTTCATTTTAAATACATTTCTAGCCCTCATGACCGCGAAGTTAACCTTCCAAATTAGAACCAAGGATTGTCTTCTTGGGTACCTCTGCACAGCAAAGAAAAACCCACGATACCGAGTCTCAGAGCCTAGGTCAACTGAGTCAGGCTTGCAGGGCTTTGGGGATAAAAATCACAGCACAGACATTCCCACTTCGGGCTGGAGCCCGGGCTCTGAGACCTTTTCCCTTTGCTGGGTTTGAGAGCCTGGGCTCCAGACTGAGTGGAAATGTCTACACTGTTAATTTTAGCTTCATGAGTCCGAGTCAATTGACCCATGCTCTGAGACTCAAAGCCGCAGGTTTTTCCTTGCAGTGCAGAAGTAACCTTGAGTCTGCAGATAGTCAAGTAATAGCTGAAGGAATGCTGACACCCCCACTCCTTGTTCATATAACTGGAGTGTGTGTTGACTCTAAAACCTAATGACAACACTCTCCATGTTATCATGGGAGGAGGGATAGCTCAGTGGTTTGAGCATTGGCTTGCTAAACCCAAGGTTGTGAGTTCAATCCTTGAGGGGGCCATTTAGGGATGGGGCAAAAATTGGGGATTGGTCTTGCTTTGAGCACGATGAGGTCCCTTCCAACCCTGATATTCTATGATTAACCATTTTATCAGCTGGACCAGGGAACAGGCTGGGTGAGAAGCCCATGCAGGTGGGGACTGGGAGCAGTTGCAGGGAAGGAGATGCAGAGGGAAGAAAATTAAGAGAGACAAAGAGAGAGATGGGGGATGGAGACAGAGAAAGGAGGATGGAGAAAGGACAGAAACAGCTGTTGTCTTAAGGTGAGCGAGGCTGAATAGGCCATAACTCCTAATAATGAAGATGATAGTAAAGGTTTAGCTAGGATTTTCCAAACTAGGAACCTAAAGTTGAACTTGGAAATCTACACTTAGGCTCCTAAGTCAGTAACAACATTTACAAGGTATTGAGCTTCCCACCAACTTTATTCAGAGCCACTGGCTGCTCAGCACTTTGGCCAAGATGCCTGAACATGGACTTAAGAGCCAACTTCAAACTCCTCCATGGCTTTACTTACCACATTAAGCAGGGGATTTTCAAAAGTAGCTAAGGAATTAAGAATTAATATGACATGGGCTCCAGCATCACTTAGGTGAATCTGAAAACCTTCCCCAGGGTCACAAGCTACTCTTTATCTTTGTGAAACCCCTTCTTGATACCTATGGGAGATCCTCTAAGGGTAGCAGAGGTGCCCAAGTTCAGACCTCAGCCCAGGTTACAAAATGGAATTTGGCCTTCTCCAAAAATGAGTTTGAAACCCCGGCATAGATAATGATAGATATGATATACCTACCCACACACATGCAAACTGATTGATAGACTGACAAATACCACAGACAGACACTTTAGACTGGCCAGAGGTGAAGGAACAATGAAAATCAAATTGAAATATTTTATTCAAAAAATGTAATGAAATTTGTATAATTATGAAATGTATTGAGTACATTACATGACAAATAAAAATGCCTACCCCCAGTCCCTGCATGATCTCCCTTGCTCAGAAAAGTGCCTCTTTCTTGCTGCATAGGTCACCCTAGGCTTCTGCACTGATGTCACTGTTAAGGTGACACACAAATCTTTGTCTGTCTTCGTGTTTGGCATGCAGTAATATGAACAAGCAAGCTGTGTACCGGGGGGGGGGGGCGCGGGGGGGAGGGTTAATTGTATTTAAATGTATTTTATTTATTCATTTTTTGGCTTCCTGCTTGTTTACTTCCCGCTCCTATCTAAGAGAAACGGCCCTGCATATTCTGATGCAAAGGAGGCTGTTTTTTCACAAGGCTAGAAGATGAGATAAGCCGACAGTTGTTCTCCCAGACAGCACCCACAACTAAAACGGCCGCCGGGACATCTTCAGAGAAATCACACACTGGGTAGAAAGGCTGTGACTGATGAAAGCAAGTGGTAAAACAAACAGCGTAAGGCTGATAACATGACCTCAAAATCAGGACAATGCAACGGATCCAAAGATGACCTTTTTGCTGCCTCTTACTACATGTAGCAGTGCGTAACTCAATACACTTGGCAAGTTTATTCTCCTGCTGTGTTATGAGGGCACTGTAGGCACCAACAATCGAGTTACAGGAAATGTCAGGAGGCCAATGAATGGCTGAGGTGGATATACATTCCGAATCCCCATCAAGCACAACGACTGTAATGGCAGCTAATACAGGATTGTAAAACTTTTACTACCATGCTCTGTGTGGGTGAACGGCTGGTGCATAGTAAGAGCAAATGCTCCTAAAAGAAGCATAAGGAGTCAATGATGCTTTTTTATTGTGTGGGTCCCAGCTTATTTTTAGGGACACAAAATTAAGAGTCCTGATCGACTAAAGCCCTTAACGGTTTCACTGAATGCTGTATGGGGGACTCCCACCCCCTGCCTCTATAGCCCAGATCCTGGAGACAACAGTAGGAGGAACTGTGATGAGACAGGAGCCTGAGGGCCGGGAAGAGGAAGCATGCAGGCAGAGCCCCTCTATGCCAAAGGAGTCTCTCTCCCAATGCTGCCACCTCCTCCAAGCAGAGCTGCTCCCCCCACGTCTCTGGCATGAGAGGCAGAGGGGAGAACAGAACCGTGGAGATCAATCGGTGAATGTAGGGAGGTGAGCCAGCTGTGCAATATGAAAGTCTCCCTGTCACTGCAGTGGAGTTTGCTTCAGTTCCCGTGGCCTGCTCCTCCCCTTGCCCATATCCCTGGGCTCCTAGAAAGGAGCTTGGGCAGCAGCCGTGTTGGAAAGCAGGCAAGGGCAGGCCCTGGGTGGCCTCTGGAGATGAAATGCTCCTTCGCAGATTTGGAGACGTGCAGGAGAAAGCTGGCAGTGGCTCCTCCCCATCCGCCCCTCACACCTAGCAAACAGCCCTTCTGGATTTTACCCCTGGAATTCTCTCCCACTCACTCACTCACACACACCCCCCCCCAAAGCCATGAATAACTACGGCGAGGTTTATCCAAGAGGCTAAGGCATTCTGAGCAGCAAGGTGGCCGGGCCTTTACAGCCAGGTTAGCAAAAGAGCCCAGCAGTGCCCACTTAGACACCTAAACCAGGGCCACAGCCCTTTGGAGTCGATGGCAGTTTTTCCACGGACCTCAGTGGATTTCAGATCAGGGCCCTACATGGCTGGATTTTCAAAAGAGCTCAGCTCCCACTTAGGCACCCAATGGAGTCATCAAGTCTTCCAAAGCGCTAAGCTCCCATGAAGAAGAGTGGAGCTGCTTGGATGCAGGTGGCTTTGGGAAACCCAAGCCCAGTTGTCAGTGCTGAGGGCTTTTGAAAACCTGGCCCTTAATTTTCAGCCTGCTTTGAAAGCGCCTCACAAATGAAATGGAACAACTCTACTGCCCAAATGACATCTGGGGTGTGAAATAAAATAAGCCTAATCTTGAGGGGGATCTCATCAGTACAGGTTATTATTCCCCCCTTGCTAACGGCGAATGGCCCAGCCATCTTCAGCGAGCTGCAAGCGGTCTCCCAGCTGCCGAGATGAATTATGACTAGCATGAGTAATATTAACCCCTCTGGGATAAGTCAGTGGGTAATAAAATAAAAACCGCACAGCTGCTAATGGCAGCAAACAGAGTCTTTATTAATCAGCAAGTCTGATCATATCATGAGAGAGTTACCCAGCCTTCTGTCCGGGCCGTGCTGCAATAAAGTCAAGGGGCACCACGCTCCCAATGTTTGCAGTGTGCAGAGCAGTTCGGTGCTAATCATTATCCTGCCACGTTTTAAGGAGGGGATACAAATATATACAGCTTATCTGTCATGCCATCTATGGGAGGTGGCTGTGTTAATAGTCTGGCCAGGTTACTGAACCTCAAGGTAGTTAAAAAAAGGGGGGTGGGGGAAGAGAGAGAGAGAGAGAAACAGAGAAATGCTGTTTCCTGCAGGGTCTCCCCATAGTGTTCATTTGCAAGGCCTACTCGGAAGAGCAACCTTTCAGACACACAGCAGCACAGCTAGTTGTCATACCAGGGCACTTTTACTTAGTCATAAGGAGTGAATAAATTCACATCAATTGCTATAAGAAGGATTCAGCTTGCAGACTCTGTGGTGTAAACGCATGTCTGGTCTCCATTTGTAATGCAATCAGCTGACAGCACCACTGAGCACTGGTAACAAAAATGTTCAGTGTATTGCAGCCAAAGTGGGCCTGTTCATTTCTGAGTCGGAGAGCTTTTATTGTCACATGTTAATGTGCTTTTAACACTGAGAAATGATGAAGAGCTACAAAACATTCATCAAATGACTTTGTCAAAAAATAGGGGTTAGGTTGTCCATTGGCTAATCCAATATACTCCAGTTCCTAGTTCCCTTTTCTCTGGGAGGCTGGTTTCACATCCCCATTAACTATTCTCTCTGTAGTTTTCCATGCTGTGGAAAGTCTGATCAAAAGTAACAAAAGCCTTTGTTAGACTGCACTGGGGGCCAAAATGTAAGCACCAGAAATGTTCACAGGGACTAGGCTTTCCATGCTTTAAGAGAAATTAAAAATAGCAAGCCAGTCTACAATATGGAAACCCAATTGTACTGTGCAATTGTGTTATCGGGAAAGATTTCATTACAGGATTATTCTATGGTTACAAAGAACCAGAAAAATCTTTAGGAGACACGAGGGAAAAAGATCCCTTTCTTGATAATCTCATATTTTCAACATTCTTGAATCACTTTTCCCCCTCAAACTCAAGGTCTCTCCTCTCCCCTCCCTTTTCTAATGGGCTGTGTTAGTTTAAATCTTATTTCCAACTCTCTCTGTCTCTCCCCATCCTCCCAGTGCTACAGACACCAGGCCTTTAAAATTCCTGCTCCACCCCATTCCATGGCCCAAGGATGGCTTACATTTGCGCCAGGGCATCACAAGTTGTTGGCGTGGCCGTCACGTCTTTTGGTTATTGTTATGTTTTGGTTTAAGCACTGTTTCCTTTGTCACCTTTGGTACCAGAGGTGCCATATAAATATGATGCAATGTAATTGACAAAACCCCCGCATGCAAGCTCAATGAAGGTTCTTTGGAAGTAGAACTTTACCTTCTGTGTGATGTGGTTGACCCAAGGAGAAGAGCAGTTGCTGAGGTCCGGCCCTTGTGGGTCCCAGATCCCATCAGGAGCGAGACACAGGAAAGTTGAAACACCTAAAAAGACAACACAGGAAGGATTCTGTATTATCTGCTACCAAATGCATTAATAAGTCAGGGTCTATTTTCACAGGCTTCAATCATTTCATAATTAGAGAAAGTGTACCCAACATTTGCAACCCATGTAAGCTATGTTTTGAGGACCTCAATGGGACGATATGCCTGGCCAACATTACTATAGTATCCAAGCACCTCACAATCTTTAATGCATTTATCCTCACAATGCCTCTGGGAAGTAGGGAAGTACCATTATCTCCATTTCACAGATAAGGAACCGAGGCACAGACAGACTACATGACTTGTCCAAGGTCACACAGGGAGCCTGTGACAGAGAAGGAAAGTGAACCCGGGTCCCACAAGTCCTAGGCTACTGCCCTAACCAACAGGCAAGCCTTTATCTTTGCTTTGCCCCCCCAGGATCAGTCCCTTAGACGCACCATCCCCCTCCCCTGCCATTTTATGAAGATTCTGCTGCACTGTGAAGCCCTGGAACCACATGGATGGAAACACACCAAGTTTAATAGCTACAAATAAGATGCAATACAATTCAAATAAGATGCAATAACTCACACTCCCCCGATCCCCACCACCACACACATAGTGACAAAAGGGACGTTAGGGGAGAAGCTGTTTAGCAAATACTTCCTAAACACTCTCCTGAAAAAGACAGCAAAATATACCAGGAGCTTACAGACAAAGAGAAACTCAGTTTCAATGGTTCAGCGAGACAGCTTTAAAAAGCAAGGAAGCAGAGATGTAGATTAAAGAGCCTGCGTCCCATAAGGTGCTCTGCACTGAAGAGCCAAACTTTTCAAGAGGGAAGTAAATGAGATATGGGGCCTGATGTTACTCCCATTAAAGTCAAAGAGTGTTTTGCTGATGTCTTCAAAGGGAGCAGGAACCGGTGTACTGACAACACATGGCAGCTTTAATGAATCATATGAATCACAGAAATTAGAGCTAGGAAAGGTCTATTGGCCTCTCTGGACCATCCCCTGCCTGCGGGGAATTTTTCCATATTCCAAAATACTTCATCCAATCTAGTTTTCTATAACTCATGCAATGGGGGCGTACAGATTCCCTATAAAGACTATTCCACTGCCTCATAGATCTTGTTGTTAGGAAACGGCTCCTGATATTCAGCCTAACTTTTCTTTTGCTTCCTTTCTTTCCTTTATTTTATGACCAGGACTTTATAGATGATTATTGTATTCTCCCCTGGTCATCATACAGCTGAGCAATGGGCCTGATCCTCCAATGACCTAAACTTTGCGTAATCATTTACATCTGCATAAAGTGCCTCTAAAAGGCACCAGAAGTACTATTTTATACCCGCTCTGCACTCACTGGGTCCAATTCTCTTCTCACGAACACGGGGTTTATATGTATTTTACGCTATTGACTTCACCTGGTGTGAAAGAAGGCTCAGAAGCAGCGCATACATATGTAAATGATGACACAAGATGCACGGCACTGGAAAATTAAGACCTAACGTATTTTGCTCCTTTAAACTTTTCTGCACTTTTTCCAAAGCTGTATTAATTTTTTGTTGCTCTTTAGTGAATTCCCTCCACCTTCCTCATATTTTATCGGTATACGGGTTCTCAAAACTGGATACTAGAACCAGTTCCAGATTTACAATGGCACCAAAGGAACTGTGGCGCTGGGGCAATGCTCAGAAGCGGCCCTGTCTGCTCGCTCCACCTCCACTCGGCCTCTTCCCTGGTGAGGCCCCGCCTGCCGCTTGCTTCTCTAATAAGAACATAAGAAAGGTCATAATGGGTCAGACCAAAGGTCCATCTAGCCCAGTATCTTGTCTTCCAACAGTGGCCAATGCCAGGTGCCCCAGGGGGAATGAACAGAACAGGTAATCATCAAGTGATCCATCCCCTGTCGCTCATTCCCTCCAAAAAAGAGAATAGTTTTCACCCCAGACAGGACTTGAACCCACAGTCTCTGGTTACAAGGCTAATGGCTAAAGCATACTGGGTATACTCCCACTCCCACTCCCTCTCTGCCCACTCCCACTGTGTGAGCAGGGGCAGGGCCTTGAGGCAGAGCACAGGTGGGGTCTTTGGGCAAAGAGGTTGTAAAGGGGTGCGGCCTCAGGGTAGAGCGTGGGCAGGGCCTCGGGTAGGGGTGGGGCCAGGGTCCGGGTACCAGGGCCCACAAAAGATTAATCCGGCCCTGACTAGAACTGGCTAAAAACCTCCTGAACATTTTCACCAAAAAACAGACACATTTTTCTTAAACATTTTGGCGGAAAAAAAAAATCAAATCCAGTTGTTTGACATGTCGGAGAAAAAAATAATTTTGAATTTTGGCTTTTCAAATTTTTTTCCCCATTTTTTGGCCAGCTCTCCTGTATGTATTTGACGGGAGAAATCTGCCTTTCCTTCCCCAGGAACTTCAGCGGGTGCTGGAATTGTGTGGTATTTCTGAAAAATCAGCCACTTCCAGTTAGGTGCCTAGCTATGGATCAGGGAGCCCAACTTTCTGCACCCCAATTTGAGAATCTTGGCCACAATCTTTAAAATGATATCAATTGAAACAGCCGAAATCACACCATGGCAAACGATAAGACTTAGGATAAACTTCAAACAAGCAAAACCTCATCAATCAGCCCAGGCACTGCTCATCCATATACAGAACAAAGATAATACAGTGTATTGCATAATGTACTCAACAGGGCATTTCCCTTGGGGCACCAAGGCCTGATATTGCCAGATCCTGGGCAGCCTCCCCTCCCACTCTTTTCACTGGGAGTTGAAGGTGTTCAGGATCTTGCAGGGAGTGCTTGGCATATTCAGGAGCTGGTCCTTCATACAGCTGGGAATTCCTCAGCTGCCTGCCACACTTCCTACATAGCCATTAGCTTATTCCACTGGTGCCAGGCCATGTGGGCCTGCCTGCCTGCCAGGAGACAGTGTGTATGTTATAAATGATAGTAGCAAGCAGATCTCTGACCAAGTCACTGAAAGAACCAGACAAATGGAGACAGAGGCAGAGCGTCACAGAATTAAAGGCCAGAAGGAACCACCAGATAATTGATTATGACTTCCTATATATCACAGGCCAACATCACCACCCAGCATCCGCACATGGCTTGCTCAGGCCAATTCAATGGGGCTCACCTACTGTTCCCATAGGGCAGGGCTGCTTTGCCATCTGTCCTTGCCGGGTCCTAAACCACATGATTTCACGGGCTTCCACAGCATCACAGCTCTCTGCCCCTACAGCGGGGAGCTGGGAGGAGGCAGGTGGAAGGGGTGTAGTCATTTCATTGGGGACATCTACCACCAGGGAGGGCGTGCTTGTGCTCCTGTTCCTTCTGCCCGCGGCTGAGGTGGTGGTGGTGCGCCCGGTGCTTGTGGCAGTGAGGAGAAGAGGGGTGCTGGTGGTGGTGCTTCCCATGCCATGCGCCCCAGATGTCGATACTTCTGAAACCAAGCAAAAGTACATTAAAAAAATGCAGTTGCGGATCGCTTTGGCTTTGAGATGTTCTATCATAGAGGACACATAAATATTTCATGATGCACTGTTTACTCTACAAAATTAGCAAGGACCACAGGAAGCGACTGCATCAAAACTGTGTCCGAGTACCAAACAACTCATTAATTACAGCTTTGCGAAAGGTAGGCGTTCATAGTCCTTCCCAAAGCATAGCAAAGACACTCTCTTTACAGAGTGCAACTACATTACAAAACACATATGAAGCGTTCGGTTTCTTCCAATCAAACATTAATTCCTTATTAAACCGTCCGCTGGTGACCACTGTAGGCAAGGGTGCTATATAAATAGGCCTGGAAGAATTAGATTTTTATTGCTAAATCTCAGCCAATGTCGACTTCACCTATATGCACAAACTGATGAAAAAATATTTCCATTGATAATCATTACAATTTATAGATCGGCAAAACAAGAGAAATGCCGCTTGAGAGCTTATTAGTGTCAAAAATCCAGAGATATACAATTTTGAATGAGGCTCATTACAAATGGACTAGCAAATGCATAGTAAAAACAGGCATAATCTGTTGATTTAAAGATATTTACTTTGAATATTTTGACATGTGAGGTTGACAATTTGTGTTTTAATGGTTCACAAAGCTTTAACTATCTCAAATCTACTCTCTCTAAATAATTGCCAGACCTCCCCCTGCCCCAAAACCATGAATATTCAAATAGATAAAAATGGGGGGGAAATGCTTAAAACCTATAATTTTGCACAACTGAACATTTAAATTGATAGAAATCTAAAACGATTCTTACAAATAAACATCAATATGATCTGTCAAAATTATCAAGACATAAAAATTGAATTCTACCACACCTACGTATAAGTATCTAAAATTACAACAGAATAGAGTAGATCTTTCAAGCAAGCTCATGTCACTCAGTGGTATTAACTGATGGATGGCTAATTTTGGCTGACCTGGAAAAGCCTTCCCCAGGAACTGCTGCTCAAAGAGATTCCCAGCACCCTGCTCAATGTCAGCCCCAGTGCAGAACTGCGCTAATGACTACCACCAATGACTGTGTGAAACATCCTTCCTGTATTCATCACCCTCTTGCAGTGCCTGACGAGAGTACTGTCTTATGGAGAGTCATTCCAGCCACAAGTCCACACACAGGGATTAGCCCAGAGGTGGTTAATGGAACTAATTCATTCACATTCCGTAACAACTCCCGTGCTAATGCCTGATCCTACCAGTAATGCTGGCGCCCTCACAATGTATGGTGGCCTTAAAGGAACACCTCACAGAAGGCACATTCCTTGATGGTTTAATCATTAAAAGGATGTTCCATTACAACTGTTGCTGACAAGAGGGGCCTGGCAGCAGTGAGAGGTTAACTAATTTAAAACCACATTAACCTGCTCTATGTTGCATAATTGCTCTGCTAAGTATTGTGTGTGAAAATATGGAGAGACAGTCCCCTTGTAATTACATTATTTTGCCTGCTATTTAGACCCACATGTTGGCTCTGATTAGGACTTCCGAAAAGCTGACCAAATAGAGCACTCTTATTAGGTTCTTCATTACAATGTGCACTTCAGGCTGAGACAGAGCTGTGGGTCTTCGCTCCCTACTGCCTTGTATCTTGTGCATTCATTTCAAGTGCCTCCATGCTGCACAGAGGGGGAATGAGTACACAATGCACAAGGGTAGAGGAGAACTGGCTTCCTGTTATTGCCACCGTCGAAAAAATGGATGCCTTTTCCACCACCTTTTCCTCACTGAGCAGGGACCCACCCCCATGACAGTATATCATACATTTTCGGTAGGAGACTGAGGCCTTCTGATTTTTCGCTTGGCGTAACATTTTGCTTCACTCTTGAAACTAGGGCTTGCTGAAGTGTCCAGTTTGGGGAGATAAACAAGAGTCCCACAAGCCCAGTTTCATGGCAGGAGAGTCACTGCAGCCCATGACACTACACAACACCATTTAAAGATATGTTGGCTTTTTCTCCTTAAAAGCAAATATACCCCTTGAGGCCCTGGAGACATACACTTTACTTAGTACTCCCTTGAGTGCAGGGGACTGGACTAGATGACCTCTCGAGGTCCTTTTCCAGTCCTACATTTCTATGAGTCTATGAACGTAGTGTCTGAGCACCTCATAATTGTTAATGTATTGATCCTCACAGCACCTTGCATGGTAGGGATAGGTTATCATCCCCATTACACAGGTGGAAAACTGAGGCAAAGTAACATGGGGAATCCAACCCATGGATTCAAACCCAGATCCTAGACCAGTGCGCTCACCACTGGACAATCTCTCTCTTCTATATTGAGCACTATGACTAGCTAGCTAAATATTCTTGGATGAATCTTAAGTTTTTAATGGGGAGATTTTTATCGGACTCAATTATCAATTTCTTGCCGTTTACATTTTTTTAAAAAAATCACTGTTTCTGTGATAACATTATTAGTTCAATGTACTTGCTTTATGGCTTTCCTCAGTGACAATCATACTGGGCCCAACCCTGTGATCTGTTCATTCAGCATCAGTTGCATGTGTTTTGCCCCTTTTGGGATCAGGCCCTTTATTATTAACCTCCTGACCCTAACTTGCCAGCATTAAACACTGTGGTCTATATGTGTGCATACAAGAACTGGGTTTGTCATGAGGCGGCTTTGAAAATCAGGGTCGTTTAATTTACCACAGGGCTGCTGATCATATTTTCTAGCATGTTCACACTGACTCACTTTCACTCTGTGTTCTGGGTTTGAATGAATCTCAAAAAAAGGCAAAGCAAAACTTCACAGAAATCACCAGGTTTCCCCTTGTTTCTGTTCAAAGCTGCACTAAAACACCAAGCTACATATGCTCTCCATCTGAAGTTACTGCATGGCTAAAAGGTTCTTGAGATCTTCAGCAAATATGCTATAGTCAAATTTCACCTGCTTTTACTTTACAATGTGGTAAGAAAGAGAGAAAGAAAGAGAGAGAGAAAGAAAGAAAGAAAGAAAGAAAGAAAGAAAGAAAGAAAGGGAACATTGCCATAGGATGTTTCCAGTTGCCTTAGGTAACTATACATTACCTTTAATTTTCAGAATAACATATACTAAGTAGTGTGAATATAGAGATGGTCATGTCTATATTAGTTAAGGCACCTAACGCAAAACTGACCTGTAATTATGAGTGACCACTCAATTTTTACAAACATTTCTGAGTGTAGGTGGAAAAGACAAATTGTTTTTCAAGAGTCAGTGGAGAACAATACCAGAATTAATGCCCAAGTATACATGGCCAACATTTTAATTAATGGGTGTCAAAAATTAGGGGGTAAGTCCATATTCAGGCAACTCATTAAGTGACCTGGTTTTCAAAATGATGAGTGCTCAGCAGCTCCCATTGACTTGAACAGAAATCTCGGGTTGTTTGAAATGTTGAGCCTGCCTTTTAGAAATAGTTATTGTAAATCTTGGAGTATATTGGTTTTAGGTTGTAGCTCTGTAAGGTTTATTTTATCAGGTATGCATGGGGAATTTACAAATATGTTCCCTTAGTCATAAAATGGCAGCTTTTTTATCTGCCTAGACCCCTGGGCATTGATGCAAGAAGCAGTTTCAAGGGTATTTTTCTCTTTCTTTTGTATGTGTGTGTGTGTGCTTCTCTATTACCGTTACAAATAAATAAATAAAAACAATCTCAGCACTGAATGCAACTTCACATGAAGGACAAACAATAAGAAAGGATAAAACAACTGGTCTGAAGTCACCGAACAGAATTAGATGGACGGGATACTACCGAATTCAGTTCAAAGGTCTAATTATTCAACGAGTCACCATGATAATGAGTTCCAAAAGACAAGACTGCCACATTAACAGCAGTGAGTTTTACAGAACACAGAAAGCTCCCACTGTAGATTTCACTCACACATCCATGTATTTTAAAACCAACTTAATTGGTTAGTTGGAAAAGAATAAGAGATTGGAATCATTTACATATAAATAACTCTTAAATCCAAGTAAAACCACGAATAGACTGCAACTTGTGCAAATTTACTTGAATTTCTACAGTACAGAATACAGATGAGCTACCCAGATTTAGCCACACTGCCAATAAATGGTCAATTTGAAACTTGAAGAAAATCAGTGTTGCATGGGGCCATTTTAATAGAAGACACTACTTCATAATACAATGTTTTCTTACAGAAGAGCAGTAACCTTTAAAAATCATTAACCTTATTATAACTAGAAATGCAGATGTCTGGTTATTTTATTTTTATGGCTTGTTTTATTATGCTTTGCCATTTTGAGAGTTTAAGGTTAGATTTAGGGTAAATTTAGATTTCTATAACAAGCTTTAGATGCAGAACATTTGTGAGACTCTACACTTGGATTCTATGGAGCATCGTTCTGGTGCTAAATGTAACCCACAGAGATACTGGGAAAGTCTGAGCCCTGGTTAATGGCAACCGTCCCTTCCCCTGGATAACCTAAAGCAATACTTTATTTTTTCTCCCCATATCCTATACATATATGGAAAGTCTACATCAATAATATAAGACTAGCTTTTCCAGACATGCTCAGACTAGAGTGACAGCTACAAAAGGGCATTTCTAAGGTCCTCAGCAGGATAGCTGCAACTCACTAGGAAATATATAGACCTACCTAATGGGCTGACTGTGTGAGGAAAAGATATGACCCATCTTCCCTGCTCTTTCTATTTCTCAAATTTCACAGAGTTCAAGACTTCAGGATCCATGCTCAGGCAAAACTCCCATTAGGCTCAGTGGGAATTTTGCCAGAGTAAAGACCAAGTAAGGACTATGCTCAAAACAAGCAGTGTTTTCAAGCACGTGGAATAACCACATCCTTTATTTTTTACTTCATTGCCTAAAGTGATAGCCCAGCTGTATTCAGTTGGGCTTAGATCACTGTATGGGTTCCTGACACAGGAAGAATCCCATATGTCATCTCATACTCAGTTATATTCACTCCTTTGTGGCATTGTCAGACACCGGATTGTGTTCACCAGTGACCATACACTAGACTCATAGACATTAAGACCAGAAGGGACCATCATGATCATCAAGTCTGGCCTCTTGCACATTGCAGGCCACAGAATCTCACCCGCCCACGTCTGCAATAGGCCCATAACCTCTGGCTGAGTTACTGAAGTCCTCACATCTTGATTTAAAAACTGCAAGACTAATCTTTTTATATTACAATACAAACTGCTTTGATTCTAGGCAAGAGTGCCTGTCATTACCAAATCTTCATTTGCTCAGGTAATCTTTTAGCGTGTCTAAACATCAGGAAAATTACCCTGGGTAATTCATCTTTGGAACAACTTACCTAGGGACATGGTGGATTTTCCATCACTTGAAGCCTTTAAATCATTTCTCAAACTGGGGGGCCCGACCCAAAAGCGGGTCACAAGGCTGTTGTAGGGGGGTCGTGAGATCACAAAAACATTGCCAGGAGGAAGAGGGAGCTGGAGGGGGAGCGGGGATACAGCAGCTGCCTCTCTCTGGCCACCCAGTTCTGAAGGCAGTACTCCCACCAGCAGCAGTGCAGAAGTAAGGGTGGTGATACCTATGAGTATGTACACTAATTTGCTATCACTATTTTGGGGGGGAAAAGAGGGGTCGTCACTGCCTGAAATATTTTCAGAGGGGGGTCCCAGCAAAAAAGTTAAATCAAGGCTGGATATCTTTCTGAAAAGAGGTGATGCAGAAATTGCAGGATGAAGTTCTTTGCCCTGCGTTAGGGAGGATGTCAGACTAGATGATCATCAAGATCCCTTCTGACCTTAAAACCTATGAATCTGTGGATCTAAAGGTTTGTTCTAGTATAAAGACACACAAAGAGTCAGTACTTCCTCATTTCAGAGGTGGGTGACGGAGTGCCTGCAGTTTCACAAAGGATGTTGTTAGTCTCTATTCTTTTTGTGGATACAGACTAACACGGCTGCTACTCTGAAACCAGCTAAATGAAGGCTCTACAGCAAGCTTGGAGAAAGCATGACATTCTAACAGATGTTGATGGCCAAGAAACCATACATGTTCATCAGTTAGGATGCTATGAACAGGTCTCCCACTGAAAATACTGGAACAATTATTTAGAATGAAATTGAACAGTTCAACTACCATTGAAATTTAGAACAATCAAGTTATTTTCTCATACAAATCTTCTGTGTCTGCAGTCACAATTATTTACATGTTGAGAAAATACAGCATTGCTAGTTTGTGAAAGGATGTTAGAAGCTCAAAACCTAAAAGTCTTTCTCTGCTGATTTTGTCCTTTTTCTATATGATAAATATTTATTTTGCTTAGATCATTTAATTCCTTTCCTTTCTTTTTCTATCAAACAAGATATATTTATATGCTTAATAGGAAGGTTTAGATACCTCTTGAAAGAAAAAAAAAATCTGGTTTGAAATTTTTTTTAAAATCAAAACAGCTGTTTTTCTCTCTTCCACTGTCTTGTAAACATATCTTGAGTGAATTAGTTTCCTATTGGCATTGTCCAACACTTGTCACTGCATTTTTTTTAATCTTAGTAGAAAAAATATTTTTAATTGAAAAACCAACCCTGTTTCTGTTTCTTTCTTTATGGATTTGATCCAAAGTCACTGAAATCAATGGGAAGATTCTCATCAACTTCAGTAAGCTTTGGGTCAAGCCTTGCATGCATACTGGCATTATTTACAATGATATGAGCAAATATCTTGGAATATGACTTGTTGATTAACCACTAGAGTGAAATATCGTCTTTGGTACATGAGGCGAAGGGCAGCACCTTCCTGTGCTGTCCCATGTAATGTGTTTGTGTGTCTAGCTAGCTAGCTATACATCTCTGTACCCATTTGAATATTGTCTCCTGTATTCTACTGTCACATAGTAGCTATGGCATCAAAAATAGATTACCTTCCATTTCAAATAAAGAGAATTAACTATATATAACAGGAATAATTACTTGTGTTTACTAAAGAAGAAGGCCAAGTGTCTCTCATACCAAACCTATGGATTGCTCTCCATTATGCAAGGGCTCTCTTGCCAATCACAGATGAATCTGAACCAGAGACATCTAGGAACACAAGAGTAAAATATGATTCTCCTGGACTCTTTCAGTAGCTGGGACTGCTGAAGGGATACATACAGGAAAAAGCCTGGGAGATGGGACTGGATGGAAAAAAGCCCAATGTGTCTCAATAGTCTGCTCAAGGTCTTACCTGAACTCTTTGGAAATATGGGCCCAAACTAAGCCAAGTCAACTTGAAAGACATTCTTTAAGACAAGCTGTTCTTCCATCTCTGCCACAAAATCTAAGATGAGTGGGCAGTCGCTGGAACAAACTGATTTTGACGTTGGTCCAAACATTCACAAACATTTTGACAAACATGGAAAGAGGTTCACATGGATCCAGACCAAATATTAGGTGAATTCTGAATGCCAGGACAGGATTTACTGCAGTGGCCCAAAATCTGATGCAAACTCAATAGCTTTACCTGGATTCAACCTGAGGCCAGTTAAAACATTGTGATTTATCCAAACTTCACTTTGAGCTTTTAAAATGTATTTGAAAACCAGAATGAACATAAAATTCAAGGGTGTGAAACCAAAAAACCACTGTGCTCCACTGCAGGATGCTAGACTCCTTCTCTCCCACTAACCCACATTGCCCCAGTGATTTAATTATTCAGATTCCAAATGCTAAACATGCAGAACCAGACTGTCCAAAAAGCTCACCGTTACAGCTGGGCACATTTTTTCCCATCAAAACAGTTTCTTTCCATGGAAACTTAGGTTCTTGACTAAACTAAACTTATCACAAAAAAATTCTGTCTTCCGTGGACATTTTTGAGTTTTTGTCAAAAACCTTCTGGCCAAATCCTGAAAATGTTCTGGTTTGGGCTGAAAATTTTTGGTTTTGGGTTTTTTTTTTCCTTCAATAAAAAGGTGACAATTTTATGTGGGAAAAATACCCATTTTCCAATCCGCATTATTGAGCACCCAGCAGCTCTCTTATCGGGCCCCTTCAATTTTTATCTGAGAAACAAATGTTCATTCTCATTCCAAAATACCCGTCACCTTTGATCTTTCCCAAAAAGTCACAGGACCTGACGTCCCAGTTTAAAATGTAAGCCTGTAGAGAGCCATTCAAAAAAGATGCGTTTCCTGGCCCAACTATGGGGCTACAGCAACCAGATTTAAATATTTAACTGCTGCATATTACATTTAACACAGGGAAATGTGAAGCATTTCCCCGGCTTTGGCACCAGGTAGTTAGGAAAGTGCTATATCACATCTGTGTTTATTATCATCACCCTTCTCAGCTTCTATCAGGCCATGGCTAGATAAAGACCTTACCCAGAATCTTACTTTCTCTCTCTTATTCAATGCCCAGGCTACCTCTGTGAATCTCTCTCACTCTTCAGAAGCCTTCTAGTAAGATCACTCATCACAAGCTTTTACTCTCACCTTTTGCAATTCCTTCTGAACATTTGGACAGAAATTAAAACTGGGCCATCATTCATAATACAGGGGAAGGTAATGTCTCTTCACTATCATAGAATATCAGGGTTGGGAGGGACCTCAGGAGGTCATCTAGTCCAACCCCCTGCTCAAAGCAAGACCAATCCCCAATTTCTGCCCCAGATCCCTAAATGGCCCCCTCTAGGATTGAACTCACAACCCTGGGTTTAGCAGGCCAATGCTCAAACCACTGAGCTATCCCTCCCCCCCTCATGTCGTAATGCTTTTGGAAATGCAGACTAACTATGCCTATAGAAGCCCTGGTAAACAGGGAAACATTACAGAGGAGCTGATCTAATAGACAGTGCATCAGGATTTATTATAAATGCACTAATCTAACAGATCTGAGAGTTCAGTCGAAGAGCTATTTTTAGGCGATCTAGCTTTAAATCACTCCATTTATGTGCAAACACTGTCATATGTGGCTGCATTATTTTGAATTAACATATTTTAAAATATCAGATCTGCCTTTTTTATGTCACATGTTATTTCAAAAAGGAAGATCATATCCCCACACCTTTTTCCACCCCCGGGGTACAACAGCTGCATATTATTACTGAAAGTATGTAGGGAACTTCTAACCTCCTAAACAATCTATGTTCCCCAGTGTGATTCACATCCATCAGAGCCTTGGTTGCAGGTCTGATACATAGAATCATAGATATTAAGGTCAGAAGGGACCATTATGATCATCTAGTCTGACCTCTTGCACAACGCAGGCCACAGAATCTCACCCACCCACTCCTGTAACAAACCTCTAACCTATGTCTGAGCTATTGAAGTCCTCAAATCGTGGTTTAAAGACTTCGAGGTGCAGAGAATTCTCCAGCAAGTGCCCCATGCTGCAGAGGAAGGTGAAAACCCCCCAGGGCCTCTGCCAATCTGCCCTGGAGGAAAATTCCTTCCCGACCCCAAATATGGCGGTCAGCTAAACCCTGAGCAAGTGGGCAAGACTCCCAGCCAGTCATCCAGGAAAGAATTCTCTACAGTAACTCAGATCCCAACCCATCTAACATCCCATCACAGGCCACTGGGCATATCTACTGCTAATAGTTGAAGATCAATTAATTGCCAAAATTAGGCTATCCCATCATAGCATCCCTTCCATAAACTTATCAAGCTTAGTCTTGAAGCCAGATATGTCTTTTGCCCCCACTGCTCCCCTTGGAAGGCTGTTCCAGAACTTCACTCCTCTGATGGTTTAAAAACCTTCATCTAATTTCAAGTTTAAACTTCCTGATGGCCAGTTTATATCCATTTATTCTTGTGTCCACATTGGTACTGACCTTAAATAATTCCTTTCCCTCTGTGGTATTTATCCCTCTAATATATTTATAGAGAGCAATCATATCTCCCCTCAGTCTTCTTTTGGTTAGGCTAAACAAGCCAAGCTCTTTGAGTCTCCTTTCATAAGACACGTTTTCCATTCCTCGGATCATCCTAGTAGTCCTTCTCTGTACCTGTTCCAGTTTGATTTCATCTTTCTTAAACACGGGAGACCAGAACTGCACACAATATTCCAGATGAGGTCTCACCAGTGCCTTGTATAATGGTACTAAAACCTCCTTATCCCTACTGGAAATACCTCTCCTGACGCATCCCAAGACCGCATTAGCTTTTTTCACGGCCATATCACTTTGGCAGCTCATAGTCATCCTGCGATCAACCAATACTCCGAGGTCCTTCTCCTCCTCTGTTACTTCCAAGTGATGCGTTCCCAGCTTATAACAAAAATTCTTGTTATTAATCCGTAAATGTATAACCTTATACTTTCCACTAACCCTAAATTTCATCCTATTACTATTACTCCAGTTTACAAGGTCATCCAGATCTTCCTGTATGATATCCCAGTCCTTCTCTGTATTGGCAATACCTCCCACCCTTGTGTCATCTGCAAACTTTATTGGCACATTCCCGTTTTTTGTGCCAAGGTCAGTAATGAAAAGATTAAATAAGATTGGTCCCAAAACCAATCCCTGAGGAACTCCACTGGTAACCCCCTCTAGCCTGACAGTTCACCTTTCAGTGTGACCCACTGCAGTCTCCCCTTTAACCAATTCCTTATCCACCTTTCAATTTTCATATTGATCCCCATCTTTTCCAATTTAACTAATAATTCCCCATGTGGCACCATATCAAATGACTTACTGAAATAGAGGTACATTAGATCCACTGCGTTCCCTTTGTCTAAAAAATCTGTTACTTTCTCAAAGAAGGAGATTGGTTGGTTTGGCACGATTGGTTGGTTTGGCAAGATCTACCTTTTATAAAGCCATGTTGTATTTGTCCCAATTACCATTGACCTCAATGTCCTTAACTACTTTCTCCTTCCAAATTTTTTCCAAGACCTTGCATACTACAGATGTCAAACTAACAGGCCTGTAGTTACCCGGATCACTTTTTTTTCCTTTCTTAAAAGTAGGAACTATATTAGCAATTCTCCAGTCATATGGTACTATCCCTGACTTTACAGATTCATTAAAAATTCTTACTAATGGGCTTGCAATTTCATGTGCCAGTTCCTTTAATATTCTTGGATGAAGATTATCTGGGCCCCCTGATTTAGTCCCATTAAGCTGTTAAAGTTTGGCTTCTACCTCGGATGTGGTAATATCTACCTCCATAATCTCCTTCCCATTTGTCGTCACACCATTATCCCTAAGCTCTTCATTAACCTCATTAAAGAATGAGGCAAAGTATTTGTTTAGATATTGGACCATGTCTAGATTATCCTTAACCTCCACTCCATCCTCAGTGTTTCTTCTTTCTTTGTCTTCCAACTTGCATACCTCGAACTCCTTTAAAGAGAAAACCAGCAGGAATTCCCTAATACCTCATCGTTGTAGAAATCACTTTTGATTTCAACAACAGATACTGTCAGTTTTCATTCTAGCCACTTTCACGCATGCACACACACACACAAATAGCTTGAATAGATTTACTGCAGGTCAAGATTTTCAGGGGGGGGTTCTTGTTTTTTAATTACACTAGCTGTATTACACCCACAAGGGGAAACATGGTTTTTTGTTTCTTGAGAGAAAGAGCAAATGTAAAAAAAAAAATTGAGTGTAGAAAACTATTTTTTCTTGGCAGTTTTGGAGAGAGTTCGATGTAATTTTTATTGAGGAACTGTAATTTTATTGCATCTTACCTACGCTTTTTTGTATTTTCCTCTGTATTTTGAATTGCATACTTTATATCCAGTCCGTGCCATAAAATCCTTTTTTTTTCCTGCCATTTGACAGCAGTAGTCTGTGTCTGTATTTGTTACCTTTCAGCATATGGAAACATGACCGAGTGCCAAAAAACCTGAAGGGTTATGACCAAGTGGCTTTAGGGGATGATAGTGACTGACCTAATCAATGCAGCCAAAGCTCACAATGAGTCCTTCCATTAGCCAAAGATCTCAGCTACAGAATGTCCCCTTGCATTTTGACTACTGGCTACTATATTTGCTTTTTCAATTCAGGCTATAAATATAACTTTACTGAAAAATAACTATTTTTTGAACTTCTCTTCTTATCCTTGTGCGTAAAGTCTTTGATCTGGATTTATTCAATGAAATGGGCTATTGCCCACTGAGAAATGTCTTGGGATCTTTTAAACATATAATAATTTAAACATGGAATGGCTGGATGGTTGCTTTTCAATTTGCGAAATGGCTCAAAGTCTGTAAATAAAACGGAATTGGATGGCTTTCAAAAGCACAGATTATGTTTTTCAATTCTCAGTGACTCAATGCTTCCAAGATGCACTCCAGCAAGTCTCATATTAATATTTAAAAACTGATTGTGTTTTGCTGTTACGCTTGAGAAAGAGAGCATGCACTACAAAACAAAACAAAAAAATAACACTGGAACTACAGAGATGTAGCTCTAACCCTTTGCAGTACATGCATGTACAACGTGAGTGGGTGGGATGGAAGCAGGTTGTGGAGGCTTTCTTACCCATGCCTGATGATTTAGGAGATGAATATGGTAAAGAACGCTTTTCGCATACAACTTGTTTACTACATATCTGCCATGACAATATTTTCAGATTCTCTCGATTCCCAGGTGCTCGCAGGTTAGGGATTTGAGCAAACGTGCTTTGCCGATGTGTCAGCAAATTGAAATTAAAAAGAGGAGAGGGAGAGGAAAATGTCAGAAAAAGCAAAAGTCACAGGGAGACTGCTTAACCTTTTTTTTCCCCTTCAATCCAAGTGTGGATTAACTACATTAAGATGCAAATCAGACTGCACTACAGTGCACTGGACAAAGGACTGAACGCAGGGCTTCTTGTTTACATATTAGCTGTTGAATGGATACTTTTCTTTTATTATCCCCTAATAATGATTTTGCCTAGTCAAACAGCAGCAAGAATGATAACCCCCCACCTCCAACACACATATTAAAGTTTGTTTTACTTCTCTCATGAAAACCATGCATTTTCCCTAGTGTCGCAGGGCCACTGTTGTTCCAACACAGATAAAAAATTCCCACTGCTAAGGCAAATCTGAATGCTGCTGAGTGCTTTTCTCTAGAGGGCACTGTGCTCTGCCTAGTCTCTGCTTGTAGTGTGTTTTATTTATTTCTTTTACTGTGTACTCCTTCATGAGTTGTCAATAGATTAAATTACAAAGAGAGTTGCTGATTTAAACCTCCAGAAGCAGGGAAATGCAGAGAAAAGGCAGCCTCTCCCCGCCCTCAAAGCTCACTCTCTTGTGCCTAGCTGTGGCAAGTATATGCAATGCTGTCATTGTCCCGAGACTTCTCCCGTAACTCGGCACTACAGAATGAAGAGCGGACAAAGGTTTCAGACTCTGACTCGCTTCTGATTCTGAATTTCATTGCTTGGATAATTTCATACCCTTCACGTTACTTCATCAAACCCACCTGTGATTTAACTTCCTCCTTTGGGGACGGGGGAAAGCAGACAGAAGGGCAGGGAATATGTTTGCATTAAACAAAACAAACCTCTCATGTGAACACATTACATTAACCTGACAAGAGTCTATTATGAGAACATCAATATTCAGATCTTTTTCAAAACAAAGCATGTTCCCTCACAGACCATAAGGCACTCTTTAGACCCCTTCCAGTATGCTTTATTATTTTGCATAGGTATTTAAATATTGTGTAAAGCTTGGTCCAGTATTATTGTTATTCATATTCAGGGATCTGCTTTCATGCCTCTGACTACAGGATTGAGGCCTAAATTGATTTTATGGAGGACTGATATTGTACAAAGGGCTTTCACACCAAATGAGGTATTAACATTGTGAACAAAAGTTGCTACAGTGTGGCGGATTTTTAATACACACACACACACACACACACACACACAGAGTATATTTTCGATAGATAGATAGAATTAAAAAGCAAACAAAAAAAGACAAAGGGCAATCATTTAAAAAGTGCCCATGGCCCAGATCCTCAAAGGCACTGCACACCTAACTTCCATCCACATCCTCAAAGGTATTTAGATACACTACTAGAGCAGAGCTTAAAGAGGTTCCATACGGCTCCTACCCCAAGTGAAATCTTGGGAACTGGGGAATGTTGGCCAATCAACACCCACCCCACAACCTGGCTGGCCAATGAGTGCCAGAGACTCCAACAGATGGGACACCAGGTATCCTTCCGCGAACGTCTCCTTCACTCACTGCTGAGGCTACCATCTTCACCACTGTCCACCACAAGTGCCTCCACCCATTGAGATGGGGGTGACACTTGACGTGGACACAGCAGTGAAATGAAGATAGAGCCATGGATGAATTGTGTCAGGAGGGGTGCTACCTGCCCATCACCCACACTCTCCTATGCCAGGCATTGAATTTGTTCCAGTTCAAGGGTCGCAGGTTTCTGACCATATAACCCATAAATTGCGGTAGACTCTCTTCAGCCTACCCCTTGCTGAGAGTCAGGCAGCTAAACACCTTTGAGTCTCTGGGCCTAAGTAATTTATGACCCCAAGTCCCATTTTTTCCCCAAATCTAACCTTGGTGCTTTAAGGGCCTCAGTCTCATTAACTTTCCATGACACACGCTGCGACGTCACATAAGCACTTTTGAACGTGTTACCCAAAATCTTGATTTCAAAAACAAATGTTAATAAGAATATGGCAAAAACCACGAATGCTAATTTCTAATCTTAAAACTCAGTACCTAAATTTTACTTTGCCAAAAGTTAATTGAGGCAAACACCTGGCACTGTCCACAGAGTTTAAGCCTGAAATAAATCTTGCAGTAAATGGGAAGATGCTCTGTTGACTTTGCTGGGCTTTGAATCAGGCCCATAAAAAGGAGAGACATCAATATTTGTAATGGGGAAATGAACATCGATATAATGACAAGAAACTGAACGTCAACACAGTTCGAAGAAAACGTAAGATGTTGAAGTAATGTAATCAGGTTAATAAAGTCCTCTGGAGTCATTTTAAAATGTTTTATCTTATTCTCCTTGAGTAACTCTAATAAGAACAAATAGGTTTCAGAGTAGCAGCCGTGTTAGTCTGTATTCGCAAAAAGAAAAGGAGTACTTGTGGCACCTTAGAGACTAACCAATTTATTTGAGCATAAGCTTTCGTGAGCTACAGCTCACTTCATCCGATGAAGTGAGCTGTAGCTCACGAAAGCTTATGCTCAAATAAATTGGTTAGTCTCTAAGGTGGCACAAGTACTCCTTTTCTTTTTAAGAACAAATAGCTGCCATATGTATGGAACAAAAGTGACAGTTTAATCGAAAAAGGGGAATGTCTTCTAAACATACACACACAGTAAACTGGTGCATACCCAACTTGTCATTTAAAAAAAATCTATTAGTTGGCTAAACTTGCACACATTTCAAATGTTTTTATTAATGACATAAGATATGAACATCTATTAGAAAGCCAGAAGAAAAAAAAAGCAAGAGAAGCACGCAATCTGGATCAGCTTCAAAAAAGGACATCAGAGACTCTTTGTTCAGATTTTAGCATAAGTGCAGGATAAAATTACTGGTTCAATAAATTGCTAAAGAAGCACACTATGTTTCTAACACATAGCCCAAGACTAATTTTATATTTCTTATGATTAAAACAAAACAAGGAAATAATAGCAAGCTATACTTTGATATTCTCCCCTTCAATTTCTAATCTACTAAAATTCATTTGCATTGTAAATATTTGCCAGAGAGATGCTCACCCCATCTGCCATTAATGATTTAGATAATGGCATAGAGTATACACTTATAAAGTTTGTGGATGATACCAAGCTGAGAGGGCTTGCAAGTGATTTGGAGGATAGGATTAAAATTCAAAATGATCTGGACAAACCGGAGAAAAGGTCCGAAGTAAATAGGATGCAATTCAATAAGGACAAATTCCAAGTATACCACTTAGGAAGGAAAAATCAGTTGCACACATACAAAATGGGAAATGACTGCCTAGAAAGGAGTACTGAGGAAAGCGATCTGGGGGTCATAGTGGATCACAAGCTAAATATGAGTCAACAGTGTAATAACGTTGCAAAAAAAACAAACATCATTCTGAGATGTATTAGCAGAAGTGTTGTAAGCAAGACACGAGAAATAATCCTTCCACTCTACTCTGCACTGATTAGGCCTCAACTGGAGTATTGTGTCCAGTTCTGGGCACCACATTTCAAGAAAGATGTGGACAAATTGGAGAAAGTCCAGAAAAGAGCAACCAAAATGATTAATGATCTAGAAAACATAAGGGAAGGTTGAAAAAACCTTGAGGGAAGGCTGAAAAAAATGGGTTTGTTTAGTCTGGAAAAGAGAAGACTGAGAGGGGACATGATAACAGTTTTCAAGTACATAAAAGGTTGTTACAAGGAGGCGGGAGAAAAATTGTTCTCCTTAACCTCTAAGGATAGGACAAGAAGCAATGGGTTTAAATTGCAGCAGGGGAGGTTTAGGTTGGACACTAAGAAAAACTTCCTATCTGTCAGAATAGTTAAGCGCTGGAGTAAATTACCTAGGGAGGTTGTGGAATCTCCATCATTAGAGATTTTTAAGAACGGGTTAGACAAACACCTGTCAGGGATGGTCTAGTTAATACAGGACTGGACTAGATGAACTCTCGGGGTACCTTCCAGTCCTACTATTCTATAACCTGTAATGTTATTAGCTTTGGGCCTTTCACATTCCATGCATGTGGCAACAGACAAGGAGCCCTTGATAAATTTAGTGGGCATTAAGCATCCCAGTCTCCCTAAATTTTCTATATACTAAAATGAAAACAGAGTCTTTGCAATGGTTTCCCTACACTGAACAACCTACCAGTCTCCAGCATATTTACATTACCTACACAGAACTGACATTATGTAATAATGATGACAACACTGTGAAAGCTCAGAACCTGGCTTACTCGGGTTACCAAAAGTGACTCGTCCTCCATTATGTTAAATCTAAGTGAGAAGAAGCACAAGGCTGAAGCTCAAGGGATAGTTTATAAGGAGAGAATGGTCTGCCAGGTCACAGGAGCTACAACATCAAAATCCCCTCAGAAACAAACTTAAATAACAAAATTCGTAGCCCAGCTATTTGGTTTCTTCCTCCAGCTGCTGTTACACTATTGACAAAGAAACCAGTGAACATGCTAGCTCCAAATGAAGTTTAGATGAGTTTAAAAAGTGTGATTTGAGAAGCTAAGGCCTTGCGGAGCATTTGTCAAATCAGGCTAATTTTATTGGCCTAACAGCCTCGAACTGTCCTCACAAACAAAGTCTCAAAAATATGAGCATCAGGAAGCCAGGGGTCTGTATTTCGGGTGTTCTTTCATTTTGTACATCTACCATAAAAATTGATTCAATAAAGCAGAAGGAAAATACACATTTAGAGTGAGAGGCAGAGGCGTCTGTCGCCTTTGGAATATCAGGAAATGTCAGATATTAGCAATATAATGGAAGAGGTCAGTTAGGAAACCAGCATTTGCCAACAAATTCCACTGAAAGGTACCTGGGATACTACCCTTTTCTCTTATTCTTGAGACAGGAAATAACAGTAGCCCAGATCTTCAAATTTCCCATGGGAAGGTTGAAAGAAGGCAGAGTGTTGCCTCTGTGGCAATTAGCCCTCTTTCCCTGGTCAATGGGGATGTTCCACCACTGACCCTTCCCTCTGAAAGAATCCTGCATTGGATCGAGCAGAGGTTGAACAGAGGTTGAACCAGAGGTTGAACAGAGAACGAGCTGTTTTCCACAGCATCATCCCCCTGCTTTGCACCAGGATTTTCATGTGACAATCTTTTAGGCAGAAAATAACATTGCTCAAATGTGACCTAGCCCTCTGGTAGCTGCATTTTCTCTTGGCAAATGCAAGATCTTGGATTGCCATCACTATAGGTGCAAAAAAAAAATTGTTAATGTCTGGACTATACACAGCTTCTAAAGTGCACCCTTTTTACAGGCTCTGTTGCTGGTTACAACTCAGTTTAGGGGTTATTAAAATTGAAACACACATGCAAGAGACATTCTGGTTGAGTAACATTAAAAATAAGCTGGTAACTTGATAGAAGCATATTCCACAAGGGGTTATTCATCCTGTCTCATACTGCAAGAAGGAGGAGACAATCAATGAAAATGAAAGGTAGCAAATTCAAAACTGATCAAAGGAAAAACTTTTTCACACAATTAGCATGTGGAACTCACTGGCAAAAGGCATGGAGGCCAAAAGTTTAGAAAAAGATTTAGACATTAATGTGGGCAACCAGAATACTAGAGTTATAATAGTAACTATTAATATGAACAAACAAGAGCTTTACAAGGAATCTAAACCCCATTTCAGGGCATACAACCTCTAAATTAACTGGGGTTCAAAGAAACTCTTCTCCAGGATCAGGTTATTCCATAAATGGTACTGCAGGGTTTTTTCCCCACTCTTCTGAAGCATTTGGTTCTGGCCACTCTCAGAGGCAGGATACTGGGCTAGATGGACCACTGCTCTGATCCATTATGGCAATCCTTATGTTCCTACTATGTATTTTCTCAATACGACTACTTAGTCCTCTTGGCATCAGTCAGCTGTACAGGGCCAGGCCCTCTGACCTACAAGATACTATGCTGAGTTAAGCTGTTATTTTCCTTTATTAAGCCTCATATTATTTGAAAGCAGGGACACCAATTCACTTACAATCAACACACAGTCTCCAGCTCATTTCCAGGGCACAATACTCAGAAAATTCAGACACTGAGATGCCTGGGAACAGATTCCAAGAGAGCAACATACTAGAAGTAACCGAGAGGCAGCATTTGTTAAGCACTACTGGCTCCAGACAGATAACGGACTGCAATGGGAATTACATTTCCTGGGCCAGATTCTGCCTTTGGTTACATCTATGGAAATTCAGTTACTTCAGCAAGGTTCCAGTGGATAGAACCTGTCACCTCTAAGTCTAGGGATTTGTCTACACTGCAATCTGAGGTGTGGCTGCAGCTCGGGGAGACATTCCCACACTGGCATGGCTAACAACAGCTGTGTAGACACAGTGGCTCAGGCTTCAGCACTGGCTATGTAAGCACACTGGGGACCGTAGGTACATATTGGTGTTGCCAGCCTGTGCTAAAGCCCATGACCCCTCATCTACACTGCTATCTTTAGCCATGCTAGCTTGGGTATGCCTACCCGTGTTGTAACCACGCCTTGGACTGCAGTGTAGCCATATCTTAAGTCAAGGGTATCTACCAGAGCACTGTGACCAGCTGTACATTCCTCCCATGGAGCTTGCAGGAGAGAGGTACAGTCTTTCCTCTGAGTGACTGAATGGAACTTTTCCCACCCAGCAGAAGGTGTAGTCACAGCCAGGTACAGAGACTAGAGCCCCAAAAGAAACACACTTAGTTGCCTGACAGGGAAGAGCAGATCCTTCCTGCACTTTTCTTAACACCCTTTGGTGTTTGCCCTGGATGTGGGAATACTCTCCCAGCTAGGGAACAAGGCAGGGCCATGTAAAAAGTGGAAAGGAGTGTCTCAAAGAAAAAGGGACCTTTTGCTATTCATCAGCTGAGAAAGTGACTCTCTGCTCCCCAGCTGAGAGAATAGAAACCTGTTTTCCTTCACTCTTTCCTAACAGGCTGCTGGGAGTGTCTCTGTGATAAAGGATCAATGGGAACATTAAACATGCATGCTGTCTTGTGTCATGCTTTCTTTGGTTTGGAGCGATGAAGCTGGCCTGTACTACCGGTGAAGCTGACCCAGTGCTCTCAGGCATGAAGGTTCCCTATCGTCCCACGGAACCTGCAACAAAGGGGATTGGTGCTATTGGAAACTATTTAAAAACCAAACCAAACCACAGGATTTTATTTATATTTCAAAGTGCGCTGTGCTTTTTCGATAGTGCGTTGTCATGATAGCAGGCAGGGAGTTAGAAGGGGTTAAGCAAAGGGGAAAAAATAAAGCGTTGTCAGTTCCAGCAGAGTTTTTAAATGAGAGTGAGGAGGTCAACGAGTGATGAGTCAGATTTTGCTGAATGTGTTCTCACGGAAAACAAATGTTAACCACAACAACTACAAGCAAAAAAAAAAAAAAAAGGGGGGGGCAGCATAATCTAAAAATCAGATATTAGATTGTCTCTATTGCAACTATACAAATATTGTCCAAGGATGCTTGACAATCTGGTTGTCAGCGGAAGCATGCAGGGCTCTGCTAATGACATAACAGAACATTGTGTGTCCACTTTTATCCAGCTGAGGTGAGGCTGAGGCACGTCATTTGCTTAACAACCATGTGGGAAGAATCAGCCCCGCTGGACATAGGAGTGTGGTGAATGAGATGTCGATGTGCTGTGAGAGTTGAGACTGGAGACGAGGATAAGTAAAATGAGAACAAAGCAATGTTTAGACAGCACATTAGCCTAATGACACTTGCTTTCCTTATTCATTTAATAAACACAAACTTTCCCCTTTCTCAGTTATAATGTTTTTTCTCTTTGTGCATCACATTGGGGGCTTAATATATTAAAACCCAGACTGTGAATATGAAAGCAGCCCAGCTTGTGCACTGCCTCATCCAGCAACGAGAGAAAACGTTCTTGGGAGCAGCAACAGCAGCAGACCTGCTCCACAGGGGACCACGACAATCCCCCAGTGGATAACGCTTGCTGCACGGCCTGCAGCAGCGGCAGAAACTTGGTTTACATTTCAGATCCACCCCCCTGACCAAACTCCCGCCGACCTGGCTTCTCCTGTCGACAGAGCTACCTCCTCTTGGGGTACCTACACTGAAAGGAGAAGCTCTCCCATCAGCATAGTTAACGTCTTCACTAAGGACTGCATCCGCACTACTGTAGCGCTGTGTGTAGACACACCAGTTCTGACCCTTATCCCTAGAGCTGGGTTCACAAATGACTTTTTGGTTCACTGGCAGTTCTAAAAAATTGAAAAAAAAAAAGCGGGGGGGAGGGGGGGCTTGGGTCGAACGAGCACCCTCAGCTTTGACAAGTACCTGGGCCATGCTCAGGAAGAGACTCACATGCCCCATCCGAAGAACTCCGGAAGATCCACCAAACAATGCTCAAATGTAACTCAGCTAGGAGCTCAGCTGGCCAGATGATATGGGGAGGGAGGCCATCCAAGTATCTAGACCTAGGACACACCTCCCACTTCAACTCTGTGATTCCCCTTGGAGAGGCCCCAGACCCTAGAGATGGGCCTGCCGCCAATAGTAGACCAGTAACTCACCCCACCTTAGACAAGGATAGGGCAGGAGAGCACAGAAGGAGAATCTCTGCAGGACCCGTGAGTTTTGGGCCCCAAGCCATGGCTTCTTGCATTCTGTTTCACTCTCCGCCCTAAACTCCAGTCAGTTCACATCTCTGCTTGTCCTTTGAACTTAGGGGAATTACAGAGGCTCCACTAGTCTGTCAGAGCCATAGGGTTTTTTAAATTACTTTGTTCCCCTTCAGGCGTTTCTGTGCAGGAGGGGAGCATACAGGCCTTTGTCTCTTACATTGCCTAGTCTATCCTCCTAAGTGCCTGCTTTGAGGTTCCCATCACCCCCTTGTTAGATACTCAGGGTAGGGGGTCTAATGGACTAAAGAGAGCTCACCACACGAGGCATCCTGGTATTGAGATCAGATAAAGCCCACAACATTGCAGGCACTTCTTCACTTTATCATCTTATTTCTGTCTGAAGAATCCCCCACTGTGGCCTCCTGCACAATAGGATCTAGGAAAAATATTTCTTCCTGGCTGCTTTTGTCACATCCTGAAGATAATGTTTGCTGCGTTTTACCCCTTATTCCTTTTTTGCAGAGACCAAACTATGATGGTGGTGCGAGGCTCAAATTGCAAGGCAGAGACAATGCTTCCACACAACATGTTGTTAGAATTATGATCTGCATGTATCTTCTTTCTTTCTTCCCCCACAAAACAGAATGCGATTAGAGTTAATTGCACCTGATCAAATTGCACATGAAAAATGGTGCAATGGGGGATTGGCACTTGGAACACCTGGTTCAGTATAATTAGTGTCCTTTAAAGGTAGTTCTTTTGTGAGGATACTTTGGCACAAAACCAATATTTGTAAAGCATTATTTTTGTGATTCCAGCCTCCTTCAAATGTTCACTGAGTGTTAGAACTGGGGTTGTATGACTATCTTTACCAACAACAAATAAGCACATTAATAAAATTAAATTACAAGATAATCAAATCTGCTAATGACTGAACTTAGACCAAGAGCATCTTTCATTGACTAGAATGTATTTTGTAAAATAAGGATGTTAAAATAATAATATTAACTAATAATAACAGATTTCACAGGACAATTTTCCAGTGTTGCCTATCTTTCACTATCACACTGCCATCTTCGGTGAGTTTAAACATGAAAAGGAAGCTAACAATAAGTGGAAACTCAGACAGATGATGAGGGAGGAGTATAAAAATATTGCTCAAGCATGCAGGGGTGTAATCAGAAAGGCCAAAGCACAACTGGAGTTGCAGCTAGCAAGGGTTGTGAAAGTTAACAAGAAGGGTTTCTATAGGTATGTTAGCAACAAGAAGAATGTCAGGGGAAGTGTGGGACCCTTACTGAATGGGGAGGGCAACCTAATAACAGATGATGTGGAAAAAGCTTTTTTTGCCTCGGTCTTCACAGTCAAGGTCAGCTCACAGACTGCTGCACTGGGCAGCACAGTATGGGGAGGAGGTGAGCAGCCCTTGTGAAAGAACAGGTTAAGGACTATTTAGAAAAGCTGGACATGCACAAGTCCATGGGGCCGGATCTAATGCATCCGAGGGTGCTGAGGGAGTTGGCTGATGTGACTGTAGAGCCATTGGCCATTATCTTTGAAAACTTGTGGCGATCGGGGGAGGTCCTGGACGACTGGAAAAAAGCAAATATAGTGCCCATTTTTAAAAAATGGACGAAGGGGAATCTGAGAAACGATAGACCGGTCAGCCTCACCTCAGTCCCCGGAAAAATCATGGAGCAGGTCCTCAAGGAGTCCATTTTGAAGCACTTGGAGGAGCGGAAGATGATCAGGAACAGTCAACGTGGATTCACCAAGGGCAAGTCATGCCTGACTAACCTGATTGACTTCTATGATAACTGTCTCTGTGGATATGGGGAAAGTGGGGGACATGATATACCTTGACTTTAGCAAAGCTTTTGGTACAGTCTCCCACAGTATTCTTGCCACCAAGTTAAAGTATGGGCTGGATGAATGCACTATAAGGTGGATAGAAAGCTGGCTAGATCCTCGAGCTCAACGGGTAGTGACCAATGGCTCCATGTTTAGTTGGTAGCTGGGTATCCAGCGGAGTGCCCCTGGGGTCGGTCCTGAGACCAGTTTTGTTCAACATTTTCATTAATGATCTGGATGATGGGATGGATTGCACCCTCAGCAAATTAGCAGATTACACTAAAATGGGGGGAGAGGTAGATACGCTGGAGGGTAGGGGGATAGGGTCCAGAGTGACCTAGAGAAATTGGAGGATTGAGCCAAAAGAAATCTGATGAGGTTCAACAAGGACAAGTGCAGAGTCCTGCACTTAGGATGGAAGAATCCCATGCACCTCTACAGTATAGGGACCAACTGGCTAAGCGATAGTTCTGCAGAAAAGGACCTGGGGATTACAGTGGATGAGAAGCTGGATATGAATCAACAGTGTGCCCTTGTTGCCAAGAAGGCTAATGGCATATTGGGCTGTATAAGTAGAAGCATTGCAAGCAGATGGAGGGAAATGATTATTCCCCTCTATTCAGCACTGGTGACGCCACATCTGGAGTAATGCATCCAGTTTTGGCCCCCCACTACAGAAAGGATGTGGACAAATTGGAGAGAGTCCAGCAACGGAAATGATTAGAGGGCTGCGGCACATGACTTATGAGGAGAGGCTGAGGGAACTGGGGTTATTTAGTCTGCAGAAGAGAAGAGTGAGGGGGGATTTGATAGGAGCCTTAAATTACCTGAGGCGGGTGGGAAGGTGTTCCAAAGAGGATGTAGCTAGGCTGTTCTCAGTGGTGGCAGAAGACAGAACAAGAAGCAATGGTCTCAAGTTGCAGTGGGGGAGGTCTAGGTTGGATATTAGGAAAAACTATTTCACTAGGAGGGTGGTGAAGCACTGGAATGGGTTACCTAGGGAGGTGGTGGAATCTCCATCCTTAGAGGTTTTTAAGGCCCAGATTGACAAAGCCCTGGGTGGGATGATTTAGTTGCAGATGGTCCTGCTTTGAGCAGGGGGATGGACTAAATGACCTCCTGAGGTCCCTTCCAACCCTAATCTTCTATGATTCTATGATTCATGTGAAGAGTGGGGATCAGAACTGTAAAGCACAATTTGAGCCAGACCTGTGGGAAAGTCACCCTCATCTTGGTCTTTCAGACAAATTCATTTCATGTTGTCCTTCTCCATGCGCAAGGTGATGGACAGTGTATTGCCAAAGAATACTAAGTGATGTCTGTGACAGACATGGTTCTGTTGTGTGGTGAACCACTAACCCAGGAACCTATCCTTGCAACAAAGCCCGTTGCCAACTGTGCCCACATATCTATTCAGGGGACACCATCATAGGGCCTAATCACATCAGCCACACTATCAGAGGCTCGTTTACCTGCACATCTACCAATGTGATATAAGCCATCATGTGCCAGCAATGCCCCTCTGCCATGTACATTGGTCAAACTGGACAGTCTCTACGTAAAAGAATAAATGGACACAAATCAGATGTCAAGAATTATAACATTCATAAACCAGTCGGAGAACACTTCAATCTCTCTGGTCACTTGATTTCTGATCTAAAAGTGACTATTCTTCAACAAAAAAACTTTGAAAACAGACTCCAACGAGAGACTGCTGAATTGGAATTAATTTGCAAATTGGATACAATTAACTTAGGCTTGAATAGAGACTGGGAGTGGTTGAGTCATTATACAAAGTAAAACTACTTCCCCTTGTTTATTCCTCCGCCCGCCCCCCCCCCCCCACTGTTCCTCAGACGTTCTTGTTAACTCCTGGAAATGTGCTGGAAATGGCCCACCTTGATTATCACTTCAAAAGGTTTTCTCTCCCCCCACCCCACTCTCCTGCTGGTAATAGCTCATCTTAAGTGATCACTCTCCTTACAATGTGTATGGTAAACATCCATTTTTGCATGGTCTGTGTGTATATAAATCTCCTCACTGTATTTTCCACTTTATACATCCGATGAAGTGAGCTGTAGCTCACAAAAGCTTATGCTCAAATAAATTGGTTAGTCTCTAAGGTGCCACAAGTCCTCCTTTTCTTTTTTCACAGAAAAATGCAGATTTGGGTCAGCTGTAACATTTGGCAAATTCACGTCAATTGCAGAGAATTATTTTCAGTCAAAGGGAAAAAACAGTGAAATGTTGAAAGGAATCACTCTGACATTTCAGAAACAAAAGGAACTTTTTAAACATTTCCACAATGAAGCGGTTTGATTTTTCAGCCTAGATCAGAGCAGGGGCTGACACATGGGAGCTAGTCCTATCAGAGTACCTATGTGGAAGATGGTTTTACACCTGGTAAGCTAGATATGTATGTGTTTGATTGTTTTTGAGATGTGTTTTCTCTCAAATGTTTTGTTCTAAATAAATTATACTTTGCTCTAAGGAGGCTGTGTGGTCACTAATTTCCACTGTCGTTGCCGTGCAGGGAACAGATTCCAGGGTCTGGACACAAGTCAGACCTGCTGAGATAAATCAGGGTTGCTACACATGGGACTGCAGCCTGGGGACCGGTCAGAGAGTGAAAGTGTGTGATTCCACCGCCAGGAATAGGTGACAGCTTGAGGTCTGAGACCTATCGAGGTTGTCCACCTGGTATCTGTGACACCGTTTGGAAGTCCTACATCCCTATGCCCTGACAACTATACAAACCAGAACCCTACACAGTTTTCTTTCTATTAATTTTAATTAAACATTTTTAATAAAATCAACACAAAACCCAAGACATTTCTGTCCAGATATTAAAAAACAGGAACTTAAAATTAGACTTCCAAATACATGGGCTGATTTCTACAAGTGCTGAACAATCCCCACTGACTTCAAACCGGGTGCTCAGCCCTTTGGCAAAGCAGGTTACTCAGTTAGGAATCTAAACCTTGTTCTCTCTCAATATTTTGTCTTTAGACAGGAAAGGCTCAGCACAGCATGAGAGCAGTCTACATGAGTTACACAGGTGAGGTGGCATTTTCAAAACACCTGAGGGAGTGAGGCACCCAACACCTCTAGACTTCTTTGGAAAATCCCACCGGTACTTTACAGAATGTCGCTGTGATGGAGTGCTGGGCAACAGGAGCTCTCCAGCATGCTGATCGCTGCAACTTCAAGTCCCTGCCCCACGCCCATCTGAATACGGGAACTGTGCCAGACTGATAGACTGAGGACAGGCTGGGGAGAGTTAACAGGACCTCGGAAGGCACAAAGGCACATGAAGGATGTTTAAAGAGGGGAGAGAGACAGTGAGAGAGCTGTAGGGTAGAGCCATGGCCCCAGGAGGTCTCTCCCTTCTTGGGCTCAGGAGCTTGCACCATCGGTAAAGGCGGTGGGAACAGCCTTTGAAAATCAATCACTGGCTGTTTTGCCTGAAGGTGGTCTCCGGATAGTTTGTTTGTCTGGACAGAGACAGGGAGCGGAGCGTCCCCCTGCCCACAGCTGCTTTTTGTAATCACACCATACGTGTAATACTACTTATTGCTAGATCAGAACCAGTTTAGTGCCTCTATATGACATCACATTTTAGTGTATTTTCCCCATTTTGTCACCCATATACAATTATTTTCTGTACTAGCTGTGTCCAAGAATCTGACTGCAGTGGAGATGGGTTGGGTTTCCATTTTCTGCATATTACGTGTTTTGCGACATGTGGTGCCCATTTTTTGCTATTCATTGGACAAGGTTAGCAGCACGCTAGCATTTACCCTGGTCAGCTAAATCTGCTTAAGTAGGTAGGTATTTCAATATCCAGGAATATCTGCTCAAGACTTGCTCTGGAAAAACTAGAGATGGCATTCTGCCATATTTCTCCCCAATCTTCTGACAAGAAGACATCTAACAGCTTCCACCAACTTTTTGCCTCCCATGTTGCGTTAAAGCATCAAGCCATTTGTCTCTATTGTCTGTAAGGTGTCCTTTATGACCAGCTTCGTAACAAAATCCACAAATGGAGACATTTGTTTATTCTTCCAGGTAATAACTGACTGCATTGTGTAACCGGTAATCTGGAGAAAATGCCACGTAAAATGGGGAGGTGATAGACGTTGCACAGGAATTGCAAGTGTTCTAAAACTTTACAAGATTTGAAGCATCTTTTCAGGAGCTTAGATTTGTTTTCTTTTTTTCCTGGGAGGTATATGGATTAATAAACAATAACAACAATAGCTAACACAACTGGGGCACTAGGTCCCGTCAATATCATGACACCCCAGCTTCACTTCAGTGTGAAGTCCGTAATTAAACAAAGCACTTCAATCTATATTTAAAGTTAAGCACAGGCTTAAACGATTTACAGAATCAGTTCTTGTCCTTTAAGCCAAACCTGCAAACACTTATCCATACAAAGGGTGTGTCTACACTGCACACAAACTTGGGCTCTGACTCAGATTTTAGCCCAAGCCAGGGGTGAAAGTAACATTGAAAACTTACCGGTACAGGGGCCGGCTCCAGCTCCGCCGCCCCCCCTTCCCCCGGGAAGGGGCGGGGGGCTCCAGCTCTGCCCCCCCCCCCCCGGAAGGGGCGGGGCCTCGGGCGGAAAGGGCAGGGCTGGGAGGGGTCAGCGGCCCAGCCAGCCCTTCCACATTGACTGACCCGCGCCGCCCAGGGCTCCAGCAGCGATTTAAAGGGCCTGTGGCTCCGGCCGCTGTTGCCACTACCGCAGTGGCATCCGGAGCCCCGGACCCTTTAAACCGCCGGCCCCAGGGCAGCGGCTCCTCCCCCCTCCCCCCCCCCGTTGGCAGCCTTTAAGCAGGGTCCTTAAATCGTTGCCGCGGCAGCGCTTTAAAGTAAGGTGGTAGGGGCCAGTACCAGTGGCCACTTTTTACCGGCCCGGCCCGCCTCACTTTCACCCCTGGCCCAAGCCCCCCTTCTGTGCACACACAAATCAGTATGAATCAGGTCAGCAAGCACCCAGGACCTTGGTCCTATGACCCTGCTAGGGGGGTTGGTCAGAGCCCAAGTCCTGCTGAGTCTCGGGTCCAAGCCCTGTCATTTTGCTGTGTGGACTCAGCTCAAGCCATAGACCCGAGTCAGAAGGTCTGTATAGAGCAGTATGGACATGTTAGCATCGTGAGATCCAGCAATTGTAAGCCCAGGTTTGTACAGTGCAGTGCGGATGCTCAAGCGCAGGCCTGGAAACACAGAGTCCCACAAGCCCTGAGTTTACAATGCAGTGTAGATATACTCACAGAGACAGATAGTCTAGCACCAAAAATTAGCAACATAAGGTCATGCAGGTGACACATTCATCCAGTGCCTCTCCTGGACAGCTTCTACCAACAGGGACCCTACTGAGCCCTGGCTGTATTTTAATACTCTCCCCAAGGGCAGATATTCTTGTGGGAGAAGATATATCCAAGACCAAAATATCAACGATCAATGCTGAAATGAGGTAGATCTCCCTCTGTCTGCACTGTCAATAAGTTCAGTCTCACCAAGGAGTGAAGTGAGATTTAATCATCTTTCACACAAACTCCACCAAACAATCTTTTGATAGAAAAAAAAATCAACTTAAGGTTAGATTGTTTTCACACACTCTCCACACAACTACTGGCAAGACAGTAGCGGGACAGATACTAAATCATAAAGACGTTAGGCCTATTTTAAAATACACGTAGAGTTTATATTTGTGAACAGGCTGCCTCGTGTTAAACTACGCTGCAGTAGCAGTTACAGAGAAAGACAGGAAAATAGGTAAGGTAGATATAGGCTAAAAATAATGATAATCCCATGTGCCGGAATTTCCATTACTGTAGATTCCCATACCCCATCCACATTTTGAAGTACCGGACTCTGCCAGTAGTCCCATTTACTTCAATGGGATTTCACATGGAGTAAGGTACTACATGAGTGAGTGAGAGTATCACAATCTGGCCTTGTGGGATTCAGAAATACCAAGACCTTAATGAGAGGCAGTGTTGCCTAGTGGATAGACTGCTGGACTGGGACTCAGGAGACTTGGGGGTCTAGCCCTGGCTCTTTGCTGGGTGACTGTGGGTAAGTTACTTCCCCTTTCTGTGCTTCAATTTCCTCATCTGTAAAATGGAGATAACAAAGATACTCACAAAAAGAAAAGGAGTACTTGTGGCACCTTAGAGACTAACCAATTTATTTGAGCATAAGCTTTCGTGAGCTACAGCTCACTTCATCGGATGCATTCAGTGGAAAATACAGTGAGAAGATTTATGTACACACAGAACCTGCTGGTAATAGCTCATCTTAAGTGATCACTCTCCTTACAGTGTGTATGGTAACACCCATTTTTTCATGTTCTGTGTGTATATAAATCTCCTCATTGTATTTTCCACTGAATGCATCCGATGAAGTGAGCTGTAGCTCACGAAAGCTTATGCTCAAATAAATTGGTTAGTCTCTAAGGTGCCACAAGTCCTCCTTTTCTTTTTGCGAATACAGACTAACACGGCTGCTACTCTGAAACAAAGATACTGACCTCCTTTGTAATGAGCTTTGAGATCTACGGATGAAAGGCACCACATAAGAGCTATGAGGTGTTATTTATGAAAAGATAATGGACTTGCCTTCACTGCAAACTTCACTCTGTCACGTTTGCAGCAATGCATATTTGAAGCCAATTTTTCCCATATCCTTTTTAACCGGGTAAGAAAGCTTCAATCAAAGGAGAAGAGAAATGCAAACCAGGTGAAACATGAGTGTTGAACCCTGAAAACCAAACTCACTTTTATTTGCCAGCAGACCAGCTCATATCAGATTCAAATCATCTACCCGATAAAGGGGGTGATTTTTAAAAATAAACTATTAGAGGAAAAATATTTCCCCACTATTCATGCAACACTGATTGCTAGTGTTCTTCGTTCAGAAAGCTGCACATTTGACATACGACATACAGCCGATACTACAAATAGACCCAACAGGAGGAACTACAGAGGAAATTCAAAATCTTGCATCTCCGCATCTTTTAAAGCTGATTTTGACGTGTTGTAGAAAACTCTGAAACACATCTTATTTACAAACAATTCTACTGATACGCCATTTTTCATCTTCTTTTTTTCACTACTCCAGGGACAAGAAAAATTAATCTTTGCTACTTACAAGTCTGTCTGCTCCTGCTGTTTATCCCCCAGTTGTAGCTATGACCCTCTCTTGACAATATAAGAACCAGGTGGTGACAAGGATTACAATGTCATAGATTTCAGAGTAGCAGCCGTGTTAGTCTGTATCCGCAAAATGAAAAGGAGTACTTGTGGCACCTTAGAGACTAACCAATTTATTTGAGCATAAGCTTTCGTGAGCTACAATTCATTTCATCGGATGCATTCAGTGGAAAATACAGTGGGGAGATTTTATATACACAGAGAACATGAAACAATGGGTTTTACCATACACACTGTAACCAGAGTGATCAGGTAAGGTGAGCTATTACCAGCAGGAAAGATGGGGAGGGGGGGTGGAACCTTTTGCAGTGATAATCAAGGTGGACCATTTCCAGCAGTTGACAAGAAGGTCTGAGGAACATGTGGGGGGCGGGGGGCGGAGGAATAAACAAGGGGAAATAGTTTTACTTTGTGTAATGACCCACCCACTCCCAGTCTCTATTCAAGCCTAAGTTAATTGTATGCAGTTTGCAAATTAATTCCAATTCAGCAGTGTCGTTGGAGTATGTTTTTGAAGTTTTTTTGTTGAAGAATTGCCACTTTTAGGTCTGTAATCGAATGACCAAAGAGATTGAAGTGTTCTCCGACTGGTTTTTGAATGTTATAATTCTTGACGTCTGATTTGTGTACATTGATTCTTTTACGTAGAGACTGTCCAGTTTGGCCAATGTACATGGCAGAGGGGCATTGCTGGCACATGATGGCATATATCACATTGGTAGATCTGCAGGTGAACAAGCCTCTGATAGTGTGGCTGGTGTGATTAGGCCCTATCATGGTGTCCCCTGAATAGATATATGGACACAGTTGGCAATGGGCTTTGTTGCAAGGATAGGTTCCTGGGTTAGTGGTTCTGTTGTGTGGTTGCTGGTGAGTATTTGCTTTAGTTTCGGGGGCTGTCTGTAAGTAAGGACTGGCCTGTCTCCCAAGATCTGTGTTCATCCTTCAGGATAGGTTGTAGACCCTTGATGATGCGTTGGAGAGGTTTTAGTTGGGGGCTGAAGGGATGGCTAGTGGCGTTCTGTTATTTTCTTTGTTGGGTCTGTCCTGTAGTAGGTAACTTCTGGGTACTCTTCTGGCTCTGTCAATCTGTTTCTTCACTTCAGCAGGTGGGTATTGTAGTTGTAAGAATGCTTGATAGAGATCTTTTTGGTGTTTGTCTCTGCCTGAGGGGTTGGAGCAAATGTGGTTGTATCGTAGAGCTTGGCTGTAGACAATGGATCATGTGGTGTGGTCTGGATGAAAGCTGGAGGCATGTAGGTAAGCATAGCAGTCAGTAGGTTTCTGGTACAGGGTGGTGTTTATGTGACCGTCGTTTATTAGCACCGTAGTGTCCAGGAAGTGGATCTCTTGTGTGGACTGGTCCAAGCTGAGGTTGATAGTGTGATGGAAATTGTTGAAATCATGGTAGAATGCCTCAAGGGCTTCTTTTCCGTGGGTCCAGAGGATGAAGATGTCATCAGTGTAGCGCAAGTAGAGTAGGGGCATTAGGGGAGGAGAGACGAGGAAGCGTTGTTCTAAGTCAGCCATAAAAATGTTGGCATAATGTCATAGAGAACACTGAGGGAATACACAGCAGGAGCAAATGATTTTCTAGAGAAGAATGATCCTGCTTTCAAGTAATGAAAACCTAGAACTTATGAGATACAAGACAAGTGCCAAATTGCCTCAGAATAGAATGTTTCTCAAGGTTTCCATGGAGGTATACACGTCCCTGAAGTAAAATACTATAAAAAACCTAAAAATACCATCTCCTGTTTTAACACTTCCATGAACCCGTGACAGACTTTGCATTTCTTAACCTGAACTTGTTTTCCAGGTGTTGGTTGCAATTTCTCAATGTTGTAACTTTTGCTCAGTGAGAAGAGGGTTGTATCCAGTTATTGCTATTTCCAGGTCTTCAATTTTTCTTTCAGCCGCCTACAAATTTTCAGACTTATTATACACTGCAACCCTTGTGGCCTGGATCATCTCCAGCATTTCGCTAACATCAGCCAAATTCCTCTTACACACAACATCAGCTGATGAGTGCTTTCTGATGGTGTGAAACTTAAAGCACGTAACTAGTGGAAACTTGGGAGCAATTAAAATTTAATCAGAACTAAGTTTACTTTCTGGCATTGTGAGCTGTCTCTAGCTTCTAAGTAGCTAATATATACTAACCTCCTCCCCCTTAATAATCAATGGCATCAAGCTGCAGAGGGCAAGAAAAGCAATAGATTCAAAGGCAGCGTTTCCCATGAAAACCACCCACCATATTAGTCACTTATGTAGCCTTTCCTCCTGACACACCTTTTATGTTTCAAATTGCTCATTCCTGTTTTCAATATGGAACCAAGAGACAGATATTTATTTATACAAAGATGTCTCTGCAGGGCTCTGGCAGCATAAGGGACATTAAAGTGAATGTGAATTATGTGCTTTTACACTGATTTAGTTAAGCCCATGCAAAGGGCTGTGGGAACACTCTTAATTCAGTTTAAGAGTGGCTTATTTCAATTAATTTAAGCTGATTAAGAACAGTTTTAAGCTAAACTGCAATAAGCCTCTCTTAAACTGATGTAAAAGTGCCCACACAGGGGTTTGCATTGCTTTAACAGAACCAGTTAACACTAACTTGCACCAGTTTAATTAAACAAGGACTAACTCAGCCTTTGATATGGTGAATATAAATAGGTATATTTTTTTCTGTAAGGGGCAGAAAGAGGCTAAACCACCCAAGAGTCCCATAGACTCACCTCTGCATTTGGCCCTTAAAATTTCTGCTTCTGTTTGCTATGCTCACTCCTAGCACTGATTTAGTGATCAGAGAATCATAGAAATGTAGGGCAGTAGGGGACTTGAAAGGAAGCAGCATCTAGCCCCATGTCTTTTTATAACATTTCAACAGAATATCCCAGCCACCGTCTGCTCTTCATTTACACCATGCACAGGTGGGACCATACCCTTAGCTTAGAGTTGTTTCTACCTCTTTAGCTTGCTTTTGCCTTGTTTCTTTCCTTCCTCCGCGAGCCAGCTCTGGTGCACTGGGCCAGCCTTTCCTCTTTCTCCCCAGACCCTTCTCATCACTGACTACCAGTTAACATTGGACTCTCCCTACATAACCCCACCATTTCCCAGGAAGGGTTGACTAATCCTCTCCACCCCCCAGTACTCGTAAATATGCAACAGGAGACAGACAATTCCCTATCAAAGAAAACATGCCATTCTTCATGTCTATAAATGATGGATACAATGCTGTGCCCATGAGGCCAGTAAGACACCAACATCTCCCAAGTTCAAAGTTCTTCCACTGCCAAGTTACAGATTTGGTTCATTTTTTTTTTAGTGCATATTACCAGATCCAGCCACTCCCAAGCCAGTCTTCGCTGAAAATATATCCCACAAAAGGTAACATTTGGGGCTAGTGCTCTGGGTACTGGGAATATAATAGATCATGCAGAGACTGAGCATGAGAATCTTAGTAGAAGCCACATTTTCAGTAAGGAACCTTTGCTTTAAGATAGACGTGTGATCAGCATGGGGTTTCAGGGAAGACACAACATGGCACTAGCTTGACTCCGGGGATCAGGTGGGAAGAGCAGAGAGGGGAGGATCTGGGTTGTTTTTTTTTAAATAACCCAATACCCACACAGTACACTGCTGTGGGTGTTGGATGATCAGCTGCCCAGAATGGAACACTAAGGCTTCCATTTCACTTGTCGATAACTACATGGAACAACAGAAAATCAGTTGATGTGGAAGAGCCACGTTTTTTAAGGATTTAGGGCCCCATACTCTGCTGTCCAGGACCTGGTGTAGCCATTTACGCCAGTGCAAAGTAGGGAAGAGTCAGTGTGAAATGCTACTGGATAAGAACAGTGGTGTGAATGACTACAAGTGCTGCAGGGCCAAAAAAATCAGTCCCTTAGCTTATTATTTTTGTTATTATTTATTTGTATTAGAGAAGGAACTCTCTTAGCAACTAGAAAACAACCCCCCAGATTTAATTTGTTATTATCACCAACATTCACAGACCACTGAAGGACATACATCGCTGAAACACAGGCATCTTTGGTGCTGACTATGGCAGCAGTTTAATCACACATGGAAGCACTAACCAACAGCACTGGGGAGGAAATAAATAATATCATATCCAAAAGAAACTGGAGGGGGAATATAGTCAGGGAAAATGCCATTACAGTACCCACATCAGAGTGTGCTACCGCTCCCTTAGCAAGAAGAAGAGATGTCTTTGGATTATGCAGATTCATAGTTTCTAAGGCCAGGAGGGCGCATTAGATCATCTAGTCTGACCTGCTGCGTAACACAGGCCAGAAAACTTCGATCAGTTACTCTGGTATTGAGCTCAATCACTGGTTTCTGTGTTATTGTGAGACAGTTCTCACAGCATCACTCCTGATTTTCGGAATCTGCCTGCTGAGAGACAAGTGCTAGAAGAAGAATGAAGATCCACCACGGATATTATATACAGGTGCAAACTCTGAAGGTTACTACGTTATTTTGCCACCATAATTATAAACATATGAACGCCAACATCTTTAACCAGATTGCTACTGGTTGTCTTAGCAACTAATAATCTTCAGCATGGGCATGCATAGGAAGGAAACTGAAAGTAAGGTACAAACTGGCAAAAATGTTCACCTTTTTGTTAAAAAACAACAACAAAAAAGAATATTCAGTTACTTTTTCCACGTAAAACAAATGTACTTCCAGACTTTGCGCATGGAATGCATTGAGTGCCATGGCAACCAATGAAGAATAATGATGTTCTACTGATTTTTCAAATGGTTGAGAGAACGGTTACAGTACTTTAAATAAAAGTGCAGCACTTAATGCTGCTCTTTGTGGGCATGCTGGCAGGTGAGCTGAGTTTTATTTCGGGGCTTAGTGAGATACGACAGTAGCATTTCCCAGTCCTTCAAGTCAACTGCATCCAACCCAAGCCCTTCTCTGCACCACCGAACACCCACCACCTCCATCCAAGTGTGAATGCTTTAATCCTTGATGGAGCTTGATCTGCACCGAGCAATGCCTGCGTAACATGCAGTTCAAACACAATAATGCAATGTGTTTTGACTGACCCTCATTATCTTACAGTGCTCTATGGTACTCTTTTCCCCAGAAATTTTCAGTTATTTATTGAAGGAAAACAGCAGAATACTGTACAGTTAAAGCAAAGAAACCAGATTCCCTCAGAACCAATGGAGAGTGGGGTGGGGGGAGAGAAAACCTTTTGTAGTGGTAAACACCCATTTTTTCATGCTTTGTGTGTATAAAAAGATCTTCTGTACTTTCCACAGTATGCATCCGATGAAGTGAGCTGTAGCTCACGAAAGCTTATGCTCAAATAAATTGGTTAGTCTCTAAGGTGCCACAAGTACTCCTTTTCTTTTTGCAAATACAGACTAACACGGCTGTTACTCTGAAACCAATAATAAGCAGTAATTTATAGCCACCTCTCCGGAGAGCTTGTAGATTATAACCATTTAAACCCACCTCCTAAATACCACCTAGCAATTTCTACCACTTCCTGTTACCTCACAGTCCAGGGGATAAAAATCCCCCCAAGAATCCATATCAGAGGTATGATTTGAAAAGAGGATCATATCACCCTGCTTGGGAATTCCATCGTATTTGCAAACAACAGACATCTTGCTATGGACAAAATTAAGTTCACTCTCACAGAAATCCTCTCTGGCATTACTCAGACATGGCTAAACTCAAATAGAATGGAAAACCGCATGAAAAGCCCATGCACTAAAGTGATTTCATTCATGTGGGCTGAAAATTCTCCTCTGATTTCTCTTCTCCCTACTCATGAAGGAGGCACTGCAGTGTATTATAATCTGCACTCTGTGTAAAGCTTGGAAGTCTTACATTCAGCTGCCCTCATCATTTTAAGCAAATGATGTGCTTAACCCCCTTCTTCTGTAGAGGTTAAATCCTGTCGCTAGATTATTTTCCCTCTAATAATCCACCTCCCAGCTTTTCGGAATAGCAGCACGTATACATTGGGAATACTGGCTGCCAACAGGAACAGAAGCATAAAACAAGTGTCAGGGTGATTATAGACTCAGGGCAAGCCAAGTCTTGCTCAGTGCCTCCACTGGAAATACCTTTGGCTCCCCTTTATCTTAAACTGCTGCTGTAACAAGGCAAACCACCTGACCCTTAAAGAGCTGCCCTCGATTGTCTACCATTCAGAATACTCTCAGCTATCCAATTAGTAATGTCAGCTTCCCTAAACAGCTCTGCTACACTGTCTTTGTTCCTAAATGGAGAGATCAATGACTCAATCTTTTCTGCAGCCATCTCCACAGGGGAGTCCTTGGGAGACCTCCATTTCCCTCTCTTTGCTCATCCCATCCTCTATAATGTATTACAAAACTCCGGAGTTGTCTCCTGAGGTCACTAGACAGTGGGTTGAGATGTCTTTTCCCTGCTGATTGGATTCTGACCTCTAGTCTCATACTCTGATCCCCTTAACATGTGACAGTGTATGGAGTGCCCATTCAGAACACACCTCAGCTGGCCTGAAACAGCCTTGGGGGGAAAAAAACCCATATGAAATGCATGTCACTTGTCTTTAAATGCAAGAATCGGGGTTAGGCGTACAATCCACTGCACAGAACATTAAACTTACACCCTGCCTCCTCCTCTTTCCTGTTAGTTAGCAAGGTGCGGAGATGCAATAGCTGCCCTACAACCATGAGGATACAAGGAACACAGGCCACCATACATCTTAAACCTGCTTCCAAATTGCAGTTCGTGTTCCCTTGCTGAGAACAAAGAGAAGATCCAAGCACTGGAGGTGGCTGGATGTTTTGCAGTCCCAGCTGGGGGCATGGCACAGGGGAGCCTGCAGCGGTTACTTGCCAACGTTGTGCTAGGCACTGTACAAACACAAAACAAAAAGATGAAGTCTGGCCCAAGGAGCATACAATCTAAGTACAATACAAGAGAGGGCTACAGACAGTAGGTTCTTCAGGGCAAGGACCATTCGTTCGTGTGTGTGTGTGTCCCTGATCTCTGAACCTCCCATTGACTTCACCACTGAAGTGGTGCTCACTGCCTCGCAGACTGGGACTCAATGTAAGGGGCATGTGGGGGCGGGGGGCAAGGAAGGGGACAGTTCAGAAACAGAGGCGCTGACTTTCTAATCTGCCAGGGGGTGCTTGACCCCACGCTCTGCCCCAGGCCCTGCCCTCACTTTGCCCCTTCCCCCATCCTGCCTCTTCCCACCCCCACCCAGCCCCCTCTTCCCACCCCATTCACCCCCTTTGACGAGTGCGCCCTATCCTCGCTCCTCCCCCTCCCCCACCCCAGAGCCTCCTGCACGCTGTGGAGCAGCTGATCATGGTGGGCGGGAGGTGCTGGGGGTAGGGGTAGGGTTTTTCCAGCCCTGGACCACCCACGGAGTTGGCACCTATGTTCAGAAAGATGAGTGAATAACACTTCTCCATTCCAGACTGACCAAACTAGGGTTGGCTGTGGAGAAGGGCCTGAGGCTGTGACTGAATTAAGCCCTTTGCTTGAACGTGCCCTGTTGGACAGGGGCAGCCATGCAGGTTTGCTTCCCAGTGCCCTCCTTCTTCTCTCTCTCCATCCAGGAAGTGTAATATGGTTGCGAAAGTGCCAGGCTGACAGTGCTAGGTGCTGGGCTCCTCTATTTATCCATCGGGTCACTTGCTGGAGGATTCTCTGCTCCTTGAAGTCTTTAAACCACAATTTGAGGACTTCAATAGCTCAGACATAGGTGAGAGGTTTTTCGCAGGAGTGGGTGGGTGAGAGTCTGTGGCCTGCATTGTGCAGGAGGTCGGACTAGATGATCATAATGGTCCCTTCTGCCCTCCTGCCATTGGCTGCCTCTCGTGTTTGAATTTAGTAGGCTACCGTGTGGTGCCTCAGATCACGCCTCATAACATGCGATGCAGCAGCATACTCAATGCAAACACAAGAGGTAACACAGGGAACCTTGGCCAACCTCCCTCCTGCTAACCCCTCTCCCCCTATGCCTAACGGAGAGTTTTCCCAAACCCTCCAGGCATCTACGTTCTGCTGGGCTCCAGACGTTCTACCAGGGAGGATTCAGATAGACACCACTGCTCAAAGGTGTTCTAGGAGGGAGAGACATTTTCAGGTAGGCCAGTTTGACCTTATTTGTGTCCACTGTCCACTCAAGCCTGTGAATGGTGCGAACTGGGGCAGGGTTCCCTTTATGATGGGAACACTTGTCCATGTTACTAGAACTAACACCACCAAGCAGTTACAGCAGGGAATCAGCTTTCCTGTTAGGAAACATTCAAAGAGATATTCTGAGGGTGGGGGGACCCTACAGTTTTCAGTATATGAATCCACTTCAGCCTCTCTGCTGTTTCCTAGATGATAAGGCCAGAAGGGACCGTTGTGATTATCTAGTCTGACCTCCTGTATAACACAGGCCATTGGACTTCCTTGAATTATTTTTTGTTCGAACTAGTACATATCTTTCAGATTTTTTCTTTCCAAACTTGAGTTTAAACTTGCCAGTGATGAAGAATCCACCATGACCTTTGGGAAGCTGTTCCAATAGGAGAACACCACTGCTTCCCCGCTTTTCTCCTTTGTGGCTGAATGGAATCTGCACTATTGAGTGGTTCATGCAACTCTTTGTTTTCCGGTATTTTACTTTGCCTTCCACATTATTCTTCTTTTCCTTTTGTTCTGAATTTCTGCAAGACTTCTACATTGGAGCCAGCTACATAGGCTACTACTGGGGCTGAAATGCTTTTTATTCACATAGTTCCACACCCCTGTGTCAGTGTTCTCTAAAACCCCTCTGAGCATATTTTCAGGGTCTACTTTATAACTGTGCAAATAAGCAGAAGGAATATGCTAATATCTCCAGATATTGACTGCAAAAGCAAATTGCTCATGTGCCATTTTTCTATGGTATTTTTTTCTGAACATATACTCCAACAGGAAGTGCAAAAAAAAAAATCTCATTCCTGTGTGTGGATAAATGACAATGGTGCCCAATAAATACAACAAAGGCATTACGTGTCCTATTTCACTGTTATGTGTGCAAAATAAAGCATGCCTTTCTAGAAATTGTCTTTCTGTTTTAAAAACTACCACCTACATTTATTATGCTGTGTCAGCAACAAGAGGCCAGCTGAGATGATTAGATCCCCTCCCTCCCGCAACCCTCTAGAGCTTGTAAAGTTCCAACGAGAATATTTCCCATTACCTAGAGAAAGTATGCCAAATAAATAACCAGAAGGTTATAGGGTGCCATAATTGAAAATCACTTACCAAGGAACTTGGACGTATTCATGACAGCATGAAATAACTAATCATATACCCAGACCAACAAAACAAAATAATAAAATCTGGTCTCTAAATGACAGAGAACAGCTTCTAGTTTATGCCAAATTTTTCCCTTTGTTTTCAAGAAGAGACCTTTTACTAACAAAACAAAGTATCTGTAAATGATTTTGTAGGCGGAGTTGGAAAACCTGGACTGACTTCAATCATATCACGACTACAAATGGCGATGGATGATGTTACTTATAATTTCTTAGGCTTTCTGTTGGCTGTCTGACAAGCTATAACCTCCTAATTTTGCCCACTGTTAATTAAGCTCATTTTCATCTACTAGTAAGGGAAAACTGCACATCCAAGAGAGTAGGGTTGATAATGTACAGAAATGTCTCCTCTTTAATAAACATCTGACTAGTTCACAAGGAAACTGACATTAGAGATGACTGTCATAATATATTACTGTTTGCAGTGTTGGTGTAGGTGTGTTGGCTCCAAGATATTATTAGAGAGACGAAGTTGGGGGAGGTAATATCTTTATTGGACCAACTTCTGGTTGGTAACAGAAAGAAGCTTTTGAGCAAGAGAACCTTCTTCAGATCTGGAAAGGTACTCAGAGTCTCACAGCTAAATTCAAGATGAAACAGATGGTTAAGCGTAAGGAGTTAACACATTTTGCAAGAGATCATTCAAGGTGAAGTGGGCATAATCATGTTTATTAATTATTAATTAATATTCTTATTATTTCAAACTGTTTCCAATCAAGAGGTGGACTTGATTCGGTATTTCTGTACATTCCCTTATCCTGGAATTTTACTTGTATTTTCATAGTTTTGATAATTAAGTGCTCCTGAAAGGGGATGGATTTGCAGGATTGGGTCATGAAGCTCTTCACTCCCAGCACAGGTACAGCATGAATGGAGGAAGCATGCATTCACACCTTTAAAACACTGTACCTCAAACCCACTTTACAGGGACTGTGCTTAAAGACGAGTAGTTCAAACTCCAGGACCCACTGGGTATGTCTATACTGCAGTACAACACCATGTCAGCTGGCTCAGTCTCACGAGACACGGGCTGCAATGCTATAAAATTGCAGTGCAGGTGTTGGAGCTCGGGCTGGAGCCCTACAGCTTGAGCCTCGCAAGCCCGAGTCAGCTGACACGGGCCAGTCACGGGTGTTTTATTGCAGTGTAGACGTACAAGTCTATTGCCTCTCTGAAAAGACTACAACCCAGGATGACAATCAACGACGACTGTGAGGGCAGTTTTGTGACGTAAATACTTCCATGCCTTTAACAAGTCTGTGACCGACTTATTTCATATGTGCCTCTGAAAAGCACCATGGCTTTCAGTCACCCACTACAGTCCAGCATTTGATTTAGACTTGTGACCTAGAGATGACTGGTTACTAGAGCGGGCTGAAAATTTTTCAAAACAATTTTTTAATGAAAAATGCCATCTTCCTTGAAATAGAAACATTGTTTTTTAAAGAGTGTCAATTACAATAGACTTTCCTCTGGAAAAAAATATATTTCAAAATAAAAAAAAAATCATTTGGGAAAATTTTCATTTTGAGGAATTCTAAGAATGTCTTTCAAGTTTTACTTTATGGCATTTTTTTCATTTTTTGTATTTTTAAAATTATTTTTACATTATTTCTTAATATTATTTGCATCAAAGTGTCAAACTTTCATTCCAATATAAAGAGAAGACATTTTGGTCTAGAAAACAAGATAGCTTGTCTCATTCAGTAATGAGCAGCAGCTGCCCTTAATGATTTCAAAAGTAAAATAAAAATAATAGACTATTTAAACTATTATATATGTCATTAGTACTGCATATTACTGCTGGCATGACAGGCTTTCCCGGAGGAAATGACTCCCCGTCAGCAGCTGTGTTGTTGCATATGTGAAGCCAAGTGGAGGAGAAGTCTGAGGTCAAACTATATTAAAACACCATGTGGTAAGGTAGCCTCTTGAACCGTAACTCAAAAGCAAGAATTCACCTATAAAATTATGCTCAGCGCCTACTGCCCTTCAGCCATGTCTCCATTTATTCCAAAAACATACAATAAATAACTCAAATCTGTAGTCTAAAAAAGGTTTAGTCTGAGAACAAAACAGAAGCTTGATTAAAAAGCTCACTGGAAAAAAGAAAACAGGAAAGAGAAAATAAAAATGAAATAAAGTCAATTAATTGGCAAGACACCTGCATAGAATTACCTCTAAATTTACTACTTGTAGACTATTTCATCCTGTGTTATTTGTTTTCATATACTTGGGGTAAGTTACATCACTGCTAACCAAAAGAGGGATTTTTTGTTGTTTTTCACTCACTTGTGCATTTTAAACTCTTTGTATTACAAGCCCTCCAGTGTAGATGTTGGGAGTATGCCATTTCATAGACTTCTCCCCGAGGAGCTTCAGCTACTTAAATGAATGATTGCAAAATACCTATAGTGTCAACCCTGGTGCTTATAGTCGGGGCATCGACACCAAACTGCAGTTATCCAACCAACAAAATGAAGAGCAACAATGTGTTCCAAAGATAAGAATGAAACTTAGGCCATTAGGGGGCACATGCTTTTAAGAATGAGCCTGAACTTGGTACATCACTGTCTGACTGTGACCTTATGAGTCACCAGGTGTAGTCATCAGGGTCTGCCTTGACAAGGAAGGGGTGAAAATGAAGACTTTGAGATTGAGTCTTCCTATTATAATTCAATGGATTTAGCTCAGGAGGACAATGAGTAATCTGATCTGCTCTGGGCTTTGAGGATCCTTATTAGTTGTTGAGTGTAGTGTTAAAGTCTTCCCCGGATTGAAACCCTTGATTGTGCAAGGTGGGTAAATGGGGCAAGAAAGGCATTGCACTTCTCTCCATGATATTTAAAAACCCACCCAGAGAATGGACTCAAGGAGTGATGTAAACTTGTCTACAGAGTTGTGCCAGTTTAACTTAAAGTGTGGTTTAATAAACGACTGAGTTAATCCATTGCTGTGTGGAGGCTTTTATGTCAGTTTAAACCAGATTTTATTTCCATTTTAATTTAAGTTAATTGGAACCAGGGTGAAGCTAAACTAAATAAGAGCAAATTTGTGTATAGCCTTTCTCTAAGCTAACAGGACTGCTGACTAGGAGTTCATAAAGGCTTCTGGGTCAGAGGTAGCAAAATGATTAATGCAAGAAAATAAAAGCTGCTTAAATGTGAAGGGAAGTTACCATGCATGGACCAGTGGTAACTTGCTCTGAGTGGGTAATTTTGGTGAGCCAACGCTGCTGTACATAGAATCATAGAATATAAGGGTTGGAAGGGACCTCAGGGGGTCATCTAGTCCAACCCCCTGCTCAAAGCAGGACCAATCCCCAATTAAATCATCGCAGCCAGGGCTTTGTCAAGCCTGACCTTAAAAACTTTGAAGGAAGGAGATTCCACCACCTCTCTAGGTAACGCATTCCAGTGTTTCACCACCCTCCTAGTGAAAAAGTTTCTCCTAATATCCAACCTAAACCTCCCCCACTGCAACTTCAGACCATTACTCCTTGTTCTGTCATCAGCTACCACTGAGAACAGTCTAGATCCATCCTCTTTGGAACCCCCTTTCAGGTAGTTGAAAGCAGCTATCAAATCCCCCCTCATTCTTCTCTTCCGCAGACTAAACAATCCCAGTTCCCTCAGCCTCTCCTCATAAGTCATGTGTTCCAGTCCCCTAATCATTTTTGTTGCCCTTTGCTGGACTCTCTCCAATTTCTCCACATCCTTCTTGTAGTGTGGGGCCCAAAACTGGACACAGTACTCCAGATGAGGCCTCACCAATGTCGAATAGAGGGGAACGATCACATCCCTCGATCTGCTGGCAATGCCCCTACTTATAAAGCCCAAAATGCCATTGGCCTTCTTTCAACAGGGGCACACTTTTGACTCATATCCAGCTTCTCATCCACTGTAACCCCTAGGTCCTTTTCTGCAGAACTGCTGCCTAGCCATTCGGTCCCTAGTCTGTAGCGGTGCATGGGATTCTTCTGTCCTAAGTGCAGGACTCTGCACTTGTCCTTGTTGAACCTCATCAGATTTCTTTTGGCCCAATTCTCTAATTTGTCTAGGGCCCTCTGTATCCTATCCCTACCCTCCAGCGTATCTACCTCTCCTCCCATATGTGACATTTCTGCAAAACATTTGGTGGCAAACCATGACAGACAGTTTCACTATCACAATTGTCCTCAGCCCGACCCCACCAGTACACGCTGGTATATGGGGATTTACCAACACATCCACTGGACCTTTCTCCTGATCCTGAAAGATGTTCTGACAGCGAGAGGAAACCAGCTGACACCAACGTTCATATACCAGAGTCTTCTGCAGCTCCTGAGATGGGAAACTGAGGTTTCTTTCTGAATATGTTTATTTCCACCAAATGTCTTTCTCCTCCACCTTTCTCTGTTTCTTTCTGTCTAATAAGAGTCTGGCTTAGTCAGCCCGGGCAATTGTAACCTTGCAACAGCCCTCTTCTTGCAGCCTTTTATTACATTTTGTAATGTCTTACTTTATAATTGTGTACCTCTAGAATCCATCTCTTCCCCAAGTATTAAACCACTGATCCACTGTCACCTCTAATACAGCCACCTCTTCCATGCAGCTCATCTTTCCTGCTGCTCTCAGCCTATTAGTCCCTTCCCAGATTCCTTTAGTAGCTTCCTTTCTTTTCCTCATTAAGTCCAAGCTTCTCATCTCCACATGGTTCCAATCCACACCTATATATCTGCTCCGGTTTCCTCCCACCCAATCCCCTTTCCTGCGCATGAAGACATTTCCCTCTCCTTTTTTCAATCCCTCCTTCACACCCATTTCTTTCACTTAGCATTTCACTGCTGACATCCATCCAGTTGCCAACTGCTGCTTTTTTCCATCTCATCTCTTCTCATACTGTATTGTTTTTGTCTGAATTAGAGGGAAAACACTCAGGTCAGGGACTGGTCCTTTTAACGCTTTATTAGTCATGTATACACACCCATGGCAGGCTATAAATATTTGTATTATTATCCATTAATATTGTGGTAGTGCTCTAAGGCACCACAAAGGACCAAAGGCCCCATCATACTGGACCCTGCAAAAATACCTATAAAGAGACAAGCCCTGTCCTAGAGAGCCTACAAGTTAAAAGGTAAGAAGACCCTAACAATAACGGAATAGAGAGACCACAAGCTGAAGTTAATGGTAAACAACATTTTACTAAGGTGTAATAGCCCTAAGCTCCTCACTGTTTTTGTGAACTCATCTCCTAACCTAGCGTATGGGAAAACGGAGCTAGTCCTAGTTGGGTAAACTGCTCCTTCAGTCCAGACTGGGGAACAGGTTTAGGAGATGATGCTGGTTGGTTGGTTCTGACCTTTGCTGTTCCAGGTGCTGAACTCAGCTTTGGGTTCTTTCAGTTTCTATCCCTTAGTAGTTACTCTTGGGAGGAACCCTGTTTAAATATGGCAGATTTGAATTTCTGCCCTCAGTGAGTGCCCATTGTTATTGAAGTTCCCAAGATTAGTGATTCTGTGAAATTCCAGGTGCCATGTCATGGCAACTCCTGCTTGTTTGCTAGTAATACTGAGAGTATCACAACTCAGTCAGCTATACAGAACACACATAATGTAACAAGGGATATATTGGATTTTAAGTGAAAGTTCAGGTCAGTTCTTATTTTATCTGAATCACTTTCTTCATACCTGTTTAATGCAAAGGCAGTTCTGATACTGAAGACATATTTTAGAATATTCCCTTTAAGAAGAATCCCAACATCCTTCCTTATTTATTTAATTTATAGGCATTTCTATAGTGTTTATCTACACAAAAAAGTTATTTTATTGTAACTTGTTACTGTAACCAACCTAACATTGAATGATTCAGAGAGCACTTAAAATGCTTTGTAGGTAACATTTGGTCAGGAAACAGCAGAATTAAAGACCAAGGTACTGCTTATATGCTCAATACATCTATTCACGAGAATGCTTAATGAGAGACAAATTCTTTACCTAGAACGTTTGGTAAGTGCTTTTTGTTTGCTCTTGCCAAATTTCTTTGCGAAGCCAATTCCAGATCCCTACTGTTAAGTAAATTTAAAGTGCTGTCAATAAATTCTTTAAATAGTTCTCTTTTCTCACTCTCATTTTCTGTATGGCTTCTTGATTTCAAACTTGCTTTCTCTCTTAAAATATAAGCTGCAGGAGATCAAGTCACCCATAAAAATGGTGCATTAACGTCACCCTTTTTTCCTAAACTTGTCCTGTGTGATAGAACCCAGCTTGCACAGTCATTATTACACAATACTAGCATAATGTCCCTTTTCCTTAGCAACTCTTATGGAGTCTGGACAATCCATAATAATACAGCCTGATAGAGAAGCACCATGAAATATAAATAAGCTTGTTACACTTCAGTGGTGTGTAGGATTTGCTGCTGTGGGCCCTCGTGAATTTAGAAACGATATATGTGTTTTATTCACAAATCAAAACATATGAAGTTTCAAATAACCTGATGATGCACATTCTCATTTATGCCTAAAATGCCATGGTATTGTTTAGTCAGTTACACCAGTGTTTTCCTTCATCTCTGTTAGTGCGTGTGTGTACATATACGTTTTAAAAAAAATGTTTTCTATGCAAAACAGCACTTAAAATGAAATAAAGATGAAAGCAGGCCTGCAATGGAATTCTGATTGCAAACCCAAGATATGAAACTGCTAGTATCCATAATCAGAGCAATTTTTAATGAACACAGTTTGACCATTTTTCTCCATAAGAACTGGGTACCATCCTGCCAGGGATCCACTGGTACAAATAAACAAATTCCACAGTCAATCTGGGATTATATAGATAGGGGACTCCCATCACTTTAGTCTATGAATCCCTCAAGAATATTATTTATAAAAGAAACAATTGCTATTGTCTCATTCTTCCTTCTTTCCCATCCTCTAGGAGAAACAATTTGATTCCTTTCTAGGATATGTTTGTCTGTAGCTGCGTGTAAAGTCTTGCACATGTCTCCACCCCTTGAGTAAGATTAAGGTCTCCAGTAGCTGCCAGCTGTAGAAAGAAAAGGAGTACTTGTGGCACCTTAGAGACTAACAAATTTATTTGAGCATAAGCTTTCGTGAGCTACAGAAAGACTCTTATGTTCTCCCTCCGTCAAAGATAGCCACCAGATGGCAGAATGCTCACTACAAACAGATGGAGTCCCCACGTCACTCCCCAGCCACCAATAATCACACAGTAGGGTCTTGTCCAAAACTCATCGCCCCTAGTTATGTTTTTTGATTCATTCTGCAGCTGTAGAAACACAGCACAAAGCCCATATACAGGAAGGGATGATATGATGGGATAGCCTAATTCTGGCAATTAATTGATCTTCAACTATTAGCGGTAGATATGCCCAATGGCCTGTGATGGGATGTCAGATGGGGTGAGATCTGAGTTACTACAGAGAATTCTTTCCTGGGTGTCTGGCTGGTGAGCCTTGCCCACATGCTCAGGGTTTAGCTCACAGCCATATTTGGGGTCGGGAAGGAATTTTCCTCCAGGGCAGACTGGTAGATGCCCTGGGGGGCGGGGTTGCCTTCCTTTGCAGCGTGGGGCACAGGTCACTTGCTGGAGGATTCTCTGCACCTCAAAGTCTTTAAACCACGATTTGAGGACTTCAATAGCTCAGACATAGGTTAGAGGTTTGTTACAGGAGTGGGTGGGTGAGATTCTGTGGCCTGTGTTGTGCAGGAGGTCAGACTAGATGATCATAATGGTCCCTTCTGACCTTAAAGTCTATGATTCCATGATTCTATGAACTGTGCCCTCAGTTCTCCACACACCCTAGCCCAAATAGCCTCTTAGGTTGGTTTACTCCAAGGATTTCTCCATGCAGAGCATCCTCCCATTGTTCTTCATACTCCATGGAACTCCGCAACCTAAACTCACACTGTCAGCCACACTCCAACATGCCTACATGCACAGAATCACTACAATTACATTCAACCATTGCTAATACCTCTGTCGAGCAACATACCTGTTTCTTCAAATGCAGCCTTCACACTGGTTTTCAAGCAGATATAACTACATGGCTAATGTGAAGGCGCTCACAAGCCATTTCTGAGGAAGAGGGACTCACATGTCTTCTGAGTAAATACAGTCATTATCAAGCCAAATCAATTTTCCCAGACAAAATGACAAGAGACGCATATAATAGAACTGTCAGGAATCAGGACTGGCACCTGAGCCTAGGACCAGCTAGCTCCACCTCCCTAGCGAGCAACAGAGGACCCACAGCTGAATCACAGCTGGCTTGCAGCAGAATCACCTGATTGGCCAGACCACCCAGTTGGGTGGAAGAACCAGCCTGCATGGTCTTAAGCTCAGCAGCAACATTAGGCAAATTAGGTGCTCAACACATAACCGTGTACCTGCAATTGCTCATGTGATGGTCTTGTTCCTAGCCCTGCTCCCCTGATCGGTTCCAGACTTCAGGTTTGGCCCTTGGCTCTAACTCCTAGTTCCTGACTCCAGTTCTGAGCCATAGGCCTGGCCGCCCACTGCTCTGACCACGAGGTCTGACCACCCGTGTTTTGGTCTGTGATGGGAACCAGGTAACAGCCTTAACTATGGAGCCATGACCAAGGCTCCATAACATCGATCAATCTGTGTATCCTTATTGAACAAATGTTTATTAAGGATGGGATTTTCAAAAGGGCCTACAGCAGTTAGGCACTCTACTCCCAAAAGGCAATCTCCCCCTGAATCTATTATGCCAAACTGCTAGAATTTCCCTCTCCTCAACAACAGATGAAGGTAAGAGTGAAAACCTCAACAGCCAAAGAGCTGGGCTCAAAGAGGGAACATTTCAGAGGCAACTGTCTCCCTGATGCTCCAGTGAATATCTGTCCTTCTCCTCTCAAATCATTTTTTGATTTGATTCAAGACAAACACCAGCTGCCTGGCTTTAAAGCTCTGTTTACTCACAGATGAAAAGTTAAATCACATGGGGAGGCTTCTTGAGGAGCCACCTAATGAGCACGTTTTCTGTTTCGATGCAGCACAGTACCAGATGACAGCAGTAACAAGAAACGTGTGCCTCACACATTTTCTTGCAAAGGCACATGGGAAGTTGATTTTAATAACTCTTCAGTGTGTGATCACATCATGGCTAAATCTGATGAGCTCCAATTAGAACACATTAAACCAGCTCATCAACCATTAAGATACATCTAAACTGTATGAAGCACAGAAAGACAGATGGACTATGCTAAAGAGTGCCACTGCACTTTATTAACCTCTCTGACATCTCGTCAATGAGGCTAGATACTCACTAACTGGTGACCTAGTTGGCATGACCTAGGCACATGGTAATTCTGAGTCACTTGTTCACTTATTTTTCTACTATTGATACCAGGGAGACATTAGTTCATTAATGCTACTGGGCCAAATTTATCCCTGGACTTCAATGTAATTAGACGAGGGATGAATTTATGATTTATGTTACCATGGTGCCTAGGAATCTCAAGGATGGATCAGGACCCCACTGTGCAAGGCACTGTACAAACACAGAATGAAAAGGCAGTCCCTTTCCTGAAGAGTTTAGCCACTTAAAACTCTTTTTTAGGGGAAGCTGTCTTTACTAGGAAGTGGTCTGCATTAGTAAGAAAGTCTATCCAAAATGAATGTCCTAGCAGCTTTTTCTTGTTACCTAAGTCACACCATACTTGCTGTAACTGAGGAAGGGTACAAACAAAATTTTTCCAGGAGGAGACCCCCAAAACAGAAAGGACCGCAATATTTCTCCTAACGTAAGACCCATATCATGGATTTTGAATGATAAATCAAAGATTCAGAAGGCATTTATATTTCATTAGCTAAATATGTACATCTCAATCATGAGCTAATCCTAAAACCATTTCACAGAGACAGTGGGAAACGTTCATTAACTCTGCTAAAAAGTTAGCTGACATTGCAAGGCTTGTTAAAAGGCAGCTGACATTACAATCCTTGTTAACTGTAGACTTTTTTCATCCATCAAATAATAATAAAAAAAATTAAGATGACTAAAATAACTATTACCCTTATAATCATTATGGCATAAAGAGGGACAAACAGATTTCTTGTTTCCTACAAGGTAAGCTACAACCAACCGCTACATTAATTACCGTGTTAAAAAATAAACCTTGAAAAAGAAGGTTTGCTGTAACTTCGTAACTGCAGGTCACTAATAAGTACAGCAGAACCTCAAAGATACGAACACCACAGTTACGGACTGACCGGTCAAATGGACACCAGGTGAAACTGGAAGTAACCAATCAGGCAGCAGCAGAGACCAAAAAAAAATAAATAAATAAAAATACTGTATTGTGCCTGTATTGCATCTTAAAGGTGCAGGCACATCTGAGCTACCTGTCCCCACCCCCACCCTCACTCACAGGGCAGCCACTTACAGCTAGCTAGGAGGTGAAGGTGCTGGGACTGCCAGCCCAAGGCAGCCAGAGCCAGCAGAGCAGGACCAGGGCTGGGGTCTGTGCAGCTTTCACTCCTCCCTCCTCCCCTTGCCAGGAGAGGGACGTGCTGGTTTCCTCCCCATCCGTGGGACACACTGTTTTCACATACACACACACACACACACACACACACCCTACCTGCCGGGAGGGGGACAAGCTTGCAAACTCATGGCGCGGAGTAAGGCGCTCAGCTGCTGCTGAAACCTGGCCTGGAGCATCAGCTGCTGGATCTGAAGCCCAAACTGCGCTTTGTTCAGAGTTCCGAACATTTAAGAGTTACTGACAACCTCCATTCCCGAGGTGTCCATAACTCCGAGGTTCTACTGTACAACCGTTCTGCCCAGAAACCGGGATCTGGATGCACTCTACCATTAAAGTTCTAACCCAAAGGATAGTCTAGATTCCAGTTTAAAAAAAATCTAGACTGGGCCCTTAATCTAGATCTTCCTCATTGTTTCATATTTTAGCCACTGTTCCGTTAGCAGATATCCATGATCCCTTCCTTTTTCCATGTCCAAGACAGCAAACGGACTTCACTGAGACTGAGGCTAATGCAGTTGTATAAAACAGTCAACAGGTGAGGCTCATACAACAGACAGTCATAAGTAAACCCAGCCTAAAGCAATAGTTATCCCAAGAAACATTGGCCAATGGGTTGCTTACACATTTGTGACTGCCATGTACAGGCTCAAATGAACTGTTAATAAAGTTCTATGTCAAGGTTAAATGCTTATGGGGCTTTGGTTGAATACAAAGAAGAATACAAAGAGATAGCATATGAAAATGTTCTCTCTCACTTTCACTATAGATTGCAAAATCTCCCAAAATACCAAAAGACCAGCCAGTTTTTCTCTGCATGAAAGCAGGACCAGGAGGAGACATCTCCGTCCACAGATGGATGAGTGAGTTCTGAGAAGAAAGGAATGAGTGGAGCATGGCAAAATGAAAAGAGGAACAGCAGAAGAGGAATGGGGACAGAAGTGAGTGACTTATTTACTCATCTGTCTCTCCCCTTTCTTTTCTCTACCCTCATCTCCTGTCTCCTTTCTTCTCCTGTACTCCGTGGTCTCCAAAGGCCCATATCCTGCAGTCTTTGCTCCAGACTTACTCAGGCAAAACTTCCATTGATTTCAAAGAGAATTTTGCCAAAGGATGTTTTCAGTAAGGACAGCAGGATGAGGCCTGCACCTTTTCACTAACAGGAAAGTTTCTCTTAGCATCACTGCTGAACATCTGCCACTCTGCAGAGTCCTTTGTCCACCTCTCTTCCCTGTCTCACTGAGAAGAAGACTGCTGCTTGCGATGCTAATTCAACAGACCAGTGGAACAGTGGCACAAGGAACTGGAGGGAATTCAGCACTTCAGTTCAACTGGCAAGAAGGAAACAGAACACATGCCTACTCACCACCGTGTTAGAATGCTTAAATGCCAAATTCCTCTGTTCCCCGTCGCTCTCCCTTCCCTACCTGCTGCTGCGAGGATGCCTGTCCTACATTGGACGGTATCGGCTAGTGCATTTTTTAAAGCAGCACAGCCCCATGGAGTAGCCCCCTCTCCCAGGTGATGCTGATTCAGCGCAGCAGAAAGGAAGACCCATTAGAATATAGTGTGTATGAGGGTTCTAAAAATAATCAAGACACGGGACAGGGTCTCCTCTGACAGCACAGGCTATATTCATGGCCCTTTGACTCAACCTGCACCTCCAGACCTTTGCCAAACAACGCTCAGATCACTGCTTGACTGGTCAGATTTCAGAAGAGTTCAGCATCCAACAGCTCCCGTTTAACCCTGAAATAAAAAGTAGGGTACACAGCAACTTGTCTCCTAAACACTTCACAATCTACAGTCCCTTGTGGGAGGCTGACAGGAGAGAAACCACTGGAGCTACCCACCCATGTGAATACATAATACTTAACACAAGCCAGGCTTGCAAAATCAGGCCCTTAAATGCCTACCAATGGAGCTTGCATGTACATTAAAAGGGATCTTCTAAATGAACAACAACAAAAAGCCCTTAATTTTTCCAGTGTTGACAACATATGTCAACACTCATGTCACTGTGCACTTCTACCAGTAGGTGTAGCCTAACATAATAGAAGCAAAGAAGCAAAATGTGGCTGATGATTAAAATGGCTGCCGTGACAGATGAAGCCTTTCCAGTAGCTAAGCTCTTCTTTGATCACATCAGAAGCCTCCCAAAGGAAGTGTTCACTAACATTCTAAGCCAGGAACCTTTTTAATGTCTCAAAAAGGGGTACAAGGAAGGCCATTTACGCTTCGCCATAAAATTACCACAGACATGTACTATTCTTTTTAAAACAGATGTACGCCATGGAAATCGTTGGACCTGAAATTTGATCTCATGTATGATTTATGTGCCCTTTTCTCTGGTTACACAAATATAAATATAACAGGCCTTTTTTGCAGCACTGAATCAGTTCAGAATTAATACCAGATGACAAAATGGACCAGGTACCAGGAGAGAGAAAGTTACGGTAAAAGCTCCTTCCCATTAATGGGGCCATTCATTCATGTGGCCACTATTCCACAAGGGAGCCAGACATAAATTATGTATTTGACATCTAGTTATAGACAATTATTTCTGACATAATGAAGTTATAATGGAAGGAGTTTGCACGTTGTTTGGTTATTAAGTGCCCATTTATTGTCCCTGCACCAGGTGCAATGGTGATAGGCCATACAAATCATCTGGAAAAAATGCCAAAATGGGCTCCTTTACTGATGAAGTACCACACATGTTTATTAATTTAACAGCTTGACTTCTGCCTCCCCCATCTGCTCATTTAAAACAGTTATTTGCCCTATAAATATTCCACAAGAAAGTTTGGCCAAAAAATTAGTCTGGGGGTGGGGGATGTGATAGGATTGTTTGAGAAGGGGCTCGTGTTGTATATAGAATGGCATTCTTCTTCCACCGTGGATTAGTTAACAGATTTTTGTTTGTTTGTTTGTTTGGGTTTTTAATAGGACATTCACTTTAGATTAGTGCTGCTTGAGTGTATGTCATCATGAATGGTTCCAATCTCCAGCTGTTGCCAGTGTCAGGTGGGAGAATGAAAAGTTCCATCGATGATGTCACGGTGCACAGTTCAGTAAAGTGTAAAATGAAGCACTCTAGTAAAGAAAATCACTGGGGTAGAAGTCTATGTCTCTTTTAAGCTTAGCACATAATATTACAGCTCAAGGCAACTTATAAAGAATAAAATTTTTAGGGATCTTAAATTAGACTACATGCTGATCTCCGAGGGAGAACTCCCTTACAATGCGAAGATTAATTGGTGTAAATATATACAAAAATCCCTTTTTAAGCAAGGACAATAGGAAAATATGTTGTTTAAAAGGAGTTAAAATCTCAAAGTGAAATGATGTTTTTCTTAGTTCCATCAATATTTTCAAGTGTAAATACAGGGTTACACCACTTTCCATCTGCATGCTGGATTTAGCGTGCCTGCTTGATAAAGTCTGTTAGCTCATGCTTTCTGCTAGAGAGAACACTGTTATCTTATAAATAAACAGCAATGCCCTGCGGTGCCCCTCTCAAATGGAAACACATATTCGAAGGAAGTAAGTGCAACAGTTCAACAGCATTAAAAAAAAAAGTGAAAGGCACGCAACTAACAGCGTGTGACTATGGGTGTAGACTGGACTGCATTCATTAAAACAAACAGAAACACTGCAGGCTTCCTGAAAAGCTTCCTGGAGATTTGTTTATACAAGTCCAAGTCACTAATATTCACTTGCTATGCTTATTTTTTAAAATAAATAAAACATTCTGGTATGGGCCAAACTCAGGCAAACCGGTTTCAGTGTGGGCATGTCGGGTGTCCACCAGGGCAGAAACTGGATCATGCATCCAGATTTTCATAAAAGCTCAGGACTAGATTTTCAGGTGCTCAGCATCCACACTTGGAGACGGATTTTTCACAAGAGTTCCCCTCCCATTTAGGCACTTACACAAGGGTCAGACTTTTCAAAAGGGCTCAGCACCCAGCAGCACCCTCTGTACCACTTATGACCACATTTTCAGAAGAACTCCGCTTCCAGCCTGCTAAGCTTTTGTGAAGAGCTGGCTCTGATTGTGGGTGTGGAATGCTTTAAAAAACACTGGCCACAGCGAAGAAGAGAGAAGTTCAGTAAAACAGCCATCTGACTTGTGAAGATTTTTCCCATCATCTCACTACGCTCACACCAACTGCAAAGCTGGCCTTCCTCACTGGCAGTGAAAGGCTTCTCATTGAACAGCTGTGATAAATGAAGGCAGGGGTAAGCTCCTTTTTATGGACACCAAGCCAGCCAGTTAGCTATAAATCCCTCTTGGTAGTTGTTCTCTACTTGCTTTACCTGTAAAGGGTTAAAAAGTCTCCCCGCATAAGTGAAAGGAAGGGATTGGGCACCTGACCAAAAGGGCCAAGGGGAAGGCTAGAACTTTTTAAAATTGGGAAAAAAACTTCCTTTTGTCTGTCTGGTTGTTCTCCCGGAGAGCAGAGGCAGGGCTGGAACTACGCTGTAAAAAGTTTTGGGCCAGGTATGAAAATCACCAGATCATACCTAGAAACCACTCATCTGAAACCCCAGGTATGTAAGTAGATCAGGAAATGTCTAGGAAAACGCAATGAGGTTTCTCTCTTTTATTTCTTTATGGCTTGTGGACTCCTCTGTGCTAACCCCAGGTGCTTTTGTTTTGCTTGTAACCTTTGAGCTGGACCTCAAGAAGCTATCTTGATGCTTAATCCTTGTAATTGTTGTTTTTTAAATCTAGCAAAAAGCCTAAGTTCCAAATGTATTTTCTTTCTTTTTGTTTTTAATAAAATTGACCTATTTTTAAGAACAGGATTGGATTTTTGTGTCCTAAGAGGTTTGTGCATATATTGTTTAATTAGCTGGTGGCAACAGCTGATTTCCTTTGTTTTCTTTCTCAGCTCTTCCCAGGAGGGAGGGTGAAAGGGCTTGAGGGTACCCCACAGGAAGGAATTCCCAAGTGCGCCTTCCTGGGTTCTCAAAGGGGTTTTTGCACTTGGGTGGTGGCAGCATCTACCCATCCAAGGTCAGAGAAAAGCTGTAACCTTGGGAGTTTAATACAAGCCCAGAGTGGCCAGTATTGATTTTCAGAGTCCTTGCAGGACCCCACCTTCTGCACTCAAAGTGCCAGAGTGGGGAATCAGCCTTGACATGGTGGCAGAGCAGTGGGATCATTCGGAACCAGAAACACAGACCTCAGGATTTTAAAAGGACACATTTTTTTCCTTTTGGAAGCCTGAAAAGCCAGGGAGGGGTTTTTTTCTTTTCTTTTCTGCCTGAGGGAGAACAAGCATGCAAAGGGTTCAGCCTGCAAAGCCAGCGAGTCCAACAAGCAGTTTATTTCTTTTTCTAGCTTCATGGCAACGAAATAGCTAGGCTAGAGCTGTTCATGAGGTTGCGGTCGGGCACTGAAACCCTAGAGAAACCAGTCTTCCCAAAGCAGCACGTCAAGGAGAAAACAGACCCAGATCAAGCCCAGACATCCAGCTCCATGACAGAAATCCAGGGACGGGGTGGGAGATCAGAGACTTCCCAGAAGGGAAGGGTCAGCCCTCCCCCACCCGAGATCCAGGTGCCAGGATGGAGAGATGCCCTTAACCCAGGCCAAGTTCTAACGGCGGAAGAAAGGAATTTCTTCCTAGAGATGAAGCGCTTGGAGGTGGAAGCGGAGGTAAAGCGCTTGGAAATGGAGCTGAAGCGCTTAGAGCTGGAAAAGAGTAAGCTGGATCAATCAAGTAGCCCTAAGTCCTTCTCCAGGTACTGCTCCCCATTCCAAGAAATTCCCCATATACAAGGTAGGCGATGATACAGAGGCCTTCTTAGGCAGTCAGTAAGCTATGGCCATAACTAACTAAAGGGAGGCTGGAGGAAAGATAAAGAAAGGGCCTCAGAAAGAAACAAGAGAATAGCCTAAAGAATAAAGAGCACTCTCTGCCAAGGGGGCGGCTATTGTGGTGCAGCTCAATCACGGAAAATGAAAAAACGTGGGAAACATGGTTATGATCTGGCTGCCAACAATAAAGCCTGTGGGATTCTCACCAGCATCCCTCCCACAGGGCAATAAATATGGAGTGGGGGTAGAGGAGACACCAGAGAGTGACGGGGGAGTGAATCTCTCAGCATCTTGTGACCAAAAGTGAATATGTCTAGGGTCATCATCTGCTGTGGGGCAACGGGGGCCATTGCTCCTCGACCTTGGTTTGCCTCTCCTCCCATACTCTGCAGGTCTATAAGCTCCATTATGTCTTCCACTTTTAAAGAAACAGATTAAGGTTCAAAGAAGAGACCAAGGATCTGACTGGAGGTCTAAACTGGATGGCTGCCTGGAGAAATCTTCACAGAAAGAGGGTGAGCCCACAGAATATCCCCTCTATTCAACTTACCTATCATTCCTTTGTAAAACCGGGACTCATAAGTAAGTTTGACTTGTGTATTAATATGTTTTGACACAATTTCAGTTCAACTTTAACAATCCCCCTGAGCCACCCATCCCCCCACAGCCTTCACCCAAAGGAACATTCTGCAGAACAGTATCTCAGCAATGTAGGTTACTGCCTTTGTCTGTCTAGCTTTAATGCCAGGAATATATTTTATGCTTAAAATAATTCCAAGTATAGAGAAAAATCTGCTTCTATAAAGCTTTATAAATCGCTTTAGTATGTGGATTCGGTGAGTTTAATTCAGTTCATTCATTGTATTTTAGTGCCTGGTGGAATTTTAGTCCAAACGCTACAGTTCAGTTATTGCTATACACATGAATTCTGTAAAACTTCCTTTGAAGCCAGGACACCAGAGTCCCACTTATCTTTGAACTTCTTTACTATCGTCAGAAACAATCAAACCATTTTTGTAATGTAGGTTATAATCCTTAGTTTATGAGATCACAACCTGGGGATCCAGAAAGGGTTTGATGTCACAAATTAGTGATTAACATGTAATGCTCAGAACGAAGGAACTGTCTGAGTGAATGAAAGAGGCTTCTTAAAAATGAAAGACTAACAGCTATCTCTCGAGGACAGGAACTAAAACTCAAAAGAGTAAACAGAGTTTCCCTTATCTTTACACATGAGCCCTCAGTCCAGACAGTTAACAAGTTCAGGACCATGCATAAAGAATAAGACAAAGCCACAGTTGTTGGAACGCTACGTCTGAACCAACAGACCAGTGCACTTATTTCTAGCAGTTCTAGGTCTCAGCTATAGAGAAAACTGCCTCAGCTACCTCTGGAATTAATTTGCATATTAACATATATAAACAATCACATAAAAATAACTGCAACATAGTCCCACTTGTTTTACTAACGGTAGATGTAAAAATAATTATTACAGGTGCTTCATATATGAAACTAACTGAAAACCATATTTTCTAATTAATGGGGGGTGTGGAAGGAGAAATAACTTTAAAAGTGAATGATGATCTAGGACCTTATTTTTATTAAATGATTTGCAGTGCCATTACTATGTTTCTATATAGAGCGGTGGCTCGAGGTAATTACCTTCTAATGTATGGTGACACTAATGTGCTAGTAAACTACTGGAGTTTACACTCTATTCAGTAAAGTGAAGGGTTGGAAAACTTCATTGCATACATCAATAATATAGGTAAACGTCACCAGTGATAAAATAAAAACAATTAAAAAAGATAGTTACAAATAAATCTGTCAGCTGAAAGTAGCAATTGAATATAATCACAGCAGCAACCGCATTCAAAACGTACAATTTATTTTTGCTTACATATGCAAAATCAGAAGGATTTTATTTTTGTTGTCCAGCTTTCTTTACTTGCAGTGTGATAAAAGTTAAAACTGCAACCATGCTCTTAATGCTCTAAATGCAATAGCAACCTGTACCCAGTGGTTAATTAAGTGCTGAGGTAACATGGAGGTGAAATTAAGGCAGCCAAAACAGTAGCAGGAGGTAAAGCAGCAGAGGCCAAAGAGAATAACAGTGTCAAAGAAACGTGGTGTGGTGGGAGCAGGAGGAAGAGGAGGAGGAGAGAGGGAAGTGATAGTGATAATACCCAACCTTTTTTATCAGTAAGTTACAGCAGGTCTCTGGCCTGTGTTACACAGAAGGTCAGACTAGATGATCACAGTGGTCCCTTCTGGCCTTAAAACTTACGATTCTAGGAATCATCTCAAAGCCTAAGATGCTGACAGAACAAGGAATAATGGTCTCAAGTTGCAGTGGGGGAGATTTAGGTTGGATATTAGGAAAAACTTTTTCACTAGGAGGGTGGTGAAACACTGGAATGCGCTACCTAGGGAGGTGGTGGAATCTCCTCCTTAGAAGTTTTTAAGGTCAGGCTTGACAAAGCCCTGGCTGGGATGATTTAATTGGGGATTGGTCCTGCTTTGAGCAGGGGGTTGGACTAGATGACCTCCTGAGGTCTATTCTATGATTCTATGCTGCTAGCCTATATTGTGTGGCTGCTGAAGAGGACCACTTCTGGTATGGACCCAGCAAACGTTACTGTAATTGGCCTATGTTCTGTTCCACAACTAAATTTCCTTCGGTGATTAAAGGATTTTATATTTTGTACCAGTTTTGGTTTATAATGTGATTAAAATAAAAGCAAAATTAAAATTACAGGATGTTTTAAAGGCAGAGCAAGTTTATCGTGTGAGATTACACCCAGGTGGCCTATAGCAGAGGAGGTAAACTTGCACCCCATTTTGTACTTTGAGCCTTGCATTAACAGTGATTCAAATGATTACAACTACTGTGGTCTTGGGAATGTGTTGCTGGGTAGTGAACTTAAAAAAAAGAAAGCACAGAAGGACAGGAATATGATGCAAATGAAATGTATGCTAATATAGAAAAGAAAAACATAAGCAGTGCAATGTAGGCCTGGCTTGACATGAATAACTGGAGATGGGTGAGGCCTCGTTTCTTGGGAGGCAGGATGAGAGAGGTCAATGGATCAGCAGGCTGGGAACAGAATGTCTGCACTAGTTAAGAGAAGGGGGGACCCCCAGTGAACCATTGCCAATGGACAAGATAACAGTGGATAAGATAAGCCTGGAATGTAAGATTAGATAAAAGTAAGTCGTACATGGACAGTGCATGGGGTGAGCATGCTGCACAGGGATTGGTTCCTACTAAGTGCCCAAGCCAACCCCAAAGCATGTGACGCAGTGTATAGTAAATACAATGTGATGTGTAAATGTATAAAAAGGAAGAGGCTTGCTGTGTAACTTTGGATGTGTGGTATACCCTGTATCCGCCCCCCTACGCTTGAATCTGATCAACTCACCATAACTTAGCTCTCTGCCAAATAAAGGAACTTGAGTCTTGAGACTGGAGCCAAACCAAGTTCTTGGGCAACAGAGTGGAAGAGGTTTGGGGGAACCCCAACAATGGTGACTGAGGGCAGAACCACAGCCTCTTCTTCAGCGGCGAAGAGCCTCACTCCCCATCTGCCTAGCTTCCTACAGTGAGCACATCACCTGGGTTTCTGAGCCCCCTCCCCATAACAGAATGATACAGAGGAGCCTCACAGACCCCTTTGGACCCCTGCCCTGGACAGCACAACACGAGGTGCAATCATCCCCACTGAATCCCACCAGCGTTAATCACCTATGCAATCAGAGTTACCGGGCAGTTCTATGAGAAGTGCCACACAAGTAAATAATGTACCATGGATCTTTGTGCAAGTATTACTTGAAAATCTTTTTACTGGGGCTCAGTGGAGGCCATGCTAGGGAGGCACGATTATAGCAGTGTGTTGGGTGTGCGCCATTTCCTGCTATTGCCAGTCTCTCAGCTGATCTGACTCTCGTCAGCATGTGGATGTGTCATTCTGGACCTAGACTAGGGGATGAGTTATGCCCTCCTGAAAGCAAATTGCAGACGACTATTATAGGCCCAGTGCTGTTGCATCAGTGGCTAAGCCCATGACAGCACCATCTTTGGCTGCTGCTGACCTAGTCCCTCTTGATCTTCTGCAGCAAGCTATGGCGATGATTTAAGTGCAGCTATTGTATATAAGTTCTGAATCACCACAGCTGACATCAGAGAAAGCAAAGAGAGGCTGGGTGTTTCAGTTGCCCAACCTGAGACATCATCTGCCTTGCTGGAGTCCTCTGTTAAAACAGGGCACATGGTTGACAAAAAGATTTTGAGAGATCTTAAAGGTTACAACCACCGTTTGGAGGCAGTGGAGAAACAGCTGAAGATCGAGACTATAAAGACAGTCTGGACTAAAGACAAACTCCGATGGGGAAGTGACAGAGACTGAACCAGGGGTTTAAAGCCATATGACAGGTTTCAGAGCAGTAGCCGTGTTCGTCTGTATCCGCAAAAAGAAAGGGAGTACTTGTGGCACCTTAGAGACTAACCAGTTTATTTGAGCATAAGCTTTCGTGAGCTACAGCTCACTTCATCGGATGCATGTAGTGGAAAATACAGTGGGGAGATTTTATATACGCAGAGAACATGAAACAATGGGTGTTACCATACACACTGTAACAAGAGTGGTCAGGGAAGGTGAGCTATTACCAGCAGGAGAGCGGGGGAGGGGGAGGCCGGGTGAAACCTTTTTTAGTGATAATCAAGGTGGGCCATTTCCAGCAGTTGACAAGAACGTGTGAGGAACAGTGGCGGGGCGGGCGAATAACATGGGGAAATAGGTTTACTTTGTGTAATGACACATCCACTCCCAGTCTTTATTCAAGCCTAAGTTTGTACATTGGCCAAACTGGACAGTCTCTACATAAAAGAACAAATGGACACAAATCAGACGTCAAGAATTATAACATTCAAGAACCAGTCGGAGAACACTTCAATCTCTTTGGTCACTCGATTACAGACCTAAAAGTGGCAATTCTTCAACAAAAAAACTTCAAAAACAGACTCCAACGAGAGACTGCTGAATTGGAATTAATTTGCAAACTGGATACAATTAACTTAGGCTTGAATAAAGACTGGGAGTGGATGTGTCATTAGACAAAGTAAACCTATTTCCCCATGTTATTCCCCCCACCACTGTTCCTCACACGTTCTTGTCAACTGCTAGAAATAGCCCACCTTGAATATCACTACAAAAGGTTTCACACACACACACACACACACACACACACCCCACTCTCCTGCTGGTAATAGCTCACCTTACCCGATCACTCTTGTTACAGTGTGTATGGTAACACCCATTGTTTCATGTTCTCTGTGTATATAAAATCTCCCCACTGTATTTTCCACTACATGCATCCAATGAAGTGAGCTGTAGCTCACGAAAGCTTAAGCTCAAATAAATTTGTTAGTCTCTAAGGTGCCACAAGTACTCCTTTTCTTAAAGCCTTATGGGATTTTTGATAATCAGCCCACCTGTTTTGGAAGCAGTCCACTTTCTTCCATGAGAAAGATCAGCTTTGGTGAGAGATGTAGAACAGGTCACTGACCATCATGTCCTACCTGTTGGGAATGGAACTGCGTTCTCCAAGCAGGAAAAACGAAGAAACTGCTTACATATATAGTCAGACTCAATCAGTTGTTTGTGATCTTTACTGCTGCACTGCATAAGCATGCACTCACATTCACAGTGAAAGACAGCAGAAGCCTTACATTTCGAGGGTGAAATCCTGGCCCCATTGATATGAATGGCAAAATTCTCATGGACTTCAATGGGGCAGCACTGCACATAGAGTATGCTTGAATTTAGGCTGCAAAGTTCAGGGGTAACTTTTAGGGACAAGGATATGTTTCAGGGCCCATGCACATGCTGAGACTTTCTCAATCTTCAAAAACTGGGGGCAATGGATGGGTAAGGCAAAAGAAGCCTTTCAAGGTCAGATTCTGATATACTTACTCACACCAAGTAGCACTGATGGGACTACTCACAGAGTAGAATACTAATCTGCTGGGGTAAAGGTATCCAAACCTGCCCTATGACTTTACTGAGCTCCCACAGACACTGATGACAATAGGGCACCTCATGGGCCCAGCAGTCCACCCGTGCTGCGTTAGTTGCAGGATCAGAGCCTTAGAGTGTGAGCTTTTGGGGGCAGGGACTGATTTGCCCCCATGTTTTTGAAGCATTGAAAACACTGTTTAGCACCAACAAATAAGAACAATCTGACAGGGGAAGAAGAAAGTCCCGACGTGATAGTAATCAACGAGCTGAGTCAGCGCAGAGACACAGCAACCGCCTGCCATTTGTGTCTTTCTGCTGAACCATCCCTTTGAATATCTAGCACGCCCCTCTGTGCTAATGGAGTGCACTGGCTGAGGCAATTTAGGAACAGGTCCTACCCACATGGTCACATGTTAGTGTACTCAACCTTGCACTTGCGTGTTGCATTTTAAACATGGTGCACTCAGAGAAACACACGTCTGCATGTGAAATTACACATGTTGTATAGTTATGTGACAGGAATTCCCATACTGGATCAGATCCGAGGTCCTGGTGCCATGCCTTGTCTCAAGCACTCATCAGTACAAATTACTTCTGAGGAAGCTGCAAATTATACTGCAGTAGGTAGTTATGGAATAAGCTGCCTATAAGGAAATTCATCTCCATAAATTTCTTAACTACTCAAATGTATTTAAAGGGATTCCTAAACAATTTTCTAGGTGGCGATTAGTTTCTTAGTTTCTTCTTTCGTCTATAGATCATCATCGCTCGCTCCCTGATCAAATGTTACTCTCCACCCCAAAATGTAGCACCCTACTTTTAAAGTAAATATTCCTATGCATTCCCCTGGCTCAGCAAGAGATTTCTCCATATCCATCTTTGGTTTTAACTTACAGATCTTACTACGATGCAGCCAAATACAGTTGACTTGGTATCTTAGAGCTCTCATATCTGAACACATACAGACTGAGCCCAAACAAGCACAGAAAAAATCTAAGAACTCTGCAAACCATCTGAGTACATCTTTTAGGGGCAAATCTGCTTTCCCAAGCCAAGGCCAAAAACGTACTCTACTTTGCAGGAGTTGATGAGATGGGAGGAGAATTCTGCAAATCAAGCTGTGAAATGGAGTCACTCTATATCATTGGTGCAGCCTCACCACCCTTGAGTAGCTGCAGATCCATCAGATCCCCCTGATCCTTTACCACCTCTGCTCGCACCAGAGTGCAGAAAGAGTCCCCACCAAAACTGGCTATGCAGTGGAATCAGGGAGGGAGGTAGCGTTGTGCGAGGATTAAGGGTGACAGTTCTCCAGCACAAATGCATATTGTACTGTATGGGAGAACTACACGGCCCTGGGATAACACAGTAATCTCAAATCTACACAAGAAATGGAGAGCATGAGCCAAATCTATGGTTGGTGTAACTCTATTTAAGTCAATGGAATTAATTTGCCCCAGTGAGTGCCACTGGATGGCACACCGTAACTCTCTTCATGGAGGTTCTTCTGCATAAACAAATAAAATACATTCATACCTATGGCTATCTGACCATATACATAGACACAGATTGTGTCACGGACTCACCCTTTGAAGGCGGTCTCTCCGGGTCTGAATCAAGATGAATTGGTGGAGCAATGTAGGAAACCTGCCCATGGTGTGCCTGCCCTGTGGACAAATCAAGGGTTTCAGTGTCTACTGTTTCATTCAGATCTGTAAGGATTTTAGTTCAACACGTACATCACACCACACGCTTAAAACATGACCAAAAACAGGCTCAAACACATTCTACTTTATCAGGTATTTTTCTCGCACATAGAAATCAATGATGAAGATTAACCTTATGGAGGACATTTGACCTCTTAGTATGTATATCAAAAACAATTTGCTTCCTCCAAACAGATATTATTGTATGTTTAAATTTAGCCATATCTCCCATTGCCACTCATAGTGAAGGCTCCACATGCTTGATCATCACCACGTTTCTCCTGGGATCCAATATGACCTGTTATAGAGAAGGCTAGTTGCAGTTTCATAGTGAATTTTGCATTGCATTCACTTATGGGGCCTCATATCCTGTTTCGTTTGCAGATTCTGTATTTCAAACTTGAGGGGGGGAAAGAACATTCATTCTGTTAACCTGACTCGAAATGGAAAATGAGCAGTTCCAGGTTATAGCAATCTTTGCACTTCATGCCTACAAGAGCTGTTACTGAAAGTATGGTGTAAATCACCACAAATAGTTGTTTGACATTTGGTCTGCAGTAGATGTAAAGTTTGGTGTGCAGAATTACAGTCACTTTCACGTGAATGAAAGCTGTTTAATCGTCAACCTTACAATGCAGTTCTTTAGTTGTTAAAGACTTCATTCTTCTCCAAAGGATCACTAGGTAACTGCTTATATTGAGAAACTTTTATTTATAATAAAAACATGCTATAATTCATCTATTTACTATAACAATTTTCTGGGTTGTTAATCTCTTTTTCTAAACAAGGAAAGTTAATGATACATAGATTATGATAACAGCTAGAATAACCTTCCTGTTTCAAGTAATATTCATGCTGTAATAAAAACAGTTGATTCCTCTTATGAGGCACATTCCAAATAATTAATATGGCTCCCTGTTGACAGTTGCTGTTGTTGCTCCAAGCAGTTTTCAAGCTAGCCTCATAGACAGTGGAGAATTGGTACAGTCTTCAGGGTTCTTCACAATGGCATCCAAGAATACGGAGAGTGCACCATGCTGGTGTATGCAATATACTGAAAACATCTCGTCAGAGGTGTAAAACATTAAATGGAAAAAAAGAGTGCCTGCATGAATGGGATATATTTACTGCTATGCACTGAGACTGACTCAGATAATTTGCGTTATTAGCCACTGCAATAATTGTATATTATTCAGCTTTAAAATCTGTTGGCAAGTCATAAACTCCACATTTGCTTTTAAGTGCTTTATCATGGGAAATGTGCTTCATGCAAATATATGTTTGATAACACATTAAGAGGCCTTTCACTTCTCATTTGCATGTTCATATCCCATTCAATGTCAACAGTGAACAGAAGTCACCATCTGATAACTGTTCAGTCATGCAATAGACATTAATTCATTGGTCTCCCTCCAGTTTGGTGTAGATCCACTGCAGGATCAAAGCCTTAATGACTTAGAGGTATGGCTCTCACTTATGGTGCCAGAGGTCATGGACCCAAACCCCAGGGAAGCACTGGAAAAGGAAGTAAAAATTATAAGAACTTTTAAAAGATCCAATGGCTGGAATTTGAGACACATTCAGAGTGGTAAAAAGGCCCAATTTTTTAACTGTGAGGGTAATTACTGGAACAATTTATCAAGGATTGTGGTTTTTCCATCACTAGCGATTTTTAAATCAAGAGTGGATATTTTTCTACAAGATATGCTCTAGTTGAGGGATATGCTAGATATGCTCTAGTTATTTCAGGGAAGTCATTTGGCTTGTGTTATGTACAACAGACTCGACAATCACAATGTTTCCTTCTGGCCCTATCGAAGTAAATGGGAGTTTGGGAATTGATTTCATTATAACCAGGATTTCACCCTATGATCCTATGCTAGATTTGAAGGGTAATATACTGGCCCAGTTGAAGTCAGGGGGAAAACTTCCATCACTTTAAAGCGGGCCAGGATTCCACTCTGAATGTTAATATCTTGTAATCTATTTTATTCCCTTCATCTTCCATATACCAGTCCAGATCCTCTTCTGATGTGAATTGATGTTGCTTCATGGAGCTAAACAGAGTCATGCTGATTTATACCAGTGGAAGATCTGACCCAATCTTTTTTGTAAATGAGTAAAACAGTCCTCTCTCTCTCTCTGTACATATGGTTAAAAGTTAATTCATCAGCTGTTCTAAACTGTTTTCTCCTTTCAGATCTATGAGGTCTCTGTCAGAAAAAGCTGTCATTTTCTACTCCTGATGTCTTCAATCATGCCATCTTTTTGTTAGTTCAGTCCTCATACAGTGTGGCCAAATTTTGCAATTTTATTGCAAATACTGTAACCCTGGCAGTATTTGGTGTTTACTTCAAGCAAGTCTCTACTACCTTCATGTGGCACACTCCCGTCCCCATCAGTAGCAAAAAACAAAACAAAAGTAGATAAAATATGCAATTGGAGCTCAAGTTCTCATGGTCAAAAGAGAAAGAGAAATACAGCTGAAAAGAATCATCCTCCAATGTGCTCCCTTTTATGGCCAGCATCAGAAATCCTAGCACTGGGGTCGGCTCTCAAGCTGCTGCCCTCAATAGCATTGGCATCTCAGTGGCCAAGAGGGGTATCCTTCTCTAGTTGATTGTAGAACATGAAGCACATGTCATCTTGCTTCAGGAAACACACTCTAACGCTGCCACCTAACTATCAATTCCTGGCTTTGCTGCTGTGTCTCCCCTCCAGCACAGGATGGCACCCTACATTATGGAGTCATTCCATCACTCTAGTCTCACCATCAGGTCCAAATCATGACATTGAACAGCAGTCTATAAAAGTGATGGACCCAACTCTTTTTATCAACATCTACAATCCTCCACCTGCCATCTGGCCCACTCCTGTCATCACTTTCTCAGGACCTTCAGTCTACTGTGGCAATTTTAATTCACACCATTCCTACTGGAGATTCCTTGATGATGTGTGGCTGGAATAAGGCTAGAGGACTGGGCATTGATAGTCGACTATGACCTAAGCAACCACCCACTTTCCATAGCAAAAGTTGAATGGACTCAGATTTTTCTCTGATGTTGCCTTTTCTACCACTGGACAACATTCTCAGGTTGTCATGAATGTAAAATGCTGGATAAGTTTCCCCAAACCCAGCATCAGCCATCCCTGATCACAACGGACCCAAATCCTGAGGAAGTACTGGAAGAGGAAGTAAAAATTATAAAAGCATTAAAAAGATCCAATAGCTGGAATCTGATGCTAAACAAATTCATCCTGATGCAAATTTCAACTACAAATAGCCTCCAGCAATGTTGGTGGAATTTCTGAAATCAAGGTGGGATCTGATCCAGTCTCATTTGGAGTCTCTTGTGGGTAAAGACTCAAAATCAGATATTCAGAACACCGTCAGTGCCATCTGCCAAGCTTTTTGTGACAAAGTTGTGGACACGTCAAAGAAATCTATTTCTTGAGGACTTCATCAACAATAAATTCATGGATGGTCATGTGATACAACCAGACTATATGAGGAATTTAAATATACCAAGAATGACCAGGAGGTTTTTGATAAAAATAGAGACCTTTTTCACCTTCTACATCAAACCAGACAAGAGAGATGGGGGCTGGGGGAGGGGGTATTTACAAATTGAATTTCACATATTTCAGACACCAAAGCCTGGCAAACTATTAAGAGAATGGATGGAGATTCCAGTCTAGGCAAGAGGGAACATGCAGTCACGGCAAACGCCATTGCATCCCATCTGATGGCCCATGGCAGAGTCCTAGTTGAGACAGTTTTCATCCACACAGTTAAAATGGTGGCTGTTGAGAATGTGGACATAAACCGGATAGCTCCTTTTACTGATCAAGAGCCTGACCTGGCTATACATCAACTGCAGCCTAACAATGCTCCTGGTCTAGAAAACATGCACAACATTGTTTCTCACTTTCAGCCAATCACCAAAAGCTGGTTTCTTCGGTTTCTGAATCATGGCACCCAGGAATGCAGCATGGCAAAAGCCATGGAAACTACTGACAGCTCCAAACAGTGTTACCTATAAACCGATAGATAGCCAAATCCTGACGTGGATTAATGAGGGAGTCAATCCCCAGCTGCCTTAAGATCAGACTGGATTCAGGAGGGGACGGTGCACCCAAGATCAGGTACTTTGTCTGACTCAAGAGATAGAAAACACATCTGAGACAGGGAAGAAAGTTGGTGCTGTCCTCATCGCTCTGACAACAGCCTACAACACCATGTGGCATGTTGGGCGGAGTGCCAAGTTGATGCAAGTCATTCTTGTAGGCTGATGGTACGGTTCATCCACGAAATGATTTGCGATTGAAACGTCATCCTGTGAGTCATGGAAAAATTCAGTCACCTTTTATGACTCCACAATGGGCTTCCATAAGTGTCAGTTTCGCCCCCTTTTGTTCAATTTATACACATACAACCTTCTAAAAATGCAGGTCAAAGAGTATTGCTATGCTGACATCAGTATTGCTGACACTGGAAACAACTTCCATAGGAGTGAAGAGAACCTCAGCCATGACACGGCTACTTTGACCACTTCCAGCAATGGAGACTAATTCTCAGTGTGACAACTGCTTTCTACCTAATCAATTGTCTTGCCAATTAAACCATCTTGATCCATATCCAAAGATAGCTACTGCTATTCCATCCAGGTGGCACATACTTGGGAGTAAAACTTAACGATAGCTTGGCTTACCAGCCTCACCTGGAACACCTGAAAATTAAGATCTCTTGCTGGGAAAATTATAGGAACCTTGATAGGAAAATGATTGGCAAACTCCTGGGGAGCAGTCCTCCTGCCGTCTGTATTGGCCCAGGTGTTTATGTCAGCTGAACACTGCTCTGTTGTCGGGAAGCACAGCCGCCACACTGAGCTTGTGATCACAGAGCTGAATTTGGCCACTCATATTATTAGTGGCTGCTTGAATTATACACTAACCTCCAGACAGTGTGTTCTACCACTCTCAGCTCCACCAGACGTCTGACAAGATGCCATTATTGTAGTCTGCCTGGCTGTGACAAGGTGAGACCAACCTACCACATTTCTGGTTGGCAGATGCCCCATTCTCAGACAGGAAACAACATGCAGAGCCAACTCAAAGGTCTGCTCACGTTCAGGGGTGGAATCCCACTCCTGCAGACCGGGGACTAGCCTGCCTTAGCCCCACAGCACCACCGACAGGACTTTTAATGGCCTCGTTGGCGGTGCTGAACAGAGCCACCAGGGTCCCTTTTTGACTGGATGTTCTGGTTGAAAACTGGACACCTGGTCACCCTAACCCCCTCCCGCACCCAAACACCCTCCCAGAGCCTGCAACCCCTTCTGCACCCCAACTCCCTGCCCCAGCCCTGAGCCCCCTCCCACACCCAAACTCTCTCCCGGAGCCCACAACCCTCACCCCTTCCCGCACTCCAACCCCTGCCCCAACCTGGAGGGAGTGGGGATGGAGTGAGTGGGGGGTGGGGCTTCAGAGAAGGGGTGGGGCATGGGTGGGGCCTTGGGAAAGGGGGAGGGGAAGGATGTTTGGGTTTGTGTGATTAGACATTGGCAGCCCTAGTGGGAACCATGGCTGTGTGAGGCAAACACTGCTTGAGAAGTAAGGCAGACATTTTCCAAAGTATTTTGAGAATTCAAAAAACAGATGAACCTCTTTAAACAAATGACCCAATTTCTCATTAAAAAAACAAAAAAAAAACCCCAAAAGTAAAGTCTCTGCTACTGATGGAATACCAGAGGTCACGATGTCTCTTTTGCTGATGAAAAGTTGGACATGCCTAGAATTATAACAGCTTGCATTGCCCTCTTCAAATCCCATTCTGTCTATAACCATCTGGTGTTTCTGAAGCTGGTTCTCAGGTAAAAATGTAAGCAGCAATCAAATGTAATCATCAGAGGAAACGAATGATAAAGTTGCCAATTTTGTATCTAATCTCTTCATTCGGGTTTCTTTTTCCCTCTCCCTCCCCCTTCATCTCATTTGTCATTGTTCTCCTCCGCCACATTAGCAATGTCTGAGGGAGCATCAAAGCAGCTGCATGCTTCACTTACTCAGGAAATGAAGTCAGTGATTGCAGATCAAAGGTCACTGATGGGCTTCTCCCCACTGACAGCAACAGGAACACGGGGAGAGATTAAAATGAAGGAGGCACACCACCCAACCTTCTTTTGTTTAAGGGTAGCGGTAAAAGTGATGGTCATTGATAGAAGCTGGGAGAATGTAACTCATTAAGCCTAATTGGACTTTATGATGTCAATGAATACTGAGAGTGAATGAGAGGAAGGCTTGAGAGCCAGGATGAATTACAGGCGGGCAGGTGCACAAATGGAGTGTGTGTGTGTGCACGCGTGCTACAGAATACAGGATGTGCCGTTTGTTTTCAGGTCTGACACGTGAAAAATAAGCTCAGTGGCTGTGCAGTGAATTTTAGAGACAACACTGTACAAAAACATCAGACGGGCCGAAAGACATCCATTTTGTCAAGTGCCACAACAGGCCACCTCCAGACTCTGCTCCGTTGGCTGGTTCATAAAGTACAAAACACTATTGACAATTTTAGGGACCAGCAGAAACTGCAGATACAACAAACATTAATTTATCTAATCTATCTAGTTAAACACAATCTACCTAAAAAAATAATACGAACAGTGTGACAATGCTTATCTCCCACTGTTAGTGTAGCCAACTCCCATGATTCTATCACAGGGCTTGAAATATTTGGCATCCTTTTGGAAAGCCTTGGCTTCTGGAGTCATGTGATTATGAGGGAAACTCAGAAATTAAAAAAAAAAAAAAAGATTTTAGCCTGCATGGTTGTAGAGACAAGATGGAAAACAAAGTCTTAAGGATAAAACAACAAAAACAAAACAAAACAGGAGGCAAATAAAGAAAAAAAAATTTTTTTTCGAAAAGCTCATGATTCTTAAAGCCAACCTCTTGGTTTTAGAGGGCCTGGCTCATGATTTTTGAATGGTTGGGGTTGACATTATGGTTAGTGTAGCTGAAAGAGAGTGGAGCAAAAAAAATAAAAATATACAGTTCTCTATTTTTGTCCCCTTCGTTCACTCTGGGCACGTGGCATCATTCCATGTACTAGCAGTTTCACTGTTATTCCTGAATGGGCAACTTCTCCCCATCTTGTGTGTGTGACTCTTTCAGAGAGCAACATAAAAAATGTGATTGAAAAAACACACAAAGGGCAGGGAATTTAGGAGCAGGTGTAGTTATTAGAGACTACTTTTAACTGTTAAACAAAGAAAACAAAAATTAAATTTCAAGTTGATAGTGTCCCTTTAAATATTTCAAATGGTGGGAATTCCCTTTGGAGACTGCTTCCCAATCTATCAGTTGTCAGTCAGGAAGACTGTCTGCTCTGTCACTCTTCTCTGAACTCCCTCTAGTTTCTAGAGAAGAGATGGCCAGAACTAAGCTATTTCAGGTGTGTTTTCCTTATGAAATTTTCATCTGTTTAGCTAAGGTATTTATCTATCCCTCATTACCGTAGTATCTAAGCTCCACCAGTCATTAATGGATTCTATCCTCACAACACCCATGGCAGGTAGGGAAGCATTATTTCCAACTTCAGATAACACAGCAGATTAATTAACATGGGCAAGGTCACGCAGGAAGCTTGTGGTAGAACCAGAAACTGAACACGGGCTTTCAGCCCAAGTCCAGTGTTCTATCCACCGGACTGGAGAAATTTTATTTCTTATTCTGCTACATGTTGCCTCTATGTATTAGGTGAGCATTGCACCTCACTTTGATGACATTATATCAGACAGCAAACGCTTGTTCAGTTGTATCTAGGTCTATTTTTGGCATCATATTTCACCTTCCCACTGGTCACCTATGATATTTGTCTCACTTTCTGAGGTATGCTAGCTTGCATTTCTGAAAGTGGAATTTTATTTAATTTAATGCTCATATTCCTAACCACTCTTTTGTATTACTTCACTCCCCACTGACGTTTCTAACACCTCCCAATTTAGCATCATTTGTGAATTTAATTTAGACTGTTTGCCACCTCTCCCAGATCATTAATAAGAAGTTAAATAGCACTGAATCTAACACTGGTCCCTGCGGCTTTGTTTTCAGCCCATGTGACTAGTTTTCAATCCATGTGACATGCTCCTGGACAAGCCAATTTGAATCAATTGTGAGAAAGATTTCCTGAGACACTATATTAAATGCCAGGTTTCAGAGTAGCAGCCATGTTAGTCTGTATCCGCAAAAAGAAAAGGAGTACTTGTGGCACCTTAGAGACTAACCAATTTATTGTTCGTTGCATGCGATGAAGTGAGCTGTAGCTCACGAAAGCTTATGCTCAAATAAATTTGTTAGTCTCTAAGGTGCCACAAGTCCTCCTTTTCTTTTATATTAAATGCTTTACTAAAATCTACTATTGCACTATATTTACCGTGTCTGCTTCATCTTCTAATTTAATCCTTCCACTTCTAAAAGCAATCCAGTTTGTCTGGCATAGTTTGTTCTTTATAAACAAATGTAGGTCTTTGGTCATGGTTTTGTAATTCTTTAGATAATAACCAATTTTGATGTTAATATTTGATCTGTTATTTAACCAGCGATTTAATTTTGCTTTGCGGGATGGTAATTGCCAGGATCGTTAGTTTTTCTCTGAAAGTTAGCACCATGTTTCTTTTTTTTACCAGTGATCTGGAAATCACCCAGTTCTTCATGACTTTTCAAGAAAAGGATTATTATCAATGGGCTGTAAATTTGTTAACAAATACGCCTAATGCACCATAGGATAAATTTCATCCAGGTCCGTTCATCTGTCTAGGTTCAGATTCTTCCAAGTACTCCGTGACTGGCTTTTCATCAATGACTATTTTTAAAACACTTCTTTCACTTCCCTATTGGCCAAACCTCTTTTCTTTCGCTTTCTTTTTACAGATACACTTTATAAAGCAGTTAATTAAGTCATGTTTAGAGTCTGCATTGATTTTGTCCACCTCCTCATTTATTAATGCAATTGTTACCAAGTTTATCTTTTTCTTCAGAAAAACAGGCTTTCTTCCCCTTAACTCTTTTGGTTAGCATGAATTCTCAGTTTTTCTCCCCTGGAGCTTATTTTCCCCCCGTAAGTCTTTAATGACTCCTATTAGAGGAAATCCAAGAATATTATCTATCTAAAGAGGGCAGCTAATAGCACAGTACTTCTGTTCTTTTGCCATGTTACTTCTTGCATTTTGTGTGGGGAATGACAGCAAGTATAAAATGTACACCAGTATGGCTGGAAAGGTACAACATTAGCAACTAAAGCCACCTTGAGGCTATAGAGTTCATGTACATTATGTAGATGATAGACGCAGGGCTGAAAGGAAAAGGATACTGTCTACTGCACTCTTCCAGTATAGTCTGATGACCAGATCTCTGAGTAGTAATGTTTGCATGCATTAAGACCCCTGCCCCTCTCCAGACATCTAGTAATGCTGGACTTGTATGAATAGGGATTACGGAAAATGGTCGCCTCAAAGGAACAAGTGTACAGAAAACCCACAGACCATGCTGTCAGGCTTACAGGACAAACTGCACCTTTGATGCCTTTCAGTCTGTCTTTAGTGTACCCCTCGGGTAACGAGGCCTGGCTTCCCGCACCTCATTCTGAATGGAACCATGCGGGGCAACCACGTTGGGACTGGATCTGTGGGATGCAGCCCCCCCCGTGCTAATGCAACAGGCCCATATCGGTTTGATAGGTCAGCCCTTTCGCTCAGGGGACCTGTGACCAGCGAGGGTGGCTAATGAGACTCAAAAACAGCTTCTTCAAAACAAAACACTATTTATTCATTCACCCACAGTACAAAGCATGCAAAGCAAAGGGTAAAGCATTTCCCTTTCCCTAATCCTTATTCTTCCCTTGCAAGCTTTCATACATTTCAGCCTGACCACTCACCTCTATCACCACATTGTGAGAAGCTCACTGCCGCTGCTGCAGTTTCTATCTGTTTCTTCCTCACAGTGCTCATTGGCAGTCCCTGGGCTGCCTCGGGCCACTCACTCAACCTCTCACCCCCTTTACTAGGCCTGGGTTCCTCTACAGTTTAGTATGTGCCTGGAGTCAGGCAGAAGGTATTCCCCAATAAACAGTTTCCCCAAGGACTCTTATCTGTGTCGTCATTTTATCTTTCCTGCTTGGATCCCTTAGCAACCCCTTTTGATCTAACTCCTTCGAAGGTAACCCATCATAAACCAACGCACAGAGTCATCCACCTTATTCACAAGAAATATTACAGGTCTGTTCTAGTTCATCTCACATGGGTATACCAAAACTTCCCAGGCTAAGACAGGCATAGGAAGCTAACATTTCTTATCTATGGCTATTACGTGTATGGCAGAGAGGAACAAAGCTGCAATACTGCACTGAATATGTTGGCTTAGCTATATATTACACTTAATGCTGTCATACGCTGAGTATAAGTGAACATATTTGAAGCACAAGGTGTCTTTATTCATAGAAGTCATGTAGATTCCTTGGTTATGGGATCCAGGATGGTAGAGGCTCCTTGTTTCTTTAGGAAGCCAGTCTGATGATCTAGGGAACAGAACTAAGATTGGCTTCAAGCCGTGGCCTCCCAAGCAGATACAGAGTTACTGTGATATTGGTCACTATCAGAGCAAGTGGCTGGCTTGGAACATTGCTGGGTGCTAAGGAGGAGCTGGGTCAGAGAAAGAAAGCACAATCATGGAAAGAGGAAGAAACGTGAGAGAGGGAGATAATTAGTTAAGCCTTCATAATGCACGCTTCTTATTTTTGAAAACTAAATGGAAATATATAACCAGTATCTGGCAGTGGCTGTGTAAACAGACAGCACAATAAAATGAGCTAACCTGCTCTCAGAATGCATCATTCCTATTTTGAATTTCCATTCCACCTTTAGGCCTTGGCCATGCCATCGGATTTGCATGGGTGGACCTTGGCACTCATGCAGAACACCACTGTCTTCCAGGGAGCCCTATGAGGGTGCAGTGGGTCCGACTGTGCAGATCAGATGGCAGGACTGGAGCCTATGTCACCTAAATACGAGAGGCCCCATTTTCAAAACTCCTGAGACAAAAATCAGTCTCCACTGACTTTAGTGGGAAGAACTGCAGATATATACATGTGTGTGTGTGTGTGTGTGTGTGTTTAATTATAATAAGAACTTAGTATGTAATGCCTCCTATGAGAAAACCCTTCCCCCCATTATTTTAGCAATTAAATCTCAAATGAAAATTATCCTTCTAGATCTTGCGGAGCTGGAATATTTCAGCCTTGTCCTCCTGACCTGAGTCACAGCACCAAGGAATATGCTGCAGTTTGTGGAACAAAGCAGTCTCTTTACATCAGCCTTTCCCCAGACAACTGAGCCAGAGAGCTGACCTGCAGGGCTTTATGTTTTCTAAGTTCTGCTTCCAGAGCTTTCCCAGCATGCTAAAGGAAACATGACACATTAAATTATTCTTTCACTCCCAGACGTGCTTGCTATGCTAGGAAATATCACTTCCCAGTCGCTTTAGCTGGGGAAAACAAACAAAGAAAAAAGTGGTACGTGCAGAGGAGATGAAGGGAGAGTGGGATTTGGAGAGCAACAGAAACAATCTGAACCCAGAAGGAGATGAGAACTCGTGAATGAGAATGGCACAGAGCAAGGTCAGCAGTGTGAAAGATAATTTAAGTTCATCTTGCTCTGAGATCTTGTAGCCAGCGGGGCCATGGATGGACAGGTCTAGTGATGGAAGTGAGAGTCTGGCCTGCCGGTTACAATTGGGTCTAGGGTGGGCAGAGTCCAGGAACCAAGCTGAGAGTCCATACCAGAGGGGCAGAAGACAAATGGCAGAGCTGAGGCAGGAGGGTATCCCAGAGTTGTAAGCCTGAGGCAGAGCCGGTGATCGAAACCAGAAGTCTGATGCTGGAGGAGAGCAGGGACTACAGCAGAGTCGGAGCAGGGACTGGAAACAGGAACCTGCAGCAGGCTGGAGCAGGGACTGGACAAGGGTAGAAGCAGCTGCGGGTGTGGTAAGTGTTGAGCAGCCACCGATCTGCTGCAGAGGCCGGGCTTATAAACAGGGTTGCTAAGCCCTGACAGCCAGTCTGGGGCAGTGGCCACTCTGTCAGTTCCAAAGCAGCGAGGCTCATTGATTGCCAAGCAGTGAAGTTAGGACGCAGGCCAGCAGCTGGTCCTAGGCCATGTGGTGCCCGACAGATGTTGTCTTGTCTAACCTCAAAAACTGAACTTAACCTGAAAATCGTGGCACCATGGCCTGCAGCCCTTTCTCAGGAGAATGGTCTTGATCTAAAAGTCCACTGGGACTCCAATGGGCTGTGAGTCAGGCTCCACCGCGAGTTTTGCTTCAAACAGGACTGTAAGATTGGGTCAGTGAGGGCTAGAGATAGAAAAAACCCAACACTATTCAATGGCATCCGGTCCATCTCTTGCCGATGCAAGACTGTTGCCTTTGGTGCATGTAGTGTTTTGTCCAAACTAAGCTAAAATGTCCAAAATGACTGTTTATCCCTTCCTTCCATGGGGACACTATACAATAGATCTCATTGTCAGGAAGATTTCCTTAATATTCCACCTGCACTTTTCCTTTCTTAATAAGATCCTATTTCTCCTAGTTACACCTCTGTGTATCAGCCTAAATAAATAATCTCAGTCTCTGCTGCTTACCCCTCAGTAATATTTCCATGCAGTTACAGACGCCCCCTTAACTGTGGCTTATCTCAGCTACACCGTAATCTCACTTTAAAAAACCCACTCTTCCGAGGTCCCCTAACCATTTCTGTTGCTCTTCTTTGAACTGCCTCTATTGATTTAACACTGCAGTCCAGACTTGCATGCATTATTGTTGGTGTAGTCTCACGCTACTCATTGGGCCAGATTCTGATATACCTACCCATTTTGAATAGTAACTTACTCCATGAACAGTCCTATTGCCTTTAACTACTGAGGAAGGGTGGTAGTAATGAGGCATAGAGAGGGGGAACAGTATCACCTCTCTGCTCTGCAACGTTATTCAACCCAAGCCAGTTAGTCTATTGTGCTGCCATATAGCAGTGCACATTCATGACTACTGTTAGGTTGTGACAGTCTGGATCCCTATGTTCACCCCTTTTACAAGACCATGATACATTTTGTACAAAGTATGCCATGTGAGGTATCATTTGAAAACTCATAATCTGCTGGTCATTATTGTCCTGGTAAAATATGTGTGGCAACATTGTATATAAAATTATAACATTCTATTATATGACTTTACTGAGACCTGTTCCCAGTTTAGAAAAACAGGCACAAACCAGTTCCTCAGATACAAAAGGCAACTGACTCGTCAGCCAGGTGTCAACAAAATCAAATGGATTATCACCTGGTTAAGCGGTCATTCTTTGGCAGGAAAAAGGGTGTGAGAGAGAAATTGACATTTTGGCAAAGGAAGTTCCCATACCAACAGACTTTCTGTCCCCTGAACCTCAGCTGGAGATCATTCCCAAAGAGGAGGAAAAGTATAAGAAATGGAAACAAACGCCCCCAAATATTCCTCCCTCTCTCTCGGCTCATGGCCTTAACAACACCTGGAAAAAAGCTTTGAACTGGGGGAGGGTTCCCAGCTGAAAGGAATCCAGCCAGCAAGACTGCAAAAGCATGTGCTGAGAGAGACACTTTTCTTTGATTTCACTTAGCCTGTTAAGTTAAATATTAATTGCATTTTACCTTTTGTTTTCTTGTAACAAAATTCCAACTCTTCTGCCTCATTATCTGTAACCACTTAAAATCTTTCTTTCTGTAGTTAATAAACTTGTTTTATTGTTTTATCTAAGCCAGTGTGTTTGGATTGCAGTGTTTGGGGAACTCCATTTGAGATAACAGGATCTATGCATATGATTTTCTATTAATGAAGCAACATACTTTCTATGACAGGGGTGGGCAAACTTTTTGGCCCGAGGGCCACATCTGGGAATAGAAATTGTATGGCGGGTCATGAATGCTCACGGAATTGGGGTTGGGGTGCAGGAGGGGTTGAAGGTTCTGGGGTGGGTCCAGAAATGAGTTCAGGGTGCAGGAGGGGGCTCTGGGCTGGGGCGGGAGAGTAGGGTGTGGGGGAGGGCTCCGGCTGGGGGTGCGGGCTCTGGATGAGGAGTTTGGGGTGTAGGAGGGTGCTCCGGGCTGAGATCGAGGGGTTCAGAGGGCAGGAGGGGGATCAAGTCTGGGGCAGGGGCATGGGAGGGGGCTCAGGAGTGCAGGCTCCAGGGGGTCGTTACCTCAATGGCTCCCAGAAGCAGCGGCATGTCCTTTCTCCAGCTCCTATGCAGAGGCGCAGCCAGGAGGCTCTGCGCACTGCACAGTCTGCAGGCACTGCCCCTTCTGCTCCCATTGGCTGCGGTTCCCAGCCATGGGAGCTGTGGGGGCGGTGCTTGGGGAGGGCGCAGTGTGCAGAGCGGAGACCCCTGGCTGCCCCTACACATAGGAGCTGGAGGGGGGCCATGCCGTTGCTTCTGGAAGCCGCATGGAGCAGCACCCGACCCTGCTACAGCCACTATAGCTCTTAAGTGAAGACACTCCTATGCCAACGGGAGAGCTTCCTCTGTCAGCGTAGTCAATCCACCTCCCCCCAGACACGGTAGCTATGTCGATGGGAGAGGCCCTCCTGCTGACAAAGCACAGTCAACACCAGGGGTTAGGTCAGTATAACTATGTCACTATGGGGTGTGGATTTATCAAACCCGTGAGCAACCGATACAAATCTGTAGTGTAGACCTGGCATTTGTTTCCATAACACTTAGCCAAATGCATTATTAAAAGCCAGTTGCAGTATATCCACCCATTTCTCTTCTGGGCACTAAAAATCCAGTCCTGTTTACACCTACCATTGGCCACAGTCCCTTTATTATTAAGGATGTCATTGTCAACACAGATGGAGCAGGTTTTGGGAGGAAAAGATCAGGATGTCAGTTTTGACCATTTTTCAGAGTAGCAGCCGTGTTAGTCTGTATTCGCAAAAAGAAAAGGAGTACTTGTGGCACCTTAGAGACTAACCAATTTATTTGAGCATAAGCTTTTGTGAGCTACAGCTTATGCTCAATAAATTGGTTAGTCTCTAAGGTGCCACAAGTACTCCTTTAGTTTTGACCATGTTAAGCTTAAATTGCAATGGCAAACCATTCAGAAGGGGTTCTCAGTGAGACAGGCTGAGAGGCTGTATTGGATGGCTAGAGACAGATCATGAGTGGATAGGTGGCTCTGCGAGTCATTAGCACAGAAATGATAATGGAAGAGTCCCATAGTTTCAAACACTGAGATTTGATCCAGGAATTTGTCATTCTCACTCTCTTTCCAACGTCATGGCCTGTAGCAGATGTCCATTCTAATTTTACTTTTATTTTCCTTTCTACGTGTCTTAACAAACAGGCTTCATTTACAAGCTGTACCTCACTGCCACTGTACATACTTGTGATGTAGAGTGCCCCTCTCCACCCCCCCTTCCTTCCCTGTCCCTCCTAGGAAGACTGAACCCATCTGCACTGGCATTCCACTTAGGATATTCATTTTGCCAGTGGACCGTAATTGCAGTCCTTCATGTAACACATCCAGTGCTTCCTTCCTTTTCCCAGGCTCTTTGCATTTGTGTACTTGCACTTCTAGCATGTTAACAGTAAAAGGGCTCAATGAAGCAAAGCAGTCACACTTAACAAATCAAGACAACCCGAAGCCACATAAATTTTTTAATGTATATCCACTAAAATGCACGTAAGTGTTCACCCTGAGAAAGCTGGGCAAACATCTGTGCAGTACACTGTTTGTCTCTGGGCAGTTCACACTTTCCATTACAGTGAGCTCATCAAGATTATTGTTGAGATGATGCAATACAAATGGGACTGCCAGATAAGAAGTCAAAGGAGACTTTTTAATTATGGGTATTTCTATGAACTACTCTCATTAAGAAAATGCAAGAAGAAATGTGTAATTTCTTTTCTAATTGGGTCACAGCACCCTCACTTCTTTTAATCAATTCTTTTGATCTTCTCCACAGCCTTGAAGCCGGCAATACAGCATGCCTGACAATACTTTTAGTTAGCTGGGTGAACTTTTCTGTGGTTCAGAGTCCTGGCATCAAGAAAGAGATACTTAAGCTTAAAGGATGCAGTCGAGAGAGAGAGAGAAGATATGAACATTACATTTATGCAGTAAAGGTGTCATATGGGACCAGGGGTGGGGATGGACACTTTCTCCATGAACAAAAAAGAATGGTGATTCAAGCCACCTTATCTTTTTTAAAACACTATAAAGTTTGCTTTAGCATGAAGGACGTGGCTGCCTGTAGAGAAATTTTGACAACTCCCCTCTGAGTGCTAAAATGCTGTCTGCTGAAAAACTGCACTGTTTGAACAAACTGATCAAACTCTGACAGACATGCACAACGCATTCATATTTTCTCTCTCAATCAAAAGCCTTCTAAAAAGCCAGGATTTTAGGCTTCATGGGGGCAGGGTGGGTGGAAGAGAAGGAAATCACTTACTATCTAAGCTCTGAGACACTGTTTATCATGGCCTTATCTATATGGACAATTTTTCAAGACACAGAGAGCAAGATTTCAAAGATCCCAGGCTATTTCCTCCTCAGTGTCCCACAAAGGGAGTGAGGATTTGAATAAAAACAGATTCTCCAACCAACAAAGAGGAATAAAGATTATATCGAGAGTATGTTTATCAAGTGGGGTGAGTCAACATTTTGGGGGGGAATGTTAAAAAATGCTAGGGGGAGCTTTTATTTCTGAATTTACTGGGGATGCCAATAACAGTGCTCATTAACTGGATCAATTACAGGAGTCTGTTGGACTCCTCTCAAAGGTTGAAAATCAATTCCTTCCCCCACCCCAGAGAAAATGAAATTAAAGCACTGGGAAGGGCAGTTCTTAATTCTTAAAGCTATAAACCCACTGTATCAATGAATAAGTATAACTGTAAAGCTAGCGTATCAATGATTATTATTAGGACAACTAGAAACTTATTGCATCAATGACAATTTTTTTATATAACTGTTTGATGTTCAGATGCTGAAAGTACCATAAAGATTTATCGCAAGATTAGGCATGCCCACGTCATAACCATTGAGAGGGTTCTGTAGTCCTCCTTATATCATCCAATAATGTGCAGTACAAAGTTTTCCCCACTCCCAATAAGATGAGCAGGTACCAAATAGCTTGAACACGACTTTCAAAGACACTTCAGTATTGCTGAATTGCTTCAGTGCTTTTTTTCACTTGTGGTTTGCAATACACCTTTAAAACGTATCTACCATATTTTCATTTGCCAAACATTGGAGCTTTCTGCAGAGTTTTTCTAACCTGATGGTAGCCAGCATGTTTGTGGCACCTGGCAACATCACTGTCAAATCTCTGGGACTTGTCTTTTTTCCCTTCCTTATAGGCTGCAAAGCCAGCAGGGGGAGCCCACACTCTCCTTGCCAGTATGACCAACATTTCTAAGAACAAGGATCAGCATGGCTTAGTGGCGGATTTAAAAACTCAAAAGAACTTTAATACTCAGAGTGTAACAATTGGGTTTTCGGTGGAGTTGTGGGCTTTAGAAACTTCACAGGGTCCTTTCTCAGTACTTCATTCATCAATGAATAATACAGGAGGTTTTATGATTTGTTCTTTTTCCCTTCAGTTCTGCGCTCTTTCATTTCCATGTGGTATGAGACTGGCAAGAATACACTGGGCCTGATCCTGCCTTGATCACACCTGTGCAGCCATCATGAACCCAAAGGAATTACACACCTTTAACTGAGAGCAGAACATAGCCCTTTATATTAAACTTCATCCCACACAGGACTGAATCCATGAATAAGTGAAATATCTAAGATCTTTTCAGGTGACCTGAAGAAGAGCTCTGTTGCAGCTCAAAAGCTTGTCTCTTCCACCAACAGATCTTGGTCCATTAAAATATATCACCTTCCCCCACCTTGTCTCTCTTCTACCTTGGGATCAACACGGCTACAACAACAAAGCAAAGAAATGTCACGGATTGTCGAATGCCATTTCCTAATATCAGAAATTCTCAATTTGGGACCCAAATCTCTTCCAATCTGTATATTTATAAATAGAAATTCACCATATTACTGTAAACTCTTTGGGGCAGGGACTGTCTTTTTCGTAGTGTGCCTCACACAATGAGTTTATAATTTGTGCCTTCAGGTGCTACCATAATAAGAAAAGAAAAGAAGAAGAAGAAGTTGATTTCCTATGCATTGTATCACTCAAATTGCTGTTTGTAGTCTGCATGAGGAAGTGCTGGTACTCCAACTGCACTGCTCTTGACAGTCAATATCAGACCGAAGAGGTAGAGGCCATGTCAGCATTCCTGACCCGTATGATCCAGAAGGATGGATGCAGGCTGATGAGACCCATTATACTGTACAGCTTGCAGTGCATGTGCCTGGTTCCGAAAAAGATGACAGCAAACACCGAGAACGATGAAAGGCCATGGGGTCTACAAAGTATGCTCCAAATGAGGGTACATTTCAGCCCAATTTATAATTTCAGCTCACTTTGCCTCAGGCTCCTGGTCCCTCCAAGAGAAAGATGTCACAACAAAATTAATACAGAGAGCTTTGGTTCTGAAAATTTCCCTTTGTAGTAGACTTAATATTCAAATTAGCCTCAGTGACATGTTACATGACCTCTGAAACAGAATCAACCAGTAATTCCATGCAGGATTAACAGGATTTGTTAAAAGTAAAATCTCATGGTAGTTTTAATTAATATATATATTTACACCTTGGTATGCCAAACACCCCTGCCATATCTTAAGCGATTTTCTCCAGTAGGCTAACCATTGATCTTGCATTCAGATCTCTTCATTATCCTCTTAATCAAAGACTTAACATTCTCAGGTTTAAATTCTGTGCAAATACACATCTGTTAGTGACAGAAAAGTGGACAGGACCTACCTATACCCCTCCTGGGAATTGAACACAGTAGAACAAAACCCTGTAATTCAGGCTCATTATGGGAGGTGGGGTGAGACTTTATTTAAAACATTTTAAGGGCTAACACCAGTCTGAGGAGCAGCTAATGGCTCTCTCTTGTTCCTGAGGGACTAACCCCTTTGGGGTTTAGAGAGAGCACGGCCCCTTTAAATATGTTTCATGAGGGGGAAAGTGCTGATTGTTCCAGAAGGAGGAAGTGCTATTGGTGGGAGAGGGAGGAAAGAGAGCAACAGAGAGGGTGGGTGTGTGTGTGGGTGTGTCAGAGCATGTTGAGCACTGTGCCAGCTGCCCAGAGCTATGAATACCAGGACTTGTGACTTTGCATTGGGAAGGAGGAGGGAGGCTGTAGCTAGTTAAGTGGGGAGATGGTCGCTCTGTGTGGCTTTGCAGAGCGCGGCAGAAGGCGGCACCGGAGGGGTTTGTTGGGGGAATTTTACTGGCGCCAAAGACGACCAGGAGAACCCAAGACTCACTGCCAGATTGGAACTTTGCCCAGGCATGTCTTCTGTGGAACAGGAATCTGTCAGAGCAGCAAAAAACCAAGGGCCAGAAATTCACACTTCTCTAGACAGCATAACGGAAAGGAGGGGCACAGAAATGCCATTCAGACCTCAGCACTCAGACCTGCTGGACTTCACCAACTGCACCTCTTCCTTTGCTCCCCCAGGCCCTGTCCGTGGGTTCACTCTGCATTGATAGAACTGCAGGAGAGAGAGAGGGATGGTCCTTGTTGATTCACAGTGCAATCTACACCAAAACTTCCCAGTACTGCTAGAGAGGCAGCCAGTCGTCCATTGTAAAGGTGATGCATGTGTATGGTAGCCCTGTAACGTCTCTATTTCCCTTTTTCTAATGGGCTGTTCTTGGAAAATGTCACCATGACAGCAGCTAACCAACACTAATATCAAGCAACAGAAAGAAAATACCCCAGTCCCAACAGTAAAGTATTTTTAAGTGATACTATTAAATCCCTCACCACACAAAATACACATTTGTAATGAAGATTCTTTATTGAAAAAAAAATATAAGCCCACCACATAAGTTTCCTATGGCCACTGTCAGAAGACAGGATACTGGGCTAGATGGACCCTTAGTCTGACCCAGTAGGGCCATTCTTATGTTCTTATGCTCTGTTCCAAAGTGAATCACAAACTTGGAAGCTGGCCTCCCGTGACATGCACTACAATGGAGGCTTGGGGACTCTTCTTATCCGGGCAGATTGCTGGGGAAGAATGTGTCCTCGTGGCTGATCCTTCCTTCCAGGATGGAGACCTAAGAAAGAGCAGGGGTCTCATACTAATCTTCACCAATAGAAGTGTAGACCACCAGAGGAGTCTTCCAATGGAGAAAGTCTTCTTCAGACTGTCCATTACCACTCTGATCACTCTGCTTAGATCCTACTGACACATATTCGGGGGGAGGGATAGCTCAGTGGTTTGAGCATTGGCCTGCCAAAGCCAGGGTTGTGAGTTCAATCCTTGAGGGGGCCATTTAGGGATCTGGGGCAAATATTGGGGATTGGTCCTGCTTTGAGCAGGGGGTTGGAGTAGATGACCTCCTGAGGTCCCTTCCAACCCTGATATTCTATGATTCTATGATATCCATCTCTCGGGTAAGTGCAGAGCTAATGGGCTTCAGTGCCATATAGGGGCAGACGGGGCTTCCTTATTGGCCCCACAGGGTAGATGCATCCCATCCCAGGATTCTCATCGACAGTACTGATCACTATAACTTTGCATTATAAGAATAGCTAGTCCTCAGCTTTGCTCTGTTTTTCAAGGCAGCATCATTTTATTTAGATGCAGCTGGCTGTGGTGGCTATCTCTGCTAGAGGATTTGGCATACAGAGAGGACCCAGAAGAACCTGATATTGTGTGTTCAGGAGCCTACATTAAAATGTACAGTGCACTTACTGTGAAGAAATTCTTTCAGCTGCATAAGCAGCTTAAGAAAAAAAATAGAGGTAAGAGATAAAAAGCCATTCATGTGGAAGTAATTAGCTGTGAACACACTGTGGCAATAAGTGGCATTCTTTAAAATAACACGCAGTTAGGATCTGCAGAAAACAGGCCTTGCTAAGAACGGTCATTAGTCCTTGGGCAAACATGACAAACCAAACAGCGAGTGGTAAGCCAAAGGTCTATCTCATTTATATGCCACTGCTCGAGATGCCCGAAAGTGCCACTTATGTAGCAAGGTTACACTATTCTCTGAGGCAGTCAATCTTTTCCAAGTGTGTTCAAGGCACTCTTCACTGGGGATGTCTTTGTGTACAAGCCAAGCATCATTTGTTTCCTTTCAGACATATCTTAATTAGAAATCGATTTTGCTTTTTAAGAGGAACCATTACATTATCATCATCATCAGGTAAACTGAATATATGCAAGAAAAGAAAAGAAAAGAAAACCACAGAGGCGATTCTGGGGTTTGGCTTTCATCTGGGGATGAAGGAAAAGCTTTACATCTTCAAGACTGCAGCGTGGGGTTTTTGGAACAACTGGTACTTTCTGCTCAGGGTAAGCAGAGGTTTCAATGAGCACAAAACTCTGTTAGTGCAAGAGACCAGAAAAGGGAAGAGGTCTCAGAGAGGGGGAAGTGTGGAAGGCTACAGAACACATGAGCTAGGGATAAATGGCTCAGTCCCTGAGTCAATGGGACTGATATCCATTAATAAGCTTCATGGTTAAAAAAGCCAGAGTTCCACACCAAGTCATTGTGACTGATTAAAATGATTACATATTAATGGAATAAACTTTGGTATCATACAACAACCTCAAAAGGCATGTTTAAATGCAGGAGTTCATGGGAGCCTTGAAATGACAGTGCTTTGACAGTCAGCCCATAGTAAATTTCACTACTGTCAACTCCAAGCATTTATAAATCATGAATGAGGTCCCCAAAAATCCTGAAATTGACTTAAAAATCATGAACATTTAAAAATAATACTAATAACTGTTGGTTTCTTTTTATCTGCTGACTGGTGTTTGAGGTTTTTGGGGTCATATTTTCAAGGTTTTCTCTGGAACCATAAGGATTAGAAACTTAAAAATAAAAACAAACCTGAGGTTCTCACATAATCACAGGATTCCAGGAGCTGAGTCTTTACGAAACACACCAAATACCACAAGCCTTACAATACAATCCTGAGAGTTGGCAACACTGACTGGTTTACCTTAAAAGTCCAGAATTCAGAGCTGTTCTCACATTTTTCTCAGGGCTATGAGAACTTTGTGGGGGGAGCAAACATCTGAAGAAAGCCAAGCGGCCTTTCAGATGCCCGATCCTGCAGAATCACACCAGCATGTAGTTTCTTTAGCACACAAAGGATATGGGGTCAGGAAGAGTGTCTGAGGAAGGGGTACCCTATGCAGCCTCAACTATTGGACAGACAGGTCAGCTCTTGGTACTTGTGATGATTTACTGCAACCTTCCCTTTAAAGGAAACCTCAGCACTGACTGTCCTCTATGTCTTGCTGTGAACCAATCCAAGTGCCTGCAAAAGGGGTGCTGTGCTCCTGTCTGGGAGTCACATATTGCAGTGGTGATACAAAAAGGGTGTATGTTAAGCAACATGGTCCTTGAAATCGATTCACAGATTGCAAGGCCAGAAGAGACCACTGTAATCATCTAGGTTGAGCTACTGTGTAACCTAGGCCAGAGAACTTCCCAAAAATAATTCCTAGGGCAGATCTTTTAGAAAAAAAACCCATCCAATCTGGATTTACACATTGCCAAGGATGGAGAATCCATCACGCCCCTTGGTAAATTGGCCCACTGGTTAATTATCCTCACCAGTAAAAACTTACACCTTATTTCTAGTCTGGATTTGTCTAGCTTCAACTTCTAGCTTTGTGAGACAGTTCTCTGCTAGACTGAAGAATCCATTATCAAATATTTGTTCCCCATATAGGTATTTATAGACTATGATCAAGTCACCTCTTAACAGTCTCTTTGTTAAGCTAAATAGATTGAGCTCCTTGAGTCTACCACTATAAGGAAGGTCTTCTAATCTTTAATCATTCTCATGATTCTTGTTTGAACTCTCACCACTTTGTCAACATCCTTTTTGAATTGTGGGCTACAGAACAGCACACAATACTCCAGCAATGGTCGCACCAGTGCCAAATACAGAGGTAAAATAACCTCTCTACTCCTAGTCAAGATTCCTTTGTTTATGCATACCAGGAGTGCATTAGCACTGGGAGCTCATGTTCAGCTGAGTATCCATCATGACCTCCTAAATCTTTTTCATAGTCACTGCTTCCAGGATAGAGTTCCCCATCCTTCAGCTATACATGTGTTTGTTCCTAAATTTTGCTGTATTAGGACACATACTGTTTGCTTGCAGCCAGTTTACCAGGTGATCCAGTTCACTTTCCATCAGTGACCTGTCCTCTTCATTATTTACCACTCCCACAAACTGTGTCATCTGCAAACTTTGCCACTGATTATGTTATGTTTTATTCCAAGTCATTGTTAAAAATGGTAAAGAACATAGCCAAGAACCGATCCCTGCAGGACCCCACTGGAAACAGACCCGCTTGATGACAATTCCCCATTTACAGTTACATTTTCAGACCTATCAATTAGTCAATTTTTATCCATTTAATGTGTGCCATGTTAATTTTACACCTATATATACATACATACAATATATATATACTAGATGACATTAATATATAAGTTATTAATGGTATACAGTACACATATATTAATGTTGTGACAGTCTGACAGACAGAGAGACTACAGATGATACAAATAAATAGCAAGGGGAGCGTAAAACATGTTGGTATATCATACTCTGATTTAACTGACAATTAGATAAGTGACAAGCAAGTTGCCCTCACAGGGAGGAGATGGCATAGCCCAGTCTGAAAGACAAAGGGCCAGGTACTCAGCTGGTGAAAACAGGTGCAACTTCACTAACTTCTGCTGAGCTGGACCCATTTACACTAGCTGAGGATCTGCCCTTATCAGGCCAGCCTGGGACAAGAACTGCTGTATAAATGGTAATGAACTGTATTCAACTGGGAAGAAACCATTGTGTAGGGAATACATAAACTGACACTTTACAGTGGTTTCTTCTACAATATAGAGGCTTGCAACACAGTGACTGACTGACTGTAACCATTCACTTTTGTGTTACCATTAACTCAGAATCTTGAAAGTTGGTCCAGTAGTTGATTATGGGGCACTGGGTGAATGGGGAGCTTATAAAGCGCAAGGGAGGAAATCCAAGGGTTAACCTGTGGCCTTTTCATCAGAAGTCAGCAAAGATCAGCAGTCTTATTTTTTTTAAATAGGATTTGATCAATTTAAATACTTTTCTGAGCTAAAATAATAAAACTGTTTAAATTCGTTCATTATGAATCACTGATTACAGAGGGGAAAAGAAATTAGACAATTCTGTCAGTCACCAAAAGGTAACGAGTTGAAACATTTATTAAAAAAATACATTAAATTTCTTCCAGGATGGGCCCCTACTGAATACGAAGTCTCTGACACAGAGAAATGGGTCATCTGAGGTCAGTAGTTCTAACTTATCAAATTTTAGCCAAGTAAACTGTTGTACATGAATGAGTGCACTGGAAGCATCAGTGCTGATATGTATGTCTAACCGAAGGGTAGGCTGCTGTCAAGCAGTAATTGTATCAGAACATTTTGATGTCGGTACACACCTTTTGATCATCTAGTCCTTGTCTCCCAGTTGCAGACCAGGGGTCTGGAATTCAATTTAAAATACAATCAATACAGTAGGAACATGGGCAGAAAGGAGCAGGCGATAAGGTGGAATGAAATAAGAAAAATATCACTGCCCCTATGAGGATGCAAAATACGAGATTTTGGCTTGAACGATAATGCAAACGGTTCAGATCTGAACATTAAAATGACACAGCAGCACAACAGAGAAAATTCAGTGACACTTGGGGAGCTGAGACTGTGATCCCACCAAAGGGCCCCCTTATTTCATTTCAGTGAGAATATTACCAGAGTAAGAGAGGCAGAATTAGACTCAGAGAGAGAAGCTGGAAGGACTGAGACATAACTGTAAGGACTAGTGGGATGCTTACTCAGACACTTTATTAGACTGGATTTTACACTAATTCCCTTTTATCTGTTTTGATCGTCTCTCAATTTTGTAATAAAAATTGCTTTATTATAAGTGGAGTTGGCAGCTCTGCCCATTATTAAGGTTTCTTGGCACTTCCCATTATAAGACCTTGCTTATATTTGCTTATTACATTGCCGAAATTTGACCATTTAGGCTGAAATTTTCCATGCTGGATGTTTGCCTGAGGCTGACTTTGTCTTGAAAGTTTGTCAAAACGGCTTGGCCATTTCTGGGAATGAGGCGAGGGAAAAACACATTCTTTTGCCGTGTTAAAATAATTCTTACAATTGTTTAATTGAGACGTTCTAGCACCCCCATGCTTTGCAGCAGGAACTTGAAATTTGGCAGGACGAAGGCCATTGTTTCAGCGATGTGACTTTTGCAGTTCCTGTGAAAATCTACACAAATTTGCCAATGTTATACGCCTTTGGAAAAAATCTCAGCTTGCACATGCTCAGTAAATAGCATGGTTGGACCAATTGATGGAGCCGGACGATCATCCAATCAGGGCTCCTGTGGGTGGTGCCTTGGCTGAGACTGTAGTCCTCCTAGCATCTCAGCTCCCCAGGTTTCAGCAGACACTGGGTACAGGCCAGGATGCAACGGCTGCCTGGGAAGTCACAGGCCTGGTATCAAGAAGTGGGACATCACATCAGCATCCTGAATGCATACCCCACTGCGTATCTGCTCAAGCTCAGCCTGTGATGGCTAACAGCTCACTGGGCTGACTTCCTGCAGCATTTTGGCTGTTTCTTGGAGGTCCTTCCTCCAAACACCGACTAGGTCACAATCTGCTTAGCTTATAATTTATATTTAGCTCCGCTGGCCACCAAGATCTCATGCTTCCTTTCCCAGCATTTGACATATTCAACTGCAGCTTCTCTGATTATGTGTGTGTCGGCTCCCCTTGCTGGTTAATTGCTAGTGTGATGCACCCAGCCATCACAAAACCTGGCACATGATGCATCTACTGTTCAATGCCAATCTTCCCATATGAGCATGAAGTGAAACGCCTGCCTTATGTAGCACGGCTTTAGATTAGGCTGTAAATAAAGTCTGGACAATCACGGGTAGCTAACTCTGTTTCAAGTACGGTCCGAGTGAAACACAAAAGATCTGTTCCCACTACACAGTTAATGGGTTTGTTTTTACATTAATGACATGTGCCTAACGCGCCACCTCTGGGCACAAGCACAGCACAAGATTTATAAAAACAGGGATTCCTTCCTTCCATGTCTCCCAGGTTTGGGGGTGGGAGGGTGAGCACCCACCAGTTCACCCTGTGTGCCTGCTTCCCCTTGCCCAAAGTCAAAGCTAGAGAAAAGGGAGGGATCTTGCACTACAGCTTAATGCTCAGCGAACTCAGGCGCTGCCTGATCAGCCTGGAAAGTAAACAGCATAGGGCCACATCCTGCTACCTTTCCTCACGTGGGGTAATACCTCCCTCTCTGCTTAGCCCAACAAACTACCTCACCGAGTGCCATGCTACTCTGCATGGTGCACTGATCTAACTGAGACTGTAACAGCATCACACACAGCACTGAGCAAGGCAGGGGACAGATTTTGGGAGGCCTAACAGGGTAGTACACTTCTTGCACACACAGAGGACTCCCCCCGCATCCCCCGCAAGGTGCTATGCAGCTCTGTTGCGTTAGAGTACAGGAAGTGGTTTTACTGTTAGGTAACTCTTGCCCCCCCTCCCTCCCCCCCCACACATTAGAATTCAGGAGCGAAGGGAGCATCTAAAACCTCAAGTTTATGATAGAAGCCACAAAATGGCTCCATAGGCTGGTTGGGGGGTAGGGGGTGGGAAGAAAGTTTCTTGGCACTTGTCCACTTGCGCTAAGCGTACACTGGTTTTAGGATACAGGGCCTGAGTCTCATCTACATCAAGACCATTTTATACCTCTTTGGCAGCATAAAGGGTCCAGAAAATGGGTGTAAATTAGAGCTGGTTGGAAAACAGGAATTTCCGTCCCATGGGAAATTCTGACATTTCAACATTTGTTTTCATTCAGAATTGGAATGAAAAGTCAAAATTAAGTCTGGAAATTCCTGAAAAAAATGATTTAGAACCATCAACACATTCAATTTCAAGAATGTTGAGGCATTACAATATAAAATATTAAATATAATATCACCTAACACATACATAAAATATTAAATTTTAATATAAAAGTCAAAACAAAATGATAAAGTTGAAACCAAGCATTTCAACATTATCAAAACTAAACAAGAAAGTCAAAACATTCAGTTTATACCCTTCCCATCCAAAAATATGCCTGGAAATGGACACATGCCTGTAAAATACTTTGATTTCAACAAAATAGCAATTTTCGATAGAAATCTATGCCATCACATTTTGTTTTCAGTCAGCTCTTGTATAAATGTAACATGTTCCTGCTTGAAGGTTCATTTAAAGTCCCCGAGCCGTGTAAACGGGCTTGGAAAAAGAGGTCCTACATCCTTAAAGCATGAAGATCATAACAGACTCACTATGTCAAGAGCAGAACGGCTTCTGGGCTCCACTGCAAAATGCAGCAAAACTACCTGACTAGGACTTGCTTTTTCTGATGTTGCTGCTTCACAGCCGTTCTCAAACTTCATTGCACCACAACCCCCTTCTGACAACAAAAATTAGTTCACGGCCCCAGGAGAGGGGACTGAAGCCTGAGCCCGCCCAAGCCCTGCTGCCCTGGGCAGCGGGGCCAAAGCCAAGGCCCAAGCCTCTCCACCATGGGTAGGGGGCCTAAAGCTGACGCCCATGGGCTTCCACCACAGGCAGGAAGCCTGTAACCTGAGCCCCACTGCCCAAAGCTGAAGCCCTCAGGCTTACGGCTTCGGCCCCGGGGGCTGGGGCTTGGGCTTTGGCCCCGGGGGGTGAAGCTCTGGCTTCAGCTTCACTCCCGGGCCCCAGCAAGTCTAATGCCAGGCCTAGCAACCCCATTTGGGGTCCCAACTGACAGTTTGAGAACCGCTGCGCCTAGCAAAAGCTATCCCAATATACTGCTCCTGATTTTCTATACACCTTCTGGGGAAGTCAGGGGATGCTTTCCAGATCTTTATGAGCTAAGAAGCAGCAGCCCAACATCATTCAACAGAGACAATGAACTTTACATCCCTTCCACAGCTCTACTGCACAATAATCCTGCAAAGGGACTCTACAGAACAAAAAAGACATGGAACAAGGGGTGGAAATGCATCTGTCTCCCATAATATGACTGGAAGGATGCTGGGAAACAAAAAAAAAATAGCATCAGACCTATCTCAATCTAAACATAGCAGTGGCAGGAAATAGAAGGAATGAATAATGTTTGTATATGATATAATAGATACATTGTGCATGAATCTTTCATATATGGAAAAAGAAAATACTGCATCTGTAAAGCTGCCAAGTAGATACTTATCTGCCATAACAATAAATTAAACTGGACCACCATGGGAACTGACCAAACTTGCAAAGTCCATTTTTCCAAATGTATATTTACAGATTAATTCCCACAACTTGTTAGTTGATGGCAGTTCCTCCAATTTTACGAATTGCAGAGTAGTGTCTGATTTAACCTGTTAAAAGATGAGTTATCAATGCTGAATAGGTCTGCTATTAAACTTTTCAGAGATGGAATTATACCTTTTTCTAGCATACAATCCTCTTATGAGCTTCAAGGCTGAGAGGTGATTTGATCACAGTCTATTCATAGGCTTGGTTTTAGATAGATAGATAGATAGATAGATAGATAGATAGATAGATAGATAGATAGATAGATAGAAAGAAAATTATGGGGATGGGGTCAGACAGGTATTTAATGAGAGCAGACACGGAGATTCAAAAAGTTAAAACTTAATAACCGGTAAAAGAAAAATTGTCAATATCAACATCTCAAAATACACAAAGTAAATATTCTTACATCAAACTCTAATAAGTTGTCAACCAGCATTTTTCTTACATTTCCTATCTGTAAATTTCAATTATCATTGATGGATTTTTAGTTATTTATTTTTTGACTTGTGTGTATATGGTTACATCAATGCTTACTGACATTTACTGATAAAAAAATCTAATCCTTCCAAGCCTATCTATAAATATCTACTTGGGGAACAGAAATTTAATAACAGAAGGGTCTTCAGTCGAACAAACAAATGTATTAACATGATCAAATGGCTGGAAATTGAAGCTAGTCAAATTCAAACTGGAAATAAAGTACCAATTTTTAACAATAAATCAAGAGGGAATATTTTTTCGCAAAAGATTTAGTTCAGGGAACTCCTGTGGCCTGTGCTATACACATTAGATCAGGGATCAGCAACCTTTGGCAAATGGCCCGTCAGGGAAATCCGCTGGCAGGCCAGGACGGTTTGTTTACCTGCAGCGTCTGCAGGTTTGGCCAATCACAGCTCCCACTGGCCGCAGTTCACCGTTCCAGGCCAATGGGGGCTGCAGGAAGCGGCGTGGGCCAAGGGATGTGCTGGCTCCTGCTTCCCACAGCCCCCATTGGCCAGGAATGGCGAACCGCAGCCAATGGGAGCTGTGATCAGTCAAACCTGCGGACACTGCAGGTAAACAAACCGGCCCAGCCCACCAGTGGATTTTCCTGATGGGCCGCATGCCAAAGGTTGCCGATTCCTGCATTAGATGATCACAATGGTCCCCTCTGACATTATAATCTAAGAATCTTTTTACAATAACATTATTTTTATTTAAACAAGGAAACCAGTCCACAACAATGAATTCTTGAGTCAAATGTTAAAACTGTTCTTGAACTTTTCTCTCAAACTTCATAGGGAATTAAAACAGCCTTCCTGAGCAGAGGTGCTTCCCTGAATCAGGGCTGGTAACTTCAACCGCACCATTCAGATGCTTAAAGAGCATATGTCTCAGGACTTTCATAGACTGGGACCTTAGATCCTGATCCAATATAGACTGACAAGTGTTAGGTAAAAAGAAAAGGAGTACTTGTGGCACCTTAGAGACTAACCAATTTATTTGAGCATAAGCTTTCGTGAGCTACAGCTCACTTCATCGGATGCATACTGTGGAAAGTGTAGAAGATCTTTTTATACACAGAGCATGAAAAAATACCTCCCCCCACCCCACTCTCCTGCTGGTAATAGCTTATCTAAAGTGATCACTCTCCTTACAATGTGTATGATAATCAAGTTGGGCCATTTCCAGCACAAATCCAGGTTTTCTCCCCCCACCCCCCACACACAAACCCACTCTCCTGCTGGTAATAGCTTATCTAAAGTGACCACTCTCCTTACAATGTGTATGATAATCAAGGTGGGCCATTTCCAGCACAAATCCAGGGTTTAACAAGAACGTCTTGGGGGGGGGGGGGGGTTAGGAAAAAACAAGGGGAAATAGGTTACCTTGCATAATGACTTAGCCACTCCCAGTCTCTATTCAAGCCTAAGTTAATTGTATCCAATTTGCAAATTAATTCCAATTCAGCAGTCTCTCGTTGGAGTCTGTTTTCAAAGTTTTTTTGTTGAAGAATAGTCACTTTTAGATCAGAAATCAAGTGACCAGAGAGACTGAAGTGTTCTCCGACTGGTTTATGAATGTTATAATTCTTGACATCTGATTTGTGTCCATTTATTCTTTTACGTAGAGACTGTCCAGTTTGACCAATGTACATGGCAGAGGGGCATTGCTGGCACATGATGGCATATATCACATTGGTGGATGTGCAGGTGAACGAGCCTCTGACAGTGTGGCTGATGTTATTAGGCCCTGTGATGGAGTCCCCTGAATAGATATGTGGGCACAGTTGGCAACGGGCTTTGTTGCAAGGATAGGTTCCTGGGTTAGTGGTTCTGTTGTGTGGTATGTGGTTGCTGGTGAGTATTTGCTTCAGGTTGGGGGGCTGTCTGTAGGCAAGGACTGGCCTGTCTCCCAAGATTTGTGAGAGTGTTGGGTCATCCTTCGGGATAGGTTATAGATCTACCCTTGTCTATAATTCAGGAAACTTGAGCACAGCTGAGGTAAATGCTTAAATACTACAAAGCTCAAGTTAAAGAAAAATCAATTCAAAGTTAAATTGTCCATCTGAAATTTCAACATAAGGGCCACCAGAAATATTCAATAACTGAAATTCAATTAATCTTTAACTATTAAAGATGGAAGGACACGGATCCTTTAGAATACCAGAAGGACAGTTGTGAAATATTTACTAGTTTAAGCACATAGACCACTACTGCTGTGAGTTTCATTTCCATTTCCCTTTGACTTCCACAGGTTTTTTTTATATATATATATATATATATATATATATATATATATACACACACACACACACACACACACACACACACACTTTTTTCAGAGACTAATTGGCAGAAGTGCTTGTCAAGGTTAAATAATTTAATTTGCACTTTGTGAAGATATTTGGGTAAAAGGGAAAATAATTAAAAATTAATTATGCTTTCTCCCCTTATAATGAAGAACTGTTGCATTCCTTGGAGATTGAGCTCAGAATGGAACATTTTTATTTTTATTTTATTTTTATTCATTTTTATTGTTAAGTACGCAATAACAGAATCAATGGTAAAACTCTCCTGTTAGCAGAGTGACATATGCCCAGCACGCAGTAGGTAAAATATATGTTCTCTACTCAGTAAGGGATGAAGTATATTTGGAGATGTAAGGGATAAGCTGGCACATCAATTACCTTGTGTGGACATGTACATGCGCATGAGAGGGGAGGGCTCCTGCCTCATACTGAGAAAGAGGGGCGATCAGCAGGTTACCTCAAGTGCCTATATACAAATGCACGAAGCCTGGGAAACAAGCAGGGAGAACTGGAAGTCCTGGCACAGTCAAGGAATTATGATGTGATTGGAATAACAGAGACTTGGTGGGATAACTCACATGACTGGAGTACTGTCATGGATGGATATAAACTGTTCAGGAAGGACAGGCAGGGCAGAAAAGGTGGGGGAGTTGCATTGCATGTAAGGGAGCAGTATGACTGCTCAGAGCTCAAGTATGAAACTGCAGAAAAACCTGAGAGTCTCTGGATTAAGTTTAGAAGTGTGAGCAACAAGGGTGATGTCATGGTGGGAGTCTACTATAGACCACCGGACCAGGGGGATGAGGTGGACGAGGCTTTCTTCCGTCAACTCGCAGAAGTTACTAGATCGCAGGCCCTGGTTCTCATGGGAGACTTCAATCACCCTGATATCTGCTGGGAGAGCAATACAGCGGTGCACAGACAATCCAGGAAGTTTTTCAAAAATGTAGGGGACAATTTCCTGGTGCAAGTGCTGGAGGAACCAACTAGGGGCAGAGCTCTTCTTGATCTGCTGCTCACAAACTGGGAAGAATTAGTAGGGGAAGCAAAAGTGGATGGGAACCTGGGAGGCAGTGACCATGAGATGGTCGAGTTCAGGATCCTGACACAGGGAGGAAAGGAGAGCAGCAGAATACGGACCCTGGACTTCAGAAAAGCAGACTTTGACTCCCTCAGGGAACTGATGGGCACCATCCCCTGGGAGAATAACATGAGGGGGAAAGGAGTCCAGGAGAGCTGGCTGTATTTTAAAGAATCCTTATTGAGGTTACAGGGACAAACCATCCCGATGTGTAGAACGAATAGTAAATATGGCAGGCGACCAGCTTGGCTTAACAGTGAAATCCTTGCTGCTCTTAAATACAAAAAAGAAGCTTAAAAGAAGTGGAAGATTGGACAAATGACCAGGGAGGAGTATAAAAATATTGCTCGGGCTTGCAGAAGTGAAATCAGGAAGGCCAAATCACACCTGGAGTTGCAGCTAGCAAGAGATGTTAAGAGTAACAAGAAGGGTTTCTTCAGGTACGCTAGCAACAAGAAGGAAGTCAAGGAACATGTGGACCTCTTACTGAATGAGGGAGGCAACCTCGTGACAGAGAATGTGGAAAAAGCTAGTGTACTCAATGCTTTTTTTGCCTCTGTCTTCACGAACAAGGTCAGCTCCCAGACTACTGCACTGGGCAGCACAGCATGGGGAGGAGGTGACCAGCCCTCTGTGGAGAAAGAACTGGTTCAGGACTATTTAGAAAAGCTGGACGAGCGCAAGTCCATGGGGCTGGATGCGCTGCATCCGAGAGTGCTAAAGGAGTTGGTGGATGTGATTGCAGAGCCATTGGCCATTATCTTTGAAAACTCATGGTGATTGGGGGAGGTCCCGAATGACTGGAAAAATGCTAACGTAGTGCCCATCTTTAAAAAAGGGAAGAAGGAGGATCCTGGGAACTACAGGCCAGTCAGCCTCACCTCAGTCCCTGGAAAAATCATGGAGCAGGTCCTCAAGGAATCAATTCTGAAGCACTTACACGAGAGGAAAGGGACCAAGAACAGTCAGCATGGATTCACCAAGGGCAAGTCATGCCTGACTAATCTAATTGCCTTCTATGACGAGATAACTGGCTCTGTGGATGAGGGGAAAGCAGTGGACGTGTTGTTCCTTGACTTTAGCAAAGCTTTTGACCCGGTCTCCCACAGCATTCTTGCCAGCAAGTTAAAGTAGTATGGGCTGGATGAATGGACTATAAGGTGGATAGAAAGTTGGCTAGATTGTTGGGCTCATCAGGTAGTGATCAATGGCTCCATGTCTAGTTGGCAGCCGGTATCACGTGGAGTGCCCCAAGGGTCGGTCCTGGGGCCGGTTTTGTTCAATATCTTCATAAATGATCTGGAGGATGGTGTGGATTGCACCCTCAGCAAGTTTGCAGATGATACTAAACTGGGAGGAGAGGTAGATATGCTGGAGGGTAAAAACCACTGTGGAACTAACATACTATTTGCTGCTGTCCCATCAGTCATGTTCTACTTCTGCTGGTGTGTTCTACTTCTTCCCGCATCCTGCATCTGTCTGGTCTATTTAGACTGTAATCTGCCCAGGGCAGGGATATCTGTGTTTGTACAGTGCCAAGCACAATGGGACTCCATTCTTGGTTGTCCCATAGACACTACCATAATAAACATGTTAAAATGTTTCAGGAGAAAGGAAAGTACCGATATATTGTCTAATTTATTTTGTCACGTTGTGGTGTACTTTCTACATTTCTAAGTATTATTTAATAATGTAATTGTATTACATATATTTATATTAAATCTTATATTGTGACATGCTGTATTCTTATTTTCACCCTTTTTACAAAAGCATGATAAATTCTGTACAAAGTAGGTCTCATTTGAATACTCATAATCTGCTGAACATTATTGTCCTGGTAAAATACGTGTGGTAACATTATATGTAAAGTTATAATAGTCTACTGAATAGCATTACTAAATTTAGAAAAACGGGCACAGAACAGTTCTTCGGGCACGAACGGCTAGCCAAAATCTCTGCCTGGCATCAACAAAGTCAAATGGACTTTCACCTAGTTAAGTGGCCATTCTTTGGCAGAAAGAAGGATGTAAGTGACATTGGCAATGGAACAGCTGGGGGCTCCCATGTAAACAGACTGGGTGTCACCTGAACCCCAGCTGGAGATGACCCTCAAAGAGGGTAGAAAGATATAAAAATAGAGAAAACAAATTACCTCTCTCCTCCACTCCTCTCTGCTCACTGCAGCAATGCTGCATGAACAAACACTGAACTCGGGGAGGGGTCCTGGCCAGGAGGCTTCCAGCCAATAACTGATGACAACAACCCCTCATCAGTATACCCCCCCGTCAGAGGGTTATGGAGCATGGGCAGTGGGAAGACTAGCACATTCTAGACTTGCTCTCAGAAACTTCCATGGAAAGTGCCAGGTTGTATCCTTGTACCCTTTGGAATGGAAGAGTTCTAGAACAGAAGGAGGGGCTAGGGAGAGGGTTAAAATAGCAGAGGGGCAGGCTGACTGCTCGGCTCGGGTTTGCTACAAGACTGGAGCTCGAGGAAAAGGAGGATTGCGATAGGTGCACTTTCTGTCAAACACTAGTAGGATGAAAGCTCCTTGGGAAGAACAAGTTTGAAAGCCTGGGATAGCTGTAACAAAGATACATACTACTAAAGATATATGCAAGACAGAGGGTCTGTCTACACTGCAATGTAAGCCAAGGGTTAGTGGGTCTCGAGTCAGCTGACCCCTGTTAGGGAGTCCTGGGCCTGAGCATTTACATTGTATTTAAAGACTATGTTAATACTTTTCTAACCCATGCTCACAGCTAGGGCTCTGGCATCCACACTGCAGTGCACAGACCTGAGTCAAAGTAACCGTATCCCAGAGTCCCTAGAAATGTGGCTGCTCTAGCCCTAGGACCATGGTGCACTGTGGGAAAACTTTATTGCCTACCCTGCATGCTACCAGGAAGCAGCTTGCTTTGCAAAAGGCATGATCTGTTCGGGCTCCGCTGCAAACCCAGGAGGCTCTCTGACAGTGTGCTTGCAGTGTGGTGATCAGAACAGAATGGGTTAACGCCGACCTGAGCTGCTGCCATTTGCCAATGTGGGGAGGGGGCTTCCGTTTTCAATAGAATGGATTGCAGACTGTTGGGCTACAGAGGACCAAGGAGGTTGTCCTGAGGAATCGTCTGTAGATTTGATTGATCTAGTATTGATTTCTATATTTCTATTCATTCGCTTACAAAAGACTGGAACCCATATGTAAATGTGGGTGTAAACAATGCTCTTTTGTTTCATGTGACCCAGCTGGAGCATTAGGTGTAAGTACTTTGCCTGAAAGGAAACTCTGCTTGACAAATCATTTAGGAGGTCACTTGCCAGTCGATTTGTCCTGCTTGCCATCAGTGATGGAATTGTGCTCAGAGCCTGGTGAGGAGGACAGTTGACACATACATACATTGTGGCAGACAAAGAGAGGGATTATTCACTGCAGGGGTTCTGTTGGAGGACCCCAGGTTGTGGGTGCCAGTGACAGAAAATCTGTCTGTGACAACATACACTGTCTGCGTTTCCCACCCACAGGTCTTGGAGCCAGCTGGGGCAAGACAGGACTAGCCAGAGATATGACTGGACCAGGGCACCTGGTTGATACGCTGGTTCTTTACTTTCTCTTCTACAAAACATCTTTTAAATGAGCCAGTCTGAAATTCCTGCTTCTTGTGTGACTCAGAAATGAAACGCCTCTAACATAGCAGCTCGTGGGCCTTAAGCATTCTTCTGATTTGTCTGGTGCTCATTGTGTTCGTTCTGGGGATGAATACTTTTGAATGAATGAATATTTTTAGCACTACTTATTAAAACTCATCTCTCAAAATCTTGTTCAATATTGTTAATTAACATCTTCATTACCACTGGCATTCTGCAGCACTGGACCACAGATCTGCAAGCTTTTTTTTTTTTTTTTAAAACTAATGAACAAAGTCAAGAAGTATAAACATCTGATGCAGCTGGTTGTTGGTTAAACAGCTCAGCGGATGAGTGAGCACTTCGGGTTGAGTAAGCGATCAGCACTCCTTCCCGGGAATGAAACACAAGGACTGTAAATAATTAGGTTGGGATAATGCTCTCTTTTGGGTAAAGCAGGGCACAGAAGTCAGGCCTCCTGAATACTATTCCTGACTCTGCCAGTGACCTTTAGTCTGAGCTTAGGCAAGTCAATCTCTTTACACCTCAGTTACCCCATCTGTAAAATGGGAATAATGCTACTTTACTTACTTTGCAGGGCTGCTGCAGAACTTCATTCACATTTGCAAAAGACACTCAAATCCCCAGAAGAAAGGTATCCCTCCAAGGCACCAGCTCCCAACAGATGCAGGGCTGCTTTGGAGATAAAACACTCACAAAGCCATGTGTTGGGTTGTCCTCAGTGCCACTGTCCTTGGTACTCAAGAAAAAGAGGAGACAGAGATGAACACTGTCTTCATGCCTGAACCTACAGAGGCTTTGGCCAAGCAATTCTGTAAGGGCCATGGGACTGGGCATCTGTCAGCAATAGTAAGTCTCTTGATCCTGCTGCTTCACAAACTGTGGCATCCTTGGTTTTGGTTTCCTCAGATCTGGAAATTGATGCTGAGTCTCCTACTGCTCATCCAGCTCTGGTGGGGCCCTGGGATCTGAAGGATGTTTTGTTTCTGACAGTGAGCTCAAGAATACAATGATCTATTTTCCTTTCTCACTAGAACAGAGAGTTCTAAACTGGGAGGAGTGGTAGATATGCTGGAGGGTAGGGATAGGATACAGAGGGACCTAGACAAATTGGAGGATTGGGCCAAAAGAAATCTGATGAGGTTCAACAAGGACAGGTGCAGAGTCCTGCACTTAGGACGGAAGAATCCAATGCACCGCTACAGACTAGGGACTGAATGGCTAGGCAGCAGTTCTGCAGAGAAGGACCTAGGGGTGACAGTGGACGAGAAGCTGGATATGAGTCAACAGTGTGCCCTTGTTGCCAAGAAGGCCAATGGCATTTTGGGCTGTGTAAGTAGGGGCATTGCCAGCAGATCGAGGGACGTGATCGTTCCCCTCTATTCGACATTGGTGAGGCCTCATCTGGAGTACTGTGTCCAGTTTTGGAACCCACACTACAAGAAGGAGATGGAAAAATTGGAGAGAGTCCAGCGAAGGGCAACAAAAATGATTAGGGGACTGGAACACATGACTTATGAGGAGAGGCTGAGGGAACTGGGATTGTTTAGTCTGCGGAAGAGAAGAATGAGGGGGGATTTGATAGCTGCTTTTAACTAACTGAAAGGTGGATCCAAAGAGGATGGATCTAGACTGTTCTCAGTGGGAGCTGATGACAGAAAAAGGAGTAATGGTCTCAAGTTGCAGTGGGGGAGGTTTAGGTTGGATATTAGGTAAAACTTTTTCACTAGGAGGGTGGTGAAACACTGGAATGCGTTACCTAGGGAGGTGGTGGAATCTCCTTCCTTTGAGGTTTTTAAGGTCAGGCTTGACAAAGCCCTGGCTGGGATGATTTAGTTGGGATTGGTCCTGCTCTGGGCAGGAGGTTGGACTAGATGGACTCCAGAGGTCCCTTCCAACTTTGTTATTCTATGATTTTATGATTCTCAGTTTCTGATTTCACAGGACAAGGGGTCCCAGGTCTCCACTTGCTATCTTCTGAGGACACCTGACTTGAATCCAGGCTCCAGGATTGATCTGAATAGCATCTGGAATAGGCTTAGGGCTTCATGCTCTGTTGCCAAGAGGTCACCATCTACAGCAAGTGATCCAACACTCATCCTACTTATCCTAACCATGCGAGAGAGTCAGTTCCATACTCCTCATCCTAGGGATGCACCTCTTCCATTGCTCAGTCTAAATAATGACCTCCCAAGTGACAGACAAAGAGGAAGATGCAAGGAGGTATAGAAAAGCTCTGATCACATAAAAACTGCCCCTTCAACTTCTGCCTCTCCAAGTGTCCACGACTGTTGATTCCTCCTCCTCTACTGACAACTTTAAAGCCTTCCGAGAGAGGTGGGACCACCTAGCAAAGGATCTTGAAATGCCAGACAAAGACTCCATAAGCTGTTTGAAAGGGAAAGACTGCCCTTCCTGTCCACATGGCAACCTAAAATGCACCTTCCTAATCTATTTGGCATGGCAGCTATGTGAAAACAAAGAACTTGGGATGTGAAATAACACTGATAAAACATTGTTATAATGTGTTCATGCATATTGGAGGGTTGGTCTGTTGGCTGTGCATGTATGCAAAGTAATAAAGTGAAATACTCTTACAGGACCAAAGCCTGAAGTCCTTGCACCGTTTCCATTCAGCACTTACTCAGGCAAACTTTCTGAAGCCAGTGGAAGTTTTGCCTGATCACTTCAGGACTGAGTCCATGGTGAATTTCTGTTTGCTACAAAGCACATTTAATTTCATCGAAGGACAATCTAAGACATCAGAAAAGTAAAACATGATGCTACATGCTGGAATGGATAGCAAATATCCATACAAATTCAAATCACTTGCAATATCTGTCCTGCTTTTTTATGTTGAAATGACTTATATATTTGTGATTAAGGGGCAACACAGATGACAAAGGCTTAGTTAAAAGGGTTGTGTCCATTAAAACAACCCAGTGATTGCTCACAATAACAGGATTTCTTCAGTATAACAGGATTTTTGCTGGATTAAAATACACTGAATGGAAATGAGACTTAAGGACAATTTCACCAACATGGGATTCAATTTAAACAGACTTGCACTGTACAAGCAAACTGGGTATTTCATTTTAGGGAGTCACTTTTTTTCTGTATCCTCACAAAGCTATCAGCTGTTTGTGACTCAAAAGGGAAGAAGCACCAGACCTGAAAACCACAGAAGCTAGGCAGAGGCCTTGACACAAGATGGGCAAGTCACCTGCCTTCATGCCCATTGGTGTTGGCATAGTAGGGTGCCATTCATGCGTACCTTGAATAGGTGGAATAAATTAACACAGTCGGTGGAGCAAGTGGGCTTTAGGCAGCTATACAGGACTGAACAAGAGCTTTTCATCTGCTTATGTTTCAGGAAGACACTGAAAACAGACCAAGGAATGATGTGATCATTTGCTCCTGACTGAGCAGCTGTAATAGATTTAGCAAAAAAACAACAACCACCAAACAATGAACCTGTGAAGCAACAATCAGTGTCTCCCCTAATCAGGCCTGGGATGCGAGAATCTGTTCTTCACTTAAAATAATAGATTTCATAAGGTACAATGAGAGAAATTAAAAAGGACAAAGATTGTAGATATGCTAGGAGAAGAGCAAAGCCTCTATGAGCTTTTCACTCCCTGGGAAGTTATAAAAGTCTATTCCCAGTGTCTTTCCCAAACACCAGTTGATGATGAGCTGTTCTGAAGCACTGTATAGCTAACTACAATTCAATTGCCCATCTAATAGTGTAAGTCCACTACAGCTATTCAAGGCTCTCTAGTTTGCCAGGGCCGATCAGATAGAATGCAGGTGACATGCCCACTCTGTGTCTGACCACTGTACCTTTGAGTCAAGCAACTAGCCCGTATTTTTGTGAGAACACAGGGCTGTGCGATTTCATAAGGGAAAAGCTGGAAGAGGTAAGTGGTGCCAAGGAGAAAAAAGCAGGAGTGTGGCTTGTGGGGGAAAGATAATACAATGTGTCTAGCTGGCTGGAGTGTGCCTAAACTCAGGATGAACAGTGACTAATGGCTATAGAAAAAAGGGACATATCTGGCTTGTCCTCTTACACTTTCTCTTTCCCCACTGAATAATATGAATAACTGCCAAATATTCGCTTGTTACAAGAGTGAGAGTTAGTTACACGTAAGTGACCTCACTGACTCTTTACCTAACTTTGACTGTTCATCTGAGGGATATTCTTGGAGCAACTGGATCAGAACCCCCAAGGTGAAAGTGATGGACTCTTAAAAGTAAGAGTGACAGTGCTACTACCATCAGGTACCAGAACCCAAAGCTGGCAGAGCACAAGTCCCCAGGAACCAAGTGAGGGCAGAGAGGCAGGTGCTGGGAAGGTTCTGGCACTTTGTTTACGACTCAAAGCCTGGAAAAGGATTTCAGGGATTGAAATGTGTCCTCGAGACACACACAGCCTTGTAGCCTGAATGAAAAAAATAACTGAACCTCATTCCCGCCCTTCCTCCCTTTAGCCACACCCTGGAAGATGAATATTTATTTAATTTACTGAGGCGGGGAGGAGGTATTGTTTCATGGTGTCTGTGTATATAATGTCTTCTGCAATTTCCACAGTATGCATCCGATGAAGTGAGCTGTAGCTCACGAAAGCTCATGCTCAAATAAATTGGTTAGTCTCTAAGGTGCCACAAGTACTCCTTTTCTTTTTACTCTCCCATCAATAAGTCAGTTCCACCCTACCACCCCTCGCTCTTAACAAGACTCCTGCCACTGCTGCTCCCTCCTTGGCATGTCTAAGGCTCTGAACCTACCAGCTCTACCTCCTGAACCCGCTCCTTGGTTGCAAATTTAACCTCCCACTGAAGTCAATGAAAAAAAGACTCTCTCTGATTTCTGGATCAGGCCTTTAGGTAGCCTGTAAATGCCAGCACATCTTCACTTCTACTCTGTGTTGCACACTCAATTAGATTATGTTGAGTGAGAAAAGTTTAATGTGTTCTCTTCATATAAATGACTAATTGCCTCTAGACAGACAAGGTGGGTAAAGCAATCTCCTTTCTTGGACCATTAGTTGGACCTGCTAGTGAAAGAAACCAGTTTTTGAGCTACACACAGCTCTTTTTCCGCCCTGGGAAAAATGCTCATTATGGCACAGAGAGTAGGAAGGACAGTGTACTAAACAGCACACACGGCTCAGTCCTAGATTCTCAGGCCAGAAGGGACCATTAGAACATGTAATCTGGCCTCCTGCATAACACAGGCCATACATTTCATACAGTTCCTTCCTTCCTTCATTCAGCCCGCTAACTTGTGTTTTACTGAGGCGCGATGTCCAGAAAGACATCCAGTCTTAATCTGAAGACACCAAGAGATGGAGAATCCATCACTCCCCTGGGTAGTTTGTTCCAGTGGTTAGTCGCCCTCCCTGTTAAAAATATATGCCATATTTCTAATCTGAATTTGCTTGGCTCTAACTTCCAGATGTTGGTTCCTGTTCTGCCTTCCTCTGCTAGATTAAAGAGCCCTTTAATACCTGGTATTTTCTCCCTGTGTATCTAAGGCTGTTGAAACACAGTATGTACAGAAAAAGGCATACCATCATGCAAAGAAAGACAGTATTATAATGGGGCAAAGCTAAGGATGAGTGTATAACCTTAAATTTGGCATTCCCTGGCTTCAAGGTGCTCAACACTGCATCCTTAGCATCTCCTTAATGTAGGGACTTGGGGGGGAGGGTTTAAATCTAATTAAATATGGCTTTTGAAAGACTGAGCTTTCCTTCACTAAAAAGAGACAATGTGACTGTTAGTATTAGTTCAAGGCATCATAGTTGTAATAGATTTTGAAAACATTCAGGGAAAGAAGGTGGGGAGGGAGCACAAACATGATGTTTGATATGGCTTCTTTGAGCCACACTCTGGTTTGAAGGTTACCTTCTGCAGGAGCCTTTGGTTAGTCTACATTTTTTGTTGTGTTTTGAAAAAAATATCAGAAGCTCGCTACTTTGAAAGGGAAATTTCAGAGTACAAAGAAAGGGCATATAATTAACTAGTAATTAAAGAGATATTTCTATACTGATAGAAAAAAAAACACCCTCCATTTTTAGGACATTTACTGTATGCTGAATATTAATGAACAGATTACCTAACCTATGTTTCTTTCTTACTTACTTAGATTAAACTTTCACTCTGCAAAGTGTACATATTGTTGTTCCCTGACTGGCACTTCTATTTGCATGAACTGGGGTGACATTTAACCCTTCAGATTTTAGTTCCAATTTTATTGTTGATGAGAACATCGTTCCAATGCAAAAGACGTAAATCCATTCAAACAGACTCTGTGTTAGATGACAAAAGGTTTGAGTCATCACAGATGTCGGTTTTTTTATTTAGACTCTTGTGATTAAGTTAGGTACAGCAAGGTGAACTGAGGAGATAAAAACACAGTGGATATAAAAAGTTTGGAAGTGACCACTGCAGGACGTCAAGGAACTCATTGTATGAGGGTTCCAAAGCCGTAGCAAACAGATATATTTTCTGGTGGAAAGGTGCACTAAAAATGCACGTACATAGCTTTGTTCTGCAATGAAAGAGTGCACATTTTCCCTTTAACTTAACACATTTTGTGTCACTTCTGATACACTTTATTTCCCACCTCTTCCATTAGTGCTATTATTTAACATTGGAAGTGGTGACATTAGAGCCCTCAACGAGAAAGGGGCTCCATTGTGCTAGGCACTGTACGAACATAGACAATCATATTGTCTTTTACACTGAGGCCCTTTTCCACTTCTCTGGCACTGTGAAGGTGCCAGAACCTGGATGTAAATTTAGGCCCACTTTCAGTCCCCTTTAAAATGCCAGAGAAGCAAAAAGGTCTAAAGTTTTTTTCTCCTTTTAGTTCAAAACAATCTTGGTACTACCACTTTAAAATACTTCCCATATAAGTATGGTTGGCACTTTTACAGGTGTCTAAGGCAGTTAGGGGCCTAAACCCCATTGATTTAAATGGGGATTTGGTCCCCTAACTCATTTAGGCTCTTGTGAAAACTGCAGCTCCTTGACAGCTGGTGTGTCAGCTACATTTGGAGAAAAATAGTTCTAGATTAGCAAGGCTATTTGCAAATTTTGTAGTGGGCAGTTTGGGGACACAAATCTGCTCCCATTGATGGTAATAGGAGTTCTCTACCATGACTTCAGAAGAAGCAGGGTTGCCCATCACCACCCTGATTCACCAAGGCACTTAACCAAGTGCTTAACTGCATTGCTGAATCCTGGACTATCTGTGCATAAGTAAACTGCCATCTCTTGGTTGCTTGAAGCTTGGGGGGAAAAACACAAAAGTTTATTTCTACAACAAACAGACATCAACCTTTAGGCCCAGGGGTAGAGACCTGTGGGTTTTTTTTAACCTAGAGGCCTTAAATTTCATAGTTCTGGGCCTTCACGTGTGTGATACTGTTTTATTCTATATAGTTCATCTCCTCTCTGTAGCTAAAGTTGTGGCTACAGTCCAATTATAAAGAAGATTTTAAGCCCCTTTAGCAACAATAAACGAGTAAATAAATACATGTATTTATATTTTTTAGGGTTAAGTGTCATTGAAAACCAGAATATCTTCTGAAAATTCAGACTCAAGCGGGTAAGTACTTCTGGAGATGGAAATATTGGCTCCTTTATGATATTTTTTGCAAAATGTCTAATATTTCTAGATCTGGCCAACAAAAATCACACTGTGTCACAAAACTTGAAATATAGGTAGCTTTTGGCACTGTCTCATACCAGAGCCAGTTTTCAAGGGCAGCAAGAGTAAAATATTTAAAAAATTTACTCGATTCAACAATTAATCAGGATTCTTTGTCCTCGAAGCCAATGGAGGAAAATATACAGGGAAAAAATATTTTTGCTGTTTGTCTATTTCTCTGCCTACATTCATATAGGACACCTATCACCATTGTTATTTCAAAAATAAAGTGCACATTAAAAGATATAGTTCTCTCTTTCTTTCTCTTCACTTTAGGCACCAGAGTTGGCCTCTGTTTATGTTCTTTTTAATTTTTTGGGGTATGTGATTAAATGTAGTGTTACAGTGGGATGCGTAGGTCAAACATGGGTTTTCCTCTGAACCAGCCAGAGCATGAATTGAAACTCAGGGATGATGGGTGAAATCAGAGGTCCCACTGACCTCAATGGAACTAGGATTTCACCAGTTGTGTTATTACTTTATTTCCTGAATTTTCCCCAAAATGCCTCCTCAGCCCAAGAGGGGATGGGCCAAGGAAGGTCCATCTTCTAGATCAGCAAGTGAGAAACAGAGTTAAGTGACTTCCCAAAGGTCACACAGGCAGGCTGTAACAGAACTGGGAACAGAACCCTGATCTCCAAGGTGATGGTGGATTTATCCACTATATCACAGTGCCTCTGCCAAAAAGTGTGTTAAATCTCTATCCTTAGGAAGGCAAGTTGTAAAAATGGGATAATATCAGGGTGGATACAAATAATTTTTTTTTAAATTAGGGATATTTTTATTTAAACAAAATATATTTTTCTCCTTAAAACTAAACCCATTCAAAATTAAATTTGGAATGCTGACAATCTATGTTACGGCCTAAACTTACTATGATTTATCAAAGCAATTTAAATTAAACAATAATAAAAAACAAGCAGCAGATGTTTGCTGTCTAAGTTTTAAAGAAAGTCAGACCACTGAACTGGTGGAAGTCACTGTCTAAGCACCTGGAACCAGAGTCTGCTGGAGTGCTAAATTGCCTGAAGACAGCAGTAGGCTCTTCTTCAGGAGCAGAGAGAATATTTTCTTCATTTCAATTTATTCACCTAATTGAGTTCAATGACTAGTTCATTCGAAGCTGAGAAACTGAGGCAAAAAGCAGTAAAGCTTGTTTGCTTCTTCCAATCTATGAAAAAAATTAAATGCGGGCAGATGAGATCTAATACTTCTAAAACCTTGAAGGATATGGTGACCAGAAACAATCAGTTCAATTCACAAACTACAGCTAATACTTCCTTTCTTTAATAAATCAATTAGTTTTAAATGCAAAACATGTTTTGATGCATTTACTTTATATAAATATATCTATAATCCCAGCACATTTAAGCTAGTTTTGTTTAAGTAATAATAAAATAAAGAATACTTTTAAAAAAGCTGATTTTGTGCATTTTAATTTATTTCCAATTTTAATCCAAATGCAGCTTCACACAAATCATATTTAAACAATTAATTGTTGTCTAGTAAATAAGAAATGCATCATTCACCATTTTCCAACAATCAGAAATGTAAAAACAAAGATACAGAAAAAAGTATGTTAAACTATTATAACTGCTTACAGAAATGTGTGTAGATACAGTATATTCTACTGGTTAGCAAAACAGAAGCCCCAGATTTAAAGTAAAGACTGTATTTAGTTGCAAGTCAATATTTGAATGGTTACTAGCCAGTGAGAATCAACTCCTCTTTAGGGAAAAAAAACTAAAACATATACATAAAAAATAAGATTAAAAGTGATTATTTAAATCAAGGTTTCCTGCTTGCTGATTGAAATCATGATTAAAATCTGTGATTTAAATCAAGCCATCCTGGATAACACCACTTAGGGCTTGTCTACACTACCGCGCGGGGTCGATCTAAGATACGCAACTTCAGCTATGTGAATAGCATAACTGAAATCAATGTACTTAGATCTACTTACTGGGGTGTCTTCACTGCGCTAAGTCGACAGCTGACGCTTTCCTGTCAACTCTGCTTGCGCTTCTTGTTCTGGTGGAGTACCAGAGTAGACGGGAGAGTGCTCAGTGGTTGATTTATCGTGTCTAGTATAGATAAATCGACCCTCTCTGGATCAATCACTGCCAGCCAATCTGGTGGGTAGTGTAGACAAGCCCTTAGTGACCATAGTGCTTTGAGGACTAAGGATGAGAAAGCACTATCAAGGTGAAATACAATCTCTGGAGGAAGCTAACTAGACAGAAAGAGGCTGAGTGACGTAGCTGGGAGGTGCTGCACAATCAAAAGACTTAGGCCTCTCCTTTGACTTCGGAGCCAGAGTGCGTACAAATCAATGATTTTTTAAAAAAAATCGGATTTTTTTTTAATTTAAATCAGATTGTTTTGATAAAATGCGTTTTAAGTAAAAACCCTATCTAAAGATAGTTTTAATTAAGATACATTATAACTGAAAGATATCTCATCATGGAATAGGGATTATACATTCTAATTCTATAGTATGAGACAATATATTAATGTAATGTTTAAGAAAAGTTTTGTAAATGAGTTCCAATAGTTCATGGATTAGGGACCCAATTTTATGGGGTTCCAGGGGCTTCTCTTTAGGTTATTTAGGTTAATCTTTCTATCTACCCTATGGGACTCAGTGCTCAGTATAGAAGATACCATCAGAGAGGCTTAGTTTTGCAGTTCTCAAATTGTGGTTTTGTGTCTCCAGAAATAACATGCTTTTTAACAGCAAAATTGTGTTTAAATCAATCAATCATTAATACATAGAGGTGAGAAATAACAGACCTCAACCCTATTGTCCCTCTGCAAATTTGTGTACACAGAGTCAATCCCTAACCTTTCTCTAAAAGTGCAAAATTTCAAAAAGTTCAATGAACAGAAGATTGTTGGGGGCAGAATAAATCTAGACAAGGAGAAGAAGTCTGGAGATAAATGTGAGAAGGCAGAGACAGGCAGTAAAAGCAAAAGTGAAACTGTTTGAGCAGCATATTCCAGAAGTCTTGAGGTCTTTCAGAATGTAGCCTTCATTGATTTGAGATCTACCATACCATTCTCTTACGAGAAGGGAAAACCTATAATGGCAGCAGGCCACAAAAGAGACCAAGTTTGGGAATATTTTAATGAAGTTCCTCTACCTGTGGGTAAGACAGGCATGCGTGCAAAATGCAAACAGTGCCCGAATGAAACATCATGAGAAGTGTTCCTTCTCAGGAGGAAGCTGCGTTGAAGATGATGAAAGGAACAGGTCTGAAGATGCAGGATCTTCAGGTTGGTAAACATTTTTATTTCATACTTTTTTCTTAAGGACTGCCTGTCTTCCTTCTGGACTATTCTTTAATTCTCATGTTTGAGCAAAAAATACAGTTGTTACGCTCTGGTACTATCATTTTAGATGCAGTTGTGATAAAAAATAAATAGCTGAAATAGGCAGATCTTCCTTTTACAATTTCACCTTGAAAGTAGTACTGAGTGTCAGTGAATGCAATGAGTAATACTAAATGAGCAGTATGGTAATAATACTTAAATAACTGCACTGACTTATTTTGTTTAGGAAAATCCACCCTCAACATACAGGATTCTGAAGACTATACACCTTCAAGATCACCATCATTTTCTATAGTTTCAGAGTTATCTGCCAATGACAGTGTTTCAGTCACATCGTGTATGTCACATAGCCACAGTATATCACCTGTAGCAAAAAGAAAAAAAAATCTCCATCATCCAGAAACAACCATAGATAAGTTTGTGATTAAAACCAGCAGATTACAAAAAGAGGTAATTGATGAAAAAATTGCCCAGTTTGTTTATGCAACAAACTCTCCCTTCTGTAGGATTGAGAACCCATAGTCATTAAGACCAGGATACAGTCCACCCAACGGAACAGAGGTCGCAGGCAAATTGCTGGATAAAGTGTATGAAAGAGAAATTGAGCAGTGTGCAAAAGGTCTAGAGGGTGGAATTGTTAACCTGAGTCTTGATGGCTGAAGCAATGTCCACAATGATCCTGTTGTATGTGCTTGTATGACAACAGAAGAAGGGAATGTCTTCCTTACAGTAACAGCTGATACATCAGGAAATGCGCACAAAGCAGAATACTTACAAGAAGTAGCAGTAAAAGCTATAACAAACTGTGAAACAAATTGCAAGTGTCTGGTATGCAGCTTGGTCACAGACAATGCTGCAAATGTATCCAAGATGAGAAGAAATTATTTAGAAGAGAGTCCCAAGCTAAGAACATACGGTTGCAGTGCTCGTTTGATGCACCTCCTAGCCAAAGACTTCAGTGTTCCAGAAATAAAGGCTAAAGTTGTTGAAATTGCAAAATACTTCCACAACAACCACTTTGCAGCAGCTGCTCTGAAAAAAGTGGGAGGAACCAAGCGAACTCCCCCACAAGACGTGCGATGGAACTTGGTAGTGAACTGTTCTGAGCACTGTATCAAGAACTGGCCTAATCGGATGACAGTTTGTGAACAAAATCGTAAAACAATAGATGGCCCTGTCACAGCCAATTTCTCAGCATTGGGCTTAAGAGAAAGGTTGAACACGTGCTGAGTGCCCTGAAGCCTATTTCCGTAGCCTTGAACAGAAGGCAGGGAAATCGCTGTTTTATTGCTGACACTGTTGAAATTTGGAAGGAACTGAGTGAGATCTTAAAAAGAGAAATAAGCAATGACAGCGTTAAATTACAAGCATTAAAAAAACGAATGGGACAAGCACTATCTCCAGCTCATTTTCTTGCAAATGTTCTCAATACTCGGTACCAGGGTCAAACCTTAACTGCTGAAGAAGAGGAGCTGGCTAGGACATGGACATCCAGCAATCATCCCTCCATAATGCCAACTTCAGAGCTCAGGGTGAACCCTTCAAGAAATATGTTGGCTGATGATGTTTTAAAGAAAGTCACACCAGTGAACTGGTGGAAGTCACTGAAGCACTTGGATTCAGAGACTGTTGAAGTAATAATCTCACTTTTAACAGCAGTAGCTTCTTCTGCCAGTGTAGAAAGAATATTTTCCTTCTTTGGACTAATTAATTACAAATTGAGAAATCGTTTGAGATCTGAACAAGCAGGAAAGCTTGTTTGTCTTTTCCAGATTATGAGCAAACAGGAAAATGAAGGTGAAGACGACTGAGTTAGCTGCAGAAGCCAATATTGTAAGTTTCTCATGTTGACCTGCCTGACATAGTCAATTTAATTTTGGGTTTTTTTTAAAAAATATTTCATTTAACTATTTTGGTTAAAAACAATTTTAACAAAAACAAACCTGATTAAAAAAAAACTTGAATGTTTAACTCAATTCAGGTTTCAGAGTAACAGCCGTGTTAGTCTGTATTCGCAAAAAGAAAAGGAGTACTTGTGGCACCTTAGAGACGAACCAATTTATTTGAGCATAAGCTTTCGTGAGCTACAGCTCACTTCATTGGATGCATAAAAGTGGAAAATGCAGTGAGGATGTTTTTATACACACAGGCCATGAAAAAATGGGTGTTTATCACTTCAAAAGGTTTTCTCTCCCCCCACCCCACTCCACCGCTGGCAATAGCCCATCCAACGTGATCACTCTCCTCACAATGTGCACGACAATCAAGGTGGGCCATCCCCAGCACAAATCCAGGCCCTCTCTTCCCCGACCCCACTCCCCCACTGGCAACAGCCCATCCAAAGTGATCACTCTCCTCACAACGTGCATGACAATCAAGGTGGGCCATTTCCAGCACAAATCCAGGGTTCAACAAGAACGTCTGAGGAAGGGGGGGGGAAGGAAGGGGACGGCAGGAAAAAACAAGGGGAAATAGGTTACCTTGCATAATGACTTAGCCACTCCCAGTCTCTATTCAAGCCTGTGCTGGAAATACCCCCCCCCCCCACGACCACCACACACACTGCAAGGAGAGCGACCACCCCAGATAAGCCACTACCAGCAGGAAAGTGGGGTGAGGGGAGAGAAAACCCGGACCTGCGCTGGAAATGGCCCACCCCGACCACCACACACATTGTAAGGAGAGCGATCAATCCAGATAAGCCACCACCAGCAGGAGAGTGGGGTGGGGGTGGGCCATTTCCAGCGCAGGTCCGGGTTTTCTCTCCCCCCACCCCACTCTCCTGCTGGCAGTGGCTTATCTGGGGTGGTCGCTCTCCTTGCAGTGTGTGTGGTGGTCGGGGGGGGGGGGGGGGGCATTTCCAGCACAGGCTTGAATAGAGACTGGGAGTGGCTAAGTCATTATGCAAGGTAACCTATTTCCCCTTGTTTTTTCCTCCCCCCTCCCCCCCCCCAGACGTTCTTGTAAAACCCTGGATTTGTGCTGGAAATGGCCCACCTTGATTGTCATGCACGTTGTGAGGAGAGTGATCACTTTGGATGGGCTGTTGCCAGTGGGGGAGTGGGGTGGGGAGAGAGAGGGCCTGGATTTGTGCTGGGGATGGCCCACCTTGATTGTCATGCACATTGTGAGGAAAGTGATCACGTTGGATGGGCTAGTGCCAGCGGGGGAGTGGGGTGGGGGGAGAGAAAACCTTTTGAAGTGATAAACACCCATTTTTTCATGGTCTGTGTGTATAAAAACATCCTCACTGCATTTTCCACTTTTATGCATCCGATGAAGTGAGCTGTAGCTCATGAAAGCTTATGCTCAAATAAATTGGTTAGTCTCTAAGGTGCCACAAGTACTCCTTTTCTTTTAACTCAATTCAAAAATTCATACGCTTATTTTGTTACAATAGTCTATGTTTGCTGTTGAAGAAAAAATCCAGAATACGTAACGTTGTTTTAGTTAAATAAAACAATTTGAGTGTCTCTCTGGTGACGTTCTCCTCCTAATACAGCATGGCAAGAAAATCCTCCAAATATTAATGATTAACCTGCTGAATTGGAGATAGTTCACCTCCCAATGACTTCATAAATATCTGCTTCAATTACCTTTGGTAAATGAAATAACCAAACAATCATTCATTTTATGATATAGCTGTAAAACTAATCTGAAAAGTTTTCAAAATAAATCACTTTAAAAATGTATAGTGTGTACCTTCTAAAAATGAAATACATCTATCTCGGAGTTGTGAAAAATATGTATTAAGGTTACAACAACCGACAAGAATGCACTTTTATGTAGAAATCCATGATTAAATTGAGTCTTTCTGACTAGTGATTTAAACCATGATTTAAATCAAATCCACCCTGTTGGGAGCAGATATGAAAAAGTTATTCTGGGGGGAAATAAATGATCATCAAACCTCAGCCCTCATTAAAAGACACTATACTGCTGAGCTGTAGCATGTAGATATACACAAATGATCGTAAGTAACCAGTGAAAGGAAAACACATTTAACAATTTCCTGTTTTTAGATGGTGAATTTACATTTCTTTACAATGGTGTTATTTAAACCCCAGAGAGATACAGCTGGGTCTTCGAAGCAGCAAAATATGTGTCCGGCTCTCCCACTGGCAGGGCTGCTGTGACATTTTCTTCAGGACGATGTGAATACAAGCATAGTGAGAAGAGTAGTGATTGAGGGAACACTATGAACCCTCTATTGTTGGATCACCCCTGCATTTATAAATAAGAAGCAGTGGTAGGCCTTAGTTTGATATACAGCAGAGAGGCTAACAGAGGGAGTTTGCCTGGGAAGAGCCCACTGAGGCTTACATCTTGCCGGCTTCTCTGAGTAGTTACTACAACTCCTGACGAAGCTCATAGAAGGAAAGTAATACGGATTGGGAGTGTTCAGCTGTTGTGACCTGCACTGGATGTGCCATGTTTGTCTTTCTTCCACAGGACAGAAGCGACTTTGTCTGGGGCACGGGTCACTTGCTGGAGGATTCTCTGCTCCTTGAAGTCTTTAAACCACGATTTGAGGACTTCAATAGCTCAGACATAGGTGAGAGGTTTTCGCAGGAGTGGGTGGGTGACGTTCTGTGGCCTGCATTGTGCAGGAGGTCAGACTAGATGCTCATAATGGATCCTTCTGACCTTAGTATCTATGAATCTATGAAAGTGCAAGCTGGTCTCCAAATTGGAAGAGAAGGTTCAAGGTCTGGAGCTACAGGTATCAGCCCTGTGTTGCATAAGAGAAACTGAAGATTTCCTGGACAGATGTCAGGATATGCTTCTACTGACACAACGTTCTGAAGATTCAGAGCAGGCCGCACTGCGGGGACAGGAGGACGGTGAAGAAATTTGGCAGCATGTGACCTCCAGAAGAAGAAAGGGGAGCGTCCATGTACCAGCAACGCAGACACAGGTAAGTAACCGTTTTCATGTTCTCTCCACAGGTACTAATGCCGAGAGTGGACTAGATGATACTTCTGAGGGAAGGGATCAGAAGGAGACTCCGCCGATTGGAAGGCATGAGATGCACTGTCCTAGGGTTGCGGGTTCCACGACCACCGCTCCCAAGAGAAGGAGGCGGGTGGTGGTGTTTGGGGACTCTGTCCTAAGGGGGACTGAGTCATCTATCTGCCGCCCCGACCGGGAAAACCAAGAAGTCTGCTGCTTGCCAGGAGCTAGGATTCATGATGTGACGGAGAGACTGCCGAGACTCATCAAGCCCTCAGATCGCCACCCCCCCTGCTTCTCCACGTGGGCACCAGTGATACTGGCAAGAATGACCTTGAGTGGATCACTGCAGACTACGTGGCTCTGGGAAGAAGGATAAAGGAGTTTGAGGCGCAAGTGGTGTTCTCGTCCATCCTCCCCGTGGAAGGAAAAGGCCTGGGTAGAGACTGTTGAATCGTGGAAGTCAACCAATGGCTACGCAGGTGGTGTCGGAGAAAAGGCTTTGGATTCTTTGACCATGGGATGGTGTTCCAAGAAGGAGGAGTGCTCAGCAGGGACGGGCTCCACCGAACGAAGAGAGGGAAGAGCATTTTCGCAAGCAGGCTGGCTAACCTCATGAGGACGGCTTTAAACTAGGTTCAACAGGGGAAGGAGACCAAAGCCCTGAGGTAAGTGAGGAAGCGGGATACCGGGAGGAAGCACGAGCAGGAGCGCGCGAGAGGGGAGGGCTCCTGCCTCATACTGAGAAAGAGGGACAATCAGCGAGTTATCTCAAGTGCCTATACACAAATGCAAGAAGCCTGGGAAACAAGCAAGGAGAACTGGAAGTCCTGGCATAGTCAAGGAATTATGAGGTGATTGGAATAACAGAGACCTGGTGGAATAACTCACATGACTGGAGTACTGTCATGGATGGATATAAACTGTTCAGGAAGGACAGGCAGGGCAGAAAAGGTGAGGGAGTTGCATTGTATGTAAGGGAGCAGTATGACTGCTCAGAGCTCAAGTATGAAACTACAGAAAAACCTGAGAGTCTCTGGATTAAGTTTAGAAGTGTGAGCAACAAGGGTGATGTCGTGGTGGGAGTCTACTATAGACCACCAGACCAGGGGGATGAGGTGGACGAGGCTTTCTTCCGGCAACTCGCAGAAGTTACTAGATCGCAGGCCCTGGTTCTTATGGGAGACTTCAATCACCCTGATATCTGCCGGTAGAGCAATATAGCAGTGCACAGACAATCCAGGAAGTTTTTGGAAAGCGTAGGGGACAATTTCCTGGTGCTAGTGCTGGAGGAACCAACTAGGGGCAGAGCTCTTCTTGACCTGCTGCTCACAAACTGGGAAGAATTAGTAGGGGAAGCTAAAGTGGATGGGAACCCGGGAGGCAGTGACCATGAGATGGTCGAGTTCAGGATCCTGACACAGGGAGGAAAGGAGAGCAGCAGAATACGGACCCTGGACTTCAGAAAAGCAGACTTTGACTCCCTCAGGGAACTGATGGGCACCATCCCCTGGGAGAATAACATGGGGGGGAAAGGAGTCCAGAAGAGCTGGCTGTATTTTAAAGAATTCTTATTGAGGTTACAGGGACAAACAATCCCGATGTGTAAAAAGAATAGTAAATATGGCAGGCGACCAGCTTGGCTTAACAGTGAAATCCTTGCTGATCTTAAACACAAAAAAGAAGCTTACAAGAAGTGGAAGATCGGACAAATGACCAGGGAGGAGTATAAAAATATCGCTCGGGCATGCAGGAGTGAAATAAGGAAGGCCAAATCACACCTGGAGTTGCAATTAGCAAGAGATGTTAAGTGTAACAAGAAGGGTTTCTTCAGGTATGTTAGCAACAAGAAGAAAGTCAAGGAAAGTGTGGGCCCCTTACTGAATGAGGGAGGCAACCTCGTGACAGAGAATGTGGAAAAAGCTAATGTACTCAATGCTTTTTTTGCCTCTGTCTTCACAAACAAGGTCAGCTCCCAGACTACTGCACAGGGCAGCACAGCATGGGGAGGAGGTGACCAGCCCTCTGTGGAGAAAAAAGTGGTTCGGGAATATTTAGAAAAGCTGGACGACCACAAATCCATGGGGCCGGATGCGCTGCATCCGAGAGTGCTAAAGGAGTTGGCGGATGTGATTGCAGAGCCATTGGCCAGTATCTTCGAAAAATCATGGCGAACGGGGGAAGTCCCGGACAACTGGAAAAAGGCTAATGTGGTGCCCATCTTTAAAAAAGGGAAGGAGGAGGATCCTGGGAACTACAGGCCAGTCAGCCTCACCTCAGTCCCTGGAAAAATCATGGAGCAGGTCCTCAAGGAATCAATTCTGAAGCACTTAGAGGAGAGGAAAGTGATCAGGAACAGTCAGCATGGATTCACCAAGAGCAAGTCATGCCTGACTAATCCAATTGCCTTCTATGACGATATAACTGGCTCTGTGGATGAGGGGAAATCAGTGGACGTGCTGTTCCTTGACTTTAGCAAAGGTTTTGACACCGTCTCCCACAGTATTCTTGCCAGCAACTTAAAGAAGTATGGGCTGGATGAATGGACTATAAGGTTAACAGAAAGTTGGCTTGATTGTTGGGCTCAACAGGTAGTGATCAATGGCTCCATGTCTAGTTGGCAGCCAATATCAAGTGGAGTGCCCCATGGATCGGTCCTGGGGCCGGTTTTGTTCAACATCTTCATAAATGATCAGGAAGATGGTGTGGATTGCACCCTCAGCAAGTTTGCAGATGACACTAAACTGGGAGGAGAGGTAGATAAGCTGGAGGGTAGGGATAGGATACAGAGGGACCTAGACAAATTAGAGGATTGGGCCAAAAGAAATCTGATGAGGTTCAACAAGGACAAGTGCTGAGTCCTGCACTTAGGACGGAAGAATCCTATGCACCGCTACAGACTAGGGACCGAATGGCTAGGCAGCAGTTATGCAGAAAAGGACCTAGGGGTTACAGTGGACAAGAAGCTGGATATGAGTCTACCGTGTGCCCTTGTTGCCAAGAAGGCCAATGGCATTTTGGGATGTATAAGTAGGGGCATAGCGAGCAGATCGAGGGACATGATCGTTCCCCTCTATTCGACATTGGTGAGGCCTCATCTGGAGTACTGTGTCCAGTTTTGGGCCCCACACTACAAGAAGGATGTGGAAAAATTGGAAAGCGTCCAGCAGAGGGCAACAAAAATGATTAGGGGACTGGAACACATGACTTATGAGGAGAGGCTGAGGGAACTGGGATTGTTTAGTCTGCGGAAGAGAAGAATGAGGGGGGATTTGATAGCTGCTTTTAACTAACTGAAAGGTGGATCCAAAGAGGATGGATCTAGACTGTTCTCAGTGGGAGCTGATGACAGAACAAGGAGTAATGGTCTCAAGTTGCAGTGGGGGAGGTTTAGGTTGGATATTAGGTAAAACTTTTTCACTAGGAGGGTGGTGAAACACTGGAACGCGTTACCTAGGGAGGTGGTGGAATCTCCTTCCTTTGAGGTTTTAAAGGTCAGGCTTGACAAAGCCCTGGCTGGGATGATTTAGTTGGGAATTGGTCCTGCTTTGAGCAGGGGGTTGGACTAGATGACCTCCTGAGGTCCCTTCCAACCCTGATATTCTATGATTCTATGATATAGATATATATGTTATAAGGATTTTTTCTTACTTTCTTTCTTTCTTTCTCATTCCGTCCCTGAACAAACGATATTCCCATTTTGAGTTTACCTCTGTAAGAATTGCAAGGCCAAAGTGCTAATTATCTCAGGCTGTTACGGGGACTGAGTTAAAGTTTGTGTTAGAAAGTGATAAGAATGGCCGTTACAAGACAGAGAGTCTGTACCAAGGCATGATAAGAACTTCGAGAAAACAATGCTGCTCTTTGAAGCAACACGCTGATACTCTCACCCCTTGGGTGCTTTATCATGTCTATGTAGATTTTTGTATAACGAGAGAGGGAAAGGGAATTGGATTAAATTTGTTACACCCTGAAAGTCATGAAATTGCATTTGAAATGGAAGAATGATGAGTGTATGGGAGTGAGTGTTTGAAACAGGTAATTGATTGGTTAGTTGATGGTGCCAGCCAACACCTAAGAATTATAACTCCAGTATCGATGGGCCGAAGAGAATGCAGAGTGGAGATAACCGGATGATCCGTGGCGGGCAAAGCAGAATCCACCTGAGCGCATCAAGGAAGGACAGAAGAACTGAAGATAACACCCAGCCGTCATGAATGTACCATCTGCTGATTAAACTGATTAATGATCATCTTGAATGCAACGTCAGCATGATGAAGCAACCTCCATAGACTTGTATTGGGCCACAGTCCTATAAAGACAGAACCAAGGGACTGGGTTCTTTGAGTCTGGTTCTGCGACCACCCTCCAGGAGCATCGGCTGCGCATCTGACAACGACTTGGCTCCACCCTCGTGTCCAGGCCACTTGGCCAGTGACTTGGCACGAGCAATCTTTAGGCTAGTAACTATAACAACTTTGCAGAACCTGTGTGAATGTTTGTATGAATGAATAGTGATAGTGATTGCATTTGCTAATTTTCTGTTGTATTTATAATAAATGCGGCATTTTGCCTTATCCCTCTTATAAGATCCTATTGGCATTATTTTATTAGTGTAACATAATCTGCCCTTGGCAAAGCTATTTCCCATTCCACAGCCCCATTTATAGAAGGATGTTTTTATTTCGGGGGAGCAAGAAGCCACATATCTGTTTTTCCTGGACAGGCCCAGAAGACGCTCACTTTGCGTGAGCCAAGTTCTAGTAAAATGTCTGAGCAGCTCCACAAAAGGAGCATTTGGAATATTGGGGATCTCACCCTTCAGGAATGTGAGCGTTCTCATGAGAAGGCAGAACAGAAGAAAGTTCCCATTCCAGCTTCGGTTGCTGAATGGCAGGATGACCATTATAAGATCTTCCTGGATATTCTATAACAGATTTGAAAGTAGCTATACTTGAACAAAAAAAATTCAAAGAGAAATTGCAGAATTAAAATTCATTTGCAAATTTAACACCATTAATTTGGGCTTGAATAGGGACTGGGAGTGGCTGGCTCACTACAAAGGCAGCTTTGCCTCTCCTGGAATTGACACCTCCTCATCAATTATTGGGAGTGGACTACATCCACGCTGACTGAAGTGGCCCTGTCAACACTGGTTCTCCACTTGTGAGGTAACTCCCTTCTCTTCATGTGTCCGTATATAAAGCCTGCATCTGTAATTTTCACGCCATGCATCTGAAGAAGTGCTTTTTTACCCAAGTAAGCTTATGCCCAAATAAATCTGTTAATCTTTAAGGTGCCACCAGACTCCTTGTCATTATAAGAAGAGCTGCCCATAGTACTACCTTATCATTTTTAACAAGCACCATTTTTAATGAGTAAAAGAAGAAGAGAAAAAGACAGATACGCCATAACATCCAACAAATTTATTAACTGGTCTTTGGGCATTATCTCCTTAGCTTGGTCCTTTTAAATAAGTAGCTAGACCAAGAAATTACCACTGAGGTGCCAGTATCATTCCAAACACAGTGAATCAGTTGAACTGAATTCTTGACCTTGCCAGGATTGACATACCTTTCTGGCTACACAGCAGAAAGGAACACGATTTATTTAAAGGGTAAACATCTTCAATTACTGGGACACAGTCACAAAAAGGGAGGTATTAAAGACTATAAGCAAACAATTTAGCTCACCATAAACATCCATGTGACTGCTACTGTAAGCAATAGCTGGGCTTTCTTTTATGATTCCAGCAATAATGTATGTAAGCCAGCAGCCACTGCCACAAGCAGTGAAGAAGAGCTGGAGAGGAGAGCTAGGGATGCTCAGAGGAAAACAACTGGAAAATAAAAATACAGAATCATCTGCAATTAACAACTAGCAGCCACTGAAATATTGCCCCCATCCAGCATAAGGAGATGTACAGCACCAAGGTTCAGTATGGATTTTGAAATGCAGCGTGGATTAAATTTCAGAGACAGGAAATGTGTCTTATCACACTGGGATCTTGAAACTGTAGCAATTCATATCCTGTACGCAAGCGTGATTTAAAATTCTACAGCTCTCTTGATGTATTTCCCTGGCAAGGATGTTTCAAGCTGAACAATGCAGGAAGCCGCTTTCCTGCACCTATTAGCACGTGACTGCTTTGAAAATGTTCAGGATTCTCTGCCCACCATTCACATTACTCAGCTGTCAAAGTAAAGGGCTCAGATGTATGATGTGAAAATTACATTTTAACGAGGTGTCATATGTGTTTAAAGTTCTTATTCATCACTACACTGCCACATCTTTTAACTGAGACGCAAATGCACTTAATTAGCATATTTTAAGGACAGAGGGTTCACCTTATCTACATTGTAAAACTGCTTAGAAAAAAGAGGATAAAGAAGAAGCAGAATAATTTACTGAATTAAATGCTTGCCATCACATGTCAAGAGAGCATATTCCAATATTAAACACAAACCTAGGGTATAAACATTTAACATGCATTCTGTGCATTTTTTAAATGTCAAAGGTAGGTACAATAGTGTAGTACCACATTTCATTGCATACCTGGTAAAACACCGTGCTAATATACAATATATAGAAGTCTCCAACACACATATAGGCATTATATGAATACTACCTCTTGCCAGATGGGCATAACTATTTATTAATTTCACGTTTGTCAGGTACACAGCACTGTAATGGATGGGCTCCTGGACATAACTTAGATCAAGAGAATAAAACATTTCCTCCAAAACAGGAAGCATATATTTCTAAGCCCACTAAAGCAAGCTAATCAGCTGTCCTGAACAGACCAGAATCGGAGTGGAGGGTTTCCAGCTAGGAAACTGACTGCCAAGGAAATTCCAACACTCACAGTTACTAAAAAAAGGCTGAATGAAAATGTGAATCTTGCATCATGTTCTAAAAATAGATATGCTTAGACTCTGACAGATTTCCAGCAGGAGATAATTCTACATAACAGCCAATCTTGCTCCGGGAGGTTTCACTCTAAGGAGGGCAGGTTTCAGGTGTCACATCTGGGCTCATGAGTGGTCTCTAAGGTCATCTGGTGCTAGATCATTTAGAGTTTGCAGATAGTAACATCAACATCAGAGAAAGGATCTGCAACCAGTTTGGATTAGGCAGTACAGTTGTAACATGCTCTTGGTGGCCTCTGTCCTACCTAAAAGGCAAGGCAGCCCCATTCAATAATAATTCAAGCTGCTTAAGGGCCTTCCAAGTTAGCCTGGCTAGAACACTTCACAGAAGCTTGGCTGTTGACTGACAAAGGTGTGGACCACTGCTATGAGTAAAGGAAGCAATCTCCAACCAACTGTGGGCATTTCCATCCACCTCTGTTTCTTGAAGTGCTAGGAGCAGTGGATGAGTCTAGTAAGAGCTTGAGAAAGCAAAGCATTTTAACACCCAGAGAGCTAACGCCCTCACAACTAAGAGTGCACCCACAACAACTGACACTTTCTCAAAAGGTTTCCCCTGCCAACAAATGTCACCACCATTGTATCCAGGGTGAGCTTAAGGGCTTCTCTTCATTGAAGAGTTAACTCAAGTGCTGCCCCGAACGCAACTCCCACACACAGGCAAGAATCTTTAGCTGGAGTGTGATAGCACTTTAAATTCAAGCCTGCTGGCCCAGCAGGGATCTAGCAACAGCTTGAGTTAGCACAAATCAGCAACTGCTCCCATCATTCAGTGCAGCTCAAAGAGAGTTATTTTGCAGCCTGGTTTCTGTGACTCAAGCTAGGCTAACTGAAGTGTAGATATCTCAAGTTAACTGCAGTGAAGGCATAGCCTAAACCAACCTGTTTTCAGCTCTGCCAAAGAAGAGGTAAGCAGAATATATGTTATATTGTTTTACCTGCCCAGAAAACAGAAACTGTACATGTCTTGAGAAATGGATTAGAAAGTTAATTGGTTTGACTGTAGCTGTTCAAAATTGACACCGTGTCCCGCACAGTGTCACATGTAACTAACTTCCTGCAATAACACAACACCCAAGAGCCCTACACTCCTTACTGCAAGAGTATACAGGAGAAACTACGTTCCCTCCCCCCACTTTCACTAGTGGCAGAAGTCCATCTGTGTCAAAAAGGACTGCATTAGACTAGACCCTGAACCCTACATATGTATGTCCCAGCATGAATTACCCCTAAAATCCAACAGAAAATTCTTCTCTAGAGGGTGAACATATGTTCATGGACAGCTTGCTCTGGTCAAATCATTCTGCTCCCAGTGACACTGGTGTAAATCCAGCGTAACGCTGCTGAAGCCAGTGAGATTACTCTGGATTCCCACTGCGGTAACAGAGTGGAACTTGACGCATGGCCTTGAATCCTGACAAGCAACATTAATTATTTCTAATCCCAGCGTTTTGTTATGGGAAGGGCTAGGGCTTAAGGGATCAATTCTGCAGGTCTCAGTCACGCTGAGTAGCATTTACTTACACCAACAGCCTCAAATGTCAGCAGACCAGACGGTAGCTGTCTCTTACAGGGGTACAGAGCAGAGCGAAGGACCCCATGTAATGAGTAGGGGCAATTACAGCTCTGAAGGACTACTCCCCGGTGAGGAGGCAGAGGCAGCATTGCTGCTGTGGAGAATAAGCAGCACCCCCTCAGTGGGTGTAACTGTCCAAACACCATCCTTGTTTTACTCCAGTAGTACAGTAGGAGACAAGGGTGGGTTTTTTTAGATTATTTATGCCAGCTGGGTCACCAGATGGTGGTGATCAGAATAAATAGCTCGGGTTAATGTTAGGATCATAAAAGGTACAGGGAAGGGTCTTCATTTCATGTACACCATTCACAGTTTTGTCCTCAGCTCAAGTCTGGAGCATGATGTTGCATGCAGTACACCAGAACATGCACACTGCTATTTTAGTTGACGTTCTTGGAGCATTTGTTATGGAGAATACTGATGGAAGTGCAGAGTCGTTTTCAATGTTACTTCCACCCAACAGGCAAGGAAACAGACTAGCAGAAGATCTTTGTAAGAAGGGACCAATCCACCGACAGGCACCCAGGAAGCGAATGGCCCCTTTAGAGACTGAAGAGCAGGAGGGATAGACCATTTCCTTCTATCCGATATAACCTCCTGGAGATATGCGTTAACAATCAGCTTCATAGGTTTTGTGGACCCTAAGCAGACCTTTCTTCAAAAGATTCCTTTACAGTAATTGAATCCAACTCCCAATAAAATAACAAAGGGAGGTAACTCCTTAAAAAGCAGCAATTAATTAGCAGTTTTTGAGAAAAACCAATATTCGGTTTCACTCTGTAAAAAGCACTGAACAGGCTGTCTCCAGCTCAATTGAATTTAATTTGACTTTGTTACAGATCTAAGATTTCAATGTGCCCCCTTGTCTACTTCTTTAAACCACTACAGAGGGCAAGCTGACACATTCCCATGATCCTTTGCCACTGATCCCCTGTAAGGAGTAAAGGCCTATTGTTTCATTTCAGCAATTGCATGTACAAAATATTTTTATGGCAATGCTCTCCAGTGTGTATACAAGCTACATTTGGAGATGTACCTTTCAATTAAAGTCCACAAAAAAGTATTAATTGGGGGGGAAAACAAATTGATGCAATTAAATGACTTATTCCTCTAGATTGTTTTAAGAGAAGGTAAAAAGAATTGCTTATCTCAAGGAAAGCAAAGACTCAAACAACTGTTTGCGTTTGTTTTTATCTTTGTATGTTTGCACATCTCTGGGGGCAGATTCTCAGCTCATGACATTCTTTAACATTTCATTGACTTCATTGCAGCCATGCTGATTTAAACCAGCTGAGGGTCTGCCCCATGGTATTTACAATATTTACAATTACAAAAGTAATGTTCTGGCATGGTCATAAAAGCAAAGGGGATTCATGGATAGAATAAATGCAATGGAACAGGCATCTCCACTGGTGATTCTGATGATCTGAACAGGAACTTAGACATTTGGAGATTGGCTCAGGCTTATCACTGACAATTTATTCCCATTTCCATTTATTTTCAAAGTAAGCTATAAAGAAAATGTTCTGTAAACAGTACGGTGTCTCTTTGAAGCAGCTAAGCATTAAGGGTGACGAGAATTAGGCCTTAAGTCATGCACACACACATGCAATCAAAGAGAAACATACTTTAACTTCACAGAAAAAACAAACCAGCTTCAGGTTATAGATAATGGAAGCCAAAAGCAAAACTTAGCACAGAACCTTACCTGATCTGCTGTCCAGTGGTCCAAAATCCAAAGAATATTTCACCACATGATAGTTGTTCCATACATAAAGGAGGTTGTCCCTGGGGTTATAATCCACAGCAGCGATGTACTGGTAAGAGTTTGGAAAGGCAACATCCACCAGACTATCCTTGCTTTGGTCAGTATTGTAAATATAGTCTATCTTATTTCCTGTGGCTTCATTGTCGTCATCTTCATACACAGACTTAACCACATATAAAATCCCACAGATCATGAAAGCGTTGGAAGCTGACCTTTTGTCATAGGCTGTATCCCACGTCCCTTCGATCCTTAAGGTGTAAGGGTTTAACTGGCTAATGACAATTTTGCCATTGTTTTGTTCGGTTGCATAGATTACCCATAGCCCGTTCTCATCAACCGCCAGGTCTATGTCAGACTTGCCTCCCCACCTGTAAGGAGAGGTGTCATGGTAATTGGCATTTGCTATGATAGCCTCCCCACTTTTTATTCTTGTCCTCAAGTCAAACTTGACTATATTCCTGGTTCGCTCCTTGTTGAAGAACAAAGCCCCATCGTACACTACAAATCCAGTGCCATCTACCCGGTGAGGGAGTTTATAGGTAGTCGTTGGTCTCCCAGCTATGAAATCATCCTTGGAAGAATACTCCGTCAGGGTGTCCGTTCTATACGGGGTCCAGGGCATGTAATAAATCTTGTCAGAAGCCTGTAGAGGGTCCTTGCACCAAGCCCCAGACTGATGGTCTGACTCAAATAAATGTTCACTCTGGTATACACCTTTTAGTAGGCCAGGACAAAGAAAAACTGTTGGAGGGGAAAAGAGTTAAACACAAAAAAAGAAAGTTAAAAAGAGCTCTGATGGTTTGGTCTTAACTTCTAATAGTTTATAGCTCTGCAGCAGAGTACGATCAGCCCACAACAAATGTAGTCTGTTTGCAGATTATCTTCACCACGGGCAGCGTGTGGTCTAGAATAGGACCATATTGATTTTTGCTGCCTTTTCAATCAACATCAGTTCATTTTCTTACTGCCTTTGGAATCTATTTTTACTGGTGTACTTACTTGGACTATTCGCCTTTCTAAACTCTGAAATGAATATGTATTCCCAAAGGGTTTATGGGTTTGTATTTTCAGATTATATTCTACACTATATCTATACCTGCTAGGTGAAGGGGTAAATTTCTGGGGAATTGTTCCACATATTTAGTTTGAACAGTCTGCTGAAGATTGCCCTAGAAATGGAAATTAAAAAAAAGCGCCCATCCTTACAGCCCAGGTGGAATTAAATATTTAAAAGGTACCATGGCAAAACAGAGGCAAATCCCTCAGCAACTCAAAGGAACACTGAAAGCAAACAGGAAGACAAAAATACCCTAGTATGGGTCATAACTAGCAATAAGATTTTTGAAGCTGCTACAGAACACACAGAACATGCAGTCCACACAATTAAAAATGAACAATGGATGAATACTGAGAGGAGAAAGAAAAGACAGGAAGCAAGGAAGGAAGGAAGAAAGGAAGGAAAAGAATAAAGTTCACTGGAGAGGAACCCAAGATCTAGATTTTAATCAGTTAAAAATGTCCTGTTAAACACAGTAGTATTCAAATTTAAAACATATACCTTCTACGGTTACATGAGAGGAGCACACAGGAACGGTTTGGCTAGCTGTGCTTTGCTGCTCAGACTTCAGAATGGGAATGGAAATGGGACAGGGATCAGCTGGTTCCGTTTGGTTTTAGGGTGATATGTTGCATGGACAGAGGTTAGAAGAAGGCACCGCACATGTGCCTTGCCAATGTAAGAATTAAAGTAACACTTAAATCTGATCTTTGCCTGATAAGCTGAAGGAGAACTATGTGCTACAGTGCAGTACACACAGCGTGGGCCAGAGCACAACCTGGCAAGCAGTGAAATGATTGCAGTATGTGACAGCGAAATACAGTGCAGTCTAGTTTATATTCTCCCTTTGATGCCCAGATTAACTCTTATTCACTGGAGTTATGCATCTGTATTAAGGGAAGAATATACTGCAAATGTATGTGTGTTGGCACACTGGGAGTGCGACGGGATATTACAATATAAAAAACAAACTGATGGCGACAAAGTAAATTTCAAGTGCACACCAAGGTCCTAATCCTGCAACTGATCCAGGGGTGGACCCTTGTGCTGATGCAGACTGACATGGAAGAATGACTTAAAGCTACATGAGTTCTGGACACAATACCGAGAGGCGGACCGAACTCTCAGTCAGGTCAATGGGAGTTTTGCCATTGACTTCAATGTGAGTTGGAGAGGGCTCATCACATATTACAATTGAGTCAATGTTCTTGTGTGTGTTATTGTGGTATGAAGATGACCTGAAACATAACAACTGGCCAGGCACAAGTGCCCCATTAGACATTTCTATTAGTATGGGGCTGGTATACGGGGCAGTTGAATTATCACTTCTTGCTTAGAAGTCAACCAATTATTTTCAGCAGTGCAGAAGTTGATTAAGCCCCCTGAAAAAAGAGAGAATATGGGAAAAATCACAAATTCAAACGATACACAAAATTTTGGGCCACATCCTCAGCTAGTAGAAACTGATAGAGCTCCGTGGAGCCAATGAAGCTGTGACACTGTTTTATAGTAGCTAATGTACGGGGCACTGTGTCTATAGGGTCTTTTAAAAAAAATAATCATGCTTTTAGAGTAGAAGATTGAGAAAGAAAACTATACCAGTAAATCTTGTCAGCAAAAAATATATATTATCTTGTGAAGTTGAGCAGCAGAGAAACTAAATAAACTTTAACAAAAAAAAAAAAGTGAGAATTAATGACAAAAGTATTTCAACTAAACGTTAAACTGTTAAATAACTTAGCCTATAAATAAGTAGTATATATAATTTGAAAGGTATTTAATTACCTTTTTGTTCCACTTCTATTGTAGAGAGAGAAGTAAAGAGAGAAAGGAGAAAAGAGAATAGATTAATGGTACTGTATTGGCCAGGTACTTTTCTATACCTCTTCCAAATGAAAGGAAGTATTATTAATTTAATTCAGTTATTGCTATATTTTGTGAATGTTATATATATATATATAAATATGTAAAACATCTTTTCCTCTGATATACACTAGATAAAATACAGGCACATGACTTAGGTGTACTACAATCTTAAAAGCAATCAGGGCCTGATCCAAAGTCCATTGAACTCAATCAGAGATCTTTCCATTGCCTTTGGATCACGCTCACAGCATAAAATAAGAGTTTTATTAATTGAAATAGGGTTGAAACAGATTTCTAGATAGAATAAACTATTCAAGATAGGGTCTGTCTTGATATCCATGGCCCAAATCCTGAAAAATCAAATGAACCTGCACAACTTTATCTAGGGGAGTATTTCCACTGGACGTGAGTGGACTGCTCAGGTGAGTTAAGTCGCACAGGTCCCTAAGTGTTCACAGGATTTGGGTCTAGGTCTTGTACAGAACCAAGCACGCCATCAGCACTTATAAAATCATCATCATCAAGATGGCCTTCCTCATTAACAACAAAACAATGGGAAGGATTTAAATACACCGCTATTTTAAAATACAAATGTAAATATTCATGGCTGTTAAAATATTAACATGTTACTAATATTAATGTGCTACCAAAAAGCCCATATCCTGTAACATAGATCTATTCTGTTTATCAGGCACTATAGTGCTTTCAATGAGTTTCATCCTTTTTAGCAGACCTGATCCCCTCAGTGCTGGAACAACCCTATTCAGCACATGTGTACACTACTGAAAGGCTTTGGTGCCATAACCTTACACCCTATCCCAAGAAGAATTTACAGCCTGAGCCAAAATCCATTGAAGTCAATGGAAAGACTCCCATCAACTCAATCTTCTTTGGATCAGGCCCTTGAAGACATAGGCGGTGGGTATCATAGGCTGGGGGAGGCTGTGCCTCCCCAAACAGCCTGACGACTTTCTTGCCTACTTCTAGTTCCCTTCCCGCTCTTCCGGAGCACAGTGGCTGGGGAAGAAAGCCTGGTGCCAGTGCTGACAAGGCCTGGAGCTGGGGGCGCTAGGGCTATGGCCATGCCAAGCTGCCTGCCCGGTATTGGGGGTGCTGGGAACACGCCACTCACCCAGCGCTCTGGTGGGGGCCCAGGAGGGGGGTACTCTGGGCTCTGGCGGGGGGGAGGCAGAGGGGGAGGAGCAAGGGGCTAGCTGCCCCCAACAGCTTGTTCACCCGCCACCCATGCCTGCAGAGCAGATATAGACTTTTCACCCAGAAGTCTTGTGTAGAATCTCGGAAGAGATGGATGTCCTACACTTTCTCTTCCACTGCACTGCACTACTCCATTTTATATGCACCATTCCTAAATGTGATGTTGTCTAATTAAAATATAACCATGACAATCACTATTGCTACCACTGTTACATAATTGCAACGAATCTTATACAAAGTATAACACATGACCAGAAAGGCTTAAATAGCTTGCAGGCTAACTAACCCAAAGCCAACCTTTAAAGACATGTTAGAAAGTACGTGAATGGTAATTAGGGCCATTGGATGCTAAATAGGCTAGAACTTTGAAATGCAAACCTGTATTGTTAGAGAATTAGAGGTGATGCTAATTGTATGTGTTTACTTATAGATGCTGGCCATGTAAACAGACAGCTCCTGTCTGTCACTATAGCTATTGATTCAGAGATCAAAAGGGGATATTAACATTTAGATGAATCTTGGGTGCAATGATGTCATTGTCTATATGTCTCTTTAAAGTTTGTGATAAACTGCTTAATGGATAAATTATCTTACGTTAATCCATGCAGTTAATTGCCTGTTAGGTTTAGGAAACAGAAGGTTACAGCAAAAGCCTATTGTTCACCCAGGACTCTATGGTCAAGTGGCTGCTAGAAAACTGTATAAAAGACTCTTGGGTCCCAATCCTTTTTATCTCAGATCTACTTAAGCTTCATCAGGGGAAGTTTGAGTCGCAAGATTGAGATCCCAGTCCTAAGCTGGAACACCCTGAATATGATATTGGACATTGGACTATAACCTATGGACTAAATTCTAAAAGAACTGTTTGCAACTACAAAGCTCACCATCTCTGCTATGAATCTGAATTTCAAGACTGTACTCATGTCTGTATGTATACTGATCTTTTAACCATACTCTCTCTCTCTTTTCTTTTTAAATAAATTTTAGTTTAGTTAATAAGAATTGGCTGTAAGCGTGTACTTGGGTAAGATATGGAATATTCATTAACCTGGGAGGTAATGTGTCCAATCCTTTGGGATTGGTAGAACTTTTTTATATGATGAATAACATTTTCAGTAATCCTCATCATATTTGACTTGGGTGTCTGTGTTACTTTAAGGGAACTATGTTCTGGGCAATCAGTGAGGTAATAAAGAAGCTGTTTTATGCTGGCTTGGTAAATCTACATATTGGAATGTCCACCAGCTTTGGTGAATGCCTGCCCTGTTCTTTGCAGTTCACCCTAATTGAGTGACCTCCGTCGGCTCCCACGGGACTCTGGTCACAGTCACCCTCGCACAGAATCAGCAGATAGCGGGCCCCTTTCCTCTCCTTAAGACCACAATACAGGCAGGGATTTTAACATTCAGCTCTCAAACTGCTGTTGTCACCAGGTAAACTTGATGTTCCTACAGTAGATGAGGCACTGATCTATTTCCTGTCTGCCCTCCTGCCTGTGTCATGAGGTGGCACTGTATTAGGTCACTAGTTGTGCAGTCAATCTGAACCAAGTCACTGGTGCATGGTAATGCAGGCTTCAGTGGTGTAGCTTATATAATGCTGGTAGCATGCTTGCATCTGTTGAAAATCACTCCTTCGTGGGAAGGAAAGCACACTGAAGACAACAAACAGCCCTGATAAAGAACCAACACCTTCTATGGCCCCACCGGAGAAAATCAGAGACACACAAAGTCAGCCGCTGCAGTATCAAAGTTTAAGAAAGAAGTTGTGATCCATCTAACAAAACAGACAACACACCTTAAAACTAATGACAACAGGAGAGGCAAGAAGAACACTGCACCAATTTGCTCTGAATGAGAGCTATAGCTAATTGTGCAGGGAATAGGCCGTAGTCCAGCCAACAGAAGACACACCAAGTGGCTCACCATTAAAAATTCAACATTTTACAGAGCATCACTGAAAGCCTCAGAGACATCTGAAATTAACAGTTCCTCCCTGTACTTAGAATTAGGAGATACCTATGGTAACGGTGTGAGAAGAGTTGGCAAATTATGACGTGTTAATGATTCTGTTGTAGATAATGTGATTTCTGTATTCATAGGTAAAGATGCACCAGTCTTAATCTTGGACATCTGCATTCATGATGAGAAGCAGACTTACAACCTAAATATTACTGGATGATTTAGTTGGGGATTGGTCCTGCTTTGAGCAGGGGGTTGGACTAGATGACCTCCTGAGGTCCCTTCCAACCCTGATATTCTATGATTCTACTGTTACTGTTAAAAATCTTATTTTACACAGCAATGTACATGGTGCTTCACTGAAAAGAAAAATAAGAGTACATCTATCTAGGGTCATAGGCTGGAAATGGTTTACGTGCTACCCAAATTCTGTTCTGCTGGGCTCTTGGTGCCTCATCCACTGGAGGTGGAAGGCACAACAAAACCCATAGAATATCACTGGGGGATGTCACTTGTTTCTGGGAGAAGTGAACATTTACTGGTAGTATGGCAAGGTTCAGAGAACAGAGAGCGACACTTCCAAGGACAAGGGGCAATACCACAGAGGAAGGTACATGTGTTTTGATTTTGCCTTCCAAGAATTCACAACACGCATTTCCAGGCTGTGGCTCCTCTGTGAGATTGATCCTGCCAGCTCTCCAAGTTCAAAGAGAAAAATTTCAGGAACAGGTTTGAATATTGTCTATATCTATTTTTCTATATATGGGGTTTCAATTTACAGCTCCTGATGTGGAAAGAAGCATGAACTACCCATAGGGGGTCAGATCCTGCTGCAAATTTCTCCAAAGTTCAGCGGTCTCTGGATGTGGGGCCTTGGTTCAGACTCATCTCTAGCTTAAAACAGATTGAGGTGAAGAGTGAAATGACTCTAGCTAGTCGCTCTCAAGGCCGCAGTGGACTTAGCTACATGGCTGATTCTGCAGGAGAGAGGGTTGACACTAGCACTGCAAAAGCAGTGATGCGACCAGTCAGGATTAAAACCAAGTGGACCCAGCAGTTACAGAGAAACTTGCACAGCACCTGCCAACACTACACCTGGCTGTAGCTGGCCATAATTAATTTTCTTGAAGAATGAGGGTGGTTTTTTTTAAAGGCATAGGTGATGTGTCTCAAAGCTTCTAGCCCCATAGGAATTGTTACTGATTCATCTTTCCAACTGTACTGCTGGCAGTGTAGTGGATACGAATTTATGCTTCAGAGGATGGCAAAATCCTCTCATAATGTGCCAAAACAATTGTGCAATGCTATAGGTAGGAGGAAACAGGCTGGGGGAGAGAATTTACTCATGACCAGCTGAGCATTGTGAAGAATTCATTACCCTTATGTTGCTAAACTACATGTTATTAGTGGTTGTAAAATGCCAGCCACAGTAGATGACCATCTCCTGCTTGGTGGTTTCCATAGGTCAAGCAAATAAGTACGTCCTTCTATTGGATCTAAATTTACTGCTCTGGAATTTCAATGGGCCAGATTCTCCTCTTGATTATACTGGTGCAACTCCACATTGCTTCAAAGGAGTTGCACTGTGGTATCTTGGAAGCCTGGAGAATTTAACCCACTGAGTGTCCCTTGGTTCTCATATCATATAATAATATGAAAAAAATTAAACGTACTGAGCAATTTTCACCGTATCTCCGATTCCTTCATAGCGTACTATGGAACGGCATTTCAAAACTATCAGCACTGCCATTCACAGAATTTAACAATTTGCTCAGAAAGCATGAATTACAGAGAAGTCTGCATCATAGCTGCAATGTCTGAATGGGCTACAGTACTTTAACGATAAAGATTTCAGTTCACAAAATTCACACACTGCACATATCACTGATGTGGTCCTAACACTTCATCACAACTTAAACAACTGTAGACATGTTTATTTCACTTACAGCAAGTCCTGCTACACCTATTCTTGTTACTGCACTCATTAGCATGGATCAACGGTATCCCCTACACCTCCTGTGCGGTCTGCAACGTGGCCACCATTGGTATCAACATCACTATGCTAGCACAAAAACAAGTCAAAGAACCGCTGTACAAGCCTGGGACACGTTACTCTCTCCACACCCCAATTCCTTCCAGTGTTTCTTTTGACTAGTATAGTTCACATGTACTCCTTGCAAGGACAATATCTGATCTCCATAGGTGCCACAATAAATACACAGATTCCATGATGACACCCAGGATCCCCATTAACAAAACACATGTTGATAGCACTGAATGGCCATCTCTCTGAAAACTGCTTCTTAAAAGTCTCCAGCACACTTAACCCACTTGAGCAGAATACAACATTAATTGTTGTCTTCCTAATATATACTTAGAAGCAAGTCTAGTTCTTCTCAGCCATTCATAACGCATATTTCGGAGACAACCACCACTGTGTCACAGGAACAGTCCTGCATGGCACTCTCCGCTTTTGTAGCATGCAGAAAGGAATAACAGGGGTATAGTTACCTGCCCCAATGGCTGGGAAACTTGATGGATCTTGAAGTGATTGAGAGAGCCCCAGTAGAAGAGAGAGGGGAGCACATACTGGGGGAATGCAAAGATGGCCGCTCCTCCTCTGGAGACTCTATCTACTCATTGGTCAGCCAGGGTAGGTGCGGGAACTGATTGGTCTCTTGCTCTTTCATTTAATCAATTTAAACCTTAGCCCAGGTTCTTAGGACCCTCCTCTTGCTCCATTTGAGCTCTGCCGAAGAAATGGGCAGTTCTGGAGCAGGGTGTGGTTGCACCAGAGTTTGGTATGCTCTGAAAGGACATAACAGCAATGAGGCTTGTGCCAGCTGTGTTCGTTTGGGTTTGAATATTTAATAACATTCCAGTTTTATAACTGTTTGTGGACTGGAAAAGTAAGACTTTTCCACATGTTCAAACACACAACAGGAGCAAACAACTCAAGGATGAATAGTTTAAGGAGAATACAGTGGGCGGGGAAAGGTTTAAAACTAAAAAATTGTGTTCAATGCTTTTCCAGCTTTTATAAAAGGTGTCACACCAGATAGTATATTGAGAGGATGGTTCCATTCTCCTCTACCCTCAAGAAGAGTTAACAATTTACATCCATCCATCCATCCACCCCTTTGTTTAATTCAAGTTAAAGATTTTATTTAGTGACAAAATACTCTCAAGGACAGATCATCCAGTCTGTGTTTATTCCGTCATGAAAAAGGAGATTTTTTTTTATACATCTAAATGATCAAAGGTCTAGAAACCATGACCTATGAGGAAAGATTGAAAAAATTAGGTTTGTTTGCTCTGAAGAAGGAAAGACTGAGGGGGGGCATGTTAACAGTTTTCAAGTACTTAAGAGGTTGTTACAAGGAAGAGGGAGAAAAACTGTTTTTCTTAACCTCTGAAGATAGGACAAGAAGCAATGGGCTTAAATTGCAGCAGGGGAGGTTTAGATTGGACATTAGGAAAAACTTCCTAACTCTCAGGGTGGTTAAGCACTGGAATAAATTGCTTAGGGAGGTTGTGGAATCTCCATCATTGGAGATTTTTAAAAGCAAGTTAGAAAACCTCCTGCCACGAATGGTCTAGATAATACTTAGTCCTGCCATGAGTGCAGGGGACTGAACCAGATGACCTCTTGAGGTCCCTTTAAGTCTTACAATTCAGTGATTCTGTGTAAAGCTGTTTGAGCTAGGAGTGAAGGACTGCAGCAGCCATCCCAATGACTGTTGGTTTATATCCTACACCTCTCTCCATGGTGAATGGTCACCATTGAGATCAGGGGAAGTGCTTGAACTCTGGATATAAACAAGAGGTGACTGGGGGTCCTCAGCTCCAAACCTCGATCTGCCAGAGCCCACATTTGTTAAGGTTCTGGGTGCACTGCAAAGCCACACATTGGGGGTGGGGTGCTTGAGAAAGAGGGTGGGCTGAAAGTTGAAGGAGTTTGTTGGATATTTATTTATATATAAGTAGCCTTGTACACTCGTCTTTGTATTGGTTATTTTAATTAACGGGGTGCCCATAAGCACAGGCCAGGGAACTATAATCTTAGAAATCTAAATAAATACATAAATCACTCAAGGAAATTAAGAAAGTTAAGAGTGTCGGAGAGGTTGGAATAGCAACAAGATCTTCAGTGAGGCCACTTTCTGTCTTTCAGAAATTCTAATGCATGTAATCAATCGCATCACACCATGTATTATATAAAACTGATGGATGCTGTGACACAGACATGCCCTGGCAGGAATATAACTTCTGTGGCCAATAGGCCACTGGAGGGGGTTATGTGGGATCTCCACCAAAAGCTTAGCACTAGCTGGTTGTCATGGTTATTGCAGGATGTTTACACAGAAAACATTTTTAGAGTTATCTGGCATGTAGAATACTGGTTTCCAAAACTAGTGGAGGTGAAACTTGTCACCTGAGGTGGGGTGGCTCTCGGACCTGACTCAGTCCACAGTGAGAACAACTAGAGAGACACGGTGGGTGAAATGATAACTTTTATTGGATCAACTTGCGAAAGAGAGAGAAACAAGCTTCTGAGCTTGCACTGAGCTTTTCCTCACGTCTGGGAACAATTGACATCCATTGCCCCAGCCCAGCTTTGTGTTTACAGGCTGGGGAAGATGCAGACTTGAGCACTGATAAAGACAAATGTCTGAGGGCAAGTTTACACTACAGTGCTACGTTGGCGCAGCTGCATGTCGGCATAATTACTCCACCTCATTGAGAAGCAGCAGCTTATATCGGCAGGAGACACAGTGCCAGTGTGGACAGCACAAAACTTGCGTCGCTGGGGGGCGGTGTAGACTTTTTCACACTCCTGAGTGACGTAAGTTAGATCGACTTGAGCGGTAGTGTAGACCTGCCCCACGACTGAAAAAGGGCACACATATTCTCTTTTAAACAGGTAACATTCTACCAGAGAGTGTCTCATGAAAAGCGGATCCCAACTCTCTGGACTGGACAAGCACTGTACGAACTGACCACTGGGTGAGAAATAACTTATTAGACAAGAAAGTTACTTGTTGTTAGGCTATAGATTGTGTTTCATGTTTTTCTTTTACCTGCATCCTTGTTTCCAATTCCTTGTACTTGCTTTCAGTTGAATCTTGAACTCAAGCTTTGTTAAATAAACTTCCATTTGGTTTTATTATAGACATGTCTAAGTGCCTTCTGCTAAACAGCATGCTGAACTGAGGTGAAGCCGGTAAACCAGGATGAATTACTTCTATGGAGGCAACAGACTGGGGTATGCTGCAGGTGTCCAGAAGACAAGAGGCTGAGCACTTGAGTGCAGAGTGTAAGGAAGTGGGCTGTGTCAATCTTTAGCTTGCAGAGAGAAAGAGTGGGGCAGGCGGAGCCCCGAGCAGAGCTCTTGTGCTGCCAGTGGTAAGCAGAGGATTTCTGCCAGCGGGCACAGAGGCAGCTCTGTCATGCTGTAAGCAGGTGTAGCAATTCCCTGGACTTCACGGGTAATCCCAAGACGTGTCTCAGATGCACATTTTGGCTACCGTATTAGACTTCGCCTGTCATGTTAGGTTACTTCCCACATCAGACAATAACAATCCAAACAATGCTGCTAACGTCCTTCGCAAAAAAACATAATTAAATAATTTTTGTGACAAGTCTTCATTTGATGTCAGGGAATGTACTGTCCACTGTATTGATCTGAATGCAATCTTGGGCTCCCATATTAGGCTCTGCTCCAGGCACGTAGGGGAGAAAAAATAAGCTGATCCAGTATCATGCAGAAGTGAAACTCTACTATGTCATACATTGTCCTTAGTGCACATAACCTGATCAGCAACTAATGCCAACAATGCATGTTCTGTGATGCATACTGGGAAAAGGGATGTGGCTGGCAGTTGAGTAAATTACCCTCGTCTCAGTTGCGTAAGATGCTGCTGCTTAGAGCAACATGGTACCTATGACCACCATTGAGGTTACAATGTCTCCCCTGCAGGATTGCAGACTTTGTCCATCCAATAGCATCACATCAGCTATGCTGACAGTGCTTTGGAGAGGATGCTGGAAGGGGTATGGCGCCAGGGCTGCTGCACGAGGATGGCCAGAGACCCAAAGGCTTTTCATTTTCCCATCGATCCCAGGCGTTCCTCACACACCATTACATGGCAGCTAAGAATCCACAGCCAACCCCACATCACAAAGAGGCAGGGTGGGAGTGTGTGATGAACCTTGCTGTTCCAAATTATTTCCCCCTCCCTTCTGTGGGTTTTTTACATGTAAGGGAAACATATGATGCAGAGTCTGCAAGTGAGTACCAAATGAGCACGTCACACCACAGCACACAGAGTAGCAGTGGAGTCTGCATGGAAGGCTGATATTGTTGGATTCTGATGGCGGATGTGAAGACCAGAACTTCTTCCCCACAGCCCTCAACTCTCTGGCCCAAACAGAAATAAGCCTAGGTGCTTGGCCACTCTGCAGGATTGAGTCCAAAGAAGGTTCAAGTAAATCATGCATTTAAATCCAAGAGACCAAAGCGTATCCACTAGCCAACACCTTCTGAAAAGTTACCATAGCTAGGAATCAGAGGGGTAGCCGTGTTAGTCTGTATCCACAAAAACAACGAGGAGTCCAGAGACTCCATGCATATGAAGAAGTGGGGGGTTTACTCATGAAAGCTTATGCCCAAATAAATCTGTTAGTCTTTAAGGTGCCAGTGCCACCAGAATTCTCGTTGTTTTCATAACTAGGAAGAGTCTTGGTAGTGTGGAATAAACCAACAGCTGTATCATTACTAGACTGATGGATCTAGCCACGTCTCTGCTAGTGGCCTGCACCAGGTGCCTAAGAAACCCTGCAGTAGGTTACAGGATATCCTGCCCTCAGGAAAAGGTCTGAGTCTCGGTCACACAATGGGGGTGTCTATATTGCAATCACAGAGTGTGACTGCAGCTTGGGCAGATGTGCCCAAGCCAGCTGAACTACCAGAGCAGTAAATCTGTGGCAGCGTAGGCTTCCGTGCAGCCTAGCTTTGTGAGTAATTATCCAGGATTACGGGTGGGCTCGGATAGCCCACGCTGTTATGGTTTCACTTCTCCATGACCAGAACTAGACAGATGAAAGCTAGCTTGGATATGCTACTCGAGCTGCTGTCACACTCCACGATTAAGTATAGACATACACTGTGGCCCCTTTACACAGCTCTGCCAGTAAAAAGGGATTCTAGTGTAGATGAGAATCAGGTGCAAAGATTCTTCCTAACTCTCAACAGAGAGAAGGTGGTGATGGATGTGTGAGTCAACTGTGGGAATGGACAGGCAAAAGACAGGAAGAAGGGTGTGGGGCTAAGACATCCATACAGTACCCTACTCATGACTCCTACTCTGCCCGACCTCACCACCCGGCAAGATCTGTTTAGATATGATCGTTAATACTAATATTGGCCCCAAACCTGTGATGGAACACAGGGAGGTTTTGAGAGGACTGTGGAGGCTGCAGGGAAAGTAGCACAAGTTCTCCACAGCAGATTTTCAATAAACAGACATAAGCCCTGGTAGCGCACATACTTGATTCCTTCTTATCTGCAGTTAAAAACCACAGAAAGCTTATAAAAAAACCACAGAAAAAGGCAGCAAAGCATATAAACGGCACAAACTATTTTGGCAAACAAACTTGAAATGCTTGAAACCTTCAGTGTGTCTGAATCTCTGCTTTGTTGTATTTTCCCAACATATCATTAAAACCACACGGCCAAGGTTAGATCCTGCCCAATCCCGCGCCCATGCAAAAGACCTGGGGGGAAGAAAACCTAAGGAGTTGCTACTTCTGTGTATTCAGCAACACAGGACAGTACACTGCTGGACATGAGTGCTCCAGACAAGGGACCCAGGGGCTCCCCGTGCCCTGTGGCGGGAATACAGACACACACCACACTGCAGTCTGCTAGCAATTCTTCTTACATCAGCAGCAAGCTCTAGCTAGCAGCTGGCCAGCGTGCACTTTTCTTCTGGTCATAGTAGTGGCACAGGGCAGTGTGCTCACAGTTTGGAGGCCTCTGCCCACGGGCCCACTGGGAGGGTCTCCTGCCCATGACCAGACAGACTCCTGCTACAGCGGAGACATTGAGCAGCAACCCGGCTCATCCTCCATGTGCTGGCTGCCTCCGCTGAAGGGCAGGGTTTCGCTCCGGTTTGTATTTGCCCCAATAAAGCACCCATTGTATGATCTTTTCATAGGCATGGGTCTTTCAAAGAAAAGGACGCAACAGGGCAAGACCTCTTGTGGGGCACATTTAGCTTGAAATGTGCATATTGCCATGAAGATATAAAAGTGCTTCAGTAAACAAATACAATCTATATCTCCACCCTCAATATGGTCATCATTAAAATCTTTATGTATTATACAGCAAAAATGCCTGACAGCCATCTGTCTCTCTGGGCAAATGAAGTGCTGCTAATCCTTCGTTTAATAAGAGGCAGGAGTAATCTCAGTGGCTCAGTTTTTAAATTATGGTTTTCAAATAATACCCATGCACCAGTGAACGAAAGTGCCGCTCAAGCACTTCGTATTGCAATGGCTTCCTATAATGTGATCCCGAAATTATCACCTCCTAACGAATTTCACTGTGAAGTGGGCAGGCTGAAAATGTCATTAATCCATAAATGCTTTCACCAGCCACATTCTAAATTAAACTCTTAAATGTGGTATCTAAGGATGATGTAGAAACCAATGTTTTTTCCAAAGGTGTTTTCTATTAGCTTTTCATTCATCTGATTGATTTGTAAAACCTCCCACACTATTAACGTGGTCCTTCACATGTAAACAGTGATCTTAGTCTGCTCTTTTGAACATAACACTAAACGTAAGAGTACACAGGGTTTTTTTTAGTTAGTAATATCAAAAGTAAACTCAATATAATATTTAGTTAATCAGGAACTAGAATGCCCACGTTGAGCACTATCTGCTGTCCACTAGAGATTCTTTAGGCCAACACCTGTGTGGTAAGAACAGTAACATTTTGCACACAAGTTACTTAGTATGTCTTTTTTATTGTGATTGTGTCTTCACTAGAAATGCTGTAGGAGTGCCGCTGAAGCATTTCAGCCTAGACACTCACTGCAGCAATGGGAAGGGTTCTTCCATCACAATAGTTAATCCACTCCCCAATAGATGAAAGAATTGTTCTGTTGATCTAACGCTGTGTACACCGACTACATGGCAGAGCAGTGTGGATATTTCAAACCTCTAACCAAAGTAGCTGGGTTGACCTAACTTTTTAGTGTAGACCTGACCTTAATTTTAAGCTCTTTGGGGAAGGGGCCATCTTTTTGTCAAATGTTTGTATAACACCCGGCATAACGGGGTCCTAATCCCTGATTGGCGCCTCTTGATTAATACCACAATACAAATAAATAAGTAATGTTTTCCCCTGGTGTTCTATTATTCCATTCAGGCTCATTAAACTATGTACTCAATTGCCAAGCTTTAGGCATACAGAAGTTTCAAAATGGATCCTTACATTTTATTAGGGAAAAATGTTATTTTGAAGCTCAATTCAAGCTTATGATTCTGAAGGCCTATATTAAAATCAACAACAACAAAAAACAAAAAGTACGTTATAGGCCCAATTATGCAAGTGCTGAAGATCCAGTACCAACTTCAATGAACAGACAATCCCATTCAGATGGCCACTCTAGAGCGAGAAAAATGCAGTTTTTTCAGTTTGGTGGACGTTCCAAAATAAATAAATAAATCGGGGGTGGGGAGATTGATTTGGGTGGAACCAAATCTGAAATTTTACAGAATGTTTGGCCAAATGAAAAGGTCCATTTTGCGTCCATTGCAAATTTGAAGGGATTTGAAGCTAGATGTGCTACATTGCAGGTGAGTGCCCTAGTCACCTAGCTAAAGCTGTGAGGGTTTTTCATTTGTTTGTTTGTTTGGGGCGGGGGAGGGAGCACAGCCGGGGTCCACCATCACCACCTTCTCCAGCCATTTTGGGAAGGACTGAAACAATGTATGTCAAATTCATGACCAGTTTCAGGTCAACCAAACTGCATTTTTTGGTGAATAAATGATTCCTCTGAAAAAAATTGTCCAACTCTAATGGCTCCAAGCAAGGTGCAGGAACGCTATGCTCAGATTTCCCCAAACTCTATTCGTCCAGTAATACATGTTGTGGATTTTTAAAAATAAATTATACCTCTGATCCTAGTCACAGTGAATGAATTTCCTGATGAATATTCCATTAAGCAGATATTGAATTCTGTTGAGTTGAATACCTACATTTAATTTATCCAAGAGAATTTTTTTCCCCTCAGTCAAGATATTTCACTAAAAGGGACAATAAGTGTCAATATCTACCTCAGTGGAAAACAAAACAAAACAAAGCAAGTAGTGTTATATACTTAGTACATATCTACTAGAATTAGTTGGAAATATTTTCTTATGGCCATGAATCTCAAAACTGAAGCAGGCCCCTCCCGAATTTAAAGTAACTTTCTGAATAGCAGATGAAGTCTAAAAGCCTATTAATCGCTGAGAAGCCATTCAGGAAAAATATTTCCATATGCTGTCTGATTGGCTCATCAGAAGTGAATAATTTTTACTGAACATAACTGCATCATTTGCACATATGATCTGTTTGCGTAAAACAGTCTGCAATGCTATTAGCTCGTGATAAGACAAATAGCAGTAACTTCTTAATCTATAGTGACTATTAAAAATAAGCAGCAAGATGAGTTAATGTAAGACAGTTTAGGGCAGTCTGTTCAGTGCTGTTGGAAACTGAATTATGCGTTCCATTTATCCAGAAACACTTTATTGGCAACTGAATTGTTGTTTCCAACATGGCAGCTGAAGAGTGGGGCCCTATTAAATTGCACCACGATTAAACATAACTCCTCCATAAAAAAGAAAATAAGCTAAATCTTAAAAATACTAAAATATAAAAAGGTGAAAAGCAGTGCTCTCTGAAATTTGCTTGCCCATTTTGAGGATAACTTTATAGAACCCACTTGTAGATGTGCTTCAGTCTTCACTGTATAGTCATTGTGGCCGTTCATGAAATTCTGATCCTAACCTATGATTGTGTAATGCAAATATTTTCATCCTAATAACCATATATCCAGAATACATCCTACTCCAGAAATGTCCAATATTCATGGCATTAAAGACTAATCTGGCAACCTTAGCAGGATCCCAAGGACTCCCCCTAGTTAGACATAATTTGCATATTTGCTTGTATCTTCCTTGCTGGATTGATGTTAATGACTTATTGTTTGAGTTCAAAAGGGATAAAACCCTGATGGTCATTAAGATTTGTCGTCCTCCAGTCATGAGGTGAATTTGGGGATGCCAACAGACTCTCATAGCACTCAGGAAGTATCTCACCCTAAAGAATGAGGTGAAAAAAAGTCTGAAAAATCACAGGAAATGTTGTTGCTTTGGGGGAGAGCTAAATCAAGGCTCCATGTGTTCTTATAATATTTCCATCAAGAGGAAGAATGAACTGTTTGTCATACTGCCAACTAAAAGACTGGCTGTGTAATAGTGGATTGCACAGGTCCAAAAAGAAGCTCATAATCATTGCTCAGGCATGTCTTTGCTGAGAGAAGTATGAGTGAAATCTGATTCTCCTCAGAGAAAATATTTTTGAAAAGCTCTCAGCTCTGCAGTAATGTAAGCCTTGGCTGGTATCTCATGTCTTTGTGAGTTAAAGTATCTACCATATTTCTTGTTCGATCACACAGCATGGTGCTGACATCAGCACCTATGGCTGCGTTTCCCTTTAATAATTCTCGGTCGGTCTAACACCACTTTAAAACGAGCTGAAAAGAGGGGTGTAGCATGATGTGCCCTTCTCAATATTATCTACATTAGCCATAACACGATGCAGTAGTGAAGGGCTTTTTTATGATCCACAAAAGGTGTCCACCAAACAAACAAAAAAGGTCTGTGGGAAACCTTTCTTTCTCTCTTTTTCTCTCTCCTCCCCTCTAACCTGTTGGGGAGAGGGCCTAATAAATAGTGAACAGTTGGATGTGAGGGGTTTTTGGTCCTGACTCATTTTGGAGATTAAGTGAAGTGTAGGGAATGGTGTAACTGGTCTTTTGGGACCAAATTTAACAATCTAACAAATTGTAACGACACACATAAAAGGTGACTGTTCTGAATACAGTTACCACCAAAGCAAAGGTGTGACCTTCTATGTTTTTAATTAAGATAATTAACTGGAAAGCGATATATTTAAGCAACGTGCGACACAAAGGTAATGACACTGATTGAACTTGTTCCCTGGTCCCATTCAGAAAGCACTCCATGAGATCCTGAGGGCTGCCAAACAGAAACGTGTGATCTCATCAGCCATGTGCCAAAGTAACTGTCACAGAAAACTGTTTAAGAAACTTTACTTTATCTTACCACTTATATCAGCTAGCTTTAGCTTTTGAAACGTATAGCCACTAAGTCAGAAAGGAAAGACTATCCAGTGATTGAGGCACTGGTCGAAGTCCTCAGAGACCTGGGTTTGATTCCCTGCCCCATCACAGGAGATGGGCACTGCCAGGACAAAACCGCCTATTAAAATGTCATGAAAAACAATGCCCCTATGACTGAGTCAGCCATGGGATAGACACAAAGCTGCAGCTGAGAGATGTTTTATAGAAGGATATGAACAGTGGGGATGGTTAAAGGAAAGACCCCATAGCAGTGTCTGTAACACCTATACACAAATGGCTGGATGTGAAGTGGCGTGCACATGTGTAGGATGTAAAGAGTCTTCCCACATTGGCACACCTGACGGAGCGGGGCGGGGGGGGAGGGGCAGCCAAAATGTAACTATTTTCACTCTCTGAGGGCAGCATTACATTCCCCAACCATATCCCCCTTCCCTGATGGGTGGGCACTGGAGGGAGCACATGCTGCCCCTTGTAAAGGGGGTAGCAGTTGCCACATATGCATGCGTCTCCCACGGATTCTGGTGGCCTCTTCTGCACATCTGTACTCTTAAGAACAAGAGCAGCTGTGGCCAGCGTGGCCGGTGCGCTGCACCTCACATCCACAGTCATGTGGCTGTGGCTTTCGCAACCAAAACGAATCCCCAATCATTTCCAACACTCCCTTAGGAAGCATGACGCTGGAATATGTTTCCGTACTGAAATGCACACACATTGATTAGTTCATGCCAGACCAGATCTTGAAGCTCTCAACGTTTATGCAGGCCTTATTCTGACTTCAAGGGGAATTTGCTTGTGTAGGGATTAAGTTAAAAAAAAAAAAAAAAGCATAGAATTCAGGATTTGTCTCCTTGATTTCATTTTAACTGGGGACAGTGGAGGATTAAATTATGTGTTAGGTTGGTTTATTTTTTAAATGAACTGGTACAAACTATGTCAAAGTGATATACGGTAAGGACTTCTTTGTATTGAACTGGGCACTGCCACTTTAAAGAAACATAGAGGAGCACTTTAGCTTGCACTGGTCTATTCAGTGAAGTAAAAAGGATATCCTGCTTGTGAAAACCACAAATTATGAACAACATACATGTAGTTACTGCACAGATATATAGTCTTATTTGCAATGAATTTAACACTATGCATACTAAGACCTACCATCTTCACCATTCATGAAAAAAGACTAATTACATTTCTAATTTAAAATGTATGAGTTCATAAAGGTCCAGAAAAGCCCTTTGTGTGTGCTTGAGTTCAAAATCATGAAAGGCATGGACAAAGTGAGTAGGGAAGTGTTATATACTCCTTCACATAACACAAGAACCAGGGTCAACCAATGAAATTAACAGGCAGCATGTTTAAAAAAACGCAAAAGGAGGTACGTCTTCACACAACGCGCAGTCCTCCTGGCAATGAGTTCCACAGGTTATGTTGTGAAGGCCAAAACTATAATGGGGTTCAAATAAGAATTAGAGAAGTTCATGGGGGGATAGGTCCATCAAGGCTAGTAGCCAAGATGGTCAGGGATGCAACCCAATGCTCTGCATGTCTCTAGCCTCTGACTGCCAGGAGCTGGGAATGGACGACAGGGGATGGATCACTTGATGATTGCCTGTTCTCTCACTCGATGATTGCCTCTGAAGCACTTGGCATTGGCCACTGTTGGAAGAGAGGATAGTGGGCTAGATGGACCTTTGGTGTCACCCAGCATGGCTGTTCTTATGTTCTCTACAATGGCTTAACCTACCATATATTAAGCATTTGAAATCAGGGTAATTAAGCTCTTGCAAAGTATTTTCTGCACAATATATATTATGGGCACAGCCAGTGAACAGTGCCTTTTCTCTATGTCATATCTAATGTAGCATTTTCTCCCTGTCATCAATAGATTAAAACATTCCTTACCGGGGGGTAGGTGGGTCAGGAGGGATTAGTGGGGAGGAAGTATGTGAAAATGGAGGAAACACATTTTGCTATGAGGTAATTCAATAAATATGTCCAGTTTACTGATGCTCACTTTCAACTAAAAGCAGAACATATTTATCTTGCAAAATTAAGCAGGGAAAAGAATTAGGGCTTCACTTCAGTTTTTATGTTTGTCCAGTCTCACAGTTGTGTTAGTAATATGAAAGGAAGAGAGAGGTGCACAGAATCTTAAGACCACATTTTCAGAGGAGCAAACTGGCATAGCTCCATTGTCTCCAATGACATTAAGGTGACTTACACTAGCTGAAGATTTGGCCCACTGAATTCAATGGAGCTACACTGAGTTACAGCAAGGGAGGACATGGCCCAATATTTCTTATGCAAGCTAAAACATGTCTTAACTAAGATGAGCAGATGGAGCACTGGGGACCTTGAAGTGGTAGTTCTTGTTTTGTCTCTTCTGTACCACTACAATGCAGTATGTTTGGTGCTATAATAAATGAATTTGATATCATTTCTACAGTCTCGGCATCACCTGGGTTCTTTTGTTCGTAAATTACCTTTTGAAACTATGAGAGTGCCTGACTATATCCCCTGAGAAGCCAAGCCAACCGTATAACTGCGCTGAGAAAAGGCAGTGCTTTTGACAGCAGTCAGACAAAAGCACAGCGAGGAGAATGGGAGAAAATGGTATGGCTGGTGGTGGGAGAAGATGGGGGATGGCTGGGGTGGGGAAGTGCGTGCTATGTTTGTGGAGAAAAATAGATCATTTTCCCCCAGTCCAAAGTGAAGAAAAACTGTCATAGTTTGCAAAATTCACAATTTTGTGGCCATGGGACACCACTTGGCTCAGCAAGCTGCTGTCACAGTTGATGCTTATGGTGAATTCAACCTGCTCTTTCCCCACGCACATCTCTGTGGTAGAAAATGATTTCTGTAGAGTAACAAAATAGCAAATAAAATAATATAACAAAATACAGGGAGAATCACAGAAACATTGGGCTGGAAGATTCCTTGAGAGGTCATCAAGTCCAGCGCCCTGCACCAAGACGGGAACAAGTATACCTAGACCAACTTTGAAGGTGTTTGTCCAACCTGTTCCTAAACAACTCCAGTGATGGGGAAATAGAGATATACTTTCCTTCCAGTCCCAGCCTTAAAAATCCCATGTGAAGGGGTCTGTCCTGCAGAGCCCCAATCATTTGAATCATTAGGCCTATTTGCAGGAGTAAGGATTACTCAGATAGTAAAGGGACTGAGCCCAAGATTCCCATATTGTGACTTGGCAGTACGGAGGGCTATCGTAATGCCAGCACCCTGTGCATGTTGTTGTAGATATGTTCCTAACAAATTCAAATTCCTGTGGTCATTTCAGAAAAAAATACATAAAGAGACTCTCTTAACTTATATTTAAAGCGGGAACGGAACACCGCTTCTCTGGGATTGGGAGGTCTGCAGGATCACTGGAAGTGGGGATCAAATATCAGACCTCTGGATCTTAAAGCATGAGCCTCTGAGACTTGAACTAAAACATCCACCTCTGTCAAACAAGGTTGTAGCAGGCTCATCGACCTCCACCCATGGCCCAGCTACCACTAGAGGGTGGCAGCACACCAAGCTGAGTGGGGGTGGATTACACAAATATATTACTTTACCAAAATATGAAGTAAGTTAAAACAAAACAAAAAACCTGATGATATTATGACCTTTGTTTGTTTATTTATGTATGCATTTTTTCTCAGCTGGGCTAAGGACGCCAGCTTCCTGTTGCAGAGGAGGTCAGACCAGATGATCAGAATGTCCCTTCTAACCTTATAATCTATTACTCTTGTTTCACTTTGTGGTTATTAGTGCTTCAATATTTGGGTTGTAAACACAGCTGGAAGATGCTTATTTGTGTTAAAAAACCAGCACTGGAATTGGAAAAATAAATGTGAAAACCTGCCTATTGGCTTTAGCTTTCAGAAAAAGCTCATTTATACAAAATGTAACTTTTGAACCAGTTTAAATTGACTGTCTCCCTTTAAAGCTCTCTTGCCTTTGGGCTCTTTTACACTATTCTCATCTTGTTAACATACAAAACGTGGAAATAATAATAAACAAAACAGGAAAGTAATTATTGTTGTTCTCCCCTATGACAAATTTATGAAGATGGCAGATCTGATTCACAGCTTTAGAGATTGTTAAAATTGTCCTAGTGATTTTGGGCACCACTTTCTGAAAACGTAAGTTGTCTCAAGTTGGACACCTGCAAATTGTGCACTCGGCACTTTCAGCACTGTAGGCCTATATTCAGTCTGCTGTGCAGCCAATTAACCACATGAACCTAGACCACATGCGTTAAATATAGATCATATTTCATAATGGAAAATGCGTTCCTTAAAATATAAGGCAGCACCAAAAAATACACCGTTTTCTCAGCCTCATTCTCTTCCATACAGTAATCACATTTTGCATTTGTTCATAAAGTGATAGCATGCTATTATTCTAAACTCACTGGGTCTGGTGGCCCCTCTGTTACACTGGGTTTGCACTGGTATAACTCTTTTAGCCTCAGTGGAGTTTTGCCATCCAGGATAATGGTGCAGAGAATCAGGTCCAACAAGTCGATTTTGGCGTCTGAGCCGACTGCCTTTTTCACCTAGTAGTACGCTGCAACCCCAATGCACTCCCTAATCACCCCAGGTTAAGCTAATGGCTCAAGAAAAAGAAAGGTAGGAGAGAGAGAGCTAAAGTTGATAGGTTACGTAGAAAGGCAACATACTGATTTATCTGACAGCAGCAGAAAGAAATACAACAAAAAAGACTCATCACAGCTGGTGCTGCAGATTCTCGTGTCAAACTGAAACGGAGGAAGGGAAAAATTCTAAATGGTTGAGCTCATACACTATGTGTTCATAAACAGCTGAGAAATACAGCTGACATGGGGATGTGTGTCTTGTAGTAGAGGGATCTTTTTGTTTGAATGCAGTTCCACAGGTGATGCCACCGGCCCAAGCCCGGCTTTCGATGTCCCATCATATGGTTAGGAGTGCAGGTGTGCACATCAGCTGTGGAGTTCCTGCCAGTACAATACACAATTTCTTACACTCATGCTGCTCTCTTTTCCAGGGCAGTTTGGTTTTGAGCCAGCCCTTTCTCCCATCAGTTAATGGACACTGTGGGCCTGAATTGCCACTGCCAAACCAGAAGTATGTCCAAATCAGAATGGAGGTGCTTTATACCCACTCTGCACTGAGGTAAATCACCAGGTCAGGTGCAGGGCAACGATCAATTTGTCACTATGCCATTAAGGGCTTCTGTGGGGGTGGTGTTCTTACCATTTCAGCGCACCACACACACATACACCTGAAAACAGCCAAAATCCCCCTCTTTTCACCATCAACCTCTGTTCTCCATCTCTGAGGAGGAAGAGGACTTCCAACAACTCAGAGGTTCCTCAAAGCGCCTCACCATCATAGTGGCAAAGGATCTATCAGGCACAAAAGCAACCTAGCGCCTGAGAAAGGCACATGTAGACATCAGTCCCTGACCGCAAGCAGAAGAAAGGCTACCAGAAATGACTGCAAATACTGCAGCTCCCTAACTCTGAGCCACATGTAGTATCCATGGCTGAGTGTGGTGTGGACGGAAAGGAATGAGGTTGCACTGTGGACCATGTCACAGATAACATGAACACTGCACAAGATGTCAGGTGGGATACAGAAAGAGGGTGGGAAAAGGTTTGTCTGTGACAGACACATATGATTTAAAATATATATGTCATAGGAGAGATTAAATTTGAAACCAAAGACATGGGTATAATTGGGAGAACATCTGCTGTCAGAATATGCCAGTGGAATGGAATCTAAAATGTGGCTCAAACCTCTCAGCTTTGTCTCTACAGTCACTTCATTCTAAATTTAAGGGAGGCAAAGAAAAAAATAATTGCGCTCTTTTCTTAGGACATTTTCAAAATCTAACATACTTCAACTGAAAACCAACCGATCAATAAAATCTGACTTTCTGATCATCTTCTGCTCCAGTCCTGTGACATACTATCCATCTCATCCAAACACATACTTAAATCTATCACCCCGAAGTTGTGCAGCAAATACAGCATACCCCATGACAGCTATGGGTAAAAATCAATGAATCGTAGAATATCAGCGTTGGAAGAGACCTCAGGAGGTCATCTAGTCCAACCCCCTACTCAAAGCAGGACGAATCCCCAACTAAATCATCCCAGCCAAGGCTTTGTCAAGCCTGACCTTAAAAACCTCAAAGGAAGAAGATTCCACCACGTCCATAGGTAACTCATTTCAGTGTTTCACCACCCTCCTAGTGAAAAACCTAAACCTCCCCCCCTGCAACTTGAGACCATTACTCCTCATTCTGTAAAGACAGATCTGATCAGTTTACAGGATCCCCTGCTGCTGAGCTGAGCCACTAACCAGTTCATAACCCCAGCAGATGCCTCTGTTTCTAAGCCTCTGGGAACCTTAGGGGCAGGCTGTTGTATCACTCCTGTCATGACAAATGGGTGAGAGCTAAAAACTGGAAACGGATTTCTTCCCTGGTATCCAATCATTGGTGTCTGTTTTCATCAATTTCTTGGGGAGTTTGCAAAATTACACTATTGAGGGACAATTCTTGTACTGTTGTAACACTATGTAGCACTTTGCACATTCAATGCACTGAACATACATTGCCCAAGTAATCCCTCCAAAAATCCTTGCGAGGTATGTATCATGCCCATTTTACAGTTGAGGAAACTGTAACACACATTGCTGTGACCTGACCAAAGTGCGAGCATGAGGCCACTGCCCAGCTGGGATTAGAATTCATGAGTAAAGCTGGGTCCAGAATGGAATTTTTAGTTCACTGGCGATTTGCAAAATAAAAATAAATTTAAAAAAGGTTTTGGGTTGAACCAAAATGGCACTTAAAAAAAAATCAGTGAATCAGAAACAAACAAAAATTCAAGTTGAAATGAATCAAAATGGCTCAACATTTCCGAGACAAAAAATGTGAGTCCAAACATTTGGGTAATGTTGAAACAAACCATTTAGTCTTTTAGGCGTTTTGACCAAAGCAAAGGATTTATAAAGCGTCCAGAAGAGGGCGCGCCTGCCTTTAAAGCTTTATTCCAGTGGGTTAGGCACTCCCCTGGGATATAGAATTCCCCTCTCTGCCTGATGTGGAAAAATGATCGGAACTTGGGTCTTCCACATTACAAGGAAGTACCCAAACCACTGAGCTCTAGGATATTCCGGTACGGGGCTTTCTCAACCTCACCCCTTGATGCAGTCCTACTCAAGAGCTGTTGGAGCAGGGAGTTGAGGATGGGTCTCCCACACCATACCTGAGTACCCTAAGGACCAGACTGTAGACCAGAGGTGAAAGTAAGCCGGTATGCCCCAGTACAGCATACCGGTAAGAGCCGGTGTGCCGTACCAGGACCGGCTTTCCCAGAGGGCAATTTAAAGCCCTGGGGCAGTGGCGGCGGGGCTCTGGTGGGGATTTAAAGGGCCCCGGAGCTCCAGCCGCCGCTACTGCCCCAGGGACCTTTAAATCCCCGCCTGAGCCCTGCTGCCCGAGCCCTGGGGTAGCGGCGGTGGGGTTTTAAAGGGCCCCGGAGCTCCAGCCGCCGCTACCCCCCCGGCCCCCCCAGGGCCCTTTAAATCCCGGCCTGAGCCCTGCTGCCAAAGCCCTGGGGTAGCGGCGGTGGGGCTCCGGCAGACATTTAAAGGGCCGGGGCGGTAGCGGTGGCTGGAGCCCCGGGGCCCTTTAAATCCCCGATGGAGCCCAGCTACCGCTACCCCAGGGCTCGGGCAGCAGGGCTCAGGCCGGGATTTAAAGGGCTCGGGGCTCCGGCAGCTGCTACCACAGCGGAGCCCTAGGCCCTTTAAAGCTCTGCCAGAGCCCCGGGATAGCAGTGGCAGCCAGGAGCCCCCAGGACTCCTCAGTGATTTAAAGGGTCTGAGGCTCTGCTGCGGTACTGGCAGCTGGAGCCCTGGGGCTCCCAGCCACCTCTGCAGCTGGTAGCTCGGGGGTGATTTAAAGGGCCCCGGGCTCCCAGCCGCCACTACCGCAGCTGGAGCCCTGGCTCTTTAAATCAAGATTTAAAGGGCCCGGGGATTTAAGGCCCTGCCTCTTCCGGTTGAGGCCATGTCCCCTGCTCAGGACTCCAGCGTACCGGTAAGTCCTCTAACTTACTTTCACCCCTGCTGTAGGCTCATTCTCAGTATGTTTCTGCCCAGTGGTTAGCCACGATCATTCACAATGACAGTTCACAGTCATTCATGATGATAATGGATAGTCATTTGGCCAGAGAGAGCAAACACTGAACCAGAGGTGGCGATGACTCCCCTGCTGGACCTTGTAAGGGTGGATGGAGTCACTTCATGGTAATTTTCTTTCAGAAATCCCTGACACGAAAAATGGGTAATTTCATGTCTCCTATGAGTCCCATGGGGTTCAATCCTGGCAGTTCTCTGGTTCAGCACATGCAGTTAGCCACTGGGGGACATGATGCAGTGCTGTGGCATCGGGTATTGTCATTCAACTCTCTGACACCTTTTCTCTGAGTGCAGACAGAGATATCTTCTTCCCCTCCCGGTGTCTGGCTGGGACAGGCCTTGGCTGAGAGCTTGCTGGCATGGGCTTGGTCTGGATTAGACTGAGGTGATGCTTGCTGGCAGGGGGAGGCATTTTCAGGTACTGAGGGGTTATCACTTTAGCCTCCACTAGGGAGTTCACCTGCCAATGGGCCTACCTCGACCGGGTCCTGCGAGAGGGCATGCCCCACCCATCCTCCACCCCAGGCCCTTCTGACCTTTTCATTGGGCCCGGGCCCTGTGGACCAACCGGCCCCCCTGCCCCTTCACTGTGAGCCGGCTGCACAACTTGCAGCCGGTTCGTTTCCAGACCCGCGCCAAGGAAACATCTATACACACTCGTGCTCCACACCCTTCACTTCCTCACCCTTGCGTCCCGCCCCAACACAAAGTGGTGGGACCTCCTGCCACCTTTAGAGGGTGAGGAACCCCGGTGGGCCAGCCTATACTCTACCCTGGTCCTGAGGCCCACTGGGGATATCAGTTGGTGGCTCCTTCACGGGGCCGTGAGCACGGGCATGTATTTGACACGGTTTACCCCTGTCCCGGACATCTGCCCCTTCTGCAGTGTGAGGGAGACCCTGGTGCATGTTTACTTGGAGTGCGCCAGGTTGCAGCCCCTATTCCGGCTACTCACAAATATTTTGTTACATTTCTGGCTACACTTTTCCCCTCACCTCCTTATCTATGCACTCCCTCTCCGTGGCCCCACAAAGCCATGGGACCTCCTGGTCAACCTCCTCCAGGCCCTGGCTAAAATGGCCATCCATAAAACCAGGGAGAGGATGTTGGCCAGTGGAGACTCCTGTGACTGTGGGGCCTATTTCTGATCCTCCGTCCGTTCACGTATCCGGGCAGAGTTCCTCTGGGCGGCGTCCACTGGCTCCCTTGATGCCTCCAAGGAGCAGTGGGCGCTGTCCAGGGTTCTCTGCTCGGTGTCCCCATCAGGTTCTCTTTGTTTGACCCTTTGACCACACTCCTGTTCCTGTTATTTTATTAGTTGCCCCCCAAAATCACTTGGCTTCCAGGTCCTGTGGATCCCCCCCTTAGGCTGTGGGGGGACCCTTTAGCAGTGGGTGGACTTCTGCCCACCCACTTCCTGGATTCCAACAGGATTAAGGTGGTTTTCAATGTCATAGCCTTTTTTGGACTCGGTGCTGCTAGATTCCCAGAAAGCCACTAGGGTCAGAAACTCCTCCTTCCCTCTTCAGCTCGTCAAGATACCTTGTCTTTTCCCGTTACAGATGGGCTTTGCCTTGCTTATTGTTACCTTTGTCACTATAAGACTAGTCTGCTATAATGGGTTAGTGCAAAGAATAGCTGCCCATCATTTAGATCAGGTAGATCAATAGAGAGAGGATCTGCGTTCCATGCTTTGTACAGGCCAATCCAATTCACTTCCCAGTGCAAGTCAGGCCACCAATCACTAAAACACTTGAAATGGCTTAGGAGTGAGTCTGTCCTCCACACCCCATTATCACAGCACTCGTGTTTTCAGGGCACTCCTGGGCAGTCACAACCATCTGGAAATGGCAGAAGAGCAGAGCTGAGAACTGGCCATCGCCTCTGGCACTCAGTACTGCTAGGAATCCCTCCAGGCCTAAACCCAGCATCCTGTAGGAACAATTAGAGAGCATAAAGGTCTGAGCCAAATGGTGAAGGGGAAGAGGGACACTGCCCAAGCTGCAGTAAGTGCTGCTGGAAGGCATATTTTTGAGAAGCTGCCCCGCTGGTACCAGGTGCTACAGCAGACAGGGCTGTCTGCTCTCCCCCTCCTCCAAAGTCAGCTTCATTATGAACTTCACTTACACGGACACTTCCTCTCCTTCATTCACTGCTACCGCAGACAGACAGCCCCAATCTGCCCTGTACTTCATCATAGGAAGCATCTCTTTGGCCAGGTTTCCGCTTAACAGGTTATTGAAATCTTCTTGGCAATTAGACTCTTGCCTGGTAATCTCACCAGTCTGCTCCATTTTATGGTGTTGGTCTGGTCACTGTGGGAGAATCCACAGTACATAGTATCGACTTCGGAAAAATGGAGAGTCAGATCCTCAACTTGGGTAAATCAGTAGAGCTTCATTAACGCTGGTTCACATCAGCTGAGGCTCTGGCTCATAATATTTTCATTCTTAATAACGGAAAGGGCAGTCAGGTACTACAGCAATGGTACCTTAGAAAGACACAGAACCATCACCATTACAAGGTATGGAAAGGCACAATGATAACAGGACATCAGGAACACGGAAAGACAACAAGGTGACAGGGTTCTAGTGTTAGCCCGAGAGAAGAGAAATGAAACAACCAAAAATGTCAGGAAAATACATACTGAAGCACACCAATACAAGCAGACACAAGGAGTTAAGCCCGTTATAATGCCCTTAATTCTGCCCTGCTATGCTTACAACAGATACTGCAGCACATATGGTTGTTCTGCCAGGGGTCTCAGAACAAAGAACGGTTTTACAAATTGGAACATGTGCAGGGACATAAACAGAAAGGATCAGCTCAGGAAGCCGTGGAGTCCTGGGCTCTGAATTTCCCAACGTTGAGTGGTTTGCCAGCTCAGCCTTAACAATGACTGTGACGGTTCAGAATTCTGGGTGATAGCGTTCAATGGTGGAATAAATCTTACAATCCATTTTACTCACACAACCTTTTATTAATTTAAGAGGAGTTTTGCTTGAGTAAGGCTGAATGACAATTGACTAAGGACCTCAAAATTTGGCCTGCTAGACTATATTTGAGATTATTTTTTTCATATTTGTTCTATTAAACCCAAGGTTTAAAAAAACAATAACTGAAAAACAGGTTAACAGCTGAGTAACGAATTCCAGCTGGGAAAGGGTTAAGTTCGGTTTGTTGACTCACTGAGGTAGGTGACTCATTACCCCTCACTCACAAGTAAGGGAGATGGGGTGGACTCAGTGGGAAAAGAGGGTCTAGAGTGAGCAGCCTTGGAAGTGGCCTTCCTGCTGTCTTATTGTTGCCTTCTTTGTTAAGAAAACTGCACTCCAGGAAGAGGGTGAGTTTGGGCTTTACATATAGTCGAGACTACATGGACTGAGCAGTTGGGAAAGGGTCCTGCTTACACAGCCGATACAGAAAAGTGCTGTTGCCACACATAGTGTTATCATGCTTGGGGTTGGAGTGCGGAGAATGCTGATCTTGTTGACTGCAATCAGAATTTCTGCTCAGTCCTCTAACCTTTAGCCATGTAATGACTACATTACAAGAGGGAAAACGGGAATGGAAATGTTAGCCGACAGTACAGTACGATTCCTTTTGGTCCAGAGGCTGCACAGTAACACAGCGCTTGCAATCATGACCTTGGGCAATTATAGCTTCACTTTCCTGTTAAAATGTTTTAGCCAGCAATGATTTTGCAGCCCCATGAAGCATTCCTGATTAGATTTTCAACACTGTTACACATCCTGTCTTCTGTACAACATCGTTTCCATACCAAGAGTGTCATTCAGCAATTGTCAGTACACATGTTCTCCAGGACAATAGATGAAACTGTCAGCATTTCATACACTAAGACTTTGGACTAAGGTGGGGTACCTAAAACATCAATGGACAGCTTTAAAATCAAGGTGTCTTTATAAATAGCATACTATGTTTTCATTCAGTATAATGTAGAACCAACCCCCTGACCACCTCCACCTCACACACACACACTGAGGGCTTGTCTAAACGACACAGTTAGGTTGACATAAAGCAGTTTCCATCAACCTAATTATGTCACTGTCTATACTACAACTTTCCACCCACTGATGTAAGTGCTCTATTACACTGACATAACTCCACCTCCACAAAAGGCGTAAAGCTTATGTTGGCATAGTTCGGGCGACACAGCGTCTGTATAGACACTGTGTTACTTATATCCACTGTCTTGTCAATTTCACGGTTCACTGAGCTATGAAATTGACAGGACTGCCCAGTGGGAAGCGGGCAAGGCAAGAAGTTGGGGAAGCTATACCCCACTCCCTGGGAGGGTAAGAAGCCCCGGGTGTCTTCCCTCCACTTCCAGAGGAGAACAGGGCGTCCAGAAGCCGTGTGGCTTCCCCCCACTCCCGGCAGGGAACGGGGGCCAGAGCGTGGGGCAGCCCATCGGGAGCCTGGGGGGCAGCCAGGCTCCTGAAAGGGAGCTGCCAGCATAGCTGAGAGACCGGGCTCTCCGCTCTCCACACTGCCCCTCTTAGGTGGTAGAAGCGCTGCTGGTGAGGATGCACACCAGCAACCCAAGGAAGGTAGTGTGGACATGTAGCACCCCAATGATTACTGTAGTGCCTGTAAGTAACCTAATATAGGTTGATTTCAGTTTGTAGTGTAGACATACCCTTAGGGACTGTAAACCTCAATCCAAATTCCCTGCAGTACCACAATAGGTTGTAAACTGATTTCAGAATTAAAGCTGATGCACAGATAATCCACTCAATTTGTCCATAACCAATTCCATTCATTGTGGAAAAAAACAGCGTTTCCTACTGTATATTACCTGAATATTTCAGATTTAAAGACTTATTTTGAGCACATTTTTAGAAAAAAAAATGTAATAAAGCTATTCTGTGGCCAAATGGCACGGAAGCTAGAATTTGTCAACCTTTCTACAATTAATATGCTACGAAAGGAGGAGGTGGAGGGGCAGTTGTTTGTACCTAACCAAGAACACATACATGTAGCTGCAACATAGCACTCGATGGATCAGATCCAGGTCCCCATTGTGATAGCACAGGGAGGCTGGAAAGCCAGTGGATCAGGCCCCATGAGAATCCTCCCTGCATGGAGGAATGTCCAGGAAAAGTGGCAGCAGAGTGGAAGTGGGTTCTGTACTACCTCCCCACCTGGGTTACGGTATATGGCATAGCCAAGGTGTCCCTATGCGCCACTGAATGCCAATATCTGCTAGTCTTATGCCACACTTGGCAGAAAGCTCACACCTTTGGGCAGGACCATGCCAGACCAGCAAGCAACCCCTGCCAGCTACATATCTTCCAGCTCTGCGTTGCCCACCATGTTAACCATTGCTATTTAGGGTATAAATATGTGGGTAGATATCAGGCTTGATTCACCTCCATGATCACAGACTTCACCCCCTTCACCCCTGCTAACCACTGTCCTACAGGGGGTTCATCAGGGAGGGCTGCTTTGAACCCTGACTGTGTCTGCATATTGTAGAAGAAGGGGAGCCTCCAAAGATGCTCTGAACTAGTGTATGTCCCACATGCCCTGGCCCCCTGTCAAACCAGCCTACCCTCTTTCTGGGCTGTACCTGCTGCTTCTAAGTCCCCTGATGGAGTAGTCCACTGCTGGCCCTATGGCATTGCTTCAGGCAGATTTTCCACAGCTTGGGACCTGCAGCCTGGGGCCTGCCACCAGAAGCCGGAGGAACCCAGGGAATGAACTCATCCCAGTGGCTCTACAGTAACATTCATGAATTAGAGTAATAGTCTGATTTCCAGAAATGCTGATCCCATTCATTTCAATGAGGGATGCAAGTGCAATCAGTGTCTTCATGTCACCAATGGTAACTGCTAGCTTTTGCAAAAGATACAAAAACCCATACCAATGGTGAAAAATAAAGATAAACCAGGGAACTACAGTGATAAGATTCCTTTGGTTTATCTATTTTTCTTACTACCACTACAATTCTCAAAAAGAAATTTATAGTAAGAAGCTGGGAATCTGCCTACAAGTTTATAGGCTTATGATAAAAAGATACATGAACCCATAGTCAATGGACTCTATTTATTATTATTATTATTATTTTATTTGGTCAATTTTCTTAAAGACAATTAAATCCTTACATCAATACTGCTGGCAAAATTCCATCTTAAGTAAATAGAAATGACATTTTTAAATGTCACTCTTCTAACAGAGAGATTGTATTAGAGCTTCGGGCCAAGGAGAAAGGGAATCCAAGAATTTTAAATAAAGATGATGCTTTACTTTATCTCTGATTTCACTTGTAAAGTTCTCCTGTCAAGCTCACTGTTTTTCTCACTTATACTTTTACAATTAGTCAGCTCCCTGTGCAGCCAGGAATAGAACAGACAGTACGAGATGTCCACCGCAAAGCACCCTTAGCATGATAACCATCAAACAAGGATACATCAGTCATCACTTGTAATTTAACACCAGCAAACTTGAAAAATGCCTTATTTTACCCTGCAAGACTGTCTCAAAATGTTCTAAACTTTTTAATTCAGACCTACACCGGGGATAGTCAACATGGAATTCACCTGCCTATAGCTCTTCTTGAAATACTTTATCCTGGTGTGGAAAAGAGCGGCAGCCAGTAGATTAATAAAGCCTTGTTTCAATTTCCTAGATACAAATATATAGCTCTGTGATGGTAATGTATAGGGTATCTGTGAAAATTATGGGCTTGGACTGGCAGACATTGGGCCTGATTCAAAACTGAAGTCAATGGGGGTCTTTCCAGTAAACTTCACATGTAAAAGGCCCGGAGAGGCATAGAGAGGCCCTAAAAGCCCCTTTTGCAGCTGGGTGACAATTGCCCTAGTGCTGGCACTGCAGTAGGAAGAGTGAGGCAGGGGCAGGGTGACAGCATGCAGTGCTGTGGAGACTCCAGGCAGCAGGGGAATCCCAGGAAGCTGCTATAACTTAGACAGCCCCCCAGTGCTGTTTAAATTATGCCAGGGGGCCTCTCCAGCCCAGGATTGGGAAGTTGCAAAGCTGGCTTAAAGTCACTCTAGTCCCCTCCCTCCTCCTGGGCTGCGAGTTCTCTTAGATGCACAGCACAAAACGTCACCCCAGGCTTGAAGTATCCACTATGCTCCCTATTTATATACTAGACATTTCACAGTTGTCTATCTGGCTGCTTTCCTTTACCCTAATATGATCAAAATTCAGTGGCAGGTGAAGCAATTTCTCTTTTTAATTTTATATGCAAATACTCATAAGCATATGCACACACACACTTGTGTGTGTGTGTCTGTGTGTATACATATAGCCTACGCACACCACCTGCCTCTCAGGATTACTTCTAACATTTCAAACCTCTAAGCAGCTTCAAAAAGCAGCCTTTTCCCCCCCGTTTAAATCACCCTGCTGGAGAAATGTGTCTTTGCTGTTCCCTCTAACCTTAAACTAGCCTAAGGCCCAGGATGGGAAACATCCAGTGCAGATTTAAGGTCAATATATCATCGCCCTTCAGAACTAGAAGCAGGAGTTTTACAATCGTATGGTATATTCTTCACTTATTGTCCTAAATGGCTACATACCTTTGCTGTGCACACTTATATAGATACCGCCTGAACCTCAACCATGGCTTCATTTCAGTAGCAGGTGAAATCTGGCTTATGCACCTACCCCACAGCAGAATGTTGTTAGACTTAATTAATTAATGTGTGTGAAAGAAATTAGGGATCCGCAAACGAAATGTGCTACCGAAAGACACAGTATTAGTATTTCGGTTAAACAGGGCTAAACTCTCAGCCCACTCACTATGAAAACGGCAACCAACGAAAGTTTTATTGTAAAACATTAATTTTCATGTTGTGCCTCCAATTTAAATTTTCTGGTAAATATCACTCTTTGGAACGTCAATGCCTACTTTTGAATTGACTGAAAACAATCAGTACTATTTCATTTGAAAGAAAACCCTCTTCAGGCTCTGAAAGAAAGATCTAATTGACTTCTTTGTTTTCTGAAATAATGTGTCACTGAATACTTAATATAATACACAGAATTTCCATCCTGCTGGTTATCATAATGAGTTTTGAGAATACCAAGCTGGACAGACCACTTTGCTAAAGAGCTTGCATGATGTGGCTAAGACTGGTGATTGCAATACAAATGCCAGTTTGAAGAGGAAGTACCATTTTAGGCTTCTGCAGCTGTCTTCCCAGGCCTCAGTCTCCACTCTCTCATGCTGGTGTGCATCAGGAGTGACATAACCGAAGTCCCAGGAGTCATGTCAGCATAGAAATAAGCTCTTCATCACTGCACAGGATTTTTCCTTATGAAAATGGAATCACTTGACACCTACCAATGTATTGTTAGGCTTACATGAAGCATGCTTCTCCTTCTCATTGGAACCGCTGCATATACACAATTCAGGTGGGGAAGGTCTGAAACTCAGCTTTGAGTCCACTACGTAGAACATAAGTTCTTCTCATTTTGAGGCTCTCTTACTGACCGTTCGCTACCATGCAGCTGGCAAAGAAACTGGATCTCATTGTCTTGTAAATTCGATAAACACATAGCTAGGTCATGTTATTGCTCCGTATTGTCTTCAGCCACTTTTACCGGATGTAATTTAATATCCATTTGTAGAAGAGCTGATGCTACCACTCCATGCTTGATCAATATTGGAAAATTTAATTGGATACCTATTTTACTTCAGGCAAACACCAATGAAAACCAGATAAACTTGAAACCCCTTGACCTTATTGACTGATCAAACTAAAACAGACTACCAATACCCTAGCAGCCGCGCATGCATCAAGCGGGGTTTAACTCTGCACCTCTGAGGCTGTGTAGCTTTTCAGGACTGTTCACAAGGGCGAGGGGCAAGAAACATCTTGTAGAACCTCTGAGCTGACTGATAAATTGCAGATCCAGCATCCTACAGATGGAAAGGCTGACGTTACTCCAGAATCTGGTTTTCCATGAGGGGCTTTGCTACTTATGGGGGAGGGCGGATTTAAAAAACGACATTTGGAGTTAAACTTTTCAACATATTTAAGCCATCACCCGCAGGATTTATTTCTTTGTGGCAGGACAGGGGAGAAACAAAAGAGCAAAGGAGAATAAGAATAGAAGGGCAAGAAGAGAGAGATGAGGTCTTAATAAACCCTTCCTGCCTCTGGTCAGAGGGAGAGAAGTGGGAAATCTGGCCTTCAGGTAGACCTCTTACATGGACTACTTCAGTGCTGTAAGATGCTCAGATACCATACAGGTGGGCGTGATCTAAACAGGGGTGTTGGAGCCTTCCCAAAAGTGGGGACAGGCAGGGACCCCTGCCGCCTCCGTGGCTCCTTCCACCCAAGCTGGAAGCCGGAGCGGGTCAGGACCCGTGGACCCTCCACCTGCCCAGTGAGGGGGGCAAAGAGCAGCCCACAGCCCATGTCCCTGCCCCGCAGGCCTCCCACCTAGGGAAGGTGTCAGGCCCACAGCTCCCAACAGCTGCTGGTGCAGCTCTGCGGGGACAGGGCCTCGGAGCCACAGCCCGGCCATGGTAAGAGTCACACGGCTGGGCAGCTGTGGGGATCCATGGCACAGACCCTCCACCTACTGTGGGCAGGGAGCCCGGGGGACGGGGACATGGGCTGGGGACTGCTCTCGGGCCCACCCCCCCCCCCCCCCAGGCAGGTGGAGAGTCTGCGGTGCAGCGCTCCAGCTGCCAGGCTAGCCAGGAGGGTGTGGCCTCGGGGGAAGAGTGCTGAGTAGTAGGGATAATGCCAGCCTCCAGCGTTGGGTACTATGACCAAGACTGTCTGCTGTCATTTTGAAGCCTATGGAGGAGAGTTTCTTTAGCCTCCACACAAGCTCACTGCATCAAGCTCAGCTATGGTGGCTCTGGGTGAGGAGGGGAAGTTTTAGACTGGGGGAAACCTGTCATAATACGGTAGTAGGACATGTCCTCAAGAGTCTATTATAGCCTCAGTCAGATGGGACTAAGGACAAGGTGCAATAATTCCCCCTCCTCCCGGCTAGTAAAGAGTAGTGCAATCCAATTTTATCTGACAAAATTGAAAAGGAAAGAACTTTTCCCCACTAAAATATGTTATCAAATTTAATGCACTTTTCCAAAAAATAAATCTTGCTCTGTTTACTTTCCAAATTTATTTTGAATTGTTTATTTTCTTTGAATAAGAGAGAGCAGTGTAAACTCTGCAATGTTGGAGGAAAAAGTCCAGCCTTTTGTAAAGGCCTTTTTTTCAAGCATCTTTTGGCATGCTTCCCTGGGTTTTAGATTACTCTGTATGGTGAAGCATTACAGAATAAGATAACACTGTTATCAAGGCACTAAAGAAAGGCTGAGTTCTAAAGAAATTGCCAGAATTTCTTTTCAAGGACAGCAGTTAGTGCATTTTAATAAGGGCTAACTTCAACAAGGGAATAACTAATACGATTGATTTTAAGAAGCAAAAATAATATTTTGCTGTATTATGAATGTTAAGCTTGAATACAGAAAAGCAAAATGAAGTACGTGTGTGCTTTTCAGTCCCGATCTCAGCCAGAAGAGAAAAGAACACGCCGTAGAAATGTCACTAATTTACACTTACTACACATTGCAAATTTACTTTACAAGTAAGCAAGCAAGCAAGCAAATCAACATGATTTTGTTTTTTAAAGGCTACTAGCGTATCACAAAATATATTTGGTCCATTTATTCTGACCACATGCAGCTTAATGTTATAACGTTTCACATTATAGTAGTTAAGTCCATGCATTATGTTTTGTAAAAGTAATAAAGACTTTGTAACTACTGTGGCTCTTTCTACTGCGTTAGGCCCCTCATCTAGCAAGAAATGGTCAGGCTTGATTGTGACAATTATCTGGCTGCAGATCAGCAAAATAAACATTAATATTCACAAGCCTATTATCTACATCCAATTAAAAGAATTGGTTCTACTACCTCCTCCCCCAAAATTATTGTGCATGTACAGGCATTTCTGAAACCTATTTCATAAAAAAAGTAACACTATTGTTGGGGACACTGGGGCATGGCCACTAGGTAACTCGAGGGGATGGAAGACGACGAGTGTCGATGAAGCCCCCTTGCACTGGGCCCAAGTGTCCTTGCCCCCCCCCCCCCCGCTGCTGGAGGCACTCGCAGCGGTTATGCTGAGGATCTGCAACAATATGTTGCAGAGTCAGACTGCTTGAAACTAAACAAGGCCAAACAAGACAGATATGGAAGAACAATGCTGAATAAAGCAGCTTTATGTATGATTTAACAGCTGGTACAGAGAACAAGGGAACTAGCTGGTAACTGGATTGGCTGGCTATATGGATACTTAGGGCAGCTTGCTATTGGATAAGTATGCTGAAGAAAGGATGTATAAAAGCCTGTGTAACTTCCTGCTCTGTGTGCAGGATCTGAGATTCTAATCTCCCTGTACCTTCTTTGAAGCTTCAAATAAACTTTTCTGCTTCTCCACCCTGTTGTGATTATTGGGTAACGCACACCGGGCAGCGAACCCCCTGCTGTTGCTCGCCTCTGGCACTGGGTGCTGGCAACACTATAGAAACATGTTTAGAAGAAGATCAGACTATTTAAGGAATACTATACATTTTTTGTATGTCAATTTTTGGCTAAAGCACTGAGCTAAGCTATTCATTCCCTTCAAGACACATTGTTTAAACTTGTATATCTCCACAGGCTAAGGCCTCTTGGTAAAACCACGTGCCTGATCAATATTCGTACTAGAAAGGCCAATTGCAGCCCTGGCACAAACAGGTGAAACCCCGAGTGAGCTCAGTGAGAGCTGCATCCTCCTACATCAAAGTCTACGATTATCCAGTGTTTCCTGCTCTGGTACATTTCATGATCTCCATCTTAAGGTTATTAAAACAGGATGCTGTCCAATAGGGGGGAAAGTTGGTTCTCTTCGATACATGGTAGCTAAAGCTGTCGAGCAACATGTGTTTTCATTTTACACTTATCACTCATTCTTAAAAACAGTAATACATACCATCTGTCACACAACAGCCATTCATAATTCATGATATTTGGGCTGAGTATGACTGTGAAAAGCCATTTAACATGAGTATCAGTGGGTGTCTGATGAAGTGTTGTAAGCAATTCCTGGGAGCTTTTCCTTCCATACATTATATCATGACAACCAACTGTCTTCTCTCGTGTACATACTGTTCTAGAAGCCTGGTTTATTGAGTCATCGCAGACAGTGTGCTTAACTTAGGTCAGTCTCATCCCCGACAAAACTAATATAATCATTTGGCCCCTTGTCCCATCAGACTGCTAAGAACAAGTGTGCCCCGCTAGATGTTTGCAGCAGTGTGTGGAGTGGCTGACTGGAGGTCAAGGAAGATGCCCAAGCACAGAAATACACCACACCAGCAGCATTTTCCTCTCCCCTCTTAGTATAAAGTAACACACTGAAATGGTTGCTGGTGTTTTCTGAACCTGCTTCTGACACTTTGCTAACTTCATCAACTGTTAATTGTGCCACTTGGGGAAAGAAGACGAGAGAGCAACCAACCTGTAGAAAAACATACACTCTCTCTATATTGGAAGGGGATTTCTCCTTCCAATCTTACCATCGTGCCACAAATCCCGCAATTTATAACTTCAAGAGTGAATCCTGGTCTCATTCAAGTTAACGGCAAAACTCTCACTGACTTCAGTCGGACCTCATGGATAGATTTTACACAAAGAAAATGCTAACCCTAGCAACTAAGGGTTTGATCCACAGCCCTCTGAAGTCAATGGAAAGACTCCCATTGACTTTTGTGGGCTATGTATGGGCTAGTCCTTGAGTCAAAAAGGTAGTGTGAACTCAAACAGAAACATATCTTCAATAAGTCTGATACCCTTTTCAGTCTTAAGACATCATTTAAATTAGACATAACTACAAAATACACCAGGATGTATTTTAATTGATTCCATTTGAAACAATAGATGAGCTATTTTAAACAGAAAAGCTACATACAGATTATGATACATAGCAAACAACAAATAAACTCAGGAACCTGAACGGTTGCTGACTTTGTCTAGAATACATAGTCATGGCACTTTAGCATTTTGAAACAAGGATATGGCCCTGGTGATCAAATCCATAAGGAAACAAAGACTGTGCTCTTCCTAACTACAAGACAATATTGCCTTAATAAATGTATACAATAAATTCTGTTTGCTTGAATTATTTGCTTATAGTATGTACCAAAGGGAAAAATTTAGGTTTTCATCCAACAAGGTAGCAAGCTTTGCCATACGAGTAGTCCCACTGAAGCCGACTAGGGAAAAATAGATGTCACTGTATTTTGAATCCTAACTAAAGTATATTCTTTACTGCCTGGAAATAGCCAAACTGAGTGCAAGTACCCAAAGTAGCAATAGAATCTGAATTGTATGCACACTTAAGGTAAGTACTATTCCTGTGTATGATTTTTAAAAGTCACGGTGATAACAATATAATTAGGTCTGGCAATTTTCTTTGTTTGCTTAGTTTCAATAGACAACATTCATGTTTATTCTAAAGGATTTTTTGCAGATTTATAAGTATTTAAGTTTTCAAATTGTGCAAAATTATGAGCTTTAAACATTTTTAAAAATCAATTTAAATTTAAATTATGGGGGTTACACAATGGGGGGGGAATAATTATTTAATGATGGTAGACGTAGAGATTCTAAAAAGTTGAAGCTTTATAACACTTAAAACACACAAATATCCTTACACCAAACTCTAATAAGTTCTCAAGCAGCTCGTTTCTTACTTTACCTATCTGTAAATTTTGATTACCATCGATGAATCTATTTTTTCATCGATTTCTGTGTGTACAGTGAAATCAATGTTTACTGACATTTACCAATAAAAAACTAATGCTTCCAAGCCTAAATATAATTTTACAGTTAGAGAACAACACAGCCACGCAGATTTCCCTCTCGCTTAGAATATTGAAGCTATTTATCTTCCATTTGAACATTCTGGGACAAATTCAGGAAAAATAGTCTTCAAGATCAACTGTCCATTTTTTCTAGGCAGGTTCCCCACCACCTCTTCCCCCTGAGGGACAGATTGTCAAATCTATGCCCACAATTGCCAGGAACATTTTAAATTTTCCTTTTTTCCCCTTTTCCCCCCAGTTTTATTGCAGAGACATGGAATCATCTTTTAGTCCCCCTCTCAAGACAGCATCCCTATTTAGGAGAGAACTTAAAAACAGGCTTAAGTCTTACTGAAGTTAATAGGTTTTAACCATATGCTTAAGTGCAATACTGAACAGGGGTTGACAAACATGGGTTTGAGTGCTTTCCTGAATTGGGGCCTTACACAGTAGTATAGATGGCTTAAGTCTCTCCAGTTTGTTTTCTAACACGAAAGAACTGATTTTCAGTAGAACTTAGCTCCTGCTTGGGCACCAGATTTTCAAAAGTGCTCAGCACTCAACAGCTCCCATTGCTCTCAATATTAGCCATTGTTTTTACAGATACTGATGCTGCAGGAGCTTTGGAGCTCATATGGATCTTGGTGAGGGCTGCAATTATGGAATACACCTAAGCGGAACACACCATTACATCTATTCAAAGAACAAAACTTTGCTTCTGGACAAATTAAAAAAAATGTTTTCCCCCTCTTCTGAAAATCAAGACTACTGCAACTTTTAGCTTAGGGAGTGCTCTTGGTAACATTCCACCCAGCCTGTTTAATCGCGCCGTTATCCATGATTCTCACGAACCTTAAACGAATAATACAGTAGTAATTCCAGAATACGCAGAACACGCCCTGGTCGGATTCCACCTCTTCCACTGAACCATTTATTAGTGGTTTTAGCTTGGAAATGCACCTGACCCAAAACCCTGACTACCTCTGAACGGTGAGGATATGCAGATCAAAGTCCGGTCTATGTTTGAGCTAAGATGGATCAATATCTATAAATCAGGAAGTCAGTTTAAAGGGCTGGTGATAGTCTTGACAAGTGTCTCTGTTAAAAAAAATAAGACATGGTTGGGTTTATAATCCTTCTCCCTGACTCTTCCATAACAAATAGGTTCACTTTACAAGCCATAAGATTTTTTTTTCTAAGTGCTAATACATGTCCAACAAGCTGTGTTCTTACTGCCCTCGACACATCACCACTGTGCAATAAAAGCTCTCCAATCAGAGATCAGCTGACAGGCTCATGGAGATTCCAGCTCTCTTTCCCATATTTCTTTTCTGACCTTTGCAATGGGTGGACCAGAAGGCAGCTAGGTGTGGGATTTTTGCTCAGCACACACTCCCTAAGAACAGCTGTAACCACAACGAGAGAATACTGCCTTGTCCTTACTGCCATTAAGCATATGCGGCTCATTTGAGATGGTGTTGCCATTCCTGCAGCTAACCGATAGGGGCATTTAAGAGCAACACATGGGGAGGAAGGATGGTCCAGTGTCTAGGGCACTAGCTTGGAATTTGGGAGACCTGTGCTCAAATCCCTTACCCACCACAGACTTCCTGTGTGACTTTGAGGCACAGAGAGGCTAACTGATTTGCCCCGTTTCCCATCTGTTAAAGGGGGATAATAGCACTTCCTACTTGAAAGGAGTGTTATGAGGATAAATAGATGAAAGGTTGTGAAGTGCTCAAATACTATGATAAGGGGAACCAAGTAAGTACCTTAGATAGAGAATACAGACTTACCTTCCGTGAAAGAGACTGCCCCAGTCACCTCATCTCTATGAGACCTACTGGGCTGCTTGGTTGGGCAATGCTTAGTGCAGATTGATACATACCAGAAAGAAATTAAAAAACCACACTGTTTTAATGGGCGTTTGTTAGGAGCACACTGAAAATTACATGGGAAGCTGGTAGCAACCCTAATATTCAGGTTGCATAACAACCCATTACAACAGATCTTTTCAACCTCTCTTTTTTGAGAAGCTCTAACACCTCCATTGCTTTCATCACACCTCTGACGTGTGTGTAAAAATTATGCCCACTAACACCTGCTAAAAAGGCTTAGTTCCTTTAAATTGGGCCTTCAAGGTTAAAACCAAACCTAGGAAGGAAAATACCCTTTTTTATTTGTGAATCTGTTTCCCAGAGTGTCTCTGGATATTTCGTTTTAAATTTCAGCCTCCTAAGTTTCTTGATTCATCTAAAATATTTATTCTTCCTGAACACCAGCATCAGTTTTTATTTCATTCTTGAAAACTGTGTGCACGCCTATGCTGATATCTACACCTGCAGGCTAAGAGACTGCTGATTTGCAAAACTCACATAGTATTATATTATTTCAATCACGGGCACATTTCTGTTGGCACTTGTAAATGTGCACTCGCCCCACCAATAATATAGTGAAAGGAGACTGGTAGGGTAAGTAATGCTTCCTTTGTTTCTGACTCTGAGGAAGAAAAAGAACTAACAAGGGAATCTGGGAATTCCAATGAATACAAAACTGATTTTGTTTTGTTTTGATTTCGTTTGTTTGTTTGGCTGCAATGCCTATGAAATTGTATGCCTTGGAAGAAAGGCAGTTTGTCAGCAGGATACAAAGTAAAGAGTCTTTGCTCAGAATCAGAAATAACCATAACGGGTGGTTAGGTTAGTATTTCTTATGGTCCCCAGCCCACGCATCAAAGTCATTCATTTAACTAAGTAGAACACGGGAAGCTTTGCTTTAGCAGGGATGCTTTCATTACCAAACCAGAGTGTACACAGCCATGTTTAACCCCTTAGGAACATTTGTCATTTTCTTTTGGGGGAGAGCATGGACGGATGGCCTGCCCCCTGGGAAGGGAATAACACAGAGGGATGGTATCTGAAGGAACCACAGGACCATTTATGCAAAAACTGGCACCCAGCAATGCATTGCTGTGAGAGCTTGAAAACATTGTTTCTCGGCTGTCAGTGGTTAAGAACTGCAGAAAGGAAACCCCCACAAAGAAATGCAAGGGAGGTGAGAATACAGGATTCAAAAATGGTATGGCACTCAAAAATAATTAAGAACAGTATTCTTGGGAGAAGTGGTTTCATTAAATTGTTTTCAGGTTGCAATTTTCTCTCATCTTCCCCCCTTCCCCCGCCTCAGCAATCTTAAAGCAATAAAAGTATCAGATTGCTTTCTAGTGCTTGGATTCTCTTAAAACTGTCATTATTCAATTATCTGTCTATTCACTGGCCCTAAGGTCCAGCGGAGCAGATCTTGTGAGCTTTCATTTAATGTTTTTAAACGCACTTCTGTCCACTTGTGATACAATAAAACTTTATTGAATTCTGTTCCCACATCACACTTAACATCCTTCACTTTTATTGATATGTAAGCCAGCCCACTCTTCTGTCAGCAATAAAAAGAGTATTTCTAGCAAAGAAATTACCCTTTTTTTCATCAATACCACAACAGGGAAATGTGAATTCAACATCTATGTTTTTTTTAAACCAGTCTTTAACAAAGAGATGAATGATAGTTAAGTGTTGCTTCTCCCCCGTCCCCCATCACCTTGTCAGCATTTAAAAATATAGGGGACTATTCTAAGCATGAGAGAGAGTTGGTCACCTGTTGATGTCGACTAGCCCTGTTTAGCCAGAGGGGAGAGAAGTCAGGACAATCTATCCCTCATCAGAGGTCAGATCCATTTTGTTTCTAAAAGCAAATAATTCCCAGAGTGAGTGAGGCTGGCGGAAGCAAGGACTAGGGACAGGTAATACACCAGCCATTTTCAAAAGAGAACATGGGCTGGTAAAGTCATAAGAGGCTACATTTTTCAGAAAGAAATGGAGAGGCTTTCGCTGGACAATGCACTGTCACCAGCAAGTCTCCCTGCAACTGATGGAAGTTATGGGAAATTAGAGAAACAGGAGAAAAAACAAAACCAATGCAAGGCAGGATTGGGGAACCAACAGATAGTTTAAAATATTCCATATGTTTTTCTTTGAGGGAACAGGCACAACCGCGTTCTATTGAGCATCAGCGTCCAAGGTCAACTATACCATCACACTACAGACAGTTCCCAAATGATGCTCTACTGGAACATATACTCAACTTTCCTTTGCTGTTCAGCGAATATTTCCATTAATGCTATGGCAACGTCTATAGCCCATGATTTGAAACCTTATGGCGTTAACCAACAACTTAGACATAGCAGGCTGAGACTACATTCTAATGGAACGTGTGATGAAACATTAATGCCTTAATTACAAAAGCTGATGCACTTCTTTAGAAGAATAGCACATTGCAAAACTTAGTTCAAAAAGATAACAGGGCACTAGGTTTCCAGCATTAGTAACAGTCTGAATCCAAGCAGTTCCTGAGAATAGCCCCACTACGCCATGGAAGATCTGCAATGGAGGCAGGAAATTGTCCAAAAACCATAGTCCATTTTACCTCAGCAAATAGCCAAGAAGGAATTCAGGTTTACTCAGAGGTACTGTGCAAGCCGCTTTTAACTTGTAAGGCACTCAAACAAAAGACAGCCTAAACCTCACCGTCTAGACCAAACTCAAAGCAGGAGCGGCTAGGTAGGTCTTGTTGGACGAAATTGGAGCATAGCCATGGGTAGAGATAACTTCTGTGTTTGATTGGCCAAAAGATGGCAGATTTCACTGCACACAGCGTGTTGGCACTAATATGGTCCGAAGTCACAGATTCAAGGAAGGGCTTGTCTACGCTACCAGCTAGATCGACGGGCAGCGATCGATCCAGCTGGGGTCGATTTGCCGTGTCTAGTATAGACACAAAAAATCGACCGCCGATCACGCTAGCGTCAGCTCTGGTACTCCACCTCAATGAGAAGCACAAGGGGAATCGAAAGGGAGAGTGTCTCCTGTTGACACAGCACAGTGAAGACACCACGGTGAGTAGATCTAAGTACGTCGACTTCAGCTACATTATTCACGTAGCTGAAGTTGCATAACTTAGATCAATCCCCCTCACCCCGTAGTGTAGACCAGCGCGAAGAGAGAGGTTCCGCTCAGCCATTCATTTATCACTTGCTCCAGCCGATGAGTGCTGTGAACTGCATGTGCCCAGCATGCCCTACTGATGGCTGTGGCTGCAGGATTGGCCTCACTATATCTCCCCAGCTGAGTTCCTCCCCTAAGGTGACCCAGAGGGTGCTCTCACATGAAGAGAGTGGGTGGTCTGATGATTGGCCTGTTTGCCTTCTCAGAGGATAAACGCCTCCCCGATACACTGCTGCAAGTCATCAAATGAGACTGCTAGTAAATGGTGTGACAACTTCACAGTCAGCAAAAAAGCCATGTGGTAGATAATTAGGTAAATAAAGTGTTGTTATCCCTATTTCAGAGGAAACGGACACCATGAAACTCACATTGACTTCCCAGGGGGCAGTGCGGCTCAGTGGGTTAAGCACAAGTTCTGGGGTTCAATCCTGGCCCCATTAAAGCCAAAGGCAGCTTTGTCACTGACACCAATGGGGTAGGATTTCACTCCTGGACTGTAATGTTGCTCTTGACACTCTCCTGCTGTGTGACCCGCTTTCACTGTGAAAGCCACAGGACGATTGTTCCCTGCCTCATGCAGTGGGGATGTTGTGGGGCATAACTAAATAGTGTTTGCAAACTACTACAGAAGTGTAACACGTTGCCAACGCCAGGCACTGGCGAGAACAGAATAGAGAAATTCTGGTCTGCAAGCCCTGTGCTCAGTTCACTAGACCCTGTTGCCTTTGGGGGGGCGGGGACACATGGACATACACGCACAATGTGCCAGGTCCTTTGCTGGTGTATGGTGTTGTAGCTCTCTGTAATTAAGGGAGCTATACACCAGCTGAGGATCTGGCCCAAAATGTTAATCACGAATGCTGCAATTTTGCAAATCAGAAGATAAGTTGTCAGAATTCACCACAATTATTATCCCTGCCTCCAGCAGTATATAAAGATTACTCCAGTAGGTATTAAAAAACCACAGCCATACAACACCCTAACCTGATTTTAAAGGCATCATTTTTCACATTTGGATCATTAAAAACATTCAATCCCTACTACATTTGGTACTGAATAGCCTACCGCAAGAGTTATTTTTCATCATGCACATAAGACCGATTAGCACCTCAGGGCATAATATTCACATATTACCTCTCTAACAATGCACCGCTATTCTTCTTTGTTTTCTATGCAACAAAGGCTATTGGTAATGACTAGTTCTTTACCAGAATGATCTCAGGAGGAAATAATACATGCCATGTAAATTGCAAATTGTAAGAAATACGACTTATGGTAAGTACAACCTCCTCACCCCCACTTCCCCCCCCCACACACACACACTTTTTTTTTTGGTAATGAAATGAAACACTGCCTTGCTAGGAGGTCACCTGCAAACAAGTAATTTTGAATAAAGCTCTATGGGTCACATCCAAAGCACATTGAAACCAATTTTTTCATTGCCTTCAATGGGTTTTAAATCAGCCCCAATGTAAGACATCAGTTGTTGCATTTAGAAGCTTCGTGGTTTTTGTTTTTAATACTCAGACATGGACATAGTCCTAATGTTGAGCCCTGTTTTCCCCAATCGGCGGAGACAGACTAAGGGTCCCTTGGCGAAGTAAGTCACTTTTGTTCAGTGACAAGGGCAGTGAGTTCTTTTGTATTAATTGCATCCCTCACTTTTCAGTTCCCAGCCATCTCTCGACAGCCGTATAACCTTACAACCCTTTCAGTTCCCACAGCAGACAGGCAGCCAGCTCCTCGGTGAGAGGTGCATACAGTTTGAGGGACTGTAAGCATGAGCGAGGAAGCTCATAACTTTCCCTGAGGAGATCACGCTTGTCACTTCCAAGACACATTCCTTCTTCTGTGGCTTGACACCAAGCACGAGCGTATTTGTTTATGATCCCAGCTATCTTCTTCCACGGGTCAACTTCTGTGCTTCGGAAGAATGAAATGTTTTCTGGCTGGCTCTCACTACTCAATCCCACACATATTAAACTAATAAGGGAAGACCAGGGATGATTTTAGTTTTGCCTAATTTGTTCCCTGAGGTGTACAATTTGAGAGCTTTAAGAAATCCAGGGTAAGAAACCCAGAAATTATTTAGTTTTGCATGACTTGATTCTTTACTATTGCTAACCAAATATTTATATTCCTCTTTGCGATATACAATTATTTTGACAGCAGAACTGTAACTGAGTCCTGCTGCTATGAAAAGCAAATTCTGAGGCATCTTTACTTTTTGGTAATGATGATTTTGCTCTATTAAAAATATAATGCTACAACCACAGATGAAGATTTTTCTAAACCTAGAAAAAAATTAAGGCTTTCAGGACCTGCATGTAACTTCCCTTCACCAATTAAGAAAATTACAGTTTCATAAGTCCTACCATCAACATTACACTCTCATCAATTAGCTTCCTATTTGCTTGTCCCTGCAAGGAGATGTAATACGGGACTTAAAAGGTAGCAATAAAATGTCACTAATTAAAATAACGTAGATCGGTCTAAAAAATGTTTGATATACAAATTACAATCAGAAAACTGTATAGTAAGCAATAAAAAAACCTAATTAATAGAAGTGTTTCATTTAACAGGAGTATACTTCACACTGTGTGTGAGATTTTCAAAGCCTTATCCACTGAATCTGGTGTGGTGTATACACTTTTGCCAATTTTGTCAGAGTGGTGGTTTGTTTTTTTCCCCATGGGTTCAAGGCCTAATCTTCAAGCAAATGAGATCTCTATCAATGAGAAGTGAAAACAGATTAATATACATACTGTAGGGGACACATTCATACTGCACTTCCAGGTATTTGTACGTTCCCGGGCAAGGATCTGGAAACACATCAGGGCCCGCTACCACTGCGCACTGTGTACGATTACTGCATCTGAAAGACAAAGACAATGACAGTCAAAATACGGATGGAGATGATGATGGGTAAAATGTTCATAAGTGTCCAAGTTACTTAGGCGTCTAAGACCCATTTTCAAAAGTGATTTCCCTGCCTCAGCCTCACTGACTTTTAATGGAGCGTAGCAGTACTTCACTTTTGAAAATGGGGCATAGGCTCTTATGTCACTCAAGTGCTTTTTTTTACCTATTATTTATAATTTTAGTTCCATCTAAGCTACTGAGAGCGAATAGTTTTAAGTTGTTCGGAATTTCTTTTTTTAAGCTTTGACTTCCTTTTTATTGTTTTTTGTACGACGGTTATACAAGAGAACGTCTGAAGTGTACCCATTCAGTGTACCCAGTACATCAACAGCAAATTTAAACCATGAAGCATGCAGCTGAAATATCCACTGAGGTTCTGATCCTACAAAGGGATCTATACAATCAGACTCTCATACCCATAGGGCTCACATTGAAGTCAACAAAACTACTGATATGAATATGAGCCTTGACAGATTAATTTATTTAGGCCCTAATCCTGCAGACACTTTGCACATCTTTTAGTGATTGCAGGATCGGGGCCTTGAATTATACTAAATGGTCACAGATAGGTCACTATGGAGACTCTTGTTCAAAAGACAAAGAGACCTGATCCCACAACCCATACCCAAGTAAGTTCTTACTAAACCAAGAAGTTTCAAGGATGACTAGCATGATTAAAGGTTGCACAGACATTTGCAACTAGATTCTCCCTAGTCAGTCAGACAATAATCAGTCTTTAAAATCTAAACAAAAGCACTGCATTAACTGTGTCAGTGACTTGATTATAAATTATTGTATCCATTAATTGAAAAATGCTGTCTTATAGTTTAAACCTAAAATTTTGTGGCTTTTCTTTGCTTGTAAATGTTTTAATGTTGTTTTTACTTCAATGGAAACAGGGGTTGTATTTTTTAAAAACACTCTCCGTCAATGTTGGAAATCCAAACTCAACTGCGTTGTGCTAAAATGAAGGGAAACAGAAATCTAATGTAACTTTAAGTTGCACTGTTCAAGACAAAGTGCAAAGAGTAAATCAACATATATCAGATTTAGTATTAGGTGTAAATAAACACAAATATTTTTAAATGAACACAAATATGATTTTCATATCAACAGTGTCCCTTTAAATAGCGTTCTATACAATAATGATGTATAATTCAAAAAGGTGACTGGAAACAGTGACAAACAGGAAAGAAACAATCAATCATCAAGTAAACTGTCTAAAGAACAGAGCTGTTCTGCTTTAATGCCCAAAGAACGGTATTTTACACCCAAATGCACAGTACATTTACATTTGTCATACAGAGCTACAATGCACGTGACTCCTCAGATATTACATATTTCCAAAAGTACGCTTGTTCTCACTGGAGAGCCGATTCTGAAGACACATTGAGGCAAGAGTTACCTTACTCAGGCAAATAGTCTCTTTGATGTTAGCAGGGTTAATCACGTAAGTGAAGTTATTTGCATGTATAAATGGTTGCAGTATTGAGACCAGAGATACGGCCTCCATTTGACACACATACTTGACCTGAAAAATGTGTGTGCATCCAAAGTTTAAAGTATACATTTGCACTGGGTATGTTCCTAAAGGAGCTATTGGAATATTTTATTAATGTGTTTGGGATACTCATACAGACTCACTTAGCAAACAGTGGTTCTAAACAGAAAATTCCTGAAGTGTTCGTTCGGGGGGGAAATGACAATATACTCCTTCGTTTTCATCCTTTTCCATGCGGGATATAGAATTCCTCAGGGATAGAGCATTGCAGTTACTTTCACTAAAATGTTTCTTCCTCTGGTATGACATTGGACCTCTGACCCCACCTTTCTATTGGCAGAAGCACCAGCATCCAGAGTGGAACTCATTTAGCTCTGGAGTGGAAATGTTTTGTGCTTACCTGAGGCTACAGTTTGTCAGCCTTAATGAGGATTTTATTTTAGCCCAGAAATTAAAACTGATTCATTAGTGAGTGCCTTAAGCTCAATATTTTAAAAAAAAATTAGAAAGATTAATAAAACCTGATACCCTATTAATCAGGCAATTTAGCAGGATAACAGATAATCCAGAGGGCTGGAATGTTGTAACGTTTTCCTATTGAGATTTATGCCAGCCAATGGTTGTCACAGACAAGAGACTACTTTTATCATATAAATGGAGGAATAAATGTATTAACTTGAGGGCTAATTTTGTTGTCCTCACCCTGGCTACTGAGAGACAGGTGGCTTGGCAAGGATATACAGATAGTTAGGACAGTGTGTGCAGGCAGGCTTCCAAGCAGAGTCTTTGAACATAATCCAAAATTTCACTTCTAACAAAAATCTTTTATTGAGCTCAATGTGCCTTTCAAAATGCAATCGTGTTGGACTAATCCATAGTGTCTACAGCTTCACGGACAGTCCCCGCCATGTTACGTAGAATAACAATAATGCATCTTCAAGATATGCTTCAGAATCACGAGCCAGGCTCAAAAAAATCATGAGGTTGGCTTCAAAATCATGAAATATAAATAAATAAGTAAATAAATAAATAAAATGAGAGTTTTTTTATTTACGTTCTGGTTTCTATAACCTTGTGGGATGCACTCGCTTCATATTTTCAAGCTTTTCTCTGCAACCATGCCAGCGAGAAATTTGCTTTTGCACTGTTTTGTAAGTGAAAGCTCAGATTCTCATGTTAGCAAATGAACCAAGGTGCTGATGCTTTCAAAAAAAGCACACCACCAACACCCCTCACAAATATTGTGGGAATCGCAATAAAATCACAAGAGTTGGCAATTCTGGGCACAGCAACTTTCCAAACACACTTTCTCAGCATCGGTCCTGAATTCAAGTGTGAATCTTTCACTGTCTTCCAGAACAGTGTGTGTTCCGGGACACCACCAAACAGGCAAAAAGGATCGAGCATTAAGGGAGGGAGGGGTGTGACAGTAGCTTATAAATTACCAGCAATAACTACTAGTTAGTTCCTGAAGTGCAAAGGTTGGTAGGGAGCACTGGGTCACCCACCAGATTAAGAACATAAGAACAGCCATACTGGGTCAGACCAATTGTCCATCCAGCCCAGCACCAATGCCAGGTGTTTCAGAGCGAATGAACCGAATAGGTAATCGTCAAGTGACCCATCCTCCTGTCACCCATTGCCAGCTGCTGGCAAACAGAGGCTAGGGGCACTTCAGAGCATGGGGTAGCATCCCTGCCCACCCTAGCTAATAGCCACTGATGGACCTATCCTCCATGAATTTATCGAGTTCTTTTTTGAACCCTGCTATAGTCTTGGTATTCACATCATCCTCTGGCAAAGAGTTCCACAGGTTGACTGTTCTGTGTGAAGAAATGCTACTTTTTGTTTGTTTTAAACCTGCTGCCTATTAATTTCATTTGGTGACCCCTAGTTCTTGTGTTATGAGACGGAGTAAATAACACTTCCTTATTTACTTTCGCCACACCAGTCATGATTTTATAGACCTCTAACATATCCCCCCTCAGACATCTCTTTTCCAAGATGAAAAGTCCCAGTTTTATTAATCTCTCCACATATGGCAGCCATTCCATTCCCCTAATCATTTTTGTTTTCAGAGAACTATCCACAATGACTCCAAGAGCTCTTTTTTGAGTGCTAACAGCTAATTTAGACCCTATCATTTTATTTAAATGCAAAGTAATGCACATTGGAAAACATAATCCCAACTATATATAGTTGGGATTATGTTTTCCAATGTGCATTACTTTGCATTTATCAACATTGAGTTTCATTTGCTACTTTGTTCCTCAGTCACCCAGTTTTCTGAGGTCCCTTTGTAAATCTTTGCAGTCTGCTTTGGACTCAACTATCTTGAGTAGTTTTGTATCATCTGCAAATTTTGCCACCTCACTGTTTACTCCTTTTTCCAGATCATTTATGAATATGTTGAATAGTCCTGGTCCCAGTACAGGCCTCTGGGGGACACCACTATTTACCTCTCTCCATTCTGAAAACTGACCATTTTTGTTTCCTATCTTTTAACCAGTTACTGATCCAGGAAAGGACCTTCCCTCTTAACCCATGACAGCTTACTTTGCTTAAGAGCCTTTGGCGAGGGACCTTGTCAAAGGCTTTCTGAGAATCTAATTATATCCACTGAATCACCCTTGTCCACATGCTTGTTGACCCCCCCTCAGAGAATTCTAGTAGATTGGTGAGACATGATTTCCCGTTACAAAAACCATGTTGATTCTTCCCCAACAAATTGTGTTCATCTATCTGTCTGACAGTTCTGTTCTTTACGATAGTTTCAACCAATTTGCCTGGTACTGAAGTTAGGCTTACTGGCCAGTAATTGCCGGGATCGTCTCTGGAGCCTTTTTTTTTTTTAAATTGGTGTCACATTAGCTATCCTCCAGTCATCTGGTACAGAGGCTGATTTAAATGACAGGTTACGTGCCACAGGTAACAGTTCTGCAATTTCACATTTGAGTTCCTTCAGAACTCTTGGGCAAATGCCATCTGGTCCCGGCGACTTGTTACTGTTTAATTTATCAATTTGTTCCAAAACCTCCTCCAATGACACCTCAATCTGGGGGAGTTCCTCAGATTTGTCATCTAAAAAGAATGGCTCAGGTCTGGGAATCTCCCTCACATCCCTGGCCTCAGTGAGTGATGCAAAGAATTTGTTTAGCTTCTCTGCAATGGCCTTATCGTCCTTGAGTGCTCCTTTAGCATCTCAGTCATCCAGGGGCCCCACTGGTTGTTTCGCAGCTTCCTGCTTCTGATGTGCTTATTTTTTTTTCCCGTTACTTTTTGAGCCTTTTGCTAGCTGGTCTTCAGATTCTTTTTTGGCCTTCCTAACTATATTTTTACACTTCATTTGCCAGAGTTTATGCTCTTTTCTATTTTCTTCAATAGGATTTAACTTCCACTTTCTAAAGGATGCCTTTTTGCCTCTAGCTGCTTTTTTACTTTGTTGTTTAGCCACGGTGGCGCTTTTTTTGGTTCTCTTACTGTTTTTTTAATTTGGGGTATACATTTAAATTGAGCCTCTATTATGGTGTCTTTAAAAAGTTTCCCTGCAGCTTGCAAGGATTTCACTTTTGGCATTGCGCCTTTTAATTTCTGTTTAACTAACTTCCTCATTTTTGTGTAGTCCCCCTTTCTGAAATTAAATGCTACAATGGTGGAATTATTTAGTGCCCCCCCTCCTCCCTCCACAGGGATGTGAAATTTTATTACGTTATGGTCACTATTACCAAGCAGTTGAGTTATATTCATTTCTTGGACCACGTTCTTTGCTCCATTTAGGTCTAAATAAAAAATTGCCTTCTCTCTTGTGGGTTCCAGGACAAGCTGGTCCAAGAAGCAGTCATTTAAGGTGTCCAGAAACTTTATCTCTGCATCCCGTCCTGAGGTGACATGTACCCAGTCAATATGGGGATAGTTGAAATCCCCCATTATTATTGAAAAAAGAACAGGAGGACTTGCGGCACCTTAGAGACTAACACATTTATTAGAGCATAAGCTTTCGTGGGCTACAGCCCACTTCATTGGATGCATAGAATGGAACATATAGTAAGAAGATATATATATATACACACATATACATACAGAGAAGGTGGAAGTTGCCATACAAACTGTAAGAGGCTAATTAATTAAGATGAGCTATTATCAGCAGGAGAACAAATCTTTTGTAGTGATAATCAAGGTGGCCCATTTAGACAGTTGACAAGAAGGTCTGAGGATACTTATCATGGGGAAATAGATTCAATGTGTATAATGACCCAGCCAAGAATGAGCGGGGAAGGGGATCAGAGTGGATTTGCGAAGCTGGATAGACAATTTCACTAGTATAGATAAACAACACCCATTTTGTTAGCTGCTAAGTCACAGCATTTTATAAACTGAGTTTGAAGCCTTGTGAGCATCAAAGGAGTACTTAAGGTGCTTTTAGCTTTCTTTATTTCCATTTGCTATGAGATCTGACAGGGAGCTGTAATCTTTTATAAAGTTGTCTTTTTTCCAACCCCCCTCCCCTCATATTTCTACCTGCAGTCATTTTTCTCGCACGTGAACTCTCTAGGATGAATGGGAGAAGGTGGGGGGAAGGAAGGGTGACTTGGCTCACTCAGCAGAGAGAATGCCAATCTCACCCTTTCACTGGGAACACCACACACTTAATCACTGCTGTGATTTAGGACTTTTCTACACATGAAGTTATTCCTGATTAACTAGCCTGGAGTAACTCCATATGGGGGCACACTAATTCTGGAATAAAAGGGTCCCAACATGGAGTTACTCAGAGATAGTTAATCCGGAATAACTCCACATGTACACAAGTTCGAAGGGCAGGGAAGTTTCAGACACCACTGCTTTTCCATTTTGCAAGAAATCTAATGCCTGATTCTCCACTGACTTGACCTTGTGCAGTCATTTATATGTGTGCAAAGAGAGGGGAAACGATTCCAATTAGAATTCTAGAGGGTTGCAGCCACTTTGCCCAGAGATGAACGCCTACAGAAGAGGTGAGATGGGGAAGTCAGATCCTAGTATCCAGATTCTAGTACAAAAGTTCTCTTCATCAGACCCTAGGAGTCAGTCGTCATAGAACCGATTTGCTCTCTGGTTTTCACCTGAGAGCTGGGAAAGCACAAAGTAAAATCTGAGCAGCCTGCATCTGCCAAAGTGGCAACCCAACATGAGACAGCTGGGCCCTGATTTTCAAGGGAGCTGTGCACTCAAAGCTCTTCTGAAAATCAGGCCTTCAGTTCAGCATCCAAAACAGTATCCACCCATAATTAATGCATACTTTCAAAAACAGTGAGTCCTTTCCTCAGTTATAAGAAATCCCATTCTTCAGTACCACTTCACTCCAGCTACTCCCCCCAACCCAATCTCTCGATGTATCCATTAATGTTCTTCAAAATGTGGACAAATATTTACCCCAAAAGAGTTGTGCCAATCTAATAACACAAATGCACTAACTATAAACCGTACATCTACCTCTAGGTTACATTTCAGTAGAACAATTCCTTGTTCCACTTCAAAAAGCCCTTTTATGCTGTTAACATGAAACACTGAATATAAATGTGGAGTTTTCTTGTGCTGTAAGCAGTGGGACTGAAGGAAGCATTTCAGTTCAGTCAGATTCCCGAACTAGCTGCAGGGCTCAACTCAGTTTTTGTCCCCGGATTCAGGCATTAAAAATCACCATCTCCCTTGACTGCATCTGCATGGCTTTTCTTTACGAACATGCTAATGCTTTTTAAGTGACAAGGTCATCTTTTGGTGGGGATGGGGAAGAGACACAGTATTGACATTGTAGACATTAAAAAAAAAAAGGATATTCTGCAAGGTAATGTTTATTTTAAGTCTTTGCAGGAACACAAGGCATTAGTAGCATTGGCTCAGTATCAGTGTGAGGTTAACCACGTTTGGGGGCAATATATTTGTTACTACAGAAATGCAAAGATGGCATAAGATAGATGATCAATCCTAAAGTATGGCCTTTCAGAATTAATCATTTTAGTCTCAAAACCACTAAGCGCACTGGTGGCCTGTCCAGCTGAACTGAACTGCCACAATCACTGTAGAAAAGTGGCCGTGAAATATATGAAGCAGCAGAGAGACCTATTGGCTTCCGGGAGCTAAAGGCCGCTCCCGCAGCCTAAGGGAAAGCACCACTGAGCCCAGGACTCAAATAAATACAGGGGACAACAGAAAAAAACAACAAAGACAAGTGTGAGTGTCAAAGGGTCAAAAATAGGGAACCTGAAGAGGACACTGAGTAGAGAACCCCGGACAGTGCCCACTGCTTCTCAAATGTGTCAAGGGAGCCAGCAGACACTGCCCAGAGGAACTCTGCCCAGATACATCAATGGAGAGAGGAACGGAGAGAGGCCCCACAGTCGCAGAGAACCCCCTCAGCCATCATCCGCTCCCTGGTGGTATACACAGCCACTTTGGCCATCGCTAAGAGTAGGTTGATGAGGATGTCTCACAACTTTGTGGGGCCGCGGACAGTGTCCATATACAAGAAGACGGGGGGAGAAGTGCAGCCAAAAATACAGAAGTGGGTCCCAGAAGGGGCCAGAAAAGGGGCTGCAACCTGGGGCACTCAACGTAGGTATGTGCCAGGGTCTCCCTTACGCCGCAGAAGGAATAGGCATCAGGGATAGAGGTGAACTGCAACAGGTACATGCCCGTGGTCATGGCTCCATGACAGAGCCGCCAACTAATATCCCTGGCAGAATACAGGCTGGCCCACCGGGGTTCCCCACCCTCAACAGGTGGCAATAGGTCCTGCCACTTAGTGTCCGGGTGGGACACGAGGAAAGAATCGAGCATGAACGTGTCCAGATGCGTCCTTGGCACCGTTCAGAAGCAAACTGCCTGCAGGTCGCGCAGCCAGCTCGAGGAGTGCAGGTGGGATGGCTGACGGGGCTTATGGGGCAGGAGCCCAGTGGAAAGGTCCAGAGAGCCCGGGGTGAGTGGTGGGCGGGGAACACCCTCCTGAGGAAACTGCTTGAGGTAAACCCAAGAGATGGGCGATAAGGCTGCCCTCACTTCCTGAAGTCCTAGGGTTGCCAGGTGTCCGGTTTCCGACTGGAACGCCCAGTCAAAAAGGGAGCTTGGCAGCACTGCTAAAAGTCTGGTTGGTGGTGCAGCCCGGCTAAGGCCGGCTCCCAGCCTGCCCTGTCTCCGTGTGGCTCCCGGAAGTGGCAATATGTCCAGTGGCTACCAGGCTGCCCCCGCTCCGAGCCCCCTGCTCCATCCCAAACCCCTCATCCCCAGCCCCACATAAAAACCCACATCCCCAGCCAGAGCCCTCTACCCCCCGCACTTCACCCCCCTGCCCTAGCCGGAAGTCCCCTCCCACAGTCCAAACCCCACATTTCTGGCCCCACCCCAGAGTCCAAACCCCCTCCTACATCCCAACCCTACCCCCTGGCCCAGAGCCCCCTCCTGCACCCCAAACCTCTCATCCCAGGCCCCACCCCAGAGCCTGCACCCCCAGCCAGAGCCCTCATCCCCTCCCACACCCCAACCCCCTGAGCCAGCCCATTGAAAATGAGTACGTGAGTGAGGGTGGGGGAGAGTGAGCGACGGAGGGAGTGGAGATGGAGTGGGGGGGGGCCTCGGAGAAGGGGCAGGGGCAAGGTAGGGGCGGGGCAAGGGTGTTCATTTTTCTGCTGTTAGAACGTTGGCAACCCTATGAAGTAAGCACTGGGGAGTTTGAAGAGTGGAGAGCCCCATGTGCGGACTGAATGCCAGGGGATTCACCGGGCCTCCCCAGTCATTGTCCAGGACGACTCTGAATCTGGTAACTCCTGCCAGGACCAACCTCTGGCACACCAAGTTGGGGACTGTGTAGCAGGGGCTCTGCAAGGAGATATACCCCACTGGCGGCCACCTGGTTGCCGAAACCAGCTTCCGGGTCTCGAGGAGGTCCTGGTAAAAGCCCGGCAGCCCAGAGACCTCTCAGATGGAGATAAAGGAGCTGCCAGTGATATCGGAGCCCCCAGAGGCGGCGGAGGAAGGCGTGCACCAACGTGCTCCACACCAGACTACATGCACCATAAAGGAGTCTCTACAGGGCCTACAGGCAGAAGACATGGACCTGAGTGTGAAGGCAAATCAGGCCCTGTCCTCTTTCCTCCAGGGGGAGACTCAAGACCCCACAAAGACCCAAAAATCCAAAGGAACTCCAGAACTAACTCCTAGAGATGGGCCAGGAAAACCTGGGGCCGGGCTCAGGATATTGAGCCGGTGCCAGAGCACACACAGGACTAGCTGGTTCAGCACCAGCGCCCTCCCTCGCAGGGAGAGACACTGGAGCAGTCCTGTCCATCTCCGCAGCCGCTCATCCATCCTAGCCTCCAAATCCTGCCAGTTCTCCAGCGGAGAAGGATGCATGGCAAAAAGGTAAATGCAGAGATAGAGCAGTGGACCCACGCTCCACCAAATGGCTTGAAGCGCAGCTGGGAGGGAGCTCACCTGTCACCCATCCCCGACCACCAGGCCACAGCTCTTGACCCAGTTGACCCAGGCGGAGGAGGCTGCTGAGTACATGGCCTGGAAGGCCTCCACCTACACCAGGTCGCCCAGCTAATGGACCACGAGGAACATGTCACTGACATACGCCGACAGGACCAGCCGCAACTCTGGGTCACAGAGCACCAAACCCACCAACTTCCTGCAGAGGAGACGGAGGAAGGGCTTGGTGGCCCGAGCATACAGCTAGCCTGACAGAGAACAGCCTTGATGCACCCCCCACCCAAAGCTGACAGCAGCAGCAGAGGGAGGAAGGCAGGTAAGACAGTACAGCATTCCTTTGTCAGTTAGGTGTGACATGCTGCGGTGTGGACGGCCTGAAAACATGCCCAGAAATCTATACAGAGACTATGTAAAACCCGTTGATTCTGGTGCACGTTATGCATGCATTGCCCCCACCCCTTTCCCTGGAGGTGGGCTCATGTGATCACTCTGACAGTGGTGTGGTCACAAAGCGGGCAAGGAGAGCTATTTATTTTTGAGATGGTATTTTCTGTCAATCTGCACCGAATGTACGGTTTTAAGCTATGGTGACCTAACAGACCTTGGAACCTGCTTGCTTGACCTGCCCTTCCCAGCCCTGGGCCTGGGTGCATGGCGGGAGTGAGAGGGCAGGTGGCCAGAGAACAGAGCACTCCAGCAGTTCAGAACTGTAGAGAATCCTATGAGCAGCAAGTTAATACTCCTGTAAATTAGAGCAGTCTCCCGCAATGGAGCACGCTCAGTGCCTCTGGAGTGTTCAGAGGTTTTAGCAGCAAGTCTCTAGCAAACCCCACTGAATATAGCAATTTCAGAGGTTTATAATTTAGCTGAATCTGGGGGAATTTTCATGGGGGGGATGACAAAAAATTACATGTCCCCACTACCACTCCCCTGCCAACTTTCAAGTTCCTATGCCAAATCCTGGAGATGCTAAACTCCTCAAAGAAATTGTTGGATTTTTTTTTAACATGGCCAAAAATATATTTTTTCCCCAACTTTGTTCTCCCATGTAGCTGGACTATTTTTGCTGGATCTTTCAAATTAAAATCGGTCTGAGACACAGACCCAGCATGGAGAATTTCAGCCCAAACAGTTAAAATCCAGCAAAGTTATAAGTGCCTGAAAACAAAGGTACTGAAAAGTGTTTGGCGATTCTAACTACAGGCGTCACTACCAGCTCCATTTGTAATTTTGGCTATCTTCTATTTACAGATGTTTATAACAGGAGACCTCTTTAATGTCTGTGTGTGCTTCTCAAGAGAGCACGTCTGCACTCATTATTGCAAATCAAGAAAACAGAAGTATTCTCACCCCCCTCAACTGAAACTCAGAAATGTATTTTACATAGACTTCATATTTCTGCAAAGGCAGAGCAGGCTCCACATGACCAGACACAGAAATATAGCTGAGCCATCAATATCCAAGCCTGTTTCTCAAGGCCTATTATACTTTTCTAATGGTTTTACAGTAAGAGACAGACTTAATTCATTATCCTTCATGGCAATGCTGCAAGATATCCTTTTTCCTCTCTGAAATGCAAAATCTCCTCTCTGGATGGCTGCCTTAGCAAAGAAGCTGTCACAGTAAATAAGTCAGCTAGGAGTGCATTCTTCCCTGTCAATATGTGATATTTCCAAATCAACCCTTTAGGAAGGACCGAGGGGATGGGAGGGAATAATAGCCTGGAGAAAGTAAATAGGAAACAAAGAGAAATTTCACTCAAAATAGGAGTTTAAACAGAGTTCAAATGATGGCCTGCAAATGCGGGGAGGGTGCATGTTGGGGGACACACAAGTAGGGAGAAAAGTCTTTGGCTCACCACATTTGCTTTCAATAATGTGCTGCGCAAAAGCAAATTTAAAGTCTCTGTTTGTGTTTAGCTTTCAGAAACAAAGAATCCCTACACAGAAATGTTTTTTTTTCCCTCCAAAGGACAAAGGGGAAGGGGATGGTGACAAGGAGATGATATTCTCTAACATTTTCTTCATTATGAATGGTCCTTTTATATTGATCTTTCTCAGCAGAGAAAAGCTGACTTTCTAACCTTTCCTGAGGTCTAATGATCAGTGATGTGTAATGTTTGCACAAGAGTCTTGCTACCGGCTGCATTTTATTGTTTTTTATTGACAGGTTGAATTCTCTATCAGGAGGCCTAGAGCTTTTGGATAGCCCTTACTCACAGGATCAAACTGAACGAACTGCAGCCTGTTCAAGGCTCTCTGTAGAAATATGCCAAAAATAAAAATTCCAGTCCTCATGAAAGAATTACAATTATGCATTATTTTGATTGCATTTAAGTCTTGTTGGGTTTACTTCAGAAATTTTTTCCTTCATCTACCTTCAGCCCCAGTTTGTTACAAGTGACTTTTTAAAAATAATTAAAAGAGAGAGAGAGAGAGAGAGAGAACCAGCCCAAGCCACAAGTGATCCAGACTCTAACAAAATTCCTCTAGATGAGGTATTTCCACAGGGACCAAACTAAATAGGGCTTGTCTACGCATGGTGTTGTTCCTGATTAACTCCATGTGTGAACACTCTTATTCTGGAATAAGAGTGCCTTGATCCTGTTTAGCAGAACCCACTTTCAAAGCACATTTCATCCCATTCATTTAGAAACACAAACAAAGTTAAATTTGGTGAGGTACGGCATCGTTTTGCATCTTCCCTTTCTACTAAGTAAAACATGCTTAATATCCTTTGTCACTGCTGCACTTCTTTCCCCTCTCTCTTTCCATTTCACATTTCACTCTCTCACCCCCACCTTTCCTCTGCCACGGATCTTATCTCTTTTCCTCTCTCTTTCACAAACTCTTTCCCCCTCAGCATAGTTTTCCTATGTTGTGTAATAATTGTTTTCTCTTTCCTTCTCTTCCCCACAATCTTCTTTTTCCCTCGGTTGCGCTCTCTTCCGCCTTCACTCACACTTTCACTCTCCTCTCTCTCCCTCCATCATTCATTTCCATACTCTCTGCGATCTCTTAGAATCACAGAATATCAGGGGTATGGAAGGGACCTCAGGAGGTCATCTAGTCCAACCCCCTCCTCAAAGCAGGACCAATCCCCAATTTTTTTTGCTCCAGATCCCTAAATGGCCCCTCAAGGATTGAACTCACAACCCTGGGTTTAGCAGGCCAATGCTCAAACCTCTGAGCTATCCCTCTCTCTGCACCTTCATCCTCTCTCACACACTATCCTGCCTCCCCCAGCAAAAAACCACACACACTTCCTTCCCACTGACTCATTCTCTCCTGCCTCATACCTGACGCCCCAACCTCTCACAGGTGCTGTGACAGCATCCCCTCACAATCAAGCCAATGTACAGGTGCATGCTGCTCTCTCTGCTGCAGCTCTGTGCGGTGGAATCCATGGCCACCCAGCCTGACTGCCCTACATGCCATTGGGTGGTAAGAGGCAGAGACTGGGTCAAGTTCTCAAGGAGAACATCATGGAGAGATGGCTCTAAAAGGGATGTGAGACCATGATCTTATTAGATAGGGCCCAACAAGTCAGAGACAGGCACATGCCTGACAACTGGAAAGGGGAAGAGGAGAAGATCCCACTCCTAGTAGCCAGCCAAATTCCTAGCACAACAGAGGCACCCATATCCATTCCGTCTCTTTTCCTCCCCCACCCCAGCCGCTGGAGTTATACAGACCATGGCCTGCTGTGATTCCACGACTGCCCAGCTGGGTGACAGCCAGCACCAGAATCAGTGTTAGGCATTTAGGGGAACAAATAATTTATTTCCATGAGCTTGCCACCATCACCCCAAGCAGCTCCAAAACTGCTGGCCCCATGCAAGTTGTTCCCTCTGTTCCACCTTCCTGCAGACCCGAATAACCATCTTCCTGGAGCCCCAGAGCATGGCTGTTTTGTATGCCAGTATAGGGCTATGCCCCCCTGCTCCCCATGCCCAGATAAACTGAGCAGGATTTTGGCACAAGGAACGTTTTTTTGTAAAAAGTGCAAGCAGCACTGGATTTTTCAAAGAAACAGGGCACCATTGTATGAAAGATTTTTGCTCAATAACCTGCAACAATACTATTGAGTTTGCCTATTTTTGTAAAGAGCAACACCCTAGCTTTTCACTTATCTATGTATCAAGCTAACTAGCTCTCTCATTCCCACACTGCCAACTTCAGTAGCAGCCAGATAAAAAATATACTTTACACACATTCACAGTACAGTCCGAGAGCTGAGATAACAAGCCTTTCAGAGCATTGTTTTCCCTACAAAGATTCCTTGTTACTCTCAAACCCCAACCCCACCACCAACATAACTCCCACCACATCTGCTGAGTGGGCAGCAACCTCTAATCTGGAGCTAATGTTGAGCTAAGGTCACTTGATAGAGAGGTACAATAGCATTCGTTCTACCCCCATCCTGAGATAATGAACATGCCACTCACAGCTGGAAAGACCCAGCTTCACAGCTGAGGATTTAAGAACCAAAAGACTCCACTAGTTGATCCATCTTATATTGACTCCAGTGACAGCAAAGGCACTTCCTAGTGAGAGCCAACCCTGTCGGCAGGGAGCACCTCACATTTGTCTAAGAGCTGGCCATGAATCTAAAATTAAGTAAATACACTGGGAGGAGAGGGCAGCATGGAGCTGAAGTCCACACAAACTCTGCACCTAGTTCAATGGTTCTCTGTCATGGCAACTCAAACATTTTATCTCGAGTTTTCTCATTCCTGAGTTTCCATCCATTTCTTAAGTGTGCTTGTGTGGATAGAAAGGGCTAGTTATGGTAAGCATTCTGCTCTGTCCCTAATGAGGGATAAATAAAGGACATAATTTTCCTTTGTTGTCACTCTCAAGGGAAGCTACTGTGTTTTTTTTTCCTCTCCTCTTTCATCAGTGAAAGTTAATTATACTTTAATTTAATTACAAGTAACAGTGAACGTGAGAATTTCAAAGTATTGTTCATAAAAAGGCGATGTGCTCTCAGTTATATCGTTAACAAAAGGGAGAAAGACTGACACTCTTTCCACTGCATTTCTGTGGATTAATGCGTCACTTTGGGGACCTAAGCGTTAAAAAATAGCCTGGCCACAATTAATTACTGGCAGCTCTGTTGCCATTTTTAACCACTCTGTAGTTGGTCACCAGTCAGGTGTGTCCTCCTTCCAATCAGCAAAGACTGGAAAAGGACAGAGAAACATTAAAGGTACTTCTGGGTTGAAAGCATAGTATCCAAGTGTGCTATGAACACTTGTGTGAGCGGGTTTAATGTACTAAGCTTTCACCTCTAGATTGCTGGGTTAAAGTATGCTTTAGACTAAACTCATTTGTATTGAATGCCAGCTCAAACTTGATACAATAACTGAACGAGTAGATGGAGTATAAACAAACACAACCTACAGTCCAGAAAGACAAAGCTAGGTAACCCCCTAAGAAATTTAGGCACGTAAGGAAGACATCTGTCTGGCACTGTAGTTGTTAAATAAAGAGTGGCCTGTGTCTATGTGGACGTGCACATGAGCTTTCCATCTCAGTTCAGCCATGTCAAAAGATTTGGATAAGTGAAGGGTAGATTATCGTTAACCTTAGCAGAGTTATTTGAAACTATCACTGTCTACTAAGTAATCATCTACTTTGGTGCCCACGGGCAGAACGTTCTGAGCATGCAGGCGGCAGCTTGGGAGCCTCTTTGTCGAGAGCCTCTGCCCAGCAGCAACAAAGCTGCTTTCGTTGTGGCACTCAATAGAACAGTGAGGCACGCCAGGCATCACACATGCCGACCGACTGTGACTACCCACCAGAGCGACCCGCCCCTAGTGTGCCTGGACCCAGCCTTCCCTGGGCCCTAGGATGCCTTTTGGATTGTACTTCGATGGCCATCCCCTCCCCCTACTTGTTCACCCCTCCAGTAAGGGCAGGCTTTTTCCACACAGTGTAACTCTCCGCATAGAGGGTAAAATTATAAATATATATATACCCCCACACACACATATACATGCCCTGGATTGAGAACAATCTGATAGATAAGGGGACTTTTGAACTGAACCTTTGTGAGATAACACCAACTAGGAACAATAAAACCTTGGAGGGCTTGGGAACCATCAAGGCTGTTTTTTCTTTAGTTGGCTGAGTTTTGCAAAAATATTCTAAATGATTTAGACATAATTAAATACTATCTTACACATGCAAAGTAAAATTGTCCTTGGGAAAATGAAATGTTCAAGTCCAGGTTTTCAGAAAAGCTCATCTCCCACAACTGGGCCTGGACTTTCAATAGGGTTCAGCTCACACTCAGGCACCTAAATAAAGTAGCTTTTCAAGAGGGCTCAGTACACAGGAGTTCCCGTACGAGAGCTGCTGGGCAGTGACTTTTTTTTTTTTTTTTTTGCAAACCTCCTCATTTCATTCAGGTGCCTGAATGGAAACTGAGCTCTTCTGGTAATCCAGCCCTGACATGTTTATGGAAAGAACAAACTGTCACTGGGTCAGTACTGAAGCTCACCCATCCCCTGAGTCTTAGACAGATGTGACTGGGGCAGGAACTGGGAATTCTAAATTGGAGGGGACAAAACATTGCTGTGGCAGGTTGACTTTTGAAAATGGTGACTGGTTGAAGCCTCTCAGGCCTACTAACATGATCCTACGGAGTTGGATTAGAGGGCAAAGGCGCCTGATAAATTAATCACATGACTCCACAAACCATCATCTTTCAAATATGTGCTATGGTTTTGGTTAAATGTATTTGAAACTATTTGGTGCCTTGGCGCAGTGGGTCCAATATGGAGAGAGAGAGAGAAATTATAATATTCATTTTGGAAACTTTGAAAAATGACCTCTCTAAATGTTATTGTCAAGCATTTTGGAGACCAATTCCTCATACCCATCTACCAGTGCTAGAAGAAAGACCTATGCCCTGCTAGCAAGTGGGAACTCACAACTCTCCTCCAGTGCTAACAAATTCCTACCTCTGGCCATAAGAGTTTGCAGGACATTGGATCTGAAGCCTGTCACTGGTGCACAACTGAAACTCATCTGTCCTGCCTCACAGACTCTATAATTTTGGGGGAAAATTCCACACTTCAGAGAAAGAAGGAAATATTTTTGAAAAGAATGGTGGGTGCTTGATAGCTAGACTGAGCTCTGGAATATCAGACGCAGTCCTGGTGCAATAGATAGTATTTTACAAAAACCATTGAAGTTTCTGTCTCTAACTTTCACATTTAATGAAAGCGAGTGATAGCAAGAGATCTGGATAATTCTTGTGTTACATTAACAGATAATGCCATCCTTTCTGTCAAGCATGCAGTCCTGTGAATCTTACTGACATCACAGCTCCAGCATCAGTCCTGGAGGAAGGAGGGAAATGTACTGTGAAAGATCAGTTTGGCACAGAAAGCGTTCACAACAACTTATCAGGGTCCTGTTTTCAGAAATTGTGGGATGTGAGAGAAGAGAAAGTACAACACATTCCTCTGTCTTTGGAGTTATTCTGCAACAAAAGCAGAGACTTATTACTGAAGAACTGTAATATCTAGCTAGTCAAACAAAACAAGTGATTCCACAAGTGAGCAATTAAAGACCATTGGACATCCAGCACTCACAGAACCTCACTGTTGAGTAACTAGGTTCAAAAGTGGCTATGCTCCTGGAATACTGTTTCCAGTTCTGGTGCCCACAATTCAAGAAGGATGTTGATAAATTGGAGAGGGTTCAGAGAAGAACCATGAGAATGATTAAAGGATTAGAAAACCTGCCTTAGCGTGACAGACTCAAGGAGCTCAATCTCTTTAGCTTAAAGAGAAGTTTAAGGGGTGACTTCATCACAGTCTATAAGTACCTACATGGGAATCAAATATTTAACAATGTGCTCGTTAATCTAGCAGAAAAAGGTATAATACAATCCAATGTCTGGAAGTTGGAGCCAGACAGGAAATAAGTACATTTTTAAGGGTGAGAGTAATTAACCATTAGAACAACTTACCAAGGGCCATGGTGGATTCTCCATCACTGACCATTTTAAAATCAAGATTAGATTTTTTTTTCTGAAGAGGTCTGCTCTAGGGATTGTTTTGGAGCAGTTCTCTGGCCTGTGTTATAGACAGGGTCAGACTCAATGATCACAGTGGTCCCTTCCAGCCTTGGAATCTATGAAAAAGACCACTTAGCTTTTTTTAGAATCCAGTATTTTTAGTTAACACTTGAGCATCAGTTAAACAGCTGCCAACACAATGAAACTATTACTTGGGACGGATCTATATTTGGCCCCACTGCTTTATTACACTCAGAAGGAACTTAATTAAGCTTCTGTTGTTTAGCAAAAGCAAATAATAAAATTAAATTAAAATCCATGGTTTATGACAGAGATCTGCACTACTATACCGATGCAAAATTTGAGGGTTATTTTAAATCTTCCAGTTGTATTTCCGCCCCTCCTCCCCCCCCCCCCCAAATGCACTCCCCTCATGTTGCAGATTCCTTCAAATTGCATTAGACTGAGAACAACATACTTGCTCATTTTGCCAGCAACATTATGAGGATGGACACCATGATATGTCCTACCTTGTAACGCCTTCATCACATGGGTAAGAAGTCACTATTCACCCAGGGCTGCTCAGGGAAGTAAGTGCCTATCAGTGTGAGTAAAGGGTTTACAATCTGGCCCTGCATAAATGTTATGCTGGTAATGTATCATCTGTGGATGGACAGCTTGATATCAACTGCCCCTCAAGTCAGTGCAATGACTCCCACTGTCTTGAATAGGAGCTGAACCAGGTTGGTATGGAAGATATTACTTGGGTAACCGAAGTATAATTGAGTGTATATTGAAGGGCCCTGATGCTACGAGGAAACCAGCACAGGAGAGTAGTTCACCCTGTGTCTGTCTTGTCTCAATATATGTATTTGTGGCAGGGACCATCTACTACTCTGTGTCTGTACAGCACCTTGCGCTGTGGAGACCTATTCTTTGTTGGTCCTTAGGCACTACCAGAATAAACATGATTAATATAAATAATAGTTTGTGAGATCACTAAAAATCCCTAAATCCATTTCTTGCCTCCTAAAGCCTCTCCTTCCTCTCCTCTCTGTATTGGCATACACAGTGCCACCATCTTTCCTGCGTCACGGTCATTTCCACCCATTTCCAACGCATGTATCCCGGCTCCCTCTACATTCTCTACAACAGATCAAAAACGTACTGCTTCTTCACCATCCCATTGGCTAAAAACCTTGTCCACATCCTTGTTTTCTGCTGCCCACAATGCCATAAATCCCTCCTCTGTGGCCTCCATTTCACTTCAGTGGGGTGAAGGAGCTGGTTTAGGGAAGCAATCTGGTCCTTAGCCTTTCACAAGCAATAAAGCTAAGCACTTAAACTGTTTATAGCAGCTGCAGACGCACACTCAGAGCCAATGGCTTAGATTCACTGGATAGTCCGGTTTGTTCTACTAAACATTCTAACATACTAAACAAAATCAAGCTGTAAAAGTTTCAGTGATGACTACGGGAATTTCTACCCAAAGAGAAGCAAGTCCAAGATGGCAGTCACAAACAGTGTGTGAGGAGCCAGTGCTCTGCAGAACTTTAACAGCTCTCAGGTCCACACTTGAGAATGCCAGGAAACATGGACTTGTGAGGAGTGTGGACTTGAGGGCTGTGGTTTTTTGCTCCAGTGAAATACTGTGCCTCAAATGACATCACAGCCCTACCGCCTTTGGTAGTTGTCACTGGGCTTTTTACCATATCCAATTCCGTGTGAGCATGTTTACATTTATATTTATCAATCCCTTGCTCTCTCAGGCAGGTGAAGGCTGTGGTGCAGAGGTGACAGTCTCCTGGGGCAAGTATAGGGCTGACTATTTCCTTCCTAGCATTCCCTGATGTCTAATTATAGAGGTGCACTTGCGTCAGACTGAGGGATACCACTCTCTTACCAGCCCAGCCAGAGGTACACTGCAGAAACCATTAAAACTAAGCAGGTGGCGCCTAAGCAAAAGAAACAAGAAATAAAGTCCAGGAAGATTCAGAGAAGCCCCCACTGGCCTTCTCGCTCTTGTTTATTACAAAGGGCTTGTCTATATTGGGTTTGATTTGTTTTGGGGTTTTTTTTGCACTGGTGTAGCTACGCTGATGGAAACGTATCTGTGTAAACCCCTAGTACACATGTGATGTACCCCTATTAAATGTGATTTGCAACAGTGAGACAAACTGGTTTCAAAGTGGGGTAGATTTTTTTTAAATTTGATTTAATTTGATTAGTTTGACATCTTTTCAATTTTTATGGATTTGATTAAAGATACCTGAAGCAGCACAAACTAATTGTGGCTGATCTGATTAATTAATTTATGTTTGTTTATAGATTTTTCTATATAGTGTTCATTCCAGTAGCAGCTAAACAGCTCATGTACATTAATACATTGATGACTGGTGTTATGGTCTGGGTTAAACCTTGTGATGGGTGGAGCTAATAAATACATGAATAAATAAATTAGACTGCATCAAAGGAAATACCAGAGTCCATCATTCGTTTCTGCTTCCCAATGGAAAATCCCCATGGCCCCGAAATGCGATTGGCCACTCAGATCAAAAAGGAACAAGACTATTCACGTGCTTAAAGCAAAACATGGGCTAACATGACTTGTTTGATCAGGGCCTCAGAGCTTAGCACGTTGCAGGATTGAGCCCTGTATCCTCACAACACCCCTGTCAGGCAAGGGGAATTATTATCTCCATGTTAACAAATGGTGAACCGAGGGACAGAGTAATTAAGGCCAACATTATGAAATGGGGCCACTGATGGTTCTCAGAAGGGGCCTTTATGATCATTTACTCTGACTTCCTACTTGTCACAGTGTATACATTTTCGGGAACCTCAGAGCCTGCTTTTTAGAAGCACTGCACGCACACAACTCCAACTGAAGTCCATGGAAACTGTGAGTGCTGAGGGCTTCTAAAAAGCAGGCACAAGGTGTCTAAAGTGGATACCCAGAAACTGAAGCACATGAAATAGTGGCCACTTACCAAAATTTTGGCTTGGCCTAAGGCCATGGCAAATATCTGCAATGGACCCAGGAGAGCCAGGCCCCAAATCTGTAAACTGGTCCAGTGCGTTAACCACACGATCACGCTCCATTGTGGTGCTGTTATTCCAGAACTACATATGCTTGTAAGGAATTCTGGTGGAAATACTTGTGCAGGTGAGTTTGAAGGCTGTTTTCCATGACTACTCATATAAGCAACTTCCTTCAAAGATTTTTTTTCTTAAAACTTAATTCTCCATGAAATCACAGAAAGTAAACACAAAAAGCCAGCACTCTCCTAAGAAAAACCATGCAAGATTTCAAATTATTGGTAGAATTTTCTTTTGCATTATTCACCCGACCCTGCATCATCCCATTCAGGTTTACATGACTTCAAATATTGCATTTGATATTTAAAACCAAATATGGATAGGAAAAAATCAGATGGTAAATCATGCCCCCCCCCCCCCCCAGAAACATACTGGACATATGCATTAAATATAACATACCATTCAGACTTGGTGGACAAGACGGAGTAACTCTAAGGCCCAAGGGCAGTAAAAGGCAAACAAAAACAATGAAGGCATTGTATTTACTCTATTAGTGCAAATAGTGCTTGTCCCATAAGTCAAAGGGGACATTCAGCCACATATAGCACCCAATTAACTCCCGTCCATTTTTCAGCAGTTCTCTGGAAGTTCAACATTGTTCAATTGCTGGGAAGATTAAAACGATTTTTACGCAGTAAATGCTCCTTAAAGCATTGTTCATGTTCCCAAATACTCTATACTTTCATTATACTAATTTGGCCAGTATGCACACACGGATGCTGCTTAGAAACACTGTAGTGTAAACATATTCACAGAGAAAGGCTAAAATATTGACCAACTCAAATAATCTCTACAATACAAATGGAAGTACATGTCTGTAAATTCACTTGAACCGGTTGGGAAAGTGGCATACCATTCCTAACTAAAGGCTGCCGACCCACGAGGCAGTTGCAGAAAAACTGGATTTGGAGAGTTATGGCTAAAATCCAGCCGTGGTGTCCCCAGCCTTCACAAATATTGTGCCATCTTTCTCAAAAGACAGCGAGATCCTTATTCCAACCTCACTGAGTAAATAAATAAATGCTCTTTATCTGTGGCGCGCACACTATTTGTCAATTCTGATCTTTCATTGCTCATGCAGTAAAAACTATTCTGAATGTTATTCAAACGTCTCCGCTGGTGTGCTAAATGCTTTCTTCTCATGACACCATTTTGGCTTCCAGAAACATTGCTATGCTAATATAGGGCTCTGAGCCTCTGGCTGCATTGTGAAGAGGGATGGAGTGAGGGCTGGGCTGGAAGGGGAGCCAATGGAGGCATTCTGGCTGACTCAGCCACAACTTCATCTGAAGCTCCGAGAGGGCATGTTGGAGTAGCAGTGCGGTCACCCACTGAAAAGGCACATGTGCTCTGTCTTGCGCAGCTCTGCTTGACTGCCCAGTTGGAAGTGGACACGTGGCTCTGTTCTCATTGCAGGCCTTTGAGGAGGTCATTGCCAGTGCCAGCTCTAGTCTAGCACAGTGCTTGTGATTCCCATCTGAGCCAGGGCACTGTCCCTGCCCCGAGCACCAGGCTCCGCAGCTTCCATTGGCCGGGAACCATGGCGTGGAACCAACCTGGTCGCCCCTGTGCCTAGGGGCCACAGGGACATGCTGGCCACTTCCAGGAGCTGCCTAAGGTAAGTGCTGCCCAGACCCCACTCCCCAATCTCCTGCCCCAGAGCTGAGCTCCCTCCCAGAGCCCGAGCTCCCTCCCACACACCAACCCCCTCAACCCCAGCCCGGAGCCCGCTCCTGCACTCCAAACCCCTCATCCCCGGCCCCACACCAGAGCCAGCACCCCCAGCCGGAGCCCTCATCCCCCCTGCACCTCAACCTCCTGCCCCAGCCTAGAGTCCCCTCCCGCACCCTGGATCCCTCATTTCTGTCCCCACGCTGGAGCCCACAGCCCCAGCCAGAGCCCTCACCTCCTCCTGCACCCCAACTTCCTGCCCTAGCTCGATGAAAATGAGCGAGTGAGCGAGGGTGAGCGATGGAGGGAGCGGGACCTCAGTGAAGGGGCGGTGCAGGGGCGGGGCCTTGGGGAAGGAGCGGGGCAGGGGCAGGGCAAGGCTGCTCAGTTTCCTGCAATCAGCAAGCTGGCAACCCTACTGAGCTCCTTTGTAACGTGCTTTGAGATCTACGGATGAAAAGCGCTGCACAAGAGCTAGGTGTTGTTATTACTTACTTACTGACAGCCGGACTTTGATACTCGTACTCATACGGACGAGCTCCTCACTCCATAAATATCCCCAATAACTCCATTTGGACTTTGTTGGAAGCAAGATACTATTCAATGTGAGTAAGGCCATCAGAATACGGCCCTCATTTTTTACCTTGCATACACAAGTCAGGAAGACTTGAGTTGTATCCAGCTACTGCACGCAATGGGACTCACCCACATATAGAAAAGTGCCCATAAAAATTATCCCTTTTTTGTCATTGTTGTTGTGGGGAGGAAAGGCTGATTTCCAATACTTGGGCTTCAAGTCTTTAAAAATAGGGGATTAATAAAGAACTATGTAAACAGACATCAGAATCATGTTTATTGCCTGAGCAATAAAGGATTGGAATTGACAAATGGAGAGGGTTTTTTGGAGACACAGATGCTACAATCATTTTAATATAATTTGGATTTCCAAATCAGTAATTACTCTATCACGTATTTATAATGTTGTAGATACTACTGGAAATGGTGATGCCTTTTTCTATGCATAGTAATGAGCAACAACAAGGGCTGTTAATATAAAGTCTGTAATGTTTGCATTCATATGTAAATAGGCTATATAAACGTTGTAGACATTTCTCACTAAAACGCTGAGTTCTGATCTGAATAGCTCTATTCCTAAACTAGAAAATCACATTCTGCATAGAAACTGTTTACTGGTCTGCCAGCAGAGATGCCAAGGCAATGAACTGAATTTGTGGGTGGATTTAAATCTCTACATTAGCGGGATACCAAGGTCACTGGCACCTTATAAATGCTTAAGGCTGGTCTTACTACTGTAGTGGTTTAAGTGTAGAAATAACCTTAGATAAATATGGGAGGAGCTAGCTAGACTATTGCCTGCTTGCAGGCACCCACCCCAAAAAAACTTGTCAGGGGCCCTTCCTGGAAAATGCCTGTTACGTAAAGGCAATATGGAGGAATCTTAGGCCTCATCTGCACTAATTTAATTAAACTGGGTTTGTGAAACTGGTGCAAACCCGTGTGTGGATACTCTTACATCAGTTTATGAGTGGCTCATATCAATTTAGATAAAATTTGTTTCTAATCACCTTAAGATAAACCAAAATAAGTCACCCTTAAGCCAAAATTAGAGTGTCCACACACAGGTTTGTGTTGGTGAAACAAAATGGGTTTAAAACCACACCTTTAGTTAAACCAGTAGGACTGTCCAGAACATGAAAAAGACCATAGCTTTGCCCTTTTTCCCCATCCCAAGAAACTTCTCCAACCTTTTCCACTGCATGCATCCGATGAAGTGAGCTGTAGCTCACGAAAGCTTATGCTCAAATATATTTGTTAGTCTCTAAGGTGCCACAAGCCCTCCTTTTCTTTTTGCGGAAACAGACTAACACGGCTGCTACTCTGAAACTTCTCCAACCTTGTCATAGTTGTCAGGATCCTGGCATTCTACCCCACTCGATACCCTTTCCCTCCAGGCCACATGATCGCCGCTTCCATTCGACCAATCTGGTGCACACAGAACTAGATAGAATGCACCTCTAAGCCCACAGCCGCAACTTCTCAATTGGATGGACCAAGGCTATTCAACTGAGGCACCATCCCTTCCATGCATCTGGAACAGCTAGTGCCCCAGAGAATTTGAGACCAAGGTCTCTGTTGCTGTGCTCACTGCAAGGAGGAAGGCAAGGACATATATATATTTTAACCAGGCCATGACTTTATTAGTCAACCTGGGGGCTCCCACAGAAGGGGGAGCCAATCATCACACAAGGAGGGTTTCTGGGTGCCTCCGCTTGCCCACTAGCATCCTTCCCCCTTTTGGAAGTTGAAGCAATAGAGGACCTTGACCCCCAGCCAGCACCTCCATCATTAGCAGGGCAGTTCCCCCCTCCCCAGGGTAGTGCCCCAGCCCTGGGTTCACCTTTGCCCCAAGGGGGTTAGATACAATGCCCCCATCTCAAAAGGAGATGCTTCCAGGATGCCCACTATGTTTTATGCTCCAAATCCAACAAGGTGACAATGAGTTCATGCACCGGGCACCTGTCAAAAGTTGTGACAACTAAATGACTCTCACATAGGTCAAGCTGTGATCCCCAGAATGGAGAGAATTCCAGCCTTCCAGTTGCCCAAAATCCAACCCCTAGATTTTGCTGCAAGGAAGGAGAAAAAACCCAGCCAGCCTTGGACAAGCTCCTTCCCACCCCTAAAGCAGTGACTAGCACAACCTGCAGCGAGCAAGATAAGGGAGGGAGGATGGGCCCTAAGGACCCATTGTTCTCCCACAAATTGATATAACTGGAAAAAAGAACCAACTGAAATGGTATAACACTGGTAGCAAGGATGCATACGTCCCACTGCTGCTCCACCAAAGCTTCTCAAACCAAACTGCATGACGTACTGCTGGGGTATGTCCATGCTGCAATCACACACCCGCGGCAGGCCCGTGTCAACTGACTCAGGCACACAGGGCTGTTTAATTGCAGAGATGACATTCGGCCTCAGATTGGAGTCGGGGCTCTGGGACCCCCGTGAAAGGGGAGGGCTCCAGAGCCTGGGCTCCGGCCTAACCCAAGCATATACACTGCAAATTTACATCCCAGCAGCCGGAGCCTGAGACAGCTGACCTGGCCATTTAACTGCAGCGTAGATATAACTTAGGGGTACAATGATTCAAGTTTCCCCTAGCTGTTCGGTTCTTTACCTGTGGTGGGCCTGCCAACAAAGCTGCCAGCTGTAACTCTGTGCTTTTAACTTTACTCCTTCCCCTGTATTTTTTATTTTTATTTCCCCACTCCACCGTCCCCCCACCCCCCGCATATTTCTCTTTTATCCACTTTCAGAATTGCAGCTGGGTCCTTGGAATCCAACCTGTACTTACCTCTAAACAAAGCACGACACATTTAGTTCTCTTTCCTTTTTCAAGCTAATTATGCTGATCTCTTACTTATTATTCCGAACAAGGAGATAAAATATCATCATCCATGCAACAGTAAAGAATTAGTCTGTTCTTCAGCAATGCTCGAAAAAACAAAAAAACACCCACAGCAACTATTCCAAACCAGTTTCATTACTGCGATTTAAGTGGCGACCTAAACTGAGGTAAAATGATTTGAGAACAGGCAATTTCTGCTGGAAAACAGGAAGGTTATGCCGGCATATAGACAAGCATTAAGAATAAACTTCTCCAGGGTCAGATTGTGGGTCCACTACTCCCACTGGTGAACAGTTACTCACATGAGTAATCTAATTAGAATCAAGGGAACTACAACATATACATCTGAGTACAATCCAGCCCTCAGTATGTTTCCAGGAAAGGAAATACTGAGCTCAATTCACCTCTGGGTCACTCCAGTTTTACACTGGTATAACTGCACTGATTTCAACTGAGTTACCTCAGTGGAAAAGTGGAGTAACGTAGCAGTGAATCAGGCTACTGGTTTACCCTATTTATGATGGAGAGTATTATGATACCCATTGCTAAGAAACATGGGTTTTTTGGAAGGGGTCACTCCTGAGTGTGATAAATGGTCAGCCCTTTCATTTGATGATGTAAGAGTAAAACCCAGCTCGTATTTAAAAAAATATATATACACACACACACACGTTAGGAATGAAAGCAATTTTGACTGTCCACCTGGAACTCGTCACACAAGTGAAATAACAGACACTAACTCATAGCAACGTGACAGCTTTCTTCTTCAGTTTGGTGAAACTTCCGCTATAAGTTTGAGAGGGAAAAAAGTAATAGCTCGTATGGTACATTTGTTCAGCTGTTCTCATGGTCTGACATCACTATTTTTTAATTATAATACACACACACACACACACACAACCAGACTTTGTATTACCTAAACATTTCTTTTGATGAGGATGACGAACATTATTTTAACTACCAGCAAGATCCAGGCCCCACTGGGTTAGGAGCTGTACAAACCCAGAGTAAGAGGTAGCCTCTGATCTGAAGAGCTTACATTCATCTAGGGCTCAGATCCTGCAGTGAGCTCCATGCAGCTGCTGCGTCCACGAGGGAAAAAATGCAACTGGTGGGTGTAATACACAGATGATGGGCAGGGAGGAGGATGCAAGGGGCAGTGAAGGGAATGGGTGGTTACCCAAAGTAGCTGTGTGCAGACTACAGACATTGAGTGGGTTGGTTGGCTGGCTGTTGATTTTCTGGTGTAAACAGAGAAGGAGTATTAATGAGATCAGTCGTCCCTGTTGGCCACCTGCCTAACCACTGCATAACAGCAATTAATTAAAACAAACAGAGTTAAAACAAACCCCAAAGTTAAACCTACTTCACATTGAAAATCAACTTAAACTGAAGCCTTCACCTTGATACTGTCCCCATTAAAGGATTTCACTTAGCAGATATCAATATGCATCTCCTTGAACATCGAGATGAGACGACAGAATATTGCTGCAGCACTTGTTTTCCCCGAAGAATAGAGACTTAGGGCCAAATTCGTAAGGGTATTTAGACACGTCAAGATACAAGTCTTGTCTACACTTAAAAGTGTTTGCTGGTACAGATATTCAATAGAGCTATAAGGGAGAAACCCCCAACCCTTCCAACCTAGTGGAGATGCAATCTATAATATCAACAAGAGTCCTTTTGCCGATATAAGCTACCAAATTACCAGTTACCCAAACCAAATAAGCCGTACCAGCGAATTAGCTTGTTTGCTCGTGTAGCTGCCCCTACACTAGGACCTTTGCTGGCATAGGTATATCAGTTAGGGGAGTGATTCTCCCCCGCAACACACATACACTCCAAACAGATTTAGCTACACTGCTAAAACTTTCTAATGCAGACAAAGCTGCAGATAGCATCTACTGGGATATTTTCAAAGGTGCCTTGGCATCTACTTCCAATGGGTGTTAGATGCTTAGGCACCTACATGTGTCTTTAGGTGCCTAAATACCTTCAAAACTCTGGTGCTGAAGCCCTGACTGACAATCAGGGTCCAAGCACCCCAAGGGGAGAACATGGGTCTGAACCCCAAAGAGTAAGCAATTGACTCAACTGGGTATATCCAATGTTGTTGTGAATAAATATTACTCCTGTGGGAATTCTGTGCCACTGTGTGCACGCAGAATTCATGTCCCCTGCAGATTTCTTTGGTTGCCTGCAGAAAAATGACTTTCTGACAGGGAAGCAAAGGGACGCTGCAAGATCAGTCACACACCGCTCCCTAGCAGCACACGTACATTGTTTCAGGCACTCGAAGCAGCCAGCGTTCTGTGTGCACACAGAATTGATGTCCCACTGCAGATTTGGGGACCCCCAGCCAGTGGCTCCTACCCTGAGCTGGAATCAGCTGCTAGTCCCAGCTGGGCTGGAGGCAGGAGAGGACAGGACTTCCTCTTCCCCTGTAAGGAGTGGCTTGGGCTGGTCAGACCCACCACCAGAAATTTTCTTCAGCTGCAGGAAGCTCAGCATCCTCCCCTGCTTCCTGCCCCCATCGCTCCTCAGCTGTGGGGGAAGGGGTCACTGTACGGGGACCTGCTCCCCTATTCAACCAACCCCTGTGCATCTGGACCTCCCATATGCAGACACCCCTGCCAAGCCTTACCCAGTACACCCAGAACCCCCCTAGCCCTCCATACCCGAACCCCACTGAACCTCTACCCCTGCATCTGGAGCCCCCCTGAACTGAGCCCTCTGCTTCCGGACCTCCACCCCTGCACCTAGACCACCCCCAATGAGCTCCCCCCACTCAAACCCTCATCCCCTGCACCACCCTGAGCCCCCACATCCAGACCCCCACACTACTGACCACCACCTAGCTGCACCCAGCCCCACTCCCCCAGCATTGAGACCCCCCCGCTAAGACCCCCACACCCAGACCCCTCCGCTGAGCCCCAACCACCTTCACCTGGAAGCCCCTGCAGAGTCCCATTGTCCCTTCTCCTGGAACACCCCCCGCCCCCCAAAGAACCTCTGTGCATCCAGATATCCCCACACCTAAACCCCCCACTGAGCTGCCTGCACCCAGATTATCCCACACAGAACTCTCACCCCACACCTGGATCCCCCCACACTGAGCCCCTCCACACTCGGATCCTGCCTGCTTGAGCCTACTTGCTTCACACCTGGTGCAGAGGGGTATTGCTCTGTGTTTCTGTGTTTCAGTGTTTCTGAGACAGGCCCAGGTCTTGTCCTGTGTCAGGGTCAGGGACAGCCTCACCACTGAGTCTGCGTCCTGGGGCTGGGAGGGCTGAAGGCTGATCATCCTCGCAGCAGTGTGGGGAAGCAATCTGGCAGGGGCACCTCCCAGGCTAGTTGTTTACTGGAAACTAACTCCAAGCACCTAGCATTGAACAACCAAGGAAAAGACAATGGTGGACTTAATGGGAAAACACTGAAACTGAAAAGAAAACCCCAGTCTCACAGAACTTATAGACACCTGAGGTGTGTCTCTCTGGTTATTTTCTGCCTAACTTGCATGTGTTTGTTTTTTCGTCTTTTAATCTGTGACTTTCCCATTAGATATGTATTTTCTTTACTTTCTCCTTGTTGTCGTGGAATTTGACATGAATCCACACATGCATCTCTTTCCCATCAATAGAGCTTTGTAATTTAATACACATACTTACTAGAGCCAGTCAAAAGTTTTCCAACTGAACATTTTTCTGTCAGAAAATGCCGATTTGTAGAAACTGAAACTTTCTGCAGGTATGTGTTGATGGCAAGGAAATGATGTGTGTGTAAAAATAAAGTGTTTCCATTTTTCTTGGTGAAATGACTGTTAGAAATGCATTTGATTTAATATTACATTTATCTTTTACAATTTAAACATAGTATATTAGAATATGTGTTTTTAAAGTCAACACATTTCTATTTACAAAAAAAATAATCAAACATTCCACTTCTCAGGCAACTTCAAAATTCTTTACATTTGTTCTGATTCAGAATGGAAAAAAAAATGTGAAAACTGCAGAATATGCCATAAAATGGAAATTCCAGCTCCCACACGCCTTTTTGACTCAATGTCCTAATCTTTCCCCAGTGAGAGTTTTTTTAGCTCTACAATTTCTACCTTCCTTGGCCTTTCCCAGTGCATTCTCCTCACTTTGGTCCTCCCTCCCTTGGTCCTAGGGAGATACTTGCTGGCTGGTTACAGTATTTCACAGGGTGGGGAAGTGTCTGAGTGTATATGTAGACATCAGAGACTAAATGAGGTAAATTGATGGCCTGGAGAGAACAGCTGGCTAATAGGGAATGGAGGGGTAAATGTGGAGGGGGGCGGGGGGGAGAGACCCTGTGTCTAGGATGAGGTGTCTCAGTGAGAAGGAAGAAAGTGCTAGTCTGACCCAAGTGCAGGGAAACATGAAAAAACCCTGACTGATTTGGGGATTTGTTATACAAATTTACACTCAGCTCTGATAATTTCACACTCACTTTAAAAAGGAACTAATGAGCAGAGCCTTTTACACATGCTTTTTCTCTTGAAGACTGCAGAAGTATTGCTCGGCACCCAGTTACAATGCAATACAACCATTGGTTGTCATAGGCAAGAACAAAATGTCTATGCAGGTCTTACAATAGCTAGCCGTGATGTTTGTCAGTATCACATCACCAGGACCTGCCCAAATTCAGTCCATTTTGACCAATTTCATGGCCAGAGGGTTTTTAAATTGGTCAATTTGTAACCGTGGGGTTCCCAACCCAAAGTGGGGTTGTGGAGGGTCGCAAAGCTGATGTAGGGGCGTTGTGGGATGACCACCATCAGTTCTGCGCTCTGAAGGCAGCAGCCATGGAGGTTCCTGCAGCTGGGGAGGTACCCGGAGTGGGTCTGATCTCCCGAGAGCGGCCATGCAGGGGAAGAGGAAGTTCCGGGCACAAAGGTAAAAGAGTTCCCTTTTACCTTGTAAAGGAGAGATGAGGGCCTGCAGATGCTCTGCCTGCTGAGGGAGTGTGGAAAAGGCCAGGCTGCGGTAGAGAGCCTGGGAAGGAGTAGAAGCTTTCCTTGAAAGAGTCTCCAAAGTGGGTACAAGAGGAAGGGCAAGGGACTGTGGGGAGGGGGCCGAGGGGGAATCCCTGGGTGATGCTGGCGGGGCTGCTCACAGAGGGGCTTTTCCTGCAGCATTCACAGAAACCAGAAAATGTAAGTAGTAGCCCCGAGGAAGGTACAATATGGACAGGGTTGTTTTGGGAGTGGATAGTCGTTTACAGTCTAGGGCCAGAGGCTGGTGGTGTGGGACATGGAGCTACAGCTCACGAAAGCTTATGCTCAGATGAATTTGTTAGTCTCTTAAGGTGCCACAAGTACTCCTTTTCTTTCTACTGGACATTGATGATCAGCTTTTCCATCACTCCCCCAGCACAAGAAATCTTTAACTGCAGGTTGTTTGCAACAATGATACTTTTCTTCCTCCTACTTTTTCCTCTAGTCAACAAAGGGAAGTAAAACCTTGCTGCTAAGACCAATTTTTTACTTAATCAATTGCAACAACAATTGAAATTTTTAAACTTGACTAAGCCATGCAATATATTATTTTCACAGACATCCAAGAGCTGCAGTTTTGCAGCCCACCTTGTATATCATGTGGCATCTGTGTCAGGGCAATGCAACAACCACACAATCAAGTTAAAAATCACAACATATTAAACACTCAAGCTACAACTTACTTTCTTCCTAGGTCCAAGCTCTCAGCATCAGATAAATAGAGACATGAATTTTTCCCCTCTCACTTGTTCAAAATATATTCTACTATATGTTTGTATTTGAGTTGGGAGATGGCTATATAGTGCATTTACTTTTGCAAATGTGAAAGAGGATTTAATCAGTACAAGAATAAAGCTTAAAGAAACAGAAAGCTTCCGAATGCAAATGCAGCTGTGGCTGATAAGGGAGACAATGGGCAGAAATTCTTGACTTGATTAACTTAGTGACCTAGAAAGAGGGATGTGTCTCATTCCAGCAGTGCAGAACAGAGAAACACTCATTAAGTGTTCTATTCATCTGAAAGGATCTGTGAATCTCACTTCCGCACCCAAAGAAGCTATTCACCAGAAACTTGGACACACTATGGAAGCCTTTCTTTCTGTTTCTGGCAGCAGAAAGTCAAACAGAGGTACAGACTTCATATAAATAAGGGTCCCTCTCTCTCCTTCTCACCCCCTGCACTAGCTTTTCAGAGGATTCAGCTGGGACTTAAACCACATACAGTAAGAAAGATTATTTCAATACAACTTAATTCACTTTGATGTTTTTTTTTCTGGAGATTTTTATGGGCAGTGTAAGAACTTAACTATTTTATATCTGAGGATGTACACACACACACAATATAAATACATGCATGTTTTACACACACACACACACACACACACACACACACACAATTTCTTCTAATCCTTTGACTCCAGCTTTATGAACAGCATGCTACATGTTAACTTGGCAAATATTAATTTTTGCCTACTGCCCTTCATACAGTATTACACAATGCTCTAAGGATCATTCATACAGAAAAGAAGGCTTTAAGCTGCGGTGAAAATCATAAAGGGAAAAGTAGCTGTATCTTGAAGTGGGATGGTTGAGCTGTGACAGTCTGAACTTGAGTGAGATTCAAAATGCCCAGCTAACACATGTGAGAAACCCCTTGATCATAAGAGTGAGATACTGGGAAAAATTGACTTCAGACTAATCCACATTTAGGAAATCTCCCTCCAGCTGAGGGAAGCTTTGATTTACTCTGGAAGGCAGTAAAGGAGAAAAGAAAGAGTGACACCTAAAGGAGAGGAAAAGTTTGGGAAGCCAAGAATGGGGGAGCAAAATAATTGGGTCCAGGGGTAGGGGGGTGTTAATTCTGACAGGGTGGGTGTAGGAGGTCAGCAAATACAAATCACAGTCAGAGAGGAAGGGAAGAAAGCTGGAAGGATGGAGGTTATCTTAGCAATAACCTTGAATTTTGGCAACAGGAGTTATCCTTACAGTTGTAGGTGTTAAACTACCATGCCAAGTCAGAGTTCAGAAAAGATGGAAGCCATCCTAACAATGCTTGCTAGGTTACATATGTCAGCAATGGGCAGCACAGAGCTCAGTGATTGCCAAAATTATGAAATTCTGCTGAAGACTGGGAAAGTTTCTTAGTACAGGTCTCATCCTAGCTTTGTTGCTGACACATTCTGTGGTATTGAGCCTGTCATTTCAGAAAAGGAGCTCCAGATGGTTTTGCTGGGTGTTCAGAATGACACCTAGACCACTCCAGAACAATGGTGTTACTCTAGATCAGGGATCAGCAACCTTTGGCACGCGGCCTGCCAGGGAAATCCACTGGCGGGCCGGGACGGTTGGTTTAACCTGCAGCGTCCGCAGGTTCGGCCGATCGCAGCTCCCACTGGCTGCAGGTCGCCGTTCCAGGCCAATGGGGGCTGCGGGAAGTGGCGGCCAGCACATCCCTCAGCCCGTGCCGCTTCCCGCAGCTTCCATTGACCTGGAGCGGCGAACTGCATTCCAAAAGCTGCCAATCCCTGCTCTAGATATTTAGGGATTGGATGCACAAGAGAAGTTAACCATGGTGATAATGAGCGTCACAGCACTTAAATTCCAGGCACCCAGAAAATCACTGTGATTCACAAAGCCTGAGTTGGGTGCCTCAGCTCCCTATACAACGAATGGGGACATACAGGTGCCTTGGACTGCAATGCACAAGAGCCTGCACGATAGGCAGCTTCCCACCTAAGCTGGCCAAGGAGAGGTGCTGACCAGGGGTGTGTGTGCTAAGACTGCCCCTTTCCCAAGCTCTGGGACTTGCTCGTATGCTTAATGATAAATTAGTAAATTGGAACAGCTGTTGGAATGAGGGGGCCTTAATTAGAAAAGAACAAGAGCATTAATAGTTGTCACATCTAAAGAAGTGGTGTTTTACCCACGAAAGCTGATGCCCAGATAAATCTGTTAGTCTTTAAGGTGCCACCAGACTCCTTGTTGTTTTTGTGGATACAGACTAACATGGCTACCCATCAGGATACTTGTCCCATCACTGTGCTTTTCATATGATGCAGAGACTATAAACTTGCTAAAGATCTAAAGAAAGGCCAAGATGGCTGTCATCAGCTTCTGTATGGAAAGTAGACAATAAAGCACCTGTAAACAGTTTATATTTTGATCCCTCCAATTGAAATACTTTGCTTTCACTATTAAACACACATGATTCTTAAACAGAAACTAGTCTGATCCCCAGCAAGAAAAATAAATTCCCATGGAAAACACAAAGTTTTCATTCGCCATCCTTGAAGTTACAGTGGCTGACTCAATCCATAGTAGGAGAAGATCATAGAAGATTAGGGTTGGAAGAGACCTCAGGAGGTCACCTTGTTCAACCCCCTGCTCAAAGCAGGACCAACACCAACTAAATCAAGCCCGACCTTAAAAACCTCAAAGGAAGGAGATTCCACCACCTCCCTAGGTAACCCATTCCAGTGCTTCACCACCCTCCTAGTGAAATAGTTTTTCCTAATATCCAACCTAGACCTCCCCCACTGCAACTTGAGACCATTGGTCCTTGTTCTGTCATCTGCCGCCACTGAGAACAGCCTAGCTCCATCCTCTTTGGAACCATAGGGAAGGCAGGAAAACCTTTTTCAGCTGGAGAGAGAAATACTGCCAAAATAGCTCTGAGAGATACCTGCCTGGAGGAGACAACACTAGCCCAACATCAACTATACTAATGATTTTAAGAAAAAAAATGACTATTGTTAAATCCTCCAAAAGTGGGGGGGGGGAGGAGAGATTAGTAGCAAAGGTTCCCTTATTTGTTTTTACTTTTCAAAGGCTATTGTGAGTATAGCCACTGGCTTTTAATGACCACTGCACATACACAATACAAATCTGCATCAAGACATTACTTAAGAAAAATATGAACGGTAATATTAGAGATAAAGTACAAAATAAAATTGCTCCTAGGAAATCACTTTAAGCTCCCACTGAGACTGGAGAACAAAACTCAATTAGACTAATATTAATAATACTTTTTGTACAGCACTTGAAAGCACTGTCCAGACACCTACTAATAAAATCCTACAGCCTACCTGAGCTATCAGGTAAATATGGTTACCCCCATTTTTGAAATGACAGGCTCAAACTCACAGAATGCATCAGCAACAAAGCCAGGATTAGAACTCATGATCATGACTCCCAGATCTGTACACTTTCCTCAGAATGACCCTGTTGAACAATATGTATTATGTCAACTGATCACAGAGGACTTTATACAGAATCAGTCAAACACTGACAGCATCCGGCAGGGAAAGACAGGATAAATTGTGTGTGGGAAGGAGGGTTAGTGGGCAGCATTTTTTCCAAACTGTGAAATGACTTGCTCAGTTTCTCACCGAAAGGGTGATTTGCCAACTCTCTCACAGCTGCTTGGTATGCAGGAGGAAGAGAGCCCAAGACTGTAGCAGACCTGGCAAAGAAGTCACAAGATCTTATCTCACCAAATCAGTCCCATTTTTCCAAATAAGAGAGGTCTTCATGATTAATTAACACTCACAAAAGAAAGCTTGACCACAGAGGGCAATACTAATTAGCTAATGACAGTTCTGACAGAGTGTTTATAAGTCCAATCCAGCTCCCATCAGATTCAAAGTAAGCAGGGTGCAGGCCCTAAATAAATAAATAAAAGATATTGGAAGATTGTTAGCTAGGGTTAACACATGGATAAAGGGGCAAAAGTGTTTTGGGTTTTTTTTTTAGCTTTGACATGTGAGACTGTAGGCTTGAAGAATGTCTTTTCAAAAAGATTATAAATACTGCAACAAAATTAAATAAGTTTGTGACTACATATCCATATAGCTTAACCCTTGAAACCTTGATACAGAAATACCAAATATAGCCACTAGAAAATAATTGAGCACTCACCCCTAACGACAACAACATAAATATTTGAAAAATGGATGCCCAAGATGCATGGTGACAAGGAGAAATGTCCTTACACAGAAAAAGAAAAGCAGCCCCAGCGATACTATGAATTATAGGCCAATCAGGTGTATACCCACTACTTGGGACCCTCAAACAGCAATTCTGGCAATGGAATGCTGCCTCCTGAGCAAAAAGGCTGCACAACAAACATGAAAGGGACAAAGGACCACCTCAGGCTGAACAAAAGGATCACAGAAGATGCAAAACAATACAAAAGAACAACAACAAATTAGAGATGGTGTGGTGTGACTACCAAACAGCATATGACAGTGTCCCACATTCGCAGACTGAGAAATTGAAAATGCATCTTTCATGGAGATTCCTTATCCCCAGTGTTGTTTGTGGTAGCAATGTTGCCTTTGACATGGATGTTCCGTGAGATAAAGGGTGGTTTTCATATCAGCAAACAACCACCACCAGTTAATCATTTGTTACACATGGATGATCTGAAACTATATGGACAGCCAAAAAGATGATTCAGAAACTGACGACACGTGCTGAAAAGATATAAAACTGTGGGTTCGCTTGGCTAAATGTGCATCTGCATCAGTAAAGGGGAGCAAGCTGGTACAATCAGATGGCATGCAAGGTAACAGTGGTACTATCCAAGATCTCTCTCAGCACGTCCCTTACAAATAGCTTGGAATCAGGGAACTGTCAGAGTTACAACATAAGGAAGTCAAAGAAGAAGTGAGGAAATAATATTACAAACAAATAGTAAATTCTCTGAGGACAAAACTCAACTCAAAGAATTATTGTTGAAGTGATCAAGTGGGATCAAGAAGAGAAGAAAAAAATTGACATCCAAAACAAGAAAAAACTCCTAATGATGCACAGAGCAATGAATATCAATCAAGACGCGGACAGGACATACATCCAATGATGTGATGGAGGAAAGAGTCTACTATCTGTGAAGGAAACAATTGGCAATGAAAAATATAACATCAAAATGTATGAGTCAGGCAGAGTAAAAGATCATCTGGTTGCAATATTAAGTGATGGGCTGAGATACACGCTCTGCCAAGAAAGCATAAAAGAAAGGAGAAAGCAAATCACCAAAGAAAGACTCAAAAGATCTACACAGAAATCAATGCATAGACAGTGGTGGAGAGAGATAGAACCCATTAGTGATAGAAGATTAACAACATTATGGCTTGCAGAAGAACACTTCAGAAGAGATAGGGAGCCTCATTCTGAGTGCACAGAAGCAGTCCTTATGGCTTAATCACATTCCAAACAAAACTGACCGACAGAACTGCTCCCTGAACTGCAGAATGTGTTCCAAAAAGGAAGATAATGGAGCACATGCTGAGTGCCTGCAGGAGCCTGGCTGGTTAAGAACATCGAAACAGACACAATGAGGTCACCAAGTGTCTGCATTGGAGCCTCTGTCACAACTACGGATGTAAAAGCACCATGCAGTATTACGCCCACCAAACTGAAAGCACTCTAGAGACAGAAGAGGCTAAGATTTTATGGGCTCTTGCAATTGTCACAGACCCAATCGTGAAAGCAAACAGGTCGGACACCGCTGTTGCAGAAAAGACGATGAACAAGCCCATGTTAATTGATATTGCCAGAGCAGCAGACAGAAACACCAAAAAGAAACAAGAAAAGATGGTGAAGAATGAAGAACTCTGCCACAAAGTGGAACGACAATGGAAAACTAAAACAAAGAAGATCTCAGCCATTGTTGGAGCACTTGGAGGGATCCCTACGGGTCTGAATAAGCAGCTCAAGAACACGATAGTGATCTCCAGCAAACAGCACTCTTGGGCACCGGGGGAATTTTAAGAAAAGTAAAGAACGAGTGCATCTGAGCATCTAAAACACAGGAATTCTGCAAAGGGTTTAACACAACTCCTGATTACCCTAACCTGCAGAGTTGGTTCATGGTCAGGATTTATTGGTGACTCTTGGGGATAAATTCTAAACATTATCATTCCTCTTTGTAAGGCTTAAAGATCTTGTATGTTGTGAAGGTTATTTGTTTAAAAACAAACAAAAACATTTCCATGATATAATACTGAGGGATAACAACAATACCTAGCTCTTGCGTAGTGCTTTTTGATCAGTAGATCTCAAAGTGCTTTACAAAGGAGGTCAGTATAAGTATCCCCATTTCACAGATGCGGAAACTGTGACACAGATATTTGAAGTCAAGATCAACCAGCAAAACAAGTGGCAAAGACAGGGATTGAACCCACATCTCCCAATTCCCACTCCAGTGTCGTACCCACTAGGCCACACTGCCTGTCTTAATTGTACTAACATTTTGAATGCATTTTGCTTAAGAATAACTAGGCTTGGCAGAATTCAATTTTTTATTTTCTTATAATTTTGACTGACAATATCAATGTTTATTTTAAACATTTTTTCAATTTTTATTGATTTTAATTTTCTCAGTTGTGGGGAATTACAGGGGAGGTTAGATGATAACAGGCGACAGACAATTATTTGATGATAATAGCCGCTGAGATTCAAAATGTTAAAGCTTTATAACCGCTAACATACAATCGTCAACATCACGTGTTAAGATATACAAAGTAAATATCCTTCCATCACACTCTCATAAGGTCTCAGGTAACACTTTTCAGACTTAGTCTAACTGTAAATTTCAGTTATTACAAACGGAAATATTTTCCATTGGTTTGTGTGTGTACAGTGAAATCAATGTTTACCAAAATATACTGATGAAAATATAATCTTTCCAAGCACAAGAATAACCTACATATAGGGTGTAACATATGCTATCAGTCGTGCATATAAACAACCACTAACCACCACTACATAAATCTCCGAATTAAATATATTGTATCTGGTATTAGGATCGCGGGATGGTAAATTACGCTGTAGTTATAACAATCTATGATCACGATGATCACTCTTCCAGCAGTAAGAACATAGTCTGATTGCAGCATTTAAATACAAAGAGTAAGAATTTCAGCTGATCATGGAATTTTGGGGAAGTTCTATGGCCTGTGATATTCATCATAATGGTCCCTTCTGGCCTTAGAATCCATGAATAATCAAAACTGGAACTATCTCATGACTGGAGGAGGATTAGAGCAGAGGCAGGATCAAGGTGGGGATGCATTTTGGCAATGCCTGTATTGTACAGTGGATGATAGCTTTACAACAATACTACACTTAGTTTGGGATTGGTCCTGCTTTAAGCAAGGGGTTGGACTAGATGACCTCCTGAGGTCCCTTCCAACCCTGATAGTCTATGACTCTATGATTCTACATGAGAAAAGACTTCTGAGAGGTTCAAGTGCTTTGGGGATCCAAGGTAAGACAAAGGCGTCTGGCCTTGTGGGGCAGTGAAGTTAGAATGTCGTCAAATTTTATTCCGAACAAAACGGGTTGGGTTTTTTGGATCACATGGATGTTTTCTCAAAAAGTCCCATTTTGTCTTTTTTTTTTTCCCCAGAGAACAAAACATTTTGACCAGTTCTAATGTCTGAATTCAACTGAGAGTGAAGTCAGAGGCAAATAGGATTCAGAGGAGTAGGACAGGGCTTTTATACACAATAGGAGAAGGACTTTCTATCTTTGAAGGATTAGGTGGTAGGAAATATAAGATGCCCGTGTGCTGGGAAGCAGATAGGGCTTTGTGAATGCATTGGCAGAGATGTACAATTAGGTGTTGTTTCCAGAGAAGTAGAGTCTAAGGCTGAAGGTGAGCAAAGTAACATACTAGAGAGAGGGGATGGAGTGGATTGGGTGTGAGGAGGGGGCAAAGAGAGTCTTGAAGCACGAGGCTCAAAAGGAAGACGTAAAGCTTCCACCAGAAATGAAAAGGGAACAGTCAGAAAAGTAGGATTCCAAGCAGAAGACGAGAAAACAAGACATTGACTTTGTCCTCAAGGCTCTCAGAATGCAGAAAGTGATCAATAGTATTGAAAGCTGCAGTAAGAAAAAGGAGGATATGTAAACGGAGATAACTGTGATCAGAGGGAACAACTAGCTGGTTTGCCCATCAGAGATTAATAACAGCACTACTGTGATAGGGTCAAAAGCCAGATAAAAGCAGTACAGTAGATTGCCCAGGAATGGGTAGGCCAGAAGGACAAGAAAATACCATATTTTCCTGAATATGGGCTAAGGAAATAAAGGCAAATGAGTAAAGAATGAGCCAGGGTCAAAAATCAGGGTATGAAGAGGCATTTAGAGCAATTTGGAGCCAGACATGGAAAGATCCAGTGGAGATGGAGAGGAGTGGCTGATAACAGTAGTGACAGAGAGCACAAGTAGTGAGCCAAGAAGTGACCAAAAAGGATGGAAGACTGGGTCTAACAAGATGGGAGGGAATCAGTTAGTTATAAATGAAATGAATAAAACTTCCATTTAAAAAGCTCACTACTTGATAATACTGCTCTCAAATGGAGTACCACAGGCCTGCCTGTATTAGGCCAGCAAGACAAAGGCCAAACAGACCTCAAATGTTTGTTTTTTTTAAAGGAAAATAAAGTACCTTGGTCTCCTGCTGTGACTGAGTCACAGAAATTTCACAGCCAGTAGAGGGAGATCTGGGTTCTTTTAGATGAATAAAGCCCTAATCGCATGATGCTGGTGGAATCACTTGATTATAATCAATGGAGGCAAAACACATACAGGTAATAGTTGTTTTAACAGAAATTGCTAAAATTACAACGCAAGAGTGAGAAATGGGGGCAAACGATGATCGGGACAGAACATGACGTGAGATGCATTTTCTGAAACTGAAAAATGAAGAAAGTGTGGCACTAAGCAGCTAGTTCCAATTAAGAGTGCTCAGATGCCGCACTCAAACACTACTTAATTCAAAGCAAAATATTCCAGAATTTAATCCGCCATTTTAACCTCACCATCGCTCTCTGACCTTCCAGCCACCATAGCTAATCATTTTCAGTAGGGCATGATAAAAGATTGTATTAACTGCATTAATAAAATCCCTTATTGACTCCAAATCCATACTGGATGATAGAAATCCTTTCCAGGTGGATTTTAATTTCCATTTAATCCTTTACTCTATTGCCAAGTACACAGGCTATCAGAACTGATGGCCTGATGTCACCAGTATGGTGATGGATGCTCTCTTGAAGGTCTGAGAACACTGTATCTATATGAGACAAGGATAATTTGGGCCCCAGTATTCCATAGGGATCTATGTGGGCACGCTCCCCGAACCCTGACAAAGCCCAATGGGATCTGCTTGCATGGATGTGATTGCAGTGTCAGAGCCTCCGATTTCAGGGTATGTTGAACATTCAAGTTCATCCCCCAACCCTTTATTGTGACCAATCCTGTTTGACTGATGTCAATGCTTGTTCGGGTTGATACATTACTTATTTTGGAAGAACTCTAGCTGTGTGTGTGTATCATGCGTTAACCTGACTGCCACAACAAGGGAGCCATTCAACAATGTTTCTTCCCCACCTCTCCCCCTCAGAGCAGGCCCATTGAAAAAGAACACCTCTAAAGAGTGAATGAAAGCTCCTTCTAAGATGGTCATTTTGGGGTAAAGAAAGGCAGAAAGAGTAATACAGACTGCACCTTCCATCAGTCATTCTTAAACAATATAGCCTTCTATTGTCACTATGGCTTCCCTGCATTGTCTTGAATGAACAAGCTGTTTAAGGGATTAAAAAGCAACTCTCTCATTCTATGTGACTGTCACATAATAATATATGTGACTACACTATCCGCAAGTAAACCTAATAAACAGTTTTCTTTAAAAATAAAGGGCAGGCGGGGGGGGGGAGGGGGAGAGAGGGAGGTCTCCACTGAAAAATTCATGCCAAAAGAAAAAGGCAATATCTTTACTGAAAATAAAGTAAAATAATAACTTGTCATTTACAAAAGCGCGCTTAGAAGTCTCTCTCCCTCCTTGGGTCATACTGTCAAAAGCATTTAAGTGACTTAGCCTAAATTCCAATGAAAGTCTTGGGAATTATGTAGCTAAGTCACTAAAGGTCTGTTCCTCATTGGATAGTTCACTGGGATGATTGGAACTCAGCTCTGAGTACCCAGGTTAGACTAGACCAGGTGTGAACAGCAATACTGCAAAGCCCTAATCTCATTACTGTCTCCTCACTGTCTCTGCAATTGCCTGGGTGTGTTTGGGGGCATATTCCGCGATTCTTTGTTCTGACACACTCTGGGGTTCTTTCCCAGTCAGTCTGGCCTTTCCTTTCGGGGGAACTCTGGGAAAGCACTGGAGGACTATCAGCACTTGGGTGTTTTAGCCCATGTCCTCAATGCATAATGGGTGCGTTCTAAGCCAAATTAAAGGAGAGATCTGGTTCTAACCCATACTCCAAGTCATGTAAACTAGTCTGGCCTTAAAGCACCTCCAAACCTGGGTCAGAGGTTTGTGTGGGTGGATGGTAAGGAAATTTGGGCTAAAATCAACAGAAAAGCCTGTTAATTTGTACCGTGTAGACATACCCTTAGGCACTTTTTTAAAAATGTGACCCCTTATCTATTCTAGATAAATTTACCAGCTTAATTAAACCCATTTAAAAACTAATATAGTTAAACTGATGCAAGCCCCTAGATGAGATGCACTGGTACTGGTTTAATTTTTACTCATGTCAGTTTAGCATAAATTGGCTATTTACCATTGCACTTTCTAGTATAGACAAGGCCAAATGGTTTCTACAGCACCTATCGATGTAGAATCCAAATGCTTACTGAGCACTCAGAATTCCTTAGGAATATTAACATTTTGTTAAAAATTACTTCGGCACGAGATTTTTAACCCCAAGGGGAAATCCCTTCCATTCAGACTAATCTAGAAAGGAAGTCCCATCTTTTATCTTGGTATAAACTGTTGCAAAACAGTTCCAGTTACATTCATTCACATACTCTTATCCTATTGTATCCACATAGAAGCAAATAACAAATTATCTCCACTAGCCATTATGAACCAATTGTGGTATATCAGCTCTGACTCCCCTCTTTAATATCTGCTTACTCTAAATGGAACAACTGAAAATAGCATTAGTTTTAAGGGACAAAGAAATATGAATCCTGTAACAATAAATCAGGGTTGCTCTTTTCCTAATTAATGTTCCTATTTCTTTTAATGAGTTATGCTATGTCTATCCACATGGCATTATCAAATCTCCATTGATCAGACATTTTTTTTTCTTTCACCTTCATTCCCATGTAAGTATGTGGGGTGAAATCCTGGCTTCATTAAAAACTCCTGTTGACTTCAACAGGATCAGGATTTCAACCATAACCATCATATGTTGACTTGGAACTTCTCCACACACAGTTTTTGTACTGATTTAACTATATCAACACAGAAATTATACCTCTAACCCCATATCAAAATGGTAAAAAAAACCTGTGTGCAAACCAGGACTTAAAGGGAAAAACATTAAATATTAAACTGGTAGAATTTAAGTACATTTTTACTTATAGTTCATTATTTTTTAAACCAATTTAAAGAAAAAAAACCAGCATCACACTGGAGAGAACAAATGAAAGAAGAGAGTTTAGTTGTGCTTGAACTTTTCAAACTGTATAAAGATAAAACAAACAACATTAAATCTAGTAGTGTTCAGGTGTAAATTATGGCAGTAATTAATGCAAAGCTAAGATTTGGGGTTCTTTGTTTTGCGATAAAATGTACTTTCTGTAAAAACACTCCAATCCAAAACGCCCTTATGCCTGTGTTTATTAGGGAAACTTCACTATAAACTGAGAGCTAGCACAATCCCCTGGAACTGTAAGAACTGATTGCAAAGCATTTGAAAAGACTGTGTCACAATCAAAGGGCTATTGTATTGTACAATACCGTAAAAGTTTGAGAAAGACAACAAAGCTCAGAGACCTCAAACATACTTGTACTCTGAAATTACCCATGCTTCACATTCAGTACACACTGGGAAGTTAATATAGTTCTCAGTTTGCTCGTCTCCTTTTGGCTGTTCAAATGGAAGTATGGAGTGGCATTTACCCAAAGATTGGCAGAGAGTCTGTCAAAGATTTAGCATAGTAATTGATGGGAAATCTAGTATGTTTCGACAGCATTTGAAATTTGACTAATTTGAAATTAGTCTCTACAGAATACCATGCCAAAACACTGATACAATTAGGACATGCATCCAATGCAAGCGATCCAACTTTTGGCAACTTGAACTATGCTTGTTTGGATGTGACCAAATCAATTACATCCAAAGTACAGCACATCTATTTACTCTATGAGCTAGTAAGATAGGCACACAGCTCAGTAATATAAAAAAAATAGTATATCGTTTAATAGTACAAGCATATGAGGCAAGTGACATCACTCTCACTGGGGTGATAATATGAGCCATTGTTCACAATGGACCAACAAGATTAAACAGTCAAGAATCAGTTCTCTCCCCCCAACACACACCACCAAATAAAAACAACACAGAAGTTGATACGAATAAAGGCATAACTTTCTGTAGTGCTTTTCAGCTGGAATGAGCCTCAGACTATAACACCTATAGGTAGACTTGGAAGGATTCGATTTTTGTCAGTGTCAGTAAATGTCAATTTTCACCGTACACATAGATATCAACAAAATAAATATTTCCATCAATAATAATCAACCTTTACAGATAGTCAAAGAAAGAAAAATTCTGCTTGAGAACTTAATGTTTGATGTCAGGATATTTACCTTGTATATTTTGACATGTGATGTTGTCAATTTATGTTTTAATGGTTATAAAGCTTCAACCTTTTTCATCTCAATGCCTACTGTCAGTAAAATTATTGTCTGACCCCACCCTACAGTCTGAACCACCCATAATTTTTCACAACTCTGAAAAGTTAAACAAACATTAATAAACATTGATATTATCCATCAAAATATTACAAAATAATCAAATTCTGGCAAATTCTATCTATAGGAATTACTTCACTCATCAGTTAGGTGCATCTCAAGCTGGGGAGGAATGTGGCAGGTGCTAAAAAGTGCACAGCAATAATATGTAACAGATTAGGGCAGGAAGTGAAGAACAGTGCTTCCAGCTGAAACTGCAGGGTGAATTTAAACAGACAAAATACAATTGCTTAATTGGCAAAACACGCCAGAGACATTTAAAAGCTCAGTGCAGTCAGCACCCATGTTCTACATCTCTTACAAATACACTTGCCCAGTGCCCTTTAGCACCATGCTGCGGAACTGGCTCAGTAGTGACTCCCAAGAAAATGCGACAGCCTCTATTGAATCACCACCACCACTTTGACTTCCTCTTCCTAGCTAGTAAAGAATGCTGAGCTGACTTAGCTGGAGGGATAGGACAGACTCACAACCATCATGAACTTGCGTTATCAGTAAGCTTTCATGATAAAGGTTATACTTATAACCTAGAAACACCTGAGATAGAAAACTTTAATCCACCAAGTTTACCATAATGAGCTCTTGTGACCTAGTTGTTTAAACAATTGTGTACATGAGAATTGAATTATATATGACTTAGCAAGTTTAAAAAGAACACTGATGTCATCACAACCTTTACATATGAAACTGAACATGTTCTATTTTGTTGTTCTTTGTAGATTTCCCTGGGGAGAAAAATTGGTTCGTTACTCCAAGGTCCCCACAAGGCAATATATAGCTGTCATGGGATAAGCCCCCAGGGATCGGATAGAAGAAAAGTCTGTTCCTTTAAATGAGTGCTTGAAGAAAACAATTTTCAACAAATTCTGGCTCACTTTGGCATAGCTTAAAAAAAATCATTTACCACCTTGTTCGGGCATTGTGTAATAGTAATGAGAGTGTAAGCTGTTTGATCACACTGGATACAATTGCAAGATCTGCTGCATTTGCTGAGATTATTACTATACTGTGTCTGGAGGACAAAGAATGATTAATTGCTCAATGCAAACTGTTAATGGATTTTCACCCTCCCAGCCCATACCTTAACGTTATATCTTGTAAGAAAACAAAATACATGGCTGCATTCAAATCCATTTCTTAAAACTTTGATCTGTAAGTGGAGGCGTTTAATTGAAAACCTAGATTATATTTATGGCTACTGAGTTTTGCACAATTTTCATGGCTAGTACAACAGTAAAAACCTCCAAAACTATGTGAAATTATAAACTGGATAGAAATGTACTTGTTAAAATAGCTATTTTCACAGTGTAATATCTGTGTTTTCTTTAGTACAGTGCTTTATTGCGGAGTAAGACAAATGTATTTCATAATTACTCAACGAGAGGCTTTTTCTTTTCTGTTTGTCATTTTACAGTCCACTGATAATAGCCAATCATGTAAAAACGTCCAGATTCAAAAGTTATCAAACAAACAGTGCTGGGCTGAAACAGAGAATGAGATTTGGCTAAAACTTGCTGTTAGTGACAACTTCATAATGTCATAATATCACCAATCCCAAGCATTCCATTTTCATGAGCCAACCCACCAACCCCCAATCGTGTGATTTGCTTAACAGTTCTTTTTATTTGCCTTCTGAGTTTTGAGCTTTTAGGGATCACATTTTCAAGCTTTGTACTGCAACAAGGGGAGAGACTTACTTGTTTTAAATGCAAGCCAAGTCTCTCACATACAAGAGCTGCCGCTACTACACCCAAAAACCAGCACTGCTTCTTCTAAACCCTGAGGGTGGAGCCCTGGTTCTAACAGCCTCAGCTGCAAAACTCCCACTGATTTCAGTGCGGCTAAGGTTTTATCCTGAAAGCTTCACAAAAGCAAACTATGGTTCCTGATCCAGCAAACATGAATGGATGGAAGTACCTTGCATGTGTCTGCAGGATCAGAGTGCATGAGTTGAAGTGAATAGTGCTTCTCTTTCTGTTCTATTGGTTGAACTAGCTAGATCATCCCAGCTTCCACATACATGGGTGTAAAACAAGCCGTTGGCAGATATGCAAGCAACTTAGATATGCTTTGCAAGCCGGGCCTGTAATTTATTGTTAGCAGTTGTGATAACTACTGGGGCAAATGATCACAAATTAAAATTATACAGATGCTTGGGCTCTAAATCAGGACTATCTGGAAACACAGGATAGGCTGCAGTTCAATAATTCAATTAGGCATTGTTTAAAGTGGAGACATCCTTGGAAATGACGTAAACATGGACAGATTGGCGTAAGGCTGCACAGTCACACTTCACCAGTAAAGGTGACCCAAAGGCTGCAGAGCCAGAGGAAGGGATGGGTACAGAAAAGGAGAGGAGGGCTACAAGGGGACAGAGGAGTGCTAATTCTGCAGTATATTGCACTTCCCCCAACCCCAGGGAAGTACCCAAGTAGGAATAAGGCCTTTTAGTGAGGGAAAGGGCGAGATGGGACTGGGTGTATAATGACTGATATACCTGGCACTGTGTCCTCGATCACCAGCACCTTCAACCCCTGGGAATTCCTGACCTAAACTGATGCTGACTCCATCAGGATTGATTTATACTGTTGCCCTCCACTATGATGTGAACACTACACACATAGAGAGACACACGCACACACCCCAAAGGGTTCAGGCAATAGTGAGAGCTATTGTGAGAGCACCACACTTTTGAAAACCTGGCTATTTAGTTAGATACCTCAGTGCAGACTAAGAGTCTGTCTACCCTGCCATCACGAGGTGTGACTGCAGCTCGAGTAGATACACGTACCCAAGCATACTTTAATGTAGCTTGCTCAGGTACCGGAGCAGTAAAGCCATGGCTATACAGGCTTCAGAGCAGACTTACGCATTTCCTGGAACCCGGGGCAATTACTTAGGGGGATAGCCTGCGCTACCATGGCTTCATTGCTCCAGCATCCCAACTAGCTAGATTAAAGCTAGCTCAGGTATGCCTACTCCAGATGCTGTCACACCCTGAGCATGCAGGGCAGACATACCCTTAACGATGGGATTTCCCAGGGTGCTTAAACTACGCTCCCACTCATGTCAATGCAAGCAGAGTTAGGCCAACACTAAGGACTTCGCAAAATCCCACCTTAGGAGCTATAAAGTTAGGCTTCCATTTTTGAAAATCTTGCCCTTCGAGCCTAAATATCATATGTGTTTCCTTACAATAGACTCATAGACTTTAAGGCCAGAAGAGACCATCATGATCATCTAGTCTGACCTCCTGAACATTGCAGGCCACAGAACCTCACTCGCTCACTCCTGCAATAGACCCATAACCTCTGGCTGAGTTACTGAAGTCCTCAAATTGTGATGTAAACAGGATTTATACAGAATCCATCATTTATACTTGTTTAAACCTGAAAATTACCCAGGCCCCATACTGCAGAGGAAGGCAAAAAAAAACCCAGAGTCTCTGCCAATCTGAACTGGGGGAAAATTCCTTCCTGATCCCAAATATGGCAATCAGTTAGACCGTGAGCATGTGGACAAGACTCACCACCCAGACATTTCGGAAAGAATTCTCTGTAGTAACTCAGAGCCCTCCCCTTATAGTGTGCCATCACCAGCTGTTGGAGATATTCGCTGTGAGCAGTCACAGATCAGCCACATACCATTGTGGGCAGTCTTATCATACCATCCCCTCCATAAACTTGTCAAGCTCAGTCTTGAAGCCAGATAGGTTTTTTTGCCCCCACTGTTCCCATTGGAAGGCTGTTCCAGAACTTCACTCCTCTGATGGTTAGAAACCTTCATCTAATTTCAAGCCTTAACTTGTCGTTCACCAGTTTATATCCATTTGTGTTTGTGTCTACATGGGTGCTTAACTTAAATAACTCCTCTCCCTCCCTGCTATTTATCCCTCTGGTGTATTTATAGAGAGCAATCATATCATCCCTCAGCCTTTCTTTGGTTTGGCTAAACAAGCCAAGCTCTTCAAGTCTCCTCTCATAAGGCAGGTTTTCCAGTTCTCTGATCATCCTAGTAGCCCTTCTCTGCACCGGTTCTAGTTTGAATTAATCGTTCTTAAACATGGGAGACCAGAACTGCACACACTATTCCAGATGAGGTCTCACCACTGCCTTGTATAATGGTATTAACACTTCCCTGTCTCTGCTGGAAATACCTCACCTGATGCATCCTAGGATTGCATTAGTCTTTTTCATGGTCACATGACATTCGTGACTCATAGTCATCCTGTGATAAACCAATACATCATTTCTCCTCCTCTATCACTTCCAACTGATATGCCAGCTTATAACAAAAATTCTTGTTGTTAGTTCTTCAGTGCACAATCTTATACTTTGGACTATTACATTTCATCCTAATTCTGTTACTCCAGTTTTCAATATTGTCCAGATCCCCTTGTTGCGATATTCCGGTCCTCTTCTGTGTTGGCAATACGTCCTTTGTGTCACCTGCAAATTTTATTTGGACATTCCCACTTTTTGTGGCAAGGTCATTAATAAAAATATTAAATAAGATCAGTCCCAAGACCGATCCCTGAGGAACTCCACTGGTAACCTCCCTGCAGCCTGACAGTTCACCATTCAGTCTGACCCATTGTAGTCTCCCCTTTAACCAGTTCCCTATACATGTTTCAGTTCTCATATTAATCCCCATCTACTCCAATTTAACTAATATTTTCCTTGTGGAACTGTATCAACTGCCTTATTGAAAACCAGGTAGATTAGATCTACTGCATTTCCTTTGTCTAAAAAATCAGCTATCTTTTCAAAGAAGAAAATCAAGTTGGTCTGGCATGATCTGCTTTTTGTAAAACCATGTAGTATTTTATCACAATTACCATTCACCCCTATGTCCTTAACTACTTTCCCTTTCAAAATTTGTTCCAAGACCTTGCACACATTTGAGAGCAAACTAACAGGCCAGTAATTTCCCGGATCACTTTTGTTCCTTTCTTTTTTTTTTAAATAGGAACTATATTAGCAATTCTCCAGTCATAGGGTACAAGCCCCAAGTTTAAAGATTCATTAAAAATCCTTGCTATTGGAATTGCAATTTCATGTGCCAGTTCCTTTAATATTGTTGAATGGAGATTATCCGCCCCTCCCTGATTTAGTCCTAGTAAGCCGTTTGAGTTTGACTTCCACCTTGGAAGTGGTCATTTCTACCTCCATATCCTCATTCCACTCTGACGTCAACCAGCATCTTTAGCCTCTCTGAAAAGCTGTTGTTGGTTTTCTCACACAGATGATCTGCACACAAACAATTTAGAATATGTGTCATCTCTACCATGTGAGAAATTCTTATAGACAGGTTCCGGTACAAATCTCTCCAGGAAGGTTTATAGCAGGTGACTCAAAAGGCCTTAAAGGCTCCTTGTTTCTGTACTTACACCAGTATTTAAGAAGCTTGTGTAGTGTTTACTGGGTATAGAAATGTATGTATTGATTTTTACATTATTGTCTGCTAACCTGAACACCTTGGCGGTATGTGGATTCCTTCAAAATATGGCCTACAGCCTAGTGCTGGGCACGTGCTTAGTTCACTGATCATTGAAACAGTGAGACCCCTAAGTGACTGTTGTGTCAATGCAACCATTCATACTCCGCGTATTCTGATCAAACATACTGCAAAGATTTAAAGAGCTTACTGTACTAGTCCATGTTATGGACTTACATCCTGCAATATTTTGGTTGTTAAATGAACTACCCTATTTTTGTTTAGCAAGCCATCTAGGGAAGGAATCAACAAACAAACCAAACTGTCATACAATGAGAAAGGCACAAATTGTGTTTGGCTCAAAAACAGCCCAATAACCGATTAAGAGGAAATGCAGATAAAATAAATATTAGAGTTCTGAATGAAAACAAAGTGCTTCTCACAAAGATGTATTAAGTCACCTTACTATTATTTTTATTATGATTATTTTTAATGCATTTATAGTACTAGAAATCCTTAGTTCTGGCGTGCAAATGTTATGTTCTCTGCCTGGAATTGTAGCCAGTTTTCTTAGACAAGAGCTTTAGGGCAAATTTGTTTCCATCACTGGAAAGCACTCATACTTGATTCAAAGGGTTAGTGATTTTATACTGTACATCTACTGCCAAATCTCTGTCAATTTACATTCCAACTAATTTAATCCAGCTTGAATCTAATGTGCTTTTTAAATTTTCTCCCCTGTTGATATCACAATGTCGGAGATCAAAGCGTTATCCCTGTTTTCCATGTTCATGCCACAGTCGAGCAAATCACAGATATGTTACAGAGAATTTACAGCTCTCACCCAAACACAGTCACAAGCAAACAAGGAGATCTTTGAACACAGCGCAAAGTCACGGGAAGTTGTCAGGATGCAGTTAGATAACTGGGCTAATGAATTATGGTAATTTGTCCCTTCCTACATGCTGCCCACAGAACGTAAATTATCCACAAACAAGCTCTAAAACCAATCTCAAAATCTCATGGAGAAAATGGCATGGCCCCTTCCGTTTCTGGGAGGTGGCGGATTTGGTTTAATAAAGCTGGCAAGGAGATTTGTATGGCTTTAGCAGGTCTTCACGGATTTTAACCTATTTTCACCCATGTGAGTAAAGAAAGGTTTATGGAATGCTCAAAAGAAAATAAAGAGCAACTAGCTGGTAAAGACCAGGTCAAGCATTTCTAGCTCACCTCTTTCCTCCTTTCAGGGCAAGCTAATCCTACTTTGGCACTGAAATAAAGAAACACCAACACAAATCCTCTCTCTGTTGGCTGCATGCCTGAACCATAATGTCTGTAAACTTTCAGGAAAGGGATCAGTGAAAGCCACACTGGAGTGAGGATAAATTTGCCACTGCCAGCTGATAGGTACAGTAGGTGGTTCCTTTATAAGAAAACATACACAGCAGCTTGGTTACATGACTGGGATAACAGAAAATGACACACATATACAGCACATGGAAATGTGCAAGGGAAGTATCTTTGCCCCAAATTTAAATACAAACCCAGAAGTGTAACAGAGCCCTCGGATCTGTGGAACTGCAAGCAGTTAATGCAAGCAGAGAAGAATTTTTGCACTGCAATTTCAAATGTTCTCTCGCTCTCTCTCAGAGACACACACACAGCTGCAGTCAAAATAATTAGCTCTGATCTCCCGAAGACAGTAAGTAAAAAATAAATTAGCTGTGTGAAGGGATTAAAGCAAATCAGCGCCACTAAGCTAACACCAGGGCTGGATTGGTGCCTGGAGCCAAGGATATTCTGCAGAGAGTTCTACAGTAACATAAAGAACATTAGAGAGAAGGTGTAAAGAAAAAAAAAAGTCCCTGATGGAGAAAACAAATGCTGCTGTGAGTACCAGAAGACAGCCAGGGTGAAAATATCACCTAAACACTCAAAAAGCTCCAAATCCAATTATCTAAATTAAAAACACAACAGAATCTACAGGTCTGAAGGCTAAGACAACATCCATAGTAAGTGCACCTGACTGACAATTCAACTTCTATGTTGTTGTTTTTTACTTGAATAAAATTAGCATCTCAGAATGATTGCATTCATGCACTTTTTATACCCAAAACAATCCAACAAAATTTAACAAATATTCTAAATAAACCCCCAAACAAAAAGCCCCAAGATCATATCCGGCAAACGCAATAACCCAGTTTGTTATCCTTTCACTATGCCCTTTATGCCTCAGTTTACTCAAGTTATTAAAATAGATTATGAATCAACCATCGTAGAACCTCAGAGTTACAAACACCAGAGATACAAACTGACCAGTCAACCACACACCTCATTTGGAACCAGAAGTACACAATCAGACAGCAGCAGAGATAAAAAAAATGCAGTACAGTACTGTGTTAAACGTAAACTACTAAAAAAATAAAGGGAAAGGTTTTTTTAAAAAGATGTACTCGGTATGGAAACTTTCTGTACTTGTTTCCTTTAAATTAATATGGTTAAAAGCAGCATTTTTCTTCTGCATAGTAAAGTTTCAAAGCTGTATTAAGTCAATCATTAGCTGTAAACTTTTGAAAGAATACCCATAATGTTTTGGTCAGAGTTATGAACATTTCAGAGTTATGAACAACCTTCATTCCTGAGGTGTTTGTAACTCAGATGTCCTATGGCAGTTTGAGAGAGAGCGAGAGAGAGAGAACACAGGTCACTGCAGCAGAACAGGAGCAAAAACAGCTGGAACACAGAATTATTAACTATAAAATTCTTCTCACACTAAGCAACTGATTTACGGAAATGTGACTATGATGAGTCTGGACTACAGGGAAAAAAATCCAAATGGGATCTGTACTTTTGCCAGCCTTCCACAGAGAGAAACTTGACAGGTTACAACTGCTAAAACAAGAGACAGATTAAGAAATATAAGTAAAAAACATATACCCACTCAGCTGATTTAAATTATGGCACCAGTTTTCTTTTTCTTCCTCTTTCCTTCTTTTCTAATGTTCCTGAACAGGTGGTGGCCAGGGCAGGAATAATGTGAAGAAGAGGGGGGAAACCAGATTACTATGTGTATGAAATAATTTAATTTACTTCCTTTAATAAAAGTACATCAGGCTTGATATTTATCTCAGTAAATCAACTGAAGATAGCAGAGAAACTGAGAAAAGAAATGGCTGAATATTCCTAGTACCATTTATGACTGATGCACTGACACATTATAAATACATAGATGGACAGACAGTGCTACAATGTGGAACTTTAAGAAATCCCAAGAAAATGGGCAGAACACCACTCTAAAGTACAGATCTTCAGCTAATGTAAATCAGTGGAGCTATGACCATTTATACCAGGTAACGATCTATCCCAAAGTTTCTTTGGGCCTGTTCCCGCTCACATCATAGCCAAGAGCAAAATTCTCAGTTCAACTGGAGCAGAAACGGGCATTTAGGTTTTCCATCATGTTTCAGGACATGTCATGTGATATACAATGCTATTTAAGTTGTATTCCATTTATGTGATAGGCATGTTGCCTTGAAGTCATATGTGCCTGAGCAAAAGGAGTCTATTGGGGATGTAAAGTGTATGTCCATGAAGTATGTCTATAAAGTGGTAGCCATATGGACCAATGGCTATACCCCCCTCAACCTGCAAAACAGATCAGTTACAGAAATTACTCTTTGCAAAACCCCTGATGCCATGAAGTGGAACTTGTTATTAACATAACTGTGTAATATTATAATTACTATAATAATTAATATTATAATAATTATAATTACTATAATATAATTCTTGCATACAGACTAGAATTGCTAAAAACCCACCTTAACTTTAAGCACATGTGTATGTCCCATTGACACCAGTGAGATTAAGCATGTGTGTAGGTGTTTTCTGGGACCTTAAGTGTATAAGTGCTCTTCTTGACCTAAGCCTGCGCCTATATGATTAATAGATAATCATTACTGGTTTTAAGTTCTGCTAAGAGAGAGTTAAAATGGGTACTAGTAATATCATTGCAATAGAATTAATAGGTGCTGGAACTGCGGCGGGGGGGCAGGCTGCAGCACCCCGACTTGAAGTGGGTTCCATTATAGACAGGGTTTACTGTTTGGTTCAATGGCTCTCAGCACCTGAACTATAAAAATTGTTCCAGCCCCCCGACAGAATTAGTTACTAACAGATCATTCCATAGTGGAGACTGTGGCCTAGATCCTGAAAGGTATTTAGGCTTCTAACTTCCATTTATGTCAGTGGGAGTTAGGTGCCTACATAGCTTTAAGAATCTCGACCTGTCTTCCAACCCACAAGCACAGTGTTAACATACACACAACACACAAGAATTTAACTCTTTTGGAATTCTGCCTTCCCTATGTTGTGAGAACATGCTTTAGTTCCTGCTGATGCTACAGCCAGCCTAGAATTTGTTAAAAGCTCATTTTGGCGCTTTGTATTTCTCTTTTCTTTTACATCCACATGTGCACATTCCGCAGCATGTAAACTACACACTTTCAAAGCTGCTTTCCTACCAGTCTACTACACGTCAGAGCTGGCTCTATGCCTTTTTGCATTAAACACGAACACAAAGGAAAAGGTAGTTGTACCCACAGCTTCTCAAGCGTGCAAGGGAGTTTTCTTTAATCTTGAACGAAGGGTGTCATCTCTGCAGTTCTACATTAACATGACTTGCGAGACACAGTGAAACTGCAACTCTTGCACTAAGTCCCCGTTTCTATTAGCTTTTCTTCAGAGAATTAGTAGTTTTGGATCTAGATAAAATGACAGAAGATCTTCCTCAAGAATGAAAGTGATTTTCTGGCCTTTGATTGCCTAAAGTGTGCTTGACAAATTGAATGGGAGGGAAAAAAGAGGGTGAGAGAGAACAAGAGATGTTAACAATGGTGCTGTTATGTGAGGAGGATTCAGCTCATCAATTTCCCTTCAGTATGAATCAAATACTGTTAGCAACGTGGAAGGAGCTCCATGATAAGACACGCGTCCTAGAAATTTAATGCTGCCCTTGTCGCTGAATTTACAGCATTTAATTGGCCAAATGGAAAGGTAGAAGGCTCTTATCAACTGGAAAATGGAAGGAGTGACAAGAGAAAAGGCAAGGATAACGAATGCAGAGTGAAGTCATCGGACTGTTTGTAAAGCAGCTCTAATGTCTCAGCCCTGCCTGAATTGAGGCTCTCCGAGAGAATTAAATTACATCTCACCTTATGGGAGCAATCTCATTTTGAACTGTAAAGGTGCTAACACAAAAGGCTTGCATCCTCTCCCACAGCCAGGGGAGATTGAGATTAACTGGGGTAGAGATCCTTCAACAGGTTTGACCTCTCACAAAGAAATAGTTCCTCTCTGCTTAACTCCTATAGACACCCCCCCCTTACCTTAATACTGCATGTCTTCCTCCTCCTCTTCCTCAGTTCCTCTCCTCTCCTAAATGTCCCTTCATCCCCAACATCTCACAACCCTCAGGTAGGCAGCCATTATTGTTGCTGCCATTTAGATTAATCCTTTGGGCTGTCAGAAACCATAGATCAGAATAAGCTTAATCCTGACCGTGCCCAGCGGCCTCAGTGCTGGGCCCACCATGTGCACTGCCCACCTGAACTCAGTATTCTACTGCACTATGCATGCTACTGCTCTATGCATCAGGGGCTGAAATCACTGGTCCAATACAATGAAACTCAGTGAAGACAAATGGAAGGTACTACACTGAGGAAGGAAAAATGCAGTGCACAGCTGCAAAATGGGGAATAACTGAACACGCAGTAGTACTGCTGAAAAGGATCTGGGGGTTGAATACAAGGGAGGGGGGAGGAAATTTCATTCTGGGATGCATTAGAAGGAGCACTGTAAGACACAGGAGGTAACTGTTTCTATTTGCTAAGCACTGGTGAGGCATCAGCTGGAGTACTGTGCCCAGTTCTGGGAACCACACTTTAAGAAAAGATGTGAACAAATTGGAGAGAGTCCACAGGAGCACAACAAAAGTGATTAAAGGTTTAGAAAACCTGATCTACAAGGTAAGGTTGAAAGAATTGGGCATGTTTAGTCTAAAGAAGGCTGAGAGGAACATAACAGTCCTCAAATATGTAAAAGATTGTTTCAAGTGATCAAGTGTTCTTCAAGTCCACTGAGGAAAGGACAAGAATTCATCAGCTTAGTTTGTAACAAGGGAGATTTAGGTTAGATATTAGAGAAGAATTTTTCTAACCCAAAGATATTTAAATACGGGAAGAACTTACCTAGGGAGGTTGTGGAGTCCCCCTCCAAGAACTGAAGCCCAGTAGATGCTCGAGTGTGATTGCTAGGGAACCACAGAGGATTCCCTCCCTACTGCACGAGGCCTTTTGAAATGCTGCTTCCCCCCAGGCTTAAGTGCTTTGAGAGTTTCTCTCATCCAACAGCCCTGTGGGATGGGATTCATGGTGCTTCCTGTCTACCCTGGGGTCTTGCTGGGGGAGGGAGAGGTGGCCCTCCTCACAGCCCACCAACAAGACATGACATGGAGGAACAGGCAGACAGAACCACTGGAAGGACCAGGGCTGAGCCAACACTGCTCTTCCCCAAAGACAGCGGTTGGGGGATAGAGAATTCCCTGTGAGGGGGGGAAAGGAGGCCAACTGGCTGGCTAAGCGCTGGTCTGCATGGGGAAAATGCTCACAGTAGCTGGTGTGCCCCAGCTCCTCTACACTAACTCCCTGTGTGGACACTCCTACTGTGCACTAAGAATGCCATTGTGCACATTAGCAGAGCGCACTCTGGAAGTGTACTAAGCTAACCACCTGAGGACATTCTTAGTGCTCTAACACATGCACGAACCAAGACGTTGATGACCATGCCCGTGTAACAGCTAATAACAAGGACGACACTAAAGTACTTTGCATTCTCAAGCACTGTGCTGCAACCCCAACAGCCCGTCTGCAAGGCAACTGAAACACCATTATCCCTATTTCATAGATGGTGACACAGAACCACACACAGGTGAAGTGTGGCAGGCACCTCAGAGCTGGCCAAAATGTTTTTCTCTGGCCAAAGCCCTTACCAAATTTCAAGGGCGAAACACCTTTTACTGAGCAACAGACAGAGTCAAAACTTGAGCGTAGAATCAAAAGCTGGCAATAGAAAGACAAGTACCTGCTCACTGAACTGCTCAATAGGTTCCACTGTCTAGGGTCAAAAACCTGGTGACCTTAAATTACAGAGAAAGAAGGCTGATTAAACAGGGCACTGGCATCTGTCATACAAACTCACATATGTTTTCAGCAGATTCCTTTCATGATGAGCTTCCATCCCTGAGCTGGTTTCAGTGCTGCCCCGCTGTTTGACCATGAAGCTAAGTCTATCGACTAAACGTACACTATGTACTCCTGAACAGCAGCTGAGTTTTCTATCCAGATAACAGAATTTTCCTCCCCCTCTCCTGCAAGATAGTGCCACAGAAACTGTCAGAATGCGAATATGACAGAGGCGGCAGCTGGACTGTCTCGTTTGATAGGTTGCTGTCGTGCTTTTGTTTGCCTTTTTGGGATGACTTAGTACAATGTTTTCCTCACTCTCTTTGACATCTCTCATCTGGGAAGGGACCTCGTCCTTCCTAGGTGTTCATTTTTTACACCATGTACATTAGCAATGAAATTGGGGCTGCTGAACAAAAGCGTATCAAACCCACCTCCCCAGCCTCCTACTGCACTGAAGTTACCAGCCACTTTCTACCCAACAGAATCACACATTTCTCCTTTTCATCCCCTCTGACACAGTGTTCACAGCCTGGGGACAAGTATGCTGATTACATAGCTACCAAGTATATCAGCTGCCGTTGCATCACAAACAGTCGTGGTTGGATGGCACTGTTTCGTATGATCATTCCATTTTGGAAAATGTCTGCTCCTGTACAGTTTGGAGTGAGACCATCACTGGCCTTGAGGTAAGCACACAGATGGCCATTATCAGGACGGTCTCTGGAATGCTGAATGCGTAAGAGGCTTCGACTATACTTACCAACCACCACTTCTTTGAAGTTTTTGGTTACAAAAACAGGCAGTGATAGTGATTTGTCACACGGCAATGGAGTGTTTTGAATGACTCCAACTCTTATTCCGAAGAGTTGGGCTATTATACATAGCAAAAAACCACACAATGTAGCAACCCCTTAAAAGTTTTTCTTCTGCTTGGTGTAATTTGGGGGCTGAGTCTCCAGGAGCAGCGAGTTTGGAAAGTTCACACTGCTTTGCCCTCTCAGCCTGACATGTTAACAGTGTGTTTGCCTCGAAGCAGGGATCTTAGCTTCTCAACAACTGTAGCCCAGTGGGCTAGTTTGTCTTCATTATATTTACTGTTTTGCATTATATTCTGCTTTGCTTTATATTCAGCAGAAATGCAAGAAATCTACAGGTCTGTATCCTGTAAGACATTAGCTTCAGCAAGTTAGCATAAGGTTTGAGACCTATGATCTTTGAACAGATAGACAGCCCAACAGAAAAACCCCAAGTATTTGGGGAGCTCAAAATAGAGTTTAAGGGGAAGTTCTGACCACAGGTAAATAATTCAGTCACAGAAGTGTCCTGGCAATGAACTGACGTACATAACAGGTACATGAGATACACTTAAGGCTAGCCTGCTTGCTTGCCTATATATATATATCTTTTCATATAAGTTTCTTATTTTCTTATAGGTTTGACTATTTGTTTTATTATAATAGGTTTATATTAGGGTATATTTTGTCCTAATATAAGGGACCTGAAGGCCACATTCTGTATGGTAAGCTAATACAAAGTTAGCATACATATGTCTGGGACCTTTCACCTAGATAAATGGAGCTAAAGTGTAAGGTCTATGTATGACTGCAACCTTTAATATAGAGGATGCATTAAAGAAGGTTGGCATAGGGGCTTTCCTAAGTTCATACCCTTTTAAACTTAACAGGTACACCACAACTTACAACTTGGAAAGAACTGAAATAACCAGTTAGGACAGAAATAACAAATGTGGTATCTAACCACAAAAGGGCTACAGTAATGAATTGATGTATATAATAAGTTGAGATCATTGATATATTAACCTATAGGGAAAAGACACTCCAACATCAGTGGGGTGAGGAAATAAAAATAAGAGAAAGGAAAAATCACCTACTGAATATGAACATAACTGAGTCAGCGTAACATATTATAAAAGTGGCATCTGAGCCTAGGGGAAGTAGGAGAGAGAGATGTAGTCCTTGGGAGGTGCCAGAATGATGGCCACTGTGATGATGGGGAAGGTGATGGTGCTGAGGAAGATGATGGCTAACATTTCAGGTTGATCTACAGGAGATGTTGTGAGCATATGGGTGTGCGAATGTACATTCTGTAGTATCTCTATCTACCTTACTGAGTTGGGGTGTTTGTGACTGTGCTCAAAGTATGAATAAACTATATTTGTAAATACAAAAGAGTTCCTATATTGTGAAAGTTGCAACTGTGCACATCAGGGTTCCCAACTCTATAATAATCTAAATAATACTGGGTCTGATCTTGGGGCAAGAACCTGTCAACCCTCAAAGTGATAACTGGGGATTCTTAAGTAATCAATATAATTAATACATAATCTAAGATCAGGTTACAGATTGGCACCCCAGATAGGACCCTGAGAGGCACACAGGGACAACCTCCCTACCAGGAATAGAGTTTTACTTCGAGTTTCCTAAGTTGAAATCCAAGTGATCTCTCAGCCAGAATTTGATGCCAGTCAGAAACACCGTACATCTCACCAGGGACTTCCTCTTTTTCCTCAACTGTTTCCTTTCTGGTTTTTTTGCCTGTAGCACATTATTTCTGCTTTTCTTAGCTGATTAATTCTGCAATACAGAGAGGAATATGGTCTCCAGGGAGAAATTGTAGACATAGACACAAAGGAGCGCTTGAGGTCTTGACCATCAGACTAATTTGATATGTCTTGTGAGGGAACACCTGCCTCCCACCATTAGGTCTCCATGGATATTGCAATTGTGTAAGGACCCCTCACTGCACTCCGAGGGCATCCTCATTGGGTATTATTAACTAGTCACTGGGGTTTAGAATCTCGCAAGAAAGAGATTCCTTTATACACGTGTTAAGGGGGCTCTGTAAGTTGAACTGTGATAATATTACGGTACCTGAAGTTAAAAATGGCAGTCACACAGAGCTTGGTGACCCATACTCCATGATGGTGGGAAAGTTGATTAATTTATGTATTAATTGCCACCAAGAGGCCACAGTAACTCAGAACTTTTCCGGTTCGAGCTACCTTATTTCAGTCCCCTCAGCTCTTCTGGGCTGCGACCAAATCCATCTGCCACCAGCCTCCCCATTGCTGCTCGGTAGGTCCGGACTGGGTAATAACCTCTCAATCAGCTAAGAGCACATTAGCCATTGAGGGAAGAGAGAGGGAGCTGCCCCTCCTTCCCCTCTGCTGTTTCTTGGGACTTGTTTAAGTCATTGTTGAAACTGGTTAAGGGGTTAATTATTTAAGGAGGGATGCCTCTGTGTATGTATCTCTATACACATATGTATAGCGTGAAGTGCTAATTAGACTAACTAGTAGAATTTAATTGAGCTCATCTGGAGTAGGAGTTGAAGGTGAGTGGAGTAAAGTTACCCGAGATTTCCGGGAACCTAGTTGTGGTCGACCAAAATACAGTATAAAAAATTCATTCAAGATCATGAAGGAGGTTTCGTACGAATGCAATATAGCCTGGCTATTTTAGCAACCCTAGTCAGTGGGGTTTGATCATATGTTTAATATGTGGTATGATATAGTCAGGGAAAGTACAAAACATTGTACATAGAAATATCACACACAGCTAAGACTTATCGGGGTAATGAAAGTGCAGTTTGTAAGTATGAGCCACACTTCCACCAAAGCAGGGCGCTAACAATCCAGGAAACTAAATTGCATAGGAATGGTTAAATAAAATGTTAAAAAAAAAAACAGAACTTTTACATACCAGAAAGTACCGAAAGCTCGGCACCCCGCAAAACTCTTACCAGTTGTAGAAACCCTAAGCCATATCTTGTACTCTGTCAGGCTAACAGTCACTGTGCTTTTACTTTATAACTTCTATGCCAACAGGAAACAAAAACACTGAATCTCTGACTAGCAGCTAACAGGTTGCTGTAAAAAAAAAAAACATGGGGAAATGCTTCGGAGCATCTTGGAGGAAAGAGGAAGTGGGAATAGCGAATTGCTTCTGACAGAATAATATTAAAAACCCATAAAACACCTAATTCAGCATCCTTTTAGACTCATTGAACTATGTCTAATGTACATGTACAAGGTAAAGTAAACTCTTGCTAACTACCCCACACACACACACCTGTAAGTAGGAGGCAGTAGGAAAAGAAGAGAGGGTAACACCCCTTAGGGGAAATTCAAGTATTAATATTGTTTTGTTACTTGCCTATTTATATTAGCCAAATTGCAGTCACAAAACTTTGGGATTTAAATCAGTTGCTGTGCATTATTATTCCAAAAATAGGTATCAAGTTAGTTGCAATTTCAGACATATCCAGCATGCTAAAGGAAGCCAGCAACGTATAATCTTTCTGCTTTACACAGGAAGTATCAAAGCAAAATGCAGCTGCCTTTGCCACCCACAACCTAAATCATAGCTACTGTTACAAGTCTGAATTCACCAAAAGAAAATATTCTGCTTATCTCTTGCAATTTTCCCTTTACATAGCGTAAACAAATAAAGTTAATACTTTAATATATGTTAATATTTTTTTTCTCTCTTACTCACTTGTGTTTTAATCTAGGGTCTAAAGAAAACACATTTGGCTCCTAACTAAATCATTAGACCTCTTCTATAGGCAAACCAAGCTGTAAACCACGAACGATTAATTATTTCAACTCTTAGGTTTGCTGGACCTGCTCTGAACAACGTTTAATCCACTGGTGGTATGGTTTGTTGGTATGTTGCAATTACTTGTCTGTGAGTTCTATGTTTTGTGTCACATGACTAAATTATGGTTTGGGGGAGTTTTTGTTGCAACAACAATATTTTTGCACACAAGATTTTGCATAATAGTAATAATAAAAATATTAATAATCAAACATTTTTCTTTGTGGTACCACACTATTTATAATTATAATTTGGGTTTAACCCTCATGGGTGTGACCTTACAAAACATCAGTGGTGGTTCAATCTTTGCAAAAGTCAAGTCATAAATATAGGTGTTTGTCAATGAACAATTTAATTGTAACTAATGTTTGTGTGTGTGTGTCCTTTACAATATGCCCAATACAATATTATGCAAAATACATATATGTGTATACACGCACGCACACACACACAATTTTGATTTGAAATTTGTCAGGCAATGTGGCCAGTTGTTTGGCAAAACCCATGTTAAAAGTCAGAAGTTCATTGGGCAAACCACCATAATATTAATGTAGAGTTCTACCTTTAATAGCTATATTACAGCTACAGTGTTTTATAGTATATAATATAGTATAGTATACATGTGTGATATAATATACAATATTATATGTATAATATAATGGTGTATAGTATGGTATAATATATTAATAATAAATCATAATAATAAATATTGTTTGGTTCTTATAATCAGACTTAATTAAAATATAAAATCCAGATCTAGCTAAAAATGACATGGTGTTGAGATAATCATCAATATTATCCCCGTAACAAAGGGGGGGGTGTGTGTATATGTCTATACTGGGATAAAGTCTCGTTAAATATTTGATTTTGAATTTGTAGAACTTGTGTCTTTCTGAGGTTTCTTTACAAAGAATTAAAGGAATTAAGTTACCAATTCAAAGCTAGTAAATACTCATAACACCAAGTCCCACAATGTTGTACTAGGAAAGGGACATGTCTTTACAGGTACTCAGCAACAATACAAACAGCCTCAGAGGGGACCCACACTAAGACAGGATCACAGCATCAGGAAGCATTGTTCCTCCTTTGCAGCAGCCGTGATGTCCTAACAGTCAGTTTAGGGAGACACCTGGCCAATTAACCTCCCAAGCTCTAGTGTTTGTACCATGTGAAGGAAGCTGACAAAACTCTGGCGTAAACCTCCAAATGGTGAACTTTAACTCTGTAGTAGTTGTGGTCGGAAGCCAACGGCAGCAGCCCAGTACAAGGACACCCTTTGGTGTACTGGTGCAAAGACACTCTTTTGTGCACTGGCATCATCTTTGGGGCAATATAATCTCATTCCAGTGAACAGTACACAAAACTTGGGGAGGACTGAACATCGACAGTATGAAGTTATTGCCTAAACTATTGGTGTCATATATATACATATACATATATATACACACACACACTTAAAAAATATGTATCTAAAATGGGCATATTGTAAAGGGCATACCAGGTGAAAGTGCAACCCTCAGCTATGAGCTAGTGAATGTAACCATGTCACCTTTAGTATCCGGGAAAAAGGTCTATTTCCAAATCAATATCTCCCAAGTGGCTACATCTATACCAGGTGCAGCAATGGGTACAGTGTACACATAAAACACCATCCCATAACTTTAGAATTGGAAAAGGTCCCACACTTAATCAAGGATTAGCAATAGCTAAATTCTATTGTTAATTACTGCTTTTAAAACATGAAACAAGAAAACCACATGATTAACTCTTGTCAAAAGTGCCACTGGAAGCAATTCAGGTATGGGTCTTTAACACTGCACCCTAATTAATACTTTGTTTAACTAAGATTATCATAGCAAAACCTTGTGTGTCCTGTTCACAGCTCTTTTCCTGTGTTCAATCCAGGTGAGAATGTGTGTGATCACTTGGCAGTTATCCACTCAGTAGGTCACCTTGAAGACAACGTCTACAATAAACGCAGCAATGTACCTCCTCCGGTAGTTTATCACCCAAATAGGAAAATTCCACCGATGGCCTGTTGCTCTAAAAAGGGGTATCAGTACATTGGTGGATACAATGTGTGTGAGGTGTGGCCAGAAGGAAGGTAACAAAGCCAATCTTTAACTAATGAGGGTTGGGAGGAAATTCTGATATATGCCATCATGTGCCAGCAATGCCCCTCTGCCATGTACATTGGTCAAACTGGACAGTCTCTACGTAAAAGAGTAAATGGACACAAATCAGAGGTCAAGAATTATAACATTCAAAAACCAGTCGGAGAACACTTCAAGCTCTTTGGTCACTCGATTACAGACCTAAAAGTTGCAATTCTTCAACAAAAAAAACTTCAAAAACAGACTCCAACGAGACACTGCTGAACTGGAATTAATTTTCAAACTGGACACCATTAACTTAGGCTTGAATAAAGACTGGGAGTGGATGGGTCATTGCACAAAGTAAAACTATTTCCCCATGTTTATTCCCCCCCTCCCTACTGTTCCTCAGACGTTCTTGTCAAGTGCTGGAAATGGCCCACCTTGATTATCACTGTAAATGTAAACAAAAGGTTTGCCGCCCCCCCGCCCCCGCCCCCCGCTCTCCTGCTGGTAATTTCTCACCTTAAGTGATCACTCTCGTTACAGTGTGTATGGTAACACCCATTGTTTCATGTTCTCTATGTATATAAATCTCCGCACTGTATTTTCCACTGAATGCATCCGATGAAGTGAGCTGTAGCTCACGAAAGCTTATGCTCAAATAAATTTGTTAGTCTCTAAGGTGCCACTAGTACTCCTTTTCTTTTTGCGAATACAGACTAACACGGCTGCTACTCTGAAATCTCCCAGAGGGGATGTTCTCTCATTACTTCCGACTGCAGGGCTTCTTCCACCTTCCTGTGAAACAAGTGGTGCTGGCTGCTGCTGGAGACAGCAGACTACGTGGACCAGTGACCTGATCTAGTATGGCAAACCTTATATTTCTATGCGTCAATGAAGTCAACTGGAGCTACTGGATGCTCAGCACTTTTGAAAATCTTGGCTGCTACCCACAGTTATTAAAAATCGTGGTGCATGACTGTATGTCAGCATGTACTGTGGGTGTAAGAGTAACAGCAAAAATAGGGAATTCACTCTGGCAGGAGTCAGACATAGAGAAAGTTGAGAAGTGGCTTCTCTCCCCAGGTTCCACTCACAACACACAGACTCCAACCACTCTAATTCATATTATGTTGTGCAGATCTTCATAATAGGCTGATCATGCCCCGATCAACTAACAGTGGCTTTTTTTTAAATAAAAGGGTCCTCTGTTCTCCCACTATAATGCAACCTGAATCTTCCTTTATAGACACCTCAGCTACACTACTAAAGCTCTTGAGGCTGCTTAAAGTAAAGAGCTTTCCCATACATTCATCAGCACTGGCCCCTCAAAGATGTATGTAATTAATATAGTCTGAGATATGCCCATGCAAGATAAGCCCTCTTTTCTTTACGAATGCATAACACCTTCATTTTACCTACAGACCAGGGTCACAGAATTCAAACCATTTGTTCACTGTAGTTATTGACTCTATTATGTATACACTGAAAGCTTCCTGGCTCAAATGCGCTCTCTCTTCCTCTTTCTCTCTTTCCATGTAAAAGGGAGGAATCTTAAAATACATTTATAAATGTAGCAAAAATAAGCAATAAAATAATATTTTATAATGATTGTGTGTATGCATAAGAACGTATTGTTTAAATTCTTCCTATCATGGATTTCTCATTTCTTTTTTTTCTCTTAACAAAATCATAATAAATTGTTATACAGTTAAAACAGATGATCCATCAAGAACAACAAAAACAACTTTAATTTAACACCCAAGTGACCGAGCCATTCCTTCTGCCCCTCTTTATCAGATTGTGTTAAACAATTTAAATTGCCTTTGTTTTTTCCTGGCCTTTCTGGACAGCACACCATTTAAAGAGAAGAATCTAAACCAAAGCCGCTTCCATTTAAGAGGTTAATGCCTAGACTATGTGATATGATAAATTGTAACAAATATTTAAACTGTAAGCTCTTCAGGGTGAGAATTATGTTTCTCCAGTGTCTAGTGTAATGGGGCCTCACGTGATTTGGGTGCTACAGCAATATAAATGATAAATAATAACAACATGCATGTTTCACAATATTTTAAGACCAGTTTACATAGTGCTATTCAACACCTTCCCTTTATGTTTTTTAATTATGTGTTACAGCAGAGACGCGTAGGAAGAATATCAGCCATTCTTCGAACCTGGATTGAATTGCTGGACTTTCTAGAAGTCTAATTGGATGTGTCCCTAATTTGATCTGTCACCCTTGGCCATTTATGTTGGTCATTTATCAGTAGTCAATAGTTACAATCACCCGCACAAGTGCAATCATTTGTATATTAAAATATGTTTGAAGTAATACATATCACTCTAGAAATACCTTCTCCCATTTGTAACAAATAAATGATTACATTGTTTTAAGTGTTCTAATCTACTGATGTCTGTAGAGGCCTTCATTTTGGCTACTACATTTCAAGAAGCTTTGTTTGTCAATTCAATATGGTTACAGTCATAAATCAACTTCCTTCTTCACTGTGCAGAACTAATGAATTTACTACATTATGAAAAGAATCATTTTTAAAGAGAAGAATTCACTTTAAAACTGCCTCTGTTATTGTTTCCCTGCACTTTTATCTTCCTTCTCTCTTTCTTTCCTTCATGGTCTCATGAGATCAGCAGCATGAGACACAAGAAATCAATGGGCCAGATTCTATAAATACTTACACACAAGAGTAGCTATTTTCACATGAATAATCCCTTTGAGTTCAGTAAAAATACTCCTGTCTAAACCCCTTCTGTCAACATAACTCGTGTCATTAGGAAAATGGGGTCCTAGACTGGCAGAAAAACGTCTGTTGGCCCACACTGCATCTACACTAGGGAGCTATGCCAGCACAGGCTTTGCAATGTAGACATAGCGTCGATGTTATTTCTGCTCCAAAGAATAGTAAACATCTTTACAAAAGTTGACCAGGCTAAAGACTGAGCAGTACTCACAGCCAGTGTATGTAATTGTGTGCCTTGCAAACTGCAATAGAATTTGGCCTGTCCTGCATATCTGGAGCATCAGTGAAGCATGAATGTCCATTTGAAACATAGTTGAAACGGGGGGAGGATCCCATATTCTCAAGGGTATTACTATCCCACAATGCAGTCTGAGGCAGTGTGTGGAAGTATTTAAACATTAGTATAATTTGCATTATAATAGCACCTGGAGATCAGGGCCCGTTGTGCTTGGCACTGTACACGTTCATAGTGAGAGACAGTCCCTGTCTTGAAGAGCTAACAATGTACACTGGAAAAGTGCCCGATTAGCAGGCACAACTCAAGGGCTAGTGAGTGTCTCCCAAAGTATTAGGGACCCTACTGAGTAGAAAAGAAGGCAGGTCGGTACAAGAGCTGAGAAGTAAACACTGTAGGGGGTGTCACATTCTGGAGTGCAATCCAGACCAATGAGGGGTTGTGTCACTCTCTTGCATTAAGATGCTGTTAGGGTTACAGGGGGCTGAATGGCAGAGGCCAATCCTGTGAAGAGGAGACATGCTAAAGGAAGGCACCTAGTCTAGCCAACCCCTAAGAGGCAAACAGACAAAGTGAGAGAAGCTGGGAGCTACTTATAAGAGGGAGGGAGGTGGGCACAAGGACAGCAGAAAGGCCTGTTAACATGTTTTTACAATCACAGTAACTGTCCAGACTCTGGGATGTTTGTCTCAAACCAACTGGATATACAAACCTTTTGCAGTTGACTAATTACTGTTTGTATCACATCTTCTACTGCCTCAAGATGTTCTTCGGTCTCTTTGTCTCTCTCTCATATTTGCCTCAAAGCATATTGCCGGCAGTGCCTTGATGCCAGACTTGGCCATCAGATACGTACCCACAAGTTCCACTGACTTCAAAGAGCTGTCCGTGTGTGCGTGTCTGCTTACATCATGCAGCATTTATGACTTAATTAACTACTCACAGGAATCCACTGAAAAAAAGAATCTGCACTAATTACGCCAATTGGTGGCAATATATCTGAGGCTTTCTAGACACAGCAGGCACCTACTATAGTTGCATGAAATCTACAGTTTACAAGGCCAGACCCACAGCTGCTGTAGACCAATGCGGTTTCATTCAAGGCAACAGCGTTAGCGTGATTTGTAGTTGTTGAGGGTGTGGGCACCCTTTTTTCTTTTCTTCTTTTTAACTTATTAAATGTAGCCAACCAAAATATGCCTGTGCTACCCAGCAACTAGATTACAAGGATGTTTCAGCCATTTGGAATTACACAGACAATTTTCTTGGTTTCACAGTTCACAGTGAGATGTGGTGGTTTCCTGGAACTGTTCTAAAAGAAAAGGATTTGGAGGTTAATACCTACTGCACGGCTGGGGAGTCCTCTGCAAAGCAGAGTGGATCTAACATGAAGAGGAAACAGAAAATGTTGAAGCAAAATCTGACGCATTCGCCACCACTTAACAGCAAGTGGGTATTAAAATAAATAGAATAATCTATGAGGTGTACCGGGGGATTTTGGCAGATATAATCCAATGGCGAAATTCTCCTGTGGGATACTGTGGGGCGGGTTCCATTGGCCAAAGAGAGACTGTCATTAACAAATTAACTTGGCTCTTCAAAATTCTATCTCACTGTGTGCAACAGATGGTTAAGACTCAGAACGGTTTGGAGGTGCTGAGCTCAAGTGTCCATGACACTTATGTGCAAAATAAGAGCAGCAGTATGCAAATGCCTCTTAAAATTAAGTTTTGAAGCAGAACAATTCTAATGAAAATTTGGACTAGTGGAGTTTTCTTTCTTTCACAGTTTGAAAGAAAACCCTATAATCATCACAGTAAAATACGGAAACATGCTAAAAGATTAGTAATGTACATAATGTAAAATAAACACATTTTTCAGCTCCTCATGGCATAGCTAGTAAGTAGAATATTCTCATTTCATTATCTTCTTGATAAGTTTTGGTGCACTGCTGTAGCTTTCTACTCGATATACTCTTTTTTCTTTCGATTTTAGATCTATTCTGCTTGGTGGAGAACTCTCCAAGGATGCAGTAGCTGTTAGCATTGAAGTGCCTTTTTTTAGAAAGCTGTTGAGTATCTAATTTATTTTTATGTATCTTTGTATGCATTTTGCTATACATTTCTCTCTCATATAGATACACCTCCACCCTTATATATTTATGTATACACACTTACTTACAGACTGTATTTATAGAGTTTCCTGGGCATTAGGAGGAAAAAAGATTTTATACAGAGAACTCAAATTCTTAATCAAACTAACCTATAATTTATTTCCTATTGCTCTGTAAATACGGCACAGTAACTCTTACCACAAAAAGCTTAACCTACAGCCAGACGGACACATTAGGAAACCGGCTTTTCACTGACTACTCTTGTCATCCAAGGATGCACCCGAATTATTTCTGAAAAGGACTTAACTACTAGCCTAGATGGGGCAGGCCCATTTTCAGCAGGATTAGACGGGTCATTCTTGACATTTAACTCCATGATGTTTCAAATCACGTTTTCTATAGTGGGATTGAAAATGTTTTAGTTCTATCTACACCAGCAGTTCACAACCATTTTCAAGATCAATTCAGGGCGAACTATTGCTGTTAAAGACCATCATCACAAGGGAGAGATTGGTGGCTTTAGTCTCTGACAACATCTCACACTCCAACACTTTAAAAAAAAAAAAAAAAAAAAAAAGGTCCCTCTTACCATCATCTCAAGTGTGGATTTAAGTGGTTTAACACGAAGTTATTTCAGTTTTAGTTCAGTTCTCACCGACGAATGCCGGAATTGAGCTTTGCTGTTCTGACACGTCCTATTTTTTGTCTATAAAACCTTTAACAACACTTGTTAGCGTAAAATAAGTGACGGATTCTTAGCCCACCTTTCTATGCCAGAGTTGCCTTATTCTTCCTGCAATACTTGTATGAAATTATGCATAAAAACTTGACGGAGAAGTTTCTCTCCTGAAAGAACAAAAATGTTCTACATGCTCAGAATTCAAATAGGAACCTGAAAGGGCCCTAACTGCCCTTTGATACATGTTATCAATATGTTACACATTTAAAAATCTCACAGTACTTGCCAAATCCCAGGGTGTTCCCTGGGGTAAAGGGATTAAGATGTAACCTCAGGGCAAAACAGGTTACACAATCAGGATTTCCCATACCGACACCGAGGAAATGAAATTCACGGTGAAGATATTTAGACACTCAACTGCAGAGAAATACTAAAAGAACTAACATGATTAAAAACATGAATTAATTCTTTTATGGAGAAAAGCCCCCAAATAGACTTGGCAGGACTTTTCCATAAACTCACTTATTTAGTCACTCATTTTAGTGGCCACGTTCCACTTTGTAAATTATTCCTAAATCAAGCAGACATGCGAAGAGTATTCTGTCCCAGCATATGGCTTTTTTAGAGCAGTGAAAATTAAATAATAATGGTCAATATATTTGTGTGTCATACACAGGCAGACAATGAATGTGAGTGTAAGTAAAACACCTGAAGACATGGGATTTTTTTTAATCTCTTAATTATATTTCTTCACCCTTAGTATATTAATTTGGTAATTATAGGTTTGTCTTCTCACTAAGACTGACAGACAACAGAGCCAATGACTGGCATGGTTTCTGGCACTCCCTCTTTTCTGCTTCATTCTTGCTGCTACTTCCTCCCTCTAATGGTTATTAATTTCACACACACAGATTAGCTTTAAGTGAAGACTGCTTCAAAACTACACTAAATCACTCTTATTAAAACACGAGTTAAAAACTCAGGGTATCAGTCTTGATCTCAAGCAGGCTGTTCCAAAACGGTGTGTTTAAGATCCAAATTATATCACAGGTAACATGGTCAAAAACATCTAAGTGACTTAGGAGCCAAAGTCCCATTTTCAAAAGTATTTGGATTAAGTAATATATGTCTCTGATGTAATTATCTGATTACAGTCGATATCTGAATGGAGATCTCTGCTCAAAGTGCAGCTGTGGTCAGAAAATCAAACAAATATATTCTAATGCGTAAGGAATGGGATGTTGAATATTACAACTACTATAACGCCTTCACATAAATAAATGAGGTGGAATAATATATACAGTTCTGATCAACCCATCTCAGAAAGACACTGCAGAACTAGAAGGGGTTCAGAGAAGAACACCAAGAATGATCAAAGCCTGGAAATAAGTCTCATAGCAGGAGATACTGAAAAGATTGGGACGTTTACCTTACAAAGGAAATGAATAAAAGCATGTCAAAGAATGAATGTCACAAAGATGCTAGATCAGGAGTTTTTGTTCTCCTTGTCTCAAAACCAAGAACCAGGGGACAGGCAATGGAATTAAAGGTAGGAAATTCAAACCTGACAAAAGGAAACACATTTTCACACAGCAAAACTGTGGATCTCATTGCCATAGGTGGTTGTTGAGGCCAAGTATTTAAGGGAATTCAAAAAGGAACTAGATATTTATATGGTGATCAGGAATATTCAGAGTTATAATTCATGATCACAAACAATCTGAAAGGGATATGCTTCAGGGTTTCAGCCAATCTCAGACCATTAGAGATCAGGATAAGACTTAATGTGGCAGATTATGCTACCATCTACTACTGCTGGGTTCTTATACCTTCCTCTGAAGCATTTGCTATTGACCACTGCCAGAGACAGGATACTGGCCTCTATGGACCACTAAAGTGATGCTGAGCAATTCTTGTTCCAACACCTTTGCTCCACGTCAACTCTACTTCCTTACACTAAATTCCTTCCCCTAATGTTAGCTTTGTAGTACAGTACATTTTATATTAGCATATTCTACCCCTTGCACTGTCTGGGCAATAAACTATTCTCTTCTTTGTCACTGGGTCTACACTGAGTAAAATTGTATAATATACTGTGTAATACAAATTGCAATACCCCGTAGCAGACCGAATACTAAGGCCATAATTCAGTCCTAAGTTTCTACTGCTGCTCATAAACTACTTGCTGTCTCCCAGTTTATGATGTCAGCAGGACTCCTCAATTGAATTAAACCTTCCACTGTATATAACTAACACCAATGTATTATTCTGTGTATAATGTTTAGAGCCTGGTTCTGATCATAAATCTGCCTCTTTCCAGATCAAAGATTCTGGCAGGCACCTCATGCACACAGCACTCTCTCCACTTACCAATGAATAAAATATTCCTCCCAAATCAGAACAAAAAGTAAACCTTTTCCTTGATCGCTGATTTAACGTAAAATCTGTTCATACCGCCCCCTGCCTCCCTGCATTCCCAAGAGACTGAAATAAACAATAATTTATGTTGCTGGCAAAATTTATCCTATGATTTCAAAATCATGTTGAACTGAGGGTCAAGTAAGATTGCATGTGACATTTATTTTAATTGTTGACATTGGCAAGCAAATGATTTGCAATTCTAGACCCACTGTTACCCTCTTGCATTTTCTCCTCTTCGGCTTTGCCATCACATGGTATTTAGATATCTTGGCAAAAATGTTAAAGTTGAAAAAATATTTAAAACTAGCTGAGTAGTTGCAAAAAAAAACAAAGCCAGAAATGGCTGTGGAGCTGCAAGTGTGCATAGCTGTGCGAATGCACATATCTATAGATATATTTCCGGGTTTCTATGATATAGATATATAGATCTCTCTCTTTCTATGCACACACACACACACGCACACCCCTCATCCCCCAATGCAGGCATGTCCAGTGTGGATTTCACAAACGGATATACGGTAAAACCCCAATGGTGCAACAAATAATGACGTCATCAAATCCGCTAAATGAAAGCTTTGAAATATCCTGGAGAATACACTATCCTCTGTGTAAAAAACCTTTTGTGACCTCAGGCACAAACCAACTGAGCTCTTATGTACAAAAGAAAAGTCATTGATACAGAAATACTACTGTCAGTCACAATGGCCCCTTAGAATATTTGTTAACTGCTTATGCTAAACCATCTGCCCCACCTCGTATTTAGCTGTGACGCTGAGTACCTTTCACAGACCTGCAGAAGAGCTCTGCATAGCTTGAAAGCTTGTTCCCTTCACCAACAGAAGTTGGTCCAATAGAAGACGTTACCTCACCCACCTTGTCTCTCCCTTACCTCATGGGACTTGAGTAACTATTTCAAGACAGACAATGAAGTAGAAGGGTAACACAGCACACACATACGCTCACATTCACACACACAAGCATAGAAATGTAGGGCTACAGGACCAAGTATACCTCCTAGACCATCCCTGACAGGTGTTTGTCCAACATATACTTTAAAACCTCCAGTGATGGGGATTCCACAATCTCCCTTGGAAGCCTGTTCTAATATTTAACTATCCTTAGAAAGTTTTTCCTCATATCTAACCTAAATCTCCCTAACTGCAGATTAAGCTCATTACTTCTTGTCCTTCCTTCAGTGGACCCGGGCCACACCTGATCACAGTCCTCTTCATAACAACTCTTAACATATTTGAAGACTGCTCTCAGGTCCCACCTCAGTCTTCTTTTCTCAGGACTAACTACACCCAGATTCTTTAGCCTTCCGTCATAGGTCAGGTTTTCTAAATCTTTTATTATTTTTATTGCTTTCTTCTGGACTGTTTTCAATTTGTCCACATCTTTCTTAAAGTCTGGCATGCAGAACTGGACAGAGTACTCCAGCTGAGGCTTCACCAGTACTTAACAGAGTGGGACTGCTACCTCACGTGTCATACAGGGAGGCTGTGTTGGTGAATATCTCAGTGTCTGATGTGGGGACAGTTTGATGGTTTGACCGTGTGCTTGATTGGTTTTTTGAAAAGTGTGAATTGGGAGTGCTTTGTTCCAGGTGAACGTTGAGTGGGCCAGACTGTTATAAAAAGCCAGTCAGCTGCGAACTAGCTGAGTGGCGAACAGCAGAGAGGCTAACAGAGGGAGTTTGCCTGGGAGTTCTCCCGGGAAGAGCCCACTGAGGCTTACGTCTTGCCGACTTCTCTGAGTAGTTACTACAACTCCTGAGGAAGCTCATAGAAGGAAGGCAATATGGATGGGGAGCGTTCAGCTGTTGTGACCTGCACTGGATGTGCCATGTTTGTCTTTCTTCCACAGGACAGAAGCGACTTTTGTCTGTACGAAGTGCAAGCTGGTCTCCATATTGGAAGAGAAGGTTCAAGGTCTGGAGAAACATGCAACGCAGGGTCAATACTTAACAGAAACTGAAGATGTCCTGGAGAGACATCTTCTACAGGCACAATGTTCTGAAGATTCAGAGCAGGCCGCATAGCGGGAACAGGAGGATGGTGAAGAAATTTGGCAGCATGTGACCTCCAGAAGAAGAAAGGGGAGCGTCCATGTACCAACAGCGCAGATACAGGTAAGCAACCGTTTTCATGTTCTCTCCACAGGTACTAATGCGGAGAGTGGACTAGATGATACATCTGAGGGAAGGGAACAGAAGGAGACTCCGCCGATTGAAAGGCATGAGATGCACTGTCCGAGGGATGGGGGTTCCACAACCACCGCTCCCAAGAGAAGGAGGCGGCTGGTGGTGGTCGGGGACTCTCTCCTCAGGGGGACTGACTCATCTATCTGCCGCCCTGACCGGGAAAACCGAGAAGTCTGCTGCTTGCCAGGAGCTAGGATTCACGATGTGACGGAGAGACTGCCGAGACTCATCAAGCCCTCGGATCGCTACCCCTTCCTGTTTCTCCACGTGGGCACCAATGATACTGCCAAGAATGACCTTGAGCGGATCACGGCAGACTAAGTGGCTCTGAGAAGAAGGATAAAGGAGTCTGAGGCGCAAGTGGTGTTCTCGTCCATCCTCCCCGTGGAAGGAAAAGGCCTAGGTAGAGACCGTCAAATCGTGGAGTCAACAGTGTGCCCTTGTTGCCAAGAAGGCCAACGGCATTTTGGGGTGTATAAGTAGGGGCATTGCCAGCAGATCAAGGGACGTAATCATTCCCCTCTATTCGAAATTGGTGAGGCCTCATCTGGAGTACTGTGTCCAGTATTGGGCCCCACACTACAAGAAGGAGGTGGAAAAATTGGAGAGAGTCCAGCAAAGGGCAACAAAAATGATTAGGGGACTGGAACACATGACTTATGAGGAGAGGCTGAGGGAACTGGGATTGTTTAGTCTGCGGAAGAGAAGAAGGAGGGGGGATTTGATAGCTGCTTTTAACTACCTGAAAGGTGGATCCAAAGAGGATGGATCTAGACTATTCTCAGTGATAGCAGATGACAGGACAAGGAGTAATGGTCTCAAGTTGCAGTGGGGGAGATTTAGGTTGGATATTAGGAAAAACTTTTTCACTAGGAGGGTGGTGAAACACTGGAATGCGTTACCTACGGAAGTGGTGGAATCCCCTTCCTTAGAAGTTTTTAACGTCAGGCTTCACAAAGCCCTGGCTGCGATGATTTAGTTGGGATTGGTCCTGCTCTGGGCAGGGGGTTGAACTAGATGGCCTCCAGAGGTCCCTTCCAACTCTGTTATTCTATGATTCTATGAATGGCTACGCAGGTGGTGTTGAAGGAGAAGGCTTTGGATTCTTTGACCATGGGATGGTGTTCCAAGGAGGAATGCTAGGCAGAGATGGGTTCCACCTAACGAAGAGAGGGAAGAACATCTTCGCAAGCAGGCTGGCTAACCTAGTGAGGAGAGCTTTAAACTAGGTTCACCGGGGGAAGGAGACCAAAGGTCTGAGGTAAGTGGGGACATGAGATACTGGGAGGAAGCACGAGCAGGAGAGTGCGAAAGGGGAGGGCTCCTGCCTCATACTAAGAAAGCAGGACAAACAGCAAGTTATCTCAAGTGCCTATACACAAATGCAAGAAGCCTAGGAAACAATCAGGGAGAACTGGAAATCCTGGCACAGTCAAGGAATTATGATGTGATTGGAATAACAGACACTTGGTGGGATAACTCACATGACTGGAGTACTGTCATGGATGGATATAAACTGTTCAGGAAGGACAGGGAGGGCAGAAAAGGTGGGGGAGTTGCACTGTATGTAAGGGAGCAGTATGACTGCTCAGAGCTCCGGTATTAAACTGCAGAAAAACCTGAGAGTCTCTGGATTAAGTTTAGAAGCGTGAGCAACAAGGGTGATGTCGTAGTGGGAGTCTGCTATAGACCACCGGACCAGCGGGATGAGGTGGATGAGGCTTTCTTCCAGCAACTCACGGAAGTTACTAGATCACAGGCCCTGGTTCTCATGGGAGACTTCAATCACCCTGATATCTGCTGGGAGAGCAATACAGCGGTGCACAGACAATCCAGGAAGTTTTTGGAAAGTGTAGGGGACAATTTCCTGGTGAAAGTGCTGGAGGAACCAACTAGGGGCAGAGCTCTTCTTGACCCGCTGCTCACAAACCGGGAAGAATTAGTAGAGGAAGCAAAAGTGGATGGGAACCTGGGAGACAGTGACCATGCCATGGTCGAGTTCAAGATCCTGACACAGGGAAGAAAGGAGAGCAGCAGAATACGGACCCTGGGCTTCAGAAAAGCAGACTTTGACAACCTCAGGGAACTGATGGGCAGGATCCCCTGGGAAAATAACATGAGGGGGAAAGGAGTCCACAAGAGCTGACTGTATTTTAAAGAATCCTTATTGAGGTTACAGGAACAAACCATCCCAATGTATAGAAAGAACAGTAAATATGGCAGGCGACCAGCTAGGCTTAACAGTGCAATCTTTGCTGATCTTAAACACAAAAAAGAAGCTTACAAGAAGTGGAAGATTGGACAAATGACCAGGGAGGAGTATAAAAATATTGCTCGGGTATGCAGGAGTGAAATCAGGAAGGCCAAATCACACTTGGAGTTGCATCTGGCAAGAGATGTTAAGAGTAACAAGAAGGGTTTCTTCAGGTATGTTAGCAACAAGAAGAAAGTCAAGGAAAGTGTAGGCCCCTTACTGAATGAGAGAGGCAACCTAGTGAGAGAGGATGTGGAAAAAGCTAATGTACTCAATGCTTTTTTTGCCTCTGTTTTCACGAACAAGGTCAGCTCCCAGTCTACTGCACTGGGCAGCACAGCATGGGGAGGAGGTGACCAGCCCTCTGTGGAGAAAGAAGTTGTTCGGGATGATTTAGAAAAGCTGGACGAGCACAAGTCAATGGGGCTGGATGCGCTGCATCCGAGAGTACTAAAGGAGTTGGCGGATGTGATTGCAGAGCCATTGGTCATTATCTTTGAAAACTCATGGCGATCAGGGGAAGTCCGGGACTACTGGGAAAAGGCTAATGTAGTGCCCATCTTTAAAAAAAGGAAGAAGGAGGATCCTGGGAACTACAGGTCAGTCAGCCTCACCTCCGTCCCTGGAAAAATCATGGAGCAGGTCCTCAAGGAATCAATTCTGAAGCACTTAGAGGAGAGGAAAGTAATCAGGAACAGTCAGCATGGATTCACCAAGGGCAAGTCATGCCTGACTAATCTAATTGCCTTCTATGATGAGATAACTGGCTCTGTGGATGAGGGGAAAGCAGTGGACGTGTTGTTCCTTGACTTTAGCAAAGCTTTTGACCCGGTCTCCCACAGTATTCTTGCCAGTAAGTTAAAGAGGTATGGGCTGGATGAATGGACGATAAGGTGGATAGAAAGTTGGCTAGATTGTCAGGCTCAATGGGTAGTGATCAATGGCTCCATGTCTAGTTGGCAGCCGGTATCAAGTGGAGTGCCCCAAGGGTCGGTCCTCAGGCCGGTTTTGTTCAATATCTTCATAAATGATCTGGAGGATGGTGCGGATTGCACCCTCAGCAAGTTTGCAGATGACACTAAATTGGGAGGAGAGGTAGATACGCTGGAGGGTAGGGATAGGATACAGAGGGCCCTAGACAAATTAGAGGATTGGGCCAAAAGAAATCTGATGAGGTTCAACAAGGACAAGTGCAGAGTTCTGCACTTAGGACGGAAGAATCCCATGCACCACTACAGACTAGCGACCGAATGGCTCGGCAGCAGTTCTGCAGAAAAGGACCTAGGGGTTACAGTGGACGAGAAGCTGGATATGAGTCAACAGTGTGCCCTTGTTGCCAAGAAGGCCAATGGCATTTTGGAATGTATAAGTAGGGGCATTGCCAGCAGATTGAGGGGCGTGATCGTTCCCCTCTATTCGACATTGGTGAGGCCTCATCTGGAGTACTGTGTCCAGTTTTGAGCCCCCCACTGCAGAAAGTATATGGACAATTTGGAGAGAGTCCAACCAAGGGCAACAAAAATGATTAGGGGACTGGAACACATGACTTATGAGGAGAGGCTGAGGGAACTGGGATTGTTTAGTCTGCGGAAGAGAAGAAGGAGGAGGAATCTGATAGCTGCTTTCAACTACCTGAAAGGGGGTTCCAAAGAGGATGGGTCTAGACTGTTCTCAGTGGTACCAGATGACAGAACGAGGAGTAATGGTCTCAAGTTGCAGTAGGGGAGGTTTAGGTTGGATATTAGGAAAAACTTTTTCACTAGGGTGGTGAAACACTGGAATGCGTTACCTAGGGAGGTGGTGGAATCTCCTTCCTTAGAAGTTTTTAAGGTCAGGCTTGACAAAGCCCTGGCTGGGATGATTTAGTTGGGGATTGGTCCTGCTTTGAGCAGGGGGTTGGACTAGATGACCTCCTGAGGTCCCTTCCAACCCTGATATTCTATGATTCTATACATACATACAACATTTTTTTAGCAGCAACATCACATTGTTGACTCACATTCCATTTGTGACATACTATTACCCCCAGATCCTTTCCAGCAGTATTACTACCTACCCAGTTATTCCCCATTTTGTAGTTGTATATTTGATTTGTCCTTCCTAAATGTAGAAGTTTCCACGTGTCTTTATTGATTGTCATCTTGTAGATTTCAGACCGATTCTCTAATTTGTCAAGGTTTTTCAGCATTCTAATCCTGTCCTCCCAAGTGCTAGCAACCTCTCACAGCTTGGCGTCATCCACATATTTTATAAGTATGCTCTCCACTCCATTATCCAAGTCATAAAGGAAAATATTGAATAGTACCAGACCCAGGACAGACCCCTGCGGGACCCCATCAGACATGTCCTCCCAGTTTGACAGTGAACCATTGATAAGTAGTCTGAGTATGGTTTCTCCACCAGCTGTGCCCCCCACCTTACAGTAAAATTTCATCTAGATCACATTTCCCTTGTTTGCTTATGAGAATGTCATTCAAGAATAAAAGGAGTACTTGTGGCACCTTAGAGACTAACCAATTTCATGCAAGAATGTGTCAAAAGCTTTAGTAAAGCCAAGATAAATTATAGCTACTGCTTCCCCCCATCCATCTATGAGGCCATTAACCCTGTCAAAGAAGAAAATTAAGTTGGTTTGGCAGAACTTGTTCTTGACAAATCCATGTTGGCTATTACTTATAACCATATTATCCTCTAGACACTTCCAAGGGTATTATTTCATTGTTTGTTCTAATACCTTTCCAGGTATCAAAATGACGCTGACTTATCTGTAATTCCCCAGGTCTGCTTTTTTCTACTTCCTTAAAAAAAAAAAAAAGGGTACTACATTTGCCCTTCTGCCATCTTCTTTGGCCTTTCCCATCCTCCATGAGTTATCAAAAATAATAGTTAATGGTTCCGAGATTGCTTCAGCTAGTTCCTTAATACCCTAGAATGAATTCCATCAGTCCCTGATTGCTGACTTGAATACATCTAACTTATCTAAATCTTCTTTAACCAGTTCTTTCCCTATTCTGGCTTGTGTTCCTTCCCCCTTGTTGTTAATATTAATAGTGTTCAGTATCTGGTCACCATTAACATTTTTACTGAAGACTGAAGAAAAATAGGCATTGAACACCTCAGTCTTTTTGATCCCATCTGTTGTTACCTTTCCTTCCGACGAAAAAGACCAAGACTTTCTCTAGCTCTTAATAAGAACCTATTCTTATTTCCTTTTATGTCCTTGCCAGGTGTAACTCATTTTATGCCTCAGCTTTTTTGATTTTGTTCCTATTTGCCTTCCTATTGTTTTGTACTCATCCTTAGCAATATATACACACTGAGTTCTTTGTTATTTTTAGACAATATAAACCAATACAACTCATGTGGGCCTAGCACACAATGCTTCAGATCAATGTATTGCTGACAATCAGAAATCCCACCTTAACTGTTGGGTCACCAGGGATGTGTGTTACATATACTATGGGACATTTAGGGTGGCATTCTGTCCTGCGTGACTGCAATGGGACAAGGGAAGAGGATGCAGGCCAATCCAATGGAGGCTGCTGGGTGCTCAGACAACTTGGTTACATCTCTTAATATGGATACCTAACTTTATGCTCTTGTTTTTGAAAACCTTAGCCAATGCACTGGATAATACAGCATGTATTTCAGAAACTGTGGAGAATAGCTGCAGGGCTGGACTGCAATCCTCATGTTGAGTAATACCATACCCACCAATTTCAGTGGCATTACCCAGAGAATGGCGTACTAGTCAGCATGGGGAAAGGTAGCCAGGACTTAGCTACATGGGTACAAGCAGGAAAATTAATTTCAGTTAACAAAAGGTGTGAATTTGAAGTGGATTAATTAAATCACATTAAATCCCTGTGCGGATGCTGTTATTCAAAATTTAAGTGCCCTTTTTAGCTTAATTCAATTTGAAAGTTAATTAAACTAAACCCAGTTAAGGCTACTTTAATTCTGAAAGAGGATTTTCACCCAGGGGTTTAATGTGGTTTAACTAATCCACGTCAAATTCATACCTTTACTTAATTTGGATTAATTTTCCTGGATGTCCCCATATAGACAAACGCCCCCGTCTGGCCCTTATTAAGCTAGCTCTCTGTGTTAGTTACATAGATTGCACTGGGACATTTTCCACTGTAAGTAATGGTCAGAAAATCCTACTGTACATTGGGGAGGGGGGTCATTTAAGACACTCATCCAGCTCTTCAGAATTAATCTTTTTCATCCCTCATTTGCACTTAATGGAACGCCTGCTCTGTGCTCTTGCACACATATGGTCCAAGGTAATAACAAAAATGCAGCACACCTTCAGCTGGCAAGCTACAATCTCAGCAATGTTTCCCTCTATGCCAAACTCTTCCTGCACAGGTGCTAATTCGTAGCTGATGCTCCCAAGAAGCCTCCAACACTCAGGAGAAAATTATAAGAGGAGCATCTTCCCATCATGTTCCCCCAACACCATTTTTCAAGAATAAACGTCATCCATTCACGAAACAACTCACCATGGAAGTCAAAGTCCCCCTATGCCAATGGCTCATCAGGCTGATACAGTAAAGGCACACCAGATTTCACAGTCAATGGTAGACAAGGGAGTGATGTGGCTGACAACACGTCCAACTGCCTTTGACTGCTCTAACCCAATGGATCAGGTACCCATTTTGCAGCTGGATGAACTGAAGGTGGCCTTTCAGCATGAGATGGAGTGAGACTTGAGCCCACGATGTTCAGAATGGTAGTCAAGCATCTTGCTCACTCAGCCACCACAGGACAGATTTTCAGGATGCAAAGAGGACATTTCTAGCCCAATCCTGACACGGTAGCATACGAGCTCTCCCAACTGCCCCTCAAACACACGTTAACATTTGCCCCCAACAAACTTAGTGTTATTTCACTTATCCCTGGAAAGTATCTTCATGTGAAACAATACAGGGGAAAAGGAATGGGAACACATTTTAAAAAAGAAGCACCAAGTCATTTCAAAATCTTCTGTGGTATCTTTTAACTAATCCATGGGAGGACCATCTCTCTTATTCCATGACTGCTTACTTTGCTTAAGAGCCTTTAGTGAGAGACATTTTCAAAGGCTTTCTGAAAATCTAAGTACACTATATCCACTGGATCATCCTTGTCCACATGTTTGTTGACCCCCTTAAAGAATTCTAATAAATTGGTGGGGCATGATTTCCCTTTACAAAAGCTGTGTTGACTCTTCCCCAACATGTTGAGGTCATCTACGTGTCTGATAATTCTGTTCTTTACTATAGTTTTAACCAATTTGCCTGGTACTGCAGTTAGGCTTACCAACCTGTAATTGCCAGATTCTCCGCTGGAGCCTTTTTAAAAAATCAGAGTCACATTAGCTATCCTCCAGTCATATGGTACAGAAGCTGATTTAAGCAATAGGTTACATACCACAGTTAATAGTTCTGCAATTTCATTGATGAGTTCCTTCAGAACTCGGGTGAGTACCATCTGGTCCTGCTGAACTATTACCGTTTAATGTATAAGTTTGTTCCCCAACCTTCTCTACTAACACCTCAGTCTGGGACAGTTCCTCAGATCTGCCATCCAAAAAGAATGGCACTGGTTTGGGAATCTCCCTCACAACCTCTGCAATGAAGACCAATGCAAAGATTCATGTAGCTTCTCGACAATAGCCTTGTTTTCGTCAAGTGATGCTTTAGCACTTCAATCTTCCAGTGTCCCCACTGACAGTTTGGCAGGCTTCCTGCGTCTGATGTACTTAAAGAAAATTACTCTTAGGTTTTTGGGGTTTTTTGCTAGTTGGTCTTCAAATTCTGTTTTGAATTATAATTTTACACTTCACTTGCTAAAGTTTATGTTCCTTTCTATTTTCTTCATTAGGATTTCACTTCAAATTTGTAAAAGATGTCTTTTTGCTTCTAACCACCTTTTCTATTCTGCTGTTTTGGTGGAATTTTTTTTCGCTTTTGGCCTTCTTACTGTTTAATTTATTTAGAGAATACATTTAGTTTGAGCCTCTATGGTGTTTTTAAATAACTTCCACACAGCTTGCAGGCTTTTCACCTTTGTGACTGTTCCTTCTAATGTCCATGTAACTAGCTTCCTCATTTTTGTGTAGTTCACCTTTTCAATGTTAAATGCTACTGTGGTGGGTTTCTTTGTTTTTCCCTCCTACACAGAGGTTACATATAATTGCATTGTGGTTGCTATTATGGAGCATTTCAACTATATTCACCTCTTGGACTAGATCCTGTGTGCCACTTAGGACTAAATCAAGAATTGCATCTCCCCATCTGGGTTCTAGGATTAGCTGTTCTCAAAAGCAATCACTAATGGTGTCTAGAAATTTAATCTTTGCATCCCGTCCTGAGGTGATATGCTCCCAGGCAATATGGGGATATTTGAAATTCCCCATTATTATTGAGTTTTCTGTTTTTGTAGCCTCTCCCTTAGCTTTTCACAATCACCATCACCATCCTGGACAGGTGGCCAGTAGTATATTTCTGTTACTATACTCTTATTATTCAAGCTTGGAATTTCTATCCAGAGAGATTCTATGGTACAGATTGATTCATTTAAGATTTTTACTCTAATTGACTCTGTGCTTTCTTTCACATATAGTGCCCACTCCCCCATCAGCACAACCTACTGTGTCACTCCGATATATTTTGTACCCTGATATTACCGTGTCCCGTTGCTTATTCTCATTCCACCAAGATTCTGTGAGATCTATTGTGTCAATATGTCCAATTAACACCAGGCACTCAAGTTCATCCATCTTAGTATTTAGACTTGCAGCATTTGTATACAAGCACTTATACATGTCACTTTTTAGCTGTCTGCCTTCATGTGATGTAACTGAATGGGACTCTTTTTCATTTCTCTTTTTCATTTCATTTCTAAATCCCTCCTCCCAACACCATAGTCCCATCCATGCAGTGAGATCCTGCAGTTCTGCCTGTCCAACTGGCCCTGTGCATGGAACTGGAAGCATTCCAAAGAATGGAGGTCCTGGACTTTAATCTCTTACCTAGCAGCCTAAATTTGGCCTCCAGGATCTCTCTCTCCTATCTTTCCCTAACTCATTGATACATACATGTACCACAACCACAGGCTCTTCCCCAGCACTGCACATAAGTCTATCTGGATGTCTCGAGAGGTCTGCAACCTTCACACCTGTAAGCAATTCACCATGAGGTCCTCCGGGTCATAACAATTCCAACTATCTACATTTCTAATAATCAAATCCCTCTTTACTTTTACCTGTCTCCTCCTAACAACAAGAGTCCTCTCTCCAGGAAGAGTATACTCAGTGCAAGAGGATACCATGACATCATCTTCAAGGAAGGTTGCAACTATGGGATTGTTTACCTGCACTCCTGCTTGATATTCTCCTTCCCCAAGACTTTCATACTCCTCAACAGCCAGAGACTGTCAGACTGCCGGTGGAACTGCTCTACCGCATCTCCAACAGTCTCATCCATGTACCTCTCTGTCTCCCTTAGCTCTTCCAGTTCAGCCACTCTGATCCCAAGAGCCCATACTCGGTCTCAGAGGACCATGAATTGCTTGCACCAAATGCACACGTATGCCATCTGACCACAAGGTAATCACACATGCTGCATGCAGTGTGATAAATTGGATAACCCCCACTCTGCTGCTCAACTGCTGCCTGTGTTATTTTTACTCTGGTAGGGGTTGGTTTGTTTGTTCTTTGTGGTTTGGGACCGTAGTAGCTTCTTGCAAAGAAACAATAGTTGAGCACTTACTCCGCAATCAGTCTTTGGGTATCGCCAATCCCGCCAATAATCCCTTATTTTGTCTCTCATCTCAGGGGAATGATCTTTGAGATGGTAGAAGAGGCCACACAACACTACCTCAGGTCCTTATGCTTTTTGGATCTCCATCAACTTGTTTCCAGACCTGGCTCAGAGACTGAGCTGGATCATGGGTAAGAGCTAGCTGGCTAAGGCTCAATTAAGAGAAGACCGAAGGAATGCTTTCAAGCTGGAGAAAGCAATAGTTAGAGTTGGAAGAGATGACACCAGGTCTCTCAAAAGAGGGAGCTTGTCTGACATTTATTACTCAGGATTACAGCCTTGGTGTCATGTTGGATCCTTTTTTATTCCTAGACATTCAGGCAACAGCAGTAGCCAAGATCACTTCTTTTCCATCTCTGCTTCTCAAGAAGGCTGAGAGCTTTTATTTTGGAAGTGGATCGTGTCTGCTGTCTGTGCCTTTGTCACATTAAAACCAGTTCATGGCAAAGAGTTATGCGTGGGGGAGCAACATGTTAAAAGCAGTCAGGAATGTCAGGCAGTGCACTGTACCTGGCTGGCCTGTTTATTAAGCTGGGTGCTTTCGTCTGCACCGGCTACTAGAGCAGTCTAAGGTATTATTTTTTTATCTATAAAGCTTCACATGGTTTGGTACCTAATTGCAGTACTTTAAAAACCACCCCCTCTACATATCTGTTACCATGGCAGCTGCAAACAGTGGAGGTGCTCAGGCTGACAGCCTGGTACTTGCTCTCTTCCTTGCTGAGAGTATTTTTCTGATATGCTGGAGGGCTGGATTAGGCATGATGATTGGGAAGTTTCATGCATATTGATCCATTAGAACTGTCTATGGATTTTTTTTTATTACAACATACAGATTGCTAGAGCTTGGGACAGAGGCTCCTCAAATGAATACTTTGTGCCTCATTTTAAAGCGTCTTTCTGCAAGTCACAAGTAACAGACTAACCAGAAATCTGGTAAGGTTTTGTTTGAGTTCAAAGATCAGAATCAGGGCAATGTGAATCTCAATATTCTCTATTCTCTCTTGGGTAAAATCTACAATTCCTTCCGATTACTGGAAATGCTGCAGTTATCAATAATAACAGTTTGCCTATCTATACTGCCTTCCATCTGTGGATCATACAGGGCTGCAGTAAGCACCAGTGCATTAAGTCTTATGACATCCCTGTGACAGAGGTCTGCAACAACATTCCATTTTGTTTTCTGAGAAATGTGTAATTAATTGTGCAGAGTATGACACAACTGTGCTACAACTTAACTGAAGTCTTCTAATTCAATCCTCGTGAAAGCATGGTCTTCTCTTTAAGGCATAAGACAAGGTGTGTGGTGATCTGTGTCCCTTACACACACTTTTCATGGGGCCTAGAGCACATCACTTGATTCAAAGGTGTCAACAGGGCACCCCAAAACAGAGGCATTCCAAATTAGTAGCCACTTGTACAATTTGTTGGCCTTAACCTCACTGCACATCAGTTCCCCCTGTACAATAAAGTGACAATCCTCTTCTATTGCATAAGGGTAGCTTAGTTCATTATCATTTTCATAGATTCCAAGTCCAGAAGGGACCATTATTCCATCTAGTCTGACCTCTTGTAGAACGTAGGGCACAAAACTTCCCCGAAGTAATTCCTCTTAGAGCAGATCTTTTATAAGTGGTCATCAAGATGATGGAGAATTCACCAGGACCCTTGGTAAGTTGTACCAAGAGCTGGAAAAGTGTTTTGAAATTCTCAGATAGAACATGCCACAAAATGCACATTGTTTGCATCATCATCGTCACCACATTATTTTTAGACTGATTTTTTTCACAGAAACCAACCAAAACATATTAACAATCAAGTCTTCAGGAGGCGGTAAATCCCTGCCATGTCTTTCCAGCTGCACCTGACAGCTTCCTAATTATCTACCCATGCTATAAGGTAATGAGTGCCCTCACCTCCTTCAGGTAACAGGGCAAGATGAGGGCACTTCACATCTCATAGAATCAGACCCTATGCTACAACCAGATGATGTGCCTGGAAGTCAATGCGACATGACAAGACCTACATTTCCACTGATGTGTCTCTTACTCCAGGCCGGTAACACACATACCTCCTGGGTGTGGTGTTCTGTCCCATCTGCAAGGGAGGGAGAGGAGAGAGACAGACAGACTGACAGACAGCTCTACAGCCTTAGCTAAGAGCCATGTGGTACAGGCTCATGCACTAAGCTCCAGAGGCCCCAGGTTCGATCCCGACAACCAGGGTCTGTCAGTGTTACAAGTGGGGGCTCATCTGGGATTTCAACTGGGAAGTCTCTGAAGCTTGGGATGCGCTTCCTCAGCTAGGGGAAATATGTAACCCACACACCACTTGGGTGCGGTGTTCTGTCCCATCTAGGGGCACCAAGACCACTTACAGAGAGAGATTAATCAGTCTGCTCTACAGCCTTATCTAACAGCCATACGGCTTTTAGCTCATGCACTAAGCTCCAGAGGCCCCAGATTCGATTCTGCCTGCCAACAACTGGGGTCTGTCAGTGTTACACAGTCACTGGGGACACTACCAGCATTGTAACCAGTGGAAAAAGTGATAGCACAAGCCACAGAAATGAGTCAAAAATCCAGGAATAACCTACTTCAAACAACTATTCCCCTGCTGGACATCTGGCAGCTACCAACTATGATTCCTGAGTGGCTATTAGAAATAGTTCGGATAGCTCCCCATCCCTCTTTGCACAGCTCACGTAGGAACCAGGGAGAACACTACTCAGGGTTCAGTCCCTTTGGTAGCCTAAATACTCCCCTGGGGGCACCCGAAAAAGGTGTGGAAGGGCAGAGGATAGGTGGCTGGCCACCCCACGCAGAATACACTCCATCTCTTAGAGACACAGCAGTTTCTGCACTACCCAGAGGAGAAAGTAGCTCCAGGAGGCACTTTGCCTGCATAGAACAGGATGCCCATAGTATTTCCGCTGGGATTGGGTGCCTTTGCACGGCCCCCAATACAGGGCTTCACAAGCAAGATGCCCTCTAGCCACTCGCAGTTATTTTCATATCCTCAATAATGCTGATGACAAACATTCTCAATCAGCAGGTAAACCACTGCTACGTGATAGCACGACCTGGTGGAGAAGTCCCACAATAGGATCCTGTGCAAGCCTGTCCCTTTGCAAACAGGGCTCTTTGCAATGTAGGGACGATAAGAGCGCTCCCAGACAATGGATCTCAATACTCTGGGCCTCCAGAAGGCATAAGCAGTTTTGCCTTGATTATAAAAACAGCTATACAAGCCTATGAACGCTTCCTCCTTGATCCTTTGTTCCACCTATTGGTATGGTCTGGTTATAACACAACCCCCACAACACCACATGGCCATTCGAATGGAGGAGGATCCCAGCGGCCCTGATATTTTGAGAAAAGAGGAAATTATTGAGCTTACCTTTAAAGTTAAAAAAAAAATCAATATTTTTCTGTATTTTCTTAACTTTACTGCTCCTCCTCCTCCCACTCTCTTTGACTAAAAGACACAAGGTTAAAGCCCAATGGAAAGGCTACCACAAGTGAAATGATTTGTTTAAAGTTAAGCATTAAAATATAGGGAGGAAAACTCCACCATATATATATTATATATATATATAAAATATGCTCATTCTAGGGTTTTGATATATATGAGCATTTCCTTGGCATACCCTTCTTTCCATTGGCTTTGGTCCAGCAATATACTTAGGCAGTCTCTGGTTCAGTAGCCCCTCTCTATACAGCAAAGCACTTAGGAAGACCCTTAATATTAAGCACGTGCTTCAGTGCTTTACTGAATAAGGAGAGACATAGCACGTGCTTAAATGCTTTACTGAATTGGTGCCGTAAGCATGTGTGTGACTTCAAGCATCCAAATAGCCTCATTGACTTCAATGGGGGCTACTCACATCCTTAAGGTTAAGCACATGCTTAGATGCATTGCTGGATCTGGGCTCTTCCAGGGACAAAGCACCCAAAGAGGAAACTCAAGAGAAAGAAATCAAAGGAGTTTTCTGCTTTTTTAAAAAAATAAAATCATTTGCAATGTTAATGCGATAAAGTCAAAGTCTTTTTTTTCATGAAAATGTGACACAGCTTTTTCCAATTCTGCCTAACTCTCCCCAGCTGCTTGGATGGATGATATGTTAATTTTGTGGCACAGTTGCTCGAGGGAGAACAGTACAATCTCCCATGGTACACTGCACTCCATTTATAATGGACACGGTTTGGATTCAATCGTTTGTTATAGTCCTCAGAAAGTAATTTCTCCAAAGCAAACATTCTATGAAATACAATTTTCTCTAATTATACCAGACAAACTTCAATCCAAAATGGACTTTCTGAGCTTTTATGGGCATCTGCTACTTTAATGCTGGAAGGAAGAGCTGGCAAGTGTAGAAACGGAATGGAGAGGCCATAGAGATTTAATTTCCTATAAAATAGCTCCCCATAAGCTGTTTAAACTTTCCTTAGCTAGACCAATTCTCTGAACAGGAGATTCCACAAACACTACCACAGATTTATGGTGTTCCCTTCCAAAATAACCCCATGTTCCCAGCTACAAAATTAATTTAAACAAACAGAGAAGAAAGGAACAGACTCACTTGGATGGTTTTTGAGTAATTTTTATAATCTACCATAAATCTGATCACACAACCTGTTTCACACACTTACACTTCTGTCACACACACTTCCTTGCTTCCACAACCAACCCACAGAAATAACGTAAATTGGGCACACAGAGCTGCTGATTAAGAATCGACTGTGGTCATACAGCTACTAGCAAACCAACAGTGGGACTGTGTATTTATTAATTCAGGTTTCCGAGTAGCAGCCGTGTTAGTCTGTATTCGCAAAAAGAAAAGGAGGACTTCTGGCACCTTAGAGACTAACCAATTTATTTGAGCATAAGCATCATGAGCTACAGCTCACTTCATCGGATGCATTCAGTGTATATAAATCTCCCCACTGTATTTTCCACTGAATGCATCCGATGAAGTGAGCTGTAGCTCACGAAAGCTTATGCTCAAATAAATTGGTTAGTCTCTAAGGTGCCACAAGTCCTCCTTTTCTTTTTATTAATTCAGTGAATGAGAATGAGATGTGTGTGTCATGTATGTTAATCTCCTTTCCACATGCAGATTGCATTGCACGGGATTCACTGTCATGAGGAGTTTGGTTTCCGGTCCTTTTGTTATTATTGTTGTTGTTATTATTATTATTACTAGTAAAGCCAAACTCATGGAATTAAAATCTGCACTCATTTGTGAATCCAGCATAAAAACTGCTGAACTGATGAATGTTGCACTTGGGGCACTGGTCATAAGCAATAACCTGTCAACATATAGATGCTTTTTAGGACAAAATGGCAATGTTAGAGCTGCTGCATTTCCCATTCTGTCAGCTCATCTGGTGCAAACAACTCTTCTCCGAGGTTCAGCTGTAAACGTGTATTCTGAGCTGAACACTTGTGGACTGGGAATGTGTTTGTTCGGTCATGTAATGGTTTTCTTTTAACACTGCTTCAGCTGTTTGAATTAATGGAGATTTTAAAAAATAATAATGGTATAAAAATGCCAACCATTTTTTCTGCTCCTGAAACGAAAACTATGTTTTGGTTATTTCTGTGGAATTCAGAGGTGGCTCGTTAATACTGTGACTTTGCAATTCTTGACAAAAAGTCCATTACAATTGTCCAACAGTTCAAATGGAATAAGTGGCTATACTTTATTGAGTCTCCCATTGTCTTCAATGGGCTTTGGCCAGATCCCATGGACATCGTTATTTATTAGGGTTCCCTGTATCCATTTTACCTTCCCCACTCTAACCAAAGTACCCTGCCTATAATGACTACATCATCACCTGCACGATTGAGAAGGATAGGGAATCAGCACAAGTCTTCTGCTAACCCAATGAGTTTTTGCTAAGAAACTTGGATCAGGTGGAGGCAACAAGAGCTAGAGATTAGTCATTAAAATAGGGGTTTCTTAAAGCCCACGGACACATCATTATCTCACAAGGTCCTGGCACTGACTCCGATGGCTAACATTTCATTCAGATTTGCAGCATGCTGGACAGCCACTAGGCCTTCTTCATATATTTTGGGGAAAAGGCTGGCACATGATTGACACCACCAGATACAAAACAAATCTGCTTCTGGCCCTAAGGGGGCAGAATGTTTTTTTATTCTGCCTGCACTCAGCGGATTAAGGGCTTCTTTTTGAAGGCATTAATGTCCTCAACAAGAGAATTATCGTAATTCCACTACAATCCCACCACAACCAAACAACCGGCTGCTGTGATGTTGTAGCCATTGCTCTTTATTTTAAGAGGCAATGTAATGAACAAATTTCCACAGATAGCTCCAACAAAAATCTGCACTTGAGGGTTTGATTTAAACATACAGGAATTCTGAGTCAAAAGGGCTTACTTTCTACATGCAACAACAGCAGTTGTCCAGAGAGACCACTCAGTTGGTATTTTCAACTTTATACCCCCAACATTGAACCATTCTAAGTAAAGCTAAAAAAATACCACATTAATGTGTCAAATACAAATGTAAACTATTTTTTTCATGTGGCTTAATTCAGTGGAAGAGAAGGGCAGAAATGTCTTACAATCAACTATAAAACACTCCACCAAAACATAACGTTACCTTAATCATTAAGGGCTACATAAATGTTGTCATGACTTCAATGAGCATTCTTTATCTAAGTTGATATTGTTAATATCACACAATGCTGATTTTATTACATCTTAATCAATAATAAACTGGATTTAATAATTCTGTGTGTAGTTATGAAGGGAAATACATTGAATGTGATTAATTGAACAGGAACAAGCATTTGTGAATCTTTCACAAACGTTTTGAGTGCCAGCAAAAATCCTGAAATGTTTAGCAGTTAACAATTGCTTTTCACAACCATGTTGGATTACATTTTTGGACCCAGGTCCTGCAAATAAACTCCTACAATAAACTCCATGTAGGTGGACACCTCCTGGTGAAATTGCACACACTCAGGATTGGCACTTAAAGTTTAGCTGATACAGTACACGCGACTCCTATCTCAGTCCTGGTCTACACTATGAGTTTAGGTCGAATTTAGCAGCGTTAGATTGATTTAACCCTGCACCCGTCCACACAACAAAGTCATTTTTGTCAACTTCATGGGCTCTTCAAATTGATTTCTGTATTCCTCCCCGACGAGGGGATTAGCACTGAAATTGACATCGGCTGGTCAAATTTGGGTTAGTGTGGATGCAATTCGATGGTATTGGCCTCCGGGAGCTATCCCAGAGTGCTCCATTTGACCGCTCTGGACAGCACTTTCAATTCAGATGCACTAGCTAGGTACACAGGAAAAGCACTACAAACTTTTGAATTTCATTTCCTGTTTGGCCAGCGTGGTGAGTTCATCAGCAGAGATGACCATGCAGTCCCAGAATCACAAAAGAGCTCCAGCATGGACCGAACATGGAGGTACTGGATCCGATCGCTGTGTGGGGAGACGAATCCGTGCTAACAGAACTCCGTTCCAAAAGACGAAATGCCAAAATATTTGAAAAAATCTCCAAGGGCATGAAGGACAGAGGCTATCACAGGGACCCGCAGCAGTGCCACGTGAAACTTAAGGAGCTCAGCAAGCCTACCAAAAAAACACAGAGGCAAACGCCCGCTCGGGGTCAGAGCGCCAGACATGCCACTTCTATGATGAGCTGCATGCAATTCTAGGGCGTGCCCCTACAACTACCCCACACCTGTACGTGGACTCCTGCAAGGGAGTCTCACGCAACAGGGATGAGGATTTTGGGGACGAGGAAGATGATGAAGAGGAGGCTGAAGTCAGCGCATACCAGGCAAGCGAAGAAACCGTTCTCCCCGACAGCCACACGCTGTTTTTCACCCTGGATCTAGTACCCTCCCAACCCGGGCTCCCGGACCTTGAAGGCAGAGAAGGCACCTCTGGTGAGTGTACCTTTGTATATATAATACACGGTTTAAAAGCAAGCGTGTTTAATGATTAATTTGCCCTGAAGACTTGGGATGCATTCGCGGCCAGTACAGCTACTGGAAAAGTCCGTTAACGTGTCCGGGGATGGAGCGGAAATCCTCCAGGGACCTCTCAAGGAAGCTCTCCTGGAGGTACTCCCAAAGCCTTTGCAAAAGGTTTCTGGGGAGGGCAGCCTTATTGTGTCCTCCATAGTAGGACACTTTACCACTGCAGGCCAGTAGCATGTAGTCTGGAATCATTGCATAAGAAAGCATAACAGGGTGTGGTCCCAGTGTTTGCTGGCATTCAAGCAACATCCATCCTTTATCTCTCCGTGTTCTCCTCAGGAGAGTAATATCATTCATGATCACCTGGTTGTAATAAGGGAATTTTATTAAGGGAACATTCAGAGGTGGCCGTTCCTGCTGAGCTGTTTGCCTGTGCCTGAAAAGAAATCATCCCCACTGTTAGCCATGCGGTGGGGGGAGGGGTGAAGCGATCACTGCAGAGAATTTTGCTGCGGGGGGAGGGGGGGTAGTTGGGTTTGTGCTGCACCCAACCACTCCACCCCAGAGGACTGCCCAAGCAACAGAAGGCTGGCATTCAATAAGTTTTGAAGTGCAGTGTGGCCTTGTCCTTCCCTCCTCCCCCACCCCTCCCGGGCTACCTTGACAGTTATCCCCCTATTTGTGTGATGAATGAATAAAGAATGCATGAATTTGAAACAACAATGACTTTATTGCCTCTGCAAGCAGTGATCAAAGGGGGGAGGCGAGGATGGTTGGCTTACAGGGAAGTAGAGTGAACCAAGGGGGCGGGTTTTCATCAAGGAGAAACAAACAGAACTGTCACACCGTAGCCTGGTCAGCCATGAAACTGGTTTTCAAAGCTTCTCTGATGTGCCGTGTGCCCTCCTGTGCTCTTCTAACCACCCTGGTGTCTGGCTGCGCATAATCAGCAGCCAGGCGATTTGCCTCAACTTCCCACCCCACCATAAACGGCTCTCCCTTACGCTCACAGATATTGTGGAGCAAGCAGTAATAATGTAATAACAATTACAGCAAGCAGTAATAACAATGGGAATATTGGTTTCGCTGAGGTCTGAGTCAGTAAACTGCGCCAGCGTGCTTTTAAACGTCCAAATGCAATTCTACCACCATTCTGCACTTGCTCAGCCTGTAGTTGAACAGCTCCTGACTACTGTCCAGGCTGCCTGTGTATGGCTTCATGAGCCATGGCATTAAGGGGTAGGCTGGGTCCCCAAAGATAACTATAGGCATTTCAACATCCCCAATGGTTATTTTCTGGTCTGGAAAGTAAGTCCCTTGCTGCAGCTGTTCATACAGACCAGAGTTCCTGAAGATGCGAGCGTCATGTACCTTTCCCGGCCATCCCACGTTGATGTTGGTGAAACGTTCCTTGTGATCCACCAGAGCTTGCAGCACCATTGAAAAGTACCCCTTTTGGTTTATGTACTGGCTGCCTTGGTGATCTGGTCCCAAGATAGAGATATGCCTTCCATCTATTGCCCCACCACAGTTAGGGAATCGCACTGCAGCAAAGCCATCCACTATGACCTGCACATTTCCCAGACTCATTACCCTTGATAGCAGCAGCTCAGTGATTGTGTTGGCTACTTGGATCACAGCAGCTCCCACAGTAGATTTGCCCACTCCAAATTGATTCCTGACTGACTGGTAGCTGTCTGCCATTGCAAGCTTCCACAGGGCTATCGCCACTCGCTTCTCAACTGTGAGGGCTGCTCTCATCTTGGTACTCTTGCGCTTCAGAGCAGGGGAAAGCAAGTCACAGTTCCATGAAAGTGCCCTTACACATGCAAAAGTTTCTCAGCCACTGGGAATCGTCCCAGACCTGCAACACTATGCGGTCCCACCAGTCTGTGCTTGTTTCACAGGCCCGGAATCGGTGTTCAATGGCATGAGCCTGCCCCATTGCCACCAGGATGGCCAAACTGCCAGGGCCCATGCGTTGAGAGAAGTCTGTATCCATGTCCTCATCACTCTCATCACCGCGCTGCCATCGCCTCCTCGCCTGCTTTTGCAGGTTCTGGTTCTGCATATACTGCATGATAATGCGCGAGGTGTATATAATGCTCATAACTGCCACGGTGATCTGAGCGGGCTCCATGCTTGCCGCAGCATGGCGTCTACAGGAGAGCAGAGTTGCAGGGGAAGTGGTGGTTAGATGACCAGTTTTGCAGACCTACTGCACCGTAGGCTGCCAGGACACAACAGATGAGCGGGCTGCATACTTGCCGTGATACGGTGAGACAAGAGCAGCCGAGCAGAGTTGCAGCGGTAGCGGCCCTGCGAGACCACCAGGAGAGCAGAGTGCCAGCGGAAGCGATGGATGACGAGGGTCATATAGAGGACCTGTGAGGTGGATTCATAGCATCAGGAGAGCAGAAGAGCAGTGGATGACGACGATGGTTAGCAGTCCTACTGCACCATCTGCTGAAAGCAGTATGGCGCCTGCACGGAAAAAAGGCACGAAACGATTCTCTGCCGTTGCTTTCACAGGCGACTGATGACATGTACCCAAAACCACCCGTGACAATGTTTTTGCCCCATCAGGCATTGGGCGCTTAACCCAGAATTCCAATGGGCCACGGAGACTGTGGGAACTGTGGGATAGCTACCCACAGTGCAACGCTCCGAAAGTCGACGCTAGCCTCAGTACTGTGGAAGCACTCCGCCGAATTAATGCACTTAGTGCATTAGTGTGGGGACACACACAACCGACTGTATAAAATCGCTTTCTAAAAATCGACTTCTATAAATTTGACCTAATTTCGTGGTGTAGACATACCCTCACAGAAAGGTTTCCATAAAAGCATAAATCAAGTCATCTTGCATGGGATTTTAGCTTTTGTATCAATCTAATGACCATGGCAAACTGCAAGCAATCAACAGTGTGTATTGATTAAATCAGCTTTACAACCTTTCTGTATGACAACAGCACAAGAGAAGGGAAAGGATTTTTGTTATATAACAAATGTCTCAATATTCATGCATTTTGGACACAAAATCAAGGCACAGGAAGAGACAGAATTAGAGGGACCTACCAATAGTCACAAATATTAGCTGTAGCATGTCTCTTTTTATCCTAGTATACTATGGAACATGCTCATTTCACAGCCTGTGACCATTCCACTGTACCCACACACACAAACTCCTTGTACCTGTATAATCTCTTGCAAACACACAGCAATGCATATATACGTACTGGATTAAATCAAACATCCAACAAGCAAAGCATGTTAAATACCATACCTTTGAGTCATAATCTTATAGGCATCTGGCAGATAACAGCGGATATTCTCCATCTGAGCAGGATCAGAGTCACAGATTTTATCATCAGTCCTACCATAGTTGGCACTTTCAATCATGATGACATCTGTTCCCGGGCAGCGAAGTTCTATTGGATAGCTCTCACAGGACAGTTCCCGTCGGACCACGGCCATAGGAACTGGGGCACGACTGAAAGCTAGAGAGGATAAAACAAAGCATTTATCTTTAGCATGGAGAATAGGATTAAAAGCAGGAACACTGCCTTTTTTATTGTTTTTGTACCGTATATTCAGACCTTTTCTAAAGGGTTTGGCTCTGGGTGATACTCACACTTGACTACCCTTGCAGTGTGGATAGAGCACTGGACAGGGACTGAGGAGACCTGGATGCTATTCCTGACTCTACCATGGACCTGCTGGGTGACCATGGATAAGTCACTTCATCTCTCTGTACCTCAGTTTCCCCACCTGTAAAAAGGGGGTGATGACACTGACTTCCTTTGAGGTCTACTGATTGAAAAGTGCTACAAAAGAGCTAGATATTATATTATTTCCTTCAGTATTACACCATGGGGATGTTCTGTTTTGTTTTTAAACAAATAGCCTTCACAAGTTACAAGAACTTTAAGCATAAAATTATTTTATTATTGCATTCTATGTGAAAAGCTTCACAGAGTTACCAAGTTCCACATTTCTTTATTGTTCTTGATTAAGGGGGGAAATTATCTTTTGGATGAGACTTCAAATGCCAGGGTTCAGTGTGCTCTGTCTCTCTTGCATAGGGTGACCAGATTGCAACTGTGAAAAATCAGGACGGCGGTGGGAGGTAATAGGTGCCTATATAAGAAAAAGCCTCCAAAAATGGGACCGTCCCTATCAAAATGGGACATCTGGTCACCCTACTCTTGCATGACACTCTTTGTGAGGGCACATGGGTTTGCCAGTGCTCGTGGATAACATTTCCCTAATGACCTCCCTCAGTTTTACCAGTGGCTTCAACGGAAGCAGAGTTAGGCCAACGCTGAGTACTTTTCAAAATCACACACACACACACAAAGCACTCAAAATCAGCCCTGGAACCGCCTCTGTGTACACCTGAATTTGGTCCAGGTCCTTCAAATGTTCCTAGAAATCTGAGTAATTTTTATATGTGGATAACTATGAAATGTATGGGAATACAATTTGCAGTATACTTCATCTTTGATCCTGGTCCATTGGGATACATCACATGACATACCCTTTGTGTCAAGTCACAACGAATTTCTCCTATATTCTTGATCTGACTGAGTTTCTCCCATATGATCAGGAGCCTGCTTAGCAGAAGCCATTTCTTCTGGCTTTAATCAGTAAGAGAAGGGTCCTCTGATCCAGCCATGGAAAATATATTTTCTCCCTGTCCTCGCCCCTGTGTCTGAGTGACTGATTGGCAAGCAGCATCCAAGCAAATTATATTAATTTCTGTATAGTGTTCTATCAGTGCACACTGCCTTGTCATTCATTTGTACTTTGGCTCCAGTAAATATATTCTGGCATTTAGACGTTGGTAAGGATTACCCTGAGATCAGAGTTTTGTTGTTGTATCAGAGCTGTGGTCTAATCCTTGTGAACTGCTGAAAGAGGGCTGTGCACTCCTCCTCTAATTCCCCCACTTAGTATTATTTCATGTTTTCGCTCATAAAGTAAATGTATCCCAGTTTTACACAAGGAACATTCTTTCCCAGAGATAAGAATTCTATTGTTTCCTTGATGTCTCTGTTGCACCTATGGTTGCCAACCCTCCAGGATTGTCCTGGAATCTCCAGGAATATAAAATTAATCTTTCATTAAAGATTATATCATCTGTTGAAACCTCCAGGAATACGTCCAACCAAAATTAGCAACCTGAGTTTCACCGAAGAGTTCAGCTCAACCATAGAAGGCAGGGGGGACGGGAACCATGTTTGCTCACATCCTGCCAACCCAGGTGAACACCTTCTCACACACAAAAAACTTGCAACTCCATTTTAAAGTACATTTGGAAGGGTTTGCACAGCCCCAATTACAAAGGTAATAGGTCTGAAAGTTCACCCTGCTTTGTGGAACACTGAGCTAAAAAGTGGCCAGGGAAGTATTCTTGTTTGCACATATTTTCTTTGGTGTTGGCCCCTTTCAAAGGCAGCCAGCTTTTGGGGAAGAGCTGTGCAAATTCTCACTGAAGCAATTTTTCTACTAATCACTGACTTTTTGAGCAGAATGGTGGCTTTTAGCACAGAGATAGGGCCGACCTCATCCCCTCCTAGTGCCAAGTCCTCAGAGAACTCTTATTAGCTGCCAGAGATAGTGGCAAGATGAAGAGTCCAACCAACGTCTGCTGTTTTTGGCTGCGTTTTGGAGCTTTGTTTGTTGGCTGGCTCCTCTGGCAATCTGGATTTTCTCTTAGGGCAGACAGTAGCCATCTGTGTTTTACACACAACGAAGAGGAAGTTTGCAACGAAGAGGAACTTTTCGGTCATTGTTTGCCCCACTTTGGGGGGTTCTGGCACATACATGGATCTCAGCAGCTTGAGAGACATGGTCTAAGTACCTCTTATACCTTGTAGCCACCTCAATATATATGAGCTCTAAATCTAATACTTTCCGAAGTAGGTTTCTGCTTTTGATTTCTATACTTGATCTGAGTTGTTAGGTTGTTTTATTTATTTAAGCAAATCTATGCCTGCAAATTAATTGGACTTCAAAATGAAGCTGCTAGAGAATACCAAATTTACACAAACAAAAATTAACCACTCTGTTGTTCACTTGTACAAATCTGATACATTTGTCGAGTGGCAAACTTGAGCATATATTGTTGAACATCATTCATAACACAACTGGTGTAAAATGAAGATTGGTAGTTATTACTAATAATAATGGTTTTGTTAGAATATATATTTAAATGAGGGATTTCAGTCTGACCCGATTGCTCTAATCTCAAATTGACACTACAGAAGTTGACTCTACAGACAGTAACAGTTCAATATTTGGGGTTCATGCTGCAGAATTTGATTTTGCAATTACTGTGAACGTACAGAGGATTAATAAAAGCAGTATGCATGTTTTTCAATGAGGTGTGAGAGTACATTTCAGTTTCTTACCTCTACTGTAAGATACACAAGGAAGATGGAGTCTGTACGCCATTGATCTGCTGAACACTCAAAGTTAATCTCCAAATATAGAGCTTCCAAAGAAACATGTATGGCTTACTTCCCATTAAGAGACAACAATAGCGCATGCTACCCTAGCGCATGCTGTGCCAGACTCAAACAGGAGCAGACATTATTTTCAATGTACTGGAAAACAGTATTCTGACATAGGCTACTCAAACAATAGCGTCCCAGGGACATGAGTGCCGGCTCTCAAAAAGACAACACTAAGATAGAGACACCACATGTGCTGCACAACAATAGTCATGTTCTAGGTCGAGTGTGAGGAAATATTTAAGGCACTGTAGATAATTATTTTCTCTTTATTGAAAAGAAAAGGTAAATATCTCAGATACCACAGTGTGATAACCAAAGGCTGCTGTCTATATTTTATGGAAACCACTGTTAATTGCCCTTTCCTGCTTCCTCCAAATATTAGTGTAGCGCATATCACGTTCATCTTTCATGACGGCTGCAGTAAATATTTCAAGTGTTTGATATTTTGAGGTCCTTTTAAGCAAATCTATTATTATTATTTAATGTTTTGGTCCTACATAATAACCTCACTTAAGCAATTTCCCTTGATTTCTCTATGAATTGCAAAAATTTCTGCTATGAAATCACACATGTCGAAGTCCAAACATGAAGGATAACACTCATTACAAGCATCCCATAGTTTGATTTATAGAAATGCTTTTTCTTAAAAAAAAAAGCTGCCTATCCATATACTATAGGCTCCTTTGATATAACTTTAAAAATATACCCTCGGTGTGCAGCAGTAGTTAGTACTACCTACCACCACTGAGCCAGGCAATTTCAAAACAAGGCCTCCCCTGCCGCCTTTGAATAACAATCTTTACAATCTCCATCTCACACACAGATCCTTATTGTGGTTCCTAAACAAGTGACCTGATTGTCCATTTGTGGGGCAGACAATTGTCCATTTGCAGGAAGCATCCAGGGGCGCACACAGTCTGAGTGGGGTAAAGTGCTTTATTTCAGACAAAGTCAGGAATGACACAGACTCAACATGACTCCTAGATGTTGTGAGAACTTCCAAAAACTCTGAAATGCCTCCTGCCACATTGATTTTCAAAATAGCTCAGTACCCAACTGCTCCTACTGAAATCACGTGCCTTATTCAGGAGCCTAAATGCAGATGCAGGAATCACTTATTTTTTAAAATCTTGACCTAAAAGATATGAGGTGCAAAAATCAATGGTAAGAGGCTAGTGTCTCTTCACATCCGAATGATAGAGCTATCCTATTATCCTTTGTTTAATGTCAGTAACCTTGCTTATTGGCTAGCGCTCAGTAAGAACAGTTGCACGTTGTTTTACTCAAAACTGCTGAAGGCAGATGTGGTGACTATTTTACTTTTGAAACGACATCCAGGACAACCCGCGATGGAACCTCATGCTGCTGAAATTACACAGGGCCAAGCGGTAACTGAGGGTGAGATGGTAACAGGTAATGACAGGATTTATCTAGGCAATACAGAATTTCTTCTTCTTTGTTAATTTCTAGAGTTGGAAAATTAAACAAGTCATCAGAAGCTTTTGCTTTCCTCCTGACCCCTTCACTTTTGACCTCAAAACATAATTGCCTCTTGTCATGCTTGCAGGGCATCCATCAGCTCGTAGTTATTACTGCTGCACTTAATCAAATGCTAAAATATCCTTTAAATTACATGTATTCTTGCTTGCTACAGACTTGTTGAGCTTCATTACAGTTAGAAACATGATGGCAGCAGATGTACTGTTAAAGAAATTGTGGATTGATGTTTTTAATTAGAATTCATGTGTAATTTCCCCTGAAAAAGTATTGCAGTCTAGATTTTCAGAGTGCATTTTAAGTGTTCACATTGGGACAATGATGCAGAAAAATGCACATGCAAAGAAATAATTATTTTCAGTAATTCTATGCAGGTAAAAATATGGGAACTGCCCCATTAAATACCTTACTGCTCCCAATTTCAAGTGCAATGCATCATTTTGCCCCTACAAATTCAGGGATATGTTTTTGTGTTTGCAATTTCTCACTAGCCGACATCCCCATTAGGCCTTTATTCAGAAAAAAAAAAATCTATTCAGGAAGGCTGCTTAAGTATGCGCTTAACTTTAAATCACTGAAGACATTGGGCCTTAAGCACTTACTTAAAGTTAAGCGTAGGCTTAAGTGCTTTTCTAAATTGAGGCCTTGTTTAGAATACTTGCCTCTTTCTATTTAAAACAAAGTATTATTAGTGTCCTGATTTGCAGTAGGTAAACATACATCTAAACGCTTCTTTTTCCCCTCTGGCCTTTACCATCAAGAAGAAGAATAGCGGAAAGTGAAAATTCATTTAAAGATATTACTGCAAATGTTTATTTAACTGCAAAGGATTCTCCCCTTTCCAAATCCCCTTTAATTACACATATTCATTCTGGTTCGTCAAACCTCTTTCTCTGAAATGCTTGTTATTTCAAAGTGGCTGAAAAACTAACTCACGACTGGAATATGAGGATAGAAATCTCTCCCTTTGTCTCACTACATAGACTGAAAATATTTAATAGTTAGGAATTGTGCATCCTTTTCTGATTGTGTTACTGCCGTGGGATAGGGAACAAAACAAACTACATTGTTCCCAGAACAGGAAAGGGTTAAAGATCTGTCCTTGAGACAGAGGCTGATCCTGGCCTGCCTCTGTGACACCAATATCATTATCAGGGTCCTTTGCAATGTGGAATTTCTGTATAAAGGCCATGATTCACCATGGCATTAGTCTAATTTAACACTGGTATGCTTCCACTGATGGAGCTATGCTGGCATAAAACCAGAGTAACAAAGTAGTAAATCATGCCCCCTACATTCATCTTTAACTCTAGTAGCCAGCAAGATAGTGGCTGATAGAAGCTCGTAGATATTCAAGTTGGAGTCTGTAATGAGATAGTGATCTGAACGATGCGTTTCTAAAGTCTGCTGTCTTAGGAGCCACGAGGGCTAGGCATTGACGTTGTATACTACTGGGAAGCCGGGCACGTGTACTAGGGGTGGTTGAATGGTCTTGTGTTGATGGCACTTGATTTCAGCGTGGCCAAAAACCATGAGATTGGCTTAAAAGTCATGAGGTTAGAAAACCAAAAGGGTTTTATTTACTATCTGATTTCTGAAACTCTGTGTTTCACCCAGGTGATATTTTGGGGCTTTTCAGGGCTAGAAAAAAAATTTTTAATTGACACTGAGATTGTCACCAAATCACTTGCCTCCAAGAGCTGGGGATTTAAGTAAAGCACCAAGCAGCAGACAACTCAGGGTAAAATTACAAAATTCAGCAAGGAGATCTAGGTTTGATTCCAACTCTATCTCAGGTTTCCTGGATGATCTTGGACAAGTCAATTAATCTATCTGTGCCTCAGTTCCCTTTCTGTAAAATGGAAATTATAATACTTCCTTTTTCCTTCTCTTTGCCTGCCTTGTCTATTTAGGCCCTGACTCAGGAAAGCTCTTAAGGACATGCTTAAGTCCATCCCTTTTCAGAAAATTACTTCAATGGGACATAAGCAGCTTATGGTTAAAGGTAAACGTACTTATATGCTTTCCTGAATTGGGCCCTTAGATTGTAAGTTCTTCTTCTTCCTATGTATATATACAGCAGCCAGCAAAACAGGGCCCCAATATCAGTTAGATCTGGCATGTGTATTTTAATATAAATAATGGTAGTAAAAGGGTTCAAAGACTGTTCATGAGACAACAGACCTTAGAGTTGTCATTGGCTCCTCAGATATCAAAATTTTGTCCAGGAGCGTCTGTGTGCACTGGTCCCAGGTCCTGGACTTAGACCAGTGCAATTTTCAGTCCCAGCTGTTACTGGAATGTAAATCATGTGAAACTCAGCTAGTGTTTCTGTGCCCTGCTAAAATAGACCCAGGCTGCTTCCCTGTTAGTGTCAATCAACCACGTTCTGTTCTCATTAACTGAGCCGCAGTAGTCTGAGGTGATATTGACTTTCCTGCTGTTCTACTGGAATTAAAAGAAGGTCTCTATTAGAGTCTGGCTGGGGACTCTAACCTAGCCCCGAGAGCCCTACTCTTTTACAACCCTAACCCTAGTGCCGAGAACCTATCCTTTGCAACCCTAACCATAACCTGGCCAGTTGGAGCTGCCAGAGGTACGCCAAACAAGAAACAGCTACAAGGACCTTAGTTCTAACAGCAACTTCCATCTAAGTTCCTTTTATATAGACTATGGTGCCATTAGCAGCTTCATCTATCCCACTAGAAAACTCAAGTGACCCTCACTGGGGATTCGCTCCCAGACTATGTGAGTGGGAAATAATAAAGGTCCCTGCATGGCCATGCTGGAGCGTTTGAACTATACAGTTCCCTTATGTTGGAGAAGGGGCACATGAGCAGAGTGCGGTGAACACAAAGGGGCACTGCGCACACTGCCAGGCTCTCCAGCTCACCAAGGTCCTGGCCTGAGCGAATCCATCATGGAATGGACTGCCGACTGCACTACAACCTCTTCCCCCAGGCTCGGCTCGTGAAGGTTCATTTTCTTCCCATCTGCATTTCATTCACTGAGAACATTCCTTGTTTTAAATTTCTAAACATCTTTCAGGCTCGGTTCTCATACAGCACCCCAAGGCAGGACACCCATCCCTTCGGCAGGCCCACAGCCAGTCACCAGCTCCGCTCCAGTGCCCTTCAACGACCGCTGCTGCAACACCCCAGCTTTCCACCACCAGGGGCTGATGATGGTCCGTGCGTACATTGCAACCTCCCTGCCACTCACAGCTCACAGATCTCCACTTTTCCCCTCCCATCTCCCCCAGCTCTAAGTGCAGAGACCACTCTCTCATACCACAGTCCTAAGAGGGGAAAGATGAAGACAAGGAGGATAGGTATGGGAGGGAGAAAGAGGTACAGGAATACCCTGGAAGCCATAAAAGTAAGAGAGATTGGGGGCATGGCATTCAGAGGGCCACATGGGGAAAGCGACCTCAAAGTCATGGAGAGGGGAGGTAAGGAGAGGCCGATTTGTGTGTAAGGAGACCTAGATCCAGAGAGATGAGGGGTGGGGGGATTATTTGGGAATATAAATTGACAGGGAGAGTGGGGAAGCATAAAGAGAGAGAGAGAGAGAGAAAAACCACAAAAGCTCAGACACCGAGGGACAAAAGCTTGGCAGTGGGAGCAGGATGATAAAGTGCAGAGGGAACAGTAACAAGAAATGAAGGAGTCAGGCCAGGAGAGGTTTCACAAGGACAAAGCAGAGCTGGACCTTCAGGAACAGCATAGAAGTGTAAAGGGTCTTGGGCTGGAAGGGACAGAGCCAGGTGAATGATCTTCACTCGCAGCCTGGCCCTTCCTGGCATGTTTATGTTTGTTCACACTGCCAGTGAGAACAGGACAATCTCACGCTTTTGGCCTTTATATCTGTGGCAGGAGACAACAGCCACCGCCCTCCAGAGCAGCGCTGTAATGCCCTGCTCGCAAACACAAGAAGGGCAAATGAACTCAGTGGGGGTGAGTAAGACTGTTTTCCATCTCATCAGTCATCACAGGAAAGGGCAGGTGAATATTCATACAGTTTCCATAACAGTTTTGCAAAGCTCTTCCAGCTGCTCCTCAGGGAAGGATGGCTCTGAATATCTGAGATAGAAGGCTTAGCCTCTGGAAGGACAAAGACCCAGGATCTCAGGAGTAGAAAGGGAGATGGTCAAGAGAAACTCCCTGGGCTAGGGCTCTGGAAGGAAGCACAGTGGAGTTGTGTAAGAGGGTGGCCTAATTTAACGCAGTGCTTGGTGGGCAGTGCCCAAGGATAATCAGCCTTCCCTAAAACCTGTCAGGAAGTTTTGGAGTTCAGGGGTACATTTCTGGTCTGAACTAAAGCTTTTTCAAATGGGCTTACCTGGGGAAAAAGGAACAGAAGGAAGGAAATTTGACACACAACATATAGTTTCCAAGGGGTAACTGCAGGCCAAGCAAGCACCACTGGAATGAGACTGAGTAAGGGCCTGGGGTGTGGGCGGTCTGGCCAAGTGGTCACAGCTGGGCTGTGGTCCACATGTTAGGGACAACAGTCAGTGAGCTGGCGTTAGAGGAGCTCCTGGAGCTGAGTTCAATAAGCAATAGTCAGGGGCGAAGTCAGACTGGGGTCGGAGAGAAGAGATCAGAGGTAGTACCGGACTGGAATCAGGAGGCAAGAATCAAGGTCAGAGTCAGACTGGGATCGGAAGCCAGCGCTCAGGAGACAAGATAAGATCTGGAGTCGCAGCAGGCCCACACAACTTCATGGGGCACGCTCCAGGGTTAAATAGGGGGCTTGGCCAATCAGAGAGTTGCAGGGTGCAGTCACCCTGGGTCTCTCGGGTGGTACTTCCTGCGGTGCCTATTCTCTATGGAGCAACCTGGCTGCGCCTCTGCAGCACCTCCTGCTGGCACTGCGGGAACATTAGCTGCCCCAGGCTCTGCAGACCTGGGTTCGTGGCCCTGGCTCCTTACACTCAGGAAAGCTGGGTTTAATTCTGACACAGACTTGCTATGTGACCCTGCGTCTCAAACTTGCAGGGCCTCGGTTCCCCATCCATAAAATGCAGACACTGAGACTTCCTTTGAATAGCTAGATTGTAAATTCATAGCAACAGGGACTGCCTCTTATTGTGTGTCCATATGGTGCCTACCACAAAGGGGCCCTGACCATTGTGACTTCCAGGAGCTACTCTCACATAAACAGTTATATTGTATTGCGTCCAAGTCGGAGTTACTTGGCACCCAGGGTTTAATAGTAAGAGAACAAGCTTTTAAAAAGAAAAACAGTAATAATTCTCCTTATTAGCCCCAATTATAGTTTATATTGAATCATATACTATTCATTGGATATTAGACTTTTCTTTATGATTATGTCAACTCTGAAACAATGGACCAAATTCTGATCTGTTTTGAACTGGTGTAATTCTGGCGCACTGATGCCAATGGAGTTTTTTAGACATACATTGGCATAACTGACGTCGGAATCTGTAATTGACATTGAAATCTGGCTCACCGTCTGGGTGTTGCAATCCCAAGTTGAAGGTCCTGAGCTGAAAAAATAAAATGTTAAGGACCTGATTCTCCTCTCACTTACACCATCGTAAGTCAGGAGCAGCCCCCAAAAAATCAATGGAGTTATACTGGTACAGAAATGGTGTAAGTATGTGATAGGAAATAGTACAATGAACAGATCCAGGTCTGATTATTCTCTCACTATGGTGTAAATCAGAAGCTGCTCCAATTAAGTCAACGGAACCACAAAGGTATAGAAAACTCTGTAAGAGAGAAGAGAGTCAGACCAGCTGGGTGCATCTGGAATTTACTGAAGCACAGAATGACCCAAAGTAATGTATTCCTAAAATCTCTTCAAAGTTAAAGTTTAATCCGGATTTGTGGTCCCTTGAGTCATCCCTAAAGGGGAACGTTAAGGCTCCTGTAAAAATATTTGCATTATTAAAGAAATGATGAATGGTGAGATAAGGATTGCTTTGTACTGTTTATGGACTTATTTACTATTGCATTAAATCTATTTTAAGCCATCATTGACCAGAAGGAGGATATGTATGAAATAGGGCTGTCAAGTGATTAAAAAAAATAATTGTGATTAATCGCGATTAATCGGACTGTTAAACAATAATAGAATACCATTTATTTAAATATTTTTGGATGTTTTCTACATTTTCAAATACATTGATTTCAATTACAACACAGAATACAAAGTATACAGTGTTCACTTTATATTTATTTTTATTACAAATATTTGCACTCTAAAAAACAAAAGAAATAGTATTTTTCAATTCACCTAATACCAGTACTGTAGTGCAATCTCTTTACAATGAAAGTTGAACTTACAAATGTAGAATTATGTACAAAAAATAACTGCATTCAAAAATAAAACACTGTAAAACTTTAGAACCTGCAAGTCCACCCAGTCCTACTTCAGTCAATCGCTCAGACAAACAAGTTTGGTTACGATTTGCAGGAGATAATGCTGCCCACGTCTTGCTTACAATGTCACCTGAAAGTGAGAACAGGCATTCACATGGCACTGTGGTAGCTGGCACGGCAAGATATTTACATGCCACTTTGTATTCTGTGTTGTAATAGAAATCAATATATTTGAAAATGTAGAAAAACATCCACAAATATTTAATACATTTCAATTGGTATTCTATTATTTAACAGTGCGATTAAATTTTTTAATCGCAGTTACTTTTTTTGAGTGAATCACATGAGTTAACTGCGATTAATCGACAGCTCTCGTATGAAACTTGAACAATTGTCCAGAGACGAGTAAAAAGAAGAATCTAGACATACATATCAGACGCTCGTTGGAGTTCCAAAACTCTTATGGGTGTCTGGGGACCAAAACCAAAAGCACCACTCACAGGAGTCAGGAGAACAAGATTCAGTCCTTATTACTTCATTTTACTGAACATTATCCAGATTTTGAAACCTAGCCATATTCAGTTAGTTGTATGATTGACCTGTAGAACACTAAAATAACAAATGGGTTTGTTTTGGTGCTTCAGACATCACAGTTTGTCTGGGTTGCTGCCATAAATAACTAGAGAGAATGTGTTCTTTCCACTAGTTGCAACTGTGTGACCCTTTAATAAAGAAATCTGAAATTGGTTGAGATTTGCCTGGTTTGGGGTAGAAAACCAGCAAAACTCAAAGGTCCAAATTTCAAACAGTTCCTAGGGACCTGGGATGCTCAACTTGAGACCCTTAAAGCCACCTGAATTTCGAAAGTTGGGTGCTTATCAGTGGATCCCTCCATCTCTGCTCTATGCAGGCAGGTCGTGCCTGAACTTGTTAACTAGAGTCTCCATAGTCCAATGCACAATATCTGTAAGACTATTGCCAGACACTCAGAAGTAGATAAATGAACAGTATCTCCTTGATATTGACCCAACAATGGAAACCCAACATACCCATGTCAAGCCACTACTTGTAATCCTTTAAACTGGTTTAGGCTATATACCCAGGCCAAAAGTGAATTCCTGGAACAACTGAAGTCCATGGCAAAACTCTCACTAACTTCAGTGGGATCAGGATTTCACCCCAAACATGTAACTATCACCTCACAAATGCAGAAATATATGCAACTATTTGTGAATCTGGCCAACGACAAAATTTCTCCATTTCCTTGATTTAAAAAAAAAAAAAAAAAAAGTGGAATTAAAGCCTGGGACTAAAGTGAAAATTTCACACATTTGCCCTAGGTTAAAAATAAAATCACAATCAGCACAGTGACAACAGACAGCTCTTTAGGGAAATGGCAGTCCCCTGCCTGCAGACATCACCTACTTTAGTAGAAAATGGTAAAGCCTTTGATGGGAAGCTGCACGTTTCACTTATCAGGAAACCACTGGATTTCCCTCCTCCCGTTTGTGTGTGTGTGTGTGTGTTGCAATTTTTATTTATTTCCCACACAGCTCTATCCATGATGAAATCCTATCCCCTGTTCAAAGTTCAGCAACCTGGTCCTGCATAGATAACACTAGGCATACAAGAAGAAAAGGAGAACTTGTGGCACTAAAACCAATCGTTAGACGTGGCATGGCAGCTGGAAGCATGGAAAGTAAGGCTGTCAATTAATCACAGGTAACTCACGCGATTAACTCAAAAACATTAATTGTGATTAAAAAGATTAATCGTGATTAATCACAGTTTTAGTTGCACTGTTAAATAGTAGAATATCAACTAAAATATATTAAATATTTTTGGATTTTTTTCTACATTTTAAAATGTATTTATTTCAATTACAACACAGAATACCAAGTGTACCGTGCTCATTTTATATTTTTATTACAAAAATTTTCACTGTAAAATGATCAACAAAAGAAATAGTATTTTTCAATTAAACTCATACAAGTACCGTAGTGTGATCTCTTTATTGTGAAGGTGCAACTTACAAATGTAGATTTTTTTTTGTTACATAACTAAACTGAAAAACAAAACAATGTAACACTTTAGAGCCTACAAGTCCACTCAGTCTTACTTCTTTTGCAGCCAATCACTAAGAGAAACAAGTTTGTTTACATTACAGGAGATAATGCTGCCCGCTTCTTATTTACGTCACCTGAAAGAAAGAACAGGCATTCACATCACACTTTTGTAGCAAGATCTTTTGTAATGCAAGGTCTTTACGTGCCAGATACTCTAAACATTTGTATGACCCTTAATGCTATGGCCACCATTCCAGAAGACAAGCTTCCATGCTGATGATGCTCATTAAAAAAATAATGTGATAATTACTTAGTGACTGAACTCCTTGGGGGAGAATTGCATGTCTCCTGCTCTGTTTTACCTGCATTCTGCTATATATTTCATGTTATAGCAGTCTCGGATGATGACCCAGCATGTTGTTCACTTTAAGAACACTTTCACTGCAGATATGACAAAAAGCAAAGAAGGTACCAATGTGAGATGTCTAAAGATAGGTACAGCACTCGAACCAAGGTTTAAGAATCAAAAGTGTCATCCAAAATCTGAGAGTAACAAGGTGTGGAGCATGGTTTCAAAAGTCTTAAAAGAGCAACATTCTGATGTGGAAACTACAGAACCCAAACCACCAAAAAAGAAAATCAACCTTCTGCAGGTGGCATCTGACTCAGATAATGAAAATGAACATACGTCAGTCCGCACTGCTTTGGATCGTCATCAAGCAGAACCCATCATCAGCATGGATGCATGTCCTCTGGAATTGTGGTTGAAGCACGAAGAGACATATGAATCTTAAACCCATCTGGCATGTAAATATCTTGCAATGCCCCCTAAACGAGTGCCATGAGAACGCCTGTTCCAACTTTCAGGTGACATGATAAACAAGAAGAGGGCAGCGTTATCTCCTGCATATGTAAACAAACTTGTTTGAGCAACTGACTGAACAAGAAGTTGGACTTGTAAGCTCTAAAGATTTACATTGTTTTGTTTTTGAATGCAGATTTTTTTGTACATAATTCTACGTTTGCAAGTTTAACTTTCATGAGAAAGAGATTGCACTACTATACTATTAGGTGAATTGAAAAATACTATTTCTTTTGTTTTTTACAGTGCAAATATTTGTAATCAAAAATAAATATAAAGTGAGCACTGTACACTTTGTATTCTATGTTGTAACTGAAATCAATATATTTTTGAAAATGTAGACAACAGCCAATAATATTTAAATAAATACTATTCTATTATTGTTTAACAGTGTGATTAATTGCGATTAATTTTTTTAATCGCTTGACAGCCCTAATGTAAAGTATTAGATAATTCATCTGTAGACTTCAGAAAAGAAACTCTTCACAGACAAGTGTTCCTACTAGACTTGGGTGAACGGTTCCACAAACGGTAAGAATGTTTCTGAACTCCATGTGTTCACACGGGTCCAACTACGGCCTAATCTCATCACTGGCTCAACTTTGGCAGATTGATGGGACGGAACCACGATGGCATTTGTACAATGACATCACATCACGATGCAACCTAAAAAATCCAGAGCTCCATCAGCTCTTGCTATTCATTTTCAACCTCTGGAGCACAGCTCATACCGGGCGGGTGTGACACACACTATCTCAGTGCAACTTCATTAAGGCTGGCTGTTGTGTCAAAACAGCGGGAAAAGCCATAGTGGCTTCATCACGATAGAAACCCCCATCCGCCCAAGAAGTCAGAATCTGCCTTTAAAATAAACAGGAAACATCACAACATGCAATATTTTCATTCTTTTTTCTGTGACAAAAGCTGTGGGTGGTAGTTTAAAAGCATATACAAATAATAACAAAGAGCACCAAATGTGTGTGTGTTGGGGCGGGGGGGGGAGGATTAAGTAAGTGTCTTGCTCAACACAAGACTAACTGGGTAAAAAGACCATAATGTTTTATAAAAATCCCTATAATCACCACCATTGATTTGTATTGACGTAGCACATTGGAACCTCAACCAGGGACCAGATAGGTGCTGTACACACAGAGAACAAAAAGACAGCCCCTGCCCTGATAAACCTGACAGTCTAAGAACACGACAACAAAGAGACCAGGGGGACCACAAGGAAACAATGAGATGGTGATGGTCAGTGTGACAAACAAGGTTCTCTCTGTTCCACTTCTGAATTGTGGATGATTGGTTGAGTTGCATAAGGAAATAACTATGTGAGGGAAAGTCTACATGTAGGTAGATCCATCCTCAGTTAGCCAGTCAGTCTGCCAGACCAGAGACAGTGGTGAGTGATCAGCACTCAGCGATCTTCCATTCAAAGTAAAACATCTTGGGGGCAATAGGCTTGCTCTACCTGAGAGCAAACACTTCCTGCTCATGTCTGAAAGGACCGGGGCTTGAGAGTAATGGGAAGCTACCAAAAAGCAGAACAAAAGGAGCAGGTGACCTCAGCAGGAGACTCTAAAGGGACTCAGGCAGGGAAAGAGCTATCTTGCACCAGATTAAGATGAGGGAGGCTGCTGCAGGGGTAAGGGAGGCAAAGGGATGGAGGACCCTGCCTGCCTGGACACAGATGATCCTTTATCTGGGTTAAACCAGCTGGAGGGTGATGCCAGATAGGTCTTTGCTCTCTGCATGGGTAGAAACCCTGAGATTGGGGCAGTGGCTGGACTCCACTCAGGCTTCAGGAGCTTGAAACACGCCAGGGATCCAGAGGCCTGGATTCCCCCTACAGCAGTCTTAGTGAGTGGCCACGAAGGGGTGCCTGCTCGGATGCGTGACATGGAAAGAAATTGTTACAGCACACCAGCGACATAGCCGGGGTTGAGTTTTTACAGGCATCATAGCACAGGAAAGGTTCAAGGAAGGATTGGAAGGAGGACAATGAGGTGGCTTTTCAGAAGTTTTTCAGTCACAAAAATTGTGGTTGCAACAATCCAGCCTTAGGCTCAGGTCCAGAAAAGCAATTAAGCACATGCTTAACTGAGTTCCATTTAAATCAACTGCACTGCTCATGTGCTTAAAGCTAGGCATATGCTTAACGGTTTTGCAAGACCAGGGCCTTAAACCTCATTAAAGTCAGCACCAGCTTAGTAGTTCAATCACAAACCAAAGAGACTTTGGATTGAACCCTCAACATACAACTTTAGATTCTACATTTTAGGTCTCAGTTTAGCAAGGTATCTGAGCACGTACTTAACTTTAAGCATAGGAGTGGTCCCACTCACTTACGACAATAGTCAGGAGGTTAAAAGGTCTTTGTGACAGAGAAGGGCTCCTGCAGTATCTGAAAAGATGGCCACACAGCGACACACGGATGCAGATACTACACAATGAGGAAGGTTTCATGCTCCCAAGTTCAATGAAAAAGTGTCTGACTTTCTGACTCACATGGTGGTGGAAGGAGTGAATAGGAAAAAGTTGCAAAATGATCAATTCTTAACGAGACAATGGAGTCTTGAAACAGACTTTTCTTTCCTAAGACTGCCTGAAATATCTAAGGTGGAACATTGAAAATTTCCATGAGTGTGAAAAGGCACCTAGGAGAGGTCTCCAGAGAGCTTTTTCGAAGCCAGTCCATGCACTGAAGATTTACATCTAGGCTTTATGTACTTTTTCTGAGTTGGCAAAGAAGTACAGGGGTAGCTTTTTTAAAAATCTATGTGGACCTAACAGACAGCTTGGGGAGAGGGAAGAAATTGTTGAGTGCAAATCAAGGGAGAGATTACAGTCAGAGTTTTGTTTTAGTAATGAGCAATGCTCTGCATAATTCAAAAGATTTTTAATTTGTTGTTGTGTGATATATAGAGAGAATGGCTTTAGCATGTGAATTGTTTTCTCACCCATTGTTTATCACGTACAGTATCTCTTCCTTATTGAAGATGTAATGAATTCTAAGTGACAGGCACCAATACCGAGGGAAGCTTGTTGAAAGGAAGCCCAGTTTAATCACAGCTATTTATCAGTAGTTTTGCTCTCTAACAGGGTTAGCTAATGAGCTACGATAATGCAAAATCTGTTAGCTAACCTCTAAATTGGGTTAGGCTACTTAACCTTTGATGTGAGCCTCGTGCAATATAAAATAAAGGAGAAAATGTGTATAGATTGTCAGATCTGTCCTCTATTCCTCTACCAATCCCTTTCCTTGCCTTCTCTTACCTGTCCTTTCATTTTCCTTGGACTGTAACATCAGAATGCGTACAAAACCAGGCTCATGCACTTGAACACGGAGCCAAGTGAAAGTTATCTAAGGCCTGGATGCCGCAAGCACTTATTGCCATATGTATTGCTCATTACCGTGATTAGTCCACGTAGATAGATTTCACCTTCAGCATGTGTATGTTTGTGGCTTTGCAGCAGGCTCACGTTCTGTTAAGGTTTTGGACTATAAAGGAGTTGTTTCTACTTGTATTTCTATTCACCTTTAAGTTAAAAATAAATGTGTTTAAAGATATCGGTTGTGTATATATACGCTCCCATAGACACACACTGCTTGAAAGACATACTTCATCTTTAATTAGCATGAATCCATACACAGAGTATGCAACCTAAACAAATTTCTATTATGAGTCCTTAATGGATGCATGGTTTGGTTGTTTGTATTACTAATATGTTACTGACTCTCACAATACATTACAACCTCTGGCACCAGGATCTGTTGGAGTCCTAAGATCCAGAATGGAGCTTTAGTCAAAACATCAGCAAAGGCTGATAACCCATTCATTACCAATGTGTACCCTATCCAGAGTTAGCAATTTTAAAATTACAGCTTTACCATTCTAGAAGAGGGACAGCGTGGGTGAGGTAATGTTTTTTGCTGGACCAACCTCTGTTGATTGAAGAGACAAGCATTGCCACTACACAGACCTGAAGAAGAGCTCTATGTAGCTTGAAAGCTTGTTTTTTGCACCAACACAAGTTGGTCCAGTAAAGATATCATCTCACCCACCTTATCTCTCTAATATCCTGGAACCAACATGGCTACAACACTGCAAACATTCTAGTGGATACAGTTGCCTTATAGTGGCATTGATAAGTCATTGCTAATGTAAAATTAAACCAGGCTACTTCTTTCACTTTTCTCTAATGCCAAAGTGCTCCAGATCTCGAGAGTCACAACGAATAAGAGCACTCAAAACTAACCTTGTAAATCTCTCATAAGGTGTGGTTCCTCTGAAATCAAAATATACACTTTGGCTCTTTTGCTCTGAATCAATGAACAGGGCTTCATAGCCCTTTGTTCCTCTGCACATCAAGGAGCTGTGATTGATTCCTGCAGTTGCCCATGAGAAAGAGAACCAAACAGCTTGCTTCTAGTAATGCTGGACAGGGAGAAGATGATCAGATTCCTGTGCTGTAAAAGACAAGCAGCTAAGAAGAACCCAGAACATATCACTGCAGTTCAGCGAACGAAGACTTCAGAAGAAGCATAAATCTGTTAATAATATTGTCACACAATCAACTCTGAAATGTTTACTTCGTGTAACAGACACTGTAAGCAATGAGGATTTAGGGATCCAGTGACTCTGGATCAATAATGCTATGTAGTTAATGTATAGATTTAGGCAATAAAGACACTGCAGCAGGTCTGTGTCTTGCTGGGATATCATCATGCCTTGGGCAAGTTCGGCATTACGCCAAAAGCTGAGCACAGCAATGTGATAGCCCAAACATCACGCACCCTAGAGCAGCTGAGTGTGATTACTCTACAGCACATTCTAAAACCAGCTACTCTGGATGGATTATTTGATTTGTAACAGTGTAAGAGAGGTCAGAATCTGACTCTTTGAATATGAACTCTTTGAGCAGAGACTGTGGGCCTATGCTATGTACCTAGAATAGGAGGGTTTTACATACATTTTGCAGAAGAGTAAATGATTACACAAGGTGCATGGCAATAGAGGATCAGGCCCTTTCACTTCTGTCTGTAAGTTGTCATGTACTCATGTGATGTTCCATAAATAATTATAATTAGAAAATGGCCCTGTGTGAATATTATAGCAATGAAAAAAGGGTTATCAGTCGCTTATGTCCCTTTGTGTGCAAAAGGAGTAGGGCTGCCAACTTTCTAATCACACAGAACTGAACACCCTTTCCCCACCCCTTCTCTGAGGCACCGATCTCACTCACTCCATCCCCCCCCCTCTCTCCCACTGGGCTGGGGCAGGGGTGCAGGAGGGGTTTCGGGGTGCAGGCTCTGGCTGGCTGCTCCTGGAAGTGGCTGGCATGTCCAGCTCCTAGGAGGAGGCATGGCCAGGGCGTGCGGAGCCCCCATGGCCACCCCTGCTGCCGCCGACCGGACTTTTAGCTGTGCTGACCGGAGCCACCAGAGTCCCTTTTCGACCAGGCATTCCTGTCAAAAACCGGACGCCTGGCAACCCTAAAAAGGACTTACATTAGGTTAAAAAGAAAGTTAAGTTAAAAGAACTGACCTAAAATGAAACAAAATGTTTCAAACACAAGCACCTTTTTACACCTTAATCACAGTCATGGAAATGTAGGGCAGAGTGGTATCTCAAGAGGTCGTCTTGTCGACCCCCCTGCTCTGAGGCAAGATTAAGCAGACCCAGACCATTCCTGACAGGAGGTTATATAACCTGCTGTTAAAAATTTCCATTAAGGGGGATTCCACAACCTTCCGTGGTACTCTGCTCCAGTGCTGAACTACCCTTATAGTTAGAAAGTTTTTTTTCCTAAAGTCTAACCTGAATCTCCCTTGCTGCGAACGAAGCCAATTACTGCTTGTCCTACCTTCAGTGGACATGGACAACAATTGATCACTGTCTGCTCTGTAACAGCCTTTAACATATTTGAAGGCAATTAACATGTCCCCCCTCGACCTTCTCTTCTCTTGACTAAACACACTCAAATTCTTTCAACTTTTTCTCATAGGTCAGGTTTTCTAAATATCTTATCATTTTTACTGATCTCCTCTGCACTCCCTCCAATTTGCTCGCATCTTTCTAAAAGTGTGGCACCCAAAACTGAACACAGTACTCCAGCTGAAGCCTCACCAGGGCCAAGAAGAGTGGGACAAATACCTCCTGTCTCTTACATATGACACTCCTGTTAATACATCCCAGAATGACATTTGCCTTTCTCACAACTGAATCACATTTCTGACTGATTCAATTTGTGACCCATTATAACCCACAGATCCTTTCACAGAATCAAAGAATCATAGAATATCAGGGTTGGAAGGGATCTCAGGAGGTCATCTAGTCCAACCCCCTGCTCAAAGCAGGACCAATCCCCAACTAAATCATCCCAGCCAGGGCTTTGTCAAGCCTGACCTTAAAAACCTCAAAGGAAGGAGATTCCACCACCTCCCTAGGTAACACATTCCAGTGCTTCACCACCCTCCTAGTGAAAAAGTTTTTCCTAATATCCAACCTAAACCTCCCCCACTGCAACTTGAGACCATTACTTCTTATTCTGTCATCAGCTACCACTGAGAACAGTCTAGAGCCATCCTCTTTGGAACCCCCTTTCAAGTAGTTGAAAGCAGCTATCAAATTCCCCCTCATTCTTCTCTTCTGCAGACTAAACAATCCCAGTTCCCTCAGCCTCTCCTCATAAGTCATGTGTTCCAGTCCCCTAATCATTTTTGTTGCCCTCCGCTGGACTCTCTCCAATTTTTCCACATCCTTCTTGTAGTGTGGGGCCCAAAACTGGACACAGTACTCCAGATGAGGCCTCACCGATGTCAAATAGAGGGGAATGATCACGTCCCTCGATCTGCTGGCAATGCCCCTACATATACATCCCAAAATGCCATTGGCCTTCTTGGCAACAAGGGCACACTGCTGACTCATATCCAGCTTCTCGTCCACTGTAACCCCTAGGTCCTTTTCTGTAGAACTGCTGCCGAGCCATTCGGTTCCTAGTCTGTAGCGGTGCATGGGATTCTTCTGTCCTAAGTGCAGGACTCTGCACTTGTCCTTGTTGAACCTCATCAGATTTCTTTTGGCCCAATCCTCTAATTTGTCTAGAGCCCTCTGTATCCTATCCCTACCCTCCAGTGTATCTACCTCTCCTCCTAGTTTAGTGTCATCTGCAAACTTGCTGAGGGTGCACTCCACACCATCCTCCAGATCATTTATGAAGATATTGAATAAAACCGGCCCGAGGACTGACCCTTGGGGCACTCCACTTGATATCGGCTGCCATCTAGACATGGAGCCATTGATCACTACCCGTTGAGCCCAACAATCTAGCCAACTTTCTATCCACTTTATAGTCCATTCATCCAGCCCATACTTCTTTAACTTGCTGGAAACAATACTGTGGGAGACCATAACGAAAGCATTGCTAAAGTAAAGGAACAACACGTCCACTGCTTTCCCCTCATCCACAGAGCCAGTTATTTCGTCATAGAAGGCAATTAGATTAGTCAGGCATGACTTGCCCTTGGTGAATCCATGCTGACTGTTCCTGATCACTTTCCTCTCCTCTAAGTGCTTCAGAATTGATTCCTTGAGGACCTGCTCCATGATTTTTCCAGGGACGGAGGGGAGGCTGACTGGCCTGTAGTTCCCAGGATCCTCCTTCTTCCCTTTTTTAAAGTTGGGCACTACATTAGCCTTTTCCCAGTTGTCCGGGACTTGCCCCGATCGCCATGAGTTTTCAAAGATAATGACCAATGGCTCTGCAATCACATCTGCCAACTCCTTTAGCACTCTTGGATGCAGCGCATCCGGCCCCATGGACTTGTGCTCGTCCAGCTTTTCTAAATAGTCCCAAACCACTTCTTTCTCCACAGAGGGCTGGTCACCTCCTCCCCAGGCTGTGCTGCCCAGTGCAGTAGACTGGGAGCTGACCTTGTTCGTGAAGATAGAGGCAAAAAAAGCATTGAGTACATTAGCTTTTTCCACATCCTCTGTCACTAGGTTGCCTCCCTCATTCAGTAGGGGGCCCACACTTTCCTTGACTTTCTTCTGGTTGCCAACATACCTGAAGAAACTCTTCTTGTTACACTTAACATCTCTTGCTAACTGCAACTCCAGGTGTGATTTGGCCTTCCTGATTTCACTCCTCCATGCCCGAGCAATATTTTTATACTCCTCCCTGGTCATTTGTCCAATCTTCCACTTCTTGTAAGCTTCTTTTTTGTGTTTAAGATCAGCAAGGATTTCACTGTTAAGCCAAGCTGGTCGCCTGCCATATTTGCTATTCTTTCTACACATCGGGATAGTTTGTCCCTGTAACCTCAATAAGGATTCTTTAAAATACAGCAAGCTCTCCTGGACTCCTTTCCCCCTCATGTTATTCTCCTAGGGGATCTTGCCCATCAGTTCCCTGAGGGAGTCAAAGTCTGCTTTTCTGAAGTCCAGGGTCCGTATTCTGCTGCTCTCCTTTCTTCCCTGTGTCAGAATCCTGAACTTGACCATCTCATGGTCACTGCCTCCCGGGTTCCCATCCACTTTAGCTTCCCCTACTAATTCTTCCCGGTTTGTGAGCAGCAGGTCAAGAAGAGCTCTGCCCCTCGTTGGCTCCTCCAGCACTTGCACCAGGAAATTGTCCTCTACACTTTCCAAAAACTTCCTGGATTGTCTGTGCACCGCTGTATTGCTCTCCCAGCAGATACCAGGGTGATTTAAGTCTCCCATGAGAACCAGGGCCTGCGATCTAGTAACTTCTGTGAGTTGCCGGAAGAAAGCCTCGTCCATCCCCCTGGTCCAGTGGTCTATAGCAGACTCCCACCACGACATCACCTTTCCTGCAGTACTACTGCCTAGCCACCTAGTCTGCATTTTTTGTTTATGCATTTGATTTTTCCTTCCTAAGTACAATACTTTGCATTTGTCATTATTGAATTTCATTTTTTTCTATCTGACCAATTGTCCAATTTATCTAGATCATTTTGAAATCTAATCCTGGTCTCCAAAGTGCTCTCACACACACACCAGCTTGATATCATCTGCACGTTTTACAAGCACACTCTCCAGTTCATCATCCCAGTCATTAGTGAACATGTTGAATAGTTTTGGACTCGGCACAGCATTCTACTTGATACATTCTCTCTGTCTGGCAGCGAATATCCCACTTAATTTCTTTTTCCTCTTTCCTACTCCTGATATACTGCCAAGTTCTCACCTCCACACCCGTTCCCCGACCGCACTAAGGCTTCCTACTTTTTTAATTCCCCTCCCACCGACCTCCAACTGATTTGTAAACGATGTTACATGCTGGGACTGACTCAGCTGTAGCATAGCCTCCAGCTCTGCAGCCGAGAGACACCTGCTCGCGTCTCCTGTGGAGCACCGCTCACAGGGGCCAACGGCAGGTGAGTCTGCTTTGGAGAAGTGCACGGTTGCCGAGTGTTCCCCAGCCCCACGGGTGACAGATGATGCACAGGAGATGATTTGCCAACAATCCACATATCAGTTTTGAGATAGCCATGCAGGTGTGGTGCTGGTGGGAGGTGCTGGACTGACACCGCCTTTCCCTCCCAGGGCTGCCCTGGGTAAGGGGAGGCAGGCCTGCCTTCCTTCCACACCTCTCAGAACAGATGGGGGTGGGGGATCACATAGGTAGCCAGAGGAGGGGAGCTAGATGAATGCTGAGTTTGTACAGCACCTACCACAATGGGGCCTGGTCCATGCCAGGCTTTGTGATAATGCACACCACCACCAGGGACTGCTGAAGGTGGGGTGCATGGTTGCTGGGTAGGAGCAAAGCTGGAGGAAGGGTTCAGACAGGTCGCACTGGCCCCTGGGCTCCCCATTCCATTTCCACATTAGCCCCTGCTCCCCACAACAGATCCTGCTCTGTCTGTTCCCCCCTTCTCCCCTGCCCTGCCCCACAGGCCTTCACCAACCCTGCCTGCGGGACACTGAGGTTGCCAACCTCCCCTCTCCATTGCTCCATGTGGCTGGGAACAGCAGGGGAAGTAGCGAATGGCCCGACAGAGTCTAAGCTGACCTGCAGCACAACCCACCCACGCACTGAGAAGCTAGCTCTGGCTGGGCTGCAGGCACCCGGGAGGGGAGGCTGCATGCAGGAGTGTCATGCTCAATCCTGGACCCTGCTGTGGCCTCCACATGCCACGGAAGGGCCCTCGACAGGCCAGGGAAGAATTCCTTCAGCACAGGGACAACACAAGTGATCGTACACGTCCTGCACCTCCCTGCAGGCCACACTGCTGGGGCAGGGCTGGAGATGGACCAGGGCAAGAAGGGTGCATCCACAGCGAGCCTGGGCTGCACAAGCCCCTGGCAGTCATGGGGGGCTGCCGCAATTCAGAGTGCCCCCAGGACTGCTCTAACTCACCCCAGGCAGCACTGTGGCCCCTGCAACCATCAACAATCCAGGCAGCACAAAAACACAACTCTCCCCCCCCCACCCTTTGCACCTTCCCATTGGATGTGTCTCTCGGAAGGTCCAGTGCAGACTCTGCCCCGGCTCTGAAGCCACCCTGGGCCATGTCTCTAAGCTTTGCCTGTGAGAGAGTCACTCCACCGGCAGTCCTGTCTGCTTCCCCTCCACCACTCAGTGTGGCATAGTAATGCTGGCTAATGAAGGGCAATAACAGAATGCCCTCACATGAGGAAAACACTGTAAACTGTTTGCCTTAATTAGTAATAGCCCCCTTCTGGCATTGCTTTGGCCCAACGCTATGGGGTTAGCAGGCCAGTCCCAATCTGTGAAAATGTTTATCATCTCTCCCTCCCAGTTACCTACACCCACACGATGGAGAATTCAGTCAGCATGGAGGAAATTGCTCCATAAGAAGCGGAAATGTTCACAAGAAACTCAAAGCACTGAAGAAAAGGGGTGGAAGGAACAAACACAAGAGTAAATTATCCCATGCACAAATAAATGCATTCCTTACAAGTGGCCCAGATTTCCTGCCAATGCCAATGGGATCATTGGGCTCTATCCAGCTGTTTAAGGGTCCTGCTTTTGAGTGAGTGACCCATTAAAACACATGCTCAGGAGCTGCTCTTCCATTCCCTTCAGGGGCTTCTCAGAACACTGGCCAACCTGTGTGAGCAGCACACCAGCTAGGAGTGAAGCAAGAAGACAGAGGGAACGGTGTGCGCATGTGTGAACGACAGACAGACAACACTGCTGCAAGAAAGATGATTGGCATGGCCATGAAGAAGTCAGTTGGTCCCAGTTAGTAAATCACCTGCTGGGAACTCATGAGGCATTAGTGGGAAAGATTCTGCATTTTGTTCCTTTCATTTTATTGTAAATTCTGACTCACAGACAAGAAAGAGAGAGAACCCAGCCTCCACTGAGCAGTATGAAAAAGTGCAACTCCACATACAGAATCCTCAAGCACAGCAAATAGCCTATCACTCAAAAGGCTGCTCTGGGACTCTCTGTATTGGAGTGGAACACTGCTTTGCAGCCGACTTCCACACACAGAGTGCAGACGAGAAAGAAAGCTAAGCTCCTGGCTACTCTACCTCTGTCCAGACTGTCCCAGAACTCACTCGTCCAAAGATGGCTGTGGTAGCAGCTGGGACACAATAATGGGTGACACATAGGGTGGGGGAAAAAACAAAGCTGTTCTGTGGACACGTCTCAGGGGGGTTTGCTGCAACCTTGTAAAAAGAAGTGTGTCACAAACTGGATACAAAAACAGGGTTATACCTGTAGTGCAGATATGGCCTGAATGCTTACCAGCTCCATCTTTTTTCTGTTTGCCCTTTAGGATGAGGGACAAGAAAGAAGGGAATGACATTAGCTTCCCATCCTTCTCCCACTGCCTGTACCACACACCAGGACAATCATTTAATCTCAGATGCAATCTACAAAACTTCCCTGCCACACATGTAATATTCATGACACAAAGTGGGTATAATGGTTAGACAACGAAGGTCAAAATAGCTTGTATTGTCAGAGGGACTGAGAATGCTGTCCATGAACAGCAAATCAACCAGCCCACTGAGTACTGGCTTTCTCTGTCTTCCCCAAGGGGTCTCAAATGATCTTCAAACTGATATAAAATGATAAAAACACAATCCCCTCTCCCCTAACACTGTTGGGATGGGGTGGCACAGGGCCTAAAGGAGACCAGAAACTAACTGCCAGTGATTACACAAAATCACACACCTCCAGTTTCCCAGGTAATCACTTATTTCAACCATTTAAAATAATTGCAGTCCCCCCCACCCCAATTTGATTTTGCTCCCAATTTCTCCTTTAATATTTGTCCTTTTACCTCAAATACTAAGACCAAATGTAACCCTGGGCACGGCCAGACAGGAGGCTTGCATGGTGCCGGCAGAAAGAGAGGTCACACCGAGGACCACAGGCCGAAGACACTCTTACACTGTAGCCCTTGGAGCACATTTTTTTCAAACGCGTGTGTCCAGAATTAGGCACTTCAATCAATCATCCACAAGCGGCCTCCTTTCCGGATATGCTGAGCACTTGCAGGTCCTTTTCCAGTCTGTGCAGAGTGGGGTGTACCATTACCGACAAGAGAGCCAGGAAGCAAAAGACGCTGTGACTCCAGGTGGGTGCATATTGCCAGATGCTCCCCTCCTTCCCTAAAGAAGTGTCCATCAGCAGCAGCTATCATACAGACAGACAGACAGCAAGGGAGCCAGGTGGAAGCATAATGGGGGAAGTGGGTATCCTGACAGAGATAATTACTAGTGAGGAATTTGTTCTTGTAGTGTATCTTGTCTTCCTTCCAGAGAACTCACAGTGCCTCATAAAGACTGATTTATTCAGACTCTCAACACTCCTGTGAAGTAGACCTCGTAATGTCCTTCTCAGTGTTGGCACAATGAAGGGAAAAAGAAAGAGACACACTGTAATTCTAGTCTTCCCACAACATGCCCCAACTCTGCTGCCCGTTTCCTCAATACAAGAACCACAGTGTGTAATCTATGCCACTATCGCTGGTTTCTTTCTTCCTCTTCCACACTGCAGCCCTCACACAACCTGCTGGGTTCACCCTCCGTGACTATCCAACCCGACTCCCAGCTTCTGCTCCCCACTCTATCAGTTGGCCCTGGAACCAGCTGTTGGCAGTAGGGTTGGCTAGAAGCCCATGTGCAAGGGTCAGGAAGGGGTTCTGGCCTAAAAGAAGGTGACTTTAGGGAACCAGACTCACTCTAGACAAGAGTCCTGCCCTGCCCTTTCCCCCCGCTACTGGACACCCCCCTCCAGCCCATAGATTCACACCAAACTCAACTCCCAGTTCTTAAAGCAGCGAGTTTCTAGTTATCATTCTGGAGGCCTAATTATACAATAACTATTTATCAATTGCAACGCATCCAATAACCAACAGGAAGATGCAGCTGTCAAACAGTTATTCTGATGTGTAAAAAGAATTAATTGGGCTCCGTGGCCCTATTTTAGAATCAAGGCAATTTTACATTTTAACAGTCAAATTAATTTCAAGGCTTCATTTTGTTCTTGCCATTTTAAATCACCATAACAAAGATACAGTGGTTCTGGATGATAATAAAACATTTCCCCATGATCTCAGGCATGGGTTTTATTCATACAAAGCACTCAGCTTTTGCTGCTTCCTCTCCAGCAAGGTTCATATGGGATCCACGCAATAATTCAGGCTGGATTCCTTTTTTGTCCCACGCATTGGAGGCACTTACTTACCAAACTTTAATTGAATGTATATGTTGTGTTAACTGTACATGATGTGAGCTCTGTCCACAGAACATTGCAATTATGGGTTTACCAACCACAAGCCAAACCCCCCACTATATAGTTCTTACCATGGTATGTGAAACTGCATGTGAGTGCTGTAATATGAAAGCAGTCACGGACTACAAACACCACTGGAGTGTCATTTCAGAAACAGGCTACAGATTACGTTACATTACAGGGTCACAGAGACTCCACAGCAGCAAACAAATAAGGCCAAAAGGAAAACATTTTTTGTGTAAGGGCATTTACATACTTTGCATGATATAAGCAGCTCTCCAGCTAAAAATCTCTTATCTATGGCTTAATAATACCTGGCCCCTGAATTACTTCTGTCTTTCTTCCCCACCACCGCCCCGCTGCAAATTATGATGAGTGCTGTAATTACACTGAGATGTTAATGTTTCAGATTGTTTGAGAGAGCTTTCTAAATCATTATATTTTAGGAATTTGAGTAATATATGCTTTATGAACAGGAATACCTGCCTCTAAGGTTAGTTAGGCAAGGGAAAAACAAACAAACAAACAAAAAGTTAAAAGCCCCACAGAGCAAGACAGCATTCTACAAAGAATGCAATCCTACTCATGGAACAGTGGGAACACAGCTGATTTACAGAGTCTGGCGTGGGAAAGTAAAATATGGCTATAGTGTGTTTCATTTCTATGCCATTGTACTTTACAAATCCTATAACCACAGATTCCCCAATTCATCAAGGCACCTCTGCATGCGCCTAACTTCAAATACACTGACAGTCTCACTGAATTCAGCAGGACATCTTGCATGCTTAACTTAGGTATGTGCTAAAAAACTTGTTGAATTGGTGTCAGGGGCTGAATTCCCTGTGATGGCTGGTTTCATCAGGCAACTTTACAAATCGGAGAACAGATTTTAGTCTGCTTACACATCTGACTCCTCAAGTAACCTCACTGAAATCCATGGAATTATACATATCTCAGTGTGTATAACAGTGGCTGAATCTGACCCAGGGAGTGAAATCCTGGCCACACTGAAGACCACAGAAGTTCTGATGTTGACTGGTTTGTATTTTGCTGTACTGATGGAGAAAGAGCAAGACACTGACAAGATCGATAAGAAGATTGGAAATTTACTGACATTAGCAACATCCTGAACACATTTTAACACTGGTTTCCTATAATACTAAAAATAAAATCATGTTCCCAAGGGGCTTTTCCAAGAACTAGTGACCTAGAATATATATCCTCACACCTCAAACAAAACTTGGTATGTACCTTCTTGCAGATTGTTTACAGCAGTCTCTCAAGAAATCCCCAGTTTAAGTGACTAACAGTGCTTGTTAGGTTAGAACATCCCTTTGTGGACTTGAAGGAAGCAGTCACCTTCCACAGCTGAAAGCTCTTCTGGGTGGGATAACTGATCGGAAGAGCAGCTGGGCCTTGAAGGTGAAGAATATTCATGCCAGTGACCCACAGCTCTGTATTAGAGAATCTCCACATTTCCTTTGTATTGAACAAGTTACAGCCTAATCAGAAATGCCTCCATCTGCAGGACACCTATCTATGGCACTTGCATGGTCCCCCTCCCTCGCAGTCTTTAACATACTATCCTCACAACATCCCCATCAGTCAGGGCAGGGCTAATATCCCCATTGCACAGACAAGGCCCTGACGCTCAGAGATGCTAAGTGACTTGCCCAAGTTCACACAGGAAGTCTGTGGTAGAGCAAGGAATTGAACCAGTGTCTCCCAATTCCCAGGCTAGCACTCTAGCCACTTGGCCACTTGAGAGAGGCAGCATGGCCTCGAGGACAGAGCACTGGACTTGGGAAACCTGGATTCTGCTTTCAGCTTCGTGTGTGACCGTGGGTAGCTCATCTCACCTTCCTGTGCCTCGGTTTCCCCATCTGTAAAATGGGGGTGATTGTACCAACCTCCTTTGTAAAACATTTTGAAATTTACTGACAAAAGCATGAGAAGAGCTTTATTGTAAGAGGATTATTATAATATCCACCTCTCCTAAAAATTAAGGAAATGGCAGTTTGTGACTTGAAGCCAGGAATATAAAATATGGTTTTCAGATCACACATGCCATTTTTACTCTGATTAACTTGAGAGTTGACTTCAGAAAGCAAAGCAGCCATGGCCCTATTGCCCCGTTATTATTTCAGTTTCAAGTATGATAATAGTTTTTAAAACTAGCAAAACCACATACTTACTTTCTACAGCTCAAGATACATATGAAAATGCCTGCCCAGTAAAACAGTCATTTGTGAAGAGTAACTAAATTTGGCCTGTTGTGAAATTTACCCACCTAACACAACAAACTAATAAGCTGAATTCTTACTAACTAAGGAAACCTGGTTTGCTAGTTCTCTCAGATGTGGTTAATGTACATTTTGGTATTCTCTTTTTATTGGTGTAAAAAGCAGTGTGAGCAATCAGATAGTAAATTAAGATGCACAGGTGCAACACAATACAAATCAATTATAAGAATCTAAATTAGTCTTGAAATATCCCTTCAAACCCTATGATTCTAAGACCATTTCCTGCCCATATCTACTTCTCAGGTAGGGTAATTGTCTTGTTATAGCAGAGGGGCCATGCTCAGTTCCTTTACTAACCAGACTGGCTACATTCTGCCTTTAAATTTCTGTGACAAATAAGAGTTAACGAACAAGAATAATGAATGCAACATAACCTCTTTATATTAAATATATATGACACAATATAAAACAAAACAAAGCCTATCATATGCTTCAGTTCTTACTCAGTGGAATATCATGGGGGTAATAAAAACAGTAAGCTGTTCGAAATGTCTACACCAACCCTCGGTCCTTTGGGCTGGCTGGGTAAGTACGAAGAGCTCCCAAAATTTCTAAATCACTAACAGCAGCAAGACAGCCCAAAGCCATCCCAGGCAGCGAATGCAGCGGGATACAAGTTGGAGACATCTACAGCAGCAGGACTCACAGTAAAGACATCAGTAAAGCTTCCCTGAGAGCTAACTAGGACTGGTACTTTCACCTCATATGCAGCTCTGAGGAGTTGGAAACAAATGACTTCTTCTGAGGAGTTGGAAACAAATGGCCACGGAACGCCATGTCCCCAACTCTAGGGAGCATACTTGGGTGTGAGTGACCAAGGCCGAAATTCACAAAGATACCCATGTCATTCTGGAACCAAGTGTCCTTTCCCAAGAAGACAGCGTGAGAAGGGAAGGAGATTATACTTCTGGCACACTCCTGTGGTGGGTTTGTTGGGGGGGGGGCGGTTTGGTGAAGGTTTTTTTCAGATGAATAAAACCTGATGATCTAAATTCTTCTCTCAGTCGATAACTCACTTGAGAAGTACAACCCAATTGTACAGTTGTAACACAGGGAAGACTATAGTCCAGTATTATGAGTGAGTTTGCAACTGTTTAGAAGCTTAGTCAGTTATAAACTGCTCCCAGGAGTATCCAGCAGTACAGCCATCATGCTAATTGGGATCTGACTGAACAGCTGGATTTACAACGGCTGTATTAACAATTTACGGCATTTTTAATACAAGAAAGAGCTACACTTTATAGGCAGAAGTAACAATGGCTGTTTGAAGACTAATTTCTCACTGGGACCCTTGGGGTCAATGCCATCAGAGGAACTATTTCTGAAGAGAGGTACGGTGTGGGAGTGAACTGGTGAGATCAACAATAATGAGCAACTCATGAAGGTCACAGCTGTTGAGGAGCTAATTGTAATTTGAGAACCTGAGTCCCAGGTTATTAATGATCCTGATGATAAACTCCCCCCCCCCCCAGTGATAATCACTTTCGCCATGTCTTTAAAGCATAGTTAGTGTCATTCACACTATGAGTATCATAACCAAGTCATTTTTTTAAATGGATGCCTGGTTTATTATCTCCACTGGTGACCTCCATATTAATTCCCTCTGACTCTGAGAATCTACCTTGAAGTGAGGCCAGCAGCTGTGCCAAGTATTTGACTTTTGGCTTGCTGAATTCTCTGAACTAGGGACTCTCCTATTTACAGTGGGGAGAAACGACAAAGCAGCAATCCACTCAGGGGAGTGAAACCACCCATTGAGTTAAGCTCTGATTCATGTACTGGAAAGACCACCTTGGTTTGAAATGGGGTGGGGCCAAAGTTCAGATGCATTATATCAGTTGTAAGTAGGGTAGAAGAGCAGGGGGAAAAACAACTTGCATTTGCTAATTGTAATAGGTCAAGCAAGTAAGGACTTTAAGAAACAGATTTTATACTTTATTCAAAAGCTACTTGACATGTAGATTTATTGCAGGAGATAGTCTGGCCTAGTTGATAAAACACTAGTCTGGGACTCAGGAGGGCTGGGTTAAATTTCCAGCTCAGCTGCCTGATGACATTATACAAATCACTTGCTGCCTCAGTTTCCCCATCTGTAAAACAGGGATAATGATCTTCTATGTGCTGTGCTTTGAGATCTCCCGATGAAAAGCTCTACATAGGAGCTAGGTATTATCATTTGCTTGTATCCTCTTGCTCTTGTTAAACTTCTCAGTAGCTTAAGAAATGGATGGGCACAGTTGGTATGTAGCCTTCCAAGATGGGCGTGCTGCAACACGAAACATCATCACCTTTGTTTCATGACTTACAGATACAACTTCTGTGTTTGCATTAATGTTCCTAGCAGCTAATATCAACTGCCAATACAGTTCAACACGCTTCTCACTGCTACCCCTCAGTGCACCTATAAAAACGTTAGAATCTCAAATTGAGCCCAAATGCCTACTCAATTAAAGTAGCTGTCATTTATCTCAATGCTTTTGACATTAATGTGGCACTGCCAACAGGATCGGCTCACTTTAAGCAGGGATATGGGGAGAAGCGATTTATGAATTGTTTCATGACCTCAAATCTCCCTTCCCAAAGTGACAGAGTTTGTCAAAACAGTAACAAGGGACAAAGTTTCACAAGGAACAGTTATAAACTCTCAACCCTTCAAGCACAATTTTTCCTCCCAGATCCACTCTGTTATTTTGCTCTCCCTGTTATTATCATTAATGTCTGTAGGGCCAGAAATGTACATGGCACCTTATCAAGCAAAGGAGATGACCTTAATATCTGACACTGACCAAAACAGAGAACAATAGTCAGGCGTGAGAAGGTGTGCATCCACACTGTGGACAAGTTCAGGCAAGTGAGGAGCTGCAGAAGAAAAAGTTTTTAAGGAGGAGGTGCCTCTGAATGCAGAATGCAGCATGGAAAAAGGTGTGAAGCCATGAATGGGGGGAAAGACAGAGGGGAAAGTAAGGAGAAAGGACTGACAGATATACATTAGGAGAAACAGCATGGCAATGAAGGTTTGCAGTGTTGTTGTACCCGTGTTGGTCCCAGGATATTTGAGAAACAAGGTGGGTGAGGTAGTATCTTGTATTGGACTGGCTACATTAGATCACATTTCCCGGACCCGAAGAAAAGCTCTCTGTAGCAAAAAAGCTAGTCTCTCCCACGAAGAGACATGGGTCCAATAAAGTTATTATCTCACCCACCTTGCCTCTCGAATAGCTATGACGGTGCAGTTGCCCAGCTTGAACGTGATGCAGAAAGAGACAGGAAAGTCAGTGAAGGGATTCATGGCAGTGGGCAAGTGCTGTAATCAGTGGGACTGCAATATAATGGATGGACTGGGGAGAGCTAGGGAGTCAGCAGAAGGACACTGAGAGAAAGCTGTAAGAAATGTGGCTCAAGGCACGAACACAGATTTAGGCAGTAAGTGATGGAATAGAAAGGACACATTCTGCCCCTCACAATAGAACGCACGTGAAAGAAACCCCTTGAATGCAAACTTGCGGAGCTTACCCAAACCACTAGCTATTTTTGGAGAGCCCCTTTCCTTTTCAGCTCCCCAAACAGCGAATTTATGACAGTTTGGAAGATTAAACACTTGTTGCAGGGTCCATGAGCTCTGTACATTTAAAAGACAATTACAATCTTTCACTGGAACCATGCAATTTAAATGTATTGTTTTGCCTCTCTGCTTATTAATTCCATGCCCCCTTCCTGAAGCTCTTCACTTTTCAAATTATTTACTAAATACATTAACACAAATGACACCAGCAAATGTATTCTTCATTTAAAAAGAAGATATAAACACACAGTTAATATTACCCATGCCTTCCATGCCTTCATTAAAAAATAAATTTTAAAATTCACCCGTAGTAGCTATTATAATAAAACTCTTTTTCATTAACTCAGTGGAACTCCTTTCACATTCCTTTTATTATGAGAATGAGATGTAAAAACAGACCTAATTTTTCTAAACTAGAGACTTCCTCCAATAGGGAAGCAAAACTACTAAATTATCCACCTGCCATGTTCAGTAACAGTGAAAGAAAAATTAAAAATGCATATGGAAATCATTAGCCTTCCTCAGGAAAGAAAAAAATTGGTCATATGTCATCTGATATTTGCCTCCATACCTAGGAATGCTGCACTAATACAGTCCAAAAAACACCCAGTAAAATTATTATGGGAATAAATAGTATCTTACACATACTTTAAAATTAACTCTATATATCCTATATGGCTCCCAGTACCCGAGTATTGCCAGTAAGTGAGCACCTCATAATTTTTAATACACACCCTTGTGAGATAGAATCATAGAACTGTAGGACTGGAAGGGACCTTGAGAGGTCATCTAGTCCACTCCTCTGCACTACTGCCAGGACTAAGTTTTATTCTAGACCATCCCTGACAAGGGTTTGTCTAACCTGCTCTTAAAAACCTCCAATGACGGAGATTCCACAACCTCCCTAGGCAATTTATTCCAGTGCTTAACCAGTGCTTCCTGACAGTTAGGAAGTTTTTCTTAATGTCCAAACCACCTATGCTGCAATTTAAGCCCATTGCTCCTTGTTCTATCCTCAGAGGTTAAAGGGAACAATTTTTTCTTCCTCCTCCTTGTAACAACATTTTATCAACTTGAAAACTGTTATCACATCCCCTCTCAATCTTCTAAACAAACCCATTTTTTTCAGTCTTTCACAGGTCATGTTTTCTAGACCTTCAATCATTTTTGTTGTTCTTCTCTGGACTTTCTCCAATTTGTCCCAATCTTTCCTGAAATGTGGCGCCCAGAACTGGACACAATATTCCAGCTGAGGCCTATCAGCGCAGAGTAGAGCAGAAAAATTATTTCTCGTGTCTTGCTTACAACTCCTGCTTATACATCCCAGAATGACGTTTGCTTTTTTTGCATTATCCCCATTTACAGATGAGTAGTCTCAGTACAGAGAAACTAAGGTCTGGTCTACACCTAAAATTTAGGTCAGCCTAGCTACATCACTCAGGGCTGTGAAAAACATCATGCCCTGGGCAAAGCCTTTAGATCGACATAACCCCCCTTCTCAACAGTACTCACATCTAGATAGGCAGAAAAATTCCTCAATCGATCTAGTCACTGCATCTCAAAGAGCTGGATTAATTACATCAATGGAAACAAAAGACCCTCCACCTACGGAGGATGCATCTCCACTACACAACCGAGCAGGGAACTGAATCTGTGTCTGAGGTCCAAGACTAGCACCCTAATCATTGGATCATCCTTTCCATGGAAGGACATTCCCCAGTGGATACAAGCACAAACAGTCATGGTCCAAAGTGACATATCACATAATTAGGGCTTTCTGGAGGACAACAAGGCTCTCAGATACCATGGTGATGAGAGCACTTAGAAGCGCCTGATCCAAATTCCCACTGCAGTCAATGGGAGTCTTTCCACTGACTTCTATGAAGCTGACTGGGGTCCTGAATTGCTAGATTAGAGACAGGTGTCCGAACAGGCGTCTTTCTTCTGTGTATGAATCTTTAAGACGAGGAAGCAATGCAGAGGCTCACCTGCTGACAAGGCTCGTTTCCGGCATAAATTAGAACAACGGAGGCAGACAGACAGAAAATTGGGCACTGCTACATGCCCATTGTATGCACAATTCTTAGAATATACAGCAGGCCAGAACCTCAGCTAGTGCTAACTGGCATAGCTCCAAAATGGATTTAACCCAGTGGAGGGTTTAGCCCAGTACTGCAATCTGTGGATAACTGGACCAAATACTCTAAATAGAGAGAAAAGACACCAGGAACCTGTGTGAAATGTGTCTCATTCTGGCTTTTCTCTAGCTCCACAACATTCTTTTGCCAGTGAAAAGGGTTCTAAGTAACCAACAACCACGCTCAGCATGTGACAAAGCACCAAAATGATATGGACAATTCATTTTTCACCACCGTGAGGCCCAAAGAAATTGTATATTTTAAGAGTATGTTTTCCAATTCTCCCGACTTTCCATTAATGGGCCAGATGCACAATGGCTCTCAGCCACTATTTACACCCATTCAAAGTGTGCCTCAGTATCTGAACTTACAGAACAATTCAGTCTAGACTAGGGTAGTCAATTAATCGCAGTTAACTAATGCGATTAACTCAAAATATTTAATTGCGATTAAAAAATGTATTGCAGTTTTAATCGCACTGTTAAACAATCGAATACCAATTGAAATTTATTAAATATTTTGGATATTTTTCTACATTTTCAAATATATTGATTTCAGTTACAACACAGAATACAAAGTGTGCAGTGCTCAGTTTATATTATTTTTATTATAAATATTTGTACTGCAAAAATGATAAACAAAAGAAACAGTATTTTTCAATTCACCTCATACAAGTACCGCACTGCAATGTTTTTGTGAAAGTGCAACTTACAATGTAGATTTTTTTTGCTACGTAACTGCACTCAGAAACAAAACAATGTAAAACTTTCGACCCTACAAGTCCACTCAGTCCTACTTCTTGTTCAGCCAATCACCAAGACAAACAAGTTTGTTTACATTTACGGGAGATAATGCTGCCAACTTCTTATTTACAATGTCACCTGAAAGTGAGAACAGATGTTCACAAGGCACTTATGTAGCCAGCATTGCAAGGTATTTACGTGCCAGAAATGCTAAACATTTGTATGCCCCTTCATGCTTTGGCCACCATTCCAGAAGACATGCTTCCTTCATGCTTCGGCCACCATTCCAGAGGACATGATTCCATGCTGATGACGCTCATTAAAAAAATAACATGTTAATTAAATTTGTGACTGAACTCCTTGTGGGGGGAACTGTATATCTCCTGCTCTGTTTTACCGCATTCTGACATATATTTCATATTATAGCGGTCTTGGATGATGACCCAGCACACATTGTTCATTTTAAGAACACTTTCACTGCAGATTTGACAAAATGCAAAGAAGGTACCAATGTGAGTTGTCTAAAGAGAGCTACAGCACTCAACCCAAGGTTTAAGAATTTGAAGTGCCTTCCAAAGTCTGAGAGAGATGAGGTAGGGAGCATACTTTCAGAAGTCTTAAAGGAGCAACACTCCTATGTGGAAACTACAGAACCTGAACCACCAAAAATGAAAATCAGCTTTCTGCTGGTGGCATCTGACTCAGGTGATGAAAGTGAACATGCATTGGTCTACATTGCTTTCCATCTTTCTCGAGAAGAACCCCACATTAGCATGGACACATGTCCTCTATAATGGTGACCGAAGCATGAAGGGACATATGAATCATAAACGCATCTGGCATGTAAATATCTTGCAACACCGGCTACAGAAGTGCCATGTGAATGCCCGTTCCCACTTTCAGGTGACACTGGAAACAAGAAGTGGGCAGCATTTTCTCCTGCAAATGTAAACAAACTTGTCTGACTGACTGACTGAACAAGAAGTAGGACTGAATGGACTTGTAGGCTTTAAAGTTTTACATTGTTTTGTTTTTGAATGCAGTTATTTTTTGTACATAATTCTACATTTGTAAGTTCAACTATCATGATAAAAAGACAGTATTACAGTACTTGTATGAGGTGAACTGAAAAATACTATTTCTTTTGTTTTTTATAGCACAAATATTTGTAATCAAAAATAAAGTGAGCACTGTACACTTTGTGGTCTGTGTTGTAATTGAAATCAATAAATTTGAAAACGTAGAAAACATCAAAAAAATATTTAAATAAATGGTGTTCTATAATTCTTTAACAGTGCAATTAATCATGCAACTAATCATGATTAAATTTTTTTGATCGTGCAATTAATCATAATTATTTTTTTACTCGCTTGACCACCCTCATCTAGACCTGTGTGCCAATCTGACATCTCATGCAAAAAAAGCATAGTTAAGCTACAATTCATAGTGGAAATCTAAGCAGAATCAATAAGATTTTCTCTGCAAGAACAGTGAGTAGCTTAGCTGAAACAAATGGGTACATACTCTGTAGACACATTTATGAGGCATTATTTTATTTCAGATTAAAATAGAGTGACACAACATTTATTTCAAGAACACTGATTTCAAAACAAGCAAAATTAAACATTCAGTTTACCTTGATATCTGTTTCTGTCATTTCTGGAATTTAAGCACACTGGATTAAAACCTACCTTGCAAGGTAGAAAGACGTGAAAAAAGGCAGTTGATGTCTCTATGAAAATATTTTACCACTAGTATTTTACAACGTGCTCAATATTCTTACACAATCACATCAAATGATAGCACCTGATATTTAATAGTGACATTACAAGCTTTAAACCAGTCCCTCAGCAAATCTCCCCCGCTGCACGTCCACGTTTTGAAGTCTATGGGAGCTGCACCACATAAATGAGAGCAGACTTGGGCTGCCAGACCTAGACTGTCATCTTCCGCAAGTGAAAGAGACTGAAATCCTGTGAGTCTCTCAGAGGGAGTACAAACCTCAAGGTCCTTCCCAGGAAACTAGCTGTGTAGTTTTTTGGGGGGAGTGAAGCTCAGGGGACCAGCCACTAGAAACATTTTGGACACCGAGCCCTCTAACACTTTGCAGCACACATTTCAGCATTTGCACTGTTAACTGTTTTGTTATTAGACAGAGGTCTGGCTACTAGTCTTGGCCATTAGTAGTATCCTTTTCAGCTCATTTCTGCCCCCTTCCCAAAGGACACACTCTACCTCCTTGTCATGTCCAGGTAACGTGACCAGAAACAGTACATAGACTCAGCTCCCATATAAGCCAATGGGCCGGGAAGGTACTCAGCACATGGCAAAGGGTCTTCCACAGCATCTCACAGGGTGATCTATCTTGAATATAAACCACATTGTGTGACTTGTCCAAATCGCTCACCAAAAATATAATATGAAATCAAACCCAACTTAAGCACCATTAATACGACAGCAGAACACAACCCTTAATCTAGAGTAATGCTATAGTGCCACATAAAAGCAGGAGAGCTCACACAGCATTTTAAAGGGCATATTGTATTATACTGGAACAAGACAGGCTGCATTCACGTGATTGAAGGCTCCGTCTTGCAAGCTCCTGTGAGGTGCTATGGGGCGGAACACACACACACAGGATGAGGTAGGAAATCTCTGCAAGCTTTATTCTCTTTGCAGACTCTCCTCTTGAATCATTCTCTCAAGAACCAGCTGTCAAACACACAAATCCTTGGGGATCTGCAGCTTGCTTGGGTTATCTGAATGCACTGGCTTTGCCCCCCATTGCAGCCTCTAACAGACTGACTCCTATGCCCCATGACCCGCTCTGAAAAATGGGCTCCACACCACAGAGAGAGAGTGAGTTATGGGAATATAAAATAGAGGATGTAATCCATTTTTGCCTTGAGTTTCATGGGACCAGCTGGGAGGGACATGCATCCATTCCTTCCTGACCTGCCTACTTATCCTCACAGACTCAGAAAAAGAGCTGTGCAAATAAATGATTTTTCAGATCACTGGCAATTCTGAAAAATTGGAAAACCAATTAATTTCAGGTTGACCCAAAACCAGAGGGTTTTTTTAATTCAAACACATTTCATTTCAGGATGACCACAGTTTGTTTAGATTGAGTGTTCCCCGTCCCATAAAACCAAAGGAAATCTCTTTTTAAAAAGTCAAACGTCTAATTTTTTTTTAAAATTACAATATTTTGTTTGCTTGTTGACAAGAGCAGTTTGGCAGAAGCAACAAAAATTTGCAAAATGTTTCAGGGTCACTGAATCTGCATTCTCCCCCCTAAAAAATGTTTAGGCCCAAAACATTCACCCAGTTTTACTTCTAGCTCCCTGGAGAGCTCACCATACAGTCCATGGAGTGAAAGCAGGGTTGTGGAAATGGGGTAAGATCTGCATACAGTGTGTTTCCTTGATGTGCAGATCTCCCTTGCTACTGCCAGCATCTCAGCTCAGCAGGAGGCACCCTGCAAGGTGGAGCCCTCCTGAGTCTGCAAAGCAAATCATACAGCTGATCCTGCACTGTGACAGCATGAACATCTCCATACCTTTGGTAGAAGCACTGAACAGTACACACATAGAAACACTACTTAGAGCGAAAAGCAACAAAAGCAAGAATACATTTTAAAACAGCCCTAGCAAAAGCATGAATATGAATAACACAGGAGAAGCAGGAGAAATACCAGAACAACATTTTTGTTCAATTATTTTGCACCACAGGTTGCATCTGAGAAAATATAAGCCAATCAATTTTCCAATACTGCAGGATCAAGGCCTAAGGTCATGACTTGCTGAACATTAATACTCGTTTGGGTCTTTTTAGCAAGTTTGTGCAATGTTCTTCAATAAAGTAATATTCACCACCAGCTGGGGCGTTGGTGCTAATTACTGGAGTTTGAATTCACAGTGTAATGAGTTACAGTGATACCATTCTTTATTTAGACTGTATAACCCTGAACATTTAACATTATTTGGTTTATTTAAAAAAATCACTTTAGCAGAGTCATCTTATGGGACTTGTATGTTTTAATCATCAGTTTTAATTAGACTAAAAAGTAGATTATAAATCAAGGCGCTTTTTTGAGGCACTCTCAAAAGACACAAATAAAGGTTGCATTTTTTATTTGACTACAGTGTGCATTATGCTAAAGTGTTAATGAGAGCAAATGAGAGTAACTGAAATCAGTCTCCTGCTAATTTTCATAATTTGTAGTGGAATATTTCTCTAATTAATGATAGAGTTCTGGAGACAGCTATGTCGACAAATACAAATTCATAACCTTTACTTTACATTTCTGGTACCGCCATTCATTACTGATGCACCACAAAGGTATAATATATGACCTTTCCTTCCCAAGTGACATGGCGCCAGGAGTGTGTTAAAACTTCTCATTGAACTACATGTTCTTGTGTGTCGGGTAGAATGGTATAATTTTGCATTCCTAGCCAGCCATACATTTAAAATGCATCACAACAGGCAGTCTAATGTAATATGTATTGAACAGACAAAGTAAAAAATAAGAATTCAAAGAAATGAATCTTTAGAGATCCATACCTCTCCATTCTCACAGACTTTCCACTAACTTTTTACTTACAAATCAGTGGCTGCTAAAAAATACATGTGTCAAGGTTCCTTCCCCACTCTGAGCTCTAGAGTACAGATGTGGGGACCTGCATGAAAGACCCCTTAAGCTTATTCTTACCAGCTTAGGTTAAAAACTTCCCCAAGGTACAAATTTTGCCTTGTCCTTGAATCGTATGCTGTCACCACCAAGCGTTTTAAACAAAGAACAGGGAAAGAGACCACTTGGAAACGTCTTCCCCCAAAATATCCCCCCAAGCTCTACACCTCCTTTCCTGGGGAAGGCTTGACAATAATCCTCACCAATTGGTACAGGTGAACACAGACCCAAACCCCTGGATCTTAAGAACAATGAAAAATCAATCAGGTTCTTAAAAGAAGAATTTTAATTAAAGAAAAGGTAAAAGAATCACCTCTATAAAATCAGGATGGTAAATACCTTACAGGGTAATCAGATTCAAAACATACAGAATCCCTCTAGGCAAAACCATAAGTTACAAAAAGACACAAACAGGAGTACACATTCCCTCCAGCACAGCTTATTTTACCAGCCATTAAACAAAACAAAATCTAATGCATTTTCTAGCTAGATTACTTACTAACTTAACAGGAGTTGGAAGGCTTGCATTTCTGATCTGTTCCCAGCAAAAGCATCACACAGACAGACAGAACCCTTTGCCCTCCCCCCGCCCCCCTCCAGATTTGAAAGTATCTTGTCCCCTCATTGGTCATTTTGGGTCAAATGCCAGAGAGGTTATCTTAGCTTTTTAACCCTTTACAGGTGAATGGGTTTTGTCCCTGGCCAGGAGGGATTTTATAGTATACAGAAAGGTGATTACCCTTCCCTTTATATGCTTGACCCAACTAAAGTAAAGTAATAATGAAGGGAGCAATGTGGTATAACCAAAGAATGTACACACCCAAGGTCTTGCACACTGCAGATCAGAAAATCAATTTGAGGACTCACTCTATTCCCTATTAGTTCATACCACAAAGCCACTGTTAGCAAGGCTGGCTTACAAAAGACACAAGATAGGGATAACATGAGCACTGCAAGTGAACAAAATATGTTAAATCTCCTAAAATGCGAAGCACTACACATTTAGGTTGACTTTATGTAAGTCGACACTGAGCCTCTGATTCAAGCAAGTCGATCTGGCGTGTCCACACTATGCTCATTGTGTCGGCAGAGCACATCCTCACTAGCAGGGTTTGCATCAAGGCATGCAGCGCTGCACTGTGGGTAGCTATCCCACAGTGAACGCAGACGAGTGGAATTTTGGGTGGGGCTTGCAATGCCTTATGGGACCAAAACATTGGAGTGGGTGCTTATAGGAACATGGCATTAGTCTCCCATGATGCACTTACCTCCCTCGCTCCCTCCCTGAAATCAACAGCAAACAAACCAAGCCTTTTTTCGTAAGCCTGGGTTACCCACGCAGACGCCATACCATGGTAAGCATGGATCCCGCTCAGCTGTACACTGTTGTTGTGAGCATTACAAACACCTCACCCCTTAGTATTTAGATAGCCAATATGGGAGCTGCCTCGCGGAACAACGTGATGCCACGCAAGCAGCCCTGCTGGAAGACATAGAGCGGAGCTGTTGCTGGCGAGAGTCACGCATCACCTTGACACGGCTGAGTGCTGCTTCTGGTCCCAGGAAACAAGCACTGGCTGGTGGGACCGCATCATTACGCAGCTATGGGATGATAAGCAATGGATGCAGAACTTTTGAATGCATAAGGCCACTATAGGATTCATATTGCTGTGGGGCCTGCCTTTTCTTTGGCTCCCAGAGAATTGCCACACACTACTAACAGGAACAAATTGCATCAAAATGACAGTGTCACCTAACACAACTACCTCACAATGTCAAACCAACCACACTTATTCTTCAGAGTCATCACCTGTGTCAGTGGGACTTGAATTTTTCAAGAGTTAGAAGATATATGCAAAATTAGGTAGCCGCATTTCAGTTTGGTGTGTTTTAATTCCTGGTCATCTCTCTCCCAGGACTGTTTTTTATTGTTTTTTACTTTTATTTGTGATTTGCTGATGGGCTTCAGCTCAGCTTCTTCTCTTTCCCTTAACTGCTCAGACTCCCCCCAGCCCCGCAAATAGCGCTCTCTATCATTACTGATCTTACATATACATTTAGTCAATGTCGCTACTCTTTCTTTTATGCTTAAGTCTTAAGCCCTGGTGCTACAAAGACATATGGATGTGCTTACTTGTACATACCATGAGCAGTCCCCACTGAAGTCAGTGTGTGTGAAGTTAAGCACAGAAGTAAATCTTCACAGAATGAAGGCCATATTTACAGCCCTCTCCCCTTCCCTTACAATTGTCTCTTTTTTCACTCTGTATGTTATTTAGACTCTCTACTTAGACTGCAAGAGAATGGCACCTACCCTTTGTGCCTTTGAAAATCTCCCCATATAAACTCTTCAAGGCAAAAATAGTCATTTTCTTATATGCGGCTACAGTGTCCAGCATGGGGGGGGGGGGGAAGCTTATACATGCTTAAGGCCTCCAGGCATTATTGCAATACAAATACATAATATATATTTTTAAGAAACCACAATGAAATCCTGGCCTTACTGAAGTCAATGGCAAAATTCCCATTGACTTCAATAGTATCATATCACCTTAAGTTTTGGGTTTTTTGTTGTTGTTTCCACAACCAAATGAAGAAAAAGATATTTAACTGCAAAGGCCCCGAATGTACTATTACAAACAACATCCATAGATGCAGGTACCCTGCAGCCAGAGGTCTACAGAAGGAAGTGACTGAACAAGCTCATTTCTATAACTACACTACCCGTGCATGACACATGGCACAAAATCTCTGTGTATTGTTCTGGGGCCTGCCCTACATCAGCTGCTCTGCTACTGGACCTTTCTTCATGCTCCTGTGTTGTCTGATTTCCTTCACTGATATTCCCCTTGCATAACCTCCCCACAGCGTATGTCTGTGTGCCAGCGCCTATGCCAGGTAATGGGGAGCTGTGACTGGGTTACGGGTCTTATTGGAATCCACATGGCTTCTTGGCTGGGGCTGAAGGAATGGGTATGTACTTCTTCTCCATCACTGATGAGGTTGTGTGTTTCCAGGGCTGGTTACTATCCTAGGCCAATTTAGGTTTGCTTTTGCAGAATATAAACCAAACAAGCCACATGGCACTCAAGGATAGTGGGAGAACTGGGCGGCCCCATGATTTCTCTGCTTATTTTCCATGCTGTGTACAGGACGTTCTGCCCTCTCTTTTGAGTCTACAGTTTGACTCTTTTCCCTTGCTTGAAACTTTTCTTGCACTCAGTTAAGAGCATAAGCACCGGGTAATGAATTCAGAAGACCTCTTCAAATGGTAACAATATCACTTACCCAAAGCATGTGAAAATCATGAGCCCCCCAAAATCAAAAGACTGGCTTAAAAATCATGAGACTTTTAAAAATAATATAGGTCGGGTTCTTTGTTATTTGCCTGTTGGTGTTTGAGGGTATGTCTACACTATAGCTGCAGGTGTAATTTCCAGCTCAGACATACCCATGCTAGCTCTGACTGAGCTAATGTGCTATAAATAGGAGCGTGGCCACAACAGCACCAGCAGCAGGAAGGACTAGCTGACCTGAATATGTACCTAAGATCTCAGATAGGATCATACTCGGAATGGCTATCCCCTCCTGCCGCTCACACCCTCCATGGCTACAGTCCTATTTTTGGCACCCTACCTCTGATCGAGCTATCACTGGTATATTTTCTCAAGCTGAGGTGCAAGTTACACCTCCAACTACTGTGTAGACATATCCTGAGCTTTTAGGGGTCGTGCTTCCAAGCTTTTCTTCACAGACCTAGGGACCAGAAGCTAATATTATTTTTAAATGAAAGTGAGATTCTCATTTAGTCCCCTGTCTCCAGGAGCTGGGGCTTTAACCAAATATTCTCAGATTTGTGATAAAAATCACAAGAGTTGTCTAAGCCCCTCCTTCCAACAGGCCAACAAGAGGTAATGACGCTTAATTGGTCTTCAGGAGTTGTAAGCAAGATAAAGATTTGACCCCACCAGCACATACTGTATGGTTCCAGCCAGACTCATCTGACATCTGGCTCTGATGCTGCAGAAGGAAAATATCAACACTTAAAATAGGAAAACTTTTTTTTCTAAACCTCATGAATCCAATTAACTGTTCCCTCTGTGTATGTTCCCAGCATTTCCATGGGACATAGCTATTGATATTAAAGGCACAAGCTATTTGCATCACAATAAGGTTAGACGTTGCATAGAAATCATCAGTGCAGGCACTGTATCTAATGCAATGATGCTGCCCCAGATTGCTATCAATATAGGCAGTCCAGAAAAGATATATTGTTAAACTCCCGGTCATCAGTTACCAAAAAGAACGCTTCTCTATAATCATATTTTGTTGGGCTTTGTAAATCATGGGAGTAGGGGGAGTGAGCAATAACAGCAAGGAGAGGTCAAGAGGAGTGGGGAGTGACTGAAAGGCCGTGGCAGAAAGAAGGGAGAAAATGCAATGAAGGAGAAGGAGAAGGAAGGAAACAAAAATGGACAAAGGGAGATACTAGACATGCAACAGAAAGGATGGAAAGATGGGGTGAAAGAACAGGAAAGGAAGAGAAGGGAAAACAAAAGCAGCAAGTAGAGGAAGTGAAATATTTATAGCTATTCAAGAGAAAGTCAAACACTGAAGGAGCCAGAAGGATGAAGGTAAAGATGGTCATGCACATGGGTGCGCAGTGGGTTCACGGAGGACATTTCTCTGCCTTTGGTGGAAGTCACCCTCCGTCCAGTCCCTGCCTCCACTGACGCTTATCCCTAGAGCTTTAGTACTCTTGGAAAGTGACTTAGAACCAGATTTTCAAAAAGCAACAGCTCCCAACAGCTCCCATTGCTATCAGTGGGGCAGAAGTAGTGGGGAATTCGCCATTGTTCTCAACAGGAGCTGCTGGGTGCTGAGCACTTCTAAAATCTGGCCTTAAAAATATAAAGCTTTAGAATACAAAACCAGGGTACAGCAAATAATAGGGTGGGTAGCATTTCTGGTTCTTTTGGTTTTTCTTTTCCCCCTAAACACAGTTGCTGGGGGAGAATATCCCAGCTACCCCCATTTCCCTGCTCCCACCCCCCACCACACACGCAAAGGGCAGTTGTTATTTCCCTTACAATAACTGCTCTACTTTTGGAGTTTGGCCAAAAGGGATCCCCTGGGGCACCTCAGAACTCACCAAAGTCTAAAAACAAGCTCTGGCAGAACCCCGTCCTCAATTCAGCACCAGACAATGACTGATGGGGAGATAGGGCAGGGAACCCATTTTGATTAAAAAATCATTAAAATTAGGGCTGTCAAGTGATTAAAAAAATGAATCACGATTTGTAAGTTACACTTGCACGATAAAAAGATTGCACTACAGTACTTGTATGTGGTGAACTGAAAAATACTATTTATTTTGTTTATCATTTTTACAATGCATATATCTGTAATCAAAACTAATAATATAAACTGAGCACTGTGCACTTTGTATTCTGTTTTGTAATCAAAATCAATGTTGAAAATGTAGAAAAACATCCAAAAACATTTAATAAATTTCAATTGGTATTCTACTGTTATAAGTGCGATTAATCACGATTAATTTTTGTAATCACGATTACTTTTTTGAGTTAATCGCGTGAGTTAACTGCGATTAATTGACAGCCCTAATTAAAATGTATGACTTGTGGGGGAGTAGGGAATGGTAAGAGCTCACCATGACTGTTACGGTGGCACCTAGAGTTCAGGGCTGCATTGTCCTAGGTGCTGTTCAAACATAAAAAGAGAGAGAGAGAGAGCCCCTGCCCCAAAGAGTTTACAATGGAAGTGTGAGGACGACAGATTTCCATTCATTAACAGGTGCAATATGGCCCACTTAGCCTTCATGTTGGAAACTGGATTTTTACATTTCTTGATCTCTGATTACTTACTCCGCAGACTCAATGCTGCGTTAACAATGGGATTTTAAATTTCATATATAATTTAAATACATATAATATTTAGCATAGCCATTCTGTACTAGGCACATCCAGACAATATATACTATAGATCAACATAGATCTGTTCTACTTATATGGAATCTAAGGGCACTCAAGATGATCTGTTTGGTGCACAAAAGTAGTCTCATTCAATATTACTGTATTTTTATTTAATACATGGTTTTGTTCAGTTGTGCCAGTTACTCAATGCAAAGTCTTATTCAAACTCCTGAACAGGAAAATGGATTCCCTGCTCTGAAAAAATACTTTTTGTGTAAACACACAACGGCATAGAGAAAAGCAGACAATCAAAACCCATGAAGAATTAATTTCTATATACAGCAGAACTTAAGTATTAGTTTACTGCTAATTCACTGTCCTACAAACTCCTGCCAAATCAAAATAAACACTGTTTGGTTTAGGAAGTTAAAATAGTCTTTTCAGGCTAAAACCAATAAAAATTATCTGTCAAATTTGCAATGTGCAGATGAAAAGCATTTGAAAGTTAAATCTGAAACCTTGACTGAAGTAACACTGTACTTTAAACACCTTATAATGCATGGTTATTATTACCTTCTCTACTCAAAGGGTAATTTAAGTGCCATTTTAATATTCTGTATGAACAAAGAGGTGTCACATTAAGGAGACTGGTGCGAAGTCCAGAAAATTTGTGAAAAATCAAGCCCCGTCTCTAATTGTGCCCTATAGCATTTCATTTCAATGGCAGTATCACATATCCTCACTGGCATCATAACATTTGCATTACACCCACCACTGCCTCTATGTAAATACTGTATCACACCTTTACGTTGGTTACCTGTGAGAATACAGGGGTTGTTCTCTTCATAGAATTGCTCTGCAGGCCAACAAGCAGTTGAGTCAGCACCAGCATGTGAGAATGCTGGTGTTCAACTACAGCAGGGACCCGCGTTCTTCCAGGACATTGTGAGGATTGACACTAAAGACTTAGCAGCTTCCTTAACTGTCTTTGCCTTTACACATCAACGGTTATATCTGCTAATAAAACTTATTGTTGCCATGTATCCAGTTCTGCCTGGGAGAGTTCCAGCTTTAATGGGGCATTATGAAGGGTCCAGCCAGTATGGAAATACCTTCAAGGCATATGCCACACAGGGTCCTGACTTGATAAGGCAGTGGCATTTGTCACACAAGCCAAACTTTAAAGGGTTAATACCCCTGACGAGATCTCAAACATGAAGCGACACTGGATACATAGTAGTATCTAATTACATAGACTGCTAGAATATTAGAACTGTCATCAGTCAATAAGAGCTATGGTTGGGGTTTTTTGTTTGTTTTTTAACTGTCCTTTTTATAGGCTATTGCATGGTACACCCCTTCCCCACAGTATATGAGACAATTAAGTTGTATTAGCATTAAAGGTGTATAGTTCTCAGGTATATGTGTGAGCTTGTTTATTTTTATTCTTTTTTGGGGGGCCTCCAAATTTAGCGTTGAATTTTAGATTTGGATAAAGTCAAACACTAGAGGAAAGCCACCCCTGATGGCAGAATATATAAGAAACCACCAAGATTTGTCCAGTTCAGGGATGAAACCATGCAAAAAACAACAAATTAATGAGTTGAAAATAGTTTACAACTACAATTGCACACAGATGCTTACTAGCAAACTTCAATCAAGCTTTTAGTGAAGTTCAGGGTTAGTAGGACTGGTCAAAACGTGGCAGTATCCATGCCATGCTGGCTCAGCGTGCTCTCTTCGCTGTGCACAGAAACAAGCAACTAGAGCTTATTTATTTTTATGGCTGTCTGATATTATAATATATGACTTCCAAGCACTTCTGTCAGTGGTGCTTGCAGGCTGCCGGGTGTCTACTGATTTTTTAAATTTATTATGTATTTGGCTTCTGAGCAACAGGCCAATTTCTTTTTTCAATCAAATGAAGTAAAACAACCAAACATTATTAATTTTGAGTGCCCGGAATTCCTCACAATGATTACTAATAGTAAAAATTTTAATTAAACATGCCTGTAAGATCACAGACGGCAATGACAGGACAGGTTTCAATTCATGTCAGTGAAATGGAAGTGTTAAAAATAGAACCCTTCCATTATTCACATTTTAGGTGACTCATCTGTGTAAAAGTCTAGATTTTTGCTTGGTTTTTAATATTCAGTGACCTGGATTTGGATAGAAGATGGGATTCAGCTATTAAAAAAAGAGCTTTCTCACATGAAACATGCTGCCAATTACACACTGCTATGTGGGCAAATAAGTTGGCAAAACATTATTTCAGTGATAAACAGGTTTGGCAATAAATCCATCTTGTTATTTTAATGGCCGACTTCTGTCTTGCAAAGCAAAACTGTGTCTCAGCCTGTGGAATAACAGGACTTCTTCCCACATGAGATTTTGTCAGCCTTAATGCCGGAATCCTCCTTCCTAACAGAGGGGGCCACACATTGAAAGGAACAGAGACGATATGTTGAGTGATATACACCCTGTGTGATTATTATCAGGCTTCTATTTTTTATAACGACACACTCGTTTTATCTGCCTGTAGAGATTCTGCCATACAGCAAGGTTCACAGCAGCCTGTAATTTACAAAGCTGCTGAGCCACCAGGGCCATTCCGACTGTTCCGCACTATTGTGGCCAATCTAAAGGCCCTGCTTCTAAACCACTTCATAGCACTCTCCTGAGAGAGTGTACCACGCAAGACAGGCTGCACTGAGGTGTATTTGTGAGCCACCCTCATTACTAAATCATGCCCTTTGCAACCTCCAGTGTTCAGAATAATAAAATTAAACATTAATAAAAGACCATCACCAATTTTTATGCTGTAGTAAGAGAAGAACAATCCCGACCTAATTGGAGCAGTATCTATGGTTGCTACTTACTGCTAGGACACTTTGAAGGTGAGCAGCAATGCACAATAGAGCAGCAAATACATTATCCTCACCAATCGTGGGCTGCATTTCTTCTTCTCACCCCCATGAGATGTGTTGGGCTCCAAAAAAGCAAATGATTGAAGGCAAGATGTGCTCGTTTCTGAGAAGGGGCAAGGCAAGTACCCCACACGAGCCAGGGCTGGGCACACAGGGCTTCGTTTGCTCCCTGAGCAATGAGTGCCACCGCAAGCACTGGACTCTCCACATGAGCAGGGGGGAGGACGACGACAGAGCTCTCCAGGCTCAGAGGGGAGCGAGTACTGCACCCTTTCAGAAACACCACCCTAGCAGAGACGGAGGGTAGGAGCCAAGGCTGCTAAAAGTTAGACAGGCCATTGGGACAATCTAAATGATGCCAGGGAGCGTCCCTCCAGCCTCCAGATCAGGAGGGCACACAGGTGGCTCAGAGCCACCAGCCATCCCCATCCAATGCGGTGCCACACAGAATCTCATTGCTCAGCGTGTTCCCAGAAGTCATTGCACTTTCAAATGTCATTTCTTTTATGGATGCTACCGCCACCTTTTGAAGAGCAGCTTTAGAATATGCAGTAATAATAACAGTGATATGACAAACTATTAGACAAGGCCACTGCTCAGACAGTTATGGCTCAATTCTGCTATATAGGCAAAGCACAACAGTAAGGCCAGTGTGGAGCGCAGCATCCCAGGTGGACCTGATGGGATTCAGAGAGGAATTGGAAGACAAATGTCCTCTTAGTTCACAAGCATGCAGATGGGGATGCAGCCTACTCCTCCCTCCCCTTGCTGTACCAATCTCCCTCAGCATGGCTCCAACCCCTTCGGAACGCCATGCATGCCCAGAGAGTCAGGTAACACACAGTGCCTGTATTTCCCATGTGCACTGACTGCAATTAAGCCAGACCTTATGCAGGCTGCACTTGTTGGGACGAAGCTCCTCATGTCATACTACGCAGCTGGGCAAGGGCCAGGCTAGCCACTAATGGGTCACCTTCCTTCAGCTACACATTTCAGTATTAAGAGCATTTTAAGAAAGAAAAGACAGTATAAATACTTTAACAAATCCAGAAAGGAATACCTTAGAAGGGAGGGAAAGAAGAGGAATTAACAGGGATACCTCTTTCATAAAGGTAAACATCTACAGTTATTATGAGTTATGAGGAGAGGCTGAGGGAACTGGGATTGTTTAGTCTGCGGAAGAGAAGAAGGAGGGGGGATTTGATCGCTGCTTTCAACTACCTGAAAGGAGGTTCCAAAGAGGATGGATCTAGACTGTTCTCAGTGGGAGATGACGACAGAACAAGTAGTAATGGTCTGAAGTTGCAATGGGGGAGGTTTAGGTTGGATATTAGAAAAAACTTTTTCACTGGGAGAGTGGTGAAGCACTGGAATGCGTTACGTAGGGAGGTGGTGGAATCTCCTTCCTTTGAGGTTTTTGAGGTCAGGCTTGACAAAGCCCTGGCTGGGATGATTTAGTTGGGGATTGGTCCTGCTTTGAGCAGGGGGTTGGACTAGATGACCTCCTGAGATCCCTTCCAACCCTGATATTCTATGATTCTATGATTATCCATTATTTGTATTATTGTAGTATCTAGGAACCTAATTGAGGATCAAGGCATCAGTGTGCCAGATGCCATACAAACAAGAAGCAAAGAAAACAGTTCTGCGCTCCGGGAGCTCACAATCTGTAGTCATAGTGAATAAAATATCAAACATGCAATGGCTTCTTGTTAATTTTATTTAAAAAGACACTGAGAAAAGAGGGTTATAACGGGAAGATTTAGGCAACCTTAGCTACAGGTGCTCCAACCATAACTGACAAAAATGTTGATGTTGTTTGAAGGGCAGATGAATTACTCTACAATAAAATGGTGTTCTGTAATTTCATGGCATTTCAGGCCAGGTGGGACCCTTAGATCACAGACTCTGATACCCTGTGTATCACAGGTTTGTTTGATTTTAAAAAAAACTTATCTACATGGCTATGAGCATGTGACGCAGTGATGTTAGCAACCCATACTACCTGTCCCAGAAAGGATTTATTGACCTACAGAATGAATTCCAATGAACACTGTATTCTTATCATTAAGACAACCCTTTCCTGCAGAACAGAACACATTTTAGACATAAGGTTTTAAGGCATTTTCCCATCATTTTCTCCCAGTGTTTTTGTGCCAATTTTTAGAGTCTGTTTTTATGACATGTGACGTGAGCTGCAGCAGATCAAACTTACCAGCAGCAGCATCACCCGAGTGCCAATTTGCTCCAGACAGTGCAGTCTCTATGATTATTCAACCTTCACTGAGACTGGTAACAAGGGTGCCATCTGTGATGATGATTTTTGTTGTGGGGGTGTCTGTCTACTTGATGAATTAGGCAGAGATTGAATGGCTCAGAAGACTGGCCCTGGGCTAAGGTCTCCAGATCACATCAAGATCAGGTAATACGTAACTAAAAATAAATTACCCTACAGAATGACTGTTTGATAGCCTATGTGAAATGAGTTGCTGATCCCAGTGCAGTTTTTGGCAGACAGGTGTCCACATCACAAAACTCATTTAGTGGCTAGGGTGAATAAATGCATTCTAAAACAGCTACTGAGACCTTAGGACCCAGCAAAATTCCTATCTTTCTCTCCTGCTGTCCTCTTCGCGAAAGTGTGTTACACTTCTCAATACTATATTTTGGGGCATTTTATAACTTATTAAAGAAAAAATTAAAACCAAAACATTTTAAGTCAAATGTGATGGGGAGTAAATTATGGTATAATAATTCACACTTAGATGCACAAAGGCCATTTGGCCTTCATCCTTTGTGCCTAAATGCTTTGGGGGTGAATTACCACACTGTAATTCACATGCTGTCATATTGTATGGCTTAATTAACACTATGAACTCAGAGCACACACACTTAGTTGACTGCCAGGGCTCAGACACCAGGCTTCCCATGAAACAGCTACAAATTGGTCACATATCATGGGTAGTAGCATACGGATTATTCACTAAGAATCCCACTTTCCTTCTATAATAGTGAGAGCAAGTCGATTAATCTAAATCAGTGTTGTACAATGGTTTGGTCCAGAACAAAAAATCCCATGTGTTCTGGATCTATGTAACATACATATTTGAAAAGCAAAGGGAGGTGGCAATCCCTTGGTATGTTTATTTGCATGCTCACACCCAGAATGGTTTGCCAACTCATAGCTACTATCTAGTTTTCCAGGTGAGAGAGATCTGGGAAATTCATGAAAAATTTGCATGTGCCTAGCAAACACTGTGGATTACAAGTAAAAGAAGATTTTGCTTGCTTTTAGCCTCCATAATGCATTGGTGTGTATGAACTCTTTGAGCAGGCACGTTTGCAGAATACTGAAGAAGTATAAAAAAATCCAGAAATCCCCCTTTTTACTCTGTGTGAAATTCACCCCTGTGTAGAGAGGGCCCTGCACACTGCCCTTTGCACCACTTAATGGCTTAAGTGAGAATTAAGTGGTGCATAGGACCTTTGCGGGGTTGAATTTCACCCTCTACCAGCTTATAGATCAGACCGCCATCAGCTGGAGAATTTAATACTCCTGAATTTAGTACTGTGCTGCTAATAAAAACACTGTGGTATACATCTGTGGTCAGCCCTTTTACCAGGAAAAGCTTTTCTTTCATCACCTCCTCTCCTATAAAAATGGTGGCTCTGTGGCAGTAATACCAACTGCCTAGCCGAGCAAATATTATAAATATTTCAAGGATGATTAATCTTTTAAAACAATGAAGTTAGGCAGAAGCCTGGATGTCAACTTGGCTATTTCACAACTAATAAAACATGTCTCTTGTATTTCATTGTGACTATATAAAGAGTAGCATACAAAAAGGCAATTACCCACCGTTCACAAGCTAACATAACACTTGTACAAGTATAAAAGAAACATGAGTATGTATTTTAAAAGGTGACAGTGCTTCCACTGTTTTCCAAAAGTAAGAAGGCAAACGTTCAGCTCACATTAAGCAGCTCTCTATCACCAAGGACCGGCCTGCTAGCATCATATACTTCCCCAAGAAAGATAATGCTGATTGCTTTAACAGAATCGTTGTCACCAGACAACTTCCAGTGCTGATGGGCAATAAATATTTCCAAGGCTCCCACCAAAAACAACACAGAACCTGGCCCTGTACCCTGACCTGTTAATGGAGTGAGAAATCAGCTTGTCCTGTGAATGCCATCTCCTTACAAAGAAGAGACCACCTCCCCCCCGCACCATCACAGCTGCCCACCAAAAATGTCAGTAAAATGGTACAAAGGCCTTAGGAAGGCTGGGAACAGAATAGCAGGTGGGACTCTCTCCCCCCAGCTGCTGCAATGCATGACTGGACAGGATTGCAAATTGCTTTTCCGCTTGGCAAACAACAGTTACAGTACTTCAGCTCCAGCTTAGATTAGTTCTCTGAAACAGAAAGCCAAGATAGCCCATGTCCTAAATATACAGAGGTCACTTGAAAATGATTTTGCTAGATCTGCCTGGAGTACAAATCCTCTTGGGCATCCTGGTTTCTGGAAATCCAAAATAGGACCAAAAATAATCATGTGACAAGACATTATATAGATCTCTCGGGGCTGCAGAGGTTTGCATCACTGTTTCAAAATTATTAAGATGTTCAAAGTAAGAGATCATTATTTGGTTAGAGATCAGTGTAATTTCAGACCACACACACCTGTGTTGCACCTCTGTGTTGCTGGTTAGTGATATAGAAGACTGAATTTTGTTTTGATACAATGCACTGAGAAGCTTTACATCTAAACACACCTTTAACAATACTTTGTGTTTAAATAAGATGCCAGGTCAGCCTAGGGTTTTGCTGCCCATCATCAGTGTCTGAGTGTTTTCCACACTAGATTTGCATTAGAGCAAATGGAGTTCATGGAATCTCTGTCTGATCACCCATTTTAAGACAGAAAGAAATCCACCTGGTTGGGGGGGGAGGGCAGGTTACTTGGTGGGCTTGGGAGAGGAGGGGCCGTCACATCTGAGAAGGTCATTCTCCATCTATGATAAACATGCTTGTTCCAGAACAGGCTAAGGGACTTCTCGCAAGTGGCTTGCTCAGGTGCACATTGGGGCAAGTGAGCAAAGACAATGCTTCCTGGAAGTCCTGTTCAAAGGCCAGACACAAGTCTGGACCTTGTGCTCCCTGGATAATGAATGGATTTTCTTCAAAGGGGACCAGCAATGGTGGGACCAGGGCCATGGCCTTACACTCCCTTCTCCACTCGCCATCTTTCAAAGAGTGGCAGATCCAGCTGTGTGCCGCAGAGCCCCCAAGACGAATTGCAGCAGACCCCTTGTCATCCGCTCCCCAAATGCAGTGTGGAGCCAATGGCTCTGGGCTGCGGTCTGTCCTGAAATGAGCATCTACCACAGATACTGCCTGGCTCCTGTGAACCCTAGCGAGCTCAGCGGCAAATTCCCATCATTCAAGAGCCCTCCAAAGTTAGTTTTTTCTTTTAATGTTGTTGTTTTCCACTTCAACTAACTCTAGACCTTTGTGTACCAGGTGCAGCTAACACAGCAACGGGTCAACTCCTGGGTTGACAGGCTTCATTTGGGTGGCAGCAGCACCTTTCATACGGGTCTGCAGTGGGGGGAGTTTCCTACAAAGTAAAATAGCAGGTTATGGTCTTGCCTAGAGGTACAGAGGGCCAGCACAAGTCATGTGCATCACTACAGCCCAAAGGGGGACACAAACCTACGGACAGGGAGAATTTCACTGGTCTGCGAGGCATGAAGCAGCACTGGACAAAACTGGAGGTCTGTCTCTCGCTGTTTATGGTGCAACAACCATGACAATATCACCAAGGAAATGCAACGATTGAGGCTTTTCCCCTGCATCATTTCTGCTGAACAGCAACATAGAATCCTAGAATACCAGGGTTGGAAGGGACCTCAGGAGATCAAATAGTCCAACCCCCTGCTCAAAGCAGGACCAAGCCCCAATTTTTTTGCCCCAGATCCCTAAATGGCCCCCTCAAGGATTGAGCTCACAACCCTCGGTTTAGCAGGCCAATGAAAGCATCCCACTCAGGCAGCATCTCCAGGGGCTTGTTTTGTTGTACCAATAAATTAAAAACCAGCAGGATCTTATTAAAGGGAAAAAGGCAAAATACCACATTTATTGTGAATACAGAAAGAATCATAGTAAGCAGTTAGTTACAGCTGTAACATTCCATTCAATCTCATCTTTATTCACTCATTCATTCATACAAACACACACACACACACACACAGGTTCTGCAAGGTTGTTATCATAGTAAGCAGTTAGTTATAGCTGTAACATTCCATTCAATCTCATCTTTATTCACTCATTCATTCATACAAACACACACACACACACACACAGGTTCTGCAAGGTTGTTATTATAGTAAGCAGTTAGTTATAGCTGTAACATTCCATTCAATCTCATCTTTATTCACTCATTCATTCATACAAACACACACACACACACACAGAGGTTCTGCAAGGTTGTCATCATAGTTACCAGCCTTAGAGTTGCTCATGCCAAGCCACTGGCCAGGTGGCCTGGACATGAGGAGGGAGCAGGGCCTTGTCAGATGCTCATCTGATGCTCCTGGAAGTTGGTTTGCAGAATCAGACCCCAAAGTTCTCACTTTTTAAGAGTCTATTTTTATAGGAATTTCTTCCTATGCCAGTCTATGGGAATTGCTTCATCATGCTGTTGCTGAATCAATCAGCAGATAGCACATTCCTGACGGATCCAAGAAGTTATCTTGTTCTTTGGTTCTCCCATTCTTGAGGCTGTTGGGTGGATTCCAGTCTGCCCTCCGGGGGTCCTCTGGTTATTTCCACTTGACGCCTTCTTCAGCCGATGGACACTGGATTCTTAGGCTGGCACCTCCCTGATCATTCAGTTATTATCCACACCAAGCATCCATCCACATACATCCTCTATCTCTATTTTAATCACAATTGTTAATACAACAAAAGGGCGGGGAGTCTCTGGGTGCTGTTTCTGTTGTTAGAGTATTGCTTTGAGTCTCTGTGAATTGCTTTGAGAACAGACTCTGTCTTAGAATGTACTAACGCAATTAGCAGCTTGCAAGTTTCACACATAGAGGGAGAGAAACAGTACCAAAACCCAAGAGACCTCTTAATTAGTAATACCCTGGAATTTAAACTATGGGGAATCAAACTCATTTGTGATTTTAATACAGAACTTCTTTAATATGATCCAACATAATCCCCCTTTTGACACTAAGATTTATAATCGTCAGTGTCACTTTCTAGGTAGCCTATTCAAGAGAAGGTACTGTGAGGCAATTTGAGTTTGTGATTCCAATTCATGCCACATACACGATCCTAGTGATGTATCTTTACTACAAGGTTCTGGGGCAACAGGCAAGGTGAGGCACACCCACTTTTGAGGAGTCCATTCGGTACAACCTCTAGTGTCCAATAGCTTCCCTCCCTCCCCAGCCCACTGGCTCAAGGTCCAGGGTAGCCAGAAGGATCCCATGTGTAATATGGGGAGTGGGTTAACCTTCAATACCTTTGCCTCCAGGGACTGTTGGTGTGCAATTTTGACAACAATTTCTCCCATTAACAAGTCTGGTTTCACAATACTGGAAACATATTGCATCCATTCATGTTGATAAGTGTCAAACAATGATCTCTTTCTTTGTTTTAACAAATGCATCAAACCCTTAATATTTCCCAATATGACCCAGGACATTTGTGTTCCAAAGTAGCTAGTGCAAGTATCTGCATTTCAGTGCATCCCATAGCTATGGCTGTGTAGTTTCCTATTTCTAATTTTTTTTTTTCTTATGCATAAGCCATGTGGTAGTATTAAGCCATTGCCAAAGATTCCATCGGGCTTTTAGGTTACCCAGACCAATTTGGACCAAGTCTACGTTGGCATGTACTTGTTTTTGTATCAGGCTGTCCTGTAGCTGGGACAGAGAGCTTAATTTATTTTTAAGTTCCTGCAGGTCTTCAGTATCTTTTTTTTTTTTTTTTTTTTTTTTAACACACAACAGTGCTAGCAACAAGACAAAACACAAGACAAAACATAGAACACAAAACACAATTTCTATTGTGACAGTAGATTCATGGTATTGGGTTACTTTTCAGCTGGCATCAGCTTTTCCTGATTTTTCTGAAAGACAAAAAGAACATGTTTCTACCCCTTTTGGGGTGGCAGATTATTGCTTAAAATATTTCTTTTACAAATACCCTTGCTGATTGCAGGCAAAACAGAGGAATTGCCCCCACATTTTCCTGTTTTTGTTCTATAGGTGGGCCAGGTTTCAATGGCTTTTATCTTTTAAGGGTTATGGGGAAATTATCCCACTGTTTAGTCATTAAATCCCTGAGTTTTCCTTCTTATACAGCAGACCAAGTTTATAATGTTTTTCCTGCTGTGTTAAGCTTTAAGTTTTATTTACAGGTAATAACTGAGAAGCATCATTACCATACGACCTTAAAGGGTTTTTCCAAAAATCATACACACTATACGTTGTTACAGGGATACTTATTATCATTAAATTTATTAAAATTATCTTGTTATCCCATGCCTTTTATTTAGACAATTTGTTTGCTGACCAGGTATGTCCTTTATCTGCAGCTCCTTTGTGCTGCTAGTTCTTTCCTTCCTTTATCATTTAGGTAATTTGCATTTTCACAGACACTTCCTGCTTTTGGATTTAAAGCCATCAGCAGCTCAGAGACTCTATCTTAAAAGGGACACAATCAACTTTCACCAGAGTTTTGATTACTTTTAACTTCTGCTTCCAAAACACACAGCAATCTGAAAAAGAAAACCCAACCTATTGTGGCTCCCTTTGGAGCCCTAATAGCATTTTAATTAAGTAGCATGGTACGTTTGCATTTCTTTTGCCCCTTCTACAATATACCCTGCGCATGTTCTGGGGCAAATGCACATTCCTTCCATAGTTTAACTTCTATAACATTATCCATATCAATTTTTACATAAGGTGTAACTATTTCTTTTTTTTTGCTTACAGAGTTTTCATGTACCTTTATCAAAGTGACAGTCTGATTACTCAGAGCCATTTTAAGACTCAGTGTTTCTAACATTGCTTCTTTTTGTTTTGTGCACCTCACCCCTGCTGTTGCTTCAGAGGGCCACTGTCTTTTTTAAATTTCGTATTTATTTATTTTTTTTTTTACTACAGCTCTCATCTGCTATTTTGTTACAAAATCAAACAAACAAACAAAAACCAACCAACCAAACAAAAATAATCCAATTTTTTTTCTATTCTCCAGATTTTGACTGCCCTGCTGCAGCCACAACTTAAAAACATTTTAAATTTTGTAAAGCATTGAGTTACCTTTTAAGGGTTAAATGCCAAATCCCAAAGCCAAACAGCACTAATTACCTGTGTCTAGCAAAAAGGTCTGTCAGTTTTGCAACTTTGAATTAAAGAGTCAAATGGATTTTTAGTGGCATTATTTAAAACAAAAACAAAACCAACTGGTCCTTAGAACTTTACATATTTACACACACACAGATAGATACATACACATTTTCTTTTCTTTAACATCCCTTCCACGTTGCTCTGTTTTTTTACATCTTACATTCCCTTTATACATTTGAGGCAGTTAAGTTCCAATAGAACCCCCTTATGTTCTTTTAGCAAATTTGACTAAATTGTCCAGTCAAATGATTTTAATCAGTTTCTTTTGCCTGGCTAATTTACAGACATTCCTTTGGAAAAGGGCCCATTTTTCCCTCAGAATGGCTGCAAAGAAACCAAGAATGCTCTTTCTCTAACACTTTTTTTTTCCTTTTTAACATTTTCACAAAGTTTAGCTGCTTAATTCCCTCCAGCCTCTGCAGAGTTAACTTTTTTTTTTTACTCTTTCTCTTTGTAATTATGCCTGGGGGTGCCATACATAGGACCTTCTCCCCCTTTACCTGCCTCCCTCCAGCCTCTGCAGAGTTAACTTTTTCACTCTTTTTGTATTCCTGGAGTGCCTCTTTCACTATTTTCAGCTGGCTTTGGGTATTTGTAGCCAGCACCTTCCAATTGTCTGCTCCCTTTTCCGTTTGTGCCTTTTCCTCTTTACATGAAGACAAGCGGAGGGAAGAATCCTTACATGCCTCCCACAACAACCAAATTGCTGCTGCATCTCTTTTGGCAGCACTAGAAGGTTTGTATATGAGGATATACTGAGCCAATCTATCCTCTAGGTCCGAAATAGTGCAGAGATCAGCTAGGGCTTGTTTAGTCCAAGGACTGTGCCCAAATTTTTGAAGGTTTTGTTTAAAAGGTGTAATTTCTTTAACAAAAGGTGAGGTTGGAGTTCCTTCTGACTCCATTCCTCCCTCTGGTACTGGCTTACCCTGTTTTCTTTTAAACATCTTAACATGGATATTTCAATCTCTTTGTCACTGCTGGTATTACTTAGCAAGTGACACAGCCTAGATTCTGAAATCATAGCTTAATCTATGCGTTTTTCCCCTGCTACCTTCCCGGAGGCCAGCAGGTCCCCTGCTACCTTCCCGGAGGCCAGCAGGTCTGGTTAACCTATTTCTCCCTGCTACCTTCTCGGAGGCCAGCCGGTCCGGTTAACCTGTTCTTCCCTGCTACCTTCTCGGAGGCCAGCAGGTCCCCTGCTACCTTCTCGGAGGCCAGCAGGTCTGGTTTAATCTGTTTTCCCTGCTACCTTCTCGGAGGCCAGCAGGTCTAGTTTAATCTGTTCTTCCCTGCTACCTTCTCGGAGGCCAGCAGGTCCCCTGCTACCTTCTCGGAGGCCAGCAGGTCTGGTTTAATCTGTTTTCCCTGCTACCTTCTCGGAGGCCAACAGGTCCCCTACTACCTTCTCGGAGGCCAGCAGGTCTGGTTAACCTAATAGAAATGCCTAGCTCACTAGAGCTGGCGGTGTGCACACCAATATTTACAATAACTGAGGTTTTTTACCAATATTCCCCCTTTCGCAATTCTCCACCAAAATGTTGTACCAATAAATTAAAAACCAGCAGGATCTTATTAAAGGGAAAAAGGCAAAATACCACATTTATTGTGAATACAGAAAGAATCATAGTAAGCAGTTAGTTACAGCTGTAACATTCCATTCAATCTCATCTTTATTCACTCATTCATTCATACAAACACACACACACACACACACAGGTTCTGCAAGGTTGTTATCATAGTAAGCAGTTAGTTATAGCTGTAACATTCCATTCAATCTCATCTTTATTCACTCATTCATTCATACAAACACACACACACACACACACAGGTTCTGCAAGGTTGTTATTATAGTAAGCAGTTAGTTATAGCTGTAACATTCCATTCAATCTCATCTTTATTCACTCATTCATTCATACAAACACACACACACACACACAGAGGTTCTGCAAGGTTGTCATCATAGTTACCAGCCTTAGAGTTGCTCATGCCAAGCCACTGGCCAGGTGGCCTGGACATGAGGAGGGAGCAGGGCCTTGTCAGATGCTCATCTGATGCTCCTGGAAGTTGGTTTGCAGAATCAGACCCCAAAGTTCTCACTTTTTAAGAGTCTATTTTTATAGGAATTTCTTCCTATGCCAGTCTATGGGAATTGCTTCATCATGCTGTTGCTGAATCAATCAGCAGATAGCACATTCCTGACGGATCCAAGAAGTTATCTTGTTCTTTGGTTCTCCCATTCTTGAGGCTGTTGGGTGGATTCCAGTCTGCCCTCCGGGGGTCCTCTGGTTATTTCCACTTGACGCCTTCTTCAGCCGATGGACACTGGATTCTTAGGCTGGCACCTCCCTGATCATTCAGTTATTATCCACACCAAGCATCCATCCACATACATCCTCTATCTCTATTTTAATCACAATTGTTAATACAACAAAAGGGCGGGGAGTCTCTGGGTGCTGTTTCTGTTGTTAGAGTATTGCTTTGAGTCTCTGTGAATTGCTTTGAGAACAGACTCTGTCTTAGAATGTACTAACGCAATTAGCAGCTTGCAAGTTTCACACATAGAGGGAGAGAAACAGTACCAAAACCCAAGAGACCTCTTAATTAGTAATACCCTGGAATTTAAACTATGGGGAATCAAACTCATTTGTGATTTTAATACAGAACTTCTTTAATATGATCCAACAGTTTTCATCTCACACAGCAGTGCAGTCATGCGTCCTCTGACCCCACACCTGACATCACAACCTGAGGCACACAACATGCACCCAGAAGTGGAATGCCTGGCCCATCTTCTTACACAACTCTGTCACTTTGAACTTTACACATTTATCGGAGGTGGGAAAACACAGCCACAAAAACAAATGTGTGGCAGCACTGGCCATGCCTAAATTAAAGACAAAAAAAAAAAAAAAAAAGCAGTGACCCTTCCATTGTCCCAACATACAAGAACAAATTGTAACTTACAAGCTGCAGATGGAAGAAGGGGCAATCACAGTACCCTAAAAACAATACTCAAAAACCCCCAATACAAATAAAACCCCACCAGTTAATACACATCCCTGCAATTATCCTGATCACCAGATACTTTCACAGTTTGTAACAACAGAATCCAAAACATTAAATCTTGGTACGGTCTTAGAAGACAACTTTCCAGGCAAACCTTCTGTATACATTACAGAGATCTCTTAGCAAACAAGAATGAGAAGGTCTTAGCCGGACTAATTTCATATTTAGCAAACGGCTGAATTCTGGCTGCTGTGTGCACTTACACAAACTCTCCAGAATTATCCTCAAGCTGGAGAGCAGAAAATTCCACACGGAATCTGCTTGCCCACACCACTCATGCAGACACTGTTGTGCAGGTGCAGGATAGGGCCAGAAAGGGCAGCAGGTATTGAGCTTTGTAGATTTTGAGACCCAAAGGAACCATTAGATCAACTACTCTGACCTTCTGTGTAACTCATACTTTAGTGGGTGCACCCCTTTCTCTACATGAGGCTAAATGCATGCTCACAAATTACTCCTATTACCCTCCTCCTCGCAGAAACACTACGAACTGCACTGAGGCCAGGCTCTGGTGGGATGGCTGCTGTCTTGGCCACCAGCAGGGGCTGAACCAGAGCTCCTATCGCTTGAGCCAAAAAGCCAGGTACTGTAGCTGTAACAGACTCTTCACCTCTGTGGATCAGCCACACAGGAGGACATGTAACACACACTGACTGGTGAGTTACAAAGGGTCATAGCTAACACTGAGGGGCCTGATTTCCCACTGTGGTGCCCCTTGTGGAGTCACAGACACCTGCCAGGCTTTCCACTCAGTTTGTGTGGGAGTCAATGACTCTCCAAGGAGCTTATCTGTGGGAAAAATCAGGCCCTCCATTTTTGCATCTTCAGTGTCTGCTCACTGGTGGGGCAACGTGGCTCCTAGTATTCTTCTGGCATTTTCATTCAGCAAAACTAGCAAGCGAGCTCTCAGACTACACTGGCATTCTGACTAAAACCAAAACTGCCTGAGGGGCATTTAAATTGTTAATTGCTTTAACTGTTAATATTGTTTAATTATAAAGATTTGCAAAACAACATTTACCATTTAACTTCCTCTGAGTAGAACCGACAGCTCCTTCCATAATAGCTTGGGTTTTTTTCCAACCACCATTTTTTGACACCATTTAATTATAAATTAAAATCTTGAAATCAGTGGGGAAGTTTGCTTCAACAGTTGAGAGAGAGAGAGCGCGCTATAGGGCATAAAGGTGGTAAAAGCGATGCCAGTAGACTTGATGCACTCTGTATTTTTGTTGCTGTTTTTCCTTCCCCACTAAAAGTTTAACCCTAAAGCCTTAGCTCTGGGAAATTACCCCATGCACAGAGTGGATGTGGAATTCTCGCCAAGATTTTCAAAAATAGGAGCCTAAAGCCTACACCTTAGTCAATGGCTTGGATTGTCTAGGGCAGCGGTTCCCAAACTTGTTCCTCCTCTTGTGCAGAGAAAGCCCCTGGCAGGTCGGGCCGGTTTGTTTACTTGCCGCGTCCGCAGGTTTGGCTGATCGCGGCTCCCAGTGGCCACGGTTTGCTGCTTCAGGCCAATGGGAGCTGCTGGAAGCGGCATGGGCCGAGGGACGTACTGGCCACCGATTCCAGCAGCTCCCATTGGCCTGGAGCAGCAAACCGCGGTCACTGGGAGCCGCGATCAACCAAACCTGCGGACGCAGCAGGTAAACAAGCCCCAGCCGGGCCCGCCAGGGGCTTTTCCTGCACAAGTGGCCGAACAAGTTTGGGAACCGCTGGTCTAGGGCCACTAAGGCCGGAATTTCAAAAGAGCTCAGTTCCCCTTAAGGCCCCCAAATGGAGCTGCCAGATTTTCAAAAATGCTGGCCCCGCCCCAGCACCAGGTTCTTCTAGGCATTCAGCAATTTAGAAATCAGGCCAATTATTTTAGGAGCTTAACTTTGGGTTCCTATTGTTAAAAACGTTGCCCTATAAGCCCTGTCAACATAGTGAGATGGATCCATTTTCACTTTTCCTTGATCTGTGATGAAGAATAGATTATAATTACTTGCTTAAGACAATACAAAATATGATGGCCACCGTGACACGTTAATATGTGTGCTAACAGCATCAGTGATGATAATTTAGTGAGATCCCATCCTCTCTGTAGCTGTGGTTAAAGTCGGTTACGCTGTACAATGCTTCTCAGAGATATCTATTCACACAGAGTGAAATTCAACCCCCACGCACAGGGCCAGTACAAGGTGTGACTTAAGCGGTGCCTACCCTGTGTACTGGCCCTGAACACGGGGCAGCAGCTCAGCTATAATGTACTGGACAGATTGTCTAATGTAAGTCTCTCAAGTGACCTCGCACACATCAAGCAGTTTAGTTCATAAACAGCTTTTTACTTAAGGCCAGATGATGGTTCTTTATTGCAGGCCTATTTTGTAATAATGGAGGCTGGGCTTTTCAAAGAGGTGTAAAGGAGTTTGGTGCCCAACTCGACTGAGCTTCAATGGGATTTGGCCTCCTCACTGCCATAAATCCCCTTGGCCCTAGAAAAACCAAACTCACACAGATTATATAGGCAAAAAACCAAAAGCACCCCACCATTTCCCTCCACATTTCTCTTACCATGCACTGCTGGTGCTAAGAGCATTGTGAAGAACAGCAGCTGTGATGACCACATGACTGTGGAATATGACTTGAAGGTACCGCGGCAATGAGTGTTTCCAAATAAAATGAAGTAAGTGTCCTCCTGTTCCCTCGTCCAGCACTCCTCCGTAGGTCTTCAGTTCACATCCACAAGGGAAGGGGAAAAAAGCCAACCAAAAATAATAATCATAAATTTTTTTAAAAAAAAACCACAACCAATATCCAGACTCGAGACCTGCAAACAAAAGAGAGACAGAGCGCGGTCAGTAACAAAACCAGGTGATTAATGCACGGCAATCAAGACAGCAGGTTTAAGTACAACCAGGGGCTCCCTTAATGCGGTGGCTCTCAATCTGTGATCCACGGACTATGTCTAAAGGGTCTGCGAAAGACAGACAGAAAACTGACTGAACAGAATTCAACTACATACACAGACAACAGACTTCCAAAGGTGTCCGCACCTCCATTCGAGATATTTTAGGGGTCCGCAAATGAAAAAGGTTGAGAACCACTCCCCTCACAGGCCTTTCTTAGCCGTTCGGAGGGAACACACAATGTACCCCTGTGCAGAGGGCCAGCACTCCATCCTGTGCATCACTTATGTCCCACTTACTCTTTCAAAGAAGGGCTTCACTGGCTGTAGGTGGTGGCCAGACCTCATGGGGGCCTTCCGCACAGTGGTGAATTTTAACCCCAATAACCCACTTTCCTGCTCCAATGCCTGACATACAGGAGAGCGTGCACTTGAGGTTGTAGGTGCACCTCAAGTGACTGCACATGCGAGACTCCAGACTCGACCGTGCCTTTAAACACAGCCTTGAGCAAGAGGCGGCGCGTAAACTGCCCTCTCCCAAGAGTAGCCCCAGAAGGCGCTGTGACTCAGACACTTCTCTGAGGCACCGTGCCCTCTCTGTTTCCCCCTTTGCTCCGAGTGGGGAGGAACTTCCTGCTGTCCCACAGCAGTGGCAAATCACCACACACCCAATGCCAGCTCAGCTTTGCAAGACAGGGAACGGGGCTATGGCGCCCTGGCTTAGGAGTAAGGGGAGTTCTTCCTTCCCCTTACTCTCCCATTCGGACACACAGTCCTAGCCACAGGCCAACGCTTAGCCATGTGAGAGTACATCAGCCGGAGCAGCTCCACGCAGGGTCCCAGGTGTGCCCTTGCACATGCACCATACGCCTCCTTTTTGACATATTTGGCTTGCAAAGGTTTTTTTTATGGGGGATGGGTGGGTTTGTCTATTTCTCCTTGTGACACAAGCCAATGGGACAGCCCTGGACACTGGCATTCTCCATACAGCCAAGCCCAGTACAGGGGGAAGCAGCACAAGGTTCTGCAGGCACCCCCACACAGAGCCACAATCATTACCTTCAGGAACCTTTTAATTTGTCCTGTGGCCTCTCTTTTGCAACTGCCTCCGAGGGTCGTCTACACTGCAATTAGAAATCTGCAACTGGCTTGGGCCTGGGCAAAGGGGCTGTTTTATTGTGGCGTAGACATACCCTGGGTGGCCAGTCAGTACCAATGGTGCTGGGGTTGTGTGATATGTGGGCTAGAAACTGGCTTGAGACCTTCTACTCAGGCCTTCAGAACAGACATCAGATGGAATAAGCGTTGGGTCCCTGACTTCAAACCAGGCCAGGTTTTGACCCAATAGCCATGGAATGAAAGGGTCCATATCTCCTTTCCAACCCCCTATCACAGTGCCCTCCAACACCTCATTCAACCAATTTTAGTTCAGCCCTGCAATTACTCATTTGGGGACCTAATGAAATGGTCTTATCCATCCTACACTCCTATATAGGGAAGTGTAGGGAAACTGGAAACTGTATGCTTGCATGGAAACAGTCCCCTGCTTAATTGCAAGAAAGATTCTGACTAGCCACCATTTTTTGTCCCCATAGAGGAGGATTGAAGGATATAGTGAACCAAACCTTGAAGAAAACAATAACTATTGAGTTAAATTATGCCATCAGTTTTAAGCTTAAATTCCCTGTTGACTGCAGTGGTGATTTCTGCTTAAAACCAATTTGTGATCAATTGTAAAATATTTTTCAGCTTTGTTTTGAAGTCCCAAGACTTAGTAGCCTTCACAGCACTGGCCTAATTAAAAATCTCTCCAAAATCTGTAATCAGGGTAGGCTATTCTTGTCTGAGCAATGCTTGCTGTTTTTGCCAACTTTGGTTCTTACACAAAATCCAGTGTGAGCCAAAAAACATATGAAAAAGCTTGTTGCATGCCACTGCTATCTGGGTATATTTCTGAAGCTTGGATATAACAATGTTTCCTTTGTTTTGCCCTTCAGTCCTTGCTAAATCAAACCCCGCATTGTTCTGATTTATACTCTGTATAACCAAGTATCATTGCTTCCAACAAAAAATATTTGCTTGGATCACAGTTTAGTCTGAGCTATTTTCCCCCCGCTTTCATTTGCTCACTCAGCTGAATGGTGGCCCTTGTTTTTCAAAGCTTTTACCCAGCTTTGCAGCTGGAATGACTGGAAGCCCAAGTTTAGTAAGTAGTCAAGTGACTTGTTTATGGTCACACTGCTAGAGATGATCTCTGTTCACATCAGATTTCAGCATCATGCAAGTTTTCAGGGCTTTGCTATTCTAACCATGAGTCATCACGTCCACTTACAACATTTTAAGCATAATTTCTAAAAATGCAACAAAATTATTGAATATTTTAAATTATAGCTCCTAAATACAGTGAACATCTGTAGGGTAAAAATGAAATTGTTATGGGTCAAGCCTTTTGATGATGGGGAGCAGGGTTTAGAGGAACACACACACAAAAAGAAGCAGAAAGAGGCTTGCAAAATAAACAAATTCCATCTCGTGGGTTCTCTGGAGGTAATATTTGGCCAAAGACAAAGAGAGAGCAGCTCTGAATTGTTCAGCATAGAACATTTCATTTATTGATGGCAAGCAAGGGACACACCTCCAATGCAAACAAATTAAAAGTTACATTTGACCTACATGGTATGCATCCGATGAAGTGAGCTGTAGCTCACGAAAGCTTATGCTCAAATAAATTGGTTAGTCTCTAAGGTGCCACAAGTACTCCTTTTCTTTTTGCGAATACAGACTAACATGGCTGTTACTCTGAAATTTGACCTACAGGGGACTGGATTTGAACCACCAAGCAAAGGCATGCGGCATTAAATTACAAGAAGGTTCTGCTGAACTCTGACCTTTCTTGCTGCAGTGATGCCATCATGAGCATCACATCTTGATCCGCTGTCAAGCATCCTGCTAAAGGGATTTACACACTAGCAGCTAAGCAAAACTCTTCAGAACAGAACTGACGGAAAAGCAGAGAGCCAAAGGAAACGAAGACATTAGGAACTAAAAATGTACTGTGTAATACTTGTTCAAGATGATCATTCTTTGAAAGGCATTATGGATATACTGATGGATACAACACCTAACAAGTCCATTCTTCAGTGCTTTATATCAACCAGCACACCAAGGAGTCCTTGTGTTAGTTTAATGACATTAGTCTAAGGGAGGGAAAAGAAATAAGGAATTTGACAAGATCTAGTCAATGGCTAGATGTGCGGACTTCAAAGCAGGACTACACCAGCACAAACAAAATGTGTTCAAACCGTATTGAGCCTCTGGATGTGCCAATGCCTTGAACCGTGTGTGATGATTTACAGTGGTGCAAAGAGGGTGTAAAATACGAGCACTCTGATTGGCATTGTTACATAACCAAGCAGGCATTCATAGTGCACATGGGTAAAAGACCACACGAAGTGCAAGAATCAGCCCCATTATTAATCACTATTTTTTTTTTAAAAAAAAGTAAATTTAATATCCAATTTAATATAGCTGTGATTTTTATTCCTGTTAAGTATGCATGGATATAATTTAATAGCTATGGAAGAAACATACTGAAATTAAGCACAAGAGAAAACAGCTTTGGAAGGACCCAATAATAACTTGATTTGTTAGTTTTTTCTTTAGATCTTCAGAAGCACTAAAGCTAGTCAGCCAGACAGCCAGCAAGACACTACTTGCCTAAAAGTTTTAAACAAACAAAGCATCACAGCTTTGTATTCTTTAATAGAAAAACAGCACTGCATTTCTTATCTCTGTCTTTTGTAGAAGTTGCTTAGTTAGTGGGAAATAAGCTGAATGCTTTACACAGATATTGATTAAATTCACTGTTTGCAAGAGAAAAATGCCTGCAAGTAATTAACCCTTTGATGCTAGTGATTATGGGAAAATCTAGCCCCATGATGAATGCAGGTCTCCATTCTCAACATCTGTCGTTTAACAAGAAGCTGCTTCAGGAAATGTTTTCATCATTTCACTCAGTGTGGGGGAGAGATAGGAGGGGTAATGCAGCAAAATGGAAAAAAATATACCTTCTGAAATAATGCCTAAATTACCAACAATATTAAAGTAAAAAGAACTGTTCAAGTTAAAAAAAATTACCTGTCTTACTAACACAACTTTAGATTGTTAAAAACAGAAAGAATTGTAAACTCTTGGTTTTTTTCTCTCTCTGCATGTTTTGTGCATTTCTTTCAGCTCCAACAACGAAAAGAAAGTCTCTCTCCGCTCTGCCCCCCACCCACCCGTTTCAAATCATTTTCACTTTCACGCTTCTGTACACTAACACCACACTGCAATGTGTGGATTGTAAAGACTGCAGGGACACAGTTATTTCTTCAAAACTCTTTCCACTGGAATATTTAAATAATCAGGCAAACATTTCTGAGGTATTGTAAAGGCAGATTTGTCTGAAAACTTAGATTTGGTGCTGAGGTTGACCTGACATTGTCCCTCTTGAAGTTTTACTCCAAACCACACAAGCAAGGAAATTCAGAGGTTTCACAAAAATTGTCTCCATTTTTCAAACAGAAAAATTTCAGAATTTGAAATGTTTCCACCTGCTCAACTAGACAGTTCCCCTTTTGTACTGTGGACCCCAATTCTGCTCCCTTGGGCCTGTAAGCACAACAGTTGCCAGCTTAACCCTTTCATTATTCATTCACTAACCCTCAAGAGAGTTTCGACTGCTCCAAACCCCAGCCTCTACGCTGCAAGAACAGGGTTTAAAACAGCTGTGGGCCTCCCTACACGGCACATTAGTGTAGGGAAGCGCACCACAAGCAGGGTGTGACTACAACGCACTCGCTTGCTGCACAGGAACGTCCCACATGAACACCCCTACAGCATACTAAAACTTCTGTAGCACCCTTCTGATGTCCTTTCATTTCAACAGCAGAACATCAAAGTGCACTACAATACTTTTACTGTCCTTGAGAAGTGTCCACATAGGACACTACTGCATGACAAGCTAGGGCGCTGTACATTCACACCCTGGCTTACGGTGCACTAATGCCCCATGTAGACATGCCCTAATTGTCCACTGCATGTTCACACCTACATCCCTAAATGGGAGGCAGCAAACATTGGCTGGCATAGCCCAGGTCTTCCTCAGTGAAGCAGCAGAGTTGCTCAGAAAGTTTGGGTATAGTACGTTATTTAAATGCACTAAATCCATTCCTTTATTCCTTCTCTACGTATTACGCAGCTTCTCTTGATAAATATTTTTAAAGGTGTACAGTAAGCAAAAATAGTGGCAACATCTCACAAATAGCAGTTTATCAGAGCTTCTCAAATATCACTACAATGCTATTTACATTCCCCTGAGATGAATAGCCCAAACAGCTTGGGACTGTCGATGAATCAAATACAGTCCCATGAACCACCTGTTTAACGTATAATTTAAAACAACAACAAATCCTTTGGATGTAGTAATAGCTTTATAGCAAAACAACTCACAAGGTCACTATCAAATGTTAGCAGAGTTAATTCATTTCAGATTTAGCAAGCCCTTGACAAGCAAACACAAATGCAGACCAGTCAAGTCTACTGGTTTTTCCCCTGTAGGCAACAGTTTTTTTGGCCCTTTCTTAAGGTCAAAGGGAAACTTAAGCAATCTACAGTTTATTTATTCCCTGAATCCAGGTTCACGACTCAGAGCAGGGTGGTTTCATATACAATTAGAGAGTGGGCCGTGTGCATTAGAAACTGTTTTGGCTCTAAGTGTACGTCTACACTGCTGAGCTGGGAAGTGTAGTTTCCAGCTCGGGTGGACACACACATACTAGCTCTGCTCAAGTCGTGCACTGGAAGTAGCAGTGTGGTTCAGCAGCTTGGGCCGGCTGCCCCAGTCTGTAACCAGAAGGTCGGGTGGGACTGTACTGGGGTGGCTGGCCTGAGCTGCCGCACTGCTATTGGTCAGTGCCAGGCTGAGCAGAGGTAACACTTATGTCTACCCGAGCCGGGAATCACACCTCGAGCTTCTGTGTAGACTTACCCAACATGATTCAGAGACATTTTCCATTTCCCTGAGTTCTCTCAGGTTAGGCTGGAGTCTGGATTTGGCCACAGACTTCACCATATAAGCAATCACCACAATATTTCTTTTTTCTTTTGTTTTTAAATCAAACATTTCTTATTCTCTCTCTCTCTCTTTTTTTTTTTTCTTTTTTTAGTTCACATTTCCCCTTTCATCAGTCTCAGGATGAAATATACCATGAGAACTTCCTAGAGTGGAATTTTTACAAATTGCTTTCTGATATCAGAAAGGAAACACTTGTAGATTTGTAGGAGGTGTTGCCAGGGGGCGGGGCACAAGATGAGAATGATTTTGACTTTCCCATGAATGATCTTAAGATATTGTACCCAGTATTTCTAGAAATACCAGTTTGAAATACATTATCAATGGCTGGACGGTCTCCATTTCCTTTTGATATTTTTGAGGTCCAATTGATAACTAAACTGGGTATGGTCCTATCAGCTACTTTTCCATCTACATCTTCTTGCAACTTTATTTCAATTTGCTGGAGGGGGTTAGTTAGAGGATGTTGTAAGGGATGAAAATATTTATATTACATTACTGCATTTGGATAAGCTGGAGTTGCAAAAATTGAGTAGAGGGTCTCCCAGTTGTTAGGAAATAAATTCAAAGTAATTAAGCAAATCGGACATGGTCAACCAATTAAAGTTCAGGGAAATAAACAACTGGGGAACAGGGTACAGTTCTGGATCAGAAGTTTCACAGCATCCCAGGCCTCAAGCTGTCTGGGACAATCCCATTTCAGCATAATATGGAACAGCTCGCACAGTCATGTTCTAAACTAGGTTATGTTTGGGTTTACAGATAGTATCTCTATCACTGATTCTAAAGTATTACAAAACTTCTAGGACCTATCCAGATGTAGTTTTTCTACTTTATAAAGAGGAAATATCACAGTTCTCTAGCACTACACTAGTGTTGCCAAATCTCATGACTGTATTGAAAGTTTCATGATATTGGCTATTTCCTGGAATCATGAGAATCTCAACTTTCATTTTTTTAAAAAGGAAGTTTCTAGCCTTCATGCTTACAGGGAAAAGCAGGAAAATGTGACCCAAATGTAACCTAGAGAGGCTCAAGAAACAGAAGGCAAACAATATACAACCCCAAATGTATGTTTGTTTATAAATCTTGTGACTTTTAGGGCTGTTGATTAATCACAGTTAACTCAAGCAATTAACTCATAACAATTAACTCGATTAAAAAAATTAATTGTGATTAATCACATTTTTAATCACACTGACATACAACAACAGAATACCAATTTTAATTTATTATAAATGTTTTGGATGTTTTTCTACATTTTCAAATATATTGATTTCAATTGCAACACAGAATACAGTGTACAGTGCTCACTTTATTTTTTTATTACAAATATTTGCACTGTAAAAAAGATAAACAAAAGAAACAGTATTTTATAAATTCATCTCATACAAGTACTGTAGTGCAGTCTCTTTATCATGTAAGTGCAACTTACAAATGTAGATTTTTTTTTTACCGAACTAAACTAAAAAACAAAACAATGTAAAACTTTAGCACCTACAAGTCCACCCAGTCCTACTTCTTGTTCAGCCAATTGCTAAGACAAAAAAGTTTGTTTACATTTATCGGCGAGAATGCTGCCTGCTACTTATTTACAATGTCACCTGAAAGTGAGAAGAGTTGTTTGCATGGCACTATTGTAGCCAGCGTTGCAAGGTATTTGTGTGTCAGATATGCTAATCATTCGTATGCCTCTTCATGCTTTGACCTGCAGATTGCACTTTTGTTTATCTTTTTTTTACAGTGCAAATATTTGTAATCAAAAGTAATAACATAAAGTGAGCACTGTACACTGTAGAGTAGAAAAACATCCACAAATAAATTTAAATTAGTATTCTGTTATTGTTTAATCATGATTAATTTTTTTTAATTGTTTGACAGCCCTACTTGTAAACCAATCTCATGATTCTTTGGGGCCCGGCTCATGATATTTAAACTCTTGGGGCTGGGCAATACTGCTTATTCGCACATACATGCAAAGCATCCCTTACAATTGTTTTGTGAAAAACTAAATGTACTTGTGTGGGTAGATGCACACATGCGCATGTCTACAAAGATATATGCTCCAAAAGTGCCATTCTAACTTCCTTAAGCTAGCATTGTCAATCTCTCTCACACAGGTCCACTTTGTTCTCCCTAAACTCAAGTGTTTTGTCAGAGGTATAACTGTGATATATCAGATTCTGCATTAGGTCTCACTTTCAATTCAGAAATAAAGAGAGAGACTCTGTTGGAGTAAGTATGCTAAGGAAAATTATGGGGAACAAATGAAAGATCAAGTGGCTGCCTCTAAGTTTGATAGTTAGGAAAATGTCTTCAACTAAGTGCCTCTAGGCTGACTGATTAAATGAAATGGTTTTAATTTGTTTAAATCATTCTGTAGCATCATTTCTTTCACCTTGATCTCCTTTTCCTTCTTGCCTGCCCTCTCGGCCCTGTCTCCCTCAACCTCTCCCTCATTATAACGGTGTACCTTAACCCATGCTGACCAAAGGCTGCCGATGTGAGAATGGAGAGCAGAGTTGAGCACCGTTGACTGTCCTCAGCTTCATTTCTGCAGCTAGCCCCAAGTTCCACACATACAGAATCACAGAAAGCTAGGGGCCTTGGAACAGACACAGGGATCAACTGAGCAATTTGCAGTTAACTTGTGTATGGGGTGGGGCAGAGCCACACTGCACCAAGAGGACTGTTTGTCTTGCACAGGTGCATGAGCGTACGCTGTGCCATTCATCAGGATGGTACAGATTGCTCCCCTCAGCCCATCTGCCCAGGTCTGGCAGCGAGATGGAGTGAGGGGGTCTATGGCACAGTCTCCTCCCTACCCCTTTCTGAGCTATTACTTCCCCAAAGGGAGGAAGCATCAAGGAGACTCTGCTCACAGGAAAATATTGTGATCAACCTTTCCGTGCATCATGCTGGATGGGGGGGTAAGGGTGCCCTTACTTACCCATCCCCATACCCAACACAACAGGCATGGGCCAGACACAGTGTGCTCTTAATATATTAATGATAGGCTACAAAAAATGAAATAAATTAATAGCTGAGGATGCCAGGCAATCTGGACCTCCCTCAGTGTGCACTTCAGACACTGCAGTCTATATGATCATTAGGTTCGGGGGCCCAATGGCTCTAGCCCTCTGACAGACAGTCACAGGTGAATTACAATACTTTGGATATAATGGCATTCGCCATGACTAGAAGGTTATCTTAATTCTGGATTTCCTTACCTGGCTGTGACCTCAGTTCAGACTTGCCTAATTATTTTGTATCTCCATTCATTCCCTTCATAAATACTTTTCTGTTTGTTTTACAGTAACAGAACCTGGCTGACCAGTTGCACTGACCTTTTGTGTACATGCAGGACACGAGTCACATCAGCGCAATTTTGCGCTGTGCTCATGGTCACTATCTCCTTCTCAAATGGACAACAAATAACTCAGATAATTGTTTCTTTGAACCAAGAGAATGTAAGTGTGCCCGCTCTTTATTTTTCTGCTTTATAATTAAATAGTTTACCCGAGATTAATTGGTTTTGATTTTAAAAAAATGCTGACAATCAGATCAATGATCAAACAATTTTAAACTACTGAAAATGTGTGTGGGTGTGTGAGCACGCGCGCACGATCATCGTATATAAACTTTACTGGCAAATGAGATAGCAACAAACTCCATATGGGTAACAATTTTTAAGGAGAAAGTTCTATATGAAAAAGGTAAGTTTAATTGCCTTTCCAATCTGTTGTGATATAACCAATGTCTATTAATGTTTAGTAGCAAATTGGGTTTTAATGATCATTGCTATTTTTGGCTGGAAGGTGACATGTAGTTTAAGTCTCAAACAGATTTATGTTTTACACTAGGATGATTTTCTTGCAAACTCTCCTTGAGTTAACTTCTTCACACCCCACAAGACATTTAATATAATTTTATTTCTAATAGACTGCAAGCCAATAGGACTATGTTTGCCATCATTGATGTTTTCAGTGAGAAATAATATCAATTAGGTCTATGCTGAAGATAGTATAAGTGATTACTTAAGTGTAACTGGCTTGGAAAACATTCGGAGGGTTATATTATTCAACCAAATGATACAAATTAAGAACAGTATTGATAGGAATCAAACTCACAACATTCCTGACCTTGCCTGGTTGAGGGTATCTTATCAGCTCTTTTGTGGATGTTCTCAAAAACCAGGGATTAATAAGTGAGAAATACCAAGTTTTAGAAATCTGAGTTCATTTCTTAACACAAGTGCTCAGGATGAATATTCTCCATATTAGAAGGATGACTCATCTCAGGTCCTTGACATGCAATCCCCAAACTCAGTGGACCAGCCCAAGAAGAGGGCATGTGTGGTAGGGAAGGGAACTAGTGAGAAAAATATAAAAAGCATTTTGATGCAGTCTGACTTGGAGGAGCAGCTGAGTAAAGCAAAGTAACTACAGAATTAAATAAAGAGATAAGGGCCATAATGCAAAAAGAAATTTCTGGGTCAGGGAAAAAATATAAATATGGAGACCAATAACTATTAAATCTAAATATCAGATGTGACAGGTCCATAAAATTAAATAAGCAGTAGAAATAAGAATACGAAATAGGGCAAAGGTGGCTTCCACTCATACACACACATAGCTCCCTAAAGCAAAAACAAGTGTGGTACTAAAAAAAATAAAAAAAAATAAAAGGTTATTTTCCACATTGAACACCCTATTTTCCTCATGTTATAATTTAAATGAAGTATGGTTCCTTTGATTTTGGAAACAACAAATATTTACCTATTGCATTTTTTTTCTGTGTAGGCACATTTATTATTTGCATCCCCGCAGTGTCTAGAGGCCACAGCCCAGCCCAAGGCCCCATGGAGCTAGGGTGCTGTGCGTATCCATAATAAGAAAAAGCTCCTGTCCCATAAAGCTTACAGTGCAAATGGACAAGATAGGCAAAGGGTGGGTGAAAGTTCATTTTACCCCTATTTTGCAGAACGGGAACAGTGGTTCAGCGAGATTAAGGCTATGATTTTCAAACTTGGGTGTTTAAAGTTAACCTCGAAATTTAGGCACTCAAGTGTGCTGCTTTTCAGTTGGCCTCAGTGAGAGTGGCTGGGTGGCTCAGCCCTATCGAAAATCAGCCCATTTATTTCAGTACCTAAATATGGGCTGAGAAGCCCAACTTTAGCCACTTTTGTTCTTCAGTGACTTCCTCAAAGCCACACAGGAACAGTTTGCACCAAGGATGAGAACTGAATCCCCACTTCATTCCCTTACACACAAGACCATCTTTCCTCTCCTAGGTACTGATCTGTTTTCTTTACAATTATTGTAAGAAACCGTGGTTATGTTTAAAGAGACTGTGACAGGGCAGGGTTCTCTGGATCCTCATTGCAAACAGTGCAGTCCTTAACGCACACCAATGGCAAGGTCAACACCCAGTGCTTTATTTACAATGTGCTTTACAAATGTTTCTTCCCCCCCCAGCATAAGGCTGTTCCACCAGGCTTCTCCTACTACCAAGGCACAGGACATAAGGGAGCTGAGATCTCACCTTTCTGAGCTGTTGGGCTCCTCCAGCCCTTCCTTCTGGGCTTCCCCCACCCACCTGTCTCTCTTTTAAGTGTTTCCATCTGAACTGGCCAGCCAATTAGTTAATCACTTCGTACTTAAACTATTACCTCATCAATCTACCCCACGTGGGGGCACTTCCAAGTACACACAGTGGTGTATCAGCCTTAGCTACTCACACTCTGTCACGGAGACCCAACAGCTGTCACTAGCAAGAGAGCTTCAAGTTATCACTCCCCTAAAACTCTTCCAAGATTACCACCACAGGGCTGAATTCCACAGGTCAATCCAGATGCCACTGAACCCATTGGCAATGCTCCTACCGAGTCCTTCAGATGCAAGACAGACTCTTCTGTCCTTACTCCGCCACCTTCCCATCGCCTTCAGTAGCTAGAAGGACACTAGAGAATGTGGCTAACACTGCACAACCAGCATTTGAGCAATATGCCCATATGACTACTTTGGTGCCAGTTTCTGAGCTGTTACACTGGTATAAATCCAGGATCAGTCCACAGGTCTCAAGATCAGAATGTAGCTCACCAACTACACCTTCTTTGCCATTAATAAAGAATACCTTATAATTCTATGGTACTTTCATTGGGAAGAATGCCAAGCACTTGACAGTCCTTGGAATCACTGCCCCACAATTAAATAGCTGCTCTTCTCTGGGTGTAACAAGGCAGACATTATGTACAAGAAATACTACTCTTAAAAAAAAGTAAGTAAAGTCCAGTATTTCCAACTGAAACTACAAGGGTGAATTTAGATACACAGAACTCATTAACCAACTGGAATTTCACCAGAAACTCTAGGTTAAAACCCCTATTCTTGCAAAACATGACATGGCATTTTTAACAAACATAAGCTGGGGCTTTAGGTGAATGATTAACCCTCCAAACTCTGATTTTTAAATAGAAAGCACCTTTTCTTTCAAATTAAAACAAACCATTTTAAGCAAGTGTCCATTTTAAAGGGTACTATAACATTTCTAAACAATAAAATGTTTGGGTGGGCGAAAGGCTAAAATATAATTAATTCCTTGAGTGCTTTCTTGCAGAAATTAATTACTAGGACAACCAGGACAAGTATGCTTTTAAAGAAGAGAACTGGTTTTGGTTGGCTGAATAAGGAATGTGATATACTTTCCCTATTTTTCATGCCTCGTAGACAGAGTACGGGCATTAAGCAGCCAAAAGAGAAAATACACCTATTTTGAAATTAGCCAATCTAAGATGTGCTTGCCTGGATAAGCCTCAAATTAAACACATTCCTTAATGGCCCATTATAGAGTATCAGTCACTGAAAGATCCAAGGGGAATTGAAGGCTGTCCCTACCAAGGGAGGTTATCTAAGGTTCCAAGCAGCTGATGCAACGTTTCTGCTCTAACATTTTAAAGAGAGACTTTACAGAAGACAAAACAAGTATATTTTTCTTCCACACTTTCTATTTATTTAGCTTCCATATGTATTCTGGATAGTTCTGCTGACTACATATATGAAGAGAGCCAGATTTCCTGGACACCATGAACCCCAAGATCATGTTTTCTTTTTATATTTTTCTTTGTTTTTTTAAAGCAAAGTTGGAATGTTTTCAGCATAAACTTTTCCAGTGCTGAGTTTTCAAAAATGTATATGTTTATAAAAATAATTATTTAATATGCTATTCTCACCATCCTTTATTGGTCTTCTGTACAGTGTGGGCCTGCAAAAAATAAGCGTGTGCTTACATTTGTGCACTGAGATTTGTCCCACTGAAGTCAATGGGATGAATCATAAACTTGGATTTTCAAAGGAGCCTATGGGAGTTAGCCATCCATCGCCCACTGAAATTCACAGTGCATGAAATGAAGCAAGTATGCAAGTCCTTGTCACATGGGGGCCATTGTGAGTGATTTCACTCACATTAGGAGTCTCAACTGCAGTTTACAAAATTGAAGGAATTTTACAAAAGTATGAAACTTTTCAGTGACATTTTGCAACTTTTTAAAAAAAATAACATGACAATATCTATGAAAATAAACACGTTATACACACACACACACACACACACACACACATATATATAAAGTCAAATTTCAAAATAGCAGATAGTCAGGCATCTAATGCAAAGATATCATTCAGTTAGACTCTGGTAATAACACAAAGTATGAAAATGAAATGAAGTGCATAGCTAGAATAGCTCTTTAGAAGGTTTTTTGGATATTTTGCCCTTCCACTAATAGGACTTTTTATCTTCTGCCTTAATACATTCACAGAATTACCAGATTATGTGGATTATTACAAGGAAAACCAAGCTTCTGATTTTATCCACAGTCCAGTGGCATAATCAAGCAGAGGTAAAGTATCACACTGGTCTGGAAAAAATGGTTACTTTTGGATACTATGTTTGATTCTAGGGAAGTAAATAAGCATCTGTGTCATCTGTACAGTAAGATAATTTGTCTGGTGCATGGAAGCGTCAGCTGCTGTGTTTTGCAAGACAGCTCTGTAGTGAGCCAAATTTTGTTCCACATATACGACTGTTGTGTGAGATCAATGGGTAGGAGGGGAAATCCCCTTTTATGGAGAACAACACAGTAAGTTCACGTTTCAGACACCCCACAAGTGGAAATTTCTGGCCTACATCTGCTCCCGTCAATTGTAAAACTCCCATTGATCAATGAGCAGAGTTAGGACAACACTCCGTTCTTTTCAAAAACTCACCCTAAATATAGTGGGCATGAAGCTAAATCTCTGTACTTTATGATCAGGGCTGCAAAAGGAACGATTATAAAAGTAATATTTCGCCCAATAATTTGAAAAGCCATTCAGGACAGACAATATATGATAACTGTTGTAACTACTATGAGTTTCTATTTAAAAAAAAAAACAAAGAAAAAAGGATTCTAATGTTTTGTTAAAGCCATCACTCCTTTGTCTGCATTCTTCCCTTTAGAAGGGAGATTCATGTAGAGCACCGGGCTTCAAAAGTAACCACAATTGGCAAATTGTGCAGAAAGATATATCATGTCATTGTTTAGCACTTGGCTCCAGCCAGGAATTGAGCAAGAGAGAACACAGATAGGCTGTGATGGGAAATCTATCAGATGTAACAGAGCCAACTGATGGCTAAAAATCTGACATCGCGGCCCTTTCCCCCAATGCTTACCTTACATTTATAGCAGTCTCTCTCTCTCTAGCATGACAATACATGAAGAGACCCCAAACAAGTGATAAATACACCGAGGAAGAGTCTATTTCAATTAAAGCAAGGTCGAGATCTCTAGCTGATTTACGTTTGCCAACAACCAAAGAAGATTCCTAACATTCATTTTCTATCAAGGAATATTCTCCGGTTCAGCTTGCCCACCCCTTCTTCCAGTTATAGTCACTCATTCGGAAGGGCTATTATTTTTTTGGTTCTATCTCTCTCCCAATATAGTTGTCCATTACTACCTTCCATACTCAGTGCTCCCTCTCTCTCAGCCTTTATTTCCACTGGGAAAACAGGATTCGGATGCATGATTATACCATGAATCAGGATGGCAAAAACCCAGCCAAAGACTGCCTTCTAATTGGACAAAAACAGCAGCAAGCCTTTATAAATTGGATTCAAGCGCCATGAGCAGCCTGTCAGTTTGGTGACAAATGCTTAGACAAATGCAGCAATGTAAAGTCAATGCACTAAATCTCAGCGGATCTCAGTTCTGGGGGGCTGAAGTCCCAAGGTGGATCTTGGGGGTGGGATGGGAGAAGGTGTGGAGGGTCAGCAACATGTTGCCCATATTGTAACAAGGAGTTTCCAGAGTCATTTGTCTTATGAGTCTGTGACAAAAAAAAAAATCTATGCTTTACTCAGGAGGGACCCAGCACCTTTAGTTTAAATCATAATATCAGCGTCCCACTTAGCAACATGACTTTATCCAATTTCAGATGGAATGTCACTTAGACTGGTTCACCCCATCTAATGAAGCCAGTGCCATATGTATAGTTTCACGGAACAAGCACAATACGCTACAATATTGTATTGGAATTGAGCTTTCCTTATCGCCACTTACATTTTCTGTATGTCTCCTGGGTGTGATTTAAATTGATGTAGTTTATATAAAATACAGTGGCCACCCTTAAAGAAATTCCACTGTCATTGTAACTAATGTTAACACAGTATAGGGACAAATAGGGAACATCATAAATAACCACGATCACGTTTTCTAGTTATCAAAGACAAAATTGAAAAGTCTTTAAGGATGACCAGTGTAGCAAGAGCTCATCTGTACAAATCCAACAATTCTGTACACAGGTCTTTGCAATTCCAAGGGAAATCCATTTGAAAATCTCTGTGGATTGAAGACATATGAATTCTATCTCCTTGGTATAAAGCAGACCTATGTTATAGTGATAGACAAAAGCAAAATCAATATTGTTCAGCACCAATATTGATAAACCTCTAATCAAGGGAACTGTGATGTAAAAATCTACTCATTCTGTACCAGTTCTAACCCATTCTTACTTCTGTATTATATCTCCACCTTATTCTCTCCAGCTTCTGAAAGAGTTTTTTCCCCTTGTAAAAAAAATTGAAGTAGAGATGAACACTACTAATTTTAATAGTTTTAATAACACTGAAATCATGTATCACTTAGAAAACTGCACAGAAACCTCACCTGAACATTGCTGCTTGTCATGTCTGTCAAAATACTGTATTTTAAGAATAAAACAGGTTTTAATTGATTCTTCTACAGCATTATCAGGATGAAAACTTAATTATGACAATCTGAGATAACAGAACAAGGGGATGTTTATCAGTGTACTGGTATGCCCTGACTTTGATTGGCAGATAATTGTTCTTATTGACAACATGGTAGCGTATACAAAACAAAATATCAAAATATTTGTCTTAAACAACATTTAAATCAAGGCATCAATGCATTCATCAAACATCAGTAATTACGGTCTGATTTTCTGAACTCTGCTGGACTGTTCTCCTGTTTACTAATGTAGCTTTTGCTTATCCAGTCAACAGAAAAATACATCTCCAGCTTATTTCAGAACAGGTTTTTAACCCCAAAATATCAAAAAAATTTAGTCCCAAAAGCTACGGGCTGGTAACCTTAATCTGTAAATTACCATAGACACATTCAGGATATATTAGATAGCTAGAATTGTGCACATTGGATAAAGTACTACATGACACTGAGAGGTCAGATTATTACATACTTTAGGTCCACACAAGGAGATATAAACAAGCATTAGCTGACCACAGAAGACCCCGGTAAGGGGCTGTATACCTCTCAGCCATTTTGGTCTTCTCATCTCCAATGAGCTCAGCCATTTTTGAAGCTGTGAAGACCCGCCCCCCCCGCCCATCTTTGATGGTTGCATGCATTGAAACCAGGCTTGTGGTGAGAAAAGGGCTAGGCTATAAAGCACATTGCTAAAATAATAAATACCAGCTACATTACTACGAAGGTCAGAAAAGACTGAGCAAAAAAATCAGCACAGAACTGCAGAATTTGTTGGCTGGTGTAAGCAGATTCTGTTACTTCTGAACTATGAACATGAGTTCCAGGAGGCTAATAGAAAGGACTAGAATGTGAAGGATGATTGTAGAGAGTAATATACTGATTCTCCACCGGCTTGGGCTGAGACTCTGAGCAGTGCACAGCAGGTGTACAATGCCACCATTATGATCGGGCAGTGTTTCACACTGGGAATGGCAAAAAATTTTGTTTCTTTTTGACAAGAAATGCCTTTTTGTACTATTCAAACATTGTCACCATTTATTTTTCAGATCGCTCAAAATTTTCCATTTTTTTTAAATGAAAAATTTTCAGTTACCATCAAATAGAATCAGAACAAGATATTTATTTAGTTTCCCCTCCCCTGTCCAGGAGGGAAAAAAATAAAAGCATAGTGATGGCGGTGGGACCAACATTTTGTTTTGAGCCCATTGTGGCAGAGTGCTGGGCATTAGCAGCTGAGCCAGCACTCTGGTCACTGCAGCTCTCATTAATTGATCTAGAGAAGGCCTGACTCAGAGGAGCTGTCACTCGTTGATGGATTGGGATGGGCTGAGAATAACTAAGAGGCTAATTAGCCTATTAGTCAGAAGGTGGAAAAGACCCAGGAAGGAAGTGCAAAGACAAGACAGAGAAAGAGAGGGAGTATTTCAGAGCGAGAGCACAGAGGGATCTTCCCCCTCCTTGGCCAGAGGAGCTAAGGAGTATATGTTATTGTAAACACAGGGCTGGATGCCTCCCTAAAAGTGGTGGGGAGGACACTGAAATGAACCACACAAGGTGCTTACCAGAAGAACTCTGAGCTGTTTGTAACTTGACAAGAGACAAGAGCAGGACCCCAATCTGCAACATCCATTTTTGAAGAAAAGAAAGCCTTGTTGTTCATCCACTTTTCCCAAGTATATACAGCTACACAAGGTCCTAATCCTGTCGCTTCTCTCATCACACTGGCTTTACATTCGTGTAATTGCATTTAAATCAATGGAGATGCTCCTGTTTTACACTGGTATGAGTGAGAGGAGAATTAGGGCCTCTGTGTTCTTTTATATCTAGTTATATGAGGTATTAAATACACCTCAAAGATGACAACATCACACCTATGCCTTTTAGCACAGGAAGTCCTGTATGTGCAGGAAGGTTACAATAATGGTAGGCATAAGCCTCATTGCTCCAGATTTAATATCTTAGAGTTGTCTGAGACTTAAATCCCTGAACGGTCCAAAGACACCAGCATCATCAGAAGAGTTTGTAATTTGGCCGGCGTTTTTCACCAAATGAAGACGACCTAGCTTGTGGGTTTTATGCGTGTTAATGGACACCTCTGGCACACTATGCAGACATCATTCATCATTTAAAAAAGAAAGTGGTTTAGGACTTGCTAACTTTTTTTCCCAAAAAAATTCAAATGTTAAAGGTATCCTTTACAGAAACTGTCTTGCCATTAACACTAACTGTTTCTTATATGCATCAGGAAAGATGTAGTGCCACAAGGACTAAATGGGACTTACCGAAAAGAAGCCATAAATCTTTGTCAGCCTCTTCGAAATCAACATTTAATACAACTAGCTTGGAATACTTCACTTCTCTCTCAGTTGAGGTACCAATTATAGTATTTCTGCGATAAATTTTAATCATTGTTGTTAATGGCTCCCCCAATTTATTTTATCCCCTTTCTGCACAAATGATCTGTGCTTAAAATCCCATGATTCAAATAAATTTCTTCATGAGCAGAATACAGCAATCTTTTGGACCATGACCCATAATAAATGCTGCAGCCCTACTCAATGACATATGAAGGAACACCAGACATGCCTTGGTGTACGGCAAACTCGGTCAGAATTTGCAATTATAGCGCAGCCACAGGACGTTTACTTCATTGGGGGGGGGCGTTCTGTTTTCTAGAATCCTTTACCTTCTTTCTCAGGATATAAATATTTTCTTTTCTTACTGTAAGAATTGTAAAAAAAAAATACATGTTTAGAGTCACAAATGTTGCATTCCCTGATTGGTTAGTTAAGATTTAATGGGCATTTAGCCAGCAGTTTGTTAATTTAATAAGCAATTTTATATTCCTCAAGGGTGGGGGAGGGGATGATAGAAATGAAGAACATCACACTGCTTGTAGAAAACAGAAGTAAGAGTGAAATCTGTTTATCCCATAGCCCCAAAAGGGAGCCAATAATTAATAACTGTCAAAGCATGAGTAAGTTATAGGTGCCTTTTCTAATATGCAAAATGTACTACTGGAGCACATAGCTCATTGAAAACTCTTGGAACAAACAGTGCATTTAAAACAATGTTAAAAGGGGTGATAAAAGCATATGAAATAGTGAATGGTATAGAGAAGGTTGAAGTGGAACTGTTAGTCATACTGTCTTAAGAAAAGATCAAGGGGGCATACAATGAATTTTGAACAGAGTAAATTCAAAACTGCTAAAAGGAATTACTTTTCTCAGACAAATCACAATTAGACTGTGGAACTCATTGTCACAAGACTTCTACAAGGCCAAGAGCATTACAGTATTTTAAAATTTATAAATGTGTCTAAATAAATTAGACATTTATAGCAGAAGCTGAGACATGGAGAGGAAACATCCTCTGGGGGCAGGTAAACCCGTATCAGCCCAGTGCTGGGCTTCTTTCTCTGATGCTGGGGGTGCTGGTCACTATTTGAGGGAGGACTTTGGACAAAATGGACCAGTGGCATGACCCAGTCTGGCAATTGCTATATTTTTAAAGGTCTAACAGAACAGGATAAACTACAGTGCAAGACATAATCAGAAGGACTTGCATATTTGTGTCACTCTAGCACACTGATAAAACGTGAGCCATCTACACCCTTGGCACTTTTCTCTGTCTCACATAGGGTTTGTAGTAGAACTGGTCAAAAATGTTCAAAAAAAGTGACTTTTTATCAGAATAGCTAGAAATTTGGAGAAACGTTTTACTAAAAATCTGTTTCTTTCTAGCCAGCTGTAGTTTTTTATACTTCCTTCTTGTTGTTGTGGTTAGTTCTGTTCAATAGAACTTGGGAGTCTAAAAACAAAAACAGTATCTTACAGTGTCCTGCTTTTGTAGGTGGGGCAGGCTGGAGGAGTAGCAATCATGTCGGTCTTTGGACTCTCTGGCTGTCTAAACTCAGAAATACATGGAAAAGACATTGATGGATATCTGTAATACGAAGTCTACATTCTGGCTGTTACCTATATCCCCAATTGATTCCAACCATCTGGGTTTTTCTATGGGTGGTAAATTTCCCTACAAACAAAGCTGTGCTCACTGACTGCTCCATCCCCTGCACAGACTTGGACCTTGCTGTGATACCAGATACCTTCTGGGCTCTTAGCCTGTGACAGTTTTTGGTATGATGAAGTGTTCCATCACTCTAAGCACAAGGAGGCCAATTTCAGGGTTTTATCATGGCAATGATTAGGCAGAGCATGGACCCATCAAACAAAGCAATACATTTCATGGGGGATTTCCTCTTCGCTTTCAGCATACAAACGATAAGCCATATGGACAGTTGGCAGAGGAGAGAGGACAGATGTCTGGAGACATTATAGTTACTCTGCTAACTGCTTGTGAGTTTGTTCATCAAGATTTGATTATCTTTTGTTCCCTTCAGTGTTTATTTTTACTTTCTTTGCAGCTTTTAGAGTGGGAGGGACATGTCTAATAATTCTTTATTATACAGCTCTCAAAACGCACATGCTGCTTTGCTTGCAGAGAAAAGGTCCTTAGCCGGATATAGCTAAGATTAGACATGACACACAAGGAGGAAGAGAACAAGGAGAAGATGTGGGGATAACGGAAGAGAAGATGAAGTTTACGCACCAGGCACATGTGGTTGCTCTGTCTGGCTGGGAATCTAGCACAAGGGTATGGTTGGACAAAATGTAATGACAAGAGGATACAAGTGAAACTACCCCTCTGTTTTTCAGAGACTGAGGAATGGGATGTGTGAATTCTGGTGCAGCTGGCCAGCCCCTGGTTTATATACTCACCCTCAGATGTCAGGCTCTATACCATACAAAGAGGATGAACAGCTCATCACAAGGTATCATTTCTCCATGGTGTTTCAGACAGCTAGAGTTTCCTTTCGATTCCCCACCAATCAGTTTGGAACCCATTCCTGTTGGATTCGGGTGACAGTGTTAAGTGGCTAGGGGAGTTTGGGGGACACGAATTGTGTGTGGGGGGGTGGTTCTGTGCATCTTCTGAGGAGCTCCTTGTTCACTCTGTTTCGTGCCATGTATCTGGTTTTGCCCTGGCATCATTATCCCTTCCCAGGAGTCAGGTGGCCACCAGCAACGTGAAGCTGCAGCCTGAGAATTGTGCCTGCGGCCAGGAAGAGAGAGTCCAAGTGGGACTGCAGCTTTCAGCTGGGCGTGGAGCCCAAAAAGCCTGTCACTAGAAAGGCACTGGCCTCATCCAGCTCCATTTAGCTTACACTACAAAGGTGGCCGGCCAGATTCTACTGTATCGTAAGGGAGGTAAACGCTTCATGAATCGAACAGAGATAGAATTACTGAGGTCTGGGAGGAGCTATAAAGTATTTTTTCCATGGCCAGCAGCTATTCCTGGCTGGGTTTGAAGGGAAGCTCTCAATGCCTTTTGCAACAGTGAGATCTCAGAAACTGGGTCAGAGAGAGATGTGGCAGGTGGTGACACTGCTTGTGACATTTTTGGAAGAATGGGAGCATCACCTATCATTGCCCCACTGGGAATGCACCTATCCAACATCTTCCACGCACTCATGTTTTGATAGCAACAGATCTCTCTGCAGGCCAGGCAGGCTGGTAGGGAGAGGATGTGACCCTTTGAGTCCTCTTCATAGCAAATAATTTTTTTCTTAAGTGCCAATAGTGTGTTTGAAACTGAGCAAGTCATAGAAGAAAGCAGAGCCCTTTCTCTGCAGAGTTTAGCATCATTTCCTGATGTACTAGGGGTAGTGCCACCTGCAAACTGTGTATAATGTTAGGAGGATGAGAGGCTCTGTAGGTCTCAGAATATAACACGGATTACATGCCTATGCCATCTTATTGTTCTGGTGTCTGATAAAACTGCTGACCTGTGTTCCACCAAAACTCATATCTCCACCTCTCTTTCTTAATATCATGGCAGAACTGCAAACGCAGCATACCCCACATTGCAGGCTGTCAAACATGACTGCAATGCAGGCCAAGCACGCAAAACCTTATTTGGGCACAGAATCACTCTTTATTCCCACCACAATGCAAAACCCAGTAGTGCAGGTGGAAGGGAGGTATAAGTGAGCAAATACACCTCTCTCATTTCTCTGCAACTAACAGGATTCTCTAATGGGCAAAGAATTGCAAGGGTGACCTGTATTTGTACAGAGGGAGGTAATCTTCCTTTAACATGGAAATCCAACTCTATAAATAGTGAAATAAATATGTCCGCTGACATGTGGGCTAACTTTGTAAAATGCCTGCACCTTTCTATCATCCCCTGACTGCAAGCCTGCCAAGCCAGTAAACAAGCACAGGGATATAGTCCCAAGTTCTTGACACAAGAGTGTTTTAAAATAGTTGCTTTTCAGAGGCTAAGAGGATGTTAACAGCAAAACAGATGAGTTGATAATTAGCTGTTTGCAAGAGCTTTATCTCCACAAGGAATAGATCTGTTGGTTTTAAATTCTCTGCCAGCAGATAATGATGAAACTTATCACCCATGGGTGGACTGACCAACAATAAACAGTGTTGTTGGGTTGTTGCTGGGGGGTGGAGGGGTTAAGTTATATCGCTTCTAACGGAACCCTACTAAACCACCAACATAGTTCATGAATATCTGGTTTGAACCATACACCGCTCCTGTCTTAATTATGGTAACAACCTTAAAGCCATGGATAAAGGGGTGAGTTTAATAACTAACTTCCCTGATTATTTTGGAAAGGTGTTATATTTCACAATATATCTCAGTCAATCATTTATTTGGTTTTAATTTTTTAGAATAGAATAGAAGATGCACACAAAACAGAAACACACAAAATTTGGAATAATTATGGGTCCAGTTCTCAGGTCCAGCCTTTTGCACCTAATGCAGATGAGGAAGTAGTAGTGCAAAGGTGGCTTTATGCCAACTTCACTCTCCTCCAGTCCCTGGTCTCTGAGCCACACCCCACCGTATAATGTAGAGCAGCCTGAAAGCTGCTCTCAGTATTCTCAAACCCAAGTGTTCAAAAATTACTAGTCTGGCCTGAAAAATCATTAGATTTTAAAAATAATAATACATTCTGGGATGTTTGTCTTTAATGTGTGTGTGCATGTGTGTATTTTAAGTGGAGATTCTCATGTAATCACCTGATTCCAGAAGTTGGGGCTTTAAGGAAAACACCAAATATCACAAACTTGTGATACAACTGCAGGAGTAGGCAACACTTCAGTCCACTTTGCACCTGTTGCCCTGAGCCTCCAAGGGGTTGCTCCAGCATCTAGCCATGCAACTGTACCACCAGCCCTAGCCACAGCATCTGAAAAGAAGAGGGAAGTATCCTAGGAGATGCTACAGTGTTCCCTCAGCACCAGAGGAATCCCCCGCTCCAGGGAAGTCCTGCTATGAGTCTTGAAACTGGGTTGAGGGCTGATTTGCACTGCCAAAGCAACACATAGAGGGTATTGTCTACGCTGCAGCTGGGAGCAAGCCTCGCAGCTGCGTCAATAGACTTGTGCTACCTTCGCTTGAGCTGGCACATTGAAAATAGGAGTATGGCTGTTGTGGCTCCAGCAGAGATTCAGGGCAGCCCCCAGAGATCAATCCAAGGGGGCTGGCTGGGTTTGAGAGGGTCTGGATCTGAGCTGCTGCCCGAGCTGCACCCTCCACTCTGCTCCTTTGAGTGCACTCGCTCAAACTAGCACGAGTCTGTCTACCCATAATAATACTGACCCTGCCACCGACACAGCACTTTATCATTTCAAAGCATCCTAGGAGGGCCCGCTCCAGAGCCCACTGAAGTCAATGGTAAGTCCCAAGTCCTACTTCCATCCACATTAATGGCAGAACTCTCACCGATTTCAAGGCGAGCAGGCTTCAGCCCTAATTAATTAAAGCTTAAGTAATGGGATGAATTACCAAATGCTGTACAGGATAGCTAACTATTTAATTATGCCAAAGTAGTATAAAGAGGCAGAGATATTTTAATCACAGAATAAAAATATCAATATACAATCAATATATGTGGAAGCAATCCCTAGATGTGCAAATTAAAAACATTAATTTTGTATGGAATAAAGTAAAAGGCTTTTAATCATAAAGCTAAATTTTAACAAAAGACTGATTTTCAGAGCTGCTGAACTCCTCAATGCCTCTGGACCTATTGAGCACCTATAGTTGGTTCTAAATATCTGTCTCCCCCTTATCCTTTTCTTATTTTAAAAATCAGAACAGTTTCCATTAAAAAACATAGTTCCTAAGGCTAGACATATATTTAATTCTAACTGAGGAAGCATTTGCTTTCCTAGGTCTTACCCTCCTCCTTAACCTGCAGAGCACACAATTAAATGCGAACACCTTACAAACATAAATGAGAAGGCCTGGACAACAATAGGATTTTGGGTGATCGTCAACTCAGAACTAGACATATCTAGTGTCCAAAATACTTACCCTTTCTGTGCAGTAGCTCTCCCGATGTACTGTTGGGAGCAATGTTCCCTCTAATTTTTGACAGGCCGTGTGCGCAAAAAATTTGTTCTGTGCAAATTTTTGACAGGCCATGTGCGCAAAAAAATTCTTCGGTGCAAATTTTTGTGCATCTGTGCAAATTTTTATGCATGTGGTGTTTCACCATGTGCACAGGGCTTAGGATCTGTGTGCGCACGCGCACGCACGCACACAGCTTAGAGGGAACAGTGGTTGGGAGTGACTATGCTACCAAGGTGTGTCCTATCACCAGTTACTCTTTACTCTTCAAATAAAGGCACTACCATCCTGATAGCTTGAGTTGAGCCTCATGGCACATGTCTGCACTATACCAGTTTCACACACCACCACTCAGTATGTGGTCTGCACGCACTGAGCTCAAGGTAGACCCCGGGGTGGCTTTTGTGGCAGCAAACTCTTCTTTTGTTATCTTGAAGTCCTGATCTAGAATCCAGAGGGGCTGTCCCAAGACATTACACGAAGATCCTAGGTTTCAGTGTTGACTACATGGTTCTGCTACACACAATATCTCTTTGCCCCTCTGTGTTCACTTTGATTGAGAAGCAGAGCTTGTAAGGGCACAAGTGGAGAAGAGGCAAAGGCAGGAAACAATTACATTTAATATAGCCAGTGAAGAGTTCAAACTGTCTTGGTTTACAAGAAAGACTTGGGATGCAGGGTCAGGAGAGCCAAATATTTATGTCACAGCTCCAGGAAACTGCACCTGTATTTCCCATCCATGGTTCACCAACAGGACCCACTCTAGGCTTCTGGCTGCTCAGCCATCACCTCTCAATCCTGTATTTAGCTGTGACACTCTGAATACCTTTCCCAGACCTGAAGAAGAGCTCTGCGTAGCTCAAAAGTTCATCTCTTTCACCAACAGAAGTTGATCCAATAAACAATATTACCTCCCCCACCTTGTCTCTCTAATAACCTCTCCTGGGCAAAGACCCATGTCTCTCTCCACCCTGACCGGAGATTTTCCAGGCTGCACAGTTCCCTGCTTACACCGTGACACTCCCAGCAAGCCAGACTGACTTAACAGGCCAGCATCTGTGCTTTGCTTTCTCTTTCCTCAAACAGCTGTAATTGCCAGCAGCTGCAAGTTACCTCACAACTCATTATAAGCAAGAGCATGTATTGTTAAGGTGAAAGCCTCACAGAGAAAACACATTAAAACAATAAATAAACCTACTCACATGTTAATAAGTTTACCAGAGATCAACCCCAACCCCAACAAGAGTCAGTAGGCATCAGTCCTTCAAATCCCACCCAAGCTTTTTTCTGTGGTTACAAATTCATAACAGCCCCAGCTCAGAATAAGCACACCCATGCTAGTTAGTCTTTCCTTTACACAGTGTGGCCCTCTGAGCTTCAGATTCTGGAAAGGGGTAAACCACTGACAGTGGTTCCATCCTCAGGACATAGCTCCAAGATGCTGAGTTTTTGCATAACCCAAACTGGTGCATTCACCTCCCACTAGAGATTACCCAAGCAAACCACTTGTCCAAAAGTCCCTTCTTGTCAGCCATTTTTCAGTACAACCCTTTGAAGTTCATAACATCTCCCAGAGCCCACAATAACACATGAAAATTGTAACTTCTCTCTGAAGCACCTGGCATTAGCACCTGGCACTGTCAGAAGACAGGATACTGGACTAGATGAACCTTTGGTCTGACCCAGTATGGCTGTTTTTATTTAATGAAATGGACTCCAAAGATCCTTGAATCTAATTCAATGAGATTTTCCAAGATTATTAAAGGAAATTGCCCTGTCATCCCCCTCCCCAAAGCACCACTCTGCCAGGAATATTGGGTTCTGGGGTCCTCCCCATACACAAAGCTAACTGGGGAAGTAGATGACAGTGGTGAGGACCAGGCAGAGCATAAACACGGACACTAGCACTGAGAACTAGCATAACATTTCGTGTTGCGGTGACAAATGGAACCTTTTCAACTTACAGCAAACTTGGATGTTGTGCTAGGTGTACAAAAAAGTGATTTTTCAGGGGCAGGGACCATGTTAAAGACAGACATTGAGAAAGTAGATTTAGACTATTGGAGTGTTGTGACCACAACTAATTACACTACTTATTATAATCTCACTATTTGCTTGTATGCCCCTTGCCCATAAATTGTATCCACTTGCTGTCCCATGTCGTATACTTTGATTCTGACCTCTTCGGGGCAGGGACTATCATTCGCTATGTATGTGTACAGCACCTAGCACAATGGGGACCAAATCCCTGATTGGGGACCTCATGATGCTATCATGACACAAAGATTAAGATGATTTATGGATCCTAGGATTGGTTATAATATTGATAATAACCATAATAATTAATAATAAATATTTAGCATTTCTGTTGAACATATTTCAAACACACGTTACTGGGCTCAAAACAGAAGCAGCTGGATGAAATTCTCCAGTCTATGTCATCCAGGAGCACAGACTAGATAATCTAGTGGTCTTGTCTGGCCTTAGACTCTGAGTCTCTATAGTGCTGTACAAACATTTCTCAGCCAAGTCATTCTCCCAACTGCCCTATAACGTACGTAATTATACTTATTTTAAAGGTGGGGAAACGGAGACATAGAGAAGTTAAGAAATATACACAAGGCTGCCCAGGAAATCAGTGTCAGTGCTTGGATTTGAATTCAGGAGTTCCTGGCTCCCAGTTAATCCACTAACGTACAGCAGCTTTTTCCAGTGGTCACTTTCCTTTCAGCTTTGGTCCAATGAGACTCCACTTTCATTACGTCTACCGTGCACCTGTACTACCTCAGGGCTAAGCTCTACCACGCCCTAACTACCTTACAATGCAAGTAGTCCCTACTGATTATGATGGAACCCGTCATGGAACAAGGTACTACTCAACGAGAGCAATGTTGGCAGAATCCAGACCTAAACTCAGGGGAAGACCAGGACAGCAAAGGTGGCAGAAGTCTCCAAAAGAAAGGAGAAAAAAGCATTAACTCCCACTGATTTCTTTCTTCATCTTGTTATAAGTGCTGGCTATATCTGTGCAACATCATAAAGGTCCCTCTGGGAGAAAGACAGGTCAACAGGATCATTGAATTAGCACTGGCTAGTTATGAAAAAGAGTGACCCTGTTGAGTTTGGCTCATTTCTGGGGGTTGGGTTACTGTCACTATTTATTCCAGCCCTCAGGAGAGCTCTACAGTCCAAAGTGAAAATTAAAGGATTATAAATAATTGTGTGTGTTTTTGTTACAAACACTGAAATTGCACAAAACTGACCTGCTTTCAGGATTCACTAAAATCTAAAACTCAACCACTGCTTCTTGCTTCTAGGTGTTTCCCAGTGTCTCTTTTGGCGGGGAGGCAGAGGAGAACCTTGATGATGTCTCGCTCCTGCCTTATATAGCTTTTGTGTATGGTGGGAACCCTTTGTCTTCCAGTGGAAAAACCCAGGGGGTGGGGTCCAGTACCAGGTGACTCAGACCTATGTCTCTGCAGGGTCGTAGCACCCATTACTCGCAAGGTGTTTGGAGCATCCACTGGAAGACTAAGCTCTTTCACAGTCCATTGTCTTTGCTAATGGCCCATTTGCTCTGTCTCACCTTTCCATTGTTGTACCTGAAAGGCTAATTGTGGGTAACACCCAAAGTAGTACATTTGAAATACAGATACATGGTCAGTATGCCTGAACTTCAGATACCAAAATGATACAGGCATACAAATTGGATAATCACATTCAGAAAATCATAACCTTTCCAGTGATCTCTCACATGAGCCCTCTTGCGTAAAGCATATCTCAGTTATGCCATATCCACATCAAACTATATTTCCATAAAGAATATGGAGTGTAATGTCCAGAGGGTCCCTGACTGAAAGGTTCAGCAGTAAGACTGCTAAAACATGTGGTGAGGGAGATCTTTACTTTAAATTCACTCTGGCTTGGTAAATTAGGCCTTAGCTGCCATTTACTTTTACTTTCTTGTAACCAGTTCTGACTTTTATGCCTCATTACTTGTAATCGCTTAAAATCCATCTTTTTTAATTAGTAATCTTCTTTTATTGTTTCATCTAGACAACTGTGTTTGGATTGAATTGTTTGGAAAACTCCATTTGGGTGAACAGGATTTGTGCGTACCATTTTCTATTAATAAAATCAGCTTGTATTGTCCAGGAGAGTGCTGGGCACTACAGGATGCACATGGCTGGGGGAAAAGCCTGGGACTGGGCATTTTCTGGTGTTACTCTGCAGTGTAATTCGAGGATGGATGCTTGTAGCACTCTGGGTGTAAATTACATTCTGGAGGCTGTGTGTGAGCAGACAGGAGTAGTTGCTGTCACAGCAAAGCAGTGTAAAAGGCACCCCAGGTTGGAGAAGTGAGGGGACACAGCTGTTCATGGGTCCAGATTGTACCCTGGATAATGTCACACTGAGGTTCTCACATCTCTCAAGCGAGGGCCATAAACTCAGACTGCCCTTGCTTCCTCATCAGTGCCAAGGTGGGATCATAGAAAAGTAAGGATGGAAGGGACTTCAGCAAGTCATTCCCCCCACCATCCCCATGCTGAGACAGGATTAAGTATCCCTAGATCATCCCTGACAGCTGTTTGTCTAATCCATTCTTAAAAACCTCCCGTGACGGAAAATCCACAACCTCCCTAGTAACCAGTTCCATTACTGACCTATCCTAATAGGTAGAAAGTTTTTCCCGATCTCTAACCTAAATCACCCTTACTGCAAACCATGTGTCCTACTTCTATGATTCTATTATTTTTGTCCTACCCTTGGTGGACATGGAGAACAACTGACCCCTGTCCTCTTTATAACAATATTTTACACATTTGAAAACTTGTCAGCTCCCACCTCAACCTTCTCTTCTCTAGACTAAACATGCCCATTTCTTTCACCCTTTCCTCATAGGTCAGGTCTTCTAAATCTCTGCTCATTTGCATTGCTCTCCTTTGTATTCTCTCCAATTTTTCCACATTATTCTTAAAGTGGGGTGCCCAGAACTGAACACAGTACTTCAGCTGAGGCCCCACCAGTGCTGAGTAGAGCATGGCAATTACCTCCCGTGTCTTACATATAACATTCCTGTTAATACAGCCCAGAATGATATCAGCATTTTTTTGGAACTGCATCACATTGTTGACTTATTCAGTTTGTGATCGATTATAACACCCAGATCCTTTTCAGCATTACTACCACTTAGCCAGTTATTCCCCAGGTTGTAGCTGTGCATTTGATTTTTCATTCCTAAGTGTAGTACTTTACACTTGTCTTTACTGAATTTCATCTTGTTGATTTCACACCAATTCTCCGATTTGTCAAGGTCATTTTGAATTCTAATCATTCTCCTCCTGCAATCACTCCCAGCTTGGTGTCACCTACAAATATTATAAGCATGCTCAATACTCCATTAGCCAAGTCATTAATGACAATATTGAATAGTACTGGACCCAGGACTGACCCTTGCAGGACCCCACTACGTACATCCTCCCAGTTTGACAGCAAACTATTGATAACTACACTAATGGTCTTTCAACCCATTTTGCAACCACCTTATAATAATTTCATCTCAACCACATTTCCCTAGTTGCCTCTGAGACTGTCATGTGGGACTGTGTCAAAAGCCTTTCTAAAATAAAGGTATATCACATGTACTGCTTATCTCATGTCCACTAGGCAAGTAACCCTGTCAAAGAAGGAAATTAGGTTGATTTGGCATGATTTGTTCTTTGCAACAGCATCACACTGCTGGCTCGTATTCAATTTGTCATACAGTATAACCTACGAGATCCTTTTCTGGGTTTATAGCTTTGACTTGAAACCATGTGTAAATGGACAATTTTGTATGGGGTCAACCTGAAATCTTAGTTTCACTTTACATTTTCAGATTTGAATCTAAGAATTCAAGATGATCCTTAAGGGGGCGAGGGGACTCCAAACTCCCTCCAATACAAGTTACGTTATATTTCAAATCCTACTCCTGGTCTAATTCCCCAAAGGTGCAAGGGTTCTTCTTTCCTAATGCTTTATTTTGTTTTGTGATGACGAACCGGTTCATTTCTGGTTCTGATGAGGGAAAAAAAGAACAAGGACTGGACCAGCGTAAAACATTCCTCCTACCAACGAATGCCAGCATCATGTCACTTTCAAGGCAAGGCACAATGCTAAATTGACCCCATTGTGCAATTTGCCAAACCAGGTGAGAGGGGTCGTCTCTCTCGATCTTCCCCTTCAAAGTTTATGCAGAAAAGCGGTGAAAGTGACTGGTTCAAACAAAGGGATCCTTCACAATTATCAGGAAACCTTTAGAAAAGCCTGATGTTAAATGTCATGTTTTATACGGTTATCTCCCAAGCCTGAGAAAGAATCAATCTGATGTCATACCCAGTGTTTGTTTCTCCTTCTGCACAGACATATATTCAGTGCTGACGACTCCTTTCAGAAAGATGCATTTGTTGAGAGAGATTATATGAAAAAATAATGCCTTGAAATTATTTTTTCCCTTTTAATTTCAAAGTTTTAATACAGCACCCAAGATAATGAGACCAGATTCTGCCACCCACTCACACTCACTGAATGGTGCATATCATAGAATAGTTCCCAATGAAATCCACAGGGCTGCTTGAAGTAGTAAGAGCTTCTTAACGCAACTAAGGGTTGCAGAATCTGGCCCAAAATGTCCCTGTAGCAATAATACGTGTTCATCTGTATGGTGCTCAGATATTTTATTTTTAATTAAAAAACTCATGGACCCCCTTCCTTAAAATTGTTGGGGGTGGGGGATTACATTATTAGATAGGATTGGAGATGAGTTGTCATTCTGAGAGGGACTTTGGGCCCAATACAGCAAAACACTCCAATACATGTTTAATGTTAAGATTGTGTTTAAGTCCCACTGACTTAAAGTTAAGTGTTTTGCTGAATCAGAGCCTTAGTGTGGAAGTAGCTGACAGTCTGTAGACATCTTCTAGAGACCTCCCTGCCATACTACCCACTAACCAGTCACTTTCCTCACTTTGATGCTGAATTTGGGGCCTACCAGTGTCTCTACTGAGCCTTAATATGACATCACTCACTAAAATGCCACCATATATCGTATGAATTCTAATCCTTTAGACTCCAATTCTTTGCCAAATGGATTGGAGAGCTGTTCATTGTCTGGTGGTTCTGCAGGTACCTCTGAAATGCATGGTTGCCAAAATGTTCTTTTGAATCCTCTTAGAGCAACGCTCCCCGTGATTGCCTTTCTCCTCTTACAGCTACCCGCAAGGGCCTACTGAATCTCCTGAAATCCACAACTCCTCGTTTTGTTTTTTTAAATATGTACTATGATCATTCTGAATATTTTTGTTACCCATACAAATGTCTAAGCTCGTGGCCTCAGAGAGATCAGCTGGCAGAACACCTCAAGAGTGTTGAAAGTAGTACTTTTCTAAGACAGAATAAGCTACGATGCATTTGGTTTCTTTGTAATTCATTCTCCTCTGCATCAATTTACAAAGTAAATTGTAAAACTGAGTACAGAGTAACATAAAAGACCCCGCAAGGATGAGGCACATCTACAACACCTCCACTACACCCTGATCTCACTGTGAAGTAAATGTAGAAAGGCGGCAGGACAAAGGGGGTTGCGAAACAAGTTAAGCTAATGGTGGGTAGACTTAACTGAATAGCTTGCCTAGCAGTGCAAAATGACATTTCTTCTGGGGAGGCACATAGGCACCACATGGCTCTCAGAGCTGCCTGCAGTTTTGTGCCAAAGAACGCATGCCAGATCAGAGCGCGATGAGTGGGAAAGTGACTGTGGCTGAACAAAAGGTGTGACACATGCCTTGGACACACATCATGGCCACTCAGAGTTGTCAAAATATATTTAACTGGAGAATACATAGCACATTATGTGCTGACAGTAGCCTCACATCATGGGACGAACTGAACCACAGATCCGTTAGCCTGACAAACGACATGCACTGTGCACTCAGCTGAAGCATATGGCCTGCCAAAGGGCTATAATCCAATACATGTATATTTGGTACAGCATCTCTCATACAAACTGTATCCCCAGTGCACTGTGATGAGTGAAGTAGCACAATTACAGAAAAAAAACACCAAACAGCAAAGGAAGGGGGAAATTAAGAGGTAGGGGCCAGGGAGAAGAGACAGGAGAATTTGAGAAGCACAGGAATGCGGCCCCAGCTGTTCCAGCAGTGAGGAGATTGGGTGGAAGGACAAAAGGAAAGCGCACACAACGGGGAGTGGTGGAGACAGAGATAAAGTCTGTGAGGTGCCTACCGTGAGGTGGGACAAATCCCACGCACAATGTTTAAATCAAGGAAGGCAATGCTAACTTTTATAGAGAAGTAAATAGCATAATGAACAAGAGCTATTAAATGCATGTGAACAGAGGCCAGGATGAAAAGCCATAACATCGTATAGGCCTTTAGGCTTCTGTAATGACCTTTTCCAATCCCAAACGAGGGACTCAGACCTGCTCCCACTGAAGTCAGCAAATGTAGTATTGGGCTCATGCGTTGGAATAATAGTCAGTTTCATCAGCTTGTAAAGAAAAATATATACATCTCTTAATTGTTTCATTTCCTAGACTTTGAGTAATATTTTCAAAAGCACCCAAGGGACTTAGCAGCTTAAGTCCCATTGACTTTCAAGGGCCTACGTCGTTTCTGAAACGGGAACTTAAGCTCCTAAGTCATTTAGGGCTTGTCTACATGAACATTTAGTCCATGACAAGCTGGGGTGTGAATCTACCCCACACTAGCCTGCCACACACTAACTGCGCGTATGGGCCCTGATGACATGCATTAACGTTTCATCTATGGGTTTTGATGTGGCCCTCTACATCAAAGCGCACTAATGAGTTAATGAGCAACAGCACGGTCACATGGACGTCAGACTGTGTGGAGCAGATTCACACCCCTGCCTGTAGACAAGCCCGGAGACACTTCCGAAAATGTGACCCTGAATCTCTGTTCTCTCTCTAGGCTGCACCAGCAGCACTGCTTCAGGCACTCTGATAACATGATATAATTTGTTACTTACATATTTTCTGCTAATATACCCATCTGTCTTTTTCGGAGACGATTTTCAAAAGTGCTCACCCCTGTTCCCCCAGAAGTCAGTGGTAAAACTCCCACTGGTGCAGAGTTAGAGCAACACCGAGTGCTTTGGAACCCCCCTCCCAGCCCCACCCCTTTATCTCTGCTCACACCTGCAACACCGCACCTCCTGCTGCCCTGCCCCATCCAAACCACCACCTTTTAGAAGCGACTTAGAAGTTTTGATGTTGGCAGCCTTTGAGACTCAGCCGGGCGGCAAAGATTAATTGGATAAATTTAATTTTCATGATTAATTATCTTCTGATAATCAGCTTTTTTTTTTTTTAATAAAAAAGTGTAATTATTGCTCATCCCTCCCCCCAATCCATCATACTGAATCTGAATCCCTCTGATGAGCTGGTTTTACGTCACGAGTGCGAGTCGCTTTCCATTGCATTACTTAAGCTTGGGGCTCAAGAGCAGTCCAGACTGAGACCTTGGCATGAAATTAAGTTTGGAATCAGCCAGTTACCTTGGCAAGGCTTCTACAGCTAAATGCAGGGTGTCATAAATATAAAGGGAAGGGTAAACCCCTTTAAAATCCCTCCTGGCCAGAGGAAAAATCCTCTCACCTGTAAAGGGTTAAGAAGCTAAAGGTAACCTCGCTGGCACCTAACCAAAATGACCAATGAGGAGACAAGATACTTTCAACAGCTGGGAGGAGGGAGAAAAGCAAAGGGTCTGTGTCTGTCGGTATGCTGCTTTTGCCGGGGACAGAACAGGAATGGAGTCTTAGAACTTTTAGTAAGTAATCTAGCTAGGTATGTGTTAGATTATGATTTCTTTAAATGGCTGAGAAAAGAGCTCTGCTGAATAGAATGACTATCCCTGTCTGTGTGTCTTTTTTGTAACTTAAGGTTTTGCCTAGAGGGATTCTCTATGCTTTGAATCTAATTACCCTGTAAGGTATCTACCATCCTGATTTTACAGAGGTGATTCCTTTACTTCTACTAAAAGTCTTCTTCTAAGAAAACTGAATGCTTTTTCATTGTTCTAAGATCCAAGGGTTTGGATCTGTGGTCACCTATGCAAATTGGTGAGGATTTTTACCAAACCTTCCCCAGGAAGTGGGGTGCAAGGGTTGGGGGGATTTTGGGGGGAAAGACGTGTCCAAACTATGTTTCCCAGTAAACCCAGTTAAAGTCTGGTGGTGACAGTGGAAATTCCAAGGGCAAAGGGTAAAATTAATTTGTACCTTGGGGAAGTTTTAACCTAAGCTGGTGAAAGTAAGCTTAGGAGGTTTTCTTGCAGGTCCCCACATCTGTACCCTAGAGTTCAGAGTGGGGAAGGAACCTTGACACAGGGGCACTCAAATCTAATGATCTGTCTGATGAGCAGGTTGTTCTTGGCCCTTTCCAAGGTACCATGATGGGCCAAGGCTGTGAAAGGACCAAGTACCACTGCCATCCCTCTGTGCAGCCCTGGGGGCATCCAGGACTGCAAAGGGAGCCATGATCCTGACCCCTTCCACCACTCATTGCACCAGACCACAGAGTGCAGCTAGTGTATCATGGCAGTAAAGTCATGCAACAGCAGGCTCCCTCTGCACAGCAAAGGACATGGGAGGCATCCTGTGTCCCCGAGACAGTGCTGCCCTCCGCACTACTCTCACCAGGGGGTTGTGACCTCAAGGCACAACTCAACCATCTGCAGGAACTGTATATTTGCAATAAAAGCAGACGAGGACAATGTCTTTATCCAGTGTCTGCTGCCCACTCCCGTTGTCCTGAAAGAAAGAGCCTGTTTACTGGTTCCAAATCAGGAAGCTCTGCGCTGCTACTAAGAAAGCCAAATGAGAAGAAAAATCAGCATACGTTAATAAATTTGGGAATAACAACTAAGGCCTCTATTCTATTTCCGTACTCAGCTCTGTGGAGAGGTGAGCACCAAAGCAATGGCCAATAAGTGACAGAATTCTTTGGATATGGGGTGGGATACTCTGGAGAAACATGGCCCTTTGTTGCCCTTCTGTGGCTGCAGAGTATGAACTGAGCTCCCAAAAAGGATGACAGGCCCACCCAGCGGGATGAATGGGAATAGCCCGTCTAAGAGGCCTGGTCTCTCTTTCAGGGGAACATTCCGTATGATGAAAATGCTCCATAGTAAGTTACTGCTGGAACTCTCCTCTGGCTTGGAGACCCCACAGAAGAGATACTGCATGTGTGGTAGGCAGGCCAGTAGCAAAGAGAGCCTGAAAACTGGCAGCCACACATCCTTGGCCGTTCTGCTTCACTGGCAGGGGTATCTCCAGTGGAGACGATGCAGGGGAAAGTGGCCATTGCTTGTAGACCTCTGCACCCTTTCCAAGAGGTCACCTTCTGCAGGTTGTTATACACAAAAGGGAAGCGACTGGCCTGGGTGGCTCAAACTTTTAATCACGAAGGCTACATTATAAATGTTGGTTCTCAAATAAAGCTTTGGGGAAATGTTCAGCTCTGAAATTAGAATGAAACACATTTCAACTCTGCTTACTGTCTGCTGTTCTCCAGCAGCCACTTGGAGTGGATTTTTTCTGACAGAGCTGATGGGAGTTCCAGCGTTGCTGAAGAGATTTGGTTTTGATATCTTTCAGATGTAGCTGGCATGCAGCACTTTCAAAGGCATTCCACGCACTCTACCACCTGCATTCTCTGCTCTGGGAATTAAGTGCACATTTTTCATTACAAACACTGACTGTAGTTCATTGATGTCTCATATTTTCTATTCTGCATTTGTTCAACTTCATTTCATTTATTTTAAGATAGAATAAAGATGGCTCATTAGATGTGCTCTTCGCAGACTGCTTTAAATATAGACTAGCCTACATACATTTTCATCTTCTATATCTTATAGCTGTAACTTGAGTTCTGTTTCTTTAGTAGCTAGTCACAAATCAAAAAAAGTAAGCAATACCATACAGTAAATTATGAATCACCATTTAAAGCACTTCTGCCATGTTCATTAATTCTAAATTGCTAATCCTAAAATATCCACAATATAAGAAACTGAGCAACCCACACATCAGGATTTATTTCACTGCTGCCTTTGGAAATGAAGTCGTTTTTCGGGTGTATAGAGTGTTCTATACACTGCCACTCTGACCTAATGATCAAGCAATTGGCCAGTTGGCGGACTCAGCTTAAAGAGAGAAGGGAAAATAGCTTAAGGGGTTTAGGAGCACAAGTCCGATTGAGGAGCTCTGTGCTCACACATCTCTTAGGTGTATTTGAAACTCTCCTCGTTGTTAAAATATACTCTTGTTTTAAAGCAGCTATACCTTTATATTATTGTTGCGGGGTGGGGGGTGATCGAAAAAGCGTGATGCTGTGCCTTTGAGTTTATAACTAAGACATGGCGGGCCAGATTTTCACAAGCACTCGGCCCATTCAGTGCTCTCAAAGGGGGCTGAACTCTTCTGAAACTCAGGCCCAGCATAAATAAGATTCTCTAAGATGTTTTTTTCAAAATTTACAAGAATTATTGAAAGGTGATTAAACTCATCCACATACTCGATTCTTTTCCCTTCAGGGAATAAGCTGCCATGCCATATAACTCTCAGGGCTTCAGTAAGAGTTTTGAGAACATGCAGCCCCAAGTCTCCCTGGCAGTAGGCTTGGTTATGCCCTTCCGGCAGCAGGAGGCCGATGGAAAGCTGGCTTAACAGGCTACTTGGGCCTTCCCTTGTAAATCAGCAGAGCACTTCCACCCCTTAACTCTTACAGCAAATTCCCTCTCTGTATCTTGCGCTGCTTTGAGTTTCACCCTTTCAGGACTCAATTAATGTCTCTGAGGCCTCAATCCTGTATCCAAGCATGGTTGAGGGCTCTGTCTGGTTAGAATATCTCCGCTTCAGAGTGACACAGACAGAGTGACAATCCTGGAAGTTTTGTGTTGATTTGTGTAGGTGGTGATTGAGGAGTGTGCGCTGCAGTGAGGGGTTGCATGTGTTTGGGGTTATTGTGTGTGCTGGTTGTGTTGTTGCCTGGATGGTTTTGAAGACCTCTGGCAGTCGGGCCAAGAAATCCACCATATGTGCAGTCTCCCTCATGCAACCAATGAAATTGTTACAGGCAAAGTAGCTGCAGAATAAGAATGGTGATTGGTTGAGTTACCTCTGCTATCACAGTGGTCCAAGAATCATGGTATGGCATAGATACATGGTTTCCTGAGCGGAACACTGCATCGGTGTAATTCATAATGTCAAAATGACTAAAACCTTAAAAATTGGACGGTAGCAGGCCATGAAACCATGATTTTCTGAACAAAATGAGCTCTCCACCACGTTTGTAGAGGCTGCCATTGCTTCGTGCTGACTCAGTAGACATTCTAGGCTTCAGAGTGACACACAGAGTGACCGTCCTGGAATCTTACTGTATACTTGTGTTTGCAGGATATTATATTATATATAGACATGTTTGCCTTAAAGCTGTGGTGCGCAGGGGCTGAGGACACCAATCACCACCAGCTGGAGGCATTATGCCCTGTAATACAAAGGCAGGCATCATGCCCCCACGCAGGCCTTGGGGAAGCGAGCTCATAAGTGGCCACAGATGCACTTTTTTCCAAAGGGCACAGTGCGCACTCCTCCTAGTGCCAACCTTCTGCAGCTAGCTTTTGTGCAGGGTTCTGGGCCACCCACAAGCCACTGGGTGTGAGGGGCTGGCGTCAAAAGGGGCCCTCCTTTTCAGCTCAAGGAGCACAGGCAGCTACATTATGACAGCCTGCTTTGTGGGCTACAAAAGCACAGGGAAGGAGCTCCCTGCCCCTTCTTCCCTAACCTCACTGCAACTGGGCAGTGGCCGGTATCATTTCCCTCTCCACCTTTGCAGCTCAGAATGCAGGAGAAGCACGGCTATTCCTCTGGCTTTGCAGGGTGGTGGTGGCTGTCATCCATGGAATTTCCAGATTAGCTTGTATCCCTTTTGTGGCCTCTCACTGATCCAGAGGGCAGCCCGCATGTCCTGTGCCTTGCCTTAATATTAAAGAAGACCCATCTGCATGGAGAGCACAAGCCCTTCCAGGAGAAGGGCACCACTGCATTTCACTGCCTCTGCTGCATATTTGACCACCACCTAAATCCAGGCTCAGGCCTGCAAGCCCAAATCATCTAGCAGCCCTGTGAGGAAGGTTATGATGCAGTAGATTAATAGTCAAGGAAAAAATAAACATTTTCAACGGGGTGCACGTCTCCTGCAAGCGTAGGCGGGAGGAAGAGAGACGTGCTGTACTAGAAAGGTTTTACTGCAGAAGCAGCACAATAAAAAGGGCAATTGTAATGATCAGAGAAATTGTACTAAAGACACTAACTACTTCCGATTCCCAGCCCCTCCCCTTTCAAATGTTTCAAATACTGGCTAAGCATCACTCCGCCCAACCAGTGTTTTGGCATCAAACAGGCATTCCACCCACCATTGCGTGAGCTGCCCTTAGTTTAAATCAGTTTTACAGCCAGTTCGCCAATGAATAAATACAGACACATGACTGGAAAAAGGAATTAGCATTTGTAATCCTGAGATTACATAAATCCCTTGGGGCAATCAGTTATTAATGGCTGTTATATTTATTGGGGTTTATAGCAGGCCTGCAAACCTGAGCCATCACGAGGCAGCAGGGAGAAATAGTGAAAAACGTATTTGTTTAGCATGGCTCCTCCCAGGAAGTGTTGATAGAATATAAATTTGGCTCTCCTTCCTTGTAGTGGGTCTGTTAATGAGCATGCCAATTAACAGCTGAACTAAAGACCTTGAAGGGAAAGTTGTCAAGAAGGTGAACTCTCTTGCCTGCTGGAAATGGATGCGGAGCTTTTGATATAGTACATCTCTACTGCTTCTTTCCAATATCACCTCTGACCTCTTTTCTTTCCACACTTTGTTCATTCCACCCAGGATATACAAACTCTGGTAAAATACAGATGTGAATTCCAGCATGAAGACACTTAAAATAAATGTGTTCCAAAGAATAATAAAACATGCATTACTCTTTCATCATTACAGAGAACTAGGGATGATTACTCCCCCGTGTCAAATATTTAACATGTTAGGAGATTTCACAGGGTTAGAAATAATAACTTGGTTAGATGAGTCTTTCTAACTCCATGGCCTCTTTTGAAAATCCCATCTTTATAGCCATTAATTTTTCCAACAGCCAACAACCATTTTCTTAATGAAATTTAGGAGAGAAAACATTGTAAAAGGAAATACCAAGGGAGGAGTAAACACAACCGGTCAAATTCTCTGGGGATGTAAAGAGTGTTGTAAGTCATACACTTGGTTTAAATTGGTCAGATAATGTGTATGAGCAGGACAGTAGTACAACTTGCACCAATCTGGGCGTGCGATGAGTGTGACATCAGGCAGGATGGCTGCCTCATCTGACTTCCTCCTCTTAGCTGCTGTTCCTACTATCCCGCATTCCTCCGCCTTGGCGTGTAAATTACACTCGTTTCTCACACCTAATGAATTCCAGATCAAAGCTACTCCATCACACACACCTTTTTTCTGATAAGTCATTCAACGGGTAACTAACACCAGCATTTCCGTCACCAAAGAACGTGACTCCTCCAGAAACAACACCTACTCACTGTATGGAGAGTCTAAATTCTATCATGACATTCGAGTCCATGGAATCTCATGAGATGTAACTCAACACAGAACTGGACCCCGGTCTGAATTTTACCTAGCATGTGTAAGTCCCACTTTATCTCGCCATGAAATTCCAAGATTCTCTGGAGTCACCCTATGAAAAAAAACCTGTATCAAAAAGTTCTGTACCAAAGTAGAGTAATGCTGTAATTTCTTTAAGAGCAGATTCTTCTGCTGAAACTAATTATGAGAAAGCTGTTGCCTAATGAAAGCTTGCTTTAATATGACTTTTGTTATTCATAAGTTTGCTTTGAAGAGTGGCCAGGCTATTAAAATTAAATATTAGCAGTCTGTTACCTTATCAAACAAACCTGAATATGTCAAGTTAATATTTTTAATACTTTTTTTCCTCTCTCCACATTCAGTTTTGTTCTTAATTGACTAGCTTGTTTTCTTTAAAGCCAGTAAACTCAAAGGTCTAAGTAAAGGAGAGGATTTCACACTTTAATGGTTTAGGAGTTTACACTTTGTCTGGATGATTGATGGATCAAATGTGTGCTGGAGAATGCTGCAATGTTTCTTTCATCATCATTGTTCCTCATGGGATATGACAACTGGGCTGCCTCAAACTCATTTTTTGCTGCCAGCAACAATAGTCAAATTATTACCAATTTTAAAGTATTTACTTTTCTTCAGGGATGTTATTAAATGTGTGTTATTGTGTGAGCATTGGCAAAGGCATAAATGAAAGCCTACTGGCTGAATATTGGTGAACATCTGAGTCCAAATGTACTACTTTAGCTCTCAAGCTTGGTGTAGTGTATTGACTGTTCAGACTCTCTGCTATTTGTTATGAGACTGAAATTGCCCAATGAATGAGCTACAGGGCAGATGCACAGATATTAAGGTGTTGGGCACTTTTGAAATGTATGTAATAACAGAATAAAAGGTACCATTCAGAGATGGATAGTAGAGAAATGTGGAGGTTTGGCATAGAAGTCAAGGATTATGCATCAGACAGACACTAAATGTAGATTGTGATCATTTATTAAAGAAACAGTAATGATTTTCAAGTGCTTTCCAATCATATTCTATTTATTTTCACACCTTACTAGTCAAAAGGAGAGTAACTTTACTGGCTTAGAGATCAGTGTTGAAAATTAGAAAGGGCTTTTGAAGTGCATGCACATTCTCCAAAGTGACTAAAAATCGCTGTGTATATTTTCATGTTTATATCAAATGTCCTCAATTTACTAGTACATGGATTGTATTTCTACCCGCCAGTCCTGCAATTGGGATATGAAAGTCAGGCAAGTACCTTCTAGTACTGACATCACAAGTGATGAAGATTTTATATATGAAACAGTATTGGCTCTGCTATTCTAATCGGAGCAAAGAAGGGAGTACGAATTTACTTCAGTCAGTAAAGCGAGCAGCATGGAACAAATCTATTAATAAGGCGGCGCCAGGCTGATGCCCAGCACCCACAGCTGGCAATGGATTTTTCAGTAGAGCTCAGCTGCCATTTCAGCACCTAACAAAACAAAATGGTTCAGCGCTCAGCAGCTCCCGTTCTTCTCTGAAAATCAGGCCATGTCACTGACCTGCCTCAATGGGAGCTGTTGGGCGCTGTATTCTATGAAAATCCAGCCCCGAGTTTCAAACAAACGTGTTCTCATTACAGAGCATGGCTCTAGCTCTCGGTTTGTTTTTCACGTGACAGAGAGAAAAGAAGAGTTATAAGATGTACTGTTTGCAAATATGACTCTTCCTCCAGTGGGGCACTATGTTACATATCTGCAGACGGGTGGATGCTTATAATCTAGCTGGGTTTTTCCAGTCTCTGATATGTAAGATCTCATCCTGTAATTAATATGTTTGCATCAACATTTCATGAATGATTCCACAACTTGGCCTCTGTCTAAAAATTAACTAAAAGTCATCCTGTGCAGTAGTCAAAGGATGCCTATGAATTGCTAATGGGAACACCTGATTAGCATCCCCATAAGTCAAAGGAATAGGGAAAGGAAGCAATATCAGCAGTTGTATTTTAAGGTACTGCCATATCTGAAAACAGGAACAAATAAATAGGTTCAAGATTTCACTCCAGATTTGCTCAAGGGAAAAGAGATAAATCCCACTGCATTGCACAGAAGAGAAGCAACCTCATGACGGATGTCCCAGGCAGCAAGGGTAAACAAGGAGGAGGGTATGAGGAACACTTTCCTGGCTGGTTATACTCAGAGCAGGTTATGGGGGAGTTGCACAGCACAGTCATATTTCCTCTTCTACTTGTCTTCCTATGTTCCTGGTGTTTCTTTTCCCCCTTTTTGTTTTCTGGCACGGAATCCTGATGAGACAATACTTTATCGACCCCCAGGCACTTATTTTCAGACAATTAACTTAGCCCCAGAGAAGAACTTAACAGCCCTCACTTTCCAGTCTGGGAGAAAACTGTCTAAGAAGTCAGGTGGGGCAGTAAATTATTGCCAAAAGGGTGTAAAACAAACCAACCAACAAACAACCCTCAAAGCATTGTTTTGACAGAGGGCGGCTGCTACTCTTTAACCAAAGTTGGGAGGGGATAAAATGAGCCAACACCATAACTAGAGCAATTGTTAGCATTTCTCTAATACCAACCAGTCTGTGTCCCCAGCCTATAATTGCTACACTTTGCCATTAGAGGGTGGGTAGATTTTTTTGTGACATCCTTATTAAAAGTTACTGATTTATCCTTCAAAATAGACTGAAGTACCCTCTCTCTCTCAGTATATTGCGCTCGTTACCTTAATACTCCTCGGGCCTTCCAATCATTAATGCACTATATTGTCACCCCACCCTCGGAAGCAGGCAAGTTCTCACTCTCTTTACAGGTAAGGAACTGAGGCTAAGCCAGGAATTAAACCTAAGTCTCTTGAGCCCATATAAGGTACCCTATCCACTAGAGCACAGGTGGGCAAACTTTTTGGCACATCTGGCTGGGGAAATTGCTTGCAGGGCCTGGGGTTGGAGTGCAGAGTGTGGGGGCGGAGTGTATGGGGGGCTCACGGAAGGGGGTTAGGGTGCAAGAGGGGTGTGGAGTGCAGAAGGGGGCTCAGGGCAGGGGGATGGGGTGCAGAAGGGGTGCGGGATGTGGCAGGGGGCTCAGGGCAGGGAGTTGGGGGGCAGAGTGCAGGAGGGGTTCAGGCTCCGGTCCGGCGCCACTTACCTAGAGCGGCTCCAGGGTGGCAGCGATGCACACGGGGTCCAGGGCAAACTCCCTGCATGCCTGTCCCGGACCCAGCCCCGTGCCGCACCACTCCAGGAAGCGGCCGGCACCACATCCCTGCGTGGCCCCTGGTGGTGGTGTGCGGGCGCAGAGGGCTCCACATGTTTCCCTCGCCTGTGGATACCTCCCCCGAAGCTTTCATTGGCCGCGGTATCCCATTCCTGGCCAATGGGAACTTTGGGGGAGGTACCCACAGGCAAGAGCAGTGTGCGGAGCTCTCTGCCGCCCCGTCCCCATCCCCAGGCGCTGCAGGGACGTGGTGTGAACGCTTCCCAGACCGGCGCAGAGCCTGCAGTGGTGGCAATCCTGAGGGCTGGATCCAAAGTCCTGAGGGGCCGGATCTGGCCCAGGGACCATAGTTTGCCCACCCCTGCACTAGAGCAACCTTCCTACGTTTGGCTGGAAGATCAAGTATATTATCAACAATTGTTGTGTCTCACTTCTCTCTCGCTTTAAATACTCCATTGCCTTTATGCTCTTCCTAGCCTTGTAAACCCTCTCCCTCCAGATCAAAGCTAAAAGATATTACCTCTCCCACTTTGTCATTCTTAACTTTCATTCATTTCCTCCACTAATTTACACACATGCTACATTTCAGGCATATGAGGAGTCTCACTGACTATTTCCTTTGTCTATTTAATACAAACACTTTTAATTCAATTGAAGGAGAAACAACCCATGGAAATGGCTGGCATGTGGACAGACAAGACTGTCTGCACGTTGTTCTGACGCATGGCATCATTCATTTAGTGGGCACTGCCTTTACCTAGCACACCCTGGCACCAATTCTCATTTCCTCACTGGGGCTCTGCATTAGTGTTTCTATGAGAATATAGAGACATTTTTAAAGATCTGAGGCTACAATTACAGAAAATACCAGCCCTCCCATTCGTAGGATCTGAATTATGGCCACAGCAGGAAGGCAAACGAATTTTAGAGGATCCTCAAAAGGTATTTAGGCACCTAACTCCCACTGACTTCAGTGGGAGCTATGCACTTAAATGCTTGTGAAGATAGGGGCCTGAATGCCTTTGGGTGAATCTTAGTGAATTCACTGTAATCACAGTCCTGCAGAGTGATATGCATACCCGACATTTGCTGCAGTAACATCCTATGTTCTGCTTTCCCACCAGTTCTTTAACATTAGAGCTTCTCTGTGTTCAAGTTTTGTCTGAAGGCAATTTATCGTGCCGGTCACTGCTACTACTTCCTAACCTTATATCTGTACTAATGTTGGCATTGATTAATGACTCAGAGTTGGAGCCATAGTGCAGTGGTCACGCATCCATGGGGAGCTGGGCTGCTGGCAAATACAAAAAAAAAAGGAAAGAAGTCTATTCTTCTCAATTTCAGTAATTTTGAAATTAAAATGTTTCTTTTTGGCCTCTCAGAATGATGTTAACTCTGTGTATAAAAAGCTGGGGATGAATAAAGAAAAACAGGCTGCTTGCTTAGCTTGCTTTCCATGGTCTTGCACCAAATACAGAAAAAATCAAACCTGCAGCAAGCCTAATGTTGTAATTTATGACTTATTCCCATTAACTATTCAGGGCTATAAATTAAGCTCTCCATGCTCTAATACCCTGTACATCACAGCTTTCAAACAATAACATCCTAACTACACCCCCCCTCCCCCAATAAATCTCTCCCTCAAAGTAAAATGTAAACTGAAAAATATTTCGTCTGTGTTGTATGTTATCTGAGCAATGTCCTAAAAAGAGAGTTTAAGGGAATCAAACATGCAAGAAGTTAGGCAGTAGCTTTAGGAATTATGGGCCCAACCCCCAGCTGGTATAAATCAGTTTAGCTCCACTGGATGCAATGGGGCTGCGCCCATTTACACCAAGCAAAGATCTGGCCCTATGACTTTAAAAAGCAATTAATGCTGAGGGATAAACACTGAACTCAGGATACAGCCTGAGTTACAGGTTATGTGCTGGGTAGATGTACGAGGAACAGCAAGAACGGTTATGAGCCCCACCCTGCACATCCCTGCCGTTTCCCCAGCCCAGCTATGCCACACCACCTGTGCACTGCAGTGCAGAGTGCTTCTTACTGCAGATCTCTGCAGCATGCATCGTGCATGAATCAGTGTGTGCTCTCCTCGTGTGCTGGAACTGCACCAGTTCTGCTGCCAGGGGAGCCTCCATGACTACAGGGGCAGGGGCAGATCTTACCCCTTGTTCCTTAACAGCTTGGCAGGTAAATGAAATGTATTTGCCACACTGAACTTCTTCTCTATACCTCATGTTTTCCATTCATCTAACTGGGCATACCCAGATATTCCAGCAGTGATCGCATCTAGAAAAAGAAAGGGCCACCTCCTACTAGCAGATGCCACTTATTCATCCAACCAGACCCTGACTTAACCACTGCTGTGCTTCTCCAGACAAGCCACTCTAACACCAAACTTTTATTAACATCTAACCCTTTCATAAAGCACTACCCCAGCTGTGAAAATATTCTCTGACGCTTCATTAATACCAAATAGGGCCCACAAGCATGAGATGTGCAGGTTGTGTTAAGAAAACCAACAGAGAGTTAAAAGGGATCCTTTTACATTTAATGCTGGTGGTAATTTGCAAGGTGAGTTTCTGAAGATACACAAAGCGTCAGAGAAGTCAACATGTCTCTTATGTATAAAGAATCCAGGCCCCAATGTGACTCTAGACTTTTCCAGCAGTAGTCAAAATAAGAGCGTATTCTGACTGATCCTAATGAAAATCTCAGATAAAGGATTTAATCACAGTAGAGATTTGTTCGTAATAAATATCCACCGTTCCAGTGTTGTTCGAGCACTGGCATTATGAAACAAACAAAACAAAATGAAAGTGAGGAAAATTCTTATTCAGCTCTACCCCAATGGCTCCAACCAGCCTTCGTCTACAGACAGAGCTCTCACATACTCATGAACCCTACCTCATATTCACCAAAGCACTTCAAAACTGTTTCAGTCCTAGAAATGGGGCCAATCTATATACTCACATGCTCCCCTCACGAAATACACACCCACCCTAACTCCCAACGTCTCTTGTGGTCAAGAAACCACAGCATATTGTACTTCCTTGTCCACCTCCTGTCTAGAAACCACACCGTGCTCTGTCCCCCTAGGCTCAGAAAGCCAAACCTTCCTCCTCACTCTACCCACTCCACTTGGACTGGAAATCCCAACTATCTTTTTCATATTCGCTTACGTCCGTCTTAAACGCCACCTACCAGACAAAGAGCACAGACACACCTTTAGCCCATCCACACAAAACATACAGCTGCAGATTAGGCCACTTATTTACCACGAAGGAGAAAGGCAAGTCAACCCGTCTGTACAATATATTACATTGTAACTTGCAGTCAGTGTTTTCAAAATTATCTGTTTGTAGGTGGGAGCTGGCTGGTCTCAAAGTGGAAGAGACGGGTGCCACTCGCAGACAGAAAATCCACAGCAATGAAGCGTGGGGGAGACTTACGAACAGTTGTGAGTTTCCCCATGGAACTGGTAAACTTCATGAGTCCTAAAAGGATGGATTCAGGGCTGTTATAAATCTTAATGGAGCCCCAGAAGAAACTGGGTAATAGGTGACTTTAGCCCACTAGTATACCTGAGAATTTGACAACTCTGCAGGCCCTTTCATGGAAGGAACCCATACAAATAATAACGGCCATCAGCTCGCCGTTGGAGTTTTTAAAATCTCTGGACCAGAAAGGAAAGATTCAGACTTTACGAGTACTTCTGGTCGGCCTGACGGTCTTTTAAATTTCATGAGCCCTGAAATGAATGACTAACTCACGGAGATTACATAACGTATCATTTTGCCAGAGGAGTTTGTCAGCTCAATAAAACCTGAAATGAAGGGCTCGGGGAGCATTTTAATTTGCACTAGAGGTGATGCCTGCAGAGATTATAAGGTGCATAGATGCAGTCAGGCCATCACAGTCTCTGAAGTGCTTGTCTTGCAAATGTTGCAAGGGGTTTCCAGTAATCAGAACAGAATTTAAAGCCTGCATATCTTATATCAGCAGCAGGAAAAACCTATTAAATTTGTAAGCTCAATAGGCAATGCCTGTGGACCTTACAAGCTCCTTAGACGTATATGTTGGAGTCTGTGGCTTTATGTTTATTTGTTAGTCCTGCCTTAAGTGCAGTGGACTGGACTAGATGACCTACTGAGGTCCCTTCCAGTTCTACACTTCTGTGATTCTATGTCAAGTCTATAAATTCTGTATGTGCTGCCCTATGAACCAGATAAAGAACAAACTGCACTCAAACAACTTGTAATCTTCATGGTCAATACCTGAAGACAGTCATGGTTAGATTTTCAAAAAAGCTCAGCTCCCTTTGTTCTTCTTAGGAGCTGCTGAGCTCATTGGAAAATCTGCCCCCCCCCCATTTTCTAAAAACAGTGCTGTGCACTAGTTCTCATTGAGGACAAATGAATGAGGACTTATGTGGAGTTTCTAGACTGAGCCATCTTTGAGGAAGAATGTTCCAATAAACATTAAAAGACTTTTCAAATAATAACAAACCTGTTAGCACACTTTTATATCTCTAGACATTGTGTCAGATTAATATCACCCTTTCCCCAAGTATTTCCTCCTCTTCTTTTTAAGCCCCCCCACCCCAATATCAGGAATTAAATGTTAATGGTGGCAATCTGTCATTGACATGTTCTTGCAAAGCCATGAGATAAGAGTGCAGGTTCAGCTTAACTTGGAATTTCTTAGCATTAATGTATGTTTGCTACTTCTCCCTTCCTCCTTTTAACCAACTTGATTACCACATCCTGAAAGCCTACTTTACAAATCCTGAAAAAAACTTGCAGGGACTCTGAAGCACTACATTCATATACCATGCGTTGGAATTACATCAGCAATTGCAATGTAACATCATGACACTGCATTGCACCATGATGATAGACTGTCATGACACAACAGTTTCTCCCACTGAGCAAACTCTCACCCCAAGCTCTCCTAACGTTTATACAGAATTTGGAGAGTTGCTCTACTTATTGCACAAATTCTGCCTCTTAAGAAAAAAGTAACTTTGACCTGAATGTACAAAAGGAGTTAGAGGCACCTAATTCCAGGACCACTGCGATGCATAAAACTCCCACTGAACCCTTGTAGGCACCTAAACTCACTCAGCACCTAAGATTGCAGGGTAAAAGTTCCCTAGGTACTTATGTTTCTGCCTCTGAGCAAGTGCAATGCTTCCAGCCTCTAGGCCTATCTCCCGCTTAAGCCCCAGAGCGATTCACAAACTAGGGGAAAATCAGGATTTGTCCACCTAAGTCACATGGGGAGCCCAATCAGGTAGACATGCTCAGAGGCCACCTACCAGACTGGGCCATATTCAAAATCCAGACAGAAAAAGAGGAGGTGGTTGTGCTGCCCGCCTTATAACTCCCCTAAGAGGGGGAGACCTCCTGTTCAAATCTTCTCCCCTGCTCTGGCAGAGGGAGGGAGGGGGACTTAACCTGGGCCTCCTCCAACCCGACAAGTGTTTTTACTGCTGTGCACTGGGCTATTCTGCTGTGGGGGCTACCTCAGTCACTCCTGTTGAAGCTGTCCCACTGTTGATAACTGATGAAAGAGTGGTTGGACCTGGTTGGAGCCTTAGGCATAACTAAAAGTGTGAAACAAAGGCTGTGAACCTGAGCAGGCCTGGCCTTGGCTCAATAGCAACACACCAGATATTAGTTAATAATACCAAGTAAGCACATTCCTGACCTGAGAGGATGGTATAGGAACACCCAGAGTTCTCAAGTGATGGCGTAAACACATTCATAGGAGACAGAACAGGAACACAATAAGACTGGTGTGATGGGGTGACTACCCCACACTCACCCTGTAGGGTTTAAAAGAGGCCAGATGGGCCAAATAATCAATTAGGCTGCTAATTAAGGAGGCTCAGCTGGGCAGGAATGGGGGGGGCGGCTATAAACCCCAGGAGCAGGTGTACAGCCGAGACGAGTGACTATGCGCGAACCGCGGACGGGGAGGGCGTCGGCCTGGAGCTAATCCCCAGAGTATCAGGAGGAGGCGCCAGCTCAGCGGTGCACCCCGTGACAGATGGAATGGCAGGATAAGGGGTAAGGACATTTTGTTCATACCAGCAGGTTCAAGAATGAGGGCGATAAACAACGCCTGGCGCGCAATGAGTACCTTGTTTGAATCAATGTATAAAAGGAGAAGTACTCGCCAAGGCAGCAGTTCTGCGGAAAAGGACCTAGGGGTGACAGTGGACGAGAAGCTGGATATGAGTCAACAGTGTGCCCTTGTTGCCAAGAAGGCCAATGGCATTTTGGGATGTATAAATAGGGGCATAGCCAGCAGATCGAGGGATGTGATCGTTCCCCTCTATTCGACACTGGTGAGGCCTCATCTGGAGTACTGTGTCCAGTTTTGGGCCCCACACTACAAGAAGGATGTGGATAAATTGGAGAGAGTCCAGCGAAGGGCAACAAAAATGATTAGGGGTCTAGAGCACATGACTTATGAGGAGAGGCTGAGGGAGCTGGGATTGTTTAGTCTGCAGAAGAGAAGAATGAGGGGGGATTTGATAGCTGCTTTCAACTACCTGAAAGGGGGTTCCAAAGAGGATGGCTCTAGACTGTTCTCAATGGTAGCAGATGACAGAACGAGGAGTAATGGTCTCAAGTTGCAATGGGGGAGGTTTAGATTGGATATTAGGAAAAACTTTTTCACTAAGAGGGTGGTGAAACACTGGAATGCGTTACCTAGGGAGGTGGTAGAATCTCCTTCCTTAGAGGTTTTTAAGGTCAGGCTTGACAAAGCCCTGGCTGGGATGATTTAACTGGGAATTGGTCCTGCTTCGAGCAGGGGGTTGGACTAGATGACCTTCTGGGGTCCCTTCCAACCCTGATATTCTATGATTCTATGATTCTAAGGGGACAGCATCTTGGTGTGCTGACTGAGCTGGTACCTTGTCGCAGACACATGTGTTAGCGTACTGTACCCAGGGAGCCAGGGCGCTGGTACTGTGCTTTGTGGACAATAAACCTGGCCACGTGCCTGTGGTTTCTCGGTATGAACAACATCCAGGTCTGCTGAATGGGCAAGCTGCTCTCTCTGCTAGCGCAGCTGACGTCAGCGCTCCGAGAACAGCAGCACGGAGCAGCATTGCCACAGCATCGACAACAGGACCCAGAGTGTCTCAACCTCCCAGGCAGGTGTCCCAACCACTCGACTAGCGGCATTCCCACACTCTGTCTCTCTGCCCCAGTGACTGTTCCATGGTGAATAAGTATTGAAACAGTCATTAGTCCTCCTCCAGCTGAAAAAGCACAGGCGCCTAACTCCAGGAGAGGGTTCACAGCTGAGATCCACAAGCAGATAGGTGTCTAGGTCGGTGCGAAGGATGAGGCTTAGCACCAACTCTCAAGCTGGCATCTCCCATTGGCTAGCTTAGGTGGGAAGCCGCCTAGCGTGCTGGCTTTTGTGAATCCTGTTCTTCTGCATATCTCTCACCCTATTCATTGCACAGGGAGCCTAAGCGCCAGGCTCAGGCTTTGTGAATTGCAGTGATTTTCTAAGTGCCTAAAAATTAGGCATTGTGAGTGTTACAACACCCAACTCCTTTTGTGCACTCAGGCCCTAGTAACTAATTGGAGACATTCCTGGCGAATGGAGGGAAGGGTGAATTAGAACATTCATAAAACTTCTGTTCCTGTAGCGTTTGAAACTTTTATTCAAAAATTAAACTCAGAGCACTAGAACGGAAGGTCCAAAGCTGAATCTTGCCAAGTTGGGTGGTAGGATTGGTCAGAGAGAAAGAGCTCTTGTTTGGTGAAGAGATGAACACAGGACTTTTCAGAAGATGAAATAATTGAGCCAGACATCTTTGTACAATGCACAGCAGGAGGTCTCTCTTATTTTAGCATTAACTTCTTCATAAAAGAGGTAAAATGGTGATGACGCATGGAAAATAGCAACCATTCACAGCTGTATTTTGCTCAAGTGTAGTAATGGTTTCTGCAATAATTAATATTACAACATGCAGTCTTACTGTACATATTGACATTTGCGATACCTATGGGCTCAGCCCTTTTTAGGCCCCAGTCCCACAAATCTGTGGACACAGTTTCAGGATTGAGGCCAAAATATTTATCACTTATAGAGATACGTATTCATCTGAATATCTCAAAGCACTTTACAAAACTGGGTAACTGTTATAATCCCCATTTTACAGTTGAGAAAATTTAGCACACAAAGGGTATGTCTATACTACATAAGCCTGAGCTCAGACTCAGGTTTGAGCCAAAGTGCCCCCTTTCAGCCACACACAAATCAGTCTGAGTCTGGTCAGTAAGCACTCAGGACCCAGGCCCTAGGATCCGGCTAGGAAGGTGGTCATAGCCCGACTCCTGCTAAGAGACTAAGGTCCAAGCCCTGTCATTTTGCAGTTTGGACACAGCTCAAGCTGCAGACCTGAATCAGAAAGTCTGCGACATTCTGAGAGACCTAGGCCCAGGAATTGTAAACCCAGGTTTAAAATGCAGTGTGGATGCTCAAGCGTGAGCTTGGAAAAAACACTAAATTCAGAAGCCCAGGTCCCACAGACCCAGGTGGCAATGCAGTGGAGATATATTCTAAGTGACTTGCCCAAGATCAAGCAGGTAACTCAATCACTGGCAGAATCTAGGAAACCTGGCTCCCAGACTCCCTGCTCTAAAGACTCTACAGAGCATGCCCACCACTGGCAATGCTAAAGAAACTATGTAATTATTTGTTTGGTTATAGCCATATGCACAGTGATTTAATTAAGAGGGGGCCATTCCTAAACACTTGATTTCTAGAGAGTGAAGTGAAAGTCAGGAATAGGATCTATTGCATTTAAAGTGATTTCAGTTACATATGGACATTTAACCACCAAAGAGCTGCCTATTGATTATTCTCAGCTTCTCTCCACTTCCATGCTGATTATCAGGATTTAGAAATAGCACATACAATCCTTTGTTTTCCTCTATGTCATTAGCTTTTCCTTCTGTGTTTTCTTATATATTGTTTGTTTTAAAATAAAGCAGCGATTCTACCCATACAAATGTAATTCCCCTCCCCCTTAGGCAATTATCAGATTAAAAGTAATACCTACACACACGTTTCGTTTTGCCTAGGTGGGTGGGTCTACCTAGTTTGCTCTTATTTACAAAGATGTAAAAGAAGAGACTCCATTGATTTCTATGCATGCACAACTGGTGCAACTAACGAAGTCAGGCATGTTACAGTATTTGCCATCACTCTGTTAGATTCTGGAATAGTCATCCATGGGAAGGGATGGAAAATCACCTGAGTCAGTTAAAATTGAACTGATCAGAACAGTAAATATATACATTATACTAGAGAAAGTGTATGGAGTGGACTAGATAATCTAATAAGTTTCTTCCATCTTTAATGCTTTGTTTTTTAGCTCTATATCCATCGTGGTTTGCCTACAGTCAATTTCAAAAATCTCCCCATCTTCATTTAAAGATTCATTCCCGGGAGCTCTCTCTTTCCCAAGCTCGGCCAGCAACATCTGTATGAAAGCAATACCAGCATATTCTGTCAAAGTCCACATGTAGCTTAGCCCTGTGCATGATCAGCGCAGATGCACTCATTTCCCAAATGGCAGACGTTAAACTCATTAAAGATTTCCTTCCATAGTGTGTCATATGAGAAAGACTGGGAAAAATAAGAATCCCAGGATGAACATCATTCAGATTATTTTACTCACAGCAGATGCATCTTGATCTCTAACTGAAAAATTACCAAGAAGTAAAATGTTATCTTTATGGAGATCCAAAAGCTCACCACAATAAGGGCATTGTGGTGATTTTGATATAGAAAGGAAAATGGAAAAAGTGTCCAAAATATTAGCCCTTATTTTCTTTTGAATATAGCTCAGAACTAAGCTGCCTGACCCAAGCAGTGTATCTTGATGGCAGTAATAGTAGAAATCTTCTCTTCCTGCAGTAACACTTTACCTTAGACTAATGAGCAGCATACAGAAAAGGAAAGTTTTTTTACTAGACTTGCTATAAAACTAAAGACTAAGAGCCTGCAAAAAACACTGCCCAAACCTCTGACTTCCAGTCACTCTTTTGAAGAATAGATCCCATTGTTGTTTCACCAGTGCCTTGGTGATGTATTTTGATTGCATAGGTCACTGCCCCAAAGACCTTCCAGCCAAAAGGACTATTTACACTGCCCCACAGTTTGGACTACAATGGTGGGAACAGCAGTGCACATCAAAGCGCTGTGCGGTAACTCCCCCGTGCGGATGCTGCAGGCACTAACTTAAAGTCCGCAATTCACACTAATATAGTCCTGTTTGAAGAAGACATGTACTAAGTAATTCTCCAAGACAGCTCCCACTGTCTGCACCATTTGACCATCTTCTGAAAGTAAATGTGCAGTTGGAGAAAAAAGCTCTGGTAACTCCCTCCACCGCCAGCCAGTATCACTATCAATATATCAGCTACCATGTAAAACGTTCAGATTCATCCTTGCAAAGTACCCGGGGACAGAATCCCCTCCCCTCCGGCACGGAGACTCAAAATGATACCATAAGCGTCACTGGCATATTCTACATTTTCCATTCTCCTCTACAGAAAGAGATTTGCTCCAGTAACAGCATGAAGTTGGCCTGTATTTCGTGCTCACTTAGCTACATTTCCCAGCTTCTCCATGCTCATTTCAGAAAAGAAAACTGGAGGGCAAAACAACTGACAAAGACGGACTCATCGAAATTGGATAAATCCTGACTGGTCCTTCAGCCTGATCAAAAGGAGCAAAAGCAGAAGATGTCCAAATTGATGGCATCTAATGAAAAAGAAGGAGTCAATAGATCCTAGCTTTAAACCAGAACACTGTCAAATTAGGCTGCAAATAGCATATTGTAGCTAATGCTCGGCTAAAGTATTATTCTTTTTATTGTCTCCCCCCCCCGCATTAAGCCGCTCTAACCATTTTATAGAGTAAATAATGAATTTAAAGGAAACCGATGGCATGAGGATATGTTAACCATTCCACATGTGTGTGCAACTCCTGGCAATTACATTTTGGCTGAACGAATGTGGTGTAACAAACACGATCAGTGGCCTACAGTTACAGTATCCTAGGGACTACACCCCATAGGCATTCAGAATTGCAGTCCAACCCCAGGGCTCTCCTCCATTTCTTTTAATGGAGTATAGCTTGCACCCGAGGATCTACACTTAGGATTGGAAATGGGACAAGCACCACTTCATGGCATGACTGTTCCATCAGCTTGAAGCTTCACAGTGTTGCGGGAGGCAGGAAGGAAGGGCAGGCTGGGCACAGAAGGAAGAGGAGCCGGGCAAGTTGCACATGATTCTTCCCTCTCCCCACAAAAGCAAGGGAAGGCAGCATAAGTCATGACACACAAAGGGCCAGAATTTCTGCTGCACAGCAGCTGGTTTATGCTTGCGCAGAGTGAGTGCAAAGTGGGTATGAAGTGCTACCATTCTGATTTGTTTGCATTTTACATCAATTTTTACATGCGTTTTGCACAAGTGCAAAGAACTGCTAGCTGTAGTAGAGAATCAGGCTCAGATTCTCCCCCAATTTATAAGGGTTCCCACTCCGGGAAGGCTTCTCTTCACTAGGATAAAAGATGCGTTTTTAACATATGCTAACTAACAAACCCTAGTGTAGACAGGGAAGTTCACGTTTTAGCATGTGTTGGCTCATAGGGATTGATCCAATCCCTACCTTATTGCACATGTGCCAATAGACATTCTCCTGACTACACTGGGATCACAACACTGGCTAGCTGACATGTGTTATAAACACATCTCCTATCCTAGAGAAGATGGAAACCACCATGTTTTAGAACTGCAGTTTTCTTCTACGCCTATTCAACATGCCATTTTCAAACACAAATAAGTTATCATGACCTATCTAGGCTGCGTACACATTGTTTCCTGAATGCTAGACAGAATAGTATTGGAAGTGACAGTAAATCCTTTCTACACTGCACGACTTTGAAATTACTGCCTCCATTGTCTGTCTGAGCCCCAGAAACCAAATAAGTTCAATATAACTATTTTCCCTATTTCTTATCTCCGTCTTTCAGCAAAAATGTTCCTAGAAATATAAACAAGGTTCTAATCTTTATCCATTGTGAGAGCGTGTAATGAATTCAGCAGGCAGACTAAGCAGGGGGAATGTACTCATATAACAGTGCTTAGCCTCCATGACATGTGAGGTTCTCCCTTAATGGCTTCTCTTATTTAATATTAGAAACTATTACTGTCGTGGATGGGAAGCTCTCATCTGTTTCTCCGTTGCAAAATGCCGTCTTCGGAACTACCTCAGCCAGACTCATGATCAAGCCTTCAGAAAAGTGAAAGGAGAAACTGCCCTCAGGAAAACCCACCCCAATTTTTTCACTGACCCCAGTGAACAGAGACAAGATGCTGAGAGTTCACTCAGTGCTGTATGAACATTTATCATCTCTGCACTTCATGATTAAAGCATTTTGGGCCAACTTCTGATCTCCATTGCACATTTTCACTTCTAAGTCAACACAGAACCTCAGACACGATGGTGAGGAGCATGAGGTACAGAGATTACAGCAGGGCTGTAGCAACACTTAAGGCTCAGGTCAGTTTATTGTTTATCGTCTGATTTTTCGAGGTGTTCTGACATCCACATGCTGTACCAGACTGCCCTGAAAATTGCTGTTCATCACTCAGGGCTGGAGCAGGGTTTATGCACCAAATGTACAGTAATTTGAGCAAGGGGTTCCTCAGATACAAGTCCCCTGAGATATCGAGACATCCAAATTTTACAGTTTATATAACAGATTTTTGGGCTCATCTTGGGCTCAGCCAATAGTTCTGCTTTGCCTCAATCTGATGTTATCCATTTGGGATTGATCACAGCTAGTACCCGGCCCCCACTGCCTCTTTGGGAAGTCGTGTTTAAAAACGTATTCAGTTATTAGAGAATAACGGCACCCATGTCACTCAGAACAGAATTTAACCCATAGTTTCATACCTCACTATTGTTTCTTATTACTTTGATTAAAGAACTCTTGTTAACCAGGGACATAAAGATTTACAAAACACAGAAGAATGAAAGACCTGTCTAGCCATTTTAGGAACCAGTATGCTTCTCCCCAATAGTCCTTAGTCTGGTCTTGACTTCCGTGGGACTACTCATGGGATGAAAGTCGAACAGAAGCCCTAGTGCTTTCAGGACTATGGTTTTAAAGACAAATACTGATTAGACATAACCCACTAGAAAACCTCAAAAAAGGGAAGCAATCTTGGCGAAATCCATTAACTTGCAAAAAAATTGAGTCACTCCTTGTGGACATTGCACAAGACTTGAGAAGGTAGCAATGGCTTGTCATCCCAGGATTGGGACACACTCCCATCCATAAGGGGTGGGTAGACTATGATTTACCCACCTAAGAATGTATAAACCCAAGTCTAATATGGGCGTTGTCACAAAGATGTCAGTTTCTTGTTGCTTTGAGTTTCCTCTGGTCTGTATGTGTTTCTCATTCTCTTTATTAATATCTCCATTATCTGGAATGCCAGCTCTGCTGTGTAGTGGTCTGATGCTCTGGCTTGTAAATCACCACACAGTTACAAATGTGGACTACACAAAGCTCACAGTGGCCCAGGGCTCCTCTAGTAAATTGGGCTGATGATACTTGAGATATATGATGGTGCAATTACTCACTTTAATGAACACCATGTTGGAAAAAGAGCAGTCTCATATTCCATGGATGTCACAGTGATGTTTTTAACAGCTAGCAAAGAAAATGTAAAAAATGGCATTGAAACAAGGATCATTTAAAAAAACAATAAAACAGAGCCTGATTCTCCACTCCATTAAACTGGTGTCACTCTGCTACATCAATGGTGTTATACTGGCAGAAAATCAGCGTAACAGAAGAGAAACAGGCCCACAAAGTTTAGTTTTTCTGTTAACAGCTTTTTTCCAGACCGCACTTCAGCATAACAGCCCCAGTTCAGGAAAATATCCCTCTTCATGAAAGCATTTAAGCTAGAACTGATCAAGAATTTTTCAAAACAGTTTTTCATTGGACAATGCCAATTCATCCAAACCAAAACTTTTCATAGGAAAGGGTCAGATTCCACTAAACTCGTGTCGTTAAGGGTTCTCTAGTCGAAGGTTGAATTACTGGTCAAAACTTGAGAGAGAACAATCCATCCCAGACTAGCCAATAGACTGGAGATTAGGGGATCCCCACCGAGTATGGGGAAGACTTGAGTTCATGTCTGTATTCCAAATCAGGCAGGGCAGAGATTTGAACCCATGTCTCCTACACTCCAGATAAGTGAGCTGATCACCAGGTGTTTGGCTAGTGTGGGGTGGGTGTAATGCTTTTTTTGCCCCTGTTTTCACGAACAAGGTCAGCTCCCAGACTGCTGAACTGGGCAGCACAGCACGGGGAGGAGGTGACCAGCCCTCTGTGGAGAAAGAAGTGGTTCGGGACTATTTAGAAAAGCTGGACGAGCACAAGTCCATGGGGCCAGATGCGCTGCACCTTAGAGTGCTAAAGGAGTTGGCGGACGTGATTGCAGAGCCATTGGCCATTATCTTTGAAAACTCATGGCAATCCGGGGAAGTCCCAGACGACTGGAAAAAGGCTAATGTAGTGCCCATCTTTAAGAAAGGGAAGAAGGAGGATCCTGGGAACTACAGGCCAGTCAGCCTCACCTCAGTCCTTGGAAATATCATGGAGCAGGTCCTCAAGGAATCAATTCTGAAGCACTTAGAGGAGAGGAAAGTGATCAGGAACAGTCAGCATGGATTCACCAAGGGCAAGTCATGCCTGACTAATCTAATTGCCTTCTATGACGAGATAACTGGCTCTGTGGATGAGGGGAAAGCAGTGGACGTGTTGTTCCTTGACTTTAGCAAAGCTTTTGACACGGTCTCCCACAGTATTCTTGCCAGCAAGTTAAAGAAGTATGGGCTAGATGAATGGACTATAATAAGGTGGATAGAAAGTTGGCTAGATTGTCAGGCTCAATGGGTAGTGAACAATAGCTCCATGTCTAGTTGGCAGCTGGTAGCAAGTGGAGTGCCCCACGGGTCAGTCCTCAGGCCAGTTTTGTTCAATATCTTTATAAATGATCTGGAGGATGGTGTGGATTGCACCCTCAGCAAGTTTGTAGATGACACTAAACTGGGAGGAGAAGTAGATACGCTGGAGGGTAGGGATAGGATATAGAGGGCCCTAGACAAATTAGAGGATTGGGTGAAAAGAAATCTGATGAGGTTCAACAAGGACAGGTGCAGACTCCTGCACTTAGGACGGAAGAATCCCATGCACCGCTACAGACTAGGGAACGAATGGCTCGGCAGCAGTTCTGCAGAAAAGAACCTAGCGGTTACAGTGGACAAGAAGCTGGATATGAGCCAACAGTGTGCCCTTGTTGCCAAGAAGGCCAAAGGCATTTTGGGATGTATATGTAGGGGCATTGCCAGCAGATCAAGGGACATGATCATTCCCCTCTATTCGACATTGGTGAGGCCTCATCTGGAGTGCTGTGTCCAGTTTTGGGCCCCACACTACAAAAAGGATGTGGAAAAATTGGAAAGAGTCCAGCGGAGGGCAACAAAAATGATTAGGGGACTGGAATACATGACTTATGAGGAGAGGCTGAGGGAACTGGGATTGTTTAGTCTGCGGAAGAGAAGAATGAGGGGGGATTTGATAGCTGCTTTCAACTACCTGAAAGGGGGTTCCAAAGAGGATGGATCTAGACTGTTCTCAGTGGTAGCAGACGACAGAATGAGGAGTAATGGTCTCAAGTTGCAGTGGGGGAGGTTTAGACTGGATATTGGGAAAAACTTTTTCACTAGGAGGGTGGTGAAACACTGGAATGCGTTACCTAGGGAGGTGGTGGAATCTCCTTCCTTAGAAGTTTTTAAGGTCAGGCTTGACAAAGCCCTGGCTGGGATGATTTAGTTGGGGATTGGTCCTGCTTTGAGCAGGGGGTTGGACTAGATGACCTCCTGAGGTCCCTTCCAACCCTGATATTCTATGATTCTATGATTCTGTCTTGTTTTTCATTAAAAGCTTCAGAAGGACTTGTGTTCACCCCAGTGCAGAAAGGGAACATTTCTGAAATCTCATAAAACAGTTTCCCTCCCAACTCTAATTGAAGCATTTGCTTAACTTTAAGCACATGTTTAAAGTTCCGAAGCCAAAGGGATTTAAAAGCATGTGCTTAAATTTAAACAAGTGCTTAAGTGCTTTGTTGAATCAGTGCCTAAAACAGGATGCTGTCTCTCAACATACTAAAGTGAAGTGCCTTCAAAGTTAATTTTATGTCATCAACATTTGCCTCACTTAGCTGAAATCTGTTTGGCAAAACAATCGTGCTGTCCAGCTCATTTCTTTGACGTAAGAATTTAATACCTTGTCATATTACAGTCATACCCTTTCCCCCCTCTCATTTTACACAATATTAACTACAGATAATCTCCAGTGATTTGCTTCTGATGAAGTGACCTACATACGTTGCCAATGTATATTATATAGTAACATGAAGAAATAAAAATGCTTGACTCACTACGTAGGAATGCCACATTTAAAACATCTAGGGAGGTTTCTTTTCTCATCTCTCTCTCTCAGCTGCACAATCATAAACAGACAAGGTTTAGGGTCTCACCTCCTATCAATGTGGGAGTTCTTTTTTTCATCTTAACAGATGAACAGACACCTTAGTTTAATGTTCTCTCTATACAGAACAGTATTTCTCAAGAAACATTATAGGTTTTATTTATTTTACTTTGCAAACTGCAATGCCTCAACTATCATATAGTGTAAGTCCCACATAAACTTAAGTACAAACTGTGACAGATTTTCCATTTTATTTCTCCACATGGGACTGCTCGCATGTGTAAAGTAATATACGTATATAAGTCTTTGCCGAAGTGGGGCCTTAAAAATCTCTAGCCTGCCTCAGTTGCTCATTTGTACAATAAGGAAAATAATCCTTCCCTTTTCCCACCCTTTGTCTGTCTTGTCTATATAGAGTGTACATTTTGCAGGACAGGGACTGTCTGTCTATGCACCTTGCACAGGGGGGGCCCTAAGGACTACTCTAATAGAAATAATATACAAACGCTACATCAGATGAAAAAATCAGAAATAAATACATATCTATCCTCAATTAAAAGAAAAAAGTTTCACTACAGAATGTATATTAAATAAGGGGGGAAAATCTCAAAAGGGGTTTGTCTTCTTTGGGAAATTACACTGTGTTACAACAATGACCCTGAGGAGCCATGGTAACTCACATGATATTATGCACCCAAGACAGATCCATGGTTGGTGTAAATTGGCATAGCTCCATTGACTTTGATGGAGCAGCACTGATTTGCACAAGGAGGATCTGGCCCGCAGCCCATCCAAGGGAATGTCATGTTTTAAATCATGGATACCCTTAGGATCTATTTTCAGAGGGTAGCCCTCATGTTATTACACCGGACCCTCGCTAGAACGCGGGATTTGGGATCCATGCGCGGTACCGCGTTAACCGTGTTAAAATGAAATGCAATTAAAGGAATTAAATTCGGGATCCATGGCCGCGACCGCGTTATATGCAAATTCGTGCTATACAGATGCGCGTTCTAGCGAGGGTCCGGTGTATTTGGGACAGTTTCAAAATAAATTACAAAAAAAAAAAAATCAGATCAGACTGGAGAGTTTTCTCAGGAAGAACATGAAATAATTTTAAAACGCTTTGCCAAATCTAATGTATAGCCAATATAAGCCAATTAATATAAATTGCTTTGTGCTATCGCTGTGTGAGTGCTGGGGTTGTGAAAAGAAGGTTCTATAGAAAAATGTTCTTCAGTTCATATAGTAAAACAGAGCCTGCTTATATGGAGTTTATCAAGTGACCACCTAATAGGGTGGAAGTCACTCATGGAGTATGTGCTGTAGAAAGCCCCAATGCAGCATAATCATAAGACCATAAGAACTGCCGTACTGGGTCAGACCAATGTTCTATCTAGCCCAGTATCCTGTTTCCAACAGTGACCACCAGTACCAGAGCTTCAGGGCAACCGAACTACAGCACAGGGCAACTTTGGAGAGATCCACCCCTGTGTGCTCCTCCCAGTTTTTGGCAGTCAGAAGTTTAGGGTTCCCCTGAGCATGGGGGTCCATCCCTGACCATCTTGACTAATAGCCATCAATGTACCTAACCTCCATGAACTTATCTAGTTCTGTTGTGAACCCAGTTGTACTTTTGTTGCCCATCTCTGAACCGCTTCCAGTTCCCCTATATTCTTTCTGAGATGGGGCAACCAGAACTGGACACGATATTCAAGGTGTGGGCATACTACGGATAGTGACATGATATTTTCTGTCTTATTTTCCATCATTTTCCTAATCGTTCCTAACATTCCATTAGCCTTTTTGACTGCTGCTGCACATCGAGCAGTTTTCAGAGAACTATCCACGATGACTCCGAGATCTCCTTCTTGAGTGGTAGCAGCTAATTTAGACTCCATCATTATATGTGTGTGGCTGGGATTATGTTTTCCAATGTACGTTACTTTGCAATTAACATGCGGCTGGTGAATCTTGCCCATATGCTCAGGGTTTAGCTGATCGCCATATTTGGGGTCGGGAAGGAATTTTCCTTCAGGGCAGATTGGAAGAGGCCCTGGAGGTTTTTCGCCTTCCTCTGTAGCATGGGGCACGGGTCACTTGCTGGAGGATTCTCTGCTCCTTGAAGTCTTTAAACCACGATTTGAGGACTTCAATAGCTCAGACATAGGTGAGAGGTTTATCGCAGGAGTGGGTGGGTGAGATTCCATGGCCTGCGTTATGCAGGAGGTCAGACTAGATGATCATAATGGTCCCTTCTGACCTTAATATCTAGGAGTCTATGAATTTAATCTGCCATTTTGTTGACCAGTCACCCAGTTGTGTGAGATCCCCCTGTAACTCTTTGCAGTCAGCTTCGGACTGTCTTGAATAATTTTGTATCATCTGTAAATATTGCTAGTTCACCTTTCACTTCCTTTTCCAGATCATTAATCACTGTGCAGTCTCATTCTGCCATGGGCTCTCTCAGGAGGCCTCTACATTTCACTGCACTGTTGCTGGTGGTGCTGATCTCAGGGATGACATTGTGCGAGGTCTTTACTCCATCACCACATAACCCCACCATTCTACCCTATTCCACCCTCCTTGGGCTCTGACATAAGGTGAGTTGGAGACAGTCAGCGGAAACGGGGGGGGGGGGGGGGGGGCTATTAGGTTTGAGATACAGCTGGTCTATTTTTTTTTGTAGGGAATTCTGAAAAAAAAACAGTGCTAAATTTCCTGTGAAAGTCTTGCAGTCTTTCAGTGAAAGACATTTTTTAAACCAAAACCCAAACATTTTTTCTGTTAAAAAAAAAAAAGTTCAGTTTTGTTTCACAAGTGTTTGTTTTTTGTTTGTTTTTAAAAAAAAAAAAAAAAAAAACATTTTCCTGGGGAAATTTTCTTTTAGGAATAAAACTATTTTCTGTCAAGAAAAAAGAAGGCCAGCTGCATTTTCAGTTACATGGAATCAGTGGTCATAAAGCCAATATAAGTGATGCATGGCTTTCATGACATCTCTTCCAGCCACAGGGCAGAACAGAGGTCATAGAAGGTCTGTTGTGGACTACTTATAAATTAGGGATTAATGAATCCCCCCCCACATACACAACCTCCACATTGCTCCTCAGCCAAACCCGTTCACTGTAAGCGAGTAGGAGGAACAGCCCCTGCAGATGTCTGGGCTAGAAAGGAATAGTGGATGTCGTTTTCTCCCTCGGTGACGCTGTTTCAATATGTATATAATTGGATGGAGTATATCATGGTGGATTTACAGTTACAGAAGAAATAATTCTGGTCCTTTGCTGCTACTTTAGAAAACAAAATATTCAGAAGGATATCCCGGCAAACAAAGCTTCACAACAATGCAGCCTAGTCTCTATTTCTGAACTGCTGTAACTCAACTGTGTTAAATTTGTGCCATACTTAATCTACGTGCAGGAGGTCTACATTTGCTTTTAATAACAGGAGGAAAGTAATGAGATGTCAAGGAACAGTTTCCTTAGGCCAGAGACTTCAAAGGTGAGTCTGGAAGCTTGTCCTGCTCTTTTTGTTTGAATCAGCCTTAACCTTTTAAAGAGTAACTGCCCATTTTAAATAATTATCATTAGCAATTTGAAACCGTGCTGCATGTGGATCTGTGGTAGAACACTTATGCCATCATCTGATGTTCAGTGCCAGCTCTACATCAGAAAACAACTGAATCCAGATGCTGGATTAAAACAATAAATAAAAACTGCAAGTGGGCATATAGTTCTTTCAGCTTATGTGACATGCTCATGCGGCTTAATGCTGCGGTTTGGTTAAACGAGAGTTATGGACTGTATTAACTCATTGTTGAAGTCTCATACATTTCCTTTGATTGTCAGGGCTGTAAACTGTCTTTCCTGGAGAAATACCAAGGGCATGTATAGATTCCACTGCAGACTTCTTTTGTATGCCTGTTGGCCACACAAGATTCTTTTTTTCCTTAACTACTATGAACACCTCCCGTGCAGTCCCATGTATACACCTCAGTATAGGCAAGAAGCAAAAGAGACCTTTTTTTTCCTTTGCAAAAAACGTGTCTGATTTCCTTATTTGCGCCATCCCTATGCACCCCTCCCCAACACATTTCTTGGTTTGCAGACACTTGCATGCCTATAAAACCACAATGCTAGTTTCAGGCCTTCTCTTGCTCTTTTTGAACTCAACATTACTTTTGTAGTGGACTCAGGCTATTAGATGGAAAAGACATGTGGGTGGCGAATGCACTTAGAACACCTGTTTGTGTGGCATTGCATATGAAAATCTCCCTGAGCAGGATTTTTGCATTGTTCTGTCAGGCAAACGTTATTTATACAGCACAAATGTGAGTGGGATTCTGAAAAGCACTCAGCACTGGCCTAGTTCTAGTCCTATTGAAGCCAATGGCAGTTTCAGCAGTAACAGAGTCGGGCCAATGATGAGTGCTTTCGAAAATCCCACTGTCGGAGTATTCAGGCTCTTTGTTACTTCACCTTCACTCGGGTGTCGCTGAGAGCAGACACTGGCCTGCATAGAGCAATGACACCTGAAATGATCACAAGTTGTACGAAATGATTTTGCCTTTGCACAAAAGGATTCTAAATCTGTAAGTGCTGTCACATCATGCAAGAGATAATGTGTTCATTTCAGCTGGCAACACACCTATGTAGAGTGTACACACACATTTCACTGCAATGGGATTACCGCTTGTAATTTAGACACTATGAATATCATAGCCCCATCTCATTGCTTAATTTGCACTTGTGGAGTCTTGCTGCTGGCATCACTTGTTTATTTTTCCAGTGTGTGACGTTTGGCTTATTGATGTACAGTCATAACAGACGCTGGTGTCAGGCAGGAGAAGGAACAATTGGAGGTGCTAACAAGGAATATCAGGATCAGCTCTGTGCGTGCATTCTGAGACAGTCAAAATTAACATAAATTGACTCAATTTGTGTGAGAGACAAGGTAGGGGAAAAATATCTTTTATTGGACCAACTTCTGATGGTGAGAAAGACAAACTTTCAAGCTACAGCGAGCTATTCTTCACGTCTGAAGATACTACCTCCCTCACCTTGTCTCTAATATCCTGGGACCAACATGACTACAACACTACTGCATCCAATAGTGTGTAGCAGACCTGACCTCCAAACTGAAAGGTACATCTACTTAAAAAATACACCCGCTTTATTGTTTTATCATCTTTTAGCACATACTGAGTCAGCAGATAGAAACAAATATATTTGGGCAGTGTTTAAAATGACACCTTTTACAAATGGAACTACCTAAATCTGATGTGAGAGAATTAATGAGCTTCTCATGTAAATCACGCATAATTTACAGTAGAATTTGTCCTTGTGCCAACAGGCACTTACTTGCACTGCACAGTAATGAAAAGAGGGGGTTGAAGATGTAAAGCTATCTGCAACCTCGTTGTTTCTTGCCTCTGCTTCTGCCTGGGTAGTCAAACCATTTCAAAGAGCAGCATGATTATTTGCTGCACAATGTTACCTTCATCTTCCATTTCTTGTTCCACACTCAGACTCAATGACATTACTGAGGACATCAGGGATCATTAATTTTAAATATTAGCAACATATTTGGGGCACAACTGTGACCTGCATAACACACCTGCACAAAGAGGCACAAGGGTACCTGTGTGACTGCTAGCAGGATGGGGGAACAACAGCTTCCATGCAACTGTACTTCCCCTCCTCTGCCGCACATGATTGTGGCTCCCAGCATGCCAGTCAGCTCAGATGGGCAAGTATGGAGGATGTAGAAATCTACCCCGGTATACCACTGGTGGAAATTACTTGCTCCGTGGGGCAAGTAAGGAACCAGTGGCCATATTCCAACTAAGTTACAATCCGGTCCCTGGAGTGCTACACAGCTGCTTTGCTCCTTATTCACGGCTTGTGGTAGAACCACAATCTGGTTTTGGGTTACCAGAAAACACACTCCAATCAAACAAAGGATCCCTCAGGATCTCACATAACCAACACTCTGCAGTGCTGTGTAACGACAGCTATAAGGTACTGGATCTCATCCCACCTATCCCAGCGGGAGGCACGTCAACCTTTTAACCTTTCCCTTAAGAGAAGTTGTTGAGCGTTCTCAGAACCTTTCTATTCTCAGACACAGCACACGCCCAGCATTCCATGGCCACCGCAACTGGAGGTGTTCAAAGAATTGTTTTCTTCTTCTTTAGCCTTGAGTATAAATATATTTGCTTTCAAATCATGTATTTACAAGAGTTCCCCCCTTTGTCTCTTTCTGTTATTATAACATGTTATTTGCTGTCTGGCAATTCAAAAAACCACTCGTCTGTGTTTCCTGGTACTCGGTACAGCCCAAATAACAGGTAAAAGTTCATTAATAAAAATCATAGAGACAGAGGCAAAGAAGCTAATATCACAAAGCCTAGAATCATCACATCACTGTCCTAGTCCAGGCACGCGCTCGACTCATATTATCACAAACAGTGTGAAGGCAGTAGGTTCTAGTATCTACAACAGTCTTGGGAGACAGCAGGGTCTAGTGACTGGAACATGGGATTGGTAATGAGAACTCTTATTCCCAGTTCTTCCACTCACTGTATCAGTAATCTCTCCTCGACTCAGTATTCCCATCTGTAAGAACAGGGCTACAGATAGTTCCTCATCTTTGGGAAGAGATTGGATAGGTTGGGGGTGAAAAGTGCTACATATGCATTATTATTACTGGATGGTAAGAACCAGCTGGCCTACAAAAATTATATCAATTTTCAGAAAATTCACAGCTACCCAGAAGTTTTCTTTGGCTTGTACTTTTGTTGCTAAAGATTCTGTGCTCTACCCCTGCCGCCTGATGTAGTTATTCATTTCTTTGACAGTAGTGCCTAGAGTATCCAACCGTGTTTAAGGCCCCATGCTGCTAGGCACCAGGCAGACGCATAACTAGGCAAGAAGCACAAAGGATGGAAAGGGAAAGAGAGTTGCCCACGGTCAGTGACAGACCTGGGAATAGAAACTGGCTCCTCCTGATTTCCAGGCTAGTACCTTGTCCCCTGGACCACCCCTCAACATGCATGAGGTATGGCTGCTGCTGCTTCTTTCTATGTGTGTGGGCTGCCACAGGATTTACTACTCTGTTTCCATAATGGTTATTACAGGCAAAAATGCAGCTCTTCACTGATGTGCTGTCACCTCAATGATTTGCTTTGGAAACAGAACCTTGGAGTCTCCCATAGAGCAATGCAACGTGCCCTCCGACCAATGAGCTGATACACATTGCCATTTAAAGCCAAAGCTAGGAAACTGATTCTTGCATCTAGATAAAATAAATAAATCCTTTGACCAAACTTTAAAAAATACGTGAACCTTTAGCATGGCCAGCACAGTAAATAGCTTAAACAGTATCCTGTGACCAAAACCAGTTTTTTTTCACAATCGTATTCCTAGCTGTCCAATAGTTTTTCTTAGCATAAATCATGAAGGATCTAGCCTTGAGACAAGGTCACATGGCCCTGTGACCTACAGTACAGAACCCCTCAACATAAGAAGTGAAATCCTGGGCCCACTGAAGCCGATGGCAAAACTTCCATTAACTTCAGTTGAACCAGGTCTGTGCTTAGGCAGCTCAGTGTCCAGCAACTTTCCTTATTTGAGACATTATAATTTGTGCCCATAATGCTGCACTAAGCATGGGATATTTCTTAACTTTGATGCTTTTTGTCAAACACTGCAGAATACAAAAATATTAAGAAAAATTACAAAAATAGCAGGAAGAATATCCTCAAAAGACCTCAAGAGTTGTCCCCAACTACATGTAAGTAAGATTTAAATTTGAAAGTGAATATGAAAAACAGAAATTGTTAAAGTTCAAAATATGTTTCCCTTTATTTATCCAAACTCATCATCCTTATTGTTACAACTACAGCTCTGCCATTGGTGAGGGTCACAAGATCTTAGTTTAAATGAACTAAGTTCATAAATCTCAACCCAGCTGCAGCTAATTTAGGCCAAATGACCCTGGAATAGGTTATTGTGCTCTCACTTACATTAATTTACACAGGTGCAACTACAAGGACCTCAGTGGAGTTACTCCAGATTTAAACCTGAGAGAGAGCAGAGTCAGGGTCCATTATTGTCAAAGAAAACAGATGGGAGCTTTTAGCCGATCGTTTCCCCCACTGCTCTTTGGTTTGAAAATATGATCTTGAGTGGGCATTATATTATGCATAATAAATTTTATCTAAATGTCTCCATGGGGCAGATTCTGCCATCATTATTCAGTTCACTAGTACCTTCTTCTAAATAATCCCACTGAAATCAGCAAGTCTATTTGGGCAGTAAGGCACTAGTCAATGTGACTAAAAGTGGCAGAACTGTCCCTGATTTTGCACAGCAAATAAGTGTAAGCGGTCGCGTATCTGAAGTTTAACTGATACTATGTGACATCTTCCCAATGTCAAACATCCTGGAAAACTAAAGAAAACCTCAGTGGATGCCAAGGAATGACTGCAACTGCACATACAAAGATTGTGCCAAGTTCTGCTCTCATTTGCACTAGCACGAATCCTGAGCAACTCTCCTGCCTCTTACAGAGATCCTGATTCATAGCAGGGTCTCTCAGAGCAGAGGGGGGCCATTAGCATCTATGAGGCTGATACTCAAATACATTTCTCAACTCTGTTTCAAAGACTGTATTAAAGTCAATAGGAATTACAACTGAGCAGGGATCCTGGAAATCTGTTTGCTGCAGAAAAATGTGGAATTTGTGGTTTTACAGAGAATCTTTAGTTTTTACATTTTGTGAAAAAATAAAAACATACAGTAGAACCCCATTTATCCGAGCCTCCATTATACACCTCTCCATACTAGCCAAACTGGGGCTCCCGCTGAAGCCCAAACCCTGCCACTTAGGGCTGAAACTCTCTGGATTAACCACAGTTTTGATTATCCAATCTGGCCCCAGTCCCAATTAGATCAGATAAATGGGGTTCCGCTGTATCAATAAAACATTGCGTTCAGCTGATACCTATATATATTATGGCAACTGAAACTAAAGTTCAGCATTTCGTTTTAAACATGGAAAACCACAAATCTTTATGTTTTTTATGGGAGAATTTTGGGGGGTTTATCACAGAAAACTAGAATCCCTGAAGCTGAGTAACTGAAAGCAGAATTGAGCAATGAAGATTACAGATTAAAAACTGCTATAGTAAACATGACCATAACCTTTGAACTGCTACAGCTGAGCCTTCCCATTTCAGAACAGGACAAAATAACGGTTTGAGTCTGTGGTGAGGAAAATCTACTTTGACCATTCCCTATTCATCTGTGGTGTCATCTCCTTCTTTCACTTGCACTTCTTAGTTTTGTAACAAGTGTCTCTGTGTCATTCAATCTCAACAATAACTTTCCCGCTAACTAAACAGAGTCCACTGCTAGCTGTCGTGTCACAGCAACACCTGGAGTCAGCAGATGGTGCTTCCCAGATAGACTCTCTGAATCACCCGTTTTATCAGCTGTAGGAAGTGTCATGGCCTTCAGCTTTCCAATGCCCAAGTTCTTTTAACAGTATAAAGTCCCCTTGTTTCTCTAGCTAAACTATCACTCTAAATAGTCCCATTTATTGGTATTGTACATTACAAATCATGTCAACAGATAGAATATCTGTTTCACTTATACATGATTTGAGAGTAATTTATATCTTAAAAAATACATAGGAGGACATTTCCAGAAAAACCAAAGGCAATTTGGCACCCAACTTCCACTGAAAGTCAGTAGGATTTGGGCATCTAATTCCTAGGGTCCTTTGAAAATCCAGTCATAGTAGTCATATGATTGTGTAAATATGGAGTGAAATCTTTGCCCTACTGAAGTCAATGGGAGTTTTGCCATTGACCTCAACAGGGCCAAGATTTCACCCCTGATGTGTACGGGTTCCAACGATACAAGAAAACTAAACAATGGTCAAAGGAGAATTTTATTCAGAGGTAAATATACTGTTTATGTTTATGAATCCCTAAAATAATCTGTTGAATACTATATCATTATTAACTCCCACAGGGTTTTGGTTCCATGGAATATGCACAGAACATGTCAGCAACATTATGAGTTTAGCCACACTGGTTTATTTCTACAGCCTCATACAGTGTCTTCTGGTCAACACAGCAGTGAACTCATTTCAATTTGTTCAAGTTTCTCCTGTGCTTCTGATTAGCTGTTTATGTACAATGATTTGAGGAGATGTAACAAAGCGCCAATCGTGGCCCAATGAGGAGCTATGCTGGAAACATGCTTGCAATAGTCTGTTTCCCTTCTCTGATTACCCCTTTGGTGTCCTAACTTCTAGGAAAGGAGGGAGTCTTTCCTCTTTATGCCCTCCCCTGGCTGCTTTAAGGGATCTCCCATTATTCTTTCATTTTCTCATCTCTTAGCCTGGCTGCTGCAAAGGATGGAGTATTTTCCCCCCATCCCTCGCTATGTCTTAGCAGGTATGAGGAAAGAGTATTCTCCCCTTACTAACTTTAACTGGCTGCTGAGAGACCTATAGGGTGACCAAGCAATTCCCACACCCGTGGTGAACATGCTCATACAGGAAACATTCTGCATACTCCCCACAGGTCAGAGTGAATGAGGCACTGTCAGATCCACAAACTCTGTGAAAGCCACTTACGGGTTGACAGGTTTCAGAGTAGCAGCCATGTTAGTCTATCCGCAAAAAGAAAAGGAGTACTTGTGGCACCTTAGAGACTAACAAATGCATCCGATGAAGTGAGCTGTAGCTCACGAAATCTTATGGGGTGAGTATCACTGAGTCGTTTAAACTAAGACTGGAGCTTGTTCCCACTGAAATCCATGGGAGCAAGATTGGGTCCCTAGCTTCCTACATTTAGGATTATATTACGTCTATTTTTCACCTGCTCTTCCTCTTTTGTTTCAACACTACGACCCAGCTATGGCAGCAATCCAACAGAGCATGTGTATCCTTTTAAGATGTGAGCAGACCCATTGATTTTAACGGTACAACTCACCTCATAGTGTTATAGACTTTACAGCCAGCAGGACTCACCAGAACATCCAGTCTGACCCACGCTGCATGACAGGCCACAAACACCACCCAGCACCCACACGCTAAACCCGACAACCAGAATCAGATCAAAGTATTCCAGCCCTCAGGAGATTAGCTATTGTATGCCACAGGCAGAGAACAGATAAGCACCTATTTAAGTACTTGGCAAGACTGCCATACACATTCTGCCCTCAGTTACATCGGTGCAACCTTAGTGATGTCAGTGGGGCTGAATGAGTATCACTGGGGCAGAACTGGGCTCATTCTTGGCCCTATAGGCTGGGAAGTGGTCTCCCTAATTTCTCAGGCAGCAGTTTATGGAATTTGATATTGTTATTACCGGGTCTGTTTATATTTTCACAGCAAACTCCATTGACTTCAATGCAGCTATTCCTGATTTACATCACCCAACATCATAGGAGAATCAAGTACTCAAAGTACAAAATAAAACTGACTCATGTATTTTAACACATCAGGGAACCACAAACAACAAAATAGACCAAGATTCTCAAAATGGAAAATTAGACCTCCTAGACCCATACTTAAGCCCCAAAGTGTCCTGACTTTCCAAATCACCTAAGCAGCTCCCATTGCTTTCAACAGGAGCCAAGTTAGACCAGCTCTAATCACTTTCAAAAACTCCTACCCACTGTCCTTAGAGTGACCGCCAACCTCGCTGAATGGCTGCTTAATGATCTCTCATCATTTCCCATCAAGAGCTGGGATTTTTCTACATTTTTTGGTGCTGTTACAAAGAAAACACAGACTGGATGTACAATGTGATTACAACCCACCAACCTGTGCAGTCCATTTTGTACTCATCTGAAATATCCATTAAAAAACCTCCACAGAAATAATGATCTCTCTGTCTATATTTCTTTGATGGTCAGGCAATAACTAGTTAAAGCATTAAGCACCACTAGCTTCTCATTAGCCTACGTCAGTGATCATTAATTGGTCATTACTGGCACAGATGCAGGCCAGTAATGCTTACCTATAACTCAATGAACTGCTACACTTGGCCACCTCGTGGGCACAATTACATAGCAATTCATGATAAGTGCGAGAAGTTTAGTCTCATGAAATATATTCACAGATATTCAACACATTAAAAAAACAGAAAAGGAAGGTAATGTGGATGAGGTGCCATACCACATACACAATCGCAACAAAAGCCCTTGTGGTGCCTCACGTTCTTTATTCGGTGCCTGTCAGCTCTGAGCGTTGAGAATTAATTTTACTTACATATAATCATCGTGATATTCCTCTTAATGAAATTTCTCCGAGCAGCCCAGAACTACAAACATTTACATACTAAGTTACTCCGTAGAACCAATTAGGCATTCTTAAAAAGACTTTTCACTAGCAAATCTCAGCATTGTGTCAGACACGTTATATTTGGGTCTGATTTTCACGTCACCTTTGCCCTCATTGCTTGTGTCTCTGAGGAAGCTTCATCAGAGTTTCACATAGCACAAAATGGATCTAAATATTCCTAAAAAGCATGGGAGAAATTAGTCAGAAGGAACTGTGATTTACTGCATGTTGGTGTATACACTATATATTTCCTGATGCAGGAACAAGATGGAATTCTGTGGCCTATACCAGGGGTCTCCAAACTTTTTGGATCGCGCACCCCCAGGGCCAGCTCTAGGGAAGCAAAAAAAAAAAAAAAAGAAGAGCTGCCAGCGAGGACAGAGCGGGGAGAGCCGAGAGCTGCCACCAGGGCGTGCCAGCGAGGACGGAGCGGGGAGAGCCGAGAGCTGCCACCAGGGCGGAGTGGGGAGAGCCGAGAGCTGCCGCCGGTGTGCCTCCGGAGAATCAAAGGTCCGGGAGCACTGCTGCCGCACACCCCAGGGATGGTCTTGCGCACCCCCTGGAGTGCGCGCGCCCCACTTTGGAGACCACTGGCCTATATTATGCAAGAAGTCAGACTAGTCCGTCTGAATTGTCCCTTTCAGCCTTAAAAAACTAAACATATGAAATCATGAGTACAACCACCACCCAAGAAATATCATTACCTTGGAGTTAAGGTTGAACAGAAGTTCCATCAGTCCTTTTAGAAAAAGCCTTAAAAGCAGTTTTTTAAAAACTTAGACACCAACTTTTACTATTTATTTTAAAAATATTTATAAAACCAACTAAGGCAGTTAAGTGCCCATCTTCTACTGACTTTCAATGGGAGTTGGCCATGTAACTCCTTCAGGAGCTTTTGAAAAACCCACTCTCAACCAACAAGTTAAGGTTTCACTTAGCAACAAAAATAACAAAGAGGAAAAAATATGAACCACAATAAGCCACAAGTGAGGGCTCCAAACAACCTTAACATGGCCACAGAAAAAGAGATGCTCTGTGACACAATTATCTGTCGCAAAGATTCGTTGCACCAGTGACCAGACGAAGCATAATACCTTTCTCCATACTCAGGCAGCCCCATTCTGTGACTCCCCCTACAGCTGAGAGGCACTTTACAATGGCAGTAATCCCATTGTGTGAGAGGCAGAGCTACCCCAGGAGCAGTGCACAATTCCCTCCCTTTTTCCTCTTGCTGTAATAATTTGCTGTTGGCCCATGCCAGAAGCAAACTGCCATTCCTTATGTGCTGGCTCTACCCACCTCCCCAGGGCGGAATGGCAGGCATGCAGCACCCAATTACTTCTGAACAACCAGAACTAATGTCCAGGAAAGCTACACAGGTGTCTAAGGGGGATTCCTACCCACCCCCTTTATGCCCCTGCATGCCTGCACATCCCAAGGGACATTCAAGCCCATGGAAATCAATAGGACTATTTGAAAGGTAAGGTTACACTGTCTGCGTGAGATTCAAGGCCTCTGGCACCTCTTAAGTCCCATCACTAAGATACAGTCTTTCCTCACCATTCATGCAGCTAAGACGCTCATCCAGGTTCTCACCATCTCGGCCAATGCAACATTCTCCTCTTGCCCCATGCTCACCAATGCACAATGCTATTGCAAAGATCCTTTTTCTAGTGCGTTGTTCGACCATGTCACCCCTCTTTGTATCTCTTCACTGGCTCCCGCTTCTCTTTCTTTCTCTCTCTCTCTGGTATGGCAACAAACACAAACTTGCTGTCTTCACCTTTAAGGCCTTTCACAGCCTATCCCCACGCTACCTGTCTTCTCTTCTGTGCTACAGAGATGTCCCCCACCCCTCGCTTCCGCCCTGCCACAAATGCTGCCCTTCTTCACCTGTTTCAAACAAGGTGTTTGCTGTTTCAAACAAGCGTCTTCGTGCTTTCTCCCATGCTGCACCTCACCTATTCCAGGCGCTCACCACAGGCATCCACACAACCTCCTCAACGTTCTCCTTCACATTCTCCTTTGCTATGGCACCTACAAAACACTCGACAACAGTGGGTCACAGTTAGGGCCAGAATTTTAAATTGCCTAAAGACACAGATAGGTGCCTCGTGGGATTTTCAAAAGTGTCTAGGCCCCTAACTCCATTGAAATCAATCACTGATTACGCAGGCTCTGGACATGGTGGGTGATGAAGTGACAGCAGAATTAGGATGAGGGCTGATGGGCCTCTCACCCCACTCCCATCAGCTGTCCCAGCCAGCTCTCTCACCCCCAACTTTGGCCAGCCCCCCTCAGCCCTCCCACTAGCTGGGTCCCTTGCTATTGATGTTGGTGAAAATCAGAAAACAGAAAAAGCCTGATATTAGTGGAGGGACCTGGCTGGAGTGGGGTGGGGGCCCACTAACCCTCACCTTCTCTCTGTACCCCTGGATCCAGAGTGACTGGTCCCCTGCCACAGGCTTTGTTGAGATCGTTGCCTTACTCAGTACCTACGTGACCGAGTGGTGATTTTGTGGACATCAGGCTTTTCTGGTTTTCTGAGTTTCACCAGAATCAGTGGGGTTCTGCCCACTGATGACTAGGATGTCACTGAAATTTTGGAACTGATCAGATGCAGCATTCAAAAGCATTGCAGAACATTCAGACCAATGCTATTGAGGCTGGGGTAGGCCCTTGCTTCACTCGGCCAATAACTTAAGACCTTGAAACAAGAACAAAATGGGATGTAAGTGTAAAGCTTTGAGCTGGCCCTCTGCAGGTCTCTCAACATGAACAAAAATGGCTGAACTGGGCACAAAGTGATTGCAGTCCACAGGAAAAAACCTGTACACTTTAATGAAAATGTTTAATGCCCTTTAAAGAACAGCATAGTGAAGCAATAATTTCCTACTACTCACAAAGATTTCATGGGCCACTACTTAGACAAGTGTTTTTAGACACTGAGGAAATAGGTGTACATTTTCAAACTCTTAAGCTGAGATGATGATGTTATGGCACTTACACAGAAAATCCAAAGCTCACTGTGATGATAAAACATCAAACTTAGTATCAGAGGCACATCTGTCCGAAACCATTTCTAAAATTGGTCCTCCATAGGTCACATCTTCCATAATCCGCCCACACACCATACAACTTGAGTATCTTCTCCAGACTTCAAGTTACAACCTAAGACAGAAGTGCGACAATCCTAGAGGGCCAGAATTAAAGTTGTTTGAGTGACCTTTACTTGTGGTCCTGTAAGATTTACAATGGCCTAGTTCTGTGTGCTGGGTTGGTTAGTTTGTTTGTTTTTTAAAATGGAACCTAAACCTTTTTAAGGGTTTTTCTAAAAAGAATGGTAATATGTCAATTCAAGCATAATCACTAGTTTAAAATTAGAGCTGGTCAAAAAATGGGGTTTTCCCCAGCAGAAAATAGCTATTTGGGGCAGAAATTCAAAACCCATTTTGGCCCAAAATGGGGAAGCGCATATATATTTTCATTATTTTTCTAAAACTTGCATCTTGACTGTTCAGTGGCAGATGTTTGGCACTGTAAATCTTTCGTCCACAAAGAGTATAAACAAAGGTGAATTGCAATTCAACCTCCTGACAAGTCTCTGTTGATATTGCTATCTTATCTAAAAGCTCTTCTCCAGCTGCAGTTTGTAGACCATCACTGGTCCATGGAGGAAAGGTAGCTAATGTGAAGCTCTATTATGGAGTAGTCCAGAGAATGAAAAGTCTGCTATTTAACATAGAGGAGTTTGAGCTGTAATTTTTGACTGGTGAGTTCCGAAGTCTGGTCTGTGTACATCAGGTCAGACTGCTTTGTCTCTTTAAAAATGGAGTGATAAGTATTAACAATAGCAAAACACACTCGTATATATTAGGGCTCCTTGTTAATACAGATACAAGGGAAATCCCTTGTAATTCTTTCATACCTTTGCCAAGTCACTCATCTCTAAACTCCACCAATTAGCATAGCCGAACATTAATCTTTAGTGAAGTTGGTTAAAGCAAGCTCACTATTGATTGCAGCACAATGAACTGACTATTGAAAAATGTTGCTGAGGAACAGACATGGAAATAGACAAGTAGTTACTGCTTCCATGGGGTATAATTGTGGTGGTGGGTCTTACAAGAATCTCATCCTTGCATGTCACTTCAATGTAAATTTGAAGTGAATGGAAGCAAGACACTTCCCCCCCCCCACCCCGCCTCTTCTCCTTTCTTCAAAAAGATTTATGCCAAAACACTCATGCCTTTATTTCACTAGAATCCCCAAATCTTAAAGAGCAGTTTTAACAGCATGAGTTTTTGTTTGCTTTAAGAGCAAGGGCTCAGAAACAGAGTCCTTAAAGGTCCTCGACACCACAAAGGTAGTGAATGGGGGCCAGAGATTTGGCTGAGCTATGCTGCTGCGCAGGAGGGTTGTGATCTCTACCCCAAGGGTTCTCTCTGTGTGGTCATCGGGGGTGCAGGATGGGCCCACTGGAACATAACTGCAGTTTGTGCAACACAAGCACAACTGCAGCACATCTCCTCAGGAACTCTGCAGACCTGCTGTCCATGACCTACACTGGCTTTCCACAGAAGAGTGAAGCACGTTCTTGGTGCCTATCTTCAAAGTGCTCAATGGCCTGGCACTAGGCTACCAAAAAAGAGCCTGAAGCTCTTTGTTGAAGACCATGGCCAACAACTCTGCCCCTGTGGCACAATGGGACTCTCTAGAAGAAGGGTAAAGCTTGTCTGTGCAAAATACTCCACGGCACTATCTCTCCCCATGGGGAGGGGATGAGGGAACAACATGGCGCAGACATTAGTCACGTTATTCAATGCACTATTGAGAGGCACTCAAATACTACAGTGATGAGCACTGTGTAAGACCAGAACTCAAAGAGAAGCAGTCACACACAAAAACACAGCACATCTGACCCAACCCAATTAAATAAGCAAAATTCTGTTCGTCTGTGTTCAGTTTAAACTGCCCGTGTTCACACATGTTTATCTGTGTGTGTGTCTATGTAACCACATAATAAAAAACCTTATGATAGTGTACACATACAAAGAAGATGGAATGTTGTTGCGGAAACATTGTTTATAAAATTTCCTGACTTGTCTACAGTTAAACCTCTGCTTTAATATCGAATGTGTTTTGCTTTTTTTTTATTATTATTTTTCAAAGCCAAAAAAGGAGAAATGAAAGGAAAACAAGAAATAATGGATTAAAACAAGCCCAAACAACATACCTAAGGGGGGCCCCATTCCTGCAAACATTTCCACACATTCTTGCTTTGAACACCTGAGCAGTGCTGCTGAAGTCAATAAGACAACTCAGGTATCTACAGTTAAAGCCTCGGAGTCCAGTTGTGATCCCACTGATGTTAATGTCAAAGTTCCCATTGACTTCATAAGCTCAGAATTGAGGTCTTCATGGGAATGTCCAATCCTCAATCAGGGCTGGGTGGAATTTCTGCTCACTCCTCCAGAAAAACAAATTCACAGATGAGACCAGATCTGAGAAATTTTGCTCCCCAAACTAACGGTTTGTGAAAGTTATAAATCCCTGAAAATAGGGACTGGGAATGAAAGCTCCATCTGAATCACAACAGCTAATGCAAAAGTGCATTCTGGAAAGAAACATAAACCTGCAATGCCTTATGTGAATTCTGCAGAATACAACGTGGTCGCCAACTGAGTAAACATAAATGAAGGCTTATCCTTATTTATGAGGAAGCCATTCCAGCAAGAAATTGAATCGGGGACTTTGGTATCCAAAAGCAACCTGTGTATCTATTGAGCTGAAAGAGAATCTGCTCTCTCTATCAATAATGGTCCTATCTGAGATCTGTACTTATCAGTCTGATGCACAAAAAGAGACATGTTCCACAGACTCCCTTTTCCTTTGGATACCTCCACGACATCATCCAGCCCTGATTATCTGTTAAAGCCAGATGAGACCAGGCACAATATTTCAAAAATACAGATTTTGCTCCTTCAATTGCAACTTTCCATGACTTCATGACTTATTTATCTTAGGATACACTCAAACATCTACTATATCGCTGTGATCCCTACAGAGCATCCTATTAGCCTAAAAATGTTACAAGCCACTATGTACTTGACAAGTTAAAAAGGGTTAAAATGTGGGCGGGGAAGGGGGGAGAACTTACTGAGATCAGATCAACCCAACCCCAAAATCCTAATCTTTTTAGAAAGCGCAATGCAAAGGTTTATATTAAAAAGGAAGAACTTATCCTTATTGACTTTATTGCAATAAGTGTCAATATTTTCCTATTCCTGAACTGTTATCAATGTGATAAGATCAATGCTTCCTTTTTATGAAAATCATATTTACCTTACACACACTGGCTGTAAAATACCAAATAGGCTCTCCACCTGATGAATAAAGAACACACCATCCCTCTTCCCCAAACAGCTTTTCAATTAAAATTGTATGTGTGGAGTCTGAGCGCACATCACTCATAAGAATATATACAAGAAGTTAAGGAAAACAACCTAGGGCCTGATCCTAAACCCACTGAAGTCAAGGAAAGGGCTGTGGATCAGGCCCTTACACTGTGAATGTTCAGTAAACAATATGAAATCTACTGTAAAATGGTCCTTTCTTCCTCTCACGGTCAATCCTCATTCAGGACAGCACACATGCCAAGTGTGTGACTTTAAACAACGGATGGGTTCAAGTTATCCTAATGCAATTTTTTTGGGGGGGGGTGTGGGGGGGAGACAGGAAATGGAGTTCAAGAGAGAGAAACAGCCACTGCCTGGCCTAGTCTCCCATCCCATGAAACCAGCCCAGCCCCACACCCTCGCTAGCTCCACACTCAGTTCCAGTCGAGATCACTGCAGCTGCTGTCTGTCCAGCAGCAATGGTGGGGTGGTGCTGAGAACACAGAGATTAGGACCCGCAGGCTGACCTGCCATACAGTGGCCCCACAGGCCTCAGAGAGACACCTCAGCATAGAATAGGCCACCAAATCCTGCTAAATTCTTCCCTTCAGTTATGTCAGGTACTAACAGCATATTGGGCTGCATTAGTAGGAGCATTGCCAGCAGATCGAGCGAAGTGATTATTCCCCTCTATTTGACACTGGTGGGGCCACATCTGGAGTACTATGTCCAGTTTTGGGGCCCCCACTACAGAAAGGATATGGACAATTTGGAGAGAGTCCAGCGGAGGGCAACAAAAATGATTAGGGGGGCTGGAGCACATGACTTATGAGGAGAGGCTGAGGGAACTGGGCTTATTTAGCCTGCAGAAGAGAAGAGTGAGGGGGGATCTGATAGCAGCCTTCAACTACCTGAAGGGGGTTCCAAAGAGGATGGAGCTATGCTGCTCTCAGTGGTGGCAGATGACAGAACAAGGAGCAATGGTCTCAAGTTGCAGTGGGGGAGGTCTAGGTTGGATATTAGGAAACACTATTGCACTAGGAGGGTGGTGAAGCACTGGAATAAGTTATACTAGGGAGGTGGTGGAATCTCCATCCTTAGAGGTTCATAGAATCATAGAATATCAGGGTTGGAAGGGACCTCAGGACGTCATCTAGTCCAACCCCCTCCTCAAAGCAGGACCAATCCCCAATTTTTGCCCCAGATCCCTAAATGGCCCCCTCAAGGATTGAACTCACAACCCTGGGTTTAGCAGGCCAATGCTCAAACCACTGAGCTATCCCTCCCCCACACTTGACAAAGCCCTGGCTGGGATAATTTAGTTGGGTCCTGCTTTGAGCAGGGGGTTGCACTAGATGACCTCCTGAGGTCCCTTCCAACCCTAATCTCCTATGATTCTATGGTGATGTGTGGTGTACAGGAATCTCTGCAAAACAGAACAGTCTTGTGGCAATGAATTCCACAGGCTAAGGCTCTGTCTACACTACAGACCTTACAGCGGCACAGTTGTACTGCTGCAGCTGCACCGCTGTAAGGTCTCCCTTGTAGCCGCTCTACATCGACAGGAGAGAGTTCTCCTGTCAGCATAAGTAAAGTACCCCCAATGATTGGAAGTAGGTATGTTAGCGGGAGAGCATCTCTCACCAACACAGCACTGTCCACACCAGCGCTTTTGTTGGTACAACTTATGTCAGTCAGGGGTGTGGTTTTTTTCCCCACACTCCTGCCAAAAGTGTTAGTGTACACACAGCCCAATTGTGTGTTGGGGGAATATTTATAACTTTTTTTACAATTGAGAAGTTTCTTCATAGAGATGAAGCACCAGAAAACTCATCACAAAAGACAGCCGGGGTGAGGAGGGTTGAGTCTCTGTTGACTTTGTGGTTCTCATATTAAAATCAGTAAAATAACATTATACGCAGAGAAACAACTGGGCTGCCTCTGGCAGAAGTAGTGCGGGCACTTGAGACTGACAGGACATCAAGGGATTGGGCAACTTCTACATGACAGCAGCTCCACTGGAACTTAGTCCTTGGGGGCGGGGGTGGGGGAGATAGGGGATCCATTGCCAGAACTTTCCAATATCAGGGTCACGTTTTGGACATCAAGCACTACATGGACACCAAGTCAAAGTGGCATCTGGAGCAGCACCATAGCACCCTGAAAGAGGAAGATCTGTTCCTCTGGTTCCTTGTGGAGATACCCAGCAAAAAGCTTAATCTTTGTGCTGCATGCTGAATCCCTGGATCTGGCCCTTTCATTTTCTGCTTTAAAAAATGAAGGGAAAGTAGCGGACACAGGTAGGCTGAGATATTCACAGCCACATACAGGGTTGGGATGCCCAATTCCTCTTAGATGTAATGGTGTCATAATCCCTTAGGCGGTTTTGAAGAGGTCACCTGTACTGCACAAACCTAAAACAGGTCAAGACAAACCCACCTCAATGATTTGCTGATCACCACATCAAGTTTTAACCAAATTAAAAACTACTTTTCATATCATTAAACAGTTCAAAACAGCTTAATATTTCCATTGCCTGGTCACTGTATTTCTTCATGGTACCAGTAACAACTCTATGTTACTTTCATACCAAACCGAACCAAAGTGCTATCTACTTAAAGCAGGAAACTACGTGTGCACTGCAACTGAATATCTGATTAACACTTCCAAAAGAACCTGAGTGCCATGGAAATTTCCCACTGTACCATACAGCACGACGCTTTTATTTTACAAATGCAAATTGAATTGAAGCTGCATTTCCAACGTCCATTTTGTTAAGAAAATCCAAGAGTGATTTTACAGGCACTTTGTTTCATCCCTCTGTACATTATCAAGGGTGATCTCAAATCTGTGTGATTTGATATATATTATATCAGGCTTAGTAGCAAACTTAGCAACTTTGCTGGATCAATGAAAAGTTTGGTTCATTTTCAAGATCACTTGGTGAACAATGAACATGGAGACTATTAAAAACTGCTGCAGAGGAGTGTTCTTGAAGCACTGATATTACAAACTCAAACAGTAGCACAATTTAGAAAAGCCAGTGGGATTCAGAGTAATAATAAAGCTTGCCATGATGAGAAGACTGAAAGAAACTACTCTGTGTGTGTGTCCATTATCCCCTTATTCTCTATTATAGAAACAAAACCTGAGAATCAGACTGTCAGCCTTTTTCATCGCTGGTGGGTTCCTATGGACTTGGAAAAGTAAAAATATTGTAGATTCTTTTAAGGATAATTAAATATTTTCAAAGTGAAAAATATGTACAGTAGACTATGTTCAGAAGGAAGCGACTAGCAAGTGGCAAACAGCCCAACATTTGGATCCACAAGATGTTTGTATTCAGACTTCCAAATATAAATGTGTATCTGACCTAAGCCCTCTCTGGACAGAGACTTTTTTGCGGGGGGTGGGGAAATCTGCCCTCTCTCCCACCCTTCCTGAACTGAATGACTGACAGTGCAGGCTCATTCCAGCGCACATACACTTCTATATTTGCAAGGGTCTTCAATTGCAACTCCCTCAGGCCCATTCAAGTCTTTGGGGCGTGTGCAGTAAACCAGTGAACTCTGGGGTGTCTCTATGGCCCCAAGGTTCAGGGGACCTGAAGGAGAAGCAGGGGCGATGTGTTGGCCACGGCTTCTGTAGAATGGAGCAGACAAGATGGCTTTGGTAGAGGAAGTAGGTCTACATTCCTGGTCCCTAAAAACACAGGATGCAGCAGCAGGCCAGGCGTCCATTATATGAAAATCTGAGTGGAAGAAATGGCTCAGGCGTCACCCTGGTGAAGCTCTACTTAGAGTGGGGGAAGCCACTGAATATAAGAAAGTGAGGGTGTGGGGAGCCTGACAAGATGTCTGTTCTCCCTCCTGACTCAAGCTAGGGGAGTGGGTTTATCAGGATTTCTCTCTCCCCTCCCTCCCCCTCTGGTTTTATGCAGCTCAGAGCAAAGGGCCGGTGTTCAGGACATACAGCTGCACCTGGGTCACCAGTGGGTATGTTACCAGCTTCACGGGTCCTGGTCATGTTGCACAGGGATTAGTATTTGTTAGTCAAATATTTAGCTTGTCTAATAGCACGCATGCGTGCACACACAAATTTTCTACTGATATACCCACCCACCTTAGAACATTGACTGTGCACAAGTACTTCTGGCAAGACAGCTCAATAAAGAGAAGAATCTTATCGCAACACTAGCTTCTTAAAATTCTGCATCAAAAATACTTTAATTTTTGCATATATTGTGACATTTTACACCTTTTCCAGACAATGCTACCACTAGCACTTATCTCCTCTCTGTCAGTTTCATATCCAGACAGATGTTTAAGTCCAATTCTTTCCAGTGTTAAAATGTTATGGACTTTAAGTCAGGTGGTTTCTCGGAAAAGGTTAAAATGTATATAGCATTGCATTTTCAAATGCTAATAGGGTAAAAAACTCTTGAGGCAGATGGAAACAAAGAACTCAGTAAGGAACTTAATAAAGCTAATCGGAGTTACATGCATAAATCTCTAGGCTACAGAATAAGAATATATTCCCCAAACTCCCAAGTGACGTCTACTGCAATAATTTAACCTAGCGATGTGGATTCTTTTAACCTCTATCCCCCACCACTCTTCTAAAAATGAGCTTCTTGTAAATCAATGTTCCCTTGTGGAATGATGTTCCTTATGCATCTGCCCAGCCATCTCAACAGCCAGTCTGGTGTCACACAAACTTATATCATAAATCTGTCATCACTGGTTGACTCCTTCCAAATTCCATTCAGAATCATCGAGTCACATCACGGGGTTTTTCTAAATTTAATTATTTATAAAGAACTTTAATGGCATTTGACAGGCAAAAATGTACTTGGTTCTTTAAATCTATATTTGTTAAAACATCTTCAGTCATCCCTGCTTCAGATTTGTTAGAGTACTATAGAAAACATACCTCTTCATTTTCCTCTTCTAAATAAGAGCACAGTTGCTATTTTATTTTGTATTATTAATTAATATTATTATTAATTATTATCATTATTAGAAAGACAAGATTCAGTCAGGCCCCTCTCGAAGTAGTCAATAGGCCTATCATTCCCGAGGACTACCCCAGCCAATATACAGATAAAATCATTAATCACTTCAATTCTACAAGTCATGATTTCTAATTGAAAACTAACATATAAATACCTATTTTATTGCGAGGACTGTGTAGTAAATAAATTCTAGTGGTCAGTAAAATATTCACAAGGGAAATTACCATTAAAAATGACTTTTCATTTCCAAGCGTATCTTCCTAATTAAAATGGCTGCTTCCCATACATATCCCAGAAGTGCAGTTTGCAATAATTGAAGAGTCTTTGAAAGCACAATTCTCATCACAATAATTACAATAACTTCATGCCATCATCTTCTGACTGCTCAATGGAAACTATAGCTTTTTAATATATACCATGCTCCTCAATGTTGACAATGTTATCGCGTCTTTATCTCTCCACTAGATCACAAGGAATTTAAATGCAGAGTAAAAGGCAGACAAGGTGGGTGAGGGAATATCTTTTATTGGACCAACTTGTGTTGGTGAGAGAGACAATCTTGAACAACCAGTTGCTATATTAAAAGATATTCCCTAACCCACCTTGTGTCTCTAATATCCTGGTACCAATACGGCTACAACATTGAGTAAAAGAAAACACGTCAAATGTTCAAATGCCTATATGTGCAACCTCCTAAGTGAGGGTTAAATTCCCCCCAGTGTAGAGGAGGAGCACAAGGTCCTCCATCTACCATTTAAGTCCTACAGTGAAAGGCAAATCCAGATCCCATTACCCAACTCAAAGATTCCACCATGGCAGGGTAAGTGAGAAGAATGCTTTCCACATGGCCACAGAGTGGCAACTAAGCTGCTTGAAAGAGACTACTCCAACTGGGGCCCTGTGTAGACAAAGACGATCTCTGTTTGGGATGAGGTGTAATTAAACACCAGTTGGCATCTAGTGCAGACAAAGGCAGTGGTGTTTAAAACCACATTTGCTGGTCATGGGGCAATGCTGCAGTAATCTTCTCAGCCCTAGCAAGCCCAATGGAGGGTGCACGTCCCATGGGGAAGAGTGCAGAGTATCTATGTAACATCCAATTTCCTCCTCCACCTCTACTCCAATCTCCCCCCACCTCTGCCCCCAGCACTGTCTTAACTGGTGCATTGGGCCTTATGGCCTTTTGCATCTGGATTAATTTGAATTATTCTGTGCAACAATAACATTTCTGAACATAACAAATAGTACCAATGTTTATATTAAAAGTTTTTCCTCTTTGTTGCTTTGTGTTTGTGTGTAAGAATCTTATCTATTATTCTGATACACTGCCTATAAAAATCACAGATCATAGAAGAGTTAGGGTCATTATTTCAAGATCGCTCAGCTCCCATTTAGGCACCCATGTGAACTGGCCAGGTTTTCAGAGGGCTCCACAGTCAACACCTCCTACTGAGAACCGGAACTGCTGGAGCCCCAATTCCACAGACTGCTTAAGCACATGCCCAATGGAGCCTCCGTGCTGTGACCTTCCCAAAATCAGGCCAATTTGTTTAGGTGCCTCAATGGGCATTAAATACCTTTGCAAATCTCTCTGTAGATTGACAGAACAAAGCTGCTGATTGTGCCTAAATCTCTTCTCTTAAAAACAATAATAATTCGGAAAATCTCAAGTTGCTGTTTTAAATCCTGCACAAGCAGAGTTTATCTGAAACATTTATAACAAGCCTTATGTATTACTAGTTATTTATTCTTTAGTATAAACACTTAAAAAGTTAATTACACGCTCTGTCAGAGCTATCTAATATATGGGCAATCTTAACTATAAACCACCATTCTGCTCTCCGCGCTAACCTCTCCCACTCTTTGAAATTACCTTCAGATGTTTATGAGGGAACATTAGTGCCTGTGAAATCTATCAACAGATAGAGGTAAAGTGTGTCACTCAGTCCAGGACCACAGACTTAATTATTGTGTCGTCAACTGCTGGCCACTAATTTAATTCTTAAATGCTGATATGATTTTATGGAACTTTTCCTGAGGCAAGTTCTTGTAGCTTTTCCAATTTTGGGGGTGGGAGGGGAGACTTTTATAATTATTATATCACTAGCTGTAATCCTCCAACTCAACTAGTTTTACAAAGGTGCTCTGAATGCTTGCGTTAATTGCACTTCTAGGGGAGAGTTATTCAATTAAAAATCCCAGGTGACTATAGTTTAGAAAATAATCCTCCATCTGTCTGAGTGCACAGAGCCCACTCTTTAGCAGGACAACCTCCGGCAAACTTGTCTGCAACATCACTTAGATTTAGCTGGGAAGGTTTACTGGAAACTAACTGGCAGAAAAGCGCTAAAGCTATGCACAAAGCAACACCAGACAAAGGACATTAGAGAACTGACTAGCATATTTATGTTTGAGTTCAAAGAGAGAAATACAAGCAAGAATATGGTTGAAATTTACCATCTGCCCTTTCTTGCAGGGTTGCTATTATTGGCCAATGTAGAATATGATCTCTACATACTGGAAATTATGCAGGAGGAATTGAAGACAATGCATTTAGCAAGAGGTGTTTTCCCTGTTTCATGAACTGCAGGGCGATTACCAATTAGTTGTGAAAGTTATGAAAGCAATTTGTAACTTTATGCATCTGATGGCATTTATACTGCAGGGAGTTGGCAACAGCAGCACATAATGCAGCCTCTAGTGCTGGGGTGGGGTTTATTTAATAAATCAGAAGTGAATTACAGCTGTACTTTCAATGTATCACATCAGAATCCTGCCCGCAGTCTGCGCTATTAATTTGCACATTTTAAACTGACTGAAACTATCCTGCAAAATGAACTAAACTAATCACCATCCTGGGGACAGCCGTAAACCAAAAAAGAATGAGGCTTCATGGCAAGCCTCAAAGGAAGATTAGGACGTAGTCTCCAAACAGGTGTCTCATCACAGCGAGGGTGCTTTGACTGAAATCATAAAGACATCCCAGTAATGAAGTGGCAATGCATCACAGTTCTATGACACAGTTCCTCACGCCCTGATCTCACTTTTTAGATAGGAAGCAGAAAACTCACACAACACACCTTAAAATTAGAGTTCACTTTAAAATGAACAGAACATGTCTTTTACTTAAAACAACATATAAAAGGAACATCGTACACACTGTAGATTGATGAAAAACTGCTTTGACAAGGTACGTCCTAAATCGCAGCTTGCTTTAGGTCTCATGCAATGCAGAGTTGCTATGGTAAATATACAAGGTTTACTCCTGAACAAAATAAATGAGTCCATGTAACCGAGAGAACACTTCTTGTATTCATCAGCAACAGGAATATTTTCAAGCTAACTGCATCAGTTTTAACTGTACACAGGAAATGGCCATTATTAATATAAATTAGTTGTACTGCAGTAGCACCTACAAGTCCAAGTCACAGACCAGGCCTTCACTGCGCTAGACACTGTACACACACAGAACAAAGAGACAGAGAGCTTCCCATAGTACTGTACAAACTGCAAGCAGGAGTGGGGGGGAGAGAATTGATTTTTTAAAAAACACCTTGTATTAATTGTTGCAAGGGCAAATTGGTTTTTACAAGTAATTCCAAATATGAAAGAGTGAAGATACCTTGAAGATGGAGGCATTAATAGTCTTGTGTCGACCTGGTGACAGTAGACCCCAGTGTAAGTAAAAGGGAATTTCCCCCAGCAATTCAGCCAGGGTATCTATTCCTCTCTAATATGGGGATAATACTTGCTTATCCCCAGCAATGGGGTATTGTGAACATTAACTAGTTAACATTGTTCAAGTGCATGGAGGCTGAAATCACTATGTAAGTGCTGGCTAATTATTAAAAGTCTCCGCTGAATAACTAAAGCAGTTTTGTTCCCCAAAAGAATATGGTTGGGTGTATCAACAACATTGTAGAGCAGGGATGAGGCCCAGGAATATCAAATCGAGTGGAACAGGAGAGAGAAAGAGAGAACTCAACGTTCTCCAGACTCCAAGACCTGCCTAGGTTCCATCTCCCAAGTTCTGCTCTTTAGCCAGTAGGCCAAAATGGGAAAATAAGTGAGAGAACTGACTGTCTATTACAGGCCATGCATCAATGGCAGAAAGACCAGAACAAAGATAACCCCTTTACAAAGGTGGGGAAGGAGTGTAAAGGTAACAGAATCAATTGTGTGATGGACGCCAACTCAATTATTAACGTGTATCCAGTACACTATTCTAGAGATGAATGCAGGTCACCAGGCATATAAGAAATCCCTGATGAAACTGAGTTTGGGGCCAAAAGAAGATGATCAGTGGAAGCATCTCTGGGACACAAACACAGCTGCCGTCAGGACTCAAAGGGAAGAGGCACAGTGACTTTGATTTCAAAGGGATCCAGAAGGTCTGACCTATCCCTCTACCCCTAAGAGCATTTTAGTGCAAACTGGGGATTTCACCAGCAGCTGGTCATTTGTGGCTCATCCTGGACGTTCCAGACAGAACGGTATCATTGTTCAGCAGTTCAAAGGGTTTAGCTGGCTCCCTGCCTCCATCGGCTTCCCCTTCAACTTCCCAGTGATGTATTCTGGGAGTAAGACCCCAGAAACAACAGGCAGAACAGGACAGGCTAGAGCTGCACACATTTTTAACAAAATCTTCCCATTTTGTTTTGCCATGTTTGCTCTCCTGTAACCTGGTTGGTCACCGTTTATTACACACTGTAACATCCCGTCCAGTTCTCTAGACAAAACTTTAGCAATGATTTCAAACTCATTATTTAAGAGAGAGATTACTTTATATGAGACCATGTCTGACAGGTCAACTTGAATAGCAGTTAGGTGGCATTTTCGCTAAGAGATTTGGGGAAATTATTAAAGTTTCTTAAGCAGTAATAAAACTGTAATAAGCTCTTCTAAAGAAGACCATCAGGTAAAAAAACTACAGCCAGGTAAAGAGTGCAAAATTATTATCCATGAAAATTTCTTTGAATTTTTAAATAAATTCACTTCAGCCATCTCCATGGCCCTTTTTGCATTTGCTTTTGATGTACATCTAAGAGACTGAGTTTTACTAGCAGAAACCTTAATGGAAAATGAAATTCAAAGTCACACAAGCAAATGTTTGTGGAAAGAGTATCTTACATGTATGCCAGATGTGCTTGTGCATATACCCGCTTAGAGACAAGAAACAATCCCGCGTGACTTACCCAAGCAATCGTAACCAACCAATCCAGCCTCAAGAGTGAACACTGAACACTTGCCTAGAATTGTCCATGATCAATCATCCATAAGGTTAAATCAAAGTTGTTGAATAACAAATTCAAGAGCAGAAAGTAGGCTAAATGTGTTAACTTGGGCAAGGCGTACACGTAGAAGGCTTTGCCGGTAGAGCAGAGGTGAGCATACTATGGCCCGTGAGCCACATCTGGCTCCCAGCCGGGGAGGCTAGCCCCCGGCTCCTCCCCTGCTATCCCCCCTCCCCTGCAGCCTCAGCTCACCATGCCGCCAGCGCTCTGGGCAGTGAGCTTCTGCCGGGCAGTGCAGCGGTGTGGCATGGCTGCCAGTCCTGGTGCTCTGAGTGGCATGGTAAGGGGGTTGGGGGGTTGGATAAGGGGCAGAGGGTCCCGGGGGGCAGTCAGGAGACAGGGGGCAGTTGAATAGGCGTGGGAGTCCCGGGGGGGGGGCTGTCAGAGGGCAGGGGTGTGGATAGGGGGCAGGGCAGTCAGGGGACAGGAAGCGGGGAAGTTGGCTAGGGGGTGGAGGTCCTGTGAGGGGGCAGCTGGGATGCGGGGTCCCCAGGAGGGGGTGGTCAGGGGACAAGAAGCAGGGGAGGTTGGATGGGGCGGAGGTTCTGGGAGTGGATGGTCAGGGGATGGGGGGGTTGGATAAGGAGCAGGGGGTCCCGGGGGGCAGTCAGGGGACAAGGAGCAGGGGGGGGTTGGATAGGCATGGGAGTCCTGGGGAGCCTATCAGAGGGCGGGGGTGTGGATAGGAGTCGGGGCAGTCGGGGGGAGGGGGTTGGATAGGGGGTGGGGTCCTGGGGGGGGGCGGTTAGGGACAGGGGGTCCCAGAGGGAGCGGTCAGGGGACAAGGAGCAAGGGGGGCTGGATGGTTGAGGGGTTCTCAGGGGGGCAGTCAGGGGGCAGGAAGTGGGAGGGGGCAGAGGCCAGGCTGTTTGGGGGGGCACCACCTTCCCTACCCAGCCCTCCATACAGTTTTGGAACCCCGATGTGGCCCTTAGGCCAAAAAGTTTGTCCACCCCTGCAGTAGAGTTATATTGGCAAAGCACCCATAGTGTATAACAGTGTATACCAGCAAAACTTCATTTTTGTCAGCATAGCCTATTTCGGCCCCTCGAGTAAAGTTAGCTATGCAAGCAAAATGGATTTTGCCAGTGTAGCTGCATCTACAATTGGGGCTTTTGTCAGTGCAGTTTTAGTTGCAAAACACACCTCACTACACCTGACCAAAATAGCGATGATGGCAAAATCTGCAGTGTAGAGCTGGCTTAAATTATTCATTACGAACTATTCGCTCAGCTCTAACTAAAGCCTAATGTGATCTCAGCTGGAACCCCACTGGAGAGAAATAACTGAAATCCCCATTTGAATATACTATTGGCTTTTGAATTGTTACTGTAACAACAATTAAATAGCATGAATACAGACACGTGTTAGAAATAATATGATGTATTCATATCACTGAAAAAGCCCTGGTAACTTTTATACTGTACTAAGACATTATTGCCTTATTATAACCCTGATTTCTAAAACCCTTTTTTCTGGGTCTGGTACTAATTCTGTATTCCTCTCTTCATTTTAAATAGACACCAACTGTTTTCAGTGGTAGACTACCACGATTGCATGCCTTAATTTTCTGACATTAAGTACTTTTGCATTTCTAAAGGAAGAACGTTTTAGAAAGTGCCAATCAATTTGGCACGGCCTCAAACATCCTTTGCAGAATTGCGTGCAGATCCAGATCTTTCATAGGAACTCAGCTGCCATTTAGGCAGACAAGTAAGAGCCCAGATTTAAAAAAAAAAAAAAAAAAAAGGCTCCCCACCAGGAAGCCTATGTTAAAACAAACGGGAGCTGCAGTGCACTGATCTCTTGAAAAATCTGTCCCTCGGTCTCCAGTTCCTCAGCATTCACTCACAGAAATAGAGCCCGAACTGCACATTATTGTTTGTGAAGACAGAATATTAATTATAACAAGAGACTCGCAGAACTTGCTCTGCTTCGGCTCCATTGGGACTTTCATTGTAGCTGCCTGTTTTCTCATGCTCAGAACCTTCCGAAAAACTCCCCTTGTGGACAGAAAGTTTCCATGTTTGGTCTTAGCCCAGAGGCGAACTGTTCTGGACAATGTGAACAAAATTTGTTCAGGAGTTTTCGAATGACATGCAAATGAAAAATAATTATTTTCCTTTGGGCAGGAAAATGTTAAGATGATGTTTTAGCTCACATGTAACTCAAAACTCACTGAACTTTAAACATTAACATTTTCAGGTTGCACAATCTTCTCCGAGATCCTTGCATTACTGGATAAAATAAAGATGACAGAAAGGATTTAGAAGCATTTCAAATATTCAAATTCAAAAATTTAGGCATTTCACGCCTAAAATAAAAACCACACGCTGAGGAGGAAATTTCTGTGAGATTACGGTTCCCCCAGCATGGTGAAATTGCAAATAATGTATAGCAGGTTGTGCTGTTTTTTCTTTTTAAATATGTACTTTAACGCCTGGCTTAAACTACCTAGGATCGGCACCACGGCAGAGCTGGCATATTTTAACTTTGTCATTACTCTTAAAGTATGTCTGCCTGGCCAAAGGGATCCTTGCTCTTTAGTTTTGCAGCATCACACTGCATATCCTGCAAACACAAATCTTGCCCTTACCACACATATCCACCTACGGGTGTGGGTAAATGCAGTGGGAACAGCTTCACTTTGGATTGAGCCAGCCTGACAGAGCAGGTCAGCTCAGAGTATGATGGTTTATTTTGTGAGTGCATGGGGGGGGGGGGGGTGTGCACTAGGGAGCACAGCTTACTGCTTCTCCAAAAAAAATAAAAATTAAAAAAAAGCCGTTGTCACTCCCCTCTAGGGCATGCCATTGCTACAGCATACACAGAGCGCGTTCTGGATGGCCAAACTTGCAGACAAGAGCAGCACTAGGTATAGAGGTACCTGAGGTGAGGTATTAGCAAGTTTCTTGGTTAATGATCAGTGGATGATTACGGCTACCATCCTGCACCCACTGAAGTTGCTGAGAATTTTGTCCTTCGTTCAATGGATGAAGGATTTAGAATCACATCCCAGTGCTGTTCCTCGTTCTCCCTCTTGCAAACCTGCACAGCAGAGGGCTTATCTTTGCCCATAATTTGTGAAGTCTAGACAATAGTTCATAAATTGTGAAGTCTAGACAATTAATGTAACAATTTAACATTCCTATGTTACCAACAAGTTATTGAAATGTGCTCCATTCCATTATGCTATATTACACACACATATATACACAAATACATATATATGTGTACACACCTGCGAATGCAGATATGTAAATTGTATTTTGGAACAAAAATAACCGAAGAAGTTACTTATCCTGCACATAATGATCTCTTATAAAAATGGATAGTTGCTTTAAAGCAAACGTTATGTAATTGTGAAGCATTAGAAGACGTGTAATGAACAGGAGAGATAAATGTTTAAGGTATGTCATGCCACGTAACCAACAGAACCTCAGTTTGCATTTGGATTTGTTAGTGGCTTACCTAAGACTGTTCCAATGCCATCTTGTATTATTAAATAGTATTACTTAAAAGAAGTGTCATAAAGTTCGGGGCTGGAGCCTTAAAGTTCCAACCCTACCACAAAGGATCCCTTGCCCTGTGGGGTCAATTCCATTAATATCACAGAGTTCTTGTAAAAAATAAAACCACATTCTATTCCTACAAGGCACCTGGAAATTTAAGGCTCCAGCACTGTAGTTCCTTGTTACGCATAACAGAAGCTGTTCCCAGGACATGAGGGGATGGCAGGCAAAGAAAGCAACCAGGTACAGGTATTAAAACTATACTGATACACTGGTTTAATGGGGAGGATAAATGGACAAGTAGGCATACATCAAATGCTTGGGATTTAGCCAATTTAGCTTCATTTAAAATAGTCTGCATCATGGGTGTTTTGAGCACCAGGCAGCATAAATCAGATGTAGACAGTCAGGTAAGAACAGATCGGACTTGGCTTTGCCATCATTAGCTGTCTGGAAGGAAAGATCTTCAGCTGAATTGCAGCAGCACAGTTAATGACATACATACATATATTTACACAGCTATATTAGGGTTTGAAAACAGATCACTGTTATAAGTAATGTATACAATTTTGGTTATCTAGTGGTTTTCATTTGGATAAAAGCTGAACAATGTGCACAAACAAAAATATTACCAGCACAAACTGAGGAATAATTCATCAATTTAAAAGAACTGCTCATGTAAATATGTACAAGTATTCCTGGAGAACAATGTGGAAGCTGCAAGTCTTCTGTTTTGGCTATTTCCTCAAACTTGCAGAACTCTTACTATACTGTGCAGTCGTTTTTCAATTGTTGAGTAAGCCCCTTACTTATCAATAGTAGTAACAGCTACATATTTCTGTTCAAGGAACAGTAACAATTTCAAACTCCTTACCTTTACAGGCAAGTTACAAACATGTCTGAAGCACAAAAGGAGTAGAGGGATGGAGTAAACCTGTTAACCAATACGAAATATATTCTGAGGGAGAAAACATAGTCATACAGATGAGTTATTCAAACCAGTTATTCAAACTTCCTCATTCAAAGTGCCATCTCTTTTTCCCCCCAACAGTGCATGGAAAAGGCTAATTAAATACTACAAGGTGGAAACGCAAGGCAAAATAGTTCTCATGCAGACTACACTTGACCTTTCCTCTCTTAAGGTGACAAACGAACAACATGCTAATTATTGTCTCCTCTTCAATTTGCACTTAAAAACACATCAAGTTCTGCCTAGCAGAGGGGGTGCGGGCAGTGAATTTATAGAAACTATACAACTTGGCTTAATTGTGTTTTGCTTTTGATGTCAAAGAACCATTTATTCAAAGATCCCTTTGCCCAGTTGTATGGTTTAAGCAAAGCTGCTAATGTGGACATCAAACAGCTGTCATCTCCATTCTGACACGCTGAATTGGACATCACTTGGTACAAAATTTAATATGAATAAGATCAGGCTTATGGAATAGCTGCCTTGTCCAAGATAACTTTGATCATATATGATAAAACTGGACTTCTGTCACCACAAAAGGAAAAATAAAGAAATGAGCTCATTAAAGTTGATTAAAACAGGCTCTATCATGCTACTTCCCCTCTGGGTTTTTATATAGTATATAGGAACAACACACTTTGGCCAATTATAGCTCACTACTTCCTGAATCTGGGATTCCCTAATGTTCTAAATGGTCACTATTTTGTAAACAGGAAGCCATCATCCTCACAGCGCAGGAAAATCCTGTCATTTTCCGTCCACATCTACACAGCGGGGACTAACCAAGTCTCATATACTGTGTGGTGGGAAATACTATTACTAAATTTGGGCAGCAATTGATACAAATCTATTAAAGAACAGGGCTCCTACAAATACACACATGCACAACTTTACTGATATGTCCCTACTCACACAAGTAAAGTGATACCTGTGCACAGGTGTTTGCAGAATTAGACCCTTGATGGTCACATAAGTAATGTTTCTAGTAAGCATCCTGCTCAAAACCACCCACCCATCCCCCAAAGATAGCCAAAAAACATAGATAACCTCCTTGAAGAAGCACCACAGCCCATATGGCAGAATTTGGATTAAGCACTCAGGATGCCTGCAATCAGCAGTGTCGGAGTCCTCTGCAGTGAAAGATGTAGCCCAAATACACTCAAGGTTTGCAGATGGCCCTGTGTGCTTTCATCCCAGTCCAAGGTGTGGCTTTCTGCCAATAGCAAGTTGCTGTTGGACAGAGAAGCAACAACTTGCTTTGTATTTTCAGTAGTAAGTTACCCTAGAAAGAGAGAAGAAATACAGCATAACGTGTCTTTTCCCTGACTACACTCATGCCTCCACAGCTCATGCCCCCATTTATGCTTTTGCTGATCTTTTCAGTATCTATTCCATGGGAATCTTTTGGAATTGTCAGGAGGGATGACTTCATACCAAGAAGGAGGTTTTGGCTCAGACTTTTGAGGCTGCCTTTGTAGGAAGTTTTTATTCACTCTGTGACCGTAAACTGTATCAGGGCACATGGCCCCTTTAATCCTATTCAGTGAAATCCTTGGCGATTTAAGCCAATGGCAAGACACCCACTGACATCAATAGGGCTGAGATTTCACCCTTGGAGGACCAGACAGAATTTTTCAAAAATGACTTTCAATGGAACTTGTGTTCCTGAATCCTTTAGTTGCTTTTCAAAAGTCACCTATTACTTTTTTATTTTATTTTCCACAGCCAAGACCTTCAATAACAGAAGTCTAAAGTTAGGCTCCAAGGGCAAAATTTTCAGAAGTGACTGGATAATCAAACAGACTCAGGTCCAGATCCTCAAAGGTATTTACGTACCTAACTCCTATTGAAATCAGTGGAAGCTAAGTGCCTAAATCCTTCAAGGATCTGGGTCTAATTCTCACTAAACCCCAAAAGGGCCAGCGTCGCCTAAGTCACTTAGGTACGTCTGAAAATTTTACATAAGCAATCTGATTTCTAAAATTGCTGAGTGCCTAACAACTCATACAGAAGCCAATAGGAGCTTCCAGGTGCTTAGCCCTTTTAAAAACCAAGTTTCTTATTTTACACATCTGTTCCTGAAACATCTTGGCTATGAACATAAGATGGAGTTAAAATGACTAATCTTTTGTTTTATTTTCTCTGGAACATCAGAAACATCTCGGAAATAGAGCCATTGATTCAAAAGCCGATTAGCTAATGCTAGAGAAGAACACCGAACTTGCAATTATTTTAAAAGGCTTAATATCCAAAAGGAAAAAACAGTTACTTTATGGTGCATAAAACATTAAAATTCTCTTGAACCACTGAAAGACAGGAAATTCAGACCAAAAAAATGAAAGTATGCCCTTAATGAAACCTTGTTAAACCCAGATATTGATGTATATGTGGCACAAATCAGCAGTCACTGTCCAGATACTTTAATATCAAAAGCAGAAGAAAAAGAACAGGTCAAGAAACCACAAGAAACACCTGGGAAGGAAAAGCAAACCAAAAAAAAAAACTATTAAAAGAAATCAATGTCACAAACATAGCTGAAACTATCTGTACGTTAGGGAGAGTCGAAGGCTGTTTGCTTGCAGTTATAGAAGTTCACTGGCGAGCCACATTTTATAAAAAGTAAGCCAGGGTTCAAGAGATTATTTACAAAAGTCAAGCTTAGGGTCAGGAAATGCCTTGGCAAAATAAAAGCCATCAGATGCAGACCAAACAATGTTTTTAAAATAATAAAAATGTATATTATAGTTTATCAAAATGAAAACGAGCTTTCACTGGTTAAATAATTTTTCCTCTTGATCTATGTGTAGTTATGTAAACGGGAATGAAAACAGTTCTGAGAGTCTTTAAATATTTTATTGTTTGGATCAAAATGCTTCTTTTATGCCAAAAATGGATAAAGATATATTTTTATAAGTGGGCTCAGCCACAAATCTTTTAGAAATCTTTTATCAACATTCCACTTTGAAACCTCCGGGCTGTAACTTTTACACTGAAGTATTCATTACATAATTGTATGTAGCTCTAACCAAACTATATCAGCGTGCTGAAAATCTCAACATAATTTGTGCTTCATGTATAAGTTATACACAGACGCAACAAGCAAACTTAGCACAAAGTGCATATTGGATGACAGACTACCCTGTTCCCAAACTTTTCTGAATATAGACACGATAAGAGCATTTGAATAAGCTCTTTTGAGTTTTCTCTGAGAGATGACAAAACACACAAACTCTACACACAGTGAAATATGTAAGCCCAAAACAATGGAAAAAAATTATGCATTAGTAAATCGTGTAATTTATATGCAAATTTCATATATACGAGCCCAGATGGTAGGTTGTCAAGACAATTAACAAGTAGAAGCTAGAAATAAACTGGGGTTTTGGTTTTTTTTTTAACCAGGTGTCACAGTTCAGGGCCACTGCATCTCTATTCCCCCTCTATGGTCCAGCCAGGGCAACCACTCTCGGGCTCCTGGCTCCCCAGCCATTACCGCTCTTAGGAGGAGACAAGCATCTCACTCCCTCCACACTGGGGTTTTAAAGCTGTACAGTTTCCTGCCTTCACTATGAATCCCCCGATAACACAGACTTCTTCAGCAGGCCTGCTTTGCTTTCTCCTCAGAGGCTACAAACAGCATAATTACCCACAGTTAAGGTACCACAGAGTTTTCTAAGCAAGCATATTTATTCTTAAGGTAAAAGCACTACAGAGAAAATATAAAAAATAAGAGAACCTATACACATGCTAGTAAGCTCAACAGAGCTCACCTCCTGATTCCAATAAAGGTGTTTTCAAGCCTCACCAAGAGGTGTTTCTGTGGTCACAAGTTCATAACAGCTCTTAGCTCAGAACAAGCATACTCGTGAATCTGAGATTCACTCTTTTATCCAGTTTGGGCCTCAGGTCTGGTCCTCATGTAACAGGTGATCAGCAGACAACGGGTTTCTCCTCAGGGCACAACTCCAAAGGTAAGGTCTGGAGGTGAGAAGTTGCCTTCCTCTCCTCCCAAGTATTTCCTAGAAATCCCACTTAACTTTGTCTAGCACATTGTTTCAAAGGGACTTTTGAAGCTCATCACACTTCCCAAAGTTTACATTAGTCATGGATCCTAGAAAAGTTACATACAACCCCACAATAACACACAAACATTTGCATTTATAATACAATGAGCTCTTAAGACACTTAAACTTAATTCATTAAGGTTTGCCCAGGATATTGCATAAAATTGCATTTCTATCAACAGGTATGTTCCAAGATTCATTAGTAATATTTCTTTCCAGCAGAGCTGGGTTTTGCTTTACTTGGGTTAAGATCGAATCATTTGGGGATAAATTTTCAAAGGGATTCTGAGCCCCACAATAGGGCCTGGATTTTCCAAGTTCTCAGCACCTAGCAACTCCCATTGAGAACATCCCTCAGAATAATGGGAGTTACTGGATGCTGATACCCTTCAAAAATCCAGCCTTAACCTTCAAGGCACAAATCATCCCATCAAGAGGGGTACGAATGCATATGGATCCCTTGCCAGGAAGGGCCAGTGCTGGCTCTGTGGCATCACTCCCCATCTCTGACCGTGGTCTACCTAAGGTCAGGAATAGACCTGGTCAGAAAATAGGAATGTATAGGACGGTTTCCCCAGAAAATTTCTGGGGAAGAAAAAAAAAACAAAAAAACATTTGCATCAAAAATTTTCCACAGAAAATTTCAACTTCAATTATCAATTCCCTCCGGGGGGGGGGGGGGGGGGGGACACAACAACAGTAAAAAGTTGTCCAAAAACCCAAAGTTTCCAGTCCGAAACAGTCTAAATGAATGATTGCATTTTGGGATGCTTCCACCTGAATAAAAGCATTTCATAAAAAAACAACAAATCTAAACAGTATGTTTTGGAGCAGTTTGACATTAATGTGTGTCTACCTGTGCTGCACGATGCCTCATGGAGCTTGTAGTTTTGATACTTCATGGTCCTATTTTCCCCTATGGGCCAGGCTCCCTAGCTGGATTACATCTCCCACGTTGCACCATGGTCCCCCCTCTTGCTCACCCCTCAAGGGTGCATCACTGGAGTTACACAGCTCTGATGCATCATGGGAAATGTAGTTCAGAACTATATGTTTTTGGTTTTGGGGTGTTGCTATTTTGGACAAAAAAGTTGAATTTTTTTTAAAGAGACACTTTTCCTAAAAAATAATTTGTTTTGTCAAAACCCCAATTTTACACTAGAAAATAATTCAATAGGAATAATTGCTGACCAACCCTACTCAGGAACCTGTTTGTGGGAAGGAAACAGGTTGGGGGAAAAAATTCACCTTCCCCTGTAGGAAATCCCCAACTCCTGACATTGTATTAACTCTTGCTTGAAGTCTGTCTGTACCAAGGAACCCTGCAAAGGGGAATGAAAGGTTTTCATGGGTAGCATGGTTCATTTTGGTCAAACTACAAAGTGAGTCCGAAAACAAAAAATCAGCTAACCCAGAAGGACAAGTTTACTCAGCAAGAAATAATTATGATTTGTTTTACTGTAGCATGTATGAGCTTTAGTCATCGACCCCACTGTGGCACATGCCATATGGACACAGAACAAAAAGACAGTCCCTGCCTCCAGGGGTTTATAATCTACTGTAGGAAACTCTGAAAAAATTCTAAGGTGCCACAAGTACTCCTTTTCTTTTTTCTGAAAAACAGGTTTCAGAGTAGCAGCCGTGTTAGTCTGTATCAGCAAAAAGAATGAGGAGTCCTTGTGGCACCTTAGAGACTAACAAATTTATTTCTGAAAAAACAGGTGAAGGGGCTCTTAAGTCAGCAAGCAACAGCCACAAAAGTCTCACTCACCTAAAAGCAGTGGGCAGAAACAGCGGCTAGAAAACTTTTAAACTTTTTTTTTTCCAAAATATTGCTATCAATCACACCTGTGAGCCTGGAGGAGGGAGAACACGTTAGCAGCTTCCTCACAATCCCTTAGAGATGCTCCTAGCTCCTTTCCTTCCATCTCCCAGTCAGCTTCTTCTCCCACAGGCTGGTACAGCCTGTGGCTGCTGAGTGCGTAAGCAGGGCCCTGAAAACGCACAGCTCCTCATCCCCCACTATGTGCCAAGGCAGGCTAATTTGTACTGCAGCCACCGCCAGGTGGAGGAAGTGGGGAAGAGAAGGGACAGGGGAGAAGAGAAGAGGGACAGAAGCCATTCCCAAGAAGGAGAACTGGGAAGGAGAAAAGAGACTCCTTCAAACAGAGAAGATAAAGTATGTGGTGGATACCAAGCGAAAAGGGAAGGGAGGTGGAAAAGGAATAAAAATATAGGAAGCTATTAACTTAAACAAAAATAAATTGCAGATATGCACTGCTTTTAATCTATGATTTCATGGTGGCTCCACCATGAAAAAAATTAGTATAAAAAAACAGTATGAAAAAAATCCCCTCCAAATCCCAAACACAACAGACATTGGTCACATTACTGGAAAGCACTCAGATAGGATGCTGATGACACTGTTGTATGAACCTCTGTAGAACAGAACAGCAGAACAGAAACTTTGGGTGGGAAGGAAAGAAGAAGGGGGTGATGGCTGGGCTAGTTACATCACTATATACCTATCACCTGCACTTTCATTGGGAGGTGCGGACAAGTATGTTTTAATATTTTAGGAATTCATTTCTAAGTGTTCTTATGGGGCTTCGACCAATGCTGGGTCTAACCCAATCAGTGGTGGATCCTGCACTAGAAGAATAAAGATATTCACTGTAATTTTCTTAGTGTGATAGCATCAAGTTCCTTTTACCCACACCACCTTTTAGCTTGACCTCCCAAATTAACTCACAAGTGGTGGCTGAATACTGTTCCTAGAAAGGATATTTCTACAGCATATCAACAATCAGATCTTGAGTGTGGCATAAGTCTGACTCCTGCTACGGTCCCTTAAGTGTCTTCAAAATAATTCAGTTTATTTTATTGGTCTGACTGGGACCTCCTGCCACAAACCACTTCCGCTGCATTGCTTAGGCAAACAGAGATACCAGTGGGACTGAAAAATGAGCACTGCTGTAACTAAAATGATGATCTGTGTCTGCAGAGATAAAAGTTGGAGGGAGGGATTCAATGTTTATTGAGCTTCTTGGCATAATCAGTGGGATAGAGCATTTAGAATGAGCCAGCAAAAAGCCCAGACTGCCAAAAGGAAGTTAGGATTTCACATGGCCACACTTTACTACCTTGAACTGGAACATACTGCTTACCAAAAGGGATTCACTTCTGCCTAGAAAGTGAGCTTCCATTTAAAACACACAGCTTATACTGTATACAACATGAAATATGTATGACTAAAAGCATCCTTATACTTTGATTACAAGACAGGACCGGCTAATGAGGGAACAAAGCAGCAAGATGCTCCCAGTCCCATGGCAAAGAATGCTCTTGTCATTTGCTACAAAAAGGCACCATTGTTCCGAATGACATGACAGACTTTAGGTGGAAGGAATAACAAAGGAACTGTCATATCAGAAGAACAAAAAGCAACGAATGTGGGGTCTATTCACTATGAAAAAACACCACCTTTTCTTTTCTGCTGACCTGTGTCTGCAACTTATTGCAACTTTCTCAGGAAACAGTGCAAGCTGCATCTTGATTTTGCAGCACCTAGTAATGCCATGCACATATTTTGGCATCTGATGTATTCTTTGTATTTCATTGGCAATCAAAGATAATGAACAAATAACAGGTTCAGGGTTGGTCTGTTTGTTTTTCATTTCAGTAGCTTAGTTATAGTGTCTAAAAACGTAGGTGATAATTCTTACAGGAACGGTAATTGCAACACAGTCTGTTTTATTTGTGCTTTTATTTAGGGAAAACACAGTTTCAAAGCAAAACTTTTCCTTCACACATCTATACAAAGTCCCTTACAATCCTCTCATTCTAATTCCCTTCCCTTTGGAGGCAACATGTCACAGATAAAATCCTTGCATCTAAGGAGAGGCATTTTCAATTCCTCTTCCAATTTCAGTTTCAAATTCTACCAAAGGAATCAGAAAAATATTCAGTGTTCCCACAGAAAAGCATTTCTTATCCATATCACACAGATAGAAAGATCTGTTCTAGTAACTACCTAAAACTTGCCAGGTTTTTGACGTTATTCAGTATTGCCAGATGCATTTTTGATAGTAAATAATTTTGATAATAAATAGTAAATGTCTGTGACGTAGTCTGCTTTTTCTTGGGGTATTGAACTCAGACAGCCAAATGGTCAGTTGGCATTTCAAGGGGTCAGGGTGAGCAATGGGTTCCTGGTTCAGCAAGTCTTCCCAGGTTGGCAGGCTTTAAATGTAGTCAAGGGAAGGAGAGAAGACAAATCTAGTCAAGGAAAGAATCTAGGAATATACTTCCAGACTTTCACCCCTGGCCTAAGTCCATGGAGCCAGAGAAGTATGAATTTGAAGAGCTGAAAGCAGAAAGGCAAATGATGAACAAGAAGCTAGAAGAGAAAGAGGACACAGACATGGCAAGAAAGTCATGATTTTTGGTGAATCAGTCCTGATCATCAGAACTTCTCCTCATATCCCTCAGCCTTCAAACTGGCCAGTGGTAAGACACATGACAAATGGCCAAGGCATGGCACATGGATACTTAGTCTGGCATCTCACCAGATTTACAGATAATGGATTTTTTAAAAAAGTTTTGTAAATGATGATGTCTGTTTTAAGGCGGTTTCCTTACTGTGAGTAAAATACACCAGTTTTATCAATGACGGGGGAAAGGGGGGAGTACCAGGATGCTTGGAGACTGTGAGGTTTGCTCAGAGGACCCTGTTTTTCTCATGGGGCACTTGTGAGGCCCTTCCCAGGGGTTCCCAGGGTTGTGAGGCACCTCACCATCACTTCCCCTTAGCGTGAGGGAGCCTGGTCTGGACTTGCTAGGGATCAGTTCCCTGTCTCTGGCAGCACAAGCCTGGCCTGCCAGGCCCCCGCAGGCCCCGCTCTCTCAGTTCAGGTTAATGATACGCTCTCACCAACCCCAGCGCCCTCCGAGCGTCCCTCTGGAGCACCCACCCCCTGATCCAGTCAGCTCACTGCACTCTGATTCTCTGCTCCCAAAGGAACAGCGCACACCAGCTTCCTAGATCCAACTCAGGATCCCCACCCTGCTTCACACACAGAACTTAGATGTTCTTGTTTTCACTACAAATACAAGCTTATTATCCCAGAACAGAGATTCAAATGAGAGTAAGTAAGGCCATTGGAAACACATGGTCATACATAAAAGAGAACCATAACATGTTTTCTAGAGCCCAAACTTAACTCACAAGATGTTCCCGTCTCCTACAGAATAGCTACACCAAGTCTTTCTCCCAATGTTTTCAACCAGGATGGCTGAGATTCCTCTTTCATAAGATCAAGCCTATGAACAGCTTGTCTTCCCAGACCAAAGGATGCCTGGGCATCTCTCTGCACCCCCAGATATCCCAGACCAGACTGCTGATCTTCAATGCCCCCACCTCCTGGCTGTTTACTTCTTCCTATTCATTTCCTTCTGAAGGCTCCACCAGCTCTTCATTAGCATTTGCCTTAGTGTGGGAATAGACTTCTATTGTCAGACACACAATGGTCCACCAGGGAGATAAGTGGAGAAGTTTGTCTCAAGACACACTACTTCTGAGTGCCTGCCTTTCACTACAAGACCTAGAGAACATAATTTCCAGCACACAGACATAACTCCTCATTATGAAGACTAGTGTGAAACAGGCTTTCAGTAGAGACCTTACCTGACGTTCTTTTGGTGAACCCAGGGAATCCCTGTACCCTTGGGTAACAACTAGAAGGAAGGGGGCTTGGTCCTTCAGCCCCAGTGCAGTTTATCTAAGGATCCCTCCCTCACACCCCACAGTTAATTCATCCCACCCTTCCCCCCATACACTTAATGAAGGTCTGGCTCTACTCCTCTGCAGGGCTCCACTGCTGCTCTGGTTCCCGGCTGCTCTCTCCTACCAGCTCTGATTTCCAGAAGGGAGAGCAGCAGGCTGGGCTAGTGTATTTCTCATAAGGGGAAAGAAGGACCAGCCTGTGCAGAGACCAGTGATTCATGGTCTGCTACACTCTCTCCTCCTCACGAATAATGTAACCACCCAGCTTGCTCCTCCTCTATCCAAAACACTCGCACTCCTTCCCTGGGAGCCTGTCTCTGCTCCTGGGAACCAGGACTCCTCCACCCACTGCTCCAGGACACCATGGTAGCATGTAGCACAAGTCTAACAAGTCACAGGGATTGAGAGCATGAGTCACTGAACCTTGAGCTTAGGAGCCAGAGTGGGGGTGTAACAATCCCATAAACTCTGTGGATTGTTTATTAGTGTCCCCTGGCTGGAGGCCTCAGGGTCCTACCACACCTTGTCCTAGAAAGTAGCATTAGAGAAGTCCTCCAAGCTCCCTAGAGTGGCTGCAGGGGAAGCAGCCAATGAGAGAAACGGCAAGGAGCAGCCAATCAGGGCCCAGGAGGACCATATAAAAGAAGCGAGCTAGAGACAGTCAGTTGATGCCTAGAGCTGAAGGAGTGAGCACTGTGTTCCTTGTGGCTGAAGGAGCGGCAGGACCACTGACAGATCAGTTGCTGGAAGAGACCGGAGGCACAAAAAGGAGCTCCTGGAGTGCTGCTGGCACTGAACCCAAGGCAGTTGCTGGCAGGGACCAGGGGATCAAGAAGGAGCACTTGGCTGGCTGCTAGGACTGAGTAAGACTTGTGCCCTAGAATAAGGGTGAAGCATTTGTGAAGGTGCTGGGGTCCTGGGAAAGTGGCCTGTGAACTGCAGCAGCACAGTGACTAGTTAAAGGGGGTGCAGCATCATGTGGCTGCTATTCATAAGGTCCCGAGGCTGGGACTCTGAGTAGTGGGTGGACCTGGGTCCCTCCCTCCGCCCATTAGCCACTAGGGAAGTAGCATTAGCCCCAAAGAAGGGGAACTTACGTAAACCCGGGAAAAGGGTTGAAGACCCGGAAGAGGGTCAGCCTTTGACTCATAGAAGATTAGTGTTGGAAGAGACCTCAGGAGGCCATCTAGTCCAACCCCCTGCTCACAGCAGGACCAACCCCAACTTTGGTGCTTTGATACCTCCAGAAAGGAATGGGATGGTTTAATGGCCCAGCTGGGATCAGAAAGGCCCAGAGCAGGTGAAGACAGTGTCTCCAGGGAAAAAGCCCTGAGGGTACAGCCCCATACCAGGGCTGGGACTATTTAAAGACTTAGCCATAGAGATACCAATGGAGGGGCACTGGGATAGGCCCCTGTTGAACTGTTTACCTGAGAAGGGATTTGTTTGTTTCACATACAGACTGTGTGTGACTCGGCTGGAGGGCTGTATCGTTGAAAACCTGCCAGAGAAACCACCGACAGAGGTCACTTCAGACTAAGAGTGCAGGCACACACACCTGGTCAGGGGGCACTCCCGAGAGGGAAGTGTGACCCCATTACAATCGGGCACAGAGGGGGAATCTGTAATACACTGAGCCATGGGTTCCACAAGCAGATCAGGGAGAGAATCAACCCTGATGGGTAACTTAACACCCCCCTATGGTTGTGATGTCTGCTCCACCCACATCTAGAAAGATCCCAGAGTTGCTGGACTGTGGCAAGACAATGATCCAGAAGCTCACTTGACTACATGCAAGAGGACAGGCCACTCAATCTGGATATTACAGGAACCATAAACTTGTTCCACATTGAACTGGAAAGGCCCTGTGAGACAGAGCAACAGTAAGTGCAAACACCAAAGCACCTTCCTTTATGACTTCTTGGTCCCCACTAATTCTCTGCAGTGCAGGGTTGCCATCTTCTAGGAACTACCCCACTCTCCATCATGTCTATCTGAGATTGGCCCTTTATATTTGGGAGACAAAACTACAGCTGCATTCCTTAAAGGTCCATTTTATAACTACCAGCTGCTGTTTGCTGCATCTCTCTTCCTATTGTGTTTTCCCTTTCTGGAAAGTTGTGATGCATCTGGGGCAGACAGAGATTCAGGAAGTTTTGGTACAGAAAGGACAAGGTAAAAGATTGGTTCTGTAAATGGACAAAACCAAAAATCTGACCTACAACACAGAGAAGGAGAGTTGTTTTTCTTAGGACAGTCGCTGTCCAAGCTGAATTACGAAAATGGATGCTGGAAATAGGAACACCAGCTTGAGATATTTTGGGAGGGTAAGGGGAAAGAGAGATGTCTCTTTGGCAGAAATCTCCACCATGACTTGGAGGGAAACAGACCTAACAGGCCCACGCTGAGATACATTCCTGTTACACTTCAGGAGTGGAAAGCAGATGGTTAAATATTCAAAAGCTTCCAATTTCTTATTTAGAAGCACTGGGAATAATTTATACTAGAAATTAGGTCCTTACAAATAAATGTGGAATTACAGTGACCTACTGCTAACACCTCAGATCAGCTTGACTCACAGCATTTCAAACCTGCCAATTCAATGCAAGGCACTCAGATCATATTCAAGTAATTTTTCTGTTAAAGATCAGTTTTGTTGCTTTCAATCTCAGTTGTAATATAAAACCTTATAGTATATTTCTATGACTGCTGATTTCAAGGAATGATTTGTGCATCATGTTTTGCAGTTATTAGCCTAAGGAAATACCAGTGACATAATTTTGCAATTACAGCAGATAAGCTCACCTATTAAAGAACAATGCTAACAGTGTTTTTCCTTTCTCTTTTTAATATTAATCCCAAACACATTTTGTTCAGTAATTCATGGTTACTTAAACTTTTACAATTCTAGAAATACTTCGTAGCCTGAACGAGATGCTAATCTTCATTTTTAAAAAAATGTTCATAAGCACAATAAGAACTTCAGTGATTAATGACCCAAATTTTCCATCATGTCATTTTTGAAAGATCGTTAAGGAAAACTCCCTAGTGAAATGTACTTTTAAAACATTACTTGAGGTCTTGATTTTTTTATTTTCCTCTTCAGTGTTTCTAGTCCAGAAAAAAATATCTTTCTATCCTTAAAAAATTAAACATAAGAAAGCTTATCATTTACAAGAATTAAACGACCGAACTTCACCAGCAAAGCAGAAATGAGTTTTCTGAACCTTGAAAATTTTGGTACTGACTACAAAAGGAGTAAACAGAAATCTGTGCAGAACTCATGTTAAGAAGTATACCATATATCATTTACTCTTGCATGACAACTACTCAAAATCGATAAGATAGAAACCCTCTCTGCAATAGCTATGGAGTGGTAAATTGTTTTTTGTCCTAGACGAATCAAAAATCACAGGGAGGGCAGCCCCTAACAAAACAATGCTAAACATTTTGACACTTTGGTTGATTTCCAGTGTAATACAAAATGAATAGCTAATATCACTGCACTCCACATAAATACTGAGGCCCCGATTCTCATTGGGAGATAGGTCCCACACCGGAAGATGGAGGGTTAAAGCAGCCCTCCCAGGGGCTGCGCACACCCAACCAATGGGAGGAGGGTTTGTTGAATCAGCCAATCAGGGCCAAGGAGGGTCATATAAGAAGAGCTGCTCAACAAAGCAGAAGCAGTATCTCCCTAGAGTGCAAGGGAGAAGTACTGGCTGCCTTAGAAGAGTACCTTAGATAGAGCAGGGCAGAGGAGCAATAGGGAGCTCCAGCCCGAGGACTGCCAGACTGAAGCCCCTGATACAAAGGGCTGGGAAGGGGTTAGGGCTATGGGGAAGTGGTCCAGGGAAATAGGCGGTGGGAGTTAGAGGAACAGCAGCATCATGGCCGCTGGCTATAGGGTCCCTGGGTTGCCCCCCCCCCCCCCCCGCCCTTGCCACAGAGGGAATGGCCAGTATTCGGACTGCAGTTTATACCTTGAGGTTAGGGACTAGATCGAGGGCTGCAGTAAGCCATAGCGGCAAGTGGATGGACAAGAGACAACCAGTTCCCCCTGAAGGGGGTAGAAGGCAGAGTGGGGCACAGCCAGAGGGCCGTGCCCAGAAGAGGACGCCGCAGTCAAGAGAGTGACGCGGGTCTTAGAGGTGGAGGAGAGAAGTGAAGGCGGTGAGACACCACTAGAGAAAGGCACACTGGCAACCAAGAGCTAACTCCCAGCACGAGGCCGTGGTGGTGAGCCCTGCCTCGTCACAGCTCCTAAATACTTTCTAGGATCTGGCCTTAGAGCCTTACATTTTGATGTATGCAACACCAACCCCTTCAGCTGGTCTGTAGTCATATCTCCCATTCACTTTGAACAGAGTTCTGCCAGAAGTATGAAATATATGATTTGGCCAATGGTATATGAATTTACACTCAGGAATTTGACACTCACTGTTGAATTACTCTCCCTTTAGACCCTGCTTCATAATTTCTGCTAAACCTTAACAAATGAAGCATTTGCCATAAATTTATACTGAAAAAAGCATACAAATCCCATGGAGAAGTAGCTAGCTGTGATCTACAACTGTTTCCGCAATGGGATAATCAATACCGTCTAAACACATCTGATTCTTTGCTTGGTCTACATTTATTATGTGAAAATGGAGTATAATTAAAGGCTGCATTTTAAAATGTTGCAGAAAGGAGCATTTTTTAGATTGCATGAGGTTCAGATTATTATATTAGTGATTATTTCTCTTGGAAATTCTCTCTCCTAGTAAATCATCTTTTCTATCTTCACTTAGGAAAGTTTACATACAGCTTCCTAGGATGTCAGTGAAGTGTGAGCAAACTATTTACATTTCTGCCATATGTCTACTGATATCCTGCAGCTGTCTATATAATTTACAATTATATACTAAACTTCTGCTTGCGTAATCATTTGCATACTCTACTAATTGCATGTTTTTAACGCCACTTAAGTAGATTAAATAATTTTTTAAAATTAGACGTTGGATTCCCCCCCCGTTAATCAGGTCTGTGCACATACTGCTGATTTTAAGCTTTCTCCATGGGACATTTAAAGAACACCTCTATTGTAAGGGATGAGTTATTTTACTGAGTCTGAATGGATCCGTGCAGTTCCCCCCCCTCCAAACCTTATGTTCAGTCAGATTGTGGCTTGCCCTTGTTCCTTGCTTGTGCCCCTGTACTTTCTCCTACTGTTGCCCTCCCTGCCCAGGGACCTAAGAACGGCCATAGCGGGTCAGACCAATGACTGATCTAGCCCAGTACCCTGTCTTCCAGCAGTGGCTGGTGCCAGGTTCAACTGTAGCCCCCATTCATTTCTGAGCTGGAGTCCATTAGGGAATAAGTGATCCAAAAAGAAAGGGCAGGGAGAAGGCAGGATCATGTCATCCCCTACCTCTTCTGCACTGCCCAGCTGCGAAGACAGCATGCAGAGCACTCTCCTAAAGGGTGGTGCAGCGAGCAGGCTCACACAGCATTCTGCAAGGTCTGACGTTATGGATCTGATTCAGCTAAGTATTTATGCACATGCTGAACTTTAAGTATGGGAGTACTCCTGCTGACTTCAGTGGGACTGCTGTAATACTTAAAGCTAAGCACACGCTTAGGAGCTTTGCTGCACTGCCTGTGAGTCACTGCTTCCCCAAGCTCCCCCTGGGCCGTGTGGGCTCCACACTGTAAGGGCACAATCTGGCCCTGATGATGTTTTGTGTGGATGATCACAGTTCTAACCTACACAGCACAGAAGTGACCAAAATCTGCTACAGCTCAAACTTGAGATGAAACTGAGCCAAAATGTAGACTCCAGGAGTTGCTTCTCCAGTAATCCATTCAAGAACATATTATGCAAATTTCTTATTTAAATAAAGTGACTTTTCACAGGCCAGAAGCAGAATTTCCATGTTTAGCCAAGATAATGTTTTACTGTCAAATAAGTTAATCTGCATAAAGCTCACAAACAAACAAAGCTCTGAGTAATTTGCATAGCCAGCAGGCCACTAGCTTTCACACAGTAAGCCAAGGCAACGCAACACGCAAACAGATAGTAATAAAAGGTGGCATCACAATTGGGGCAAGGAACTATGGGAGGCTTTTCAGATTCAAACAAGCAATCAGCTTGAGGATGGATTTAAGGCACAGCTATCAGTATTTAGTGGGAATGCACAATGACTAGACAATAGAAACCAATCATCATTAACCAGCAGTCTGAAATGAAGTTCCTCCCTTTCAGTATTTTGGTTGATTTTTCCACAAGCATTTCAGTGCTTACAATCCTTGGTAATTTCTGAAGTGACACTCTAGGCAGTGCTTGGCTTGGTACGCTGTGAACGGCCCATTGAAAGGCAGCGAGAGCATGCCGACACTGCAGCTGGCAGCAAGCCTCCCAGCTGGTAGACAAACTCACACTGGCAGGGTTCAAGCTAGTGTGCTAAAAATAGTGTGGACCCTGGAGCTTGGAGTCTCACACATAGGGGGTCAGGTGGCTCGCCCAAGCTGCAAACATCCACACTGCTATTTTTAGTTCACTAGCTCAAACCCCACTAGCAATAGTCTGCAGTGTAGACATACCCTGAGAGGGCCTGGTTGCTAGGTGTAGACTGCAAATCCCAAGGCAGCCCATGAGTTAATTCAGTGGTAACCCTGCAGAAGTAAGGGTGGGGGTGAGGGAAGATGGGATGTTCATCACTCCCGCTCTGCGCACTATACAGCCGGTAACTTCTTTCTGGGAAAGATTATTCCTGACACACTGATCCATCTGTACTGACAGACTGATTTCTCACCCTACACTTGGTTGTGAGACAAAGGCAGGAAATAAGAGCATTTTGGGGAGCCCATTCCGGCTGCCTCCAGTTGAGTTCTTCCCAAGATAAGCAAAACACTGCACTAGGAAGGTGAAATCCTCTGGTAACTTCTATTTGAAGGAAGTAGCCTGGGCACTGAAATAGCGAGCAGAAAATCGGGGCTGAGCACCTAACTGCTTTCAGAGGTCCAAGGTCAGGCCTTCTGGGAGGAGTAGCATCTCATAGGGGCCTTCCCCATGTTCTGCTGGCTTGGGGCAGCCAAACCTTCCACCGTTTCTGAACAGTGGGGAATCACACAAAGCAAACACGGCATAGGGGAACGTGCTAAGTTTTCTATCCTTTACATGAGAACAAGTGAGGTTTAATCAGCAGCCTTAAATCATTAGTATGGTCTCCACAATATAGACTCACATGACTCTCACAAAGGGGATGGATTTTTTCAGGGTTTTATGCTACTCAGACCAACTTGTTTCTCCACTCAGGTGGAGAAGCCACTAACCAGGTTTTTCCCAGAATTTCTGGGTGTACTGGGGAGGTTCTGGCCATTGGATAGTTATCTGAAGCAGAAGTTGTTCTCTGATCCTGGATATATGACCACATATTATACTGAAACCAGCTGTAGACTAAATTTCCAACTCCCGTTAAGGACCCTCTTCATGAATCATCAGGCCATTTGTTTAATACTTAATACAACTCTTAGCGATACTAAAATTATTTAACAAGAGGGGCCTATAAAATTCGAAACATGCAACTAAGATCAACAAAGCCTCTCTCTGCTTTGGGATTGCAACACAAATCCACTTGATCTAGGTCCATTAAGTTTATTTTTTCACTCTTGAGATGGCAAGAAGTGACGGAATACTAAAATTTAATATACACATATCTGATTACAGCCTCAAGAGAGCCTAACATCATCCATTTGAAAACCTAGCAATGGCACTGTCTTGTGGCTAGAAAGACAGATTCAGGGATTCAGAAGTCATATAAAGAGTGGGAAATTAAAAGCGGTGAAAACAGCAGTCTTGGGGTTTTTTATATGTACAGAACAATATAAATGGTGTTACATAAACTCTTACGATCTCTTACAAAATAATGTAATTAGTGTGCACTTTACAAATAAAATTCAGAAGATAGATGTTTTAAATCTGTATGCAAAACATTTCAATACACTGTACCAGAGCCAGGATCTTTCCAGTAAGACGCCTCTCTGAATAAGACTAAAAATATGTTGTTGTAAATGCATTTTTTTTATTTTAAGTAGTTCTGATGATTCTAACTACTACTGAACTTGACATATGCAAGGAGTCTCATTAGCTTCCATGGGACTACTTGTGACGCAGTAGGGAGGGGGGAGTGTTGACCTGGGAATGTGGCAGGGGAGTTTCACTGAGGATGGGAGACCTGAGAGCCTGTAACCTGAGCCAGGCGGGGGATGGAGAAGGTAACACCTCTGCCCGGGAAACCGGACAAAGGCTGCAGGAGAGAGCCTGCGGGGGGGGGGGGGGGGTTCAGTTTAGTGCTGGGTGGTGGAACGCAGGGAACCCCAGGGCTGGGGTCTAAGCTCCCTGCCCCCCAGAAGGACTTGACTGAAGGGTCCTGGTTGTACCCACAAGCTCTGTTTTAGACCTTCTGTTGTACTGGCTGGCTGAGAGTCACAGTGAATCCCAGGAAGAGGGGTGCAGGCCCCGGACTCCCCCACACTCCGTGACACTATTCATCTGAATATGGTCTGCAGAGTCAGGCCCAAATCCATTTAATGTGCTGTGGGCTTGATTCTGTGTGGTGCTGTCTTCCATTCCCACACAAGCCAACTTAGAAGTCCTAGGGTATTTCTTCAACCAAATTATATTAATATAATGCATCCGATGAAGTGAGCTGTAGCTCACGAAAGCTTATGCTCAAATAAATTGGTTAGTCTCTAAGGTGCTACAAGTCCTCCTTTTCTTTTTGCGAATACAGACTAACACGGCTGATACTCTGAAACCTATTAATGTAACTGTTGATACACTTTTCAGAGTAACAGCCGTGTTAGTCTGTATTCGTAAAAAGAAAAAAGAAAAGGAGTACTTGTGGCACCTTAGAGACTAACCAGTTTATTTGAGCATGAGCTTTCGTGAGCTACAGCTCACTTCATCGGATGCATAGCATATCGTGGAAACTGCAGAAGACATTATATACACACAGAGACCATGAAACAAAACTTCCTCCCACCCCACTGTCCTGCTGCTAATAGCTTATCTAAAGTGATCATAAAGTGATCATCAAGGAAGGCCATTTCCAGCACAAATCAAGGTTTTCTCACTCTTCCCCCCCCCCCAACACACACACAGACACACATACAAACTCACTCTCCTGCTGGTAATAGCCCATCCCTCTTTGAAACCTCTCTTTATAATGCGCATGATAATCAAGGTGGGTCATTTCCAGCACTAATCCAGGTTTTCTCACCCCCCCCCCCCACACACACCCCCTCCAAAAACCACACACACAAACTCACTCTCCTGCTGGCAATAGCTCATCTTACAATGTGCACAGCAATAATCCAAGTTTAACCAGAACGTCTTGGGGGGGGGGAGGGGTTTGTAGGAAAAAAACAAGGGGAGATAGGCTACCTTGCATAATGACTTAGCCACTCCCAGTCTCTATTCAAGCCCAAATTAATAGTATCCAATTTGCAAATGAATTCCAATTCAGCAGTTTCTCGCTGGAGTCTGGATTTGAAGTTTTTTTGCTGTAAGATAGCGACCCTCATGTCTGTGATTGCGTGACCAGAGAGATTGAAGTGTTCTCCGACTGGTTTATGAATGTTATCGCATCCGATGAAGTGAGCTGTAGCTCACGAAAGCTCATGCTCAAATAAATTGGTTAGTCTCTAAGGTGCCACAAGTACTCCTTTTCCTTCAGCATGCTCAGTCGCTCCTCGCCTAAGCTAGCCCGGGAAGATGCCAAGACAAGGGGTAAGCCCTGCCCCTCTCACGGAGAGATGCGCCTACATCTCAGCTGCAGGGAGGAGCCTCTTTCTGCTTGGGATTCTCTGCACTCTCTTGGGGTTAGGTGCCCACAGCATTTTTGCAAGAAGGCAGCTCTCCTGATAACTTTAACCCAGTCACCAGGGTTCCCACTCCAGCTGAGGGGGAGAAGGGCTTTGAAAGAGACTCCAGCACCTCTCAGGTGAGTGCCGTGGGCTATGGGATATTCTGATGTGTGTGGGGCAGTGGACGGGGTCTCTCAGTCTCGCCTACTGAAGCTGTTCCAATTTCGATAAGTAATGAAAGATTAATGGGGCCAGAAGGAGAACAGGCATGGGAATGACTCCGTATCCTGGTGGTTAGAGCATTCACCTGGGCAGTGGGAGACCCAGGGTCCAGTCCTCATGCTCCAATGACTTTTATGAACTATTTGTCCACAGTGGAGCAGCTTCAACAGGAGAGATGAGGAAGCCCCACCCCAGAATATCATATAGCCCAGTGGCTCATGGACTCACAAATGATATGGCAGATCCTGGTTCAAATCCCTACTTCCCCTCAGGCAAACATTTAGACGCCAAGGAAATTTAGGCACCTATAGGGCTTGGGGGCAGCTGTGCTGGGCTTTGTGAATCCCTGTGGGGTCTGATCCTGGGGTTTTGAGGTGCCTAAGGTGGCAGTTAGATGCATAAGTCCTTTTGTTTTTTTGTGAATCTAGCCCATGGTCTCTGGGGTGCCGGCAGCCAGGGAAATCCCAGTAGCCTCGTTCTGCCGGAGGCAACTGGCACGGTGGCAGAGTTCACACCCTATTCCTTGAAAAGCAACACCTATCCACCTGATGAATGCCCAACTACTGGCCTTGCTAGCAAGAAAATGTTGCCCTTGTCATCTCGCTCGCTCTCCCCCGTTTCTTAACCTGCAAGATCATTATAATAATACTTACTTGTATGCTCCCCAGCAGGGTTAATCAGTTAATGTTTGGAAGCACTCTGAAGATGAAAATTCCTGACTGAGTGCTAAATGCTGGGCCAGATCCTCAGCTGGTGTAAATTGGCATCGTTCTGCTTGTAGCAGAGGATATGGCCCATTATTACTTTGCCTTACTATCAAGATTATGTATAAATAAACAAACACAGGGTTCTATTAAAGTAATAACCTTCATGCTTTCTCCTATGTGCCCCCTTATGCATGGGAAAAGCTGCAGAACCATGACAGTAGTGTATTCTCCTTCAAACCTCTCCTTAAAACTCACCTTTGCTGTGATGCCTACAAATCACTTGGCAATGACTAGGCAGCTGGTTTGCTGTGATCGCTGCATGGTACGCTTACCATCATCATCATCTCGCTCATGCTTTGTGCTGCCTGATCTGTTCATTTGTTGTCTCTCATCTTACGCTTGGCTTGTAAGGTGTTTGGGGACAGGGACTGTCTTTTCATTACATGTATATACAGCGACGAGCACCCAAATACATACCACAGAAATAATGACCTTTGTTCTTCAGCAGAGTCTGAATAAGGTTACAGTTACAATACTCTGAAGTACCAAGACTGATTCCCAGGTTAAATATTATGAAGACACTTGTTAATTACATGTATATACTAGACCTACTTGGTGGGTGTGGGGGTGTACGTAAAACTCAGAAGCATATAAAGCAATTGAAGAGGTTTAACTTGTGCACGCTAATGTGGTATACAGCCACATGCACTTATAAAAGAGATTGTGCTTTTGCAGGTTTTTTTTTTTTTTTTTTTTTTTAAGAATAAACAATGTTTATGCAGGATTTTTTAAAAGCTTAAAATTGCAAACATATGGCTTAAAAGAAAGTTTCCTCAGCAAATCAGTCTATCACTTGACTAAACTAAAGTAGTTATAAGGAGACACAAAGTGACTCTTTAAATATTATAGAGACTGGCAGGCTTGCCTCCCTCAGGGGGCTTACAATAACACAGCTGCTCCTGGAAGGAGAAGAGACACAAGCAGCTTGCATACATCTCACACCAGGAAGCCCTGGCTTACAGAAGGAGAAGCACCTTCATCCTCTGAACATATGCCAAAGAGAGGTTCTTCAGCAGCATAAAGTGCCTTCCAATTAGATTGTTTTTTTTTTCTCTTGGATAAGCCTGGCATACGAAGAGAGAAGGAGAATCAGAGACCATGGGGCTGCAGTTGTGCATGCTTATGATAAAGGGAAACACGGTATCATGCTAAACTGCAAACACTGTCGCTTCCTAGTGCATTTATTCCTTCGTAGTAAGTGGAATGATTTTCTAATTAACTGCTTCTAGACAGTGGGCCTGATCTAGTCTCCCTGTTAGCAGTGTAAAGTCAGGAGTAAATGCATCAAAGTCAGTGGGGTTATGCCAAGTTAAAGCCTATGTCAGTGAGGTAAGAATCAGGCCCGTTGCATAAGCATTAAGGAACAGTTCCTTACCCAACTGTAACTGAAGATCTTCAAATTGTTGTAGTCAGTGAGAACCCCACTGGCGGTGAGCATGCACACTTTGCATGAGAGTTGGGATTTTTTTTTTTAAAGTAGTGTCAGTCCGGGCCACACACACAACCCATGCCTCCTCATGCTCACAGGCAAAGGCATAAACCCTCCCCAGTTTCCTCAAAATTTGCATCCTGTGGCAGCTGAGGACTCCAAAACTCAGGGATGGACTGGAGGGTGGGTTGTGGGATCCACGCTGAGCACATCTCGAAGAACCACGGTTACTGTAGGGTAGGTAACTGTTCTCTCTGCTCGCTGCAAGGGAATGGCAAGCAGTATCTCCTCAGGGTAGTGGGAGTGAGTGAGGAGTTCCAGCTGCATCAGTTGAACAGTGATTGTAATGCTCATCTCCAGAACTGGGCATCCAACCTAGTGGCCAAGTCCTAGACAGAGTTCTCGACAAAGATCAGTGGGTTTCTCCATGTCACCACCCTGTAGGTCTGATCATCTCCTTGTGTTAGCAGTTGGATGTAACTGTGTGATGTATTTCAATATCCATGAGGCGGCTCAACTTTGCAACAACCATCTATAGCCAGAAACACAGGGGGCAACAGTCTGAACACTTTAGTTTTGACGATGTAATAAAGCAGAGTCCCTGCTACACCTAGCACGTGCTAATTCTTTTCTCCCAGCGCTGAGTGTGGGTTTAGGAAGAAAACGGGTAAACTGATGTATTGGTTCAGATAAAATTCTACAATCCTCTTGGGGATGAATTTTGGGTGAGGTCTAAGTACCACATTGTCCCTTTGCAATGTCATATAGGGAGGTTTGGCCATAAGCACCTGAAACTCACTCCTGAGTGTAACACTCTGTATCTCAAAGCAGCCCCCTGGAACCCCATATTCACCACTACCATCTGATTAGGATATGTTTTGTAGAAAGTATGCCTTGTGAGGTATCATTTCAAAAGTCTTCATCTGCTGAACATTAATATCCTGTTGGATTGTGTGTGCTTTCATTGTATGTGAAGTTATGAAGTATTGCTATATGTGTTAATAAAACGTGTTGTGAGGTTGGGAAACACCCGCAGCCACCTTTCGGAGGGACAAAGGAGCAGCCATCAATGGCCAGGCAGGCGTTATTGGCTCATTAAGAGGAATCCACTATCCCAAAGGCTTCTCAGAGAAGGCACATAAGCAATGGGGTTGACTAACCCATGTCACAACAAGGATCTTTCTAGGAGCTGGAAGAAAGTATAAAAAAGGGGAGTGTTGTGGAGAATCCCAATGGCAGCACCTTGTACATAGAGTGATTTACCCCACTGGGAAAAGCAGGCAATTCCTGTGGGCTGGGTGCATGGGAACTGGATTAGATGACCTTCTGAGCTCCCTCCCAGTCCTACATTTCTATGATCCTATAATTCTATAGCAACATGGAAGTGCACGTCCTACAAGTCAAGAGCCCTGGACCAGTCCTGAGCCTGGAGGGAAAAGGATGATAGAGGCAGCATCACCATCCTGAATCTGAGGTGGCATATGTATCTGTTCAGTCTCCTTGAGAATAGGATAAGACAAAGATCTTATTTCTTCTTCGGGATAAGGAAATACTGTAAGTAGAAAAACCCATTGCCACTCATGTCTCTGCTGGGTCAATGCCCTGGAGGGAGGTCTCCTGTACCAACTCAAAAGCCACTTCCAAAGCATAGCGCAGAGGCATCCCCGCTTGACACCAATGAGACTGTGTGATCGAGCAGTGGTGATGAAGAGAAATATTCCAAGAGTGGTGGTGCTGAGGGGTGATGTTCTCAACTCTGGACTCACTGCCGCATAAGGACCAAGGACATCCCTGGAGGGGGTTCCAACAGTTCGGTGTGGGTGTGTGCACCTCAGGCCCGTAATTGATGCCAGTGCCTTTGCTGGTACCAGTGCTGGCAGTGTCAGCTAGCTTTACTCCACTCCTCTGGCAGCACACTTAGATGCCTTATCCCCGGAGCAGTGATGTCTTTGTTCCTTTCTACGGGCAGCGTCTCTCTGCGTTTGGAGTCACAGCTGGTCTCCACTTCATCCTACCTCTCAGGAGGGCTTCATTGCTGCCGAGATCAGCTCTAGATCTGTTGGTGCCAGAACCGAGGGGTTGTCGGCTGCCTCAACATCCCCACTGCCAGAACAATTGGCGTTGATGAGCCCCATGCCCATTTTGATAGGGTTTTCCTCCCTGTCTTCTGCTCGATGCTAGACCAGAGTGCGGTGCCAGCTGAGAGAGAGGCACTTGCTGAGGTGGATGTCTTTGCCAGGTCTGAGGCAACATGTGGCGATCGCTTGAGCAGGTAAAGTTATAGCCACATGCCCCTCAACAAAAAGGATTTATGCCGCAAGGTGATAGGCCTTCCCTCAGATGGAAAAGATATCGTCTGTACCCACAAACCAGGGGGATGAGTCTGCCACAGGTCAGGCAGGGATTAAACCCTGAAGGTTTAGAGTCCACCATGGTGGTTGGCCCACTGTACAGGGAGCAATATCCTGTGGGTACCCTGTAGGCCTTTTATTTATATTTAAATGGCCACCTAAAAATAAACAAATTAGAAACGTGAAGAAGGATTTCTTCACAAAATATAGTTTAGAAGTTAAACTGAAGAGAATTGTGGGTCAGACCCTCACCAGCTTCCATCTCTCTGCCCTCTACGTCCATGCATGGGAGCATGAGGAGACACAGGGCGCATGCATGGCCTGAACAGACATGGCTATTCCAAAAAATATCTGATCCAATACCTTGGGCACACATGCACTGTGGTGGGACACACACTGAGCACATACTCAAATAATAATTACTAGACACTCTTATAGTGTCTTAACACTGCATACTGAAATGGATTTTTCTGCCTGAAGGAATTATCATACAACAGACAGGGCATCTCATTCACTCCTACCTTATTTTTCCTCTACAAGTTGCCAATATATGTAGATGAATATTGCAAGCCACATTTGTAGCATACAAGAAAACTGCAGACATGGGCCCCAACCCTGCAGAAACAGACACACATACTTAACTTTACGCATATGATTAGACCTATGAAAGTCAACAAGGCGACTCATACGCCTTATGCATAACCATGTTGGCTGGACTGAGGCCATGAAAAAAGCTGCTTTTATAAAAAGTTTAGATAAACCATTCTCATGAGTGCTCACCATATAGAAGACCACGAGTGACCTTCAGTCTTTCCGGCCATTTTTGAGAGAGAGAGAGAGAGAGAGACACAGACTCTCAAGTTGTTCAGCAGCACATGGCCCATGCTGCACATTTTAAATACCAAATGGAAATTAGGAAATCGGTTCCCAGTGTCAGAGATTTCAATGACTCCAAGCACCACAGAATTTCTTCACACCCTTGTTCCAGAGAAGTCAAAACCAAAGAGAAATTTATGGCTGTCAATCTGAAGGCTCTGACCTGAAGTCCTGGCACGTGGAGTGATGCTGCTGCACTTCAGATACGACGGCATCACCATAACGTGGTAACACTGCTGTCTAAAAGATAGGGAGCCCGCTGCTACAAACCAGTCATGCACGATGCTGAAAAGCTGAATGCACAATTGAACCTGTTAACTTTAGGGCACCAGACTTTCGGTTTGGGAGACTGGACAAAGCTGGATATTTGTTAATGTGGGTGCAGATCTTCCTCCTCCAGTTTGTTTCCTATTCTGTGTCTCATTGAAACTCCTCTATTTAGAAAAATATATCCCTTCTTCCTTCCCCGGAGGGTGTGGCATAACCAGATGGAGCTTTGCATTAGGGATCTTCATCCCTAGAAATCCAGGGTCAGATTTTCTAAAGCACTTAGAGCTGGCCTATCTCTGCTCCCAATCAATTAGACTATATTAAGTTATGTTGACCAAAATACACATCGCAAATATTCTAGTTCTAAATATACCCTGAAGCACTCATTCAATTTCAAAATGAGATTTGTAGACTCCTAACTCTACATTTACACTCCTAAATAATGGACCTGATTTACAAAAGTAGTGAGCACACATCAGCTCCCATCCAAGTCAGTGGGCTGGCTACACAGCACTTTTCAAAATCAGGTAATTTAGGATTTGATCCTGTTCCCATTGACTTCAATGGTGCAGGAATAGGGCCTTATGAGGAGCCTACAACCCCAATCCTGCAAAGATTTACACATGCGCTTAACTTTATGTGCTATGACTAGTGTTACTGAAGCCCATTGTACTGCTTACAACGTGGAAAGAGGAGCAGGAGTGTAAGTTTTTCCAGGAGCAGGACTTAAATATGGATTTAGAAGCCTAACTTTAGGCCTTCAACTTTGAAAATCCTGGTCAAAGGGTTTTTTTGCATATACTTCTAATTGGCATAACAGCTCTTGCCTTCTACACAGAGGCACCGGAGAATCCTCTCAGACGTCAAGCCAACAATCTATAGTGATGAGGCTCAATGCAACATTAGAATTGTGGCCATAAGCTTATAAAACATGGCGATGATTGGTCCTGTCTCAGGTCTTTTTTCCCCATTCATGTACTATACTTTATTCCACTGTAATTTTTTTCTTTTAAAACTTAAAAAAACCAAACCTGAATCTATAATTGGTCTATCTAAATGATTGACAGCATATGTGAAGGAACAGCCTGTTAGTCCTGACTGCTGGAGTAATGAATAGAGAATCTGACATGTTAAATTCCTTCACCTCCAATTGGAATAATAAATTATACACTTTCATATCATCATAATACTAAACTCCTCTTAATATAGAATTATTCCTTTGGGGTATATTTATAGTAAAAAAAAAATGTATCCAAAGCTATTACATTTAAAATATCTTTATATTCATATAATCAGATTCAATCTTTTCTCTTGCATTTTTAGGAACCTAGAAGAAGGGCCTGTGAATTTGGAGCCTACATTTTCAGACGGGTCCCTTCATTTTGGCTTGCCTTTAGTTGGGCACCCAAAAATTTGGGCCAGTCCGCTTTCTTCTGCAGTAAAGAAACATGCACTCGGTCATGGCACTTTGCTATGCTGCAAGGGATGCCACTGCTCAGAGGAATTTTTGCCCCTTCTCACTTAGGGCATGTCAACACCACCCCGCAGTTTGGACCACCTGGATGAGCACTGCAGCGCCTGCGGTGCTGCACCGTACCTGTCCGATGGGGACGCTGTGGCATGAACAAAAAGATTATTAAGTTTGTATTCACGTAGTTCCCTTCAAACAGGACGACATTAATGCAAAGTGGGAACCTTTTACTTCGTGCCCCCGGCATCCACACAGGGGAGTTACGCCGCAGCGCTTTGGTGGGCATTACTGTTCACTCCCCCGTAGTACATACTGCAAGGGCAGCATATACGCACCTTTAATCAATTCAGTCTTTCTATTGACTTTGATGGGAGCAGGATCAGGCCCTTGCAGTTCTATAGGCACTGCCATTTCTACCCTGTACTAGACCCTTCAAACTTCATCCTCAGGCCATACAACTTCTGTGAAACAAATCATCAGGTCAATTCAGTTTGTTTCACAAAGTACACAGCCTAAATATAAAAGTACAGTCATAAACCGCAGGGAAATGACTAAGCCAAACTGAGTGCATTTAAACCCTTCAATTTAGTTTGCAAGGAAGGACACACAGTTTTAAGACTTTCTGATTTATACTTTAATCAAATAGCTACATTCTGAGACCTTAAGGCTCAGCTGTGAATGGTGTTCTGCACCCACGAAGAGGACTCAGGAGAGATAAAGCACCCCCTAACTCCCTTGCACAGACTACCTGCACCACAGGGGGCAAGAGAAGATTTAACATCTGTGTGTGGGTGGGAAGTAGGCCAACAGGGTCGGGGAGCTGTCCCCCAGCTCCATGCATCAGCCAGTGCAGCTGAGCTGACACACCGAGGGAAGTAACTGGGCCAGCCGTAGGGCTGGAAAAGATAAATCCCCCTCCATCACCTCTCACCAGAATAAGGCAGGGAACCAGGAACCAGACTGAGTCACAATACATCCCCCAGGGCTGGGGCAGCACGACAAATTGCTGTCCTTCCTTCCTGCAAAGCCACAATTGAGCCCTTGGCTGCAGGCAGAGATGGGAATGGGAACATAGGGAAATGTTGCACTTCCACTCACCTAGCCTTCCTGCCAAGTGACTGTAGGTGACCCAGTCAGCCATGGCGCTTCCTAATGAATATTGCATGCCATGTGGAAAACTAAACCTCAAGCCACCCACACTGAGAATTCCACCCCCTTTTATTTCAATCAGAACACAAACGTAAGAACATAGGTCCTTTCTTGTCTTCAATTATAGTTTTGTATCTTGATCTGATCAGGTATCTTCTCTTTTAAGAACAATTTTCACACTTGGGGGGCAGGGGAGGGCAAAGATTTAAGTAAAATCTAAGACAAGGGGGATTTCCACCCCCTCAGGAGAAATCTTCTTACATCCCAAATAAATGCACCTTATTCATTTATAGGGCCATCCTCATAATAATGCAATTACCTGTCATGGGAGAAAGACCTGCGTATTGTCTGGGGAATGTGAGCTATGTGTGATCTACATATTCCCAGAAGACTTTACTTGCAAGTTAGAACAGAAAGCATTGGTCATTTTCAATATTTAAAATAAAAAAGGAATGTTTTAAAAAATGTTGAACTGGGATCAAATCCCAAAGGTCTTACGGAGTTTTTACATGGTCCCTCACCCAGGAAATTCCTAATGGAGACACTGGTTGTTTGCCTGGACAAGCAGTGTGTGAAAAGGGAGGTTCTGATCATACCTCTCAGCATTAACACACCGATAACCCAGATCTAGCAGAGCAGTTAAGAAAACATTTAGGTCCCAGTGAAGTGAAGTGCGTTGCTGAATCAGGGCCGGTGTCAGGGTCCTCTTATGGCATTCCCTCCGCCTTCTATTAGGGAGATAGGGTTTGTCTCCCCCCTTCCCTTCCACAACCTGTGAGAAAAATCAAGGGTCAGACCCACAAACCTGGTGGCTATCCTAAGAGGCGTCTTGTACTGGGAGATCTGGTAGGGAGCAAAAAGGCTCGCTGTATTAGCTTTCTAGGGAAGTCTCACCTGGATGTGAACTTGTGGGACAGAGAAGGAAGGAAAACAGGACATTATCTGCATCTTTAGACACCTAAAGACCTTTAAAAACCAAGCCCCATGTGTCCTGCCTGGAACCACCCCAGTTCACTCACTCTTCCATTAGTCCATCTCTCCCCGACATGAATTCCTGGACTCAGGGAGCACCCTCTGCAGTGTCCCAGGAAAGGGAAAATGTTGCTGGGGAACAGGTTGCCCCCGCTTTCCAAGTGCAGAGGGGGAAATGAGATCCACACACCAAGAGGACCCTCCATGAGGTGATCAAAAGGCCCAAGTGGGACCTTTGTAATGGCTGAGAGAGTTGGTCCATAACTGAACAATCTCTGCCAAACCTCCCCCCCGCCCCAGCTACACTGTTGGGAATTAATACTTTATTATTATCTGTCATACAGTAGCCCCTTGGGGCATCACCTGATATTGGGACCCCACTGTGATAGGCACTGTAGAAACAGAAAGTAGGAGACAGTCCCTGCTCCAAAGCACTGAAGTGGACAAGACAGACAAAAGGTGTGAGGTGAAACAGACAGAGAGGTGAAGTGACTTGCCCAGGGTCACACAGCACATCAGTGGCAGAGTCAGGAACAGAATCCAGGTCTCCTGAAACCCAGTCCAGTGCCCTGCCAACTAAACATGCTGGCTCCAGGAGCTGAATATGGCCCAATAAGTATGGATTCCAGCACATGCAACAACAGCACTGTACTCTCAACCATCTTTTACAATGCTATTACATTCCATGCATTTTCCACTTCGACATTACATTGCAGCACTACTGTGGAGCCTCACACCTCCTGCCATTATGTGAATTAGAGCAGTGTTTCTCAACTACCGGTCCATAGACCGATGCTGGTCTCTGAGATCTCCCTGACAATTTAGGAAGGCAGCAAACCAGTTCCTGGTATCCAAAATACTGAGAAACACTGAATCAGACAACCAAAGCCACATGTTATTCCAATTGCTGTGGGTCTGATAAATTGTAGCCCAAACTCCATCAAGAGCTTGGTCTTTATTAGCCCATTCTCCATCATTCAACATGTCTATAAGCTATTGCCAAACAGATTATACAGAGTTATTCCATTTATATCCTGCAATCAGTAAGTAGGAAGCAAATTATATTATTCTGGTAACTATTTAATGTTTGCCACCAGACATTCAAGCCCATGAAATGCTTACTTCCCCAATAAGCCCAAAACACACTATTCATCTGAATGGAAGCCACAAAAAATAGCTGCAAAGAAATCTGTGCTCTAGCCTACAGTAAGAAGAAAATGAGCTGATAAATACTGACACAATGCTTCTGAGCACACAAAGTAACATTTTAATAATGCCTGAAGTTAATATGTGCCATTTTGTTGTTATCGATGCACACTCAAAATGCCTTATCCTTTCCACACCACAAACTCTACGCTTACAGGGTGAGATCAAAATCAATATTCAGAACCATGAAAATTACAAGCAACATGAACTATTTTAGTTTTGCCTACAACATTTTCTTATCTGTTATTTTCCCTCTTCTCTCTGGCCTAACTATAATCTTTCAACTACATGACAGACTTGTGAGATAAAAAGATTTCCTAACTTCCAAGTTACAGTAGAACCTCAGAGTTACAAACACGATGGGAATGGAGGTTTGTTCATAACTCTGTTCAAAACGTTATGGGTATTCTTTCAAAAGTTTACAACCGAACACTGACTTAATACAGCTTTAAAACTTTACTATGCAGAAGAAAAATGCTGTTTTTAACCATCTTAATTTAAATGAAACAAGCACAGAAAGTTTCCTTACTATGTCAAATTAGTTTTTTAAACTTACCCTTTTTTTTTTTTTAAAGTAGTGTACGTTTAACATAGTACTGTACTGTATTTTTTTTTTCTTCTTCCCCTGTCTCTGCTGCTGCCTGATTGCGTTCTTCCGGTTCCAAATAGGTGTGTGATTGACCGGTCAATTCGTAACTCTGATGTTCGTACCTCCGAGGATCTACTGTAATACCCTGACATTGGTGAGGCCTCACCTGGAGTACTGGGTCCAGTTTTGGGCCCCACACTACAAGAAGGATGTGGAAAAATTGGGTTACGTCCAGCGGAGGGCAACAAAAACGATTAGGGGACTGGAACATGTGACTTATGAGGAGAGGCTGAGGGAACTGGGATTGTTTAGTCTGCGGAAGAAAGGAATGAGGGGGGATTTGATAGCTGCTCTCAACTACCTGAAGGGGGATTCCAAAGGGGATGGATCTAGACTGTTCTCAGTGGTAGCAGATGACAGAATGAGGAGTAATGGTCTCAAGTTGCAGTGGGGTGGGTTTAGGTTGGATATTAGGAAAAACTTTTTCACTAGGAGGGTGGTGAAACACTGGAATGCGTTACCTAGGGAGGTGGTGGAATCTCCTTCCTTAGAAGTTTTTAAGGTCAGGCTTGACAAAGCCCTGGCTGGGATGATTTAGTTGGGGATTGGTCCTGCTTTGAGCAGGGGGTTGGACTAGATGACCTCCTGTCCTGAGGTCCCTTCCAACCCTGATATTCTATGATTCTATGAATACCTTTGAGAATCTAGGTCTAAGCACTGAATAAACCTGTGGGACCAGCTTGTGGCTTTTCAGTCAGTGGTCTGTTCCTGGAGATTGTGCAGAGGTGCACTGCCCCAGCGAGTAGGTACAACGACTCCAGGTGAAATGCAGCAGCTGCAATGCTTTTAGAAAGCTGTTCATCTTCACGGAGCAACTTATGCTCTGCTGCTTCCCTTGGGATAGCTTCCAACCCCTGACAGTTCCAAAACCCAGGGAAGAGCCCAGTGACCCAGTTGTATCCCACACATCCTTTCCTTCAGGCTCTGGGATCTTGCTGGTCCCTGTGATGAATGAGCCCCTCCCTAATTCTGTACTTTGGGTCTTAGGAAGAGGGACATCTTTCCAACCTCTTTGCTATTCCCGTCCCTGATTCCTGCAAGAGTCTTGGATGCTTAGCAAAGCATATGATTCTCCCTGCCTCCATGTAGGGCTCTGGGGAAAGAGGGAATTCCCCCACCACCGCCAGCCTCTCTGCAACCTATCAATTTACTATTTAGAAATAAGTGTATTAATCTCACTTAGGGAGTGTCAGGGTCAGCCCAACTCTGAAAGCTCTGCAGCTCCACCCAGAATAATGCAGGAGTGTGATCTCATTATTATGCTAGTGGAATTGCCCATCCACACAGAAGTACAATGGACTTTCTACAGAGTGCTGTCAAATGACCACGGTAAACAAATTGAAGGGGTGTGTGGGGAAGCAGTTCTAGTTACCTTGAGTGTCACTTATGACAACAGCATATGGAGTATACAGTCTTTAAAATACTGAGTCATGAAAAGGATGAGTTAAGGTCTACACTTCCAAAAGTGGACAGTGATTCTGGATGCCTCTCATTTTGGCTGCCCAATTTGAGACACCTTAAAGGCATCTGATTTTTAGAAATGCTAAGCACCCACCTTCTGCAAAATCCAGTTCCTTTATGGGGTGTCAAGCTGGATACCCACAAAAACAAGGCATCCAGAATCACCAGTCACTCTGGAAAACATAGCCAAAGAGTGGAGCTTGCAAAAGCACCTAAGTGGCTTAGAAGCACAAGTAGTCCCATTTACTTTCAATGGGATCTGTGCTCCTAAGTAACTCAGATGGTTTTGAAAATGCAGTCCTGAATTTTAGACTTTCTAGTCCAGTAAGGCCTCCTGTTTCCAATTACAGCAAACAATACAGGCCTCTGCACTACCGTTGTGTGCAAAACGCAAATCCACTCCTTGCAAGGACTTTGGCACTGTGAGACTAAGACACCTGATGTTCTGGATCATCCTTTAAGGATTGAAGATCAGATCCAGTAAGAATTGTGATGTGACGGAAATTAGAAAAATTAATCCTTAAAGCCTGTTGTTGGAATAATTTTACAAGTCAAAAGGTTCGTGCATTTACTTTTGGAGACAGTGAAGGGGCATGTAGCCACACAGTCTGTCTACAGAGTTGATATTCTTTAGTTTTATTTAGATATATAATAGATCAGTTAAACACTCCATTGTACATGTGTTTCAACCAAGCTTTACAAAATCTGTCAAATTACAATCCTTGGAAAGCACGCCAGCCAAACAACTGTAACAGGCAATTTGAGAAGATACTCCCTAGGAATTAAAATTTTGTAAACATACATTTCAGCTAATTGCATTCTTGTTCTCAGTACACTGAAGGCACCATTTAGCCAAAGCATTTGTCGACAGAGTTTAGTTCCTTTATTTTAATGAACACTGAGCCTGTGTTAGGCTCAACTGGTATATGGTCAGGATCAACGTGCAATGCTAATGGAGAAAGGATGTCTAATATCATTTCAAGTGTTTAAGTTACAACCAAGTCTATTTGGCAAAACTATTTTATCTGTTTTGCTCAGGCAAACAGTCAGACAGGTTTGAAAAAGTTTCCGTGGGAAGAACTGACTCTTAAATAGTCACATAGATCAGAGAATTAAATTTCCACTATTAATTACAACTAGCATGTCCAAACCTGCAGCTGGAAGTGGTCATTTTGCCAACAAGTTATATCATTAGTAACATCAATACAGTACTGCTTCTGTCATGAACCACCTCACTTTTTAAAAGCAATATGGCTGCCCCCAACAACAGGCTTCAACAGGACAATGCCAGCTGTAGTTCAGAACAGAACCTCTCACTGCCAATGCAGTCAGTGTCAAAACTTCATTTCAGGAGGACTGGCCCCGTATTTGCAGTTCCATTTCACCACTGGGGTGGATTATCCATTATACGAAATCTTTGCATCAAGAATGTTTGTGTTTCTAAAAGTCATGTTCTAGCCCAGCCACAAGTTATCAGGCTGGATGCAGGAATCACTGGTAGAATTCTCTGGTCTGTGCAATGCTAGAGGTCACTAGATGATCATAATGCTCTCTTAAAATCTATTAAGTCATGAGAAGAAAAGCATCTTAGTTTTCAAACTTTCACGCTTCTAAGCTGAATCACATGGGGTAACGTTCTGCTTAAAACGATGGCAGTGACTGGGAAAAAGCAGAAAGGTATGCATTTGGTGGGAAAACTGCTCTACTTACTAACAGTCATCTGAATACAGTAGTTGTGTCTGTTCCAGTCAAGGTAATTTCCCAGGGAACTATCTGTGGAATCCATGTACTGTGCACTTAGGGGATTTCAGAGAAACAAGAAGAGAGGTTGAATATTTTCTAAAAGATATTGGTCTTCATCTGTTCAGAGAAAAATACATTCAAACATGCATAGTGTTTTAGAGTAATACTGTTCAATTACTTTCCAATGATTAGGATATGGCTAACCTCTTTGAGAAGTTAGTTATTCCTTCCAGAGGTTCCTGCTATACCGTCAGTTTTGACTGGAAACTCAAAATGTTGTTTAAGGCACTAGCAGCAGCCAGACAGTTCACGTTTTCCTCATTTCACTGGCAGCTATCGTTCCAAATGCTAAAGTTATCTTCATGCAGATTTCAAAAGGCCAGTGTTTATGCATGTAGATTCTGAAGGGCATTTGCTGGATGGCTGACACACACTGACAGCAAGCACATCTCCAGGAATGGAATGAGCAGGAAAGACTGCCTGAATAATTGATGTGCTTTTACTCTGCCCGATGGCCCAGTTATTACATTGTTCACTCTCTTCAACTGCCTGTGGTTTCTAAATTAATTAGAAATCTTAATGTCATGGCCAACCAGTTAAAAAAAGGCACTGAATACAAAATGAGATGGGAGTGGTATTAATGCCCTTGAGCCCTGGAAACTCTTACTTTGGCCTGGTCATGCAGAGAATAAAACATAGCTGGGTTTCTTGAATTCAGTATCTCTGAGTAATCCTGGTTTCTGAGGTTATAAGGGACCCTTATGCCAGATGTATGAAGCCTCAAGAGTAAGACTGCTATTTTATATGGGTGGGGGTTCAGCCCAAGTGGTCCATCATGACAGCTGCAGAAAACACTACCCTGGAAGAACTCATGTACAGCAGTTGGGATTTGCTCAACCTGACGGAGAACAATGTAAATATACAAAACATACTTCAACCAGAGCTGCCGGTATCTCGTGCCATATTGCACTAAATGTGAAAAGCCCTGTTAAACCTAGTAGCTACTGTATGCACAGCCTGTAGTTTATCCAGCCAAACGACTAGCCAGGAACCCTTCCACAGCTAACATGAACTGCTGACTACTTACTGCCTGATATCAGAGAGAATGAGAGAGGCTAATAAATGTTACATATGCATCAAACAGACAAATATGACAATAAATTACTATTTGTTTGCACCATGCATAGACTTATTTACTTACAATACTGTGCTGCTCCTGCTTAAATTCTAAATCAATAGTGTCTACAGCATTTCAGAAAACCAATGGGAATAATTCAGATGTTTGAGGATCTACAGTCACATGCCATTAAAGCATAGAGTCTTTCCAAGTCCTTGGAAAGCATTTAGCCATGCCGTATTTTGGGGGCATTTTTTAGTTTCTTATTTATCTGAAAACAGCAATAGAGTTTAAAATCTGATTTACAACAACTGTAAGCATTCCAAAAACATAATAAATAAAAATGAATGGTTTCACTGACATTAATTCAAATTTCTCAGCTAAGTTAGGGACTGTGACATTATTGACAGGAACTGGGACTGTATAGATCACTGTTGCAACCAAAGTCCTGTAGTGGCACCAAATCTTGTGTAAAGGGGGTCAAATAGGGTGTCTAAGACAAGGTTATGGTTATGCTATCTGTCTATGTGTATCATTTTTGTAGTTGAAGTTATGAATATTAGCTCTATACTGTCTGTATTTCAAACTTATGCTATGCTTCTGGGTGACACCCCAGACAAGTTGGTGTCAGCTCTGCCTAGCTTGCTTGATGGCCCATTAAGGACCATCAGATATACAACTGACCCATTGAGAGAAGGCAGATACACCTTGTGACTCAACAAGGTATGCAGGGACCTGCCTATGGACAGAATTCTAAGGTTTCTGCTGCTATGTGCCCCAATGCTTGTCTTTGGAACAAAGAAAGAGACACCACATGACAAAAGACTATAAAAGACTGCTGCAGCTCCTCCATCTTGTCTTCAATCCTGCTTCTTACCTCTGGAGGGACTTTGCTACAAACAGAAGCTCTACACAAAGGACTGATGACCCATCCCAGCTGTGGATGTACTCCAGAGACTTGATTTGAACCTGCAGTTTATTCCATCACTGCTACAAGCCTGAACCAAGAACTTTGCCAGCACTGTATGTAATTGATTCCATTTGACCAATTCTAGCTCTCGTCTATATCTTTTCGCTTTTATGAATAAACCTTTAGATTTTAGATTCTGAAGGACTGGCAACAGCATGATTTGTGGGTAAGATCAGATTTGTATATTGACCTGGGTCTGGGGCTTCGTCCTTTGGGATCAAGAGAATCTTTTTCTCTTTTACTGGAGTATTGGTTTTCATAACCATTCGTCCCCATAACGAGTGGCACTGGTGGTGATACTGGGAAACTGGAGCGTCTAAGGGAATTGCTTGTGTGACTTGTGGTTAGCCAAGTGGGGTAAAACCCAAGTCCTCTCTGTCTTGCTGGTTTGGCTTGCCTTAGAGGTAGAAAAACCCCAACCTTGGGCTGTAACTGCCCTGCTTTAAGCAATTTGTCCTGAACTGGCACTCTCAGCTGTGTCCCACCAAAGCCAGCATCGTTACAGGGACAAATATTTCACTTTCCTATAAAAGAGCACCAAGTAATCAAAATGTCAAGTAAAATACAATAGTGCAGCATAATCTCTCTCTTTGCCAACACACAGCACGTTATTGTAACCTGCAGGGTATCTAGAATATAATTCTACAGGAGCCATTAATACCTTTCTATTGTTCCCTTTTTTAAAACTTCAGGGGCTTACACGATTTTAGAAAAATCAGATTGCGATTCTCCCTTTTTGACATGCATGATACAGCATGCACTCAGAACAGTGAGTGTTCAACCCCTAATAGACAACTATCCCCAATTACCATTTACAGATAACTAGTCTCCGAATTATCATCTCGGGTGGAAAGAAAAAAGCAAGCTAGGCTGGATGACAGGGAGATCTTAAAGACAGAAGTTCTCATGAAGCTTTAAACAGCATTATAATTCCTAATGCAACTACTTGCTAAAAGAATTTCACCCATCATCATTACCAAGACAATAGAAATCTGTAAGAGCAGAAACTACAGAGGGTCATATTTCTGTGAAAAGACCAATACAGTTATATTTAAACACCTTTTGGAGGCTAAACATTTGGTCTGTACATTTTCCCTGCATGTTTTCTTGCCAGGTATATATTTGATATTAAATGGCAAACACCGTACAGCACTATAAAAGCCAATCACAGGACCTGAATCAGCCATGTGTGTCACAGACTCAGATTTTAGATGATCATGATGGTCACTTCTGGCCTTAGTCTGACCTCCCACACATTGCAGGCCACAGAACCTCACCCACCCACTCCTGTAATAGACCCCTAACCTCTGGCTGAGTTACTGAAGTCCTCAAATCATAATTTAAAGACTTCAAGTTACAGACAATCTACCATTTACTCTAGTTTAAACCTGCAAGCAACCTGTGACCCATGCTGCAGAGGAAGGCAACCTCCCTCCCCACCCACCCTCAGGTTCTCAGCCAATCTGACCTCGGGAAAAAATCCATCCTGATCCAAATATGGTGATCAGGTGGACCCTGACCACAAGCCCCACCAGCAAGACATATAAGAAAGAATTATCTGCAGTAATTCAGAACCCTCCCCATCTAGCTTCCCACCACCAGCTGTTGGAGATATTTGCTACTAGCAGTCACAGATGGGTCACATGCCATTGTAGGCAGTTTCTTCATACCACCCCCTCCATAAATTTATCAAGCTCAGTGTTGAAGCCAGTTAGGTTGTTTGCCCCCACTTCTTCCCTTGGAAGGCTCTTCCAAACCTTCATATAATTTCAATCCTAAACTTGTTGATGGCCAGTTTATATCCATTTGTGCCTGTGTCCACATTGGTCCCTAGCTTAAATAACTAATCTCCCTCCCTGGTATTCATCCCCCTGGAATATGTATAGAGAACGATCATATCTCCCCTCAGCCTTCATTTGGTTAGGCTAAACAAGCCAAGCTCTTTGAGTCTTCTCTCTTAAGGGAGGTTTTCCATTCCTCTGATCATCCTAGTAGCTCTTCTCTGCACCTGTTCCAGTTGGAATTAATCTTTCTTAAACACGAAAGATGAAAATTGCACACAATATTCTAGATGAGGTCTCACCAGTTCCTTGTATAATGGTACTAACACTTCCCTGTCTCTACTATAAATAGCTTGCCTGATGCATCCAAGGATTGCATTAGCCTGTTTCATGGCCATATCACATCGGCGGCTCATAATCGTCCTGTGATCAACCAATACAGCCAGGTCCTTCTCTTCCTCTGTCACTTCCAACTGATACATCCCCAGGTTTTGGCAAAAATTCTTGTTAGCCATTAAGTGCATGACCTTGCACTGTTACATTTCATCCCATTTCTATTACTCCAGTTTTCAAGGTCGTCAAGATCTTCTTGTATTGACATTCCAGGCCTCCTCCATGTTGTCAACACCTCCCAACTTTGTGTCACCACAGATTTTATTAGCACACTCCCACTTACTGTGCCAAAGTAAGTAATGAAAATGATGACTGGTCCCAAGACTGATCCCTGAGGAACTCCACTAGTAACCTCCCTGCAGCCTGACAGTTCTCCTTTCAGTGTGACCCGTTGTAGTCTCCCCTTTAACCAGTTCCTTATCCACCTTTCAATTCTCATATTAATCCTCACCTTCTAAATTAGCTAATAATTCCCTATGTGGAAATGTATCAAATGCCTTATTGAAATCCAGGTAGATTAGATCTACTGCATTTCTATTGTCTACAAATATTAGTTATTCTTCTCAAAAAAAGATGAAGTTGGTCTGGTATGATCTACTTTTCGACAAACCATGCTATATTTTATCCCAATTACCACTTACCTCTATGTCCCTAACTACTTTCTCTTTCAAAATTTGTTCCATAACCTTCTATACAACTGAGGTCAAACTAACAGGCCTGTAGCTCCCTGGATTACTTTTTTTTTGCCTTTTCTTAAAAATTCTTGTTATTGGGCTTGCAATTTCATATGCTGGTTCCTTAAATATTCTTGGATGGAGATTATCCAGGTCCCCCGATTTGGTCCCCTTAAAATGCTTCAGTTTGACTTCCAGGTCAGATTTGGTAATTTCCATATCCTCATTTCCATTAGCTATCCTGCCACTACCTCTACCTTCTTCATCGCCCATATTAAAACCTGAGACAAGGTATTAATTTAGGTGTTGAGACATGCCTACATTATCTTTACTCTCCGCCCCATCCTCAATGCTTAACGGTCCCACTTCTTCTTTCCTTGTTTTCTCTTTATTCATATAGCTGTAGAAACTTTTACTACTGGTTTTAAATTCCTTTGAAAGGTCCAACTCTGCTTGGCTTTTGGCAGTTCTCACTTCTCCCCTACACTTTCTGACCTCCAAGAGATATCTTCCTTGCTGATCCATCCCATTTTCCATTCCTGCTTTCTCTTAATAACCTGTTTGAGATGCTACGATAGAATACGCCCCTGTTTTCACACCCTACATACTATGAAAATAATCTTTTCACAAAGTATGCCTTATAAGGTACCATTTGAAAAATCCTAATATGTTGGATCAATAACATCATGGCAAAGTGCACATAGCACCATAATATGTGAAGTTATAAACAAACTGAGATCATGACTAAAAGTATGTTTTCCAAATAAGTCTGGGGACTGGCAAAACCAGTTCCTTGAATATAAAGCTCAAGAAGACGCCTCAGCCAGGTGTAAACAAGGCTGATGGACCATTACCTGCTAAGCGGTCATTCTTTGGCAGGAAAAAGGGGGCAGGGCAAAAATCTACATCTTAGCAAAGAAACAGCATGGAGTTTCCTTCCACACAGACGTTCTGTCGCCTTGCTCCCAGCTGGAAATGTTTTTCAAGAGGGGGACTGAAACTATAAAAAGCAGGGGGAAACACTCCAAGACACCACCCCCTCTCTCTCCTTGCCCCATCACATTCACTCCACCTGAACAGACAAGGGAATCTGCTGTTGGACTCTTGGGGAGGGGTCCTGATCTAAAGAATTTGGTCAGTAAAACTGCTGAAAGCATGGGGTAAGAAAAATTTGTTTGAATCTAATGTAGTCTGTTAAGTTAGGCAGCAGTAAGTGTTTTCTCTTTGTTTTCCTTGTAACCATTTCTGACTTTTATGCCTCATTACATGTATTCACTTAAAATCTCTCTCTCTCTCTCTCTCTCTCTAGCTAATAAAGTTGTTTTCTCTAATCCAGTGTGCTCAAGCTGAAGTGTCTGGTAACTCCATGTGGGATAACATGTTCTGTGCATATTATTCCATTAAAGTAATAACACACTCAGTGTATTTGCAGTATCCAGGAGAGGACTGGGCAGTACAGGACATATGTTTCTGGGGGAACATGTGGGACTGGGAGTTTGCTGGGGTCACCCTGTGGCAATCTGTAAGGCTGGTGAGAGCCAAGGTGTGGCTGGCTGGCTGCAGCACACACACAGACATAGCTGGAAGTGACTTGCATGCTGGAGGCTGTTTGTGAGCAGCAAGGCATTGTAAAGGGATCCCCAAGCTACAGGGCAGGCGTGACACAGCTACTCAGTAGTCTGGATTGTGCCCTGGTATGTCACAGATGCTTGCTCATCCAGGCTGGTCTGCAACCCTCCCCGATGAATTCTTCTCCTGTCCCCCCCTTTGCTTGGGATGCAGGCTTCAGGAACTCTGACAAAGTAATTTCAAACCTCCTCCACATTCAGATCCTTGAGTTCTTCAGTTCAATCCACTCCCCTAATTCCCTGATTTTTTGTTTGCCCTTTTCAAATCAAAGACGCTGGTTGCAGACTTATTTTTGTTTATCCTTCCATTTAGTTTAGACTGAACGAGCTCATGATCATGTGAACCAAGGTTGTCCTACCTGTTAGCATTATCGGTACTGGCACTATCTTTCTTCTTAATGTCCGTTCTCATACCCTCTGCTGTTCCTTTCTCCATTGATGCATCCTCTCTTTCTTGATTTCCTATCTGTCTCCCCTGAACTCCTAGTTTAAATTTCTTTTAATCAGTTATGCCAACCTCCATCCCAGAAGTCTATCAGAACAGTCCTCTGTCCGTGAATGCCTCCCAGCAGTCAAACATCCCAAAGCCCTCCTGATAGCACCACTGCCTTAGCCGTCTGTTGATCGTCATCATTTTGTCTCACCTTCATTCTCCTCCTCTGGGGACAGATAAATTTCCACTGAAGATCAGCTGGGCCTCCAATTCCTTAAGCATCTTCCCCAGCCTAGCACAGTCTCCCCTGATGCCTTCCAGCAGGAATCTAGCAGTACCATGTGTTCCTATGTGAAGGGCAATAATTGGATTCCTTCCTGCTATCATTAGGATCCACTTCAGACTCAGGTCCATGTCCTGTATCTTAGCTCCCAGCAGACAGCACACCCTTCTGTTATCCAAATCAGCTCTGGTGATCGGCCTGTCCGTTCTTCTTAGTAGGGAGTCCCCAGTGATGTAGACTTGCCACTTCCTGGTGTTCATGTGATTCTCTGGCCTTCCTCCTCCTGTTCTTTCTGGCTCCAAGTCCTCTTCTCTTTTTGTTCTTCATTGCAATCTTCTAAGAGTTATCCTCTATCCTCCAGGGGCTCCAAACTCTGGCTATCTCCATTGCTTCATCCCCTCTTCTTGTAGGACTGTCCACTCTTTTCTTCTTCCTTGCCCTCCCATCTCTGAGACTAGCTGCTGCACGCCTTCATTATCCAACTCAAAAACCGGTAACTGAGCTCTATTTCTCCTTCACTAGCCGGTCTTGACTTCTGCCTGGTTCTTCCAGACACATGCTTCCATTGGCCACATTCCCCTGACAGTTCTCCAGTCCATAGTTTCCACCTGCATCTCCAGACTTCGGATATTCTCTTCCGTAAGCTCCATCAGTCAGCACTTCATATAAAACAAACAAATCTCTTTTCGGGTCCCTGCTCCAGGATAATGTACATCCCACAGCTTCCACATCCGGTTATCTTCATTGTCTCTTCCATTCCTTGGGTCACAACCACTGCTGCCTCTGTATCTGTCATAGTTTTCCCACCTAAGCTCCTGGCAAGAGAAAAACCAATCCACACACAAAACAAAACCACACCACCACACACCCCCTTCCCCAAACTCCCCTTACAAACTCCCTCTCAAACTCTCCTGTTTTCAGATCTGTTTACTAGCTGGCTTCTTTATGGGTGCCCTTATCAAGGAAGCCGCACTATTCAGGGCTCTGCTGTGATCAAAGGCTCCGCTTCTCTCACAGCACATTGCCCTCTACCAGCCTTTCCTGATGAATGAGGAGCTAGATCTAATTCTAGACAAGAAATATATACATCTCTAAAGCATGCACATGCCTACATAACAAAAGATATCCTTGTAATATTGTAGTCTATTTATTTTAGCTGTCTTTGTTTATTCATCACTATTGAAGTGCATTGTGCTAATTTATCAAGGATGCAGCAATGCAGATGTAGAGAATTTAAGTCATCACTCCACTGCATTTTTCAAAAAAGAGCAGTGAAATAATATCCCATAAGAATCCCTTAAATGTTTCTGCAGGCTCTTTCCTGATCTTCATGTAAATTTCCTCTCCTTAGGTTCTTTGCATTTTGGTTACATTTTCTGGCGGGTTAGTTCTTAAAGTTTGTTTATTTATATTAAAAACATCCCACATGTACAATCTATGTATTTCCTTTCACTTTAAACTCTGTGGCATCTCTGATTTCTCCCCACTTTGAAACTATAATTTGACGAATGAGTTTAACAATCTAAGTGAAAGACTGGGCCCAGCACTGTATAAATCCAATCTAATTACCAGACTGTACTAATGCATCATCCCCTTCATACACACATGCTGTAAGAATGTTCTATGTACCCTGGTATATAACACATACTTCCAAACTTTGGGACCCATTCCCTCCCCTACATCCTGGCACAGAGGAAAGTCTGCACCCCTGGTTCCAGGCCTTGGAATCACAAGAGGGAGGAATGCCTTCCCCATCCAATGGAAGCCAGCCATGGGTGACTTGACCTCTGCAGAGCTCGCACAGGTAAGGTGAGGAAGCCAATCAGGTGAGGAAACCCTCCCAATCTTGCAGAGCAGCTTGGCAAAGAAACTAGAGATTAAGGCTATAGTGACGTACATGGGTTCCCCTTCTACTCTTTGCAATCCCTTCATTCAGGAGCTGCCCTGAGCAGTACGGCTCATGCAAGCGGGATGACCACCATTTTGTTTGATGCTGGAGATTGAACCAGGGACCTCCACACTTGCCCAAAGCTATACAAGTATACGGAATAGCTATATCAGGTGAACAAAGCAAAAGTAAATGATTGTGCAGCCCTTTTCATTGGCGCATATGAGCACCAGTTTTTCTCTTTCACCTCTTTAACCCATATGCATGCTGCATCATTCCACAGTGTGATAGTCTGCAGCTTTTTATTTCATCCACATCTTGTTTTGTTACTTTTATTCCCATATTGCTCTTATGGAAAGGAGCACTATAAAGAAACATGGCTGTGCCTGTGAAATGAAATTATCTAATACCATAAGCAATGACAGTGCTGCTAGAGATTTGCACAGTCTGATACATTGAACAGTTATCTATACCAGTGCTTCCAACATTTTGCAACAGCTAACAAACAAGGGGAGACTCTATGAACTAATAATTACCTTATCTTGTTCTTCAGTTGCTAAAAATCCATACGCTATTTTTTCCAAATTACTGAAATCAGCATTTCTGGAAGAAAAAAAAAAGAAGAAAAAAATTAGACTCATTTACTCTTGCCTCTGAGGACTTTATTACACAGCGAAGAAAATGCTTTTCTGACACATGTTCACAACATACACCAATGAGCGCAGGGTTCCCAAGATACAGAGATCTGGTTTATTAAGGACTATGTGCATTTATAATGTGAATATTTACATAGCATGTCTTTTTACAGGAAAGCAACAATGGTGCATACCTCCCCCAGATTAAAGAAAATACTGACAGCTCTCAGTGCTGATTAGAAAGAAAAGAACACCGGCAAAGAAAGGGCTACATACTCACGTTACATATCAGAAATATTTTTGTATTTATATCATTCTAAGGTGCAAGCCTGCTTCCATTTTATACCAACTGTTCCATTCAAGAGGTGCAGGAACAAGTTCTTATGCCTCAGTTTTCTTTCCTAATTTATTTACACATCTGTTACATTTCGATAATGTACAGGGGAGGGGACAATGACTTATTTCATTTATGAGTCACATATTAAAATGACAAAAACAAGTTAAAACCGTTAAGTCCCAGTAAGATGGAATCCAGTGTTAATGAAGTTGAAGTCATTGCCAAGGACTAAAAAGCAGCAGTTCTCTAAATCTTTCATAATATGAACTATTTCATTGGAAAGAGATTTCTTCTGAGTCATCTCCTCTACCAGACTCCAAGTTCTCTGCTAGGTACTTATCAAGAAATTTCATTCTACACACTATCGGATCTGCAAACCGGAGATGGTCCAAGCAGAGGTGGATTAAGGTTTCCTGGGGCCCTGAGCCAGAGCAAGTGGGGGGCCCGTCCCCACCCCTTCCACCTGTGGTTCTGCCCCTCTGCATGTGACCCCACCCGTGGCTCCACCCTTTTCTGCCTCTTCCCCAGAGCCCCGCCCCAGTCGCACCCAAGGTCCCCCTCTCCCCCGCACTGCAGCCCCAAGACCAGAGAGCGCTCTGTCCCTCCGCCACATCCCCTGGCCGCAGCGGGAGTGACAGCTCCCCAGCACTGAGGCTGCAGCAGATAGCAAGAGCGCCTCCATTCCCAGGGCCGCAGCAGGAGTCTCGGTGCTGGGGCTTCCCCTGCCGCCCACCAGCTTCTGCCAGGGACACGGTGGGAGTGCTGGGGGCTTCCCCTGTGGCCAGCTGGCTTCTGTAAGGGTCAGGAGGAATGGGGGGCTTCCCCCACCCACTGGTGGGGAGCAGGGTTGGGTGCGCGGGGGATTTCCCCTGCCCGACCACCAGGGAGCAGGGTCGGGGGTGTGGGGGTTCCCCTCGCTGCTGCTGTCTGGAAGTTGGGTCAGGATGCGAGGGCTTCCCCAGCCCATCCGGGACTCCAGGGGGCCCGAGTTGGCCAGGGGCACAGGTCCCGTAGCTAATCCACCACTGGGTCCAAGGACCATGGGTTCAGAACTATCAACCAAAAGTGGAATTATGGCCCCACTGACTTCCCTGGGTCAAGATTTCACCACTGGAGTGAGACATATCCAGGAACTAGAGGCTCTTTCCCTTTGAAATGATGCCCAATGAGCCTTATTCTGAATAGGGATATCCGTCCACAAATGAGGACCCCACTGAATAAAATGATAGCAACAATGTTGAATCTTGGTCAGTTAATGGAGCTATATAAAGGTGGCACGGGTGAAATCCTGGCCCGACTGAAGCCAATGGGAGTTGTGTCCTTGACTTTAGCAAAGCCAGCATTTCAACCCAACTCTTCATATGCTTCTGCTCCTTTGGCCCTGTGAAAGGTGGGTCTTGCAATTAGCCTAGGACTCTGGCTTACTTGGTTAGATGTACAGAAAGGCTAAAGAGCAGTCAGTCGTAGCTGAAGATGCTCAGCACTTTTGAAAATCAGGCAAATTTATGTAGGAACCTAAGTGTGGACTTAGCCTCACAGACTATCAGGGTGGGAAGGGACCTCAGGAGGTCATCTAGTCCCACCCCCTGCTCAAAGCAGGACCAATCCCCAATTTTTGCCGCAGATCCATAAATCGCCCCTTCAAGGATTGAACTCTCAACCCTGGGTTTAGCAGGCCAATGCTCAAACCACTGAGCTACCCCTCCCCAGCCTATATGTCATGGTTCATGGCTGACTGGGCACGCCCCCTTGTAGGCGGATGTGGTGTTGCAGGTGAGCCCTTACTTGACTTTTTCCTCACCCAGGGTTTCACCAAGTCCAGACAGATTGCTAGATGCTAAAGAACACTCCTTTACGGTGGGTCCCATTTCGTAACAGAAAAGCCAATGCAGAACATGAACCAAGCCTTCGCCCCAACATCTCAGCAGGTCGATCTTAGCCCATCTGTCCCCCATCTGAGTCCAGTGCTCGCCTCTAACCACACTCTTCCCCAGGGGGTGTCTCGGTAGTGCTCTCTGCCCCTGCTGGTAGACCTCTTGCCTCTGCCAGAGTAGGATCCTTCTCAGGGGTCTAGGGAGGTCCTTCCTCTGTGACTCTACTCCAGGGACAGCGGGTGATCCTTGCCAGACTTGCCAGTCCTTGTCAGCGACTGGGGGACCCATGGCTGAAACCAGACACTCTTGGATACAGGGCTAGATTTACACACGCCTAGGTACAGCATCTTCAGTGCTCCCCACCCTTGCCTACAGCTGTCTTTCATGTTGCACACCGTTTTAGAGAGGTAAGGCCTACTGTGCCTAATTGGAAATCTGGCCCTGCTTGGATATCTGCCAACTGCTGCCCGCCATTTAGGAGGCTCTCATCTTACACACTCCCCATTCTGATGGGTTCCCCAGAGAGCTCACCCTCTAGGCTCCCAGCTCAGCCCTCTGGCTAAGACGTCTCCTGGGAGCTCCTCTCCACAGGAGCATCCTGCCTAGAGTTCCCCACTAACTGAGCTTGGGGAGCCTTTATTAGGTCCAGATGCTCATTTACTAATCAACCACCTGGGAAAGTCAGTTACCCCCAGATGGGGCCTTCGTAAGACAGTCACGGGCTGAGCCCTAACACCCCATCCAGGGTGCTGCCCCATGGCACTAACCTTCAAGCTGCCGTTTTTTTTAAAGTTTGTCCATAGCGTACAAGTACACATGAACAGGAATAATTCTTGTGAACTTTTATAAGAGGTCTGATCCTACATTCATTCAGCAAAAAGCCAACAAGAGAGTTTTAGCCAACAAGAAAGAATTGTGTACTTGGGCTCAAGGTAAAGTTAGCTGTCATTTTACCCTGCACATGAAAGAACCAGATGCTAACTGCTTCCGGTCTTGGAATTTGATTCAAAGTGGATGATTTTGAGAAGGAAATATGGTTTTACAAGTGCAAAATAGACTATGCAACACCTCAAGAGGAACATCTTTTCTAGAAAAAGTGTGATTTAGTTGGACTACGGCAGTTATATATTATAGCAGCCACTACACTATGCTTCACAAAACCACTGGAGAATAACTTTTATCTGACTGCAGCACTATATGGCAGAAACAATGGTTTGCCATAATAGTCTCAAGAAGTTAATATTAGTTTGCCTCCCAATTACCTGGCAACAATTTTTCAAATAAAATTCAAACAACAGGCTCTTAATTTCATTTACAACACCCCTGATTTCACATTTCCCTGTATATAAAATTGTACAGGTAGCACAATGTACAGGGTTTTATGGCTCTGTTGTGTCAGTTTCCCATTCAGTGCATGTTTCCCCTCACCCCCACGCATCTTCTTTTCTAACACGAGAGTGTTGGCTTCAGAATATTCTTCCCCACAAATTCCAGATGCATAACCTTGAGCTGGCCTTTGCACGGTATTCACATGCTGATTTCAGATGTAGTTTGGGGATTCCTTTTGTTATTTTAATCACAGAAGGAACCAACGAAATGGATGTGTGCTGGACATACTTTGCAAAGTATTTGGCAGGGCAGAGGAACTGCTAGGGCATCAGATGACTCTGTATCCAAACTCATGGAAAGTATGTTATATCCCATCCTGTTCTCCCCATGATACAGTTTAAATACAGCAAGTGTAGTTTTAACGCTGACTCTCGTTAACATTAAGAGGAGTTACGTTTAATTCCCCACACAGACCGGAAGTTCCCTCTCACGCCATCCCACTCAAGCTAGCCACTCCCTAAGTCTTAGTCCCCCATCTCCGCACTTGTCCAATGTGTTCTCAGAAACCATTTGTTGTTTCTAACTCGGTTGTTTGCAGCCTGACAACAGATTCCAGGTGCATCTTGGAACTTTGACAAGCGGCATCACCCAGGACTCTTTGATGAAGAGCCATGTTAAGTGGGGAATCTTGTCTCTCTCACTCCATCCCACATTGCACAGTGCGGGAACAATCTAAATAATCTACATTCAGGCACAACTGCAAAGATTAATGCTAAATGGATAGCACAGCTGCATCAACGCAGTCAACTCCTGCTAATGGTCTTGCTGGTTCTCTAAAGGTTCATGTCTCCATATTCTCTGCTACAGGGACTAATGCATTTGTGTAAATGGAGCAAGGGCACCACTCAGCCTCTACATGTGCCAAGATGAAGATAATTAATCTAAAACTATTGTGGCTTCCTAACTTTCACACCACCCCAGACAGTATGATTAGAAGAAGCAATGATAAATGTCATCTACTCTACCAATTTAACAAGATATAGATGATGTCAGCATAGGTTGTTTTATTCCACCAATGCTGCAAAACAGAAGACTGCTGAACATTCACACTAATGCTGGGAGACCCACTGGCCTAAACTTCCAAAAGTGAGTCTCAATTTTGGGTGCCCAACTTCAGACACCTTAAAGGTGCCAAGCACCCAATCTCTAATAATGAAAGCCTTTAATGTGCCTCAAATTAGATGCCCCAGAAAAAAATCACACTTCAAAATTGAGGTTGTTGTGAGTTTTGTAAATTAATAAGTGAACTCAGTGAATGAGGCGCACGAGGCTAATGTTCTACAAAATGCATTTGGTTCAGTTTATCTGGTGTGTTCAGTTTAGTTTTAACTGGCAAGATGTTACAAATATTCAGCGTTGGTCCTACATATGGTAGATTGCTGCCCACAACACAAAAACCACCACCGTTACACTAAGTCTCAGCTGAGAGAAACGAACAGTCACTCAGTCTCAAGAACTCCTAGATCCAGGTCATGGCGAAAACCAATCATGGGATAGTGTAGGGAAGTTTCCATTGTCGCTTCCTTTGCTGTACCAGTTCTGTGGATCACGATATGAACTTCAGCCTGCTAGAATTACATTAACAAACATGCTTTTCAAACCACAAATATTACCATTCTCCACTATGGAACTATTTTGATGACCGCTATTAAAGTTAACAATTATTAGCAGCATTACAGTAGCCCCTAGAAGGTTCAACAGAGACCAGAGCTTTTTTGGTCTCAAAAAACAAACAAACAAAAAAACCAACCAACCAACCAACAAAAAACCTCAAGGAGCTTACAATCTAGATAGAATCTCAGGGTTGGAAGGAGGTCATCTAGTCCAACCCCCTGCTCAAAGCAGGACCAATCCCCAATTTTTTGCCCCAGATCCCTAAATGGCCCCCTCGAGGATTGAACTCACAACCCTGGGTTTAGCAGGCCAATGCTCAAACCACTGAACTATCCCTCCCATCCCTAAATAGATAAGATGTGCAAAAGGTGGGAGGGGAAATAAATGCATGGAGAGGGGGGTTGCACTTGCTAAAGCTCACACAGCAGGTCTACAGCAGACTCAGGAATAAAACCCAGCTCTCCCATCTCCCAGTGCAGCTTCCTAGCCACTAGGTCATGCTGCATCTCCAGTAATAAGGCTGGTCAACTACTAATCAACGTGATTGATCAAATGCAAAGTAAAGATCAAACAATTCATACTGTACCTAGCTCTCATATGCAGCAACATAACTGAAACATGGTTGATACAGTTACACCAAGGGTAAAATTTTCAAGAGTGCTCAGCTGCCATGCATGTGAAGCTCGACTTACACCAGAGCTCAGCTCCCACTTAGGTGGGACAAGCACGGGTCCCCACATAGGGTGGGTGTAGGGCCACAGATGTCCTCAATTCAGCCCTGCCAATACAAGGTGGGTCAAGCACTAAAACAGGATGCTGTGATGGCGTCAGCAAATCTACTTCTCGCACTTCTTATGCATGAATTTGTGCAACACTCCTGTAAAGAAAAACGACTCCTCTCGCCACATGGACGCCGCTACCCCTGCCCTTTTCTTTTATCTTCCAAAGGAATGGTTTCACACTTGCTGGGTATATTAGAGACACATCGATCTCCTTAGCTCTTTCTTCTTCAATTGCCACTTTCCACAGAGAGGCTGATTGCTCATACATTCTTCTCAACCTCATGTTTACAACTTTTAAGAAATGGTCCAGCTAGATATGCACAAATATCAAGGTAAATCGGCCATTTTATCTCATGCTCTTAAATTTTAATAGGATTATGTACTGTAAATCTACAGTAACATTTGCAAATAAGAAACTCAAGTCCCTCATATGTATGTGTTTAGATACTTAAAATATTAATATGTAACCAGTGATATTACAAAAGGTTACATTTCTAACTATCTTTCCTGAAAATCTATCATACTAATGTCAAAATAAATGTGATATATTTTCTGCAGATTACTAGCAAAGTCTTTCAAACACAGTGTAGCTGGAATTTTATTAAACTTCCTTCTATACAATTAATATGAAAAGGAGAAAGAATTTCGCATTTCACAAAGAAAGGATGGATAAAAGTAAAAGTGTGCAAAATGAATAAAGCTTTTAGCCTTCACGAACAATGTTAGCACATAAAATATTAATAGCAATGCTAAATTAATCTTAGGCAAGAATTAGAGGCAACTGGCTGCAACTCATATTATGGATTACTTTGGTTTACCATTTAAAAAATGTTAGAGCCACCACTATGGCTGCGTATCACAGCGCTGTACATTATCCTCTGTAACATGGTGCATTACAGTAACACCAATCCTGCTCTCAATTAAATGAATGATAAACTCCCATTAACTTCACCTGGAACAGACACAGGCCCATAGTGGCCAAATGAGGATTCAGTCTAGCAATCTAAATACAGCACAGACATAACAGATTAATGATTCGAAGCAGAGGGGCTGCTGGCTCTCATTTTAACACTTCTGCGATAAAGAAAGGAGCAGCTCATTCCCCAACCGAAGGATAACTGGGTATGTTTCCCGAACAATTTCCTCTTCAGCATTTTTTGCTTTCTGTCTCTCTCTCTCTCCCCCTTGCTCCAATGCCTAATGATTTTCAAACTCACTATGTGAACGTACTGCAAGCTTAGAACCTATCCATGACACATCCCTTTGGGTCCACTGCAGATCAAATTTTGTTCTGCTAGAGTTAGCAGGAAATATTTACAATTTCTACAGTTTAAGAAAATTACACATTTTTAAAAAGATCAAATTACAGGGCAGAATTTTCACCTCCGGTGCACACAGCAGTTTTTTCTTCCCATTGCAAGACTCTTTGTTGTATATTATAAAGCACAGAAAGCCAACCAGAGGAAAAGGCACACCATCCCTGTAAGCAGCTTAGATTCCAAAGTGAAATTCTGCCCTCTGAAAAATATATGCAGTGCATACTAACATCAATGGGGCCAGGATTTCACCCTAGACTGAGCCCTACTGCAGCTCATAGGGATTGTTCATACATGTAGGAGAGCAGAATTTGACCCACAGTTTGGAACTATGCAATATTTACAGCTAAGTTAACAGCGATTTCCCAGCAATATCTTTTTAACAGCTCTTCTTCAAGCACTGGGTATTATGTTGGCACAACACTCTCCAAACTCTTCTGCTTCGTGTAAATTCCTGGTGAAGTATTTAGGAGATAAAAATGATTAATCCTAATTAAAATGAAAATCAAGAAAATGATACAGTCTGTTGCATCTACTTGATGACTCAAAAGCCTCTCTCATTTCAGTGTTAATTGTCTCTTTATACAAATGTGCAATACTCTAATACACACAGAATAATGTTTTTGTATTTTTCTATACTTGCAATATTAAGGGCCAGATGTTCAAAAGTGCTCAGCATCCATCTAGGCACCTAAACAAGGGCCAGATTTGCTCAAGTGCCAAAATGGATGCTGAACATTATCTAACATCTGACACTAGGGGCTCATTTGGTATCTTAAAACCACAGTGGATAGCAGGGAACAGCACAGAGGCACCCACCACCCCAGAGAGTGCTGCTTTGGGCACTGACTTTAAAGGGGTCACTGTCTTCACATTAGGCAGAGTGCCCTTGGGCTGCTCCTCCAAGTCAATATTACGTTACATCTAGTAATTTTCTGCAAAAACTGTTTCCCTAGAGGCTGCCTCCATTTTGAAGTGCAGCAAAGGAAGGAATGTACCAAAATCCATAGGCTGGAGAGCATGTGACTGCATCTCAAAGAGAGGCTTTTCCAGTGACTCTGGGAGATACAGGGACGCCCGACCGCATTTGGCCAGCACAAACACAAACCAAGAAACACCAGGAATATCATCAGCAACACACACCCCCGGAGCAACGATTCCCCTGAAAAACAGCAACCCTACAAAGCCAACCAGCTGCAGAAGAGAGGCAGGCGGGACAGGAGGGCGACGCTAACAAGCAAAGCAAAGGTGGGCTGTCTCTCTCACGGTGGGGTAGAGAGGAAGAAGAGTGGGGTATGTCTCTACCAACGGGCCGGGGCGGGGCAGGGCAGGTTGACTCCTAGGTGCAGCAAAACCCTGTTTGGGAGGTGAGGCATTCTCTCAGTGGGAAACAGGGAGCCGACGATGGCTCAGGAGAGGCTGTTGTCTATGGATTAGTGCGGGACAGGGGAAAAGGGCAAGGCTTAGAGAGGTACATAGGCAGATCGGGTATGACTTCTGCGTGCAGCACTCAGGGCCGGTGCAAGGATGTTTCGCTCCCCGCTGTCCCCTCCCTCGGTCCGGGGAGCCGCGTGCGGCAGCTCCCCTCTGCTCCGCCTCCTCCCCGAGCACACCACCGCTTTTCCCGCCTCCCAGGCTTGCGGTGCCAATCAGCTGTTTGGCACGCAAGCCTGGGAGGGAGAGAAGCAGAGCAGGGTGGTGCTCAGGGGAGGAGGTGGAGCAGAGGTGAGCTGGGGCAGGGAGCAGTTCCCCTGTGCATCGCCCCCCCCCCATTACTTGCTGCAGGCGGCCCTCCCCGCGCCCCCCTGTCCCAGCTCACCTCCGCTCCACCGCCTCCCCAGAGTGCTCTTTTGGCCGCCCCCAACCACTTGGCACCCTAGGCAACCGCCTAGTTCGCCTAGTGGTTGCACTGGCCCTGGCAGCACTGCTTCCTGGCCGGTGACCCAACTAGTCTAACTTTGCCCCAAACCCATTAGAGGCAGCACAAGTATCAAGGGGGAAAGGAAACTGGCACTTTAGATTGATGATGTAAAATGTAAGTAGTGAAGTCTGGAAAGTGGAAAACAGTCCATATTCCTAGTGGCAGGTTTCAGAGTAGCAGCCGTGTTAGTCTGTATCCGCAAAAAGAAGAGGACGACTTGTGGCACCTTAGAGACTAACAAATATATTTGAGCACAAGCTTTCGTGAGCTACAGCTCACTTCATCGTGGCATCACTGGAACAGTAACACTCGAGGAGTGAAATGTAACCAAGACTTCACCAAAGCCCAGTCTCTATATTCGTTTGCATGGTGTTGTCTAGTCCACATGAGCTGGGGGACATATGCAATTTCTTCTCGCTGCCGAAGAAAGCCCTTAACCCATTTCTCGTAACAAGGCTATCGAAGTGCCACTGTCGGGACATGTGGCACAGGCATTAAAGTTCTAGAGTAGGCATTATGACAGAAACGCAGGGCAGAGACCGTGGATTTAGTCTGTAAATGAAAACATGGAGGGACGAAATCTATCACCTGTCTCACTCCAGGGACTCTACCTACGGTGGATAAGGGATCGATCTGGCTTGGTATCAGTCTCCTCCTCTGCTATCTACCGCATTAAAAAGAAATCCAAATGCAAACCATATCCAGTCAGAACCTTTAGAATACAGAGCTGCTTAAAGGAAAAACTTGAACTAAGTTAAGTGATGAAGACAAACTGGATACAAGCCAGAATCTGCCGTTATTTGCTTAGACACCATTTAGTATGGTTACATTTTATTATACAGTAGTAAAAAATTACAAGGCAACATCCTGTGTTATTTCCCACTGGGATAAATGATACAGATGGACTATTAAGTCTCAACACCAGAACCAGCATGCCAGAGTACATTCCATTTGTGCCTTTATAACGTGTCAATAGCCTGACATTTATGTCTGTTGATGGCAGAGCTATTTATATTATAGACATTTAAATGTGCCATAAAATAAAGTAGCAGGCTAAAAATCTAGAACCCTCACAATTCCTACAAAAAACAGTAAACCTACCACACAACACCCAAACAAGCACCTGGACCCTAAACTAAAAATACCACCTGTTTCTTCATGCCTACCTAGTGTTTTTTTAAATGCTACTGTCCTCAACACAGATAATTACTACAAACACTGTCCTGTACTTGTCCTTCAGTAAGAAGTCATGTTTATCTATTTATTTCTCTGTTTGCTCTTTCACACACACTGGGCATCTTTATGATTTAGATCTCAAGCTTTTACAACATCTTTGAGCCCAACTGCGTATTAGCAAAAGATGAACTGTGAAAACGAGGTGTCTCAAGGGTTTGGTAAAGAAAGAGCCCTGCCCAGTTTAATTGATGGTTCTAATTTAACCTTGGTTAGCAGTGACCAGAAATTGTACTTGGACAGCTGTTCAGTCACATGGGTGATTGAGATCACTAACGTGAATTGCAAATAATGAGTTGCAACAGGGTTTCAGGACCAGGTCCCTAAGAGTATTTAGGCACCTCACTGCCATTGATTTCATTAGGAATACAATGCCAAAATACCCTTGAGGTGATGAGCTTAAGTGCCTAATTCCCACTGACCCCTTTGAAAATCCCACCTTAGTTACACAGGATTTCAAATCACAAAAAAGCACCCACACAACTGATATTAACTAACATTCTTCTTGGAAGAGTGAGCACCCAGGCCAAAGACTGAACAACTAAGGCACAGTGGAAGTGATGCCTGGGAATGTTCAGAGGGCTGCTACCCAGTTTTATTGACCAAAGAATCCACTCCTTAGTGCTGTCACCCCAGCACCTTTCACAGGCATCAAGCTCACTGATCCCATAACAGGAAACTGGACAGGCGTTGCGGTGCACTGAGAAATATGCAACCTAAGAGGGTCACCTGTTCTAGTTCATATTTCCTAGCTGGGGTAAGGAAAAGTTACCGACATGCAAAGTCAAGGGGCTCACGCAGGGATCATGTCTCAAAACAACTTTGAAATAAACAAGTCTCTGAAGCTGCCAGTGCTCCTCAACAATCCAGTTAAAGTGAAATCACAAGAAGGAAGAAAAGCTGGTTTGTTCATAATGCCGCCCATCTTCAGGGCTAACATATCAGCGGCATGGGGGCAAAATGTACCTCCCGTGTTGCCCCAAGACTCTGTTACAGCCCTGTTTAAGAGTCTGACCCAAAGCCCATTGATGTCAGTAGCTGTCTTTCCATTGACTTCCACAGGCATTTGATCAGGGATACAAGTGCTGATGTTCACTTAGACGTGTGCCACCATGGGCCATTGCATTAGAGTGTCTACAGCGGAGAAAGTCAGAAAGTGGTTAACTACACTTAGTCAAGGATTCCACACTGGTGACAAGGTTGCACGATATGAAAACTCATCTCCTAATTTATGTTTAGCTCTGATTCTCTACACAGTATTCACCTCAGGATAGGTCTGTCATACTTTATTATTACTAACGTGACACCAATATGTTTAACTGAAATTTATGCCACCTGAGCGGACTTCTGAAAATGTAGTTTATCATTAAAAATTAGCATCAAATGTGACTGAAATGTAAAATTATCTTGACCTTTTATTCCTCATGCTCTAGCAGCCACAATTCTTCCTTCATGTGAGCAGCCATGTTTGTGTCATTAGCAAACTCAGCAAGTGCTGAGTCGGGGATAATAAATATCCTATTGAAGGACAGATTTTCCCCTTGTAATAGACTGATTCAATCACACGCACTAAAGAGAGGTGCCCAAATCTGATTATCAGCTAACAAAAGAAAACAGTTGTTACATCTCAAAACAACGTGGCCCGGCCTGGATCTACCAGCAGGCCCGTATTTTCATGTGTGCCATGACCCACCCCCTTTTTTTTTAAAAAAAAAAACCAGGGGATGCCCCAGACTTTGCAACGTATTTAAGAAATCATGCACTCCTGAGATGATGGAGGGTCACCGTGACAAGTGGAAAAGTAGGATTACTGGAAGCACATGCATCAGAAATTCTGCCCTATAGCATGGATTAAGGGTCTGAGGATTTTCAATAATTTCCAAGTACTATGTGGAATTCAAACTTTTTATGAAAACACAACCATTTTCTATTTTTTGTGACGATACCCTGACAATCACAACCCACAAAAATGCTGTATATTCCTCAATTTTCAGATAACCTGAAGAGTCCATTTCCCCATTCATCTGAACAAAATGGGAACTCTGAAACCTCCTGATAACAAAGCAATTATCAACATTAACTGTTTTAATGGTATCTGTAATGGGACTCAGGGCTCCAAAGCCAGTGTGGAGATACAAAGATTCTGTGCAGATGGTCCTGTGCCTTCACGGATCCCCTGAAATCCCTGAAGCTCTTGGGGGAACTGAGAGCCTTGGGGACCAGAACTCCTGCTTCTTCCATGCTGGGGAACCCCTGCTTAAAGAATTCAGATGAAACTTGGTAAAGGAAATTGAACAGTGTCCACCTAACCATCATCTGCTCCCCTGGGGTTTTCGTGGGAGCAGGCAAACCCACAAGCTTTTAAAGCTGTGTAAAACTAATTTTAAAGCCATTTAAAAGTCACTTTAGTTGTAAAAATTCAACCAGAGGAAACTATTGGAAATACTTCCTATAGTGGGAATGTACATCACACTAATATACAGGAGCAGTGAGCAATCATTTTATTCTGACCTGTGAATTATAAAAGAACACTGAAATACATGATATACACATAGAGACATCTCTGGGTACAGGTGTTATGAAAGTCACTTAAATCATCCTGGGTTTGATCACTTGTGTGATGTGATGTCATTAGAAGCCTTTTATTGTTTTCACCTTTTTTTTTTCCAGTTACTCTTAAATTAGTGTGTGTGTTATTTCTTTATTTCTACCGCTGTGTGATGAACAGCAGTACCATAAGCTAAATTGCATTCAGTTTGCATATTTAACCTCCTCACTTGAATTCAGCCTGCTAATCCATCTCAGCTGGAACTATTTCTAATACACCATATGTCCAAGTAACTTTCAAACAGCTGTAGCTTTTTGATATGTCTTTTCAACAAAAAGATTTTCTTCACCCCCGCCCTCACCCCAAAAAGTGACAGCAGAGACTAAAAACAAAACTCAATACACACAGCTCGAAACTAGTGAGAACTCTGAAGATCTAAATTTCTAACTTACAGGTCCCAAAACACACAGCTCTTTTTATCTCATTTCAGAACGGGGGGCTGCATGCTTCCCAGCTACCCATATAACTGGTACAGTATGAAGCCCTTGTGCTTCATGAGATGTTACACCTCAAAGTGCAAACTGGCTGATTTACGGGAAAATTATTGCAGCACCTGCCCGTACTGCTGGTAGCTCTACACTGAAGTGTCATATGTACCTTAACCACAAGGGAGCAAGCACTCTTAAAAGAGCTTGGCCAACCTTTTTGAATGTGGGTGCCTCAGCATTAGGCACCTAAATCTACAGTGAGGCATCTGCATAAAAGTTGCCTGATTTTTATAGCTGCTGAAGGCCCACAACTCTCATTACAGCCAGTGGCAGCTACAGGTGCTCAAGACGCCTGGAAATTGGGCTATTTGTGTTTGTACAGCACCTGGCACAATGGGGTCCTAGTCGTTGATGGGGTCTCCTAGGCACTATGATAGTACAAATATATCATAACATAATAAATAACAAGTATTATCGTATGCCTTAATATGCATTTGGACATCTAAGGATCAAAGTTTTGGCCTTGACCTGTATCATCCCACTGAAGTGTGGAATCCCATATGGATGGGTCTACTGTGATTGGTATAAGCCAATAACAAAAGAGACAACTTATCAGTGTGCTAATAATGCACTGAACAAAAAGCTAAACACACTGAATATTCCCTGGGTCTTTTAGAGTAAAGATGCTGCTTTTTCTGGAGGGGAAAAAAGGCAAAAAACCTCAGATAAAAAGCCACCAAGAAGCAAATCAATTCCATTTCTCATTCCAGAGAAATCAACTATACTCTAATTACCACCTGTATTGGTACACAGAAGTGGATCATAAACCATTCCAGCTAACACACATTTTATCTGTGTATTTGACAAGGTCACTGCTTCTAAACAGCCTAAGTGTTTGCCTTTTAAATTTCTTTGCTTGGTTTCATCCTAAATTTAAAAATAAATAAATAAATAAATGATAAAGTTTTGCTTGCAGTTAGTCAGCATAAACAAAGCATCTTGCAAATCTTTACCATACTTTTTCAGGGAAAGGACAAGAATAAGTGTTATAATAATTTGCTTAAATATCCGTGACAGAAGAGTTCTGCTGTTGGGAGCTGCAGTTTTCATTAGACACACCTGACCAAATAACAAAAATGCAGCTTTCCTTTTCTCTTTGCATTTCAGATAGGATGGGTTATCATCTCAAGCCAGTGGCGAACACTCATTTGTCATTTAATTTACAGATGCATTTACCACTTAAGGGAATTCAGGAAAGCACTTAAACACGTGTTTAACTTTAAGCATGCGCTTAAATCCTACTGAATTCAATGGGACCTAAGCCTATGCTTAAGTGTCATCCTGAACCAGGGCTTAAAACACAGCATTAAGTCCCCTCAAGTAAATCTCTTAGGCACACATCTAACTTTAAGCACGTGAGTAGTCTCACTGGCTGCAGTTATACTAGTGACATGCTTAAAGTTAAGAATGTGCTTTGCTAGTCTGGGATCTAAATTATTTTTTTTACAACCAAATTCTGGTCACATTAGATGCACAAACATAACTGGATTAACCAATTAGATCTGCATTTGTTACAAATCCTTTAATCTAATATTCATTTAATTATGTGTTATCATTAGTAGCCTGGCACATTTGTAAGAAAACAAGCATAAGCAAGTAAAACTACATGTTCTTACACATTTGCTTCAGGTAATAATTTAGCTCCTTTTCATCCACTTCTAAATATATATACTAAATTACACACATATTTACATTCTATAAACACTCTGGATGGGATGGTTGGAATCTACATAGTACTTGTTATCAGTAGATCTCAGAGAGCTTTACAATCTTTAACGTATTTATCCTCACAACACCCCTTAAAGTAGGGCAGTGCTATTATTTCCCTTTAACAGATGGGGAACTGAGGCAGAGAGAGGCTAAGTGACTTGTCTAAGGTCATGCAGGAAATACATAGCAAAGCAAGGAATCAAACCGGGATCTTCCAAACCCTAGACTAGTGCCCTAAACACTGGACAAGCCTTCCTCTCCCAAAAACTAGATTGGTTTCAGTTTTAGATTTGATATTGACAGATTCTATAATCACAAATAGCTACATATATCTTCACCTCTGGTGACGAAAAATATTTTGCACAAAGCCAACCTTTGCTAGCAGAGACACCAGAACAGGAGTGAAGCAGAGATTCTGCCCCATAGTCTAGTATAACACGTGTAGTAGTGCACACTCTAGATAAGGCTGAATTTCTGTACCCATTATAAGCCCACATTTCCTGCAGCTTCTAAGTTTTAGGAAATCCAATTCATTTGCAGCTGATATTTTCCATACCTGGCCACCTCCTAAATGTAGGGTTCTTAGTTTTATTGCTGTTTTGAGAAAGTCAGGCAAACTGAATCAGCCATGGTTGAACTCAGCATGCTCCAAAAAAAGTTCACTTTACAGATATGTTCCTATTAGAAATTTCACATAAGCATATCTGAGTAGTTGCAGTGATGTTATTCAGCCTGGGCTTATTTTTTAGATTTCTGTAGGAAATAAATATCAAGCCATGTTTGATTTTAAAAATAATTTTCATTGTTTTAAGTTTGAGCATTTTCAAAGTTTTTCATACACTGGTTAAGCAACTCTCACCCAACATCTTTCCGGAACTATGGGTTACACCCAGTAGTAGAGAAACATTCATCTCTAGATATAAATAAACAAACAAACAGTCTTTTGCTTTTAGTTATGGGATTGTCCCATTAGGTACAGACATTAAGGCTTGACAGAATGTAGGGTTTGATTCACAGCCTACCTAAATGAATGGAAAGATTTCCATTTACTTCAAGGGTTTTAGAAGAGGAAAAGGAGTAGAAAGGAAAAATAATGAACAAAAGCAAAATGACGGTGATGCTGAAACTTGAAATGAGGAGGCAGAAGACAGACTAGGGAAGAACATGCAAACATCATGAAAGGAGTCAAGAAACGACACAAACAGTAGTTGGTTGGCCATTGAGATGGCTTGCTATCTAGGGATGAGTCTAAGTCACACACTAGTACTGTACTCTGAATATGCAAAACCGAGGTACACTGCTAATGAAATATATATAAACAAACCGTTAAAAAAGTGTTTAGGAGTAAAAATCGAAGACACTGCTGCCTGACAAACTCTCTGTACCAAGTTCTAAAAGCTGTACAATTGTAGCAAGGAGCCAGAGTCAGCGTCTTCAACGACGGAAAGAAAAGTGGTCTCCTCCAGGTAGGTGAAATAAGCTCATGACCCTTAAGGCAGGTGAAATGCAAGGGTTCTACAGATGCAACATTATGGCTGGGCTACCGCAAGGATGAGGGGACTACAAGTGCTTCCAGGAGGTACTCCAAATGGGACACCAGCTGGTGATAGAACACTATTATTTATCGTTTGTATTGCAGTAGTACCCCCAGTCATGAACCAGGACCCTACTGTGCTAGACGCTGTACAGACAGAACAAAAGACAGTCTCCTGCCCCAAACTGCTTACAGACTAAGTATAAAGCTTTAAAATGACTGTGGAGGAAAAAGCAGAGGTAACCTCTGAGCATTTTCCTCTGCCTAAACACGCATTCTGCCTGCTTCTGTGCTCCATAGGATGAATGCTTCTGGGACTGGGCGTGGTGCCTGCCAGCTCCTAGAATGCAAGACGCCTTACGAGATGAAACACAAACAGACCAAAACTTAACCCAGAAAGTAATCAAGAGGCAGCAGGTCTGGTCTTACTTGGGGTAAGAGTTCCAGAGCTTTACGGATTACAGCAAGAAAATACCAGAAAAATGAAAGGACTATTAAACTGTGTGATATGCATACAAAACTGCTACCCATGCTGGGCAGTACTTTTGTTCCTGAGTGGCCCCAGGTGATGCCAAGGAGTAGGCACTACTCAATGTCACTATGGGAGGAAGATGTGGGACCACTGGAAGGCCAAGAAAATAAATTCGTTTCATGGATAATCTGACCCGAAATAAGAAAATAAAACCTCTGGCAATTGATGCTGAAGAAAAGCAAACAGCTCTGTTTTCCCTCTTATTCTCATGACTCATTACAGACATAGTTTAGCCAAAATGTGTCAACTGTGGTACAGAATGGAGAAATCTCTGCTCAGAGCCATTCACACTAGTACTTCTCCACAGACATTCAAAACGTTTTACCAGAGAAAGAATGTTGGCTGAAAAAACATCAGACGACTGAAAAAGAAGAACATGATCCTTTAAACAGCATGAAAAAACAGTGGTAGTCATTTAACAGAATATTGGGTGGCAATATGTTCTCATCAAGTATTTTGTATTATCAGCAACATTTCTACTGTGGATAAAGCCTTTTATCTGGTTTTATGTAGAATTACGCACACAAATAAAATAAAACCCTAAAAATGTTATTTTCATGCGTATTATGTATCAATGACTCAAATTTTCAGCTATTACTATTGAGCAGATCATATGCAAATTTAGAATAGCAGTCACACAGTTTACACACAGGTCTGCAATCAGTAAAAATTAGGACAGTAGCATCAGTCTGCACTATAGCACATCTTAATCCCCATAAAAACTTTCAATTCCATAGCCTGTGCATAGCCACCGGATGAAACAAACATAAAAAAGGAACTGTCTAGCAAGCTTGTAAAGATCCTGCCCCAACTACAATCAACAGTAAAATGCTGACTTCAATGAGAGCAGGATGGAGACTTCATTCCCAACCCTAGAATACTATCAGCCTTTACAAAGTGTAGTTTACAAAGAGTGCAAAGTTGGCCAGCATTCTCCATCATTGATACTGTACAATACCACTAAACTTTGACCAACTGGATTAAAGTAAATCAGGGTCTTTTTAAATTGTTTTTAAAGAAACCCACCACTATTTCCATGTTAATACCAAGTGACTTTGCTAAGCACTCAAAAAAGTAGTACTGAGCTAAATCATGACAGTGCACGGTCTCAATGGCGCTTAGATCAACCTGTTTATATACATGAAAAACATGGCATGGTTAAAGTTACTCTGACCAGCAAAATGGGGCATTAAAATTACATTACAGGGTTTAAAATTAGACTGCACTGCAATGAAAGCCCAGCCTATAATGTCCCAAAGTTTCCCATTTAAACACATCACATTAGTGCAGGACCCATCATCAAATGCATTTCAACTCTACCATTAAAATATATGTTAATGAGACACAAGCCAAATTCTGATCTCTGTTGCACTGGCATACATTTTTACTGGAGCCACTCTGAATGCACATTGGTCCCTGGAAGCCCTGGAATTTTAATTACAAAACCTCAGCACTCCCCACAGTCTACTAGTCTACACAGTATACCACTTCCCTGCCCACAGTCAACAAGGCTTGGCCCTCACATAGCTCGTCTCCTCTTCCATCACCACCAAGACAATATTCCTCATATGGAACCAGTGGAGAGGGAATGGCAAAAAGAAATTGAGCTGGAGTAATCAACAAAATGTGGAATATAAATGAAGTTGCATGGAAGGCACATTTTTGCTGAGCCATATCAGAGAAATAAATTATAAAGAAATGTAACCACTGCCTATTAAGAGACAGATTTATATGATAGCTAAAGCTTTCACAGTTTATGAAACAATGTCCAATAAAATGGCACAGCAATGATTTAGTATGGTATTTAAATTCACTGTTACATATATTTTATATTTCAGACTGGTCTTCTCTGGTTGGTCATACATCTGCTTTGCCTGATATACACATTCGCTTTTGCATATTTAATACGCTTATCAACTTCCAGTGGAAACGACAATTTAAGACATCTCTTCTCTGAAGGTTTGCTCTTAAATATACCAGATGACTCATATTCTCTGTTTTAATATATGCTTGGGATTGAAAAGGTGAAAAACGTTAACAGCTGATATTCAGTGCTGTACTGCCTGGGGACAAAGCACCAAGATTGCAGCCCCTGGATTGGAGGCGGGGAGGGGAACAGGTGGCTTAAAGCCACATTTATGGTCTCCCAATTCCTGGCTTACCCCAGAAGATGGAAAGGCCCCCATATAAGTTAGGATGCCCAGAGCAGGCTAGTCTAAGTTACAACAACCTGGCCTGGGCTTTCTGTCAGTAGCAGTGCAGCCTAAAATGTCCCTAGCACTGACCAACCATGACACCCTTCTTCCTGCCCCCTTACAAAGTTAAACACCCCAGATGGCACCTGTACCAGGCAGGGGGTGGAATTCTTCCCCAGTCCCCACAGGGCTTTTACAAGCAATGTACAGGGACAGTAGCAGGGATGACAGTCTCACCCAAGAATTTTTAGAGGAACAAAGCCCTCCTTGCGTATCGTTTCAGCACTATATGTTCATAAAGGCTCCGGTGTTACAAACCTGGATCAGATGAGTAGTCTATACTAATTGAAAACAACAGAGCTACCTGTCTAAATAAGGCACATTCACATGAGCTTTGCAGCAACAGGGCCAAAGATGTTCCGGGAGAAAGGAAAATGGAGACTTATTTGCAGCACTTTGATACCAATCCCTATAGATATTAAAGCATCAGGTAAGTGGTCAATAAAGGCCAGATTCTGCCACCCAATACTGGAATACTGCCCTGTTCCACATATCATCCTATTGATATCACGCCTATCTGAGACACTCACTTCTGGGGGGGGGGGGGGAGGCCTGGATAAACAGATTAGATCAGTGGTTCTCAACCCACAGCCCAATTAGCACACAGCTGTGACCCATGTGACATCCTCAAGGCCATACAGGTAATATATTTATTGTGTGGATGCAACCCACATAACACAGAGGGCTGAATGTGCAGCCCACAATGGTAAATAGAGAACCACTGGATTAGATTAATAGATTCTAGGGCCAGAAGGGACCATTAAACATGTAGTCTGATGTCATCTATAACACAGGTGCTTCTGCACTGAGCTCAGTAACTGGGGACAGACCCAGCTAATGGACAACCAGAGGCCACTTGCACCATCACAAGTATCCTTACATTCAGAAGGACATACACCTGCTAGGATCATTCTCCCTTTCTATCCTGGAGACATACACACAATTTACTCCAGTCATAGGGAACAAGAAATGGTGACAGGTGGCGTGGCCCCAATGGGGGAAATGAAAAGATCCAGAATACAGAGCTGTGATCAAATTATGATAAATATCGTAACTTGTCAAAAAATGCCAATTGTGTTTTACTGGGAAATATTTTTAAATTTCCCCCATATGTTTTCCACAATTTTTCAAATTGACAATCCAGTAAAAACTGCAACCAAAATTAAAATGTTTGTTCTCAGTGTAAAGTTTTTTTTTGTCAAAAAGAAAATGTTTGAACACTAGCTCTACTAAATAGGAATGTAAAGCTTTGCATTTATATAGTGTTCTTCATCTTCAAAGCATAAATACAAGCTAATGAATTACTTGTGGTGCTGCATGCATGGGAAGTCTGTGGTTCCCTAACTCCTGCAAATCTGCAGAACACTCATTTTCTTACAGGTTTTTTTATTATTAGTTATTATTATTAATTATTATTATTATGATTAGGTTTGATGTTTCAACCTGATTTGTGACCTCAACCAATATCTGAGGTCTGAAAGGCTGAGACTATTTGAAGATGGAGAGAGCCATAGGCACTGTGCAAAAATTCTGCTTTAGATTGTCTCAGCTGTCATGAAAAGGTCCAAGTCTGAGTCATCTAGCAGGCAGGATGTGGTGAATGCAGTTCGTAAAACTAAATTAAATAGAGAAAAAAGAAAAGAAGGAAAAGTCTTTACAGATAAGATCTTTTGGATCCATTTTAACAGTGTCTATTTTCCAGAACATCAGAGAACTTCTAATATTCATCCTCGAAGATTTCCAGAATTCATCTCTATCTTTTAATGTGGCAATTAGGAGAGTAAATAGTCTGGATTATTCTGTGCATCTTTGACCATATCAGCAGGGATATGTCCAGCTATACAACGGAGAAAAGAAAAAGGAACTTGTGCATGCTCTTTGCCATCTAGGAACAAGCAAGCTTCATGCAATGGCTATAATACAACGAACACTCTTGGAATCAGCCTATGGACTACAGACCGTTCAACATCTGGCAGAATTTACATTAATGTCAAGGCAATGCCATGGATGGTTCAAGAGGAGAACATACATCTACAGCTAATGTGGTATTATTATTAATAATTATTTGTATATTCTATATAGCTTCTTACATTGCCTGTATCACCATACTATTGGAGATCCATATTTGCATTGTGGTAGCATCTAGGAGCCCTAGTAATGGACCAGTGCCTCATTCTGCTAGGTGCTGTACAAACACAGAACAAAGAGACAGTCCCTGCCTCGAAGGGCATACAAATAAAGTAACAGACAATAGACAACAAGTGGAAACAGACAAGGTACGCAGGAAAACAATGAGACAATTTTGGGCAGCATGATAGGCTGCAGTCTCAGCACAACAACCGCCATGTTATGCCATATTTTTTGTAGGCATGACAGCAAAGGAGAGTTTTAAGGAGAGTAATGTGGTGTTTACGGCAAAATCCTCTGAAATGTGAGAGGCAGCATGGGGGGAAAGCATGTGCATATCTGTTTGAAAATGTAACACATTTTCTAAAAGTTACGAGCTACAGGAAAAGTGGTTTATACTGGGCACAGAAATACAGCCTTAAGTCAAGTGTGCATTACTGCACCCATTCTAGCCTGTGGGAGAGAATCTCTGCTTCACCCCAATTTAACAAGTGGGTGATGAAGGCTCGTGTCACCATTAAGACTTTCTTCAGATTTCTACAATCCGAACATAAGAACGGCCATACTAGGTCAGACCAATGGTCTATCTAGCCCAGTATCCTGTCTTCTGATAGTGGCCAATGCCAGGTGCTTCAGAGGGAACGAACAGAACAAGCAATGATCAAGTGATCCATCACCTGTCGCTCATTCCCAGATTCTGGTAATCAGAAATTAGGAACACCCAGGGCATGGGGTTGCTTCCCTGTCCATCCTGGCTAATAGCAATTGATGGAGCTAATCTCCATGAATTGACCTAATTTTTTTTTAACCCTGTTATAGTTTTGGCCTTCACAACATCCCCTGGCAATGAGTTTCACAGGTTGACTGTGCATTGTGTGAAGAAATAGCATAGATTCATAGATATTAAGGTCAGAAAGGACGATTATGATCATCTAGTCTGACCTCCTGCACAATGCAGGCCACAGAATCTCACCCACCCACTCCTGCGATAAACTTCTCACCTATCTCGGAGCTACTGAAGTCCTCAAATCATGGTTTAAAGACTTCAAGGAGCAGAGAATCCTCCAGCAAGTGACCCGTGCCCCATGCTGCAGAGGAAGGCGAAAAACCTCCAGGGCCTCTGCCAATTTGCCCTGGAGGAAAATTCCTTCCTGACCCCAATATGGCAATCAGCTGAACCCTGAGCATATGGACAAGATTCACCAGCCAGACACCAGGAAAGAATTCTCTGCAGTAACTCAGATCCCACCCCACCTAACATCCCATCACAGGCCATTGGGCCTATTTACCATGAATATTTAAAGATCAATTAATTGCCAAAATCATGTTATCCCATCATACCATCTCCTCCATAAAAACTTATCGAGTTTAATCTTAAAGCCAGATAGGTCTTTTGCCCCCACTACTTCCCTTGGAAGGCTATTCCAAAACTTCATTCCTCTGATGGTTAGAAACCTTCATCTAATTTCAAGTCTAAACTTCCTGATGACCGGTTTATATCCATTTGTTCTTGTATCCACATCGGTACTGAGCTTAAATAATTCCTCTCCCTCTCCGGAATGTATCCCTCTGATATATTTATAGAGAGCAATCATATCTCCCCTCAACCTTCTTTTGGTTAGGCTAAACAAGCCAAGCTCCTTGAGTCTCCTTTCATAAGACAGGTTTTCCATTCCTCGGATCATCCTAGTAGCCCTTCTCTGTACCTGTTCCAGTTTGAATTCATCCGTCTTAAACATGGGAGACCAGAACTCCACACAGCATTCCAGGTGAGGTCTCATCAGTGCCTTGTTTTATGGTACTAAAACCTCCTTATTTCTACTGGAAATACCTCGCCTGATATATCCCAAGACCACATTAGTTTTTTTCACTGCCATATCACATTGGCAGCTCATCGTCATCCTGTGATCAACCAATACTCCAAGGTCCTTCTCCTCCTCCTCCGTTACTTCTAATTGATGTGTCCCCAGCTTATAACTAAAATTCTTGTTATTAATCCCTAAATGCATGACCTTACACTTCTCACTATTAAATTTCATCCTATTATTACTCCAGTTTACAACATGCCAAGGCCTAAACATGGGACTTCCAAGACCCAGAACTATTCATGCAGGCAACTTAAAATGATGTCATACAGTCACAGAATATAAAGCTAGAAAGGCAGACCAGATCATATAATCTGACTTCCTGCATATCACAACCACCACCACCACCACCCAGCCACCAATACACCCAGCCCCCAACCAGAATTAGACTGAAGTATTACAGTCCTCAGTGTACTAAACTACTGATGTGGTGTTCTTTCCTTTAGCCTGAATAACTCCATGGAAAACCTATTTGGGGATTCTTTTAAATAATTATTTTTAAAAAAAGAGTGATGAGTCACCACATTCTATGGAACACAGGTAACCTCTGACATCCCTCCACATATGGTATCCTTCACAGGTAGGCCCTAAAGGGATGGATATACATCTTGGGTATGATTTTAAACACTGCCACAGGTCCTTGGATACCCAATTAACATAAATTTCTAACGGCAGTTGGGTGTTCAGATCCTTTAGGTGGCTCTAAAAACCTCCCTAGTAATTTTCCAGGATTTTAAATTGTTTTCTGATGGTGGCAGGTTTTCACGGCTGAATGGTGATGGAAATCTCCTGCCTTGTTCAGAGCCTATTAAGTGAATCCTCCTCTTGCTGACTCATCCTATTTATTTCATCTCATGATGGAACTTGAATCTAACCAGGGATATCATAGCAGAAGCTCCCCTCTAGAAAACCTTTGACCAGTACCTCCCTCAAAGAGAAGTCTCCTCTCTCAGTCGCTGACGAACAGGGCTGGCCATTGTTCAGATCTTAACACTTGCTGCTATGAGTTTCACAGACAAGTCTTTCTAGGATTGGATCCCAAACACTTGCTTTGTTATGATTAAGACATATAGTTAGAGATTTCTCATTTGCAGACTGCCCCAATTGTGCTCCTTGACTATTTATTCCAATTTGTCACTAGAGTGACTCCCCTTAGGGAATTGCTGGAAGGACTTGTCCCAGTCTGGATGCTCGTTCTGAGCTGAAGCTGTAATGACCTTGTAACTACAAGAAAAATCCCTGTGTGGGGATTGCAGGATCAAACACCAACCCAAGCCCTGGTTGGTGTGAAGGGATGATCTCTGGTAAGCTAGTTGGCATGGGTGTAGGTTCTTTTATGGTTTTTAATATGTTTTTTCTGTCATGTCTTTTTCTTGAGAATAAATGTGCTTGCTCAGAAAGAACTGTTTATCTTAACTTTGGGCAATTATGCTGTTTATAGCCTCTGAGAAGAGAGCTGAAGAAGGCTTATTTTAAGCAGTCTGTCTCTTGCTGGGGGGGTACCACAGTATAGTCAGGGGACTGTACAGCCTCAAAATACCTCAGTAAAAAGGTGAGAGAGATGCAAGTGAGCTGACAGCTGAGGAGCCAGGAGTCTAGAGCAGGTGTCCTTGCTGGACAGAGAGGGGCTACACAGAGGTAGTTGCCCTGAACTGTAACATCACCCTTCTGCACCTTCAGCACACTCCTAGCAGCAGGGGCCTTTGCGGCAGGTGACGTAGAAGAGTGCTACATCAGCTCTATGCCCACAAGCAACTGCCCTGGTGCCAGGTGCATCCCTAGTAGTAGTGTTCAGGTGGTTTCCACTCCCTTTGCATTGCCTGAGTGGTGCAAAGGGAGCAGAACAAGATAGAGAATCTGCCTTGAAGGTCCCTAGTCCTGTTTAAAATAACCTGTTTGGCCAAAAGCTAAACAGCCTGACACCCATACCCTTTGTGGGGAAGAATAAAAGGTATTTTTCCCATTATGCAGGACAAACATCTATGCTCCACTGTACATTTTATGTCAGACTCTGCTTTGAAACAACACTCTGAGACCCTACCTTACCAAAATACACACACTCCACCTTGTCCTGGCTCCCCTAGGGATTAGCTCGCCATGCTCAAACGCCCCTCCCTATGGTTCCTCAGCCCGGTGTCTCAATCTCACTCTCCAGGACTCAGGGCAGTCGTCTTCTTTGTGGCTTGGCGGTCCCTCTTTGTGACTTGGCCCTCTGGCCAGCTTGGTATAGTCGCCCCCTTCCAGGGTCTGTGAATGTCTCTCTGGACAAGCTGTCCCTCTGCCGTTTCAGGCAGTCTTACGCCCAAGGCTATGCCACTTCCACAGGGGCTGATCAGGGAATCCAGGCCCGCCCACCCACCCTCTGCTCTGCTTTCCAGCTCAGGGACCCTGTGCTCCAGAACTATGGTCTACTTACTCCCAGACCTGATTGCTGCTTCCCTGGGCTCTGTCCTACTTCCTCCTCCTATCCTCTGGCACCTCTAGGATTACCTTCTGTCCAAGCTCCCTCCACTCCCCGTGGCTGCTTCCCCTTTTGGGTACCTGCCAGACCCTGTAATCTGCAAAACACCTCCTTCCTGTCAGGGAGTGATAGACTGTTTGCCCCTGTAGCCCCCTTCTGTTCTCAGCCTCTTAGCTTTAGAGAAGCCTTGCCTGTTCCTGCCCAGATAAGCTTCATCCTTCATTAAGTACTGTTGAGCCCTGGCTCTCCTCCAGGTGCAGCTTGTGTGGTTAACTGGCCCATCCAGCTCCCTTAACCCCTTCAGGAATGGTGTGGAGTGAATGCTGCCACACTGCTTATATGATCAGATATTTTTGTTTGCCATCCTGGCGGTGGTACGCCCTTCAACCATCCAAGCATGGTTTTTCCTCAGACCAGCAGCCAACCTAACAAAGGATGTCCTGATGATCCCAACCCTGCTATTTGAGAAACAGGCATCCTCATTTTCCTCTCCTTGCTGAATTCTGCTGCCTTCTGCCCAGATGCACCTGAGCTTCCTTCTCAGAGAAGGAGTCAGCTGGTAGGAAGTCCTCATGCTGAAATCCACAAACCCAGGCAGCAAGAGAGCCAGGACTGGTCTCAAAAGTCTCCTATATTTCATCATGCATAACTGCTGCCAATCTAGATGGCCAGCTTTGCCAGCTAATTATATAAGCGAGCTGGTAGCACCAATGGGCAGCATTAATTCTGGCATTTCCAAAATGTTGAGTGCTTGATTTTTATCATAGATTTTGTAGTTGTAACATCAATGCACACTGCATGTGTGTTAGTTACAGGGCTGGGCATGTGCTTGTGCCACCTGAAATAAAAGATGTCTGTTTGCTAAAGGGGAAAGGTTAGGAAACAGAACTGACTTCTCAGAGACGAGGCATAGTTTACCATTCTCAGCTAAAAGAAAAAATTCAAGCTTCTTCAGCTAGCCTGTACTGCGACTGTCAGTACACGATATTGCTTGCTATGGAAAACGTAAAGAAGGTTAGAATACCTTAGAAATACAGTCACCTAGATGTTTCTGGACACGTCCAAATCAGTCATAGCAGTCAGTTTCTCAGAAGGGCAGGAAACTGTGTAGTGTTTATTGCTGTCAGAACAAACCAACCTTCAGGCAACCAGGGGTGTTGGTTATCTGAAGCCGTGTATCATGAAGGACCAGATTATCCCCTCTGGTTCCAGGCATGAACAAGAGACGAGATCTAGCTGGAGAGACTTCAGAAGAAGGGAGCACCAACTCTGCAGCATCATAGAATCATAGAATCATAGAATATCAGGGTTGGAAGGGACCCCAGAAGGTCATCTAGTCCAACCCCCTGCTCAAAGCAGGACCAATTCCCAGTTAAATCATCCCAGCCAGGGCTTTGTCAAGCCTGACCTTAAAAACCTCTAAGGAAGGAGATTCCACCACCTCCCTAGGTAACGCATTCCAGTGTTTCACCACCCTCCTAGTGAAAAAGTTTTTCCTAATATCCAATCTAAACCTCCCCCACTGCAACTTGAGACCATTACTCCTCGTTCTGTCATCTGCTACCATTGAGAACAGTCTAGAGCCATCCTCTTTGGAACCCCCTTTCAGGTAGTTGAAAGCAGCTATCAAATCCCCCCTCATTCTTCTCTTCTGCAGACTAAACAATCCACATCCCCCCTAGAACCTCAAGCAAGTTCCAACATCCAAGCTTCAGAGGGTCACAGCTATGTGAGATTTTGGACTGGACTAGTTTGCAGCTAGCAAGTTGCCCTTTCCTCAGGTTGGTCATCTCATCAATAATTTCCACTTCTAAAGGGAACCCCGTTATTTCCACTTGGAAAGGAACAAACATCAACGCTTACTGAGCATACTCCAATGCTAACTCTCCACTGACGGGGAAGGGAAAGGAAGGTGTATGTCACAGAGAGCTCATCCACCACAACAGAGAGGAGTGAGCAGCACAGCACAGATGATCTCTGACACCAAGTTGGATCTATTCTGATATTGGATCAATGGCTCCATTCAGTACTTTCAGCCTCCTAAACCAGTGCATCAGAACCCCCTTTCCGGGCCCCAAGATGTTTGACAACGCAAAGAAAAGCCCCGGCCCGTTTGTTTGTAGCTGTTTCTCAGGCTATTTTCATCACCTCTCTCTACCCCTACGGTGAGCCAGAGCCAGATGTGAACAACAGAACACAGCACAGGAGGTGGCCCACCAAGCCACAGACAAGCTTTTCACCCTTTCTGCTCAGGGTGTTTTAGGGTGAAGGACCCTATAGGATTGCTCTGAGGTGTGGGTGCCCTAACAGGGTCTGTAAGGAAGAACTAACTTACTGCCTGAAAGGAAAAAAAGAGATGACAGCCAAGAGACATCGGTCTGTCATGTTTATCAGCCCCCCATTACTGACGTACGTATCTGAGCACCTCACAATCTCTAATGGGGTTCTCACTACAGCACTCCTGTGAGGTAGGGCAATGTCGTTATCCCCATTATATGCGGGGAGAGATAAGGCACAGAGCGTGCAAGTGACTTGCCCACCAAGATCACACAAGAAGTCTGTGACAAAGCACAGAATTGAATCTGGGTCTCCTAAGCTCTAACCATTGGACCCTCCTTCCTCTCAGACTGCTGCAGGAAATTTCCTGCTGTCTCTAATGGGGAGTTTTGCCTGATTATGGGCTTTGAACTTTGCCTGAGTGACTATATTAGCTTGTTCACCCTACCTCTGCACAAAATCATAGAATATCAGGGTTGGAAGGGACCTCAGGAGGTCATCTAGTCCAACCCCCTGCTCAAAGCAGGACCAATCCCCAATTAAATCATCCCAGCCAGGGCTTTGTCAAGCCTGACCTTAAAAATTTCTAAGGAAGGAGATTCTACCACCTCCCTAGGTAACGCATTCCAGTGTTTCACCACCCTCCTAGTGAAAAAGTTTTTCCTAATATCCAACCTAAACCTCCCCCACTGCAACTTGAGACCATTACTCCTTGTCCTGTCCTCTTCTACCACTGAGAATAGTCTAGAACCATCCTCTCTGGAACCACCTCTCAGGTAGTTGAAAGCAGCTATCAAATCCCCCCTCATTCTTCTCTTCTGCAGACTAAACAATCCCAGTTCCCTCAGCCTCTCCTCATAAGTCATGTGTTCCAGACCCCTAATCATTTTTGTTGCCCTTCGTTGGACTCTCTCCAATTTATCCACATCCTTCTTGTAGTGTGGGGCCCAAAACTGGACACAGTACTCCAGATGAGGCCTCACCAATGTCGAATAGAGGGGAACGATCACGTCCCTCGATCTGCTGGCTATGCCCCTACTTATACATCCCAAAATGCCATTGGCCTTTTTGGCAACAAGGGCACACTGCTGACTCATATCCAGCTTCTTGTCCACTGTAACCCCTAGATCCTTTTCCGCAGAACTGCTGCCTAGCCATTCGGTCCCTAGTCTGTAGCTGTGCATTGGGTTCTTCCGTCCTAAGTGCAGGACCCTGCACTTATCCTTATTGAACCTCATCAGGTTTCTTTTGGCCCAATCCTCCCATTTTTCTAGGTCCCTCTGTATCCTATCTCTGCCCTCCAACGTATCTACCACTCCTCCCAGTTTAGTATCATCCGCAAATTTCCTGAGAGTGCAATCCACACCATCCTCCAGATCATTTATGAAGATATTGAACAAAACCGGCCCCAGGACCGACCCCCTGGGGCACTCCACTTGACACCGGCTGCCAACTAGACATGGAGCCATTGATCACTACCCGTTGAGCCCGACAATCTAGCCAACTTTCTACCCACCTTATAGTGCATTCATCCAGCCCATACTTCTTTAACTTGCTGACAAGAATAATGTGGGAGACCGTGTCAAAAACTTTGCTAAAGTCAAGAAACAATACATCCACTGCTTTCCCTTCATCCACAGAACCAGTAATCTCATCATAGAAGGCGATTAGATTAGTCAGGCATGACCTTCCCTTGGTGAATCCATGCTGACTGTTCCTGATCACTTTCCTCTCATGTAAGTGCTTCAGGATTGATTCTTTGGAGGACCTGCTCCATGATTTTTCCAGGGACTGAGGTGAGGCTGACTGGCCTGTAGTTCCCAGGATCCTCCTCCTTCCCTTTTTTAAAGATTGGCACTACATTAGCCTTTTTCCAGTCATCTGGGACTTCCCCCGTTCGCCACGAGTTTTCAAAGATAATGGCCAAGGGCTCTGCAATCACATCCGCCAATTCCTTTAGCACTCTCGGATGCAACTGGTCCGGCCCCATGGACTTGTGCACATCCAGCTTTTCTAAATAGTCCCTAACCACCTCTTTCTCCACAGAGGGCTGGCCATCTACTCCCCATGTTGTGATGCCCAGCGCAGCAGCCTGGGAGCTGACCTTGTTAGTGAAGACAGAGGCAAAAAAAGCATTGAGTACATTAGCTTTTTCCACATCCTCTGTCACTAGGTTGCCTCCCTCATTCAGTAAGGGGCCCACACTTTCCTTGGCTTTCTTCTTGTTGCCAACATACCTGAAGAAATCCTTCTTGTTACTCTTGACATCTCTTGCTAGCTGCAGCTCCAGGTGCGATTTGGCCCTCCCGATTTCATTCCTACAGGCCCGAGCAATATTTTTATACTCTTCCCTGGTCATATGTCCAACCTTCCACTTCTTGTAAGCTTCTTTTTTATGTTTAAGATCCGCTAGGATTTCACTGTTAAGCCAAGCTGGTCGCCTGCCATATTTACTATTCTTTCGACTCATCGGGATGGTTTGTCCCTGTAACCTCAATAGGGATTCCTTGAAATACAGCCAGCTCTCCTGGACTCCTTTCCCCTTTATGTTAGTCCCCCAGGGGATCCTACCCATCCGTTACCTGAGGGAGTCAAAGTCTGCTTTCCTGAAGTCCAGGGTCCGGGGGAAAATGGCCAGGGGGAAATATAGGGTCACAACTGAGCCCTGGTGCCAGCACAGTGCCAACCAAGCATTATTCACGGAACAAAGTGGATCTGCTGAGACAATAATCCCTTTAAAGCTACACCCTTCCTAAGCATGCAATAAGAAAAAGGACCAGACTACATCTCCATCCTTAGCAACGGGGGCATAAAAAAAGAAAGACAAGGGGAACACCCCACCCCAAAGGAATTTGAAAACATTATCCCTGTGTGTTTATTTTCCACTTCTATGCCCCCCCCCTTTTTCCTGTCTCGCCTGTGCATAATGAAGGACCTCATGTTCCATACTCATGAATGACAGCTAAGTGAGTACACACTGTGCAGCTGTCAGGAAAGTCAGCAGATCACTTTACAAAGATCAAATAGTGCCACAGAGGTGCCTGGCATGTTTACAAGAGAGCAAGAAATGAGCAAAGAGGTACAGTACACCTTAGCTCCGTGATGTGATCACAAGTTAAGGACCTTGTAAATAGTTTATTCAAATTCTATAGTGGTTGCATATATAAATAGCACACCTGGCATCCAATTGGCTTAGGACCTGGATACATAATTCATGCTTAAATGGACATGACCAACTTGAAAGCTATTCTAATTTAAAAATAAAAATAAAAAAATGAGTTAGATAGTTTCAGGAACTACACATTTGCCAGTTTTGCCATTTTACTGTCATTTTCCTATTTCTAAAAATGTTCTTTTCTTCCCTGTTCCTGTGTGAAAAACGCACACAAAAACAATGGTGGAAACTGTCTGTCTAAATATAGAGGAGAAACAGAGAAAATGACTCTTTGCAGAGTGCCACAAAACCGTGAAGTGAAGAAACTGAACAGAAGAAGAAACATTTTTTCCTCTCTCAATCACAGTTATTTCAGGTGTCACTTGTAACAGCAGGTTAAAAGAAATTAGGCAGGTAGGTGATTTTAAAGTTTATGGTGTTCCGTTTACAGAGCACAGATCCTCTTTCTAAGAGCTGTTTTTATAACGCTGAGGGTGTGGGTGACAGCACAGGAATGAGGGACACTGTGCATAATCAGCACTCTCTCTAAACTATGTTTTTTCTGTATTATTTGCAAAGGTGTCAAATGCCTAAAGATTTCCACCAGATTCATTTGCCATCTCACTGTATTTAAGGCTGGAACATGAAACTTTTTAAAATTGGTACCTCTGTACTCTGACAGCATGACAATGTCTTGTACTGCCTAAGGCAAGGATATACTTAGCATGCTATGAAAAATAAACTCCAAAGTATTATCTCATAGCTAACCAACCATTTCACAGGGTAGATTTTTCTATCCTGGTCTTAATGAAAAGGACACCAGATAAGAATTGAGATTAGTGTGGTCCATCTTATCCTAGCGTAGGGGGAAAGTCCAGAGAATAATAAAACAATAATAGTAATGATGACAGATACTTATATTGCAACTTTCGGCCAAGGATTCCCTAAAGCGTTTTACAGATTTTATAAGATCATTTTGCCCATCCCTCAAAAGCAGCCACCTCAGCAATAAGGCCCTAGTTCAACTAGGCACATGAACAGATAATTAAAGGTAGGCAGGTACTTAACTATTTTGTTGAATCAAAGTCTGAACAGCAACATTATACAAGAGTTCTGAGTGGGAAGTGAATTAGAACGCCATAGTGAGTCAGAACTGTAGGGAAATTTTGAGGAAGTAGAAAGTAATTACTCAGTGGAATCTGGACAGGATACTGGGACTAAGTTAGCCACTCTGCCATAAAGTGCTTTGGGATGTGGATGTATGCGTATATGTTTGCATATAAGATATGGATTCATACACACATGGATCCATACTTAGGAAACTTAAGTTACGGTTGCTCAAGAAAGAGATTTTCAAAAGAACCTGGGATTTGTGGTGCTAAATCTCTTGGGCCCTTTTGAAAATCTCCCCCCAAAATCTAGGAAATCACCAGTCAAACCTATGTTTACATACAGCCCAACATAATATACTTCTCCTGCCACTTCACAGTCAATACAAAACACTCTCTGATGCCTCAGTTTCCCCAAACAACTTTCATTACATTCTACATCCAACCACATACACACCAGCATCACCTGATATTCACAAACACACAGCCCTAACCCAGCTGGATCAAGATACTGTTGTTTGTACATGAGTATTGCAACACAGCTACAGATGTGCATTTGGGGCCTTATCCATAATCCACTGGAGGTCAATGGGAAAACGTCCACTAACTTAAATTGACTTTGAATCAGGCCTTTGAATGTGGATTATGAGGAACAAAATGCTGTTGTGGAACCTCGTTAGCGGATGAGCAAGCTCCATTGCTCAGGGAGCCGTGGCTGGATTGCCCTCCTCTTTCTGTCACTTCTTGATAATATGGGCTTGGACATGGTAGGAGAGGAGAGGGAACAAGATAAAGCTGAAGCCAAAGCAACTGGAGGAGCCAAGCCTGCAGCTCTACTTGGAAGGAATCTTGTCAGCCCGGTGACCATCCTGTAGCTTGCTAGAGAGCAGCCTTCAAAGTGACATCGGAATGGCGATTCCCTTGGTAAAAGAGGGTCCTGTCCCATGGAGGATGCAAAGGGGGGCATGGATGTTGTTGAGGAGAAAGAGGTAGGGCTAGAAAGAGCCTGGTTAGGGCGGTAGCGAGGAGCCAGGGAGGAAGACAAGGTGGGAAGGCCAGAAAATGTAACCACTTAGGAAAGGGACCTGGTGGGCATCAGTGTGTACACCTGAGCAGAGACCCTTGATCTCCAGGCAGGTGTGGTGATCAACAGGCAACTCAGATCTGTCTTAGGTACTTACCTGGCTCCACTACCGCAGGATCTGAGCATGACACCATTTTTAATGCATTATCCTCCCAACACCCTTGTGAAGCAGGGAAGTGCTCTTACCCCATTGCACAGATAGGGACCAAAGAGACTACGGCCCAAATCCACAAATCTATTTAGGTTCCTAATGTCCACTGATTTCAGATCACATCATTTGAAATCAATGGAAGTTAGAAGCCTAAATAGCTTTGTGCATCTGGGCCAAAGCAACTAGCTACAGATCAGACAGAAAGCCCATGGTAAAATAGGGAACTCAACTCTGGTTTCTAGAGTCCCAGGCTAGTACCCTAACCACTGGACTATCCTTCCTCACTCATAATAAGATGCATAAGGAATGGGATAGAGAATGAGACAGACACTTTTGTAATCCCCTCGCGTCAATGGAATTCTGGTCACAGTCGGGGATTCAGAGACTGCTCACCTGAAAAGACTTCTGGATGAAGAGAGACTAAAAATATTGCGACAGCTTAGCACAGAGTGAATAGAAATAAAACGGTACACGAGAGGTACGCAAAATAATTAATAGTATTCAGATGGTAAAAGAGGTGCTCCAATCTATCCTTTATCAAATAAAAGACTAAGGGAACATTCAGTGAAATAGAAAGGTAGCAAACATGGGACTGACTAGAGGGGTTTGTTTTGTTTGCATGCGCACACACACACACACCCACCCACACCCACCCACCCCATGGCACAGCACATAATTATCTTACAGAACTCAATGTCACAAGACATTGCTGGGGTCAAGGGCTTAGTAGGCTTCATAAAATGGTTAGACATTTGTATGGATAATGAGAGCATCCACAAGTGCATTCAATAGGATGTTAAGCCACTCTTAGAAAGGCTAGAAACCTTACTGTTTCAGGACACAAGCCAGCCATTTCTCCGTTCCCACTGGTCAGGGAGATAGCATTGGAGAAGAGACATTACTAGTGGATCTGGGCATTTCTTTTGACTTTTCTGTGCAGAGCTAAATCCAATTATATAATAGGAAGAATTGTCTGTGTTCTTTGTGTGTGCGAGAGAGAAGTTTAGAGTTTGATGGGATTGCTACAAGGATGCAAAATGAATCAGACTCTTGGGGAACATTTTTTAAAATGGTATTTCAAGGTTTGCTCTGCGAAAGCTAGTAAATAGTCTAACAATCAAACACTGCAGAAAATCCAATTGTGCCCGTAAGAGTTATTGTGCTAAATTTGGAGGCTACATTCAATTATTAAAGCATGAAATAAAGAGACATCCATTTGTTGCCTTTTTCATCAGTCAAGCTGCTGTTCCTACGTCTTATAAACCATCTCTGTTTCCGTCCCTTATATAAGTTGCAACTGCTCCTTGCAGCCAAAAGTGGAAGGGACATGCCAGTCCAAAATGTACACCCGTCAACATTTTGGCATGTAGATTCATAAGTAAACTTTAGAACATAAAAATCATTGCTGAATGATAAATTTGCCCTGAGTAACCATACATTTTCTCATGCATTTATAATCACTCTAGAAAATAAATAAATAAAGCATGAAGTGGAACCATTTAAAAATTCATGTTGTGATTCTTCATTACTGGAATAAACTTAATCAGTAGTGACAAAGACCTGCTTAATTCCAAAAGAATTAAGTAGTTACAACACAACGTGGCACAGAAGATCATTGGTATAAAAACTTTGCAGTTGCCTGTCACAACTGAAATATGACTATTCCCACTATTTTGAGCGGAAGAATTTCAACATTATGTGCTAAGTATTAAGTTTCCTAAGAATGCTGCTCTGTGTCCCAGCCCCTCCATTGAACTTGTCAAGTTAACTACTCAATAGCTGTTGAAGAGCAGTCCAGAAATACCAGTATGCTCAATTTTACAGTAGAGTGAGACTCCCCTGTGCATCTAAAATATACACACCTTTTTATTGCCCAACTATTTTAACATGGATATATATTTTGCCTATCAAAAGAAAATTCTGATGACTCTACCGCTAAACTTTTAAAGTGATAAAGTCTTGCGACTAATTCTAGCCCATTTTGGTCACTAATGATGACTCCTCTTCAAAAAAGAATTCTCCGAATCAGTAAAATTTGCTTTAAAAAATGGGTCACTTGGCTAATATGTTTTATAACTTTGAATGTGGTTCTTTAAGTACACATTTGTAAAAACAAAACAAAGCCAGAAAACAAATTTAAGGCTGTTCTCCAGTAAGGCTAAATAGAGATCTTAGAACAAGCACTCAAGGTTTTTATTCAGTAACTCAAGCAATGATGTGATCAACTTTACAAAAATTTCAACAGCAATTCTTTATTCTAGTATAGAACCCTGCACACCTCAAGGGCTTTTGCACGTCAATTTTATTCTCTTCAGCCTGCCTTGCTGGAACTATGCTGCACCACTAAACTGATTAAATGAAAATATAAAAAGCTTCAGCAGGTAATGAGATTATACAGATTGGGATATCCAGAACTGGCACTAAAAGAAACCTGTGAAAGCTTGGCTGTCTGGACAATCTACATATCACCTATTAATTGCTACACTGACTCATGATTGCCTGAGACCAATTTGCCACTGATATGGTAGCCTTTTAGGCACAAGATGTTACACTGCTTGTGAGAGATAACACCACGTACCATGGTTTCCTCCAATGTTCCCTCTAATTTTTTTCCATCCATGTGCAGAATGAATTTTGTTATGTGCACCAAATTATTGAGGTAACGTGTGGATGTGCACCCCCAGGAGAAACAAAAAACCTAGATATAACACATATATTTTAAAAGTTACCGAAGTGATAATTACTCCAGCCAGGACAGGTTAAGCATTTTAGAACTCACGACTCAAGGAATTAAATTTAAGTGTAAGAGAAATAAAAATTATGAAATGAATAGACCAGTCAAAAAACTCAAATAACAGCACTTGGAAAGAATAAAATTACAGAGAATGTGTGTGCATTGCAGGAACTACCAAGAAGTAACAACAACAACAAAAGTATGTGTTGGGAGGTTAAGTGTGAAAGAGAGCGAGAGAGAGAGAGAGACACACACAGTGTGAGTGTGTGAGAGAGACACACACAGTGTGAGTGTGTGAGAGAGAGAGACACATGTTGCCCCTTTAAGTATGTTGCCCTTATAAGTAAATTGGCACTCAAAGCAGACAGCAGCAGCCACCAGCAAGCTCTCTCTGTCCCACTCCTGAGCTCTGTCACATCCCATCCCCCTGCTCTGCAGAGATGGGGTACAGGGAGGCAGGGGGGGTGGGGGGAGTGAGACACCCTGATACCAGCGCCTGCCCTCCCCTCTCCACTCTGCATAGCAAGTGGGAGACTCCCAAGAGCAGCTCGAAGGCAGAAGCAGAGCGGCAGTGGGGGGAGGGGCATCGAAGTGCACGCAGCTAGAGGGAACTTAGGTTTCCTCCCATTTATTGTTTGTATTATGGTAGCAGTTAGGAACCCCAATCAAGATCAGGGCCCCATTGTACTGTACATAGACTCAGTACAAGATCATCTCTGAACAGAAGGGTACACAATCTAGACTGTTCAGAGCAGGCACAGACAAAGGAAGTATCATCAGTATGCATCCGATGAAGTGAGCTGTAGCTCACGAAAGCTCATGCTCAAATAAATTGGTTAGTCTCTAAGGTGTCACAAGTCCTCCTTTTCTTTTTGCGAATACAGACTAACACGGCTGCTACTCTGAAACCTATCATTACCCTTGTTTCACAGATGGGGAAGACAAAGAGTTTATGGCCCAAATTTTCAAAAGGGACTAAAGATTTTGGGTCAGCTCATCCAACAAGAGACACCTTGAAGTAGCCTGATTTTCAGAAAGTGTTGAAAAACCCCCTCTCAAAATCAAGCGTTATGAGATGCTTCCAATTGGGCACTCATAAGCTGAGGCATCCCAAGTCAATAGTCACTTCTGAAAATTTGGGCCTATCTGACTTGCTCAAGGTCACACAGAAAACCTATGCCAGAGCCAGGAAATGAAAACAGATCTCCTGAATCCCAGTTTAGCGACTTAACCACAAGACCATCCTTCCTCTTTGAATCCTAAATGAGTGATATTAAACCAATGGTTTTCTTGTGTAAAGACATTTTATGTACCTTTCTAGGAAGAAACATTCTTTACCTGTATTACCTGGAACTGGTTGGTGGTGAACATACCAGTTTGGCATGTGTCCCTGCGCCAACACAGCAGGACGTACAATCCCACATAAGGATGCAGAACTCCCCAGGTGACCCACCATGCTGTTAACAGGTGTTAAAATCCCAAATAAAATTCCTGCTGACTAATCGAGGCAGGTGCAGCTTGTTAACTGTACCAGGGTGTTAAGGAGGTGGGCATGACCCTCTGGTTGTGGGGGAAATGGGCAGACGCAGAGAGGCCTTGTAGAAAACCCAGGCTTGGGAGGGAACATGTCATGGTGCTTCCTAGTGAGTTATCCCATGGAATTGACTAGGAAGGTTTGCATGAGTAAGGAGAGTAAAATTCCTAGTGACTCTTCTTAAGTGCTAAGGGACTGTGAGGGGTATATCTTCACATCAACTTAACACATCCACATTTTTGCACCCACTTAACACCTATTAACATAGTAAACACCTGAGCACTGGGAGAAGGTTAGCCCTTACATTTTCCCTGAAAGTTTTCATAAGGGTTAGCTAAGTTCAACAGCTGTTCTGAGCATAATTCACTTCAAATGTAATATTCAAACGGCATTTTTATAACCATGTGCTGAGTTTGCTGTGCAATATTTTAGTATATTTTGTTCCACCAAATGGACTTTTTGACCAAGGCAGCAAAGTTAAAACTAGCTTCTTGGAGTCATAGTGGAGGGAATAAATCCTGTCATTTTACATCTTTGTCAATCATAATAGTTATCACAGAGATTAAGAGTTCACCCATTAATGGCAGATAGTTGTTATTCTACAGAGTATACATATATCCCCGGATCTTTCATAAGGCTATAAATTCTATATCCTCAACATAACAGATCACAGAATTCTTCCTGTTGCCTGAACCATCAAAATCACTCCTCTGCTCATGTTTCTACTGAATTTCAGAGCAAAGGGTGCTGCCATAGAAGGAGAAAATATTTAATACAGAAAAATCAGAAGATGCCAGGCCAGATTCACAGCTGGTGTGAATTGGTGTAGTAACTCCCCGGATGTAACAGCTCCATGCCAAGTTACACCAGCTGAGCATCTCACCCACAGTCAAAAGGTTCCACTTGAAAGCCAATAGACTGAGAAGTCTGTTGTGCAGAAAAACGCATTACAGTGGGGTGAGCTGTGGCCAGGTGGGCATTCCCCAGATCTCCTCAGTAGGAGTGTGGTTTTGTCCTTCCACAGAAGGGGCAAGGGGCTTCCATTCACAGCCTATGGATCTCAGGGGATGCAGAGAGGTGGGTGGACAGGGATGTTTCCATGCCTCTGCTGTAGCTCCAGGGCCCCTCCACCCTCCCCCTCAGCACAGACCCGCAGAACTGCCTACCCAGCAATTGCCCTGCTTTTGCTTCACAGCGTGGAAAACGTCCTGCAGGACAGTGAGTACAGCATCTGGCTGGGCTGATCGATGTTCCTGCAGGGCCTGTAATGCGGGGAGGGTCTGATGTATGCCCTTCTCTTCATCTAGTGTCTCCCCCTCCTGCCCCCAGGCCCCAGTATCCTGTGGGGTCTGAGAACAAAGATGATCATGGCTGACCTCCTCCTCTGTGCTCCCTGGAAAACATCCGACCATCACAACCAGGGCTTGAGCTGTCAGGCTTAGTAGCCAGAGCATCACACAGGTTTGAGTACTTTTTAAAATAGTACCATTTGAATATGTTAAAGAGATGCCTCTGAATAAAGTCTAACAAGTCAGTGCTAAAAGAAAAGGAGTACTTGTGGCATCTTAGAGACTAACCAATTTATTTGAGCATAAGCTTTCGTGAGCTACAGCTCACTTCATCGGATGCATACTGTGGAAAGTGTAGAAGATCTTTTTATATACACACAAAGCACGAAAAAGCAGGAGAGTGGGGTGGGAGGAAGTATTTTTTCATGCTTTCTGTGTATATAAAAAGATCTTCTACACTTTCCACAGTATGCATCCGATGAAGTAAGCTGTAGCTCACAAAAGCTTATGCTCAAATAAATTGGTTAGTCTCTAAGGTGCCACAAGTACTCCTTTTCTTTTTGCGAATACAGACTAACATGGCTGTTACTCTGAAACAAGTCAGTGCTATATGCTCATGTCAGGGGACACTGGACTTTGTCAATACATATATTATCAGCCCAGCTGAAATCCGTATACTGGTGGAAGGGAAGAGAGTAAAAAATTGCCAGGGTCTTATGTGTTTAGGGTCTCCAATGATCCTGTGTAAGGGTTGAGAAAAAGAGGGCAAATTTATGGGCATGCAAGAAAAAAAAGTATTTAAAAATGAGCAACACATGACGCCATTTCACAGCAAACACACTAATGGGCCCTTTACTAGGCTGGCACAAAACTTCCTGCTGGCCGTAAAACTTAAACTACGTTTCATACTACATGATTAGCGTATCTCCAAGTGTGGTCACATGCTGTAGCTGGGGAGTAGAAGGATTTGGCTTTTGCTTTGCACTGTCCATAGACTGAAAACTGTTCCTAATAATTCCTGCTGCCCTGGGGGCAGTTTAGGGCTCCCATGTATTTACTCAAGGCCAGACTGATAGGCTCCTACGTAACACAGTTCTGCAATGGCACAGGAGGGAACAGACACACACATACACATCCATTTCTGGTCCATAGTTGAGCAAAGCAGAATCATAGCCCTTGCATTCAGGGCAGCTCAGGAACAGCTGCTGAGTTCTTCCTCCCTGGGAGCAACTATCGAAAAAGAGGTTTCAGAGTGACCGCCATGTTAGTCTGTATCAGCAAAAAGAACGAGGAGTCCTTGTGGCACCTCAGAGACTAACAAATTTATTTGGGCATAAGCTTTCGTGGTCTAAAACCCACTTCATTGAATGCATGCAGTGGAAAATACAGTAGGAAAATATATATAGACACAGAGAACATGAAAAAATGGGTGTTGTCATACCAACTCTAATGAGATTAATCAATTAAGGCGGACTATTATCAGCAGAAGAAAAAAAACTTTTGTAGTGATAATCGGGATGGCCCATTTCTAACAGTTGACAAGAAGGTCTGAGTAACAGTAGGGGAAAAAATTAGCATGGGGAAATAGTTTTTAGCTTGTGTAATGACCCATCCACTCCCAGTCTTTATTCAAGCCTAATTTAATGGTGTCCAGTTTGCAAATTAATTCCAGTTCTGCAGTTTCTCATTGGAGTCTGTTTTTGAAGTTTTTTTGTTGAAGAATTGCGACTTTTAGGTCTGTAACTGAGTGACCAGGGAGGTTGAAGTGTTCTCCGACTGGTTTTTGAATGTTATGATTCTTAACGTCTGATTTGTGTCCCATGTATTCTTTTGCACAGAGACTGTCTGGTTTGGCCAATGTACATGGTAGAGGGGCATTGCTGGCACATAATGGCATATATCACATTGGTAAATGTGCAGGTGAATGAGCTTCAAATATTGGCTTCAAACACTCACCAGCAACCACACACCACACAAGAAAAACACTAACCCAGGAACCTATCCTTGCAACTAAGCCTGTTGCCAACTCTGTCCACATATCTATTCAAGGGACACCATCAAAGGACCTAATCACATCAGCCACACCATCAGAGGCTCGTTCACCTGGAGTTTAGCTTGTGTCCTTAATATACAGATGGGAGTGAAAGTAGTAGACCAAGTTTGATACCGATACAAAAGTGTGTTCTGGCCGGCTTAACTAAATTGGTTTTGAAAGTAATTTTAGTTTATCAGTGCAACTCTTGCATGTAAAAATGGCCTGAAAGGCATGATCTTGCCCTAAATAGGTAAATAAACTCCTCTGTGGACTTAGCATCATCTGAAATGAGCTTTCTTAAAAAAATTAAAATAAAAAGTTCATATAGAAATCCTTGTGTGTGTGCCGAAGTTAACTTGAACCAGGATCAGAGAAAGCTGCACGTGTACTAGAGCAGTGTTACTCAAATGCTTGGGACACAGGAACTAAGGTTGTATCTGCCCCTGGCTCTATCCAGTTGTGGGGAGAAAAAAATAAATCAGTAAAGCACCAGCACTTCATGTCTGCTCAATTTAGCCCTTTCTGTGAGCACAGATAATTCCTGATGGCAAACATCCAAAGTGTCCGAATTTCAGAGAGCCGGATAGCCTTTTCAATCAGGTCAACCCTAACAAAGACAATAATCAGGCCTCCCCCGATGAGTTTCATTCACAGAGTGAGGTTGATTATAGAGTGGGTCGAATCCTTGCACAGTATTGACTAGAGATCAATTTTCAGCTTGAGGTACTGTGGAGAACATTGAGCACACAGTGAAGCTGAGGCAGGAGCAGGATTCAATAGCCTACCCAACCATGTCAAATAAAAGCCTGCACACAAAGAGACCACTGTTTTGTTTTGTTTTTTAATCCCAGAACATGTTTTTTAAATGTGGGTTCTATAATGAAAATACCCCCTACATTTTAAAGCATGTACTAAATTATTCTTTTTTTGCTGTATCATTCAAGCTATCCAACTGAAGTTAGATTTCCCTCCTCTCCCTATTTCTTTAGGGCAGTGTTTCCCAAACTTTGGATGCCACTTGTTCAGGGAAAGCTCCTGGCAGGCCAGGCCGGTTTGTTTAACTGCTGCGTCCGCAGGTTCGGCCGATCGCGGCTCCCACTGGCCGCAGTTTGCCGCTCCAGGCCAATGGGGGCTGCAGGAAGCAGCGGCCAGCACATCCCTCGGCCCGCGCCGCTTCCCGCAGCCCCCATTGGCCTGCAGCGGTGAACCACGGCCAGTGGGAGCTGCGATCGGCCGAACCTGCGCACGCGACAGGAAAACAAACCGGCCCGGCCCGCCAGGGGCTTTCCCTGAACAAGCGGCATCCAAAGTTTGGGAAACACTGCTTTAAGGGAAAGAGCTTTGTATTAAAGAGAGACTTTGCATGAATTGCTGATCCTATGCTCCCATCTTCCAATAATTAAAATCTCTGATTTGCTCCTTATGCATATAAACTTCTTTCCCCCCAATATTTCACACCTTCTGGCTCTCACAACACAATACAAGCCCATGATGGTGCTCCCGTTGTAAAAGGGAAATGACTAGTGATGGCATGTACTTTGTAGACCTGCCACTTGCCACTATATGTTACTATTTACTTCCAGCCATTCTGACTCTTAGGAGGAAACAGCTTTAGTATAATGGAATAAAACATATATTTGAAATTAAAACCATTTAAAGTAGGACCAGAATGTGGCCTTTATCAAATTAAAGCAATGCTTAGGCAAATGAAAGACAAAACATAGTGCCCAGCTGTCAGACATGGGCACCTAAGATAGGGCACTTGGTTCCACAGTCCTGCATGTTGCTCTCCACTTGCAGCGTGCCACGTACCGACCTGTAGGAGAAGTGGAGGGAAGTCCAAGTGGCATGACCACAAGGGCATTCTCCATTGTTCCCCCCAGACACTCTGGAATTCAGTGGCAGAGAGGGTGGGTTCTAGAATGGTGGACAAGAGAGTCACAGGTGAACTGCCTCTCTGCATGGGCTGCTTCCCTCTGGTCTAGCACAATTCTGGTCAGAAGCCAACCCAGAATTACTGCTGCTCGGACCAGCAGTGACTTTCCAAACATGACTGCAAACACCCCTTGATCTCCCCGAGAGGGAGGTGTTGATTCGGCACAGCACACCGCAGGACGAGGGGTGGAGTGTATGGAGACCATGTGCTCATGCACTTGTGCTCATGGCCCTCTTCAGGTGTCCTCTGTTTGGCTCAGATCTACGGGGGAGTTGAGTCCCCAAGTTTGGAAACTAGGCATGGATTTGGACTAACCTGCCTTACACTGAGAGATGCTCAAAGCACTTCACAAAACACGCAGAACAGTTTTAACACATGCACAGGACCCAGGCTCTATTCTTATCAGAGCGGCTTCTGTTGAGCAGAGTGCGCAAAGTGAAATGTATCCGCTTTCTCTCCCCCATACTGTGTAAGAGCTGCCACACAAACGACAGAATCTGTACGCTGCAGAGCACTAATTTGGAGACCTATATAACTGCTGTCTTCTCTGTCTGCTGAGTAAACGTTTTCAAATCTGCCTAACTATGTATTTATACCACAGACTACAATAGTGCTGGTTTAGCATCTAGTCTAAAAACTATGGAAGCATTAGGGGGTACATTTTCAACACAGAGAGTGTGGGGATTTAGCCAAGAGATTCCCATTAAGACCAATAAGAGTTGCATGGCTCAATCACAACACATACTGTGCTGAAAATTTACACCCATGAGACTAAGTGAATCCTCCAAAAGCAAGGAAATATGGTAAAAGATATTCCCATTCTTAACTCACTCCCTGTGGGTCGAGATATTACTGAATGTATATGCTGTATTGATGGCCTTTCTTGTTCAGATTCCCTACAGTGTCTGCACAGACCAGGGCACTAGTTCCAACTGCTGGTGCTATGTACCAGGAGACGCTTTTAGTGTGGTTGCAGTACTTGTCAGCCAGTGGCACACCATCCTTCTTGAGGGATGCTGTTGTTGAATCCAAGTGCCAGTTGGGATGTAGGCGATACAGCCTCCCCCTTGAACAAGAGTATGTCAACCCACCACCCCATGCCAACAGAGGTGGGATCAGGAAAAGCATGCTGACTCAATGTGAAAATCAATAGGTGTCCGGCAATTTGGACACTCAGGGACCGATTCCCCTTGACATCAGTTGAATTGCCCAGCACTAAGTGAGACGAGGAACAGGAGCTCATTGTTATATGAGCTCTGAAACAAGGGTCAGGACAGTGCAGGTCTAGCATGTCCTCACCCACTGTCAGATGATGCCAGGTGTTACCCTGATAAATTCAGAACAATAAGGTTGTGACAGCTGGGCCATCTCATGTGGTTAAATGCCAAGTGTTCCTCTTTGGTCCCTGGCCTCAGCAATGGGTCAGGTTCAGAGCCAGATTCTGCTCCCAGTCAAGTTAATGGCAGTCCTAGCAGGTGAAGACAATGGATCCTTGAGTCAGACACCGTACCAAAGGCCGCACCCCATGCCCCAGAACAGTAGGCCAGTACATCTTAACAGGTATACGACTGCCAGCTCCAAATCAAATGACCACAGAGCCCACTAAAGGGAATCCGCTGCAGACAAGGAGGGGCTGCCTGCATCTCCTCAAAAGGTCTTTCAGCATGCCTACAAGCGATCAGCCAGCTAATTAACAAAGGAAGGAAGGTTTAGGCAGAGCCAGATGTACATCAAGTGCATTATTTATTTATTTTAAAAGTCCAGATTCCCAGCTGCTGTAAGTCAGCCGTAGTGCCCCGGAGTCAAGGGAGCCAGAGACCCAGCTGCTGTACGTCAGCGCAGTTCCACTCAGATCAATGGAACAATGTCAGTTTACCTGCAGGTGTGGCCCACAGTGGACCACCCATTGACTCTTCTTCGCATTGCTCCTATACCACGAAGCAGACACACAATTGGGTTAAGTGTCCCGCTGACAAAGTGGCCTTGCACAGGGGAATCCTGTAGACCCAACATGCATAAAGTACTTACACAGTTTCATTTCTCACCAAGTAACCTGCACCCTCTCAGGGCAGTGCTCCTTCCCTTGTAGTGGTGGCTGGGACACACAAAAGCTGATGAGCTTGCTAAAGCCTTGACTGAGAGATGGGTCTTTCAGCCCAAACAGCAGGGCTCTGGGTTTTATATCCAGAGGTCCCAGGTTCAATCCACAATGCAGACAACCCACCCACAGGCATGGCATTATTCTAGTACTTCCACATCAACCGTTCCTGAGGTTTCCCTGAAGTTCCTGAGTTGTCTCTAAGACTATGACTTGGCTCCCCCAGCTTTCAAAAGTATTATGTATGTTACTTGTGGCTTCCAGGAGGTGATCCAGAAGCTTGTTTTAAGCATCATTTTTTCTGACCAGAGATATTTTTAAAATATGTCTAACAGGGAGAAAACCTGTTACTGAGGCTGACTTCCAAAGAGATCCAACCCACATCTTTCACTCTCTGACACTGATCCCAACAGCTAGAAATGCCCTTTGCAATATTCATTTGGATTTTAGGTGCCTTGGCAGTCTCTCCAACGCTCAGGAAGAGGTGAAAGCCACACAAGGTCCAATTCATTCTGACTTAGAAATCCTGGGCTGTCCCCAGGCGTTTTTCCGGCAGGATGGATAGAGTTTTCAGTGCTCCCAGGAGCGCGCGCGCGCACACACACACACACACACACACACACAAAAAGCCTGACCAGTCAGTGGAGCAAAAGGAAAAAGCAGCCAGTTCAGCACCCGCGGGAAGTTGGCACCCAGAGCAACCGCTCTGCCTGCCCATCCCTAGAACCAGCCCTGTATAAATCACTAGCTGCGTGATCATTAAGAGCATCCAAGCACCTCCCAGTCTTTAATCCTTAGAACATCCCTGTGAAGCAGAGAAGTACTATTGTCCACATTTTACAGAAGGGAAACTGAGGCACAGAGCAACTTCGTGACTTACCCCATTTCACAAAGGAAAGGAAGGGCTTGAACCCACTTCTTCCAGATCCTAGGTTACTGTCCTAACTACTGGACCGTCCTGCCTCTCAGAACATATAAAGTTCAACAGCAACCTTAGAGCTCGCTTTACCGTAACTACTCACGGCAATGCTTCACAGCTAAGCAGTTAATAGCACCACTTCCAATGGTGACTTTTCATTGGCAATTTTTGGGTGCCCAAATTTAGACACCTTAATAACATGTTCAGCAAAGATTTTTGTACGTTGTATACAATAAAGAAAAAGGACACAAGACAGTTTTCACAAAACACATTTAGCATTTCCCACAGAGTTTAAACAGCGAGAGTAAAATATTTCACTACAAACCAGTCCCAGACACTGGCTTTAGAGCTGATCATTACTACTCTATTTTTACTTCTAGCTCATCTAAAATGAAACCTACTTATAGTGAACGCTGACAAAGTGCACCTCATCTTACCGGGAAGTAGAACAACATTCCTAGTTGGTTCCCATGACTGCAGTATGGCAAGAAACTAGAGATTGCCCAACACTTGCCTCCCCATCTCACGCTCTAACTGTTCTACTATATTAACAAACAATAATCAAGGTGTCCACAAAAAGTATTAGGTATATTAGGTCAAATACTGACTCCACCGAAATCAATGGAAGTTTTGCCATAGTCTTCAGTGGGGCCAGGATTTCTTCTACTGTATTTGCATATAAACTACACCAATTTATAAAGAGGTATATGGTAGGATATGCTTGAATCTTTAACGTTTTTCTATTTCTCTTTATTTGCTTTAACTAGTTCTATTGGTTTTTATTCCTGAATTCCTTCTGCTTATAGACCTGTTGAGTGCTATCCTTTATAATCTCTTCTTCCAACTGCAACTGTCCTTTTCTCACTCTCCCTCATTTTCTGCATCTCAGACATCAAAAAGATCACATGGGAGTCAGTTGGAAGGTAACAGTAAAAGCAGCAAAGCTTTGGAATCCAGGAAACTAAAATAAGCAAAATGACCCTGCACAAACCTGACAGCAAGCACGAGACCTACTAACAGCATTTAAAAATGCAAGTTGCAGAGCATGCCATTTTCATGCTGCTCCTTATCTTTCAACCTGCTAAAAAGCAAGTATAGGACAAAGTCCCAGAATAAAATAAGCAAGGTAAAATTAGCAATGAAAGCTTAACCTGGGAGGGTAAATTCTTCAGTCTAAACAACATCTACAAACACTGAAGTGAGATAATAACCAGACTCAGTAAGGCAAAAATTCATCTTGGTTTAAAACAAGGGCTGGCTCCTGTAGTGAGAACCAGTTGATAGAAATTACTGCTGAGTGGCAGAGCCAGTAAAGTTTCAATGTACTGATTAAAAAAAGTAAGAGTCATTAGAAAATGCTAGCTGCCACGCAGCCGCCCTGTGAGCATACGTTCAAGTGGACCACAGGTTCCCCTTTTATTAGTGTGCTAACGTATGCAGGTGGGGAAAGTACACCAAATGAATTAAGTAACTTCAGAGTGGCTTAGAAGTAGAAATAATTTCAATTTAAAAAATAGTCAGAGGTTTCCAAAGCACAAAAATCCTATTTAGCACCGAAGGTATTAAATTCTTATCGTTAGGCTTCTGCAGCCTTTTACTCCAAAGCAGAACAGATGAGCTGCTCCTCCTTTCTCAACTGATAGCAACAGTCCGTTTCTAGCTCCTCCACTCACAATCCCTAACAAAAATAAAAGGAGGACTTGTGGTACCTTAGAGACTCACAAATTTATTTGAGCATAAGCTTTCATGAGCTACAGCTCACTTCATCGGATGCAACAACACCACCACATCCCTGTATTTTTCCTACGGCCACCACAGTATTGTAATATACTGCAAATTACAATTCTTTGGAACTTCTAACCAATACCTGGTTATTTAATCCCCATAACTAGAGGGGAATAAATGCAGAAGTACAATTAGGAAGTATGGCCAAGATTTTCAAAGGAGACTAGCAATTCTGGTGTACAACTCACAACTCCCACAAGGACTTGATTGTCAGAGGGAACTAAGCACTCACCCTTTGAGAATCAGGTCTCTTTAAAGAGTTTCAAGTTGGGCTCCAAAAACTCCAGCACCCAAAATCACTTGTCACTTGAAAGTCTTGGCCACACTTCCTAACTTTACTGAATTGTCTCTTAGCTTCTGGAAGGGTCGTCCTGAGCTTGTGTTGCAGAATTGAGAAATAAAATTAACAGGTGAAAATTCTCATTTCTGCAGCATCACTGCTGCATTTGTTCACTGAATGGACCTGCTTCTTAACCCCACAAACTGTGATATTCAAGTGAAAAGGGGCAGGAGAGGAGAACTGACTCAGGAAGGAGACTTCTTTTTGACACTTCCTTCCTTTGGTGGAACGAAAGGATCCAGCAGACAGTGGCATAAGTATACTCCCTTCATTGGGCACTTCTAATTATGAGAAGGACCTCAGACAACTTAAGATGTAGAATTCTAGCAGACTCATGAACAGCTTTGCAGTTCCAACCACGCCACTACATGCTTTATGTCAAAATGATCAAACCCAATTGGCTAAGGTTAGGTATCTGAATCCACATTTAAAAACCTAAATAATTTGCCTTGATTTTCAGGTGGCTGAGCACCTCTGGAAACCAGGAGAAATTAGTTAAGTGCTTAAATGCAGATTTAGGTACCCGCACTTGAAAATGTTGCCCTAACATTTTACTGATCAAAGCCTGTCAATACTTTTCTGAAAAAGATTTCTCTTTCTGCAACACAAGAGCTTATATTAAATAACTTGTTTTGATTACTAACATGTGTCCTCACTTATATTTTATTTCATGGTGAAATTTAGATGCAGTTATGATTTCAAGTTTTAAAACACTGTAACAGCCGATTTGAGTGGATAAACAGACTAAGCATAGTTAAGAGTCCCACTGGGAAATCTTAAAAAGATGAATTTATTCATACGCAAACATCTGCATGTCACTCAACTCAGAAAAACTCCAGTTATGTTGAGACCATGGGAAAAAAGCCAGCTACATGAAGAAAATCTGATACTAGAGAAGCCCAAAGATTGTAAGAAAATCTATGAAGAGTAGTTATGTTTTGAAATGTTATCCTACACAAAAGTTAGTTCCCTTTCATACATATTGTTAATAGTTTTTCCTAGGTGGAAGGAAAGTTTAAATTATTAAAATCTCATTCTGTTATGACTGACTTCTTTGTGCTTTAACCAAATAGTTAAAAGTCATTTTGGATATTTGAATGCAAATAGCCTGTTATCCTCTTCCATGCAATAAACAGCACAAGTAAAACACGGATTTTCTCACCCGGATACACAGTTACAATGTAAGAGTTCTATTATAACAGTGCTACATTAACTATTTAGAAAATAATAAATAAGCCGAGGAAATAATTATCTACCTAATATGCTTACTTCCAAAGCGTGTCTCGTATGTAAAAGGACACCTGAGTATCAAACACAAAAGACGTGTGTTAATATATTATTATAGGATAGGGGTAGGATTTGCAATAGAAGCCACTGCTGGCCTAACTCTGCCCCCACTAGACCCAGCAGCACAGCTCCCATCACTGGATGAAATCCTGGCTCTGCTGAACTCAATGGACGTTTTGCCACGGACTTCAGTGGGGCCGGGATTTCATGCATATTCTTTAATGAGAGCAGAGTTAGGCCACCAGCAAGTCCTTTAGAAAACCCCACCCTGTCGTTTTCAATATTCAGAAGTCAAAGAAGGAAAAAGTTGTGGCTCTCAGACACATTAATTCCGCCACATTGCACATCCCGTTTCTTTCATGGTGCACATTCAACACATAGCCCCATCCTGGCTTGACCACACCCCAGGGTTTCATCCCCAAAGCACCACTTAAAAACCTAAGGCCTTGTCAACAATAAAGGGAAAAACTGATCTAAGCTACGCAATTTGAGTTTCATGAATAGCATAACTCAAAACAACATAGCTTAGACCTACTTACCGCAGGGTCCACACTACGCGATGTCGACAGGAGAAACTCCCCCATCAACTCCGCCCTTTGCTTCTCGATCCAGTGGAGTACAGGAGTCGACGGGAGAGAGATCTGCGGTCGATTTAGAGGGTCTTCACTAGACCCGCTAAATCGACCACTGATGCATTGATCGCCGCACATCGACCCTCCAGTAAGTGTAGACAATGTAAGTGAAAAGAAATTCCTTGTTAGTAATTGTACAATGCTTGGGTGGTTGCTAATGTCTGCTCCCTGCCCTTGTTATTACATTAAGGTAATATTTAATACATACAAACCCTGATCAAACGAAGAGTTGCCAACCAAATCTGCAGGTTAAAGGGAAGTGGGTTAAATTCCCTGGATTCCAAGAGCAGGGTTAATCCCTTTGGAACTGCTACACCAACCTTCCCCTCCCTCCCCCTGCACAAAAAAAAAAAACACTAAGAAAAAAGGCTAAACAGGTACATTTTTCTATTTTTATGAAATGATTCTGCTTCTACTTGTACATGTGGGGCCAGGTAGGTAAAGGACTTCAGGGTCACAATTATGGCTGTCGATTAATCACAGTTAAGTCACACGATTAACTCAAAAAATTAATCACAGTTTTAATTGCACTGTTAAACAATAGAATACCAATTGAAACTTATTAAATATTTTTGGATGTTCTCCTATATTTTCAAATAAATGGATTTCAATTATAGCACAGAATACAAAGTGTACAGTGATCGCTTTATATTATCTTTATTACAAATATTTGCACTGTAAAAATGATAAACAAAAGAAATAGTATTTTTGAATTCACCTCATACAAGTACTGTAGTGCAATCTCTAATGTGAAAGTGCAATTTACAAATATAGATTTTTTTCTGTTACATAACTGTGCTCAAAAACAAAACAAACGTAAAACTTTAGAGCCTACAAGTCCACTCAGTTCTACTTCTTGTTCAGCCAATCACTAAGACAAACAAGTTTGTTCACATTTACAGGAGATAATGCTGCTGGCTTCTTATTTACAATGTAACCTGAAAGTGAGAACAGGCATTCATGTGGCAATGTTGTAGCCTTCATGCTTCGGCCACCATTCTAGAGGACATGCTTCTATGCTGATGACACTTGTTAAACAAAATGCGTTAATTAAATTTCATTGTGGGAGAACTGTATGTCTCCTGCTCTTTTATACCCGCATTCTGCCATATATTTCATGTTATAGCAGTCTTGGACGATGACCCAGCACATGTTGTTCACTTTAAGAACACCTTCACCACAGATCTGACAAAACGCAAAGAAGGTACCAATGTAAGATTTCTAAAGATAGCTTCAGCACTTGACCAAAGATTTAAGAATCTGAAGTGCCTTCCAAAATCTAAAAAGGACAAGGTTTGGCACATGCTTTCAGAAATCTTAAAAGAGCAACACTCCAATGTGGAAACTACAGAACCCAAACCACCAAAAAAGAAAATCAACCTTCAGCTGGTGGCATCTTACTCAGATGATGAAAATGAACATGTCGGTCTGCCCTGCTTTGGATTGTTATCGAGCAAAACGCATCATCGGCATGAACACCTGTCCTCTGCAATTGTGGTTGAAGCATGAAAAGACATATGAATCCTTAGCACATCTGGCACGTAAATATCTCATGATGCTGGCTACAATAGTGCCATTTGAATGCCTATTCTCACTTTTAGGTGACACTGTAAACAAGAAGCAGGCACCATTATCTCCTGCAAATCTAAACAAACTTGTTTTTCTGCGCGGTTGGCTGAACAAGAAGTAGGACTGAGTGGACTTGTAGGTTCTAAAGTTTTCCATTGTTTTATTTTTGAATGCAGTTATTTTTTGTACATAATTCTACATTTGTAAGTTCAACTTTCATGATAAAGAGATTGCACTGCAGTACTTATATTAGGTGAATTGAAAAATACTATTTCTTTTGTTTTTACAGTGCAAATATTTGTAATAAAACATTAATATAAAGTGAGCACTATATACTTTGTATTCTGTATTGTAATTGAAATCAATATATCTGAAAATGTAGAAAACATCTAAAATATTTAAATAAATTGTATTCTGTTATTGTTTAACAGAGCAATTAATAGTGCAATTAATTGCAATTAATGTTTTTAATCGCTTGTCAACTCTTTTCACATAGTATGACAAGTAGATGAGCAACTTTTCAGGGAAGGAAGAGCCTCTATAGAAGGGACAGATTCCACCTTAACCAAAGTGGAAACAGGCTGCTGGCAGAGAACATTGACGTAGTTTGGGGGATTATCTGAACTAAGTAACAGGAAAACCAACAGTTCTGAGGAACACTCAGTTCAGAGAAAGACATTTGCTAGGGGTATAGGTAGCTGGAGGTAGGATAGGTTGACTTGAGGTTTGCATTCTACAAACATAACAGGGTGTCAGACAAAAAAGTTAATAAAAAGAGCATCTAGCCAAAAATAAATGATCATACACCAATTGTGAGAAGTTTAACAACACAAGGAGTTGAACTGGAATGCCGGGCAATGGAAGAGGGCCTTGACATAGCAGGTACTTCTGAAAGATGATGGAATCACAAAACTCAACAGCATCCCAAAATACTTAGCTACAAATTTTACAGGATGGACAGGACAGGTTGCAGGTGTGAGACAGTAGTACTATATCTAAAAGGATTCCATAGATTATGCAACCAAATCATAGCATCATAGAATATCAGGGTTGGAAGGAACCTCAGAAGGTCATCTAGTCCAACCCCCTGCTCAAAGCAGAACCAATCCCCAACTAAATCATCCCAGCCAGGGCTTTGTCAAGTCTTAAGAAAAGACATATAATTAGGGCTGGCTGAAAAATGAAAAAAAAAAAAAAAATCTCCAACAAAATCAAAGCTATTTTCTTTTCATGGAATTTGAAGTAGACTAGCAATTTTCTATGATATTTACAGGTTTTATTTTAATTCTTTTTTAATCAAAGAGGTCACCAAAACTTAACTTATTGAAACTCCCAGTATTTAGTAACTGAAAGTTTTCTGTACCGCTCTGAAAAACATTTCAACAACATTTTAAAAATTGTGAAACAGTTAGTGCTTAATGAAAAATATCTACAATGCTGATGATTTTTTACAAAATGTTTGATTTCAAAATGAGGCCATTTTTCAATGAAAATACCCCTTTCATCTGAAAAATTTCCATCAGCTCAAACAATCTTCTGAACAGGAAAAAGATATTGAATGTACAATGTGGAGAATCAAAGAGACTCTGAAAAATAGTAATAATGGGTGACTTCAAATATCTGTATCTAAATGGATCAAACGCCCAACTGATATGTGATTTAGAGGAGTAATTTACTGATAGCTTAAAGGGCTGCTTCTTGTAAATAGCTAGCTCCAGGACACATACAATGACAGACTATTCTCAACTTAACCCAAAGTAACTATAACTGAGACACTTATAATAGTGACTACAGTATCATTATCCTCAATATCCTCAAGAAAGGAAAGTTACCATAAACAGTTGCACTACAATTAAAAAAAGGTTTGTTTTTTTTTCCCAAACAACAAGGAAGAAAAAACAAGGAAACTGAACTCCATACACCCAGAATGGAGGCTCCTTAAGCATGCCACAATTGACTCTCAGAAGGTATTCATACCTCTAAAGTAAAAACAGAAGCAGGAAGGCAAGGGGGAAAAAACACATTAGGAGAGGTAAGAGAACCTGCAGAACCAACAGCTGAAGACATAAAAATATATGCCACAATTTTTTCTAAGTATATCAGAAGCAGGGAGAATCAGAGAGAACTGGGAATCAGCTGGACTACCAGGTTGTTAAAGGAGCAATTAAAAAGGATAAGGACGTTGCACAGAAGGTCGTCTGGAATATGATGTTCAGTTCTGCTAACCATGTCTGAAAAAAGCTACAGCAGAAATAGAAGGGGTCCAGAGACAGAGAAAAAGAATGATCAGAAATGCCTGGAAAAGCTTCAGTAGGAGGAATGATTGAACGGATATTTAATTAGAGAAGGAAGATAACCGAAGCATACAATATAATAAATAGTATAGAGAAGGTCAGCTGTGGGCGATGAACATAAGAATGGCCATACTGGGTCAGACCAAAGGTCCATCTAGCCCAGTCTCCTGTCTTCTGACAGTGGCCAATGCCAGGTGCCCCAGAAGGAATGAACAGAACATGTAATCTTCAAGTGATCCATCCCCTGTCACCCATTCCCAGCTTCTGGCAAACAGAGATGAGACTATATGATACTACAATCCTGGAGTGGTTTGCAGTGCATAAACTTTCACTTTGTTCATGGAATAACTTACATTTTTAGGATGTTTTAAGAGTCATAGAAAAGTAGAACTTTAAAGACAAGTGGAAAGGACAGCTAACTGAGTTATGTCTACCTCCCATGCTGCATCCACCCTACTACTATAAAAATGTATCAAAAGAATTTATTAAAAGAAAAAATTGTGATTGACCACAAACACAATGTCTCTTTGATACTATAAAAAGAAAGCATCCCTAGTCCAGCCTTCCACTTTAATGAATTGTGACTGAGGCCTGGGGCTCTGCTTTCTTTGACTAAGCCACAAGCACCAGTATCCAGTGTCAGAGGAGCTGGAGGCAGGCTTCTCACCATCTGACTTGATTCATCCACCAGATTGTCTGGGGCCCCGTCATTTTCTTTGCCTGCAGGAGAAACTTTCAACCCCTCCCTTCTGGGGTTTGGTACACTCATGGCTTTGCTAACGCCTTCTACTTTGTTAGCAGCAGCTACACCGCTTAGAATTTGGAATGTAGTAATCTAGACAGGTGAGAGAGAAGAGCCATGAATCCCAATGCAAAAACTCCCATTCCAAATGTGGTGAGCAAAACCCCCGTTTAAGAACCTCAACCAAAACACTTTCCCCTCCTTCCCAAAAATGAATTACTGCTGAAAAGGATTTAATTTTAGAAAGAGGCAAACAGACAAAACCCAATAAACATTCCAGGGCTAGAAATGCATTTAACTGTTCCCGTTAAAGCACCACATCTCAAGTGACAGGCAAAGCGCTAGTTTACATTGCGCATTGTGACTAATTTGGTGCTTGTTTTTCCTGCAGCACAACCCGCATTACTCGGTGTGGCATTAATCGCTATATCAGAGGTAGCAACAACAAAAAGCAAATGGACTGCACTGTACCCAGGCCTGTCAGAGGGAATATTTCACAAAGTGCCAGAAGTATTCCCTGGAGAGCTACACCTCTATTTGATTAAAATAAAATACACATATACATAGATGCGCATTACTACCCCTCTCCCTCACCCCCCCAAGAACCCCAGCAACAAACAAGGAAACATTCTTCAGAAGGAAGCAACCTTCACCACCAGGTTTTCTACAAAACAAAATAGGAGGGATCCTGCACAAATATTCTACAATTAACAGCAGTTGCTCGTCAAACAACACTGCATCTCTCATTTACCTGGAGTGTTTTTTCACATCTGTGCACAGCAGACACAGCTGCTACCTTCGTCAGGAAAAGATGCTCTCACCCTTGAAAAACACGATATACATTACAAGCAACTCCTACACAAAATTCAGCCATATGTACAGCAGCTTCCAATTTACAGTAATGTAGCCAATTACCAGTGTTTCATTCATTATAACATGGTACCCACACAGCCTTTAATACTTTAATACCTTTTAAAAATATATTTTATGCATTCCCATGGCCTATTCATTGTAACAACAGCAGATACACTAGTTGGTTGCTCTACTCACAGTAAATTTAAAAGGACCAAGTAGGGTTTCTAATAATTTAACATACATGCTTTTAAAGCCATTCATAAAGCTAGTTAACTGCCTGTTACTCCATGTAAAAACTACTGCAGCCCAGCACTATATGCCAGTTCTGATACTTCTGATACACCATGTATCTGATGCCTATAAGGCTTCACATCATCTGCCAATAGCGTCGCCAGAGATTTAAATCCTCATCGCCTAACGGTGCAACACCTGCCCTCAAAATGTGTGACAGAGACTCAAGCTAATGGATAGAAATGCAGAGGAATCTGTATTGCATCCGATGAAGTGAGCTGTAGCTCACGAAAGCTCATGCTCAAATAAATTGGTTAGACTCTAAGGTGCCACAAGTCCTCCTTTTCTTTTAGAGGAATCTGTGTGTGTTATAAGGCTCAGATCTGTCCGAGAATTCACTAATCACGGTTTCATGATGCGCCATTTTGATGTCAGTAAATTACAGCAGTAAAAAGGTCAGTTCATAGCAAATCCACTGGGGTAGAAGTAAATATTTGTCTCAAATGAGAGGCCTCTTTCCTTACAGAGACCTGAGAGCAATGAGGACACTCCATGCTCTTGCGTCCACTAACTGAACATCCTCCAGGCATTAATCTCTGGTCAAATCCTACAGGTGACATTTCTGTCGAAGTCAAGGCTAAGCCAAGATTGCAGGATCTGGCCCACAGTCACAGAAAGAACATCAATTCCAGAACTCAAAAAGACAGCTATCAGGGTGTCCCAGGAAGAATAAATTAGTAGTCCACAGTCCCAGGGTGATTTCAGCTTTAAACTGACACCTCATCAGCAAAAAACAGCTACATTTTTGTTAACAGAGCTGGATCTTAAAGCTCAGGTATTGGAGGCACCTGCATTAACATCCAGAAGTCCCAGGTTCAATCCCTGCTGCTGACAAGCCACACAGGTGAATCAGTGTTTCATTGAGGAGATGTTTCATCAATAACTTGTGGAGGGGGAATAAAGCCTTCTCTAATCTGCAATTCTTCCCCTTTCCATCTTCCCCACCCCATGGGTCAGAATCACTAGGAAACGATTTGCCCACCAACTGTGCTCCATTAAAGCCTTGATAAACATGACTATTCAAGATTAAAAAATTATAACAGGTCACCACATATGCCTGATGTTAGAGAAAAATCATTTTTGTGCGTCGTGTGTTAGAACAATTTTTTCACCAAGAATACTAATTTCATCCACAAGCACCTAGCCTTGCAACACTGTCACAGAGAAGGGAGTCTAACAAGCGTGATCTGTATACTCAGCATAGTTTCCATTCTCGTTCCATCTTTTTCGTTCTTTATTATATTTTGACTTAAGTACACATGGCCTCTTCCATGCATCTCAGGCAGAGAGTGGCATGTATTGACCTGTACAAGTCTGTAGTTTATGCAGATGAAGAACATAGAAAACGTACACTGTGTAACCTGCTTATAAACACACTGTGAGCTGATTCACCATTAGTTTGGTCCAAAGTACTAGGTCCTAATCATTTACTGCATTCTGGTCCTGAGCCAGCATCATGCTTAGAAATATGTGCAACTTTAAGCGCAGGAGCTGTCCTGTTGAAGCTATACATGTGCTTTACAAGATCAGGGCCTTAGATTGCAACTATTATTTCTGTTGCAATAGGCTCTCCACTCAGAGTAAGGACCCCCATGGATAACTTGCTATACAAGCAGAAAAGAAAGATATGGCACCGGCTACAAACAAACAGTTTACAATCTTAACATGTAGACACCTGACAGCATGCAGACCATACATAATATAATACAATTTGAGAGCAAATCACTATTTCAATGTGATTTAAAAGCAATGCGTTCTGATTTTCAAACGCAAGCTAGAAAAAAGAAAGTTAACATGTCTGAAGGTAAAAATTAACAGCATCCACTGTGTGGAGAAGCTGTGATTATTATGTAATGCTGGAGGTGTGGCTGCAAAGCCCAAAGGTCACCTTGCATTATGGAAGGCAGAGCTCCTGTCTGGCCTATTCAGTCAGGAGACATTGCAAACCATCTACATAGGCTGCAATTCCCACCCACTCTTGCAGATGAAAGGATACTAACGCAGAGCTCCTGCCTGCAGGGGGCAGGACAGACTGTGTCAGGCGGCTGTTGTAGCTATGTTATGCAATGTTTAAATAAAATAATTTAATTGTTATATACACACTCTCCATGCCTTACTCAAAAGAATAAGCCAAAAATACAATTAAGTTACATTTTCTTTTTTTTCTCCCCAATAAGTTAACCCAAGAAGTTAACCCAAGTTAACCCAAGAAGTTAACCCAAGTTAACCCAAGAAGTTAACTTGGGTTAACCCAAGAAGTTAACCCAAGAAGTTAACCCAAGAAGTTAACCCAAGAATGGGTTAGATTAGAAAGCCTCATATGGACCACATGTGCAGGTTTAAGCAGAAGAGTAATCAAGATTGTTCAGAATTGGGTTGCTCCTGCATTAAAATATAGAGTTAAAAATGGTAACACACCTTCTCAGGGTGAACAAATGCAAAACCACCCTCTAGAATGTAAGACATTCCCCTGCTGTTATGAGAAACAAAGGAGAAATCAAAGACCTTTTAACATTATTTCTATCACTTCTTGGCTGATGCATCCAGATCCATCTGTGACTAAAAAGCAAACTGCAGGTTTACCTTGTTCATTTGCATCAGTATTTAAATCCCATTTTTATTTGGATTAATGAGGTGATGGCACAGGAATGGTGTAACACTGGCTATCACTTAAGACTTTTGGATAGCAAGACATCTGGATCAATCTAGTTGGGATTAGTCAAATACTGTGCAGATTACAGCAACCATAACTTGGACTCAACTTCTGTTTCACATGTACATAAATCTGTACAGGAGGCCACTACAAACTGGAAAGAATAATCCTGCTTCACTTTGAAAATTACATTCCTCATCATGACTAAGGAGGAGGAGGGAAGCATCACGCTAACATTACGATGTTGTCTTAGTTAGCTTTGCACTGCTTCCAACACATACTTAAGAAAAATAAAAAACCAAACCATATAAAGCCAGATCAGTGACTTTTTACCCATTTACAATCCTTGGTATGAACCAAGCATCATCACATTACTTGATGGGATGTATTAAATACATACCCCAAACATACACTAACATATCAGTAATAGAGCTGCATATAGTATAACATGTGAGCAAGCTAAAATACGTAAGAACTTTCATGAAGTTATGCCAGTGTAAAATAAAGTTTTTCAAATACATCCAGAAATTGGGTAGAACTCCAACTCCCGCTGACACTAAGAGGGTGTTTTGCCTAAGTCAGAACTGCAGAATGAGTCTTATAATTTGTTTGGAAAGCAAAGCCTTTAGAAGCTTTTGCATAACTGAAGCATCGTTCAGACAAACTCAGTTCATTTCCCGAAATGAACAGATTTACTTAAACATACGCATAAAACAGAGTGAGGTGGTGTGCTGCAAACATATAACTGACTTTTCGGCAAAGATGTGTCAAAAAGCAAAAGACAGCAATATGGCTCTGTGCATGTAAGGACCTTATTCTATTAATCATTTATTTATATATTTATTAAGAATTATTTATTATTATTATTAAATGCAGAAGTGGTTTTCCTGATGCTTATTATTTGGCTGAATGAGCTGAAGTGAGACTCCCCAGGCAGCTGCTGACATAATGACTGATTGTGTGGTAGAGCTGAGAATGTGAATGATGATGAATTTTGAAAGGCTCTGGAATTTGTGAACAACAAAAGTAACTACAGTTCCGAAAATCTCACCATTTGTTCTCAGCAACAAAGGAAGACTCAAAGGCCTTTGTTTAACAAAATGATTCAAAAACCGGATAGGAGAGGAATTAAGGGTTATCTCTACTGGCATAATACAGCAAGCAGATTGTGTCCCTAAGCAGAAAGAACTGTGAATGTATTCTGGTTAACATATTGTAAGCAGAATTACTATGCTTCTGTTGCTTTTATTCCAATTCCGATACTCTTACAGGATTTCCCATGTAAGTAATTCTCAAGGTCCAGAGGGGTCTCAGTCAAAATTCAGCCCTGGTGTAAAAGGGGGCACTTGACTATAAGGCAGGGGCGGGCAAACTTTTTAGCCTGAGGGCCGCATCCTGTTTCAGAAATCATATGGAGGGCCAGTTAGGGGAGGCTCTGCCTCCACAAACAGCCAGGTGTGGCCTGGCCTCCGCCCCTTATCTTCCCCCCCATCCCCTGCTTCTTGCCCCCTGATGCCCCTGCCCCCCACCCCCGCTCCCTGTCCTGACCGCTCCTGGAACCCCCACCCCTGACTACCCCTCACCTTCCCATCCAAACCCTCCTCTCATTCCTGACTCCTACCCCCAGGACCCCTGTCCCATCCAACTACCCCTTCTCCCTGACAGCCCCTGGAACCCCTGTCCCTGACTGCCCCTCGCCACCCCATCCAACCCCTCCTCCTCCCTGACCGCCCCCATTCGACCCCCCTGTTCCCTACCCTCTGACTGCCCCAACCCCTGTCCACACCCCCACCCCCTGACCACCCTCCCCCAAACTCCCCTGACCTCTATCTAACCCTCCCGCTCCCTGCCGCCTTACCGCGCTGCCTGGAGCACCGGTGGCTGGCGGTGCTACAGCCGCGCTGCCCGGCTGGAGCCAGACATGCCGCCGGGCTCTGCAGCTGCGCTGCCCGGCAAGAGCTTGCAGCCCCGCCGCCCAGAGCATTGCACCAGTGGCGCAGTGAGCAGAGGCTGAGGGGGAGGGGGAACAGCAGGAGAGGGGCCTGGGATTAGCCTCCCAGGCCAGGAGCTCAGGGGCTGGGCAGAAGGGTCCCGCAGGTAGTTTGCCCACCTCTGCTATAAGGGGAGTCATGCCTGCTTACTCACAAGGGGGAATTTGGTCCTTCATGAAAAAATAATATATATGGAAGTGAACATTTAAACATCTTCCCATAGATAAGGACACTGGCTTGATTAGATTCTTCTGGAACATAATTAAAATGCAGTTATTTTTCTCCTTAAAAATTAAGTGAGATTTAACATTAAACAAATAGCTTTTAAACACACTGTGATCAATAACATGTATTGGGTTTATTGCAACAGCACCTGTCATGGACTACAGCCCATTGTGCTAGGTGCTGTACACACACACACACACCAGCTGGCATTTGGCCATGACAAGAAACAAGCACTTTTCTTTCAGACAGCTTACTGCAGGAGTATGTATTAACTCAGCAAAAGATGTAAACCGGCTGCAAGATCATACCCTACTGGCAACTGCTACCCAAATAAAACGAAACTCAAATTAAAAGACTCTGTTGTGTGAGTAAAAAGAAAAGGAGTACTTGTGGCACCTTAGAGACTAACAAATTTATTTGAGCATAAGCTTTCGTGAGCTATAGCTCACTTCATTGGATGCATGTAGTGGAAAATACAGTGGGGAGATTTTATATACATAGAGAACATGAAACAATGGGTGTTACCATACACACTGTAACCAGAGTGATCAGGTAAGGTGAGCTATTACCAGCAGGAGAGCGGGGGGGGGGGGTGGGACGGACCTTTTGTAGTGATAATCACAGAATCATAGAATATCAGGGTTAGAAGGGACCTCAGGAGGTCATCTAGTCCAACGCCCTGCTCAAAGCAGGAAAAGCAGTGATAATCAAGGTGGGCCATTTCCAGCAGTTGACAAGAACATGTGAGGAACGGGGAGGCGGGGGGGATGTACATTGGTCAAACTGGACAGTCTCTACATAAAAGAACAAATGGACACAAATCAGATGTCAAGAATTATAACATTCATAAAACAGTCGGAGAACACTTCAATCTCTTTCGTCACTCGATTACAGACCTAAAAGTTGCAATTCTTCAACAAAAAAACGTCAAAAACAGACTCCAACGAGAGACTGCTGAAGTGGAATTAATTTGCAAACTGGATACAATTAACTTAGGCTTGAATCGAGACTGGGAGTGGTTGGGTCATTATACAAAGTAAAACTATTTCCCCATGTTTATTCCCCCCCATTACCACCCTCCGTTCCTCAGATGTTACCTCCCTGGATTGCAATGGGAAAGGCAGAAGCAGAAATCAGAATTGCCAACCCCAAAAATGTCCAAATATCACAAGTTTGCCCCTCCCCAAAATCAGGAGATTGGCTTGAAAATCAGGAGGCTTTGGGTTTTTTTTTTTAAATAAATGTTGGATTATTTTTATCTCCTGGCTTTTGAGCCTTAGGGTACACTCACTTCACATTTTCAAAGTTTTTCTCTGCAGTTATGAGGACAAAAAACTTATTCTTTTTGTTTTTTAAATGAAAGTGGAGATTCTCATTGGAAGCCCATGATTCCAGCAGCTGGAGCTTTAAGAAAAACACTAAAAATGACAAAAATCACAAGAGTTGGCAACACTGAGAATTTGCCCAAAGGGTAATAGATTCAGAAGCTGGGTATCAAATAGTCATACATAGCATAGAGAAAAGGCATGTAAAACAACAGAGGTTTGGACAGTTTAAAAAAATACACTTTCCAGTTGTAATGTCTTTGAAATGCAGTTTAACACCTGTTTTTAATTCTGCTGCATGGCATGTCTGTTTGAAAGCTTACTTTTCTAGCCTTAGTTATAATCACACAATATCATGTCTGATACTGATATTAAACTATGGAAACACCACAGTCATAGTTCACCAACCCTACGTTTCAAAGCGAAGTCTTCTGTTATTTACGTTTGCTCAGCACTTTGTGTTTCGACATGCAGTAATCTTAGTTTACTCTTTAAAAGAAAACTCTTAATTCCAGTTCAAGACCTATTATCCCCACTGCCAACCCCATTTTATCCTTTCGTCTACAGCAATAGTAATTTATGTTTCAAAATATAAGGCATGGCAGCGTCTGTAGTCTAGCTGTTGATTTCCATTTCTCGTGTGTATTGAAATCTGCTGGCCTGCTGAAAGGCATATGGAGTTCTGAAAGGTTTCCTTACTCCTACATTTGCAAGATATTTACTCAGCACAAGTAAAGCATTTGCTTTTGTTCCTCTCTCCTGACATTCCATCAACCTGAAAGACCTGTTCTTCAGCAAAGGGATCATTCTACCTTCTGTTTCATTTCCTGTGCCTCTCAGCTAGTAGTGATCTGGTTCTGATTTTTCATCACTGCTTTCCAACACAATGCTAAGTTGTGTTACCCCCTCACGTGCGGCCTCCCAAAGCTGAAAAAGAACTAAAATATTTGCATTGAACCCAAACCTATTTATTTTTATTGGAGCAGGGTGAATCTTGTTATACTTGATTATATTTTGGGTGTAAAAGTGAAAAATACATACAAACACATACACATTATATATATAAAATAAGCATTTAGTTTCAGAGAATAAAAAATGTTCAACTTGTATTTCTAATATTTAGGATCTGAGTCTCCTCTCCCATCAGAGTTAGGAACAACAGCGCTGAAGTGGCATTACAGGAATTAATTCAGGGTTGTTCTGTGACCTGTGTTAAACAGGAGGTCAAGCTAGATGATCACAATGGTCCCTTCTGGCCTTATGATATCAATCTGACACATCACACCCATTTTACCCTGGTGTGAGAGGAAAATCTGGCACTTTGCATTTATATAGTGCTTTCCATCTTCAAAGCACTTTACAAATATTAACTAATTAATCTTCCAATGCCACTGTGAGGTGGGTAAGGAAATAAATCCTCCTTGCACAGACAAGAAACAGAGACTCTAAAGCAGTGGTTCCCAAACTTTTTCCACCGCTTGTGTAGGGAAAGCCCCTGGCGAGCCGGGCCAGTTTGTTTACCTGCCGCATCCGCAGGTTTGGCCGATCACGGCTCCCAGTGGCTCTGGGACTGCGGGAAGTGGCGGCCAGTATGTCCCTCGGCCTGCATCGCCTCCAGCAGCTCCCATTGGCCTGGAGCAGCAAACCACAGCCACTGGAAGCCGCAATCGGCCGAACCTGAGGACGCGGCAGGTAAACAAACCAGCCCGACCTGCCAGGGGCTTTCCCTGCACAATTGGCGGAACAAGTTTGGGAAACACTGCTCTAAAGGTACGTCTCCACTGGAATAAAAGACATGCGGCACGCCTGAATTGGCTGACTCGGTCTGAGAAGGCTAAAAACTGCAGTGTAGATGTTCAGGCTTGTGCTGAAGCCTGGTCTCTGGGTCCCTCCCCTCTCCTGGAGTCCCAGAGCCCAGGCCCCTGCCCAAGCCTGAATATCTACACTGCAATTAAGCAGCCCCTGAGCCCGAGCCCCTTGAGCCCAAGTCAGTTGACACAAACCGGCCATGGGTGTTTAATTGCAGTAGGATAGTGAGGTGACTTAAGCACACAGAACCATGTCCCTGAAAATGTGGATTTTTGCTCCCTGCTTTGCTACACTTTGCCATGACACTTTGGGCAAATCACCAGACTTTTCTATACCCCTCAGGGTCTGTCTATGCAAAGGATTTTTGCTCTGGTGTAGCTTAGCCTCAGGGTTAAATTGTACCCACCACTACAATCCCTACTTTGTACTGATGCACCACATCTATATATACTTTGCATGGCCTAACTATATCACAGCAGCCACATCAGTGCAAAAATCCCTCATGTAGACAGTCCCTGAATCCCTCCACCTATAAAAATTAGAACAATACTACTTCAGCTATCAGGGGATGCTGTGAACTTTAATTCATTAATGCTCATAGAGCAACTTGAGATCTTCAAATGGGAGGTGCTATGTAAGTGCAAAGTATTATAAAGTGACTTGTCCAAGGCCAAAGAATAAATCAGTGGCACAGCTGGGATTGGAATAAAGGAATATCTAGCTCTCATACCCAGGGTAAAACTAGTGGTATGTCCACACTGCACACCACTGGCGGCAAAGGCTCTGGAAGGGAGAAAGCAGTGGGGAAAGACTCCAGCAACAATGAGCCTTTCCCCACTGACTCCCCATTGCCAGAGCCTTGCATTGCAGCTAAGAAAGGCTCTGGCAGCAGAACATTACACAGCTAAAAAAAGCAGTGTAGACGGGGGAGGTACTGCTTGGGTGAGTAGAGAGCCACGCAAGGTACATGGTTCTGGCATGTCCTTACTCACCTAAGCAGAACCTCACTGTCTACACTATTATTTATATTTGTGCTAGCAGGGCTAATTACATGGGTTATCTCCATGAGGCCCTAAGAGTTGTGCAGTGTAGACATACCCTACAAGACACCTTGCTTCTTCAGGTCAGCCTGTGCTGCCAGCCACTGTGGGAAGCTGCCAATGTAAAAATGAGACTATTATATTTACCAAGCCTGTTTGGAGTGAGACAAAACAGCGAGTTATACACCAGTAACGTGTTTTGTACCATGTTAAGAAACAAGATCATATCAGCCAGAGCAGGTGCTGAGAAGATGCAATGCAATGCTGTCCAGCTAGAAAGAACACTTACATTTTCATCTTTAGCATAAGACTTTTGGAACCTCAGGGACTAGACACAAAGATTCCAATACTGCCATCTACTTCCATTGCAATCAGTGACAGGACGTTCAACCATGAGCCAATTATGACAGAGCGACATGGTTCAAGTCAGGAAACGGCTACTGACCTACCCGTCTATATCCCCCACTGCTGCCTGGCTAGGGAGACGTGGTGAGGGCAAATGGCAGATAACCTGCGGTCAATATGGCCTACGGATGGAACCTGACTGTCACATAAGGCCTCCCTCCCAACCAGATCCCATAGCCTTCCCTCAGGGACAAATCCCCTACAGGGCCAAGCTTTTGGTTCAGGGACAGGCAATTCGGCCTGTCAGCAGGAGTGAACCAAGCCCATGATTTAATGAAAAGGGTGGGGAGGGACATCTGTTCGGTTACCCGGGGCAAACCCAGGGTAGTTCCACTGGCTTTAGCAGAGTCACTCTGCATTTACCCAGGTGGATTTGAGAAGAAGAATTCGGCCCTGTGTTTTTCCAACTGCCTCTGATCTCAGTGGGCATTAATGTGCAGACCGACACAATAGGCCTAACCAGCATGTCCCTATGCCCTCTAAATGACCTTTAATCAGCACCAAGACACAATGGAACAGAATTGCCGATTCAAGCCATTCCTGTCTACCATGTCTCTTCGTATTTACTCCTAATAATCTATAGCAGCTGCTTCCTGCTCAGCCTCTGGTTTCATACACAAAAGTTACAATTCTATTTGTCAGTGCTCTGTTGGAGGACGTACACTTGTTTTTTTTTTTAAGCAAGGCTCAGTTTAATCTGCATAGTACGCTGCACAAACAGTGCCCTCCGGGAGCAGGCACTGGCGGAAATATAGATGTCTGTCATAAAGAAACAAGCTGGCAGCTTGACTATTATTTTCAAAACACCCAGAGATGATATTTTACCTGATGTGCTAACAACCCATTAAACTTTGTGTTGCTAACTAGAACTCTACGCTGCAAACTAGAACGCTACGCAGACTTTTCAGGGGCACTAAACGGAGTGGGGGAGGGAAGTCTCAATTTTTTCTCTCCACCCGCCCCTCGGTAAAATGTTATGGCTGAATTATAAGCCAGCTGCTGAATCCCTCCCACATATACACTACCTGCTCCCTGCAAAATTACATACCCATTACTGCACTTCCCTCTCCCCAATCAAACCAGACACACATGCACACTGCCCCCTCCCCTCCCCCGCCCCACAAATCTCCTTGCCCTGTCCAAGTCTATTCACACACACTGGAATTTGGGGTTGTTTTTTTTTCCCATGCACACTCTTAGTTTATCATTCTCCCTCCCTTTACTTTCTGATGTCCCCATCTCCCTCAGTGTTCAAGGTAGGAAGCAGGTTTTGAAGCGGGAGGAACTATTCCAGCATCTTGCTTCCTCCCCCTGGAGGCTCAGCAGGGAGCGGCAGGAGGGGAAGGGGAGACAGACAAAGGTTTGGTTAGGAGGACACTGGCTAGGGGGGGCTAGCAGCAGCAGGTGGGAGGGTTCCAGAGGAAAAAGAGAAGAGCATTTTCATTTTTGCCTATGCACGTACGTATGTCACACAGGAGTCAGAGTCCATCCATCTGATTTCACAAGGGATCAGCTGGAAGTCAATCACAGCAGATGGCCCTCAAGCCTGGCTTAACCTTTCTGTGACTTTTTTTTCTTTAATTTTCATACTTTTTCACCAAACCTGTTCAAGGATTATTGACCCAGATCCAGTTCTCTTTACTTAGACAAACCCCAGTTTGGCTTCAAAGTAAGTAGAGGCAAGATCAAGTTCTGCGACCACTTTGAGTTCCAAATGTCAGTTTTAGCTAAGGAGGCAGGGAAGAAGTATGGTCCATTGGTTAGGGCAGCAGCCTTTGACTCAAGAGACTGGGCTTCAGGTCTCTGCTCTGCCTTAGGGAAGTCACTTGTGCCTCACTTTCCCCACCTGTACAATGGGGATAATAGCACTGGCCTACCTCACAGGGTGCTGGAAAGATAAATGCATTACAGACTGTGAGGTGCCCAGATACTGTGATGATGGGGGCCAGATAAGCACCTACATGCTAGCTTATGAGTGGGTACCTGCTCCCACCTCACTCGCCTGCAGGGAGTGGCCCACTGTATGACCCAATTCATCACCTAGTCAGCAGAGGTTCCCATGATGTCTGGTGAGGTGGAAAAGGCCACCGCACCTGGAAGGCAAAGGGGGAGCGGGCACTGGGAAAGAGCCAGGAGCAGCAGGCACAGACTAGAGCTGGCTGCACAGGGGATGTTTGGGTAGCCAGCAGCAGGGATGGGTGACAGACCAGGAGCAGAGCGCTGGGACGCAGCTGTGGCAGCAGACTCCTCACTGAAACAAGAAAGAGGGGGCAAACAAATAGAGGGAGGATGAGAAGAGACAACAGGAAGAATCTTGGCCGATGATAATTAGCTGTTCTCTAATTCAGGAAAGGATCCCAGGCACTGGGTCAGAAGAGCCTCCTGGGACAAGCCTAGCTGTGCATCACCCTACTGGGGTGCTCCCTAGAAATCAGGCTAGGAATGAATCCAAAAGTTTATTGTAAGTGTCTATCAAGCCACTATCCCTAGGGCATTTGCACCCTCCCCTGCCTGCCAGCTCCAGCAATTAAACCTTTCCTTTGAGCCACAAGGGCAAGTGCTCCGTGGGAGTTCCCCAGAGAGAAACCCCACTGAACCTAGAGGCAAAAATGTCATCAGCCTTAGCCTGGCACTACTGGCTATCTGGGAAGGGTTAGGGTTAGAGTTCCCAGGGATTTGGTCAACCAGTTTTTATTAAAATAAATGGAAACTGGGCATGCAAACCTCTAGGAAGTGGTAAAACTCTGATTAGCCCCCCAGCAGCAGAGAGGGACAAGTGCAAACAAACTAACGAGTCCCTCTTTTCTCTTCTTGTACCTCTGCTTTCTCATTTAATGGGAGAGGAGATTTACAGCTTTAGACCATGGAACTTACCACTAGACTGTAATTTACACTAGAGTACAGTAGTTTATTCACCTCATGTTATGATCATGGCACATACACAAAAGTGGGATAAAAACGTAAAATACTCTTTCTGGGAGGCTGCAACATAACACTACTTTATTTCTTAGAATCCAGAACCCCAACACACACAAAACAAAAGCAGAGACATAACAAGCAGGCTGCTCCCTCAGGCAGAGGGGCACAACTCATCCCCAACCTCACTTAAGCTAGCTCTCTCCCTACTAACTGTTCCCAGACCCAGATCACACACTACCCTGCAAGCCCAGGACCCGAAAACCCCTTGCAACTCATAGTGATAGCTTATAACTTTAAAGAGTTTAAAATAACCCATACCATGCATGCTCTCACCACCGTATATCCCATTCACTGGCAGCACTTTCCCATAGGACACACTGGTAATTATAGCAATGACTGCATTTTAAATTCTGCCATCTCTTGCATTGCAGCTTCTTAAAAGGTGTTTCATTGTTTAAGGTAGTATGATCTTCCGAGGTGGAGCACTGTTCCCAAAAGGCTCTGACTGCATCTCCAAACTAGCTTAATAAAGATTTAAATTCAGGTGCTAAGAGGTGGGCCAAGCATAATGTAGACTCAGCTCCTTGTGATTATGTCTCCTTTAAAAGAGCCATAACTTAAATTAATAAAAAGGAATGATGTTCCCCATGGGTAGAACGGCATCTTTTCCTCACAGCCTGATCGCCATTTTATTAGGTTGGTTACAGAGAACATTCCAAGGTCTATACAGGCTCTGAGAAACTGCAACATTTGTTCAAGCATAAAACTTTCCCAGAAGTAATACTACCCTAAATTACCTATCATTTCTTCAAGTGGGCTGCTTTCCTTTTCCCATGATGATTTTTATGCTGCTGGTATGCATTAAAGGTAGACTTACCAGACAGGTATAGCGCACTAAAATGGTAATGTCAATATAGTGAAATGGAATGTATCACATTTAACAAGATCATTACATATAATTATACTGCAGAAGGCAATGACCACAAGATGCAATATGATTGTAACCTTACCTGTATGTTACTAAAAACTTCTCCTCTAGCTGGCCCAGTGACACGCGAGCACACAGTGTGATGTTTATTACTATCAATTGGAACAACCACTTTTCAAGAGCTATTAAGGGCTCAAGAAAAGTAAACTCTGGAAATAGCTAATTTGGCTTTTTGTATTGATATTGGGAGTAAGAAATCTGCATTATCCTTTGCTAGTCAACTCAAAGAACGGTAAGTGGTTTAGTGACCACAAGCACGATCCACAATTCTCCAGAAGATGAAAAGGGATGAGGCATTTAAAAAAAAAAAAAAAAAATTTCCCTAGAGGGGAAAAAATAAATAAATAAAAGATTTCAACGGAAGCCTCTCTGACCTGGCAGGGGAAACAATTAAATTCCATTTGCATGTCAGAAGTAGACATGCCCAATTCCTGTAAATGGTATGTCTTATTCTACAGTACAATGTTCTTTTCAGAACAGCTAGCCATGATCTACTGAGAAATTTTAATTCTGGGCATGTGACTAGACTGAGTTCATTCTAAACTGGAAGTGACACATGCCTCATTCACTGCCAGTCAAACTGAAGGTGACATTCAAAGTCCTCCTCTTGAATGGGCTAGGGCCCAATGACCTCAGGAATCAGCTTTTACTATGCAGCCCACCTCATGGACCACCGTGACTCTTTGCCTGTTGGACCCCAGGTGTCATTTTGCAGTGCTCCCTCCAAGAATTCTCTTGGTACAAAACACATTGGAGAGGGAGCTCATATCTCACTTCCTGCAGAGCATCCTGCTAGACACACCTGTTTAAACAAGGTTATCCACCAACAACTATGTCAGAGGGACATCTAGTGCAAAAGGAATCAATCAACGTCACTCTTTCTTTAGGAAGAAAGTGCTATCTTTCATACAAACTGTAATGCATTTATCATTATTGGGAGGTGGTCAGTTCACATGTGTTTGAGTTACACACTTAGGAAAAGTACACAGTTTTTGCACATGGTCTGCCCATGTACAGCTCAAAACCAGAGGTAGAAGCTACAAGCCAGGCTTGTTCAGCGGAGGTCACGAGACTTTAGAAAACCTTTAAGGAAATTAATTCAGTAGTTTAAAACTTTGGAGCGTTTAATGTGGTAATGTAGGAGGCTGACAATTCCTCTGTCCAGTTTTGTGAAACACTCTTAGGATTCACTTGTTAAGGATGTCTCAGCTAAGGACACATTTGCTGAATTTAAAGCATCATACCTTTACTCTACCCCAATATAACGCGGTCCTCAGGAGACAAAAAAAATCTCACCGCGTTATATCGAACTTGCTTTGGCCCCCCCGTTCCTTGTTCCCTGACTGCCCCCTCCGGAGACCCCCATCCCTAATCACCCCCAGGACCCCAACCCCCCTGCTCACTGTCCCCTGACTGCTCCGCCCCCCTGATAGGCAGCGGCAGGAAGCAGAGCAACACAGACTCAGCCCACTCCACTCCGCCACCTCCCAGCCACGGCACTCAGCTTCTAGGGTGACCAGACGTCCCAATATTATCGGGACAGTCCCTATTTTAGATGATTTGTCCTGCGTCCCGACCTTACATCAATCAGGATGCCCTTTGTCCCGATATCAGGACCATCTGAACCGCAGCTGATAGATATGGCTCAGTGGTTTGAGCACTGGCCTGCTAAACCCAGGGTTAAGAGTTCAATCCTTGAGGGGGCCATTTAAGGTTCTGGGGCAAAAACTGGGGATTGGTCCTGCTTTGAGCAGGGGGTTGGACTATGATCTCCTGAGGTCCCTTCCAACCCTGATAGTCTATGATTCTATGGGAGGTGTGTGGAGAATGCTGGGCATAGTGAATCCAGGGGGCGCTGGGCAGGGGAGCTGTGTGGTGCAGCATGGGCCCACCCCCATGTGCCCCCTCTCATGGCTCCGGTCGGGGCTGTGCACCTGTGTCTGTCTCTCCCCCGCCCCTCCGCCCAATGTGTCCTGATATTTCACTCTTGCGATTTGGTCACCCTATCCTCTTCCCGCCGCTGGTGAGTGCGGGGAGGTTGGGGAAAGGACGCCCCCCACACTCACTGGAGGTGGGAAGCAGAGTGCCATGGCTGGGAGCTGGCAGAGTGTAGCGGGCTAGGGCCGGGCTGCTCCACTTCTGCCGGTGAGTGTGCGGGGGATCCCTTCCCCCAAGTCACCTCCCCCAAGTGACACAGCTGGGACCGGGGCAAGGGAAGTGGAGCGGGCTGCTCCCGGCTCCCCGCTAATCCCCCCTGCCACTCTGGGACTGTGGGGCCCCCAAAAGTGCCCCCCCACAGCTCCTGCCTCCCAGACCTTGGGGGGGAGCCCCTGACCGCCCCCGAGATCCTCTGCCCCTTATCCAACCCCTCAGCCCCAGCCCGGCCCAGCGCCCTTAACACGCTGCTCAGAGCAGCGTGTCAGAGCTTTACCGCGTTGTATGCGAACCCGGGTTATATCAGAGTAGAGGTGTACACCAAACCACTGTTTCTCAGCTTTGGTTTTCTTTCATAGATCTTTTTCAGAATAAGAAAAAAAAACCAAGCCATATTTGAGATATAATGATTCAGTACTTTACAGTTAGGAACGTTTGAAGCCAGCACATTGAAACTTTATTTGAATTTGCAGATCTATTCAAAGCTCTAGCAGTTTGGAACATCATGAGGCTCTGAGACGCTTTAGACGTGAATTGGTGAACAGTAACTGCAGCTGCAGCTAAGTTGGCCACAGGGGAAGAGCCCAGATCCACAAAGGGATTTGGGCATTGCAGTGTTCAGAGCCAGGGGGTTGGCACCTAGCTCCCTATACAATGCATGGGGAGAGACAGTGCCTGAGAACAGAATCTACCAAAGTCAATATGCCAGGTAGATAGTCACCGAAGGTAGACAACAGAAGATGCCAGCGAGAGGGGTATGTGCTAAGTCCTGCTCCCCTCTGGAAATTGGGCACCTCAGTCCAGCCCAGAGGAGGGAGCCTATCTTGGCTTGCAATCCACAGCTGGGAACCTCTCTCCAGGAGCCAGGTGCTTATGCCATTTCTTGCGAGACCGGGGTGGGGCACACCTGACTCCACATAAACACCCAAGACAGGGGAGAGGAGGTGGCTGCCTACCTTATAACCTTTAACCCAGCGGTTAGGGATCTCACCCAGGATCTGGGAGACCCAAGTTAAATCCCCCCTCCCACATCTGATGAGGAGAAGGGAGTTGAACAGGTGTTTCACGCCTCTTGGGTGAGCGCCCTAACCACTGGACCAGAGTCATTCTTAAAAGTTAAGTATGTGCTTAAGTGCGTTCCTGACTAGGGATGTGTGTGTGCCCTTAAATGTTTTGCTGAATTGGAGCCTGGCTGAGGACATTTCTCGCCATTAGACTAAAGTTTCTGCAGACAGGAAGAATTTAGTTCTGAAGTTTGAAGCGCCAGTATCTGCCATTAGTGACTCAAGCTCTGTCCAGCGAGATTGCATCTGACCTTTCAAACAATTTTCCTGGTTGTCATTAACTTGTCCTAGTGGACTGAGGAGATAATGGCCCCGTCACTTCACCAACCATACTTCGTTCTCCATATGGACATGATCAGATATTTGCCCAAACTGCCTTTTCAATTCCATCTTTCATCTTTATTTGCACTCTGCTCAGCTCCCTTCACTCATATGCTGATACAGTAAATCTTTGCTTAAGTCTATAGTTTTCTAAAACGTGTGTACAATGCATCATCAATCTTGTGTTTGAGTAATCTATAAAAGAGTGCTTACACTGTGTGTAAGCATTTCTTATTAATCTGAACCATAAAATACAGTGTAATATTTTCATATGTTCTGCATTGAGGCGAACTCTCTTAATGGTCAAATAACTCAATGGCTTATATAATTATTTGTCATTACAAAATATTATAGCACTTTGGTTCAAATATAGTCATCAGCTAAAAGTGATCAAGGTGGTTGTGTTTTATTACCATACGCTGTTTGACTTCTAAAAGAAATGGACACATTACTTTGTTGAATGCCTTCATTCTTAGGTGCCCAGCGGGACACATCTCAAAGAGGGCTGGTTTTGGCAGGCCGGTGCCAGCAGTCTCTGAAATTAGGCCCCTTTCAAGTACCTCAAGTTACCCATGAACCGAGGTACCCAGAATCATTCATCATTTTTTACAGTTTTGGCCAATATCAATAAATATTTAGTTATGGCCATTTCTATGGGGCTTATCACCATAGTATTTGAATTTTGTTCTCATCTTCTCTCTTCATATTCTCTTCTGGGCAGAAATCACCCAGAAAAAAAAATACACTGGGTATTTAAGTATATTATAAGCAATGAAAAACATTACTGTAAAGTGGAAGCTGAAATCCACCCCTAACTAGAAGAGGTGCTACTTCCACCTATCTATGGTACTTTTCCGGCCCCATCACTGTTTTATCTGAGCCTCTCACGATATAGATATATGACATTTACCCGCACAACACCCCTGTGAACTGGGACAGTGCTATTACAGATGGTGAACTATGGTAGAGAGAGAGAAAAAGTGACTTGCCCAAGGCCAGAGAGGGAGACTGTGGGAGAGAAGTAGCACCACCGTTCCTATACCCACTATAGTACTACTGATAGACCATGACATTTCAGAATTAGCTAATGCAATAATAATAATATTGGACAATGTGGTTACAGAATTATACAATACAACTATATGCAGTCCACAACATAGTTAGCTTAGCACAGAGAAACAGAAATTAAGCAGCCCAGAGTCGATAAGGGCTGATGGTAGTTTGGCTTGCAATTTTGTTGACAACTTTGCTGTACATGAAAAATTCCCTCAGCTAAGCTGTTCATGGCTAACACATCAGCTAAAAGATCTCCAAACCATTCTTACAGCTCAGCCAATTGACAGGGGAGAGATCCCGCTGCAGGTGGAATCGGACACGAACAGCCACCAACACCGGACAAGGTCAGCAAACATAACTGGGGCTAAAATGTAACTGTACCAATTACTGAAAAATGTTCTCGTCAAAGGTCCCCCTGAGGGCTTACAGTCCTAGAAAAGAAATCAAAGGGAAAGAGTCCATCCGTCTGCAGCTCGAGGGATCAATAGAATACTTACAGCTCCTGTCCTCTTCCCCACACCTGTTAACGACGAAGCCTCTTAGCTACACGCAGCTCAGCTAATGCAACTGAAAAGTTCTCATTTGAGACATCTGGACATAGTTGTCTGTGAGTAAAGTTTAACTTCCTACTTAAACATTATGCCTTCTGGTGCAAGTCATTTTCCTCCTTTCTTTTTTACACCAAGGTCAGAAGAAAGACTCTGTTTTTGTAGAATGGATTTTTTTATTGCTCATGAAAGCTAGTGAATAATGGCACTGCCTACAGCCAAGCATCAGTTTCAAAGTCCCCATCTGCTTCTCTCTCCAGAGAAGATGTACCTCTATGATAGGACCATTTTTTGTTCTCTGTGAGCTACTGCATTCCAACAGCCAATGAGATAGTCAATAGCTTGCTGAGATTTTACAACTCTCAGGTTCTCCAGGAAAAGCAGAAAGTGCTGAAGGGACGAGAGGTGGTGAGCTCTCCACTGAAACACAGAATGCTGTGCTCACCCTCCTAACAGAGCCTTTAAGCATCTTCTCTCTCCCCTGCCACTAGAACAGCTTCTTGAAGCTGTTTTAAAGAATTTACCAAACTACGCTATATGCTGGGAGACAACTCCTCCATGACGATACGGCCAATTGTCCTCAACAACTAACAACGCTCCATACTGGTTGGTGAGCCAGGAACTGCAGTTACCAGAGATTCGGGGGCAAGGTTTCAACTCAGAATATGGCTGCAGGAAGTATGGGCTTTTCTGCTGTTCCCCACAAGAGTCCTCCAACTCTCCATCACTACCAGAGAGAGAGAACTAGGGGCAAGAGGAGAACAAAGAGGAGAGCTTGAACTGGACAGGTGTAGAGAAGGGGAGAGGAAGCGGAGCATGAAGATGTGGATGGGGGAGTGTTGTGGGGAGATGAAGGAGAGGGAACAGAGATTTTCAAAAACTGGAACCTGCTCCTGTCCTCTCAATCTGAAAGAGCATGTGCAGGAAATCCTCATGCTCCAAAGCAGTGACCGTGAAAGGTCTATGGCCCCAACCCTGCAAACACTTACACAAATGAGAAGCTTCATGCACACGAGTAGCCCATTGACTTTAGTGTGATGACTTGTGTAAGGTTATTCATGTGTATTTGCAGGACTGGGAGGAATATCATGGAAACAGTTTCCCTGACATTACCTTAGCACTTAGCTTCTGGTCCTGACTAGATCTGGATGGTGCAGAGTGACCAAGGAAAGGAATTTTGTTTTAATAGTTTAGCGCAGCCTCTGGCCCTTCAGAAACACTTTCACAGTTCAAGACAGTTCTGATTTTATCTGAACTTGTTCACTCAACCCTAACTTTAAGCCAGTTTGTGGATTTAAAAGGAATATCTAGAGATGTAATGGAAATCTGACCAGAATATGAGTCGATTCTGTAATGAACTGGCTTCTTGGTAATACATCCACATTGCAGAAAATGGTTTAACACAGTGTGGTGGAGCAGGGTCTTATAGAGCTATAGAAGAAGCGGGACCATCTAAAGATTATAATTACATGCAAGGGGTGAAATCCTGGCCTTGCTGATGTCAGTTGAAGTCTTCACTTTAATGTTAGTGGGGGCAGGATTTTACCTAAGGTGTTTAAAAGGGATTTGTGTACATGTTTAGCAAAATAATTATTCTAAAAATTCTAGGCTCTGCTGCATAAAAGATCCTCACATTTGACTGTCTAATTTTTCAGCAGAAGTCTATACAGGAAGATAATAGACTGCAAAGATAGATTTTTAGGTCATAAGGTTTGTCAAACTTTAATTGGGGTGCGTTGCACTAAAGGATTAGAGCCCACAAAACATTTATAACTTATTAACTCAAAGCTTCACATGGAAACTACAAGCAAACCTTCTCACACTGTATTATAGGAGATCCTTGTTTTGGACACTTGTCTACCTGAATCAAACACGACATGCACTTTAAAACGTTCACTTTGGTCCTATGAAGAGAAAAATAATACATGAACATGCCATCCAGTGTAACAAAAAATGGAGCAAGCTTTGAGGATTTATTATAGCCGAGCTCCTGTTTGAATATATATCTGCCTTGTTTTCAAAACTCATGATGTAATTTAGCCTTCCACAATACAGCTTACATTCCTGTTGAAGTCAATCGCAGTTTGCTGCTTTGAAATACATTTGTAATATCACTCATGAATTCTCTGCAATCAAACTGATGAAAAGAGAGAGCTTGGAAGAGAAACCAGAAGTGCAGTGAAAATTGCTCATTGAACATTTATTTAAAACTTCTAAATGGTTAAAAAGAGAGAATGACACTATCCGTAATGAGTGAAGTGCCAGCAGAGAGGCACAAAATCCAACCTCTAAATAGAAACCAGTGTGCTAGGACCAAACAGCCGCTACTCAGAGCCTATGGACTGGAATAATACCAACACACCACTTATGCAGGGCAATACACATCCAGTGGGACCTTGCCAACTAGTTACATGCTCACCCCATGCTGACCTGCGTAGGGCAGGCAGAGACCCACTGCCACTCCAGCAGGGGCTGCTGGGGTTCCTTCCATTTACTGTACTATCGCATGGTGAAGGCGGCACTTTGGGTTTCTTTTCATCAGTAGTCCATAGACTCCCACACCAGGCTGACATATTCTTGTAAAATCTGGGCTTTGTTCCATAAGTTTCTGTCTTTATAAATATTTTTTTTAAAAAGTATTTACTTACTTCTGTAGTTTTTCTTTGAAGTAGCCTGAGGTAGGAACAATAGAGATCTAAAAATTTCTGGAAGCTGTGTCGGTGAATGGGAAATGGGGTTCTATTATTTTTCTATGTGGTCCTATTCTTCTATGTTAAGACTTGCTATCGCCATAAGAGTGCCATTCAGAAGCACGAGAGAGATGATTAAAACGAAATGATTGTACAGATGCAGGGTTAAATGTGATAAATAATTACGCTGCCCTACAAGAATCCAAAACTTTTTAGCCAACAGCAGTACACAGCAAACAACATTTTTTACCCCAAATTTAAGGACATTAACAAGTGCCTTAATTATCCTAATAACCAAAGAATCTCTGGAGCTAAGCATTATGTTTGCATTGTTTTCAAGCTTACATAATTATTTAGTGTGTAACATTCTTTTAATGCAAAACATCAGGAAGTTCCAAACATACACCTGTGAACATTATGAGTAAACCCACTGGCTGGATCTCACTGGTATAAAATCTTAGTATTCAAATGGTCATAAATTTTAATATTACCATCAACTTGAGCTAGGATTCAGAAAGGTATTTAACCAGAACTTAAAGCTAGCCATGGGCTTAAGTGTCTTGTTGAACCTGGACCTAAGATTATTGAAGTTAAAAAGTGAGAGCAGAAAGTTGAAAACTGTTCCCTCCCCCGTACTTGTAGCTAACACTAATTCGGTTGTATTTTCAAAAGTGCTCGCCCTAAGGGCCAGATTTTCAAAACAGCTCAGCTCCCATTTAGGCATAAGGAAAAACAGAAACCTCTGGGTACTGAGTGCTTTTGAAAATCTGGCTTTAATTGTTTTTGGTGATGATCCTTTTAGATTTCATAAAGTCTGCATCTCACTTTATTGTATCTTACATATGTGATTAATGGAGAAGGTTGGTGGAGTCACCTCTTCTCTGGACTCTCCTCTTTCATTCTATCACACTACCTGGTACTTGGGAACCAGCCAAATTGTAAAGGTTAATAAAAAAACAAAATTAAGAGAAAAAAAATCTGTGTTAAATTTCCAACTCATCAGAAACCAGAGATTTTTTTTTGCACATATGGGCCCTTTTCCACAGACCCAGGCCTTGCCTCGCAGCTCCAACAATATCAACTGCACATTTTAATAGCAGAATTAGCAAGTTGTGAAAGCCCTGCACAAGCTCAGTGGACTCTTTTTCAGATCAGCGTGGCCAGCAGCAAGCTCATGTATTTCCCTCTGTGCAGCTCAATTTCCCCTCAGTATTTCCCTATGTGCAGCTCAATCTTAGATCCATTTGCCTGCAAATTTATTTTGCAAAAACATAAGAATTGATTTCTCAGCTTATCTAAGGAGCAATAATACATTCCATATTAACAGGACAAATGCTTCTCTTTTCCTAAATCTTCATAATTAAAATGTTGACATTACTTTAGGGAAAAGTAGCTTCTCGTCCCCTCGCTAATGCTCACACACGAACGGTTGGGCAGCATCGACTTTCTGAATGAAAGACGATGGGCAGATATGGTGAAGAATGATCTTTGGTCACAGACAGGTCAGTCTGGTTTCAGTCAAGGAAATAAGCTCACAATCATTTTGGGGTAGACTGTCAAGTGCTTACGGGACTTTGAGGCACAAATCCCAGTGACTTTCAGTGGGACTTGCACTCCTAAAAGTCTTAGATAACATTTTTCACAAGCACTGTATTGACTTCAGTGTCTAAATTCAACTGACTCTCAATGAGTCTTAGGGCTTGTCTACACTATGCACTAGTCCACACTAAAGCAGTGTAAATTCTACTGCACACAGGGTGTTGCACACTGACTGGCCCATGGGTAACCTCCTGGCATTCACTCTCAGTTCCCTAGAGTACATTAATGCAGTCCATTTCAAACAGTATTACATTAATGTGCACAGGGGGGCAGTTAGTAACACGCTAGTGAGCACTAGAATTTACACCTCTAGTGTGGACTGACACACAGTGTAGGGAAGTGTTTAGACTCCTTAGGCCCAGGCACATAAATACTTTTGTGGATCCAACTCCCATTGACATTAATGGGGCTTGGGTGCCTAAATTCCTTCAAAGACCTGGGCCTAAGTCACTTTTGAAAGTGTGTACTTAGGTGCCTAAGTCACTGAAGTGGTTTTCAAAATGTCCCTCTCCATACTCCTCACGGCAAATATTGATCATTTTACCTCCTATCACTTAGTAGTGGGGGGAATATTTTTCCAAGTCTCTAGAAACAATTCCCTTTGGGTGACTGATTTTCATAACACCACTGAAAACAAAATGATGTCAGAAGTTAAATAAGGACAGTCATAATAATGAAAGCAGCTCATTATGATTCTGCGTCAAATATCTAATTTTATTACTTTCTGTCACATTTTTCGCTTACACATTCTTGGCTGTTTCTCACTCAGAAGCAAGACATCTCATTAAGAGATAGAGCAGTTGCAGAAAGAATCCAGTTGAAACATCCTGCTTCATTACCATGAATGAAAGAATGTTCACCATCACTTGTTAAAAGTGTTTTCAACTTTAAGATTATATTATGATTTAAAAGAGAGAGATGGGCACTAACAATTCAGCATATAATACCCTTGCTCAAAGTGTCTATAAGCCCTCTGTAGCCTGTGCAACACAACATAGGCTTTAGGGTTAGGATTCCCAGCACTGTTGAAATTAGCATGTAGAGCTGGGTATATTTTTTTCAGTAAATAGTAAATTCACCAAAGAAATGTTTTTTTGGTTACCCAAACTATTAATAAATTCAGCAAATCATTCCAGAAAGAAGCGATTGTCCGAAAATGAAAACATATTTTTCTGAACATTTTCAAAATTTTAATTGAAAATGTTCAAAATGGACCTTTTTCCAATTTGGGGGTTTCAGTAGTTTTGTCGTCATTAACAATTGCACCAAAATGTTATCAAAATTTAAAATTTTCATATAAAAATTGGGAAAAAAATGAAAATAGGCGCAATTTTATTTTGCAATGTCAGCAATTTTTATTGAAAAATTTTGATTTTGTAAAAAAGGCCATTTTACAACAAACACCTTTGTATTCAGAAAAGCTCTACTAGAAATACAGACTAAGCAATTATCCTGTGTTTCTCATTATTTCTTTCATTGTATCACATATCTCATTATTTCTTTCATTGTATTTTCCATTGTATCACATATTTTATTCTAAAAATAATAATTATTTTTAGAATAAAATATGTGATACAATGTTGAAAAGTACTGCTTTTAAAATACAGCACGAAGTAGTAAAATCATCTCAGATCAAAAAGACTTCACCCATAGCCCAAAAATCTAATTCTCTCTGAACACTGACTTTGATTGTAGCCACAGTATATTTTTAGTGTATCTAAGGTCATGTCTACACCACAGCGGCTACAGACTCATAGCTCCCATCAGCTATGCCACTGTAATGCTATCATATAGTACAGAAGCGTCTTACATCATCAGAAGGGGTTTTTTGGGTTTCCAACCCTCCAGGATTGTCCTGGAGTCTCCAGGAAAATAAAGATCAATCTATAATTAAAAATTATGTCATGTAATGAAATCTCCAGGAAAGCACACAGCCAAAATTGGCAACTCTAGGTTTTTTCCCTTTCAATTCAATTCTCCAAGATGCCATAACTAGGTTGGTGGAAAAATTCTTCCATCAACCTTGCCGCATCTACCTTAAGGATTAGGTTGACTAAGGTGCAAAATTCTTCACAGCCCTGAGCAATCCAGTTGGGCTGATCTAATAATTTAGGTGTAGACCAAGCCTTAGTAGTGTAATGTAAAATTATCTAAGTTCTGCAAGCATCAAACAGAATAATCACTTTGGGAGGTTTAGAATGGAGACAGAAACTGAGCACGTTTTGCTCTGTTAAAATGAAGACGAAGAAAATATTTCATAAGAGAAAAATCTACCACTCAACCCCTGTTGCCTAAGATCAAATGTCATTGCTTTACTAACATTTTCTACTTTCCACTCATGTTTTACTTTTAGAGGAGGAGCTGCTATTCTTTGTAGTTTTACTGATCTTCTACCAAGCGTAGACTTTTCTAATCTCTTTTCAGCTTCAAACCATGACCTAAATGGAAACACACAGCGAACCACAAACAGCTGTTCAAGGTTGGTCAAGATTTTTAAATTTTGTTTTGTACCATGCACGACAGCTTTGTTCAGTGCATTTTAGGGCTGTATCACATTCACATCTTTCCTATGCATGCTTTAGCCATTCCCTCTTACTGAGAACAAGCTAAGTGCCTACTGTGCCTTCTCCCAAATTAAGAGCTCACCAGTATCAGCCTCTGCAAAGAACTGATCAGTGACAACATTTCCATTCATTCACCCACAGATTATTGTTGCATAAGCAATGCACAGAACTCTGTTCGAAACCTCTCTCTTGGAAAGGAGAGTGTATTGTATAGAACCACTGCTTTAACTTCACCTCTGTTTTGCATAAACCACAGCTGGTTTGCAAAAAACAATGCTTATCTGCCCTTAGGACAGGCAACACATGAACTTCTGGACTGATAAGTATGCATGGCACAACAGCTTGATGGGTAACACCTTACATTCTCCTAGGCAGCATTTAGACAAAAACAGCATACCTTATTCTAACTATAGAGCTGGGCACACTGCAGAAAGCGTTCCACTAAACCTCCACTGGAGTCTACTCCATCCCCTGATTTTCTAACACCCCCAATCTAGATCTACTAAAAAGGGATTTGCTGCAGTGCAGCTACCAATACTTAGGGAATGCGGAAGTTGGGTTTAGTGGGCAAATTTCTGACTTCGAATGCTCCTGAACCACTGGAGATAGAGTATGTTCAATTGAGGCAAAAATGTGGCCCACTGGGAAGAAGGTTGAAGCATGGCTATATCTCCCCACATCGGCCTTGTGTTCCTATCCAAAGTCAAAGTACTCGGCATGGAGAAGGAAATCTTCCCCACGGCCCAGAGTAGAAAGATGGGCATGCACAGCAAAATTACTGTCCCCAAACAGAAAAATCTGACCATCCCACATTAATTTAGTCAGCACAGATTACAGAGCAATCCTACAGCAAAATTAACTGAATGCTCCATGAAAGCCACTAGGGCTGAGCTGATCATCAAGAAAATTATATTGACTGATCTCTTGACATTTGGATTAAAATGCAGTCACTTTGACAAGCTTATGAGGTAGAAGATCTCATTCCTGAAAGTCTTAGGAGACAGCCGGAACAGAAATATAACATACAGCAGTCTCAGTCAACAAAATGATTGCAAAATTACTTCACAGCAGACTTTCACTACTGCAAATCCAGTTATTTTGAGTAATTTTGGTCTTTTTAAGAAGATATCAACTACTCGAGATTGAACAAACATAACAAGGTTGATAAGTGATCAGGACAATTTTCCCTACTTGTAAAATAACGTTCACACACAATGGCTTTGATACCCCTCAATTTGAGAGGCACTCTTCAAGTACAGCCCACCCATCAGTCAGGAGCAAAAGATTTATTTGCTGCCAAGCCAAACGTATCTTCCAGCCTCGACACTGACTTCTTCAGATTTAAAACATTAAATCCAGTGAGGCAGCTCAGGACTTCAAGAGAGAGAAAAAGCAAAAGGGGGAAACACAATTACCTCTGTCAGAAGCCCTGAATACTGAGAACCCCCACATACAGCCTCAGGAAAACAGCTCACTTCTTAGCTGCCAACATGCATCCATGGAATGCAGAAGGCTCACTGGGGCAGGGACCATCTTTTTGTTCTGTGTTTGTACAGCACCTAGCACACTGCGGGTCTGGTCCATGACTGAGACTGCTAGGTGATTTCAAAATACAATTAATAAATCATCACAGAAAGAATCCAGTGTAAGGGAGAGAAATTTAAAAACACAAACAAACCCAAATGAGCAAAAGTTATTAAATAATGCATGAAGGACGCAAAAACTGGCAACAGCATCCATTGCAGTAACATGTCACGTCCAAAAGCCATGCTGCACTAGGCTGGGCTCTATCTGCCCAAGAGGCCTCGTTGATCTCAGAATCCCAGGAAAATCCTGCTGAAATACATAGGGTTCCATCAACTTTAGGTTCCCCCCACCTGGGAACAGTTGCTTTATATCCCAGATTATGATTTCCACACAGTACAAATAAGACATATAATTTCCTGAAACTCTCAGTCCTGCTCCAGTAATATTTAATTGCCTGTTTGACATCAAAGGTGTACAGCTGGACCTCTTCAAGGTGACATGGACCAAGATAAAATGAGGAGAACGAGGCTTTGATTCTAATAAAAGGCAAAATCGATTTTCAGACCTGGCTCTGCTGCTGCTCATAAAACCACCCTGACAGTGATTCTAGGAAGGGGCTTTGGGATGGCCCACCTTCCCCATGCACTTATACTCCTGGAAGATGGAACAAGCAACTGTGTATAAAAGTGGCTTTTCTAGAAGTTAGGAAATGTGCAGATTCCTGCCAAGCACCCAAAACGGGGTTTAGAAAGGGCTTCTAGGACTATCTTGCAAAACACTATTCTGCTAAGCCAGCGTGGTACTGTTAAAAAAAAAAAGAAAAAAAAAAACAAAGTGGTACAGGGAGTGATCCTATTGTTACTAGGATCACAATTACAGCAGCACTCAGAAGCCTCACTCATAATAGCATCCCATTCTGTTAATAAGCAGTATTCCAACATAGCCTCTAACCCTGCAGAGACTTACAGTGAGTGAAGCTGAAGAGTACCATTGCTTTCAATGGGATTATTCCTAGGGAGCAAAGCTAGCACGTGCAAAAGCCTGGGCAGAATTGGCCTTCTTTAAAAAAAAAAAAAAAAAAAAGCCCCCAGCCCCCACAAACTTACAATCTAATTTTATGACAAGATGCAACAAGTGGGCATAATAGACACAAAGGGGAACGACCACAGTTACAGAGGCGAGTTCATGGGTTGCTAAAGCACAAGTTGTATATGACCCACAGAAGAACGGTCCAGTTATGGGACGTTGCAAACCTGGGTTCCTTTCCCTGTTCCACCACAGACTTCCTGCATGACCATCAGCGAATCAGCTGGTCTCTCTGTGCCTCGGTTCCCAGACTGTATCAGGGGGATAATCAAAGGGTGTTGTGGGGATAAACTGGTTAAACAGACTGTGGTAATGGCAGCCACGTGAACAGAAGCCTATTTCAATTTTTCCTCATTTTAACCTCTTTTCTTTTTTTGAAAAATAACCCCCTGCTTTTCCTAGTTTTATTAATTTATTCCGCCAGCCCTCCCCTCACTCCCCCCCCCCCCCATCTACTTTTGTCTAATTCCAATTACTTTTAAATCTTCGCTTCCTTCTGTGGTGGGATGGCCATTGGTGGACTTTTTTTGGGGGGGGGGGTTTGGGTTTTTTAAAAAACCCCTGACTTTGTTTAATCCCAAATTTTATATATTATATAAATATAAACCCTTTTCTAGTCACCCTTTTTATTTCATAACTTCAAAAAAATAAAATCCAAACAATCCTAATAGACTCAGATGTCTGTTAGTTACTTTTTCTACCGCTTTTGCTCTTCTCAGTCCAGTCACTGCCATTTTCTCCCCAGGAAGTCAAGTCCCCTTTAAACTAACCATCCACAGTCAGTCACTGGGGATGAACCACAAGAACCTGCCACCACTCAGCTCCTTTTGCCTTCTAGAGAGATCTGGGACCTTTCTGAGGGATGGGCAGGGAGGGATACAGCTCCATGTATCCCTAATGGCAGGAGTAACTCAGACCACACCTCCCTCATCAGCATCTCTCTCCAAGGGCAGAGTGTGTGTATGAGGCGGAGAGATGTCCTTCGTAGTTCTTGCCTGTCCCCTGCTGCTGTTTGCTCGAGCAGTACAACTGAGGCCTTTCACAGACTGATCCTTGGCCAAGGAGATCACTGCTGACCCATTTGGGTGGAAAATGGTGGGGAAAGTGGGTACTTGGGCCTTGCCGCCTCAGTCTCCCTCCCCCAAAGGGTTCAGTAGGGGCTGCTCTGACTACCTCTTTCTACTGCCAGTTAATGCAGGACTGCCAAGCCCAAGTGTTCAGAAATCATAAGTCAAGCCCCCAAAAGTGAGACTGTTTTAAAAATCACAGATGTTTTGAAGTCTTCCTACTGGCCTTCTACCTATTGAGCTGTTAGGGGTCAGATTTTCATGGTTTTCTCCACAAACAACAGGGCTAGAAAATTGGGCAGCGGGGTGGAGGGGGGGGGGGGGGGAGGAATGAAAGCTGAGCTTCTCCTGGGATTTCAGAATGGGGCTTTAAGAAAAAGCACTTAATCTTGCAAAACTCACAATAAAATCATGAGAGTTGGCAACACAGAGTCTAGTTTCCCACTGAAACGCTCACACAGATCTTATGTTAACCTTAAAAAGAAAAGGAGGACTTGTGGCACCTTAGAGACGAACAAATTTATTTGAGCATAAGCTTTCGTGAGCTACAGCTCACGACAGCTTATGCTCAAATAAATCTGTTCGTCTCTAAGGTGCCACAAGTCCTCCTTTTCTTTTTGTGGATACAGACTAACACGGCTGCTACTCTGAAACTTGTGTTAACCTTGTGAATCAAACCCCAGGTTCTTGAGAGCAAAGTCATCCACCTGCTATTTTAATTGGTGTGAGAGAAATCTATTGCCACAAGCCGCCTGCTAGCCCATACAAGCCTAGGAATCCACATTTGCTGGAAATTCCTTCCTAAGAATCTATGGCACATCAGACAGAACTACGCACAGTACTGTCCTGATGTGAAACATAACCCGCATTAATTAGGAACCAAATAATTAGGCAAAATTTGTAAAATTATCAAAGGACATCTAATACCTGAAGTGTACAAGATGTTACAATAACGGCAATATCTGCATAATCTGTCAGGGGTGATACAAATAACTGAACATTTTTCTTATTAACTGTGAAATAATATTCAAACCTATTACTATCAGTTTGACCTCAGACCCAGGGAGGAGAAAGGTGGTCAGTAGCATGCATGCTGACTGTAAGAAAGAGGAATCTAGCCATGCTTCTGGATACAGTGTTTCAAACAGTCAGCAGGCTTTGAAGAAAAAAAAAAAAAAAAACAACCACCACCCCTCACATTACTGCTTGATTGTACAGGACTGGAGATCAAAAGAGAAAGAAAAAACAAGTAAAAAAACTAACCACTGTTTTTTCTTTAAATCTTATAAAAGTATATAAAAAAAGAACAAAAAAACACACAAAATAAATGTCATAAAGTTAAGATCAAGCAATAAATTAAGGAAGAAGTTGGCCAAAAAAAAAAAAAAAAAAAAAAAGCAAACATATTCCAATTAAAGACTATCACCTGCCCAGAACAGATACTATGCCACCATGCTAAAAGGTAATGTACACAATACTGAAAAACAGACCCAATGTAAAAACGTGCAAGACACATACACCTCTCTAAAATCAGGGTTATAGTTACCAATTGCTATTTTTGCACAACCAGAGCAACAGTTCATGAAGCAAATAATTTGGGATGGAATAACATTGCATTAGGGAGTTTCAACTGCACATAGATTTTGTTTAAAAAACGAACACACACACAGGCTCACGGAACCGAGCTTGAGCCTGCAAGCAGGAAGCCCTTGGACCAAATGACAAGCCACAGAAGTAGGGCAAGGATGATCGTCAATGTAAGCCACTGGAGGCTAAAATCTAGATCTGTGGTATTGAGTATTTGCCCTAGAGTATCAATAAAGATCCATTTTTCCGACTGAACAAGTAATTTAGATTGAAAAATTACTCTCTGAATAGCACGGGACACACCTCATTTCTCAAGTATAGATACCCACTTAGTGCACAGGGTATCAGATCAGTTCTGTAAATGCCAGATCTTGATCAATGACCAACACCAGCGGAACGGGTGGCAGGATGGCTCCAACGGCCGAGGCCTGACTCCGCTGTCAATACTGACTCTGCAGCACACTGTTAGAAAAAGGTAGGCCATTAAAGCGTCCGTTCTTCAGACAAGTTACACCAAGGTGACTTCTCTCTCGGAGCTAAAGCTCCATTTCAGGAAAGTTTGCTTGAGAATGCTGCCAATATTCTACCTGCCAGTAAAACATCCTGATGCCTAAAGCAGCATGTAAGTTATACCTGATTCCAAGCCTGCACCTGGGTGTTCATAAGACTATAAGGGGGAAAAAAAACAAAAATCTTAATTAGGTCTGATCCAAGAAGGAAAGCTTCATTATAGCTTCATTATTGCGGCTTCTATTTCATGCAGACATAGAGATTATTGTTTTACAAGATATGAGATGGGGAACGGAAAAAAAGGCCTTGGGAGTGAATGCAGCCACAAAATCCCAAATGTAACCTAAGAAACACAAGCCAGACTTCAAAAATGTTAGCTCTTCGGGAAAATTCTTTACAGGAATTGACAGTACTACCGCCTCTGCATCCCAGCAGCAGGCAACATGCTCAGGAGCTCCAGCGTGCAAAGTGCTTTGCACCTCGCTCAGGCTAAAACAATGGAAGATTCTATCCCCATAAAGGCTGAAAAGTGGGTATATTAGGTGGGGGAACGTCAGGGCAGTGACTCTGCATGCTGTGCGGGTCCAAAGAGCTGTGTATTAAGCCTATCACAGTGATGAAATGTTCCAGCATTACAGCTGAAGTAACAGTCACTACACAACAGAAGCACTGATGGAGCTGAAGTATTCCAATTACGAAGTACTGTTTCAGTGCAACAGAGGGATACAAGGATCTAGAAGGCTGCAGCTCATTGCATGCATGCTCTACACGGATCAGATGCACGTTTTTGTTTGCAGCATTGTTTTGACAACTTACACGTGATTGCCTGAGCTATCCAGGTTCATCTGGGAGCTGGGGTTTTGGATTTCCTCTGAACAGCATCACAGCAACTGGTAGCCAATTCCAGCCTCTGGTCTGTGGCTGGATAGGGAGGGAGTGGGAAATGGATCCTGCACACAGTAGCAGGTCCATATTTTCTAAAACTGGACCTTAAAGGCTCATTTTCCTTGTATATGAGCAGCTTCTCCAGATAAACTTCAGGTGATTTAGAAGGGATTAAAAAGTTATTTCTATTTGGCTGGTCCAAACGTATTTTTAACCTACGGTAGCTTGGATATGAAAAAGGGTTGATGGATTTTCAGAACATGAGCTAGGCAACCACTTATTTTTAGTTAAGTTTTAGTAATCAGCTTTCCTGATCATCGTTAGTATCATTCCCAGGTTTCATACTTTAACAGAATGTTTACCACTTCATGTTCTGAAGATTCCCTGGTATATAATTAAGACCAGAGAAATACTGCAGTCAGCAGTTGCATTAATATGATACAGTGATATACAATATCTAGCATATAGGTTATGTAGCTTGTGTATATCTAATCTTCATTCCTTCATGCACCAACCCCTTCTATCCATTCTATGCTATTTATAGTTGTGGACTTCACAGCACTATATCTCTAAAAGCATTGTTTATATATCACTTTGCATGTTTGTTTACACTGCATATTTGTAATTAGCTATGTGGGACATTTCTTTTGTGATTGTGTTGAAAAATATACTATAAAATGAAGCTAAACACAATTCTGCAATTGGCCTGCATATTTTGTGGCCTGTTAAAAGGTTGATTACAAATTAGTTAGGAAGTGGAGTAGGGAAGACAGGAATACGCCATTTATTAGTGCTCTGATATCACACCACCCCTCTTTTGAAGCTCTGCTCTGCCTAACAATCTTGCTTTTGAAAAAAGACAAGAATAACTGTATAACTTCAGAGGGTGAAATCTTGGCTTCATAGAAGTCAATTGCAACACTCCAAATGACTCCAATGAGACCAGAATTTCACGCAAAGTCTGTTCAATAAAATATAAGATTCCTGCCAAGTGTAAACATGGTTATGTTGGTTATGCAAGATCCTGGACATAGTCAGCTGTATTCTGCATACCAATTTATATAAGAACTCACCATTATGAGTTTACAGAAAAGTTACTTTGCAAAGGTCCTTCATATACTATGCTATTAATTATACTGAAAAGAATGAAACCTGCACTCCTTATGATTACTTATTGGAGTCAGGGGAGTTGACTCATCTGTGTTTATTTAAAGTCAAGCACTAGCTCCTGATTAAAAAAATATAATATGAAGACAGAGCTGAAATGTCAGCCTCCATCTCATACCTAATCCATGGATTTAAAGAACAGAATATTAAAAAAAGGACTATGAAAATTTAATTGTCTACACTTGATGTGGGCATGGCAGGAAGGGTAAAAGTTCTAATCCAAAATTACTGCATTCATCATTTTCTCCACAAGTTTTTATACCAAGTAGTTGTTGTTGTTGTTGTTTAAAACAAGGCACCACATCTACCCGTACAACCAAAATGGGCTCATCGTCTTGCAAATAGAAAATAATCCTACTCCTACTGAACTCACTGATAATATTTTCATTGATTCGCTGAAAGCAGGAGAAAGGCTAAAATATTTAAACTTCCACCCTCCTTAGGCCATGTCTTCACCACCAAAAGTGCGGTGTTTTACAGCTGGATAGCAGACGCACACTAGCTGTAGCTCACTGTAAAAACCCTAGTGCAGACAAGGCTTTGTAGCTCTTGTTGTGGTGTAGCTAAGAGAGGTCGCCCCAGGCAGGGGGGATAGAGAGGATTTAGCCAAGCAACTTTGCGATAAAAACTTCAGGTTCATTGTCTCTACCAGGATTTTGCAGCAAGAGAGAGCCATAGCATGCATTAGCTATCCCCTATAGAAAACCCCTGTTTTGGCAGTGAAGACAGCCTCAGAGCTTGCTCCTTCAGAGCAACAGGGATCACACATGTTGTCTTTGATCTCTGCTCTATGCTTTCTTCTGAAGGCTGGACCTTCTCAGTTCCAGGACCCCATCTTTCCCCAAGTAGGGTTCTGACGCTGACCCAGTGAAGTTAAGGAGAATTCCACCACTGATTTCAACGAAGGACACTCAGGCTAAGTTGCAAAAGATCTAGAGAGCTCAGCACAAGGCTCTTCTATTTAGGATGGATGTCTATATCCCTTTTAACAATCCTTTTGTCTCCAGCGCTCCATTTTGAATTCCTACCACCCCTGCCTTGCCCAGTTCTGTTGATCTGTTGTCTGTGCTGGCCGCACAACTTTCTTTTAAATATCTGGTACTGCGTTCCAGATAATCCATCAGGGGATGGACACTTTAAGAAATAATAAATACATCAAATAAATAAATCTCATTTAACTTTGTAATAAAGTGCTGCAGGCCAAAAGTCTTAGACTGAAAGTAGTTTCTCACGTCATCTTATTCACTGTCACTATCCTCCATTTACTGGAAACTGACTTTCCTCTGCGATGAGCTATATTTCCTTGTTCAAAAGCCCACGGTATCCAGTATATTTAGTAATTTATCATTTGAGTCGCATATAGTTCACAAACTGGAGCTTTTAATTTAAACTCTCATTTTACCCAACAGACAAAATAAAGTTCCCAAGAAAGTATTTAGAAGAGCAATGCAACCACTTAAATAATTACCCTTCTTTTGCAATTCATTGTGATTGGCCAAAGGAAGAGAGCAAAAATCAAGAGGAAAGAGAAACTAACAAATTTGCTGTCCTGCCCAAATTCACATTACAGTCTTTCCCTGCATTCATTGTAGCCAATAGCTCATAGGGAATTCAGTACTGCCAACCTGATATATTCAAAAATCATGAGAATGGCTTTAAAGTCATGATATTTTTTAAAACAACAACTTTGGGGATCTTTTTATTCGTGTCATAGTCTATACCGGGGTGGGCAAACTTTTTGGCCCTAGGGCTACATCGGGTACAGAAATTGTATGGCGGGCCAGGTAGGGAAGGCTATGCCTCCCCAAAGAGCAAGGCATGGCCTGGCCCCTGCCCCCTATCTAGCCCACCAGAACTCCCATCCCCACCCCCCACCCCCGCTCCCCACCTCTGACTGCCCCCTGGGACTCCCACATCCTATCCAAACACCCCTGCTCTCTGCCCCCTGACCATCCCCCCTGCTCCCCACCCCCCAGGACCCTCACCCCTATCCAATCTCCCCTGCTCCCTGCCCCCTTGTGGCCCCCCCGCCCCCTATCCAACCCTCCCCGCTCTCCCCACCCCATGTTACCTGTGGGGTGGGGGAAAGGTGGGGCTCAGTCCTTTCCCTGTGTGTTTCCCCTGCTTGTTTGGCTGCTCTCCCTGGTAGTCAGGCAGGGTTCACTCCCTGTCTGGGCTTCGCTGCTGGGGGTGTAGGGGGGCCCTGGCTTTCTCTGCCCCTGTCCCTGGCAGCAGGGCCCAGGCTCCTTGACCGCCCCCCTGCAACCCTCCCTGCTCCTCACCTCCTCACCCCCCCCCCGCCCTCCCCGGAACTCCCCCGACCGCACCACCCTGGAGCACCAGGTCTGGTGGCGCTATAGCCGTGCCGCCTGGCCAGAGCTGCAGCCACGCTGCCCAGGCGCTGGGGGAACTGTGACTGCAAGGGCAGCAGGGAGGGAGGGGAGCAGAAGGGGAGGGGCCAGGGGCTAGGCTCCGCCCCATTCACTGCGCTGCCCAGGAATTGGGCTGGCTCCTCCGCAAGCCTGTCCTGACCCCGCTCCCTGGCAGGAACTTGGAGGCCGGAGGGAAAGGTCCTGCAGGCTGGATGTGGCCCACGGGCTGTAGTTTGCCCCCCCTCTGATCTATACGGTTCGTATTTTCAAACTTTTCTCTGCAACTATGAGAGCTAGAAACTTACATTTTAAATGAAAGCAGAGATTCTCTCATAACACACATGAATCCAGGAGCTGGGGGTTTAAGAAAAATACCAAATATTGAAAGCTTACAACAGAAATTCAGAGAGTTGGGAACACTGGAAATTTCACCTGGATCAGCAGTGCAGGTCGAAGCCTTTATTTGTAGCCTGTAGCGTCATTCACACACACTATCCCAGAGTTACACAGAATTAAAAACTGCAGCTACCCAGTAAAAGTTTGTAAGCTTTTCAGAGAGCTTTTCTTTTACCATGTATCCGCAGGGAGCCCTGATCCTGGCTGGAAGGACTTGGAACAACTGTAGTACAAATAAATAATAGTCCTGTAGATGAAAGATGTGCTTGTAACATACTAGCGCAGAGAAGGCTGGTTAAGTCAATAACTATAACGAGCACCATTCACAATACTATCTTTAAGGGTTAGCATTCCCTTTGATAATGCAAAGCTCTGTTGGCTGTCTGAAAGGAGGGAAAAGCTGATCTTTAATTTTTATTGTGCTTGTAACTGTGTCAGAGGCGCCTAGCAGTTAGGATAGGTGTGTCTATTTATTTTTATATAAATCCTAAACAAACAATAAAACAGATCCCAGTTTATAGCATTTTTACAATTTGCACAGAAACTTAGGGCACATGGGGCTGATTCTCAGTTACCCAGTAGTCAAATCACGTCTGAGAAGCAGGTATAAAAAACTACCAGAGTGGAATGTCAGTGCTTCTCACCCATGTGAGTCACCGTGCAAGATGCTGGAGAAAAGCATCTGTCCCAAAGCCTCAACCTGCAGGCAATGGTTTTAAAAGCAATACTTACACAGAACTCTTTGTTTGTCACTTGCAACAAAACAATAGTATGCTTTTTCGGGGACTGATTCAAAGCTTATGAAAGTCAAGGGAATGTTTCCTGCTGACATTAATGGGTTTAGAACCAGGCCCTCTGAGCGTACTTTTCTATTTTTTATTTTTTTTGGAGGGAGGAGGAGGTTTTTTAATTTTGTAAAGTAATAATTTAACTGGATGCGTGCACTAAATCTAGCAGAGTGGTTTCACCTGCAATTTTCAGGTGTCCACATGGATGTGTGATGCTCTGGTCAGTGATTCAAAAGGATAAAAGTCTCCCATGAGAGATTTTACAATTTACCTTTGAAGCCATTACTATGTGACGCTGCTTTCAGTAACATTTCCTAAAATTACACATTTACCAATCATATCATTAGGGCTGTATGGTCTCCTCCTCTAGAAAAAGGAATGAGATGGTGTGAGCAAAGTGACCAAAAACCAGGAGAGCAACTTGAAATGCAGCAGGCCATTGTTCATGCACAAGTGTACATGTCAGATGGGTGGGGCACAGGGAGACAAACACCGGAGAAACGCCCTCCAGCCCAGGCCTGGGCAATACAAAAAGCAGCAGGGCAGAGTAACACTGATACAGACTCACTGCCCAACTCCACACACAGACAGACACCACCATATGGAATCTGTGGAAGCCAGGAAAAATGACCCTCAGTATCTCCTTGGGCCTAGCATCTCCCTCGGCAGTAAATGACCTTTCCTGATACTGTACTTGGTAAACTGTCAGCAGCTAGTGGGAATTGTTAGAATAAATTGGCTGTCAACTATCTAGGTTGCCAGCACACCACAAGTTACACCTCTGGCAACAATAACTTTCAGTGCCTTTAGCTTGGGAAGCATTCATTGCAGATGGCTTCCCAGCTGACCCCAGATCCACAAAAGTAGGTAGATGCCTAACTTCGTGCCTAAATATCTTCGAGGATCTGGGCCTTTATCTCTGCATAGGAACATTTAAGGCTCCATTGATTGTATCTTGCATCACACTCCCTCACTTGGTGTGCACAAGTCAAGGGACCCACCTTGCCCCATAGTTTATATGGCATACACTTCTGAAACAGGTTTCAGAGTAGCCGCCGTGTTAGTCTGTATCCGCAAAAAGAAAAGGAGGACTTGTGGCATCTTAGAGACTAACAAAGTCTCTAAGATGCCACAAGTCCTACTTCTGAAACAGTCTCTGTTATTTACCAAACAACAGAAGGACTCAGATTTAAGGGGGGTTCGAATTTTTCTTAAATCTCGGAGTGAATTAAAAATAAAAGCTATGTCTACACTTGTGGCACCGTGTAGGGTACTGACGCTGCACACGCGCACACGCGCACACACACACACACACACACACCCCCCATCACGGGTATAAACAGTGTAGCAGTACTTAGGAGAGCAGAGTGGAAGTTCCTTACACCCCTGAACCCACAAGGCATACAGCATCCATGGTTCTCTGCATCCCCAAGCAGTGCCTCCCCTGTCTACACTGCTATTCTCGGCAATGTAGCATCCCACTACCTCCCTGCTGCCAGAGCCTCTCTCTGCTGGGGGCAGCCACACACAACGGAGACAACTGTGGACACAGCCTGCCTTTCATTGCAGGGCATAGCTACGCATGTAGTGTCTGTACTCTACACGCCACCGTAAGGGCAGACAGCCTAAATCATGAAGTAAATGCCCAACACAAATATATTCTAATGACAGTCTGTCTAAGGTACTTAGGTACCCCACCCCCTCGATCAATATAGTCTCTGAGCACCTCACAATCTTTAATGAATTCATCTTCACAATACCTGCCTGAGGCATGGAATTGCTGTTATCCCCATGTTACAGATGGGGAACGGAGGCTCAGAGAGGCCAAGTGACTTGCCCAAGGTCACACAGGAAGTCTGTGGCATAGCATGGAATTCAATCTGTTTCCCAAATCCCAGGCTATTATTATTTACTGTTTGTATTATCATAGCAGCTAGGAGTCCTGTCACGGACCAGGGCCCCATTGTACAAACACAGCTCTCTCCTCCCTCTGACCACTGGGCCATCCTCTCGGGGTACAAGCTTTGAAAATAAATAATATTCCTTTTATTTCCACCTTAATTTGACACGGAGATCTGATCCTTGGTGGATGTGACAAATGAAATGATAAGAAAGACCCATTGCACCCACAGTGCTGCAAACCCTCACCATTTTATCATGGGCAGGTCTTGCAATATCAGATGTTTTTGTTAAAGCCCTACCTTCTGGTGCTTGCTTTCTTTTTTTTTTTTTTTTTTTTAAAGGGGAAGTGTCTAGCCCTCATCACTGCAGAGAAAAGCTTGTATGCATGACCCCTCAAGGCAAACAGCTCAGACGGCAAATAAAAAGAACCCAACATTTATCATTTCTTTAAAATCTCATGCCAGTTATGCCAATCTCATGACTTTGGGGGACCTGACTCAGGATTTTTGAAGGCTTGGAGTTGGCACCACCGACAGAAGCCCAGTTCACTTTGTAAGTTGCCCCCCTGCACACGACTGGCCATGGCTGTGCTCCTTGGGTCCATGTGACCTCAAGGAGACGCAGGGTCAGGGTCAAACTGGGTCAGGATACCAAGGAGTCAGAGTCAGGCACCAGGTTAGACACAAGGCAAGCAGCAGAGTGTGGGACGAACCAGGGTCAGAAGCTGGAGTCTAGGGTCCATGGAAAAGCAAGGTCTCGAACGGACGCAAGCAGTCTGTATCACTGCTCTGACAGCTCCGCAAGCTGGCTTCCTGGTTCATCTACCAGCATGACCCAAGCAGTCAGCTGCGGGGGGCCATCACTCAGGCCCCGCTGGGCAGTACGGCATGCAGCATCTAGCTTCACAGGGTCCTCCAGCAAAAACCCAGCCTGAGCTTCCACTGGTGATGCAGAGGTGTCGGCAGCCTAGAACCACCACGGTCCTGGATTCTAGTCCTGCAGCTCCTTACAAAGGAGTGGGGAGGAGATAAGACTGTGGCTTCTCCCTCCACCAGCCTGCTGAGCTGGTTGGCCACAGAGGGAAGCGTGTGCTGACCCCCTGACACCACCACATCATTTATGCTGGAGAGTTCCAGGAGGAAATTACTACCCTGGAGCCACACCTACATAACCCAACTGAGCCCTTAATTAGAACAGACGTATCTCTGTAGGGGCCAGACCCTCCACTGCCCTGTGCAGCCATTTACACTGGTGCAAGCATAGTGTGCTACCCAAGGTAGAGCTGTAGCCACATGCAACAGACAGCACAATCCTTTGCACCTGTGCAGCAGGATCACAACACTCCCACTCTGCTGCGGCTAAGAGACCACGCTCCCTTTTCACGGGCGCAAGGCAGAGGAGAAGCAGAGCTCTTGGTTGAGGGGGGGAAATAAAAAAGCAAAAGCTTTTTTGGTGGGTTTTCTGGGCTGTAGCAATTGCTGTTTAATTCCTCTAAAATCCAGTCTACTAGAATTACTGGCTTTGTCCCAAGCAGTTCTCTAAAAAGCTTACCACCAGCTCAACAGAATGAAATCAGAGTCTGCAACCGTTAACAATTCTCCAGAGTAGTACTTGTCACTAGACTGAATAAATTCAGAGTTAGCAACCAGCTACCATTGCCTATGCAGCAGTAATCTTCAACACTTGCCATCTTGTGTCTGAATCCACATAGTTATGCCCTCTCAGGCAGGTCCTCATTTCCCCACTCCTCACCATTCCCCCCCTCCTCCAAACATCAGAAAGCCTTTTCTCTACAGTGTACAGATTTTTTATTGTAAGACAAAAAGCCAAGCAATTAACCTGGACCAAATTTGCTCTAATTGGTTCTAAATAAAGAAACACCAGCCTGTTTGCAAGTACAATAGCTTTGCTGTCCATTCATAATTTAGCATGTGCTACTTCACTCCTAGGAACACCTTGGTATTCAGCAACTTCCCTTTCACTGGCAGCCCATACCCTGACCTTTTTATTTTAGAAACTGAATGGCCATTGTTAGTGTCCCCGCAGCTGGAACTGACACAGTAACACAGCGCAATACTCTCCCCGCGTTTAACGACAACTTTTATTAGATGCTAGCGGCATACCAGGCTCTTTCTGGTGCCCTTATCTCAGAAATACATTTGCCGTCGCCCAGCCAGTGAGTACAAAAGCATTTACTCCTCATATTAGAACATGCTCCAGCCCTGTGTGAAATGGGGTCAGGTATTTATTATTCATTACCATTGCAGGCATTTTTAGGACATTCATCGCCATTGCACAAGGATGCATTTTACATGGTTTAAAGTTGGGCCTGTCCATTCTCTCCAATAAAATGGAGCAGGTATGCTGCTAACCACATTTCTCTTTGGTCCCTAAACACATGCGTAAGTCTTTCATTACTACAGAGTAAGTATGCTGCATACTGTTGGATTTTTACATATCCACCCTGGGGCAGAAAAACTCAGAAGTGACTCAGAAAACCGTGACGCCATGGAGCTGCTGAGGCATCATGCTACAAGGGGGACAATCTCACATTGGCCTTCTCATGGGGCAAGGGACATGGCCCTCCAATCCCATAAACATCGCAAGAACCGCTGGAATTTCCCAGTGTATACATCTAGGATATCTGCATGGAGAGGGGCCCCTCTGCACCAGCCTTCTCCCCATGTGGCAGCATAACTTTGTTTGGAGCAGTGTTCTCACCCAAGCCGGTGCTACATGAGCCCCTTCTGAGGGTAGAGCGTAGAGAGCAGGCTGTTACATATGTTCATGCTGACAGCTTCAGCATTACTGCCTATGGAAAATTCCACTAAGCCCTCCTTAGGGGAATGGTGCCATGTAGAATAGCCGTGCCCCTGCTATACCTACCATCCTCCATCCTGAAATATGGTATGTTCCCACCCTGTTCTCAGAACAGGTAGTTAAGGGAGACTTTATCGCCATGCACACCTGAGCCTTCTCAGTTCTAAACTTCTTGTCCCTGAAAGAAGAAACGTTCCAAACTGACTGATTCTCTGCCCTCTCCCCACCCCAAATGTACACTACTGATGTACAAAGGTTTCCCAGGTTCAGGTGGGGTAATGATGTCATGGAATCTCCTCTCCCTACTTCCACCCTGATGGGCCAATTCTGGATGGCATTGGTCTGTGCCCATTTCATAGTACCCACCTTGAAAAGCAGGCCCTCTGTGCCTTACTGTACAAACACTGGGTACAGTCACAAATCTAGTCAAACATTAGTTCATTTTTTCTGCCGTGGCATTGTCCTCACCTCGCACAAAGGTGACAGACTTTATCAAATGTAATGCTTACCCTAACAGATAGTATTGTGACTGGCACTCACTTCAATCACTGACTTGAAAGCCTTTCGTGCCTTGATGTATAAATCCTACATAAATAAGCACAATAAAATAAATCCCATTTTATAGCATTTTACAACTTTGGGCAGATGAGGCCCAATTCTTGGTTACCCAGTACATTATGTGGTCAAAAACATACCTTTCCTAGCAGTGAAGACAAGGCCAGAGCTGAATAGCAGCGGTAACCTCAACATGAAGCAAAGAGATTCATCACAACCTAGGTCAACTTTTCACAAAGGTAGGTAATTCTACCTTTACACAGTTGTTCCTCAGCACTACTAAAGCACTTCCATCAGCACTGTTAACAGAAGCTGCTTTAAAAGGCAGGTCTCAGCTCTTTAGAGCTACAGACTTCCATAAAAACAGTCATTTTTCACCCAGGTTTGATATCCAAAGGATTCTCTTTGAGAGATGTTGCCCTCTTGTAGATGCATGTTTCCAAGCCACCCTTTTGGTAAATGCGAAAAAAATGGTCCCAGTCAGGAGAAGGGGCAGAAGATTCATAGCATCAGGGCAACCCAGCAGCTCTTCTAGTTGTGTTCTGATCTTGATCATCTAGCCTCTGATATCTTTCTCCATCTAAGAGATGCTATTTTGGAAGGCCATTTATCTGCAGTCAGTAAAAAGGCCTTCACAATGGTGAAATAGAAACCAGAGCCTGAAAAAGGTCATTGTATTTCATGCTCAGGCTGCCAGAAGCTTGCTCTGTCCACATTTAGTTCCAATTTGTCAGTAAGACGTGGTTTTAACTTTTCAGATAGCAATTTACTTTTTAAAATGTGGTAGACATCACTTAAAAAAAAGATCAGACTCAATCCAGTGTTCCCATCCACAAGACACCTACAAGCTCGGGTTAAAACCCAATTGTCCTGAAGTCACTTCTACACGAGTTGTAAGTTTCAAACATAACCACATGGCCCAACATTTTCATAAAAAATAAAGCCATGGGCACAAGTAAGAAATGAGGGGTCTGTCTACCCCTATATTTGCTCAATATTTTTGCCCTAGAACCCTATTTTTGAACTTGGCTGCATAAAGCTAGGCATCTAGTCACCTGTTGAAACTGCCCAAATGCAAACAGGTGCCTAAGGCGTTGTCTACATGAGAAAGTTTCACTGGTTTAGATAACAGTGTGATTTTAAACCAATTTAGCAAACAAGAACAAACTCTGTGCAGACACTTTGCTTTAAGGATGGCTTATTTGGGTTTTGCTTCAGTCGCATAGGAAGAGGCTTAAGCGAAACCAAAACAACCCACTATTTACCCAAAATAAAAGTGTCCACGTGGGGTATGGCAGTGGTTTAGCTAAACAGTTTTAAAAACCAATTTTAGTGAAACCGATGCAGCTTTCTCGTGCAGACAAGGCCTAATGTTAACAACCAACTCTCCAAAATGAGCCTCACATTACCAGAGAAAAGTTTGATCTGACTTCAACCGCAAAATTTTACCTGCTTTTCCTTAAAAGATCCCTGGAAGCAGAAAAAAATGAACAATGTACAGATAACTGATTGGCATGGCCACTAGGTCTGAAAATAGCAAGGACTGTGGAATAGGACTGTTCCTGAACCTGGTGTGAAACTGGGGTGTTCGTCTGTCCACTAATTTTGATTGTACGGTTTCATGTGTTTGGTATGCACTGAGAACTGAATGCTTTGCACCAGCTCTAACAGAAAGCTTGAAGAACTTAGCAAAAGCACTGAAATGAATGAATGAGACAGTGCTGAGTGGAGAAATGGAAGGTCTAGGTGCCATTTAATGAATAGATGATTAAAGTGCTATAAAAGGGTAAGTGGTATCCCTCTGTGGTGTGCTGCAGCAGACTGTAAACCAGGGATGGACAGGCAATGAACTGCAGCTCTTACGTTCTGTAGATTCCAAAACGTGCAGGCACTGCAGCTTCCCCACTTGGGAATTGTGCACAACAATCCCCCCTCTATGTGGGGTTGAAGAGATACCATATATTTAGAGTGTTTTCAGATTTGGAGTGAGCCAGCCTTGTTCAACTTCCCCATCTCACGCAAGAAAGCGTGCAGTGACTTTCACCAACAAGGAGCCCCAAAAAACACAGCTTGAAAGGAATGTTGTTAAAACAATTCTGAGCTGCCCATATGCAGCAATGAGAGCTCTCGGAATGGAACCACACCACAGACACAACTGGCTTCTCCATTCTTTTTTTTTAAGAGATTTCCTTAAGCATCATACAAGATGCATATGAGAAATGAACTGCCATCTATACTCTGTTATGGAGACTGTGTGCCTGGCAGGAACTCAAAAGGGTAAAGGCTTCTTAGTCTTAGATCCATGATAAAAACATAGGAATTGCCAGACTGGATTACACCCATGGTCCATTTAGTTCTGTATCCCAACTCAGACAGTAGCCAGCACCAGATGCTTTAGAGGAAGGTGCAAGGATCCTGGTAATGAACGATGATGGGATAACCGATCCCCTATCAGTTCGTGTTTGACTCTGACCCCAATTATCTGCACAGAGGAGGACAAAACACTGGCAGATATGAACGACAGTGAAGACGCGTTTCCTTCCCCATGCATGGCAGGCATTTTGAGAGAGACCACAGCAAAGGTGACCATATTTTAATGGCAAAAGAAAGCATCTCAGACGACTGGCACAGGAAATTTCCCAACCTTTTCTATTGAGAGATTTCAACTATTTCTTCTGGGGTCTATTTTAAGATGATTTCAGTGACATTCCTTAACGGGGATTACATTGTGTTTCAATTAATTTTGTACAACATTATAATTAATCATTTGGTGCTACCCTGGAAAAAATGCTAATCTGTTAACAGAGCTCATCAGTTTGCACCACGTATGAACTATAGCCGAGGTGGAAGAAACAAGACAAAAAACATTTGGCATTTCCTTCCAGGGCAGAGGGAGGCAGTCCGATTGGACAGTTTCCGCTTGAAGGAGCAACAGGTTACAGAGGGCCCAGGGTCTAAATACCAATAAAGTCTCCCTTAACTAACTGGTACAAGAGGCTCAGGGTAGGAATATACCCTGGCATTCTGAATTATACTTATGCCCATTCATGCATACAATACTCGGGGCTTGAAAATTTACCCGGACACATTCTCAAGCAAGTATTAGCCTTAGCCCCAGGCAAAAATAGCTGAATCACCAACCCTGCACACCTCCATACGGGCCCTTTTAATTTATAGTAGCAAAGCTTCACGTCCGCCACTATAAAAATCTAATTCCAGCCCTTCCTGTGGGCCCCCCCAACATACATTAATTCTCCCGCTTCCCCACTCACTTTGATAACCTGCCCAAACAAGTAATTCCCCACTCTGACCACCACCTTTGGCCAGGACTTCTTTCTGCTGCCTTCCTGGGTAGGCAAAAGGCCCCCTGCCCCCAACTCTGCTCCTTGACCCAGTTCTACCCTCCCCTCCTCTTAAAGAAAGAGCACCTGATCTGCTTTGCATCTTTGCTCTGCTCCCTATCTCTACCCTTTCTAGCCAGAGAAGGAGCCAACCTCCAGGCACGCTGGTTTTTCAATACCCAGATACTTATACCAATAAAGAAAGGAGCGGCCTAATCCAGCCCTCACTTAAGTCAATGGAAGTCCTGTTGCTTTCAGTGTGAGATGATTGGGCCTATAGAGGGATCCACCCTCTGATTATCTCCAACTGAAAACAGATTCCCTTAGCTATTCAGCAAGATCTCAGGTATTCGAGTGTACCACAGATCCCATGGAACTGTGCAGAGTGCCAACAGTGCATTCACTGAATGGCATGGTTCTGTGCAATATGAACTGAAGCCAAAAATTGGATTGATTACAAAAGGGTGGGCTTTCAATTTTATTAATAGGTTTCAGAGTAGCAGCTGTGTTAGTCTGTATTCGCAAAAAGAAAAGGAGTACTTGTGGCACCTTAGAGACTAACCAATTTATTTGAGCATAAGCTTTCGTGCGCTACACCTCACTTCATCGGATGCATTCCCATGAAGCGAGCTGTAGCTCACGAAAGCTTATGCTCAAATAAATTTGTTAGTCTCTAAGGTGCCACAATTACTCCTTTTCTTTTTATTAATGAGACTCAGTTTTCTACCACTTTAATAGGCCACACTATGGCAAGACTGCCTGAGAAAACTCTAGGGGAACTTAGACACAGACTGTCCTGTAATCTTGCTTATTCCGCAACTTGACTGACTGTCAAGCAGACATGATCAAATCAACACCTCCTTTTAAAATCTAAACCTAACAACAAAAACACAAGTCTTTCTAAAACTCTGAACAATGTGACAGCAAGTAACTCATGCTCCAGGAAACTCCGTTAACGTCCAGCACAGAAGTGGACGTGTGTATTAATCATCAGTAACTTTGTAATAAATTAAGGCTCAGCCAGTAGGACTCTGCAAAGTGATGTGCTACCAGCAATTCCACAACAGCTCCTGCAGAAATGATCTTCTTTAGTTTGTGACAAAGCTTCTGTCTTAGGAGTGCATGTGCTTACAGAGTACAGGGAAGAAGGAATCTATTTTTTCCTCCTATTCAAACAAACCCAGTTTCTTCAAGCCACAAGCAAGGAAACAAGCAACACCAACAAGTGTGGTTCACTGGTTATGTTTACAGCCCATTCCTGAAACAATACATAGAGTCTATTGATAACGTAGCGTGGACTTCAACATGTGACTTTTGAAATGGATTGTGGGTAAGACATTGTAGTGGGGAGAGGGTGAGTCAGATACCTTTCCCTAGGAATTTACTTTGGAAATATCTGACTCGATGCAATCTGGAGTATTTCCATTGCAAAAATATTGTGCGCCATCCTCAGCAGGTGTAAACCGGCACAGATCTGTTAAAGTCAATGGGCCAGATACTCAGCTGGTGTAAATCATCATAACCCTGTTTACTTCAAGGGAGCTGCACTGATATACTCCAGCCAAGGATCTGGCCCATTGTCCTGAAGTATTTTTATGAGCTCCAGAGCTCAGTCATCTCTGATAGGAATGTCTGAACAGTATCCACGGCAGCAGGGAAGGCACCACAGCCTTCCCTTCCATTTGATGATGGAGTTTTAACTAACAAAAAGAAAAGGAGTACTTGTGGCACCTTAGAGACTAACCAATTTATCTGAGCATAAGCTTTCGTGAGCTACAGCTCACTTCATCGGATGCATCGAAAGCTTATGCTCAAATAAATTGGTTAGTCTCTAAGGTGCCACAAGTACTCCTTTTCTTTTTGCGAATACAGACTAACACGGCTGTTACTCTTTTAACTAACAGTTTCTGGAAACCACCGAGAGCTTCTAGCACATCACCAATTCTGTAGAGTGTATTTATGCTACTACATTTCATAAGGTACCTTGACAAAGTATCAACCTTTGCTCCTTAGAGAAAACAATTTAACCCCCTTACACCAGACATCAAAAATTTTCTGACCTCTGTTCTTTAAAACAACACATATATGTTGTGTTCTCGTAAGTTAATCAGATATTCACGCATTTTCTCATTTAAAAAGAAGCTTACATTTGCTACCAGAACCTCAGCTGGTATAAATCAGTACAGCTCCACCAACTTCAATGGCACTGCATCAGTTTACACCATCATCATTTCAAAGTGCTTTTATCTGCAACTGTTTAACTTTAAAACTGAGATTTAGGATTTATAAAGAGCAAGTAGCAGAAAATATGAATTTGTGATGATAGCCTTATGTTTATGGTGACAGAATGTGAAATCATAATTTCTGTTTCAAAACAGCCTGATCAGAAATGTAATTAACAACTAGACTCAGGTTTGCACTTCTGCTCTTTGAAGTGGGTGACAAACTTACACAAACTATCTGTTCTAAACCCATTTTCAATCACTATTAATGTTCCAAAATATTCACCTTTCAGGATGAAATTCTCCAGGCTAGCGCTCTTCCCAAAGGTCACTTTTTAGAAGTGTGTCAGCAAATGCTGTTAAGTCACTAGCAATAGAAAAAGTATGGAAAGGAGGAGGACCCACTTCCTCCATTATATAAAATATTCTTGTGACTTTTTTTGAAGCTAGGCTTGTGTGGCAAAGGGTTAGGGGAGAGCTGAAATTTGATATGGACATATCGCTCATTGAAAAGCGTCTGACTCCAGTGAAAACTGGTTTTTATTCAACCCAGTTATGGGCCTTTGGGGGAAAAAATAATCCACATTTTGTGCATGCCTGGTATGATTTCTCAGAAATATAATAAGAGAAATTAGACTTTCATGCATTTACATGTGTGGCTGTTAGCCATGCATTAGACTCTGCCTCTGAATTATTCTGAGTCAACCAGGAGCCATTTCCAAATGTTTCTGGAAAATGCTGGATCTGGTGAAAGGAATTTTCCTTCTCCAGGAACATACATAGGGCTGAGAGCTATACAGAAGCCCCATGCTAACCTCAGGAATCTGTAGGTTTGAGAAGGGTAGAACCTCTGGCGTCTTTCCTACCCACCTCCTCAATGAGAATGCCAGGGAAACTCAGACCTAAAACTCATGAACTTCTGACTCCCAGATGCAGGTGAGCAAGTATGCAGAACAGGATCCTTTACAACGTAAGTTGCCACACATGGAGCAAACAAGTTACAGTAGAACCAATCTTTATACCAGTCTTACAAATGACCAGTCATATGAGCCATTTTCTCAGTGGAAGAGTATCACATAATGGAAGTGATGTCAACAAAGAACAGATAAACTGCCCTTCACATTCAAATGTCATGAGAAATCACTCTGCAAGGGTTTGAAGGACAAGAAGAAAGTGACTCAGTGAACCACTCTGCAACTTATGTGCCATACCAGCTGTGATTCTGAGATGTTCAATTTTATGAGCTTTTTGATTTTACTAACTCAATCTCCAATGAGTTTGTAAAATACAGCACGTACTGTACGCATATAATTTCCAGTACACGACAGAGGTCACATTTTCCAAGGGGCTGAGAGCTGTCCTCTCTTTTTGCATCTACAAAATCAGCCCTTTCACTTTTTCCAACTTGCAATGGAATTGTGGGTGCAAATCTAACACCTAACTATCTGTATGTGCAAGTCGTACAAAACACGATTATGCAGCCTGTATGCCTGCTGATCAGCGCTCAAACAAGCTGTGCTACTGATGTGCATCGTTAAGTGCTCAAGTATTCTAATCTGCAGGTGCAAAAACAGTCTTTGGAAAATGTACCCCATATGTCCCTGTTTGGTTTGAAGTTTAATAAAGTTACTGTACAAACTATACAGTTCTGCCTGGCTCATATGATAAAAATATAGAAAAGGTCTGCCAGGAGAAAGATATTTGGGATCGAATGAGAACGGCTACAGCTGGTTGATTATAAGCTATATTCGCTACATGTTGGGTACAACCAACCAAGGAACTCTCCCTATTATTTACGGAGTGACAGATAAAGGAAAATGAGGTATAGCCTGATGAACAAGCTCTTTCCTAAAGTAGATTTAGACACTATTCATCCCCTGCTTTTTAGGGCACAGTCCTCCTTAGCTGGAATTATCAAATAAATTCCAGCATTCAGAACATTTCAAGGCGGAATCATTTTTACCACTGGCTCTGGCTTTATTTTTTCCTCACTTTGAAATTGATTAGATGTGCTGCTGAAAGAAAAATTGGCTTGTGTCTCTAAGAATATAAAAGCATTTTAGAAAAACGCAAGGAATCTAATTTTAAATTCATTAAAGATTTTGTCCACATGCTTTTGGTTATTAACTATTTCATCACCGCCATATTGCACATGTTATGAAACAAATCTTGGAACACATGTTCACTCGGAAGAGGTAAAACTTAATAGACCAGGTCAAAGATTTAAAGCCAGCTTCATATGTTTAATGCAGCTCATTTATCCTGAGTACAATGGCTCAGCAAAATGCCTGCTGCAATCAAGTTATACAAAAGTAAAAGGAGCCACAGTGTATACAATAGATCTGCTACAAAAGGGAATGAAAAAAAAATCTGTATATTTTATATTGCTCATAGGTAAAAGCTGAGAAAGTCAGGGGTGAGATTTTTCAAAAGCTCTCAGAGAGGTCTAACTCTGCCAGTGAGGTCCGTGGGAGCTGGGTTAGTACAATGCTGAGTGCTTTCGAAAATCCAACCTTAGCTCTATCACTTTGATGAAAGCATTAGATAAACAGCCATTATGACTTCATCCATCTAATTGAAAATAACCATAGTCACATGGAACTCTGAATTAAGAAGCATTTCACTAGTAATGCAAGAAGAGAGAGAAGCCTTTGCTTGAAATCTATACATCTATAGAAAAGTGACCTTATTGGCAAAAACTGCACCCCTAGGATCAGGAAGGCAAGGCCTGAAAAGCAGCAGAAATGCTGCAGCTTCATGGAGGTGTGAGGAGGACAATAGGTGCAAGAGAGACATGGAATCTGTACACTGTTCGCACGGCAGAAAACAGGTGTTCACAGCAATGAGGGGTATGGGAGGTGGGATCACTGGAGCCATGACTGCATGGCGGGGAGTAGAAATGATAAAAGTTTTTTTCTGTGTGATAAAGTGTGTCAAAACACCACCCCACAAAAAAAAAAAAAAACAAAAAAAAGACACCTAAATGTTTTGCAAACTTGTGTCAACATTACCAAGATTTTCCTTTTTAAAAACAAACAACACATTTTTTAATAGAAAGGTTTACCCAAATCATTAGAGATTTTTCCATTTACCAAAAACTACACTGGATTCCTGTGAAGAATGCATTTTGACATGCGAAAAAATTCCATTAAAATCACAGAAGAGTGCGGGAGAAGGGAGAATGGGTCCATTTCAAAGCTTGTGAACCAAAAGTAACTTTGAAAGTTGTCCCCCTAACCTTTCCCCTGTTCTGGCCCGCTCTGCTGGGGAGGACTGCAGGAGGCCTGCAAGTGACCCCAGTCCTTGAGAGCGGAGCTCAGCTCTGCTGCTTCACACCCTGCAACTGGACTGTGAGGGAGGATTCCATCCCCCAGCCTGCACACAGGCCCCCTGTGCAAACCTTGTTTTCCTGGGCTCACTGCAGGAGGCCAACGTCTGACCCTAAACTGACCTTTTGTCTCTTTGCATAGGTGCGAACTTGGCTTAGCACCCACGGGCAGCCAGCTCCCCGCATCCCCTCCTGTGCCTCCCGTCCGCCAGTGGCCCTGCCAATCAACTCCTCCCCCTCACTCCCAGCGCCTCCCACCTGCCGTGGTCCACTGTTCCGCGGCATGCAGGAGGCACTAGGGGGAGGGGGAGGAGCAGGAACGGGAAGCACTCAGGGGAGGGGGGAACTGGGCAGGAAGAGGCAGGGCAGGGGTGGGGCCTGGGGGGGGGGTGGAGTGGAGCGGGGCCTTGTTTGAAGGGGTGGAATGGGAGTAGAGTCTGGGGCTGAGTGGGGGTTGAGCACCACCAGGCAAAGGAAAAAGCCAGCACCTGTGTCTATTTGCTAGAGCAGCACAAAGATTGAACTGAAGTGTGTCCTTCAGTTTTGTAAGTCAGTTTAGCTTTACAAGTGCACAGCACCACTTCCTTTCCTGGTTTCCAGGTGGTTCCCCGCCCCACTCTCCACCGAGTCCCCAAATGTGGGTGGGATGTAAAGAATCCTTAGGAAACAACCAATGGATCCGTTGTGCCTTGGAGAGGTTTCACATATTGTAAGAGAGCACTAGTATTCAAGATTGTCTAGGCACTGGCCTCCCCCTGTGTGTCACCACGAGCAAGCAGAGCTGGTGTCCTTTTTCATTCAGTTATGATCCCTCTATAGCTTGTTAAGGGGTGGTGATAACTGAATAAACATATCGCCTCATCTAATCATGAGATACAGCGATGATGGCCTTAATCTAGGCCTTAATGATGATGATGATGATAATGATGATGGCCTTAATCTTCCTGGAAGTGGGGTAAAAATAGGGAGGAAAGGGCACTTTAGCCTCCCAGGACTGGATTATTTCTCCCCCACACCCCGGGGGGGAACATACTGAAATAAGTCATCACTCCACTGCACACACTTCTCCATTTGGGGAGAGGATGAGAGAACAAACACCACTGGACAGATGTTAGTTATGCTGCTTAATGCACTACTGGAAGATGCTTAATTACTATGGTAAGGAGCACAGAATAAGAGACAATATACAAAGATAAGAGTATATATTTTCATATCTCCCCATGTGAAATGTTCTACTCCATAGCTTCCCAGAGTTTAAATGACCTTTTGGAACTAGCCTGGAAAGTTAGTGCTCTGTATAAGACTGTCCTAAGGTACAACAATTAGCATTTTAAAAGGACAACACTATTTTACAATTCACAAAACACCATGCAAGCTCTTATTTACTTGCATGCTGACTACATATGTTGTACTTAGATGTCACTGCAGATAACTTACTAATTACACTTGGAAATACACAAGTAATTACCAGAGAATCTTCCCTTTGGTTCAGAAGAGCATTCACTTTTACATGACAAAATATCATGCCTACAACAAGCAACTAGTTCAAACAAAAAGTATTTGTGGAATCTGGCCAAGTGTAATTAAGTGATCAATTGTTAACGTGCAATACCTGAAACACATGCAATATAAAAGAGAATACTATCAAAAGTTAAAAGCTTACACCAATCAGGCCAACTGTACAAAAGCAAGCCCTTCCCTAAGCTTGTATCGAATATTTCAGACTGATAACTTTTTTCTTCTTCTGAATGCAGAAAACCATATTACCAGAGCTGATATTTATCAGAATATTTTGAACTGAATATTTTAACTGCTTTAACTGAATTTAAATCGATAACCCCACTACTGTGGTTACTTTTATTGAATTGCACATTGAAATAATATCATTTCAATTATATTATTATCACAGTATGAAACTACTATAGGTTTTATTTGTTCAGCTGGAAGGAAAGATGTGCTACTTCTTTATTTGAAAATCAGATACATGACCGCTTTTAATGTTATTTTATTGAATGATCTCTCAGGGTTTACACTACCAGAAAGTGTAACATGACCTTTCCAAGAAAGGTCAATAACTTGAAAAGATTTGGTCTTTGAAACTATTTCTTTTTACTTTCCGAAACAGCCAAATAGGGAAGTCAAAAATGTGTTTTAAAAAGGGTCTTGTTGGAGAAATTAAACAAAACTTAAAAAGATTAATTTTCTTTCCCTTCTACATTAGGCAATTTATACTACTTTTAACTTGGCATATCTTGAAATTCATCTGTTCTCATTGGGCCAGTTGACTATGAATAAGACACTCGTCTTTTAAACATCTCAGGGACGTATAACATATCTGTAAATGGCTAAGTGTTAACCTCAGAAGACAAAAATTACATGCACAGTACTATATTTACACAACAGAAAGGAAAATCTTCCTAAACAATTTTGGACAAACTACATGCTAACATAGCCTTGAGGCATTAATAATAACTTGTGCACTGGGAATTCCTATGCATATTCTGCATTACTGGCTGTGCTATTCATGAAAAATGTATGCCGGCTGCAAAAACCACTGATCTACAAAGAGCTCATGTTATTCAGGCTTTTAAAATGCAGTCCAGACACCCCATTTAATTCCAGAAAGGTAACTTTTACTGACCTTTGGTTCCATTTCACAAAGTCAACAGTATGTTACAAAAGTGAGGAGGTGGCAAAAAGGGAAGGATTAGGCCAAGTGAACTAAAAATTGGGCTAAACAAGGAGGAACAGTTTAAAGTGAAGCATATGCTTATGTGTTTTGATGAGTCACTGCTAATACCCCCATTCTACAGACCAGCAAACTGAGGGAGAGAGTTGTGAAGCTTTGCCTACAACCTCAAAGTCTGTGACAGAGCTGGGAACAGACTCACAGCCTTTGGATTGCCAAACCCTTGCTCTCACTTTCAGACCACATTAGCAGCTCAGGAAAAGGGATGTTTCTTAATGCTTCCCTGAATCCACAGGCCATCTTCCTTGCAAATAACCAACAGTATCAAACGTACAAGAAAGCATTTCTAAGTCAGGTCCATGCTGTCCTCTTTCTTCTTAGCAGCTACATCCAAAAAGACATGCTGGGTCCATAACATGGACTGTTCCTTCATATAAGGATAAGCAAGAGGCAAATTGAAGGGGAATGAATTGCTCAAATGGTCTAGTTCAGAACCAATACTAATCCCTAGCTCTTACCTAGTGTTTTTCATCAGCAGATCTCAAAGCACTTTACTCAGGAAGTCAGTAGCATTATCCCCATTTTGCAGTTGGGGAAACTGAGGCACAGAGCAGGGGTGTGACTTGCCCCAGGTCACCTATCAAACCAGTGGCAGAGCTGACACTAGAACCCAGGTCTCTCTCACACACACACACACACACACACACACACATAAAATGTAAAGAAAACCTGTTTGAGTTGCTTTTTGCCCCTTAGTATTTAAACTTAGATGCACTGAAGTGAATTAAACTTGTTAGACAAATATTCACTAAAATCACCACTGGCTTCAATTACACTGATCGAATTACATGGATAAAACACTATTTGATATGCCTTCCCCCCACTATCTCAATGACAAACAGCTCTTACTTCCAACATCAAGCATTTATGTCTACTTTCCATCTATTTTGAATTAAACTGGTTTATCAGCACCATTGGAGGAAAAGCCTGCTTTCCATTCCCATTCAGATTCCAATACCTTCTATATTAGAATCCTTATAAACCTCTCAGAGTATCTCAGAAGAGTGATAAGTGTTCAGTCCTGTTCCAAACCTCTTGCTTGCTTGAGTGGAACTAGCTGGCATCACCAGCAGACACAATATACTGTAAAGTGGGGATGATCTCTCTCTACCTCACACAGCTGTTGTGAGGATAAATACATTAAAAATTGCAAAGTTCTCTGATATTTACTGATGAAAAATACTGTACAAGAGTTAGATATTATTGCTCTCCAGTAGGAATTGATCTCCAATTGTGGGTAAATTACACATTGAGCTTGAAGGTGTGCATAGGTTTATTACAATGTTTTTGGGGTTGGGGGGGGGGGGGGGATTTAAGAGGGCAATATAGTGCTCAAGTGCCCAGATGCCAGTATGTAATGAAGTGTTTTGGACACTCAAGTTACATACCACCCATGCAGTAAAATGTTAACTGCAAAGATAATCTCAGATGAGAAACGTGCAGTGTGAGATCATCCTTTTCACAAAAATGACTTGAAGCTGAATCAAAATAGGATTATAACAACCTAGAGATGCACCCTATTTTCACATTCGGAAACATGAATCTGTATGCATGGGCCCGAGCAGATCTAGCCAAGAAACTATTGCCACTGCAATGCCTTAAGCTTAAAACTTTCAGTGTGTGACAATTAGCTATATTAATTTCCAATAGGCCCATAAAAAATGATTATTTAACACGCATAACACATACCAATCATTTGCATGTAATTCTTCTGTTGGAAATTAATCCACTAGAATTCACGGGCTGCCCACCATAACACTTATGTACTGTGCTTTTCTCCCCAAACTTACAGGCGCAGGGCTGGGAAGAGCCAAGTTAGAGCACTACCTATAATTTTATTCTTCTTGCTGACAAGCTTAGCCTGGGTCTTTTGCTACATGTACAAATGCTAATTACAACTCAACACTAATGCTAATCCTGACATGTGCTAAATAGAAGATCACATCTTCTGCTGAATCAGCATCACTTTTCAAATGAAAGCATTAATCAGTTTGCAAAATTCAAAAAAACAATATGAATCCACTAGAAGTAGGAATTTAGCCCTTGGTTCAATGAATAGTAAAGTGCAACACTGAGAGTGCGCAAGAGCAAATGTTGGCATTTGTATGGTTTTGCAAATATGTGATCGTTTCAGTGAAACAAAAGATTTTTCAGCAGTGCATTATTTTGTCTGTTCTCAGCGACCCATGTTAACTTTTTCTTCTCATCCCACTTGTTTCTTCTTTAGCCTCCCTCTCTCTTTGGAATTGCAACACTACTGATATGCAAAAAGAACCTTCCCCTAAAATATGTCAGGGTATTGCAAACATAGGTCCCAGTCCTGCAAACACTTATGGAACATGCTTAATTTTAACCCCCAGAGTAACCCCATTTAAATCAATGGGACTATTTACATGCTAAAAAGTTAAGCACGCACAAGTGTTTGCAGGATTTGGACCAAGGTTGGTAATTGTAACAACTGGGTTTACATTCTATCACCTAACTGCTTGCAGTAAATGGTGACCCAGAATCTCTGCATGTTTAGCCAGGTGCATTACACACACAGAAGAGAGAGCTGTGGTAGAATGCGAAGAATGATGTAAAGAAACTATCAATGAGTTTAATGCAAGTGGAAATTGTTAGACAGACGGCAGTTCTAGAGCAGGGGTTGCCAAGCTTTTCCCGTAGTGCAACCACCTCTTAAAAGAGGTGCCTCCACAACTGTGTAACAGCCTGGTAGCAAATTCTTACACATGAAGTGGGTGAGCATTTTCAGCAGTTTTCATTATGAAAAGTGTAGGGGAGGGAGGAGTTACACCTTTTGGAAAAAACATTAATCTCACTTTCTCCTTTTGCTCTTCATTCATCTGCCCTCCCATCTACAGCACCCCTTTTTCCCCCACAGCAACACAATCGCCTGGTCCTATCCCTGCCCTGCATGTGATTTCCTGCCCCAGGGTTCTTCCTCCCCACTCCTGCCCCAGACATCCTGCTGAGCTGCCTGGTGTCCCTCTGCCCTGGACACACTGCTCCTGCTGCCAGCTCCAGTCCCAGAGGAGCTCCTGCCCTGTTTGGCAGGAAGAATAAAATCAGATCAGTTGCCATGAAAATTGTAAACCTTTAAATGATTATTCCCACTCTCAGGGCCACGCTTAATCTGTGAGGCCACAGCCCTCCCCAGGCAAGACACTTAACCCCTCCGTTTCTCAGCTTCTCCCGCAGTAACATTACACTGCCTGAACCACAGAAGGTCCATTGTCCGAGGCTGCAAATCCTAGAGGCAGAGAGGGATTAATCACCCTCCTCTGTCACCCCCCTCAGTTCTGCACATGGTCGTACCACGCCGGATGGAATGTATGGACACCGCACACACCCAGAGCAGCATTGTGCTGGATACCACAGCAGCACCAATGCCCGGCCCTGGGGCATAGCGGTCCCTGCAGGTGCTGGGGGACTGCAACCAGTAAACCCTGCACCAGCAGGGTGGGTGAACGAAGCCTAGACAGGCGAAGCAAATTGGCCATTTCTACCTGTCTGGGTTTCCCAGAGCGCTGCAATATTATGGTCGTGGATGTTTCACAGATCAGTGAGGGCTGTACAGAGTTGAGCAGTGTTTAGCACTGTACCGTCTTGGGAAGGAGAGGGTTCTACATGCATGTCTCTCTCCCTTATTACTCTAGCTATGGTGGTAATGTCTTGTTAAAGAAGGAGTTCCCACAGCATGCCCTGAAAGCAGCCAGAACCCTCTGGAATCTAATTTAATAGCCAGACCTGTTCAGTTGAGAACAATGTCTCTGGTTCTGCTGGATTATGAAATGCACTACCCTGGAGGAACAAGTTGTCTTGGCAGGTCGAGGAGAAGATGCAGTTGCTGGGGTAGCTGTGCCTTGATCCTACTGGCAGCCTTGAAGCTCAGGACTAAGGCCTAAAGACCTTTGGGGATCTGGACCTAAGGCCTTGAACTCACCCTGCAAATAGGCTAAGAGGCAATGGAAGGATGGTTGGAGATGGGACAATATTTAACAGAATATCTTCATCCACTGTTGGCGTCTTGGGAACCAGATGAACTATTGTGCTGTTCAAGGAGGTTGGCAGGTTTGATCCTCTGAAGAAACTGCCGATGACTGGAAATTGGAAATTCTGACTGCAGTGAATATGGAACCCTATGATATGCCATAACACCTACTGTACGCCAGAAGAATATCTATTGATGGAATATGGGACACGGGAAGTAGTCACCTATCAAATAATGTCCCATTTTCTTATCTCCCCTCACGAAGCATAAGAAACCCACGCTGAAAATAGCAAAATTTAAAATTCATGTTAGGACAGTAATAAAAAAAGGTACTTAAATTATTTAACACTGAGCTAGCTTAAAATGCTTCCTGTGAGTTGCTTTACTACCCTTGCCTTGGGCGTGCCGGTTTATATTTGTATTTCTAGGAAATCACAAGCCATGCATACTGCATTTTTCTCCATGTTAATATTAAAATGCTCTTTTCACGTGTGGTGTATTTCTTATCTTCATCTACCATATGTATCTCTATACTCTATAGGGATACCCCTGGACACTCTTTTAAAGAAACTGTCATCATACAAGCACTTTACAATCTCTATTTTGGGAAAAGTGGTACTCTACAATACATCTACAGCTAATAATACACTGAAACCAGTTATGAATTAGTCATATTGATAAAAGGTGTAACAAAATTACCAGTATAATTTTGTAATGGACAAGCAATACTACCAAAGCCTGATGAATAGGCAATTCAATCAGGAAAAATGTGAAAGAGGCTTCCAGCTGAAAAAAAAAAGTCTTAAATCATTAATGAGGCTAAGTTTTTTAATGTATGCAAATTAAATTATATCTGCATATTTCACTGGACTAAAGTCTGTGTGCATACTTTACTTGGGAAACAGTCTTGCGATGAGACAAGGAAGAAATGGTGACAATTTTTATCTTTTTTTATTACTTTGGTTTGTAAAGAGTTCACATAACTTACACTCTCTTTGTGAAAGATACAAAATCTATCAGCAAAGCCCAGGTCTTCAGGAGGTATAAATAGGCCATGGCTCTGTTTAAGTTAGTGGACGCTATGTTCAAGTATATCAATTTGACCTTAGTTTGTACAAAACTAACATCAGACTAGTTTACATCAGTAACTTGCTGCAACAGCTAACTTTTGCCAACAAAAATAGGAGAAAAAATGAAATTTGATTAAATATTATTTTACTGACATTTCTGCTGTAACCCAAAAAAAAAAAAAAAAAAGCTGAGGTATAAGTCAGAGATGAACACCTTCTTGGATTGGATCAGTGTTTGTATGACACTGAATAACACCCATATGTTACCTCATATGTCTAATCCAATGGGATTTAGGACATGAAAATCCAGGTAGTCAATAGACTCCTTAGAAATAGCAGGCCCAGCATCCCTTGTTCTTCCAGAAACAATCGTTTCACCCCAGTGCACCACTACATAGCATCAATAATGACTACATAAAATTGCTACAATGGAAGTATCAAAGATCAGTGCAGTGCAAGAGATTCCAGATATCTCACTTTATATTCCATAGAATCATAGGACTGGAAGTCCTCAAGAAGTCATCTAGTCCAGTTCCCTTCACTCATGGCAAGACTACATATTATCTAGACCATCCCTGACAGGTGTTTGTCTAGCCTGCTCTGAAAAATCTCCAATGATGGAGATTCCACAACCTCCCTAGGCAATTTATTCCAGTGCTTAACCACCCTGACAGTTAGGAAGTTTTTGCTAATGTCCAACCTAAACCACCCTTGCTGCAATTTAAGCCCATTTCTTCTTGTTCTATTCTCAGAGGTTAATGAGAACAATTTTTCTCCCTTCTCCTTGTAACAACCTTTTATGTACTTGAAAACAGTTATGTCCCCTCTCGGTCTTCTCTTTTCCAGACTAAACAAACCCAATTTTTCAATCTTCCCTCACAGGTCATGTTTTCTAAACGTGTAATCATTTTTGTTGCTTTTCTCTGCACTTTCTCCAATTTGTCCACATCTTTCCTGAAATGTGGTGCCCAGAACCGGACGCAATACTCCAGTGGAGGACTAATTAGTGTGGAGTAGAGCAGAAGAATTACTTCTCGTGTCTTGCTTACAATACTCCTGCTAATACATCCCAGAATGATGTTTGCTTTTTTTTGCAGTGTTACACTGTTGACTCATATTTATCTTGTGATCCCCTATGACCCCCAGATCCCTTTCCGAAGTACTCCTTCCTAGGCAGTCATTTCCCATTTTGTATGTGTGCAACTGATTACTCCACTTAGGAAGGAACAGTTTGCATTTGTCCCACCCTGAAACAGAATTTACTAGTCTCTTATTCAATAGTTTTAAAAGTTCATTTCACATGAAACAGGAGAAATACCTCCAGTAAATGTCTGAGTTTGTTAAGAAGGGATGCATTCTAAAGCAACCTTAAACCAAATCAAAGCTGTCTGACTTTCTTTACTACTTGCAAGCAGAGATAGTTAATTGGTGACCCCGTTGAACTTCTACTTTGCTCAACATGTAATATTCACCAGTTCCTCCTGCTGTATTTGGACCCACTATTGCAACGCACTGAGCGCCTCCTGTGTGGTGCTGAGCCACCTCAACTTGAAATAAAAGTCCATGTCTTGCAGCGTCAGACTCTTGGGCTCGATTCAGCAAAACATTTTAGCTCACACTCATACTTTAAGGGCAAGTTTAAATCACATTAGCACGCATGCTTAAATGCTTTGCTGGACCCTACTTTAGTTTCTCTCCAGTCAACCAGCAGATCACACAATACCCAGTGACCAATGAAAAGAACAAATCCTACAGCATTTGTAATTCTGGCTTCCAAACACCTCTAATGTTGATTGAGCATAACAATTACAGCTTATTAATCTTCAATTTTCTTTTAAACACAATAGAGTGATTACATGAAGACGATAACTAAATGTCAATACACTTATTTTATTATTTACAAAAAATGTAAGCTGCAGCAACATCGGGAATTGAGCTAAAATGACAAACATTCTTTCAAGTTATGTACCAAACATTTCATGTGAAAAAAAGCGCTACTATTAGAGAAAGCCTACCAGAAAAAAACATTACCTTATAATGAGATCACTTTTCCCCTAGCAACGAGTCATGCAGAAAAAATATTAAACCTGGAAAGGTGCTTGACAAATGTTACCCTTATGGATATTGTTTGAGAAACATACCTTCTCTCAACTGAAGATCTAAAATAGCCACACAAGAAACAATCCAGAAACATGCACTCACTGCCTTCCGTTGGAAACAAACTGCAGAAGACAAAGCGAATTAGTTCAGCCTGCTGAAGAGGGTCCTACGTTTTAAGAAAGGCCCTTCATGAAGGAGAGTTTTTCAACAACTTAAAGAAGTTGTCATCTAAATGGGGCTTTCTATTTCCCAGGCTCCACAACTCTTTATCCCAAGGCAGGTCCCCCTTTCCATTGCTAAGGGACATGTTCTCTGGATAGTCACTGCCTCAAGAAATGCCACCCTAGTGCTGTGAAAAATGTCAAATAGTCAGGAAAGGTATGGAATCTGAAAGCTTGATGGTAAGAGGGTATGTCCCAGCCACCCCTCCTACCTTTTCATACCACAGAGAAAGAGTCTGCCTGCCTGCCTCCTGTGAAAGAGGTGGAAGGAACTGAAATAAACAGTACTTGAATTCCTAATAAAGATCTACGGTCCAGCAAGTTTCCTGATCTTTCACCTATCTCCAAGGAACAGGTCTCTTCAATGATTAAGGGCAGGCTGAGTGGAGAGAGACATGGAAAATACTACCCACGTGAACTACTGGCTCCTATTTTACCGAGTTTATGATTTAGATGGGAAAAATCCACACACAGATAAAACTTGCCAGCTTGGTTAACTGCTACATCTTCCGAGTAATACACAGTAATTTTTTGCTACCTTCGGAATTTCCTCCAAAGGCTCTACATATACTTGCAGCCTTGACTGTCTTTTACACCAACAGCTAAAAATTACAGTTGTCATTTGACTCTCCAGTTTTTACACATCACTTAAATGTAAGGAGCAGCAGGGTGGCACTGATGAACTGAAAGCAATCTACACTTATTAAACATTCTGGATTTAAAAAAAAAAAAATCACATTATTATAATGTGTTCCTTTTAACTTCTCGCTGCTCAGAAGCTTGAAAATAAGTTTGTTCTTCGCAACTGTTGTCCTTTTACATATGTATGTCAAGCATTTCCCCATGCCCCAGTTTTTCTAATGGAGCTTGAAATTAACATTAAAAAAAAAAACTTTGAAAAATCAACCTCACAGAAGTCAGCACAGTTCTAGGAACAGTATGCGTTAACAGCTGCTGCAAAACCAGAGGGAACAAAAGCCCACATTAAAGTAATTAATATTTAAGTTTCTCACAACAAGAATAGCAAATACGCAAAAATGAAGATTGAGATTGAGAATCTAGGAGGGAAATGCTCCCTACATTAAAGGTTTAAAACAGATCAGATTTTAGCTGACACTATTCAACTGTGTCCTTCACTTAAACTTAGTGTTACTGTGCTGCTCCCAATTCAACCAATTTATTTTTTAGGTACAAACATTAAAGCTCTATTAACCTGGCTCCTGGATGTACCTTCAGGATCCAACTGGAAGTATTTTCTTTATTACAATTAGGATTTGTTTATATTTTATTGATTTTTTTTCTTTCAGAATTTGAAAAATTTGAAAAAAATAAAGAACATATTCTAGAGAAGATAGATATAATAAAGATTGATGCTTAAATTTAAGCATGTGTTTAAATCCCATGGGACTTGACCACATATGTGGGTGCTGTCCTGAAAAGGGATGGATAGTAAACTCATGCATAAGTGCCTTCCCAAATCAGGGCCTCTCTGATACACGTTTCAAACTGTATGCACTTTTTTCTATGGGTTTTTGTTTAATCCAAGCAGGCAGATCTGTGCATAGCATTTTGTTTGGCCACAAGAGACTGGGGCTAATACCAACTTTGCTAAAGTAATAGACAACATTTTAAACCAAAACAGAACACCTAGATGTGGGTATATCACATTTAACACTCATGTTGATAAGAACCATGTAGAGTGTCACTGAATCAAAACAATTGCAATGAAATATATACATTGAATCATAATGTTATGAGGAGGTATAGGGCAAGACATATATTTATTGTCTGTTTCAGTGATTTTATTTTGAAACATGGTTGGCAAAATGAGGAAGCCAAAGGCCTACTTAGTAATAACACAATATAGTAAAACATCTGCATCATAACTACTTATTTTCAACAACAAAGCTAAAAAATTAAACACGGTATTTTTTTCCTCTTTTCCTTGCATTTGATTCATTGTTCTGATAGGACATTTACAACTATATGTAAAATGAAAAAGTGAATGTTTAATCTACAATTCAGTGAAAACTCAATGACATTTTCAGTTAAAAATGATCTGGAACACAAGGAGTTTTAAACATTCCTTCATAACTATCAGATATGCTGTATTTAACTGCTTCTGTTTATTTTCCTTTTAGTCACAGAAAAAGATGTACATAATGTTACACAAGCTTATTTTGTGTAAGTCACATTACAGCAGAACGCTTAAACAATAGCATTACACAAAACATATTGTCAGTTTACATATGCTTTTCTTTTCTTGGCAAAGCCTAAAAAATGCAGCATCTCAATAGCAGAAGGCGGCTTACAAATGTATCTGCTTTACATACTATAATTTAGAATACTGAGGTCACTAGCTCTTAGCTCTTGGGGGAGGGATAGCTCAGTGGTTTCAGCATTGGCCTGCTAAACCCAGGGTTGTGAGTTCAATCCTTTAGGGGGCCATTTAGGGATCTGGGGCAAAAATTGGGGATTGGTCCTGCTTTGAGCAGGGGGTTGGACTAGATGACCTCCTGAGGTCCCTTCTAACCCTGATATTCTAGGATTCTCTGATTCTAACTGAATGCAACAGCTACCAGAGAATTCACAAATACTGATATCGCATTGAGTAAGCACCTTTCAAGTACAAGGATCTCACAAGTAAATAAAAGGAGCAGAGTGTGTTCCTTTCTTCGCTTATTCTTCTGTAGCAAGTATTTTTATGTTAGTCCAAATAAATTTTTCCATATAAGCATACTCCTATGTCTAATTCAAGAGAAATGGCAATTTAAGAATGTAGTCACCTACTTAAAAAATAAAACCAACAGCCTAGGCAGAAAACTAGCATTAAGTAGCTAGAAACTGGGACAGTATGTTTAGCACATTACGTTTGCAATACCGATAGGGTTGTGGTGTAAGCTGTGTATACGCAGAACTCTGTCTAAGGCACTGGAACTATAGTTTTCCCTCATATTAATTCTCAAATTTCTGCAGTTCTGCGCGAGTTTCAAAATGATTCTACACAAATTAAGGAAAAAATGTTGTCCTGTCTTATATGAGTATGCCAGAATTGGGAAGAAGGAACATAACCTTGCAGAAGCAAGGCAAGATATATTGATCTAGCACTCTCTGGAGCGCTAGGCACAGAGCCCAACTAACATGGCAAAGGTCTGATTTTCAAAGGGGATAGTCACCCAGTTCCCACTGGAATGAGGGTGGACCTGGGAGCCCTCAGAAAACCAGGTCAGTGGGATCTCTCCATTGATCACAGAGTCATGGAGATAGGCCCAACCCTCACGTACCTATTCTGTCATCCACAGCAGATATTATGGAGGGGAACATGTTCTGCTCCTTTTCGGAGCAGCACAAAAGGGCCACGTAGACCCTGAGTGCCCGTTGCAGGCCCCCAGCCTTCATCTTCATCAAGAAGGATGTTGATAGATTGGATATGGTTCAGAGAAGAGCCACAAGAATGATTAAAGGATTAGAAAACCTGCCTTACAGTGACAGACTCAAGGAGCTCAATGTACTTAGCTCAACAGTGAGGAGGTTAAAAGGTGGCTTGATCACAGTCTATTAGCACCTATACAGGGAACAAACATTTAATAATGGGCTCTGCAATCTAGCAGAGAAAGGTCTAACATGATCCAATGGCTGGACGTTGAAGCTAGACAAATTCAGACTGGAAATAAGGCGTACATTTTTTAACAGTGAGAGTAAATAACCACTGGAACAATTTACCAACAGTCATGGTGGATACTCCATCACTGACAATTTCTAAATCAAGGTGGGATGTTTTCCTGAGAGATCTGCTCTAGGAGTTGTTCTGGGCAAGTTCTCTGGCCTGTGTTATACAGGAGGTCAGACTAGATGATCACAATGGTCCCTTCTAACATGAGAATCTATGAATCTTTACTACCGGCTGACTGACTCAAGGAACCATTGCTGTTCAGCTGCCTCTGTTCTTCTCTCCTCACACACCGATCCCCAAGACATAGTTTTGCCCTAAGTTTACAACCTTTGTAAAGAAAAAGATGTTAATAAGGCCTCCAGACTGCAGCATACACATACCCACTATGTGTTTGCACAAAGGGAACCTGACCTCAGCTGGAACTACTGTTATACAAATAATAATGGTAACTCCCACTGAAGTCAATGAATATCTGAAAGCAGATATATCCCTCATGATGTATTAACTAAACCTTTGCCTTTTAAACAACTCTTTAGAATTGCTTTCAATTACATTTTCAGTCTATGACCGGTAGTAGTGTCTCTCTACATGGAAAGATTACTATGAAAAATGAAAAGTGAGTGAGTGAGTAGCAAAAACACATAACAGGGTGTCACAAGCTGTATATTCACAATATGTAGAGCACAGATGAATTCTTGACAAGTGGCTAAAAAACAGAGGGAAAACTGCCAGTCATTCAGATTCCATTGTGCTTTTATTTATTTTGGCAGCATTCAAGGTACGTGCCTTGTGCGAATTCAACATCAGCCACCGGCCCTTAGGAGTAATGGAGACCTTTTTACAAGGGTCCAGGACCATGTGTTATTTCAATGTATTTGAATAAACTTTCAGCCATTGGCTGGACTGACGCTGTAGCATTAGGTACAAGTTTGCCACACAGATTAAATTTAAAATTGGAAATGAATTTCTAGGCCCTAGAGATTGGTTTTCTACTTTTTCTATTAAAAAAACTCCATTTCTATCACAGAAAATGTGGTTGTCCAATAGAAATACCTACTTAAGGAAATACCTGTGGCATAAATAGACGAGGCAGAAGTATACATGTCCTGTGGATCAAATTCCAGCATTGCCACAACAGCCTTTTAAAAATCAATGTGTGCTAACCACTTTCATGTTCTACAGACCATCAGTCGGCACAAATGAACCTCATCCCTTGGCTCTTTGTCTGTACGTGGTTCTTCAGGTCCCTAGCCATGGCACTTCTGGGCTCCATCAGTCTAACTGGCATTGCAGTTGGTACTTGTGACACAGTCCATTTTAGTAGGGTGTAGTGGAACCAGAGGATGCAGGTGGATGCCCAAGCTAGGTTCTCTTATCAATTGGTACTCCAATTCCTTAGTCTGCATACCAGGCAAAGTACACAGACCACTGGTTCCTGGAAAGCTTTCCAAGTTCCTTGAAAGTCTCAGACAAAGACCTGTGTTCAGTAATTTAAGGGTTAAGCAAAAAAACAAACAGGCAAGCTTACAAGACCGCTGCAACCATCAAAAAGCAACCATTGGAAGCCCAGGAAATTCAGAGTAATGGTAAATATAAAAAAAACCCAAGCATTTGTAAGTATGGAAATATACGGATAAGGCACTGAAATAACGTAACTCTACCCCTGCATTAACATCATCCTCTCAACTTCCCTTCCTTCTTCCTTTCTTGTCCAGTATGTAAGAGATGTTATTTTTGGATCCAAGAACTCTTCTAAGGTCTTTCAGAAATCTGCAGCCATTGGCCCATAGTGCGCTTCATACGATTCGGGAAGCCACTTTACGAATCCGCCTTTTAGGTGGAGAATCAAACTGTGATTAAATAATTGGTTTCATGCACAAACCTCCCCAAAAGCAAGTGTAATTCATGAAATAACAAAAGGTTATTGTCAAGGTGGGTTGATTTAAATCAAAGCAATTTAAATCAGCAAGCAGAAAACCTTGATTTAAATAATCAATTTTAACTGTGTTTTGCATTTGTACTTTTTATCTATTTTCCTAAAGAAAGGCTGATTCTCATTAGTTAGCAGCCCTTAAAACGTGTTGGTTTGCAAAAAAATACAGCCTTTACAATACATTTTGTATTTCTTTATGCTAACCAGAAGGACAAACTATAGCTATACTTATTTATGTAAGCAATTACATAGCTTAACATTTATTCAGATTCTTATTTATTTTTATGTTAGAAAATGGCAAAGGATGTGCTTGTTATTTACAATATTTTTTTTTTATTTGTGATGTATGTCAAGCTCCATTTGGATGGAAATTCAAATTCAATTAAAAATGCACACAAACAGCATTTTTAATTAAATAAACCTACCTTGGAAGTGCTTGACACAAAAGTTTATCAATCCATGTTTTGCATTTAAACTAACTGATTTATTTAACAGTTAGTGTGCTGTGGTTAGTGAACTGAACTGGTTGTTTCTGGTCATCATGTCTTCAAGATTTTAGAACTAGCAGATTTCACACCCTCTCACAACTAGTTTTTATTGACCGAGTGGAAGGAAAAAACAAGCTTTACTGCTTTTTCAACTCCCACTTGGTTTATTAACTTTTAATAAACTACTTATTGAACTGAACAAATTGAATACATTTGAAATGAAGAAAATATTCTCTCTGTATCTGCAGAAGAGGCTACTGCTGTCTGAAGCTGTTCTAACATGGCAATAAACACTGGTTCCAGCTGCTTAGCCAGTGACTTCCACCAGTTCAGTGAATTGATTTTCTTTAAAATTTGACAGCAAACATGCACTGCTTAATATTATCTTTTGCATTTAATTAATTTAAATATATTGTAGTAAGTTTAGGCCTTCATGTAGGTTGTCAATTTCAAATTTAATTTTAATATGTTTAGTTAATAAACCTGTATTTAAATTTAAAATATAAATAACCTGATTTAAATAAAAAAATCTGATAAAAATCCAATACATTTTATTTTTATTTTTTATGCCACTGACTTTTATCCACCCTGGTTAGCATGCAGACAAAGCATGTAGATTAGTTTCATAATCTGGTGTAGGCAGTTTGTGTATATTTACTCCTGGGGGAATTCTGTGACAAAAAATAAAAAATTCTGTGCACAATATTTTAAAATTCTGCAAAATCCTGAAAATTTTATTTGTCAAACATAACACTACATAATCACACCAATTTCAATTATTTTGGTAATTTATTTCAAAATACCTGTCAGCAAGTATGTCTGTAACAATTCAGACACACACACAAGTCCCCCCAGGAGTAGAGAGTTAAAGCAACTCCTATGACAGCCCAGTTCCTATTTCTCTACCCCTCCCTCCCCGAGACTAGCTGGGGGGCCAAAAACCCACAACCCCTCCCCTCCAGAGCCAAGCTGCACCCCCCAGCCATTACACCCAAATTCCCTACCCCCAAGAGCCTAGTCACAGCCCCCTCCACAGCCCAGATACCTGCACCCCTCCCCCGTGCCAAGAACTCAGCTAGGTGGTCCCCGCAGCCCAGATGCCCCACCCCCGCCCCTCAGAGCCCAGGGACCCAGGAAAAAAAAAACAACCTGATGCTCGATCCCAGACTTGTGTGGATTTTTCTTTGCTCCACCCCTCCTTCCTTCCCCTTTGCAGTGTCTTCTATGTGTGAGCTGGGCTCTACCTGGTCCAGCAGCCCCTACTGGCAGCCAGCAGCACTGCAGCCCAATTCTGTGAGGGAAAAAGAAATGCTGCGCAAAAAACATTAATTTCTGAAAAATTCTGTGTTGTGCAGTGGCGCAGAATTCCCCCAGGAGTACATATTTAACTGTGTCCAAGGACACTTGTATAAGTGTTGCCACTTGGAATCTAAATTAACTCCTTAGATCTCAGAAATAACTTCACAATACAGTCAACTCAGTGGAACTTCATTACCCCAGGAAGGATTAAGGGGAACCTGTGCTGGATCACATATATATTCTCCTTATTACGCAGTCCCTTTGGTAGGGTGCAGTGGGGGCACAGGATGCCAGAAGTAGGTTCCTGAGTTAGGTGCTCTTGCTGCTTGTAGAGACGAATTAATAATTCGTAACTAATAATTCATCAAAGTATTTTCGCCTCTTCTTCCATTCACGGAGGATCAGTGAGCAGATAAACATCTCCAGTTCACAACCACTCAACAGATTCTTCTGCAAATGTTTTAAACTCTATGACTTGACTCAGAACTTTTCTCTGTGAGTATGCTCGCTATTTGATTGAAACATAATACTGTTTCTGGTCCCTGAGCAGACAAGTAGGCAAACAATTTCCACACAAATACTCACAGTGCAACTTTGAAATTTGCTTTCCATAAACAATACACACCAGCAAAATGTGATCATTCAAATATTCACAAAAAGCAAACAAAACAGGAGTGTAAACACGGCTGAAGTAAATTCATGTAAAAGTTCAACTGAATATCCACAGAACATTTTTGCACTATTCACTAGCAAGAGTACAAACCATGACGGGGGCTGGGATGAGTTGACTCTGGGGTTTTGTTTGGGTTTTCTTTACATATTCATAGTTTTCTAAGGCAAGAAGGAACCATTATGGATCATCTAATTTCAACTCCAGCACAGGACACAGAATTTCACCCAGTGATTCGTGCATGAAACTCAACTTCTTAACTAGCACATTCGTTTTAGAATTTTCGGTTTAAAGATTCCAACAGATGGAGCATTTACCACTTCCCTTGGTAATCAGTTCCAATAGTTAATTACCCTCTTTAAAAAATTGTGCCTTATTTCCAGTTTTGAACTTTTGCTGACTTCAGTCTGCAGCAAATATCCCAGGTGTACATTTGAACGGTGTCTGTTTGTTCGGAAAACGGCTAGAGGACACATTCTGAAAAATGAAAGCATAGAAGCCCAGCATTCCACAGACTATTCTAACATTCCTGAATCACCACGGAAGTATTTCTCAAGTATGCCCATAGTCAATTCAAAATTGAATGCACTAGATCAACTTCAAATGAAGTTTCTAGGCAAAGCCAGTTTTGAGATAAGATGTTGTGCGTGAGGGGACTAGAATTCTCTAAACTTGATTAAGACCTATTTTGCTAAGTCCAAACTCCATCTTAAAAATGACTCATCTGAATCACTGCAAAATTTTGGCAAAAAATATTCTCTGCTGGCTAGAGACCAAACATGCAAAATATGAAGTGGAAAGGACCTTTTTGAGGATTTAGAGAAACAGCGAAAATCAGGAGTATAAGGGAAAGCAGGTTTCACCTTAATTAGAGAAAGGAAACTGTCTCTCCATAATACATGAGCAAGAAGCACCAAGCAAATAGACCTAGCAATAGGAAAGATAGCGGGATCCATTTCCCAGTGATGACTTCTACCAAAATATAAATGAACAGGGACCTATATTTCAGGGAAATAGATAAAAAGAAAACAAGGATTGCCCCCTTCACAGTAGTCATAAAATGGAAAGAGGTGCAAGGATGTTCATTTATCTTTTTGCATCAATCCATGCTGATGTCTTGTTGCATGGTAGCAACATCTCCCCATATTGCTGAACAGCACAACACAAATATTGCAAGACATCATGATGTGAAACAGCAAGACATCGTGATGTGATTAATTTGTGGTTCCCAGCATCTCCATCAAATGATGAAGTGCCTCTCCAGATGCTGAAGGCTGGTTACACAAAGTGGCACTCCTACTGATTGTTATTCTATGTGCCCCTATTGATGAAAGATGTCCTCTTCCTTAATTTAAATATTTTCACCACATTACAGTGGTATAAGTCTTTATATATCACCTTTTCATACTTTGGATCTCAAAAAGCACTTTGTATAAAGAGTTAGAGAATGGTGGTGCAGGGATTGAAAGAAAACAGAGCAGTCAGTGCATGCCCGGAGATAGGAAAAGGCATTTTGGAAGTTCAAACCTGTTTTATTGAAAGGGGAACACTGGCCAGGACACAGTTTTTGAGACCAATGGGATCTTCCATTTCCCTCCCCAATCACTAACAAGACACTAGCAAGGAGGGTACAGTGTTTAACATGGAAGCAGCTCAACTGTCAATGCCTACTCTGCAAACATGCACATCTTTAACTGCTCCCATTCTACCAAGAGACAAAAAAAAGTTAGAAACATGCAGGAGTGGGGCCATAAATACCAAGTTGATAGATGTCTTAGAAATAGTTGATTAAACAGAGGCTAGACTGCCTCTCCTGTCAACCACAGATAGGAGCCCAAAGTCTATAGAGAATGTATTTAATAAATGACAACAGGTGCCTAATTTGCACCCTAGGCAGCTATGCTATCTTAAGAAACAATAATTCAACGTAACCAATACGCACATAAATCAAGCAGCAACCTCACAAAACAGGGTAAGCAAATAGCCAAGCTGCACAAGCTTAATAAATTACTTAGTTTGTTCTCACTGCAGGGCAGGTACCATCCCTCTCGTTTATGTTTTGTACAGGGCTACTGCAATGGGCCTGGCCTCTAGGGGCTACCGCAATACTAGAAATAAATAATAATAAATTCCTCACTTTGCCTGCCTGTCATACTTCGTGTAGCACTGACTTCCTCCACAGCTCTTATAGGACAGCTTTGCAGGAGTGCTCACTGAAAGTCAACAGCTTGGAGATATTGTGCACAAGATGCCTGGGGGGGGGGGGGGAGAGAGCATTCCACAAGAAAAGGGGCCCCCACAAAGAACTTCCTGACAGCAGCCTTCTGAGATTGTGGGGGGGGGGGGGGAGAAGCATGTCAAGATCTGCACGGGCACTCAAACTAAACTGCAGCACTATAGGATAGGGAGAGAGGCAGTATCTCGCAGGTATGCAGGCCCTTGGTCATTTAGCCCCAGACCCTCAAATGTATTTAGGCTACTAACTTCCACTGATTTCAAACGAAGAAAGGAGCCTAATTAGCTTTGGGGACCTGGACCTTAGGGCGTTATACATCAACACCAACCCTTTTCTCTGCACTCAGAACCCCATAAGCAGATCACAAAGCACCGGTTGAACATGCTCGCAGCAAGGTGCTCCACTTATCAAGCGTGCTTCTGTATTCTGCACTAGCTTTTACTGTAGTACAGGGACCATGACTCTTTCACCTTGCACTGGAGCGGGCTGATGAAACAAAACCTTTAAAGAGGCTCTGCCAGAGTCAGAATCCTCAGCTTCAGTCTTACGGCCCTAAAACAAAGGAGATGGCTTGTCGGCTGAAGATCCAGCCCATGGTCTTTTTTCGAACAGACTTTCACCAATTATTCAGCTGTTTGGAGAGTTGGGTTGGTTTGGTTGTTTGTTTTTTGCAAACGACTGCGAAAGCAGAGGCCGTACTGGCATGACATTCAGGTATCATTAGCACACACCAAGGCTCCAGAAGCCTGCATACACTCCTCTCCTAGTACCTTGTAACAGAAGCACAGTGACACAGACAGGACTCTGCAAGGCCTTCCAAAGTGAACGACTGTCCAAAAATGTGGGCCTGACTCTGCTGCCCTTACACTGAGTAGCATCTTAGTCTGTGAGCAGCCTCACTAGAATCAACAAGACTTCTCGTCAAGTGCTATTCAGCCTCAGAAAGGGTGGCAGAACCTGACCCTGTGCTATTTAGTAGTCTGTGCTGTGAGCGCTCACTAAGGGCTAGACTCTGAATCCCTGATTTGCGCTGACCAATACTTAACTCCATCAGTAGCCCTCAGTCAAGTCAATGGGTCCACATCTGGAAAAAGGGGCAGCTCACAGTAAGGGTGTCAAAATCTGTCCCTATTATTAATTATTATTATTATTGCATGAATTTAGTGGCAGTGCAAGGTAAGGAACCAAACTGAAGTCCCAGTCTTCACTACCCAGTGGGCATCCCAATTCCACCACAGCCAGTCCCCTTCTTAAATCCAGGTTCCTTTGTCTAAAGAAAAGGAGTACTTTGTCTGATCACCTCGCCCTGCCCGGGAGGAGAAGCAGCCATCCCACCCTTCACCCAGCACAAGATAGATAAGGAGTGCAGCCTACGTATCTGCCTCAGCTAGCGTGAGAGACACAGAGCAATAAGCAGCCACAGCAACCAATTCTCTGACAGCACTGGAAAAGGGGAAGGGGCAGCTGCAGTACAATCTGCAGTCTCCAGCTGCTAGCCTGGACTTGCACATGCATACATCCTTACACCACAGGCATGTAAGCCAATCACCACCCTGCTGCACTCTTCCTTTTTAATTAAAACTTAACTTCCGTTAAACTTCAACGGCTGCCAGATAAAATTGACTCTCTTTTTTTTAAAGCCACTCTTGAAATTTGTCTGCAGTGGACCTTTTAACTTTACAATCCTTTTAGTAGCTACAATGTTAAGTATTAATACTTCTTTTTAATGTTGCTGTTCTGAAGTGTCTCACCTAAAGAGGAAAAATGAAGATGTGCATTTTATTTCAAATGACCATTAAAATTTCAGAAACACATTACCAGGATTTTTACAGAGGCTCAGCTTTGCAATTTTCCTATTGGGCCACTATCTGAGAACCTAATTAGGCCGTGTATTTCTAGAGAAAATTAAATGATAAATAGGGTTTAATCTGGCCACGTTTCCAACTTCATTTTATCTACTGACTTCCAACTTCAATAGTACAGAATGGAACCAGACCATAAACTTCTCCTGAAGGTGAGGAAATGGCTCTAAGGTAAAAATACATGGATATGCAGGGTCTCTCCTTAGGCCTACCCCTCAGACAGGTGAGTGGAGACGACAGAAGATTCCTTGCCCTTGCCCCTGCCCCTTACATAGTGCATGCAACAGACAGGCCCGTCTGTAGCCTCTGCACTCCAATGAGCACAGGAACTGCTCCTTCCATCCTCTCCCATGGGTGCATAGGGCTCCTTTCAGTGCCCAGTGGAGGGAATGAGAGTGGGCATTTGATCAGGGAAAACAAACGCCAACTTTCTGATTTCCCTGGGGCTGCTCCACCCCAGGCCCCACCCCCATTCCACGCCTTCCCCGAAGGTCCCACCCCTGCCCACCCCGTTCCACCCCCTCCACCGAGCACGCTCCACCCTCGCTCTGCCTCTTTCCTCCCCGCCAGCACCTCCTCTCCGCCACTGAACTACTGTTCAGCAGCAGGCAGGAGGTGCCGGGGGAAGGGGGAGGAGCTGATCAGTGAGGCCCGCTGGTAGGTGCTGACCACCCATTCTTTTTTTTTTTTCCCCGTGGGTGCTCCAGCCCCGGAGCATCCATGGAATCAGTGCCTATGCCAGGGGAAGTAAGCTGTGCCCTGGAAAGAGCTGTATTAGTGGCCAGGTTCCTGCAGAGCAAAAAGGGGGAATCCTTTCCTGAGCTCGCTCAACAAGGCACAGCTCCACCCGGCCATCAGCACTGGACTACGCCCAAATGACGCCATCCAGGAATTCAGGGATGATGATTTTTGACGGTCCTTGTTATTCTATAAAATGAACTTCTATAAAATTAGCTATTTGAGGTTATATGAGGCGAGAGCTCATTCTGGTGTTCCCCATTTCTAACTCCCACACTCTACCTATACTGGAAAAACTGCTCCTATGAGATCTAGTTGTAGATTTGTGGACAAGCACCTCAAAACCAGGCTCGGGGAAAGCTTCCTATATGCCACATACTTATCGATGACTCTCTTTCCCATACACTAGGAGACAATGCAACTCACTGTCCCAGTAGCCTGATAGCAAGAAGTAATCTCCTAGCTAGGCCAATCAAAAGTCACAGCAGAATACACAGGGCTCCCAGACGCACAAATTCCTGTATTTTACATTAAACCTACCGAGTCTCCAAGAAAATATTTCACATCCATTGGGATTAGTTAGGCTGAGAAAGGAAGAATTTCTGTGTGACTGGAAGTAACAAAGGTACAGATCCACAAAGGGACTTAGGTGCTGGGATGCTCACACAACACGTAACTTTTAGAAAGTGACAGGAATAATGTGATCCCCAAAGCCTGAGTTAGGCACCTCGGCTCCCAATCCAATGCATGGGGAAAGCTAGGTGCCGTAGAATGCGGCACCTAAAACCCTGTATGTTAGGTGGGAAGCCATCTAAACTAGCCAACAGGAGAGGCTGACAAGAAGGGTGTGTGCTAAGCCCAGCCCTGCTTCAGAGATAGGTGCCTAAATCCAAGCTCTAGGGAAGCACCTGTCTCTGCTTGTGATCCACAGCCAGGAGAGCCTCTGCTGGAGTCAGGCAGTTTGCACGCCTACGTTGTTCCTTGTGAGAACGAGTTAGGTGCCTACCTCACTCCACACACAACAGCGGGAGGAGTAGCCGCCCACCTTCAGCCCAGTGGTTGGAGCACTCACCAGGGATGTGACAGACCGAAGTTCAATGCCCCCACCTTGCCAAAGGAGGAGAAAAGATTTGAAGAGGGGTCTCCCACACCTCTCGGGAGAGTGCTCTAAGCACTGGGCTATGGGATACTCTGATGTGGGGCTGCCTCAGTTTCTCCTGCCAAAGCTGCTCCATTGTATATTAAATAACTGATGAGAGAGAGAACAGCTGGATTACCTGGTGGTAAAGGCAACCATTTGGGAGACCCAGGGGCTAGTCGCCCTGCTCCCATCACTCTTTCATTATTTATATGCAGTGGAATGGCTTCAAGTGACTTTAGGTGCCTATTGGGTGAGGTGGCAGCCGAGCAGGAATTTTGTGGATTGCAGTGGCACCTGAGTACCTTCACGGATCTGGGCCACACAACTTAATATAGCTTTACAGAAAACAAACTAATCAGAGAGCACAGAACATGAGCAGCTGGAGCATCAGATGCTAGTGGACTCAAAAGGCCACACCTTGCCATATCATGAAAGCAATGAACTCACATCCTCGACTGGCTCATACAGGAAGTGGCTTGGTTTTATCTCTAGGAGGAAAAACCACTTAATCACCACTCTGCCCTGAAATAAAAGAGTATATACACCTGCTGCTCAGTGCAGGGGAAAACCAGGTTGGAACAGAATGCAGTCATACAGCAGAGGTGCTCCAGGGCGTCCTTCCTTCATGACCAAACTTTTTTTTTTTCCCCCCCAAAGAGTCTTCTTTTTACAGGGAAAGCATAAGTTGCTCTAAAAGTCACATTTCTCACCTTCAGAGCTCAGCAGCGTGTGTGTTTATATTTCAACTATGTAAAAATACTTCCAGGTATTTTATGTTCATTCTCAGCCCCACATACAAGGAAAAGTAAGGAACATAACCATGTGTCAGCAGCTGGAAATCCTATGCGCTCCACACACTCAATGAAATCTCATCCCTGTGAGCCTAGGAGTTACATAGAAAATTACAATGAAGTGTGTTGGTGGGAAAAAAAACATGTATTGCATGCATCAGACAACATGCCATGGACTACTTTACAGGAATGAGTATATTTACCATACTTAGACTGGAAGTGCCATAGTAACTGATTTCATAAGGAAGCACTGTGATTATATATTCCTGGAATCTACAAGAACCTGAAAAAGTTGGAGAACATTTATCTAGAGTCCATATTTAAGCAGCATCAGATCTAACATAACATGTAAATACTAAGGGCCAGATTCTGTCACCCATACTAGTACCCTACTCCACAAGTGGTTCTGATGGGTCTACTCATAAAGTATTACTCATTGTGAGCAATGGTAGCTGAATCTGGCCCCAGGCTGTAAATGTCAATTAAGCAAAAATGTTTATTATATACAACCAAATAGGTGTGCAAAGGATTACATATGCTTCAAGATAGACTGACATACGGTCCATAAAATTAAGCACCTATATAACTCTACAGGATCAGGTCCTAAGAGGTAAACAACAACCTTTGTAAGGGTTCACATTTCTGCTACAAAGTATGGTAGACTGATTTTCCTGTGCATACAGCCTATTCTCTCTTGTGCACTTGTGTTATCTGTTCATTCTCTCTCTCTCTCTCTCTCATCACCCTCTCTATGCAGGGAAAAAAACCCATCGTTGCACAGCTATCTTACTGTCATCTATTATTCAAGAAAGGTCTCATTGAATAAATGTCTGTTCAGAGGCTCTAAACAAATTTCATTTCTGAACACCAGTGTCTGCAGCCCAGCGGGCTATTTCAGCAAGATAAGATCACACATTTAATCAAACGCTTCAAAAAAGAAATACACACCAAGTTTGCTTAATAACGTCAAATAATAAAAGTGCAGTGTTGACGGCATACTAATTTTTTAGTGTTCTTTCTTCTTTGAGGGTTGACTCAATAGCCAAGGTCAAGCGTACATGGGATTTCTACTAATTAGGGTTTCTGGTAAGTGCTGGCTACTCTCTGGACCTGTCTTCTCAAGCCACTTAACCATAGTTTTGCCCAAAACTGTGGCAGTCCCTCTTCATTTTAAATGAAACAGCTGCACACATTCTATCCAAGTATGACTGACATAAAGGCCTAACACAATGGAGTCCTAGTCCAGGATTGACGCTCTTAGGCATTGTGATATAATTAATTTGTGTTAACACCACCACTGCTAAATCAATATATTGTGTGTAGATTGATGACAGAATTAACAACCTTAGTAGTTAATAAGGAACCACCAACATCAATGGCTGCATAGCTGTTATTACGTATAGGTAAGTTACAAAAAAGAGCTCTCCTTTCTCAATCGCCCACTCATTATTTGGCTACAGCTTCTGTTGAGGTAAGCTGGAGCTTTGGTTATGTAAGGAATCGTGGCCAGAACACACAATGTGAGCTTTGCCATTTATTTTGACTGCAGCAAGACTATCCCCTAAGAACAGCAGGAATCAGCCCAGCAATTCTGGATTTTATGATCTGCACCAGTCAGGCCAGATTTCCATTATGTGGTGTGACAGGGTGGAGGGATAGCTCAGTGGTTTGAGCACTGGCCTGCTAAACTCAGGGTTGTGAGTTCAATCCTTGAGGGGGCCATTTGGGATCTGGGGCAAAAATTGGGGAGTGGTCCTGCTTTGAGCAGGGGGTTGGACTAGCTGACCTCCTGAGGTCCCTTCCAACCCTGGTATTCTATGATTCTATGGAGATAAAGTGGTCACCAATAGAAGTCTGCATGATATACAGGCTAAGTCTATGATCTAATTTTTCATGTTTCCAGCAATGCTACAGAGACAGACACTGTGATCTGCTTTGCCTCAAAACTACATGAGTTTTGCAGCAAATCTGGAGATCCTTTCTCCGGGCCAAATTGCAACCCCTACATCTGTGGGATTCTCTACACCCAGAGCTCTCCCTCCCCCACAAATTTCTCAGAAGGGTGTTCTATGGATACTGAGATCCACATGGTGGAAGGGGCTGAGTAGGTAGGGCCAGATTTATGGGGGGAAAACAAACTGACCCCTTCCAAAGATCAGGATGGAAGAATAATACAGACCCAAACTGTATTATCTTCCACTGCAACAGGGAGCCCCCTTAACGGTGTACTCAGGGCCACGAGGTGTCTGCTGCAGGAGCCCTGTCACACATTCTCCAAGGGAACAATACTGCAACAGGGCACTCACTGGAGACCCAGGTTTTCCCACGGGAAGGGACCATCAGAACCTCTGGTCTGACTCAGGTAAACTGCTCATAAAGTCATTAGAGCTGTGCCTAATAAGGCCAGAGTAAAAACTGAGGGCCAGATCCTGTCTCTCACCAAGTACTATCTTACTCCTCAAGTATACTCCTGCTGAAATCAATGGGATTTCTCACAGAGTAAGGTGTTCTACTCAGCTTCAGGGGAACAGAGTCTGACCCTGAAGAAAGAACAGCAGGATTGAGCCTTTGACGGATAGGGGATGTATATCTGCATTTCTTGGCAAATTAGGAGTGCTAGAACACTACTCTCGTTTTGTGTGTGAAGTCCAAGGTTCCAAAATTAACACTGTTCTACGTGGAAGGGCCATCTTCCACACGGTGTTTGTTATACATACTATCTACAGGCAAGTTCTGATGGGTCAATCCATTTCTAATGATCCACCAAGTACACTACAGTACTAACTGATTATTACTTGTCTATAGTAACAATTTACCTCTCCATAAAGCAAGCTGAGAGCTATTTAAAAGACCTCTCAGACTGAATTTGGCATAAGAATGCATACATCACTTTGAAACCAAGTTTTAAAAAACAATATTTAATTTTTAATATTTCTTACCTCCCCCCCCAAAAAAAAATTATATCCATTAAAGATAATAGAAATGACCTCCCACTGCAGCAGCTTTACACTATGAAACATCAATGATGTATCACACTCACACTATTCACTTCCTCTGGAAGAAAATGGAGTACAGACTGTATTCTAATGACTCAAGGCCCAGATTGTGACATCTTCACTCACACTGAGTACCACCTTACATCACAAACTGTCCTATCAATGGGGCTACATGAGGAGTAAGGTACTACTCAATGTGAGTAAATACATCAAAGCCAAGCCTAACACAGCTATCCATTTGGCATAGTCTCCAATACCCTATTATTATTGAAAAATACAGATGCAACTAAATAAAATACATACAACAGCAACCAAGGGTTTCATGTTATGTGGCAGACATTTTTGGCACAAAAAGTGTAGTATTTAGGGCTCACTGAAAAGAAAGAAAAAAAAAAAAAGGATAGCCATCCTCCGTGAAGTAATTGGCAGGAATTTGCAGCATTTTGAACTGACAAAGTGTCAGACAGTGACATAAATACTGGCAAAAACGCTGTGAAAGCAAAAGAGTTAAACACAATCTTTGAAACCCTCTTCAGTTCTACCCAGCGGTGAAATCTATTCACAAAAATGACTATGAGGACTCTCCCCCCTCTTGCCCCCACCAGCCTTTGGAATAGCTTTGAGGGAAGGAAGGTGAAAAAAAAACAGGGAGCCATTGAAAAATCTCCTTACGGGGTCAGCTGTCAATGGAATGCATTTTAGTATTCAGGATACCCACCCATGCAGAACATCAAAAACTGGGCTTTGGTCCCTCCCCTATTCTCACAGGCTTAAGCTAATGCTCAGTTTCTGGAGCTGTACTGAATAGCAACACACACTGCCTCTGCGGGACTTGTAAACAGCAATACAAGCCAATCAAACAGAACGGGGGTGTAGTTTCTACTTCATGTTTCCCTTTTCTTGTGGCATACTCTAGCACAACAAACCTGGTACATTAAAAAAGGTCAACTGCTCCAAAGCTCCGTGTGTTAGTGTCCTTTAACGTACAGCCTTTCCCTCATCCCAGTGGGCAAGCAGACCTATACATATATGGATACAGCCGTTTAATTTAAATGTTTTATCCCCAGCTTTTAAAAACATGTTATTCATTTCTGCATAAAAAGAGAAATTTGCTTATTTCAGATTTAAACCTGTATAACTCTGGAACTCCTGTAGTACCTTTCTGATTTAAATCCTCTTTGAAATCTGAGATGCAAGGTCTCATCTTGATTTACAACAGTGATGTAAGCAAACTTTTTTAGGGTATGAGTGCCATCCACTGAAGGAATCCCTCAAATCTTTTTATTTATTTATTTATTTATTTATTGCCGATTTCCAATTAACTTCAGTAATACAAAGCTTAAAAAGCTGGTGATAAACTTGAAAACAAAACATGGTTTGTACACAGAAGTCCTGGTACTGTCAAAATGATGTGTCACTGTCCGTTTTTTAAACCTTTTTTTCCCCCAAAGTTTTCCGTAAGATTCATGGCTCTTTGCAATGTATCCCTCGGTTGAAGTCAATCCTCGGATGCCACCATTAGTAGCTGTGAAATTGACATTCATGATGAGATTACAGTTCCAATCCCATTCCAGTTGAAGCTAGCTGAAAAATTCCCATTAACCACAATGGAAGATGGACTGGGTCCAATCACTCCAGAGTGGAAAGAGGCTGCAGGAGTACATAAACAAGGGCCAACACAGACTTCAAGGAAATCTGTGGCTCCTCAGTGCTTTGGAAAATTGGGCCACTTTTAAAATCAGTGCTTAAATTTGGATGAATAACTTCACTCAGCCATGTTTGAGCATTTTGACCCAAGATTTTCTTTTCTTCATACCTACATCTTTAACACATAAGGGAAGGGACAAAGGAAAAAATAAAAAGCAAAACATTTTCTCTCCGCACAATTCTCTCCATGAAGTACTGAAAGCATCTTGAAAACAGAAAACAGAGAGCTACAGCTTCTCCACTAGGAGCACTTTGTTTCCATTTTCAGTAGTTAGAATGAAAAATAACGTTACCTCACGTCTAACAGAAATCACTGGATTAGCCCAGCGCTCCTATCCCTCTAACAGAGGGTCCCCTTCAAAAGTTCAAACAGCAGATTTACATCTGTAATTAGCTACTTGGCTGGTAAGTGGGGGGGATGGGTGAAAGGGTCATTCGAGAGAAGGCTGACATCTTTTAAAACACATACTACATAATGTTTTTAAAATCATTATACACACACACACACACGTAGTTTACGGGAGATTTACAAATTGCTCAGAGGTTCACCTCCTTTAGGACAGTCTTCAGAACAGGAGAAATCAGCTTTTGGGGCACTGGAATCAAACATTTCAACTCCTTATGAGGGACCTAATTATAACAGAGCCACTTATATTCACACACTTTAAATCAGTAATCCTCCAAAGACCCTTATGCCAATACACTGTCCCAGTGACTTCAGTGTGACTCCGCATGGTCATAAAATCACAATCATGGAGATTCCTTTATAGAATCAGGCCCGCTAGTCTTGATGCTTGACTTAAGTTTCAGAAACAGTCAATTCCCATAGCTGTGTTCAGATACAGTGGGTCGGATTCTCAGATGGTGTAATCAGCATATGCCAATTTATACCAGTTGAGGATCTGGCTTAATCTGCTCAAAGCAAATGCAGTGAGAAAAATTAAACCAAGGGCCCAACCTTGTATCCATTGAAGTCAAAGTTTTGCTATTGACTACAATGGAAGTTAGATTTGAAGTATTCAGTTTATAATTACTAGAATTCCTCTTGCTTAATCACTGAAATGTTGACTGTGTTATTTACCAAATAAAAGGTATCATTTTATAAAATTGACATTGTTATGCAATATCTTAACAGATGCTATGTAAACTTAATGACAATTAGGCATTTAAGTTACATGTGTAATTTAATATCGGACTCACTGCTTCTAAATACAGCTTTACTCTCCTCCGAGCAAGATTCCTTTCATGACCCATGAAATGCAACCTATCTTGATTTTCATTTATATGTTCTCACTATAGTTTTAAAAATACACAGATCAGACTTCAAGTTCTCAATTATTTACACTGGTTCATTAAGACTGAAATATTGCTTCTTACAAGGATATTATATCAACTCCTAGAACAGTGATGCTGAAAATATATAGAAATACATTTGAAACAATACTGTAGCTAGGTCTCCTTTTAGTGTCAGTCCTTTTCAATTTTGATCAATAGATATTCTTTTCTCCATCTTGACTGTTCATTCTAAGTGGTTCCAAAAAACCAGAAACTGAAGACTTGATCTGTGTTAGGTTTCCTAGCTGAATTTGTTTCAATTGCACACAATATATTCTATAGACTATGCTGTCAGATGTTGGGCACTTCTGTACTGAAGTGTTTAACTACAGATGATGTGGTAGAAGTCACAATATTTTCCAACAGCTCAAGTTTTCAACAAAATGATCTGTTGGTTTATATGTTCAAATATATACTCATGCACATACATGTATATTATACACACACGCACCCACCTTCCAACCCCCAAGGTCCAATCCAACTCTTGCTGAACTAAATAGTATTCCCTTAGAAGAGTGTGCAAATTGTTTGAAGTATAAATGAAAAAACGTGGCAATGAAATTCTGATTAACTGGTGGCAGAACTGCAATATTGTATTGTATTAATTTGTACCATACCATGATCCGCAACAAAGACATTTAAAAATGTGTTTTGTTTTAGTCTACGTACACCAAGTTATCCCAGTCTCTCCTAGAGGAAATGAATGGTGGTTTCAATCAGTTAGGATAAATCCCATTGGACAGTGCTACTGTACAATCAAAAAAGTAGTCCAGAAAAGAGAAACTTAACTTTTGATTGCTTGCCAAGCAAGATTCTACCCTACCATAAACAAACCTTTGGTGTGCTAATTGACCAACACATCCATCCTGCAGCTGAAATTGGAAGCTGGCTTCGTGCTTCAAGTTCCTCATATACACCACTGAATGGAGGAACTCAAAATTTGCACAATGGGCCCATCAATTTATCAAATTTCTTTTCTGCCTCACATCTCCCAGTTGGCCCCATACTGCCATAGATACTTAATTACAGGCTCTAACCTCGCATTAAATTCAATAGAAGTTTTGCCACTGGTGACTTTAGAGGGAGCAAGAACACATATACATATGCACTCTACACAAAGCGCAGTCTGGAATGAATGAATGAAACTGCGTCTTGCTGACATTAATGAAGAATTTGTAGCTAGAAGCCAGTATTCATTGGGGACAACAAAACTTAAAATCAAGTTGGTCCCTGCACAAGCCAACTTTAAAGCACCATGGCCGGCATACAGGAATATGACAAATGGCAAGTGTCTTAAACTAGGTATTTTGTGCATTACTCCAACTACAGCTAACTCAGAGCTACAGTACGGACAATGGAATACAATTTTAGGCTGTGAGGAATCACATCAAAGATTTGAGTATAAGTCAGTTTCTCTATAGATAAATAGCCAAGACTTTAAAAGTGGGTGCCTATGGTCAGGCTCCTACAGCTCTGTTTAGGCACCTAAAGTAGGTGGCCTGATTTTCAGATGTACTGAGCACACAGAAGCTCTGAGTGTCTTCAAAAATCATTGGTTACCGCTGGATGCTCAACACCTGTGAAAATTAGAAAACTTGCATAGGTGTCTATATAAGGAGTTAGGAGCTGTAACTTGAAAAGCTTGCCAAACAGCAGTTGTGAAAACTTTGTATCAGAGGCTGGCATAGCCATACTTAAGGATGACAAAGAATGTTCCAGTGTTCTACAAATATCCCATAGGAGAGTAAATGGCTACAAACAAAGCCTAGAACATGGTTCTTCACACTGTAAACATTTAAATTTTTATATATAGATATGGATAGAGTGCATTTTCAGTATTCTTGCTATAGCAACTGGGCAGCTGTAGGAGGAAAAAGACATCAGCAGAGAACAGCTAGAAGTTCAAGGAACTGGAGCGAGGTCATTTGAGTTCTTACACATGTAGTAAGTGCTTCTTAATCCCACTACAACAACCAGCCCAACCAATGACAACAGCAAAAGAAAAGGAATACTTGTGGCACCTTAGAGACTAACAAATTTAAAAACAGCAAGAGAGTGGCAGGTCTCTGTGCGTCTCTATGCTATTCAACAGCCCCAGAACTCTCCCCAATAAGCTACTAAGATTATGAGACCCAGCACTCAGCATAACCTAAGCATCTCTGAGATCAAATTTTTTAGTATTATTTCTGGATTTTCCCTAGATAGACCATACCAAGAGAATGAGTTTTCTAGCCACAATCACCCTAGATCCTAGCATCGACCCTCTCACATCTACTGAGCAACTTAATTTTTTCAAGAAAAATACAGAGCCAGCACTCATGTGAAAAATCTTAAATGAACCGATTGCACTCCAGGTAACGTTTCTGGCCAAAACTCCACGCTACACACCCTGTCTCTTCCTATAAGCCCTTTCTGCTATCTCAGTCCCACCTCCCTCACCTGTCTTTGCACCTTATTTCAGGTATGGACAGTGTAAAATAAACCTCTAGTAAATGCACACCAGCCCTCCCCCTTCTCCCCACATGCACTTAGATCAAAAGTTAATGAAATGTCCCCAGTTCTAGGGAGCATTCCCGTTCCAGTGACCACACTCTTCTCTATACCTCATACTTGTTTTTATTGGCACTGTACTTATTCATGCTTCCAACGTGAAAAATCCTCAGGACAGGGAAAATATTTTTGGTTGGACACACTGACTAAGTGTGTAAGTCAGGCACGCTATACAAACGTCAAATACTAATACAGTTTGCCCATCCTTAATTCTTAATTGTTTTGTAGATTAGTCACTTCCATAAATCCTAAATGAATTAGAAAATAATGGAAACAAATCTATTTTAATGTTCTTCAATCATCTCAGACCAAGAGAAATTATTTTTAATAAAATAACAGTGTTGGCTAAAGAGGTCCATGCCACACCTTTATAAACTCACCAAAAAGGAGACTGAACAAAGCACACACCTCCAAAAAAAAAACATTAAATGTAAGAGGCTTCATCTAGCACAAGTATTTTTAAAGATCTTCCAATTTAGGCTTCATGGAAAGAATAATCTGGTTTCTCTCACAAGGCTGTGAAATACCTTGAGGAGTTTTGTAATTTACTATGTTGTAACACGTGCAAAATGTACCACTGTCCAGTCAGTAGATTCAATGGGAGGTCTTACATCTTCACCTAAACTCTGCTCACATTTTACATGTACCTAAGGAAGCAATCACTTCTTTTATCGTCTGCAGCCAATAGAACCAACTGTATCTCAGGGAAGCAACAGGGTGTGTGCTGTATTCTTTAATTAACAAGATCAGTTGGGGAATAAAACTCAAGCACTCCTACCACACCACCTTCGGCTAAACCCTACAATAGAGATGGACACAACCCAGATGACATCACAACCTGTGGAATGTACGAATACTATGGAACACATGCTGCTAGGAAACAAGGGACATTGACGATACCAAATCTTCAAATGTACAGCCTTGGACACACTTAGGATAAATTTTCTAGATTGAGAAACAAATCATTCCATGTTCCCTCAACAACCAACTCCTATCTTGTGCAGAAAAACAGCTGAAGGGAGACTTGGTAACCTTACGCTTGCTAAACAGTATTAAATTGCTTATATATTCAAAAATTATAGCTCACTGTTTTTCTGCGGCTAACCTGCCTTGCAATTAAACACGCTTTATACTAATATTAAATGTTTTGTCTCCCCCATGCATTCCAAAAGATAAACTATATCTTAATTAATCTGAGTGAGGGGTGAGTCAAAATTCAATATTTTCCTTTTAAGAACCTCAGAACATGTGGAAATCGATATGCAAAGGATTTGCATCTGTGTTCATTTTGTTGTTGTTTTGGTTTGGTGTAGTAACAGGAGACAATACAGTTACCTTTAGTACTCTATGCTAAATAAGGAAAACGGACTTATAACAAACACCAAAACAGCAGCAGTTTGAATCACAACAAAGGGATTGTATCACCTCTATTAATATTGTGGCTAATGAAATTTGAGGTGAGTTGTTCTACCTTAAGAAAAACAAATCATAATAGAGCACTAACCTTAAGTTTGTAACCAAACACTGGCACTGATACATGGAATTTTCTCTCTTCTTGCTGTTAAATAAGGACAGGGTAGATTTTTCTCTTTTTTGGAGAGCGGTCCCTTTAAATTGTACACCTTATATAGCCCATAAAACTGTAGAAGAATTTTTCCAAAATGAATACACAGTGGAAGCATTTTTGTACCCCGAATCCTGGAAATTATGATATATTGGCTCCACAAAACACACACTATTTCTCAATATCTAACAGCTAGTATTGGCTACGCTCTCTTACTAGATAGCATTTCAAAATGATAATGGAGAAGCCTCCAAAAGACTTCATTGAAGAATGATTTTTTTTTCTTGGCTTGTTTTTGAAAATCTTGATCTAATGCTTTGGAATTATCCGTGCAAAAATACAGAAAGCAATCATAAACTAGCAGGCTGCCTATCTGCCTTATAGCAAGACACAGAAGGCATTTTCCCCCTTTCCCTGTCTCTTCCCATCTCCACATTTCCTAAGCAACTGGCTGCATGGAATCCAAACCGGGAGTGCAAGAATTCTAATACTTCCTCACCAGTAATGTGAATGGGAAAGTAAATACAACAGACATCAGTTGTTTTGGCTGTAGCTACGATTGTTACAGAGATACATAGCAATTCGTTTTTTCGGCTGTTTACAAATTGTTTTAACTACCACAGAGAAAAATCACACACGAAGCCTACCCGAGAGGTTCCTTTTATACCTACCTCCGAATCTCTCTCGCAAAAATATAAACATCTGTGCATCTGGGGGTGGGGGTGGGGGTGGGGGGGAGGGTGTGAATAAAACAACCTATCCCGGGCTATACTGTTGCCATTGGCGACATTGTACTTAAGTCTGTTAATGAGATCCAGCCCTCGAAGACAAAATCCCAGGGACACAGTGCAGATTTTGGGGCGCTGCACCTAACATCTTCACGAGCACTAAATGCGCCGAGCTTTGTTAGACTAGAATATGCGGACGGGTTCCTCTACCGGGCTCACCGCCTGTACTAATCAGCAGCCGTGCAACCAGATTTCCAAGTTAAACAGTCACAGGATGATTGCAAGGGAACAGCAAATAAACAATTAAATGGGCAAATAAAACGAGCGCTCAAGAAAGGGATGCAATTTTCATCCTCCACCCTTCTGTGCCGGCCCCTCTTGCTCACATCCCTCGCTCTGCTGTACGCCAGTCCTGCTCCCGTAGCCGGCAAAGGGGCTGCTTCAAAATCCAGATCTCCAAGGGAGGAGGGGGAACAAGCTTTGATGGCTCTTAAAATCCTTAAGACACCTCAGCCGTGTCTCTCCCCCAGTGCCGGGTGAGGAGGTGTCCGGAAAGGCTGGGGAAAGGTAGGATGGAAACCCCTCTTCCCCCACCCCTCAGCTCAGCAGCATGCACGAATATCCCCGCTCGCCGCCCGGGAAAGCGGTGGCTTACTGGGGCCACCCTTCCTCGCATCCCTCCCTGTCTCCAGCCACGGATGGGTTTGCACAGCCGGCATTTCGCAGGAGAACACCGACCAACCCAGCGGCCAGGCGCGGTGCCTTGCCTCGGAAGCCGGAAAAGGGGAGGCGGCGGGGGGGGGGGGGGGGGGAGAAAAAATAAAACAAAAACCCACCGGGTCTCCTTTCATGCCCCCTCCCCAGTGTGCGCCGCCCCTCCCTGTCGCCCCGTCACCTGCACAGCTCCCCGCCGGCCGGGCGCCCAGGCACTGCCCGCGGCACAGGACCGCCCGCCGGCGCCCCGAGACGCGCGCAGCGCTATTTCCAGGACAACCCACGCTCCGGGCTCCGGGAGAAAACTACCCTGGGGGACCCACGCCGTGCAGCGCCCCCCGGGGGGGTGGGGGGGCGGGACTCCTGCGCTCCGCGGGGGCCGAGGCAGGAGGGGGGGCGGCATTTAGGGGCAGTTACCTTCAGTCCTCGCCCGGTCCTGGGCGCTCCGTCCCCATCCGCTCCTCAGCAACCTGCAGCGGCGAGCTGCCTCCACCAGCCGGCCATGGGAGCCGGGCGGCCGCTGGGTCCCAGCCCCCCGCACGCAGCACCGGGGGGGGGGCTAAGCACGGAAACGTGGTGGGGGGGGAATAACCCAAAGTCGCTCCCTCGCCTCCTGGCCCCTCCGAGGGGCGGGCGCTGCCGGGGAGCCCGGCGCCCTCCTGGCCTCCCCGCCCCGCGGCTGGCCCCGCTTCGGGGCGAGGTTACGGCCGCGGCCGGCGGCCCCGCGCACCCCCCGGAGCAGAGCAGCGGCTGGGCTGCGGCAGAGTCATGCCCCGGGCGGCCGCCGCTCGCGGAGAAAAGACGCCGCCGCCGCCGCCGCCGAGAGACCACGGGGAAAAACCATCCCCCCGCCCCCTTCCCCCGCTCCCCCGCCGGGCTCAGAGCCCCCGTCCCCGCCGCGCGGCCGCCGCGCTCCGCATGGGGCCGCCGGGGGCCCGCCGGGCTGCTGCGCCTCAGCCCCCCCGCCTGCCTGCCTGCCTGCCGCCCCTTCCCCCGCAGAGCCCACCCCTGCCTGGGCGGCGTGCGCCGAGGGGGGCTCGGCTTAGCGAGCCGGGCAGCTGCGGGCGGGCGGGAGCCGCCGCCGCCTCCTCATCGCCGGGCAACCAGCCGCCGCCTGCAGCCCCGCAGCGAGCGAGCGAGCGCGCGAGCCGGGCTGGGGGCGCGGGAGGGCGGCGCGGAGCCGAGAGCCAGCCGGCGGCCGCACGCAAAACCCGGCTCCGGAGCTCGTGCTGGCTGCGCGGACGCGGGCTCCACCTACCGCGCGGCACGAGCACTGAGGGGCTGGGGGCGCCCCCCCCCCAGTTCCTTCGACGGGCTAGGGCTCCGGGGGCAGCCTGAATCCGGGCTTAGGGTCTGAGGTCGTGGCGTGTAGCACCTTGGAGCCCCGCGGTGCTAGGCGCTGTACATGCCTAGACCCAGAGCCAGGCCCTGCCCCACAGAGCTTACCAGTTTATCCCGCGAAGCACACAAAGGGGGGCAGGGTAAACTGAGGCACAGACAGGGGGAGTCGCTTGCCTGTGGCCACCCAGCAGGTGAAGTTGTAAGGCCTTTGAGGAAGGGAGTGTCTATTACCGTGTGTACGTACAGCACCTAGTACAACTGGACCCTGTTCTCAGCAGGGGCTCTAATACAAAGAATACACACATATTTATTATTTTTAAAGAGACAGGAAGGGAAAGCCCCCCTCCCTATCCTGCACAACAGCGCAATGCCCCCCGTGGGCCTCCGCCCAGAAGCAGTTGTTTCCCACTCTTCCTCCTTCTCCACCCAAGCACTCCAGCACTTCAGCGCTGCCCTTTGGCCATGCTCCTGGAGCAGCAGGCCCATGCACCTCCAGGTTTCCTCAGCTGCAATCCGTATCTGATGCCCATGCTCTCCAGCATCCCTTTCTCTTACTCTCTCCTGTCTCCATTGCACCTACCATCCAAAACCGCCTTGTTCTCCACACTTCTTTCCTGGTACCCTGACCACAGCTCTAGTTGCCTCTCTTACCCCTCCATTCAACCCCTCAGCTTCCCTTCACTTCCCTCTCCCTCTGCACACAAGGGCTCTCAAATTTCACCCTCCTCCCTCTCTGAGATCCTACTGCACTCTCATTCCCTCCCCCACCCCAGCCTGCATATTCCCCTCTCCTCTCCCTGTCCTGCCTCTCCTTCGACTTCCCCTCCCATCCTTCCAGCTCTTCTTACAGGAGGGTGATTACAATGCTACTGCCAGTTCTGGCAAGTAACTAGATCTTAGCCCCCTAGGGAACCAGTCTGAGAAGCTCCCCCTCAGGTGGGATCTTCAGCCATGCTCAAGAGGAAACACCCCTCTAATTGGCTGGCTTCCCCGCTGCCCTGCCTCCTAAGAGAAGAGCAGCCAATCAGGGTGGCTGGAGGAGGCAGGCAAAACACTGCCCCCTCCCCTACCCCAAAAAAACTCTGGAGAGAGAGCAGAAAGCGCCCAGCTAGTCATATAATGAGTCAGTCAGTTCTCTCTCCCCTCTCCATACAAAATTACTTACTGTGAAAAGCTACAAAAGGATCTCACAAAACTGGGTGACTGGGCAACAAAATGGCAGATGAAATTCAATGTTGATAAATGCAAAGTAATGCACACTGGAAAACATAATCCCAACGATACATACAAAATGATGGGGTCTGAATTAGCTGTTACCACTCAAGAAGGAGATCTTGGAGTCATTGTCAATAGTTCTCTGACAACACCCACTCAATGTACAGCGGCAATCAAAAAAGTGAATAGAATGTTACGAACCATTAGGAAAGGGATAGATGAGAAGTCAGAAAACATCATAATGCCTCTATATAAATCCATGGTTCGTCCGCACCTTGAATACTGCATGTTATCTGGTCACCCCATCTCAATAAAGATATATTAGAATTAGAAAAGGTACAGAGATAGGGTGACCATATTTCCCAAAAGGAAAACGGGACACTGTGTTGGGCTAGCCAGCAGGAGGTGGGAGCTGGCATCGTTGCTTGCTAGAGCCCTGCCTGCCCACCACCCAAGCCCTGCCTCCCCCTCTGTGCGGGGCTGGCATCGCCACTTGCTCCCCCCACATGTTCCTCCACACCCCACTTTTTCACAAAAGTGGGCATTTGTCCTGTTTGCTCTTGCCAACTGATGAAGTTGGCAAGAGCAAATGGGTCAAACACTCACTTTTGCCAAAAAAGTCGGGACCGCGCTTTAAAAAGGGACTATCCTGGCAAAAACGGAACGTATGGTCACCCTCTACAGAGAAGGGCAACAAAAATTATTAGGGGTATTCAAATAGCTTTCATATGAGGAAAGAGTAAAAAGACTGAGACTTTTCAGCTTGGAAAAGAGAGGACCAAGATAGCAAGAGATCTAAAAAATCATGTATGGTGTGCAGAAAGTGAATAAGGAAGTGTTATTTACTCCTCCACATAATGAACCAGTGGCCACCCAATGAAATTAATAGGCAAACAAAAGGAAGTACTTCACACAACACACAATCAACCTGTGGATCTTGTTGCCAGGGGATGTTGTGAAGGCTAAAACTATAATGGGGTTTAGAAAAGAACTAGATATGTTCATGGAGGATAGGTCCATCGATGGCTATTATCCAAAGATGGTCAGGGACGCAACCCCATGCTCTGGGTGTCCCTAAACCTCTGACTGCCAGAAGCTGGGAATGGACGACAGGAGATGGATCACTTGATGATTACCTGTTCTGTTCACTCCCTCTGGGGCACCTGGCATTGGCCACTGTCAGAAGACAGGAGACTGGGCTAGATGGACCTTTGGTCTGACCCAGTCTGGCCGCTCTTATGTTCCTGCAATGCCAGGACTGGTAGGGGGAGGAGGGTGAAGAACTTCTGCAGCTGCTGGAGGAACAGAGGTGGGGGGCAGTACTGAGGGTGCTGCATATTTACTTGATGGGCGAGGGGGTGGGTAGATGTAGGGATGGGGGGAACACACATTTAAATAGATTTTTGGGGAGACGCTGGGAATGCCACACCACCAGACAGCCAGTAGCGGGGGCCAGCACCACTCTATGCATTTGGGAGCACTGGCAACACTAAGTCATACACGCGCACACATGGTGGACAAGGGGAGTTCAAAAATCAAGACAGACCAAAAACCACAGTACAACTGTGTGGGCTTTTTTAAACAAACCTCATGCCTTGGGGGCCAATCTCAGGACTTTTTGGGGGGTCTGATGCCCGGGTTTTGAATTGGGGGGGTTAGCAACACTGCAAAGATGCTGGATGGCGTCAGGAACTCCAGCAATAAGTCGCTTTCAAACCATTCCCGCAGCTCACACCATTTTAAGAGCTTTGCAATCTGGGAGCTATTTGCAATGTACAACAACACTAACTTCATTGATATGACAAATTCATAAACAATGGAACATATCTCTGTATGCCAGCAAATGATGCACTTTCTGTTAACTCCCAGCATAACTCACCTATCTGCAGCTATACTCATACAAAAAATCCTCCAGTAACACCTCCTAACTCCTCCAGCTTTCTGTTTCTTTCCATTGCTTCTTCTTCCTGACCGCTCTCCTCTTTCTGCTTCGGCTGCCTCCCTACAGCTTTGCACCAAATCCCCATCTTCACCTGAGTTCCCCACCCCTCTGCCTTACCTCATGGGTTCCTCCCCGTGTCATCCTTGCCTGTGCTTCCCCTGGGCTTCCAACCTTGTACCTAACTTCTCCCCCAGTGCCCACCTGCATCCCATTCAGTCCCTGCCTAACCCCATTTTCCATCCCTTCCCCCTACTCAACTTTCATCCTCCCTATCTATGTCCCTCTTCTACTCCCATATTTTCTGCTTCCCCACCTCCACCCTATCCCCCTAGGTCTGCCTTCTGTCCCCTCCAATATCCTCCTTCCAGGAGATCCCCCTGCAGTCCTTGCAGGAGAGGAAGCAGCTTAAATAGCAGACTGGCAGTGCAGGTGAGAAGGGTGTGTGGGTTAGCTAGCTTCGAGTTGGGAAAACGGCATAGGCGGTGAGTTAAATGGGCCCCTGGTGCCTGTGCTCCACCAATATTCAGGAACGTGGACCCAGCTCCACCAATGTTTGGACTTATATTGTCAGAGCTGTCCCATCCTTAGGACAGACTGGGGCAACTGCCTCGGGCCCTGCAATTTGGGGGCCCCACACTTCAGGGGGACGTGGGGTCCAGGGCAGCCTGGAGGGTTAGCGGGGGGCCTGGTGCTGGCAGCAGAGAGTGACCTGGCCCCAGCCTGTGCCACCCCACCCTGCCTCTTCCCGCCCCTTCTCCGCCCCCACTCCACCCCTTCCCCCAAGCCCCTGTCCCGCCCCGCCTCTTCCCGCCCCTGCTTCGCCCTTCCCTGCCCCCATTCCACCCCTTCCCCCAAGCACCTGCCCCTCCTCTTTCTGGCTTCTGCTCCCTCTCCCCGAGCGACACTGGGAGCTGGTGGGACAGAGAGGGGCAGGCTGGGGCTGGGTCGCTCGCTGCTGCTGGCGCCAGGCCCCCTGCTAACCACCCAGGCCGCCCTGGACCCCACGTCCCCCTGAAGCACAGGGCCCCCCAAAGCGCGGGGCCTGGGGAGGTTGCCCCAGTCCGTCCTATGGACGGGATATCTCTGCTTGGACCCGTTCTGGGCACCGCCAAAAATTATACAAACCTGGTGCCCATGGGGAGAAAGACTAAAAAACAGCCGTCTCCTTTCCAGGTTGAAAGCTTAAGGTGGGGGGGCTGTGTGCCTCCTCCCTTCTGGTAATTATAACTATGCAGCTGTAAGTAATAATAGATAGTTTAATCTTGTTGTTGTTATATTATACTTCATTATATTTTAGATATTTGTAAAGGGCCTCTGGGCTGGAAAGGGCTGGCTGAAATTATTAATATTTTTCTTAAGGATTTTTTGTTTGTTTTGCGCGAATGATGTAAAATTGAAATGTTTTCTGTAAAAGAAAGGCAGAAGAAATATACAGAAGCAAACTTTTCACATGTATAGAAGGCAAGTGCTTCTGGGGTGTTTTTAAAAAGTAGTAAACTTGATTCTACAAAGCACCCAGGGCTACATCTTTGCAGTCTTTCCTCACCCAAGATCCCCAGTGACTTTGTGAACTACAGGGTAAGCATCCCTTAGTCAGCAGACTCCCCTTTAGAGAACTAAATCATGAATATAAGGTACATAGCACCCACTGTACATGTTCATATATGAATGTGGTATAGTGAGGACTGTGTTAGGATTGCAAGATATCGCTTTAAGAGTGGGGTTTTTCTGGTCCTGCTTGCAGGCCAGGGGGCTCTGTAGGGAAGCATGGGAGCAACAGGAGTCAGTCCGTAGCCAGACAGCTTAGAGTAAGGTGGGATGAGTTGTGTTTGTGTTTTAGGGAGCAGCCTGTTTCTCTCTGGTTTTTTGGTTCTTGTGTGTTCTTCCTCTAAATTCTAATAAATTAAGTAGTGTTTCCTTGCAGCCTTCCAGCAAGATCATTTTATATTTCTATCTAACTTCTCTTTGTGTATGCCATTAATATAACAATGAACAGTATACCAAATTATACCAGTCATCAGACACATCTGCATAGTCCTTGTACTCCCAATATTGTTTTTGGGACAATGGGATAAATGCTGCTTGCCAAACTTGATCCCTGATTCAGAAAAGCACTTAATCATATGCTTAAGTCTATTGCTCCTCAGGACAGCACTTAAGCTTGTGCTTAAAGTTAAGCACATGCTTAAATATTATCCTGAGTACAGATGTTTTCCTGTACTTACAGTTCACCCCAGTTAGACTACTTTGATAAATCAGGGTCCTCAAATAATTATGAGTGTGCTACGAGGAGGAAAGAGGAGCGAACGCACAAAAAAGAACAAATTAATGCTTTGCTTTCTTGGTAATATTATCGGTGCCTATATTCTAGCACCTGCAAGACCAAAATGGAAGTATTTGAACCAAGGAACAAGACAAATTTCAGTAGGGAAACAAAACTAGATTTTAAGAGTTATAAAAGATCTACCCTGAGAGTTTCCTTTTCAAATAAAACTCTGCTATGCAATATTAAGGAACACCTCGATGTGTGATTAAAGCGAATGTTAAAAAATTATATAATACATGGGTAAAGAAAAGAGTGTCTGTGCATCTGGATATGGTGCTTAGATTATCCACAAATACATATAAAGAGATATTGTTCTTTGGTACTAAATGATGTGGTGCTCCCAACTCACACTGACAAGTTTTAAAAATGGCCTGGCACCAAAACAGATCTATAATTTCATGACTATTCAGATTCTTTTACTACACTCATTGTCCTAGCATCCGGATGTTTTTGTCTACACAGGTACTTGAATCCTGGGCCTTCAGATTAAAAATTCAGTACTTTACTGAACAAACTATACAGGCATGTCAGTCTAAGTGCTTTTTCAGCATTATTGCTTGCCAGAATTCTCTCTCCCACAGCAAATCAGTGCTTCAGATTATGTTCTCCAAATGCTTTATTTGAATCGGATTTTGCTGTTTTCTGCTCATATTTCTAATTTCTTGAGGGATTTTTGTGTTATTTCTCTTTCCACTTGAGTGTTTGTAACACCCACCCATTTTAGTATCCTCTGCAAATGAAATTAACATTCCTTTTACACATTCCTTCAAGATCATTAAGGAAGATCTTAAATAAGATACACATCACTGCAGTACTCCACAAGTAGATATCCTTAGGTATGAATGCTGCCTCATGGATAGCAACCAGTTCCTGATCCATGTGACAGTTTTTATACCCAAGCCAATCTGAGCTAATTGTTAGAGTCAGGTTTCATTCCACAAGAGGTTATCACATGCTTTACTAAAATCCAGATCTAGCAAGCATGTCAAGTTTCCTTCATCCACTAATTTTGTAATTCTGTCAAACAAAGCAATCAAGCTTGTCTGGCACCACTGGCTCTCTGTCTGTCTAACTGTGACACACCTCACCATGGCAGCTGAGTGCCTGTAAAAACACAGTCTGTTTTTCGCTTATTTCCTCTAGGTAGGTACCTGTAGATCTTTAATAATCATTCCATTAATTTACTATGGATTAAAATTAGATTTAGCAGACTGTAACTGCCAAGATTACTGTGTTTTTCTTTTCTGAAGATTGGTACCACATTTGCTTTCTGCCATTCTCTAGTACCTCCTGATACTGTCATGATGTTTCAGAAATATTTGTTGCTGTAAGGCTCAGCTACCATCTACCTGACATTGTGATACGCATCACCTGGATCAGTTGATTGGTATAGGTTCACATTTGCTAAGTATGGCCTCCCCTACTCTTTATGAATAGCTATCTTTCACAATGTTTTCATTACTTCATCATTGTTCAGAACTCCTTGCCTATATGTATTTTTTATAGAATTTAACACCTATAAAATGTCAATACTATCAAATGATTTTAGAACTATGTAGTATACATTTCCTTCCAGATCCTGCACAACCTGACCCAGACCTACAACATGGCTCTCATTTCATATCACATCTCTCCATATCAGCTTCATTACACCAGGGCCTGATCCAAAGCACATTAAAAGACTCCTTTTGACTTTGGGAGCCTGATCCAAAGCCCATTAACGATTTCAGCTTTGGCATCACCTTTATTTCTTTCTCCTACTCTTGTTTTTCGCCCTGATTCAGCAAAGCATTTAAGCACATGCTTACCTTTAAGTAAGAGGGTTGGGGTGGTTGAACATGGTGCAACACTGTGGCCAAAACGGTGAATGCAATCCTTGGTTGCATAAAGAGGGGAATCTCACGTAGGAGTAGAGAGATTATTTTACCTGTGGTTTTGGCACCAGTGTGACTGCTGCTCGAATACTTTGTCCAGTTCTGGTGCCCACAATTCAAGAAGGATGTTGATAAATTGGAGAGGGGTCAGAAAAGAGCCACAAGAATAATTAAAAACATGTCTAATAGTGATAGACTCAAGAAGCTCAGTATCAGAGGGGTAGTCGTGTTAGTCTGTATCCACAAAAACAACACCCTAAAGGTGCCACCAGACTCCTCGTTGTTTTCAAGGAGCTCAGTCTATTTAGCTTAACAAAGGGAAGGTTATAGGGTGGCTTGTGTACAGTCTGTAGGTACTTACATGGGGAGCAAATATTTAATAATTGCTTCTTCAATCTAGCAGAGACAGTGATAAAATGATCTAATGGCTGGAAGATGAAAGTAGACAAATCCAGACTGGAAATAAAACCTAAATTTTTAACGGTGGGAGTAACCACGGGAACAGCTTACCAAGGTTTATAGTGGATCCTCTATGACTGGTAATATTTAAAACAAGATTAGATGTTTTTTCTAAAAGATCTGATCAAGGAATTATTTTGGAGATGCTCTCCGGCCTGTGTTATACAGTTAGTCAGACAAGATGATCACAATGGTCCCTTTTGTCCTTGGAGTCTATAAATCTATGAATAAATCCATCCTTATTCAATAGAGCACTAAGCACAATCTTAGCTTTAAGTGCATGCTTAGGTGCTATTACCTTAAATGGGACTTAAACACATGCTTAAAAACTAAGTGCTTTGCTGAATGAAGGCCCACATGCCTTCTTGCCTGCTGCCTCTATGCACTGAGCCATCACTCAGTCCTAGTACACCAGGCTGAGACTCTGTCTTGTGCCTTTAAGTCACCTTTGCACTCTTCTCCTGACTCAGGTCTGCCCCAGCCATAATTTAGACCAGGGTGGGCAAACTACAGCGCGCGGGCCGCATCCGGCCCCTCGGGGCTTTGGATCCGGCCCGCGGGATTGCCACCACCACGGGTTCCGCGCCACTCCGGGAAGCGGCCACCCCCCGATCCCTGCAGCCCCTGGGGGTGGGGATGGGACGGCAGAGAGCTCCGTGGGCGGCTCTTGCCTGCGGGTACCACCCCCAAAGCTCCCATTGGCCAGGAACGGAGTACCGTGGCCAATGGGAGCTTCGGGGGGGTACCCACAGGTGAGGGAAACACGCGAGCCCTCTGCGCCCGCACCCCACCCCAGGGGCTGCACAGGGATGTGGAGCCGGCCGCTTGCCAGAGTGCCGCTCGGTACGTGTCTCTGCCACTCCAGAGCCGCTCTAGAAAAGCAGCGCCGGGCCAAAGCCTGAACCCCTCCTGCACCCCAAGTCCCTGCCCTGAGCCCCCTGCTACATCCTGCACCCCAACTCCCTGCCCTGAGCCCCCTCCTGCACCCCAACTCGCTGCCTTGAGCCCCCTGCTGCACCCTGGACCCCAACTCCCTGCGCCCCCTCCTGCACCCTGCACCCCTCCTACACCCTAACTCCCTGCCCTGAGCCCCCCCCTGCACCCCGCACCCCTTCTGCAATCCAACCCCTGTCCTGAGCCCCCTGCTGCACCCTAAGTCCCTGCCCTGAGCCCCCTCCTGCACCCTGCACTCCAACTCCCTGCCCTGAGCCCCCTCCTGTACCCCATACCCCTCCTGCACTCCAACTCCCTGCCCTGAGCCCCCTGCCACATCCCACACCCCAACCCCCTGTCCTGAGCCCCCTGCCACATCCTGCACCCCTCCTGCACCCCCTCCTGCATCTAAACCACCTGACCTCAGCCCCCTCCTGCATTCCACAGCCCTCCTGCACCCTAACCCCCTTCCATGAGCCCCCTCATACACTCCACACCCCTTCTCTGCCCCAACCCCTTACCCTGAGCCCATTCCCACACACCACACCCCCTCCCACACCCACACCCCAACCCCCTGCCCTGGCCCTGCAAGCAATTTCCCCACCAAGATGTGGCCCTCGGGCTAAAAAGTTTACCCACCCGTGATTTAGACAGTCCTGGGGGCCTGTCTACATTACAGCAGCTGCGGCACTACCTGAAATCGCAACAGCACAGCATGCTGCAGCTTCACACCTGACATGCCCCCTCCTGCACCTGTGCTCATCTCTAGTAAGCCCCACATGCCAAGTCCTCAGTGGGGGTCACTGGAGCTGTCTCCCTCAGTGCCTGCACTGGGGCAATTCCCCCACAATCGGAGCTTTCCACTTATAGAGCTCCTTTGCGCTGCTTTATCCAGGGTACACGGGCCTCTCATCCCAGCTCTCTGCCCTCTTCCTATTTAAATTCCTTTTTAAAGACTAATTTTCCCTGGGACTACCCATAAAACGAGCTCATATCAGACACATTCCCTCTCTCTCCCCAATTAACTGGGGACAAACAATAAAATTCTGATTCAACCATCTCCTCTGATTCTAGTTCATCCCGTCTTCTCTAGGTCAGTGCTTCAGACTGTAAACTCTTCAGGGCAGGGAATATCTTTGATGAGATTTCCAAAAGGGCTCCCCGTTGCTCCCACTGAATTTAGGTGGAGTTTTACAGTGGACTTCAATGGGAGCAGAATTAGGGCAATGCTTAGCACTTTTGAACCCCCCTGCTTTTATGTGTGTGTCTACAGAGCCACGCATGTGATAAGCCCTTAAGAAATGAAATAAATACTAGCTAATACATAGTAACTCTTCAATGTTTCAAAATCACTATGAATTTTCAGCTGCCCTGTAATGATGCTGAGCAATAACTATACAATTGTGGTTCCATATTTGTTCTCCCCATTCAGACTAAACTATTTTTAAAAGACATGTTAGATTTTTCTAATTTTTCCCCTGTCATGGCATCACTACAGGCCAGAGGTAAGGCTGTTTGAGTACCTTCACTGTGCACTCCTTACATTCACATGTTTGGATCTCCTTCAAGTGTAAACTTAACCCTGAATTTCTTGGGTTTAATAGGCTCTAAAGTATTTAGATTCCTAACTCCCCTTGCAATCATTTGAGTTAAGCACCTACTTACCTTTTGAGGAGCTGAGCCACATTACTTTTTTTGAGGATAATTATGACATCACTTTAATTTTTTTTACCTGTAATTACTGAAACATACCCTCACCATAACTCCATGTTAACGGAGTTTTTTGGGGGCTAGAGGGTTGGTATGGGAATTTCCTTAGTTTTTAAAAATGTAGTACACAAAGGCTGAACAAGAGACCCAAAGAGGAAGCTGCCATGCACTATTTCTAATAACTGAATATATAGTATATAAACTTTTATTTTTTTTAATTTTAAAGGGCAGACTCAGCCAAAGCACACCGGCCAGGTAACCTGCTTTGCATTGCTAGATCAGCATTAAGCGGACAAAGTGTACTAGCCCTTAATTTTTGCAACTGACTTATTTGTTCAAAGGGCTTATATTAGTGACTCTGGCTATTATATGGAGTGAAGGACAGGGAGAGCCCAGCCCCACAGTCCCAGTGTCTCTGAAGTTAAGGTGCACCCAGTGCACTCCTGCCTCAGTAGGAGGATGTGTTGCTCACAGGGAGCCTTTCAGGCACTGATGACCAAGCTTGTATGCTGTTTTAAAAAACAGGGTCAGGTGGACCAAGCAATCGAACAATCAGAGCTCTTGATACAGGTGTTCAGATGCTCTCATACCACTGAGCTATTACAGCCAGGAGAAATGTTGCATGTAAATTAGCTAGGGAGGAAAGGCAGTGACTGGTTGAATTACCATTGATCTCACAATGTCCCCACTTCAGAATTAACTGGAGCTGTTAGCTCAAGTCTGTCTATAGTCTACATAATCATAGCAATTAGCGACAACAAACATTAATAACTTTTGTTAATTACAACCTATTTCCTTCAAATGTAGCCCATCCACTAGATTTCAATTAATTGTTAACTATGTGGAATGTGTGAAGCGTCCGCATTGTTCCATTCCTGAGACCATGTGGGACAAAAAAGACTGACCAAATGCTGAACACCTTAAAATTGATTAAAAACGGTATCCTTTAACGAACCAAATCATGGATTTATTTGTCAATTCTCAAAGAGTTCATTCTGTATTTAAACAGAAGGCGCTGTCAGTTTGGGGAGGATACACTGCCTTGCACATACAAAATAAGGAGGTTGCACTGTGTATGTGTGTGCGGCCCTGGAGCTGCCCATCCAGCCTGGGAAGAATGGTTCCCTACTATAAGCATCCCCAGACCTGCGAGGGGGGTGAAGAACCCCAGGAAGAGCAGAGGTCAGGCTTAGGAGCTGGATAGGATTTGAGATTGGGGGGCACAATTAACTGCTGGGCAGATGTGGGGGTGAGATCCTACAGTGGAGGCCAAAATCCCCTTACCCAATAAGAGAGAGCTGGCAATACTAATTGTCACCCACACACGGGGATGGGCAAGGGGTGTTCAAAGATCAAAAACAGAGGGGAAAAAATCCACAATGTAATTTGTTTTAGGTAATCTCCTGATTTTGGGATCCAGCTCATGATTGTGCATCTCTTGATCAGGACAGTGTGTACATTCTTTTTAAATAAACAGGGTTGCACCAGTGACTTGGTATCATCAATTTCTCCCCCTAACAGGAACAACTCTGGGAGGACCTATATGTTGGCCAGCTTCTTAGATCAGAAGAGGCAACTGTAAAAATATACATCAAGAGTCTGGAGCAACCCTTAATGAATATATTAGAGGCTGCTCCGGGCTCTCAAGACTCATAAAATCAAAGTATATGCCTTGGTCTTCAAGCTGTGTATGGTATAGTTAACCATCCCATCGAAGAATACCCATTTCTAGAGGATTAGGAACTTTTACATGTTATGATAAACTCCAAAATATTAGCTGAAGGAAGGGAGGAAATCTCCCAGGCATATGTTGCAGAATTAACATACAGTATGCATTATGCTGATGTCCAGAAGAAGTTTCCAGTTCAGATTGCATGCTAGGCTTGAATGAAAGCTGAGCTCATGGAAGAAATATTGCATTACCCTTTAGGGAATGTGGACACATTGCTTTTGCAGTATCCTTAGCTAGCAGGATTTACAATACTAGCATCAGCTGTAACCACTTATCTTACCTATCTCCCCATAAGCAACAGTAAGACCAGAAAAATAGGAAAAGTGGTAGTCTTACACTGACACCATTTGGAGGTTTTAAGCCATTTGTGAAACAAGAGTCGCAAATTACCAAGGGAAAGAAATCAACATTATAAACTGTACTCCACAAGGATTTTAACCATGATGATACAAATTGAGTATGTTCAGTATTAATTCTAAACTTAATAGGAAATTAACTTCCTTTCTGAAGGTCACACTGTGACGTTAAATTGATTCTGATCATTTTAAGGACTAAATGCCATAGTTATGGGTGAATTAGGACAGATGGATGGATGCAAGGAAGAAACCCACACCACCAATCAGCATGACATTCTGCTTTTTCCCTATCCTTTACAGATCGCTCACATTCACCTGGAGCAAAGTACATGCTGCAAGGCATATGGGTTTGCAAATAATAAAATTGAGTAGACTTGCTTGTACCAAATAAGGAGACTCCATTGAAAGAAACACAGATAAAGGGAGATCTCAGCCAGATTAGTGGTGCATGCAATTTAACGTGAAGAAACATAAATCAAATAAGACTGGGTCAAAATATAGCCAAAGGGATAATGCTAAAAATCATGGCTTTAAACAATGGACTGTTGTCTACAGACATGTAGTCTATCTTCTGAATCCTTTGTGACATCTTTCTACCTCTGGGGCTTCATTTCAGAAATCAGTGAAATTATTAAAAAAAAAAGTTAGCTTTTGTTTTCCTTGTGCTCCTCATATTATACCAGTTCTCAAAGGAATATTGTACCCCTTTCTGTAATGGACCGGCACACTCTTGTCTCACATTCATTCTGTAAATCTTTTCAAACCCCCTTCCTTCCCCCCCTCCCCCCCCCCGGAAGGTTCTCAGGAAAAGGATCTGAGATTGATGGGAGATGTAATCTTAAAATAGTCAGCACAATGTCTGGCAGCAATAAAGAAAGTAAACAAAACTCTGAGATGTATCAGAGGCACAGAACAAATCAGAAGAGATTACAGAAATATAAAAAGGGCTCCAGAAACCCTCACACCTGAAGGACTGTGGAAAATGCTGGGTGCCATATTACAGGCTATTGACAAAATGACAGATGTGCAAAGACGGCAGCTGGAATGCGGGATAGTCTTAAATGTTTATAAAGAAGGCTATAGGTTAACCCAGTTAGTTTTGTACTCAGAAAAAAAGGGGGATTAAGAATAGATCTCTAATATATAAGGGGAATACAATTCGGTACGGTAAAGAAAAATAAGCAGGATGTAGCTAAAAATGTTACATAAAGGAAAACAAGATGATGTATAAAGTGTTAGCAACCAACACAAAGACATATTAACCATTTAGAATACTAGCTTATATCAGGCTGCCAGCCAAATGAGCGACTGATGCTGATCTATAGCTGGGGAAGAGTTTCAGGAGCCCCTATGGGATTTCTGGAGTATAAATCCCATTGAAAGTCAATGGGAACTGTGCTCCTAAATCCCTTCAGCACTTTGGTAAACCTTCTCCATTTATCTCAATTCTTATGCCTATAGCTTCTATGCATATTAAGTGAAACAACTGGCATGTAGCATGTGTCGCAGATTGACCAACAGTAACACACATACATTTGTGCGTTTCTGGCATGTCTTTGAGCTTGCACATATGTGCTAACCAGTGGTCTGATTTGTGTAAAGGAATTCACTGACAGTTTCATTTTTTACAAATCCATCACACTCAAATCATCCCTACCTAGTATCTTCTTCTGAGGTATGAAAAGATAAATGGCTCAGCTCTGTATTCCAGGAAGTTTTCTAGATTAAGCCAGATTCCTCTATGTGTGTCACACATACCACAAGGTGAATCTGAGTATACACTAAGCAGTGGGAAAGATCAGGAAGAGGCTAGAAAAGTGACTTTTGTCAATCAGAATACGAATTTTTCCCAGGAGGTAGATAGAGGAACGTTCTGCAGATGCAGGACAGTTGTGAATATCCAACAAGCGGTCACAGACCAGCTGGTGGCATCTCTCAGCATGGCATGATGTGGTAGCTGGTGGCGTAAATTGCCACATCGGCCCTATGACGAGGACATCAAGGTGAATAAAAACTGCCTTAAAATAAGTCTTGATGTGGCAGGTGGAGTTCAGTAGCCTCAGCTGGCAGCTCATGGAAGAGAAGGGAAACTCCAATTGCAAACCAAGGGGGTTAGGCTTGAACACCCGACCCGTAAAGCTTGCCTACTGGATATTCTTATGTGAACTGGTGTCCATGTCAAGTGTACCTCAGAGGACTAGAGTGTTCCCCACAAGTGACATATAATAGCCTGGCCTGATTGTTGTAACTGGGGAAGGGCTGCTAAAGTTAAAGAAGCAAGTGAGTAAGTGGAGTAAGCTAAGATATGCAAGATGGAACATAAGAATGCTGAAGGGAAGAAGCCTGGAGCTATGTTAGATCTTAAAGAGGGGAAGAGTAAATGTGGCATGTGTACAAGAGACTAGATGGAAAGGTTATAAAGCTAAGATGCTAGTGGAGGGTTACAAAAATCTGCTATACAGGGATTTCAACCTCCTGAAATAGTACTGGAGTTATTCTGGATGAAACCAGGCAGAGGTACGTAATAGAGGTTACCAAAAGTTCAGACCAACTGACGAGAATTAAACTGTGTTGGGAAGAGGTAACTATCCGTATAGTAAAGGGGTATGCATCACAGTTAGGAGAGGATCAAAGGTAAAAAAAGGAGTTTTTTGATGAGTTGTTGTGCCTTAATTGGAAACATACCACCCAGTGAGAAGATAATTATCAGAGCAGATCTAAATGCACACGTTGGAACTGCAAAGACTGGATATGAAACAGTCCATGGAGAGCTCAGCCTTGAAACCAGAAATTCGGAGGAGGAAATGGCCCTACAGACTTGTCTGGCACTGGTGACTGCAAACACACACTTTCAGAAGAGGGAAAACCACCTCATAACCTATGCCAGTGGAGGACACAAGTCCCAAATCAATTTCTTTTTAACAAGAAGTGATCATGAATAATCAATTGTAAAGTAATACCCAGCAACTACATTGTGAGACAATGCAGACTTCTTATGGACGTCAGAATGGCGAGAACCTTGGAAACAGCTGAATCCCAAGGCATCAGAAAGGCCTAAGTGGTAGAAACTTAAAGATGGGAATGAAAAAAATCTTTAAACAAGAAGTAATGCGTCGATTTCCTGACTACACACAGGGATATGTGGAGGACAACTGGTACAAACTAAAGTTAATGTAGCTGGAAATGACACTTGAAGTCTTAGGACTGATGAAACTGAAAAGGATACAAAGGAATACTTGGTGGAGGAATCCTCAAGTTAAAGAATCCATTGAGAAGAAAAAGGTAACTTAAAAAATGGCAGGCCAGTGGCTTGAGCAGTGATAAGATGGAATATATGGAGGCAAAAAAGGAGGTCAAAAGAAATGTTGCGACAGCTAAACATTTGGCCTGTGATGAGCTATACAATCAGTTAGGAGGATATGATGGAGAAAAGCCCATCTACAAACTTGCAAAGGCAAGAGAGAAAATGAAGAGGGATGCCAACGAGTTTGCTTATATTCGAAAACGAATATACTGAAAACGAATGGTGAATCAATCAATGAAGTCTGGAGCGATTTTATTGAAGAGTGATGAATGAGGAGAATCCAAGGGAGGAACAAAGAACATGTAAGCTGAACCAGACATAACAGATTGCATACAGGAGAAAGAGGTTGTAGAAGTACATGGGACTTAGGCCTGATGAAGTATCAGTGGATGTGCTAACAAATCTGGGAAGGGAAAATGTCACATATTTTACAAGTCTGTTCAATGATATTAAGAAAGAGAAAATTCTAGATGAATGGCATGAAAGCTCTTTGGTGCCCATTTTTAAACATGAAGGAGATATTACACTGTGTGCTCATTATCACCCAGTTAAGCTGATGTCACATGCAACAAAAGTACGGGTGAAGATTGTTGAGTAGCATCTACATGGAACAGTTGAAATTTAGAACGGTCAGCATGGATTTATACCAGGATGGAGTACAATTGATACCATATTTGCTCTACAAATCCTCATGGAGAAGTTCAGAGAAAAGAGATGGCAAGTGGGTATGGTCTTTGTGGGCATGGAGAAGGGGTGTGATCATGTACCAAAAGAATTAGTTTGGTGGAGTTTGCAATGGAGAGGAGTGCCAGAAGAATATGTCCGTCTAATCCAGGTAATGCATGATGGAGTGACTACCATAGTCAAAGCCAAATGCGGCTACATCAGAGAATGTCCAATAAACAGTGGCCTGCATCAGGAGGCAGCACTGAGCCGTTTTTTGTTTGCAAGTGTCATATGTTGGAATTATTATTATTTCTGCAGGGTAACACCAGAATGCTAATTTAACCATAAATTCCTTTTTTAAATCCAAAGACCAAATGGTTTTTATACAATTACTCTAAACATGCCTAAAAATCCTAAATAATAAGCCATTTACTACATCCAAACAGCAACAAAACATTGATAAGCATTAGATCATGAAATTTACAAACGGGTTAATCCCAGAGGTGCTTAGACCCATATTAGTTGGCTTGAATGTGGTCAGGCAGGTATTAGCAATGAACTCTTTAAGAGTTTACTTTTCATACTTGTTAACAAACAAGTGATGTTATTGCCAGTTACTGACTTCAGCTGAAAATCTATTTGAGACAGTTCACCCTTATTTCCAGTCTTCATCCAGGTAAGATTTACAACCTCATTCTCCCAAGAGCCTTTCCTCCCTGTCTCTTCCCCTCCTTCTTGCTGACCAACAACTTTTCTTTACATCTGGGTTCATGTAGGCCCTAATTTTTGAGAGAACATTTCCATGTGGTCTCTTTTTAAGATATATTATCTTTGTCTTATTTAAAACCATCTGCAGTCACCCCTGATGGTCAGAGGCCTTCTTTCTATAGACTTTCCCTTATCTCATTCGTTATTCTGTGAGCCAGACATCCTCCCTACATCATTCCTTCTGGCCGTATCACTCATCACTTTCAGGGATTTTCTTTTTACAACACCTATTTCAGTAACCAAATGTAAGCTAACTTTAATTCTCTAATTTTATATTTATTCTACATCAGGGGTGTGATAAGTGAGAATATATGAAAGGCGTCCTCTTAGAATATGCTGTTAGCTGATAACTTAGTGATGTGTGCAGAAGATTGTGAGATCCTGCAAACCAGGTCAACGCAGTTTTGAGCAGGCAGGACTTATTATAGTGAACATTGCTAAGACTGGAGCTTTGATACCTGAGGGAGGAGGACCCACTGTGAAGGATATTACAGGCAGAGAGCTTAGAAGACCGAAATAATTTAAATACCAAGGATATAATGGTTGCTGACAATGGTGCCTGCCTGAGTGATGCGCGGTCTTGTACCAAAGCTGATTGGTGCAAATGGTGGGAGCTGATCCCAGTTCTCTCTGATAAAAGGATGTCAATAAAGTTAAATGATAGAGTGTATAAAACTGTAATTCAAGCCATCCTAATGTACAGAACAGAGACTTGGACAGCCACAAGAAAAGAAATCAGGATGCTCTCAACCACAGAAATGGAGAAGTTGAGATTGTCAAATGATTGGACGCTGTGATAAGAAAGAAAATGAGGTTGTAAGGGGCCTAATCCAGGTTGCCCCAATTTAAAACAAGTAGAGGAAATCTTAGCTACATTGGTATGACCATGTCCAGTGGAGACCTGAGAGTTATATTAGTGGGATGACCCTTGCAATCATCATGGATGGAAAACAACCAATGGGAAAGCCAAAGACTCTGCACATGGACTGGACATTAGTGGACCTTAGAAAGACCAATTTGCATGACAGCCAGGCATACAATCATGAGTTTTGGAAGAAGGCTATAAAAGTTACTGACTTCAAATAGAAAAGTGGCAAGAAAGAGGAAGAACACCTATATGTTGAATATATCAGTCGTGTGATGGACAGAGAATTAGGACCAAGATTTTCCAAAGCATATGAAATACTTTTCAAAACTGTTTTGTTGCCGAGTTTGAAATACCTTAAAAGGGGCTAATATTCAAAGGGTATAGATGGTCAGCATTTTCTGAACAAGCCCTTTTAAGCTGTCTCAAGTTTACCCATGAACTGAGGCATCCAAAATCACTAGACACTTTTGTGTCAAGACCCACAACTTCTATTAACACTAATGGAAGCTTCAAGTCTGATTCCCCAAACACAGTGCTATTCATCTTTTGTGTTCTTCGATATTCCGGATAATGTTGAATTATATTGTACCTGAAAACTTGAATAAGGGGAAGGTCTTTGAATTCAGCCTTTGTGTTTCAGTATCTATCCAATGGTTTAGATCTATATGAGGAGGAGATAGTGTTAATTTTGACTGTGACATATGAATCAAGCATTTGCTGTTGGCTTGTTCTTTCCTTTCAAACATCCCACCAGTGTTAGGATGCAAGGACAGATCGGCAGCTGAGTTTTCCCCCAGAAATAATGCCACAATGGGACAGATTCTCAGCTGGTGTCTATTGAAATAGCTCTACTGACTTCAGTTGGGATATGCTGAATTATACCCGCGAAGAATGTGGCCATTTGCCTCCAACACATGCCACAATTCCAAATTGCTACTACAAGCTATGCATGAGCTGCAGTATGGCCATTTCCCCACAATGTTTACTACACAGTACTACATGTTTGCTAATGACATTTGAAAGGAGCTGGATACCACAGAGTTGGCAGGCAAACTTTGTCAAATATGCTGCGATTGGCACAAATTCTATCTTTTTAATCACTCATCCAAGTATCTTGGATGTTCAGCATAAGCTTCCTCTAGATCATGCCCTACTCTTCTGTGCAAAGCTTCCTAACACTGTAGAACAGCCTTCTTCTTTGAAAAAGAATACAGAAAAGTGTGTGTGTTTCTGTGAGTATGCATATGTGCATGTGGGTGGCATGTTTCTGTGTGTGAAAGGGGAGTGAGGACTCAGCTGCAACCAGGAGATTTATGAACGATTGGATGGCAACATCATTCCACTGAGCTCTGTAATGTTTCTATTCCAAGTCTGTAAATACGACTGAATTCCAACATGCTTTTTTTATGGCCACCATTTCCTGCGTTGTCAGCTGTGTTGCATACCAGCCATTCACACCAGTGTTACAGAAGGTCCATTAGTTCTTTTATCTATTAGAAAACGCTTGGGCTGGTGGGATTCTACTAGCATTAAGCATATATAGAATAGGTGACCCACTAATGGCCTCGTTCTCTTAGCCACCCAAGGCTTGGTTTTTGCCTTTTTCCAAGAGAGTGGAAGTTTTCTTGTTAAGAGATTTTAAAGCCCTCGTGCCTCCAGATGTTTGCTGCCTTTCCATTGACGGACATGCATGCGGCAGATGTTGCAAATAGGATCAGTGGATAAACACCTGTAGAATGCTGACTCATCTTGTTATGACTTGGAGCAGGGGTCGGCAACCTTTCAGAAGTGGTGTGCCAAGTCTTCATTTATTCACTCTAATTTAAGGTTTCGCGTGCCAGTAATACAGTTTAACATTTTTAGAAGGTCTCTTTCTATAAGTCTACAATATATAACTGAACTATTGTTAAATGTAAAGTAAATAAGGTTTTTAAAATGTTTAAGAAGCTTCATTTAAAATTAAATTAAAATGCAGAGCCCCCCAGACCGGTGGCCAGGATCCGGGCAGTGTGAATGCCACTGAAAATCAGCTCGCATGCTGCCTTTGGCACGCGTGCCATAAGTTGCCTACCCCTGACTTGAAGCATCCATGGCTACCTAGACCCTGAGGCACTTTTTCTGTCCTAAAGCAAAGTATATTTATCTCTTACACCTGGCGTGGAATAGAATATCCATGCATATAGAAAGAAAACTCCCAAATCTAATTTGTTGTGAACAGAAGCTCACCTCATAATGTTACCATCCCAATTGCCACCTTTGCTGGTAGTTTTAGCAGAGAGCTGAATGGATGAGATTGCACGTGATCTTGGATTAAATGGCCATGGATATTGAATTGTGTTCTCATCTCTAGAGGTGATCCTGCCAGAATACTGTTGAGGGAAGGTAGAGGGGTGAGAGAGGGTAAGACCGATGCTTGCACTGCTGCTGCCCACGTTGTATCTGTAATTTGTTTAGACACTACTCAATGCTTTAACATATAAGGCACTATATAAATGCTAGGTTTCAGAGTAACAGCCGTGTTAGTCTGTATTCGCAAAAAGAAAAGGAGTACTTGTGGCACCTTAGAGACTAACCAATTTATTTGAGCATAAGCTTTCGTGAGCTACAGCTCACTTCATCGGATGCATCCGATGAAGTGAGCTGTAGCTCACGAAAGCTTATGCTCAAATAAATTGGTTAGTCTCTAAGGTGCCACAAGTACTCCTTTTCTTTTTATATAAATGCTATGCATTACTCTATATGTGTATAAATATGTATTAATAATAACCACAGATAATGATTTATTGCAGACTCCAGGGCTGGAAATCTGACACCTTTCACAAGAGCCACATTCAGCTGAAGCAAACACCCAATGAAGTCCAAAATTTGATGATAATTTTAAGGAATAACTAACAGCAGGGGAGGTGTTCAGCACAACCTACCAGATGTAGAGTCTTATTGCCCATTAACTTGCAGTTCTGAGCTGATTGTTATCAGGAGGATATGATGAGAATGTCCACAGACTTGGGGCTTGATCTTGGGATGTGCTGAGTAGAACTGAATGGATAATAGAATATTCAGTTAAAAAAATCTGGCTGGATTTGAACCAAAAAACATTTTTTTTGTCAAAACAAAATTTAAAAAAAAAATTATATTTAATTGACTGAAACATTTCAGGTTGATTTAAAATGACTTTTTGTTTGTTTGTTTTTCAATTAATTTTGAGCTGACCAAAATGTTTTGGTCAACTAAAAAATTATTATTTTTTTTAGTTTTTCATTTCAATTATGCTGTTCTCTGGAGTTTTCACCCCCTTTTTATTGTGTGAGTGCATGTCTTTGAAATTGGCCAAATTTAAATTTGAGAGAGACAAAGGGTACAAGGGTAAGTAACTATTACAACGTGTATTAACAACCAGTATCACATATTCACTTTGGCCCCAGTTCAGGAAATACTTAAGCCCATTCCTATTCAGGACTGCAGAAAGAGACATGATTAACTGTTCTCCTGATTAGGGATGCTTTCTTGAATCAAGGCCTTCGCAAATAGAAAATATTGATGTATCATCTGTGTTATGACTACATACTGCCTAGACCTAAAGTTAGTTAAAAGATGTTTGCTGTAAATGCCACAGAAGCTCATGCAGAGAACTAAGACAGCTGGTTCAGTGAAAGATTTCTCAGATACCTTCCAAGGCCTATGATATCTGGAAGAATTCCAGATAAACATGTTTGTAACTCTGGTTATTAATCCAGCAAGAAAAAAAAATCTCATTCTCTCACAGGTATAGTAAAATGTGATGCTGACAATATGGAAAAGCAGGAACTTATTGGAAAAGGAGAACAACCTATAGACTCGGTTAATTCTATGGCTGGAATTAAAAAAGACAAATAAACCAAAGATATGCATTAATTCATGCTATTTAAGCAAAGCCAAAAAGAAGTGAATGTTATCTGGTGAAAACTGCCAAAGTGACATCTGAGCTCTCAGTAGCAAAATTTCTCAGTACCAGGTGTGGAACATGCAATCTGGCAAGTACAGGTGAGTGAGTAAGGCTCTAGTTTATTGACTTATAATAAACATATATATTTCCAATGGTGCAAGGAATACCTTTTGGTATTAGCTCTGCTCCTGAGGTATTTCAAAGAGTAATTTCACAGATTTATGCAGGATTAAAAAGTGCTGATATTATAATGCATGCACCTTAATTTGGGTTAGGCACCTTAAAGAACATCACCATTTACTGTAGGCAAATTTGGAAGAACTTTCACCTCTCCGCATTGTGATGTGGTGCATCTGAATATGCAGCACAAAACTGCACTGGCTTTTTTTATTTTTTGCTACCTTATCACATTGGAAACTGAGGGCCGGATCCTCAGCTGGTGTACGTGGGCTTATTTGACTCCACTAACTTCTTCACCAACAGTTCAGTTGAGATATTCTGCTTTACACAAACTGAGAATCAACCAACATTGTCTAATTTTCTGTCCATTCTCAGCCTGAGGTCTTTTCCACATTACTGCTTCTTATATTTCTCCTTCCTTAAGTATGAATGTAGATAATTTTTCCTTGCCATATCACCTTTGAATTTACCAAGTTCAATATCATTGTTATTTTCTGTCCATGTGGTTAGGTTCCTTTGTATTATTCTACTTTCTTTGAGGTGGATGTTCACAATTCCTCCCAATTTAGTATCACTGGCAGATTTCATTAATTTTCTGTTTATTCCTAATTCCAGATCATTAATGAGGATGTTAAGAGTGGACCTAGCACTAATGTCTGTTATGCCATCAAGTAACTCCTCTCAATTTTATGTACTGTTGTTCAGCATTACCCCTTTCTCTAGCCTTTTTAACGATTATGTCTTTGACCATTCACTATCCATTAGTTCTGGTGTGTGACTGGTCAGTTAATCACATGACATTGTTTCTGCTTCCTGATAGGATGAGTGAAATTTTCTAAACAGAAAGAGGGAACTCAATGATGTTTAAAGATGTCCCCATGATCACTTTGGCATGACAATTTAGCTAGATATACATTTGCACAACTGCATGATTTCACCCACCTTCTTGCAGTATTTACACAGACCGTCTTTAGATTGTGCTTTCTGAGTTAGTTTACCCTTTTCCTTAAACATATATGATAAGAAACAATAGCTGATGCTGCACTAAAATCTAAATATATCACCCCTACACTTTCATCCACTGATTTTTGTAATTCTGTTAAGAAAAGGGAATTAACTTTGTCTGCTAAGATTTCTTTTTTAATAAACCATGTTGCGTAGAGTTCACATTTTTATCTCTAGGTGTTCAACTATTCTTTTAATATTTGTTTGTTTCGTAGGAATTTATTTAACTGGGGATGATGATTGCAAGGGTAGCAGATTTTTTTTCTTTTTTGAAAATCAGTACGACATTAATTTCTTTACTCCTGGGGGATTCTGCACCAAAAAATAAAATTTTGCATACAGTATTTTAAAATTCTGCACATGTTATTTGTCAAATAAATGTGGAGGCTCCAGCATGGCATTGGAGAGCACTGGCCGCTGGCTGCACAGAGGTGGGAGATCACTGTGCAGCTCCCCCCGGGACACAGACTCAGCGGTGAGGCTGCACCCAACCCCGACACAGCACAAGGACTCGGCCTGCTCCAGAAGCCCCCCAGGGCCCTACACCTCTGTGTGGGCAGCCAGGCTCGGCAAGGCAGGATCCAAGTGTGGAGAGGCTTAATGTGGGGGATCCAGGTGTGGGTTGAGAGGGCTCTGTGTGGGGCAACCTGAGTGCAGGGGGCATCTGGATGCACAGGGGGTTGTTGGGGAGTTCTGGGTGCAACAGTAATGGGACTCTGCGGGGGGTCCAGGTGAAGGTGGTTGGGGCTCAGCGGGGGGTCGGCACTGTTCCCTCTAAGCTGTGCGTGTGTGTGCATGCACACAGATCCTAAACCCCGAGCACACGGTGAAACACTGTGTGCACAAAAATTTGCACAGAAGCACAACAATTTGCACAGAAGAAATTTTTTGCGCACATGGCCTGTCAAAAATTTGCACAGAAGAAATTTTTTGTGCACGCGGCCTGTCAAAAATTAGAGGGAACATTGGAGGTCGGGTCTGGGTGTGTGCGGGGGTAGAGCTTGGTGGGGGGGGTCTGGGTGTGGGGGACTCAGTGGGGGGTCCAGATGCTGTGGGAGAGGCGCTCAAGGGCGTGGGGATCCAGGTGCAACTGCTTGGGACTCGGTGGGGTGGGGATCTGGGTGCGGGTGGCTCATTGGGGTGGTCCAGGTGCAGGGGGAGTGGGGCTCATTGGGGGGGGTTCTGAGTGTGGTGGGGTGAGGCTTGGCAGGAGTGTCTGGGTATGAGGGGGTCTGGATGCATGGAGGTTAGGTGGATGGGGGAGCAGCTCCCTGTACAAGGATCCCTCCCTCTGCAGCTGAGGAGCGATGCATGCAGGAAGTGGGGGAAGAGGAGGAGGAGTTTGCAGTGCTTCCTGCAGATTGTGGAGAAATCTGGGGCTGGGTCTGACCCTGCCCCAGATGCCATGTAGGGGAAGAGGAAGTCCTGTCCTCCCCAGCCCAGCTGTGACTAGCAGTTGAGCATGGTGCAGGGTAGGAACCACCAGCTGGGTCTTCCCCAGTCCCGCCTCCCACAGTGGTTTACCTCGCTGCCGGCTGCCCTGGGCACCTGAAAAAATACTGGTGGGGAGGGTTGCATGACTGCTCTTTTGGCTTCCCTTTGCTTCCCTGTCAGAAAGTCATTTTTCTGCGGGGAAACAAAGAAATCTGTGGGGGACCTAAATTCTGTGCTTACGCAGGAGGTGCAGAATTCCTCCAGGAGTAAATCTCTTGATAGCTCACAAGTTGTGTGTGAGTTTTCAGAAGTAATCAGTGACACAATAAATAGGGCTGGTTGAAAAACGGTGGTTGAAACTTTTGATGGAAAATTGAGTTTTTGGTGAAATGACAGTTTTCACAGAGTGTCTAGTTTTCTTTATTTTTTTTTTAATTTTTCATCAAAAACTGATTTTTTCACTTTCTGGCAAAGCCCAGCCAGAAATTGGGTTTTGGTTGCCAAAAGAAATTGAAATCTTCAGCTAAAAAAATCCTTTCCCCACCAGCTTTAACATTAAATGTTGTAGTTGATTGCATTAATACCCTGAGGTGTGTATCATCCAGACCAAATAATTTGTATATGTTCACATTTTCCAAATATCACACCTTATCCTCTAGGCTTCTTAATCCCGAAGTTTTTATTTCCATGGAATCTTATTTCCTTGTATTGCTGCACTCTGAACTCATGCAGCAGTTCATGCTCTCTGGCTCCAATCTTCCCTTTTTTACTCTATCTCTGTACGTTCTCTACTATTACAGCAGGCACTTTTCACCCTGAGATCAGACTAGGAGGTTGTAAGCAGTTCTGCTCACTGCTGTAGCAGTCCCTGGCATCAGAGCATGGCATTACAGGGGCTGTCACCTCCTTGGCCCTGCAGTGGCTTGTTTCTGTCCACAACTTAGCCCTCAGGCTAAGTCACATCTGGTCTAGACCACTTTGGACAAATGTCCAAACAAACAAAAAGCTCTTTCTCCCCCCTTGGGTTCCTCTTCTGCCCACTTTCTCAGCTCCCTTTATGTATCCACTCACTCCCATGCTCTTTGTTTCTCTCTGGCTTGGAGAAACCAACTGTTCTGCTCTGCTCTGCTCTGGTTTCTCACAGTCTGATTCCCAGTCTGATTCCCTGAAGTCCCTTCACATTCTTCAGGGCCTTGCACAGCAGCCCAGCTTGCTCCCTCTGGTTCTACAACCCTGACTGATCTTTCACAGCCCTTTTTGAGGTCTAGGAGTCCATTAAGCTATCGCTAGACCCTGTAGTTCCCCACCCTCTTCAGGTTGGGAATCTGCTAATTAGTTATGCCACAGATAGAGCTTGTCCCATTTCCCCTAAAAGGGGCCAGGCACCCTGCAACAGAGGTGTCTGAGATCCAGACAACCTGGGATCATTAAAGATCCCATGGAAGTTTTTGCAAGATATGGCATCTTACCAGATGCTTGCACTGATATGCAGTAGAGAAAGCTACACCCATCAGCCACAGGTGGATCCCAGATGCCTTAGAAGAAGATGCAGAGCTACAAGGCAGGGTGCATGAACCAGACACCTTCACACACCAAGAGCTGCATTGACATCAGCTGACTTAACATTCTAAAAACTACTGTGAACTGTGGGGAGGGAGGCCAGGAAAAACGAATGGAGGGAGAGTGGCAAAGGAGAAGGTGAACCTCAAAACCAGACTCCGAGTAGGAGCTAACACATGGGTACGTGGTGAGGGCGTGGGTCAGAAAAGGAAGGAAGAAATATGTATCTAGCAGACTAAAGACAAGGGGAGAAAGTTAAGGGCTGAGCAGGATTAAAATTAGGGGGAAATGGGCATGTGCCCCCAAATGTAGTCTTTTCCCCTCTCCTTTGTATGTTGGCTATTTTTATGCTGAGATTTTCAGAGGAGTTGAAGGGAATTGGACACCTGAATGTCATTGAGCTGGGTGCCTTGATCCCTTAGAGGCCTTTGAAAATTCTTGCCTTATATTTGGAACGCTTGAGCCCAGGGACTTGCCTTAGTCTATGTTCTCTAAAGAACACTGCCTGTTTCTCGGAGTTGAATTAATAAAGTAAACTCAATCATCACCACCATCATGAAATTTTCTTAGGCCTTGTCTGTGCACAAATGTTGTACTTGACACTATACTGGGATAGTTAAAATGGTACCCTCTCCCCGCGCCCCTGTGTGGATGTAGTTATATCAGTCTAAAGGTGTTTATATCAGTATAGCTTATAGCTGTGCTGGAGTGGGGGGTGGGGGAAACCATGGGACTGGAAATTACAGAACGAAAATGGAGATGGCAAGGACATACATGAAGGACAGACCTGAATAACGAGGCAGGTGTTGGACTGGAACCTCCACGGCAAGAGGTGAAGAGATAGACCAAGGATAACATGGAAACGCACAACAGAAGTAGAACTGAAAGCTATCAGAATGACAGGAGAAAGAGATAGGACTGCAGCAGGAGACTGGCCAAGACAGAAAGCAGAGGGGAAGGCTCTGTGTTCTGCATTGTCATCATTCCAGGCTGACCCAGCTCACCCCCTTACAGGCAGGCCCTTAGTTGATGTTCCCCTCACTCAGGGTATCAACAAGTCCGGACAGATTGTTAGATGCTAAAGAACACGCCCTTGTGGAGGGTCTCATTGATTAACAGAAAAGCCAACACAGAATATGAACCAAGCCTTCATCCCAACATCTCAGCTGGGTGACCAGAGTCATTTTTAGTCCATCTGTACCCCACCTGAGTCCAGTGCTTTCTTGAACCAGGCTCTTCCCCAGGGGTGTCTCGGTACTGCTCTCTGCCCCTGCTGATAGGCCTTTTGCCCCTACCAGAGTAGGATCCTTTTCTGGAGTCAGGGGTCCAGGGAGGTCCATCCCCTGCGACTCTGCTCCAAGGACAGGGATGATCCTTGCCAGGCTGGGCTTCCAGCCAGTGACTGGGAGACCCTTGGCTGAGACCAGACCCCCTTGGGTGCCTGCCAACAGCAGCCCTCCAGCTAGGAGAGTCTCCTCTCTAGGAGCGCCTCTTACAGGCTCCTCGGAGAGCTCCCTCTCTAGGCTCCCTACTCAGTCCTCTGACTCAGGCCTCTCACGGGAGCTCCACTCTAAGGGAATTTCCTGCCCCAGTTAGGGGTTCCCCATTAACTGGCCTGTATTAGGCCCAGGTGCTTGTTTACTAATCAGCCCCCGCCACAGTCAATTACCCCAGATGGGGCCTTCATAAGGCAGTCACTGGCAGACTGAGCCTGAACTCCCCATTAACTGCCCTGTGACATACATGGACTAGAAAGGCGTAAGAGTGAGATATGTACCAGTATAACTAACCGTGTTCACATTAGGCATTGTATTGTGGTAACTACATTGGTAAAAAACATCAGCCCCCTAACCAATATAGTTATACGGCTACAAAAACTATGTTTACGTCAGGCTTAAATTCCAACTACATTATGTCCTGTCTACCTAGATTACCTCTCTATTTTCAGTTGGATACATTATTTTCTGTTATGGCTCTGTGTGGCTATGTACTGTTATGAAGCTGCTACATGTCACCCCAGCAGCAGTTGCATGTCAGTGGAAGTCATTTCCTTTACTGAAGAGACAGACATATTTGCAAAAAGATGAAGGGTCCTTTGGGATCTGAGTGGCTACATAAATGCCCAGTGTTCTCAGTGGGCAGAAGCCGGTTAATTTGATAACCCAGTGTTAGGGAACTGTGTGACCAAGGTGCCGTCCTGTTGCCGTTTCAAGTGAAATGCTTATGAGTCGTCTCCTTGTCATCTCCTGTGGATCGAACTAGTGGCTGCCTAAGAGGTTCTCCACCAATTTCCACTTCAGCATATTACGGAAAACTCAGTGTGGCATTAAAGTGAGGAAATTCCATTTCAGACAACTCAGAAACAGTAATATTTGTGCAAGAGGTCAGCATACAGTGTCAATTACTCTGTGTCACCAGATCACAGAAGGAGGACATAAAAAAATAAAATAGAACTGGGTTTCCTGCACAATGTTTTACTATAGCAGCATTGGTTCTCTTTCAAGTAGACGCTACAGGAGCTCAGCCACAATAGGCAGTGATTTCTTACATTGTTCACAGCAGAAAGTATTTGTACAGTAATGCAAATAGAAGCCAGTGGCCTGCCGGGCTGCTGTTGAAGGAAAATGTTTGCAGAGATATTGGAAGTGACTCAACAAAGTCCTACAGCAGGCCATGCTGGGACTCCATTTGAGGTCGGGATTGCAGGCAAACACTAGTTTCTTGCTGTGAGCAAGATGGTGGCTGGGAAGTGAGGCGCTCCAGAGGGACTGAGCCTTAGCCTATGTCTGAGCTCGGAGGGTTTTGATAGAATAGTTATACCGGCAAAACCCTGTAAGCAGACATGGTTATATCAGTCCAGCAGTGCTTAGCGTTCCCCCAGTCGGTATAAGCTATACTGGTATAAGCACCGTTACATGGGCATAACTGCATCTACATTAGAGCTTTACTTGCACAGCCGTATGTTGTGGGGGAAAATCAAACCACTCATAACGGACACAAAAATGCTGGTAAATCTTAAGTTCAGATCACACCTCTGCCAAGTGTATCTCAGGCACAATTGCTGTCAGGAGCTGCTTTTTGGGGGGTGCAGGTATGTGCCACCCATTACATTGCGCTGCATGTGAAAGCTCAGAGAAACTCAGAGGATCAGATTCTTAGGGCTTGGTTACCCATAAAAAAGTTAATCCAGAATAAAGTAGGGGGGAATTCGAAGCACATTAACTATTCCTGCCTAACTACATGTGTGGACACTTATTCCAGAATAAGAGTGCCTTATTCTGGAATAAGAGTGTCCACATATTGAGTTAATCAGGAGTAGCTATTCCAGAATCATTTCTTGAGTAGACAAGCTGCAAAACCCTTCCTCATGTTGTACCCATTCCTTACTACATTTGTGGCCCTATTGAGTTCAATGGGATTACTCACCGAGTAATGTATATTCAGCATGAGTAAGGGTATGAGAATCTGGTCCAAAGTGAAACAAAACCCCAGAGCTTCATTTATGGGTGAAGAGTGTCACCATGTCTGAATCCTACCACCAGTTCCAGAGCCCGTCTTTTCTCCTACTGAAAATGACATGTGGCAGAACACCTCCTTTGGCAGGTGTTCATGTACTTGAGGAAATTGAAAGCAAACAAAAGGCTTTGTAGAATGTCTAGTGAGAAATAAAAGCAGCAAAAGAAAGAAGCCTCTTTGCATTTCTGCTCTGAATAAGAAATTCCAAGACATTATTTTCTTGCGCTATCTTATTTGCTTAAATACACAGACAAGTAACAGAGGAGTCATTTCAGGGTGTGCAGCACATTAGCTGCATTAAAGAATAGCAGGCAGGCTGGCCAGGCCCTGGAGTTAGGATGTATGTTAGCTTTAATTAATAATCTTTAAATTTTGTAATCGTTAGCGGCTTCCTTGCATTCAGGGGGAATAGCTAGAGGGGGCCACACAGGAGGAAAAGAGAGAAAAGTAGACAAAGTGTTTTGGAACATTTGCAAGAATTAGAACCTCCAGCCTTTCTGCAGAATGCTCTGTTCACTGGAGGGAATATTACTGATGAGATCCTCTCAGTGTGAAGAACTATTTCCTCCCCAAACATGAACGGACTCTTCCAGAAACAGGCACCATGCTAGCCCTGCAGTTCCAATACAAATCATGTCTAGCTGCTGTTCCTTCAGTAGAAGAACCCTCAAACGCCTCCACCATCTCCTTTTGTAGTGTATTGGGTAGCATCCCTGTAAATAGTTTGATAGCCCTCTACAAGCCTTCCTGTCTTCTACTGCAAATGTCACAGGAACCTAACTATATATACTGCTGCTCTTATCTAGTAGAGCTGGGGCACAAACCAGATTTTCCATTTTGCAAGAAATTCTGCCATTTCCCCCCCCTTTTTGTTGTTGTTAAAATTCAAACCAGAACAAAAACAAATTGTTCAGACGTCTCACAAAATGAAATTCTGAAAAAAAAAAAAAAAATTCAGGTCAAAGTCTTTTGTACCAATAAAACCCGAACATTTTGTTCTGATTTTGATCTTTTAAAACTTTTTTGTAAAAAATAAATAAATAAATTAAATTAAAAATAAATCCATTTTGAAAAGTCATTTTGAAAATAAAAATTGAAACTTCTTATTCCAAAAGTGTCAGTACTGGACATTTTGACATTATAAAGATGCTTCATTTTCGAGTTTTTCAAAACAAAATCTTGTTGAAATTGGCATGTTTTGATTTTGACAAAAAAGGCATTGTTTGTCAAAGTATTTTGACAATGTTTTTCCAACCAGCTCTAGTAGCTAGGCCTTGGATGTTTGTATGGAGTTAGTAAAAACTGTTATTTGAAACCCAACTCTTTCCCGGTTGTTTCCTCATATTCTTAATGTTGCAAAGACACAACAGCACCCACCACTGCTTTGCTGATCCAGTGGATGGGTCCTGCAACCCCTGGCACCCTCTGCTTCCACCAGATATTGAGGGTCATTCCAATACCATTGCTCCCTCCTGCCATGTCAGAGATACTGTCTGGGTGAGGGTCATGGTGGGAAAGACTCTGCTTCTCTGGCTCACTGAACCCTCCTATCAGGCTTGGCTCTTGTAGGTGATATAAATGTTCTATGGCTCTTCCTAAAAAATGAGGATTTAGAAATTAAGAAATTAAGTACTTAGGGTTAGATCCTCAACTTGTGTAAAATATCATAGCTCCATGGAAGTCAATGGAGCTGATATTTTTCGCTGGCTGAGGAACTGGCCCATACAACTTCTACAACAAAATGATACGATAATTAACTGGCAGCGTCCGGCTAACTCCTGAAATGTAAGCAGCTCCCACTAAACCTTCCGTGGCCTGTTAGGAAGAGCAAGCGTGTGAGCACCTGTTTCAGCAGTGCATATATTAGACCAGTTTGTTCATGCAGGAGACCAGGAAGTGAAACTGACTACTGACAGATGTAAAACTGACTATACACAAAGTGACAAGATAAAGAACTCAGCACCTATAACTAGGGCCCTAGCAAATTCATGGTCCATTTTGATCAATTTCATGAGGGTTTTTTAATTGGTCAATTTCACATTTTCAGCTGTTTGCATCTGAAATTTCATGGTGCTGTAACGGTGGGGGTTCCAACCCAAAAGGTACCTGAGGTGGGGCTGATCTCCCTACTCCGCAGCAGCCCTGCAGGGGAAGGACAAGTCCTGTCCTTTCTCAGCCCGGTGGTGACTCGCAGCTAGGAGCCCCCGCCCCCAGGTGGGGTGCTCCCAGCAGCGGGGGAGATTGGTCTCACCTTCACAAGCCTCCTCCAGCTGCAGGAACATCTGGGGCTGCTGTCCAGCCCCAGGGCTTCCTGCAGCAGGGGGAGGAACTTGGAGGTGGTCTGATCTCCCTCCTCTCATGACAGTAGCCCAGTGGGGACTTGCAGCTAGGAGTCCCCTGGCTGGGGCACTCCCAGCAGCAAGGGGGAGATCAGATTTCACAGGGAAGGGCTAATTTCACGGTTCGTGACATATTTCTCATGGCTGTGAAATTGGTAGGGCCCTACCAATAACTGGGGTCAGATTTCCCAAAGTGCCCGCCACCCAGCAGCATCCCCTGTGACATTCAAGTGCTGTCAGATGCACAAAGTGCATGTCTGCTGGGGGAACAGACAAGATGTCTTTCCTCTTCTCCTTTGGTTTTAGTTATCCTTAAAGAGTGTTAATATTAGTCAATGAAAAACTTTGAGAGAAATGGCTGTTTTGAATAAACATTCTGAGCAGAATTTTCAAAAGCATATTAGAGATTCAGGAGCACAAATCCCAGCGACGTTGAGTTAGATTTTGATCCTAACTCACATAGCTACTTTTGAAAATCCCACTCTGTCCCTTTAAGGGTTTTCTCTGAGTACTTATCTTTTCTAAGGAGCATTGGGTAGCACAGACCAGCTTTCTGAAGAGCTATTAACATTTTATTTTCTCAGTTTGGGGATTTAATGAATGCTACTAGAGTTGAAAGGAAAGTATGTGCAGAGAGATCGCCTAAAAGCAAAAGCCTGATGCATCAAAATGGAAGGCTCCTGGAGGAAAACCACAAAGGGATTTAGGTTCTCCAATACTAAGCATCACAGGCCCTAAATTTTAGGCACCTAGAAAATCCAGGAACAGCACTGCAAACTTCAAAGCCAAGGTAGGCACCTAGACTTCCTATACAGTGCCTTGGACAAAGAGGTGCCTACAAATGTGGATCCACAGAAGCCAGCATGCTATGTGGTGATCAGTGGGAGATACTGACAAGAGGAGTGTTTAAAGGACCAGAACACAGGGGCTCATGCCTAGTAGCTGAAGCAGGAATCAATAGCCAGGAAAGGGAGTCCAAGATCAGAGACCTGAGCCAAAGTCAGGAAGCAGGGCTGAGGGTCAGAGCCAGCTGTTTCCTTGCTTGTAGGCAAGTATCTCAGCTTTGTCACACTGATGACTTTCTTTGAAGTCCAAGAAGCTTTCATGGCCCCCTTCACAATAAAAGTAAGAATACAAATGTACTAAGGATCATTATCATCATGTTCCTATTATGTCTCTGGTGTTTAGGGCAGCAACAAAGCTCCTCCACTCCTGTCTGTTTCTGACAAGTCTTTCAATGGTTCCCCAACTGTGCCCCAGGTTTTTCAGCTTGGCTTCCACGGCTCTTTGCCATGTTGTTTTTGGGTGGCCTCATTTTCACTTGCTTTCAGGTGTCCATCTTATTGCTACTCTGGTGATGGAATCAGTTTCCATCGGAAGCACATGGCCAATCCATCTCCAGTGGCTCCTGGCAAAGATGGTGCTCATATCCTCTTGGCTGCACTGTGTCAATAGATCTTGGATTGAGATCGTTCTGGGCCAAAAGATACGGAGGATTTTTCTGAGGCAGGTTGTACGGGATGAAGACAGTTTGGACATGTCAGACTTTCTCATTCCCCAGCATTCTGCACTATAAAGTAGTGTTGAAAGTACGCAGCTTTGATAAATCTTGAGTTTGGTTTTGGTTTTGTATGTTGATGATTTCAAGACTGTATTTGAGCTCCTGAAGGTGTTCCTGGCTTTATCAATTTTGTTCTGGATGTCCTGGCATGTTCCACCATCCTGGCTGATGGTGCTGCCCAAGTATGTGAATGTTTCTACATTGGTCAGAACATAATCCTCTATCCGTACTGGTGATGGTGAGGCAATATTAAAGATCATGAGATCTGTCTTATTCCGGTTGATTTTCAGTCCAGTTTGCTGGCTGAATGCATTGAGTTGAGTTGTTTTTTCTTGTATATGGTGTTGGGTATGTGACAGGAGAGTAAGATCATCTGCAAAGTCCAGGTCTTTAAGGGATGAAAAGGGTTTCCGTTTAATGCCTCTTGGCATGTCTTCTGTTGTACGCTGCATTACCCAGTCAATGGCAATGTTGAAGAGGATTGCAGACATGAGACACCCTGATGTACTCCTGTTTTGACTTCAAAACTGAGCTGACTGTGATCAACCCCCCCCCCCCCGCTGGTAATAGGTCACCTTAAGCGATCACTCTTGTTACAGTGTGTATGGTAAAACCCATTGTTTCATGTTCTCTATGTATATAAATCTCCCCACTGTATTTTCCACTGAATGGATCTGATGAAGTGAGCTGTAGCTCACGAAAGCTTATGCTCAAATAAATTTGTTAGTCTCTCAGGTGCCACAAGTCCTCCTTTTCTTTTTCCTTAGTTGGGGTGTCTATTTTGATATCAAGATCTTCTTCTGCCTCCTGGATGTTTGCTTCCTCTTTAGGTGGCTCCCTGTTCAGCAATTCTTTGAAATGGTCTGTCTAGCGCATTTCTTGTTCTTTTTTGGTTGTTAGTACGTGTCCTTGTTTGTTCCTGATGAGAGTGTTTGTTGGTGTCTGCTGTTTACCTCTGATAAGCTGCGTCATTTTGTAGACGGTTCCTTGTTCACCATTGATAAGGACAAGCGTGTATAATTCATGTGTGTGCATGTGTTTGGGGGTCTGATCCTCAAAGGGGAAGGGGGTGTGGGAAATGAGATTCTTTGCTTTACACTGAAATGAAACTTTCAGTGCTTTGCTACTCTCCAATTGACTTTCATGACAATCTCCCCCACCCCCGCCCCGCCCAGGGTGCCGTAGTCCATCAGTTGAGAACCTCTGTTTTAGATAATACCGACCCAAGATTTCCCCCATAAGAAAATGCATAAGACCCTAACACATTATTTCCTTTGTAAGATCTCAGCCATCATGCATAGCAGCTGTAAAACTATCTGAATGCCAGTCCTTAAACATTATTTTGACCAAGCCGAAGCCTCTTTGTGAATGAACAGAAGGCTCCTATCTCTTCCAGTAGAAACACTGGTTTTCTGGGACACTTCTATTTAATGCATATTGAGAGCTTATTTTGCCCTGCTCATTTACATTTCTGGGTTTACATCCCACTGGCCTAGTCATTTACAGCCATATCCTTGAAATTGGAGCGGGAAAGGAAACTTGGCAAACCTGCTAATGGGCTTTCATTCCTTGATGCTTCAGAGAAAGCCTTTCGTCTGGTGTCTTGAAAATATCGACTCACGTTAATAATACCTGCAATCCCTGGAGTGATGGCTCTTTGTTGACTCGCTCTCATGTCTGAGGCTCCAGCACAAGCATGATTTTGTAAGAACAGCCTTAACAAGTCAATACTTAAAAGCTCCTGGAAAAGACTCCGCTCCATTGAGGTAGTCACTTGTTTTTTAAGGGAAGTCTTTTTTAATGGCTTAGATGTATGTGCTCATCTAGGATTTCCATCTCTCTGAAAGCTCCTAGGACTTTCCGTAGCAGGGGGCCTGCAAGTGTTGGCTACGGTGACTTGTTTCAATAAAGTAAAGTAATAAGGAGACCTGATCACCAAAGTTGTACTCCTTTCAACACCTGGATAACACTCTAGCTCAACCAGAAATTATTGGGCATGATGCAGGCATCACTGGCTGAGGTTCTCTGCCCTGTGTTACACAGGAGGTCAGACTGGATGATCATACTAGTCCCTTCTGGCATTGGAATCTATGGAACTCCTGAATTTGGAATCTGTTTCCCTGGCTGTTCTATGAGGACACTTTTATACTGTACGGGCTACAGGAGTCTCTCGTGTATAATTTCAGAGTTGCTTAGGAAATTTAGTTATGAGTGGCAGTATTTCTAGTAATAAACAATGGCCTTTCTTCTGAGCTCCTCTTTAGCCCTCCAGTAGGCAACACGTTTTTTTCTATGGACAGTGTATTTTCTCCCCCCATTTTCATGATCTCCGGAGGGCGATAAGCAACTCCCTAAAAGCTGCACTGCAGAGCTTGTGGAGTTCTAGCTACTGCCTCCTCTAAGGCTGGTGGTTGGCAGACTAATCTGGTTGGGAAATTTCAGAGAAAATTTTTTTTTCATGGAAAATGGGGTTTTGTTAAAACTTGAGATTTTTCCTTGGGAAAAGATCAGTTTTTGGCAGCATTTTCCACTGGAAAATCAAAACAAGGTCTCTTCACGGGTCAGCATTAGCATCTTGCATCTTCCAGAGCCATTGTGGTATCTCATGGGAGTTGTAGTTCCAAGTCCTCCCATTGGCTTATTCTGCAACAAGGGAGATCAAGGTTAGATATTAGGGAAAACTTTCTAATTATCAGGATAGTTAAGCTCTAGAACAAGCTTCCAAGGTGTGATGTTATTGACATGAACTGTGACCGTATAGATCATTGTTGCAACCAAGGTCATATAGTGGCACCAAATCTTGTACAAAGAAAGTTAAGTAAAGTGTCTATGACAAGGTTATGATTTGCTGGTTATGATTATGCTATCTGTATGCATCTATCATTTTTGTATTTAAACTTATAAGTATTGGCTCTATACTGTCTGTATTTCAAATTTGTGCTATGCTTCTGGGTGACACCCCAGACAATTTGGTGTCAGCTCTGCCTAGCCTGCTTGATGGCCCATTAAGGACTATCAGCTATACAATTGACCCATTGAGAGAAGGCAGATACACCTTGTGACTCAGCAAGGCATGCAGGGACATGCCTATGGACAGAACTCTAAGGTTTTTCCATGCCATGTGCTGGGTAGCTTGTTTTTGGAACAAAGGAAGCACAGGTTGGATGGCAAGAGACTATAAAAGGCAGCTGCATCTTCTCCATTTTGTCTTCAATCCTGCTTCTTACCTCTGGAGGAACTTTGCTACACTGAAGCTCTGAATAAAGGACTGAATGACCCATCCCAGCTGTGTATGTACTTCAGAGATTTGATTTGAGCCTGCAGTTAATTCCGTCACTGCTAGAAGCCTGAACCAAGAACTTTGCCAGCACTGTATGTAATTGATTCCATTTAACCAGTTTTAGCTCTCATCAATATTTCTTTCTTTTTATGAATAAACCTTTAGATTTTAGATTCTAAAGGACTGGCAACAGCGTGATTTGTGGGTAAGATCTAACTGGTATATTGACCTGGGTCTGGGGCTTGGTCCTGTGGGATCAGGAGAACTTTTTTTCTTTTACTGGGATATTGGTTTTCATAACCATTCGTCCCCATAAGGAGTGATGCGGGTGGTGATACAAGGGAACTGGAATATCTGAGGGAATTGCTTGTGTGACTTCTGGTTAGCCAGTGGGGTAAAACTGAAGTCTGCTCTGTTTGACTGGGTTGGTGTGCCTTAATAGTAAAGTAAGTCCAACTTTGGGCTGTAACTGCCCTGCTCTAAGCAATTTGTCCTGAATTAATACTCTCAGTTGTGTCCCGCCAGAGGCTGCTTTGTTACACAAGGGAGGTTGTGAAATACCTCTCATTGGATCATCAGAGATGGTCTAGGTTTACTTAGTCCTAACTCAGCACAGGGAGGCTCCCTGCCAGCCCTACATATATGATTATGTGCCTGCCTTCTCCATTGTGCGCCCTGCTTTCTAGGTGGATTACATCTCCCACAATGCACAGTGGTCTCTCCCTGTTGCTGCACTGCCACAGTGCATCATGGGACTCTGTGAAAAGTTTCAATATTTTGACTTTCCAGCCTGATTTGGGATGAAAACAAATGTTGAAATATTGTCATTTTGTGTGGGGCAGAAATGCCCTTCTTCAGTCAGAGAGACAAGATGGGTCAGGTAACATCTTTTACTGGACCAAATTCTGGTGGTGAGAGAGAAGCTTTTGAGCTTATGCAGAGCTCTTCTTCAGGTATTCAGAGTTACAGAAAAACGGAATTAACAGAGATTGGGAGCTACTTTGAAAAAGTAGAATGACGAGCAAATTGGGCTATTGAGCTGTGAAATTTTACAGAATGGAGGGCATTCCTCTGAAAGGAGGAAACAAAGAATGGTGGCGTGTGGGAAAAGACAGGGTGGAAAGCTATTTACAACAAAAGCTCTTTTAAATATAGAACAGTTTTGCTATTTTAATAGTTGAAAGAAAATTACAATGCTATTACCATCCAGCCCTGAAGAATTGCTCTGTGTGAGCTCAAAAGCTTGTCTCACTCACCAACAAAAGTTGGTCCAATAAAGGATATACACTCATCCTCCTTGTCTCTCTAATATCTCGGGACTGGCATTACTATAACACTGCGTTCCTCAGTCAATTCCATTAGGAGCTCGAAACTGTGAAAGGGGTAAGACCTGCAAGTTCCATCTTGGCAAGGTGGGAAGCAGACTTCAATCTAGGAAGCCCCGAGCTATCACTGGGAATAGCTTTCTCCTCCATCCCTAGGAAGCCTTCCCTGCCATTGCTACTCTCCCTGTGGCTATGCACGATCCTATTTTCCACCTGAGAGGGCTGTGTTGGGTGATCATGAATGCCGCAGGATTTCCAGCTCATTTCTGTGGGATCCTGAAGAGAATGTCTTGGAACCGGTAACTCTCTGTCAACATTCCTTTCCTGAAATGTGTTCCTCTGGGTTCTTGTGGAGGCACTCTGTATGTTTCCAAGGATGCAGTAAACACGTGGGAGATCTGTTACTCCATGTATACCTAACCATGCTGCTAGCTAGTGCTGCCCTCCACCAGCAAAAGAGGAGGTGCACGCAGGTCAGGAGAGACATGTGGGCAGCAGCTATGAAGCAATCAAACAAATGTAAAAAAAATCAGAGATGCCCATCTGTTAGAAGGTGTTTCTTTTTTTCTTCCCCTATGATTGTGGGTGGTGGTGTAGGGGACTCCCGACCAGCAGCTACCGTTTATTGAGGCTGCAGCCCCTCCCAGTGGCCACAGTGCAGGCAGGGTAGGGGAACCCAGGCCTCTCCTATGCCACCGACTTCCAACTCAGGGTCCTGTAAGGCTGGTTTGACTGCTCACCTGTCTCTGTAGCATGTCCGCCTCCAATCAGCTTCCCTGGGCCTCTTCCTACTCTAGTCTGTGTCCCATTTGGCCACCTCCCAACTCTGGGGAACGTTGCCTTCTGGGCTTGCAGCCCTTGTCCCAGCAAATGGGTGCGGTGTCTCCCCTGCTCACTGGCTCAATGCAGGCTCAGTGCCAGTTGTCCTGGGGAGATCCCAGGGTACTTCCTCTTCCTGGCTTGCCAACCACAGACTGAGCTGCCTGGCTGACTTTTAACCTTGGGTGCCTCCAACCTCAACATGCTCAGCAAGGGCATGGGGTGGGGCCTGCTTAGCCCGTAACTGTTCCTTAGCCCCCTCATGGCCAGTGTGGGGTTTATATACCTGGTCATGTGTTCCTACTTACAGTGGGTAGCTCCACACATCTCTACTCCCACAATGATTCCATGAACTCTAAGCCCTCCTTGAATACTTTTGGTAAACAATTAAATATTTATCAGGCTTTTACTACACAAAGAAGGGAAGTGGCTTTAAGTAATTAACGCAATCTCTCTGTTCCTACAGCAGATCATTTGGTTCTCTTTTAGGCCTTAGGACAGTTCTATGTCTATTAATACTTATGCAGTTTGATGTTCAGTAGGAATAACCATTGATGGTTAAAATAGAAATTCACATTTTTGTCAGATTTCAATGACAAAAGCAAACAATATTTTGTTTTTCAAGCAACTGTAGCAACAACAAAAAGCTTAATTTTTTTTAGCTAGTTTTATCCCTAAGAATCCAGAAAGCTTCACAAAGTTTGTACAGGAATAATTTCATTCACCTGTGAATGTACATCCTCTGGGTTAGAATATTACAACTTTAAACAGTGTACATCTAGATTACAAAACAGGACAGGAAGTGAGCAGAATAATGTATTCATTTAAAACTGCAGGGAGAGTGTATGTCAGCAAAAGACAATTACTTAAACTGGAATTTGGCCAGGGCACTAGGGCTAAAACCCTTACTTTTGCAAAAGAGCAACATGGGATCTTAATGATGACAAGGTGCCAAGAGCTAAGATTTACGGCCTCGATCCAGCAAACACTTAAGCATTAAAATGCTCATCTCCTTGATCTTAGAATCAGACTTTGAGGACAGAAAGGATCATCATGATCATCTAGTCTGACCTCCTGCACATTGCAGGCCATAGAACCTCACCCACCCACTCCTGTAATAGACTTCTAATCTCTGGCTGAGCTACTGAAGTCCTCAAATCATGGTTTAAAGACTTCAGGTTACAGACAATCCACCATTTACACTAGTTTAAACCTGCAAGTGACCTGTGCCCCATGATGCAAAGGAAGGCACCCTCCTGCCCCGTGTCTCAGCCAATCTGACCGAGGGGAAAATTCTTTCCTGTCCCCAGATATGGAAATCAGTTGGATCCTGAACATGTAGGCAAGACCCACCAGCCAGGCACCTGGGAAAGAATTTACTGTAGTAACTCAGAACCCTCCCCATCTAGTGTCCCATCACTGGCCATTGGGGATATTTGCAGCAAGTAGTCACACATCGGCTACATGCCATTGTAGGCAGTCTCATCATACTATCCCCTCTATACATTGATCAAACTCAGTCTTGAAGCCAGTAAGGTTTTTTTCTCCCACTGATCTCCTTGGCAGGCTGTACCAGAACTTCACTCCTCTGATGGTTAGAAACCTTCATCTAATTTCAAGCATAAACTTGTTGATGGCCATAGAATCATAGAAGATTAGGGTTGGAAGGGACCTCAGGAGGACATCTAGTTCAAGCCCCTGGTCAAAGCAGGACCAACCCCCACTAAATCATCCCAGCCAGAGGCTTTGTCAAGCTGAGCCTTAAAAACCTCTAAGGATGGAGATTCAACCACCTCCCAGGTAACCCATTCCAGTGCTTCACCACCCTCCTAGTGAAATAGTGTTTCCTAATATCCAGCCTAGACCTCCCCCACTGCAACTTGAAACCATTGCTCCTTGTTTTCTCATCTGCCACCACTGAGAACGGCCGAGCTGCATCCTCTTTGGAACCCCCCTTCAGGTAGTTGAAGGCTGCTATCAAATCCCCCCTCACTCTTCAGCAGACTAATAAGCCCCTTTCCCTCAGCCTCTCCTCATAAGTCATGTGCCCCAGCCCCCTAATAATTTTTGTTGTCCTCCGATGGACTCTCCAGTTTGTCCACATCCTTTCTGTAGTGGGGGGCCCAAGACTGGATGCAATACTCTAGATGTGGCCTCATCAGTGCTGAATAGAGGGGAATAATCACTTTCCCAGATCAGCTGGCAATGCTCCTACTAATGCAGCCCAATATGCCATTAGCCTTCTTGGCAACAAGGGCACACTGCTGACTCATATCCAGCTTCTTGTCCACTGTAATCCCCAGGTCCTTTTCTGCAGAACTGCCGCTTAGCCAGTCGATCCCCAGCCTGTAGCTGTGCACGGGATTTTTCTGTCCTAAGTGCAGGACTATGCACTTGTCCTTGTTGAACCTCATCAGATTTTTTTTGCCAAATCCTCCAACTTGTCTAGGTCACTCTGGACCCTCTCTCTACTCTCCATCATATCTACCTCTCCCCCGAGCTTAGTATCATCCGTGAACTTGCTGAGGGTGCAATCCATCCCATCATCCAGATCATTAATGAAGATGTTGAACAAAACTGGCCCCAGGACCAACCCCTGGGGCACTCCGCTTGATACCGGCTGCCAACTAGACATCGAGCCATTGATCACTACCCATTAAGCCCAACGATCTAGCCAGCTTTCTATCCACCTTATAGTCCATTCATCCAATCCATACTTTAACTTCTTGGCAAGAATACTGTGGGAGACCACGTGAAAAGCTTTGTTAAAGTCAAGGTGTATCATGTCCACTGCTGTCCCCTTCTCCACGGAGCCAGTTATCTCATCATAGAAGGCAATCAGGTTGGTCAGGCATGACTTGCCCTTGGTGAATCCATGTTGACTGTTCCTGATCACCTTCCGCTCCTCCAAGTGCTTCAGAATGGATTCCTTGAGTACCTGATCCATGATTTTTCCGGGGACTGAGATGAGGCTGTAGTTCCCCGGATTCTCCTTCTTCGCTTTTTTAAAGATGGGCACTATATTTGCCTTTTTCCAATCGTCTGGGACCTCCCCCAATCAGCACAAATTACTCAAATATAATGGCCAATGGCTTTGCAATCACATCAGCCAATTCCCTCAGCACCCTTGGATGCATTGCATCCAGCCCCATGGACTTGTGCATGTCCAACTTTTCTAGATAGTCAACCTGTTCTTTTACCACTGGGAGCTGCTCAACTCCTCCCCATACTGTGCTGCCCAGTGCAACAGTCTTGGAACTGACCTTGTCTGTGAAACCCAAGGCATAAAAAGCATTGAGAACTTCAGCTTTTTCCACATCATCTGTCACTGTGTTGCCTCCCCCATTCAGTAAGGGTCCCACACTTTCCCTGACCTTCTTCTTGTTGCTAACATATCTGTAGAAACTCTTCTTGTTACCCCTCACATCCCTTGCTAGCTGCAACTCCAATTGTGCTTTGGCTTTTCTGATTACACCCCTGCATGCTCTAGCAATATTTTTATACTCCTCCCTCATCATCTGTCCAAGTTTACACTTCTTCTAAGCTTCCTTTTTGTGTTAAAGCTCACCGAAGATTTCTCTGTTAAGCCAAGCTGGTCGCCTGCCGTATTTACTATTCTTTCTACACATTGGGATGGTTTGTCCCTGTAACCTCAATAAGAATTCTTTAAAATACAGCCAGCTCTCCTGGACTTCTTTCCCCCTCATATTAGCCTCCCAGGGGATCCGTCAGTTCCCTGAGGGAGTCAAAGTCTACTTTTCTGAAGTCCACGGTCTGTATTCTGCTGCTCTCCTTTCTTCCTTTTGTCAGGATCCTGAACTCGACCATCTCATGGTCACTGCTGCCCAGGTTGCCACCCACTTCTACTTCTCCTACCAATTCTTCCCTGTTTGTGAGAAGCAGGTCAAGAGGAGCACAACCCCTAGTTGGTTCCTCCAGCACTTGCACCAGGAAGGTGTCCCCAACAGGCTCCAAAAACATCCTGGATTGTCTATGCACTGCTGTATTGCTCTTCCAGCAGATGTCATGGTGATTGAAGTCCCCCAGGGCCTGTGATCTTGAAACTGCTGTTAGTTGTCCGAAGAAAGCCTTGTCTACCTCATCCTCCTGGTCTGGTGGTCTATAGCGGATGCTTACCATGACACCACCCTTGTTGCTCTTGTCTCTAAACTTAACCCGAAGACTCTCAACAGGCTTTTCTCCAGTTTCATACTGGAGCTCTCAGCAATCATACTGCTCTCTTACATATAGTGTAACTCCTCCACCTTTTCTCCCCCACCTGTCCTTCCTGAACAGTTTATACCCATCCATGATAGTGCTCCAGTCATGTGAGTTACCCCACTAAGTCTCTGTTATTCCAATCACATCATAGTTCCTTGACTGTGCCAGGACCTCCAATTCTTCCTGCTTGTTTCCTAGGCTCCTTGTGATTGTGTAGAGACACCTAAGATACTTGGTGATTGCCCTACTTTCTCAGTATGAATGAGGAGTCCTCCCCTCTTGCACCCTCCTCCTTGTGTTTCCTCCCAGTATTCCACTTCCCCACTTACCTCCGGGCTTAGGTCACCATCCCCTCCTCACTAGGTTGGCAAGCCTGCCTGCGAAGATGCTCTTCTCTCTCTTCATTAGGTGGATCCCATCTCTTCCTCACAATCCTTCTTTCTGGAACAACATCCCATGGTCGAAGAATCCAAAGCCCTCTCTGACACTACCTGCATAACCACATGTTTACTTCCACTATTCAAAGGTCCCTACCTGGGTCTTTTCCTTCAACAGGGAGGATGGACGAGAACACCACCTGCGCCTCAGACTCTTTTATCCTTCTTCCCAGAGCCACGTAGTCTGCAGTGACCCACTCAAGGTCATTCTTGGCAGTATCGTTGGTGCTCACGTGGAGAAGTAGGAAGGGGTAGCGGTCCATGGGCTTGATCAATCTTGGCAGACACTTTGTCACATCCTGAATTCTAGCTCCAGGCAAGCAGCACACTTCTCGAGTCTCCCGGGCCTGGATGGCAAATGGATGACTCCGTCCCCCTTAGGAGGGAGTCCCCGACCACCAACACCCATCTCCTCCTCTTGGTAGTCATGGTCATGGAACCCCCATCCCTAGGACAATGCATCCCATGCCTTCCGGCTGACGGGGTCTCCTTCTGATACCTTCCCTCAGAGGGCTCTTCCAAATCCTTCTCCGCAGTAGTACCTGAGCAGAGAGCCTGAAAATGGTTTCTTACCTCTACCTGTATTAGGGGTACATGGGTTCTCCTCTTTCAGTTTATATCCATTTGTTCTTGTGCCCACATTGGGACTTAAATAACTGCTCTTCCTCTCTGGTATTTATCCCTGTGATGTATTGATAGAAAGCAATCATATCCCTCAGCCTTCTTTTGGTGAGGCTAAACAAGCCAAGCGCTTTGAGTCTCCTCTCATAAGATAGGTTTTCCATTCCTCTAACCATCCCTAGTAGACACAGGTGCCAACTTTTCCTTTTCCCCAGGGGTGCTCCACCCCGAGGCCTTGCCCCCACTCTGCCCCTTCCCCCACGGCCCTACCTTTGCTCTGCCTCTTCCTGCCTCTGCTCTGCCCGTTATCAGCTGTTTGGCTGCAGTGCCGCCCCCATCAGCTGATGAGCGGGGATGGCGAACAGCTGTGGCTGGTGGATGCTGAGCACCCACTTTTCTTTTCTTTGGGTGCTCTAGCCCCAGAGCACCCACGGAGTCAGCACCTATGCTAGTAGTCCTTCTCTGCACCTGTCCCGGTTTGAATTCATCTTTCTTAAACATGGGAAACCAGAACTGCTTATTTAAGTTGAAGCATGAGTAGTCAAATTGACTTCACTGGGACTGCTCTTGTGCTTGAAATTAAGCTACTGGCTGAGCACGTTGCTGCATTGAGGCCATAGTGAGCCTTGGCTTACATGGAAAAATGACTTTAAGAGGTTTTTCACTCCACATATTTAGCCAGATTTTCCAGTGAGCTCAGCACCCAGCTGCTCCCACATAGGCACCCGGTTAAGCGTCTGGATTTTCCAAAGATCTCAGAACCCAGCTGTTACCATTGCTCTTAAGGGAGCTGAGGGGTGCTTCTTTTTGGAAGTCTGGCTACTTCATTTGGGCACCTAATGGAAGCTGAACTCGTTAGCAAGTCTGGTCCCAGGGGTGGCCTGTATTTCGCCAGATGCTGGTGACTGAACAGAAGTTTAATAAAATGTCAGAATATTAATGAAATCAGCTGATAAACACATAGTAGCTCTGAGTCTGGGCTTTGAAGTCGAATAATGAGGCGTGCTTTCGGTCCATGCTTTTATTATTAGAGCCCTGCAAATCCATGGGTATCTGCTGCATAGAAGGGCTCAGAACTGTAGTGTCTCTGCCCGGAGTAGGGAAGGAGGTATGGGTCGGCAGAGTGGGCGGCAGGGCAGGAGGTCTCTGGGTAGAAGTGGGGCTGGGGGTGGGGGAGGTTGGGGGCTTGACACAGCCCTGTGTCACTGCTGCGCGGTGACCTGTGGAGCTGTTTAGAGCCCTGCAAATCTGCAGATATCTGCAGTCGATTGGATGCGGGTATACCTTTTTGTATCCATGCAGGGCTCTATTGGTTATTTTTTTTATACAGAAGTTTACATTTTTTATGAAGTGATCCTCTATGAGTTGTTGTACACTGCATGTCTCCTGCATCCTTGGGTAGTGGCCTAGATACTCTAACACAGCTAAGGCCACCACCCAAATGAGATGACTTTTCTTAATCTCTAAATAAAACAATCCACTTTAATTAATTTGATGTGCTTAAGAAGCACATGTATTTATTATGGATTGTTGTTTTCATTTATCCCTACAGAATGAATTTATTACAGCTGGGCAATTTAGTACATCCTTGTTTTAAAGTTTAATTTGATTCTTCTTTTAACAGTCTATGCTTAACCCTCAGGCTATCAGGTTTGAAATTCCCTTGTGCAGCATCTTTCATCTTTTTCCATTTTACACCTTTGTGTGATTCGCTTTGCTATGGAAGTTGCAAGAGTAACAGTGTTAAAAGTAACTCATCTTTGCATGTAATAAGACAGCTTATTATTAAAACTAGTCAAATACAAAACTAGTTCCATGACCAATTCTGAATCTTTGCAGTTGTTTTCATGAACAATAGGCCCATTTTTCTTCCCCCCCCCCAAATAAAATCAATTTTAAAATCAAATGATTTAAAACATTATCAAACGTTCATTTACCAAAACCACTTTGGTAAACAAAAAATGTCACTACTGTTTTGATAACTATTTCGATAAAAATTGAAAATGAAAAAAAATAACTAATTTCATTCAATTTTTCAAAACTTGATAGTTTCCTTGTGAAATGGACACACCTTTAGGTTTTTGGATTTTGTTTTTGATTTAAAAACAAATAATAGTGCAGCAAAAATATTATTGAAAGCGGTTATCAAAAAAAGTTGTTTACCAAAACTAGGCTTTTCATTAAAGCAAAAATTCAACATTATTTTTTAATTTAAAAAAATCAGAAAAACAGTTCAGAGAAAAATTGACATCAACTATTTTTCATGAAATATTTCATTGTCTTTAAAAACAGCTCTTTTTCATTTAAAAATCTTTTTGTTCAAAATTTTTTTGCCCAGTGGTAGTGACTGATATATTTTAAAATTAAATGCTTCCACTGTTAATATTCCTTCCGTTGATCCTGATTGTGCAATCATTGGTGGTCATTTACTGACACAATAATTCCACTGAAGTCTCTGTGATGACTCACAATATAGAAAGTGTTGCACAACTGAGCACTATAGGCTTGATCATGCTAGCTGCTGAGCACTCTGGCCTTGATCCAGAAAAATGCTTAAGCATGTGCTTAACTTTAAGCATGTGAGTAGACCTGCTGAAATCAGCAAGACTATTCAGGGAGTAAGGTGCCACTCAGCATGAATAAAGGCATCAGAATCTCTCCAAGTCTAGGATCAATTGAATTCTCATGTTGTCATATCAATAATATTTCAACTCCTAACAGTATTTTCCCTTGATATTTTAAAACTCATTTCAAAGTAATTTCACTTAAACTTCTAGAGAATCTGGGATGACATCTGGGATGTTTCTGATGTCTCTAGTGATAACAGGTCTTGTGCACATTTGTGCTTCAATGTGAATTTTAATTTTGTAATCGATTATTTTTGTATTAGCCTCTTGGTAATAGGAACATAAGAACATAAGAACGGCCATACAGGGTCAGACCAAATGTCCATCCAGCCCAGTATCATGTCTACCAACAGTGGCCAATGCCAGGTGCCGCGGAGGGAGTGAACCTAACAGGTAATGATCAAGAGATCTCTCTCCTGCCGTCCATCTCCACCCTCTGACAAACAGAGGCTAGGGACACAGTTCCTTACCCATCCTGGCTAATAGCCATTAATGGACTTAACCTCCATGAATTTATCCAGTTCTCTTTTAAACCCTGTTATAGTCCTAGCCTTCACAACCTCCTCAGGCAAGGAGTTCCACAGGTTGACTGTGCGCTGTGTGAAGAAGAACTTCCTTTTATTTGTTTTAAACCTGCTACCCATTAATTTCATTTGGTGGCCCCTAGTTCTTATATTATATAACTTTTCCTTATTCACTTTCTCCACACCACTCATGATTTTATATACCTCTATCATATCCCCCCTTAGTCTCCTCTTTTCCAAGCTGAAAAGTCCTAGCCTCTTTAATCTCTCCTCATATGGGACCCATTCCAAACCCCTAATCATTTTAGTTGCCCTTTTCTGAACCTTTTCTCATGCCAGTATATCTTTTTTGAGATGAGGACACCACATCTGTAAGCAGTATTCAAGATGTGGGCGTACCATGGATTTATAAAAGGGCAATAAGATATTCTCCGTCTTATTCTCTATCCCTTTTTTAATGATTCCTAACATCCCGTTTGCTTTTTCAACTGCCACTGCACGCTGCGTGGACATCTTCAGAGAACTATCCATGAAGACTCCAAGATCTTTCTCCTGATTAGTTCTAGCTAAATTACCCCACATCATATTGTATGTATAGTTGGGGTTATTTTTTCCATTGTGCATTACTATACATTTATTTATACATTTAAATTTCATTTGTCATTTTGTTACCCAATCACTTAGTTTTGTGAGATCTTTCTGAAGTTCTTCACAGTCTGCTTTGGTGTTAACTATCTTGAGCAGATTAGTATCATCTGCAAACTTCGCCCCCTCTCTGTTTACCCCTTTCTCCAGATCATTTATGAATAAGTTGAATAGGATTGGTCCTAGGACTGACCCTTGAGGAACACCACTACTTACTCCTCTCCATTCTGAAAATTTGCCATTTATTCCTACCCTTTGTTCCTTGTCTTTTAACCAGTTCTCACTCCATGAAAGGATCTTCCCTCTTATCCCATGACAACTTAATTTACATAAGAGTCTTTGGTGAGGGACCTTGTCAAAGGCTTTCTGGAAATCTGAGTACACTATGTTCACTGGATCCCCCTTGTCCACTTGTTTGTTGACCCCCTTAAAGAACTCTAATAGATTAGTAAAACATGATCTCCCTTTACAGAAACCATGTTGACTTTTGCACAACAATTTATGTTCTTCTATGTGTCTGACAATTTTATTCTTTACTATTGTTTCAACTAATTTGCCCAGTACTGATGTTAGACTTACCGGTCTGTAATTGCCAGGATCACCTCTAGAGCCCTTCTTAAATATTGGCGTTACATTAGCTATCTTCCAGTTATTGGGTACAGTAGCTGATTTAAAGGACAGGTTACAAACCACAGTTAATAGTTCCACAAGTTCACATTTGAGTTCTTTCAGAACTCTTGGGTGAATGCCATGTGGTCCCGGTGACTTGTTACTGTTAAGTTTCTTAATTAATTCCAAAACCTCCTCTAGTGACACTTCAATCTGTGACAATTCCTCAAATTTGTCAGGCACAAAATACGGCTCAGGTTTGGGAATCTCCCTAACATCCTCAGCCATGAAGACTGAAGCAGAGAATTCATTTAGTTTCTCTGCAATGACTTTATTGTCTTTAAGTGCTCCTTTTGTATCTCGATTGTCCAGGGGCCCCATTGGTTGTTTAGCAGGCTTCCTGCTTCTGATGTACTTAAAAAACATTTTGTTATTACCTTTTGAGTTTTCGGCTAGCTGTTCTTCAAACTCCTTTTTGGCTTTTCTTATTACATTTTTACATTTAATTTGGCAATGTTTGGCAGTTAATTTGGAGCACAGCATATGACGAGGCATTAAAAACATGAGCATTCTTTCAGTGCATTACCACTACTCATTGCAAGATTTAAACCTGGGCTTTTAAGGGCAGGCAACCGCTTGACTTTTCTTTATGTTTAAGCAAGAGATACTGAAACTACTGAAACTGCTAAGAGTTTAGAAAGTGGCCGGCCTGTTCAACTTAGCGGAACGAATGACATGAAATGCCAGTGACAACATTAGTGCAGTAGTGAGGCTCAGAATTTAAATGCATGTAAGCCACAAAAATTGAATGCTAAGGTTCCCATATCGATGTTAACTTGGTCCAACTGCTCAGGTAGCATCCACCGAAGTGGACTCTGAGTTGTAGCTGAACGAACATCTGTACCGTGTGGCCATGTTAGCTTTGGTGTGGAACATCAGCAGCTGGATTGTCCCTTTCACTTTGAGTGGCGGGGACTCTGGGGCAGGACATGGTCATTGTAGAAGACAGGGGGCCATGACTTTGGAATTGTCCCCTTTCAGCTAACCCCACAGAAACTCCCGTATGGCTACATCAGGTGGATCGGGCTTTGTTTGTATTGAGGGATGATTGCTCTCAGTGTTGTTTCCCCATCCATACAATGGGGCAAAACAATGGTAACATTATCTTGTGCAGTGTGGACACCACATAATGACTTCCATTCCTGAGGTGGGTTCAAGGGAGCCCCTTGGACCACGGATCCTGCAGGAGCTGTATTACCATGGGAGTAGGTTACAGGAGGCAGTGCAGAAGCCTGGAGGCCTTGGATTCCCCTGATCTTGGGACAGTGGTGGGTAAGGTGTAAGTGTGATAAGTGATGCATTGGGAGGAGATAATGGCTGGACTGGGGGAGCTGTGAGGTGGGTGAGCTTTGTTTTGACTGACCTGGGATTATACCAGTTTCATGCATATTGCATCAAAGGCTTTTTAAAGGAGCAAACGCAGACAAGAGGCCGGTGCCCTTGCTACAGACTCGAGTATGGAGGCCACTTGGTACTGCCTCTTCCAATACAGAAGGCTCTTCTGGGGTAGCAAGGGCCTGTCTCACTGTTGCTGTCTGAGCCACAGCCAGACACACCCCAGAATCCCCAGCATGGTAACTAGAGAACCGCCTATGTTTCCCTAGAAACCGTCTGCTGGGGAGGAGATGCCTGATAATCCCTCCTAGCTCATGGTTTCTAGGGGCCCTCAGTGCATTTCCTAGCAACAGTGGGGGGGTATATCTTTGCCCTTTCTCAGCAAGTGAGATGGCTCCTCAGCTGCCACTCCCCTGGGCTAGCAGGCACTTGCTGTCCCCTCGCAAGAGCCCATTGACTGCTGGGAAAGTGCCCACACTGGGCCCCCATAAGGGACTGTTTGAGGGAGTGACACCTGGTGCCCCAAGAAACAAGGAGATAAGGTGACAGCCTCTAGGAGGAGCAGCCGTGGAGGAGACCATCAACCCCCTTGTGGAAAGGCCCTTGCGGATGGTTGGGGGCCATGGCCCTGGAGTTTCACGTCCCCAGTCTCAGCAATGCTGCCCCATCCAACAACTTAATTGGGATCATTTTCTGCTACCTGCACCATGGAGAACATTCCAGATACCGTTTCCCCATCCATGCATGCCAATGAACATACCAAGCAGGAACTATACCCTCATGGACCTCTGCTAGCTCTCCTAGGGTAACAACCACACACTTTTGATTTAAATGATGGGGGCTAACTAAACTCTGCTGTTAATGGAAACTGTGCTGGGAGGCAATTAAATCCCTGGCCCTCTCGTTGCACCCACAGGGAGAGCTGCCTTGTGTCGTTTTAGGGCCTTATTACTAATAGCACTTTTATCTGGCTTGTAAACGCACAGGTGTATCGGGCCTCGTCATGCATCCATGATGTGACCCAGAAAAGTCTTAAGTAGAGCTGCTCAAAAAAGAGGGGAAGGATGGACCAGTGGTTAGGCTATTGGCCTAGGATTTGGGAGACTGGGGTTTAATTCTCTGTTCTGCTAAAGATTTTCTGGTGTGATCTTAGGTAAGTTACTTAGCCTCCCTGTCTGGGCTTCCCTATCTTGCAGGGGTGTGGTGGGGGGGGCAGATAAGTATGACAGATAAAAAGAAAATTAACCAACTCTATTTGAATTTCTTACTGCTCCTCAGAATTTTGCAGTTTTGAAAAAACAAACACCAAAACACACCCAAATTTTTAACTCTCTCTAATACTGACCAGGATGGCTTACATTTAATTTAAAGGTTGCATGGTCATCTATTAGGATTTAGGCATGTACACAGCATTGATTAGATACTGTGGGCCAAATTACACTCTCACTTATATCTGTGCAACCCCACTGATTCCCAAGGAGTTGCACAGCTGTAAATAAAGGCAGAATTTGCTTTTTGTGAAACCTTCATTCCTGGTAATGGTGCAGAAGCAAGGGAGAACCTGATCTCACTGTCAGACCTGGAGGTGCATTGGCAGGGTTTAGGGATATTTACAAACAACACACGTTTTTTTACTTGTAATCTGAACCAATTTGATCTGGAAATCAGTGACATTCAGATCCCACCCTTCCAGAGACCTCCTTTCCCAGGCATTGCTCTCCCTGGTCTGTGAAAAGGGAATAGTAATTGTCATAAATATAAAGGGAAGGCTAACCACTTTTAAATCCCTCCTGGCCAGAGAAAAAAAACCTTTTCACCTGTAAAGGGTTAAGAAGCTAAAGATAACCTCGCTGGCACCTGACCAAAATGACCAATCAGGAGACAAGATACTTTCAAAGCTGGAGGGGTGGGGGGGGGGAACAAAGGGTTCTCTCTGTCTGTGTGTTGTTTTTGCCGGCCCAGAGCAGGAATGCAGGTTAGAAGTCCTGTAAAGGGCTAATAAGCAATCTAGCTAGATATGTGTTAGATTCTGTTTTGTTTAAATGGCTGATAAAATAAGTTGTGCTGAATGGAATGGATATTCCTGTTTTTGTGTCTTTTTGTAACTTAAGGTTTTGCCTAGAAGGATTCTCTGTTTTGAATCTGATTACCCTGTAAGGTATTTACCATCCTGATTTTACAGAGGTGATTCTTTTACTTTTTCTTCAATTAAAATTCTTCCTTTAAGAACCTGATTGCCTTTTCATTGTTCTTAAGCTCCAAGGGTTTGGGTCTGTGTTCACCTATGCAAACTGGTGAGGATTTTTATCAAGCCTTCCCCAGGAAAGGGGGTGTAGGGTTTGGGGAGGATTTTGTGGGGGAAAGATGTTTCCAAGCGGGCTCTTTCCCTGTTATATATTTGTTAGACGCTTGGTGGTGGCAGCAATAAAGTCCAAGGGCAAAAGGTAAAATAGTTTGTACCTTGGGGAAGTTTTAACCTAACTTGGTAAAAATAAGCTTAGGGGGTTTTCTCCATGCAGGTCCCCACATCTGTACCCTAGAGTTCAGAGTGGGGAAGGAACCTTGACAGTAATGCATGCTTACTTCCTTGGCATGTTATGAGACTAACTCATTCATTGGTGTAAGGCACTTCGTGATCCTCGGGGCCAGTTTAATCTCTGCTGTAACTTCCGTTGACTTCAGTGTTGTTACAATAGGGCTGAATTTGGTCCATCCTGAGTAAGTGGTTTATTCTTTTGCGTTTGCAACCACTAGAGGGCAAACTGATCTCTCTCTTGTCACACCCAGCCACATTTGAACAAGTCTAATATAGTCCATTCATTAGAAGGCATTGGCAAATTTATAGGGTGAGATACTTAATTCCCCGCTGGCCCCTTTATGCCATGTTAAAAGGGCTGGAATAGTGTAAAGTGGCCATCAAAGACCTGTATTCAGCTGGAGGACAATTCCCTGGTGCAGGCACTGTAGTAGACAGCTGTAAGACTGCCCTCTGAGGACTGCCTCCCAAAACCTGGCACAGGGGACAAGCCGGGGTCTGGGCTGGGGTCTGGAGAGGTGGGCATGCAGCACTGCAAAGATTCTGGCAATGCCATGGCCCATAGGGAAGCCCAAGGGGGCAGCTTTAGCTTAGACAGAAATGGCTTCCCAACGCTGTGGCATCTGTAGACTTCAGAGGTCAGAGTCATCCTGAATGGAGGGCTGCCCCTGTGTGTGGCTCTGCTGGCTGTCCGAGTTAACCCTGCTTCAAGCAACAATGCCCAGTGGGATTTCTGCATGCAATCCCTCAGACTCAACAGGGGACTCTGCTCTGGTCACTCCTCTTCCTTCCACAGCCCCAACATGGATTTCCATCCCCAGAGGAATGGTCTGGGCTATTGTGTTGCTATAAGGGGCACTCCATGTTTCACACTCTGGACAATCAGTCTGGAGACAAGGTGGAAAATGTTACAGAGGAGGTAGTTCAAGTACCTCCAGTCACTGCCTCGTAAAGCAGAGATAAGGGGGATTTCAATTGAAGAAATTGAAAGGCAGGAAATTCATAACTAATAAAAGGAAATACTTGTTCACATAATGCATAACTAGCTTTTGGAACTCATTGCCACAGGATATCATTGAGGCCAAAAGATTCAAAGAGGATTGGATATTTATATGCATAATAAAACCACTTTAAGACCAAAACAATAATCAAAAACTAGAGTTTTGGAAGTGATCTAAATCCTCAAGCTTCAGGGCATAATCCAACTTCTAACTAATTGGGGTCAGGAAGAACCTTTCTCTGGAGTCAGTCATAACTGCAGGGCTTCTTGCACCTTCTTCTGAAGTGCTGACGACTGTTGGAGACTGGATATTGGACTAAATAGATCATTGGTCAGATCAGTTATAGCAATGCTTGTGTTCTTAAGGCTAAAATCTTCTCCTTAGTGTGTCTCATTGCATCTTGGTATTTCTAGGGACAACTGCCATGCACCATGTATGGTTACATGTATGACCCTGTGCCTGGAGGACTTTCAATGCCTGCAGTCCAGCCGCACGCTTGAGTTTGGATCAGAATGTCAGTCTTGTATAGAGAACACTTTGAGCCTTGGAACAGGGAGAAGAGGAGCTCTTTGAGTGAACTCTACATGGGCTAACTACGGGCTGACAGGAGCCTAAGCCCAATTACCTCACTGGGTGGCACCTGGCAGGGTGCTGGACATAACTGGAGATCAAACCCAGCTGGGGAGGAGTTGGTTCTTTGTCATAGAAGGGACACAGGTCAGTGAGAACTCTGCAGCCACTGTGTTGGTGGTAGACAGCAGAGGAACAGGAAGAAGCAGCAGGAGCGGGTACAGAAAAGATTGTGTTGGAACTGGCTAGAGGTGGTATATCCTGCTGGGTGGAAGGCTTGTGCAGGGCCCTGAGGTAAAGGGGAAGAACTGGCTCACCCAGGCAGAGGCTGATCCCAGGAGCAGGAAGAGCCCAGCAAGGGTAGGACTCATAGGCAGGAAGGCCTGGGGAGTGGAACCCTGCTTGATGTGAAGGTTGTGGTGGACCCAGAACGCAGCCCTGGGGCATGTAACTCATTACAAGGATCCGACAAGGAGCTGGGGAGAAGGCCTGAAAACAGGGTACAGTAGGAAGGAGTCCAGGGAGGCAGCAGCAAGGAATCTGACGGAGCAGCTACTGGGTGTATGGTCTCAGTGTAGAAGGAGGGACCTCTATTGCCACTGGTCAGAGGGTATGTGGCCCCTGAGAAGGGAATAAAGACTACTGAAAGCCGTGAGTGAAGGGGTGTAAAGACCATGAGGCCTGGAGTTGAAGGCCAAAGACCAGATATAAGGATTGGGACTAATATTTGTCAGACCTCCTGTTACTCTGGAAGAGGTGGAACTAAAAGTGATCTGGCCAGAAGACTGAGGTGCAAGAAAGAAGTGACAGTCAGCAGGGGGTGCTAGAGACAAAAGTGTTGTTATGCCCAGACTTGTTAGGGGTGCACCAGTGGTGGGTCACCCCATCTAAGTACTTCTGTCCAGAAGCAAGCAAGGCATATGTCAAATGGGGGAATGAACGAATACTTGAGAAAAACAATACCTTTATGAGTAAGGCTAAGATTTAGTCACAGGTATTTTTGGTAAAGACATGGACAGGTCAGGGGCTATAAATAAAAAATCATGGCTGGTGACCTGTCCTTGACTTTTACCAAAAATACCCCTGACTAAATCTCTACTTTTGGGGCCCTGCTGCTCGGGGGGGCCCTGCTCCAGTGCTGGGGGTTGACTTCCCCCCAGCCTCTGCTCCCAGGGACTGCTCTCCAGGCGGCCTCTGGGCGCCCCTGGTGCCACTGCTCCTGCCGCCTGGGACCACTGCTGCTCGGGCAGTCTCCAGAGCCAGCCACACTGGCCGCTGTTATGGTGGTCCCTGGAGCCAGCTGCCCGGGGCTGCCTGAGCAGCGGCCAGTGCAGCTGGCACGGGGGACTGCCGAAGTAGCTGGCCCCAGGTTGCTCCAGCAGCAGCCGGTGCGGCTGTCCATGGGGTGCCCAAGCAGCTGGCCATGGGGCCAGCTGCTCGGGTGGCCCCGAAGTCAGCTGCACCAGCCTCTGCAGAAGTCACGAAGGTCACGGAAAGTCACGGAATCTGTGACTACCATGACCTCAGCGAAAGAATCGCAGCCTTGTTTATGACGAGCTCATAAAAGCTTAGGAGGTGAGACCCCTTCAGCTTCTTTACTAGTAATTTAAATATAATTTAAGCAAAGTTCCTTTGTATTATGCAAGGTAGTTCAATAGTGCATTCCCATTAATGTGCTATACATTCAAAAGAAAAACCTAGCGGAAGACAAAAGGTAAAAAGCTTGCTTTCAGAGCTGCAAGTTACATGATTAGCTGCATATACTGAAAAGCTTATCTGGGTGGCTTGCAGTCCCAGTTGGGCTACAGAGAAATGAAATTCTTCTTTAAAGCACCCCCAAAAAGCTAATTTTGAACAGCTGCTGTGTGTGTGGTTTTTTTCCTCTCGTGTGATGTTCATTAAAATTTAAAAATAGAAGCTCTTAAAGATGAGATGACATGTGAGTTTCCTGTGAGTACATTTATTCAAAATGAGTTTCATGAGTACAGGAAACATCAAGCACTACAAAAGCACAGTAACACAGAAAGCCAAATTCTGCTCTCAGGCGTGGGCTACACTTCTAACTTATACCAGCATAGCTCTGTCGGCTAGTGGTGTGAAAAACCACGCCCCTAACCACATAGTGATGTCGACAAGCCACCCAGTGTAGATGCAGCTCTACTGCCGGAAGAGTGCTTCTGTCAGCATAGCTAATGTCATTTGGGGAGGTGGCATTCCTGCACCAGCAGAAACGCTTTCTTTCAGTGTAGTGTAGACATAACCTCAGTCCCCCTGGGATAAGTGTGATGCACAGGAGTCAATGAAGTTACTCTGTTCTTACTTTGGTTTAGATAAGAACGGAATTTGGTCCAGATATTGTTAACATGTCCGTAGTGTGGTACTGATGGCTCTCCCCAAGGCAGGATAGGTTGATTATTAAGTGAAAATCCATCTCACCTGACCCTAGTGACAATAATGTTCAACTTGCAATACAAATTATCTGTCTTGTAAGCAATTAAAAATCAGTTACTTACAGGGAAATCTTAGTGGAGAAAGTACAAGAATCACAGAAATGGGATCAGGCAAAGTGTCAGTGGCTCCAACAGGAGATGGTCCTGCATCAGGATTTCACAAGATGCTCACTGCCCTCTTCCTTCGACCATTCTTATCCTGCTATAGCTCAGTGGAGCTACTCAGAACTTACAGCAGTGTAGGTGACTGGAGAATGAGGCCTAAGGACTGCAGCATTTGACCCTGTAGTTGTAGCTTAGGTTTAATGGATGAGGAAAAAGGACACATCTGATTGTCTTTTGCATCACTTCAATCTGTAGGTGAAATCCTGGCCCTGCTGAGTCAATGGAGAGATTCCTATTGATTTCAGTCACCTCTGGCTCAAGCCCTATGGCACAGTCCTGTGGTGGCTAATCCTAGCCATGATAAGGGCTGGAATGGAGCAGCCTCTTGTGTGCTGAGCAGGCTGACCCAAAACAGATTAGGGCAGTAGGCTGGGCTATGGGAGACCCAGGTTCAATCCCTAGTTTTGCCACAGACTTTCCTACGTGACCTTGGTCAAGTCACTTGTGTCTCAGCTCCATGGCTGTGCAAAGGGGTTAATAGTGCTGCCCTACCTTGCAGGGGTGTGGGGAGGATAAATACATTAAAGACTGTGAGATACTCCGCTACTATGGTAACAGAGGCCTGATAGTGCTAGACGGGGAATAGCATGTGAGGAAGAGACGGTTTCCCTTCTAATGCACCTGCACAGGACAGAGCAGGAATTTTCTCAACATCTAACAACATATCAGAGCAGATTAGTTTAGAAGCTAGGTAGGAATAAATTTTTTAGTCTTTGAGGTGCCACGAGGACTCCTCGTTTTTTTAGGAGGGAAATAGTGGCAGTAGAACAAGCAAATGCCTTTCATCTTACAGCCCCTGCGTCTAAACTCACTGAGGAATGGCAACGTGACTTTCTGTGAGTCTGCAGACGTGAAACATAAAGGAACTGGGAATACTGCAGAAAATGTGTGACATTAAGAGCACCAAATAATAACTGGTGGGAGGGAGCAGTGCTGGTTAAACACGCATTTGAAAAGCAGTTAAATAATTACCCAGTTACACTGTAGAACGGTTCTCAGCAATAAGACCCGCAAAATATACTAGCTCTGGGTTTCTGAGCTCTGCTGACTGAATAGTGTGCTGGTGCACAGAAACTAGTGCCCATGGGAACTTTGCTTTGCAACTGGTTATTTTTCGGCAGTGAGGTCTATCATGTGTCAAAATCCCGAAGCTCTGTTCTCTGCCACTAAATGGGGCAAACCACTCCCTCCCTGGGTGAGATTCACAAGGCAGCCCTAAGTGCCTAAAGCGGAAGCTGGGCCCCTAAGTCCAACACTTAGGCACTGCTGGTGTTCACCACAAACCCCTCCCCTATCTTAGCACCTATGGGTCTCAGGGACTTTAATGGTGGAAAATTAAATTTTGGTGACTGGGCGTGCACGCAGCTGCCTCAGTCCTGACACCATGCAGGAGCTGAACTCCTAAGTCATGGCGGGATTCTCAAATGAGGCATTCCCACACCTAACTTGCCTTTGAGGCCCAAGCTGATCGATGTGCTAAGAGAACATCTAATCCCATGCAGAATGGCCAGAGGAGGAGGTAGTGCTTCCCTTCCCCCACTAATAAATCTTAGCCCAGTGGTTAGGGGCACTCACCCAAGATATGGGATACCCATGTTAAATTTCCCCCTCTGGCTGCCTTGGAGAAGGGATTGAATTTGGGTCTCCCCTCTCCTAAGGCGTGCCCTTACCCCTGAGTGATAGGGTACCCTGAGGCAGGGCTGTTTCAATTTCCCCTGCTGAAGCCATTCCACTGCGTATAAATAAGTAATATTCATTGGCGGCAGAGGACTGGTCCCTGGGTCTCCTGCGTCCCAGGTGATTGCGCTACCCACCAGCACATAGAGCCGGTGTCTCTCTCTCTCATATTTATGAAGTTGTACAAAGTGGAAAAGCTTCGACAGGAGAGAGCTCTGCCATAGCCTGGGGGGTTAGGGCACCCTCCTAGGAGAGAGAGACCTGCTCATGAAATCTTTTAACATGGGGAAACTGGTGCGCAAGTGGTAACCACACAAAACTTGACAGGAGGAAAACCCTGACCCAGTGGCAAGGAGATCCAAGACAATCAGGGGCCTCCCTCCTGCTGCAGCCCTCATCCAGCTTCACAGCTGTGGAGTACTAGAAGGTTGTCTATATGCGCCTGATCCACTGTTGCGGTCTTCTCGTGGAGAGAGGACGCCCATGTTCAATCCCTTCTGCACATCAGGCAGAGAGGGGAATTGAACCTGGGTCTCCTCCATCCCGAGTGAGTGCTCTAACCGGTGGGCTAAAAGTTATTGGGGCAGGGAGGCACCAGCACCTCAGTTGCTCTGGTTTAGGTGCCTAACTCCAGGAAAGGCATCGTGGCTGGGAATACCAAGCAGAGATAGACACCTACCTGTCTCTCTTGTTCTGGGGTGGGACTTCAGGCCTACCCCTCTCTTTGGCACTTCCTTTTGGCTAGGTTAAGTGGCTCCCTGCTCAGATTGCAGGTTTTTGTGAATCCCACTTTTAGGCACCTATCTCTCCCCATGCATTGTATAGGGAGTCTGGACGCCTAACTCCAGATCATGAATCCCACTTGGTGGCAAGGCACTTTGATGGTTCTAGGGGCACCCAGGACTGTGGGTCACCTTATTGCACCCTGCTGCCAGTGGTGGCTGGTTGTCAGCTCTCTGATGCTGCCATCCTTTCAGCCACTCAAACTCTTTCCTCTGCCTTGCAGGTTAACAATAGGTGCACTTCTATCCCTTTGAATAATTCCCTCCTGATAGCCAGCTCCTGAACTAGCTACTCTCAGATTACAGCTTCTCTGCCCCCAGAGGTGTAGTGTTCCTCAGTTTTCCAGTTTTACCTTAAACTGCACAGCACTTGTGATCACTTATAATAAAACAAAAGTAGATTTAGTTAAAAGAGAATAAAGATTGAGCCAGAAACAAGAGAGAGTGATGAAAACAAATGGTTACAACCAAAAACAAAATCATAAAACATGAACTGGGGTATACACTTATTAATAGTCACATTTTCTATCTAATAAAATAGGTTTCCTGCTGAAAGTTTTCTGTTGCAGAGCTAGCTAGTTTCACAAGAACCAGGATCCAAACATTAATGAAGGACCCCTGCTTCACAAGAGGTTTCCTTACTGAAAGGATAAAGAGTGCTTCTCCCTAGCCTGTCATATTGAAATGGCATTTTGTTTCTATTCACAGATAGGGCAAACCCCCTTCTTAAGTTTCTTCTTTGCTGTTAAGTGGTTTTGATTGTTTTGCATAGCCTCTGACGGTTTCCCATTCAAAGTCTTAGTATTGTGCAAGACTAAACAATAGAGGCCTGCATTGCATCACCAGGCCAAACAGATTGGGATGACAAGTCCCCCTCTTACCCAAACAGGCCATCACTCAGATATACCATCTCCTGGTGATCAATTTCTACTCCAGGTCCATAAAGTGTACTTTCAGTATAAATACACTATTCCTGTACAAGCGTCTCACCAAGTATATGAATCTTGACAAGTTATGAGCTTCTTGCAGATATCGTGCATGTTACTTTTTATAGATAAATATCCTGCTAGACATGTTTGGTGTAGTGAGTTCCTCAGGTCTGAGGTGAGAAATGTTTGCAAAGAACAGGGGACCCTTTGCCAAGGCTGTGTCACTGGCATGTAAAAGTTAAGGACTACAGTGCTCAGCATTGCAACTACTAAGTCCCCCTTGTGAATTCCATCCTCTGTGCCTCAATTTACATACCTGTAAAATGGACATAATGATAGCTCCTTCAGAGGTAGTGCTGCAAGCCTGAATTAATCAATGGACAATTGGAACAATTTACCAAAGGTCATTGTGGATTCTCCATCACTAGCAATTTTTCAATCAAGATCTGATGTTTTTTTCTAAAAGATCTGCTCTAGGAATTTTTTTGGGGGAAGTTCTCTGGCCTGTATTATACAGGCAGTCAGACTAGCTGATCGTAACAGTCCCTTCTGGCCTTGGAGTCTGTGAACGATGGTCAAGTTCTCTGAGACGCTCAGCTGAATGGCACTACAGGCTTATTGGTTATAAATATTCTTAAAATAGTGGCCTCCCCATTTAATGTATTCTTCTGTTCTTTATGAAAATCCCAGGGCTGAACTCCTGGCCTCACTGAAGTTACTGGGAGTTTTGCCATTGACTTCCCTGGGGTCAGGATTTCACCCCAGGTGTCTCTGCATTACCATTTTTGACCGCTCATTCCGAGAATGCCTTCCTGGAATGTAAAAAGCAGTATTCTAGTTCTCAGAAATATGGAGACAGAAAGAATGGCTGACACTGTAACCCCTGTCATTTAGATTAACTGATAACCCTCGAATGGGATACATTATCTGTGTGTGTGTGTGGGGAAATGTCTTTCTCTCCTGGCATCCCTGAGGTAGCACTTGATGTAGGTGGGCTGGAAGAGAGGTAGGTAGTGAAGGCTCAGACTGTAATCCATAACTGTCTCTGCTTCCAGGATTCTTCTTCTTGCAAAGTCTTGATCTAATTAAACTGTCATCACACTGTTACAGAAATGGTTTGAGGGCATTTGATAGAGCTTGACTGAAGTGGAAAAGAGGGAAATGAGGGATTCATTATGTCGATGACGCAATGCATCAGAAACCTGGGTGCTGATATCTAATCCTTCAGTTAGGTTAAAAAAAGGTTTATAATGGAGGAGGAGGAAGGGAATGTTTTCAATGCTCTGTCTTCTAGCCTTCTTAAAGGGTCACTGTCTAATGTGAGATCCGGGCTTTAAAAATCTTCCGTACGCAACAAGACAGGGCCCTGTTATCCCTATCTAGAGAGGCACTTGTGTGTGTTTGCTTCTGCTCTGTTGGGGATGGGTCCTATGGGGAGCACGCGGCTCAGCTCCCAGAATACAGCACAGCTCTATTTTCCACACGCCCAGCTAGCTCCCTGGCAGTGCTATGGAGTGATGGATGAAAAGTGCTAGAGAGGAGCTATGTAGTATTATTATCCCACTTTCCCTGGACTCTAGCACCAGCACAGAGGGATGGTGCAGAAGAGTGAATGTCGCTTCTGGCTGCAAATCAGGATGACAAGGAGAGGGGGACCATGCTCATCTTTTAAGCCCTGTTCTCATGTCTTGCTGGCCATATCCCCTACCCACTCGGGGAAGGCAGTGCTGTAGCACGGGCACATCCGTGCATGGAATTCAGTGGAGTGATCTGGCCCAGTGCTAGCACCCATGGACACAGATACTGAAATTTGTTTATAGATTGTATTTCTCTTTCTCCATTTATGTCACTCTTTTTGCCAGAAACCAGGTTTTCATACCCAAATACCCCACCACAGATTGAAGCTGAATTACACCATTTGCCATTTACTTTTCCAGAGCCTTCATTCTTCTGTTTCTTCCTGCTTTGCTTTGTGGCTTTGAAATTTCATTTTGTTTCCAATGATGTAAGCATAGGGTTCCTGAACTGATTATCCTTATGTAATGCCTCCGCAAAGGCTTTTACTACTGTGTATATTCTCTGATTCTCTTTGAGATGTCTGTGCTCTGCAGTGATTTAGCACTGGTCTGAAGCCACTGTGGGAACACTGCCTGAGGCTGGGGCTTGGGTTTGGATGGCTTTTTGCCACAGTTGTTAGGATTTCCAAATTGTGTCAATAACAGGTGTCTGTTGCCACAAGCATGAGAACGTGGTCTCCTAGCACTTAGGGCCTGCTCCTATGCCCATTGAAATCATCAGGAGCCTGTCTGTTGACTTCAGTGGGCATTGGATTGGCCCTTTAATTGTTTCACTTTGCTATATGTACACCACTGCAGAACTCCCACAGCTGCTGTACCCCCTCCAGATACTTAGATTTCACATTGATACTGGCAGATAATATAATGGCTGTGACACAACAGGCAGGAAATATTTTTAAGTGTAAGAAAGTTCCCACACCACTGTTACTTTAAAACAGTTGGGGCCCGATTCTGCAAAGACTTACACACGTGCTTAACTTTACACACTGCGAGTAGCCCCATCCGCTTCAGCAACATTGCATAACCCTGGTGTGAGTCATTGCAGGACTGGGGCCTTCGATTGTGCTGTACAAAAGAACTAACATAAATTCTTCTGGTTGGCTCAGTCACCTGCGGTGTTACACTGCAGCCAGCCAGGATAACTATTAATAAGAGCGCCGTTTCTGATGGTTCTTGGGGTACCCAGGACTGAGAGGGATTTAAAGAAAAAACAACCATATTTTCAGTGTGTATGTGTGATACTCCTTACTTCGTATCTGTACATATATTTCACAATGATATTAATGGTCAATGTGAAAGTGGTTTTCATTTAAGACTTCACATAGTATTCTTTGAGCTAGAATGTACGCACCAGACTCATGAGATTACTGTAACCCCTCTGTCAGCATTACAAGGTTCTGATGTCGCACCTTTACAGCATTCTACAGCTGTAGATCTCAAAGTGTTTTACAGAGGTAGGGAAATACTATCCCTGTTTTCCAGATGGAGGAGAGTGAAGTGCACAGAGGACTAAGTGACCTGCTCAGGATCCTGAGTGGATACTCAGCCATGACAGAACTGTCCTCTGAAATAAATACGTTTAAAAGCTTTAACACGAAAGCAGATTGTGTCCCCACCTTCTTGATACTCCCCACCCCCCAAAAAAATCATGAGGGCAGAGATCTGAAATATAGACAATAGACATTTTATAAAGGGTCTTAGTTTCAAAACACTTCTTTTAATGGTTAAGTTATGGGTCAAATATATACCAAAGGGAATTTATATATATAGGCTGTCAATTAATTGCTGTTAACTCACGCAATTAACTCAAAAAAAGTAATGGGATTAATCACAGTTATAATCTATATATAGTGACAGGGTCGGACCAGATGGCTACAGGAGAGTGATCCTATTGGGATCCAGGAAGTGGGCAGGCAGAAGCCCGTCCATGGCTAAAGACCTCCTCCCAGCCTAAGGGGAGGATCCACATGACCTGGAAGCCAAATGATTCTGATAGAAGGCAGATATATTAGCCCCAGGTTAAGCAGGTCCCTTTCCCCTGGGTAAGGTAATGGGGCAGTTCCAGAACAATCAGGAACTTGCTGGAACCAATTAAGGCAGACAGGCTAATTAGGACACCTAGAGCCAATTAAGAAGCTGCTAGAATCAATTAGGACAGGCTGGCTAATCAGGGCACCTGGTTTAAAAAGGACCTCACTTCAGTCAGTGAGGGGCGTGCAAGGAGCTGAGAGTGAGAGGGCGTGCTGCTGGAGGACTGAGGAGTACAAATGCTATCTGGCATCAGGAGGAAGGTCCTGTGGTGAGGATACAGAAGGTGTTGGGAAGAGGCCATGGGGAAGTAGCCCAGGGAGTTGTAGCTGTCACACAGCTGTTACACGAAACACTGTAGACAGCTGTGATCCACAGGGCCCTGGGCTGGAACCCGGAGTAGAGGGCGGGCCCGGGTTCCCCCCATCCTCCCCCAACTCCCTATTGGATACAGGAGGAGTTGACCTGGACTTTGGGTCCCACCAGAGGGGAAGGTCCCTGGCCTGTCCCCCGACCCACTAGGTGGACCAGCATAGACTGTGGGAATTGTTCTCCTTCCTTTCCCCCATGCTGGACAGTGATGAGGTTAGCCGAGTGAACAGCAGGTTTGAGCCTCTAGCAAAAGTGGCCAAACTGAGGGTTGCCGTGAATCTCTGAGGCGAACAAATCTGCCAATAAGCGTAGGACCCACCAAGGCAGAGGAGGAACTTTCTTTCTCTCTCTGGGCTGTTGATTAGTTGCAGTTAACTCACACAATTAACTCAAAAAAAGTAATCATGATTAAAAAAATGAATCGTGATTAATCATAGTTTTAATCGTACTGTTAAACAATAGAATACACATTGAAATTTATTAAATATTTTGGATGTTTTTCTACATTTTCATATATATTGTATTCTGTGTTGTAACTAAAATCAAAGTGTTTATTATTTTTGATTACAAGTATTTGCACTGTAAAAATGATAAATAAAAAATAGTATTTTTCAATTCACCTCATAGAAGTACTGTAGTGCAATCCCTTTGTCGTGAAAGTGCAACTTAGAAGTGTACATTTGTTTTTGTTACATAACTGCACTCAAAAACAAAACAATGTAAATCTTCAGAGCCTACAAGTCCACTCAGTCCTACTTCTTGTTCAGCCAATCACTAAAGACAAACAAGCTTGTTTACATTTACAGGAGATAATGCTGCTGTCTTCTTCTTTATGTCACCAGAAAGTGAGAACAGGCATTTGCATGGCACTTTTGTGGCTGGAATTGCAAGGTATTTACTTGCCCGATATGCTAAACATTTGTATGCCCCTTCCTGCTTCGGCCACCATTCCACAGGACATGCTTCCATGTTGATGATGCTTGTTAAAAGAGCAATGCATTAATTAAATTTGTGACTGAACTCCTTGGGAGGAGAACTGTATGTCCACTGCTCTGTTTTACCTGCATTCTGCCATGTATTTCATGTTATAGCAGTCTCAGATGATGACCCAGCACATATTGTTCATTTTAAGAACACTTTCACTGCAGATTTCACAAATGCAAACAAGGTACCAATGTGAGATTTCTAAAGATAGCTACAGCCCTTGACCCAAGGTGTAAGAATTTGCAGTGTCTTCCAAAATCTGAGAGGGATGATGTGTGGAGCATTCTTTCAGAAGTCTTAAAAGAGCAACACTCCGATACAAAAACTACAGAACCTGAACCACCAAAAAAGAAAATCAACCTTCTGCTGGTGGCATCTGACTCGGATAACGAAAATGAACATGCGTCAGTCCGCACTGTTTTGGATTGTTATTGAGCAGAACCTGTCATCAGCATGGATGCATGTCCCCTGGAATGGTGGTTGAAGCATGAAGGGACATACAAATCTTTAGCATATCTGGCTCATAAATATCTTACGACACTGGCTACAACAGTGCCATGAGAACCTATTTGGTATTGGTGAGGCCTCATCTGGAGTACTGTGTCCAGTTTTGGGCCCTCCACTGCAGAAAGGATATGGACAATTTGGAGAGAGTCCAGCCGAGGGCAACAAAAATGATTAGGGGGCTGGAGCACATGACTTATGAGGAGAGGCTGAGGGAACTGGGCTTATTTAGTCTGCAGGAGAGAAGAGTGCGGGGGGATTTGATAGCAGCCTTCAACTACCTGAAAGGGGGTTCCAAATAGGATGGATCTAGGCTGTTCTCAGTGGTACCAGATGACAGAACAAGGATTAATGGTCTCAAGTTGCAGTGGGGGAAATTTAGGTTGGATATTAGGAAAAAATTTTCACTACGAGGGTGGTGAAGCACTGGAATGTGTTACCTAGGGAGGTGGTGGAATCTCCTTCCTTTGAGGTTTTTAAGGTCAGGCTTGACAAAGCCCTGGCTGGGATGATTTAGTTGGGGATTGGTCCTGCTTTGAGCAGGGGGTTGGACTAGATGACCTCCTGAGGTCCCTTCCAACCCTTATATTCTATGATTCTATGAATGCTTGTTCTCACTTTCAGGTGACATTGTCTGAGCAATTGGCTGAACCTTGAAGTAGGACTGAGTGGACTTGCAGGCTCTAAAATTTTGCAAAGATGATTAGGGGTATGGAATGGCTTCCGTATGAGGAGAGATTATAATAAGATTGGGAGTTTTCAGCATGGAAAAGAGTCGACTAAGGGGGCATGATACAGGTCTATATAATCATGACTGGTGTTGAGAAAATAAATAAGGAAGTGTTATTTATTCCTCATAACAAAAGAACTGGAGCCACTAAATAAAATTAATGGGCAGCAGGTTTAAAACAAACAAAAAGAAGTATTTCTTCACACAACGCACAGTCAACCTGTGGAACTCTTTGCCAGAGGATGTTGCGAAGGCCAAGACTATAACAGGGTTAAAAAAAGAACTAGATAAATTAATGGAGACTAGGTTCATCAATGACTATTAGCCAGGATGGACAGGGATGGTGTCTCTAGCCTCTGTTTGGCAGAAGCTGGTAATCGAAGACAGGGAATGGATCACTTGATGATTCCCTCCTTTGTTCATTCCCTCTGGGGCAACCTGGCATTGGCCACGGTTGAAAGACAGGATACTGGGCTAGATGGACCTTTGGGCTGACCCAGTATGGCCATTCTTATGTACATAATTATACTATGTAAGTTCAACTTTCATGATAAAGAGATTGCACTACAGTACTTGTATTAGGTGAATTGAAAAATACTATTTATTTTGTTTTTTTATAGTGCAAATACTTGTAATCAAAAATAAATATAAAGTGAGCACTGTACACATTATATCCTGCATTGTAATTTAAATCAATATATTTGAAAATGTAGAAAACACCCAAAATATTTGAATAAAGGATATTCTAGTATTGTTTAACAGTGTGATTAATTGCATGATTAATCGCGATTGCTTTTTTTAATCATGCGATTAATCACAATGGATTTTTTTAATCGCTTGACAGCCCTAAAAAATATATATATATATATATACACACACACACCTTTTGAGGTTGAGACGACACAACAAACTAACCAAGCTTCACTCATGTAAATCATCAGAACCGCTTTGATGTGTGTATATGAAGCTTTTTAACTTATAGTTGTGCACTATCTCAAAGAGTATGGCGACTGGAAAGGACTTTTATTCCAGGGAGTATTTTCTGCCGAAAAAAGCTGTATATAAAAAGAGAAATATCAGTGTGCAGAGCTAGTCAGAAAACTTCTAATTAAACCTTCTGTGTGAGAAAACAGGGTTTAATTGAAATTGATTTTTTTTGGTGGAAATATCAATTTCAAAGAAATTTTTCAAGCTTTTAATTTTTTTGTTTAGAAAAACATTGGTTAAAAACTCCCTCCAATTGTTAACTTTGAAATGGTAGGTTTACTCCTCTTGGTTACTGTTTTCCAATTTTAATAGTTTATTAGCCCTGTACAAACTATGTACCATTAATATAAAAGGTGACTGAATTATTATTGATAATTGAAAATAAAAAAACCATGGATTTCTTCTCCTAGACTCATTAGATCTGATTTTCCACTCTCCTCCACTGTCTTGCATCTTATGCCGTCCCTGAGGCCAAGAATTTTCAAAAATGAGAACTTAAAGTTAGTCCATATTTAGCTCTTTAAGTGGCCTGATTTCTAAAAATGCAGAGCCTGCAGCAGCTCCCATTGACGTGAACGGAGTTACTCTGCAATTACACAGGTTATATCTAACACCAGAATTTCTCCCCTTGAGGTCTGATCCAAAGGTTTTTGAAGAAAATGGAAGTCTTCCCATCTCTAGTTGCATATTACAGGCGTGGAAATTCTTATTTTATCAAACCCATTTATCATTGAAAAATGTATTTGATGTGAATGAAAGTTTTCCTGGGAAATGTTCATTGTGGTTGAAATTAGTTTTCCAACAACCCCCCCAAAACAATAACAAAAAATGTTTCTTTATTTCATTGTAAAACTGAAATTCCATGAAACTGAAAATTCGGTTTGCTCAAAAATGGTCAGATAGCATTTTTTTCAACCTACTGTTACATGCCCTTCTATAAGAGATGCATCTTTGTTTGGATAACTCCTGTTAAAGTTCACTAGTTTCATAATTGTAGTAGTTTTAAAATTTTGGCATTAGTGTAACTGGAACCATTCACTGGACTTGTGTTTGGATGGCCAGGCTGTTTTACAGGAAAGTATTATGCTATCTTTGTTTATCCTATTTAGTGAATGCATGAACTCACATGCAGAATATATATTTAATGTTTTTTATATCTTTTTCTCAAACTAATTCCAGCACAGCTCCTAGACTGGCTTACACAGCCATGACTAAGCTCTTGCAAGGCAAGTGTATACTAATTTTAATTAGGAAATGACGTTGCCTGGGAACATGGACAATGTCTCATCTACTTTTTTGTTCCACTTTGACCCTTTGCTTTCTGATCTAGCATGAAACTAGTATAAACTAGCAGGTGCTGACACCACCTTGACGAAGAAAGAATTCAGCCCTTTAGCAGGAACAGCATTCGGTTACCACCACTGCTGGTGCCTCTGATCAGCTAATTTCTTGGCCAGTACACAAAGCCAAATATAGCAAGGTTAAAATCCTGCTTAGAACCAAAATCAACTCATCTACCTTATTCTGAAGCCAAGAGAGCCAGAAAGAATATGTCCTCTTAATGAAAATGGGAAATCATTTATTTGAACAAAGCAGAGATTTATCAAAGGTTTTTTAAAATAAATAACATGCAAACATTAGCAAAAGAGATGACTTTCAAGAATTCAGTGTTGGACCACTGTGATGTACAGTGACTGTGGCTCTGGCTGTCCAGATATATTAGCAGTATCTGAAGCGTACATGGTCAGGAAAGGAATATTTCGTCTCTTCTCATTCAACCTGTATAAGTCACTGATGCATTAACCTGCCAGAGAGGAGTGATTTTTACTAAATGTTTGGGCTGGTGGGGTCTTCTTCCTAAGTGCTGCAGAGAAAACACATGGTTCACAGATAGAGACTGAATGGGAGAGTGCTCTACACCCTCGACTGGTAAAGACATTCGAACAACTGAAAATAGCCATGCTCTTGGGTCAAAACCTGCCCTTAACACAAGGAAACAACACCACCTTCCACAGCAGTGCTGTAAAGCTCTAATTGAAGGCATGGTTTGGTCCACTATGTGTATTGCTTTCTTCATTTTTAAAAGGTCTTAAGCAAAGTTTTCTAGACAGTTTCATTTATACTGGGGGGATAGAAGGGACAATCTTTAGCTTCAGGCAAACCTAGTAATCAGCACATGAAGCTTTGTTCTGAGTTTCCATTATGCAAAATGTGTTCAGGAAGCTCAAGGATTTAAGTTACTGTATCTTATTGGGTGGTTTCACTGTTCTGTAGCAAGGAAGTGGGAAGAATGTAATACTAGGTAAAGCACACTGATATTCTTGTTGGCGAAAATGTTTTCAGAGCTGTGAATTGCATGGGAGGCTGTGTGCTGAGGAGAATAATGGAGTTGATGAACCAAAATGCTTTCTCAGTGGAAATCTGGAAAAGGGATGGGACAAGGAAGAAGGAAAGGAATACATTTTCTGTTAGTACTCTCTCCTCTGCTGCATTAAGAAACAGGAATTGTGCAAACTTGCTTTTAGAAACTCCAAACAGGTACTGTAAAATTGGGGATGATGGCAATTTTAAAACAGTAGTTCTTTTAAACAGAAGTATAAGGTGGTAGGTAGCCACTTTTAATGCTTCATAAGGGTGTTTTGGTTGGATAATGATATTGCTTAGCACTTACATAGCACATTCGGTCATTCAAAGGGATCTGACAAACATGATCTAATCTGCACAGCATCCCTGTGAGGCAGGCAGCGGCTAACCACCCCATGTTGCAGATGGGACAAGTAAGGCAGAGGGATGAAAGGCTAGGTAGTACCTACAGCTCAGTGCTTTGTGGAGAAGTGGGTCACTACAGTGAGAGTGTACCCTGGAGCAGAACCACCTCTACTCTTTGACAGGGTGGAGATCCACTGGCTGTCTCATTTCAGCTTCATCCTGCTCCTGGGTGGCGCGTGGACCCCCTGTTCGGGGCGGCTAGCTCCCTGCCTCACCTCTTCCGCCTGAGGCCCTACCCCCACTCTGACCCTTCTGGCTCCCAGCTCTCACCAGCCGGCCCACCAGTGCAGCTCAGAACTCTGGCCGGCACCTGGCGCAGCTCCGAGCCCCAGCCCGGCGGTGCCTGGAGCTGCCCTGAGCCCCGGGCCAGCCAGAGGAGCTTTGAGTCCCGCCATGGCCTGGCCCCAGGGCTGTGGCAGGGAGCATTAGCAGAGGTTTCGGGAGGCCTAGCCCCAGCCTCCATTACGCACTGTCCAGGATCCCACTTCCTTTGATTTGCCAGCATGAGCCCAGAGCATACCTTGGCTGACCCTCAGCACAGGATTTGGAAGTTTTTGTGCCTTTACCCCTGCCTACGTATGGATCCACAGAAACCAGACATGCTTTGGGCTTGGCGTCTTGCCCCAAGCCAAAGAAAGAGTCAGTGCCAGAACTAGGATTAGAACTCAGGACTTCACAATACCCATATCTATACTGAAAACAAGAGAGCAAGAGTTTGTGTGTGTGGTTGTTTAGAGCAGACCATAGCTTAACAGAGAGGACTTCTCATGGACCACTTCCTATACCTAACTCCTCTTCATGATTTCAAAGCTGCCAAAAGCAGCTGGACACACATTGTCCTTAAAATTAGTGGGAATTGGCTTTCCATAGATGGCATTGAAAATCTTGAGCCTAAAACCCAAACTGACAGATTCTGCCATCGTTTCTCAGAATGAGTAATATTTATTCCGAGTAGGCCCTTTGACACCAGCAGAACTGCTTGCAGAGTGAAGTGTTGCTCAGCACAAGAAAGGACAAAGAAACCTGATCCTTTAATTGTTTTCTTTTATATAGTTATATACCTATATAATCACAGTGAAATTTATGAACCTAAACCCAATTGCTTTACAGCTGGCAGTGCCTAAAACAATATGGAGATATTGCAACAGGTCAGAAACCATCAAATGCGTACAAACCATTCAGTTAGCCTGCTAATAATTTCTTGCTGTCTGTTTATATGGCCCCTATTACATCAGTATCTGAGCATCTTAGAATCATAGGGTTAGAAGGGTCTGCAAGGGTCCTCTAGTTTAACCTTCTGCCAAGATCTTACGATCTTTAACCTCAGAGCACCACCATGAAGTAGGAAAGTGCTTTTATCCCCATCTTAGAGGGGGGAACTGAGACAAAAGGACTAAGTGACTCGACAAGGTGACACAGGAAGTCTGTGACAGAGCAGGGGCTTGAAACCAGGCCTCCCAAGTTCTAGGAGAGTGCCCTAAACTTAACTCATGAGACATTCTCCTGTCTCAGGAAGGTTAGCTCACCCAAATTGTTTCTCCCAGCATTAAACAGCCAGCACTGCTGCTTGTCCCCTAGGTGAAGGATACATGGGTGTATCTCTTCACCCCCAGATATAGTTCCCACCATCCGTTGTCCTCACTGGTAAACAGGGTTACCTGTACTGTAAACACTTACTAGCCTGAGTATAGCACACTGTATTTTTGCCTCAGAGTTTCTGGAAGGGCTATAGGGACCTAGTGTTGTATATCCAGTAGTGGATGTCCTTTAACATTATAGTGTAGAAAGCGGTATTCTATTACCAATATTCATGGCTCTGTACAATCACTATACCCGAGGGCTAACATTAAAGTAACACCAAGGATATTAATTCAGAGTCAAGACAAATGGGCTTGCCCTCGCTTACCTTCTTTGCTAGAAGGTTGTAACACACTGATGGGAGACTCACCTGTGCCTAACAACAGCAGGATTAGAATCATAGAATCATAGAATATCAGGGTTGGAAGGGACCTCAGGAGGTCATCTAGTCCAACCCCCTGCTCAAAGCAGGACCAATCCCCAATCAAATCATCCCAGCCAAGGCTTTGTCAAGCCTGACCTTAAAAACTTCCAAGGAAGGAGATTCTACCACCTCCCTAGGTAACGCATTCCAGTGTTTCACCACCCTCCTAGTGAAAAAGTTTTTCCTAATATCCAACCTAAACCTCCCCCACTGCAACTTGAGACCATTACTCCTTGTCCTGTCCTCTTCTACCACTGAGAATAGTCTCTGGAACCACCTCTCAGGTAGTTGAAAGCAGCTATCAAATCCCCCCTCATTCTTCTCTTCCACAGACTAAACAATCCCAGTTCCCTCAGCCTCTCCTCATAAGTCATGTGTTCCAGACCCCTAATCATTTTTGTTGCCCTTCGCTGGACTCTCTCCAGTTTATCCACATCCTTCTTGTAGTGTGGGGCCCAAAACTGGACACAGTACTCCAGATGAGGCCTCACCAATGTCGAATAGAGGGGAACGATCACGTCCCTCGATCTGCTGGCTATGCCCCTACTTATACATCCCAAAATGCCATTGGCCTTCTTGGCAACAAGGGCACACTGCTGACTCATATCCAGCTTCTCGTCCACTGTAACCCCTAGGTCCTTTTCCGCAGAACTGCTGCCTAGCCATTAGATTAACTAAGGACAGAGTGAAAACCTTGACTCTAAATTTCCATTTGGGAGTTTAATTCATGCCTTAAGTGCTGCTGCTTTAGCCTCGTATTTAGACGCTGACTCTTATACATACAATGATAGTACAAACCAGATTGTATCCTCTTATCATGAGTATGCAAGATGGTGCCAGTGAAGCCCACACCAACTAGTTCTTCAACAGAGACAGTGCCCAATTCATGTTGATGATGGCAACAGCTTCTGTTATAGTATCTGTAGAGCCAGTTTGTGCTCAGAGAGGATCATACAGGTGATCAGCACTCTCATGTTAGCTCTGCACAGGAAGAGCCAAAATATGGAATTAGGAGAGGTACACCTACACGTTGCATGGCTGGGTTCCCAGGGGCAAGAGCGGCCAGCATGGCGGGTAGTGCTAGTCTAGCTGCTTTGGGGGCCATTGCCCTGCCTCCTTGTGCACCAGACCTTTTGGCTGCAGGCTGGAGAACGGCTCGGAGGAGAGAGCAGCCAGTCTCTGTAGAACACGGGAAAAGAGGGTCACTGAGAGCTCTCCTGCCAGCATTCTTGAGCACATTATGGTCTCCATGGACATTATGCCCAATCTAGCCCTGCTATTGCATCACTTCTCCTCCTGGCTCCACTTGTAGAGGGCCACATGTTTATTAATGATTATTATTGCTATTATTTCTGTTTATTTATTTATTTACTATTAGCAGCAGCAATATAAAGGGTCCAATTGTCTCTACAAAAATAACAATGAAACTTTCCCCAAATCAAAACAAAACAAAATAAATTAAAAAGGAACAAACTGAAGAGGGAGTTATGGCATGAGAACAGGAGTGGATGTGAATGGCAACAATAGTAATACATGGGGGAAAAAAAACTTTAAAGAGCAGTGTTAAGGTTTGTTTGGAGGAGGGCAGACTTGGACTCGGGCATCTGTCAAACTACGTACCCTCCAGCACCAAGGCACGATCACCTGTAAATTCATGATACGACAGTAGGGTCTCTCCAGCCCATGGAGCACAGCCGTCATACTCATGCTGACCAGCTCCACCACAGGCATGAGCTGATCCGTGCTGCACTGGCATGTAGCAGCAGGCCATCCTACATATGGCAAAGGAGCAGTTCAGGAAGGACTGGGCTGAGAGTCGTGTCCTCATGGAAAGTTCGCAACCTCTTAGGCCTCCACAGATGAAAACAACATCCAGGATGAGTCACCAAGAGCGGTAGCTAAAGGCTGTGTGCAGCTCCCCTTAAGACACTCTGCCCATCAATCACAACCGCCATCAGTCCTTCAGATGCCTTCCTTAACATCACCTGCTGTGAGCAGCGATCATCCTGCTGTGTCCGCTATGGATTCATTTCAATGGTTGCCTATGAAGTGGCAGGCTTATTTTAAAGGGCAGCTTTTTAAAGGCAAATTTGGGCTCACAATTAAAGTCACTGGGAGCTGGGCATCTAGCCCCATTGTGTGCCTTGGAAATTCTCCCCCAAAGCACTTAGTGGTATAGGTCCTGGATCCATTAAAGACCTCCCCTGTGACCCTCACCCTGTTGTGCTCATTCACCACCTTCTCCCATTCGGATGAGCTGCTCCAATCGCTTAATTTTTTTTTTAAATCCCTTTTAATCACTGTGAAGGTTGTGGCACCCTGTGATTATAATTGTCATAAATTGGACATGGATGTCCTAAATATTCTAGGAAATGGGTATATATCTCACAAACAAGATGAAACAAATAACGTTCATAAGCATGTAAATGCTGTCTCCAAATTGCACTCTTTCCAGGTGACTCAATGAAGCTCTCTGTCCTACGTACAACACTGGTTAAAGAACGCTTTTCGTACGGCAGGAAGCGACTGAGAGCACAGACATTGGTAGGACAATTAAAGTGATAGCATGACCTAATTGAGGGTACTATTGTAAGTTTTGCTTCCCTAACCTAAACGTAGGGCAGCTGATCTGTCGCCCCAGCCCGGGAAAGATTAATACCATGCCCAGAGGCTTTTCCAGCCCTTCCTGCAGAGCATATTTTTTTCTTTAAACACAATGCAACAGTTCTAGGTAAGTTCCACATTCATATTCTGCTCCCTTTCCTGCTTTTCTGCAGGGGCCCAGGGGTCTTTCCCATTCTTCTTCTCTTCCCCCTGTGCCAGGAGGACCTACCACAGGATCTGATATCTCTCTCTCCAGTGGCTTTTCTTTCCAAGGAGTCTCGGCTGCTTAGTCTTGGCTGCTTAGTCTCGGCTGGGGGGCAAAATCCCTCCTGTGACTCTAACAATATAGCAGAGCCTGGAAACAGTCCACAGCAATAAGTTAACAATAGTTAGAAGTTTGATGAAGCTTTCATATTATGAGCTATTGAACAGATTGGTGCTATTGAGCCTGGGTAGAGAAAACCACAAGCAGATTTTAATGAGATGTTTAAGTGTCTGAATATTTGTATTGATTTACCATGAACATAAAACAGTGAGAAAGACACACAAATGGATCCGATGAAGTGGGTATTCACCCATGAAAGCTTATGCTCCAATACGTCTGTTAGTCTATAAGGTGCCACGGGACTCTTTGCTGCTTTTACAGATGCAGACTAACACGTCTACCCCTCTGATACTTGACACAAATTGGAGACACCAAGTAACAAAGGAAAGATAAGAGGAAAGAGAATAAGAGATTATATAGTGAAAATAATTGCTAGAACAAAGCAAATCATTCACAACCAAAAACTTATTAGATGTATTTAGTCTCTTTATGCTTGTGAAGTGTCTACAAGGATGATTTCTTCAAATGTATTCATCATGAGAACTCCTCTGATTAAATTTCTGATGGCTTTTAAAGTTCTGTAGATTGTCCACACGGTTCTGAGTGTTCCATACTTGCGGTTTGAATTATGGTGGGGCTGAGCCTGAGTGAACATACTGCCACATGCACTTCCTTTGACTCCAAATGGACTGCATGCAGGAATGGGTGTGTTCAGGATTGTCTACTGGCCTGACTGTGATTGGTTAGCTGAATCACATTGTGCTGTTTCTGTTCCCTGACTGATAAGCTGACAGCATTCTGGTACATGCACATGCAAAAATTGCGGTGCTTTTTTCCTTTTTTTTTTTTTTTTTTTTGCAAATACTCATCCATGTAACTTTGTAATTTTATTTTCTGCAAACATTCATGCAAAAGACTGTCTGTACAGCACCTTGCACAATGGGGTCCTCTTCCATGACTGGGGCTCCTAAGTGCAATTGTAATACAGATAATAATCAACTGCGCATGGAAAGCAAACACAAATGGGGTGCAAATGTGGTTAAAACACACTTTATTAAAATATTTTCTGTGAATAGTCATTTGAATCTTAAGAATGCTCACTTAGGCCATGTCTACACTACAGAGTTAAGTTAACTGAAGTTAAGTCAACGATCATAAACCACTGTAATTACATCACTTGCATGTTTACACAACGCTCCTTGTGTCAGCAGAATGCATCCACAGTTGGTGCTCTAGTACTGACAGAGAGAGCAGGGCATTGTGGGTAGCTATCCCACTGTGCAAATTGCCACTTTCTCCTGCTAGGAGTTCTGGAAATGGATCACAGTGCATCATGGGGGTGGGATCCCTCTCCATGATGCAGTTTTCTTCATCCCATAATTCCAATGGCTTCTGACTGCATTTCGTGCCATTTTTCAACCACCCCTGTAAACTTTGCTCCTGCCATCTCTGCCTGAAAGCATGAATCCTGCACTGCTCACCAGTCTTGGGGTGAGCATTATGAACACAACGCAGCTGATCCTGTAGTATTTCATGAACTGAGAATCTGAACCGTAATCTCTGCTGCCAGTCCTGCTGTGTGCCATGGAAAGAAACAATTTAAAATTGATGTTGGCATTCATGGAGCAGCTTCACATGGTGGACCATCATGATTGGACTCGGGAAACAAGCACTGAGTGTGGGATTGGATTGTGATGCAGGTAAGGGACAATGAGGAGTGGCTGCAGATCTTTCGGATGCGCAAAGCAACCTTCCGGGAAAAGTGCGTAGAGCTCGCCCCCGCCTTGCGGCACAAGGACACAAAAATGAGAACTGCCCTAACTGTGGAAAAGCGAGAGGAAAATTGCTGTGTGGAAGCTGGCAACTCCAGACTGCTACCAGTCAGTTGTAAATCAGTTTGGAGTTGGGAAGTTCACTGCTGAAGTTGCGGTGATGCAAGTATGCAGGGCCATTAATCGCCTCTTGCCAGAAAGGTCTGTGACTCTGGGCAATGTATGGGAAATAGTGGATGGCTTTGTGGCAATGGAACTCCCTAACTGCAGCGGGATGATAGATGGCACACATATCCCAATTTTGGCCCCAGACCATCTTGCAACAGAGCCACATCAAGAGAAAGGACTACTTCTTTATGGTATTGCAGGGTTGTTTCACTGACATCAACGCGGGGTGATCAGATAAGATACATAATGCACGCATCTTCAGCCTGTATAGAAAGCTGCATTCAGGGACTTTCTTTCCAGACCAGAAGATTCTAACAGGGAATGAGGAAATACCCATAGTGATCCTGGGAGATCAACCCCTTACTCCTGTGGCTCATGAAGCCGTACACTGGAAACCTTGACAGCAGCAATGAGCACTTCACCAACAGGCTCAGCAAGTGCAGAATGACTGTAGAATGTGGGTTTGGCAGATTAAAGGGTCGCTGGTGCTGCCTTTTTGGCAGGTTAGACGTTAATGAGGAAAGTATTCCCACGGTCATAGCAGTCTGCTGTGCTCTGCAAAACATTTGTGAAGCCAAGGGGGAAAAGTTTCCTCAGGGATTGAACATTGAGATGGATTTCCTGACGGCTGACTTTGAGCAACCAGACACCAGGGCTATTAGAGAGGCTCAACAGGGGGCTTTTTGAATCAGGGAGGCTCTGAAGCACCATTTTGACAATGAGCCCCAGTAATGCGACTCTCTGTATTGAAGTAAGCCAGGCATTATTTACTCGCCACCTTGAATGATCCCTGTAATGATTCCTGTCTGAGCATTAATTATAATCTGAAAATGTGGTGATTGCCACTGTGGTTGAATTTCTGTTGCCACCATCCTGTGTAGGTCACAAATAAAGAATTGCTGTCTTTATGAGACTCACTTTTTATTAAACAGCAATACACAGATTAACATTTCTTACAAGGAACATGACAGTGAGCTGTACTCTCTGAAGTGAGGATCTCACAGCTGAGTGTAAGTCCAGCTGTCGTTATGGAAAATGTCCCTAGGTGTGGATTGCAAGGGGTGAGAGGAATGTGTGTGGGGAATTTGGGGAGGGCAAGGAAGGAAGTTCTGTGTGGGCTGCAGGGAGAGTTGAGTGCACATATGTTCCACCTGCAGCCCAATCTCTGTTTGGTCCTCCATGAGTTTTGTTATCTGCTCCTGAGCCTGTCTCCTCTCCTGGCTATCCATTTGTAGTTTCTCATTTATTGTCTCTCTCTCCATGCTCTGTGCTCACTATTGGCCTGATCTAATGATTACAGCAGTTCCTGAAACATGTCCTCCTTACTCCTCCTCGTTTGCCTCCTTATCTGACGGAGGTGTGTAGGAGCTGGCCCTCCAGGGCACATCTGTAGAACCAAAAGAAACAATACCCAGAGTCAGTATTCTGCGTGCACTCACAGTCTTGAATCATAAAAGTCACATATACCTCTCTCTCACTTTCCCTTGGCAAGCACGCAGCATGGCCACTGCACTAAACATGGTGAGTTCAGGCTGGGGAGGGGGAGAAGGTGCAAGATGGGATGAAGAGCCTGGGAGGTTTCAGAAGGATATCAGTATAAATGTGTGGGGCCATTATTCTGAATACTGACACCAGTTTCCACAGGCGGGGGGTGATCAAATCTGAAATCACACTATTGAGGGTAATCGAAGATGCAAGTGTGCCTCTCCCACATGCAAGTGGCTTCAGACCAGTCCGTATGCTGCTTGCTTGTGTGCTGCTTTGGTTCCTCCAGCAGTAATTGCCGATTGGTGCGGCAAAGTTTCCTACTGTATAGCTGCACAGGGGAATGTGAAGCAGATGCAAACAGTACCTAGTTGTTAATTTCAATCCCTTCTCCATGTGTATCATGTAACAAACTATAGGACACCTCTTCTTCATGTAACCGTGCAGTATCAAAGCAAAATGAGTACTTACCGGAGCTCCCCTCTCTTGGTTCAGGCATGCCAGAGCTGGACTGCTGGGACAGACTAGACCCCTCTAGTGTCAAAAAGAGGTCCTGGCTTGCCATGCCACTGGATGACCTTGTTGCTTGTCCCACCTCCTCCTCCAATTTGACCTCCTCATTCACCACTTTGTCCTTAGGGTTGACTCAGCTGGCTGCTGCCTCCAGTCCCCCTGAAGTATCCGGGGGCTCTTAGCAGTGGAGGTGGGGTCACTGCTGAGGATGGTGTGCAGCTCCTTGTAGAAGCTGCATGGTTTTGGTGCCGCACCAGAGTGACGGTTGGCCTCCCTTGCCTTCTGGTAGACCTGCCTCAGCTCCTTTATCTTAGCACAGCACTTCTGTGTGTCCCTTTCATGCCCCTTCTCATGCAGGGCATGAACAATCTGCTCGTAGGTGTCAAAGTTCCTGTGGCTGGATTGGAGCTGCGACTGCACAGCCTCCTCTCCCCACAGATCCAACAGATCCAGAAACTCCTGTGTACTCCACACGGGAGCCTGTTGGCTGCAGAAAGCCGGCATGGTCAGCTGGGAAGATGCAATGTGAGCATCCAAGCCGAGCAAAAATGGAATTTCAAAAATTCCTGGGGCTTTAAAGGAGGGCGTGTGTCTGTGTACTTGGCTGCAGGCCAGCAGAGTTTAAACTGCTGACCAGAGCAGTCATGATGGGCGTTGTGGGACACCTCCTGGAAGCTACTTAGGGTGACATAAGCAAGCACAATGCCTACCACTGACACTGTGTTGCTCTAACTTTGTTGCAAAAAGCTCTATGTTGTTTGTTGTGGTGGTTTTATTATGTTGTTGTAGCATGGGAGTTAAATTGGTGGGAGGAGCATTGTTGTGTGTACACCTCTTCTGTTTTGTTGATGAAACCTGACTTTTGCCGACAAAACTGTAGTGTAGACAAGGCCTTAATACTATGCAGACAAGGTGAGTGAGGCAATATCTTTTATTGGACCAACATCGGTTGGTGAAAGACAAGTTTTTGTCGTTACAGAGCTCTTCTTCAGGTCTGGGAAAGGTTCTCAGTGTCACAGCTCAGTGCAAGGTGGAACAGATTGTTTAGCATAAGTAGTTAACACATTTAAAGGGACCATTCAAGGTGAATTGACCCATTCCCATCTCTTCAGTCATAGGGGGTGAAAGGGGGCGGGGAAAGAGCTGGTGGCAGGCAAGAGGTAGTTAAATGGATTACAGACTGTTGAAATAAGACATAAATCCAAGTGTGTCTATTCAATCCATGATTTTTAGTGTCTAGCAAAGTTATGAATTTAAACTTCTAGGCTGGTCTCTTGTAGGTGTTGTGCAGGTTTCCTTTCAGGATGAGGACTGAGGTCAGATAGCGGTTGCTTTTTCTCCTTTCCCCCTATGACTGGAGAGGTGTTAACTGACCACTTCACCTTGAATGGTCCCTTGAAAATTGTATTAACTACTTATGCTAAATAATCTATTCCAATTTGTATTTAGCTCTGAGTACATTTCCCAGACCTGAAGAAGAACTCGGTGGACACATCTACAACACATCTACAACAAGATTGCGTACCTAGTTCTAATACTGACATATCAGACAAAGCTTCCCTTAACTTCAGTGGAAGCTTCACTTGAATAAGAAATACTGAACGAGTCTCCATAATTGGTACTATCTGACACGATAAAATTACAATATAGAGTACATTGGTAGTTATGAAAAAAAGCATTTTTCTTATTCTAATGAGAACTGTAATACGAAAAAAAGTGGTATGATCCTGTTCTAATAATCTAATATTTTTCAAATGAGATGTTTTTATGTTGATAAAATAAATGTCATCTTTGTAGTGTCTGTTTAAATTTGTTAAAACCGAGTGTTTTGATGCCCTTATATGGAAGCACGTGGCTAATAGCTTAACAACTCAGCCATGCTATTTCAGAAAACAATGCTTCAGTTTTAAATATGATACTAGTCTTGTGCTATCTTGTTGCTTAGTTAGACCCTAATCTTATCCGACCTGCTGGTTATAGACACCGTGAGCCCATACAGACTGCCTTTGACTACCTGTGTCCCAGGGGAGCCCTGCTGGTCTGGGTTAACAGATCTAGTTGCCGCATTGGGGCCTTTAGGGCTCGCACAGTAGAGATGGTTGAAAAATGTGGGATTTTTAAAAAAATTTCTGTGGAAAATATGGGTTTCCAGTTAAAAAGCAAAACTGATAGCAGAATAATTTGACCAAAACCCCAAAATGGTACTGAACATTTTTTGGTTTTGTTTTTTGTCAAAAATTTCAAAGATTAAAAAGATATATTTTTTTGTTCAAAAAGCCATTTTTCATTGAAAAAATATTTCTTTTACAGTAAGGTTAATCATCTCTACCTCAGTCTTGTTTTAAAAGCCCAAACCAAATTGCCATGATATCATTTCTACCCACCAGCAGTCAGGACCGTGGTTATACCTGCCATCCAGCAGTGGCTGGCCGGTCAGCACAGTGGTACCTGGTATCACGCTGTGTATTCATACCATAGAATCTTAGGCTATGTTTACATTGCACATCACTGGGAGTGGCGTGTAGGGTATGTGTAGCTACAGGTCGCAGTGAAAAGCAGGCTGCATCCACACTGTAGTGGGTAGCTACCACCCATAGTGAAAGGCTCTGCTGAGCACAGGTGCCGACTTTTCATTGTGCTGGGGGGTGCTTGACCCCAGGCCCTGCCTCCAGTCCACCTCACTGCCACATCCCTGCCCCGCCTCTTTCCACCCCCTTCCCTGAGCGCACTGGTCCTCGCTCTGCCCCCCAAACCCCCCGACTCCTGCATGGCGCAAAACAGGTGATTGTGGTGGGCGGGAGGTGCGGGGAGGGAGGGGGAGGTGCTGATAGGGGGGCTGCCAGTGGGTGCTCAGCACCCACCATTTTCCCCCATGGGTGCTCCAGCCCCAGAGCACCCACAGAGTCGGCGCCTATGCTGGCAAGGGAGGCAGTGGGGAAAGGCGCGAGCAGTCTCCTGTTGCTGGAGCCTTTCCCAGCAGGGGGGAAAGATTCCTGCAACAGGACATTATGCTGCTAAAAACAGTCGTGTAGATAGGGGAAGCACAGATTAAGTGTGTAGAGAACATATTGCAAAGGTTCAGCTGTGTCTTTACCATATGTGCCTAAGCAGTGCGTAACTGTCTACACTACTTTTTATAGCTGTGCTGGGGGGCATGCGGTGTATGTACTCTACATGCCATCGTAAGATATGTGCAGTGTAGACACACTGTTAATGAGGAAAGTAGCAGCTAGTAAACCATGACCACCACTTTCTATATCACCTGGGACTTTTCTTGGAGGCTTCTCGGGCTTCTCAGCCTGCTTAGTCCATGAGCTCTGGAGAGGCCACAGCCAGTTCTTAGCACTAACACAAAATGGCAATGCGATAGAAAAGGATATCAAACTGGATCTTAAAGTGACACATGAGCCTCTTACACCAAAGGTGGTGACTGAAGTTTGTTTTCGTGCAGGGATTACAGCATTATTTTCTTTCATTTTAGCGTTGTCCCAAGAGAAAACATGTGTCAATTATTCAGCATTTCCAGGAGTGCCTCAAATCTCCTGGGGGGAGATGAATTCCACAAAACCAATTTTCAAGAGAGGACAATTGACTCAGTGGTGATTTTTTTTGTTTCTTTTCTCTTTTAAGAAAAACTACAAAGCCTATTAAGATGCATTGTGAATAATTGAGTCTGACAGTTCACGGCTTTAACAAGCTCACCACTAAGGGAAAAAAGTCTAGAAGCAAGTGGAAGGACAGACCATGGATCATAGTTCATCCTCTCATTTGAAAGACACTGCAAAAACAAAGGTAACAAGCAGTATATTAAGTCTCTCTTTTAGTGTAAACCACTGTTACATGTTTATAATATGGTCATGTACCTGTGTATAAAGAACATATACGTGTTCTTAGACAGAAATGATAGTCATGACTACTTCTGTGATTATATATGAACTGCATCATCAATTAGTGTATGATAATGTGGGCACAAGAACAGATGGGTATAAATTGGCCATGAATTAATTTAGGCTGGAAATTGGAAGGTTTCTAATAATCTGGGATGGGGTATGTACTCCACACAGGTGGTGAAAGGGTTAACTAGAAACAGGGAACAATTAATGCCCCTGGCTGCACCAGAACGATGGTCTGACCCAAGTGAAGATGAGGCCCAGCTGAGTGGGCGCATAAGGGGAGGAACCCCAGATGAGTGCGGGGGATGCAGGGAGAGAGGGGAAGAACTCTGCAGTCCCTCTCAGGTCACTAGAGAGCAGGGAGAAAGGCCTGGAGCCAGGCAGATGTACAGTAAGCCTATGGAGGAACTGAGGAAAAGGGCTTGAAGAAAGACCAAGGTAGAAAAAGTCCAGGGAGGATCCTGAGTGAGCAGAACTTAGCTGCTCATCATGGGGTCACTGGCTTGGAGCCCAGAGGAGTGGAAGTGCCCGTGTTCTCTTACCAGTCCACTGGGAAAGGTGGGGCGGAAACACCCAACACAAGGGGGAGAAGAACTAGTCTGTGGCTGGGTGTCCTCAGGTAGGGGCAAAGAGTTGTGATGAGTTGAGTTTATTGGCCTCTGTTACCTTGGAAGGGGCGGGGACTAAACATGACCTGGCCAGAGCAATGAGACAAGGCAGACCACCACAGGGACAACGTGGTGACAGCAGAGAGTACTAGAGGAGGAGAATTTGCTACACCAGTGGTGCCCAACCTTATTACACAAGAGGGCAATATAGACCTAAGCACAACCTTGTCTGGGCCAAACAGATTCTACATATTGTAGTGAGATTTAAAGTCATGAGCACTGATTTATATTTTAAGTTCAGCTTGGTTCATCTGTATTTAGATATGTGATTTCTTTGTATAGTATTGTCTATTTAAAAACAAAGAAAGAAATCAGTACATAAAATGTGTATCAGAATTATAGAAATCAGGGGGGAAAAACAGCAAAGAACACATCACCCTCTTCCAAATCACAAATAAAGAGCTGCCCGGGGCTGACTGCCCAAGCCCTGCCGCCCAGGCTTATGATATGCTCTGGTGGATCATGTATGGCCCACGGGCCATAGGTATTGTGCTATACATACCCAGTCGCAAGGCAGTACACCAGTGGTAAGACCAGTCTTCTATACCATCAGAGGGGTGAGGTTTTGGAACAGCATTCCTATAGGAAGAGAGGGGACAAACAACCGACCTAGTCTTAAAATGGAGCTTGATGAGTTTATGAAGCGGATTGCATGACAGAGTTGCCCAAGACAGCAGAGGACTGGACTCAGTGACCCAGGAGGTCCCGTCCAGTCGTATGTTCTCTGATGTGCATCACCAGTGAAAGTAAACTCTAGTTGAGGATTAACGTGTTTTGGAAACAGGCTAGTTATAAGGACTTCCATGCCAAAGCTTTCAAGACAGTGAGGCAAAGCCTTCACAAAGGCCCCTCCTGACACACAGTCTGTATATGCTTCAAGGTGGAACCTCTCCTTTCATACAGTAGTGACAGTGATTTTTCTCAGCTTGCAGGTGTGCGGAGCAGCTTTCCTTGTGTAAGGATGTGGATGTGGCTGTAGAGACCAATTGCCGGTCTCCATTTCGGAAGGTGGGGCTCCAGCCTGCAGGGGGAAGAACAGACAGCAGCAGGCTGCAACTTACCGCAGGCTCTGGCTTCTGTGGTTTTTGTAAGGCTAGGGTAAAAAATGTCACTAACGACAAGCTCTCATTGCGTCAGTGCAAAGAAAACCAAGACAGTGTCATCAATCCTCTGATGTAATCAGTATGCACTCTCCAGAACATACTGTATGCCGACACTGGAGAGATCAGCAGCAAGTGCTGGAGCAGTACGCCCCAGGTTGGGAAGGACTAGTAGCCACATGGCCCTTGATTGCAGGGCATACGTATTTAAGGAGGAGATAATAAAACAGCTGAGCAAAACACAGGACATGCCCTGCCAACAGCTACTGTGTGGATCTGCGTCAAGAAATCTCGTCTTATTGTTGAGCTTTAAAGCTCCCATAGACTAATATCATGTTTTATTTATACACGAATACATTATTGTTTTCTTTAGACATTAGAATATTTTAAAAAGATAATTATTTTATTTTGTTTTCTTTTCAGATTTGTATTTATAATTATTGTAATTCCCGAGCGACGAGGGTGGGTACAGGACTGTTCTGAGAATCAGGGAAATGTAAACAGCTCCCTAGTGGAAAGATGGCACACAGAGAATCTGAGACAACACTTTACAGTTCTTCTATATTTTATAAACAACATAAAGTGAATTGATGGTTTCACTTAAAGATTTCGAGCTGGTATGTGAATTTTTTTTATAGATACAGGAAATCTGGAAGAGACAAACAAAGAATATTTTTAAAAATGATAGTTTTTTAAAGTATAGGTGAGCCCCCTCCCCAGTTTATTTAGATGATCCTGCTGCATGCAAAGAAGTGATCAGTTTTCCAAATCCACAAGCAGGAAAGAGACTCAGAGGATGGTCTGAGCGGCACAAGTACCTTCTTCCTATTTAACAGGTGACAATGTAGTAAATGTAACATCTAAGTATCAGCAATGAGTCTAATTTAAAGCCTGCTGAATACTCCCCAGCAAGTGTGTGAATCCAGCATTTCAGCCTTTTGTGGAAATAGAAAATGCAAATGTTTATGAAGTACATGAATTACACTCTACAATCTAGTTGATCCTTTTTTGAGTAACAAACAATAGACTTCTGAAAACGAAATGCTGCTTCTTGGTGAAAGGGAGATGGAACATAAAGATCATCAGGTACTTCCCACAAACCACTACCACATGCTTCTCTTTGGATGGCAAAAGTCAAACCTATGGAAACGAGAATCTCTTCTTTCAGCATCACTTGTAATAAAAATTCAACCTCAACTTTAAGATCCCATCTTTTGGCTAAACAGCTCTGTGTCTAATCCAGCCATCAAAGTTAATGGGAGTTCTTGGAGGGAGGGACAGTGGTTGCAGGAGGGAAGCGTTTGGATGAGGCACCAGGAAGTCAGTCTGTGTGCACATTGCTGGAAAACTAGCTGCAGCTGCAGCACCCATGTAAATAGTTCTCTTAATTAAGAGCCAGTTTAGCTTTAGAAACACTGAGTCCCTCCAGGTTATTACCCGGCACAGAGCACCTGAAACAATAATATTAACTGAATAGTCTCTTTAACAATGTGTGTTTAAAAGCGTGCACATGTAGTTCTTGATTTCAAAACTGGCATTGAAACAATATCTTGTTAATGCTTCCCGGTAATCAGTGAGCACCAGAGGGTTAGTAAAATGTGTTTGGGAGAGAGGGTGGCTTAGACAGAAGATGGCTTCTGGTGCTCATATTGACTTTTGTCAAAGGACGCGCCAAGAGTTACATCAAACTGTGCTCAGTCTTCATGGGAGTTACCCGTCTCAACATACACTTTCTCAGCAAATGATTGGAGTCCGTGGGACAGATCCTGCTTTCAGACACACGATTTCAACCCTGATGAAATGAAGCAGGATGAAGGTCTGTGAGAGAGCGCTGAATTTGGCCCTGTCTTGCTTTTCATTCACTTTTGCTTTGGGTTCTCAGTCTTTTTCCCTTTCTAACTTTCTCCTGGTTGTCAACCTTTGTGAGGCTCTTCCCTTGCAGGTGGTATTCTGGAACTAAGGTATTGGGTAATTTCCTGTCCCTGGGAACCTCCAGCAGCAGAGTGCAAAGACAGGGTTGTCTGGCATCATGCACAGTAGAATAAAAATCACATTTTGCTGATGGGTTTTTTTTCTTCTTCTTTACCTGGTGGCACCCAGAGATGTTTGCAGAATCTGACAGCATCTGAATACTTATCTTTTAATGCAGGTATTGCCTTGAAAAGTCTTGATATTGTGTCAGCTTTGATTAAGTATGGCCTATGTCTTTTACAAGAGACTTTGTGGCTTTTCTGTCTTTCCAGTGTGCTCATTCTAGGTCTCCTCTGAAAAACTGGTGGATCTGACTGTCTCTTCCTTTGTTCACCTTGATAACATGGGTGAAAATCCCCTCTTCCTTCTTCTCTGTTTTTGCAAGCTGTTAAAGAAACAGATGCTGAGGCAACTTGGAAATGATCCGATGTATTCTGCTTGGTGTTTACTGATGTAGACCCCTTAAGGCATCTGATGGTTAGCAAATCTCAGCCTGTTCCTCATTTGTTTGGAAAGGAATTGCTTCTGACATCTCTTCCTGCTGTATTCCCATTATAGCTCTTTTATCCCATCCAGGAAGGTGGAACACTCAATGCAAGAGCTCCCGTTAGTGCTTCCTGCTATGTTAATTCTTTGGTGCAAACTTTCTGCTGTCTTGCCCACCCCAAAATGTCACCTGCTCAAAACATCTGGGAACAGGATTTCCAAAGAGACTATGTAACGCAAGTCCCCCATGTGATAGAAAAACACACTGCTGTAAGTGTGGCACATAAAACACCGTGTGTGTTACATCCATGGCTTAGCTTGACAGTGCGCCAGGAAACCATTTCTAGTCAGAAGTGCTGTGGAAGGATCCTCTCTGTTCTTGTGATGACTTGATCCTGGGCGCTGGAACAAATGAGTCAAAAATAACTAGGAGTAGCAAGGTCCTTAATCATAAACATAGGGTGCTGGTTTCATCACTGTTGAGTATTTCGGCTAGGGAGGGTGGGTGGCTGAATAAACGTTTCTCCGGGTTGTGCATTGTATTGGCAGTGGCTCTTATTCTGTGGTTCAGAACTATAAGAGTCCCTGCTCTTTGGAGGCTTATCTAACTGCAGTCACTAAAGCAAGTTAGCAGGGAAGTGCTAACCGAACAGAAAGGTGCCCTACATGCAGAATTGTGAGAGTGAGCATCACAATCAAATCACTTACCGTACATTGTTTTTTTCTAATTTGCTCCTCTCTTCAGAGGGAGCGTTAGGAGACTATGAGCATGGGAAGCAATAAAAGGTTAGTGGGACAAGAATGCAAGGGAGTGCTATAACTGTGAGTCTGCGTGACTGCGTTAGAAAGGAGCTGGAATATGAGGACAGAGAGTAACTGTCTCCCACAAACCTAAGGCTAAAGCCATGTCTATGCTACCACTTATGTCGGCAAAACGTACGTTGGTCAGGGATGAGAACCCCTCCCTTCCCCCACCCCCGAGCAACATAAATTTGCTGGCATAACTGGTAGTGTGCCCAGTGCTACGTTGGCTCCTGCTGGCATAGCTAGCATTGCTCACTGAGGTGGTTTTATTATGTTGGCGGGAGAGCTCTCTCCCATCGGCATAGAGCAGCCATACGAGCGACCTTACAGGGGCGTAACTGGATCGGTCCAGCTGTGCCGTGGTAAGCTTTCTAGTGTTGACATGGCCTAAGACTGTGTTCCTTCAGCAATCTGTTGCAGACCTATTGATGGACTAATTATCAAGCCTTTCCATGCCCCTTTGTCTCCTCCATTACTTGTGAGATTGTTCCCAGCCCTATGCATGTGGGTCGGAGAGGGGAGGGTATAAGCAGCCTTCCCCTTGGTGTGTAGAGTGTCTGTGAGTCTAGCACCTGCTGTGGTTCTAGAGCGCTCAGCAACAGGGGAAGGGAGACAGCAGGGCAGAGGAGTGTCTACTTCACCCATTAACAGGTGTCACATGGCCCTTGCTCTACTCAGATTGTCAGTAGGGTTATGCTGATTTACCTAAATTAAAACGTCAATCTCTGTAGGGTGGGCACCCTTTTAGAGGAAGCCCACCTACTCTGTAGTCAGAGCAGCACCGCTCACTAACTGCTTACCCTCCTTGGCAGCAATCCTGCTCCACCTGAAATCAATGGGACTTTTTATCATTCGCTGCAATGGGAGCTGTTTCAGGGTTTGTGCTGATTTGTTTGGCCTACAATACCTTTTCAAAGGTCCTCTGCTCAGTGCAGAAGTAACTTCACCAGTAAACACCTCTCTAAAGCAGCCAGGGAGCTGTGTGACCTCTATGCGCTTAGTTACTGAAGGGGCTGATGTAAACACTTTCCTCACCTTGGAAAAGGCTGGTTGTGTCCTTCTGAAGAGGATGCTCAGAAAATTCTGCAACAAATGTGTTCAGACTACTTTGGTGCTGTATATTTTGTATGGGGGAGGGGAGTTGATCATGCATCTTGACTCAGATTTTTATTCAAAGTGCAATTTAACTAAAAGATTGTTTTCTCCAGTTAATGACTTTTTAACATTTTTTTATTTTTAACCACATTAAAATGTGCTATAAAGTAAATAACTTAACTGAATTAGTCATTGCTGGCACATGGGAATTCAGCTTTTGTTATTCCAGCTTCCTCCAGCATCAAATCTAGGCATACACAGGCTGACATCCAATCTGACTGCATAGGCAGGTAACCCTATGTCAGGGAGGGATAGGCTGGTCTTTTGGGTTACAAAACAGGACTGGGAGTAAGGAGATCTGTGTTCTAATCCTAGCTCCACCACTCATTTCCTGTATTACCTTGGGAAAATCACTTAACTTCTCTGCACTTCTGGCTCCTCAGCTGGTGTGTATCTCACGCACTGCTGGGCACCATGTTCAGTGATGTGGGAGAACTCAGCCTCCAGGAAGCAAGAAACTCCAGGAAACTCACTGTGCTGCATCATAATACAGCACCACTAACTTGACCACTACTGGCCAACACCCTCCTCCTGTGGAGACCCAACAGGAGCAGTGAAGACACAAGAATAAGGCATTCTTGCAGGGGAGTGTGTCTTCTGTAAGGTGTTCAAGGCCAACACTGTGTCTTTAGTTTGTCTGGAAAGCACAATGTGCCTTTCCTACAGTGTAAAACAATAACCATACCAAGGGCCAAATTCATCCCTGGTATAAATCAATGACGTTACAACAGGGATGGACCTAGCTCAAGGGCTTTGCCAGTATTTTCAAGGTCTGGTGATAATTTTGCCATTTTAGACTAAAAACCTAAATACAAGCAAAATATTTCGTTTTAGATGTTAAAGCAGAATGACACTTATCCAAATTTGATGGCAAGCTTACGGCACTAACCCAAGTAGACATGGGCTGGCTAGTGGCTCTGAAAACTGCAGTATGGCTTCTTGTGTCAGTGAACCACAAACTGCATACCTTAGCTCCTAAAAATCTCTCCTTCCTCCTCTTGCCCCACACCATGTGTGTGTGTGTGTGTGTGCGTGAGAGAGAGAGGGAGAGAGAGAGAGACTGAGAAAACCAGAAGCACAAAGTATGGGTCATATTCTGATCTCAGTTTACAGGTGTAAAACTCTTGAGACTTCATTTAAATCAATGGATTTACAGTGGGGTTATTCAGATAAGAACGTGGCTCCGTAGCGTGTGTTTGTAACCAAGGAAACAATTTAAAAAATAATACCACTGCCCTCGCACACATAACAAGTGTCCTCTGCCAAGATTTATGTGTATTTAATGGCGAGACGATCAGGCCCAAATGCAAGGAAGTTCAAATGTGAGGCCATACTCTAGATTTTCCACAGCATTCCCTCTCACTTGCACTCATGTTCAATACGTTTACGGAGCTACTGGCAGGGTTAGAGGCTCTAGTGTTTTCAATGTACTGGTGACACCCTTCTCTGTGTGCCATTTTCTGCCCACCTAGCCAATACAGTTAAGTGGCTTATCCAACATTGGCTAGACCTTGGAAGTGGGCAAGATGGCTGAGGTCTAATCTGAATAAGGGCCTGTCAAGGTTCCTTCCCCACTCTGAACTCTAGGGTACAGATGTGGGGACCTGCATGAAAGACCCCCTAAGCTTATTCTTACCAGCTTAGGTTAAAACTTCCCCAGGGTACAAATTATTTAACCTTTTGTCCCTGGACCTTATGCCACCACCACCAAAGTGTCTAACAAAAATAACAGGGGAAGTCCCCACTTGGAAACGTCTCCTGCACCAAAATAGCCACCCAAGCACTACACCCCCTTTCCTGGGGAAGGCTTGATAAAAATCCTCACCAGTTTGCATAGGTGAACACAGACCCAAACCCTTGGATCTTAAGAAAAATGAAAAAGCAATCAGGTTCTTAAAAGAAGAATTTTAATTAAAGAAAAAGTAAAAGAATCACCTCTGTAAAATAAGGATGGTAAATATCTTATAGGGTAATCAGATTCAAAACATAGAGAATCCCTCTAGGCAAAACCTTAAGTTACAAAAATACACAAAAACCAGAATATACATTCCATTCAGCACAACTTATTTTATCAGCCGTTTAAACAAAACAGAATCTAACGCATATCTAACTAGATTGCTTACTGACTCTTTACACGAGTTCTGACCTGCATTCCTGCTCTGGTCCCGGCAAAAGCATCGCACAGACAGAGAGGACCTTTTGTTTCCACCCCCTCCAGCTTTGAAAGTATCTTGTCTCCTGATTGGTCATTTTGGTCAGGTGCCAGTGAGGTTATCTTAGCTTCTTAACCCTTTACAGGTGAAAGGGTTTTTCCTCTGGCCAGGAGGGATTTAAAGGTGGCTAGCCTTCCCTTTATATTTATGACAGGATCTGTCTACACTACAATCTTAAATTGACCTATGTTAGGTTGACTTACAGCCACCTCAGGAATTACTGCGGTGGTTGATGTCCACACTACCCTCCTGTTGGTGGTGCGCATCCTCACCAGGAGTGATTCCACTGACTGAAAAGGGGGAGTGTGTGTGTGTGTGCGGGGGAAGGGGGCTGAGAGTCAGGGCTCCCAGCCCTGCACAGCTCCCCACTGGGAGCCCCGCTGCCTCACCAGGCTTCTTACCTCCCTGCTCCCAGCTGGGAGTGGGGGGGGGGAACTGATCAAGGCTTCTCACCTCCGGCGGGGAGATCCGCACCCAGAGTCCAGTTGGCTGCCATGCTCCCTACGGGGAACTGAGAGCCCAGGGGGAGGCAGCCAGGCTCCTGGTGGGGAGATCTGTGCCTGGAGTCTGCTTGGTTGCCATGCTCCCGAAGGGAAGCGGGGAGCCAAGAGCTGGGCCCGGAGCATGGACTTGGGACCCCAGGGGATAGTGGGACTCCCGAGGAGCAGGGAGTCCAGGCAGCAGCCCAAGATGGGAGCCTGGGTGGCAGCCCAGCTGAGTGGAGACGCAGTAGCAGCCTGGCTGGGGAGCTGGGAGATGGCTTTCTTGTGAATTTCATGGCTCCAGCTGTAGTGTGTATACTGACATAATTAGGTCAACGTAAACTGTCTTACATCGACCTAATTGTGTAGCATAGACTAGGCCTAAGACAGAAATGTATGCAGTGTCATAGCGCTGTTGGTCCCAGGATACTTAAAGAGGCAAGATCAGTGAGGTAATATCTTTTATTGGACCAACTTCTGTTGGTGAAAGAGACAAGCTTTTTAGCTACACAGAGGTCTTCTTCAGGTCTGGGAAAGGTACCCAAAGCGTCACAGCTAAATACAAGGTCGAACAGATAGTTTAGCATAAGTAGTTAGCACATATTCTGAGGGATCATTCAAGGTGAAGTGGCCTGTTAACATCCCTGTACTCATAGGACGAAAAGGCGGGTTACTGGGTTACAGATTGTTGTAATAAATCCAGTGTCTTTATTATACTGTGATTTTTAGTGTCTAACAAAGTTATGAATTTAAGTTCCAAGCCTCTTCTTTTGAAAGTGTTGTGCAGGTTTCCTTTGAGGATGAGGACTCATACCTCAGATATAGAGTGATCGCTTTGTGAAAAGTGTTTGCCTACAGGTGACAGGGTGTTTTTGTCTTGTATTATTTTCCTGTGTGAGTTCATTTGAGAGCATACTGATTGTCTGGTTTTGCCCTCATACTTGTTATTGGGGCACTTAATGCACCAGACGAGGTACACCACATGTTGTGACAGACATGTGTAGAACCCAGGGATCTTGAAAGGTGTGTTGTGGGGGGTGTTGATCATTGTAGCAGAGGAGATATGTCTGTAGGTTTGCATCTGTTGTTCTCACAGGATCTGGTGCCGCTTTGAATTGATGTGTCCTGGTCTGTGGGGAGCTAGCATCTTATGATGAGCTTGGAGAGGTCGGAGGGTTGTCCAGGAAAGATTTCTTTCAGGATGGCGTCCCTATAGAGTATAGGTTGCAGTTGTCTGATGGCACTCTATGGGTTCCAGTGGGGGCGGTAGGTGACAACTAGGCATGTGTGGTAGGAGGGGGTTTTATTTCTGCATTGAAGCAGGTTCTCTCAGGGTTTTTGGGTGGCTTATTCCATGATGTGATCTACTTCTATGGTGCAGTGTCCTTGTTTGTTGAAGGCAGTTTTGAGTGTGTTGAGATGTATATCCCAGACTTTCTCCTCTGAACATATTCTGTGGTATCTGAGTGTCTGGCTGTAGAGAACAGATTTCTTGCTGTTTGTGTTGGTTCTGGATCTATGAAGGTAGGTGTGCTCATCTTGTATATGGCTATCTGTAGGGTTTCCTTGTTAAAGCTGATTGTGGTGTCTAGGAAGTTGATGCTGGTGTTGGAGTGTTCCTGAGAGTGTTTAATGGACAGGTGGTTGTTGAAGTTTTGGTGGAAATCTATGAGAGAGTTTTAGTCGTCTGTCCAGAGGATGAAAATATCATCAATGTATCTCAGGTATAACATTGGTTTTGTGGTGTATTTGTCCAGAAATTCTTCTTCAAGGTGCCCCATAAAGAGATTGGCATGCTGGAGAGCCATCCTAGTACCCATGGCTGTTCCCATGGCTTGGACAAAGTGCTTGCTGTTGAATGTAACATTGTTATGGGTGAGGATGAAATGGATGAGTTGGTGATGTGTTTGGGGTGGATATCTGAGGGTTGCCCATTTTCTTGTAAATATTTGAGGTAGGCAGCTATGCTGTAAATGTGAGGGAAGTTGTTGTATAGGGAAGCAACATCCATGGTGGCAAGGACAGTGTTCTGAGGGACGTTGTTGATGTTGTGGAGTTTGTGGAAGAAGTTGGCTGTGTCAAAAAACAAGCTTGAGAGCTTAAATTTCATAACTTTGCTAGATACTAAAAATCATGGACTGAACAGAGACACTGGATTTATGACTGATTACAACAATCTGTAACCCGCTAACCCCTGTTTTTGTCCTTTGGCTGCAGAAATGTCACTGGACACTTCACCTTGAATGTTCCCTTAGCACATATTCTAACTACATCTGTTTGACCTTGTGTTTAGCTGTGACATTCTGAGTACCTTTCTCAGACCAGAAGAAGAGCTCTGTGTAGCTCAGAGTTTATCTCTCTCACAAACAGAAGTTGGTCCAATAAAGGATATTGTCTCCCCGACCTTGGCTCTCTAAGACAAGGCTGGCTGACGAGGCAATGGATCAATCTGTCCATTTGAAGTCAGAGAGTGCATCATCATTTACAACTTGGGTCCACAATCTATGGCTAGATTCTATTTACATTGCAAGCTCTTTGGGGCTCTGTACAGCCCCCTAGCACGATGGGCACCTAATTCTAATTGGGGCCTGTCGGTGCTACTGAAACACAAATAATAAGTCTTATTATTATTTTGTATGACCATAGTACTCAGGAGTCCTAGTCATGGACCCAAGCCCCATTGTAATAGGTGCTGTACAAAGAGAACAAAAAGACAGTCCCTGCTCCACCTTTTTTCCCTCCTGTGTCTGGCCAGGAGACAGCGACCATTTCTTTCAGATGAGGACCTTGCTACCATCACCCATGCTGTTGCAGAAATGTAGCCTTGAGTTGACACTATGCTTTAACTGGGGCTATGCCTTAAGTGCACCCAGCAGATGAAGTTGGGGCAGAATGCAGCTGCTGGCTTTTAAAGTGGGGAATCCCACCTGGAGCATATAACACAAGTGGTCTGGGATGTGTGTTGGCTGCCAATTATTTTCTAGGCGGAGACAGAGGCTTGGTTTTTGACACACCAATCTCCAGACGGGTTAGAGGCTGTTCACTTGAGACACTATCTCTTCTCCCAGTTGCAGTCTGTAGAATCACCAAAGCTGGGCCCTCTTGGCTTAACTGGGAGGGGGCTGCTGGCAGGGTATTGTCCACGAGGTTGCCCTTAACTTTGGAACTTACTCCTTATCTTGGTCCATAATAGTCAGGAGCTGCTGACTCTTAGGGTCTGATGCAAAGCACCATCTATTCCCCCAGGTTTTGGAGGAGTAGGGGGATGGTGCGGGCTGTTGTTCAATGAAATGAGGTATTTCCGTGTTTATCTGTTTTGGTTTGTTGTTTCTGGCAGTGAGCGTTGAAGTGAAATCACTGGATTCATTTTTAATAAGGATTGTATTTAAATATCTGTCAAGACTGCCTGAAGGCAAGGGTGAGGGCTTTTTATGATTATGTAGAAATAGAAATAAATACATAATAAATAAATATTCAGCATTAACGTGTAGATTTATAATGCACATCACAAAAATAGAAACCAAGCCAACCAACCAGTGTGATCTGCAGCGAGGCGGAACATACATCCAGATTTTCAGCTTTACTTGTGATTTTCCTTGTTTGTCAATTTAAGTCACTGTTTCTGAAATGCAGTGGGTGAGAGGGTTAGTAATTGAATTTACCTTGCTGCTTCTGCAAACTGCCTAGCAGTCTATAACAGCTCCTTTTAGCCCTGTGGCCAAATTGCCTGTATGCTCCTGTGAGTTGCATGAGTCCACTAGGCAGGCTGCATGTCTGTAATTTAATCTCAGTTCTAACAGATAACTAATAGAAAGTGATCAGCAAGTTAAAGATCTTTTACTTAAGGAGATAGAATTCCATGAGGTTATTTATAGCTATGTGGTATTCAGTTTCTTCCTACTGCAGTGAGATGGTATGGAGAACGTAAACATGGTCTGCTAAGAGTTAAATGCAAAGGGAAGAATTTAGATCTGTCTTGGCAAGGTTGTACACCTTTATGATTGCAAAGATCCATATATTCAAAAGGATGGGGCTTCTAGGCAAACATCAATCCACTTGCAAACTATTTGATTAAAAAATCCTGAAATGCGGTATATTCAAATAATACTATTTACTGCAATTTAAAATATTCTAAGCGAACTCTAAAATAATCCCAGACAGTCTAGGAACATACAAGCCTGCATCTACACATGAACACACACATTGTGAAAAACTCAGCAATAATGATGGCCGTGGTTGGTGATGGGACACTGGATGGAGAGGGCTGCTGCTCTGAGGTGGCACTGAGCATTCTCTCTCAGGTGCTTGGCTGGCTGGTTCTTGCTCACATGCTCCGGGTCTCACTGATCCCCATATGTGGGGTTTGGAATGAATTTTCCCCCAAGATGACTGGCAGTGATCTTGGGGGTTTTTCACCTTCCTCTGCAGTGTGTGGGTGTGGGTTACTCCCTGGATTATCTGATTACATCTCATTTAATCAGTTCCCGGCCATTGCAGGATCCTTGGGCATTGGTGTAACTTGGTCCCTCCATTTCTCTGGCACACAATAGTCTAGTCTCCTGAAGGCTGTAATACTTCGCTCTAATTTCAGTTGTTGGGTTTAGTTTGCGGGTGCTGGATGGTGGTGCTGACCTGTGATGGTCAGGAGGTCAGACTAGATGATCTGACAGTCCCTTCTGACCTTATACTCTATAACTCTAAGCCTCCTCCCGGCCCAGGTTTAGCCGACGGGGGCCCATGTTCACTGAGCAAAGTGGTACAGAGCCAAAGCAGAGAATACTGCAAAAATTTAGCATGGTCCCAGGTGGAAACCATGCAAAACCACTGAGTGTCCACTTGAAACCACACCGTCGCAGGTTTGAACATGTTTGCTTTGTTGCACAAAGCCCATCATTTCACAGAAATAAAAATGATCAGTTATTCAGTAGAATTTTTGCCAAGAATTTTGGTCTGCCCCCCATTACAAGCAGTTCTTTGTGAACATTTGATGTTGAAAATGGGCGCTGTTTTCACTGGACATGTAGATCATCTGATATGTTCACAGAACCCATTGGATGAGCAGAACTCTCACAGCCAGATTGCCGACAGGAATGCTTATGATTACACATTGGAAATTTGCTCTCCATGAATATTCTACTGCACTCACAATGCAGAGACAGTCAAAGCAAATTTATTTAAACATTTGAACATATCCTCTGGGGAGATATATTTTGCCGTGTTCACCCAGCTCTAGGGTACAATTTTTGGAAGTGCTTAAGTCCCATTTTCAAAAGAGATGTAGGTGATTGGGAGCCTGGGTCTCAATGAAAGTCAGCAGAACGTTGGCTCCTGAGAATCTAAATCACCTTTGGAAATGGGTCTTCGGGGCCTAAGGCTTTTGAAAATGTTACTCCTAATGAATGTACTGTATATAGGCCTGAAAAATATCTATCTAGACTATATGGATCTAAAATAATTCCCAGGGATGGTTCTTGTTTGGCCAGATATTTGTGCCCTGCAGGACTTGGAAGGGTGCTTTGAGACCACTGAGATTTGATGTCCCTCAAAGAGAGTGGGGTGAACTGGGGGATGGACAGTCTACTCACTTCCCTTAGAAGCCAAGTGCTGTCACACACTCCACTAGTGTAAATTTAGTGTCCAGATTTGTAGAGGGTTGACTAAGTACATTTGTCCAACTTTGGTGTTAAAATCTACATGGATGACACCTGAAAGCGGTTGGTGAGATTCTGTGGTTCACAAGGCTGGGATACTGGGGAAAAGGTCAGACAGTTCTGCAATGGATTCATTGGTGTCTTGGTTTATGGTGCTAACGTATGAAATAGGGCTCGGGAAAGGAGAAGGCTGAAGACAGGTTTGCAAAAGTAGGGTGAGACCTGACTGCCATTCACAGGAATAAGGCCACCTCACAACTATTAGCAAAGGGTTCTCACCTATAGCAAGCTGCTCAGGAACTCTTGATTCTTCTTTGTATTCCTTTACCACAGTGGGTGACTTCAAGTCAGAGAGGACATGCATACCTTTCTGGGTAGCTTCTCAGCCATGGGCTACCTGCTCATGCATCAGAGACTCCCTTCCCTCACATACCACTGTTCTGGTCACTGTCCAACAGAACTGAATAGGTGATAATTAGCTATGCGGAGGAAAAGGTGCTTAGAATGTTTCTCTCTGTTGCCTCGGAGAGGCTGGCCATGAAGACTTAACCACATTGTGGCATCAGTTTTAGGACACTCTGACATCACACCCCTTGCATGACAAGTACACAGTGAAAGACAACATTTTTGCCTGCTCATTCATTTTTCCCTTATACACCATGGCCCAGCTCTTTGGGCTGGAACAATGCTGGCTTGCACTGGCTGAGGGTGTGGCCGCATATCTGGCAGTTCTTATGTGACAGTTACTGTGTCTACTCCCCAGCGCCTATAGAGGCAGTCAGAGTAGCGTCCTCTGCTTTTCCCTCCAGACAAATTTGGTCAGAGCTGGATAAATGACTCACAATGCTAAAGAATAATGAACAAAAGCATTAAAACATTTGGTCAGAAAGGTAATTAGCAAATGTCTTTGAAGAGCAATTGAGACACATGCTCCCAAGAATAAAAAGGGGTGGATCACTATATATGCCAGGAAAGAGAAAAAAAATGAGCAGGTAAGACCCTTTCCCCTTATGATTGCAAGTCCTTATATCACAGGACTGGCTATGAATGAGTACCAGTTAGAAAAGTGGTGGGGTGGGGAAATCAATGATCACCTTTACAGAGTGGATATTTAATTTTTTAATTCATTTTGTAACATATTCCTTCAATGCAGCATGAAGGATGCACAGAATCCAGCTTCTGTCGAGTTGGCAAGGGCCACACCAGTAGTGCTAAGTGGAGGTTTGTGGCTTTTATTGGAACAGCAGATCTCTCATCGCTCAGCTCCTTCGGCCCAAAATGCTGCTTGTGGAATGCTCACTGATCCTGGCAGGAGTTATTGGACTTTTCACCTCAAGGAACTCTAAGATGCAGATGGTGACCCATTAGGCATAGTGTATTCTTCAAGGACCTTCTTCCCCTCTGTACCTCAGGTATTATGTGAGAAATAGAGGCAGGGCATGTTCATGTCCTGTTCATGTATGGGGAAGCCCATTATTGTGCTTAGCAAATTAGTTTTTTTCCAGCAATGGGGCACTACTTACTTTCAACAGATTTAGATAGCGAATAATCTTGTGTTAAAAGTTCTCTGCAAGAAACCCTGCAGTCTTCTGTCACAGCACACCCAAAATTACCAATTTTGACACCATTCTGACAAAGGGTTCTTGTCCGTAACTTCATTAACATTTGCTCTCTAAAGCCCCAAACTGGCTGAAAATGATTGAAACGTATATGGGAGTATGCTAAAGGCAAGACTGAATGGACTGAGGAACTTAGAAGTCATACACAAGGAAAAAAATTGCAAATAGCCAATTTGGGTGAAAATTCTTTTTAAAAAGTATTTAATGGACAATAAAATGTTCTAAAGGACTAAAAACTCTTGCCAATATTTTCCACCATCATCACTCTAACAGATGATGTGCAATAAATTACTATGTCTATGTTTTGGTAGTAAATATAGGTCGAGGCATCTCCCCATCCCCCTAATTAGTTTTTCTTGACAATACTTGCTTCTCACTATCAGCTGGACTATGTTACCGTTTATCCGTTTACCCGTAAGAGAAGTGTTTGCACACCAACCTAACTGCCTGAAATGATACATTTCATACATCTGATGCATTTTTCTATGTAAATATGTATTTCTATGTAAATTTCTATGTAAATACCTACTATTTTCCTTGACAACCAGCATATTTTCCTCAGCAGCAGCACTCAAAAAAAGTTAAACACAAGCCTTTTTCCTGGAATCCCCTTCTATATGACATTTATGTCTCAAACATTTCTAAGTGACAGGTGATCAGGATTGGTATGAATTGATTTAATTATTGATATAAATAAAATGGTATTTTCTTATGAGAATCCAGAGTTGGTTTTGAATTGTGTATATTGCTGGTGGCACTGGAGCGCTTATTCCAGCAGGAAAATACGTTTTTACTTCCCAGTTTGACAATCCCGGCACCCTACTCGACAAAGTCACTCTCGTCAAACATGTCGTCATTGTGAGTGATGGGATCAGCGGCTTTTTTGTCAATGTTCTTGCACTTCTGACTCTGACACAAGGCTGGGCAGGAAAGCCCAGTAGCTAGACAGGAACCGCTGCTGGTTTGATGTTTCACATGCTTGCACGCACAATGCATGGCCTGCGACATGCTATCAGGTGCTGGACTCCTTGTCCTGCAGGTGGTTTTTCTAAATGCCATCCCTGGCTAACAGGGGAAGAAGCATTCATGCTGTTGGCAAGAGAGTGTCTCATTATAGCGGTAATTTGCTCACTTGCTGTGTTGGTGTAGAGCATCACATGTTGGTGGCAGGCTCTGTTTAGGCCACAAAGATGATGCTGGGCAGTACATCTTATTTCAAGCTTCACTAACATCATGCGGAGGAGCTTGGCCATACAGATGGCACACAAATTTCTCAAGCACGTGCAATGTTGAGTCTTGAAGTGTGATGTCTTTCTCAAGGTCACTGATGGCAACAACACCTGAACTTAAACACAGTAGTCCATCTGGAGAAGCATAAGAAGGATTGATCATGCATTCAGTAGCCATAATAAGCAGAAGTATGCAAACAGAAGATCTTGATAGCACAAGAATTCAGAACGATGGGACAGTGCACTATCAAGATCTTTCAATTTGCATACTTCTGGAGTCAGGCCTGCCATCACTTCACACTTTCTCATTTTGTTACAACAGCTTTCTCATGTTGTGACAAGATCCAGCAATGAACTGCTTTGTGTCAATCCAACCAAACCACCATTTGTTTTTAAATCTTTATTGCAGGCTTGTTCAATTTCCTGGTCACATGTAATTGAAAAGAATTCACTGACGTTGGACTGTCCGCTTTCCTTGAATGTTGTGTTCTGTGTAACATTCTGGAGATGTGATGGGCAGTTTCACCATTTCTAGCCAGTATGATGGAGGATACTGGGCATAGTTCACCTGATTGTAAGAGAAGAACCTGAGCACCATGAAGTGGATAGTTGAAAGTTGCAACTCCTCAGCCAGATTCAGGTGTTGCTCTCACAAAAAGGAGCAAGATTTGCACCATGTTGATGTAAGAGTTCCAGAAGGCAAATGCTGGGGGTTCTCCTCATATTTCATGACCGCATTGGTGAATTCATTGGCTCTATACAGAATATCCAGTGATTCAATGAGGAATACTAGCTTGGCTTTTTTTTTAATGACCTGTAGGTTCTTGTCTGCTTTGTCCAGTGGTGATGATTTAAGGAAAGTCTGAAGTCTCAGACACTGCATGCTTTCATACAGAAGCTTTTATCTATCATACTGTGATTATAGTGGTGGCCACTCAGAACTCCACTGATTGACTTGATCCTGGGGTGACAACTTCTAACTATTTGGAGACATCATGAAGTCCCACATTCACAACTATTTTGCCAAGGACACCTATTTGCCAAGGACACCTAGAAATGGCATGCAGGTATGGACTTCGCCATGCAGCACACTATGAAACATCTTGTGTGGTCATAGTCTTTCCATCAGGTTTGCTGTGCTTTAGCATATATTGCTTGGTCAAAGATCAAGACTACATGCTTAATTTCAAGCTAATCAGCTATATCAATACTTCATTTCAGAATAGTGTACACAGTAGATCTCTCTGTTGGTGATGCCTCAAAGACTGGAAGATAATGGATAGCTAACACCGAGAGAGTACAATCATGATGACGAGCAGTGTGGAAACCTGTCCAGCCAGGAAATGTATGTGAGTCCGCTTTGAGAGCCTTCATAAAAATGTATGCTAATTCAGTTCTTAGGGCTGATTCCAGGTTTGCTCTCTCATGGGGCATGTGCATCACGACTCAGGTTCTGTGGAAGTTGCCTCTTGTTCTGATGGGACTGCTTTATCACAAAATTGGAGGGTGTTTTAAGATAACACATTCCTTTTAGGAGTGGCTCTGTGCCGGAGGTTGGGGCTGGTTCAGTGATGTGTCTCTGCAGCATTATTCCATTTGTATGGTGTATGGTGCCATGCCTAGGTAGGGTTTCTTCTCCAAAATCAATATGGTCCCAAGCTAGAACACTTGGAGCCTTCTTTACAAAGCTGGGTGGAACCTTTAACTGACCCTTTAACAAGCAGTAGCTGAGCAGGCCAGTGTCATGGCTAATTACTGCATTCTAAGATGCACAGTGTTACAGTTTTAGTGTGGAGACCACTTGAGATGATCCTGTCAAGTGTCTAATTGTCAGTCCAAGGCAAAGGGATTGAGGGGTCTATTTTCAACCCTTGGATGCAAGGTAAACAATGTCTTGGCAAAGTGATATGAGTTTAAGGTCCACATCTTCTGGAAGATCAACATAGCCAGCCAGTGTCGGTACATCTGGTGCACCAGTAACACAGACCATTAAATTGTAAAGATCAAATGGCTCGACAGCTGGCATCGTCACCAGTTAAACTGATTGATGTTGGTGGTTGGGGACAGCTCATTCCAGGATTGTTATCCAATGTTCTCTTGGGGATCAGTGCAACTTTGTGTGGAGTCCTAGCTGACTGCACATCAGGAGCTGGTGTATTTACTTTTGATGATCAACGGGCTGGTAGATCAGCATGTGATTGAGAATCAATTCACTCCTCGTCACTCAGTTGTGTCCATATCTGTTGCTGCCTCTGATTGATGAGGAAATCTATTAATAAGCATAGTTATTGACAGTGTGTCAGCATACCCCATCTTACTAACATTGCCATATGGTGTATGAAAGGTAAGCTGAAGGAAGTCACATTTCAGACGATATTTCAGTCTGTCAACTCTGTAATACAAAAACATGCATGACTTCAAAAAAAAAAAACAACCCAGGGTTTTCCACAAGGACATTGATTGTAGTTGTAATGTATGAGTCTTGCTACAATGTTATAAATTTATATTTTACAATTCAAGATTTACTACAAACATGAAGGTTAGAAAAATGCTGCAATGTTTAAATTTCCATTTGTCTCTATCATGATTGTGCCTGAATGGTTATGGAAATCTCTACCTTTAGAATGAATCACTTCCCTGTAAATTGAAGTATCTAGGCCTTCATGCTTTTTTACAAGCTTGATGAAAATCTGGGTAAGTTTTTTTTTTTGTCCTCTGCATTACCTCCGGGTGTACGATGAGACCCGAGTGGATGATAGTGGCACAGAAAAACATGCAGACATTGTTATACATCTGTTCAGTACAAGCAGGCTTATACTTATCTGTTGACTTTGTCAAAAATCTTGCATAGTCTCTCTAACAAGTTTCATGATACTGGACTTCAACTGACACATAATCTTGTCCCTAGTCTTTTTAACTGTCTTGCATCTACGGTTTCTGTTTGGACTATTTGATCTTTCTTGTGTTTATGGGCCATGGTGGTATACCGCTCCCTTTTCTTGCATATGCTGCACAAGGCAGGAAGGATTAGTTCAGATGCAAGAACATGGAGGCCAGATCTTGACTGAAGTCTCTTTCTTGCGCTGGGTAAAGGTATGGAACTGGTACTGGAAGTGGTAGATTATACATGATCTTGTTTCCCCTGTAATATTAATAACTGAGCAAAGTGTCTTCTTGCGCTCTATGCACTCTTTGTCTAGAAAATGCCTAAAGCAGGTGGCATGGAACCCAGAGTCACTGGGGATGTCATCAAATTATTTTGACAGGTGCCATTGACATGATTCAGCCGTGAATCGTTTATCACCATGCAAGTCCAACCATGCTTGAGCACGTTCATGGTATTTACCCCACCTGACATGTGTAAATGGTTGAGTGGACTCCTTCTTGATTGAGGTTAGATGCATATGACAATGCAAACCAGTTATAAAGCTGAATCTTAGATGATTGACAAGGGATTTCCTGGTCATCATCACCATCCTTGTGCATGGCCATATTAGTTTTGCAGGAATACACATGTTAACTGGCCAAATCCAAAGCCTCCAAGCTTTATACTGTCTCTTTTTATGTGGTGCAAGTGAGTGGCTCAATACTGGTCAACTTTCCAATACTTGTGCACGGGATGCTGAAAAGCTTATATTTTAAAAAAAAGTGTAGGAGACAACAGCGAAATCACTTCCTGAAAATCTACACGGTAGACAATGTTCCTTGCTATGCTTGCAGTATTACATAAATATTAATTGTTGTTGCTAGGAAACTGTGATGGTGCTAGGTACAAGCGCCCTTTATTGTGTTCCTGCCCTGTCATCTTTTTATTTGAAATTAAATTTCTCATCATTTGAGACATCAAAACCTCCCTGGGAAATGTAAAGACATTGTGCTAATTTTCTACAATGCTGCCACTAAGGAAAATATGCTGTTTTCCACAAAAACACATGCTTTTATGAATATTTAGGACAAAATTAGTGTAAAATATCATGCATTTTTACGTCCAAATACTTTTTCTGGAGTTAAAATGGAACACATTAATAGATATACTGAACCGTGAGTATTGTTGATGATAGATAAATTAGGGGATAAGGTAATGATTTGCCCCAGTAATCGTACCTAAATAGAGATATGGCTGATTATTGCACATTATCTGTTTGCATGATCAACGAGGAAAATTTTGGTGTATTATATGTACTCGACAGACCAGACTTCTGAGCTTTATAAACAATTTCTTGCATAATTCAAAATAAAATACAAGTGTTTTTTGAACATTTTAAACATTTTCACCTGTGTACCAAGTATAAGCTGTATGATCTTTTCACTGATTTTTTCAGTACATTTTCTGAATATCTTTCAATCATTTTGAACCATCTTGGGCCCAGATAAATTATAGTGGAAATTATAGTTCAAGTTCTTTAATCAGTATGGTGTCAAAATTGGTTGATAGCCAGGTAACTTTGGATGTGCTGTAATGGAAAACTGGAGGAGAAGATCTCTCAGGTTATTGCCTACATAAAATTGCACCGAATACATAGTGCCCTTCTTGCTGGAATGGAACAACACAATAATGAGCCTTTCCACATGGCCTAAATGTCCTTGGCTCACCTGAAATCCCAGTTATGCCATTTTCATCAGCGGGGTTTGGACAGGCAGAAGATAATACAGATTATTAAGAGCTGTGAAACTCTGGGCCAGATTAGATGGTGCAGTTTGACTGCTCTGCACTGCATCACTAGTGGAATCTTGCACTAAAGCTGGCATGACTGGCCCAGGGAGGATCAACCCGGCATAAGGATGTTCCTCTGGTATCCCAGAGCCTTCAGAGAGTCTCTCACATTATTCTCCCTCCTTGCTGCAGGGGAAAAGGGGCATTGCTGGCAGACAGAAGGTCTGGCAGCGATGCACTACTGCCATCCTTGTCTGCTGTGCTGCTAATATAAATTAGAGCAGCTGTTGGGCTCTCCTATCTCTGTGCAGATCAGTTGCACCCTGGGATTTGGCCTTTGTGTTTATTGTCCCAATAAAATCGGTAGGAATGTTCAATACTAGCTTGTCTTGAGGGAAAACAGTGTATTGGCTTTCTCTGCATCAGGCTCCCAAAGCAGAATTCCTCTATGGTGAATTGATAGCAATGAGAAATGCCACTTTAATGGCTGAACTACAGCAGGAAACCAATGCAAAAGGCTTTTAGCCAAAGCCTGGATAATTAAATTGAGCTTCTCGTTGGTGATTGCTTTCATTTTGGAGGTTTTAATAATTTTGACAGCTTGGGAAACCTTTTGATATGAAGATTAGCCAAAGACTGGAGCTAATGCTGGAATTTGGCCTGTTGCCCAGCGCTGACACTTTGGACATTACTGGGAATAGAGGGCAGTGAGAAGACTGGACCGTTAGAAACACAGACCTGAGCCCTAGTTTCTAGGTTGAATTAAGAAAACCAAAGAGCCTGTGGAATGCTACAGTCTGAGACTGTGTAATGAATGGGCAGGAGTTCTGTGTTCCCCAGAATGCTGTTCCAACAGAATTTCCAAAGGGCTGATCTTGGATACACCACTTCAGCTCATTGTTAATTGTCTTTTGTGACTCTGACTTGGCTTCTCTCCATTTCTCCTGGGGTTTCCTCCAAACCCCCCAGACATTACTGACTCCCAGTTCTCTTAGTGGATTATTTTAGGGTATTTGTAGACTTACATATGGTGGGCCAGATTCACTAGCGCTGGAGCAGTGAGGGTGAAAGTGAGGTTTAGGGGAGATGTAGACACTTAAGTGCAGTAGCCTTTCCTTCGGATTCCTGGTGTGATGGAAGCAGCTTTAACTTCTGCTAGAACTTCACTGGAACTCTGCAGGCATCAGCCATAGAGAAGAAGCAGTCAGTTTCAACCCATTTGCATCCTGGTATGAACTTAGCAACAGCACCTGTCTCTGCGTACGGCTGAACAACCTCTCTGATTTCAACCTCCTCACCAGATAGGTGAGGCTTAAAAATCCATTTGTGGCTTGGGCTCCTGCCTCATTTAGATGTAGTTTGGCTAGTATGAGGATGCTTTCCTGCATTCACATAGTGTAACTTTGCAAGGGTGAGGATGGTTTACGATGAGTTCTGCATGTGGTCTGGCTATTTAAAAAAATCCTCCCATAGTATTTGAGATGGTGGTGGTGGGGTGGGAGGAGATTTTACAGTTCAAGATGAAGAAGTCAGCATAGAAAAATCAAGACCAACACTAATACATGAGGCTGTACCGACACTGAGGGATATTTGCCCACTAATGTGTATTTGAAACCTATGTTCTGTGCAATGTCTGATGGAGTGTGTAGCTAGTGTTTTGGCTACACAATTACAGCAGTGAGATGGAATCATGGTGGAGAACCAGGCTGGGAGGCTGGACCAGCTCTGCTGCTGCCCCTGCTTCTGCTTGTGTCTATTATGTTTTATGGAGCACTGCCACTCATGTGGGTGTGTGCGGCTCTGGGGGAGTCACCATTGCTTTGAATTCACTTGAGATGCCAGTCTGGAATCCAACTTAAGCTGCCCCTTCTGTGTTTGCAAATGAGTATGTACTTTATTTAAACTTGGCCTCTTGCTGTTGCTGTGCGATGCTGATCTCTGTGTAAAAATACCATGGCTGGGAAATTACCCAAAATGAAACTGCAAAATTGTATGAAAAAAATCTCAGCAGCTTTGGAAGACTCTGTCCATAACCCTACCTCTAACTGAGAGCTCTGTAGCCATTGCCAAGAGGCAGTGGGGCCAGTTGCTCTGTAGTGGGATTTCAGAGAGATTGGTTCTTCTCCTGGCTCTGATAATGACCTTGGAGATACACCTTCCCCTTTGTTTGTCTGTCTATTTAGATTGTTAGCTCTGCAGGGCCAGAACAGTCTCTCACTACATTTGTGCAAGGCCCCGCAAAGTGGGGTCCTGATGTCAGCTTGGGCTGTTAGCCAGTGCTGTGATGTAAATAATAATAATATAGCTGGGGTCTCCGTTCACAATACTAGTTGTGACAGATATGGTAATTTCCTGCAACACCCTTGATAAACCTTAATTGAATATTTTTTGTGTATCTTTGGAGTCCATTGTATTAAATAAAAAGGTTATGTATTATTGTGGGCCTGGACAATCAGAGAAGTACATTGGATCATGTGGTAGACAGAGATCTTTCAGGACAATACATGTGAAGTAGATTTTCTAAGAAATATGTAGAAAGAGGTGAATGGAAACTTCCACACTGCACCCCCACCTATGGTTTTGCAATAACACAGTCTTTTGAAGTTATGCCCCAAGGAGAGGACAATTGCCTGCAGATTATCTGTTCCCAGGGTCCCAAGATCAAAGAGACAAATTGAATAAAAGAATGACTTACAGATTTTGGGAGTGCTTGTTCTGATCAAGAGCTGTTATAGATGTGTAACCACAGGAAAACCCCTTGGTGGAGTTTGAAGGATCACCTACCAGAACCCTTGCTGGAGTTGGGGATGATCTCTGGTGAGCTTATTAGCTTGTGTGTGTGTATAGATCCTTTTATTGTTTTAATATGTTTTCTATGCAATACTTTTACCTTAAGAATAAATGCGCTTGCTTAGTGTAACGGGATCGGCACCCACCTCTCATGAGCGCCCCCTTTCTCTCGACGATATGCCTGCAATCAGTCTTTTCATGGGACGGCATACACCTATTGCAGGCGGACCCCTTTGGTTGGCTGGGTGTGAGCCTGCTTTTGGTTTAGGCCTTTCAACGGGGTGACACCCACCTCTTGTAAGCACCCCCGGCCGATTGTTCTCTTGGTGGGTCTTCAGCGACTCAGCCCTCCAGCCAGGCCACATATGCTGTCTCCCTTTCCAAGGTGTACAGTCCCAAGTTCTTATCACAGCCCTGGTATGGGGCTGTAGCTCATAGGCTTCTTCCCAGAGGCACTGCCTTCTTCAGACACCTAAGCAGGGCCCATCTCAGTACCCTCAGCTGGTGTCCTTTTCAGCAGCCCTCCCTGGGGTCAGTCTGCAACCAGACCAGCAGGGCCCATCTCGGTATCCTGTTCTGGTCTGGGCAGGTTTTGTCCACAATCCCCCCGGGCTCACTGTTCACACTGACCTTTCGATAGTCCTGCTGCTACTCTATCCAGCCAGCCAGGCACCCGTTCTTTGGGAGCCTTCCCTGGGTTTGGTTCTGCCTGGTGGGTGCTCTGCAGTGAGCTGTCCATGGTCCTACTGTTCATCTAGCCAGCCAGGGACCCAATCCCACCTCATTGAGCTCCACACAGCAACAGAAAGCTCTGCTCTGCTGCTTGCCTTTTTGTAGCCCTTCTGGCCCCTTACTGGTTGCTCCATAAGTCTCTTTGATTGGCTGCTCCTCTGCAGCCACTCTAGGTTGCCTGGAGGACGTCTCGCTGCTCTATTCTGGGGCAAGGTGACGCAGAGCCGCGAGGCTTCCAGCAGGGGACCTCCAGACCTAGTTCACCCTGCCACACTTAGGAATAGCTATATGGTGCCTTATAACTGTGGGTAATTGCACTATCTATAGCCTCTGAGGAGAAAGCAAAGCCAGTACGCTGGCCTGTTTAGGCAGTCTGACTTGGTGAGGAACTCAGTGAAAGCAGGGAACTGTGCAGCCTGGAAAAGCCCCATCAGCAGGGAGAGAGACGTGGGTGTCTGCCCAAGAGTGATGATGGCTGAGGAGGTGTAAGTTTAGAATGGGTGCTCTTGCTGGACTACAAGAGGTGCAGTTTCCCTGAACTGTGACCCTGGTTTACACTGAATTACTGCAGTCCTGTAGGCTTTGTCAGCATTAACAGCATCGGATGAGCTTCATGTCCTGCAGGCACATGTGCTCTCTGCCCAGTCAAATTAAATATGGGTTGATGGGTTTTCCTTTAGCAGATGGAACCATTCATGGAGATCTGCCACCAAGTATTTCAGAGAAGGAGCCCTGGCATGCGTGGTGCTGTCCTTGGTTGCATGGTGAGATGAAGTGATCTGTAGCTCACGAAAGCTTATGCTCAAATAAATTGGTTAGTCTCTAAGGTGCCACTAGTGATCCTTTTCTTTTTGCGAATACAGACTAACATGGCTGCTACTCTGAAACCGTTCAGCCATCTTTGTGGCATCAGTGCTCCACCCTGCTACCCAGGGTTATCTGAACCCAAACCTGTGGTAACTGGTCTTTGTTTTCCAGGAGATGTCAGGTAATAAATCAGTGGGGGACACAGCACCTCCGTTTGATTAATGATTGGTACACACAAAAGTGCTTCTACCCCAAAATCCTTGTTTTTATTAAGTACAAAGCACACATCTAAAACAGGAAGTGGTCTAGAGCACCCCAAATAAATTTAGTTACCCAAAGTCTGAGATGGTGTCAAATGACAACACCAGGGGTCCAGAGGTCAGACTTCCACCTAGCTGCTGGGGAGTTTTTATGTCAGTGACTCCTTGCTCATAGGAAATCCAGACTTCTCTAAAGCATACTTTCTAACTAAACTCTTTATAGGTTTTTCCAGACAAAGCACATAACTCATAATGGCCCCTAATAGGCTAACAATTCCCTAGCAACAGCCAATAATCATTTATTATTCTGCTTATCAGCAAAGCAGCTTCAGCAAGAAATTTACAAACACAGACAACCAGAATCAAGGTCAGTTTTCCATATTTCCCCCAACCCTTTATGAATCTGTCCTTTCACCTTATCTATCCCAGTCAGTAAAATTGCAGCTTGCAGCTATTTGTGTTCTGTCTGCCTAAGCAAGGCCAAATTATTCCTATGTGGTGTCCTCACTTCCAGCTCAGGGGGTTAAGTGCACAAGATGGCTGTTGTAGTAGGAAGGGAGCCTGAGACATAAGCCTGTATATCAAAGGCCTGGTATGAGGCCTGAGGCCTGAACTAAAGTAGTGGTCAAGTCTTGCTAATATAAAGCAAAAGTTAGCAAGAGACAGGCTGTGAGCTCACAGAACTTGGCAAGAACAGGGCTGGTATTGCAAAAACACACACATTCCTAAGAAAGGCTAGGCACAGGACACTCACACAAACACAGTCCAGAAGGATGGTACCAGAACACCCCGATACCAAGTATGGTACAAATTACCCCCTCCAAAAGATAACAAGGTTTAAGGTCAGGATGACAGTGTGATGGATAGAGATGTTTTGATCGAACTCACACGTACAAGGTAATGGTGGTAACAACTGATGTCATGGGGCAGTAACTAACTACATGTAACTTGTTTGTATTGGGGAATAAAATGAAGTCTCAGAGGGAGTGTCTTTGGGTGGCCTAGGGGATAATGGAAAGTCCCGCCATTAACTAAGCTAGTCTATTGCAATGGGAATACATGTGTTAGTATAACTGTAACCATTGAGACAGGATATTAGGACCGTGCTTTGTTGACAATAAACCTGACCAAGTGCCTTCGCTATGAACCAAGTCTGTGGTTATTGGGCAGTTCGATCGAGGTCTGCTGTGCCAACTATCTGCACAGAGCTGGGACAGCACACAGACAGCACACACATGCAGCCAACATCTAACAACATCAAACAACAGCTGCGAGTTATGTCAAATCCAGTTCTCTCACAACAACCCCTGCTGGAACACCTGCTGTGGTGGATGGGATCTGCAGCTATGGAGGGGAGGGCAAGCATGAGAGGCTGAAGACCAGGTGCAGGATGGTGTGCATGGGGTGTCAGGAATGAGGACGTGCAGGTGTGCTTGCTCAGTCTCAGGGCAGCCTATGGGCATAGCTGAGCCACACAGGGCCACCCAATTGACGACTCCACTTGATTGGCTGAGGAAGTCACCAAACCTGCTCTTAGGTCCAAAAGCAACAATCTCTCATTGCTCAATGCTTGTGGCTACAGCTGTGATCGCTCCCGTGTCAGCTGTGCTCCGGTCCTGTCCCAGCCTTGGTCTCAGCATCGCTCCAGTCCTGCTTCCGCCTCACTCCTGCCCTGCCCCGGTCTCCTCCAGTGCTGCCACCCTACTCTGGCTCTGATCCTTGACTTTGGTTCCTGACTGATGGTCTGACCTCTAGGCCTGGATCCTGCTCCAACCATTAGGCTTGACTGCCCACATCCTGGTTTGTGATGTGGGGGTGTGGACATGGGGCAAGATATTCAAAAGTATTTATGAAACTAAAGAGGCAGTTAAGTGCCTGTGGGATTTTCAAAATACCTAAGCAGATTCAGTGCCTAACTCCCACTGGAAGGCCTTAACTCCTGACCTATCTTGCCCATAGCCCCTCCAAGTTCCACAAAAAACTTGCAGAAAAGTTTAATGCTGTGCTAGCATCTCCATCAAACTCTGAGCTGTGGGCTCTCTAACCTCCATTCTTCATAGGGGAATTTTCTTTTAATATATGATTTTAATCTTAACAGCATTCCTTTAGGGTTCTCTTCTGACTTCATTTATGCAGCCCATGAGACGATGCATCTATCTACTGATAACAGCTTAACAAGAAAAAAAGAGCTTTTTGAATGCCAAATTTATATAATTAATTGAATTTTTTTGAGAGAAGATACATTACAGCCTGCTTGTCACTGGTCCTGGGAGTTGCTACACTTTAAAACTGATAAATAAGGCATCCTTCTCTTCCTTAACCATTCCCCACAGAAAGTAGTTTGTAAAATTGCTCAAGCACAAATATTTATCACAGATACAATAAGATTTTATGTGCCTTGTAACTGCAATAGTGCATATTTTATGCTCCTTTAGTCTTTGGTTTAGAGTACATCCAATTTCTCCAGTTTCTTCAGTATAGATAATTTCACAATCAGTGGAGATCTGTAAAAAATATTTTGGTACAACCCCATGAATACTAAGTCCCATTATATCCCCTGAAGTTTCAATGAAACATTATTCTTCCTGAACACACATTGTTCATGTTCTCAAATGCCTGGTACAGAAAGTATAATTACCCTGATTTTATTGGATATGTCAGGTTAACGCATTTTTCAGGCCATTAGAGGTTAGCCACCATTAGGCAAGTGTACACACTTAAAATTTAAGTACCTCGATAGCTCATGTAAAAGTCAACTTTCTATAGACTCTCTTGCTTGTAGAATAGAACAGGCTGTTTCTCTGTGCAGATACAGTACATGTGGAATCAAGGTGTCTGAAAAGGAGCCCTTCATCTGACGCACCCATAGCTGTTAATATGATTAACGAAAACTTTACGTATCTCAGCACTATGCAGTCTGCTGTTTGAGAAGCATGGGGTTCTCATTTGCAACAAATACCTAGAGCCTTTGGGGATAAGGGCGGAAGTTTAGTCCAGCAGTATTAGCATGAGATTTGGAGTCAGGATCCACGTGTTCTCATCCTAGCTATGTCTGCTGCTTTGGTGGATGAAAAGTGGTCATATAATCAGTGGAGGCTTTCTCCTGTGTGGGAGAATCCTCTGCTGGAGAAAAGTTGCTAAAGAGGCTCCTAGGACACGCTGGGTCCCAGGGTAGTGGGGATGTGCATGACAGCATTGTGTCCAGCTCCCCCTGTGTTGCTGGAGAGTCTCGTGGCCATTGGTAGCTGGAGAAGAGCCTTCCACAGGTCTGTCAGTCTAGAGGTTCTAGGCCAGTGCTATGCTGGCCAGGTCCCAGCCTGTCCCCCTAATACTTGTCTTCTCTTGGTTTATACTTTTTAAAGCCCTCTTTGTGCATGGCGCAGAAGCTTTCCCTGCCTTTTCTTTCACTTCCAGATGCTACGGGCTGGGACTTCTAAAGGGGTCCAGGGAAGTTAGGTGCCCAACTCCCATTAAAACTCAATGATGAGTGAGTGCCTAACTCTCAGGTACTGTTGAACAACCCAGGCCTGATGCCTATGGCAGGTGTCCTGCTATGTGCATGATCACAAACATCATTACCTGTGTTATGGCTGCAGCCATTCTGGCTTCTGTTCTGTTCTGTTCTTTTTTTAAGGCAATGTTGTTTCAGGTACTCTTATCCGTGTTTGGTCTGCCCATGCACACAGGTACTGTCAGTCAAAATGCCCTATACTTATATTAAGAGAAAAACAAAACAAGAAAGAATAAAAGACTTCTCTCCATTTGAAGAGGAAACAAGCCACAGCAGACATAAGCAACATATGCCTCATTACTACTTGAAGGGAAGTGCTGGGGTGGCCTATAAATTGCTACATTGCTGAAAAGTGCTAATGTGTTGGTACTGTATACACAGAGTATTCCGACCACCCTGGAGACAGTGTTCCCCACTGGAAAAATAGATATATACAAGGTACTATATGACTACTGAAAGAATGCTAACTTTACTACTGGAAAAGGATCAAGCATTGTTCTACAAAAAGTTCTTGCTACTCAACTTGTGTCCACAGGAGGCAAAGTACACCCTAGTTCCCAGGGCCTGGTAACACACTGGTCTATAGGTGTGTTATGCATCCTTGTCTGTGCCTGCTCCATGGAGGAGACAGATCTGTTGCATCACAGCAGCTCAAGCTGTAGTGATTCATGCGTTTAGCTCTGGAGGTCCCCATTTCAATCCTTAGTGTGTAGACAAGAGAGTGGTTCCATGCTTCTGCAAGGTCTTTGCATCATGATTACTTTTACGGGCTCTGGGGTGGAGCCAGAAATGAGGGGTTGAGGATGCAGAAGGGCTCTCAGGGCTGGGGCAGAGGCTTGGGGTGTGGGAGGGAGTGCGGGCTCCGGGCGGTGCTGACCTGAGGTGGCTCCCAGAAGTGGCAACATGTCCCTCTGACTCCTAGGGGGAAGTGTGGCCAGGCAGCTCTGTGCGTGCTGCCCCTGTCCATAGGGGCCACCTCTGCAGCTCTCATTGGCCGCGGTTCCCAGCCAATGGGAGCTGTGAAGCTGGCGCTCGGGGCAGGCTCAGTGCACATGGAGCCGCCCTGGCCGGGCCTCTACCTAGGGGCTGCAGGGACACGTCCCCATTTTGGGGAAGATGCACGGAGCAAGGTAGGGAGGCTGCCAGCTCCGTGCCAACTGGACTTTTAATGGTCTGGTCCCTGGTGCTGACCGGAGCCACCAGGATCCCTTTTCAGTCAGGTGTTCTGATCGAAAACCAGACACCTGGCAACCCTAAGTGGGGAGGTTCAGATGGTGGACAAAGCGCAGACTCCATAAAAAGGTACTTGAGTCTGGCAGTCCTGTGCTTTTTTGAGTGGAGTTTGAACCCTCATCAAAATGTGACATTTGTTACTTATATGCATCTATCCCAGCTGGGGTGTGAGTCAGTCACTAGAACAGATCTTTATATGAATGACAGGCCTTGAAGCCAGGAGAACAGAGCACCAGTCTGGTACCCTACTATATACACTAATGGAGGGAAGGTGTGTAGATACAAAGATTGCAGCTCCAACAACAACTGTTACCGGTGATAGGAAGGAACTGAGGGGGGGTGGGGACAGTGTGGTTCTTTATACCTGCATGCAGTGGCGTGAGGCACCAGAGGGCACTCACGCTGCCCTGGCGAGTACTGGGGAGGGAAAAATCTCTGACAGATGTGCATGCGGTGTACACACACCTACAGTGGAATGGACATGTGCAATCACTCGAAGAAGGTGCAGTTTTCAGAAATGCTCAGTGTTTGCTCTAATTCTGTTTCCATTGAAGGCAAAAGCATAACTCCCACTCCCTTCATTAGGGCCTGGATTTCACCCATAGGGTGTAAGTTTGGACTAAGTGGTGTGCAGGCCTTATTCAGTACACATTCTGGATACCCAACACTACAGCCAAACAGGGCCAGTGTGAGAAGAACCAGTCGAGTGCCTCTCTCACTTTTTCTGCTCTCCAGACATTTTTCAATACTTTCCCATGACCTTTCCAGCAACCTTGAAGTCCACTTTCCCTCCAGTGACTTTGAGAGGAACTTGATTAGATTTCTCTCTCTCACTTTAAAGGGGTTTGACTCCTTTAGCTCAATTAGTCTGTGCTGCAATGCTGGCAGTCGAGTTCGCGACCCTTTCCCATGAGGATAAATGGGACATTAGAGTTCCACATAACAGTTACAGGATAGGTTATCCTGTAACTACCTACTATAGGGCTTCTTGCACTTTCTTCTGAAGGATCTGGTCCTGGCCACTGATGGAGAGAAACTACTGGACTGGATGGATGACAGGTTTGGTCCAGTCTGGAAATTCCTCTATCATGTATTGAATGATTTTGCTTAAGAATTGAGAAATGCCTTAAAACCCCATATTATGGAGCCTTTCCTTTTTTTAGCTGAATATTATCACATGGCATACTTTACAACTCAGTAGGATTCCATAGCACATAATGTATTCAAAGAGCAGTCCCAGTGTTTCACTCTAAGGAGGTTGTGGCTTTTATGGGAAATGTTCCATAGTTCATTCCTCTTTCCTGAGTTACACAGGATTAGGTGTTAATGATTGAATACATAACAGAGCTGTGAATTTTAAGGAGATGAGGGTTAGCTTTTCAAAAACTCCTTCCTGAAAATTGTAACATTTACCTATATTCCCTCTAAGAATTGCTTCACAGTATATGTGTTTACCTGGCTTGTCCCATAGAGTTGAAAACAATAGTAGCCTATCTTTCATTAACTTCTCCTGCCTGGTGTAAATACTTTATAATAATTCAGACTAGCTTTATTCCTGCTGAGCATATACATTATTAAGTGCGTGTAACATTCCCTAGGAAAGAATCTGGACTGTTGGACAGCTGTGTCCCCTCAGTTTTCCAACCTGTGGTGCCCTTTACCACTCCTCATCTGCTCAAACTCAGCCCCCAGCATGCAAATTACCCCCAACTATACTGTAAGAATGCTTCAGCCAGCCAGCCTGCCACTCTTGAATTATCCTGCAGAGCGACACCAGAAAATTGCCAGTCCCAGACTTTCCCCCAGAAATGTGCATCTTGTACTGGCCAGCACCCTTCTGGACAATGCAAGCTCATAGAAAGGCTGTCATTTTATTAATACAAAGTTATATGCACAATTTTGTTATTTCAAATGGAAGCTCCCAAAGCCTTCAATCCAAACACACTGGCTTAGATAAAACAAGTTTATTAACTACAGAAAGATAGATTTTTAGTGTTTAAAATTAATGAAGCATAGAAGTCAGAATTGGTTACAAAGAAATAAAAGGTAAAACACAACTAATGCCTCACTTAACAAGCAACGGTGAATTCAAAGCAAAGGATCTCTCACCACATGTTCTAGCAGTCTTACTGCTAGGATCACTCCCCAGTCCAATGATGCTTCCTTTGTCTTTCAAGTTGATGCCGTGAATAGAGATGAAGGGAGAGATATTTGTGTCCTCTGTTCTCACTACTTATAGGTATTTTCCTCTTTAAAAATCATCTCCAGCTGAGGTTCAGGAGACAGAAAGTCTGTCTGCACAGGGATTTCCAGCTGTTTCGTTGCCAAGATGTAAATTTATCGCTCATACCCTTCTTCCTCCCAAAGAATGGCTGCTTAATCCTGGGTCCAATTCTGTTCAATATCTTCATCAATGATTTAGATAATGGCAAAGTTATAAAGTTTGTGGACGATACCAAGCTGGGAGGGGTTACAAGTGCTTTGGAGGATAGGATGAAAATTCAAAATGATCTGGACAAATTGGAGAAATGGTTTGAAGCAAATAGGATGAAATTCAATAAGGACAAATGCAAGGTACTCCATTTAGGAAGGAACAATCAGTTGCACACATACAAAATGGGAAATGACTGCCTAGGAAGGAGTACTGCAGAAAGGGATCTGGGGATTATAGTGGATCACAAGCTAAATATGAGTCAACAGTGAAACGCTGTTGCAAAAAAGAGCAAACATCATTCTGGGATGTATTAGCAGGAGTGTTGTATGCAAGACATGAGAGGTAATTCTTCCGCTGTACTCCATGCTGATTAGGCCTCAACTGGAGTACTATGCCTAGTTCTGGGTGCCACATTTCAGGAAGGATGTGGACAAATTGGAGAGAATCCAGAGAAGAGCAACAAAAATGATTAAAGGTCTAGAAAACATGCCCTATGAGGGAAGATTGAAAAAAATTGGGTTTGTTTAGTTTGGAGAAGAGAAGAATGAGAGGGGACATAACAGTTTTCAAATACATAAAATGTTGTTACAAGGAGGAGGGAGAAAAATTGTTTTTTTCTGAGGATAGGACAAGAAACAATCGGCTTAAATTGCAGCAAGGGGGGTTTAGATTGGACATTAGGAGAAAATTCCTAACTGGTAGGGTAGTTAAGCCCTGGAATAAATTGCCTGGGGAGGTTGTGGAATCTCCATTTTAGGTTCTTAGGGTTCCTGGGAGAAGAATATTTAAAGAGAGACTGGAAGGCTGAGAGTATGGCAGGACAGGGTGATTCCAACAGTAAGGGATTGCATGACTGAAGGCTCAGAGATGAGAGTGGGATGGCTGGGAGGGAGCTGAGAGGGGAGTGGTATGGATGGAGCAAAGAGGCCAGGTGAGGAAAGAAAAGAGATGGTTGGACAACTCTTTGTACAGGCTGTTGTAGATGCAGTCAAAGTATTAAAATCACCTCCTGCAGGATCTATTTAGTCATGGAAAACCACTCTTGAAAACCCAGGAAACAAAGCCAAGTCAATTTTGAATTAAAAAGTGTTTCTATATCAGGAAGGTGCCAAAGTTTATGGGCTATATTCTGTCCTTTATTATGCACCGTGTCCCCAGTTGATGTCAAAGGATGTGGTACACAAGCTCCCAAAGGAAAAATTTTTTGTGTTCTCTCTCAAACTTGTGTTTTTGTGCCTGAGCTCCACTAACAGGAGTACTGCTCACCAAGGGTCTGTCTACACTGCAATGTAAACCCAGGGTTAGTGGGATTCAAATCTGATGACCCATTTTAGGGAACCCTGGGCTTGAGCATCTACATTGTATTTTAACCCTAGGTTAAGACTTTTCTAACCCATGCTCAAACCTAGGGCTCTGGCATCCACACTGCAGTGAGCAGACCTGAGTCAAAGTAACTGTATTCCAGAGTCCTTAGTGCTTTGTGCTCCCTCCTCCCCCTGAAATGTGGCTGCTTTAGCACCATGATGCACTGTGGGAAAACTTTACTACCCGCTCTGCATGTTACCAGGAAGCAGCTTGCTTTGCAAAAGGCTTGAACTGCTCGCTCTCCATTGCAGATCCAGGAGGATCTCTGATAGTGCGCTTGTAGATCGGTGATCAGAAGAGAATGGGTTAATGCTGGCCTGAACTGCTGCCATTTGCAAAGGTGGCTTCTGTTTTCAATAGAGTGGACTGCAGACTGTTGGGATAGAGAGAACTAAGCAAGTTGTCCTATGGAATTCTGGGATACTTCTGGATAACTCCTGGGACCTGAGTCAAGTGGGGCTGCAGCTACACTGCAAAGCAATAGGGCTCAGACTCTGGGTCCCAGCTGGATTTGAGCTCGGATCCTCCAGCCCTGTAGGATCCTGGGACCCTGGGTCTGAGCCCTGGGTTAGCACAATTGTAGTTTAATGCAAGGGGGGTTAGCTTTGAGCCCGGGCTCAAGTGTGGGTTTTCATTGCAGTGTATATACACTTTCAGAGCCTGTTCCTGCTCTGCTTTGGATTTTTGTGTGTGTGTGTGCTAAATTCACCCCCTTTTTTTGACCAGCTCTATTTCTTACCAGGAACTACCCTGCTAATCTTACCCATGCTGAGAAATTCTTATCCATAGGAGTAGCCTGACTGAAACCAGGAGAACAATTTATGTAAATACTTTTCAGCATAAGGTTTGAAGAAGCAGATCTAAAGCAATTGCCTTAGAGAAATGTTGACCTTATCCCTTGCAATACATAATCCCACAGCAATGATCCCAAACACTGTGCTAGCACTAAAATAAGATGTACAGTTTGGGGTTATTATTGCAGAATATTTTACAGGAGTTGTTGCAGAACATAGTGTATAAATCTGGTAAATGTTTTGAAAATTCCAGCAGCCAAACATGCACTGATGGAAAGAACTGGCTGGACTTTCTGTTCCGTGGGAACTTCTGACATTTCAAAACAAAAAAAAGTTCCCAATTGGAACAAAAAGCAAAAATTTGGAAAGAATGAAAATTTCCCAAAGAATGAAAATTCTGAAAAATTTCAGTTTGGAAACATTGAATCATTTTTGGTTCAATTAGGTTGAAAGATTTTATTTTGACTTTTATATTATGTGACAATATTAAAGATAAAACATTAACTTTAATCTTGTATTAAATTATCACATCAAAGTGTCAATGAAGTGAATCAAAATGATAAGTCAAAATTAAACATTTTTTCCTTATTGAAATGAATCATTTTGATATTATCAAGACAAAATGAGAATGTCAAAATGAATCACTTGGATTTTTTTCCCCCCATAATTTTTTTTGTCAGAATTGACATGTTTCTGTAAAATGTTTAGATTTCAATTAAACTGCATTTTTCAATGGAAAACAGCTCTGTTGAAAACTTTTCAGCCAGCTGTAACTATCGTTAGCTATGTAGGTTGCTTCTTACTGTTATCTCTCACTTTGAAGCAGAATCTTGTTTCAAAACCATAACTACTTTTGACACACCTTGAAAAGCTCTATACTGTTTTGTGTTTTGTAACCCAAACCTTTCTCTAACTCATCTCAATCAGATTATGTAAAAATTCATTTCCCCCCAAAGTGAAAATCATTGAAGGGATTTTTTTTTGACCTTTGCTCCAGCAGCCCTTCTGCATTTCCCAGCATCTGTTCTCTCAAGGTGGTGAAACTCACCTCTCTCTCTCTCTGCAGAAAGCAGATTTTGTAGGAGGAAAAGTTTTGTGCTGGCCAATCCTCAGGGATTTCCTGGGGCATGGAATTTGCTCTTCAACATTATGCTCAGGCTGCAGGCCTGCAGCATAGCCCCCCTGTGACTGCTATTCTAGTCTATGTGCATCTGTATCCTCTATGCGGGGTTAGTGTGAATTCAAATAGCCATATCCAGCCTGACACCAGCCTGTGCCCCCAACCTCTCCCTCTGCATCAGCATATTAATGCCCCCTCCATGGCGTATTTGGGGGACACCAGGCTTCCTTTGCAATCCCTCTCTCCATGCCCCCAGCCCTCAGAGAGGCAGGGATTAAGCAATGCAGAGAGCTTTGTGCAAACCCTTGGTCCTGGGAGAAATTTCACCCATCCTTCAGGCTCATCCCCTCCCCTTCCATAGAAAACCCCAAAGCCAAAGCACTGCGGAAGCCTCTCAGCACTGAATGCATGGCAATTGTCCTGCCCTCTCCCTGGTAAGAGAGGTGAGCAGCAGCTGTAGCTTCTAACCGGGAGGAGCCTGAACAGCTCCCGAGACGTCTCACCCAGCCCTGTGGATCCATGCAGCGCACCTGCTGCTCCATGCAAAATCCTGGCCTCCTTCCAGCAAATGCAGGACAGCCAACTTGATGACTACGCTACCTCTGGCTCTGGAGCACGGCCCATAGAGTGCTCATGCTGCAGCATGGTCATGGAGCAGCTCCCCTCTAGCACCTCCTTCGGCAATGTGGGGATTTGGATCCAAGTACTGTTGCCCGGGGGGGAGGGCGGGGGTTACTGGCACGAGAGGAGCAAGCTACAGTGTCATTGTTCCACTCTATATGCTCTGTGGCTCCATTTTGACAGAGCTGCTGTGAATTTGCTTCCCTCTAACTTTTGTCATTAGAAATCAAAACAAAACAGATAAACCAGGTCCCCATGGCTTTGTCACGCTACAAAAACAGCCTCGCTTTACCTTTGCAGTTGTGTGTGGCACAGCATGATATCATCCATGTGCATCGGTATGAGAATGAAGAGCCATCAGCTTACAAAATGTTTTATTTGGGTAGAAAAAAACCACCTAAAAATGCTGTAGAGTTTTCCATTTTTCTCTGTCTTCACAATGTTTGAGCGTGCATGTGTACGTACACACACACACCCCTACACTTCTTCCCTCCCTTCCTCTGGGGTATAGCTGGGCAAACAACCAAGACTGGGACGTTCTGCAAAGTCTGTTTTCACCATCATGTTTCATCCCATCTCAGACTTGAAGAAGGCCAGTTTGAAACTGAAGAACACTCCAAGGGACACTCTCTGGTTAAAAATCGTATATGGAAAAAGAATAAAAAAACCCTTCACATGCCTTAGTAACAAATTCAATTATTCAGACTGACAAGGCTTTAAAATCTATATAATCTTTAAAAACTTTAACAGTGTAGCTATTTTTGCCTCTCGTTTGGCTTGAACAATGGAAATCATCAGGTCAGTTTTTACTTTTGTGTCTAGTCAGTTTCCTTTCCTGAGTCCTATGCAGTATGCCAACCCCAAGTGTTCACAAATCACGAGTCAGGCCCACCCCAAATCATGAGGTTGGCTTACAAATTATGAGATTTTTTAAACAGAATACATTTTGGTTTCTTTTCTCTTGCTTTCTGGTTTTGAGCCATTAGGGTGCCCTTGAGTCATGTTTTCAAGCTTTTCTCTGCAACCCTGAGAATTTATTTATACTAGATTTGATATATGTGTAACTTGCAAAAGAAAAACTAAGTTAAAAGAACAGTCAGATGACAGAGTCAAGCATTCAAAAGTTATGAAATGCCAGAATTAAGGTGGCCTAATGAATCTTAATTTTGGCTCCCTTGTGCATGTGCATAATAGTACGGCCTTTAACTCCATGATCACACACTATTTTTTCAAGTTTGGCAAGGTTCTAAGCACCTGACAACAGGGTGCGATAATGGACGGCGTTGGGCAGCCTCAACGCTCGGCACTGCTGCCAGCTCTACTTTATAATATGTTCAATAAAATGTTATTTTTGGTTCTAAACCCCGTGGCAACGTCCCTGGGACTGGATCTTGAATTAGTTTGCGATGCTTTTGGCTAACCTTCCCTTGTCCCCCGCTCCACATTGAACAGTTCAGAGCGTATGTCTACATTTGAGCGGGAAAGTTTGATTCCCAGCTCATGTAATGGTACCTGTGCTAGTTCTACTCAAGCTGGCCCGCTACAAATAGCCGTGTAGACACGGTAGCTCAGACAGTGCCATTGTTAGTGCATGACCTCTGCTCGAGCTTCTGTGGGTACATTTGTGGGAGCTGGGAGTCCCAGCTCAGATGTAATGTACCCATCGTTTCCAAGGCCAGAAAGGTCCACTGTGATCACCTAGTCTGACCTCCTGTCTAACAGAGGCCAGAGAACCTCCCCCAGAACAATTCCTGTTTGAATGAGGGCATCTTTTAGAAAAAGATCCATTCTTGATGTAAAATTTGAAGATGTGACAGTGTATACAGGGGAAGAAAAAAATCCAAGCAGCTGACTCCAATTAACCAATCCTGTTAGAGGCTGCTGCGAGCGGGAGGGGACTGTGGTGTATATAAGCCAGGCCCAACTCACTCCAGTGAGAGGAGGTGAGGTATCATGTCAGAAGAGTGGGAGGCTGATGAGAAATACAGCTCCAGAAAGGGGCAGGAAGAGATGTAGTCATCTTAGGAGGAAAAGGTCCTGAGTCTGGGGACTGCTGGGCACAGGTGAATGCCTGTCTCACTAGAAAACTTTGGATGTGCCTGAGAAGTAAGGGAATTTATGGGGGAGTGGGATTGAAGCCTTTGGGTGTGGATAAAAAATGCAGGGCTTACACACCCTTTTTGTAAGTACTGCTACATTTTCTCCGGCTTCCTTTCGCTCCTGCCCTTTCTGTGGGGGTCAGGTCACCTCAGTGCCATGTACAATGAAGGCAGAGCCACCTAAGCCAGCCAATGGGAGATGCCAATTATATGGTTGTGTGATTAGTCCCACTCCTCTTGTGGAGATAGGTGCCTCCCTGCAGCTCAGACCTAGGTGCCTAACTCTGCTAGTGATCTGTGGCAAGAGTTTCTCTCCTGGTTTCAGAGGCCCATGCCATTTTATCAAGAAGCTGGGTGGTGGGGAAGGAGGAGCATTGAAAAGTTCTGCCATTTTTGTTCTCAACTTCAATATGATCTCTGGCTCACTGTACACAAAAGACACCAACCACCTGGGGAATAAAACCAAGTGCTATTTTGAACATTATTTTTATTTATCTGCATTCCTATTGCATTTAGGGACACCCACTGAGATCAGGGCCCCATTGGGCTGGGGAGGCTGTACATTCATGGATCAGATGGGCATGGACCTTGGTGTTTTCCCTTACCTTCCTCTGCAGAATGTGGTGCAGGTCACTTCATAGGATCATCTGGGTATATCAATTCCCTGGCAGTGTAGGGGCCTCATGCTCTGGATCCCCTTGGTCCCTCCTGTTCTCCGCCTCTGGCACACATAGTTTGAGTGTAATACTTTGGTGTAATTGTGGTTGTTGGGTTCAGTGGGCAGGTGCTGGGTGATGTTGGTGGCCTGTGATGTCCAGGAGGCGAGACTGGATGAACTGGTGGTCCCTTCTGGCCTTAACCTCAATGACTCTAAACCAGACAGGCAATGGTGTCTGGGACAATGGAAGAGCGATTGCCCGCACTTTAGAGCTGGAGAACTGTGGCACAGAGAAATCCAGCACCATGTCTAAGGTCACAATGGGAGGCAGAAGCAGGACCAGATTCAATCTCTTGAGTCTCTGCGTGCAAGCGACACGCTATTCCCTTTGCTACTGTGAGCTCCTGTACTGGGGAAGTGACACTCTCCTGCAGGGAAAGTTTTTTTTTTGTTTTTATGGGTGGTAGGACAGGAATTCAGGCTGAAGTCTGAATGATCCTAGAGGGGAAATGGCAGCAAGCTGAGGGGAGCAGTGACTTGTCTTGCAGACACTTGGTTAGTAATTATGCTGTGCTCCTGATCACCCCCTTCAGCCCCAGCAAACCAAAAACCCTCTTCAGCCTATGAAGCCATTACCTCATTCACAATGCTTGTTGATAAAAATAAGGTGCTTACCAAACAGAAAGACATCAGGTTGTTACTGATATTTTCCCCCAGAAAGCAGAATTCTTTGTTTTAACAATAGTGGAATTTCCATTTAACAAACTCCCTGAGCCTGCGAGAACTTTGCTGTAACATCAGATACTGCAAGCTCAGATCTCAGGGCCTAAATGAATAAATGGCAGTCTTGAATACACACAGCACAGGAGCCCTGCTCTCAGGGGAGAATCCAGTGTCCCAGATAATAAATCACAGGAAAAGATTAAAAATAAATAAGGACACTGCTGTACCTTTGCTTTCATACCTTTTCTCTGATCCTGAGAAGAGTGTGGAGAAGGAATTCTTCTGAAAAAATAATGTAAGCAGGCTCGGCATCGAGAGCTGCTTCAGCAATGCATGCCCTCAAACGCTGCACCATTTAATTGGGAAATAGGTGTGATAAACCCAGGAGATGTTGACTTTCTATGGAGGTGATTCACTATGGTGTTATCCCAGTTTTAACTGGTGTCACTCCATTGATTCCAGTGTGAAACCAAAGTAACGCAGGGGTGAATCAAGCCCACAGCTTACAATCTGGAGAAGATGGCTTGAAAATGCATTAGCAAAAGGTCACCTAGAGCATGTTATGGATTGCAATCACAGAGTCTGATTGCAGCCTGTGTAGCCTTACCAGAGCTAGCTTTAATGGTGCTAGCTTGGCTTCTGGAGCAAGGAAGCTGTGGCAGTGAGCAGTGTAGTATGGACTATCCCCATGAATAGTTAACCAGGGCTCTGGCTGGGCTTGTACAGCCTGTTGTAATGATTGGGACTACAAATTAATCCTAAATGTGAGGTCAGCAGTAAGATGTGAGTGAAAGTTCATAACACATCCCAATACGCCATACCAATAAACGTTAATGGAGAAAGGTGGACAGACTAAATTAGTCCAACCAACAAAGGCCCACTGATAATAATTCAAGGATGGTGTTAAGCTCATGTCTGGCAAACAAGAGAAGTGTGGGGCCCAGAAATCAATACACCAAAATTAGTATGTTGGCTATTAGGCCTAACTGGTGGACAAAATAATGAGGGGAAGGGCTATTCCACCGTTCATTCCTTTTGGGGTCCTTCAAGAGAGAATTTGGGAGGAAAATATACGAACGGACAGGTGCCAATGCTGACTGACTGAAGGGGAAGGAGCAAGTTTCTCTGTCATGGCTGCCACCCCCTCTGACTCCTGGAACCCCAGACCCTCTTGGTCCTAATCCTGAGAGATGTCCTGACCAGACTGAGGATCTCAGATGACATCACCACCTTCACCTCTACTGGCTCCAGCTAAATCCCAACAAGCACCTGAGACATGAGACTGTCACTCATCCCCATGTGTCTTTTTTCTTCTCCACTTCAGTTAAAAACCAACTGACCTCTCACCTTTTGCCTTCTGTCTGGTAAGAGGTTGGCTAAGATGACTCAGATTGCATATGCTGCAACACTGCTGAGAGCCTGTGATCAGAAAGAGGCAGCTAAATTCAATGCCCTGAACAGCCTGATGCTGGTAGAAGTTTGCCAGGGCTTGGTGTGGCTAATGAAACCATGTGCAGCACCTGTGTTTTTCCAGCAATGAGATTACAAATGAAAGTCAACCCCAGTGACAAAAGTTGTATTTTCCATCTGTGCTGTTCTTTTCTCTTCCCTTGTGTGTGTGTTTGTCTTGGTTTGTTTTCTAAGAGACAAGATTGAACTTTAACAAAAACAGCAATGACAACTGCTCCAGCCCATCTCAACTAACTTATCCTTTCCCCCCGCAAATGGACAGTTATTACCCTCTCAAAGGACAATTACATACCACCCTCCTGGGCGCCTCTAAGAGGCAATACTTCCCGTCTCGCAAGCACAGATTCTGAGTGTAGCAAAAGCCTTTTAATAAAGGAGGGAAACAATGCCGCATTATGTTGGGGGAAACGCCACAAATAGGATTCATAACACCAACCATGAGCAAAAGACCCACCCCCAAGTAAGTTTGGTAGTGTCCTTTTCCCCTCAGGGTCTTAAGTCCAGCAACCCAATAGTCAACCCTCCCTCCACAGTTTCTGTGCTTAGTCAGTGCAACCCCCCAGAGTTTGAAGTTCATCTGCAGAGTTTACCTCCCAGCCTGGGTGGAAGTGGAGGGAGGTGTGGGGGGCATCTTACATGCTCTGCTGCTCAGGTCGATGGCCAAGTGCCATATCTCTCCATGGGGTTCTGCTGCAGTCTTCACCTCCAGCCACGCCTCTCCATCAGCTGTCCTGCTGTCCGCTCCTCTCCGCCAGCCACCCAGCTATCCACTCTCTGCGCTAGCTGTCCGCTCACCAACTTGTCTTCAGGCCAGCCCCCCTCAACTTAACACAGCTCTCAGCAACTTCAGCTCTTCAGTGATTTCAGTTCTCATTGACTTTTAGCTGGTAGTAGGGGGGAGCCTCAGTGCTGGTGCACCACTAGCCCAAAGTAGGTCTAATGCTTAGACCTAGGCATCAATAATTTCAGCTCTGCAGTATGTATCAAGACTCCTAATGGAGCCAAAATTAGCTCTGTTATTACATCGTGGAGAGAGAAAGCATTAAAGTAGTGTTTAAGGCCCTCAGGGGTGAGGCTACACCACCAGATACCTATCCCCAGCCTCTCTCAATTCCCTGGGAATTGGAACCCATGTCCCTTGCCTAGCAAGTGCTACTTAGTTGAGGGCAAGTCCCTCCGTCATAAAATGCCAAGTACAGTTCTACTGTCCTTGATTCACATAACCAGGATGACAACCCTTTATTACTCCTGCCCCAATAACAGAGAGACTGGGGATCCCACAGCAGCCAAAGTGACCATTTGGGCAAGCAGTCCATCATGCTAGGCAGGGTGGGTGTGCCCATGCAAACGAGATCAGCCCCTGAAGTCCTTTTCCACAGCTCACCACCAGATGTCAGGGTAGAGCTCATTCTGACTCTGATTACACTTACATGACCTATCTTGCATAAAATACATTATAACTATGTCATAATCATATCAAAATAATATCACTAGTAAGAATATAGGGTGCACTGTCACACCTTGTATCTAGAACAAAATGTCTATTAAAAATAAAAGAAAGAGGAGTCCATTTTGGACAGCTCTATTCAGACACCATGGCTAAATAGTTGGAAGAACAGATCTCTCTCAACCGAATTAGGTATGATAATGGGGAAACATGCCATCTCCTCTCTGATGTGATACAGCACAATAGCTGTTGGGATGTACACATTTGAAGAATGATAAGCAGCAGTGGCACTAACTATTTTCGGGCTACCCCCGACTTTTATCCTCCAAAGGCTGAGCAAGAAAGAAGGAAGATAAAAAGCCGAATGGCATAGTGGTATGTACAGCATCCCCTTGGAAGTTGGCACCCAGGGTGACCACTCTACTTGCCCACCCCTAGAACTGACCCAGATAATAGCCATGAGCAGATGCACATCGGAGCAGTGAAAGTGAGAGCCAATACTGATAATTTGTTCTGAAGCCCAGCTCTGGGGTGTGTGAAATTATATTTTAAGAAACAGCCACCTTATTTCCCACGCTTCCCAGAGGACTAGAGATGGGATGCCCAAAAGCACCCAATGCTGGCTGAATTCACATCCCAATGGCCTATGGGAGCTTTTCCATTGATTTCAATGGGACAGATTTGGGCCAATGGTGAGTGTCTTTGAAAACCCAACCCCTTGTGTTCCTGTTGGCTCATTCTGTATTAGGTGAGCTGATAAATTATTTTGTATGCAGCAGTCGGTGTCCATCACTCCCCATCCACTCTTCCATTTTGTTTACGTTTTCAACATTGTCATTTAAAAACATAGCTAGATGTCTGTACTCCACACACACACACATTTGTTTGCTCATTTTTTTCCCCATAAAGAGATAGAAGGAAACAAATCAAACATATTTAACTGACTTTGATATGGTATAATAACACATGGCTCATTAACTAACCTTGGATAAATAGTCTCTCCACCAGCTCTCAGGGGAGTGGAGGGAGAGCCTAAATATGTACTTTGTTTGCATAGGAGATGAAGCATGAAAGCATATTGTAACAGATTAGATTGGCATAGATGTGTTGACTATTATTACGATTGTTGTAGAATATTTCCAAACTGCGAGTTTCTAATTTAGACACCCAACTCTCAATGAATTCCTATGGGAACTGGACCCGAACTCCCTAAGGGTTTGACTACAGAGGGAAATTAACCAGAATAACTATTCTGGAGTAGCTCCTGTTGTATTAATTTAGATGGAATAAATTGTCCAACGTGTTAACATAAGCCAGTCACTGTCCAACATTGAACAGTGTTAAATAAGGGTCAGGGTTTGGTATACACCCTGCTTAGTACCCTGGCAAACACACTTTAAAAATCCTTTCAACCTTTTATTAAAGATAAAGAAAAGGAAAAACAGTTAAAGTATTTGACATATAAAGTATTAAGTAAGGCTTTCATTTTAACAACACCCTTATTCCTTTTCCTTCTAGTGGGAGAGAGCTTTTAGAAGGAAAAAGCCCCTTTGTTTGACAGTCTCTTAGATGGTATCAAAGAAGGAAATCACTGTCCTTTGGAGGAAAAGAGAAGGAGTGAGTTTAAATGGGTTGGATCTGCTGCCGTTGTTGCTGTTAAAGTCTGATCAATTTTTATCTCAGGTGGTAGATGGGATTCAGCTGGAGCTAGTAGGGATGATGATGTCATCTGGGTCTCTCTCTCTGGCTTGGTCAGGTCAGGACATTCATCAGGATTAGGATAAAGTCCCTGGTGACAGTAGGACTGGCAGCCATGATGGTGAAGCTTGCTCAGTAGCCCTGGTTGTTCTTCCATCTCTTCCCCCCAAAATCTCTTTATTTAAAGACCCCAAAATGGAGTGATGGGTGGAATAGTCTATCTCCTTATTATTTGTCTATTAATTAGGCCTAATATATGTTCATTTGGTTCATTAAGTTCTGATTTCACATCTTCTGGTTTTGCTAAGCATGATTTCAGCACAGTCCTTGAGTTATATCAGGAGGCCTTTTTATTTGGAAAATTCAGTCCGTCTCCCTTTTGTACCTTTTCCCATCAACATTTGTTGTTGTAGGTCATTGTGACATCTTATGAACTTTCACTTGCTTTCTACAGTTGCGCTCACAATTAGAGCAAATTTGTAGGCCCAGTAACCACAAAACTCCCCATTTAGACACTCCATTCCAGAATAGAAATCACTTTATTCCAGAATAATTAGTGCTCTTGCAAAGTGAAGTAGTTATTCTGGAATAAAATCACTTTTGTTCTGGAAGGGAGTGTTCACCCAGGTAGCTATTCTGAAATAGCTATTGCAGAATAGTTTATTCCGCAATTGCAATTCTAGTTAGTTTTCCCATATAGAGAACCCCTAAGACGGTGATCCTTTGTCACCATCACAACCAACTGAAACTGAAATAAACCATAAAACTATTATTTCCTTTACAGCTGAATTCACAAGACCAGGTTGGCAGTGTCAAAATTTTCCTGGAGGGTCTTACATCCCCCTTAACACAATATATTCTTTTGAGCACATTGTCTTGCTTCTGGGGGGATGATACGTTGTCCACTTTTGTGACCTGGGACAGGATCAAAGTTTACATAGGGTATATCTGCACTGCAAAGAAAAACCTAGCCTCAGAGTCTGGGTCAATTGACTCCGGCTCATGGGATTAAATATAGTGGCGTAGACATGCTAAAACTTGGTGAGGGAGGTGGGTCTCAGAGCCTGGGCTCCAGACCAAGCAGGAATGTCTACATACAATATTTAGTCCCATGAGCCTGAGCCAATAGCCAAGGCTCTGAGACTCAGTGCCCCAGGTTTCTCTTTGCAGTGTAGAGATCTCCCACGTCTACTGGTTTGTGGACAGTTGGGACTGACTGGAGGATTTCAAAGTTGTCTTCCGTAGTCTGTGTGAAGTAATGCCTTTGTGGATTTCATTGTGCTAGCAGACTAATGCAGCTCCTTAGCTCTGCTGGCAGGAGCCTGTTCTTTTAATGTTGAAGATCTCAGGTTTCATCCCTGTTGACAACTATGGTCTCGGTGTATGTATCTGAATTCCATGCATTACACATATGCTACACGGTGTGGTTCATGCATAGAATGGCATGAGTTTTATGCGCCAGCCAAGTCTTGGTTATTCAAATAGAATATTACAGCAGAATTACCTGCTTCTATCCAGACCAAAGATCTCAACAACTGTCCAAACTCGACAAGGCATGCGTTAGCCAAGCCCCAGAATAACCAGTCTCAAGCAAGGCTTGCTTTAGTATGTGTGCACCTAATGCAAACACTAATTTTCTGCTAGGTTGCATCCCCCTCTATATAAGTTGATAACATTGAATCAGGTGCCTGATGCTAATGAGATTCATTAGCATTATTGGGGTGAGCACTTCCTAGTCCATCAGTCTTGCAAGCAGAGGACGCAGGTTCAGTCTCATCTCTGCCAGAAGTCTGTGTGTGGGTCCCATAGTACATGGAACTTTAAAGAGGAAGTCAAGCCAGACAACCTAGGCTTTGCTGTGAAAGTTCCTTTGGGTGTAAACCCTTTAAGGATATAATTAAGAATTCAACAATACAATTGTATGTAATTCACAGTTCTAAAATGTCTACATCTCGGATTGTGACCTTTTAAAACTCTATTAAGCTATGTAAACACTGTACAAAGAAATGTGCATTGTTAACAGTTTGCTAATGTCAACTGCAAGAGGACTGCTCTTGTCCCTTGTGCCTATTCTACCAGTCACCAGACATTAACACTTCTTGTTTATTGATTTGCATATGACAGACCCACCCTGGGATTTGTGTCTTGCCCTTTTTGTTCTGTGCTTATTTTGAAAACTCCTTGAATTGTTCCTGATTTCATTCTGACTCCAAACAATGCAAAAAGCCCCCTTTAAAACAACAGATTAGAAGCAGAATTAAAACATTTCTTAATAAGGCCAGACTTGTTTCCACAATGGGAGAAAAACAATCGAACACAAGAGAGGTTTTACCAATCTCACCCAACAATGCAAACTTTTTGTGTTTAGATAACATACATGCAGCTGTACATTAGCCACATTTTATTTTTGTTTCATCAAATTAGAGGCGACTTACAAATTTGGAACCAAAGGCTCAAATTCAGGCTCGGGAGCCACAAGGGGCTCTTTCATGTGTCTCCTGTGACTCTTTGCATCACTTGATGTTAAAACACTGTGTGATTGAACACATAGCACTATAGTAAATGAAACAATGAATTCACATGACTGTGGCACTTTTGGGTAACACTGATGCTAATTTGGCTCCTGAACCACTGAGCTGTGAGTATTACTGAGTTAAAACTTCTCCATGGGTTCCAGCCCACATAGGTTCCTCACTAATTGATTACTTTGACTGTTTGCTATTCATTATTCCTGCTCTGTGATTGGTCCCCTAACTCACATGGTGTTGTTTCTTCTCCTGGATTCGACAACTATGACTTTTGAAACAGGTGAATAATGAATAACACAACTGACAAATAGCACACAACAATAATGTTCTCTGGATACAGATTTTCAGACAAACAGTCCTCCGTGCTACTTTTGGACTAACAGACATTTTCAGAAATAAACCAGCTGTCATTCAAATACTCACAAGCAGCAAGTAATATCACCCCACAAATAACAGCAGAGCAAATTTACCAGGCTTAGTTGCAAGTTTTTTTTGAGAATTTCTTTTTATTATGAAGCAACCTGTTGTAGTGATTTTTGCGGCGATGTCAATCAGATTCACTTCGTCTACTTTAGATCTACTTATACTCCCTTACCAGTATGTAATGGATCTTAAACAGAGTAATTTAAGCACTAAGGGGCTAGAAGAAAATGTAAGTTCAAGTAGGGCAATCTAATTTGCACTTCAAGGAGCAGGGAGTGACTTATAACTTATACCCACTATGCCCCCTGTTAATGGCTTGCTTGCCAAACTACTTGCTTCTGGTCCTTCAGTATGGAAGTTACACCAATTTAGACTCCCTTACTCTCATCTAAGGGTATGTCTATAGGGTAATACCTCCGGATTGGCGGGCAGCGATCGATCCAGCGGGGGTTGATTTATTGCATCTAATCTAGACATGATAAATCGACCCCTGAGCGCTCTCCCGTCGACTCCTGTACTCTAGCGCTGTGAGAGGTGCAGGTGGAGTTGACAGGGGAGTGGCAGCAGTCGACTCACCGCAGTGAAGACACCGCGGCGAGTAGGTCTAAGTACATCGACTTCAGCTACATTATTCACAAAGCTGAAGTTGTGTAACTTAGATCGATCCCCCACCCCCGGTATAGACCAGGCCTTAGACTCAATGGCACAGGTGAGGTGTAAGGTGGATGTCTGGTAAGTGGGCGTGAAACTCAATAAGTAAGTTTAAGGGAGCCTAAAGCAGGGACCACAGTGGGTTTGTGAACCACAGTCTGGGGAGAACCACCCCCTACTCTTCCCATGTTATTAAATAGAAATGTCCTGGCTAGATCCTATTTAGAAGGGATAAGAGATGTGGGGGGCAAGGTGGCTGTGGACTGTGCTATGGGAAAGGTTGAGAACCATTGGCCTAAAGGGAGCCTACACTGGAGTCATGTACATGTTAAAGGGACTGGAAGGAGGTATACGTTACACCAATTCTGACTGTTCCTAGACTTGCTGGACTCACTTCAGTATTTGGGCCACTAAGCTGGTGGATATCCAGAAGAGTCCAAGATCATGACATTATTGGCAAGGACTGAAGAAAGTATAAGATGTATCAGCTGATACTTCTTCTCGTCTTATTTTGACTCATCTCTGAATGTGTCCCAAATTCTAGCTTCTCAGTGGGAAAAGGTGCATTAGCTAGAAAAGTTGGTGTGATTACAGGGGGTGAAAATAGTTTATGGTTATGTCTGAATTCTGTCCACATTCAGCACAACTGTCTGGTCACATTTACACAGGCGTGGCTTCAAAAATCACTGAAACACAGCCCTTACTGTAGCTAAGAATGAACAGTTCACAAATGGTCCATACTGTTCTCTGTTACAACTATATCACTCACCTTAACTGAAGCATTTCCATGGGTGTTATGTCTAACCTCTGGGCTGCACAGAGCTGTCTGTCTAGGAAATTGAGGCTGGTATTTGTGTCCCACACCTATTCTGATCCAAACCACACCCCTTCCTCCAGCTCTGCTGCCTGTCAGCCCATGCCACAGGATTTTCTGCTGGTCTCCCTCCACAGCCAGAACTGCAGCACGACCATTTGTTGATGCATAGCAGATGTTCTCTTGCTTTTGCTGACGCTTTCTCCATTTCTGTTTGCCTGCTGGTGCAGTCCTCATGCCAGAAACTGGCCCTGGGCTTGCTATCGTACTGCTTAGTTTTGTGGGAAGCCATTTCTAGCCTCTCTACACAGCCATACCCATAGTATTGCATGGAGACACATCCCTTATAAACTTTACGGACTAGATCCTCAGCTGATACAAATTGGTGTAGCGCCATTGACTTCAGTGGGGCTATGCTGATTCACATCAGCTAAAGGGATCTACTTCCCTAGCTCCATGTCAGGATGTGGCTTCCCTTTGCTCTGGTAAGTTACAAGATACTGTTTGCAATTTATGCATTTCGATCACAATGTGCAGATAGAAAATTAATCTTGTGAAGCTCCCCCCAGTCCTTGAAAAGGCCATTTTAGCATGCAACATTAATCATCTGTTGTGCCCTAATCTTGGAAAAACGTAATGTATTCTGGCAAATCGCTGGGCCTCCAGAGGACTTGCCTGGCTTGGAACTAATGGATTTCAGTAAATGAGAAGATCAAAACCACCACACTCCCTTCATTGTCTCACTTGATACCTGCGCTGTACTATGTATGCAGCACTGGGAGTAATTAAGCTTCTAAAAGAAGTTTCACATTGAAGCCACGTAACTCAAAACAATTAAAATAAACAGTTTGTGCACCTTGTCATCTGCCTTCATTAGCGCTTAAAGGTCACTTTTAAGAAAAGGTAAAGTGTAAATGGACCACATTTCCTTGGCACATTTTGCTGAAATACACACACCGAGTCAGAGTTTAAACAGAAGAATAAGGAGAATGACACCCTTCAGGATTATTAATTTGTTTTACCATCTTGCTTCAAAGCACCAATCATGGATCAAGACTTCGTGCCAGCTGCTGGACAAACATCTAATCAGAAAACTGCCCCAAAAAGCTGCTTTATAGCAGGGCATACCAGGTGGACAAAAGAGGAGAAGGTAATAATAAAATTAGCATGTTTTGCATTGGAGGCAATAATCTTGCTTACCACCTGCCAAGCTGATCAATGAAGGTATTAAGCAAGAGTACAACAATGTTATTTTAAAAAAATCTTTAACAGAAAAAAGGAAATTTCTAGTTCCACTGCTGTGTTTCCTGCTGAGAATAGCAATGGAAGTGATACCATGTGAGAGCTGGTCCCATGAGATTTCCAGCTAATTTTGTTTCTTTCAGTCCAAATAAAAAAGCTAATGGTGGAATTGAGTTGTTTTTAAAAAATTCTGTTGGCATTCGTATCAGAATACTTTGGAGAATGCAATTAGCCACCAAGAGTAATACCCTTTTAATTGCATTTATATGCCCCATCAGAGTGATAGGAAAACAAATTCATCTTTTCAGTTCTTCAAGTGCAGTATTAAGTGCTATGAAATGAATTAGTTTATAGAGAGCATCTGAAGTATTTGTCAAATAAGTTCCTAAATGTATAATTTTTCTGGCTGCCTTTTTTTTTTAATGGGGAAGGCTGTAGAGAGCAATTTACACCTGGTCGAAGCAATTCAACCTATGTGCTAACCATTCAGTCCATGTCTCCTAGCAATTCCCCCCACTCCCCGCCCCAACAGATTGGAAATAATGAACAACATATTGCTGGTTTTGCGAAGTAGAGTCAAAAATCAGTGTAACACGGTTGATACCTTCCGTAGCACCTGCCCCATTTGAATACCCTGCATTTGCCAATCTATTATTATTGTTTATTATTTGTATTGTGGTCGCTCCCAGCCGCCCCAGTCATGGAGCAGGACCCCATTATTCTAGGTGCTATACAAAGCCAGAGCAAAAAGCCAGTCTACTTCTATCCCAAATGATATGGCTGATGTTGTACTCTCTGCATGACTGCAAGGGGAGCTTGTACTAAACAAACAGGTTCTTATTTGTAACATCACCTCCCTCTAACAGTGCACAAACCAGAGTTGCAGCAGGCAGCTCTGTTTCGCTCAGCATCCAGAGCCCTGCATTGTGCTATGGGATAGAGGGTCTTTTAGGACTGTCCAGCCACCTCTATGACCCTTACCATGATGGCAGCCACTCCATGCAGGCCATAGGTGCACCCCTGCCTGGTAGCACGCTGCAGAGAAATGGGGGCGGATACATTTTTATTCTTCCTTACTAGGACTGCAAAGATCTGATCCAAAACACACTGAAATCAACAAAGACTCCCACTGACTTCAGTGGACTTTGGATCAGACTCTAAGGCTTTGAGAGGGTGGCAGGAGATCAGACTAGATGATCATGATGGTCCCTTCTGACTTTAAAGTCTATGAGTCTATAGCCCCCTTCAACCACAGCCACTAAGGGGTTAACAGGTAGGCTAGGCTAACAGGTAGGGTTAACAGGTAGGCTCCTCAGCAGCAGCTAATTGCTGGGCCAGCTCTAGCTGGGATAACAAGGCTGCAGAACAGACAGCGAGGGCTGCTAGAGAGGCTGAGAACTCTTGAGGGGATGGTCCTCAGCAGCAGACAGGAGGAAGCTTCACAAAGAGCTGGACTTCCATGGAGAGAGGCCTGGGAAAGGCGCCTGTAGACAGGCAGTGGTAGGAAGCAGTCCAAGGGACTATACAGAGCAGCTTTTAGCTGCTTAAACACAGGTCCATGGGCTGAAACCTAGAGGAGAGGGCAGGCCTGGGTTGCCTTGACATCCCGCACAAAAGGGGCTAGCTGAGGAGGAGAGGGCAAGGACCAGAGAGCCCAGGCTGGCGCTGATGACCCTACCAGGTCGCTGAACTTTTGGTCTGTGGGACTCTTGACTGCCCCAGAAGGGGTGAGATTCTCAATGAGCTGGCTGGAGCAGTGAGAAGAGGCCAAAGAGCTGCTTAGTGGGGGACACTGAGTGGGAGTGGCTGCAGCGTGACACCTGGCTGCGAGGGGATGCGCTGGCTGGTGAGTGACCCATGACAAAGTTCTTTGCGTAAAATATCTATTACTGTTTAAACCTCAGGTTTTGTACAGCAGCGGTTGAAACACTCTGCTCATTGGAGTCAAATGGCTTCTGGTTAGCCTATACGCTTTCACCTGCAGTCGTTCCCACTGACTCTTGGGTTCTGTTCAAACACTTTTTCGCTTTCTTTGCCATGGACCTGCTAGACATGCAGGATCACTGGTCCAGATAGAGCACTTTAAGAACTTCCTCTTCCACAAGTGTGTCACCAGCACCTTCCCCAATATTTTCAAACCTGAATACAATGGATCAGTACCCATCCCACCTATTTGCAACAAGCTCCATTTAAAAAAAACAGCAGTGAGTGCTATTTTAAAGATATCCGTTCCAATGTCCAAAGCACAGCTATGGTCACTCCTAGGGTTGCCAACCCTCCAGAATTGGCCTGGAGTCTCCCGGAATCGGCATTGATCTTCCAGTGACCATTGAAAGCAACCCAGGAGATTTTAATAGGATATTTTAAGAAAATGACATTACGTCATGTTGGGGGGGAAAATCTCCCGGAGCTTCAGTCAGAGTTGGTAACTCTAGTTATCAGAATTTAATTCTTCTACTGCCCCTTTTCTCTCTGGGGCTGTAATTTCTTCTCCTAACAAAGCTGCGAAGGCTATTGCTAACAGATTGTAATCTTTTGGGAGAATGAATTGACTTTTTGTTCTGCGTTTGTACAGCACTTAATACAGTGGGGGCCTGGTCTATGAATGGGGCCACTAAGTGCTACCTCAGTGTTGATACTGACTCTTGTAAGCTTTTCAAGAAATCTTGCTCCACATAACTTTGTACAGGCTCAGCAGCAGTTTGCTATATGCTCCAGGTAATCATCTGAACATCTGAACCAAACGCTGAGCATTCTGAGGCCACCCACCACGCATTTACGTACATTGGATGAAATTAATCAATCAGCATGAGCATGCACTTCAAAGGCTCTTCCTCTTTGCCCCCACAGAGGTGTAGTTTGATAGAACAGAAACCATCATTTCCTGGAAAGCTCCTCAAGGGCTTGTTCATTCATTTATTTTGTTACATTGATTTTACCGTGTTCAGATGAATGGTACACATGTGCAGCATGACTACAGATAATTGTGTGAAGGTATTGTCAGCATAAACTATATGTTTAATTTAGCCAGACTGCAATTTTCAAATACAAACAGTTTTGGGATTGAGCAGTACCCCAGAAGGGCTCTGGAAGCAGAGAATAAACCGAGCACTGTGTGCTCAGGATTTGAATTGAGGGACACATTAGGAGCTGGAAAGCTCAGGAGTGTTGTTCCTTGGGGTGTGGCCAAATCTTGTCCTATACTTTTCCAGCTTTGACTTCCCCACCAAGTCAGCTTTTCCATCAGGGATTTGCTGGATTCAGCCTGTGGCTTCATGTGCTTGGAACTATCACTTTTAGGGACATGACGTGTGAGACTTCCTTTGACATCCATGGGATTTCCATACATGGAGGGCTCGCACAATTTTATCACAGAGCTAATAAAGCATTCAGGGGCTGGATGCAAGGAGCTTCCCTCACACTTGCCTGGCTCTTGTTGGGGATGATTGCAGTCTGTGTGCTCAAGGAAGCTCAGGGTCTGCTCCTTCTCATTTCTCCAAGAGCACATGGAGCCCTGAAAGGGGCAGGTAAGAGGTGGGGCCCTCTCCACCCCAGTCTATGGAGCAGGACTGGTGGACAAGGGAGATTAAGCTGCCTCTCACTGGGGTGTAGCAGCAAGGGTGTCAGAAGTTACCTATATAGGTCCATAGGCACTGCCCCTTGCTCTGGGCTGGGCCTACATGGCACAGTAGAGTCTTAAATGTAAGCTCTAGAGCCATGATCTGGCTTGTCAGCAGCAGGTAGGTGATGAATAGCGCGCTGCTCCCCCGTCGCTTCATGTACAGTTGGTGGATGGGGGGATCAGAAGGGACCATCATGATCATCTAGTCTGATCTCCTGCCACCCTCTCAAAGCCTTAGAGTCTGATCCAAAGTCCACTGAAGTCAGTGGGAGTCTTTGTTGATCTCAGTGTGTTTTGGTGGATGAGGGGAAACCCTTATATTTGACAAGCTGAGCCTTGTTTAACAATGTCCACCTCACAAATCCACCTCCACAACAGGCTCTAATTGGTATGCTAGCTGGCAGTCTGAGCTAAGAGGCTATGGACTGAAAGGGGAACAGGGAGCGAACTACCCTTCACCCTAGGGATGGTCCCCCCAAATGAATTAGGAGCCCTTCCTCAGGACTGTCTGGAAAATTGCACTGCTGTTGTCTGGCTTCAGTCCAGTATGAGCCTGGCTGGCAAGCTTACACCCGAAAGCCCCCCACCTGTAGTGAGAGGGAGACCCTGGCACATGCCTACCTGCAGTGTGCTATGTTGCAGCCCCTCTTCCATCTCTTCTCCCTACATTGCTTCCTACATCCACTCCGCTGAGTCCTGTAATGTCCTCATCAAATTCCTCCTGGCACTGGCCAACATAACCATCCATCAGCCCAGGAGGGGGAAGCTCAACTGAGACTATGAGGCCTTTTCCAGTCCCTCATCTGCACGTGCATCTGGAGAGAGTTCCTCTGTGTGGCATCTGCTGACTCCTTCACAGAGCTCTGAGCATTGTCCAGGGTTGTCTGCTTGGTTTCCTCTTTGGAGTCCCTTGTTTTGGGCTGGTAGCGTGCAGCCCCCTCCTTGTTTTGTCATTCACTGTCCCGCAGACTCAGTTAACTCCTGAGTCCTGAGCCCCTTCCCTCATCCGAGGGAGCAGGCCTTCTGTTCTGTGGTTAGCTATGCACACCAACCCAAGGATTTAAATAGGCTGGCTTCTTTCATAAAGAACACAGTGATTATAAAGATCCTAAACTTCAATTAAACAAGTACAGGTCATTTCTGACATGCTGGGAGCTGTCCCACAAAGGCATTCGAACATGTACTTCACCAGCCAGCAACTAGATATCTCCCAAGTCTGGGAACAGAAACTTTGCCCCATCATCCTACATGCTGGGGGGTCTCATCTGAGATGCTGCATAATGATTGATGGTATGTGTGTGTGTGGGGGGGAACAATTTAAAGATTCTGTTGGTGTGCAGCGCAGTTCAGGGCAGGGTGCATAAACCCTTGCAGAAATTGCAGGGGGGGAGAGGACAGGTGCCCCCTCCACGTCGCCTCTCATTCTCATGGCATCTCTGTTACTTTGATCAGTCTCCTTATCTGATTCATGAATTAGACAGTGTTCCAGATTTTTAATATTTTTAAATTAATCAGAATAAATTCAGCACATGTATTTACAGGACAAGACGTGAGGGAAGAAAATTTTATACTTATCAATTAAAATAAAAGAAGGAAAACATTTGAGATAATAGGATGAAATTCTATGAATGCATCAGTTGAAATATACACAGAAGGTGATACAGCGATACAGGCAGTAGTAATTTGATTTACTTTGTTTATGTAGATAATTTAAAATTACAGGAAAGATAATGTACTGTTTGGTAAAAATGCTTATTTATATTGTTTCTAATCTTCCCTACCAAATACTATAACAATGAGAAGAGGCCATTTGTTGGTTAAACTTTTCTGTATTTATATATTTTGAAAAACCCGAGATTGGGCAAGAAGTTGCCGCGTAACATTATATTTCTTAATCAATACGAAATTACTTAATAAGTTCAAGGTATCACCTCTGTTTTAACTCTGCCATAACACAATTCCACATATCCTTCTCCTGGTGACACCACTTAGCATGCGATTCTACTTAGAAAACTGGCGGTCAGTGTCATTTTAGAGTGCCATGTTTATTATGACACACTGATTCCGTACCTAATTGCTCTGTTCATAAATGAAAAGACTTTTTTTCCTGAACTGCCAGCCCTGCAAACAGTCTGTTCTCTGGTAATCACATGGTGTTTCCTTTCCATACATCATTATGAGTAACAGCACTCCTGCAGGTCACATAGGGTAATTAAATAGAGCAATTAAATATCTGTGGTTGGCCTGGATCAGCTGACTGGGGCCAGCTAGGGGTCTTTTATTTCAGTGTGGACGTAGGGTCACAGTGGCATTGATGCAACCTGAGCGCTGTCAGTGAGTTTGCATTGTCTGGAACTTAGTAATTCTGTTGATGTGTGACTGCCGCTGTTTCAGTTGGTGCACCAGGGATTGAAGTGGGGATCTCCAGAGCTAAAAGCAGTCGCTGTTACAGCTTGAGCTAAAGCTGTATAGCTGTGACTGGAACAAGTCCCGTCCTCCTTGGATTGGCCCAGAGGAAGACCTGTAGATCAATCACCATTGGTTATGGCTGCCCAGAAAGGTATAGAATCCAGTTGTGTTGGTTCTGCAGTGCTAATAGGAGTAATAAAATGTATTGTCATTAAAATCGGTATATATGACTCTGAGTATGCCCAGAGGGCAGACACATTGTCTTCTTCACTGTTGGCCTAACTTTTCAGAAGTGACTGGTGACTTCAGATGCCTCCTTTTTTGGCTACCCAACTTGAGGATACCTTAAAGTTGGACCCCCCAAACCACTAGTCATTCTTGAAAATTTGGGCCAACCTTTTTACGTAGGGTCTGTCTATACTTCAATTAAAAACCCACGGCTGGCCTGTGTCAGTTGACTCAGGCTCATGGGGCTCAGGCTAAGGGGCTGTAATACTGAAGTGTAGATGTTTGGGCCTGGGCTGGAGCCCGGGCTGTAGGACTCTGTGAGGTGGGAGGCTGCAGCCCAAGCTGGAACGCCTACACAGTAATTTCACAGCCCCTTAGCCTGAGCCCTGTAAGCCCAAGTCGGCTGGCATGGACCAGCCATAGTCACTCTTCAGAGTAGAGGGGTTCTGTAAGAACGAAGAAAAATGTTAATACCCAACAGGTTCAGAACCCCTTTATGGTGTGTGAGGCAAAAACTGGTTCTTCTAACCACTTAGCTAAATATATTGAATTGCAAAACTTCCTAGCTGTGTCTTCAGTGTATCTTGAAAAACACAACACTACTGCTTCTGTTGGAAGCACGGCTGAACAAATGACACTTTCTAATCTGATAGCAATTATTCTGGAATATATCTTACTATTGCAGTTTATTAAAGAAATGGGTCAAATACAATGAGATGCCAGAGAATTCCCTCACTCATTTAGATTCTCTAGAGGCACAAAGGTAACATTTCCATTTCATAGTTTCTTGGTCTGGCTATTCTAATAAGATATTTAATGCCTCAGAATAGGTGGCAGGGGAACACTTTTCTTTACAGGGTAAACTCGCTCTAGTGGATGTGGCCTCTGCAAAGCCTTCTGCAATACTTAAGCCTGTGAACTTTAAATAATGCAGATGTCTTTGCACCAGCCCTCTGTCCTAGGGTGATTTTTCAGCCAAAACTTATAATCAAATAAGTCTTTTAGGGCTGATTGTGCAAGGTCTGAGTCTGCGTGCCCCTAACTCTCAGGACCTCACAGGAGATGCTCAGAATCTTACAGAACAGGAGTTCAGGGTAAGATTTCCAAAAGTACTCAATGCTGGCTTAATTCTACTCTCACTGAAGTCAATGGTAAAACTCCCATTGATGTAGGTGGGGGCAGAGTTAGGCTAAAGCTGAGTGCTACCGATTAATTCCATCCATCAAACACAAAGAAGGTAAATCCGCCACTGATTACAAGAGCTACCCCCCTCCTCACCTTGCTATCTGGAGGTTAATTTATTAAGGGGATATTTCAGGTATATTAATCAGAATAGCGACAACTTTTTGATCGGTTACTCCATGCCACCTGAAAAAAGACCATTGTTTGAGTATCTCAGGTTCATTATCAGATGATGAGTCTCTTCAATGAAGACTCTGTCCTGTTTTGTTCCTTTAAGATATGCTAAGAATGATTTTCTTCTGACAGAGCTATTCAAACTTTTTACACTCCAAGAAACTGTAGGCATGTGGTACTTAACCATTATCTTAGCACAAAAGGAATCCAGCACCCACCATATTTTAACATTCATCGTATTTATTGAGCCTTTTTAGCTGCAGTCTCCAGTTTGTAACTAGAATTTTTACCAGAACATTCTTTCTTAGCAAGAAAACAGTGGGGGCTGCAGGGTGATCAGTACTTTTGAAAATCAGACCACTTCTAGAGGTGACCACAGTTGGAGTGAGGAAACTAATTTTAGGCACGTGACTTTGAAAGTCTTGGCCAAAAGTAATATTTATTCCTGAGCAGAAAAAGGATCAGGGCTGAATTTCCACAAGTGTTCAGCACACCCTGGGGAGGGCGGGGGGCAGAGAGGGCAGGTTTTCAGAAAGGGTTGGCTCCCATGTAGGCACCTAAATGAACTGGCCAGATTTGCAAAAGGCCCAGGAGCCCCGATGCCAGGGGCCAGAGAGGAGAGGAGTTCCGTGTGAAGGGGCGAGAGAAGAGGCACTGCAGGAGACTGAGCTGGTAATGGTGAGGCAGGGGAGGCACAGAGTTTCAGGCATAGGGAAGGAAGTGAAAGTATCAGGGTCTCTGAGAGGTGGGGAGGATGCGTGCTTCTATCGGGAGGCTGGGCTGAGCAGCTATTACCTCCTCCAGTTTCCTGGGAAGTGATGGTTTGTGGGAGCTCCTCCTATCACCACCACATAGTGCCAGGCTTGCCATTCCACTTCCTAGCAGCTCCAGACTGAATCACTCCTGTGGCGTGTGAGACAACTGAAAGCTCACTGCCGGGAATGTGACATGCTGCGGTTCACCACTCATGCTGCGGGGAGCTTTGGCAGCCCTGCATGCCATTCTCAATGCCATGGGCCTTTCAGGATTCTGTCCAATAGTTCTGGCGTCACCTTCCAGTCAATGTCACACCTCAGCTTTCTCAGGGACCTCAGACAGTCTTCGGCTAGACTACACTTGTAAGCCACTGCCTGTGTTAGGGTCACGTTCCCCAGGCACCATGTCTCCTGGCCAGCAGAGGCAGTGTGGCCACTAAACCACTCTTTGCAAAAACCTAGGGTACACCACACCCTAAGCAGGGCCAGTTCCACTGAAAGCCTGTGCCATGGCCTGCCTTCTCCCTGCCCACTTAGGGAAAGGCTGGCATCCCCAGCTCCTACAAACCACCAGCTCTTCCCCTCAACACAGTCATGAAGGGCTGACCGCAATCTCGCCCTTAACTTGGTTTGTCTGCTTTTGTTCTTTTGGTCCTCCAGAAAGCTTTCCTGAAGTGTCTTAAGGGATAGAGAATCCACCACATCTTCTGCTATCCCTTCAAGTCTTTATCTCAAGACTGCAGATTATTTAACCAATTATATCCCACCACCTTAATTAGTTTACACCCAGCAAAATTAATTATACAGCAGACAGAAACAATCACAGAACCAGACAGAGATTATACAGACAAACAATGGGGAAATGGGGACTACAGTGATAGAACAAACACAGAAGTGAGGATTTCACATCCCAGCTATTGATAAGTGAGCTCTTGCCAGACAGGATGCTATTAAACTAAGTTTCCTTTTACATCTTCTAGGCACTTCCCTTTCTCTGGAGGCGATAGGCACCCTCAGGACAGGACTGTATTCCTAACAGCCCAATAGCACCTTATTTCAATGTGACTAGTTTGGAATGTGAGGATGTGACCGGTCGCTTCCCAGCTTATGGCTGCCTCTGCTGCTTAGCCAAAGACCTTAGCCTAAGAACAGGGCCTCAGACTGTTACAGGAAGAGAAGGCCCTTACACCAGCAGACAGTGATTTTGATTCTTTCTTTTATACCTCTATAACTAGCCAAGTGATAAGAATACACCTAAATTCTTAGAGTATAGGCCTTTACAGACAGGCCTGAATATCTATATCCTAACACTGGGAAATTGGAATCATGTTTAGCTAAGGGCAGAAATGGGAACAGGGACACAGGTAAGGCTCGGTGGTGTCAGAGCTGGGAAGGGGGACACTAAGGAAGGAAACTGGAATCATGCTTGCTGGAAGTTCACCCCAATAAACATTGAATTGTTTGCACCTTTGGACTTCGGGTATTGTTGCTCTCTGTTCATGCGAGAAGGACTAGGGAAGTAAGTGGGTGAAGGAATAAGCCCCCTAACAAGTATAATTAGATTGAATTTCAAAACAATACTGCCTGGCTACTGGGTATAAGGAGAACACCACCAGCTCCTGGTCACTATTTTTTTTTTTTTGGCAAGAATGGACTGACCTGATTTACCTGCCTAATTCCAGGAGGGGGTTCATGGCTGTGAGTGGATGAAGGCACCTCATGCAGGGCTGGAAACAGATGCTTAACTCCCTGAGGGGGTGGGACTGAGCCCCACCCCTCTCATCAGCATTTCCTACAAGCTAGGTTAGATGGCTCCTCCCCACTCAGTTTGCTGGTGCTTGGGAATCCCATTCTTAAGCACCTAACTCTCCCCTTGCTTTGCATAAGGAGCTGGGGGCTGTAGACTCTGCTAGATGTTGGGGTGCCAAGAAGTTAGGCACTGCAGTGCTACGTGCTGTAATGCCTAAGACTCTTTGTGGATTGTCTGTTGATGGGATTTTAACTCCTAAGTGCCTAAATCCCTTTTGAAAATTAGATTTAGGCTCCAAAATCAGTTAGGCGGTTATAATGGTCCCTCTCTCAGAGGTCTGGAGGGAGGCCACTCTGCCTCACTACAGCGGTGCAATTCTGAGAGCAGCAACACCTAAATAGCTTTAAAAGTCTGGGCCTTCTTTGACCTTGGGCAAGTTACTTTGGATGAGATTTTCAAACGTGTTTTTTGACTCCCTTAGGCGCCCAACTCCCATTGACTTTCAGTGGGAACAGGGTACCTAGTTCCTCTGGGCTTTCTTGAAAATCCAACTCTCTCTCACACTGCCTCAGCTCCCTCATTTCTAAAACGAGGGCAGCAATTCCACCTTCACAGAGCAGCAATTCCACCTTCACGATGCTAATGTCACCGAGACAGTGCAAGGCTAATGCATTCACACTTGTAAAGGGGTGGGAGATGATGTTAGCATGTCTATAACATGCTCAATCAGAGACCATGTATTCCATAGCTAGGGTAGGTTCTTCTGTAGGTGCCAATGACATGGGTAGGCAAAGGGATGCACTCAGGGTAAATTCCCATTTATTCGATCAATTCACCTCAGTTACATCTAGTAGGGAGACAGTGAAAGTGGCTGAAAACTTATCTTGGTCATTACTACTCCTATTAATGTCAAATATTATGAGTTGTGTAACAAGAGGTGCAATGTATGTGGTGAGGCTTGGAATAGCTATTTAGTAATTTATAGTGGTCTTGATAAGCTTCAGTTAAACAGTCAGAACTGGAAAGCACTTTGTTGCACTAATTAACAGCACACAGGTTTGTAGCTATATTTTATCCCTGTGCAGCAAAATTCTCATTAGAGTCATGGGGACTTGGAATCAATCTAGTGACCAAATTGGTTTAGACACTGGAAGTTCTAAGAGTATATTGTGTCAATAGGACTTTAGAGGATAGAGAGGAACAATTAACACACTGAGAACATTTCTGACTTGATATCTGACCTCTTTAGTGGAAATTCAGAAGGTTTGGCTATAGCCTTATGCTTTGTTTATCATTCTCATCAGTGCAAAATACATTGTGTACTTCCGTGGAATATTTTACTGTCACCAATGCTTTTTTCAGTCTTCGCTTATTTAGACTCTTTGGAGTTTGCAGCTCAGGGCTCTAGTTAGGGATGCCTACCGCACTAGAAAATAGGTGTCCTAGCTTATTTTCATGCTTGGATTCAATGTACTACACTGTTCAGGGATCTGTCGGTATTGTCCCTTATAGAATAGGATCAGTCACAGGAACTAAATAACTCAGCTTCTTACATGAAACGCATATTTTGCTCAGTGAGTAGCGTGCATGCGTCTAATACAAGAACGAACATAAAACAAGGCTATCACATGTTTTTTATTTGGATGGTTCAGATTAGAACATGTTGTTCTGAGAGAACATGATCTCCTGCAGAATTTAAAGCATTTTATGCAGCAATTAAAGAACTAGAAATTCCAGGCCAACTGGGATCTTTTTTTGTTTGCATTTTTTTTTTGCATTAAAGCAATTGTACATCACGATGTTATTGTGGCTTAGTTTATCTGTTTACTGAGGCTACGTCTACCCTACAAGAGAAGCAGCAGTACAGCTATGGCACAGTGTCGATGCTTCTTGCGCCAACGGTCAGGGTTATTGCAAATGTTTTACAGTTAACCTTCAGGAAAACAATTTAATACTATTTCCAGCCGCTGCCGAGAATTTCACCGGAGGTTGTGTCAGCTGTAACCTCCCTTTAGATCACAGCTGGTGAGGTGAGAAAGAGGTGGCAGCAAAACAGCTCAGTTCCAGCCTGTGTATAGCTCTGAAGATCAGGAATGGCACCGTCAACAGGAGCCAGTATTGAAAAGGGGGCCATGCTGGTGTTTGCTTCACCCCACCCTCCAGCAGGTTCCAATGCTGCAGACCAGTCATGATTTCTGTTGCAGCCTTTGGGGCTGAACTTAAGTAGAGTTCATTGAAGCAGTCTGTTCTGAAAGTGCCAAAAACGGGGGTGAGTGTGGTCAGATCTTCACCATGGAGCAAAGGGCGCAGTTGCTTGGCTCACTTAAAATGACAGAAGGCATTTGCAGACACGGTTACTGTTGAAACCTAGTCTTCTTTAGTCTGTAAGCTCACTGGTACAGAAAGTGCAGTTTTGTTATGTGCTCCTATCGTGCCTAAAATAATAGGGCCCCATAGCACTAATACAATATTAAGAAAGCTTCATTATAATTACTAATGCTTTGGAGAAGTCACTTAACCTCTCAGCACCTCTCCTTCACTCTGTAAAATGGAGGCAATCTTACCCATCTTGGTGAGGACCCAGTGGTGAAATGAAGACAGACACGTGCATGGAATTAAGATGCAGGCTGCTTAAAATTAAACTTATGCACAAGGGAGGGGCAGTACCTGCCCATCGCCCATACATCACCCATACTCTGTATCTGGCATTTAAATGGTTCCAGTGTGGGGGTTATAGGGCACTTTACCATGTAACCCATAACTTATGTTTGGACAGCCTATCCTGCAGGACTTGGCTCACTCTGAGTCCCAGCACCCTCACCCCTGTGAGTGGGACCGAGGGTGCAGAAAGGGATGGTGACCTCAGCCTGCAAGGTCTCATCCTATCCCATGAGCCCAAGGCCCATCACCAAATCCCAGGTCTCTTACCTTCAGGAACGGTTCATTTTATCCTTCTCACCGCACTGGGAACCAGCTGCAAGTTGTGATGAATTCACAACTCAACCCAAGTATCCCAGTTAGGTGCTAAGCATGTTCCCACCTAACCGACTGGGGCTTGAAGGTGCTGCAAGGAAGGTGAAAAACTCCCTGGTCATCTGCCAGTTGGCCCATAGGAGAAAAAATTCCTTTCTGCCCCCCAAACAGGTTATTGGCTAGACGCACAGCATCTGTCAGGCCGGGTTGCCCTTACTAGTGCAGGGTGCATTGGAGATGCTTTTGGAATGGAGCCTAAAGAGGATCCACATGGTCACTGCTCCAGGTTAAATCATGGGAGCTAGAGAATGCTGGCCAATCAGCACTGCTCCTCCCCCCCATCCCCCGCTAGCCAATGGGTGTCAGAGACTCCTTTGGGGGTGGGTGGGAAGAGCTATCTGATGTCCTTCAGGGACTGTCTCCCTCCACCTTGAGCACCAGCCCCATCAAATTCCCCCACCTGTTGAGGCATGTAGGGGGCATTTCATAAAGTTCTTGGAAATCTACATAAGAAAGGCACAGCAGAAGTGCTAAGTATTATTAGGGTTAGTATTTAATTCTGTTTGTAGCTTTCGAGGTAAAGCTTTAGAGAGGCAAGGAAACAGACTATCAAATATCTGGGAGAGAATCAGATAGGGTGAGGTATTTTTATTTTATTTATTTGGAATTAACACAATAAAAAGATGCCTCTCTGAGGTTCTAGACACCCTAACATCGTTAGTAACACAATTATGCCCCAGCAGCTTTAAGTAATCATGTCAGTAGGAACTCAGCCAGTCAGACACTTACAAAAATGCTTTTTTACCTGTTCATCATTGTTGGAAGCATGACCTCAGCCATCTCCAAAATATATATCAGAGGTTTTATATGGTGTGGCCATCAAAAACTGGCCAATTACAAAGTCTCCAGTCAATCTCCAAACTAGAAATAGCAGCTTTAGGCATCATCTTCTATTATCTTCACCTGACACAGAACTAACTTGTGCTTTAACATTTGGCTTCTGAATGATTTGATGTGAAAATCTGTACTGCATGGTGTTTGGGGGGCATTACATCTTGTTGAATTATGTAATCAGGAGCACTGTGATCCTGAATTAATCTCACTAAGATTAAGTCCTATTTTAGTACACTCTGCACGTCAATGGAAACAAAATCCTTTTAGCACAGTGACCAGGTTAGGTTACTTAGGCCTTCTATATTCCAAAATCACAACTACCAACAGTAAAATCTTTATGCTGACTTCAGCAGTCGCCTGCTTCCTGCCATTCATGGGCCCAGGGCCGATATTTAAGCATCCCTGATATTTGCTGAAAAAGGCCCATCGCCCATCTGTAGCTGCCCCAGGACTAGGAGGTGGTATAGCCTGGGAAAGCAGGATCAAACTCGGGGAGCGGCGTGCAGTAGAACTGGATGGAACACGGAAAGGACTTTGGCAGCAATACAGTACTGGGATTTTCTAAACCAGTGGCTCTCAACCAGAGGTATGCTTACCACTGGGGATATGCACAGGTCTTCTAGGGGGTACATCAACTCATCTAGATATTTACCTAGTCTTACAACATGTTCCATAAAAATCTAGCCAGCTTTCTATCCACCTTATAGTCCATTCATCCAGCCCATACCTCTTTAACTTGCTGGCAAGAATACTGTGGGAGACCGTGTCAAAAGCTTTGCTAAAGTCAAGGAATAACACGTCCACCACTTTTCCCTCATCCACAGAGCCAGTTATCTCATCATAGAAGGCAATTAGATTAGTCAGGCATGACTTGCCCTTGGTGAATCCACGCTGACTGTTCCTGATCACTTTCCTCTCCTCCAAGTGCTTCAAAATGGATTCCTTAAGGACCTGCTCCATGATTTTTCCAGGGACTGAGGGAACCTTCCAGGAACCTTGCCACCGAGTACATCAATAGAAAGGGCTACTTTTCTATGGCTGTGCAAGTGCTGGTGGACCACTGGGGATGCGTTACTGATATCAGTGTGGGCTGGTCAGGGAAGGTGCATGATGCTTGCATCTTTAAGAACACAAGACTGTTCAGAAAGCTGCAAGCAGGGACTTTCTTTCCTAACTGGGAGATTACCATTGGGAATGTTGAAATGCCAATAGTAATCCTCTTGCTCCCCCTGGCTCATAAAGCTGTACGCTGACTGCCTCGACAGCACTTAGGGGCACTTCAACTTAGGAGTGCTTCAACTTCAGGCTCAACAGGTGCAGAATGACAGTTGAATGTGCCTTTGTTTGTAAGGTCACTGGTGTCGTTTAGTTACAAGATTGGACCTCAGTGAGAAAAATATCCCATGGTTATAGCTGCCTACTGTGTCCCGCAAAATATTTGTATAGCAAAGAGCAGAAAAGGTTGGAGTGGAACGGCTGTCTACTGATTTTGAACAGCCAGATACAAGGGCTATAAGAAGAGCTCAATGCGGAGCTATTCGGCTCAGGGAAGCTTTGAAAAACATTTTAATAGTGAGACAGAGTAATGTGTTGCAGTCGTGTGATCTACCTGGCCTTTCTCTTTTGCAGCCTGGAATGAATCTTGTTGTGATTGCTGTGTATGCAGGAATATAACATTGTCAATGGACCTATTAATATTGCCTGTGAATGATATGGGTTCTGTGACACACTGCAGTAATAGGAAATTGATTGCTGTCAGACCTACTCATCACCAGCCAGGATATGCTGTGAACTAATAAAGATTAAGTATGTGCCAAAAATAGAATTTTATTCTGTGACATTAACCAGGCAAATAAAATAACATTTAGAATTTAATGAATTAAGGGAACAGAACTTATGGAAATGAGTGTTCTTTCCCCTTCATTTCAGGTACACATACACTGACCTGTGAAAGTCATGGTTGGTGTATGTGCATCTGTGATTGTTTAATGTCCCCTTGGGTGGAGTGGTAAGGGTAGTGCACTGATCCCTGATGCCACATGGGAGGTCCCAATATAGAGTTCTCTATGGGCTGCAAAGGGAGGTGAACATGGGATTATAGAACCTGCAGGTCTACTGGAGTCTGCAGCATTTCTGTTTGCTGTCTGAGAAGCGCAAGCATCTGCTGCAGCACGTCCCTCTCCTTTTCCTGAGCCTTTCTCCTCCCTACTCTATCCTTGTCAGTGCTGTCTAAAAGGGTGATCCTCCAGGCCCTGTCCTCATGGTCTGATGCAGCGCTGGCTTGCAGTATCTCCTGGAATATGTCATCCTGAGTCCTCCTCTTTCTCCTGCTTATCTGGATCAGGCACACACTGGGTGTGGAGGGGGAGACCATGAAGGCTGCACTGGCAGCAATGGCAAACACAGCAGAGAGGTACCACTGTCAGTGTATTCACGGTGGAAACCGAAACTTAAGATGCTGAATTCACTCCCTTTTGCTCCTCAAAAGTTGTAAGCACTACAGTCTCACTTCTGTTTGGGATTGATAGGACACAGCACCTGTCACAGCACCATCTGTGGTGAGTATGTCTCTGCAGGGGCTTGGGGCATGAGGAGGGAATCGCATTATTCTAGTTGTATAGGGCAATGGAACTGAATATTGGCACCACTTTCCATAAGCAGTGGTTTTTTTAGCTGATATCTCACTCCTGAGGAAAACAGAAGCAGAGAGAGCACAGCTGGTGCAGGTATCCTGGTGCCACCTGGGCCCGAATGCTGCTAGCCTGTATACTGCAGTGGTGCCTGCTGAAGTAATTGCTGAAAGTGGGAAAGTGCCCTACTATGGAGGAAGAAATAAGACAGCTGTCCCTAGAAACCTTTGGCAGAGGATTGCACAGTAGCTCCCTAAAAATTTGCTTGAAATCTCTTTGGAGGATTAATGGGACATCCAGGTGCACATAAACAGAGTGTTCTGCTTGATCCCTGCTGCCTAATTCAAGAGGGGAATGAAAAGCAAATAGCAACTCTACCTCTCTTGGTTCTTCCAGTACCTCGTCTAGCACAATTAAAAATGACCAAATCGACAGATGTGTCCTGCTACTCTGGGGGTTCCACCCCTGTAATTTGAAAGTAAACAGCACACTTAGCAGAGGTTCCTTCCCCTGCCTCAGGCTCGCCCGTGTTGGGACAGGCTGGACTGCGGTGGAGTCAAAAACAGGTCCTGGCTTGCTGCCCAGTTGGCTCCCCCGGTTGCCTGTCCTCCATGCTCCCCTTCCTCCTCGCTGCTCACTCCAAGGCCTGAGATTCAGGATCCTTAGAAGTATCCATGAGGCTCTTGTGGGTGGTGGTGGGGTCTCTGCCGAAGACAGCATGCAGCTCTTTGTAAAAGCGTCAGGTCTGCGGCTCTGCACCAGATTGACTGTTGGCCTCTCTTGACTTCTGGTAGGCCTGCCACAGCTCCTTGGCTTTCATGGCGGCACTGCCGCTGGTCTCTGTTGTAGCCCTTCTCCTACATCCCCTGAGGAATCTGATTGTAGATGCCCATGTTGTAGCAGAGAGAGGTGCTTGCACAACCTCTTCTCCCCACAGGCCCAGAAGCTCCGATACCTTGTGTATACTCCAGGCAGGAGCATGTTTGCAGTGTGTAGTCGGCATGGTCAACTGGGCAGTTGCACACAGCAGTGGAGAGCTGCTAGGTGTGCTCCCCAATCTGGGAAACCAGGAAAAGGAATTTCAAAAATTTGCAGGGCTTTGAAGGAGAGGGATGCCGTCCTGTCTACCTGAGCCCTGGGCAGGAGAGTTCACAACGGTGACCAGAGCAGTCAGTGTGGGGCACTGTGGGACAGCTCATGGAGACCGGTAACAGTCGACATAGGTAACGCAGTGTCTACACTCAGTCAGCCTATTTACATTGACTCTGACTCTACTCTGCTCGGGGAGGTGGTGGTGTTAAGCAGCCGTGCAAGTAGGCCGGTACGCTCTGGAACACCATACCATCAAGCTAGTTATAGCCGGTATGACGTACTGGAAAGCAGCAGCAGCCCCACTGGAGGAGATGGCTGGGGCTTCTGCTCATTTTCCTGATGGGAGGGGAGGAAAAGGGAAAGGAGCAGAATGCCGGCAGCTCCCCTGATGGCTGTATCTTCCCCCCTACCCCCCAACCTCGCCCCCCAAGCCCTGTCTCCAGTGCAGCAGGAGGAGGACAGAGCTCCCCCCCAGGTAACATGGGATGGATGTGGGGATGGGATGGGAAGAGCGTGGGGGCCCCGGGCTGGGGACAGGGTAGTGAGGAGACACATGGGGGGTCATGTGGGGAGGTCACATGCCTCCCCACCCCCAGCTGGTGGCTCCCCCCAGTAGTGGTAAGACATGGATTTTACTTGCACCACTGGTGTTAACTCTGCATAGCGGGGCACTTAGGTCAGCGGGAACCAAATTTAAGTGTAGTCACATCCACTGCTAGCTTGGCGTAAGCTGCCTTGTGTTGCTCTAACCATGGAGCGCTGACCAGGCCTTAGCGGCTCAGGCATGCAGGGAGCAGTTTAGTTTCACGTCGACTGCTGCTCTTAAAAATGTGCAGCCTCTGTTCAAAGTGCGATTCTCCAAAATCCACAGCTCTGCCTGACCTGAACCCATGTCCATCAGACCACTCACAGGCCTGTGCGACGGGTTGTACCAACCCCGCACTGGGCCGCTGGGGCCTGACCAACCCCTGTGGGCCCAGTAGACCCCCCCGCATCGTCTCTGCTTTGCGTGCTCCGGGAGGAAGGGACAGATAAAAGGAGGCAGCCCGGCTCAGTTGGAGCTGGCTGAGGAGAAGGAAGGACGTGTGCTGCAGGCTCCTGCAGAGGCACCTGCGACTGTCCAGCTGGTGGGGACCGCGGACCCAGATTACGCTGCAGACAACCAGCTGACCGCGGAGACTGACTGGGACCCCGAGGTGCTGCCAGCTGAGGAAGTGCCCAAAATGCGCCTTGCGGTAGGAGGTGACCCAGGGAATGTATTAGAAGCCAATGCCTGAACCCTTAACTGGGAACCTTCCAGCTTCATAGGGCCTTGGGTTCAAACTCGGTGGTTAATATACATTTCAGGCTGAAGTTTGCATTAACCTGCACTCCCAACAAGGTATCCCATATCTTACTGCTCAGCTATACAAATGAAGTTGACGGGGGGAGTTGGTTTGGATGCAGATTCTGAATTGGTGATAAGCAGTGTTGGGAAGCATAACAAGTTCCCTTCCAAGCCTAGGATGAAATCAGAATAATGACAACATATCGGGGGTTCATTCCTGCTTGCTCCTGAGTGTAGCTAAGAGAAGCGCAGGGGGAGAAAGCGCTAGACATTTGCTCAGCCCCTGTGTGGTACGTCTTCCGTATAATGCAGAAGAATGCACCCAGTACTTAGCAATTGGGGAAAACACTGCTACAATTTGGACAACTGTGCCCCACCAGCACTATAGTGAGTGCTGGTGGGCCGGGGGAAAATGAGCATGAAGGGGTTGTGTGCAGATAGTGCAACACTAGGGTGTTGGTGCCTGAGGGCAATGAGGTGATCTAACCGCTATGTGGAGGATTTGTGCTCACTGCCACTGGATTGCCAGCTGGGAGTTGATGTCAATGGAGCTATAATGACTTACACCAGCTGAGGATCTGCTTTGGAGAAGTTGCTCACTTGAATGTGCTGACAGAGTCAAGAGCATGGGCAGCCAGGTGGGCCAGACCCTGAAGCAGAATAAGACTGGCACTTTTCAGCTTGGAAAAGAGATGACTGAGGGGGGGATATGGTAGAGGTATATAAAATCATGAATGGTATAGAGAAAGTAAATAAGGCCACGTCTACACGGATCGGTGGGTAGTGATCGATCAATTGGGGATCGATTTATCTCGTCTAGTGTAGATGCGATAAATCGATCCCTGATCGCTCTGCCGTCGACTCTGGAACTCCACCACTGCAAGAGGCGGAAGCGGAGTTGACGGGGGAGCAGTGGCCATCGATCCCGCGCCGCGAGGATGCAAAGTAAGTGATTCTAAGTCGATCTAAGATACGTCGACTTCAGCTACGCTATTCTCGTAGCTGAAGTTGCGTATCTTAGGTCGATCCCCACCCGCAGTGTAGACCAGGCCTAAGGAAGTGTTATTTACTCCTTCTCATAATACAGGAACAAGGGGCCACCAAATGAAATTAATAGGTAGCAGGTTTAAAACAAACACAAGAAAGTATTTTTTCACGCAACGCACTGTCAACCTCTGGAACTCCTTGCCAGAGGATGTTGTGAAGGCCAATACTATAATGGGGTTCAAAAAGGAGCTAGATAGATTCATGGAAGATAGCCATTGATGGACCTATTAGCCAGGATGAGCAGGGGGTTGGACTAGATGACCTGCTGAGGTCTCTTCCAACCCTGATATTCTATGATTCTATGAATGGTGTCCCTAGCCTCTGTTTGCCAGAAGCTGGGATTGGGTGACAGGGCATGGATTACTTGATAATAACCTGTCTGTTCATTCCCTTTGGGGCACCTGCATTGGCCACTGTCAGAGGACAGGATACTGGGCTTGATGGACCTTTGGTCTGACTCAGTATGGCCGTTCTTATCTTCTTATGTGTCTGAGGGGTCTGTGCCACCAGCTGCTCAGTGCCTTATGACACATGCTGGGCACAGTACTCCTGTCAGCATGCCAGCGTGGAGAGCATGTTCCCCTTGGCCAGCTTCGTCTCCCTGGTCTCTGAGTTAACATAGCACCATGCCCAGCAGCACGACAGCTAGCTTGGCACTGTTCACACTGAATCTTCATTTCCATTGCAGCAGGATTAAGTCATAGGGCTCCAATCCAGGAGGGCACTCAAACACATGCTTGACTATAAGTATGTGCTTAACTCCCAGCAACTTCAAGTTAAGTTAAACTTTAGGATGACTTATAGTTAAGCATGTGCTTAAGTGCTTTCCTGATTCTGGATTTAGGCAAGTCACTTCCATGGAAGTAAGAGCTTATGTTCATTCGTACTATAGTTCTACCTGAAACCCCCGTTGTGATACTCTCCTGGAATGGAATGAACTACTCTGGAAAACACTCCAAAATGTTGGTTGTCTTTTTTGCTTCCAATGTAGATCACCATTTAAATCCTAACATGGCATACTTTTGGGACATACTGTGGCATGCTTTATGAATACTTTGGACAAATACGACAGACCTCCTGCCCAATACTGATACCCAGTGATATTCAGCAATATTCTTTTTCAGTCACAGTTTGGCTGCTTTAATTATCCCCAGTGGGCCATGGAAAGCAAGATGGCAATTTAACAGATTGAGCTGAAAAAGCTAGTCCTATTGACAAAGGGAGAACTATACTATACAACTTGAGGTTGACATGTTTTTTATTACTAAATACAAAATTAAATTAACTTTGTGCTCAGAATAATTTGCAAAAACCTGACAGATTACAGAACAGATTTGCAATGTACATATAGTTTATATAAAAATTTATCCAGCAGCGTTACAGACATCTTACAGATATTAATGGTAACAGATTACTGACCAGTAGAACTGCTCAAAAATAATTAGCCTTTTTGAAAGAAATAAATTTGAGAAAATTAGTTTTCTTTTTTAAAAAAAATGGTATTTCATCAACTTTTTGGGCAGATTTTTGGGCATTTGTTAAAAAAAACCTCTTTTCAGTTTTCAAAAATGGAAGTTGGTTTTCTGCTAATCAGTTTTTCAATGAGCACTGAAATTCTGTACAAACTTTCAAAGAATTATTTGAAAATGTTCTTGGGAAATAAGAGACATTTCCCAGCCAGCTCTGCTGGCTTTGCAGAATAAGTCAAGGAGAAGTCAGGAAAAAAAAGCACGTTCCCTTAGCTGGGAATAATGAAGTCCAGATCAAACTCTATTCTTTTCTATTGTCTTGGGTGTGATTTCCTTCAGTGGAATAGTAGTAATAAGGCATTTCTGTAGCACCTTCCATTTGGAGATCTCAGACCACTTTACAGATAATGAATGAGTCTAGCTTGAAGCAAAACTGATCCTGCGTGTGCAGGATAAACATTCCCTGATGACCCTGGTAAGCTAGCATTTCCACCCAGCCATCTTGGGTTATGATGTATACACTAATTCTGTTCCCCTGCACTGGAGGGGCAGACCTGAGTAAAAATTTGGCATCAGTATGTCAGCTTCCACAAATTTGCCATCATTTTGTGAAGTTTGTTTTCACAAAGAAAAAAGCTAATGGAAAATGCTGCAATAACTACCTAGATATTTTTTTTGGGAGGGAAGGAATCCTACAAAAGGCTATAAAGCACAAATATTTTCATATTCATAAACCAAAAGGACAGTATTTGTATGGCACATGTCTAGGATAGAGAAAAAACATAGAATTATTAATCATAATTAATTGTCACTTCAGTTATAGTTTGGTTATCCTAAAGGATCCCAAAGAACTTTAGCCACTGTTTACAAAGTGACTAGTCATTTTAACCTACCACTGAAATTGAGTCACCTCTGTGAAGAAAGTGGCAGCTCTAGAGAACACTGCACAATGGTTTGGGCAAGAAGTAAAGAATCCCATTGTCCAGTCGGACTTGCCGGGGAATTTAGGTAGGCATAATATATATACTACAACTGCAGTCTGTCTAGGATTCTAGAGCTAACCTACCAAGTCGTGAAAAAAGCATCATAAGCTTTTTAATGAGGACACAAGTTTGATAGCTCATTTGAATAATAAAGAAAAGTAAAACATCTTCAAGGAGGTTATCAACTTCCCATAGAGTTATATAGTGAGACCTAAATGAGCTGAAGAACCTCAGTTACCCACATCTCTGAGTTATCTGAAAAAGGGCAATCCCCAAAAGTCATAGAATCATAGAATATCAGGGTTGGAAGGGACCTCAGGAGGTCATCTAGTCCAACCCCCTGCTCAAAGCAGGACCAATCCCCAATTAAATTATCCCAGCCAGGGCTTTGTCAAGCCTGACCTTAAAAACTTCTAAGGAAGGAGATTCTACCACCTCCCTAGGTAACGCATTCCAGTGTTTCACCACCCTCCTAGTGAAAAAGTTTTTCCTAATATCCAACCTAAACCTCCCCCACTGCAACTTGAGACCATTACTCCTTGTCCTGTCCTCTTCTACCACTGAGAATAGTCTAGAACCATCCTCTCTGGAACCACCTCTCAGGTAGTTGAAAGCAGCTATCAAATCCCCCCTCATTCTTCTCTTCTGCAGACTAAACAATCCCAGTTCCCTCAGCCTTTCCTCATAAGTCATGTGTTCCAGACCCCTAATCATTTTTGTTGCCCTTCGCTGGACTCTCTCCAATTTATCCACATCCTTCTTGTAGTGTGGGGCCCAAAATGGGACACAGTACTCCAGATGAGGCCTCACCAATGTCGAATAGAAGGGAACGATCACGTCCCTCGATCTGCTGGCTATGCCCCTACTTATACATCCCAAAATGCCATTGGCCTTCTTGGCAACAAGGGCACACTGTTGACTCATATCCAGCTTCTTGTCCACTGTCACCCCTAGGTCCTTTTCCGCAGAACTGCTGCCTAGCCATTCGGTCCCTAGTCTGTAGCTGTGCATTGGGTTCTTCCGTCCTCAGTGCAGGACCCTGCACTTATCCTTATTGAACCTCATCAGATTTCTTTTGGCCCAATCCTCCAATTTGTCTAGGTCCCTCTGCATCCTATCCCTGCCCTCCAGCATATCTACCACTCCTCCCAGTTTAGTATCATCCGCAAATTTGCTGAGAGTGCAATCCACACCATCCTCCAGATCATTTATGAAGATCTTGAACAAAACTGGCCCCAGGACCGACCCCTGGGGCACTCCACTTGACACCGGCTGCCAACTAGACATGGAGCCATTGATCACTACCCGTTGAGCCCGACAATCTAGCCAACTTTCTACCCACCTTATAGTGCATTCATCCAGCCCATACTTCTTTAACTTGCTGACAAGAATACTGTGGGAGACCGTGTCAAAAGCTTTGCTAAAGTCAAGAAACAATACATCCACTGCTTTCCCTTCATCCACAGAATCAGTAATCTCATCATAGAAGGCGATTAGATTAGTCAGGCATGACCTACCCTTGGTGAATCCATGCTGACTGTTCCTGATCACTTTCCTCTCATGTAAGTGCTTCAGGATTGATTCTTTGAGGACCTGCTCCATGATTTTTCCAGGGACTGAGGTGAGGCTGACTGGCCTGTAGTTCCCAGGATCCTCCTTCTTCCCTTTTTTAAAGATGGGCACTACATTAGCCTTTTTCCAGTCATCTGGGACTTCCCCCGTTCGCCACGAGTTTTCAAAGATAATGGCCAATGGCTCTGCAATCACATCCGCCAATTCCTTTAGCACTCTCGGATGCAACTCGTCCAGCCCCATGGACTTGTGCACGTCCAGCTTTTCTAAATAGTCCCTAACCACCTCTTTCTCCACATTGGGCTGGCCATCTACTCCCCATGTTTTGATGCCCAGCGCAGCAGTCTGGGAGCTGTCCTTGTTAGTGAAGACAGAGGCAAAAAAAGCATTGAGTACATTAGCTTTTTCCACATCCTCTGTCACTAGGTTGCCTCCCTCATTCAGTAAGGGGCCCACACTTTCCTTGGCTTTCTTCTTGTTGCCAACATACCTGAAGAAACCTTTCTTGTTACTCTTGACATCTCTTGCTAGCTGCAGCTCCAGGTGCGATTTGGCCCTCCTGATTTCATTCCTACATGCCTGAGCAATATCTTTATACTCTTCCCTGGTCATATGTCCAAACTTCCACTTCTTGTAAGCTTCTTTTTTATGTTTAAGATCCGCTAGGATTTCACCGTTAAGCCAAGCTGGTCGCCTGCCATATTTACTATTCTTTCGACTCATCGGGATGGTTCGTCCCTGTAACCTCAACAGGGATTCCTTGAAATACAGCCAGCTCTCCTGGCTGTATTAATTAAGTCCATTAATGACACTGAAAATTCCCCCTCTTACCTGAACCCTGTTATCCATATCTAACCAATATACCCTCAGCATACCTGGTGGCATTTGGGTAAACATAAAGAAGTTGATTGTCAGGTGAACAGTCGGTCTCTAAGTTATTATAACTAGCTATAACATTCTAGTGGTCTGAAGGATGCACACTGCTTGATTGTCCACCATTTGTTGGCATGTGAAGAGAGAAAAAAGAAGTGAAAAATAGCCATGTCGGGATCTTGAGGCAGATCTGAGCTGGTGCAAATTGGCATAGCTCTGTTGACTTCAATGGAATGATGACAATTTACACCAGCTGAGCATGTGTCCCATAATAGTCTCCCAGACCCCATAAAGGTCTCTCCTTTTCACAACAGCCTCTTCTTTTGGGCCGCAGTCTTGCAAAACCTGGGATATGGCTCACTACGTTAAATCTAGTGTGTCAGCAGGTGTAACACAAACTGGTTTGTGTGCTTTTGCTATATGCCATCCTTTCAATATAATAAATCACTGCACTCTGTCTGATTCTGCTACATTTTCTGTATTTGCCCCATTACACCTGTACGTACTAAAACATGCTGAAGGTGGCTAAACATGTTGCAAACTGGCTTTGTGTTTGTATACAGGATTGATATCCCTGAGGCAGACTCTCTGCAGGTCACGACTTGAAGTTCATATCCTGTAAATGAACTTTAACTTTTACTTACAAAAATACACTGATTTCGGTGTATTTCTGTTTGATTTATTCATTAGCTGTAGAAACAGCACTTAAAGTGATAATACAACAAGAAAAATAGATTATTCTTTCATCTACTTCCCCCTCACCCCCCTTTTTTTTGGCTACTGTATGGCAGCTGGGGTCAGCTGTGATAAAATAAAGGTGTGATAGGGACAACAGCTGTGTAGAGCTGAAGAGTTTATTTTCTTGTTGCTGGCTATTAGTGTGGCTGTGTTCAAGCAGATAGAGCAATGTTTTAGCGGCTGTCGTTCACCACAGTGAACTGGTCTTGGGGAGATGTGGTCAAGCAGCAGTTCCGTGAGCTACCTTACTTCGCAGGACAGATACGAGTGGAGTGGAGCATGGCGGTCTAGGGGCAGTGTTTCTATAGAGCGGAGCACAATGTGCTCTCCCCAGGGTGAAATCATGGCCCTATTGCAGTCACTGGGAAATTTGTCACTGAATTCAATGGGGCCAGGATTTTACCAATAGTGTCTACTGGTAGATGTCAGCTGATATGCAGAGGGCTGGAGTCTAGCCATATCGTCTGTCTCATTGACCGTGACCCTTATAGCGTATGTTAGCTAGGCTACTCACCTAGCATTCAGGGACTTCTAGGTCAGCATCTCACCTGCCACCTGTATCCCACCTGCAACCTCTCTCTTTGCTTTCATCCACACCAGCACAGGGGAAAACAGAACGTGGCTCTGCAATTTAGGACTCCCTCACCCACTAGCTGGGTTGGTGCAGTTGAGGACTTTTGAACAGTCAGAGCAAACTGAAAATGGGCCTCTTAAAATGTTGCTCTAAGCAGGTATTATTTACAGATGGGAAGAAGAATCCAAAGTATAAATTAAATTTAGGAGGACAAATCTTGTTGGTTGACATGTTAGTAAACCAACTCACCTGAATAATCTTGAGCTTTAGACAACGATGCAGCCTCCTGGATTGAAAATTCAGCTCCTGCCTGTCCAGTGAACTTGATCTCCTCACATTTCAGGGACTGAAGATCCTATTGCTGATGGCTCAGTTTAGACTGTGGTATAAAACTATTCTGAGCATTGCAGAGCTGAATCCAAACAGCTGACATTCAGCTCTGGAGTCAAACTGTCTGTCTCCTCTGACTAAGTAGGGCAGGTTAGATGCAGTACATTATTTGTGTGTGTTTTTTCCAACTGCAGATAACAGCAAACATAGGAATGTAAAGAGCTAAATAATTCAGTACACATAACCAAAGTTCCTGGGAACTTTTTCCACTAGAACTTTTCCATTTTAAAGGGAAATGAAAGTTTTCTCGTCTACACCTCAAAGCTCATTGCCAGAATGAAAAGACCTGTGCTAGAAGAATCTTATTTGCACTTTCTCCCTAGTGTCAAGTATCATTTGGTGATAAGTTGGATTCTATACATCTTCAATTACAAGCCCTCTCAGATCTGACAGCACTTAATTACTCAAGACGTGATCTGCTAAAAGCTGGAAACGATGTCATTTTTTCTTTTGGCACTGGAAAAATTTGACTTATGTTAAATACATACTTTTAAGCACAAAGCTTTGAAAGAAATTAGGACAACTGAGCACTCCCTTTTATGGATTAGATTTTAAAATATATTGCACATGCCTTTTATTTAATAGATACCATATTTTACCATGTTTCTATGCTTCATGTTCTCTCTGTTTCTGGCGGTTGCACTGTCTCACTTCTCCAGCCCCAGTGGCCGCTCTGATGTCATTTTTCTTTCAGCTGTAATAGGGAGTGGTACCATCTGAAACTCCCAGCCTAACAAATATGTCACTTGTGGATGAATGGACTGGATCTGCTGCTACATGAGTGAGATGCTTCTCTCTTTTCTAAGGCTGGTCAAGATGCTCATTCTAATGACCCTGTGGAAAGAATACTAAGTCTGGTCTCTTGTATGTTGCTGATGACCTTGCAAGGTGAGTACAGTACCCTCCTTTTTTCAGTGTACAATTTGACTGAACTAATCATAAATTGCCTTTTATTACATTGATCTAGCCGGTAATAAGTAGTTATGATAACCTACCCATTGTTACTGATTTCAATTCCAGTAGTATCCAGAGGCTACAACCGAGATCAGGACCCCATTGTGTTAGGTGCTGTACAAACATATAGACATCCCTTGTCCTAGAGAACATATCCAAAACATATTTCACCATTCAATAAACTCTGAGGGAAGCAAAGACCAGTATTGTTGAAATAATGTTCACAGTATGTTTGACAAACTTTTCCATGGCCTTCACAGTGTGGAGAATGCACTTATTAAAAATACAGATGACTGAAGGATTGGCACCAGGAATAGCTCTGGCCAACATTATAGTTGGCAGAGCCAAGACCTTCACTGGGTATCAGAGAAGATATCTTCAGTCTGAGTCCACTTTTTCCATGGTCATACTGGAAAACAACATGTCACATGCTAATAAGTTTAGTAAATATGCTCTTGTATCAACATAATTAGACCAACATTTTATAACAGCTTGCTCTAGGAAATCATCCATTGCTTTGATTACAAGTTTTAGAATGGGTATGGGCAGCGTATGGTGGAGTCTATTCAAAAAGCACATTGCCACGGATCCCGATGCACCAGGGTGTGCTATGAGAAAGCAGCGCCACCTGCCATCTTAATTAGACCACCTACCGGTAGTGGGAGGTTCTAACACAGATGGCCATCAATATCTGGCAATTTCATTTCAGCAGTATGAGCACTGCTGGCATGTAAATGAAAAACAGCCATCATAAATGAAAATGATAAAAGCCTGGCACCAGCACGGCACAATCAGCTTGAAGAAGCAATGTGGAGTTTACTGCTGAGACCCCACACATCTCTTGCCATTTGGGCTGGAGTGGTACTACACAAAGAGGGAAAAGTCATGAGAAACAAACAGAGGAAGAAGGGACTGTCTCCTGCAGTCACATCATTCCACCAGATTGCCTTAATGTTTGCTGCACCACACGGCACTACCTTGTTCCATCTCTTGCTAAGTCCTTAAAGAAGATGAACAACGAAGTCACTTATCCAGTCCATGCAAAACAAAACATCAGGTGGACCCTACATTTTTACTTGTGTAATTTTAATCTTCTCTCCATACACCATCTCTATGGGGACTGGGATTTCCAGTCAGGTTTTTAACCCTAGACTGGCATGCTCAGTGTTAGAGAAAATCCTCCAGAGCTGTGTATAGCACCATTTTGTATTTGACACATACAGAAACTGACTGACAGAAAGAGCCAATGATAGAGACAGGTGGATTTCTAAGCGGTTACTGCTGGACCCACATATTCTCTTCTGTTTTAACATAGAATCAGGTGGGTTGGTAAAATGGACTAAGAACAGTTCTCACACTATGATGCATGAAACAGAACTCATTCCCCCAATGATACGGTGGCAGGTAGGGATAGGATACAGAGGGACCTAGACAAATTGGAGGATTGGGTCAAAAGAAATCTGATGAGGTTCAACAAGGATAAGTGCAGGGTCCTGCACTTAGGACGGAAGAATCCAATGCACCGCTACAGACTAGGGACCGAATGGCTAGGCAGCAGTTCTGCGGAAAAGGACCTAGGGGTGACAGTGGACGAGAAGCTGGATATGAGTCAGCAGTGTGCCCTTGTTGCCAAGAAGGCCAATGGCATTTTGGGGTGTATAAGTAGGGGCATAGCCAGCAGATCGAGGGACGTGATCGTTCCCCTCTATTCGACATTGGTGAGGCCTCATCTGGAGTACTGTGTCCAGTTTTGGGCCCCACACTACAAGAAGGATGTGGATAAATTGGAGAGAGTCCAGCGAAGGGCAAAAAAAATGATTAGGGGTCTGGAACACATGACTTATGAGGAGAGGCTGAGAGAACTGGGATTGTTTAGTCTGCAGTAGAGAAGAATGAGGGGGGATTTGATAGCTGCTTTCAACTACCTGAAAGGGGGTTCCAAAGAGGATGGTTCTAGACTATTCTCAGTGGTAGAAGAGGACAGGACAAGGAGTAATGGTCTCAAGTTGCAGTGGGGGAGGTTTAGGTTGGATATTAGGAAAAACTTTTTCACTAGGAGGGTGGTGAAACACTGGAATGCGTTACCTAGGGAGGTGGTAGAATCTCTTTCCTTAGAAGTTTTTAAGGTCAGGCTTGACAAAGCTCTGGCTGGGATGATTTAATTGGGGATTGGTCCTGCTTTGAGCAGGGGATTGGACTAGATGACCTCCTGAGGTCCCTTCCAACCCTGATATTCTATGGTTCTATGATTCTATGAATGTTGTCGTTCTGGGACCTTTCACAGGCACTTAATTCATTTTAGAGAGAGGATAAGGATAAAAAATATTCAAGTATCTCCAATTAGTTGCAATTGTTTTACCTTGCAGCTATTGCTTCATATTTGTTCACAAAGTGCCCTAGTTTAAACAAGAGCTGGTTCCGTCACAGAACCTCTTGCCCTTCTCTGAAGCTGTGGTGACACAACAATGTTGAATTGGTGACATGGCTGTTGTTGCCACAGCAACAATCTGATGTCATCATCATCATAGGATTCTGACTTCACTGTAGTCTCTAGCAGAAGGTGAAGCTGTGCTGTGAGAACATTAAAAGCCAGGTGTCTTCAATAACAGCAGTAGGCTTGCAGAATAATGCTGGCCAAATATAATTTTATTGGACATAAATGTTCTTTTTCTTTCCAGGTTTGTTCTGGTAGGAAAGTCTGTCTCAAAAAAAGTTAAATCTGCATTTAATTAATCAAACACTCTGCTGGTTTCCCAATAGGCAGATAGCAAAATCAGCTCATTAGTTCATTCAAAAACATCTGCTAACCTTTTTGTGCAGGGCTGTATTTTCCTGGTTACTCCCTTGATCCTGTCTTAAAAACAGGGTGTCAGGTTAGTTTGCTCTACTCTCTAGGCACTTTATCTGCAAAGTTTCACAGATACCAAATGTATTGTTTATAACTTCTTCCAGGATACTTTACTGTCAAGTCCCGGAGCTATCTCTGTTTTTTGGTTGATCTAACTCCTTTCTGTCTGTTCTGGTGTCTTCCTTGGTTTTTAGTTGTATTTCTCTTGCCCTCTGTGCACGCATCTGAATCATTCCTGTTTCTTCCATTCTCCCTGGTGAATGCAGATGTAAAGAAGCGATTGAGAATCCTGGTTCTACCTGCTTGTCAGAAGCTTATAGTTCCTCAGAAAGATCACTCCTTAATATAGCTGTAAAGTCTTGTGTCTTCACAGCTTGTGCAGTCCTAGTTTCACTTTCGCAGGTGGTTTTCTGGTGCCATTTCTTGTATTCCTGAAGCAACACAAAGTTAGTGTCTCATGAGCAAGGTTAGTGTCTCATATACACTTCTCTTTTCCTTTATCATTCCCTGCATTTTTCCCTGGTCATTCATGTTGGCGGTTTGCTACTTCTAGTCAGAAGTTATTTCTTAATGTTGCTCAGCCACTGAGCTCCCTGAAATCTATCTCCCAGTGCTGACTTCTTTCTACTTTCTTTCTGCCTCCCTCCCTCTATTGTGACAATTGACCTCTCTTTAGCAATGTGAATTTTTCCTTCAACGTTTGCTTCACTGAATGGCAAAACTTGTCTTTCCATTCTTGGGACTCTCTGCATCTCAAGTATTGACAAATGCTACCATCATGTTTGTCGGGCTCAACGGGTAGTGATCAATGGCTCCATGTCTAGTTGGCAGCCAGTATCTAGCGGAGTGCCCCAAGGGTCGGTCCTGGGGCCGGTTTTGTTCAATATCTTCATTAATGATCCGGAGGATGGTGTGGATTGCACCCTCAGCAAATTTGCGGATGATACTAAACTGGGAGGAGTGGTAGATATGCTGGAGGGCAGGGATAGGATGCAGAGGGACCTAGACAAATTGGAGGATTGGGCCAAAAGAAATCTGATGAGGTTCAATAAGGATAAGTGCAGGGTCCTGCACTGAGGACGGAAGAACCCAATGCACAGCTACAGACTAGGGACCGAATGGCTAGGCAGCAGTTCTGCGGAAAAGGACCTAGGGGTGACAGTGGACAAGAAGCTGGATATGAGTCAACAGTGTGCCCTTGTTGCCAAGAAGGCCAATGGCATTTTGGGATGTATAAGTAGGGGCATAGCCAGCAGATCGAGGGACGTGATCGTTCCCTTCTATTCGACATTGGTGAGGCCTCATCTGGAGTACTGTGTCCCATTTTGGGCCCCACACTACAAGAAGGATGTGGATAAATTGGAGAGAGTCCAGCGAAGGGCAACAAAAATGATTAGGGGTCTGGAACACATGACTTATGAGGAAAGGCTGAGGGAACTGGGATTGTTTAGTCTGCAGAAGAGAAGAATGAGGGGGGATTTGATAGCTGCTTTCAACTACCTGAGAGGTGGTTCCAGAGAGGATGGTTCTAGACTATTCTCAGTGGTAGAAGAGGACAGGACAAGGAGTAATGGTCTCAAGTTGCAGTGGGGGAGGTTTAGGTTGGATATTAGGAAAAACTTTTTCACTAGGAGGGTGGTGAAACACTGGAATGCGTTACCTAGGGAGGTGGTAGAATCTCCTTCCTTAGAAGTTTTTAAGGTCAGGCTTGACAAAGCCCTGGCTGGGATAATTTAATTGGGGATTGGTCCTGCTTTGAGCAGGGGGTTGGACTAGATGACCTCCTGAGGTCCCTTCCAACCCTGATATTCTATGATTCTATGATTCTATGTGCGCACATGAAACCCCAATTGAATTAAAGGGTGCTCTGAGCATATTTGTGCTTGATCTGTACTCAGTGAGTAAGATTCTGTTTTCAGCGATAGTTGTGCATTCTCATTGAATTCAGTGGGCTTTTACAGCTGTAAATGAGCAAAATTTGGTCATGATTGAGTGGAGACAACAGAATGCTGTTCCTTGCGCTCTTGCCAGGTCTTATGTCCCAGCCAGCAGCACTTTATGATCAACAGTGCTAAAGGCAGCTGAAAGACCAAAGATCAATTTGGTCATATTGGAAAAACCGGGGAAGTGGGCGGGCGCAAGCCCACCCACTGCTAAAGGCCCCTCCCCCAGCCTAGCGGGAGGGACCACCGGACCCAGGGACCAACTGATTGTAGGGGACAACTAATGAAAAACAGGGATTGGAGTGAAGGTCAGAGGTTCAAAATAAGGATACCGGATGGGGACACTGAGCAGAGAATCCTGGACAGTGCCCACTGCTCCTCAAAGCTGTCAAGGGAGCCAGCGGACGCTACCCAGTGGAACTCTGCCCAGATGCATGAAACTAGGGAGGAATGGAAATAGGCCCCGCAGTCACAGAGCACCCCCTTGTCCAACATCCTCCTCCTGGTATTATAGATGGAGACTTTGGCCAGAGCCAGGAGGAGGTTGACGAGGAGGTCTCGCGACTTCATGGGGCCACGGATAGGGTGTGCAAAGAGGAACAAGTGTGGGGAGAAGTGCTGCCAGAACCTCAACAAGAGGTTCTGGAGGAGCCGGAATAGGGGCTGCAACCTGGCGCATTCGAGATAGGAGTGCGGCAGAGTTCTCCCTCACGCCGCAAAAGGGGCAAGCCTCAGGTATAGGGGTGAACCGCGCCTGTAAGGGTGAACCAATTTGGTGCTAATTACTGTCATGGCCAGATGGGAATTCCCTGCCTGTGATTTAATATCATTTGACCTGAGTCACTTCAGATGATCCACATGGTGCCCCTGTTGTCGTGTCTGCTCACTTGAATGAAAACTGTGGATGAGAAAGGACCAGTGTGGTGACTTCATAGATCATGGAACTTGTATGATCTAGGGTCTTAGAACATAGGCCATATCTGGAGCTAGTGTAAATCAGTGTAGCTCCACAGACTTCAGACGGAAGGTGCTCTGATACTATGATGGCACTGCAAGAACCTGGATTTACCCCATCAGAGGTTTTAGCTCATACTCGTTATGTCACAACAGATGCATGGTGAAACTGCTGCAGATTTTTCAAGAAGTTTTTTCCTTCTTGTGCTCACATGAGTGAAAAGAGGTGGAGGGCAGGTCACAAAGGTGGCTTTACCTGCAATTGCCAGAGTGACCTCCAGACTGATTCGCATCAATGAACAAAAACGTTTTTTACCATCCTCAGCTGGTGAGAAGACAATGGACCTTTCTCTCAGTTGAGAATCTTGCCGCTGTGATCCACACATTAGTTACCTCTGTGTTACACTAATGTGGCTCACTCAGCACTGATGCTGTGTGCACACCATGACCTGATTGAAATCAAAGTCCTCACTCCAGTCTACAAGTCCATTAAAGGGCTAAGACCCCTCGAGTTCCATGAATCACCAATACAGCTATACTCCAGTACACTTCAGCCACTCCACTGTCAGGCAATCTGAGTGTCAGCATTGGGACACCAGCTATGGAAAGTCTGACGAGAAGACATTGTATCGAAGCGAAGGACCCACCTCTTTAACACAAATCAGTGATTGCTCTAAAAAACCAAAGCAAAACAAAAAAACCCCCACGGAAGCAGCAGTTTGTCTGCATTCCCATTAACCTCTAAAAAACCACCACGGTAGCTTTCAGCTTTAGACTCCCCATACAAAAGAGGAGTATTGTACTGAATTTGTGAAAGGCAACACAATGCTTGTGATGAGTTCAGTTCATAATTTCCTCCTCTTGGCTGGAAAACATTTAGCCACAGAAATTACTATCAGAAGAGACCCTCAGATTCTAAACCATATAGCTAAACTCTCTAACTGTAAGAGATCAATCATCAGACTCTCACTCCTAAGGGCCTGGCTACACTTGCAGATGTAGAATGCTATGAGTTAAACCAGCTCTGGGAGAACGCAGTAGGGAAAGCGCTGCAGTGCGTTCACACTGTCAGATTCAAGGGCACTGGCGTGGCCCCATTAGCAGCTCTTGCAATGCCACAGAGAGCAGTGCATTGTGGAAGCTATCCCCGCATGCAAGTGGCTGCAACATGCTTTTCAAATGGGGGGTGGAGTGGAGTGTGACAGGGAGTGTGTTGTGTGTATAGGGGGGGAAGAATGGGTTTTTGGGGGGGCTGAGAGCATGTCAGCATGCTGTCTTGTAAGTTCAGACAGCAGCAGATCCCCTCCCGCTCCTCACACACACTCACAGCAAGCAACATTCCACAGTAATGGTTGCTTTGTCCTGGAGCAGATAAGCAGCCAGCTGTCGGAAACGGAGCTTTGAAAGGGGATAGCTGCATTCCTACAGCCGATTCCAAAACAATGACAAGAGTGGCCACTTGACTTCAGGAGATTATGGGATGTTTCCGGAGGCCGATCAGAGCGCAGTAATGCAACACCTCGTTCACACTGACACCCGGGCATTTCAGCTGAGGCGCAGCAAGCGTTCGGCTTCTCGTGGAGGTGGATTACCAGGAGCGCTCCAGCTGCAGAGTCCAGGTGCTCTAAGTGCCTTGCCAGGGTGGACGGGTCATGAGTTAGGGCGCCTGGGGCTGCTTTAATGTGCTCTAACTTGCAAGTGTAGCCAAGCCCTTTGTCTCTTAGCTCTCTACAGTGGAGCCAGGGGGGAGCTTTTGATGCATGGTTTGCATTGCACATGTAAACATTCGGTTGCAATTTTGGCAGGGTTGCTGATTTATCTTATTGATGCATCATGTTGCCGAGGGCTGCTGACTCTGCTTACCCGCTGACCCAGTGCAGTTCTTACTCTATATTTCTTTTTGGTACAAAACTCTCAATTTCAAAGAAACTTCCTGCGAAAAGAGCTGATGTGGGGGTACTGAGTAACTGCAGAAACTTTGATATACAACCATAGCATTTTGTTTACCATTTTGTGGGGGTCATGTCACCACTTTATGGTTTATTTCAGTAAGTGTGCAAAGCGTCCAGGAGACAGCTGCTTAGTGAGTGTTTAAAAATGGCACCACCAGTCCATTGCTATGGGTATAAAAGTCATACAGTGGTTCTTGCACAAACTTCATTTAGCAACAGGAATGTCTTTTCAATTAGAATGGGCTTAAAATTTAGCTTCTGGGTAGTTCATTTTTGATTTACTCCAGATCCACAGACAAATTGCTCTGTGAACAGCTGTTTCTTCCACAGAGGGATTTGATTTGAGAAATTATGGGCTAGATTCATCACACAGATGGCAGGTAGCTTTTCACATTTGGGATTTTATTAATGGCATGTTTTTGATTTGTTAACAGTCCAGAGGAGATCAGTCGTGAGGGGTTCTAGTGATGAAGACTGAACTGACGTGCTTCTGTAAAGGGAGACCACATGTGGAGATAATGGTACAATTCAAAATGTATGGAGCACCAGTTTCGTAGGAACACTGAGCACTTACAAATGTGTAGTAATTGGAGATAGGCCCACATTGAAACCATGGCTCTGAATGCCACTGATCTTTGGGGAAGCTCAGATTTGGGTTTATGTGGCTTGGGGTCAGTTCCAGAATTAATTCCTACAACACCCCCTGTGAGATAAGTATTATCCCTATCTTAAAGGAAGAGCAGATAAAAGTCTTGGCTGAGGTCATAACAGGAGTAAACAAGTCAAGAGTTCCTGATATCCAGTCCTGCACTCAGACTGCTAGAAAATACAATAAAAAAAAAGGCAGTTGGCCTGGGTTGGGGGGGCCGAAAGACGAATAAAGTCTCAGGCGTATCTGAGTGCATTGAAAAGCTGAGATAAAAGGGTTTGCTTGTGCAGGGAGTGAAGAAATAATAATCCCTAGCTTTTTGAGAGCACTTTTCTTCAGCAGATGTCAGTGATTTACAAAGGAGAGGCACTAGCATTATCCCCATTTTACAGATGGGTAAAACTGAGGCAGGAGATTAAAATGACTTGGGCAAGGTCATCCAGCAGGCTAGTGGCCAAGTGTGAGCTAGAACCCAGGTCCCCTGCTCTATCCACTCTGCCAGGTGAGAAGCAGCAGCTTCACATCTCTAGACCTACAAGTAGTGTAGACTAAATATCTATTGTTTTTAGTATTTATAGTACAACACTGTCCATAGCATTTAGATGAGGAGAATTGATAAAGGGTTACAAATCAGCCTCAATTTATTTTGCTATTCCTGCATTTTTATGTAAGCATTGGTTCTTTTAATAGTTTTAAAGATGTTTGGTTTCTTTTCCCAAACCCATTTAAAGATGAATGGTTTGACTGGACACACAACACACATGGTATCTTACCGCTGGCTAACTGGATCAGCCTAACTCTTAGAATCAGGTTCTTGGATTGAATACTCATTTCTTCAAATTCCAGATTTGCTTTCAACAAATATATTTTTTTAAACAGTTCTTAAAATTTGCTGATTCTGTGAAGATCGCTGCCAGTAAAGTTGTTGGCTAGAATATTCACAGAAAGTGAACATGAAGCGAGTGTGAATATAGCTGAAGTCAACTCCCTTTGCAAATTCAAATGAATATTCATAGGAAATATTTTGGAGTATTTATCCAGCTGTAGCTAGAATTATGGAGGGGCAGTGTGACTGACTCTGGATAACACTGCTAGATAACACTGCTGGATAACACTGGATAACTAAAGGTCACTTTGGTGGCTGCTAAAAGAGGGAGGATGATACAGGGCACTAGCCTAGGACTTAGAAAACCTTGGTTTAATTCCCTGCTTGGACACAAACTTCCTTTGTGACCTTGGCCAAGCCACTTAGCCTCCCTGTGCCTCAGTTCCCCATCTGTACAATGGGGAGAATGATACTCTCTGCCTCATGGAGGTCCAGTGAGGGTAAGTACATAAAAGATTATGAAGTGCTTTTGTATCTGCTGAGAAGTGCTAGCTAAGAAATAGGTTTGATTATTAAACGGAAATTTATTTTCATGTCTGATCCCGCACCCCTGAGGTCAACGGAAACTTTAACAGGCAAAGGAGCAAGCCCCTACTCTCTAATAAAAAGATCTCCTGAGTTGGGTTGAACTATCAGCTGCCTGCAGTGGCATGTGTCTCATCAGCTCTGACTTGCCAGGGCAATGCCCTGTCCTGCAGTGTATGATGCTGTTGCTGAAATACATTAGGTCTCGCTCTTTGCGCTGACTCAGTGTAGAACTGTTCCCCCAGCAGTGCACTGAGGGGCCAGGCTGGGGCTAGACTATCAAGATATAACATTGAGGTCCCAGCCCTGGCCAGATTCCAGATGAAGAGTTACACTGTGCTGAGCTTGCTTACAGTCCCGTCTGTATCTTCAGAGGGATGCAGGAGCCTCCGTTCCTTCTGCTGGATTGTGCACTGTTGGAATGCTGCTCCCTTCCCACCTATAGTAGTAGGGGTCATAGGTACAACCGTGGGGCAGAGGGGGGTGTAACCCAGCATTTAGATGAGGGGGGAAGATGTTTCTTCTGAGAGGGAAGGGGAGGCCAGCTACAGACTCTTAAGATAGTGCTTTGTGCCCTGGCAGCAGCCTCCATCCCTGTCAAACTGTCCACAAAGAGCTGGGGCACAAAATTTATTGACAGGCAAGAGACAGCGCCAGGTTCAGCCAGAAGAGGGAAGAGTCCAGTTTCCCGGCTGGTGGCATGGGGGAAGAATGCCATTACCCTGGAGCACATGGGAGGGGGCACGGGACAGAGCCCAGCCCCCCTAAAAGTGTGAGAAATAGAGAGTGTCCTCTTCAGTCCTGAAATTCCTTGACCCGTGAGCAAGGAACCTGGAGAGTTGGGAGCATCTTCTACCAAACCACAGTACCTAGGTGGGGCACCTGCCCTGGGCCTCAATCCCATTCAGGCTCCCATTTGAAATGGGCAGGTTTGCAAAAAGGGCCCAGCACCCAGTAGCGCCTGCTGAGACCCATGGGAGCTGCTGGGTGCTGCTGAGCCCTTCTGAAAGCCTGGCTTGCAGGACCTGATTTGAATCTCATTTACACTCACGTATGAGAGGAGTAACTGCCCTTGCCAGCTCCAGAAGTGCAAAATTCACAAGCCCCTCCCCCGCCCCAGGAACAATATTGGCCTCCAGCTCCTGACACTTTGTTGAGAAGGTTATATCCTGATGTGCCAGGGTGGTGGTGGAAGAGTTAATGTGGGTCTGAGAAGCCGATTAACCCCCCCGGCTGTACTCAGAGGGTAGGTCCGGCTTCATTCAAGATGACGGCCTGGGAGGAGCTGGGAGGTACTATGAGGAATGGCAGGGAGAGAGGAGAGACCTCGGTGGTTCCTCCCTTGGCACTGAAGAGGAAGGAGTGAGGACGAGGAGGAGGCCCACGGTTGGTCCTCTGGGGAGAAGCCCTGGGAGGCGCTGATCATTGCACAGAGCCCAGAAAGAGGCTGGGCAGGAGGCCTAAAGGAAGGCAAGAGGTAGGAAGGCAAGTGGGGAGGCGGCTACAAGGTGACCGATAGAACAGACCATGGCTGCTCATCCCAGGGTCCCTGGAATGGAACCCCCTGTAGCGGGAGGGAGAAGAAGGTGTCACGAGGCCCTTGCCATATGGAGATAGGGACAATTGAAAACCCTGAGACCACGGGGGCCAAGGACTAGCTGGAAGGACTGGGGCTACTATGTGTTGGACTCTTGGTTATGACAAGAGCCAGGACCGGGGCCGTGGTTGGCAGGGGGCACTAGACAGGTCAGAGCATCTATGCTAGCCCAACCACAACAGGAGGTGGGAGGGGGGCCTGGCTGTGACCTTCCACACATGCAGTTTGGGGTTCTCGCCCCTGAACTCCTGCCACCCGCCCCAGCATGTGTGTGACCATTGCAGAGCGGGCAGTACAGAGTAAGGGGGTTCTGCGTGCTGCAGGAGCTCGGGCCGGAGGGACCCGACTGAGATCAAATGACACAGACTGGTATCAAATGCTGCCTGATGAGGCAGAGCGTCCAGCTTCTCCCTGCCCCCAAACATTTCAATTAATGCTGTGCCCCCTTCATCCCTGCCCCACACGGGCCTGTCCCTACAGCAGTTAGTTACACAGCCCCATAGAATTCTCCTCCCCCTCAACCCTACATTGGTTCATTTTGTGCCCCAGCCCCATCTCAGCTCCTCCTGCAGTTGTGTGGGCTTTTCACCCCTAAATCTTCAGGACAGTAAGAGGAAGGTCCAGGGGCTCTCTAGCTTCCCTACCTGGGCCAGGGGGAGAAGGGGCATCTCCAGCAGCATCCTGGTGAGGCAGGGATGGAGAGGGGAGCGGGGGGAGAAGGGCTCCTGAAGGGGGGACTTTCCTCCTTGCTGCAGCAGTTGTCATTGTCTGCTCTTCCCCAGGAGGTGGGGTGATAGGGAAGAGCAGCCAATCAGAGTGCCTGGGCAGGGTTATAAATAAGATGAGGGCTGGAGCCTCTGGCATGACTGCTAGACTTGCTTCTGCAGGGGCCAGAAGCCCATCACTGCTGGGAGATGGCAGGTCCGAGTCATTGCACTGGGATCTAGGAGGTTACAGTAGTGTGAGGGACATCATAAACAGGCCCTTGTGAGGCAATGGTTGTGATGGAAACCAGGTCTATGGGGTCCCTCACAGCTAGGACAAGAGAGACTCTCTCTCTCTCTCTCTGGCTCCCTTCTACCTTCAGTGGTTACTCTAGCTCTTCAGTCTCTAGAATATGACTACGCTTGAGCCAGACCTGATTGTAGGGAGAAAGACCAGACTGGGGGAAACTAGCTCCCCAGGTGCACCTTCCTGATCATCGTGTTATGCCCTGGCTCTTATAAAAGACTGGGACACCCCCTCCCCCCGCCAGTGTGTATCAAACTATCCTACTTCTTCTCTCCCTCTCTTTCTACACCTCATCACTCCTCGCCTTCAGGATGTCAAGTCTAGGCAGACTGGGGTCCCTGATCTTCTGACTGGCCGATGTGGAGCACTGCTCAATAGGAGAATTGTAACCACCCTCGAACTTGCATTAGGGGACAGGGTAGGAGAAACAGATCTGGTTTTTTATGCAGAAGACCAGATTTCTAGCACTGGAGAATATGTGGAAGACTCCAATTGGGCAAGGAAGAGAGCTGCAGATCCTAAACCCAGACTCCTGAGCCATCTGTATCCAGAGCCTAATTACAGTAAGAAGTCCACTTTGTGTCACTTTCTGTATTTCCCCAATGTGTTTGTTTGGAAGTCCCCCTGTGATCACAAGCAGGACTAAAGCTCTGACAGCTTTTGTACGTGCTTAACTTAGATCAGACTAGATGGCTTAACCCGATGTTCATTTTTAACAGTATGGCACCCACCTCACATGAGTGCCACTATTGGTTGGGTGCATCTGCAGTCTTTAGACAGTCCCGGGCCTGGTATCTGGCCATACCCCACCAGGCTTCCTCCCAGGGACTATGGTTTCACTCTGTCTGGGCCCTTCTGGCCCCAGCTCTCAGCTGGGCCACTAAGTAGTTCAGATTGCCTTCTGGGAGGTTATCGCTGTCCAATTGTGGGTCACTTTCCCAGTGGCCTCTGGGGGGGGTGGGATGGCAGACCTAGGCCAACCCACGACTCCAGGTCCCAGCCAAGGGACCCTACAAATAGCAGCCAAGCACCACCACATCCCTTTAACAAAACTACTTTCAGTTCCCTGGGCTACTTCCCCAAGGCCCAAGCCTTCACCAAAGCTTCACCCTTACCTCAGGGCTCTTCTATGTTCAGGCCCAGTAGCCAGCGAGGAGCTCTTCCTCACTTCCCCGGTCCCTGCCAGCACTGAGCTCTCATTGGTGCAGTAGTTCCCTTTGGTCAGCCAGGAGCCCCAGCTGCACTCTTCTGGCTCCAGCAAGGAGCTGACTGTGGTCCGCACTGCAGCTCCTTTTATACTAGCCTGCAACCCTCTGCTTGGCTATCCCCTTGCAGCCTCCCCTTGATTGCCTGCTTTCCTGCACAGTCTCTATAAGCCAGTTGGAGGACTCTGCTCCTTTCCTGGGATGGATGTGACAGGATCCTGAGACCTCCAACATGGGATCTCTGGGTCTAGACCACCCCGTCACACCTTACAAATCAATGGTATGTAAGAGCTGTTCCATCTTGCCCAGTATTCTGTGTCTGACAGTAGCTGGTACCACTGGGAGTGTCCAGAACAGGGCAATTAAGGTATGATCCACCCCTTCCTTCCACTGGTAGTAGAAGAGATTCCACTGGCTTCTGGCAGTCAGGTTTAGGGTCATCCCAGAGCATGGGGGTTGCATTCCTGACCATCTTGGCTAATAGTCATTGATGGACCTATCCCCCATGAACTAATCTAATTCTTTTTTGAACACAGTTATACTTTTGGCCTTCACAATAGTGCCAATGGGTTCTAAAGGTTAGTTATGCATTGTGTGAAAAAGTATTTCCATTTGTTTGTACTAAACCTGCTGCCTATTAACTTCATTGGGTGACCACTAGTCTTTGTATTATGTAAAAGGGTAAATAACACTTCTATATTCACTATTTCCACTTTTTCATTCTATCATACCCACCCATTAGTCATCTATTTTCTAACCTGAACAGCCCTAATCTTTTCAGTCTCCTCTTATGGAAGACATTCCATACCCTAGATCAACTTTGTTGCCCTTCTCTGAGCCTTTTCCAGTTCCACTATATCCTTTTTGAGATGGGTCAACCAGAACTGGATATACGATTCAAGATATGGGTTGATTTGGATTTATACAGTGGCATTATGATAATGGTAAAACTCCCTCTGACTTCAGTAATAGAGAGTTGGGCCAACACAGATTGCTTTTGAAAATCCATGCCTTAGTCTCTATTTCCGCCCCCCCACAATAGGGAAGAAAATTCAAGCTTAAAATGGAAAGCGAGATACAATCATAAGTATGAAAAAGGTACTCTTCTCCATCTTAACCATATCAAAACTTACCTAACAAGAGTCAGATTTCGAACTATGCCTGAGTGCTGGTTGGCTGAGGTTTCAGGCTCAGTAACCTTCAAAAAATTAACACTTCAGAGCTGACATTCAAAATGTCTTTATTTTTATTGCTTTATTCCTACATTTATTTTGTGCTGCAAGTTGTTTTTATCTCTTATATTCCTCCATGGAGTTTTACATGTTAATAATTGCATGTAAGTGCTTTCAGGAGTTGGCTTAAAACGGGAGAGGGAGAAGAAAGAAAGAATTTTTATTATTCTAATCTACTTCTAACAGCAAAAAAATTGCAACAGTGAAGAATGTCTTTGAGTGAAGTCATGTGGCTGAAGCCTTGGGAATGCAAAGCAAGACAGAGAAAATGCAGATCATTAATGTTCAATCAGAACCCTTCTCCTGAGCCTGTGTCACTCTTGCAGTACATAGTTTTGTAGATTTATTGCAGGACTCGGAGTGTACTGAACATGACACTTCTATTACTTCACAAGTTCACACCTGGCTGTTGGCCAAATGATACAACCTTAATTCAGCTGTCAGTGGAAAATATTCAATTAGATAAATGTACATCTGAATGAGCGCTCTCTGCGGTGCCTCACCCTCTAGAAGGATTGAAGTGTATTTTTGTAGAAACAATATCATTCTCCATGTGAAAATTAAATTAAAGATGCCCTATTTTTTGTTTAGCGAGGAAGGGCTAGGCTACTGCATATAATCCTGCTGCTTTAACAAAAATGGTGTAACTAACTCTTGGGACTTAGCTGCACAATGTTTTTTTTAACAGAAAGATGGCCAGAAGGTGTGGATCCATTTTTTATTTACTCATCAGCATTCATTAATAGTTCCCAGTACCCCTCCTGACACTATCCAGTGCATTATCGGTGCCCAGTAGCCCTCCTCGTGCTTTGTTGGCATCCTCTCGTCTGCGAGAGATGGCGTGAATTGCAGCCTATTATGTAGATGGTTTGCAATGTCTCATATGACTGAATAGGCCAATCCGAGATTTGCATGATCTTTAGCAGTTATTGCAAATGTATGTATCTTGGTTGGGAGCTGCTTGCTTCCTATGGACGCCTTTCTCTTCAAGCTGTAGGCGACATCTCCTGTCATGGACTTTGATACCATGATGGAGACAACGTCACCACTTGTTACGATCACTAGCCAAGATTTCCCATTGGTCAGGATCCTCATGCAGCCCTCAGAAATGTCCACACATGAGGCTCTGTGCCCATGACCTGTGCAGGGTAGCACAAGGCTATAGCTAGCAGTGCAAAATTTAATAGGCTCCTGGTACTTTGTCAGAGCAATTGAAGTCTACTGAGATTGTCCATAGTTTACAGTTTGGGGCACCAGCCATCCAGGCCCAGATTGGGCCTTACTCTTATGTGGGTGTGCAGTTCTGGGGAGGGCACAATGGCAGCCACTACTTGTGCAGTGATGGGAGTGTAAGGACTGTTCTGTCTGTACTTCCCCAGTGGGAGGGACGCCCCCCCCCAAATAGCCCCAGAATCCTTCCACACCTCTGCAGATGATGCATGGTGCACAGGGGACCATACTGCAATCCATAAAGGGAAGTCCTGGGTAGTCTCCCACACCACACCATGGAGATCTGGGAGGAAATCTTCCTCCTTAAGATGGAGTGCCTGGTGCTCCCTGTGGGGTTGAGCCTTTGGACAGGGATAGGTGAGTGCTTCAACCTCCTCCCCATAGTGCCTTTGAACGCCAGCCCAATCTGAAGGAGCAGCAGGCCTTGCCAATGCTTTATCCTTTTGTAAAGTACCTTTTCTATTGTCAGTTCTGCAGGGCGATTCATTTGAAGGTGGGGAGGGGAGGCCAGTAATAAACAGGGATGCCTGCCTGTCTGCTGATGCTTGGTGACCTTTGCAGTCTTAATTCTGTTACTCCTCCTAATTAGAGAAGAGCTAGTAGACACAGGAATCTCCCTTTGAACCTTTTAAACAAGGTATATGCAGCTTTCTAGCGGCAGTGTAGAATGAAAGAACAAGCAGTATGGCTAACCCCAAGTGTCCAGAAATCACATCAGGGCCTTCATAAGTATGATTGGCTTAAAATCATGGGATTATTAAAAATAATAAATGTTGGATTTTTTTTTATTTGTCTGCTGCTATTTGGAGCTTTAAGGTTCAGGTTGTCAAGATGTTCTCTGCAACGCTGAGGGTTCAAAACTTTATTTTAAAAAAATGAAAGCTGAGATTCTCTCACAATCCCATGACTCCCGGAGCCGGGACTGTAAGATCACTACCAAATATCATGAGACTCATGATACAATCAAGAGAATTAGCTACATAGAACAAATCACTCTTGGTGCTCTGGAACAGGGTTCATGGCTACCAGGTGATGTCACTGCTGTGTTTTAAAAGGAGGAAAACTCTAGATCTGGATTAATTAAATTGTCAGATGTGTGCCGAACAGAATATAAACCAAAATCTAGCTGGACCTCCTGAAATGGGAATTCAGATTGTGTATGTGTGCCCATGCATGTGCAGAAAGCAAAATAAAATGACCTTGCACACAGCTGTGTCAAGATTCTCACTGTTTTAACCTTCACATGGGAACTGGCAGTTATAAACCTTTTCTGAGCCTTGTCTCCTTCCATGAGCAGCACAACTTGAATCATAAGCAATGAGATTTTTGACGTTTGCTTTACTAAAGCTCTGCTAGAATCAAAGGGGATCCATCCATATTTGTTTCTTTGATTGAGCTATATAGTGACAACAGGAAACTTTTAGTGTGTACTTGGCAGTGTGCCATTTGAATGGTGACTGACCAAGCAGAAAACAAACAAACAGACTCCTAGAGGATGCACATGAAGAGATCTGGGAACTGCTGTCCCTAAGTGAGCAGGAAGGAATACATGTTTCACATGGATGTGGAAGGGTGCCAAGGTTGAGTGTGACGCGGCTCAGTGGGTCACTGTGAGGTGCACACACTGTCTGCGAGTGGCACAATCTCTGGTTTGCCAGGACCCAGTGGGAGATGAGGGAGTGGAAGGAAAGAGCAGCTTGCTGCCTCCCTAATCTTTCTGCGGCCGTGGCTGCTGCCTCCAGCCCCCTGCTGCCCTCCCCTAGTTCCCAGAGTGGCTCCTCACCAGTGATCTCAGCTTTACATGATGGTCCCTGGGCAGAAGGGGGGATAAAATCTCCCTGGTTTCCTGCCTAGGATGGGGGCACAGCTACTCCCCTTTCCCAGAACTGGTCATTGTGGGGGCGAGGAGGCAGCGAAGTCTGATGCACCAGGCAGTCTAACCTGTGCCTGATCAAGGTGGTGCTCTGTCTCCCTCTGCTAGTGACTGGGCCACATATAGTGGTTGATGAGTCTGCTACAGCCTTGGCTAACAGAGCTGGGTCTTTGAACTCAGGCAGCAGAGGCTCATGCTGTTAGATCCAGAGATCCCAGGTTCAGTCTCTGCTGCCAGTCACCCACCCAGGGGCTAGAGCAGTATCAGGCTCATCAATCTCTGGGTGGCTCAGCCACCATTAGCGCACTCACTGGCTGGCAAGAAGGGGTTAGACCAGCAGAGCTGGACAGCAGGGACGGGGGAAGCACTCGGTACATGGTTTACAGATCACTTGTTACCTCCCCTTGTACCTTGCTCCAGATGTCTCAGGGAAAACATTCCGATTCATCACTTCTGTCAAACCTGCTTATTTGGTGTTAGGTCAGGGTGTACCTGGGCTAATCTTCTGGTATGTGTTCACGCACATACCCAGTATTTGTTGCTTCTTACAAGTGCCTATGTTTTAGCAATGCTAGCAGTACCCTTGCCAGGTTCATGTACTGGACAGTGAATGTGTAAGCATCTGCTTTAATACGTGGCCTATTTTGGTTCCTGGCATGGCCTGATTCTGCTGACGATGGGTCAGGCCTCAGGTCTTACACCAGACCCAGGACTCCTTCTCTGTCCTACACTGGTGATGGAGCAACTGATGTTTTCAAAAGGGCTGACTAAAAGACATTTAGATAGTCTCCTATGTCTTCCTTTTATGGACATGCTGAAAAACAAACAGTTTAATAAGCCAAGTACATTTAGATTCTAAAAATAAAACAATAGAAATGAATATTAATTGGAATGCAAAAGAGATTGTAAGAGAGATGAATGCTCTTCACCTTTGGGTTCTTAATATTTGTAATGGGGATAATGAATTGACTAATTAGGTTACAGTATGGATTGCCAGCCCCAGGAGGATTTGTTGTTTGAAGTTACCATCCTCAGTTTATGCATTCTGTATCACTCTTTAGGGTTTTGAAAATATAAGTAAAGCTTTAAAAAGTTCTGCTTTAAAAAAAAAAATCTGCTCCCCCCCGCACCCTTCATCAGCCTCTCAGAATAAAACCTATTTGGTTTCTTCTCTTTTAGAAGGGAGAGCAAAGGATATTTCCTGCATTGGATATGCAGTGATTTGGTTGGAATACATGACACCAAATAACAAAACAAATAGCATGCAGACCATTTAAAAATAATGTAGGACTATGAAAAGGGAAGAGTGTGCCAGATGTAGTGCCCATGGGAGAGGAACTGCACAGGAAAATGAACCTATAAGGCATCTTCACATAGCTATGTTACTAAAGACTAAAATGAATACTCAGTGCAAAGGACTATGATAAATTGTGTCTCCTTGGAGGCTAACAATTAGCAAAATAAATAGGAACCTAGGCCTTGTCTACCCTTGCCTATGCTTGCAGCAGTGTGTAGGGTGTGCGTAGCTACACATCACAAAAGGGTCTGGTGGGAGAGAGACAGCAGGGAAGGCGCCACCAGCAGGGAGGCTCATGGGGGGGGGAAGGTTCTGGTGGCAGGGAGTCAGCGGAACGTGACACTGCTAAAATGGCAGAGTTCACATGGGAGGCCCTGCTTGGGAGTGTAGAGAGCCTGTGCTGGGGTGTAACCTAAACCTTCCCCCACTGCAACCTGAGACCATTACTCCTCATTCTGTCATCCACTACCACTGAGAACAGTCTAGATCCATCCTCTTTGGAACCCCCTTTCAGGTAGTTGAAAGCAGCTATCAAATCCCCCCTCATTCTTCTCTTCCGCAGACTAAACAATCCCAGTTCCCTCAGCCGCTCCTCATAAGTCATGTGTTCCAGTCCCCTAATCATTTTTGTTGCCCTCTGCTGGACGTTTTCCGATTTTTCCACATCCTTCTTGTAGTGTGGGACCCAAAACTGGACACAGTACTCGAGATGAGGCCTCACCAATGTCGAATAGAGGGGAACAATCACGTCCCTCGATCTGCTTGCAATGCCCCTACTTATACATCCCAAAATGCTATTGGCCTTCTTGGCAACAAGGGCACACTGTTGACTCATATCCAGCTTCTCATCCACTGTAACCCCTAGGTCCTTTACTGCAGAACTGTTGCCTAGCCATTCAGTCTCTAGTCTGTAGCGGTGCATGGGATTCTTCTGTCCTAAAAGCAGGACTCTGCACTTGTCCTTGTTGAACCTCATCAGATTTCTTTTGGCCCAATCCTCTAATTTGTCTAGGGCCCTCTGTATCCTATCCCTACCCTCCAGCGTATCTACATCTCCTCCCAGTTTAGTGTCATCTGCAAACTTGCTGAGGGTGCAATCCACACCATCCTCCAGATCATTAATATAGATATTGAACAAAACCGGTCCGAGGACTGACCCTTGGGGCACTCCACTTGAAACCGGCTGCCAACTAGACATGGAGCCATTTATCACTACCCGTTGAGCCCGACAATCTAGCCAGCTTTCTATCCACCTTATAGTCCATTCATCAGCCCATACGTGATATTCTGCTTCCCGAAATTCTACCTGTAGCTTCAACTGGATGAATTAATCTTCTCTTCTTTCACTGTCCTCCTTCTTCAGCATGCACAGCAACACTAAAGGTTGTATTGCATTTCAGTAGGGGGTAGAGTACATTTGGGTACATAGCTCAAGTTTATAAATCCCTTTTGGATGAAATGTTAGATATTATCATTTAATTTAAAAGATTGTATACAGAAAAAAGAAATATCCCTTACTTCTCCCTTGAAGTTTTGAAAGCAGAGTGCTACTTGCTTCTTAACACACTTGCTGTGATCCCTTTGGGGACATGGGTAGGGTGAGTTGTGTTTTAAAGGGTCTGAATGTTCATGGGAGCACACTGGTTGGTGAAATGTGTAAGCTGTTGGAACACATAGGGCCATATTTCCTGACCCCAACCTCGCTTATGTACACCTTAGAAATGTAGGCCATAATAGCTCACGAAAGCTTATGGTCAAATAAATTTGTTAGTCTCTAAGGTGCCACAAGTACTCCTTTTCTCTTTGCGGATACAGACTAAGACAGCTGCTACTCTGAAACCTAAATCCATGTAATTATCAGACTCTAACCTATCCATGCCTATTACCATTCATCTTGAACTCCCAGTTTAATTTGGATTTGCGTGTGTGTGGGGGGGGAGGGTAGCTGATCTTTGCCCAATCCTTTGATCAATTGGAAATGTAGGTAGCACACTAACATGACACACTAACTTCAGAACTAGTGACTAAAATAGTTGGAGCTAATAAAGTCATCCACATCCAAGCTGTTTTTAAGGCTGGGGTGGGGGAAATGGTATTTCTAACTTGGCTTCAGTCCTTGCTTAGCATTAAGGGAAGTGATTGTGGCTGAATGCTCCATGACTTTTGCAATGATCAAGATTACAGCGCTTGGGTGACTTGTGCTATCTGCCTGTTGTTGCCCCTCGACCAAGTGGTTGTCAATTCTGGGGCTTTGCAGCAAGTCTGTTCCCCTTGCTAGGGAGAAAATGCCATCAGAGTCAGGTCTGCTGTGATTTGTGGACTTACAGTATGTGCATGTCCTTAACTACTCTGTGTATGTGGACCCTGTTCTTCTTCTCAGGTCAGCAGTCAGAACAGCAGCAGATTCACTGCATTGCCCTCTGCAGACCGATTACTGCTCAGCCGATTCATTCCACTTCCAATCTAGGTTCTTATATGACCCCTTTCACTGTACTATTTGAGCACCTCACAGACATGAATGAATTTATCCTCATGCTATCCCTATTAGAGATGGAAGTCTTATGTGAGTCTTTAATTGGGAGTTTCAACTAAGTTTTGATTCTCTGTTAAGAATTCATATAAGAACCCCAGCCCCAAATGAAATTAGCCTTGAGTTTTGGGTCTCGAATCTGGAACCTAGGTTGATGCTTGGGTACATACAATTCCCCCCATCCTCCATTACCCTAAAGGGGCCCCTTTATATCACCATCACTTCAACTGCCTCCTCCACCCAGGGACACGATAGCCAAGCTCCAGACAGACCACCCAGCTCCAGTCATCACTTACAATAGTGTCTGCTCTGGAGTGCCTTTTCTAGGACTGGGTACGCTGTCAGAGACACGATGCACAGATGCAGCAACAGATGGAGCCACTCTTGTCGGCTGGTACGTTGGCAGCGGGCTTCTCTACTGTAGATGTCCAACTCCCAACTCTTGTGGAGTGCAGACGTATGGAAGATGAATGGTGTCTAATTGCAGGCTCATCTCTATTTCGAAACTTCTAGTTTAGTCATGTTGGCTCAAATCAACATGCTTTAATCACTGCTCTCCCCGGTATCTGCAAATCCGGCACTTTGCCTTGAGTATTTTGCTGGAAAGGCAGCCTCTAAAACTGGTTTACAGGATGGATGATGATGTTGTAGGCACCTTTGACCAGACGAGGATCCTCTCCTGTTTAGACTAGAGCACTTTGGGTGACAGAACAGCAATTTTTCCCTTGCCTGACCTTATTATATAAATGGAACCATGCTGATCTGGTACGGTGTATCAAGCTTGCCTGACCACCTCCTAAATAGGTCCTTTATCCTTATGTTCTTGGGACATGTGTCAATCCCAAATGCACCCCAGGAAAGAGGAAGGCTTCTGGGACAAACTCTTGCATTTATGCCTATAACTTCTTGTACAACAGTTTCATCAGGTACTGATGAGGGTCTGTATTCCCAAATGACTCTAGTGGGAGGAGTTGGGCTCTTGTTAATTATGAGGGGAAAAGTAGTATCGCTTTTCTCACACACAAGTCTGAAATGTTACTTATTGCATTATGAACTTAGTGTTTTTTAAAAAAACAAAACAAAAAAACCTTTTGTTGGCATAATTTATTTTATAGCCCCATTAGCACCAGCTGCTAAAGTGTTAACCAAAACAACGGTAGCATTCAGACAGATTTCCAAGGTGCAGAGCCATACATTTAAACGGCATTTTATTTGATGAAGGTAAATAGTGTCGTTTTTTTCTACTTTATGAACTCTGATTATACAATCTGATCTTAAAAAGGTTATTGCATTTGGAGGATGGAGAAGATGGGCGGTTCAAATTCCCCTTGACCAATAATTTATCAAGTCTGTGAACAATACATGGGAAACATTCAAAAATCTGATCTGCTAATGCCCTCTGGAACTCACAGCTAATGGGACATATTTTGGGTTTTCTAATATCTAAAATATGTGACCAATATGAAGAGTAAAAGATGTCTCCTGAAAGGGCAACATGACTTATTATTAATCAAAGGAATAAATCAGCTTTTCCTTTATGGCAATCCATGTCTATTTAAAGGACTACAGTTATTTCAGTCCTCTCATTACCATTTCCTAGTAGAACTTCAGTTGTTTTTGCTCCCAAGGTGTTTCAAAGAGGAATTTCACAGATTTTTGACAGATTACAAGGTGCTAAAGATGTAAAGGGATGCTGTTTTCATTTTGGCTGGGGATTGTAAAGTGACTACTGATTAAAGACTTAAGCCCTGATTCAGGAAAGTACTTAAACACATGGTTTGAGATGTAAGCATGTGTTTAAAGTTAAGCACCTAGTTAAGTGCTTTCCTCAATCATGATCTTGGGTAAGTTTTGTAGACAAGAGGAAGATGCCTCTCTTTCCCCCATATCAAACTTCCAGTGCAGATCTTTTTTCACTTTTTTTAAGTTGAAAGGTAGATTTCTGTATTAAGCATGAATTGGACTTAATTTGCAAACTGGATACAATTAACTTAGGCTTGAATAAAGACTGGGAGTGGGTGTGTCATAACACAAAGTAAAACTATTTCCCCATGTTTATTCGCCCCTCCACTGTTCCTCACACGTTCTTGTCAACTGCTGGAAATGGCCCACCTTGATTATCACTACAGTCGCGCCCCCGCCCCTCCCGCCCCCTGCTCTCCTGCTGGTAATAGCTCACCTTACCTGATCACTCTTGTTACAGTCTGTATGGTAACACCCATTGTTTCATGTTCTCTGTGTACATAAAATCTCCCCACTGTATTTTCCACTACATGCATCCGATGAAGCGAGCTGTAGCTCACGAAAGCTTATGCTCAAATAAATTGGTTAGTCTCTAAGGTGCCACAAGTCCTCCTTTTCTTTTTGAAAATTCAGTAAAGTTATCCTAATTGTTTGTTTGATCCAGATTAAAATAAAAGCAGAGATTGAAATGCCCTCCTCAGAATGAAAACAGATCTACAGTGATTAAAAAAAATCATCCTGAATACATCAGGGAAAATGCTTTGCTTTTAAGACAGACATAAGCAGTTAAAACACTAGTCACTAGTTTGAAAATACTATGATTTAACTAAGGCCAGGTCTACACTAGAAAAGATTTGTTGGTATAGCTATGCTGACAAACCTTCTAGCTGTTGACATAGCTCATACTGGCAAAAGGGTGTTTTTGCCAATATGGTTTATAACGTTCAGTGAGTGAAATAAACTATACTGCCAAAAGCCCTGGTATGCCAGTATAACTATCTATACATTGGGGATTTTGCCAGTATAGAAATGTCACAAAAATCACACCCCAACTGACATTGCTGTGCTGGCAAAAGCTCATAGTGTAGACATGGCCTAAATCAGTTCCTTCAGTAGATGCTTTTTTGGAAGGTCTAGAATTATGCTTGTCTTATGTACCAAACACAGTCAGTTTCACCTGCACTGAGATTCCTATTCCAGAAGACTCCTCTTGCAGAAAGAAGCTATGCCCAGATTGAAAAGGAAGTGCAAACAATTTTTGTTTTGGTGTCTTCAGGCCCATTGACACACACACGGAGAAACTGATCTCAAAGATCTAGTCCTGCAAGATGCTGAACACCCTTAACTTGCACTGAGGTCAAATGCAGAGTCAGGACTGCTCAGAGTGCACTCAGCATCTTACTGGCTTGGGGCATAACCTCTTGAAAGTTTGTCTCTTAAAGTTGTCTAAATTGTAGACATCCCCATGCTGAATATATATTGACTAAGGAACTAGAAACCAGATACTTAAGTAGAAGAGCTGATGAAAATTTTTCAAATTTTGAAATTTCAAACTTTGATGTATTGGAGTTTGGAAAAATAAATTTTCATTTTTGACCAACTCAAGAACTTTTTATTTCTGAATTTTCAGTTTTTGAAACTAAAAAGATTCCAAGTATAAAAATTTGAATAAAAAAAAAAACAAATGGGGAAAAATTGAGATCCCCCCCCACAACACAATGTCCTCTTTCCCACCCACCATTTTCATCCAGTGCTACTTAATAGAGCGATACTGTATGAGTAATACTTGAAAGCGATATTGATGAATATGAAATTTATCTAGCAAGGCATTTACCTATCACTACCTCAGGTAGAATTCAATTTTGAAATAAAGACACCCAATTTGGGGTAAACCAAAATTAAGAGTGGGACAGATCGCGAAACGTCAAGAGCCATTGCAGGATGACAGAGTTTTGTTGGAAAGGGACAGTGTTCCAGGACCACCAAAAAATTAAATGCAGGTCTAGATACTTTTAAGTGCCTAGATGAGTATTTCTTATGTGTTTTCTGACTATTGGTTTGCTCGACAGTAGTGTACAGAGGTCCCACTGTGCTGGCTGCTGTACAAACACCTAGTGTCTCCCTGTGATGCATAAAACCTTGGGACGCTGCCTCTGATGTAGTAGCACTAACATTGCATAAGAGCGGTGGTAGTGTGGACAGGGATGTGTGTGTACACAGTGTTATGCCTATAACAATCTTGGGGTTCATTAAATAACAAACCAGTGAATGAGAACGCCTCTAGTGAACTGCTGCACACAGCCATGCGGTGTTCCCTACTCCCGTCTCCAGGACACATTTCCAAATTGCTATGCTCATATAACAGGTTTCAGAGTAACAGCTGTGTTAGTCTGTATTCACAAAAAGAAAAGGAGTACTTGTGGCACCTTAGAGACTAATCTAATACTGTCCCTTATGAGGGAATGTCTCTAAAATATAATCTTCTACCAACATATCTCTACACTACCCATGTGCAGGACAGCATAATGTGGACACTGACACCAGTATGGGGTGTGTGTGAGCGTATACATGGTCGAGTACTGGAGTATGAGCACCAGAATAGACATAGCCTAAGCTCCCAGAGAGAGAGGCCCTGTCCAAAGAATTTGACTGTCTTGTTATTTAGGTTTTAAAGACTGAGAAGGCAAAGGTACAATGTCACTGGGCCAGTCAGTGGCAGCACCAGAAGCAAAACCCAAGTCCTCTGAGTCCCAGGCCATGGGCCTGATTACTTCTGAAAGGTTCAAACAAAAAGGAGGAAGCAGGGTCAGGAAATCTCTGAGAGGGAACTGTTGATTCTTATTCTGAATTCATGGCAGTTTGAATGGTGACTGAGAGTCTGATCCAGCATGCATTGAACTCAGTACAAGTCTTTCTAGTGGTTTCAATGGGAGACTGGATTCGATTCTAATATGTTGAATCCCAGAGGTGCTGACAACAGATCCCTCTTCTCAATGCAGATTTAAAGACAAGTGTGTGTGGCAGGGGGGGACTAGTATATTTTATTGGTCCAATGAAAGACATTACCTCACCCACCTTGTCTGTCTAATATCCTGGGACTGACATATATGCAGCATAGTTGTAGCCAAGTGCAGAAGAGACGGAGATCACTTAGATCTACCAGTAGGCGTGCATCATGACCTCACCAAATCCTCTGAGTAATGGGACAGCTGAGAGAGCTGCTGGGGTAGAGAACTTTACAGAAAACAAAGTACAATTCTAAAGATTTGTGCTGGGTAACAGAGAGAACATAACATAAGAACGGCCATACTGAGTCAGACCAAAGGTCCATTTCGCCCAACATCCTGTCTTCCAAGAGTGGTCAATGCCAGGTGCCCCAAAGGGAATGAAGAGAACAGGTAATCATCCAGGTTTCAGAGTAACAGCCGTGTTAGTCTGTATTCGTAAAAAGAAAAAAGAAAAGGAGTACTTGTGGCACCTTAGAGACTAACCAATTTATTTGAGCATGAGCTTTCGTGAGCTACAGCTCACTTCATCGGATGCATAGCTATGCATCCGATGAAGTGAGCTGTAGCTCACGAAAGCTCATGCTCAAATAAATTGGTTAGTCTCTAAGGTGCCACAAGAACTCCTTTTCTTTTTTTCTTTTTGGTAATCATCCAGTGATCCATCTCCTGTTACCCATTCCCAGCTTCTGGCAAACAGAGGCTAGAGACGTCATCCCTGCCCATCCTGGCTAATAGCCATTGATGGACCTATCCTCCATGAATGTATCTAGTTCTTTTTTTGAGCCCTGTTATAGTCTTGACCTTCACAACATCCTCTGACAAAGGGTTCCACAGGTTGACAGTTTTGTGTGAAGAAATGTTGCTTTCTGTTTGTTTTTAAACGTGCTGCCTATTAATTGCATTTGGTGGCCCCTAGTTATTGTGTTACGAGAAGGAGTAACTAACACTTCCTTTTTTACTTTCTCCACACCAGTCATGATTTTATAGACCTCTATCATATCCACCCCTTAGTCAACTCTTTTCCAAGCTGAAAAGTTCCAGTCTTATTAATCTCTCCTCATATGGAAGCCATTCCATACCCCTAATCATCTTTGTTAGCCTTTTCTGTACCTTTTCCAATTCCAATATATCTTTTTTTTGAGATGGGGAGACCACATCTGCATGGAGTATTCAAGACGTGGGCGTACCATGGATTTACAGAGAGGCAATATGGTATTTTCTGTCTTATTATCTATCCCATTCTTAATGATTCCCAATGTTCTGTTTGCTTTTTTGCCTGCCGCTGCACATTGAGTGGATGTTTTCAGAGAACTATCCACAATGATTCTAAGATCTTTCTTGAGTGGTAACAGCTAATTTAGACCCCCATCATTTTATATGTATAGTTGGGATCATGTGCATTACTTTGCATTTATCAACATTGAATTTCATCTGCCATTTTGTTGCCCAGTCACCCAATGTTGTGAGATCCTTTTGTAGGTTTTTGCAGTCTGCATGGGACTTAACTATCTTGAGTAGTTTTGTATTGTCTGCCAGTTTTGCCACCTCACTGTTTATCCCTTTTTCCAGATCATTTATGAATATGTTGAACAGGACTGGTGCCAATACACACCCCTGTACTGGGGTCTAACAATATCCAGCTTCCCCAGCATAGGTGTTCCTGTCACCTATGGCTTCAGGATAGCACCTGTGTTCAGGGGTTCCCCTGACAGCTGCTGCCTCCTGACTGCCCCCCACCTCCCAGGAGAAGGGGAAACCAAGGAAGGTAATACATCTGTAGGCTTCAATAACTTCCATTATTCTCCTCAGTGGTCTAGAATACAAAGAATCCAAAGCACAGCTGTCTCCACTGAATTTGTCAAGAATTTGTCCCATCCTGAAGGAGGATGAAAAATTGAAACCTCAAACATTTTTTACAAACCAAAAGCGAAAAAGGAGAAAATAAGAACATTTAGTTTGGATAACTTAAAAATGTTTTGATGTTGATCTGTTAACTTTTTAAAAATCTAATTGATATTTTGAAATGAAAAGTTGTTTTGAATTGGGAAAAATGGGATTTTCATTTTGTAAGTGTTGAAAAATGTTTTGAAATTGTCAAACATTTTTCAACATTTTATTTTGAGTTGGAACACTTGTCACAAACCCCCCTCCCCCTCGCTTTTATTTTTCCACATAATTTTGGTTTAAACACGCCAGCTTTCCTTTTTTTTTTTTTTTGGATGGAAAGTTTCACTGAAAAATTTCCCACCCAGCTCTACTTAAGAATAATTGGCTCGATGATTTGCAAAGCGGCTTCTATGTTACTGAAGATACAGTGGATGAAAGACAGTCAAATTAAGATCGATCAAGTTTCCAATAGCCTGAGCAAGGCACTCTGTTTCCTTGAATGATAAACATTGACAAATCCTAGCTGCTGGGGAGCTCCGTGCTACTCTTTTGCCTGGTTTGCCTCCTGGGATTTGCTCTTGACAATTTCACAGATGAGAGAGAGGAAGGAAATCCAATCATGTTGATCTGAAGCATTTTTTTTTGCATAATAAAAATGTGTAGCTAACTCTCCAAAACCTGGACTCTCCCGTGTTTCACAGCAGTGGACACAGGCTCACTTTAGAGGCAGGTATTACAGTGTGCTGTTCTGAATCTTTCCAAATCCATGCTGATTTCCTTGGGGATGTGGGAATGAAAAAAGAAGAAACGTTGACATCATGGACTAATTTTTTTGATTCCATGTATGTTTCCTTTGATCCCTTTTGGCCAATTAGGAATAATTGGATCCAAATTCAGACTAATAATACTTTGAAACATTTCAGGCTACCTTTGCTGAACCAAAGGAATGTAGATATGGGGATGAACATAAATTCCCTTGCTGGATACCCTGACTCAAATTCCTGCACAACTGTTATGGCCAGGGAATAGTGGATTTGTGACTCTGCTGTAACTGAAGCTGCCGGTCCTTGAAGATAAAGTAAAATCCAAACCCAATAACACTTGTGTTTCTTCCCAGATACACACATTATTCAAAATGAGCAGAGATAAATCAGTGAGGGGAGAGGATAGTCTAAATTTCTTGGGTGAAGTGGCAAACTCCCACTGACTTCAATGGGGCAAGGATTTCACTCCTTGTTCCTAAACTTGTTTTGAAATGTGCTTGCCTCTGTATCCCTAAATCGAAATAGAGTGAAGGATGGATAGCGGGTGGGAAACATGAGAGGAACAAAAGAACAAGAAAGGCTTTTGCAAGAGAATCTTACATCCCACATACAGAACACAATGTAATGACAAAAAGCTTATGATATTTTATGTACATGAGATGAGAAAATATTGGCTTAATTCTCATCCCATAATCATTTCCCTTAAACGTTTAGAAGCCCTGCTTTCTTCCACAGCAGAACAATTACATTGCAAAGCATAATTATTTTACAGTCAATTAAGTACATTAAATGTGCATATTCTGAGACCTGATTTACACGTCATCCCCACAGCACTACACGGAGCACTGCCATTCTTTCCACTAAAGCAGGACCCAGTGCAGCTGTCAAAGGAACTCACTGGTTCAACTTCAGAGTGGAATAATTTGAATTTGAAACCAGCCTTTTGAAATGCCAGTACAGCACAGCTTATTCTGTCAAATGCATTGTGAAGACCAAAGGCAAAGCAATGCGGTATCTGTGGAGAGGCTCTATAAAACTTTTATGGCTTTAGTTCATGCCCTGATTCTTGCTGTGGTGAGCAAGTACATTTTTCATTAGTGTATCCCACAAGCCAATGAGACCTTATGCATTTAAGTGATGACCTTTCCAGTATACTCCGATGCTCGCAGCAAACACTGAGACTTGTTTTTCTTTTACTATTCAGTAATTTATGCAGCTTTTTGTAACCCTCTAAGATCATGCAATAATCTGGGCATGGTGTTGAACTTCATCCGAGCTACTCTGGGGGTCTGTGCAGTGTCCTTGAGTATAAGTAGTACTGGGACGGGTATCCAGCTCTTGCATCTTTTGTGAGGTTCTTCAAACTCTTAAGTCTACAGAACATCCAATAAACATGACTAAAAAGACTTGTGGTGTGGGTCGTGCACTATGCAAAAAGGGAAGACTTATTGTCCGTCAGGTTTTTGAAAAAAATAATGATCTTACAATACTGCTTGCATAAAAAACTTTCTGAATCGTCTGTTCAAATAAAATAAAGATCATGCTGATTTCCAACCAAGCCAGGTGGTGTTGAAAATGGTGTTTCAAAATATTTTTGAAACTGAAATAAAAAGTAAAGGTCTGGCTCCTCAGCCAGAATAGATTTGGTTAACAGACGTTAATGCCAATCAGTTTACTTTTGCTAAAAATCTGGACCAGAACGCAAGCAGTCTTCGTATGTATGTGTTAGAAAAAGAAATTCACTTTGTAATACGCTTGCTTTCCTTCCCTCTGTCTTCATTTGCAGCCTCATTGCTTGACGCATAGTCACTGTTTTACCCTAATTTACTGAAAGAGTGAGCAGACACAAAGTTGGAGGCCATAAAGCCAGAGTCCACTAACAATGTTGGGCTTCTGGTGTCCTGGGAACCTCTTTCAGGACCGGAAATGTCCCTGTTTTTCATTTCACCAAGCAAATGTTCCTTTTTTTCAGATCTATAAAAAGGTTTGTTCAAGATATATTGCTGCAGTGAGTAGAATTTTCTAAGTGTTTACCAGGAACTAGCAGCCCAGTAGAACAAGTATTCAGTGAGATGAAGTGTGTGAGGTGAAGAGAAAAGCCAAAAGAGTGCAGATGCTATCAGAGCTTTGCCCATAGTGAATATTAATGACACTTGTTCAGTGTTTCATGATAAACTCATTCAGATGCTATGTTACCAGGGAGAATCCTCCACTCCAGGAAATATGCCTGTGTCACTGCTGAGTCAGAAATTGGGAGCAGCATTATTTAAAAAAGAACAAGTGTACTTCTGTATGAGCATTTCAGGACCCTAAAAAAATGTCACAGAAGTCTCCCGGTTTGATTTTGAAAATATGGTCCCCCCTGAACTCTTTGTGCAATTTGGATCAGGACCATGCAGTAATTCTACCTGTCATACTGGTGAATGTGCAGGCGAACAAGCTCTCTTTCAAAGTCATCAGCAGCAGATTAACGAAGATCATCCTTAAGCACATGCCTGCAGCAAACAGTGTGAACTGGCAGGACTTAACAGGTTTCAATTACTGCTACAGATTTTTTTTTTAATAATTATATTTTAATATGGGAACTGGAACCAGCTGGTCAGAACAGTCCCTCCTCAAACCTCCAATAGTAGATTGGAAGGGACAGACAATCCTGTTCCCAAAACCAGGTGTCAAATCAATTCCTCCTTTCTTTCAAATTTCAGCAGCAGATTGGGAGGGAGCTTAGGTTCATAGGGACCCTCCATCAGCTATGCGGGCAAAGCATTTTCTGCATAAAATGGCATTATATTTCTGTGCATGTCATTAATTCTCTACTCAAATATGATGAAATTCAGCTTGCTAGCCTTGAAATAAAACCAGACTGACCAATTCTGACATTCAGTACTGGTATCAACACTCTGTTGGGGGGGATGAAGAAGAGACACTGCCTTACAAATGTAGTATTCCTTCCTGTGTCTAGGGAAGAAATAAAAATCACTGGAAATACAAGCTCCGGAAATCGATCATCAAAATGTTATTTAACTGGTGCAAATGACATGACCTTTCAACTGAGCAAAATGTCTCTTGTAAAATTTGTATTTGATGAATGCTGCTGATTGTTGATTAACATCTATGGTTTTCTGTTTCCATTTCTACTGGTCAGCATTTCTAATATAAATTCCGAATGCAAGAGACGGAGATGAACTCAGAAAAGAGAGCTTCTTGTGGACTTAACGTGTCCCCACTAGCAGACCCTTGCACCTGTGCTGCTGCTTACATCGGCCCAGATCTACCTGCATAGATCCAGTTCTGAGGTTGGAGCACAATGCTGTTGGGATGCTAGTGTGGGTGTAGACTCTGCATTCAGTTACGGGGGCTGTGCCCTGTCCACTCCAGCTCAGAAGTGGATCAGCTTTAAGAAATCAAACAGTTGCTTATGTGAGCATAGGAGTGGGGCATTAGCTCTGGAGAACTAGAAGTAGCATTCAGAGGGGAGTCCTAAGGGATAGTGATTTCTCTCCAGGCTGTTCCCAGGAGTCTGTAACCAGGACTAGAAAGATCTATTCTGGGGAAAGAGTCACAGTATTCTACACTCTAGATGCTCACATACTCTTTCTGTTGGATAGGGTCTTAATGCAGAAAGCTTCTCTGGGCTTGGCTACGCTTACGTTTTATAGCGCTCTAACTTGCTGGCTCGGGGGTGTGAAAAATCACCCCCCTGAGCGCAGCAAGTCAGAACGCTTTAAAGTGCTAGTGTAAACAGGCTCCGAATGCTCGGAGCTAATCCCCTCGTGGAGGTGGATTACCAGCAGCACTGGGAGAGGTGGTCAGGTGCCAGCGAGGTTATCCTAGCTTCTTAATCCTTTATAGGTGAAAAGGTTTTTCCTCTGGCCAGGAGGGATTTAAAGGTGTTTACCCTTCCCTTTATATTTATGACACCATGTAAAAAGCATGAGGGAATTTCTGATAATTATTACTTCAATCACATACAAACTATGTTAAAAGAACATTAAGTTTGCAAACTCAACTCCTGAAAATTTAGAAAATGCTAGAATTATGGTTGCTTGTGCGACCTGAATTTGCCCCCCTTCATGTGTATGCAGTAGGGGACAGTCTTTAATTACATGATCCCATGCTATATTTCCCCCATGACCCCTGCTTCCTTCTGTCAACAGGCAGGACAGTGCTCTGGAAATGAATCGGGTTTGTGTGGTGGAGGAGGCTGTTGTTTGCAGGATTGCTGCCTCCCCTTTGAAAAAAGGCTTGCCAAGTAAACTCTGGCAAATGTGAACTTTTTTGAAAATTGCTCCTCCAGATGGTGGTTATTCAGCGTACGGGGGAGGCCCTGGGGGAGTTGTTTAGAACTCCAGAGCTTTTGGGTGTGCATGTCGTCATCACATTTATAAAAAAGCATTTTAGTTCTCCCAAAGGAGAGCTTTGTTTGGTTGGGTAAAACATGGTGGCCTTGAGGCCACTTGGAAAGGAAATGACAGAGTGATGCTAAAATCAGCAACTTTCCAGTGTGCAGATTTCTCTCCCTCCCCTCCCCAGCTATAATTACATCACTTGGCCTGCGTTTCGTTACAACATGTGATGCAGCAAGTAGGCAGAGTAGTCAGATCTTTATGAAACATTCAGAGAGGTCAGTGTTTCATGCTCCCTCTCTGCTGTGTCTGTCCAGGCTGCACCCACAGACACAATCCAGCCTGGTTTATATCCCCTGCGCCTCTAGATTCACCCCAATGCATGTCCCTTCTGCAAACTGCTCGTCTTTTCCAGTTCCACTCATCATGCTACTGAATGAAAGGAAAAGGGAATCTTCCTTTGAGAAAGGACAGTTCAGTTCAGCTGTGTTTTTTCAATGTTATTTAGCTGGCCCAGTGGTAGGGTAGTTAGAACAGAACCCAAGGGATAACAGGAAGATGCATTCGGCTTTGAACAGGGACAGTAACCTTGCAACTAATATCTCTGTAGTTATATTTTCTCTGTAAGCCTCTGTTTTCAGGGCTCTGAACAAGCTAGTCTTTTCGTTCACATATTTTTAGCTTTTTTCCCCCTCAGACCAAAGGACTGTTGGGGGAGGGGTTTGAAGAACTAAGGCACTTTTAAATCCTCTGAACATGAAAAACCATACAGTGTTGTTTTCTTGCTTTAATAAAATTGTTCAGATGGTTTTTTGTTGTTGCTTGGATCAGTTAAAAATTATTTCATTTAAAGGTTCAGATTTGGCACGTTCTGTACATTGCCTTTGATGGGAAATGATTGCTTGGCCAAGTTTGAAAAAATAAAATTGAGAAATGAAGACATTCCAGTATAAGTGGGTGAAAAATAACATAGTGGGAATTCAGAGCATATCTATTTTTTAATGATTTTAAATGTGTATGAAACAATGTCCAAATGTCCATGTGCAGGAGCATGCTATATATCTGTACACTGAAATGTATCTACTGCTGTTTAAATGATCAGTCATTCATATAACTTTGAATGTGTGTTAAAATATAGTTTTGAGAATATTCACATGAATGCGTTCACTCGGCTGGATTGAGTGGGAGCTACTGGGGGGCTAAGCTATCCACCCTTTGTCTAATTGGTCCATTTAGACTGTAAACTTGTAGGTCACAGACTGCCTCTTCTTCCTTTGGGCTTGATCCTCCACCATTTAAATCAATGGGAGTTCTGAACTGACTTCAATAGGTGCAAAGGTAGAACCTGGGTGTGCATACAAGAAAATGGGGCCCTGATCTTGGTTGGACTTCTAGGCCTTGCAGTAATATAAATTATTATTACTATTATTTACTTCACGTCAGAGCCTAAATGGGAGCTGTGATCTTTTGAAAACTGATCCTCAGTTTTGGTGCTGAGAACTTTCAATCATCTGGCCCAAGGATTTCATTTTAATCTCACACAGAAAATACAAAAAAATATTGAAGGTGGGACTTCCAAAAATTCTCAGTGCTGGCCTGAGGCACGCCCGGTGATGTCACTAGCAAACGCCCACTGGCCTTCAGTAGTAGCTGATAGACGCCAACATCGAGTGCTTGGGAAAATTCCAGCCTTATGGTCCATTTATCTGAATGTACAACTAATTGAAAATACAAAACCAAACTGGAATTTTAAACGCAAAAACCGACTTTCATCATAACATTTCATATTTCTTTAACACTGCTTAGCACAATGTGAGTTTCAAACTACAGCATGTATCTCCAGCACTGAGATGCACCACTGTAAGATGAACACAGCAGTGAAATGCAGTGCTGGCGCAGAGGACAGCAGATGGGTAGACAACTAGGGCACACTACAGAATAGCAGAGGGAATAGAAATTTTGAACAAGGACATCAGGACAAATTGCTGCTCTTACCTAACCTCCCCTAGGAAGTATAATATCCATGCAAAGAGCCTTGGATGTCCGTTTTTAAGGTCTCATCTGAGATTCCTGAGCAGCAAGGGTCAGTATTTATCTGATTCTGAAAGATGAAGGATTGCGTTGGCCATGTCAGGATTTAAAGCAATGGATTCAGGGAGTCCAGGTACCTTAGCATGCTGCTTAGACTATGCTAAATCACCCCCTCTGAACATGTTAAGATAAAGTTATGCTGGAGATTTTACATGTGCAAAAGTCAGCAAATTCATAGTCATGGTTTCCCCCACAACTCTAATTCTGTCACATTGCCGTGTGTGTCCTTCATTCCTAGGCATTGCCATACCTAATAATAATGACAAAACAGGGCGGGGGGCAAGTTGCTGATGCAACAATAGCTTTGTGCTAAGGTCAGTTAATCTAAAGTGCTTCCACCTGCCAAGGAGTGGGAAGTATTGCACAACTCTAATACCACAGTGCCACGTATTTACCTTAGAGTTCAGGCATGTCTGAAAAACCTGTTCCCAAAGCGAGGGGAGAAGGGAACTGGGGAGAAGGAAGAGAGAAAGTTAAAGTGCCTGTTCTTCCAAAGTGCTTAGCACTGCTGTTGATTTCAGGAGAGTACTCACAACTTCACAGGGGGTGCTGCACACTTTAGAGGATTGGGTAGGGTATTATTGTTTTTTATTTACTGGTTTTGCACCTAACATCCTAGCAAGTGATAAGAATAGACACATAGTGCCAAGGCAGAAGGAGGACAAGGGTTATGGTTAAGATCATGGGACTGCTTGTTTGCATCTTGTTGGCAAAGTGTAGCAACCAGGCGAGGTACTAACAAACTTCTACAGAACTTTATTTTTAAAGTGGAAACCTCTTTATCAAGCTGCTGCTGCACCCTCAGTAGCTCTCACTCCGCCTCCTCAACTTCTCCCCCCCTCCTTCCTGTTTCCTGTCCTTTCAGACTCCCAACAGGCAGTGCTCCCAGTTCTAATAATTACAAGCGGCATCTAAACATCACACAAAGGAGGAGTGACCAATGTAGTGGGTGGAAGAATTGATCCAGGGGAGCAAGTTGAAGGTCCTAGAGAGGAAGTGAGAAGCAACAGAGACTGTGGGGGTGTCAGCATGGAGGACAAACCTCCAGGATGAATGTATGGAGGGTTGGGAAGAACAGGAAGGAAGATGAGAAGCAGTAAGGGGAGAGCAGGGGCTGGGGGAATAGTCCCTGCAGGCAGGAAAGAGGTGATAGGGGGAAGTGGAAGTGTGAGGAGAGGGAGAATAGGGGGAGAGAGGGCAGGCGCAGCACTGATTTCACAAATGAGTGCAATACACTATGGAAACCAGATGATGCAAAGCAGTGGAAAGTTAAGATGTACATGACATGGGTCTAGTCAATCAAATGGAGAATCAGGGGAGGGGAGTGAGGTGTCCTAGGAGAACACCAGAGCCAAGTGCTGATGTCATTGTGCTGTTGAACTTGTGAAGGGCCCAGTGCCTCAGCTGAAAGTGACACGTGATGAGGGGGAGAGAGACAAAGGCCAAGGAGGGCAAGTTTCACACCCAAAGACCAACCCCAGTGCAGGGACAACTGTATGTTGACCTAGGGAATGGCAGGGGGAGCCACAAGAGGTGAGGGTGACAGAGCACAAATACCTGCCAGCCTGAGGCTCCAGGAGGCAGCCTGGAATATCCCTGCAGTGTTCATTGTTCTGGGGTTAACTGAATCGTGTGAGCATAAAATCTCCTTCAGCACGTTGGACTGACACACTGCAGCTTCGTGCAGTGGAAGGGAGGTTTCCCTGTGCAGGTCTTATAATGCAGCTATGACTCTGGTATCTGAGCACCTTCCAGGAGTGCATTAAACCACGTGACAAGCATCTGTCATGTGGTCCTTCCTCCCTCTAACCAGGGGGGCACAGCGCCTATGGATTATCATTATATGGTATTTGCACCATCTTTGTTTCTTCTTGCCCCCCATCTTCCATAATGATCTGTGTCACTCTGTCGAGTGAATTACTGCAGAAAAGCAGTGGGGAGCGAGGGAGTAGTGGGGGAAGGGAAACCTGTGAAGTTCCCTTCCGATGTGCCCTCGGGGTGAGAGGGTGCGGGAAAGCAGGCTCAGGGGACAAAGCATTGTCTGGGGTGGCTTTCCCCCTTGTAGAAAATACAGGCCTTCAGCTCTCGTGTCCTGTGACTCCTTCAAGACCAACACAGAATCTGCTGACTGGAGGCAAAGGGGCACCCAGCAGAGCCCCCTGCTAGCCCTTGCCCCGTTGCTCACCGGCAGTGGGGCCAGACTGGAACCATGCTGCCATGGACCTTCCTAAGCCCCCGTTAAGGAAAGTTGGAGGAATTTTCAACTTTGGAGGAAAGGTGATGCAGCCTCAGGGTGAGTATTCCCTGCAGGCCGGGGGGCTGAGGGAGGATATACATCCCAACTGTAGTGTTAGGCCTGGCTGCCTAGAGCCACTAAGTAGAGAGGCCACTAGTGACATTAGGGGAGAAATATAAAAGCTGTAGGCTAGCAAGTTTTTCATTCAATTTCTCACCTTCCTCCTGATGCCTGGAGGCTCTGTGTATTTGACACACACACCGCATCTCTAGTGTGCTCCCACCCAGCTCCTCTCCATGACTGAATCCTGGGAACAGTATTATGGAGACCTGTAACATACTGGACCAGCATGCAGCACAGACCATGTGTATTATTTGTCTTGTGGTAGTGACTAGACCCACAGCCATGGACCAGGCCCCCATTTTGCTAGGTGCCGGACAAACACAGACCAAAGATGGTCTCTGCCCAAAGAGCTTGTTTCCTGGTCATGGTAGGTTTGTCAGTGTCTATTGTTAAATCGCAACTACAGTTGGCTTGAAAATTTCCATGTAACCCCAAAGCTATGTTTTGCTGAAAATTTTTTTGATGAAAAATGTTCAGCCAGCTGCAAGAAGAAAGTTGTTCAGGAAGAGCATGGTAGTGGTAAGGATCTTACGTAGCATTTTCCATCCCAAAGGACCCTAACGCTTGAAATGCAGACCCTTCTGGGGAGCCACATGGCAGTTATTTAGTAGCACACAACGCCACTACGGAGTAACTTAAGGCAGGAAATGTAGACAGCCATTTTCGACTGATATAATGGGGAATTTAGATAAGTGGAATATTACCTGAGCTGGAAGTTGGCCAGGACAATGACAGTCCTTAACCCCTATTCTCTTATGTCAAATCACTATGGGAATATGTATCAAGTGGTCACAACCTCAGCTTTACATCCCCTCTAGGAAATGGATGGCTGTATCCTTGTATTATCATTTTTGTTTTACGTGCAAAAATCCTTTTCGCTGAGTGTGGAGTGGGGATGAATGTGGGTGGAACTGCTGTGCTAACATAGTATACAATTTGTAAACTTCAAACATCTTGTCAATTTCTGAAATGTGCTTTAAAAATTATCAAAAGGGTTTAATACAAATAGTACACTATCAGCAAAAAAAATTGGTTTTGAAAACCAAAGCCTATCTGGAGTTAAACTGTAGATGCACTTAAAAAAAGCATCAATCTATATTTGATTTCCCTTTTACTTTCATTTAGCTGAGAAGATTATACAGCGCTTTTAGAGCTGGAAAGTTTCAAGAGGCCCCGTTAATTCACTGCCCTATTTATCTATGACTTTCATGTACAGTTGCATGGTATTATTGTGTCAGATACGTTAAATTAACCATCTGCTTTGGTTGGAGAGATACTGAGGGAACTGAGAAAAGCAATCTGATCTGCAGAAAAATAAATGTTGTTTTTAAAAGTTTAAAGGGACTCTGAGATAACGTGTCAAGCAAGTTAGGTCCCCAATTAAAAATGGGTTTACAAAACTGAATATCAGTAAAAAGATTATCATGACTGATTTTTTTTCTCAGAGAAAACAGGTACTTTTTAAAGAGGTGTATATAACGTAAGAACGGCCATACTGGGTCAGACCAAAAGTCCATCTAGCCCAGTGTCCTCTCTTCCCACAGTGGCCAATGCCAGGTGCCCCAGAGGGAATGAACAGAACAGGGAATCATGAAGTGATCCAGCCCCTGTCACCCATTCCCAGCTTCTGGCAAACAAAGGCTCAGGACACCAGCCCTGTCCATCCTGATGAACAGCCATTCATGGACCTATCCTCCATGAATTTATCTAGTTCTTTTTTTGAACCCTGTTATAGTCTTGGCCTTCACAACATCCTCTGGCAAAGAGGTCCACAGGTTGACTGTGCATTGTGTGAAAAAAAAATCCTTTTGTTTGTTTTAAACCTGCTGCCTATTAATTTCATTTGGTGACCCCTAGTTCTTGTGTTATGAGAAGGAGTTAATAACACTTCCTTATTTACTTTCCCCACACCAGTCATGATTTTATAAACCTCTATCATATCCCCCCTTAGTCGTCTCCTTTCCAAGCTGAAAAGTCCCAGTCTTATTAATCTCTCCTCAATGGAAGCCGTTCCATACTCCTCATCATTTTTGTTGCCCTTTTCTGTACCTTTTTCCAATTCCAATATATATATATTTTGCAATGGGGCAGCCACATCTGCACGCAGTATTCAAGATGTGGACGTACCATGGATTTATATAGAGGCAATATGATATTTTCTGTCTTAATATCTATCCCTTTCTTAATGATTTCCACCATTCTGTTTGCTTTTTTGTCTGCCGCTGCACATTGAGTGATGTTTTCAGAGAACTATCCGCAATGACTCTGAGATCTCGTTCTTGAGTGGTAACAGCCAATTTAGACCCCATCATTTTATATTTATAGCTGGGATTATGTTTCCCAATGTGCATTACTTTGCATTTATCAACACTGAATTTCCTCTGCCATTTTGCTGCCCAGTCATCTAGTTCTGAGAGATCCTTTTGTAGCTCTTTGCAGTTTGCCTGGGACTTAACTATCTTGAGCAATTTTGTATCCTCTGCAAATTTTGCCACCTGACTGTTTACCCCTTTCTCCAGATCCAACTGACTAGCCTCTTACTCCAGGAGTGTGATTCCGCTAATTTCAGTGGGGTTGCTCACAGGGAAAGATGCCACTCATCATAACGATGTATATCAAAATGTTGCCCGCTGTTGTTGTAAGTTATATGAATAATTTCTTTTTAAATTGGTCCATCCCATTTGGCCCATCTTTCCTCAAATTGTTCTTTTTTACATCCAGCGTAGACTCCTACGGATAACATTTTCAATAGCCCTTTTGGGACTTAGGTTCCTAAGTCACTTCAGCAACTTTGAAAATTTTCAGGAGTTAGACTCCAAGGACCAGATCTGTAAATATATTTAGGTGCCCAAGATGCAGGTAGTGCCTAGTGAGGTTTTTCAAAAGCACTAGGCTTCTACCTGCATCTTTAGGTGCCTAACTGCCTTTGAAAGTCTGGCCGCTAAGGGCTAGTTTCTCAAGTGGGACTTGAGCATTGCCGTGGGAAATCGGCAACTCTCTCTGACCTGCATTTATGCACCTAACTCCCTTTGGAGGGTCAGGCTTAGGCCACTCCCCTCACATTTCAATTGGAGCTTAGCCAGATTTCCCCACCCTCTGCTCAATATTCTGGCTTTTATGAATCCCATTCTTAGGTGCCAGCTCTTCCCAGGCATTGTATAGGGAGCCTGGGTGTCAAACTCATGAGTTTTGAATTCCCTTAGGTAGCATGGCACTTAAAATGTAGGCATGGCAAAGCTGAGCCTGGCAAGGTCTAAGTCCCTTTGTGAATCTGGCTCTAAGTCATTGCATTTCCTGAATTCTTTTGATCTGGTCAAACATATTTTCAAAAAGACTCAGCATCCAGTAACTCACATTGAGAATAATCAGTGTGGAAATGCAGAGGCCTGAAATATATTTCATCCCTCTGGTTGCAGAAACTGACCGGGCCATCCAAGCTGAGTGGACCACAAAAAAGGAAACAACTAACTTGAATGGTGTAAAGTAAGGTAAGTTTTTTAAAAATACCAATTTCAATAAGCTAAGATGTCAGCAGCAAAGAACTTTTTGTGTTTTGTTTATAAGAATGTTTTTTTATTGAAATTGTCCCATTAAATCAGCACCATGTGACTGATATAATATTGTATTGCTGTGTCAGTTCATTATACCCCTCGCACCATTAGTGTAATGTGGCTCAGTCTACAGTGCTTAGATTTTATTTTGCTCATGACAATAGAGTTGCAAAAAACAAACACTATAACCTGGACTAAAATCACATGAAAACAGGCCGCGTATCCAATCTGGTATAAATAATGTGACAGGATGTGACAATTCTCTGCCATTTTAACAAATTGGGAACAGTTTCAGTATGAGAGTAGCGTGTTGCCGTCATCCACACATCTATTTTCCCCTTTCTTTCATTTCATTTTTTGAAATCCAGTAGAAGCTTATGATTATGGAGATAGTGTTGTGTGTCAGTCAAGCAAATTCATGCAGGCGATTTGGGCACATATTGACGCACAAAACTTTTCACCTCACAAGCCGGAAGAGGGTTACTGTTAAGCTTGTAAATGTATTTCAAAATCTGTGCAAAGATATTACTTTTGAACCTTGGACAACAACATGAAATAGGAGGCACAATTTCCTAGCCTGCATCAAATGGAATTGATCTTATAAAAATAAACCCAATTATAATAGACATGTGGCAGCTTTCTGAGCAGGTCACCTGCTCAGCATGTTTCAAGTTAAACAACAAGTGGTATGGCTTCAATGGAAAGATATTGAAACAGACTTACCAGATGATTCATAGTCATGCTGCTCTTTTTCCTTTGTCTCCACCTTTTGGCCAGATTTTGGGAATGTGCACAGTTTATTCTAGCCAGTTACCCATTGTTGATTTCTTAGGAAATGGGATTTGTTTGTGCTGATGTTTGTTGTTTTGTTTTTCCATATTCAACCTGGACTTGTGGTCTGCATGACTTTCATTCTGAGGAAAAACAATAAATCAAGAGATAGCCGATATTCTCTCCCCTTGAGAGAGAGAGCACAGTGTGTCTCCTACTCTCGTATCCACACCCATCTTGAAATGCCTCATCCAACTGTTCCACCTTAGCGGAGAAGGAAAATGACTTCTCATGTTGAAAGGTGTAACGCACAAAATAGAATCCTAACCCCTCTCTTTGCAGTTACAAAGCGGCACGCTCCGTGCTCACCAGGTAAGTTAAATCATAGTTGATTACTCATATGCTACAGTGATAGGGAGCATATAAGCCCCTAGGTAGATGTATAGGTTACTAGTCTGCTGTCGGCTTGTAAGAGGTGCACAGAATTTGCAACCCAGGGGAAGGCAGGAGGAAGAGGCATTATGTCACTTTTTTTGCCCTCCTGATCCAGGGCTGCTCTGGGGGCTAGAGTGGTCCCTGTCATAACGAAGAGAGCCCTGGGGCTTTGCTAAATTATGGCTGCCTCCTGGGCTGCCCTCTGTGACACAATGCTGCCTGGAATCTGTGCAGCACTGCAGGCCCTGATGTGCCCCTCCTAGCCCTACCCCTGGACAGGAGTTGAGAGGGCCCTCCTGACCCAGCCGGAACCAGAGCTTTGACTCCCTTCAGGCTCTCAGGCCCTTTGAGCTAGCATAAAAGGGCCAGAGCAGGGTCGGGATCTCACTCACGGCATGAAAGTTCAGTCACTACAACAACCTGTTAGATAATGGCAAGCACTTTGTGTCTTTTCTTCTCTCACATTCTAACTTCTAGTTTATATTTTTCTCCCACTCTAGACTGTTGTCCTTCAAGTGTCATTTTTGGCCTACAAAGGTCTGGTTCTGTTCCAGAGTAGCATGTTGTCATAAATATAAAGGGAAGGGCAACCGCCTTTCTGTATACAGAACTATAAAATCCCTCCTGGCCAGAGGCAAAACCCTTTCACCTGTAAAGGGTTAAGAAGCTAAGATAACCTCGCTGGCACCTGACCAAAATGACCAATGAGGAGACAAGATACTTTCAAAGCTGGAGGGGGAACAAAGGGTCTGTCTGTCTGTGTGATGCTTTTGCCAGGAACAGAACAGGAATGGAGTATCAGAACTTCTGTTAAGATAGTAAGTAATCTAGCAGCTAGAAATGCGTTAGATTTCCTTTTGTTAAATGGCTGGTAAAATAGGTTGTGCTGAATGGAATGTATATTCTTGTTTTTGTGTCTTTTTGTAACTTAAGGTTTTGCCTAGAGGGATTCTCTGTTTTGAATCTGATTACCCTGTAAGGTATTTACCATACTGATTTTACCGAGGTGATTCTTTTACTTTTTCTTTAATTAAAATTCTTCTTTTAAGATCCTGATTGCTTTTTCATTGTTCTTAAGATCCAAGGGTTTGGCTCTGTGTTCACCTATGCAAATTGGTGAGGATTTTTATCAAGCCTTCCCCAGGAAAGGGGGTATAGGGCTTGGGGGAATATTTGAAGGGGGGGGGAAGATGTCTCCAAGTGGGCTCTTTCCCTGTTCTTCGTTTAACACGCTTGGTGGTGGCAGCATAGAGTTCAAGGACAAGGCAAAGTTTGTACCTTGAGGAAGTTTTTAACCTAAGCTGGTAAGAATAAGCTTAGGGGGTCTTTCATGCAGGTCCCCACATCTGTACCCTAGATTTCAGAGTGTGGAAGGAACCTTGATACATGTATACTATTGTGTCAAGAAGCAGGATGATATTGTGTCTGTCATATGGAAAAATCTCTCTGATTTCTGGGTGCAGACAAATCCCCATGGCAGGAGACACAGGGAGAGACAGACTCATGATGGTAGTTCAATCACGTTCCACTTTCTATTTTTCTGCTATTTCAGAAATCACCAAGGCACCAGACAATTAGGAACTCTATTTTCCAGCAAAGAAATTCCAAAAATAGAAATTATGTAGGTCACGAAGTCATCCTTGTTCAAGTTCATGATTACATCTCACTTACATCTCAGTGAAGTCAATATGGGTTTAAAGTTAAATATGTGCTTAAGTGTTATTGAGAATCAGAGCCAAATAATTATTTATTTAGATTTATAAAAAGACTGAACAAAATAATAATGATCCATAGGTCCTATACAGCACATTTAATCAGTAGATCTCAAAGTGCTTTGCAAAGGAGGTCAGTACAATTATCCCCATTGTGCAGGTGGGAAAACTGAGGCTCAGAAAGGTGAAAGTGAAGAGACATCTACATTTCTGTTCCAACAATGCTTGTGATGACATTTCTGTGTCTTTGGTTTAAAATTGTATAATTGAATACAATTCTATATGAAAAGCTAACGGGGATCTGAGTGCCACAAGAGGATAATAAACAGATGTTGATGGTGATTTACACTCAGAATCAGTCCAAGTTCTTGATCCGCTGTTGTTTGGTTGGGAGTCTGAAATATGCTGAGATGTATATTGTACTGTAAAGGTGGACAAGGGATGATTACCTCTTTTGTTCATTTCCTCTGGGGCACCTGGCATTAGCCACTGTCAGAAGACCGGATACTGGGCTAGATGGACCTTTGGTCTGACCCAGTATGGCCATTCTTAAGGGCGCATGATAGCAGATTGAACTAAATGGAAAGTGAGCAGGCCCCACTGGGCAGAGTGTGCATTGTATTGTAAAGGCATAGAGATCTATATTGTGGTGAATGCTCTAGCACAATGTCTCCTGCTTGCTTTGAATGATTTTGCCCTGGTGGCTTGTGTACCTCCTAAATCGACTGTCTGCTGCTGCTGCTGTTCAAGACAAAGGCCTGTAACAAACGTAAATGGTGTCCTCTGGACCAAAGGGTTAGTGGCAATCCAACCCTGTTTTCTAAAAAGCTTTACTCTTTTGGGATGCTGTGGGATTTGTTTACACACATCGTCATCTATTATAGTGCTTTCGAAAATTCCCTCTTTGGGCTCCAAACAATACAGTAATGTCGTTATAATGGTGTGTCTTGTTGCTATGGATTTCTAAATGCAGGTGTCATGCACCAGTGGGTGCAGCTTTTGGTGCATGAGAATTATCAATAGCTGATCTCAATTTTTCCCTTTTTTAATTTTTTTTTTAAAAAAAGAATCAACTGAAGTGTCAAGTACTTCCCAGAATAGAACCTGAATCTTTGCAAAAATTTGGAGCTGTTCCCTTCTCTCCCTGTTCCCCATTAGGTCCCTGACCTCAGATTATGTTTAGGGCCCTACCAAAATCACGGCAGTGAAAAATGCATCATGGACCATGAAATGTGGTCTCCCCTGTGAAATCTGGTCTTTTGTGTACTTTTACCCTATACTATACAGATTTAATGGAGCAGACCAGTGTTTTTTAAACTGGGGGTCCTGACCAAAAAGGTGTTGCGGGGAGTCAGGGGGTTCCAAGGTTATTGTAGGGGTGTTGTGGTCTTGCCACTCTTACTTCTGCGCTGCTTTCAGAGCTGGGTGGGTGGAGAGCGGTGGCTGCTGGCCAGATGCCCAGCCCTGAAGGCAGCGCCCTGCCAGCAGCAGGGCAGAAGTAAGGGTGGCAGTTCCATACCAGGCCATCCTTACTTCTGTGCTGCTGGCAGGGCGCTGCCTTCAGAGCTGGGCTCCCGGCCAGCAGCCACCGCTCTCCACCCACCCAGCTCTGAAGGCAGCGCCACCATCAGCGGCGCAGGAGTAAGGGCGGCAATACCACCCCCCCAAATAACCTTGTGACCACCCCACCCTGCTTTTGGTTCAGGCCCCCTACAGTTCCAACACAGTGAAATTTCAGATTTAAATAGCTGAAATAATGAAATTGACCAAAATGAATTTGATAGGGCCCTAATTATGTTGTATGGTGTAAAAGCCCTTTTATTAGACCCAGTGCACTTCTGTAGCAGAGATCTTTTGCTATGGTGTTTCCTGGATGCGTGTCATAGACTCTAATCTGTGGCATCTCTGAGCAAAAAACCTTGAGAAGACAGCAGCTTTGCAAAGAGCGCTGTTGAGAGTCCAGTGGGGAGACTGGCTGACCTGGTAATAGGATCATCAAAGCTGAGGGGGCTTCAGCAGTATGTAATGAAGAGAAATCACTTCACATTGAAAACAGCAGGTTGGCCTGTTTGGTGCAGATATTTCTAATTAGAAGTGATGATGAGTAGTGGCTGGTGTCATCACTCGGATCCTGGGAGGAAGATGCCTTCTCCCTCACAGGATTTTTATAGATGTCTCAACGGGGCTGAGAAGGTTTGAACTCTGTGCTGAGGCAAACAGCTGAGCAGAACCAATACTGCTGAAATGACTGCCCCCATGATGAATGGACTAAGAACCTTTTTGATGAGAAAGGTCACCAGGGGAACCCGATGGGGACTGTCCTACCCTTGGTGCTGCCCTGCAGGTTTTGGAGAAGAGGAAGACCAAGTTCAGGCAGCTCTGTTGTAAAAGAGAGGCAGATATGCTTTTGACTTGGAATGAGGGTGCCCATATAGCCCATAGCAAGCTGTGGGGCTGGGAATCAATGCTCAAGCAACAGAGAGGAAAGGATTTGCATGCACATTTAACAGGGAAGTTGCTAACAGTAGGTGTCAGTGTGTCACCAGTGAATTTTGCTGACACTGAGCTCAGCTAAGTGACTATAGCGGGAATGTGGGACGGGATAGTGCGAGGAGGGGAGAGCCCAAAGTCCAGCAGGATTCTGCAGTCCAGTCAGCCGTGTGTTGAGACTTCACACAGCAGGCGGCAGAGAGAAGTCCACAGATACCAGTAGCAGCCAGAATCTGCCTTTCGGAGCTTGGCTTTCCTGCTGAGACTTCCAGCTTACTCTTTGCTTTGGTCTGTCTGCAACTAGAGTGGGGATAGCACCTTATAGTATGGAGCCCTGTGGTCTGTCTTGGTGGCTGGAAACCTGTGCTGGGCTTTTACTCTAACTCCCCTTCATTTCTGTCCTCAGGCCAGAAGGTCATTGACCTTTCCTTGGGGACAGCCCTGGAAACAGCCACTAGTTCCAGGTTTTTTAGAGAGGGCCATGGGCAATAAAAGTAAGGTTTGAGGCAGACATCAGTCCGAACCTTGCTCCGGTTTGAGCAGTTCCAGATTTCCTAGTTCAGACATTTGTGTGAGCCTCATTTCAAGGTCTGGGCAATTAATTAGCGTTACGATTTATTATTATTATTTGAATTATGTTAGCACCCTAGTCCAGGATAGAGCAGGACCCAAGGTGCTGTACAAGCACAGGACAAAGATGGTCCCTGCCCCATTAGTAAATCCTGGGGTGGTTTCATGAGCAGTGTACCCTGGCTAAAGCAGGGCTGGCTCAGCCCTCCTCAGCCAATGGGGCACTCTCGCTTAGAACTGAAGAGGTTGGTATAGCAGAGAAGGCTTTGATCTCTGTTATCTGCCTTCAGAAGAAGATGAAATACCCCACCCAGCTCCTCCCCCAGGCTCCTTCCCCCACAACTGCTTCTGGGCAGCAGAGTAACAATTCAGCCCAAGGAACATTTACTTTCTGGAATCTCAGGTGATTCAGCTATGCCACAAAGGGTTAATGTCTCTTGCATTTTTGACCTAGCTCCCTGGCTACTGTAGCTGCAAAGGTTTTACTCCTCGCTGTAAATATCCGAATCCTTTCAAAATCCTGTTTAAACTCTTTGCCTCAATGATTTCCTGGGGCATTGAATTCCATGGGCTGATAATATGCTACTTAAAGAAGCTTTCCCTTCTGTTCATTTTACATTTTCTGCCTGCCAATTTCATCAAGTTCCCCCTTGTAATTGTGTTATGGGACTGGGACTACACATGGAAGAGGACCAGATCTCTTTCAACTAAACCATTCATTGTTTTATTGCTCGGTCACGTCCCTTCTTACTCTCCTGCTTTCTAAACTAAACAGCCTTAGTCATTTTAATGTCTCGCAATATTTTAATCTCTTTCTCTCCCCATCCACATGAATCTTTGATATTTGTTGTACAGGAGTTGAGGAGATCTACACTGAGCATAATATTCAGGCTGAGAGAGCACCAATGATTTATAAAACATTAGCACCTGTACAATATTTTCTTTATTATTCCCTGTCCCGTTATAAGAAAAGTGGAGTGTCCAATCATTTTCTTTTTTTAAACTACCCCCAGTACACTGGACTATTTCAAATGACTCTTACATTCTTTTCCTGAAATGTTCTGGCTAATGTAGATCAGAGCAGCGTGTATGAAACATGGGAATTATTTACCCAACTACGTAGCGCTCTGCATTTACCTAATTTAAATTACAGCTGCTGTCTATCTGCCCCATTGCCAGGTTTGCTTAGCTCTGTTTGGAGTACCTTGCCATCCCCACATCAACTGTCCTGGTTGTTTCTGTTATGCTAATTCTGTGTAAACCATAGAATCATAGAATCATAGAATATCAGGGTTGGAAGGGACCCCAGAAGGTCATCTAGTCCAACCCCCTGCTCGAAGCAGGACCAATTCCCAGTTAAATCATCCCAGCCAGGGCTTTGTGATTTTCTTCACTCTGCAGACCCAAACCTACCCACCCTTCTCCTAGATTTTTGTTTAGTTTCAGACTTGACGCTTAGAGCATTTTCATCAAAAAGGTTCACTAAGGGTATGTCTAGACTGCAGTCGGAGTGTGATTGTACATTATGTAGACATACCTGAGCTAGCTGTAACCTGGCATGGGCTCGCAGCCTGCCCAGAGCCCTGGCTTATTAACTGCATGGCTAGCCTGCCCTAGAGGCCACGCGGAAGCCTGTGCTGCAGCTTCATTGCTCTGAAACATGAGCTAGCTTGTGTGTGTCTGCGTGAACCACAGTGGCACCCTGGGGCCTGGTCTACGAGAATAGCGTAGCTGAAGTTGACGTATCTTAGATCGACTTAGAATCACTTACTTTGCGTCCTCGCGGCGCGGGATTGACGGCTGCTGCTCCCCCGTCGACTCCGCTTCCGCCTCTCGCCCTGGTGGCGTTCCGGAGTCGACAGCAGAGCGATCGGGGATCGATTTATCGCGTCTACACTAGACGCGATAAATCGATCCCCGATAGATTGATCACTACCTGCCGATCTGGCGGGTAGTGTAGACGTGGCCTGGGATTGCAGAGTAGACATACCCTAAGATTCAGTAATCCTATGAGCGAGTGTGGGCCCAGATTAGAGTCCATCTGGGCTGATACAGGGTCTTTTATCAAACCCATGTGTCACTTGTGGCTTTGCTTGATTTCTGCATGAAGCTGGGTGAAACACTGAAACTTCAGCTGAGTTTTGCTTTCAGATTTTGCATTCATTTGAACTTGACTCTTAGAACACAGGTGAATGGGCTCATGCATATCAACACCAAAGAAAATGTTCACATGAACCATGTTCCATGTAGCAATCTTGTTTTGCTTTAATTAACTTGCACTTAATGAAAAATAACATTTGATTTGAGGGGTTTGAAGTCTATCTACAGCTGTTGCTGACCTTCTATTAAGGCATTTAGCATTACTCCTCTATGAAAATATATTTGACTTTTAGGTAACAGATTTGTAATCCATTCTTCTTAGCATCCAAGCATCCTGCTTTAGTGTTCTATAGTATTTTTAAACAAAGCTCACTGGACGGGACTTGCTGGAGAGTAAAACAAGCAACATCAGGCATGTCTCAATTTGTGGTACCGGAGGTTTTACCACTGTTGCCAGGAATGCATCATTATCTCTTTGGCAGGTTTTGAAGTGCCAGTCGCAAGTAACCTAATACGACAGAGCACTTGTTTTAATTGCCCGAGGCACCAAAACTCATTAATATTGTATTCGCTGCTAATTAAATAATGTGCTGTGTAGTATTAGCCACTTGGTAATTGAGAATGAGGTAAGCTGGCAAGGTTTGTTTGTTTGTAGCTCACAATTTGATTTCTTTTAATTTTGTCACCAGGCAGGTCTTTGTGCCATTAACAAGACTTTTTGGTAGCCAACAGGCCTCAAACCATATGATCTTTTTCATTAAGTGCAAGGGAATTAAAGCAATACAAGATTGCTACATAAGAGGTTGTTTCCAGCTCACAATACAAACCTTGTGCTTTGGAAACTGTGTATTTAGAAAGTTCCTGACACACAATAACAATTCCTAGCTCTTGTATATCGCTTGCCATCAGTAGACCTCAACATGCTTTCCAAAGTAGGTCAGCATTATTATCCCCATTTTAGAGATGGGGAAACTGAGGCACAGGGAGGGGAAGTGACTTGCCCAAGTTGACTTAGCCAGCCGGTGGTAGAACCAGGAATATAACTCAGCTCTCAAGGGTCCCAATGCAGTGCACGATCCACAAGGCCAAGCTGATTAACTGTTATATCCTCCCTTTTGTACATGAGCATCTCATGTTGTTTTTAGAGAAATCATGGTTTCTGGATATAAACTCATTAAATGGGGTCAGGGCTATGTCGGGTTGGATTTAGGTATTGCCACTCTAGAGTCATGTGACTCCATTAATCTCAGCTTTCATTTAAAAAAGTTTATAGCTGTCATGATAGTAAAGCAAAGCATGAAAATGCAACCTGGTTGTATTCAGTACAGTGATGCCTGCGGAGAGCCTGAAACAGTAACAAGAAGGGCCCACAGCAACCACCACTTCAATCAGGTGTGCTGCCATGATTTGGGGGCAAGGTCTTGGGAGTGGAGCTAGATACGGTCCACATTGTATTATACCTGGAGCCCCAGATTGCTTTCATCTGGCCTTGGTCTCAGGATGGTTCAGGGAACTGACCATTCATCTCTAGAGGCCTGGCTGATTTCAGCCTCCTCCCAAATGAAAGCTGGCCCACAGTTTGAAGACCACCAAGACAAGGAACGTCTGGCTGGGAAGAGGCAGAAGGAGAACAACCAAACCAAGGTTACAGCAGGTTGGGACTGAGGGGCATTGATGGAACAGCGAGTGAGAAGCGGACACTGCAGTAACTGGTCTCTAGCTGCTGCTGACACAGAGGTGCATGCTGGGAATTTGCACCTTCCAGAGTCTGTAGGGGCCAGTGGGATTTCAGGAGTGACTCCTGAGGGATGCAGATGTTGTTTGCACTGCCAATTTCCCCTTAGAAGTTCCCAGTGCTCAGGTGAAGCTCAAAGCACCATAGCAGCCTTGCTAGCAGGAAGAACTCAGGAGATACTCTGTTGGATAGGACCATCCCCTTTCAGGGTGGAGAAGATGCACCACCCAAGCACTCTCTCACTGCCACCAGACACTAACAAGGAAAAGGAGACTTGTAAATTTCACTGTACAGGGTAGCGGTTCCATTTTTACAAAAAGGTTTGGTGGAAATCGACTGAAATCAAAATGTAAAATCCAGTAAAATAAAAGAATCAAGATTGTGTCAAAGCTGAATAAAGTACTAAAATAGGACTGAAGAAAAGCCATTCTTGGCTAAAAGTAGTTGCACGTAAGTCGTTGCATATCTTACCTCAGTAGGGGAATTAGTTGTGCAGAAATGCAGCTGTAAATATAGAAGTGAAGCTGATATCTACAATGTCTGGTTTGCAAAGGTTAATGGAGACTGGCTCACCCTATTACCAATGGCTGTCTCAACAAGCATTTGCAACCCATGCTGTGTCATATTTAAATGATGCATTTTGCCAAATGCAACCCTTTAAACTGCCTGAATGTACAAAAAGCACTTAGCAAATATTACACTCTGGGTAAGTCTAGACCATTTATTTGCTGTATAAGCATAATCATTTTTCTTTTATGTATAAAACATATTTTTGTTACCTTCCCTAGGCATTTCTGATGTGCAGGGATCTCATTCTTATTAACTTGGATAAAGCACAGCATGGCTTACATGTTAATAGAGGTAAATAAATATGCTTTTCCAATGCATATTTTTCCCCTGAATGCTTGCCTTTGATTTGTTTAGTGCCTGGTCAGAAATCCAATGTGTTCAGGTTGACACGATTGTTGTTGGTTGATTAAGTCACATTTTGATTTTCAATTATTTGGCAGTTGACAGATGCATGCATAGCCTTTATCTTAAATAGCGGTACTCTCAGAGTAATTCTACATACAGCTCACTGTTTTTAAATTAGAGACATTACTGCTGCTTGCCCTGCCTGGGATTGAAATCCCATGGGTGATGGGCTATTGCAAGGGAGTGTCATTTATACCTCTCTGCAGCCATGGTGAAAATGGTTCCTGATCTTTATGGGGATGTGGTGCACGGTTTATAATGCAGAATGGTCCCATATGTAACATTTGGGGATCATTGTGTACAACACAAACCCTACAGACTGTTGCCTGTGTCGACAGGCCTTTAGGCTATATTAAAAATCAAAGAAAACTTGCTGGCTGAAACACTGATGGACCTAAATGTTAGTGATTTGGGCCTGTGACACTGCAGAAAAGAATGTGATGGGCGGGAGAGGGAATAATGCAAAAACCTTTGTGGCTGGAATGCAGCTACAGAGCCCCTCAGTCACTCCTCAAAACTGCGGGGCTGATGTAGGTGCACAGTGATTAAGGGGAGGGCCCCAGAAACAGCACAAGCCAAGGATCTAGGGAGCTCTGACCCAGCTCATCCCTGTCCTTCCCTGCAGCCTCTCACTACTCAAGCCACAGAGGCTTGGGTAGGCTGAGGTCCTTGTTTCTCTTGGTTGCTGGTCCGTGGCTCTGCTTTGTGGCTTTTTGGAGGGGTTACTGCTACCTCAGGTGCAATGAAATCTCCTCAAGTCCCCCTTCCCCTTGTCTGCAGTCTCATAGGTGGGGACCACGTGACGCTTAGCTGCCTTCCACCTTCTGCCTGGGCCCCCCATGGCGTTCCCTGTTGAACTGCTCCTCTGCATTGCGCAGCAGGGTATGAGCATATGGGCCTTTGACGTCTCTTTGCAAGGAAAGTGAGTGCATTTCCTTTCTGCCTTTTCTTTTGTGTCCCACAGTGTTGTTATTAGATCAAATGATTTGTTTGGTATTTACAGAGCAGACTGGAGTAAATTACCACCTAATGTAATCTATTTTCTTCATTTCAAAAAGCATGGTGATAAACTTTTGGGGTAAGTGAATGTTAGATTTCAGCTAAATCCCAACAGTTCCAGTTTAAATTGCTTTTACACACCACAGCCTCTCCTTTCTTAATGTGTCTGCTCTTGCTGTGAGGGAATTAAGTTAAATTTGCAACTGAGAGCGTATGCTGCATTACATTATACTAGGTCTTGCAGCCTAGGACCTAGGAGAATTTGAACTATAATACTCTTACAAAAAGCAATGTAAAGAAGGGCTTTTCTGCTCTACCCCTTCCCACCTCCGGCAACTGCTCTCATGGAAGAAAAACAACATTTAGTCAGCCAGCCATGAGCATGAGCAATTGGTTATATCCGAGTCTCGAACATCTAAAAGATGAGCAACACTGAAATCCTCTTGCCTTTAAATACTGTAAGACTTAAAACATCTCTGAACTGTGTGCCACTCCAACTGATGGCTGGGATGAATCAGACCAGCCATATGGCAGGGAGAGAACTAAATGATGAGGCAGAAGGTTTAATTCTCTGAGCTTAAAAGTGCACATTGAGTTTCTATTTTAAAACAACAACCCATATTTAAACTGCATGGGTTCAAGTGGCAGAGGGTATTTTGGATTGGATGTATACATGGGCTTATGATACAAACTCACAAAATGCTGTTTTTATTGCTGTGCTCATTTGCTCTTTTGAGTAGCCACAACAAAACACTGGGTGTATAAATATCCTGCTCTGTGAAGCGTTCTGTGCTTGTGATTACAGCCAAAATAACATGGGCTGGTTTGTTGTGGTAGGGTCAACCCCAGTGCACTGTTAAATCAACTGGCCTTTGCAGCCCCTTTGGGATTTTTGTTCACTGGAAGGAAATACTCATCTTATATCATCAAGACACTGGAGTACTCTACAACCGTGACTCTTAATTTAGGTTCAACCTTTTGTAGTATTAAGTCGACAGGGTTCCTTTCATTATGCTTTATTGCTTCAGCAGTTTCTGGACTGCGGTCTCACTAGCTAGACAGATCAGGATCCCACTAGAGGCCTTTGACATCCCTGTACAAGGAAAGAGATTGCACTTCCTGTCTGCAATAGTAAGCACGAGAGAGAGAAAAGGGAGGTGTGCATCCTCTTTGCATCCTCCCCAAATCCTTCGCGTACCCCTAGGACAGCACTGAATCGCAGCAGCTCTGCTGAACAAGGATGGGGTGTGGCCGCATGAGCCTCTTGAGGTTTCATGAAGAAAGTTGCATTGAGAGAACATGCTCTATGATCCTGAGGACTCTCCCCGTGCACTCCTCTCTCTTCCACTCATTCATACACAGTGCCATGCCTCCTTTTGTCTTCCTGATGGCGAGGCAAATACTCCATTGTGCATGCACTGCAACAGATTTACAAACATACATCACTTCACTCAAAATGAAAAGGAGGACTTGTGGCACCTTAGAGACTAACCAATTTATTTGAGCATAAGCTTTCGTGCGCTACAGCTCACTTCATCGGATGCATTCAGTGGAACATGAAACAATGGGTGTTATCATACACACTTCAGCAGTCTCTCGTTGGAGTCAAAATGCGACATTTTTCAACAAAGCAAAGCAGTAATTCTCATTCAGGGCTCCTGTACACGCCCTGACACTTCTGAAGGAAACTACTCAACGTGAGCTCCAGAAAGTATCGGAAACATGTCTCAGTTGGAAAAAGTCCATTTCGCTCCAATGTGCGGCTGTGATGGCCACAGATCCACTTGACAGGCTGAGCTGTGCACAGTACGAAGTTGTGGCTGGGGGCGGGCAGGGGAAGGGGAAGTGGCACCGTGGAGTGGGGGGTCACTGTTCCAGTGGCCATCCCTGATGCAAACTAGAGCAGCCCCACTGCGACTTTGTTTTATGCCAGTTGCTTGTGGCCCAACGGGCTGCCTTGGCAGCGGGGGATCAGGCTAATTTAATGGCTTTCCAGTCACAGCCCTGTTCCCCAGCCACACAGAGTAGAAAGCCATTAAATTAGTCTGATCCCCAGCTGGGAAAGTAATAGGTGCTGCTACCCCAGCCCTGTGCCTCCTGAGGCATTCCCTACACTAGACAAATCCCTAGGTAGCCAGTTAAGACAGATTTGTTTAAGTATATTTTTGTGTCATTGCAGCAGCACAAAGTCGATTCACTGGGTGGAGAATCTGACCCAATAAAGAAAGAAGGAAAAAGACCAATTACACAGGGGCCCCAATCAAATATGATACATTTTACCCTCAGTCTTCTTTTTTAGAAAGTGTAAAAATAGCTGATGAAAGGCCGGCCGACTCTGATCTGACAGACCCAATTGGCTATCTGGAGAAACTCCACTCAAGTCAATGGAGTTACACTAGTGTAAAAGAGAAGGTCCATCATGAAAGTGTTAAGTTAACCTCAACTTCTCTGCAGCAATGCTAAACTCATAATTTTATGCTAAATATTTACAGAAAGCACAGCACTTGCTTCCTCATTCAGCCTGCTTAGGCCGGTAGTTAAGAGAAATCTGAGTGAGTGGTAAGAACCGATCTGATCTGTGCGTAATTCTTCTTTTTTTCTTTTTAAGAAGTCACATATCACCTGAGTGGTTCCCCATTTTCTTTAAGACAGAAGAACTTAAATCTCTGTGCTGCTCAAGGGTGGTGTAGCAGAACTTGATGAATTTACGTACATTGAGCTTCCCCTCTTGGCTTATGAACTTACTGACCATTCAGATATTGCTCTCATGTTGGGACATGGAACTCTAATAAATTGTCACTCCAGAAGAGTTAACTAATGGGGCAGAGGAGGACAGCTGAGTACCTCAGTAATTGATATAGAGAAAAGAACTACAAAGAACCGAAAAATAGAAGGAATGGATATGCCTCTCTCAGACACTCACTGAACATGAAATTAACTCTTAACACTGAGCAAAAAGCACAGCCAGAACTTTTAATAGAAGATAATAGTCTGTTTGCAGTCAGCAATGTACTGAATACCATATTTGCTGACGGAGCGCCCAACAGAATAAAGCACAATCAGCTGACTAAACTATCTCTGGCCTCCAAAGAGAAGAATGGCCCTAGGACCTTTTTCTCCCCCTGTTGCTATAGAGAGAGCTGCCTTTCTCATGCAAATGAGTATCCTTTGTATCAAACTTATGTAGTTGTGATGTCCTTTAGCTGGTGGCTGCATCCTTGCCAAAATGTATAAAACAGCCACAACTCCCCACCCCCTAAAGTTGGTTCCAGAGACAGCATCAACTTCTGGCCTAAAATTAGAGTGTAATGTTGTCAGTGTCATGTGGCTACAGGTGACAGCAGTGTGGGAAATGTTTTATTCTGGCACCCAGCTGTACTTTTTTGATTTATTATCACAGGCGTGGTTGCCAGTTACCACAGTAAGAGAGATCATATCCAAAACATGACAAAGTCCCGGAAAGCAAAACCTGCCATGGATAACTAAACATTTTTAAAAATAAATAAAATTCAACTGGGAGAAGTGTTTTAAAACATTTAGGGGAATAGTTTAGTTGTAAATTTAAGATTAGCTGTGAATTAGTTATTGATTGTGTAAATACTTAAGGCAGAAACGTGGTTGGGTTTGGAGTTTGTCATTTCCAACTTAAGGGGGGGGAAGGAATCTGAAAATGGAGTGAAGAGAAAATATTGGTTTACTTCAGCAGAGAGTTTACAGAGCATTCTCTTATTCAGTGTGCCAGAATTCTGCCAGTATATGAAGACAGAATTAGGATGATCTAAAAATAATAAGGAAATCTCCTAATTATTTATATCAGCGTACTTGATGATCCACTGGAATATGCTGGGTGTCATTTTAAAGACAAGGCTCAAACTTTAAATTGACACCCAATATATCAAGTAGCTTCAGCAAAAAAGACCAACGTGTTCACTAGCTCTATGTGAATGTATTTTGCTATGTCGGGAGCAAGGAGGAGAAAAGAAGAGATAATTTCAAAGTGAACTATTTAGTATTTGGAACATTATCACTTTTATTTATTAGGGCTCTGATCCTGCAAAAATGTATGCCTTGGGACTCCTCACAGCCCATCAATCTACATACATGCGGCAGCCTTTGCAGGATCAGGGCTGAAATTCTTATTGTTGGATGTTAAATTGGAAACTTTTAAGTGAGTGTCACAGAAATAGTAGAACACAACAGTGTGCAGGTGATTAAGAAACTCCTTTGTTATTGCTTTTCTGAATAGAGCACGTGTCCAAGATGTCAGCTGCCATTTGACAATTTTTAAGGGTAGAGTCACGGCCAGATCTTCAACTGGTGTAAATTGACATAGCTCTATTGAAGTCAGTGAGTCTATGCCAATGTACCCCAGCTGAGCTTTTAGCCCTTAAAATGGGTTATGGACAGCAGAGGACATAATTGAAGTTCCCCCACCAGGAATATATTATTGATTCTGGAATGGGAGGATGGTCTTGACATTAGGGGACTGAGTTCCCAGCTCCACCACAGAGGCAAGGTGTGTGGCCTTGGGCACGTCACTTAATCTCTCTCTTTTCTCTATCTTTAATGTGATGATAATAGTGCTGACTTTCTTCCACCCCTTGTCTGTTTAGATTGTAAGATCTTTGGGGCAGGGACTGTGTTTCTATGTGTACCAGCACCTACTCCAATGAGCCTCAGCTTAGCTGGGGCCTCTGTGGTACTGTAAAGTAAGATTTTTTTATATCTGAGTGAATAACTCACAGTTAGTTACATTCATTGGTCATGTATCTTCTTTTTTCCTGTTTGTGGAATAGACACAAGCAGGTGGTGATATGTTTGAAGGTATGTTATTTGAAAGCATGTAATTAAATTTTTGGACCATATTTTTGAATACTGGTTTTATTCTTTGTGAATATTTATTCCTCAATATTCAGTATGCACTGATTAGCTTTGATTGGGCAGGTAATTCACACAGGGCTACATTCTGATCTCTTTGCAATTAATACCATTTATTTAAATGGGACTACTTGAGAGAGAATAAGGAAATGAAAATCAGTCCCGTTCTGTTCCCTGAGTGGAGAAGTACACAAGCTCTTCTGACCACAGTGCGTGGATCTGACGTTTGGTTTCCCTGATTCCTTGTGCATCTGAATTGGAGGTTCATTTTGCATGGACATTTGTCATGGAAGATCTCATTCATTTAAAATTGTAACGAATATTTGCCGAAAATATTCTGCAGTCTTTACCCAGAATTATTCATTGAAAAACCCAGGTTGGCATCTTAGAATCTGCCTTATGAAAGGGGGATGATTCTGCAGTAAAACAAAGGCTTTGCTACTAATGGGCACAAATTCAAGTTAGCCCGATATCTTCTGCCCTGCTGAGAGGGGTCTGACTTGTGGGCTGTTGAAACCAGAAATACCACCATAGCACTTCAGATGCAGAATGGAAGACTGAACAATGTCAGTTACCAGTTTAGCAGCCAGAGGTTGACATGAGATCTGCTGCTGACTCTGGTGGAGATGGCATCAGAAGAGTTCTGAACCAGACGGAAATGGCCTACTCAATATATCTATTATCCTAAGCTCTGTGGCCCAGAGCCTGCAAAGAGATGCACACAGGCAGGTTTCTGTGCCCTTGGGGAGCCCTGTTGGCTGCAAGATCAGGCCACTGGACTTTCACCTTATATATTTAATGGAAGTGTTATAACACCTGCTGAAAGCTAATCAAAATGTCTGTGCATTGTCACGCCTCAGGTCCTGTCTTAAGCCATGATCCTACAAAGGATGGATATCTGCAGCTGTGCAGACCCCATCAATGTCAACAGGGTTTCATGAGGGCAAAGGGATCCAACCGTAAAGAACTCATTGCAGGATCACGGTCTTTGTGATAACAATAGCAGGAACCCATGAAGCCCCAGTAGGGCAGGGTCCATCTTTTTGTTCTGTTTTTGTACAGCACCTAGCACAATCAGATCCTGGTCCATGTCTCGGGCTTATTACTATTACAATAATACAAATCATAACACTAAAAGCTAGTACTATTTGTCCTGTTTTAAAACTCCACCTGTGCCTTGTATCTTCCAGCAGTCTATTTTTGCTTGTTTTTCTTACATGATTTTATTGTAATCAATTATTTAAAATAAATTTTATTTATATAGCTGCTTTGATCCAAAGCACTAGGTCAGGGAAACAAAAGGACAGTGCAATAAAACAATAAATAACAAAGAGAACAAATGATTGGTTTACTAGAGGAGGGAGAGAAGAGACAGAAGTAGTAAAATAAAGAAGAGGAAAGAGACTATTAAGATGGGATTTAAAATGGCAGTCAGAAAAATGAAGACGGAAGAGTTAATGTTGAGGCTAGAAGAGAAAAAACAACACATGCAGAAATGGCCACAGATCAAGGAAATAGGACAAAGAGATTTTGAGAAGAAAAACTGAGAGGGCAGGAAGAAGGAAGAATCAGTCTGAATGGCAGCATTTTATGTAAGGGCAAGAGCTTTAAAGCTACAAAATAGATGGACACGAAGCTGTCATAAAAATAAAGGGAAGGGTAAAACCCCTTTAAAATCCCTCCTGGCCAGAGGAAAAATCCTTTCACCTGTAACGGGTTAAGAAGCTAAAGGTAACCTCGCTGGCACCTGACCAAAATGACCAATGAGGAGACAAGATACTTTCAAAAGCTGGGAGGAGGGAGGAAAAACAAAGGGTCTGTGTCTGTCTGTGTGATGCTTTTGCCGGAGACAGAACAGGAATGACAGGTTTCAGAGTAACAGCCGTGTTAGTCTGTATTCGCAAAAAGAAAAGGAGTACTTGTGGCACCTTAGAGACTAACCAATTTATTTGAGCATAAGCTTTCGTGAGTGAGCTGTAGCTCACGAAAGCTTATGCTCAAATAAATTGGTTAGTCTCTAAGGTGCCACAAGAACAGGAATTCTTAGAACTTAGTAAGTAATCTAGCTAGGTATGTGTTAGATTATGATGTCTTTAAATGGCAGAGAAAATAGCTGTGCTGAATAGAATGAATATTCCTTCTGTGTGTCTTTTTTGTAACTTAAGGTTTTGCCTAGAGGGATTCTCTATGTTTTGAATCTAATTACCCTGTAAGGTATTCACCATCCTGATTTTACAGAGGTGATTCTTTTCTTTTTACTTCTATTAAAAGTCTTCTTGTAAGGAAACTGAATGCTTTTTCATTGTTCTAAGATCCAAGGGTTTGGGTCTGTGGTCTCCTAGGCAAATTGGTGAGGATTTTTACTAAACCTTCCCCAGGAAGTGGGGTGCAAGGGTTGGGAGGATTTTGTGGGGAAAGACGTGTCCAGACTCCGTTTTTTCAGGAACCCAGATAAAGTTTGGTGGTGGCAGTGGAAATCCAAGGGCAAAGGGTAAAATTAATTTGTACCTTGGGGAAGTTTTAACCTAAGCTGGTAAAAGTAAGCTTAGGAGGTTTTCATGCAGGTCCCCACATCTGTACCCTAGAGTTCAGAGTGGGGAAGGAACCTTGACAGAAGCCAACGAAGTGCAGAAAATAAAGGGAAGACAAGTGAATAGCAAGATACAGCAAAAATTAAACCTGCTGCCTAGTCATGGGCTGATTGAAGTGGCTGAAGAGAGCAGCTGAGAAGGACTGCATTAAAAACACTGCAAAGCATGAGGTTATTGCTGTCCCTGCTGCTCCTAGGCAGAGGCACGGGTAGGTGGATCTGCGCTCTGCCTCCACCTGCAGGCACTGCCCCTGCAGCTTCCATTGGCTGTGGTCTTGGCCAATGGGAGCTGCAGAGCCATGTTTGGGGCGGGGCAGGGGCAGCAGCAGCAAGCGGAGCTGCCTAGCCACACCTCAGCCTTGGAACAGCAGGAACAGGTCACCGAGGTGAGTGCCACCTGGATTGGGCACCCTGAAACTCCTCCCATGCCCCAACTCCCTGTCCCCTCCTGCACCCAAACTCCCATTCAGAGCACATCCCCCGCACCCTATTCCACACCCAAACTCCCTCCCTCTTAGTTAACTGGAATTTTTCACTTACATTCCCCCAACATGCCGGATAAAACAGCTTTTACTGTAATTGGCTTTCATCCAAGTGGAAACAAGGCCCAGACTAGTAGAAAGAAAATTATTACAGCTGTCAAATGATTAAAAAATAATCACAATTAATCAGTTTTAAGCACATTGTTAAACAATAATAGAATACCATTTTATTTAAATATTTTTGGATGTTTCTCTACATTTTCAAATATATTGATTTCAGTTACAACACAGAATACAAAGTGCACAGGGCTCACTTTATTTTTGATTACAAATATTTGAACTGTAAAAAAGAAACAGTATTTTTAATTCACCTCATACAAGTACTGTGGTGCAATCTCTTTATTGTGAAAGTGCAACTCACAAATGTAGAATTATTTTTTTACATAACTTTTGTTTTTGAGTGCAACGTAAAACTTTAGAGCCTACAAGTCCTCATTTGTAAGTTGCACTTTTACGATAAAGAGATTGCACTGCAGGACTTGTATGAGGTGAATGGAAAAATACTATTCTTTTATCTTTTTTACAGTGCAAATATTTGTAATGCAAAATATAAAATGAGCCCTGTACACTTGTATTTTGTATTATAATTGAAATGAATATATTTGAAAATATACATAAATAAACATCCAAAATACAAACATACAAAATAAACATCCAAAATATTTATATTTAAATTGGTATTCTATTAGTTTAGCAGTGAGATTCAAACTGTGATTAATTGTGATTAATTTTTTTAATTGAGTTAATTTGTTTTGAGTTAATCACCTGAGTTAACTGCGATTAATTGACTGCCCTAAAAATGGCTATACAGAGAAGAGAAAGGAATGGAAGACTACACCACCACATGCTCCAGTAATGCATAAACGTAGATGTGCATGGCCTGTGTCAATCTCCAGTGTATCTGTAAGCACAAGAAGGAGAAGATTTTAATAGCACCTAAGAATTTAGGGAGACAACACCCATTGGATGTTGAAAATCTGCCTCATAACTCATTTTGCCACTAGAGAAGTCCTTTGTAGGTATGTGAGTTAAGTTTCAGGAAGATGATGATAATAAATTATCTGTGCACTTCTGATCAGATCCTCTTCCCAGTATAGAATGTAAAGCTATCTTCATTGTTCAAACAATCTTTTTTCTGCTAAATCATTAGACAGTATTGATATAATACACACCATTCACTAGTGTCGAAGACTGGAATTCATTACATACAAACGGAAGTACATTGTCATTTATCAGCAGTTCTGGCAAATTATGACGTGAACATTTCCTGCAGCACTGTAAAAGATATTGTGCAGAAACAGAGATTTCTACAGAATTCTTTGTCTGCTTTCGGTATCATTGACACTGAGAAAAGGCCTGCTTAACCTACCTTTGGTGTGACCACACACAGTGCTCTCCTTGCCTTACCACATCTGGACTGTCTGCCCTGCTTAAGGGGAAGACTTATGTTGATGCTTTTCATAATGGCCAGTTCTTCCTTGACAATATTTCTGCCGTATTACAGTAATAACTGTTTGTTTCTTTCTCAGCCTGCAGTTGAACTTCTGGTTAATGCAGCCATATTTTACACAAACCAGTATCGGCTCAAGAGAGCTGGATAGTCCCCTAACACCAGAAGAAAATGGAAATTAGCTTCTTATCTATGAAATTTTACCCCATTACGATCATTGGCTCCCCACTGAGCGTATTCTTGGTAGAACTCAGAAGATGAATGGGTTTGCCATGCTACACTGTACACTATCTGATACACTGGTACTACATTTCCTGTATCCATTTCCATTTGAATTGGATGTCCTAACAATGAGTTTACCCAGAACACCCGTTGGGACCATGCCAGTTGGATATAAAGCTTCATTTGGAAGGAGCTATCAATTAACAGCTGCACATTTGCTATTCAAACTGCATTAGGACGTAATTAAATTTAAGCAACCCTTCTTTCAAAGCTGCAGGGGCAAGTAAATACATTTTAACAGAAGCCACAGCTTTGAAATGAAGATATATGGCATGCACAGTGAATGGCAATAAAAGACTTCAGAGAAGAGAGGCTCCATAAGGTTAGGTCTGGGGAGTGGAAAGGGGTCTGGGGATATGGACTCTGAAGACCAAGGTATGTTGCGTGTTATACAGGCAGTCAGGGTTCCCTCCCCACTCTGAACTCTAGGGTACTGACGTGGGGCCCCGCATGAAAGACCCCCTAAGCTTATTTCTACCAGCTTAGGTTAAAAACTTCCCAACACACAAATTCTCCCTTGTACCTTGGATTAGGTAATGCTGCCACCATCAAGTGATTTAGACAAACTCAGGGAAAGGATCACTTGGAGTTCCTACTCCCCCCTAATATTCCCCCAAGCCCCCACACCCTCTTTCCTGGGGAGGCTTGAGACTAAACAAGATGAGCACAGACCAACCATGGTTTTTTTTAGGACACTAAAAAAAAACCCAACCCAATCAGATTCTAAAAGAAACAGAACTTTATTAGAAAGAAAAAAGGTAAAAGAAGCACCTCTGTAAAATTAGAATGGAAGATAATCTTACAGGGCAATCAGATTCAAAAACACAGAGGATTTCCCTCTGGGCCAAACTTTAAAGTTACAAAAAGAAAACCAGGAATACACCTTCCTCTCAGCACAGAGAAAATCACAAGCCAAAACAAAAATAAGCTAACACATTCCCTTGTTAGTACTTACTAATTCTAATGGAGTTGAATTGCTTGCTTCCTTGATCTGTGTCCGGCAAGCACACACGACAGACAGACCAAAACCTTTCCCCCCCGCCCCAGATTTGAAAGTATCTTGTCCCCTTATTAGTCCTTTTGGTCAGGTGCCAGCCAGGTTACCTGAGCTTCTTAACCCTTTACAGGTAAAAGGATTTTGTGCCTCTTGCCAGGAGGGATTTATAGTACTGTATACAGGAAGGTTGTTACCCTTCCCTTTATATTTATGAGAGAGGCACTGGTTGTGGATCCGCAGTTACGGCTGAGTTGAGTTTTACACTTAAAGTAGGGATTCAACCTCTTTGTTATGGGTGAAAAAATACAGCGTTTTCTCCCCCAAACTGGCCACCATTACTCTTTGAGCTCAGGATGAATTTTATGAGAATTTACAAGTAAATCCCTTCATTATTTTATGAGTTTAAATTAATTAAATTTGAACTCATTGAAAGTAATTTGTGCATTTCTATAACAGAACATTTAAGTTAGGACACCCAAATAACCTTAACTTTGCCCTGTTTGCTAGGATACACTGTACAGTATAGGATATTATTGGGGAGCAATAAATGAAACAATATATTTTTAAAAGGTTAATTTACTCTAGGGCCAAAAATATTTTAATGCCTCAATTATAATCCTGGTGATTGCATCGTGTCTTTGTAGGGCAGAATTAAGCTGGTTGGGTGCCCTAATGTGCATTTCTAAATAATAACATATTTGGATTCCCTTCAGATTAACTTTAACTCTGACTTTCCTGGAGTTATAGTTTGTCTTTTTAGGATAATTACATCATCATTAAACACAATATATTTTACCCTAAATTTCAGACAGTGGGTATACAGCACTTGTTGAAACTCAGGCACCTTTATGTCTTTGTTTGGTCATTCAAAATTGGAGGCATCCAAAATCACTAGTCCCCTTTGAAAACCTTCACTCTCTCTCTATATATATGTAGAGAAAAACCATAAAACTTTGCTAACTGAGTGTCAAGGTTCCTCAGTTTCTGCACAACACAAACTACCAAAGGAACCATATGCTAAGGCAACATTCACACCAAACCCAGTGTCAATTTAGCTCTTGCTCTGATGCTTGACCACACCAACAAACCAACACCCTTTCCAACACACCCTCTTTCAGTTAAGCAAAGCTGTCCCCGCTCAGTGCACACGTGAAAGGAATGAAAATCACTGTAACACACAACACGAAGTCTGTCCTTCCACGATGACATTCTAGAATAATGACAGCTGGACTCCTTACCTTGCAGTCTGAGCTATGGCACTGCGCTGATGCCACCATAATATTGAACTCAAAAACATTGCTAAAATAGAGATGCAAATATCAACGTGTACATGCACTTTTACACTTTGTTGAGAATTCAAATTTCTGCTTCTAGCTGAAATTCTGTAGGTAGCCGACACCTTAAGAAAATGTTTCACATATTTGACATGGTACATTAAGCTGTTTCACATGCTGTGACACACTGTCACTTCAGCTTGTATGTCAGAGTGTAACAGAGGAAGACACCACTAGGTAACATGGAATATGAAATCTACATGCTGAATGTACTATCACAGCCAAAACACAAGCCAATGAAAAGGCTGCGCTATACTGGAATTTGCAAATCTGTAGAACCGGGGTCCTTATTTCACATGAGAGAAAAAAGACACTTCCTCCATTTCTGATTGCACTGCTTAAAAGGTCAGTTTTGGAATGCTAATGGCCAGATTTGTGAAGGGCTTAGCATCCACAACTGGGGCCAGATTTCCAAAGGCCTTTTGAAAACCTAGCTCCTTCATTTAGTTGCTTAAATAGGCACGAAGGCCCAAATCCTGAAGATATTTATGCTACAAACATTGATGGATTTCAATGGAGATCAGCAGCCAAAATATTTTTGAGGATCTGGGTCTGAGCATTTTGAAAATCTGATTATTAATGTTGAATTTGGAAATGTGTATACAGTCAAAGTGCCTACACCTGAAAACAGTGTGCTTTGAAATCAGTTAGTTATCAGGTACATCTCCTGTGGATCTGCACTGGATATGATGATCACTTCATGAAATCACTGACAACAGGTCAGTGGGTAAAGAGTGTGAAGTAGGATATCATCAGGAGGTTTCATTCTGTATGTTGCGCCATATAGGTCTAGTTTATATTGGCTTCATTCCCACAGGGCACAAATAACAGAGCAGTTCAGAAGGTTGCCATTAATTCACAAAAATCTGGGGATGCACACTGAAGCTCTCAGCACTGTGAGAAAATTTAGGCTGGAGTTGTGGCCAGATATGCACTTGATATACTCCTCTTACATTCAGTTCAAAGCATAAGAAAGGAGACAAGTAGGGAGTTCACACTTGCCCACCATCCCTGTTCTTCAGGATATCTCATATCAGGGCAGGATTTGACATTAAAAGTGGCCTAATAATCCCTGGTGCTCAGAGACCCCCCCAAATCCCAGGGGTACTTAATGAATTTTGGGTAAGGAAGCTTGTTTTTTTTTCTAGTGCATAGTTCTGGGACGGATCCCCCAGCTACAGTGCTTACAGGAATCATGGAGTCAATCTGCTCAAACACACAGTCTGGGAGTCACCAGGCTCCCACTGTGCTAGGAGGGCATCCTTCCATGTCATGATGACCCTTTATAATGATGGCAAGAGCCAATCATAAATCATGGAACCATAGGGTCAGAAGGGACCACAAAGGTCATCTAGTCTAACCCCCTGCCAAGATGCAGGATTTGTTCTTGCTAAACCATCCAAGACAGATGGCTATCCAGCCTCCTTTTGAAAACCTCCAGTGAAGGAGCTATTTGTAGGAGATGTTACTGCTATTTACTATTTCTATTCAAGTAATACCTCACAGTTTCATCTGGGTGGGCCTCTTCTTGAACTTTAACCTGAACCTGAATTTCCCAAATATCTGAATTTTCAGATCAACGAGCATCTCTTGCCCAGCAATGCAGTGATAAAAACCTAGATTCTCAGCCTCAGAGTCTGCATGGTCTAGCTTTGAATCATGATTCGTCCTTCTAATCTTTACTTTCATAAATATCTTTGTCGGAATGTGTTTTCAGATGGCTGAAGTGCAGCAGGGAAGGGATTGTTCCCAACCTTTCATTAAAAAGGGATTCAAATCCCATAATGAGACAATAGAGGTAGTCACATATTTTGTACAAAATATATTTTCTTTACGAAGCTTTTATATAAATAAATTGTGCCCTGTAGTTGTGGTTTTCTTACCTTTGCTTACTGTAATAGCCAATTTCTATCCATATTTGTAAAAGTGAAGAGGTTTTATGGATTATAACAGAATGGTAACACAGCTGACAGTAAACCAGTTATAATCATTGTCATTTCAGTCAGGCAGCAGCTTAAAACTGGACAATAAAAAACATTTTGGGTTGAAACTAGGCATGCAAAACTCTTAGGCAAATTTAAAAACAAATAAAAATTAAAATCAGATGGGCTATTTTTAAATTATGTGAGTAAAATCAAAACAAGATGTGCCAGTTTCAGATATCACTGAAAAGAATTGAAAATATAATTTGGCAAGTGAGCAGTTGGTAATATTGTCTCTAATTAGTTTTTTTGGTCAAAGAACCAAATGGCTCAAATATTAAAAATCAGAAATAGCCCTTGAGCAGTCAGTAACTGTTTTCAAATAACTTCATGATTTTACTTATTCCCTGAATATTTATCCACAAGGAGCTTTTTGTCTGCTTTAGTTTTATATGCTTAAAATTGTTTGCAAATCTATATTTACCTGTTAGACAAGAATGGCTCTGAAGAACAGTTCCACCTTCACGAAAATAACATGCATTAGATATTCATATAAATATGTACACACATTCTAATAACTATGCCCATTTTCCTGGGCAATTTCATTGTCATGCTGGTAATGACTCTTCTACATCAGTTCAGGATCTCATGGTCTTTTTGTAGCTGGATTTTGACTTGATGTATGTTCAGAAAAGGAGAGGCGTGTGGATGACATATTCTGGATTCTTTCTATGGCACAAGGCTGGCTATTTGTTTAAAAACAGTAAAGATTGCTCATTGAGTAATGTACCTAACAACTTGAGCAAGTTAAAGACATTCATCAACAGAGTGTAAAATGCTCACACCTACATGTATAACTCAATCTTGTTCCCACTGAAATAACTGGAAACCCTCCTATTGATATCTCCGTTAGCAGGGCCTTGCCCCAAAAGATCCAGCTCTTTGCCGCAAATACAGCCACTTCATGCCTTATTCAAGGAGATGAACTATGTAGAAAATTTGAAGAGATTGCAGGAAATAATTTTTGAGCTAAAAGACAGACACAGTAGACAAAATCCAACAGTTAAAATCAAAGTAATGTTTTAATGACCTGTAATTGAAAGATAATTGAACAAATTTTCTTCAGTCTTGTCAGAAACACTCTCTTTTGCCTCCAGAGTAAATGTGGCAATTTTCAGGTCAAAACAATTGTTTCTATCTTAAATTAAAAAGGGTGAGGGAAGGAGGTTAAAACGGGGGTTTATCAAAATAGTAGCTGCTTGCAACCTTAACTATGGAGGAACTGCTGCAACATACACACACTATTTAGCTCATACCTTAATATAGATCACAGGTGAGCTGGCCTATTAAGAGTAGTCAGGCTCAGTCAGACCTGTGCTGGCTCAGCTACCTCCCTTCCCTCCATATGCTATTGATCAGCTGGGGATTAGATGGGTTGGGTTAATTAGTGATCCCAGGTGGGATGAAGTTGAGCTGATGGTACCTCAGAGTGAGAGAGCTCACTGGCAAAGGGGAAAATAGTGGGGAGCTATAAGGGACCTGTGAGAGCGATAGGGCCAGTTGGTGGCTCTAGGAGGCTCAGAAGGGCTGGAGCTAAGCAGCCCCTAAGAGCAGGACGGCTGGGCCTGACAGGAAGCAGAGGGTTTCCTTATGGGTTGGCTAAATCTGGACTCTCAGAAGAGAAGAAGCTGGCGCTCTGGAAAAAGGACTGAGTGTTGTGCCTGGAAGGAGCAGGAGACTGGTTTTAGTTTATGCTGGATATGAAGATTAGTTGGCTGGACTGTTTGTTTACCGCCAGGAGGGGACAGAAGGTAGAGTGGCTTGGGGGGCATGTCACCAGGGCAAATGACTGGGGCTAAGGAAGGTGACAGGGTGAAGAAATGTTGCGACACCAGGCCTTTCCGAAAGGAGCCACTGGGGCTACTGAGAATGTTACAGTAGATAGTATTGAGAGACACTATCTAAGGGTATGCCTACGCTTACAGAATCTTTGCGCTGTAAGTTTCACCGGTGATAGGGAACTGGTGAAAGTAAAGTGCTGGTTTGTGTACTCACTCAATTCCTCAGGCGTCAGAGAGTGTTTACACTACCAGCACTTCCATTGCCGCCGATGAGAGCAGCGCTGTAGGGCAGCTCTCTCAACAGGTCTTGTGGGAAGGAGGGGCAGTTGAGCGGAAGGCATTCTGGGTCCTTGCTCAGTGCCCCGTGCTGCCCTGCTTCATGTCCCAGCAGCCCCATTACTTCCTGGTTTCTTCCGTGGCATTTTTTTAAAAACCTCCTGCTGTCTGGCTGCTTTCCCTGCCACATCTACAAACAAAGGCAAAGGGAGCTTCAAACTTCCCAGGGCTTCCAGGGCGAGGGGTGGACGTCCCTGCATCAGAGCAGCAGAGATGCTGGCCAGAGTGGTCGCTTTTGGAACTGTGGGATATCCTCTGGAGGCCAAAGTGCGTTTACACTGGTGGAATGTGTCTTCACTTTCACAGCAGCACAGAAAGAACAGTGATAAGAGCTGTACCCCTCTTGTGAAGGTGGTTTTCTTTTCACGGTGAAACTCCGAAGTTTCACCGCAAAAACTTCTGAGTTTCACCTCAAAAAGTCATTAACAAGTGTAGATGCTCCCACAGTTTTAGCGCAAAAAAAGGGACTTTTTGCACTTTAAATGGTAAGTGTAGACATACCCTAAGGGCTTGTTTGTGACAGCTGCTGAGTCCCTCACTCCCATTGACTTCAATGCTCAGCAACACACAGGAGAGGCTCCGAACCTCTCAGAATCATGCTGTAAATGGGTGCTTCACACAGACAGCAGAATAGCTCTGATCTCAAGTAAATACTTCATTTACCACCTTCTGCTTCTAATCTACATTTAAACTATGCAGTCCTGTATCTGCTTAGCAGACTTTTTTTTTTAATTCAGCCTTTGCCCATTTGTAGGCATGCATATTTTTAATATGCTTCCATAAGCTTTTTTCCTTTTCTTTTCTGGTTTCCAGTCACAGCCAGGATTGGAACTAGAATAGCTGAAATACTCACTCTCATGAAAGGTTATTCTTGCAGTAGTTCAAATCCAATTTTACAGACTCAGTAATTCAGACTCTTATTGAATGGGTGTTTTTTCCATTGTCTTCCCTGGAATTTGGATCCAGCCCTTGGTTGGCTAGGCTAATCAATCAAACCTTTGGGCACTTACTTTTCTGAGCTGTAACTAAACTCTGAATGTCAGTAGTTTAAATATTTTTATGGACTTGTCTGAAATATTAACATTACATTAACAAGTAAAATGCTAGCACATGTAAATGAAGACTCTCTCTCTGAGGAAAGTTAAATTACCTTGTTTTTTACACTCCTGCAAGTTAAGAAGAGAAAGTTGGCTTGAATTTTGAACTTTCTGAGTTGTGACACAACCTCAGAATTACTGAAAGATAGATATTTATGCTTCTTTTTTGTAGTCCTCCCTGGTATTCTAATTAACAAGTCCGCTTGTAAATTTAAAATTAGGGTGGGTTTTTTTGGTAAAATGCTGTTGTGTTTGTGGGAAGAAAATTAACTGCAGGTTGTAGTGAGGGATTAACTCACATAATTTATGAAGAGACAATTTATGTAAACAGATTTTCTTTTCAGATTAGATATGTATTTTTCAGAAAACTCTTGAGTTGTGTATGCATGAGACAAAGTAAAAGGAAAATTCAAACAGCTTAAGTTTCACTTCAAAGCTTCATGAGTAATATTATACAAATTAGTATGTAAACACAGCTAAATATAATAAGGCCCGAAGTCTATAAGGACTTGTCCATATAAAGAAATTGGTTTGCATAGCTATTCTGGAATACCTTTTCTGCTATAGCAATTCCATTATAATTGAGCTATTCAAGAATAACTCCCTGTATGGATGCTCTATTCCAAAATGAAAGTGGCTTTAGTCTGGAAGCAGAGTAATTAGTTTGGAATAAAATCACTTATTTTGGAAGTGTCCATATGGGGGAGTTATTCTGGAATAGCTCAGTTATAATGGAATAACAACAGAGGAATAGTTATTCTGTGATAGCTGTGCTGGTCAATTTCCCTTGTGCAAACCGGGCCTAAGGTTTAATTGCACCAGAACCCAGTATGCAGAATTATGTGATGGATTGATGTTGAGTAGGGATGTCTATAAAAGGGAACAACTCCATTTAAGCCTCAGTCTCTCACTTTCCTATCAGCGTGTAGGGAGGGAATGCTAGGAACTTGAGCCCTTCAGCTAGGCAGATTTTCTTAAAATACTGAATGAACTCCAGACTAGAAGATTAAACCACTGGCCTGAATCCTACCCCAAATTAGAGAGAAGCTCCACAATTAGCAGGAACTTGTTTTTGTTTCAGAGGTGTCATCCACATCACTTTAGCCTCCCCACCATTCATAGCGAGAGCTGTCCTAGTATTCAGGAAACAAAACCCCCTTGCATCTGTTCCTGTTAAGCTTTTACTGTTTTAATAGGTTTTGTTGTATGTCCCACAGAGTATGAAAAACCAGGAAACAGCATGTAAATCTGCCTTTCTGAAACAGATTTTTCACTTTACGCCTAATCTAGCTAATGAGATCTGGGGGGCGGACATTGCAAGACAAAACCAAATCCCCACCAACTTCCAGCACTTAGAAAGAGGTACTTAGAGGTAATAAAATGGAAAAAATGCCAATTATTAGAGGCTTTTCACTGAACAAACATCAGCCTGGTGGCACAACACCACCATGCTGGTTAAGGGCCTGATCCAAAGCCCACTGAGGTCAGAAGTCACTTCAGTGAGCTATAGTTCTGGCCCCTACAGAAAAGGGATTGGGGGCCTGTCTACACTTAAAATTCTAAGCAGTGAAGACACTATGGCTATGTGTACACTATCGTGGGATCCACGCTCCAGCAGTTAATGCACCGGGGGTTGATTTAGCGGGTCTAGTGAAGACCCGCTAAATCGATGGCAGAGTGCTCTGGTCAAGCTGGTACTCCCCTGAGAACTAGAGGAGTAAAGTAAGTTGACCGGGAAAGTGTCTCCCATCGACCCAGCACTTGCGTAGACACAGCAGTAAGTAGACCTAAGCTACGTCGACTCCAGCTCTGATATTTGTGTAGCTGGAGTTGCATAACTTAGGTCGACTTACCATGGTAATATAGACATAGCCTTTGCATCCAGAAGGGAGAGGTTCTCGTGTTGGAATAGATAATCCACCTCCCTGAGACGCAGTAGTGAGGTCGATAGGAGAATTCTCCCAGCAACCTATTGCTGTTTGCAGTGGGGTTTAGGACGGTTTAGCTGCATTGCTCAGGGGGGTGGATTTTGCACTCCCTTGAGTGACATTGTCATAAATATAAAGGGAAGGGTAAACCACTTTAAAATCCCTCCTGGCCAGAGGAAAAATCCTTTCACCTGTAAAGGGTTAAGAAGCTAAAGGTAACGTCACTGGCACCTGACCAAAATGACCAGTGAGGAGACAAGATACTTTCAAAAGCTGGGAGGAGGGAGAAAAACAAAGGATCTGTGTCTGTCTGCGTGATGCTTTTGCCGGGGACAGAACAGGAATGGAGTCTTAGAACTTAGTAAGTAATCTAGCTAGATATGTGTTAGATTATGATTTCTTTAAATGGCTGAGAAAATAGCTGTGCTGAATAGAATGAATATTCCTGTCTGTGTGTCTTTTTTGTAACTTAAGGTTTTGCCTAGAGGGATTCTCTTTGTTTTGAATCTAATTACCCTGTAAGGTATTTACCATCCTGATTTTACAGAGGTGATTCTTTTTTTTTTCTTCTATTAAAAGTCTTCTTGTAAGGAAACTGAATGCTTTTTCATTGTTCTAAGATCCAAGGGTTTGGGTCAGTGGTCACCTATGCAAATTGGTGAGGATTTTTACCAAACCTTCCCCAGGAAGTGGGGTGCAAGGGTTGGGAGGATTCTGGGGGGAAAGACGTGTCCAAACTCCGTTTTTTCAGGAACCCAGATAAAGTTTGGTGGTGGCAGTGGAAGTCCAGGGGCAAAGGGTAAAATAGTTTGTACCTTGGGGAAGTTTTAACCGAAGCTGGTAAAAGTAAGCTTAGGAGGTTTTCATGCAGGTCCCCACATCTGTATCCTAGAGTTCAGCGTGGGGAAGGAACCTTGACAGACATAGTTACACCAACCTGATTTTCTAGTGTAGACCAGTCCTTAGAAATAGTAGAGAATGGACACCGAAGATGATGATGATTGGGGCCTGATTCTTCTTAAAACTTAAGGCCACTTTACACTATTTTGGCAGGCTATGGGGCTTTAAAGTGACAGTGCATATATTTACACACACCACTTCAGGTCCCCTGTGCACTGCTAGAGTGGTACGAAGCAGCCTTTGTGTAAATGCTAATGTAGTGTAGGGAAGAAGGAGGATCCTGGGAACTACAGGCCAGTCAGCCTCACCTCAGTCCCCGGAAAAATCGTGGAGCAGGTCCTCAAGGAATCTATCCTGAAGCACTTACACGAGAGGAAAGTGATCAGGAACAGTCAGCATGGATTCACCAAGGGAAGGTCATGCCTGACTAATCTAATCACCTTATCTGATGAGATTACCGGTTCTGTGGATGAAGGGAAAGCAGTGGATGTATTGTTTCTTGACTTTAGCAAAGCTTTCGACACGGTCTCCCACAGTATTCTTGTCAGCAAGTTAAAGAAGTATGGGCTGGATGAATGCACTATAAGGTGGGTAGAAAGTTGGCTAGATTGTCGGGCTCAACGGGTAGTGATCAATGGCTCCATGTCTAGTTGGCAGCCGGTATCAAGTGGAGTGCCCCAAGGCTCGGTCCTGGGGCCGGTTTTGTTCAATATCTTCATAAATGATCTGGAGGATGGTGTGGATTGCACTCTCAGCAAATTTGCGGATGATACTAAACTGGGAGGAGTGGTAGATACGCTGGAGGGGAGGGATAGGATAAAGAAGGACCTAGACAAATTGGAGGATTGGGCCAAAAGAAATCTGATGAGGTTCAATAAGGATAAGTGCAGGGTCCTGCACTTAGGATGGAAGAATCCAATGCACCGCTACAGACTAGGGACCGAATGGCTAGGCAGCAGTTCTGCAGAAAAGGACCTAGGGGTGACAGTGGACGAGAAGCTGGATATGAGTCAACAGTGTGCCCTTGTTGCCAAGAAGGCCAATGGCATTTTGGGATGTATAAGTAGGGGCATAGCGAGCAGATCGAGGGACGTGATCGTTTCCCTCTATTCGACACTGGTGAGGCCTCATCTGGAGTACTGTGTCCAGTTTTGGGCCCCACACTACAAGAAGGATGTGGATAAATTGGAGAGAGTCCAGCGAAGGGCAACAAAAATGATTAGGGGTCTAGAGCACATGACTTATGAGGAGAGGCTGAGGGAGCTGGGATTGTTTAGTCTGCAGAAGAGAAGAATGAGGGGGGATTTGATAGCTGCTTTCAACTACCTGAAAGGGGGTTCCAAAGAGGATGGCTCTAGACTGTTCTCAATGGTAGCAGATGACAGAACGAGGAGTAATGGTCTCAAGTTGCAATGGGGGAGGTTTAGATTGGATATTAGGAAAAACTTTTTCACTAAGAGGGTGGTGAAACACTGGAATGCGTTACCTAGGGAGGTGGTAGAATCTCCTTCCTTAGAGGTTTTTAAGGTCAGGCTTGACAAAGCCCTGGCTGGGATGATTTAACTGGGAATTGGTCCTGCTTCGAGCTGGGGGTTGGACTAGATGACCTTCTGGGGTCCCTTCCAACCCTGATATTCTATGATTCTATGATTCTAAGGATAAGTGCAGGGTCCTGCACTTAGGACGGAAGAATCCAATGCGCCGCTACAGACTAGAGACCAAATGGCTAGGCAGCAGTTCTGCGGAAAAGGACCTAGGGGTGACAGTGGACAAGAAGCTGGATATGAGTCAATGGTGTGCCCTTGTTGCCAAGAAGGCCAGTGGCATTTTGGGATGTATAAATAGGGGCATAGCCAGCAGATCAAGGGACGTGATCGTTCCCCTCTATTTGACATTGGTGAGGCCTCATCTGGAGTACTGTGTCCAGTTTTGGGCCCCACACTACAAGAAGGATGTGGATAAATTGGAGAGAGTCCAGCGAAGGGCAACAAAAATGATTAGGGGTCTGGAACACATGACTTATGAGGAGAGGCTGAGGGAACTGGGATTGTTTAGTCTGCAGAAGAGAAGAATGAGGGGGATTTGATAGCTGCTTTCAACTACCTGAGAGGTGGTTCCAAAGAGGATGGTTCTAGACTATTCTCAGTGGTAGATGATGACAGGACAAGGAGTAATGGTCTCAAGTTGCAGTGGGGGAGGTATAGGTTGGGTATTAGGAAAAACTTTTTCACTAGGAGGGTGGTGAAACACTGGAATGCGTTACCTAGGGAGGTGGTAGAATCTCCTTCCTTAGAAGTTTTTAAGGTCAGGCTTGACAAAGCTCTGGCTGGGACGATTTAATTCGGGATTGGTCCTGCTTTGAGCAGGGGGTTGGACTAGATGACCTCCTGAGGTCCCTTCCAACCCTGATATTCTATGATTCTATGATTCTAAATGAGACCCTTGAAATCTAAAATGTTGCGCATGAACTACATCCACTGGGAGCATATCAGCTGCTTGCAGATTCCTGGAAGCGGTGAAAAGGGAACCTAAATGGTTTCTTCTAAGCAGGAGAGCAATTCAGAAAAAACGCTGTTCAGTGGCCAGGCCGCAGTGGTTGCTGGAAGAATGTCTGGGTCATGGTCTCAGGCTGCCACTGGAACCTGCAAGTTCTTGCCGCTGTCGGGCATAGTTCTGGTGGGAATTAGCAAACAGGGTCAGCTAAAAGAAGAAGAGACCCACAATGTTGCTCTAGGAAAATACTAGGGCTTGATTTTGAGTTGGACCTCACACTTGTGCAAGGGCGTGAAAAGCGCACTGACATCCCTGTACGGGCTACTCCTTGGGTGTAGGAGTAAGCAGGTGCTGTGTCACTTCCCTCTTCCAGCTCTTCTTCTTCCCCATCCTTTCGAGAGCAAATGGGCAGGCAGGGGCACCTGGCCTCACAGTTGTCCTGGGTGAGGGCCTAGCAGGCAGGCTGCTATGAGAGCTGTCATGGTTGCTGCTCAAGGCCGGTACTGCACACTATAACATTGTCCTGGAATGGGCAAAACTATGATTCCAAGACAGCAGGGCATGGCAGAGAAGGAAGTGGCTGTGTTTTGCTGCCATGGCTCTTTGCGTGGCCATTAGCACTGAGCAGTCCAAGAGGACCCAGAGACTGTCTGAAAGACGAATGGCTCTAATAAGGTTTGCTAGCTCTGACAGAAAACATGATTCAGCAGTTTATTTGCTTAATAAGGCATGTCCACTATGGTTGCAGTGGCCTGAAACATCTCGCTCTTTATCTTCCTCACAGATCACAATGGTGCACAGAGCCTCTGAGATAAACGAAGCCGCACTTGGGGAGACTAGAGCATCAGGGATGGAAAACTCATTCCTGATCCAATGATTCTTATTTCATTGTTATGTTTTAAAGCATGCAAAAAGATGCCTTTTCCAGGCTTTAGGCAGTCTGACAGAATATTAACGGTACAACCTGTGACAACTTAATAAAATGTAAAGAAAAAACAAGAAACAGATCCCAGCAGCTCTTCTGCAGGCAATATAAAAAATCTCTGTTCTGCAATATCCCAAGACACCCTCCCCCATCTCACAGACGTCAGTCCTTCCCACACAAGTGTGTTGTATTCACAGCGAGATACTTCCCATAGCATGAGAGGTGGCATGGTACAGTAGCTAGGGTATTGAACTGAGGAAAAAAAACAAACGTAGGTTCTATTCCTGGCTCTAGCACTGCTATTTGACTCTCAGCGTGATGCTCTGTTTTCCCTCTCACCATTTGTCTATTGTGACTATAAGCTCAGGTCATCACCAGTGTCTTATGAACAGCGAACCGTGGCCACTGGGAGCTGCGGCGGGCTATGCCTGCGGATGATCAACATCAGCAAAATGTTTCACAGCCTACAATCAGATTACTCTGATGGGCCGCAGGTTGCCCACTACTGCTCAAGGAGCTCAATCCATGTAGTTTAACAAAGAGAAGATTAAGGGACGAGTTAATCACAGTCTATAAGAACCTACATGGGGAACCAGTATTTGATAATGACCTCTTCAATGTAGCAGACAGAAGTATAACGATGCAAAGGTTGCAAGGTAGTTAGACAAATTCAGACAGGAAATAAGGCATAAATTTTAAGGGTAATTAACCATTGGAACAATTTACCTAGGGTCATAGTGTAATGTCCATCCCTGGCAAATCTTAAATCAAGATTGGATGTCTTTCTAAAAGATGTGCTCTGGTTCAGATATGAAGTATTTTGGGGAAGTTCTCTGGCCTGTGTTACACAAGAGGTCAGATTAGATGATCAAAATCGTCTCTTCTAGCTTTGGAATCTATTGGATTGCTCCTTGCCCAAGTAATTTGCAATTTTAGGATACTTTTGAATAACCACTGTTCTGGATTTCCAGGCAACACTAGTTGCTTTTCTAAATCTGTGATTATCTGGGAAGCTGCAGCCTTTCCTTAATGATGCACACTCTGACAACAGCATCCATGCCTTTGTCAGCTCCAGATTGGACTACTGCAATCTGCCCTTCTTGTGGCTACCATTGAAGACTACTTGGAAGGTTTGGCTGGTGCAGAATTATTATTATTTGTATTACTGTAGCACCTAGGAGCCCGAGTCCTGGACCAGGACCCTGTAAGGTGTTTTTGGTACATGGTTATATTCTGTTATATATTGTAATGAATGTGGCTGCAATTCAAAATGGAGTTTAGAAATTCAAGATGGCGCATATGATAGGAAGGGTTTGAACTCCATCTTGGTACCCTTCTTCATGGCATTTTCCCGCCAAAACTCTGTTTCCTGCTGGAACTCGAGGGACTGAGAACTGGCTGGACCCGGTTGGGGGCAGTGCCTGTCAGAGTGTGCCTCAGGAATGTGCGCCACAGGGAGTGTATAAGGGACTGTCAGTGGTGACGCAGGCACTGTCCTTCATCGAGGCAGCCGCATCCAGGTTCTTTGCGCAGCATCGGATCAAGACTTTGGCTACTAACATTTGTTAAGAACTCTGATACTTACCTGATTCCTGTAATCCACCAAAGGACCCAGTGAAGGCTTCGCTGTCAGCCCAGATCTGTTGATCTCCTGCTTCAGCAGTAGAGAGCCAGATCCTCCGATGTTCCACAGATCCTGAGATGGACCATCCCTTGCTGGTGTCCTCCATCTCCAGCTAGAAGAGAGAAAGTAATTGTTTTTCAGGCATTTATTAGTTCAGCCAAGGGACAGTTTAAGGGTCTGAGCTTTATGCCCCTTTGCTGGAATCTATTCATGGATATTGGTAGCGTTCCCCATAGTGAATTTTTCCCCAGTTGTAACTATCCCTTAATAAATCTTCTTTCTGTTTAAGGTTATATTCTCTCTATCCTTTATTTCAATGCAACACGGGCAGGAAGCACACAGATTTCTAATTCTCCCAGCTGATAGATGCTGGTAGGAGTTGAACCTGTTGTATATGTCACCTCCTTATTATTCTACACAGAGATTTTGGGGTAACAACCCCATGGTGGTAGGTGCTGCACAAACACAAACCCAAATGACAGTTCCTGCCCCAAACAGCTTAGGTAGAGACAGACCCACCTGTTTAATGGACCAGGTTTCCATGAACACAGTATACATGTTCTGTGCATTGCACTAGCTTTCAAGCTGCTTCCAGGTGCAGTTCAAGCTGTTGGTTTAACCCTACAAGAGCCAGGACCTGGCAACTCTCGAGACTGCCCCTCTCTGTCCACTCTTATGATAGTGGCGATCATCTGATATGTTTTTGCTGACAGTCCCTAGATATATGCTCTTGTGGTACAGAAGCAGGAGAATCTTCGTGCAGAGTCCCTAGCCATGAATGCATCACAAATGATCATAAATAAATAAATAAATAAACAGGAGCAAATGATTACCCTTTTCTACTTCATTTATAACTTTATATACAACAAAAGCTCCTTTTAACATAAAGCCTTCTAATAGATCTCTTCAGACTTTTTGTCCAGACTAAATAGGGTTTATTTTGTAAGGTCACCTTTCATTTTTTCCATTGTACTACTCTGGACCTATTCTATTTTTGCTGTGCTCTTTTTTGAGCCAAAATCAGCCTGACTGAATGCAGCTACCAAGAGAAAGATGTATCATCTTGCTCATATGATGGCTGACATCCTGGCCAACACCAGGGATTGAGTAGGGGACCTCCAGGGCTAGAAGCACAAGTCTCCACAGTTTGAGCTAAAAAGCTAGCCTCTCTAGTTGAAACCTGTAACAAACTTGTGTCCCTTGTGGACTGGGCACAGACAGGACAGATAACACACAGTGGGTTACAGTAAGAATTTTAGTACTAGATTTTGAATCAGTCAAACTCAGACTAGATTTTCCAGGGCCTACCCACCACCTCATTGGGCAAATAAATGAAGTGACCAGATTATTCTAAACGGGAACGACTGAGTGCTGAGCTCATTTGTAAATCTGACCTGTAAAGAATTCTAACAAATTAGGAAAGTCTCTGACCCAGGCCAAATGTGTAACTCAACGAAACTTCAGTCAACTCTGTGGGAGCAAAATGGGAGGGGGGGTGTTTATTCTCTTCTCCTCACCTGTCCTCATAGAATCAGACAAACTCTATGTAGGTTTCCTTTGTAAAATTCTAGCTCAAACAAAAATAACTGATTCATATTCAAACTTTGCCTATTATTTCTGAAGTACTTAGTGAGTATGGCGGTAACACAAAATGCTATTGTGCATATCTCCCTCTGAAAGGCATGCAACAATGCTGATACTTCGGAACTGGAAGAGGCCATGGAAAGATTGGGTACAAACAGCTGGTATATGAGGTAGGTGAGTGAAGTCATTTTCAGTTCATGCATTTACTCTTAATTCCATTTGTATCTGCTTGACTTTTATAGTATGAGATAAAGAAGTTTTGAGAGCACATATGCCCTTTGAACAGGGAGCAAAGATGATATTTGATCAGGAGGACATTGCTTTGTCACTGTTTGTTCAGTGTATAAAGACTTTAGGCCAGATCATGAAAATTGACATAACTCTATTGACTTAAATTTGAGGATCTGGCCCATAATATTGCTCTGGAAAACTTAGGAGCCATTACACCATTTAAAATCTACCAAGTATGAGTGAGCCAGATTCTGATACCAGGACTTATATTAAGTAGTACCTTTTCTCCACAAGTAATGCCATTCACAAACCGGAGTATATGTCCAGGGGTATCATAGGTTCATGGATTTTAAGGCCATAAGGCAGCATTATGATAATTTAGTCTGACCTCCAGCATAACACAAGCAATAGAATTTCACCTGTGTTAAGACCAATAATTTGTAGAGTTATCGCTTACAAAGACATTTAATTTTGAAATATGCTACTACCTCTGGGGAAGTGTGACCCAAAGACCTCTCAATGCCCAGGGGCAGAAAGCATAGGGGTACAGAGATCCTTGGGTTCATCAAAAGGGGTCATGGAAGGGCTCTATTGAAAGCCTGTGTCTCACTGGTCATCATAGCCATTGCAAAATGGATGTGCAGATAGTTTGTAAGGAGTTATGTATTATGTTCTCAAGGACATGTAGTTAAAGGCAGGTCACACAGAGATAGTGTGTCCTGAGACAGACTTTTCCAGACAGCGGGTTAGGGACACGTATCTTACAATGGAAGTCTATTTGCATACTGAGTCACATGCTAATGAACAGCTTGTGAGTGCCACAGGAAAATACAAAAACAGTAGGGGTTATCCTGTTCATGATTCAAGACCATGAACTTCTGGGGGTATAACTTGGGGTACAGAGGTAAACTAGGGATCCTTCAGTTTGGGAAGAGAAGCTGCCCATGGGCTTGATCTTGTTAAAGGAGGATCTCAGCCATCCTGGTTGAAAACGCTGGGAAAAGGACTGGGGTAGCTAGTCTGTCTTGTGAGTTAAGTTTAGGCTCCAGAAAGCATGTTATGATTTTGTTTTTATGTGTAACCATGTGTTTCCAATGGCCTTACTTACTATCCTCTGAGTCTCTCTTCTGGGATAATAAGCTTCTATTTGTAGTGAAAACAAGAACATCTAAGTTCTGTGTGTGAAGTGGGGTGGGGATCCTGAGTTGGATCTAGGAAGCTGGTGTGCGCTGTTCCTTTGGGAGCAGAGAATCAGAGTGCAGTGAGCTGAGCGGATCAGGGGGTGGGTGCTCCAGAGGGGTGCTCGGAGGGTGCTGGGGTTGGTGTGAGCCTATCACTAACCTGCACCAAGAGAGCGGGACCTGCGGGGGCCTGGCAGGCCAGGCTTGTGTTGCCAGAGGCTGGTGGAGTCAGGGAGCTGATCCACAGCAAGCAAAAACCAGATTTCCCCACGCTAGGGGCAGGTGATAGCGAGGTGCCTCACAACCCTGGGTACTCCTGGGAAGTGTCACAGGACGATGATCCGCAGCCAGAAAACAGAGGATGTGCAGGTGAAGGGATGAAGATTATGGCTATGATGTTGGGGCAGAGCCCTACTTCTAAGACCAATTTCTAAAACATGTTTGATTTTCTTCTCCTGTCACCTGTCTGTGTTTCCCTGCCCGGGGCCTCTGCTCTCTGGACATCCTGCTTCTGTCCCTGTGTAGCGTTGACCAATATATGCTGACTAACATATATGATGTGTATATAATCACATTATTCATGTGTATTATCACACCATATATACATTATTATGCATTAAGCTCAAATAGCATAGCAGTTATATGGGCTAAATTGGCCTGTACTGTTACTGAAACCCTGTTCTCCCATAACACCTTGTTAGCTGAAGTAAGCTTTGGTTTAAGTAGGTAGGAAAGTGGTCAGGATCAGGACAGCTGATTATTTTACCATAGCAACAGGTAGGGAGTTATTCTCACAGGCCAGTACTGGAATGTCCCAAAAGAAGGGGAGTTGTAGCTGTGTCAGTCCCAGGATATTAGAGAGACATGGTGGGGGAGGGAATACCTTTTATTGGACCAACTTCTGTTGGTGAGAGAGAAGCTGGTCTCTCTCACTAACAGAAATTGCTCCAATAAAAGATATTCCCTCACCCACCTTGTGTCTCCAAAGAGGACAAGATTGTTCTGCCCTAGTACAAACCTTGGAGGTGCCCGCATGTCCCCTGGTACTCGGAATGGGTGTATTCAGAACAAAGAGATAAGGGGTACATCATGGTACCAGAAAAACAAGGTAGAAAGCTCACTGGTTAATCTAGTTTCAAATGACTCATGCAGTACCATTACCAGGTAGGGGATAAAAAGATGGTTTGGGTGCAACTTTGGGAGCACACCTTCTGCATAAGGTGCATGTAACAACTCTGCATGAGACAGCTTCCCGCAGACTGGTACCATACAGAACCTTTTCCTGCACTATTTTATTATTATTGTCTTATCGCAATGTAACTGACGGACGTTGATTATTTGGTCTTTTGAGTATATGTCATAATGAACAAAAGTGTGGTCAAGCAATTGGCTATACCATTTATCAGTTGGTAAACCAGACTGGAGATGGACAGCGCTCTTTTCATTAGAGATTGAGGAATAATAAGAGCACATTAAACACCAACCTGAAGTGAAATTTTCTCGCTTGGGTCATTTACCATTATATTGCATTGTGAAACGTGAATGCTCACCTCTGGTGGCCGAGGCTGTTTGCTGAGGGAATGCTGTGAATGTCATTAGTGCCCTGTGCCCCCAGATAACCTGCAGCATATCATTACACCATCTAATGACTGTATGGCCCATTGACCTCCATCATTCATTTGTTAACCATGTTTGTTATTTACATGCACTAGAGAAATTACCACTGAGTATTACTCCCCCTTCTCCCATCACAACACTCGATGAGATCCTGCAACAGAACACCAAAATCCAGTAAATTGCCCCTAATGATATGATATCGTGCACAAACAAATTAAGTTTGTTTGTTTATTTTTCGTATACCAGTAGATCAATCTTTTTTTTACCTATAGGCCAGCTCCTTGTCATCAAGGTTTGGCTTTCACAATCCACCAGCAAATTAAACAACAATCCTGAACTGGAGAGAGGATAAAACTGTGCAAACTGAACAGATCAATAATTGGCGTCCATATTTAAAATGTTACTTTTTCTTCAATGGTGCTGAACGAAAGAAGCTGGAATTATCATCCTGTATGCTTGTGTGTAGCGTTTACTATCTTTATAGAAAGCCTATGGGAGTTAGTAATAATCCCTAGCTTTTCTATAGCACTTCTCACCAGTAGATCTCGGAGAACGTTACAGAGGAGGTCCGTATCATCATCCCCATTTTATACATGGGGAAACTGAGGCTCAGGAAGGTGAAGTGACTTGACCAATATCCTCCAGCAGGCTAAACCGCATTGAAATTCAGTGGGATTTTGACACTCCCCTCTCTGAGGCTCCTCTGAAAATTTTAGCCTTAACAAGATTAGGGGGCTAGTTTACAGCCATATTATAATTCGTATTTTTCCTTTATTTATTTATTTATTTTTTTGCAGGTAGAAACTCTTTATCGATCATTGTAACTAAAATTCAGCATAAAACGTTGGTTATGTTTTCAATATACAATGTTTTTGCTTTGCTTAAATATCCACCCAAGACGGTAAATTAATCTGTTCCTTAAAACCATTGTATTCCAGTAGAGATGGGCTGAATTTCCTTTATGGTAAATTGAGACTGAAGAAGGCTATGAAATAAAAATTGACCTACATTCATAGGTGGGTCTGATTGTGCTCTTGGAGATACGGGTGCACCCCCCACTGCCTTCACTGAAGTAGTGGAGTGCAGAATTAGGCCCTCTGTACTGCTGGAGTGAGTTAGTGTCACTGGCTCCATTCTATGGCTGTGGCTACACTAGAGAACTTACAGCAGCTCAGCTGCACTGATGCAAACTCCCCAGTGTAGCTACTGTAAACTAACAGGAGAGAGCTCTCCCCTCCACTTAATTAGTTCACCCACTTAATTAGTTAAACATTCTACACATCTATTCTAAGCTTTGTCGCACAGAGGTGTGGGTGACAGTCTCCAGCATTTGTCAAAGATACAAAAATATCCCTTGCTTTGGTACAGCAGGGCAAGTAGGAGGACAGTGTCAAAAAGCGAGCTCCACTTTTACAATGGGCCAAGATGTAGATTGGCTTGCCCCAAAGTAAGGCAGTCCCATCAACTCTAGGACACTTGGGGGCCGAGGGACGTTCTGGGTTTAGATTGTATTTCAGTTTAATAGTATTTTAAAAATAAACACACATGTTAGGAAACAGAATATTGCACTTGTAAAATGGAGTAAGATTGTCTAACAACCCATCCGAAGGCCCTTTTCTCAACCTAGTGCTGTGTGAAGGCAAGAGGCACCAAGAACCAAAGAAAGCTTTAGATACTAATCTGGACTCCATTTAAGTCCATAGGAGTTTTTCCATTGACTTCAGTGGGCCTCATCCAAACCCACTGAGGTCAATGAAAAGATTCTAACTGACTTCAGTCAGGCCCAGTGTTAACAGGCTCATGCCTTAGGCATTATACTGCTGAAGAAATACTGCCTCAAGACTTACCCCTTCGTTTTCTTATGATTCAGGCAGCGGAGCCGGTGCCTTTAACCCAGGGATGGGGAATTTTACTACCAGCTCCATTATTGGTTACAGCATGTGGCATAGATGACCTGTGCCCCTTAAGTATTTTCTGTAGGGAAAATACCTGCTTGTTCCTCCTGAATGCAAAAATTCATAGATTCATACATTACCAAAAAACAAAACAAAACAAAACAAAAATCAGAAGGGACCACTATGATGATCTAGTGTGACCTATGTAACACAAGCCAGAGAACTTCAGGTAGAAATGTCTGCATCAAGCCTATAACTTCTGTGTGGGCTATAGCACATCTTTTAGAAAGACATCCAGTCTTGATTTAAAGGTTTCAAGAGATGGAGAATCCATCCAGCCCTTGGTAAGTGGTTCCAATGGTTAATTCCCCTCCCTATAAACAATTGGTGTCTTATTTTTAGTCTGAACCTGTCTAGGTTCAGCTTGCAACCATTGGATCTCCTTATGCCTTTTTCTGCTAGATCAAAGAACTACCTCCAATCAGAAATCTCTTCCCCTATGGGTACTTGTGGACCATGATGAAGTCACCTCTTAACCTTCTATTGGATAAACTAAACAGACTGAGATGAAGAAAAGGTGAAGAAACAGATTGACACTACAATACCCACCTGCTGAAGTGAAGAAACAAATTGACAGAGCCAGAAGAGTACCCAGAAGTCACCTACTACAGGACAGGCCCAACAAAGAAAATAACAGAACGCCACTAGCCGTCACCTTCAGCCCCCAACTAAAACCTCTCCAACGCATCGTCAAGGATCTACAACCTATCCTGAAGGACGACCCATCGCTCTCACAAATCTTGGGAGACAGGCCAGTCCTTGCCTACAGACAGCCCCCCAACCTAAAGCAAATACTCACCAGCAACCACACACCGCACAACAGAACCACTAACCCAGGAAACTATCCTTGCAACAAAGCCCGTTGCCAACTGTGTCCACATATCTATTCGGGGGACACCATCATAGGGCCTATCACATCAGCCACACTATCAGAGCCTCGTTCACCTGCACATCTACCAATGTGATATATGCCATCATGTGCCAGCAATGCCCCTCTGCCATGTACATTGGTCAAACTGGACAGTCTCTACGTAAAAGAATCAATGAACACAAATCAGATGTCAAGAATTATAACATTCATAAACCAGTCGGAGAACACTTCAATCTCTCTGGTCACTCGATTTCTGACCTAAAATGGCTATTCTTCAACAAAAAGCCTTCAGAAACAGACTCCAACGAGAGACTGCTGAATTGGAATTAATTTGCAAATTGGATACAATTAATTTAGGCTTGAATAGAGACTGGGAGTGGATGAGTCATTACACAAAGTAAAACTATTTCCCTTTGTTTATTCCCCCCCCCCCCCCACTGTTCCTCAGACATTCTTGTTAACTGCTGGAAATGCCCCATCTTGATTATCACTACAAAGGGTTTTCTCCCCCCCCCACACACACTCTCCTTCTGGTAATAGCTCATCTTAAGTGATCACTCTCCTTACAGTGTGCATGATAAACACCCATTTTTTCATGTTCTGTGTGTATATAAATCTCCTCACTGTATTTTCCACTGAATGCATCCGATGAAGTGAGCTGTAGCTCACGAAAGCTTATGCTCAAATAAATTGGTTAGTCTCTAAGGTGCCACTAGTCCTCCTTTTCTTTTTGCGAATACAGTCTAACACGGCTGCTACTCTGAAGACTGAGATGAGTCTTTTTGGTCAGCCAGGCATCCAAACCCCAGACAAAGAAAGGTAAGAGCAAATAATCATCTCTTTTCTGGGATTTTCTCCCTCCTTTCGATTTTAGCCACTCTAAACTTTTATATTAAATGAATGCTGCTCTTTGCTTAGTTTGGACTTTGTATTTAATAATTGATGTGATGTTGATTTTTCCCGATATTGGATACTGTGATACTGTTTTTGGTAGTCTTGGTACATTTTGTTGCTGGCTTGGTAGGATATGTCAGTGATTATTGTGTCTAGTAGGTTTCTTTTTTAATTTACTAGCTATTGTGTATTCCTGTCACAGTTTTATTATGTTGCAGGGACAGTTTGGACAATTTTTATTTTTGAATTGACAGTTCTGATAATGCTGAACCACTCAGGAAATCTGTAACTCTTCTGGTGGATATATATATCCCGTGTCCTTTTGTTTTAATGTATTTGGCAGCATTATAATGGTTTTAAAATTACATTTGTTGATGCATGTTACTTTGTGACAAGGGATGGATGTCAACCGTTCCTGTCCCAGGAAACACAAACATACTACTTGATGCAGAAATCCTCTTTTCCCATATAGGCTGCTTATTGCAATTTCAACTCATCCTCTGACAATTATTCACATAAACCTGGCCCCACCGTGATGACTCAGGAAAGTTTGAGATGCACACCGTATCGAACACTCAGGTGCAATGAAAAAATACAGACAGTGGGACCTTCCTATATTAATGCTGCTGGGTCAGATTCTGTGCCGTGCTTCCTGGAAACGCAGCCCAAGGAGAGAGGTAGCAAAGGAAACTTTCCATCACCCTTGCTCTCTATGGGTTCAGGGGCTTTAATGGACCTCGATGTAAGCTAGAACAGCCCCTGGCTATTCCCCACAAGTGACCCTCCGACTCACAAGGCCGAGAGCTCTCCTCCTTACTTACATTTTGATCTCTTCAGGTAGGCGAGGAAAGCAGACTGCTCTGGTCTTAGAAGTCACATATCCCTCTTTGCTCTCCCTCAGTTTCTCAAGTGGCATGAGACACTCTCCTCTCATTGCATACTAAGGGTAAACTCAAGGCTTTCCCTTCCACGGTAGTGGGAGGGCTCCTTTTCTTCTCTTTGGCTTCAGAGAGCAGCTCGCCCTCCTGCTTGGGCCATGCAATGAGAACTCTCCTCCTCTTTCTGCTTTAACCACTGTGTCTTTGGGGGGCGGGGAAGATTGGGAAGTGTCACCTCCCCCCTCTACAGGGCAGTGGGAACGAGCCTGCTGCCAGCTAGCTGTGTCAGGAGACCCCTCACAATCCCGAGTGGGTTTGCCCGGCAAAGTACGTGGAGAACCGGAGGTAGCCACGCTTACGTGTTGCCACTCACCTCCTTTTGGGGGGAGAAAGGTGCGTGTAACAGGGCAACTTGCCAATAGGCTGGTGCTAACGCAGCTCTTATTACAGGATGAGCCCCTCCTGGGCTGAATCAGGTGATACTAGTGATGTCTAGTGATCAATGGCTCCATGTCTAGTTGGCAGCCGGTGTCAAGTGGAGTGCCCCAGGGGTCAGTCCTGGGGCCGGTTTTGTTCAATATCTTCATAAATGATCTGGAGGATGGTGTGGATTGCACTCTCAGCAAATTTGCGGATGATACTAAACTGGGAGGAGTGGTAGATACGCTGGAGGGCAGAGATAGGATACAGAGGGACCTAGACAAATTGGAGGATTGGACCAAAAGAAACCTGATGAGGTTCAATAAGGATAAGTGCAGGGTCCTGCACTTAGGACGGAAGAACCCAATGCACAGCTACAGACTAGGGACCGAATGGCTAGACAGCAGTTCTGCGGAAAAGGACCTAGGGGTTACAGTGGACGAGAAGCTGGATATGAGTCAGCAGTGTGCCCTTGTTGCCAAGATGGCCAATGGCAGTTTGGGATGTATAAGTAGGGGCATAGCGAGCAGATCGAGGGACGTGATCGTTCCCCTCTATTCGACATTGGTGAGGCCTCATCTGGAATACTGTGTCCAGTTTTGGGCCCCACACTACAAGAAGGATGTGGATAAATTGGAGAGAGTCCAGTGAAGGGCAACAAAAATGATTAGGGGTCTGGAACACATGACTTATGAGGAGAGGCTGAGGGAACTGGGATTGTTTAGTCTGCAGAAGAGAAGAATGAGGGGGGATTTGATAGCTGCTTTCAACTACCTGAGAGGTGGTTCCAGAGAGGATGGTTCTAGACTATTCTCAGTGGTAGAAGAGGACAGGACAAGGAGTAATGGTCTCAAGTTGCAGTGGGGGAGGTTTAGGTTGGATATTAGGAAAAACTTTTTCACTAGGAGGGTGGTGAAACACTGGAATGCGTTACCTAGGGAGGTGGTAGAATCTCCTTCCTTAGAAGTTTTTAAGGTCAGGCTTGACAAAGCCCTGGCTGGGATGATTTGATTGGGGATTGGTCCTGCTTTGAGCAGGGGGTTGGACTAGATGACCTCCTGAGGTCCCTTCCAACCCTGATATTCTGTGATTCTATGATGATTCTATGATACCAGGATAAAAAGAGCATGAAAGGGGCGAAGCCCAAGAAACGGGAGCAAGGTTTGTAGCTGTAGTAGGGAGCAAGAAGGCTCCTTCAAGGCCCTAAGTCAGCAGGGAGAGAAGCTGGAGCAGCAGGAGCCAGTGGGAGAAAGCTCTCCAGGCAGGGAGACCTGGGAGAAACGCTTCCAAGTAGGGAGAAGCTGGAAAGTCTGGCTGGGATGAAGACTGAGTGAGTTTGTGTTGTTTTGGGTTAACCAGGAGAGAGACACTGAACTGCTTGGGGCTTAGAGGGCTAGCAGGTATCAGAGGACTAAATAAATGGGACCCCTTGCGGGTCACCAGTTAACTATGAGTTCTTGAAGGGCCCTGACAAGAGGGAAAGAGGCAGGGTGCGGCAGAGTGACCTCCGGCCATGAAGGGGTGGCTGGATGCCAGCTGCATGATTTTGCTGTGCTTTGTGTTCCTGCCCCTGAAGGAGCTTTGGGGTGGCATTGCTTCATCTCTGCGGAACTGCGGGTGGCAGCACAGCTTGAAGGGTTTGGAGGAGTGCAAAGAAGGCCACCTCGCCTCAGTGGCTAGAGAGGGAGGCCAGGACACCTGCTGCCTGAACAGATTGCAGTTGAAGGAAAGCAGTATGTGTGCGGGTGGTGTGGGTTAGATGGGGATCTGAGAATAGCATCAGACCTGGCTCAAGAGTCTTCTCTGAGGCAGAACTGGTGGAAATGCTCCAAATGTCAAGTGTTCTAGAAATCTTTTAGTTGAAAATTCCAATTGTGATTAAAAATAAACCTGACAGTGAGTTTTGTCAACCTTTTTTTTTCCTTTATGGGTGACGGGGCAGGGTGGGGGTGGCACTAAACCAGTTGTAGAGCTGGTTGAAATCTTTTGATGGTCAAAAAAATTGTCAAAAGTTTGAAATTCCAACTGTTTTTTGAAAAACAGGTAAAATATTTGAAGAATTCCCACCAAACTTGCTATTGTGGTTTTCACCCGCTCTGCGTGTAGATTTATGAGGCGCAAGGGAACCTGACCTCTTACCCCCTCTCCATTGCAGTTTCCACAGACCTAATAATGAGAAACCATCTCTCAGTCATGAAACTGACTCTCCCATCACCCCTTCCCACCCTGCGATCCTGCACAGGAAGTGTTTTTTGTCATTAATTGTCAGTTTATGTTAATGAGCTGAATCAATTGCTGTCATGTCTGTGTGTTTCCATGTAATGCTTTTTTCCTTTTTTATTTTTAGTTGATAGTTAAAAGAAATCTACTTTTTTCACACTGGAAAAATATGTGTGTGTGTGGCTTTTCTTTAAAAAAAGTGAATCGACTGATTTTGCTTTTTAAACCTTAGTCAGGGCAAAAGCATGTTCTCAACCGTCTCTCCTCTTTCAGACTGGAGTAATTACTCCAGAACATAGTTATTTTTATTCCATATTAAATTGTCCATATGAGAGTTATACGGATATCACTATAGCAATCGCATATTATCGCACTATAGCTATGCTGGGCAATTTCCCTCTGTGTACAAGTCCTTATAAGCTTCCCGGCTACAGAACATTGGTTTTCCAGAGTCCTTTGAGATAACAGTTCTTGTCCACTAGTTTCAAAATTTTCATGGTTGCTCAAGAAAACCCACTGAATAGTAGTTTAGTCTAATCTGTTTATAATGCACTCATTGCTGTAATAGCTGAGTGCTAATGGCAATTATTTCAGAAGACAAGAAGTCAGATTGTATTTCCATCTCTACCTTGTAAGCACCAAATCAGAATTCCTAGTGGATGTAAACTGATGTAACTTTATTGAATTCATTACAGCCGTGCCAATTTACATTTGTCGAGGAACTGCCCCCTTAATGGGATGTATCTGGAAGCTTTTCTCTCTATTTTTCTCAATTTTTCTCCATTCTTCCTTGTCTTCTCTTTTCTTCTAGTCTCAGGGATGAGACGGTATTCTTGGGTTGTTGTTGCAAAGAGCTGGGCTTCCACCTTGACCTGACCATTTTTGTGAATGTCCATGATCACTGTGATGTCTGGAGAATGGGAGTTGTTGTGATCTGCCCAGTTACACTGCGTGTCATTGAAAAGCCTCTCTTTTGACAAGTTGTCTGCAATTTCTTTTAAAAGATCAGTTTATATTGCATTTCCAGATCCCATGCTACCTATCAGGATTTCTGTGAGGATTAACATAGCACCTGTCATAAACTAAATCAAAGCTTCGATAGAAGAATTATGAACTGAAGAGTTTATGGGACCATTTGCCAGGCATAGGCTATGATTTAACATCTGATTAAATCATTTATAGAACTATGGAAACTTTAAAAATGTATCTTTGATCTTATTCATTAGGACTTGAAGAGCATAGTTAATATTCTCTCTCCCTTGACACACATCAACTTGATATTCCTTTTTCCTAACTCAGAAACCGTCTGACAAAAACACAACTGTATGTGATGGAAAAAGCAATAAAACAAAACCAACTCCAACAGAAGTGGGTGGATAATGTAATTACTTTAGAAATGCTGTAATATACTTTTTCTCCCTCCTCAGAACACAAACATATGTTGCTATGTCACATTGGTGATAAATTCCATTGAGCGTGCACCTTTGACTTCCAGGAGGAGATGGGAAGAGTTCAAGTAAGGATTTATTATACCATTCCAAACCTCTGCACAGCTTCAGACAGTGCCATTTAAAAATAAGTCAAGCTACTAGAGAAATGTTTCCATCTACACCTCTCCAAATGTGGAGTTCACCCTCAAAATTAGATTGGCCCAAGTCCTAGGGTGATCATAGGGGTCACTTTCATTGATTTAAAAGATTAAACTCTGTTTTGCACTAGGGATGGATTTAAGACGTTATCTCATGACCCACCAGGGCTGGAACTAGGAGTTTTGTACCGTTGGAAAGTCAGAATTCTTGCTTTCCAGCAGGACATGCAGCACAGACTTCCAGCCTTCAAAGGTCTTGAAATATCTCACTTTAAAGCTGAACAATCACTATTGGTGGGAAAACTATCTTCAGCCATTTTTTCATGTTTATAACACTTAAAGTAGTTCATAGAATCATAGAATATCAGGGTTGGAAGGGTCCTCAGGAGGTCATCTAGTCCAACCCCCTGCTCAAAGCAGGACCAGTCCCCAACTAAATCATCCCAGCCAGGGCTTTGTCAAGCCTGACCTTAAAAACCTCTAAGGAAGGAAGGAGATTCCACCACCTCCCTAGGTAACGCATTCCAGTGTTTCACCAACCTCCTAGTGAAAAAGTTTTTCCTAATATCCAACCTAAACCTCCCCCACTGCAACTTGAGACCATTAGTCCTTATTCTGTTATCTGCTACCACTGAGAACAGTTAGATCCAGCTTCTTTGGAATCCCCTTTCAGGTACATTGAAAGCAGCTACCAAATCCCCCCTCATTCTTCTCTTCTGCAGACTAAACAATCCCAGTTCCCTCAGTCTCTCCTCATAAGTCAGGTGTTCCAGTCCCCTAATCATTTTTGTTGCCCTTCGCTGGACGTTTTCCAATTTTTCCACATCCTTCTTGTGTATAGTGTGACAAAGTTCCTGCTCTACCTTGGTGGGTCTTGCGCTTATTGGTGGGATTTGCTCACCTTGGAGCTTCATGGCAGCCCTCATCTTGGCTGTTTTTCTGAACCCACAGTCCAGGTCGACTCCTCCTGTGTCTGACCAGGAGTTGGGAGGATTTGGGGGGAACCCGGGCCCACCCTCTACTCCGGGTTCCAGCCCAGGGCCCTGTGGAATGCAGCTGTCTAGAGTGCCTCCTGGAGCAGCTGTGCGACAGCTACAACTCCCTGGGCTACTTCCCCATGGCCTCCTCCCAACACCTTCTTTAGCCTCACCATAGGACCTTCCTCCTTGTGTCTGATAATGCTTGTACACCTCAGTCCTCCAACAGTCCGCATTCTCACTCTCAGCTCCTAGTGCCTCTTGCTCCCAGCTCCTCACACGCACACCACAAACTGAAGTGAGATCCTTTTTAAAACCCAGGTGCCCCGATTAGCCTGCTTTAATTGATTCTAGCAGCTTCTTGATTGGCTGCAGGTGTTCTAATCAGCCTGTCTTAATTGTCTCCGGAAGGTCTCTGATTGTTCTGGAACCTTCCCTCTTACCATACCCAGGGAAAAGGGACCTACTTAGTCTGCTCTCCTGCTGCTGCCCTCTGGCCTGGGCTTTCCTTGCTTTTTGCCCCTGCTTTCTGCTTCCCCCCCGACTGGGCCAGACGCTCTCCCCCCTTTCTTTTCCTTTTGTTGTTTTTTTTCTTTCTCCGCTGTTGCTAGAGTGCTGGCCGGCTGCCAGCCGGCTGTTAGCCACCCCTCCGCCCGCCCTCGGACGCTGCTGCCGCTCCAGCTGAAACTGCCCCCCGAGGGGGGGGCAGCCCACTCCCCGGAGCGGGGTAGTGGAAGGACCCAGCCCCCAGACCTAGCTGCTTGCCGTTTGTTTGTGGACCCATATTTGGCCGAGAAGACTTTCATCATCTGCTCCGGCATCCCTGGAATGTTGCAGCTGCAAAAAAGAAAGCCCGGAACAGACAGAGAAAAAGCCATCTACCAGAGGAACACCACCCGGGGAATCTACAAATCGCCGTGGAGGGGGCCCAAGACTGAGTAACTTTCGAACTGTGTTCTCGTGTGGGGGGAGGCCTTGACTGTGTTTGTAGGGACACAGGGGGTGTGGCACGGAGCTGCCCCCCGATCCATCTGTGTCCTCCCAACCCCCACACTACCATCTTCACAACTGCCTCCTCCACTGTCATTGCTGGCTGTTTAACATCTGCCTCTGGACTTAGCTGCTCGCCCTGATTCCACCATGTGGGTCAGAAGCACCAGCCAACCAAACAGGACTCTCTGGACAAGCGTACGGTGGTTCATGTGCCCCCACCCCTGAACTGCCCATCCCACAGCCTGTCCCTTTTTACCTGACCCCAACTCCTGTTAACCACCTGCCACTGCCCCCACTGGGGCATCGGCAGTGGAGGGCACCGGGGTGACCTCTGCCGCTGCCATGCCCACTGCCTCCCCAGACTCTAGGGGAGCCCCCCCAGCCGGCGGTAAAGGCCAGGGCAAGAAGAAGGGGAAGGGCCCCACTAAAACCACCAGGCCCTCCGTGGCAGGGGCCACCCCCACTGCTGCGGCTCCGCCACTGACCATGGTGTCCCTCCCTGCTGCCCCCTTCACCGGCTCTGCGGGTGTCCCTCCCTCACCCCCAGGACGTATGCCTGGGTGGCGGCAGCCCCCCCACCTGCCACCTCATCATCTCTCCCGCCCACCCCCTCTGCCACCATCAATAGTGGCCGGGGCCCCTTTCCCACCATGACAAGGAAGCACGGTGTCCGATGCCTCTTGGTGCCCGCCTCGCCCCACGTGGAGACCTACGTGCGGGCATTGGTTAGGGTGGTGGGGCCCTCAGCCATTGTGGCGGCCTCCAAAATGTATGGGAAGGTCGTCTTCTTCTTAGCATCGGAGGCTGCCACCCAGGAGGCGGTGGAGAGGGGCCTGGCGGTCGGGGGTGTGTGTGTGTTTGTCCCCCTAGAGCCGCTAGAGGACCTGGGTGTCCGCCTGATCCTGACCTCTGTCCCTCCTTTTCTCCCCAATGCTGCCCTGTTACCAGCCCTTTCCACCCTGGGGAAACTTGTTTCTGTCATCAGCCCTTTCCCGTTGGGCTGCAAGGACCCCACCCTCCGTCACATCTTTTCCTTCCGCCGGCAAGTGCAGCTTCTACTGCCATCTGCAGCACGTGATGGAGAGGCGCTCGAGGGGTCCTTCCTAGTCCCCCACTACGGGGCCCGTTACCGGGTGTATTTCTCCACGGGGGAATCCCGGTGCTACTTCTGCCGGACATCAGGGCATGTCCGGAGGGACTGTCCCTTAGCCCGGCAAGGAGGGGCATCTGGGATACCCGAGACCTGGCAGGACATCGGCCCCATCATTGCCGACGCCCCTGGCCGCCCGATACCCGAACCCACCCCCCTCCTCTTTGGACCACCACTTCTCCCGCTCAGGCCCAAGGGGCACCTCCACTACAACGCCCAGACGAGCAGGAGAGCCCCGCCCTCGCTGCTGACAATCTGGCGGGGCCTATGGAGGAGGGTGTGGCAGAGATACAACCAGGCATGGGAGAGAGCCTGCCCCAGGGAGAATCCCCCCTCCCTTATGCCGCCCCACCATCCCCCCACAAGTCCCTGAGCCATCGACTTTACCCCCTGACATGACCCCTGCTAACCAGCCCCAGATGATGCCATGGAGGGCTGGGTCCTAGTCCAGGGGAAGCGAGGCAAGCGGAAGGCTCGAGCTCCGCCTCATCTACCCAAGGCGGAGGGCTCCCGGAAGACCAGGAAGGGGGGCACCAATGCCAAACTTCCTGGCACCAATGCCAAACTTCCACTTTGCCCACGAGTGCGTCCCATCCACCGGTGTCAGCTGGGAAAGACGTGGTAGCACCGGAAGGTAGTGTCTCCCCTCCACGGGAGACCCTCCCCTCCAAGAACCTCAAGGAAGCCCCTTCTGTCCTGACACTACCCGAAGCCCCCGTGAACCCCGAGGCAACTGTCATGGAGGGTGCCAGCGGGGAGAACCCCGGGGCAATGGAAAGTGTCCTCTCCTCCATGTTCGAGGAGATCGAGGCCTTAGATCTGACCCCAGTTGCCCGGGGGAGGACGACCTTTTCCCAGCAAACCACGATTTGAGCGACCTCACTCCACCCCTCTTTTCCCCATGCTCCCTCCCCCTAACTGCTGCTTCTGCTCCCACCTCCGAGGAGCCCCTGGACTCCTCCACTGACCCAGCCACTGATGGCACCCCGCTGACAACCACCGAGCCTGCTCAGGTGACAGCTGGCGCCACACAGCAGGGACACGAGTCGCCAGGGGCACCCCCCGTTGGTGCGGAGCAATCAATTTCCTTCCCGGGCAGGGGCCCAACAGAAGATAATCCACCTCCTGATGCTGTGGCCGCTAAATCCACCATAGAGCCCGCACCTGGTATCACTAAGAGCTCCCTCCCCACCCCCTTAACCCTCGAGTCTGATTGGGAGGCACCACCATCCAGCTGCTTGCCTCCCGAAACCCAGAACCTCGCCTTTGCCCCTGTCCCTGCCCCTATCCAGTCTACCTCCTGCGATGTTATTGCCGCCCCCGGGGCTGCCTCCTTCCCTTTCCCAACTGATGACCCCCAGGGAGCGGCCTTTGTGTTCTCCTGCCCCGACCCATTAGGAGCTGCTATCTTCCCTCCAACGCCCCCTATCACCCCAGAGCTTGAGGCAGGCCTAGAAGCTCCAGCCCATCAGGCACCCCGTCGGGGATCTGCAACCTGCTTATCCGTTTTAGTGGGCCCCGGGGCTGCACCAAGGGCCCTGCCGGGGAACAACTGGGTAACCGTAACCCCACCCCTGCATGAGCTGTGAGGAGAGCTGCAGAAGTTTTTAGAGGATGTCCGTGGCTCCTGCAACAAGGTACAGCTTGCTCTCCAGCGATGGGGTTTTTTTTTTTCAAATCCTCCGGGCCATAAGGGCCCTCATGGGGGAAGGTAAAGGGACGGGGAAGCAGGATGCCGCAGCCTACTGGCGGGTCCGCGTCTTCCGTGACCAATTGCTCACTTACGGGATGGGTCAAGGACTGTTGCGTGGCCTGCTGGGGGATGCGAGTGTCCCTGCCAGTGAGGATCCCCCCGGCCCCCCCCATGACACCTCTCACCATCGCAATGTTGAACACCCGGGGTTGTAGGATGGCTCTCCGCAGGTCCCAGGTGCTCTCCTTCCTTCAGGAGGGAGGGTACTCTGTGATTTTCCTGCAGGAGACCCATATGGATCTGACCGCCAAAGACAGTTGGCAGCTGGAGTGCGGGGACAGGGTCTACTTTAGCCATTCCGTGATTCGGCAGGCTGGAGTGGCGACCCTGTTCTCCCCCGACCTACGGCCCGAGGTGCTAGGGGTCACCGAGGCCATGCCAGGTTGCCTGCTGCATCTCCGGGTCCATATAGAAGGGCTCATTAACGTCTATGCCCCGACATCGGGCCTGGAGCGGCTGCAATTCTATCAGCAGGCGTCCGCTTTCCTCGGCACCTTAGATCCTCACGAGTGCCTGGTCCTGGGAGGGGATTTTAATACCACCCTCGAGGAGCGAGACCGCTCGGGGACCGAGCAGAGCCTGGCCGCCACAGACACCCTCCGGGAGATAGTTGAACATCACTCCCTAGTGGACATCTGGCGTGACCACCACCCGGATGACACTTCCACGTTCACCTTTGTCCGGGTGGAAGCCCATCGGTCGAGCCGCTCCCGGTTGGACCGCATTTATTTATCATGCTTCCATGTCTCACGAGCCCACTCCTCCAGCATTCGGCTGGCCCCATTTTCTGACCATCACCTAGCCACCGTGACAGCCTCCCTCTGTGCGGAGAGGTCGGGGCCGGCCTATTGGCATTTTAACAACAGCCTGTTGGAGGATGAAGGCTTCATGACGTCCTTCCTGGAATTCTGGCTGGCCTGGCGAGGGCAGCGGCGCGCCTTTCCCTCGGCGCGGCGATGGTGGGACCTGGGGAAGGTGCACGCCCAGCTTTTCTGCCGCGACTACACCCGGGGCACCAGCTGACGGAGAAATGCAGCGATAGAGCAGTTGGAACGGGAGGTCTTAGAGCTGGAGAGGCGTTTGGCCGCCAGCCCCGAAGACCCGATCCTCTGCAGAGCGTGCCGGGAGAAGCGGGAGGAGCTCCAGGCCCTCGAGGACCTTCGGGCCCGGGGCGCCTTTGTTCGATCCCGCATCCGCCTCCTTTGGGAGATGGATCTCAGCTCCCGCTTCTTCTATGCCCTGGAGAAAACGAGGGGGGCCAAGAAACACATCACCTGCCTCCTGGCAGAAGACGGCACCCCCCTCACGGAACCGGTGGAGATGTGCGGGAGGGCCCGAGCCTTCTATGCAAGTCTTTTCTCCCCGGATCCGACCGACCCTAGTGCTTGTGGAGTGCTTTGGGAGGAGCTCCCTACGGTCAGCATGAGCGACCGAGACCGGCTAGAGTTGCCTCCCACTCTGGCCGAGTTCTCGGAAGCGCTCCGTCGTATGCCCACTAATAAGTCTCCAGGCATGGACGGGCTGACCGTGGAGTTCTACCGCGTGTTTTGGGACGTCCTCGGCCCAGACCTAGTCACTGTCTGGGCCGAGTCTCTGCAGGGCGGGGTCCTCCCTCTTTCATGCAGGCGAGCTGTGCTTGCCTTATTGCCGAAGAAGGGGGACCTCCACGATTTACGAAATTGGCGTCCCGTCTTGCTCCTCAGCACGGACTACAAAATCGTAGCAAAAGCAATCTCGCTGAGGCTAGGGTCTGTGCTGGCAGACATGATCCACCCAGACCAGACCTACACTGTCCCGGACCGCAGTATCTTTGATAACCTGTTTATGGTTCGGGACCTTTTGGAACTCGGGCGTAGAGACGGTCTGTCGTTCGCCCTCCTGTCCCTAGATCAGGAGAAGGCATTCGATAGGGTGGACCACGGGTACCTCCTGAGCACTCTGCGGGCGTTTGGCTTCGGACCCCAGTTTGTGGGTTTTCTCCGGGTGCTGTATATTTCCGCAGAGTGTCTGGTTAAGCTCAACTGGACCCTGACTGAACTGGTCAGCTTTGGGCGAGGAGTACGACAGGGCTGTCCCCTCTTGGGCCAACTGTACGCTCTGGTAATTGAACCCTTCCTCTGTCTCCTCCACAGGAGGTTGAAAGGGTTTGTGCTGCGGGAGCCGGAGCTGCGGCTGGTCCTGTCGGTGTACGCTAATGACGTGGTCCTCGTGATCCAGGACCCCGGCGACTTGGCGCGGGTGGAGGCTTGCCAGGCCATCTATTCGGCAGCCTCCTCCACCCGAGTCAACTAGGTCAAGAGCTCTGGCTTGGCAGTAGGAGACTGGCAGCAGGCGAGCTCCCTCCCACCCGCGCTTCAGACCATTCAGTGGAGCGCTGGTCCGCTGCTCTACCTCGGCGTTTACCTTTCTGCCACACATCCCTCTCTGCCATAAAACTGGGAAAATGTAGAGGGTGGGGTGATAGAGCGGCTCCGGAAATGGACGGGACTACTCCGATGTCTCTCCCTCCGAGGGAGAGCACTGGTGCTTAATCAACTAGTCCTGTCTATGCTCTGGTACCGGCTCAACACCCTGATCCCGGCCCCGGGTTTCCTGACCAAACTCCGGACATCGATTCTGGGGTTCTTTTGGTCAGGAATGCACTGGGCCCCTGTAGGGGTTCTTCATCTACCCCTGAAGGAAGGAGGACAGGGCCTGAAGTGTCTACACACTCAGGATCGTGTCTTCCGCCTCCAGGCCCTACAGAGGCTCCTCTATGGTGCAGGCAGTTCGGCGTGGAGCACACTGGTGTATGCCATCCTGCGCCGCATCCAAGGGCTCGGATATGACCGGCAGCTCTTTTATCTCTGTCCGGGAGGTCTTCCACGAGACCTCTTGGGGCTGCCGGTCTTCTACGGGGACCTCCTCCGGACTTGGAAACTGTTTTTAACAACCAGGTCCATGGAGGCCACCGAGGGGGTAGATCTCCTCGCGGAGCCCCTGCTACACAACCCCCAGCACTGTGTGCAGGTGGCGGAGTCCCGCTCGGTGCACCAGAACTTGATCCTGGCAGAAGTCACGAGAGTTGGAGACCTCCTGGACTATGACCAGGGAGACTGGCTGGATCCTCTGATGCTCGCCCGGTGCATGGGGCTCTCCAGACCTCGCACTCCCTGGCACGTACTTCAGGAAGCGAAGGTTGCTTTGCCGCCCGCTGCTCGAGCTTACCTCGACCGGGTCCTGCTCGAGGGCACGCCCCGCCCACCCTCTACCCCAGGCCTGCCGGACCTTTTAATTGGACCCCTGCCCCGCAGACCCAATCGACCCCCTCAGCCTTTCACTGAGAGCCGGCTGCATGAACTGCAGCCGGTACGCTTCCAAACCGTGCCAAGGAAACATCTATACACACTCGTGCTCCACACCCTTCACACCCTTACCCTAGTGTCCTGCTCCGACACAAAGTGGCGAGACCTTCTGCCACCTTTGGAGGGTGAGCAGCCCCGGTGGGCCAGCCTATATTCCACATTGGTTCCGAGGCCCGTCGGGGACATCAGTTGGCGGCTCCTTCATGGAGCTGTGAGCATGGGCACGTACTTAGCATGGTTCACCCCCATCCCAGATACTTGTCCCTTTTGTGGTGTGAGGGAAACCCTGGCACACGTATATTTGGAGTGCGCCAGGCTGCAGCCCCTGTTCCAGCTCCTCAGAAATCTCCTATTATGTTTTTGGTTGCATTTTTCCCCTCACCTTTTTATTTATGCACTCCCCATCCGTGGCCTCACAAAGTCATGGGATCTCCTAGTTAACCTCCTCCTGGCCCTGGCTAAAACAGCCATCTGTAAAACCAGAGAGAGGAGGTTGGCTGATGGAGTTTCCTGTGACTGTGGTGCCGTTTTCCGATCCTCGGTCTGTTCACGTATCCGGGCGGAGTTCCTCTGGGCGGCGTCCACCGACTCCCTTGATGCTTTTGAGGAGCGGTGGGTGCTCTCCGGGGTTCTCTGCTCGGTGTCCCTGTCCGGGTCCCTTTGTCTGACCCTTTGATTGGGGGAGAGAGTTAGGGGGCTTATTCCTTCACCCACTTCCTTCCCTGGTGCTTCTCGCATGAACAGAGAGCAACAATACCCGAAGTCCAAAGGTGCAAACAATTCGATGTTTATTGGGGTGAACTTCCAGCAAGCATGATTCCAGTTTCCTTCCTTAGTGTCCCCCTTCCCAGCTCTGACACCACAGAGCCTTACACCTGTGTCCCTGTTCCCATTCCTGTCCTTAGCAAAACATGATTCCAATTTCCTTTATCCCCATTCCCTGTTCCCATCTCCCTCTTTAGCCAAACATGATTCCAATTTCCTTACCCCCCATTCCCTGTTCCCATCTCCCCCTTTAGCCAAACATGATTCCAATTTCCTTACCCCCATTCCCTGTTCCCATCTCCCCCACTGACACACCCACCCACTTCCTGATTGACTGCAGACTATATAGTAAAACTTGAGTTCTGCTTAGCTATACCTTAACCAATCATTTTCCTGAAATTTAACTAACCAATCCTAACATATTGTAACATGATTATGTAACCAATTATATCCCACCACCTTAATTAGTTTACACCCAGCAAAATTAATTATACAGCAGACAGGAACAGTCACAGAACCAGCAGAGATTATACAGACAAACAATAGCAAAGTAGGAACTATAATGACAAAACAATACAGAAGTGAGGATTTCACATCCCAGCTATTGATAAGTGAGTTCTTGCCAGACAGGATGCTCTCAAACTAAGTTTCCTTTTACATTTTCTAGGCACTTTCCTTTCTCTGGAGGTGATAGGCATTATCAGGACAGGATTGTATTCCTAACAGCCCAATAGCACCTTATTTCGATGTGACTAGTTTGGAATGTGAGGATGTGACCGGTCGCTTCCTAGTTTATGGCTGCTTCTGTTGCTTAGCCAAAGGCCTTAGCCTAAGAACAGGGCCTCAGACTGTCACAGTAAGAGAAGGCCCTTACACCGGCAGACAATGATTTTGATTCTTTCTTTTATACCTCTATAACTAGCCAAGTGATAAGAATACATCTAAATTCTTAGAGTACAGGCCTTTACAGACAGGCCTGAATATCTATATCCTAACAGACCCCAGCCCCAGCCATTGCTGCTGCGAACACCACCATCTTAGAGGGGTCCTTTTGCACGTGGGTGCACGTTTCCCCCCCCTCCCCCGGATAGTCCACCCTACAGCCTTCCCCTCTTGTTGGGTGCTTTCAGAGGAGGGAATTGTTGGTGACACTCGGGCGTGGCGCCAGGTAACTCGAAGGGGTGGAAGACCACGAGAGTCGATGAAGCCCCCTCGCTCTGGGCCACCAGGTAACTTGGAAGGGTGGAAGACCATGAGAGTCGAGGAAGCCTCCCCTCTCTGGGCCCAGGCAAGCTTGAACACGTCCCTCCCCTGAAGCTAATGAGAAAACAATTGTGATTGGTTGCTGTGTTACACATTGCATATGCTGCTGTTTTTACTTTGTAAGTGTGTTATGCAAATAAAAAACATCTTTTACTTAAAAAAAAAAAATTACTCTCCTATAGCCATCTGGTCCAACCCTGTCACAATAGTTATATATTTCCTGTTTCTATTGGACTGTCGAGTTGGAAAACTGGGCCAATCTGGAAGTCAAGCTCCTAAATCCATACTTGTGCACCTAAATAAGTGGCTGATTTTGCAAGAGTGTTGAGCATCCAGCACCTTTTCAGTGGCTTTTCTGGTGGAAAGAGAAAAAGAGTACAAATAACTTTTCAAATATTCTATAAATTTTTTTTAAAATAGAGGGTTTGTAAAATAACAGAGAGCAAATCTTGTGGTATTTTATCGAAATTCAAATTTATGCTAAGAGCCTTTATCCAAATCGCATGACACAATCTGACAGTCTCTGGGGAGGATTTTCAAAAAAGCTCTTAACTGCTCCTGTTTCAATCCATGGTTAAATGCCCACTCCCTGTAAGGGAGCAAAGTTAGGCCAAGACTGAGCGTTTGTGAAAATTCCATCCTCTTTCTGTATGGGCTTGAGTCAAAGCCCACTGAAGTCAGTGGTAGTTGTGGTGTGTGTGTGTGTGTGTGTATGCTGTCCCTGCTCTGGTGCAAGTAGCTGCCTTAGCAGATCTTGATAGAACTGCCCGGGAAAACTACAGACTTGGTTAGGTGGTGAAGGTGCTTGGCCAGGTTTATTAACAAGCACAGTCGTAGTGGCTGGCTCAATGGGTTCAGTAGGCTAACACATGTACGCCCGTTACAAGGGACTCAGCTCAGCCAGGGATGGGACTCTTTGCTGCCCCTTAGGCTGGACGAAGTGTTAAGGCAAAGTACCCCGACATTTATGGACTGAGCCAAACAATTTGGGATAAACAACTTACATTCCACCTTACATGTTTTATGACACATTTGTTACTTTTTCTTGTACCTTTCCCCTGATGTTTGAGGCAGAATGTCCCTGTTCATCACTTGTGTCAAACCATCTTATCCTGTGCTAGGCTGGGGGGGTCCCTGTGCTAGGCTGGGGGGAACGTGTTTACGTGCTCAGTGTGTTTTAGCAATGCTAGCGGTACCTGTGCCAAGTTCATGTACCGTACACTGATCTCCTAGGCATTTGTTATAATACATGGTCTGACTTTGGTTCACAGTCTCTGGTTTAGGCCTCCGGACTTGCATGAGGCCTAAGGCTGTAGCTACTCTCTACTGCAGGAGTCTTTCCACCGTTTTTACAGGGCTCTGAATAAGAAACTACAAGAGCTCTGTGTGTAAAATCAGGTCTATTCGATGTATTTGGTGAAAATGCTGTTAGCTGCTCTCAAAGCCAGCTCAGGAATGCAACCAGGAACTTTGGCCCTCCCTGTCCTGGTGTCTGTGGAGGAGAAATAGGGGAATGAATCCCACTTCTTAGAACCGGTCCATCTAGCTCATATCTCTGCCTCATCCAAATGCTTCAATCTTGTCCATTTGTTCCTAGAAGCTAGCCCTGATATTAAATTAGTCATGACTCATCTTCCTAGTCATCAGTCAGTAAGACAAGGACAGACACCTGTTTGTAATGGATGTTTAGAAAACCTCCTTGCACTAAAATAGAAAACATCATAAAGAAATGAAACTTGAAGAATTAAAGGTTTAATTAAAGAAACTAAACCATACCTTTTGAAAGTATTCCAGAATTGACAATAGCATATTCAGCATGACTAATCCCACTCTAACAAAGCCACAAATAAAGCACATAAAATTAGAACATTCAGAGACACCAGCTAAAACAAACAAAAGACAAAAATCACATCCCCACCTCCACTATTAACCCCATGAGACATGGGTTAGTAAATAAAAACCAATTAGTAATACAGGCATGCAGTAGTGAAATACTTTTCGCAAACTCTTCTAGGCTGGATCAGCTGATTTACTTTCCTGGGAAGGGTTTCAAAAATATGATTCAGAATGTTAAACATGGACCCTACAGGACTTAAAACCTAGCATTTCATTTTTCTACATCCAGTACTCTCATTAATGTTGCCCATAAATTAGGGCTTGAGCTTTTGCGTCAGTCCAGTTGTTCAAAATGCATAAACAAGGACATTGAAATTCTAATTGCATCATTTTGCAGGCATCCAACCAGACCACTTGTAACTAGTCATATTTATACATGGAGACAATTGTGTGAGGGCAACTTCCTGCAATATCAGTGAAAAACCTTATTGAATAGGGTTAAGTATCTTTGGAATCCATTGTATTAAATGCAAAGTGAATGTATGATTGTGGGATTGTATTACTCCTGAGGGCATTCTGTGCCAAAAAAATTAAAAATCTGCACCAAAAAATTAAAAAATCTGGGCACAGTATTTTAAAATTCTGCACGTTTTATTTGTCAATAAATAAACGTAGCAGCTCCAGCGTGGCAGTGGAGAGCACAGGCCACTGGCTGTACAAAGATGGGAGATCACCCTGCAGCCTCCCCACCCACCCACCTCTGGAACATGGACTCAGTGGTAAGCCTGCACCTGACCCTGACACAGCACAAGACCTGGACTTGCCCCACAAACACCTTGGGGCCCTGCCCCTCTGTGCCAGGCACACCAGGTGTGGCACAGGCAGGCTCAACCAGGCAGGATCCAAGTGTGGAGGGTCTCAGTGTGGGGGGAATCCAGGTGTGGGGTGAGAGGATTTTGTGTGGGACAATCTGGGTGCAGGCAGCTCAGTGGGGGATATAGGTGGTGGTGGTGGGGGCTATGGATGCACAGAGGCTAATTGGGGGGCTTCCAGGTGCAGGGGTGATGGGACTCTGCAGGGACTCCTAGGTGAAGGTGGTTGGGGCTCAGCAGAGGGGTATGAGTGTGGGGGTCTCAGCAGGGAAGGCTGGTTGCGGGGGGAGTGGGGCTTGGTGGGATGGGAGTCTGGATGTAGCTAGTTGGGGGTCAGTGGTGTGGTGGTCTGGATGTGGGGGCTCAGTGGTGCAGGGGGGTGGGGCTTGTCAGGGTGGGGGTTTGAGTGCAGGGAGCTCAGTGGGGAGTGGTCTGGGTGCAGGAGTGGGGGTCTGGAGGCAGGGGGTCTGGGTGCAGGGGGGCTCCCACTGCAGGGGTTGAGGTTCAGTGGGGTTCAGGTATGGAAGGCTAGGGGGGTTCTGGGTGAACGTGGTGAAGCTTGGCAGGGGTGTCTGGGTATGGGAGGTCCAGATGCACAGGGGTTGGGCAAATGGGGTAGCAGGTCCCCATACAGTGACCTCTCCCCTCGCATCTGAGGAGCAATGGTGGCAGGAAGCAGGGGAGGATGCTGAGCTTCCTGCAGCTGCGGGAGGTTTCTGGAGGTGGATCTGACACAGCCCCAGGCACTCCTTGCAGGGGAAGAGGAAGTTCCATCCCCTCCTGCCTCCAGGCCAGCCAGGACTAGCAGCTGATACCTGCTCAGGGTAAGAGCCACTGGCTGGGGTGTCCCCAGCCCTGCGGTGATTTACCTCTCTGCTGGCTGCTCCAAGTGCCTGAAATGATGTACCTGCGCTGCTAGGGAGTGGTGCTTGACTACTCTTGCAGCTTCCCTGTCTGAAAGTCATTTTTCTGCAGGGAAGCAAAGAAATCTGTGCACACACAATGGTACAGAGTTCCCCCAGGAGTATTGTATGTAACTTGTCTAGTGGTGAGGTATGGCCAGTCTAAACGCTGGGAAGTGTTCTGAGCTTCAAAGGACTGTTCTGAACAATGTGCCAGACAAGAAGAAACTTTTGGAACCAATCAAGTTGAGGGGGATTCCTAGGATATACCTGAGGGGAGGTGAATGCAAATTCCCACCTTTGCGATCTCTATCCTGGGGAGTGCTGCCTGTCAGATACATAGACTAATAGAGCATCAGGGTTGGAAGGGGCCTCAGGAGGTATCTAGTCCAACCCCCCTGCTCAAAGCAGGACCAATCCCCAATTTTTGCTCCAGATCCTAAATGACCCCCTCAAGGATTGAACTCACGACACTGGGTTTAGCAGGCCAATGCTCAAACCACTGAGCTATCCCATATCCCCACAACAGCATAGATTTTAAGCCAGTTTGAGAACAGAGGTATGAAATAGCAGTATTTCTCACTCCAAATCTCATACAGCTATATTTCTAGACTCTCAATCACAAAGGCAAAATCTGCTGTTATGATCTACTTCTAGCTACATCCTGAGACACTCCCTTTGTCTTAAAGCCAAAAGGGAGCATTAGATCATCTAGTCTGACTTCTGATATTACACAGAAGGGAGAGAATTGGGTATAGCATCAACATGTGCATCCTTTAGTATTTGCACATCATGTCATTGAGCAGTGAGTTATCCTTCAACTTTCCACTGAGCATGGGATTTATTTCACAGGCTTACTCATTTGGTTTATGCCTTCAAGCATTTGGCTTGTCTTTGCACCAAGTGCCTGTGGACTGTTGCTTCTTCTTAGGTATGCTTTGATTAGGGATGGCCAGAAAACATTACATTTAAAATAAAATGTAGATATTTCAGAGTTAGTTTTCTTCTGATGCAAAACATAAGAATGGCCACCCTGCATCAGACCAATAGACCATCTGGCCCAGAATCCTTTTTTCTGACCGTGGTCAATGCCAGGTGCTTCAGAGAGAATGAACAGAAAAGGGCAATTAAAAAGAAATGAATTTTTTTCACAACAAAGACCACAAGAGAGAGACAAAGTGCCAGAATAGCTATGTGGTTAGGGAACTCACCTGGGATATAGGTTCAATTCCCTGTTCTGTCTGATTTGGTGTATGGGCTTGAACCTGGATCTCCTATGGGCTAGACAAGTGCACTAATCACTGTGCTATCAGCTATCCTGGAGTGGGTAGTTCTCTTTCTGACCAGAAATTCCATCCTGGACCTGTGAAACCTTCCCATCAAAAATGGATTCACTTCCACAAAAAAGTGAGTTACATCAATTATTTTTCAGCCAGCTCTAATTTTGACACTCCACGGATGTATGCTGTCTGCATATCCTGTTCCACATCTCCAGTGCCAACACTATCCCTTTTTGACACATGAACACCGACAGATTTTGAGCCACTGTAAACAGGAATACAGTGGCATGTGCTTTGACTGAAAAGGGACTTCCCACAGAAGAGGAACGATTAATAGTTGAACTGATATGCTGGCTGCCAGCAATGTCTCTCTTCTTTCAGCAATTCTTTAGGCTGTTAAATTATCCAGAGGTGTTCTCTAATGTGAGGACTCATATGGTGCTGAAGTTGCAGTGCTGATTCATTCCAGCCCTGGGTACACACCAACACACATTCAAAAAGAAGGAATTGTGCTGAAAACAAACTGGAAAGTGACATATTGATGTTTCCTTTTGTATAAGACACTGCAGTGCTGTTGTTGCGGTAACTGGGTGTTTCCCAAGGATTCTACTTATATGGCCTGAACAGAGCCAGGATTCTGTTGGCAGAGTGCACTGAGCAGAAAGCGCTGAAGAGAAACCCTGGGCTCACTTTATACTTGGCATAGATGGGGCTGAAGGGAAGGTGGCTCTCAACCAACTTTCTGCTCCTCTATTTGTGGGCCAGTTGTGTGGCTGAAATGGCCCCTGTGCAACCTAGAGCAGCAGCATGACTGGTTGAAGTTATGCCAGCTGCTGTGGAGTCCAAAGATCTGGGGGAATAGCATGTGGTTTGCAAGGTCCCCAGCCTGCCCACTACATAAGCAAAGGGAGTACACAGGTGGCATAACATAACACAGGTGGCATAACATGGCTTTGCATCACTAGAGGAGTTCCTTGTATTTCATGGAATCCTAGAAATGTTGGGCTGGAAGGCATCTCAAAGTTACCAAGTCCAGCCCTCTGTGCTCAGGCAGGACCGAATAAATAGGCAGGTGTTTGTCGAACTTATTCTTAAAAACCTCCACTGATGGGGATTCTGCAACCTGCGCTGGTCTTCCCTTCCAGATCTTAACTACCCTGATAGTTAGAAAGTCTGTCCTGATATCTAATCTAAATCTCCCTTGCTGCAGATGAAGCCCAGTGGACATGGAGACAAACTGATCCCCTTCCTCTTTATAACAGACCATAACATACTGGAGGAATGTTATCAGGTCCCTCCCTCACTCTTCTTTTCTCAAAGCTAAACATGCCCAGCTTTTTTTAAACCTTTCCTCATATGTCAGGTTTTCTAAACCTCTTACCATTTTGGTTGGTCTCACATGATCTTAAAACTCAGACTCTTCAAACTTCCCATTAAGTTAAAACTCACTGAAATCTGATACTTATGGGGCACATTTTTAAAAAAATCTTCAGGTTAAAGTCAAACTCTATTATGCAGTAATCATAACTATGATTATTCTATAGCATCATTACATGACAGCACTGAAGTTCTTTTGGTGCCCTAACTGTACATCTCTATACCTTCTCTTATTTAGACTTCTTTTAAATTAAACCTTCCTTCTGAATTTCCTGGGTTTATAATGCTTGGTTTGGGGATAATTATAATATGTCTGCAATATGTGTATTTAAACCCTAATTTGCTCATACATACACTCAACCTGACCGCCTTCTTAATATAGTTTTTGTCTGGGAATTAATAAATATACTTAACTTCTCTCCTAGTACAGAGCCTTTGGGAACCCTGCTGGTAACCTTTGCCATGATGAAAATTGACCAGCTATTCCTGCTCTTTGTTTTCTGCCTCTTAGCTAAGTTTTGTTCCATGGCAGTACTCTACTTCTCACGCCATGACTACTTAGATACAGGGAATACTAACTGGGAGGGAGCCAACTTATCTGACCTCATCTGAACCTTAAAGTACAACTTTGCTTTGAAAACTAATATCACCATTTAACACAGTAGATCTGGTCCCTGTTTTTATTCAGCTGTATTGGCTGAATTCAGAGATGAGTTAGTTTTTAGTTGTTAGCTCTGCAGAATCAGCTATGGGAGAATGAGCTGGATTCTGTTTCTCCTTATTCATCATCAGAATTGTTAACTACATTCTAATCAGCTACACATGTGCACTGACTGAAACACAAGGATGGCCCAGGTGTCACTGAGACCATAATTTAAGGACCGCAGAGTAGCACACATGTAAATGAGGTACAGCAGTGAGCTGTAGAGTCTTGCCTGCAGGTGGTGATGCTCAAGATGGAATAAATCCATTCTGGGTTCTCAGAGCCTTGTTGAATTCGCAAGAATTACAAGCTAAAAATATTTTTATTTAGGAATTATGAACATCTTGACACACTATCCTTTAAGAAACAACAAATATGGAATCCCAGAAATTCATTTTAAGAGCAGAAAAGCACTTATGGGTTTGGGGGTAGATAGAATCTGAATGGTAGCTGTATTTTAAGAAAAAGATCAGTTCCGAATCTAACTAGGACTGTCACTGTTTAGATATTTTTAACAAGGGTTTCATTAATATCTCTATTCCATGGCAACAGTAGTTAAGAGATTTTTGGACTGGAACAACTGCTGATGCCCATATGGCCATCACATAGTTCCAATGAAAACACAGTCTTCTTAAAAAGCTTCCAGAAATATACATTTCTGTTTCAGAGTAGCAGCCATGATAATCAAGGTGGGCCATTTCTAGCAGTTAACAAGGCCCACCTTGATTATCACTACAAAAGGTTTTCTTTCCCCCCCCACTCGCCTGCTGGTAATAGCTCATCTTAAGTGATCACTCTCCTTACAGTGTTCATGATAAAGACCCATTTTTTCATGTTCTGTGTGTATATAAATCTCCCCACTGTATTTTCCACTGAATGCATCCGATGAAGTGAGCTGTAGCTCACGAAAGCTTATGCTCAAATAAATTGGTTAGTCTCTAAGGTGCCACAAGTACTCCTTTCTTTTTATACATTTCTGTGTACAGAATAGAATAACTAAATAACTCTATAACATATGCATATCATCCTAACACTGCATTGTTAAAGGTGGAACCGGTAGCTATGCCATTACTTAAGGTTGCCTAACATTTTTCATTCTACCACCCTATTTTCAATTGCTTATAACTTTTCACCTAACTTTAACAGTTCCAGCTAAAATTTCCATGCCAGTTGTCTGCCACAGGCTGAGCTTGTTTGGAAAATTTCCGCTAAAATTGTTAATCGAGTTTAGAAGAAAAGATATTGTTTTGCCTATGTTAAAAAAAATCTTATAACTATTTCACTGAGTTCTACGAGTCTCTCCTTTGGAGCAGGGACTTGACATTTGGAAGGGAGACTGTCTGCTCTTACAGAAGTACCCTTGGCTGTCCTCATGCAAATCTGCCCTGATTTGCTCAAGTAATAAGCTTCTGAAACATCTTCATTCACACATGCTCAGTGGAGGCTTGTTAGTTTGGCAGCTAAATTCTCCAGAGATGCTGTCTGCACTGAGCATGCTCCATCCCCTCCCAGCTCCCCTGTGCCAATTGGGCTAGATGAGCCATTCTCACAGGGTAACTCAGAATGTGCCATCCTGGGTTTGCAGGGGTTGAACAGGGCTTCTACTGTAGTTGTTACTCCCACCTGCTGCGGGCTGCCTGCAGTGGTTCAAGGCACCAGCACTCAGAACATGAAAACTGTGTGTGTGTGTGTGTGTTTGCATGTGCACACTAGGAACTCAACTGGCAGAAGGGTGGCTCTAAAGATTCTAATGCTGACCCATGTGGGAGTCAATATTTTTTTTTAGTTCATAAAAACATTTTTCTATATAATTTTCTAAAACATTGGGTTGCGAAAGTAAGGGTCCTGTGAGAAAAAAATAAAGTGACCATGTAGTTAGACTACCATAATGCTTTAGCATAAGAGGGCTAAATTAGGGTTGCACAGACAACCTTAATTTCAGGTATTTTTTAACTTTGGGTGCTTGACTTTGCAACCATAATCATATTTTTACACAGGTTTTTTGTATGTCATTATCTTTCTTTGATGTTAATTATTCTAAAGTATCAGGAAATTAAAAGCTATGACTGGAATACTCTAGAAAGAGCATCAGAATTTAAAAATGTTTGAAACATATTTTTCCTCAGAGGTGTGGTGATACTTACGTGATAAACTGCAAAGCCTTGTGAAAAATTGTATTTATCTTGCCCCTTTCACCCCACATCTGCATTGTTCCTATTAACCCATCTCCACTTCGCTTTGTCATATTAGAATAGCTTAACAACAGGGTTCTCTGAATGTGTGGAGTTTCTCCCTTGAAATTATTTCTGCCTGAAGCCCAGGACAGACAGTTTGCTCCTCAGCTGGTGACAAGTTTACAGTAGGGCTGTCAAACAATGAAAGAAATTAATCATGAGATTAAAAAAATAGTTGTGATTAATCACAGGTTTAATCACACTGTTAAACAATAACAGAATACAATTTAAATACTTTTGGATGTTGGGGGTGCAGTGTGAGCGTGTGCGTGTGTGTGTTGGGGGAAGTGTGAGAGAGACTGTGTGTGTCTTGGGGGGAGTGAGTAAGTCAGCGCACTGTCTCTTTAAGCAGAGCACCCACCAAGCCTAAATGCTTGTTCAGACAGCTGCAGGCAGCTCCCACTCCTGACCCAGAGGCAACAGCACAGACAGGCTCCCTGTCCCTGCCCACCTGACCTCACCAGAGACCAGCTATGTGGGTGGGGGATGGGGACACCCTGACATCAGCCCCCCCCGCCACTCTGCAAAGGAGACAGGAGGTTCTCCATCCTGAGCAGCTTTGACAGGGGCGGCTCCAAGGCAGGGGTTGGAGGAGTAAGGGGAGCAGTGGCTGCAGACGGCAGAAGAGCAGTGGAGGGAGGAGGGGTACCCCTGCCCCAGCGGCATGCAGCAGTGCCCCCCGAGCATGGCACTCTGGTGTGTGATAATTGCTTCTTTAAAAGAACAAGTGTTAATATGTTTTGAGTTAATCACATGCATTAATTGCGATTAATTAACAGCCCTAGTTTACAAATCTTGCAGCCCATCAAGGCTAGAAGAGGAATCTTCTACCACTGGAATGAAGACACTTACTACTCTCCAGTAGGACACACTGTACATGATTTTGGCCCTGGCAGGTCCTGGGATCACATCTTAACATCCTCACAACAACACATATAGGAAAGAGGAAGGTCAGTATAATATCCCCATTTTACAGATGGGGAAACTGAGGCACAGAGTGAGGAAGTGACTTGTCCAAGGTCTCCACCAGAGTTGGCAATAGGTCTTCTAAGTCTTAGTCTAGTGCCCTGTCCCTTACAGGCACTTGTTTGGGATGACTTGCCTAGCTCACTTGTGTTGGTGCTTCTTAAGAGTAATGCAGTAATTCAAACCTTTGTACCACACACACATGCATACGTGTGTGTGTGTGTTTGTGCGTAATTTCTCTGTTCTCCTGTAGCCACTGTACGTTTGTGCTTGTTTTGTCATTTTCCTGGATCTAAACTAGAAGCCATTCAGGCTGAAATATAAATATTGGAATAGCAGGAAATTCTCAGTTAATATTCTCACATCAAGTTTAGCTCTGCCCCACCCATCCTCTGTATGCAGGTCACAGGTCAGAAAACATATGATCCCACCAGCCTTGTCAAGCTTCATAGAAGAAGAGCTTCTGTAGAATTCAATGGAATAAATTGGAAGTAATTTTCTCTTAGATTATACTATATCAATAGGATGAACTCCCAATGGTTTGTTTTATTCTGACACGATCCGTCATTTAAACTATATTTTGGCACTGTAAGGACTCTGATCTGCTATGTCAGCAGGTGAAGGAAATCATGCATTTACTGAAATTCACATAGATGGTAAGATCTACATTCTACCAAAGGGAGAGTTTAAAAATTTTCATTGTACTAACATTTTTCAACCACAAATAAGAATCATAAGGAACTTGAATGTCTCCCTAGCCATTTTCTCCCTGAATACTTTATTTTCTGGGTAGGAACAAGTGGGGGGTATTTAAGGAAGAATTATGTTGAGATTCTTTTGTCCAGGTACAACTGCTTCTTCTGGTGCTGTTCCTGGCTGCCATGACGATGAATTAAGAGTAAGATTATTTAGCCTGCACAGGAGAAGAGTTAAAGGGTTTCATTTTAGGCATTCAACACTTTGAAGGGCATAATTAGAATTGATGTCGCTTCTTCTTTGGTTCTGTGATATAATAATAAAGACATTCTATGAAACTACAGAGCAGTTGGTTTATAACCTAAAATGGAAACACTAATGGACACTACAGTAAATCTGTGGAAATCCCTGTAGCAGGAGAGCCCTGAGATAAATAATGTAATATTGAAAGTGTTCTATGAGATTACAATAGAAAATGACTGGGGTCATTTGTAAGCTTGTTGTCTGTAGGGTTGCAGAAAGCCATATACAACACTACTTTGGGGATTACACTTTCAAAAGAACCGAAGGGCTTGTCTACACATAGAGCACTGCAGTGGTGTGTTGTAAAGCTGTAGCGCTTTAGTGAAGATACTACTGTGCTGACGGAGAGCTTCTTTTGTCAATATGGTGAATCTACCTCTGCGAGAGGTGGTAGCTATGTCAGCTGGGGAAGCCCTCCCATCGACACAGTGCTGTCTACACAGGGGGTTAGGTTGGTATGACTACGTTGCTCAGGGGGTGGGTTTACACCTGAGCTATGTAGTTATACCGATGCAAGTTTGTAGTGTAGACCTCGCCTAAGTGACTGGGGCACCTAAGTCCCATTGACTTGAAATTAGACATGGCTGCTCAAGTGATTTATGCACATACAAAAATGTTACCGTAAGCTCCATTTTCAAGAGACTGAGGCACATAGCCTAATGGGATTTGGTGCATTTGAAAATCCTACTAATTGCCTAAATATCTTTGCAAATCTGGCTCCAAGTAACTTAGGTCGTTTGAAAATGAGGCCTAAGCTCCCATGTTATTTACCATTTTTGAGAGTGCCTATCTTAGATCTATTATGGGGGGTCCCCCTTCATTTGAAATTAGGTTTACAGGTTTTCCATTGCTGATGCAGGAATGTGTTTATATATGTGTCCTTAACAGATTAGAAAAGGTTAATAAATTTTTAATAGATGTTTCAATAAATGGTAAATAAGTTGTTAGACTCCCACAGGTCATAGGTTGCTTAGAACCATGGTTTATAACCATCTGTAACACACAGTGCTTATATCTGTAACATGCTTATAACCTCTACTGAAGATCTACTGAGCCTTCATAAACTATTTACAAATGCACCCTTAAAATAAAGTATAGCCAAAAATGCATAATTAGCCAAGACAGGAGTTATAATTAATATGAGAACAATTACATGAGCTACATATTAGTTAAATAACAGGATATTTATTAATGTGTACAAAAGGTTTTCTTCATTTGGTCTGAGCACGTCCTTCTCTCTTCCACTTTGTGCTAATAAGTTTGCATGCAAGCTCTGTCAAGTAGCACCTCACTTAGAAACTGTCCTCCTTTGACTCTAAGGACAATTCTGCTTTTCATTTGGAATTATTTCTTAGTGTCTTTACCCATTGATTGTTTTCAATAAAAGGACTGAAAGCATGCATGTCATTTTGAAAACACTGAGAAAACGAGAGGGTCTTTTTGTCCAAAAAACAAAAGAAAACAAAAAAACCCACCTTTGCAGCCTTGATTCTTCCAATCTACAAATGAAATGTGTGTATATGTGTGTCCTTGGTTGGTAACATGGCCTTCAGCAATGACATCTACATATGAAGTCTGAATTCACTATTAGAACCTTCCTGTATTCATGTCTCTTCTTCCTTTCTCTCCCTTTTGCTATGGCCTTTGTTACTCCACTAGGTCTCCCACAGCTTTAACTTTGCTTTTTGCCAGCAGTGTTACAGATGTCTGCAGCATTTTGGCCTCTATTTTCTATTCATACCCTTCACTTTTAATATTGCTCTTCTATTATTCCCATCCCATCCTGTCCTTGGGTTCATTTCTTTACTGCGCTAGCTAAATGTAACACCCACTGGAGTTGTTAAGCCTGCAGTCACAGCCTCTTTTTGAGCTTCTCTGTCAGTAACTGTCAATGCTCAGCTGCAGGAAGATTGGAAGTTCTCTTTAGATTTTCTTTCAGGCTTTTTAACAATTCGGCTGTTCTCCAGTTCCCGACTATTATCCTCTTCATAAACGGTGGAAGTGATACCTGTGCTCTTTACAGCTGCCCAGATTAAGAAAGAGTACAACAACTTGCCCTCAGAAGCATTCAGAAATTCACAAGCAAAGAATTTGTATCCTGCTCTCAAGAACTGGTATGACAAAGTCATGTGTGCATATACACTTCCTCCCCTTCTCTTTCCTCTCAGAGTTTCTAAACTCTTCTATATCACATCTTCAACCTTTACATTTGCACCACTAGTGATGTCTGCCACAATTGGGCTTTGGCCACTTTCTCCACAACCACCTTCTCCCTGGCTGGCCCCAAACATGGGGAATACGCCCATCGAAATCCATAAAGACACCTCGTTCTCCTCCACCTTGTCCCTGCTCTACCTTGAGACTTCCAGAACATGGATATCTGGTAATGGCTAGGCAAGAAGGGAGCGGAGACTTTTGCTTATACTGAACATATTCATTTCAATCATAATTCATCTTCCCTACTCTTGTCTGTTTCACCCATCTGTTACATGCAGTTTTAATCCTAGATGTTTAATTCTGTCTTATCTTTACAGTGCCTAATGCTATGCAGTCCTCGATTGGCATCCAAATGTGCTACTGTAATATTAAAGTAACAAAATTTTTCCTACTTCTGCGCTAACATTTAATAATTACATAAAAGGCCTCATCCTACCACCTGACTGCTCTCTAACTGGAATGGATGATAAGGTGAGTTTGTCCTATCAAATCCACATATCTTTCCAGTGTGGGTGAGATTTCAGCAAAGGTAAATGTATGTTCAATGTTAGGAATTGGTGATGTTTACCTTACTGCTTTAAAAGCCCCCTTATGCATAGGTGCCGACTCTGTAGGTGCCCCAGGGTTCAAGCACCCACTGAAAAAAATAGGGGGTACTCAGCACCCGGATTACTCTTTTTTGGGCCCCATCCGCCGCTCCCCAAGGCCCCACCTGCCATTCACACAGAGGGGAGGGGGCAGAGAGGAACACCCACCAGCAAAAACAAAAGTCAGTGCCTGTGCCCTCATGCATGGCTCCAGGGGATCCAGAACACAGTGGCTTGCCCATAAATGCTGCAGTCAGCTCATATATGGAAGCGCTGTGCTATGAACAGCACAGAGATAGTTGGAGCTGATGTCAAGAAAAAACAGGTTGTGATCCTCAGAGCATCCCAGTGCTAGAGAGCAAGAGGCTCACTGATATCAGGTAATCTGTTTCAGCAGGCCTGAGCAATTCAGTGCACCCCGACTCACCGTGGTTGCATTCTGTGCGTAAAAGGGGCCATGCAATATCACTGAAAACTAATAATGCCCTGATCATTAATATTCTTGCATGTTGTATGTACATGGTGTGTATTACGAGTTATGAATATATGCAGGAATTCTGAGTCAATGTGTTGAAATGGGGCATGTCAGGGGAGTTGGTAAGCAGATCTGCCCTAGACAAAGGAATTTTTCTCCTGAATGACCAGGCTCATCAGAGAAGCAGACAATGAATGTCCATTTACATATTAGGTAACCAAAGCTATCAAGCTATCAATGGGGAGGAGACTGAGTGGAATCTACACCCCAGCAGGCAAGATAAACTTTTATCTGGGTTATAAACAGAAGGCATCGGAACCTCAAGTGATCAGCAATTGAATCAACCGCTTGTATACAATATAATTGCATTATAAAAGTATCACAAGGAAGGTATTTCATGAAAGTCTTTGGCACACTAGTGATTAATATCGTGAAGTATATGTGCTGAGGAATTATGAATACTCGCTGATATTATGCTTTCCAATCTGTGGCCAAACAAAGGGAGAAACAGACTTTCCCCCAGGCAGGAGGGAAGGCAGCTATCTAGCTGTTTCCAAAGAACTTTAAGCAAGGTGTGATCAAAAACAGTGGAAGCCCCATTTACATAGAAATCAGAAGGGGGATGGGAAGACTACAGGAAGTGAAGAACAGCATGAGGTTATCCTGGCTCTTGAAACAAGATCACTGAACTTTGAGAGAGAGAGAGAGAGAGAGAGAGAGAGAAGCAGAGACAGCCCTTCTGCCATCGATCACTAGGTAGGCACAAGGGAACAGAGCTCAGCGCAAGCTGAGAAAGATGGGTCCTTCAACCAAGGAGGGGTTGAAGTCTCTGGAAACTGAATATAGGTGAGAAACCTGCTTAGACAAAGATCTTTCACCTAGGAAGACAAGAGAATCCAGCACCTTGAGCTTCTGTGGAAAGTTAGCCATGACTGGGAAGAAGAAAGATTAGTAACTAATTGAACTAAGGCTGTAGCTTGTTAAGTTAGGACTCTAGAAAGTGTGTTTCATTTTTATTTGCTTGTAACCTCTCTAGTTTTATTTCTCTTACATGGGCAACACTTAATCTATGTCCTATTTTAATAAACTTGTTTTATTTTTTACTGTAAACCAACTCAGTATTTGCAAGGAAGGGTGTATTTACCCCAGTTAATAGACTGTGAAGTCTTTTGCTCTCTTTAAAGGAGTGAGCAAACAAACCTTATTTTTCTGAGTGATCCAGGAAGAGGGCTGGACACTTCAGGGCACAGTGTTTGGGGAAAATTCAGGACCAGGAGTCTGTTGAGGTCCCTAGCAAGTCCCTGGTGGAAGCCAGGGTGGGGCAGCTGCACTATAGACAGGCTGCTGGAGTCAGAACTACTGATACCGGGATGCACAGCTCACAGACACTCAGGATGTGACCTGCATGGTTGGCTGCTGGTGTGGAGGGTGTGAGCCACAGCAGTAAGGCATTTAAGGTACTCAGGGGTATAGGGCAGGCAGTGACACAACCCCTCACTGGTCTGGATTGCACCCTAGAATGTGACAAGCAGGCAGATTCTCTGCACATGGAAGGTGAGTGGATTATGGAAAAAAACAGGCCTGGATCCTCAAAGAACTCGTAACTAATTAATGTAAAACAGGGTTGTATGAGAAGGAACACCCACCTGACTTGGATGGGGATGAGTACATGTCCCACTGCTTTAGACTAGGTCTAGTACTGTTGCACAGTACCAATAACAGAGGATGCCCTGCTGCTGTGTAGCATATCTAATCATGCTGCACTAGTTTCCTGTATTCATTCATGTTTGTCAGCTGCTATGGACCAGGTTTCTCACTGATGCATTTCATTTGCAAATGCAATGCATCTCTACAGTCAGAACAGAAGGAACACAGTAAAATGAACGGAATCCTATCAATAAGATGCCTGATCCATTCAGAGACAAGCCTGCAAGGGATACAGTTCCCTCACATTAGGTTACATACACTTGAACACCAAGTGTGGAGTTTTCAAATGGTCATAAGTGATGAAACACAAGTCCCAACTCAAAATCCAACCCCAAATGCATACATTTCAGTGGGATGTCAATATGACATCCATGTGACAGACTATTATTGCACACAAGTGTGCTAGGTGCTTCATTGACATTTAAGAAGAGCTAATACGATGAGACTACAAACTCAGCATGTGGAAAAGAAAGGTGGGAGGGGTAGAGGGAGGAGACTTGATTTTATTCATACTGTAGTATATTTATCACGGGTCCATTGACAGGTACAAAGAATACCTCTGAGGATCAATGCACCAGCACCAGTTCTTGCTTCAGTGCCATGTCCAGATTGGAAAAGTACAAATCAAAATTTATGTTTGTCAGATTTAACTTGTCCCATCTCTATGTACTTCTGAGCAGATTATCCTTTGCCAGTGTAAAATCGGGAGTAACTGGACTGAGAACAATCCATTTATGCCAGCATGAAAACGCTGTAAGTGAAAAGAGAAATCAACTAGGGAGCTGAGTTTTGACCAGGGCTCCTGTTTTGGAATTCTATGCCACCTGCTCTGTAGAGCAGGACAGACATGGTAAAGCCCTGCATACCTGCCTAAACTTCCCCTTCCTCATGAGGCCAGCCTAAGGCCGTATCCTACAAAATCATGTTTGACTCCAAAATCATGCCTTTTTTTTTTCTGGAAAAAAAACATTGTGTATTTCATCTCTCCCATCCCATCCCCAGGGCCTGAGTGACCATCCGTGTTGCCTACTCATGCTATACATTGCGGGAGAGCTATGTAATTTTGGTGTTTAGTACAGGAACTCCTGCCAGAAGACTTGACAGAGTTCAAATGACACAGATTGCTAGAAAATGTTGTCTGATGGAGCAGAGCATTCATGGCTTCTCCCCAGCCCAAATATTCCAATTATTTAATGCTGTGTGCCCCCAGCCCCACATCTGCAGTTCCACAGCCCAGCAGTTAAGCACTGCTCCCACCCCATGTAAATTCCATGCCCCTCATCCCCCACATCAATGTCCTATCCCCAGCCCTTACATCTCTGCCAGCTTCCAGACCCCATCAACATCATCTCCAGGCCCACATCTGATCCTCCTGCAGCCATGGAGGCTCTGCTCCCTGCCCCCATGCTTCCAGATGTGGGGGTTCAGCTCCAGGAATTCTCCATCCTCACACCTGTTGTAGCTCTGGTGGGGAGACAGCTCCTGTGAGGTCATCATCTCCACCTTCCCAGGCAAAGTGACCCTCTCTTTACAGGTGTGTTACTGAGCTGTTGGGCTCTTTCTGCTCCCTCCCCACATTGCTCTCTCTCCTACTCAAACATTACTGTGACTCCTCGGGGCACGGGACAGCTCTGTCATCTCTTGCAGCAGATCTAAGTTGGCTGCCTCTCTCACCTCCTGGAGAAGAACAGCCAATCAGAACTTCTTGGTAGGGCTGGAGACTGTGTGAAGGCTGGAGCTTCTCAGGAGACTGGCTCCAACATGCACCAAAATGCCCACAATTCATCCCACGGGTTGGGAATGCTGTGCACTGTCTTACACTAGTCAGGGATCTGGCCTTCTTTGTCCAATACATGCTGTAGCCCAGACAGGACAGTCACTCCCCAGGTCTTCAAATCTGCATCTGGCCACCTCTGGTTAACAGAGGAATAACAACTAGACATGCAAAAGTAGGGTCCTGTGGCTTGCAGCATTAAATGAAATAGTTAGTTATTGCTGGCTGTGTCATTCTGTGGTAGCTGAACATCTCAATGCTGTCCTGAATATATGTTTATAAAGGCTTGCAGGCCATGTTCTTCTGGTATTGTAAAATAACTCTCTTATGGACTTTGCAGGATATGCACTCTCCCAGATGGGCTGTTCTTGTGAACTTGTGCACTCTATGAGCAGTTACATCATAATGCCTAAAAGAGTTAGGCAGGGGAGGCCTTAACATATGCTTAGCATTGAGACAGAAAGTATGATGGGCCAGATTCCAACGCCCTTACTGAGGGGAATATCACCTTTTACAAGTGGCCGCACAGAAGTGAATGGCACTACTTGAACAAGGCAATCGGAATTGAGCCCTGTGCCATTGCAAAGACTCCTGATGATGATCAGAAAGCAATATTTTGGATGTCTCCTTTCTAAAGGCTCCCCACTTTGCAGTTGTGCAAGGGAACAATCCCAAACACTATCCCTTTCTCTGAGCCCCTTGGACTAGAAAACGTCTGCAGCATGAGGCAATGTCTCTTTTGGTGGAAAACGATTGCTGCTTCACATGTTGGTGTGTTCTCTGACAGCACAGTGTGTTTCAGTGCTTTATAATTCACACTTTGTTTGGTGGTGGGATGTCTTATAACAGCAGGGATTAGGGAATGCTGGAGATCCCGCGCCAAAACAAAAACATTTGCAGAAAGAACAATTGTGGGTCTTATTTGTATTTGACCCAGAATATGAAGGATTGCACAGATGATGCCAGTGTCATTAGTACTTCAGTCTCCCATCTCCTATTCTGCCTTACCGCACCAAACATCAAAACATCTTCATGAATTTGCTGTCACACATATCTTGCCTAAAAATAAGCATCTGTCTAAACTGAGCATGCATGTACGTTAATAGTGACAGTCAGTGCCTCTCTTATCTGTATTGAACTGGTTTTGCTCAATAAAAGTGGAAAATCTTTTTATATCCATATTTTGATTGTTCTCATTAACTTTGGAATGTTGGGTCAATTATGTGAAAACTGTGCACTCCTCTGCAAAAGCGCAGAGCTATGGATCAGTTTTCATTAACATTATATATTTCTTGCTCTCCGGTCATTTTGGTCCAAAAACCTTGATAAAATTAGGCTTGTAGTTCAAAGCCTATTACAAAGGATTTATTTCCTGGATAAGATAATATTAGCTTGTACCCACCATTTAGTTCAAGCAGATCATTTCAGTTTATTTCAGATGGTTCACTGTGTATAATAAAATCAAATTACTGGATAGAAAGAGATCTGCACACCTCCACACACCAGCTCTGTCTCCCTGATCGTGGCTGAGTCTAACCCTAATCCTATTGGATAACTGATTAGTCTTTGCTTTGGCTGTTGCAATAGACTAATATGATGATGATAAGCTTTTAGATTGCTCTGGTTTCACATTGCTCCAGAGTAGATCAGCCATCACAGGAGTCACACCCACATTTTTAAAAGGGATCCTCTAGTTTCAGCTGCCCCATTTTTGGGTGCCCAGTATTAGATGCTGTTTTTCCAAAATGCTGTTCCACATCTGCTGATGAAATGAATGAGCACTTACAACTCCCATCAACTCTTAAAATCAGGCCTTGGAGCTAGATTTTTTTCCCCAAAAGCCCCTGGTGCTCAACAGCACATATTTATGCACCTAAATAAGTGGCCAGATTTTTAAAAGAGTCCAGTGTGCTAAAATGAAATGATCAATAAAGACAATTGGAGATGTTGGGCACTGAGCTCTTTAAAAATCAGGCCTCTTTATTTAAATGCCTTTGAAAATCTGTGCAAATTGGTCACCCCCAAGAGCTACCTCATGGCTTTGCTCTGAGCCCCAAGCCAGGGGCAGCCCATTGTTGGGCTGATCCTGGAGCAGACTGACAGACTGATTTTTGATTTTCTGCTTTCCAAGTCTCTGTTTGTTCCAAGGGGGAAGTGACTTTAGTCCCTTTACTCCTTTGGGTGATTGGCATAAGCATTGGATCTAGCCCCAAATGAGGGGCACACAAGTACAGGCCATGTTAGGAAACTTAACACCTAGCAATGGTGACCACATATTAAGCACAATAGTTGACTGCGTCTATTAAAAATGGACTCAGATGGTAGTTCCTGTCATCTAGTGTAATTCCGTGTAGGAAGAATCCCATTGCAAGTTTGCATTCAATCTGAAATTGCACTATCATGCATAAACTTGAGATAAAGACAACCTTGCTCTTTTGGCTCATGAAAAAAAACCTCCCAAACAAATAAAAATCTCAAATATTAACCCTACAGAAGTTCCAAAGTTTGTTTTTAGATAGTGGAATATAAAAGGGGTTAATTTGAATTGTTTGTATCTTTCATAATTGAGGTTAGGTCCATTGTTTTTCCCTCTCGAAAGCCTTCATCATCCAAATATCTGGGCCATTGTACACAAATAAATAACAAAAATCCTGGCCCCAGGGAAAGATACAGTGCCGTCCGCTCTTAGCATCAACAAAAACGTGTGAGAAAAGGAATTTCTATGAGGAAGAAGTAGTAAAGAGATGAGGATAAAATATGCATGGATAGAATAACAAGAATAGGAAGGTGTGACAATCAGGGTCCAGACATCCCAAGAGGAGAATGAAGTCTGAACCCGCAAAGAATAAGCAATTGGATCAACTGGTTGTAGACAATGTCACTGTGTAGACTGTTGAAGCGGATCTTTTAATGGCCCACGGTTGGGCAGGTGTTTGCCAATACCAGTGAGAATTTGGAAACCAATATGCTTAATGCACAGTCATTTATTTGTGAGAGAATCACACAAGCAGCTAAGGTTACATGGTATGCATTCTTTTCTGTAAGCCTCAGTTCCCCAAGCATAAACCCTCAGTAACTATGTTGGCCTTTCACACTATCCTGATTGGCAAACAAAGCAGGTATAGCTACCAGCTCGAGATGGAGATTACTTCTCTTTCTTCTTTCCCCTCTCAGGCACTTGGTCTGTCCCTCGGAGCAGTGCTTTGGTTATCCTGACGACCTCTAGTTCTAAGGTCCCTCGAAGCGGGGCCTTGGTTATCCTGCCGACTTCCCTCTCACAGTCTCGAAAATCTTTGGATGTTAATTGGGGAATTGATCTGATCTCATTCACTTTGCTTAGCATTTATATACCCTTCTGTTCTTAAAGGAGTCACATGTTCCAGAAATATGCCTCATCGGTGTTTATTACTGGTTTTTTTCATAATTTTGGAAGGGACTGCAAAGAGGACACACAGACAGACCAAAGCTCATCCATAGTTTACCCTCTCATAAATCATTCACTGAAGTTCTTAGTGTGAGGTTATCCAAAAAAGGTCATTCTGATCCATGTCAGCCATGTCACCAAGTTCACTGATCGCATGATCTTATGTGTTGTGAGAGAGTCAGGCCAGATGGCTCTAGAAGAGTAATTTTTTTGAAGCAAAAGATGTTTTTATTTGCATAACACACTTACAAAGTAAAAAAACAGCAGCATATGCAATGTGTAACACAGCAACCAATCACAATTCTTTTCTCATTAGCTTCAGGGGAGGGAAGTGTTCAAGCTGGCTTCCTCGACTCTCGTGGTCTTCCACCCTTCCGCGTTACCTGGTGGCCCAGAGCGAGGGGGCTTCATCGACTCTCGTGGTCTTCCACCCCCTCGAGTTACCTGGTGCCACGTCCGAGTGTCACCAACAATTCCCCTCCTCTGAAAGCACCCAACAAGAGGGGCAGGCTTTGGGGTGGACAATCCGAGGGGGGGGGCAGGTGCACTCACGTGTGAAAGGACCCCTCTAAGGTGGTGGTGTCTGCAGCAGCAATGGCTGGGGCTAGGGTCCCTTACTCTCTCCCCCAATCAAAGGGTCAAACAAAGGGACCCAGACGGGGACACCGAGCAGAGAACCTCGGACAGCACCCACCACTCCTCAAAAGCATCAAGGGAGTCGGTGGACGCCGCCCAGAGGAACTCCGCCCGGATACGTGAACGGACCGAGGATCGGAAAACGGCCCCACGGTCACAGGAAACTCCATCGGCCAACCTCCTCTCTCTGGTTTTATAGATGGGACACTAGGGTGAGGGCGTGAAGGGTGTGGAGCACGAGTGTGTATAGATGTTTCCTTGGTGCGGTTTGGAAGCGTACCGGCTGCAGTTCATGCAGCCGGCTCGCAGTGAAGGGCTGAGGGGGTCGATTGGGTCTGCGGGGCAGGGGTCCAATTAAAAGGTCTGGCGGACCTGGCGTAGAGGGTGGGTGGGGCGTGCCCTCGAGCAGGACCCGGTCGAGGTAAGCTCGAGCAGCGGGCGGCAAAGCGGCCTTCGCCTCCTGAAGTACGCGCCGGGGAGTGCGAGGTCTGGAGAGCCCCATGCACCAGGCGAGCGTCAGGGGATCCAGCCAGTCTCCCCGGTCGTAGTCCAGGAGGTCTCCGACTCTCATGACTTCTGCCAGGATCAAGGTCTGGCGCACCGAGCGGGACTCCGCCACCTACACACGGAGCTGGGGGTTGTGTAGCAGGGCCTCCGCGAGGAGATCTAACCCCTTGGTGGCCTCCATGGACCTGGTTGTTAAAAACAGTTTCCAAGTCCGGAGGAGGTCCCGGTAGAAGACCGGCAGCCCCGAGAGGTCTCGCGGAAGACCTCCCGGATGGAGATAAAAGAGCTGCCGGTCATATCCGAGCCCTCGGATGCGGCGCAGGATGGTGTGCGCCATGTGCTCCATGCCGAACTGCCTGCACCATAGAGGAGCCTCTGGAGGCGGAAGACATGGACCTGAGTGTGTAGACACTTCAGGCCCTGTCCTCCTTCCTTCAGGGGTAGATGAAGAACCCCAACAGGGGCCCAGAGCATTCCTGACCAAAAGAACCCCAGAATCGATGTCCGGAGGTTGGTCAGGAAACCTGGGGCTGGGACCAGGGTGCTGAGCCGGTACCAGAGCATGGACGGGAGTAGTTGATTAAGCACCAGCACTCTCCCTTGGAGGGAGAGACATTGGAGTAGTCCCGTCCATTTTCCAGAGCCGCTCTATCACCCCGCCCTCTACATTTTCCCAGTTTTCCGGCAGAGAGGGATGCGTGGCAGAAAGGTAAACGCCGAGGTAGAGCAGCGGACCCACGCTCCACCGGATGGTCTGAAGCGCGGGTGGGAGGGAGCTCGCCTGTCGCCAGTCTCCTACCGCCAAGCCAGAGCTCTTAACCCAGTTGACCCGGGTGGAGGAGGCTGCGAATAGATGGCCTGGGAAGCCTCCACCCGCGCCAAGTCACCGGGGTCCTGGATCACGAGGAGCATGTCATCAGCGTACGCCGACAGGACCAGCCGCAGCTTCGGCTCCCGCAGCACCAACCCTGTCAACCTCCTGCGGAGGAGACAGTGGAAGGGCTCGATCACCAGAGCATACAGCTGGCCCGAGAGGGGGCACCCCTGCCGTACCCCTCACCCGAAGCTGACCGGTTCGGTCAGGGTCCAGTTGAGCTTAACCAGACACTCTGTGGAAGTGTACAGCACCCGGAGAAAACCCACAAACTGGGGTCCGAAGCCAAACGCCCGCAGAGTGCTCAGGAGGTACCCGTGGTCCACCCTATCGAACGCCTTCTCCTGATCTAGGGACAGGAGGGTGAACGACAGACCGTATCTAAGCCCGAGTTCCAAAAGGTCCCAAACCATAAATAGGATATAAAAGATACTGCGGTCCGGGACGGGGTAGGTCTGGTCTGGGTGGATCACGTCCGCCAGCACAGACCCTAGCCGCAGCGAGATTGCTTTCACTACGATTTTGTAGTCCGTGCTGAGGAGCGAGACGGGCGCCAATATCGTAAATCGCGGAGGTCCCCCTTCTTCGGCAATAAGGCGAGCACAGCTCACCTGCACCAAAGAGGGAGGACCCCGCCCTGCAGAGATTCGGCCCAGACAGTGACTAGGTCTGGGCCGAGGACGTCCCAAAACAAGCGGTAGAACTCCACGGTCAGCCTGTCCATGCCTGGAGACTTATTAGTGGGCATATGACGGAGGGCTTCCGAGAACTCGGCCAGAGTGAGAGGCAACTCTAGCCGGTCTCGGTCGCTCACGCTGACCATAGGGAGCTCCTCCCAAAGCACTCTGCAAGAGTTAGAGTCAGTCCCACCAGTCCCACCGTCGCCTCGCCGAGGTAAAGGCGCGCCGCTGCCCTCGCCAGGCCAGCCAGAATTCCTGGAAGGACGTCACGAAGCCCTCATATTCCAACAGGCTGTTGTTAAAATGTCAGTAGGCCGGCCCCGGCCTCTCCGCACAGAGGGAGGCTGTCACGGTGGCTAGGTGATGGTCAGAAAATGGGGCCAGCCTAATGCTGGAGGAGTGGGCTCGTGAGAGATGGAAGCATGATAAATAAATGCGGTCGAACCGGGAGTGGCTCGACCGATGGGCTTCCACCCGGATAAAGGTGAAAGTGGAAGTGTCATCCGGGTGGTGGTCACGCCAGATGTCCACTAGGGAGTGATGTTCAACTATCTCCCGGAGGGTGTCTGTGGCGGCCGGGCTCTGCTCGGTCCCCGAGCGGTCTCGCTCCTCGAGGGTGGTATTAAAATCCCCTCCCAGGACCAGGCACTCGTGAGGATCTAAGGTGCTGAGGAAAGCGGACGCTTGCTGATAGAATTGCAGCCGCTCCAGGCCCGATGTCGGGGCATAGACGTTAACGAGGTTAACCACGAGCCCCTCTATGCAGATGCAGCAGGCGACCCGGCACGGCCTCGGCGACCCCTAGCACCTCGGGCCGTAGGTCGGGGGAGAACAGGGTCGCCACTCCAGCCTGCCGAATCGTGGAATGGCTAAAGTAGACCCTGTCCCCGCACTCCAGCCGCCAACTGTCTTCGGCGGTCAGATCCGTATGGGTCTCCTGCAGGAAAATCACAGAGTACCCTCCCTCCCGAAGGAAGGAGGGCATCTGGGACCTGCGGAGAGCCATCCTACAACCCCGGGTGTTCAACGTTGCGATGGTGAGAGGTGTCATGGGGGGAGGAGGGGGGGATTCTCACTGACAGGGATGCTCGCATCCCCCAGCGGGCCGTGCAACAGTCCTTGACCCATAGGTGAGTAATTGGTCACGAAAGATGCGGACCCGCCAGTAGGCTGCGGCATCCTGCTTCCCCATCCCTTTACCTTCCCCATGAGGGCCCTTGTGGCCCGGAGGATTTGAAAAAAATCCCCCCATCACTGGAGAGCAAGCTGTACCTTGTTGCGGGACCCACGGACACCCTCTAAAAACTTCCGCAGCTCTCCTCGCAGCTCATCGGGGGGTGGGGTTATGGTTTCCCGGTTGTTCCCTGGCGGGGTCCTTGGTGCAGCCCTATGGTCCACTAAAACGTATAAGCAGGGTGCGGACCCCCAACGGGGTGCCTGATGGGCTGGAGCTTCTAGGCCCGCCTCAAGCTCTGGGGCGATAGGGGGCGTTGGAGGGAAAATAGCAGCTCCTAATGGGTCGGGGCAGGAGAATACAAAGGCCGCTCCCTGGGGGTCATCAGTTGGGAAAGGGAAGGAGACAGCCCCGGGGGTGGCAATGATATTGCAGGAGATAAACTGGATGGGGCAGGGGCAGGGGCAGAGGCGAGGTTCTGGGTTTTGGGAGGCAAGCAGCTGGATGGTGGCGCCTCCCGATCAGGCTCAAAGGTTAAGGGGGTGGGGAGGGAGCTCTCAGTGACATTGGGCATGCGCTCTGTGGTGGACTTAGCGGCCAGCGCATCAGGAGGTGGATTATCTTCTGTAGGGCCCCCACCCGGGAAGGAAGTCGATTGCTCCGCACCAACGGGGGGTGCCCCTGGCGACTTGTGCCCCGGCCACGTGGTGCCAGCTATCACCTGAGCAGGTTTGGTGGTCGTCAGTGCGGTGCCATCAGTGGCAGGGTTGGTGGAGGAGTCCAGAGGCTCCTTGGAGGTGGGAGCGGAAGCAACAGTTAGGGGGAGGGAGCATGGGGAAAAGAGGTCGCCCAGATCGAGATTTGCTGGCAAAAGGTCATCCTCCCCCTGGGCAACTGGGGTCAGATCTAAGGCCTCGATCTCCTCGAACATGGAGGAGAGGACACTTTCCATTGCCCCGGGGTTCTCCCCGCCAGCACCCACCACAACGGTTGTCTCAGGGTTCACGGGGACTTCGGGTAGCGTCAGGACAGAAGGGGCTTCCTCGAGGGTCTCGGAGGGGAGGGTCTCCCGTGGAGGGGAGACACTACCCTCCGGTGCTGCCACGTCTTTCCCGGCTGACACCGGTGGATGGGACGCACTCGTGGGAAAAGCGGAAGGTTCGGCATCAGTGCCCCCCTTTCTGGTCTTCCGGGGGGCCTCTGCCTCGGGTAGGTGAGGCGGAGCTTGAGCCTTCTACATGCCTCGCTTCCCCTGGACTAGGGTCCAGCCCTCCATGGCATCATGTGGGGGCTGGTTAGCAGTGGTCGTGTCAGGGGGTAAAGGCGATGGGTCAGGGACTTAGGCGGGGGGAACGGTGGGGCAGCATAAGGGAGGGAGGATTCTCCCTGGGGCAGGCTCTCTCCCATGCCTGATGGTATCTCTGCCACACCCTCCTCCATAGGCCCCGCCAGATTGTCAGCAGTGAGGGCAGGGCTCTCCCGCTCGTCTGGGCGTTGTAGAGGAGGTGCCCCTTGGGCCCGAGTGGGAGTAGCGGTGGTCCGAAGAGGAGGGGGGCCGGGTTCGGGTACTGGGTGGCCAGGGGCGTCGGCAATGATGGGGCCAATGTCCTGCCTGGCCTTGGGGATCCCAGGTGCCCCTCCTTGCCGGGCTAAGGGGCAATCCCTCCAGACATGCCCCGACGCCCGGGAGAGGTAGCACTGGGACTCCCCTGTGGAAAAGTACACCTGGTAACGCGTCCCCTGGTGGGGGACTAGGAAGGACTGTTCGAGCACCACTCCGTAGCACGCCGCCGACGGCAATAAAAGTTGCACTTGCTGGAGGAAGGAAAAAATGTGACGGAGGGTGGGGTCTTTGCAGCCCAATGGGAGAGGGCTGATAACAGAAACAGGTTTCCCCAGGGTGGAAAGGGCGAGTAGCAGGGCAGCATTGGGGAGAAAAGGAGGGACAGAGGTCAGGACCAGGCGGACGCCCAGGTCCTCTAGCAGCTCTAGGGGGACAAACACCCACCCCACTGCCAGGCCCCTCTCCACCGCTTCCTGGGTGGCAGCTTCCAATGCTAAGAAGAAGACGACTTTCCCGTACATTTTGGAGGCTGCCACAATGGCCCACTACCCTCGCCAACACCCGCACGTAGGTCTCCACGTGTGGCGAGGCGGGCACCAGGAGGCATCGGACACCGTGCTTCCTTGTCATGGTGGGAAAGGGGCCCTGGCCGCTATTGATGGTGGCAGAGGCGGTGGGCAGGAGAGATGACGAGGTGGCAGGCGGCGGGGCTGCCGCCACCCATGCATACATCCTGGGGGCTGAGGGAGGGACACCCGCAGAGCTGGTGGAGGGGGCAGCGGGGGAGGACGCTGTGGTCGGTGGCGGGGCTGCAGCAGTGGGGGTGGCCCCTGCCATGGAGGGCCCAGTGGTTTTAGCGGGGCCCTTCCCCTTCTTCTTGCCCTGGCCTTTCCCGCCGGCTGGGGGGGGCTTCCCTAGAGTCTGGGCAGGCGATGGGCATGGCAGCAGTGGAGGTCACCCCGGTGCCCTCCATTGCCGATGCCCCAGCGGGGGCAGTGGCAGGTGGTTAACAGGAGTTGGGGTCAGATAGAAAGGGACAAGCTGTGGGGTGGACAATTTGGGGGGCGGGGCACATAAACCACCGTATGCTTGTCCAGAGAGTCCTGTTTGGTTGGCTGGTGGTTCTGGTCCACGCGGTGGAATCAGGGCGAGCAGCTGAGTCCAGAGGCAGATGTTAGACAGCCAGCAAAGATGTGGGGGGGCAGTGAGGAAGGTCGTAGTGTGGGGGTTGGGAGGACACAGATGGATCGGGGGGCAGCTCCGTGCCACACCCCCTGTGTCCCTACAAACACAATTAAGACACAGTCAAGGCCTCCCCCCACACGAGAGCACAGTTCAAAAGTTACTCAGTCTTCGGCCCCCTCTACGGCGATTTGTAGATTCCCTGGGCAGTGTTCTTCTGGTGGATGGCTTTTTTTCTGTCTATTCCGGGTTTTCTTTTTTTCAGCAACAGCATTCCAGAAATGCCGGAGTAAGTGATAAGAATCCTCTCGACCGAAAATGGGTCCGCAGACAAACAGCAAGCGGCTGGGTCTGGGGTCTGAGTCCTTCCACTCACCCACCTGGGGAGCAGGCCGGCAGGCCCCCCCCCTCTTGGGGGGGGGTTTTCAGCTGAAGCGGCAGCAGCGTCCGAGGGCAGGCGCGGGGGCGGGCTAACAGCCCGCTGGTAGCCGGCCAGCACTCTAGCAGCAGCAGGAAAGAAAAAAAAGAACAAAAAAAAAAGAAAGGGAGGAGAAGGGGGGGAGCGTCTGGCCCGGTCACGGGGGAAGCCGAAAGCAGGGGCAAAAAGCAAGGAAAGCCCAGGCCAGAGGGCAACAGAAGGAGAGCAGGCTAAGTAGGTCCCTTTTCCCTGGGTAAGGTAAGAGGGAAGGTTCCAGAACAATCAGAGACCTTCTGGAGACAATTAAGACAAACTGATTAGAACACCTGCAGCCAATCAAGAAGCTGCTAGAATCAATTAAAGCAGGCTAATCAGGGCACCTGGGTTTTAAAAAGGAGCTCACTTCAGTTTGTGGTGTGCGTGTGAGGAGCTGGGAGCAAGAGGCACTAGGAGCTGAGAGTGAGAACGCGGACTGTTGGAGGACTGAGGTGTACAAGCATTATCAGACACCAGGAGGAAGGTCCTATGGTGAGGATAAAGAAGGTGTTGGGAGGAGGCCATGGGGATGTAGCCCAAGGAGTTGTAGCTGTCGCACAGCTGCTCCAGGAGGCACTCTAGACAGCTGCATTCCACAGGGCTCTGGGCTGGAACCCAGAGTAGAGGTCGGGCCCGGGTTCCCCCCAAACCTCCCAACTCCTCGTCAGACACAGGAGGAGTCAACCTGGACTGTGAATTCAGAAAAACGGCCAAGCTGAGGGCTGCCATGAAGCTCCAAGGTGAGCAAATCTGCCAATTAGCGCAAGACCCACCAAGGTAGAGCAGAAACTTTGTCACAATATCTATATGTATATCTATATCTATCTATATATCTTACTATATGTTCCATTCTATGCATCTGATGAAGTGGGCTGTAGCCCACGAAAGCTTATGCTCTAATAAATTTGTTAGTCTTTAAGGTGCCACAAGTACTCCTGTTCTTTTAACATAGCATGTTTTCCCCCCTGGGAACTTTAATAATAAATTATATCAATTTCTTTATATAAGCACAGGCTCAGCAGCAAATTTGATATGTGAAAAGCTCAAAATATATTCAGCTCTTAATGAGAAAATCCAGTAACTCGTCCTGTCAATGCTGGTAAAGATGAATGAACCTGACAGATATATAAATTCATAAACTAGGAGGAATGAAAATGTTACGAACATTAGTTAGGGATGACTATTTCACCACAGGTGGGGCTGAAAGAAAAAGACTCATGAATCAGTTATGCTGAACTGTCATCCTTAACCAAAGTAAAAATAACTCTCTTCCAACCCCATGCTATACAGCTTGTTGTGCTAGATTTATTCCAGCAGCCCTTGAAATTGCTTAGTGTTACTTGTAAGCAAGTGCAGGGATCATTTTAAAAACTAAGTTCCATGTTAGGATCAGCTGTTTAATGTGATGTCAGTTTAGTTTTACTTGTCAGATTGTATGATGTAACCATGGGCAGAGTGCAGGAGTAATGTGACTAGCTTCCAATGACTTAAAAGTTGGCAGTACCAAGGGAATCTGATGACTTACATTAGAGACGAAAATGAAAAAGTACGTACGTTGGGCCATGTCTTAAATGCGCTTTTGTATTTGTGGGCACAGTTTGAGTCACTTGTCTAAATGAAATGACTGACGCACACCAGTTACGTAGACACAATGTCACCACTGTCATTATTGTGGATCCTATCATTATCCATAAAAATATCAAAGCCTTTTTTAATCTTACAAGAAATGTGATATCTCATGGCAATGACTTCCACAGGCTAATTTTGCATTCCCTTTATCAGTTTCAGATTTGTTGTTTTTCAATTTCATTGAATTTCCTGTAGTTCTTGTGTATAATATGTAGGAGCCCTTGGTTGACCTTTTTCTTTTTCTTTCATTCATTACTTTGCGTAAGTCTGTTTATGGTTCCTCTTACTAGGCTTTTCTCTCAACAAAACTGTCCCAGTCTTTTGAGTGTCTTTTCATTATGAAGTCTCTCCTGTGGCCAGCCTCTGAAGCCCCGCTGTATTACAGCTGATGGAATCTGCTTGAGTTCATATCCAATGGTGCTAAGTGTGGGATTTTGCTGCCACTCTTAGGTTGGGAAGAGTATTTTGCAGCAGCTCTTAAGGAAATCAAGAGTTGAGGTACCCTGTAGAAAGCAAGAAAATGGAGACCAAGGAAGGGCTTCCCCTATCTGCAAAGCTGTGAGGATTATGCAACCAAAGGAAGACCCCCACAGCCAAATGGTGCGGGGGCTTCTGGTGATTGGCTGGCAGCTTAGAAGAAGGGGAGAAGAATGCTGAGAGATGGCTGCAGATGAATTGACAATGGATGCAGTGGCTGGTCTCCAGCAGCCGCAAGAAATCTAGAAGTGAGAACAGCCTGTCCCGCTCTAACTAAAAGCAGGCAAGTGGCCCCACAACAGATCATCAGCTGGGGATCCTGGTGCTGGAAGCACCTCATTATGCTGGTTGGGAGGCATTTTATGGCCTGTTTGCGTTGATGACTGAACTTAATGAATGGACTAAAGCCAACAAGCCCTTTTTTCTTGCAGCCAACCTAACAGGATTGGCCTTGCTGGTAAATATTGCCCCAGCCATTGCCGCAGTTGATGCTTTGGCCAGACAAGTCACCTAGGTTTTCTGCAAACCCACCACTGAACAAATAGAGTTGGACCCTCAAAGGACTCCCTGATAGAATCAGCAACAGGCAACATGTCAGCAGGCATATATCCACAATCCTCCCATCAGCAAAGAGGAAGGAGCTGCCCAGAGTTCCCACACTAGCTCAAGAAGCAAGAGAACTTGTTTTTATATCTTTTTTTTTAACTTATTCAGATGTGGATTTTAGTTTGGCTGGAGTTCAAAGAGTGCTTAGAAGGATGTAAGAAGAGCCCTTTACACACTAAAAATTCTTTAATGGAAAAAAGCTTTATTGGTCAAGAGAAACCAATTGCTTGATAAATCTTTCTTTCTCCCTCTCCCCCCACCACCTTGTGTTCTAATCTTAAAAAAAGAAGATTTGACCTGTAGTATGTAATTGTGCCTAGGCCCTGGTACCTTTTTTACCTGGGAGAGGTCCATTACCCATCTAGAGTGAAGATGTTGTCACAAAGCTCCAAAGCGTTAGCCTCCCAGCCCTTGAAAATTATTCCAGCTGGATTGCCATCTTTTATTGAAGCTCAGTGTTGTTCAATGCAATTGGGCCTGAATGGTAGGATAAATCCTGTGAACAGGAGCAATGTTAAAGCCCTGGGGGTCTGTTTCTCCTCTCACTCAAACTGGTGTGACTCCTACACCTGTGTAAAATAAGCATGAGGGGGTCTAATCCAATGCCCACTGCAATCAATGGGAGTCTTTCCATAGATTTCAATCCACTTTGGATCTGGCCCCAAAAGCAGAGAATCAGGCCCCAGGACTAGGCTTATGTGAGAGCCTTGAGGACAAACGCCTCCTGCTGGTCGGGAGAATAAGGAGCAGTGGGAGCAGGTGGGTGGTAGGACTGACTGCTGTGATAATAAGGCACTGTGGTACTTTGCTCCATTAAATGTGTGTTGCTTTCACGATGAGCTCTTAGTTCTTTTTTTTAAAAAAAACTGTTTGTTTGTTTTTTCTCTCCTGCAGATGATAAACAGCTACAGGTATAAATGTCACGTTACCAGAACTGATTTCTGTAAATTCCTGTTTCATATTTTCTTGGGTTATTGCAGCGAGCAGCTTGTTCTGATCCACCCCCCAGGTCTGATTACTATTGCTTTACTGGAAACCACTTTACTTTGGCTTCAAGATTCTGAGATTGGCACTTCCTAAAAAAGGGAAACAACCCAAACTTCAACTGTTCTCAAAATCTCTTTAGAAAGGTTCAGCTGAGGAGAATCCTTTCCCCAAATCCTCCTTCACAACCCCTGCTGTGGGCCCTGCTGCCTTGGAGGATTCAGCAAACCCTCTGCTAGGCCCTGGGAGCCTCTGCATTCCTGCCAGATGCATGAGGCACTTTGTGTCACCTTCAACCAAGCTTGCCTGCTGAGTTTTTGCAACAGTGTCCAGAGCCCAGCACAGAGACTCCCTGGCTTGCTAGAGCCTGAGATGACTTCCCTAGTAATCGAGGGGTCTGGGTAGGGGATCACTGAGAAGGAAAGAAAAGGAGTACTTGTGGCACCTTAGAGACTAACAAAATGTATTTGAGCATAAGCTTTCGTGAGCTACAGCTCACTTCATCGGATGCTCACGAAAGCTTATGCTCAAATAAATTTGTTAGTCTCTAAGGTGCCACAAGTACTCCTGTTCTTTTTGCGAATACAGACTAACACAGCTGCTACTCTGAAACCTGAGAAGGAAAGGTCAACCTGAAATGCTGGTAGAGATCTCCTAACTTTTGGATGCTAATTTAGATCTAAACTAAGCCTGTTGACCTACTGAACTTACGTCTGAAAATATTAATATTTGTGACAGTAATTGCTGGAGGTCCCAACCAAGACCCAGGTCCCAGTCTACTAAGCATTGTACAAGTATATATTGAGTCAGTCATTGCTCCCAAAGAACTTACAATATAAATACAAAGTGTTGGGAGAGGAGAAAGAGAATGAACAAATACACCAAGGGGAAATGACTCACTCAGTGGCACAGCCAGGAGTAGAATCTAGCTGTCCTGACATCCAGTCTGGGGCACTGCCCACTGGACCATATTGCCTTTCTTGCCACCTCTGATTGCAATTCCACTGACACCTCTACTGCTTTGGCCAGTTCAGGGACCTCTCATTCACTGGCACTGCTCCTTATTGGTACTGACATAAATGAACATTGCTCCATGGTATATTTCAAAGGGGGAGTGGAAAAGAAGTACTGAAATAGCTGACCTCTCCAAAGATAGGCTGCTATTTCGGTATTCGTAGTACAAAACGTGATGTTTTTCTAAGTGGGTAGGAATGGCCACCCGAGCCATGTCCTCCTGTCCAGGCACCCCCCGTTTGAACTATATGTTCCTATATGGCAGATGGGAAGTTGCAGCTGCATTACGATGTAAGTGGGTCCAGATTAAGGCATGGGCACTGTAGGTCAATGCCTAGGGCCCTCTCTCCTGGAGTCATGTGATTGTGATGTAATTTCAGATTTCCTTTAAAAAAATTCCTATCCCATATGGTTATGAAGAAAACCTTGAAAAGGTGACCCGAGTGTAAATAATGCAGTGACCTCTGCATGAGTCTGCAGAGACCCTTAGCTAATAGCAGTGTGAGGGGGAACTGCCCCATCTTGATGGAGTGTTACTTCTAAGTCTGTCTGCTTTGGGATGGAAGGTGGGCCCCCTAGTATCATCACAATAAACTAATTTGGGGTGGGGGAGTCTCAGAGGGGTGAGGATGCAGGGCAGAACCACAAGGGGGACCCATATTTTGGTGTTAATAGGGCCCTGATTAACCTTAATCTGATCCTGGCTGCAACCTGTCCCTTGGTGGACATCCATTTCCTGGTTTCCTTCTTAGGCCCAGAAGCCATGTCTCACTGCTGTGTTTCTCATTCCACTGAAATTATTACAATTTACATGAAGAATCTGTTGATCCTCCTCCATTATCTCCAATTCCGTTTCCAAGGCTCGGAGGGGACTGCACTCCCACTCATTGCCTTCAAAGTACAATTTACTTGAATGATTAGTAATTTCCACAACTGGTTCCCTACAGGAAACACAAGGGCCAGCTGTGAGTGATAATTATAGGGAAACTGATAATCTCCTCTTAATCATACAACTCTATGTAACGCCTGGTTCCAACAGGGACAGCATGGGGGTGCATAGCATTGCCACCCCCAACAGATCCCCTTACCTCTCCCTGCTCCTGCCCTTCAAAAAAATCATCCAGGGAATTTTCCTGTGTAACCCTTCCTCCACCATACTAATATTTTATGACAGGGGAAATATTTGAATTGGTGAATAGAGGAAAGGTCCATTGATGGCTATTAACTAAGATGGTCAGAGCTGAAATCTCTTACTCCAGATGTCCATAAGGCTCTAATTGCCAGAAGCTGAGCCCTGGTCTACACTAGGAGTTGAGGTCGAATTTAGCAGCATTAAATCGATTTAACCCTGCACCCGTCCACACGACAAAGCCCTTTTTTTTTGACTTAAAGGGCTTGTCATAAATATAAAGGGAAGAGTAAACACCTTTAAAATCCCTCCTGGTCAGAGGAAAAAACCTTTCACCTGTAAAGGGTTAAGAAGCTAGGATAACCTCGCTGGCACCTGACCACAATGACCAATGAGGAGACAAGATACTTTCAAAGCTGGAGGGGGGGAGAAACAAAGGGTCTGTGTCTGTCTGTGTGATGCTTTTGCCGGGGACAGAACAGGAATGGAGTCTTAGAACTTAGTAAGTAATCTAGCTAGATATGTGTTAGATTCTGTTTTCTTTAAATGGCTGAGAAAATAGCTGTGCTGAATAGAATGAATATTCCTGTCTGTGTGTCTTTTTGTAACTTAAGGTTTTGCAGAGAGGGATTCTCTATGTTTTGAATCTAATTACCCTGTAAGGTATTTACCATCCTGATTTTACAGAGGTGATTCTTTTTACTTTTTCTTCTATTAAAATTCTTCTTTTGAGAAACTGAATGCTTTTTCATTGTTCTTAAGATACAAGGGTTTGGGTCTGTGTTCACCTATGCAAATTGGTGAGGATTTTTAATCAAACCTTCCCCAGAAAAAAGGGGGTTAAGATTTGGGAGGATTCAGGGGAGTTTCCAAACGAACTCTTTCTCAGTAGCTGGTGTTAGATGTTTGGTGGTGGCAGCGAAAGTCCAAGAGCAAAAGGTAAAATAGTTTGTACCTTGGGGAAGTTTTAACCTAAGCTGGTAAAAGTAAGCTTAGGAGGTTTTCATGCAGGTCCTCACATCTGTACCCTAGCATTCAGAGTGGGGAAGGAACCTTGACAGCGCTCTTAAAATCGATTTCCTTACTCTACCCCCGACAAGGGGATTAGCGCTGAAATCGGCCTTGCCAGGTCGAATTTGGGGTATTGTGGACACAATTAGACGGTATTGGCCTCCAGAAGCTATCCCAGAGTGTTCCAGTGTGACCGCTCTGGACAGCACTCTCAACTCAGATGCACTGGCCAGGTACACAGAAAAAGGCCCACGAACTTTTGAATTTCAATTTCCTGTTTGGCCAGCATGGCAAGCTGCAGGTGACCATGCAGAGCTCATCAGCAGAGGTGACTATGATGGAGTCCCAGAATCGCAAAAGAGCTCCAGCATGGACCGAATGGGAGGTATGGGATCTGATCGCTGTATGGGGAGAGGAATCCGTGCTATCAGAACTATGTTCCAGTTTTTGAAATGCCAAAACATTTGTCAAAATCTCCCAGGGCATGAAGGACAGAGGCCATAACAGGGACCCAAATCAGTGCCGCATGAAACTTAAGGAGCTGCAGCAAGCCTACCAGAGAGGCGAACGGCTGCTATGGGTCAGAGCCCAAAACATGCCGCTTCTATGATGAGTTACATGCCATTTTAGGGGGTTCAGCCACCACTACCCCAGCCGTGTTGTTTGACTCTTTCAATGGAGATGGAGGCAACACAGGTTTTGGGGACAAGCAGGTTTTGGGGACAAGGAAGATAGCTCACAGCAAGCAAGTGGAGAAACTGGTTTTCCCGACAGCCAGGAACTGTTTATCACCCTGGACCTGGAGCCAGTAACCCCCGAACCCACCCAAGGCTGCCTCCCGGACCCGCCAGGCAGAGAAGGGACCTCTGGTGAGTGTACCTTTTAAAATACTACACATGGTTTAAAAGCAAGCATGTTTAATGACTAATTTGCCCTGGCATTCACGGCTCTCCTGGATGTACTCCCAAAGCCTTTGCAAAAGGTTTCTGGGGAGGGCAGCTTTATTCCATCTGCCATGGTAGGACACTCTACCACTCCAGGCCAGTAGCACATACCCGGGAATCATTGTAGAACAAAGCATTGCAGTGTATGTTTGCTGGCGTTCAAACAACATCCGTTCTTTTCTCTCTGTGTTATCCTCAGGAGAGTGATATCATTCATGGTCACCTGGTTGAAATAGGGTGCTTTTCTTAAGGGGACATTCAGAGGTGCCCATTTCTGCTGGGCTGTTTGCCTGTGGCTGAACAGAAATGTTCCCCGCTGTTAGCTGCGAGGAGGGGGGAGGGGCTAGCCACGCACTTGGGGGGAGGCAAAATGTGATCTTGGAACGAAAGCACATGTGCTATGTATGTAATGTTAACAGCAAGGTTTACTGTGAAAGCATGTACCCATTGTTCTATAAAATGTGTCTTTTTAAATACCACTGTCCCTTTTTTTTTTCTCCACCAGCTGCATGTATTTCAAGGATCACAGGATCTTCTCCTTCCCAGAGGCTAGGGAAGATCAGAAGGCCAAAAAAATGCACTTGTGATGAAATGTTCTCTGAGCTCACGCTGTCCTCCCACACTGACAGAGCACAGATGAATGCGTGGAGGCAGACAATGTCAGAGTGCAGGAAAGCACAAAATGACCGGGAGGAGAGGTGGCGGGCTGAAGAGAGTAAGTGGTGGGCTGAAGAGAGGGCTGAAGCTGAAAGGTGGCGGCAGCATGATGAGAGGAGGCAGGATTCAATGCTGAGGCTGCTGGAGGATCAAACTAATATGCTCCAGTGTGTGGTTGAGCTGCAGGAAAGGCAGCAGGAGCTCAGACCGCCACTATAGCCCCTGTGTAACCAACCGCCCTCCTCCCCAAGTTCCATAGCCTCCTCACCCAGATGCCCAAGAACGCGGTGGGCTCTGGCCATCCAGCCACTCCACCCCAGAGGATTGCCCAAGCAACAGAAGGCTGGCATTCAATAAATGTTAAAGTTTTAAACTTTTAAAGTGCTGTGTGGCCTTGTCCTTCCCTCCTCCACCACCCCTCCTGGTGCTTCTCTCCTCCACCACCCCTCTTGGGCTACCTTGGTAGTTATCCCCCTATTTGTGTGATGAATAAATAAAGAATGCATGAATGTGAAGCAACAATGACTTTATTGCTTCTGCAAGTGGTGATCGAAGGGAGGAGGGGAGGGTGGTTAGCTTACAGGGAAGTAGAATGAATCAAGGGGCGTGGGGTTTCATCAAGGAGAAACAAACAGAACTTTCACACCATAGCCTGGCCAGTCATGAAACTGGTTTTCAAAGCTTCTCTGATGCGCACCGTGCCCTCCTGTGCTCTTCTAACCGCCCGGGTGTCTGGCTGTGCGTAACCAGCGGCCAGGCAATTTGCCTCAACCTCCCACCCTGCCATAAATGTCTCCCCCTTACTCTCACAAATATTGTGGAGCGCACAGCAAGCAGTAATAACAGTGGGAATGTTGGTTTCGCTGAGGTCTAACCGAGTCAGTAAACTGCGCCAGCGTGCTTTTAAACGTCCAAATGCACATTCTACCACCATTCTGCACTTGCTCAGCCTGTAGTTGAACAGCTCCTGACTACTGTCCAGGCTGCCTGTGTATGGCTTCATGAGCCATGGCATTAAGGGGTAGGCTGGGTCCCCAAGGATAACTATAGGCATTTCAACACCCCCAATGGTTATTTTCTGGTTTGGGAATAAAGTCCCTTCCTGCAGCTTTTGAAACAGACCAGAGTTCCTGAAGATGCGAGCGTCATGTACCTTTCCCGGCCATCCCACGTTGATGTGGTGAAACGTCCCTTGTGATCCACCAGTGCTTGCACCACTATTGAAAAGTACCCCTTGCGGTTTATGTACTCACTGGCTTGGTGCTCTGGTGCAAAGATAGGGATATGGGTTCCGTCTATGGCCCCACCACAGTAAGGGAATCCCATTGCAGCAAAGCCATCCACTATGACCTGCACATTTCCCAGGGTCACTACCTTTGATATCAGCAGATCTTTGATTGCGTTGGCTACTTGCATCACAGCAGCCCCCACAGTAGGTTTGCCCACTCCAAATTGATTCCCGACTGACTGGTAGCTGTCTGGCACTGCAAGCTTCCACAGGGCTATTGCCACTCGCTTCTCAACTGTGAGGGCTGCTCTCATCTTGGTATTCTTGCGCCTCAGGGCAGGGGAAAGCAAGTCACAAAGTTCCATGAAAGTGCCCTTACACATGCGAAAGTTTCGCAGCCACTGGGAATCATCCCAGACCTGCAACACTATGCGGTCCCACCAGTCTGTGCTTGTTTCCCGAGCCCAGAATCGGCGTTCCACCACATGAACCTGCCCCATTAGCACCATGATGCCCATATTGCCAGGGCCCGTGCTTTGAGAGAAGTCTGTGTCCATGTCCTCATCACTCTCGTCACTGCGCTGACATCGCTTACTCGTCCAGTTTTGCTTTGCCAGGTTCTGGTGCTGCATATACTGCTGGATAATGCGTGTGGTGTTTAATGTGCTCCTAATTGCCAAAGTGATCTGAGCGGGCTCCATGCTTGCCGTGGTATGGCGTCTGCACAGAAAAAAGGCGCGGAACGATTGTCTGCCGTTGCCCTGACGGAGGAAGGGGCGACTGACGACATGGCTTACAGGGTTGGCTTACAGGGAATTAAAATCAACAAAGGGGGTGGCTTTGCGAGAAACAGAATGGCCCCCTCAAGGATAGAACTCAAAACTGGGTTTAGCAGGCCGTTGATTTCACGGAGGGAGGGAGGTGAAAATGAATACAAAACGAATCTGGTCTATTTCTTGTTTTGAGCCACTTCGTGTATCTTTATACATCTTGCTGGCAGCAGACTGTGCAGTATGACCGCTAGCCATCGTCATCTCCTGGGTGCTTGGCAGAAGATGGTGCAGTATGACTATTGGCCATCATCTTCTGCTGGCTGGAGGTTAAAAGACAGTGCACTGCCGGTAGGACTGAATCGCCATGAGACGAAACTTAAAAGGGAAATGACCTGGCTGAGTCACTCCCGTGTTTGCCCAAGTGCCCTGACCTCATCGAGGTCAGTTAAAAGAGCACCCAGGACTACGTCGATGACGGCTACCAGTCATACTGCACTGTCTGCTGCCAAAAGGCAATTAACTGCTGCTGTGTAGCAATGCAGTACCATGTCTGCCAGCACCCAGGAGACATACAGTGACGGTTAGCTGAGAGGACTCCATGCTTGCCGTGGTATGGTGTCTGCACAGGTAACTCAAGAAAAAAGGCGCAAAACGATTGTCTGCCCTTAATTTCATGGAAGGAGGGAGGGAAGGGGGGCCTGATGATATGTACCCAGAACCACCCGCGACAATGTTTTAGCCCCATCAGGCACTGGGATTTCTACCCAGAATTCAAATTGGCGGCAGAGACTGTGGGAACTGTGGGATAGCTACCCACAGTGCAATGCTCCGGAAGTCGACAGTTGCTTGGGTACTGTGGACACACTCCACCGACTACATGCACTTAGAGCATTTGTGTGGGGACACACACAATCGACTGTATAAAAACGCTTTCTACAAAACCGACTTCTATCAATTTGACCTAATTTCGTAGTGTAGATATACCCTGAGAGTGGATGCCAGGAGATGGATCACTCGATAATTGCCTTGTTTTGTTCATCCCCTTTGAAGCTCCTAGCACTGGCCACTGTCAGAAGACAGGATATTGGGCTAGATGGACCTTTGGTCTGATCCAGTATGGACATTCTTATGTTCCTGTACAAGTGCCATTTCTCTATCAGCATTTTGCATTAACTGGCACTTGTTTCACGGATCTCAAAATGTGTGCTCTTGGATGACAAATACAAAGATACTGAATCCTGGGCATCTCTAACAACATGCACGAAAACCCAGCAAAATATCGGGTGGGGATATTCTTGTGACACATTCCATAAGGCTAAGGCTATGTCTACACTACAAGTGCTGCTGCAGCTATGCTACTGTAGTGCTGCAGCATAGACACTTGCTGTATCAACGGAAAGGGCTTTTCATCAGTGTAGTTAATCTATCTCTCTGAGAGGCAGTAGCTAGGTCAATAGAGGAATTCTTCTGTCAACCTAGTGGTGTTTACGTGGGGGCTTAGATCAGCTTAACAATGTATCTTCGTGGTGTGAATTTTTCACACATCTGAGCAACATAGCTTGGTCAATCTAAGTTTTAGGTGTAGACCAAGACTAAGTGTTGAAACCCTCCTGCAGCAAGTTGTCTCTTCTGTCTCTGTTTGTGGTGGTTCTATACGATATGGAATCACTCTGTGCTAGACCTCCATGGCCTGGGATTCCAGAGTCTCCAACAAAAGGGTGTCTGCGACTGGGAAGTTTGGGGAGAGGTGTCATACTGGAGTGGAGCCAGGAGCACGGGGAGACCTCTGTAGTTACAACATGAGTGAAAGATTTATTAGTAATAACCCAGAAGTGATTCAGAAGATTTAGCAGCACTTCCAAGAGGGAGCTGGGCAGGATCATGAGAGAAAAGAAAGCTGCACCACAGTAGTGCTTCAGTGTAGACACCCACTAATCACTATTTTGATGCGGAGGAGTTCTCCCATTGCTGTAGTTAATCCACCTCCCTGAAAGAATTTTTCCATCCACTTAGCTCTGTCTACACCAGGCTTTAGGTTAGCACAGCTACATCTCTCAGGGCTGTGGATTTCTCATATGCCTGAGAGATGTAGCTAAGCTGATGTACGTTTTTATTGTAGACCAGTCCACTAGATGGATAGCTGAAGCTTGTCAGTAAATATCTATTATCAAAATTTTCTCTGACAATTTTCGGGTTTTTATTAACCCCCCTCCCAGTTTTCAGACAAGCACACAATTTTTTTTCTTGAGAAATTTCCATTTAAGAAACCATTTTCCATTGCAAAAACATTTTGAGCAGAACTTGTTGACTAGTTTTAATGGATAACATTATTAATCTTGTTTATTACAGCAGGGCCTAGGGGCCAGCCAAGAATGAGGCCTCATTGTGCGAGCTGCTGTACAAACACAGAGTAGTAGATGGTCCCTGCTCTGAAGAGATTACAATCCAAATAGACCAGACACCAACAGGGTGGGAGAATACACCAGCAGAGTGACCAGTGGGATGGCCGCAAACAGATATGGAAAACATGGTCCCAGTAGGAAACTGTAAGAGGGAAATGTAAATGTACATAGCTATCCAGTGCAATTACTGTCTCAGAAAACAAGAATAGTCTACAGTATGTAGATTCTGTGTTCATGGTTTTCTTTCAGCGTTGTACATTCTGCCTCTGAAAAATTTCCATTTTACGTGAGATTTTCAAAAGAAATCTTGGGTTTCTTTTCTCAGAGCTTTCTGCGTTGCAGCTGTATAAAAATGCTTAATCTGTGGCTGTCAAGGTTCCTTCCCCACTCTGAACGCTAGGGTACAGATGTGAGGACCTGCATGAAAACCTCCTAAGCTTACTTTTACCAGCTTAGGTTAAAACTTCCCCAAGGTACAAACTATTTTATCTTTTGCCGTTGGACTTTCGCTGCCACCACCAAACGTCTAACGCCGGCTACTGAGAAAGAGTTAGTTTGGAAACATCTTTCCCCCCAGAAACCTCCCAAATCTTACCCCCTTTTTTTCTGGGGAAGGTTTGATTAAAAATCCTCACCAATTTGCATAGGTGAACACAGACCCAAACCCTTGTATCTTAAGAACAATGAAAAAGCATTCAGTTTCTTAAAAGAAGAATTTTAATAGAAGAAAAAAAGTAAAAGAATCACCTCTGTAAAATCAGGATGGTAAATACCTTACAGGGTAATTAGATTCAAAACATAGTTAATCCCTCTCTGCAAAACCTTAAGTTACAAAAAGACATGAAAACAGGAATATCCATTCCATTCAGCACAGCTTATTTCCGCAGTCATTTAAAGAATCAGAATCTAATGCATATCTAGCTAGATTACTTACTAAGTTCTAAGACTCTGTTCCTGTTCTGTCCCCGGCAAAAGCATCACCCAGACAGAGAGAGAGAGAGCTTTTTGTTTCTCCCTCCCCCCAGATTTTGAAAGTATCTTGTCTCCTCATTGGTCATTTTGGTCAGGTGCCAGCGAGGTTATCCTAGCTTCTTAACCCTTTACTGGTGAAAGGTTTTTTCCTCTGGCCAGGAGGGATTTTAAAGGTGTTTACCCTTCCCTTTATATTTATGACAGTGGCCAAATGTCAAGACTACCAAAATGCCACTGAAATATTTCTTCCCACAACTAAATAAAAAAATTAAAAAGTGGTTTATAATTGAAGGGGAAACTCTTCTGCCCTACTTTCCAATGTATTTAAAAAATAGATATTTCAGAATAGTAAATTAGTCCAATTTCTAATCTCATAGGAAGCCACACAATCAAAAATTAATTTACTTCACCTCAAGTGAACTAGATGACTCTCTTTATAGATCACAATCCATTTTAGCTAGCAGCATCAACAGCACATTTGAATCAAGTCTGAGGTCAATCAGCCAACTCTTTATGTCTTGAAATAGAGTCCTTCCCTCCTAACACAAATGTACATCTGCCCAAATGAGCTAAAAACCTTCAGGTACCTCTCACGTTGGGGCCATTAGGAGATGTGCTGAAGCATACAGAAAGGGAACTGCATTTCCTTTATATGCACTGGTAGGTTGATACATTTTAGAGAAGTGGTCTGAACTGACTAACGTCTTTTCAGGGTGTCCTTTCCTCTCAAGTCACTGCAGCTTCTGTCCTCATATATATGCACACAGCTCAAATTGACTTCAGCAAATAATGTATATGCCCTTATGTCTCTTCTGCTGCTGTGGCTACTCTCTGCTTTGTGGGATTTTTCTGGGTTTCCATTCCTTTGAGCTTAATGGGATGTAGCCTAGTCCCGATTCACTAAAATATAGTTAGTATATTTTATAAATTGCAGCAATCTATCTGAACCACATCTCCTACATTGTGATAATCCCCAAGCTACTGCTGAGCTAAACAGTGCTCATTGAAGAAAGACATGATGGCAACGTCCAGCCAGCCTCAAAACAAACTCCTATGGGTCAAATTCATCTTTGATTTTGCAAAGAGGGCATTTTCAGTCAGAAAACTCTTCTGACGGAAAATTCCTGAGAAGTCTAGTCTTTACCTAGAACTCTAGGGAGACAGAAGCTCCAGAAGGGAAGGAGCAATATGCTCCCACCTATTGGTGAACAAGAATGGCCAAAGAGAAACTACATTTACATAAACTTTCTTCCTAGAGTTCCTCAGTGACACTTTGGGAGCCACCATAGCTGTACACAGGCCTAGGATTGGTTAGGAAGCGAAACTGAACTAAGACAGGAAGGGGTGGGAGAAAAGCAGTTGAGAGGACTCTTCAATGGAAAAAAAAATGCAAAGGAGGGTCTTTGATGGGGATGCAGTGCTCTTTGTTCCACACCCTTTGGGGCCAGATGGTGCTAGGAAGACATAGTTTCTTCTGAATGGATCCACCTGCCCTACCCTTACTCCTCCTCTGGCAGGCCCCGGCTCTTCTGAGCTGTTTGAGCGGGGACTCTGCATTCTTTCTAACCCAATTTCCAACTACTTCAGACCCTACTGCCACATGCTGCACAGTAGGACTGCACGCAGCCTCCTGTAGCTAGTGACTTCAGTGGCTTTGCAATAAGAGGCAGGAGTTATTTCTCTTATTATTGTAGTGCCTACGAGCCCCAGGCCTGGAGCAGGACCCCATTGTGCCAGGAGCAGTATGCACACAGAACAAAAGAGCTTACAACGTAAGTAAGAGACAAGACAACAGCTGGACACAAACAGACAGATAGGTGAGCATAAGGAAACAATAAGATGATAACGGGCAGCATGGTAGGGGGTGGGTGGTCTGACTTTCAGCACACCAGCAGCCTGGCTGTTGTCAAGTTTTTGGCAGGCATCAAGGCAGAGGGGAATTTTAAGGAAGGATTTGGTGGAGGATAATGAGTTAGTTTTGCGGATGTGTACAGGGAGCTTCTGCCAGGTGTGAGGAGCAGCATGGGGGAAAGCATGAAGGTGCTTGTTTGAAAACTTAACAAGTGGGTGATGGATGCTGGGATCATGGACCCTTTGGTAGCAGGAGTCAACACTTTGATATTGGATGACTGGGATGGGGTTAGGTCATGAAAGGCCTTGAAAGTGAAGACAAGTTCCAAAGTTTACCCCTAATATTTACAAATGAAAAAGACATGTTACACAAGGGCAAACATGCAGAAGCTTCCACTACAGATATTTCAGTCATGGTAAAATATATTACTGGTGAAATGAACCTAAGAGAAGGTGTATTCAGTTTTGTGAAGCTTTGAGCAGCACTGATGAAAGAACTGCCTTTCATGCAGAAATTAGGAAGTGTAGGGATAGAAATGATGGTAAGACATGGAAACAGTTATTCAGAGTAGGTGCTTTATCTTCAAGATGTGCTGTTACAAAAGAAAATCACAGCAAATTACCATTCCGGCAGGACTTAGGCAGTTGGATTTGAAAAGGATGCGTTTCAAGGGAAGAGGAGACGGTTGGATCAAATGGGACTCCGTCCATTACTGGTGGCTGAGTCATAAAACAGAAATTGGAAACAAATTCAACATATTACCACTTGCACTTTCCCAGTGAAAATGTTGGTCCTTTGTTGCAACTTCCATGGAAAAATTAACACTGGTTAAAATGTAACATAGCCATAATATTCCACTTATTAATTATATCTGATTTTCTGCAGCAAATCAAGGAAAAACATGTATCTGATGACAACGTTTTGGTTTAACAAAATTTGGGAACTACTGTGGTAAGAAACTCACTTGTGGGAGAAAAGTCCACCAAAATTTGGAAAAGGATTTTCCAAATTTTGTTACTTTGTATTGAATTTACAGAAAAAAGTAACTTTCCAAAGATCCAACCCACAGCTACACTCATTACTAACTATAATGGCAAAAATGATTTATTAGCTCCAGTTTAGTCCATTTCCTGATTTCAGAATTATTTCCAGTTGAATTGTTACTTCCAATTATCCATACTAATTACAAATAAAAAGGGAAACTGTCCAATGAGAGTAATGGGCCTCTCTGTGGATATAGGATCTCAACCTTTATGGCTATTAACACAGAACCTTTTACCAGAGCTAAATTCAGAAAAAAAAACATAAAATGGTAGGGGCCACATCTTCAGCTAGCATAACTTGGCTGATGGTGGACTTGAATAGAGCCTATTACAAATGCTGAAGGATCAAGTTCTGTAAAAGTACTGGGTTTCCTTTCCTTTCCTTTCCTTTCCTTTCCTTTCCTTTCCTGTGTCTGATTTTTCTCTCTCTCTCTCATGCTTTGGGAATGGTGCTGAATGTTGATGGCACAACACATGACCCAACCCTGACTAGCCATTTTCTGGGTCATTGAGGTTGGGCTATCACACATATTTGCACCCAAAATGCATTATAACCACTTAGGGAGGGATTCTAAATGCCTTCGTGAGTCCCACTGTTAGTGTGCTAAGGATATTGGGAGCATCCTCAGAGCACCAAATATTTCCTGTGTCCAACCTCTAAACACAAGGGCCCAGATACATAAAGGGACTTAGGCATTGTAACACTGAGCATTGCAGAGTTCTACATCTAGGCCAGGTATACACTACACACTTCCTTTGGTATCACTAGGTCTCTCAGGGGTGTGAAAAATCCACACCCCTGAGTGACAGTTATACTGACCTTAACTCGCCATGTAGCCAGCGAGCCCCTCAGCATAGCTACCGCCTCTTGCGGAGGTGGAGTTATTAAGCTGACTGGAGAGTTCTCTCTCTCTCTCTCGTCAGTTTAGCATGTCTTCACCAGAAGTGCGACAGCAAGTTTGGAGTGTAGACCTGCCCTTAGGTGCCTAGCCACTCAGTGGCTTCCACAAAGCCTGAGTGAGAGACCTCCCTGTCCCTATACAACGCATGGGGATCAATAGGTGGCTGAGAATGGGATCCACAATAGCCAGCGTACTAGGGGCCTCCCTGCCTAAGTTAACCAATACTGTGTGCTGACGTTGGGGGTGTGATCTAAGCCCTACCACACCCATGGACTTGGTGCCTCAGTCCAGGATACAGGGAAGCACCTATCTCTGCTTGGGATCCACAGTTGTGAACCCCTCTTCTGCAGTTGGTCCCTAAGCTGAGCAAGCCTGACCCCACGGAGGAGGGTGGGAATGCCGCTTTCCTTATAACCTTCAGCCCAGAGGTTAGCGTGCTCATACAGGATGTGGGGGACCCCAGTTCAGTTCCCCCCTCTGCCTGATGACAGATTTGAACAGGGATTTCCCACAACTCAGGTAAATGCCCTAATCTGTGTGACAGGCTTATGCAGGGTTCTCTCAATCTCTTCTGCTGACGTTTTCCACTTTGTATTAAATAATGACTCCTGCTTTGGGCCAGAGAGTGAGAGCGACTCTAGCCAGTGGGTAGGGCATTCACATGAAAGGTGAGGAACTCTTGTTCAAATCCTTTCTGTTCATCTGGCACAGAAGGGAATTGAAGTGGGTCTCCAAAATCCTGGGTGAGTGCCCTAACCACTGGGACACAGGGGAGAAGGGAGAGCCCCTCTGGCTGTTTTGAGTGGAATTAGCGGGCCCTGCAGGTGAGATAGGTGGGGCAACACCTGTCTTCACCAGGATTGAGAGAGGCATCAGGGTGCCTGCTGGAGGTAGTACTGTGCCTGCCTGGAGGAAGAAACCTAGGCACCCAGTGGACTTTTATGGTCAAAAGTTAAGCACTGTGGAATTTTAGGTGCCTCCAGGGGTTTTGAGGATCTCAGTGGTGCCTAAATGTTGGACTTAGGGGCCTAAAGTAGGAGTCTGGTCCTTAAGTGCTTTTGTGGATCTGGGCCAAGGGGCCTGGTCTTGCATTTCAACTCCCCCTGTGAATTCAGTGGGAGTTCCTGCTGCCCAAGGAAAACAGCATCAGGACAGTGTTGATTTCCACTGTTAGAGAATTTAGTAAAGCAATAGTGAATAAAATGACTGAGTTCCAAAGAGAAGGGGAGGGACGGGGAGAGTTCTGTCCTGCTAAGGAATGTATCTAAGGTAAGTCTAAAGCAGTTTGCCATGTTTCTGTAGGTAACTGTGCTAAGTGGAGCCCATGCACAAAGCAGCATGTAGGCCCCAATTTTTAAACTGGTGAGAAAACATCTCCTGAAAAGAGCCGCTGAGAGAAACAAGTGTGAAAGAACTGCTCTGAAAGCCACTCCCTAGGACAAGTGGAGTGCAATGCTTAAAGAGCCTTTTTCTATTCCTGAAGGATGGCAGAGGCAAGACCTAAATAGCTTGGAAGATGAGATCAGTGCTTTACAACCAGCCAGACACATGCAGTGTGAGCAGCAGGTGCTATGGGCTGACCTGGCCTTTTAGAAATCCACTTGGATAGAACACAGGGTTAAATAGTTTCTCATGTTTTATCTTTTGCAGAGCACAGACTTAGCATTTAAGGGACATAGGAGGCTCTTCTCCCTTCACTGCCCTCACAACACTCTCATTAACACTAATGGGAACCATCTCTGGGCACCAAGACGCAAAGAGCCCTCTCTCTGTGGTTAAACAAACAACTTTTGGGGGTTGTGTTGTTTTATTCAGTCACAGTGAGGATATTTATGCTCACATAAGTAAGTTAAGGTTCAGCTTTTGCTGCACTGATGGTATAAAATGTCTGTGCTTGGTAACAGTGTGAAAGAAACTGTAAAATCAGCTTCAGGGTGATTGTAAATATCTGATGGGAAACAACGTCAAAGGGATTGTTCACACGAGATACCGGTAAAAAGAACAGGAGTACTTGTGGCTCCTTAGAGACGAACAAATTTATTAGAGCATAAGCTTTCGTGGGCTACAGCCCACTTCATCGGATGCCTGCAGTGGAAAATACAGTAGGACAATTTTATATACACAGAGAACATGAAACAATGGGTGTTACCATGCACACTATAATGAGAGTGATCAGTTAAGGTGACCTATTACCAGCAGGAAAGAAAAAAAACCTTTTGTAGTGATAATCAAGATGGGCCATTTGCAGCAGTTGACAAGAACGTGTGAGGAACAGTAGAGGGGAAAATAAACATGGGGAAATAGTTTTACTTTGTATAATGACACATCCACTCCACTGAGTGAGACATTACACAAATATCCCGCCAAGCCCTTACACCCCCTTTCCTGGGGAGGCTTGAGAATAATCTACCAACCAGATTGGTAAACAATGTGAGCACAGACCAGAGCCTTGGGTTTTTAGGACACTAAAAACCAATCAGATTCTTAAAAAACAGAACTTTATTATAAAGAAAAAAAAAGTAAAAGAAACACCTCTGTAAAATCAGGATGGAAGGTAATTTTACAGGGTAATAAGATTTAAAACATAGAGGATTCCCCTCTAGGCAAAACTTCAAAGTTACAAAAAACAGAGATAAACCTCCCTCTTAGCACAGGGAAAATTCACAAGCGAAAACAAAAGATACTCTAATGCATTTCCATGCTATTACTTACTATTTCTGTAAGTTAGATGTATCATTCAGTAGGAGCTGGATTACTTGCTTGGTCTCTCTCTTTGTCTCCCGAGAGAACACAAAAAACCCCAAACAAAAACCTTCCCCCACAGATTTGAAAGCATCTTCTCCCCTTATTGGTCCTTTTGATCAGGTGCCAACCAGGTTATCTGAGCTTCTTAACCCTTACAGGTAAAGGAGGGATTTATGCTACCTTTAGCTGTATGTTTATGACAAGAGAAAAAGACAGCTCCCTTCTCAAAAAAAAGTTTGTTTTTCAAAAACTGCAAATGTTTGCATTTAAATTTTGTCGTCAAAAAGCTAAAACATTTTAAACAAAATCATTTCCCCCCCTAAAATTGTAATGGAAATGTTCTGCGTTTGGGCAAAAACCATAACAAAACAAACAAACAAAAAAATCCCACAAAAAAAGTTATTTTTCAGAACCCAATTTTTCCCTTAATTAATTTTCATCTTAAAAAAAAAGACCTAGAAAATTTTGAACAAAACAATAATTTGCTGTGAAAATCTTTAAGGAGAAAAGGCTGTGTTTGTTTAATAAAGGTTTGATGGAAATGTTTCTAGTAGCTCTGTCCATACACACAGGGGTCTCATGCATCACTGTTAATTTGGATTCTCTACCACTGGGAATCAACTTCTGAAATTTTTCTGAGAATGTGAAAAGGGGCAAGGTCTTGCTACCTGGGCTGGGAGCTTGCTCCTTGCTGCTGTGTAGACCTACTTTTAATGGGTAAATTTAAATGAAACTTGAAAAAGCTGAATCAGGAGAAGGACCAATCTACAAGCCTAGAGAAATGTTACAATCTCCTCTAAATGACAGAAAATCTGGGTCTCACCTGTGCTGCGTTTAGACTCACATGGACTGGGGATGATGTCGTTTAGACTACCTCCAGCCACTAGACTATGTAGGTGACGTTTTGGCAAGATTGTGACATTCTTCAGTCTCTCCTTAAATATTCTTGAATCTTTACACACAGCAAAATCACAAAACTCACCCACAGTAGAATTTTACCATTTTTCCATTTTAAATCCCCAAATAGCCATATTATTTGCTAGTAGAGATAGTAAAAGGCTTGCTCCAGCTACCAATGGAAGTCAAGGGTAAAACTTCTATTGATTTCAGTGGGAGCAGGATTGGGTCCCAGTCTTGCAAATCTGTGGGAAAATACCTTCCATGTAGATACCTGGGGCCTGATTCTCCACTGCCTCACATGTTATGTGCAACGTGGGGGTACACCACAACCATTATGTCAGTGCTTAATTTGTGCCATGGCTAAGCCCTGGCACCTCTTGGCTTGGCAGTTCATAACTCCAGCACCCCGGGGCTTCCTGCATCAATTATGAATGTAAAACATTGCTTGAGCCCCAGCACCTCTTTCATTACAAACTAAACACTACATTCTGCTAATATTTTGTACACACTTTGCATGCAAGGCCTCAGAGGAATTAGATCCTGGGACTTTTTACAGCTGATCTATGTTATGGAATAAAAGCTCCATAAAGAAGGAGTGGGAGGGACGGACTAAACAAATAAATACATTAAATAAAAGCGTGCGCAGAAAAAGCTGTAAGGAGAGGTGTGGTCTCGCAGGTGTGTTCTCGGTAGGAGTGGGCCTAGCCATTTCACTGGCCAAAGTGGGAAACATTTTCAAGTGCCCTCTCCTCTCATCCCAAGTGGCCCAACCAAAAAAACGTGAGGGGCACAGCAACTGTGGAAGCTGGCGCCCAGGTTGACTGCCAGCTGTGACACTGCTGGGGACCCCTCCCGCACTCTCTCCCCCCTGCCCCCGGGTTCTCATGGGCTGAGTTTTCACCTAGGAAGAAGGAACAAATGAGTTGTAATACTTGCTCTGCTAATTCTGCTTGGTGACCTTGGGCAAGTCGCTTAACCTCTCTGTACCTATTTCCCCTTTCTATAAAAAAGGGATAATGATACCTATCTGTCACACAGAGTTCTTCTGATGGAAAACATGGATTTGTCACTACCATAATTTTCATGGGAAAGGGTTGAGTTTGAACATCTTTTTCACTGGAGAAAAGTTTGATTTTTTTTTTAAATCATCAGAATATTTTAATGCTTTTAAAACAAAATGTTCATTTTTTTCCCAATTCTAAACCACTTTTTGTTTCAAAGTTTAGCTAAAAAAAATGATCAAAATGGAAATGAAATTTTTCGAAATTAAATGTTTCATACAATCAGAACTGATTTTGGTGGGTTTGGTTAATAAATTTGTTTGCGATTTTCACGTTTTATCTCCATTCAGGATGAGCTTTTTTTGTTGTGTTTTGATATCTTGAAATTTTTCATGAGATGGGAAATAGCTCTGGTATTAATATTTGCAAAGTGATTTGACAATGAGATGTTAATTATTACTATGTTAAAATCATAATCCTAATATAAAAATATATCAAACCAATGCTTCTTTATAAGGAGTCTAGTGTACAGAGAATTTCCACTTCAGTTTCAGTTCTGTGCACACATGCTGTAAGAATATAGACATCTCCATTTCAAATGGAGTTTGATTGCTAAACTAAACTTTCAAGTAATATGCACCTAGGATCATAGAATCATAGAAGCATAGAATATCAGGGTTAGAAGGGACCTCAGGAGGTCATCTAGTCCAACCCCCTGCTCAAAACAGGACCAATCCCCAACTAAATCACCCCAGGCAGGGCTTTGTAAAGCCCGACCTTAAAAACCTCAAAGGAAGGAGATTCCACCACCTCCCTAGGTAACGCATTCCAGTGTTTCACCACCCTCCTAGTGAAATTTTTTTTCCTAATATCCAACCTAAATCTCCCCACTGCAACTTGAGACCATTGCTCCTTGTTCTGTCATCTGCTACCACTCAGAACAGTCTAGATCCATCCTCTTTGGAACCCCCTTTCAGGTAGTTGAAAGCAACCATCAAATCCCCCCTCAATCTTCTCTTCCGCAGACCAAACAATCCCAGTTCCCTCAGCCTCTCCTCATAAGTCATGTGTTCCAGTCCCCTAATCATTTTTGTTGCCCTCCGCTGGATGTTTTCCAATTTTTCCACATCCTTCTTGTAGTGTGGGACCCAAAACTGGACACAGTACTCCAGATGAGGCCTCACCAATGTCGAATAGAGGGGAACGATCACGTCCCTTGATCTGCTGGCAATGCCCCTACGTATACATCCCAAAATGCCATTGGCCTTCTTGGCAACAAGGGCACACTGTTGACTCATATCCAACTTCTTGTGCACTGTAACCCCTAGGTTCTTTTCTGCAGAACTGCTGCCAAGCCATTTGGTCCCTAGTCTGTAGCGGTGCATGGGATTCTTCCGTCCTAAGTGCAGGACTCTGCACTTGTCCTTGTTGAACCTCATCAGATTTTTTTTGGCCCAATCCTCCAATTTGTCTAGGGCCCTCTGTATCCTATCCCTACCCTCCAGCGTATCTACCTCTCCTCCCAGTTTAGTGTCATCTGCAAACTTGCTGAGGGTGCAATCCACACCATCCTCCAGATCATTTATGAAGATATTGAACAAAACCGGCCCCAGGACCAACCCTTGAGGCACTCTACTTGATACCGGCTGCCAACTAGACATGGAGCCATTGATCACTACCCGTTGAGCCCGACAATCTAGCCAACTTTCTATCCACCTTATAATCCATTCATCCAGCCCATACTTCTTTAACTTGCTGCCAAGAATACTGTGGGAGACCGTGTCAAAAGCTTTGCGAAAGTCAAGGAACAACATGTCCACTGCTTTCCCCTCGTCCACAGAGCCAGTTATCTCGTCATAGAAGGCAATTAGATTAGTCAGGCATGACTTGCCCTTGGTGAATCCATGCTGACTGTTCCTGATCACTTTCCTCTCCTCTAAGTGCTTCAGCATTGATTCCTTGAGGACCTGCTCCATGATTTTTCCAGGGACTGAGGTGAGGCTGACTGGCCTGTAGTTCCCAGGATCCTCCTTCTTCCCTTTTTTAAAGATGGGCACTACATTAGCCTTTTTCCAGTCGTCCAGGACTTCCCCTGATCGCCATGAGTTTTCAAAGATAATGGTCAATGGCTCTGCAATAACATCCGCCAACTCCTTTAGCACTCTCGGATGCAACACATCTGGCCCCATGGACTTGTGCTCGTCCAGCTTTTCTAAATAGTCCCAAACCACTTCTTTCTCCACAGAGGGCTGGTCACCTCCTCCCCATGCTGTGCTGCCCAGTGCAGTAGTCTGGGAGCTGACCTTGTTTGTGAAGACAGAGGCAAAAAAAGCATTGAGTACATTAGCTTTTTCCACATCCTCTGTCACTAGGTTGCCTCCCTCATTCAGTAAGGGGCCCACACTTTCCTTGACTTTCTTCTTGTTGCTAACACAGCTGAAGAAACCCTTCTTGTTACTCTTAACATCTCTTGCTAGCTGCAACTCCAAGTGTGATTTGGCCTTCTTGATTTCACTCCTGCATGCTCGAGCAATATTTTTATACTCTTCCCTGGTCATTTGTCCAATCTTCCACTTCTTGTAAGCTTCTTTTTTGTGTTCAAGATCAGTAAGGATTTCACTGTTAAGCCAAGCTGGCTGCCTGCCATATTTACTATTCTTTCTACACATCGGGATGGTTTGTCTCTGTAACCACAGTAAGGATTCTTTAAAATACAGCCAGCTCTCCTGGACTCCTTTCCCCCTCTTGTTATTCTCCCCGGGATCCTGCCCATCAGTTCCTGGAGGGAGTCAGAGTCTGCTTTTCTGAAGTCCAGGGTCCTTATTCTGCTGCTCTTCTTTCTTCCCTGTGTCAGGATCCTGAACTCGACCATCTCATGGTCACTGCCTCCCAGGTTCCCATCCACTTTAGCTTCCCCTACTTATTCTTTCTGGTTTGTGAGCAGCAGGTCAAGAAGAGCTCTGCCCCTAGTTGGTTCCTCCAGCACTTGCACCAGGCAATTGTCCCCTACCCTTTCCAAAAACTTCCTGGATTGCCTGTGCACCGCTGTATTGCTCTCCCAGCAGATATCAGGGTGATTGAAGTCTCCCATGAGAACCAGGGCCTGCGATCTAGTAACTTCTGTGAGTTGTCGGAAGAAAGCCTCGTCCACCTCATCCCCCTGGTCCAGTGGTCTATAGCAGACTCCCACTACGACATCACCCTTGTTGCTCACACTTCTAAACTTAATCCAGAGACACTCAGGTTTTTCTGCAGTTTCATACTGGAGCTCTGAGCAGTCATACTGCTCCCTTACATACAGTGCAACTCCCCCACCTTTTCTGCCCTGCCTGTCCTTCCTGAACAGTTTATATCCATCCATGACAGTACTCCAGTCATGTGAGTTATCCCACCAAGTCTCTGTTATTCCAATCACGTCATAATTCCTTGACTGTGCCAGGACTTCCAGTTCTCCCTGCTTGTTTCCCAGGCTTCTTGCATTTGTGTATAGGCACTTGAGATAACTCGGTGATTGTCCCTCTTTCTCAGTATGAGGCAGGAGCCCTCCCCTCTTGTGTGCTCCTGCTCGCGCTTCTTCCCGGTATCCCACTTCCCCACTTACCTCAGGGCTTTGGTCTCCTTCCCCCGGTGAACCTAGTTTAAAGCCCTCCTCACTAGGTTAGCCAGCCTGCTTGTGAAGATGCTCTTCCCTCTCTTTGTTAGGTGGAGCCCGTCTCTGCCTAGCACTCCTCCTTCTTGGAACACCATCCCATGGTCAAAGAATCCGAAGCCTTCTCTCCGATACCACCTGCGTAGCCATTTGTTGACTTCCACGATTCGACGGTCTCTACCTAGGCCTTTTCCTTCCACGGGGAGGATGGACGAGAAGACCACTTGCGCCTCAAACTCCTTTATCCTTCTTCCCAGAGCCATGTAGTCGGCAGTGATCCACTCAAGGTCATTCTTGGCAGTATCATTGGTGCCCACGTGGAGAAGCAGGAAGGGGTAGCGATCCCAGGGCTTGATGAGTCTTGGCAGTCTCTCCGTCACATTGTGAATCCTAGCTCCTGGCAAGCAGCAGACTTCTCGGTTTTCCCAGTCGGGGTGGCAAATAGATGACTCAGTCCCCCTGAGGAGAGAGTTCCTGACCACCATCACCCGCCTCCTTCTCTTGGGAGCGGTAGTCGTGGAACCCCCAACCCTAGGACAGTGCATCTCATGCCTTCCAATTGGCGGAGTCTCCTTCTGTTCCCTTCCCTCAGATGTATCATCTAGTCCACTTTCCGCATTAGTACCTGTGGAGAGAACATGAAAACGGTTACTTATCTGTATCTGCGTTGCTTGTACATGGATGCTCCCGTTTCTTCTTCTGGAGGTCACATGTTGCCAGATTTCTTCACCGTCCTCCTGTCCCCACTGCACAGCCTGCTCTGAATCTTCAGAACATTGTGCCCGTAGAAGCATATCCTGACGTCTGTCCAGGAAGTCTTCAGTTTCTCTTATGCAATGCAGGGTCGATACCTGTTGCTCCAGACCTTGAACCTTCTCTTCCATATGGAGACCAGCTTGCGCTTTGTACAGACGAAGTCGCTTCTGTCCTCTGGAAGAAAGACAAACATGGCACATCCAGTGCAGGTCACAACAGCTGAACACCCTCCATCCATATTACCTTCCTTCTACGAGCTCACTCAGGAGTTGTAGTAACTACTCAGAGAAGCCGGCAAGATGTAAGCCTCAGCAGGCTCTCCCCAGGCGAACTCCCAGGCAAACTCCCTCTGTTAGCCGCTCTGCTGTTCGCTGCTTAGCTGATTCACAGCTGACTGGCTGACTGGCTTTTATACAGTCAGGCCCACTCAAGGCTCACCTGGAACAAAGCACTCCCTATTCACACTTTTCAAACCACCAATCAAGCACATGGTCAAACTGTCAAACTGTCCCCACAACAGACACTCAGATATTCACCAACACAGCCTCCTTAATGCAGCCCTTAGTGTACCTCTTCTCAGGCAGCTCCCAGGCAAACTCCCTCTGTTAGCCGCTCTGCTGTTCGCTGCTCAGCTGGATGATAAGCCTTGGGGTGGTAGAAATTGAAGCACAAAATAGTTATGCAAATGCAAGTAAAATTTGAAAGAATAATGATCAGAAAAGCAGAAAATGTATGCGTAGAAGTTTTATGCAATGGATTAGTATACATGGGTAGTGTATGTTGAAAATTAATGTGTCACTGGGACTAGTTCATTGGTGTTCATCAAATTTATTACAGGGTAGGAATGTAAGCAGTCCTCTTAGCCACCAGCTTAAAAGAGTGGCATTTTTCTTTGTACTGTATGCGCAGCTCATAGGCGGTAGAGGTAACACTTTATACTGAAATGACATTATGAGCATTTTATTAATGTTTTATTTATGGTTAATGGATGATCCTGCAAACTTTACTTATGCGTTAATAAGCATTTGCTAAATATTTAATTGCAGTTGCTGTAATTGATAAATTGATTCTAATAAAACCTTTCAAAAATTGTAAAGGCAATCTCCCCATGCTGTTTCACAGGTATTTTTATATACATTGGGGGAAAAGGACCCTAGAGGATGGTGGAGATATTCAATAGACTACTGTTAAATGGGTTTTGATCATTCATTGGTGTCCCTTTAGGACTTGAAAATACAAATCTTCTTCTTACAGAACTATTTCTCTTCCATGATGTGAACGTACATGCTGATTCTTACATATGTGCTGTTCTTTCAACACCTTAAGGCGTCTCATCCTTCATGCTCACTATTCACTGTTCCACTGCTGTTCTCTGTGCTGTGCTGAATGTAAAGTTCTCTGCCTCAGCAGCTCTCTTAGCTGTCCCATTACTCGGAGGATTTGGTGAGGTCATGATGCACGCCTACTGGTAGATCTAAATGTTGGACTTAGGTGCCTGAAGAGACAGCTAAGTGCCCAAGTCTCTATGGAATCTACCTCTCATTTCTTGTTGTATATATATAAATACACTGCTCTCTGGTTAATCAGCTTAATTCTGGTACAATGTTACATTTATAGCCAGATGCTCAGTGGAACAGAGCTATCTTTTCATTCTCTCATCTCTTGATCTAGCCTCCTCTAAACTTGTGAAATATTAGCACAAGATAGAAAACAACACACTGCCAAAAGCTGCCACTGTTCTTCCTAGTGGGTATGAAATGTGCTTCAAAGCAAGTGTTTCTTTTACAAATTACTGTATATTTAATACCTCAAGGTGGCTAGGTTTTGACCCTGAAGATGGAATAGATTTATATCTCCTTTATACACTGAATACTATATGCTCCAGAATACTGGTAACATTTGCCTGCTTGTGAGATCACAAAACAAAGCCTATGTCAGAGAAGGAATTAACCTGCAACTTAATGTCAGTGTGTGGAACCCTATGATTGATGCAAAAATCTATGTGAGAATGAGGTTATATCCATGAATTTCATCATTTTAATCCCTTTCAATCTGTGCGTCTGCCCACCTCTTTATCCTCTTCCCCTTATTCTGTTTCCACAGAGCTATATGGTTCCAAAAAGCAACAGAGGCTAAGGTAACATAGAACAGGAAAGTTGTCATTTCATTGGTCTTTGTGTTTTCCTACAGCTGGATTCTGTGCAAATTGAAGTCTATGGTAAAGATCTCTTTGGGGCAGCGGTGCAGGCTCAGGCACCTAGAGGTGATTTGCAAAAGTACCTAATGGTCTTTAAGAAAGTCCATGAGACTGTGCTTCTAAAGACTGTTAGGTGGGTTGAGTTAAACCTCACCTAAACTGTTCTGACCTCCACTCTCACTTAAGATCGCTATGACAAACAGCTTAACAGCCCCACCTAAGACAAGGAGATATGCAAGCTTTCCCAGTAATTTTCACTTCTTGGGCTGAGAGCTCATTGTCTGTGTGTGTGTGTGTGTGTGTGTCTGTCTGTGAGTGGGTAGCAGACGAGGACAAGACAGAACAAGATGAGACACACGCTGGGATAGTGCGAGACAGACGCAGAAGGAGAAAGCCACGCAGATACCTGGAAGCATAGTAATATAGGCTTGAGAAAAAGCTATTTGGGTACAGAGTGCTGGCTTGAAAGGCAGGTATGGAACAGCAACAAATGAATTGTTTCCTGCTAATTGATTTCTATTGTGTTCAGGGAAACAGGACTTTGTCCATTTTTTGTTAATTAACAAAATTTCATCAAAGAAATAACTATGATCAATTTTTCCTCCTAACTGGAACAACCTACAAGATCCTGAGTTTTTTTGGCTAGCTGCTAGGTCAAAAGCTAGGTGTTGGCCTTAGGTGTGTTGGCCTTTCTGTATGGGGAAATCTTGGTGAACCAGAAGCATGCCTGGACCACTACCGATACTGGACTATCAATTATCATGCTTGTTGCCAAATCAGCTAAATCAGTAGGTCTTAGCAGACCTCTGCAATGGCCTGCGCATAACTAAGCAAGCAGCTGGGGTGGAAGGAAGCATGACCTTCCTGATGAGATCGCTGTTGAAATTGTTGAGGTATGTGTTTTAGGAAAACAGGAAGTTTATCCACATTTGCCCTTTGGGATGTGTTTGTCAGGGCCCTCAAAACATGCAGGCTCTGCAAAAAACAAAACACAACAAAATGTCTAATTGATGGTTTAAGAAAAAATTCTTGCTTAACCTTTGAACCTGCGTGCTTAGCAAGTTCTTTTTTTGATTGGCATGTTATTGTTACACTAACACAAATAAATAAGGGGAGGAAGTATGGGGTAGTTGGACTCTTTAGGAACACTACATGGACACATCTTAGGGTCCCCAGCAGCAGCTGAAAGGCTGGCCAATCAGATGGCTGTTGTTGTACCACTCCCAGAAAGCGACTTTTTCTCAAGCCTAGAATGGACTCTAATCACTGCTCTCCCTCTCCCCCAAATCGGTCTCCTCCAAAACCTTGCTGTGATGTTAGCAGACCAGGTGCCAGCTCATGCCAAGGCCCCAGACCTCACTGAACACTGACAGATGCACAGCTGGAAACCAGTCGGGCTCACTTGTGGGTTAGTGGGGTTAAAAGAGATACTAGTGCTATCAGACTGTGTTAGTGTTTAGACTTTATGGAATGCTGGTAGGATGCTGCATGTATTAATCCTAATTATAAAGTCTGTATCACCTGATATAAAGTTATATTGAGTGTTGCATTGTAACCTCTGTAATTGTGTAACTCACCAGACAGGAAAAGAAGTCTTAATTTAGGTAAAGTACTCGTCCTGCACACGGGATGGCCCACTGAAGGCAAATGAGGCACTGTGTCGCATCAAAGGAAAGAGACCTTTGTTGATTGCATTCTTTACTACCTCCAGGAATGGCAGGCCTGTGCAGGAGCTCATCCCATCAGCTTGGATTCTGGGGTGAAGGGGATAAAAATCTGTGAAATGGAGAAAATGGGGCTCTTTATACTGTCTGGATTCTGAGGGGCAAAGATTCCTCAACATAAGCAAGAGATCTCCATGCTGCTTGGCATGGGTCAGCCCTAAAGGCTTATTATAGAAGCTTATATTACTCTCTTAAATCTAAGACTAACTCATTTGTGTGCATGTTTCCGGTTTTAATCTGATAAATAACTCTCATTTCTTTTTCCTAGTTAATGATCCTTTAGTTAGTTTATTAACAGTTGTAGCCAATCCTGTGTCTTTGGTTTGAGATCTAAGTACAATTGACCTGGGGTAAGTGACGAGTCCTTTGGGACTGGGAGTAGCCTGTATATTATTGTGATTTTTTTGTTGTAAAGTGACCACCTATCACATAGTCCAGCTTTCCTGGGTGGTAAGGTGGACTGGAGTGCCCAAGGGGACTGTCTGTGACTCCATGGTAAGACTGTTATAGTGCTTTCAGAGTTCACAGCTGTTACTGGGTTGGTGAAATCTAGTTATAGAACAGTTTGGGGTTTCTGCCCTACTCTGCTCTGAGGTTGGCACTCATGGCTGTGAGCTGTGCCAGACAGTGTGACACTTGCATTAACCCCAAACTACCATCAACAAAGCATGTCTTCCCAAGAGTCCAAACTTGCTCACATGGTAATAAAAAACTTGGAAGGCTACACGTAACAGCAACAAATGGGTGCCTGCCATAACAAGCACTAATTTAAAAGTTCCTCCTTTAAATGCACACAACTATATTCAGAGAATACAATATATGGGCCAGTCAATCTCTATATATACTAAAGCAAAACAAACAAAAATGCTCTGATATTCTTGTCTGTCTTCTTGAAACAAACCATTTTTCTTTTAGACTGAGAAGATTGAGATTCCTGTGTCAGTATGAATTTTCAAGTTAGGAGAGGTCTGACCTTATCAAAGAATTATTCTTTTTCTCTCATCACTTCTGAAATCTTCATTAATGTCTAGCACCAAAACCAACCTCCCTCATGTGGCCATGATATACATTTGTAATGCAATTCTTTTCAAATCCACCAGTTTGATTCCTTGTTCCTTTTTCATTTGCTATTTTAGAGGCAATTCTGAGTTTAATTTCAGGTTCAAGCTGATCTGAAACCCTGTGTGCCAGTCCAGATAAAGGTTCTGATCCAATGCCTAAAGTTCCTCTTGACTTGAGCTGAAGGCACTCAGAACTTCTGGGAAGGTCTTCAGTACCTTGTGCGATTGGCCCTAAATACCAGTTGACAAGATGCCTCTGATATAATGAGACCCAGATCCAGGTAAATGGAGATGGCCAATGTCTGTCATATTCCTTGGAAGCATGTGAAAGATGTACATAAAAGGCTAGGCTGTGGATAACTCTAGGTGGGTGTGAAAGAAACTTTCTCTCCCTGATAAGGGGACATGTCCCCCTCCAAACTTTGTGCTCTCCTGCTGACTTCCCCCTCAGTGTCACTGCAGTACTCATGAATTCTCCCTTCTAATCCCCACTTTTGCTTATGTTGCACCTTCTCAGTTGTGCTCGAGTGCCTGGGCCAAAGTTGGTATCTATGAACTACATGATGCCAAAGGATCATCAGAGTATAGCACCATCAGCACAGAGGCCTGGACCCATCGCTTCCTCACTTCCCAGCAGAACTGAGGGGGAGGAGAGCTAGTTGAACATGTTTCATCCAAACCTTTTTTTGGACCAAAAAACCGGCCTATTTTCTCAATCAAAATTTTCACAACAAATTTACGTTTCATTTGTACTTCTCTGGCTTTCTGGAGAAAAATAGGGAAACATTTTGCATGAGGTTCCTTACTCCAGGCCCTTTATAGAATCACAGAATCATAGAAGATTAGGATTGGAAGAGACCTCAGGAGGTCATCTAGTCCAACCCCCTGCTCAAAGCAGGACCAACCCCAACTAAGCATCCCAGCCAGGGCTTCGTCAAGCCAGGCCTTAAAAACCTCTAAGGAAGGAGATTCCACCACCTCCCTACGTAATCCATTCCAGTGCTTTACCAGCCTCCTAGTGAAATAGTGTTTCCTAATATCCAACCTAGACCTTCCCCACTGCAACTTGAGACCACTACTTCTTGTTCTGCCACCACTGAGAACAGCTGAGCTCCATTCTCTTTGGAAAACCCCCTTCAGGTAGTTGAAGGCTGCTATCAAATCCCCCCTCACTCTTCTCTTCTGCAGACTAAACAATCCCAGTTCCCTCAGCCTCTCCTCATAAGTTATGTGTTGAGCCAGACAATCTAGCCAGCTTTCTATCCACCTTATAGTCTATTCATCCAATCCATATTTTTTTAACTTGCTGGCAAGAATACTGTGGGAGACCATATTCACTGCTTTCCCCATATCCACAGAGCCAGTTATCTCACCATAGAAGGCAATCAGGTTGGTCAGGCATGACTTGCCCTTGGTGAATCCATGTTGACTGTTCCTGATCACCTTCCTCTCCTCCAAATGCTTCAAAATGGATTCCTTGGGGACCTGCTACATAATTTTTACAGGGACTGAGGTGAGGCTGACCGGCCTGTAGTTCCCTGAGTTCTCCTTCTTCCCTTTTTAAAAGATGGGCACTATATTTGCCTTTTTCTAATTGTCTGGGACTTCCCCTGATCACCACGAGTTTTCACCACAAACAAGGTCCAGGGTAATGTAAAGGAGCCCTTAAAAGGCCTGAATCTAGCCAGGCAGAATCCCCTTGGTGAAGGCACGGTGGAACACAGCTGTAAGGCTGCCTCCCTCAGAGCCCCTTGAAAACTCTGGCATAGGACAGATATTGGGGGCATGGCTGAGGCAGAGGGGAGTGTTGGGCCATAGCACTGTGGAGATGGAGGTGATTTAGGGCTGTGCTGTGGCTCATAGGACAGCCCAGGGAGTGTGTCTGAACTTAAGTAGGATCCCAAGGCTGTCTAAGTTACACTGGGGACTTCTTCAGCCCCCAGAACAGCCAAGGATTAGGAGGCACAAAGGGGGATCAAAGCAGCCTTAGCTCTTCCATTTCCCTTCTGTGCTATATCTCTGCAGCATCTCTGCCTTCTAGAAAACCAGAAAAATGTCGGTGAGAAATTTAGGAAAAAACGCCCATCTCCCCCCCAAACTTTAATGTGAAATGCAATTGGCATTTTTCAACCAGCTCTGTTGGGGACCTCACACCCTGCATGCTGCTGAAGGGCACTGGGGGCTTCTGCACCTGAACTCTTCCCTTGCTCATGGAGGTGCTGAGCCTTGCTCATGAGCCACACCTCCAGCAATTGCTGCTCGGGCAGTGTAACGCCACACTACCCTACCACGGGCTGTGGCTTACAAGCCACCACAGTGCCCCAAGTATAAGCACATACAAGCCTAGTTAGAGACAGGGACAGAAGCTGGCCACTTCAATGGAGCAAAGGAGTGTGATTTATAACGACAAGTGTCAAATGAAAAGTGTCTTATTCGTGGTAAAACGGCTCCCAGGCCAGTAATGTGAATCACCCTTGCCTAGTGGCCAAAATAGAGAGAAAATATGAAGAAATGACTCAACTTTCTGCTGGACCAATTGCTGCTGAGTGTAACCTCCAACAGTCTCCACTTTTTCTGGTTTGTAACTGACTGTCTGGTTGCAGCATGGAGAATCTGGCAGTATGAAAAATGGTTTTCTCCCAACCTATAACATGTCTTCCACCAGTTTCCTTAAAATGCCTGATTTTGCCCACGTGTTAGGCCCAATTATTTTTCAGTTTGATCTCTTCTCCCTCCTCTATCTCTATTTTCTCCTCTCCTTGACGACTGGGGGAAAATACATGATAGCAGCAGCTTCATATGTTTCACTTTTCACATATTGATGTTTGCATTTGTGAAAAAACCCAACACTTTTCCTGCCTTTCTTCCCTTCAGGGAGTCAAAAAATGTCTGTGCTCCTCTCATGCCCTTCATATCTCTCTTCTGTGGCATATTTCAATACCGTGTTTCTCATCCCCGAACCAGATGGGGCTGAGATTCAATTGGATACTCTGTCGTGGCCTAACAAGATAATTATGATACTACTTAAAAAAACTACTAATATGAGATGTAAGTTGCAAAGTTCCTATCATGGCAATCCTGATTTGTATCGTAATACATTTGATATTGTATTGAAGGCTTTGATTGTACTTGTGAAATAACGTTTTGGGAGTTATCTTTTTTTTAGGGAAGTTTTAAAATATACCTATGTCTGTAGAGATATAGAACTTCTGTCCTCAAAGAGTCATTTCATTTGCAGAATGCTTCCTGCATTTCAGAAATGTAGCCAGCGGGATATGATAAACAGTATTTAAGATTCAGGAGGCACCTTGTGTATTCAAGAAGAAATCTTTATATTGAAAACATATAGACACATTCTGAGGAGAGGGAGGGACAATAAGATTTTCTTGAGTGAGTAGGGGCAACAGTTGGACTTAGCAAATTTTAATACCTATGCTGGGGGACAAACTTTGCAGCATGCCTGCCTAGATGCGACTAGATTTTCACTCTACTTAGAGCTGAGAAAAGGGGACTGGGAAAGAGCAAAAATGAAAGCAGAAGTATAATATAAGCCTGAATCCCTCATTTGTTTCATCTCTGTGCTGCTCTTGCAGTGCATAGGGACTGGAAACCCATAGTTCTACTCAGTTTAGGATTCCCTCCACCTGGTGCAGAAATGAAGCAGGCAGCTTCTATACCACTTTTCCCCAGTGTAGCAGGAGGTGGTGTATTGAAAACTGTGTTACAATGTAAAATGCAGCTTGTAATTTTAAGTGGTTTCCTGGTCCTGCTGGCAGACTAGGGGGCTCTGCAGGGAAGCGTGTGAGCTGAGTTTTCAGTAGTCAGTCTGCAAAAGAGCCAGTATGGAGCAAGGTAGGGAGCAGTTGTACCTCTCTGTCTTAGGGGAGCAGCCTGCTATCTCTCCTTCTGTAATTGGTTGTTGTGTGTTAGATTTCCAGCGTCTAAGACATAACGTAGTGTTACATTGCAACTGTATGCATTACTTTCTCTAACTCACAGGGTGTATGCCGTGGACATAACTGGGGATTTGGGGGGCATGGACAGAGTGTTATGTGCTCTGGTCATTCCTGGCTGTTGGATGGCCACCAACTGGTGAAGATTAGAGCAACTCTAATCCAGGCTCAGGTAGCATACAACAAGCCTCAGAACTGGGGAGCTGCAGCCAGGTCCTTTTTGTTCTCCTTCATCTCTGCTGCACACACAGACAATGGGTGCAGATGAGAATCTAGGCCGATATTACTGTACTTGTTTATGTCTGGGTCGGCCCTCCTGCCTGTGGAGAGTCAAGTGAGTTGCTCGGGATGTGAGTTGGGGAAGGATTCTGCTCTCTGGGGTCACATCCCCGTCTCTTTGAGTGACCCAGTGTCTTTAAGTCATCATTTCAGGGTCATTTCAATTTTTCCATTAACCCCTCGAGCTGATGGTTTGAAACAAGTGTATTTAATAATATATGCAGGCGAATATCAGCTCTGTGAACAGCTGCCTTTAGCAAGGGGAGAGGATGGAATTCACTCTGGTGCAGTCATTAGTATTTCTGCTCCCTCTTAGTTATTTGCCATACTCTGTATGTGTAAGACATTTTTTCTCCATTTCAGATGGTCCCTTCGGGTCTCCTTTTACTCACAGTGAGGCTGTCTGCTGGATGGTCTCTGCATGGGTGATAATCTGCAATCTGATTCTTGTTTTATATTTGTTGAATATGGTCACAGCTAAGCTATTCCCCTACCTGGGGGCTGATCTTCCTCGCATTGACAAAATCCCCAGTGGTGCACAGTTGAATCCTGGGTTGATGATGATGATTGCAGGGATTTGTGATGTCTTAGGTTTTCTGTCATTGCCGAGACAAATGTTGGTATCCTATTGGAAGATAGTAAAATTTGTCTCCGCAATGACAGAAAACTTAAGACATCGCAAATCCCTGATATGCCACATTTCAAGAAATTCCCTTTGCAAAGGAAGAAGGATCCAAGTAGGATTAAACAGAATTGGGTGGTTTTTGGGGGGGAGTATCTGTAAATGAAGCAGCAAGAAGTCGAAGTTCTTTGGGAGAGGGAAGAACATCTCACAGATACTGTGTCTTAGACTGACTCCTAGATAAAACTGCCTTATGGGACATATAGCTAGGGGAGACCTAGGAGCAACCTGACCTGTTAATGTAGAGGCTGGATTTCAATGGCATTTGGAGACTTAAAAAACTAAAGTCCAGAATTGCTTATTCTTCCTCAGTTCACATCTCAGGCCTGAGGAAAAGATTTCTTCTCTCTCTTGGCTACATGCTGCCGTGACAGTGAAACACAGATTCAGGGCCAAATCCTGGAAAAGGCCTCAATGGGGATGCTTGTGGAGTAAATCAGGAGAGAATCTGGCCCAGAAAGTCTAATGGAATGCCGGAGCGCTTGATGGTTGTAGTTAACCGCAGTACAGCAGCTCATAAAACATTCAAGAATCTCCTATTTGTGGCATGAGATCATAATCTCCCCACAAAGAGGAAAGAGAAAGTAGCGCAACCATGCAAGAGAGAGAAGATGAGATCTATCCTAACCAGCAGACATGTAAATACCAAAGGGAGGTTTTTCTAACATTAATATCAAAATAAAAGGTTTAACCAATATCATATCCATATTAATCTAATCATCTGTGTACACTGTAACCCTTTTCAGGGTTAAAGGGAGCTTTGCTGCTTGAAAGTGATTCCAAATGTGAACAGGATGTGTGCCGATAGTGACCATGCACTGCTTGCCTTAACAAGCACCTGTCTGTAGCAGCTGGTAATACGCCTGTGTGGCCTAAGGAAGTCCAGTCGCTTTTGGTGTTGACCTTTCCAGGGCATAGGCTTGAATCCTGTCGCTTAATCCTACTTTTATAGGTCAGAATAAATGTTTAGAATGGTCACTTCTGCTTCTGAATGTTTTCCTGCCTTTTGTGCATAATTTTAGAATCTAGAATTACTATTCAAGAAAAAAAGTGGCTTGCACTTTCATCTGTGCACCCGTGTCCTGGTGAAAACTTACACACTTTTAATGGACAAAAACCATTGTCTAGGTTCCCTTACAGTTTCTGGCCTTTGGCCTCTTTGGATTGATTCCCTTCATGCCTCACTGCTGTGTAAAGTGTCGCTATGAGCTGGGTTAAATCTTGTTATGGATTGAGTTAAAACGTCATTAAAACTGATTTATGAATGGATCCTTCCCTTAAAATAGCTATAAAATACAGCTCAGGGGCCACACCTAAAACAAGGCCTAACTGAGTCTGCCCAGAAGCAAGCACAATTTGGAGCGTGTGTGTGTGTGTTCCAATGGCTATTGTTCAGACTCTGTGTGTGTGTGTGTGTTCCAATGGCTATTGTTCAGACTGTGTGTGTGTGTGTGTGTGTGTGTGTGTGCAGCTTAGAGAAAAGTTCTGAGTTCAGGGTGTTGGATGAAAGAAGACTGGGCAATGAAAGCTAAGAAACTGCTCCTTTTCCTTTTGGTTTCTCCCTCTCTTTGCAGAAGCAGACCTTTGTACATTTCTTGTAAATAATCAAGACTTCATGAAAGAAAATGCCAGACTTCGTTATCATTTTCTTCTCCCAACTAGGAACATCTCCAGGGCCCCAGACTTTGACTAGCTGCTCAGGTCAAAAAGGAGCAACCCTATTCTTGGGAGAAAGAAAATAAAACCCTCATCGCCCACTCGTGAAGCAGGGAACTATAACAGCAGTAGACGGCAGAGGTAGATATTAACTTCCTTTAAGCTGAACACCAAATTTACTGATTCAGAAGATATTAGCTGACATGAAGCCATAAAACTTAATTGAAACATAAGGTCAATATAATGTGTACATATACTGAATGGAATATCCAGAAGTCTCTCCATTATAGTCAAGATTTTCTTTTTGTACGTGTAAAAGTTTGTCTTCTTATCTGACACTCTAAGAGGAAATTACATTAATGATCCAGAAATGACTATAATTTACCAGTGGTGAACCAAAGTTTTGTAAAAGTAATTGTATTGGCATGTCACAGGCCAGTAATCACTAAACTCAGATCAGTGGCCATCAGGATACTTATATTTATGCATGTGATGTGATATTATCGGTGATTCCAGGCCACAATACTGCTGACATCTGACATTGCCTCACTTGTCACATGACTGTTACCAGCCAATAACTGACTCCTAGGTAACAAGTAAGGGTATTGCAAGGTTACCTATAACATTACCAGATGTTCAAGTGAATCTTTTCTAGCTTAGTAGGAACTTGTGTGTTAATTTCTTTCTGGAGGAACTGCAAGTCTTCCCAAAGTATCTTGTATATTGTCATGTAGCACATTCCATACTTCATGTCTGATCCAACTGAATTCTGTCTGTTCTTAGTGAGTACAACTGAGAGGTCAGGAAAAAATGCAGACTATAGCCTTTTAAACAGACTTTGTCAGTGTTTTCAGTGGTTTTTCTTAGCATTAGAGCTAGATCTGAATCAGCTTTCCAACCCTGTGGAAATGTTTGAGATTTGAAAATTTCTTCCCAACCTGAATCAGGACAAAAAGTCAACGTGGAAAAAATTTCCAAACCAAAAATCTTAAAAAGGTGTTTTGGGTCAATCAAAATGTTTTGTTTCAATCATTTCAAAAAGTTTTTGGTTTAAATCTTGATTATTTCCAATTTTTTTAAAAAAATGGTGTACCATAATTAGCTTACATTTTGAAATGAAAAAAGTTTCAAATTGAAAACTGAAATTTTGCCTTTTGAAAATGTCAAAATGTCCTTCAGCAATTCAAAAACAAAATAAAAAAACTGACCTTTCCCACAAGCAGCTTAATTTTTTTTTACAAGTCGGCATTTCATCTGAAAATTCCTGACCAGTTCTTCCTGGGTCGCTGTGTTTAATCATCCTGTTCTCCCCTTGAGCTTTAAGAACATAACAGTGGCCATACTGGGTCAGACCAGTGGTCCATCTAGCTGAGTATCCTGTCTTCCTACAGTGGTCCTATGTTCTTATAGTTTATGAATATGTTGAACAATCAGTACAGATCCTGTGGACCCAGCTATTTACCTCTCTGCATTGTGAAAAATGTCAGTTTATTCCTACCCTTTGGTTCCTATTTTTCAACCAGTTACTGATCCATAACAGGATCTTTCCTCTTATCCCATGACTCCTTACTCTGCTTAAGAGTCTTTGGTGAGGGACCTTGTCAAAAGTTGTTTGAAAGTCCAAGTGCTCTATTTCCATTGGATCACCTTTGTCCCCATGTTTGTTGACCGCCTCAAAGAATTCTAATAGATTGGCAAGGCATGATTTCCCTTTACAAAAGTCATGTGGACTTTTCCTAGTATTTTGTTCATCTATTTGTCTGATAATTCTGTTCTTTACTATAGTTTCAACCCATTTGCTTGGCACTGCAGTTAGGCTTACCAGCTTGTAATTGCCAGGACAGCCTCTGGAGCCTTAAAAAAAAATTAGCATCACATTAGCTATCTGCCAGTCATCTGATACAGAGGTGGATTTAAGCGGTCTGTTACATAGCACAATTATTAATTCTGCAATTTCATGTTTGAGTTTCTTCAGAATTCTTGGGTGATTTATTACTGTTTAATTTATCAATTTGTTCCAAAACGCGCTCTATTGACCCATCAGTTTGGGCTAGGTCTTCCTATTTGTCACCTACAAATAATGGCTCAGGTGGAGGAATCTCCCTCACATCCTCTGCAATGAAGACCAATGCAAAGAAATCATTTAGTGTCTCCGCAAAAGCCTTGCCTTCCTTGAGCACTCATTTTGTACCTTGATTATTCAGTGGCCCCACTGACTGTTTGGCAGGCTTCCTTCTTCTGATGTGCTTACATAGGGCTTGTCTTCACTACCAGGGTAAGTCGACCTAAGTTACACCACTCCAACTTTGTGAATAATGTAGCTGGAGTTGATGTAGCTTGTGTCAACTTACCCCGGTGTCTTCACTGCGCTGTGTTGATGGAAGACACTCTCCAGTTGACTTACCTTACTCTTCTCAGGGAGCGGGAGTGCTGGAGTTGACCAGAGCGCGCTCGGCCATTGATTTAGGGGATCTTCACTAGACCCGCTAAATTGGCACCCGCTGCATCAATTGCAGCAGCGTCAATCTTCCTGGTAGTGAAGACAAGCCCATAAACTAACAGCATTTTAAAAAAATCTTTTGCTATTTGCTCTTTTTTGGCCTCACTAATGATACCTTTACACTTTGGAAGTCAAATCCTAGTATGACTTTTTGTCTCTAATCATCTCTTTTACTCTGTATAATGGTGGCATTTTTTTTTGGTCCTCTCACTGTTTTTTGTTTGTTTGTTTGTTTGTTTTTTTGCTATTTGGGGCATACATAGAGTTTGAGCCTCTATTATAGTGTTTTTTAAAAGTTTCCATGAAGCTTGCAGGCATTTCACTCTGGGTGTTTTTCCACTGATGGCAACAAGGCCATGATTTCACCCCTTCATGTTCTTTTACCTTTCTTTCATTTCCACACTGAAGCCATTAAAACTATTATAAGCAGAGCTGTTGGAAGTTTTCAAAATTTTGTTAAAATTCTGAATTAAAAAAATGGCAGAAAAAGATTTTCATGTATCTTCCCCATACCCCTTTTTTTAAACAGCTGTTATAAGTTACCAGCATTTAAAGTACAATGGTTGGTCATAACGCTAAATAAAAAAATCAACTGACTACAAAAAGGAAATAAATGCATGTGATATTAAATTTAAGGATGTCCCATGTGACGTGAGAGAAAAGTACTAATCCTATGACTTTCATTCTGTGGGTAAAGTTTGTACTAGAAAAATTGGCACCTGTAATTTTGTGCCTGATTAAACTCTGTGAAACTATAGTTACAGCTACACTATAGCCACTACGGTGTCATAGCTAAGGTGGGAGGGTTTCTCCATTGATGTGGTTAATCCACCTCTCTGAGAGGTGGCAGCCAGGTCGGTAGAAGAATTCTTCAGTTGATCTAGCCACATCTACACTGGCAGCTAAGCCGACCTAACTACGGTGTGCAGGGTGTGAATTTTTTCCCAGCCTTGGGCATATAGCTAGGTCAATCTAATTTTTAAGTGTAGACCAGATCTATGATTTTCAAGGGCAAGGATTCTGATTTGAACCTGCAGTTTATTTCAAAGGTGCAAAGATATCAGTGCAAATATCACAGGCAAAAGTGGTGCTTCCGCTTGAGGCAGCTGGGGTGAGTGTATGGTGGAAGATAGTATTATTGAACTCATCCTGTACTTCAGATCGTTCTTCCTAATTGGTTGTTTATCTTCTAGTTTTTATTTGTACAGCACTTCGCACAAATGGGACCCCTTGGTGCCACCTGGATATATGTATAATAAAATTGTCCAGGCCTCTATAAGTTTATTCTCTTGCTAGGCATGCTGTTGCTTCCTCATTCTCTGCTGCTGGCCCAGCTGGGATCTAGAAATGCACCCTGGTTTCTTTTCGGGCAAGAACAGAGAACTTAATTTTTTGCTGCAGAAGTTAAAATGCTTGGTGCAGAAAATCATTAAATGCTACCTCCCCATTCAGGAATGGTCAGTGCAAACACAAACGTATCATTTTTCCTGCTTTCCTTGAAAATCCTTTGTTTTTGTTTAAGTAATGGCCTTGTGAAACAGGTGGTAGGGGTGTTTCTTAGGGTTAAAATTAGAATCCAGGACAGATCTAACATACACAGCTCTCATAGAGTTCTAAAATTTCCATGTAATTTTTTTCATTTGCATAAGGAATATTACATTGTAGGCTCCTCCCATACACCAATGGGTGCTCTCCTGCCCAAGAAATGCAAATGTGGCAGAATATCAATTCTGTATAATTTTTATGGAACCACGTTCCTTTGCCTCTTATTTAAATCATGCTGTAAAAATCACACCGAGGACAAGGAAACAGTGATGATGGAACTGATAATGGCCATGAAGGAGAAAAAAATGAAAAAAGGGGATTTATTTCCAATGCGATATACTTTTTTAAAAAATCATTATGTTAAAAATCTGCAAGTTTGTATTCCAAGACAGAGAGGTGAAAATATGGCAGGGATGTTTAGGAAAAGATTTTCAAAACTCTTGAATGACCACGATCAGAACTGGAGATTACAAATCATTTGAAAATCTGCCCAATTCATTCAGGTGCCTAAATGGGGACTGCTGGCTGAAGGTCTAGCCCTGCGTAAATTGAATGGCTTATGATACTACATAATTGATGAAATATCATAGCAGTTCTACAATGCTGTGTTTGTTAAAGGGGTAAGTTATAAGGACCCTTCTCTACAGAAATCTGAATTGACTCAGTTATTGTCTGAAGTGTTGCTTTTGGGCATGTGGATGATTAATGAAGCTCTGAGTAGTGTGGGGGATTAGGTCTGGGGGGTTACATGTTTGAGTTGCTGCTGCCAAGGTACTGTGTATTAGGGGTCATGTATAGAGTCTACACAGTGCAGACACACATGCTTTTGTCTGGCTGGCTATGGCCCTGCTTGGGAACATAGTCCCACCTTTTAGATACATTTATTCTCTTGTCCTGGTTTTCTTGCTGTGTCTCACATCACAAGATGGTGTGAGGCTTCCACAACACGTGGCATCAAGACCTTTGATGACAGCCACCATAACTAGAGAGCTCTGACTCCTACTTTGATCTATTTTAACCACTGTCTCCGTGCAGACAATAGTGTCCTTTCAACTCGCTAGGGGCCTCGTGGTCTCTGTGGTAACAATGGGAATGGCTTGTGGCACAGTTCATGTAAGTGGGCACTATCTACTGCTGATCTGCCTGCAATACCATGCAGGCATATAGCAGACAGGCTCACTTTATAATGGGTCTGTTAATTCCTCCAGGGAGGACCAACAGGCTGGTGATGGGTGTGTTGCATTCAGGCACTGGCTGATCTGTATTTCAGTGTAATAGTTTTAAGGTATGAGTCACTTGCAAACAAACACCAGAAGAGACTCACATCCTGCTTCAAAAGCTAACTAACTCCTCCTGAACTCTCAGAAAATCCACATTCTTCCCAGCACGCATGTGTACACATGCGTGCTGATACCTTTGTTCCATCACAAGTTGTAGAACTAAGCAATTATTCACCTCTGCAGAAGCTCCATAATGGTAGGATGATGATACCTATCTCTGCATCTTCTCGTTGAGCTCAGATTTTTCAGTGTCCTTGTTTCTGCAGAGCCTTACCTGAGAAAGGGCCAGAGATAATAACTCTCTGGCACTTGTCCAGACGAGACAAAAGTAGGAAAGAGCATCCTCAGTGAAGAAAGCAGTGTCTGTCGAAGGGGTTGTGCCCATTGTTTTGCTCAATGCTTTTCACTCTCAGGGTCTTGCTGGATCCATCATTGCACTGGGTGGCCCAGACCACATTAGTGACTTTATGCCATGTTCAGGTTACCTAGATCTTCCTTCCTAGTACACATTGTGTGACACTTATTTGTGCCGTCCTCACTTCCAGGCTGGACAATTGCAATGTCTCTACTTAAGATTACCCTTGAGGACCACTCAGAGGTGTCAATTAAAAATAATGCCTAGATATTACATAGCACTTATCAGTAGATCTCAAAGTGCTTTACAAAGGAGGTTAATACAGTTATCTTGTTTTATAGATGAGGAAACTGAGACACGGGGAGGTGAAGTGACTTGTCCAAGGTCACTCATCAAGTTAGCGGCAGAACTAGGAGCCAAACCCCAGTTTCCTGAGTCCCAGTTCTGTACCCTAATCATTAAGGCTCACTGGGCCTCCACTTATTGCTAAATGAGGCTGCCCTCCTTTAAGGACAACATGAACACCTTGCACCTGTGCTCTGCACTGGCTCCTGATTTGCTTCTGAACCCAACCCCAGGTGCTGGTTTTTATTTCAGAACCCCACTGCCTTGGGAGGGTTTGGTTATCTTAGAGCCCTCTGCTGCACGGTAGCACTTGCAATCAGCTGCAGTGCTTGGGCTGTTTGACCTCAGAGCTGAACTCCAGCATGGGGGTGTCAAGTCATTCTTCCTGGTGTGACAGGGTCAGGCCAGATGGCTACAAAAGAGGGGTTGAAGGTAGATACATTAGTTCCAGGTTAAGGAAGTCCCTTTTCCCTGGGTAAAACAACAGGGACTATTTCGGAACACTCAGGAACTTTCTAGAACTAATTAAGGCAGGCAGGCTAATTAGGACACCTGTAGCCAATTGGGAAGCTGCTAGAATTAATTAAGGCTAATCAGGACACCTGGTTTAAAAAGGCTGTCACTCCAGTTAGTGAGGTGTGCGTTAGGAGCTTGGAGTGAGAGGATGTGCTGTTGGAGGACTGAGGAGTACAAGCATTAGCAGACATCAGGAGAAAGATCCTGTTGTGAGGACAAAGAAGGTGTTGGGAGGAGACCCTGGGGAAGTAGCCCAGGGAGTTGTAGCTGTTGCACAGCTGTTCCAGAAGGCACTCTACACAGCTGCAGTCCACAGGGCCCTGGGCTGGAACCTGGGGTAGAGGGCAGGCCTGGGTTCCCCCCAAACCTCCCAACTCCTGATCCAACACAGGAGGTTCCACCGGAGGGGAAGATCTCTAGGCTGTTCCCTGACCCACATGATGGATCAGCAGAAACTGCGGGGATTGTTCTTACTCTTTTTTTGTCCATGCTGGCCAGTGATGAGGTTATCTGAGTGAACGGCAGATTCGAGCCATGAAAGTGGCCAAACTGAAGGCTACTGTGAATCTCTCAAGTGAGCAAAATCTGCCAATAAGCACAGGATCCACCAAGGTAGAGGAGGAACTTTATCACACTGGGAAGACCTTGGCTTCTGGAATTCACTCCTGCTCCTGGTCTGCTGGAGACCAAGTCTGGAGCTCTCCAAGGTGCACGATCGATCCATTCAGTCTTGCTTTTTGTGTATTTGAGTAATGTGTTTGAAATGACAGTGAGTAAGAGGCGATAATGGAAAGGAACAGTCTGGGTTTGTGGCAATAGAGACTGATTGTTTTCATTTTGGTTTGTAAGTTAAGATACTGTCACGATGGGCTTGCTATAAATTATGAAATCAATTTATGTTGTAGTGATCATTGATATGGGATGTCTTCTTTTGTAGGGCTTGATGTATAGTATTAATACATCTGAGGTTTGTAGAGGGTTCATGTCTGTGTATGATAGATTGTGCGGTGGGCATGAGTGTTGTAGATGGTTTAAAGATACATGTGTCATTGGCCGGAGGACTAAGCCAAGTCCATAAATGAGGTGTACTGAAGATTCCACTGGGGAAACTGAGGCAGAGCAGCCTCAGTGCCACACCATAAAGGGGCACGTGGTTGTAGATGGCTTAAAGGTACACACATTGTTGTACCCAAATACTCCTTTAAGGAGTCTGCTTGTGTGATTTTCATAGCTCATTTTAAGGTCCCATGGTTTCTGTTGTACCGTAGCTGACTTTTGTTGTTTGGGTGCCCTGTGAATCCCATTAGTTTCACAAAGGAGCTCATGGTTAGCAGGTACATGCATCCCTTTGGTTTCCTCCAATATGTTTGGTAAACTGTAGTTTGTGAGAAGCCTGTGACATGCTGGTCACATCCCGAGCTTCCCTTTTTCAGTACTCATCTCTGACAATTGCAATGATTAAAAGTGATGAGCAGCAGATGCGTCTGCTCTAGAAATGAGGCCCTTTGTGAATAATGACATTTGCCTCTTCTGTGAATAGTATGCACAATCCGGGTGCTCAGCAGGAGCAAATATCAGCCTTCGTAGTCTCAACTGCAATCCCAGGTTGGCTCCTTATGACACTTTCCCTCCAGCTGGCAACCTTTAGAATAGAGATTAATGTGACCCTATGAAAGAGTTGAAACTTTTGTCATCCTCAGAATCCAAGATAGTACACTAGTCATGGACTGAGCATCATGAATCTGATTATCAGATGAGGCTTCCCCTACGTTGTCAGCATCATATGCTGCTGCTGGGAAATCATGTTTGCCTTGTTTTCAGGGGATGCTGTCAAATGTGGCTTCAAGCCAGTGCATTTTGCAAGCTGCCAAGAGCACTGGTAAGGTAGGGGATTGTTAATCACAGAATGGAATTGCTATGTGGGGGGTTATTGGCTCTTTGATTGACCCCATGGTTGCGCTACTGTACTTTGCATTATCCAAGGAATTGACCATACTCAGCGTTATTCGCTGAGTGTGCCTTTTATCTGACATTGCTGGTGCTCAGACCTGGTGGGCAGATTGAATTTGTCAAGTCATTTGATCTGTTATGCCAGTGGTTACAACTTGAGTATATTTCTTAGTATGTAAAACAGTGGCACATCCAAATTTTTGTAGTATGTTTGACGTATCTTTCTCGACTTGGGGTCTGCCTGTTTGCAATATCTAGGGCTAATGCTGGCATTGTAAATTATAGATAAACCTTTTAACAACTGGAAACTGAAGATGAGATGTCAGCTAAGCCCATCAGAGAACTTAACCTATAACATCTGATTGATGTGTCTGGCATGTTAAGCCCAGATCTAACCCTCCGATGATCAAACAAATAAATTTTGCAGAAATTTTCATTTTGTTTGAAATGTTCTATTTTTTTTTTATAAAATTAAATAAAATGAAAGCTTAAGTGCTTTCCTGTGGTGGGGTCATAGAGAAATGCTTACAACTGCCCTTCCCCTAGTCTGCCCTGCCCTTTCCCCACTTAAACAGTTATTATCAAATACAAAGCCTGTTAAAGGAAGTACTATGAGCCAAATCCAAAAACCTTTGAGATTAGTGGGAACCTTTCCATTGACTTCATTGGGCTTTAGATCAGGCCCTGTTAGAACCAGTGAAATAATTCAATCTGCATATAGTGAATTTGGAGTTGGCAAATTGTTATTAGGAAAGCTTTTGTGTATGTATATGTTGAATGGCTGTGTAGAGGGCTGACTGTAATAGTAATTGTCTGGAAGGACACATCCTGGTTCCAATTAATTTAAATAACTAAATAAATGATAAAGGTTGTTAACTTTACAGTTAATAACTTTGATTGGGTTGTTAACTTTGATGATCCTAGAAGTGCAGTAGGCATAAAGAAGGTCTTATATTAAAGTGAACCATAGATATAGTACAGGGAACAAAATTCTAATAGAAGTTTAACATTAGGAAAAATTAACAGGCCATTCCAGGCCAATGGGGACTGGAATGGCTGTTCTAGGCAATGGGGGCTGCGGGAAGTGGCGGCCAGCACATCCCTCGGCCCACGCCACTTCACACAGCCCCCATTGGCCTGGAACGGCGAACCACAGCCAGTGGGAGCTGCAGTCGGCCGAACCTGCGGACACTGCAGGTAAACAAACCGGCCCGGCCCGCCAGCAGATTTCCCTGACGGGCCACATGCCAAAGGTTGCCAATCCCTGCTTTACTGTTTCTTCTTAAATAGCCCCACTGGTTTCAAGGATGCTACTCATGGTAAGTGTCAGAATCTATCCCCTAGTGATCAGTTTTGATTAATAGTGTTAAACTGATCTCTGATTAATCGGTTTGAATAGCTTGTGTTAAGTTCATGGATCCAGTTCTGCAATTACCATCTCCTAACTATCATACTTTATATTTCTTTTCTGTTCTGTACTTTTCATACTTATAATTCAGAAAGAGCTGTCCTATTGTATTGAGGCAAATTCAGTGCATTTATATAGGAGCTGTGATTAAATAATGATTATGAGTCTGATGAAATATTCAGTATTGTTCTGTATGCCATGACTATGCTACAGGGCTCCCGCATAGGGTAAAGGGTGAGCACAGAAGTTAAATAACCTGCCCACTGTCTGGGAATAGAACCATAATTTCTTGACACCAAACCTGGGCCCCAATTCAGCAGAGTTCTTAAACAGGTGCTTAACTTTAAGCATGTGCTTGAGTCCCACTGAATCAATATTAAGCACATGATTAAGTGCTTTTCTAAATAGGGATTAATATGAGCACGCGATTAAAATTAAGCATGTGCTTACATTCACTTACTGAATTAGACTCTTTGTAAGCAATCTCCTAGGCCTGTGTTTCTCAGCTTTTCCTGCTTGGCAACCCCTTACTGAAGCTAAAAGTTTTCACCACCCCCTTACGCTTACAATAAATATATATCAGTGTTAAGCCTATACAATCTATTTGTGTGTCTGTCTCAAGAAGCTGACATAGAATACTTGATCATGAAGGGTCAGGCTGTGTCAGGGGGAGGGAGCAAGTTTTTCTTTGATTTAGATTGTAATGCAATTTTCAACACCTCTTATTGCCTTTCATGGGCCCTTGCCCAAGGGTTTGTGACCCATCAACTGAGAAACACTGTCCTAGATCCCAGCTGTCCCACTGAACATCAGACTCATCGAATCTTTCCTGAAAGTAGTTTTGATCACTATCTTTCTAACATGCAGTTTATTGCCTTGCATGGAACAATTTATTTTCCTTTCTCCAGAAGTTTAGCATTTTGCCAGTTAGGGCCTGACCCAATGCCCACTGAAGGCCATAGACACATTCCTGTCACTTTCAATGGCCTTTGGACTGAGTCCATGTTGTGAGAGCCAGCCTATGATATGGGAGGTTCCTGAGGCAGGATCCCAAGATTCTGTCACCAGAGAACAGAAGTGAATATCTCTGACAGAAAGCAGAAAAAATATAACGCTGAGATTTAGCTCTTTAGTACAGATGAACTGGATGATGCGGATTTCAAATGATATATAGCTTCCCCTGGCCTCGCTGCAGGAATCAGCATGAAATGCCTTCCTCCTTATACTCATCCTGTGTGACAAACCCACTTTACTCCTCAAACTCTCAACAGCTCTTCTTGGCAGGGAATCTTTCATCAGCCTGTTCTCTGCTTCCAGTTGCAGGCCATTGCCTTTGAGTTAGTTTGCTTAATTCATTGTAGCTAACCTCCTACGCACATTGGAGTGAATATTTTGTTTTATTTTATTGTGTTAAACTCCTGTTTACTGCCTCATCTAATTAGCGTAGGGCCAGGGGAGACATGAGTTAATATTTATTGAGTGTTAATTTTGCTCTGTTGCTGGGTGGTGTCACATTAAATATCATCTGAGGAAGTATTTTATTATTATTATTGTTGTTTGCATGATGGTAACACTTAGAGGACCCAATCAGAAATCAGCACCCCATTGTACACATAGATGTGAACCAGTCTTAGCAGTAGAACTGGGGGAACTATTCGTAATTAGAACCAGTCAACATTCATTGGTCAAAACATTTTTTTTCCCAATAAAAATGGCTTTTCGACCAAAACATTTTTTTTTGCAGAAAATATTCATTTTGTCAAAATAGAGATCAAAAAGTTGGGGGGGGGTTAGCCATAATTTGCAGTTTTCAAAAATGAATTTGATACTTTTTTATCCCCAAAATGGAATATTTTTTAGGTTTGGGTTTCAGTTTTCACATTCAAAGACTGAGGTCATTTCATGGGAAATTTTAAAGAAAATAATTTTCCCCCTGAAATGTCCCAGAAAAAATAATTGGCATTCTTAAATCAACTCTAATCAGAATTAAAAACTTCTTTGATGTCAAACTCTGCTCCCCCTTCCTCCATCTTGCCATCTCCTCAGTCTCCTGATCCTCCCCTCATACCTCCAGCATCTTTTCATCTGTTCTCCTCCACAATCTGCCTTCTTTCTTGTTCATTACTTCTCCCTAGCTTCCTCCATTCTCTCCTCTTACTTGCTCCTCTAACAAATTTCAGAAATGGCCACTACTCCACTTTCACTTCCAGCCAAAGTTTTGTGACTGATTCAAGTAATCGCATTTGTTGATCAAAGAGATTTCAACCAATACAAAAGCTTAGGCTGAGCGAATATTCTTGAACACTCATGGGGATTACAAGCAGGTGTGTGTTTCATAGGTCAATAAAATCTCTCTCTGCCTCTTATTGCAAATGAGCTAAATAAAATCTTGTTAACCCCTAGTTTTTGAAATCATGAGATCAGCTTTAAAAATCAAGAGGTTTTTTTTTTTTAAATGATCAATATGGGTTTCTTTTTTTCTTGCCTTTTTAGTTTCTGAGCTTTTATGGTTCACTCAAGTCATGTTTTCTCTGCAGCCATATGGGAGAGAAACTTTATTTTTAAAAAACAAACCTACTAATCACAGGACTCCTGGAGCTGGGGCTTCAAGAAACACTTCAAATATTGTGAGACATACAGTAAAGTCACAAGAGTTGGCAACACTGTGCTTGTCCCTCTGAATCAATTCTAGAATTTCAGGAGTGACCAAAATACATAAGTAGCCAGCTATGAAGGAAGGCCATAAAGCCACAAATTAAAAGATTCCAGATAATTTCTCAGTAGTCCTTAGCAGCACTGACCTTTATGTTAACATAAATCAATGTCAAGTATTTAATCACATTTCTGTCACAAAGAGAATCTTGTCCTTTTCCAGTGCTTGGAATGTCAGAGCAACCAATTTCAGATCTTACCCATTTATCCAAAACTTCTCAGAAATAAAAAGCCAAACTTCAGATCACCTATTTACAAACATGGGAGTTGAAATCTTTCCAATAATCACTCAAAAAGCAACTACTAATTATTTCCCCCATCATCAATTTCTGACCATTAGCAAGAGTCAATTGCAGTTATACAGTTTCACCTATAGATGGTGCAACCAATTTCAACATTAGTTGCACTCACTGGAAAAGATCTTTCAAAATATATCCCATAGTCATGGCATGCCTTCATGTTCTCCCTCTGTTTATCTTTCATTATCATCAGTAAAGTCCCTGCATACACTCTCACCTCTTTTTATGAAATGACTTGATAAAATCTGTGATCAGCATTTACTTCTTTTTGACTTTCCAACCAAATTTTCAGATATTCATGTCACTTAGACGAGGGCCCAGTTAAGGCTATGCAAGCTTTACAGGGATCAGCTCATAAAGAAGTCCCTAAGGAATACAATGATCTCGTGGTTTCTTCTGGACTTAAACTCTAGGACTGTGCCTCTATGAAAACAAGCCCTGCAGGGGTTGACAAACGCACCACCTTCTTACTGTAGTGAAGCGATGACTCACTGGTCGGCGCCTCCTGCTGGTTATCCTGGGAATTAGCTCTTTTCCAGCATACAGAGCACCCTCTGCAGGCCGGTGTCTCGCCTGCTGCTGGCCCCCGTGTTCCTCCCGGACCCCGGTGCCCTTTACCTCAGGGTTCTGCCCTCCGCAATACCCCCTTACTCTGAGTTTCCCCTCCCAGGGCAACCTCCAACCCTCTAAATCCTACCTTGCCTCAGTGGTTACTGCTAGTCATCATCCAGCTCCCGCTCACTGGGGCAGACTGCAATCTGTAAACCACTCATCACTGGCAAGGGGGTTTGGACCAGCTGCCTCTGCCAAACCCCGGACTGCACCTTTGCAGCGCCAGTACCTCTCTTTAGGCCTTGCACAAGGCCTACAGCCTGGGGAGTTACCAGGCTGGAGCTCCCCAGCTCCTCTTGCCTTTCCTCAGCACTTCTCTACCTCAGGTACCTTTCTCTCCCAGGCAGCCAGGTCCTTCTCTCTCCAGAGCTAGAGAGAGACTGACTCAGCTCTTGGCTCACAGCCCTTTTATAGGGCCAACTGTGGCTAGGTTAGGGGAAGGGCAGTTAGGTTGCATGCTCTCTCTTCTCAACACAGCACCTCCACCATCCCCTCTACAGCAAGTGTGCATGGGTTAGACTGCACGTGGGTAAGGGGAGGAGCTGGAAAGCAGCAGGTTTGCAGAAGACACAGCTAATTGTCACATAAATGCAACAGTTTTCTGCAAACACTGCACCTGCTTTCATGGCTACTGAAGGTCCCATGTAAAAGGCAGTGGTGCAATTACATTACGCAAAGGGACTGGACTCAGAGCAGGGGAGTGGGTGCATACACATTCCCTACACAGTATGTAGCCCAGATCTGCAGAAGCTTTTGGTATGCCAGCCCTCAGTGGTCTTGGATGGGCTAGTTAGTGGTTGGGCAAAGCTGGAGAATCCCCTGTTTTGTGGGTTTTCCTGTCCTCCCCCTACAGCAGGGCTGGAGGTCTGCAAGGGTTAGCCTCAGCCACTGCAGCCTGGTGAGAAACGTTGCATCCCCTCCTTTTCCCGGGTTGGCTGGGCTTAGCACGGGACCAGACCCTAACTCCCCTCTCTCCCACCCCGGGCCCTTGTGGTGCAAGCCAGGGAATCATATTTAGACACATCCAGTGGAAGCAAAGCACAAGAACAATTTGTGTTGCCAGCTCAGTGTGTTGCAAAGCTGGAGACAGGTGTCTGCTATGGTTTTGGTGGGCTTTGGCCCTTAGTTTGCTATAGATTTCTGGCCTCTGCTGCCAGTGCAGGCCTGGGGGCCCTTCTGCATCACCCCCATTCCAACAGTGTCTCCTCCTGACCTACTAATCATTAAGGGTGCATTTGCCCCATCTGTGGGCTTTTAGGTAGTCCTGTGCTTTGACCTTACCCAGACTGCTGGAAACCAGGGGAAACCTACCTCCCTGCCCTGGAGGTGACACTGTTTTAAAACTCCCCAACATCCTGTCTCCCCATTTCCTGGACATGTCTGATAAGCCCTTGGGGCATGATAAAACTGTGCGGGTATGTCTACACTAGAAACACAACTGCAGCAGCATAAACACTTACCACAGTGATGGAAGGCGTCCTTCCATCACTGTGGTAAATCCACCTCTCTGAGGGGCGGCAGCTGGGTCAACAGAAGAATTCTTCCATTGACCTAGCCCCCTGTACACTAAGGGTTAGTTGGCTTAGCTACGTCTCTCCTGGATGTGAATTTTTCATAGCTAGAAAAATTATGTAGCTATGTAGCTAGATCAACTGAACTTTTGAGTGCAAACCAGCACTAAGATAGCTCAGTGGAGGTTGATCAAAGGCACAAAAGGATGTTAAGCTCCCAGTTCTTCCTAGCTGCCCCACCTTTGTGCCTTTGAAATAGGGGCATTGTGAGGTTACCATTCATTGGACCAGATCCTCAGCTGGTGTACATCAGTGCAGCTTCCCTGACTTCAGTTTACACTAGCTGAGGCTCATGACCAATGGTTCTTGTAAAACACTCTGACATCTGAGATTAGAAACGCAACAGAAATGCAAAGGGGTATGAGTGTGATGGATTCACTTATTTTGTTACCTCTGTAAAGTTTGGTTGCAAATGCAATCTCAAAAAGTGCTTCAGATTAAACAAAGCTAATCCAATGTAACAAACAGCCCATTGGTGATAAAAAAATCACAATTAAAGCAGGTATGTCACAGGATAGACTGCTTGTCAATACACGAGAACGGTCCAAAAAATCAAGTGCTCCAAAGGAGGAAGCCAACATGAAAGATGCACAGAATACTCTGCACACAATACCTCAGTGAGTTGACACACATTCACCAAAACAGCTCTCTGAGCACAGTCGCATTGCTGATGTATTCCTTCAAGGAGCGATAACTGAAAATTTCCAGTCATAAAGCTTCATGAGAGAACAGCGTCAATGAAAAACAGTTCAACTTAAAACCTATTAGAGAATATTGCCGTAAACCCCCAGGAGGGAGGCCAAGTCGCACCATCAGCCTTTACCCTTCTGCCCCAGCTGCAAATATACGTAATGTGCCTCAATCTCGCCCTTATTCCCTAGCTGGGCCTATCCATGCACGTTCAGCTGAATTGTTCTTCTGATTTTAGTCCTGCATCTCTGTGTCTTGTGATAGTGCCATGCCACATAGCTGAGTAATGCCGACAAGATTTCATCCACAGAGCTACAAATGCTCAGTGCCCATTTGTCAGCAATCTTTGGGGATACCTTCTTTTTGTCTCTCTCTTTCCCTGTTTAAATAGGCCATATTTCCATACTTAAGTGGCAGATGCCCAGGTGTGTCAAGGTCAGTTTTATGCCACTTGACTGATGCAAACCTGCCTTAAAACTTGTTCTCACATGGTGGGTGCTGACCTAATTCTTGGCCAGCCCAAACGGTTCATGGTGTGGTCAAGAAGGAAGGGGAAGGGATGGAAGATTGGTTCACGGTGGGACTGAGGAACAGGGGAGGGAAGGAGCACTGGTATGTGGGGAGACAGTGAGAGAGAGAGCTCGAGTGTGATTAGTGGAAGAGAAAGAGAGCAGAGAGAGAGAGACAGTGTGAGAGACAGACAGACGGACATGGATAGGGAGGAAGAGAGTGAATAGCCTTAAAATCCTTTGCAACACGGGAGACTGTACCTGGTGTTTCAGACGTTTCCGAAGAAAGAGTTCCGCTTCCTGCCATTAACATTTTTTTGGCTTCCTCACAGCTCCTCAGACCCTCTCCATTCTCAGGTGCAGACTTGCTGCTAGGTGTATTTGTCTATGTTCATAGACAGAATGAGCGTTCTCCCTTCCCCCCAGCCTCTACATGGGATGTTGCTGAATTACAGTTGCAAGGGCTGCCCACTTCAAAGCACCAGAGGATGAAAATATCATTGATGTCTAGAATGGTCCCTTGAAAGATGTGTTTACTAAGTATGCTACACAATCTGTTCCACCTTGTATTTAGCTATGACACTCAGAGTACCATTCCCAGACCTGAAGAAGAGCTCTGTGTAGCTCAAAAACTTCTCTCCTTCGCCAACAGAAGTTGGTCCAGTAAAGGATTTTACCTACCCACCTTGTCTCCCATATACTGGGACCAACATGGCTACAACAATGCATACAACGAGGTGCAGTGACAGCGCCTAGAGGAGACCTCAACCAGGTAGGGCTTTATTATGCTAGTGTAACTCTCTGGTCAGCAGGGATCCTAGTTTTTCTGTGATAAACCCCGCAAAACGATCCGATTAAAAAATCAGAAAAATCCATGTTTTTCCATGCTTAAAATGAAGCACTGAACTTTAGTTTCCCTAGCCATAGTGTATATCGGTATTGGTTAAACACAATATTTTATTGATATATTTACAGTTGTAAAACACTGGAATGAGCCCGTCACAGTGCATTGTTTCTTTACTGTTGTCAATGGCCCTGCTGTTTCAGCCTCTTATTTTCATTTCTTGTCATTCAGTTCATGTTTAGTGCTTTCCATGTGTTATACAATTGTCTGCCTTCAAATGTAATCTATAGCCTGGCTGCATACAGTACAGAATGGCACATTACCATCAACATGAAATTTGTCTTTGCCAAACTCTTTGACCCGGTCTTTAGGGGCAATTTTTAAAATTTTCCAGATCTTTTCATAACTTTAATTACTCATGTCTGGAGGCTGAAGTGAAATTTGAGATGGTTTCAAACACATACCTCTATATGCAGTTGAATAACCTCTATATGCCAGAAGTAGTTTTAAATAGTTTATTGGAGTATGTATACCTATGAAAATTTAAAGCACATTCAAAAATCAACCACAGGAGGAGAAGGTTGTGTGCATTGAATAAGTGACACTGGTATTTTTAGTCAAATTTAGTTAATAGTTAATATATGTTTTTATAAAAAGAAAAGGAGTATTTGTGGCACCTTAGAGACTAACCAATTTATTTGAGCATAAGCTTTCGTGAACTACAACTCACTTCATCGGGTGTATACTGTGGAAAATACAGAAGATGTTTGTTTTTATACACACAAATCATAAAAAAATGGGTGTTTTTCACTACAAAAGGTTTTCTCTCCCCGCACCCTACAGCATTTGCTCAAGAAACTCCCTCAAAAAGCACAAGATCAAATCCGCACAGACACACCCCTGGAACCCCGACCTGGGATATTCTATCTACTACCCAAGATCCATAAACCTGGAAATCCTGGGCGCCCCATCATCTCAGGCATTGGCACCCTGACAGCAGGATTGTCTGGCTATGTAGACTCCCTCCTCAGGCCCTACGCTACCAGCACTCCCAGCTGTCTTCGAGACACCACTGACTTCCTGAGGAAACTACAATCCATCGGTGATCTTCCTGATAACACCATCCTGGCCACTATGGATGTAGAAGCCCTCTACACCAACATTCCACACAAAGATGGACTACAAGCCGATAATGTCACGGCTACCCTGGTGGCTGAACTTTGTGACTTTGTCCTTACCCATAACTATTTTACATTTGGGGACAATGTATACCTTCAAATCAGCGGCACTGCTATGGGTACCCACATGGCCCCACAGTATGCCAACATTTTTATGGCTGACTTAGAACAATGCTTCCTCAGCTCTCATCCCCTAACGCCCCTACTCTACTTGCGCTATATTGATGACATCTTCATCATCTGGACCCATGGAAAAGAAGCTCTTGAGGTATTCCACCATGATTTCAACAATTTCCATCCCACCATCAACCTCAGCCTGGTCCAGTCCACACAAGAGATCCACTTCCTGGACACTACAGTGCTAATAAGCGATGGTCACATAAACACCACCCTATACCGGAAACCTACTGACCGCTATTCCTACCTACATGCCTCCAGCTTTCACCCTGACCACACCACACGATCCATTGTCTACAACCAAGCTCTGTGATACAGCCGCATTTGCTCCAACCCCTCAGACAGAGACAAACGCCTACAAGATCTCTATCAAGCATTCTTACAACTACAATACCCACCTGCTGAAGTGAAGAAGCAGATTGACAGAGCCAGAAGAGTTCCCAGAAGTCACCTACTACAGGACAGGCCTAACAAAGAAAATAACAGAACGCCACTAGCCATCACCTTCAGCCCCCAACTAAAACCCCTCCAACGCATTATCAAGGATCTACAACCTATCCTGAAGGATGACCCAACACTCTCACAAATCTTGGGAGACAGGCCAGTCCTTGCCTACAGACAGCCCCCCAACCTGAAGCGAATACTCACCAGCAACCACATACCACACAACAGAACCACTAACCCAGGAACCTACCCTTGCAACAAAGCCCGTTGCCAACTGTGCCCACATATCTATTCAGGGGACACCATCACAGGGCCTAATAACATCAGCCACACTATCAGAGGCTTGTTCATCTGCAGATCTACCAATGTGATATATGCCATCATGTGCCAGCAATGCCCCTCTGCCATGTACATTGGTCAAACTGGACAGTCTCTACGTAAAAGAATAAATGGACACAAATCAGATGTCAAGGATTATAACATTCATAAACCAGTCGGAGGACACTTCAATCTCTCTGGTCACGTGATTACAGACATGAAAGTTACGATATTACAACAGAAAAACTTCAAATCCAGACTCCGGCGAGAGACTGCTGAATTGGAATTCATTTGCAAATTGGATACAATTAACTTAGCCACTCCCAGTCTCTATTCAAGTCTAAGTCATTATACAAGGTAACCTATTTCCCCTTGTTTTCCTAACCCCCCCGCTTCCTCAGACATTCTTGTTAAACCCTGGATTTGTGCTGGAAATGGCCCACCTTGATTATCATACACATTGTAAGGAGAGTGATCACTTTACATAAGCTATTACCAACAGGAGCGTGGGGTGGGGGGAGAGAGAACCTTTTGTAGTGATAAACACCCATTTTTTCATGATTTGTGTGTATAAAAACAGACATCTGTATTTTCCACAGTATGCATCCGATGAAGTGAGCTGTAGTTCATGAAAGCTTATGCTCAAATAAATTGGTTAGTCTCTAAGGTGCCACAAGTACTCCTTTTCTTTTTGTGAATACAGACTAACATGGCTGTTACTCTGAAATATGTTTTTATGTTTTCACAAAATGTAAAAACTAAAGATTCTCTGTAAAAACGCAAATCCTGTGTTTTCCGTGGCAAATGATTTCTAGGATCCCTGCTGGACAGTGTGTGTGTTATGCACCCCACTCTGTACCTGATTCCCAGAGGATATGTCTGTGAGTCCCCCCCAGCAGCAGAGTCAGGCTCTTTCGCTCAAGCTGTTGAGAGCAATATGATTAATTCTAGAGGTCACTGGTGCCAGCTGTGCAAACATACAGTAATTTTCAGTACCTGTCCCAAAGATCTTACAGTTTAAAAGATAGAAAATAACAGGTGTGTAAGGCAAAGAAGTGGGGTCAGCTGAGGACAGAGAAGGTGGGGTAAGAAAATTAACAAGTTATGCTTAATGAAGGGGAGGGATAGCTCAGTGGTTTGAGCATTGGCCTGCTAAACCCAGGGTTGTGAGTTCAATCCATGAGGGGGCTATTTAGGGATCTGGGGCAAAAATTGGAGATTGGTCCTCCTTTGAGCAAGGGGTTGGACTAGATGACCTTCTAACCCTGATATTCTAGGATTGAATAAGCTGTAAGCACAACTTAACAGTATATGTAGTGAGACCATAGTTAAGGCTGTGTCAGAATTTTCTGTTTTACAGGGTCGGGACTTCAGTGTTTCACCTTTTTGGGGAGAACCCATTCTTGTACACATGCCATGGGGAATTGGAATAAAATTTCAGCCATTTATTAACGTGTGGGTGGAATGACCTCCAATGTGTATTTAGTGTTTGAATGTTGTTGGGTTTTAGAAAATTGGGGAAAAGCAGAACACCAGAAAATGCTGATTTTTCTTTTACCACATAGTGCACATTTGCTGAGTGGTGATACTGTGACATCAGAGGTAATCAGCCACTCAGCGCTCCCTCCCACCAGGTCATCTACATACTTGGGGAGGGTCACTATTGTCCTGGTTGTCATGGCAATGGCTACCTTTGATAATTGATTTCACCCAGACAACCATAACGTTATTATAAAGCAGGGTCCCAGGAAGGTAGACTGCTGTGCTCCTTGGCGTTTGCCCTGGGCTAAACTACACTGGTTCTTTTAAAAGGGGCATACTTTGTTACTTCCCTCCCAAAAGTTTACAAGAAATTATGGTGCAAAATTCTGGCTCCTTTCGTTGTAGATTGTTTGTTTGTTTCTTACAAATGGGGGGGAGGGGGAGGGGCTTATGGCTTTCTGAATATTTACCTTTATTAAAAAGTGGGAAATTCTAGACCTGAGTCCCTACTCGGTTTTCCATTACACAATTTAAAAAAAAGTGTGATTTAGAAGTTGCAGTAAAATGTATCTATTTTTACCCCAATGCTGTGCATGCTTATTTAAACAGCACATATACGACAGATTTTCTTTCTATTAAAAAGCTAAAGGAATTTCATAAACAAAAAGATTAATTTCACATTAGTTCAAGTTGCTCTCATCACTAAACTACACCATAAAAATTAGGAAATACAAAATTCAAGATTAAAAGGGATTATAATGTTGCATAGTCAAGCACTCTCAAATTAGGTAATATCACTATGAATGTTGCCCATGCAACCTTAATTTGGTCGCCTTTTGTGTATGCATGATGATACAACCTTTAATTAGATGCAGAAGTGACCACCTGTGAAAAGTTTAGTGTAAGTTACTTGCCTAGTTTCACACAGGAACTTGGTGGCAGACACAGGGATAGAATCTAAGTCTCCAGGGCGGCATTCAGCTGCCCTAACCAGGAGATCATCCTTTCTCTTCCTGCAATCTCCTGCCTCATTCACCACAAACCTTCCAATTTCTACAACAAATGAGGCAGGAATCCTACAGACAAAAGATTCCTTCACTGTACAGCCCCGATTCATCCCCAGAGCAGATCTGTTCTGTGCCCTGAATGAACTATGGGTCCAGTTTAAATAAATAAATATATACATACATTCATAAATCCTGGCATTTCCTAACCTGAGAGTGCTTGACTTTACAACCTTTTAATCCTTTGCATTTCCCAATTTTTTTATGGTTTCTTTTATTGATGAGAGCAACCTTAACTATTATTAAACAAAAAGTATTTGATTGTGAATTATAAATATATTACATTGTTTAGCTTTGCATTCATTTGGCATTACTTTCCAAAATGCCTAATATGCTGACGTTGTTAAAGTGTGTGTGTGAGTGTTTTGCGTGTGTGTGTAGAATAATCTTCTTTTTTAAACTCACCTTACACACACACACACACTTTGGCCTGAATTCATGCAAGGATGACACATAGTTCATGTATGGGGAAAAAATTATACTGGCAAGAAAGAACCACACATTCCTGAGACATTCAGGATCATGGAAAGCTATGCAGGTTATATGCGAATAACAATTTTTTTTTGGTTCATTGGGAGTTAAAAAGGTGGTTTTTTTTTAAATTTTCAGTGAACTAAAGAGAGAGAGAGAAATTGTTTCATGTCAAACGACACATTTAGTTCAACCCCAAAATGAAACATTTTGTTTTGATTTTGAGCTTTGAAAATATCTTTTAAAGAATATAATTGAAGGAAATTTAGAAATTAAAAGTCACGTTGAATTAAAAAAATCCAAATATTTCATTTAAAAAATGCCAAAATGAAAGATTTCAGTTTTGTTCAGAATTTTCGGGTTGTTTTTTTTTTTTTTTGACCCAGACAAGTCAATAGGATTGATATGAAATCATGAAATGTTTTGGTCAAACTGTAACTGCATTTTTTGGCCAAAGAAAGTTTGCCTAGCCCTATTTGGGAATCATATTTGAGAAGATGAAGTAAAGATATCATATGATGGAGGTAAACACCAGAACATCACATCATATAAAAAATCATCAAATCTTTCTAGAAACTAACAGAATTCTCATTTTAAAATAATCTATATACTCAGCAAACATCATTATATTCCAGTTGTATCCATTGCCAGATGACCAGATTGATGTTGCCGTTGCACAACCTAACTGAGTAGTCTCCCAGATTTGTCTTGGGCAGAAAGTGAGACACAGAGCGGGCTATCAAAATGAGGTGATAAAGATATCTGGACAATGGAAGTATGTTTTGGATGATGCCCCAGAACACAAACAATATCCCCAACTTGGATTTTAGTTCTCAAAGTTGAATAGTACTCATTCAGACAATTACAGATATCTGGCTCGTTTTTGACAGTGATGGAGATAGTTTCATAGTGTTGGGTAACTTTCTAGCACTATTCAAGCAATAAGAGCGATATTTCTTTTATATTTTCATCTCTCTTTATTTGTTATTAACCTGCCTGGTGGCTAGTTAGCCTAGCTGATGTCTAGTTCAGTCCTTGGCTTCTCTCCTGAGACATCCAAAGAGGGTGATGTGGACAAATGGACTAATGCCACAAATTCATTTCGTAGAGGCCACCGAACCCTAGTTGCATGATAACATCTTTCAGTTATTAATGGCCTGGATCGATCTTGTACCAGTGTCCTAAGAGTGAAAGTTTCTGTATTCCATTATTATTTCCCTATATCCAATTATCATTCCCCTGAGCCATCCAGCCTTTCACAAGAGCATAAATTCTGCCCAGTCTGTTTATGGCATTCTGCAGACAGAAGTACAGAAAGGAGATTGTATTTTGTCTGTTGGGAATTGCCTATCATAAGAATGTACACTAATCTGTATCATAATCATTCTAATTTACACCTCCGACCAGCTCCTGATTACTTGTAAAACCTCCAGTCATATTACTCATCCACTTTAAATAACTTTAATTTCAGCTTGTAGACACAGAGGTTGCATGTCTGTAATAGAGGTTCCAGATTTTAATGAAAATGCTTTTTGACATCATAACGGAATGCGATTTTTGGATAAGTAACAGGCTCACAAAGATCAGAAGTGTGTGGGAAGGGTCAGCAGTATACATGGCATACATGGTTATTGTAATTTCTCCAAACTCAGAATTCAATCAGATAATTTAGGCAGCAACTCCCTTGAGGACGAAACAACATTACTCTTTGATTTGTCCATGGGCTGAAAGAAGCAATCACAATTTGTTGCTGTGAAGAAACTCATTATAAGATGGAAGACATTTTTTAAAAAGTAGATACAATGAAAGTGCTGTTTGTTTGCTCTCATTAATAGTAAATAGAAATGTTGGTTTCAAAAGAAACAGCTAATAGCAGCACAGACTTGTAGTCAGGACCAAATATAATTGCTAATACAGTGCTAACTTCCTATTTATTTTAATTCCTTAGCTGGAGTCTTAGGCCTGGAAGCCTATTAGGCTTGCTTATTAATTTATTTATTTTTAGTCAGTGCCTGCCCAAGTATAATGTGGTTATTAGTCAGTGATAGAAATTAAAATGTGAATCTTCTTGCCAGAAACCATGTAACAAATGATGTTACATGAAACGCTGGGTTCCACTGCACTTTGAAAGCAGAATGTACTCAATACAAATGAGAAAATTCTCCTCTCTTATAAGCAGGCCTTTCCCCACAAGAGAACAGCTGTTTAACAATGATTACTCATGTTGGACTAAATACTTAGAAATGTACTGCGGGTTTAACAAGAGCTGTATTGAGCTACCTACCACCCCAATGAACTCAAGCATACAAGCCACTGCAAACAAGCAATCCACTGACATTTGTCTGCCAAATTCTTTCTCCACACTTATGACAGTGTCCATTGGAGTCACAGGGCCAGATCCCAGCCCATTGACACCAGCAGGAGTCTTTCCACTGACTTCAATGGACTTTGGATTAGGCCCAGAATAAACAATGAGCCTGAAATAGTGTCAGAAGCCACCGGTGCTGATGGAGCATCATATTCACAATGAGAGCACATTATGATCTCATTCCCTGCATGTGATATGGCGGAGATAGGCAAGGTGACCCCTCGAAAAGAAATATGGAGTGACATCAAAGTGGTGACTTGAAGTGCTTGAGTTTTCTTTTTAATCCTCCCCTGTGTCCCACGACCTGCCAGCCAAAGATAACCAGTTCAGGAGACTGTTTTTTGAAGGCAGACTTTGGCCCTGAAATGAAAAAGAGAAACTGAGGAACCACAGCTTATTTATGGGTAAAGGAAGAAGAGAGAAGGGAACGAGGGATCTCAAGAGATAAAGAGGAGAGAAGGGTAAAAATGGCTATATCTATATTGTGGGCCTGATTCTCCTCAATCACAGCCAAGCTACTTCTGAATTCCTCACATGTCAGTGAAGGAAAAATCCCTCCCATGGGAAGCCTTTGGCCAGCAGCGAGACCATCGCGTTCCTTGTGTTTAGGAGAGCGTTGTCTAATGATTAGATCAGGGAACTGGAAGTTAGGACTCCTGGGTTCTAATCCCAGCTCTGTAAGTGACCTTAATCAAATTACATTCTTCTCTGAACCTCAGTTCCTCCATCTAGGCATAACAATGCTTATGTATCATACATAAATGTTGTAAGACTTAATTAATGTAAAGTGCTTTGATTTCCGCAGAGGAGAGAGGCGGTCAGTAGAAAGACAATGAGCTCAACATCTTAGCTCCCACCCCTTCTCCTTATGAGAGTATTGCTCTTTCTGCCTGATTGGTTCTAGTCATGTTAATCACCCTTGAGAAGACCCCCCCCCCTCTTGTGATGAGACAAATGGCTTTACAAGCACCCTGTGTGGAATCTTACTGACATATCAACCTTCTTCACTGAGGAGGAGGAGAAGAATGGCTTTTCCATTTTGTTGAATTAGGAATATTTTTCCTTGGGTAGTAAAATACACCCAGCTAGACAGGTAGCCCTGTGTCACACTCATGCCTGGCAGCAAAGCCATTGCTGTAGTCATGGCACACATTTTTGCAGCAAAATTGAAATGTACAATAGACAGAGTGTTAGCAGCTAAGAGGCAGGCTACTAGTCAAAACCAATGTTGTAAATACAGCATCAGGAACACTTGGATATACTGATTAAGAATGAAGAGCCAGATTGGGTCCCTGGCTATGTTCTTGCATAGGGAACGCAGGGGTGTAAGAAACACATTTAGTCCCCTATTTGGGCTACCTGCATTGTGGGTAGCAGCATAGCTGGGGAAGCAGCTTTCATGGGGCTGCTACTCCCCTTCCTACATCTGTGACCAGAGTGCAGGTGGGCAGAGGCGGGGCATGGTGGAGCCTTGACTCTTCCCCATCCAAGCACAGCTGAGCCAGCTGGCAGGGAAGTAATCTGTACTAGGGATAGGGCTGGTACAGATCACGTCCCCCTCCAGCACGGGGTGGGAAACCAAGGATGAGACTGTGGTCCTCAGAGTCATAGGAGACTTCTCCTATTTATCTCTGGGGGAGACCGTAGCCTGTTATGAGGTGCCAACACAGATGAACCAGTGTTGATGCCTGAAAGTTCACTCCATCAGAGTGTGTCTAGGACAGCGGTTCCCAAACTTTTTTGGCCACGGAACACTTTTTAGCCTATTACGGAACACTTATAATAATATTTTGTAGACGTTTGGTTTTCAAATAAAAAATTGCGTTATTTATGCTCCAATATATTTTATTTTATAAAACGAAGCAAAAATACAAATTTAAAATAACTTGAACTAACAATTTCTAACTGGAAAGTGCGTATAAAGTAGTACAAAAATCAAGTGCAAGAGTCAAAATTAAATCCTAGATTCTTTCACGGAACACCTATTCACATTGTGCGGAACACCACAGTTCTGCAGAACACAGTTTGGGAAACGCTGGTCTGGGATATCTGGGCAGCTAGTGGTTAGCCTGGAATCCCCTCGAGGCATCACATGGGATAGCATGGTATGGCAGCAAATATTCAAGTGCACATCAGCAAATGTTTGCAGAGGCCAGGCATAGTTTTTAGAACTTTGGGATCACTAACATACTCCGCGAAAGCCAGCATTGGGCATACAAGTATTATCAACTTTATGTCAAGTTTGTGCATTATGATTTGCTGACATGCAGTATTCTCCCAAATGCAGAGCAAGGACACTTCATAGAGTGATTCAGTTGTGACTGTCATGAATGCAGTTTTGCTGGTAATTGCCAACATAATTCAAATTTGCTTAATTTTATGATCCTTACCTTACCTTACCTTACCTGTGATCCTTAGTCATTGCTAACATACTTAAATTGGCTTTGCCATTTTGAACAAGGTGATCCTTTTAACCTAGGAAAATCCACTTATGGCAAATGATTTTATTGTGTTTTTTTTAAATAATTTTTATTTCATCTCAGGATATTTCTTTACAACATTAGTGATTTGTATCACATAGAAATTGATATGCACAAGTTTGGGGCTTTTTTTAAAATAAACTCTTCTGCATCCGACTGATCAAGTACTGCCATGCTGATCCTTATTGGTTAAACAGGCCCTGAATTAGGAAAGGACTTAAGCCTGTATAACATAGGTTTCAGAGTAACAGCCGTGTTAGTCTGTATTCGCAAAAAGAAAGCGTACTTGTGGCACCTTAGAGACTAACCAATTTATTTGAGCATAAGCTTTCGTGAGCTACAGCATCCGATGAAGTGATCTGTAGCTCACAAAAGCTTATGCTCAAATAAATTGGTTAGTCTCTAAGGTGCCACAACTACTCCTTTTCTTTCTGTATAACATAGTATCCTATGTGTCCAATCCACAGGTGATGTGAGTCTATTACAACCCCACCACAAAACTTTGCTGTTTAGCTCAACCTGTAGAGCCATAGTGCATGGGCTTAACTCTAAGCCTGTGTTTTAGTCACAATGACGTCAATGGGAATTAAGCACATGCTTAAAATGAAGAATGGGTCAAGGGGATGATTTCCCGAATCGGAGCCACATTAATTTGAAAACATGGGCCCCCAGAAGGAGTTCTACTGATTTATTTAGAAATTACAGACTATTCAATTGTCAGTGCCTCGTTGGGAGTCGTGTTTTGGGGTGGGGAAGCTGGAATACATTGTGCATGACTTCAGATGGAGTACTGGATAGTGGAGAATTAGTGTCTTGCATGGACACAGCACTGATGTCTGCCGCTGTCTATCCATAAACCGTGCCCCACAAGTGAAAAATCACAGCCTCTGTTTGGATTTGGTTTGGATTGTAAAACAATGGGGAATGTAATTGCATACTGCAGCAACACAAGATCATCCTGGAGGTGCTGGAAGATTTAATTAATGGAAAATCTGACTGTGCTTTTTTTTGTTAGGCAAGTACAGTCCTAATAGTGCTAATGTGACCTTGAAAAATTGCTAAATCCATTTAGCACCTCTCTGAAGGAATTTAAATACTTCTCATTCTAAATGAGGTTGCTTTGTGCTAGTGTTTTCCCTGACAGTCATTCTTAGAACTAGGCTAGTGTGAATGTTTTGTGAAAAAAAGCTGCTGTGAAGTATTCATGGGCCCTATTCGTGTTTTCTTTCTACTAAGCTCTAGTAATCAGCAAGTTACATTTAAAACATCATGCAATGTGCGCCTCCCATGAAGCATACCCAAAACTCAGAGAAGGGTCTCTTGGCGTGCATTGGGCTTGGTCCGTGTTTAAAACTTCTACCAGCATAACTATGGCAGACAAGGGAGCGAAAAACCGCATGCCCCTGAGTGACATAGCTATATTGACAAAGCCCTTGGTGTAGACACAGCTGTGCCAACAGAAGAGTGCTTCTGTAGACTTAGCTAACATCTGTCAGGGAGGTGGTGCTCCTGCTCTGGCAGAAAAAAACCAGGCACTCTCCTCAATGAGAATCATCTAAGTAACTCTACAACCTGCCTGTAAGAGAAGGAGACAAGTAATCGAACTGGTATATTTCTATATGTATGAACTGGTATAACTCACTTGGGGAATTCTGACCATTTTAATGGGCTCTAATCTACCACATAGAGATGCACTAAGAAGAGACAACAGAGAAATATGTATCTTCCAAACTGTGTGCCATGGTAGACTCAAGATCGCATAGAGATGTGACTTAATGCATTTTATGTCTGTGATGTTCCATTTACTCAGAAAAGAGACTGTTTGGGATAGTAATATACATTTAAAGGAAGAAGTTCAGATTTTTCCTTGTTATGGGATTCTTTTATATGAAAAAGAACCATTTTTAGAGGAATTAATATAAAATTTCAATAAATTCAGTCATAAAAGAGTAAAATGAACTCACAGAAGAACTAGGGCTGGAATTTTTCAAAGTTGCAAAGAAAAGGGAAATTAGCTATCCAAATTTTACCAAAAGTTAATGTGTTTAACCCCCCTAGAATCATAGAGTTAAAGGCCAAATGGGACCACTAGATCATCTAGTTTGATCTCTAGTAAATCATAATCCACCAACTCCAACCAGCACCCACACACTAACCCCCACAATCAAAATTAGAACTAAGTATTTCAGCCCTCGGGGTACTAAACTGTTATGTGTCACTGGCTGAGAACAGGTTAGACCCGTGTGCATCAGTGTCTGCAGGGAAATGATTAAATGAGATGCAGCCAGATAATTCTAGCTTGTGACTCACACACTATGATGACGAAAGGCAAAAAAACCTCAGGGTCACTGCCAGTTTGACCTTGGGAGAAATTCCTTCCTGACCCCACACATGGTGATCAGTTAGACCCTTAGCATGTGAGCAAGAACCAGTCCGCCAAGCACCCGAGAGAGAGGGAATGCTCGGTACCACCTCAAGGCACTGGCCTACCCCGTCCAGTGTCCCATCTGAAGCTGTGGCCATCCCTGATGCTTGAGAGGAAGGAGACTAAAAAAACACAAACAAACCCAGAATGCATTGGCCAGAAATATCCCTTCCTGACCCCATGCAGATGGCCATCTGGAGCCCTGAAGCATGAGCTTTTAGGAACATAGGACATAAACTGTAAATGAGTCCCAGGACTGCTGAGACCTACCTCTGACCATGACAAGCAACCCCATTGAACAATCATGCTCATAAATTTGTCCAGCTCTCTCTTAAAACTTATTTAGTTGTTTGCCCCACAACTCCTAGTGGAAGGCTGTTCCAGAAGCTCACCTCTCTGATAGTTAGAAACCTTCTTCTCCCTTTGAAAATCCCAGGCTATAAAGCTAAGTAAAAGCAAGCTATGCAGTAAATATGAATGAAGAAAGGGAGACTAGAAAAGAACAAAGAACAGAAGATATGATTGAGATGGAAACTGGTATGGAAATCTGAAATACATACTTTAGGTACAAATATGACAGGAACGGACTGTTGGTATGTAATCAAATTATTCTTCATTGTTTTATAATGAATATTATATATTTCATGCAGCTGGTTGAATTATTCATGTAAAGTAAGTTATCTGATGAATTCATCTCCCTTTTTTTCCTGTTAATGAATTGCATGTGTATCAGTCCTGATCTCTAGAAATGTATTTATAAATGGCTTGCACAAAGTTCAGCCTATGGGTATTTTACTAACTGTTTGCTGTGAATGTATTTGAGATGCATGAGCTATATTTGAGATGCATGAGCTGCTCCTGGACTGGATAGCTAAGCTACTGGCAAGCCATGCTCTCACAGTCTGGCATTCTGTGCCCTTCTGCTGGTAGCTAGGCCAGCTAGAGCTTGATGAGCCTGTCACAGCTGTGGTTAAAAGAGGTGACTCTTTTAACACAGGCAGTAGTAGCTCCTGTTTGAATATCCAGAGGTCACAGGTTTGACCCTTCCCTCCACCCCCCAGATGTACCACTCAGGGATGTCTCTGGGTTCTGAGTGCTGTCACCCTCACCTTCATTTGCTTCTTTGTTATACTGACATGTATGTTGTGTCTTGTCTTACATTGAGCTATCAGCTCATCAGGGCAAGGCCCATCTCTGCTCCTCTCTCTTTCTAGAGCACTTCACACAGTAGGGTACCAGTCTTGATTTTAGGTGCTACCAGAATACAAATAACATACTACTCATAATAACAGATGATGGACAGTAAATGGGGAATAACACCCTACTGCTACAAATTTTCAAGTGAACACATGTTTATGCTAAAACTTGTGAAGTTCTTGGGATTTGCTCAGTGTTTTCATGGAACATCTAGGGTTCAGACTTGAGAAGAATGAATAACAAAACCCTGTGAATAAAAGGGGTGCAAATGTTTAGTCCTGAAAATCTCCTTTGTTTTTAAAAAAAATCAACAATTTCAATGCTTGGAAATTAATTTGGATGTTCCTAGAAATCACCCAGTCTCCATGCCTATGTATTACATGTCCCCAGCTACTGGATATCACGGAGGCCTGGGAATCCTGTCTGATCTGAATCTAGTCAGGCTGGTAGGCAAGAAACCTTTTAGACCTTTATCATGGAATTGCTAAGGGACTCAGAGTTTTCACCTCTGTGGCATCTTGGCACCCTTCTTGCCACCTTGCAGAGTGGAACTGCAGGAGTGTTACTATCAAGGTTTCCTTCTGCACCTGCAGATGAATGAAGAGGATCTGTGCCTCTGAGAATAACAACATAGTATTGAAAGTTATGAATAGTCCCAAAACCTTGAAGGGGCAAGCAGGCTTGATCCAAATCCTATTGAAATCAGTTGCAGTCTTTCCATTAGCTTCAGTGCGGATTGGATCAGTCCCCAAATGCTGACCCTTTACCTGGTTTTTTTTATCTGTAGTCTTTTTATAGCACTTGCACCTCTTACATGTCCCAATCGTCAGCAATTTCTTCAGGATCCTAAGTGGCTGTGGTTTGTACTTTGTCTCAGAGAGCTGGTTTGCTGCGCACAACTCCGCATAATAAGAAAGTTCTATTATGTTCTACCAGAAGCAGTAGGTAGCAATTTTCAGTTTTTATCAACAAAAAAATAGACTTGTTTGTGAATCTTTTATGCTCCCATAAATGTGATTTGGTGCTTGTGCTGTACTTCACTCTAATTGCACCCCTGTCTTTTGTGTTTAAAACAACCTAAAACTATTGGTAAGAGCAAAATACTTCATCTCATGAAAAGCCTTAATTACAGCATTTCATAATTGTATTTGTTGGTCTGTATTTACCTTCCTTTCACAGCATAATACTCCATTTTATCAAGTAATCAGCCTACCTGCTTTTTTTCTCTCTCTCTCTAATTTCACATATTCATCCAAAGCTTTTTTTTAAATAAACCCTCGGATGATGCAGCTGCATTTCCATCCAGCTAAACCACTATCAGAAAACATTTTATGTAAATGTTCCCCCAACTAATTGCAAAACTCGTTAACACATGATGTCCGGTTTGGACTCTCTGTTATGTCAGTGTAAACTTACAGTAATACCACTTATTTTCATGAAATGACTCGTGCTTTACACAGAATAACAGAGAACAATTGGGCCCACTAGGCTCCAAAATAGAGTTGTCAGGTATTTAGCGTCTGGATTGCCGGAGGGATTGGGAATGAGATACTGAGCCTTTTACCCCAGGTCAATGGTATTTCTTGTCTACTCCAGCTCACTAGTGACTCATAGTTGGTACCATTTGCTGGTTCTTCTGTGGCTTATGTGAAATCAACCTGGCATGTTGCTTGCGCGAGATACCGAACCTATTTGTTCTACTTGTGCAAATCAACACCTTACTCTGTATAAAATTTAGTCTTATTCCATGAAATTCAATAAATAGCAGATATTTTTCATGCTGGGGAGGATTTTCTAAAGAGCTTAAGGCTCAGGTCCTCAAAGACATTTAGGTACCTAACTCCCATTGAAATCAAATGAGAGTTAGACACCCAAATATATTTGAGGATCTGGACTGAAGCAACTTGGAACACAATTCCCATTGACTTTCAATGAGACTCGTGGTCCTCAATCCTTTTCGGGTTAGATCCACACAGGTGACTTAGACCCAGCATTGCAATGACTAACTTTTAGGCACCTTGTAGAATCCACAGCTGCAAGTTAGGCACCCAGGCTCCCCATACAATGCATGGGGAGAGGTAGGTGCCTACAAACAGGATTCACGGAAGCCAGTGAGCTGATACCTAAGATACCTAAAATGGCCAATCAGAAATGCTGAGGAAAGGGGTGTGGCCTCAGCCCTGCCCCTCAAAGTCGGGTGAGAGACCCGAGTTCAGATTGCTGTGTACAACAGGCAAAGGGGGGATTTGAATCTGAGTCTTCCACATCCTGGGTGAGCGCTCTAACCAGTGGGGTATTAATTGTTAAGTGTGCACTGCCACTACTATCTGTTAGGTGGGTTTAGGCATGCTCATTGCATGCCTACTGGCTCAGGCCATGCTGGTGAGCTAGCCAGAGGAACACCACGTTTGAGGATCCTGCTGGGGTTGAGGCACTGAGTGGCTGGGCGGCATCAGGATGTGTTTCAGAGTAGTAGCTGTGTTAGTCTGTATCCGCAAAAAGAAAAGGAGGACTTGTGGCACCTTAGAGACTAACAAATTTATTAGAGCATAAGCTTTCTTGAGCTACAGCTCACTTCATCGGATGCATTCAGTGGAAAATACAGTGGAGAGATTTATATACACAGAGAACATGAAACAATGGGTGTTACCATACACACTGTAACAAGAGTGATCAGGTAAGGTGAGCTATTACCAGCAGGAGAGCGGACGGGGGGAGGGGGACATTTTGCAGTGATAATCAAGGTGGGCCATTTCCAGCAGTTGACAAGATCGTCTGCGGAAGAGCGGGGGGTGGGGGGGGGGAGGAATAAACATGGGGAAATAGTTTTACTTTGTGTAATCACCCATCCACTCCCAGTCTTTATTCAAGCCTAAGTTAATTGTATCCAGTTTGCAAATTAATTCCAATTCAGCAGTCTCTCATTGGAGTCTGTTTTTGAAGTTTTTTTGTTGAAGAATTGCCACATTTAGGTCTGTAATTGAGTGACCAAAGAGATTGAAGTGTTCTCTGGCTGGTTTTTGAATGTTATAATTCTTGACGTCTGATTTGTGTCCATTGATTCTTTTACGTAGAGACTGTCCAGTTTGACCAATGTACATGGCAGGGGGGCACTGCTGGCACACGATGGCAGATATCACATTGGTAGATGGGCAGGTGAACGAGCCTCTGATAGTGTGGCTGATGTGATTAGGCCCTATGATGGTGTCCCCTGAATAGATATGTGGACACAGTCGGCAACGGGCTTTGTTGCAAGGATAGGTTCCTGGGTTAGTGGTTCTGTTGTGTGGTTGCTGGTGAGTATTTGCTTTAGTTTCGGGGGCTGTCTGTAAGCAAGGACTGACCTGTCTCCCAAGATCTGTGAGAGTGATGGGTCGTCCTTCAGGATAGGTTGTAGATCCTTGATGATGCGTTGGAGAGGTTTTAGTTGGGGGCTGAAGGTGATGGCTAGTGGCGTTCTGTTATTTTCTTTGTTGGGACTGTCCTGTAGTAGGTAACTTCTGGGTTCTCTTCTGGCTCTGTCAATCTGTTTCTTCACTTCAGCAGGTGGGTATTGTAGTTGTAAGAATGCTTGATGGAGATCTTGTAGGCGTTTGTCTCTGTCTGAGGGGTTGGATCAAATGTGGTTGTATCGTAGAGCCTGGCTGTAGACAATGGATCGTGTTGTGTGCTCTGGATGAAAGCTGGAGGCATGTAGGTAGGCATAGCGGTCAGTAGGTTTCCAGTATAGGGTGGTGTTTATGTGACCATCGCTTATTAGCACCGTAGTGTCCAAGAAGTGGATCTCTTGTGTGGACTGGTCCAGGCTGAGGTTGATGGTGGGATGGAAATTGTTGAAATCATGGTGGAATTCCTCAAGGGCTTCTTTTCCATGGGTCCAGATGATGACCATGTCATCAATGTAGCGCAAGTAGAGTAGGGGCATTAGGGGAGAAGAGCTGAGGAAGTGTTGTTCTAAGTCAGCCATAAAAATGTTGGCATACTGTGGGGCCATGCGGGTACCCATAGCAGTGCCACTGATTTGAAGGTATACATTGTCCCCAAATGTGAAATAGTTGTGGGTGAGGACAAAGTCACAAAGTTCAGCCAACAGGTTTGCTGCGACATTATCGGGGATACTGTTCCTGATGGCTTGAAGTCCATCTTTGTGTGGAATATTGGTGTAGAGGGCTTATATATCCATAGTGGCCAGGATGGTGTTTTCTGGAAGATCACCAATGGATTGTAGTTTCCTCAGGAAGTCAGTGGTGTCTTGAAGATAGCTAGGAGTGCTGGTAGCATAGGGCCTGAGGAGAGAGTCTACAAAGCCAGACAATCCTGCTGTCAGGGTGCCAGTGCCTGAGATGATGGGGCATCCAGGATTTCCAGGTTTATGGATCTTGGGTAGCAGATAGAATACCCCTGGTCAGGATGTGTGCAGCTTTGCACATGACCACCCGCACAAAGCTAGGCACCATGGGAGACTTTACTAGTGAAAACTTAGGCACATAGGGTGAGCTTCACAAAGGTTTTTAGTTGCCTAAGTCCCCATTGAAATCAATGGGATTTAGGTACCTCAATGTCTTTGAAGTCCACCCAGGTACTTAGGTGTCTAACTCCCATGGAAAAAGAAAAGGAGTACTTGTGGCACCTTAGAGACTAACCAATTTATTTGAGCATAAGCTTTTGTGAGCTACAGCTCCCTTCCTTTGTGAATCCCCACCCTTCTGGAGTTAGGGGGTTTGGAGAATATACATTTTGGACTTAGGTACCTAAAGTGACCATGAGGCACCTCAGTCGCTTTAGGCTCCCTGGCAAATCATAGTTGTCATCTTTAAGGAAAGGGGTTAGTTCTACTATTCCATGATATTGTTAGAGAAGCCACTGGGCACTCAGAGAAGCTAAGTGATAAGTGACATGCAAGTGCCTGTTAATTAAATAAGCAAACATTGCCACCAATCTTTTGTTAGTGCTTCCTGCTACCACAACTGGGGCAAAGTGTCATTTTCATGCCAACCAGTTGGAAATGGGAGATGCTGCTTCAGAGGTTATCAGTGTCTCCTTTTCTTAATTTTAATTTTATTAATAAGTGTTCTTGAGTCATGGCAAGAAGGTTACTGTGCTGTTTGTCTGTAAAACCAACCCATCTATTATGCCATTTCCTTACAAGTGGGACACAACCATTCCCTAAGAGGATGCATTTCCACTAAGTATATAACACTCCAGTCATAAATTAGTAGGGCACCAATGCAAGGAACACATGGATTAAGTTATAGATACACACACGGCAGACTCAACATCACCATGTTGCGTGATGTACACTTCACAGAATTACCAGATTTAGTGATGGATATTGGTGGGGGGGGCCTCCGGGCTGAGGCAGGGGGTTGGGGTGTGGGAAGGGGTATCGGCTCTGGGCTGGGGGTGCAGGTTCCAGGTTGGGGCCAGAAATGAGGGGTTCAGGGTGCAGGCTCTGGGCTGGAGCAGGGTGCTGAGGCTTTACGAGGGCTCCAGCTGGGGGTTCAGGCTCTGGGGTGGGGCTGGGGATGAGGGGTTTGGAGGGCAGGAGGGGGATCAGGGCTGGGGTAGGGAGTTGGGGCATGGGAGGCGGGCAGGGGTGCACACTCCAGGTGGTGCTTACCTCAAGCAGTTCCTGGAAGCAGCAGCATGTCCCCCTCTGGCTCCTACGCAGAGGCGTGGCCAGGCAGCTCTGCATGCTGCCCTGTCCACAGGCGCCGCCCCCCCGAGATCCCATTGGCCGCAGTTCCCAGCCAATGGGCTGGGAGCCCTGGAGTCAGCTCTTGGGGAGTGGGGACAGAGGCAGTGTGCCTGCAGAGCCACCTGGCTGCACCTCCGCCAGGAACAGGGAGCAGTTCCTGGGGTGAGTGCCCCCATGGACCTCAAAATTTTTAACATGGACACTTGTATCTGTGTATGGACACATTACCAACCCCTGACACATGGCCTCCTACAAAAACAAATGGTTGGCCAGACCTTCAGATTAGGTACAGAACTGTATGTCTACTTGACATTTTCAGTGGGACATTTTTAGTGTGGCACCCGTCTACACTGTGCTGTAGAGGGGTGATTCCCAGCTGGCATAGACATACTTACACTAGCTCTCATTGAGCTGGGGCACTAAAATAGTAGTGTCGCCATGGTAGCAGGTAGCAGTGGCTAGATGCTATGAATACAAATTTGCCTGAACCCTGTGGGTACGACCTGGGTGGCTAGTCCATACCACTGCTGCCCATGCTTCTGCAGCTGCACTGCCATTGTTAGCACACTAGATCAGATGAGTTAGTAGGTCTATGCCAGCTGGGAATCACATTGCTAGCTCTTAGTGTTGGAGGTAGCTGAAATCCCTCAGCCTGGCATTGAAAACGTACCTCTTCAGCTTGTGTTGTACCTCTTTCCTTATGTGGCTGCTGAGTGAACACAGATAGCACATTTGGACCAATTGGTCTCATATTAGACTAGGTAGGTATGATTTTGTAATTAGCTGTAATGTAATGAAATCTGACTTATGGTTTATCATGATTAGCTTAATATTCTGGTTAATGAGTTTTAAAACGTTGATAGAAAGTAGCATGTGTATCCCATGCATAGCAGGATATCCATGAATCCCAATAAGCAACAGCAAGATTGTAATAATGTCTTGCATTTACATAGCACCTTTGATCCCAGCACACTTCACAGGGTAAGTACCGACTGGAATCATCATCTCACTAAGCATAGACTCTGTACTCAACTCAGAGAACTCCAGCAGCAGGAATGTTTTTTCCTCCCCACATATCAGATATAGGCCCTGATCCAAACCCCATTGAAGTCAATAGAAAGACTTTCACAGACTTCATAAGAATGGCTATACAGGGTCAAATGGTCCTACTAGCCTACTATCCTGTCTTCTGACACAGAATCATAGAATCATAGAATATCAGGGTTGGAAGGGACCTCAGGAGGTCATCTAGTCCCACCCCCTGCTCAAAGCAGGACCAATCCCCAACTAAATCACCCCAGCCAGGGCTTTGTCAAGCCTGACCTTAAAAACCTCAAAGGAAGGAGATTCCATCACCTCCCTAGGTAACGCATTCCAGTGTTTCACCACCCTCCTAGTGAAAAAGTTTTTCCTAATATCCAACCTAAACCTCCCCCACTGCAACTTGAGACCATTACTCCTTGTCCTGTCCTCTTCTACCGCTGAGAATAGTCTAGAACCATCCTCTCTGGAACCACCTCTCAGGTAGTTGAAAGCAGCTATCAAATTCCCCCTCATTCTTCTCTTCTGCAGACTAAACAATCCCTGTTCCCTCAGCCTCTCCTCATAAGTCATGTGTTCCAGACCCCTAATCATTTTTGTTGCCCTTCGCTGGACTCTCTCCAATTTATCCACATCCTTCTTGTAGTGTGGGGCCCAAAACTGGACACAGTACTCCAGACGAGGCCTCACCAATGTCGAATAGAGGGGAATGATCACGTCCCTCGATCTGCTGGCAATGCCCCTACTTACACATCCCAAAATGCCATTGGCCTTCTTGGCAACAAGGGCACACTGACTCAGATCCAGCTTCTCATCCACTGTAACCCCTAGGTCCTTTTCTGCAGTACTGCTGCCTAGCCATTCGGTCCCTCGTCTGTAGCAGTGCATGGGATTCTTCCGTCCTAAGTGCAGAACTCTGCACTTGTCCTTGTTAAACCTCATCAGATTTCTTTTGGCCCAATCCTCTAATTTGTCTAGGGCCCTCTGTATCCTATCCCTACCCTCCAGTGTATCTACCTCTCCTCCCAGCTGAGTGTCATCTGCAAACTTGCTGAGGGTGCAATCCACGCTATCCTCCAGATCATTAATGAAAATATTGAATGAAACCAGCCCCAGGACTGACCCTTGGGGCACTCTGCTTGATACTGGCTGCCAACTAGACATGGAGTCATTGATCACTACCTGTTGAGTCTGACGATCTAGTCAACTTTCTATCCACCTTATAGTCCATTCATCCAGCCCATACGTCTTTAACTTGCTGGCAAGAATACTGTGGGGGACTGTGTCAAAAGCTTTGCGAAAGTCAAGGAATAACACATCCGCTCCTTTCCCCTCATCCACAGAGCCAGTTATCTCATCATAGAAGGCAATTTGATTAGTCAGGCATGACTTGCCCTTGAATCCATGCTGACTGTTCCTGATCACTTTCCTCTCCTCTAAGTGCTTCAGAATGGATTCCTTGAGGACCTGCTCCATGACTTTTCCAGGGACTGAGGTGAGGCTGACTGGCCTGTAGTTCCCAGGATCCTCCTTCTTCCCTTTTTTAAAGATGGGCACTACATTAGCCTTTTTCCAGTTGCCTGGGACCTCCCCCGATCGCCATGAGTTTTCAAAGATAATGGCCAATGGCTCTGCAATCACATCTGCCAACTCCTTTAGCACTCTCGGATGCAGCGTATCCGGCCCCATGGACTTGTGCTCATCCAGCTTTTCTAAATAGTCCGGAACCACTTCTTTCTCCACAGAGGGCTGGTCACCTCCTCCCCATGCTGTGCTGCCCAGTGCAGTAGTCTGGGAGCTGACCTTGTTCGTGAAGACAGAGGCAGAAAAAGCATTGAGTAAGTTAACTTTTTCCACATCCTCTGTCACTAGGTTGCCTCCCTCATTCAGTAAGGGGCCCACACTTTCCTTGACTTTCTTCTTGTTGCTAACATAGCTGAAGAAACCCTTCTTGTTACTCTTAACATCTCTTGCTAGCTGCAACTCCAAGTGTGATTTGACCTTCCTGATTTCACTCCTGCATGCCCGAACAATATTTTTATACTCCTCCCTGGTCATTTGTCCAATCTTCCACTTCTTATAAGCTTCTTTTTTGTGTTTAAGATCAGCAAGGATTTCACTGTTTAGCCAAGCTGGTTGCCTGCCATATTTACTATTCTTTCTACACATCGGGATTGTTTGTCCCTGTAACCTCAATAAGGATTCTTTAAAATACAGCCAGCTCTCCTGGACTCCTTTCCCCCACATGTTATTCTCCCAGGGAATCGTGCCCATCAGTTCCCTGAGGGAGTCAAAATCTTCTTTTCTGAAGTCCAGGGTCCGTATTCTACTGCTCTCCTTTCTTCCTTGTGTCAGGATCCTGAACTCGACCATTTCATGGTCACTGCCTCCCAGGTTCCCATCCACTTTTGCTTCCCCTACTAATTCTTCCCGGTTTGGGAGCAGCCGGTCAAGAAGAGCTCTGCCCCTAGTTGGTTCCTCCAGCACTTTCACCAGGAAATTGTCCCCTACCCTTTCCAAAAACTTCCTGGATTGTCTGTGCACCGCTGTATTGCTCTCCTAGCAGATATCAGGGTGATTGAAGTCTCCCATGAGAACCAGGGCCTGCAATCTAATAACTTCCGTTAGTTGCCAGAAGAAAGCCTCGTCCACCTCATCCCCCGGTCCGGTGGTCAATAGCAGACTCCCACCACAACATCACCCTTGTTGCTCACACTTCTAAACTGAATCCAGAGACTCTCAGGTTTTTCTGCAGTTTCATACCAGAGCTCTGAGCAGTCATACTGCTCCCTTACATACAGTGCTATTCCCCCACCTTTTCTGCCCTGCCTGTCCTTCCTGAACAGTTTATATCCATCCATGACAGTACTCCAGTCATGTGAGTTATCCCACCAAGTCTCTGTTATTCCAATCACATCATAATTTCTTTACTGTGCCAGGGCTTCCAGTTCTCCCTGCTTATTTCCCAGGCTTCTTGTATTTGTGTATAGGCACTTGAGATAACTCGCTGATTGTCCCTCTTTCTCAGTATGAGGCAGGAGCCCTCCCCTCTCGTGCTCTCCTGCTCGTGCTTCCTCCCGATATCCCACTTCCCCACTTACCTCAGGGCTTTGGTCTTCTTCCCCCGGTGAACCTAGTTTAAAGCCCTCCTCACTAGGTTAGCCAGCCTGCTTGCGAAGATGCTCTTCCCTCTCTTTGTTAGGTGGAGCCCGTCTCTGCCGAGCACTCCTCCTTCTTGAAACACCATCCCTTGGTCAAAGAATCCAAAGTCTTCTCTCCAACACCAGCTGCATAGCCATTTGTTGACTTCCACGATTCGATGGTCTCTACCCCCAGGCCTTTTCCTTCCATGGGGAGGATGGACTCTGCTGCCAGATGCTTCAGAGGAAATGAACAGAACAGGGCAATTTATCGAGTGATCCATCCCCTGTCATCCGGTCCCAGCTTGTGGCAGTTAGAAGTTTATGGACACCCACAGCATGGGGTTGAGTCATTAACCATCTTGGCTAATAGCCATTGATGGACTTATCTTCCATGAACTTATCTCATTCTGTTTTGAACCGACTTATGTTATTGGCCTTCAAAACATCCCCGGTGTGTTGTGTGAAGAAGTTTCTAATGTTTGTTTTAAACCTGCTGCTCATTAATTTCATTGGGTGACCCCTGGTTCTTGTGTGTGTGAAGGGGTAAAGAACACTTTCTCCATACCAGTCATGATTTTATAGATCTCTTGCGTATTCCCCCTTAGTTGTCTCTTTTTCAAGATGAACAGTCAAAGTCACTTTACTCTCCTCAGATGGAAGCTGTTCCATACCCCTAATCACTTTTGTTGCCCTTCTCTGTACTTTTCCAGTTCTAATGTAACTTTTTTGAGATTGGGTGGCCAGAACTGCACACAGTATTCAAGATGTGAGCATACCATGGATTTATTTAGTGGCAATATAATATTTTTCTGTCTTATTTTCTATCCCTTTTCTAATAGTTCCTAACATTTGGTTCATTATTTGCCTGCTGCTAGCAGAAGTTTTCAGAGAATAGCTGTGGTGACTCTAAGATCCCTTTCTTGCTTGGTAATAGCTAATTCAAACCCCATCTGTTTGTATGTAGAATTGGGATTATGTTTTCCAATGTGAATTACTATGAATTTATCAACACTGAATTTCTTCTTACATTTTGTTGTCCAGTCACCCAGTTTTGTGAGATCCCTTTGTAACACTTCATAGCCTGCTTTGGACTTACAAAATTATTCAAGATAGGTATAGTCTACAAACATTGCCACATCACTCTTTACTCCCTTTTCCAGATCATTGATGATTTTGTTGAATAGCACACATCTCAGTACAGATCCTGGAGGGACCTCGCTATTTACCTCTCTCCATCATCAGAACTGACTGTTTATTCCTAGCATAAGCACCAACTCTGTGGGTGCTCCGGGGCACCCACAGGGAAAAATTAGTGGGTGCTGTGCCCCCACCGGCAGCCAGACTCCCCGCCCCCCCTCACCTCACCTCACCTCCTCGTCTGCCTCCTCCCCTGAGCACACCACCTCCCCACTCCTCCGCCTACCTCCCAGTGCTTGCCGCCACCAAACAGCTGTAGCAAGCTCCGAGAGGGAGTAGGGAGGAGCGGGAATGTGGCGCACTCAGGGGAGGAGGTGAGGACGGAGCGGGGATTTGGGGAAGGAGTCAGAATAGGGGCAGAGTTGGGGCAGGGACTTTGGGGAAGGGGTTGGAATGGGGATGGGAGGGGGCAGTAAGGGGTGGAGTCGGGGCGGGGCCAGGGGCAAAGGGCGGTCGAGCACCCCCCGGCACCAGTCGACATCAGTGCCTATGATTCATAGTCATTGTTTCCTATCTTTTAACTAGTTACTGATCCATGAGAGGACCCACCCTCTTATTCCATGACTGCTTAGTTTGCTTAAGAGCCTTTGGTGAGGGACCTCCTCAAAGGCTTTCTGGAAGTCCACTGAATCACCCTTCTACACATTTGTTGACCACCCCCTTCAAAAATTCTAATATATTGGTAAGGCATGATTTCCCTTTAGAAACCCCATGTTGACTCTTCCCCAGCACAGTGTATTCATTTATGTGCCTGTTACTTGTGTTCTTCACAATTTTCAACCAGTTTGCCCGGTACTGAAGTTAGACTTATCATCCTGTAATTGCCAGGATAGTTTCTGGAACCTTTTTAAAAAATCGATATTACATTAGATATCCACTGTCATATGGTACAGAGGCTGATTTAAATGATAGGTTTCATACTACAGTTAGTAGTTCTGCTATTTCACATTTGAATTCCTTCGGAACGCGTGGGTGAATCCCATCTGGCCCTGGTGGCTTATTACTGTTTAATTTATCAGTCTGTTCCAAAAGCTCCTCTACTAACTCCTCAGTCTGGGACAGTTCCTTCTATTTGTCACCTAAAAAAGAGTGGCACAGGTGTGGGAATCTCCCTTGCATCTTTTGCAGTGAAGACTGATGCAGAGCATTCATTTAGCTTCTCCACAACAGCCTTGTCTTCCTTGAGTGCCCCTTTAGCACCTCGCTCACGCAGTGACCCCACTGGTTGTTTGGCAGCCTTCCTCTTCTGGTGTATTTTTTAAAAAAATGCTGTTAGGTTTTGTGTCTTTTGCTAGTTGCTCTTCAGATTCTTTTTTGGCCTGCCTAAATATACTTTTACTCTTGACCTGCCAGAGTTTATGTTCCTTTCTGTTTTCCTCAGTAAATGGGAAATGGGCTTTGGATCAGGCCCACAGGTAAGGTAACAAGTATTCCCAAATTGCTTTAGCACAATTTTGATGATTATGATAATATTTTTGTTATTTTGAAAGCAAGCGCTTACTGTTAATTATGACAGTGATTACAGTATTCATCACATATTTGTGACATTGTTCTTAGAGAGAAAATGGCAGAACCCATCTCACTGTTAATGAATCAACATCCTAATTTGTGAGTGGCTCAGTCCTTTAAAGATTTACTCTTTTGAAATTGTGAGGTATTGTTGGTTTCATACACCTACACAAGATTCTACCAGGGAGGGTGGTTTCTGAGAAATTAATGAGAAAGTGAATGGCAGTATGTGTATTGTTTAACTCCTTGGGTATCCCTCTCCAAATCTAGTGTATACAGAACTGCATTACTACAGTTCATGGTAGTTAGAATCTGCCAAAAAACAAACAAACCCAACCCACTTATTGGAGGACATATCGGGTATAACACTAATATTATGGTGAAAGGATGAAACACTTGTGAGGTGTTTTAATTAGGGCTTCCTAAATAAATAATTGGTATGCTTACATATACCATTTCTGAGAGGCAGTGTGGTCTAGTTAGTAGAATATTGGACTAGCACTCCAGAGCAGAATGCTCCAGAGGAGTTAGGCACCAAAATTCCTATTTGAGGTGCCTAAATCCCAGTTTTGACTCCAACGTGATGCACAGAACTCCTGCCTAACCCCTCTAGGTGCCTAAACTCACTCATAGCACCTAAATCTTCAGGGTAAAAGTTCCCTAGGTGTTTGCCTCTGAGCATGTGCACTACTGCTGTCCCCTAGGTGTCCAGGTGCCTATCTCCTAATTAACCACCAGAGCGATCTACAAACTGGGGGAAGATAGGTGTTTGGTCACATGCAGTGCCCAATCTAGTAATCCTGCTCAGAGGCCACCTACTAGATTGGATCCTATTCAAAATCTGGCAGGAGAAGGTTGAGGCGGTCCTTCTAGCTTTTAGCCCAATGGTTTGGGCATTCTTCTGGGACACTAGAGACCCATGTTCAATTCCCCCCCCCCCACACACACTGTAACACAAAATAGCAATATTACCGTGTGTACTTAAAAAAGCCAGAGTATTATATGGGAGAGTTCGAGCACACTGGAAATAGACTCTTTGGTAAGAAGAAAGGGATTTCACAATCTGCTAAAAATATGCTCCTCTTAACTTCACAGGCTTTATGCAAATTAGAAGGGGACAAAGTTTAGGTTGGCTGTAATTTGGATGGGTGATAGTATCTGAAGAAGGAATATATGGTAAACACCCCTCCCCTCAGTTTTCCTTTTTCTTTCCACTCCCTCTGTACGTGCCCCCTCCCAAAGACAGGGTATGAAGCCTCTCATGAAGGTGTTTTGGGAATAATGGCAGAGAAGATCACCTGTGAGAGGCTTCCTGATGAGTTTGAGCAGGGCTGGCCTGCAACATTTTGGCACCTGAGGCAGGGAGCTCAAATGACACCCACATGCCCCCTCGCTTCGGCCAAAACTTTGAAAGGTCTCAATTCTGCCTTCTTCCTGTTCTACTCTTCTCATGGTACTGCTCTGCTACCTACCCCAATAAAGGAGAACTAACAATTTAAAATGCCTTGTTCAAAAATTTTAAGAACACTTAACTTTCAAACACCTGAAGAGCAAATGTAACTTTTCTTGTCTGCACAGTAAACACTGGCATTTTTATCTGTTTGAATAATCAAAGTGGTGCTTTCCATGCCTTCTTGGTTGCAAAGATTTGGACTACTTCCTGCTGAAGGTCCACAGTCTGGGCCAGCTCATGCTCTATTGAGATGGTTGCAAGACTGACCAGCCTCTCCTGTGTCATTGTGGAGTGTAGATGGGTTTTTATTAACTTGAGCTTGGAGAAGCTGCGTTCTTCACTGGCAACTGTTACAGGAAGTGTTAGAAATATGAGCAGAGTAACAAAAGCTTTGGAAAGAGGGTGGTCATCTTATTTGTGCACATATATTCCAGAACAGCCTTTGGAGTTGGTCCTGCTGAAATGTATCTTGAAAGGACTTTCAGTTCATCACCTAAATCACTCGCATCAATATCGCACATGTCATCATGTGTCAACACTGTCTCTAGTGCCCTGCATTGCTGGTGTAGGTGGTCTTCAGGTATAGTGAGGAGTATTGGAATATCATACAACATCCCAAATATACTGCTGTGTTCCTTGAGCTGCATGAAATGTTCTTCAGCTGACTGTATTGCACAATCTAGCACCTGGTTAAAGAATTCAACTTTGAATTGTTGTTTGGGGTCTCTTATGGGATTATCCCGTGCCTCGTAATCAAAATGTCGTCTTCTTCGGTGACTCTTGTATTCTTGAATGGGTGGGAAAATAGCTTCAGTGTGAAGTTCCTCTGCCAACTTCTGTGCACTCTTCAGAACGTTTTGAAATCCCTCATCTGGTCGGTAAGACTGTAGGTATGACCAGAGGTGAAAGTAAGCCGGTGTGGTCCGGTACGGCTTACCGGCAAGAGCAAGTACACCATGCCGTCCCGGACCGGCTTCCCCAGGCTGGCGTTTTAAAGCTTTAAAGCGCCCCTCGAGCCCTGCTGCTGGAACCCCTGGGGTAGCAGCGGCAGGGCTCCAGCCGTGCTTTAAAGAGCCCTGGGTTCCAGCAGTTGTGGGGAGCCCCAGGCCCTTTAAATCACCCCTGAGGCTTCCCGCAGTGGCCGAAGCCCCCACGGCTCCCCACGGCGGCTGGAGCCCCAGGGCCCTTTAAAGCGCCCCTCGAGCCCTGCTGCCAGAGCCCCGGGGTAGCGGCGGCAGGGCTCTGGCTGCACTTTAAAGGGCCTGGGGCTCCGGCCGCTGCCCCCTGCTCAGGACTCTGGAGTACCGGTAAGTTCTTTAAGTTACTTCACCCCTGGATATGACTTTGCTTTGTCTGGTTGTTCCATTGCTCCAGGTATATCAAGGTCAACACCTTGGAGTCTCTTGCTTACAACATTTATTTCAAACAGTATGTCATGCCACAACACTAAGCCATGCAGAAATTTGAAGTTATGTATGTTTCTGGTGATTCCATTTCCCTCTGCCACTGTTCTCCCACGAACAGTTCCTGTCATAGCCTTATCCTCTATAATGGCAACTATGGCATCATCTGTCTTCCCAATTTGGTGTTTGATAGGCTTTATCACCTCCACTCAACTTTCCCATCGTGTGGCACTCAGTGGTTTCAGTGTCAAAGAGGATGTTCCCAGATGTTGCTTCAAAATTTGCCATCGATGAGTTGATGCGGAGAAAAATACATAGATGCTTTGAATTACATTAAAAAATTCAGCAGCCTCACTAGAAGCTGATGCTGCATCACTGACCACCAAGTTCAATGAATGAGAACTTCATGGGACAAAAAAAGCTTGGGGGTTTAACTCTCGGATCCGTGTCTGCACTCCTCTGTTCTTTCCTCTCATGTTGGCACCATTATCGTAGCCCTGACCTCTCATGTCAGCTATCGCAATTCTCGTATCTACCAGTTTTTTAAGAAGCACATTTGTCATACCAGCTCCTGTGGTATCATCAATGTCAATAAATTCTAGAAAATGCTCTCTGACAGTCACCATTGCAAGGATGTTTTCACTAGGTTCTGTTGTTACAAAACGCACCATTAAGGTCAATTGTTCCATATGGCTGATGTCAGATGTGAAGTCCAGAATAACAGAGTAATATCTTGCTGACTTCAGATCTGTCACAATCTTCTGATTGACTTTTGTGGCCAGTAACAGTATGATCTCATTTTGAATTGTTTTTCCAAGGTAGTGGTGTGTGTACATTTCTTGGGTGATGACTCTTCTTAGATGCTTCTGGAGTATAGCATCAAACTCAGCCATCAGCTCCACAATTTTAAAGAAGCTTTGATTGTTTGGCACATACAGCTGATCTGAAGTGCCACGCAGTGCTAGGTTTTGGGTAGCAAGCATTCTCACAATGGCAATGAGCCTTTTCGGAACATTTTTGCCAGTAATGAGACTCTGATGCAATCTTCTCTTGATGCTGATCATCTATGGTGGATTTAACCTTAGTCTCATCTCAAGCTCTTTCCACCTATGGAATGCTCTCTGGCGATTTGCTGCCTTCTCATGGCATGCCAGATTTCTAGCCAGATTTTTCCAGTCCTTTGTTCCTGTAGAACCCAATATGGCTGGAACATTAGACTAGAAGAGTTTGCAACAAAAACAGTATGCAGCATTCTGGGTTTTTGAGTACCTAAGCCATGGCCTCTCCACTTTGTCACCATTGGAGATTTCACACCAGTAACGTGTTAGATGGAAACTTCTATTTTCATTGTCTTTGGGGAACATGAAGTTTTTCACTTGCTGTGGCCCATGCAGTACAAGGAAGTCCCTCGGGCTACTGCTCAAGTGGGTCCACAGTCCTGGATCACCTAGACTTAAGGAACTAAACTCAGCAGCAGCTGTTTCTTGCGCCTCCACCACACTCATCTCTGATCTACACTTTTCTTCAGGAATGTGCACGGTTACATCCATTTCAGTTGGAGATATGGATGCTGCAGTAGTTGCCAGGTCACCTGCACTCTGACTAACTGGAAGATCAGGCATCTCCTCACTACTCACATCCTCACTGTGGCCGGAAGGCTCACCGTGAACATTTGTGTCTATGTATCTCAGGAGAGCTCCTTCCTGCTTAGATAGAAAGCAAAGGAAGTTTTTCTTTCTTTTTCTGAATGCCACCCCCTTGAGGGGCGTTTTCTTCTTTCACTCATGGCTGCTGTTCTATGCCAGCTATAGTGGCTCTCAACACTCAGTTGAAGGGGACAAATAAGCAGGCTGGTAGCAGGGCCTGAGTGAGGGAAGGTATCAACGTCTGAAGGGCCTAACTGGCTCCTTCTACTTCAGCTGACTGCCTGTTCTCCTCAAGTGGGTTCAGGGAAGCAGCAGGAAACAGGCAGCTCCCTGCGAAGCTGGTGTTAATCAGTCCCAGCTCCTGGGGGTGCTAGAGAGATACATAAGAGGCTCCTCCTCTCTCTCCCTGCAGCTCCTGCTGCTTTCTGTTATTCCCTCTCACCTTTTCTCCTGCCTGCCTGTTATGTCTCTTGTGCCCTCCTTCCTCCAGCACAGCACTCCCCCATCTCTGTGCATCTCGAGCAGAGAGAATACAGATGCACCAGCAGCAGACACAATTTTCTACACTCTGGGTCCTAGTGGCGCCCCCCTCCCCCCCCCTCATCTGGCACCTGAGGCGCATGCCTCAGTTCGCCTCATGGTAAGGCCAGCTCTGAGTTTGAGTCTGTTGAACTTGCCCTAACAAGAGAACAGGGAGGAGTTGGTTGATTCTCAGGACTTGTTAATCAAAACTGCACCACTTCATCTCTCGAATGCCTTCATGAAGGAAACACTGTGGTGTGTGCATTGCTCCCAGTAAATTTTCAGCTACCCAGCTTCCCCAGCCATCATCCATTCCTGTGTACACACAGACTGAGTTTATTTTAGCTTTAGAAAAGATGGGTTTAGCTCTCCTGTGTATAGTGGTGCTTTTCTTCCTCCCCATTTGTTTTGAGGCATGCCCACTTGATTTGGCTATAGACAAGATTAAAGATATGTTGATGGCTCTCTTCTTAACTGTGGAAAACAGCTGCAGGATATTTCTTATCCCACCTATAATGATTCCACTGAGGTATGAAGTCCTTTCTTGCATTGAATACTAATAATGACTAAACAAAATGTGTTGTCTTTTTGCTTATTTTGGAAGCAACTTAAGACTGTCAACTAAGGATGTAGCTGACATCTCTACTGTCACGCTTCTCCCCCTTGCTAATGGAAATTCTGTGTTTAGCAGAGGTCTCCTGCATTTTCATATTGATAATCTCAGTCATGTAAATAATTTTACAATGTAAATGTCACAGTTCTTCCTGCATGATCTCCTTTGCCACTGGAAACAATTTTCTGAAACTAAGGAAATAATTTATCACATTTATCAGGGGAAGGCCAAGGGAATATGAGGCTGTGTCTTGGTGATGTTTCCAATTCATCAGTGACTATTATTGTTATTATTTATTATTATTTTATTTATTATTATTATCTTAGCACTTAGCAGCCCCAGTCATGGACCAGAACTCCATTGGGCTGAGTGCCATACAAACACAGAGCAAAAAGAGTTTACAGTCTGACTAATCTAAGTGATAGCAGAACCTCAAAAATTCAAGAGATTCTATTTAAATAATCACCCCACATTCTGGCTGTCTCTCTGAACCTTGCCAATACTCTACTGACTTTCTGGATCTACAGAAGTGAGTTAGAATCAGAATAGATTTCAGAGTAGCAGCCGTGTTCGTCTGTATCCGCAAAAAGAAAAGGAGGACTTGTGGCACCTTAGAGACTAACAAATTTATTTGAGCATAAGCTTTTGTGAGCTACAGCTCACTTCATAGGATGTATTCAGTGGAAAATACAGTGGGGAGATTTATATACATAGAGAACATGAAACAATGGGTGTTACCATACACACTGTAACAAGAGTGATCAGGTAAGATGAGCTATTACCAGCAGGAGAGCGGGGAGGGGGGAGACCTTTTGTAGTGATAATCAAGGTGGGCCATTTCCAGCAGTTGACAACATCTGAGGAACAGTGGGGGGTGGTGGTGGGGAATAAACATGGGGAAATAGTTTTACTTTGTGTAAAAGAATGTGTGAGAATCAAAATAGATTGTGGTGGTACTACCTTCCTGCATTTTGGCAGGGGGTTATACTAGATGACCCTTACGGTCTATTCTATACCTTTGGACTGTTAATACAGTAAGAACCACCTTCCCGTTGTATCTCGCTATATCTTCTTCTGATCCTGGTTGTGACCAAGAGGTTCAGAGGTGCAAGCAAAGAGCCAATGTCTCATTCAGGGAAAGATTTCTGTGTCGGTCAGGTGTGTAACTAGTTGCTTATGACTCATTTTCACAAGCCAGGAAGTGCATGCATGCACTGTTTATTAAAACAGTGTTTCATGGTAACACTGAGGAAGATAAAGAATAAAGAAAAGATAAAGAATAGAAACTGGATGCAGATCTCACGACAGTTAAATTTGATACAAACCAATGTTGTGCGGGAAAGGTAAACCTAAAAATCAGGAATGAATTGGAGAAAAAAAAAATCAAAGACAAACATGCACCTTACAAGGGAGAGAAATTGCCAGCAAAATAGTTTTCAAAAATTAGGCAGAGGTTAAAATATAGATCATTAAACAAATAAACTAGGACTGTGTAAGGGGGGAAAAGACAAGGATTTAAGGCTGTGGTTGTTAAAGGCACCTGAAGAGTTACGTACCCAAATCCTATCGTATAGAAAATCCCAGCCTTATAAAGAAATAAATAAAATTAGGAAATGAAAGGGTTTAAATAATTTTTAAAATTAGGCAAGGGTTAATTATTGATAATGAAAGGAGATGGGGAAAAAAAGTCAAAAAGAAAGGCCTGAAATTGAAAGAGTGGACTCAGTGCCTGTGAGTGGGGAAGTGTTGCCTATCTAGGGCGCCTAGAGTGCTATATATAGGTTTCTCAATTTCTGGGTGGGGATTTGAGCTGGTGTTTAAATTTTGCAGGAGGAAACCTTAGAAAATTGAACCCAGCTCTTTTTTGCTGCCAACACCACAAGGCAGAAGGGTTACAAAGGCTAGGAACTCTCCAGGAGGAGGGCTTTGTACAGTGCAACCCTGGAAAGTTGGCGTTGAGCAATATATCTGAAATGGTAGCATTACATAAATATATATTTTGTAGCTCTGTATGTGTGTGGCTAGCTACAGAGATGTATAGACATAGGGTGAAATAGTCCCAACCACTCCAGCTCCTTTACACTGGGTAAAAGGGCCTGAGTGATGTAAAGGGGCACCAAACCCCCTGGATTAAATTTATGCAAGCATTGAGGCAATCAACCATAAGGCTGCCTTCTGAGGACCCCTCTAAAACCTTGGCGCAGTAGGTGTGCCAGGGTGGAGCTGTCAGTGGGAGGAGCATATTGTGGGCAGGACACATAGCACTGCAGAGATTCTGGACAATGCTGCAGCCCATAGGGCAGCCTTGGGAGGTTGCCATAACTTAGACTAGGCTCCTAAGGCTGTCTAAATTACACCAAGAGTCACAGAGCATCCCAGGATCAGGAGTGTGCAAAAGTGGCTCAAGACCCCTGACCGCCCCCCACCCCCACCTCGTCGTGGGCTGAGAGCTCTGTGCTATGCCTCTAAGAGTCACAGCACAAAATCTCTCCCACTGTGTGATGTGACTAGATAAAATATAGGTCTGTCACAGGTTCATGGTGATGTCACTCCAGAAATGTGAGAACTTCCATTCAAATTATTAGATTGCTTTTCAAGGGGAATGTGTCCTTCTAGAGGTGAGTATATTTCTTTACAAGTGCAACTCAAAGGTGGCACAGCAAAAGAGAAGCCAGCATGGCTATGCTTTCTAAAAATAACAGCACATGCACTTTACTGCACACATAAGGTAACTTCCCAAGTTCTCCCACAGATTTGTGTTGACTAGACCAAATTCATCCTTGGTGTAACCACAGTGAAGTCAGCAGAGTCTGGGGTTCTCAACCTTTTCCTTTCTGAGGCCCCCCCTCAACATGCTATAGAAACTCCACGTCCCACCTGTGTCACAACAACTGTGTTTCTGCATATAAAAGCCAGGGCCAGCGTTAGGGGGTAGTCAACAGGGCAGTAGCCTGTGGCCCTATGCCACAGGGGGGCCCCCAATAAGCTGCATTGCCCAGGCTTCAGTTTTAACCCCGAGTCATGGGGTTCAAGACCCTGGGCTCCAGACCGATGTGGTGGAGCTTCAGCTTTCCATCTGGCCCCAGCCAGTCTAACACTGGCCCTGCTTGGTCGACCCCCTGAAGCCTCCTAGTGGCCCTCCAGGGGGCCCTGGACCTCTGGTTGAGAACCACTGAGTGGATTTATACCAGTAGTGCATTTTAGCTGGAAAATGGAGAAGAGGAATGGACAGATGGAGATCCCCAAGGCATCTCAAGTAGGATGGAGGTTTCCTTTAATTTCTGGGAGAGCACGGAGGACCATACTTTGAAATGGATGATAGTGGGGAGGTCTCTCCCAATTTCCTGTACAAGCTTGTTGAAAGCCAGCTTCAGAGGCATCGCTATTTCCTACACAACTGGAGACAAGGAATTTCTCAGTAGAGTAGCTGAATAGGAAAGAAAAAAAAGAGCTGAAGACCCACAGAGAGAAATCTTAAGCATTCCCAATGAGACCACCCTGGATTAACTGAAGTAGAAGCCTGCCTAGATTGCTTTTCATTAAACAAGTTGATGTTTTGAAATTCTTCTCCCATTGGCTACTCTCTGAATTTTGCCACAGAGCAGGCTGAATGTTAGCCAGGTCAGTCAAACTTTCCTGAATGCCACACTTTCCTGATATTCAAGCTATCAAGGGAGATGGAAGTAGAGCAAACCAACAAGCTGAGTATTGGGACCACATTTGTTTGGTTTGTTATGAAAAACTTTATTCATGAAGGGACAAATTGTGGTGGCAAGTAATCCCACGAGATCACATAGTTAGCATCCTTTGCATGTCAAGGTAAAAATACGTTGGATTACTCCGCTTGAGCTTCACAGATCCAAAAAGAACAGTGGCCTCCACTTTCTCAACTAGAAGTTGAGCAACCTTGGCATGTTACACAAGATGGGGAGGTTTGAACCATGATGAAGGAGGAGACCTTCCAAGTTGGCAGACCCTGGAGGCATCCATCTGTGCACTTCTGAAGGTCTCTAGCTCAGTGTCAGTCTCTGCACCCCCTCTTCCCTCGGGATCACAAGGCAATCTGAGAATCCAACCTCCCTCACCCCCACAAAACATGGAATGAAACAGCCAGGTGCTTTCACATCACAGATATTTACATATAGCTCACCCAGCTGGGGGCCTCCATGGAGTTATACCTGGGATGAATTTGGGAGAGGGAAAGGGAAGGAGAATGAGGGATGCAATGTAAAAACTTTTTTTGTGTGATACTTTTCTGATGTTCCTCTATTTCACTTCATTTCAGAGAATTGCTCTGTAATCCATCACAACCTTCCTTAGATGCCTGGCTGGTGCATCTTGCTCACATGCTCAGAGTCAAACTGATGAAGGACATTTTTCCTCAGTAAGATCAGCAGAGACATTTTTGCCTTCTTCTGCAGTATGGGACATGGGTCACCTGCTGAAATCATCTGAGCATATTTCACCTAATTACTTCTTTGCCATTGCAGGGGCATTGAGAACTGTTGGCATCTTGGTCTCTCCTGTTGTCTACCTGTGGCACAGAAAATTTTAGTCTCCTGAGAGCTGAACTGCTTTGCTCGGTATAGAGGAAACTGGGTGAAATTTTATGGTTTGAGCTATACCCAGGAGGTCAGACTAAATAATCTAATGGTCCCTTTTAACCATAACCTCTATGAAAATCTCTGGTCTGTCCTCTGGGTTTGCCATGAAATGGCTCCGTTGTGATATACCAAATGGCTTGGAACAAAGCTATCTGAAGCCCCTTCTCTCTCACTGCACTAAGACCTCTAGCATGTTACCCCATGTTTGTTAGTGCACTGCCCTGTCACTATTAGTAAGAGAGAGATGTCTGACCCAGATCCTCTGTGTCATGAATGTCCTACCAATAGACCCCCTAAAGCCAACATGGGGGGAGGTAGGTGGAACTATGATACCATGAAGGAATGTTACAAGCGTCTGTGCTTGTCATCACTCCAGCAAAAACTGGGCACAGACAGAGGGAATGGGGAAATGGCCTCATTACAAAAACCCAAGCACAATGAACCCTAAAATGGACACATGCACCAAATCTAAACACTGTAGCTACAAACACACATTTACAATTAACGTTGTAGAGTTGTCCCTTTGTAGTATCAAGTGTTTGGGGAAACAACACACAGGTTTGAGATTGATTCTTTGTCCAGTGTGAAAATAAGACATTTTACATAGGATAAAGGAAAGAGAGACTTGAATAGCTTGGGGTACCCTGTATGCTGTGGTTTATGTTGTGCCTTATTTTATGTGCCCTGCATCTTTAAATGGAGAGAAGTCTCCCTCCCTGCTATACAGGCAGCTGACATTTTGTGTTCAGAGATAGCCTTGTACTGAGGAGACACATACACTGTGCTCTCATATGGAGGTTTCACCTTTTTTCCCCCTTCTTGTTCTGTCCCTATTAAATAAAATCAATTCTAATTAAAAGTCCTTGCTCACACTGTGCAGGGAAAAGCCGCGTGCTTGTGCCATTCTTTATGCATTTGTATTTATTTTAGCCTCTCTGCTTTTGCAGAGCAAGTGGAGGAACACCAGTTCAGAAAGCCCCCCTTTGGAGAGTCCTAAATAACCCTTCAGAGAGCACAGAATATAATGCACGCTGTTGTCGCTGTTCCTCATCAGAGCCAGAATAAAAAGTTATTAGCAAATAACCTTTAGTTTTTTAACAAATGTATTTGATAATTAACTTTTATTTTAGCTTGGCTGTGCCAAAAAAGCACAGAAGAGCTTATGTTATGCTTTCAGCAGCGCTATTTATATGCTATGAGTAGCCTGCAGACTATTTTGTGACTGGTGTTCTTCCACGTATTCTACAAAATGAGTGTAGAGAAACGAATGAACAGCTCTTTGTCTTTACAGGGATCTAAAGTCATAGAATCATAGAATATCAGGGTTGGAAGGGACCTCAGGAGGTCATCTAGTCCAACCCCCTGCTCAAAGCAGGACCAATCCCCAATTAAATCATCCCAGCCAGGGCTTTGTCAAGCCTGACCTTAAAAACTTCTAAGGAAGGAGATTCTACCACCTCCCTACGTAACACATTCCAGTGTTTCACCACCCTCTTGGTGAAAAAGTTTTTCCTAATATCCAACCTAAACCTCCCCCACTGCAACTTGAGACCATTACTCCTTGTCCTGTCCTCTTCTACCACTGAGAATAGTCTAGAACCAGTGCTATAAAAGATCCCTCATCCACATTCTTCCTCATGCTTCAGCCTGCCTCATCTTACTTGCTCAGGAGAGAGTACTAAAAATGAAGGACTAGACTGTCTGGTCATGTATTTGAAAACAGCTTCACTCAAGTTAGTGGAATTCCCCCAGTTTACATAAGCAGAGAATATGGCCCAAAGCTACTCAGTTATAAGTATTTGTCTAAACAGATTGTGATGACCTGCTTAGTCATGATGTCATGTTTTAATTTTCACACATTCTTAGGTTTTAAGGCCAGGAGGGAATATTCTGATTAATCTAGTCTGACCTCCTGCATAACACAGATACCCCTTGTTTCCTCCATCAAGCTCATATCTGGTGGTTGAGCTAGAGCATAAATTACTCTTTTGACATATAGTCAGGCTTTATAGTGAAGGGAGCCATTTAAGTACCTGGACAATACAGTTGGCTGAATTTTTTCTGGCATTTGATTTTCCGCAGAAAATTTTTGTTGTATGTTGATGAAAAAAGGAAATTTTCCTGAAAAGCCATCTAATTTTTGACCTGTTCTGCTAGCAAGATTAACTAAGAGGGAAATCAAGCAACCACATAACACATTTCCTTAAAGAGCCAGTCAGTCACTGAAGAAATTCCCCAGCCCCAGAGTAAGGGGGCACTCTGTTACTGGAGGAGCCTTTTTAAAAGTGAAGCATAGAGCTGCAGTCTTGCCCAGTTGCAGCCATTAATAATCCCTTGGCATTTTTCATCTGAATAGAGGTCTTAAAAGCCAGTATCCTGATCACATTATAATTTAGGCAAATACATTCTGCCTAACTATGTGTTTCATTTAAGACAAAAAGAAGATATGCCCAAAAGGGAAGAGAAAAATAGGAAATAAAGAGCCTCTCTTTACATGATAGTGTTAAATGTCAAATAACTCTCATCATTAGGGCCCCCATCAGTCTTCTTAGTCTTGAGAAAACATCAAGGGGGACCCTGATAATAGTCTTCAGGCTATATATGTCCAGTCAAAAGAGGATGGTGATCAATTATTCTCCATGTCCACTGAAGGTAGGACAAGCAGTAATGGGCTTAATATGCAACAAGGGAGATTTAGGTTAGAAATTAGGAAAAACTTTCTAACTATCCATGTAGTTAGAGTCTGGAATAGGCTTCCAAAGGGACTTGTGGAATCCCTGTCATTGGAGGTTTTTAAGAACAGGTTGGACAAACACCTGTCAGGGATGGTCTCCGTTTACTTGGTCCAGTCTCAGTACAAGGGTCTGCACTAGATGACTTCTCGAGGTGCCTTCCAGTCCTACATGTCTATGTTTCTAATAATTATGGATAGAGAGAGATCAGCAGTATCCAGGGGCTTAAAGTGTTCAATTTTCTATGCCAAGGCAACAAGGAGAACTGTAACACCTCTTCTTGTATATCTTTCTGGAAATCTAGCTACAGTACAAGTAATTACAGCTGTGAAAAAAGAAGAGCTATATGACTGCATTAAGGAAAGCCCACGTCTCATCTATGCATGCCACAGAACGTGATGTGATCATTTATAATCATAACACAATGTTGGATGTGATGTACCAGAGAATAAAAATTCAGATCTGATTAGATACATGCAGTAGTTTCATCTGCTTAATACCCAGTCTGAGAAATTAGTGGTCATTCAGCAAACTGGTCTGTTCCAGCAGTGGGAGTTTTCAATTATTAGAAGCTAGATCAGATCTAGGGGTAATTTAGTATCAGTATCATTTCTGATTGAAGGCTCTCTCCCACAAAGCTTCTGACAAGGCAAAGAGGTTCCTTTCTTCTGCTGTTTACTCACAATTGATTTCTCTCCTCAGATTGCATTTTCCTGAAATAAATATCTTACCTCTGCTAATTCCGTGTTACTTTTCCTCTGCCCGTTATAACTTTTCCTCTCCTCAAAAATCCTTTCCTGAGTCAGGTATCACACAGGGTGGTTGAGTTTCATTTGGAAAAGGAGTGAGAGGAGGAAAACTTGGCTTGCTTGTTGATACTCCCCCTCCCTTCATCCCACCCCAATATCATCTACTCACTGCAAATGTGCCACGTTGTAAAACAGGCTTCTAATACTATGTTATTAATTTATTGTTGTAATAGTTTAATATTATTATATCATGCAAATAATATTAATAACTAATTGGTAGTGTCCCCCAAACACCAATTATGATTGGGTCTGTATTGCGTGAGGTGCTGTACAAACCCAGAGGCAGAGGATCCCTATTCTACCGAAAATGCAATCTTAAAAACACAAACACTTGAAGAGAACACAGAAGCAAAGTAACATGGCGATGACAGAAATGGCTTTGTCAGTTGTGCATTTTGTTGGGTGGAGGCCACTTGGTTTGGTTTTAAATTGGGATCACAGGAAGGGAATAGCAGGAATGGGGAAATGAATCCAAATAATTAGGAAAAGAAAGGCAGGGAGAGAAGAGAGGAAGAGTTTGAGCTTTCTCTTTCTTTGTGTGTGTACCTGTTTGTGTGTGCCAAGCCCACATCTGGGGATGGAAATGGGTATCTGTGAAGTCAGTGATGGTAGTTACTGCAAGTGAATGATTATGCACGCAATAGGTTTCACAGGCACTGCCTGGCACATACAGATGTTTGCAGAAGCCCATGTGAATTTTGTCATTGTGTGCCAGAAGTGATGTCATGGGATTACAACATGTCTTCAGAAGGGAGCATACTTGGGAGTGATATTGGCCTAGAGCATACATGGCCTAGCAGTATTGACTGACGCCTGATGTGCATGCAAGGAGGAGCTTGTTCAAGGTATGGGAGCTGTGAGCGAAATAATGGGGTTAGGAAAAGTAATGTGCTGACTGAAACTGTGTCCGACTATGTCTGGTGTGGCAAAGTACCTTGTTCTCCTCAAAAGGAAAAGGAGTCCTTGTGGCACTTTAGAGACTAACAAATTTATTTGAGCATAAGCTTTCGTGAGCTACAGCTAACATGACTGCTACTCTGAAACCTGTTCTCCTCAGCAGACTCAGTCCTTTTTAGCCTTGGAGACACCGGCTTGGGCAAGGCAAGCAGGTAGCACAGGGTCCGGTTATTCCTTTCCCTGATCAGTCCCTTGTGCTTGCTTTCCTTCCCTTCTGGGAGGGAGTGCAGCCTCCCTTCCTGGACGGGTTTGGTGTCTTGCTGCCTTAGCCTACTGGCAGCTTCATAGAATCATAGAATACAAGGGTTGGAAGGGACCTCAGGAGGTCATCTAGTCCAACCCCCTGCTTGAAGCAGGGCCAATCCCCAATTTTTGCCCCAGATCCCAAATGGCCCCCTCAAGGATTGAACTCACAACCCTGGGTTTAGCAGGCCAATGCTCGAACAGAACAGAACAGAACAGAACAGAACAACTCCCCCCTCCCCCACTGCCCCTCCACACCCCAGAGAGTTTAAAAAGGTCTCCAGCAGTTGGAGCCAGCTGAACCTAATTAGCTCCCTAGCAACCCCTTTTCCAGCTGAACCTTATTTCCCCTTGGCTCTCCTCAGTGGACGGGGAGAGGCCTTTTAATCCCCTGGGACTAATTACTACCCCTCCCTTTTTGTAGCTGTTTGTCCTGGATTTACCACACTGGGGAGAGGATCTCTCTCTTCATTGGGGTCAGTTGTGGCTCTGTTACAAGCCCATGCATAGGCAACATGATCTGCTGCCCTGGAGCAGTCCCGGGAGCAGACTGTGACTCAGAGAATCACATCCTGCCTCCTGGTTTCCCCCAGCTCTGGGGACAACCTCCCCTGTGCTAGCCCTCTTCCTGGTATATCCCTATTGCACCAGCACAGGATTCTCTATCCCGTGCCATCCACATGCAGGGGATGCAGCAGCTCCTCAGAGGCTGCTATCCCTGCTATCCCACTCCCCATGGGTAGCAGGGCAAAGGCATAAGGGGTGAGGATGCATTATGCCCTCTTTACCCCCACCCCATGGGTACACAAGAGGGGTCGGTCATGTTTTCAGCTGCTGTTTTTCCCGGCTGTTTCCAGCATGGCATGGCATGATGCCCTGCCTGCTCCTGCTAGCAGACCTCTAGCAGCCTGGAATGGAGTATCACTGCTGAATAGTCTTCAAGTACTGCGATGTTTTCCTGGGCCTCCTGGTTTTAACCGCAGAGGTAGCAGTACCACACAGCGATAATCGAGGTTAGTGGCACATTTCAGGTAATTAACATTTTTTGCCTCTAACAGCTTTCTAGCTTTGTTCCTGGGAAGCTATCAGGAGGAATAGAGGTGGCACCTGCAAGTGGGAGGGAGGGTGGAGGCCGGAGGGAGGGGAAGAGGTAAGAGAGATTGCACAGAGGGAAGTAAAATACTTAGGCAAGCAAATGATTGAATCGATAACTGGAACAGCTAGTCCCTGGCTGGAGATTGATATGAATGAGATGCTATGCTTCACTGACTAGGTTTACCTAATTCCTTTAAACATCAATATTGTTTTTTATTGTGCAGTTACCTAACTTAGTTGCAACTTGCTATTTAATCTATAAAGCTATTATTACCTGAATGTTGATTGGGAAAGCAGCAGGAGGATGCTCTGATTATGCGTTAATTGTTACACTGCACCTGCTCTGCACAGAGAGGATGGATGGTCCTAGTCTCCCCTATTGTTCTCAGCATCTCACATATGAGTCGTAGCTACAGTCATGGCATCTGCTTAAGAGAGAAACCAAATGTGCTTCAATTTCTTTCCAGAATGAGCTGTAAACCCACAAAGCATGCTTGGCTCTCTTCCCCCTCCCCCATTCTGAGCATCAAATAGAGATATTTGCTTAAACACTAATTAAACATTTCTGACAAGAAAGCCCAAGCTTCATAAACCAACGATGTCTTCTTAGCTGCTTGGTGTTTGGATCCAGCTGAAAGTTTTTGAGCTTGCGTTTCACTGGCTAGCCGAGTGAAAAGCTGCACTCCTGGGGCTGGAAAACTTTGAAGTAGAAAGCAGAGATGAAACAAACCAGCAGGTATTTAAACTGAGGGATACGAAGTGGAAAAACCCACAACTTTCCCTTCAGGTAGAGGCCTGAAGATACGTCTTTGATAATGAGATGCCATGCTGGCTTATTAGATCCCTGATCGTTTAAAATGTAAATCCTAAAGAACAAGCAAAGAGCTGCAACTTATAGAAAGAGCTGGCTGGGTTTTAATAAATGAACACACCATCTGCCTCTTTTATCTCTTGACAAATTGTGCATTGCCGGCTTTGTAATTCGTTGACATCGAGAAGCAGTGTATTCACAGTGAATAGATGATACAGGAGTGTGGGTAGCAGTGTCCCAGTTCATCCACAGAGCTGAATGAGGGTGGGGCCATACCTCAGGGGAGGTGGAGTTTCTGGTGGGTTATTAGCTTCCACCAGTTCCCCCTGCCAGACCTGTCTGGGCGCATACATTTGTGTGAGAGCCTCTTCCCAGAACGCCCAGTGCAGGAGCTAGCTGCAATCCCTTCCCTTCTAGCAATCCCTGAGCACAAGGCCTGGGGTTCACCAGTGCTGCTGATGGCACTGGAAACCCTTGTGTTGAAAGCCCACGCAGGGAAGTCAAGGGGGAAGCTATGCTACTTTGCTCCCTGGCATGAACACATCGCCAAGGTCACAGCTCTGCCACAATGAACCCCACTGAAAGAACTGTGGGAGACTCTTAAGAATCCATCAGTGGTGTGTACTCATGACAACCTATTTGTGTGCAGGACTCAAAAGGAAAGAGCCTGTTACCAAGGGACATACCTAGATTTTTAGCTAATAGTCATATTAACTATCTCTTTAATAACCACCAGTATGAAACAAACCAACGGGGAAAGATCATAACAAATAACTTGATGGTTTCAGATGTTTGTACAGGAGAGCAATAATGATTAATCTGTATTTTAAAAGGAGCTGTTTATTGACTTTTACACACTTTATATTTAAAACAGAACTAACATTTTAATTCTTTGTCTCTGAAAGGTGAGAGGAAATCGCAGGGAGTTTCCTTGTCCTGTTGCAGAAAAAGAGGACATCTGTATGAGGGGAGACAAAGTTTAGCCTTTAGGTTTCAGGTAGAATCATCTGAGCTTCCATCATTCTATATGGAAACCTGTTTACGGGTTATTTGTGAAAAACCCTGCACAACTGCACATGAAACATAAGAATAAGAACATAAGAATGGCCTTAGTGGGTCAGACCAAAGGTCCATCCAGCCCAGTATCCTGTCCACCGACAGTGGCCAATGCCGGGTGCCCCAGAGGGACTGAACCTAACAGGGTAATGATCAAGTGGTCTCTCTCCTGCCCTCCATCTCCACCCTCTGACAAACAGAGGACAGGGACACCATTCTTTACCCATCCTGGCTAATAGCCATTAATGGACTTAACCTCCATGAATTTATCCAGTTCTCTTTTAAACCCTGGTATAGTCCTAGCCTTCACTTGCTGATCTTAAACACAAAAAAGAAACTTACAAGAAGTGGAAGATTGGACAAATGACCAGGGAAGAGTATAAAAATATTACTCAGGCATGCAGTAGTAAAATCAGGAAGGCCAAATCACACCTGGAGTTGCAGCTAGCAAGAGATGTTAAGAGTAACAAGAAGGGTTTCTTCAGGTATGTTAGCAACAAGAAGAAAGTCAAGGAAAGTGTGGGCCCCTTACTGAATGAGGGAGGCAACCTAGTGACAGAGGATGTGGAAAAAGCTAACGTACTCAATGCTTTTTTTGCCTCTGTCTTCACGAACAAGGTCAGCTCCCAGACTACTGCACTGGGCAGCACAGCATTGGGAGGAGGTGACCAGCCCTCTGTGGAGAAAGAAGTGGTTCTGGACTATTTAGAAAAGCTGGATGAGCACAAGTCCATGGGGCCGGATTTGCTGCATCCGAGAGTGCTAAAGGAGTTGGCAGATGTGATTGCAGAACCATTGGCCATTATCTTTGAAAACTCATGGTGATCAGGGGAAGTCCTGGACGACTGGAAAAAGGCTAATGTAGTCCCCATCTTTAAAAAAGGGAAGAAGGAGGATCCTGGGAACTACAGGCCAGTCAGCCTCACCTCCATCCCTGGAAAAATCATGGAGCAGGTCCTCAAGGAATCAATTCTGAAGCACTTAGAGGAGAGGAAAGTGATCAGGAACAGTCAGCATGGATTCACCAAGGGCAAGTCATGCCTGACTAATCAAATTGCCTTCTATGATGAGATAATTGGCTCCGTGGATGAGGGGAAAGCAGTGGACATGTTATTCCTTGACTTTTGCAAAGCTTTTGACATGGTCTCCCGCAGTATTCTTGCCAGCAAGTTAAAGAAGTATGGGCTGGATGAATGGACTATAAGGTGGATAGACAGTTGGCTAGGTCGTCGGGCTCAACAGGTAGTGATCAATGGCTCTATGTCTAGTTTGCAGCCAATATCAAGTGGAGTGCCCCAGGGGTTGGTCCTGGGGCCGGTTTTGTTCAACACCTTCATAAATGATCAGGAGGATGGTGTGGATTGCACCTTCCGCAAGTTTGCAGATGACACTAAACTGGGAGGAGAGGTCGATATGCTGGAGGATAGGGATAAGATACAGAGGGCCCTAGACAAATTAGAGGATTGGGCCAAAAGAAATCTGATGAGGTTCAACAAGGACAAGTGCAGAGTCCTGCATTTAGGACGGAAGAATCCCATGCACCGCTACAGACTAGGGACTGAATGGCTAGGCAGCAGTTCTGCAGAAAAGGACCTAGGGGTTACAGTGGACGAGAAGCTGGATATGAGTCAACAGTGTGCCCTTGTTGCCAAGAAGGCCAATGGCATTTTAGGATGTATATGTAAGGGCATTGCCAGCAGATCGAGGGACGTGATCATTCCCCTCTATTCGACATTGGTGAGGCCTCATCTGGAGTACTGTGTCCAGTTTTGGGCCCCACATTACAAGAAGGATGTGGAAAAATTGGAAAATGTCCAGCGGAGGGCAACAAAAATGATTAGGGGACTGGAACACATGACTTATGAGGAGAGGCTGAGGGAACTGGGATTGTTTAGTCTGCGGAAGAGAAGAATGAGGAGTGATTTGGTAGCTGCTTTCAACTACCTCAAAGGGAGTTCCAAAGAGGATGGATCTAAACTGTTCTCAGTGGTAGCAGATGACAGAACAAGGAGTAATGGTCTCAAATTGCAGTGGGGGAAGTTTAGGTTGGATATTAGGAAAAACTTTTTCACTAGGAGGGTGGTGAAACAGTGGAATGCGTTACCTAGGGAGGTGGTGGAATCCCCTTCCTTAGAAGTTTTTAAGGTCAGGCTTGACAAAGCCCTGGCTGAGATGATTTAGTTGGGGATTGGTCCTGCTTTGAGCAGGGGGTTGGACTAGATGACCTCTTGAGGTCCCTTCCAACCCTGATATGCTATGATTCTATGGTTCTATGATTCACAACCTCCTGAGACAAGGAGTTCCACAGGTTGACTGTGTGCTGAGTGAAGAAGAACTTCCTTTTATTTGTTTTAAACCTGCTACCCATTAATTTCATTTGGAGGCCCCTAGTTCTTATATTATGGGAACAAGTAAATAACTTTTCCTTATTCACTTTCTCCACACCACTGATGATTTTATATACCTCTATCATATCCCCCCTTAGTCTCCTCTTTTCCAAGCTCCAAATTACTAGCCTCTTTAATCTCTCCTCGTATGGGACCCGTTCCAAACCACTAATCATTTTAGTTGCCCTTCTCTGAACCTTTTCTAATGCCATTATATCTTTTTTGAGATGAGGGGACCACATCTGTACACAGTATTCAAGATGTGGGCATCCCATGAATTTATATAAGGGCGATAAGTTGTTTTCCGTCTTATTCTCTATCCCCTTTTTAATGATTCCTAACATCCCGTTTGCTTTTTTGACTGCCGCTGCACACTGCGTGGACATCTTCAGAGAACTATCCACGATGACTCCAAGATCTTTCTCCTGATTAGTTGTAGCTAAATTAGCCCCCATCATATTGTATGTATAGTGGGGTTATTTTTTCCAATGTGCCTTACTTTACATTTATCCACATTAAATTTCATTTGCCATTTTGTTGCCCAATCACTTAGTTTTGTGAGATCTTTTTGAAGTTCTTCACAGTCTGCTTTGGTCTTAACTATCTTGAGCAGTTTAGTAGCATCTGCAAACTTTGCCACCTCACTGTTTACCCCTTTCTCCAGATCATTTATGAATAAGTTGAATAGGATTGATCCTAGGACTGACCCTTGGGGAACACCACTAGTTACCCTTCTCCATTCTGAAAAATTACCATTTATTCCTATCCTTTGTTCCCTGTCTTTTAACCAGTTCTCACTCCATGAAAAGATCTTCCCTCTTATCCCATGACAGCTTAATTTACGTAAGAGCCTTTGGTGAGGGACCTTGTCAAAGGCTTTCTGGAAATCTAAGTACACCATGGCCACTGGATCCCCCTTGTCCACATGTTTGTTAACCCCCTCAAAGAACTCTAATAGATTAGTAAGACATGATCCCCCTTTACAGAAACCATGTTGACTTTTGCGCAACAATTTATGTTCTTCTATGTGTCTGACAATTTTATTCTTTACTGTTGTTTCAACTAATTTGCCCAGTACTGATGTTAGACTTACTGGTCTGTAATTGCCATGATCACCTCTAGAGCCCTTCTTAAATATTGGCGTTAGCTTTCTTCCAGTCACTGGGTACAGTAGCTGATTTAAAGGACAGGTTACAAACCACAGTTAATAGTTCCGCAAGTTCACATTTGAGTTCTTTCAGAACTCTTGGCTGAATCCCATCTGGTCCCGGTGACTTGTTACTGTTAAGTTTCTCAATTAATTTCAAAACCTCCTCTAGTGACACTTCAGTCTGTGACAATTCCTCAGATTTGTCGCCTACAAAAGACAGCTCAGGTTTTGGAAGCTCCCTAACATTCTCAGCCGTGAAGACTGAAGCAAAGAATTCATTTAGTTTCTCTGTGGTGACTTTATTGTCTTTAAGTGCTCCTTTTGTATCTCGATTGTCCAGGGGCCCCACTGGTTGTTTAGCAGGCTTCCTGCTTCTGATGTACTTAAAAAACATTTTGTTATTACCTTTTGAGTTTTTGGCTAGCTGTTCTTCAAACTCCTTTTTGGCTTTTCTTATTACATTTTTATGTAATAAGAATGTAATTTGGTCTGGCTGGACAGCATCAGCGACAGCAGAACCTGATAGCGCATCACCTCTGGAGGTGCGCTGGTGTCAAAACACTTCTCAGCCCCCATCTGATCCACAGGAGCATCCTTATTCCGTCTCATTTCCCGGATATTATCCAGCTGCTGCTTCCAGTTCCCTGGCTCCCATTTCAGTCTCTTGGAGTCAGTCTTCTCCTTCTCAACAATGCCTCCTTCCAAAGAGTCATAGAGAACGTTGACTTTCTTCCCCTTTAATTTGGCAGTGTTTATGCGCCTTTCTATTTACCTCACTAGGATTTGACTTCCACTTTCTAAAAGATTCCTTTTTATCTCTCACTGCTTCTTTTACATGGTTGTTAAGCCACGGTGGCTCTTTTTTAGTTCTTTTACTGTGTTTTTTAATTTGGAGTATACATTTAAGTTGAGCCTCTATTATGGTGTCTTTGAAAAGTGTCCATACAGCTTGCAGGGATTTCACTCTAGTCACTGTACCTTTTAATTTCTGTTTAACTATTCTCCTCATTTTTGTATAGTTCCCCTTTCCGAAATTAAATGCCACAGTGTTGGGCTGTTGAGGTATTCTTCCCACCACAGGAATGTTAAATGTTATTATATTAGGGTCACTATTTCCAAGCAAGGTTCTGATTGGAAGAGCATCCATTGGACCTGTTGGGCTCTATAGGAACTGTGAACATTAGAGGAGGCTTCTGAAGTCCTTTAGGGAATTTCTCACCTGATGGTGAAAATTACCAAGCAAATATAACAATGCCCAAGCAAGGCAAGACAATGTGGTCAGTGGTTTAGCATGGAGCTGGGAGGCAGGAGACTTGGTTTCTGTTCCTGGTTCTTTACCAGCTGCTGTGTAACTGTGGGAAATTTTCTTAACTGCTCTGTCCGTCACTTTCCCTGGGTGTAAAAGTGCTTTGAGATCTATGGATGAAAAAACACAATATAAGCATAAAGAGCCAGATTTGTAAAGGTATTTAGGTGCCTAAAGATGCAGATAGGCAGTCAGTGTGATTTTTCAAAGGCATGAAGGATCCTACCTCCTATTAAAATCAGTGGGAGTTTGGTGCCTAGGCACTTTTGAAAATCACACTCTGGGCTAGATCTGCATAGGGATTTAAGAGCTTACTTGCCACTTTAGCTTCCTAAATCCAACATTTAAGTGCCACAGAGACCCTCAAAACCCCAGCTCAGCTGCTGCCTAACCCTGGAGGTGTCTAAATTCCCTAGGTGCCTACTTTTCCACCAGTAACTTCCCTTAGGGGTCTAAATGTCTGCGAGTGGGTGTACACGAAACAGCCTATGTCCTGACTCCATTTGAGCTGCTTGGCACCGAGTTCACCTCTAAGCCCTGGTGCTGTGTTCTCAGAGCACACCTACCTTGGACAAACAAAGAAAATGGCTGTGTCTCTACAGCCAATAGCCCGGTGGTCAGAACACTCGCGTGGGATGTGAGAGCTGTAAGTTTGAATCCCTACTTGGGAAGAGGGACTTGAACTCAGGTTTCTTAAGTCCAAAGCAGACTGCAAAGAGTTACAAAGGCATCTCACAAAACTGGGCAACAAAATGGCAGATGAAATTCAATGATGATAAATGCAAAGTAATGCACATTGGAAAACGTAATCCCGACTATACATATAAAATGATGGGGTCTACATTAGCTGTTGCAACTCAAGAAAGAGATCTTGGAGTCACTGTGGATAGTTCTCTGATAACATCCACTCAATGTGCAGCAGCAGTCAAAAAAGCAAACAGAATGTTAGGAACTACTAAGAAAATGATAGATAATAAGACAGAAAATATCATAAATGCCAGTATATAAATCCACACCTTGAATACTGCTCCATCTCAAAAAGATGCATTAGAATTGCAAAACGTACAGAGAGGGGCAACCAAAATGATTAGGGGTATGAAACAGCTTCCATATGAGGAGAGATGAAAAAGAATTGGACAGTTCATCTTGGAAAAGAGATGATGAAGGAGGAGAGAATGGTGTGGAGAAAGTGAGTAAGGAAGCGTTATTTACCCCTTCACATAACACAAGAACCAGGGGTCATCCAATGAAATGAATAGGCAGCAGATTTAAAACAAACTTAAGGAAGTACTTCTTCACACAGCACACAGTCAAGTTGTGGAAGTCGTCTCCAGGGGATGTTGTAAAGGTCAAAATTATAACTGGGTTCAAAAAAGAATTAGATAAGTTCATGGAGGATAGGTTCCATCAATGGTTATTGGCTAATGTGGCCAGGGACATGCTCTGGGTGTCCCTAAACCTCTGACTGCCAGAAGCTGGGGCTGGATGATGGGGGGACAGATCACTTGATAAATTGCCTTGTTCTGTTCATTCCCTCTGGAGCATCAGGCTCTGGCCACTGTTGGAAGACAGGATACTGGGCTAGATGGACCATTGGTCTGACCCTGTATGGCCATTCTTATGTTCTCTTCACCTCCCAGGGGAGTTCCCTGACTGCCAAGCTATTCTCAGACTCTCCTGTTAAAGCTGGGAGAGCCAGGGAGGGAAAGAATGACTCTCTTGCATGGTGGTTAGGGTGCTCACTTGGGAGACCTGGCTTCCATTGCTTCCTCCAGCAAATATTGAACTATTTTATACCAAGTCTTAAGTCCTTTATTGATCTACCCTGGGTACCGAGCTGTATCTTAAGGAATCTAAATAGCTTTACAAATCTGGCCCTAGAGTGTTGTTAATGTTATCTCAGTGGAAACATAGCCTTGAAATTATTGCACAATGTATTAGCCCACTTTATAAGCCAGGCTTCATAGAGGGAGTAAATTGCACTGATTTTTTGTAGTTTGCACTGGCTCCCAATTGGTGTTCAAAGTATTTGTAATTGATAAACCCTGTCTGGTTTGGGAGCTGGCTTCCCCTCTGCCCAAATAATTTCCCCATTATTGCAGTCACACAAGGTAACAGCCTCTGCTTTAAAAGGCTGCTAACAGGTTATTCTCCCTTCTTCAATTCCACTCTTCCCTGGGTCCATCAGAGCCTGCATTTGTTTATAGTTAGGGGGAAATTTGCAAAAACACCTAAGTGACTTAGGAACCCAAGTTCCGTTTTCAAAAATGATGTATGTGCTTAGGAGTCTTTGTCCTTGTGATGGGATAAACAACCTGCACAGGGGGCCAGGTGGGCTTAAAGAACAGTACTGGGCCCAGGAAGCCCCTCCCCTCCTGCAGGGCATGGTCCAGCTGGAGAAAGGGATGAAAAGGAAGCCACCTAGCTCAGAATGGGGAGACTGGGGAGGAGGACATACCTAGCCTGAAAGCGCCTGACAAGGGTGCTGGAGAAGCCTTCTCGAGTAGATGAGGCTGCATATTGAGCCAGGGTGGGGCTGACGGTTTGATTGCTTTTTATATTTGCCATCTATTGGAAGTTGGGGGAGAAAAGCAGTGGTAGGAAGTGACTCAGGAGGGTAAATTGGAAAGCACCTTGGGGACCAGACACTGTTGATCCTCCATGGATCAGAGCCCAGTGGAGTGGGCTGACCTAGCTACAGGTGTGACCCAAACCACCTGCCCCCCAACACCACACCTCTGATTAACAGAGGGCCTGGACTGCAGGACCTCCCCACTGGGAGGTGGTGCTAGGTGTGCTAACCGCTAGGCCACCTAACCCACCGAGGACTCTATTACATTCCCATTGACTTTCAATGGGACTTGGTTTCCTAAGTCACTTAGGACTTATGAAAATGTTACCCTTTAGGTATTCTACATGGTGGATTTGTTTGCCTGGGCTTTTGTTGAGGGCATTGTCTGAGGACTATAGGGTCAGGCAGATGGAGCTGGAAAGGGTTAAATCCTGACTCCATTAAAGTCTGTGGTGGGGTTTCAGCAGAGCCAGGATTTCACCCCTAGAAGGTGTGTTTGTCCATTAGGGATATCTTGTGGGGGCACTGATGAAGCCTTCAAGTTTCAGATCTTTCCTCTTTGTTTGGGATGTGTACTTTAGAGAAACTCAGGAAAATAAATACAGCTAATTAAATGTGCTATTTAGCAGCAGCAGGCCTGTCCCTCCAGAAAGACTCCCCAGTTCAGTTGTGTGGCAGCTGTGCATTGTAAACCATGGATCAATAAAACCACTAGAAGATCTACCAGTAACCTATACAGTGTTTTATGTTTATCTTCTGCAGCTGAAAGGAAAGCAGTGAGAGATCACTGATTGCATGTAGAGCTTGTTGCAAAATGGTAAGGTTATTTTGCAAATAAAATAAAATAAAACAACAACAAAAATGTCTCTTGTTGGAAACTTCACACTGAATTTGTTTTTAGTTAGAAAAAATTATTTCAAAATGTTTCCTTTAGAAAAAATACTGCTTTCTCTTCCTTTCTTAACCAACTTCCCCCTCCCTTTTCCCACTTGAAAAGGCAGAGGAGTGAGACGAAACTGGCCTTTTCTCACAGTTTTGAAACAAAAAATAGAAACTTTCAAAAATATAAAAATATTGTGGTAGAAATTTTTTGTTGTGAAATTTTGTCATAACCAATTTGCAAAAGAAATTAAATTCTTACACACACACACACACACACACACACACACACCATTGTTGTGGAAGTCCCATTTTTAGTCAAAATTTCTTTGAAAAAATTCTGAACAGATCTAGTTTTGCATCTTTACCAAACAGCGAGAGCATTCCCAGAACTACAAGGTAGCACTTGCTACAGTTCTATCTATCAATCCAGGGGTGCTGAAGCCATTTTTATAGTGGAGGTGCTGACAGCCATTAAACCAAACTGTAAACCCTGTATATGATGGAAACCACTTCAAGCCAGGGGGTGCGGCCACACCCCCAGTTCCAGCACTTATGCATCAATCTAGGTTCTTATATGGTCTGCATCAGTGCAGTACCCGAGTTCAGCACCTCTAGTGGACTGACATATTATAGTGGCAGAGACTATGTCTGCTATTAAGGGCTTGATATAAAGTCCAAATCCAACTGGACTCTTTTAACTGCTTCCACTGGGCTTTGGATGAGGCCCTAGCCTGGCTAGTACTGTGTCATTCATGTCACAGAGGACCTCTGATTTAGTGCTCTGATTCTCAGAGGGAAGTGTACATGAATTACTAAAGAACAACTGTACAACTAAAATAGGTCTGCAAAAAGCAAAGGACACTGTCAATGAGAATATGGAAGGAGTATTCACTAAATGGATGGGGGCTTAAGAAAAGTGATGTACCAACAGCATTTTACAGCATGTACATGACGGCTGAAGTTGTAAGAGACCTTATGAAAGATTAAAGGAGCCCACAGGCCTGGAATGGTCTGTCCAGGGGATTCCCTGCTTCTTTCATGAAGAGTCAGACACCTTTGGCTGTTTGCTTGCTGTGCTGTACAAAACCTGTTCTGGTTGAAAAGAAACAGATAATTAGGTCAGTGGGGAAACCTAACTACACATCCTCGTGTGAGCGAGCAAGAGAGAAAGGGACACTCAAGGTTTTATAAAGGAACATTTTCTTTAGATTGCCAGAGCAAGAAGGCAGAATAATTTTGCTTTGTGTATTGGAGACCTTTGGAGACTGTGCTCCGAAAAGTAGTGACAGTTCTGTAGTACACGTGAGCTGGAGTAAGCAGCTAACCAGGGCTCTTTCTTCCCTTTATAAATACCGTCACCTTTTCTCCCCATCAACTGCTTCCTTTGGCTTACACACTGAAGACGTGGTTTAATCCTGCTCACTTTAATAGCTGGCCCAAGTCATTCCATTTTTAGGGGAGAATGTATTAAAAGGTATAGGCATAACAACAACAATGAGGATAATATCCAGCATAATGATACATTATGATTGTGAGGATTATTTATCGTAGCATTCACTAGTCAGGGGCAGTCAATAGGTGAACGGTGGGCCAAATCCGGACCGCCAGATGCTTTTGGACAGACCCAGAAATCTATTTATTTATTTATTATTATCATTGTTGTTGTTGTTTTTTATTTTCTCTGGAGTCTGGACGTTGATTATACCTTGACCAAGAAATTTGGACCTTGACAAAAAATAACTGACTACCCCCGCACTAGCGGCTAGACATTTTCAAAATACTTCCAAAGATGGACACTGCTCCAAGAAGCTCGTGATCTAAGGGCAAATGGACGAGCAGACAGGTGAGGGGACTGTGATGGCAGAGACAGAGTTACTGGAGCCTGAGAGCAATTGGTGCACCTGGTTGGCCTTGGAGAGTGGACCAGGCCCAGTTTAGGATTCATTCCAGCTGGGGAAGAGCTGGGTGGCTGAATTAAGGATGAATCCCAGCTGTGAGGAGTGAGGAGACTAATAAAACAAGGACTTCAGGGCAGGAGGAGGGAAACAGGAAGACCAGGTGGACAATAGGCCTTGGGGCCCTCTCCTGAGAAGCGAGCTTTGGCCAAGGGTCAGGAGATACTCTGGGAAGCCACAGGGGTGGAGCAAACTCTCATGATGAGCCTTGGCACAAGGGCAAGACTCTGGGACACAACCCCAGGGTTGGGTTTCCATAGGAAAGAGAGAGATTTGGGGACACATGCAATCTGGGGAGAGGCAGATGGGAGCCTCAAGGGAGAAAGCCCTGGGAGGTGATGCTGTGTGCCAGAGCTGGAAAGAACTCTGCAGAGCCTGGGGTGGGACAAAGAGTCTGTGGGGGAAAAGGCCTAGAGACAGGTTGAAGTCAGAAGAAGTCCAGGGAGGCAGCAAGGAGTTTGAGGAAGCAAAGCTTGTTACAGGGTCCCTGGGCTGGAACCCACAGCAGAGGGATCCTCTAGGTTCCCCTCCTGGCTGCCGAGGAAGGTGGGATGAAACTCTCCCCCACCCTCAGTGTAAGGGTTGTAAAGACCACTGGGCCCAGAATTGGGCTAAAGACTTGGCATAATGTCACTGGACTATTGTTCGTGGGACTCTGTTACTGCAGAGTGGGTGGGGCTGATCATGAGCTGGCTGGAGGCCTGAGTCCCAAGAAGAAGCAATCCACTGCAGGGCTGGAGCAGTTGTTGGCCGGGGGTTCCTGAGGAGCAGAGGCTGCTCTGCTTCACCAAGCCATGAAGGGGTGCTCAGGCTAGTGGGTGACTGACAGCGAATATTGGGCAGCTTATATACCAATTAGCTCGACCCACTCTAAGCAGCACAGCAGAAGTGGGTCCTTCAGGGGGGCTTCAATGGGAGTGGGGTAGGGGCCTTGGGAGTTAGCTCAGGGCGGTTGTTGTATGCACAGCAGGGTTGCATGGCAGATGGCATGGAGGGGAGTGTGTGTAAACCTGGCCCATGGCTGGATAAGGCTGGAAGCATTGGCAGAGTGGAGGGGACAGGGGACAACATGAAGCTCACGAAGTAGGAAGGAGCCGAGTTAGGCAGCATGCTGAAGGTGGCGACAAGTTGTTTAAATGGAAGTGATGGTGGCTGAGAAGTCAGTCGGCTCTCTTTATCTCCATGTGTTATCCCCAGTACTAAAGGTTCTGCAGGCCTGTGCTGTCCCATCGCCTGCAGGGGGCTATGCGGGTGGAACTGGCTGGCATGCGGGAAGCTGGACTGTGCGCTCCTGGCATTGTGTTGGCTGGGTTGGGCTGCCGGAATTAAAATGCATTGAAACAGCAATAACTGAATCACATAAGGAATGCCTGTGTTGACTAAACAGGTGCTTTTTTAAAGTCACAAATCAGAGCAGAGTTGAACTTGAACAAATAAAATGCTTTTGCTGTGCCTGAATTTAATACAAATGAAGCTCCCAGCTCCATCCCTCTTGATAGAATCATAGAAAATCAGGGTTGGAAGGGACCTCAGGAGGTCATCTAGTCCAACCCCCTGCTCAAAGCAGGACCAATCCCCAACTAAATCACCCCAGGCAGGGCTTTGTAAAGCCCGACCTTAAAAACCTCAAAGGAAGGTGTTATAAATATAAAGGGAAGGGTAAACCCCTTTAAAATCCCTCCTGGCCAGAGGAAAACTCCTCTCACCTGTAAAGGGTTAAGAAGCTAAAGGTAACCTCACTGGCACCTGACCAAAATGACCAATGAGGATACAAGATACTTTCAAAAGCTGGGAGGAGGGAGAGAAACAAAGGGTCTCTGTCTGTCTATATGCTGCTTTTGCCGGGGATAGACCAGGAATGGAGTCTTAGAACTTTTAGTAAGTAACCTAGCTAGGTATGTGTTAGATTATGATTTCTTTAAATGGCTGAGAAAAGAATTATGCTGAATAGAATAACTATTTCTGTCTGTGTATCTTTTTTGTAACTTAAGGTTTTGCCTAGAGGGATTCTCTATGTTTTGAATCTAATTACCCTGTAAGGTATCTACCATCCTGATTTTACAGAGGGGATTTCTTTACTTCTATTTACTCCTATTTCTATTAAAAGTCTTCTTGTAAGAAAACTGCATGCTTTTTCATTCTTCTCAGATCCAAGGGTTTGGGTCTGTAGTCACCGACGCAAATTGGTGAGGCTTTTTACCAAACCTTGTCCAGGAAGTGGGGTGCAAGGTTTTGGGAAGTATTTGGGGGGAAAGATGTTTCCAAACAGCTCTTCCCCAGTAACGAGTATTTGTTTGGTGGTGGTGGCGGCCAATCCAAGGAGAAAGGGTGGAATATTTTGTACCTTGGGGAAGTTTTGACCTAAGCTGGTAAAGATAAGCTTAGGAGGATTTCATGCAGGTCCCCACATCTGTACCCTAGCATTCAGAGTGGGGAAGGAACCTTGACAGAAGGAGATTCCACCACCTCCCTAGGTAATGCATTCCAGTGTTTCACCACCCTCCTAGTGGAAAAGTTTTTCCTAATATCCAACCTAAACCACCCCCACTGCAACTTGAGACCACTACTCCTTGTTCTGTCATCTGCTACCACTGAGAACAGTCTAGATCCATCCTCTTTGGAACCCCCTTTCAGGTAGTTGAAAGCAGCTATCAAATTCCTCCTCATTCTTCTCTTCCGCATACTAAACAATCCCAGTTCCCTCAGCTTCTCCTCATAAGTCATGTGTTCCAGTCCCCTAATCATTTTTGTTGCCCTCCGCTGGACGCTTTCCAATTTTTTCATATCCTTCTTGTAGTGTGGGGCCCAAAACTGGACACAGTACTCCAGATGAGGCCTCACCAATGTCGAATAGAGTGGAACGATCACGTCCCTCTATCTTCTGGCAATGCCCCTATTTACACAGCCTAAAATGCCATTGGCCTTCTTGGCAACAAGAGCACACCGTTGACTCATATCCAGCTTCTCGTCCACTGTAACGCCTAGGTCCTTTTCTGCAGAACTCCTGAGCCATTCGGTCCCTAGTCTGTAGCGGTGCATGGGATTCTTCAGTCCTAAGTGCAGGACTCTGCACTTGTCCTTGTTGAACCTCATCAAATTTCTTTTGGCCCAATCCTCTAATTTGTCTAGGGCCCTCTGTATCCTATCCCTACCCTCCAGTGTATCTACCTCTCCTCCCAGTTGAGTGTCATCTGCAAACTTGCTGAGGGTGAAATCCACACCGTCCTCCAGATCATTTATGAAGATATTGAACAAAACCAGCTCCAGGACCGACCCATGGGGCACTCCGCTTGATACCAGCTGCCAGCTAGACATGGAGCCATTGGTAACTACCCATTGAGCCTGACGATCTAGCCAGCTTTGTATCCACCTTATAGTCCATTCATCCAGCCCATACTTCTTTAAGTTGCTGGCAAGAATACTGTGGGAGACCGTGTCAAAAGCTTTGCTAAAGTCAAGGAATAACACGTCCACTGCTTTCCCCTCATCCACAGAGCCAGTTATCTCATCATAGAAGGCAATTAGATTAGTCAGGCATGACTTGCCCTTGGTGAATCCATGCTGACTGTTCCTGATCACTTTCCTCTCCTCTAAGTGCTTCAGAATTGATTCCTTGAGGACCTGCTCCATGATTTTTCCAGGGACTGAGGTGAGGCTGATTGGCCTGTAGTTCCCAGGATCTTCCTTCTTCCCTTTTTTAAAGATGGGCGGTACATTAGCCTTTTTCCAGTCGTCCGGGACCTCCCCCGATCGCCATGAGTTTTCAAAGATAATGGCCCGTGGCTCTGCAATCACATCCACCAACTCCTTTAGCACTCTTGGATGCAGCACATCTGGCCCCATGGACTTGTGCTTGTCCAGCTTTTCTAAATAGCCCAGAACCACTTCTTTCTCCACGGAGGGCTGGTCACCTCCTCCCCATGCTGTGCTGCCCAGTGCAGTAGTTTGGGAGCTGACCTTGTTTGTGAAGACAGAGGCAAAAAAAGCATTGAGTACATTAGCTTTTTCCACATCCTCTGTCACTAGGTTGCCTCCCTCATTCAGTAAGGGGCCCACACTTTCCTTGACTTTCTTCTTGTTACTAACATACCTGAAGAAACCCTTGTTACTCTTAACATCTCTTGCTAGCTGCAACTCCAGGTGTGATTTGGCCTTCCTGATTTCACTCCTGCATATTTTCCTTCCCTGTAAAGGCTTTAATGATTTTAAAGCTCATTCTCCATCTCGGTTACTCTGCCCCCTTGTTCTGGTCTCTGCCTACCTCCTCTTCATATCTGGCTAACACATCCTAACCCAGGTTTCATTTCCAAAAAGCTCAGTCATGTAGCTGTTCAGCTGAGTCCTCAGTCTGTTCCTGCACCAATTCCCTTTGGTAATCTTCAGCTATGTTTCTGCAATCATGTCTTTATGTATTCTCTCTCTCTCTCTCTCTGTGTCTCTCTCATAACCAAGCCCCTTTTCCTCCCCTCACACAGTTCTCAGCCGTGTTTCACTTCTGACTGACTTTCTTTTATTACCTGTTTGCTTTTTTTTTAATCTCCTCTTCTGGTGGGCTTACCACATTCAGAACAGTGGATTCAATTCTTATCTTCTTCCACCACAGAGATCCTTTCAGTCAGCTGCAGTGCTTCAAGCTGTCACCTCGTACTCCTTACCTTACAAATTGTGCAGTGTCTCTTGGTTTGCAGTTTCCCATGAGAAGTCACCACTAAAATGGGGAAAGACTTTGAAAGTGTTCTGTGAATATCGTTTTGATTTTCTAACCAATTTGCTTTGACTATGATCCTTCTAGTAAATAAGTGTATTGGCAGGAATATTGGCTGAATCAGTGATATTTTAACATGAGTATTGCAGAATATTTGCCAGAAATGAATTCTGAATGTCTAATTGCAAAGATCTGCTTCAGGAACCTGTTTCTAACACCAATCAGAAATATGCCGTTTGACATATGTGTCCAGTAAAAACAGCTCAGATTCCAACATCAGATATTTGCAATGACTTGCTTGTGAATGAACTACTGATCAGGTATAATTCACAGACACTATTCATTGAGTAATTCTGAATAAATCTGAGAAAATTGAGATCTCTTTGAGAACAATTTGTCAATGAAAAACCGTCAAGATTCATCAAAGAAATTATTTATTATGAATCACTCACTCTGCTTTATTCCCAAGTCACTTAGCATAGGGGAAGGCTGCTTGCAGCATTGCTTGATGTTGACAATTCTGTATCCTTGTACTCTGCAAAGACAGGTTTTGAAGTTAAGGCACTGGCCTGGGACTCAGGGGATCAGACATCAATTCCTACCACAGACTGTGTGTGATTTGGGGCAAATCTTTTGGCCTCACAGTTTTATTTCTTTAAAATGAGACTAATAATTATATTTGTGTATTATAGCAGAGCATAAAGGCTTCAGCTGAGGCCCTTGGACTGAGCATATTAAAAACATACAGTAAGAGACAGTCCCTGACCGTCTAACAGGACAGGCAAAGGATGGGAGGTGAAACAGGAGTCACTTCCCAAGGTTATGGTCAGAGCTGAGAATAGAAACCAGATATCCTGACTCCCAGGCCGCTGTCCTATCCACTAGACCAGTAGTTCTCAACCTTTCTGATACCAGGGATCAGCGTGCTCCCTTCCTTAACTGTGTCAGAGAGGAACTGGTACCGCTTCACAGACCAGTCATTGAAAAGCACTGCACTAGACCATTCCTTTCTTTTGCCTTTTCTCTGCCTTGCTTATTTAGATTTTTGGCTGTTTGGGGGCAGGGACCATCTCTGTGTGTCTGATACAATGAGGCCTTGATCTCACTAGGGGTGGCTAAGTGCTACTGAAATACAAGTAATCTTAATAATAAGATTCAAGGATTGTCACTGTGTGTCTATATGAAACCTAGAACCATAAAAAATGTCAGACTGGAAGGGACCTCAAGAGGACAATCAAGTCCAGCTCTCTGTGCTGTGGCAGAATCAAGTAAACCTGGATGATCTCTGAGAGGGTGTTTGTCCAACCTGTTTGCTGAATTCCCGTCACTGGAGGTTTCAACAATCTCCCTTGGATGCCTGTTCCAAAGCTTAACAACCCTTCGAGTTAGAAAGTTTTTTTTCTAATATCTAACCTAAATCTCCCTTGTTACTTATTAATCCCATTGTCCTACCTTCAGTGGACATGGAGATCAATTGATCACTGTCCTTTCTATAACAGCCCTTAACGTATTTGCAGAGGTGCTGGAACAATTTTTATAGTGCGGGTGCTGAGAGCCATTGAACCAAACTAAACTCTGTCTATGATGGAAACCACTTCAAGTCAGGGGGTACCTCAGCACCTCTAGTTCCAGCACCTATGCGTATTTGAAGACTGTGATCATGGCCCCGCTCATTCATCTTTTCTCAAGACTCAAAGGAGCCAGGTTTTTAAGCCTTTCTTCATAGCTCAGGTTTTCTAAACCTTTTATCATTTTTATTGCTCTCCTCTGGACTCTCTCCAGTTAATCCACATCTTTCCTAAAATGTGGTGCCCAGAATTGGACAGCATACTCCAGCTGAGATCTCACCAGTGCTGAGTAGAGTAGGACATGCCTTACATATGACTCTCCTGTCAACACACCACAGACTATTATCCTTGCTCACAAATCCATCATAGTGTTGACTCATATTCAGTTTGTGATCCACTATTATTCCCTTTTCAGCAATACTACCATCCAGGCAGTTATTTCCCATTTTGTAGTTGTGCATTTGATTTTTCCCTTCCAAAATGAAATTCAATAAAGACAAGAACTTTATCTTGTTGATTTCAGACCAATGTGCGTACAGTCAGTGTGTAGTGATTGAAACGGCTATCAGGATGGTTGGGATCAATCATCCCTTGGATTCATGGTCTATTAATGTCCAGTTTGTCAGTTCACAGCCATTTTCCTCTTTTTTACCCTGTACAAATTACACCTGTATGACTGCATGGGCTTTCATCTAGTAATAATAGTAACAAGATTCCAAGCAATCCTTGTGCTGGGCTGAGTCTAGAACTGCTTCCCGGTGGTTGACAACTAGCACTCCATTCTTGCTATTTATTGTATTCCAACTCTAGAGGTAACACCCTTTTGAGGAGTTTCTAGCCAAAGAAATAATTTGCACTTGGATTTTTGCAATATCAGCAGGGGGATGAACAACTCACGAGTAGTAGCACTCCCGAAAGCTATCGCTGTAGGCAGTTTGTTGGTTTCTCTTGTGATTTTTTTATTTCACTTCAGGCTTTGTAGAATTGAAGCCTACATGGGGCAAAGGAAAATATAAAGTACAAACGAGGGAGTGAGGATCTTGGATTAATTATAACAGAGAGAAAATGGAAACTACATCTAAGAAAAAAGCAAAGTCAAAAAAACAGATAAACACATGCTGTAGCTAAATACACACCATTTCTATTTGGGGAAGGTGGTAGATCCCTCACTGCTAACCTGGGGAAAACCCAGCAAAGCTAGAAACCTAATCTGAAACCCCTATACTGACCTTCATTTAGCTCCAGTCTAACAGGTAAAGCCACATGCATTAGACCCTAAGAAAACAAATCACTTAAACATGAGCTTAAAGTTAAAGTGTATGTTTAAGCTCTTTTGCCTTCGTTACCTTGAGTCCAACAGTACAGATCTCATAAAAACCTCTAAAAATGATCTAAAATGTCCTGTTTTTAAGGTCTCCTATTCTAAGATGCCTGACCTTCCAGGGCTAGGAGTCTCATTGGAATCCTGGAAATCTCCCCTTCCCAACAGCGGAAAGATGAATTTTGTAGTCTGACAGGCCTGGAATAGATCAGGCTTTGAAGTGGTAAAACAGTGAGGGGTAGAAAAGCTGCTACTTGATGCCATTTTGATCCACCTGGGCCTCTGGCAGGAGAGGAGCTGCTGTTTGGTGGAGTGTGGACCCATAGCTCTGGTGCATTGATTTATTTTTAAATGATGGCTGTGTGAAGCTGTTGGTGTGCAGAAGTAGTACCCATCGGGATGGATCAGAGGGCATAGAGTCACTCAAGGATGTACAATAAGGGTGAATTTCCGGCTCCACTGACATCGGTGGCAGAGGCCCCATTGACTTAACTGGAGCCAGGATTTTACTCTAAATGTATTTATCACATGACTTTCCATTTTTCACATGATTTCACAATTAATCAACATGCAGCTGTAATTTTTTTATTTGTGTTTATTGCAGTGGCACCTAGTCCCCCATTCATGGACCTGATCTCTTTGCACTAGGCTTTGTACAAACACAAAACAAAGAATCTCTGCCCCAAGGAGCTTCCGATCTAAGTAATTTATCACTGATTTTCTTGATTCAGTGGCATATCTATCACTTCCACGTATGGGACACCTTGTTATACAGACACACATTTTTACTGACATAAAACCTTTCGTGCTACGCTGTTTTGCTCATGTCACAACCCAGAAATTTCCATATTTATGATGCTTGAGCTGATCTTAGCTGCCAAGTTAGGTCACAAAATAGCTGTTGTTCACTAAAGTCACATAAGTCTTAGTCCAGAACTGGGGCTATTTTGGTATGTCTACACTGCATTGTAAACCCTAGCTCAGACTCAAGTTTGAGCCCAACCCCACTGCCTCCCCATCCACACACAAATCTTTCTGATTTGGGTCAGTAAGTCCTCAGGATTTGGGTCCTAAGACTCACTTGGGGGGGAGTAGTGGATCCAAGCCCAAGTCCTGCTTTGAACTTGGGCCAAGCCCTGTCATTTTGCATCAGCAATGCAGCTCATGTTTGGGTCCCCAGAAGCAGAAGTCTCAGGTCCAGCAGTGCAGTGTGGATGACTCAGCACAGTTGTCAGATCTGGGTCTAGCAATTGCAAACCTAAGTTTGCAATGCAGTGTGGACACACACGTGTGGGTTTGGAAACACCAAGTCTGCAGCACGCAGGTCCCACAGACTGGATTTACAGGGGAGTGTAGGCATACCCTTAGATGCTATCAAAAGATAATTAATAAGAATAATGAGGAATAAAACGGCTATTTGAGTGATTTACAGATACCACAAATGATAGCTAATAGTTATTCAAAACCAACAAGGAAATATTCCACTCAACAAAAAGCAGGACGAGCATACAGCGGATGCTTCATATTTTCTATCTAAAGCAAACCAAACCAATCCCTAATTGATCTACTGTTGTGCAGGGAGAGGAATAGTCATGTGTGGAGGGAACACAGACAGCGTTGTATAGATCTCCCCAGTCATTAGAGAATTTGAAACCCAGTGGGCAGAAAGATTCTAATTACATTGTGTACATCTTTGCTCTGGAAACAATTATCTGTTAATGAGTGATAAAGAAGATGCAAGTAATGACTGTGCAAAACCACAAGGTGAGTGACCTGGATCAGTGTTAAATATGCTTCTCCTTTCTCAGATGGTGGGAAGTGATGTAGACATAGGGGTGGCACACAGAGGGAAAGAGGAAATCTCTGTGATTGTGTGTCCTCCTAGCTGTGTGTTTCATTTAAATCTTGCCACTTTACATACGAGTCCTTTTACTTTAGGCGGGTTGAAACTGGAACTCATCAGCTGGTTCTGAATCTTGTGGGGCGAGGAGCATTAGACCCCTCTGAGCCTTCCAGTTGCATTAGATAGGATACGAACCCGAATGTTTCAGTGCACAAGGCGTAACTGAGGTAATTAGGAGAACTTGTCCATAGGAGAAGTTTCTTAACTGTTCTTTAAAGGGTTTCTAGACACCTTCCCTGGATAAATCGGTGGTGGCCAGTATTGGAGACAGGGTACGGGATGACATGTTTCATTAGCAAGGAGTGAGGCTGAGCGCTGGTTAAGCTGAACAAGTGGAACTTTATTAAACCCTGAGCAACGCTGCGTCCACACGGGTGCATCGCTCCCAGCCTAAGTCCTGGCTCTCCCAGTGTCCCCTCAATAACAGTCCCGCCAGGGGCCAGGGGCCCTCTGACTCCTGTTCGCTGATCATGGTATGTCTTCCTAATTTTACAAACATTTTAATAGAAACACTGAAAACAAACAGATGCCCAGCCTCCCAACCCATCTCCCTTGGGCTTATTAGCATGTAGCTGTAGTCTTGCCTTTACCACAGACTCAGCTGGGTGCATAGTCTTTGAAGTAGTTTGGTGTCCCAACAGGCAACAACACTGGGAGTGACCTATCTATCTCCCTGTCACCTGTTGCTGAGTCTCGCAAACCGTCTCTCCGTGGAGTCTCCACCCTCCCTCCCTGTGGGGATGGCTTCAGTCTGGTTCTCTGCCACTCTGTTCTGTCATTATGTCTGTAGGCTCTCGCTGGGCTCACTGACTCCATATCCACTGGTCATAACACAAGATGGACTGCAGGGCTGATCCAGTCTGGCAGTTCCTGTGTTAAATGATCTATGTGGTATTGCTCTGGAGTCCCTCTTGTAACTAGGAGTCCGCTGGCATCTTAAAGACTAACAGATTTATTTGGGCATAAGTTTTCATGGGTATAAAACCACTTCTTCCTCCTGTAACTGTGCTCCCCCTCCTACAAAATGCCACCTCTATATTGCTTTAAAGACAAGAAAGCAAGTGGTTCCAGGAACATGGACTTTACAACCAAGTCAGGAATTTTACACTGTTTATGGTCTAGGATGGTGATTACACAGTAGAAATGTATCTGGCTAAAGAAAATACCAGCCTCTTTAGCTTTTTCTATCAGTTTGCGGATTGGGTACTGGACTTCCTGATTCTGGGAATGGTTGGCTGAATAGTCACAGAGTTGATTTATTTTAAATCCGTTGTTGATTATTCAGGAACTATTTCTCCAGAAGACCTTTTGTTAATAATTTAAAGGCAGGGATATTACAAAACAACATATTGCTGGCTGGCTAATGTGACAGGTCCTCCCTACCCCCTCCCGCCCGGCATGTCACCTGGGCCTGGGGTATAGCTGAGGCCTCTGTCTCACCAATCTGGGTTCCCTCTCACACTGAGACATTGTGACAAGCTGCAAAACCCTCCAAGCTTGCACTCATCCACAGGCAGAGACCACACTCAGCTGCGTTAATGAATGCTCTGGCCAACCACTGCATGAACCAACAATAGCAAGGCTTCAGCCAAAATACCCCCAGCTCCCCACCTTGGGAACCCAGAGTTGTATCGTCTGGCCCTGGTCAAAAGCCTGAGTAGTATGAATTTATTACCCAATCCACCCCTCCCTCGATGTGGAGAGGAATATACACAAAGCCTTTGTTAACTGAACTAAGATTTTTCCCAAACACTTCACTCAAACCACAATGTTTTAGGTAAAAAATATAGAATAGATTTATTAACTACAGAAAGATAGATATTAAGTGATTATAATTGATAGCAAATGGATCAAAGTAGATTGCTTAGCAAATAAACAAACATGCAATCTAAGCCTAATATACTACACAGGATTTTAATTAAACAGTTAGATAGTTAGATAGTACAAGCAGTTTGTAGATGTTTTCATATGCAGGGAGGGTTTCCTTCTGTCATGCCTGGGACAAACATTTTCCCAGTTCAAAGTCTTTGTTCTTCCAGAGGAATTTCCAGGTGTTGAGTTGTGATGTCACTTCCCCCTTTTATAGCTTATTCCTTACGGTGGGAACCCCTTTGTTCCAAGCCAAATCCCCTGCCCAGTTTATGGAAAAATACAGTACCAAAATGGAGTTCAGTATCATGTTAGTATAGCTAATCCTCATTAGTATAGTGGTAAGTATCCCCGCCTGTCACGCAGGAGACGCGACAGGGAGGCTGAGCCATTTTTGTGGGGGAGGGATAGCTCAGTGGTTTGAGCCTGCTAAACGCAGGGTTGTGAGCTCAATCCTTGAGGGGGCCATTTAGGGATCTGGGGCAAAAATTGGGGATTTGTCCTGCTTTGAGCAGGGGGTTGGACTAGATGACCTCCTGAGGTCCCTTCCAACCCTGATATTCTATGATTCATGCGGTCTGGTCACATGCTTCGCTAAGTCATAGCAGCTATTATCCATAGGCTGTTCAAAGCATCCCTTTATGAGGACAAATCTTTTCCATGGTTCATTGTTTTTGCTGATAGGCCATTAGCACTGTCTAGCTTCTTCATTGTTGTACGTGAAAGGCTAGTTGTGTGTGTACCCAGGAGCCAGCACATTTGAAATACAGATACATAGTCAACATTTATAACTCTAGATACAAAAATGATACATTCAGACAAATAAGAAATCATATTTACCAAATCATAACTTTTCCATTGACACCTCACATGACACATTTTGTACAAGATGCATTATAATTAAGTCATAATCATACCACTATGGTGAATATGGGGTGCAGAATGTCACTTGGATGATAATTTCTCAGAATAGCCTGATTTTTTTGTCCAGGTTTACACATTAATAATGTCTATTAAGCAACTCTGTGGAAAGTGGGGCAGTGTCAACCTTAAAATTTATATGTAGGAGCATTTTTAATTCAGCTTTGATACTGCCATGAATTTGGAAATGCAAAACATAACGCAGTTTTGAATCTAATTTAAGCTCCAGTCCTGCAAACATTTATGTTTGTGTTTAAGTTTCATGGTGGCATGATTTAAATGGGTCTAATATAGCTCCACTGAAGTCAATGCAGCTAAATGGATTTACACCAGCACAGGATCTGGCCAGTGAGAATACTCATGTACTTCAGGTTAAGTACAGGGGCACCTCAGCTGTTCATTATTTATGTTAATACCTCTAGCAACTGTATATATTGTATGATATTTCTCATTCAGAATAGGAAATTCACAGACAAAAGACTTTGTAAACTGAAAATTAAGGTTGTAGCAATAAGTAATTTTAACCCTACTTAAAAAAATGAATTGTAAAACCTAAACTTTAAAATGGATAAGAATGACTATGTAAGGTAATTAATATAAATATTCTACTATATTTACAGTTTCTATAGCCACTTCAGCTATAATCAATGTGAATGTTTACCTTCCTTAATGCCATAACAACCTTAATTCTGATGCATAAGATACCCTTACAAGCTCTTTAAACATATACATTGGTAACTAACATGTGTATACCTATAGGTAGTGATCTGTGTCAGCACTTGCGAACATGTCATATGGGTCAAAATTAAGCTTGTTAGCTGTCAGATAACAAAGATGTTTTTGGGAGGTGGAGTCTGGAATAAGGTAAATATAGAAATGCCATGAAAATCTTTTGCAGAGCCCAAAGCCACCCATAACAAAGTAACTCAGAAAGTATTGTTATATTATTATTTATTATTAGCATTGGCCAGCTGACACAGGTTAAAAGTACATGTGCCTTATGCTTATGAGAATTGTATCATGGGCTAGTTAACACAGGTTTATATCAGGTTAAAAATGCACCATTTTTGCTCGTAAAAATGTTGCCCTGATGACTTTTGTACTGTAACTAATCCCTAGAGTGTGTATTGCAGTCTGTGGCTACGCACAGAGAACTGCTCAGGTATGGTCTGCTGACCAAGTGAAAGGAAAGCTGAGCCACTGAAAATTTGATCCTTTGTGTCTGTTTGGCAAGTGGTGCTGGTTTAGAGCAATCTGTTAGTCTGAGAGGCGCTTGGATGCAGTGGTGATGGGCATGAGTACAAACCCTGACACAGGTAAATGGGAATACAACTGTGCAGAATTTAATTCAAATGTACCCTTAAAAGAAAGCCATCTGCGTTGCTATGCTTCCCTCAAACTCCTTTTCAATTGAGATTTCCTTCCAAAGGAACATTTCTTATTCAGCGCTCGTCCACTATGAGCCTACATTTGACATACATGGCCTCTTTGGAATTTAATTTGAAACATTTTATAAAATATATATTTTAGGGAGACTTTAGGGCTTTTGAATGTTGAATGTAGGCACTTTAGGGCTTTTGAATGTTGTCTGTGCAAGCACCGAGATGATCCTTATGAGTTACTTCTTCCAAATCCCACAGTAGAGGCCTTTGGTCTGTGCTAAGCCTGGGTTCCCACCTCGTGGACACAAAGTTACCCGCCAGCCACACTGCTAACCCCAATTTCCCATCAGCTGCCTTGTCAACTTCCATTCCAAAGGGCCATGAATGAGAATATATTCCTAACTGCTTTCCAGCCTTACACTTCCACTCCATCACCTTGGTCCACAGGGGTGTGTGGAAAGTGTACAAAGATAGGGGTAGACTGGTGAAGGAGGCCACCGATATTCAGAAGGTCATCATGAGAACATGGAAGTAGAGAGAGACCTGCCCCTGGGGGGTAGAGAGAACTGGATGGTCCCTGCAACAACCTTTAGGGAGGAGCACAGGTTGCAGGAGGGAAAAGTTTGGAGGAGGCACCAGCAAGTCAGTCTGTGTGTTCATGGCTGGAATGCTAGCTGCAGTTGCAGCACCTCTGTAAATAGTTTTCTTAATAAAGAGCCAGTTTAGTTTTAGAAGCATGGAGTCATTTCATGCTACTACCCAGCCTGCACTACCTGAAACGGGCTACAGGTGTTACTTTGCATAGGGCCCACAAAACACAGGGCTGGGTCAGACCTCCTCACTCTGGTATTGAAACATTTGCCATCAGTGCCTGGATCAGGGTGAAAGAAGACTGGGATCCCAAGTGGCTTAGAGGACCTGTGAGACTCCTATGGATAGGACCCATTTTCTGAAGAGGAAGCAAGAGCATGTGCGAGTACCTGGTTTCACTTCTTTGTGGGAAGAAGATTTTTGCCATAAGTTTCTGCTCCATATTATACCGTGTCTAATACATTTCAAGCTGAGAGCCAGATCCCTCTCTTGTCATTTCAAAGTCAGTCCCATGGGGTGGGAACGGCCTTTCTAAAGCACTTGTCAACATGAAGGGAGCTGAGAGGTTGATGTAAGCTTAAGAAAGAAAAAAGTCTGGAGGACCAGCCCTGCATACATGTCTGCATCTAATTTGAAGAGCTTGATGCACTGATTATTGATGCTACAAGCTACACTTATTTGTTTCTCATCGAGAAAGAGGTGGTTGTTCAGAATAAAGCCAGTTGAAATAAAATGTCTTCTTCTGAGTCGTGTCCCAACTCCACTTGTCCGGATGTCACTAATAGAGATTGAAACTCAATGGGAATAAAAGCCGGCGCTCCAGTGAAACGAGATGTGGAATCTGGAAACCTTAGGGGAGAATAAGAGTTGCTCAGCTTTTATTCTTAAACCTTGGATACAATAAAAATGTTTCAAGCTTCAGTTTTTCTTGATATATATTCCCATCTTTATCTATGTTGCCATGTTGTTTTATAGTGCATCATTCCGTTGCAATTTCTTTTTTTGTTATTACTAAACCCAAGGGAACCTGGGAATCACACACACATATTGTAGCTTAACCGACCCGAAAGATTTAGAGCCCCATTTCCAAATACTGAATGTACTGGGGCAGTTATCCTTTAAATTAAGGTGCAGTGGAAACCTATTTTCCCCTTTAAAATCCTTCAGAAAACAAGCACACAGCAGTGAAAGGATCACTCCATGCTGCTGTGTCGTCCAATAATTTATCAGAAAAGCTCTTAGGAAAGACATTTGTTATACATTATCAGTGGATCACCCTGTGACAAGTTGTTACCCAGCGTAGCACCTAAATAAGGCAACTTTGCTTTAATGCATCTCTACGTTTGATACCTGACTCGCCGCATGTTGTAGTCAAGCATTATGAAGACCTATGGAGGGATGCAGGGCCAGGTGATGAGATGGCACAAAGCCAAGCAGGCATTGTGTCCCAGAGACCCAATTCAAACTCCTCTCTCCTATTCACACGGAGGAGATGATTCTGTGTCTGCCCTTCACAAGATTCAGCCCCGCTGGTTGGGAAATAGGGGAGTGCAATATGGAGCCTTAGTCTATTAGCCACACCCCCTTTGTGGCAAGATGGGGAGCTACACCCCCTGGCTCTGTCCCTCTTATGCTGCTACATCCAATTCTGTGTGTGTTAAGTCCTTGTTATGACCTGACCCCTCCTGGCCAGGTCCTTGCTTGTCTCTGCCCTGTTCAGGGTGATGGGGAGCCAGAAGTTCTGTAGCTCTAGTGGGGGCTGACCAGCCATAGGTCTCCTGGGCTAGGGACCTTCTTCTCCCAAAAGCCCCTGACTGCAGTAGCTAGGGGAACCCAGGCATGCAGACGCCACTAGGTTCCAGCTCAGAGCCCTGGGATGGCACAGCCAGAGCCAGTCCTTCTCAGTCCCTTGCTGCTCCTGGAGCTGCTTCCTACTTCTGCTTTTCAGGAGGCTTCCCCAGCCTCTTGCCCTGCTCCTCTCTCTTTGGGGCATTGGTTTGTCTGGCAGCTTCTCATCAGCCTGCTGGAGGGACCCTCTCTCTGCCATCCTCCTGCTTCTCTGGTAGTCACCCCACCCTCCTGGTTTGCAGTCCTTTTATCCTCACAGCTGCTGTGAGACTGCCAGTCAACTCTGGCTGAGCAGGCGGGCAGTTGTTTCCTTACCCTTTTGGCTGCTGAAGCAGCATGGGGTATATAGACCCCATGGTAGGGAGGAGGAATCACGGCTCCACCTACCATCTGCCCCTCCCAACTCCCTCTGCTCCCTATCCCCACCCACTAATCACTGGGGAAGAACTGGATGAACAATCCCGGCTTTCCTCCCGTGCAACTAGAGCCATAAATCTCAGCAGGGCATGAGGCTTTTTCCCCCTATGAACCTGCACATATGTGAGGGCACAACCTAGTCCTTAACATACAGTACTTCAGTATTGTAAACTGTCATTTCTAAATCACTGAGATGTCCCCCAGCATGGGCAGCTTTGCACACACACTACCTGTGCAACAGACTGTGTGAAATGCATGCACAATTACCATAACTGCACATGCAAATGCATTAATTGCACAAACAAATGTAGTTAGTAAAGATGGTGGGAAAATGTAATTTCCATCCTGCGGGAAATCCTGAGCTTTCAAAATCTGGTTTAGTCCAGAATCTGGACGACAAGTCAAAATTTTGGATTTTTTTGCAAAACAAAATATTTTTAGTTTTGATTTTGAAAAAATTGTTTTGACTTTTATATTATAATATAATATAAAACCTCTAAAAGTTAAAGTTGAAATTAAACATATAGATATTTTCCTGTGAAAATTGTGATGGCATTCCTGCAAAACATTTTTATTTCATTGAATCAGCATTTTTAGATAGAAAGTATTCCGTCAGAAATTTTTCAATCAGCTCTAGTAGTTCGTGAACTATTAATATGCACAAGTGTCCCCATTTGAACATGTAATTACTGTAGCAATGCACCTGAACAGATTAAAAATCTGTTTACTGGTAGGCATATTTTTGTTCTTCCTCTTGTCTCTATATAACTTTATCTTGAGATGATAGATGGACATGGGATATCCTCTTGTTTATATAATTAACATTTTATAACTGTAATACTCCCGACCTTAAGTATTCAAAAATCATGTCAGGCCCCAAAACATCATGAGTTAATTTAAGAATAAGAGATTTTTTAAAATAAGTTTGAGGGGGTTAATTTGCCTTTTAGTTTCTGAGCCTTAAAGCATTCAGCTTTTCCAAGTTTTCTATGCAACCATTAGGGGTTGGAAAATTGCTTACTGTTTTTTTAGTAAAAGCGGAGAGTCTGACATAATCTCATGACCTCAGAAACTGAGGCCCAAAGAAAATATCACTAGATTTGTGACAAAATTGTGAGAGTAGGCAACACTGTAACTGTTGTAAACTGTTGTAAACACTAAACACATTAAATTGCACTACTTAAATTACACATTTCACTTGTCTAACTGCGTTTTGACCCAGACCAGTGAGAGAAGGAGCAAACATATAATTCACTCTTACTTTCCCTAAATATTAAAAGCCAGATTTTGCCTCTTTCACTCATCACGAGTAGCACACCTTTCTCCTTGCATAGTCCCATCAGTTTATTCTGGGGGCATGTTCTACAAAACATAAGTAAGGGTGGTCGATTCAGGTCCAACGGCTCATATCCTACCCTCTTTTAGATCTACAGGCTCCTACTGACTTTGTAAAATTAACCCTTGTAGTACTATTTCTTAGCAACTTCTCAGCACTAATGCTGCTGAGGGCAGAATTTGGCCCATAATTTCTATTCACCTTTAGCAACAGTCAAATTTCTGTTTAACTCCAGGCAACTTCCACTAAAGCACGCTCCCACATTACATGTTTCAGCACCTTCAGTTTTAATAGGAGATATCGCATAGCCAATCTATTTCCAGGCACATCTGAAAATCTCTGCAAAGGCTGTTGCTCCCCTCTTGGGGAAGAACACCCAGCTTTGAGAGTGGCTCTGGAAATAGGGTAGGGGCATATCTATTCCTAGAAAGCTTAGCCATTTATCTGGGGCCCCATTCTTGCAGTGGCTGAGCACCTCACAATCTTTAATGTATTTACCCTCACAACAGCACTGGGCAGTGCTAGTGTCCCTGTTTTAGAGGGGGGCACCTGAGGCACAGAGAGGCTTAGTGACTTGCCCGTGTTTTGCAGTAAGCTTGTGTTAGAGCCCGTGGCAGATTAGCCATTGGGCAACAGGGCCAATGCCCTGGAGCCACAGCCAATTGGGGCCCCCCTGGAAAAATGGATGCCCCCGTGTCCCGACCAGCTCCGCCTGCTCTGCGTGCCTGCTGGAGAGTGAGGTCAGAGTGCGGAGGCTTGTCCCGCTCCTCCCGCCACTCCTGCTGGGGAGCAGGGAAAGCCCCATGCCCCAACCCTGCTCCCGGCAGGAGTGCTGGATGGGAGGCTGTGTGGGAGTGGCAGGGCAAGCGCCCATGCTCCAACCCCATTTCCCTGGCAGGAAGGCCGGGGGAGAGGCGGGACTGCAGGCAGAAGGTATGGAGAGGGGCCCCCACTTGCTCTGGCCCAGGGCTCCACAAAACCCTTATCTGCCTCTAGTTAGAGCAAGAAACTAAACCTGGATCTCCTAAATCACAGGCCAACACGCAAAGCACGGGTCCATCTTGCTGAGTCAGCAGCTGACAAGCTACATTTGAGCTCTCTCCTCAAGATAGGTCTACACGTCATGCTTCTCACAGTGGCATGGAGAGTGCATACGTGGTAGCCCTCCCCCCCCCAGCACGGTAAATAGCCGTGTAGATGGTGAGGCACGGCTTAGGCAAGCACAGACATGTCTGAAGCCTGTGCGTATGTACCTGAGTACATACCCTTCACGCTGTCTACTTGACCAAACTGTGCCGCCCCGTCTACTCGGCTGTTTTTAGGAATGTAGTGTCCCCCTGCCTCCCTGCTGCTGGAACTTCTCCCGCCTGCCTCCTTACCAGAGCCTTTCACTGCCCCCTGTAGCTACACTCCACAGTGTAGACACAGCCTGCTCTTCACTTCATTGTGTAGCTGCGCATACCCAGCTCACCGCTGACACTGGTGTGCACTATAGATTTAGCCTCAGAGTGATCTGCCAGATTACTCTATTGTCAGGAAGAGCTGCATGCTGTTAGTTCATGTCAGTGTCTGGTGGGAGTTTAACAGCTTAGGACACATTTCCCCACTTCAGTTTGCATCAGGTTGTATGTGGTGCGGAGGATTGTGACAGATGCCTTTAAACGTTCACATGCAATTTACTGCCTACATCCAGGAACAACTATTCTTGGTTTACAGGTGACCCTTCAAGCTTCTTGAAAACAGAGAAGCAAGGTTATCTGCATTTACATTGTATCAGTGTGAGTTTGCCTCATGGGGTATGCTGTAAACAAGACACGGCACCATAGACCGTCAGGTGCTCTCATCTTTACCAGCAGGAGAGTGGGGTGGGAGGAGGTATTGTTTCATGGTCTCTGTGTGTATATAATGTCTTCTGCAGTTTCCACAGTATGCATCCGATGAAGTGAGCTGTAGCTCACGAAAGCTTATGCTCAAATAAATTGGTTCGTCTCTAAGGTGCCACAAGTACTCCTTTTCTTTTTGCGAATACAGACTAACACGGCTGTCACTCTGAAACCTCTCATCTTTCTGTGAGTCACAATCTTAGCCCTCCAATAAAGAAACTGCATTATGTATCCTATCCACAGTGTTGCTGCTCTGATTCTACCATACGATATGCATTAATATTTTAACACACTACAACCCATGTACTTCTGCTGCTGCAGTTTAGCTTTAGGACATGGCCTCTGCTCTTGCCCCTCACCCCCACTGGGAGTAACACAGAGGGGGAAGGATAAGGCCCAGTTAGTCTCATCAGAAGCAGGAGTGGGAGAGGCCTCCCCAGACCTGTGACACTGCTGGAGCGAATGTAGGCCTGCTGAGCACCCCCGATTCCAGGCCTTGTCTCTGCAGGCAGCTGATGTGACAAAGAGGCAATTATTTCCAGTCCTCAGCGCTGCTGCTGTCATGAACTGGTGCTGTTGGGAGTTTATTTAAAATGCTGCACAGGGGAAGCCATTTGCAGAGCACAACAAAACATTTTATTAGACCTACAAAACCCAAGGGCGATGCCATATATACGTGTGCACCGTCGATGGGCATCTTATGGATTAACTATTTAGGTATTTATAGCCATAGAACAGATACCTACGCATGCCAGAATTCAATTCTTACTTTTTTATAATTTTGAGAGATAATATCAAAGTTTATTTTTAAGCCTTTATTTTTATTGATTTACATTTTCACGGTTGCATGAAATTTTGGGTTTCAATCATATTTTTTCCAACCAATTCAAATGTTCACATTTGCAGGAAAATTTGGGGGGGGGCATCAGAGAATAACTAGACAGTCTGTTATAAGTTCTCAAGCAACATTTTTCTTATTTTGCCTATCTGTAAATTTTGATTATTATTGATTAAAATAGTTTCCTATCAGTTTGGGTGTGTTTGGTGAAATTGATGTTTACTGACATTTACTGATAAAAATCTAATCCATCCAAGCCTACAGCTACCTTAGCCCATTCTCATGCAGATTGAAGTCCGAGTTCCCCTGAACCAATCTGCTCTCTGTGCGTTTCTGGGCTGATTCTGTCTAGTCACTGCTGCGAGTACGCCTTAGCCCCGTGGCTAACAGATAATTCTGTTGCCCTTGCATTGTGACCTGAGCCTGTTTTTAATGCTGCTTCTCTTCTCCAGTGTGCAAGCAGGGCATGCACTTACATGGAGAGCAGGGGAAGATGGATTTGAAAAATGGAATTAAAGAGAAATAGATGTTTCCAGCAGGAGCTCCATCCGTGTCTGCCCACAAGGATAGAATGCTGGCTTATATTTTGGCTAACGTAAGCAAAAAGGCAGCGAGATTGCACTGGATTCTGTATTTAATAAGGTAACTCTTGAAATGTAACAGCTCCAACATCTCATCCTTCTTCCTCTACTTCCACCCCAACTCTAGCTCCTTGTACGGCTTTCAGGTGTGTGTAGCATCTTCTCACCTAATGTGCTTGGCATTAGATACAGCACATTTGGGTACAGATTTCAGACAGGTGATTGTTGTCAAAGGAAACATAATCAGATATTTTACCTTTCAGTTGCCCAAACTACTTCCAAACGGTCCAGACAAAAATACCATCTGACTTTCCACTCTGTTTAGCAACACAAACAAGAGCCCTGACAGCATATTTGAAAACCTTTCCCCACGGATGCATCTGCAAGCAATGAAAGGTGCTTTAATGGACACTATCACTGCATTTTCTCTGGAAGGCTCCGAAATCACAATGCAACTGAGCAGACCCTCCCTCCATGCCTCTTTCCCCAATAAAGCTCATCACTGCTTCTGCTGACAATGTCAGTCGGTGTAAAGAAACTCTTTCAGGGCAACGATTCTGTGAGAAGGGTCCAGTGACTCATGATTATACCTATCTTACGTTATAGTTTATTTAACTGCACTCAGTTCACAAATATATTCAACCCCTGCTTTGGCATGGGTCTATGGTACTTATCTGGTCCCCATCACCTTAGTATCTGACCATTTCACATTTATGAGTGTAGTCATCCTCAGAGCCCCCCTTTGAGGTGGGGAAGTGCTGTTACCCCCTTTTACTGATGAGGAACTGAGGCACAGAGAGGACAAGGGGCTTGCCCGGGGGTAGAAAGGAACATCTGTAGTAGGGCAGGGGGTTGGATCCCTGCCTCCCAAGCCCCAGGATGGTATCCTTACCACTGGGCCATTCTTCCTCCCTTCATTATAAAAGAAACCGCAGCATGAAGCTGTATTATCCTTTCCAGAGATTGCTCCCTGCAGCACCACTGAAGCCACTGAAAGCCCAATGGGCAAGGAGAGACGTTGCTGGAGAATGAGGTCCATGAGTGAGTTCAGGGGCTTCAAATCATTGTCTCTGGCCAGGCCCCCAATATCCATTCAGATCCCTCTGGATGCACTGGGTGGGTGTATGGGGTAGATCCCCATGGACTTTTCACAAAATGGAAATTTTCCCCACTCCCCCCCCTCCTGAGCCCTGCTTACCATTGGTTTAACCTAGGGGTGGCCAACCTGAGCCTGAGAAGGAGCCAAAGAGCCACAGTAATAGGTCAGCAGCCCCACATCAGCTCCCCCACCAGCTCCCAGCACCTGCCACCTACCGTCAGCCCTGCTGATCAGCACCTCCACTCCCTCCCTGCACCTCCCAATCAGCTGTTTCATGGCGTGCAGGAGGCTCTGCGGGGGAGCGGGGAGGAGCGAGGGTACTGCAGGCTCAGGGGAGGGGATGGGAAGGGGTGGAGTGGGGGCAGGGCCTGTGGCAGAGCCAGGGGTTGAGCAGTGAGCACCCCCCGGCACATTGGAAAGTTGGCGCCTGTAGCTCCAGCCCTGGAGTCGGTGCCTAGACAAGGAGCCGCATATTAACTTCCGAAGAGCCACATGTGGCTCCGGAGCCAGAGGTTGGCCACCCCTGGTTTAACCAATCCAGGGGATGAAGTGGTCCAAGAAAATGAAACAGAGGATCTTGTTTTAAAAAAGGCAATGTGCAAAGGATTAAAAAATCCAATAGAAAACAGGTGGTTCTGAAAACGAGAGAAGGCTTAAAGAACAGATGATAGGTGATTAAAAATGAACAAGAAACTGACAGTGGCCTTTATGAAACATAAAAAATCAAGTTTGAGCCAGGGTTTAAAATAAGCTAAAGGCTGGAGAATAATCAGTAATTAAGTAAGGGGTAAAATAACTAATTCATATTTAACAGATGAATAATTCAGAGCTATCAAGTCATGCTCACACCTGACCTATGTAACTCCAGATCTCTATCACTGCTAAACTTGTCATCTCTGCTTTGCTCTCTCCTACTGCTTGGTACACTCACTGGGTGAGTTCATCTTGAATTAGATTGTAAACTCAGCAGGACAAGGATCACGTTTTTCTATTTGTACAACACCAAGCACACTCGGGCCGCAGTCCTGATTGGGAAAAGGATCTGTGGGTTATAGTGGATCACACACTGAATACTAGCCAACAGTGTTATAAATTTGTGAAAAAAAGCAGATGTCATTCTGTGATATATTAACAGGAGTTTTTATATAAAGACACCAGGAGCTAATTGTTTCACTCTACTTAGAACTGGTGAGGCCTCAGCTGGAGTATTGTGCCCAGGAGTGGTGGGTGAAATGCTGTGGCCTGCGTTGTGCAGGTCAGACTAGATGATCATAATGGTCCCTTCTGACCTAAATATCTATGAATCTATGAATCTAGGTTAGGGCATCACATTTTAAGAAAGATGTAGTCAAGTTGGACAGAGTCCAGAGCAGAGCAACAGAAATAAGAGGTTTGGAATGGAAAGAATTGGACTTTTTTCATCTCAAAATGAAGGCTGAGGGGTATTTAACAGTTTTTAAATATATAAAGGTTTGTTATAAAAAGGTCAACAATCTATTGTTCTCCATATCCATTGAGGGTAGGACAAGAATTAATTTGCTAAATTTGCACCAAGGGAGATATTTGGAAAAACTTTCGAGGGGATGTCCTGCTCTGTTGATTAGCCCAAGAGGACTTGATGCATATGTGGAATCCCAGAATGCTCAAGATCTCAGAACTTTCCTCTTGGGAAGACTGGAGCAATCAGCAGAAACTTTGGGCTTGATCCAGACCCCATTGACGTCATCAGAAAGACTTCAGCTTCAGTGGACATTGGATCAGGGCTACAGAAAGTAGAGAGGATGGCAGGTCTTCTGGATGCAACAGAGATTCCATGGTGGGCACAGAGGAATCCTAGGGCTTTTACTTGGGAAATGGGTCAGTTACCGAGAGAGATGGAAGCATGGTAGGATAGCTGGGGGAGTGAAAGTGTAGGGAGGTCTTCAGTGTTTGATCAAATGTTTTGGTAGCTCACTTATGATTTGGATAGGAATCCTTCTGAGGCCTGACCTCTACTAGTGACTGTCATACACCAGGACATAGGTTGTCAGAGCAGTGGTGATCAGACCTAGCGGTCAGAGCAGGAGTCAGAAACCAGAGGTTGAAGACAGAGTCTGGAGTCAAGCCAAGGGTTGGAGCTAAAGTCAGTAGCCAGGGGTGGAGGATAGAAGCAAGGATCTGGAACAAACCAGGAGAGTAGGAATGAGACAGTACTCAGCAGTCAAGTGAGAATGCAAGGTCGTAGCAGCCAAACATGAATTCGCTTAGTTAGTCAGACAATTCATGTGCCACCTCCTGGCTTAAATAGCGAGTCTGAGCCAACTGGAGAGGCTGGACATCTCCTCCCATCAGGAGCTTCATGGGCTGTGTCTCTGGTGAGTTAGGGCCCATCAGCCCACACTTCCTATTGGTACCAGCAAGCTGCTGGGTGGTGACTGTAGTCAGAGGACTACCTTGAGACCCATAGCCCTGGGTCTGAGACCAACAATCCCTCACAGTAGATATCCAAAAACATGATAACTCCTGGGGAATGGAGCATATGTCTACTGAACCAGGCAGATGTTCTGCATATGGACAAACAGATGGGGACAGCAGATTAATTAGATCAGTAGATATTCATAGAATCATAGAATATCAGGGTTGGAAGGGACCTCAGGAGGTCATCTAGTCCAACCCCCTGCTCAAAGCAGGACCAATCCCCAACTAAATCATCCCAGCCAGGGCTTTGTGAAGCCTGACCTTAAAAATATCTAAGGAAGGAGATTCCACCATCTCCCTAGGTAACGCATTCCAGTGTTTCACCACTCTCCTAGTGAAAAAGTTTTCCTAATATCCAACCTAAACCTCCCCCACTGCAACTTGAGACCATTACTCCTTGTTCTGTCATCAGCTACCACTGAGAACAGTCTAGATCCATCCTCTTTGGAACCCCCTTCCAGGTAGTTGAAAGCAGCTATCAAATCCCACCTCATTCTTCTCTTCTGCAGACTAAACAATCCCAGTTCCCTCAGCCTCTCCTCATAAGTCATGTGTTCCAGTCCCCTAATCATTTTTGTTGCCCTCTGCTGGACTCTTTCCAATTTTTCCACATCCTTCTTGTAGTTTGGGGCCCAAAACTGGACACAGTACTTCAGATAAGGCCTCAACAATGTCGAATAGAGGGGAACGATCACGTCCCTCGATCAGCTGGCAATGCCCCTACTTATACATCCCAAAATGCCATTGGCCTTCTTGGCAACAAGGGCACACTGTTGACTCATATCCAGCTTCTTGTCCATTGTAACCCCTAGGTCCTTTTCTGCAGAACTGCTGCCTAGCCATTCGGTCCCTAGTCTGTAGCGGTGCATGGGATTCTTCCGTCCTAAGTGCAGGACTCTGCACTTGTCCTTGTTGAACCTCATCAGATTTCTTTTGGCCCAATCCTCTAATTTGTCTAGGTCTCTCTGTATCCTAACCCTACCCTCCAGCATATCTACCTCTCCTCCCAGTTTAGTGTTGTCAAGATTCCTTCCCCACTCTGAACTCTAGGGTACAGATGTGGGGACCTGCATGAAAACCTCCTAAGCTTACTTTTACCAGCTTAGGTTAAAATTTCCCCAAGATACAAACTATTCTTTACCCTTTGCCCTTGGACTTCCACTGCCACCACCAAACTTTATCTGGGTTCCTGAGAAAACGTAGTTTGGACACGTCTTTCCCCCCAAAATCCTCCCAACCTTTGCACCCCACTTCCTGGGGAAGGTTTGGTAAAAATCCTCACCAATTTGCATAGGTGACCACAGACCCAAACCCTTGGATCTTAGAACAATGAAAAAGCATTCAGTTTCCTTACAAGAAGACTTTTAATAGAAGTGAAAAAGAATCATCTCTGTAAAATCAGGATGGTAAATACCTTACAGGGTAATTAGTTTCAAAACATAGAGAATCCCTCTAGGCAAAACCTTAAGTTACAAAAAAGACACACAGACAGGAATATTCATTCTATTCAGCACAGCTATTTTCTCAGCCATTTAAAAAAAATCATAATCTAACACATATCTAGCTAGATTACTTACTAAGTTCTAAGACTCCATTCCTGTTTTGTCCCTGGCAAAAGCAGCCACAGACAGACACAGACCCTTTGTTTTTCTCCCTCTTCCCAGCTTTCGAAAGTATCTTGTCTCCTCGTTGGTCATTTTGGTCAGGTGCCAGTGAGGTTACCTTTAGCTTCTTAACCCTTTGCAGGTGAGAGGATTTTTCCTCTGGCCAGGAGGGATTTTAAAGGGGTATACCCTTCCCTTTATATTTATGACAAGTGTCATCTGCAAACTTGCTGAGGGTGCAATCCACACCATCCTCCAGATCATTTATGAAGATATTGAACAAAACTGGCCCGAGGACCGACCCTTGGGGCACTCCACTTGATACCGGCTGCCAACTAGACATGGAGCCATTGATCACTACCCGTTGAGCCCGACAATCTAGCCAACTTTCTATCCACCTTACAGTCCATTCATCCAGCCCATACTTCTTTAACTTGCTGACAAGAATACTGTGGGAGACCGTGTCAAAAGCTTTGCTAAAGTCAAGGAACAACACATCCACCGCTTTCCCCTCATCCACAGAGCCAGTTATCTCGTCATAGAAGGCAATTAGATTAGTCAGGCATGACTTGCCCTTGGTGAATCCATGCTGACTGTTCCCGATCACTTTCCTCTCCTCTAAGTTCTTCAGAACTGATTCCTTGAGGACCTGCTCCATGATTTTTTCAGGGACTGAGGTGAGGCTGACTGGCCTGTAGTTCCCAGGATCCTCCTCCTTCCCCTTTTTTAAAGATGGGCACTACATTAGCCTTTTTCCAGTCGTCTGGGACTTCCCCAGATAGCCATGAGTTTTCAAAGATAATGGCCAATGGTTCTGCAATCACATCCGCCAACTCCTTTAACACTCTCGGAAGCAACGCATCCGGCCCCATGGACTTGTGCTTGTCCAGCTTTTCTAAATAGTCCAGAACCACTTATTTCTCCACAGAGAGCTGGTCACCTCCACCCCATGCTGTGCTGCCCAGTGCAGTAGTCTGGGAGCTGACCTTGTTTGTGAAGACAGAGGCAAAAAAAGCATTGAGTACATTAGCTTTTTCCACATCCTCTGTCACTAGGTAGCCTCCCTCATTCAGTAAGGGGCCCACACTTTCCTTGACTTTCTTCTTGTTGCTAACATACCTTAAGAAACCCTTCTTGTTACTTTTAACATCTCTTGCTAGCTGCAACTCCAGGAGTGATTTGGCCTTCCTGATTTCACTCCTGCATCCCCGAGTAATATTTTTATACTCTTCCCTGGTCATTTGTCCAATCTTCCACTTCTTATAAGCTTCTTTTTTGTGTTTAAGATCAGCAAGGATTTCACTGTTTAGCCAAGCTGGTTGCCTGCCATATTTACTATTCTTTTTACACATCGGGATTGTTTGTCCCTGTAACCTCAATAAGAATTCTTTAAAATACAGCCAGCTCTCCTGGACTCCTTTCCCCCACATGTTATTCTCCCAGGGAATCGTGCCCATCAGTTCCCTGAGGGAGTCAAAATCTTCTTTTCTGAAGTCCAGGGTCCGTATTCTACTGCTCTCCTTTCTTCCTTGTGTCAGGATCCTGAACTCGACCATTTCATGGTCAGTGCCTCCCAGGTTCCCATCCACTTTAGCTTCCCCTACTAATTCTTCCCGGTTTGTGAGCAGCAGGTCAAGAAGTGCTCTGTTCCTCCAGCACTTGCACCAGGAAATTGTCCCCTACCCTTTCCAAAAACTTCCTGGATTGCCTGTGCACCGCTGTATTGCTCTCCCAGCAGATATCAGGGTGATTGAAGTCTCTCATGAGAAGCAGGGCCTGCGATCTAGTAACTTCTGTTAGTTGCCGGAAGAAAGCCTCGTCCACCTCATCCCCCTGGTCCAGTGGTCTATAGCAGATTCCCACCATGACATCACCCTTGTTGCTCACACTTCTAAACTTAATCCAGAGACACCCAGGTTTTTCTGCAGTTTCATACTGGAGCTCTGAGCAGTCATACTGCTCCCTTACATACAGTGCAACTCCCCCACCTTTTCTGCCCTGCCTGTCCTTCCTGAACAGTTTATATCCATCCATGACAGTACTCCAGTCATCTGAGTTATCCCACCAAGTCTCTGTTATTCCAATCACATCATAATTCCTTGACTTTGCCAAGACTTCCAGTTCTCCCTGCTTGTTTCCCAGGCTTCTTGCATTTGTGTATCAGCACTTGAGATAACTCGCTGATCGTCTCTCTTTCTCAGTATGAGGCAGGAGCCCTGCCCTCTCGTGCGCTCCTGCTCGTGCTTCCTCCCAGTATCCCACTTCCCCACTTACCTCAGGGCTTTTGCCTCCTTCCCCCGGTGAACCTAGTTTAAAGCCCTCCTCACTAGGTTAGCCAGCCTGCTTGCGAAGATGCTCTTCCCTCTCTTTGTTAGGTGGAGCCCGTCTCTGCCGAGCACTCCTCCTTCTTGGAACACCATCCCATGGTCAAAGAATCCAAAGCCTTCTCTCTGACACCACCTGCGTAGCCATTCATTGACTTCCACGATTCGACAGTCTTTACCCAGGCCTTTTCCTTCCACGGGGAGGATGGACGAGAAGACCACTTGCGCCTCAAACTCCTTTATCCTTCTTCCCAGAGCCACGTAGTCCGCAGTGATCTGCTCAAGGTCATTCTTGGCAGTAACATTGGTGCCCACGTGGAGAAGCAGTAAGCGGTAGCGATCTGAGGGCTTGATGAGTCTCGGCAGTCTCTCCGTCACATCGTGAATCCTAGCTCCTGGCAAGCAGCGGACTTCTCGGTTTTCCCGGTCGGGGCGGCAGATAGATGACTCAGTCCCCCTGAGGAGAGAGTCCCCGACCACCACCACCCGCCTCCTTCTCTTGGGAGCGGTGGTCGTGGAACCCCCAACCCTGGGACAGTGCATCTCATGCCTTCCAATTGGCGGAGTCTCCTTCTGTTCCCTTCCCTCAGTGTATTACATTACATTACCACAAATATATTTTTTCAATTGATGTTTCTTGGGGAGTTTTAACCAAGGGTGCGTGATCCTGCTACAGTTTCTTTGAAATTGAAGGGAAGAGTGCCAGGACTGGGCAATAAATGTGTTTATATACTGTAGAACTTTGCATATACTGAATTAATTCACTGTTTAGTGTAGATGTACCTCAGCAACACAGTGGGCTGTATTCATTATATCTCACATAAGGTGGGGATACTCTTTAAAATTGATTGGTGCAATTTCAACGTTAATAGATACTTTGTGTTATTTCAATTTTCTGACATTTCAATCAACCTTAAGAACTCTCCAAGAAACTAGAATTCCCTCCAGGCCCCCTGCCCACAATAATCTTTTACACAATATATCATTAAGGAACATTGTATGTCTTAAAAAAATGGCACTTTCTAATGAGCGCCTGTATAATCTTATTCTGTTACTTTTTTATGGAAGGTAGTTGAACACTTATTGTTACCAAGAATATAAAAGTTGATGGCTGTTTTTGTTTGGAGCAACATTTGGACTCATTCCAACCTATCTTCAATTTCTATAAAAGCAGTGAAAATTACTACCATTACAATTGCCTGATTGTAGTCCATTATAATGAAATTAACATAAAACATCTTGAGAAGCATTTCAAAGTGGTGCATTTTTATACAGTAATCTGATTTGAAGCTATCACTAACTGAGGAAAAACTGCATTAAGATTAACATGACACCATGCATTAATGCGAAGATAAACACTTGCATGACCAGAATGAGAATAGTTAACAAAATTGTATTTGTCTCAGCACATTCTCGAGTGTCTGAGGGAAGTCAAGAAATTACACTAACGGAAGTAGAGGCAGAATGGAACACTGCATCTGTTGACTGAATAAATCACTTATTACAGCTCAGAATGGCACTTAGGAGAGAAGAAAATTTATTCCCAAATATCATAGAATATGTATGTTAAAATGTCAGTTCTTGCTTCAGAAGTGTTTTAAGAAGCAAACTTTCCATCTTTGTGGTTTGTTTAGCTGGTCTTGGATTCCACAGCCTATAGGAATATAGAATAATAATTTTCCTTTCTCTTAGCTCATTCACGCACTGCTTCTAGGACTATACAAGCAATCCAATAAGCAGTTCACAAACCTCAGCTCAGCATTACAACTATTCACATCAGCACATGCGAGAAACCAGCCCAACAATGGAGCCAAAATACATGTAAGAGCATGTGCAAACTTGTCCCAACACAGCACAAAGTGAGCATAGCCAAAGAATTATACCAATGGCAAAACCTCAAAAGATTTGAGGCTCAGGTTGGATGAGAATCCAAGGCCAACATTTTCAAAAGTATGGGTAAATGTTTTTGAAAGTGCTTAAGAGACTTAAGTGCTTAAGTCTCCTGTTCCAAGGTGATGAAGGCTAGCTACACAAAGGTAGCTAGGCACTGCAGCAGCTAACTCCTAGCCACCGTGCAGTCTGGTGGAATTGTTCACTCTAACTTAGGCACCCAGGCTTCCAGTGCATTATATGGGCAGAGTTTGGGGGCTGAGAAAAGGATTCTCAGCAGCTAGCAAGCTGAGTGGGGAGCTGCCTAAGCTAGCCAGGAGTGAAATGAGGAGCACAAGGCCAAAGCTTAGGTCCATATCCTCAAAGGTATTGAGGCGTACAACTGATCTGGGCCCTGTGTGGCCGACTGATGGGCCAGAAATAGGCACCTGTCTGCACTTAGGAGTCACAGCTGTGAACCGTATCCTGGAGTTAGGCATCTAAGCCAGCTCAACGGCTGAGGTAGCCCAAGCCCCAAGCAGCAGCAGAGAAAGGGGAGATTAAAGCCACTCGCCCAGTGGTTAGGGCACACAGCTGCACGTGAGACATCCAGATTCAAATCCCTGCTCTGCCTGATTCAGAACAGGACTTTGAACCCAGGTCTCCCATGTCCCAGGCAAGTCCCTAACCATGGGGCAAATGGGTACAGTACACATACACAGCTTTAGCCTTCTTGCTGCCTTTTGTGCAAGGCCCAAGCATATGGGCATGCCCTGAGAATACCTACTGGACTGGGCCTCACTGGCACAATAGGCAGAGAAGCGTGTCATCTGAGACTCCCACTGTGGGGCTACCTGGCTTTGGCTTGCACTAGGACCCCAAGCAGCTTATTAGCTGTGGCATGACAGCAGGACTTAGGCGGTTTTGCAAATGCTGACAGGCGAGGACTTAGGCACCCTGAGGAACAGGCACTAGCTGAGCAGTGGGTTTGAGATGTCAGCGGTATCTAAATGTTGGACATAAGTGCCTAAAGGGGCAGTTAGGTTCCTAAATACTGCTGTATATCTGTCCCGTGGCTCTTATCTTTGTTTAAATGAAAGCTCGGAATTTGCAGGATATTGCAGTCTGCAGCAAATTAGTGGGACACTGCCGAAACCGTGACAGCAGCCATTATTCTGTTCCTTTGATTTTTCTTCTGTCCTTAATATTGAAGAGTTTGGGGTGTATTTTCAATTGTGCTTCCATGAGAGGGTAATCTCCCTCAGGGCAATTGTCCTGCTTGTGACGTTCAAGTCGAAAGGATATCTTAAAGGTTGGTGTGCAGATAGCATGCCAGCAGAGATGCTAGCGGGGAACAATATTTTGACTCTATCTATAGCTGTTACGCAGTAACTTGTACAAAGAGGTTTGTTTTTGAAACCCCTTCTGGGCCTAAAGAGCCAAAGAAACATCTGACTGGGGAAGGAACGTTCCCAGTCCCAGCAAAGGAAGGCAGAGTGCCTTTAGGGCTGGGCGAGGGAGAATCACTCCCCGCACCTGAGACAGCTATCAGAGCTGAAAGCAGGCAGGATTTTGCAGCAGAGCCAAGGGCAGACTCCTCTCTAGAAAGCATAAGGGGGGTCATCTTCAGTGGGACCCTAGTTAAGGAAAATGGGGAAAGGTGTTTTAAGAGGATGGATGAATGTACAGAGAAGCTCCTATGGGGAAAAACAGAAGTCCTGGGAAACCTTAAGAAATTGATTTTACCTGCTTAGCATTGTGGGAAGTTAATGTTGTTAGCTGTTAGAGAGCTTATTCCTTCACTCTCCCACTTCCCTGGTCCTTCTTGCATGAACAGAGAGCAACAATACCCGAAGTCCGAAGGTGCAAACAATTCCATGTTTATTGGGGTGAACTTCCAGCAAGCTTAAATACAAATTCCTTTTTCCTTATTTTCGAATCCCAACTTACTTCCTGTTTGCCCCTAATTTATATAGTAATATTCTTAGCTATACCTTAACCAATCATTTTACTGAAATTTAACTAACCAATCCTAACATATTGTAACATGATTAGCTAACCAATTATATCCCACCACCTTAATTAGATTACACCCAGCAAAATTAATTATACAGCAGACAGAAACAATCACAGAACCAGACAGAGATTATACAGACAAACAATAGCAAAGTGGGAACTCTAATGACAAAACAATACAGAAGTGAGGATTTCACATCCCAGCTATTGATAAGTGAGTTCTTGCCAGACAGGATGCTCTCAAACTAAGTTTCCTTTTACATTTTCTAGGCACTTCCCTTTCTCTGGAAGTGATAGGAATTATCAGGACAGGATTATATTCCTAACAGCCCAATAGCACCTTCTTTCAATGTGACTAGTTTGGAATGTGAGGATGTGACTGTTCGCTTCCCGGCTTATGGCTGCCTCTGCTGCTTAGCCAAAGGCCTTAGCCTAAGCACAGGGCCTCAAACTGTCACAGTAAGAGAAGGCCCTTACACCAGCAGACAGTGATTTTGATTCTTTCTTTTATACCTCTAACTAGCCAAGTAATAAGAATACCCCTAAATTCTTAAAGTACAGGCCTTTACAGAGAGGCCTGAATATCTATATCCTAACATTAGCTCACGACTGTCTTTTCACTTGGGATTAGAGAGGAGATATGAGAGGTGAAAAATAATTTTTTATTGGCCAGGAATTCAGAATGAGCTGAAGGACAATTGCAAGTCTTGTGACTTATATCAGAAGTTGACTTGGTACTTTCTGTGATTGTCCAGTGACAGGGGCTGGATACTGCAGAGGAACACTCTTCCAGGGGGTTCGGGAATTGGGGCATCTAGTGGTACCTGAAAGGCAAAGTAAAGGCTGGTGGAGTCCTACGTAGTTTGTTTGGCTGGCTAACAGACTGGGGTGGCAGGGAGCCATCACACAGTTTAGCACCAACAAATCACTCGTTTGTTAAGGCAGAGGGTGTGTTAACCCGGTCACACATAGTTCCGGACACCCCGAGAAAGCCTCACATCCATAGTAGCATGTGAGGAGAGCACTTTGTGTGGGCCACACCTTGCATTAGACAGAGAGAAAGTGCATTTTGATATCATAAGGGGCAGGACTTTGTTAAACTTAAAAATCACTGAGCATGCTCAGACATGATTTTTTTCCCTTCATATGTAGCACAATTGACCAACCAAAAACACATATACCTCCACTGAAGGCTCTGGAGTTGCATTCAAAGTTCAACCATCTTAGAATCATTTGAGGGGAGGGATAGCTCAGTGGTTTGAGCATTGGCTTGCTAAACCCAGGGTTGTGAGTTCAATCCTTGAGGGGGCCATTTAGGGATCTGGGACAAAAATTGGGGATTGGTCCTGCTTTGAGCAGCAGGTTGGACTAGATGATCTCCTGAGGTCCCTTCCAACCCTGATATTATTAGTCTATGAAAAGTAAAAGTGACCAGGATATTTGTGCTAAAGTGGGAAAAATACATTTTATGCATGCCTTCACAAAGTGATCTGCTTGAAAGTGGATAGCGAATGGAACATTTCAAAAGGGTGGATGTTTCACCACATTATGAACCAATGGAACCAGAGGGTAATAACAAAGATGTTTTTGCAGCCTTGATGATAGTGGTCTCTAGCACTGACTAGTATAATAATCCTCTATTGTTCATTCTATAGGAGTTTCCGCTCCATGTGATGTCAATATTGTCCTTTAACCAGAAGAAAGAGACGACGTACAATATGGGCCTGATTCTGTTTTGGCACTAGCCTTACATCAGAGTAATTCCACTGACTTCTAATTATTCCTGATTTGCATTAGTGTAAGTGAGGTCAAAAGCAGAGTCATATATTACTCCATACTCATAATTTTTCACAGAAGAACTCTTCCTCAGAACAGCCTGCTGATGTCACATCAAGGTTAAATAAAAGGGAATGCAATGAAATGGAAACTTGATAAAAGGAAATTGTTTTTCACCGAATGCACTTAGCCTGTGGAGTTCATTGCTACACAATACCACCACGGCCTAAAATTTAGCTGGGTTAAAAAAGGAATTAGAAATTTATATGGGAAATGAGAATGTCCAGAGTTACAACAGCAGAGACAAAAAAAAGTTTTGGAACCTTTTTGCTTCAGGGCATCAGTCAACCTTTAATTATTGGAGGTCAGGAGGAAATTTCCCTAGGAACCAGTTATGTCATAGCTGCCTATTGCATGGTTCCTTGTACTTTTCTCTGACATATCTAGAACTGGACATTGTTGGAGACTGGATATGGGACTAGATAGACCATGGGTTTGATCTACTCTAGGAATTCCTATGTAAGTTTCATGGTCAGCCATTGTTCTTTCCCCTTAAGAAGAAGTGACTCTTTTCATACCCTGAATAGCTCTGCTCAGACAGTTCCATGTGCTATAGACACTCCGAAATCAGCATTTCAGCTGGCATTTCAGATTCCAGACTGCCTCCACAACTCAGAGCCGATTACTTTGGTCCTACTACTTTAATTCCTTCTTCTTGGTCTCTCCTCTTGGCAGCTTTAAGGCAGCTGCATACAAACCCTCAGACAGTAACCCTCTAAAGAAGAGAGGGTCAAAAGCTTCCTTAAATGATGGTCACAGAAAACAAATGTTTTTCAAGGAGTGACAGTGCTACACAAAACACTTTTCTATTGACATCAGCTTGGAAGGGTGGGAGCTCACTCAATGGATTTTCTATGGCCCAAGCAGACTGGAATAGATCAGTTAACGGGAAGTTTGAAATATGAAGTTTGAAAACTTTGAAATATCATGGAAATATTTTACTACATGCCAACAGCAATAGCTTGTTAAAAGGCACTCAATGAAGCAGAGAGCCTGGAGAGCCAGCTCCGCACACAGTGACAGATTTTAACTTCAGCACTCTCCTGATTTAATGCAAACACGTTCTCCATTTCTGGCTGTCACTGATTCTTGTGGGAACCGGCTGGTATTATAGACATAGAATACAATACCACATGCCTCGCCATGCTGGCTGGGAAGATAACACATCATCAGTGTATCAGGGAAATTAATCAACATGCAGGAGTGTGGATGAGTTGTTTACATTCCAGTCAACTCAAAGCTGAGTCACTGAGAGTGCTGTTAATTCACAAGAAGAGGAGACACGTAATCGACATATTTGCCTCAACTAGCAAAATACAGTTTTGTAGCATAATTGGGGGAAAATGAGATTATGAGAAGAAATGCAATTTAAATTGAAATAAAATATGTATTGAATCTCTGAATGCTCAGTGTATTTTGTTACATGTTGGTTTGAATTACTGGCTGGTTAATTTAATTTTGTCTGTTTTGTGTGGGCTTTGCTGTGCCAATGGGTGGTTATTTCTAGGGCTGTCGATTAATCACAGTTAACTCATGCAATTAACTCAAAAATTAATTGTGATTAATCGCACTTTTAAACAATAGAATACCAATTGAAATTTAATAAATATTTGTGGATATTTTTCTACTTTTCCAAATATATTGATTTCTATTACAACACAGAATACAAAGTGTACAGTGCTCACTTTATTATTATTACTTTTATTACAAATATTTTCACTGTACAAATGATCAAAGAAATAGAGTAAAAGCTGTTTTGTCTGGCATGTTGGGGAAATGGGGGGTGCTGGTAAGTGAAAAATGCTGGTTAACTAAGAGGGAGGGAGTTTGGATGCAGGACAGGGTGCGGGTTGTGGGTTCTGGGGCCGAGGTTGGGTGCAGGAGGGGGCTCATGGCAGCAATGGAGGGTGTGGGGTGTCGGATCCAGGGGCTGCTCACCTCGAGCAGCTCCCTGCAAGCAGCGACCTCTCCCGGCTACTCCTAAGCAGAGGGGCAGCTGGCAGCTCTGCATGCTGCCTCCGCCCGCAGGCGCCACCCCCACAGCTCCCATTGGCCGCGGTTCCCAGCCAATGGGAGCTGCGTTGCTAGCGCTCGGGGCAGTGTGGGGGCAGTGTGCAGTTGCCCGCCACACCTCTGCCTAGGAGCAGCCGGGACAGGTCGCTGCATGCGGGGAGCTGCCCGAGGTGAGTGGCCCCCGGAACCAGCGCTGCACACTCCCTCCCATGCCCCCTCCTGTACCCAAACTCTGTCCCAGAGCCCGCGCTCCACACCCCCTCCCACGCTCCAACCCCCTGCTGGCCCCGCGCCAACCAGACTATCAGTGAAGATCAGGAAGTGCTGGTTTATAGAGATTTCCGGTTGGTGAAGTGCCAGATAAAACAGCTTTTACTGTAGTATTTTTCAATTCACCTCATACAAGTGCAATCTCTTTATCGTGAAAGTGTAACTTACAAATGTAGATTTTTTTGTTACGTAGCTGCACTCAAAACCAAAACAATGTAAAACTTTAGAACCTACATGTCCACTTATTCCTACTTCTTGTTCAGCCAATCGCTAAGACAAACAAGTTTGTCTACATTTACGGGAGATACTGCTGCCTGCTTCTTATTTACAATGTCATCTGAAAGTAAGAACAGGCATTTGCATGGCCCTGTTGTAGCTGGCATTACAAGGTATTTACGTGCCAGATATGCTAAACATTCGTATGCCCCTTCCTGCTTCAGCCACCATTCCAGAGGACATGCTTCCATGATGATGATGCTCGTTAAAAAAATAGTGCATTAATTAAATTTGTGGCTGAACTCCTTGGGGGAGAATTGTATGTCTCCTGTTCTGTTTTACCCGCATTCTGCCATATATTTCATGTTACAACAGTCTCAGATGATGACCTAGCACACGGTCATTTTAAGAACACTTTCACAACAGATTTGACAAAATGCAAAGAAGGTACCAATGTGAGATTTCTAAAATGAGCTATAGCACTCGACCCAAGATGTAAGAATCTGAAGTGCTGTCCAAAATCTGAGAGGGATGAGGTGTGACGCATGCTTTCAGAAGTCTTAAAAGAGCAACACTCAGATGTGGAAACTACAGAATCTGAACCACCAAAAAAGAAAATCAACTTTAAGCATGTGAGTGGTCCCACTGAGGTCCATGAGCTTAAAGAGCTTAAACAAGCTAAAGTCTTTTCTGGATCAAGGCCAAGGAGGTTAAGTTACTTGCTCAAGGTCACACAGTGGGTTGATGCTGCAGCTGATTTGGAAGCCAGGCTCATCCTGGTTGTCTGCATACCTGGTCTGCTCTAAAACACTGCCTTAGCCAGATGAATCTAGCTTAAAATCTGTTAGTTGCATTCCTTGTGTCCTTGTACCATAGTATAGAGGTGAACTGCATCTTACGGGGTGACTGCACCAAAGCCTTGTCATGGCAACCATCAGTGAGAAAAGGGGGATGCCAGCAGATAGTGAGCTCTCCCAAGTATGTAAGGATACATGGTGCTTATACATTTATAATCATAGGGACATGTTGAGGACAAGATTTCAAACCCAGCAAATCTGATTCCACCTCCAGTTCTGTCAGTGAGCTCTTTAAGGAAATGCTATTTTTGTACTTAATTGCTGTTGCGATAATTGGATTAGGAATGTATTTTATTGGAGATCTATTAGGAGTTTAAAAGCAATCCTCTGGGACATGGCAGTGGCCCCTTTGTATGTCAGTGAGCAGCTATTAGTATGTAAGAAAGGGGCTTTGGATATCAGGACAGTGAATAGGAAATTTGTAGTGAGATCCCACCTTTGAAAAATGGCTGCATAAACTGTGCACACAAATCCTACATATGTGTGTGCAAAGGCACTCTTAATGCACCTATTTTGCACACGTAAGAATCTTTGCAAATGTGGGCAGGCACTTTTGAAAATTGGCCCTGGCAGTATAATCCTCTCATCAACTTCTCAACATTAATTAAAATGGAAACCAGTGCAAAAATACAGAGCCTAAACATCCTGAGCCAGATGGTGACTTTAGGCCCAGCCCTGAGCAAAGGGAAATTCATTAGCTGCTCCATCCCAAAATATTCACTGGGGGCACAGTGTTTCAGAGCCAGGTCCCTATGGGGTGTCATGACAAAACCATCATGAATTCATATGAAGGGGCACCGGAGTCTCTGTTCTGATCTGTACTGTGGTTGTTGTTTTAATTGTAGTTTAGCATTATTCCTTCCTAAAGCCAACAGGAGGGGAAAAGAGTTGATAGGAGCTTCATGGTAGCATGAGCCGATCAGTAAAGGTTTGAGTCTCTCTCTTTGTCTCATACATCATTTTTTTTTTAGTACATGACAAGTACCTGCAACAAACCACTATTGAGCATTTCCCAAATCTGTGCCCAGTTTAGAGCTAGCATATTATTATTAATTTGTATTTTGGTAGCATCTTGGAGCCCCAGTCATGGACTAGGTCCCAGTTGTGCCAGGCACTGTACATACAGAGCAGAAAAATATGGTGCTTGCCCCAAAGAGTTTCCAATCTAGGTATAAAACAAGAGACAACAGGTGCCTACAGACAGATAGATGGAGGAGCACAAGAAAGCAAAGATGATACAGGTCAGTAGGATGGCAGTGGTCTCTGCACACAAGCCACCTAACCTTTGTTCTGTTTTTTTTGTTGGCATCATGGAAGAGGAGAGTTTTGAGAAGGACATTGAAGTGGCTTTACAGATGTTTATGGCGCACTCCTCCCAAGTGTGAGAGGCAGCAGGGGAAAAAGTGCAAAATAGCTTGTTTGGAAATTTAACATGTAGGATGCGGGCTGGTTTTATGGGCTGATCACAGGCAGGAGCTGACATCTCAATAGCCTATGAGGATGATAGAATGGATGGGGATAGGCCGTGTGAGCAGTCTTGGAAGTGAAGGCAAATAAATAATTTGTGTTTGATATGATGGAGAAGAGGGCACCAGTGGAGGGATGCAAAGACAGGGGTGACATGATGCAAGCAATGAGCTGGGAGAATGATCTTGGTAGCAGCATTCTGAATGTATGCAAATGGGGCAAGACTTCATTTGTCAAGGCCAGAGAGGAGGATATTGCAATAGTTAAAATGTGAGATATTGAGAACCTGGGTAATGGTTCTAGCTGTGGATGGATAGGGAAGGCTGAGTTGTATAGGTGTTCTGCAGAAAGAATTGGTAAAACTCAGACACCACTGGATGTAAAGATCTACAGAGAGGTCTGAGTTGGAGATGATGCCCAGGTGACAGGGATGAGTGGCAGGCAGAAGGGTGGTGGTGTTCACTGTGATCAAGAAAGGAGGGAGAAGGCAGGGGTTGGAGAGGAAGATTAAGAGCTCTGTTTTAGCCACATTGAGTTCAAGTTGCGGACAGGACATGCATAAGGAGCTGTGAGAGAGACAGGATGAGATTTCAGTTTGAACACGAGACAGGTCTGGAGTAGAGAAGTAGATATGTGAGTCGTCAGCATAGAGGTGGTGGTTGAATGTGTGTTTGCAGAGATAAGGTGTTGAGTGAGGGTACCAAGGACAGAGCCCTATGAAATCCCCACAGAGAGCTGCAGGGAGGGATGAGGACGATCCTCCAAAGGACAAGCTGAAGGAGCGATTAGGGAGGTAGGAGAAGAACCATGAGAGGACAGAGTCACAGAAGCCAATGGATAACAAGATTTCAAGAAGAAATGAATGGCTGACTGTGACCAAAGCGGCTGATAGGGTAAGGATGGAATACTGGTTCTGAGCTTTGGCCAAGAAGAGGTCATTGGCGATAGTGATTTCAGTGGACTTCAAGCGGTGGAAGCCAGATTAACAAGGGCCTATGATAGACTTGGAGGAGAAGAACTCCAGACAGCATGTTCACTGAGCTTAGAGATGAAAAGGAGGAGTTCAGGAGGAAACTGGGGCCAAGGGTGGCAGTGGGATTTAGGGTCTGAGTGGCTAAAGCATGTCTGTATTGTGAAGACAGAGAACCAGAGCAGAGGGAAAGGTTGAGAAGAAGCTTATGGAGGGGATGAGAGTGAGCACAAGGGAGCTCAGGGGGGACAGCAATGGAGGTGGATGGAGGAAAGGATTTGAGGAGTGAGTCAATGGTGGCAAAAAAGGCAGTAGAGGTTGCGGGCATGGAGTTTAAACAGGTTGCAGAAATAGAGCTGTGCAGCTAGGTAGATGGCAGAACTGGAGGAGGGGAGAACACATTTGTAATGGAGGAAGTCAGCCTGGTCATGGTATGTCTGCCAGAGACACTGGGCAGTGTGAAGGAAGGACCAGAGGAAGCGGATGTTGAGGGTGAGCCAGGGGGAGAGGGGAAAGAGGGGTAACTGTGGAAGAGAGTGAAGCATGGGGAGAATCCACAACTATATCAATGGAAAAAAGGGGAAAGGAGGCTCAGAGGAAAGGAGAAGTCATTAATGCTGCTGGACCGGAAACCATGGAAGGGACAGGCAACAGGGTGTGTGGGAGGGTGCAGAGGGGTGGTGATGAAAGAGACCAGGTGATGGTCAGAGAGGGAGAACTTGACAATGGAGAGCTCAGAGAGAGAAGTTCCTCATGACAGCCATGGTAAGTGAACGGCCCTTTGCATGAGAAAGAGAGCTGAATGGGGCTGCAGATCAAATGAGGAGGTGAGGGCGAAGAGATGAGTGGCTAAAGTGTTGGATGGATTATTAACTTGGAAGTTGAACTCAAGAAGAATGGGTGTGGCAGACTGTGAGGAGAGGAAGAGAGAGAGATGATTTTATAATGCTCAGCTCAAGTATCCTGGCTGTCAATGCCTGATCGGGCAGCAGTAGGGCATCTAACTCTTCAGGACTTTAGGGCTTATGCCTATAAAGATAAAGGGTGAAATCCTGTCCTTGCTGACATCAATAAGAGTCTTGCCATTGACTTAAATGGGCCCAAGATTTCACACAGTCTCTTTCAAGAGACACATAAATGGCTTGACCTTAAAAGGATTACGCAGATCACACCACAGAATGTGCCTAACGGTTCAAAATTTATAAGTATCAGACGGGTAGCTGTGTTCATCCGTATCCACAAAAACAACAAGGTGTCCAGTTGCACCTTAAAGACTAACAGATTTATTTGAGCATAAGCTTTCATGGGTAAAAACCCCCACTTCTTCAGATGCATGGAGTGAAAATTACAGATGCAGGCATTATATACTGATACATGAAGAGAAGGGAGTTACCTCACAAGTGGAGAACCAGTGCTGACAGGGCCAATTCGATCAGGGTGGATGTAGTCCACTCCCAACAATAGATGAGGAGGTGTCAATTACAGGAGAGGCAAAGCTGCTTTTGTAATGAACCAGCCACTCCTAGTCCCTATTCAAGCCCACATTAATGGTGTTAAATTTGCAAATGATTTTTAGTTCTGCTGTTTCTCTTTGAAGTCTGTTTCTGAAGTTTTTTTGTTCAAGTATAGCTACTCTCAAATCTGTTATCGAATGTCCAGGAAGATTGAAGTGTTCTCCTACTGGCTTTTGTATGTTACCATTCCTGATGTCCGATTTGTGTCCATTTATTCTTTTACGTAGGGACTGTCCGGTTTGGCCAATGTACATGGCAGAGGGGCATTGCTGGCACATGATGGCATATATCACATTAGTAAACATGCAGGTGAATGAGACTTCAAAGAGAAACAGCAGAACTAAAATTCATTTTCAACTAGTTAAAATGACAAGCTATCACTTTAAATGTCAGGGGGTTCTTGATCCTGCTTGCAAGCTAGGGAGCTCTGAGGGAAGCTTTGTGATCTGGGCTATCTGAGTCAGGCAGCAGATGGCTAGTCTGGAGAAAACCAGTTTTAAGCAAAGTGGGATGAGCTGTGCCTTGCTGTCTTAGGGAGCAGCCTGCTTTCTCTCTGGTTTTGGGTTCTTGTATGTAATTGTTCTGATTTAAGAAATAAAAGAGTGTTACATTGCAACCTTTCAGCAAAAGTCCGATTTTTCTCTGTGTGTTCATAACAGAAGTGGCTTGTCAAGGTCACACACAAGGTCAGTGGCAGGCCAGGAATAGGACCCATGTTTCCTGGCTCCCAGTTCAATGCCATATCTGCTAGACCACATTGCCATAAAGTGCTAATCTGGACAGACAGGCCTTTGAAAAGACATATTGCCGGCCTGATGGAGTATTATAGATTGCACCCCATTGATGCACCCTGAGATGGAGTTTAAAGGTGTACTTTGAGTACCTACCTCTTACTATGTGCTTGTACATTGCCTAGCACAATTATTAATATTAGAGTAGTGCCTAGAATCATAGAACATCAGGGTTGGAAGGGACCTCAGGAGGTCATCTAGTCTAACCCCCTGCTTAAAGCAGGTCCAATCCCCAGTTTTTGCCCCAGATCCCTACATGGCCCCCCTCAAGGATTGAACTCACAACCCTGAGTTTAACAGGCCAATACTCAAACCACTGAGCTATCCCTCCCCACAACTAAGCTCCAATTTAGCTCCAACTAAGACCAGGGCCCCATTGTACTAGTGATTGTACAAACACATTGTTGAGTAAGAAACAGCCCCACCATGAACAACTTACAATCTATAGCCGTGAATCAGGAAAGCACTTAAGATGTGACTTAAGTGCACATGCCTTCCCGAGTAGGCATATCTTCCCAAATGTGTTCCTAAAATAGAGAGGACAAGACAAAGTATGGGAGACAGGAAATACTGATGGGGCCCTGATCCTGACTGGGGCCTGGGGACATTACTGCAACTACAACAACATGATGATGATGATGATGAGTATTATGATTGGTGTTTTATATTTACAACTTTGGGGGGCACCTTGCTTTGGAGGAGGAGATGTTGGTCAACATTTGTAGATGCATAGAAACATTATCAGATACACGAGTGCCAGCTGTGCATGGCTCGTGTCAAGGTTCCTTCCCCACTCTGAACTCTAGGATACAGATGTGGGGACCTGCATGAAAACCTCCTAAGCTTACTTTCACCAGCTTAGGTTAAAACTTCCCCAAGGTACAAATTAATTTTATCCTTTGCCCCTGGATTTCCACTGCCACCACCAAACTTTAACTGGGTTTACTGGGAAACATAGTTTGGACACATCTTTCCCCCCAAAATCCTCCCAACCCTTGCACCCCACTTCCTGGGGAAGGTTTGGTAAAAATCCTCACCAATTTGCATAGGTGACCACAGACCCAAACCCTTAGATCTTAGAACAATGAAAAAGCATTCAGTTTTCTTACAAGAAGACTTTTAATAGAAGTAAAGGAATCACCTCTGTAAAATCAGGATGGTAGATACCTTACAGGGTAATTAGATTCAAAACATAGAGAATCCCTCTAGGCGAAACCTTAAGTTACAAAAAAGACACACAGACAGGAATAGTCATTCTATTCAGCACAACTCTTTTCTCAGCCATTTAAAGAAATCATAATCTAACACATACCTAGCTAGATTACTTACTAAAAGTTCTAAGACTCCATTCCTGTTCTATCCCCGGCAAAAGCAGCGTACAGACAGACACAGACCCTTTGTTTCTCTCCCTCCTCCCAGCTTTTGAAAGTATCTTGTCTCCTCATTGGTCATTTTGGTCAGGTGCCAGCGAGGTTACCTTTAGCTTCTTAACCCTTTACAGGTGAGAGGATTTTTCCTCTGGCCAGGAGGGATTTTAAAGGGGTTTACCCTTCCCTTTAATTTTATGACAGCTCGGCTCACACATTTGTCCATGCCTATGTCCAGATTGGTGCCTCGACATGATTCGGCACCACTGAAGTCAATGGGAGTTTGTCATACACTACAGTATGCAAAGGATACGGTCCAGAGTCATATGTTTCCCATTGTGAAAAGGGCACATTCTAGAGGGTTGAACTACTGATGCACAGATAGCGCATGACCCCTATGCCCCTACAGTTGGTCCAGGGATAAGGCATGGTGCTGTATTGCTGGCTCTGCCACTGATCTGCTGGATGACCTTAGGCAAGTCATTTAATCTCTGTTTCCACCTTTGTCTGTCCTGTCTACTTAGATTGTAATATCTTCAAGGCAGGGATTGTACTAATTACTCTATGCTGGGCCTAGCACAATGGAGTCTTGATCTCAGTTAGCACCTGTAGTTGCTGTTGTAATAATAATAGTCCAATGCCCAATGAAGTCAATAGAAGGATTCCTCTTGGCTTCAGTGGGACTCGGTTCAGGCCCGGCTCTGAGATGTAGGAGAAGGAGCCCAGTGAGCAGTAAAGTAAAAGGAGTGGAGTAAAATGGAGGTGAGAGACTAAGGAAAAACGAGAGCTCAGATCTAGTGGGTGGGGGCTAGTTCTCCTCTCTTCTATGGATAAAGTTACTGCTCTTTCCAAGAGCACATATTGTCTGATCTTTGTTTTCAAACAACCCTTAGCAAGAGTATTCTAGACTTGGAGAGTTCTATTAGGGGCTGTGCATCTGTCTTTCCATTTTTATCTCCAAAATATACTGACTATTTTGGGTGCCAGGGTACATCAAACCCATCCTTGGGGATAAATCAGTTCATACTGAGAGACAGATTGGCATAAGGCATGATTCTGAATTGTATTGAAGTTTTTGGAATGCTATTCGTTTGCATTCCGCATCTAATTATTTGTATCCAGGCCTACAATATGTGGAGTGCACTTTAAAGGAGTAATATGGGCTTTTCTTCTATCATATTTCTACGCTGTTTAAAAATGCACCTACTAGGGATGGTTTGATTTGGGCTAGAGCTGGGTGAGCAATTCAGGACAGAAAGTTTCTTTACTAAAAGGAGTATTTTTACTGATTGCACATTTTCTGCAAGAAGATAGTGATTTTTACAAATTTGACATTCATGATTCCATATGTCAACTGCGAGTGTTTGCCTCAGTAACATGGCATGGATTCTGTTTCCTGACTGAGTCACTTTAGTGAGGGAGCATGGCCTCCCTCAGAGCCTGATGGGGAGGAACCACTACCCACCCCCTTGTGAGTGGAGCCAGGACACCCACGCCTGCCCTGCTGGAAGCAGAGGGGTGGGATAGGAAGTATAAAAGGCAAGCCCTGCAGCTCAGTTGGGCTGGAGCCACTGGAGGAGACAGACATTTCCCACCTGCTGCTGGAGCAGGAGAAGGATCTCTGCAGCGCTGATGACTTGCCAAAGCTGCTAGTCAACTTGGACACTGAGGAGCTGCTGGGATTGCCACTGGGGGTGTACCCCAGGGAGATGGAGGATGACCCCAAAATACAGGTACACCATGAGGGGAGTGTGGGAAGTAGCCCAGGGATACCAGACAATAGTCCAGTTATGTTGTTGCCTGAATACAGGTCATTGTGTTTTGGCTGGATCCCCACTGACCCAGTGGCAGAACCTTTAGAGCTCTGGGCAGGGACCTGGTAGAATAGGGTGGGTCTGGGTCCCCCTACTCCCTGCTGCCAACCCCACCCTGGGGATGGCAGCCTCCACATTTTAGGCCAAAAGGCCTGTGTTTGTCTGCCATCTGCTGGAGCTAGGACATCAGATTGTTTAGAGGTCTGCCCTGCCGGAGGGCCTGAGCCCCTGGACTGTTTGGTGCTCTGTCCTGCCTGGAGGCCAAAGCTCTGGACTACTTGCAGCTTGGCCCTGCCTAAAAGACCAGGGCCTTAGAGACTGCTAATTTCCCAATAACTCTTGCCTTGCTAGGGACCTGAGCGTGAGGCAGCACGGCCTTCCTTTAAGACTGATGGGGATGGATGGCCACACACTCCTACAGTGACCTAGCTGTTATAAATTATCCTCATTTCAGGAAAAACAAATTCTGTTTTGTGTCTACAAAACTAAGAAACAGACCTAAAATTTGCTTTCCACAGACATCTGTATGTATCTTTCACTCGCACGTATGCTTGTGGAAAGTGAATCAAAAAGGGATGCAAACAAGGTCAAAGCAACATTTTATTTAGAAGTTGCCAAATTGTTCATAATTCCTTTTATTCACTATTCCTCCAGTTGTAATTAGAACTCAGCTGAGAAGCTCTGCGTGGGGTTTTCAAAAGCACTCAGCGTAGGCCTAACTCTGCTCCCACTGAAGTCAGTGGTAACACTCCCACCTACTGCCATGGCAATAGAGTTATACCAGCACTAAGAACCTTTGGGAACCTCAGCTTATATGCATGTGAGCTAAATGCATGTTGATAGCGCCCTTAATCAGCAAGAACAGCGGCCTCCTAGGTACTTTGAGAAACACCTACTCCTGCAAAGTAAACCTTGTGTGAGGAGCCCTGCATGTGTACAGAGCCCCAGAGAAGTCAACAGGGCTCCATGCAGGTCCAGGGATTCACTTGCATAGTGCTCCCTTCCAGAAGTGGGGCCCAAAAGGGTCAAATTTTACAAAGAACTCAGCTCTAGAGCTGGTGAGAAAAAAAATCCATGGGAAATTTCTTCAGGGAGGTTGATGAAAAATCAAAACTGGAAACTTTTGTCTGAAAATGGAAAAATTTGATTTGGAAATGCTGCTGGGGTTCCTCACAGAAGTTATAGTTAAGGTGCTTCATCTTCCCATTCTTCTTTCTGGGCTGGACTCCCTTGCCAGACTACATCTCCTATTATGCACCTTGGTCTCTCCTCTTGCTGAGCTACTGTGGTGCATCGTGGGAGTCTCTGTTATTTTTTTCACAAAATTGGTTATTTAGTCGAAAACCCCATTCTCTTCTGAAAAACAATTTTAAGAGAAAATTTTCAACCAGCCTTACCCACCTCCCATGTAGACACCTAAAATACAGGCCAGATTTCCATGATACAACAATCACTATTGTGAACAATGGGAGCTGCTGGGGGATTTTTGAACATCTAGCCACTTAATTTAGGTGTCTGCCTAAATAGGGGTTGAGTAATGTGTAATGGGTGATGTGGCCCCAAAGGTTCCAGATATAGCTGAAATTACTTTCCAGTCTCCATGAAAACAGAACCTGTGTAGCTGGCTGATCATCATAACAGGAGCACACCTTGTTCATCTTGTGTCTCTTGCTGCTTTAGCTGGTGCCCAGATTGTGTGTTCTTCCTTTTTCCTTGCTTGCTCTTAGCTGTACCTCCCTCATACCTATAGTGTGTGTCTTCTGGAATCGTTTCGATGACAAATCATGGACAAGTTCAGTTTCCATAGACACTGGCTGTGCGTACAGTGTCCCTAGTACCTGCTTGTGGGGTTTTCTGATTTAAAAGGGAATAAGCACCACTCTGCACACCAGGTAATTGCATTGGATACTTACTTACCAATGTCACCAAAGTTACTAGAAGCTAATTAGTAAAAGTGGTGTAATGATCACTAGTCATCTGACCAGGACAGCTAATTCTGCCTTATTAATACACACACTCTTCTTCCATGCTGTGTATTATCCCTGTTCAGGTTTGAAAAATAACTCATAAGAAGAGATCAAATAGCACATTATTTTTAACAGTTATGAGTGGCTAATTGCTTTAGGAAATAATAAATTTTTCCTGCTAGAGCCAGAAAAGGACCTACAGACTTTGTCTTTTAGTATAAACCTGAGTACAAGTTTACAATACTTGTTATCTAAAGAGTTCTTATTTCTTAGCAGTATCTCAGTATTCAATTCTGTTAACCCTCTCACCCCCCCAACACTATGCAATTATGTAACAAAATGACTATAGTCAAATATTCTTATTACACAAAAACAAATGAAGAGTATTTGTTCCTTTTGTCTTACACATGATTAATACATTAGAACCAGAAATGAGTTTAAAGCATTCTTCTGACCCAGCTCAGGAAAGTACTTAAGCATATGCTTAACTTTAAGCCTGTAATAAAGTTGCTTTGATGTTAATGGGATGTAAACACATGCTTATTAAAACTAAGCATGTGATTACCTGCTATCATGAACTTGGACCTCAATAGGCAGTATATGTTTAACTACTGTTTACTGTGCGGCTTCTGGCTGGTTTACACAGATCAGTGAAGAGCACATACAAGATCTAAGGTTGTAGCAGCCAGAGACACTGATATATCATAAGAGCTGGTAAATAACAAGTGGCTGTGTAATTAAAGATTATCACTGGGATTTTTTAAAAAGCAAGTACCTAAAATTTGAATCCCAAGTCCATAGTTAGGCACTTAAATAAATGATCTGATTTTGAAAAACCCAGCAACTCCCATTAAGTTTGGATTGATGAGGCTAATATTTCTGAAAATCTTGGCCTATCCCACTAATGCATGGATCTACAACTGTAACTGCCTTTTTCTAATTTTAGTGCTTAAAATTGTGCATCCTCAATGTTCTTTTAACATATTTTTGATTTTTTTTTAAATAATAAAAGTTACATCCAAAACCATGTAGGAACATGACTATATATTTTGGAACCTATTCACTCTGAGGCTGTGGGTTTGCTGCCTGTTTCCACTTCTCATGCTCATCATTTCTCCCAGGACACCCCGATTCTGATTCTCCCTGCCAGTCTCCCACTGGCCTGGGGAAGTTACTACTTGGTTTGCGGCTAGAGTGAGTTCTGCACTAGAGTGAGTGCTGCACTAAGGGTTACATTCTGTCCCAGCCTCCCTGTCCCACTACCCAGGGTCATAGAATCATAGAAGATTTGGGTTGGAAATCATTCCATAACCTATCCCCGTGTTTCACCACCCTCCTAGTGAAATAGGGTTTCCTAATATCCAACCTAGACTCCACCACTGCAACGTGAGACCATTGCTTCTTGTTCTGTCATCTGGCACCACTGAGAACAGCTGAGCTCCATCCTCTTTGGAACCCTCCTTCAGGTACTTGAAGGCTGCTGTCAAATGCCCCCCCCTTCTGCAGATTAAATAACTCCAGTTCCCTCAGCCTCTCCTCATATATGTCATGTGCCCCAGCCCCCTAATCATTTTCGTTGCCCTGAGGATGGAGAGCTGCTGGTGGGCTGGAAAAGATGTTCCTGGTGGTGCTGTTCTTATAGGTCCTCTTCCCCTCCCTCTCCCTCTCCCTCCCTCTCCTTCCTGGAGCAGAACTGGGAGAGGACAGATTTTAGGTAGGCGGAAGAGAGGGGAAGCAGCTGGGACAATGGTTTTTGCAGGATGGGAGGAGGGAGCAGACGTGGCCCTAGCCGCTGGGCTCTTTCTACTCCCTTGCCCATCTGTGAATGTCTTGACCCGGGTTGGTCCTGCTTTGAGCAGGGGGTTGGACTAGATGACCTCCTGAGGTATCTTCCAACCCTCATATTCTATGATTCTAACAGCTGTTCCCTCTCTCCTCCCCTATCTGAAACGTCACCTTCACTCCAGGGGAGTGCTCTGCTTTCCATGTCAGGCCCCTGACTTCTCCCTGGATGGGAGGCAGAGAGAGGAGCAAGGGGCCCAGGTTGCAGCAGGAAGAGAAGCAGCTGGCTCCCAGGAGAACAGTGTAGCCATGGAAGCAGCACCAGAAGCCCTAAGGGAGGGGAATTGCTTTAGTTCTGAGAGGCAGTCAGCATTAATTGGGGGAGACCCATTAATTGTGGGGGTGAAGTGGTTAGCATGCACTGTACTTGTGTATAGTAGGTGGCATACATTAGTGGGGGCTGCATGACTTTGGGGCACCCTGAGCACGGATAATTCCTGCCTCCCTAAATGCCAGCAGCTTAGAGTGGGACCCCTCCGCAGAAGGGTACCCCTGTATTTCATTGCACACTATGGAGAAGTGAGAGGTTGTCAGGGCTATCCACGAGCGCTGGGCAAGTAACGGATTGTTTGGTTTGGTGGCAGTCCAAAAAAACCCATTGGTTCAGGTTGAACCAAATCTGAAGTTCTTTGGTGAATCGAAAAAATCCATGTAGAGTCTGTTCCAGAGGAGGGGATTTGAGCCTTTCTCTCACCCATCCCAGGTGAGTTCACTGAGCACTTGGCTAAAGGTTGTAGCACCTCCTTGTCCTCTGGCCATTTTATGTATGACAAAAACAATTTATGTCAAGTTCATGAATAGTTTCAGCCTGTCCAAAACTGCATTTTTTTGCCAAATAAACTATCCATAATAAAAATTTGGCTCAGCTGTGCTTTTTGATAGAAAACCTAGTTTTAAAGATGTTGTTAAGGTTTGCAAGAAAGCAGTTTTGTGACCTCCAACATGTCACCCTCCCTCCCAAATTAACTTGTGTGATAAATGAAGGGAGGGGTACCTCCCTTTTATGGACAGCCGGCCAGCCAGCTATAAAATCCCTCTTAGAATCATAGAATATCAGGGTCGGAAGGGACCTCAGGAGGTCATCTAGTCCAACCCCCTGCTCAAAGCAGGACCAGTCCCCAACTAAATCATCCCAGCCAGGGCTTTGTCACGCCTGACCTTAAAAACTTCTAAGGAAGGAGATTCCACCACCTCCCTAGGTAATGCATTCCAGTGTTTCACCACCCTCCTAGTGAAAAAGCTTTTCCTAATATCCAATCGAAACCTCCCCCACTGCAACTTGAGACCATTACTTCTTGTTCTGTCATCTGCTACCACTGAGAACAGTCTAGATCCATCCTCTGTGGAACCTCCTTTCAGGTAGTTGAAAGCAGTTATCAAATCCCACCTCATTCTTCTCTTCCACAGACTAAACAATGCCAGTTCCCTCAGCCTCTCCTCATAAGTCATGTGTTCCAGTCCCCTAATCATTTTTGTTGCCCTCCGCTGGACTCTTTCCAATTTTTCCACATCCTTCTTGTAGTGTGGGGCCCCAAACTGGACACAGTACTCCAGATGAGGCCTCACCAATGTTGAATAGAGGGGAATGATCACGTCCCTCGATCTGCTGGCAATGCCCCTACGTATACATCCCAAAATGCCATTGGCCTTCTTGGCAAAAAGGGCACACTGTTGACTCATATCCAGCTTCTCATCCACTGTAATCCCTAGGTCCTTTTCCTAGTAGCTGTTCTCTAATTGCTCTACCTGTAAAGGGTTAAAAAGTCTCACTGTGATGCATAGGTAAAAGGAAGTGAGTGGACACCTGGCCAAAAGAAGGCTAGAACTTTTTAAAATGGAGAAAAGACTTTTGTCTCTTCCTTTTGTCTGTCTGTTGTTCTTCTCCTGGGTAGAGGTGGACAGGGCAAAGCTATGCTGTAAGAAGCTTGGGCCAGGTTTGAAAGAATCATCAGTATCCTACTAGAATCTACTCATTTAAAACCCCAGCTATGTAAGTAGATCAGGAAATGTCTAGGAACATGCGATTAAGATTATCCCTTTTATTTCTTTATGGCTTGTGGATTCCTCTGTGCTAACCCCAGGTGCTTTTGTTTTGCTTGTAACCTTTAATTTGGACGTCAAGAAAACTATTCTTGGTGCTTAATCCTTGTTGTTGTTTTTTAAACCTAGTAATAACCTGAGTTCCCAGATGTATTTTCTTTCTTTTTTTAGTAATAAAATTTACCTTTTTAAAAAATAGAATTGGATTTTTGTGTCCTAAGAGGTTTGTGCATATGTTTAATTAGCTGGTGGCAACAGCTGATTTCCTTTTCCCCCCGCTTTCTTTCTCAGCTCTTCCCTGGGGGAGCAGGGAGGGTGAAAGGGCTTGAGGGTACCCCACAGGAAAGAATTCCCAAGTGTGCCTTCCTGGGCTCTCAAAGGAGTTCTGCACTTGAGTGGGGGCAGCATCTACCCATCCAAGGTCAGAGAAAAGCTGTAACCTTGGGAGTTTAATATAAGCCTGGAGTGGCTAGTATTAATTATAAAATCATTGCAGGCCCCCACCTTCTGCACTCTAAGTGCCAGAGTGGGCAATTAGCCTTGACAACTTGTTACTGCAAAAATGGTTCACCAGATTCACCCCAAGAGAAAACATCCTTAAGAGACTGTATAGTGAAAACCATAATAATCTATCACCTAATGGCCAATCAAATGTTTGTTGTTTGTTTGTTTGTTTTTGTTTTAGGAAAATAGATCTTGTCGAATCACATTGATATTGGATTGTTCATGAATTGGATTGTTCTGGACACCAGAAAAGCAGACTTTGACTCTCTTAGGGCACGGATGGGCAGGATCCCCTGGGGGCAGGGAGTCCAGGAGAGCTGGCTGTATTTTAAAGAAGCCTTATTGAGGGCGCAGGAACAAACCATCCTGATGTGCAGAAAGAATAGCAGATGTGGCAGGCAACCAGTTTGACTTAACAGAGAAATCTTCGGTGAGCTTGAACACAAAAAGGAAGCTTACAAGAAGTGGAAACTTGGACAGATGACTAGGGAGGAGTATAAAAATATTGTTTGAGCATGCAGGGGTATAATCAGAAAGGCCAAAGCACAATTGGAGTTGCAGCTAGCAAGGGATGTGAAGGGTAACAAGAAGGGTTTATACAGGTATGTTAACAAGAAGAAGAAGGTCAGAGAAAGTGTGGGACCCTTACTGAATGGGGGAGGCAACCTAGTGAGAGATGATGTGGAAAAAACTGAAGTACTCAATGCTTTTTTTCCTTGGTCTTCACAGAAAAGGTCAGCTTCCAGACTGCTTCCAGATTGGGCAGCACATTATTGGGAGGAGGTGAGTAGCCCTCAGTGGTGAAAGAACAGGTTAAGGATTATTTAGAAAAACTAGACATCCACAAGTCCATGGGGCTGGATCTAATGCATCCGAGGGTGCTGAGGGAGTTGGCTGATGTGATGGCAGAGCCATTGGCCATTATCTTTGAAAACTTGTGGCGATTGGGGAGGTCCTGGATGAATGAAAAGAGGCAAATATAGTTCCCATCTTTAATAAAGGGAAGAAGGAGAATCCAGGGAACTACAGACCAGCCAGCCTCATCTAGGTCCCTTGAAAAATCATGGAGCAGGTCCTCAAGGAATCCATTTTGAAGCACTTGGAGGAGAGGAAGGTGATCAGGAACAGTCAACATGGTTCACCAAGGGCAAGTCATGGCTAACCAACCTGATTGCCTTCTATGATGAGATAACTGGCTCTGTGGATATGGGGAAAGCAGTGGACATGATATATCTTGACTTTTGCAAAGCTTTTGATATGGTCTCCCGCTGTATTCTTGCCAGCAAATTAAAAAAGTATGGATTGGATGAATGCACTGTAAGGTGGATAGAAAGCTGGCTTGATTGTCAGGCTCAATGGGTAGTGATCAAAGGCTTGATGTCTCGCTGGCAACTGGTATCAAGCAGAGTTCCTCAGGGGTTGGTCTTCTACAACATCGAATATCAGGGTTGGAAGGGACCTTGGGAGGTCATCTAGTCCAATCCCCTGCTCAAAGCAGGACCAATCCCCAATTTTTGCCCAAGATCCCTAAATGCCCCCCTCAGGGATTGAATTCACAACCCTGGGTTTAGCAGGCCAATGCTCAAACCACTGAGCTGTCCCTCTCCCCCTCCAGATCATTAACGTCTTCATTAACGATCTGGATGATGGGATGGATTGCACCCTCAGCAAGTTCGCAGATGACACTAAGCTGGCGGGGAGAGGTAGATATGCTGGAGGATAGGGATAGCGTCCAGAGTGACCTAGACAAATTGGAGGGTTGGGCCAAAAGAAATCTGATGAGGTTCAACAAGGACAAATGCAGAGTCCTGCACTTAGGACAGAAGAATCCCATGCACTGCTACAGGCTGGGGACTGACTGGCTAAGCGGTAGTTCTGCAGAAAAGGACCTGGGGATTACAGTGGACAAGAAGCTGGATATGAGTCAACAGTGTGCCCTTGTTGGCAAGAAGGGTAACGGCACATTGGGCTGCATTAGTAGGAGTATTGCCATCAGATCGAGGGCAGTGATTATTCCCCTCTATTTGGCACTGGTGAGGCCACATCTGGAGTATCGCATCCAGTTTTGGTCCCACCCACTACAGAAAGGATGTGGACAAATTGGAGAGAGTCCAGTGGAGGGCAACAGGAATTATTAGGGTGCTGGGGCACATGACTTACGAAGGGAAGCTGAGGGAACCAGGGTTATTTAGTCTGCAGAAGAGAAGCGTGAGGGAGGATTTTATAGCAGCTTTCAACTACCTGAAGGGGAGTTCCAAAGAGGATGGAACTAGGCTGTTCTCAGTGGTGGCACATGACACAATAAGAAGCAATGGTCTCAAGTTGCAGTGGAGGGGGATTCTATGATTCTGTGTGATCTCCAAATACCACTTTAGCCCACTGTAACTCTGACTTCAATGGAATTCCTCCTGGTTTACACTGGTATAACTGACAGCCCCCACTCTGTTACCAGCTTCCCAGCTGAGAGCTCAATTCCAGCTCAAGAAGCTGAATTCATCAGCTGCTGTCTCCTGTGTCACACCCAGCATGCTGAAAGATCTTTAGAAAGCAGTAGCACATAGTGGGAGGGAGGGTCGGTCTCTCTCTGAAGAAGTCAATTTTCAGAAGAGAAATTGCATTCGAGAGTTTGGATAAGGGCCCTGTTCAATCCCATTGTTTTGACACATTTCAGTGAATGGGTGATGTATGCTTATTTGCGGGGGTGAGATTTGAAAAGGAAATACAATAGTTTTCTCTGTGGTTGCAATGTGGTTGCACATTACTGAATGTAGCACGGCGGGGGGCAAGGACTTGTCTACCCAGTAGGGTAATGTGCTCTATGGGGGTGTGATTTCTAAAGCGCATTGTGTTGCGAAATAATTGGTCCATGAGGACCCTTCATGTGCTCTTACTATAGTGCTGTTTGGAACAGTACTATGTTAAAGTGCACTAGGTAGGGAACCTTTAGAGTGCACCAGCAGGATCTACACAGACCAATTTATACGCAACACGTTAATGCGCTTTAGAAATCACACCCCTGTAGAGTACATTACCTCACCATGTAGACAAGCCACAACTAGCACTTACGAGGCTGGGATCAGAGAGCTATGCCTCAGTCTCACACTGTTGACAAAGTGAGGGCTAACACAGCATTTCTGTGTCTGTCTGTAAAACGGTGGCCAGGATTTTTTTAAAAAAACCCTAAAGTTTAGACTCCTAAATTCTCCTTTGGCTTCCTAAATAATTAACTTGATTTTATGTGTCTAAACATCCTCTTCAGATCTTAGCTGTAGGCTCCTCTCTGTGAAAAGCTTGCCGGAGGGGTCTAGCTGAAAGCCTATGGCCTAATCTTGAAAGCCTTGCTCGAGTGAGACTTTCATTGGGAGTATAGGCCTCTGGACTGAGACTTGCATTTTCAAATAAGGCTTCCGTTTATCAAATTTCAGTGCATACTGTTTCACACCACAGACCTTTCAAAATGCTGTATGCAGCCAAAGATTGCAAATTTCCTTTAGCTCAAAGGACAACTGCTGTGTTCACGCTCAGGCTTAGGGTTTTTGGTGCACTAGTTCTGTATAAAATTTCCTATCTTCCGCCTTTCATTTCAAAATCCCTCTTTACCTACCAAATGCCCTTTGCTTTTCAATTTTTGCACGCTACTGAATGAGTGCACGCAGGTTGTGCTGATTCTACTCTCACCCCTCCTTCATGCACTTTAAATTGCTTCCATCTATGCCTTTTCAACACATGAACTATGCCAAATCTTGTTACACTTTTAAGTCTTGGACTATATGCCACTGAAATGCAAACTCTCTACATTAATAGTAATCCTGCCAGTAAAAGAAAAGTTCCAACTGACTTTAATGTCCACGGCGTAGCTATAGCTGTGTTGGTCCCAGGATATTAGAGAGATGAGGTGGAGGGCATAATATCTTTTATTGGACCAACTTCTGTTGGTGAGAGAGCGAGAGACCAGCTTTCAAACCCATACAGCACTCTTCTTTAGGTCTGTATAAGTTCAAAAGCTGGTCTCTCTCACCAACAGATGTTGGTCCAAAAAAAGGTATTACCTCAGACACCTGGTCTCTCTAATCAAAGTTTTTAGCAACTCTTTCTTTACAAAAGAGAGAGAGTTCCATACACTATTAGTTGTGGGACACATTAGAAGATTACATGCAGCTCACTGCACTGGAAAAGGTGGGCTTGTGAGAGCATTTTGTCTCTTTCTACACACTTTGTGTTTTGCTCTGTTTGCAATTTACAGCTTGCATTATCAGCCTGGGATGTAATACGTTGGCTGTTAGTTCTGATTGCCTCTTCCTAAACAAAATCATAAATCTCTTTAGGAGAAAATGATTCAGCTACTTGGTGACTCATCTGTCTAGGAGAATGAAAAAAAAATTAGAATATGAAATTTTAATTGTGCTAGCTCTCAAATCAGGTTTACAGGAAATCAGACTATCACAGCACAAAATGTAGAGGGGAAAACAATTAAATTTCCCCTCACGCATCTCTGTGGATATCAAAAAGTGATACTGCTGTGAGCTACCAACACAGTCTCACTGCATTTTGGCTTTTGTTCTGGTATGTGCATTGTGCAGTACTTAGATTTGATCTACAGTCCTGCACAGCATGGTACCCGGAGATGGATGAGTATTCAAACAGCTGACTCACTTGGTTGCTGTTAGATGCCAGGGGTCAGTGAACTGGTTCAGGAAAAATAAGAGCCAGCCTCGACTTCTGTTGTTTCTCATAAATAAACCACATTTTGGGCTAGATCCTCAACTGGGGTAAACTGGGTTAGCTGCACCAAAGGCAATGGACCTAAACTCATTGACACCAACTTGTACCTATTGTTTACCACACAGCCCCTTTATCTTTGTTAATAACTTCAGGAAATTAAAATACAGCAGCCAAGCTACACACAGAACTCTTACTCCTGTCAATGGAACATCAACAAAGAGGGGAGGGCTGGCATGAGCCTCACTGGAGATCACCAGATGGAGTGAGGAGTGAATCAAGGGGAGAGGCAGCATGATCTAATGGATAAGACCTGGGAATCCGGAGAAGTGAGTTCTATTTTTGACTGCCACTGACAAGCAGGCTGGTTATGCCCTCTGTAGGAATTGTTGGCTTTCCTGTCTTCATCTGCAACCTTTGGTCATTAAAGCTAAAGTTAAGCCCATCTTTAGGCACCTGCGTAAGGGGCTTGATTTTCAAAACTGGGGAACGTCCAGCAGCCCTTGTCAAAGTTCGCAGGGGATGAACACTTCTGAAGATTTTCAGACTTGCATTAAAGCTACTGGGAGTTGCTGGGTCCTCAGCACTTGGTAAATCAGGCCACTTATTTAGGAGTCTAAATGTGGACTCAAGAGACTCAGTTCAGGCTCTCATTTTGAAAACCTTGGGTGAAATTTTTAAAAAGTATCTAAAGGACTTAAAAAAGAACAGGAGTACTTGTGGCACCTTAGAAACTAACAAATTTATTTGAGCATAAGCTTTCGTGATTTGTTAGTCTCTAAGGTGCCACAAGTCCTCCTTTTCTTTTTGCGGATACAGACTAACACGGCTGCTACTCTGAAACCTTAGGAGCGGAAGTCTCACCGAAAGTCAATGGGACTTGTGCTCCTAAATTACTTAGTTCCTCTGAAAAATCCCACCCTTTGCCCTTAAGGTCTATGGTCTGTTTTAGAGTTAAAACTTGCAGTCAGCTTGCTCAGAGCATGCCTCTAACCAGTGCGGTCTTTCAGCTTCATGAGCAACAGCCACACCTATAATGGTGGGCCAAGGCCTATGCCCTGCAGAGTGAATCTCTTATTTGCCTTGTGGAGCTCTGTTTTATGACCTGATTTGGACTGTGCCATGTTTGTTAATGATGGTGAACTCTTATTCACACGGGTGCTCACACTGACTTCTGTGGGACTACTCACATAAGTGCTCCACAGGGGGAGGGTTGCGGAGCCAACCCCTCTGCTTGCAGAGCTCTTTTAACGTCAATGCAACTTCTGCATGATGGGCAAAAGCAAAATTTGCACACAAGAATCAACACACGGGGTGCAGATCAGAAAGGAAAATGTTGGTCTAGGAGGGGTGATGGGGTGTGTGTGTGTGTGATACAACTCAGATTTTATTATCAAAATGTAAGCATAATGCAGTATCTTGTAAGTATCTCTTCTGAAGTGTTCTGGCCAAGGCATGAATTCATGCGATCAGCCAACACATTCGGCACCATTCGCTTGTCTTTGGGATATGCTTTCTCCCTTAGGAATTGCTGATCTGATATTTTTCCCCCCATTAAATTAAGGTTTTGAATGTGGGTGTGAATTATTCCCCTTTTCTGTTCCGCATATTCCTTTTCGGGACACTGGTGGGAAACAGTCATTTCGGGATTGACATGATTTAATACTGATCAAACGCTCCTTTGAATTGCAAGTTTTATGCTCTCTGTCATTTATTCAAAATAAATCACATTGTATAAAAAGAGTTGTGGGAAAAGGCAGGCTGGAAGCTAAAGCTAAAAGTGCAGCTTGGGGAGAAGTATATTTTGCATTATTGGCTTGTATCTTTTGAGTGACTATAAAATCACAAACATTTCATAAATGAGAGGGGAAAAAAACTAGGTATGACCAATGCAGTTGTGCTGGATAATAAATAGTATTTGCTGGAGGGATTTTCAAAAGAGCCTGTGTGATTTAGGCGCAAATCACTGCAACTTGTGCTCCTGAATCGCTCAGTTATGCCATCTGAAATCTTCCTCTAAGTCATTTAAGGATTTTTTGTTTTGTTTTTAAATACCACCCTCCATGCCTGGGCAGCATCTAGCGCAGCATTATGTCTGGAGTGATTACCATCTGTACAGGGTGGTAAAGATTGTGTGGTTTGTCTTTCATCCCCCAACATCTAGCCACAGTCCTATTCCCCCTCAGCCCCAGTGTATCTGTTTCTTCAGGACAATTTCAATCATTTGTAATCACTGCTGCGTATGGAGAAACTTCTGACTGTTTGGATTCAGGAAGCAGTATGCATAGAAACTTTATTTTTTATATCCTTTCTCTGTTCACTCCACTGGCCCTAATCCAGTAGGGAAGATTTGGAATCATATTTGTAATTGGGTGAATACAGTGTATGCTGAGTTGAGATAGGTGTACAGTGGGACTTTCCGAAGTCCTAGGGTAGTTAGGTACCTGACACCCATTGACTCTGTTTGACTTGTGTGTCCAATTACCTTAGACCTCTTTGAAAAGCCCGCCAACACATCTTGAGTGCCTTATTGTCCAGTAAAGCATTTTGAGATGAACCAATGTACAATGTAGTGTAATTATCTCAAATATGTTTTATAACTAATACATTCTGGACCAGATTCTCCAAAGTCTCCAGTAATTCCATCTGGTTTCTGGGTGCTTGTTTTGACATGATGGGAACAAAAATTGGAGGCCACTTTTGAAAATTGGGGGCCATTGAATTTTTAACAAGAAAAATCCCAGCAGATTTCTTGTTTGTTGCAGCGTTGTGTGAAATACCATTAGTTGGCTAAAAAGGGAACCCTCGTACACAGTGAAATGATGGGCACGATGCACCTGATCCAAAGCATATGCTACCCACTGGATGGACATTCATTGAGGTCAATGGCAAAACTCTCAACAACTTCAATTGGAACAAGCTCAAACCCTATAGTATCTATCTATGGCACTTATACTGCCTCCCACCATTACAGTGTCTGAGCATCCAGCAACCTTGTTTAGTGTGTATTCTCGCAACACTCCTCTGAGGTTGGGCGGTGCTAATATGCCCATTTTACAAAAGGGGAACTGATCCACAGGGAGACTGTGACTTCTTGCAGTCACACAGCAAGTCTGTTCCAAACCAGAGACATGAACCTGAATCTCCCAAGCAGGGCTGGCCTTACCGTGAGGCGAACTGAGGCATCCGCCTCAGGTACCAGATGGAGGGGGGTGGGGGGGCGCCACTAGGACCCAGAATGTAGAAAATTGTGTCTGCTGCTGGTGCATCTGTATTCTCTCTGCTCGAGATGCACAGAGATGGGGGAGAGCTGTGCTGGAGGAACGAGGGAACAAGAGACATGGCAGGCAGGCAGGAGAAAAGGTGAGAGGGAATAACAGAAAGCAGCAGGAGCTGCAGGGAGAGAGAGGAGGAGGAGCCTCTTATGTATGTCTCTAGCACCCCCAGGAGCCGGGACTGATTAACACCAGCTTCGCAGGGAGCTGCCTGTTTCCTGCTGCTTCCCTGAACCCACTTGAGGAGAACAGGCAGTCAGCTGAAGTAGAAGGAGCCAGTTAGGCCCTTCAGACGCTGATACCTTCCCTCACTCAGGCCCTGCTACCAGCCTGCTTATTTGTCCCCTTCAACTGAGTGAGAGCCACTATAGCTGGCACAGAACAGCAGTCATGAGTGAAAGAAGAAAATGCCCCTCAAGGGGGTGGCATTCAGAAAAAGAAAGAAAAGCTTCCTTTGCTTTCTATCTGAGCAGGAAGGAGCTCTCCTGAGATACATAGACACAAATGTTCATGGTGAGCCTTCTGGCCCCAGTGAGGATGTGAGTGGTGAGGAGATGCCTGATCTTCCAGTTAGTCAGAGTGCAGGTGACCTGGCAGCTACTACAGCATCCATATCTCCAACTGAAATGGATGTAACCGTGCACATTCCTGAAGAAAAGTGTAGATCAGAGATGAGTGTGGTGGAGGCGCAAGAAACAGCTGCTGCTGAGTTTAGTTCCTTAAGTCTAGATGATCCAGGACTGTGGACCCACTTGAGCAGTAGCCCGAGGGACTTCCTTGTACTGCCTGGGCCACAGCAAGTGAAAAACTTCATGTTCCCCAAAGACAATGAAAATAGAAGTTTCCATCCAACACGTACTGGCGTGAAATCTCCAATGGTGACAAAGTGGAGAGGCCATGGCTTAGGTACTCAAAAACCCAGAATGCTGCATACTGTTTTTGTTGCAAATTCTTCTAGTCTAATGTTCCAGCCATGTTGGGTTCTACAGGAACAAAGGACTGGAAAAATCTGGCTAGAAATCTGGCATGCCATGAGAAGGCAGCAAATCACCAGAGAGCATTCCATAGGTGGAAAGAGCTTGAGATATGACTAAGGTTAAAGGCCACCATAGATGATCAGCATCAAGAGAAGATTGCATTAGAGTCTCTTTACTGGTAAAATATTCTGAAAAGGCTCATTGCCATTGTGAGAATGCTTGCTACCCAAAACCTAGCACTGCGTGGCACTTCAGATTAGCTGTATGTGCCAAACAATGGAAACTTCCTTAAAACTGTGGAGCTGATGGCTGAGTTTGATGCTATACTCCAGAAGCATCTAAGAAGAGTCACCACCCAAGAAATGTACACACACCACTACCTTGGAAAAACAATTCAAAATGAGATCATACAGATACTGGCCACAAAAGTCAAACACAAGATTGTGGCAGATCTGAAGTCAGCAAGATATTACTCTGTTATTCTGGACTTCACACCTGACATCAGACATATGGAACAAATGACTTTAATGGTGCGTTTTGTAACAACAACAGAACCGAGTGAAAACATCCCTGCACTGGTGACCGTCAGAGAGCATTTTCTAGAATTTATTGACATTGATGATACTACAGGAGCTGGTATGATAAATGTGCTTCTTAAAAAGCTGGACAACATGGAAATTGCGATAGCCCTGACCTCTCATGTCAGCTATGATAATGGTGCTAACAAGAGGAAAGAACAGAGGAGTGCAGACACGGATCCAAGAGTTAAACCCTCGAGCTTTTTTTGTCCCATGAAGTTCTCATTCATTGAACTTGGTGGTCAGTGATGCAGCATCAGCTTCTAGTGAGGCTGCTGAATTTTTTAATGTAATTCAAAGCATCTATGTATTTTTCTCTGCATCAACTCATCGATAGCAAATTTTGAAGCAACATCTGGGAACATCCTCTCTGACACTGAAACCACTGAATGCCACACGATGGGAAAGTTGAGTGGAGGTGATAAAGCCTATCAAACACCAAATTGGGAAGACAGATGATGCCATAGTTGCCATTATGGAGGATAATGCTATGACAGGAACTGTTCGTGGAAGAACAGCGGCAGAGAGAAATGGACTCACCAGAAACATACATAACTTCAAATTTCTGTGTGGCTTAGTGTTGTGGCATGACATACTGTTTGAAATAAATGTTGTAAGCAAGAGACTCCAAGGTGTTGACCTTGATATATCTGGAGCAATGGAACAACTGGACAAAGCAAAGTCAGACCTACAGTCTTACCGGTCAGATGGGGGATTTCAAAACCTTCTGAAGAGTGCACAGAAGTTGGCAGAGGAACTTCACACTGAAGCTATTTTCCCACCCATTCAAGAATACAAGAGTCACCGAAGAAGACGACATTTTGATTACGAGGCACGGGATAATCCCATAAGAGACCCCAAACAACAATTCAAAGTTGAATTCTTTAACCAGGTGCTAGATTGTGCAATACAGTCAGTTGAAGAACGTTTCATGGAGCTCAAGGAACACAGCAGTATATTTGGGATGTTGTATGATATTCCAAAACTCCTCACTATACCTGAAGAAGACCTACACCAGCAATGCAGGGCACTTGAGACAGTGTTGACACATGATGACATGTGCGATATTGATGCGAGTGATTTAGGTGGTGAACTGAAAGTCCTTTCAAGATACATTTCAGCAGGATCAACTCCAAAGGCTGTTCTGGAATATATGTGCACAAATAAGATGACCACCTTCTTTCCAAATGCTTTTGTTGCTCTGTGCATACTTCTAACACTTCCTGTAACAGTTCCCAGTAACACCCTCTATCATAGCTCTGAAAATAACTTTTACAATCTTTTATTGACTACACTTAAAATTGCTATTATAAGACACAGAACAAAAGGTCTTTTTTGCTGCTCTGTACATACATTAAAGGAGTAGTGATGAACAAACAGTATCATCAGCTGAAGAGAAAAATTGGTAATAAACATTTAGAAGTTTCTTTAATATTTGGTTCCTGGTTTTAAATGAGAATGTCTGGTAGAGTCTAAGGATGGAGCCACTACGGAGAACATTACTGTAACCCCTGCATACTGTTTGAGTTTTCATTTACATTAAACAAAGATAAGTTGGCCACCTACTGTTTATATTTGCATATCAGAAGGTTTTGTCTCAAATCAAGAGAAACTAACTGGTTTTAGTTTAAAACAGATGGCAAACTGTGGCAAGAGCTTCCAGAGGAATTAACGATTGTACTGTAGAGTAGAACTCAGGACAGATGAGAAATGAATTACCTAGCATTAGTGAGTCACCTGAAACAAAATCCAAGCCCCAAACATCTCCAACGGTGCATATTCAAAACCTTCATTGAACTGGGATTTTGCAAATGGCCACTATACCATGGACAAAACTAAAAACTTGGCTCTAAAACCCCTCATAGATTGGGGTGTTCAAAATCTGTATCTGAATCCAAACTGTGCAAATGCCTCACACCTCATGACACACAGGGTCATCTGTGGGTCCGACGGAACAATTGGAAACAATAATTGGAGCAAATCATGGCCGAAACCAAATACAGCATAATGTTAAATAGGTGCACAGACAACTAGATAATTAATTGTGAAACACAACAAAGCTGAAGTTACTGCTGACCAATCTATGTATATCTATCTCAGGTATGGGCCCCATCACATCTGAGGGCCTCATATTCTAATGCATTTAGCCTCACACCATCCCTGTGAAGTAGAGAAGAATTATCCCCATTTTGGATAATTATTGGAAGGAGTGCTGTCTGGGTATTCACTGCACTGGATCACAGCAAGCGATTGGTTAGGACGAACACATCATTCTGTTGCAGTGACATTCAGGGTTAGGGATGTTCACAATTAACCTTGCCCCAGTGTGGTCCCTTAGCATGGATGGTGTCTGAGGGTTTGTTGCTGGGGTATGGTTTGGAATTAGGGGCACTGGAAGGACTGCTGTCGGAAAAGAGTGCTCTGTCCCCAGAATGCTGAATCTGGTGCCAATATTCCGGCTGTGGTGTGTTGCTTGCCTTTAGCAGGAAGTCAGTCTGGAAGCTCCTGCTTGAACATTCTTCTCCATGGAAAGTGAAGTGCAGGTCAAAGACTGATTAATTCTGTCTCAGGGAAGAGAGACAAGGTGAGGGAGATAATATATTTTAATGGACCCACTTCTGTTGGTGAAAGCGACAAGCTTTCGCGCTTTCACAGAGCTGCTCTTCAGGTCTGGGAACAAGAGATTTTTGAAAACTTGTCTCTTTCACCAACAGAAGTGGATCCAGTAAAAGATGTTACCTCACCCACCTTGTCTTTCTAATACCCTGTGACCACCACAGCTACACCGCCACTGCAAACAGTCAAGGAAGAGAATCAGGCAGACATGTAGAGTGACAGCTGGTAGGTTGGAGCTGGTCCTACAAGCATTTGCCAGGCATAAATTCTACCCTTACCAACACACCACCATCCTCACCTTAACCTCTTCTCCCCACCAGCTGTCTACCACCTGTCACATAATACTGCTCCTTCATACCCCTCTCCACATGCCCCCATTCCTTCTTGTTCTTTTTCCCCCAACATCTTCCTGCCCCTCATCCCACCCCCACAGCCTCGCTAAATTCTGCCTGCACACCATTCACTCCTGCCTAGAGTTGGTCAGGAATGTTTTAACCAATCGTTTTTCATAGGAAAATGCTGATTTGTCAAAACCAAAACTGTTTGCGCAAGAGGGTCAGGTTGGATGAATTTCCCAACTCAAAAACAAACAAAACAAGTTGAGAAAAAAATTCTGAATTTAATTGAAATTAAATTTTGTGGTTCAAAATGCCTTCATTCAGAAATATAAGGTAATTGGATTGGGAGAGGGGAAAAAAGATCAACATTCAAACACAACATTTTGAAATGATCAAAGTAAAATGTTTTCATTGACTGGAAAATGGGGGGGGGGATTTGTTATTGGTTTGGATATTTTGGAGGGGATTTGGAAGACAGGATTCGCGACACGTAAAAATTTGGAATTCTCAAAAATATTCCTGGGGTGGGAAAACCATTTCCTGCTCAGGGGTCTCTTTGTCCCCCATCTTATCACAGTTCATCCTGCCTAGCCTACAGCTCCTCTTCTGCCTCTCCTGCAACAATACCACTTACTCTTGCTCCTCCCCCAGCACCACTGGGAACTCCTGTCCTGACGCCCCTCTCCTCACCTCCTATGCACACCACTCCTGTCCCTCTAACAGGCTGCCCATCTATGGCAGGGTACATAGCCCCAGACTGGCAATGCGGGGTGAAATAATTATAGTGGGCCCCACCCCCATGAGCCCCACCCCCGCTACACCTGTGAGATGTCAGACTTGGAGGGAGGAGATCACACGGGCAGAGCACAGAGTGGTTGGGAGCCGACAGAGGACAGCAGACCCCCGCTCCTTAGCTCCTGGAGAGATGCTGGCTAAAAGCAGGAGCTTTTTGTATGACTACTTCCTGACAGTGAGGGCCTGACAATGAACTGCTATTATGGGATTATTATTGTAGGCTATCCTGTGAGCTTCATTGTGTCAGTGGCTTATTAGAAGTTCTCTGAGGCAAGACAGTCCTACTGTGTCATCTGACCATTCATCAGTGTCTTTCCTTTTGTCCACTGACACCCCTGGAAGGGGTGGACTGTACTGGATCCAGTTGGAGGGCTGCGTCTCCCATGACCAGACCTGTGCAGTAGACTGCCCAGATGTCTCAGACCAGAGGCTGGGTGAGTGCAAAGGCCCAGTCCTAACCCTATGAGGGCACCCTGAGAGAGGAACATAGTGCTAGCCTCACTAGGGCTGGTTGAAAGTTTTGAATAACATTTTTTAGTAAAAAACAACCTCTTGTTTTTGCAGAAAAACTGTTGACATTGCTAAAAAATTTTCCATGCGAAGCATTATGAAGCTTTTATTAACACTTTTATTGAAATAGCTATTGACATTTTTCATAACTGTTATTATAACATACTTAAGGCTCTACTTAATTTGCGATATTGTGGAAATTGTGGATCTCGCAATATTAGGCGTCCACCGCAATTTTGATTTTAATTAGCTTAATTTGCATGGTTCACAATTTTGCATACATTTTGAGGTTTGCAGCACATGGTTTTTTCCCCATTAGTACAGTTGAACGCCATTTATCCAAGCTGATAGCAGCTGGAGCTCCCACTGTAAGTCCTGCAATTAATGACCGTAATATAGCTGCAGCAAAATGTCTGGTTATCCAAAAAATTAGCAGGCATATCATAATACTTGAGTGTTTATATTGTTCCAGCAATTTTTTCCTTAAATAGGTCTTCTCTGGCTTTTCCAAATGACCACAATTAATAAAGGTCCATTGTTACCTTTCCGTGATTTTCCATATCTTGTCCACAACTCAGCCGCAACTATATGACAATCATCCCACAATTCAAGTAGGGCCTTAAACATAGTCAATACATTTCCGAAATTTCTTTGAAATAAAATCAGTTTAAAAAATAAAGTGACAGTGCATCCATTTCAAATCCTTCAAAATCACATCTTTGAAAGTTGAAAACAGTTGTTTAATTTTTCAGCCAGCTGTACCCAGAATTCTTGTTCCCCACTCTGACCCCATCTTATGCACCTTACTCACTTCTAGCAACACACACACGCTTTCCTCTGTTAGTTCTTGTTCCTGGACTAAAGTGGGGCAACATTTCTGGACACATAGTTTATTAGCTGAAAAATGCAGTCATGGATAGGCTGAAACTATTCATGGGTTTGGGTCGAATTCAGCAAAGAGATTCAGCCTGAAAAAAAAGGACTTTTTTAGAAGTCAAAACATCTGTTTTAGAAATGTAGATCGTTTAAATATTAAAGGGAGAAAAACCACCACAAACTAAACGTTTTGAAATTTTTCTGATTTCTTTTGATTTGGTCGCTGAACAAAAAAATCAGTTGTTCACTCAGATCTATCCTGACCCTCTTCCCAGTGCAATGGAGTTACAGGACAGGACGCTTGATCTTAATTCCCCCACCCAAAGATCCAGGAAAGTCTGAGATACTGGAAGGTGTAGTGATGGTGTTGGATCACCTACATGTGGAAAGGTGAGTTCTTTAAACCACCAGTACTGCCAGCAGACTGCACCAATTGAGTACTGGGATTCTTTGTCCCCCACATCCATTCTCTCCTCCACATGTGATGCTCCATTGTTAGGACCTAGATAAGACAAGATGCTACAGAGAAGGAACTGATTTTCCCAGACATATGCAGCAAGGACCCTGCACCCTGATTACTCAGGCCTGTGCTCTTCTATTATCACTGAAGAAAGAGATTTTGGCATCATTGTGGATAGCTCTATAAGAACATCTGCTCAATGTGTAGTGGGATTCTAAAAAGCTAACAATGTTGTGAACCATCAGGAATTGGATATATAATCAGACAGAAAATATCATAAATGCCACCTCCATGGTATGCACGCACCTTAAACACTGCATACAGGTCTGGTGCTCACCTCAAAAATAATTATATATATTAGAATTGGGAAAAGTACATGGAAGGGCAAGAAATGATGAGGGGTATGGAACAGCTTCCCTATGAGGAGAGGATAAAAGACTGGAGTGTTCAGTTTGGCAAAGAGAGGACTGCAGAGCGGATGGATATGATAGAAATCTATTCACCTAACACAATGGTCACCCAAAGAAATGAATAGACGGCAGGTTAAAACAACCATAAAAAAGTACTTCTTCGCACAACACAGAATCAATCTGTGGAAGTCATTGCTAGGGGATATTGTGACCAAAAGTACAAGTGGGTTCAAAAAGAATTAGCTCAGATGGTCAGAGATGCAACCTCTGACTGCCAGAAGCTGGGACTGGATGACAGGGGATGGATGACTCAATAAATTGCCCTGTTCTGTTCAGTCCAGTCCCTGTGGAGCACCTGGCACTGGCCATTGTCAAAGACAGGATATTGGGCCACATGGACCATTGGCCTGACCCAGTACAGCCACTCTTACAGTATGTTCTACACAGAGGTGCTTCCCAAGGTGTGATCACTCTTAAAGTTTGAACCCCAAAGTCAATCCAACCCACACTGCTTTGGCTTTGTGCTGAAACCTGCAGAGATGTGAATCTCCCCTGATTTTCATGCCAACTGCTGAGTGGTCTGGATTTTCTTAAAATGACCTTGAATTTCAGTGATGCTGAGCTGAAGTTCCACTGTGCACATGAAATCTGAGACCAAGCCAATGTTGTATGGATTTGGGTCTTCTGTGGAGATTTTGCACAGCTCTCTTGAGCTGTCGACTTAAGCTACCAAGACTTAAGCTACCAAGTACCAAAACCAAGTCTTGACTACCAAGTCAAGCTACACAGCGGACTATGTCATTCTCTGGACTGACACAACTAGAAAATGGGGTTTGTCAAAGGGCATCCCATCCAGAAAAAAAGAGAAGGACAAGGACCTTTCCCCTTTGAAACTTAAAACTGGGTCGCTGCCTGTCTAAGCCCCTGGCCCTGATTTTTCAAAAGTGACTTGTGAGTGTGGGGACTTCAGAGTTGGGCTGCCCAACCTGAAATGCTTTAACAGGGCCTGACTGACAGAAAATGCTGAGCTTTTCCCCACCCCCGCCGGAAATCTGCCCTTTTTAAAGCGCCTCAGCTTGGGCATCTGGGCATGGCGGCGCACACCAATCCCTTTTGAACGTGTAGGGTGTGATGTGAACATGGTAAAACGGAACTTGGTCTGGAGTCTGTTTCCTTGCCAGTGGCGTATGAAGAATTGGAGACTGAACTGATGAGGAGAGTCCAGGTGAGAAGGCAGCTGGGGACCCTAAAGACAAGTATCATTGCATGGGTGTGTGTTGGCATTTTGAGGAGAAGGCCGTGCCTGTTGAAGGTATTACTGCTGGTTTTCCACACAGCTGCTCTCTTCTTTTGAATCTTCTGGGAGCCATCAGTACTAACACAAGTACAGTGCTATTTCAACTGAAAGCAGCCCACCTACTGCTGCAATCTGGAGACAAAGGGATTCCACATCCTCATTGTCAGCAGCACATCATTGAAAAGAAATTTTCCCTCCCTCATCTGAGAGAATTCTGTAGTTGTGTGTGGAGTGGTGACAGAATGCTGGGGCCATGCGATAGGGGAATGTTGTAGTGTGATGGTAAATCCCTATGTAAGTCACAGAGATGGCCAAGATCCTGATAGTCCCTGATATACATGTAGAAGTTGGCACATACTCTCTAGCAAAGTCCTGCCTGGAAGCAGTGGGAGCCTTGTCCCATCAAAATCAATCAATGCAAACCAAATATCTAATTGTCAATTTGCAGATACTTCTTCTTCTCTGAAGAACCTTTTAGCTTGTTGCTGTAATGATTTTGGTACTGCAGCAAGCAGTCTTGGAATCCTAATCAAAGCCCTGTACCTAGTGCTGTTGTTTACATCAGTGCATACGAGGCTTGATTCTGCTCTCACTTACACCAGTGGAAATCAGGAGTGGCTCTGTTGAAGCCAAGATGTGAGATCAGCCCTAGGACCAGAGGAATCAAAGTGGGTATAAAAAATCTCGTTATTGCCTGATTTTGCACATAAGAGGTGTAAATAACCCCATAAGGTGCAGGACAATGGAGAAGCAGGTCTGCATTCTCTAAGGTAGCTAGAACCCAAACCATATAGGGTGGAGTTCACACCTATGCAGCACAAAGCATATATACCATTACATCCCACTTAAGTGCAACCTAAGTAGCTCATAGACCTTGCTCAAGGCCACTGCACAGGAAAGAATTTCACCCATAGAGCTTTAGAGGATCACAACCAACACTGTGAAAAGCACCCAGATGCAAATTGCAAACCACTACTTCTTCCTTTTAAATGTCATTGGGCAATTCCTGTTTGTTTTTGTTTGGCATTATAGGGCATTTCTGCAGGCCTATTGCCTCCATTATTGCAAGTTTGGTTTTAGCAATTTATTTTATTAAAAAGCCAGAGGCATCCTGGCATGGGCACCCCATGGCATACATTATAATGTATTGTCTCTTTATAGTTTTATAGGCTGACTCATACAGAGGAACATCTAACAAAAAGCTTATTTGTAAATTGTGCCTCTCTGTGTCTCTCAGATACTTAAACGATTTTTCCCTATGAAAAATGCATTCAAAATAATAAAAAAGAAGCTGTAGAAAGTGAATAAACACTTGTGTGTGCTTTGTTCAATTATTATTAATAATCATAGGAATTGCCATACTGGATCAGACCAATGGGCCACCTATGTCTATGACAGTGGCCAGTGGCAGATGCCTCAGAGGAAGGTGTGAGAATCCTGCAATAGCAGATGTTGAATAATCTGCCCCCCACATCGGTCTCATCCTCATTTCTAACAATTAGAGATTGGCTTACGCCCTGAAGCACAAGGTTTAATAGCCCTTCCAGATTTTTTATTATTCATTATAACCCTGGATAGTCTTGATACCATATTTCTTACAGTAGAGCCTAAGAACTGGCCAAGATCAGGATCTCTTTGAACTAGCACTGTACAAGCAGAGTAAGAGATGGTCCCTGCCCCCAACATCAATCTAAATAGTCAAGCCAGACACAGTGAAATGGAAAAGAATATAACACACAAGTTCTAGCAGTAATCACATACAGTTAAGGTTGCTTGAGTATTTTTCCATTATAACCCTAGGAAAGGTCTTTTTTTTATGAATCCGCAATATTGCCAACCTCAGGTGTTAAATCAGGCTGCCAGAAATCAGAAGATTATCTTAAAAATAATGAAACTTTCAATTTAATTTTTAAAAATGTATTTTGGGTTCTTTTTATTCCCCTTCTGCTTTCTGATCCTGTAGGGAGCTAGTTTTCTAGCTTTTCTTCCTAATTATCAGGTCTAGAAACTTCATTTTCTGATTTCTTGCCTGAAAACTAAATACCAAATATTTTCTGCAATTTCCCCCCTTGTTTGGGGCAGTTTTCAACTGAAGCTTTTTTTTGAATATGGTCAACATTTAACATGTAAAAAAAGTTACCTTCTCTATCCAGCTATCAAACCCCATAGACACATTCTGATTATTTACCCAGAGAGCTTGGCAGAGAAATAGAAAAAGAAATGTCTGGCACGTGCCTTCAGGGGTGCAACAAATTAACTGTTTTGATTTTTCATTTTGAAATGACTCTTCATTACACATTGATTTTACAGCTGTATATATTATCGCTACACTGGCTGGAAAATGATGATTCCCTTCCCATGAAAAATGTTTGCATTTTTGAAAAAAAAATCATTCCAGACCAGGAGGAAATGTTAAAACCACAACATGTTTTGCAGGAAGGGATTCCTAGAAAAAATTCATTTTGTGAAACCTGTGGAAAACTTTAATTTTGCAAAAAGAACACACTTCATTTGAAAATCATTTAACCTACAAATTCCCAATCAGTTCTAAATATTATGTAATATACAGTAAAATCAAAATGGAAACAAAACATTTCAAACTATCCACAATGATTTTCCCCCCAATCTTCTTTTGCAGATAATTTTGAAATTGTGAGGTTTCATTCTGATTTGGAACAAAGTCACATTTGGAAATATCAAAATCCTTTGCAAAACAGAATGTATGTGTTCGGTGCTGCTCTTATCATAGAATCATAGAAGATTAGGGTTGGAAGAGACCTCAGGAGGTATCTAGTCCAACCCCCTGCTCAAAGCAGGACCAATCCCCAACTAAATCATCCCAGCCAAGGCTTTGTCAAGCTGGGCCTTAAAAACCTCTAAGGATGGAGATTCCACCACCTCCCAAGATAACCCATTCCAGTGCTTCACCACCCTCCTAGTGAAATAGTGTTTCCTAATATCCAACCTAGACCCTCCCCCCACTACAACTTGAGACCATTGCTTCTTGTTCTGTCATCTGCCACCACTAAGAACAGCCGAGCTCCATCCTCTTTGGAACCCCCCTTCAGGTAGTTGAAGGCTGCTATCAAATCCCCCCTCACTCTTCTTTTCTGCAGACTAAATAACCCCAGTTTCCTCAGTCTCTCCTCATAAGTCATGTGCCCCAGCCCCCTAATGATTTTCATTGCCCTCCACTGGACTCTCTCCAATTTGTCCACATCCCTTCCGTAGTAGGGGGACCAAAACTGGATGCAATACTCCAGGTGTGGCCTCACTAGTGCCAAATAGAGGAGAATAATCACTTCCCTCGATCTGATGGCAATGCTCCTACTAATGCAGCCCAATATGCCATTGGCCTTCTTGGCAACAAGGGCACGCTGCTGATTCATATCCAGCATCTCATCCACTGTAATCGCCAGGTCCTTTTCTGCGGAACTGCTGATTAGCCAGTCAGTGCCCAGCCTGTAGCGGTGCATGGGATTCTAAGTGCAGAACTCTGCACTTGTCCTTGTTGAACTTCAGCAGATTTCTTTTGGCCCAATCCTCCAATTTGTATAGGTCACTCTGGACCCTATCCCTACCCTCCATCATATCTACGTCTCCCCCCAGCTTAGTGTCATCTGCAAACTTGCTGAGGGTGCAATTAATCCCATCATCCAGCTCATTAATAAAGATGTTGAACAAAACCTGCCCCAGGACCGACCCCTGGGGCACTCCGCTTGATACCGGCAAGCATATGTGTGCATGTGGTGGACCAGGTCCTCAGGTGATGTCAATTGATGTAGCTGAGAACTTGGCCCAATGCGTAGGTGTGAGTGTGCCTCATCAGTAAAGACTGCATTTCCTCTGTTCTCCACATCCCTAGGAAGAGGAACAGCATGGAAGCCTAGAATGAAAGATGAACCTCACATGGTATAAGATCTACGTGATTTATAGAAAGAATGTCAATAAAATACACCCATTCCTTTTAATATCCCAATTCATTTTTGAAAATACTCTATAAATGTTATTCCTGCCCATAATTGCACCACTTTCAGTGACCTTGTTTATCTTTTTTAAAAAAAATAATCAATTACAAAGTAAAATGCAGCAAAAATAAACAAAAACAAGAGAAAAAAATCTTTATGGCTTGGCTTAAAAAAAAACATCTCTTGTCAGGAAACAATATGTGATCCAACACCAACTGTGTTCAACAAATACACTGGAGCAAGTTAGAGTGTACAGAAATTGCTGAGGTCTGAGAGCCTTAAGACCTTGTCAACATTCATTAGCAATAAAGGGGACATGATAATCAAAAGACGACAGTCTGCATAGCACCTCTGTTTTCTTAAATTATACTTAAAAAAACCCAAAACCCTGTTTCAGCCCAGAGCAAAGAAAGTTGAGCGAGGACTCAAAGAAGATCTCAGATGTACAACCTCTCATATATATTGTTTATAGGAAGTTTAAAGGAATAGGATAACACACAGGGGGCTCAAATTTACATTGTGTCAACATCTGCTCCAAGTGAGCAGCAATAGCATAAGAGGCAGAACAGAGATTCTCATATATGATGGTATAATGTTGCAAGACAGATTGGCCACCGTCACAAGATTTACTTATTTGTTGAATGTTTATGGTACAACAAAGAAATAGAAACTCTAACAGGGCCATTAGGACTGCATTTTTTATTTGACCACATAGCTAGAGAAAAAACAACCTCAGCAACAATTATTTACCTTGCCACTGTTGAGAATTGGTCTTGCACTTTCTGTTGGTGTGTATAAGAGCTCATCTTTCTTACTTCATGGCTCTTCCAATAACTCACAGGGCAATGGGTTCAAGACCATACGCTTTGGTGATATTTGTGACGGATTCCCCTCAGGGTGCCACTTGGAACTGAGGTACCACTGAGCCCACCTGACCCACTGACCTGAGCTCCTTTTCACATTGTGGCGCTGTGATAAGTTGCCAAGCTCTCCAAGCTTGCTCTTTCACCAGCATACACACAGATAGGGACACACCCAGCTGCGGCTTCACACACAGATGCTGAGATCAGCTCTGCATGGGAAGGCTCAGCTAAGAACCTCCCAGTTGCTAAGGCATGTACCCCACCTCTGGAGTGTAAATCCAAAATTATACTGTCTTGTGCTGCATAGGGAACTGTACAGCATACGCTCATAAAATTCACCCCCTCCCCCAATGTGGAGAGAGATATGCAACAGCTGTCTGCCCTGAGTTATAATGTCCATACACTGGTTTTAGACTAAACAAAAACAAGTTTATTAACTACAAAAGATAGATTTTAAGTGATAGCAAACAGGTCAAAGCAGATTACCTTAGTAAATATACAAAACCATAAACTGAGCTTAATACACTGGATAGGTAGGATATGAACTCGCAAATTCTCACCCTGAGTGATAAACAGGCTGGCAGATTCTCAAGGCACAAGCTGCCTTGGCTTTCCCAGGTTTGCATACATAGGCTAAAAATCCCTCTATCCTGGGACCATCACTTCCCACAGCTCAGTCCTTGCCCCTCAGATTTTTCCAAGTGCGTTCTTGTAGGGAGAATGAGGTACCATCATGTTGTCTTTCCCCCCATTTTATATCTTCTTCCCACTTGCTGGAAAGCTCTTTTGCTGTGACCTGGGTCAAATAGTTCCCATTGTGCAGTGCTATCTCTGAGAGGTTTCTATTGTACACAGTTCCTGGGGTAATCCTTGTGCTTGTGTGCATTTCCTCAATAAGCCATTAGCATTGTTTGGGCTTTTTACTGTTGTACCTGAAAGGCTTCTTGTGGGTGTTTTCAACCTCACAACACGTTTCAATAACACATACAGAGCTAAACTTCATAACTTCACATACGACAGTAGCACATATAATCCAATGAGAGATTAATGTCTAGCAGATCAAGAGTTTTAGAATGGTACCTCACAAGGCACACCTTTTTGTACAAAACATATCCTAATTATATGACAGTGGGGAATTTTGGGGTGCTGGGATGTCACAATGTTATGAAAGTGAAATGGAATAGAGCAGCTCAAAAAACAAACAAAACCCAGAACATGAACAGTTTCATGTTTGAGTGAAATCACTTTGGAGCTATTTTAAAAAAAGAATAAACACTGTGGATCTGGGGGAATCATTTTCCAGCAGGTCTGAACTATTGCAGGTTTTCTTTCACAGAAAGCAGCTCAATAATTTCTCAAGTTACATTCAGTTAAAAGAAGTGTAATGTTTGTTGCATGGTTGTGTCGTTTCTGACAACACTTAATTGGCCCTTAGAATCATAGAATCATAGAATATCAGGGTTGGAAGGGACCTCAGGAAATCATCTAGTCCAACCCCCTGCTCAAAGCAGGACCAATCCCCAAATAAATCATCCCAGCCAAGGTCAGGCTTCGTCAAGCCTGACCTTAAAAACTTCTAAGGAAGGAGATTCCACCACCTCCCTAGGTAACGCATTCCAGTGTTTCACCACCCTCCTAGTGAAAAAGTTTCTCCTAATATCCAACCTAAACCTCCTCCACTGCAACTTGAGACCATTACTCCTTGTTCTGTCATCAGCTACCACTGAGAACAGTCTAGATCCATCCTCTTTGGAATCCCCTTTCAGGTAGTTGAAAGCAGCTATGAAATCCTCCCTCATTCTTCTCTTCCACAGACTAAACAATCCCAGTTCCCTCAGCCTCTCCTCATAAGTCATGTGTTCCAGTCCCCTAATCATTTTTGTTGCCCTCTGCTGGATTCTTTCCAATTTTTCCACATCCTTCTTGTAGTGTGGGGCCCAAAACTGGACACAGTACTCCAGATGAGGCCTCACCAATGTCGAATAGAGGGGAACGATCACGTCCCTCGATCGGCTGGCAATGCCCCTAATTATACATCCCAAAATGCCATTGGCCTTCTTGGCAACAAGGCACACTGTTGACTCATATCCAGCTTCTTGTCCACTGTAACCGCTAGGTCCTTTTCTGCAGAACTTTTCCGAGCCATTCGGTCCCTAGTCTGTAGCCGTGCATGGGATTCTTCTGTCCTAAGTGCAGGACTCTGCATTTGTCCTTGTTGAACCTCATCAGATTTCTTTTGGCCCAATCCTCTAATTTGTCTAGGGCCCTCTGTATCCTATCCCTACCCTCCGGCGTATCTCCCTCTCCTCCCAGTTTAGTATCATCTGCAAACTTGCTGATGGTGCAATCCACACCATCCTCCAGATCATTTATGAAGATATTGAACAAAACCAGCCCGAGGACCGACCCTTGGGGCACTCCACTTGTTATTGGCTGCCAACTAGACATAGAGCCATTGATCACTACCCGTTGAGCCCGACAATCTAGCCAACTTTCTATCCACCTTACAGTCCATTCATCCAGCCCATACTTCTTTAACTTGCTGGCAAGAATACTGTGGGAGACCGTGTCGAAAGCTTTGCTAAAGTCAAGGAACAACACGTCCACCGCTTTCCCCTCACCACAGAACCAGTTATCTCATCATAGAAGGCAATTAGATTAGTCAGGCATGACTTGCCCTTGGTGAATCCATGCTGCCTGTTCCTGATCACTTTCCTTTCCTCTAAGTGCTTCAGAATTGATTCCTTGAGGACCTGCTCCATGATTTTTCCAGGGACAGAGGTGAGGCTGACTGGCCTGTAGTTCCCAGGATCCTCCTTCTTCCCTTTTTTAAAGATGGGCACTACATTCGCCTTTTTCCAGTCATCTGGACTTCCCCCGATTACCATGAGTTTTCAAAGATAATGGCCAATGGCTCTGCAATCACATCCGCCAACTCCTTTAGCACTCTTTGATGCAGCACATCCGGCCCCATGGACTTGTGCTTTTCCAGCTTTTCTAAATAGTCCAGAACCACTTCTTTCTCCCAGAGGGCCGGTCACCTCCTCCCCATGCTGTGCTGCCCAGTGCAGTAGTCTGGTAGCTGACCTTGTTTGTGAAGACAGAGGCAAAAAAAGCATTGAGTACATTAGCTTTTTCCACATCCTCTGTCACTAGGTTGCCTCTCTCATTCAGTAAGGGGCCCATACTTTCCTTGACTTTCTTCTTGTTGCTAACATACGACATAAACATGTTGGGACAGATCTGCAGGTACAGGGAAGAAGTGCTCAGTACAACTGAAGCTGGCTGGCTCAAAGTTGCCAGATGCCCTTTATACATACACAATGGCTAGGAGTGCTCCACCATTGGTGTTTGGTCTACATGCCCTGGCATGTGTTGGGATTCCCTCCGAGACCTCATTCACTTGACTTCAGAAGAAGTTGGGTTGACGCGAGATTTTGTCACTCAGGTATATTTGTTCAGCAGACAGCAAAGCTATGCTAAATTGATTAGACTCAAACACAGGCAGGGTGGATGCAGGGTACATCACAGATCCCTAGTTATACAGCAAACCTCTTCCTTTATATACATTTACACATAAGTGTGGCATTACACACTTCAGGATTGGCTTGGTTACTTTGTAGGAACCAGTTCCTGTACAGCATGCTTTGTCAATGTATGACCTTGTCTTTACCTGATTTTATAGATTTAAAGGTTTTATTTAAGCTAATGTTAAAATTATATAATACACAGGTTGAGCAAAGAGTGTCTATACATCTGGGTATAGTGCGTAGATTATCCACAAATGCAAAGTTAGTTTAAAAACTCATAAAATACATATAGTACATAATCTGCAATAATCCAAATTTAGATGAATAAATTTAAAGATACAGTTTAGATATTAGAATCCAAATACTTCAGTACATCACTCATGAAAACTTATACAGAGAGTTGTTTGTAGAAAGCAAATCTTGGAATGAGTGTAGATTGTCCCTCAGTAATTGAGCATTTAGGATGGGTTGTCCTTTAGCAGATATAATCCATCAGAGAAGTATTTCAGTTGCTTTCCAATTTCGCTTCTCTTCAGCACTCCAGCTCCTCTCTCCTGGTATTGCTAATGTCTGTTGATATGTTCTAGCTAGATGTCCCTTGACCACCTGATGACATCTGACCCCATGAGTTGCTGTATCAGTCGAGCGTAGCGGTGACCAATTCCACATTCCTGCAACACTCGCTTGTTACTGGGGTCCCATGTGCCCAGGCTCCAATGACCAGTGCGTGTGTCTGAACCTGGTAACCCTTAATTCCAGGTTTATCTTGTCCATTGTAAATGGTATCAGGGTGTTCCCCCTTATCTTAGCTAGTACAGAAATCCTGTCTCTAGCCTACTATTTACCTCTCCCCAGTTGTGCTTTCTGAGAAATGTCATGTCAAGCTAGGCCTATAGTATGGTGGAAGTGTGATCTAGTGGATTCAGTATTGCCAAAACCAAGCATTCAAAGTCAGCTCTCTCCCCCCACCCCACCACACATACACAAAAATCATGAGGCTGGCTTAAAAATAATGAGAATTAAAAATATATATTTGGGGTTTCTTTTTAGTTGCGTTCTTGTTTCTGGGCACTCAGGATGCACTCTGTTCATGTTCTCATGCTTCTCTCTGCAACCACGAAAGCTAGAAACTTGCTTTATTTTTAAATGCAAGCTGAAGTTTCCATGACTTCAGAAGCTAGGTTGTTAAGAAAAATGCAAAATAGTATGAGATGCATGATACAATTGTTTGAGTTGGTAACACTGCATAGGGCAAGGGAGAAAGAATCGAGAGATTTGGGTAGTACAGGGCAGGAGATGATTTTGCCAGCCCATGAACATTTTCAAGATTGAAAAATTTTTCCCATCTGTAGCCTTTGTTTTCCATTGACTAAATTGCTAGTTCTGTGATGAATCACAGGGAGTCCAGCTGCTTTTTGGCTACAGATTTAAGATAAACAGGGTGGAAGTTACCCTTTGCAATTCTCTTAGATTTGGAGGCTCTAGGAGCACATGAAGAACGAAGACAGTACACACAGTCACAAGCAAGAAGTCTTGCCTGTATGATAAATTTTACCAAGCAGATTATTAAGGTTACAATCCCACAAAAGTATACAAAACCTGAGAGAGCTCATGCAATAGGTACTGCTGTATTCAGACTCACATACCCAAAGATGTTATACAGTCTGGTGGATCTCTCAACAGGTAGCCATCATAGAGGGGTGGTTACTGAGGAGGACTTCCCACCGTATCCATACCAAAGAACCCTTTTTATCTTGTTAGTATAACCAAGCCTAACACCTTATGCATATGCATGAGGATTCCAACCTTCCTTTTTTCTTACCTGCACTTCCATACCCCATAATTTGTGGGGTGCCCCACTTTTCGTAGGTTGTTCTCTTAGTTACCCTTATTCTCATTAAAATCTTATTAACATTTATGTAAACATGTTCCCATGGTAACTTGCTGTCAGAGCAAAAGGTTCCATGATGTTACAGTCAGGTGTTTTGTGGTCTAGATGGGTACCTTGCAACATATTTTCCTGAAGAGCATCTCCTGGCAGGTTCTTTACAGTAAATCTTGTAACTTTACTGGCATGGGTCACCCACTTTGCAGGGCCACCAGCTTAAATCAAGTCTCCTTAAGCTTGAGGTCTTGTATGGCTGAGTTGAAATCTTCAAGGCTTTAGCCTATAGGCCTTGCTTTACTTGTATATCCAGTACACACTCATCACTCCTTGTCAATCTTATACTCCTATAATCCTACCCTACTTATATCTATACCTACAATTTAAATCTCTCCATCATGCATTGAGTAACACATGAGTTTGCCACAATAATAGATACCATAATTAAATGATAAATATTGACTCATTTCATTTCTCTAATCTAATAATACTTAGTGTCACAATTCAGGGCAACTGCACCTGTATTCTCCACCTATGGTCCCTTGAAGCCATCCACTTTAGGACCTCAGCTCCTCAGCTGTCGTCTCTGTTGAGCAGAGAACTGCATCTCTCTCTCCCCCGTGACCATGGTTTTTCCAGGCCGCACAGTTCCCTGCCTATTCTGTGAATTCCTCAGCAAGTCAGACTGCCCAAACAGGCCAGCGTCTCTGCTTTGCTTTCTCTTCTTCTGTACATAGTCTAATTGCCACCAGTTGCAAGTTACTCTTTCTAAGCATTACAGAGAAAACATATTAAAAACAATAAAAACACTTACACTCAGGCTACAAGCTTACCTGAGGTCATGCCAACTCCAACCTTGGGCTCTGGTAGGCATCAGCCTTTCAAAACCCACAGCTGGATTTTCCCTGTGCTTACAAGTTCATAATGGTCTCAGATTTAGAACCAGAACCCCCATGAATAGCTCAGTCTTTCCTTTACACCACTTGGGCCTTTGATTTTGGCCTCGTGAAACAGATGATCAGGACATCTCTCCTCAGTGCTGGATTTCTGCAGAATGGGAGGAAGGGAATTTGCATTCACCTCTCCCTAGACATTTGCCAGGAAATCCCCTTCATAGGTATTGTCTCAAAAGTCTATTCTTGTCTGGCACATTGTTCAATATAGTGCTTTGATCATCCAGGAGTTATATCACATCTCTCCCCTAGATATGTTCCATACGCTCATGGCCCACAATAATACATAAACTTTGCATTTAGTACAATGGAATCCAAAGATACTTAAACTTAATTCAATAACTTTGTTCAAGGATATTGCAGGAAGTTGCCATATCTTTCACATAAACATAGGCTTCCTCATTTCCCTGGGGGTGTTTGACCCCTGCTCCACCCCAGGCCCCACCCCCACTCCACCCCTTCCCCCAAAGCCCTGCTCCTGCCCCTCTTCCCGCCCCATTCCGTCCCTCTCCCCAGAGCATGCTCAGCCCCCCCCAAGCACTTTCTGCATGCTGCTGAACAGCTGATTATGGAGGGCGGGAGGTGCTGGGAGGGAGGAGGAGGAGCTGATTGGTGGGCCCGCCAGTGGGTGCTGAGTACCCACTTTTTTTTTCTGTGGGTGCTCCAGCCCTGGGGCACACACGGAGTTAGCACACAGAGCTCTGTAAATGTCTCTTGCAGCATGTTCCATCCATGGCTCTCAAACCACTTTGCAAAGATAGGTAGCCATTTAACAGATGAGCCAATTTAGACACAGAGAATGGAAGTGACTATGCCAAGTTTATATAGCCAGGCTATGGCAGAATCAGAAATAGAACAGTACCGGATTGGTGCTGGTAGGAAATTTTTTGACTCAGAAATGCTGATTCATCAAAAAATTGAAACTTCACAAAATATGGTTGGTTTCAGCGAATCTGCCAACTTAAAAATTTTGGGGGGAAAATCGTTTCAGAATTTTCAAAATGTCCTGGTTTGACATTTTAGAAACAGAAAGCTTCAGGGGAGGTGGGCGTTACGTTTTTTTGGATTAAAATGTTAAAGAAAAGAAAGGTCGAAAGCTAAATGAACCATTTCAGGCTTTCTCCAGATTTTTGGTTTGCAATTTTTTTTTTGTTTTTGGTCGAGATTTTGACTTTTTGTCCTAATCTGAGATGTTAACTACCAGTGGCTATGTTATAGTAGCTGGGTGGGAAACCGGGAACCCCAGTGACCCTTCCTACAAGTTATGCTGAAAGTGGTGATGGGGAAGATTCTGCATGGGCTGGCTCTACTGAATATTTGGCTGCTATGCAATGTCAGAGTGGCAAAAAGGAGCTTGAGTGTGGCCAGAAACTGCAGACCTTTTATCAAGGTAAAAGAGTGTAAAGGCCACTGAAATTCAGAGCTGGGAACTGCTGCTAAATAGTTTTCTTTTTTCACATTTACAAATATTTTCCTAGATATGAAAATTGACCTCAGTCACAGGCCAGGAACTACAGATCCAACCATCAAAACGATTGGAAAGATTTAAGCCTACAATGTTTAATAGCATGAAATGTTCCGGCAACCGTTCAACATTACTGTGTGCAGTAGTATTAAAGTTTAAAGAGAAGTTTCACTGGTGAAGGGAATCTTCCATATATCAGCTTGTAAAGTACTTCAGAATTAAATGTGTTATAAATGTGAAAGATGCCTATTATTGTTTATTATTTACACTCAATCATCCTAACCGCGCTAGACACTTTATTACAGTACATCTTTCTATGCAAACATTATTTCTTATGATTCTTTTTCCTAGTCAAGTAAACGGTGCTTATAGCTCTCCAAACATTTGAATGATGTTGGTGTGAAAAGAAGATTTTCACACAATCTTCCTGCATTTTGTAAGGAGATTTTTTTTAACCCCCAGGATGTCGCCTCGTGAATTTTTTTGTAGAGCTGGTTGAAGAATGGCAAAGACTTTTTGTAAACAAGTTAATGTCTGAACAGTTAGTTGTTTAACATGCTTAGGTCATGTCTGCCTGGAGGGAGCTAACCCATGTCAGAATCAGGTGAAAAATCATGAATTAGCAGGATTTGGGATAGCATAGCTCTTGGAAAACTAACAAAGAAACCTATTCCCAATGGTGCATGTCAGCTAGAACAGGTTAAAAATAATGTAAAAAATGGCCTCTTCATCCAATAAAAATTTTCATGGGAAACTTTATTTTCCATCCATTGTTTTAATTTTTCTCCCTTTCTCTTATTTCCCCCTCTTTTTCTGCTTTGTTTCTTTTTCCATTCCCCACCTCCTTTTCCAAAGGCAAAATGGAAACGGGAAAGGGAAAAGAGGGGCAAAGGAAAAGAAAGGGGGAGACTGAGAAATAGATTTTTTTTTTCAGTTTTCAGGGGTTTTTTACGAAAAACTGAAATATTTCTGAAGAATTTAAAAAAAAAATTATTTTCATTTAAAAAAAAAGGGAAACACCATTTTCAACCAACATTTGGTGATGTCTGTGCTACGAACTAGGGGTCTGATGCCCGTCCTTGTAGTAGCTCGATGAGAGCTAGTGTGAGCATAAATAGCTGTGTAGCTACAGTAGCATCATCAGCGGTAGCCCCCGTTAGCCTTGCCAAGTACAAACACCCCTGAAATCGGTGGGTACTTGCACATGCTACTGCGGTTGCACTGCCATGTATATTCATGCCATCTGGAATGCTAACCCACTAGCCATATTCAATCTGGCACTCCCTGTGTTCCTAGAACCCTAAATATTGTTTTTAAACCACAGAAGCTTTAATACTTCAGGCCGTACTGTTTTGGGAAACATCTTTTTTTAATATTTTTCCTTTCGTGTAATAATAATCCACACACCTATAGCACACTTCATTAGTTGCAAAACTGACTTGGAATCACACAATACCTAGAACCACATACAGCACACGTCAGTAAAATGTTTTGTCAAAGGCCACAGAGGGAGTCAGTGTCAGCTAGGATTAGCACACATAAATTCCTGACTCCTAACCTTTATTCTGATCACTCTGCCCTTAAGGAGAGCAGCTCTCGACCTGTAGTCAGTGACAGTCCATGGAACAGCTTCTGGGGCCACATGTGATACTAACTCCCCATTGTTTTCAGATGCTAAATTGCATTACATTAAATACTTTATGAATATTGCTAAGCAGTTAATTAGTACTTACTGTGCTTCCATCAGATTTCAGAAGCTAAGCAGGGCTGTGCCCTTTCAGTACTTGGCCAGGTTGTCTGCACACAGGTACCACAAGAGGTGGCATTAGTAGTGGTGAGACCCTTCCCTCTGAATCACGATTGACTCAGCATGGAGAGAAAAGATTCTCGCTGACAGATGAGTCATAAAACTGATGCTCTTACTGCTTCTGGTCAGGGAAGTTCCCACAGCGGTTTTCATAAGAATGAGGATGTTAACTCTGTCAGCCGTATTCTAACTCAGGAAATTACACTCCATATATTGAAATCCCCTCTTGAGTTTCAGTTACAGAAGACACTGTAAAGATAATTGTCGTGGCTTGTGGGGGACGAAGGCTAGGCGAATGATAAATCCTGCCTGTGTGCACAGGAATTGTTACTAGCAGAGTCCCAATATATCCTTTGATTTCTAAGCGAGTACTACAGTATTTTTCACCTCGTACCCCACCTGTCTAACTTTATGTTCTGCTGGTAAAGAACAGCACTGTTTCACTTATAGGAAAGTTTGAGTGGTGACATGAACCCTTCAGTTTGTAAAGCACTTTGGAATGAAATGTGTTATAAATGTGAAATATTCCTACTACTGTTTATTATTAACACTCAGTCATTTATACAGAAGCTGCCACAGGTAGGGACTTTATTACAATGTGTCCTTCACTGTAAACATTATTTCTTTATTATGTTCTTCCACATCAAGTAAATGGTACTATTTCCCCAGAGAGCTGAATGATGCTGGCATCTAAAGAATATTTTCATAAGATTGTGCTGTATTTTATAGGTGTTTTTGTTTGTTTGATTTTGCCAGGGAAGGTTATTTGTAGAACTGGTTCAAAAAATGGTGAAGGGCTATGGCAAGAACATTTGTAAATTTCTAAAAAAAAATAAAATAAAAATCATTCCTCAGTGTTTGAAAAGGTTTGTTTATTTGAAATTTTGCATCTGCTTTTCATTTTTTTCGTTTTCTACCTTTTTTTTCTTTTTCCTCCTTTTTTACAGAAATAGATGGGGTAAAAAAGAAAAATAAACATGACAGGAAAGACTAAACAAAAAACAGAATGCTTACAGATTAAAAAATTATACAGATATATTGGTGAACATTTCTGTGTTTGGGAAAAAAGCCCCACATTTAAAAGAATTATCTCTTAAAATTTTTATGACCAGCTCTAGCTATTTGTCTTGCCTGATAAAAATGTTCTTTACATCAAAAGGCATTACTGAATTGTGTGCGTAGGTATTTAAAACTGGAACATGGGGGTCTCTTTTTTCTTTTGATTTGCTTGGTATTTATAAGAGGGGGTTAGGAATTTCATTTACTTTTTTTTCCAAAGGAAAATGTGTTTTTGCAAAATCAGAGTATCCCATCAGGAAAATCAAAACAAAATATTTGGTTTTGGGTCAACATGAATCTCTGTGTGCCAGAACTGTTGTGGTGTCTCATGGGTGTTGGACATTGGATGTTTTCTGCCTCCAGTCTCCATCTCCCATGATACTCTAGGACCATGGGACTCCCACAATGCACTGCTGTGGCTCCGCTAGAGGGGAAAGCATGGTGTACCATGGGACATGTAGTCTAGCTTGGGAGCCTGGCCCATAGAGGAGAATGAGGAATGAGGTAACTGAACTATGACTCACCTGAGGCACTGCAGCAGTTCAGCTGGACACAGCTTATGCCAGACTGACATGAAACTAAATCTTCTGACATTTCCAAATCAAAATTTTTCTGAACTTTTTGTTCTGAGAAGTAGTTTGAACATCTGAACTTTTCATCCCAGTTTGGGACAAAACAAATCTTGAAATATTGACATTTCCTTCAAGACAGAAATGCTACTTTTCAGTCAGCTCTAAGGTTCACCTTTTATGGAGCTTCTGTTGCGTAAGAATGGTAATTACATGATTTTACATTTACACAACTCCAACTCCAAGCTTCTTGAGCCATCTCTGCCAAGTGATGTACATGGTGGAGCACAGCAGAAGGTATCAGAAATTAATTGCACTTTTCTTTATGCAGCAACCAAAAGGGTTATTTCATAATACTTTGATTTTAATAAATACTTAGTGCACTAAATAAATATTTATAGCAATTCTCTCCTCCAGTTTCCCTCCTCCAACTGATTCCATCCTCCAATTTCTTTCGATAGCTGTAAGACTTTTTACAGCTGCCAGTGGTGTCATCCACATTTTCCTAATATGTGGAATTTACCCTATTTTTAGGGCTAAGAGGAGCATAAGTGATGCATAAACGTGTGCTGGCTCTCTGTACAAGAGTGAATTTCACCCTTAAAAATAAAAAATAATAATAATAAAAAGAAGCAGTGCATTCTTTCCCTTCTGGGCACTGTTTATGACTTTTATATGCTAGTACTTATTTCTGTGAAACCTACCCCATCTAACACACACACACACACACACAATTTGGCTTCTATGGCCATATTTCATACAATCATAGAAAGGTAGGTCTGGAAAGGATCTTGAGAGGTCATCCAGTCCAGCCCCCTGGTCTATGTATAACTAGACCATCCCTGACAGGTGTTTGTCTAATTTGTTCTTAAAAATCTCCCATGATGGGGATTCCACAACTTCCCTTGGAAGCCTAGTGCTTCCAAGTGCATAACTATCCTTTTAAGTGCCAGAATACATAAATGGAGTGCCTAGCAAATGCCACTGAACTCAATGGGTGCTCAGCATTTTTGAAAATAAGGCTACTTTCTTTGATGAATGAACTTGGATTCAGAAGCCAAATTTTAGGCACCTGCATTTGAAAACCTTAGAAAGTCTTAGTCACATTTGCACCCCCATTTAGCGAACTCAGTGAAATGGCCAGATTTTCGAAAGGGCTCAGCACACAGAAATTCCCACTGTTCCCAATGGGAACTGCTGAGGCCCTAAATCTAGAATGCATGTAAACATATTGACTTGGTGTCGAAGGCACTTATGTTCAACATGTGTTTAAATCAGGCTGAGCTCTTGGAAAAATGTGGTCAATTCATTTAGGTACCTAAACAGGAACTGAGCACTTTTGAAATCTGGCCCTTTATACACACAATTACACACACACACAATTAATTTATATGACAGGCACTTATCTTCTCGACTAGAATATTATTTCTTTTTATGGCAGTTAGTTTCAACTAATAAATCTATGCTCAGCTTTTTATCTGATAATAAAAATAAGGTTATATGATCAGTATATGAGGTTTGTTCATGGCACCATGCAGGAAAAAAGGAAGCAATTCAAAGCACATCATTGGAGGAGAATTCTTTCTTGTTTACATGGAGTGATAAACAGACCACATAGATATTAATAGACTCTATTGACAACCCACTCTATTGACAACTGAACCAAGAACAAAAATCTTATGGGACAAAAGAAAAAAGGATTATAGAAAATGAAATGTCTTTAAAGGGAGAAAAATTCCAACTTGATAGAAAATAAATGGGTTAGCAAAGGCTCAATGAAACTTTGTCTAGAATAAGTAGATAAAGCAAAAGGAGAACTTGGTAAGACCTGTGGGGAAAGCAATGAAGATATTCACGGTGATAGATGAGATGTTTAGATGCCTGCGAATACTCTAAATCTGCAGTCTGCTTGAAGGAAGCAGTATGAGAAAGGACTTGCTCGTATCATTTTTGTTTATCTTGCCATGTTGCTCTGTCATCATTTGCAGTGCTTCCTTATTTATTGCACCACTCACAACAGGGTATGTTTATTTCTTGTATATCTGGAAATCTTGGACTCCAAACTGGGTAGTGAACACCGAATATGACATAAATACTGCTGCATTCACCTCTAGGGAATCTGTCTCCCTAGCTACCCAGTGATACCAGATTACCTAGTGCCATCATATGGAATTGACAATTGAAACACCATATCTGGCTGGCTGGCTGTCAATCTCCACAGAAAATTCTTCCTTCACTTAAAGTTAAGGTTGCTCAAGTGTATTTCCTCCAAACACAGAAAATACTAAAAAGCAAGGAAATAATAAGCAACATTCACACACACCATCTTGCCAAGCACCCTGATACTTCAGGAGGAAGTCCCTGGACCACAAGGTGAGATCCATTGATGTAGCCAACCCTCAAAGTCTGTGTCATAGGACTGGGAGATTAAAAACTAGAGCAGGTCAGAAAATGGTTTTTTCCCACTGAAAATGTCATTTAGTTTTCAGATGAAAATTTTCAATTTTGGGGGGTTTTCTGACACAAAATAATCATTTTCAAGAGAAGAAGACATTTTTTGGACAATTTTCATTTTTGTCAAAACCCCAATTTTCATAGGAAAAAGTGTCAAGAAAAATTTTTCTACCAGCCCCCTGCACTGGCCATTGGGCTGGCATGCCTCTTAAACAAAGTCCAGGTGAGGGAATAGGGTGGTGCTGCAGATAACATTGTTCTGAGATATTCTGGGCTTCTTACATATGTCATCTGGTAATTTTGTGACTGGGACCAGATCAGCTTTCTGGGCTCAGGACCTTGAGCACAGTCTTTGAAAAGCTCAATATACATTTTAAATATAGAGTATTAAAGTTTGGTGGCTGCTTTCTCATCTATTGCCTGCTAGTTCATCTCAGGCTGGAAATGATCAGTGCTTTCCCTTTGCTTCCTTTCACTGCTGCAGCCGCCTCCTTCTCCCACTCTATTAAAATGGCACCCGCAGACTTCTAGTCACTCTAGAACTGTATGACAACAGAAGGGCATAGAAACACTCTGGTTTTTGTTGCACTCTGTGCCCCACCCCCACTGATATGTATACAACTTTTCAAATTGTTGGTGGTTTTATTTTTTTTAGAAATTCTGTATTGCCAGCCCTAAAAGTTCAAGAATCAACCCCCCAAAAACCATGAACTTGTCCCCAAAATCATTAGATTCTTTTAAAAATAATCATCTTGTGGTTTTTGGTCTGCCATCTGATTCTTGAACTCCCCCTCCCCCACATCACCTCTACCCCGACAGCTCGAAAACTGCCGCCCCAGTGCACCTAAATCCTCCTTCAAACCCCTCTCTCAGGCCTGGGGGCAGATGCAGCAGGCTCCTCTTCCGCCTCTTCCCAGGTTGGGTGTAAGAGGGGTGAAGAAGGGTGGGCACAGGAGTTGAGGAGCTGTCCAGGGGCTCACAGGACGGGAGCAGAGCAGCCCTGAGCTGCTGGGCTATTTCTGCTTCCTCCCCACTTCCCTACCCAAAAACTCCTCTGCCTCCTGAGGGGAGGGGAGAGAACTCTGCCAGCCTCCTTTAGCAACCCTAATTTGTTATACCAATAAATTAAAAACCAGCAGGATCTTATTAAAGGGAAAAAGGCAAAATACCACATTTATTGTGAATACAGAAAGAATCATAGTAAGCAGTTAGTTATAGCTATAACATTCCATTCAATCTCATATTTCTTCACACATTCATTCATATACACACACACACACACACACACAGGTTCTGCAAGGTTGTTATCATAGTTACCAGCCTTAGAGTTGCTCATGCCAAGCCACTGGCCAGGTGGCCTGGACATGAGGAGGGAGCAGGGCCTTGTCAGATGCTCATCTGATGCTCCTGGAAGTTGGTTTGCAGAATCAGACCCCAAAGTTCTCACTTTTTTAGAGTCTATTTTTATAGGAATTTCTTCCTATGCCAGTCTATGGGAATTGCTTCATCATGCTGTTGCTGAATCAATCAGCAGATAGCACATTCCTGACGGCTCCGTGCTGCTAGATGTTATCTTGTTCTTTGGTTCTCCCATTCTTGAGGCTGTTGGGTGGATTCCAGTCTGCCCTCCGGGGTCCTCTGGTTATTTCCACTTGACGCCTTCTTCAGCCGATGGACACTGGATTCTTAGGCTGGCACCTCCCTGATCATTCAGTTCTTATCCACACCAAGCATCCATCCACATCCATCCTCTATCTCTATTTTAATCACAGTTGTTAATACAACAAAAGGGCGGGGAGTCTCTGGGTGCTGTGTCTGTTGTTAGAGTATTGCTTTGAGTCTCTCTCTGTGAATTGCTTTGAGAACAGACTCTGTCTTAGAATGTACTAACGCAATTAGCAGCTTGCAAGTTTCACATACAGAGGGAGAGAAACAGTACCAAAAACCAAGAGACCTCTTAATTAGTAATACCCTGGAATTTAAACTATGGGGAATCAAACTCATTTGTGATTTTAATACAGAACTTCTTTAATATGATCCAACAAATTGGCTGTTCTTCTCCAGGAGGTGGAACATTGGCAGTGCTGCAGCCGGACTAGCGTCAGCTGCCCCCAGGCTACTTCCTATCTCCCCCTCTAGAGGTACCTGGGTCCGGACGGTGTCCTCCAGGGGGTCAAGCACCATAAGCTCCTCAGGGTAACTGGCGAGGGGTAGGCTTGGTGGCTCCTCCGGGCTCTGGTCAGCAATAGGCGTTGGTCGGGTGGGCCAGTCTTTGGGTCCGCTGCCAGTTGCCGGAGTCTCCCAACCAGGAGCTAGGCCACAAGCGTCTGACCTCTCCGACTGCTCCTCAAGTGAGCTCTGAGGTTGGGCTTTTATACTTCCTGTCCTGTGCCTTGACCTCTGGGGGGCAAGCGCAGGACTTGCTGGCTCCGCCCACTTTGGTGTCCGGAGAGGCTCGTCCCTCTCCAGGTGGCAGGGGAACCACACTGCCTCGCTCTTGGCATGTAAATGACAGCTGATTATTTTAGAAAATCTGGTCCTCAATCTTTTTTGCCTTGTTCCTCAACCCTGTGAATTGTATCAGGTTAGTGGATTAACCAGGAAATTAGGAGATGGGAGATATTGGATCCACTGATGGCTCTGCTACTGCCTCTTGGGCAAGATAAATCAATCCCTCTGTCTCAGATATCACATTTGCAAAATACATATAATAATACCTCCCTAAATTGCTGTGAGAGTTTATTACCTAATGTTTGTAGGAGTGCTTTGACCTATGGTAAGTAAAATGGACTAGATGCTCGATTAATAGATGCAATCTCCATTTACTCTGATCAAAAAGAAAAGGAGTATTAGTGGCACCTTAGAGACTAACCAATTTATTTGAGCATAAGCTTTCGTGAGCTACAGCTCACTTCATTGGATGCCTTTTCTTTTTGCGAATACAGACTAACACGGCTGCTACTCTGAAACCTTACTCTGATCAAGATATTCCTGTTTCTTCCTTTCTTTTCTATCTACCAGTTCAGTGAGCTTCTTCTTTTTTTTCTTGGTTTGGCCCTTCACAGAGAGAGAGAGAGAGAGAGAGAGAGAGAGAGAGAGAGAGACCAGATGGAAAATGTTGATTCATTTATGTTTGGGTGAATTTAGATCTGAATTTCTAGTTCCAGAAGGCTGACTGGATATGTTGAATAATCTGATTTACATCTCCCCAAGAAAGGAAAATGATCAGTGGTGCTGAACCAGCTACCCAGTAGTCTAGTATTCTTCCCCACTGGATGGAGGAATGAAGACTACTTTGTTTCTTCTTTATTGGCATTCCACAGAAAAGTTTTCAGAGACAGGAACATTATGAAGGGTTCATTGTTGGCATCGTTTCAGAGACAGTGACAGAACTTAATCTGGCTTTTATGGAAACAAATGATGACCATGGTGATTGAAACGGCAAAAATAGCCTCAGAATGGACATCTGCAATTTCCAAAGTGTTCTCGTAAGTGGGAAAGTTATGATGGAAAAATGCAATCAGGGTCAGCTCCTTAGAGACTTGATAAACCAGAAGCATTGTTTCTTTAACAGGTTAATTTATAAATGGTGCCAAAATAGAACCAGTATATATATTAAAAACAATAAAACATAACCTTTTCCTTCTAAGGTTTTGAAGGACTTTCTGTTGCTTCCCTCTTCTGATTAAGTAATATATAGAGCTTAGTGAATACTAAAGTAATTTTCCTCCTCTGAAAACTTAACAACTTTGTGTTTGAACTTCTTTTGTGTCTGCTTTCCATGAGCATTCTTGTGAACAAGTTTCACCAGCACCTAGGGTGACCAGACAGCAAGTGTGAAAAATCGGGACAGGGAGTGGGGGGTAATAGGAGTGTATATATATAGTCAAAAGACCCAAAAATCGTGACTGTCCCTATAAAATCAGGACATCTGGTCACCCTACTAGCATCAAGTCACTTTCTGTGACCATTCGCACCAGAAAACTGATAACAAGAGCTATGATCAGGGAACAGAGTCAATCATGTGGCCAGTCACTGCTGAGCAAACCACTGAATAAACAAAATCCACGAAATAAAACTGAAAAATATCATACAATTACCTTTGCTCTGTTTGTGAACACATCTTGCGCAAGAGAAAGAGATGAAATCCATCGAACAATTTAATTGTTGTGAGCTTGCTTCTCAGTTACTGGGAGGCCTCTTTACACTGTGTAAAAGGGCCTTAAAGGGAGAGAAAATATAATATATACTCACTTTAAGAACCCTTTACATTGCCAAAGTGATATAAATGGCCTGAAGTGTAACTGAGAACAAGGATTTATGACTCTTAATATATGTTCTATTTAAACAATGTGTGTGTGTGTGTGTGTGTGTGTGTGTGTGTGTGTGTGAGAAAGGACCATATCTTATTCCCTGATCCTGCAAAGACTTATACATGTGCTTAACTGTGCACACTGCAAATGAAGTAAATGAAGTACATAAAGTTAGATACGTGTGTATGTCTTTGCAGAATCAGGGTCTAAATCTAATTCCCCTGCGAGAGGTCATAGAGTCATAGAGTTGAAGTCCAGAAGGGACCATCAGATCATCTAGTCTGAGCTCTGATAGCTCACTCGCCACCAACACCACCCAGCAGTCACACATCAAACCCAACAACCAAAATGAGGTCGAAGTATGACAACCCATAGGAGACTAGGCTATCACGTGTCACAGTCAGAGAGCAGGAGGGACGAAGGTGTACCAGAGCTTGAGCCCCTGTATTGATTGAGTGAGCTACACCCAGATAACTCGGAAAGTGACCCTCACCCACACACTGCAGAAGAAGGTGAAACCCCCCAAAGGTAACTGCCAAACTGGCCTAGGGGAAAATTCCTTCCCAGTCCTGCATATTGTGATCAGTCAGACCCTGAGCATGTGAGCAAGAACCAGCCTGCCAAGGATCAGAGAAAGAGAGAATGTTCGGTGCCATCTCAGAGCCCTGACTCCCCTTCTCCTCCACTGCCCCCCCCATGCCATGTCCCATCTCCAGCCATGGCCATCCCTGATGCCTCAGTGGAAGTAGGTTACCTCCACTCCCCACCCTGCCCCTACAGAATACATTGGGGTTCGGGGATCCAGTAAACTAAAACCAGCTGCGGGACTCAATATCCCAGGATTTGGTGTTTGAAATCAATTAATGTGACAAGCCACCCACAACCAAGCTTTTTAGCTTAAATAAGGCTTCGTGTAGCCAAAATTCAGCTACATTATTCCAAAAGACTCCTTTCAGCTATGGCTTCCACTCTGCCTTTCCTCTGTGAGACAGGAGAGACTCAGAGATTTCTTCTTAAAATATCTTTGAGCTGTAGTAATGTGCTCTCGCCATATTTGCCACATAGCTAGACTCCCTTAAAATCCATGCATGGCAACTATATAGCCAGCACCCAGCTGGTGTAACTCAGCATAATTCCAATGATGTCAGTGGATTTGGCTTACAATGTTTTCTCAATTGAGGGAGAAAGTATGAAACCTCGTCCCACTATCCAATGGATGGGTCTGGACTTCTATAAGGACCTGCCCCCCTTCTCTGGGGGACCTGCCCTCCTGAACACTCTCTCTCTCTCTCTCTCATCTGTAATATGGATCCAGTTCAGATTTTACAAAAATACAGTCTTGGAAAGGATCTAAATACTGTTGCCTCAGATCTTAAACCAGTCTCTGTCTATTAGGGATTATGATGAGATCTTCATCAGGTAGGGAAAGGCAGAAGGATGAAGATTAGCCCACATCTACCTACTGCTGAGTTTCTTGTACTTTCCTCTGGGGCATCTGGTGTTGGATCCTGTCAGAGACAGGATACTTGGGTATGATCCAGTCTGACAATCCTTATGTTCCTATGAGTTCACCAAAGCATATTCTTGGCCTTCATATCCTTTCAGCTTTTCAGACCCTGGGTAGGCTTTATGTGCTGTAATAGAGCTCTACTTTATTATGTAAAAAGGTTTACGTACCAATTTTCTTCTAAATTAATTCCAGCACAGCAGGGGCAGGTAAATGAAATTGTGGAAACTATCAACAGAAGTGGCAATAACGTGCAAAACTAGAGATGGTTGGGAAAAGGGGATGGATGTGGGCATAATTAGTCATTAACATAATGTCCTCAAAGTGAGAGACCAGTAGCTCAGGTTTGGAAATAGAAAGGAGTAGTTTTCACTTAGCTGAAGTATCAAATGTATATTCCCTTGGGTAGCTGATTGCTGATGCAATGGTACTTTACATTGCAGTGTTAAATTGACACAGGGACGTGTCAGTAGATTGTGTGTGTTGGGGGGTATAGGTGGGCATGTACTCTTCAGCGTGAAATCATGGCCCCATTGAAATCAATGGCAAAACTCCCAATGTTTAATTTCCTGTAGAACTCCAGGCCATGACTTGTGATTTGCTATCTTGACTTCCTGGCTGATAACATAATGTAGGGAGATTTCAGGTCCATTACTGGAGGAGATCATGAGTCTCTTCAGGAGCAAAACACAATAGTATTTCTTAAAGAAATACTTGAAGCTAACTACAATTAAGATCAGGGGCTCTCTCAGGGTTCTGATGCCACCTTCCATTATTCAGGAGAAAATGCCCGGACAGCAGCCTTGACCAAGAACAGTTTTTTCCCATCTGTGTTTGACACTGAGGTTGCAGCCTTCTCTTTGAGATGTGGCCCTCGCCAAAGTTATCTGTGCCTTCATCACCTCCCTATAGCACTCCTGCCATGCACTGAAGACTCCATTGGAAGAGCATGCAGAAACCTCAGATGGTGCAGAATAAGTCTGCTCACCTATACAGCAGTCTCACAGCTGAGTTGTTACACAGGTGCTAATGGGTCGGCTCTGGCTTCCAGTTTGTTTCTGGGTGCAAATTGTTGCTGACCTACAAAGCCCTGCACATTTGGGTCCTGGGTATCCAAGAGGACACCTCTTCCCTTCCATTTTTGAATGGTAGTGGAGATGAATTGGGAGGCTCACCATGCCTCAGGTTACCTCTCTGTGAAATAGGTACAATGACACAGTGCTTATGAAGCTCAGAAAGGTGATTGCAAAGCTCTTTGGGATGCTCAGATGAAAGCAGTTTCATAAATACAAATTATTGCTCCTCACTGTTTCTGCTGAAGGATTTACTGTCACGTGATGACAATTCCTGTCCACATCAGCTACTCACCCAGCCATTGCATTTGGAGCCTTGAACTCCAGCTAACATCTTTTAAAGAATAACCACATTTCTATGGCAGTCTTTATCAGTTAAATCTATAGCTTGCTTTTTACAATTCCAGGTGGAAGCTGATTTACTTCAGGTATCTTATTTCACCCCTCTCCACTTCCCCACGCTAACCCCATCACTTTAATTTATGCCTTTTCACCATTGTATTAGAGCCAATTTTCCTTGCAATGATGCTGGCTGGCAGTAAACCACAACACAAATGTTGACTTTTCCACAATGCTAAACACCATGTTAAACACCTGTCTGCTTCTGTCAGTTTTTCCCTCCCTAGACAGGAACATTTTAGCCAGTGCAAGAACTTGATAAACAGTGGTAAGCTGCCAGAAACCTTACTATGACTATGGCTTCTAGATTGGTGTGTCATTTGCTGCTAAGGTACAGATTAACATGCTGGAGATGGAGGGCAGAATGTTAACATCCCACACACATTTTATCTGAGAGGCTGCAGAAGTTGCATTCTGTTTTTGATGACTTTCTTGAATGAAGCTTGCAATAAATCCATGTCAAAGACCTCTTTCAGGCACCATTCTAATGCCTCCTTCTCAAAAGCTGTGATGACCTGGTGGTTGCAAACAGAAAAAATCAGGGGCAGAGTCTCAATTTGGTGTAATTTATCATAGCTTCATTGATGTAAATGAGATAAGACGGTTTACACCAATTGAGAACACCGAAGAAAGAATTTGAGATGCAAGTTGCTAAAGATGCAAAAACTAACAGTAATTTTTTAGAAGTACCTCAAAAGTAGAGAAGAATGCCAAACAGACAGTGATGCCACTAGACCACAAAGATGTTAAAGGAGTACGACAGGAAGACAAGGCTACTGCAGAGAAGGTAATGAATTCTTTGTGTCAGTCTTCGCTGCAGAGGATGTGGGGGATGATACCCACATCAGAGCTATTTTTCTGGGCAACAAATCTGAAGTACTGTCCCAAACTGATGTGTCAATAGAAGAGGTTTTAGAACAAATTAATAACCTAAATAGTTATAAGGCAGCAGGACCAGATGGTATTCACCCAAGAGTTCTGAAGGAACTCAAATATGAAATTGCAGAATTATTAACTGTAGTATGTAACTTATCACTGAAATCAGTTTCTGTACCGGATGATGGAAGGTAGCTAATGTAACATTGAGTTTTTGCTCCAGATGCGATCCTGGCATTTACAGGCTGGTGAGCTTAACTTTAGCAATAGGCAAATTGGTTGAAACTATAATAAAGAACAGAATTGTCAGACACATAGATGAACACGATTTGCTGGGGAAGAATCAACATGGCTTTTGTAAAGGGAAATCATGCCTCATTGATCTGTAAGAATTCTTGAGGGAGTCAATAAGCATGTGAATAAGGGTGATACAGTCAATATTAAGTACTTGAATTTTCAGAAAGCCTTTGGTAAGGGCCCTCATTAAAGACTAAGTAGCCAATGGGATAAGAGGGAAGGTCTTCTCATGAATCAATAATTAGTTGAAAGCTAGGAAACAAAGGGTAGGAATAAAAGGTTAGTTTTTACAATGGAAAGAGGTGAACAGCAAGGGTCTCCCAAGGATCTGTACTGGGACCTGTGCTGTTCAACATATTCATTAATGATCTGGAAATGGAGCGAGCAATGAAATGGCAAAGTTTATAAACAATACAAAATAATTCAAGATAGTTAAGTCCAAAGCAGACTCCGAGGAGTTACAAAAAGGTTTCATAAAACTAGGTGACAGGGCAACAAAATGGTGGATCACATTTAACATTCATAAGTGTGAAGTAATGCACATGGAAAAAAAATAATCCCAACTATACATACAAAAATTATGGGGTTTAAATTTGCTATTACCAGCCAGGAAAGAGATTTTGGAGTCACCATAGATATTCTCAGAAAACTTCAGCTAGCAGGGGGCAAATAGGTAACCAAATGTTAAGAACTATTAGGAAAGGAATAGAAAATAAGACAGAAAATATCATAATGCCACTGTATAAATCCATAGTATGCTCAAACCTTGAATACTGTGTCCAGTTCCAGTTTCCCCATCTCAGAAAGCTGGGACGGGGAGCAACTACTTTAAAGGACAAGAGTAGAGTTCAAAATGACCTTGACAAATTGGAGACTTGGTCTGAAATCAACAAGATGAAATTCAGTAATGATAAGTGTGAAGTTCTACACTTAGGAAGGAAAAATCAGATCATAGAATCATAGAAGATTAGGATTGGAAGAGACCTCAGGAGGTCATTGTTAGGATATAGATATTCAGGCCTGCCTGTAAAGGCCTATACTCTAAGAATGTAGGTATATGTTTATCATTTAGCTAGTAATAGAGGTATACAAGAAAGAATCTGGGTAAGGGCCTTCTCTCACTGTGACAGTCTGAGGCCCTCTTCTTAGGCCAATGACTTTGGCTAAGCAGCAGAGGCAGCCGTAAGCTGGGAAGCGACCGGTCACCTCCTCACATTCCAAACTAGTCAATATGGGGCTGTCAGGAAGGTGATCCAATCTATCACCTCCAGCGAAAGGGAAGAGCCTAGAAGATGTAAAAGGAAATTTAGGTTGATAGTTTTCTGTCTGGTAAGAACTCACTTGTCAATAGACACAGCTGGAAAACCCTTATGTCTTTATAGATGTAGTTGTGAAATCCTCACTTCTGTACTGTTTTGTCATTATAGTTCCCACTTTGCTATTGTTGATTTGCATGATCTCTGTCTGGTTCTGTGATTGTTTCTGTCTGCTGTATAATTAACTTTGCTGGGTGTAAACTAATTAAGGTGGTGGGATATAATTGGTTAGCTAATCATAGAGTATCAGGGTTGGAAGGGACCTCAGGAGGTCATCTAGTCCAACCCCCTGCTCAAAGCAGGACCAATCCCCAATTTTTGCTCCAGATCCCTAAATGGCCCCCTCAAGCATTGAATTCACAACCCTGGGTTTAGCAGGCCAATGCTCAAACCACTTTACAATATGTTAGGATTGGTTAGGTAAATTTCAGTAGAATGATTGGTTAAGGTATAGCTAAGAATATTACTATATAAATTAGGGGCAAACAGGAAGTAAGTTGGGATTCGAAAATAAGGAAAAAGGAACTTGGATTTAAGCTTGCTGGAAGTTCACCCCAATAAACATCGAATTGTTTGCACCTTTGGACTTCAGGTATTGTTGCTCTCTGTTCATGCGAGAAGGACCAGGGAAGTGGGAGAGTGAAGGAATAAGCTCTCTAACAATCATCTTGTCCAACCTCTTGCTCAAGGCAGGACCAACACCAACTAAATCATCCCAGCCAGGGCTTTGTCAAGCCATGCCTTAAAAACCTCTAAGGATGGAGATTCTAAATCCCTAGGTAACCCATTCCAGTGCTTCACCACCCTCCTAGTGAAATAGTGTTTCCTAATATCCAACCTAGACCGCCCCGACTGAACTTGAGACCATTGCTCCTTGTTCTGTCATCTGCCACAACTGAGAACACCTGAGTGCCATCCTTTTTGCACCCCCCCTTCAGGAACACCCCTGTCACAATCCCCCCTCACTGTTCTCTTCTGTAGACTAAACAAGCCCAGTTCCCTCAGCCTCTCCTCATAAGTCATGAGGCCCAGTCCCCTGATCATTTTCGTTGCCCTCCGCTGGACTCTCTCCAATTTGTGCACATCCATTCTGTAGTGGGGGGACCAAAACTGGATGCAGTACTCCAGATGTGGCCTCACCAGTGCCGAATAGAGGGGAATAATCACTTCCCTCAATCTGATGGCAATGCTCCTGCTAATGCAGCCCAATATGCCATTAGCCTTCTTGGCAACAAGGGAGCACTGTTGATTCATATCCAGCTTCTCATCCACTGTAATCCCAAGGTCCTTTTCTGCAGAACTGCTGCTTAGACTGTCTGTCCTCAGCCTGTAGCAGTGCATGGGATTCTTCCTTCCTAAGTGCAGGACTCTGCACTTGTCCTTGTTGAAGCTCATCAAATTTCTTTTGGCCCAATCCTCCAATTTGTCTAGGTCACTCTGGACCCTATCCCTATGCTGTGGCATATCTAGCTCTCTCCCCATCTTAGTGTCAACTAAGATGACACAGCATGGGGAGGAGGTGGCCAGCCCTCTGTGAAGAAAGAAGTGGTTGGGGACTATTTAGAAAAGTTGGACGTGCACAAGTCCATGGGGCCAGATGTGTTGCATCCGAGAGTGCTAAAGGAATTGGCGGATGTGATTGCAGAGCCATTGGCCATTATCTTTGAAAACTCATGGCGATCAGGGGAAGTCCCGGAAGATTGGGAAAAGGCTTATGTAGTGCTAATCTTTAAAAAAGGGAAGAAGGAGGATCCTGGGAACTACAGGCCAGTCAGCCTCACCTCCGTCCCTGGAAAAATCATGGAGCAGGTCCTCAAGGAATCAATTCTGAAGCACTTAGAGGAGAGGAAAGTGATCAGGAACAGGCAGCATGGATTCACCAAGGGCAAGTCATGCCTGACTAATCTAATTGCCTTCTATGATGAGATAACTGGTTCTGTGGATGAAGGGAAAGCAGTGGACGTGTTATTCCTTGACTTTAGCAAAGCTTTTGACATGGTCTCCCACAGTATCCTTGTCAGCAAGTTAAAGAAGTATGGGCTCGATGGATGCACTACAAGGTGGGTAGGAAGTTGGCTAGATTGTCGGGCTCAACGGGTAGTGATCAATGGCTCCATGGCTAGTTGGCATCCGGTATCTAGCGGAGCGCCCCAAGGGTCGGTCCTGGGGCCAGTTTTGTTCAATATCTTCATTAATGATCTGGAGGATGGTGTGGATTGCACCCTCAGCAAGTTTGCGAATGACACTAAACTGGGAGGAGTGGTAGATATGCTGGAGGGTAGGGATAGGATACAGAGGGACCTAGACAAATTGGAGGATTGGGCCAAAAGAAATCTGATGAGGTTCAACAAGGACAAGTGCAGAGTCCTGCACTTAGGACGGAAGAATCCAATGCATCGCTACAGACTAGGGACCGAATGGCTAGGCAGCAGTTCTTCAGAGAAGGACCTAGGGGTGACAGTGGACGAGAAGCTGGATATGAGTCAACAGTGTGCCCTTGTTGCCAAGAAGACCAATGGCATTTTGGGATGTATAAGTAGGGGCATTGCCAGCAGATCGAGGGACGTGATCATTCCCCTCTATTCGACATTGGTGAGGCCTCATCTGGAGTACTGTGTCCAGTTTTGGGCCCCACACTACAAGAAGGATGTGGAAAAATTGGAGAGAGTCCAGCGAAGGGCAACAAAAATGATTGGGACTGGAACACATGACTTATGAGGAGAGGCTGAGGGAACTGGGATTGTTTAGTCTACGGAAGAGAAGAATGAGGGGGGATTTGATAGCTGCTTTTAACTACCTGAAAGGTGGATCCAAAGAGGATGGATCTAGACTATTCTCAGTGATAGCAGATGACAGGACAAGGAGTAATGGTCTCAAGTTGCAGTGGGGGAGATTTAGGTTGGATATTAGGAAAAACTTTTTCACTAGGAAGGTGGTGAAACACTGGAATGCGTTACCTAGGGAAGTGGTGGAATCCCCTTCCTTAGAAGTTTTTAAGGTCAGGCTTGACAAAGCCCTGGCTGGGATGATTTAGTTGGGGATTGGTCCTGCTCTGGGCAGGGGTTGGACTAGATGACCTCCAGAGATCCCTTCCAACTCTGATAATCTATGATTCTATGATTCATCTGCGAACTTGCTGAGGGTGCAATTAATCCCATCATCCAGATCGTTAATAAAGATGTTGAACAAAATTGGGCCCAGGGGAACTCCACCTGATACCGGCTGCCAACTAGACATTGAGCCGTTGATCGCTACCCCTTGAGCCCAACAATCTACCCTACTTTCTATCCACCTTATAGTGCATTCATCCAGCCCATACTTCTTTAACTCGCTGGCAAGAATACTGTGGGAGACCGTGTCAAAAGCTTTGCTAAAGTCAAAGAATAACACGTCCACTGCTTTCCCCATATCCACAGAGCCAGTTATCTCATCATAGAAGGCAATCAGGTTGGTCAGGCATGACTTTCACTTGGTGAATCCATGTTGACTGTTCCTGATCAACTTCCTCTCCTCCAAGTGCTTCAAAATGGTTTCCTTGAGGACCTGCTCCATGATTTTTCCAGGGACTGAGGTGAGGCTGATGGGTCTGTAGTTCCCTGGGTTCTCCTTCTTCCCTTTTTAAAAGATGGGCACTATATTTGCCTTTTGCCAATAGCCCGGGACCTCCCCCGGTCGCCACGAGTTTTGAAAGATAATGGTCAATGGCTCTGCAATCACATCAGCCAACTCTCTCAGCACCCTTGGATGAATTAGATCTGGACCCATGGACTTGTGCATATCCAGCTTTTCTAAATAGTCCTTAACCTCTTCTTTCACCACTGAGGACTGCTCACCTTCTCCCCATACTGTGTTGCCCAGGACAGCAGTCTGGGAGCTGACCTTGTCTGTGAAAACCAAGGCAAAAAAAGCATTGAGTACTTCAGCTTTTTCCACATCATCTCTCACTAGGTTGCCTCCCCCATTCAGTAAGGGTCCCACACTTTCCCTGACCTTCTTCTTGTTGCTAACATACCTGTATAAACCCTTCTTGTTACCCTTCACATACCTGGCTAGCTGCAACTCTGGTTGTGTTTTGGTCTTCCTGATTACACCCCTGTGTGGTTGAGCAATATTTTTATACTCCTCCCTAGTCATCTATCCAAGTTTCCACTTCTTGTAAGCTTCCTTTTTGTGTTGAAGAAGATTTCACTGTTAAGTCAAGCTGGTCGCCTGACATATTTGCTATTCTTTCTGCACATCAGGATGGTTTGTTCCTGCACCCTCAATAAGGCTTCTTTAAAATACAGTCAGCTTTCCTCGCCTCCTTTCCCCCTCATATTAGCCTCTCAGGGGATCCTGCCCATCAGTTCCCTAAGGGAGTCAAAGTCCGCTTTTCTGAAGTCCAGGGTATGTAGTTTGCTAGTCTCCTTTCTTCCTTTTGTGAGGATCCTGAACTCAACCATCTCATGGTCACTGCTGTCCAGGTTGCCACCCACTTCTACTTCCCCTACCAATTCTTCCCTGTTTGTAAACAGCAGGTCAAGAGCAGAACAGCCCCTGGTTGGTTCCTCCAGTAGTTGCACCAGGAAGTTGTCCCCAACACTCTCCAAAAACCTCCTGGATTGTTTGTGCACTGCTGTATTGCTCTCCCAGCAGATGTCAGAGTGATTGAAGTCCCCCATTAGAACCAGGGCATGTGTTCTGGAAACTTCAGTTAATTGTCCAAAGAAAGTCTCATCTACCTCAAACCCCAGAAGACAAATAAAAAATACCCAAAATGAACTATTGTTCAAATCTCATGATTTGAATCCAATCTCCTGGTATGGGGGCCTGACTCAAGGTTTTTGAACCTATGGGATGGCAATACTGCATAAAACAATTTGCCCCTGGAATAACTGCCTTATCTAAGTTATTTAACCAATTTCTTACAGATTGATTTCTGTATTTTAACCATTGAGATACCTCTCATGGGGGGGCAATAGATGAGGGGGAAGAAAGTGCAGATTTGCTCTTTCACCTTTCTTGTCTTCTGTCAATAGGAATATTTTTAGAGTACTGTGACACTTTTAAACTTTAGGTGCTAATTTTGAAATTCATTTTAAAGGTCACATTCAGCTGAGTTATCTTGTCAGAGTTTTGTATTGTACATGTACATTTTGAGCCAAAAATCAGCTGCTTAGTTGTACACTTGCAACTCCAATGACTCCACTGGGACTGCATGTGTGTAAAGAGGACACAGTGTGATTGCATATTTATGTCCACTCCTTTTTCTGACCAAAACATGAAGTCCTTTCTTCAGATTCTATATTTACAAACTCAGAATAAGAAAGTAGGCAGATTAGGATAGTATCTGATACATTTGCATCAGGTTTCCATTCTGTTCTTCTCACCGTGAGAGTTTCTGTGCACCTCTGCTTTATTGATGTGTGTGTCACATGTCAGCAGACCAGAGATTAGGCTCCTAGATTCAGATTCTGCCAGCTTTGCTCAGCATGACTATTAAACAGTTGCTTCATTTCACCCCGGAGATGGAAGCATTTCTGTAGTGGTTCCCTGTGTATTGTTTACTTAACTTTGGAAAACACTTTGGGATCCTCTGGGATGGAAGGTGCTTTATAAGTTTAAGATCATTATCATTCATGCCCAAGGTTTCCATTTCCATATGCACACAGATGGTACCCAAATACATCCATCAGTACCTGCAATTATGCAACTGCATGATCACCTTTCTGATATTAAGAAGTCAACTCTCTTCCTTTAGGTGCATGTTAAGAGGAGTTTTCACTGACTGGCTTCACCCAGTGGGGATCTCTTCTTTTTCAACCCTCTGCTCACCAGTTCTTTCAAATTCTGGTTCTATTGGCATATTTTCACACTTGGGCTCCTTACCACGCTCTTACTTCTTTGGGGCTCAATGGTTATGCTTAGTCAGAGTATGCATTGGGGATGCAGAGCCATATTCAGGAAGCATTCTATGCAGTGCCTCCCAGAGCTGCCGACTTGTGCAGGGTGAGCATTACAAGTAGATCTGGCTGAGAAATGGATTTCATGTTCCATTAATATTTGAGGGGTTTTTTTTTGAAAAAATGGTCACAGAACTACAAGTCTCAAATATTTGCTTCAGAAACATTCAGAAATGTTCCTGTTCAGTGTTTCAAAAATGAAACATGCTCTTCGGGAGCCGTGGAACCTGGGTGAGCTGCCAGGAAACAGGGACAGAGAGAAGACAAGCTGGCAGGAAACTCGGCAGGTTTCCATTGCAATATTGTCACATTTGTTACATTCTTGCAAAAACAATTTAGATTTTGACAAATCAGGATTTTCTGTCGGGAAGAGTTTCCAGTGGAAAATATCATAGAATCATAGAATCATAGAATATCAGGGTTGGAAGGGACCCCAGAAGGTCATCTAGTCCAACCCCCTGCTCGAAGCAGGACCAATTCCCAGTTAAATCATCCCAGCCAGGGCTTTGTCAAGCCTGGCCTTAAAAACCTCTAAGGAAGGAGATTCTACCACCTCCCTAGGTAACGCATTCCAGTGTTTCACCACCCTCTTAGTGAAAAAGTTTTTCCTAATATCCAATCTAAACCTCCCCCATTGCAACTTGAGACCATTACTCCTCGTTCTGTCATCTGCTACCATTGAGAACAGTCAAGAGCCATCCTCTTTGGAACCCCCTTTCAGGTAGTTGAAAGCAGCTATCAAATCCCCCCTCATTCTTCTCTTCTGCAGACTAAACAATCCCAGCTCCCTCAGCCTCTCCTCATAAGTCATGTGCTCTAGACCCCTAATCATTTTTGTTGCCCTTCGCTGGACTCTCTCCAATTTATCCACATCCTTCTTGTAGTGTGGGGCCCAAAACTGGACACAGTACTCCAGATGAGGCCTCACCAGTGTCGAATAGAGGGGAACAATCACGTCCCTCGATCTGCTCGCTATGCCCCTACTTATACATCCCAAAATGCCATTGGCCTTCTTGGCAACAAGGGCACACTGTTGACTCATATCCAGCTTCTCGTCCACTGTCACCCCTAGGTCCTTTTCCGCAGAACTGCTGCCTAGCCATTCGGTCCCTAGTCTGTAGCGGTGCATTGGATTCTTCCATCCTAAGTGCAGGACCCTGCACTTATCCTTATTGAACCTCATCAGATTTCTTTTGGCCCAATCCTCCAATTTGTCTAGGTCCTTCTGTATCCTATCCCTCCCCTCCAGCGTATCTACCACTCCTCCCAGTTTAGTATCATCTGCAAATTTGCTGAGAGTGCAATCCACACCATCCTCCAGATCATTTATGAAGATATTGAACAAAACCGGCCCCAGGACCGACCCCTGGGGCACTCCACTTGACACCGGCTGCCAACTAGACATGGAGCCATTGATCACTACCCGTTGAGCCCGACAATCTAGCCAGCTTTCTACCCACCTTATAGTGCATTCATCCAGCCCATACTTCCTTAACTTGCTGACAAGAATACTGTGGGAGACCGTGTCAAAAGCTTTGCTAAAGTCAAGAAACAATACATCCATTGCTTTCCCTTCATCCACAGAACCAGTAATCTCATCATAAAAGGCGATTAGATTAGTCAGGCATGACCTTCCCTTGGTGAATCCATGCTGACTGTTCCTGATCACTTTCCTCTCATGTAAGTGCTTCAGGATTGATTCTTTGAGGACCTGCTCCATGATTTTTCCAGGGACTGAGGTGAGGCTGACTGGCCTGTAGTTCCCAGGATCCTCCTTCTTCCCTTTTTTAAAGATTGGCACTACATTAGCCTTTTTCCAGTCATCCGGGACTTCCCCCGTTCGCCACGAGTTTTCAAATATAATGGCCAAGGGCTCTGCAATCACAGCCGCCAATTCCTTCAGCACTCTCGGATGTAACTCGTCCGGCCCCATGGACTTGTGCACGTCCAGCTTTTCTAAATAGTCCCTAACCACCTCTATCTCCACAGAGGGCTGGCCATCTCTTCCCCATTCTGTGATGCCCAGCGCAGCAGTCTGGGAGCTATCCAACCAGCTCTAGTTACAAGAGTGTTCTGTGTGGGTCTATATGTAAATGGTTAGTTAATAGATGAGTGCTCAAGGATATGTACCCTAGTCACTGAGTTTTGTAGCCTCTGTAGCAGATGACTGGCAGATAGCTAATGTAATACCACTTTTTAAAAAAGGTTTCAAAGGCAATCCTGGCAATTACAGGTCAGTAAGCCTAACTTCAATATCAGGCAACGTTGTTGAAACTATAGTAAAGAACAGAATTATCAGAAACATGGATGAACAAGATATGTTGGGGAAGACTCAACACGGCTTTTGTAAAAGGAAATCATGCCCACCAATCTATTAGAATTCTTTGAGGGAGTCAGCAAGCATGGGGACATGGGTGATCAATTACTATAGTGTATCTAGACTTTCAGAAAGCCTTTTACAAGGTACCACACTAAAGGTTCCTACACAATGTAAGCAGTCCTAGGATATGAGGGAAGGTCCTTTCAGGGATCAGTGACTGGTTAAAAGATAGGAAACATAGGGTAGCAATAAATGGTCAGTTTTCACAATGGAGAGAGGAAAACAGTGGGGTCCCACAAGGATCTGTCCAGCAATCTGTGCTGCTCAACCTATTCATAAACGATCTAGAAAAAGAGGTGAACAATGAGGTGCCAAAATTTGTAGACAATACAAAATTACTTAAGATAGTTAAGACCAAAGCTGACTGCGAAGAGTTACAAAGGAATCTCACAAAACTGGGTGACAAAACGGCTGATAAAATTCAGTGTTGAAAAGTGAAACGTAATGCACATTGGAATACATAATCTGACCTATACATACAGATGGGGTTTAAATTAGCTGTTACCACTCAGGAAAGACATCTTGAAGTCATTGTAGATAGTTCTCTGAAAACGTCTGTTCAATGTGCAGCATCAGTCAAAAAAGCTAACAGAATGTTAGGAGCCATTAGGAAAGAGATAGATAATGAGACAGAAAATATCATAATGTCACTTTATAAACCCATAGTATGCCCATACCTTGAGTATTGTGACCAGTTCTGGTTGCCCCATTTCAAATATATATATATATATATATTTGAGATGTCAATCCATCTTATACGTTTTATATGTAGGTTATTTCAACATTTCCCTCTCACATAAAGAAAGGAATGGTGTATTTATTGCACTAACTTACTCAGGGGTAAATCTTGCCCCTGACTCAGCTGAGGAGGACACTTTCGTGGCAAGAGAGACAGTTCTGTTACCCATTGGGCAGGATTCTGGGGGTCTGCACCAGAGGTTAGTGGGTGAAGGGAGGGTCTGGGATAGACCTACTATGCAGATCCTTCCACCTTCATGCCAGTTCCTATAGAGCAGTTTGTTAGACCTGCTGCAGAGAAAGGATTACTATCACTTTTTCAGAGCAGTTCGACAGCTGCTCCTCAGCCTGAGGAAGGAGAAAGATTCAAACAGGTCTGAGCACAGGGCTCAGCATTCTCCCCTGAATGCAAATTCCCAGGTACACACTGTTAGTATGGACTTAAGGCTGAGAGTAACTTAAGGGTACAACACATTGCAGGGATGCTGCATTTTTTCCAAAACCAAGCATTACAAACCCAGGAAATTGTTATTAATAATTTAGCTTAATTACAACGTAATTTCTTCAAATATAGACTTCAATGAATATTAACTGTGTGGGCTCCTTAATAAAGGACCATTCAGGAGAAAGAAAAGACTGGCACAGATGCTAAATGTCTTAAATGCTATGGTTTAAAATGACTTTTCATGGCTAAACTAAGTAATAGGTTTCTTGTAAAATTCTCAGAAAGGTCACTCTGTCCTCAAAGAGTGTGTGCTGTACCTTGGGACGGATGGACTGGATTTTTCATATATAATAAAGAGGTTGAATCTTTGCTTTAAGTGCAAAATAGAACTTTACCTTAACAATGGAGCTGTCACTGGTCCCTCTATGATTACCAAAAGGTAGATGCAGGGACCCTCTATTCCTCTTCATCCATAAAGTGTATTTCTGAAAGAGGAAGGCTGGGCCAGTGGTTAAGGCACTAACATAATACTTGGGTACCTGAGTGCAAAGCCTTGCATCTTCACAGACTTAGAATCATAGAATATCATAGAAGGGACCTCAGGAGGTCATCTAGTCCAACCCCCTACTCAAAGCAGGACCGATCCCCGACTAAATCATCCCAGACAGGGCTTTGTCAAGCCTGACCTTAAAAACTTCTAGGGAAGGAGATTCCACCACCTCCCTAGGTAACGCATTCCAGTGTTTCACCACCCTCCTAGTGAAAAAGTTTTTCCTAATATCCAACCTAAATCTCCCCCACTGCAACTTGAGACCATTACTCCTTGTTCTGTCATCTGCTACCACTGAGAACAGTCAAGAGCCATCCTCTTTGGAACCCCCTTTCAGATAGTTAAAAGCAGCTACCAAATCCCCCCTCATTCTTCTCTTCTGAAGACTAAACATCCCCAGTTCCCTCAGCCTCTCCTCATAACTCATGTGTTCCAGTCCCCTAATCATTTTTGTTGCCCTCCGCTGGACTCTTTCCAATTTTTCCACATCCTTCTTGTAGTGTGGGCCTCAAAACTGGACACAGTACTCCAGATGAGGCCTCACCAATGTCGAATAGAGGGGAACGATCACGTCCCTCGATCTGCTGGCAATGCCCCTACTTATACATCCCAAAATGCCATTGGCCTTCTTGGCAACAAGGGCACACTGTTGACTCATATCCAACTTCTCGTCCACCGTAACCCCTAGGTCCTTTTCTGCAGAACTGCTGCCGAGCCATTCGGTCTCTAGTCTGTAGCGGTGCATTGGATTCTTCCGTCCTAAGTGCAGGACTCTGCCCTTGTCCTTGTTGAACCTCATCAGATTTCTTTTGGCCCAATCCTCCAATTTGTCTAGGCCCCTCTGTATCCTATCCCTACCCTCCGGCATATCTACCTCTCCTCCCAGTTTAGTGTCATCCGCAAAATTGCTGAGGGTGCAATCCACACCATCCTCCAGATCATTTATGAAGATATTGAACAAAACCGGCCCCAGGACTGACCCCTGGGGCACTCCACTTGATACTGGCTGCCAGCTAGACATGGAGCCATTGATCACTACCCATTGAGCCCAACAATCTAGCCAGCTTTCTATCCACCTTATAGTCCATTCATCCAGCCCATACTTCTTTAACTTGCTGCTGAGAATACTGTGGGAGACCGTGTCAAAAGCTTTGCTAAAGTGAAGGAACAACATGTCCACTGCTTTCCCTTCATCCACAGAGCCAGTTATCTCATCATGAAGGCAATTTCCTTTATGCCCTTGGGCAAGTCAGTTAGGCTCTCTTTGCCTCAGTTCCTAATCTGTACACGAGGGGTAAAAGCACTTCCCTACCTCACTGGTGTATCGTGAGGCTAAATGCACCAAAGGGTATGTGGTGCTCAAATACTAAGTAACAGGGGCCATACAAGTACTGAAGATAAAGTATCATGTGACCCAGTAGCACTAACTCAGTGATGCTAAATAACAGTAATTATTAACGGCAGCAACGGTTGTTCCTAAAATGCTTTTATTCCAAAGTCACTTCTGCTAGTACTGCCCCACCACTGAATCTGGGTGGTTCATAGAATCATAGAATATCAGGGTTGGAAGGGACCTCAGAAGGTCATCTAGTCCAACCCCCTGCTCAAAGCAGGACCAATCCCCAACTAAATCATCCCAGCTAGAGCTTTGTCAACCCTGACCTTAAAAACCTCAAAGGAAGGAGATTCCACCACCTCCCTAAGTAATGATTCCTCTGCCCTGCAAGCATCACGCTGTGGGGGAAGGTTTTCTCAGGCAGATGTAGGGCTGTTTACTGTTAAGGGTGGTTCAAAGCAGCGGGAATAGTTAAATAGCTCACAGCTGAAGTGAAGCCACTGTGAGTCCTGACAGCATTCTAACTGACCGTCTATAGGTCTCATGGTCCGGATCCTCAGCTAGTGTAAATTGTCCTAGATCCATTGACTTCAATGGAACATATCTATTTATGCCAACAGAGCTGTGGCCTCATATCCTGATTTCTAATAGTTGCTGCAATTTTCCTTTTAATTTCTATTTTCAGTGCAAAGCTGGAATGATATAAAATGTATATATGCAAGCAGTTATATTTTATCCAACACTTTGATCTGCATGACATGAATACAGCATAGTCTGAAGCTATTTCTGTGATAACAACAAGCTAGTAAGCTGCCTGCCTTAGGGTGACTGTAAGTTACAGTACGTGTTTTTCATCTGAAGATCATATTTTAGAACATCATTCTTTATGACAGCCCGCACAAGTCCTGCATTGCCTGGTATCCTTTGTTACTATTTACTTTTTATTGCAAAGCTAGTCCATGCTGAACATTATCTTTATGGCGCTCAATGTTGAAATGAGGTGGTATGATAAGATAAAGCGTTAGTGCATCATAGCACAGAGCACAGGAAAGGCAGTAAGTGCTTTGTATAAATATGCTGAAGATGTTTACTTATAAGCACATATATGAATGTATGAGTGTTTCTGTAGAACCAATGCAAGAAAAGATTAATAGTAATTTCTGCATATCTGTCTACAGAATATGAAAAAGGGTTGCTATGTCACGTGTCTAATTAGTATGCATAAAACATTAAAAAAATACCAACCCAAAACCCAGCAGTAGTCTTTAGTTGTCTATATGGCCCCAGTTTAGTTTAGAGAACTGTTTAGTTTAGAGAAGAGCTGAATAGGTAAGAGGGGACAGAAGAGAGGTATACAAAATGTTATGTTCTAGACTGTTACTCTGAAGGTAAATTAGATGTTCTTATTCTGCCTTTTATCATAAGATAAGAACAAGGAGATGTTCAGTGACATAGAAATGTAAAAAAATAAAATTGATTATAAAAGACTTATTCTACATAACACATGATTAATCTATGAAACACAAAGCTTAGTAAGATTTAAAAAAATAAAAAATACCCCCCCAACCCAGTTAGATATTTGTATAGATAACGAAAGCATCCACATTAGATTTCTTTATTTATTTATTTTTACAAAGTGGAACATAACAGCAAGGGTAAGGAACTGATAAAGTTTGCAGATGACACAAAAATTGGGGGAGAGATAAATAATGAAGAGGACAGGTCACCGATACAGAGTGATCTGGGTCACTTGGTAGGCTGGGCTCAAGCAAATGTGTTTTAATATGGTTAAATGTAAATGTATACATCTAGGAACAAAGAACATGGGGGGCTCAAGTCTGGGAAGGAGTGACTCTGAGAAAGATTTGGGGGGTTGTGGTGGATAAACAGCTGAACGTGAGCTCTCAGTGTGATACTGTGGCCAAAAGGGCCCCGGATGCATAAACTGGGGAATCTCAAGTAGGAGCAGAGTGGTTATTTTACCCCTGTGTTTGGCACTGGTGTAACCACAGCTGGAATTCTATGTCTAATTCTGGTATCCATTATTCAAGAAGGATGTTGGTACATTGGAGAGGGGTCAGACAAGAGCCACAAGAATGGTTAAGGATTAGAAAACCTGCCTTATAGTGATAAACTCTACGAGCTCAATCTATTGAGCTGAACAAGAAGAAGGTGAGTTGATTACAATTTATCTATAAGTACAATCTACAGTGAAGAAAATATATTTAATAATGGGCTCTTCAATCTAGCAGAGAAAAGGATAACACGATCCAATGGCTGGAAGTTGAAGCTAGAAAAATCCAGACTGGAAATAAGGTGTGTCTTTGTAACAGTGAAAGTAATTAGCCCGTGGAACAACTTAGTGAGGGTTGTGGTAGATTCTCCATCACTGACAAGATGATCACAGTGGTCCCTTCTGGTCTTGGAATCTATGAATAACCATTACCACAACTTACCCAGGGAGTGACAGATTCTCCATCTTTTGAAGCCTTTTTGAATTATTACTGCATGTCTTTCTAAAAATAGTGCTTACCTTAGACAGAAGTTATGGGCATGATGTGAGGACCACTTGGTAAAATTCTCTGGCCTGTACTATGTATGTAGGAGGTCTGATTGGATGGTCATAATGGTCACTTCTGACCTTAATATCTATGAATCTATAAACCCGGCTGTTTCAGAGCATAAATCACCACTAATTGATGGGATTAAGGAAGAAACTTCCCCTATAAGCAGGTTATTTCATAATTAATAACTAGGGGTTTTCTTGCACCTTCTGCTATTTTCAGAGGCTGGATTGGCCATTGGTTCCTATATTATTTCAGTATTATAGTGTAAACACGCATGCTAGTCTCAATGCCCTTAACCAACGAGAAATGAAATTTGCCTTTCAAATCCAAAATGTCTGACCCCCCACCCAGCCTTATTCTATCAAAACGTAAGAAGAAATAGGTCTGGCTTGTACTTTTATTTACAATGTAATATAATTCCTATAAGAAAGCAGCAGATTATTATACAGACTGAGAAAGTAAATGTCTGGTTGCTTGGAAGACAAATTCTGCATGTCAGACCAGACAGAATCTGGAGCAACCAAAATGATGTAAGAACTCTAAATTGTCTATAGGAAGAATGTCCAGTATTTTAGCCAACTTGACTTTAGAGTATGAATGTATCCAGGCATTGCTTAGCCTTTCAGCAGGGAGATTTCCTGAAATAGTGTTATACTTCTGTGTGACACTTCTGTGACCACTTGAACTGAATTCAGATTGCTTCCCTGCATCTAGTTAGACAGTAACAAAGTATTTTGGCACTACTGTCTCAGTATAGTAATTCCTTTGTTGTCTGAGTTTGTTTATTTACAAAGCCAGTGGAGTATGGGTGGGATCTCAGAGGCTAAACTGAAAAGCGATCTTTTTTGTTTGTATCCTGAGGTCCTAATACAAATAGCTTTGCTGATTTCTTTCCAATTCCATGTGTGATGTGTTGTGCAAGAAATAATATGTCTTGCTGTGTGCACTTTAGTACAATTATATGTGCTCAGGAACACAGTACAGTGAACGCCTTTCTGGGTTTACATCAACTTCTTGCGGAGAATAGCCCAAAGTGGCTTGCCTCACACAAAACTAAAGTATTTTATTTTTCAGTGCAGGCAGACCTTTTGCATTTAGATTTACAAATGGATGCTAGAGGGGAGTTTTTACGAATAATGTTATGCTAAAGCAGTTTGTGATGATACATGTACCTGATAGCGAAACCTGTCTCCAAAGTTATGCTGCCCCCTGTGATAAAGGTGAATCTAAAGTGTACATTTATAAATCCAACTGGAGCTACCCCAATTTATACCCGTCTTGGCTCTAGCCCCCCAGAAAATGAGTAATGAAAAATATGTTAGAGGGAGTTATTAGGGCATGATGAAAATGGAAGAAACAACACACAATTATATACAGTATTGTTCTAAGGTTACATTATTGGAAATAGTTATTATACAGATGGACCAAATCCAAAATTTTGGATCTGAACACCTTTACTTTTTGGGGAAAGATGGGCACTATGCGGGGTGGAGGGCAGGGAAGGGGGAGAGGGGTGTCGTCAAGATCCATATCCAGACTTTTCCCCTTGGGCCATTGCTAATTACATTTTCCAGAAGTTCGTATGTCCATACATTAGTGAAATGCTTCTTCTGAAGAACACTATAAGGTCACAAGGAAGTCCAAGATGAATACATTCCACATACTGATCATTGTTACCTAGTCACTGAAATCTTCGAAGTGCCAGTGATATTCTAAAGTTATACTGAAAGAACTTCACTTCCTGCTCTTAGCCTGAATTCTGAGTATGTTTCTGTATCCAAGGCCTGGATGCTTGCATTGAAATGTGACATTTACACTAGCTTTTGTGAATGTTGCTTTAATTAGTTCTGTTTCCATGGGACCTTAGTAGAGTGATGTGGCTAACAGGCAAGGACAATATTCATAGATGAAATGAGGTAATTTTTGTAGATATTTCCATAGCTTTTTCAATAGAGAAACTGATTTTGTTTGATAGTTTTTTATCACAAATATTTGTCTTGATCCCTGTTAAAATTCTGGTATGGTTGCCACCCTGCTACCCACTACCCCCACAAAAAATAAAAGAACCTGACGCAAGAGTGATGAAGTGTTTATTAGTCTGCTTAGGTGTGCATTGCTAGATGCTTTAACCTTAACTCGTAAACATACTGGAAGGAAAATCAAGTCCCTTTGATTTTCAACTGCAATCACAATAAGTGTTCCCCTAATAAGCATAAGCAGGATGGTCGCTGAATGTTCCAGATATTTGATGAAGCTGACGGGTGGGTAGGATGAGTTAACAGTGACTCCACTCTCCTTCCTAGTCACTTAATGTTTTAAAACAGTTTTTAAAGTGACAGAAACCCAAGTAAAGTCTTAGCAGGGTGTTCCAGTCCCCCTCCCCAAGCAGTGGCATTCTCTTTAGTCATAGATGGGAGCCACTGCTTGCTTTAGACAACTAAAGGGCAGTATGATTGATATGCCTTTACAAATTCACTTTTGCACAGGAGTGTCTGGTATATATGGGCTAAATGTCAGGTGAAAGGAAAAATACAAGCTGAAATCAGCAGCTGCCTGATCCTAGGTACAGCAAACTTTATTTGCTGAGGAGCCTTGCAAAAAATAAAACAAAATTGATTTTTGTGTATTGATACCAGCTAACTCCCATGGTGTTTCTAAGGTAACTGTGGTGGTAACTGTGACAACACTCTTCTGTGAGCATTTCATGGAAAATGAGTCCACTTAATGATGAGCCAGCGTTAAAGGTTACATTCTTTGCAAGACACCTCTGGATTGTGTCTGCATCATACTCTCACTTAGACACAAGACCAGTCCAGCCAGAGACATTGGTCCAGGCATCTCTCAGGAAAAAAGGGGAGGAAGAACCCTTTCCCCCAGAGCTTCTGAGCAGCAGTGGGGTGGCTCTGTGTAGACCACAAGAATATCGACAGCTATGGGCCTACCCCACCACTCAAGCTGGTAAGAAAATGTTTTGTGTCCACTGAGAATTTTGATTTTTGAGCTAAAATTCGGACACCAAAATATTTTATCTGACAACCAAGCTATTTGGATTGAGAAAGCTGCTAAAGTGCCTTGTGGGAACGGTAGTTTGGGTGCCTCATGCCCCCATTCGCCTCTGATGGCTGGGATCCTTAGTCTGTCTACAGCTCCCAAGAAACACCACAGTCTCCCCTCATGGTGAGGGGAGGTGGTTGCATGAAGGGAGTCTCTGACTGTGGTGCATCATGGGGATTGTAGTCTGGTCAGGAAACCTGACCCATAGAGGAGTATGGGGGAATGAGAAATCTGAACTACCACTCCTACAAGGCACTGGAGCAGTATTTTCAAATTGAAATGTTTAGTTTCTTCGCTGAAATACTTCAGTTAAAAAAAAAAAGCACAATTTTTTTCCTATGGAAAGCAGACCCTTTTCACCAAAACAAAAACAAACAACAACAACAACAAACCTAGTTAAAAGCCCAATTTTCTGTCAAAAAACAGTTTTGATCAAAAATTTTCACCCAGCCCTACCCACCACCTCTGTGGATGGTAAAGGAAAAGAAAGACCAGAGTATAAGTTCAGCAACAGATTCTCCCATTCTGCTCCAGGCCCAGCTTGTCCATGCTAGCAGGGCTCACCTTAGGGGTGGCTGATTAGGGTTGCTGCCCTGGGCACCAAATTCCAGAGGCACCAAATCAACATCTGGGTGGGGTGCCAAATTGGGGTGTTTTTTTGTTTCATCAGCAGTTTGAGGGGCTGCCAAAAACACTTTCCACCCTGGGTGACAAAATGCTGATGGCAGGCCCTGCCTGCTACCCCCATACATGTGTCCTTGTGGCTACCACAAAGGGGAGTGCATAACACCTGCATGGCTGTCCAAATCCCAGCCCCTCTTGCCTACATATTTCTGTGCCCTGGGGCCCCCTGTGCCTGCTGAAGTGAGGGGGAAAAGCGACACTGGAGGGAGAGGTGTATAAAACATCTAATTTGATGTAAATATATATAACACAAGCCTGAGGTGTTGACACTAAGTTAATTAATCTGACAATAAATTGCTTCATCTTGAGTCATTTGCAGTGCTTTCTATCTCAGCGTCTGACATTTCCTATTGTCATTCAAGGAGCTATTCGCTAGAGATGTGCCATTTAAGTAGTCAGTGAACTGCATTAGATAATACTGCAGCAAAACTCTGGGAGAGGGTTTCTCTGGAGCGGAGTAGCATGTCACAGGAATGTTGGCACACCAGGCCTTTTTATCAGCCAGACGAATGTGAGGAGAGAAAGAGCTAAGACTCCCGAAAGAGAACTGTATGGAAAATACCATTGCTGTCAAAGGGAGCATTGCTGTCCATGCTGAGGGCCAGTCCAAGGTGGTGGTGTCCCAGTGCACAAGCACTTCATAAAATCAACACCTAGCACAGAGGGAAGGGGTACGTTAGAATGTCATCTGGTAAGCATGGAGAGAGAGAGTTGTTTATCATAACTGGGGCAGTTGCCCCTTCAACTTTGTAGTTGTGGGTCCTGCAGTGAAGAGAGTGGTACAAAACCAGAGAGAGTGAGCTAGCTAGTCTTCACTAAGCTCCACAATAACTTTAGAAGAAGCCTACTGAGCATGTTCAGCAGAGAATTTTCATCCCATACCTCTAGGCCAGATTGGGAACCCCTCATCGCCTGGCTCTCACCTCCCTCAAGTGGCAGGGGAGGAGTGAAATGCCTCCATAGTGCCAACCCCACTTTCTGGGAACCTGTTCAGGGCCTTCCACAGGGACGAGTGCATTTGGGTGTGGGGGGCACCCCACCATCCTCCCCATTGGGTCCACTGGAGTGCAGTCCCCCCTCAAAGGAGGGCCAGGTACAGCTGCTGCCAGAAGAGGCCTGGGCAGTGTGGCAGCTCTGGCGCTTCCCAGATTCAGTGCAGACCAGGCTAGTCCACAAACCCATTTCCAGTAAGCAAACGTGTTTGATGATGGTCTAAATACGATTTGGTGAAACATTTGGATTGTTTTAATAAAAGTAGATAAAAACATTGCCGAAACATTCATGAAAAACAGCAAATTTGGGTGGCGTTAATATTTTTTCCTGAAAAGTTGAGTTTGGGGGAACTAAAGTCTATTTTTCACCAGAAAAACATATTGTGTTGAATATTTTGACCAGCTCTACTACAAACAAAGTTTTGACCTCAACGTTTAGCTGTTATCTTCCGAGTCAGTGAAATGAGACTTTTCTTGTGATGGGAAATACATGTTTTCCTTTCCACTCAGCCATTAGTGAAAACGTGCCAAGAGATTTTCCTCACATACATAAAAATAAAATTACCTGGCAGAGCCCAGCCTGGCACCCTGCAGCACCACAGAAGAGCAGTTATGTGTGTGTAAATAAGGGTTTGGAATCAAAACTGTGGCCTTGTCCATACTGGCAATCTGCCCTGATTTCACCTGGGCAAGGAAAGCTGTGTTTGCTTTGGTGTCGTTTGCCTCTAATTAAAACAGGAGTCAGCACAGTTGGTGCAATTCCCTTGCATAAGAGATTGGTGCCCATGTAGCCCACAACAGCTGAGGATCAATTGCCTGGAGTTAGGGTACATTTCCAATGTAGACAAGAGGCAAGATTTTCAACAGCAATTTGTGATTTCAGGGCCCTGGTTTTTAGAGGGTGGGTGCTTAAGCCCCTTTATGGTGTCTCAGGTTGGGAGGGTGTCCCCCAAAATGAGACACATAAACTCACTAGTCACTTCAGAAAATCATGGGCAAGGCCTTTGCTGGGCACTACCAGAGCTTGCTACAGTGAACTCAACACATGGTATATACTCTGTATATATCCTATATATAACCTAGGCTGCTTATACGCTGATTGATGTTGTGCATGTTTTGAAACACTGAGTGCATGTTTTGAAACACTGAGAGGGATATTTCCAAGGAAATTAATCAAGCAAACAGACCTATAGAACGCTGGTTATAGCAACTCTATTGTATGGCAGTGAAATGTGGGCACAGAGGAAGGCTGCAAAGCACTGGTTCGTACTTTCAGTGCTTGCCATCTTTGTCACCTGCTCCATGTTGAGTTGCAAGGCAAGAAGAGCAATGAAGATATTCATAGCCAGCCTCACCAAACACCTCCATCAGCACTGGTTTGGTTTCGGCAGCTTTCTTGATATGGATGAATTAGGATGGAAGACCAATGGGTTATGAAGGGCATTTACCAAGATATGCTGCTACATGGCCAGCGATCACCTGCTTGCCAGAAGCTCTGGTGGTGCGATAAGCTTGCCAATGACAAACACAGACTGAACGTCCAGCCAGACTGTCCTAAGCACCTAGCTAGAGATCGATGCAGGTGGTGCTTAATCTGCAAGGAGACCGTGACTCTTTGGGATTCGTCTTGATGATGATGATGATGATGATGATGATGACTGATTGGCAATGATGCAGAAGAAACTGCCATTCAGCACACTGAAAATCATGCTTCATCGTCTCCCTCAGAATGTATTAATCACATCTTCCAGGCAATGAAAATAAACAAAAGCATGGTAGTTCTGTTTAACACTAAGCCCTCTATTCTATCTATCTATCCTAACTACTTATAGGCCACTCTCCACTGTAATATCTGAACACCTCACAATTGTTAATGCATTTATCCTTGCAACACCTCTGTGAGGTAGGACACTGCTGTTATGCCCAGACAGGTACAGAGAGATTGGCCCAACACCATCCCTCCTCCCAGAAAGCAACTTATGACCCAGATTTTAAAAAGAGCACAGAACAAACAATTGGGGGCAAGATTTTCAGAAGAGCTCAGATCCCATTTAGGCACCTAAATGAAGAGAGATTTTTCAGAAGTGCTCAGCACCCAGCAGCTCCCATTGTCCTTACTGGGGGTGCTGTGTGAACTTTTGAGATTCTGACTTAGGTGCCTAAACAGGAGTTGAGGTCTGAAAATCTGACCCTCAAATTTTGACACCCTGATTTAAAGAAATGCTATATTAAAGACATTGTCGAGGTTTTCAAATACACAACTTATAATTTCTCACTCCCTCTGAGGCCTGGGCTTGTTGTTGGATTTGTGGTGTTAAGATCACATAAGTTTCAAAAAGATTTTTTCTGTAAATTATGTGACATGTATAATAGTGCAATAGAAAGATTTTGGCAAAACCTGGACGAACAACTGTGTTTTTCAATTATTGGAATTTTTGAAAAGTTGAAAAAAATCATTTCGAGTCAGCTCTAAACATTTAATTTGAACGGAAACAAAATGATTCATTTTGATGTAGAGCATTTTTATTGCCTTTGCATTTAAAAATAAAATAAAATTGAAGGACACTTGGCAATGAAAAGTTGTTTTGAATTGAAAAATTGACACCATTAGTGTAAAAGAGGTTGAAATTAAATGTTTCAGGGCTTTTTTTGGGGGGGGGGGAAGGTGTCAAAATGAACAATTTGGCAAAACTGTCATGAATTTAGGAAATATTTTGGTGCTGACGAATCTGCATTTTTTGCCCCCTCCCCCCCCCTCAGAAAAGTTTGGTTTAAAAATTTTGCCCTGCTCTAAATTGGGCTTCTTTGTCACTGTGGCAGTTTATAACAGCGGAGTATTTGGCATTATGTTGGCACATGTTGAAAATCACCTGAAAAAACTTGGTTGGGCTTGAGGCAAACACTCAAGCATCTGCATAATTTTACTCATGCAGTTAGTCCTATTGTCTATGCTGGCATAACTCATGTGGTTAAAGTTAAGCATGTGCATAAGGCTTTGCAGGATCAGGGCCTCATTTACTGATTTGAAGAGAATCCTTCGGCCAAGAAAGTAAATGCAGAAATATTAGGTAAAATATTTGTTTTCATTAATAGTATTGTAGTCTGATTGTAGCAAAAACACAAAACATAAAATCCATGCTCCACTTGAAAGAAAACATTTTGGACATGTCTGTAAGTTTTTGTGAGCTTGGTTAGTTATTTCAAAATTAGAAATCTTTGCATTTGGCTGTTGGTAAAACCATGGCTATGTTAGCATTTGACACACTTTGAAGAGATTTAGGGTTCAGTCTGAAAAGTTTGGGAGTTCCCATGTCCAATAGACTAGCAGTTCCAGATGATTTATTCTTTTTGACATAGAAGAGAATCATAGAATCATAGAATATCAGGGTTGGAAGGGACCTCAGGAGGTCATCTAGTCCCACCCCCTGCTCAAAGCAGGACCAATCCCCAACTCAGAGGTTCATTTCAAACTGTTTTAATTCAAGAGGACTCTTTATAACCAAAATAAAAAGCCATAGGTGAAAGCTGTACAGTTTATGATGTTTAATACCTAGTTTTTATGGTGTCAGTCATTTCAGCATCACAACTGTATTAATACTTTATTTTTCATTTGAGACTTATTGGAGGACATTTCAGGCTGCAAGTGGCTGACACCGATAGATTTTTTATTATGGCCTGACTCTTTGCATCACGGACTTGAAAAGGCCAATTCAACCCCTCAGAGGATAACTGGAGCTCTGGCACACAAAGGTCTGGATTTATATAAACAAATAGAAGTTACAGAGCACAATTTAAAACATCCACTAGGAATTAACACAGACTGGAAGGCAACTAAGTAACTGATTGATAAAATTCACAAGTTTTGTGTAGGGCAGTGCTTAAAATATATGCTCAAAGGACAACTGTTAATTTGGAATCTGTATGCAGTGTTGTAGCTGTGTTGGTCTCAGGATATCAGAGAAACAAGGTGGGGGAGGTAATATCTTTTATTGGATCAACTTTCGCTGGTGAGAAAGAGCTTTATGTAAGCGCAAAGCTTGTCGCTGTCACCCGCAGAAGTTGGTCCAATAAAAGATATTACCTCCCCCACCTAGTCTCTCTAATCTGGAATCTGATCAGTTTCAAATATTCCATCCAAAGTAGTTTCAGGCACCACTCCTGTTTCTGGGTCCCCCGTCAAATTCTGTGGTTTCACACTTACATTTTTCCTTTGTTTTTAAATGCTTGGCTGTGGCAAGACCCACAGTAACAAAAGAGGAAACTGACTACTAACTTGAAATTACTGTCCAATGCAGCAAGTAAATAAACTGAGAAAAAGAACCAAACATAAGAACTGTCATACTGAACCAGACCCAGGGTCCATGTAGTCCAGTATCCTGATTTCAACACTTGCTGTTACCAGTCTGGGAGGGTGCCAAGAAGTCCCCACATGGACAAGGGGAAAGTCCATAGGAAAAGTTTCTTCTCACTCCTCCCTGCTCAGTCAGTGGCTGGCTTATGCCCTGCAGCATTAAGGTTTATTTTTTAAAAGTGCCTAAGGGATGTAAGAATTGCAGTGTCTAACTCCTAGGTGCCCTGCTGCCCGGCAGAATTCATAGTCCTATGTTGGGTGCACAGGATCTGTGTCCCTTGTATGGAAGAGTTAGGCACATAGAAAGGGTTTCTTAGAAGCCAGGAAGCTTGGGAGGGGGCCACCTAAACCAGCCAGGAGTGAAAATGTAGAGGAAAGAAGCAGGGGTTGGGGCCCAGATCTGCAAAGGTAGAAGCTCAGCTATCCTTGAGCTAGGCCTTAGGCTCCTGACTGACAGGCCTGAGGGAGGCACCAGTCTCTGCATGGGATTCTCAGCTGCAAACCCTCTCTGGGAGTTAGCTGCCTAAGCCAGGTCAGCGCCTTCTCATACAAATACAGAGCAAGACACCAACCATATTACAGCCAATAGACCAGTGGTCAAGGGCAGGACACTCACCTGGGATGTAGGAGACCTGTGTTCAAGTCCCTGCTGCAGAGAGCTTGAACTTGGGTGTCCCATATCCCAGGTGGATTCCCTAGTCACTGGGGCTCAGAGGTAGTTTTTAGAATGTCAATGGCACCTAAATGGTGGACTTTGACACCTAAACAGGCAGTTGGGTGCCTAAATACTGTTGTGGATTTAGCCCCAGGAGCCTAATTCCCACCAATGTTTATTGAGACTTAACTTCCAAAGCACCTCAGTCGTTTTTTGAAAATGGGCCTCAAGAGCTTTCAAAAATGTTACCCTATATCTCTATGTCTTCATTCTATCTAATAAATCTGTGGATGTTGTCTTTTCAGTAGAAATGTCTAATATAGAGTCAGATGTTTGTTCTTATTTCCTTCACTAGAGCAATCTTGTGTGTTCCCAGGAAGAGTTGTAGCTAAAAAAGCCTAAAGAGGCATGATTTTTAACTTGACATTGTCCCTTTAAGTCTGACAAACAATTACCGTGAGGTATCATGTAAGCCGGACCCTGAACCACTTGCATGATTTTCTAAATGTTGATATATAGACACAGTATTTTATATATATGCCGTAAGCATCATCCATTTCAAAAATAGACTTGTATCACTTGCTAGGCAGAGAATGAGACCTAATTCTGCCCTCATTTATAATGGGGCAACCGCAAGAATATTCACGCCATTGATGTTATAATAGTAAAGGGCGTTTTTTTTAAAATAGATGTGTTTATAGTGAGGTTGTTTTCTTAGTGAAAATGTTGGCTGACCTTAGAAAATAGGTTTAAAGAAATACCGGTATTGGTATATACTCAGTGTTACTGCTGCAAAGTGAAATGAGCTGGAATAAAAGCACCTGCTTCATATGTGTAACCTCGGGTCTCTATACAATCCTAGGGAGTTTTTTTGAATCACTAAGCAGTGATGCCCTTTCCACAACTATTATTACCTGCAGAAAACAGTAATTATGGGAATGGTGTCATGGGGCCAGCCCATCAGTGATCAAACTATGGCACTGTCATTTCTGGAAATGCTGTACAACACATAAGAGGAAAGTTGCTAATGACAAGAAATGTGTGGAAAAATAAATCCTGTGCCCTGGGCTCCAAGCAGCCTCATGTTTAGCTCACTCAGAGTTTCCCACCTTTTGTCATTGATTCATAGAAGAAGAAACTCTTAAAACTCCCATTTGAGAACACTGCTTGGTAGAAGTCCCCCAGACTCATGGACTCTAAGGCCAGAAGGGACCATTATAATGATCTAGTCCAGGGATTGGCAACCTTCGGCAAGCAGCCCATCAGGGTAATCCTCTGGTGGGCTGCGAGACATTGACCGTCTGCAGGCACGACCTCCCTCAGCTCCCAGTGGCCGCGGTTCACCGTTCCAGGCCAATGGGAGCTGCGGGAAGTGGCGCAGGCCGCAGGGACATGCTGGTAAACTGGACCAGTAGCTAATTCCCCCCATTTTGCACCTTATTTCTTTTCTGAATTTTGTAGAATTTGCTAGTCTGTCTGTACCAAAGACATTCACACCTTCAAATAAAGGTGCATCAAAGGCCTGATCCAAAGCCCAGTTAAATCAATTGGAGTCTTTCCATTGACATCAGACAGCTGTGGATCACAGGCCCCGATTTATGAAAAGAGGTGGTGTCTTGGGGGACATTGAACCTGCTTCCCTTCATTTCCTGTTACAGTTTCAAGTGTCCTGCTTCTGAGCAATGCAGTGGATTTGGCAGTCAGTAAAGAACTCCCGTTGTTAGTCAAGCAGCAGGGTAGCTTGCTATGAAAGGTAACACCCACTGCAGTGGGGAGCAGAGCTGAATTCTTCTTTCCCATTAGCTGTAATCAGAGGGATGAGCAATGATGAGCATTTAGTGCATTAAGAACTTCATGAACCGAAAGATAAAGCTTTTCATTCTTCTCCTTCTGGAGGCTCTCCCACCGACAAGGCAAGCCCCAAGCTGAGAATAGCTGGTAATTAAATGATTCCGAGGCAGCTGACTAACAACATGAAAGGCCTTTGGGATTTCAGTTCAAAACACTCCAGAAAGCAATGTAGCAACTTCATAAATTGAAGGAAGTGAATTAGCACTAAATTATTTAGAAATTTAGTTAGTTTCATATGCTTCATCAACAAACGTTATTAAATTTTAATGGGTAAAAACGGTGTAATAAAATGAATAAAGTTCATTTCGCTAGCGAAATGCAATGAAGAACATGCACGTTTGTCGTTCAAAGGAAATACATGTGTTTAGCACAGTTTGTTTTACAACTTAATGAAAAGAGGATAATGGATTTTCATAGGATTGGCATAAGCAGCCAGTAGACGGTAAAGTCCATGAGTACAATAACTGTGCTCTTAGGTCTCAATCCTGTAAAAATGTGAGTAATTTTGCACATGTGAGTAATCACAGTGAGCTCAATTAGCTAACGTGGGTTACAATAGCAATGAAGACCAGGCAACTGGGTTTTAACTTGAGTTGCTTAAATTCCACCTGAGGCTCCCTTATAGGCTTAAGCTGCTATCCTGAGTTAAACCCCAAGCTGCTGTGTCTTCACTGCTATTTTAACCCAAGTTAGTTAACCCAAGTTAAGGACTCATCTTTTTTGCCGTGAAGACGCTCACTAAGTGTTTATGGGACTGGGGCCTTAGAATGGTGGTGTCCTTTGGAAAATTTGTCAGTGAAATAGGTTATGGGACACTAAACCATCTGTGTTGTAGTTCCTGACCACACCCCAAAACCCCTTCCTAAAATTGTTATGTCAGCCCTAGGCCTCGTAATAAGGATAGAACCAGTCACCATGGACCTAGAACCTGAGATTAAGAAGATGTTCCTGAAATGGTTCCAAAGACTGGGAAACCTAGGGGAAGAATGCCCCATTAAGCTCATACCAAGTGCAAACCCATTTGCTCTGTCCAACACTTAGGTCGACTTGCCTCCGTAGTGAAGACAAGCCCAAGTTAATGTAACGCCAATATTTAAGAAGGGCTCTAGAGGTGATCCTGGCAATTACAGACTGGTAAGTCTAACGTCAGTACTGGGCAAATTAGTTGAAACAATAGTAAAGAATAAAATTGTCAGACACATAGAAGAACATAAATTGTTGCGCAAAAGTCAACATGGTTTCTCTAAAGTGGGATCATGTCTTACTAATCTATTAGAGTTCTCTGAGGGGGTCAACAAACATGTGGACAAGGGGGATCCAGTGAACATAGTGTACTTAGATTTCCAGAAAGCCTTTGACAAGGTCCCTCACCAAAGGCTCTTACATAAATTAAGCTGTCATGGGATAAGAGGGAAGATCCTTTCATGGAGTGAGAACTGGTTAAAAGACAGGGAACAAAGGATAGGAATAAATGGTAAATTTTCAGAATGGAGAGGGGTAACTAGTGGTGTTCCCCAAGGGTCAGTCCTAGGATCAATCCTATTCAACCTATTCATAAATGATCTGGAGAAAGGGGTAAACAGTGAGGGGGCAAAGTTTGCAGATGCTACTAAACTGCTCAAGATAGTTAAGACCAAAGCAGACTGTGAAGAACTTCAAAAAGATCTCACAAAACTAAGTGATTGGGCAACAAAATGGCAAATGAAATTTAATGTGGATAAATGTAAAGTAAGGCACATTGGAAAAAATAACCCCAACTATACATACAATATGATGGGGGCTAATTTAGCTACAACTAATCAGGAGAAAGATCTTGGAGTCATCATGGATAGTTCTCTGAAGATGTCCACGCAGTGTACAGCAGCAGTCAAAAAAGCAAACGGGATGTTAGGAATCATTAAAAAAGGGATAGAGAATAAGACAGAGAATATCTTATTGCCCTTATATAAATCCATGGTACACCAACATCTTGAATACTGCATATAGATGTGGTCCCCTCATCTCAAAAAAGATATACTGGAATGAGAAAAGGTTCTGAAACAGGCAACTAAAATGATTAGTGGTTTGGAATAGGTCCCATATGAGGAGAGATTAAAGAGGCTTGGAAAAGAGGAGACTAAGGGAAGATATGATAGAGGTATATAAAATCATGAGTGATGTGGAGAAAGTGAATAAGGAAAAGTTATTTACTTGTTCCCATAATATAAGAACTAGGGGCCACCAAATGAAATTAATGGGTAGCAATTTTAAAACAAATAAAAGGAAGTTCTTCTTCACTCAGTGCACAGTCAACCTGTGGAACTCCTTGCCTGAGGAGGTTGTGAAGGCTAGGACTATAACAGGGTTTAAAAGAGAACTGGGTAAATTCATGGAGGTTAAGTCCACTAATGGCTATTAGCCAGATGGGTAAGGAATGGTGTCCCTAGCCTCTGTTTGTCAGAGGGTGGAGATGGATGGCAGGAGAGATCATTACCTGTTAGATTCACTCCCTCTGGGGCACCTGGCGTTGGCTGCTGTCGGGCTGGATGGACCTTTGGTCTGACCCAGTATGGCTATTCTTATGTAGAGAAGACAGGCATGACACTCAATGACAAGTGTGAATTCTTAAAAGATAAAATTAAGTTTCTAGGCCAGATCATTTGATGGAGCAGGGGTCAGACCAGATTGTACAAGAATGAAAGAAATTACCCACATGAAGGATATCTCAGAATATCAGTGAGATGCATCAATTCATGGCTATGGCAACACACCTGGCAAAATTTCTGCACTTAGTAGGGATGTCAAAGCCATTGTGAGATCTCTTGAGCTCACAAAATTCCTGGTATTGGGGAATTAAACAAACCTGGGCATTTACAGAAATAAAACAAGACTTGCACATTCCACCACTTTTGGCTCTATAAAACTACCGCAGTTTCAACAGATGCCTCAGCTTACAGTATGGGGCAGTCCTTCACTGTGGCATCTAAGACCATATCCCTCATGAGCATTCACCAATACAGAACAGTGCTATAAGCAAATAGAAGAAGCCGCCCTAGCCATTACATGGGCTTGTGAATTGTTCAGAAACTTTCTCATGGGCATAAAATTTCATGTGAAAACTGACCACAAATCACTTGGAGGTTCAAAAACCATACATGAGTCACCACCTAGGATACAACATTTCTGAATGAGACTCATGAGGTTCCCATTCTCGATTACTCATATGCCAGGGTAGAACCTCACTATAGCTGCTATGATCTCCAGGGCCCTATTTCCCAGTGCACCACAGCAAGAGACTAAACCAGAGGAGCTGCTCATAGAAGGTTTTGTAGATGCCATACTTATTACTTTATAAATCACAGCAAAATGCCCACAAGAACTGAACAAAGAAACAAGGTAGATGAAGTCCTGAGCTGAGTCATGACCCATTGCAGGGAGGGTTGGACTACCCAGAAATCTCCATGCACCCATATTGGGCAGTTTCAGGTGATCTTACCATAAACTGAGGTCTGTTGTTGAAGGGATCCAGGTTATCCCTACATCAGTGCAACAGGAAATCCTTGACAGACTCCATGAGGGACATCAAGGTATTACATTATGCAGGGAGAGAACTAAATAGTCTGTTGGTGACCTGGGCTCAGCAAACAACTACAACAGAGAGTTAAGAAATGTGATGTCTGTGCTCGCATGAGAACCAACCCCTGGGAACCGTTACTGCCATGTGCTCTACAAGATAGACCAGGGCAGAAAGTCAGGACTTACCCTTTGCATCTGGATAATACAGCCTAGCTTTTGGTAACTGATTATATTTTTCAAGGTGTATTGAAGTTGCCAAGTGGCTCGATACCACAATAGGTTCAATTGCTCAGAAGAGAAAATACATTTTTGCCTGTTTTAGGATTCCAGAGCAATTAGTCTCTGACAATTGTGCCCAGTTTCCCTCGGAGACTTCTGAGAGGTTTGCAGAGACCTAGAGTTTCAATCACTATACATCCAGCACCTTGCCTCCCCAGAGTAATGGGAACGCAGAATGTGTGGAAAGACTCTAAAACAACTCCTTTTTAAATCCTCAGAACCTCATCTTGCTCAAGTAGCATCACAGGCGCCGACTTTTCAAAGTGCCAAGGGGTGTTTGACCCCCCCCCCAGCTCCGCCCCAGACCCCGCCCCCACTCCATCCCTTCTGCCAAGGCCCCACCCCTGCCCCAACCCTTCCCACCTAGTTCCGCTCCCTCCCCCGAGCGCGCTGTGTCCTTGCTCCTCCCCCTTCCCTCTCAGCTTCCTGCATGCAGCAAAACAGCTGATTGCGGTGGGCAGGAGGTGCAGGGAGGGAGGGGGAGGCACTGATCAGCAGGGCTTGACGGGCAGGCAGGAGGCGCTGGGGCAGGGGGGAGGTTCTGATAGGGGGGCTGCCGGTGGGTGCTCAACACCCACCATATTTTCCCAGTGGATGCTCCAACCTTGGAGCACCCACGGAGTTGGCATCTATGATTAGCATACTGGCTGACACCTATAGCAAAAGAATTCAGCCCGGCAGAGCAGTTTTTGGAAAGGAAGCTGCAGACTGCTAGCCCAATCATCCCTTCCCAGCTAAACCCTTATTGGCTGGACTTCTTCAGACTACAGAAGAAGGAAGATCAATATAAAATGTGCCAGAAGAGGGACTTTGACAGGCAGCATAGAGTCAAATTCTTGAGAGTACTGAATCCAGGAGATCACGTGTGGATGAAAGACTCTCAGGATAAGGGGACAGTGCAGGGATGTGCTAGAACCCCTCGCTCCTACTTCATTAGTGTGCCAGTGGGAATCATCCCTTAGAACCAGGGTCATCTTGTTGAGTCATGCAGGAACCTCCAAAATACCCTGACCCCTACCCTGAGACAGAACCTAGGGACAACACCCTACTTGCCCACATAGAACTGCCAGCATGTCCTCCTTATCCTCTCCCTGCAAGAAGGTCTCCAGCTAGAGAAATACGACCTCCTGCATGCCTGGAGGATTACTTAAGCTCTTGAGAATCCAAGAAAGTCAGAGGACTCTTAGCCAAATATAGTGAAAGGTCAGAATAAGTCCCTGATGCAAGGCTGAAGTTTTGGGCATTCTACCCCATCCTTCCTCGGTTTTTTTATTTTTGTTTGTGTGGCTGTTTTATTTAGTTATATGGTGTTTATTTAAAAGTTTGGAAAAAGCTTTATCATCCTTCATCTTCAGAAAAGGGGGTGCGGTGTTAGTTGTGAAAAGACAGACTAGAGGCATACAGCCAGGAGGTAAAAGCCTGCATAAACAGGAAATAAAGTCAGTCTTGTGTTCACTTCTATCATGGTGTCCTGGGTGCCTCGCACCATGGGATACCATTCTTGGTTGATCCTTAGACACTTCTGTAATAAATGTGAGTTTTAACAATGAATAAGAGAATACCCAATAATAGTGAGAGGCCTCCTTGTACAGTTGCTTGGTGGGCTTTCCGGGCAGGGGGCACAGAGGGCAAAGGGGCCCTTCTGCGGAGTGTGTGCTGAAATGTGGACAGCCACACCGTGGCACTGTGCTGGGAGAAGCAGGCAGTGCACCAATGTGGTTGCATTGGCTACAGTTCACAGCGATATCTAACACAGGAGACACATTGAGAGCATTCTATGTGTGGATCCACAGGGCCAGGTTTTCAAAGCTAGTTAAAAACGAGGAGTATTTGTGGCACCTTAGAGACTAACAAATTTATCTGGGCATAAGCTTTCGTGGGCTACAACCCACTTCATCAGATGCATGGAGTGAAAAATACAGTAGGCGAATATAAATATACAGCACATGAAAAGGTGGGAGCTGCCTTACAAGTGGGGGGTCAGTGCTAACAAGGCCAATTCAATCAGGGTGGATGTGGCCCATTCCCAACAGTTGACAAGAAAGTGTGAGTTGCAACAAACCCCGTTGCCAAATCTGTCCACATATCTCTTCAAGGGATACCATCATAGGACTTAACCACATCAGCCACACCATCAGGGGCTCGTTCACCTGCACATCTACCAATGTGATATATGCCATCATGTGCCAGCAATGCCCCTCTGCCATGTACATTGGCCAAACCGAACAGTCTTTGCAGAGCTGGAATTAATTTGCAAACTTGACACAATCAAATTAGCCCTGAATATGGATGGGTCACTACAAAAAGAAATTTTCCCTTTGTTGATACTCACACCTTCTTGTCAATTGTTGGGAATGGGCCACATCCGCTCTGATTGAATTGTCCTCGTTAGCACTGACCCCCCCACTTGGTAAGGCAACTCCCATCTTTTCATGTGCTGTATATTTGTACCTGCTTACTTTATGTTCCACATAAATACATTTGTTAGTGTCTAAGGAGCCACAAGGACTCCTCATTCTTTTTGCTGACACAGACTAACACGGCTACCCCTCTGAAAGCTAAAGTGTCTACAGACACAGATTGGCACCTAGTAGGCTGTTCAAAAAGTGCCTACGCTTATTAGGTGCCTAACTTGTAGTGAAATCAATGGGAGTTAGGAGCCCAGTGCTTTTGAAAATTCCACTCGGTGCCAATCTGCATCTTTAGACATCTAAATAACTTGAAAAATCTGGAGCCTCAAAACCCTAATCTCTTGTTAGTTATAACTACGCCAGCTGATGTGCTGTTCCATAATGCTTTGCAGGTACTTGAACAGATGACAACACCAACATTCTCTAGTGTGGACAGGCCAATGTGTGCATCTTTAGATGAACCTGGTTTTTGTAACAAAACCTGAAATAAAATAAGGTTCATGCTGTCTCAGGCTTTCCTGTGGTCATTCTGCACATCTCTAGATCATTTGGTAAAACTTATGTGTCTGTCCTGGGGAAACTATATAGCCACTTATGCACTGCTGAATAGTAGCCGCACAGAACTCCACTGTACGCTGGTTCACATATCAGGTGATCTACAGTACCTGCTGGGCACGGTAGTTATGGGGCAAGGAAATGTCAAGGCAGAAGGTGCATATGAAACTTTGTTCTCTTTGTGTGTATGTGTATGGGTTGATCTTCTGTGGCTTGCTCTTCTTCCCGTTCTTCACCATCTCCTTTGTCCTGTTGCAGTGTCACACATTAGACCTCAAGGTCAAGCATGCTCAAACTGTTTTTCACTACAAAAAATGGAACCAGGCTGCCAATCTGGATAATGAGGAGGTTGCTTTCTGTCTGGCAGCACATCTTTATTTGTGTTAGTGCCTATGTTTTGTATTCTGATCCTGCACTCTTCTCATTGTCACTTTAAATTTATTTACTTCTTTCCCCCCCATCTTTCTGCAGCCACAAAAACAAAATCATGTTTGCATGCAATATATTTTATGTACCATAAAAATATATAACCCAGTTGTTAAAGAGCTGATAGGGAGGGGAAATCATTTTAACTGCAGTGCCATGGAGCCTCTGGGGTCATGCGTCAAAATCCAGCAAACACTCTGCAGGATCATAGCACCGAATTTTATACACTTAAGTCCAATTTTCAAAAGGGCTTAGCACCCACAACTGGAGCCGGCTCATTTAAAGAGCTTAGTTCTCTGTTAGGCACCTACATGAACAATGCAAATCTGGCCCTTATTTATGAGTTTATATGGGGAAAATATAGCTGTGGCTTTACCAACTACATGTGTCTAAATATTAGTTCAAAGGGTGTGTTCAACCTCTGAAAGCATATGGGTTGTTTCTTTTAATGTTAACAGATGTTTTGGCCTGGCTTTGAGACCACAAATATATAGCTATCTTTCTAGTGGTAGTATCTATTTAAAATAAATAAAATTGAACCTGGCTGGATTTTTCCCCATGTAGGATAATACACACACACATCTAATCTAATCTAATCTAATCGATCTGCACCTGAGTTTAATAAACTTTAACTAGCTCTCCCCAGAGAGAGGACCACAGCTTGCCAACCCAGTAAAACCAACGGGACAGCAAGAGTGTAACTGAGGACAGAATTTGGCTCCTAGCAGGTGCATATGAGCTGGGGGTACAGAACAGTGATTTTCTTTCCCCATTTTATTTATTTACTTCCATAAACATACAACAATGTTCCATTTAACAAAAGAAGAGAAGGCAAAAAATAATTCACTTGAGACGAGTAAACAACAGTAGGTGGAAAATTTGAAAAGGGAATGATTTTTCTTACAGGGGCTCTAGTTATAGGCACTTTTTAAAATTTCTCACAGCAATTGTTCCAAGCAAACTGCGTCACAGCTTCTGAAGTGAGGAAGTATGTTCATTTTAAAACATCAGGCAAAAATATGATTACTTGAAGATCCAGAGCCAAATTCCAGTTACAGGTAAATGTTGCACAGAGCCGTCTGTGTCCAAAATATACTCAGCCGGGTCCTGAAGTTTTCTAATGATTATTGGTGGGGGGAAAAGGCAACGAGGATGGTATTTGCTGTGTCTTTGATTAAAGGGACACCACCCACTTCTCATGTGCCACCTTATTAAATCCCCATGGAAGCCCTTTCTGTGACTTCAGTGTGAGTTGGGTCAGACACTTAAAAGGGTACACTTTACATGTGCTATATGGACCACCACCAACTCACTATTCTCACACGAACAATCCCATTGACTGCGCAAATAAAGCAAGAAAGGCTGGGCCATATATGTTGACTCTGAGAGTATTCGTAGTTATGTTTGCTTCCTTGAGGGCTCGAAACTCCCAACCAAATGTTAGGCCCAAATTCAGGTTGGGTGTAAAGAGGCACAACTATGCTAAAGTAAATGTGATTCACAAGGAGGTTTAAATGTGACTATAGTCTTTGCAAATAAAAGGATTAAGGTAAATGCCTGAGGGCTAACCAGGTCATTAATAGCCCTTTAACTAGGAGCCAGGTTAGTAGCTGTTGTTTTCCCTTTACTGTTTCCTTTGCCAAGTAGTGCCCCTACCTGGTAGGTTTTGGTAGCAGCCTCTCTTTAAACGGAAGTGCTCACACTTGTCCTTGACTATAGGAAAGCTACTGCACTTGGAGCTGGGACTTGCTTTTCTGAGGATCCAAGCACCCAGACTTTCTATCCATGCTGACTGAGCTGTAAATGCCCAGTAGCTCTCAAAATCTGGCCCTGGTCAGGCACTGAGAACTGTACCTGCACCTGTGGGAAGCCCTACTGACTTCATTGGGGTTCCCAGGGGTGCAGCGTTTTGCCTGCATGCTTCTCAGTGTAGGATCAGGGCCTTGGTGAACTATGATTCTATAACCTCAGTTGGCAGCTGGGTTCACAACAGGGGAAGGTGAGATTAGCCAGTTCTGACTGGGAGCCACTGAGGGTGGTATTTTAAGGCACCTAACTCCCATTGAAAATCCCACACTGAATCCTGTCCTGTCACCCAGCTTTAGCAATTACTTTGGAGAAACCTATTGTATTTTCATAAGTTAAGAGAGGTGGGTTTTTTTGTTTTGTTTTTTAAATTTCCTTAACATCTTTAATGGGAGGAATTTTAATGGCATTTTGCATTTTTTTCTAAAATATTATTAAGTGTCCCCCGGCATTAAATATTGATGGTGCCTAGCTTGTTATTTGCCACTAGAAATTGTCTGTACCAATTAGCTGCTCAAAACCTCCCTCAAGCTTTGCATAAACTCTGTCTAACACCATACAAATCTTTCTTTAAGGTCTGCATGGAACTTAACGGCTTTGGTTTCATTATATACCGATTACATATATGTAGGGGAGTGAGAGAGAGACTTCATAATGATGCTGTGGGTGTATATCTCCCATTCTGCACCCTTCTACGTATCAGCCCTTTATTATTGTTATGTGACTAGTGCATACTTAAATCTTAATTAAAATACCTTTATCAGTCTTCATTTTACACCTAGCCACCATTATCCTTAATGGAATAGTTACAAGCTGAAGGATGCCCAACACTCCCCATCATGTATGATCATTGTTGTGCTTTGCTGGATCTTTATGGAAGTTCTGGGCTTGCATGGAGTTTTGCTCAAACAAAGTGATCTAATATGTATGCAACCAGGCTAATGCTGAGGGTTCCTGGCTTAGGCTTTGTAGCTGCTTTGTCTGACACACAGTAATAGTGCAGTGCTGTGGCTATAGCAGGCTAACGCTATATACATCACTGCTCTTCCTTATTGCCTCTCCAGAAGGCCCCGGGGTTTAAATTTGATATCTATGCCATGTAGGAGTTATCCTTGTTCTCTAATCAGAGATGAACTTTGCTATCATTTTCTTTATTGTTTGCTGGAGTCCGTTGCACAATTGGATAAAGGTACAATAACATCACGGAAAGGACTTGGCTGTGGAGATCATTCTTCTGTAAAGGTCAGTTTGCCGCACTTTCCATTTCCCAGGATGCAGTACTTGCTGCTTGTGTTAAGGAAGTAAAGAACATTCCATTTGATTTGCTTATGCAGCAGACTTCAAAGAAACAAAGCAAAATCCATGGGGGAAAAAATTGCACTTGAATACAGCAACAACTGAAACTTGATATCTACAACCATTTGTAATAGAAATCCTGTCCAAACCCATCTTTTACTTAACTGTATAAAATACATTTATTTCAATCAATATAGACAGTTGCAACCTAGACATCAAACCTTAGAGAACAAAGATTCCAGATATTTCTCCTATATTGAGGTATAGCTATTAGAATATAAGATTTTGAATGGATGGGTAGAGAAGACGTGGCTTGAGTCTAATTCCAGTAATAAATTAATGCAAGCCCAACCCTATTTTAGTTCCTTTAGCCTCCACCGGCTACTCAATACAAAACTAACTAAGAAGAACCCAAGAACAAGGCAAAAAAGATACAAGGAGGTTGAATAGCAGTCTTGTTCTCCTCCACTCTATGGCTTTGCCTGCACTTAAAATTAGATCAACCTAGCTATGTCTCTCAGGGCTGTGAAAAATTTCACTCACCGGGCAGTGTAGTTAGGTTGTCCTATACCCCGATGTAGACGCAGATAGGTCAATGGAAGACCTAGCTACCACCTCTCACAGAGGTGAAAAACCATTTCTATCAATGTAGGAAACGTCTACACTATGGTACTACAATGGCACAGCTGCAGTGCCATAGGTGTGGCAGTGTAGTGGCTGTAGTGTAGACATACGCTCAGATGTGGAAGATGCGTCACCCCAGAAACAAAAACAAGTCAATGGGATTATTCACCTGAGTAAGGTTACTCATGTGCTGAAGCCCATGTAATAGCAGGTCCTAGATTTGCAACAAGTCTGGCTGTATCGTCTTGGAAGATTTAATTGTAGTGGTGCAGCTGCACGACTATAGTTAAGTTCGCAACATGATGTCTATTTAAAGCTTGACCTCTCTATATCCTATATAAAATTTATATGCTTAGTCAGATTTTTTTGAAATGTGGTGTGCCTCAGGGGGATGAAGGTAGGGTTAGTGACCCAAATTTGGAGTCATTTGAGCATGGGGTTTGAAGGTATCAGTCCTGAAAATTTAGCAAAGTGGATTACATATTTATGCTGCGCATGCACCAATACAGAAAAACAGCTCAAGGGTTCCCGTTCCCACCATTATATATATTTAAATCTCAACTCTTGTACGTGGTCTAAAATCCAAACTGTTAATTGGATTGCTTTGAAATTTCATGTATATCATGGGGACACAGGGTAGCATTAAGAAAAGGAGTACTTGTGGCACCTTAGAAACTAACCAATTTATTTGAGCATAAGCTTTCATGAGCTACAGCTCACTTCATCGGATGCATACTGTGGAAAGTGTAGAAGATCTTTTATACACACAAAGCATGAAAAAATACCTCCCCCCCCACTCTCCTGCTGGCAATAGCTTATCTAAAGTGATCACTCTCCTTGCAATGTGTATGATAATCAAGTTGGGCCATTTCCAGCACAAATCCAGGTTTTCTCACCCCCCCCCCCACACACACAAACCCACTCTCCTGCTGGTAATAGCTTATCTAAAGTGACCACTCTCCTTACAATATGTATGATAATCAAGGTGGGCCATTTCCAGCACAAATCCAGGGTTTAACAAGAACGTCTGGGGGGGGGGTAGGAAAAAACAAGGGGAAATAGGTTACCTTGCATAATGACTTAGCCACTCCCAGTCTCTATTCAAGCCTAAGTTAATTGTATCCAATTTGCAAATGAATTCCAATTCAATAGTTTCTCGCTGGAGTCTGGATTTGAAGTTTTTTTGTTGAAGAATTGCAACTTTCATGTCGGTAATCGCGTGACCAGAGAGATTGAAGTGTTCTCCAACTGGTTTATGAATGTTATAATTCTTGACATCTGATTTGTGTCCATTTATTCTTTTATGTAGAGACTGTCCAGTTTGACCAATGTACATGGCAGAGGGGCATTGCTGGCACATGATGGCATATATCACATTGGTAGATGTGCAGGTGAACGAGCCTCTGATAGTGTGGCTGATGTTATTAGGCCCTGTGATGGTGTCCCCTGAATAGATATGTGGGCACAGTTGGCAACGGGCTTTGTTGCAAGGATAGGTTCCTGGGTTAGTGGTTCTGTTGTGTGGTAAGTGGTTGCTGGTGAGTATTTGCTTCAGGTTGGGGGGCTGTATGTAGGCAAGGACCGGCCTGTCTCCCAGGATTTGTGAGAGTGTTGGGTCATCCTTCAGGATAGGTTGTAGATCTTTAATAATGCATTGGAGGGGTTTTAGTTGGGGGCTGAAGGTGACGGCTAGTGGCGTTCTGTTATTTTCTTTGTTAGGCCTGTCCTGTAGTAGGTGACTTCTGGGAACTCTTCTGGCTCTATCAATCTGTTTCTTCACTTCTGCAGGTGGGTATTGTAGTTGTAAGAATGCTTGATAGAGATCTTGTGGGTGTTTGTCTCTGTCTGAGGGGTTGGAGCAAATGCGGTTGTATCGCAGAGCATGGCTGTAGACGATGGATCGTGTATTACAACTACAATACCCACCTGCGGAAGTGAAGAAACAGATTGATAGAGCCAGAAGAGTTCCCAGAAGTCATCTACTACAGGACAGTTGGGGCAGGCGAGATTTGGGGAGCTCAGGTGAGGGAGGTGCGGCATCTCACAGCTTCGCCAGTGCACCTCCAGCTCCCCTTTAATAGTGGACAAATAGGTGAGAGTGAATGAGTTGTGAAAGGTGGTGAAGAGCTTGAATATTTCTGCAACTGTGGAGTTGGCAGAGTAAAGGGGGTACCTGTTTTAATGGGGCACATTGGGGCATTTCCTAAAGAGAGCAGAGTTAATATTGCATGGGTAACCTCAACCGGGCCTTTTCTGGTTTCTAGAAATGTGAGTTTTCCTCAACCCACCATTCTGCAAGGGGACAATATACTATCAACAATATACTATCAAACATAATGTGGTATTAATGCATTGCAGGGGTCGGGGATGGGATGGACTGGCAGATCTGGGGCGTGAATGGGGGGCGGGGTACATAATTGCTATTGAATAACAGAGGCTCTGGTTGAAAGTCCTTTGAAGACAATGGACATCTTTCCATTGATTCCAATGGGCGAGACACTTGTCAGCTCGACAAAGTATTCATTGTAGAAAGATCCTGTGTACACATTTGTCCTTTTAATTCAACCAGATGTGGAATACAAGATCTGAAATGCTCCATTAATTCTATTCTACTATCTGACATAACAACTTGCAATAGGCAAAGGATTTCAACATATTCAATGCCGTCAGCCTCTCATAAGGAGCCTTGATGGTATTAAACAGGGCAGATACATTCTGTAGCAATCTAAAAAAATAATAATTTAATTGATTCACAGGAAACCTAGGTGTTTTAATTAATTTGAATAACAAAAAGTCAAAGCCTAATCTGTAATTTCAACATTAATATTATGTATGATTAACTTAACTCAGTCTTTCTTATATTATTTTATATAATTACTTTTTGTAAGATGAAGGAAAATGTAATTTGAAATCATTTCTAACTGCACTGCTGCTCCTGCTAGGATGGATACTGGCATGAAATCTTGTATTGTATTTCTCCTGCTTTCACTGGGACTTGAAAGGGACCCTTCATCCCTGTGAATTCTCTTATAAACAAATGCATTTTATTGATGACACACTTGGGAAGATAACACAGGAAGAAAAGGGGCTCGCATAATGGAAGAGAAGTTGAGAAGGTTATTAACTTTTTTTTGAGAAAGAGAATAGCTGTTAATGGTTTTCTTGTAGAACAAGAGCTAAGAATTAGTTGGTGTAGCTTTGGCAAAATTTAATATTGAATAGAGGACCGACCTTGTTTCTCTCAGCCCTGTAAAGAGAGCAGGCTCAGTCCTGAGATCATGCATGGGAATATCTTTACCCAGGGGAGTAAACCCCATTGGTCAGATTCCCCACCGCAATGCCTCCTGCATAATCACAGCTGTGTAAAGTCACTGCAAAATGCTATCGTGCTGTTCTGGAAAAGTTTTAGGTGCACTTTGGACTGGCTCAACTACTCTGTGAGATCAAAGTGACCCTTGTGTGTGTGTAGGACCAGGCTCTGACAGCCAAAGCAGCACTCAATTGCATATCGAGGAAGGAAGGGTGAAATCTGCATTGAGGGACGTCTTAGGAACCAGGGAAGCACAACACTGAGTCATCTGACTTCCCAACCACAGGGATTTAGTGATCTGCTTCTGTTGCTGGTATAAGACATAGAGCTGGTCACAGGAGACCTGGCATCCAAAATCCTCATTAGCCTGGTTGGTGAACTCTGACAGTCTGGGCCTGCTCCTCATGGCTTAGAACCTCAAAATTAAGCGATACTTAAAGGGGCTTCTGCCAGGACCTGCGCTATCCCAGCCAAAGAAAGATAATGAAGGGCTTTGAAGGCATTCTTCTCAGCATGGTCACCTAGAAGAGCTTGAGGCTCCTAAAAAGTCCTCACCTGAAAACGGGTGGTGATGAGCCCCTGGTTAGTTTGGGTTGCCCAGTGTCATGTTCAATGATCACTCAGTGACTAACGTGCTGGCAAGAGAGCTGCTTTATCCTGTGTCCAGTTCCAACAAGAGTGTCACAGAGACCCACCCAGACTCAGTCTGGGAAGTTCAGACCTTCAAGACATGGTCCCCAAGACAAGATCCAGCACCATGGCCTTACCCAGGGTCAACCTCCCTGCCGTGTAATTCATAAGCAGCAGGGAGCCCAGGGAAGTAAGGTCCAATGACAAATCATGCCAGGAATCAAGTGCAGTTTGGCCAGGTCATCTTCATCTCCTTGTGATGCACTGGGGAGTCTGGAGCTAGAACTGTACACCAAATGGTTAATGCCATAAAACACAAGGCTATATCCGAGTCTGACAAAATGGTCATCATTTCCCCTCAGCTTCATGCCCTCCATAGGGAGAGCTGACTTCTTTGCAAAGGTGGTGCCATGTTTGTGCGGCACATGGGTCCTGTAGCACCTCTTAGGCAAGAGGTAAAATATGGTGCACTGGCCTAATGAAGAGCAAGCTTCTAGCTTATCTTGGTGTCCCCTGACAGCCCTCTTGATGTCCTCATGGAAAGGGTAGCAGGAGAATGGCTTTACCCTGTATGTGAACACTCTCTTTGTAGGGCCTGTCTGTTCTTGGGAATCCTCCCTGGACAAAATTCAGGACTGTGGACCCTCTATACCCAAAGGTGTCAAAAACCACCCTAGCGAAGATCCCAGCTTGCTTTTGGTAGTGCTCACTTTCCTCAGAGATCTCTACTATCCTCTGGGGCACCAGATAGATAACGCCTCTCCCCATCCTATCCGTTACCGCAGCACTGGCCTGAGCTGTAAGGATGGTGGGGGTGAAAACCTGGTTACTTCTCACTCTCTCCCCTCCCACCAGCCAACACCTCCCCCTATATGCAGAAAGGATGTTTAGGGAGGCCATGAGAGTGGTTGTTAGCTGACCTGACTCCACACTCCTTGGCCCTGGTGTCTCCCAAATCAAACAGGCAACCTTCCCGGTGTCTGCCTGGGGCTGCATCTTATTGGGGATTGGCTCCCCTCAGGGGACAGTATTCCACAGAATGGACCAGGCCCTCTCCCCGTGTGCCACACCGACATTGCCACAGACACACAGACACAGCTGCCGCTCTGTCTCAGTGAGGTGGCAGAAGTCTAGGCCTGAGGGACAGAGGACAGGGTGCCAAAAGCCTGAGGACCAGCTGGGGTGGGATGGGGCGGAGTTGTCTGAGACAACCCAACAAGGAGCCACGGCTCAGAGTCCAGACGTAGGTGGTCCTTGAAGAAAGCCGATTCTCTAAAACAGGAGGGCCTGAGGGCGGCATAACCTGCCAATGGGAACAGACATACACTGAGTTTCCACTTGCTGAGGAATCTACTCATTCTTACTTTGAAGGGGCTGTGAAGACCCCTCTGAAACTCATGGATTCCCTCCAGATCTTCTCAAGGATGGAAGATTCCCATTGGTTCTGCTGCACTACCTAACTGACCTGGCTGTTGGATGCTCAGCCGTTTTCAAAATGAGGTTATTTATTTAGGAACCTAACTTTAGGTTCCTATTTTTGAAAATTTTGGCCAGGACATGTGATCACCTTCTTCCTTTCTTTCCTGAGGACCCTAACACATTCCACCATTAATGGCGGTATATATGTAGTACGATATATAACCTTTTCCAAAGGCAGATTATCTTGCAAAATGCTATTGGTAGCACCACCGTCTCCACCAGTAGACTGTGGCTTAGCTTCCTTAATAAACTGGAAGAAGGGAAAGCAGAGAGTATATATGGAATCTATGATGAAACTTAAATATCCACGCTGTGTTAATAGAGTTTCAGTTTTCCCTCTCCATAAACGGCAATATGAGATACTTAAATTTTTTTGCAGCAAACAAATCACCTTAATTGAGCAGAGTTTTCATTTGAAAACAAGCTGTGGAGCTTAAGGCTGAAGTCCTCCAGAGAAAATGGCCCTATGATTTATATCAGTTCTGTTAGAGCTAGAAGCAATTTGCAAGGTTGCACATGAATAATGCAGGGTGAGGACAGCACAGGATGAAACCATTGAAAAAAAAGTGAATGAAATCCCTTTAAAAAGTGGTATATCTAGAGAAAAGTACTTAAATTTGAATTATTTACCAGTGTCAGTGATATTGCAGGAAGACCCACAGATCAGCAAATATTCCAAGCTTTAGGGCAGAATTGTTGTTGACAATTCCATAAAAAAATTTCCCCGATGACTAAAATGCATTAGAGCCAATGAGTATGCCAGGATATGTTAGAGATTGTCTGCTAAGGCCAGAATTTGAAAAAAGAATGGTATTGGGTGAACTCTAACATACTGTTTCCATCTGTTGCCTCAAGATCCACAGAGGCTGAGTCTAAGCCAGGTTGAGATACTGAGTGTCAACTGTTCTACAGAAACCATAACATGCGAACATATTTCAAATGTTGTTGACTGTAATGAGGTGCTGTATGAATTGGGGCAATTCTCAGCAACCCTCTAGAAATATGACCTACTGTTCTGTACTTGCAACCATTGGGTACATTTTTCTACTCAGCCAAGAACATTTACATTAAAAATGTTGTGGTGCAAGGTAGGAAGACTGTTAAAGCAAAATTAAAATGTGTGGACTAGCTAGGGCAGTGAATTGTAATAGAATATCAAGCCTTTCATCTCTGGGTGTTTGGTTGAAATTCAGAGTGGATTATGAGTGAGTGAAAGTCATTATTATCTCTCTGCTTTTTGGTGATGTAGAGGGGATGCAATCATAATTTCATTTGAACTCCTAGTGAACAGTTGTCCACTCATCACAATAGACCCTAATTACCAGTAGCAGCCTCAATGTCAGGATGAGCAGAAAGACAAGACCGAGGCCTTGTCTACCCACAAATCTGTACAGATTTAACTGCACCTGTTTAGAAACTGATGTAGTTAAATGGTGCAGCTGCTATTTGTGGGCGCCCTTCCATTAGTTTTAGAGTGCCTTATAGCAATCTAGCTTAAGTCTATTCCATAGGCGTGGTCTACACAGAGACTCGAACCAGGTTAACTAATGGAGTGATTTTAAACAGATTTAGTTCAATCAGTGCAGCTTTGTGTGTGTAGACACTATCAGTTTGAACATTGCTCATAGCAGTTTAGCTTGACCCTTATAAAAGTGTGTCTTTGCAGAAGTTTGCACTTGTGTGCAACTGAGGCCTAAGGAATAGACTTAGGTGTTTTGGAAATACTGCCTCGAGCCCAAGTTGCATTTTCAAGAGTGATTTAGGGGCTTAGGAGCTTACATCCAATTGATTTACTGTAATATATGGAGGCCCAGAACAGATTTGAACTGAAATAGGAGGAGATATTTTATTCCGATACAGGTTCATACAGACAACTAACAGGCTCCATTTTGAAAAGCTTCCTTACCGCTAAGGAACATGTTCAAACAGCCTTTGGGCTTCTATCAGGAAATAGCTATTCTCACATTGGCCACCAAGTGTCAATAATCATAACAAAGTTACAATATCACACTCCTGCCCCTTTAAATTATTAGTAATAAACTTAAAATATTAACAGGATTACGCCAAAAAAATAATCCTAAAATGTTGGGCTAGACTACCCTAATCCTCAAGCAACTCAAGGGATTATTCCACCCCCTTTTACAACTACAAGTCAAGTGTGTCTCTAGGTTTGGGAGATCTTCTGGAATGGCAGGGTGGAAACACCTGTAGTCGGTGATCCACAGCAGGCGCTGAAGGGCTTTCTGATAATACAACCATATCTATAGTCTTACTTCCATGTCTGCTGTAGTGGTTGGTACGGGATCCTCAGCAAACTCTGGATGCAGCAACTGGACAATCAACTGATTCCGTTAACACTTGGTACTTCAACATCCAAATGGGAATTCTGGACAGATAACTCCTCATTGTTCTGCAGATGAACCTGAATTGAGATGCCTACAAATGTGCCTCCCATCTGGTAACTCAGTCACCCAAGAAAGTGGTCCCTCCTGTGCTACAATATGACCTGATAACCAACAACAGCCATTGCAAAAATTAAGATCATGTACTGCATTACCTACACCTTATATTCTTGGCGATGCCTGTACATCATAACTTTTCTGCTGCATGCTTTTCCCTCACCTGAGCAGCTTCGTCAGGGTGCACGGAGTAAAGCTGAGTTCTTAGTTTCCTTCCCATTAAGAGTTCTGCTGGTGCCTGTCTTGTTGTGGCTTGTCATGTTAACCAAAGCGGAAGAGAAGCCTGGCCAGCTTTTTACCATATGTCGTCTTCTTCATTCCCTCTTTTATGATTTGCACAGCGCGCTGCGCTAGGCCATTTGATGAAGGGTGGCAGGGCGCAGTTCTAACGTGTTCAATTTTTTAAAAATAAATTCCTGAAATACAGCACCAGTGAACTGGCTCTCATTGTCATTTGCCACTGTCTCGAGCAATCTAAAAATGGAAAATAAAAGTTGAAATTCATCAATTGAAGCCATGTCTGTAGAGGAGGGCATTATGTGTTCCTCAATCCATTTTGAATGAGCATCAGTTAAAAAAAAAATCTTTCTCATACATGGACCAGCATGGTCTACATGAAGCCTGGCTCATGGTCACTGAGGCCATGCCCATGGGTGCAAAAGAACTTTCAGTGGAACATGGCTGTTGGATTGGCAAACCACATACTGTCACATAACAATCTCTATTTCCCAAGCCATTCCTGGCCACCACACACAACTGTATGCGAGTCCCTTCATGCGCACAATGCCAAGATGTGCTCCACGTAACAACGTTAACACCACAGGTCTGCTTATTGGAGGAATGTTCACCTGGGACCCTAATAATAAGCACCCATCCTGGATACTTGAGGACTCCTTTTAGGAGTAATAAAGTTGGCGTTCTGAGCTTACCCATGCTGTCCAACCATTTGTAACCATGCTCTGCAGTCAAGACAATAAATGGGCCTCTGTATTTGTGTTGCATTGATTAGATAATGACTGTGGTTTCTGTAAGCTGAGGTACTCTTGGTGGGCTCCTGGTAAAGGACATCTACTCAGAGCATCTGCATTATCCGATGCTTTTCCAGGTTTATAATCAATCTTGTACTCATAAGTTGCTAAGGTGCAAGCCCATCTCCAAATTCTGGTAGACATTGTAGGGGGTACAGGTTTGTTCTCCCCAAACAGACCTTTCAGAGATTTATGGTCTGAATGTATAACAAAATGCCTGCCACTATAGTTAAGAGTGGAACTTCTTTATCCCCCAAACCTTCTTGTTCTAGTGGGGGATAATATTTTTCTATGGAAGCTAGTGACCTTGATGCATAACTAATGGGACACTCAGACCCATCTGATATTTGGTAGGCTAGTACCACTCCCACCCCACATGGAAAGACGACACAAGACAATACTGTTATCATAATGAACTAAAAAGGATGAGGACCTTTAGCAATTTCTTTGCTTCTGCAAAAGCTATTTTTGGTTTTTCACTGCACTGGAATTGTATCCCTTTTTGTAACAATTTATGTAATGAAGCCAGTACGGATGCCAAGTTGGGTAAAAACACTGTTTATAGTAATTTAGCAGACCTAGAAAGGATTTCAATTTGGACACTTACATTGGTGGTGCCTTGGTAATGGCCCATACCTTCTCCTCTAGTGGATGTAAGCCAGTTGCATTAATTTTGTGTCCCAGGTAAATGACTTCAGCAGCCTGAAATATACACTTAGACTCACAGTGTCATAGAAGTGTAGATCTGGAAGGGACCTCGAGAGATCATCTAGTCCAGTCCCCTGCACTGATGGCAGGACTACTAGATCATTTCTGACAGGTGTTTGTCTGACCTGTTCTTAAAAATCTCCAATGACAGAGATTGCACAACTTCCCTAGGCAATTTGTTCCAATGCTTAACTACCTTGACAGTTATGAAGTTTTTCCTAATGTCCAACCCAAACCTCCCTTACTTCAATTTAAGCCCTTTGCTTCTTGTCCTACGTTCAGAGGTTAGGAAGAGCAATTTTTTCTCCCTCCTCCTTGTAACAATCTTTTATGTACTTGAAAACTGTTATCATGTCCCCTCTCTGTCTTCTCTTCTCCAGACTAAACAAACCCAATTGTTTCAATCTTCCCTCTCAGGTCATGTTTTCTAGACTTTTAATCACTTTTGTTCCTTTCCTCTGGACTCTCTCCAATTTGTCCACATCTTTCCTGAAATGTGGCACCCAGAACTGGACACAATATTCCATTTGAGGCCTAATCAGTGTGGAGTAGAGTGGAAGAATTACTTCTCATGTCTTGCTTACAACACTCCTGCTAAAACCGGACGCGGGCAACCCTATCTGGGACCCTCCCACCTCACAGAGTCCTAGAGCCAAAGCTCCAGCCCGAGCCCAAACATCTACATTGCAATGAAACAGCTCCTTAGCCTGAGCCCCGCGAGCCAGAGTCAGCTGGCACAGGCCAGATGTGGGTTTTTAATTGTAGTGTAAACATACCATTCATCATTTTTTGAAAATTCGACCCTTAAGCCAAAATCGTTATGAGGCACTCTTAAGGCTGTACACACAGGGAAGTTACACTGATTCCACTACACCAGTTTCTAAATTGATTTAGTTAAATTGATTCAAATTTATAAGTAGATGTGGCATGGTATTCTGTCCAAATCAGGTTTATGGGGCAGTCTGAAATGTCTTGTTTTGCCACTTCTCTTGCTATTCTCAATCTATGACTGAATAGAGGAATTTCCATTTTCTGGGTACCTCTTATTGACTACAATAATGGGTTTGATTCATCACTGTGTTACTCCAGTTTTACATCAGTGTAACCCCATTGAAATCAGTGGAGTCACACCAGCAAAACCCAATGGACAATCAGGCCTAAAGAGTCTTTCCAACAGAAAAGTATGATTAAATCTCCCAGATGATGGATCCCATTGTCTGTCCCAGGCACATTCCAATTACAAAGGGCAGTAATGAAATTGATGGAAGCTCAAATGATGACTCACAAAACAAAGTGATAATCTGCAGCTGTTGGATTTCTCTCTCTTTTTCTAGAGAGCAGTTCAGCATAGAACTATATGAAAAAGAAAAATGTTTTCCAGGTATTGTGCAACAAAATTTCCCTCATTTCATTTCAGGCCATTAATGACTGAAATATTATTTTCACTACCTATTCTTGAAATGGCCCCAAACATGCCACTCTCAATAGTTTGTATGTTTCCGGTGTGACTTGATTCCTGAAAGGAATTCTGATGTATCACAATGTCTCTTGTTTGAGGGGGCGGAGGGTGAGGAGAGGGGAAGCAGAAAAAGACTGTTTGGGAGTGAAAACTTGCATTTCCACTCTGAAATGGTCCTGTGACTTGGTAAAAAAATCTTTTAAAAAATTCTAATTTTCAATAGTGGTCCTTTTTTTGCCAAAACCACACATAATTGTAAAGAAACAAGATACTATATTTCAGAAGTTGTTGCATTTACTTTTGAAGCTATTTAGTAGGCTCAGTTACTGTTGAAAATCCAAGATAAATATTTTCTCTTCTATCCAATAGGAAATTATTTCAGGTCCACAAAATCTCTCATAGGTTGAGAGGCTAATTCAGCTCCCATTGAAGTCAATGAGAACCCTTTTTTGTTGAAGCTTTAATGGGCTTGGGATCAGGCCCTATATAAACAACATTTGTAATGGTTTATGGAGTGGTGTAATTTTATAATAATACAAACTATACAGAGCCCAATTCTTATCTTCATCACATGGAAGTAAATATAGAGTAACTCCTGTGAAGTCAGGGAAGTTACACTAGATTTTCAATGAGAGCAAAATTTGTTCCTAGTGCCACTTTCACTAGGGAAAAAAAAAAAGAAACTCAATGAATTGAGCACAGTGTATGTGGACACATTATACTCATCAGTATGGCTCATATAAGTGAGGCAGGCATGATGAAGCATTGTTGCTCATCTTTCTTGCCAGACAGAAACTAAGGGCCAGATCTTCAGCTGGTTAACTCAGTGTTGCGCCATTTAAGTCAGGGGAGAGTTGCTGATTTACACTAACTGAAGGTCTAACCCAGCCTCTGTTGTTTTGTACACTTGAAGCTATTTATTAGAAATTCAGGCATGTGAGCTGCCTTATTCTGCAATGCCTATTAGTGTCAATGTGTAAATGACACAGTTTTCTATAGAAATCTACGGTTCAGGGTCTGTGCAGTCAGATAGTGGGAGGAGGGTAAAAGCTAAGGAGTTGACAAATGCAAAAGAACATAAACAAGAACAATACTGAATTCAGAAGTAACTAATTTTTCCCAAAAGTATTATTTAATATCTGTGGGTAGTTTGACAAGACAGCTATTTCATTGCCCACATAGCTTCAGTAAACATTGCACTTGTCTTTAGATTATATAGGTAGCATGTGAGCAGCCAACTCCATCCAGAACCAGCCAAGTGCTCTGAACAGCTACTTGAATGTTTCACATAATGGTCAAAAAATAAATCAACATGTATCTTTGAGTCTGTCTTCCCGGGGGACGTTGTAGGAATTCAGAATGGGCTGGTATGAGGGAAAGCTAGAGGAAACACAGTCTCCATAAATATTAATTGCTCTGTGTTAACAAGTGGAAGAGAAAAGAAATGCAGAGGCCTTCTCATGTTAAATGTTTTCCAAGGCATGTTTGCAGTAGCCACGCTGATCCCAGGATATGAGACAGACAGGGTAGGTGAGGAAGTATTTTTTATTGGACCAGCTTCCGCTGGTGAAAGAGAGAAGCTTTCGCGCTGCCCGTAGCTCTTCTTCAGGTTTCAAGACATTTGTCTCGTCCAATTTATGTTGCTACCACATCTTGATATTAAGTGTTATAAAAAGCTTTTCCGGTGAGGCACAGGCTAGAACAACAGTGTATCTATTATACTCCACTCTTTAATGTGCTTATCCTCACAGTACCCCGTGACGTAAGAACGTGCTATTTATCCCCATTTATAGATTGCAAACTAATGGTATGTCTTCACTACCCGCCGGATCTGTGGGCAATGATCGATCCAGCAGGGATCGATTTATTGCGTCTAGTCTAGACGCGATAAATTGACCCCCGAGCGCTCTCCCGTCGGCTCCTGTACTCCAGCGCCTCGAGAGGCGCAGGCAGAGTCGACAGGGGAGCGGCAGCAGTCGACTCACCACGGTGGAGACACCACGGTAAGTCAATCTAAGTATGTCGACTTCAGCTACGCTCTTCATGTAGCTGAAGTTGTGTAACTTAGATCGATTCCCCCCCTCAGTGTAGACCAGGGCTAAGGCTCAGAGAGACTGAGATGCAGACCCTCAAAGGTATGTAGGCTCCTAACTCCTTTTCATTTCAGACCCATAATCTAAGAGAAACGTTGCAGGCTTGAAATAAACATTGTTAGTACTACTCAAGAATAGGAAAAAAAGCTTTTATAGTTTATATCAGTGGGAGTTACGTACCTGAATATCTCTGAGCATCTGGCCTTGAAATCTATAGCAAAGCAGTAGATTGAAGCCAGGTCTCTTGTGTGCCAGGTGAGTGCCACCCATTGGACCCTGCTTCCTTCCACTAGGAAGGTGACTGCACTCATAGAACTGTGTATATGAAATGAAATGTAAAAAGTGTACAAATGCTATATCTGCAAAACTACTCAAGTGCCAAATGCAAAACTGACCTTACTGCCAAGAATCTCCTGATGAAAAACAACCCAGTTTGCAGTCTCATTCTTCACCCACTGAAGTCCAAGGTCTTGTCCCTGGTGTGGACACATCATTTATATCTGTGCAAAGGAGTGTAAAAAGCTATCAAAACAAAATGGTGCTGGTTCACACTGCTTCTGCATTCACATTTATGCCTAGTCTATATACAGGTTTCAGAGTAACAGCCGTGTTAGTCTGTATTCGCAAAAAGAAAAGGAGTACTTGTGGCACCTTAGAGACTAACCAATTTATTTGAGCATGAGCTTTCGTGAGCTACAGCTCACTTCATCGGATGCATACTGTGGAAATTGCAGAAGACATTATATACACAGACACCATGAAACAATACCTCCTCCCACCCCACTCTCCTGCTGGTAATAGCTTATCTAAAGTGATCATCAAGTTGGGTCATTTCCAGCACAAATCCAGGTTTTCTCACCTGCACATCCACCAATGTGATATATGCCATCATGTGCCAGCAATGCCCCTCTGCCATGTACATTGGTCAAACTGGACAGTCTCTACGTAAAAGAATAAATGGACACAAATCAGATGTCAAGAATTATAACATTCATAAACCAGTCGGAGAACACTTCAATCTCTCTGGTCACACAATCAGAGACATGAAGGTCGCTATCTTACAACAAAAAAACTTCAAATCCAGAGTCCAGCGAGAAACTGCTGAATTGGAATTCATTTGCAAATTGGATACTATTAATTTAGGCTTAAATAGAGACTGGGAGTGGCTAAGTCATTATGCAAGGTAGCCTATTTCCCCTTGTTTTTTCCTCCCCCCCCCCCCCCGACGTTCTGGTTAAACTTGGATTTATGCTGGAAGTGGCCCACCTTGATTGTCATGCACAGTGTGGGGAGAGTGGTCAGTTTGGATGAGCTATTGCCAGCAGGAGAGTGAGTTTGTGTGTGTGTGTGGGGGAGGGGGGTGAGAAAACCTGGATTTGTGCTGGAAATGGCCCACCTTGATTATCATGCACATTGTAGGGGGAGTGGTCACTTCGGATGAGCTATTACCAGCAGGAGAGTGAGTTTGTGTGTGTATGGGGGTGGGGGAGTGAGAAAACCTGGATTTGTGCTGGAAATGGCCCACTTTGATTTTCATGCAGGTTGTAAGGAGAGTGGTCACTTTGGATAGGCTATTACCAGCAGGAGAGTGAGTTTGTGTGTGTGGTTTTTGGAGAGGGGTGAGGGGGTGAGAGAACCTGGATTTCTGCAGGAAATGGCCCACCTTGATTATCATACACATTGTGAAGACAGTGGTCACTTTGGATGGGCTATTACCAGCAAGAGAGTGAGTTTGTCTGTGGGGGGGCGGAGGGTGAGAAAACCTGGATTTGTGCTGGAAATGGCCCAACTTGATGATCACTTTAGATAAGCTATTACCAGCAGGAGAGTGGGGTGGGAGGAGGTATTGTTTCATGGTGTCTGTGTATATAATGTCTTCTGCAATTTCCACAGTATGCATCCGATGAAGTGAGCTGTAGCTCACGAAAGCTCATGCTCAAATAAATTGCTTAGTCTCTAAGGTGCCACAAGTACTCCTTTTCTTTTAGTCTATATACAGTTTTTGTCCCTGTATAAGTATTTTGTTAGGGCACTGATGTTTTACCAGAATAATCTATCCCAATACAACCCCTCATGTGGGAGAGGTTACACTGGTATAAAATTGCCTTGTAGTGGTGTAACTCATTCCCCCTTCCATATGGGAATAAGCCATACTGCTATAAGTGCTTTTCTGTCGGTATAACAACTCTGTGCACACTATGACGATTGTACTGCTTTTGGAGCTGGTCAAAAACCAGAATATCTGTTCCATGGGAAATTGACATTGTCCGCTGAAGGTAGAAGTAGTAGTAATGGGCTTAATCTGCAGCAAGGGAGATGTAGGTTAGGTATAAGCAAAAAATAAATAAGTAAATAAATAAATAAATCCTAATTATAAGGATAGCTCTGGGATAGGCTTCCAAGAGAGGTTGTGGAATCCCGGGAGGTTTTTAAGCACAGGCTGGACAAACCAGCCTGCCAGGGATGGTCCAGGTTTACTTGGGCCTGCGTGAACACAGGGGCTGGACTTGAGGATTTCTTGAAGTCCCTTCCAGCCCTACATGTCTATGATTCTGTGATTTTTAAAGGGATAAAACTGGAACAAAAACCTTAAGTTTTAAAATTCCCTGCTGACTGAAATTTTTGAGAAAAAATTGTTTCAGAGCAATTGAAATATTTAAAAAAATGCTTTGTTTTGACTGATATTTTTTAAATTTTAGAATTTATAATACAATGCATTTCAAAACAACAGCATTTTGAAATGAAACATCAAAATGTTCCATTTCAGAAATGTTGAAACTTTATTTTGATGTTTTAATACAAATTTGTGTCAAAATTGACATTTCCCCATTGATAGGTTTGGTTCTGGTGAAATGGCATTTTCCCATGAAAAAACATTCTGTCTAAAAATTTTCTACCAAATCTGTTTTGACTATACTGCTATAATTAAAGCAGTGCAATCCTGTATTTTGACAAGACTTTGTATACATAAGAACAGCCAGACCGGTGGTCCATCTAGCTCAGTATTCTGTCTTCAACAGTGGCCAATGCCAGGTGCTCCAGAGGGAATGAACAGAACAGCCAATCATTGTGTCATCCATCCTGTCCTCCACTCCCAGCTTCTGGCTATCAGAGGCTAGAGACACCCAGAGCATGGAGTTGCATCTCTGACCATCTTGGTTCATAGCCATTGATGGATCTATCCTCTACGAACTTGCCTAATCCTTTTTTGAGCCCCATTATAGTTTTGGCCTTCAAAACATTCAGTGGCAAGGAGTTCCACAGGTTGACTGTGCTTTGTGTGGAGAAATACTTCCTTTTGTTTGATTTAAATCTGCTGCCTATTCATGTAATTGGCCCAGGTTCTTGTGTTATGTAAAGGAATAAATAACACTTTCACCACATCAGTCACGATTTTATAGACCTCTATCATCTCTCCCCTTAGTCGTGTCTTTTCCAAGCTGAGAAGTCCCAGTCTTTTTAATCTCTACTCATATGGAAGGTGTTCTATACCCTTAATCATTTTTGTTGCCATGGCCTTCTCTGCGCCTTTTCTAATTCTAATACACCGTTTTTGAGATGAGGTGACCAGAACTGCATGCAGTGCTCAAGGTGTGCGCATACCATGGATTTATATAGTGGCATTATAATATTGTATGTCTTATTTTCTATCCCTTTTCTAATGATTCCTAACATTGTCAGGTTTTTTGACTGCTGCTGCGTATTTAGCTGATGTTTTCAGATAACTATCCACATTGACTCCAAGATCTCTTTCTTGAGTGGTAATAACTAATTTAGACCCCATCATTTTATACGTATAGCTGGGATTATGTTTTCCAATGTGCCTTACTTTGCATGTATCACCAAGTAATGTCATCTGCCACTTTGTCTCCCAGTTACCCAGTTTTGTGAGATCATAGAACCATAGAATATCAGGGTTGGAAGGGACCTCAGGAGGTCATCTAGTCCAACCCCCTGCTCAAAGCAGGGCCAATCTCCAACTAAATCATCCCAGCCAAGGCTTTGTCAAGCCTGACCTTAAAAACCTCTGAGGAAGGAGATTCCACCACCTCCCTAGGTAACGCATTCCAGTGTTTCACCACCCTCCTAGTGAAAAAGTTTTTCCTAATATCCAACCTAAACCTCCCCCACTGCAACTTGATGTCCCTTTGTAACGCTTTGCAGTCTGCTTGAGACTTATCTTTCTTGAGTAGTTTTTTATTGTCTGCAAATTTTGCCACCTCATGGTTTACCCCCTTTTCCAGATCATTTATGAATATGTTGAACAGCACTCGTCCCAGTACAGATCCATGGGAGACAACACTATTTACCTCTCTCCATTGTGAAAGCTGACCATGTATTCCTACCCTTTGTTTCCTGTCTTTTAATCAGTTACCTTCCCCCATAACTCATTACTGCCAACTTTGATCAAGAGCCTTTGGTGAGGGACCTTGTCAAAAGCTTTCTGAAAGTCAAAATAAACTATATATACTGAATCACCCTTGTCCACCTGTTTGTTGACTTCCTCCAAGAATTCGAATAGATTGGTGAGGCATTATTTCCCTTTACAAAAGCCATGTTGAATCTTTCAACAAATTGTGTTCATCTGTGTGTCTGATAATTCAGTTTACTATAATTTCAATCAATTTGCCTGGTACTAAAGTTAGGCTTACTGGCCTGTAATTGCCAAGATCACCTCTGGAGCCTTTAAAAAAAATTGGTGTCACATTAGCAGTCATCTGGTACAGAAGCTGATTTAAATGATAGGTTACATTCCACAGTTAGTAATTCTGCCATTTCACATTTGAGATCCTTCAGAACTTTTGAATGAATGCTATCTGGTTCTGGTGACTTACTACTGTTTAATTTATCAAAGAATGACTGCAAATAGGGCCAGGCTGCAGATAATCAGGCTTATTATCTTGTACGGGAGCCGTGGGTTGCTTAGCATTTTTGAAAAGCATGCCTCTTATTCTGGACAATAATGGCCTGATCCAACTGAAGTCAATGGGAGTCTCTCTCTGGTCTCTGGCTCCGGCCTAAAACTGGGATATAGGTGCCTAGCTTCAGGTTCCTAGTTATGAAAATGTTGGCCCTCGCTTCTGTAGCATTCACAGAGGAGTGAGTATAATGCCAACAGTGATGACAGGAGAGGAATTGTTTCCATCTTCATTTTACTTGTCTATTGCTGGTTGAGGGCCAGGTGGAATTATTGGCAGTAATAATGAAGGGAGTTGCGATCACTGTGTTTTAAGCAACATTAATGGTGATGGATAGCTGCTTTTATCAAAAGAACAAAGGACATAAAGAGCAAAATGAATTTATTTAACAATGCTTGGTTTTTATATAAAAACTAAAATAGCTAGTACAAAAGGTTCTGAATGAATGACAGATTTTTTCTTCTCTCCCATGTCCCAGTTGAGCATCAAGATTCCAAAACACTTTCATATCAATTGTTCCTTCGTATAGCCTTAAAAAAAAAAAAACACACATTGTGAATAAAGAGACACAATCAAAGTCAATGTTAAGGGAAGCATTGCAATGTATTACAGCTGAGAAAGAGACTCTGATTTATCAATGTGAGTGCTACACTTGCAAAGGATACATTTCCAGGATTCTGAGCATATATGAAGGCACAATTTAATGTTCAATACACTGAATTATTTTTGTAAGATTTATTGGCATTAAGTGCCTGATCCTACAAGCCTTATGTGTGGGAGTAGTTCTTAGCCAACGAGGCCTTGATCCTGCTCCCATTCAACCCAATGGAAAAATTCCCAGTGACTGGAACAGTGGAGGGCCATGCCCTGGGAACTCCGGGGTGTGAAAGGAGTGCTCACGCAACTAAAGTTTTCAGGCTCCAGCCAGGAGTCTCTTCTCCAGCAGGGCCTTTGGAAAATGTGTGTGTTCGTCTGGGCACCTAAAGGAATCTGCAGTTTAAACAAACATCCTTAGAAACCAGCTCATTATGAAATCACAGATGTGGCCTGACACACACACAGCCAAATCCATAGGGGAGACTGAGGCAGGCTAAGAAAATCTAAGGGGAAGCCTAAGGCCTTGCCTCCATGGAGTGCTGCACTGGTTTTACTAAAGGTGTGAATTTAAACTGATAAAGACCCCTTTGCAAACTTGCTTACTTCAGTTTAAACCAGGCTTATTTCAGTTTTGTTTAAATCAGCTGGGAATAGTTTTGAGATAAAGTGAAATACTGTACTTGTAACCCAACATTACAGCATCAACACTGGGGGTTGCACTGTTTTAACTAAGCCAGTTTAACTACAGTAGTGTAATTAAACCAATACAAGTTGGTGCACAGACAAGGGCTATGTTGGTGTATCTTGCACTCTCCCTCAGTCCCTCACACTGTATTTCACAGTCCTAGGTTTCCCCTAGACTTGCATACATTCATCTCTGAACTTGACTCACAGGGCCAAATTGAGTGATGAACTGCGAGTTAAACCCCAATTATGCTAGTTTAAACTAGCCCTGCATACTAACTCAGGGGCACTCTGCCCCTGTACAGGGGAGTTTGAGTGCTTGCAATTTAACAGAGCCAGGAGGTGGAAGAAGGTGTATGTTAAAGGTACCCCCAAGCAAGTTTAATTGATCCCTTGAGGCCAGTGATGTATATGAGAGCAGCCAGGTATGGAGCGAGTGTAGAATCAAACCCCAAACCAGGGACACAATAGCCTTCTAAGCACTACCACACTCTGAGCTGGACAGAGCTAAGGATCTAGCTCTTCAGGACTGGAAATGTACCATGGATAAAGTTATGAATTGTGAATAGTGTTCTTCCCATGGGAAACACTCTATAACCAGCACACTACTTCTTAGTATCTATCACAACACATCCGATGAAGTGAGCTGTAGCTCACGAAAGCTTATGCTCAAATAAATTTGTTAGTCTCTAAGGTGCCACAAGTCCTCCTTTTCTTTTTGCCAATACAGACTAACACGGCTGCTACTCTGAAACCTATCACAAAGCTGTATTTGGCTGAGAAATGTGTATAATCTTCTTAAGAACATAAGAGCGGCCATACTGGGTCAGACCAATGGTCTGTCCAGTCCAGTGTCCTGTCTTTTGACAATGGCCAATGCCAGGTGCTTCAAAGGAAACGAACAGAAGTGACCCCCTGTCAACCAACTTAACTAGCTCTTTCAATGAATTCCCAGCAGACAGAATTCACCATTTGAACCCAACAAGCCCAGGATGATATTGTTCCAGCTCTTCCTTTAAAAACAATAAAGCAAAAAGCCATCTGTGCTCCAGGGATCATTGAAGCACGTCCATTGTGACAAAGCAAAACCCAAAGCAAAGCAAGACAATTGATAGTGGTTTTTCATTTTCAGTCTGACTTATTTACTGGGGCAGGGTCTCATCTTGCACAGCTAGGATATAAATCTGAAGCTGTGGATTGACTCAGTGTGTGACATCAAAACCCCAAAACAAAACCACCATCAAAACCACATTTATTGTCAGGTATCTGGATGTTAGGGATGCAGCATAAACCAGGATTATGAATTATCGGAGTCTCAAATTAGGTGCCTAAAACTATATTTAGCAGAATTGGTTAAAAATGTTTCATCAACATTTTTTTTCTGACAAAAATGGCTTTTCAGCTATTCGATTTTTTTCTATTTTTTTGTTAAAAAACTAAGCATTTTTCAGTGAAGAACAAACAAGCAAAGAAATCTTCATTTTCACCAAAACATTTTCACAGGAAAAACACATTTCCCAAGCAGCTTTAGGGTGAAATTCTCATCCTGTTGAAGTCAATGGTGAAACTCCCATCACTTTGATAGGGTTGACATTTCGACCCTAAAATTTAGGCTCCTGCGGCCTCCTTTTGAAAAGTGCTAAGCATCCAGCACCCTTCCCTACTGAGGCCAGCTGTCTCAGAGAGTGCCCAGCACTTTTGAGACCAAACTTATTTAGGAGCTTAAAGATGGACTTAGGAGCCTAACCCCATGCACTCACTTTTTAATATTTTTGGCATAGATAAACTTGGAGCAGGCTCTAACAGGAGAGTAGAATAGGCTGTTTTGGACCAAAAGGGGAAAGCACATTCCAAAGGTGAAGTGCTCTCACAGGGAATGTACTGCTCGTGGCTCCTTCATACTTACAAACTCCAGACAACTTTAATGTGAAAAAAGAAATGAAAACATATGTTCTTAACTCAAGAAAACTGGAGCACAATGGCATGAAGCAGCACATTTCTAACCCCATGCAAAGCACAAGATCCGAATGGAGAACTGTAAATGGTTTGGCTATGCCTACCTCCCACACCATTGCTATTATTATTTGTATTGTGGTAGCCTCTAGGAGACTGCTTCATGTCAGACCACAGCAATTAGCAAGAGCGGATGCACTTAGACAGCTCTCAGGTTTACATGAGTAGTCCCAGAAAGCCAACACATGTGGACTATCGCAAGGCTTAGCTGTTTTACCAGGCTTTCCTTGAAGTGGTGGGTTAACTGGAATTGAGGGTGCTAGCGTGGGGAGCATGTATTGTGGTGAATGTAGGCATGAGTGCCATTTGATTGGAATACAGGTTTGTACAGTGTTTGTACATACATGGAGGGTTCTAAAGAGACAGTAAGTGCATTAATTATTATTAAGAAACCAAAATAATCATATGATAATGAATAGTATGGGGGAGTCTATTTTTTAAAGGGGAGGGTTGTTTGATTATAAAACAAGGCAGGGCAACTAAGGGATCTGGAGGGAAAGCCTGCAAAAGGTGCACAGGGTTTTTTTTAATAAAAAAAATTCCTGGCTGATGAGGAGTGCTAACCTCATATTGGACACCTTTTTTTTTTAAATGCTGTCAAAGCTATAGCAAAATACTTGCATCTAGTGGGCCCACGGGAGTAGCCTAGCGCTTTAGGTGAATTTAAAATGATACTGCTGGGAAAAATTACTCCATACTAATATAGATTCTGCTGAAGTGCCTTTAATAGTTACCCACACTGTTTAGGAGAAAACTTGATGCTAGTTTGTGATGATAAAAAGAAATACAGGGAGGGGGGGACCCTGTATGCTAGACTGATATCCTCCTTGACAAAGACACTTAAAAGAATCGATTCTAATTGCTTTCTGAAGCCTATACTTTAGCAAGGAAGCACAAAGCCATATTTTTTGTTCTGCTCTTTGTATTGGGATATTATACACTTCCCTGATATACTTATGTGTTGCGGTTTGACCAGAGGGCAGCAGGGAAAAAGATGGGATAAACTCTTGGAGACAAATGCATGCACGGCTCCTGCGGAACTCAGCTGTAGCTCTGTGCACTTAACGAAGTCAGCTGAAGCATCCAATAGCAGAATCTTCTGGCATGTAATCCATAAGACTGGAAATGCAGACAACAAACCTGAGAGCTTGTAAATATACATATACTCTCATTTCTGCATCTTTTATCAAATCATCACTGTGCAGAAATTGTAGCCACAGGCTTGCAATGGACTGTTAAACTAATAGGCACAATATATGGGAATAACACTTCTCAGCATTAATAAAAGTAGCACATGTCAATCACTGTGTGTTGAGATGAGATCAAAAGTTCAGCTAAAGTTTATTGCTAGAGCTTTGCCAAAAAGCTGGTGTTCAGGTTTTCATTCAGACAGGGTTTAATCACTGGGGGAAATCGGAGTCAGGGTTTGGATTTCCCACCAGATCGGTTCACATTGCAAGTGTTGCATCATTCTGGGATTAAATGAAATGATCAAGAACAAAGATGTCACAGCCTGAGGACTGCATCAGTGTAAGAAATTATTCTGAAAAACGTCAAATGTAGGTACACCCGAAAGGTAATGCCTAGTGTTTGATGGCATTTTTGCTGACGCAAAAATTTTGCTGGAAATACTGGCCAAGATTTTCAAATGTAGGAGCCTGAAATTACACTCCTAGGACCCAGTTTTTAAAAGAGGTCAGCCTCAGAACACATCCTATGTAGGCACCTACATCAGATTTTCAGAAGTGCTCAGCAACCAACAGCTTCCATTGTTCTCGATGGGAGCCGTTGGGTTTTAAGCTCTTTTGAAAATCTGGCTTTGAGTGCATTGTATATATTGTATTTAGTTTGCATTACAATTTCTCGCTCACTTTCTGCTCCTTGAATAGTGTCTTTATATTGGCTTACCACGCTGCCCACTCTCGGTTCTATTGGTCATTCTATTGTGCTGTCGCCTTGTCCCCTCCCCCTGCACATTTTACAGTCTCCCCTAAACGAAAACCCAATAACATTTGAGTCAGTCTGATTTTTGAACACACATTTCAGTTGGCTTCAAGTATAGGCAAAACCCCCACAACCCCCTCACCCCAACACCCTAGGCAAGCTCTGGCAGGAATTGAAATTTTGCACAGTACTAGTTCTATCCCAGTGAAACATATTTGGATTGGAAATAACGTTGCCTTTAGACTGTAAGCTCATTAGCTCAGGGGCGGTCTCTTACTATCATACAGCACCTAGCAGAATGGGGCACTGATCTTACATGGCAGCTCTAGAACAAGCATTATTCATCCCTTTTTCCCCACTTGGACTTGCCTAACAATGTTGTCCTACCTGAAGGGGGGTTCCAAAGAGGATGGAGCTCAGCTGTTCTCAGTGGTGGCAGATGACAGAACAAGGAGTAATGGTCTCAAGTTGCAGTGGGGGAGGTCTAGGTTGGATATCAGGAAACACTATTTCACTAGGAGGGTGATGAAGCATTGGAATGGGTTCCCTAGGGAGGTGGTACAATCTCCTTCCTTCGAGGTTTTTAAGGTCAGGCTTGACAAAGCCCTGGCTGGGATGATTTAGTTGGGGTTGGTCCTGCTTTGAGCAGGGGGTTGGACTAGATGACCTCCTGAGGTCTCTTCCAACCCTAATCTTCTATGATTCTGTGATGTTATCTCACTCATGGGTTTCCTAAGGCAGTGATATGCACATGCCAGCACTTCTGTGTGTGTCCTGGGCTTGATCATTTGATCCTCTTTCTTCTAATTTATTACTTGTATTGTGGGAGCTAGTCATGGATCAGGACCCCATTGTTCTAGCTGCTGTTCTTAGAAAGGTTCTTCCTACATGAATGCTCACCTGTATCTCTGCCCTGGACTTACTCAGAGCAAGAGTACCAGCAGTCCCCTTAACTGCCTGCTTATGCATAAGGTACTGTTTGGGGAGCTGTGTTTTATTGTAATAGCCACGCATAGCTAGTTCTTCTGTAGCATTTTAATTTGTAGACCTCAAGAACCCAGACCAACAGAGGTAATAGGTGCCCAGATCCCAGTCCTAGGCACCAAAGTCTTGTTTTTGGCTCCGCAAAACTCCTGCCGTATCCTGTAGGTGCCTAAACTCACTCGGTGCCTAAATTTTCTGGGTAGAAGTTCCCTCTGCACCTATGTTTCTGCTTCTGGGCTTGTGTACTGCTGCCTCACTCTAGGCGTCTGGATGCCTGTCTCCTGCCTAAGCCCCAGAGCGATTCATGAACCAGGAGAAAAGAGGCATCTGGCCACCTAAGCTGTGTGAGGAGCTTGATCCAAAAGGTGTCTTCAGAGGCTGCACACTGCTTTGGGTCACATTCCAAACCCAGCCAGGTCTCCTGAGTGTCAGTCCACTGTGTTAACCCCTAGGCAACACTGTATCTCTAGTGACCCTCCTATGAATCTTTCAGCACTGTAAGATACTCCTCTCAAAATAAGTTACAGGGAGTTGGTATCCTGGCTCCAGATTTTAAAGAGAATGAGAACTGCGGATGCTTTAAACAGATACAAGCTAGTCTTTCTTGATGTAGTAGCATGTGGTCCAATCTTGTGACTACTACTTATTACTCGCATGAGTAAGGGCTATTTATGCAAGTAATGATTTGCAGGGTCAGGCCATTAGTTAATCTCAGTCAAGTGTAAAGCAGTAAAGGGCATGAGGAGGGCCTGACCCAAAGGTCACTGAAGTCAATAGGAGTCTATGCATTGATTTCAAGCAGCCCTGGGTCCAGTCCCAGATGCGGCAGCATGGGGGCTCATGTTCATCTGGTTATCCCCCATGACTGCTAGGTCCTTTTCAGAGTCACTGCTTTACAAGATACACTATGTGGTGTTGTGGGTCAAGCAGGAGCCGAGAAAGACAAGTGTCAGTACTTTATTAAAGCTAACCAATGTTACAGCAAGACTGACAGGGGATTGTTTCCATACTTTATGGCACAATCCCAAGAGTGTACAAATTACACTAGCCCACATCATGCCAGATTTTTATGCCATGTAATTAACTGAAATTATTTTAGAAATAATTCTGCACCTGTAAAGCCAGGAAGGGCAGTGGCTAAAACATATTGTTCTCCAGCTATTTACAGCTGGTGGATAGTCCGGGGCGGGGGCGGGGGGGGGGAGGGAGATCAGTAGCAGCTGGCCCAGATTAGAGCAACTCCTGGACTTATATTTGCTTCCTGGGTCTTTTACATTCACACACCCAAGTCTGTTTCTTCAAATGAGCATTAGCTAGAGTATTTCAGGTCTGGCACATCAATAACAAATTTCTTCTTGAAAGGTGTTTGTATCTGAACCCTTTAAAAGTGCCTCTGCATTCATTTCCTGCTTTTTACTGTGGTGAGTTACTCTTTTGTATTATAATTGATTTAATTAATTATTCTTCTGGTTGTTGGTTTGACAGTATAGGCTGACTTAATCACTGCATTATGGTGCCCTGGCTTCCCAAATTAGGTCTCAATGAACTGGTGAGTTGACAAACCTACTTCTCTTTTTCTTGGGACTTGTCACAAAATTTACTGATTAGCTTCAGAGATTATATTAGCTGTTATGTCTTGTCTTCATTTGAGTATAGCTTCACAGCTATATACACATACACATTTCTTTTGTCTTACAAGTTCGCAGTACTACTACACTGTGGAGATGAATATTCTTATAGAGTACATCTGTGTATATATTATATATATGCAAAGAACAAGTCAATAGATAAGGTGCTTTCTGTTTTACAAGGTAATATAAAAGCAGGTAAAAAAGCCAATGATAACCTGGCTGTCTACCACAGGGCTTCACTCACCACAGGAGCACCTCCTTGTGGCCAGGCATGGTGTACCAATTGTTTTTTCATCTGGCTGCCCATCACTACGGTGATCTCTCTTCCCATAACTTGGCCCTCCACCCAGGCCACGATGATTATGTCTGCCCCTTTCAAGGTAACACACTTTCAAGAAACAGAAACCCAACAAATAGCTCCTAGACCTTGAGTCAGGTCTCCAGCCCCTGACTCTGGGCTCAGTGGTCATCACACCCCTGCAGGCTCTGAATTAGCCTTATCCCTTTGTCAGGGGGCCTTTTGCCACTTTCCCAGTGGCTGATAGGGAAACCCTGGCCCTCCCTCTACATTGGGTGCCAGTTCAGGGACCCTATAGCCAGCAGACAATATCTGCACAGTCCCATTCCTTGCTCCTGTTTCACTGGGTACCTTCCTTTCTCAGACCCTCTTCCGCACAGCTTCTCTGGGTTGACTCTTCTTTCAGGGCTAGGATCCCAGGGCTTATTCTCCACTTTGCAGTTCCTCCTCATCACCTCTCTATTCCCAGAGACTAACTACAGACTCTTGCTGTAGCCCCCTGCTGCTACAAACTTCCTCTCTTTGTATTAACCAGCCTGCTCCTGCCCAGCTGGGCTTCATGATCAGTTAAGCCTGAATCTCCCTCCAGGTGCAGCCGGGTACCCTAACTGGCCTCTTGGGCTCACATTAACCCATACTGGATGTGTGTGGGGTTCACACCTCATCACAGTCATCCACACCTAAAAATGCCAGTCTGACTTCTGTCTCTATGGGCTTTCACATCCAATTGATGTACCTCCAGCCAGCTTTTGCTCTCTAATCAGAGAAATAGTCAAGAAATGGAAGAAAAGAAATTTCAACCAATCAGATATAGGGTAAAATGTTTAAAAGCACTTAAGTGGTTTAGGTTCCTAAATTCAGTTTTCAAAAGTGAGTTGGGCATTTTAGGAGCCTAAGTCTCATTGAAAGTCAATGGGAATTAGATATGTAGCCTGCTTGGTTGCTTTTGTAAATCCAACTAGGTGTCTTCTGCATCTCTTAGGTGTGTAAATATCTTTGTAAATCTGACCCTATGTGCCCAAGCTCTTGTCTGCACACAAGTTGTACCATTTTACCTCTATGGAGAACAAATGTTTAACAATGGACACTACAATCTAGCAGAGAAAGGTCTGCTAATGGCTGAAAGTTAAAGCTAGACAAATTCAGACTGGAAATACAGTGTACACTCTGAAAAGTGAGGGTAATTAACTATTGGAACAAACTACTAAGGGTTGTGATGGATTCTTCATTACTGACAATTTTTCAATCAAGATTGGATGGTTTTCTAAAAAATCTGCTTTAGGAATTATTGTGGGGCAGGTCTCTGGCCTCTGTTTTAAGGAGGTGAAACTAGATGATCACAGCAATCCCTTCTGGCCTTGAAATCTCTGAACTCTACTGGTATAGGAGGCTGGGGCTGGGGAGAGGATTTGTGCCTATCTGATATTTTTTATATCTATGCTGGTCGGTTGGATGGAAAAATGGACATTGAAAAGGCATGATGCAGCCAATGTCCTAAGACAGTCCCGTCCTTAAACCATTCTGCAGTGACGATACATTAATTGTTGGGTCATGATTGATATGTACACCTGGGAGTTGCAAGTGGGGTGATCATGTCCCATGTGCACTGCGGAGCCCAAGTGCAAATAACTTACACCAGCCATGAAGTGTCCAACAAACCTGTCATTGTGAAGATGTGTTGATGATTGCTTAAAACTTCTTGGGAAGCAGGCTGAATTCTGACCGGTGCAGCGATACACCGACTATATATGAGGGAGACAGCGTGGCCTAGTGGAGAGAGCATGGCCCTCAGGAAACCTGGGTTTTATACCTGGCTTCTGGGGTGACTTTGTGGAAGTCACAGCTTCACTCTTTGCCTCAGTTTCCCCATCTGTAAAATTGAGATGATACTGAACTCCTTCATAAAGTGCTTTGAGATCTAGTTATGAAAGCTGGGGATGAAGTTCAAATCTGAGAGGAGAGAGAGACTTTGAAATGTGCTACTAATTATTTAGATATCTTGACAGCTCAGTGATTTTGTGTGTGGAAAGCCAAGACAACCCATCGCCCTTATCCACCCATTGCCCCTCAGCTCTCTAGCTCTTCTTCTTTAATGTTCTTCTAGCTGAAGCTAAATTACATGCTGCTACATTTCTAAAGATACCAGCTTGTACAAATGACTCAGTGCATCTTGGGGTGAATGCTTTGCATATACAGAGCTGTTCAGGGAGCTATAACATTTTCATGGGCAGCCCATAGAACAAGAACACATCAGCAACTCTAACTTCAGCATGTTCATTTTCAACCACGTCACATAAGTGGGAGGAAGCAGATAATTAGGCAGCTGAACTTTCTAAATTGTGATAGTGAGTGTGTGGAGCACAGCTGCTTCTGGTGCAGCTGCCTATTGTCAGAACCTGCTCTTGTGCTCTGCTTCACTTGTGCGTTGCCTGACTGAGAAAGTACTGGCCTGATCTACACCTAAAAGTTGCACCCTCTGAACGATCGGTTTAGCTGAACCAGAACTGACCACAGTCTAGCTGTAAGCGTAGGTGAGGGCAAACCATGGTTAGCCCCTGTTCAGCTAACCTAATTCCTGAAGAGAGCTATCTCTAAGTATAGCAAGGCCAGCGAGATAGCGAGAGTGACGCCAAATGTCAAGAACTGTCATTGTGAAAGGTCAGAATGACCTGACTGCGGACTGCAGAGCAGACATGGCATGGAGCCTACGCAAAACGGTGCAACAGAATAAAACAGGTTCAGCTAGCCGTGGACAGATCTATTTGCAGACAGGCACAACAAGAACTGACAGAACTACATCTCCAAGTGAAGGGACTTGGCATCAAGTGCCCTGGATGGCCTCTCACAGAAAGGAGCAAGAGACACCAGTACTTTTCCCACCCTGCTCACTGAATCTGTCCAGAGAATCAGGAAAGGAAAGCAGCTGTGATGTTCAGAGCACCAGATTGGACTGAATGACCATGTCAGTAGATCCCCCAATGCACCTTCTTTACAGGGCAGCAAGTCCTGCCTGCTGTACTGCCTCAGCGGTCACGGAGAGCTGTGCTCTCCGTAGTGGATGTTGACTGTGGGTAGGCAGTGCTGCGACTATCCCTTTGTGCTGCAGGACAGGAACATTTGGGGTCAGAAGAAAAAATATTGTTCTTCAAACAAGGCCGGTCCACAGATCCGCCTCCTGCAGGTCTAGATGGGGATGAGGTTTGTCAGTAGCAGGTGGGGAAAAGCAAGTCCTGTTGTTCTGCAGTGTGGCGATTGGTTGGGAACAACAGGACATAGGAATTGCCGGGCTGGATCTGACCCAATACCCAGTCCTGTATCTGTCTGTTAGAGTGGCAGTCACCAGATGCTTCAGAGGAAACTATGAGAACCCCTCAACAGCGGATGTGGGACAATCTGCCCCCCGATGTTAGGTCTCCTCCTGATCTTAAATACTTGAGGATTAGCTTAAACTCTGGAGCACAAAGTTCAATATCCCTTCCAGACTTCATGTTGTCATTAATTAGGATAACTCTGAATAATCCTGATATCCTTGTAAACATCTAACTCCTTTGTGAAGCTGGTTCTCACTTCAGTTCACTGGCCATTGTCCTACTTAATGTTTATAGAAGAGGAAGCTAATTATTAACTTCCAAAGTGAAGGTAGCTTGTAGCCTGTCTCCATCTCAGCCACTGGGATGAGGGCAGTCTAGCCTAGTGATCGGAGTGGGTGTCAGTAGCCGGGAGACAGAGCCAAGGGTCAAACCGGTGGGCAGGAACTGGAGCTAGCACAGGGTACCAGGCAAGGAGGGGCTCAAGACATGAGCAAGCACAGAGGTGGGCATGGGCGTTGAGAAGCCAGCGAGCTGCTGCTGCTGGCTTAAGACCCAGCCTGTTGGCCTCTTCAGCCTGTCAGGTGGTGTGGTTCAGCAGGTGGTCTGCTGGCCAGATGTACTGATGAGTCAGCCTGGAGACTAGCTCTGCTGCAGGCCCTGGTTCCTGACACTCCAGAAGGATGGGTCCTGCCCTGGCCACTGAGCGGCAGGTCTGGCACTGCCAGCAGGCTGACTTATTGGAAGTAAGCCACTGTTGGGGTAAGTCTATTCTCCATCAGCCTCCTCCCAGGCATATGGCATGTGATCATGTACTGTCTTTCCCTCACGGGGTGGAGGGAGGGCATAGGGGCACCCTGACCTGCAACTGTATCTCCACTCCTTAGGGGCGAGAAGACCTGGGTCTTGGCTACCGGACCCTATTGGCCCACCCACCAACCTCCTCCCCTGGTGTTTGTGTTCCACTGCCTGGTGACTGGACACCGGAAGGTGAAAACCCTGGCGTCTCGCTAGGCTGTCAGCACAGAGAAAGTTGTGTTCTGGTTGCTCACTGAAGTGCTGTATTAGCGAAACTCCCTGCAGGCCAAAAGTCCCTGCAGGAACTACCCACTGTAAAGGCTGAATTCCAGCCCTGGCTATGGGATAGAGCCAATGCTTACTGAAGTCAATGGAAAGACTCCCGCTGACTGCATCTGGCTTTGGATCAGGTCTTATAGCATTTGGTGGAACAAAGCATAGCACAAAAGAATAATCGTCCTTCACATTGCTATGCCAATGGCCCTGAGTCCTGATCCCCTGCGCCACAGCTTTCCACGCTCTGACCCTGGCCACGGCCGGCTGACTGACATGCCATAGTGTGCAGTGAGCATCTGAGGTGCGAGACAAGAATGCTGAAAAAAATCATCGGAAAACACTCACTCTTACATCTGATGAAGTGGGCTATAGCTCACAAAAGCTTATGCTCAAACAAATTTGTTAGCCCTGGTCTACACTAGGACTTTAGGTCGAATTTAGCAGCGTTAAATCGATGTGAACCTGCACCTGTCCACACGATGAAGCCCTTTTTTTCGACTTAAAGGGCTCTTAAAATCGATTTCCTTACTCCACCCCTGACAAGTGGATTAGCACTTAAATCGGCCTTGCCGGGGTACTGTGGACACAATTTGGGGTACTGTGGACACAATTTGATGGTATTGGCCTCCGGGAGCTATCCCAGAGTGCTCCATTGTGACCGCTCTGGACAGCACTCTCAACTCAGATGCACTGGCCAGGTAGACAGGAAAAGAACCGCGAACTTTTGAATCTCATTTCCGTTTGGCCAGCGTGGCAAGCTGCAGGTGACCATGCAGAGCTCATCAGCAGAGGTGACCATGATGGAGTCCCAGAATCGCAAAAGAGCTCCAGCATGGACTGAACGGGAGGTACGGGATCTGATCGCTGTATGGGGAGAGGAATCCGTGCTATCAGAACTCCGTTCCAGTTTTCAAAATGCCAAAACCTTTGTCACAATCTCCCAGGACATGAAGGACAGAGGCCATAACAGGGACCCGAAGCAGTGCCACGTGAAACTGAAGGAGCTGAGGCAAGCCTACCAGAAAACCAGAGAGGTGAACGGCCGCTCCGGGTCAGAGCCCAAACATGCTGCTTCCATGATGAGCTGCATGCCATTTTAGGGGGTTCAGCCACCACTACCCCAGCCGTGTTGTTTGACTCCTTCAATGGAGATGGAGGCAACACGGAAGCAGGTTTTGGGGACGAAGAAGATGAGGATGATAATGAGGTTATAGATAGCTCACAGCAAGCAAGCAGAGAAACAGGTTTTCCCGACAGCCAGGAACTGTTTCTCACCCTGGACCTGGAGCCAGTACCCCCCGAACCCACCCAAGGCTGCCTCCTGGACCCGGCAGGTGGAGAAGGGACCTCCAGTGAGTGTACCTTTTAAAATACTATACATGGTTTAAAAGCAAGCATGTGAAAGGATTAATTTGCCCTGGCATTCGCGGCTCTCCTGGATGTACTCCCAAAGCCTTTGCAAAAGGTTTCTGGGGAGGGCAGCCTTATTACGTCCTCCGTGGTAGGACACTTTACCACTCCAGGCCAGTAACACGTACTCGGGAATCATTGTACAACAAAGCATTGCAGTGTATGTTTGCTGGCATTCAAACAACATCCGTTCTTTATCTCTCTGTGTTATCCTCAGGAGAGTGATATCATTCATGGTCACCTGGTTGAAATAGGGTGCTTTTCTTCAGGGGACACTCAGAGGTGCCCGTTCCTGCTGGGCTGTTTGCCTGTGGCTGAACAGAAATGTTCCCCACTGTTAGCCACAGGGAGGGGGGAGGGTTGAGGGGGTAGCCACGCGGTGGGGGGAGGCAAAATGCGACCTTGTAACGAAAGCACATGTGCTATGTATGTAATGTTAACAGCAAGGTTTACCCTGAAAGACTGTAGCCACTGTTTTATAAAATGTGTCTTTTTAAATACCGCTGTCCCTTTTTTTCCTCCACCAGCTGCATGTGTTTCAATGATCACAGGATCTTCTCCTTCCCAGAGGCTAGTGAAGATTAGAAAGAAAAAAAAATGCACTCGTGATGAAATGTTCTCTGAGCTCATGCTATCCTCCCACACTGACAGAGCACAGACGAATGCGTGGAGGCAAATAATGTCAGAGTGCAGGAAAGCACAAAATGACCGGGAGGAGAGGTGGTGGGCTGAAGAGAGTAAGTGGCGGGCTGAAGAGAGTAAGTGGCAGGCTGAAGACAGGGCTGAAGCTCAAATGTGGCGGCAGCGTGATGAGAGGAGGCAGGATTCAATGCTGAGGCTGCTGGAGGATCAAACTAATATGCTCCAGTGTATGGTTGAGCTGCAGCAAAGGCAGCTGGAGCACAGACTGCCACTTCAGCCCCTGTGTAACCAACCGCCCTCCTCCCCAAGTTCCATAGCCTCCACACCCAGATGCCCAAGAACGCGGTGGGGGGGCCTCCGGCCAACCAGCCACTCCACCACAGAGGATTGCCCAAAAGACAGAAGGCTGGTATTCAATAAATTTTAAAGTTGTTGTAAACTTTTAAAGTGCTGTGTGGCATTTTCCTTCCCTCCTCCACCACCCCTCCTGGGCTACCTTGGTAGTCATCCCCCTATTTGTGTGATGAATGAATAAAGAATGCATGAATGTGAAGCAACAGTGACTTTATTGCCTCTGCAAGCGGTGATCGAGAGGGGAGGGTGGTTAGCTTACAGGGAAGTAGAGTGAACGAAGGGGCAGGGGGTTTCATCAAGGAGAAACAAACAGAACTTTCACACTGTAGCCTGTCCAGTCATGAAACTGGTTTTCAAAGCTTCTCTGATGTGTACCGCGCCCTCCTGTGCTCTTCTAACCACCCTGGTGTCTGGCTGCGCGTAACCAGCAGCCAGGCGATTTGCCTCAACCTCCCACCCCGCCATAAACGTCTCCCCCTTACTCTCACAGATATTGTGGAGCACACAGCAAGCAGTAATAACAGTGGGAATATTGGTTTCGCTGAGGTCTAAGCGAGTCAGTAAACTGCGCCAGCGCGCCTTTAAACATCCAAATGCACATTCTACCACCATTCTGCACTTGCTCAGCCTGTAGTTGAACAGCTCCTGACTACTGTCCAGGCTGCCTGTGTACGGCTTCATGAGCCATGGCATTAAGGGGTAGGCTGAGTCCCCAAGGATAACTATAAGCATTTCAACATCCCCAACAGTTATTTTCTGGTCTGGGAATAATGTCCCTTCCTGCAGCTTTTGAAACAGACCAGAGTTCCTGAAGATGTGAGCGTCATGTACCTTTCCTGGCCATCCCACATTGATGTTGGTGAAACATCCCTTGTGATCCACCAGAGCTTGCAGTACTATTGAAAAGTACCCCTTGCGGTTTATGTACTCGCCGGCTTGGTGCTCCAGTGCCAAGATAGGGATATGGGTTCCGTCTATGGCCCCACCACAGTTAGGGAATCCCATTGCAGCAAAGCCATCCACTATGACCTGCACATTTCCCAGGGTCACTACCCTTGATATCAGCAGATCTTTGATTGCATGGGCTACTTGCATCACAGCAGCCCCCACAGTAGATTTGCCCACTCCAAATTGATTCCCAACTGACTGGTAGCTGTCTGGCATTGCAAGCTTCCACAGGGCTATTGCCACTCGCTTCTCAACTGTGAGGGCTGCTCTCATCTTGGTATTCATGCACTTCAGGGCAGGGGAAAGCAAGTCACAAAGTTCCATGAAAGTGCCCTTATGCATGCGAAAGTTTCGCAGCCACTGGGAATCATCCCAGATCTGCAACACTATGCGGTCCCACAAGTCTGTGCTTGTTTCCTGAGCCCAGAATTGGCGTTCCACAGCATGAACCTGCCCCATTAACACCATGATGCATGCATTGGCAGGGCCCATGCTTTGAGAGAAATCTGTGTCCATGTCCTGATCACTCACGTGACTGCGCTGACGTCGCCTCCTCGCCTGGTATCGCTCTGCCAGGTTCTGGTGCTGCATATACTGCTGGATAATGAGTGTGGTGTTTAATGTGCTCCTAATTGCCAAAGTGAGCTGAGCAGCCTCCATGATTGCCTTGGTATGGCGTCCGCACAGAAAAAAGGTGCGGAACGATTGTCTGCCATTGCTCTGACGGAGGGAGGGGCAACTGACGACATGGCTTACAGGGTTGGCTTACAGGGAATTAAAATCAACAAAGAGGGTGGCTTTACATCAATGAGTATTTCAGGCAGGACTTCACGGAGGGTTCCAATAAGAAATGGTGCACTTAAGTAATTGTTCTTATTGGAACAAGCAGGTTGGTCTGGCCTCTGATTGATACATGGCTAGATTTACCTTGCTGCACCTTCTCTGTGAGTGACTGCAGTGTGACCTAGAGGAATGAGTCCCCTAGACGGGGGGCAGGGGGGAAGCAAATGAGTACAAAACAAATCTGGTCTATTTCTTGTTTTGATCCACTCCATCTATCTTTTACATCTTTGGCTGGCAGCAGACAGTGCAAAAGGACTGGAAGCCATCCACATCTCATGGCTGCTCGGCAGAAGATGGTGCAGTAGGACTGCTAGCTATCCTCATCTCTTGCCTGCCTGGCAGAAGATAGTACAGTAGGACTGCTAGCAATCCGTATCACCTGCCTGCTCACCATAAGATAGTTCAATAGGACTGACTGCAGGACTAAAGAGAATGACCTGGTCAAGTCACTTCTAATGTAGTCCCTGCACACATGTCTGCCCAGGCGCTCCTGGCCGATGTGGCCAGGAGCACCTCGGACATGACGATGACGGCTACCAGTCCTACTGCACCGTCTGCTGCCACAAGGTAAGGGGTTGCTGCTGCTGTGTAGCAATGCAGTACCACGTCTGCCAGCACCCAGGAGACATACGGTGACGGTTACCTGAGTGGGCTCCATGCTTGCCGTGGTATGGCGTCTGCACAGGTAACTCAAGAAAAAAGGCGCGAAACGATTGTCTGCTGCTGCTTTAACGGAGGGAGGGAGGGAATGGGGGACTGACGATATGTACCCAGAACCACCCGCGACAATGGTTTAGCCCCATCAGGCATTGGGATCTCAACCCAGAATTCCAATGGGCAGCGGAGACTGCGGGAACTGTGGGATAGCTACCCACAGTGCAACACTCCGGAAGTCGACGCTTGCCTCGGTACTGTGGAAGCACTCCGCCGAGTTAATGCACTTAATGCACTTAGAGCATTTTCTATGGGGACACACACACTCGAATATATAAAAACAATTTCTAAAAAACCGACTTCTATAAATTCAACCTAATTTCGTAGTGTAGACATACCCTTAGTCTCTAAGGTGCCACAAGTACTCCTTTTCTTTTTGCGAATACAGACTAACACGGCTGCTACTCTGAAACCTGTCACTCTTACTTTGCAATTTCCATCTTCAGTTAATTTCTCTTCTCCGGGATTTATTTCCCCTTCAGATATACTCCACAGAGGATATTACATGCTTTACCACCAGAGGAATTTGATTCCCGGGAAATTTCTCCTTTATAGCCTAAGGGGAGTCTCTTTAAAATGTGAACCACCTGTAGTCCCTGCTACTGTCAAAGAGTATCAGACTCCCAGCTCTCCATTATCCTCTTTCTAGCATAAGCTTCTCTCACCTAAATCCCTTAGCGTAAGTGTTTTCAAGAGACAATTTTTCTCTTCCGCCACTCATAGGTAGGTTGTAGGGGCTGTCTTGTCTGCTTTCTATCTGCTTTGTTGATTTAGGCCTAACTGCTAATCCAGCCAGGATTTACAATAGCTAGCTTGTTGTTGTTCACTATCTTTAGCTAAATGCATTCTTCTGTGAATCCTTCCAGATGCTCTTTGCTCTTGGACTTCTGAAGCAATCCGGGGAGAAATAAATAAATAAACAAACCAACGAGACACATGGGTCAGGTTCTCTCCCCTTCTTGTCTTTGGACTGCAGGAGAAGCAAACTTTTCAAAATAATTTGTTTCCTACTGAATGATCTGATGCTAGACCTCTTTATGGAAAAAAGATCTTTCTCACTAGAGAGTCATATATCCAAACAAATGCAGTGCACTGCAAACACTACCCCGATTCCTATTACACAGTGCTTTGGTATAAAACTAGACAGATGAGAAATAGTTTAGAAATATTAACCTAATAGCCATCTCTTGAATTCCACTGAAAAAATATAAAGTCTCTTTGACCTGAAAGAAAAATGTTGGAGGAGCTGAAGCCAAGGTCAAATATTTTCCTCAACGGACAATACATTTCAGTTCATGATGATACAAGTATTTAATACAGGTTTTGTTACATACATTCTGAATCTCTTCATCTGAAATATTTGGCCTACTCGTTATGGCCAGGGATTTATATGTAGGTATTTGCTTTTTAAAGAAACATTGCATAGGAGAGATTTATTTAATTTATTGGCTCTTCTAGGGTGGTTATCACTGTAGCATCCAAGTGCTGTGTAAACATAAAGGAATGGATTCTATTCTCCTGAAACACGTGGGAGGCAGGGAAATACTACCCCCTTCTAATAGATGGATAAAATGAAGCAAAGCGTGATTAAATGGCTTGTTCATTATTACAGAGGAAGTCTAAGGCAGAGTCCAGAATAGAACCCAGAGCTCCAGATTTTGAGTGTCATTTGAGTCCTTCATTTAATAGTTGCAAAGGTAACCTTCCCAATGCCTTCAGAAGACAAGCCTGGAAACTTGAATTCATAACTCTGCTGGACACTAAAAAACATGGACATAATGGAGACATTGGCTTTATGGCTCATTACAACAATTTGTAACACACCCTGCCACCTACTACCCTTCTTTGCCTTATAACTGAAGAGATGTTAATTGCCCATTTCATTTTAAGTGATCTCCAATAGCATACGTGAACCCCTTATGCTTAACAATATGTCCCCCCTTGTATTTAGCTTGGACACTCTGGCTACCTTCCCCACAGCTGAGGAAGAGCTCTGTAAAGCTCGAGAGCTTGTCCCATCCATCAACAGAAGTTGGTCCCATAAAAGATATTGTCTCACCCACCTTGTCCCTCTCAAAAATAACATGGCAGCTTCCCCTGAAGTGTGATAGACAGCCCATGTTAACTAAAGGGTGAGCCCATGATATATATTTGATAGTCTACAGTACAATCAAAGTCTAGACTTTTAACAGGCATTTGAAACATGCTTTTATTTTTCAAACGAATCAGACCAGGATTTTTCTTTTGTAAAATACTAAGATGTTGCCAGTTCTTTAAAACAACATCTTGTCCAAGAGAGTACGTCTGCACTGCAATCACATGTGTGAATGCAACTCCGGTAGGCATGTCCATACTATCTTTGTCATGTTTAGATGTGGCTTGTAATGATTAGAATTGGGAGCACTGGCTGTTGGGAGTCTGAAAGGACAGGAAGCAGGAAGGAGGGGGGAGGAGTTGAAGAGGCTGAGGGAGAGCTACTGAGGGTGCAGCAGCAGCTTGGAAAAGAGGTTTCCACTTTAAAAAATAAATTTCTGTTGAAGTTTGTTAGTACCTTGCCCGGCTACTACAACATTTTGGCAACGAGGATGGCTCTTCTGCCTCTGCACCCACCTGCACCCTTTCTACAAAGCCCAGGTGAGCCTCCAATTGCTTTTACTGCCCGGATCCATATGTTTGAGACTTATCTGCTTGCAATCAGTGCTACAGAGATTTCTGAAGTGAGAAAGCATGCTCTGCTAATCCACTGCCTTGGAGCAGAAGGGCAGCGTATATTTTACACTTTTCCTCTTGCAGACGATAAATATGAGACTTCACTCACTGCATTAAAGAACTTTTTTGTACCAAAAGTGAATGTAGTAGCTAATCGCTACAGATTTCGCCAGCATGAGCAGAAACCAGGGGACACTATAATGCAGTATATTGCTTCCCTGAGGAGTCTGACTGTAACTTGTGACTTTGGGAATATGGCAGATGAGATGATTAGAGACCAGCTCATTGAGAAAACAACCATGCTTCATCTAAGAGAACATTTACTTCTAGAACCACAACTTACACTAGAAAAAGCAATAACCATTGCTACCCAGATTGAGTCAGCTACAGTTGAAGCCAAAATAATGAGCATGGATACAGGAGGCACAGTCCAGGCTATGACTCCTTTGAAGAAAAGTTCACTATCACTGCAGACAAACAATTACAAGAGGAAAACTAATGAAAAACCACCAAAATCAGCAAATTCAAAATACAGTAAAAGCATGCTTTCGCTGTGGATCCCCACAACACCTTGCAAGCTACACAGGATGTCAGGCAAAAGTAGCTCAGTGCAATCATTGCAAAAAGATTGGACATTTTGCTAAAGTATGTCGCAGCAGCCAGTTCAATCAACAGGTGCATGCAGTTACAATTCCAGATGTTACTGTGCTGGGCATGGACAAAATCACTATTACACATATGCCAGAACAAATAAAGTTCACGGTAAACGTTTCTGCCATACCCTCAGGCAAATCACACTCTATTCAGCTAATGTTGGACACTGGCTCAGCAGTATCTATACTATCTGATTCCATCTATTTGCATTACTTTAAAGATGTGCCTCTTACTGAACCCAAGCTTCACTTGGTGTGCTATTTGAAAAACCATATTTCAGTACGTGGCTGCCTGCCAGCAATAGTTACTTTTGGTGATTGCTCTGTAACTGCAGAGTTCTACATTGTCCACAAAGGCACTCCTATCCTTGGCAGAGATTTATTGGCTGCTTTAAATCTCAGGGTAGTTAATGGATGAATTGTTCTTCCTCAGCAAAGCACTCTTGCGGTACACACACCAATTTCAGCTGGGACCCAACACCAGGTTGAGGAGAAACTCGACTGTGCTTATGTGTTTCTGCATAAAGTTAAAATGCGGAATAATGTGATGCCTGTACGACAGAAATTACGGCGCTTACCATTTTCAGTCAGGGAAGCTGTTTCAGAGGAACTTAGAAACTTGTTCAAGAGGACATTATTGAAGAGATTAACTCCTCAGAATGGGTTTCACCTATAGTAATGACACAGAAGAAGGGTCGAGGCATTCGCCTTTGTGTGGACTTAAGGGAGCCAAATAAAGTTATTGTGATTGACAGCCATCCTCTTCCTCACATAGAAGAAGTATTTGCAGAACTCCGTGGAGCAAAGATGTTTTCTACTCTTGATTTTCAGAGTGCATACCACCAGGTTATGTTGCATGAAGATAGCAGAGACCTCACAGGATTTATTACACATGAGGGATTATTCTATTTTAAACATGTTCCATATGGTCTCGCATCAGCCCCAAGTGCCTTCCAAAAAATGATGTCATTGATTTTGAAGAACCAACATGAAGTTCAGTGCTATTTTGATGATATTATCGTGTTTGGAAATATTTTGGAGGAGCATGACAATAACCTGCAGTCTGTACTAAACTGCATCAGCAAAGCAGGCCTCAAGCTCAATAGGTCCAAATGCAAATTTAGACAAACTGAACTCTCCTTTCTGAGGCATAAAATTTCACAGGCTGGACTAAAACCTGATCCAGCTGGTATCCTGGCAATTTCAAATGCTCCTCCTCCAACAGATTTGCAAACCTTACATTCCTTCTTGGGTCTTACCTCCTGGTATGCAAAATTCATTCCCAATTATGCTTCTGTCACTGAACCTTTATGAGAATTATTACAGGGAAGTTCAACTTTAGTGTGGACAATGGATGCACAAGCTAGTTTTGAAACAGTAAAAGACTTGATTGTACATAGTCCAGTACTTGCACTATTCAGTCCTGCATTGCCCACAATTATAACTACTGATGCTTCTGATTATGGACTTGGGGCTGTCCTCACACAACTTCATGAGGACAACACAGAGAGGACTGTTGCATTTGTTTTAAGGACACTAAGTAATGCTGAGAGAAAATATTCTACCGTCGAAAAAGAAGCACTTGCTTGTGTCTGGGCTACTGAAAAATGGAGAACTTAACTGTGGGGCCACACATTCACGTTGCGCACAGACCACAGCCCTTTGACGACGTTGCTCACCACGAAAGGACTGGGAAGAGCAGGATATCATATTGCTAGATGGTCTGTAAGACTACTTTCTTTCAATTATGAACTGGAATATAAGCCTGGAAACCAAAATGTGGTAGCTGATTGCCTTTCTCGCCTGCCTTTGCCTTCACCAGATGGCCCACCGGAGGATAAGGATGTAGTAGTTGCACTTATTACAAGCACTCTTACTGCAGTTACAAGAGAACAATTTCAAGCTGCTTGTTCAGTGTGTCCAATTCAACAAAAACTACAGGAATTTCTGACAAAGAGATGGCCAAGTAACCCTAAAAACCTTGACCCAGTTTTGCTGCCTTATTTTAGAGTTTGGGATGAACTTTCTTTGCTCGATGGCAGTGTGCTACGAGGTACACACCGGCTACTTGTGCCAGAAGAATTACAGTCAAAACTCATACACCTGGCACACGATACTCATCAAGCAATTGTCAGAACCAAGCAATGACTACGGGATCTGTAGTGGTGGCCAGGGATGGACTCTCAAACTGAGGCACTCATAAAATCCTGTGTCACTTGCCAAATGCATGATAAGATAGCAGTGACACGTACCCCTCCATTACAGCCTGTTCCTCTTCCTGAATCTGCATGGGAAAAAATGGTGATTGACATTGTAGGACCCTTTGATACTGCTCCAATTGGCTGTCGTTATGCCATCACCTTAATAGACTATTTCAGTATATGGCCTGAGGTAGCGTTTACATCGCAAATCTCTTCTGCTACAGTAATTAAGTTCCTCTCTTCAGTTTTTAGCAGGGAAGGTAACCCCAAAGAACTGGTTTCAGATAATGGTAGTCAATTTACTTCCCTGGAGTTTGAAACTTTTCTAGCAGAGAGGGACATTTTACACAGCAGGTCATCCCTATATTACCCTCAAGCCAATGGGGAAATCGAACGGTTTAACAGAAGTTTGAAAGAGAGTTTGCAAATGGCTACACTGGAAGGGCGATTGTGGATAACCTTCACTACTGATTTCTTGCAAGCATACCGGGCTACACGACATGCCACAATGCAAAGATCACCCGCAGTTACTGCATGGGAAACAGATTAATACTAAACTGAACATTGCTGGCACGACCTGAAGCCCCAACTGAGGATGATGTGAGTAAAACAGTTGAACAGAACCAAGCAAAGTCTAAGGCTTTCACAGACAAGCGGCGGGGGGCTAAGGAACCAAAGTATGAGTGTGGTTCCTTCGTTAGAATACGAAAACCTGGAATTTATGCAAAGGGGACCATAAATTCACAGCTCCTCTTAAAATCATAGAGAAGACAGGACCTTACACCTATTGACTTTCTGATGAGCGGGTATGGAAATCTTCTTATCTTGCACCTGCCTATGCACCAAGATGAGATTATGCCAACACCCAGTCTGCATTGGATGACTTCACCGTAGTATCAACATAACAAGACATTGCACTGGAACCGGGGCTTGAGAGATGGCCTGTCAGACCCAGACAACCACCTGTCTGGACTAGAGACTATGTTATCTATACTGTATCTATAGTGTTTTTAGTGTAATAATTCTGTCAGCAGTATAGTGCCTTGTTTCCTATTTGTTCCTGTGGTTAGAACAACGTTTATTGTAACTGGGAGAGTTTCTTAAGAGAGGAGGGAATGTGGTGTTTAGATTATTAGAATTGGGAGCACTGGCTGTTGGGAGTCTGAAAGGACAGGAAACAGGAAGGAGGGGGGAGGAGTTGAAGAGGCTGAGGGAGAGCTACTGAGGGTGCAGCAGCAGCTTGGAAAAGAGGTTTCCACTTTAAAAAATAAAGTCCTGTTGAAGTTTGTTCGTACCTTGCCCGGCTACTACAACAATCTTTAATCTAGCTCAGCCAGCTAAAATGCAGGCTTCAGTGCAGACTCTAGAAGCATGCCTGGAAACCTGGATATGTATTCACTTTGCCAACCTGGGGCTGAAGCCTGTGCCACAGTGTCTTCCCTGCTTTTTACAGCTGGTGCTGGTATGCCTACCTAAGCTGCAATCACACCTCTAATTGCACCAGACATACCCACCATGAATATTACACTTGTATTAAATAGTAAGTGTTTCCCATTTGGCCTCTGCTGGGAAATGCATGGGGACTAATACGCAGGGATTTGATCCCATGAACACCCTAAACTCCCAACAGAGCCAGTGGGAGTTGAGGCTGCTCAGCATTTCACCCAGTTAAGACCATTATCCTATTCCCATAGCCCTCAGTAGGAGTTTTGCCATTGACCTTAATAGAGCAGGATTGTGCTCATACAGAGCAGTACACTTCACCCTTTCACTCAGTGACATCTGAACGTATGGTACAGCAATGGCATTGCTGAAAACCAATGATAGATCCCAAAGCCCAGAAAACATTCTTTGAGGCCAAATCAACAGTTCATAACCCAGGAAATTGTTTACAGTGTGCAGCAGCTGAGGGAGTGGTTGCACTCATGCAGGATACATGATATTGGGTTGTGAGGTAATTATAAAGCTGCAATTGCAGTGTTTATTCCATACAACCGTGCACACAACCTAAAACCTGGCTGCTGAGGCTTGTTATTTATGCCTATGTACATTGTGTTATCATTAGACTAGACTAAACTGAATATATGTATATTTATTACCTATGCCATCAGTTCAAAAGGAGGAGACTGAGCAGTTCCCAAGTGGTTTAAAAGCTCTTTCATGCTGGATAAACTTAAACTTAACAACGAGAGACCCAGTTCCTGTATATTTGCTCACTTATAAGCGATTCCACGGTAGGCAGAGAAATAAGTGGGGGAAACAAAGAGTGCACATGGAAGATAGAAAGCTAACAAATGCAAATGAATAGGGGTGTGCTTAGTCAAAGTGATAAAATAGAGATGTGTGACAAAATTGTTGTGGATGCCACCAATTCACAGATAATGAGCAATACCCAGATTAGCCAGGTATAGATGCACAATTCAGTGCGGATTACAGAGATCTATGTAATAGCATTCAATATTTATTGTCCAGAGGTGCTTGAAAACTACCCACAATACTGGAGTTACTTTAAATAATAACAAATTTGGGGAAATTCCTGCCCAGAAAGTGAGATTTCTGGGAGTGATGTTATAGTAAAAACAAACAGCAAATTATCATTTTAGAAAGGAACCAAACTAAACGATAACGATACTTTAAAAAAATAGTGAAAATTTGGTGTCCATAAAACTAAGGGGCAGATGTTGGTTGGCTGCCAAGGTCTGATAGGGGGCAGATGTCGGTTGCATACAGTGTTCTGATGTGGGGGGCAGATCTCAGTTGCATGTGTTCTGATGGGGTGACAGATGTAGGTTGGATGCTGTGTTCTAGGGGAAGATTGTTGGCTACCATGGTCTGATAGGGGGCAAATGTCTGCTGGCTACCATGATCCAATAGAGGGGCAGATGTTGGTTGGATACTGATGAAGGGCTGTGTCCTGATAGTTGGCAAATGGCATGCAAGCTCAGCACTGATTTATGACACTCCAGCTCTCCTAATCCTATGCAGAAGTGGGTCAGCATCAGAACACCATATTCAAACAGCAAACAGTTTCAGTCCGGATCTGAATCTGGACTCCACTGCCAGTGCCCAACTGCACTGAATAACCTGAGTCTGAAACAGAAAAAGCCAGAGCAGAACCCCCTCAAAATTAGGTGACTCTCAGATCTGAATGGGAATTATGTGGGTCAGGCCAAACCCTATGTGAGACCTGTCCTAAGCACATATTGCCAATAATGCTGAACTGTGTTGGCTTTTTACTGTGGATTAGGACGTCAAGAAACTCATCATCACTGTTGATTAAAATCAGCATTTAAATCCAGGTCTCTAGAAGTGAAAAATCAGTTGTCCTGGGCCAGGTTAATAGAATGGTGCTACACAGTATTAATGCAGTTTTGCATCATGATTTTATATATAACTATTCTGAAGATGAATATGTAAAGTAACTTGTTTGTAAAATGTAAAGTCACTGCCCTTTGCAACGGATACCAACAGAAGCACTGCCTCAAGCAAACCCCTAGTTATTAGAGCACAAAGTGTATCTCTTAGGTTTCTAGTACGCTGCTTGCTTGGTATCCGAGAAAAACTTCCCGAAAGAAGCAGTGAAGTTCTCCTGACAGACAGATAGCACAATGCTGATGTTCTACCTTGGAAACAACAGTTACTGAATCATGATCCAGACTTGAGGAGTGAGGTGCTGGAATAGCCTAACACACAGGAAAAATAGTTTCACTGGCACCATATAAAGCCCCTGGAATCCATTCTTAGCATGTTTCTATCAGAGGCTGCCTTTCAGTACAGGATGGCTCCCTTCTTGCTGTACACAGTGTTGTGCTGGTTGTGTCTGTCCCAGGGGATTCGAGAGAGAAAGTGAGTGAGGCAGTATCTTTTATTGGACCAACTTCTTCTGGTGAAAGAGATGAGCTTTTGAGCTACACAGAGCTTGTCTTCAGGTCTGGGAAAGGTACTTCAAGCAGCATAGCTAAATACAAAGCGGACCAGATTGTTTCGCATAAGTAGCTAACACATATTGTAAGAGAGAATTCAAGGGGAAGGGGTCAGTTAACATCTCTGCAGTCTTAGGACAAAATAGGGGTTAGTCAGTTACGGATTGTTGGAATAAGCCATACATCCAATGTCTTCATTAAGTCCATGGTTTTTACTGTCTAGCAAAGTTGTGAATTTAAACTCCCAGGCTCGTCTTTTGAAGGTGTTGTGCAGGTTTTCTTTGAGGATGAAGACTGACAGGCCAGATATGGAGTGATCGCTTTGTGAAAAGTGTTCACCATGATACGATATTTCATCTTATCATTTCTCTGTGTGAGTTCATTTCTCTTGTTTCAGACACACAGCTGTTATTGGGATATTTGGTGACTGGATGAGATACACCACATGTTGTGATAGGGATATTAGGGTGGAGTTTTCCATGATGAAATCTACTTCTCTGGTGGAGTGTCCTTGTTTGCTCAAAGCAATTGCCCACAGCTGTGCTCCTTGTTCCCAGCCCTGCTCCTGCCTTGCCTTGCTCCACATAACCAACTTGTGATCCTCAGCTCTGGTTACTGACCTCTGGCTCTGGCGGTTGATATCTGGCTACCAACTCCTACCACTAGGCATGACTGCCCACATCCCATTATCTGACATCATGAGCCTCCGCAGCACTGCATGTGAGGACCAGCCAGAGCCCAAAGGGAAGGAGGTCCCTGAGACAGGACTGGGGCTGGCTGTTTGCTGATAGAGGGGACTGTTTGTTTCTGATAGCCGTATTGGGAGGGTGGGTGGGTTTTTCCTGCCTTCCCAAAGGCTGTAGGAGGGGTGGGAGTTTGGAACTGACTATCAGTAAGAGGATCTTCTACCATACTCTCAGTGAAAACTTGCACTAATGGCTTCAATTGAAAAAAAGACCCACACACCCCAAAAAGGAAAAAATGGATCAATTTTGATCTCTGTGAAATGGAAGCAAAACTCTCTCATTTTTGATTAAATTAAAAATAAATAAATAAAAGCTTTTGCCCAGCCCTGCTCACCTGCATAAAGTTCTGCCTCTGACTAAATGTCTGCATCATTGGGGCTCCGTTCTGCTCAGGAGTTTTTAAACACACAAACTTTAGCTCCGTAATATGATTTGAGAAAGTGCCTGCTTTGCCAATGGATCAGAAAAGGGAGAATACTTTGCAGATGTTTTTATATGGCACCATCTCTTTCTTATTTATTTTGCAAAGCTGCTGCTGCTTCCCATTTGCACCCGCAGCCAAGCATACACTGCCTAAGGTGCTCTGTATCTTATGTTGGGCATACATCAAAATGGAGAAAGGCAAAAGCAGGCTTTTAACTCTGCTTCTCCGTACAAAGGACAGGAGCAGCATGGTGAAAAATTCTGCTCAAAGTCTTCACAGGGACCCACCTTTTCAGGGATAAAAATGTCCTCAGTTGGGGATATGAGCAATGCTCCAGCATTTGCGCTTTCCCCCTCTTGTGCTTCCAGCCTTCACTATTCTGCTGCCAGCTGGCCCATTTAATGTAAAGCTTACTTATAAATGAAGAGGCCTCCCTCATGTTCATTAAAGTCCCAGAGTATAGGGAAGGCCCTGAAGCAGGAATTAAATTACAAATATACCTTTGTGTCTGAACTCTCTCTTGATTCCAGAATAAATCAAGCTAAATATATTTCCAAAACTACCACTTAAAAAAATAAATAAAAAGTTGACACTGAGCTTTTAATGTGTAGTGAAGAAATAAGTATTTTCTCTCAGTGCTCACTAGAGCTGTAGGTTACTTAATTTGACTTAAAATTGTCTCTTTCATTAAACTAACACTGTATGAGCTTCCATTATCTGCTGATAATGAGAGAGACAGAGAGCCATTAAAAAAGCTTCCAATACATTTGCGGTACATATGCATCCTTTAGTGTGCTTCACCTTCTCATTGTTCACTGTCATTTAGATATGCTCAGTTACTCATCTTTAAAACTACCATTAAAATAATATTCCTCAGGGCTTTACAGATGCAAAAGTGCACCTACCAATGAAAGTGTATGTAATCAACAACATTATAAATCATCTTTAACCTCTGATTGGTCAATCGACATTTCAATTATCAGGTTTCTGATTATCAGGCCAAATTCTATCCTCAGAGGTGCACATGTAGCTCCCTGTCATGCATACATCTGAGGGAATGTGATCCTTATTTTGTCCTTATGTGGGCCTGAGGGAAACCTGGCCCTTATTTTGCTGAGTGGTGTCCTGTGTGGTATGTTGAGGACTGTGTTTGAAATGGCAAGCTATCACTTTAACAGTGTGTCAGGGGAGGGCAGTGTTCCTAGTCCTGCTTGCAGGCTAGGGGGCACTGTAGAGAAACATGCAATCAGTTTTGCAGACTGGCAGCCTAGTGCAATGAGGGGGGAGTTGTGCCTCTCTGTTTTTATGGAGCAGCCTGCTTTGTCTCTCTCTGATCTGGGGTTCTTATGTGTTGATCATTTGAATTCTAAGATTAAAATAGCACTACACTGCACCCTTCGAGCAAAAGTACTTTGAGTTTTTTTAATCTAATTTCTCTGTTTGTATTGCATGACACACAACATTCTGTACAACTCCCAGAATAAGAAAGGTGATGTTCACCTGGAGCAGCACTAGTTTTAATCCTGATCAAAATTTCTAATCTAACAGTTTCACCTAGGATTTTTTCTCATTTAAGAAAATTACAAAAGGGCCAAAAAGCAAATAATTAGACCTGGTTCCAAAATGGAGGAAAACTGCATAAAAATTGCCTCCATTTGTCTTCCATTTTTAAGCAAAATTTGAAATTTTCATGGCAATTCTGAAAGAAACTCGAGACCATGAACGTGAAAGAGTTTTACAAATATTTTCTCTGTCAAATCATTGTCATGAGGATGATCAATAATAAACCTTTCGGCTAAGACTTTCAAAAAGAGGGGCTTACATTCAGACACCGAGGTTGGGATTTTCAATGAGGCCTAAGGGATTCAGGTGCCTAATGCCCACTGAAAGTCAGTAGGAGTTGCAAAGCTTCCTTAGACGCTTTTGAAAATACTGGCCTAAAACTCAATGTAAGCACCTAAACAAATAACCTGATTTTCAAAAGGGCAGAGCAGCCAGAAGCTCCTGTTGAAATCCATGGGAACTGTCAGGTGATCAGCATCTCTGAAAATCAGGTTACCTATTTAGGTCCCTATTTATTTAGGGGTCAAATGTAGGCTGTTAAGTGACTTAGTCACTTTTGACAAGTTTGCCCTAGGAACCTCATTTTAGCCTAATGTTAGGCTCCTATATTTGAAAATTGTGGCCTTTAATTATATCCTTCTTGTGCTGTCCGCACAATAGCCAGAACTGCAAGCTTGATAGTTCTTTTTGTTCTGAATTCATACAGCACCTAGCACAGTACTCTCCTACTCTGTGACTTGGGCTCCTAAGTGCTACTGCAACACATGTTAACATAATTCGTAACACAGAATAAGTCTCCCTTAATAATTCTTCCTCATATATTCTTCATGCGCTACCACTATTCTGTGTAAAATGTCCCTGACTTGTTCAGTGCAGCACGTACTAATTTATTTGGTGTGCATAGCACAGTGTTTGTTTATTCTGATTTCCTCCAACAAGGCTTTCTCAGTGTGTCTGGTGGCTTTGCTTGCTCCCGAAGCACAGTGCTCTGACACTATTATGAAACAAGACTGTTTTATCCCCTCCCAAGGCAGCCTCTGGTGGAATGGGAATATTTCAAGGACTTTGAAAGTGTGCATAGAGTATTTGCTCTATGCACTAGTACAAGACAATCCTCAGACCCTTCACAATCACTTTGCCACTTGCTCCGTTGTTGTACAGCAATACCATCCATTCAGTTCTATCGGTGGCCATTCCCAGCTTCATAAGTAGCATGGCAGCCTTACCTCAATTAGGAAAAGTGATCCATTACATTTTATAACTTCAAGTGCCCAATATGCTGCCACTGCATGCATGTGTTATGATGCCTGTGGCTGGCTAGCTGGAAGAACCCAAAGAAATGAGAGGGAAAAAAATGGGGCAACAGTTCAAAGTGTTCCTTCTGCAAACACTAGTGAATATTTTACTAAAAATAGTCCCTAGGGTCAGATTCCGTTCCTCTTACTCATGCCACATTGTGCTTTGCTTGCAAATACACCCACTGATTTCCATTAAGATACCTGTGCAGTAAGTCATTAAATGTTGGTAAGGGCTACAGGCTCTGGCCTAATAAAAGTTCAATTGTCCTATGAAGAGTTAGTGGGCCAAATTTGGAAATGAAATCCAATAATCACCGTGTGACACAGAGGAACATTCTTCCTGATTTAGGGACTTGATCCAGTTACCATTGACATTAGGGTGAGTCTTTTCAACATGTACGGCCCAATCCAACACATCTGTAACTGTGGAGTCACTACCAACGCTTCCATGAAATACACAATGTATTATTTCAATGAATCATTTTTGGCCATTCCACTTTCACGCACTAAAAGTGGGGTGAAATCCTGGCCCCATTGAAGTAAACGGCAAAACTTCCATTGCTTTAGCAGGGCCAGGATTTCACTCGTGGTATTTAATATCTGTCCAGTGACATCCACCTCTGATACTCATTGGAGGTGGAGGGAGAAGCATGAGTTGGGTACTGCTCCCCCAGACATCAGAAGTCAAGGGTACCTTTCCATAATGTGTATTATGCTTGTAGCTCTTAAGGACCAATCATTTAAAATGGTCATTGGATCCAGTGGCAAACACTCCACACCCACCCACCCCTCCATAACTGTAACTGAACAAACACTGATTGGTTCCAAAGGGATACAAGCATAGCCTTGCAAGCATTTATACACATGCTTAATTTTATGGATATGTGTATTCCCATTTAAGTCATTGGGATTACTTCCGGAAGTCAAGTTATGCAAGGGTTTGCAGGATGGGGGCTATAATGTGCATTGCACTAAAGGCAGCGCTTCTCCTTCGGTGAACACCTCCGATACTAAGAGGTGCATGCCTATTTAAATACCATGTCTCAAGGGTGAAGCTAAATCACCAAAAGGGGTTTATTTCAAACATAAATTGCTTATTTGTAAGCAAACAAGGTAAATTCACAGTTTAAGTAACTGCAGTGGAATACAAAGTAAATTGGACTTGTAAAATTGTCTGCCCCCTGTAAAAGAGAGCACTATAACATTATCAAGCTGCAAGTATAAACTGTGTAGGAACCTCAGCTCTGCGCTGCATTGCATAGGCATGTACGCATCTGCCTCATGGTAAAACAGGAATTTAGTGAACAGGGTGGGAAGGCAGTGCTATACTTTTTGGGGAGGAAAAAAATGTTGAAGATCAAAATACAACAGATCTGGGATGAGATGGAAAGACAAGAGAGTAAGGTAATTACAGAAGCAGAAAACAGCAGGTGAGGAGACATTAAGCATGTGTATAAATGCTTGCAAGGCTATGCTTGCATCCCTTTGGAACCAATCAGTGTTTGTTCAGTTACAGTTATGGAGGGGTGGGTGGGTGTGGAGTGTTTGCCACTGGATCCAATGACCATTTTAAATGATTGGTCCTTAAGAGCTACAAGCATAATATACATTATGGAAAGGTACTCTTGACTTCTGATGTCTGGGGGAGCAGTACCCAACTCATGCTTCTCCCTCCACCTCCAACAAGTATCAGAGGTGGATGCCACTGGACAGATATTAAATACCACGAGTGAAATCCTAGCCCTACTAAGGGGGGAGTGATAGCTCAGGGGTTTGAGCATTGGCCTGCTAAACCCAGGGTTGTGAGTTCAATCCTTGAGGGGGCCATTTAGGGATCTGGGGCCAAAAATGGGGATTGGTCCTGCTTTGAGCAAGGGGTTGGACTAAGATGACCTCCTCAGGTCCCTTCCAATTCTGATATTCTATGAGACAGCCAGAGACTATAAGGGATCAGGCCACTGAATGTGAATGAACTGATGGTTTATAAACTGAATTACATCTGAAAAAAATGTTCAATGCATGTTAACTTTGAAGGAGCATGACCCCTTCACCTGCTGAAGGTCACCCATCAGATCATGAGAATGGTAACGTGTCCACCACAGACCAGATTGGAAATGTGAAGACCTGTTTTTGCATTATGTTCTCCCACCTTCTGATTGCTGCCAGAGAAATGACGGGACTCATTTGCCTTGAATTGCCTTTGTTAATGGTGGGTTTTATTCACCCTGAAAGGAAAGGGTAAAGATAATGCTAAGCTGGGGGTCTATACCACAGTCATGGGGTGTGATTGCAGCTTGTGAAGACATACCCATGCTAGCTTTAATGGAGCTAAATCCTTTACCGGAGCTGTGAATCATAGAATCATAGGCTATTAGGGTTAGAAGAGACGTCAGGAGGTCATCTAGTCCAATCCCCTGCTCAAAGCAGGACCAACACCAACTAAATCATCCCAGCCAGGGCTTTGTCAAGCCGGGCCTCAAATACCTCTAAGGATGGAGATCCCACCACCTCCCTAGGTAACCCATTCCAGTGCTTCACCACTCTCCTAGTGAAACAGTTTTTCCTAATATCCAACCTAGACCTCCCCCGCTGCAACTTGAGACTATTGCTTCTTGTTCTGTCATGTAACACCACTGAGAACAGCTGAGCTCCATCCTCTTTGGAACCCCCCGCCCCCGTTCAGGTACTTGAAGGCTGCTATCAAATCCCCCCTCACTCTTCTCTTTGGCAGACTAAATAACCCCAGTTCCCTCAGCCTCTCCTTGTAAGTCATGTGAAGCCCATCAGCACTCACTTTAGCTCAGGCTAGGTGCCTGAATTATTACCCAAGATTCTGGGATGGCTTGGATAGCCCATGATGAAGCACTGCACCTAAGCCAGTTCAATGAAAGCTATCTTGGGTCTGTCTGCTCAAACTATACCCACACGCCATGACTGTGATGTCAATATACCTTATAAAAAGAAAAGGAGTACTTGTGCCACCTTAGAGACTAACAAATTTATTTGAGCATAAGCTTTTGTGAGCTACAGCTCACTTCATCGGATGCATGTAGGATCACAATGGTCCCTTCTGGACTTGCACTTTAGGAATCTATGAAAACTCAACCTTCTTCTAGACTGCTAGCCCATTTTACAAGTCTGTGGTCTACTTCCATGGCATTACTCAAGAATGTTCCATTTGATGGGTTTTGCAAGTTGGCAACCTGGACTTCCATTCACACTTTTTCCAAGTAATGTGCCTTGCTACATGCCTCTAGAGTAGATGCTGTGACTGGCAATGCAGTTCTGTTTTCTATATTAGACTCTGTTCTGAAGCTCTGTCTTCTTTATGGGGCTACTGCTTGGGAATCATCTGAGGCGGAGCACCCATAGTGATACTACTTGAAGAGGGAGGAGAGGTTATTCAGCTCACGAAAGCTTATGCTTAAATAAATTTGTTAGTCTCTAAGGTGCCACAAGTACTCCTTTTCTTTTTGCGAATACAGACTAATACGACTGCTACTCTGAAATATACCTTATGTCACCAGTGGCTCCTCACCAGACTGATGAGGAAGAAATGTGTATCCCCAGTGTACAGCATTGCACAGTCATGTTCATTGATGAGTGTATGGTGGGGTGAAGGGGGGAAACTCTGTCCTTTGGAACATTAGCAGCCATCTACACCACAGTCACATAAGAACATCCATACTGGGTAAGACCAATGGTCCATCTAGCCCAATCATGTTACAAGTGGAGCTTGCTTTGTAAATGAAAGTTACTTGTGAAACATTTATGAAGTTGACAAGAACTACTTTATCAAATAAACTATCACAAAGGCTTTCCACCCAGCTCTAGTCACCACTGAGTTGTCCCCTGACTCACCATAGCTCCTGATTCTCACTGGCACCAAGGCCATGGTACACTGCTCTGGGAAGAGCACTTCACATGGAAGTAAATAGAACTAACACCCTCCTGAAGGTGGGATTGGGCCCCTTTGCACAGCCATAGTGGGGTAAAGTGGCCTTGATGTCAATGAGAATAAGACTGTATGTTTCCACATGTCACAGGGGCCTTGGCCCTTTAAGAGGTAATGGGCCTGGTCCCACCTGTGCCACACTTGGCATCAGCCACAGGGGGTGGGCTGTGGGAGTCATTGTAGGCATCTGACAGGAAGGTAATGTGGCTAAATTGGCCCAAGCCTAGGGATAAAAGAGAAGCTTCCAGAGCATTCTGAGGGAAGTGACTGGGGAAGCTGTTGGACTAGCTGCCGAGAGCCCAGAAACATGGGCCTCAAAGAGGAGGGCTGCCCAGCCCCTTGAACCCAAGAGAGGAGACTTTATATCAAGTTTATTTGGACTTAAAGTAGAACCCCAGCAGGAGAATTTTGCCTTACATCCTTTTGGACTGTATGGAATTCTCAGAAGGCCCAGAGAGAAGGGGAAACTGAGGCAGAGTGCCTGCCAGGCAACACTGGTTCACAAAAGGACATGTTCAAGCCCATTGGCCTCCTACACCATGTTATAGAATACATAGCAATTTAATCTTCAACTCAAAGTGGTTTCAGCCCTGGGTATTTCTGTGTTTGAGAGCCACACTAAAGGTTAGTCTGCACTGTGTATTGGATATATATTGTAACTGGATCAGATGACAACTTTGTTGTAACCTGAATACATGTAGAATGGGAATGAAGCCTATTGCTTACCACCATATGCAACGTAGTGACCATAGTAAACCAGTGCTCTGCTCCGGAATGACAACTCCTGTCTTGCTACAGAGAATGAGGTGGGTTGCAACTCAACTTTAGTCGATATAATACTGGGATTTCAATCAAAGACTGGATTCCACAGCTCATGTCAGTGAGAGATCTATTAACTGACATTTCTCTATGAAAATTCCTGTCAAGGTTCCTTCCCCACTCTGAACTCTATGGTACAGATGTGGGGACCTGCAAGAAAACCTCCTAAGCTTACTTTTACCAGCTTAGGTTAAAACTTCCCCAAGGTACAAACTATTTTACCTTTTGCCCTTGGAATTTCGCTGCCACCACCAAACGTCTAACCAGTATTATTATTATTAGGAAAGAGTCCATTTGGAAACGTCTTCCCCCCCCCCAAACATTACCCCCCCCCTTTCTGGGGAAGGTTTGATAAAAATCCTCACCAATCTGCATAGGTGAACACAGACCCAAACCCTTGGATCTTAAGAACAATGAAAAAGCATTCAGTTTCTTAAAAGAAGAATTTTAATAGAAGAAAAAGTAAAAGAATGACCTCTGTAAAATCAGGATGGTAAATACCTTACAGGGTAATTAGATTCAAAACAGAGAATCCCTCTAGGGAAACCTTAAGTTACAAACAGACACAAAAACAGGAATATCCATTCCCTCCAGCACAGCTTATTTTCTCAGCCATTTAAAGAAATCAGAATCTAACGCGTATCTAGCTAGATTACTTACTAAGTTCTAAGACTCCATTCCTGTTCTGTCCCTGGCAAAACCATCACACAGACAGAGAGAGAGGCTTTGTTTCTCCCTCTCCCCAGCTTTTGAAAGTATCTTGTCTCCTCATTGGTCATTTTGGTCAGGTGCCAGCGAGGTTATCCCAGCTTCTTAACCCTTTACAGGTGAAAGGGCTTTTCCTCTGGCCAGGGGGGATTTTAAAGGTGTTTACCCTTCCCTTTATATTTATGACAACTCCCCATTAAAAAGCTGGGTTTTCCCCAAGGCATGACACTTTTGCGGGGATACAAATAGGACATTACATTATTTGTTGTCATCTCACCCAATTCCCAGGGTTGATTAGATCTTTCCAGAGTTCCTTAAAATCCTCCTGAGTTTTCACTAAGCTATGATAAGTAGTTGAAGATTATTGCAACTCTTCCCCATCTAACTCTTCATTTCCTGCTCAGAATCTTCCACATTTCATGCCTCTACTATCAAAGCCAACCCCCTAGGGAATGGCATTGTTTATGCCTCCTCTGGGGAAGAGCTACTTATTAGAACTCTTTGTTTCCTGTTGATCCAGTTTTTAATCCAGACTAAGACTTTGCTGCCTGGTTTTTATTTTCCTTGATTGCTCCTTGTGAAGGACCCTATTAAAAAGCCTTTTGAAAATCCAAGTCAGCTATTCACACTGGTTTCCATTCATCTACAGTTTGATGCACTTTTACAGGAGGCAAAATTAAAGAGGCAACATGTTTCATTAGATAAGTTGCATTGATTTGAATCTCTGGGCCACGTTTTCAGACACGGCCTTTGAAATGGCACGTGGGCTTTTTTGCATGCACAAGCTCAGTAAATGGGCATCTAATAGTGCAAGTTGTATGTTCAAATGCAACTGTCCTATACTAGCTGGAGTCAGAACTGCTCCACTGTGTGCCATAGGCTCCATGTTGCTAATGGAGATTCTTTTAGGCCAAGTGGCAGGTTCCTTTGCTTTTTGAAGCTAGAGGATCACACTTCCAGCCCTGCTGCAGGTTTAAAATTGCAAAATCGCTACAATGAGCAGAATAGAGACAATTAAGTCTTCTAAACCCACCATTTTGTCACTATTTATATAATTGGTGAATCACTCGGTCCTTAGATAGACCCTCACTCAGTGCCTCTGAAACTAATCACTCTATTTCCTGAGATTCCCCTTCTGAAGATAGGAATATGTCATGCTTGGAACATCCTTCAGGACTAGCTACTGTTTTTAGGGTCACATTGCAGATCTTTATTAGTATCTCAGCTCCACTGCTGTGCATTTCGACTCTCACAGAAACCTCACATGGACACCATGCTGGCCTGGTAATGTATTCCATTTTAAGAGGCTCCCTAACCTCTTCTATGGAGCTTGCTCTCTCCCCCTGTCCAGGGTATGCTATTGTTTCCCATAAAAGTGACTTTGGAACTAGAATTTGCCCAGCTTCCTCTCCAGGAAAAGTTGCTGAAAAGAATGTACTAAACCTCTGCAAACTTCTCAGCCTCTTTAAAGGACCCAAACCTGGGTAGTACAGAAACAATGCTGAATACCTTCAACTCAATGGGTGTTGAGAACAGATGGACCCTCTTTGGATAAGGCCCCTATTTCCCCATTTGCACCCCACTGATATCTCGGAAAGCTCAGGCATATGGTCCTTTTGTGCCTAATGCATTTTAAAGGCACTTCAAGATCATTTGGCAATTTGTTCTTCATATTCCTCTCTTTGCCCCTTCTATTGCCATTGCAAAGAATTATTGTCTTAGATAAGCCAGGATGTCTCTTCACTGCAGGGCCAGGTAAGAAGAGGAAGATGAAATAAGAAGTCTCAAAATAAATAGCCATTTCTGCAGACAACCCGGACTGTTTCTTTCCCCCTTTTATACAGTTTTTAAAGCTCTGTCAGTCAGAAAGTACTTCTTTTAGGTTATCTTTTTTCAAGTACCTGCTTCCTATGGGAGGCAGCACCAGGGCAAACTGAACATTAATCTAAAGGCTGGAGAGCAAGGGAATCAGGAAGACAAATTTGGTCTCACCTTCTTGAAAAGTTCCAGCTATTTTCTTCTGCTGCCTTTTTTCTGTCTCATTTTCCCGTTTTCTGGATGTTCTAGCTCAGGGGCATGGCAAGTTTCCCCCCCATCCTGTGAATTGCACATCCCACAAAATAATTCTTCTCTGTACCTGAAGACGCTCAGCTGAGGGTACATTTGTAGGCCCAATTACCGCATCAGGATCATTGCAGTGTGGCCAGATCTTTAATTATTTGATCTATTTAACAGTCTGTTATTGGCTCAAAAAGCCTGAAAAGCATCAGAAGACTGGGGGAGGCCATTCAGCCAGCAGTAGCGACAAGCAGATACAGGACACAGACACAGGGAAGCTGGATTTACTGTGTCAGTTAATACACCTCTGTGCATCACTAATGTTTTTGAGGTGTAAAGATGCCGTGGAGATGAAAATCATATAGGTACATAGATTGTTCTGTGTTTGCACCTAACCTAGCACAGAAGGGTGCTGGTCTGGCAGGTGCTATGATAATACAAACAATTAATAACAATAATAATGATAGATCGGAGAGGTGGTTGTAAAATGGGGGTGGAGGTTCCTATGGAAACTTTGTCAAAATAATTTCTTGCTGTGTTCGTCACCACTTTCTGTAAAATATCAAAAAATGAAATATTTCAGCCAACATCATTTAGGCTTTCAGGCATGTGTGTGAGCATGCTCAAACGGTGAGCTGAACAGTAAGATGTGCATGAGAGTTCAGAAGATCTCACAATAACCTGTACCAACAAATGCTGATGGGAAACAAAGGGAGACAAAGACTGAATTAGTCCTGCTATCACTGAAGGACTGTGTTAAGATCATGCTTGGTAAACAAGAAAAGTGTGGAACCAGGATTCAGTGAATGAATCATAGATTATCAGGATTGGAAGGGACCTCAGGAGGTCGTCTAGTCCAACCCCCTACTCAAAGCAGGACCAATCCCCAATTTTTTTGCCCCAGATCCCTAAATGGCCCCCTCAAGGATTGAACTCACAACCCTGGGTTTAGCAGGCCAATACTCAACCCAATGAGATATCCCTTCCCCTATGAAAATTGGTGTGTTGGAAACTAGGCCTAATTGGTGAACACTATTCTGTTCACCAATCCCTCTTGGGGTCCTGACAGAAAGGGACTTTGGGCGAAAAACTGGCTACTGGAGCAAGCTGCACTATCCTGGCTGCCTGGGACTCCAGACCTTTTTGATCCTGATCCTGAGATGTCCTGACCAGACTGGGCTAGAGAGAGGGACCCAGATGACATCACCACCTCTACCGGTTCCAGCTGAATCCCAAATACCCCCTGGGATGAAACAGGATTGGACTTTAACAACAACAGGAAAAACAGCTCTAACCATTCTCAACTAACTTCTCTCTTCCCTAGAAGGACAGTTATTACTGTCTTTGATGCTATCTAAGAGGCTGTCAAACAAGGGGCTTTTTCCTTGCCAAAACGCTCTCCAGTTAAAGGCAAAAGGAACAAAGGATGTTGTTAAAATGAAAGACTTATTTAGTACTTTACTTTCAAATGCTTTAACTGTTTTTTCCTTCCTTTCTTTGTCTTTAATAAAAGGTCAAAAGGCTGTTTAATGGGGTTTGCGCCATGGAGCGAAGCAGGCCGAGGTCTCTGTATACCAAGCCCCGCATCTTATTTAACACTGTTAATGTTGGACAGTGACTGGGTTATGTTAACACTTTGGGCCAACAGTCCATCCAACAGTGCTGTTATGTAAGCATGTGAAAAGCAGGGGGAACTCCCTTCAGGTAGAGGAGAGCATTGTAGTTTTTCAGCAGTGATTGTGAATCTGTATCCAGGTGACAATGAGGGTCTGAGCCCTTGACTCAGTACCAAGTGAACAAGAAAAAGAAAGGTGGCTGGGGGTCGAAGGATGGTTGAGTGGCTAGAGCACTGCACTAGGAGTCATGAGATCTGAGCTCAGCTTGGCAATGGATGCCCTGTGAGACTTTAAGCAAATCACTTCATCTGCTGTGTGGCTTGGTTAAAATCAGTACAATGGGGATTCTGCTGCCCTATGGCATGGCATGGCATGGGGGTTATGTGGATAAAATCCATTAACGATAACATACACAGATGCTGTGGTGATGAGGGTCAGGTTAGATCCTAGATAGATCATATCTCAAGACCATGGCTTCCACCTCAGGGCAGACTGTTCAGTAACAGGGAATTCAGCCCAATGCCTGCTGTGACTCTCCTTAGACACACCAGCTAACTGTACCACTTATTAACTTGCTAGGCTTTTTCCAGCCTTAATATAGAATGTAAACAGTCCCCTTAGAAAGTCCCTCCTGACACCAGGTAAGCAGACCCATGTGACCATAGTGTCACAGAAAAACCAAGTTCCTCTCTTCTCAACAGATTGGATACATACCACAGGTTAGTTCCTCCTGAGATCTCCCTCCTCTATCCAATAGGACAATGCCCAGTCCGATCCTGTAATAAACATATGTAGGCTTTATTTCTTAAATGAAAATGAAGCAAGAGATATTTGCACAATACTAAGAATACTAAAGACATGAGAATCAGTTTGGTTTTGTGTGTGTGTCTTACAAAACTTCTGTTCACTGTAACAAAGTCTTATAGATTCAGCTTCTGAGGCTTAGCCCAGCGGTGGCAGCTGGGGCCCACTACATAGCAGACAAAGTCCTTGCCTCTTGTGATCCAGCCAGGTAAAAAGAACCCTGTTTCCTTCCACTAGACAGCTTGTATCCCAAAGCCCTTAGATGTGACTGTTCTGAGCCCAGGCACACAGGTGCCAAAGGAGATTGGGGGTGGGGAGTCCATGAGGTAATGCTTCAGTGATGTCATCCGGTGTGACGCTCCCAGGGTGAGAGTTTCCCCTTGTCCATTGTCCTGTAAATTAGTTTCTACCTGCTGTATTGAGAATCGAGGAGTTTCCTCTGTACATGGTGCTTTTTAATGGATATCAAGTGACCACTCTCTTCCCTAAGGGGTGAAAACATTTCTATGGGCAAAACTCAACACTGCTTAATGGCTTTTGTTATCATGGGGCCTGTCCTAGCCATGAGATAGTTATATAACAGACATGTACAGATATTACTCTTAACATGAGAAATACAGCGATTCACATGTGAGTATAACAGTCATCTCTGCACCAGCAGTTAGGAAATTCCAAACACAACATATTTTACTGCAATTGTAACAGCTTAAGTTTAATAACATTCCACCAGCATTAAGCCTGACAGACTCTTACTGGAAACATAGGCCTAGAGTTGTTCTAAGCCTCCAGCATCTCAGATCATACTAACAACTCCCTTCCATTTCTCTCCTGAGATGGAACAAGTTGCCTTAACTGCTTTGGAAGGATTACAAACCCCAGGCCCAGCAGGTGAAACAGAACTGTTTTGCTCCACTTGTGGAATAGTGGAGGGCTTCTTGAGCTATTTACAAGGCACACATTTTCCATGTTGCTTTTGATATGGTTAGTGTGGTGAAACCAACATGGTGAGTTTATAAAAAAAAAAGCACACTGTCACTGAAATGCTCTTATTATAGTCAAGATGGCATCACGTATGTGACAGGAGGCAGTGAATACACAGAGATCACGGTAGACTAGATGACTGGACTTACTAATTGATTGGTTGTACTTTCTTGAATACTACTGTGGTGTGCATATATCATGGCTCATTCTACAGGGCGGGAGGGAGGTCAAGCAGAGCCTGTGAGGTGGTGCGGAGAATTTTTAAGCTGGATGCAATCGAAGAGAGAGAGATGTGCACAGGATTATACCTAGGATATTTCTATTGCAATTTAGAATTCTGGCAAGGTTTTTATCTTCATAAATATTGATTTTGTACGAGACTAGATTTACTTTGTTACACAAGACAATCATTGAAGGTGTGTGATTTATAAATCATGTGCATGCTATTCTTGAAAGCATTCATCCTGCACAGTTTATAAAAGAAGTTCTCTGCACAAGGAAGACACTGTTTGGGTAAAGGGAATGGCATATGTTATTTGGTGTCTTGAATCGCTAATGCAGTAAATCAAGCAAACAAACCCAAAGTCAACATCCACGAGAATGTTTTAATTATTCAGAACATATAATAGCTCTCCTCATGGGTGAGAGCAGTAATAGCACAAGACTCACAACTATACGCTTAGCAAAGGGCCTGATCCTGACAGATCCTCTCTGTCTGGTCCCCTTGAAGTCAATGTTCCATCTGCAGAGGGATTGCAGAACTGGCCCCCTAATCTATCACCTAGACTCCTCTGGCTTCTCTTCAATGGAATTTAATTCACTGTAATATGGAAGGTCTTGCTCAGTACCCAGCTCAGCATGGCCATTCATTAGCGACATGCCGAGAGAACTTAGGGGATATTTAGGTTCCTCCACTCACAGGTTAAAAAAAAAAGTCTTAGGCCAAGATACCTCTGCACCTCTTTTTTATTTTAAGCAAAGGAGTTTTAAAGGTGAACAGAAGTGACTTATAAAAATGAGGCAACTTTACCAGCAGCAGGTGAAAGTCAGCTAGGAATCAGTGCTCATTTCAGCATGCACATAGATCAAATTTCCCTTCATCACAGACAAAGTGCCACATGGTCACCAGCTTTCCCTGCATGTCCAGGGCAATGGATGCTTGAACCAACTTGATTAGCATTGGAGGGGACAATTTGCTCATAGGTGGAGTCAGGGGTGGCTGTGGGAAGTAGAGTTTGATTTTACTTAACACCAAAGGTTTTGGCAAATCTCTTTCTTTGGCAAGAGGAGTGCAATAATTCCTAAGAGCCTCCCATTCCATAATTATCAGGGGACTGCCAAAAACATTAAAAAAAGAAAATTTCATTAGTGGCAGGAAAGCAATAAAAGACTCAAAGATAGAGTTCAGTCCAGGGTACAAGTGCGTCTCAGTTAAAGCACAGAATTGGCAAGGTTCTGTTCTCAGCTCTATAACAGATGAGGTTCATTGGCCTTGCATTGACATTGGCACTAAACTCGCCCTCTCAAACAAAAATAGCAACCAAGTGCAGCTTAAGCCTCCCAGCTCTGGTCATGGCAATTTCAAAGTTTGATAGGATGGGCAATTGCTGACATGATACATGTGTGTTCAGAGTGACCCGTTGGTGGAATTTGTTAATGTGCCCCTGGGCAGCTGGGTTTAGAAATTAAGTGTAATGACTGAGCCAGCACTCTCAGTTTTCTGCTCATTAACTATTTGATGCTGTGGTTTAGTGGGCTTTGGTATTCAAATCCTTCAGCGTGACAGGCCACAATGAAAAACTATTCCTTAGAGGATAAGTTATTTCTCGCATAGAAACCAACTTCATATATTCCTCAGCTTTAAATTACTCCTCATGAGAGATGGTGCTTGGGGGCTTGATTACCTAAACCTGTGATGTGCAGTAAGTTACAGAGCATGGACAGAGGTTCCCCTACTATATCTCCATATGGAATTACAAGTTCATATTTCATGTTGTTAATAATTATTAAACTTGGATGTCTCTAGGTCATTAGGTATGAAGAAAGTCAATGAATACCTCTCCAAGAACATGAAATGCTTGTAATATTGATTTGTATTATATTTTCCTCTATCAGGCAATTATTGTTATTCCACAAAGAGATAATGAGTTGCATTTGTAGAAAGCATGAAGGGCTATGAAAGTCACCAGAATGTATCTTTGGGAACATGCAACAGAAACACACTGAAATCAAGTACATTCAAGATCTCTCTTGTTGTTTTGATTAGGGCTTGGTGAAAATTGTCTGTCAAAACTGTTTTTCAAGTGAAAACTGGGTTTTCAGCTAAATGGAATTTGTCATAGAAGTGTCTGTCCTTGCTATGGATTTTTTTTTAAACCATATGCCTGAAACCTAAAATATTTCTGCCAAAACCAAAATATTTCAATTTGAATAGCCTGCCACAGTGCATCATGGAAGTTGTAGTTTGGTTGCTGCATGTCTTAGTTCTCATCTGTGGGCCTAGGCTACCGTTGGCAAGGCACTCCCAAGATGCAGCCACCTCCCATCACCATTAGGGGACACTGTGGTGCATCATGGGAGACGTAGTCTGACCAGGGAGCCTGGCCTATAGAAAAGAATGGGAGCATGAAACACCTGAACTACAACTCTCATGAAACTCCACAGCAGCATTTCCAAATCAAAAATGTTTTGGGCCAGAATATTTTGATGTTTTGCCAAAAAGTTGAACTTTTCCTGGGGAAAATTTTGATGAAAAATCACTAAAGTGTTATAGAAATTTTCTGTGGAAAAATAGCCCAGTTTCTAATCAGCTCTAGTTTTGAGAGTTCTTAGTGCAAAAGTGAGAGTATTGAAGGGTGCTACCAGTGACAATTCCTGTAATCATTGTACTTAATGGGAGACAGGTGGGCAGAATAGCGGTTGGGAAATATCAGCTACAACGTCCTCTGGAGGAAAAAGAAGAGGACAAGGAAATAAAGAAGAAATGGGAATAGGACAGAAGGGGACATGGTGTCAGAAGCAAGTCAGGTCAGGTACTGCGGTAATGTTAACTAGAATACCTTGAGCCTGATTCTTATTTACACCAAGACCCCTTGCTGCTATGGTTGTGTAAAGGGGCCTTCTGCAAATAAGAATCAGGCCCATAATGTCAAGTCTTAGACCAAAGAACACTGAACTCAATCAAACATTGTAGACCTATAACCCTGGTAGCTGCTGCTCCTCTCCACCTCCTCTTCTCTCAACATTTTAATTATTTGTTAATTTCTCCTGGGAAATATTTGCCCTCGTCTTCTAGGCAAACTCAGAACTTTATAATTATATGAACCTTTGTATATTTGACAGTTAAAGAAGCAAACCTTACAAATAACTGTGAAGTTGCAGAGAGTAAACAGACAGAAGCTAAAGGCATAGAGATTAGTTATTTGGCACATTAATAAAAATGGTCATAAAATACATGGAATATATATTTAAAATATACATTTTAAAGTCTATTATAATTCTACATTGATTTTAAATGACGTAGTTAGATGTGGGATACGACTTCTCTGAGTATTAATTTTTTAATATCTTTTTTTTCTCCTAGAGGTTTGTTTTTAAAGCAGGAAACAGATGATTCAAAAGTTGATAGACTCCTTTAAATGTGGGCATCTGACATTTAATAAAGCCAAGGACCCTTTTCCACTGGTTGTATTGTGACTGAATTGAGTGAGTATTGCAGGGCTATGCCCAGTAAAACAGAGAGCAGCAAGCATCTGTATGTGCTTGCAGAGTAAGGAGCCTTTACAGTGTCATATAGTTCAAATGAATGTCCTTTTATCAAGTCCCTGTTGTTCTAACTTGTCCTTTAATATTCCCCCACTGCCTTTCTCACACTTTAATAATCCTGGAAAATCGGGTAGTGAGAGGGAGGAGAGCAAAGTGACATCTCAAGTTTGCTTGCCGTAAAATTAAACAAATGGGACAAGCTCCCATCATAATTCACATAGTGGAGCAAACCAGGGGTACTACCTATTACATAACTATGGTAGGCTTTCATAGCAGGAGGATGGGTTTGCATGCTGCTCCAGTTCTTTTGTTTTAGTGTTTCACTGTCAGTGTGCACAATTCTGAAAGATGGCCTTTGAAGGGGAAGCTCCTGGAAGGCTATTTCTTTCCTGAGCATGGAGGAAGATTAGATAAAATCAACTAGAAAAAAAATAGCTGCATCTATTCTGTAGTTTAGTATTTTCTGACCTTAAGGTGTCCTGTAGGAAGTAGCCACAGGCTACAGAAAGACCCATTTTCATCCATCAACACATCTTTGGTTTTTGATGGGCATTGGATCCAGCCCTACAGGAATAACTTGGAAGCCTGTGAATGACTACCAAACACAAGCACAGAAAGCAGGAGGGTAACTATGCTATGCTACCTTGATGACATTACTGTAAGCAGGGCTGTAATTTGTGGCTTGTATGTGGCAGCACTGGTCTCATGTGAACTCAAAATAGATGATTAGAAGAAGTGATTAAGGTAGGACTGAAATGTCTACAGAGCTACCAGTCATCATTCCCTCTGATGAAAAATCACTTCTTTTATGGTAACATGCTGACCCTCTTGAAATGAATAGCTAGACTCCTAACTGACTACAATAGGAGCTGGATTTGGCATTGGGTAGGAGAGCGACTGTTGAGAAAGCAAAGGTACAATCGCTACAGCCTTATTTCTTTGCAGTCTGGTACAGCAACAGCAGGAGCATGAATGAATTAAGGTACAAAAGTCTGCAGTCACTTTCACTGGGCTGTTGCCTTCCTATATCTCTGTCTCCCCCATTAAAGTTACTGTCAGACACATCACTAAATCCCTGTGCATCATGCTCACAATGTATTCCTCTTCATCTGCCTCCCTGGCACTACCAGCCAAAGAATGAAAATCTGGGGTTGGGTTGTGCCACGCAGAACCAGGTCGGTGGTCAGCCTTTTCCCAATACACTCCCATGTTGTATTCTTGAGCTGCTGTAGCACACCTTCAATATTTCAGACCCCCTCAAATATGTCTCTGTATCGGGTCAGATTCTTATTGACAATTAAATTATCCTTTTCAAGGCCCCTTTCTCATGGTGATGTAAAAGGCCCTGAAGAATAAGTGAGAATCTGGCCAATATTCATTTTTGGTCATGATACAATACTCTTAAGTATAATAGTTTCTTTTATCAGGTATCTCAGAGACGCGCTCACCATCAGGCAGGATGTTCTGCGTGCTAAATGCCTCCTTCACATACACCCAAACACACCCAGGTAGACTAGTAACATCTGTGGCATTACAGTGTGCTACATTTGTAATGTACCATACTTTAGAGAAACCTGGGGGAAACGTGAGGATTAAAAAGAAATGCAAACTTGCCCAGACATGACAAGTTTCAGTATTCTAGACCTAGAAACATCTGATGAGTAACATTTATCTCTTTCCCATTCTCCAAGGCACTACACATTAGGGAAGCTTAGGCAGTGCTACTATAAGAAGGGCTTGGGATATTCGACCATTGAGAGGCATTCATGGACAGAGGACTGTTCTCAGGAGATGGACTCCACCTGAGTAGGGAGTGAAATAGACTTCAGTGATGGAGATTGGCACAACTCATTCAAAGAGTTTTAAATTAGAAACATGGGGGACACGGTTGAGAGATGCTCATGTAATCTCCACATCTGATTCTAACATTGGAGAGGGAAGAAAATCAAGTAAGAAAGGATACAATCAATGGAGAAGGGAACAGCAGAGGGTACAAGAATGGAAATTAAGAGGGAAGATAGTGCTGATACCGATGAAGCTAACAGTCAGGTAGGCAATACTGGCAGTGGAAGGCCTGTATCCAATCAGGTGAGGAATGTGGATGAAGCCAAGCAGCAACAGTTAAGATCTTTAGAAACCAATGCAAGGAGCCTGGGTAACAAAATGGAGGAACTAGAACTACTGATGCAGGAAGTGAAACCAGATAGTATAAGGATAACAGAAACATGGTGGAATAGTTGTCAGGACTGGAGTACAAGGATTGAAGGGTATGTGCTGCTTAGGATAGATAGATATAAAGGCAAAGGTGGTGGAGTAACATTGTATATTAAACGATGAGGTAGACTGTAAAGAAATTAGAAGCGATGGAATGGATAAGACAGAGTCTGTTTAGGCCAAAATCACTTTGGGAAAGAAAGCTACTAGAGGTTTCTTGGGATAGTGGTTGGGGTGTGCTACAGACCCCCAGGATCCAATCTGGATATGGATAGAGACCTCTTTAATGTTTTTAGTGAACTAAATACTACTGAGAATTATGTGATCATGGGAGACTTTAGCTTCTCAGATATAGACTGTAGGTCAAGTGCTATTAATAACAGTAGGGCCCAGATTTTCCCAAATGTGATAGCTGTCAGATTTCTTCACCAAATAATTGCTGAACCAACAAGAGCTGATGCCATTTCAGATTTGGTATTGGTGAGTAGTGAGGACCTCATAGAAGAACTGTTTGTAGAGGACAACCTTGGTTTGAGTGATCATGAGCTTATTCAGTTTAAACTAAATGGAAGGATAAACAAAAATAGATCTGCAACTAGGATTCTTGATTTCAAAAGAGCAAACTTCAAAAATGTAAGATAATTAGTTAGGGAAGTGGACTGGGCTGAAGAATTCAAGGATCTGAATGTGGAGGAGGCTTGGAATTATTTTAAAGTCAAAGTTGCAGAAGCTATCTGAAGTCTGCATCCCAAACAAGAGGGAAAAATTCATAGGGAAGAGTTGCAGACCAAGCTGGATGAGCTAGCATCTCAAACAGATAATTAAGAAAAAGCAGAAAGTCTACAAGGAATGGAAGATGGGAGGAATCAGCAAGGAAAGCTACCTCTTGGACATCAGAAAGTATAGGGATGAAGTGAGACCTGCCAAAAGCCAAGCAGAGTTGGACCTTGCAAAGGGAATTAAAACCAATACATCCATGTAAATTAAAAGCAAACAAGGAAAGAAGAAGTGGGATAGCTAACCACTGAGAATGGGATAGAGATTAAAGATAATCTAGAGATGACCCGAAACCTAAACAAATACTTTACCTCAGTTTTTAATAAGGCTAATGAAGAGCTTAGAGGTAGTGGCAGGGTGGCTAATGGAATGAGGATATGGAGATAAAAATTACTACATCCAAGGTGGAAGTTAAATGCAAACAGCCAATGGGACTAAATTGGTGGGCCCAGATAATCTCCGTCCGAGAATATTAAAAGAATTGGCACATGAAATTGCAAGCCCAATAACAAGGATTTTTTATTGAATCTGTAAATTCAGGGTTGTACCATATGACTGGATAATTGTTGATATAGTTTCTATTTTTAAGAAAAGGGAAAAAAGCATGATCCAGGAAACTACAGGCCTGTTAGTTTGACCTCAGTTGTATGCAAGGTCTTGGAACAAATTTTGAAAGAGAAAGTAGTTAAGGGCATATAGGTAAATGGTAATTGGGATAAAATACAAAATTATTTTACAAAAGGTAGATAATGCCAGACCAACCTGGTCTTCTTTGAGAAGGTTACTGTGTTTCCTTTGTCTAATAAATAAGTAAATAAACCAGTTCATCTAATATATCTGGATTTCAGTAAGACATTTGATACAGTTCCACGTGGGAAATTATTGGTTAAATTGGAGAAGATGGGGATTAATATGAGAATTGAAAGATGGATAAGGAACTGGTTAAAAAGGAGAATAGAACGGGTCACACTGAAAAGTGAAATGTCAGGCAGGAGGTTATTAGTGGAGTTCCTCAGAGATCGGTCTTGGGACCAATCTTATTTAACATATTTATTACTGATCTTGGCACAAAAGGTGGAAGCGTGCTAATAAAATTTGTGGATGACAAAGTTGGGAGGTATTGGGGATACAGAAGAGGATCACAATATCATACAGGTTGAGCTGGATGACCAAGTAAACTGGAGTAATAGAAATGGGATAAAAGTGTCAACTGTAAGGACATGTATTTAGGGACTAACAACAAAAATTCTTGCTATGAGCTAGGAATGTTTTAGTTGGAAGCGACAGAGGAGAAGAAAGACCTGGGTGTATTAGCTGATCACAGGATGACTATGATCCACTAATGTCATGTGGCCTTGAAGAAGGCTAATGCAATCCATGGATGCATCAGGCCAGGTATTTCTAGTAGAGACAGGAAAGTATTAGTACAATTATATAAGGTATTGGTGAGACCTCATCTGGAATACTGTGTGTAATTCTGGTCTCTTGTGTTTAAGAAAGATTAATTCAAACCTGAACAGGTGCAGAGAAGGGAAAACCTACCTTATGAGAGGAGACTCCATGCGCTTGACTTGCTGAGCCTAACCAAAAGAAGGCCGAGGGGAGATATGATTGCTCTCTATAAATATACCAGAGAGATAAATACCAACCAGGGAGAGGAGTTATTTAAGTTAAGTCCCAATGTGGACGCAATAACAAATGGATATAAACTGGCCAACAACATGTTTAGGCTTGAAATTAGATGAATATTTCTAATCATCAGAGGATCGAAGTTCTGGAATCCTTTCCAAGGGGAGCAGTGGGGGAAAAACTTAACTGGCTTCAAGACTGAGCTTGATAAGTTTATGGGGGGGATGGTATGATGAGACTGCCTACAATGGCATGTGACCCATCTTTGACTGCTAACAGTGAATACCTCCAACGGCTGGTGATGGGACACTAGATTGGGAGAGCTCTGAGTTACTACAGAGAACTCTTTCCCAGGTATCTGGCTGGTGGGTCTTGCCCACATGCTCAGGGTTTAACTGATCACCATATTTGGGGTTGGGAAGGAATTTTCCTCCAGGTCAGACTGGCAGAGACTCTGTTTTTTTTTTCACATTTCTCGGCAGCATGGGCCATGGGTCACTTGCATGTTTAAACTAGGGTAAGTGGTGGATTCTCTGTAACTTGGAGTTTTTAAATCATGATTTGAGGACTTCAGTAACTCAGCCAAGTGTTAGTGGCCTATTACAGGAGTGGGTGGGTGAGGTTCTGTGGTCTGCAATGTGTAGGAGGTCAGACTAGATGATCAGGATAGTCCATTCTGGCCTTAAAGTCTATGAGGACTCTAGAGCTATCTGTACCCTTATGGAAAGGTCCTACAGAGTTTAACAGTAAATTATATACTTTCTAAAGGTTGTATGATGCATCCTATAGAATTTGACTGAATTCTATAGTAGGAATAGAATTCTCTATATCGTGTTAAAATAAACGAGCGGAAGGGTAACATTCTCTAAAGTAGATTCTAGAGAAATTCCTACTTGGTTTAATTCCTGGAAAAGTCCTATAGATTTTAACATGCAGGTAGAACATATTTCAAAAAAAGTCTCCCATAGTGTTACCAAATCATCAATCTCACAATATTTGGAGGTTTACTTACCTAGCTTCTGGACTCATGTGAACACACGAGAATCTTAGCTTTCATTTTTTTTAAAAATTAAGTTTCTAGCCCTCATGGTTACTGAGAAAAGCTTGAACATGTGAACATTTTGGAAGTTGTCCAGTAATTGGTCAAATATACCATAAATGCAAGGGGGGAAATCATTTTCCAAGTGTACGTTGAACAGTTAAAAACAAGAACGTGTCCACGTGCCTAGAGAAGAGCAAGCTGTGATGTAAATTTCCTTGTAGATGCAGGGAGTACAGCCTATCAGACAATATGGCTAAATATTTATGGCAGAGTTGTAGCCTTTAAACAAGATACCGGGGCATAGTCTAGTATTAGTTAAAGGGCTTGTGTATCCAGCCCCTCAGTTTGAACTAGAGGCATGGGAACTGCAGTGGGCCCCAGTGCTCCATGCTTTAACTGTTTTGGGTGAATATTGCTGGCACAAAATAACAAGTTCCTAGTTCACATTAACGTAGTCCTCTTTAAAACAGGACTATCTTAATTGTGAACAAGGTACCTTTTAGTTCACACCAGCAGTGTCCACACAGGGCAGTTAGAGGGTAACAGTGTGGTGCACCCTGCAATTCATGCCCTCGTAGTCCACAAAATACACAGTACAGCAGGACCCCAATTTGATGAACAAATTTGAGACTTGAGATGTTCAGAAAATCGGAACTTTCATCAAATTGAACATCTCAAAGTTAGTGTCCATTTATTAATTGTTCAATGATAGATCGTGTACATAAATATATACATTGTGCTTGTTTTTTCTTTGTGTGAGAACTGAATCTCTTTGCCACCAAATCTCTCAGTCTTTTCAAGCCTGTATGGCCATTTGAATGTTGGCTAAAGTCACATTTAGTTGCAGAAAGAGGACTTTGGTGGAGGAAAAATGATTCATAAGATCCATGTTCATAAAATCAGGGTCTGCTGTACTCAGAAGAGGTTACAGAAATCTATAGCAAAGCTGAATTTTATATTCTGCCTATAACAGCAGTACAAAGGCAAGTAACTATTACAACTGATTTTAAAAATCTAGTGCCACTCAGTAACTTTCTAAATTGTAAATGCTGAGGACCCATTTGCATTAGCCATCCTGCTTAACCATGAAGTTAGTTTAAAATCTATTAGCTATTCATGGCAAAGAACAGCAGATACAGATATCAGACAGCATACATCTGTCTTCTGGACATCATAGATTTTAGAAGATGAACGCCACCTTCTGATGGACAAATCAGTAACTCTGAAAGAAAAAATTCTGTTTGTCCTACCTGAGAAAGGATAAACTTAATTTGTTATTAGGGAAAAGCTGGGAGTTCTGGACAAGGTAGAACAACTTACGGACTGGGTTAATTCTGCAGTTGTATTTGAAAAGCCAAATGAAGCCCTGATACACATTGATCCAAGTGATTTAAATAAAGCCATAAAATGTGACCATTATCCAATATAAGCTCCTCAAGAAATGGCAGCTGAGCTCTCAGAATTACAATTGTTCTCAGCATTTGATGGGTGATGTGCATTTTGGCAAGTACAGTGCGCTGAGTCAAAGTCTAGCTCAGTGACACTTTGTACATGAACAGCACATGGATTGTCCTGCCCCAGGGACATGGATACAAGGAATCTATGGGCCGGTTTCTGCTCTCTTATGCTGGTTTTAAGCCAGCATGAATCCCTTGATTTCAGTGGAGTCACTGCTGATTTACACCAGTGTGAGAGTGCAGAATCAGTGCATGGGGGTAGCCGTTTAAACATAAATTTAATAATTATTATATATTAAAACTGCAGTCATGCACAGTTGCGATGAACTACAATGTTTGTGGCTACGTCCGTAGGGGCTGCTTGTTTCTGCTATTGTGGGCATTGTGACATGAGCACCTGTTCGATAATGGGATGCACTATGGAGTGATGTCCAAAACCCACAAAGCTCTTGGATTGCTCTCAATTTGTTGGATGGGTTCTCATTGGCATCTTGCTTTAATGGCTCTCTCCTACACTGATTCATAGCAGGGCTAAAAACAGGTGCTGTTTCCATCTCCTCATTAATGGATAAAAGCCTCTCTCCTGTTTAGTTATGACCTTTTGGTTTCCATTATAGAATGACACTTAATGGGCGTAAATTCCATCTGGAGGTGGGGGCTGGGGGCTGGAATACAAGCTTAATTTTTTAAAATTAGCATTAATAGTTTGATCCATTAGCCCTTTAAAAAGGAGATGTCATTTCTAATGTACATGTAATTATTTCATCCTTTTATTCCTGCTCTTTGCTGCATAGCCAGAAGAGTTTGTGCCTTCCCCCATCCCCCTGCAGTGAGGAATCTTGGCTTGCTGCTGACACTTTGAGGAATGTGCAAGGTTAAGAAGTTTGGAGGGACCGAAAGGAAAAGCTTGCCCTGTCTGAGAAAGGAGATTGATTCTGCTATGCTGAGCTGTGGTTGAAGGCAATATTGCCAACTCCTAGAGTCCAAAAATAATGAGTGCAAACCCAAAAGCTTAGGAGTGCCCCCAAAATCACGAGTTGTATTCTTTTTATGTTAAAAAGAATAAATCATATTTTTGGCCTCACTTCTGGTATTCGAACTCCCCCTGAACACTGCCACTGTGTGCACATGACAATTACAGCTTCAATCCATAAAGAATGTGCACATGAAGGAAAAAAAAAAAGGCATGGCCTTGCCCCTCACACACTTGATCTGTGACTCCCCACTCCACTCCCGCCCACTGCGCAGAGTCCTCCCCACATCCTCCTGGCGTACTCCTGCACTCACCGCTCCCCTTGCCCACACAGGTCAACGAGTGCTACAGGCTGCCGCTAGGACGGCCTGCAGCACACTCCCCTCTCAGGGCCAGAGTGGGAAATTGCAGGTGGCGTCTGTGAAATTCCTGTTTTCTCCATCGATTGTAGGTGCCTTTTCTCCCACTCTCCCAAAGACCCAACCATTACACTCATCTTAATTTCATCCACACTGGCAATGACAGCAAACGGCTGATCTCTCTGTGGGATGGATATTTTTATCCTTCTTTCCAGGCCCCGCCTTTTCCCTTCACCTGTGTGAAGACTTACAGCCCCCTTGTTCTTTTCAGTGACTACTGGCAACTTAGTCCAGTTTCATTAGGGTTTGTTTATTGTGGCTGCTCTCAGCTCTCAGATTGGGTTCTACTCTGTGGGACAAGCTGTGGTGGGCAAAATATGGCTATGCAGCCTTCCTGAGGGCTTTGAGGCTTGCATACTGTAATAAAAGACCGTTTTGCTTGTATGCTTGTCCCATGCACCTGTAGTTCTGCTGGGTCCTTTCATCAACTAGCCATGGGGCTGGAAATGGGGGAGACAGGCCTGCACATACACGTTTCTTTAAAAAAAAGAAGAATAGCAATATATTGTGGAGTAGTGGCACTCAACACCAATGCCTGTACTTGTGTTGTGGTGGTGCTTAAGTAGGAGACATACATAGAGCATGAGACAAGGGTTAGAAATATTTGTTCAGGCAACAGAAAGCAAATCTATAAATACTGCATCTAAGCCTAGAACATCAAGTCCCATAGCTGAAGAGCTAGAAAACTCATCATCCTCCTCACTGGAAGAGATATTTCATGTGGGATAACTAAAGCACGGCAAGTTGGAGGATCAGGCTTCCACAAGCCTACTTAGGAACCTAAATGACATGGGCAGATTTTCACAGAACAGTTGGAGCTTCTGGGTGCTGAGCATTTTTGGACATCTGGCCACTTCAGTTAGGGGAACTGAGCTCTTCTGAAAAAGGTGGCCCCAAGTGGCTTGTCACAAGTGACAGAAGAAATAGGTGACAAAGCTGGTAATGAAACCGTGGTCTCCGATTTAACAGACAGATCTTGTCTGCTAGACGGTAGCAGCTTTTGTACAAAGTGCTTCAAATCTCTCTGTTCGTACACTGACTGTAAAATCCAACAACACTCACCCACTCTTGTAAAGTGCTCTGAGCTCTACAGGTGGAAAAGCACTTTTGAAGTGCAAAATATTACTAGACAAGACATACCCCCACTGAAGTGTAACTAAGTTGAAAAGAGTTGTCAGCAACTTAGCTAGGAGAACTCTGTTCTAGTGGGGTCAACACTGAATGTGGAGCAGAATCCTGACTACTGGGTTTGGATCTAGCACTCATTTTGCTATGGCTTTGTAGCACTTTTACCAATGTTCAGAGTGAAGTTAGGGTATGCTGCACATGTGACTGAGATATCAGAGAGACGGGTGCTCATATACCATGGCAAGGCTGTAGCGTAAGAACCTAAATTGAATGCAGCTCCATAACGAACATGGAACAAAGCAGATTTCTTTACAGGAGCCATTATTAACTTGGCCAATGCCCTTCACAGGTTTACCTTACACATCTGTGACACATCCACCTATTGATTTAAAACTATATCTTCACCCACCTACACACAAGAAAAAATGAGAGAGGCACAATAATAAACCTTGGGAAACTAAAAAAATAAGCAGTTGAAATCACTAAGAAACAGCACGATATCTACTTATTTCATCATGTATCCTAGATGGGGAATGGATATTTAATAGTGGGCTCTTCAGTCAAGCAGAGAAATGTATAATGTAATCCAATGGCTGCAAGTTGAAGCTAGACAAATTCAGACTGGAAATAAGGTGTTCATTTTTAACATTGAAGGTAATTAATCATTGGAACAACTCACCAAGCATTGTGGTGGATTCTCCGATTCTCCATCACTAGCAAATTTTGGAATCAAGAGTGGATCTGTTTCTAAAAGACATGCTCTAGTAACTATTTTGGGGAAGTTCTCTGGCTTGTGTTTTGCAGGAAGTCTGACTACAATGATCACAATGGTCCTTTCTGGCCTTGGAATCTAAGAATCATTTACAAAACCCAAGCACTTATGATGAAGTAAATGAATAATTAAGGAGGTCAACTTTGTACCAAATGTATCACAGTCCTGTAAAAGGGGTGATCATAGGGGTACAGACTGCCACACATACACAGCCTCATCACATGCAATGAAATGCATATTTCTCCACGACTACATTAGCTCTGACGCAGAATAAATACTTCCTTCCAACAGCATGTTTCTAAGCAGGCTAGATCTCATTATCTTTGTTTCCATGTACCTCATTCTCATGTTTTTTCTCTGTCTAGCTCCTTTCCTTTCTGTGACAGTCTTTATACTTCCTAGTCTCTCTTTCCCAGCTCTGTGCACCAAAAAACAACTCAGATGAAGAAAGCAACCAACATTAAGAGAACAAAATAAAAACCAATATACCACCATTCAGGAAAAGAGCTCTTTTGTGTGTGTGTGTGTGTGTGTGTGTGTGTGTGTCTTGCTTTCTCCCATGGAGCAATACACTAAAAACAAAAACCAAAAAAGGTGGGGGCATGACTCCACTTCCTGCTCCACACCAGCCTTCAGAGCATGGCTTACATTCCAGGGGGGAAATCTGCTTGTTCTATTAGAACAGAGCTCACTCATTTTTTGTCCTATTCCTCATCCCCCTGTCAAAGAGACCAGGACCAGAAGTGATCAGATTCTTGCATCATGGTCAACAAGCTACATGGCTTCTGTTATGGGGAGATGCTATATGAACACTCCCCAACGCACACAGAGCAGAAGCGTTCTCTAATCGGTCTGTAAGGCTTCCATACCATATTCCTCACTATCCACTAGGAGCTGGCTGGGGCTGGTCTGAACACTGAATTCGAATGAGCGGGTCAGAACATACAAAACCCGAGAAAACTGTGTCACCCACACAGTATGGCATTGTCTACCACCAGAGCAGTTGCTGGGCCACACTAAGGTTGATGAACCTGCTACAGCCTTGTCTAACAGAGTGTGAGGGATGACGGGTCTCAAAACCAGGCCTGCAGGTCCCCAAGCAGTGCCCAGACCACGACTGCCACCTAACAGCTCTCCAGAACCAGCAGGGGAGGGGAATTCTGGGCCAGACACACTACTTAAGTCAGGCAGCAGCAAAGGAAGCTGTCGGAACTACTGATCTGCTGCTCTGCTACACCCTAATTCCTGACTCCAGTTTGACCTTTGGTACTGCTGTCCCACTCCGACTTCAGCTTGACGCAGCACTGTTCCCTGGTTCCGGCTGGACCCTTGGCACAGCCATGTGACTCTGACTTCAGTCTTGACACCGATTCTGGCTCAATGCTTGACGTGCCTCCTGACCCCAATGCTGGCCCTGACCCTTGGCATGATCCTGACTCCGATTCCTGGCTTTTGACCACTAAGCCTGACCGCCCATGCCTCAGTCCCTACTCAGAGCTGGGTATTTTAACTCAGGCAGTAGAGGCTAATAGTTTTAGATCCAGAGGTCCAATTGCTGCTACAGACAAACAATGCTCCCAATGACAATGGCCCTGGCATCCTCAAGATGGCTGCTCTGTTAGTTGCTGAGATGATCACATGACCTTACGACAAAGCAGAACTCTCTCAAACTCAGGGAGCTGAAGCTGGTACAATTTTCAGTTGAAAATTTACACTTCGACAAGAAGACAGACTGGAATTTTTAGCTTACAGGGAAACCCCTGGTGTTGAAAACTGACTTCCACCAAATAATGCACCCAACCTGGCATATCCCACTGACAGTCAGCTTGTCATTATGCAGCAGCAGGTTTCCACTATAAACTCTCTTACCCTTCATTTTTGTTTATGTTTGAGTGTCACTGGGTAACACAGATGGGGCTGTAGGTTTCTGGCTTTTAGCTGGTTAGTAGCTATTAATAAATTATGTTTTAATATGTAAAAAACTTACTGCAGTTCTGCAAGAGATACATGTTTCACATACATTGAAAAATCAATGAAAATAAAGTCTAGACAATGTACATTTTATAGATTTATCTGGAGAGGAAGAAGGAGAGAGCAAGCACACCCTTTGCTAGCTCCTAACATTACAGAATATGGCCTTTTCACAAAAAGAGCCTTTATTTACTGCCATTCATACTGTGCCTTTGACATATGGAGTTCCATAATCCAAGAGCACCAAGCAAAAGCATACAGAACAGTGTGTCAAGAGCTGCTATTTGCAAATTTTAATGCTCCTTCAAATTCACCCTTTACTGGGATCAGAGGTCCAATCCTGTGCTTTGTGCCAGCAATTTCTATTGTATTATTTAATGTGCCAAAGTAGATAGATGGCAATTCTTTGACAAACAGAACCAAGGAAGTTGGCATGTAGAAATATCCTTGAATTCACAATGCCCTTGGATTGAGGTTTTTCTTTCAACCCATCATAAAGCTAGGGATCCATCTGCAAACTGGAATCTGGGTGGTAAACCTTCACTATAGTCTGGAGATATTTGGATCTGAGATTTTGGTTCAGGCCTCTTTCTAGTTTGAAAATCATCACTCTAGGTACTGCAGAAAACAACTGACCTCTAATGAAAGCCAATGCTTTTGAGAACTGAACTTCAAACAGCCGAAGGATACATACTAACAAAAAAGGGAAAATCCTAAAACAGGGTAGAAGCTGGAAACGTATTAGAAAAGCAGCAGATTCCCGTAAGGAGCTGTATATCTCTGCTATCATGGCATGTTACCCTAGTGTACTTGAAAGTGTGCCTTGAAAATCTGTAGAATAGAAAATAAACCACCAGCCCTGTTCTTAATTGTACATCCTGCCAATATTAACTATAATTTGGATTGTGGTTGAATATAAGAGAAAAGGGAGTCTTAGGGTGTCTAGTACAGCAGCTCATCCGACGCACAGCTGTCTTTAACAGCAGCTCACTTAATGAAACTCTCCAAGGGTGGACTCACCTTATTTTTCAGTGTGACTGTAAATATTATTTACGGGATGATGCTGTCAGACCCCATTTCTTTCAGTGCTGTGCACGTTGCAGTCTGGCACTCGCTGTTTTAAGCTACATGGTATGGTTTGGTTTATAGGGTAACTCAGCTTGTTAGGCAAGGCTTGTGCCACAAAAAGAAGGAAGTAGACTTGGCTGGAGGGGATACAGGGCTGCCATAATCTTTGAGAGGGCTAATTAATAGCAAAAAACCAACCTTATGTTCCCCTCCCCCGGTTTATAGAGCATCTATCACAACGCTCTAGGCGCATTAACTGAATTAAAAATACAAATGTGTTGTGGTGGCAATAAGCCTCTCTCCCCCACAACCCTCAAACAGAATGCATTAATCACTCCTTGCTCCATCGACTAGACAAATGAGCCTTGCAGCATGTCCTGAGGATCAGCAAATTTGGAGTCTGTTTGATCAAAGGGGGAGACCAGTTCCAGAATCCTCCATTGAAAACATTCTGCTTCCAGTAGCCTCACATACGCAGATGGGGGCTGTGAGCACAAATGGCCAACTGATCGCAAGAGTGGAGGAAACTTGTGAGAGGGGAGCTGGTTTCTTAGGCTCCTGCTCATCCTGCCAGGGTTTCCAGATGACCACAACACCATGTTGTGGTCAACAGTAAATCCTCTGGGGCTGAGACTCTTACACGTGTTTTTTTTTGTTTGTTTTTATTTATTTTTTGCTACAGCTCCCAGCACTATGGGGCCCTGGATGCTATTGTAATGCAAATAAAAAACAAAAGCAGCCATTTCAAAGCATGCATGTAGATGTGAAGGAATTAGCATGGAGACCTAATCTTTGTCAACCTCCCATAAGAATGCATTGACCAACAGAGCCTGTGCTCTAAACTAATAGCTTTCCATACCATGACCCCTCTCCAGTCTTGCCAAGATAGCACCTTCACTCACTCACAGGCAGAAAAGTGGTTCATGCCTCATGCCATGTAACCAATTGCACTATAGCACAAAATTAGTCTTCCACTGACAAGAAACAGAGGCTTTTCCCCCTTCTTCCTGGAAGCTGTCACATCACACCAGATGTGTTACTCTTCTGGACTGCTGGGCAGAGAAGAGCTTCTTTGGGTGAGGAACTATTTTTAGACTGCTAAAATAATATAGATTTTACACTTAATTGAAATGAAGGTTTTCATAGAGTGGCAGTCAGGGCTGGTCCAACACAATTATAGGTGTAGAAGTATGGCTAGGAATGGCACTGTTTTCTCCAGATCACTTTCCTTTCTCCTACCAAATGGCCTCTTGCTAGTCTTGACCTTTCCATTTATTTCCTGTTTAAAAATGAGCATATGCCCATGATAACTTTTTCTCTCCACCCCACAGCCATAGCAGGTGAGGGGAAGTCACAAGTGAGGAGGTTGCATTGCAACTGCACTGCTATAAGGGATGTAGGAACAATGTGCTGCCGATGTGCAAATGATTCTGCACAGTTTAAAAGTCCCATGTAATTTACACAGTGATGCCTTTTTGCTGCTTTCTCAGCAAGTACTGTTCTGTAAAGAAGGGTGAAAATGTCAGGTTTATAGATCAACGGTTAGATTAGCAAGTAAACAAAGATTTAATTATTTAAACACATTAAAGAGACTGGTTTAACATCTTGATACAAGCACATGCACTCCACAACACTTAGGTTTTCACATTCACATTTTCCAAAGCATCTACTAATTTTAGGGGACTCAATTTGGGGGCATCCTATTCAAAAGCAAAAGTGAGGGGATGCTCTTTCATTGTGTGTAGATCATTGTAAAATCATAGTATACATACAGGTCTGAATCCTTCACTGGGTTACTTTAGAAGCATAGAGGTTTCCCTGCACAGATACAATGTTAGGACTGAAACCACAGCATGTAAGCTTTATTTTTCATGCAAAGCCTGAGGGCAGTTAACACGGTATCTTTAAAAACATGATAAAGCACTATGCTAACAGCAGATGCATTTCTATGAAACACATGTAAATCTTCTGCCACGTGTTGTCAGAAACAAAAGAGGCTGTGTTCAGTTTTCTCAGGGTTCTTCCTGAAAACTTAAAGTACTGGCTTGAGCCCCCTCCCAGAAATCTGAAAAACTATATATACCACCTTGGGTTAGGGTGACCAGACAGCAAATGTGAAAAATCGGGACAGGGGGTGGTGGGTAATAGGAGCCTGTATAAGAAAAAGACCCCAAAATCAGGACTGACCCTATAAAATTGGGACATCTGGCAAGCTACCTTGGGTGCCCTTGGTGGACAATACTTCCCCAGTCATGAGCACTGAATCCAGAGATTTAGAACAAAGAACCTCATGAGGAAGGGGGACAACAGAATAAACTCAGGAAAGCCAGAAATTAACCATATTAGATAAGACTTCTCCCCCAACTCCCCACTCCTGGGTATCTTAACAATAGTCCCCAACCACAAACCTCCTCTGGCAGCTGTGCCTGGCTGATATGTTCTAGAAACTTCCCCCCTCCCCGTTCCCACTCACAGTTTGTTGTCCAGGGTGGGTGGAGTCCAAGGACTCTTTGCGAGCAGGCTGGCTAACCTAGTGAGGAGGGCTTTAAACTAGGTTCACCGGGGGAAGGAGACCAAAGCCCTGAGGTAAGTGGGAAAACGGGATACCGGGAGGAAGCACAGGCAGGAACGTCTGTGAGGGGAGGGCTCCTGCCTCATACTGAGAACGAGGGGCGATCAGCAGGTTCTCTTAAGTGCTTATATACGAATGCACAAAGCCTTGGAAACAAGCAGGGAGAACTGGAGGTCGTGGTGATGTCAGGGAATTATGACGTGATTGGAATAACAGAGACTTGGTGGGATAACTCACATGACTGGAGTACTGTCATGGATGGTTATAAACTGTTCAGGAAGGACAGGCAGGGCAGAAAAGGTGGGGGAGTAGCACTGTATGTAAGGGAGCAGTATGACTGCTCAGAGCTCCGGTACGAAACTGCAGAAAAACCTGAGTGTCTCTGGATTAAGTTTAGAAGTGTGAGCAACAAGAGTGATGTAGTGGTGGGAGTCTGCTATAGACCACCGGATCAGGGGGATGAGGTGGATGAGGCTTTCTTCCGGCAACTCGCAGAAGTTACTAGATCGCATGCCCTGGTTCTCATGGGTGACTTTAATTTTCCTGATATTTGCTGGGAGAGCAATACAGCGGTGCATAGACAATCCAGGAAGTTTTTGGAAAGCGTAGGGGACAATTTCCTGGTGCAAGTGCTAGACGAGCCAACTAGGGGGGGAGCTTTTCTTGACCTCCTGCTCACAAACAGGGAAGAATTAGTGGGGGAAGCAAAAGTGGATGGGAATCTGGGAGGCAGTGACCATGAGATGGTCGAGTTCAGGATCCTGACACAGGGAAGAAAGGTAAACAACAGGATACGGACCCTGGACTTCAGGAAAGCAGACTTTGACTCCCTCAGGGAGCAGATGGGTAAGATCCCCTGGGGGAGTAACATGAAGGGGAAAGGAGTCCAGGAGAGCTGGCTGTATTTCAAGGAATCCCTGTTGAGGTTACAGGGACAAACCATCCCGATGAGTCGAAAGAATAGTAAATATGGCAGGCGACCAGCTTGGCTTAATGGTGAAATCCTAGCGGATCTTAAACATAAAAAAGAAGCTTACAAGAAGTGGAAGGTTGGACATATGACCAGGGAAGAGTATAAAAATATTGCTCGGGCATGTAGGAATGAAATCAGGAGGGCCAAATCGCACCTGGAGCTGCAGCTAGCAAGAGATGTCAAGAGTAACAAGAAGGGTTTCTTCAGGTATGTTGGCAACAAGAAGAAAGCCAAGGAAAGTGTGGGCCCCTTACTGAATGAGGGAGGCAACCTAGTGACAGAGGATGTGGAAAAAGCTAATGTGCTCAATGCTTTTTTTGCCTCTGTCTTCACTAACAAGGACAGCTCCCAGACTGCTGCGCTGGGCATCGCAACATGGGGAGTAGATGGCCAGCCCTCTGTGGAGAAAGAGGTGGTTAGGGACTATTTAGAAAAGCTGGACGTGCACAAGTCCATGGGGCCGGACGAGTTGCATCCGAGAGTGCTAAAGGAATTGGCGGATGTGATTGCAGAGCCATTGGCCATTATCTTTGAAAACTTGTGGCGAACGGGGGAAGTCCCAGATGACTGGAAAAAGGCTAATGTAGTGCCAATCTTTAAAAAAGGGAAGAAGGAGGATCCTGGGAACTACAGGCCGGTCAGCCTCACCTCAGTCCCCGGAAAAATCATGGAGCAGGTCCTCAAGGAATCAATCCTGAAGCACTTAGACGAGAGTAAAGTGATCAGGAACAGTCAGCATGGATTCACCAAGGGAAGGTCATGCCTGACTAATCTAATCGCCTTCTGTGATGAGATTACTGATTCTGTGGATGAAGAGAAAGCAGTGGATGTATTGTTTCTTGACTTTAGCAAAGCTTTTGACACTGTCTCCCACAGTATTCTTGTCAGCAAGTTAAAGAAGTATGGGCTGGATGAATGTACTATAAGGTGGATAGAAAGTTGGCTAGATTGTCGGGCTCAAAGGGTAGTGATCAATGGCTCCATGTCTAGTTGGCAGCCGTTGTCAAGTGGAGTGCCCCAGGGGTCGGTCCTGGGGCCGGTTTTGTTCAATATCTTCATAAATGATCTGGAGGATGGTGTGGATTGCAGTCTTAGCAAATTTGCGGATGATACTAAACTGGGAGGAGTGGTAGATACGTTGGAGGGCAGAGATAGGATACAGAGGGACCTGGACAAATTGGAGGATTGGGCCAAAAGAAACCTGATGAGGTTCAATAAGGATAAATGCAGGGTCCTGCACTTAGGACGGAAGAACCCAATGCACAGCTACAGACTAGGGACCGAATGGCTAGGCAGCAGTTCTGCGGAAAAGGACCTAGGGGTTACAGTGGACGAGAAGCTGGATATGAGTCAGCAGTGTGCCCTTGTTGCCAAGAAGGCCAATGGCATTTTGGGATGTATAAGTAGGGGCATAGCGAGCAGATCGAGGGACGTGATCGTTCCCCTCTATTCGACATTGGTGAGGCCTCATCTGGAGTACTGTGTCCAGTTTACCCACACTACAAGAAGGATGTGGATAAATTGGAGAGAGTCCAGCGAAGGGCAACAAAAATGATTAGGGGTCTGGAACACATGATTTATGAGGAGAGGCTGAGGGAACTGGGATTGTTTAGTCTGCAGAAGAGAAGAATGAGGGGGGATTTGATAGCTGCTTTCAACTACCTGAGAGGTGGTTCCAAAGAGGATGGTTCTAGACTATTCTCAGTGGTAGAAGATGACAGAACAAGGAGTAATGGTCTCAAGTTGCAGTTGGGGAGATTTCGGTTGGATATTAGGAAAAACTTTTTCACTAGGAGGGTGGTGAAACACTGGAATGCGTTACCTAGGGAGGTGGTAGAATCTCCTTAGAATCATAGAATCATAGAATCATAGAATATCAGGGTTGGAAGGGACCCCAGAAGGTCATCTAGTCCAACCCCCTGCTCGAAGCAGGACCAATTCCCAGTTAAATCATCCCAGCCAGGGCTTTGTCAAGCCTGACCTTAAAAACCTCTAAGGAAGGAGATTCTACCACCTCCCTAGGTAACGCATTCCAGTGTTTCACCACCCTCTTAGTGAAAAAGTTTTTCCTAATATCCAATCTAAACCTCCCCCATTGCAACTTGAGACCATTACTCCTCGTTCTGTCATCTGCTACCATTGAGAACAGTCTAGAGCCATCCTCTTTGGAACCCCCTTTCAGGTAGTTGAAAGCAGCTATCAAATCCCCCCTCATTCTTCTCTTCTGCAGACTAAACAATCCCAGCTCCCTCAGCCTCTCTTCATAAGTCATGTGCTCTAGACCCCTAATCATTTTTGTTGCCCTTCGCTGGACTCTCTCCAATTTATCCACATCCTTCTTGTAGTGTGGGGCCCAAAACTGGACACAGTACTCCAGATGAGGCCTCACCAGTGTCGAATAGAGGGGAACGATCACATCCCTCGATCTGCTCGCTATGCCCCTACTTATACATCCCAAAATGCCATTGGCCTTCTTGGCAACAAGGGCACACTGTTGACTCATATCCAGCTTCTCGTCCACTGTCACCCCTAGGTCCTTTTCCGCAGAACTGCTGCCTAGCCATTCGGTCCCTAGTCTGTAGCGGTGCATTGGATTCTTCCATCCTAAGTGCAGGACCCTGCACTTATCCTTATTGAACCTCATCAGATTTCTTTTGGCCCAATCCTCCAATTTGTCTAGGTCCTTCTGTATCCTATCCCTCCCCTCCAGCGTATCTACCACTCCTCCCAGTTTAGTATCATCTGCAAATTTGCTGAGAGTGCAATCCACACCATCCTCCAGATCATTTATGAAGATATTGAACAAAACCGGCCCCAGGACCAACCCCTGGGGCACTCCACTTGACACCGGCTGCCAACTAGACATGGAGCCATTGATCACTACCCTTTGAGCCCGACAATCTAGCCAGCTTTCTACCCACCTTATAGTGCATTCATCTAGCCCATACTTCCTTAACTTGCTGACAAGAATACTGTGGGAGACCGTGTCAAAAGCTTTGCTAAAGTCAAGAAACAATACATCCACTGCTTTCCCTTCATCCACAGAACCAGTAATCTCATCATAAAAGGCGATTAGATTAGTCAGGCATGACCTTCCCTTGGTGAATCCATGCTGACTGTTCCTGATCACTTTCCTCTCATGTAAGTGCTTCAGGATTGATTCTTTGAGGACCTGCGTCCTTAGAAGTTTTTAAGGTCAGGCTTGACAAAGCCCTGGCTGGGATGATTTAATTGGGGATTGGTCCTGCTTTGAGCAGGGGGTTGGACTAGATGACCTCCTGAGGTCCCTTCCAACCCTGATATTCTATGATTCTATGATTCTATGACTGCGGTTGGTCAATCTCCAGCCCCAAAGGGAAGTGCTGCCTGGGCCGCTCATGGGGCTCTCCCACCTGAGCCAGCGAGGTGATTTCTGCTTGCCCTGCTGGGCAGGGGGGGGGCCCACACCAGAGTCCCTCAGGTAGGCTGCTGCTTTCTGCAGCTTCAGCCCACAGTACCTCAGGGCTGTCACCTTAGCTCCATCTGCTGCCTTAAAGCCACTTCAGTGCTGGGTCTTTAGAGAGGGATCAGTAGTATCTAGGATCCTTAACAGAATCACTATCATCACCACACAGGCACTCCCAAAAGATGGTAGGAGACCTCCCTAGTCCTTTAGGCTTGTCCGGGGTCTCTTACCCAATTGTGCCTGACTGCCTTCATGTTCAGAGTGACGTTTTGCCCCAGGCACCTTTGGGGTAATTCTCTTGTTCCTTCCTTTCCCAACAGGATCAGTAACATTTTGTTGCTCCCAATCTCAAAGCATAACTGGGGCATTTTGGTTTAAAAACAAACTGTCCCATAACTGAAGTGAAAATGAGGCCTGGCCCATACAGTCACTGCCCCTTGCTCACCCACAGAGAGCTCCCTCGCTCGCCTATGGAACTCCTTCCCCTCTGGACATCTTCCACAGCTCCTGGCTGCCATTTTCTCCTTTTACCAAGAGGTGTCCATAGACAGCTCTCTGCACTCTTGGTTTTCAGGCTACAGGGCTTACAAGCAATTTTAAATCAGCTTATTCACCTTCTTTATGCTAAGCTTTTCAACTTGGTGGTGGGTGCCAGCTGAACAACTCTGCCCAGAGTGTTCTCGAAGGCCACACGTTTGTAGTGCTTTTCAACATGAGCAAGTGTAGGGTCTGAATGAGTCTGGCAGTGTAGGGCAGCAGCTCTGTGTTTCTGGCAGCAATGACCTATGTTTCCAACTGGACTAAATGTATAACTGAAGCTCCTACTTCAGCAGCAGGGCACATGAAGGATGCTTGATTCTATATTAAGTCCAGGTGGCAAAATACTTCATTCATCGACTCCACCTTTGCTAGAAATAGAACTTGTGCTGATTTCATTCCCCACCCCCCTGCTAAAGCCTGAGCATGTGTCAGGTCTGCCTTGGGGCTATGAGAAAGGGGTGGTGCACACTTCACAGAACCCAATCCCTCTCTGCTGAGATTCCTCCTTTGGAGGAGTGAAGCTTCACAATGGCAGGGGAAAGGAAGATGGGTGAGAGGAGTTGCTGATGGCCAAAAAAGTGTCTTCTGAAGATTTCTAGGGTGGAATCACATTATCTCTTGCTTCTTGACTGTAACAACGGGATATGAAATTAGCGCTCCTGTGAGGAGTTAGTTGGACAACTATCATCCTGTATATGACATATGACAAGCAGATCAAATGTTAAAGGGCCAAAATTCTGCTCTGAGGTATGTTGGTGTAACTCCATTAAAACCAGTGCAGTTAGTCTGCAGTTAAAGAATGTAACAGATTAGAACTTGACCCAAAGACCCTGACCCTTGGAATTTGGTTTACAGTCTAAAGGTCCAATCCTGCAAATGTGCTATTAAGCATAGAGCTTCCTACACTGAAGTCCTATTGAGGCCAAGAACATAAGAAAAATGATAGGAGACTGTGATGGGTTGGGATGAGTATGGTAAGGGGAAAGACATCTGTAAACAATAAAGGGTGGGACTAAAGTAGGAAAAACAGGCTGTTTTTTAAAGCATTAGCTAAAATATTTTAACTATCCTGGTTTTAAGGAGGACTCTATGCCTAGCGATTAACACCATATTAGCTGGACATGGTCAACCCTATCAGCTAACCCATTTTTTAAACATCTCCTGTCTACATGAGATGTAAAGTCCTGTTTAAAACTGTTAAAATGTGTTATCTACAGTGTTGCCACTTCTCATGAGCTTATCACAGGTTTCACATTATTTGGTGTTTTTCTTAAAGCCTCAGCTGCTGGAATAAAGAGATTGCAGGAGAATCTCAACTTTCATTAAAAATGAAAATGAAGTTTCTAGCCTTCATGAGTATGGAGAAAAACTATACAACATGACCTGAGTGCACCCTAAGGGTGTAGAACCTAGAAAGTAAAGAAAAAGAAATGCTCAAATTTATTATTTTTTAAAAAATTATGAGATTGCTTTGTGTCTGACTCTTGATTTTTGAACACTTAGAGTTGGCAAAACTATAATAACATGATTTAAAACTCAACTTGTTTTCCTAGTTTAGAGGTGCCCAAGGAGAGGAAAACCTGCCCTCGGGAGAGGGTACACTTGTTTTCCTAGAGAGCAGATATAAGAATAATCATTTCAGGTTGACAGCTGGGTTTCCCTGGTAGCATAGTATTGTAAAAACAGAATTTTATGTACATTGAACTAATGCAGAGTCTGGTTTTAAGGCCCATCATCACATATTAAGAAGGGACATGATCGATAAATAAATAAATTTAAAATTATTCAAGATAGTTAAGTCCAGAGCAGGCTGCAAAGAGTTACAAAGGGATCTCACAACTGGGTGACAAAATGGCAGATAAAATCAAATGTTGATAAATGCAAAGTAATACACATTGGAAAACATAATCCCAACTTCCATAGAAAATGGTGGGGTCTAAATTAGCTGTTACCACTGAAGAAAGAGATCTTGGAGTCATGTTGGGCAATGGCAGTCAAAAAAACCACAGAATATACTAACAATGTTAGGAACCATTAGGAATATGATAGATAATAAAATAGAAAATATCATAATGCCACGATATGAATCCATGGTGTGCCCACAGCTTGAATCCTGCAGGCAGTTCTGATCACCCCATCTCAAAAAAGATACATTAGAAAGGCAACAAAAGTGATGAAGGGTCTGGAACAACTTCCATATGAGCAGAGATTAAAAGGTTAGGCTGTTCATTTTAGAAATGAGACAACCAAGGGGCCATATGAGAGCGGTCATAAATGGTGTGGAGGAAGCTATTTACCTCTTCACAAGAACCAGGGTCACCCAATGAAATCAATAGGCAGCAGGTTTAAAAAACAAACAAAAGGAAGTACTTCTTCACAGAACGCACAGTCAGCCTGTGTAACGTGTTGCCAGGGGATGTTGTGAAGGTCAAAAGTATAACTGGGTTCAAAAAAAGAATTAGATAAGCTTATGGAGAATAGGTCCATCAATGGCTAATACCCAAGATACTCAGGGACACAACTCCATGCTCTGGGTGTTCCTAAGACTCTGATTGCCAGATTCTGGAACTGGATGACAGGGGACGGAACACTTGATAATTGCCCTGTTCTATTCATTCCCTCTGAAGCACCTGGCACTGGCCACTGTCGGAAGACAGGGTATTGGGCTAGCTGGACCATTGGTCTGACCAGTCTGGCTGTTCTTATGTTCTTAGCTGTGTTCCTTTTTCTGGCCACATGAAATTAGCGAAGCTACTAAGCACCTGGAGTTTAACAACAAAATGTTGGGGCTATGGTTACCAAGGGGCCTTACAATGGCTGGAGAAACTAACTCCTTTATGCTACTTTGACAATCTCCGTGTAGAAGCACATTTCCTTTTATTATTTGCATTACCATGGCACCTAGGAGCCCCAGTCATGGACCAGGACCCCATTGTGCTAGGTGCTGTACAAACCCAGAACAAAAAATTATCCTTGCCCAAAGAGACTTACAATCTAAGTATGAGACGAGACTACAGATGGACACCACCAGACTCACAGGGAAGGACAAGGAAACAATGAGACAATATCGGTATCCATGATAGGCAGTAGTTTTCTGCAAACTAGAATCCAAACCACTTTCAAGTTTTGTGCAGGCATCATGGCAAAAGGAGAGTTTGGAGAGTAAAAGTGCAAAACTGGAATGACTTGAACATTGCCTCTCTTCTGATTCTGAAGCAGCTCAGTGCAGGAACTCCCATTCCATATTATGAGTAGAAATGTACAAATTTAACAGTGAATAGCCTATTTGGTGAAGTTTTTGTTTTTTTTCCCCCTCCGCTAATTGCAGACATACTGTAACATTCTCAGTTAATGTATTAGAAGCTATTCACACATTTCTTCAGGGAATGATTCCTGGTCTACAGATAAAATGACAAAAGGTCTTTGCAAATATTAACAATTCTTGCTTGAGTTCATTAGTTACATGTCATATGGTATTATTTCTGGCTCCTTGACTGGTTACACTCTGTAATTAATCAACACAGTATGAAATGGAAATGTTGCAGACCCACATACAGTTTGAAATTGCTTTTGGTGAATACTGGAGCATTACAAGCTCAGTATTTGCTTTTCACTAGTATCATATGCTAGCAAAGCCTGAGTCTTACATGTTTACCGGACATGAACATGGAAGAGTTGTGAACATTGGCTCAAACACAATTCTCTTTCAAATCCGGGTGAATTTAACCACAATCCCTCCTCCCTCTTAGTTGGTAAGATTACCATCAGTTAGATACAAAGCAAGCATTGTTCTCCACCCACTGCTGCCCTGAGAGAAGTAGCAGCGAGGGCAAGCAGCGTGAATCTGGACTAGAAAGAGAGAAACCATCTGAGTCACTTTCTTCTGTTTTATGTAGAGCCTTGCTGTGTTTCAAAATATTTTTGTAGTTACACAGAATCTCATGTAACTGTAGTCCAGCCCAACCTTGCAGGAGTTTATCACACACTTCCAAGAGCTGACTCCAGCTCAGGCTAGAGCCAAAACAGAAGTAAACTTGTTTGAGAAGATGTCTGGGAGTGAGTGAGTGTGTGTAAAAAATAATCAGTCCGGGATGTAAACATCTTGTTTTTAGGTTAACCAGCATTATCTTACTAGTTTTGCATAAAATCAAAAGGGGGAGAAAAAGCCCCAGCAAGAACACTTCTTTTTTATACATGTAAATTTGAAAAGCACCTAAATTGTAGCAAAGCTGAAAAGCTGATTAATGTCAGAATTTGAGGCATTCTTTAAAAAGCTGAAGTTCTCTATTCCATAGTTTTATCTTGCTGAATACAATTACTTTTAGATGCCCTTTGTCTAATTCTTTTTATAGTGGCTTTGACTATTGTATAATAACTATGATTTTCTTTGAAGAAGTCAAGATGAATGACTTTAGAAAAGGACCTTTCATCTATGAAAAAGATGCAAAAAATGTTCTTAGAACTACTACTGCAGAGTTCACAGGGATAGCATGCACAAGTACAATGAAATGCATGACAGTTTTTGCATATAAAGCAAAAATGGCTAAGTCTTCCCGACAGCTACTGGGCAAACTGAAAATATAGTAGACCAAACTACAGTCCAATCTGCAAACTCAGCCACAGCCTTTGTTATAGGTTCACATCATTTTGGATAAATACTGTGACGGGGTCAGGCCAGATGGCTATAGGAGAGTGGTCTGTTGGGTTCGGGGAAGTGGGCAGGCATAAACCCGCCCATGGCTAAAGGACACTGCCCAGCCTATGGGGAGGATCCACTGGGTCGGGGAACTCAAATAATTATGGGGGAAAAAAGAAAAATATAACAAGGACAGGTGTGACGGTCAAAGGCTCAGAAATAGGGAATTGGAAGGGGACAAAGAACAGAGAACCCCGGACAGCGCCCACTACTCCTCAAAGGTGTCAAGGGAGCCAGCGGATTCTGCCCAGAGGAACTCTGCCCAGATGCGTGAATGGAGGGAGGACCGGAAATAGGCCCCACAGTCACAGGAAACCCCCTCAGCCAACCTCCTCTCCCTGGTGGTATAGATGGCTACTTTGGCCAGTGCTCGGAGAAGGTTGACAAGGAGGTACCACGACTTTGTGGGGCCACGGATAGGGTGTGCGTAGATAACAAGTTGAGGGGGAAAGTGCAGCCAGAAACGTAAAAGGATGTTCAGGAGGAGCCAGAATAGGGGCTGCAACCTGGCACACTCCAAGTATATGTGCACCAGGGTCTCCCTCACACTGCAAAAGGAACAGGCTTCGGGGATGGGGGTGAACCACACCAAGAACACGTCCATGTTCACGGCTCTGTGGAGGAGCCACCAACTGATATCCCCAGTGGACTAGGGAGTATAGGTGGAGTATAGGCTGATCCACCGGGGTTCATCACCCTCAAGAGGTGGCAAGAGGTCCAGCCACTTCGTGTCGGGGAGGGACATGAGGGTGAGGAAATGAAGGGCATGGAGCACGAGTGTGTACAGATGTTTCCTTGGCACGGTCCGGAAATGAGACTCCTGCAAGTTGTGCAGCTGGCTCGCCGTGTACAGGTAGGACGGCCGGGGTGGGGCTCATGGGGCAGAGGCCTGATAAAAAGGGCCAGAGGGCCTGGGGTGCAGGATGGGTGCGGAGCACCGTCTGACAGGACCTGGTCGAGGTAGGCCTGAGCAGTGGGCAGTAAGGCTGCCCTCACTTCCTGAAGTACGCACCAGGGAGTATGAGGGCTGGAGAGCCCCATGCACTGAGTGAGCATCAGGGGATCCAGCCAGTCTCCCTGATTGTAGTCCAGGAGGTCTCTGACTCTGGTGACTAGTGCCAGGATCAACCTCTGGTGCACTGAGGGGGACTCCGCCACCTGCACACGGAGCTGGGGGTTGTGTAGCAGGGGCTCCGCAAGGAGATCTGCCCTCTCGGTGGCCGCCATGGACCTGGTCATTGAAAGCAGTTTCCAGGTCCGGAGGAGGTCCTGGTAGAAGACTGGCAGCCCGGAGAGGTCTCGCGGAAGACCTCTCGGATGGAGATAAAGGAGCTGCCAGTCGTATCGGAACCCTCGTAAGCGGCGCAGGAAGGCGTGCGCCAGTACGCTCCACGCCGGACTATCTGCACCATAAAGGAGCCTCTGCAGGGCTTGGAGGTGGAAGACATGGACCTGAGTGCTCAGGCACTTCAGGCCCTGTCTTCCCTCCTCCAGGGGCAGGTGGAGGACCCCTGCAGAGACACAGTGCAGTCCTGGCCAAAGGAATTCCAGAACCAACTTCTGGAGGTTGGCCAGGAAACCTGGGGCTGGGACCAGGGTGTTGAACCAGTGCCAGAGCATGGATGGGACTAACTGATTGAGCACCCTCCCCCGTAGTGAGAGGCACTGGAGTAGTCCCGTCCACCTCTGCATTCACTCCGACACCCTGTCTTCTAAACCATGCCAGTTTTCTGGAAGAGATGGATGTGTGGCAGAAAGATAAATGCCAAGATAGAGCAGTGGACCTGCGTTCCACCAAGTGGCCTGAAGTGTGGGTGGGAGGGAGTTCGCCTGCCACCCGTCCCCAACCACCAGGCCAGAGCTCTTGACCCAGCTGACCTGGGCGGAGGAGGCTGCCAGTAGATGGACTGGCAGGCCTCCCCCTGCACCGGGTCACTAGGGTCCTGGACCACGAGGAGCACATCATTGACATATGCCAACATATGCCCATCAACCTCCGATGGAAGAGACAGAGGAAGGGCTCAATTGCCAAAGCATACAGCTGGCCCGACAGTGGATACCCCTGATGTACCCCGCACCCGAAGCTGACCGGTTCGGTCAGGGTCCAGTTGAGCCTGACCACACACTCAGTTGAAGTGTACAACATCTTGAGAAAACCCACAAACTAGGGCTCGAAAACAAATGCCCAAAGTGTTCCCAGAAGATACCCGTGGTCCACCCATGGTCCACCCTGTCGAACTCCTTCTCGTCATCCAGGGACAGGAGGGAGAATGACAGACCATTCCCACACCCGAGCTCCAGGATATCCCGGACCAAGTACAGATTGTCAAAGATGGAGCTGCCCGGGATGGTGTAGGTCTGGTCGGGGTGGACCACATCCGCCAGCATGATCTCAGGCCGCAGCGAGATGGCCTTCACTATGACCTTGTAGTCTGTGCTGAGGAGTGAGACGGGATGCCAGTTCCAAAGGTTGCAGAGGTCCCCCTTCTTCAGAAGCAAGGAGAGCACAGTCCGCCTGCACAACAGGGGGAGCACCCTGCTCCCTAAGGACCCGGCCCAGTCGGTGACAAGAACTCCACCGTCAGCCTGTCCATGTTTGGAGATTCATTAGTGGGCATGAGATGGAGGGCTTCCGAGAACTTGGCCACAGTGAGAGGTAGCTCTAGCCAGTCCCAGTTGCCCATTCTGACCATCGGGAATCCATCCAGAGCACTCTGCAGGTGTCGATATTGATCAGATCTGGGGAGAAAAGGCTAGCATAGAAGGCCTTGGCCCTCCTGTGCATCTCCACCAGATCCATGATGGGGGTGCCATCCTCTGCCAAAAGGCAGGTGACATGCCTCTTAGCCCCTGCCTCTTTTTCTCCAGGGTGTAAAAGAAGTGGGATCCATGATCCATCTCCTGAAGGAGATGGATGCGGGATTGAACGAACGTGCTCCAGGCCCAATGGTCCTTGAGGACCCGGAGCTCCTCCTGCTTCTTCCGGCACACTCCGCAGAGGGATAGATCCTCGGGGCTGGCAGCCAGATGCTTCTCCAGCTCCAAGACCTCCTGCTCCAAACTGCTCTATCGCCTCATCCTTCTGCCGGCTGGCACCCTGGGTGTAGTCACGGCAGAAGAGCCCCACAACCCACCACCCCTGAGCTGAGGGAAAGGCACGCCTCTGCCCTTGCCAGGCCAGCCAGAACTCTTGGAAGGACACCACGAAGCCCACATCCTCCAGCAAGCTATTATTAAAGAGCCAGTAGGCCAGCCCCGGCCTCTCTGACGTGAGAGAGGCCATCGTGATCACCAAATAGTGATCCGAGAATGGGGCCAGCCGGATGCTGGAGGAGTGTGCCCGTGAAGATGATGGCAAGATAGTAGATGCAGTGCAACCGGGAGTAGTGTGACCGATGTGCGTCCACCCAGACATAGGTGAACGTGGACATGTTGTCCGGGTGGTGGTCGCACCAGACCTCCACCAGGGAGTGATGGTCAGCAATCTCCTGGAGGACATCTGCGGCGGCCGGGCACTGTTTGGTCCCTGAGAAGTCCTGCTCTTCGAGGGTGGTATTAAAGTCTCCTCCCAGGCACTCTCGAGGATCCAAGGAGCCGAGGAAAGAGGAAGCCTGCAGGAAAAAGAAAACCTGCTCCTGGGCTGATGTCATGGCATAGATGTTGATAAGATTCACCGCCATCCCCTCCATACAGACCCAGAGGTGCAGCAGGTGGCCCGGCATGACCTCAGCTACCCCTAGCACCTTGGGCCATGGGTCAGCGGAAGAACAGGGTAGCCACTCCAGATTTACTAGCTGTGAGATGGCTAAAATATACCGTGCCCCCCACTCCTGCCACCAGCTAGCTTCGGCAGCTGGATCCATATGGGTCTCCTGCAGGAAAACCACAGAATACCCCCCACTCCTGAAGGAAGGAGAGTACATGGCACCTGCAGAGACCCATCCTACAGCCCCGGGTGTTTAATATGGAGAAGGTGACCAGTGGGATAGTGAGGGCTGGGGGGGATCCTCACTGGCAGGGATGGTTGTGGCCCCAGTTGGACCTCGCAGAAATCCATGACCAGCCCCAAAGGTCAGCAGGGAGTCATGGAAACTGCGGGCTCGCTGATAGGCTGTCCTGACTCCCAGTCACTTTACCATCCCCCAAAGTGGCCCTCAAATCCTGGAGGACTTGATGGAAATCCCCCCAGCGCTGAAGAGTGAGCTGCACCTTATTCTGGGACCCAAAGACGTCCTGGAGAAAAACATGCAGCTCCTCTCACAGTGTATCAGGGGATAGGGTCACTAGCCCCTGGCTGTCCTACTGTGGGGTTCCCACGACAGCCCGGTGGCCTACAGAGATGGGGCAGACCCCTGGTGTGGTGCCTTTTTGCCGGCTCCACACACCCCATCTCAGACCCTGGCTCATTATGGGGTGGTGGAGGGAAAACTTCTGCCCCTAAGGGGTCAGGACAGGGGAACACAAAGGCTGCCCCCTGAGGGTCATCCTATGGGAAGGGGAATGAGGTGACTCGAGGGGTGGCGTCAGCATGGGAAGTAGAGTGGGGAGAGCTGGGAACGGCATCAGGAACAGGGATGGGACTGGGATCAGGGGCAGGATCGGGGAGGGGGACAGACCCAGGATTGGGGGCCCAGGCAGCCAAGCTACCAAGGTGTGACACCTCTCAGCTGGACTCAGGGGTGAAGGGAACAGGAGCAGGAGGGGGACCCTCAGTGATGCCAGGCGTGGGCACCATAGCAGATTTTGCGCTCGCAGTCATGGCATCAGGGGATGGAAGTTCAACGGTGGGGCCCCCACCTGGGAAGGAAGTCGGTTGCCACGCTCCAACAGGGGGTACTCCCGACGGCTCAGGGCTTGGCCCCGCACAGCACTGGCCGTCGCCGCAGTGGGCTCGGCAGCCACTAGTGGGGTGCCGTCTGCGGTGGATGATTCTGGGAGCTTCCCAACAGGAAGAGTGGGAGCAGCGGCTGGGGGAACAGAGGAGAGGAAAGGTGGTGATGGCGTGAAGACGCCCAGAGGAGGGTTGAGCCTTCTTGGAGGGGCCTTTGCCCTTCTTATTCCCCTGGCCCTTCCTGCCCGCTGGGGGGCTCCCCTAGAGTCAGAGGGGACAAGGGGCATGGCAGCAATGGAGTCTGCCCCTCTGCCTGCTGCCCCCAGTGCCCCAGTGCTTGCCACTCTCAAGCTGACTCCCTTATATGTCTCTGGACTCAGTGGGCTGGGTCAAGCAGCACTTCCAGGCTGCCAACCTCGTATGTCACAGGCTCAGCACATCCCTATTGCCACTTTCATGTTACAATTGTTCTGGTAGTGATGAGCAAACCCCACAGTATTTTTGGGCATTACAGGGATCTTTAGCTTAGGTAAGAGAAGCGTTGCTGCAGAGTAAATGGGGAAGCCAGAAACACCAAAAAAAACCCCAAAACCAAAAACAAAACAAACCACTTTAGTTCTGAGAGAGAGGGAGGGAAGCAACCAGCTTAACTATAAAAGTTATTTATTGAATAATAGTGATAACCACACAAGGAGAGCCTAAACAAACATAACAGTTACATTATAAAAGATTACAAAAGTAATATATAGAAAACTATACCTGATCAAACAAGTCAGGGTTAAAAAGTTATACCTGAGGTAGAAAAGAAAACAGAAAGAGAGTGAGAGAGAGAGCTGGGGTCTCACCACACCACGAAGCTTGAGCTGGTCAGGATTCCCAGGTCATGGTAGTAGCTCAAGGGTCCTGAGTGCTGGAGACAGGCAGAGCCCTCAGCAGGATCAGTCAGGAGAAGATGAGGTCCCAGTGGTACTGATACAGAGTCTGGATCCATGCATCAGAATGCTTACTGGAGTGTGGGTAGGGGTCTTTGTAGGGAAACAACAATGGTTCAAGGGAGAACACTAGATCTGTTTATGGGTAAACTGATGACACAAGGGTTTTCTTTAGGCTAGACAATAGGAGCTGATCACTCCTAGCTATGGGTGGTGTTCCTTCCAGGGAGCTCACAATGCAATTAGGCTGCTTCAGTATTTTGGATATCAATCAAGGATTCATTACTAGAATTGGTCTGATAACTGCTGAGCTGGGTGTATGCAGGCATAGGTTCATTAACATCTGGAGCAGAGAGCCCCCATGATGCAGTGCTTCCCGGCTTTTCTGGTCCCAGAGTTCAGTGCGGTTCTTGCCTTGGAATCTCTGTTCTCCATTCTGTATGCTAATGGAAATGCCTCCCTGTCCCATCTTTGATGCAGATGAGGCTAGGGGAGTTGCCTTAATCCTGTCATCCTTGTCAGGAGGGCTTTAGGTGTGTCTCCCACCGCCTTTTATTGCTTTATGTAAGTCTTTTCTCTGATTGGTTTTGGTTCAAGCAGAGGCTGGGGGTGGGAGCGGTCCTTCATGAGTCAGGCAGACTGGATACTGTGCCCTGGTTCCCCAAGAACACAGAGCTGACTGGTATCAAGGTGATGGCAGTGGCAACAGCAGGGGCGGGGTCTCTCATTCCCCCTCTGGGAAGCAGGCCAACAGCCCCCCGCAAGGAGCAGCAGCAACCAGGGAGTCCACCGACCGGCGAGGTAGCAGGGGAGGGTGGTCTGGCCCAGCAAAGAAGCTGAAGCAAAAGGGCTCTGGGCCCAGCAGTAGCTCCACCCCCACAAGAGAGTGGTGTGGATTAGAAGACAGGGATATCAGACCTCAGCTAGGCAGGTCCCTTTTCCACTGGTAATTGAACGGGGTTACTCCAGGTTGATTAGGACACCTGGGACGAATCAAGGCCCTGCCCAAACCTGTTAAAAGCCTCCTCTCCAGCCAGATAGGCACATACTACAGGAGCTGTGGGGAGCAGATATGCTACTGGGGAGCCAGACAGTGCAGACACTGACAAACACCGGAGACAGACCTCACAGGCACAGAGATGAAGAGCAGGGGAAATCCTGCCCAACAGGGCATATAGCCCTTCTGGGCACCGGAGGTTTTGGGCGAAAAGACCCTGCTAGAGGGGAGAGACTGAATGGGGTGCCTGGCCTGCCGCCGCTATGCCCGGAGGAGCAACCAGAGGAAGAGGCTCCCTCCCCTGTCAGGGAGGCTGGGAGGAACCCTTGCCCAGGGGCATGGGGAAATTCCCAGGGAGTGAGGAATCCCCCAGCTTGCTGCTAAGAGGAAGTGTGGAACCCACCAGGGTGGAGGAGGAGCTCTGCCACAGTACCCACTGCTGCCCTTGGTTTCCTCAAAGGCCCACTGTGATGCTGGCAGACCTGGTACCAACTCATGCCAAAGCCCCAGGTCAATTCACTTGTCTTAATATAGATGAAAGTCATTGTTAAATGGATAAGACTGTATGTTATTAAACTTCATGAAAACTAAAGGGATGTTACATGTATTGTTTTACTTATCTGTTCCTGTTAGAATGTAATAGCAAACATTTACATTGTGTGTACCCCTGTAACTAAATAACCCATCAAAGAAGAAAGAAGCCTTGTGGAAAGCAGATGAAGAACTTAATAGAAAAGTGCTAATTTCAAAGCAGGTTGTCACTGGGTATGATTATTGGAGGTCAAAGCCTCTGAATGCATTCCTCACCCTGTCATCAAAAGAAGCATTCCTGTGGGTAGTGACCCTGTCATCTTGTTTTCTGTGAGAAGGAGCTACAAGAATGGATTCAAGAAAGATCCTGGATCTCTTGACTGATTGTAACAGGGCAGAATAACTGAATGAAAAGACTGAGCTCCCCAGAGTTATTCTGGGTAGCCCTGAGAGACTTTTGGGAAACTGGTAGATTTCTACATCTCTGCTACCTTTTGGAATTATAGACTGTGACTCACTTGTACATATATGTTACCTGATTTAACCTCTCAATAAGTTCATTTCTTTTTCTCCACTAATAAACCTTTTGTTATTTTACTATGGAATTGGCTACAAGTGTTGTCTTTGGTGTAAGAGCTAGAGTACCAATTGATCTGGGACGAGTGACTGGTCTCTTGGGACTGGGAGCCACCTAATGTGGGGTGATCTTTGGTGTAAGTGACCCTTTATCAATAAGTCCAGTTGGTCTGGGTGGCAAGATAAAAGAGTGTCAAAGGGGACTGTCTGTAACTGCATGGTAAGATTGAGATAGTGATCCAGGAGTTCACATTTGGTACTGGCTTGGTGAAATCTAATTCTAGAACACACCACCAGTTTGGGGTGTCTGCCCTGAGGTAGGCACTCACAGCTGTGAGCCACACCAGATGGCTTGACTCCCCTTATTTTTCTTAATAGCTAGCTGCACATTTCCAGGAAAGTAACTGTTACATGGAAAAGAAAAATGTATTGCACCTTTAAATTTCTAGGAGCCTCTTGGAAGCATCTGTCGTTCTGTGTTCAGTTCCCATGGCGCTTGGACAGAGGAGTCAGACACACCAGCGTCATTCATGGACTTTGCTTCATTGTTCAATCATTTAATGAAAATTAGCCACCCCAGGCAGAAAATCTACTCACCCACTGTGACATACCTGGGTAATCCAGATCAATGAAAAGCTGTATCACCTTTGCCCTGTAAACTGGGGTGTCCTTTCAACCACCTTGCTGTTTAGCCTCCAGCTTGGACTGCTCACAAACAGCCTCCAGCCTGCACCACCCTCCCAGCCCTCTCTGTGTGTGTGGGCTGCAGCCAGCCACATCTTGGCTCTTGCCAGCCTGGATTATACTGCAGGGTGATGCCAACACACTCCCAGAGTTTCCCCAGAAGTGTATGTCCTGTACTGCGCAGCCCTCTCCTGGACAATACAAGTTTATATGAAGTCTATTATTAATATGCACCCAATTTGACACCCCAAATGGAGTTCCACAAACACTTCAATTTAAACACACTGAATTAGATAACACAATAAAGCAAGTTTATTAACTACAAAGAGGTTTTAAGCGAGTACAGGTAATAAGGCATGAGAGTCAAAAATGGTTACAAGAAAAAGTTAAAATGCTACTGGTGGCTAACAAACAATATCAGATTCAAGCAACGTTCTCTGAGCATGTGCTTTCAACAGTCTTACTGACCAAACTTCTTAGGTCAGGACCCCTCCCCCAGAGTTCAATGAATGCTTGCTTTGCTTGTAGTGCTTCTAGTGTGATGAAGAGGGGGGGAGCACCTAGCAGTGTTTATCATTCTTCTCATGGTGTCAGTCCCCCTCTTGAAAGCCATTTCCAGCTGAGATTCAGGAGACAAAGAGCCTATATGGAAGGATGTCCCCTGCTGTTTTTTCCTCACCTGTTTGAGTATCCTTTGGTTTCCCTTCCTGCTTGATGACAGTTTACTGCTTAAATGCAAATTAAGCAGAGCACACATTCCTTTCTTTGAGAACCCCAGTTGTGAACATGTATTAATAACACCATACAGTGGAATCTTAACTTCACATACAATGTTGCCACATATATTTTATCAGGACAATAATGACCAGCAAATTGTGTTTTCAAATGATACCTCACAAGGCATCGTTTGCACAAAAATTATTACAATAGTTGTGTTACGCACCCATCAAAATCTGACTTGCTCCTGGAAAGTAGAATTTTCCTGGTTTGCCTTAATGTAATGTAAATCATTTTGACTAAATCTAAGGCTGTTCTTTGCATTCAGTAAGAATTCTACACACCAAAAAAAAAAAAAATCCATAGATCTCAACGTGCATGTTACAGGCTTTGCAGAAATGGCATCTCTACAGATCTTTTATGCTTCTTGTTTTGATGTGTATCATAGGCATACTATGTATGCTGGGGGAAGAGGGCACTCCAGAGCACAAATGAATGGGAGTCTTTCTATTGACTTCATATTGGGCCCTAAGGGAGAGGATTTTTAAGAACAAAATATGCCAGACATGAAACAGAAGCTACAGTTAGCAAGGGAGAAGAAACAGGGCAGGTTTGTCAAGTATTGATGATTCTGTCCACATCTAATTTAAACAATGTTTATTTTTGTTACCCCAGTAGAAGGAAAGGTACAGGAGCAATGAAATGCCAAGGATAACAATTCAATGACAAAGGATAATGAGAATTTATTCTGGATACATTTCTCTAAATTGTATGTGTGTCAAACCCTATCAATTATTCCTAGGGAGCAGATGGCAATGTCCCAGAAAGTAAACAAAACAGATGTTTAGGGGAAAAAACCCTCAGAACTTTAAAACTCTCTTTTACAAAATGTTCAGGACTGCACCACCTCATACACAGTAGAGCATTGGCCTGGGACTCCAGAAGACAGCCTGTTGAAATATTTTGCACAAAACTCCCACCACCACCCAGCGAAAGATACAGATTTGGGGCTTTGGCAAATTCATGTTGATTTAACCTGCTTGTTTCTTTAAAGAAAAAAAAATAAACAAAATAAAATCAAGACATTTTTCAAACATAAAACATTTCAATTTTTTGGTTTGAAATGACATTTTGTTTCAAAACTACTTTGAATGTTATACATTAAAAATGGTTAAAAATTGAAACAAAACAGTTTGTTCAACATCTCCTCCTTTAAAAAAACAAACTTTTCAATTTGCCAAAAAAATTCAAAATAATTTTAGTTTTGTTCCAACATGAAATTTCTGCCAATTTTAAAAAGTCAGTGAACTGAAAAATCCATGATTTGCTCAGTTCTACTCAGGAGATCTGAGCTCTATTCCTGGCTCTGCCATGGCCCCGCTGGGTGACCGAGGTCAAGTTATTTCACCTCCCCTGTGCCTCAGTTTCCCCATCTGTGAAAACAGGGGCAATGACCTCCTTTGTAGAGTGCTTGGAGATCTGCCAATGAAAAGTGCTAGGTAAGAGCTAGGTAATACTGTTATTTAGCACTGATGTTTGTGTTCAGTGCTGCACAATACCCATACGGAATGACAATCCCTGGCTGTAATCCAGGCCAATCTACAATCCTGCAAACACCAAACTGCTGCTCGTATGAGTCATCCCACTAATTGCCCTCCAGTCATAAAGGTGGATGCTGGATCTAATTTAAACCCTTGATCCTCATCTTCAGGTCCCTCAATGCACTGAGCAATGGCTGTTGTAAGGCTCTCTTCTTTTTCTGTTGCCGTGACCCAAATCAGACACATTAGGTAAACTCTGGAATAATTAAGGCTTAAATTGGAGCCAGGGGACAGCATATGGGTGTGCATTGTGCGCTGTTCAAAGTGTGCCTTCTGATGCTTCTGGAGCTCAGCTTCCATTTTCATTGTTGCTCTGAAAACCTGAAAAACCAGGAAGTGAGGGTAAGTGATGCAGCGATGTCTGCCTATGTTTGCAGAGAGCCAGAAGCAATAGCTCAGCGGTATGGCCTGCACCAGTCATGACAGTGAGGGATTAGTGATAAGAATTTAAGTCAGCATTGTTAACCGTGTCTCTACTGCACAAGGCATGTACAAAAGGAGAGGGGCAATCCTGTCACAAAGATCTGCACAGCGCACCTGTGCTTGTTGCCCAAGAAGCCCAGTGGAACAGGAGCATGGGCGCCGACTCTGTGGGTTCTCCAGAGTTGGATCACCCACGGAAAAAAACAGTGAGTGCTCGGCATCGACCTGCAGCGCCCCCGCTGATCAGCTCTTTGCGCCTCCCATGTGCCATAGATCAGCTGTCCAGGGGGGAAGGGGAGGAGTGGGGTCGGGAAGAGGCAGGGGAGGGGAGGAGTGGGCAGGAGCTTGGGGGAATGGGCGGAGTAGGGGCGGGAGGAGGCAGGTTGGGAGCTTGGGGGAAGGAGTGGAGTAGCGGCAGAGCCTGGGTTGGAGCGGGGGTAGGAAGAGGCGGGATGGGGGTTGAGCACCCCCTGGGAACAGAGGAAGTTGGCGCCTATGAACAGGTGCACTTGTATTTTGAACACCTGAAAAATCTTCTGTGGATGGTGTCCTACTGTGGCATTTCTAGAGGGCAGAGTTGGGTTTGTAGGTGAAGCTTGGTAGACTACCGCTGCCTTTTTCTTTTTCCTCTCCAACTGGTCAGCTGAGAATAATGGTCAAAACCATGGGACTTGGCTTCCTTGGCAGATGGGCAGCTACTGTGAAACTCCCATTCAGACATCCTGGAGTGCAAAATTAAGTACAAAATGTAACACATATCCATCCCTTTGCTGCTGCTTCCTGACAAGAGCAATCCTGCACAACAATGAAAAGTGAAGGAAGATTAATAATAATGCACAGAGTCCGTGAATCTCTTCTCAGCACTGGCATATTTTTCCATCTACAAATATACAGCCAGTTCTTCAGCTTCCGTCAGTTACATAGATCCTTTGAGGTCAGTAGATCCACACTGATGTACACAGTGACTATCTGGCCAATAAAACAGGAATGCAGGGTATGCCTGTATACAATATGAATGTCAATCTGGCCTCTGGTTAGCTGAAACCACCACTTAGCTGAAGGTTGATCATCTTACAACCATGCTGCAGTAAGTTACCCAAAATGTTGTTTTGTCTCAAGATTTCAGATGTTGCAAAAATAAATAAATAAAATAAAAAACCACACATGATGTGTTATATACACACTCCATTGCTCATTTACTGACAGGGTCAGGTTGAGAGAGAGCGGTAGGTGTATGGGTACATATAAAAATCACATCCGGGAGCTTTGGATCTATACTCCTAAGTACTGCCTTAAGCAGGGCCCTGTGTATTCTACAACTTCACAGCCATCGAATCAGCAGCATGGTCTCCTTGCCACAGAACTGTGTCGCAGAATCTAAGCATTCATGAAAAGGAAGTTTCTAATCTTTATTTTTGCAAAGAAACCCTTCCAAACATGAACTTTGTGTGTGGCTGTTTCCCCTCACTGAAATAATAGCTTTGTGAGGGGTGACACCTGCCCCAATCATCACCTGTGTTAATTCTAACATCTAACAAGAGCTTAAATATCAACATTAGCTGGATGTGCCTGTTAAAATGATCAGCAGTGACACAGTTAATGTGCTTACCTCACATTCCCAAACTATGACCTGTAAATTCACACACACAGGCCCCAGCTGACTGCCCCCCTTCCCATCTGCCATGACTTTGAGCTTTTCTCTTGTCAGTTTCTACAGTGTGGTTATGGATTTTCACTACAAACTTCTGCAGCAGGCTGAGTATTGAAAACTAAAGGGCGACCTTGTTTAAACTGAATTTAATATCAAACCAAGCAATACAAGAGGTATTGTGGGGATTGTCTTATTCACACTAGTATTTAATCCAGTGGGAGACTAAGATTTATTTTAAACTGCGGTAGACTTACCAGCCTGCTGCTGACACCTGGGGCAGTCTCATAGACACAAAGACCAAATGTTCAAAAGAGCTCAGCACCCAGCAGCTCCCATTTGCATACCTAAATAGCTGGCTGGATTTTAAGAAGCACCCAGCTCCCATTTAGGCATCTAAATAACATGGCTAGCTGTTCGAGGGGGGTCAGCACCCATCAGCTCCCACTGATAGCATCTGGGCACGTCATTTAGGTGTCTAAATGTGAGCTGGGCTTTTTTGAACATCTAACTGGAATTGTGGGAGGTGGGGTCGTGAACGTCAGGCCTTGTCACAAAATGAAGATCTAGCTTGCTCCACAGAACAGAGGGTCCTCACCTTAATTTTTCTGGAGGCCTTCAAATGTGTGGTGAGCTAGAGAAGTGTCTTGAAGTCTCAGTTGGGCAGGTTGTTTCAATTGCACTATAGTGTTGAGCATTCTTCCATACACCTTTATGGCTAGTCATCCCAGATTTCTCCTGGCCTTCTCCCTTTTACTGTGATTATTTGTCTTACAGTTAGCACTTAGGAGCCCCACTTGACATAATAGATTCCAGGGCTGGAAAGGACCATTGTGATCATCCATTCTGACCTTCTGCATAAAAAAGGCCAGAAAACTGCCCCCAAATAATTCCTACAGTGTATCAGGGCCCCATTATGCATAAAATTGTGCAAACAATGAGAGAGTCTTTACCCCAAGGAGCTTACGCACCAGACAGATGTGGCTGAAAAACCCAGTTTTGTGAAACACTGCTGTTTTTTAATAAAAAAAAATTGAAGTGAAATGAAAATTTAAAATGGAAAAATATTTGATGAAATTTTAAAATTTCATCAAAATCCATTTGCTTTTGCAAAACATTTCTATTGCAATGATGCTGCATTTTTCAGTAGAAAAGTTTCATTTGAAGAGTTACAGCCAACTTCAGGCAAATGGAGGGGGAACAGAGTCAGAACTGTGACTAGATAAAGGGTCTGCTGAGTTCCAGCTTAGTGCTTAGCCACTAGACCATGCTGCTTACAGAACTTTGTAGTTCCCTTCAGTGACTGAAATATACCCAGCAATGGCAACATGAAGATGTCAGCCTCACTTCAGCTTCCTAATAAAAATTCTGAGAATTATGGAATGCAATCTAATTTACTGTCTGGCTAAATTCATATACTCATTATGCAACTTTCAAGTACAGCACCCTGCATCTATTAATTTTCACAGGTGACAAAGTGATGAGCAAATGTGAAATTCTCTAATAACCGTTTCACGTTGTTTTCATGGTGCTGACATGGGGGAGTCTTCTGTTACGATAAGTCTGGCTGCGGTTGGCAAATGAGTGATTCATGGCAACATGTATCTTCATTTCATCAAGCAAAATGACTGTCTTAGCTAATAGCTGTTTTCCCTGCTGGACACGATCATCTTTTAAATACTCTGGTAGGGGCTGACATTTCATTTCAGCATGCTTCCTTGTTGCACTGTATAATGCGTTGTAACAGAACGATGCACTGGAATGACAAAATGCCAACTCTAATAAAAATGCATAGATACAGATATATTTTCCGCTGAGAAAGCAAACTGTTAGTTTGCGTAGAGGTATGTCATCAGAAGGCAGAGCTGCAAACAAACGGCATCATTTTCAAGACCTATCAACAGCCCAGGCACTGCTTCCATGGTAGGTTTGAGACGTCACAATGCTAATCACAGCCCTTATGTACCCTTGTCTTCTCCATCAGTTTTCTTCCACCTCATCTGGCTGCAGAACAGATTCCTGAATTGTCATGGTAGCCTGGTGGTTGCACAGCACATCTGGCTAACATCTGGTCATGGTTCTCATCACACAGGCTGCCCTCATGCAAAATTGCTGCTATTTCCAACCTGTCCCTCCCCGACAATGGTTGCTTTCTCCCACTGTTTGTAACCAGAGAAACCCAACCTGCCCTCAGTGAAGAGGATTGCCACTGTGGTTTGCAACTCAGACTGGAAGCCGGGAAGGCCAGCAGGGAGAATGTGGAGGGGCAGACAGAGGACCCGAGAAATCACAAATACAGGCAGTATGAAAGTGAAGAGAAAGGGTGGGAAATAGGAGAGGCAGGAGGCACTGTGGGAGCATGAGAAGAGAAAGAGTGGGGTGGGAGACTGTGGTACAGAGGAGAGTAAAAGAAGAGGGTACACAGGAAACAAACAACAGCTCTCCCCAGGAACTCAGAGACAGAACTGAAATCACCTTTGTAGCAGCAGAAGGGAGACCCACACTTTTACAGGTGCATTGGGTGTGGGTCTAACGTTGAAGTCTGACCCTTGCACAATCACATACAAGTTTAGGCTGGACAGCTTCACCCTCGTGGCTCTAATGACAGAGGGCAGGCCAAAAAACAATTGGATTTATCTTTTTTTAAAGAGACCAGGATGTGTTTTGAAGTCAGACTTGTGATATTTGGACACTCAGGGCTGGCAACACCAGTTAGTAGTTGTGAATAAGAGGGACTTATCTGCACTCTCAAGAAATGCTATTAACAGTAATTAGTAATCCCTAGCTCTTATCTAACACTTTCAACAGTAGATCTCAAATTGCTTTACAAAGGAGGGCAGTATCATTATCCTCAGCGCACAGGTGGGGAAACTGAGGCAGAGAGAGAAGAAGTGACTTGTCCAAGATCACCGGGCAGAACTGTTGACAGAATCAGGACTAAATCCCAGTTCTCCCGAGTCCCAGTCCAGTGCTCTAATCACTAGCTCAGACTGCCTCCAGTCAGTTAAGATTAGGAAGCTTGAGATGTGCAGATAGGACGATTATACACAAACAACAAAAAAGTGAGACATTTTTTCTTTAAATATATTCAAACAATCAAAACAAACTTTACTAATACTCTTATTGAAGCAGTCCAAGGGGCCGGCATGCACCTTTGCACAGACTACTCAGCCGTGCGGACAGGATGAGAAGGGGTCCGGTGGGCAAGGCTACGCTGGTACATATCCTAGACCTTGCAAGCAACCATAGAATCTTTGGCTCAACTATTTGTGTTTATTAGTATTTTTTTAAAAGGTTTTTTTCCCATGGACGACTTCGCCGCTGCACAGAGGGGAAAGAAAACCCAGCAAGAGCATTACAAGATCTTTGTGCCGTGTCTATCTGTCTTTTATTGCTGATGGGAAGAAGTCATTTGAAAAGTATTTTCAAAGATGATCATTTGGTTCCCCCAGGACCTGCCAGACAGCTGGATCCCAGCACCCATGCAGAGCCCCACTGGGATTAATAATCTCAAGGTTAAAGCAAAACAAGAGAGATGTGTTTTTGCAGTGTAGAAGATAGTAACATTTTCCTTTAACATACATACTGATTTATTTGCTTGTCAACCTCCCCACCACCCCAGGCCTGTTCCCAGAAATAAGGAGCAGTGGTGGCGTTGGGGAGGGAAGGGGGGATTTTAAAGTTTTGAAAAACCATGAAGCTCTCTTGTAGTTTTTGCAGAAGTAAAACCAAACACTACATTCATAGACTTTGAAAGAATTCAGCTGTGCTATGAACATTTTCTACATCAAAACTGGCTCTGTCAGTTGGTTCTCTTGCTTAGCATGGTCTCCTGTCCAGAAAGCAAAATGCTGCTTGCATAATATAGTACAGGCATGTGTGTGTGTGTCCCTTTTGTGTAATTTCAATAATTACACAATTTTCAATAATTTCAATATCAGCTTTTCTTTAACTTCCCGACATAGTTTTCTGCTTTTCTAGTCACAAGTGAAGATCTCTCAGTCAGAAGATATACTGCATGCATTTTGCATAGAAAATGGTCCCCAACTATCTTTTTTCCTTTAATGTAGCATTTAAGAAAAAATCTCCCAGGTTAACAGCATTGGAAATTGTATTTCTTTGTTTATTAGAACTGGTCAAAAGTTTTCAGTGGGAATGTTTTTTTCATTGGAAAATGCTGATTCGGTGATAGCAGAATGTTTCGGAAATTCATTTCAAAGCAAAAACTGGACAACATTTTTTTTATAAGGTTCAATTTTGACCTTTTCAGGAGAGAGCGCTTTGATTTTCTATTTTGAAACAATTTTTTTTCATTTTTAAAAAATTATATTATATTATAAAGTATAAAATCAGAAAAAAGTCAAAACTGGAACAATATGTTTAGATTTTATTGAAACAAAACCTTTCACTCGACCCCAAATGCAATTTCATGAAGAACTTCAATTTGTGGAAAATTTCGGGTTTTTTTTGTTTTCATTCTGTTCCAGAATGGAACAAATTTCAAAATTGAGAACTCTGCCCACCACCTCCCCTCAAAAAAGAAAAATCCATTTATCACACAGCTCTACTGCTTATCTACAGAACAGTAAAGCATGGGTCATAATGGTGCAAACTTCCATGCCGTGCCATGCCGATGTGTTAGCCCTGACCTTGCAGCCACTAAGAATTATATTATCATCCCTAGGTGCAGGGCTTTCTCCTTTTGTGAAATTCTTGAACTTTTGGTAGTTATTGCCAGTGAAGACACCAAATAGTGCCACTTTTGGTGGGTTTTGTCCTTTAGAAAAGGGTCTACTATCAACAATTCCTTTCATAAAGGCCACCAAACAGCCATCACATAACAGCCGTCACTTTTGGTCATTAGTGAGCTAGGACAAATTCCAGGCAATAGCCTAAGGGTTAAAGACTCAACCATATTTCAAATTTCAGAGTAACAGCCGTGTTAGTCTGTATTCGTAAAAAGAAAAAAGAAAAGGAGTACTTGTGGCACCTTAGAGACTAACCAGTTTATTTGAGCATGAGCTTTCGTGAGCTACAGCTCACTTCATCGGATGCATAGCATATTGTGGAAACTGCAGAAGACATTATATACACACAGAGACCATGAAACAAAACTTCCTCCCACCCCACTGTCCTGCTCGTAACAGCTTATCTAAAGTGAACCTTTTTTCAAAAATTCCCTTAGGCACTCAGCCCTCTCTAAGTCATGAGAAATAATCATTCTCCATGTGAAACTTTTGAGTTTGGGAAAAGATGTAGCTAGATTAAGATTCAGGCTGAAATATCAGGGGCTCATGCAGTAAGAATGCAAACCATGAAACAAAAAAAGGAAATGTATCTATAACTCACATCGATTTCAACCTGATCACCTGTCCATGAACAGAGTTTGGCTAAAAAACCATGTGCACAAAGCCTGACAGTCTTAAGAAATTGCAAAGAGAACTTTGAAGTATATTGTCCATATGAAGGGATGGAAAGCATCAGCAAATCATGTTATTAAAAACAAGTAAGGAACGATTTTTTTAAAAATGTGTGCATGATACATATCTATAACTAAATGCCTGATACATGCAAACTCAAGCATTTAAACATATACATAATTCTGCAACCCCAACTTGTGTGCATGGAACATTTTATGAGTTCAGCTCTAAGAAAGGCACTTCTTAAAATTTGGGCCAGAAAAAAAACTCCCTTTTAAAAACTATGAAATGCATTTCTCCCCATGTGGGGGGTGGAATGTGTTATGAAGAAAGACTAACTTTAAAGATTGTAGATTCAGACTTTCAAAAGACTAGTGATTTTGGGTGCCCAATGTGGGGACCCCTTAAACGAGGCCTGATTTGCAGAAATCACATCTTGTAAGAATCAGGCCCCTTTAAGGTGTCTCAAGTCAGTCATTCAAAAAAATCAACAGACACAACAGTCTCTCCTTAAAGTTTGAGCCGAGAACTGTATATACTGCTAAGGATGGAAGAGAGATTAATTTGGAAAGAGAACTGCTCTTGAGAGAGTATTCAATTTAAAAACAAAGGATTATAGATTCAGTGAGAATACTGGCCCCAGGTATTTGTTTGATGCAAATTGTTCTGTTACAAAGAAGGTAAAACCCCCTCTTTCCCTGAGCACTGGAGGAACCCAACTACAGGATACAGCATCCTTGCTCACAGCACCAAACCTCTGTCGTCTGGCCATCCCCAGAAGCTCACTCTCCAGAATTTCCTCAGGGTTGTACTATCAGTGGCTTATTCAGACTGGGCCCCCCCCCTTCTGCTCCCGATCTCCAAGTATCTCTGCCCCTGCTGCACTGTGTCTCTCACACTGTGCTTGCTCTCTCTAGGGCCAGGACAAACTGCTGGGACAAGTCAAGTCCCTAAGGGTTTATTGAGGCAGTTTCTTCCCACCCCAGGCAGGAGCTACCCACAGCTGCATTACGCTCCTCAGGCCAGCCCCAGGTAGCATAGAAAGCCTCAGTCAGTCTTTTGAAGTCAATTCCATGGCAAAAACAAACAGAAAGGTCCTGGGACAGGCCTACTTTCTGCCAGAGAAACTCTGGCCATCAGCAGCCTCGGAAGAGGTCCTGGGGCTTTTCCCTTGGAAAGCAATGTGAGGAGCTGCATTCCCTGCCAGGCCAACAGTCTCCTGAGTTGTCTGGCTCCCCAGTTGCTCCCTCACCACCTGACAGCAAGCCCAGGTGCAGCAGGCTGAGACTGAGTGACCCCACAGCAGCTTGTTAACACGCCTGCTGGCCCAGCGTGGGCTTAACACATCCCATCATACCCACTGAGCCCAAAACTGCTCCACCAAACCAAACCCTAGGCCCTGCATGTGCAATCCCTTGGCCACATGGTTCAGCTTAGTCTCAAGTGTTTTGGGTGCTGTTGCTATTACTTCAGCCTCTTCGTTATGTAAGCAGTGTCAGGATGAGCTCCACCCTGACATCTGGTGGTGAGGTGTGGCAAGTTGTGGAAAAGAACTTCAGGGGCCGATCTCATTTGCATAGGCACACCCACCCCGCCTAGAATGAGGCCATAGCTGCCCAAATGGTCACTTTGGCTGCTGTGGGATCCCCAGTGTCTCTGTTATTGGGGCAGGAAGAATAAATTGTTATTATCCTGATTATGGGAACTGTGCTTGGAACTGTACTTGGCCTTTTGTTATGATGGAGGGACTCACCATCAACTAAGTAGCACTCGCTAGGCAAGGGTCATGGGTTCCAAAACTCTGTGGAGGGAGAGAGGCTGGGGACAAGTATTAATACTTGGTGGCATGGGCCCCTTGGTGAGGGCCTTACATCTAATTGTACTTCCTCCTCTCTCTACTGTGGAATATCAGAGCTAATTTTGATTTCATTAGAAGTCTAGTTACAGGCTGCTGAGCTCAATTTGGGCTAATAGCGCACCAGCACTGAGGCTCCCCTACTACAAGCTGAATTCTCCAAAGAGCTGAAGTGACTAAGAGCTGAAATCACTGAGCGTTGTGTTAAGTAGTGGGGGAGCCTGAAGATATATTATGGAGCAGTTTGCGGGATGGCTGGAGTGCCTTGTGGCCAGGCTGGTGGAGCTGTTCGTAGGATGGCGGGAGCTGCTGGTGGGATACGGAGCAGTTTGTGGGACGGCGGGAGCTGCTTGTGGGCCGCGGAGCAGAGCAGAGCTGAGCGAAGGAGTTCGTGGGGCGGCTGGCGGAGTGAAGGCCTATGGAGCTGTGGGGCAGTCAGCTTCAGATCATGTAAGGTGCCTCTTACCCCTGTCCCATCTCCACCCAGGTTGGGAGGTAAAGCTCCGCAGATAAACTTTTGAACTCTGGGGCTGCCCTGACCAGGGACAGAGACTTTTAGGTCATTGGACTTTTGGGACTTTGGGTGATTTGGGGTTGCTGGACTCAAGAACCAAAGGGAAAGGGGCATGCCCCAATTTGCTTGGGGTGGGTTTTTTTGCTCATGGGTTGTGTTATGAATCCTGTTGCTGGTGTTTCCCCAACATAATGCCACATTGTTTCTCTCTGTTATTAAAAGGCTTTTTGCTACACTCAGACTATGTGCTTGCGAGAGGGGAAGTATTGCCTCTTGGAGGCGCCCAGCGGGGGTGGTATATATTTGTCCCAGGTCACTGGGTGGGGGCTCGAGCCGGTTTGCATTGTGTTATTGGAATGGATCCCCTAGATATTGAACCCGGCCCTTGTTGCTGCCAACTCTGACGGGCAGAAGGGTTACAGTTACAATTGTTTCTTTACATGTATCCTAAAGAGCAGTTACCCCTGGCTCTCAGCAACAGGGTTTAACCCAGCCTGTAGCAATCCCTTTATCCAAAAGCACCTTGGGATATGGAGTAAGGTGCCAAAGTCAGCATTAGAAGTGTATCTATATTCCAGCTGGAAGTACTGTAGACATGTCAGGAAATATAGCCACTCCCTAGATTCTAGGGCTTATGTTGAGCTAGATACACTAGGATTTCTGTTTCTTACATCTATGCAAATAGGCCTTGATAGATGGTTTTCTCATGACTTTTAATTCATTTTATGTTTTTGTTAACAAATCTCACTGAGAGCACCCAATGACTAGGAAAAAAAGTTGAGAGCATGAAGAACTAATTTATATTGTCACAGCAATTAAAGTTTAACAGTAACCAGATTTGCAAGAAATTTGTGAAATGTTGCCTTGGGCAAATTTACATTAAACAAATTTCTAAATTTGTTGTATAATTATAGTCAGTTAAATAATGCCATTCAAATATCATGAATAATTCATCCCTCATTCCTATTCATTGAGGACCTAACTCCTAATCATTCAATCAGGATAGTTTGGTTTATAGGGCAATTAAACAGAGTCTTTTCCCAAGATTTTCATATGTGCTCTATGCTATGGAATTTGGTGAAAGCCTTAAAGGGAGGGAGAAAGTGAGCAGGGGTGAGTTATTTTTGACCTTTACTTCTGTTCTATGGAGAAACTCTCTTTTTGTCCATGACTTCTCAGTTCCTTTCACCAGCTCCTTCTTTATTTTGATTCTAGCCTCCATTTCCTTCCTCACAGGTTCCATTTTCTCTTTCATTCTGCTTTCCTATTCTTTGTCCCTCATCACTTGTCTATCCCCCCCCATTATTTTCTCATTTAAAATCTCTTGACTAGCATCTAATTATAAGAGCTTGTGAAAAAGAAGTTCATTACCTGCTTTAATTACCTCATCTAGCAATTACTGCATCCAGAACATGCCAGTCACTGTAATAAAGGCAACATGCAGTACCCAGATGGAATTTACCCAGTCAAATGAAAGGCCTAACAAGGCTGACACCAGAACACACACTTCATCGTGCTCAGGGGACTCTATTGTCACCAGCCTCTCAGGCAGGCAGGAGGCTTCACCACCAACCTCCCAGAAGTAAACACACAGACAGGACATTCCTGATAAATTGCTAGCAACCCCACCAGGAATTACGGTTGTGATTTATCAGAAGGAGGCCTTGCTGCATATTGTTTTGGCTGGTGGCACGGATGCTCCTAGGCCTAATAAAGTTCCCTTTTTTCTCTGCTCCCAACCCCTCTGAGGGGGAGATAGATAGAACAATGTCAGACATGCCCCAGCCCCCCAGTGACAGGGCTTCTGATAAAACTCACTGTAGCCTAATTATCTGGTGCAGAATGAAAGCTGTACCTGCAGCCAGCTGCGAGACCGTGTTTTGATAGAAGTCAGTAGCAGAGGCGTAGGCAGATAACATGGTTCAGAATTCATACCTAGAGCCTACTCTTTATGATAATGTTTTCCTCTGCAGTGAAGATAATGGCAAGTGCAGGAAGCCATGAAGAGGCAGGAAACCTGCATAAACAAGCCTCTTGGTTTAAAATAGTTCTAAGAAAGAAAAGTGTTGCATTTTTTAAATCAGTTATTGAAACGAAGCTCACGATAGGTAAAGAAATGGAGAGTGAACTGCTGGCTCCCATGGCAAAACTGCTATTAACCTCAGGAGGACCAGGACTCTGCCTGCAGTCTGTAATGGCATGGGTCATGCTTTCCGGGCCATTCTTCACTGAGGGAGAAACAGTCCCGGGTTTACAATGGCTCCAGTGGCTCCATGGAGCTGGGCCCATGCTCGGAAGGGGCCCCGGCCTGCTCCGCTTGCACTGCGCCCTGAGACCCCTCTGGCTCCCCCTGCCCGCCACTTGATCCTTTTTGCCTGCCCACCGGCTGCCTCCTTGTCCCCACCCGCTGCTCCTATCTGCCCCCTGGCTGGACCCCTGTGCACTTCCGGCTCCAGGCAGTGTCTGCTTTCCACCTACTGTGGGGCCCCACCTGTCTCCCCGGAGCTGAGCTCCCCTGGGACTGGTGCAGAAGCCTGGCCAGTCTCAGCGCCATGCTCCATTGATCCCAGGGCGGCTCACAAATAAGTTTGATGCCGGGCCCACAAAAGGTTAATCCAGCCCTGGCGAGGAATGTTACACTTTTCCCCCATTGTGCTTGTTACTCCCATGCTCTTCCACCAGCTCTGTCTCCTCTGCCTTCTGTGCGATCATTTTATCGCCTCCCCTGATTTGCAGCTCCCAGTCTGTGTAGATCGGCAGGGCCGGAACATACAACACTCCGGTGCAAACAGATACATACAGCATTTTTGCATCCCTGGGCCAAGATCCATACTCCTCCTCCCCCTGAGTCTGGATTGATCGAAAGGAAGGAGGTAAAGAAGATTCAGAGCCAGTTTCCTCTGCACAGCCAGCAGGTTTAGGTTACATTGTACACCCTAAAGAAAAGAGCACATGAGGACTCAGGCTAGGGAAGTGACCATTTGAATGGCTGGGGGCTGGTAACAGTACCCTACGGTTCTTCAAAGGTGTTCAGGATCCAGTTGCTTCCATTGACTTCAGCTCTTTGGAAAATCTGGCTAATTCATTTAGGTGCTGTTCCAGGGTGAGCTGGGCCTGTCAGGGGCTAAGGACCAAGCTCTGTGCTGGGAGTCAGTCAGGTGGGCAAGTGTTACATGTTAGCAGCCTGGACTCCACACCTTCTCTGAGGTGGGCTGCCACCCCATGCAGCGTGAGAGGCCTGTTAGGGATTAGACAGGTTCTTGCAGGAGAGAGGTCGGATGACAGCGGGCTGGAGGAAGCATAGCAGGATTCAAGTGCAGCTCCTAGAAGGGGAGCTGTGGAGAAGGGAGCAGAAGGGATGGTTTGAGCCTGGAAAGACCAAAGGAGCCATGTGTTTATTCTGTGTGCTGGCTCAGTAAGCCAAACTGCAAGAGAGGGAACATTATTTGAAATGTACAGGTGCGTGTGAATTTGTCTGTGGGAATAACTGAGGCCAGGGTAACTGCTGGACTGCCCCTCGCAACGGGTCCCTGCCAAGGAGCTGTGAGGTGCTGAGATCTCTTGGAAATCTGGCCCCACGTTTATATAGCATCTGTTATCCCAACTATCCCATCTCTCCAATGTCTCGCTCTTGGTTTAGCCCCAAAGATCCCCACGCTCCACATAATTTGAAATCCACCTCACCTGCACCACTGAAAATCCTTGATCTTAGCAAGAAAGAAGCATGAAGCTTCTCTGAGTAGGGGTCCTATAAAGGGAGCCAGCCAGTCAGGCAGCAGCACAGGAGCCAGCAAACAGAGCTGTAAACAGGGAAGTTTGTAAGGGGGGGTTGAGTTGTGGTGCTTGTTGGGGGTTTGTTGTGCTGTGGGTGGTGGTGTTTTGGTGTGGTTTGTGTTTCCCAAATTAACAGGATCTAGGTGGGAAGGCTCTGACAGATACAGAGGCAGTAGTGGGAGTGACCCAAGCAGTGGAAGACACAATGAAGATGGATGTAGAAGCTGCAGCATGTACATGATCCTGGAGGGGGTACCTGGAAAGAATTTTGTCAGCATGAAGAGCTGCCTGATAGAGCTGATGGAAGAAAAGATCTGAAGATTGGAGATGCAGGTGGAGACTCTGGTTGAATTTAGAACGGGGTTTGAGCGGATTATGGAGCAAAGACATGAGGCAGCTGAAGGGAAAAGCTCAGACTTGCAGATGGAAGCAGGACCGAAGAACTCTGAGGGGAGACTGCTGGGTGAAGAAAATGGACAGTGGAAGTATGTGACTAAGAGAACCAGGCAGAGGAAAAGATGGGCTAGTGAAGGAGAAATAGAGCTCAAGAACAGGTTTGCAGAGTGGGAAAATGAAGAAGGGGCACAGCAGGTGGTCACTGAAGGTGGGAGGGCAAGGAAGAAGAGAAGAGCGGCTAGTCCTATAGGAAAAGGGGAAGAGTCAATGGAGACTACACCAAATATGAGCCCCAGGAGGATACAGGATGGGTTGAAGAGGATTACAAGGGAGAATAGGAATGGAAAGAACTTGCAGCCAGAAGGAACAGGGGATAGACCGGAGAATTGCACCGTCACCAGGAAAAGGCAGGTCTACGTGATCAGGGACTCCTTACTGAGAAGAATGGACAGTTCTCTCGGGATGGACTTCATCTGAGTAGGGAAGGAAATAGACTTCTAGGATGGAGGCTGGCACAACTGATTAAGAGAGCTTTAAACTAGGAATCTGGGGGAGATGGTTGGGAGATGTCCAGGTAATCTCCACCCCGGATTTTAACATTGAGAGGGACGAAAACAAAGTAAGAAAGGATACAGCCATGGGTAGGAGAATGGACATAAGGAGGAAGAGCAGTGTGGGTACCAGTCTAATAGGTCATACTGGCTGGAGAATGTCCCTCCCTAATTGGGTAAAGAATGTGAGCGAGGCCAAACAGCAATAATGAAGACATTTGTACATCAATGCAAGGAGCCTAGGTAACAAAATGGAGGAACTAAAGTTACTGGTGCAGGAAGTGAAACCAGATATTATAGGGATAACAGAAACATGGTGGAATAGTAGTCATGACTGGAGTACAGGTATTGAAGGGTATGAGGAAAGACAGAAATAAAGGTAAAGGTGGTGGAGTAGCATTTATATCAGTGATGAGGCAGACTGTAAAGAAATAAAAAGTGATGGAATGGATAAGACAGAGTCTGTCTGGGCAAAAATCACATTGGGGAAGAAAGCTACTAGATCCTCCCCTGGGATCCCCTGGGGTGAGGGGGTCAATTGGGTCTGCGGGGCAGGGGTCCAATTAAAAGGTCCGGCGGGCCTGGGGTAGAGGGTGGGCGGGGCGTGTCCTCAAGCAGGACCCAGTCGAGGTAAGCTCGAGCAGCGGGCGGCAAAGCATCCTTCGCCTCCTGAAGTACGCGCCCGGGGTGCGAGGTCTGGAGAGCTCCATGCGCCGGGCGAGCGTCAGGGGATCCAGCCAGCCTCCCCGGTCATAGTCCAGGAGGTCTCCGACTCTCGTGACTTCTGCCAGGATCAAGCTCTGGCGCACCGAGTGGGACTCCGCCACCTGCACACGGAGCTGGGGGTTGTGGAGCAGGGCCTCCGTGAGGAGATCTACCCCCTCGGTGGCCACCACGGACCTGGTCGTTAAAAACAGTTTCCAAGTCCGGAGGAGGTCCTGGTAGAAGACCAGCAGCCCCGAGAGGTCTCGCAGAAGACCTCCCGGATGGAGAAAAAAGAGCTGCCGGTCGTATTGGAGCCCTCGGATGCGGCGCAGGATGGCATGCGCCAGTGTGCTCCACGCCGAACTGCCTGCACCATAGGGCCTGCACCTAGGACTCTGTAGGGCCTGGAGGCGGAAGACATGGACCTGAGTGTGCAGACACTTCAGGCCCTGTCCTCTTTCCTTCAGGGGTAGATGAAGAACCCCTACAGGGGCCCGGTGCGTTCCTGACCAAAAGAACCCCAGAATCGATGTCCAGAGGTTGGTCAGGAAACCCGGGGCTGGGACCAGGGTGTTGAGCCAGTACCAGAGCATGGACAGGACTAGTTGATTAAGCACCGGCGCTCTCCCTCAGAGGGAGAGACATCGGAGTAGTCCCGTCCATTTCCAGAGCCGCTCTATCACCCTGCCCTCTAAATTTTCCCAGTTTTCCGGTGGAGAGGGATGTGTGGCAGAAAGGTAAATGCCTAGGTAGAGCAGCAGAATAGATGGCCTGGCAAGCCTCCACCCGCGCCAAGTCGCTGGGGTCCTGGATCACAAGGAGCATGTCATCACCATACGCAGACAGAACCAGCCACAGCTCTGGCTCCTGCAGCACCAACCCTGTCAACCTCCTGCGGAGGAGACAGAGGAAGGGCTTGATCGCCAGAGCGTACAGCTGGCCTGAGAGGGGGCACCCCTGCCATACTCCTCGCCTGAAGCTGACCGGTTCAGTCAGGGTCCAGTTGAGCTTAACCAGACACTCTGCGGAAGCGTACAGCACCCGGAGAAAACCCACAAACTGGGATCCAAAGCCAAACGCCCGCAGAGTGCTCAGGAGGTACCCGTGGTCCACCCTATCGAACACCTTCTCCTGATCCAGGGACAGGAGGGCGAACGACAGACCGTCTCTACGCCCGAGTTCCAAAAGGTCACGAACCATAAATAGGTTATCAAAGATACTGCGACCCAGGACGGTGTAGGTCTGGTCTGGGTGGATCACGTCCGCCATCACGGACCCTAGCCACAGCAAGATTGCTTTCGCTACGATTTTGTAGTCCGTGCTGAGGAGCAAGATGGGATGCCAATTTCATAAATCGCGGACGTCCCCCTTCTTCGGCAATAAGGAGAGCACAGCTTGCCTACACGAAAGAGGGAGGACCCCGCCCTGCAAAGACTCGGCCCAGACGGTGACTAGGTCTGGGCCGAGGACATCCCAAAACACGCGGTAGAACTCCACGGTCAGCCCGTCCATGCCCGGAGATTTATTAGTGGGCATACGACAGACGGCTTCCGACAACTCGGCCAGAGTGAGAGGCAACTCTAGCCGGTCTCGGACGCTCGCGCTGACCATAGGGAGCTCCTCCCAAAGCACTCTGCAAGCACTAGGGTCGGTCCGATCCGGGGAGAAAAGACTTGCGTAGAAGGCTCGGGCCCTCCCGCACATCTCCACCGGTTCCGTGAGGGGGGTACCGTCTTCTGCCAGGAGGCAGGTGACGTGTTTCTTGGCCCCCCTTGTTTTCTCCAGGGCATAGAAGAAGCGGGAGCCGCAATCCATCTCCCGAAGGAGGCGGATGCGGGATCGAACAAAGGTGCCCCAGGCCCGATGGTCCTCAAGGGCCCGGAGCTCCTCCAGCTTCTCCTGGCATGCTCCGCAGAGGAGCGGGTCTTTGGGGCTGGTGGCCAGATGCCTCTCCAGCTCTAAGACCTCCCGTTCCAACTGCTCTATCATCGCATTTCTCCGTCGGTTGGTGCCCCGAGTGTAGTCGCGGCAGAAGAGCCTGGCGCGCACCTTCCCCAGGTCCCATCATTGCCGCGCCAAGGGAAAGGTGTGCCGCTGCCCTCGCCAGGCCAGCCAGAATTACCGGAAGGACAACACGAAGCCCTCATCATCCAACAGCCTGTTGTTAAAATGCCAGTAGGCCGGCCCCGGCCTCTCCGCACAGAGGGAGGCTGTCACAGTGGCTAGGTGATGGTCAGAAAATGGGGCCAGCCGAATGCTGGAGGAGTGGGCTCGTGAGAGATGGAAGCGTGATAAATAAATGCGGTCCAACAGGGAGTGGCTCGACCGATGGGCTTCCACCCGGACAAAGGTGAACGTGGAAGTGTCATCTGGGTGGTGGTCACGCCAGATGTCCACTAGGCAGTGATGTTCAACTATCTCCTGGAGGGTGTCCGCGGCGGCCGGGCTCTGCTCAGTCCCCGAGCGATCTCGCTGCTCGAGGGTGGTATTAAAATCCCCTCCCAGGACCAGGAACTCGTGAGGATCTAAGGTGCCGAGGAAAGCAGACACCTGCTGATAGAATTGCAGTCACTCCGGGCCCGATGTCGGGGCATAGACGTTAACGAGGTTAACCATGAGCCCCTCTATGTGGACCCGGAGATGCAGCAGGCGACCCGGTACGGCCTCAGTGACCCCTAGCACCTTGGGCCGTAGGTTGGGGGAGAACAGGGTCACCACTCCAGCCTGCCGAATCGTGGAATGGCTAAAGTAGACCCTGTCCCCCCACTCCAACCGCCAACTGTCTTCGGCAGTCGGATCCGTATGGGTCTCCTGCAGGAAAATCATAGAGTACCCTCCCTCCTGAAGGAAGGAGAGCACCTGGGACCTGTGGAGAGCCATCCTACAACCCTGGGTGTTCAACGTTGCGATGGTGAGAGGTGTCATGGGGGGGGGATTCTCACTGGCAGGGACGGTTTCCCGGTTGTTCCCCGGTGGGGCCCTTGGTGCAGCCCTGTGGTCCACTAAAACGGACAAGCAGGGTGCGGACCCCCGACAGGGTGCCTGATGGGCTTGAGCTTCTAGGCCCACCTCAAGCTCTGGGGCGATAGGGGCGGTGGAGGGAAAATAGCAGCTCCTAATGGGTCGGAGCAGGAGAACACAAAGGCCGCTCCCTGGGGGTCATCAGTTGGGAAAGGGAAGGAGGCAGCCCTGGGGGCGGCAATGATATGGCAGGAGGTAAACTGGATAGGGGCAGGGGCAGGGGCAGAGGCGAGGTTCTGGGTTTCAGGAGGCAAGCAGCTGGATGGTGGTGCCTCCCAATCAGGCTCAAGGGTTAAGGGGGTGGGGAGGGAGCTCTTAGTGACACTGGGCACGCGCTCTGTGGTGGATTTAATGGCCACAGCATCAGGAGGTGGATTATCTTCTGTAGGGCCCCCACCCGGGAAGGAAGTCGATTGCTCTGCACCAACGGGGGGTGCCCCTGGCGACTTGTGCCCCGGCCGCGTGGTGCCGGCTGTCACCTGAGCAGTCTCGGTGGTCATCAGCGGGGTGCCATCAGCGGCTGGGTCGATGGAGGAGTCCAGGGGCTCCTTGGAGGTGGGAGTGGAAGCAACAGTTAAGGGGAGGGAGCATGGGGAAAAGAGGGGTGGAGTGAGGTTGCCCAGATCGAGATTTGCTGGCAAAAGGTCGTCCTCCCCCTTGGCGACCGGGGTCAGATCTAAGGCCTCAATCTCCTTGAACATGGAGGAGAGGACACTTTCCGCCGCCCCGGGGTTCTCCCTGCTGGCACCCGCCACGACGGTTGCCTCGGGGTTCACGGGGGCTTCGGATAGCATCAGGACAGAAGGGGCTTCCTCAAGGGTCTCGGAGGGGAGGGTCTCCCGTGGAGGGGAGAGACTACCCTCCGGTGTTGCCACGTCTTTCCTGGCTGACACCGGTGGATGGGACGCACTCGTGGCAAAGCGGAAGGTTCGGCATCGGTGCCCCCCTTCCTGGTCTTCTGGGGGGCCTCCGCCTCAGGTAGACGAGGCAAAGCTCGAGCCTTCCCCTTGCCTCGCTTCCCCTGGACTAGGACCCAGCCCTCCATGGCATCATCTGGGGGCTGGTTAGCAGGGGTTGTGTCAGGGGGTAAAGGCGATGGCTCAGGGACTTCGGGGGGGGGAACGGTGGGGCAGCATAAGGGAGGGAGGATTCTCCCTGGGGCAGGCTCGCTCTCATGCCTGGTGGTATCTCTGCCACACCCTCCTCCATAGGCCCTGCTAGATTGTCAGCAGCGAGGGTGGGGCTCTCCCGCTCGTCTGGCCATTGTAGGGGAGGTGCCCCTTGGGCCTGAGAGGGAGTAGCGGTGGTCCGAAGAAGAGGGAGGGCAGGTTCGGGTACTGGGTGGCCAGGGGCGTCGGCAATGATGGGGCCAATGTCCTGCTGGGTCTCGGGGATCCCAGGTGCCCCTCCTTGCTGGGCTAAGGGGCAGTCCCTCTGAACGTGCCCCGACGCCTGCCAGAGGTAGCACCGGGCTTCCCCCGTGGAAAAGTACATCCGGTAATGGGTCCCCTGGTGGGGGACTAGGAAGGACCCTTCGAGTGCCACTCCGTCGCACGCCACAGATGGCAATAAAAGTTGCACTTGCCGGCGGAAGGAAAAAATGTGACAGAGGGTGGGGTCCTTGCAGCCCAACGGGAGAGGGCTGATAACAGAAACAGGTTTCCCCAGGGTGGAAAGGGCGGGTAGCAGGGCAGCATTGGGAAGAAAAGGAGGGATAGAGGTCAGGACCAGGCGGACACCCAGGTCCTCTAGTGGCTCTAGGGGGACAAACACCCCCCCCCCACCACCAGGCCCCCTCCACTGCTTCCTGGGCGGCAGCCTCCGATGCTAAGAAGAAGACGACCTTCCCGTACGTTTTGGGGGCCACCACAATGGCCGAGGGCCCCACTATCCTCGCCAGCGCCTGCACGTAGGTCTCCATGTGGGGCGAGGTGGGCACCAGGAGGCATCGGACACCGTGCTTCCTTGTCATGGTGGGGAAAGGGGCCCCGGCTGCTATTGATGGTGGTGGAGGCGGTGGGCAGGAGAGATGACGAGGCAGCAGGCAGGGGGGCTGCCACCACCTGGGCATACATCCTGGGGGCTGAAGGAGGGACATCCGCAGAACTGGTGGAGGGGGCAGCGGGGGAGGACACCGTGGTTGGTGGCGGGGTCGCAGCAGTGGGGGTGGCCCCTGCCACGGAGGGCCTGGTGGTTTTAGTGGGGCCCTTCCCCTTCTTCTTGCCTTGGCCTTTCCCGCCGGCTGGAGGGGCTTCCCTAGAGTCTGGGGAGGCAATGGGCATGGCAGCTGTGGTGGTCACCCCGATGCCCTCCATGCCGATGCCCCAGGGGGGGTGGTGGCAGGTGGTTAACAGGAGTTGGGGTCAGATAGAAAGGGACAAGCTGTGGGGTGGACAATTCGGGGCGGGGGGCACATAAACCACCATACGCTTGTCCAGAGAGTCCTGTTTGGTTGGCTGGTGCTTCTGGTCCACGCAGTGGAATCAGGGCGAGCAGCTGAGTCCAGAGGCAGATGTTAGATAGCCAGCAAAGATGGCGGAGGGGGGTCAGTGAGGAAGGTCGTAGTGTGGGGGTTGGGAGGACACAGATGGATTTGGGGGCAGCTCTGTGCCACACCCCCGTGTCCCTACAAAGACAATTAAGACACAGTCAAGGCCTCCCCCCACACGAGAGCACAGTTCGAAAGTTACTCAGTCTTAGGCCCCTTCCACGGCGATTTGTAGATTCGCCAAAAAAGGGAAGAGGGTCTCTTTTTTATTTTTTTTTCACCACAATGGAGGAGGTAGTGCAGGGACTGATACAAGCCACAGCTGCCCAGCAGGAGGCTACTCGTGTCCAGGCAGTCGCCCAACAGGAGGCAGTGCGGCTGCAGCAAGAGACTAATCGCCTGCTGATGGACCAGGCTGCTCAAGACCGGGCTATGTTGCGGGAACTGGTAAACCAGGTAAAGGCCCTTACAGAGCTGAACTGCGGTCATGATGGGGCGCAGATCATGCGGGCCAGCAATTGGCTGCAGAAAATGACGCAGGAGGATGATGTAGAGGCATACCTCCTGGCCTTTGAGAGGACAGCCTTGTGGGAGGCTTGGCCCCGAGAACAGTGGTCTGGCATCCTCACTCCATTCCTGTGTGGGGAGGCCCAGAAAGCCTACTATGATTTGCCTGAAGAGGCTGCGGCAGACTACGCCCAGTTGAAAGCAGAGATCCTGGCCAGATCTGGGGTAATGACCGCAGTGTGGGCCCAGTGATATCATGAGTGGAGGTACCAGGAAAACAAAACCCCGCGGTCCCAATTATATGACCTCATCTATCTTGCATGAAAGTGGTTACGATATGAGTCCCGGAGTCCAGTCATCGACCGGTACATGAGAGAACTACTGCCAGACCTTTGCGCCTGGGTAAGCCAGAACGAACCCTCCACCTACGACGAGGTTGTCGCGCTGGTAGAAAGGCGAAGGACGGCGAGGGAGCTGACCCAACCAGTTAAGGAAGAAGCACCCCGGGTTAAACTAGCAGCACCAAGCCCTAGAGCTCAGGTGACTGGGCCACCAGGAGAGCCCAGGTGGAAAAAGAGAGGGGCTGAAGGCCCACCAGAAGCCACAAAGAGTCGGAGCACTGAGGGGGAAGAGGATCGTGATGTTAGACTACCCAAACCAAGAGACCTGGGAACGCCTAGGGATCCATACAGATGTTACGCCTGCGAGGAGTGGGGACACATAGCTGCACAGTGTCCCAATGCCGAGGAGCCTATGCAGTGTAACCTGGGGAACTGGGCAGACCCATGCTCCCTAATCCGCCTTGTGGGGGGTCTCAATAACCCCACATATGTACACTAGACCAGTGAAGCTAAATGGGGTAGAGACCACAACACTGGTTGATTTGGGAGTGCTATCACGCTTGTCTCGGGGAAGCTCGTGAAGCTTAGTCAGCTGCTGTGGGCTAAGTGTACGGGGATAACATGCGTCCATGGGACAGTTGGTTATTACCCCACCATCCCAATAAAAATCGAGATTCAGGGGAACACTACTGAGGTAGCAGCAGGGGTAGTCCCTAAACTCCCATACTCAGTGCTCATAAGGAGGGACTTCCCAGGGTTTGGAGACTTACTCCCGGTAGGGGAATTGGAGAAAGAGGGAAGCCCTGAAAGTAGTGAGGCATCCACAGTAGACTGTCAACCCCCAACCTTCTCTGAAATATCCCCAGATTTGTTCTCCACTCCCAGACAGTGTAGAAAGACGAAAAGGGAAAGAAGGGCAGCTAAGGCCTTGGGAACCCGAATACTGGCCCAAAGCCAGAGGGTTGCTCTCGTAGGTAGGCGGACCCGAGCAGCTGAAAAGGAGGCCACCCAGGAGGGAGAAGCACCCGAGTCTGACCCACAACCTAACGCCTCTGGACCAGTAGAGGCAACAGAGACTGGCCCCCTAAATCTTGGGCAGATTAGCCCCGGGAGAGGAAATTTTGGACGGGACCAGGCTGAAGACCCAAGGTATGACAACATTAGAAAGGAGGTGACTGAAATAGATGGGGTCTCCGTGGAAGGGAAAACCCAGGGCCCAGGACCCTACTTCATAATGAAGAAGAATCTCTTATACCGGGTTGCACCAGTACAGGGGCAGAAGGTACAGCAGATCCTAGTACCTCAAAAACACCAAAATGCTGTATTAAGTCCGGCCCATAGTCATCTTTTGGGGGCATTTGGGGGTAGAAAAGACCCTGGCACGGGTCCTGTGACGATTCTTCTGGCCTGGAGTACATGAAGAAGTGCGGAGGTACTGTGTGTCCTGCCCGGAATGTCAGCTGCACAGTCCCCCTCCCCACTTGAGGGCACCTTTAGTACCCCTTCCCATCATAGAGGTCCCCTTTGAGTGAATAGCCATGGATCTAGTGGGACCGCTGGAGAAGACAGCGCGGGGCCACCAATATATACTTGTCGTTCTGGATTATGCTACTCGCTACACAGAAGCCGTCCCCCTGCAGAACACGGCCTCTAAAACGATAGCTAAAGAGTTGGTGGGGATCTTTGCCCGAGTGGGACTACCAAAGGAGATATTAACAGAGCAAGGTACCCCATTTATGTCGAAGCTAATGAAGGACCTCTGTACGCTGCTCCATATACATACCCTGAGAACTTCAGTCTATCATCCGCAGACCGATGGGCTGGTAGAAAGGTTTAACCGAACCCTCAAGGCAATGACAGGGAAAGTGGTAAGTCGAGACGGGAAGGATTGGGACACTCTACTACCCTACCTTATGTTTGCAATCCGGGAGGTACCTCAGGCCTCAACTGGGTTTTCCCCCCTTTGAATTATTATACGGATGCCACCCCCGTGGCATACTAGATATTGCAAAAGAAATCTGGGAAGAGGAACCCAGTGAGGGGAGAAATATAATTGACCATGTGTTGCAGATGCGAGAACGGATAGCCCGGGTCACCCCTATTGTACGGGAACATTTGGAAAAGGCGCAGGAGGCCCAGCGAACCCATTATAATCGCCAGGCAAAAGTCCAACAGTTCCAACCAGGGGATCGGGTGATGGTGTTGGCACCCACGGCAGAAAACAAGCTTTTGGCCCAATGGCAGGGGCCCTATGAGGTGGTTGAACCCGTGGGGGAAGTAACCTACAAGGTGTGGCAGCCAGGATGTCGGAAACAAGAACAAATTTATCACATTAACCTCTTAAAGCCTTGGCACCAACGAGAGGCATGTGTAGTGGCCCAAGAAACCCCAATCCAGGGAAATAATATGCAGGAGCAGATCAGGATATCCACTGATCTGACACCAAACCAGAAGAAGGAGGTAACTGAGATGATCAACCGATACCAGGACGTGTTTTCAACCAAACCAGGCCGGACCACCGAAGCATATCACCACATTATCACAGACCCTGGGACAAAGGTAACTTTAAGGCCCTATCGGGTCTCAGCAGCAAAAAGGGAGGAGATCAAGGCAGAGGTAAAAAGCATGTTGGAGCTGGGAGTCATCGAAGAGTCCCACAGTCAGTGGTCAAGTCCGATTGTGTTGGTGCCCAAACCCGTTGGCACCACTAGGTTTTGTAATGACTTTTGCTGGCTGAATGAGATATCCAAATTCGATGCATACCCCATACCCCGTATCGATGAGTTAGTTGACCGCCTGGGCAATGCCCGATTTTTGACCACCCTTGATTTAACAAAGGGATACTGGCAGATTCCCCTTGCCAAAGATGCGAAAGAAAAGACGGCATTCTCTACACCAGAGGGTCTGTTTCAATATACTGTTCTTCCTTTTGGACTGCATGGGGCACCTGCCACCTTCCAGCGTCTTATGGACAAGCTCCTACGGCCCCATACCAATTATGCAGCAGCATACCTGGATGATGTGATTATTCACACCCCCGACTGGGAAACCCACTTAGGAAAAGTGGAAGCAGTTCTGGACACGCTAAGATGGGCTGGCCTCACAGCCACCCCAGCCAAGTGTGCTATAGGGCTAGCCGAGGCTAAATACCTTGGCTACATTGTAGCAAGGGGCATGGTCAAGCCCCAACTAAACAAACTAGAGGCTATCCAAAATTGGCCCTGGCCGAATTGGCAAAAGCAAGTCTGGGCATTCCTGGGTGGGGTACTATCAACGATTTATTCCCCATTTTGCTACCAGAGCGAGTCCCCTGATGACCTGATAAAAGCCGAGGGTCCAGACATGGTGAAGTGGACAGATGCCGCAGAGAAAGCATTCATGGATCTACAGACAGCCCTCTGCAGTAACCACGTGCTTATAGCCCCAGACTTCAACAAAGAATTCATTTTACAAACAGATGCATCTGAAGTAGGATTGGGAGCTGTCCTATCGCAGATGGTCGGAGATGAAGAACACCCAATCCTCTACCTCAGCAGGAAACTCCTCCCAAGAGAGCAGAAGTATGCCGTGGTTGAAAGAGATTGCCTAGCTGTGAAATGGGCCATGGAAACACTACGTTATTACCTTCTGGGACGATGGTTTACCCTTGTGACCGACCATGCACCCCTCCAGTGGATGCAGCGAAATAAAGAGAAGAATGCAAGGGTGACCAGATGGGTCCTGTCCCTACAACCTTTCCTATTCACCATACAACACCAGGCTGGAAGCCACCATGGCAATGCAGATGTCTTGTCCCGAGTACACTGCCTGACGTCCCAAGTTGCCCAACCCCATAGTGTTGAGCAGAGGGGGGGGATATGTGACAGGGTCAGGCCAGATGGCTATAGGAGAGTAATAGAAGGCAGATATATTAGCCCCATGCTAAGTAGGTCCCTTTTCCCTGGGTAAGGTAACAGGGAAGGTTCCAGAACAATCGGGAACCTTCTGGAGACAATTAAGACAGGCTGATTAGAACACCTGCAGCCAATCAAGAAGCTACTAGAATCAATTAAGAAAGGCTAATCAGGTCACCTGGGTTTTAAAAAGGAGCTCACTTCAGTTTGTGGTGTGCATGTGAGGAGCTGGGAGCAAGAGGCACTAGGAGCTGAGATTGAGAACGCGGACTGTTGGAGGACTGAGGTGTACAAGCATTATCAGACACCAGGAGGAAGGTCCTATGGTGAGGATAAAGAAGGTGTTAGGAGGAGGCCATGGGGAAGTAGCCCAGGGAGTTGTAGCTGTCGCACAGCTCTTCCAGGAGGCACTCTAGACAACTGCATTCCACAGGGCCCTGGGCTGGAACCCGGAGTAGAGGGTGGGCCTGGGTTCCCCCCAAATCCTCCCAACTCCTGGTCAGACACAGGAGTCGTCGATCTGGACTGTGAATTCAAAAAACCGACCAAGCTGAGGGCTGCTGTGAAGCTCCAAGGCGAGCAAATCCACCAATAAGCGCAAGACCTACCAAGGTAGAGCAGGAACTTTGTCACAGAGGCTAACGAGGATCTAGGGGATAATGGTAGGATGACAAGTGGGAATGAGGATATGGAGGTAGATATTACCATATCTGAGGTAGAAGCGAAACTCAAACAGCTTAATGGGACTAAATCGGGGGGCCCAGAAAATCATCACCCAAGTATATTAAAAGAATTGGGACATGAAATTGCAAGCCCATTAGCAAGAACTTTTAATGAATCTGTAAACTCAGGGGTTGTACCGTATGACTGGAGAATTGCTAACACAGTTCCTATTTTTACGAAAGGAAAAAAAAGTGATCCGGGTAACTACAGGCCTGTTAGTTTGACATCTGTCATATGCAGGATCTGGATGACCTTGTAAACTGGAGTAATAGTAATAGGATGAAATTTAATAGTGAAAAGTGCAAGGTCATGCATTTAGGGATTAATAACAAGAATTTTAGTTATAAACTGGGGACGCATCAATTAGAAGTAATGGAGGAGGAGAAGGACCTCAGAGTATTGGTTGATCACAGGATGACGATGAGTTGCCAATGTGATATGGCAGTGAAAAAAGCTAATGTGGTCTTGGGATGCATCAGGCAAGGTATTTCCAGTAGAGATAAGGAGGTGTTAGTACCATTATACAAGGCACTGGTGAGACCTCATCTGGAATATTGTGTGCAGTTCTGGTCTCCCTTGTTTAACAAGGATGAATTCAAACTGGAACAGGAACTAGGATGATCCGAGGAATGGAAAACCTGTCTTATGAAAGGAGACTCAAGGAGCTTGGCTTGTTTAGCCTAATCAAAAGAAGACTGAGGGGAGATATGATTGCTCTCTGTAAATATATCAGAGGGATAAATACCAGGGAGGGGGAGGAATTATTTAAGCTCAGTACCAATGTGGACACAAGAACAAATGGATATAAGCTGGCCATCAGGAATTTTAGATTTGAAATCAGATGAAGGTTTCTAACCATCGGAGGAGTGAGGTTCTGGAACAGCCTTCCAAGCGAAGCAGTGGGGGCAAAAGACCTATCTGGCTTCAAGATTAAACTCTAAGTTTATGGAGGAGAAGGTATGATGGGATAACATGATTTTGGCAATTAATTGATCTTTAACTATTCATGGTAAATAGGCCCAATGACCTGTGATGGAACGTTAGATGGGGTGGGATCTGAGTTACTACAGAGAATTCTTTCCTGGGTATCTGGCTGGTGAATCTTGCCCACATGCTCAGGGTTCAGCTGATCGCCATGTTTGGGGAAGGAATTTTCCTCCAGGACAGATTGGAAGATGCCTCAGTCCCTGGAAAAATCATGGAGCATGTCCTCAAGGAATCAATTCTGAAGCACTTAGAGGAGAGGAAAGTGATCAGGAACAGTCAGCATGGATTCATCAAGGGCAAGTCATGCCTGACTAATCTAATTGCCTTCCATGATGAGATAACTGGCTCTGTGGATGAAGGGAAAGCAGTGGACGTGTTATTCCTTGACTTTAGCAAAGCTTTTGATATGGTCTCCCTCAGTATGCTTGCCAACAAGTTAAAGAAGTATGGGCTGGATGAATGGACGATAAGGTGGATAGAAAGCTGGCTAGATCGTCAGGCTCAAGGGGTAGTGATCAACGGCTCCATGTCTAGTTGGCAGCCGGTATCAAGCGGAGTGCCCCAAGGGTCGGTCCTCGGGCCGGTTTTGTTCAATATCTTCATTAATGATCTGGAGGATTGCATGGATTGCACCCTCAACAAGTTTGCAGATGACACTAAACTGAGAGGAGGAGTAGATACGCTGGAGGGTAGGGATAGGATACAGAGGGCCCTAGAAAAATTAGAGGATTGGGCCAAAAGAAATCTGATGAGGTTCAACAAGGACAAGTGCAGAGTCCTGCAATTAGGACGGAAGAATCCCACGCACCGCTACAGACTAGGGACCGAGTGGCTAGGCAGCAGTTCTGCAGAAAAGGACCTAGGGGTTACAGTGGACGAGAAGCTGGATATGAGTCAACAGTGTGCCCTTCTTGCCAAGAAGGCCAATGGCATTTTAGGATGTATATGTAGGGGCATTGCCAGCAGATCGAGGGATGTGATCATTCCCCTCTATTCGACATTGGTGAGGCCTCATCTGGAGTACTGTGTCCAGTTTTGGGCCCCACACTACAAGAAGGATGTGGAAAAATTGGGAAGAGTCCAGCAGAGAGCAAAAAAATGATTAGGGGACTGGAACACATGACTTATGAGGAGAGGCTGAGGGAACTGGGATTGTTTAGTCTGCAAAAGAGAAGAATGAGAGGGGATTTGATAGCTGCTTTCAACTTCCTGACAGGGGGTTCTGAAGAGGATGGCTCTAGACTGTTCTCAGTGGTAGCAGATGACAGAACAAGGAGTAATGGTCTCAAGTTGCAGTGGGGGAGGTTTAGGTTGGATATTAGGAAAAACTTTTTCACTAGGAGGGTGGTGAAGCACTGGAATGTATTACCTAGGGAGGTGGTGGAATCTCCTTCCTTAGAGGTTTTTAAGGTCAGGCTTGACAAAGCCCTGGCTGGGATGATTTAGTTGGGGATTGGTCCTGCTTTGAGCAGGGGGTTGGATGAGATGACCTCCTGAGGTCCCTTCCAACCCCGAATTTCTATGATCAGCTGTATTTCCTTTTCTCTCTCCTTCTACCCTATATCCTCAGGTCTGCCTCTCCCACCTTCTCTGCCACTTACTTCATTTGCAAAGCTGGTAGATGAACATTTTGGTACAATTCATGTCTTTGTTTCAATGAAGAGCACAAAGTGGGGTGTAGAGTTGCAGTTCCTCCGTGATGCTATGATAATCGTATGGAGACATAAAGTGCTACTATAATCATCCCTGCCTAGCTTGTCAGTGGAGTCTGAACCAGCGATCTTAACTAGTAAAAGTATGAGCCATTATCTCCTGAATTAAAGGAGCAACTCCTCTAGCTACTAGGAGTAATAGGCTCTTGTCTCTTACATAGTCAGACCACTATAGAAGGCCAAAGTCCCACAATGTGCTAGGGCTGGATACACTGTATGTGTGCTAACCACTAGAGCTGGGTGGGAAACAGTTTTCCCATCCTGAGGAAAATTTGAGACATTGAATGATTTTCCTACCCCAATTTGAGGCCAAAAAGTTGAACTCTCAAAAGCTTTCATGAACTGAAAATTAAAAGAAATAAACAAGCATCCCCAGAACCACCAGTTTGAGTCAATCAAAATGTTTCATTTTGATAATTGTGAAAATTTTGTCTCAATTTTGGCCACATTTAATTTAATTTAATTTAATTTAATTTAATTTATTTTTTTACTGTAATTAGCTTACATTTCTAAACAATGTTGTTTTGAACTGGAAAAGCAATATTTTTCATTTTGGAAATTTCCCAACATTTCCTCCCCCAATTTTTTTAATGAAAAAAAAAAAAAGCAAAAATCAACTCTTTCCTGTGAACAGTTTCCATTTTGATGAATCAGCATTTTATATCCAAAACACATTTCATACACAAATCCCCGACCATCTCCATTAGAGCATAAGAATGGCCATATGGGGTCTGACCAAAGGTCTATCCTGTCTTCAGATAGTGGCTAATGCCAGATGCTTCAGAGGGAATGAACAGAACAGAGCATTTATTGAGTGATCCATCCCCTGTCGTCCTGTCCCAGCTTGTGGGAGTCCGACTTTAGGGACACCCAGAGCATCGAGTTGCATCTCTGACCATCTTGGCTAATAGCCATTGATGGACCCATGCTCCGTGAACTTATTTAATTCTTTTTTAAACTCAGTTATAATTTTGACCTTTACAACATTTCCTGGTAACAAATTCCACAGGTTGACTGTGCATCAGGTGAGGAATGTTTTCCTTTTGTTTGTTTTCAACCTACTGCCTATTAATTTCATTGGGTGACCTCTAGTTCTTGTGTTATGTGTAGGAGTAAATACCACTTTCCTATCCACTTTTTCACACCATTCATGATTTTATAGACCTCTATCATATCCCTCCTTAATTGTCTCTTTTCTAAGCTGAACAGTTCCTGTCTTTTTAATGGCTCCTCATACAGAAGCTGTTCCATACTCCAAATAATTTTTGCTGCCTTTCTCTGTATCTTGTCCCACTCTAATATATCTTTTTTGAGATGGGGTGACCAGAACTGCACACAGTATTCAAGATTTGAGTGTACCATGAATTTATAGGGGGCAATTTGATATTTTCTGTTTCATTATCTATCCCTTTCCTAATGGTTCCTAGTATTCTAATAGATTTTTTGACTGCTGCTGCATATTGAGCAGATGTTTTCAGAGAACTACCCACAATGACTTAAATATCTCCTTCTTGAGTGAGAACAGCTAATTTAGACCCCATCATTTTGTATACATAGTTGCGATTATTTTTTCCTATGTGCATTACTGTGCACTTATCAACATTAAATTTCATCTGCCATTTTGTTGCCCAGTCACTCAATTGTGTGAGATCCCTTTGTAACACTTCTCAGTCAGCTTTGAATTTAACTATCTTGAGTAATTTTGTAAAATCTGCAAACTTTGCTACCTGTTTACCCCTTTTTCCAGATCATTTATTAATATGTTGAACTGCACAAATCCCAGTAGAGATCCTTGCGGGATGCCACCATTTATCTTTTTCCATTGTGAAAGCTGGCCATTTATTCCTTCCCTTTTCCCCCTATCTTCTAAGCAGTTACTGATCCATGAGAGGACCTTTCCGCTTATCCTTAGGAGCCTTTCATGTGTGGACCTTGTCAAAGACTTTCTAAAAGTCCAAGTAGACTATATCCACTGTATCACTCTTTTCAACATGTTTGCACCCTCAAAGAATTCTAATAGATTGACAAGGAATGATTGCCCTTTACAAAAGACGGTTTGACTATTTCCCAACCTATCATTTTAATCTTTGTGTCTGATAAGTCTGTTCTGTATTGTAGTTTCAACCAGTTTGCCTGGTAACAAAGTTAGGTTTACTGGCCTGTAATTGCCAGGATCGCCTCTGGAAACTTTTTAAAAATCAGTGTTACATTATCTATCTGCCAGTCATCTGATACCGAGGCTGATATAAATGACAAGTTACATATCACAGTTAGCAGTTCTTCAGTTTCACATTTGAGTTCCTTCTGAATTCTTGCATGAATACCATATGGTCCTGGTGACTTATTACTGTTTAAAGAAAAGGAGTACTTGTGGCACCTTAGAGACTAACCAATTTATCTGAGCATAAGCTTTCGTGAGCTACAGCATCCGATGAAGTGAGCTGTAGCTCACGAAAGCTTATGCTCAAATAAATTGGTTAGTCTCTAAGGTGCCACAAGTACTCCTTTTCTTTTTGCGAATACAGACTAACACGGCTGTTACTCTGAAACCTGTCATTATTACTGTTTAATTTATCAATTTATTCCAAAAACTCCTCTATTGACACCCCAGTCTGGGATGGTTCCTCAGATTTGTAACCTAAAAAGGAATGGCTCAGGTATGGGAATCTCCCTCACATCATCTGCCTCTCTTGTGCTCAGGTAGAGCTAACAAGTAGCATTCTGCCTGTGTACCATGCTGATGTGATAGGTGAGGCGTAGATGCTCTCTGTGCATCAGAATGTAGTTCTTACTGACTTTGCTTTGCATCCATTTGGGAGCTGGATGGTGAAGCTCAGCAGAGGACTCCACATTCCTCTGAGGGATGGACCCAGCGGTTGACAGTCACTCTTATCCTTGACATGGTCCTCAGTCTGGAAGGACCTCCATCTTGCTGTTCCCTCAGAAGGGCCAGTATGCTCCAGAAGGTTTGCACAGCTCTGGCAATGCAAAGCAGCAGTGAACCTTGTTTAACTCTCCCACTAAGCTAGATTTATATTGCTTTGCATTGCCATTGTGGTGCAAAGCAGCTGGATTGTACTGGTGAATCTGGCTTCATTTTATGTGCACATTTTAAAAATTCCACTGAATTTTCCCTCTAAGGAAACCACAGAACAAAGTAAGATCTTGAAAAGCAAAATGGTGGCTGAATATGTTCATGATTTGGGTGGCACAGACAGATTTAGGCTCCAATCCATCCTAAACCACAAGCATGTGCTTTAATTTTAAGCATGTGGTTTGCCCCTCAGACTTCAGTGGGAATACACAAATGTTTATCCTTAGTTGTGCTTAAGTGCTTTGCTGTACTGGGCCCTTATTTAGCAACTAGACAAAGTAGATTGTGTGACCATTTATTTGGATGCATAAATATGATACACAGGGCCTTATGTATTAAAACAGTGGTAGGCAAAATGTTAAAGAAACTCCCAAGCTCTGCCTTGTAATTTAAAAGTGTTGCAAGAAAACCTTGGACTGGCATGTCAAAATATGAAATGTAGAACCAGTTGGGAACTGTTTTTTAATCCTGCAAAAAACAACAGATGAAATGAGATGAGATGAAAATGAATGGTTATTCTGCAGACGTTTTTGGGTTTCTGTTGAAAGATACTGAAAATGGCAACATTCTGGCCAAAAATGGAAAATTTTGGCTTTCAGCAACCAAAAACCTCTCTTTCTTTTTTCCCCAGTGAGAACCAAACACTTTGCCCTGAAAATCCTTTTTAACAAAAAAAGTGAGTTTTTATTTATTTATTTTAAATGTAAATCTAAAATTGTGACCAAGTGTTGTGAAGCCCTTTTCCAAGACTTTACTGAAGGTGACAATTTGCTATGCCAAGCCAGACTCTGTACTTGTGTAAATCTGCAGAGCTCTGTTAGCTGTGCTGGTTTATTCCAGCTGAGGAGCTGATACCCTGGGTTATTCACTGGCGTCTGCATTACCACTCTCCATATTCATTGGCGGGGTGAGGTGGGGAAAGGAAAGCGCAGCCGAGATGCATGTTATTTTCTTAGCTGATCTAATGTGCCCTTGCCGACAGCTGGGGTTATCAGGGTGAGATAATTTGTGCTGACATGTGGGAACTTGCTCACATTCCCTTGTAACATGTGTTAACAGTAATACTGTTCTCAAAGTCACTAGGAATTCAGAGCTGCCATTTCTGGCCTGACTAGGGCAATTGAGAGAAACTGGATTTTTATTAGTGTGCTCCATTGGAGTACATTTTCAAACCAGAATTCAATGATTTAGCCTCCTGATCCCCCTAGTTATTGAGAAGCAAGAAACCACATTTGTGAGCAGTAGCACTGCTTTAAAACTATACCTCTGGATCAATCTTCCAGGTGATGTTCTTCTCCCTTTCCCCTCCCTTTCAATCAGTTTCAACAGTGCACATACACAAACAAAGGTCCGGTTATTTTGTTCTTGAACACAAATCTGTCTGAATACAATGCAGTCCTTACACAACTAAATAAACGGAATTAGACTCCACCTGAAAACAAATATGCCTTATTCACTAAATAGTAAAGCTAGCCCCCAAACCCAAATAAAGCTAGTATTTCACAGCCTGCTCTAACCCCCATAAATAAATTGCAGAGGCAAAGCAGTTTTAGAGGAGATGACCCTGCTTGTTGTGATTCTCAGCCAGAGTGAAAGTAAATCATTCTACTAGACATGATGCCCACCTGAGTTTTGGTCTGTTGGGCTATTTTTCCTTGTTCCTTCTTATTGAACTAATATCATATGATGAAGACAGACCTAATATACAACACGTTCAATGGAACAATTGACAATTGACAATGGAACAATTGCGTAGGGGACAATTTCCTGGCGCAAGAGCTAGGGGAGCCAACTAGGGGGGGCGCTTTTCTTGACCTGCTGCTCACAAACCGGGTAGAATTAGTAGGGGAAGCAAAAGTGGATGGGAATCTGGGAGGCAGTGACCATGAGTTGGTTGAGTTCAGGATCCTGACGCAGGGAAGAAAGGCAAGCAGCAGGATACGGACCCTGGACTTCAGGAAAGCAGACTTCGACTCCCTCAGGGAACAGATGGCCAGGATCCCCTGGGGGACTAACATGAAGGGGAAGGGAGTCCAGGAGAGCTGGCTGTATTTCAAGGAATCCCTGTTGAGGTTACAGGGACAAACCATCCCGATGAGTCGAAAGAATAGTAAATATGGCAGGCAACCAGCTTGGCTTAATGGTGAAATCCTAGCGGATCTTAAACATAAAAAAGAAGCTTACAAGAAGTGGAAGGTTGGACATATGACCAGGGAAGAGTATAAAAATATTGCTCGGGCATGTAGGAAAGATATCAGGAGGGCCAAATCGCACCTGGAGCTGCAGCTAGCAAGAGATGTCAAGAGTAACAAGAAGGGTTTCTTCAGGTATGTTGGCAACAAGAAGAAAGCCAAGGAAAGTGTGGGCCCCTTACTGAATGAGGGAGGCAACCTAGTGACAGAGGATGTGGAAAAAGCGAATGTACTCAATGCTTTTTTTGCCTCTGTTTTCACTAACAAGGTCAGCTCCCAGACTGCTGCGCTGGGCATCACAGAATGGGGAAGAGATGGCCAGCCCTCTGTGGAGATAGAGGTGGTTAGGGACTATTTAGAAAAGCTGGACGTGCACAAGTCCATGGGGCTGGACGAGTTGCATCCGAGAGTGCTGAAGGAATTGGCAGCTGTGATTGCAGAGCCCTTGGCCATTATCTTTGAAAACTCGTGGCGAACGGGGGAAGTCCCGGATGACTGGAAAAAGGCTAATGTAGTGCCAATCTTTAAAAAAGGGAAGAAGGAGGATCCTGGGAACTACAGGCCAGTCAGCCTCACCTCAGTCCCTGGAAAAATCATGGAGCAGGTCCTCAAAGAATCAATCCTGAAGCACTTACATGAGAGGAAAGTGATCAGGAACAGTCAGCATGGATTCACCAAGGGAAGGTCATGCCTGACTAATCTAATCGCCTTTTATGATGAGATTACTGGTTCTGTGGATGAAGGGAAAGCAGTGGATGTATTGTTTCTTGACTTTAGCAAAGCTTTTGACACGGTCTCCCACAGTATTCTTGTCAGCAAGTTAAGGAAGTATGGGCTGGATGAATGCACTATAAGGTGGGTAGAAAGCTGGCTAGATTGTCGGGCTCAACGGGTAGTGATCAATGGCTCCATGTCTAGTTGGCAGCCGGTGTCAAGTGGAGTGCCCCAGGGGTCGGTCCTGGGGCCGGTTTTGTTCAATATCTTCATAAATGATCTGGAGGATGGTGTGGATTGCACTCTCAGCAAATTTGCGGATGATACTAAACTGGGAGGAGTGGTAGATACGCTGGAGGGGAGGGATAGGATACAGAAGGACCTAGACAAATTGGAGGATTGGGCCAAAAGAAATCCGATGAGGTTCAATAAGGATAAGTGCAGGGTCCTGCACTTAGGATGGAAGAATCCAATGCACCGCTACAGACTAGGGACCGAATGGCTAGGCAGCAGTTCTGCGGAAAAGGACCTAGGGGTGACAGTGGACGAGAAGCTGGATATGAGTCAACAGTGTGCCCTTGTTGCCAAGAAGGCCAATGGCATTTTGGGATGTATAAGTAGGGGCATTGCCAGCAGATCGAGGGACGTGATCGTTCCCCTCTATTCGACACTGGTGAGGCCTCATCTGGAGTACTGTGTCAAGTTTTGGGCCCCACACTACAAGAAGGATGTGGATAAATTGGAGAGAGTCCAGCGAAGGGCAACAAAAATGATTAGGGGTCTGGAACACATGACTTATGAGGAGAGGCTGAGGGAACTGGGATTGTTTAGTCTGCAGAAGAGAAGAATGAGGGGGGATTTGATAGCTGCTTTCAGCTACCTAAAAGGGGGTTCCAAAGAGGATGGCTCTAGACTGTTCTCAATGGTAGCAGATGACAGAACGAGGAGTAATGGTCTCAAGTTGCAATGGGGGAGGTTTAGACTGGATATTAGGAAAAACTTTTTCACTAAGAGGGTGGTGAAACACTGGAATGCGTTACCTAGGGAGGTGGTAGAATCTCCTTCCTTAGAGGTTTTTAAGGTCAGGCTTGACAAAGCCCTGGCTGGGATGATTTAACTGGGAATTGGTCCTGCTTCGAGCAGGGGGTTGGACTAGATGACCTTCTGGGGTCCCTTCCAACCCTGATATTCTATGATTCTATGATTCTATGAAAAGAAGAAAATGAAAATATTTTCAAGCAGAGAAGTGCTACTGCAGAGAGAAGTTTCTCTGGGAGGTTTTCATTAGTTCTTAGCCCCAGCCTTCACAGTCCAGTGATGACAGGAGAGGCCTACTTCTTTACTGTGGGTTAGGACACAACAGATTCTGCGTGTAGGACTCACAGCTGCAAATGCGCTTAAAATCACCTGCAGGCACATGGGGATGGGCCAAAATACAACTGTATCTTACGCCTGTTTATTTAGCCTTTCTGTGCAACATTGGAAAACAGACCTTGTGGACTTCAACTGCAGAATCAGCAGTCTATTCCCCCATCTCATCAAGCCCAAACACTGAACCATCAGGAGAGAGGTCCCCTCAGAATCATGGTATTTTCAAAGTAATAAATGTTGAGTCCCTTTTCTTTGGGTCCTATTTTTGGAGTCTTTAGGGGGCACTTGGGTCACCTTTTCAAGCTTTTTCTCCACAACTATGAGGGCTAGAAGCTTACTTTTTTAAAAAAGAAATGAAACCTACAATTCTCATTGGACTCCAGGAGCTGGGAGCTTTAAGAAAAACACCAAATAGTGCAGGATTTCATGATAAAATCCTGACAGTCAACACCACGGCTTCCTTGAGAGCTCCTCTAGGTCAGAAGGGAGAAGGGATTCTGGCTCATTCCCTCGCTGAGCAGGGAGGATAAAACTGCCATTGTCCTATAGAATGGGTCAGTCTCTCAATTTTAAGCCATGACCTGCAATATGATTGGTGCAGAAGGGCATGCTGCAGGGGAACTTCTGGATAGCCTCCTTCTAAAGGATGCGGCATGCACTCCCCTCTCTGCTGGGACAGATTTGCAAGCCAGTATTGAGAGGGTATGGGACCCAGTGCCTCCTCACCCTAGGAAGTCTCTTGCACCCCACCCTCATGGCGCTGATACATTTACACCATGCCATCTTGTCCCCTATGTGTATCACTGATAGCATATGGATTATATATGTATTTATCTCCCGGTCCTCTGCCGCCCTCAGGTCAGGAATAAGAGGGAGGTTTCAAAAGCAGGTTTACATGGCATTGTCCTTTGTGAAAATCATTTCCATTTAATCTCCCTAATAGTGGCTCTAATTAAGGATGTAAATATTCAATTAATCTGGAATACGCAGGGGGCTTCACAACTGGGTGAAATAATGTGAATGAAGTAATTGGCCCCGTACCGCAATTTATCTTTTATACTCTCGTACTTTCACAGAAGAATTACTTCACTCAGGGTTATGTTTTATTCATATGCTTGGGTGCCATAGCCCCAGTGATTTCAGATATTTAATTACACGAGTCCACCATAAAGAGCAGGCACTATGCAAAAACCGACAGGAAACCTTTTATTTATTTGCCGTTTCTTTCGCACAGTGTCCCTTTTGTTGTGCTGAGACGCTGTTGTATGGAAGGAAAAAATTCCAGGGAAAGCACATTTCCATGTGCTTTGGAGCCCATGGTTTTCAGTTGTTCTCTTGCCAGGGTTACAACAATAAATCATCATCAGCTGTAATGACACTTTACTCTAGAAAAATTCCCAGTGCATGCATTGGTACAAAGAAACACAAGCAGGTGCCAATTCACAACATTGGGACAATGCCCAGAGCCCTGCACAAAGCTTGAGTAAAACAGAATGGGAGGGAACCAGAATCCCACTGCAGAACATAATCTGGCGGCACCATCTTGCTAGTTCTGCTAATATGGTCTGTTGTAACAGCTATTAGGCCCCTCCCCCGACCCTGCATGCATTGGGGAGGGGGTTGGCCAGATAGTTGTGGACATGATCATCTTGCGCTGCAGGCACTGCACTGTCACTCATCTGGGTTCCACCCAGCTCCGCTGTGGCCTTCCTATGGGATGCAGGTTGTAACAGGGTCGTCCATCTCTCTAACGCTTGCTAGCAGCCTGGGGTGGCTCTGCAGTGCCCTACCTTAGATTCTCCTTTCACACAGGCCCCATAAGTGTCCAACAGTAACAGTAATTAAAACATGTGCCCAACAGGGGAATTAATTCTCTTTTGATCCCCACCTATGAAAGGGTCTTATCGTTCATGGGCTGGAACAGGGAGAGGCCTGGAACGTAGAATCATAGACGTGTAGGGCTGGAAGAGACCTCAAGAAGTCATCAAGTCCATTCCCCAGTGCTAAGGCAGGACTAAGTAAATCTAGACCATCCCTGACAGGTGTGTGTCCAACCTGTTCTTAGAAACTTCCAGCGATGGGGATTCCACCACCTTCCTTGGATGCCTGTTCCAGAGCTTAACTACCCTAATAGTGAGAAAGTATTTTCTAATAGCTAGCATAATCTCCTTTGTGGCAGATTAAGCCCATTACTTCATATACTACCTTCAGTGGACATGGAGAACAATTGATCACTGTCACCTTTGTAACAGCCCTTGATATAGCTGAAAACTGTTACCAGTCCCCCCACACCCAGCCCCAGTCTTAGTCTTCTCTAGACTAAACATGCCCAGTTTTTTTTAACTTTCCTCCTAGGGCAGGTTTTCTAGACCTTTTATCATTTTTTATCATTTTTGTTGCTCTCTGGAATCTCTCTAATTGATTCACATCTTTCCTAAAGTGTGGCAACCAGAACTGGAGTCAGTATTCCAGATGAGGCCTCACCAGTGCTGAGTGGGACAAGTACCTCCCATATCTTACCTATGATGCTCCTGTTAATACGCCCCAGAATGATAAGCCTTTTTCACAGCTACATCACATGGTTGATTCATATTCAATTTGTGATCCACTATAACCCCTAGATCCTTTTCAGCAGTACTACCACTTTAGCCATGTGTTCCCCATTTTGCAGTTGTGCGCTTGATTTTTCCTCCCTAAGTGCTTTGCATGTGTCTTTATTGATACAAATGAGGCAACATAATTGTTCTAAAAGTCTGAGAGTCTGAAATCACCCCTATGAATGGGGAGCCAGAGATTCCTCCAAGATGCCTGGGACAATGCCCCAGGCTTCATATAAAATGTCTTAAAAGTGTTATTAAATCTTCTAAAATATGATGACAAGATGATGACAGGTAGCACACAAAACGTACAATCATCTAGGTAAGACATTCATCTTAACTATGTTAATTTTCCCCAGAGGCTCAGGTGTCCCCTGCTAGCTGTAGAAGGGCAGATTCTAAATTCATTTTAAGAAGTTTTTTATAGTTGCATATTAAAGTTTTTTAATATGTATGTTAACACTATGCTCTTTGGTACACATGGTCACTATAAGTTTATAATCTCCTTTGGTTTTGTTTTCTTCTTTGTATATTGTAATATTTGTATTGGAAAAAAATCACTAAAACTTTAATTAAAACAAAACAAAAACCCCTCCCCACCTGGGGTCCAATTTATTTTGTCCTTCTGCACACTGGCCCTCCAAACCCCAACCCAGTTCAGTTTTTCTCCTTGAATTGGGAGTCCCCAGCCTTCCTTCCCAGAGCTGGGTTCAGTTCAAACAGCCCCTTTATTCCCTACAGGCACTTCCTCATGCCAGCTGTAGCTTTCCAGGATTCTCTCCTGCCTGGCCCTCCAAGCCAGAGTGTTAGACTCCCAGTCAAGCTCACTACACCAGGAGTCTATCCCTCCCCTCTTATATCCCCAGCCCGGGCCTAAATTAATCACATGACCTCACTTCCTTGCTCATTATGACCCACGGGGTGGGAGAGGAGTAAGGTGAGCTGATTTGGGGGCCTGAGGCCCCATTTACCCTTAAAGAAGCCAGCCACCCTCTAACACTTGGCAAGTCACAAAGTTCTCCATCTGTAAAATAGGGATAGTGCTTCCTTTCTCCCTCCCTTCATTCATCTTGGGGTTTGGACTGCAAGCTGTTGGGATCAGGGACTATCTCTTGCTATGTATTTGTACAGCACCTAGCACAGCTGGGGCCTCGAGGTGCTACTGCTCTACTAGAAATCAATAATAACCTGGTGGATGTGCCTCCCTTGACTCCCTCTGTCCCATCCCAACCCCACTGGGGGCTATGGAGAGAACCAATGAAAGGCATTAAATTGTGATGGAGTAGAGGGTCCTAGGTCGCTCTCTCCAACTATGTCAGGTCTGCTATTTTAGGGGCCTTTCATGCATGTTTAAGGGGCACATTGTTGAAGGGGGAGGTAAGATCTGTCCCTTTGATATTAGGATAATCCACAAAGTACCCCCTCCCAGCTGTGCTCTATACAAATGGAATGGTCTTCCCCTTTCACCACAGCCATTCAGGTCTGGCAGTACCTCTTCCAGACAAAGCGAAGAAGATATTCTGGGAGTTCAGAACCAAACAAGCATTCTGCTCAGCTGAAAAAAACCCCAACCCAAATCTTGTCTATTATGCCTGAAAACAAGCACATTCAAATGAACTACAATTACTAAATATGTGGCTTTAAGGCATCCATCACCACCTTAATGTCCTTCTGTCTCCAGTGAACTGCAAAGCCTTTATATTTATAAATGATAATATTGTATGAAACCACTCATGTGCTGTGGGTCCCCATTTTCTCCTGACAACAAGACACAGATCCCGCACATCAGGATTTGCATCAAATTAAAGTGCAACTGTGAGAGTCAGTGAACAACAGTAATCTGTGCACCACTCAGATAAAGGCAAAGAATTTAGCAAGAATCAAAAAGATCAGATCCATGTGGCATAATTCACCCCTGGGCAGAAGATCCACACAAGGCATAATACACCCTTAAGTCCCACAGTTAGTTGGAATATTTAAAAGGATTATAAAAATGCATGTTTCAAGATATAACATTAGCTCCGTTAGTTGTCCTAATAAGGCCATATTTTCCCCTGAAGGAATAATATTATACAACTGGCTTGAGACATTACAGAAAGGTGAGATCTTTGCTCTCTTCCTATGCATTTTATATAGGCCTCTGTCAGATGAAGAATACCAACTATCTAGCAGGTCCAATAGTCTATCCCTATACAGCAATTTACTGGACAAATTATGAACACCTTACTCATGTGAGTCATTGGGCTGTATTGAAGTCAATGGCGTCTCAGAGGTGCATGTGGGATAATTTAAGGTATTTGAAGAGAGACATGAAAACCCATTGTGTGAGACTAACAATAAAGCCTAAAACCTCATTCTATAGGAAAGTGCTAATTCCAGGGTTTTACTTGCATTTTAACCATCAACCCTTTGACATAAACTCTCTCCAAATTCTTCTCTCTAGCTTACTGGTGTAACCCCATTGACTTCACACAGCACAGCCCTTCCACAAGTACCCTTTGCTCAAGCAGTGAGGATGCTGGTTCGAAATTGAAATTTTAGGAGAGGCACGAACACCTCTAAGATCCCGTTTTCCTTTTGGCGTCCACAAGTGCTTTGTAGACAACAGCTGAAAAGTACAACAAATAACAAACTTTAATCTCTACCACCAGCAGCTGCTTAGCACTAGAGCCAGTCAACATTTTCATTTGAAATTTTTTGTCAAAGAAAAATGGCTTTTATGAATAGTTTAATGGAAAATTGTCATTTATTTCAAAATTATCCATTTTTGATGAAAAACCAAAAATATTTGTTTTAGTTTTCCAAATCTGAAGAATTTTCAGTAGTATAATTATATAGAGAGAGAAATTTTCCACTAGAAACTTGGGGGAAATAAAGGTAATTTTCCATATTTTCCCTTCAAAGTATTTTTGTGGAAAATAATTATCATTTTCTGTACAGCCGTAGTCAGACTGTAAAACCTAAAACAGTAGTAGAAAAAAAAAAGAACAACAAAACCTGTTTGAAGCCTACTACTCACCCAGTGTAGACAAGATGGTACCGATATGTGTCCACAATGGCTGGTGGAAATAGGGAACAGAGAATGATTAGAAGGTGGTGGATTTTGTATCCTTAGTTCCAGAAAGTTTGGTCTACGGAATGTGCGGGTGACACTTTAGAATTCCGGAAGGATTCCGTGGTCACATGACACAGCACGCAAAACCTAGTGTGGGGATCTGCAAAGACAGTGTAACAAAGGAAGAGTTCCTGCTGTTTCCTGGGTAAATAATATTCAGAGAATAATATGGATTTAAATAATGCATCTTGATATTTGATATTTGAACACAAACACAAACATTTCCATGAATTTCTCTGCCTGTTCACTATATAAAATAATTTCACAGGGGTCTCTGGCAAATAATGCACATTTTACAATCTTTCCAAATATATTTGTTTAATTTGGGGTTTTTTAAAAAATAAAGAGAAAAAAAATCTGTTTGGAAAATATGGTTACATAGGCCTAGATCCTTCCATGCACGGCGTGACAGAGTGAGAGTAGCCTACAGTTGACTCACCACTCTGTGAACTTAGTAAGTGACCCTACTTGAGCTAAAGTGAGCACTGTTAGAGAGCCAGGAAGAGACAGGTGGGAGAGGGGGAGGCTGGGCAAAGGAGTCGAGGATCTCAGTGAGAGGCACTCTCTCTCCCCCTCCTGCCATGTGCTTTGGTAGTAGCTAAAGGGTTGGGGAAAAGCTTAATGCTGTAGGGAACAAAGACTTTTAAAGCACATTGTAAATATGTCACATGTTGTAGAACTTGCCCACTGATGTGCATGAGGACTGGTCACAGTAAGAAATACAGCATGAGGGAACCATACCCTGTGGTGAACCACGGGCTCTGCAGATGCACTCACATGGAGTCTCTCACAAGACCAGAGCCCTTTTTCTTAAGCTTGCCAGAGTAGAACCTGTTTTTATTTCTCACTTTACAGTAAGGTCTAAAAAATGGCCTTTTTCTCATCTGGTTGAGATTTCCTTCAACTGCAATTTTTTACATGCTTCCAACCATGTTCTTAATGACCTCCCTCCAAAATCCAACCAAGCTACAGCCGGCTGCCTAGCACTTATAAGCAATGCTATAATAATGAGCAAGTGCATGCATGAAAAAGCTGAGGGAAGCATCCATTTAAATAATAAAATAGAATCCATTCTCAAATTCCTGAGACATTATTATGAAGACAGAGGAGAACAGAAAAAATAGGGAAGGAAATGTATAGCGTTCCAGGAGACATCCAGCAGGAAATTCAAAGTTAAGCGAGTGCTTCCATTATGCTTTTGTAATGGAACCCATTATGGGTTTTCCAGGAAAGATTTCCCTTCATCTCCTGTAAGTTACTTTCCTGAGTTTTAATTTTATTTCAACTCCCGGTAATTTGTAATACCTATTTAGAAGATAAAACAAACAAACTACCAAAAATCTTCCCACCATTGTTTTTAGTCTTATATCCAGAAAAAAATAACATTGAAAGAATTGCAAAGTCAACCACTGAGAATTAGTTTCTTTCCTTGTTTGTGCCCCGACATTATCAATATTGTTAGCTTTGACCTTGTTCAAACAGCCACAGTTTCTAGTAATCGGTTTAAAAAAAAACCCCAACAACCCAAAACTCTAAGGAGGTTTAGAGGTCAAATCTCTACTCTAAAGTTCTAGACAGTGGGGTCCTTTTAAATCAGATTTAACTGCAGTTCCTTTTATTGTGTTACATTTCCTCCCTTATTATCCATTATATCACTTTTGTATTTGATTCTGGTAATTTACATTAGATATGTGCATGCAGCTAAAGAAGTGTCATGGCTAAAATATGTATTCTTTAATACTTTTCCCTCAGGAGCTGCAAAAATGGATGGTACCGTCATACTTTAAGAACAAAACAAAGAGAATGGAGTTTAATTCTCAGCTTCCATTAGTTGTCAATATATCTGTGAGACAGAGGTTTTGGATCCATTACCTGATGTTTTAATAATGGATGCGTTCTCTGTTGTAGGATTTACTCCATTGTTTGGCCTAATTATTCCTGATATTTCACCAATCTAAGTATCATCCTCTTCAAAGAAATGAACAAATATCTTACCAATATGAAATGCAGGAATTGACACATAAAAATGTATTAAGAGCTTTAAATAAGAGTTTTGTTAGGTTACTGTTAGGTTGCTATGGAAACCCGCTAAATGGTTGCTGAAGGTAGTCGCAGTACCTATAGAAAGACATTATCACCTTCTGCACAAAGCACCTTCAGTAATTAAAGGTGGCCACACTATCCACTACTGAGTAGCTCACAAATTGCTCCTGATTTTCTTCTAATTTCTTCATTATTTTAAAAGCTTCATGCAACAGTTTGGACAAATAATTTCCAGCCTATGGGTTGTTTATGGACAGTTCATTTGGATGATTAACTAGTTTTTATTCACTATGTTGCACAGCATCATATCTGCTCCCTGATAAGATGCCTGAAAGCAGGAAGTACTGGAAATTTCATAATAAAGTTGGTTGTGTCAATACCTCCAGACGCACCTTCCATACTGTACCTCTGGTTAACCATGCAACAGGGAGTTGATGAGTCCTGCTCCCAGTGGTTCCATATGCCATCTAGGAGTAGCTCTGGTAAGTACCATGCTGGCACATCTGCCAGCCAACTCTGTAGCTAATCTTGGAGTCAGATACCCCCAGCCATCTTTGCAATCAGGGAGCAAAAGTGCTGAGTGAGGGCTCTGCTACTGCTGGCCCCTACTCTTTCCATGGGAAGAGTGCAGAGGGCAAAGCCATGCCGTGGCCAGCACTAGTCTCAAAGAGAATGCCTGCACTGCTTTGTAAACCTGAGTGTGTGGGACTTGGGCTTGTTGACTCAGTGTTGCCATACCTGCACATGAGCATCCACACGGCACTGTAAACCTGGGCTCGCCATTGCTGGCTGGAGTCTCGCAGCCCTGCTAAGGCATCAACACTGCAATATGCTGACTTTCTGACTTGGGTCAGCAGCTTGAGCTGCATCCACACTGCAACAGGACAGGGCTTGGATCCAAGTCTCAGTGGCTCTGACACTTCCCTCCCCCCGCCGCCCCACCCAAGCAGGCTCCTAGGACCCCAGTCCTGAATTCTTGCTCACCCAAGTCAGACTGATTTGGGTATGGATGGAAGGGGGTGTGGGTTCAAACCTGAATCAGAGCCTGGACTTAGAGTAAAGTGTAGACTTATCCAAAGAGCACCCATAAGTGTTCAGATGGACTACATTAGCATCCACTGTCTGGGATTCTTATCCAAAGCAAACCTTTCAGCCTTCCCATCTTTCCAATAACTTGCTGGCTTCTCCTTTTGGTTCAGGAACATGTAAAAGGCCCTGACTCCTTCCATCCAAATTTGTTACCATTCAGTGAGTGACCAATCAATCTCTCCATAGGCGCATACGCCTGAAAGCAGGTGCATCCAACCCAACCTTCTACTGCCCTGCAGACATCTCTTCATGAACACAGATCTCAATAGCTCTCCTTGCTGGCCACCCCACCCCAACTGTGTTAATGTGTTTGTACCTGTGATACCCAAGCTATGGCATTGAAGGATGGAGAAGAGGTGAGGCTCCAAACATAGCAGAGGCTGGGGGTGGGGGAGAGAAAGCCAGAGGCCATGAGGGGATCAATGTGGGACAAGGAGCAAGACGATGGTGTGGTCATGAGCTTGATGTGGGGGGGAAAGGAGGATGTAATTTCTTATTTAAACTCTTCTGAACAAGGTTGGATGGGCAACACCTCTGGCTCTTTTTTTTTTTCATGAACTAGCCTTTTCCCCTTGGTAACTGCTCTTTTATTTTTAGTATCAATAATTTCATAACAGCATGCACTTTGTACTTTACATACAAATCAGAGTTTCTTTCACATGCAAAGCTCAGCATTTTCATTGGCACAACAAGAGACAAACAGGATCTCTAGGTAAGTTATTCTCTGAGGGCCATGCAATCATTAAGAGAAAAAAGTATGAAAACTGAAATTAATTTAGCACGTCATCATACTTTTTTCCTATTCAAATACTCTTTTTTGCTCTTTCTCAACTTTCCTATCAGACCTTCCCATGAATGTAATTGTTTGATTTTTGTTTTTGTGGGTGTCAGGTTAAAGGGGATGGAATGGGTCAGCCAGTCTATGGTACCAACTTAGTCATAGAATCATAGAATATCAGGGTTGAAAGGGACACCTCAGGAGGTCATCTAGTCCAACCCCCTGCTCAAAGCAGGACCAATCCCCAATTTTTGCCCCAGATCCCTAAATGGCCCCCTCAAGGATTGAACTCACAACCCTGGGTTTAGCAAGCCAATGCTCAAACCACTGAGCTATCCCTCCCCCCATCTTTCTGAGTGTTTATTTTGGAATAAGTAGAAGTTTCATATACAGTACAATAAAGGTCATTAAGTTTAAATAAAAGGTTAAAGATCCTTTCATACTGGTGCAAACTTTTTAACATAACCTCTGACTTCAGCTGCTGTATCAGAAAGGTAAGTGAGTTTTGCAACTTTTCTTGCTATGAGTCTAATAACAAACATATTTAGGTGCGATATCCAAAGGGCAGCTAAGGGAATAAGTCACCAAACTTCTACCAAAAGTCAATGCACTTTTTAAGCCCAGCTTGGATGCTTAAAATGGAGTATCCCTATCCGGTTTTCCTCCTCTTTGGTCTTGTGGTGAAATCATCATGCTCTTTTCAGGGTATTGCAACTTGAGACTGCAGAACTGGGACTACATATGTAAACCTCCATGAATTTACAAAGGGCTCAGGTTTGAATTACTGGATCTGAAGCAGCCCATGTTTAGCTTTCAGTTAAGGACAAAAACGGACTCTTTACTTTGGCTTTAACAAAAATCTCAGGAATACAGCTCATTTTGTACAATTCCTACCATGTTGGTCCAAAATCTTGTGAGAGCATTTCCATCCAATATGGAGCTGGTGAACACAAGCCCAAAGTCTAGCCCTGTATTTTAGTTGGAGCTGAATATAAATTGTTGTATGGATTCTTCTATACCTCTGCTGCAAGGCAAAGGTATATATGCCTCTCTGGCACAATAGGAATTGCTGGAGAAATTACAGATAAAGGGGTGGTATTTTAATCGTGTTCTGTATTGGTCTAAGTCTGCTCCCAGTGAAGTCAGAGCGGAGTAGGGCCAACACTAATGTGATTTTGAAAATCCCAACCCAAAAGGAGAATTGCCAAGAAAACCTGCCCTTGGCCTGCCCCCAAAACAAATTCTGCTGAGAGTGAATACTGCGCACTATTTGGATCAAGGGCCAAAATGCCCCAAATATGTATCTGAGTATTTGGGTGTGGAAAAAGGTGGAATTGGTTTTGGACTATCTCCAGCAAATATGCCACAAATAATAGATTATAACATGAGAATGATAAATTACAAAAACTCAGGAGGATTAGATATGAGATATAAAAAAAGTTAAAACATTTAGATAATGACCGCCAAGGGTTTACATTGCCACCACAGGTGCTGAGCTCATGACGTTTTCAACTCCTTCTGGGCAAATTTCTCTATGTTTCCAAAGATATGGTGGGCTAGTGGGGCCGTGAAATGAAGTTAGGTCACACAATTCCTCAAAGAACAAACTGTCTTTGAGTGTTTTCACATTTCTTTTGCATCACCTTTACTCGAACAGTCTAATGGATGTTTTTACTGGTAAGGATGATTCTGGAGTCAGATTGTAAGTGAAGATTGAAGGATATTTGCAGAAAGCAAAATTTCAACCATAATTCTGAATATTAGCAGTGGAAACATCTTGGGTGACATATGTCCAATTAAAACAGATTGAATTTAGATGATCAGAGTACTTTCAATAAAACACTCATTCTTGACCCAGAGACCAAGAATTATTCACTGGAATTATTCAGCAATTAATTTTGGATAATGACCAAACTTGAAAAAATCAGAATCACAGGCCATTCACAACCCGAGAGAGAGATGGAATTTGTGAAATAAACAGTTTGTTATGAATTATTCACCCTGCTGGCTCTCATGAGAAGATCTTCAAATGGGCCCTTCGTATCTCCAACTTTTATGCTTCAACTTGGCTTGAATAACTAGAAATGGGTTAGGGGGTCATGAAGTTATCTATCCCATATTAAAATTCAGCCCTCGTATTTGAATATCTGAGTTAGAGTAGCAATGAGTTCTTCAGGTTTATTGTATGATGTGTAAAAGAGCTCACTCTCTCGCTCTCCTTTTTAACTGTACTGACCTGTCTTTTTAATAAGCACCCTTGCCCGTGTATTACATTGCAGGGTCAAAAGGAAGGACTGAGTTGTGCACGTCTTAGGTTTAAATGTCTCAGTCCAGTTGCCTTTAACTCTTTTTTCTAGGCCAATTATTTCTTCAAAACTTTCAATCCTGTCATTTCTCTGACTATTTGCAGTACAGTTCTTGGGAATTTTTTCAATATTCACCACATTTCTTCACGTGACTGGACCAGAGCTAGACACAATGACCCTAATTTTCATAGCCATTTAAACAGAGTGGGTGGAAAATGCCACCAATCCGCATGGTGGAGTTTTCCATTCACTTTGCGTTCATGTTACAGAGATAGAAATGTCAGCGCAAGATGCGAGGAAATGGATAATCAAGCAAAATATTCCCAGTCAAGCTACATCATTTTCAAAAATAATCAGGGCCCTGTGTAAGCCTTGCTGAATTCAACATTTCCTTACAGATTTGTACTCCAGAAACTCAGCTTCTAATTTTTTTTTAAAAAGTTCATATCTCCATAACCAGAAGGGTTAATCTTGAAAACATCACCCAAGCATAAATTGAATGTTGTCCGCCTGAGTCTGCAGAGAGCCTGAATCAACATGTGTGAGAGGTCTGAACAGCTTCATTCATCTCAGTCAAAGCCACATGGACCCTACAGAATTTGGCTTCTTTCCAAGTTGCCACTATATTATTTTTCACAGCAGAATTTAATATTTTCCTGCAGCTGTGTACACAGCATTTGTTCCTGTCTCCCTGCCTTACTGGGACCTCCCTGTAGCTTTTCCTACAAGGCGGTGCAATGCTCCCTGAAGTGTTCCATGGAGCCAGGCCCCAGAGGATTCAGAATCCACCTTGGAACCGGTGAGCGGGGAGAGACCAGAGGTATGGGCTGCTGATTTGAGCAGCCTGGAGAAAAGAGCAGCAGACAAGGCCTTGGAATCTGGGGAGAGATGAGCCACAGAAGCCAGCTACAAGGCCCACCTTCCCTGTCTTCTGTGGGGGAAAGGAGATTTTGAGGTGGGCCACTTGAACAATATCACAACAGCTAAGGCTCACGGCCTGGAACTGAGCCACCTGGGGCATATAACAATAAATCCAACCTCGGAACTCATCATTGTAGAAAATAATCATGGACAAAATCTGTGTCAATAGGTATTTTTAACTGTGAGACACAGTTTGGCATGTCTAGGGCAGGGGTCAAGAGATGGGAATGAAGGGTATTTCATGGTGACAGAATGAAGTAACATTGCCACAGAATTCAGGGCTTGTTGCCCAGTGGCCCCTAGCCATGATGCTATTGTAATATGCTGTTTCTGTCTAATTCGTTGTGCATGGACACAGACCATTGGGTTTTGGGCCTAGTGCTGCACTATGGGAAGACATCTTTGTTAAGCCCATCCACAGTATAGCCTTGTGTGATTCTGTCAGCTTGGGAGCCAGCCGCAGAAAGGGCTAAGGAATTTGCATTTATTTACCCAGTGGAATGTATCACACAGTGGCAATTGCCCAATATGTATAAATAGATCTGGAATTGCTCAAAATCCTCCATCATTTTTATTAACTCAACCATGGTAGTGTCATCAGCAAACTCCACGACTTCCTGCTGGTTCCTCTTCCAGATCATTAAAAAGCATGTTAAATAACACTGGTTTCCAAAGTTGACTTCTGGAACACTCTCTAATTAACCTCTCTACTCTCTAAGGAACTGCTGTTTACTACCATACATCTCTGTTTATGATCAGTTCTTAATCTATGACAAGACTCTGCCCCCTTAGTTCATGGCTATTTATTTTCATTGTCTCTTATAAGAGACCTTATTGAAATCTTCACGAAAATGCAAACAAATTGTGCCCAATGGGTCAGATCGATCTACTTTGTCATCTGTATGTCCACGGGATGCCATTAGACTAGAATGGCATGATTTTTCCCTTACAGAAGCCATGCCATTTTGACCCTCTGGAAGCTCACCCTGACTCAGGCTGCCAGACTGAATCAAAATATTGCTGGTTTGGGCTGTGAAGAAATAACATCCAGATGTTGTGTCACCAGATGGCATTTGGATCACTGCCAGGATCACCATAACACGACAACTGCCATCTATGTTGGCGATGAGCTCCTGGCACCACTTACTTTGCAGATGCTTCTGTTGTAGACAAGTTGGCAGATGTCTGCCCATGGCAGAAGGCAGATACTCAGAGCTACTAAATTTTGGGTTGCACTAGGTATCTGTCTGTTCTATATGCACATTGCAGCCAGCCCTGACTCCCACACCACAAGGCTGGGGCTGGCAGCTTGCTTCTTCCTCTCTCCTGCCACCTGCACTCTATGGATGGGCTGCAGGGATGCGGGCGCTGCTGGGTCCCAATTGCAATACATCCATCTTCACACTGCCATACAGAGTGGGTTTGGCTGGTTCCAAGTTCAGAGAACATGTTGGGTTCCTCCAACCACAACCACTGTGTACTTCTATTAGAGAGAGGAGACAATAGAGCCTCCAAGAATGTGCTGTGGGAGGAGGGAGAGCTTCTGTTCCAGAACTCTTGAGATGAACCAGACAGTTTGGGGTTCACCCAGACCAGTAAGGGATTCTGTAACTGTTTGCCCTGAAACCAGCAGTCTGCCCACAAACTCAAAGTCTCACTCTGGCTCTCACCAACCTAGTTACTTTTTCCAGGGTGACACCAGAAGCACTTCCAGTCACAGGTCTTCCCAAATACATCTTCCCCAAGTTCTTCATTACCAGACACTTAGACTGTTCCCTTCTGGTCCATCATCCCTGAAGGTGGGAAACAAGTCCCCAGCCCCACCCCTGGTTACCAATTCAGTTAGGCGCACACACACTCCACAAAGTTTGCACAACTGAGCCCTGCTTGGAATAAAAATAATTAACAAAGTGTATTTACTAAAACCACCACAGTCACAGATGAAATAGTGAAAGCAAACACCCACAAGCTACACAGAAAACAAACAGACACAACCTCAGGCTGTACACTTTCATATTAGATAAAATCTCATTTCTAGTAAGAGTTACCATTTGCTTTAAGTCATTTTCCAAGCATACAGGGATGGATCACTTCATGGTTGCCTGTTCTGTTCATTCCCTCTGGGGCACCTGGCATTGGCCACTGTGGGAAGAGAGGATACTGGGCTAGTTGGACCTTTGGTCTGACCCAGTTTGGCCTTTCTTATGTTCAGCATTCACAGGCAAACTCCCGCCTTGACACTATCCCCCAAGTTCTAGGAGATCTGCAGTTCAAACCCCTTCCACATTAAAAGGGTTTGCAGTTTTTTTCCTTCAGTCACTACAGATATTCAAAGTGGGGAAAACCCATCTTTTTTTTTTTTTAGTTTTCAAAGGCTGGGGTTTTCTTTTCAGTTTCAACTGTTCCCATTTGCTTTGATAGTTCCTCACTGCTTTCTCCTGGGGTGGACAATGGCTAAGTGCTTGAAGTTAGTCTTTGCTGATTGGGGAAGCAGCCCCTCCCTGCCTGATTGCTTCATGGCCCTGTTGTACGGGAAAGCGGAAGTTGCATTACAATTTTCTATATATACACTCACACACCTTCATAGCCATAACCTGCATATGGATCTTATACTGACTATTCCATTCAGTTCATTGCAAGCTTTCATAGAACTTCCTTGATATACTCTTAAAGTAAAATAACATAGTATGCAATCAGTTGGTTTAACTGCTTAGTTTTGAGGGTGTAAACCTTCTATTCTCCCCTTGGAGTGTCTGGACCCTGATTGTCACTTACCGCTCTGTGTATCAGCTACACAGTTTACATGAAAAGGATAAGAATACTATATTCACCTACCTCACATGGGTTTTGGGAGGATTCATCATTTCATGTTTGTACAGCACTTGGGCAATACTACATAAATTCTAAGTATTGTAACTGCAGTAAAGATTGCTGGGGAAAAAATCAACCTCTAGACTGCATCTCCATCCTCTTTAATTCTCCCATCAGGTCTTCGGAATGAAGGCAGCTCTCTTGTTTAATAATTTTATTAAGATGATATTAAAATTTTAAAAAATGGTACAGAGTTTAAGTGGAGAAGTTTCTGGTTATCAGGGAATAAGGTACAGTTTATCAAGGGGTGCAAAATTCGGTTTAGGATCGGATGGCATAAGGAATACATAATCTGCAATATCCTCAATTGGGGGTAAAAGGATAACGGGTCAAAGTACAGACACTGACATATTGGCGGTATGTTGTTCATATAATGGCTATGTTCAGGTGTGGAGTATAATGAGTGGATACGATGATGAGGATGGATTTACCCTCATTTGGTGAGATTTAATGTTCAGCGAGTTTATGGTTCCAGTTCATATGGTCCAGTGGAAAAAGTCTCTCAGTCCCTTTCTCGTAGTTGATGCACGATGTCGTTCCAGCTCACACCTCCTGGTACTGTTGGTGGCGGTGATGTGTTCAGTGTAGATGTCCCTGGACCATCAGATTGTGTCCAAGACCATGAGGTGCCGCATGAGCTGTGCGTAGCATCGACAGATCCCACAGGTCCGCAGCACACGCTCGTTCCAGGGGTCCCAGGCACCCAGGGCTCTGACGATTAGGGCATCCATCTGAACCTCATAGCCCTTCACTCTCAGGGTGTCAGCCAGGGGGGCGTATTTTTCTAGCTTACGAGCTTGGGCTTCGTGGAAGGCCGGGGTCCTGTTCTCAAAGGAGACCACGACGTTGAGGAGGATGATCTTTTTCTGGGCCTCGTCAGTGACGATGATGTCAGATCGTAGCTGGCTGTCGGTATCGGGGATGGTGCAGTTCACAGCGACCTCCCCCAGGCACAGTGCGATGGCTTTCACCAGGCAGTTCTGGATGGCATTGTGGTGCAGCTGCCAGGCTCTGGAGTGGGGCTTGCAGCTGCACAGGACGTGGGGCAGGGTCTCGTTGGAGTAGCCACACTTCCTGCAACGCTTGTCTCGATTCCCATGGCGGATGGCTCCATTGAGTGGGACGCAGGTGAGCCGGGCACGGTGGATGAACTGCCAGTAGGCAAAACGGGTAAAGCCACCCCCAGCGAGGAAGTGGTTGCGGGCATCCCACTTGCTGGTCAGTTTGAAGGCTTTACCCTGGTCCGGTTTACGCTTCAGGGTTTCCATGTACCGTGAGTGGATGGCTGCCTTCAGTGTCCTCTCCTGCATGCCCCTAGTGCTCAGGGTGATGATGGTGTTGTTGTCAGACCTGATCTGTGGTACCAGGACTCCCAGCTCCTGGTGCTCCTCACACCACTCCCAGCGGCAGCCGATGCGCTTTCCCAGGTGACACATGGCATTGCGAGCGCGGGACCATGGTGAAGTGATGTCGCGCCCATCCCGTCCGAATTTGCCGTCCAGGGAACCGCTCAGGAAGGTGGCAATGTCTTGGTTGGAGGGGGCTCTGCTGATCTGCTTCTTTGTTGCATCATGGAGGGCGTTTGCCGCCATGTTCCTTACCATGGCGTCGGGACACGTCAGCAGGCGGAAGGCGTGGGTGATCACCATGATGTCACACGGGTCGCCCATGTGGGGGACATTGGCACCACCATGCCTGTGGGCGATGTAGACCAGCTCGTTGCTGGCTCTCTGGGGGCGGAACAGCCACTTCGTCACCAGCTGCCGGACGATCTTCTCTGCCTTGTTGAGGGGTACCTTCGCCATGGTGGATCCCCTTAGGATGAACGAGATGCAGGGGATCAGGAAGGTCTTCAGGGCGTTTAACTTCTGCCATGGTTCTAGCAGGGAGGCGTCGATCTTGGCGGCGTCCTGCAAGATCTCCTGGATGGTGTCCTCGGGTGTTTGCCGGACACAGAAACCCATCGGCGTGCCAAGGTGCTGGTACGCCTGCCCCTCTGTCAGGGGGATGATGGGCTCACCCTGGATCTGGAACCCCGTCGTCTACACCGAGTCCCTTTTGCTGCCGTCGATGTGGAGAGTTGCACACTTCTTTGCATTGAAGTGGAGCCCCATCCAGTCGGCAGCTCGACTGGTGGCATCTAGCATACCTTGGAGGCTCTCTGGGTCATCCGCAGTCAGGACCAGGTCGTCCGAGTAAGCCAGGATGCTCACCCTCTCACTGTGGAGGTTGAAGCCATCTGTGCCATTGGAGATTGCTCGCAGCAACGGCTCCATGGCAAGGTTAAAGATGATGGGGTTGAGGGGACAGCCCTGCTTAACTCTGCTGCGGATTGGGATCTCGGCGGTCTCCCCTTCGACCGAGCGAATGGTGGTGCTGCATCCCTCGTACACCTCTCGGATCACATGAAGGAAGTTCTCTGGCATCCCAAACTCCTGGAGCATGGCAAAGATGTGGTGGTGGGGCATGGATCCAAAGGCGTTAGCCAGGTCGAGCCATACTACCGTGCACTGCCTCCATGCCCTTCTGGCCATTTTGATGGTGGTTTGGAGGATGAAGTTGTGTTCATAGCAGTCCTCGCAGGACATGAAGCCTTTCTGGATGGAGCTGTTGGCTCCCCTGCTCACCGACCACTCTGTGATCCTCGACACCAGGCAGCTGGCATAGGGCTTGTACATCGTGGAGCAGAGGGAGATGGGCTTCCAGTTGCTTGGGTCATCCCGCTCTCCCTTCTTTGTTTATCTGGGTAACTCAGGCTGCCTGTTTTTCATATGATACTTGTAATTTTTATTTCCAGTTTCCATTGTAGCTGGCACAGATGGTGTTCCTGTGTACAGGCAAGGTGTGACCTTGTCCAGAGCATTAGAAGAGCGGCTGCTGCAGGACCCAAGTAGGACCTTGCAGGACCCAAGTAGAATGTTGACTTAGCATTCTCTAGGGTGCTCGGTAGATGCTCATCTAACACTTCTGGCAGCACTCCATGGTCACAGGGGCGCAAGACTGGGTGCCTGACCTATCAGCTCCCACTGTTTATCTGCTGGAATGTCAGAGCAGGTTCTGAGAAGAGGACATGGCACATCTTTTAGAAGCAGCACTAAGCACCACTGCTCCAAGAGCTCGAAGAACCATCCTGAATTCTGTGGGCATTGTGTCTCAGGCATGTGATGAGACATGATGTCAGTTGTGTAATGAGATATGATGTCATCGTGTCTCTTTCACTGCATCACATCTAGAGACACAATGCAAAATTATCTTTTTGTATTGGGCAGTTTCCAAATGTTCACTGATGCTCTTTTGGCCTAATAAACCACCCATTTCTCTCCTTAGGCATGTAAATGTTCCTCTCCCTGTTTTAAGGAACTGTATTTTTTAGAGGGGTATGGAACGCTTCCATTAGGGTGCTCTAAAATAGCTGCCGCCTTTTTTCGAAACCTATTTATTTGTAAGTTTTAATGGGTTTACAAATCATTGTCATGTAAGATCGGAGACAAAATGATAATCATTACAATAGTGAACTTTTGTTTAGAGAAGTATTATGCAGTAATACTAGAGAGTCACAAGGTGCTTCCTTTTCTGCTTTTACTTTGCCCTTCATTCTGCTCTTAACTTTTAAATACATCCTCTTAAAGTTCACAGTTCTTCCCTAAGGAGCCATCTGTTTTTAAGATAGCAAATCTCACTGTATAGTGATCATGACCACTTCATGGAGATCCTGGACTCACTTCCTCTATTAACTCCAGACTGCTACATAATACTAAGTCAAGGGCCATCACCTCTCATGTAGGCATCAAAATAAGGCTCCAAAAGGAGCACATGACACTGATTCACGTCTACTTTTTCAGTGCACTTTGGTTGTACTAAAGTCCTGGTATGCTGAAAAATTCTGACATATAAAAATTAAGCTCCTGAACGCCTAGTAGAACTGCTTGTGGAATTGGGACCCACGGCCTTCATTAGCCCCTCCCAATGAAACACAGTTTATGTTTGTGTTATTTAATATTTTGTTTTATATTTTGTTGGGTTCTTTTTAATAATTGTTTGATTAACTAGTTCTCGGTTTTGTGCAAATTACAACTGATGACTTTTAATCCACAGTTGAAAGAATGGAATTTAAACAGTGGAGGAATCTCATACAAGTCTGAGTGCAATTATTAAAGTGACATGACTGACAACACATGCACAAGGGACAGATCTAAGAAGCTGCGGGGGAAAAGAGAAGCTCTCTTGGAAGGAAGAAGGAAGATATTAATTTAAATTTACAAAGAAAAAGAACACCACCTCTTTTGAGAGGAAGATCTGTGTTCTCCCAGACCCCAGCTGTTCAGCTAACTAGCCAGAGGGGTGAAACGCAGAAGTTCCGTCATAAAGGAGAGAGTTTGGCATGGAGCAGCCACTCTCAATCATGCTAAGGTGAGCCACCAGCTATGTCAAGGGAGTCAGCAAACTGCAACAAGATCCTCTGATGGTTTTCGTTACCAGTTAAGCAGTCTGTTTAGTAGAGCAAAAGGAATTGATTTGCAAATTTTTTCACAAATAAAAGCTGCCCGTTTGCTTGACGGTTGTTTGAGTGGTTTCTATTATATGTTGTTCAGGAGGATTTGGATGGCTGCTGGGTATTCAAGACATGACCAGTCTTGAAAATTTCACAAATTTCAGATGATGGTGGCTGATATAAAAATATGTGCTGGAAGGGCAAAATTCCTTGCTATTTCTTTCAGAGAGGTAGCTGTGTTAGTCTGTATCAAAAAAAAAAAAACAATCAGGAGTCCTTGTGGTACCTTAGAGACTAACAAATTTATTTGGGCATAAGCTTTTGTGGGCTAAAACCCACTTCATCAGATGCCTGCCTACTGTATTTTCCACTCCATGCATCTGATGAAGTGGGTTTTAGCCCATGAAAGCTTATGCTCAAATAAATTTGTTTGTAAGGTGCCACAAGGACTCCTTGTTGTTTTTGCTATTTCTTGTCACTCATTCCCCTGTTTAAAAAAGTCCAATCATCCAATCAGGGAGTTGAAAAAACACCATGTGATTTAGGGGATGAACCACACAGCAAAATATAAATAGTGAACCAGACTTTTGGCTTAAATCTGTTTGGGTTGGTTTTTGGTTTTCAACAAATAATGGTACTATCCCTTTATTGCCAGGTGTCTGTTTTTAATAGTAAATGGAAAGAACATGTAAGCCACTGTTATGGTAGATTAAATAAATTAAAACTGTGTCAAAATCCATGTGCCATTTCTGTCATGATAGTTTGAGGAACATATATAATATCTTTATCTCAGTTCTTTATCACTTCAATTCCTAGGTTGACTTGATTTAAAAACCCATCTCACAGACTGACAGACATGCGCACACTCACGTAGCTGAATATTTTTAAGCTCCACTGTGTAAAATAGAATATCTACAGTCGTTCAGTCATGGACTATCACTTCCAGAATGCTGACAAACTGGACAACCTGCCACGGAACTCATTTCACATGCTCACCTCTGACTGCAAGGATGAAATGTGAAAATAGTCCTGTAAAATGGGAGCTGGGTGTCAAAAAAAGATGAGAGAGCAAAATGGGGAATAAAACTCAGGTGGTGCTTTTACATTTTTAAATAAAACATATGTAATCAAATCACATGCCAGGGGAAAATAAAGCATAAAGTAAGTTTCTTTTGAATAACTTCCTCTGAAACAGAATGTATCATTTCTTTGCAGTTCAAAAGTACTTACACTAGCTTGCTTGGATAGTTTTAGAGCAGAATCAGGCCCTAAAATTTTATTACAGCAAACCCTATTTGTGTCTCAGCATGATTAAAGGTGTTTAAAATAGCTTATTGTCATAGGCTAATCCTATGCTTCTCACTTACAGGTATCAGTCAGTCTCAGTAATACCTGGTCTGAAATCCAGGAACCATTTTGGAATTACAGTGGAACACCTGTGCAAACACACTTGACAATGTATAAATGCAATTAATATGGGTGTAAGACAGTACAGCTCCAACACTGATTGACACCAGCTGAGAATCTGGCCCTCTGCCTTTAGCGTTAATGCAATACTATACAATCAAGGAAGACCAAGTCATGACAATTTAGGGCTCTTAAAGTGATACTTTACATTTGTTTCACCCTAAAAGCCAAGCATGTATTAATCAAAATCCTTAAGCAACTCTGTCTGGAGAGCTTGTGTAGCAAGCAGTAGGGTGCTTATCTAGGCTGTTCTGTTGAGAAAAAAGGAGAATACATATTCTGACATGGTATGTGTCTTTCATTTAGTTGTGGCTGTTCAAATGCTGTTGAGGCTCCCAGCTCTGAAAGGAGACAGTGTTTGGCTAGACAAGTTTTCTCCTGTTTCTAGACAATGAGGACGGGGGAGGAGGGTGCAGACTCAAACAAGGAAGACAGCCCCAGATGGATGTGAACTGGTTTATTCATCAATCTCAAGGTTTTGATGAGAGCAATAAATAAATCTATTCACCCCTCATCTTTTGAGGATGCCTATGGCGCAGTGAAAAATGACTGTGATAATTGTATCCAGATTTACTTGCTTGAACTCGCACACAGAATATTAGTCCCTGTGGAACTCCTGCAATTACTAAATGTCAAGCAAAACTTTCCATCACTTTTCAAGGTGGGGGGGGGGGGGGAGAGAGAGAGAAAGGAAAAAGGGGATGCTTGGCTCACTAGATGATAACTGAGAGACAGGCATTGGCAACACAGTGCCAGGAACTGGAGGTGGAGAATTTGGCAGTGTAGGCATCAGGAGTGCATACTGTGGGGCCACCAGGTCATAAATGCATCTCCTACACTCAACACCATATTCATTTCTAGCTTCCAGTTAAGGTGTTCAATGGCAGCAGAGAGCTGACATGGGGGAGCTGGGGTGCACTTCTTAAAGCTTTTCTGTACGCGAACACTACAGGCTGGGATTTTTAGTGGAGCCAAGAGATTTATGTTCCCAAATACCACTAAAATTCAAAGGAGTTGGGTGACTAACTCTGAAACAACCCTGAAAACCCTGCCCACAGACTTCAATGACAACATTTTCCAGGTGTGTGGGGAGGAAATAAACATGGGGAAATATTTCCCCCACCCACCCCCCACTGCTTCTCGGACATTCCTGTTAACTGCTGGAAATGGCCCACCTTGATTATCACTACAAAAGGTTTTCTCCCCCGCCCCCCCACCGCGCTCTCCTGCTGGTAATAGCTCATCTTAAGTGATCACTCTCCTTACAATGTGTATGATAACACCCGTTTTTTCATGTTCTGTGTGTATATAAATCTCCTCACTGTATTTTCCACTGAATGCATCCGATGAAGTGAGCTGTAGCTCACGAAAGCTTATGCTCAAATAAATTGGTTAGTCTCTAAGGTGCCACTAGTCCTCCTTTTCTTTTTGCGAATACAAACATGGCTGCTACTCTGAATGTTGTTCCTTGGCTTCAGTGTCACCTATTAGAAGCATCACAGAGATGCTGCAATGTCCTGTATGTTAAAAAGCTTCTCACCTCATTTACAATTCAGTGAGCCTGTGGTTAGCTCACTGACCATGGACTGAGGAGACCTAGGCTCTGTTCCCTGCTCTAGCACAGACCTCTAGGGTGACCTTGTAAAATCACTTAGCTTCTGATTTGCTCACAGCGGAGATCATAGCAGTGCCGGCCTCAGAGGGGCATTGCCAGGCTACATACATTAAAGATTGTGTGGTGCTCAGATGTTATGGGGGCCAGGTAGCACATTAGTGAGAGCAGCTGCCATCAAGGTGATGAGTTACTTGGGGGCTCCAACTTGGCACCTCACATGATCCTAAATTTCATAAAGTGCTGAGCACTCCCGCTCTGAAAAAGCAGTCCCCCTTAAAATGTCTCTCGTTGGACACCTGAAAAATGGACACCCAAAATCACTCGTCGCTTTTTAAATGCTTGGCCCATTTGCTTTGACTCGTACCACAGTCTTTCAAAGAGACTCGTTGTTGTTGTTATTGCTAGTATTGTCAACCACAATGTCCAAAGTCATGAGTCAGGGGCTTGGCTTAAAAACTATGAGATAAAAATATATGTTTAGTTGATCTTTGATGTATAAGTCTTTAGGGTTCACTTTTTAAACACTTTTCTGTGCAGCCATGAGGGCCAAACATTTATTTTTTAAATAAAAAGCTGAGGTTTTACAACTGGAACTGGAGTTGTAAGAAAAACTAAATATCATGAGACTTGAGATAAGACCCTGAGAGATGGCAATGCTGTAGCTATTGCCAAGGGTATGTAGCCAGCGTACGAGCCCTTTGAAGGTAGTGAGACAGGCAGCACAGTTCAGAAAAAATGATCAGTGATTTGGTCCTTCCATATAGAGGCAGTATGTTCCCGTGATCCATTCAATATTCAGGTCATGCTGAGAAGGCATGATCTGAGCAGGACGCAGTGTCACTCTCAAAGGTGAACCTCTAGACCTTTTAATGGAATCGAGGTTTTCAGTTTGTCTGTTAGATTGAGCTCCAGATCTCAGTGACACGCTCTTCTTCTCCAGGGAGGTATGCACTCCTTAGGAAAACAGCTCAGGCATAAAATCCAGATTAATCAGCATAGAGAGTGACAATTCCAGTTGAACTTCATGCCACTGACAGCCCAACCACTTCTCCGTGCATTGCTGTGTGGTTTTTGACATAAGATACAAAGGGATAGAAAGTAGGGTGCCAACTTTGATTGGACGTATTCCTGGAGGTTTCATCGCCTGACATCACCTTTCATGAAAGATTACTCTTTAATTCCTGGAGAAAGGAAAAGAAAAGAAATACGATGGAGAGAGAGGATGTGATGAGAAATGGGGGCCAAACTCAGACCTGGAGTAAGTGGATGGAACTCCATTTGTGTTAACAACAGAGGCTATGTCTACACTATGAGCTAGGGGTGTGATGTGAGTTCCCTGCCCGGGGACACATACTTGTGACAGACTGACACTGGCCTGTAATGTCCTGAACAAACCTTATGGAATTAAGATACACTTTATTGAATTAAGTTAAACCTTATCACATTAGGGTTGATGCCTTTGGGGTACATTGTATTATAATGCAATAGTGTATGTGGTATTGTGGCAGTGAATGTACCAGCTCTAGCAGGAGGGGAAATGCTATGCACTTCCTCCATTATCAGTCTTTGAAGCCACCCCTTGGAGGGCTACAACTATACTAGTTAAAACTGGATTCTCCAGAGACCAACACACAAAGGAAAGAACTAGCCTGGTTTTAAACTGGCTCAGGGCCTTCCTGCTGATCCAGCAAATGGACAGGACCTCTGGTCTATGGAGGGTCCCAATCTGTAGGGTAGGGCTAGAAGGACTGGACCTGCCAGAATCCATGCTAGGGTGAACTCTGGTAAGCTTAATAGCATGTGTGTAAGTACTTTCACTGTGTTCAATATGTTTTTCTCTGGAGAGCAAGCAGGTCTGTTTAGGCAGACTCTCTGTGCTGGGAAATACACAGTAAAGGCAGGCAACCATGCAGCCTGCAGACTGGACATACCCTGGTCAGAAGGGAGGGAGATGTGGGTCTCCATCCCAGAGAGGCAACCACTGGGCACCTGGAAGCCTGGGGTGCCCTGGCTGGGCCACTGCAGGAGAGATACAGGTGCACTCTCTCGGCTCTGTGACTGCCCTGGTGCTAGCTCCCATTGAGCTAGTGTCAGTGTAAATAACAGCGAAGCTGCAGAAGCACTGATAGCCGCTGCGGAGGTACGACTGAGCCATGCACAGTACACACACACCTGAAAGTTTTCCTGTTCTGCATCAGAAGGACACTGGGGTCTCTCAACATTTTTCACCAGAAAGTAGAGAGAATGCGTGGCCTCCGGCCCAGCCCAGCAAAGAGGGGCATCCACGTGGGCTCACATCCCTGCACTGTCTGATTCGGAGCAGGGGATTGATTGTGGGTCTCCCCCGTCACAAGGGAGTGCACTAACCACTAGGCTACCCTTGGGTGTGGCTTCCCCCTCCCCCCGAAACGTATATCAAATCTGACCCTTTCCTGGGACAAGTTTCCATTTTGACAACTCATGTTGTCAACTGATGTTTGCAAATCATGTACACTGGGCTTTTGACTGTCAGCTGTGCAAAGAGCTCTGCAGGAGGAATAGGGCAGAGACATGGGTACCTGGTACCTTCCTGCTCCATCTGCCCTCATTTACACCTTCATTTGGCATTGAAAGTGTGGTTCTGCTCTGACTTTGTAAAAGCAGCACCTTCTTACTCCACAGATCTGCTCCCTGTGTCTATTCAGCACCCTGTCTGCTGGTTGGAGTCTTTGCTTCTTCTCTCCCCCTCCACAGCTAATACAGCTAACAGAGAGCATGCCTTCCTGCACAAGCAGGTATTCTCATTATCGGTTCCCAGCACTGCCCATGACATGCTTGGTCCTCGAGAACTCACTCTCAAATCTAGACAAACCAACAGTTAGATGACAGGAAGGGAAACAATATACAAGTAAAGGGGTCAGATGGTAATCGGCCAATAATGGGCTAGATCCTCAGCTGGGGTAAATCAGCCCTATTGATTACAGTGGAGCAACTCTGATTTACACCAGTTGAGGATTTCGTCCAATAATTTTAACAACATTTTTTAATAGTCAGATATCTAAGCTATCACTGAGTGCCCCCAGAGTTGCCGCAATCAGTTGGTTAGTTTCATATGGGCCGCTGGAGGAATAGATTATAATATGCTTGCATTACACCTACGCTTGTTTGATTGAATTGCATGTTGGTGTGACAGATGCGATAAAGTTTCCATCAGTGGGTTTGAAGGGAAAGGGTGGAATCCAGCTACAGGGAGTGACACCTGTGTAAGCCCACAGACATCTAATGGGGGAGCCCCAGGGGAACCATCTGGAGATGCAGGAACTACACTCCATTACTGATGCTGATGTGTGACAAGGAGAGAATTTAGCCATGGCGTCAAGGTCAGTGAAGTACAAATGCCTTCCCAGGGATCACATTTCAAATTATAGGAGATAAATACACTGCTAGAAGAATTAGCAAATGCTTAGCCAGCTCTGTCTTGTTCAGTTTCAAGGCTCCTACTTTGAAAGAACCTTTGCTGGAGATTTCTTCCGAGTGGAAAGTGCTTTTGGAGTGAGTGTTAGGGGCAGATCTTACAAGTACAGCCAAACCACACAGAGATCCTGTCATTGTTGATGTGCAAAGGTGGCTTAAATATCGTTTTCTCAATCGTTCAATCCCAGTGCTACTCTGTGCAGGCCAATGCCCCTACACTGTGTTAGAGCAGGCTGGGGGCTGCTCTAACTTACCCCAGGCTGCAAAGGCCCAAGTGGTCTGAGAACACAAAGCCAAGCACTGGGAAATTCTGGCTATACTGTCTATCATGCAGCGACTGGGAGGGTGTGTGCAAGAGCCCCTAGTGCCAACTGTACACCGCAGAAAGGTTATCCTAATATTGTGAGATCATCAAAAGGCCAGTTAAGCAGTCTATACACCAGCCATGCCATGTCAAGTGACTGCTTTAAACTGCGGGATCTATCTAGCATTGGTGAAATATTTTTTGTTTGGAAAAGTTTTTCAATGAAAAATGCCCTTTTTTGTCAAAATGGCAATTTCAGTAGGAAATATCTGATTTATACACATTTTTTCAGATTTTTTATAAAAAACATAACAAAATTATTTTGCTTTCCAATTAACATTTTTTAGTTTTCGGGTTTTTGATGAAAACCCAAAAACTTTGGAAGAAAGCTTTCCATCAACCAAAGTCATTTTCATTGATATTTTCCCACAGCAACAAAAATAATTCCCCAACCAGCTCAACACTGATCCCTTGGAGTCAGAATGTGCCCTTGTCTATATTAGTGTGACACTGTGAAGTATCTGAAAGAGGAATTTGTTATGTTACCATTTCCCTTTTGGTGACTCTAAAAAGGGTACAAATCTAAGGCGAGGTCTAAACTCAAAAGTTCGGTCGACCCAGCTATGTCACTCAGGGGGCTGAAAAACCCCCATTCCTGACGGACGTAGTTAAGCCAACCTAACCCCCGGTATAAACAGCACCAGGATGGAAGAATTCTTTTGTTGACCTCGCCCCTGCCTCTCGGGGTGATGGAAGAGCCCCTCCCATTGCTGTAATGAGTGTCCACACTGAAGCTGTGCTGTTGTTGTGTCGACAAGCCCCCCGCATAAAGGAGCCTGGAAGAGACTTGACCTGCTTCATGTTTACACTTACCCCCCTTTGCAGCTCTGTGTATATGCTCCTTAAGGGGGGAGGCACATGTACTTTTATGTTTTCTTTAAGGCCCATTTACTCTGCCAGAGAGGTGTGAAAATGAATTATTGCAAATAAAAATCAGAACACCTGCTGTTCCATATTAGTCATCACTGGTACTCATTTTATAAAGGAGAACTCCAGCACAGGGTGCGTTTTTAACCAAAGCTTAAATTATAGTGCATGCTGTAATCAGAAGAATGATTTTGTGATAAGATAAACTGCAAGAGCAGAACCTAAGCAGTGTGTACATAGCAGCAGAACAGTGAAATTAAAACACATTGTTATGCCAGACCCCGTGCTGAAAGATACATTTGCATAATATTTGGGTACCCACCGAAGCTCTAGGCTCATAAACAAACTTCACACTGTTGATTATTCATTAGGTTACATAGCGGATTTGTTTAATCATCGACAGTTTTGTCTCTGTTCTTCCTAACATTAAAAAAAATCATAATGGCATCTCTTGCAATATACGTGTTATTCCCATTAAACAACTAATGGGAATTACACATCCCCTGTAATAGACTAGAGTTCTAAGTATGAAGTCCGGTTTTATAAACATGGCCATAGCGTGGCCCTACTCCAACAAGCCCAGGACTACTTGCAGCGAGTTCAAAATTGCCACCTTCAGTTTTGCCAAATCTCATGTTTTTATCATGAGTTGCACAATATTTGATTTATTTTTTAAGGGCCCAGCTCCTGAGTCAGGGGGTTATGTGAGAGTCTCTGTTTTTATTTTTAAAAGAAAACATCTGTCTCTCGTGGTTGCAGAGAAAGCCTGGAAACAGAAACCCTGAAAGGCTCAAAATCCCAAAAGACAGAACAAAAAGACCTCATCATTTGTAATTTTTAAAAAAAGTTTCATGTGTTAAAAAAAAACTCAGGGTTGGCTTTAATGTTATTTCTGTCGCAATGATTGGTGCTGGAACACTGCTTCTTTGTTTGTAAGAGCCTCTATGGTACCACCCCAGCCTACCTCATGCCACTGGAGTGACTTCTCCCTTCCCGCTGCGCATGGGACAGTATCCTTGTGTCTCTCCTGCCACACAATCTTGCCATTTGTGGGGCAAGCTGCGCCATCTGGGACAGCCTTCCTGTGTCTCAGCAACTCCCTTCACAGTTCCAGTTGGGTGGGAAATGGTTTTCCCATCCTGTGAACATTTTTGAGATTTCAGAAAGAAATCTCCCTTCCACATCAGAATGAAACCGAGACCTTTGGAATGTTTCTCATGAAAAAACATGCAAGAAAGCATGTGAGTAAAACAACATGAGGATCAGCTGGCCTGTGATTCAGGGGGTCCAGATTCAAGTCCCCACTCAAACCGATTCAAGAACTTGAATCTACATTTCCTGTATTGCAGATGAGGGCTTTAACCATTAGGCTATTGAGTATCTGTCTCCTTTTTACCAGAAATTCCATCCTGACCTGAGACACTGGTTTATCAGGAAGGTATTTCCCAATGAATAACCAACCATTCTTCCTGACCAACTCTCATTCCAATCTCAGTTGAAAACATCTTTTCTCCCTTTTCTATGCTTCTCTCTCTGTGCTATCATTCATTTTTTTTAACTTTGGAAGACATTTTGTGGTATACTTTTTACCCAAGACACACTAGAAAATAAAGCTTCATCATACGGTGACAATTACAGCTGGCTGAACAACACAGAGCGTGAAGGGGAAGTATTCTCATGTAACTTTACATGAGGAGGCTAAACTGAAGACTAACAAAACTCCACTCCCTATCCTCCCACATCATTGTTGTGGAAATTTGTACAGACCCCAACTCTGTGCTTAGAATCATAGAATATCAGGGTTGGAAGGGACCTCAGGAGGTCATCTAGTCCAACCCCCTGCTCAAAGCAGGACCAATCCCCAATTTTTGCCCCCGATGCCTAAATGGCCCCCTCAAGGATTGAACTCACAACCCTGGGTTTAGCAGTCCAATGCTGAAACCACTGAGCTATCCCTCCCCCCTTTATATGACTAAAAAACCATTCATTTACATGTAAAAATAAATGAAGTACAGAGCTGGATTGTCAATGGTGTATATCACCTCTTGCTATCAGCCCATAAGTGCCAAACGAATTGCTCCACTGAATTTCCCAGTTAGCCATTCTGTTCTTATTAGCCATCCCTGGTGCACATGCGTGTACTTCAGGCAGCTTATGCTCATGCCCCTGTTAGGAGGGCACTGGGCCTGCTCACAAGCTGACTGGTGCTTGCATTAAGGTGTAGGTGTCAAGTGATCAGAGATGGGCAGCCATCATAACGTGGCAAGTTTCATCTCTTCTGCAGAAATCCCCTTGTCTGTGACAAGCGAGAAGTGTTGCCCCCACAACCCACACCATTACAGTCCATGTGATATGTAAGAAGAATTCAGGAGTCAGGCTGGACAGGAGAGAAGGCACTTCTGTCCGCTGCAGGAATATTCAGCTTTTGCAAACACTAGGAACAACTGTGTATTTCCTCCTTAGTAGGATGGACTCATGGTGGGCGAAGAGAAGACTCTGGTTCCAACAGCCCAGACTGCATCTGTGCTTGAAAGTGGCCTGTTGAGTCAGTACATCATCATCAAGTTCCCACATGGCCAGGGAGTTAAGCATGACTCCATATTCCAATGTGCAGCTGAGAATGCAATTGGCAAACATCAGAGCTCAAACTCTCTAGGAGCAAAGCAGGAAGAGCATGTGACTTCCAGGCCTCCAAGGTACATCATACTTAATTCCTTTGGATGAGACAGCCCCATCTGTTGCCCTTCTCAATGTATTCTTTCCCGTTTCACAGAAACTTTGGGCTGGACTACTAATTATTCGTTGTTTCACTGCTTCAGTAGCCCCTGGATAACCTCTACCAGTAGGTGTCAGCCATTTCAATTATACAGTAGCCTCCTAGGTCCCACATTTCTCACAGCTTTCCCTTTTCCCAGATTAACTAACCGTTTCATGCTGCACCTACATTTCTCACTCCAGATGAAGAATCTGGGAAACCCTGTGTTCTGCCTACGTGTTTCCCCCAAGCCCCAAGATTGTCAGATGCACAGATACTAGGCTTATAGGGGCCAGATAAGTACCTTAGGTAGAAAAACAACCTCTGGGTGGCTAAGGCCTAGTCTACAGTATAAAAGATTTGCAGGTATAGCTATACTGGCAAATCCTCCTGTAGCTGCAGATTATGCTGACAAAAGAACGCATTTTCAGGTATAGTTTACACCAGTTCTCTGAACAAAATAAGCTATAACAGCAGCAGTGCTGTTTTGCTACTATAACTGTGTCTAGATTAGGCTTTTGCCAGTACAGAAATGTCTTTAAAAAATCACACCTTGAAGAGATGTTACTACAGAGGTATACGTTTCTGTTGCAGACCTGTTCTAACTTTCCTAGGGTCCTTATCTTTACCACTAAGAGCTGATGTAAAGAACAGAGCTGACTGAATAATTGATTTTTCAGTTCAGTTGCCATTTTTTTTTTTAAGAAATAAAAAGAGGTTTGTTGGCTGAAACAATTAGTCAAATGCAACCCAAATTCGCAAATAGTTTTGGTGCCCTGAAAAATGCTTTTTTTCAGCAAAATTTACTGTTCGCCAGAAACATTTCACCCAGCTCCTGTAAAGAAGCTACCCCAAGTTATCTGGCAACCAGCCTTCAAGTCCTCCCTTTAAAACAGCAGCATTTATGTGTTCAAGCCTTGCCCTAATCTGACACCAGACTTGGTTACCAGACAATGATGCAAAGCAGCAAGCCTTGCACAATAGAAACTCTTGCTGTGGGAAACATTACAGTAAGATTAGGCAATCATGAGCACTCTGTGTAAGTGACAAAAAAGAAATCACTTGAAGCATGAGCTGCTGGTTTTCCAGTCTAGCAGGCCAGATCCCATTGTGTAAACCGGCAAAGCTCCATTGACTTAGGTGGAGCAGCACTGACTTACCCCAGCTGCGGATCTGGCCCATGTACTGGAATTTACATTTTGAGATAGGCATTTAAAGATATATGACAACAGAGAGAAGGGGTTCCAGAGGGTTTGTCATGACTCCATAGTTAAAGTTGCCTTGAAATTTGTAGTGAGAGTAGGATTAGAGAAAATATACATGTTCACCTTTCATTCTACATCAGTCTTTAAAAGGTGTATCAGTGTGTTCAGTCCCGGGTATGCAGTTTCTGCATAGGCCTATTCTCTATTTCATGCCGGCTGTAAGATAGGACAAGCCAAGAGAATTACATGAGAGAGAAAAGAGAAGGAAGGAAATGGCTAGTGAGGCTTTATAATATATGCAGATTTTAGATAGCAATACTCTGATTTGCAGTGGTGTTGATTGTCCCAAAGCTCCAATTGACTTGAATAGGGATTTTGGGTAGTCGGCATCTCTGGAATTCAGATGACACATTCTTTGAGGCACAGACTGTGTCTGGCTCTAGGTCAGATTTTCAAGTGATTTAAGTCTATAACTGTACTTCTAAATTGCATGCTCAATTCCTATGATCATGCATGTTGGGTAATTGCATGTGCAAATCAGGTGTGCGGTTGTGCTCTTAAGTCATTTGAAAATATGCCCCTCTGTTAAAATGCTGTGTCCATTTTCTATACTATCTTAATATTTAAGCAAAATAATGCTCATAGGGAGCAAGTTGTGTTTGCTTTAGTATGCTTTCAGGGACCCCCAACTAATGAATTTTTAAACTCAGATCCCTTTGTTTAATGGGATATATTAGATTTTTTTTCAAGCTTTCCCTTTTTGCTCTTTAACAAAAAGATGTTGTAATGAAAACCACACAAATATCTAGCAAAAACATGCCCATGCTTAAACTAGGCACGGAAATTAAAAAAGTATGGATTTATTTTCAGAAGTGCTGAGCTCCCCACTTCTATTCCATTCCATACAGGTCTATCCCCTTCCAGCAATTTTGATGTCTTGGCTGGAGCAAAGTTAAGGTTGTGCTTGTTTTCTGAGGTTATGTCTACACTACCACGGGGTCACCACTCCGGCGATCAAAGCGCCAGGTGTCCAGTTAACGAGTCTAGTGAAGACCCGCTAAGTTGATGGCAGAGCGCTCTCCGGTCCATCCCGGTACTCCACTGGGAATGAGAGGAGGAAGGTAAGTCGACGGGAGACACTCTCCCGTCAACCCAGCATGGTGTAGACATCACAGTAAGTCGACCTAAGCTACGTCGACTCCAGCTACGTTATTCACGGAGCTGAAGTTGCGTAACTTAGGTCGACTTACTCTGATAGTGTAGACATAGCCTGAATGTGAGTTGATGGCTTGGTGGAACATTGTGTGCTCAATTCTGGCTTGCTAACGTACACTGGGTTTAACGCCAATGATCTTGAAAAGCAAGGTCCACTGGAAAGCACTTAACCAAGTTCACCTTAATCAAGATGTTTTGTCGTTTTTAAAATTTAAAATAATGGAACTCCGGATATTGCCAGAATGACTGTGTTGTAAAATAACGGCTCACAGTCCGATAGCCCTCACATGGATTAAAACAGTAAGCACATTATTCATTTAAGTGGACACTCTCTACATTAATCCCATTCAGTCCTGTATCAAAACTCAAACTTGCTGCTGGCTAGCTTGTGGAAATCTGTTTCGCCGATCCAGTTCCCCCTAGCCATTGGGCAGAAACCCTAATAGGTCTCTTTGTGGTACCCTGTTCAACCCATCAGTGAAGGAGAGGCCAGTAACTCACGGGAGAGTACACAGTTACTGAGCCCAAAAGCGTAGAGGTCCATTAAACGTGTGTGGAATGTATATGATTTACATACACCTGACTCTCTGCCCTTTTAATCAGTGCGAGGAACAATCAAACAATGCTGATTTCTACAAATCTGTAACCCTGCTCACTTGCCTGTCTCAAGCCTTTGGGAAGAGATCTGTTCTTTTGCAGCTACATTTTAAATTCATGCCTCTGCCAGGCTTTTCTCAGAAGCCATGAATGTTGTATGCTGGGTACCGCCCCGTGTCAGAGCAGCAGCTGTGTGTGTTTTGTAAGCATGGCTTTTAAATTTTATTCGGTTGCTTTAGAACCTGTTTTATGGAATTCATCCTTTGCCTTCATGGTTCATAAGGCGGGACTCTGCCAGAGGAGAAGCATGTAGGCAGTGAATTGCACGCCTGGAGATCATCAGGAAACACCCCTTTGTGTAAATAACGAGGTTGTGCTTGTGCTAGAGTGTGCTAGAGTACACACTGCAGCCAAAGACAATCGGCGTGCACGCTGCAGTGCATGGCTACACGCTGTCATGAAAGGCGCCGGCAGCAGGGAGGCGCTGGGGAAAGGCTCCAGCAGCAGGAAACTGCTGGAGTCCTTCCCTGCTGCCTCTCCCTACAAGACCCTTTTCCCAGTGCCAGAGCCTTTCCCTGCAGCACGGAAAGGCTCTCGCAGCAGAACACTAATACTGCTAAAAATAGCAGCATCGACAAGGGAGGTGCTGCTTGGGTGAGTAAAGAGCATGTAGGGCTCAAGCATGTTGGGCAATCTACTCTTCCCACCTAACCCATGCCTCGCCTGCTACACAGCTATTTGTATCTGGGTTAGCTGGGCCTGCAGCATCTGGACTCTCCACACCACTGGAGGAGCAGACTTACTGTAGTTCTCTATGGGGCATTCAAAGAGAATCAGCCTCATTCACACAGTCGCTAGGGGCTAGATTTTGTCACAAAGATATAGCCCATAATAATGTGCCCCAAAGGACCCAGCCCACAGTAGGGCGTAGCTGTGCTTCTCCATCCTTCTCCCAACTATTGGCCCCTTGTGCCTGGCAAGGAGTGAATGGGGCAGGAAAGTCATTCATGATTTACTGCTAGCTTGTATTAGCAGCAAATTACTGCTCTGCCCCTTTCCCTATGCTGGCTCAGCTGTGCTGGCTAGAGACTAGGAGTTGGAGCAATGGTTTGCCCATTCCCTTCCCAACTGTTCTGAGGGGGCTAAGAGCTCCGCTTACCCCTGCATGTTTGGTCCCAAGGCTCAGGTAGCCTGCATAGGGATGCATAAAAGGGTCCTACTCCCTTGCACAGACATGCAGTCCAAGTCACAATCTACCCTCTACATGAATGGTCAGCTACAAGAGCAGCAGGTTCGGTAGCCCACCTCTGCTGGGATGATGCTAATGTTAAGTGAGACAGTCCAGACAGAGACAGATCTAGGAAAGTGAGATATTACCATGTCTACCAAGTGTGCCATAGGTGTGGAAACACAGAGTCAATATGCAGCACACACACTAGATACTCAATGCCTGCTTTTGCAGGACACATGGGATCTGATCCAAACCCAATTTAAATCAGTGAGAGTCTTGCCATTGACTTCAACGGCTATTGGATCAGACCTGATGGGGAAGGGATAGCACCACCATGCACAGCTTTGCTGAGACTTCACCCTGCAGATTGCATTCAGTTCCTTGTACATCCAGAAATGTGAAGAGTCCCTGACTCATGAAGACACATAGTCACCTCTTTGTTCCTTGCATTCTCTTGCAGAGGAACAGCATTCTGCAGTGCCTTTATTATGTTCTTTAGGATCCCCCATCTTTCTTCTACGTAACAGCTTACTTATCCCTTCATTCCACTGAGATCACTAGATTTCTTATGTTTCTGAAATACAGTATCTATGTACTGCTGCTTTCTGTGACCTCACTCCTTACTCTGGAGAGCCCTGTTAGTTTGGGGTTGCTAGCACCAAGCCTTCCTATTATTCTCATGTACTCAGTCAGGCCTAATTGCTTCAAATAAAAAGCTATTTTAGGGTGGATTCTCCCCATGATTGAAATCTTAGATCATAAAGTTGTCCTCTTCATGGCTTAGCAATCAACAGAAGTAGACTTCTGTAATATTTATATTTACCACAAATAAAGTCAAGGCCTGAGATTTTCAAAGAAGAGTTGTACAGTTGATTCATGACAAGGGCCCAATACAACTGCTTTTGATGATGTTGCGGGTATTTCCATTGATTTCAATCAGAGCTGGATTGGATCATAAGTCAACAACGTCTGACTGTATCAACCCTCTATTAACTGATTGTCTTGTTCAAAGATACCAAAATGTACAAATAGAATTCTTTGAGCACAACTATAAACAAAACAAATAAATAATAAAAATACCAGTGTAATATTTTCTGCTTCATTTTTAACCACTATGTCATCACAACTTCATGGAGCAGAAGTAAGGTTTTGATTGTTACTTAAGTGAGTTAGTTCCTTATCTGGGAAATCTGAATTTCCTGTATTTAACTTTATTTTTTTTAACTTACTTATACAATATATGCATACAAACCACCAAGATGTGATTGCAACCTTAACTCCTTCTTTATAAAAGCTTTTTTTTTTTTTTTGAGGGAATAATTATGTAAAAGGAAACAAGGACGCACAAATTCTCAGATACATAGTTACATAATTATCCAAAACAATGTTTCTTGTTCAAAACAAGAACATTTCTTCCAGGAAGTTAAACCTATGTGATTGAGTTTATTTAAAAACAATGGAGAAAAAGCAAAACCTTGCACACACAGGGAATTCAGAAAAAGACTGTAACAAACTGAACTCATCCTGAATTACCTCCCACTGTACCTTTCATATCAACAACCGTCTCTGACTTTATGCAGAGAAGGTTTACATTTACTTTTGTTTTATTTTTTTGTCCTTTCAGCCTGCAGGGTGAATGGGAATGCAAGTTAGGTCCTGGCAAGCTCTGAGGGGCTTATAAAGAGTACATGCTATTCTGCAACACTAAATAAATCTCAAGACCCATGGGCAAAATTTTCAAAAGTAGCCTCTAAAAATGCTCTGAGAAATTATGGCTTCGATATTTCAACTGCATCTGTGAGATCAAGAGCCATGTTTTGAAAAGGGGCCATTAAAACCACACTCACAGCCTCTTGAATAAGTGAGCAAGACAGATGCAATGGGGCTCTGCATAGGGCAGGGGGGATTAGAGAGAGAAAGTGCACTAATACAATCCAATCCTGCACAAAGTTGCACACACAAAGCTCTCATTTGTAGAGCTAAGTAAAAAAAAAGCACAATTTCCATCATGTGAGAAATTCTGATATTTCAAATAAAACTTGAAATACCATTTTTTTCAGAAAAATTCAATTCAGAAATGTAAAAATATTTCATTTCAAGTCCATTCAACATTAAGCCGCATGTGCCAATGGTGTCGTAGTGTCTCATGGGAACTGTAGTTCAGCTATCTCTTGCCCCATTTTCTCCTCTAGACTGGACGCCGTGGCTGGACTATGTCTCCCAGAATGCACCAGCAGTCATGTGACTCCCATGATGCACCACATAGCTTGGTCAGAGGGTCAATTGCAGTGGAGAGTAAAGAAGAAGGCACCCAGTCTTATTAAATTTGTGGAGCCCTAGCGGGGGGGAAAAACAACAACAACCTGAGGTGTGAGATGGTGTAAGAGACCTATTGAATGGTAGGAATCTTCAGCAGTTACTACAATGATGTGATGCTAATTCTAACTTTGTTGTATATGACTGCAAGAAGATGACATGCCATTAAGCCAAGTGTACATGATTTACATGCTTAACAACATCCTATTGCTATTTATAAATTTGCAAGAGTTTTAATTAGTCATGCTATTAATGATCCCCCACTGTGGCATTAAATATACTGCTTTTACTCTGCCACAAATTATGGCATTAACATTGGCAACAAATCAGTTCTTTGTGTCATCCTGTAAACTTAATTGGGAATGCTTCTCACTAAGAAAAATGACAAGGAGTCTGGTGGCACCTTCAGGACTAACAGATTTGTTAGTCTTTAAGGTGCCACCAGACTCCTTGTTGTTTTTGCGGATACAGACTAACATGGCTACCCCCTGATACTTAAGAAAAATGAGTTGATTAAGAAAAAAGAAGTCATGCATGTATGTATTGTTAAGAGCTGCATTCAGCAGAAGCGTGGTGCTACCAAATAAGTATAAAATGCCATATGTTGGGGGAAAAAATTGGCACCTCTCATATTTTAGTGTTATCATTCCTAACTTTCACCTGGTGGCTACTAGCAATATTGAATGGGAGCGAGCATACAGGGGAGCTGCAAAAGAAAATAGAAAATGCCCTTAACTGCTCCTTTATGATTTGTTATTATTTATATTATAGTAGTACCCATAGCTCCAATTGAAATCAAGGTTCCATCGTGCCAGGCATTGTACAGACACAAAGTGAGAGAGAACCTCCACCCTTAACAACAATCAACATACACAAGACCTAGGAAGGATTATCATCCCCATTTTACAGATGGGAAAACTGAGGCACAAAGTTTAAGTAATTTGCCCAAAGTCACAGAGAGAGTCTGTGGCAGTACTCAACACAAAGGGAACCTCATGAAGATTTTCCTCAATTAAAAAGATAGTGGTGTGTGTGTGTGTGGGGGGGTATTTTTCTGCTTAATTTTGACTTGGTATCAGGAAATATCAAGAAAGAGGAAGCTTTTTTGGCTATTGCTCCCCCAAGCTTTTGTCAGGAATTTGCCCTAATAGAAACAAACATAAAACATAAAGGGCCTGGTGCTGATTGTCACACCAGTGCAAATCCACTGACTTGTAAATCAGGAGCGATTCCAGTTATCAGTGTGAGTCAGAGCAGAATCAGGCCCAGAAAGCTTTAAACAATCTGACTGCACAGCCCTTCTATTCTCAACTTGTCAGCCTGCAATACGTCTCTTGTGGCGCCATGAGACAGTCCATTTTCCAATCCTCTAAGGCAGTGCTTCTCAAGCTATCTGATATGGGGGACAGCAATTTTTTTTTCCAACGTGCGCGCAGACCGGCAGCCGATGGCTCGCGGACTGGCACCGGTCCGCGGACTACCACTTTGAGTAGCACTGCTCTAAGGAGTCCCCCAGAAAAAAAAAAGTTCTACTGTAAAAAAAGTAGAGGGAGAAAAGAAATAGCTTCTGAGTCTGTCTTTATGTACCATAAAGAAGCCAAGAAGGACACCACACTGTTCCTTGCACTTCACTTTGATGTGCTCTCTGAGCTGAAGTGACAAAGATTTCTCATTGTGGCCTCTTCATTTTGCACCCTCCAGAAAGCCTCTTCTGACCAATAAAAAGAGATGGGAGGCATTTCACTGAGTGCTGTATGAATGTGTCACACTGTGCTAGCAGTCCTGCTGCTGCACAGAGTAAGAGTCAGTGATCCCCTCCAACCTACAATGACTCAAACCTTCACATTCTGTCTCTCGCCCAGATGAGCTGAGAAGCCTGGAAGCCTCAGTGCAGACTTGTTTTTCGTTTTCATCTCTGGGATCTCTGCTTGCATCAGAGCAAATGCAACAAATGCAGTCAGACTCCATGACATTGCCAGTCAGCTTATTATGTCAATCAACGCTATGCTTTCCGGCTGGTTCAGTGCTTGCTCTCAAAGCAAGGAACAGCACCAGAGACACTAAGCTAATGTTTGGATGTGAAGTTTGCTACCAGTACTTTGTCTCAGTTAAAAAGGGATTTCCAAAGTTGGAGGCAGGGTACAAGGTACACTCGACTCTCCTAGTTTTTAAATGTGTGCTTCTGGTCAGAAAAGTAATGCTGTCAAAACGGACATGTTGATGCCCCAGATTTATTCCCCATCAGTGACTTCTGTAACCAAGGCATTCTGGTTACACCTCAAAGCTCTGGTTTTTTAACTGCCGCACACTGCCTGTGCACACTTGTCCCTGGCAATCGAGCAGTATTATGTCTACCTCCGACCCCCACATTATACATCAGCAGCAACAATAAAGGGTCTGGTGTCAGAACTCAGCTGACAATTTTGTTGATGATTCCAGCAGCGAAACAGAAAGCAGGTTCTTCTGTAGTTCTCTCAGCTCTGCAATGCTGACTGTACTAAACCTTTTTTTTTGTTTTGGTAAACAAAATAGACAGAGGGGAAATAAAAAGGAATTATTCAAAAGTCTAGGGACAAGATTTTTAAAAATTAGGAGCCTGACTTTAAGCTCCTAAATCCATATTTAGGTACCAAAATCAGTGGCCTGCCTTCAGAAGTACTGAGCCCGTAGTTGGGAGCTGTTGGATGCTCAGTTTGCTTAGTCCCTGACTTAGTCAGGTACAGCATTTCAGCACATGAGCAGTCCCTCTGACGTTAACAGGACAACTTGTGTACTAAAGGACAGGCATGTGCTTACTGGTCTAGCTGAAGCAGTTTGATTGTTTAGGAGCCTAAATGAGGAGCTTTAAGTTAGGTTAATTTTGACCGTCTTTTCCAAGGTATATATCCAGTTCTTATCTGAACCTCCAAACATTTTGATCCTGCCTGCTCCATGACTCTCCAGGCTCTCTTCCATCTCCCAAAACATACCGTCAGGCCTCCTGCTCTCCCAAACGCATGCCAGATCCTGGATCTTACTTCTGGTGTCCACGAAGGTGCCGATAGTCTTCCAATGGAGGTTGGATGGCACTTACTTTCCATACAGAAAGCTTTCTTATGAAAATTGGCCTGCCCTCCCCTCTTGTCCCACTGGCTCCCCTTCTCCTATACACTGTCAGCAGCAGTTCCTTTGTGGGTGACCCAAAATACACCACTCACTGCCATTCCACAACCCCATACTGAAGTCCTTGAGATGTGGCTCCAGGGACTGAGAAGCATGCAGACACACTCTGTGGGACATGAGCACCAGCAACCCAAAGAGTGTTCCTAACATTGGGAAAAGGCTCCAGATGGACCCAGCAAGAAATGACTGTGTCCCACAATCCAGATGCTCGTGTGAGAAGGACACCCAACTTTCTCTCCCTCTGAAGAGCACCTACAATGGAAGTAAGTGAAGGAAAGGGGAGTGGGGGCTAGACAGCATCAAGGGGAGAAACTCTCTGACTCTTCAAAAAATTTGGTTCAGCTTACGTTAAACATTGAAAATTGCAAAAAAATGATGGGGGCTTGTCTTGCTTGTCCTGGGGAGGTTCAATCATCTCCACAAGCAAGCTGTGCTAATACTAAGTCTCATCCTTCAGAGCATAAGCTGGTGACTGTTTCCAAAGGAAGAAATGGTTAGCTCAATATGCAGCACTAAACCATAACTAAATGGATCAGCTTTTTATTTTCCAACTCCCTCAGAAGCAGTAGATGACTATCACAGGGGGGAATCTAAATGAAATAGACCCAGATACCCTGATCCTGAATGGCTGAAGTCCTGCATTCCTATTTTCCTGTTACCTTTATGAACATAAGAACAGTTTCAAAAGGATGGCGGGGGAGGAGAGACTAGAAAATGAAGGATAAAAATATTGCAAAGATGTACAGTTTGGAAGTAAATAATTGAAGAGAGCAGCAGCAGTTTTGATAAATTCTTTAAGACTCACGTGTGATTCTTGAAGAATTTAAGGGGGAAGGATAGCTCAGTGGTTTGAGCATTAGCCTGCTAAACCCAGGGTTGCGAGTTCAATCCTTGAGGGGCCACTTAGGGATCTGGGGCAAAAATTAGGGATTGGTCCTGCTTTGAGCAGGGGGTTGGACTAGATGACCTCCTGAGGTCCCTTCCAACCCTGATATTCTATAATGTGAAATCATAAAAGTAACTAGAAATTATGTCAGCTGTGCCTAGTTTTGATTTTTTATTTTTCTAAGAGGCAGCACACCTAGAGACGATAGATATATTGCAAGAGAAAAAAACAAAAGGTGTAGGTATATGTTGGTGTAGATTCACCACAACTCTCTACCTGCTCACCTGCTCAGTCAAGTCAGGTTCAGTTATTTTGCATCACCAATGGCTGGAGCGTGCCATTAAATTTGTCCCAGATCTTGCAGTTGGATCCACATGGTGGCAGACCACGTGGGTGGTCTAATAACATTGTAGGACTAGGACCCAGGTGAACTGTGTAGGATACACTTATATCCCTTGTTTCAGAGTAGCAGCCGTGTTAGTCTGTATCCATAAAAAGAAAAGGAGGACTTTTGGCACCTTAGAGATGGATGCATCCGATGAAGTGACCTGTAGCTCACGAAAGCTTATGCTCTAATAAATTTGTTAGTCTCTAAGGTGCCACAAGTACTGCTTTTCTTTTTACTTATATCCCTTGTGACAAAGCCCTGGCTGGGATGATTTAATTGGGGATTGGTCCTGCTTTGAGCAGGGGGTTGGACTAGATGACCTCCTGAGGTCCCTTCCAACCCTGATATTCTATGATTCTGTGTTTGCTTTGATCACTGGATTAAAGATAACCTGGTTTTAGAATGTCATCATGTTCTCTTCTTACAAGCAGATTTCTACAACAATGCAGCTGTCCCAAGTTCACTAACAGTCAACTAATAAATTAGGGTAATTTATGTCCCCATTAATTTCTTGCTTCACCCACAGAGATGGTGTAGCCTTCAAGCCAACTGCAGTACTGCCCTTTATACCCGTGCTGTTCTCTGCAAGCTACCACCTATATACCAGAGACAGTTCCCTTACAAACAACTTGATAGACAGACAGAAACACACACATGCTCCCTGGGCTGAACCATCCCCACTCCTCCATCTTCTCACAAGTTACAGTCCCTGTACACGAGTCTCCCTCTCCCCCATGGAAGCAGCAGTGGCATCACCTTGCTAGGAAGTGGCAAGATTTGGCTGTGGAGTATAAGAGAACAGGAATAGTCGCAGGGTGGTGGATTTGATGTAAATAATTATTTAAATCACTAGTCAGGAAGACTCAATTTAATCCTGGACTTCTACATAAAAGTGCATTCTTGTTGGTTCTTATAATCTTAATACATATTCTTCACAACTCATGAAGTTTTCATTTTTAGAAGGTACACACTATACATTTTTAAAGTGATTTATTTTGAAAACTTTTCAGATTAGTTTTACAGCTGTATCAGAAAATGAATGATTGTTTGGTTATTTCATTTACCAAAGGTAACTGAAGCAGATATTTATGAAGTCATTGGGAGGTGAACTATCTCCAATTCAACAGGTTAAACATTAATATTTGGAGGATTTTCCTGCCATGCTTTATTAGGAGGAGAACATTACCAGACAGACACATAAATTGTTTTATTTAACTAAAACAACAATGTTATGTATTCTGGATTTTTTTCTTCAACAGCAAATATATAATATTTTAACAAACAAACATATGGATTTTTGAATTTAGTTAAACATTCAAGTTTTTTAAAACCAGGTCTGTTTTTGTTAAAATTGTTTTTAACTAAAATAGTTAAATGAAATATTTAAAAACCAAAAAAACCCACACAAATTAAATCGACTCTGTCAGCCAGATCAACATGAGAAGCTTAAAATAGTGGCTCCTGCAGCTAACTCAGTCGCCTTCACCTTCATTTTCCTGTTTGTTCATAATCTGGAAAAGAAAAACCAGCTTTCCTGCTTGTTCAGGTCCCAAACCTTTGTTCAGGTCCCAAACAATTTCTCAATTTGGAATGAATTAGTCCAAAGGAAGAAAATATTCTTTCTACACCGGCAGAAGAAGCTACTGCTGTTAAAAGTGAGATTATCACTTCAACAGTCTCTGAATCCAAGTGCTTAACTGACTTCCACCAGTTCACTGGTGTGACTTTCTTTAAAACATCATCAGAAAACATATATTTCTTGAATGGTTCTTATTCCCAAACTGGGTTTCTTTTACGGCTTGCTGCCATTATTGGTTTTCCCTTCTAGTGAGAGAATGGTATGGTAGATCTCAAATCAATGAAGGCTACACTCAGAAAGTCCTCAAGACTTCTGGAATACGCTGCTCAAACAGTTTCACTTTTGTTTCAAACTGCCTGTCCCTTCTTCTCACATTTATCTCCAGACTTCTTCTCCTTGTCCAGATCTATTCCACCCCCAACAATCTTCTATGCATTGAACTTTCTGAAACTTTGCACTTTTAGAGAGAGGTAAGGGATTGACTCTGTGTACACAGACTTGCAGAGAGACAATAGGGTTGTGGTCTGTTACTTCTCACCTCTCTATATTATTTATTTATTTATTTACATATTTTTGCTGTTAACAAAAGCAAAAGCATGTTGTCTCTGGAGACAAATCCACAGTTTGAGAACTACAGAACTAAGCATCTCTGTTGGTATCTTCTAGACTGAGCACTGAGTCCCATAGGGTAGATAGAAAGATTAACCTAAATAACCTAAAGAGAAGCCCCTGGAACCCCATAAAATTGGGTCCCTAATCCATGAACTATTGGAACTCATTTACAAAACTTTTCTTAAACTTTACATTAATATATTGTCTCATACTATAGTATTAGAATTTAAAATCCCTATTCCATGATGAGATATCTTTGAGCTATAATGTATCTTAATTAAAACTATCTTTAGCTAGGTTTTTTTCCTCAGAAAGCCTTTTATCAAAAAAGTCTGATTTAAATTAAAAAAATCTGATTTTTTTTAATTTTATTTTTTTTTTAAATCATTGATTTTTATCCACCCTGAATAGCTGGGAATGCCCCCCCTCAGGATGTGTCCCTGAGGTGATGGGGAGAATGGTGTTGATACTACTGCGACAGAAGATAGAGTGGGAGGGTTTTGGAAGAAAGTGCAAGAGCCCACTCTTGGCCATGCTGGGTTTGCGTAAAGGGGGAGATGTTCCAGAGAAGCAGAGTGAGATATGAAACTGCGGGAAGGGATCTGGGCCAGGAGCAGAGAGATATATCTCTGAGTCAGTGGTGCTCAAGATGGTAGTTGAAATCACGAGAGCATATGAGACCACCAAGACAAAAGATGAAGAGGAATGGGCCAAGGAAGGAGCCATTCTGGCAGCTGGGGATCAGCCAGGCATAAAGAAGCTCCGACCATTTCCCTTTTCCGAGTCCAGGTCCCGTATGCTGGGAGCTGCGGGGCCAGGTGGAAGCTACTATGGTAGCTCTATGCTACCCAAAGATTCTCCTACATTAGGGGCATACACCATCGGCCAGCACAGCCAATTTTCTGCCCACAGGGTGGAGCATCAGGCCTGCTGACCTGGGTCACTGAAGATGATAAATAGAAGCCAATCGCCACATCAAGAATGAGTAGAAGACTATCTTGTGTATGTGCTGTCTGTATCGTACACTGCATATCACATTTAGGCCTTGGCACGATGAGTGGTACGGGTGGTCCAGTGAAGGCTTAATCCAGCGAAGGGTGTGACCTGGCCTGCTTACACTAGACTGGCACATCATACATCATTTTCCCCAAAGAATGCAATGTATTGGTGAGAAAACTCACAGAGACAACGTTAACATGAAAGAACACACAAGAGAGAATTGCCAAAGAGGTATGCAAGGAATTATTATTGACAGTTTTAGGGCATGTCTATACATGAAAACTAATCTGGAGGGGTGTGAATTTAAAGCAAATTAATTAACTCCATGTGTGGATGCTTTTATGGTAGTAAAAGAGTGCCTTATTACAAATTAGTTTAATCTATTTCAGGAGAGGAGTAAATGAATGTGGAAAAAGACACTCTTATTCTAGACTAAGAGTGTCCGCACATGGAGTTGATCAGGATTAGCTATTCCTGAATAACTTGAGCAGCCTAGCTAGAGCGGAATAATTATTTCACTATAGCTATGCTGCTATAACTCCCCCATGTGGACAATGTGGAATAGAGTGGCCACATAGTGGATTTATACCAACATAGCAATAGGTTTCAGAGTAGCAGCCGTGTTAGTCTGTATTCGCAAAAAGAAAAGGAGGACTTGTGGCACCTTAGAGACTAACCAATTTGTTAGTCTCTAAGGTAACATAGCTGTAGTGAAATGATTATTCCACTCTAGCAATGCCAGTCAACGTCTCCATGTAGACGAGCCCTGAGACATTTCAGAAAGAACCCTAAAAAACAGCTACAATGTCACAGAGTAAAAAAATGTGAGAACAATAACACAGTATGAGAGGTTCACAGTGTATCAATATCCTAAATCAAAGAGTCTTTGGGGACTAAGGACAAGGTAGTACAAATATTTCTGCATCTTAGAGACACAGCCCAGAGTCTCACCTAAAATTGAGTTATCTCACAGACCATCTCCCTATACTTGACCCAGGAAAGGAGCTGTGCGCCTCGGCAATACTGAATCTATCAAGATCCAGGGTGAAATTGCAAAGAACTTTAAAAAGGGTCTTCTCAGCAGAGTGCCATGGGCTATGGAATGTGTTAGTTGAATGTTAGTAGACTCATAACTCCTTATGGGTACTATGGAAATCAGACTGCACTCAATCAACTCTAATAGTGCCCGGGTCAAAAGGAAAATTATTTCTTTGATTTGGCCTTTCCCAAATGACAAGAGTCAAGAGAACTGGCAGCTCTCTCTCTCTCACTCACACACACACACACACACACACACACCACAGTGGGCTCCACCAGCAGCCTGTTAAAAGTGTGGAGTCCCCTTTTGTGAAGTCACTTAAATGGAATTTTCCTGTGTCCTTTAATTTCCTGTTACGCCACTTAGGTACCATGTTGATTGGCACCTGGATAAACTATCTGAGCAGAACAGAATTAATCTTTTTTAATGTTATCTGCCATATTAATGACAAGGAAGCACATGAGCTTTTTATGTTTCAAACCATCTCCCTCAGAGGTTAGTGGCCATACTTAAAGGGCTCTTTTTTGTGTGTGTGTTTTTTAAACGATAGAGAAATTTCATCAGGGTCACATGATGTCACCTAGAGTTATTGAATCAAATTAACAACCGTGCACCATTTAGCTGTGGCCATAAGTTACTATTTAAGGAAGTGACACATTACATAAACATGAATTCTGAAGGGAAAGGTTGGGTCATATTTTGAAGGGCAGGTTTTAAAATGTCTTATGAATCCTGTAAGCGTGATGCAGGATCTTACACCATTCTAGGAGCCAGAGGCTGATCTTATACTGGTTTTAACCTATGTGAATCTCCATTGACTTCAATGCAGTTAGTCCTAATTTATACCAGTGTAAACGAGACCAGCATCAGGCCCTAGGTGACTTTTCCAGATTACTTTAGCCTCAATCCTTTATTCCCCCTAGTTCCTTGAATGCAAATTATCCTGCCACTAGACTGAACATCGCACACCACATAGCTAGGATCACATACACATTCTCGCCCAGCAGGGTTTATCATTACTTCCCGTGTCAGTAATGGCTCAGCAAAAACTCCCGGGTTCATCCCACCCTGAAGGGTTAACATTGTAACAGTGCCCTCCTGCCTCTCACAGGAGAACAAGAGGCATATCATAGCTGATAAAAAAACCCAGCAAAGACTAATGAATTGAAGCTACCTTTCAGCCTCATCCAGAGTCTGAACTCCAACATTTGCCATAATTGGTGGGAAATTCCATCATTTCTAATAAAGATTATTTTTAATCCGCTAAAGTGCTATCATAATGGGAAGCAACACAAACAATTATTTGAGGGCTCATCAAGTTAATGCCCAATCTTTTGTTAATTTTACTACATACTAAACAACTGCACAATCAGTTCACCCATCTGCCATTGCCTTCCACGCAGGCAACATTTGAAAAGGGACCACTGCCTTTTAAAAACGTTCCTCTGCAAAAACTAGTGACTATTTTACTAATAGTATTATTATTTAAAGATTACATCAAAAGTCTGATTGCTGAAGAGTTCAAGATTGTCCTTTAAAGTTATTGTGCTACATTTGGAGACCAAATTCAAGAAATGAAGTGCAAAACAGTGGGCCCACAGGAACTCTGCCAGCCAACCACCTTATTCACATAGGATTCAGGACCTCTGCCCTCTCCAAAAACCCTCTCACACAGGGATGAAGTCCCAGAGTCTCAGAGCCCTCAGCAACTGCCCTGCCAGCTGCCCCCTCTCTTTTATAATGAAGGGGATGCAGCCCAGGTGCCTCTGCTGATGACAGATGTGCCAGTACAGTTGAGGGACACAGGAGATGCCTCAGGTCCCAGGACATTTAGGGCTTTCCAGGTCATAACCAACACTTTAAACTCCACCTGTAGGCCAATGGGATAACTGGCTTGAAAGCAGCCCGGCTGAGAAGGATCTGGGAGCTGTGGAGGATCACAACCTCAATGCGATGCTGTAGCAGAAAAGGCAAATGGAATTTTAGGTTGTATTAACAGAAGCAGAGCATGCAAGTCACAGGAGGTGACAGGACCACTCTGCTCAGCGCTGGTTAGGCCTCAGCTGGAGTACTGTGTCCAATTTCAGTCACCAATGTTTAGAAAGGATATAGAGAAACTGGAAAGGATCCAGAGATGAGCAACAAAGATGATCAAAGGGATGGAATGCCCGCCATATGAACAAAGGCTGAAGGAATGGGGTAGGTTTAGTTTGGACAAGAGGAGATTAAGGGGGAGATATGAAAGCTGTCTTCAGATACTTGAAAGGCTGCCACAAAAAAGATGGAGAAAAGTTGTTCTCTCTTGCCACAGAGGACAGGGCAAATGGCAATGGGTTCAACCTACCACAAAGCAGATTTAGATTAAAGCTCAGGATAAACTTCTTAACTGTCAGACCAGTAGGGAATTTGGAACAGGCACCTAGGGAGGTTGTGGAAGCTCCTTCACTGGAGGTTTTCTATAGGAGGCTGGACAAATCTTGCATCTTAGCAGGGGGTTAGACTGACCCTTGTGGTCCCTTCTAGCCCTGTGGCTCTATGATTCTGTTCTATGACCTCGAAGAAACAAAAGCCTGGGGAGTAGTGGCAGGCATAGGTTGTTCTTTTATGCATTTAAAACCTCGGCAATTCCAAAACTCTTTGCAACTAAAATACTGATTTAACTGAAACTCTCCACCCCACATTAGCACATTTCATGTTCACCCACGTGTCTTTCTACATTAACATGTAACACATTCTGAGAATTTACCCAGGTAATGCTATTTAGTTGTGGATGCTGTACACAGATCTGGGACCGACCAGGCACTGCAGAGCAGCTGATTCTCAGAAACAGACAAATTTGACCATCACTTGCAGAGATTTATTTTGTGTGTTGGATTTGATAAACCATGAATACGGAGAGAAGCCACTGCTGGATGGTATCAAGAGGAAGTTAATCAGATCATGCACACCTGTTACTTCCAAGCTTCAGAATTGTAGTATCTGGAAATCATACACTGGCTCTTAGATATTCTTTGCTCATGAAGCTCTGGTGGGGATATTGTGTGGCGAAAAGAAAAGAAATGTATGAAAAAAAACTTGCATTGCATTACATGAAATTCCAAATGTAGTGCAATCGTATTGTGCCTAAGTGTTTGCAATGGAATTTCATGCATCCTCACAAGACCTGAAAGAGATCTCATTTTCTTCTTCTTGCAGACGCATGATGAGGGAACAGAGGACTAGTCCTGGCAGAGCAACTCCGTGCCAAAAAGGGAGCAGCAAACCTTCACAGCTCAACTAATGTCATGAAGATCTAAGATGAACAGGCTTGCCAAAAGCTGGGCAGCAAAGCCTGCAAACCTTGCATGCCTTGTATCAACGAAGAACAAACAATGGGCTATGAAGTGAAGCAGACTGGCTGGTGCTAGAGACTGGCACCCATGGCAAGCACACCCAGCTCTATCTAGCATCCATCCCCTATGTCTGTCCCCTTCCTTAGTTCCTATAATAAGCTGACCCCACAGTGCCAAGCTTCTTCCAAGGCTGACCTGCTCAGCAACAAGTCCACTGGTGCAACCTGCTGCACACCCAATCCCTCTCCACATCCCGTCCTGTGACAACATGGCAGAACGGGACCCCGCTTCCCATTTCCACCCTGTGCCAGTACCAGAGGGGATGACATTGAATGAAATAGTCCCCACACAGACCACCGGGACAATCAATAGGCCAAGTCTGGAAGGCATTTGGGGATCCAGCAAGAAGACAGGAGCTGTCTACACCATCATTAGCTCCCCCTTCTCTCATGTTGCTGTCTATAGATACCTATATACAATGTAGCATTATTATTTGTAGTTAGAGCCCCAACCTGAGACTGGGGCTCCATTGTTAGGTGCTGTACAAATACATCGGGAGGGACAAGCCTGGCCCTCAAGAGCTTAATCTAAAATGGTCCAGGGGAAGGGCCACAGGCACAAAAGGACTTAGGTGCCCAACTGCCACTTTAGATCTTCAACCCTCCTGCTCAGCTGCTGCCCAACCCTGCAGGCACCTAAAGTCACTTGGTGCCTAAATTTTCACCGTTACAGTCCCCTGGGCACCTATGGTTTGTCAGCTGGGCCATGCACCCGGCTGTCCCTGACCCTGCCTGGCAGCTCAGCACCTATTTCACATGTAGGTCTCATTGGATCCTCAAACGAGGCCTTACCCCACTTATCCTGGCTGCTGGGCCCAATCCAGGGACTGTGTCTAACTTCCCACAAAAACATGTACGGGGTGGAAGAAGAAGAGGAGGAGGAGGTGGAAAACTCTCTTATTGCTATTAGCCCAGCAGTCAGGGCTCTCTCCTGAGAGGTGGGAAACCTTAATTCAAATTGCTTGTCCACACCAGTCGGGCGGTATGGGGGACATTCACTCAGAGTGCTGGGCTAGAGTTTATTAGGAAGATCTCCTCCTCCACCCCACCCCCCATGCTGAGCAGTGCAATGCCGGAGTCCCGTTGTGGATTGAGCCTGAAGTGACTTGCCCAGGGTCACACAACAGACCAGTGGTCCCTTTAGCATTACATATGCCTCTCAGACTCCTTCACATTGCCTTCCTTCCCCCAAAGCAGCCTTTTTCCACAGAGAGAGGGCATGTGGTCTTCGTCTTCTCTCCCCCTGTGAGGTAGAAGAATTATACTTCATTGCTTTAAGACTTTGGACCTACATACTAGATTAGGACTAATGTTTTTAATGATCAACAGGATTAACATCCTGGTTGCTCATATTAGTTCTTTAATGCACGTGGTTTAAAAGAAATCCCCAAATGCTATCAATTAACTGTGAGAGACTAACAGTCAATACCCAGGAAGATTAAGCAGGCCAGGGAACAAAGATGGGAGAAAAAAATAAACAAAAAGGAGGAAGAGCACTATTGTGTCTTTTGCTCTTTGTACAAATGATCAAAACTCTTCAGATGTGAATTAAGCTTCATTGTCATTTACAGTCTGTTCAGGAACTCGCATCCGTGAAAACAGTCGTCTTAGCATTTCCACTGTTTGTGATGAATTAGGTGAATTCATACAGAATATTCAGGGCATTTAGAATGGGCATCCACTGCAATCAAAAATATATGTCCCATAAATAGTCCAGAGTAGTCAACATGGATTCACTGCCACAGAGAAGTTGGCCACTCTTAAGATGCAATGCAGCCTGTTTAGGCATATGTAGTGTGTGATGACCTCCTTGTAATTTTATTTAAATCTAAAATTAATTAAATAGGGAATGAACAATTTAAAAATTTATTAGACAAGTTAGATGTCTTCAAGTCACCAGGGCCTGATGAAATGCATGCTAGAATACTCAAAGAGCTGACTGAGGAGATATCTGAGCCATTAGCAATTTTGAAAAGTCATGGAAGACAGGAGAGATTCCAGAAGACTGGAAAAGGGCAAATATAGTGTCAATCAATAAAAAGGGAAATAAGGACAACCCGGGGAATTACAGACCAGTCAGCTTAACTTCTGTACCCGAAAAGATAATGGAGCAAATAAATAAGCACCTTGAAGCTCTAGATGCAAACAACAAGAAGATAATAAGGTGATAAGTAACAGTCAGCCTGGGTTTGTCAAGAACAATTTGTGTCAAACCAACCTGATATCTTTCCTTGAAAGGGTAACAAGGTTTATGGATAGCGGGAAGCGGTAGTTATGGTATATCTTGACTTTAGTAAAGCTTTTGATACTGTCTCACATGATCTTCTCATAAACAAACTAGGGAAATGCAACCTACGTGGAGCTACTATAAGCTGGGTGCATAACTGGTTGGAAAACCATTCCCAGAGAGTAGTTATCAGTGGCTCACAGTCATGCTGGAAGGGCATATCAAGTGGGTCCCACAGGGATCAGTTCTGGGTTCAGTGCTGTTTGATATCTTCATCGATGATTTAGATAATGACATAAAGAGTACACTTGTAAAGTTTTCAGATGATACCAAGATGGGTGGGGTTGAAAGTGCTTTGGAGAATAGGATTAAAATTCAAAATGATCTGGACAAACTGGAGAAATGGTCTGAAGTAAATACTGTGAAATTCAATAAGGACAAATGCAAAGTACTCCACTTAGGAAGGAACAATCAGCTGCACACATGCAAAATGGGAAATGACTGCCTAGGAAGGAGTACTGCAGAAAGGGATCTGGGGGTCATAGTGGAAAACAAGCTAAATATGAGTCAACAGTGTAATGCTGTTGCAAAAAAGGGAACATTATTCTAGGATGTATTAGCAGGAGTGTTGTAAGCAAGACCCAAGAAGTAATTCTTCCGCTTTACTGCAAGCTGATTAGACCTCAACTGGAGTATTGTGTCCAGTTCTGGGTGCCACCTTTCAGGAATGATGTGGACAAATTGGAGAAAGTCCAGAGAAGAGCAACAAAAATTAACGGTCTAGAAAATATGACCTATGAGGGAAGATTGAAAAAATTGAGTTTGCTTAGTCTGGAAAAGAGAAGACTGTGAGAGGGGACATGATAATATTTTTCAAGTACATAAAACGTTGTTACAAAGAGGAGGGAGAAAAATTGTTCATTTTAACCTCTGAGGATAGGAGAAGAAGCAATGGGCTTAAATTGCAGCAAGGGAGGTTTACGCTGGACATTAGGAAAAAGTTCCTGTCAGGGTAGTTAAGCACTGGAATAAATTTCCTGGGGAGGCTGTGGAATCTCCACCATTGGAGATTTTTAAGAGCAGGTTAGACAAACACCTGTCAAGAATGGTCTAGATAATACTTAGTCCTGCCATGAGTGCAGGGGACTGGACTAGATGACCTCTCGAGTTCCCTTCCAGTCCAACGATTCTATGATTTGTATATCAATCACCAGCCACCACACAAAACTCTTGGGAAGGACATCTGCTTTTACAATCCCCAAATGGCCTGCATGTAATTCATGGTGAACACGTGACCTAAGATTCATAGAAGAGCCTCTCTGGTGCTACATGCTGGAAACGGCTTTGTGTGTGCATAAGTCCATCCATTCATCGTAACGTCAGACATGTTAGCCAACTCAGGATCATTGTTAGGTTTGCATTGGAGCCTGGCATTTGTCCTGGACAAGGATTCAACTTGTGCCATATAGAACATATCCGCTGTCTCTGGTCCCATTCAGTATCCTGCTGTTTACAATGGCAGTCTGCATTCACTTGTTGGTTGGTGCCCTTGAACTGGATAGCGTAACAGTAAGCACCCAAGAGTATTGCCCATCTCTATAACTGTGCTGCAGCCATCACTGGTTATCCTTTCTTTGGGTTAAAATTTTACCCTAGAAGTTGATTCTCTGTGACCAGATAGTTTCCCATGTTGATACTGGCAAAACTCTAACTCCCCAGACTAAACTCAGAGTTCTCTATCGAACTGAGCATAGTTGCAATCTGCAGAGGCAATAGGCCTTTCAGTATGCTCTTCCATCATAGGAGAAATTATTGTTCCTGTTCCATATGGAGAAGCATCACAAGCTACCTTCACAAGCACAGATGAATTGTAATGTGCAAGAACCCTTTCAGATGCTGTCAGCTTCTTGGCCTTATCAAAATTCATGGTGCGCTGGGACCAACACCACTTCTGACCATTTTGTGTCAGCTTATTTGGAGGCTGTAACATTGTCACTATATCCTTTCTAAACATTGGTGACCAAAATTGGACACAGTACTTCAGCTGAGGCCTTAACCAGCGCTGAGCAGAGTGGTATTGTCGCCTCTTGTGATTTAAGCAACCCATTTCTGTCAATGGTCTGATCTGGTCTTCACTCTCCATCTGTGGATAGACTTGGGATAGGTCAACCTTGGAGAAATGTTTACCACCAGCTAATGGGCAAATATCTCCTCTGTTCTAGGTCAGGGATAGTAGTGTGTATGCAATATTGGTCTAAGGGTAACCTTGAAATCACCCCAGATATGGACCCCATTCTTTTTTTCATTATTGGCACTGTAAGGATGCTCCATTCGCCCCAGTTAACTTTGATTATGATTCCCGAGTCCCGTAAGTGCTGACGTTGGCTGCACTGTAAGAGGTGCTGGACAAACTTTTGACAGTTTAGAAATAGGTTCTTTTCAAGCACAGATTTTGCTTTCCAATATTTTAAAGGTCCAATACCATCCTGGAAGACATCAGCCACCTTGTCCAAAAGTTCAGCTCCTTTTTGTTTTATGCTGCAGTTCATGAAACCCGCAGGCATTTTATGCTTTGCCAGTGCAGGTGAATCCCTCTCAACCCTTCTCTGCCAAATAATGCATGACCCCCTCATTTCAAAATATAGAGGTTTAGCATATGCTGTTTACATGTATGTTACCTTCACTGTAATAGCACAAGTGAAGCAAGGACTTTTCGCAGTACTGAGGTTTTCTGCTACTTCATCTTGCTATGTAGCCTCTAATAATCCTATGAAATTGCAGAAAACAGCAGACGTACAGAGCTGCATTTAAAAATCGTACTTCTTCCTCTTGTTTTAAAAAAAAATCCAAACACCACTTCATTTATTGTCTTCTGAATGAAAGAGCTGTACGGACACTACAGCATTCTCAGTGGACTCCATGTTGTCAAGAGTGACTTGATCACACTCTATAAGTACTGACACGAGGAACAGAAAATTGATAACAGAGGACTCTTCAATCTAGCAGACAATGGCATAACAAGATCCAATGGCTGGAAGTTGAAGCTAAACAAATTCATAGAGCCCTGCACAGAGACAACATTTTTATCCGCATCCAATCTGCAAAAATGGTCCACGGATATCTGCATCCTGCGGCTATCCGCAAATATAAAGCAGATATCCACAGATTTGCAGGGCTCTACAAATTCAGACTAAAAATAAGGCACAGGGTTTTAACAGTGAGGGTAATTAACCACTAGAACAAAGTATTAAGGGTCACGGCGGATTCTCCATCACTGGCAATTTTTAAATCAAGACTGGATGGTTTTTTATGAGACCTACTCTAATTCAAAGACACTCCCATTAGAGGCTACTGCAATACCTTGGCTTTTATATATCAGTAACAGGCTGTTATCTGGTCACAATCTATAGTTCTATTAATAAATCCCATCAACATTCAACAGAATTAAATACAGGATACACTTAAATCAGGGGGAGGGGTAGCTCAGTGATTTGAGCATTGGCCTGCTAAACCCAGGGTTGTGAGTTCAATCCTTGAGAGGGCCATTTAGGGATCAGGGCAAAAATTGGGGATTGGTCCTGCTTTGAGCAGGGGTTTGGACTAGATGACCTCCTGAGGTCCCTTCCAACTCTGATATTCTACATTTGAAGTGCATACCTAAGCCCCTATCCTGCAAAACTTAAGCACAATGCTTAACTTTACTTACATAAATAGTCCTATTGATGCTATGAGTAAAATTAAGCATGTGCTTAAGCTTTTGTAGGATTGGGGACTTACTCTTTCTGGAGTGCTGAATATACATAAAAGTTATTTTTTAAGCATACGCTCATTTTGTATGACACACGTATTGATCCCAGTTTTTATACAATTACAGTAACAATGACTTCAGCAGACATCCAGAACAATTATATGCAAGCTACAAAAGTGCCCACATTTTGATTTTAGCACATGTTTAATATTTGATCTGATATGTGCAATAAATGACTTTTATTTCATGCAGTAATTAATTTCTATTCACCGATATTTATGTGTGAAATTAAATATTTCATACATTCATTAATTTTATAATTTTAGAACCCAGCCACTCTGAGGTGCACTAATCAACTTTTCCATTTGTGTGAAAGCTAATTCTTTAATGGGTAGTAATAATTTTCTCTGCATAATGAGTCACGATACGTGCCCTGAATCCTGATTCCTTTAAATATAGACCCATTTTTTATCAACTTCAACAATATTGTCTTGCGTTTGTATTCACTGAAATTGATTAATCCCTTCAGCACCCTCCCCTCACTTCAATCTCTAACTAGATTAATCAGATCCCAAAATGGTTTTGCCTTAGTAAGTTTCTTGTTTTTACCATGCGTTCATCCCCAAGTGCTCTTGTTCATCTGTTATATATTCAGACATCTTGTTTTATCCAGAGCATTACAGATATCTCTCTACCCCATCAGCATGAGAACAGTCTGAGGCATTGGAGGGGAATCAGGAGAGTTCAATGGCTTGCTCTCTCATACTCCCTAGGTGACCCAGGGCAAGTCTCTAAGGCTCCGTTTACCCTGTGAGTTAGGGGAGTGAGTCCTCTGCTCGTGTACGCACACGTGTGCTTATATAACTAGCAGTATGGCCATGACAGAGTGGGTATCAGCAGCGGAGGTACTGCTGAGCCTTCCCGAGAACACACCTGCCTGAAACCGGAGGGGACGTATGCAGTCCGGTTCAGCCCACCTACCGCGGCTAGGGTGCAATGTATCCTCAAGCTGGCTTGCTGAGAGCTAGCGTGAGAGCATGCACATGATCAGAAGAATCACACCCTTCATTCACAGTGTGTCTACAAACTAAGCTCTCGGCACTGGCATCAGAGCTCTCGGCATTGGCCTAACTCCACTCCCGTTGGCTGCATTGCCATTGGCTCCCAAGTTAGGCCAAGGCTGAGTGATTTGAAAACTGCCCCCTGTTGTCTCTGTTCCCCATCTGTAAAATGGGGATGATAATATCTCCCCCCACACACAAGTCTCTCTCATCTGTTTAGATGGTTAGCTGGTCAGGACTGGGACCCTCTCTGTGTCTGTACAGCCCCTCGCACAATGTATCCCCATTCCCCCAGGTGCTACTGTACTTCAAAACAGGGCCGATTTTACAAACTCACAGCTCCCTCATCGACTTCACGGCTTTAAAAGTCTGGTCATTTATTTAGCTGCTGAAATGGGAGCTGAGCTCCTTCGAAAATATATGTCCTATAATGAAACATGCATGCATCCGATGAAGTGTGCTGTAGCTCACGAAAGCTTATGCTCAAATAAATTTGTTAGTCTCTAAGGTGCCACAAGTCCTCCTGTTCTTTCTGCGGATACAGACTAACATGGCTGCTACTCTGCAACCACAGCAGTGTATCTGCACACATCATTTACATCTGAATGCCCATAAAAGGGAAAAAGCGAGTGGGGTCCACAAGGGTCATAACAAAGCAGGAGAAGGGATTGCAGAAAAGGCAGGAAAGATCTTGCAAAAGATGTGGTGTGGGCTGAGGATGGACCTAACAGTTCCATCTCCTCACTCATATTACATCCTATTTTTTCAACAGAGACGCGTCAAAGGGGAGAGATTTTTGCTCACTCAGAGAGATTAAACCTGACTGTCACAGCGGGACCTGTGTTCCAAATCACCTACCACCTTCCTGCCAGGAAAAAACAAACAAACGCTCTGTGTCCCTCACTCTCTTCTATTCACAACATTCGAAAAATAAAGAAAGTTCATTAATTATTGGTTAGAAAATAAAATGCAACCTCAACAAACTAGCAGATGGGTTTTAACTACTCTGGGGTGTCTTTCTAAAGGGTTCCCTCCTTGCATATGCTTTCCATGCTCTCATCTGAGCCTCTTGCAGGCAGTCACTTGAAGATAGTGCAACTAATACAGTAAGCTCCATCCTCCTGAGACCAAACAAAACCTTTGTGGCTGCAAACAACAGAATGGGACATACCTACACAATACTGGGGAGAGCAGCTAGGACCTTTGTCCCCAAAAGCACAGGCCTTCAAGGTTTATATCCTGTGTAGATTTGCCACTAGGGGGTGACACAGTCACATATACCTAAAAAAGTGTCACCTTCCCTCCACTAGATAGCAGTGGTAAGTATGAACCATAGTAGCCAGCATAATGCAAAAGAAGCAGTGTGACCTAAGCAAAAGCAGTGGGGCTAGAAAGTAGGGAACTTGACTATAACTCAGAAGACTTGGGTTCTATTCCTGGCTCTTCCATTGGCCTGCTGTGTGACCTTGGGCAAGTCACTTGACTCATCTGTGCCTCAGTTTCTCCATCTGTAAAGTGGGGATAATGATATCAAAGCACAGTTTGAGATCACCCATGCGCTATAAGAACTAGGTATTATCAGCTAACCCCTGCATTCAGAGACAAAAGATGCATATGTGGAGCATTTGACCTTATACTTTGAAATCTGGCCCTGTGCAATCTGGAAGCCTAAAATTTATGGCAGAGCTATTGCAATAGCTTGGATGACTACTGCAGGATACAACATATCTTTTAACAAGGGATGAGTCAGCAGGCTCACTACAGTCTCTCATATGAAATGATTTGCACATCTTTACTCTTGCAGCACATAGTACTTACAGCAAACTATGGGTCCATTTTCCCCGGAGGTAGCCACTGATCTGATTATTCTGCTTCGTTTACATGCATTGCCTTCTACAAGTTTTATTAGGCCTGGTAGTTTCACGAGCAGTACTGTATCTATGCACTTCAGTTACCAACTGCAACAAGAAGCTGCAGGTGCAAGTCTGTGATTTGAATTTTTCACGTTTATGTGGGGAACTAACAGAAAGGACCCCATGCAGAGCTGCTTGGCTCAGAACCGGAGCTATGCTCACAGAAGTTCATACCCTCTGATTTTCGTTTTGGGTTCAAATAGCCAAAAATTCAACATAAAACTCAACCAAAATTATCAAGTTTTGCTTGGATAAAACCATACCAAATCACCAGGTTTATTATCATTTCCATCCCAAACACAATAATTCATTCCATGTTTTCTAGAAAAAAAATCAAAGCAGATTCACTCAAAGTCTGCAAACTTCAACAAATCTGGGAGCAAACCTCATACAAGCACTGGGGGGGGGGTGTTTGTCACAAAACTGGGAAGCAGGTGAGGCTGACCTGATTTCTGGTTTCACACAGCTTTGCTCAAAAGCTAATTCTTCCTCTCCGCTGCTTTGTGTGCAGCACTGGAATTGAATAAAACATACCCCCAGATAATTAATGAAGATATATAGCAAAAGTAGATAGCGCAGGGAATGTGTCATAAAAATATCTTGTGTGTTTCAAATAAAATCTCTTTTGGAAGTTTGGTCTGCTAGGAAGGAGTCACTCCTGTCATAAGAGTGCTCTATAAAAGAACAATGGCTGTATATAGATAGTTAATAGAATGAGCACCATCTACTGGTACATAAGAATAGGTACCATTGTGCAGAAGTTGTTAGGTTTGAGTTGTTATGTCACACAAATGGCTTCCAGTGTGCAGCTCTAAACAAGCATCTCCCTCTGCAAAGCTACACCTTAGTAGCAACCTGGGGAAAATAACCCATAGGAGGTGCATCATGAGCAAGACACCGACTCCCACTACAAGCTCTGCACAGAAAGAGGATGTGTGTTCAGAGGCTGGCTGTTCTGCCCACATCTCTGAGCTAGATATGACAGCAAATAGCCCTGCACGGCCCTGATTGCATAGCCCCAGCTCTGTTTAGCGAGTGCACTGCGGGACAGGAATTTTTCATTTCCTACACCATTTGCAACAAGCGGTAGTGATTTCACAGGCATCATTGAGCTCTGGAGAGCTAATGATAAAGCAAAGCATTTGTTGTTTTTCTGAAAGCTCTGTAGTGCTGAAGGCCAGTATCTAGCTGGGGCAGCTTGGTCCACAGGGGACTGCCTGTCAAATGATGGTTACTTTCAGTGCACCTCACTGGTGGCAAAGGCATTTATCATAAGTTTGTAAATACATAAGGAATATCAGAGCATGTGAAATATATTACTTTGGTTTGTAAATCTTGTCCTGTCTAGGGGCTGGCTCATTCAATGTTTCCTGACACCGATTTTGCAGTGTTGCCATACTCTGAGCATAAGTCAGGCCTCAAATGACTATTGAAACTGGCTCCAAAATCATGATTTTCTTTTAAAATAATACATTTTAGGTTATTTTTATTTACAGTTGATTTTTTGGCACTTTAGGTCACATTTGGCTCATGTTTCTAAGCTTTTCTCTGCAACCAGGAGGCCTAAGAAATTTTTTAAAAATGAAAACTGAGGTTCTCACCTAATCACATGACTCCAGGAACTAGAGGTATATGAAAGACATTGACTATCACAAGACTTGGGTGAGTTGGCAACAGCATGAACCCATCAGCACTAGTCTTTTATGGTTAACATAGTAAAAAAGGAAGAAATAGTAGGAAACGTTTTGTTTCCTTACTTTACATAATTGCTCGCTTAGCTAGTTTTTGGAAGCCCACATACATTATGCTCACCAGAGACCAGGGGGTCAATATAATACACACATATGAATGAGGATTAGAAACTGAGACTCTGTGAATGAAAAAATAAAAGCCTTTACTACTCAAGTCAAACGAAAAATTACATTAATTTTCCTTGGTGTTAAGGGACTGATTCCCCACTCTGTTATTAAATAAGTAGTGTTAATGTATCCTAGAGTAATGCTATTGGGAATCAGGCCCTAAGCTTTTTATCTCCTTGCAGGTTTTTAGGCTGCTCTAATTTATGCTGAAGGCCAGCCATGCCGACATCCAGCCAAGGATCAGGTGACCACAAAAGCCACTTTTGTGTCTCCTTCTTGGCCACCTGAGCTGTATTGTGAGCTTCTTAGCTGTAGCCAAGGATCTGGGGCCAAGACTTAAAAAAGTTAGGGGCATTTTCAAGAGTGCTGATACCCACAACGGAGGCCAGATCCTTAATATGCCTCGGCACCCAACAGTGCCCCATGAGGACAACTGAGTGCTGAGCACTTCTGAAAATCCGACCAAAGTTGTTTAGGTGCCTCAATGGGGAGCTGTGGGGTGGCTGTTAAAAACTTGGCCCCTAAATCCTTAGTTAGGTTTAGAAAAGTGCTGAGCACCCAGCAACTCTAGTTAACTTCTAGAGAAAAAATAGGTGCTCTGCACATTGGAATATCAGGCCATTTATTATTTTAATTTTGTGCCAGGATGCCTGTATCCATTGTCTAAATCCTGAGCAATTTCCTCGGCATCTGCCGAACTTTGTATACAAGTCTGTTTAGCCAGACAACTTTCCAGGAGACGACTGCCTGAAATACCTCCACTTCAAAAGTCAATTGGTGATGCTGCGGGAGGTGCTTTTTCTATCAAATGAAATTACTGACACTTCCTAAAACAGTAGCATGACAGTGTTTCCCACTTGCGAAGTCACTTCTTTGAACATTGAATGGCTTGGGTTATTAGAATGAAAATGATTAATTATATAAAAGAAATTAAGTGAAAGAAGCAAAAATAGAAAAGTCAAAATGAGCTGTGAAACTTTAGAATCATTCTAAATAAATCTATTGGAATTTCCTTCCTCTCCCATCATTGGCCTTTCATCCTACCTCAGTTTCCATTGTCCCTGCTTTTAACTCTTTGCCCCAGAATAACAACTCTATTTAAAAAAAAAAAAAAGGAGTACTTGTGGCACCTTAGAGACTAACCAATTTATTTGAGCATAAGCTTTCGTGAGCTACAGCTCACTTCATCGGATGCATACTGTGGAAAGTATAGAAGATCTTTTTATACACACAAAGCATGAAAAAATGGGTGTTTAACACTACAAAAGGTTTTCTCTCCCCCCACCCCACTCTCCTGCTGGTAATAGCTTATCTAAAGTGATCACTCTCCTTACAATGTGTATGATAATCAAGCTGGGCCATTTCCAGGACAAATCCAGGTTTTCTCCCCCCCCCACACACACACAAACCCACTCTCCTGTTGGTAATAGCTTATCTAAAGTGATCACTCTCCTTACAATGTGTATGATAATCAAGGTGGGCCATTTCCAGCACAAATCCAAGCACAAATCCAGGGTTTAACAAGAACGTCCCCTTGTTTTTTCCTACCCCGCCCCCCCCAGACGTTCTTGTTAAACCCTGGATTTGTGCTGGAAATGGCCCACCTTGATTATCATACACATTGTAAGGAGAGTGATCACTTTAGATAAGCTATTACCAACAGGAGAGTGGGTTTGTGTGTGTGTGTGGGGGGGAGAAAACCTGGATTTGTCCTGGAAATGGCCCAACTTGATTATCATACACATTATAAGGAGAGTGATCACTTTAGATAAGCTATTACCAGCAGGAGAGTGGGGTGGGGGGAGAGAAAACCTTTTGTAGTGGTAAACACCCATTTTTTCATGCTTTGTGTGTATAAAAAGATCTTCTATACTTTCCACAGTATGCATCCGATGAAGTGAGCTGTAGCTCACGAAAGCTTATGCTCAAATAAATTGGTTAGTCTCTAAGGTGCCACAAGTACTCCTTTTCTTTTTGCGAATACAGACTAACATGGCTGTTACTCTGAAACCTGTATTATTTAAGGGTGATTAAGGAATGTTAGAGAAGTGTAAAGGGGCTGTTGTGTTAATGCTGGACTATTTATGCTTATCTGTAAGGTGAGGAGAAGTGAAATCTGAGGAATGAGCGAAGAAAGGAAATGAGTCTCAAAGGGTCTTTTGTTATCCTAAAGCTCTTTGCCTCTCAGCTCTCTGACAGCTCAACTTCCCTTGCTGCTTCATAATAGCTGTTTTCTTCCCTTCCACATCGATTCTGGAGTTTTTCCGTTTCAGCTGAATGGAGCAAGACACTTTTGTTGCTCAAAAAGGATGTGTATAAGAGCCATCCAGTGCAGAGGATTACACTAGCCAATCAGTGGTTAGAGATTTGCATATTCACAAAATAATTATTGAGAATAACCAAGCAAAGAGGATGTAGATTGCTGCATGGTGATTGGCTGACTGCCATTATTAGCTAATCAGAATATAGGTATTTACTTACTGTATGATTACTGAAAAAATAACTGGCCAGTGATTAGGTAAATTGGACACTCACAATTTGAGAGCATGGTATTCCATAACCCAGGAGGTCAAAGTGCTATGCTAACATTTATGGACTGAGAGTCACAACATACTTGCAAGGCATTTAAGTATGTTGTGATACCCCAGTTCTGGGACAGGTGACCAAGGGGATACCAGGGGTGGGGGTGACATAGAGCTATGCTTAGAACAGTAGGACCTGGGAAGTCAGAAAGAGGGAGCACATGGACCAGTGGCACAAGATTCGTAGGAGATGGAAGGCATGAAGGAGCGGAAGGAAAACAGGAGTAGAGGTGGGGATGTAGGGCAGGTATGGGGTGTTAAGGTGACAGTGAGGTATGGAGGGTGGGTGAGTGTGAGAAGGGGATAGGAGGGGACAGAGAAAGCTTTACCATCTTACAGTTTATCTCAAAAAAAGCATCTATATAGTTTCCCTGAGATTCAAAGCCTTGCAACCTTCCCCCACTACTCCCACATCCCACCTAAGACTAATTCCTCTTCTCATGCAGAACCACTTTTTGACAATAGGAGGAGACCCTCCTTTGGTGGGCCTCCTAAGTTCTATCAGACCAGTCCTGCAGTCCTTACAACAGCTCCAGTTAAACTTTCGCAACTCATTCAAACACGCCAGGGAGAATTCCCCCCAAAACATGATAACAAAAGAGCTGTGGCCGACTGATTTATGCCAGACACTATCAGTACGGTGCCATCTGAATTATACAATTGGATTAAACGTTACTTAGAGAGAAAAAACAAAGGAAAGGAAATGTTGCATCAAGATGAGTAATTCTAGACCATGGGCTTCTTCCTCATACCATGTCTCTCCTTCATGAGAAGACTGGCCAACATCCAACTTTAATTTGTCTTAAATAACGTTATTAAATACATTAAAATCAGACATAATGTAAGCAGGAGATGGTAGCCCTGTTATAAGTGCAGCCTCCCACTCCATGCTAAGCATCAGAATGATTTGTTTTGTTTACCTCGTGTTTCTTGACTGCAGGGACACAGGGGATCACAAAAGGCAATCAGGTGGTTGTGAAGCATTGATAACTGTATTACAACTGTGACGGGGCAATGCCAGATGGCTATAGAAAAGTAGTGGGAGATAGATATATTAGCTCCAGGCTAAACAAATCCATGGTACCAGGTTAAGTGAAATGGAAGCTGTTCCAGGTCAATTAAGACACCTGGGGCCAATTAAGAACTTTCCAGAAGGCAGGGAGAATGCTAGGTTCATTGGGACACCTGAAGCCAATCCGGGGCTGGCTGAAACTAGTTAAAAGCCTCCCAGCCAGTCAGGTGGGTGTGGATGTCAGGAGCAGTGGGAGGAAGTTGTGCTGTTGGAGAGGCTGAGTAGTACACACCATATCAGGCACAAGGAAGGAGGCCCTGAGGTAAGGGTGAAGTAGAGCTTGAGGAAGTGAGGGCTGCTGTGGGGGAAGTAGCCCAGGGAATTGTACATGTCATGTTTCTAAAAGCTCATCTACCATAGCTGATACTATTAGGATCCCTGGGCTGGAGCCTGGAGTAGAGGGTGGGCCCGGTCTCCCCCCCACCTTTGCCCCCTGATTAATCACTGAGACTGGGAGACAACAGAGACTGTGCAAGGAAGGATAACTTCTCCTCACCTCCCTCGCTGTCTTATGATGAAAATGGCTCAGTAGACTGTGACCCTTGTCTCTAGAGAAAGAAGGGTTATGTGGAGGGTCATAGTGAGCCTCTGAGGTGAGCGAAATCCGTCAGGAAATGCAGGACCCACGGAGGCAAGGACAGAGCTTTGTCACACAACAAAACAAAGAAAATTTCATTCCCCCACTCCACACCCACCCTGAATCTTCAAAGTCAAGTATTCTCTGTGAGCTTCTTCAAACACACGCACACACACGCACGTACATGCATGTATACATATGTTATATAGGCTTATCAATGATACATATTTCTTCCCCTTTTATAGTAAATATAAGAGGGTCATGACAATTTTTGACTTTGAATAATGGGTCACTGACCTGAAAAGATTGAAAACTACAGGTTTACCTTCTTGACCAGAGCAGCCTCCTGTGGTCTGGGCATAAGTCCTGTTTCTCTGCTCTGTTGTTACCCATTGTACGCTGGTTCATCTCCACTGAAGTCAGGAGTTATGCCAGCAGAAAAATGGCAGGCCTGAGTGGAGAATCGGGCATCTAAGGTAGAATCCTGCTAAGATTATAGTTCCTTCACTTAGCCATAAAGCCAAACACTTGAAAACAGGAAAGCTCACAAAGATGCAAAGCCAATAGCAGAGTTTTTCTTTGTCAGGCAAAGCAAGAAGAAAACTAGCATCCAATTATTTGGCAATGGCAGATCCTCCCTCTTCATTAAGAGTCAGGGATCTCTGCGAATATATAGTAGTTTGCATTTACAAATCAGAGCAGTTAAACATGGAATTCTCTCCAATTTGTAGAACTAAATAGTACAGCTAATCTCCTTTGAAAGGGGTGGGATGGGGGCAGGGAAAGAGCTGCCTTTTAGAAACTATTCATTTTGCTCCCTTCATTATACAGGGAGCTGGAGCATTCCAGTTCAGGCTCTGACCTGCTGTGTGGTCTTGGGGAAGTGTGTTTCATCTCTCCCACTTTGTCTTACCTTCAGATAATCACACTAATGGGCAGGGGCTCTCTTTTATTATGAGTGACGGCTTACTTGCACTGCGGGAGGAAGCACCACAATACAGTTAAAGTGCCAAGAACCCCACTGTACGTAAGACTCAAAATTTGAAATCACATTATTAACTGTGACTCCTCACTGTGGGCATTGTGTGATGTTTTCTCAAGCTGCACAGTCTAGCCAGTTACCTGTGGGCAGAAAGAGAATGTCTTGTGCCTGTAGGTTGATGCCAGCAGACTTATCATCCATCTTAATTTTCCAAGACATGTTTATCTACTTAATTCATTCTAGCATGAAGGGGAGATGAAGATTATCCACTTCAGATGTGCCTGACAAGAACCAATGTTCTCTCCATGGCACCTCATTAGGCCTTTGCTAATAAAAAATATTATTTCAGAATGGAGTCACTGGAGAATTTACTTTCAAGTCACTGTCAGTACAGCTGGTCATCAAAAGTGGAGACACCTGAGCCGGCGTGAAGATTCAGCCGAAGGACACTGACTGCTTACTCAATGAGCACCCCTTTCCAGAAATCCCACAGCCATTAAGGAGAGCGTATGGTAAGCAAATTCTATATGGTTTCTTAGTCACAAATACTACAGCAGCTGGAAGGTGACATGCTTTACAAAGGCATTTGAGCCTTCCTCCTTCCTCTCAGCAGTATAACTGCAAGTTCCCAATTGCACCAGAGCATATTATACTTGTTACTGGTGAAGGCAGAGGAGAGAGGAACTTTCTTCAGTGCTTGATGAAAATTTTGCATCACTCTTGCTAGGCAGTGCTAGGGTTACTACATAGATCCTTTCAATGTTTTTGAGGTACAGGCTTCACACCCCTTGGCTCCGAATTCTTCTCTTTACATGCAGAACTTCCAAACATTGCTACACCAACGTGCCTGAACTTCCAGGAGGACCACGGCTAAGGGCGACAGGGAAACTGAGGTTCCATGCCCATCCCTTCTGCACATCAGGCACAACCCACATGCCCTCACTCTGGTGAGAGTCCAGCTGCTGTCAGAGGCCTTTCATCACACATCACTATTTATGGAGCATCGCTATGTCATATGTCACTAAGCTCCTTTCAGGACTTTAGAGTCCCCTTTGTGACCTCTCCCAATGGCATCTTTGAGCTCTCCCCCAAGGGTGGCTGCTACAGGAAAGCTGTCCTGACCAGTCAGCCATGCCTGAGTCCTCTCCACCCAGGCTTTCTCCAAGAGACTTCAAATGATAGTTGACCAGAGGATTTCCATTTCATGGCAACTTTCAATATTTCCAATTTTATTTATGTTCTACACTGAAACAACACCAAAACCTTTCAATGATTTCCAAAGGAAATTATGTCAATGCAAAAAGATGCGTAGTGGATACTGGCCTAGGAGACCTAAGTTTACATCCCCACTCTGCATGATTCACAGCCAAGTTTTTCATTCCAAATCAGGAAGGACAGAGACCTGAATCTCAGTCTCTGACATCTCAGGGCAGGGCCCTGATCCCCAGGCTATAGATAATCAGTCATATGCTATCACCCAGCCTACACCACCAGACCCAAAACACCTTCCTTCCAAACATTTCATCACAACCAAAACTTCTCCACTCAACATTTTGGCTTTGACAAAACAAAAAAACATATTCCATCAAAATGAAGTTTTCGCTGAAGGATTCTGACCAATTCTACCTAATCCCTTGAAAAAGGTGGGTAACAAATAAACATGGACAATATCAGTGTGGCCAACTCTAATCCGAAATCTCATGACACTTGTTATATATAAAGCCCCAGACCCTGGAGTCATGTGATTACGTGAGAATAGAAGCTTTATTTTATTTATTTTTAATATTCTATTCCTTGTGGTTACAGAGAAAACCATGAAAACATGACCCTAGTGCACTCTCCAGGCTTAAAGAAGAGCCCAGAAGTATGATTTTTTAAGCCAACCAACCTCCCTTATCTTTGAATGTATGCGGGTGGCAATCTTGAGATGTTTAAAAGAAATCCCAGTAAAAGTCATGGCACCAATAAGCCAGATGTTAAACTTCCCCACTTTGCTTCCATAGCACCTCAGCACACACCCTTTGTCTGACTGTTACCTGCTTAGACAATAAACTTTTCAGAGGTGGGGCCTGCAAAAAGCCCATCATGCTAACTGCTGCTACCTAAATCAGCTGCTGGTCACATTGTCCTATGTCCCCTTCTATTTCCCAGTGCCCCTCGTGCTCTATAAACTGGGTCTCTCAATTGCCCGAGGCTATTTTGTTTAGGACTGGTAAAGATTTTCATAGAGAACAGCATAGGAGAATGCAGGGGGCTCTGTTGGTTGATTGTATCTTCAGCGTAAAACCAAGCCCCTTTGGCAGAGGGTGTCACTGAGAAGTGTTTTGCTTGAGGAATTAGAATGAAAAAACTAACCTCCTCTTTCCTCTCCCAGCCCAATCCCCTTTCAGCTGACCCCTTTATAGCAAAGAACAAGGTGGGAGAAAACTAGGGTGACCAGATGTCCCGATTTTATAGAGACAGTCCTGATTTTGGGGTCTTTTTCTTATATAGGCTCCTATAACCCCCCCACACCCTGTCCCGATTTTTTACACTTGCTGCCTGGTCACTCTAGAGAAAACAGCATTTATGTCCAGGCAACCCTGTCACTCCTCTCTCCTACAGCCAGCCTCCTCCTCCAGTCTAGTTCTGGTTCACTCACCATCAATTCACCCACACCCACATTCACCACCTGACTCCAGTCCTGGCCAGCCCAGCTCAGGAATCTGTCCAGCACCTCAGCTCCCTCCAACCCAATCCCTACTAGCCTAAAACTCTCCTCCCACCAACCCCCACTCACCCAAATCTCCACTGAGGGGGCAAAGGGGTAGAACTCAGCTCTGTCTAGACTCATCCTACTTCAGCTTTGCCACTCATCTTCCTGCCAGGCTCAGTATGAACACCCCACCATGCCCAGCCCAGAGAACCCCTCCCCAGGTTTATCGCTCCTGGCCTGCTACCTGACGCCCCACCACCCAGAGCAGAACTGCCAGCTCAGGAAAAAATAACGTACCGTGGCTGGGTCTAGAAAAGCAGGCACAGAGGAAGCAGGGAGAAGTGCCTGTGATCTGAAACAGCCCCCTGAAAGCCTGTATTCTCCACTCCCAGCCTTCTCCGTCTGTTGCTGGGGCCTACCTAGGTGGTCCGATGCTAGAAACACCCGCAATTGCAGCCCTTCAGGAGACCCAGTGACAGAAGCTGGTACTGCACCCCACAATACATCCACCCCGCTGCACAGTTGTGCCATTATGGGTGAGTTTAACGCCATTAGTGCCTAATGACTTCTTGCCTCTAGCAATGCTCTTTACACAGGTTTACATCTAGAGAATAGGATTCAAGGAAAGCGCTGTTACCTTTTTAATTTAGAGACATAATTAATGTATGGCATCCACTTTTAACTTAGAAATGTGAATGACATATTAAAACGAGAACAACATTCAGCTTGGAATGATCCAAGACATACCAAAGGAAAAGAGCTGCATGTCCACACTATGAGTACAGTGTAAGTGGTGAAGCCACTTTTATACCATCAAGTTCAGGTCTGCACCCTCTGTGCTGCTATGACATATCCCAAATATATGTCAGCTTACACTGAAAAGCAATTATCTAAGTGGTGGCACAGACAAAAATGAGGAAGGAGCTTGAGTTCTTTTTGCATTTGTGCTGATTTATTTGTCTACCAATGGACCCCAGGCTTATTTTATGGCTTATCTACATTACAATTTCTGTTAGATCATAAACAAACTAGGGAAATACAATCTAGATGGAGCTACTATAAGGTGGGCATATAACTGGTTGGAAAACTGTTCCCAGAGAGTAGGTATTAGTGATTCAATCAAGCTGGAAGGACATATGAAGTGGGGTCCCTCAGGGATCAGTTCTGGGTCCAGTTCTTCTGTTCAATGTCTTCATCAGTGATTTAGATAATGGCATAGAGAGTACACTTATAAAGTTTGTGGACGATACCAAGCTGGGAGGGGTTGCAAGTGCTTTGGAGGATAAGATTAAAATTCAAAATGATCTGGACAAACTGGAGAAAAAGTCTGAAGTAAATATGATGAAATTCAATAAGGACAAATGCAAAGTACTCCACTTAGGAAGGAACAATCAGTTGCACACATACAAAATGGGAAATGACTGCCTAGGCAGGAGTACTGCAGAAAGAGATCTGGGGGTCATAGTGGACCACAAGCTAAATATGAGTCAACAGTATAATGCTGTTGCAAAAAAAGCAAACATCATTCTGGGATGTATTAGCAGGTATATTGTAAGCAAGACAGGAGAAGTAATTCTTCCACTCTGCTCTGCGCTGATTAGGGCTCAACTGGAGTATTGTGTCCAGTTCTGGGTGCCACATTTCAGGAAAGATGTGGACAAATTGGAGAAAGTCCCGAGAAGAGCAACAAAAATGATTAAAGGTCTGGAAAACATGACCTATGAGGGAAGATTGAAAAAAATGGGTTTGTTTAGTCTGGAGAAGAGAAGACTGAGTGGGGACATGATAACAATTTTCAAGTACATAAAAGGTTGTTCCAAGAAAGAGGGAGAAAAAATGTTCTCCTTAACCTCTGAGGATAGGACAAGAAGAAACAAGGGCGGTTTATGCTGGACATTAGGAAAAACTTCCTAACTGTCAGGGTGGTTAAGCACTGGAATAAAGTGCCATGGGAGGCTGTGGAATCTCCATTATTGGGGATTTTTAGGAGCATGTTGGACAAACACCTGTCAGGGATGGTCTAGATAATACTTAGTCCTGCCTTGGGTGCAGGGAACTGGACTAGATGACCTTTTGAGGTCCCTTCCAGTCCTATGATTCTGTGAATATTACAAAAGTTTCTATGTTGTTGTTGTTGTTTTTTAAAACAACATATTTCACAGAACAAGGTGTTAATCTTTTCATTTATTTAATGCACCTTCCTAGTGCTTTAGGCACAGAGAATCCAAATTTCAAAGTACATTGACCTGGTGTTAGGACTAAACACACACAGCCATCAACATGTACCTCCCATCCCACTCACTTTCCTCCAGTGCAGCACCCACCCCTCCCACCCAGAGACGGTCTGTGTAAACAGATAGACCCTGCCATGTTCCCTGAAGTTCTCTTCCACAATTGAGATCTGTCCATCAATGAAGCCCTTATCTACCCCCAAGGTGAATACATATGGGGACTGTCAGCTCAGGCATCTTACATCATCTCAACGACCTGGGTAAAATATTATGAGGCAGCATGGCCCAGATGCACAAAGGTTAGGGGCCTAAATACCTTTATGGATCTGCACCCATATCTCTAAAATACACAGGACCCATTCCATAAAGGGCTTATGGAAGCTCTTGTAGTTGCTGAAGCAAAGGTGTCATGTGCTATCAATGAGAAGCCCTCCTAAGTGTGTGGGCAGCTACATTCTTACCAGCTGAAGTTTCTGGGTGTTCTGGAGGTATCCCTGGAGTAATTTTCATTGGGATAATCCAGTCTGAGGGTGTCAAAGGCACGAATAACTGGGAAGCTCCTCATTCCAATGGAAAGGAACCACCTCCTTGCCACACACAGGCTGTGAAAATGTGTTCTTAGGCACTGCTGCTGTCTGGGCATCTAGAAACAGCCAACCAACCAGCAAGTCCCCTAACGAACTACCAAAGTTGGGTGAACTGCCTCAGCTGAAGGGGCAGGTGACACTTCTACCCCTTTTTCCTGGCGTCTTTTCCCCATTTCACTATTGTTTGCTGTAAATGGCAACTCTGTCCACAAAATACTGAGTTGATCTCAGCTCTGCAGGAGCGAGAGGCTACTGCACTAATCCACTGTGCTTCCTGGGACATCTGCTCTCCCATCTCTTGCCAGCAAGTGTGTTATTTGTTATCTTCTAGGGATGTAGTCACATAGTAAAGCCACAATGTGATTCAGTCAAACACAGAAAAGTTCACTTCAGGTAAAAATTCACTGTTCCAAACTAACCTTTTCAGCTTTTCATGCCCCTTTGTAAATCACCCTCTGGTTGGCAATAATATGAACAATAGGAGAAGGATGCTGATACTGATTACATCTCTACTGCTGAGCGCTGCAATTGGCAAAAATTATCTAAATTAGCAGTGTCAAAGCATTTCCAAACATTGGCATGGCTCAATTAATTGTCTTGTGCTCTTGCCTGATCAGTGCTACCCATTCATACAAATAAAAATAGTTTAAATTGCTAGTGTCTAGGCGATGCACAAGATAAATTAGTTGCTGAGTTTACTGAAGTCAGGCTGCTAATAAATGGGCTCTCTCAACAATATTTGTAAATTAAATGTGCCTCACGGAGAGTCAGTGATGAAGTTTGAGAATTGCTTTCTTATTGAAATAAGACATAGGGTAAAACAAACAAACCCTGGCATGTCAGCTCCCTTTCTGAGGTTGTGGATCATGCATTTATTGAAACAAACTGTTTTAATTGTCCAGTTCTCTTGGAGAAAGAATAACTGATTTCCTTGGATGCTTTAAGGAACGTGAAACATTTCCAATAGGCCAGCATCCTGAAAAACAATGTGATATGAATAACATATTCCCAGACAAAAGCTTTGTTAATGTAGAATTAATGGTGAAAACATCTTGTCTTCAGCAGGTTGTTGTAATTTAAAAAAGAATAAACTCAACTCAACACTTAAAAACTCAGGAAAGTTTCCAGATCCTGACCCTCAATCTGCCTACAGTCCCTGCCTACCTTCCATCTATGGTGTGAAGAATGTTTCCATCTGAAATGTAAAACTTGTCTGTCTTTTTTTTTTAAGCACATTAAATCTATCATCATAGATGATAATGTGCTTAAAAAAAAAAGACAGACAAGTTTTACATTTCAGATGGAAACAATGTGGATCGAGATTTACTATCAATGGAAGTAGATTTAGGCCCCACAGAGAACTCTTGAGACCTCCACTCTATGATGAAGTCTCAAGAGTTCTCTGTGGGGCCTAAATCTACCTCCATTGATAGTAAATCTCCCACTGACTTCAGTGGGAGCAAGTTTAGGCCAATGGTGAGTGTTTTTGAAAACCCTACCTGGGCTCTCGATCCATATAATAATAGAATTCATGCTCACCTATTCAGTTGGTCCTGGATATAGCACATCCTCTGCCATGTTTCATGAGAGTGTCAGGAGGGATTAAGGACAGATCCTTGAAGTCGGTCTTGATACTGTCTCTCACAGTATTCTTGCCAGCAAGTTAAAAAAGTATGGATTGGATGAACAGACTATGAGGTGGAAAACTGGCTAGATTGTCCGGCTCAACGGGTAGTGATCAATGGCTCCATGTCTAGTTGGCAGCCGGTATCAAGTGGAGTGCCCCAGGGGTCGGTTTTGTTCAACATCTTTATTAATGCAGCAGCACAGGAGCCAGCAAGCAGAGTTGTAAACAGGGGAGTCTGAGGGGGAGTTTTCAAGGGGAGTTTGGGGGGAAGACTAAGAGAGCCAGGCAGAGGAACAGACAGGCTAGTGAAGGGAGTGCGTGGTGGTCTGGCAGTGTTGTGGTGCTCATTGGGGGGTTTGTTTTGCTGTGGGTGGTGGTGTTTTGGTTTGGTTTGTGTTTCCTGGACTAACAGGACTTAGGTGGGAAGGCTCTGACAGATACAGAGGCAGCAGTGGGAGTGACCCAAGCAGTGGAAGACACAATGAAGATAACTGGATTTAGAAGCCGCGGCATGTACATGATCCTGGAGGGGATACCTGAAAAGAGTTTTGTCTGCGTGAAGTGCTGCCTGGTAGAGCTGATGGAAGAAAGATCCGAAGAATCTGCAGGTGGAAACTCTGGTTGAATTTAGAAGGGGGTTCGAGCAGATGATGGAGCACAGACATGAGAAGGCTGAAGGGAAAAGCTCAGACAAGGAAAAAGCAAGGAAGCAGGACCAAAGAACTCTGAGGGGAGACTGCTGGGTGAGGAAAGTGGACAGTGGAAGCATGTGACTAAGAGAACCAGGCAGAGGAAAAGACGGGCTAGTGAAGGAGAAATAGAGCTCAGGAACAGGTTTGCGGAGTTGAAAAATGAAGAAGGGGCACAGCAGGTGGTCACTGAAGGTGGGAGGGCAAGGAAGAAGAGAAGAACAGCTAGTCCTATAGGAAGAGGGGAAGAGTCAATGGAGATAACAACACCAAATATGAGCCCCAGGAGGATACGGGATGGGTTGCAGAGGATTGCAAGGGAGAATAGGAATTGAGAGGACTTGCAGCCAGAGGGAACAGGGGATAGACCGGAGAATCACACCATCACCAGGAAAAGGCAGTTCTACATGACTGGGGACTCCTTACTGAGAAGAATAGACAGGCCTGTAACAAGAGCTGATCCAGAGAACAGAAGGGTGTGCTGTCTGCCAGGTGCTAAGATGCGGGATGTGGACCTGAGGCTGAAGAGGATCCTAACGGGAGCAGGAAAGAATCCACTGATTGTCCTTCATGTGGGAACAAATGATACGGCTAGATTCTCGCTGGAACATATCAAGGGAAACTATGCCAAGCTGGGGAAGATGTTTAAGGAAATCGAGGCTCAGGTGATCTTCAGTGGGATTCTGCCTGTTCCTAGAAAAGGGCAACAAAGGTGGGACAAAATTATGATGATCAACAGATGGCTCAGGCAGCGGTGCTAGAAGGAGGGCTTTGGGATGTATGGCCACTGGGAAGCATTCACGGACAGAGGACTGTTCTCTCGGGATGGACTTCACCTGAGTAGGGAGGGAAATAGACTTCTAGGATGGAGGCTGGCACAACTGATTAAGAGAGCTTTAAACTAGGAATTTGGGGGAGATGGTTGGGAGATGTCCAGGTAATCTCCATGCCGGATTTTAACATTGAGAGGGAAGAAAATGAAGAAAGAAAGGGTACAGCCGTGGGTAGGAGAATGGACATAAGGAGGAACTGTAGATACCAGTCTAATAGGTGATACTGGTGGTAGAATGTCTGTGCCTAATCAGGTAAAGAAACAGGGAAAATTAAGATGTGTGCACACTAATGCGAGAAGGTAACAAAATGGAGGAACTAGAGTTACTGGTGCAGGAAGTGAAACCAGATATAATAGGGATAACAGAAACATGGTGGAATAGTAGTCATGACTGTAGTACAGGTATTGAAGGGTATGAGGAAAGACAGAAATAAAGGTAAAAGTGGTGGAGTAGCATTGTATATCAGTGATGAGGCAGACTGTAAAGAAATAAAAAGTGATGGAATGGATAAGACAGAGTCTGTCTGGGCAAAAATCATATTGGGGAAGAAAGCTACTAGATCCTCCCCTGGGATAGTGCTTGGGGTATGCTATAGACTGCCGGGATCCGATTTGGATATGGATAGAGACTTCTTTAATGTTTTTAATGAAGTAAATACTAATGGAAATTGTGTGATCATGGGAGACTTTAACTTCCCAGATATAGACTGGAGGACAAGTGCTAGTAATAATAATAGGGATCAGATTTTCCTGGATACAATAGCTGATGGATTCCTTCACTAAGTAGTTGCTGAACCAACAAGAGGGGATGCCATTTTAGATTTGGTTTTGATGAGTAGTGAGGACCTCATAGAAGAAATGGTTGTAGGGGACAGCCTTGGTTCGAGCGATCATGAGCTAATTTAGTTCAAACAACATGGAAGGATAAACAAAAATAGATCTGTGACTAGGGTTTTTGATTTCAAAAGGGCTAACTTTCAAAAATTAAGGAAATTATTTAGGGAAATGGATTGGACTGAAGAACTTGTGGATCTAAAGGCGGAGGAGGCCTGGAATTACTTCAAGTCAAAGTTGCAGAAACTATCAGAAGCCTGTGTCCCAAGAAAGGGGAAACAATTCATAGCCAGAAGTTGTAGACCAAGCTGGATGAGCAAGCATCTCAGAGAGGTGATTAAGAAAAAGCAGAAAGCATGCAAGGAGTGGAAGATGGGAGGGATCAGCAAGGAAAGCTACCTTATTGAGGTCAGAACATGTAGGGATAAAGTGAGAAAGGCCAAAAGCCATGTACAGTTGGACCTTGCAAAGGGAATTAAAACCAATAGTAAAAAGTTCTATAGCCATATAAATAAGAAAACAAAGAAAGAAGAACTGGGACCGCTAAACACTGAGGATGGAGTGGAGGTTAAGGATAATCTAGGCATGGCCCAATATCTAAACAAATACTTTGCTTCAGTCTTTAATGAGGCTAATGAGGAGCTTAGGGATAATGGTAGGATGACAAATGGGAATGAGGATATGGAGGTAGATATCACCACATCTGAGGTAGAAGCCAAACTCTAACAGCTTAATGGGACTAAATTGGGGGGCCCAGATAATCTTCATCCAAGAATATTAAAGGAACTGGCACATGAAATTGCAAGCCCATTAGCAAGAATTTTTAATGAATCTGTAAACTCAGGGGTTGTACTGTATGACTGGAGAATTGCTAACATCGTTCCTATTTTTAAGAAAGGGGAAAAAAGTGATCCGGGTAACTACAGGCCTATTAGTTTGACATCCGTAGTATGCAAGGTCTTGGAAAAAAAATTGAAGGAGAAAGTAGTTAAGGACAATGGTAATTGGGACAAAATACAACATGGTTTTACAAAAGGTAGATCATGCCATACCAACCTGATCTCCTTCTTTGAGAAGGTAAGAGATTTTTAGACAAAGAAAACAGAGTGGATCTAATTTACCTCGATTTCAGTAAGGCATTTGATACGGTTCCACATTGTGAATTATTAGCTAAATTGGAAAAGATGGGGATTAATATGAAAATTGAAAGGTGGACAAGGAACTGGTTAAAGGGAAGACTACAACAGGTCATACTGAAAGGTGAACTGTCAGGCTGGAAAGAGGTTACTAGTGGAGTTCCTCAGGGATCAGTTTTGGGACCAATCTTATTTAATCTTTTTATTACTGGCCTTGGAACAAAAAGTGGAAATGTGCTAATAAAGTTTGCGGATGACACAAAGCTGGGAGGTATTGCCAATAGAGAGAAGGATCGGGATATCATACAGGAAGATCTGAATGACCTTGTAAACTGGAGTAATAGTAATAGGATGAAATTTAATAATGAAACATGCAAGATCATGCATTTAGGGATTAATAACAAGAATTTTTGTTATGAGCTGGGGACGCATCACTTGGAAGTAACAGAGGAGGAGAAGGACCTCGGAGTATTGGTTGATCACAGGATGACGATGAGCTGCCAATGTGATATGGCCGTGAAAAAAGCTAATGCGGTCTTGGGATGCATCAGGCGAGGTATTTCCAGTAGAAAGGAGGTGTTAGTACCGTTATACAAGGCCCTGGTGAGACCTCACCTGGAATACTGTGTGCAGTTCTGGTTTCCCATGTTTAAGAAGGATGAATTCAAACTGGAACAGGTACAGAGAAGGGCTACAAGAATGATCCGAGGAATGGAAAACCTGTCTTATGAAAGGAGACTCAAAGAGCTTGGCTTGTTTAGCCTAACTAAAAGAAGGCTGAGGGGAGATATGATTGCTCTCTTTAAATATATCAGAGGGATAAATACCAGGGAAGGAGAGGAGTTATTTAAGCTCAGTACCAATGTGGACACAAGAAGAAATGGATATAAACTGGCCATCAGGAAGTTTAGACTTGAAATTAGATAAAGGTTTCTAACATATATCTGGCTTCAAGACTAAGCTTGATAAGTTTATGGAAGGGATGATATGATGGGATAGCCTAATTTCGGCAATTAATTGGTCTTTGACTATTAGTGGTAAATATGCCCAATGGCCTGTGATGGGATGTTAGATAGGGTGGGATCTTAGTTACTACAGAGAATTCTTTCCTGGGTGTCTGGCTGGTGAGTATTGCCCACATGCTCAGGGTTTAGCTGATTTCCATATTTGGTGCCAGGAAGGAATTTTCCTCCAGGGCAGATTGGAAGAGGCCCTGGGGGTTTTTCGCCTTCCTCTGCAGCGTGTGGCATGGGTCACTTGCTGGAGGATTCTCTGCACCTTGAAGTCTTTAAACCATGATTTGAGGACTTCAATAGCTCAGACATAGGTCAGGGGTTTGTTACAGGAGTTCGTGGGTGAGATTCTGTGGCCTGCATTGTACAGGAGGTCAGACTAGACAATCATAATGGTCCCTTCTGACCTTAAATCTATGATTCTAAGATTCTATGATTAATGATCTGGATGATGGGATTAATGGCACCCTCAGCAATTTCACAGATGACACTAAGCTGGGCGGAGAGGTAGATACAATGGAGGGTAGGGATAGGGTCCAGAGTGGCCTAGAAAAATTGGAGGATTGGGCCAAAAGAAATCTGATGAGGTTCAACAAGGACAAGTGCAGAGTTCTGCACTTAGGAAGGAAGAATCCCATGCACCGCTACAGGCTGGGGACTGACTGGCTAAACACCAGTTCTGCAGAAAAGGACCTGGGGATTACAGTGATGAGAAGCTGGATATGAGTCAGCAATGTGCCCTTGTTGCCAAGAAGGCCAATGGCATATTGGGCTGTATTAGTAGGAGCATTGCCAGCAGATCGAGGAAAGTGATTATTCCCCACTGTTAGGCGTATTGCGTCCAGTTTTTGTCCCCCCCACTACAGAAGGGATATGGACAAATTGGAGAGAGTCCAGCGGAGGGCAACACAAATGATTAGGGGACTGGAGCACATGACTTATGAGGAGAGGCTGAGTGAACGGTGGTTATTTAGTCTGCAGAAGAGAAGAGTGAAGGGGGATTTGATAGCAGCCTTCAACTACCTGAGTGGGGGTTCCAAAGAGGATGGAGCGAGGCTGTTCTCAGTTGTGGCAGATGACAGAACAAGAAGCAATTGTCTCAAGTTGCAGTGGGGAAGGTCTAGGTTGGATATTAGGAATCACTATTTCATTAGGAGAGTGGTGAAGCACTGGAATGGGTTACCTAGGGAGATGGTGGAATCTTCATCCATAGAGGTTTTTAAGGCCTGGCTTGACAAAGCCTTGGCTGGGATGATTTAGTTGGTGTTGGTCCTGCTTTGGGCAGGGGATTGGACTAGATGACCTCCTGAGGTCTCTTCCAACTCTATGATTCTATGATTCTAAGTCTGGTGCTGCAAAGGGCATTCTGATCGGATTGCAGGTGCTACTGAGTAGTTTGGCAGTAGCCACCTGTTTGCTGCCATGTGCAGGAACCAGAGTGAGTGCTCAGAGAAACAGGGGATGCCCCCTACACTGAACACTGCCTTGGTTTGTTACATGGCATGTGCCCTCAAGAGAGAATGAGTTTGGAGAGCCTATTTCTTGCCAGTTCTGCAAAAAGTTTCCTTCTTCCCACCAGCATCACTTACTTACTTATGCCAGGGACTTTAAATCCAGATACCGATTTCTGTGAGACTAAGGGCTAAGTGAGACACAGTGCTGTTATTTGGGCTTCATGAGAAGGAAATGGAGAACTAGAGGTCACACATATACAAGCAGCATCTCATCTCAGCATCCCAGTGATCTAAATGAATATGCATGTTCCAGTACATCAGTATGGACCTGCGTGTGAAAAGGTAGCCAACAATACAGAGAAACTTTGAGACAATGAAAATAAACATGGCCGATACATTGTCTTTAGCAACTCTGCTTTACTCATATGAGTCTGCAAGAAACACATTAATCAAGTTCTATTAAACACTGGAATTAATGCTCATTTTCTCTCCTTACTGCATACTTTGTTTTGAGCATCGAGCTTTCAGAGTTGATCAGGATGATATTTACATGACTTTGATCTACTCTAAAAATTATTCAGTGCTCAGGATGGTAGTGTTGTATCTGTCATCCCCATGAATAATACCAAAAGAATTCATCATGATTAATGCTTTTACAGTCAATACCAAATGAAGTACAAGTAATTTGCCACTTGTTGTAAAGTGTTACTAGATTATCTCTCAGTAATATTAGGATCGTAGACATACCATTACTTTCTTCACCATCTGTATAAATGGAACGATAAAATCCAAAGGGCAAGTATGAACAAAAAAGGCAGACGTGCTGAATGGATGCTCTGAATTCTCTTCTCTTCTCTGTGCAGATTTGGTGCGTGAGAAATTTGTCAGCCTGATAACCTTGAAAACAATGGAGGAAATTTTTAAAAGTGGCTATAGGATTTAGAAGCATATGTCCTTTTGAAGATCACTGGGACTTGTGCTCCTAAATCCCATTGATGGTTTTGAAACTCTCTCAAAAGTTGTGTAGGTATGTTGGTTTTTTTGGAGGGGGGTTGTTTTCATTTTAACCATAGATTAATTGGTCCAGCATGATGACTGGCAAGGCAAGCTGCCTATATAGACCAGCCAAAAATGACCTAAAAATTTGACCATGCTTAAAGATGAAAAACATAGTTCAGCCTTCATGCCCAATCTAGTTGGTGGTCTCCCTGCTGAAACCAGAGGTGTCTGTTTACTGCCCAGTATGTTATATGTGCTCAGTGCATCAGTGGATTGACACTATCCATTCATTTTACCCAAGCCTGTGAACAATGACTAGATGAAAACAGCTCTTAGCACCTACTGACTGGGGCTAGTTTTCAATGAGCATTGTGAAGGTAAAAGGCTGGTAGTTAATTGCCAGTGTCAACCCACTAGGATGTTCAAGCCACTCCAGGCAGCCTTTTTTTCTGTTTTCAGTGGGGGAAGTTTTAAAAGGCACAAAGATAGGTAGGCACCCAGATCCCACTGGATTTCAGTGGGAGTTGGACATTCAACTCCCTCACCAGTATTTGCCAAGCACACTTCTAGCAGAGCCCGTAGAGAAGCATCTAGGACGACTTCGTAATAATCAGTGATCAGAGGCTACCCCCACCCAGTAGAGCTTGGGGCTGAAGCGCACGTGTGTAATGGAGTGGCTCTGCTCCACACTAGGGGGATAGGGGTTCTGCCACAACTCTGACTCAGGAATCCCCACCCCAGGAAACCTACATGCTCTAGTTGGAGGAAGAGCTTAAAAGAGAGGCACTGCAGCATAGGGAGACAGACCTGTAGCCACTGCCCTACGGGGTCTATGCTAGTAGGGTGTATCTGCAGGGGAAGGACCACTGCAGGATTTCCTAACCTGCACATGTCTGTGGGCCAGGTTGCAGGGGTCAACCACAAGGCACGTCAGACCTCGAGGAGGGACACAGTGGTAGCAAGAGTCCCAGGAGCGGGTATTAGTCAGATCACAGGTAGACATGGGGCTAAAGAGGGCTCATGGGGCTAAATGGGGCTCATGGGGCTCTCCTCATGGGGCTAAAGAGGGCGCCCTGAGTTGGAACCCAATGGAGTAGGAGGGACCAGATTCCCCTACCCCCTGCTGCTAGTCAATGTTGCCGACAGCAACTCTAACTACTAGGTGGGGCTGCTGCTGGGAGATGTGATCTGGATGCAGAGAGGAGTGGATAAGGGCTCACTCATCCTCAACATACTTTGTACTTCAGGATACCAAGTGATGAGCAGGGGCATGTGCAGGAATTTAAATTTGACCACTTTTGTAGGGGCACATTCTGTGCCCACACAAGGGCCCCAGGTCCGGGGGAGATCTGTGCCCCCACCAGTTATTGGGGGGCAGTGGCCCTGCTTGTCCTCCCCTGCCCCGCGCACACCCCTGCTGATGAGAATTGGGGTTTAGGTATGAGAGTAATAAAGTGGGGTGCAAAGAGTAATAAAAAATATCTCCCACCAATCTTAGCAGTCTTTGAATATGGCACACACAGGTGGCCTTCAAAGCTAGCCCAGGAAAGGAACTGGCGGCTGTGATTGCAGAGCCATTGGCCATTATCTTTGAAAACTCGTGGCGAACGGGGGAAGTCCCAGATGACTGGAAAAAGGCTAATGTAGTGCCAATCTTTAAAAAAGGGAAGAAGGAGGATCCTGGGAACTACAGGCCAGTCAGCCTCACCTCAGTCCCTGGAAAAATCATGGAGCAGGTCCTCAAAGAATCAATCCTGAAGCACTTACATGAGAGGAAAGTGATCAGGAACAGTCAGCATGGATTCACCAAGGGTAGGTCATGCCTGACTAATCTAATCGCTTTCTATGATGAGATTACTCGTTCTGTGGATGAAGGGAAAGCAGTGGATGTATTGTTTCTTGACTTTAGCAAAGCTTTTGACATGGTCTCCCACAGTATTCTTGTCAGCAAGTTAAAGAAGTATGGGCTGGATGAATGCACTATAAGGTGGGTAGAAAGTTGGCTAGATTGTCGGGCTCAACGGGTAGTGATCAATGGCTCCATGTCTAGTTGGCAGCCGGTGTCAAGTGGAGTGCCCCAGGGGTCGGTCCTGGGGCCGGTTTTGTTCAATATCTTCATAAATGATCTGGAGGATGGTGTGGATTGCACTCTCAGCAAATTTGCGGATGATACTAAACTGGGAGGAGTGGTAGATACGCTGGAGGGCAGGGATAGGATACAGAGGGACCTAGACAAACTGGAGGATTGGGTCAAAAGAAATCTGATGAGGTTCAATAAGGATAAGTGCAGGGTCCTGCACTTAGGATGGAAGAACCCAATGCACAGCTACAGACTAGGGACCGAATGGCTAGGCAGCAGTTCTGCGGATAAGGACCTAGGGGTGACAATGGACGAGAAGCTGGATATGAGTCAGCAGTGTGCCCTTGTTGCCAAGAAGGCCAATGGCATTTTGGGATGTATAAGTAGGGGCATAGCGAGCAGATTGAGGGACGTGATCGTTCCCCTCTATTCGACATTGGTGAGGCCTCATCTGGAGTACTGTGTCCAGTTTTGGGCCCCACACTACAAGAAGGATGTGGATAAACTGGAGAGAGTCCAGCAAAGGGCAACAAAAATGATTAGGGGTCTGGAACACATGACTTATGAGGAGAGGCTGAGGGAACTGGGATTGTTTAGTCTGCAGAAGAGAAGAATGAGGGGGGATTTGATAGCTGCTTTCAACTACCTGAGAGGTGGTTCCAGAGAGGATGGTTCTAGACTATTCTCAGTGGTAGAAGAGGACAGGACAAGGAGTAATGGTCTCAAGTTGCAGTGGGGGAGGTTTAGGTTGGATATTAGGAAAAACTTTTACACTAGGAGGGTGGTGAAACACTGGAATGCGTTACCTAGGGAGGTGGTAGAATCTCCTTTCTTAGAAGTTTTTAAGGTCAGGCTTGACAAAGCCCTGGCTGGGATGATTTAATTGGGGATTGGTCCTGCTTTGAGCAGGGGGTTGGACTAGATGACCTCCTGAGGTCCCTTCCAACCCTGATATTCTATGAGTCTATGTGACCAAAGAGAATAAAGCCAGGCAAATAATTTAATGCACAGCTAAAGAAGATCTTTAATTTGAACGCTAAAACCTTATAAGTCTGGGACACGATTTTCAAAAATAGGAGTTTAAAGATACACTCTTAAATCATACTTAGAAACCGAAATCACTGGCTTCATTTTCAAAAGTTCTGAGCATCCAGCAGTTCCCACTTATGTCAGTGAGAGCAGCTTCAGAGATTTCATAGATTCCAAGGCCAGAAAGGGCTATTATGTTCATCTAATCTGACCGCTTGTCTAGCACAGGCCTGAGAACCCCACAATAACAATTCGTAGTGCAGATCTCTTATAAAAAACATTGCATCTTAATTTAAAAATTGTCAGTGACAGGGATTCCACCATGATCCATGGTAAATTGTTCCAGTGGTTAATTACTTTCACTGTTAAAAATGTACACCTTATTTCCAGTCTGAATTTGTCAAGCTTCAAGTTCCAGCTATAGTATCATGATATATTTTTCTCTGCTACATGAAGGACCCATTATTAAATATTGATTCCCTATTTAGGCACTTATAGACTGTGATCAAACCATCCTTTAATCTTCTCTTTGTTAAACTAAATAGATTTAGCTCCTTGAGTCTATCACTATAAAGCATGTTTTCTAATCTATCGATCCTTCTCATGATTCTTCTATGAACCCTCTCCAATTTCTCAATCCCCTTCTTGAATTGTGGGCACCAGAACTTGGACACAGTATTGTGGCAGCAGTCACCCCAGTGCCAAATACAAAGGTAAAATAACCTCTCTACTCCTACTAGAGATTCCCTGTTTAGGCATCCAAGGATTACCACTTTTGGGCATAGCATTACACTGGGAGCTCATGTTTAGTTGATTATCCACCATGAGCCCCATACCTATTTCAGAATCACTGCTTCCCAGGATATACAGTTCTCCATTCCCTAACTACATCCTATATTCTTTGTCCCTGTTGGTTGTTCAGCTGTTCTGATAATCAGACCCTCTTATTTCGGAGTGTTTAGGAGGATTTAGGGATGTTGTAATAATTGGGGTCTAGCAGGCCTACCCCTGTTGGAAAGTGGGTGAAGGTTCATAAAATGTCACTATCACCTATAGCAATTAATGCTGATAGCAAAAGGTACAAGAGGAGTCAGAGACTGGAATAGTCTAAACAAAATGGTATATCGATACCCCTTCCAGGGCTGTGTTAAAATAGTGACTGGTAAACAAGAGATGAGTGGAACAGGAAATTAATGGACCACAACTGGTGTATCAGAAATTAGGCCTAACTGGTGGACAAAATAGTGAGGGGATGGGTCGACCTCCCTATTACCCCTTGGGGTCCTTAGAAAAAAGACTTTGAGAGGTTGATCAAATGGTGGGGATGGGTGGACTGAAAGGATCATGGCTGCTACCCCCCACTGGGCTCCACCATGATACTGTTGGGTCTTCATCACCCCAATCGTGAAAGGTGTCCCGACGGGGCCAGAGGGAGGGACCCAGATGACATCACCACCTATACTGGTTTTCACTCAATCCTGAACAGCACCTGCTGTCATTTCCTCCCATGTGTGCCCTTTTCATTCCCCACCTTTTGTCTTCTTTCCTTTCCCTCTCCTTTGCCTTCTGTTTCAGAGCCTGGATTTGCCTGGATTTGAGCATTTTTGACAATTGGGCCGTACGGCCCAGCTCCTAACTCCCACTGAAACCAATGGGAGTTGGGCACCTAAATACTTTTGAGGATCGGAGCCTAGGAGCCTAATTTTAGGCCCCCATTTTTGTAAATCTTTAGCCTTGGTGGCTTGCAAAGAGCAAATATGATCCTTTGCCCTCAACTGAGTGAGCAATCTGACCAAACTGTCAAACTCTGGAGGGCCGTCACAGAAAATCCAGCAAAGAAGGGGCTGGAACAATTCAAGTGAAAGCTAATGCACACATGTTTTAGAGTTTCTGGTGGAGAGAAAAGGTCAGTCTTGAGATATTTCCCTGGTATTAATACGAGATTTTAACAACCTGGATGCTCTTCAAAAATGCCAGTGCCACAAACTCTATTATATATACCAACAGGCAACATTTCACCTAAAAATTGCTGTTAAAAAGGCAGTTTACGTGAGAAAATGGTTATGAATAATAATATTTAGAGGCAGTTTTTGCACTGAAAATATAGAGTTTATGCAGTTCAGGCCTTGGATAAAAGGAAGAGGTTGTAGATCTGTGAGTGAGTGGGCATCTTTTGGCCTTAGAGTGGGATTTTCAAAAAATGCCTTATGGTCCATCTACACCACACAAAAAAACTCAAAACCCTGCAGCAGCGCATCTCAGAGCCGGGTCAACTGTCTCGAGCTTGTGGGATTCGTGCTCTGGATAGCAGTGTAGACATTCCCCCGCGGGCTGGGCTGCAGAGGCTGGACTCCTGGCTGAGCAGGAATGTCTACACAGCTAGTTTGAGCCCGGTAGCATGAGCATGAGTCAGCTGACCTGGCTCTGAGATTCGCTGCCACAGGGTTCTTTTATGGTGTAGATGTAGACGAAGACTGAGATCCTCAAAGGTTTTTAAATCAATGAGAGTTAGGTATGTAAATAGCTTTGTGGCTCTCAGCTTCAACCCCCATTGATTTTAATGGGAGCAAGGCACCTAATGTCCTTGGAGATCTGGGCCTAAGCGACTTAGGAGCACAAATTCTATTTATTTTTTTCAATTAGCTGTTATCATACATCGGCCTACTGCGGGGCTTTTCCTCCCCTCCCTCTGAAGCAGCTGGTACTGGCGGTGTCACGGGCAGGACACTGGGTTACATGGATTTAGGAATGGCCAGACTGGAGAAACACCAGTGTATTGTATAGCAGCACAAGGAAGAAGTAGCTTTGAGGTCAGTGAAGGGATTCCCCAGTAGCAGCTGGACTGTGCAGCAGGGAGAACAGTTAAACCTCTGGATACTACAGGAGGAGGAGGCTTCACAAAGGCTGAGTCTGGGGTGGCAGCAGAATCATGCAAGACGGACAGGGATCAGTCCAAAAATGTTCTTCCTTTTTGGTCCGTGGGGCCCCTCCCAGCATAGGTTTCATATTGAGCTTGGGTATAAAAAATTCCCTTCAAAACCCCAACAGGGTCCCAAGGCAAAACTCATGCCTAACTGCTGCGTTCCCTGTGGAAACTCTGCCTTCCATGGGAAACCATTACGAGCTGAGCCAATCTCAAACTCAGTGTGAACTGGCTCCCTGCAGCAGCCACGGGTGGCCTTGGGGACGTTTCGCTGACCGAGGTCTGGGTGAGGGCATTGTAAAGGCACCTGCACCCAGCCCCATTTCATGGGGCTGTGGGTGCCATTACAAGCAAATTACCCAAACCTGGGAAGTAATTTATGGATGAACAGAGCTCTACAGGACAGTTCCTGAGTGGTGCCGGACACCTACCTGACAGTATAAACCAGAGGTGGGCAAACTACAGCCCGCAGGCCACATCTGGCCCATGGGACCGTCCTGCCCGGCTCTTGAGCTCCCAGCCAGGGAGGCTGTCTCCCTTCCCCTGCTGTTCCCCCTGCCCCACAGCCTCAGCTCGCCGTGCCTCCAGCACTCTGGGCGGCGGGGCTGCAAGCTCCTGCCTGGCAGTGTGGCTGCGAGAGCCGCTGGCCTGCCCCCATGCTCTAGACTGCGCAGCGGTGTGGCTGCCAGTCCTGGTGCTCTGAGCAGCACAGTAAGAGGGTGGGGGTGGGGTTGGATAATGAGCAGGGGGTCCCGGGGCGCGGTCAGGGGACAGGGAGCAGGGAGTGGTTGGATAGGGGGTGAAGGTCCCGGGGGGGCATTTGGGGTGGGGGGTCCCAGGAGGGGGCAGTCAGGGGACAAGGAGCGGGGGGGGGCGGTGGATAGGGCGGATGTTTGGTGGGCGTGGTCAGGGGACAGGGAATGGGGGGGTGGATGGGGCAGGGTTCGGGGGGGCGTGGTCAGGGGACAGGGAGCGGGAGGCGGTTGGATAGGTGAGGGAGTCTCGGGGGGCCTGTCAGAGGGTGGGGTGTGGATAGGGGTCGGGGGGGCAGTCAGGGAGCAGGGGGGGTTGGTTGGGGGGTGGGGTCCTGGGGGTGGTTAAGGGTGAGGGTCCCAGGGGGGGCAGTCAGGGACAAGGAGCAGGGGCATTGGATGGGTTGGAGGTTGTGAGGAGGGCAGTCAGGGTGCGGGACATGGGAGGGGGCGGATAGGGGGCGGGGCCAGGCTGTGTGGGGAGGCACAGCCTTCCCTACCCGGCCCTCCATACAGTTTCGCACCCTGATGTGGCCCTCAGGCCAAAAAGTTTGCCCACCCCGATATAAACCCACCCAGTGGGGCACGCTATCGCCCTCTAGCGGTGGCTGGGCCACACGGCGGTTGATGAGTCCACTACAGCTTTGACAGAGTTGGGTCTTTTAGCTCAGCTAGTGGAGGCTTCTGCTTTTAGAAGCTGTGGTTACAGACCCACTCCTCCCTGCCAAGGACGCACAAAGAGTGCAGCGTAATACTCAGCCCTTACCAGGCTCCTGCACAACTCATTGATGCCAAGGGTATCTGGATGTGCTTATCACCCTTCAGGAGTTGTTTTCCAGGGCCCAATCCAGCTCCCAATGGGCCAGGTTCTGATACCCTTGCTCTCCCATTGAAATCAGTCAATGAGACTATTCACAGAGTGAGGTACTGCTACTTGTCAGTAAGGGTGGCAGTACCTGCCCATTGGGAGCAGGATTGGGTCCTAAGCATTGAAAAAGAAAAAGGAGAAGGGAAAAAAAAGAACCAGGAACCGGCCATCATGCTGAATGGTTTGTTCAATCATTTTAACGGTAATGATTTGCTAACCCTTCAGCATAGGTACGTTCTGCATTTTACACATTTGCCAATAAACTGATAATGATTTTGGAGCCTATGAGCCATAAATTTTCAAAAGTCATATAAAATGTTAACATCTTCCGTAAACAAAAACATTTTTAAAAAATCCTTCCAGTGGGTGACCCATTAGAAATGAAACCACTTGGTCTGTTAATCTACTTATTAAAATTAACTCTGACATTAATAAATAATTGACAGAATCTATTATTCAGGTCCTTAGGTACAGAATTAAGTAGGATGTAAAGTGAAGGTAATTTATTTAAAAGGAAGTAATATATATAATAAAGTGCTGTCATTCTGAAATAGCAGCAAAGTTGCAGATATATTGAACTCTAGCTAGCCCTGTTCTAGGAAGCAGGCCAGGTTCTGTGCTGGTTTATGATCCCTTTTTAAAGTGTTAGCTAAGGAAAGAATCTCAGGTCCAGCACTAGGAAATGCACCAGTGCAACTCCCTTTGCTAAGTCCTCCCCAAAGTCCAGGTGATGCTACATAGCCCCTCTGGTCAGACTGTAAAGGAAGTGTTTGCTGAACGTCGGCATAGGACTCCAGAATGATGGAAGAATGCTGGAAACTCATTAAGGACTCCAGTGTGACTTTGCCAAAAACTCCTGGCAAGAGACAATGCATACCCCACTTCTGTAGGAGGAGACCAGGGGCCATTTTTGACTCGAAGTCAGAGTTTAGTCTCTCCCTTCCCACGTGACCCAGGGTGGAGCTAATACGTATCCCTCACCCCAACCAGGAAACAGTTAGTGAGCTCCTCTGAGCTCAGCCAGTACTAAACAGGCCCACCTGCAGAGCCTGCTGTCTTGAAGGAAGGAACCTTAAAAGGGCAAGATTGTCGCAACAAGGGGTAGCAAACAGCAGGAGGGCTGCTGTGTGTTGAAACAGATCTTTAATGGCCCACAGCTGGGCAGACTGTTGCCAGTACCAGTGAAAATTCAGATTACATTTGCTCAATGCACAGAAGTTTATTTGAGAAAGAATCACACAAGCAGTAAAAGGTTATATAATATTCTCCCTAATAAGGTTCAATTCCCCAAGCATAAACCCTCCATAACTATCTTGGCCTTACATAGTACCCTGATTGGCAAACAAAGCTGGTATAGCTACTGGTCCTAGATGGAGACTTCTTTTCTTCTCTTCTCTTCCCCTCTCAAGTACTTGGTCTGTCAAATGTCCCCTGAAGCAGGGTCTTGGTTACCCTGAGGCCCTCTGGTTCAAAAGTCCTACAAAAGTCCCTTGTAGCAGGGTGTTGGCTACCCTGAGACCCTCTGTCTTATAGCATCATGGACCTCTTCAGATGTTAATTGAGGAACTAATTAACTCAGCTTAGTATTTATACTTCTGGTTCTCAAAGGAGTCAGATGTCCAAGAAATATGCCCTGTGGGTGTTCCATTACTGGTTTTTCTAATTAATATTTTAAAAGGGACTCCAAAACAGACAGAGACCAAAGATCAGCTGATGTTTGCCCTCTCATCAGTCATTCACTTGAGGTCTTAGTGTGATGCCATCCAAAAGGGTCATTTTGACCTGCGTCAGCCTGTGCTAAGCTCACTGATGCCATGTTTTTGCATTTTCTTTACTTGGTGAGCTGGCCATCAGCTGAGACATTTCAAAGTCCTATGCTGAATCACACACACAGATAGAGCCTCTAATCACTCTCAGTAAATTTCCATATCAACTGTCTGATGCCAAGAAAGCCTTGCTCCCAGAATCCTCTAGCAAATTCAGATACACCAAGCCATACTGAACTCATGCTCACCACATTCATTCATAACAATCACGGTAATTCATAATAATAATTTGGCACTGTCCCAACATTGTGCCCCAGAATTCGCTGCCCCTTGCACAGAGCTGCTGGGGAGAAGACGGCTTGCAAACCTCTGCCATCCCCAAGGACCCCAGGGCAGCAACAAACTGACTGCAGCCAGGAGGGATTGAAAATAAGCCGTGCCCAGAGTCTAGCTGTATCCAACATTTGTTGATAAGCCTCTTCAGCTTAGCAGACAAAGGCAAAACAAGGTCCAATGGCTGGAAGTTTTGAAATTTGAACAGACTAATTAACCACTGGAACAAACTACCCAGGCTTGTGGTGGATTCTGCATCCCTGGGAAGCTTGACACCTAGACTGGATGCTTTTCTAACAGTTCTGCTCTAGTTCAGCAACGGCTGTTGAACTTGAAGCAGGAATAAATTTGGGGAAGTTTTCTGGCTGGTGTTATGCAGGAGGTCAGACTAGAGGATCACAATGAACCCTTCTGGCCTGGGAATCTATAAATCACATCCCTTTACACTGAGTTGGCCTGCACATTGCCTACTCCCCATCCACCTGCGTGAAATAGGGAATATTGTCCCCAAGGAAGCTGCTCTGCACTCTAACTTGGTATGTGGGTAGCCCATTTGGGGAGGAAAGGGGGACCTGACACTCTTTTATAGGGCCATAGACCAAGCCACAATCTCACCCTAAAGAATCAACTCCCAGGCTAAATACAGAGACATATAAACCATGCAACAGCATTAACAGGATAAATGCAAACCATATGGATCTAGCCCATAATGTGATAAAACTGCAGTGCAACCCCTTCTTGAGAGGTGGATGCTATTGCATTGTAAAAAGGATAGTCCAAAAGATTAATAGCCCAAACCTGCTGGCATTGAAATCAACAGCAAATCTATTTGCTTCTAAGGAAGACGTATTGAATCCTAACCCCAGGGAATATTTCATCTTCTGCAATCCAGCCCACAAACAAAAAGAATATTCTATTGGCAAATATACTGTGAGCAGTTGTATTCTCCATAAACTAGTGGGAGGAGAATGTTGAGAAGTGCAGGGGAGGGGTGGCTCAGTGATTAGGCTTTAGACTGGCAGCTGGGAGACCTGGGTCCAGTTCTCTTCTCTACCTCAGATTTTGGGACCTTGGCAAGTTGTTTAGTCTGTTTGTGCCTTGGCTTCCCACCTGTGCAATAGGGCTAATGGCATGTCCCTATCTTACAAGGGTGTTAAGACGGTAAATACAGGGTGTTGTAAGGGGCTCAGATACTGTGGTAATGGCTGCCATACACGTACCTAAGATATGGGAAAGAGACACAGGCAATTGGAAAGGAGATGCAACTCTTGTCCAGTGTTTCTTTCATCAGTGCTAGTGGGGAAAAGGGAAATAAATTTCCATGAATTAAACATTTTATATTCTTCCAGGGGTTCTTTTTGTTTTTTCAGTTTCTTTTCAATGTGTGTGTGTGCTTTGACTCTCCCCCTCAGGAAAAAGAGGTGGGAAAGTTTAATAAAAAAAAACCCGAGCAACAAACAATGGACCCCACCAACACTCAAGGGAAAATGTCAGCATTTCTCCTTCTGAAATGTTTGTCTAACAATGAAAAATGTGGATGACAATTTCTGACCAGTTCTAATTCTAAATGCAGAGCTCAAATTTACTGAGCTGTTTCTTTAGCCACCAAAAAATAAAAACTACCAAAGGAAGAGTAGCCTTGAGGGTTCCAACTACTGTCGCTTGTATCATGGCATGCTTAGATAGATGAGGCAGCAGGTCCATACCAGACATTTAGTTTCTGCCTGTGGATTGCTGCCTCTCTCCAGTAATACCCCAGCCTAGCTCACTAGAGCAGAGGAATAGTGTTAGTGGTCTATTGACCTCTGTTCAGGTTTTCTGGTGGCTCCCGGTGGTTCTGAACGGCACAAAACGCTGTACACCAACAGGCTGCCCAGGAATGGTTGCCCAGGAATGGCTGCAACCAGCCAGACCACTGTGGGTGATGATAGTTGAGGAGTAGAAAGTATAGTTTTACTCTTTGTATTCATTATTCAAAGGCTCCTTTTAATTTTTGATTCCTGCAAGTGTGCTTTACACATTAATGAATTTATGCTAAAATTCAGTGATGACTGGGTCACTAGAATTGAAGCTAAATAGGCTGACAGGCAGACAAATAAGCAGACCAGGCACTCCTCTGAGGTACCAGTAGGTAAGTAAATACACTTATACCTATTTTTTTTCATATTTTTTTGTCTAGCTGAGGGTCACACACCACACTTATGAGGAGAGGCTGAGAGAACTGGGGTTGTTTAGTCTGCAGAAGAGAAGAATGTGGGGGGATTTGATAGCTGCTTTCAACTACCTGAAAGGGGGTTCCAAAGAGGATGGATCTAGACTGTTCTCAGGGATAGCAGATCACAGAACAAGGAGTAATGGTCTCAAGTTGCAGTGGGGGAGGTTTAGGTTGGCTATTAGGAAAAACGTTTTCACTAGGAGGGTGGTGAAGCACTGGAATGTGTTACCTAAGGAGGTGGTGGAATCTCCTTCCTTTGAGGTTTTCAAGGTCAGGCTTGACAAAGCCCTGTCTGGGATGATTTAGTTGGGGATTGGTCCTGCTTTGAGCAGGGGGTTGGACTAGATGACCTCCTGAGATCCCTTCCAACCCTGATATTCTATGATTCTATGATTTGCCAGGGGAGAATAGGTTTCCAGCGCTGTGCTCTAACTGCTAGGTGCTGTTCTTGCCCACTCCGATTGAAGTGTATATATGCAGTGAAAGACACCCAGTGTAACTGTCACCAGACTGTGAAGAAAGGGTCAGAACCCGCTCTTTGTCCTGGTGAGGAACAAGGACGGTTACACTGAGACCGTGGATGAGAGTAGCAGAAAGTGATCTGAAAGGAAGGGGGAAACTGGCAGAAGAAACAAAAAGTGTCTTATTCATATCTCCACAGACATAGGGCTCATTGATCAAATGCCTGTCACTACACAATGGGAAATTTTTTGAGAGTGACCCAACTCTAACGTGGGTCTCATTAGGAAATGCGCAGGAATCTGGGAAGAAAAGCTGATGAGCACTGAACATGCTGCAGCAGTCATACAGCACTGATGCAATGAGACTCTTGACTGGACATCTGTGGCTCTTGGCTATGTCATCCTCCTTTGCCCCAGCTAAATATGAAACCATATTTACCTCCCTGCTCTCCATCCATTGCCTCTCCATCTCCTGTCTTTGTTCTCCGCATGCTACAGCCAGGGCTCGGAACGCTGGTGAGGTGGAGAGATGCTCTTCCTGAGCCAGGCAGTTTTAGATTGTTAGATTGACGACTGAACATCTAACTTGCTCAGACTCAAATCAGATCAGGTGACCTGCAGATATTCCCCTGCTACCTGGAACTAACATGCATTTAATTCCTGATACAGATAAAATCATTTCTTCATTCATCTCTGTTATCTCTTTAATAAATCAAATTATCAACTCAGAAAGATAGAGGGAGGTTAAACTAAACAGTGTAGTGTGCTTTAAACCTCACAGCTTCAGCTATGAGTTAGAGAGGCCGGAACATTGCAATTATTTTGATTACCAGTAATAATTATTTTAATTACACCAATCTATCTGCCATAAATACCTTAAAGCTGAAACCTGAAAGATCAATTGGATTTCTTCTTGCTCTGTTTAGATGGATTGATTATTTACTTCAACAAATCCAAAATCCCTTAGATTAAATCTCAGGAAAAACTTCATAACTCTAAGAACAGTAGGACAAAGGATCAAACTTTGAATAGAGACTGGGAATGGCTGTGTCATTACACATATTGAATCTATTTCACTATGTTAAGTATCCTCACACCTTCTTGTCAACTGTCTAAATGGGCCACCTTGATTATCACTACAAAAGTTTTTTTTTCCTGCTGATAATAGCTCATCTTAATTAATTAGCCTCTTACAGTTTGTATAGCAACTTCTACCTTCTCTGTATATATCTTCTTACTATATGTTCCATTCTATGTGTCCAATGAAGTGGGCTGTAGCCCACGAAAGCTTATGCTCTAATAAATTTGTTAGTCTCTAAGGTGCTGCAAGTACTCCTGTTCTTTTTAATGGAAAGACTCTGACTGACTTCATGAGGCTTTGGCTCAGAGCAGTAACAGTGAAGACTGCATGCTCAGACCCTGAGTTGCTGCCACTGTGAAAAGACAAAAATTCTAGGCACAGTGCTAGGTTTATTTAAAGGAGATCTGATGTTTAAAATAAGTGTTTCTGGGGGGTCAAGGCATCAGGCTCAGTGCCTTCAACATACAGACTGGGTGGGGAGAGCAAGAGCCTCAGACAATCATAGGACCAGAAAACACAGGACCAGCTTTGATGGAAAGAACTGAGTAAAGATCCCATTTCTCATTTAGGCACCTGTTATCGTTCTCAGTGAGAACTGCTGGGGACCGAACACTTCAGAAAATCTGACCGTTCCATTTATGGAACTTTTTAAAATGTGGCCCATGGTTAACAAACATCCTATGGGCTGAAATTTATTTCCACTTAAAGTACCTGTGGAGCATTTGCAAATCACAAACAACTGACCAAAACCCAGTCTTTTCATGGACAATAATGTGTGTGTTGTGGCTGGGGCGGGGGGGAGGGAGAGAACAGAGAATGTGGCCAAAAGTGTATGTAGGTTCAAAAAAGAATAGATATGTTCATGAAGGTTAGGTCCATCAATGGTTATTAGCTAGGATGGTCAGGGATGAAACCTCATGTTCTGAGTGTCCCTAAATCTCCAACTGTCAGCAAGTAGGATGGGACGATGAATCACTCAGTAATTGCGTCGTTCTGCTAATTCCCTCTGAAGTATCTGGTACTGGCTACAGTTGGAGGACAGGATACTGAGCTAGATGGGCCATTGGTCTGACCCAGTATGGCTGGTCTTATGTTCTAATGATGAAATTATTCAAATAAATTGTTCTCAGCAAACAACTTGGCCATCTCTGCTCTGGAGAATGAAAAATGCCCTGCTTATTTTTCCTTCCAATGCTATAAAAACCTGTTCACACGTGTTCTGTTTGGCATGCAGATGTTTGCTATTTGGTTTCAGTGAAAGCTTCAGAATCCCTCTGCTTCAACGATTAGTTTAAACTGCAGCCCCATGCGGTGGAGACGTCTGGAAGGGAACAGACAATGGAAGCACTGGTGTTAGTTGTAAGCATGATATGTTTGATCATTTCAGCCTTTTATTTGTCCAGAGAGTAGCATACTTGGCATTGCTTGAAAGCATCTCAGTGTCATGCCAGAGCCAATCCTTGTAAAACAGACCATGAAAAAAGAAGGATTGGATTTTCTTCAGAGCCTAGGGAGGTATTAAATGCCTGGGTGGAACTGGCTTCTATGGAGCCAGTGATAATGGAGGGAGCCCAAGTGGCCCCTCCCCTTTGCCAGTGCAGAAGCTGGTGGTAAATTGTGGTAGTCAATGGAGACAATTTTGGAGCTCTGGCTCCAGGATGCTACGTTCCCCTCCCCACCCCCTCATTCATCTTCCTTGCTTCCTCCCACTCCACCTGAATGTCCAGTTCTCCCCAGTCTGTGCTCTGGGGAAGAAACCCTAACTCCTATCACCAGAGCCTGCTGCGTGCTTTGTGTCACAATAGCTACAGAAAGGAAGGATTTTATTCTGGGGGATGTTGGATGGAAGGGCAGTTGGTCATGGCTGTGACTGATGTCTTCCTATGACCGGTAGCAGAGAGAAAGACTAAAGGTTGGTTGTTTTTCCAAACCATTGGGCAACCGCTCTTGGTTATGTCCCTGTAACCTATGACTGCAATTTCCAAAACTGCACAGGGAATTTTAACGTCCAGTTCCCATTAATTTTCATAGGAATTGGGCACCCAAACCTGTTAGGCAGATTTGAAACTCCCAGCCTGTGAATTCATGTTGTATGAAGTTCCTTCTCCCTGCCCTTAGTTATTTTGTTAAGTCCGTCACATGTATAGACCTAGTCGAATCTGACTAAAATCAGGGGATAAAGTGGAAACTAGGGTGGGGGAGGAGGTGGGGGAAATAAGATCAGTCTTTAAAGCATCCCAAGATGAGCCTTTAGAGCCTGGACAATGCATGGGCCTGGTAGAGAGTCATTTAGGAAGGGATTCAAAAAAGTTACTTTGGTTCCTGACTCCCCTTGCAATCAAGGCAGCTAAGGACCTTTGTGAATCCCAATCTTACTGTTTGTTTACTCTGCAGCAGGGCTAAAATGGCTTCAAACTATCTGCCAGATTCACTACTGCATTGCTCCTGCCAGTGTTGCTATTGAAATCCACAGGCTTAAAATGGGAGTGACCCAGTGGTGAACTAGGCCCTTGTAATTAGAAAACCACGTTGCTGTGCTCAGTATTCAAAATTCAACCAAATCAAGTTCAGATTTCCTCAATCTGAATGTCCAACTTCCTCTGCTTTCTGCCTGCAGATTAACAAACATTGCCCTAATTGTCATACAGCAGCACCTCCGAGTTATAAACACCTCGGGTATGGAGGTTGTTCTTAACTCTGAAATGTTCGCAACTCTGTACAAAACATTATGGTTGTTCTTTCAAAATTTACAACTGAACATGACTTAATACAGCTTTGAGACTTTACTATGCAGAAGAACAAGCTGCTTTTAACCATCTTAAGTTAAGTGAAACAATACAGAAACAGGTTTCAGAGTGGTAGCCGTGTTAGTCTGTATCAGCAGAAACAACGAGGAGTCCTTGTGGCACCTTAGAGACTAACAAATTGATTTGGGCATAAGCTTTCATGGGCTAGAACCCACTTAATCAGGTGCATGAAGTGAAAAATACAGGAGCAGGTATAAATACATTAAAGGATGGGGGTTGCTTAACGAAGTGCAACCCCCATGAAGTGGGTTCTAGCTCACGAAAGCTTATGCCCAGATAAATTTGTTAGTCTCTAAGGTGCCACAAGGACTCCTCACTGTGAGTACAGAAACAGTTTTCTTACCTTGTCAAATCTTTTTTTTAAACTTTCCCTTAATTTTTTTAGTAGTTTACATTTAACACAGTACTATACTGTATTTGGTTGGGGGTTCTGGGGTTTTTTTTGGTCTCTGCTGCTGCCTGATTGTGTACTTCTGGTTCCAAATGAGGTGTGTGGTTGACTGGTCAGTCCGTAATTCTGGTGTTCGTTACTCAGAGGTTCTACTGTATTTTTATCTTTCTTTGCCATCATAGAACAAAGGACTTTTGTGTGTGTGTAAGCACTCCCCACCTTGTTGATTATATTCAGTTTAAAAATTCCATTTTGATCTAACTAATTAGAAGTTCCATTTAACATTCCAGCCAATGGTACAGAACATGTATATACACCATTCTGTGCATTCCATGACTGCTTAATCTTTGTCCTCTCAGAGACTCAGAGATACAGCTAAACCAAGCACGGGCTAACCAGTTTGAACAGTATATTTTTTAAAACACAAATATGTTTCATTTGTCCAAAGGAAGCCCAATTCTGGTATGTAGGTCAATTGCAAAATCAAATGTTATTTATAGTTTATACCAAGTGAATTAGACATGGGTCAAATAACCAGAATACCAATTAACTTAACGGAACATTTATCTGGCACCATGGTCCTGATATAGTGGTATTTGAATGCCCCTCTCTCCTTTAGCCAGGAAAGGCCTAGGAACCCTGGCAGGTGGAAAAAAATTGTTGAACCCATTTTTGAATGGAAGATTGGGTTTTCAACAAAATGGATATTTTTGTAAAAAGCGTCTGGTTTCCACAGATTTTTTTCTTTTGGTCAAAAACTTGAATATCCAAAGAATGAAATATTGCTGTTCTAAAATGAGTTTTGTTTAGAACAGTCTCCTCCCTGGGCTGGGCTTGCCAGCTGGACTCCATCTCTCAGGAGGCACCAAGTGACAGCCATGTTGCACTGCCCTCACCCACTAAGAGAAGAGAATGTAGTGCATCATTGAAGATGTAGTCAAACAAGGGTCCCTGGCTTCTAGAAGAGAAGGTGAGCATGAGGCACCATGGTGGAGATAGGGGAATGGTATAACTCATAGTACAGACATACCTAAATTATTAAAGGAGTGGCATTAGTTCTCTTCCTGGCTGCAGGAACTCACTTGGTGTACAACAGCTTGTACAAGGATATGATTCTGATGTGACCTTGCAGCAAATAGGTAAGATCGTTAAATTGTTGAGTGTCTTCAGTTACCAGTGAAGACAGCGGGGAACACTTTGCTGTAGTGTTCTGCACATGGAGGATCAAGCCCTCTGTGAGTGGAGGAGAGATATTGAGAAAAGGCTGAACAGTCATACAAGAAGCCCCAGCCCGGGGCTATATATCTTTTGTATTTGTGATATGGTAGCACTGAAAAAAAGAGGCAAGTTCCAAATTTAAACAAATGCAGAATTACAAAGCCAAAATTACCCCCAAAATATCACATTTCTTTAGCTTTGCATCAGAATAATATAAAATTACAAAATTAGCATGGATTTTTTGCAAAACCATAAATCAGCCTAAAAGTCATTTGAATTTGGGGATAGGTTAACTAGAAAAGTGAATTTGTTGGGCTGTGTTCTGAGTTCCATGCTGGTAAATAAACCTGAAACCAGGTAATTTCCCCATGCTTTTGAGTTTCAGTGTGCACGTTTTGCACAGCTCTTTTGATAGTCTTGAGCAAGAGGCAAGTTTTCTGTTATCCACAGCCTTTGCAGCCACAGCCCTGATTTCTGATGGGTTTCCGAGGAGTAGAGCTCTTGACGTGGGTGTTTTTGAGGATGACATTGATTCAAGGTCAGGGAATAGTATTTGGATTCTGGCCCACCTCTAATCAGTGCTAAAAAGTGTCACTTTGTTTTGCAGCCCTTTGTGTTCCTGTTCACTTGGAGGACTGTATTTATTGTAAGAGAACCAGAAGTGTCTCCTAGGCAACACTAGCAAACAAAAGAGGAAAAAGTAAGGAATCAATACAGGGCAATATGGGAGACAGTCAATAGAAAGAGGCTGTTGCAACGCAAATGGAGGTATGGCACATATGCAAAAGAGATTACATTCACCTTCGTCCTTGAAGAATAATCCCTACTTTATCAAAGTACTAAATGGGATTTTAGCACAATGTCCATTCAAATCAGGGGAGGATCACATGACTAGCTGTACGGTGCGAGGTTTTGTACTAAATGTCAATTCTCAATAAAGTAATCAGAGTCTTTTATTCTCCCATAAGAATGTTAGGTCTTGGGGGCTGGCATTTCATTTTACCACATGTTTGCCCAGTGTCTAGCACAATGGGGTCCTGATCCTTTTAGTTACTACTGTAATTATAATCATAATCAGTACAAGAGAGAGCGCAGGAATGGTGACATAACTAACTCATGCTGACTGTATTCCTATTAATCAAAGTCAGGGGCACTGTGAAGATTCCCCCTCCTTACTGGGTGCCCCCTTGTGGCCGGGTGCCCTAATACCAGGGTTACCATCCCAATTCCATTCTCAGGCCCCTAAGCACTCCCTGACGGGTTCTCTTGCCTCAGTAATACCTGTCCTTGGGGTCAGTTTGTTACAAAAACCTAGTGCAAATAATCCTTAACAAAAGTCCCCAAACATAGTCCATTTATGAGCCCCATTGCATTTAGCCCTTAAAATCCCATCACATCTAGTTCATCCAAGTAGCACATACCTCAGTCTGGTGTCTTCCATCACACCCAGGCTCTTCTTTGGTCCTCTCCTGTCCCTCTCCCAAGACAGCCACCTCCACCCTTCCAGCTGGAGTTCAATCCCCCCTCTTCCCAGCTGAATCCTGCAGCTTCTTTGTTGGGAGAGTGCCCTCACCAGGACACTCCCTCCCATTAACCTCATCTCCAACAGGCCAGTAGGTGTTTCCCTGGGCCACGCGCAGCTCATTGTAGCTCTCCAGCATGGAGACATCAGTGGGGAAACTCCTTCGCTGCTCTCTCCAGCTCTCAGCTCCAGTTGTCTAGCTTGGCAGACAGCTGGCAAATCCCTCTGCTTTCTTCAGCTTTCCCACCAGAGCCTCCTCTGTCTTCCTTCAGGGACCTCTTCTTCTTTGTCTTCTTGGTTTTTTTGGCATAGCAGACTCACTTCCTGAGTCTATGACTGCCGTACACTGTATTTCATATCTTGGTCATGACTTAGAGTCTTGCACAGTTGCCTGTATTCTTAAAGAATGGCGGAAGAGTTTTTTTATTGGGCTCCATTTTCCTTGTATGCCTCTTCCTCTCAGGTTCTCCCTGATCCTTTATAGCTCCAGGTGCTGCTGCATCCTTTTAATTGGCCAAAGTAGGAACATATGTACTGGCACGAGAGCCCTGGACCTGCTTCATTAAAAGGGACCAGCCATCCTTTAATCTTCCTTCAGATAAAATGTTAAGCTAATGCTACTGGAAGATAAATATCCCATGATTCTTTTCAAAAAGATAACCCAGGGATAATGGTCCTCTCGCCCTCTCTGAATCAAAACAACACCTTGCATCCAAAGCTGGGCATGAGCTGTGGCTGAGCACAGAACTGGCATTTGTATACAGTTGTAATATTATCATAATTTAAGTCATTCATTTCTGAAATGCTTACAGGGTGCATTAATATGAAAAGCACTATATAAAACCAGATTCCGCACTGTCTTAGTACAGAGATCCTGAACAGACAACAAGAGAAACATTTAAAGACATAGGTCCCCCCTTGCAGTAAAAAAATGTCTGACATTCCCTTCCCTCTCCCTCTGTGCGAAGAAATGCCTGTCAAATGCTCAACGTGCTGATGTACGTCTGTTTGCAAATCTGCTGGAGTTTCTGCCATTTTGGTACTCTGAGGAAAAACTTTATTATATAATGCAGACTTTCCACAGCCAGTCTGGGCCCGAACAGGCATGCCTGCTGGTTATGCATTTCAGTCAAGCAGCGGAAGCAGTAAAAGTTGGCAAAAATACACCTTTTAGGGAGAAATCGCACCTGGATGGTTGTAAAGAAATATGCACATGCACCATTTTTGAAGAAATCTGATGGCTCCTGGAGAACTTTGAGAGCCATTCTATTTAAAAGCAATTCTGCTTGGATGTCCCATATTCTGTAATTCTCTCCCCAGATCATTTGGTTTTGTGACTATAGGACATTTGCATGCAAACTGGATGAATGTTGTTTAGGAATGCATTTGCTCTGGCTGCTTATTCCTCACATGAAGTCATAATCCTCTCTTCCCAGCATCATAATCATCTGCACAGCAACCAATGTTGATGTCACCAACAATGGGTTATGACTTCAGTTGAGTGAGCAGCAGGAGCAGAAGGGCTGATCTAAACAGAGATTCTGTCTGCATGCAAATGTAACAGCTTGGGGGTGGGTGACAAGTGAAAAGAGGTTAATTAATAGAGTGGTATATTAGCAGAATGGCATCTTATTTTCCAGATCCCACAAAGCATTAAGTGAGTAATATTGGGCCCCAAATCTCTGCTGGCATAAACTGGTACATATCACTTGATTGTGTCCCAGCTGCAGTCTGCACTGTCAATTGTGGTTTCTCTGTTGCTCATTGTACTTGAAGACTGGGGATTCACATGTATGTATATATCAGTCAGTCCCAATTCTAATGCCTCTCATGATCTGAAAACCCTGTGCTCCAGGGCCGGCGTGTGCCAAAAAGTTACAATACAGCTTGGCATCATCTGAACATTTACTAAATAGACTAGCTGAGTGGCAGATGGGCATCAGAGACCTGGCCTTCTCACACAGATAGTGCCACATGAACCTTAATGCCACTGTCTATCGAAGAAATCATTTGTGATGAAGCTGGCAATGCTGCTCAGGCTGTCATTCTCACTACTTTCATTTAGATGCAAGGAATTCCTATGAACTTGAGGAGAACATAACCCTTCTTCAGTCACTTCATCCTAATGCCAGAAAATGGGTGTGCCCATTCCTGGCTCAGAATGAGCTAAAGAAAAGCACTTTTCATGAGTGCTATAGAATCATAGAATCATAGAATATCAGGGTTGGAAGGGACCTCAGGAGGTCATCTAGTCCAACCCCCTGCTCAAAGCAGGACCAATCCCCAACTAAATCATCCCAGACAGGGCTTTGTCAAGCCTGACCTTAAAAACCTCTAAGGAAGGAAGGAGATTCCACCACCTCCCTAGGTAACGCATTCCAGTGTTTCACCACCCTCGTCGTGAAAAAGTTTTTCCTAATATCCAACCTAAACCTCCCCCACTGCAACCTGAGACCATTACTCCTCATTCGGTCGTCTGCTACCACTGAGAACAGTCTGGATCCAGCCTCTTTGGAACCCCCTTTCAGGTAGTTGAAAGCAGCTATCAAATCCCCCCTCATTCTTCTCTTCCGTAGACTAAACAATCCCAGGTCCCTCAGCTTCTCCTCATAAGTCATGTGTTCCAGTCTCCTAATCATTTTTGTTGCCCTCCGCTGGACTCTTTCCAATTTTTCCAATTTGGGGCCCAAAACTGGACACAGTACTCCAGATGAGGCCTCACCAATGTCGAATAGAGGGGAATGATCACATCCCTCGATCTGCTGGCAATGCCCCTACTTACACATCCCAAAATGCCATTGGCCTTCTTGGCAACAAGGGCACACTGTTGACTCATATCCAGCTTCTCGTCCACTGTCATCCCTAGGTCCTTTTCTGCAGAACTGCTGCCGAGCCATTCGGTCCCTAATCTGTAGCGGTGCATGGGGTTCTTCCGTCCTAAGTGCAGGACTCTGCCCTTGTCCTTGTTGAACCTCATCAGATTTCTTTTGGCCCAATCCTCTAATTTGTCTAGGGCCCTCTGTATACTATCCCTACCCTCCAGTGTATCTACCTCTCCTCCCAGTTTAGTGTCATCTGCAAACTTGATGAGGGTGCAATCCACACCATCCTCCAGATCATATATGAAGATATTGAACAAAACCGGCCCCAGGACCAAGCCTTGGGGCACTCCACTTGATACTGGCTGCCAACTAGACATGGAGCCATTGATCACTACCCTTTGAGCCCGACAATCTAGCCATCTTTCTATCCACCTTATAGTCCATTCATCCAGCCCATACTTCTTTAACTTACTGGCAAGAATACTGTGGGAGACCGTGTCAAAAGCTTTGCTAAAGTCAAGGAACAACACGTCCACCGCTTTCCCCTCATCCACAGAGCCAGTTATCTCGTCATAGAAGGCAATTAGATTAGTCAGGCATGACTTGCCCTTCGTGAATCCATGCTGCCTGTTCCTGATCACTTTCCTCTCCTCTAAGTGCTTCAGAATTGATTCCTTGAGGACCTGCTCCATGATTTTTCCAGGGACTGAGGTGAGGCTGACTGGCCTGTAGTTCCCAGGATCCTTCTTCTTCCCTTTTTTAAAGATGGGCACTACATTAGCCTTTTTCCAGTTATCCGGGACTTCCCCGGATCGCCATGAGTTTTCAAAGATAATGGCCAATGGCTCTGCAATCACATCCGCCAACTCCTTTAGCACTCTCGGATGCAGCGCATCCGGCCCCATGGACTTGTGCTCATCCAGCTTTTCTAAATAGTCCCAAACCACTTCTTTCTCCACAGAGGGCTGGTCACCTCCTCCCCATGCTGTGCTGCCCAGTGCAGTAGTCTGGGAGCTGACCTTGTTCGTGAAGACAGAGGCAATAAAAGCATTGAGTACATTAGCTTTTTCCACATCCTATGTCACTAGGTTGCCTCCCTCATTCAGTAAGTGGCCCACATTTTCCTTGACTTTCTTCTTGTTGCTAACATACCTGAAGAAACCCTTCTTGTTACTCTTAACATCTCTTGCTAGCTGCAACTGCAGGTGTGATTTGGCCTTCCTGATTTCACTCCTGCATCCCCGAGCAATATTTTTATACTCTTCCCTGGTCATTTGTCCAATCTTCCAGTTCTTGTAAGCTTCTCTTTTGTGTTTAAGATCAGCAAGAATTTCATTGTTAAGCCAAGCTGGTTGCCTGCCATATTTACTATTCTTTCTACACATCGGGATGGTTTGTCCCTGTAACCTCAATAAAGATTCTTTAAAATACAGCCAGCTCTCCTGGACTCCTTTCCCCCTCATGTTATTCTCCCAGGGGATCCTGCCCATCAGTTCCCTGAGAGAGTCAAAGTCTGCTTTTCTGAAGTCCTGCTGGTCAGGGAGTGGCACTATTTGTGAAAGCAAGCATAGAATCAAATGAAGTAAAAATCTTAATTGAACCAAACTATACCACAGAATATTGCAGTGGGGATATATTACCAACCACGTGACCAGGATGGTGATAGTGACTGTGAAATGCTCAGGGAGATTAGAGAGGCTATTAAAATAAAAAACCTCAGTAATAATAATATTAATAAATAATAATAATAATAGGGGATTTCAACTATCCCCATATTGACTGGGTACATGTCACCTCAGGATGGGATGCAGAGATAAAGTTTATTGACACCTTACTTGACTATTTCTTGGAGCAGCTAGTCCTTCAATCCACAAGAGGGGAGGCAATTCTTGATGTAGTCCTAAGTGGAGCACATGATCTGGTCCAGGAGGTGAATATAGCTGGACCTCTTGGTAATAGTGACCATAATATAATTAAATTTAGCATCCCTGTGGTGGGGAAAACACCACAGCAGCCCAACACTGTAGCATTTAATTTCAGAAAGGGGGACTAGAAAAAAATGAGGAAGTTAGTTAAACAGAAATTAAAAGGTACAGCACCAAAAGTAAAATCCCTGTAATCTGCATGGAAACTTTTTAAAGACACCATAATAGAGGCTCAACTTAAATGTATACCTCAAATTAAAAAACATAGTAAGAGAAACAAAAAAAGAGCCAAAGAGAGGCAAAAAGACATCCTTTAAAAAGTGGAAGCTAAATCCTAGTGAGGAAAATAGAAAGGAGCATAAACTCTGGCAAGTGAAGTGTAAAAATATAATTAGGAAGGCCAAAAAATTATTTGAAGAACAGCTAGTCAAAGACTCCAAAAGTAAGAGAATTTTTTTAAAGTACATCAGAAGCAGGAAGCCTGCTAAACAACCAGTGGGGCCACTGGATGATCAAGATGCTAAAGGAGCACTCATGGATGATAAGGCCATTGCGGAGAAACTAAATGAATTCTTTGCATCGGTTTTCATGGCTGAGGATGTGAGGGAGATTCCCAAACCTGAGCCATTCTTTTTAGGTGACAAATCTGAGGAACTGTCCCAGATTGAGGTGTCATTAGAGGAGCTTTTGGAACAAACTGATAAATTAAACAGTAATAAGTCACCAGGGCCAGATGATATTCATGCAAGAGTTCTGAAGAAACTCAAATGTGAAATTGCAGAACTACAAATTGTAGTCTGTAAACTATCATTTAAATCAGCTTTTGTACCAAATGACTGGAGGATAGCTAATGCGATGCCAATTTTTAAAAAGGGCTCCAGAGATGATACCGGCAATTACAGGCTGGTAAGCCTGACTTCAGTACCGGACAAATTGGTTGAAACTACAGTAAAGAACAAAATTGTCAGACATATAAATGAACATAATTTGTTGGGAAAGAGTCAACATGGTTTTTGTAAAGGGAAATCATGCCTCACCAATATACTAGAATTCTTTGAAGGCGTCAACAAACATGTGAACAAGGAGGATCCAGTGGATATAGTGTACTTAGATTTTTAGAAAGCCTTTCACAAGGTCCCTCACCAAAGGCTCTTAATGAAGGTAAGCTGTCATGGGATAGCAGGGAAGGTCCTCTTATGGATTGGTAACTGGTTAAAAGATAGGAAACAAAGGGTAGGAATAAATGGTCAGTTTTCAGAATGGAGAGAGGTAAATAGTGGTGTCCCCCAGGGGTCTGTACTAGAACCAGTCCTATTCAACATATTCATAAATGATCCTGAAAAAGGAGTAAACAGTGAGGTGGCAAAATTTGCAGATGATATAAAACTACTCAAGATAGTTAAGTCCTAGGCAGATTGTGAAGAACTACAAAAGGATCTAACAAAACTTTGTGACTGGGCAACAAAATGGCAGATGAAATTCAATGTTGATAAATGCAAAGTAATGCACTTTGGAAAACATAATCCCGACTATACATATAAAATGATGGGGTCTAAATTAGCTGTTACCACTCAAGAAACAGATCTTGGAGTCATTGAGGATAGTTCTCTGAAAACATTCACAGCGTGCAGCGGCAGTCAAAAAAGAGAACAGAATGTTGGGAATCATAAAGAAAGGGATAGATAATAAGACAGAAAATATATTGGTATAAATATATTGCTATAAATCCCTGGTACGCCCACATCTTGAATACTGTCTGCAGATGTCGTCGGCCCATCTCAAAAAAGAGATATTTGAATTGAAAAAGGTTCAGAAAAGGGCAACAAAAATGATTAAGGGTATGGAATGGCTGCCATATGAGGAAAGATTAATAAGACTGGGACTTTTCAGCTTGGAAAAGAGATGACTAAGGGGGGATATGATAGAGGTTTATAAAATCATGACTGGTGTGGAGAAAGTAAATAAGGAAGTGTTATTTACTCCTTCTCATAACACAAGAACTAGGGGTCACCAAATTAAATTAATAGGCAGCAGGTTTAAAACAAACAGAAGGAATATTTTTTCACACAACTCACAGTCAACCTGTGGAACTCCTTGCCAGAGGATGTTGTGAGGGCCCAGACTATAACAGGGTTCAAAAAAGAACTAGATAAATGAATGGAGGAGAGGTCTCTCAATGGCTCTTAGCCAGGATGGACAGGGATGCTGTCCCTAGCATCTGTTTGCCAGAAGCTGGGAATGGGTGACAGGGGATGGATCACTTGATGATTACCTGCTCTGTTCATTCCCTCTGGGGCACCTGGCATTGGCCACTGTCAGAAGACAGGTTTCAGAGTAACAGCCGTGTTAGTCTGTATTCGCAAAAAGAAAAGGAGTACTTGTGGCACCTTAGAGACTAACCAATTTATTTGAGCATAAGCTTTCGTGAGCTACAGCTCACTTCATCGAATGCATACTGTGGAACGTGTAGAAGATCTTTTTATATACACACAAAGCATGAAAAAATAGCTCCTCCCACCCCACTCTCCTGCTGGTAATAGCTTATCTAAAGTGATCACTCTCCTTACAATGTGTAAATGGCCCAACTTGATTATCATACACATTGTAAGGAGAGTGATTATTTTAGATAAGCTATTACCAGCAGGAGCGTGGGGTGGGGGGAAGTATTTTTTCATGCTTTGTGTGTATAAAAAGATCTTCTACACTTTCCACAGTATGCATCCGATGAAGTGAGCTGTAGCTCACGAAAGCTTATGCTCAAAGAAATTTGTTAGTCTCTAAGGTGCCATAAGACCTCCTTTTCTTTTTGTCAGAAGACAGGATACTGGGCTAGATGGAGCTTTGGTCTGACCCAGTATGGCCTTTCTTATTTTCATAACTGCCAGAGGGGTGATGCTGGTCAGCTGGATGCAATCAAATGAGCATTTTAATACAGCTAAGTGAAAGATCATACACCTAGGAACAAAGAATGCAGGCCACAACTACAGACTATATTATGAAAAGCAGGAAATCACTGGAAAAGATTGTTCTTATGAAATCTATCTACGAGCACAGGCAGAAGTTATGCTGTGATTCACATTTTCACATTCTTTACCCCTGGATTGCATTTATCTGTGATCTCCATTTGTGTGAATACATAATACACCAAACACAGGGTTTGACTACTTCCTATCAACTTGCATTCACTTATATTCATGCCTTTACTTTCAGCTGAATCTTGCACTGCCTTACAGTGTTAGAAAATGAATTGAAATACACTACATCATTTTAATTGGAGAAGAAGCTCCCTCTTCTAAAACATGCAGGTCCCAGGCCCTACACAAAGAACTAACAGGTGACAGTAAAAGGGGAAAAAATGAGATGTACTGGGACATCTATTCTCTAAATGAAGGACATTACAAGAGATACGTTTCAGAGTAGCAGCAGTGTTAGTCTGTATTCGCAAAAAGAAAAGGAGTACTTGTGGCACCTTAGAGACTAACAAATTCATTTGAGCATAAGCTTTCGTGAGCTACAGCTCACTTCATCGGATGCATGAGATAGTAAATGCTAATGTATGCAATGGACTCCACTGATGTAGTGTCCATAAAAATAACAATGAAGTACTGTGTGTACCAAAGAAATGTTAAACCAAGGGAGACTGTTAGAAAAAGATATGTATCTCAGGATTGAGATATAGTATGCAAGAGATATGTCTTCAAGGCCATAAAAGGTTTTCCCTCTAGCACATTAGCTGGAAACCTTCTGTAGAAGAGAGGGGCATTATTCCAGCCATCCCAGGAAGACTATGTTTTAAGGGTATGTATTTCCATGATATCTTCTATAAGCAATAAAGGAGCTGTCACTGTGGGTGATTCTCAGATCTGTTAAAAGACATTGCCTTGCGAGAGGGAGGTCTCGTCCTGGGCTACAATACAGAGGGGAGAATCCCTGAGAAGTGGAATGCTACCATTAGTATTCTCCCAGGAGAAGCATTGGGAAACAACTGAAGAGCTCTGCTCTGCCTGTTGTCTCCACTCAGAAAGAATTCACGGTTTTCTATAATGTTTCAATGTGCAACTGACTCTCTGAAATGCTGAATTTTAATCAAAGAAGGAAGGAAACTTTTCACAGAAGATTAAAGACTTTAAAAATCAGAGTTGGGCTGAAATGTCTGGTGTCTGCTTTGCCAAATGTTTGTGGTGAACAAAGCAGTGTTGTGAATTTCACTCAGCGTTTTTCTGATGTGAATGATCACTGATTTGTTATTTCCCCCCACTGCAAATGGAGGGAGTAAGGGCCAGATTGTGATCTCAGATAAGCCAGTTTTTATCCAGCATAACTCCACTGGCTGGATATGCACTGATGTAAATGAGAGAAAATCTGCCCTTATTTTTTTGTAAATGTCACTTTGGGGATGTTTCCATTCCCTTCGGTACTTTAATTGTTAATTATCATTATTTTATTATTTGGCAGAAGAAAATATTCCTTTCTGGAAAAAAAAGAATATTTATGGTGTGTCAGAGGAACAAATGCAATGGAGATTGTCAAGGAGTAACAGATGAAACCAAAGGAAAAATGGAAAGAGAATGACAGGCTGGAAACAAAGGCAAGCAATATTTCTGGTAAATAACACAGAGATCTATCAATCAAAGTACAGATGCAGTACAGAGCTAAGCCAAGGGGCTGCAGTGTAAGTAGACTCAAGGCAATAGATGGATGTTATAACAATGTCTGTAAAAAGGACAAAGTTGTTCTTGAAGTAATGAAAATACAGTAACAAACTAACTGAACAGTTCTAAGCAACAAAAGTCGGCAAAGTCATTGTTCTGTCTTTCACATATTGCCTTGAGAATGCAGAAAGCTGCAGCCTCTGGACTGTGTGTTGCATCTCTGCTTTGATTTATCCACCATTGTGTTGTTTCCTCCAGCTGTTCTACGCTTTGGATACTAACCCACCTCTCTCTGCCTCTGCTCCTACTCTTCAGCATTTCCAGGGCTTTGTCTGTTAATATAATTCTATTCTTTTTTCTTTGCAACAGGATACTTACTTCCCGCATTATTTTCCTCCCTCTAAGCTGACAAGGATTTAATTCTACTTGGTAACAGAGGTTCTGATTCTACCCTGTGCTAGGTCAACTTTGTGACCTGGAGGTGCTTCTTGCACAGCTACTAGAGAATCTCCTATGTTCTAGAAGCTTCTACACATAGCTGGGGTTCCCTTATATCTGGCTGATTCCTGGCTACTGGAATGTCCCCTTGGGACCATAGACAGATGGGGTAAATTACAGCAGCCTGAAGGACTGACAGCAGGATAGGACTGGAGGAACACAACAGTGATTTAAAGCTGTGGAACTGAGCCACAAGGATCTTTTCCCCCTTTCCTCCCCACCTCCAGGAAGGCCCATCATTGTGATTATCCTTGCCAAGAGGGATCTGCAGAAAGGAATGAGGTCCTCTCTTCTGGGGGTGAGGATGGGATGAGGATGACCGTGTTGTCTGCACAGCTTGCTAGGGATCACAATGAAATCTTGGAGGCTTTGTTCCTGCATGGAGCAGGCTATGTCCTGTGGGAGTATTGAGCAAGTCCAAGTTTGTCTCAGATGTGAACACACCTACACGCATCTAACCACATTTGTGTAGTAAATAAGATACTGAAAATGGCCTTGCTATGGATTGCCCTATCTCTTGCCTCCCTTCTTTGGGCAAGATTCCCGAGGGATAGGTAGAGAGTCAACTCCACCAATATCCAGCCACTGCTAATATTCTAGACCTCCCCTAGACAGGCTTCTAGACCTCCCTAGACAGGCTGCACTAGACAGGCCGGTGTGTAGCACAGAGTTGGTGCACATAGCAAGAAGTGGATGACAATGTTGTCACAAGCAGAAGAGGAAACATCCATGCGGTCACACTTGTTGGCAGTCTTCACAATAGTCAGTCATGTGGTACTACTGACCCATTCACAAGATCTGGCAGTGCTGGCTGGGAATGCATTAGCTGGCCGCCCGCTTTCTTCCTGGACAGATCCCAAAGAGCCCTACTGAACAGCTGTTCCATTTCCATGAATCCTCCCACCTGTAGGGTCCCATAGGGCCTAATCCTGTTCTCCCCATTTACTCACCATACTCAGTAATATCAGCGTTTTCCACCTAGCATCACAAACCAAGGAACGAGTGTACACTACTCCAGTGCTTAATGCTCTACAAGGCATTCCCATATTCACCCCCAAAGCAGCCTCAGTGTCCTACTGCTACTCTTCAAAGCCCTTATTGAGCTGTTATCTTGCCAGAGGCGACATCACTCTCTCTGTGTAGCCCACTGCACCAGCTGAGATCAGTGTCAATATTGAAGCTGGCAGGGCACAATTAAAACTTTCAGAAGATGAGTCATTTCAGCAGCAGAACCGTGACTTTGGAATGCCCTGGTACTGGAGATCACGCAGGGGTGGCAATTTTTTGGGCAATAATTTTTGGTGGTGCCCAGAATGGGTCCAAATCCCGCCCCCCCACACACCTGTCTAAGGCTCTGGGAGGAAGTTTGGGTGCAGGAGGGATGCGGGCTCTGGGCTGGAGTTTGGGTGCTGGGTGCAGGCTCTGGGCTGGGGCAGGAGGTTGGGGTTCAGGAGGGGGTGTGAGGTACAGACTCTGGGAGGGATTTTGGGTGTGGGAGGGGGTTTGGGATGCAGGATCTGGGAGGAAGTTTGGGTGCTGGGTGCGGGCTCTGGACTTGCAACACAGAGCAGAGCAATGCCTTTAAAATACCTGTAGACTTCTGGGCCTAAGTCTCGTGAAAATAGGCCTTAGGCACTTTTGAAAATGCTATCCAGTGTGTTTATGAATACGTTTCTGAATCAGGGTTAAACACAAATTTGTCTGTAAGAACCTTGTGAATTCAGCACATCTGTATGCGCAGTGTTCTTATTATCCTGCCTTACAGGGGAGAATTAGCCTCTCTTTATGCCTACACAGTGCCATATGGCTATGCTCACCAACGATTTAGGAATAAGAGGAAACTTTTTTCCCATGACTTGCACACAGGACATTTTCTAGTCTAGTATGGGAGGTAAAAAAAAAACTGGGCCAGATCCTCGTCTGGTATCAATTGGTGTAGCCCCATTACAGTCAATGGAGCCTTGCTGATTTACATCAGCTGAGGATCTGCCTCCCTGGCTTTCCATTAACGGAGAAGTGCCATAGATGCGGATACGCCATTTCTCACCTGTAAGAAAATAAGTTACAAGAGCTGATGGGGAGCTCAGCTGTAAAAGTCAGGAAGTAGGGTGGCAAATGAAGCTGAGTAAAATGAAGACAAGGCAGGAGAATGACAGACCTTCCAAAATGGAGATGTGACTGAACTAATGGGCAGAAATGCACTTAATTCAGATAGACACTGAAATGAGAAACCAACCCAGGGGACAGAATACAGAAAGACAGGGATGAAAGGACCAAGAGAGCGAAACTCCAATAGGCAGATCATAACCTGAAGGACAAATAGATTTAGACATTGCAACTTTCTGGAGACAGGGTGTCTATGATTGGAAACATCAAACAATGCCACCCAAATACTTTAGGGATAGAAATAGTGGTGAGCAGTACTGGAATAACTTGCAGGTGTAGCGCGATGGAAAAGAGGTGAGTGGCTAACACTGGGGAGGCTCCAACAATGAACTAACAGGTGATTTTCAGAGCATGTTTGTTTCACATAGGAATGGTTCTGTTCTCCTCTAACCACATGTGTGTAGGGGGTGGATTCCTGAAGTTTAGTTATAATGGAATGGGGGGGAGGGGGTTAAATATGTAATATGTGTATTTTAAGGTACCTTAGGGGTGAATATTATTAATTATTAATATCAGTGTAGTGCTCAGAGGCCAGTTCCAGCCAAGATAACAGCCCCATTATGCCAGGCACTGCACAGACTCATAGGGAGGGACAGTCCCTGCCCTAAAGAGTTTACACTCTCCACAGACAAGGCAGACAATGGGAGGGGAAAGAGAAGCACAGAGAGCGGCAGTGGTTTTCCCAAGGTCACACAGCAGGTCAGTGGCAGAGTCAGAAAAGGAACCCAGGTTTCTTGACTCCCAGTCCAGTGCCCTGTCTGCTAGGTCATGCTACCTCCCCCTAGAGCAGCGATTCTCAAACTGTGGGTTGGGACCCCAAAGTGGGCCATGACTCTGGGGTCACCAGGGCTGGCGTTAGACTTGCTGGGGCCCGGGGCTGAAGCCCATGCCCAAGCCCCATCACCCGGGGCTGAAGCCAATGCCCGAGCCCCACAGCCTGGGTCTGAAGCTGAAGCCCAAGAGCTTCAGCCATGGGCAACAGGGCTCAGGTTACAGGACCTTGGGCTTCGGCTTTGGCCTCCCCACCCATGGTGGCGGAGCTCGGGCAGGCTCAGGCTTTGATCCCCACTCCTGGGGTCATGTAGTAATTTTTGTTGTCAGAAAGGGGTCACGGAGCAATGAAGTTTGAGAATCTCTTCCCTGGAGGAAGGGCTGTTTATTCAGGATAAATCCAAATAAATTAAATAATAGAAAATTTTCAATCCCCTGTTATACAATCACAGTGCTGCCAGGCCAGTGGTGTGGGGTGAAAATGTTCTCAAATGAGCTGCTACAGAAATGTTTTATCTGCACATAATTTGAATTACTCAATTGGGCTAATCCAATGAGCTAAAGCGGTGCCCCTGCAATCTGTACAAAGTGAATTGTGCTTGGCTTTCGTGTTGGAGTACATAACCAGGGATGGACAAGGGCCCTAGTGCCACAGCTTGTTGACCCTCTTGTGATGAATCCCAGAGTGGTGAAGCAAGGGTACAGAGTTGCTCTGCACACAGAAGGCCCCACCCCTCTGCCCCTGCTGGGTATGCTCACAGTGGAGGCGGAGTTCAAAAGGGAGCAACTCAGCTCAGTCTGGACAGACAGAGCAGGAGAGCAGTTGGGTGATGCAGCTTCCTAAAGAAAAGCTGCCGAGGCTCCAAGTGGCCGGGACCAGGCCTTACGGTCAAGCCACAGCAGACCCTTCAGCCGCAGAGGCTGAGGCTGACGGGCCATCGCAGATAGAGGGAGACCAGAGAGTGGCCCAAGAGATCTCAAAGGCAGATCAGTGGCACCCAAAGAGGAACTGAAGCTGGGGCAGGAAGTGGCCCAGGGAGCAGGCGGAGGGACATCCACCTCCCAGGTGGCACATTTTGGCTGATTGTTTCTTTGGGCCCTGGGTAGAAATCTGGTGGAGCAGGGAGGGCCCAGGTACATCTATCCCTGGCTGCTGACTCTCACCACTGGGCAACACAATCCATCATATTCCCACTAGGTGGTACTGCCAGCTTTGGATCAACCCCCCCTTTGATATGTGATACCTCCTCACAGCAGGAGTTTGCCTGGGACTGGTAAGTATCCGAGTGTGTGTGTGTGTATGTTCGCTTGCTGAGGAAGTATCTGAGCGTGTGTTTGCTGGGAGGGCAGTGAGAGAGCCTGAGTGAGTGTCTGATTGGCTGCTAGCCTGCAGGGGGCGGGCATTAGGGTGTCTGTGTGTTTGCGTCAGGGAAGCCTGGCTGTTTAAAAATAGCCAGAGCCTCGCGAACCAGCTGAGCGGCAGCGCACCAGCTGAGCAGCGGGGACAGCAGAGCAGCTCACAGCAGGAGTTTGCCTGGGAGTTCACCTGGAGTGAGCCCAGTGAGGCTTACATCTTGCAAACGTCTCTGAGGAAGCTCATAGTAGGTAGGTGATATGGAAGGGGGGGGTTCAGCTGTTGTGACCTGCACTGGATGTGCCATGTTTGTCTTTCTTCCACAGGACAGAAGCGGCTTTGTCTGTACAAAGTGCAAGCTAGTCTCCATATTGGAAGAGAAGATTGAAGGTCTGGAGCAACAGATAACGACCCTGCGTTGTATACGAGAAACTGAGGATTTTCTGGACAAAACTCAGGATAGGCTTCTAGGGGCACAAAGCTCTAAAGATATAGAGCAGGTTGCACAGAGGAGCCAAGAGGCCAGTGAAGAAGCTTGGCAACATGTGACCTCCAGAAGAGGTAAGCGGAATGTCCGGGTTCCAGTAACACAGACACAGGTAACTAACCGCTTTCATGTTCTCTCCACAGGTACCATTGCGGAGAGTGGACCAGATGATATGTCTGGGGGGAGAAAGCAGAAGGAGACTCCGCTGGTTGGAAGGCATGAGATGCGATGTCCTGAGGTTGGGGGTACCACGACCACCACTCCCAAGAGGAGAAGGCGGGTGGTGGTGGTCGGGGACTCTCTCCTCCGGGGGACTGAGTCATCTATCTGCCGCCCTGACTGGGAAAACCGAGAAGTCTGCTGCTTGCCAGGGGCTAAGATTCGCGATGTGACGGAGAGACTGCCGAGACTCATCAAGCCCTCGGATCGCTACCCCTTCCTGCTTCTCCACGTGGGCACCAATGATACTGCCAAGAATGACCTTGAGCGGATCACTGCGGACTACGTGGCTCTGGGAAGAAGGATAAAGGAGTTGGAGGCGCAAGTGGTGTTCTCGTTCATCCTCCCCGTGGAAGGAAAAGGCCTGGGTAGGGACCGTCGAATCGTGGAAGTCAACGAATGGCTACGCAGGTGGTGTTGGAGAGAAGGCTTTGGATTCTTTGACCATGGGATGGTGTTCCATGAAGGAGGAGTGCTGGGCAGAGACGGGCTCCATCTTACGAAGAGAGGGAAGAGCATCTTTGCCAGCAGGCTGGCTAACCTAGTGAGGAGGGCTTTAAACTAGGTTCACCGGGGGAAGGAGACCAAAGCCCTGAGGTAAGTGGGAAAGCGGGATACTGGGAGGAAGCACAGGCAGGAATGTCTGTGAGGGGAGGGCTCCTGCCTCATACTGGGAATGAGGGGCGATCAACAGGTTATCTCAAGTGCTTATATACAAATGCACAAAGCCTTGGAAACAAGCAGGGAGAACTGGAGGTCCTGGTGATGTCAAGGAACTATGACGTGATTGGAATAACAGAGACTTGGTGGGATAACTCACATGACTGGAGTACAGTCATGGATGGTTATAAACTGTTCAGGAAGGACAGGCAGGGCAGAAAAGGTGGGGGAGTAGCACTGTATGTAAGGGAGCAGTATGACTGCTCAGAGCTCCGGTACGAAACTGTGGAAAAACCTGAGTGTCTCTGGATTAAGTTTAGAAGTGTGTGCAACAAGAGTGATGTAGTGGTGGGAGTCTGCTATAGACCACCGGACCAGGGGGATGAGGTGGATGAGGCTTTCTTCCGGCAACTCACGGAAGCTACTAGATCGCATGCCCTGATTCTCATGGGTGACTTTAATTTTCCTGATATCTGCTGGGAGAGCAATACAGCGGTGCATAGACAATCCAGGAAGTTTTTGGAAAGCGTAGGGGACAATTTCCTGGCGCAAGTGCTAGGGGAGCCAACTAGGGGGGGCGCTTTTCTTGACCTGCTGCTCACAAACCAGGTAGAATTAGTGGGGGAAGCAAAAGTGGATGGGAATCTGGGAGGCAGTGACCATGAGTTGGTTGAGTTCAGGATCCTGACGCAGGGAAGAAAGGTAAGCAGCAGGATACGGACCCTGGACTTCAGGAAAGCAGACTTCGACTCCCTCAGGGAACAGATGGCCAGGATCCCCTGGGGGACTAACATGAAGGGGAAGGGAGTCCAGGAGAGCTGGCTGTATTTCAAGGAATCCCTGTTGAGGTTACAGGGACAAACCATCCCGATGAGTCGAAAGAATAGTAAACAAGGCAGGCGACCAGCTTGGTTTAATGGTGAAATCCTAGCGGATCTTAAACATAAAAAAGAAGCTTACAAGAAGTGGAAGGTTGGACATATGACCAGGGAAGAGTATAAAAATATTGCTCGGGCATGTAGGAAAGATATCAGGAGGGCCAAATCGCACCTGGAGCTGCAGCTAGCAAGAGATGTCAAGAGTAACAAGAAGGGTTTCTTCAGGTATGTTGGCAACAAGAAGAAAGCTAAGGAAAGTGTGGGCCCCTTACTGAATGAGGGAGGCAACCTAGTGACAGAGGATGTGGAAAAAGCTAATGTACTCAATGCTTTTTTTGCCTCTGTTTTCACTAACAAGGTCAGCTCCCAGACTGCTGCGCTGGGCATAACAAAATGGGAAAGAGATGGCCAGCCCTCTGTGGAGATAGAGGTGGTTAGGGACTATTTAGAAAAGCTGGACGTACACAAGTCCATGGGGCCGGACGAGTTGCATCCGAGAGTGCTGAAGGAATTGGAGGCTGTGATTGCAGAGCCCTTGGCCATTATCTTTGAAAACTCGTGGCGAACGGGGCAAGTCCCGGATGACTGGAAAAAGGCTAATGTAGTGCCAATCTTTAAAAAAGGGAAGAAGGAGGATCCTGGGAACTACAGGCCAGTCAGCCTCACCTCAGTCCCTGGAAAAATCATGGAGCAGGTCCTCAAAGAATCAATCCTGAAGCACTTACATGAGAGGAAAGTGATCAGGAACAGTCAGCATGGATTCACCAAGGTAAGGTCATGCCTGACTAATCTAATCGCCTTTTATGATGAGATTACTGGTTCTGTGGATGAAGGGAAAGCAGTGGATGTATTGTTTCTTGACTTTAGCAAAGCTTTTGACACGGTCTCCCACAGTATTCTTGTCAGCAAGTTAAGGAAGTATGGGCTAGATGAATGCACTATAAGGTGGGTAGAAAGCTGGCTAGATTGTCGGGCTCAACGGGTAGTGATCAATGGCTCCATGTCTAGTTGGCAGCCGGTGTCAAGTGGAGTGCCCCAGGGGTCAGTCCTGGGGCCGGTTTTGTTCAATATCTTCATAAATGATCTGGAGGATGGTGTGGATTGCACTCTCAGCAAATTTGCGGATGATACTAAACTGGGAGGAGTGGTAGATACGCTGGAGGGGAGGGATAGGATACAGAAGGACCTAGACAAATTGGAGGATTGGGCCAAAAGAAATCTGATGAGGTTCAATAAGGATAAGTGCAGGGTCCTGCACTTAGGATGGAAGAATCCAATGCACCGCTACAGACTAGGGACCGAATGGCTAGGCAGCAGTTCTGCGGAAAAGGACCTAGGGGTGACAGTGGACGAGAAGCTGGATATGAGTCAGCAGCGTGCCCTTGTTGCCAAGAAGGCCAATGGCATTTTGGGATGTATAAGTAGGGGCATAGCGAGCAGATCGAGGGACGTGATCGTTCCCCTCTATTCGACACTGGTGAGGCCTCATCTGGAGTACTGTGTCCAGTTTTGGGCCCCACACTACAAGAAGGATGTGGATAAATTGGAGAGAGTCCAGCGAAGGGCAACAAAAATGATTAGGGGTCTAGAGCACATGACTTATGAGGAGAGGCTGAGGGAGCTGGGATTGTTTAGTCTGCAGAAGAGAAGAATGAGGGGGGATTTGATAGCTGCTTTCAACTACCTGAAAGGGGGTTCCAAAGAGGATGGCTCTAGACTGTTCTCAATGGTAGCAGATGACAGAACGAGGAGTAATGGTCTCAAGTTGCAATGGGGGAGGTTTAGATTGGATATTAGGAAAAACGTTTTCACTAAGAGGGTGGTGAAACGCTGGAATGCGTTACCTAGGGAGGTGGTAGAATCTCCTTCCTTAGAGGTTTTTAAGGTCAGGCTTGACAAAGCCCTGGCTGGGATGATTTAACTGGGAATTGGTCCTGCTTCGAGCAGGGGGTTGGACTAGATGACCTTCTGGGGTCCCTTCCAACCCTGATATTCTATGATTCTATGATTCTATGATTCTATGTGGTGGAGAGCATGGGCATTGCCCAGGTCCTGTTAAAAGGACTACTGGAGTACCGAGGGAAAGACTCTAAAGAGAATCATGGATATGGGAAAACTGCTGAAGTGGATGCTGGAGAGCCAGCAACAGCAGGTGGCCCAGCAAGAGCAACAACAGAGGCAGATATTGCAGCCCAGCAACAACAGCAAGTGGCCCAACAGCAGCAGCAACAGCTAATTTGGGAGCTGGCAGACCAACACCAGGCACAAGAAGTGATGCAGCAGGTGGCAACACTACTACAGCCCCAGGGGACATCCAACACCCCCCTGCTAGGATGCCCATACGGCTCATGAAAATGGGCCCCAGAGATTACACCAAGGCTTTTTGGGTCACCTGTCAATGGATGGCTACTACGACATGTTAGCCACCAGAACACTGGCCTACCCTGATTATATATGGCTAGGGCTATACCTGACCAGCCTTGCACAAACTCCATATCGAAGCTTGGACTCTACTGAGGTGCTGGATTATGCCAAATTAAAAGCAGCCATGCTCGACTATCTAGGTATCAGCCCTGAGACGCTCTGTCAGAGGCTTTGCCAGGAAAGATACCTGCCAGGAGACCAGCCCCAGGTGGTGGCCCAATATCTGCGGGACCAGTGTTGGCACTGGTTTGACCTGGAAAAGCAGACTGGAATGCAAGTAGTGGAAGTAATTGTACTGCAGCAATTCACCCAGATTCCCCCAGGCAGAGGGAGGGAGTGGGAGAGGTGCCACTGACCACTGACCCTCACAGAGAACTATGTATCCGCCAAGCATCCAGCCTCACCAACACTGAAGTCAGGCACCCCGGAAACAAAACTCCAACCCCTAGCAGAGGTCAGGCAAAGAGGGAAAATCAAGGACCACTAAACAAGCTGACACCGCCAGCAGTGCCCCTAGCCAGAGAGCAAAACCTACCACCGAAGCAGAATGGAAGGGGGGGTCAGGGCCCCAGAAGAGAGGGATACACGGACCCAGAAGGCCCACTGTCTAAGAACTGAGCCAGCTGACTGTGACCTTGAAAGGGCCATGCTTTGAGTGTGGACAAAGGGGACACTTCAGACAAGACTGTCCCTTCAAAAAGAAATCTGATGAGGTTCAACAAGGATAAGTGCAGGGTCCTGCACTTAGGACGGAAGAATCCAATGCATCGCTACAGACTAGGGATCGAGTGGCTAGGCAGCAGTTCTGCAGAAAAGGACCTAGGGGTGACAGTGGATGAGAAGCTGGAGATGAGTCAACAGTGTGCCCTTGTTGCCAAGAAGGCTAACGGCATTTTGGGATGTATAAGTAGGAGCATTGCCAGCAGATCGAGGGATGTGATCATTCCCCTCTATTCGACATTGGTGAGGCCTCATCTGGAGCACTGTGTCCAGTTTGGGGCCCCACACTACAAGAAGGATGTGGAAAAATTGGAAAGAGTCCAGCGGAGGGCAACAAAAATGATTAGGGGACTGGAACACATGAGTTATGAGGAGAGGCTGAGGGAACTGGAATTGTTTAGTCTGTGGAAGAGAAGAATGAGGGGGGATTTGATAGCTGCTTTCAACTACCTGAAAGGGGGTTCCAAAGAGGCTGGATCCAGACTGTTCTCAGTGGTAGCAGATGACCGAACGAGGAGTAATGGTCTCAAGTTGCAGTGGGGGAGGTTTAGGTTGGATATTAGGAAAAACTTTTTCACGACGAGGGTGGTGAAACACTGGAATGCATTACCTAGGGAGGTGGTGGAATCTCCTTCCTTCCTTAGAGGTTTTTAAGGTCAGGCTTGACAAAGCCCTGTCTGGGATGATTTAGGTGGGGATTGGTGCTGCTTTGAGCAGGGGGTTGAGCTCCTGAGGTTCCTTCCAACCCTGATATTCTGTGATTCTATGATTCTATGATTCAGGGACTATAGTTATGGATAGGCATGGGGGGCAGGCCCTGAGCCTGGAAACAAGGCCTGGCCAAGCTGCTGCCGCCATTACAGGTTAATGTCACCCAAGGATGGGCCTGGTGGATTGTCCAGACAAGCTTGGTAGGGTGTGCTGACACGGGAGGGTCCTATATATCTCCAGTGTATCCATGGTGAGGTGTGGCCCCACCCAGTGACCAAACCATGACTGGAAATAGAGGGCCACACAGAAACTTGCTGAGTTGGTTTAACAAGCACCCTGGCCTAACCTGTGGTATTGGGGTGAGACTGGAAGTGGTTTGGGGAGCTTCTGAAGCAGTGGAGCAGAAATCACCCCACAAAAACTGATGAATTCCCAGCTATTGAATCCAGCCACTAGACAAAGCGGCCAATGGTTCTCGCCACTGGGCAACACAATCTGGAGTATCGCCACTAGGTGGTTCTGCTGGCCTTGGGCTCAACCCCCCTTTGACACCTCTAGGTATCTAACAGGAAGTAGGCTAGAGAGAGACTTGGCTACAGACAGTGTTTAGGGGCTGTCTGGTTCAGACACTGAATCCACTGTCATCCATGTTGTGGATGTAATTGTTATCTGAAAACACTTCCCTGAGACCTGAGACTCCTGTCTTCCTCATTCTACCTCTGTGCACCAGTGCGACACTGACACAAACATTTTGATTCCTGGAAGGGAGAAGAAAGGACATTTCCTCTGCATTATATGTTAACACATGCATACAAAAAACAAAAACTAAAAAACCCTACACTAGGGACCTGAATGATGGAGGAACATAAATCTGCCAAGTGAAATCACTTCATGAATGCCAGCAATTGTTTTTCATCTTATTTAAAATGCATGGGACTGGAAGGTTTGGACCTTTCTCAAGAGAGACAATAATTATTTTGGAGTCAAACAATGAACATTAGGCAGCAGTGGGCTTTTGTGAAGAACTGAATTTTGTTTCCTTCACGTAGCTGACAGTTCATCTACACCCTGTTTGTTTTGGGTAATCTGAGTGATTTCTCATTAAGAAGTAGGAAAACACTATTTACCAGAAGGACTCAAATTTAATAAGAATAGCTGAGATAAAACTGAATATAGCTTCACACAGTACAGTTTCCCCGTTGCTATCCCAGTCTAACTCTGCATTTCTTTTTAAATGTGCAATCACTTTCAATGCATACATTCATTACACAAGAGTCTATGATATAAATAGTGGTACAAAAGTGGGATGCACTTTATGGATTCATTTTGGCTGAAACATATTGATCTGTATCTACACACTGTCCTCTGACATTGAAATTGATATTACGTAACATAGGTGGTGGGGGTTGTGGGGTGATTATCAGTAAAGAATTTTCCTTCTTATACTCATGAACTGCTTTTTTTTCTTCTTCCCTGTGATTGCTAGCCTACAGGAATGATTGCACAGTGAGCACTCGGTTAATTATCTTCATTCACTGCTGTGAATGGTGCGGGTTGTGTGTATTTCTGATGCTTTAAACTGTTATCAACCCTGAAGGAGAAAACAGCAGGGAAAAAAGGAAACTTTTGTTAAAAGCCTCTGACAAAATGAAGAACAGATTTAATTAATTATTTTGTGATTACCCTCTTTGAGAATAATATGCAAGGTCAGCAGCTATATGTCCCTGAGAATCAGAAAAAGGCACTGCGGCTCTGGAATAAATTGAATATTCTTCAAATGAGACAAAGAGGTTAAATCCGTGCTTTACATCAAAATCTCAACTAAGTCTTAACTTGGGAGCTGTGACTTGCTGCTCATAATCTACTCATACGCAAAAGTCTCCTTTATTTAAAATAGTAGGAAAGGAGAGATGTTTTTTGCAGATTGAACAACTTCCTTTGATTAGAAGGAGTGAAAAAAATATTACAGTGGTACCCCAAGGCTCCAATTGGGATAAGGGACCCTGTTGTTCTAGGTGCTGTACAAATATAGATAGGAGACAATCCCTGCCCTGAAGAGTTTATAATGTAAAAGACACTTAAAATGACAATCTTAGGAGACTAAATATTCCTAGGACTTTCCAGGTCAGCGCTCAAGGAGTAGTACTTTGTGGGGGGTTGGCTTTTTAGGCTAAGGCTAAGTCTCCACTACTCCACTACTTTTGTTGGCATAACTATTTTGTTCAGAGGTGTGAAAAAAACTACACTTCTTAGCCAGCATAGCTTTGCCAGCAAAACCCCTAGTGTAGACAGAATCATAGAATATCAGGGTTGGAAGGGACCTCAGGAGGTCATCTAGTCCAACCCCCTGCTCAAAGCAGGACCAATCCCCCCAATTAAATCATCCCAGCCAGGGCTTTGTCAGAGTACTTCTGTCAGCATAGCTAATATTGGTTGGGGAGACAGTTTTTCTTTCAGCTTAGTAACATCACTTTTGTCAGCATACGCAGGATCTCCATTGTGGGGCTCTGCCGATATAGCTATAGTGACATAGCTATGCTGACAACACATTTGCAGTATAGAGAAGGTGTGATGAGGTTCCCTGACTGCTCATGGAGCCTCCTCCTGCCTGTCCTGGGAATTAGCTCTGTCAGGTGCTGTGCCCTCCTCAGTGGTCTCTCTACCTGTCTTCTTCTCTCAGTCTGCAGCCTCTCACTCTTGGAGCAGCAGCTTCTGGTCCATGGCTTGGCCCTCTGGCCAGGTCACTAAGTTCCTTCCCTTCTGAGGAATTTGCAGTCCTTATGGACTAGCTCTCTGGTGACATCTCCAATGCCCTGTGCCACTACCCAGTGGCTGGTAGGGGAACCCAGGCCCACCCTCTACAATGGGTCATAGTCCAGAGCCCTATAACATGCAGCCAAGGCCTGTATTGTCTTAACCTTTGCTGCTGTTTCCCTGGGCTTCTTCCTACATAACTGGCTCTCCTCCCTCTTTGGGTTTGCCAGCCCTCTCTCCCTCCTCTCAGGAGTGTCTGCAGATTCCTTCTCTGCAGACCCCCCTTTGCTGCTTGCAGCTCCTGGTCTTTACACAGGCCCCTCCTGTTCCTGCCAAGCAGAGCCTGCTTTCAATTAGGGGACTGCTTGTAGCCTACATCTCTCTCCTACTTGCTCTTTAATTGGTTAAGTAGGCCAGCCTGGCCTAATTTACCCTCTCAGGCCCAGTGTGGGGAATACACCCCATCACAGAAGGCCCAAAACTAAAGCTATCCTCAGCCTGGAAATTCTCAAAACCCATTCCAAAGACACACCGGGCAAAAACTAGTATATTAAAATCAGTGCAAACCACTGAGGGAACTTTGGGGTAACATATTCTGGGAATTAAAACTCAACACAAAATCCAATAAGTCAAGTATCTATCCTGTTCATTACTAGCAGCCTGTGTCGTAAGCTTGGCTTCAGTCTCTAAACAATCAAGTAATGAAATAGCAACTCAGGATCTGTCTGTCTGTGCCTTTAAACAAAGAGGGAAAAAAATCTTTCAAAATGCTAGTGCTTAGTTACAGCATGTACAGCAAGGGGTTAGGGGACCCCCCGGGTCTCAGTCTCACCCCACTCTGCCCCTGAGCAAAAGCAGACAAGCCTTATTAACTGACTTGTTAGTTCTTGATTGGTCAGTATTTCTAGAGCTCTGGAGGACTGATTTGTTGTTTGCCCAGTTTTGATTGGATTCTCCTTTGGCGAGGAGTGTCAAGGTGCCGATGCTTCCAGCAGGGGTCAGAAAAGGCCTGATACAACCTGTCACGCTATGGTAAAGTTTGAGTAGATAAAATGGCAAGGTTGACATGCAAGGGAGTACAGGCCCTGCACTTGCACACTCTGGACTGAGAAGGGATGAGAGGAACATCTGGACTGAGAGGGGATGAGGAAAGACAGTCCCCAATTACTCCCCTAATGGAGAGGAGATAGAACCATGACTCCAGCTTTCCCCTGAGCACAGGAGAGTATTATGCACTCATTAGAGGGTGCAGTACTTTATAGGTTTCCACCATGCATTGGGAACTCAGGATGGCATTCTGCCTTTCTGAGTCAGAATACCCATGGAGCTAGTCCTGTGGAAGCATGGGTCTTTACAGCTCCTAACAGGGCTGTGCCAGCATGGCATGATCTAGCCCTGTGCTAAATGGCAATATCTAAAAGGTGGGAACACAATTATGCAATTATGAGAAATGACTTTGCTTTCCTATAACACAGGAAGTACTTCCATTAACAGTGTGGACAAAGGCATGACAGCACGGTCAGTGGCTGTCTCTATTGGATCCCCCTTCTGTCTCACATTGGTCAGTATTTCCTGGTAGCAAACTGGGAGAACAAGGCTCTTTTGGAATCGGGGGAGGAGATCTCCACTCCATCCATTTTCCTCCCATTTGGGATAGAAGCCAGGCATAAAAGGAGACATGAGACAGATTACAACTGGTCTCAGCCTCCTGCCAACATGGAGAGAGTTTATGGGTAAGTAATTAGTTCCTGAACCTAAGTGGCTGCCAGCTAAATAAATACAAATGACATTTCCTATAAAAACAATGATAGTTTGGGTTTGGGTATTTTCTAGATGTGCGGAGATGAATACCTGGCATTTATTAGATTTCCCCTGCACACACACACATAGCAACATTAAAAATACAGCAGCAAAATAACACAAAAACCTTACCTTTGGAAACTATCTTTCTGAAGCATCTGAAATCTAAATTAGCTCCACTCCATTGATTAAAAATATTGCTTACTGAGATTTGCCAAAAAAATGTGTTCTGAAATTTAAATTAGGTTAAGTATTTTGTAGCAGACTGCCATAATAATTTTCCAAAGCAATAAAATCAGTTATCAGAATTAATGATACATAAAATTCATTTTATGATTTTACTTACATTACCTTGCTCCCCTCCCACGTCTGTGTTCAAATCAAGTCCCATCGCTTTCTAATGTGCCTTTACACTGTTTGGTGATCCTGCTTGAGGGTACACGGACCACAGGATTCACAACAGTCCTTTTAAGATCACTAAGTTATAAATTTAGGATGAAGTCATGGAGGAATGCAAAAAGTGATAGTGGCAACTTTACAGAATTTCTGTGCTCATACTACCACTGTATGGCCTTTGAGGTGGCAGCTGTCAAATCAAATGAGTTCCTTTGATGTCATAAAGATAATTCCTGGTTTTTCCCAGTGCTTTTAACAGAATGAATGAAGCAGCTGCTACAGTAGAGAGATCAGTGAATGGGTATCCAGTAGAAGAACAACTATCTGGGTTGCAACTGGATTTTCTCTCTGGCAGGAAGTGGTGGCTGCTTCTCCACCGCTGTAGAAAGCCTCCTTTCCAGATAGCCCATAAATGGAAACAATGGATGCCTTTATTACTTGACATCCTGCTTCTGGCTTACAAGTAAAACTAAATGTTCAGTATTTCTGTAATAATCTTGCATTTGCAACATGTAATGTGAGTGCAAAGCTGCCCATAAAGATGGCCAGAGTCTGAGAGGCACTGATATAAAACTAGTTTGAAACCCTTGAGAGAACAAACCATTGGTAGACAAAGACGGTGAATCATTGTGCTCAAAAAGAGTAGCAATAATGGTCCATACTTATTCCTGATGGAACGCCATGGACTCCATGGTCCATACTGATAAGACTAGAGTGATGCTAGTAGGATAGAGGAAGCCATAGATATGCAGATACGCTGTTCCTTTAATTTACAGTGTTTCTTTCCTGAAGCCACAATGCTGCAATTGCTTCCGCAGTAGTTCTCAAACTGATGTCTCCTTGGTTTAAGAGAGTGAGTTGTTGGCCAGAATATTAGGGTCCTTCTCTTCCGTTGTTCAAAAGTCTCCCGAGGGGCTTTTAGTTGTCACCAGATCATGGAAACAACTATCATTTAATGTCTGACAAGGTTAACAAATACAATTTACTGATATGGAACATTTCATGCAAGGATCTTAGAACGTCTTACCAACAGAGTTGATGAAGGGCTATGTTTTCTGAAGTGACTAGCAATTTTGGGGGTACATTTCCAACTTTAGTCACATGATTTTCAGGAAGTGCTGAGCACATGTTCTCAGAAAAAAAACAGAGATATCTCAAGCGGGGCAAAATCACTGCTCAACTATGGGTTTCAGTGACCATTGGAAGGGTGCAGAGTAAGTCAATGGCAGAGTTGAGAACAGTCCATCTAGTTCCCAGGAATTTTGATTCCCTACTCTCTAACCACTAAACACACTGCCTTCCACAAGACCTGCAGAGGGCAAAAGGTATTTGTACATGAGTAATCTGTCACCAGAAAATCTCAGTTGGAACTTTGGTAACTAAATTCAACACATTGCAATACCTATGCAGTAAAGAAAGACAGAGAGATCAGATTTATGTAGTTTTTGTACTGAAGCTCAAATGTATCCCCAACTTTGGTTTCTTATGAAGGTCAATGGATCTTAATAAAAGCTAGGAGTTATGGTTTAATAAAATAATAATAGAAATGCATGAGTAAAACATGTATATCTTCTCTTACAAAATCAGATGGCAACTATTTCCCCAGATTGTAGGTAATCAGACTCTTTGTGAATTGATTACATGATGATACTTCATTTCATATATTTGGTGATACATTTTGCATAATGATCACCATGTTTCTTACTTTTACGGCTATCACCGGTGTGACTCTAAACTACTTTTTCCAGCTGGCTGGGTAGATCACTTCAAATACATTTTTTATATTCAAACAAATAGATAAAACTAAACCATTAAGATAAAACATATTGCTTCAGACCTCATGAAAGAGCTGCTGGGCTGTGACCTTTCGATCTCGACTCGGAACAGGAGTCTAATAATAACTAGAGGTGGGATCCTTCATCACCTGAATTACTTTCGCCCAGACACAATAAATACATAAAAATTTGGAGGGAATGGAAAATCTGACCTAATTTTTTTGGCAGGTTTGACAGCTTTTCTTTTATGTTAAAAACAAGATGAGACTGAAGTCATTCTGTGAGCACTGATGTTTCAATACAGCAAATTCCAAAAGATACGTCGGTGGAGCAACTCCAGTATGATTGCAAAGCCACAGCTTGAAGGAGGCAGGGTGTTTAATAAACCATGCCATAAATTGATGGGGGTCAGGAATTAATTTTTTCTGCACAGGAGGGCTAAAGAATTGGTGAGGATGAGACGTGTAGATAGGGATCTGTGCTTCTGGCTACATGTAGACCAGGGCAAATTGGGGTTTACACATGGCTTTTATATAATCTCACAGAGGACTCACTGAGTTTGGTGTGAGTTAAGATAAAGTAGATCAAAGCTTACTCATCTTTCTGATCTAGTTCTGGTTCCAATCAGAATACTTTTGAGTCCTTCCAATGCTTTAAGCACCTAATGTACTCACATTTTTAACTAATGCAGAACAGAAAAATACCGTATATTATATTGGGAAAACATGCATACTGCCTGTGTATTTGTATTCATTTCTCAAACTCTCTCTCTCTTTCTGTTCACCCTGTGAAGGTTTAATGGTTTCACCATGAATACTTGTCCATTCACATGCAGATTTAGTATGCAGATAAAATATGACAGAATTTTTCTACAAAGAAGAGATTATATTTTATGCTGTGACATTTCTATTCTTTTCTTCCTGGGATGTTAGTAGCTTTACTGAGATAGAATAGATAAATGTAATGAGAAAACTTTTGTTTCAGAGGGGAAATGTTGCTGCCTCTTTAAAAATGAAGGGAACTATTAAGATAACAAAGAAAATAATTAATAATACTTTGCATTTTTAACACAGCTTTCATCCAAGTATTTCAAAAGCACACTGGAAATATTAACCAAGCTTTACAACAACTGTGTGGAAGGCAAGAGGTTTTTTTGTAAAATGGGTGATCTGTAGCAGCAAGAAGTTGTGGCCTACATTTTTGAAAGCTTATGGGGTGCAATTCCCCATTATAGCACTTATTCTGGACACACCACACAGGACTGGAAAGAGTTAAGGTGGCCAGGTAGGCCTATTATCTCTATAGGCTGCACCTGGAAGGAGTGCCAGGGTGCAGGAAATTGATTGCAAGCAGGTGCAGCTGTGCAGGAACAGGTGGGGCCTATAAAGCCAAGAAGCTGGCAACAAGCAGACAAGGGCTGCTACTGGGACTGGGCAGTCAATCTCTGGGAAGAGGGTGGAAGCTATTAGGGACTGCAGAAGTGTGTCAGCTGCAGTCACCCCTGGGAAGAGAGTGGAGGGTTTGGAGCTGTTACACCCAGAGAAAGGAAGGGAACCAGGAGTGGGAGGAAGCAGTTCAGGTAAGGAGGAGTGGGAGAAGAAAGCCCAGAACTGTGGGTTTAGGGCCTTTGGACTGGGACCTGGAGAAGAGGGCATGCCCAAGTTCCCCTAGCAGCCACCAAGGGCATGGCATAGACTGGCAGGGCAGTGAATGGGAAGACTGCCTGGGTCACTGTAGCAGTGACAGAGAATTGAAGGACTGTACCCCAGAAGGGGGAGAAATACTGAGTGATCTAGCTGGAGGGCTGAGTCATGAAGAGGATGCTGTGGTTCCTGGGCAGAGAAGAGCTGCGGACCCGAGAGAGAGACAGAGTGATGGTGTGCAAACCATGGAAGGGGGCATTGACCTTAAGAACTAATTCCCAGAGTGACCAGGAGGAGGTGCCAGACAATTGGTGAGTGGAACCTCCTGTGACTGGGTGCTCAGGGAATGTACATGCTGAAGGATGGACATCTGCAAGGCCCGATTCTGAGTGACACCATGACAATAAGCCAGTTGTGTGAATGTCATGCAGGCTGATTTAGGTAGCATATGCTGTAGTTGTGCCAAGCTATCCAAGATCTGTGCAGCTCTACCAATGCTGTTTTACACCAATTTCTTTTATATGCAAATCAATCTGCTAATTAATTTGCATATTTGCTAATAATTTGCATGTGACCATCAACTCCAGTGTAAGTCAGTACTTCCTGTCCTTAACAATGGCAGGGGTAGGACATAAAGCTGTCCCAAACCTGGCAGCAGTGGTAGACCAGTGGGTTCTGAAGGGTTTCTGGGGGAGGTGGGGGACGGATGGGGGGGACAAGCCCAGGGAGCTGGGTTTGTGGGGGTGTCTGGGTGGGTAGCGGGAGACTGTGGGTAGCTATTTGGCCATGGCTGGGGGTAGCTAGGCTGGGGGTTTGTGGTGGTAGCTGTGTGACATGGTGGTAGCTGGGAAGAGACACTGGGGGAAGTTAAGGAGTATCCAGGGGGTAGTTGGTGAATCGGGGTAGAAGCTGGGGACAGCTCGTTTTGTGGTGGGGGTCTGGGGAGACTCTGCAGAGCAGCTGTGACACCTGGGGAAGGTGGGAGTGATGGCTTGGACCTGTTTGGAAGGGGCTGGCTGGTTGTTGTGCAGAGAGTTTGGGCCAGAACTGCGTGCCCCTCCCCTTCTGTACCTGCTGCAATTTGCCTGCTCGTTCCCCACTCAGATCCAGGAGGGGCAGCAGGAAGGTGGAGCCTGCGTGGCTGCCTGGCCTCTGCAACTGTGACACAATTGCAGACCATTCCTGTAGCCCTGCTAGGCATGTGAGACGCAGTCAAGCTGTGGGGACTGTGAGGGCCAGCTGCATGCATGAGTGTTGCACAAGAGACCAGACACACGGCAGGCCCGGCTTGGGCCAGGAGGTGTAAGCCAGGCAGCACAGCGGGAGATGGTCTCCACTCATCCCTCTGCAGGGATAACCCAGTACCGCTCCAAAGAAACTGCACTGGGTGGAAGAGAAAGGAGCAAAGAGTGATCTGACGGCTGCAGGGAGTTCTTCGGGCACACTTGCATAGTGTAGAGAGGGTGAATATGAATTCCTGGCACTGCTCCGGCCTGCTGTTTTTTGTGGCCAGGGCCAATGTGCATATGTTAATCATTAATTAGTTCATCCTAATAGAACTGCCACAGACATGGCCAGGCAGACATGGCCAGCCAGGTTCATTGGTGCCCAAATGTACCTGCCAGATTGCTACACTGGTTCCTCCATGGGCAGAGCTTGCAGGTCAACTGGCTACCTAACAACCATGTAACAAAGGGGAAAAACTGTCCATTGATCCACAAATGCCATTTTAATCCAACAATACACTCCCAGGAGAGCTCAGCAGGATGTCTTCTTTAGCAAAGATAGGTACTTTGGCTTCTTCCAGTGAGGTCCCAATCCACACTCTGCTCTCAGGCAAAATTCCTGTTGGAGCTGAGAACAGTGAGTGTTTGGCCTGCATGAGGAGTGCACTAAATGGAACAGGTCAGAAAATACATTTTTTCCATCGAAAAGTTCTGACAAAATCTAGTTTTTATTTTTTGGTTTTTGTTGTTGTTGGAAACCTGAACACTTTCAACAAAAAAGATTTTTGCAAAAAACAAACTTGTCAAAAAAGCCATTTTCTGTTAGAGAAAAGTTTTAATGGAAAATTGATTATTGTCTCTAATACTAAATACTCTGCCTCACTCCATCTCTAGTAACCAAGGGAGTTCAGGTGTTCACCAGCCACCAGCATTTTTATCACTGTGTCTACTAGACACAGCAAATTCTAGCAAACAGGTCACAGTATTGCCAACACCAGTTGTTCAAAAATCATAAATCAGGCCCCAAAATCATGAGATTGGCTTAAAAGTCCTGAGACTGTAAAACATAACTTTGAGGTGCTTTTTATTTGTTTCTTAGATTCTAAGCCTTTCAGGCACAGGTGCTTCTCTTTTTCATACTTTTTCCCCACAACCACAAAGGCTAAATACTTCCTTTAAAATAAAAAGAGAGCTGAGATTCTCCTACAATATCCTGATTCCAGAAGCTGGACCTTTAGAAAAAACACCAAACATCCTTCTCCCTCTTCTCACTACAGTCTTAGCCCACTCAAAATAATGAAGTAGGAAGATTAGAGTCAGTATCAATAGTTCCTTTTTGTGTACGAATGACTATTTGTTTGTATCACAGTGGCACTTAGAGGCTCCTTCTGAGATGGGCGCCCTATTGAGCTAAGGTCTGTACAGACACATAGGGTTTGTCTACACTGTGCATTAGTGCACACCAGAAGAGTATACATTCTAATGCACATGAGGGTGTTGGTCATTACCTGGCCTGTGTGGACCCTGCTGGCATACACTAAAAGTTCCCTAGTGCACATTAATGTAGTCTCATTTTAAACAGAACTACATTAATTTGCACTAGGACTTTTGGTGCATACCTGCAGGATCCACACAGGACAGGCCAGTTAGTGTAAGACTTGCTATTATGCACTAGAATTTACACCCCTCTAATGCAGACTAACACACCATTTTGACGAGCCCGTATTTGGAAATGGTTCCTGTCCCAAAGAGCTCACAATTTAAGTGGACAAGGCAAAAGATAACAGAAAGAAAGTGCTGTTATCCCATTTTACTGATGGGGAGATGGAGGCCCAGAGAGGTCAAGTGACTTGTCCAAAGTTACACAGGAATTCTTTAAAGAAGGGCATCAAATCCAGATTTGCTGAGACTCAGTCCAGTGCTTGACCCACAATACCATGCTTTGTCTTAGAGGGAATCGGTGAAGCAGCCAGAAGACTAAAACCCCTGTGGCTCCCTTGTCTGATTTGAGCATGCTCCTTTGCCTCCATTATTATTCTTCATGTTTAAAAGAGAAGGGGGTTCTTTGCCTTGTGTTTGTGGGCCTGCAAGTAACTATATGAGAGAGCCCAGAGGAAATGGGTAGAGTATGCTGAAATCCTTGAGAAGCTGCTCTCTGCATTTTGTGCACATCAATGAAAATGTTCTGTTAATGAGTCTTGGCTAGAGTACTAAAAGTTGGTATACTTCCCAGATTGCTTGTAATTATGTGCCCTTATTATGAATAGATATGGAATTATAATGTGCCTAATCACAGTTCAGTCATTGAGACGGAAATGTATTTTCTTCTATTGTCTTTTTGAACGTTTAGCATTTTATGGGTTAGCTACTAGTTTATTTCCACTTAGCAAAGGGTTCAATTAATGGGTCAATGAAAACAAAGCTACTGGATGACTGTAAAACTCTACTTATTATAAAGCATGAAGAGTAGTTTCTATGCTACAGTGCTGTACCTCAGTTCAACTGATGTCATTTGTTAGGGCAACAGTTCTCTGCAGCTTCCATGAAATTAAACCCTTTTAGGGGCTTTAGAAATTAATCACAAGGCTGTTTAAATTAATCCATCTCCCAAATGGCTTGTTACTAGTAGCAGGGCGGCGTAATTAGTGTCATCCTAAGAACATGAAAATGGCCATACTGGGTCAGACCAAAGGTCTGTCTAGCCCAGTGTCCTGTCTTCCAACAGTGGCCTGTGCCAGGTGCTCCAGAGGGAATGAACAGAACAGTGATCTGTCCCCTGCTGCCCATTCCCAGCTTCTGGCAAACAGAGGCTAAGGACACCAACCCTGCCCATCCTGGCTAATAGCCATTGATGGACCTATCCTCCAAGAACTTATCTAGTTCTTTTTGAACCCATTACAGCACACATGTAATGGATTCTGGGTGGGAGTAATCAGTGACAGGGCAAAAATACTGGGGATCTCTATTTTTTGTGTACGGAACTTATCCCAGAAGGGGAGTGTGACGGGGTGCACTTGCCCCGCACTGGTATTGCAAGGGTTAACTCCACTCTCTGGGCAGATGAGGTCATGCCCCCGCGGTCCTGCTGGGCATGCTCCAGCTGGAGACTAGCTATAAAAGGGAGCCGCTCAGCTCATTCAGGACTGACTACTGAAGACAGAGTATGCATGCTGTGACTGCCAACACAGGAATTGCAGAAGCCCCAGGGGGCAGAACCCAGGGATGCTGAAACTCTAGAGGCTGTCCAAGAAGCAGTGGAGATGTTGGGACTCTGGGACCAGGGCATCAGGAACCAGGAAGGAAGTAGCTCAGGGAGACTAGTTGTGGTGCTGGGTGGGGTCAGCATGTTTCAGGCTGATTCCCTGCTGACCTGATGGTGGGCATACTTGCCACTGACAGGGCACAGAGCTGGGACCCGGTGAAGCAGGGAGGGCCCGGGTCTCCCTATCTGGCTGTCATGAACCCCGGGATGGTGGCCCACTCCCCTGCAGGCCACTAGGCCACGCAGCCCCACGGAAGGGGCCGTTATACTGACTCAAGCCACTAGGCCATGCGGCCCAGAGAGAGGGTGACCTTACTGACTCTGGCCATTGGACCACACAACCTTGAGAGAGAGCAGCCATATTGACTTTTACCATTAGTCCAAACAACCCCAAAACAAAGGGTGGTCTATGTCATATTATGATATGATGTGATATTATGCATTTTTACTATTGACATGTCATGAAATAATTTAAAATAATAAATATAAAAATGAAATAAGTAAAATTTAGAAATGAAAATTTTGTTTTGAAATTTTCCCAAAATGAAACTTACTAAAACAAAAAATAATTTCAGGAGAATTTGTTTTCATGGTATACTTTGTCAAAAATGGATATGATTTCACAAACAAATTTTTCCTAAAACATTTTCCAAAAAAGATTTGTTTCAACAAAAATTTTCTAACCAGGTCTAGTTAATAGTGATGAAAAAATTGGTATTGTCTGAAGGCTATTGATTTCTGAATAGTGATGCATATATTCTTCAAATAAATGAACAAACCTGAACATGTCAGGTTCAATTTTTAACTACAATTTTTTTAAATTGTTTGCACTCATCTTTGTGATTGCTTTCCACAAATTCAGAGTTTATTGACCAAAATGGTTGCCAAAAGAGTGAATTTTGAGCCAGTGTTGCAGAAGTTTAAATATACAATCAGGAGTAGTCACACTGGAAACCTGATGACCATCCCATCAGGAAACAAACGTACCATGTATTCTGTGTGTCCAATGAAAAGATCTCAGATTTTTGAATATTGAAGATTTACAGTGCACTGCTGGTGAGCTATAATAAACCAAGAATTATTCATAGAAACTATTCTGTGAATAATGTTTAATATCAAATACAGTTGAGACTCACCATCAGTTTGTGCATAATTCAGGAAAAGAAGTTACAAATTGGATGATGTTCTAAAAGATGCTTTTTAAACAGAAATTGTTTAGGGGCAGTTCTCTGTCCCGTGCTATACAGGAGGTAAGACTAGATGATCACAGTGGACCCTTCTGGCCTTGAAATCTCTGCATTTGTTAAATAACTGTTTGTAGTGAATTATTCACCCAGTACTAGCAATGTATTGATCTTAGCTCAGTTTCTAATAAACTCAGCTGGGATTTTGGAAAGGGCTTAAGAGAGTTAAATGCCAAAATGCCACTCAGTATCAATTGGAATTGGGTGCCTAACTCCCTTAGGCTGCTTTGGGAATCCCAGCCTTTTGTCTAAATCACGAAACACTGCCACCACACCTGGCAGAGGTGGCAAGTTCCCAGGGGATGCTCAATCCCTGCTCCACCCCAGGCCCTCCCCTCACTTGACCCCTTCCCCAAGCCCACACTTCTGCTGTGCCTCTTCCTGCCCCAGCTCCTTAATCTCCCCCCCTCCCCTCCTGCATGTGGCTGAACAGCTGATCACAGCAGGTGAGAGGCACTGGGAGGAACGGGGAGGAGCTGATCAGTGGGGCCCACTGTCGGGCTGGGGGAAGATGGGGAGCAGCTCATCCACGGGGCTGTCGCTGGATGCGGAGCACTCAGTTTTTTTTTTTCCATGGGTGCTCCAGCTCCAGAGCACACATGGAGTCGGCACCTATGACACCTGGCCTACATGGCTGCACTACTTCCTTGTGGTCGAGTTGACCAGCATGCCTTGGACCTCAGGTGCTCTGAGCACGCTTAACTAATACGGAGAGCATGTCATTGTAACCCCGTAGCCTGCCCATTAAAGGAGATGAGGGATGGGGCTAGTCAGCACTGTTCCATCAGCCCCTGCTGTGTCAAAATCAGACCCTTAGGCTTGCAGGGAGCTGCACTAATTGGGGTCAGGTGACAGCCTGTTAAATGCCTAGGCCTGATAGGAGGGCTTGGAAAATGCAGTTTGGGAGGGGAACCATGGGCACCAAGCTGGGCTGCTGTGGGGAGCCCTGAAGGGCATTTGAAGGGCTCCAGGGAAGCAGCCTGGGGCTCTATCCCAGAGTCAGCGAGACTTGCAGATGACCCAGAAGGGAGGGGGAGCTGAGCCTGAGCTCAAGAGGAGCACAAGTAGGGCAGAAGACCCTTTGGTTTTCTTGTGACTTCTGTTACTACCAAAAGGGGATTGAGCTTTTCTAGTTCTGTGCTGAAGGGTTGAGTCATGTGAATTCCTAGAAGAGATGGAAAACCTGGGTGTGGGAAACTGGGGCAGGGAGCAGCTTTGATGTTGGCCTTCAGGGGGTGCTATAAGTCCAGCATGCCCTGTGACACTAACATATGGTCTTAACGCACGACCCTGCTCTCATTGAAGTTCATGGCAAAGCTCCCATTGCCTTTAGTGGGAGCAGGACCAAGTCTCCTATTAGTGCTCATGTCTCCCATTAGCAGCTTGCTTCAGCTGCTAGAACAACTAGCGGACTTTCCTTTACTTCAGGGGCAGCTGTCTTTGGTTTTGGTGCTGAATATTTCATGTTTGACCTTTGCAGACAATAGTCTATGTCAACGGTGGCCAACCTGAGCCTGAGAAGGAGCCAGAATTTACCAATGTACATTGCCAAAGAGCCACAGTAATATGTCAGCAGCCCCGCATCAGCTCCACCACCCTGCTCCCAGCACCCCCACCTCCCTCCCCGCACCTCCCAATCAGTTGTTTTGTGGCATGCAGGAGGCTCTGGGGGGGGGGGGGAGTGAGGCCACTGCAGGCTCAGGGGAGGGGGCAGGGCCCATGGCAGAGCCAGGGGGTTGAGCAGTGAGCACCCCCCAGCACATTGGAAAGTGGGCGCCTGTAACTGCAGCCCCGGAGTCGATGCCTAGACACGGGACCGCATAGTAACTTCTGAAGAGCTGCATGTGGCTCTGGAGCCACAGGTTGGCCACCCTGGTCTATATAAATGCAGCCACGGGACACTATGTTACCATGCTCCATGTATGGATGGTACATGGTTCACCAGAACTTTGGCAGCCTTTGTTGAGTAGGTTACTTTGTTGAGTCTTGGCTGTTGCCACCTGTGAAAACTGTTAACTCTGTCACGCAATCTGCATCAGTTTAAATAGGTTACAAACTGCCCACAAACAAGCTGATTTGAATACTAAATTCCTGTGTCATTAAGAGTGTACCCCTGTAATGCCCCATTTATGATTATAGCAAAACATAGGGCCGGACTCTCTAGCTTCTCCTTTTCTCACTGCCCATCACACTTCAAGATACCAAAAGGGTAAATCATTGCATAAACCCCAGTTCCATAAATCACTGTGCCGAATCAAGTAGCTTCAATTTCAGAGATCATCCCATACACTGCATGCAAAATGCAGTTCAGTTTATTACCTGTAATGCTAACTATACCTTTACTATAAACTTGGATATATGCAGTGTGTATTGCAGTGTATGTGCTGTATAATCATCTTAGAGAAAGACCCTTTTGTAAAGGTAATGATACATGCAAGCTGATGACGTTACTGCAAGAATCAGTGCTTGTTAGGGCAGATTAGCAACAGAGCTCAACCACTAGCTCCCAGTGACTATAATAGGATCTACTGAATGCTGAGCCCTTTTGAAAATCTGGCTCTTTGCGCCTAGTTTTCCCATTGCCAAACACTTTGTGCACACTAACAACTGTGCAAAATTGATTTGGCAGTAACTTACACTCACTTGCAAAGCTGCCTTTCAGAAGCATACAACACCCTTTCTATTCATGGCAAAGAGCTGACTGCTTAAACAGATGACAAAGTAACTTTCGGTTTCAGTATATGACTTGGCTAAATCAAAACCCTTCCCTAGTTAAATCTGTTCATTTTTGTCCTTGAATACTTAGAGCAAACCTCCATCAAGCTGCAACAACTGAGCAAGTGCTGCTTATTTGCATGCAGTGTGACCTCTGAAATTTAAGCTCCCTGATTTGGCAAGATGAGTATGGAACTGGTGTGGGAGCCTGTGATTGGGGTGGAAAGGGAAGTGATACAAATCTGGCATCTCTTACAATGTGGTTGCCCCTGGATAGGCTTCATTTGTGTCTGTGGGATCCAGGAATTTCAGCTGCTGACCATTTCTAAATTGTAGTTTGTAGTGAGTGTGTGGGGGGTGGTTTTTTAAAAAAAACAAAAACATCTTATTGTCTCCAGTTCCTGCCTTATTTTTTTAACTGGAAGTCAAAACAAGAAACATTTAACCTGAGAAGTTGTCCAGATTCATCTAACGCAATAAGACACTCAGCACTGCTTGTACTAAGTAGGTCAGAAAATTCCCCACGGCACTCAACATGCATTTTGAGTAAACACAGGATGGTGGGCAAATGCGTTAAAGGAAGAAAAAGACACCAAAGATTTATCATGCAAACATCAGGCTCTCTCCTTGGAATTAGAGGGGAACATTTGGTACACAAAATCACCAAACTCATACTGCTGCAGGGAAGCAATTTGTCCTGTTGGACTGGGACTCAGGACAAAGTGGACTTAATTTTTGGCTCTGCTGCCAGGTGAGCTTCGAAAAGTTATTTCACCTTCCTGAGCCTCCATTTCCCTATCTATACAATGGGGATATTGTAGCGTGCTTTGAGATCGAACGATGAGGAGCATCAAGTAAGAGCTAGTGGTTGCTGTTATCCTACTTCCATGCAGTGGAAGTGTCTCTGAAAAGAGCCATGTGTGAAATACATAAAATATTTACTTTGTTAAAGGCTCATCCCCCACTATGCAATGAGTACAGTGGAATGGCCCATTGGATGGACAAATTAAACTAGACACAAAGGGAACCAGGTTTTTCCCTTCTAAAAATGAATTATTTTCCATCTTATTTTTCTCATGGGGAACAATATGGTGAATCTAAGAGCACTGGAAACAGTTAGCCAGGACTAAGCATCTCAGATGCTAAGGCAGCGAGAAGCCATTAAGATCATGTAGTCTGACCACCTGCATTGCACAGGCCAGAGAATTGTACCCAGTCATTCCTGCAGCCAGCCCAATAGATTAGCTACAGCAATTTTAGAAAGACATTCAGTCTTGATTTAAAGATTCCCAGTGATGGAGAATCCACCACATCTTTTTGTAAGCTGCTCAAAGCTTAATCATTCACTGTGCCTTATTTCTAGCAGATGAAAGCATACTGTTTTCTCCCTTTGTAAGTGATCACATATTTTAACCCTTTTCTTCAGTAAGAGTTTGTCTAGATGAGCAGTTAGTCTGCCAAAAGCTGGGTGTGAATCTACCCCGCAGTAAACTTCAATGCACTGTGTCCATGTGAACCCTGTTGCCGTGGACTAACTATTCACGTTGACAAGTCTTTAGCTAGATAGACTGGGCTCCTTTAGTTCTTCGTCAAAAGGCAGGCTTCCCTTGGATCATTCTTGTAGCTCTTCTCTGAACCCACCCAATTTATCAACATCCTTTTCAAAGTGTGGCTACCAGAGCTGGACAAAGAGTCCCAGTAATGGTCTCAAGAATGCCATATACATTAGCCCTCTGACATGGGACTCACCCTGCTTGGAGTAACCTCCTGCAGCATGGCATGGCTTCCCCCGGGGAAAAGAACAGTGTCTCTGTGTCCAATTCAAAGGCCTGCTTCTATGCATAATTTATTTATGTACACTAGTCCACAGAACCTTTCTGATAAAATTGTTCTTCCCAAAGAACTGGTACCATCCGAGGAGATTTCCATGCCCCCTCCAGGCTCATCACTTCCAGCTTTCCCACCCAATGTCTGTCTTTAGTCTGTCCCCGATGCCTTTGCCCCTGTTCCAGGGCTTCACTTTCCAGGCCCCTACCAGAGAATTACTAGAGTCACTTCTCTATCATGATTCTGCTACCACATCCCCCACATCAAGTCCTCCTCTCAGAGGGCTTCCCACAGGGTTCCATACACCAGCCCTCCATGCCTGAAAGTCCTGCTCCTGGGATCCACCCTCCAGCATCAGTGCTCTTCTTTCCAAGCTTGGCATCCCCTGACCAAGCTGCTTTTCCCCTTTGCCCAGTGACCTCTGCATGAGATTTCCTGCATCTTAGCAGGGCTCCCCAGCTCTGGCTGATCTTCCTAAGCAGCTTTCTTCAGCTCCTGTTCCAACAGCTGTCTGTACCAGCTCTCCTGGGTCTCCTGTCGTTCTCTGCCGTAACTCTTGCCAGCTGTCCATGGTTCCACCAGCTCCTTCCTTGTTGCCACAGCTTAGCACTGGGAGCTCATGATTAGTGTATCTACAAGTAGAGGGGAACAAAAACATTTTTTTTTTTGGACAAATAGATTATTTGCTGAAAATGCAGTTTGGGGTCAACTACAACTATTCATGAAGTGGGGTTAATTTGGCAAATGGTTTCACAAAACAAAAGGGGGAAGTCAAATCAGTTAATTTTAACCTTTTCTAAATGAAACCTTTCAAGTTTTGTTTTGAAATGACATTTCATTTTGAAATCTAGCTTTGATTTAACACCCCCCCCCGCAAACTAAAGGAAATTAGCATTTTTGGGGGTTGAAAAAACAATGCATGTTTCCCCCCACTTTGAGGTAAGAGTCTGTTTCAGGTTGGACCAAAAAACAACTTTACACTTTTAGATTCAGCCACCACACCAAAAAAAAAAAAATCACTTATTTATTCAGCTCTGTCTCCAGTGGTCCCTCAATCCTTTCCAGTGATTTCCTGCTTTTCATAATACAGTTCTGTAGTTGTGGCCTGCATTCTTTGTTCCTAGATGTATGATCTTTCACTTAGCTGTATTAAAATGCTCATTTGATTGCATCCAGCCAACCAGCATCACCCCTCTGGCACTTATGAAAATAAGAATGGCCATACTGGGTCAGATCAATGGTCCATCTAGCCCAGTATCCTGTCTTCCGACAGTGGCCAATGCCAGGTGACCCAGAGGGAATGAACAGAACAGGTAATCAAGTGAACCATCCTTGTTGCCCATTCCCAGCTTCTGGCAAACAGAGGCTAAGGACACCATCCCTGCCCATCCTGGCTAATAGCTATTGATGGACCAATCCTCCATGCTGCACTTAGGTATAGCAAAGGAGTTCAAAAAAACTGGGACACACATGCATGTCACAGGAAGTATTCTTGAGCCTTAATTGTACTCTGTGCAATTAGGCTGGGATTTTTCTAAGCATCCTAAGGGAGTTAGGCACCCACATCCCATTTATCTTCAGCTATTCCCCCTTGTTGTTCAAACAACTCAGTCTCAGTGTTTTCTCCTTTATTCTTCCCTCCAATTTATCCCTCGTATCAGTCACCCTTCTAATTTACTTGCAATATCTTGAAAAAGGACTTGCATTTTGGTCTCTTCTGGACAACAATTCCAACTTACCAATCACTTGCAGAAGAGCTGGAGAGTGGATAAAGCCACAGCAGGTAGGTTTGGGGGAGGGGGGAGGAGTTTTTTTTTTTTTCTTGAACATAATTCTATTTTTGCCCTAGGAATGGTTTCTTCAAATCTGAATTTCTGGGGGAAAGAAGTGGCTTGGCTGACATGTAATATGACATATCTTGTCCTGTTTAATATAAGTCATCTCAATTTTATGTTCCTTCAAGTGACACAAATGGAGTTGATGATTCACAAAATGATGCCCTAGTTTAGGAAACCTGAAAATGTTTTTTTTTTCCATCACTCAGCCAAGCTCTTATATAAGCTACAACAATTGAAGGAATAAGGAGCTGGAATTGCCCAAAGAGGGCACAATTCAGGAAAGTATCACTTTTAAGACTGTTGCTGGCACCCAGTGCCGAGAGGCAAAACAACAGCAGCGGTTGGTTTGCTACCCGGTGTGCTTCACCCAATAATCACAATGGGGTGGAGAAGCAGAAAAATTTATTTGAAGCTTCAAAAAGGTACAGGGAGAAGAGAATCTCAAATCCTGCACACAGAGCAGGAAGTTACACAGGCTTTTATACATCCTTTCTTCAGCATACTTATCCAATAGCAAGCTGCCCTAAGTATCCATATAGCCAGCCAATCCAGTTACCAGCTAGTTCCCTTGTTTTTTGTATCATTTGTTAAACTATACATAAAGCTGCTTTATTCAGCATTTTTCTTCCATATCTGCCCTGTTTGGCCTTGTTTAGTTTCAGGCAGTCTGACTCTGCAACATATTGTTGCAGATCCTCAGCATAACTGCTGAGAGTGCTTCCAGGCGGGGGGGCCAAGGACACTTGGGCCTAGTACGCATAGCTGCTGCGAGTGCCTCCAGGCGGGAGGGGGGGGCAAGGACACTTGGGCCTAGTGTGAGGGGGCTTCATCAACACTCGTGGTCTTCCATCCCTTTGAGTTACCTAGTGGCCATGCCCCAGTGTCCCCAACAAGACTGTATAGCACACTCTTAAGTCCTATTGGAAGTTATTGGACTTAAGCATTTGCTTAGTGTGGTGTCCTGAATTGGGGTTTGGATATGTTTTTTTCTGAATCAGGGCCAGAATTCTAGCACTACATACTGTGGCAAAATACCTTGTTCGCCTCAGTAGGCTCAGTCCTTTTTAGCCTTGGAGACTCAGGTTTGGGGCAAGGCGAATCCTTATAGGTGGCACAGGGTCCTGCTACTCCTCTCCTCAGTCAGTCCCTTGTGCTTGTTTTCCTTCCCTTCTGGGGAGCGAGTGTAGCCTCTCTACTGGGAAGGTCTTGTGTCTTGCTGCAAACAGCCTACTGGCCACTTCCCTGCTCCTCTCACTCCCTCACTCTCCCCTCCTATCACCCAGGGGAGGGTTTAAAAAGGTCCCAAGTGGTTGGAGTCAGCTGAACCTAATTGGTTCCCCAGCAACCCCTTTTCCAGCTGAACCTTGTTGCCCCATGGTTCTCTCTCCTCAGTGGATAGGGAGGGGCCTTTTAATCCCCTGGGACTAATTACTACCCCCCTTTTGTAGCTGTTTCTCCTGAGTACCACAATACCCAACCCTGGAAGATCAGGTAGGTAGATAAAATTAGATGTCAGACAGTGGTAACTAAGGAAAGCTTGCTTGGTGCCTCCACTCTCTCTACTGTAGGCATTACAGCTACAACATATAAATACAGGAGCACACTAAATCCCAAAATGGGAATGATGATTTTGTGGCTAAATCAGAGATGAGGTAATCAGGAGAACTATATTTTACTCCTCGCTCTGCCCCAGACTTAAAATCATAAAAGATTAGGGTTGGAAGAGACCTTAGGAGGTCATCTAGTCCAATCCCCTGCTCAAAGCAGGACAAACCCCAACTAAATCATCCCAGCCAGGTCTTTGTCAAGCCAGGCCTAAAAACCTCTAAGGATGGAGATTCCACCACCTCCCTAGGTTACCCATTCCAGTGCCAAATGAATTCTGGGACAACTCATTTGATTCCTCTGTTTCCCTGTCTGAAAACTGGGATAATCCTGCCCTACCTCTCTGGGGTGTGGTGTGGCTTAATTCATATTTGTAAAGTGCTTTTGAGATCCTTGTATAGAAGACGTGTTTGTGGTTGGCAGAACTGATTTTTTTTTTATAATTTTCAAGGCTAAAATCAATGTTTGTCAAGCATTTTTTAATTTTTATTGATTTAAACTTTCACAGTTGCAGGAAATTATGCTGTGTGTCAGGCAGTAATTATCTAATGACAAACACTGATTCAAAAAGTTAAAGCCCTATAATTGTTGTGACAAAGTTCCTGCTCTACCTTGGTGGGTCTTGCGCTTACTGGCGGATTTGCTCGCCTTGGAGCTTCACAGCAGCCCTCAGCTTGGCCATTTTCGTGAACCCACAGTCCAGGTCGACGACTCCTGTGTCTGACCAGGAGTTGGGAGGATTTGGAACAGCTGCGTGACAGCTACAACTCCCTGGTCTACTTCCCAATGGCCTCCTCCCAACACCTTCTTTATCCTCACCATAGGACCTTCCTCCTGCTATCTGATAATGCCTGTACACCTCAGTCCTCCAACAGTCCGCGTTCTCACTCTCAGCTCCTAGTGCCTCTTGCTCCCAGCTCCTCACACACACACCACAAACTGAAGTGAGCTCCTTTTTAAAACCCAGGTGCCCTGATTAGCCTGCCTTAATTGATTCTAGCAGCTTCTTCATTGGCTGCAGGTGTTCTAATCAGCCTGTCTTAATTGTCTCCAGAAGGTTCCTGATTGTTCTGGAGTCTTCCCTGCTGGGAGACGGGACCGTCCCTAGCTTGCTCCTCAGCTATCTGCTTTCTATTCTTTCCTAAAGCCCCCTGGCCTGGATTTTTCTTACTTTTGGACCCTGCCTTAGTCTCCCCCCCCAACCGGGCCAGACGCTTTTTGTTTTGGTTTGCTTTTTGCTGTTTTTTTTCCTTGCCATCTACGTGCTGGTCGGCCTCCAGCTTGCAGCCAGCACCCACCCCCCCTCACCTGCTTTCGGGCGCAGCTATTTGTCTCGGCTGAAACCCCCGGAGGAGGGGGAAGATTGCCGATTTTGCTATCCGGAGGGGGGAGTGGAAGCCCCCAGACCCAGCCATTTCGCTGTTTGTTTGGAATTCCAGCCTTATCTCTACAACATTCTCAGCCTGCCGGAAGCCTTGGAACACAGCCAACACAGCTGGAGAAGAAATCATCCAGGGAAACTACAAATCATCGTGAAGGGGGCTGTAAGACTGAGTAATTTTTTGAATTACACTCTCATGGGGGGGGAGTTTGACTGTGTTAATTGCATTTGTGGTGGCACAGGGGGTGTGGCACGGAGCTGCACCCTGATCCATCGGTGCCCCCCCCACCATTACTACACCTGTCACGGCCCCCCCCGCCATCCGTCCCTGCTGGCAACCTGCCATCTGCCTTCGGATCCAGCTGTTTGCTTTGAACTTTGCCTTTCGGACCGGACATAACAGCTGACCAAACGAGACTCTTTGGACAAACGTGCGTGGGTCTACACCCCCCCCTCGGACTGCTTATCCCACAGCTTGCCCCTATTACTGGACCCCTATTTCTGTTATTCCCCCCTCCCAGTCCACCCATTTGGCATTCCCCCCCACCCCCGCCTGCAGCCCAGCAGGGAGGAGCGGTTAATCTGCTTCCCCCTCCCCCGTCCTCCTTCCGGTGTCTCCCCATCTCTCCCTGCTCACAATGGCGGGGAATGAGAGGGGCGAGGCCCCTTTAACAATATCAGCTGTTCCTCCCCCACCCCACCCCCGCCCAACCCCCAGCCTCCCCCACCACAATTGTTAAAATACTTGCCACCGCCCCCGCTGGGGCACCGGCAGCAGGAGGCACTGGAGCGATTGTTGCCGCTGCTGCGCCCACTGCCCCCCCAGATTCTGGGAACCCCCCCCAAGCTGGTCACAAAGGCCAGGGTGGGAAGAAAGGAAAGGGCCCCGCTAAAACATCTAGGCCCTCCATGGCAGGGGCTGCCCCCACAGCTGTGGCCTCGTCATCGACCGTGGCGCCCCTCCCCGCTGTTCCCTCCACCAGCTCTGCGAATGTCCCTCCCCCGGCCCCCAGGACGTATGCCTGGGCGGTGGCAGGCTCCCCCTGCCTGCTGCCTCGTCATCTCACCCACCCACTGCCTCCGCTACCATCACCAGCAGCCGGGACCCTTTCCCCACCTTGACCAGGAAGCACGGTGTCCATTGCCTCCTGGTGCCCGCCTCGCCCCACGTGGAGACATACATGCAGGCGTTGGCAAAGGTGGTAGGACCTACGGCTATTGTGGTGGCCTCCAAGATGTATGGGAAGGTCGTTTTTTTTCTTAGCTTCGGAGGCTGCCGCTCAGGAGGCGGTGGACAGGGGCCTGGCAGTGGGAGGGGTGTTCGTCCCCCTAGAGCCGCTAGAAGACCTGGGCGTTCGCCTCGTCCTCACCTCCGTTCCTCCCTTTTTACCCAATGCTGCTCTGTTACCCGCTCTCTCCGCCCTGGGGAAACTTGTCTCTGTCATCAGCCCTCTCCCGTTGGGCTGCAAGGACCCCACCCTCCGTCACGTCCTTTCGTTCCGCCGGCAAGTGCAGCTTCTACCGCCGGCAGCGGCGCGTGACGGAGAGGCGCTCGAGGGGTCCTTCCTAGTCCCCTACCAGGGAGCCCGCTATCGGGTCTTTTACTCCACCGGAGAGGCCCGGTGCTACCTCTGCCGCTCAGCGGGGCATGTCCACAGAGACTGCCCTTTGGCCCGGGGGGGAGGGGCACCCGAGACCCCCGAGACCCGGCAGGACATCGGCCCCGTTGTTGCCGATGCCCCTGGCCGCCCGGCACCTGAAACCAACCCTCCTCCTACTCAACCCGCATGGTTGACTTCCTTGGCACCCTAGATTCTCACGACTGCCTAGTCCTGGGAGGGGACTTTAACACCACCCTCGAGGAACAGGACCGCTCAGGGGCCAAGCCGAGCTCGGCTGCCGCGAACATTCTCCGAGGAATAGTTGAACATCACTCCCTAGTGGACGTCTGGCGTGACCATCACCCAGATGATATTTCCACGTTCACTTTTGTCCAGGTGGAGGCCCATCGGTCGCACCACTCTCGGTTGGACAGTATTTATTTATCCCGCTTCCATCTTTCACAGGCCCACTCCTCCACCATTCGGCCAGCCCCATTCTCCTACCATCATTTAGTCACCGTAACGGTCTCCCTCCATGCAGAGAGACCGGGGCCGGCCTATTGGCACTTTAACAACAGCCTGTTGGAGGACGAGAGCTTCGTGATGTCCTTCCGGGAGTTTTGGCTGGCCTGGCGAGAGCAGTGGCGTGCCTTTCCCTCGGTGCGGCGATGGTGGGATCTAGGGAAGGTACGCGCCAAGCTCTTCTGCCGTGACTACACTCGGGGCACCAGCCGACGGAGAAATGCGGCGATAGAGCAGTTGGAACGGGAGGTCTTGGAGCTGGAGAGGCGCCTGGCCGCCGACCCCGAGGACCCGTCCCTCTGGGGAGCGTGCCGGGAGAAGCGGGAGGGGCTCCGGGCCCTCGAGGACCACCGGGCCCGAGGTGCCTTCGTCCGGTCCCGCATCCGCCTCCTTCGGGAGATGAACCGTGGCTCCCACTTCTTCTATGCCCTGGAGAAAACGAGGGGGGCCAAGAAACACGTCACCTGCCTTCTAGCAGAAGACGGCACCCCCCTCACGGATCCAGAGGAGATGTGTGGGAGGGCCCGTGACTTCTACACAAGCCTTTTTTCCCCGGATCTGACCGATCCTGGCGCTTGCGGGGTGCTCTGGGAGGAACTCCCCATGGTCAGCGTGGGCGACCGAGACCGGCTAGAGCTGCCTCTCACCCTGGCCGAGTTCTCGGAAGCCCTCCGTCACATGCCCACCAATAAATTTCCGGGCATGGACGGGTTGACCGTGGAGTTTTACCGCACGTTCTGGGACATCCTCAGCCCAGACCTAGTCACTGTCTGGGCTGAGTCCTTGCAGGGCGGATTCCTCCCTCTGTCGTGCAGGCAAGCAGTGCTCGCCTTGTTGCCGAAGAAGGGGGACCTCCGCGATTTACGAAACTGGCGTCCCATCTCACTCCTTAGCACGGATTACAAAATCGTAGCAAAAGCAATCTCGCTGCGGCTAGGGTCTGTGATGGCGGACGTGATCCACCCAGACCAGACCTATACTGTCCCGGGTCGCAGCATTTTTGACAACCTATTTCTAGTCCGAGACCTTTTGGAACTCGGGCGTAGAGACGGTCTGTCGATTGCCCTCCTGTCTCTTGATCAGGAGAAGGCGTTCGATAGAGTAGACCATGGGTACCTCCTGAGCACTCTGCAGGCGTTTGGATTTGGACCTCAGTTTGTGAGTTTTCTCCGGGTGCTGTATGCCTCCGCGGAGTGTTTGGTTAGGCTCAACTAGACCCTGACAAACCGGTCAGCTTCGGGCGAGGAGTGCGGCAGGGGTGCCCCCTCTCGGGCCAGCTGTACGCTCTGGCGATCGAGCCTTTCCTCTGTCTCCTCCACAGGAGGTTGACAGGGTTGGTGCTGCAGGAGCCGGAGCTGCGGCTGGTCCTGTTGGCGTACGCCGAAGACGTACTCCTCGTCGTCCAGGACCCGGGCGACTTGGCGCGAGTGGAGGCATGCCAGGCCATCTATTCGGCAGCCTCCTCCGCCCGAGTCAACTGGGTCAAGAGCTCTGGCTTGGCGGTGGGGGACTGGCGGCAGGTGAGCTCCCTCCCACCCGCGCTTCAGACCATCCAGTGGAGCGCGAGTCCGCTGCTCTACCTAGGCATTTACCTTTCCGCCCCGCCGGAAAACTGGCAAAATTTAGAGGGCGGGGTGATAGAGCGGATCCGGAAATGGACGAGGCTACTCCGATGTCTCTCCCTCCAAGGGAGAGCACTGGTGCTTAACCAACTAGTCCTGTCCACGCTCTGGTACCGGCTCAACACCCTGGCCCCGGCCCCGGGTTTCCTGACCCACCTCCGGAGATTGATTCTAGAGTTCTTTTGGTCATGAATGCACTGGGCCCCTGTCGGAGTTCTTCATTTACCCCTGAAGGAAGGAGGGCAGGGCCTGAAGTGTCTGTACACTCAGGTCCGCGTTTTCCGCCTCCAGGCCCTGCAGAGGCTCCTTTATAGTGCAGGTAGTTCAACGTGGAGCATATTGGCGCACGCCTTCCTGCGCCGCTTCCAAGGGCTCCGATATGACCGGCAGCTCTTTTATCTTTGTCCGAGAGGTTTTCCGCCAGAGCTCTCCGGGCTGCCGGTCTTCTACCAGGACCTCCTCTGGACCTATAAACTGTTTCTAACGACCCGGTCCGTGGAGGCCACCGTGGGAGCAGATCTCCTCACGGAGCCCCTGCTACACAATCCTCAACTCCGTGTGCAGGTGGCGGAGTCCCGCTCGGTGCGCCAGAGATTGGTCCTGGCGGAAGTCACGAGGGCCGGAGACCTCCTGGACTACGACCGGAGAGACTGGCTGGATCCCCTGACACTCGCTCGGCGCATGGGGCTCTCCAGCCCTCGTACCCCCCGGCGCGTACTTCAGGAGGTGAGGGCCGCCTTGACCCCCGCTGCTCAGGCTTATGTCAACTGAGCCTTGCGCGAGGGCACACCCCACCCATCCTCTACCCCAGGCCCGTCTGACCTTTCCATTGGGCCCCTACCCTGCCGATCCCAACAAACCCCTCACCCTTTCACTGCAAGCCGGCTGCATGAACTGCAGCCGGTCAGTTTTCAAATTGCACCACGGAAATATTTATACACGCTTCACGCCCTTCACGCCCACACCCTGGTGTCCCGCCCCGATACAAAGTGGCGGGACCTCCTGCCACCTTTGGAGGGTGAGCAACCTCGGTGGGCCAGCCTGTACTCCACCTTGGTCCCGAGGCCCGTCGGGGACATCAGCTGGTGGCTCCTTCACGGAGCTGTGAGCACGGGCGTGTTTTTGACATAGTTTACCCCCATCTCGGATACTTGCCCTTTTTGTAATGTGAGGGAAACCCTGGCGCATGTATATTTAGAGTGTGCCAGATTGCAGCCCCTTTTTCGGCTCCTCACAAATATTCTATTGCGCTTTTGGCTTCATTTCTCCCCTCACCTTTTTATCTATACACTCCCCAGCCGTGGCCCCACAAAATCGCAGGATCTCCTGGTTAACCTCCTCCTAGCCTTGGCTAAAACAGCCATTTTTAAAACCAGAGAGAGGAGGTTGGCCCATGAAACGTCCTGCAATTGTAGGGCCTTTTTCCGATCCTCAGTATATTCACGTATCCGGGCGGAGTTCCTCTGGGCGGCATCCACCAACTCTCTTGACGCCTTCGAGGAGCAGTGGGCGCTGTCTGGGCTTCTCTGCTCGGTGACCCCGTCCGGTTCCCTCCATCTGACCCTTTGATTGAGGGGAAGAGCAAGAGACGCTAGCCCCAGCCGTTGCCGCTGTGGATACCATCGTTACTGTCATCTAGGAGGGGTCCTATAATACATGGGTGTCTACCCTCCCTACCCCTAAACTGCCCACCCCGCAGCCGTGCCCATCTTGCCGGGCACTCTCAGGAGAGGGATGATCGGTGACACTGGGCGCGGCACTAGGTAGCTCGAGGGGGTGGAAGACCACGAGTGTCGAGGAAGCCCCCCCGCTCTGGGCCCAGGCTAGCCTGAACACTTCTCCCTCCTGAAAGCTGCTGTGTTATACCTTCTGTTTGCGTTGTTTTGTTGCATAGTTTGGTTTGTTTTCTTGGTAACTCTTGCAAGTGTTACACAATAAATTCTTTTCTGTTTAAAAAAAAAAAAACAAAAAAACAAAAACCTTCCCTGCTCCCTTACCCATGGAAAAGGGACCTCCTTCGCTTATTGCTACTCTATTTGCTTTCTATGCTCTCCTAAAGCTCCCTGGCCTGGATTTTTCTTACTTTTTGACCCTGCTTCAGTTCTGCCCCCCCACCAACCGGGCCAGACGCTTTCTTTTCTTTTCTTCTTTTTTTTTTTTTTTTTTTTTTTTTTTCCTGTTTTTTTTCTGTTTTTTGCTGCCGTTCAAGTGCTGGTCGGCTGCCAGCCTCCCCACGGCTGCCCTCGGACACTGCTACTGCTTTAGCTGAAACCCCCGGCGGGGGGGAATGCCGACTCGCTCCCTGGAGGAGGGGAGTGGAAGCCCCCAGACCCAGCCATTTGCTGTTTTTGTGGACCTATAATTATTCGACAGGTTATTTTTTTCTTCTTATCTACTTGGCATTTTTGGAATGCTCCACAAAGCCCGGAAGAGAAGACAGCCGACAGAGACATCGCCCAGGGAAGCTACAAATCATCGTGGAGGGGGCCGTAAGACTGAGTAACTTTGGAACTGTACTCTCATGTGAGGGGAGTTTGACTGTGACTTAACTGCATTTGTAGGGGCACAGGGGCTGTGGCACAGAGCTGCCCCCCGATCCATCGGTGCCCCCCCAACACTACTGCAACCGTCACAGCCCCCCCCGCCGTCCGTCCCTGCTGGCAACTTGCCATCTGCCTCTGGATTTAGCTGCTTGCTCTGAATTTCATCATCCAGACCAGACACAACAGCCAACCAAATGAGACTCTTTGGACAAACGCGTGTGGGTCCACGTTCACCCCCCCGCCCCCAGACTGCCCACCCCACAGTTTGCCCCTACTACCTGACCCGAACTCCTGTTTCCTCCCCCTGTCCAGTCCGACCCATTTGCCCCCCCCCCACACCTGAAGCCCAGCAGGAGAAGTGGTTAATCTGCTTCCCCCACCCCCGTCCTCCTTCTGGTGTCTCCCCGTCTCCGCCTGCTCACAATGGCGGGGAATGAGAAGGGTGAGGCCCCTCTAACAACCTCATCTGCCCCTCTCCCACCTATCCCCCTGCCCAACCCCAAGCCTCCCCCCCACACCACTGCTGCCAAAACACCTGCCACCGCCCCAGCTGGGGCATCAGCAGCAGGAGGCACTGGGGTGACTACTGCCACTGCTACGCCCACTGCCCCCCCAGATTGTAGGAGAGCCCCCCCAGTTGGCCGGAAAGGCCAGGGTGTGAAGAAGGGAAAGGGCCCCACTACAACCACCAGGCCCTCCATGGCAGGGGCTGCCCCCACCACTGTGGCCTCATCATCAACCATGGCGTCTCTCCCCGCTGTTGCTTCCACCAGCTCTGCGAGCATCCCTCCCCCAGCCCCCAGGGCATATGCCCCAGCGGTAGCAGCCCCCCCACTGCCTGTCGCCTCGTCATCTCGCCCACCCACTACCTCCGCTACCATCAATAGCGGCCGGGGCCTCTTCCGCACTATGACCAGGAAGCACGGCGTTCGTTGCCTCCTGGTGCCCGCCTTGCCCCACGTGGAGACATACGTGCAGGCGTTGGCGAGGGTGGTAGGACCCACAGCTATTGTGGTGGCCTCCAAAATGTACGGGAAGGTCGTCTTTTTCTTAGCATCGGAGGCTGCCGCCCAGGAGGCGGTGGAGAAGGGCCTGGCGGTGGGGGGGGTGTTCGTTCCCCTGGAACCGCTAGAGGACCTGGGCGTCCGCCTCGGCCTGACCTCCGTCCCTCCTTTTCTACCCAATGCCGCCCTGTTACCCACTCTCTCCACCCTGGGGAAACCCGTTTCTGTCATCAGCCCTCTCCCGTTGGGCTGCAAGGACCCCACCCTCCATCAAGTCCTTTCGTTCCGCCAGCAAGTGCAGCTTCTACCGCCGGTGGCGGCGCGTGACGGAGAGGCGCTCGAGGGGTCCTTCCTAGTCCCCTACCAGGGAGCCCGCTATCAGGTCTTTTACTCCACAGGAGAGCCCTGGTGCTACCTCTGCCGATCAGCGGGGCATGTCCGAAGAGACTGCCCCTTGGCCCGGCGGAGAGGGGCACCCGAGACCCCTGAGACCTGGCAGGACATCGGCTTCATCGTTGCCAATGCCCCTGGCCGCCCAGTACCTGAAACCACCTCTCCTCCTGCTCGATCCACCGCTGCTCCTGCCCGGGCCCAAGAGATACCTTCCCTACAACGCCCAGAAGAGCGAGGGAGCCCCGCCCTTGCTGTTAACAATCCAGCAGAGCCTATGGAGGAGGATGCAGCAAAGATATTACCGGGCATAGGAGAGGGCCTGCCCCAAGGAGAACGCCCCCCCTTCGTGCTGCCTCACCGTTACCCCCCCGAGCCCCTGAATCATCGCCTCTGCCCCCCGACACGACCCCTGCTAAGCAGCCCCCAGATGATGCTATGGAGGGCTGGACCCTAGTCCAGGGAAAGCGAGGCAGGCGGAAGGCTCGAGCTCCGCTGCACCCATCCGATGCGGAGGCCTCCTGGAAGACCAGGAAGGGAGGCACTGACACTGAGCCTTCGACTATGCCTACGAGTGAGATCCATCCGCCGGTGTCGGGAGGGGAAGACAAAATAGCACTGGAAGGTAGAATCTCCCCTTCACGGGAGACCCTCCACTCCGAGACCCCTGAGGAAGCCCCTTCTGCCCGAATATCACCCGAACCCCCCGCAAACCCCGAAGAGACCATCGTAGTGGATGCCAGAGGGGAGATCCCCGGGGTGGCAGAAGACGACCTCTCCTCCATGTATGAGGAGATCGAGGCCCTAGGTTTGAACCTGGTCACCCAGGGAGACAATGACCTACTGCCGGCTGGCCTCGATCTGGGCAACATTACCCCAGTCCCCCTTTCCCCATGCTCCCTCCCCCTAACTGCCTTCCTGGGCAGGCACCTTACAGAAGGTGGTCCACCACCTGATGCCATGGCTGCCAAATCCACCACAGAGCCTGCGCCTAGTATCACTGGGAGCCCCCTCCCCACCCCCTTAACCTTTGAATCTGTTTGGGGGGCGCCACCTCTTAGCTGCTTGCCTCCAGAAGCCAAGAGCCTCGCCTCTGCCCCTGCCCCCACCCCTGTCCCTGCCCAATCCACCTCCTCCTGCAATGCTCTTGCCGCCCCTGGGGTTATTTCTTTCCTGTTTTTTGTGGATCCCCCCCAAAAGGCAGCCTTTGCATTTTCCTGCCACGACCCATTAGGAGCTGCAATTTTCCCTCCGCCGTCCCCTTCTACTCCAAGGCTTGAGATGGACCTAATAACTTTAGCCTGTCAGACGCCCCGTCGGTGGTCTGCACCCTGCCTGCCCGCCTCAGCGGACCACGAGGCTGCACCAAGAGCCTCACCAGGGAATAACCCGGAAATCGCAACCCCACCCCCCGTGAGCTGCGAAAAGCGTTATGGGAGTTTTTAGAATACATCCGTGGCTCCCGCAACAGGGTACAGCTAGCTCTCCAGCTATGGGGGGACTTTGATCAAATCCTCCAGGCCACAAGGGCCCTTAAAAAGAAGGGTAGAGGGAAAGGAAGGCACGGTGCCGCGGCCTACGGGCGGGCCCGCAGCTTCCGTGATGATTTACTCACTTACAGGATGGGTCACGGATTGTTGCGTGACCCACCGGGGGCTGCAAACACCCCCGCAAACAAGGAACCCCCACCCCCCCAGCCCTCCGCATGACGCCTCTCATTATCGCAACTTTGAACACCAGGGGCTGCAGGATGGCTCTCCGCAGGTCCCAGGTGCTCTCTTACCTTCGGGAAGGGGGGTAGTCTGTGGTTTTCCTGCAGGAGACCCATACGGATCCGACCGCCGAGGACAGCTGGCGGCTGGAGTGGGGGGATGGGGTCTACTTTAGCCACTTCACGATTCAAAAAGCTGGAGTGGTGACCCTGTTCTCCCCCAACCTACGGCCCGAGGTGCTAGGGGTCACTGAGGCCGTGCCGGGCCACCTGCTGCATCTCCAAGTCCGTATGGAGGGGCTCGTGGTCAACCTCGTTAACATCTATGCCCCAACAATGAGCCCGAAGCGGCCGCAATTCTATCAGCGGGTGTCCGACTTCCTCGGCACCCTAGATTCTCACGACTGCCTAGTCCTGGGAGGGGACTTTCACACCACCCTCGAGGAACAGGACCGCTCAGGGGCTGAGCTGAGCCCGCCCGCAGCGAACATTCTCCGAGGAATAGTCGAACATCACTCCCTAGTGGACGTCTGGCATGACCATCACTCAGATGACGCTTCCACGTTCACCTTTGTCCGGGTGGAGGCCCATCGGTCACACCACTCTCGGTTGGATTGTATTTATTTATCCCATTTCCATCTTTCACAAGCCCACTCCTCCAACATTCGGCTGGCCCCATTTTCCGACCATCATCTAGCCACCATAACAGCCTCCCTCCATGCAGAGAGGCTGGGGCTGGCCTATTGGCATTTTAACAACAGCCTGTTGGAGGATGAGGGCTTCGTGACGTCCTTCTGTGAGTTTTGGCTGGCCTGGCGAGAGCAGCGGCGTGCCTTTCCCTCGGTGCGACGATGGTGGGATCTAGGGAAGGTGCACGCCAAGTTCTTCTGCCGTGACTATACTCGGGGCACCAGCCGACGGAGAAATTCAGCGATAGAGCAGTTGGAACGGGAGGTCTTAGAGATGGAGAGGCGTCTGGTCGCCAGCCCCGAGGACCCGTTCCTCTGCGGAGCGTGCCAGGAGAAGCGGGAGGAGCTCCGGGCCCTCGAGGACCATCGGGCCCGAGGTGCCTTTGTTCGATCCCGCATCCGCCTCCTTTGGGAGATGGATCGCGGCTCCCGTTTCTTCTACGCCCTGGAGAAAACAGAAGACGGCGCCCCCCTCACGGATCCGGTGGAGGTGTGTGGGAGGGCCCGTGACTGCTACACAAGCCTTTTCTCCCCAGATCCGACCGATCCTGGCGCTTGCAGGGTGCTCTGGGAGGAACTCCCCACAGTCAGCGTAGGTGACCGAGACCGACTAGAGCTGCCTCTCACCCTGGCCGAGTTCTCGGAAGCCCTCCGTCGCATGCCCACCAATAAATCTCCAGGCATGGACGGGCTGACCGTGGAGTTCTACCGTGCATTCTGGGACATCCTTGGCCCAGACCTAGCCACTGTCTGGGCTGAGTCTTTGCAGGGCGGGGTCCTCCCTCTTTCGTGCAGGCGAGCAGTGCTCGCTTTGTTGCCGAAGAAGGGGGAGTGCCGTGATTTACAAAACTGGCGTCCTGTCTCGCTCCTTAGCACGGACTACAAAATTGTAGGGAAAGCAATCTCGCTGTGGCTAGGGTCCGTGATGGCGGACATGATCCACCCAGACCAGACCTATACTGTCCCGGGTCACAGCATTTTTGACAACCTATTTCTAGTCTGAGATCTTTTGGAACTTGGGCGTAGAGATGGTCTGTTGATTGCCCTGCTGTCTCTTGATCAAGAGAAGGCATTTGATAGAGTGGACCATGGGTACCTCCTGGGCACTCTGCAGGCGTTTGGATTCGGACCTCAGTTTGTGAGTTTTCTCCAGGTGCTGTACGCTTCCGTGGAGTATCTGGTTAGGCTCAACTGGACCCTGACCGAACCGGTCAGCTTCGGACGAGGAGTATGGCAGGGGTGCCCCCTCTCGGGCCAGCTGTACGCTCTGGCGATTGAGCCCTTCCTCTGTCTCCTCTGCAGGTTGACAGGGTTGGTGCTGCGGGAGCCGGAGCTGCGGCTGGTCCTGTCGGCATATGCCGATGATGTGCACCTTGTGGTCCAGGACCCGGGGGACTTGGCGCGGGTAAAGGCTTGCCAGGCCATCTATTCGGCAGCCTCCTCCGCCTGAGTCAACTGGGTCAAGAGCTTTGGCTTGGCGGTGGGGGACTGGTGGCAGGTGAGCTCCCTCCCACCCGCGCTTCAGACCATCCGCTGGAGTGCGGGTCCACTGCTCTACCTAGGTGTTTACCTTTCTGCCACGCACCCTTCTCCACCGGAGAACTGGCAAAATTTAGAAGGCGGGGTGATAGAGCGGCTCCGGAAATGGACGAGGCTACTCCGATGTCTCTCCCTCCGAGGGAGAGCACTGGTGCTTAACCAACTAGTCCTGTCCATGCTCTGGTACCGGCTCAACACCCTGGTCCCGGCCCCGGGTTTCCTGACCGACCTCCGGACATCGATTCTACAGTTCTTTTGGTCAGGAATGCACTGGGCCCCTGTCGGAGTTCTTCATGTGCCCCTGAAGGAAGGAGGGCAGGGCCTGAAGTGTCTGTACACTCAGGTCCGCGTTTTCCGCCTCCAGGCCCTGCAGAGGCTCCTTTATAGTGCAGGTAGTTCAACGTGGAGCATATTGGCGCATGCCTTCCTGCACCGCATCCGAGGGCTCCGATACGACCGGCAGCTCTTTTGTCTTTGTCCGAGAGGTTTTCTGCGAGACCTCTCCGGGCTGCCGGTCTTCTACCACGACCTCCTCCGGACCTGGAAACTGTTTTCAACGACCAGGTCCGTGGCGGCCACAATGGGAGCAGATCTCCTCGCAGAGCCCCTGCTATACAACCCCCAGCTCCGTGTGCAGGCGGCGCAGTCCCGCTCGGTGCGCCAGAGTTTGGTCCTGGCGGAAGTCACGAGAGTCGGAGACCTCTTGGACTACGACCGGGGAGACTGGCTGGATCCCCTGACGCTCGCTCGGCGCATGGGGCTCTCCAGACCTCATACCCCCCGGCGCGTACTTCAGGATGTGAAGGCCGCCTTGACGCCTGCTGCTCGGGCTTATCTCTACCGAGCTGTGCGCGAGGGCGCACCCCGCCCATCCTCTACCCCAGGCCCGTCTGACCTTTCCATTGTGCCCCTACCCTGCCGATCCCAACAAACCCCTCACCCTTTCACTGCGAACCGGCTGCATGAACTGCAGCCGGTCAGCTTCCAAATCTCGCCACAGAAATATCTATACACACTCACACTTCACACCCTTCACGCCCACACCCTGGTGTCCCGCCCCGATACAAAGTGGTGGGACCTCCTGCCAACTTTGGAGGTGAGCAATCCCGGTGGGCCAGCCTGTATTCCACCTTTGTCCCGAGGCCCGTCGGGGACATTAGTTGGCGGCTCCTTCACGGAGCTGTGAGCACGGGCGTGTTTTTGACACAGGTCACGCCCATCCCTGATACTTGCCCTTTTTGCAAAGTGACGGAAACCCTGGTGCACGTATATTTAGAGTGTGCCAGGCTGCAGCCTCTTTTCCAGCTCCTCACGAATATTTTATTACGTTTTTGGCTACACTTTTCCCCTCACCTTTTTATCTACACACTCCCCATCCGTGGCCCCACAAAATCGCGAGATCTCCTGGTTAACCTCCTCCTAGCCCTAGCTAAAACAGCCATTTATAAAACCAGAGAGGGGAGGTTGGCTAATGAAGCATCCTGCGATTGTAGGGCCGTTTTCGGATCCTCAGTACATTCCCGTATCCGGGCGGAGTTCCTCTGGGCGGCGTCCACCGACTCCCTTGACGCCTTCGAGGAGCGGTGGGCGCTATCCGAGGTTCTCTGCTCGGTGACCCCGTCCGGTTCCCTCCATCTGACCCTTTGATTGAGGGGAAGAGCGAGAGACCCCAGCCCCAGCCGTTGCTGCTGTGGATACCATCATCACTGTCACCTAGGAGGGGTCCTATCACACGTGGTGTGCGTCCCCCCCACCCCCAAACTGCCCACCCTGCAGCTGTGCCCATCTTGTCGGGCACTCTCAGGAGAGGAATAATCGGTGACACTGGGCGTGGCGCTAGGTAAGTCGAGGGGGTGGAAGACCATGAGTGTCGAGGAAGCCCCCCCGCTCTAGGCCACCAGGTAACTCAGAAGGGTGGAAGACCACGAGTGTCGAGGAAGCCCCCCCGCTCTGGGCCCAGGCTAGCCTGAACACTTCTCCCTCCTGAAGGCTGCTGTGTTATACCTAGTGTTTGCTTTTGTTTTGTTGCATAGTTTTGCTTTATCCTTTTTTGTGATTCTTTGTAAGTGTTACACAAATAAAATTCTTTTCTGCTTTAAAAAAAAAAAAATTACTCTCCTATAGCCATCTGGCCCGACCCTGTCACACTGTTTAAAACACAAATTGTCAACATCACATGTCAAAATATACAAAGTATGTGCTTTTAAATCAAATTACGTTCTCAAGCAGCATTTTTCTTTGCCTATCTGTATATTTCTATTACAATGGAAATATTATGCATGTGTGTACAAGTGAAATTGTTTAGTGGTAAAAATCTAATCCTTCCAATCCTAAGTATGTATAAATATATGAAGTATTTGTTTTATATCCCTTGCTCACATAGGTTCTTAAGCATGGGCCTAACTTAATGCAGCTTAAATAACTTGCTAAATCTGGTGCCCAGTTACTGCTGCTGTCCGTAGTCACAGTATAGTAAAGACGGTTTCTCTGTGCGTGGCCTCCCAGCACTTCCCAATAATGGACAAGTTGAAACCAGGCATTGACATTGGCCCCCATTGTTATACCTGGAGCAAGGCAGAGACATGAACTGATTGCTACATGAGCTGTTGCAGTTATACTTTTAAATCATGTACCTATCATGATAACAGCAGTAATGCCAACCGCAAACATTCAAAAATCATAAGTCAGGCCTCCCAAAATGATTGGCTTAATCATAATTATTTTTAATAATTAACTTGGACATTTTTATTTGTCTTCAGGTTTTTCAACCTTTAGGGGGAACATTTTCAAGTTTTTTCTCCTCAACCATGAGAATGATAAATATACGTTTGTTTTTTAAAGTGATAAGATTCTCTCTCAAACCCACGATTCCAGAAGCTGGGGCTTTAAGAACATAGCCAATGTCATGAGACATACAATAAAAAGGTGAGAGAGGGCAACATCAAAAGGCACTTTATAAACACTGATAGATAGGGCTGGTTGAAAATTTTTCAGGCAAAACTTATTTGATGGGAAAATTGGTGGCTTGAAGCTAAATGGTTTTTCAAATAAGTGTCTACTTTCTGCAGAACTTCTGCTGTTTCACTGAAAAAAAATGAGTGCCCCAAACTGAAATTTTGGACAAGAAAAAACTGGGAAAGAGGGGTCAGAGAGGAGGAATCCCATTTTTTAAAATTAATGTTTAATTCAGATTTCTGTTGAAACATCAGAATTTTCAGTGGGGAAAGGGGAAATTCTGACCAACTCTGATACACTTGACTTTTCATCTGTATTTCTGGGAGATTGTTCTGAACTATCCCTTTCAAAGAGGAAACCTTGTGTTCTATTTCTGAAACTGTTTTCCCTCGAAAGATCTGCTCATGGCCTGCATTGTACGATCAGTACAACTGATCAAATCAATAAAATAGTTTCTTAAACAATTGAATATTGGAAAATCTGAGAAACATTTTGGCTTGTGATGCAGAGCATGGGCTTATTTCCAAAAAGGGTTGAGCTCCTTCAATTCCTATGAGAGTCAATGGAAGTCCAGGATGCTCTACACATCAGAGGCCTGAGTGAAGGGTTACTTGAAATCAGCTATTTGTGAAGCAAGAATTCTATTTATTTCTTTGTTGTACCGTTCAGGCTTGTTTTAGCAGTGCATGCAGCAGAAAGGCTGCAGATATGATGGGTAGCTGAACCTGGTCTGGACAAAACAATGTAGCAAAAGTTATTCTAATTCAGAGGGATTTTGTATTTGTAAATTATTCCAAAATCAAATCAGAAGTGATGGCTATGTCACACAGCTTTTAACATTATAATAAAGCATTTTCTATCCATTGGAGTTGCAGCAGAGTTCACCCAAGATCTGAATTCTGGGAAACACACAACTCTGTCTACTTGGCAAAGATCAAAAGTGCATTGTTTGTCTGCTCACTCTTGTAGCATTCAGGGTGATAAAATATATACTAAAGGCTGAATCTTCAAAGGCATCACGCTCAACAACTGGGGCTAGAGTTTCAAAAGAACTCAATGAGAGCTGCTGTGTGAAGCTCTTTTGTATATTTAGTTGCCAAAATGGGGGCAGTTAGGGATTCAGATCTTTGGAAAATCTGTCCCTGTACATTAATGACTGTGGCTTCCTCAGTCTTTGCTTATCTAGGTTCCAACCCCTGCATGGCACAGAGGCTGTACTCATCAGACCAGTCTGGTTGGTTGTTTTGATTGATTGGTTTGTTGGTTTTTTCCCTCTTCTGGGCAAAGCATAAAGAATAAATGTCCAAGCTAATATTAGATCTGTTAGCTGCCTCTGATACTATGGATCATACTGTGCAGCAGCTGGTACAGCTGTGGGCCTGATGGGAAGTGGATGGAACTGGTCATCAGTCGTCTTGTTCCTGTCTTGGGGAGAGATCACTGAGGGTAGATTTGGGCAGCTGCTCTTCTGCGAGGTACCATGCCCTCATCTCTCTGATTCAAGGGCTGTGCAAGGCCCCAAGGAGAACATGCAGGCAGATGCAGTGCTTTCAGTATGGTCATAGCTCAGCTGGGCTGTGCAGCTGAGCACCTCTTCCAGGGTCTGGGTGAGACTGGGGCACAGATAAGGACTCAGTCTGGAGAAGCCTGAGATTATTAGGGTGGCTTGGGGAGCGTCAAACGAAGGCTTTGTCTGAGGCTATCCCAGCCCTAAGAGTGGGGCTGTTGATTCGGATATATAGAAATGGCCCAAAGGAGCCTGCATATAGCTTACATACATCATAAGTGCAGCTGTACGCTTGAAGACAGCCTGCTACCAGTGAGGCAGGAAGTTTAAAATCTCAAATTCCCCTTCTCCACTAACATTCCCTAGCCTTGCAGCTCCCCCAAATACGCACACAAACACAGAAAGCTCACACTTCCTCTAGTGCCTAAGGAAAAATCCACTGTTTTTCCTATGAACCTTCCAAAATATGAAAGAAGATAGAACAGGTGGGACGGTCCAGCCCAAACAGCCCTTTTTAATTGTAAGGGTTCAAATTAGTAGAATACTTACCCCTTAATTACCTCGGGCAGATGTTTCCTGGCAAATAGTGACTGTGTGAAGGAATGAGGCCCAAGGTTCAGCCAAGCTTACTTCACCGAGCCGGTCATTAGCTGCCAGGGAATGCGTGACCCAGAGGCATCACCGCTATTATACACCATGAAAGTATAAAGATGTAATGAAAGAGTAAAGCAATTACCTTATTTTGTGAAGGAAAGCTGAAAGTAGAACTGCTGGTTGCCATGGATATGGAGTTCTGCTGATCCTGCTGGTGTCTCCTTTGCAGATAGAGGCCCAGGGTCCAATGCTGGTGTCTAAGCTCTTCCATGTAGACCTGGGTGAAGCCAAAGTCTGCCTAGGTCCCATGGAGCAGCTGGCTGCATCAGGGAGTGACACAGTAACTTGACCTGGTCAGAAAATGTCAATTATTTTTGCAGGAAATCTTTAGAAATTGGAAAAAAAAATATCCTGAGAAGTGTTTTGAGTGGGGGTGGAAAGAAGGAACATTTTGGTTTTTAGAAACCCAAACTGTGACCATTACCACCAAATAACCACCAAAATTATTTTTTTTATTCAGAAAGCCATTACATTTACTGAAAATATCAATCAAATATCTGTCAGCAACATTTTTACTTTGGATGAAAAGCCAGTTTTGATCAAAAAATTGATGATTAAGTATTCTGACTAGCTCTGGGAGGAGCTAATAGGACCGTAGGACACCATGTTTGTCTCATTTCTTTAATCCAGTTCTGCTGAGGCTTGTGTGTGTGCCTTTGCCTTTTGACTGGTACAGGCTTTTTGCAGTTGGAATGATATGCAAATAAAGTTGGGTTTTTTTGAATTTTTTGAATCCTAGATTGATTCTCTGTGTTCTCTTCTGTTTATCCGCAAAGGTTTAAGGAAGCTGTTTTGTTAAATATCTTTACTGTATATTTCGTCTGCTGATTACCATAGGCACATGTGGTACAGTATTATAGGGCAGGTGAAACATTTAACTTGATCACGACTTTGTGCTCTGTATTAACAATGAAAGTTGCAGCAGCAAGAGGAGATTGAAGATCCCAGTTATTCTAGCAGACTCCCCATAGCATTGTGCATTACATACTAAGTTATATGCTTTCTCCACTCCCAGGTGGTATTGCTGTTGATGGCTGGTAGCAAATCAGGAATGGGAATGGATATGTGCAGACTTTTAACGTCGAGGCTCAGGCTAATATTCTAGTGCTGTATTGATTTTCTTTTGTATAGTTTCAATGTTTTGTACACTGTTGCAAAGAGATAATGGGTTTTCACGGGTGGATGTCAGAATTACACTCATGCTCAGCTCATATAGCTGTGAGTCAATGAAGCAGACAACCATTCTGACTAAGACAGTCTCCTAGAAGTTTAAAAATCTTGTAAATTCCAGAAAGAGTGGCCCAGCCACTCAGCTGGAATAAATGAGCGTAGCTTTACTTAAGGCAATAGAAGCTATACTGATATATTCCAGTTGACAACCTGAGCAGTGTTAGCTTAGCTGATCTGGTCAGTTTGGGGAATAATCTCTCCATGATCCAGTCCTTTAATCCCTTAGCACATGTTCTGGAGATCAGACTATAAGCTTTGCACCAGTTCATTCAGCTGAAAATGTTTTCTAATTCAGACTTACAGGCTGCTATAACTCCCCACCAAACCAAGTTATCCCAAATCACAATTTTAACACGGGGGAGGGGAGGAAGTAAATGCCAGTCCATCTGTAAACTTTAGCAGTCCATCTAATCCTCAGTGGTAATGTTGTGTGATTTAAATTTGGCTGGAAAGTATATTTGGACGAAAACGGTGTGGAAGCTTCAGGCCAAAACTTGAAACCTGCTGAAAATCCCTTGTAGTGCTGTTACCTGGGGTTCTTTCAACCCAAAGCTCTTGGTAACTTTTACTCTGTGCGAGGTGGGGTCAGGAAATAAATCAGGGGAGACATGGCCATCCGACCGATAGGTGGCTGGCACAAACAGGACAACACAAGAGTGCTTTCACTTAAAGCTAAACTTTACTTAGTCTCAAGCACTTACACACGTCCGCAACAGGTTAGTAAAACACCCCCAACCCTCAATAATTACTGAAGCTTAGTGTGGCTCTTGACTGGCCTGTCTGCCAGTGGGGAACACAAGAGGCATCCAGAGGGAGAGTCCAGGCCCAAAGAGTCCCACCACCTCAAACTTTCCCCCTTATTTATACATTAGTAATAGAATGACATGCCCCTTAAAGAAAACTTGTCAAGCAAGCAGTTTCAATGGTCAAGCAAGAGGTTCCTCCTGATTATTAACCAGGTGTGGGTTTTTCCCAAGGTTTGTAGCCTTGAGACCGCAATAGACATTCCTGGGGCACATCCCGCTCTTCTAAAATGCAAGTATCAGCAACTTCAACACAATTCTTATCAGGAAGGGATCAAGCTGCCCTTTCTGTGGCACTCAAAACCCCCTCCCCTCCTGCCTTGGTCAAGCTGAGTTTGCTGCACGGCCACTTTATGGTCTGTTGATTTGGCTGCTTTTAGCAATAAGCCATAGTGGTTTCAGGCACTTTACTGGTTTGCTGACATCTCCCTGTACAGTGCCCCCTCTCCACCCGGTTACCTTCTTTAATGCCAATCTGCTTACAGGTTTTGATGGACAGGTCTGGGTTCTTCTGGATTCCACTCAGTAGGGTGAATCTTCTTTATTTTTTCCTATGAATTTATAGCATGGTACCTCCACCCCCCCTTGCTCCTTCCTGGCAGGGTCACCAGGGCAGCTTGGGAGGAAAATTCTAACCACTGGGTAACCCCCACTTACTTGCCAGATAGTTGGAGACTTCCAAGAAATAAGACAAACACATCCAATATATTCAACACAATAATTATATTAAACAAGAGACAAATATAACATAACAGGGTAAAACACGATTTTTAGGTTCACTGGTGCCCACGCTGCTAATACCTGTGACTTTCCCCAGTCACATGACTCGATGTAGCAAATGTAAGATTAGTGTCTTGCTGGTATTTGTACTTTGTTGGGGCCCTTGATGACCTATGACCACAAAATTCTTCTCTGCAGTGGTTTAGCAGTGTGGCTGACTGGGTTCAGTACAGTCCAAAGGACTCACAAGTTGGAGGTGGTGGTAAATCCTTCCACAGGTTTAATATGCAGCCGGTTATAAAATCCCCAAACCCATATTCCATGGCTTGAGGACACAGTTCAGGGAGTAGGGGGTCCCCAAAACAAATTCCCTGACTGACTGACTAAAAGATGGTGCACTCACAAACTCCATGAATGATCCTCCGGTTCAGAGATGACTCTCAACTCCTCAGTCACTGCAGAGGGGCTGATCTCTGCTGGCAGGGAGCCTCTTCAGGCAGGAATCAGGCGGCTTCAGTCCCAGGATTTCCCCTCATCACAAAGGGGTGCAGGGCTCAAGGTGCAGATTACAGAACTGTACTAAAATCTAAACTGTAGCCTCCTAGCCCAGCATCCAGACACATTCCCAGCAGGCCAGCCCTGGACTAGCAGCCAGAGCAGAACTGGCCATGTGGTGACTGGTCTCCCCTAGGGAGCTGGGGGCAAACTCAGCCTGGCTGGGGAAGTTCCCAGCAAAACTCTACAAACTAGGAGTCATCAGTGGAGAGGGAAAAGTCCAGTGGAGGGATCTGCTGTCAGGTCCCTAGAGGCCAGTTCTCAGGGGGAACCCTGCATGCAGGCCTGGGACTTACCAGCTCCCCACACAGCCAGTCCTGCCCTTTCCCTGGCTGGCTCCAGACTGACTCAAAAATGACTTCTCTGCTTTCCTGAACTCCCTGAGAAGGGCCGCTCACTCTCTAGTGGTTGCTGGGCAGACTCTGAGTCTGCCTTGGCTCCCCCTCTCTACCAGGGGCAGCATGCCTCTCCCTGAGCTGCCAGCAGACAGAGCCCCAGCAATCTAGGTCATCTCCTTGGGGGTTACATTCTGAAATTGCCAAGTTTTGGCCCAGGTTCAGTTGAATGTCTAGGAGGGCTCAGGCTCCACTCCCTCACTGAACTTCTGCAGTCCTTTGAACAGAAGTGGGGGTTGTCGGGCATTGAAACTATGCTAAAATGACAAGCTATCACTATAACTTGCAAGGAGTTTCCTGGTCCTGCTTGCAGACTACAGGGCTCTGAAGAGAAGTATGTGATCAGCCAGTCTGCAAAGAGTGAGCCTGGAGTAAAGTGGGAGATGTGTGCCTCTCTGTTTTAGGGAGCAGCCTGTTTTGTCTTTTTGGGGTTTGAGGTTATTTCTTAGAATTCAGTACACAAAAGAAAATAACGTTACATTGCAACCTTCAGCAATAATATATGTTTTGATCTAACTTCTGTGTGTATGCCATGAGCATAACAGGGACGACCTTTCCTTACCCTTCTTTCCCAGGTGTTGCAGTGCTTTGTAATATATATTAAGGCTCTTCTACCTGTCTGTTTCCAGTAGTATGAAATGTTCTCATTTAGGGCCAGATTGTGTCACAAGAGATGAGGGTGCAAGGAGTTTCTTTGCTCAGAACCTGGCCACTACTGGGTACCCTCGCACTCTCAAGTGAGAGCTGGGCCAGGGCTGGTGCTGCTCCAAAAGGGAAAAGGAGGACAGGTTGGAAATGAGGTTGTGGCCTCACTCCTACTCCAAACTCTGGACCAGCTGGTAGTGTTGGCTGGCTATGGAGGGGAGCGCACAATCCAGGCAATGCCAGCTGGAGCGCTCTTTGGGCTGGGGCAGTTCTGCACCACCCGTGCTCATGAGTGTGCCTTAACAGACTAGTCTGACCCTTAATGTTTGGGTGGCTCTGCAGCAGAGCTCGCTCACTGGGTGGTGTTTGGTATCACCCAGCCAGGACACAAGGGCACTTCACAGGGGAGGGGAACACAGATGAATACAGATTACAATAGTGCTGAGTGCTCAGATACTGCCTGTCAGGGGCAAAGCCAGGAATGGAGTCCAGGAATCTTGATCCAATGGGCCCCATTCTAACAATTAGACCACATGGTGCATCACAATAAGAAATCCCAGACTTTAGCAATGTGGGGTTCAGCTTTGCTTCTGTTGCTGGCACCCAGTGCCAGAGGCAAGCAACAGCAGGGGTTTGTTGCCCGGTATGCATCACCCAATAAACACAACGGGGTGGAGAAGCAGAAAAGTTTATTTGAAGCTTCAATATGGTACAGGGACATATTCACCTCAAATCCTGTACACAGAGCAGGAAATTACACAGGCTTTTATACATCCTTTCTTCAGCATACTTATCCAATAGCAAGCTGCCCTAAGTATCCATATAGCCAGCCAATCCAGTTACCAGCTAGTTCCCTTGTTCTCTGTACCATCTATTAAACTATAGATATAAAGCTGCTTTGTTCAACATTGTTCTGCCATATCTGCCCTGTTTGGCCTTCTTTAGTTTCAGGCAGTCTGACTTTGCAACATATTGTTGCAGATCCTCAGCATAATTGCTGTGAGTGCCTCCAGGTGGGGGGGCCAAGGTCACTTGGGCCTAGTGCGAGGGGGCTTCATCGACACTCGTGGTCTTCCATCCCCTCGAGTTACCTAGTGGCCATGCCCAGTGTCCCCAACATTTCCATTTGCAGATTCAAACTCTAACTGGGGGTGGGAGGGAATGAGGGGGCTGGTTTTAAATATATTTTGTGAATATGAGAAAAACACTTAAAATGGAGCTTTAGGAGGTATTTAAATAGGGCAAATGCCCTGTGCTGGCCCTCTCCATGGTGTTTATCCATAGTGTCCTAGATTCCTTATAAACACAATGCATTTACAGGCTTTCTGAGGCACTCTTATTGTGGATTACAGAAGCATTCCCAGAATTCTTTGCTCCACACAGGCCTTTCACTGTATAAAATGTCCATCACCTCCAACATTCTGAGACACTCCAACAGTGAAGATGCATTTCTCCAAATCTCTCGTGAGTAAGAGTTAGGCCCAGCTCCTCAAAGGTATTTAGCGTCCTAACTCCCATTGAAATCAATGGAAGTAGAAGCCCAAATACCTCCCCCATCTCAGACTAAAGAAGTAAGAAAGAGGAATACAAAATCTTATTCAAAACGGGTAGAAGAAAAGCAGGTAGGAAATCAGCCACCAGGGACAACATCCAGGGAAGAGACAAAGAGGCTGAGAGATTCATCAATGAGTGGAGAAATCAGCAGCAAACCCAGAAAGGAGGAAGAATCAAGGGAGTTTAGGAGGGAAAAAATGGCTGCCATGAAATGCTGCCCCTGGAGGTTAAAACCAACAGAATTAAATTCAAGCAGTCCAGTGGTGCTAGTCTTGCAGAGTCTGTCACATGCAGGGCTGGGGTAACTAGGTTGCATGATGACCAGATACAACAAAGTGTTGAGACCAAATCAGAAGCTGGAGAGAAAACCTAGGGGAACAATTCTGAAAACTTCCTGGAAGTTTCTGTGTAATCGCTGTTGTCTAAGCAGAAAGTCAATTGATCTTTGGATAATCACCCTTTTTTAACTTCCAGGTTTAATCCACACTAAGACTAGCCCATTTTCTCTGTCCTAGTGCACTGCTGCCTTTGAGCTGGTGGCAATGTCAGATCTTTCATGCTGACAAATACATCGCATCATAGAAGTATTTCCATGAATAGATCCTTACAACATCAGTGAGGCAGCCAACTGCTACCTCCTTTCTCTGGGAGATCAGTTGAAATGTTAGTGGGATTGGTGCTGTGTGCTTCCAGAGCAGGAATTCTAAGTTTTGACAGCAATATTTCAATGGGACTGAACTTGATTCAGTACACAGCATATTTCTATCAGACTTCTAACTGGTTCCTCCAACCACCTGAAAGTAGCCACAGTGGGCCAGAACTCTAGCTAGTGTTAATTTGCATAGCTCCAGTGAATTCAATGCATCAGCTGAGGATCAGACCCAGTGTTTCCATTTGTGTCATTCTGTACAATAGTCAGACAAATGCCCCTCCTATACTGAGAGGTTCATGGAAATATCCTTAAAATGCCGGAGTAGTCACAACTGGTAGCAACAGCATCCTCACCCTTAAGGATGGTGCACGTAGCATAACAGACCCTTGAAGAACAGAAACCCTGAAAGAGGAGAAATTTTGTAAGACAAGAGATTCTTCTAAATGGCTGCCATTGTGAGATATGCTTTATATTTTCAATATGTGCCCTGTGACAGTGTTTATTTACAGGGGAAAATACCTTCCCCCTAGCATCAAAATTAGAGCTGGTCAAAAAAAGCAAAAAAAAACCTGTTTCTGTAAAATACTTGGAAAATGTTGAGGCTTTTATTTCAAACTGTTTCAAATGGGCCCTTTTTATTTTTAATTGTTGGGTTTTTTTCAATTGCTATCAAAAACATCAAAATAGTTTTTTAGTGAACAAAAAAGATTGATAGCCATCTTGCTGGTTTTGATTAAAAAAAAAACCCTGAAAAAATCAAAGGCATGGATTGTCTTTGTTTTGCCAGCCCCTCACCCCCACCAAAAGTCCACAGTTGTGTGTGGGGTGGAGAGGGGGTGGCGAGATCATTCCTGGGGGACGGGGTAAGACCATTTTTCAGTACAAATTTTTGTTCAAAACATTTTGACCAGCTCTAATCCACCACAGGATTAACCCTTTGTCACCTGTGATTTATACCCCCTGCGTTGCATGGCTTGTAATAGTAATTGGCCCAAGCTGGAAACTCCCATCCAAACCCTTTTGAATTTCATAGGGATTCCTATTTGAATCCTTACATCCAACCCTCTTCCTAAATTCAGATCCAAATCTGTTTTCCATTGCAGCTCAGGTGGGTCCAATATATCAGCAGAGCAGGTAATATTTCCACCATTGGGGCCTTAATCTCTCAAGAACAGCTAGTGAGATGTCAGAGTTATTGAATCTGAATCGAAATGCGAGCCATTGTCCTGATTTACCCTCAGCCTCGAAATACCTAACCCTGACCTCACAGCTCTGAGGAAATAGAGCCAGCTCATGGTGCTTTAAGCATGTCCTTTATTTAACACAAGCTGTAAGATTTTGGGAAGGTTTTTTTGGTTTTCATCATTCTTAGTTTGTCCCCTGCCCTGAAATGTACCCAGTTTAAAAATGCCATTTACAAGACTAAAAACACAAAGGCGGGGAGCATTTTTCTGTCTTTCTGCCTCCTCCAGAGCAGCAATTCCATTGACAGACTTCAGCTCACATTCCCCTCTTGGAGTGGCACCGTAACTCTCTGCATTTTAGAATAGCTGAGAGTTTCAGGGGATGATAGCAGCGTCTGTGCCACACATTTGATTCACTAGTGTTCTTTTATCTTCCAATTGGATCGGACAGGCATAATAAAGTACCAGGGTGTATAAATACTGAGAAACACACATGGTAAAGTGATTATATGTTCATTTTTTTCTTTCATATGATGTCCCTACTCCCTGTGTCACAGGAGCTTCCATCAGGATGCCTGAAATGTCCTGGCTTCTCATTTCCTCAATTGAAACAGCTAGTTTTTTTTAATTATTGTTCAAGACTGCACTCAGTGAAATTGTATTTACAAGGAACAACAACCAATTGGAGCGAGTATTCAGGGTGATGGACAGTGTTTGGAATGAAGAGAAAAACATGTAGACTAGAGCTGGGTCATTTCTCTTATGCGGATGACATCTGTTGCGGTACCCAGGCCCGGATTTTTCTTGAGCTTGATGCCACCTTAAACCAGGACATGACAAAGTTATCTGACTTGGCACCTCCAGCCAAGCATCATAAAAACGGTCTCCAGTTTGTTCCATCTTCATCACACCAGCACAACACAAGAACTGAATGTTTATCTGAATGATCGGAAGATGAAGCATGAAGTAGAACCAGTCTATCTAGGTGTGACCTTAGACCGGACACTGAGTTACCATGCCCACCTGAAGAAGACAGCAGCTAAAGTTAAGACGTGCAACAATCTTCTTAGAAAACTGGCAGGTGTGTCATGGGTGCTTGTGCTCCAACTTTGCGGATGTCAGCTCTTGCTACCTCATATTTGGTGGTGGAGTCCTGCGCACCAGTATGGAGTCGATCATCACACACCAAACTGGTGATACGCAGTTACATGCCGCAAAGTGTATCTTCTCCGGCACCCTGTGTCCGACTCCACTCTCATGGCTCCCAGTTCTGAGCAATATTGCTCCTCCTCATATCAGATGAGAAGTTTCCACTGGCAAGTTACTGGAGAAAGCATGCGCTAACTCAAGCCTGGTGCTGCACAACGACCTTTTAAAACCACAGCTGCACGTTTGCCATCATGTTGCCCATTATGGTCTCATCCGCCACGCCAGGATGTTAGGACAGAAACACTCTGGCGAGAGGAATGGATATCTGTTATAATCCCCAACCTGTCCCTCGTCGCCGACCTCACAATCTGCCCGCCTGGCTTTCACCTGCCCTGTCACCAATGGTCCCTGTTGAACAGGTTCTGGCCTGGGCAAGGTCTCTGTGCAGCCAACCAGTATCACTGGGGCCGCCATGAGAGCCCTTTGTGCAGCTGCGGTGTAACACAGATGATGACACACATTGTCGATGAATGCCGCCGACTAGATTCAGCAGTGGCCTAGAAGAACTGCATCACACCACTGAAGATGCCATCGCTTGGCTAGATGACTATGCCCACGCTAAATAAATTTCTCTTATGCAAAAGTCTTTTTTTTTTTAAGATGAAAATGTAGATTTCGGTTGATTGAAACAATTTATTAAATTGGTGGTTGATTTCAGTTAATTGTTCTGGCCCAAAAAAAGGGAGCGGGGGGATTTTGGAAGTTTCCCTGTTCAAATACCTTCTCATCGGGGGTGGGGAGCTTGAAACAGTGTTCCCCATATTCTAGGTGAATGCCCCTAATCACTGCAAAAACTTATAATGGAGGCCCTCTTCTTTCCCTTCTGCCATGTTGTGTGGAGTTGGACAGCCTTTATGCATGCCCATGGCCTGGGGCCCATGGATGAACACCTATCTCCCCCGGTTTAGTGATCATACCAGGGCTTAGGAATGAGATAGGCAGCAGTATGCGTGCCCTAAGGCAGGAACTAGGTACAAATGGGAATTTTACAATGAACATTTAGGTGCTGGGCGAGTTTAGGCACCTACAGAGTTAGGCGGCAACTGAGGGGTGGTTTTGTGGACCACGGTGGTGCCTAAAATCAGGACTTAGTGCCTAAACCCCTAGCCTTCGGTGCTTACCTCCCTTTGTGGACCTGGTACTCATTTCTCTCTTATCCTTGAAAGCTGCTATGAGAAAGCACATTGCTATGTTTAACTCCAGTGTCTGAAAGTGATCCCCTGTTTGGTGTGAGAGAACCCATGCGGGGTTGTGCCACTTTGGCAGAAGAGCAGAGGCCTAAGTGCGACTGTGAGCCCACAGGTGCTTTACTCTTTGCTTTTCAATCCATGGCAAAAGTGCCATGTCCTAGTTGAGGGTTGCCTCTCAGAAAGAAAAATTACTCCACTAACTCTTAATTAAGCTGTTCTTTGGAAAGCTGTTCAAATAAGAAATGTTAGCTTTCCTGAAGGTGAACACTGCTTGAGTATGACAGGTTTCAGAGTAACAGCCGTGTTAGTCTGTATTCGCAAAAAGAAAAGGAGTACTTGTGGCACCTTAGAGACTAACCAATTTATTTGAGCATAAGCTTTCGTGAGCTACAGCTCACTTCATCGGATGCATACCGATGAAGTGAGCTGTAGCTCACGAAAGCTTATGCTCAAATAAATTGGTTAGTCTCTAAGGTGCCAAAAGTACTCCTTTTCTTTTTGCTTGAGTATGGTGGAAACTAGTGTGACAGGGTTGGGCCAGATGGCTATAGGAGAGTAATTTTTTTTTTGAAGCAAAAGATATTTTTATTTGCATAACACACTTACAAAGTAAAAACAGCAGCATATGCAATGTGTAACACAGCAACCACTCACAATTGTTTTCTCATTAGCTTCAGGGGAGGGAAGTGTTCAAGCTTGCCTGGGCCCAGAGCAGGGGGCTTCCTCGACTCTCGTGGTCTTCCACCCTGCCGAGTTACCTGGTGGCCCAGAGCAAGGGGGCTTCCTCGACTCTCGTGGTCTTCCACCCCTTCGAGTTACCTGGCGCCACGCCCGAGTGTCACCAACAATTCCCTCCTCTGAAAGCACCCAACAAGAGGGGAAGGCTGTGGGGTGGACAATCCGGGAGGGGGGCACATGCACCCACGTGTGAAAGGACCCCTCTAAGGTGGTGGTGTCCGCAGCAGCAATGGCTGGGGCTGGGGTCCCTTACTCTCTCCCCCAGTCAAAGGGTCAGACAAAGGGACCCGGACGGGGACACCGAGCAGAGAACCTCGGACAGCGCCCACCGCTCCTCAAAAGCATCAAGGGAGTCGGTGGACGCCTCCCAGAGGAACTCCGCCTGGATACGTGAACGGACCGAGGATCGGAAAATGGCCCCACAGTCACAGGAAACTCCATCGGCCAACCTCCTCTCTCTGGTTTTATAGATGGTCATTTTAGCCAGGGCCAGGAGGACGTTAACTAGGAGATCCTGCGACTTTGTGAGGCCATGGATGGGGAGTGCATAAATAAAAAGGTGAGGGGAAAAATGCAACCAAAAACATAATAGGAGATTTGTGAGGAGCTGGAACAGGGGCTGCAGCTTGGCGCACTCCAAATATACGTGCGCCAGAGTTTCCCTCACACCACAAAAGGGACAAGTATGTGGGATGGGGGTGAAACATGCCAAGTATGTGCCCGTGCTCACAGCTCCGTGAAGGAGCCACCAACTGATGTCCCCGATGGGCCTCGGAACCAAGGTGGAATATAGGCTGGCCCACCGGGGCTGCTCACCCTCCAAAGGTGGCAGAAGGTCTCGCCACTTTGTTTCAGGACGGGACACTAGGGTGAGGGCGTGAAGGGTGTGGAGCATGAGCATGTATAGATGTTTCCTTGGCATGGTTTGGAAGCGTACCGGCTGCAGTTCATGCAGCCGGCTCACAGTAAAGGGGTCAGGGGGTCGATTGGGTCTGCGGGGCAGGGGTCCAATTAAAAGGTCTGGCAGGCCTGGGGTAGAGGGTGGGCGGGGCGTGCCCTCGAGGTCGAGGTAAGCTTGAGCAGCGGGCGGCAAAGTGGCCTTCGCCTCCTGAAGTATGCGCTGGGGGGTACGAGGTCTGGAGAGCCCCATGAGCCGGGCGAGCATCAGGGGATCCAGCCAGTCTCCCCGGTCGTAGTCCAGGAGGTCTCCGACTCTCATGACTTCTGCCAGGATCAAGCTCTGGCGCACCGAGCGGGACTCCGCCACCTGCACACAGAGCTGGGGGTTGTGTAGCAGGGGCTCCGTGAGGAGATCTACCCCCTCGGTGGCTGCCACGGACCTGGTCGTTAAAAACGGTTTCCAAGTCCAGAGGAGGTCTCGCGGAAGATCTCCCGGACCGAGATAAAAGAGCTGCCGGTCGTATTGGAGCCCTCGGATGCGGCGCAGGATGGCGTGTGCTAGTGTGCACCACGCCAAACTGCCTGCACCCTAGAAGAGCCTCTGTAGGGCCTGGAGGCGGAAGACACGGACCTGAGTGTGTAGACACTTCCGGCCCTGCCCTCCTCCTTCAGGGGTAGATGAAGAACCCCTACAGGGGCCTAGTGCATTCCTGACCAAAAGAACCCCAGAATCGATGTCCGGAGGTTGGTTAGGAAACCCAGGGCTGGGACCAGGGTGTTGAGCCGGTACCAGAGCATGGACAAGACTCGTTGATTAAGCACCAGTGCTCTCCCTCGGAGGGAGAGACATCGGAGTAGTCCCGTCCATTTCCGGAGCCGCTCTATCACCCCGCCCTCTACATTTTCCCAGTTCTCCAGCAGAGAGGGATGCATGGCAGAAAGGTAAACACTGAGGTAGAGCAGCGGACCCGCGCTCCACCGGATGGTCTGAAGCGCGGGTGGGAGGGAGCTCGCCTGCCGCCAGTCTCCTACCTCCAAACCAGAGCTCTTGACCCAGTTGACCCGGGCGGAGGAGGCTGCCGAGTAGATGGCCTGTCAAGCCTTCACCCATGCCAAGTCACCGGGGTCCTGGGTCACAAGGAGCACGTCATCAGTGTACACCGACAGGACCAGCCACAGCTCCGGCTCCTGCAGCACCAACCCTGTCAGCCTCCTGCGGAGGAGACAGAGGAAGGGCTCGATCGCCAGAGCGTACAGCTGGCCCGAGAGGGGGCACCCCGCCATACTCCTCGCCTGAAGCTAACCAGTTCGGTTAGGGTCCAGTTGAGCTTAACCAGACACTCTGAGGAAGCGTACAGCACCCGGAGAAAACCCACAAACTGGGGTCTGAAGCCAAACGTCTGCAGAGTGCTCAGGAGGTACCCATGGTCCACCCTATCGAATGCCTTCTCTTGATCAAGAGACAGGAGGGCGAACAACAGACCGTCTCTACGCCCGAGTTCCAGAAGGTCCCAAACCATAAATAGGTTATCAAAGATACTGCGACCCGAGACGGTGTAGGTCTGGTCTGGGTGGATCACGTCAGCCAGCACAGACCCTAGCCACAGCGAGATTGCTTTCGCTACGATTTTGTAGTCCGTGCTGAGGAGCGAGACGGGACTCCAATTTCGTAAATCGCGTAGGTCCCCCTTCTTCGGCAATAAGGCGAGCACAGCTCACCTGCATGAAAGAGGGAGGACCCCGCTCTGCAGAGACTCGGCCCAGACAGTGACTAGGTCTGGGCCGAGGACATCCCAAAACACGTGGTAGAACTCCACGGTCAGTCCGTCCATGCCTGGAGACTTATTAGTGGGCATACGACGGAGGGCTTCCGAGAACTCGGCCAGAGTGAGAGCAACTCTAGCCGGTCTCAGTCGCTCGCGCTGACCCTAGGGAGCTCCTCCCAAAGCACTCTGGAAGCGCTAGGGTCAGTCGGATCCGGAGAGGAAAGACTTGCGTAGAAGGCTCGGGCCCTCCCGCACATCTCCGCCGGTTCCGTGAGGGGGGTGCCGTATTCTGCCAGAAGGCAGGTGACGTGTTTCTTGGCCCCCCTCATTTTCTCCAGGGCATAGAAGAAGCGGGAGCCGTGATCCATCTCCCGAAGGAGGCGGATGCGGGATCGAACAAAGGCGCCCCGGGCCCGATGGTCCTCGAGGGCCCGGAGCTCCTCCCGCTTCTCCCGGCACGCTCCGCAGAGGAGCGGGTCTTCGGGGCTGGCGGCCAAATGCCTCTCCAGCTCTAAGACTTCCCGTTCCAACTGCTCTATCGCAGCATTTCTCCGTCGGCTGGTGCCCCGGGTGTAGTCGCAGCAGAAAAGCCGGGCGCGCACCTTCCCCAGGTCCCACCATCGCCGTGCCGAGGGAAAGGCACACCGCTGCCCTCGCCAGGCCAGCCAGAATTCCCGGAAGGACGTCACGAAGCCCTCATCCTCCAACAGGCTGTTGTTAAAATGCCAATAGGCAGGCCCCGGCCTCTCCGCACAGAGGGAGGCTGTCACGGTGGCTAGGTGATGGTCAGAAAATGGGGCCAGCCGAATGCTGGAGGAGTGGGCTCGTGAGAGATGGAAGCGTGATAAATGAATGCGGTCCAACCGGGAGTGGCTCGACCGATGGGCTTCCATCCGGACAAAGGTGAATGTGGAAGTGTCATCTGGGTGGTGGTCACACCAGATGTCCACTAGGGAGTGATGTTCAACTATCTCCTGGAGGGTGTCCGCGGTGGCCGGGCTCTGCTCGTTCCCTGAGCGGTCTCGCTCCTCGAGGCTGGTATTAAAATCCCCTCCCAGGACCAGGCACTCATGAGAATCTAAGGTGCCGAGGAAGGAGGATGCCTGCTGATAGAATTGCAGCCGCTCCGGGCCCGATGTCGGGGCATAGACGTTAACAAGGTTAACCACAAGCCCCTCTATATGGACCCGGAGATGCAGCAGGCGACCCGGCATGGCCTCGGCGACCCCTAGCACCTCGGGCCGTAAGTCGGGGGAGAACAGGGTTGTCACTCCAGCCTGCCGAATCGTGGAATGGCTAAAGTAGACCCTGTCCCCCCACTCCAGCTGCCAACTGTCTTCGGCGGTCGGATCCGTATGGGTCTCCTGCAGGAAAATCACAGAGTACCCTCCCTCCCGAAGGAAAGAGAGCACCTGGGACCTGTGGAGAGCTATCCTACAACCACGGGTGTTCAACGTTGCTATGGTGAGAGGTGTCAAGGGGGAGTCGGGGGGGGATCTTCACTGGCAGGGACGCTCGCATCCCCCAGCGGGCCACGCAACAGTCCTTGACCCATCCCGTAGGTGAGTAATTGGTCACAGAAGACGCGGACTCGCTAGTAGGCCACGGCATCCTGCTTCCCTGTCCCTTTACCTTCTGCCATGAGGGCCCTTGTGGCCCAGAGGATTTGAAAAAAATCCCCCCATCGCTGGAGAGCAAGCTGTACCTTGTTGCAGGAGCCACGGACATCCTCTAAAAACTTCCGCAGCTTTCCTTGCCGCTCATGGGGGGGTGGGGTTACGGTTTCCCAGTTGTTCCCCGGCGGGGCCCTTGGTGCAGCCCCGCGGTCCACTAAAACGGACAAGAAGGGTGTGACCCCTGACGGGGCGCCTGATGGGATGGAGCTTCTAGGCCCGCCTCAAGCTCTGGGGCGATAGCGGGCGGTGGAGGGAAGATAGCAGCTCCTAATGGGTCGGAGCAGGAGAACACAAAGGCCGCTCCCTGGGGGTCATCAGTTGGGAAAGGGAAGGAGACAGCCCCGGTGGCGGCAATGACATTGCAAGAGGTAAATTGGATAGGGGTAGGGGCAGGGGCAGAGGCAAGGTTCTGGGTTTCGGGAGGCAAGCAGCTGGATGGTGGCGCCTCCCGATCAGACTCGAGGGTTAAGAGGGTGGGGAGGGAACTCTCAGTGATACCGGGCGCGGGCTCTATGGTGGATTTATCGACCACAGCATCAGGAGGTGGATTATCTTCTGTTGGGCCCCCGCCCGGGAAGGAAATCGATTGCTCTGCATCAACGGGGGGTGCCCCTGACAACTCGTGTCCCGGCCGCGTGGCGCCGGCTGTCACCTGAACAGGCTCGGTGGTCGTCAGCGGGGTGCCATCAGCGGCTGGGTCGATGGAGGAGTCCAGGGGCTCCTCGGAGGTGGGAGCGGAAGCAGCAGTTAGGGGGAGGGAGCATGGGGAAAAGAGGGGTGGAGTGAGGTTGCCCAAATCGAGGTTTGCTGGCAAAAGGTCATCCTCCCCCGAGCAACTGGGGTCAGATCTAGGGCTTCGATCTCCTCGAACATGGAGGAGAGGACACTTTCCATCGCCCCGGGGTTCTCCCCACTGGCACCCGCCACGACGGTTGCCTCGGGGTTCACGGGGGCTTCCTCGAGGGTCTCGTAGGGGAGGGTCTCCCATGGAGGGGAGACACTACCTTCCGGTGCTACCACGTCTTTCCCGGCTGACACCGGTGGATGGGACGCACTCGTGGGCAAAGCAGAAGGTTCGGCATTGGTGGCCCCCTTCCTGGTCGTCCGCGGGCCTCCGCCTCGGGTAGATGAGGTGGAGCTCGAGCCTTCTGCTTGCCTCGCTTCCCCTGGACTAGGGCCCAGCCCTCCATGACATCATCTGGGGGCTGGTTAGCAGGGGTTGTGTCAGGGGGTAAAGGCGATGGCTCAGGGACTTGGCGGGGGGACGGTGGGGCGGCATAAGGGAGGGAGGATTCTCCCTGGGGCAGGCTCTCTCCCATGCCTGGTGGTATATCTGCCACACCCTCCTCCATAGGCCCCGCCAGATTGTCAGCAGCGAGGGCGGGGCTCTCCCACTCGTCTGGGCGTTCTAGGGGAGGTGCCCTTGGGCCTGAGCGGGAAAAGTGGTGATCCGAAGAGGAGGGGGGGTGGGTTAGGGTACTGGGCGGCCAGGGGCATTGGCAATGACGGGGCCGATGTCCTGCCGGGTCTCGGGGATCCCAGGTGCCCCTCCTTGCCGGGCTAAGGGGCAGTCCCTCCGGACATGCCCCGACGCCCGGCAGAGGCAGCACCGGGCTTCCCCCGTGGAGAAATACACCCGGTAATGGGCCCCCTGGTGGGGGACTAGGAAGGACACCTCGAGCGCCTCTCCATCACGTGCCGCCGATGGCAGTAGAAGCTGCACTTGCCGGTGGAAGGAAAAGGTGTGACGGAGGGTGGGGTCCTTGCAGCCCAACGGGAGAGGGCTGATGACAGAAACAGGTTTCCCCAGGGTGGAAAGGGTGGGTAACAGGGCAGCATTGGGGAGAAAGGGAGGGACAGAGGTCAGGACAAGGTGGACGCCCAGGTCCTCTCGCGGCTCTAGGGGGACAAACAACCCCCCCACAGCCAGGCCCCTCTCCACCACCTCCTGGGCGGCAGCCTCCGACGCTAAGAAGAATACGACCTTCCCATATGTTTTGGAGGCCGCCACAATGGCCGAGGGCCCCACCACCCTCGCCAACACCCGCATGTAGGTCTCCACGTGGGGCGAGGCGGGCACCAGGAGGCATCGGACACTGTGCTTCCTTGTCATGGTGGAGAAGGGGCCCCGGCCGCTATCGATGGTGGCGGAGGTGGTGGGCGGGAGAGATGACGAGGCAGCAGGCAGGGGGGCTGCTGCTGCCTGGGCATACGTCCTGGGGGGTGAGAGAGGGACACCCACAGATCTGGTGGAGGGGGCAGCGGGGAGGGAAGCCGTGGTCGGTGGCGGGGCCGCAGCAGTGGGGCATGGCCCCTGCCATGGAGGGCCTGGTGGTTTTAGCGGGGCCCTTCACCTTCTTCTTGCCCTGGCCTTTCTCGCCAGCTGGGGGGGTTCCCCTAGAGTCTGGGGAGGTGGTGGGCATGGCAGCGGCGGTGGTCACCCTGGTGCCCTCCATTGCCGATGCCCCAGCGGGGGCGGTGGCAGGTGGTTAATAGGAGTTGGGGTCAGGTAAAAAGGGACAGGCTGTGGGATGGGCAGTTCAGGGGCGGGGGGGCACATGAACCACTGTACGCTTGTCCAGAGAGTCCTGTTTGGTTGGCTGGTGCTTCTGGCCCACACGGTGGAATCAGGGCAAGCAGCTAAGTCCATAGGCAGATGTTAAACAGCCAGCAATGACGATGGAGGGGGCAGTGATGAGGATAGTAGTGTGGGGGTTGGGGGGACACAGATGGATCGGGGGGCAGTTCCGTGCCACACCCCGTGTCCCTACAAACACAGTCATGACACAGTCAAGGCCTCCCCCCACACGAGAACACAGTTCGAAAGTTACTCAGTCTTGGGCCCCCTCCATGGAGATTTGTAGATTCCCCGGGCTGTGTTCCTCCAGTAGATGGCTTTTTCTCTGTCCGTTCCGGGTCGCAGCTGCAACATTCCAGGGATGCCGGAGCGGATGATAAGAAATTCTCTCAGCCGGAGATGGGTCCGCAGAGAAACAGCAAGTGGCTGGATCTGGGGGCTGGGTCCCTCCACTCCCCCACTCTGGGGAGCGGGCCGGCAGGCCACCCTCTCTCTGCGGGGTTTTCAGCTGGAGCAGCAGCAGCGTCCGAGGGCGGGCGGGAGGGAGGCGGGGGCTGACAGCCGGCCAGCACTCTAGCAACAGCAGAGAAAGAAAAAAAAAACAACAGAAGGAAAAGAAAGTGGGGAGAGCGTCTGGCCCGGTCGGGGGGGAAGCCAAAAGCAGGACAAAAAGCAAGGAAAGCCCAGGCCAGAGGGCAGCAGCAGGAGAGCAGCCTAAGTAGGTCCTTTTTCCCTGGGTAAGGTAACAAGGAAGGTGTTTTTTTTGGATTTTTTTTTTTTGAAACAGAAAAGAATTTTATTGTATAACACTTGCAAAGAGTTACCAAAGGAAAACAAAACAAACTATGCAACAAAACAACGCAAACAGAAGGTATAACACAGCAGCTTTCAGGAGGGAGAAGTGTTCAGGCTAGCCTGGGCCCAGAGCAGGGGGGCTTCCTCGACACTCGTGGTCTTCCACCCTCCTGAGTTACCTGGTGGCCTAGAGCTGGGGGGCTTCCTCGACACTCGTGGTCTTCCACACCCTCGAGTTACCTAGTGCCGCGCCCAGTGTCACCGATCATCCCTCTCCTGAGAGTGCCCGGCAAGATGGGCACGGCTGCGGGGTGGGCGGTTTGAGGGTGGGGAGGGTAGACACCCATGTATTATAGGACCCCTCCTAGATGACAGTAATGATGGTATCCACAGCAGCAACGGCTGGGGCTGGGGTCTCTTGCTCTTCCCCTCAATCAAAGGGTCAGACGGAGGGAACCGGACGGGGTCACCGAGCAGAGAACCCCGGACAGCGCCCACCGCTCCTCGAAGGCGTCAAGAGAGTCGGTGGACGCCGCCCAGAGGAACTCCGCCCGGATACGTGAATGTACTGAGGATCGGAAAAAGGCCCTACAATCGCAGAACGCTTCATGGGCCAACCTCCTCTCTCTGGTTTTATAAATGGCTGTTTTAGCCAAGGCTAGGAGGAGGTTAACCAGGAGATCCCGCAATTTTGTGGGGCCACGGATGGGGAGTGTATAGATAAAAAGGTGACGGGAGAAATGAAGCCAAAAGCGCAATAGAATATTTGTGTGGAGCCGGAAAAGGGGCTGCAATCTGGCATACTCTAAATATACATGCGCCAGGGTATCCCTCACATTACAAAAAGGGCAATTATCCGGGATGGGGGTAAACCGTGTCAAAAACACGCCCGTGCTCACAGCTCCGTGAAGGAGCCGCCAACTGATGTCCCCGACGGGCCTCGAGACCAAGGTGGAGTACAGGCTGGCCCACCGAGGTTGCTCACCCTCCAAAGGTGGCAGGAGGTCCCGCCACTTTGTATCGGGGCGGGACACCAGGGTGTGGGCGTGAAGGGTGTGAAGCGTGAGTGTATATAAATATTTCCGTGGTGCAAGTTGAAAACTGACCGGCTGCAGTTCATGCAGCCGGCTTGCAGTGAAAGGGTGAGGGGTTTGTCGGGATCGGCAGGGTAGGGGCCCAATGGAAAGGTCCAGCGGGCCTGGGGTAGAGGATGGGCGGGGTGCGCCCTCGTGCAAGGCTCGGTTGACATAAGCCTGAGCAGCGGGGGTCAAGGCGGCCTTCACCTCCTGAAGTACGCGCCAGGGGCTACGAGGGCTGGAGAGCCCCAAAGATAAAAGAGCTGCCGGTCATATCGGAGCCCTTGGAAGCGGCGCAGGAAGGCGTGCGCCAATATGCTCCACGTCGAACTACCTGCACTATAAAGGAGCCTCTGCAGGGCCTGGAGGCGGAAAACGCGGACCTGAGGCTACAGACACTTCAGGCCCTGCCCTCCTTCCTTCAGGGGTAAATGAAGAACTCCGACAGGGGCCCAGTGCATTCCTGACCAAAAGAACTCTAGAATCAATCTCCGGAGGTGGGTCAGGAAACCCGGGGCCGGGGCCAGGGTGTTGAGCCGGTACCAGAGCGTGGACAGGACTAGTTGGTTAAGCACCAGTGCTCTCCCTCGGAGGGAGAGACATCGGAGTAGCCTCGTCCATTTCCGGATCCGCTCTATCACCCCGCCCTCTAAATTTTGCCAGTTCTCCGGCGGGGAAGGGTGCATGGCAGAAAGGTAAACGCCGAGATAGAGCAGTGGACCCGCGCTCCACCGGATGGTCTGAAGCGCGGGTGGGAGGGAGCTTACCTGCCGCCAGTCCCCCACCGCCAAGCCAGAGCTCTTGACCCAGTTGACTCGGGCGGAGGAGGCTGCCGAATACATGGCCTGGCATGCCTCCACTCGTGCCAAGTCGCCCAGGTCCTGGACCACGAGGAGTACGTCATCGGCGTACGCCAACAGGACCAGCCGCAGCTCCGGTTCCTGCAGCATCAACCCTGTCAACCTCCTGCGGAGGAGACAGAGGAAAGGCTCGATCGCCAGAGCGTATAGCTGGCCCGAGAGGGGGCACCCCTGTTGCACTCCTCACCCGAAGCTGACCGGTTCGGTCAGGGTCCAGTTGAGCCTAACCAAACACTCCGCGGAGGCATACAGCACCCGGAGAAAACTCACAAACTGAGGTCCGAATCCAAACGCCTGCAGAGTGCCCAGGAGGTACCCATGGTCTACTGTATCGAATGCCTTCTCCTGATCAAGAGACAGGAGGGCGAACGACAGACCATCTCTCCGCCCGAGTTCCAAAAGGTCTCGGACTAGAAATAGGTTGTCAAAAATGCTGCGACCCGGGACAGTATAGGTCTGGTCTGGGTGGATCATGTCCGCCATCACGGACCCTAGCCGCAGCGAAATTGCTTTCGCTACGATTTTGTAATCCGTGCTAAGGAGTGAGACGGGACGCCAGTTTCGTAAATTACGGAGGTCCCCCTTCTTCGGCAGCAAGGCGAGCACCGCTCGTCTGCACGACAGAGGGAGGACCCCGCCCTGCAAGGACTCAGCCCAGACAGTGACTAGGTCTGGGCCGAGGATGTCCCGGAACGCGCGGTAAAACTCCACGGTCAGCCCTTCCATACCCGGAGATTTATTGGTGGGCATGCGGCGGAGGGCTTCTGAGAACTCGGCCAGGATGAGAGGCAGCTCTAGCCGGTCTCGGTCACCCACGCTGACTGTGGGGAGTTCCTCACAGAGCACCCCGCTAGTGCCAGGATCGGTCAGATCCGGGGAGAAAAGGCTTGTGTAGAAGTCACGGGCCCTCCCACACATCTCCTCCGGATCCATGAGGGGGGTGCCGTCTTCCGCTAGAAGGCAGGTGACGTGTTTCTTGGCCCCCCTCGTTTTCTCCAGGGCATAGAAGAAGCGGGAGCCGCGGTCCATCTCCCGAAGGAGGCGGGTGCGGGACCGGACGAAGGCACCTCGGGCCCGGTGGTCCTCGAGGGCTCGAAGCTCCTCCCGCTTCTCCCGGCACGCTTCACAGAGGGACGGCTCCTCGGGGTTGGCGGCCAGGCGCCTCTCCATCTCTAAGACCTCCCGTTCCAACTGCTCTATCACCACATTTCTCCATCAGCTGGTGCCCCGCGTGTAGGCAGAAGAGCTTGGCGCGTACCTTCCCTAGATCCCACCATCGCCGCGCCGAGGAAAAGGCATGCCAAAACTCCCGGAAGGACGTCACAAAGCTCTCATCCTCCAACAGGCTATTGTTAAAGTGCCAATAGGCCGGCCCCGGTCTCTCTGCACGGAGGGAGACCGTTATAGTAACTAAATGATGGTCGGAGAAAGGGGCCGGCCGAATGGTGGAGGAGTGAGCCTGTGAAAGATGGAAATGGGATAAGTAAATACGGCCCAACCGAGAGTGGTGTGACCGATGGGCCTCCACCCGGACAAAAGTGAACGTGGAGGTGTCATCTGGGTGATGGTCACGCCAGACGTCCAGAAGGGAGTGATGTTCAACTATTCCTCGGAGGATGTTCGCGGCGGCTGGGCTCGGCTCGGCCCCTGAGAGGTCCTGTTCCTTGAAGGTGGCGTTAAAGTCCCCTCCCAGGACCAGGCACTCATGCGAATCTAGGGTGCCGAGAAAGTCGGACACCTGCTGGTAGAATTGTGGCCGCTTTGGGCTCATTTGCGGGGCATAGATATTAACAAGATTGACCACGAGCCCCTCCATACGGACTCGAAGGTGCAGCAGGTGGCCCGGCACGACCTCAGTGACCCCTAGCACCTCGGGCCGTAGGGTGGGGGAGAACAGGGTCGCCACTCCAGCTTGCCAAGTCATGAAGTGGCTAAAGTAGACCCCGTCCCCCCACTCCAGCCGCCACCTGTCCTCGACGGTCGGGTCCGTATGGGTCTCTTGCAGGAAAACTACAGAGTACCCCCCTTCCCGAAGTTAAGAGAGCACCTGGGACCTGCGGAGAGCCATCCTACAGCCCCTGGTATTCAAGGTTGCAATAATAAGAGGCATCATGTGGAGGGCTGGGGGGGTGGGGGTTTCTCATTGACGGGGGTGTTTCTGGCCCCCGGCGGGTTGCGCAGCAACCCGTGACCCATCCCGTAGGTGAGTAGATCGTTTCGGAAGCCGCGGGCCCACTCGTAGGCCGCAGCACCGTGCCCTCCTTGCCCTCTGCTCTCCTTTATAAGGGCTCTTGTGGCCTGAAAAATTTGATCAAAGTCCCCCCAGAGCTGAAGAGCTAGCTCTACCCTATTGCGGGCACAACGGGTGTGTTCTAAGAACTTCCGTAGTGCATGCCACAGCTCATGGGGGGGTGGGGTTACGATTTCCGAGGTATTCCCTGGTGGGGCTCTTAATACAGCCTCGTGGTCTGTTAAGGCGGGTAGGCAAGGTGCGGACCACTGACGGGGCGTCTGACAGGCTGGGGTTATGAAATCCATTTCGCGCCTTGGGGTGGAAGTGGATGGCGGGGGAAAAATTGCAACTCCTAATCGGTCGCGACTAGAAAGTGCAAAAACTGCTCCCTGGGGGGAATCTGCAAAAGGCGGAAAAAAAACAACCCCAGGGGCGGCAATAGCATTGCAGGAGGAGGTAAACTGGGTGGGGACAGGAGTGGGGGCAGGGGTAGAGGTAAGGCTCTGGGGTTCAGGAGGCAAGCAGCTAAAGGAAGGTGCCTCCTGAGCAGAGTCAAGGGTTAAGGGTTAAGGGAGGGGGCTCCCAGTAATGCTAGGCGCTGGCTCCGTGGTGGTCTTGGCGGCCATGACATCAGGTGGTGGACCACCTTCTACAGGGTGCTTGCCCAGGAAGGCAATTAGGGGGAGGGAGCATGGGGAAAGGGGGGCTGGGGTGAGGTTGCCCAGCTCGAGGCCAGCCGGTAGTAGATCATCCTCTCCCTGGGTGACCGGGGTCAAATCTAGGGCCTCAATCTCCGCATACACGGAGGAGAGGCCAACGCCTGCTACCCCGGGCCCCGGTTGCTGGTGATGGTAGCGGAGGCAGTGGGTGGGCGAGATGACGAGGCGGCAGGCAGGGGGGAGCCTGCCACCGCCCAGGCATACGTCCTGGGGGCCGGGGGAGGGACATTCGCAGAGCTGGTGGAGGGAACAGCGGGGAGGGGTGCCACGGTCGATGACGAGGCCACAGCTGTGGGAGCAGCCCCTGCCATGGAGCCTGTGGGATAAGCAGTCCGAGGGGGGGGGGGGTGTAGACCCACGCACGTTTGTCCAAAAAGTCTCGTTTGGTCGGCTGTTATGTCCAGTCCGAAAGGCAAAGTTCAAAGCAAACAGCTGGATCCGAAGGCAGATGGCAGGTTGCCAGCAGGGATGGACGGCGGGGGGCTGTGACAGTTGTAGTAATGGTGGGGGGGTGGGGGGGCACCGATGGATCGGGGTGCAGCTCCGTGCCACACCCCCTGTGCCGCCACAAACGCCATTAAAACACAGTCAAACTCCCCCCCCACGAGAGTATAATTCAAAAAATTACTCAATCTTACGGCCCCCTTCATGATGATTTGTAGCTTTCCTGGATTATTTCTCCTGTCTTCTGAAATCTTCTTCTCCGGCTGTGTTCCAAGGCTTCCGGTACGCTGAGAATATTGTAAAAGTAAAAAATAAATCCGAGCTGCCAGCAAAACAGCTGGGTCTGGGGGTTTCCACTCCCCCCTCCGGACAGCAAAATCGGCAAACCTCCTCCGGGGGTTTCAGCTGAAACAAATAGCTGCGCCCGAAAGCAGGCGAGGGGGGGGGGGGTGGGTGCTGGCTGCAAGCTGGTAACCGACCAGCACTCAGACAACAGCAAGAAGTGGCAGAAAATCAAACCAAAACAAAGAAAAAAAAAAGAAAAAAGCGTCTGGCCCGTTCAGGGGGGAACTATGCAAGGTCCAAAAGTAAGAAAAATCCAGGCTAGGGGGCTTTAGGAAAGAATAGAAAGCAAATAGCTGAGGAGCAAGCTAGGGACGGTCCCGTCTCCCAACAGGGAAGGTTTTTTTTTTTTTTTTTTTTTTTTTTTTTGAAACAGAAAAGAAATTTATTTGTAACAGTTACAGAGATTACAAAAAGATAAAGAAAAACTTAGCAACAAAACAACGCAATCAGAAGGTATAACACAACAGCTTTCAGGAGGGAGAGGTGTTCAGGCTAGCCCAGGCCCAGAGCAGGGGGGCTTCCTCGACACTCGTGGTCTTCCACCCTCCTGAGTTACCTGGTGGCCTAGAGCGGGGGGGCTTCCTCGACACTCGTGGTCTTCCACCCCCTCGAGTTACCTAGTGCCGCGCCCAGGGTCACCGACCCTCCCTCTCCTGAGAGTGCCCGACAAGATGGGCACGGCTGCGGGGTGGGTGGCTGGGAGGGAGGGGGGCACATCCATGTATTATAAGACCCCTCCTAAATAACAATAATGATGGTATTCACAGCAGCTAACGGCTGTGGCTGGTGTCTCTCGCTCTGTCCCTCAATCAGAGGGTCAGACGGAGGGAACCGGACGGGGTCACCGAGCAGAGAACCCCGGACAGCGCCCACCGCTCCTCGAAGGTGTCAAGGGAGTCGGTGGACGCCGCCCAGAGGAACTCCGCCCGGATGCGTGAATGTACTGAGGATCGAAAAACGGCCCTACAATCGCAGGACGCCTCATGAGCCAACCTCCGCTCTCTGGTCTTATAAATGGCTGTCTTAGCCAAGGCTAGGAGGAGGCTAACCAGGAGATCCCGCGACTTGGTGGGGCCACGGATGGGGAGTGTATAGATAAAGAGGTGAGGGGAAAAATGAAGCCAAAAGCGCAAAAGAATGTTTGTGAGGAGCCGAAAAAGAGGCTGCAATCTGGCACACTCTAAATAGACGTGCGCCAGGGTTTCCCTCACATTACAGAAGGGGCAAGTCTCCGGAACGGAGGTAAAACGTGTCAAAAACACGCCCGTGCTCACGGCCCCGTGAAGGAGCCGCCAACTGATGTCCCCGACGGGCCTCGGGACCAAGGTGGAGTACAGGCTGGCCCACCGAGGTTGCTCCCCCTCCAAGGGTGGTAGGAGATCTCGCCACTTTGTGTCGGGGCGGGACACCAGGGTGCGGGCGTGAAGGGTATGGAGCGTGAGTGTATATAAATATTGCCGTGGTGCAACTTGAAAACCGACCGGTTGCAATTCATGCAGCCGGCTTGCAGTGAAAGGATGAGGGGTGTGTTGGGATCGGCAGGGTAGGGGCCCGATGGAAAGGTCCGGTGGGCCTGGGGTAAAGGATGGGCGGGGTGCGCCCTCGCGCAAGGCTCGGCTGACATAAGCCCGAGCAGCGGGGGTCAAAGCGGCCTCCACCTCCTGAAGCACGCGCCGGGGGGTGCGAAGGCTGGAGAGCCCCATGCGTCGAGCGAGCGTCAGGGGATCCAGCCAGTCCCCCCGGTCGTAGTCCAGGAGGTCCCCGACCCTCGTAACTCCCGCCAGGACCAACCTCTGGCGCACCGTGCGGGACTCCGCCGCCTGCACACGAAGTTGGGGGTTGTGTAGCAGTGGCTCCGTGAGGAGATCTGCCCCCACGATGGCCGCCACAGACCTGGTGGTTGAAAACAGTTTCCAGGTCCGGAGGAGGTCCTGGTAGAAATCCGGCAGCCCGGAGAGGTCTCGCGGAAAACCTCTCGGACAAAGATAAAAGAGCTGCCGGTCATATCGGAGCCCATGGAAGCGGCGTAGGAAGGCGTGCGCCAATATGCTCCACGTCGAACTACCTGCACCATAAAGGAGCCTCTGCAGGGCCTGGAGGCGGAAAACGCGGACCTGAGTGTACAGACACTTCAGGCCCTGCCCTCCTTCCTTCAGGGGCAAATGAAGAACTCCAACAGGGGCCCAGTGCAATCCTGACCAAAAGAACTCCAGAATCAATCTCCGGAGGTGGGACAGGAAACCCGGGGCCGGGGCTAGGGTGTTGAGCCGGTACCAGAGCGTGGACAGGACTAGTTGGTTAAGCACCAGTGCTCTCCCCCGAAGGGAGAGACATCGGAGTAGCCTCGTCCATTTCCTGATCCGCTCAATCACGCCGCCTTCCAAATTTTGCCAGTTCTCCGGCGGAGAAGGGTGCGTGGCAGAAAGGTAAACGCCGAGATAGAGCAGAGGGCCGGCACTCCACCGGATGGTCTGAAGCGCGGGTGGGAGGGAGCTTACCTGCCGCCAGCCCCCCACCGCCAAGCCAGAGCTCTTGACCCAGTTGACTCGGGCGGAGGAGGCTGCTGAATAGATGGCTTGGCATGCCTCCACTCGCGCCAAGTCGCCCGGGTCCTGGACCACGAGGAGGACGTCATCGGCGTACGCCGACAGGACCAGCCGCAGCTCCGGCTCCCGCAGCACCAACCCCGTCAACCTCCTGCGGAGGAGACAGAGGAAAGGCTCGATCGCCAGAGCGTACAGCTGGCCTGAGAGGGGGCACCCCTGCCGCACCCCTCGCCCGAAGCTGACCGGTTCGGTCAGGGTCCAGTTGAGCCTAACCAAACACTCCGCGGAGGCGTACAGCACCCGGAGAAAACTCACAAACTGAGGTCCGAATCCAAACGCCCGCAGGGTGCTCAGGAGGTACCCATGATCCACTCTATCGAACGCCTTCTCCTGATCGAGAGACAGGAGGGCGAACGACAGACCGTCTCTCCGCCCGAGTTCCAAAAGGTCTCGGACTAGAAAGAGGTTGTCAAAAATGCTGCGACCCGGGACAGTATAGGTCTGGTCTGGGTGGATCACGTCCGCCATCACGGACCCTAGCCGCAGCGAAAGTGCTTTCGCTACGATTTTGTAATCCGTGCTAAGGAGTGAGAGGGGACGCCAGTTTCGTAAGTCGCGGAGGTCCCCCTTCTTCGGCAGCAAGGCAAGCACCGCTCGCCTGCACGACAGAGGGAGGACCCCGCCCTGCAAAGACTCAGCCCAGACAGTGACTAGGTCTGGGCCGAGGATGTCCCAGAACGCGCGGTAAAACTCCACGGTCAGCCCGTCCATGCCCGGAGATTTATTGGTGGGCATGCGGCGGAGGGCTTCCGAGAACTCGGCTAGGGTGAGAGGCAGCTCTAGCCGGTCTCGGTCGCCCACGCTGACCGTGGGGAGTTCCTCCCAGAGCACCCCGCGAGCGCCAGGATCGGTCGGATCCGGGGAGAAAAGACTTGCGTAGAAGTCACGGGCCCTCCCACACATCTCCTCCGGATCCGTGAGGGGGGTGCCGTCTTCCGCTAGAAGGCAGGTGACGTGTTTTTTGGCCCCCCTCGTTTTCTCCAAGGCATAGAAGAAGCGGGAGCCGCGATCCATCTCCCGAAGGAGGCGGATGCGGGACCGGACAAAGGCACCTCGGGCCCGGTGGTCCTCGAGGGCTCGAAGTTCCTCCCGCTTCTCCCGGCACGCTCCGCAGAGGGACGGGTCCCCGGGGCTGGCGGCCAGGCGCCTCTCCAGCTCTAAGACCTCCCGTTCCAACTGCTCTATCGTTGCATTTCTCCGTCGGCTGGCGCCCCGAGTGTAGTTGCGGCAGAAGAGCTTGGCGCGCACCTTCCCTAGATCCCACCAGCGCCGCACCGAGGGAAAGGCACGCCACTGCTCCCGCCAGGCCAGCCAAAACTCCCGGAAGGACATCACAAAGCTCTCGTCCTCCAGCAGGCTGTTATTAAAGTGCCAGTAGGCCGGCCCCGGTCCCTCCGCACGGAGGGAGACCGTGACGGTAACTAAATGATGGTCGGAAAAAGGGGCCGGCCGCACGGTGGAGGAGTGGGCCTGTGAAAGATGGAAACGGGATAGGTAAATACGGTCTAACCGAGAGCGGTGTGACCGATGAGCCTCCACCCGGACAAAGGTAAACGTGGAAGTGTCATCTGGGTGATGGTCACGCCAGACGTCCACTAGGGAGTGATAATCGACTATGTCTCGGAGAATGGTCGCGGCGGCCGGGCTCGGCTCGGCCCCCGAGCGGTCCCGCTCCTCGAGGGTAGTGTTAAAGTCCCCTCCCAGGATCAGGCACTCGTGCGAGTCTAGGGTGCCGAGAAAATCGGACACCTGCTGGTAGAATTGTGGCCGCTGTGAACTCACTTGCGGGGCATAGATATTAACAAGATTGACCACGAGCCCCTCCAGACGAACTCGGAGGTGCAACAAGTGGCCCGGTACGACCTCAGTGACCCCTAGCACCTCGGGCCGCAGGGCGGGGGAGAACAGGGTCGCCACTCCAGCTTGCCAGGTCGTGCAATGGCTGAAGTATACCCCGTCCCCCCACTCCAGCCGCCACCTATCCTCGGCGGTTGGGTCCGTGTGGGTCTCCTGCAGGAAAACCACAGAGTACCCCCCCTCCCGAAGGTAGGAGAGCACCTGGGACCTGCGGAGAGCCATCCTACAGCCCCTGGTATTCAGGGTTACAATAATGAGAGGTGTCATGCGGAGGGCCGGGGGGGTGGGGAGTTCTCATTGGTGGGGGTGCTCATGGCCCCCGGCGGGTCGCGTAGCAACCCGTGTCCCATCCCATAAGTAAGTAGCTCCTTCCGGAAGCCGCGGGCCCGCTCGTAGGCCGCAGCACCGCGCCTCCCTTGCCCTCTGCCCTCCTTCATAAGGGCCCTTGCGGCCTGAACAAGTCGATCGAAGTCCCCCCATCGCTGGAGAGCCAGCTGTGCCCTATTGCGGGCACCACGGGTGTGCTCTAAGAACTGCCGTAGTGCATGCCGCAGCTCATGGGGGGATGGGGTTACGGTTTCCGGGGTACTCCCCGATGGGGTTCTTAATACAGCCTCGAGGTCCGCTAAGGCGGGTAGGCAGGGTGCGGACCGCCGACGGGGCGTCTGACAGGCTGGGGTTATTAAATCCATCTCGTGCCTTGGAGTGGAAGGGGATGGCAGGGGGAAAAGCGCAACTCCTAATGAGTCGCAACTAGAAAACGTAAAGACTGCTCCCTGGGGGGGGTCTGCAAAAGGCGGAAAAGAAATAACCCCAGGGGCGGCAGTAGCCTTGCAGGAGGAGGGAAATTGAACCGGGACAGGGGTGGGGACAGGGGCAGAGGTAAGGCCCTGGGCTTCAGGAGGCGAGCAGCAAAAAGAAGATGCCTCCTGAGCAGGGTCGGGGGTTAAGGGGCAAGGGAGGGGGCTCCGAGCAATGCTAGATGCTGGCTTCGGGGTGGTCGTGGCAGCCACGGCATCAGGTGATAAACCACTTTCCGTGGGGTGCTCACCCGGAAAGGCAGTCAGGGGGAGAGAACATGGGGAAAGGGGGCCTGGGGTGAGATTGCCTAAAAAGAGGCTGGCCGGCAGTAAATCATCCCCTCCCTGGGTGACCGGGGTCAAATCTAGGGCCTCAATCTCTGCATACACAGAGGAGAGGCCGACTCCTACTACCCTGGGGGCCTCTCCGCTAGGGCCCGCCTCAATGGTCACGTCGGGGTTCGTAGGGAGTTCAGGTGGTATCCGGTTAGAAGGGGCTTCCTCCGGGGCTTCGGAGGGGAGGGTCCCCCGCGGAGGGGGGAGTCCTCCCTCCAATGCCAGTCTATCTTCACCTCCCGACACCAGCGAATGGATCTCACTCGTGGCCGAAGCGGGAGGCTCAAGGTCAGTACCTCCCTTCCTGGTCTTCCGGGGGGCTTCCGCGTCAGATGGATGCAGCGGGGCTCGAGCCCTCCGCTTGCCTCGCTTCCCCTGGACTACAGTCCAGCCCTCCATAGCATCATCTGGGGGTTGAGTAGCAGGGGGCGGAGCGGGGCGCGGAGGCAAAGGTTCAGGGGTTCGGGGGGATAGCGGTGAGGCAGCAGGAGGGGCGGGGGGTTCTCCTTGGGGCGAGCCCTCTCCTGCACCTGGTAATAGCTTTGCCACACTCTCCTCCAGAGGCTCTGCCGAGGTGGTTACAGCAAGAGCGGGACTCCCGTGGTCGCCCGGGCGTTGTTGGAAAGATACCTCTTGGGCCCGGATGGGGGCAGCGTTGGATCGGGTGGGAGGAGGGGTGGTTTCAGGTGCCGGGTGGCCAGGGGTGTCGGCAACGACAGGGCCGATATCCTGCCGGGTCTCGGGGGTCTCAGGTGCCCCTCTCCCCCGGGCCAAAGGGCAGTCCCTACGGACATGCCCCGCCGAGCGGCAGAGGTAGCACCGGGCCTCTCCGGTGGAATAAAAGACCCTATAGCGGGCTCCCTGGTAGGGAACTAGGAAGGACCCCTCAAGCGCCTCTCCGTCACGCACCCCCGCCGGCAGTGAAATCTGCACTTGCCGGCGGAACGAAAGGACGTGACGGAGGGCGGGGTCCTTGCAGCCTAACGGGAGAGGGCTGATAGCAGAAACAAGTTTTCCCAGGGCAGAAAGAGCGGGTAACAGGGCAACATTAGGTAAAAAGGGAGGAACGGAGGTGAGGACGAGGCGAACGCCCAGATCTTCTAGCGGTTCTAGGGGGATAAACACCCCTCCTACCACTAGGCCCTTCTCCACCGCCTCCTGGGCGGCAGTCTCCGAAGCCAGAAAGAAAACGACCTTCCCATACATCTTGGAGGCCGCCACAATGGCCATGGGTCCTACCACCTTCGCCAACGCCTGCACGTACGCCTCCACGTGGGGCGAGGCGGGCACCAGGAGGCAACGGACACCGTGCTTCCTGGTCAGGGCGGGAAGAGGGCCCCGGGCGCTAGTGATGGTAGCGGAGGTAGTGGGTGGGCGAGATGAGGAGGCGGCAGGCAAGGGGGAGCCTGCCGCCGCCCGGGCATACGTCCTGGGGGCCGGGGGAGGGACGGTCGCAGAGCTGGTGGAGGGAACAGCTGGGAGGGGTGCCACAATCGATGATGAGGCCACAGTGGTGGGGGCGGCCTCTGCCATGGAGGGCCCAGCGGCATTAGCGGGGCCCTTTCCTTTCGGCCCGCCCCGACCTTTCCGTCTAACTGGGGGGGGGTTCCTAGAATCTAATGGGGCAAAAACCAAAGCAGCAGTAGTAATTGCCCCGGTGCCTCCCACTGCCGAGGCCCCAGCGGGGGCGGGGGCAGGGGTTCTAACAATGGAGGCGGTGGGGAGATCTTGAGGGGTGGGCAGGGGGGTAGATGGGGAAGGGACAACCAATTTCGTTGGAGGGGCCTTGCGTCTCTCCATCTCTGCCATTGTAAGCAGGGAGAGACAGGGAGACACCGGAAGAAGGGGGGGGGGCAAAAATCGGGGTCCGGTAGGAGGGGTAAACTATGGGATAAACAATCCGGGGGGTGGGGGTGGAGGGAGGACGACCCACCACAATTGTCCAAAGAGTCTCGTTTGGTTGGTTGTTATGTCCGGTCCGAAAGGCAAAGTCCAAAGCAAACAGCTGGATCCGAAGGCAGATGGCAGATTGCCAGCAGGGACGAGGCAGCGGGGGCCGTGATAGTCGTAGTAGTGGTGGGGGGGTTGGGGGCACCGGTGGATCTGGGGGTAGCTCCCTGCTACACCCCTGTGCCGCCACAGACGCAGCTGGAACGCAGTCAACTCCCCCCCCCGAGGGTATAATTCAAAGGAAATCCCTCAGTCTTACGGCTTCTCTCCACGATGATTCACGGCTGCTCGGGCGAGTTCTCCGGCCTCTGGCATCTGTTGCAGCTGTTGGCTCTGTCCCAAGGCTCTCGGCAGCTAGGAATGTTGTAATGATAAGAAAAAAGTCCAGGCAAAAAACAAAACGGCTGGGTCTGGGGGCGTCCACTCCCCTCTCTGGACAGCGGGTCGGCAGTCCTCCCCCCCTCTTCTGGGGGTTTCAATTAAGCAAAGAGCAAAGTCCAAAAGCAGGCGTCTGGGGGGGGGTGCTGGCAACCGGCCAGCACACTGACGCAGCTCAGAAAAGCGGGAAAAAACAAAACCAAAAAAACAAAGCGTCCGGCCCAAACGCGGGGGTGGAAACTAAGCAAAAGGAAAAGTGTGAAAAATCTGGGCCAGGGGGCTTCAGGAAAGAAAGGAAAGCAGATAGCTCAGGAGCGAGCAAAGAAACGATTCCGTCTCCTAACAGGGAAGGTTTTTTTTTTTTTTTTTTTTTTTTGAAACAGAAAAGAAATTTATTTGTAACAGTTACAGAGATTACAAAAAGATAAAGAAAAACTTAGCAACAAAACAACGCAATCAGAAGGTATAACACAACAGCTTTCAGGAGGGAGAGGTGTTCAGGCTAGCCCAGGCCCAGAGCGGGGGGGCTTCCTCGACACTCGTGGTCTTCCACCCTCCTGAGTTACCTGGTGGCCTAGAGCGGGGGGGCTTCCTCGACACTCGTGGTCTTCCACCCCCTCGAGTTACCTAGTGCCGCGCCCAGGGTCACCGACCCTCCCTCTCCTGAGAGTGCCCGACAAGATGGGCACGGCTGCGGGGTGGGTGGTTGGGAGGGAGGGGGGCACACCCATGCATTATAAACCCCTACTAAATAACAATAATGATGGTATTCACAGCAGCTAGCGGCTGTGGCTGGCATCTCTCGCTCCGTCCCTCAATCAGAGGGTCAGACGGAGGGAGCCGGACGGGGTCACCGAGCAGAGAACCCCGGACAGCGCCCACCGTTCTTCGAAGGTGTCAAGGGAATCGGTGGACGCCGCCCAGAGGAACTCCGCCCGAATGCGTGAATGTACTGAAGATCGGAAAACGGCCCTACAATCGCAGGACGCCTCATGAGCCAACCTCCGCTCTCTGGTCTTATAAATGGCTGTCTTAGCCAAGGCTAGGAGGAGGCTAACCAGGAGATCCCGCGACTTGGTGGGGCCACGGATGGGGAGTGTATAGATAAAGAGGTGAGGGGAGAAATGAAGCCAAAAGCGCAAGAGAATATTTGTGAGGAGCCGAAAAAGAGGCTGCAATCTGGCACACTCTAAATAGACGTGCGCCAGGGTTTCCCTCACATTACAAAAGGGGCAAGTCTCCGGAACGGAGGTGAAACGTGTCAAAAACACGCCCGTGCTCACGGCCCCGTGAAGGAGCCGCCAACTAATGTCCCCGACGGGCCTCGGGACCAAGGTGGAGTACAGGCTGGCCCACCGAGGTTGCTCCCCCTCCAAGGGTGGCAGGAGATCTCGCCACTTTGTGTCGGGGCGGGACACCAGGGTGCGGGCGTGAAGGGTATGGAGCGTGAGTGTATATAGATATTGCCGCGATGCAACTTGAAAACCGACCGGTTGCAATTCATGCAGCCGGCTTGCAGTGAAAGGATGAGGGGTGTGTTGGGATCGGCAGGGCAGGGGCCCGATGGAAAGGTCCGGCGGGCCTGGGGTATAGGATGGGCGGGGTGCGCCCTCGCGCAAGGCTCGGCTGACATAAGCCCGAGCAGCGGGGGTCAAAGCGGCCTCCACCTCCTGAAGCACGCGCCGGGGGGTGCGAAGGCTGGAGAGCCCCATGCGTCGAGCGAGCGTCAGGGGATCCAGCCAGTCCCCCCGGTCGTAGTCCAGGAGGTCCCCGACCCTCGTAACTCCCGCCAGGACCAACCTCTGGCGCACCGTGCGGGACTCCGCCGCCTGCACACGAAGTTGGGGGTTGTGTAGCAGGGGCTCCGTGAGGAGATCTGCCCCCACGATGGCCGCCACAGACCTGGTGGTTGAAAACAATTTCCAGGTCCGGAGGAGGTCCTGGTAGAAATCCGGCAGCCCGGAGAGGTCTCGCGGAAAACCTCTCGGAGAAAGATAAAAGAGCTGCCGGTCATATCGGAGCCCATGGAAGCGGCGTAGGAAGGCGTGCGCCAATATGCTCCACGTCGAACTACCTGCACTATAAAGGAGCCTCTGCAGGGCCTGGAGGCGGAAAACGCGGACCTGAGTGTACAGACACTTCAGGCCCTGCCCTCCTTCCTTCAGGGGCAAATGAAGAACTCCAACAGGGGCCCAGTGCAATCCTGACCAAAAGAACTCCAGAATCAATCTCCGGAGGTGGGACAGGAAACCCGGGGCCGGGGCTAGGGTGTTGAGCCGGTACCAGAGCGTGGACAGGACTAGTTGGTTAAGCACCAGTGCTCTCCCCCGAAGGGAGAGACATCGGAGTAGCCTCGTCCATTTCCTGATCCGCTCAATCACGCCGCCTTCCAAATTTTGCCAGTTCTCCGGCGGAGAAGGGTGCGTGGCAGAAAGGTAAACGCCGAGATAGAGCAGAGGGCCGGCACTCCACCGGATGGTCTGAAGCGCGGGTGGGAGGGAGCTTACCTGCCGCCAGCCCCCCACCGCCAAGCCAGAGCTCTTGACCCAGTTGACTCGGGCGGAGGAGGCTGCTGAATAAATGGCTTGGCATGCCTCCACTCGCGCCAAGTCGCCCGGGTCCTGGACCACGAGGAGGACGTCATCGGCGTACGCCGACAGGACCAGCCGCAGCTCCGGCTCCCGCAGCACCAACCCCGTCAACCTCCTGCGGAGGAGACAGAGGAAAGGCTCGATCGCCAGAGCGTACAGCTGGCCTGAGAGGGGGCACCCCTGCCGCACCCCTCGCCCGAAGCTGACCGGTTCGGTCAGGGTCCAGTTGAGCCTAACCAAACACTCCGCGGAGGCGTACAGCACCCGGAGAAAACTCACAAACTGAGGTCCGAATCCAAACGCCCGCAGGGTGCTCAGGAGGTACCCATGATCCACTCTATCGAACGCCTTCTCCTGATCGAGAGACAGGAGGGCGAACGACAGACCGTCTCTCCGCCCGAGTTCCAAAAGGTCTCGGACTAGAAAGAGGTTGTCAAAAATGCTGCGACCCGGGACAGTATAGGTCTGGTCTGGGTGGATCACGTCCGCCATCACGGACCCTAGCCGCAGCGAAATTGCTTTCGCTACGATTTTGTAATCCGTGCTAAGGAGTGAGAGGGGACGCCAGTTTCGTAAGTCGCGGAGGTCCCCCTTCTTCGGCAGCAAGGCAAGCACCGCTCGCCTGCACGACAGAGGGAGGACCCCGCCCTGCAAAGACTCAGCCCAGACAGTGACCAGGTCTGGGCCGAGGATGTCCCAGAACGCGCGGTAAAACTCCACGGTCAGCCCGTCCATGCCCGGAGATTTATTGGTGGGCATGCGGCGGAGGGCTTCCGAGAACTCGGCCAGGGTGAGAGGCAGCTCTAGCCGGTCTCGGTCGCCCACGCTGACCGTGGGGAGTTCCTCCCAGAGCACCCCGCGAGCGCCAGGGTCGGTCGGATCCGGGGAGAAAAGGCTTGCGTAGAAGTCACGGGCCCTCCCACACATCTCCTCCGGATCCGTGAGGGGGGTGCCGTCTTCCGCTAGAAGGCAGGTGACGTGTTTTTTGGCCCCCCTCGTTTTCTCCAGGGCATAGAAGAAGCGGGAGCCGCGATCCATCTCCCGAAGGAGGCGGATGCGGGACCGGACAAAGGCACCTCGGGCCCGGTGGTCCTCGAGGGCTCGAAGTTCCTCCCGCTTCTCCCGGCACGCTCCGCAGAGGGACGGGTCCCCGGGGCTGGCGGCCAGGCGCCTCTCCAGCTCTAAGACCTCCCGTTCCAACTGCTCTATCGTTGCATTTCTCCGTCGGCTGGCGCCCCGAGTGTAGTTGCGGCAGAAGAGCTTGGCGCGCACCTTCCCTAGATCCCACCAGCGCCGCACCGAGGGAAAGGCACGCCACTGCTCCCGCCAGGCCAGCCAAAACTCCCGGAAGGACATCACAAAGCTCTCGTCCTCCAGCAGGCTGTTATTAAAGTGCCAGTAGGCCGGCCCCGGTCCCTCCGCACGGAGGGAGACCGTGACGGTAACTAAATGATGGTCGGAAAAAGGGGCCGGCCGCACGGTGGAGGAGTGGGCCTGTGAAAGATGGAAACGGGATAGGTAAATACGGTCTAACCGAGAGCGGTGTGACCGATGGGCCTCCACCCGGACAAAGGTAAACGTGGAAGTGTCATCTGGGTGATGGTCACGCCAGACGTCCACTAGGGAGTGATAATCGACTATGTCTCGGAGAATGGTCGCGGCGGCCGGGCTCGGCTCGGCCCCCGAGCGGTCCCGCTCCTCGAGGGTAGTGTTAAAGTCCCCTCCCAGGATCAGGCACTCGTGCGAGTCTAGGGTGCCGAGAAAATCGGACACCTGCTGGTAGAATTGTGGCCGCTGTGAACTCACTTGCGGGGCATAGATATTAACAAGATTGACCACGAGCCCCTCCAGACGAACTCGGAGGTGCAACAAGTGGCCCGGTACGACCTCAGTGACCCCTAGCACCTCGGGCCGCAGGGCGGGGGAGAACAGGGTCGCCACTCCAGCTTGCCAGGTCGTGCAATGGCTGAAGTATACCCCGTCCCCCCACTCCAGCCGCCACCTATCCTCGGCGGTTGGGTCCGTGTGGGTCTCCTGCAGGAAAACCACAGAGTACCCCCCCTCCCGAAGGTAGGAGAGCACCTGGGACCTGCGGAGAGCCATCCTACAGCCCCTGGTATTCAGGGTTACAATAATGAGAGGTGTCATGCGGAGGGCCGGGGGGGTGGGGAGTTCTCATTGGTGGGGGTGCTCATGGCCCCCGGCGGGTCGCGTAGCAACCCGTGTCCCATCCCATAAGTAAGTAGCTCCTTCCGGAAGCCGCGGGCCCGCTCGTAGGCCGCAGCACCGCGCCTCCCTTGCCCTCTGCCCTCCTTCATAAGGGCCCTTGCGGCCTGAACAAGTTGATCGAAGTCCCCCCATCGCTGGAGAGCCAGCTGTGCCCTATTGCGGGCACCACGGGTGTGCTCTAAGAACTGCCGCAGTGCATGCCGCAGCTCATGGGGGGATGGGGTTACGGTTTCCGGGGTACTCCCCGATGGGGTTCTTAATACAGCCTCGAGGTCCGCTAAGGCGGGTAGGCAGGGTGCGGACCGCCGACGGGGCGTCTGACAGGCTGGGGTTATTAAATCCATCTCGTGCCTCGGAGTGGAAGGGGATGGCAGGGGGAAAAGCGCAACTCCTAATGAGTCGCAACTAGAAAACGTAAAGACTGCTCCCTGGGGGGGGTCTGCAAAAGGCGGAAAAGAAATAACCCCAGGGGCGGCAGTGGCCTTGCAGGAGGAGGGAAATTGAACCGGGACAGGGGTGGGGACAGGGGCAGAGGTAAGGCCCTGGGCTTCAGGAGGCGAGCAGCAAAAAGAAGATGCCTCCTGAGCAGGGTCGGGGGTTGAGGGGCAAGGGAGGGGGCTCCGAGCAATGCTAGATGCTGGCTTCGGGGTGGTCGTGGCAGCCATGGCATCAGGTGATAAACCACTTTCCGTGGGGTGCTCACCCGGAAAGGCAGTCAGGGGGAGAGAACATGGGGAAAGGGGGCCTGGGGTGAGATTGCCTAAAACGAGGCTGGCCGGCAGTAAATCATCCCCTCCCTGGGTGACCGGGGTCAAATCTAGGGCCTCAATCTCTGCATACACAGAGGAGAGGCCGACTCCTACTACCCTGGGGGCCTCTCCGCTAGGGCCCGCCTCAACGGTCACGTCGGGGTTCGTAGGGAGTTCAGGTGGTATCCGGTTAGAAGGGGCTTCCTCCGGGGCTTCGGAGGGGAGGGTCCCTCGCGGAGGGGGGATTCCTCCCTCCAATGCCAGTCTATCTTCACCTCCCAACACCAGCGAATGGATCTCACTCATGGCCGAGGCGGGAGGCTCAAGGTCAGTACCTCCCTTCCTGGTCTTCCGGGGGGCTTCCGCGTCAGATGGATGCAGCGGGGCTCGAGCCCTCCGCTTGCCTCGCTTCCCCTGGACTACAGTCCAGCCCTCCATAGCATCATCTGGGGGTTGAGTAGCAGGGGGCGGAGCGGGGCGCGGAGGCAAAGGTTCAGGGGTTCGGGAGGATAGCGGTGAGGCAGCAGGAGGGGCGGGGGGTTCTCCTTGGGGCGAGCCCTCTCCTGCACCTGGTAATAGCTGTGCCACACTCTCCTCCAGAGGCTCTGCCGAGGTGGTTACAGCAAGAGCGGGACTCCCGTGGTCGCCCGGGCGTTGTTGGAAAGATACCTCTTGGGCCCGGACGGGGGCAGCGTTGGATCGGGTGGGAGGAGGGGTGGTTTCAGGTGCCGGGTGGCCAGGGGTGTCGGCAACGACAGGGCCGATATCCTGCCGGGTCTCGGGGGTCTCAGGTGCCCCTCTCCCCCGGGCCAAAGGGCAGTCCCTACGGACATGCCCCGCCGAGCGGCAGAGGTAGCACCGGGCCTCTCCGGTGGAATAAAAGACCCTATAGCGGGCTCCCTGGTAGGGAACTAGGAAGGACCCCTCAAGCGCCTCTCCGTCACGCACCCCCGCCGGCAGTGAAATCTGCACTTGCCGGCGGAACGAGAGGACGTGACGGAGGGCGGGGTCCTTGCAGCCTAACGGGAGAGGGCTAATAGCAGAAACAAGTTTCCCCAGGGCAGAAAGAGCGGGTAACAGGGCAACATTAGGTAAAAAGGGAGGAACGGAGGTGAGGACGAGGCGAACGCCCAGATCTTCTAGCGGTTCTAGGGGGATAAACACCCCTCCTACCACTAGGCCCTTCTCCACCGCCTCCTGGGCGGCAGTCTCCGAAGCCAGAAAGAAAACGACCTTCCCATACATCTTGGAGGCCGCCACAATGGCCATGGGTCCTACCACCTTCGCCAACGCCTGCACGTATGCTTCCACGTGGGGCGAGGCGGGCACCAGGAGGCAACGGACACCGTGCTTCCTGGTCAGGGCGGGAAGAGGGCCCCGGGCGCTAGTGATGGTAGCGGAGGTAGTGGGTGGGCGAGATGAGGAGGCGGCAGGCGAGGGGGAGCCTGCCGCCGCCCGGGCATACGTCCTGGGGGCCGGGGGAGGGACGGTCGCAGAGCTGGTGGAGGGAACAGCTGGGAGGGGTGCCACGATCGATGATGAGGCCACAGTGGTGGGGGCGGCCTCTGCCATGGAGGGCCCAGCGGCTTTAGCGGGGCCCTTTCCTTTCGGCCCGCCCCGACCCTTCCGTCGAACTGGGGGGGGGTTCCTAGAATCTAATGGGGCAAGAACCAAAGCAGCAGTAGTAATTGCCCCGGTGCCTCCCACTGCCGAGGCCCCAGCGGGGGCGGGGGCAGGGGTTCTAACAATGGAGGCGGTGGGAAAATCTTGAGGGGTGGGCAGGGGGGTAGATGGGGAAGGGACAACCAATTTCGTTGGAGGGGCCTTGCGTCTCTCCATCTCTGCCATTGTAAGCAGGGAGAGACAGGGAGACACCGGAAGAAGGGGGGGGGGCAAAAATCGGGGTCCGGTAGTAGGGGTAAACTATGGGATAAACAATCCGGGGGGTGGGGGTTGGAGGGAGGACGACCCACCACAATTGTCCAAAGAGTCTCGTTTGGTTGGTTGTTATGTCCGGTCCGAAAGGCAAAGTCCAAAGCAAACAGCTGGATCCGAAGGCAGATGGCAGATCGCCAGCAGGGACGAGGCAGCGGGGGCCGTGATAGTCGTAGTAGTGGTGGGGGGGTTGGGGGCACCGGTGGATCTGGGGGTAGCTCCCTGCTACACCCCTGTGCCGCCACAGACGCAGCTGGAACGCAGTCAACTCCCCCCCCCCCGAGGGTATAATTCAAAGGAAATCCCTCAGTCTTACGGCTTCTCTCCACGATGATTCACGGCTGCTCGGGCGAGTTCTCCGGCCTCTGGCATCTGTTGCAGCTGTTGGCTCTGTCCCAAGGCTCTCGGCAGCTAGGAATGTTGTAGTGATAAGAAAAAAGTCCAGGCAAAAAACAAAACGGCTGGGTCTGGGGGCGTCCACTCCCCTCTCTGGACAGCGGGTCGGCAGTCCTCCCCCCCTCTTCTGGGGGTTTCAATTAAGCAAAAAGCAAAGTCCAAAAGCAGGCGTCTGGGGGGGGGGGGGGGTGCTGGCGACCGGCCAGCACACTGACGCAGCTCAGAAAAGCGGGAAAAAACAAAACCAAAAAAACAAAGCGTCCGGCCCAAACGCGGGGGTGGAAACTAAGCAAAAGGAAAAGTGTGAAAAATCTGGGCCAGGGGGCTTCAGGAAAGAAAGGAAAGCAGATAGCTCAGGAGCGAGCAAAGAAACGATTCCGTCTCCTAACAGGGAAGGTTCCAGAACAATCAGAGACCTTCTGGAGACAATTAAGACAGGCTGATTAGAACACCTGCAGCCAATCAAGAAGCTGCTAGAATCAATTAAGGAAGGCTAATCAGGGCACCTGGGTTTTAAAAAGGAGCTCAGTTCAGTTTGTGGTGTGTGTGTGAGGAGCTGGGAGCAAGAGGCACTAGGAGCTGAGAGTGAGAATGCGGACTGTTGGAGGACTGAGGAGTACAAGCATTATCAGACAGCAGGAGGAAGGTCCTATGGTGAGGATAAAGAAGGTGCTGGGAGGAGGCCATGGGGAAGTAGCCCAGGGAGTTGTAGCTGTTGCACAGCTGTTCCAGGAGGCACTCTAGACAGCTGCATTCCACAGGGCCCTGGGCTGGAACCCGGAGTAGAGGGTGGGCCCGGGTTCCCCCCAAATCCTTCCAATTCCTGGTCAGACACAGGAGGAGTCGACCTGGACTGTGGGTTCAGAAAAATGACCAAGCTGAGGGCTGCCGTGAAGCTCCAAGGCGAGCAAATCCGCCAATAAGCGCAAGACCCACCAAGGTAGAACAGGAACTTTGTCACACTAGCTAGGAGGAACCTAAAAATATGTGCAGATTTTATTCAGGGAAGCATCTCTTTCTTTGGCTGCTTATCTGAAACTGAACTGATACCCAGCCTTTTGAGGTTTTTGGATAGCGCTGTGGGGAGGATGGGAGTTCTGTTTCACGAAGGGTTTCAAGATTGCAAAATCTGGCTTTGTTCCCAGTTGCAATAAAACCTGAAAATTTCACATTCTCCATGAAATGAAGCTCGGGGGCGGAGAGAGTTTCAGGTCAATTGATTAAAAAAAATCATTTTTTTTATTTTAACTTTATTTCACATTATATTATCATACAAAAAAATGAAATGAAAAGTAGCTTCACAATGAAATATTTTGGTCCGCAAATGTTGACATGGAACAATTCTGACAATTCAAAACTGGTTTTCTGTCCGTCTGTCCCCCCCCCCCCCCAATTGTGGTGAAATTCACCTGTTTTTAATTTAGGTGGGACCACCTGTTTCAATATAGAACATAGTTCTGTTGATATTCTTCAATCAGCTCAACCCTTGGCTCCTGCCTGCTCCATCCACATCTTCTACCCCTAAGCAGCAGTCCCCTGTTGGATCAGATACTGCCTTTATTGCTCCGCAAAGGGACATGGGCACCTAAACCCTAACAATTGGACTGTGGGATACACTGACGTTGGAGTCTTGCCTCTCTTATTGAAGCCATTCCACTTTGTATTAAATATGAAGTAGGCCACAGAGTGTGTGAATGACTCTCTAGCTCAGTAGTTAGGGCAGGGGTGGCCAACCTGGGGCTCTGGAGCCACACGCAGCTCTTCGGAAGTTAATATGCGGCTCCTTGTAAGGGCACCAACTTTGGGGCTGGAGCTACAGGTGCCAACTTTCCAATGTGCTGGAGGGTGTCACTGCTCAACCCCTGGCTCTGCCACAGGCCCTGCCCCGCACTCCATGCCTTCCCACCCCCTCCCCTGAACCTGCCATGCTCTCGCTCCTCCCCCTCCCCCCACAGCCTCCTGCATGCCATGAAACAGCTGATTGGGAGGGGCGGGGAGGGAGGGGGAGGCGCTGATTGGTGGGGCTGCCGGTGGGTGGGAGGCACTGGGAGCGGGGAGGGGCAGCTGATGGGGGGGCTGCTGACGTATTACTGTGGCTCTTTGGCAATGTACATTGGTAAATTCTGGCTCCTTCTCAGGCTCAGATTGGCCACCCCTTGGTTAGGGCACTGAGTTGAGAGGTAGGAGACTCCTGTTCACTCACCTCACCAGGCAGAGGGAGGGACTGAACTGGGGTCTCTGCAACAAGGTAGGTGGCTCCTTAAATGAAATCAGGCCCAGCTCTCCTGTTCCAGTCCAGGCTCACCCTACGTGGCTGTAATGAGGAGGGCAGCACTGCCCCTGATAGTTATAAATGAGACAGCCCAAAAGGCAAGGCGGGGGTTCAAGTGTAGAGAGAGAGTGTGCATGAGAAGGGCAGAGTTAAGGTGAGAGCTTTAGGGAGGGGATGCTCCTGAAGGGGGAGCATGGAGAGTTCCCTGGTTGAGCAGTGGCACCAGCTCAGGTTGGTGAAAGCAGAGGGTGGTTTGGGGTCACTTACAAACTTTCCCAGGCCATATTGTAAAGGTTGAGGGTAGCAGAGGGAGCTGCCTGCGGGAGGTCTGGAGATGGTTGAAGGCTGGGGGATGATGCAAGGGTGAGCCCAAGCACATCTCCAGGCAAGAGTTGGAAACGTAGCTGGGAAGGAAACAGGGTGGAAAAGCAGCTGAGTTAGAGGGGTTGAGGTGAGGTGCTGAGAGATGCTGGAGCCATACTGGAGAGCCTGAGCAAGGTGGGAGGTGCCAGAGTTGTAGTGGGTGTGTCGATGGCCTGTTGGGACCTGCAAGACAGAATGTACTATAGTGAGTGGGCTGGGGAGTTCTGGGTCAGGGGTTTTAATAAATTAACCCTGCAAAGAGATGTTCATAGTGGAAAGCTCGCATGGCGTTCCTGGGGCTCCAGAAGAAAGAGGAAGTCAACTGAGCCAGGCTCTGAGACTCACTACCACTGGTGCGTGTGTTTTTGCTGTGTAGACACACCCTAAAGCATCGGGCTGCGATTCAGGGGGAGAGAGGTTCATTTCCCAGCTTTACCACAGACCATGTCATCTTGGGGTGTCAAAAGGAGTTAGGCACCTAACCCCCTGGGGCACTTCTGGAAATCCCACCTTAATCTCTCTGTGCCTCAGTTCCCCATCTGTAAAATGGGGATACTGCTTCCCTTTGTCTTGTCCATTTAAAGTGTAAATGACTTACAGCAGCAACTGTCTCCCTATGTTTTTGTACAGTGCCTAGCACAATGGCTCACAAGCATAGCTGGGCGCTCTGGTGCTATTATAATACTGATAGTGGATGAAATGTAACTGCTCTGGGGTGCCCGATGCATTCTGCACCTTTCAGCACTCAAACTGAAAAGCAATCAAATACATTGGGCAACGCTGAAGTCCTTGGAAGAACGTCTCTGAAACTTTTTGATCTGCCTAATAACAGGAAGCCATGCTCTGAAGTATAAAACAGAGGCCTGGAATAGCATTACTCTCTCTAGGTATAGCATGTGTATGGTTAAAAGGGGGCGGGGAGAAGGCTAGGGCTGTGTCAGAGTCACCAGCTTGTGTAGTGAAGCATAGATCATGATAGCAGGGCACTCACCAGCTGCTGCAATAAAATATACTGCAAGGCAAGGCTTTGCTAAAGTGCGAGATTGGACACAGGGCAGAGAAGGGGTTTATATACTGTGCAGCCCCAGTGAAAACAAATAGAAAAGCTAGGGTGGCTAATCAGAAGTAAATGATTTCTGAAGTCAGCACACCATGCTGAGCTAAATCATCTTTTCTGGCATCTGCTTAAGGAATTTTAAATCAATAGTTCTAGTGGGCACTTATCTGTACAATTTTCAGCAAAGGGACTTTACCTTGCAACATCGTGGGTTGAAGCTGTTGTAGCAGAAAATTGCAAATGATCCAGAAATAGAAAATCATAAATGACATATTTTGCATAACTTTGCCGGTAAAACTTAGGATTGGGGAGGGGGGGGGGGTTGGGGGATAGGATTTTTGGTGTTTTTTTTTCCTTTGGGCTAAGAAAAGTTTTGTGGGGAAATGTTTGTCTTCAGACACTTAGCAGTACATAAAGAGGACTTGTAATCTGCTGCACCACTTTGTTTTCCCTTTCACTTGCCTGCTGCTCACATATATACTTTCCTCATGTGCCTGTTGGCCCTTTCTTGGGGAGCAGGGCTGGTGAAATGGAGCCATGGCTGAGGCACTCCCTCATCCCGATTACTTGAACCACTGAGCTATCAGTTACAAGGGAGGTGGTCCCCCTCCTCAAAATGCCTTAGGTGGCTAACTTCAAAGAGAGCTGCTGGCTGTGATTCACTGGCAGAGAAAGGCACGTCCCAGCAGCCTGAATGTAGGTGCCTGTCTCTGAGAGAGCTGCAGGGTTTAGCACAGTCCCCTGGGCTTGGCTCCTGTTAGCTGCTGGCTTCTGTGAACCCCAGTGTAATGTGCTTCTTCCTCCCCATTCATTGTAGTGGGAGCCCAGGCATTCAGGATCTGTGAACCTCAGTGCACTCCAGTGACTTTCTAGGCATCTGGACATTAAGTGCTATGGAGCTCAATGCCAAATATCTAAGTATTTTTGTGAATCTAGGCCCAAACAACTTGCCCAAGGTCACATACGCACCCTATGGCAAAGCACGGAATGGAGCTGACTCAATAGTGTCTTTTGATCACCTAAAAATTCCATCTCTTGTTTATGGCAAGTCATTTGCTTGTGACTGTATTTCCCCCCTGTCCTTCTGCACCTGTCTTTATCATTTTTAGCAAGAATAAAGCACTTTTCATGCCACCCAACTGCTTTCAACCTGTGAGAGCTGCTTAATGAGTGGTGGAAAATCAGGATCTCCAACGCGTAGGGGCCAAAGGATCTTACCTCCCCAGGCTCCCATGTGACTGATTTTTAGTGCCAGTTGACACGAGTGCTACTGCGCAATCCAAAACCCCAACACTTCAGCTACAAGAGCTAGCAGACGTCCTAATTCGGGGCTTAAAAACTCCTGTCTTTGTTTTCCTTCTTCTATGCTTCCCTTTCATTTCCTCACTGACAGCTTTTCACACACAATTTCCTAGTAGTTAGAATTCAGAGACTGCAATTGGATAAACTCAAAAGGGAACAGCCAGCCAGTATAGCTAATTATCAAACACATAGCTCGACTAGTATAATTTGAACCACCATGCACAGCTCAGGCTTCAGAGGGCACCTGCACTAGAATTGCATGCTGGGTTTCAGGCAGAGCTGGTTCTCATGTGAATTATAAATTGGGTTGATCTGACTGTTTGGGGCCTCCAGACACAATCAGCCACACCCAGTTCAGTCTCTAGCCCTTTTTAATGCCCAGCACACACAATAAAAAAACATGGAACAACATAAAACACTTCTCCAGGTTCCAACCCGGACTGTGGGCCTGCTGGCCTCCAGCAGCCTAATGGTCCCAGGATTTTCCCCAGGCTAGCAGGGTCTGCAGGGTCCACTTCCCCCCATGCAGCCTTCTCCTGCAGCCACAGGACAGCACACTCCCAGCCCCCACATGGAAATGGAGTGTCATTTATATTCCCCAGCTGGGAATCATCAGCCCCAATCACTTGATGTTGTGCAGCGCCTGACAGTCCCAGCCAGGCTCTTCTCCAGAACAAGGATGGTTGCTGTCCAGCAATAACAGGCATACCGCCCTGTTACAGTCCCCCTTGTGTGTTTGCTCTTTTTGGAGAAATTTGCTCCTGGATAGGGAACTCACACAGGGCCTTGGGCCCATTTAAGTCTCTCTGAGGTGTAAGTGGGATTTAAATAGCATCTATGTCTCGTGTGGGTGATCGGCATATGTGTGAATGTTGCTCTCTCTGAACATTCATGAAAGCAGGAATCTTGTTGACAAAAACTGTCTGCAGAAAGTATTGGGGTGAGAACACTTGCTCAGTGCCTCTCTCATGCTGAGATTACTCTGCTGTCTCCCTGTGGGGCTGGGGATGAGGGCGGTGAGTAGCAGGGCAGGATTGTCATGTTCTGCAGTGCAGTCCAGACCTATGAGGGGTTGTCAGCCCCTGCAATGTATACCTAGGGGCCTCCAATGCCCTGCTGTTGTGCTCACAGCCTGGACACCAACATACAAGCATGCAGATTCACACCCTGAGTGTCTGGGTGCTGACTCCAGGAGCCTTGGTTACTACTTGGATGGTGACTGCAACAGACTCCCGCTCCCAAATTTCCCCCAAACCATGTGCCCTCAAGCATCCAATCAACACACAGATGCAGCCCATGTGACATCCTCAGGACCATACAGGCAGTACTTATATTGTGTGGATGTAGCCCACAACACAGAGAGTTGCAGATATGGCCCACAATGGTAAATAGGTTGTGAACCGCTGCTTTAAAGAGACAAAAGCACATCACAGTTTATTGACTTGATGGGGGTAAATATACCCTTCCCTTTGAGCACCACACTGAGTTGGCTATTGTAAAAAGAAAGCAAGTTTTTTAACCAAAGGATGTAGGTTAAGTAATACCAAATAGAAGGAACAATGTTAGAAAGGGTTACAAATAAAAGTAAAAACATACCTTTTAATGGCTAAGACCGAACTTAACAAGCTACAGCCTTGGCTGACTGTAGATTTCTTATCAATCTTTTTTCTTTCCAGCCGTGGTTGACTTTCCCTCAGTCAGAACTTTCCACAGAAGTACCTGGTTCTGGCTTCCCTTGTCCTCCTAGATGAAAGATCTTTGCCTAGGCAGGTTTCTTACCTATTCTCAGTTCCCAGAGACTTCAGCACTGCTTTGGTTGAAGGACCCAACTTTCTCAGCTTGCAAGAGCTCGGGTCCCTTGTCTGTCTAGTGCTGGATGTCAAAGATGCCTTTTGTCCTTGCTCATATCATTCAAACTTCAGTGACTTTGTTTCAAAAGGCAGGAAGAACTCATGCTGTTCTTCCCTGCCTGTGGTCTTCCCATCCCCCTGCTGATTTCTATGTAAATGGGGCTTCCATTGTTTTTGGTCACGTCTTGTTTAATTTCATTGGATGGCAGATAGATAGCTACTTTTCCTCCTGCCTGGGGAAAAGCCTGTCCTCCTTTGTTTGGCCAGACTGAAAAATATACTATGAGTGAGTATCCATAATTTCTGCTAGTGTTAGTACATCCACTTCATGATATTTCATAAAATACCCAGTCACACATTATACTTTTATAATGCAGTAACTGTATATCATCTGTTGATTCAGCTGTTTATCACTTGAGGTTCAGAACCCCTGTTCTTATAGGGCCGTAAATCTTTGCAATGTATTATTTGAAAAGGAAAACCCAGACCAAGCTTCGCCCCAGCATCCGAGAGAAGATTCCATGCTAGGTTCACCGGTGGAAGGAGACCAAAGCCCTGAGGTAAGTGGCGAAGTGGGATACCGGGAGGAAGCATGAGCAGGAGAGCGCGAGAGGAGAGGGCTCCTGCCTCATACTAAGAAAGCAAGAAAAACAGCAAGTTATCTTAAGTGCCTATACACAAATACAAGAAGCCTAGGAAACAAGCAGGGAGAACTGGAAGTCCTGGCACAGTCAAGGAATTATGATGTGATTGGAATAACAGACACTTGGTGGGATAACTCACATGACTGGAGTACTGTCATGGATGGATATAAACTGTTCAGGAAGCACAGGCAGGGCAGAAAAGGTGGGGGAGTTGCACTGTATGTAAGAGAGCAGTATGACTGTGCAGAGCTCCGATATGAAACTGCAGAAAAACCTGAGAGTCTCTGGATTAAGTTTAGAAGTGTGAGCAACAAGGGTGATGTCGTGGTGGGAGTCTGCTATAGCCCACCGGACCAGGGGGATGAGGTGGATGAGGCTTTCTTCCGGCAACTAACAGAAGTTATTAGATCGCAGGCCCTGGTTCTCATGGGAGACTTCAATCACCCTGATATCTGCTGGGAGAGCAATATAGCAGTGCACAGACAATCCAGGAAGTTTTTGGAAAGTGTAGGGGACAATTTCCTGGTGCAAGTGCTGGAGGAACCAACTAGGGGCAAAGCTCTTCTTGACCCGCTGCTCACAAACCAGGAAGAATTAGTAGGGGAAGCAAAAGTGGAGGGGAACCTGGGAGGCAGTGACCATGAGATGGTCGAGTTCAGGATCCTGATACAAGGAAGAAAGGAGAACAGCAGAATACGGACCCTGGACTTCAGAAAAGCAGACTTTGACTCCCTCAGGGAACTGATGGGCACCATCCCCTGGGAGAATATAACACGAGGGGGAAAGGAGTCCAGGAGAGCTGGCTGTATTTTAAAGAATCCTTATTGAGGTTACAGAGAAAAACCATCCTGATGTCTGGAAAGAATAGTAAATATGGCAGGCGACCAGCTTGGCTTAATAGTGAAATCCTTGCTGATCTTGAACACAAAAAAGAAGCTTACAAGAAGTGGAAGATTGGACAAATGACCAGAAAGGAGTATAAAAATATTGCTCGGGCATACAGTAGTGAAATCAGGAAGGCCAAATCACACCTGGAGTTGCAGCTAGCAAGAGATGTTAAGAGTAACAAGAAGGATTTCTTCAGGTATGTTAGCAACAAGAAGAAAATCAAGGAAAGTGTGGGCCCCTTACTGAATGAGGGAGGCAACCTAGTGAGAGAGGATGTGGAAAAAGCTAATGTACTCAATGCTTTTTTTGCCTCTCTCTTCACGAACAAGGTCAGCTCCCAGACTACTGCACGGGGCAGCACAGCATGGGGAGGAGGTGACCAGCCCTCTGTGGAGAAAGAAGTGGTTCGGGACTATTTAGAAAATCTGGATGAGCACAAGTCCATGGGGCTGGATGCACTGCGTCCGAGAGTGCTAAAGGAATTGGCGGATGTGATTGCAGAGCACTGGCCATTATCTTTGAAAACGCATGGCAATCGGGGGAGGTCCTGGATGACTGGAAAAAGGCTAATGTAGTGCCCATCTTTAAAAAAGGGAAGAAGGAAGATCCGGGAACTACAGGCCAGTCAGCCTCACCTCAGTCCCTGGAAAAATCATGGAGCAGGTCCTCAAGGAATCAATTCTGAAGCACTTAGAGGAGAGGAAAGTGATCAGGAACAGTCAGCATGGATTCACCAAGGGCAAGCCTGACTAATCTAATTGCCTTCTATGATGAGATAACTAGCTCTGTGGATGAAGGGAAAGCAGTGGGCGTGTTGTTCCTTGATTTTAGCAAAGTTTTTGACATGGTCTTCCACAGTATTCTTGCCAGCAAGTTAAAGAAGTATGGGCTGGATGAATGGACTATAAGGTGGATAGAAAGCTGGCTAGATCGTCGGGCTCAATGGGTAGTGATCAATGGCTCCATGTCTAGTAGGCAGCTGGTAACAAGCAGAGTGCCCCAAGGGTCAGTCCTGGGGCCGGTTTTGTTCAATATCTTCCTTAAAGATCTGGAGGATGGTGTGGATTGCACCCTCAGCAAGTTTGCAGATGACACTAAACTGGGAGGAGAGGTAGATATGCTGGAGGGTAGGGACAAATTAGAGGATTGGGCCAAAAGAAATCTGATGAGCTTCAACAAGGATAAGTGCAGAGTCCTGCACTTAGGACGGAAGAATCCCATGCACCGTTACAGACTAGGGACCGAATGGCTCGGCAGCAGTTCTGCAGAAAAGGACCTAGAGGTTACAGTGGACGAGAAGCTGGATATGAGTCAACAGTGTGCCCTTGTTGCCAAGAAGGCCAATGGCATTTTGGGATGTATAAGTAGGGGCATTGCCAGCAGATTGAGGGACGTGATCATTCCCCTCTATTCGACATTGGTGAGGCCTCATCTGGAGTACTGTGTCCAGTTTTGGGCCCCACACTACAAGAAGGATGTGAAAAAATTTGGAAAGAGTCCAGCGGAGGGCAACAAAAATGATTAGGGGACTGGAACACATGACTTATGAGGAGAGGCTGAGGGAACTGGGATTGTTTAGTCTGCGGAAGAGAAGAATGCGGGGGCATTTGATAGCTGCTTTCAACTACCTGAAAGGGGGTTCCAAAGAGGATGGATCTAGACTGTTCTCAGTGGTAGCAGAAGACAGAACGAGGCGTAATGGTCTCAAGTTGCAGTTGGGGAGGTTTAGGTTGGATATTAGGAAAAACTTTTTCACTAGGAGGGTGGTGAAGCACTGGAATGCGTTACCTAGGGAGGTCGTGGAACCTCCTTCCTTAGAAGTTTTTAAGATCAGGCTTGACAAAGCCCTGTCTGGGATGATTTAGTTGGGGATTGGTCCTGCTTTGAGCAGGGGGTTGGACTAGATGACCTCCTGATGTCCCTTCCAACCCTGATATTCTATGATTCTCTCTCTTCCCTCACTTGTCAGCTTTCTTTACCTAATATGTAAAGTTTCAGAGTAACAGCCGTGTTAGTCTGTATTCGCAAAAAGAAAAGGAGTACTTGTGGCACCTTAGAGACTAACCAATTTATTTGAGCATGAGCTTTCGTGAGCTACAGCTCACTTCATCGGATGCATACTGTGGAAATTGCAGAAGACATTATATACACAGACACCATGAAACAATACCTCCTCCCACCCCACTCTCCTGCTTGTAATAGCTTATCTAAAGTGATCATCAAGTTGGGCCATTTCCAGCACAAATCCAGGTTTTCTCACCCTCCGCCCCCCCCACAGACAAACTCACTCTCTTGCTGGTAATAGGCCATCCAAAGTGACCACTCTCTTCACACATTGTGATACATGATACATACACATTGTGAAGAGAGTGGTCACTTTGGATGGCCTATTACCAGCAAGAGAGTGAGTTTGTCTGTGGGGGGGCGGAGGGTGAGAACCTGGATTTGTGCTGGAAATGGCCCACTTTAGATAAGCTATTACCAGCAGGAGAGTGGGGTGGGAGGAGGTATTGTTTCATGGTGTCTGTGTATATAATGTCTTCTGCAATTTCCACAGTATGCATCCGATGAAGTGAGCTGTAGCTCACGAAAGCTCATGCTCAAATAAATTGGTTAGTCTCTAAGGTGCCACAAGTACTCCTTTTCTTTTTGCTAATATGTAAACAGACCTTAATTGTCTCTGCCTGACAGCAGGGCTGGTCAGAGAAGCAAACTCATTCCTCTTTCTAGGGCAGATTACCAGCTCCTGTGATGTGGCTGGTTTACACACATTTTATTCCAGCATGTATCCAGAACCTTTAATACATACCTCATACGTACATCACACAAGAATATTACTGATCAGGGAGTTAGTTTTCCAGTGATATTGCATGGCAACTATTAGCTACAGACTGACATCAGTGAACTGAAGTAGTCTGAACTGGTCAGGGCAGCTGAAACTGATTACCTGATACCAGCGAGCCCCTTGCCCTCTGGCACTCGGATCCTTTTAGGGTCACAGGGACACAGGCAGAAAGAGTGTTAAAATAAAAACCAGCATTGTGAGGCCAAGTGGCAGGGCCATGAGGGAAGGCAGACGCATTAGAAATCGCAGCAGACTATGGTGGCGGTACTTCACTCTTTCAGAAAAGTCAGAATGAGCGCAGGTTCTAGGATGGGGTAAAAATCAATGCCCAGGGAAAAAACACCCACTGCATGCTCCTGAATCGGGGCACAGGGAAAATCACAGCACTCTGTCCCAACTGCCCCCCACCTGCCTGCAAAGCCGGGGTGAGCTGTTCAGCCCCACAGATATCGGGATGGGCAGGCAGAGGGGAGGACGGATGCATGGCTGCTGCCCCTGACCATTGTGCAGCTGCAATGAGAGAGCCTGCTTGGCAGCGGGCTTGACAGAGCAGAAGCACTCACCTGAGCAGAGAGAATGGAAACCTGCCGAGGCCCAGCGGCTCCTGAGGAGAGACTGAGGGAAGATGCGGGAGGCCAATCAGTGGCTTGAGGAGGGTTGGCAGCTCCTGAGGAGAGGCTGAGAGGCATTGCAGGAAGGATTGTGGCTGCTTGGATCACTGCCAGCAGCTCCGGCAGCAGGAGGAGGATGTCAGTTTTGATTTTCTCCCTGTTCGGGATAGCAATGCACAGGTTGTACCTGCTTTTCCTGCTGGTATTTGTATTTTATAAAAGGGTAAATAGCACTTCTCCGGTCACTTTGTTCACACCGCGAATGATATTACAGACCTCGATCACATCCCCCAAGTCATCTCTTTCCTATGCTGAACAGCCCTAACCTTTTTAGTCTTCCTCACAAAGAAGCTGTTTCATCAACCTTATTCGTGTTTGTTGCCTTTCTCTGAACTTTTCCAGTTCTATATCCTTTTTGAGATGGGGTGACCCAATCTTGACACAGTGTTCAAGGTGTGGGTGCACCTTGAAAGATGGTTTGGGGTGGGGAAGTTCCTTGAGTTTAGTTCATTAAATGCAGAGTTCATGGGTCAGGGCCAAATGGAAGAATGTTTTTTGTTTTGTTTGTTGATTAGTTCAGAGGCAAGATAGCCCTAGGCCTGGGATCCAGGTTTGATTCCCTGTTCTGCTGCACTCCCAGTGTGACCTTGCACAAGTCACCAAGATACTTCTGAAAATATCACCCTTGGTGTCTCTTTGCCTAGTTGCCATCTCCAAAATGGGGATAACAGCACTTCCCTACTTCCCGGTGTGTAAGAGGATACATTTGTAGAAGATCATAGTATCATAGAATGATAGAATATCAGGGTTGAAAGGGACCTCAGGAGGTCATCTAGTCCAACACCCTGCTCAAAGCAGAACCAATCCCCAACTAAATCATCCCAGCCAGGGCTTTGTCAAGCCTGACCTTAAAAACTTCTAAGGAAGGAGGTTCCACCACCTCCCTAGGTAACACATTCCAGTGTTTCACCACCCTCGTTGTGAAAAAGTTTTTCCTAATATCCAACCTAAATCTCCCCCACTGCAACTTGAGACCATTACTCCTTGTTCTGTCATCTGCTACCACTGAGAACAGTCTAGAGCCATCCTCTTTGGAACCCCCTTTCAGGTAGTTGAAAGCAGCTATCAAATCCCCCCTCATTCTTCTCTTCTGAAGACTAAGCATCCCCAGTTCCCTCAGCCTCTCCTCATAAGTCATGTGTTCCAGTCCCCTAATCATTTTTGTTGCCCTCTGCTGGACGCTTTCCAATTTTTCCTCATCCTTCTTGTAGTGTGGGGCCCAAAACTGGACACAGTACTCCAGATGAGGCCTCACCAATGTCGAATAGAGGGGAACGATCACGTCCCTCGATCTGCTGGCAATGCCCCTACTTATACATCCCAAAATGCCATTGGCCTTCTTGGCAACAAGGGCACACTGTTGACTCATATCCAGCTTCTCGTCCACTGTAACCCCTAGGTCCTTTTCTGCAGAACTGCTGCCTAGCCATTCGGTCCCTAGTCTGTAGTGGTGCATTGGATTCTTTCTTGGGCTGCTTTCACTCCTTCCTTTCCTTACGATCTTGAAATCTCTCATTTCATGATCGCTTTCACCCAAATTGCCTTCCACCTTCAGATTTGCTACCATTTCCTCCCAGTTGGTCAGAATCAAGCTCAAAATGGCTGCTCCCCAGTAACTTCTCTGCTTTCTGAAACAAAAAGGTGATCCCAATACATTCCAAGAATTTACTGGAAATTTTGTGTTTTGCCATATCACTTTCCAACAGATGTCTGGGTTAGTAAAGTCCCCATTACTATCAGATCTTGTGTTCTGGATATTTTTGTTATTTGTTCCAGAAATGCTTTATCCACCTCCTCTTCCCGAGAAGTAGTAGAGGGCTCTTGAGTCCAGCAGAAAGGCATAAGGAGATCTAATGGCTGGAAGGTGAAGCTACTCAAATTCAGACTGTCACTGGTGGACTATTTATCTTTGCTCAGTTCTCCTCCTTGAGGGCACAGTGACCCCTGTGGGAGACTAGGTTGAAAAGTCCCATAGCCATGTTCCTTGTCTCATTACTTTTCCTAGCTGTTGTATTCTTTCATGTTTCTTTCATCCATAACTATCTTAGGCAGGGTCATCCTTCTGTTGCAACCAGTTTACCTACTCTCTGATTCTCTCAGTAACTCCCAGGTGTGTGTTTGCATTCCCTCCACCTTCTCCTCTAGAAAGATGGCAGTCTTGTACATCACATACAATATGCAGCCCTTGTGGCCTCTGTATAGAATGAAGAACATGCTTCCTCTCTGAATTGCATTGCCCTGGCTGTGATGTATGTCAGGTGGTGGTTTTCATTGCAATGATCACTTGCTGGAAATTCTCAGTGTTGGGTCTTTGCTGCATTTGAGTTGCCCTGCAAAGAGGTCCCAGAATACAGTTATCAATTGCAGTTATCCGTTGTCAAAGTACAACTAGTCTACAACTAGTAGAGGCTTGAGGGAGAAGGGCTGTTTGGGACCTAACAGTGATAAGTAGATGGAGAAGTAGAATGGGGATGGGGCTCTCATTCTGTGTGTTGCTCCCATTGAATGACCAGAGCAAAAAGGACATAACTTAAGCTTTGCTTGAAAAATTTAAAAAAACTCAGGCATTCTGAAGCAAGCAGCAATTTGCATATCAGATTCACTGCAGTTTATTGTTAACCTCTGGTGCACTGGGAACACTCTTCTGCTTAGTCATGTGTGCAACTGAAATTTTAATTTAATTTGTTTAATTTCCCCCTGTACACAGACACTGTTGTTAATTTATTAGGCTTCCCTTACGCTTTGTCCTTTCCATACTAGACAAAGTGATAGATTATTTAGTCATTCAGAGTAAAGCATTTGTCAAGCCTGCAAGTCGGATACTTCTAAGTGCATAAATAATTTATTACCGACTGTAGGAGTGGAAGGAATATACATTTAGCAAATTGTAATTAAAAATAATCAGAAGATTAATCACTTGATTGAAAGTTATTTATTAAGCTGAAACAATTTCTACAGAGATGTCTTAGCCTTGGAGAGCTACTATGGTTTTATACGGACCCTGCAAAGTTAAAATAGTTGTTGAATAGAAACTAATTTCCTAAAAAGAGGGGGCAAGTTTAGACATAAAAGAAAAAATCAGGAATAAGACTTTAGAAGATACTCGCTTATTCACAATACAATTATCAGGCTGTAGTTCCACTTGTGAATGTATAGGAAGAGCTAAGGTTAAACACTTATGAATGAGAACAGTTTTTCTTGAAACACATTTTCATGTGAAAGTAAGTGCAGCATGACGTTAGCACCAACTTACTTACCATAAGCCAGAGTGGATATTATCAGTCATATACCAAGACTGTACAATTACAGGAAGAAAACATTTTTCTGGGATTTCAGGGTACAGAATACTGTGAACACCACAACATCGTGAAACAAATTCAGACCCAGTGTAGGGAAGTGACTCGGTGTAATGCCAGGCTTAAATAAAAGGGCCCATTCTTTGACGGTGCACGTTGCCGGATCAGTGCCTAGTTAATGGCCCACTGCCATGGAGACCCACGGGTTTCAGTGGAATATGGTGGATGTGCAATGGCCTGCCTACCTTTGAACTGCAGCATTGAGCTCTACTCTGTATGCCTTCAGCATGAGTACTTTTATCTATAGAAGCAACCCCATTTGTTTGAGGAACTGGTCACATGAGTAAAGGTATTTGCCTAAGTATGTGTAAGATTGGGGCATTGGAAAGCGATTTCCTTTTTGTTCAAATATCAAAACCATAGGATTTTTTTAAAGAACATTTAAAATAGCACATAAAGTAGAATCAGTGTTTCTTGCTTTGTAACAGCCAAACATCCTGCCTCAGATATGGCAGCTAGTACATCTGATAGACCCCTGCAGGGTACCAGTGTATCAATATACCGTTGTGAGGACAGTGGGAAATGGTAGGCACTGCTGTGCAGATAAGTTGGTATAAGAACCCGTAGTAAAAAGGAGTTATATTAGCATCCAATTTTCCAGCTAAGCAACTCAGCAATTGTTTCTGTTGTTTAATACTTTTTGTTCCACACCCAAACTAGAGAGGATTTTCAGGGAACACCTATGTTTTTACATGAAAATCTGGAAAATGAATAACTTGTTTGGACAGCATTGTCCATACCTCAAAACAAAAAACCAAAGAGCCAAACAACCCTGAACCTCTTCTGAGACAGAGGTAGCTTGAGGAAGCTTTTCCCCCCTATTTTTGTTAGCAATTCCTGGAAGAGGAAACTAGGGAGTATTTGAAAATCTCCCTAAGACGTTGGATCTTGGGAGCTTTCCAGCATGATTTCCAGACCAAAGTACTTCAAATGAGCTTTGGGGCATTGGCCAAACCTTTCCCCAGCTAAACGGGCCTGGCAGAAATGTTAAAGATTGTTTTTCACTGATGCTGATTAGAGATGAACGAAGGAGGTGTAGTTTAGATCAGGATATGATTTAGGGTAGCATTCAGGGTTAGAGTTTGGGTTTGGATTCAATAACACTCAACCCTTTTGAACCCTCCTCGTGTGATTTTAGCCCCAAATGGCATCATTTTAATAAAGTCAGTTGATCTCACATGTTTTCTGCTGTTTTGAGTGTTGCGGCTCATGTAAGATTACCCACTACCCTGAGAGTGGCTAAATGTGAACCAGAAACAGAAAATAGACCTCTTCTGCTTTTGGATAGGATCCAGAATCAAAACTGTAGTGCAATGCATGAATTCATGGATTTGAGTCCAACTTTCCCTATCCTAACATATGAAGGGGTTTGGATCTGAGGTTTCATTTTCATCCCACCTCTTACACTGATAGGTCCAAAAGTGAAAATAATCTAGTACTAGAAACTAAATTTTGCCTCAGATGGCATTGGCCCCCTTTGAAATTACTCAGGGGACAAAGGATTTTAGAGGTAAGAATTTCTCCCATTGTCAAAGCAAAGAAATAGAAGCACTGAACATTGCTATACTTGCAGACAGTCTTGTCATTTGTTTATGCACATAACCCAGTAAAATTTATGAAGATATAGCATAAAACTGTGCATGCAGCTCATAAATCCAGGCCCGTACAGTCCATATTTGAAGTTTATTAGCATATCTTCTCTGTCATTTGCATGTGCAACCGTAAGTTATGCTTTCAAAAAATGTGTTCAACCAGATTCTAAAGAACATTGACATGGAAAAGGGGAATGTTAATAGAGCTCCCTAGGAGTTGTAGCACACAGTTCCAAGCTACAAGCACCTAATCTGAATGGAAAAGAGAGAAGAGACGGCACCACATGAGAAAACACACAAAGGGGCAGCGCTGCTAACTCCTTTAGGAGCTGAACCACTCTCACGGAACAGGGAAGAAGAGGGAGCCAGAGACACCACACTACACTACAGATAGCAGCGGCACCAGAGCAAGACTGCTTGACACCGACGATAGTTTTAAAAGCCAAATTAAACGTAAAACTTTTTAGCAGGGAGGTTGTTTCTGTGCTGCAAACTGGAGGGAATTCAAGTTTGAAGTCGTAACTGTGGGTCAAATCCATAAAGGGATTTGGGGACCTAACGCCCAGTTTTAGGCACCACTGCGATCCACAAAAAGCACTTTGCCGCCGCCTAATCCTGTAGGTGACTAAACTCTCTCAGTGCCTGAACTTTGGCTGTAAAAGCCTCCTAGGCACTTATGTGTCTGCCTCTGGGCATGAGCACTGCTGTCTCAGGCAGGTGCCTGGCACCGCGCTCCAGCACGAGCCTTAGATCAAGTGAAAACAGGCATCGCTCGGCTTATTTCACCTGTGGCGCCCGATTTGGTAGGCATGCTCAGAACACACCTAACCCCACATAACACAGCAGAGGGAGGGACAGAAGGCCTCCCTTATAACTTTTAGCCCAGTAATGAGGCTATTCATCTAGGATCTGAACAGGGATTTCCTGCCTCTCGGGTGTGTGGGTTCCACTGAGTAGCTAGGCATTCAATGTTGCAATGTGGGGGTCCCTTTGTGTACCTGGACCGAGGGCTTTAACATCAACTTTAGAGAAACAAATGTTTGTGGGGACCCCAGCTCTGCATTGGTACACAGGAATCTAGCATTACCGAGAAATATCTAGAGTCTTCATATAAATCACTCTGCTCTGATTAGCCAAGATCTACTGGAGCCACGCAGAGTTCAGAGTTTTGATTCATTACTGCGTAGCTCCAGTCATGCAGTGGCAGGCACAAGAGTGGGAAAATCCAATGACAACTGTGAATCAGGACCCATATGTCAACGGGGGAAAAAATCCAGCCATGCAGTTATGGATCACTGACTAAAGAACGGCTGCAACCATCAACTTCAGAATAGTTTCTGTAATTATCAGAACTAGAAAGGGGGCATGGATCAGCATTCCTGTTGCATTCCCTGTCAGTACCTGGCCCAAGCTGGGGAAGATAATGATTCAACCAGTGGACCAAATTCGGTGATGAATCCAGGTCACATGCCAACTGAGGCACATTGCACCTATACTAAGAATACTAAAATGCATGTATTTGTTGCAGGCAGGGTTTAAATATGAAAGAGATCTGCAGCTCTGACCACTGAGGACATTTCAATGCTTAACACTGATACTTGCAAACCAAGCTAGAAGCTGGAAATTGTGTTGCCTTTAAAACAAGCCCTGAAGTGATGAAGCAGGAATAAAGCACAACCAACATTGTGCAGGTAGGGTACAGAGTAGTGATCAGCCAAATCCAGAACCCCTAAACAGACATTCACATTTTGGGAGGTTGATCGTTATACATTGATCTCAACTCCCTGCTGTGGTTTTGGTTCCAGGTTAGATCCCAGACCAGAAAGAACCTATTTTCTGGATCCACTTTGATTACAGCTGAGATCTCACCTGTACTTCTGTGGCCAGGTTTTCACAATTTAAGGTGTCTAAATGGTCACTCTACTTCTTCTTAGCATCTGGGCAACATGCCTCAGGTGGCATATGACCAGGATTCATCACCGAATTTGTTCCGCTGGTTGGATCATTAGCTTCCCCAGTTTGGGCTGGGTACTGATGGGGAGCACAACATGAACACTGATCCATACCATCCCTCCCCCCATCACTGTACAGACAAGTGGCATTTTGAGCTCCTTACATGAAAAAAAATCTCTCTCCGGAGAATGTATGTCGATTGATTGGAGAATTGACCAGACATTTTTCATTACATTTCATTCCTAATTCTCTCTCCTGCATTTTACTCTGCAATCCAGAACCTGTTGGCTTCCATGTAGAAAAGGCTTGTACTCCCATTTAGCACAATTTAGTGACACTGGTGTTCTCTACATCTGGGGAGAAAAGACTAATAGTCCTATTAATGTGTTGTTGCTACAGGAGTTGTAGGGGGTATGTGTTATGGTTCCTGGAGAAATACTGCTGCCAGAAATTACAAAATGGAATTTCACCAGAGGATACAGAGATTTATAGAAGTCATTGCTGAACTACACAACTTTCCAGTTCATTTATCAAAGTGCCTACAGTTCCCATTTCAAGGCAGGTGAAACAATAATAAATATTTGCCAAGTAAATTAAACTCTATTCAGAGAATTTTAACAAATACCAGGTCAGAAAAAAAAGTGGAGCCCTATTAGTTCTTGCCAAGTCTATAAACTGATATTTGATTGCTATAGCTTAAAAAAAAATCCCCCATGAAATGGAAACCAAAGTGTTAGTTGCAGAAACTCAGTGTTCTGTTAATTCTCTAAAATGCTCAGCCCCGTAGACAAATGTTTTAAACTAAGATTTCTATTGTGTTAATTATGTTCTTTGCAAACAAAGAACTGTCAAACTTTGCATTTTGATTACCCATGGGAGAAACACAAGTGGTTTGCGTATTAGGCTTGGATAACACCCCAAAATGGATGCTTATCTGAACCTAATCCAGGCTATTCAACTCTCTTTGGTATGCAAAATTGGACTAGAATATTTTTCACATTTCTTCTTTGCACTTGAGCCAGAACTACCTGTTTGAGGTATGACAGCATTTCTGATTCCAACCACAGCACAATGGGGGATTGCAGAAGCATTCACACCAAAGTTATTTAAACCTCTAACTTATTCAGAGTAGATAGGAAGGATGATCTTGTGGTTATGGCACTTGTATTCAATACCTTGCTTGGCCCCAGAAGCTGTGAGACTTTGGGCAGATGACTTCATCTCTGTGCCTCAGTTCCCCATGTGTGAAATATGGGCTATAATAGTTCCGTTGTTTGCACTTAAGTGCATGGTTGAGTTGGTGCCCCAGGTCTGGTCTACACTACAAAATTTCACCAGCAAAACTTGCCTTATCTCAGCATGTCCTTGTCTGTGACCACACTGAATTGTGAGTCCTCCTGGTAAAAGCCTGACTTTCTTCCAGTCAAGTTAAACGATCTCCCTGAATGACAGAAGACTGTGACTGGCATTGTTCCACCAGTGCAATGCCTGTGTGGGTGCTGCGTTACTTGTACCGGGACGAACAGTCCCGCAGGATAGCCTCTTTGGGACTGGGAATCTCTCTTACCCAGGCTTGGTTGACGCTTTTAAATGAGATTGTCCTAGCTACCTTGCTCAGGGCTGTGAAAAACTTAGTGCCCTGACTGCTGTGGTTAGGTCGACCTAACTCCTCATCCCACATAGCCCTGGTCTACACTAGGACTTTAGGTCGAATTTAGCAGCATTAAATCGATGTAAACCTGCACCCATCCACACGATGAAGCCCTTTATTTCGACTTAAAGGGCTCTTAAAATCGATTTCCTTACTCCACCCCTGACAAGTGGATTAGCACTTAAATCGGCCTTGCCGGGTCGAATTTGGGGTACTGTGGACACAATTCGACGGTATTGGCCTCCGGGAGCTATCCCAGAGTGCTCCATTTTGACTGCTCTGGACAGCACTCTCAACTCAGATGCACTGGCCAGGTAGACAGGAAAAGAACCGCGAACTTTTGAATCTCATTTCCTGTTTGGCCGGCGTGGCAAGCTGCAGGTGACCATGCAGAGCTCATCAGCAGAGGTGACCATGATGGAGTCTCAGAATCGCAAAAGAGCTCCAGCATGGACCGAACGGGAGGTACGGGATCTGATCGCTGTATGGGGAGAGGAATCCGTGCTATCAGAACTCCGTTCCAGTTTTCGAAATGCCAAAACCTTTGTCAAAATCTCCCAGGGCATGAAGGACAGAGGCCATAACAGGGACCCGAAGCAGTGCCGCGTGAAACTGAAGGAGCTGAGGCAAGCCTACCAGAAAACCAGAGAGGCGAACGGCCGCTCCGGGTCAGAACCCCAAACATGCCGCTTCTATGATGAGCTGCATGCCATTTTAGGGGGTTCAGCCACCACTACCCCAGCCGTGTTGTTTGACTCCTTCAATGGAGATGGAGGCAATACGGAAGCAGGTTTTGGGGACGAAGAAGATGATGATGATGACGAGGTTGTAGATAGCTCACAGCAAGCAAGCGGAGAAACCGGTTTTCCTGACAGCCAGGAACTGTTTCTCACTCTGGACCTGAAGCCAGTACCCCCTGAACCCACCCAAGGCTGCCTCCTGGACCCAGCAGGCGGAAAAGGGACTTCCGGTGAGTGTACCTTTTAAAATACTATACTTGGTTTAAAAGCAAGCATGTGAAAGGATTACTTTGCCCTGGCATTCGTGGCTCTCCTGGATATACTCCCAAAGCCTTTGCAAAAGGTTTCTGGGGAGGGCAGACTTATTGCGTCCTTCATGGTAGGACACTTTACCACTCCAGGCCAGTAACACGTACTCGGGAATCATTGTACAACAAAGCATTGCAGTGTATGTTTGCTGGCGTTCAAGCAACATCCGTTCTTTATCTCTCTGTGTTATCCTCAGGAAAGTGAGATATAATCCATGGTCACCTGGTTGAAATAGGGTGCTTTTCTTCAGGGGACACTCAGAGGAGCCCATTCCTGCTGGGCTGTTTGCCTGCGGCTGGACAGAAATGTTCCCCGCTGTTAGCCACAGGGAGGGGGGAGGGTTGAGGGGGTAGCCACGCGGTGGGGGGAGGCAAAATGCGACCTTGTAACGAAAGCACATGTGCTATGTATGTAATGTTAACAGCAAGGTTTACCCTGAAAGAGTGTAGCCAGTGTTTTATAAAATGTGTCTTTTTAAATACCGCTGTCCCTTTTTTTTCCCTCCACCAGCTGCATGTGTTTCAATGATCACAGGATCTTCTCCTTCCCAGAGGCTAGTGAAGATTAGAAAGAAAAAAAAACGCACTCGAGATGAAATGTTCTCCGAGCTCATGCTGTCCTCCCACACTGACAGAGCACAGACGAATGCGTGGAGGCAAATAATGTCAGACTGCAGGAAAGCACAAAATGACCAGGAGGAGAGGTGGCGGGCTGAAGAGAGTAAGTGGCGGGCTGAAGAGAGGGCTGAAGCTCGAATGTGGCGGCAGCGTGATGAGAGGAGGCAGGATTCAATGCTGAGGCTGCTGGAGGACCAAACCAGTATGCTCCAGTGTATGGCTGAGCTGCAGCAAAGGCAGCTGGAGCACAGACTGCCACTACAGCCCCTGTGTAACCAACCGCCCTCCTCCCCAAGTTCCATAGCCTCCACACCCAGACGCCCAAGAACGCGGTGGGGGGGCCTCCGGCCAACCAGCCACTCCACCACAGAGGATTGCCCCAAAAAAAGAAGGCTGTCATTCAATAAATTTTAAAGTTGTAAACTTTTAAAGTGCTGTGTGGCATTTTCCTTCCCTCCTCCACCACCCCTCCTGGGCTACCTTGGTAGTCATCCCCCTATTTGTGTGATGAATGAATAAAGAATGCATGAATGTGAAGCAACAATGACTTTATTGCCTCTGCAAGCAATGATCGAAGGGAGGAGGGGAGAATGGTTAGCTTACAGGGAAGTAGAGTGAACCAAGGGGCGGGGGGGTTTCATCAAGGAGAAACAAACAGAACTTTCACACCGTAGCCTGGCCAGTCATGAAACTGGTTTTCAAAGCTTCTCTGATGCGCACCGCGCCCTCCTGTGCTCTTCTAACCGCCCTGGTGTCTGGCTGCTCGTAACCAGCAGCCAGGCGATTTGCCTCAACCTCCCACCCCGCCATAAACGTCTCCCCCTTACTCTCACAGATATTGTGGAGCACACAGCAAGCAGTAATAACAGTGGGAATATTGGTTTCGCTGAGGTCTAAGCGAGTCAGTAAACTGCGCCAGCGCGCCTTTAAACGTCCAAATGCACATTCTACCACCATTCTGCACTTGCTCAGCCTCTAGTTGAACAGCTCCTGACTACTGTCCAGGCTGCCTGTGTACGGCTTCATGAGCCATGGCATTAAGGGGTAGGCTGGGTCTCCAAGGATACATATAGGCATTTCAACATCACCAACAGTTATTTTCTGGTCTGGGAATAAAGTCCCTTCTTGAAGCTTTTGAAACAGACCAGAGTTCCTGAAGATGCGAGCGTCATGTACCTTTCCCGGCCATCCCACGTTGATGTTGGTGAAACGTCCCTTGTGATCCAGCAGAGCTTGCAGCACTATTGAAAAGTACCCCTTGCGGTTTATGTACTCGCCGGCTTGGTGCTCCGGTGCCAAGATAGGGATATGGGTTCCGTCTATGGCCCCATCACAGTTAGGGAATCCCATTGCAGCAAAGCCATCCACTATGACCTGCACATTTCCCAGGGTCACTACCCTTGATATCAGCAGATCTTTGATTGCGTGGGCTACTTGCATCACAGCAGCCCCAACAGGAGATTTGCCCACTCCAAATTGATTCCCAACTGACCGGTAGCTGTCTGGCGTTGCAAGCTTCCACAGGGCTATCGCCACTCGCTTCTCAACTGTGAGGGCTGCTCTCATCTTGGTATTCATGCGCTTCAGGGCAGGGGAAAGCAAGTCACAAAGTTCCATGAAAGTGCCCTTATGCATGCGAAAGTTTCGCAGCCACTGGGAATCGTCCCAGACCTGCAACACTATGTGGTCCCACCAGTCTGTGCTTGTTTCCCGAGCCCAGAATCGGCGTTCCACAGCATGAACCTGCCCCATTAGCACCATGATGCATGCATTGGCAGGGCCCATGCTTTCAGAGAAATCTGTGTCCATGTCCTGATCACTCACGTGACCGCGCTGACGTCGCCTCCTCGCCCGGTAGCGCTTTGCCAGGTTCTGGTGCTGCATATACTGCTGGATAATGCGTGTGGTGTTTAATGTGCTCCTAATTGCCAAAGTGAGCTGAGCGGACTCCATGCTTGCCTTGGTATGGCGTCCGCACAGAAAAAAGGCGCGGAATGATTGTCTGCCGTTGCTCTGATGGAGGGAGGGGCGACTGACGACACGGCTTACAGGGTTGGCTTCAGGGGGCTAAAATCCACAAAGGGGGTGGCTTTACATCAAGGAGTAGTTCAGGCAGGACTTCACGGAGGGTTCCAATAAGAAATGGTGCACCTAAGTTATTGTTCTTATTGGAACAAGGAGGTTAGCCTGGCCTCTGATTGATACATGGCTAGATTTACCTCGCTGCACCTTCTCTGTGAGTGACTGCAGTGTGACCTAGAGGAATGAGTCCCCTAGACAGGGGAGGAGGCAAATGAGTACAAAACAAATCTGGTCTATTTCTTGTTTTGATCCACTCCATCTACATTTTACATCTACATTTGCTTTGGGTGCAGAAGGACATATTGCCTACCTGCTCACCATAAGACGGTTCAATAGGACTGACTGCCGGACTTAAGAGAATGACCTGGTCAAGTCACTAAAAATTTAGTCCCTGCGCCCATGTCTGCCCAGGCGCTCCTGATCGACCTCACACAGGCGACCAGGAGTACCTCGGACATGACGAGGACGGCTACCAGTCGTATTGTACCGTCTGCTGCCACAAGGCAATGGGTTGCTGCTACTGTGTAGCAATGCCGTACCGCGTCTGCCAGCACCCAGGAGACATACGGTGACAGTTACCTGAGCGGGCTCCATGCTTGCGGTGGTATGGCGTCCGCACAGGTAACTCAGGAAAAAAGGCGCAAAACGATTGTCTGCCCTTGCTTTCACAGAGGGAGGGAGGGAGGGAAGGGGGGACTGACGATATGTACCCAGAACCACCCGCGACAATGTTTCAGCCCCATCAGGCATTGGGATCTCAACCCAGAATTCCAATGGGCAGCGGAGACTGTGGGAACTGTGGGATAGCTACCCACAGTGGAACGCTCCGGAAGTCGACCCTAGCCTCGGTACTGTGGAAGCACTCCGCCGAGTTAATGCACTCAATGCACTTCTGTGGGGACACACACACTCGAATATACAAAACCGATTTCTAAAAAACCGACTTCTATAAATTCGACCTTATTCCGTAGTGTAGACATACCCATAGACACAGCTAGGCCAACAGAGGAATTCTTTCACTGACCTCACTCTTGCCTCTCGGAGAGGTGGATTAACTACATTGACGGGAAAACCCCTTCCGCGATGTAGGAAGCATCTCTGTTACAGCGGCATAGTTGCAGCTGTGCCTCTGCAGTGTAGATATAGCCTTAGTTTGTGTTCTACCCCAGTAGAGTCTTGATCCTGACTGCAACCACCACTCATTTTACACAGTTGTTCCGACTGCTGCTGCACTTCAGGAAAAGCTCGGTTCGGTTCGGTTCAGTTAGAAGGATGGGAGAAGATTCTCCTTTGTTTTGACTTTAGCCAAACTGGCTGACTCCTTTAATTTTAATGCGCGCTGACTGACGACCTACACTGAATCCAGTGGTTCTGATCCTGATTTGTACTTGGCTTTCAAGATTCCATTTCCCATCACAAACAAATGTGATATTTTAATAATGATTATCTGCCTGGATACGTGTATTTTTCTTACAGCTCGCACTGAATCTTGAGAATTTTTTCCTCTTCATCATTGGCTAGCCTAAAGTCATGTTGCACAGGTTTGATTGCCATTTCAGGGGTTATGACTGTACTGAAAGGTACTCCATACAGTGTTTCTAGGTTCGTGATTATTTCATGTCTCACATGCATTGTCTGGATGGGTTAGGATACAGCACACAATCAAATAATCTCTTCTGAAGAATACTTTGTACTACTACCAAGAATATATTTTATGCTACCATAAAGTGGCTATTACATTGGGAGAAAAAACCCAGTTTTAATTCCTGACCTAAGAATTAGTGGTTGCCTAGGTACCTGTGATCATATATTTTATTGCAATCTTGCAATTACAGATATGACTTGTGGTGGTCAATTGAGACTTTTTATTTAAAGGATTTCTAGGTTATTTTATCATGAATGTAAATAGGAAAGAGCTTTGGCACACTTGACACAATTGGTGTTTTCCGATTGGCTACACCCTGAATTTGGCACATTTCATCTTTCTTTGACAATTTTGACTTTTTGATTTCCAGGTGTTGAAGCATGCACCTGGCTCCTGTCCAAGTCGATAGTAGCTGCAGATGATACACAGCCCGTTGGATTTGGGGCCCAAAACATGGATTTATGTCCCTAATTTCTTCAGGCATGCAAGTTAGAAAATGTTGGCCTAAGTTTCAAGCCCTCTTCTTGTCAAAGACAGCCTTGACCAAGTAAAGCAATTGCTAGGATTGAAATATTGCCAGTGATTTTTCACAGAGAAGATGAATTATTCATGTTCTTTCCTACAGCTGCCTCAAACACTTCACAAGCTGGCAGCTACTGTATGCTTTCCCCATATGTGGAATGGGCATTTCTCGGAGTCTTGTGCATAGGGTTGCCAACTGTCTAATCACACAAACCCAGACACCCTAGCCCCACCCCTTCCATGAGGCCCTGCCTACTCACTACATTCCCTCTCCGTCTGTTGCTCACTCTCCCCAACCCTCACTCAGTTTCACTGGGCTGGGGCAGGGGGTTGGGGGTACAGGAGGGAATGTGGCCTCTGGGCAGGGGCCGAGGAATTCATAGTGTAGGAGGGGGCTCCGGGCTGAGCCTTAGGCAGGGGGTTGGGGTGAAGGAGGGGGTGTGGGGTGCAAGCTCTGGCAGGGATTTTGGGTGCAGGAGGGGGCTCAGGCTGGGGCAGTAGGTTGAGGTGCGGGAGGGGGAGTGGGCTCTGAGAGGGAGTTTGGGTGCAGGAGGGGGCTCTGGGTTGGGGCAGGGGGTTGGGGTGTGGGAGAATGTGAGGGGTGCGGGCTCTGGGAGGGAGTGTGGGTGCAGGAGGGGGTAAGGGGTTCAGGCTTCTGGCCGGGAGGCGCTTACTTCGGGTGACTCCCAGTTAGTGGCGCGGTGGGGCTAAGGCAGGCTACCCACCTGGCCAGGCTCCGCACGGTTCCCAGAAGTGGCCGGCACGTCCCAATGGGAGCTGCGGAGTCAGCACTCGGGGTGGGGGCAGCACGCGGCACCCCCCTCCCTCCCAGAGGCCACAGAGATGTGCTGGCCCGTTCCAGGAGTCGCCTGGAGCCAGGGAAAGCAGGGAGCCTGCCTTAGGCCCACTGCGCTGCCAGACTTTTAGACCTAAAATCTCCTGGTTTGGCTTCAGTAGCCTCCAGGAGATAGACCCCGATTCTGGGAGACTCCTGGCAAAACTGAAGGGTTGGCAGCCCAGTTATGCAGGATAGCACAAAGGTAGGATAGATGTGGAACCCAGTACCGATCACCCTGATTCAAAGTCCATTTCACTCAATGAGTCCTTGCCTCAGACTCTACACAGGGGTCGACAACATTCAGCACGCGGCCCAACAGGGTAATCCACTGGCGGAACGTGAGACATTTTGTTTACATTGACCATCCGCAGGCATGGCCTCCCACAGCTCCCAGTGGCCGCAGTTCACCATTTCCAGCCAATGGGAGATGCAGGAAGTGGCGCGGGCTGCAGGGACATGCCGGCCGCTGCTTCCCACAGCTCCCATTTTCCAGGAACGGTGAACTGTGCCCACTGGGAGCCGCGGGGGGCCGTGCCTGCGGATGGTCAACGTAAACAAAATGTCTCACAGCCAGCCAGAGGATTACCCTGCTCTACACTCTCTGCACAAAGAGTCTTTCTCACTGTGTGGCAGAGAATAATATCTTTTCTGGCTCAGCTTCAGAACATGCCCTGGTCTCTGACATTTAATCTATAATTTCACTAAGTGATGCCCTTCAGCAAAAACTTAACCAGAAAAAGTGAATGGTGGAGACCATCTAAGGGTCACAGCAAAACAAAAAACACAACCAAAACACCACAAACTTGAGTTTCCATCATCCCAAACACTTAATCTAAACAGCTATGTAGCTATTCCAACCAAAGGTATTTTAAATGTGACATCAAAGCCAGCAGGCCTCTAATCAAGCAATTAAGGCTCAAGGGAGTAGTAAGGAAAATAAAACATCTCAATTTGCTCACAGTGCAAGAAGATGTTAAAGAACTTGCTGAAGCATTTGTGTCATTATATTAACCAGTATGGATCCCGCGTTCCTGTTCTCTTGTCAGAGCAGAGGGACATGGGAACTGTGTGTCACAGTTCAGGGAGCTGCACCTGTATCCTGCTCCAGCTGGTGAGTTGTCTATCACTCTTGTTGCAGTGGTGTGCTTGGCCTACACAGCCTAGTTCCTGCCTCTGTCAGCCTCTTCCCTGCTTCCCTCCAGAGTGTTGCTTCATAGAATCATAGAATATCAGGGTTGGAAGGGACCTCAGGAGGTCATCTAGTCCAACCCCCTGCTCAAAGCAGGGTTGATCCCCAATTAAATCATCCCAGACAGGGCTTTGTCAAGCCTGACCTTAAAAACTTCTAAGGAAGGAGGTTCCACCACCTCCCTAGGTAACACATTCCAGTATTTCACCACCCTCCTAGTGAAAAAGTTTTTCCTAATAGCCAACCTAAACCTCCCCACCTGCAACTTGAGACCATTACTCCTTGTTCTGTCATCTGCTACCACTGAGAACAGTCTAGCTCCATCCTCTTTGGAACCCCCTTTCAGGTAGTTGAAAGCAGCTATCAAATCCCCCCTCATTCTTCTCTTCTGCAGACTAAACATCCCCAGTTCCCTCAGCCTCTCCTCATAACTCATGTGAGAGGCTAAGGGAACTGGGGATGTTTAGTTCATGTGTTCCAGTCCCCTAATCATTTTTGTTGCCCTCCGCTGGACTCTTTCCAATTTTTCCACATCCTTCTTGTAGTGTGAGGCCCAAAACTGGACACAGTACTCCAGATGAGGCCCCACCAGTGTTGAATAGAGGGGAACGATCACGTCCCTCGATCTGCTGGCAATGCCCCTACTTATATATCCCAAAATGCCATTGGCCTTCTTGGCAACAAGGGCACACTGTTGACTCATATCCAGCTTCTCGTCCACTGTAACCCCTAGGTCCTTTTCTGCAAAACTGGTGCCGAGCCATTCGGTCCGTAGTCTGTAACGGTGCATGGGATTCTTCCGTCCTAAGTGCAGGACTCTGCACTTGTCCTTGTTGAAGCTCATCAGATTTCTTTTGGCCCAATCCTCTAATTTGTCTAGGTCCCTCTGTATCCTATCCCTACCCTCCAGTGTATCTGCCTCTCCTCCCAGTTAGTGTCATCTGCAAACTTGCTGAGGGTGCACTCCAAACCATCCTCCAGATCATTAAGGAAGATATTGAACAAAACCGGCCCCAGGACTGACCCTTGGGGCACTCTGCTTGATACCGGCTGCCAACTAGACATGGAGCCATTGATCACTACCTGTTGAGCCCGACAATCTAGCCAGCTTTCTATCCACCTTATAGTCCATTCATCCAGCCCATACTTCTTTAACTTGCTGGCAAGAATACTGTGGGAGACAGTGTCAAAAGCTTTGCTAAAGTCAAGGAACAACACGTCCACTGCTTTCCCTTCATCCACAGAACCAGTTAACTTGTCATAGAAGGCAATTAGATTAGTCAGGCATGATTTGCCCTTGGTGAATTCATGCTGACTGTTCCTGATCACTTTCCTCTCCTCTAAGTGCTTCAGAATTGATTCCTTGAGGACCTGCTCCATGATTTTTCCGGGGACTCAGGTGAGGCTGACTGGCCTGTAGTTCCCAGGATCCTCCTTCTTCCCTTTTTTAAAGATGGGCACTACATTAGCCTTTTTCCAGTTGTCCGGGACTTCCCCCGATCGCCATGAGTTTTCAAAGATAATGGCCAATGGCTCTGCAATCACATCCGCCAACTCCTTTAGCACTCTTGGATGCAACGCATCCGGCCCCATGGACTTGTGCTCGTCCAGCTTTTCTAAATAGTCCTGAACCACTTCTTTCTCCACAAAGGGCTGGTCACCTCCTCCCCATGTTGTGCTGCCCAGTGCAGTAGTCTGGGAGCTGACCTTGTTCGTGAAGACAGAGGCAAAAAAAGCATTGAGTACATTAGCTTTTTCCACATCCTGTGTCACTTGGTTGCCCCCTCATTCAGTAACGGGCCCACACTTTCCTTGACTTTCTTCTTGTTGCTAACATACCTGAAGAAACCCTTCTTGTTACTCTTAACAAGACCTGCCCCATTTACTGGACCCCTCCCAGCAGGCTGGAAGTTCTCTGTCTTCTGGGCAGATCTCCCTTTCTCTGCATAACTCAATCAGCTGATTTTTCTCCAGCTCTGTTCATATTTTCCCCTGTCCTTTTTCTTTATGCTTTTTCCCAGAAAAAAAAACCCTAATGAACCCCCAACTCTCTTTGGGTTGCCTTGTAGTTCCAGTTTATCACCACTTCAGCTCAGAACAAGCACCCAGTCCTTCCAACCCAACCCGAAGGATTGGGGCCGCCCAAGGACCTGTGGTCCTGTCCATTTGTTGGATCAGGAAGTAGGCTTTGAGCCAGATTAAAACACGGCTATTTCTCCAAAAGGAACCTTGCTTTGGCTGTTGGTCCTTGGATAATCCTGTCTGAATTAGTACATGTGCACCTCTCCAGGGAGTGGCCTCAGAGGATTGGTAATGGAGGTCGTACACTAGCATCCCTGCTTCCTCCTAGAGAAGGTACATGAACTGCCACAACAACACAGACACAACTGAATTTTTAATACAATGTTCCCCAAAGGTGTTAACCCTAATTCAAAAAGCTTTAACTTAATAACGTTCATTTAGGATATTGCAGGCAATTGTCAGTCTTTCACACTGTGAACCAGACCTGGGAAGACAGCTACACCATGAAAATTTCTATCCTATTCTTCTTATGCCATCTTCATCATCATACTATCTGAGCACCTTTCAGTCATGCATTAAAGAGAAGCAAAGCTCCTCCTTGCAGAAGCCACCATATGGTGATTGTGCAAGGAGACTTAAATTTCAGGAGTTGAGCATTGAATGCTCAACACGAATTGTCCATCAGCCACCCATAAAGTAACAAACAAACCCAAAACTGGACATAAACTGCACAAGAAAAATCACAATCTACCTCTGAGCAATCTACTCCTATATTATGGTGACATAGGAACTGGGATAGATGCAAAAAAAATAGAAGCATTGAAAACCTTGGATCTATTTGAGATGACTGTTGATTACATTGTAATTTAATTTCTTTATGTTAGATAATTTTGTATCCTGTGGTTCATTTAGAACAGATATTGAGCCAAATTCAGAGCCAGAGCAAGTTAATAGAGGTATATTTGCTTATGCTACGTTTGAATTTGAGTCTAATTGTAGAGGGGTCAGGTACTTATAACCAAGAGCAGAATTTAATCCAGTGTCTGTGTTTTTGAGAGACAGAGAGTAGACTTAGCATAGCAAGTTTTCTGGAAACTCCCCATTAATGTAAGAACCATGTCCTGTGGCGAATCATTTGGAGTGAAAGGGCATGGCTAAGCGTATCTGCCAAAGGAACTCTTAAATGCGTGATGTGAAAGCACCTTGGAAATGAAGAAAAGAATCTCTCTTCAGATCAAAGGTGATTCTAACAAACTGGAGCAGAAGTTCAGGTATACAAATAGGGTCAATGTCTCAGGTCAGCTGAAGAAGCTAATTTAACAGCTCACAAAACAGTTTGCTCCAGGGGGTTTTGCTACTTCAGCTGCATTTATTGTATGCATTAAAAGAGGGTGACGTTCAGTCAGTGCACAAGAGAAAGCAAAAGGTGAATAAGGGCTCCATTTTTAACTTTCAGCAAAACTAACCTCCATTCCCACCCACCCACCCAAATCCCTGCTCAAAAAATAGCAATGAATGGGTACGGTCATTCGTGCCTGCAATGGAGATAACAGGTGTAACTAACAGCAGAACTCACCGCCTGACTGCTGGTGACATCTTCAGTTCAATCCATTCGGGTTCAGATGACAGAGTTAATAGAATGGCTTTTATGACATATAGTTTGTAACATGCATTGTACACTAAAGTAACAGCAATTAGAGGCAACTGAGTAGGAGCGGTTGAGTTATCCATTCCAGCTGTGTGTGGCTCAGGCTTTAAAAAGCATGCCAGTTCCCAGTGAGATTAAGGGAGGCTGCCAGCAGGGGAAGGCAGGGAGATAGAGTGTGGGTTTGTGTTGTAGTGCCCCCCTCCTGCTCTACAAGAAAGAACCCGCAATGAGGAACATGGCACATCACCAATGCCACTGGAACATCATCCTCTGCTTGAATCTGTGGGGGCCCCTGCCACAGAGGCATCCTGATCCTGGGGGCTTCTGCCCAGGCCCTGGTCTTGGCTTGGTGGGAAAGTAGTCTGCATGTCCCTGCCAAAGAAACCAGGCAGGGGGAACTATCCAGCGCAAGCATGTCTGTTGGTGGAGTCCCTAGGGAAGCAGGTGAGAGCTGCAGAAGGAGGTGGCTCGTCTGTGTAGCCACATGTAGGAGGCATGTGGAAACATCTGGGACAGAGGTTGCTAGCTGGGAGCAGATTCCAGCAGCACCAGAGGAAGAAGAGGAACTGTCTGATCGTCACGGGAGTGATTGGCTGCTGGCCATATCAAGCAGTAAACTGTACTCCACCCACCACCACCACCACATAGGTCCCCTGTCCATTGCTGTCAAGAACTCATGTGCTGCACTGGCAACAGAAGGAGAAGACCAGACTCCAGTGGCTGAGGAAGAACCATCTGCCCCCAGCACTGGGAGGCTCGCAGCCACTATCCCATGCTGCTCACCCACGTGGACACTAACGATACTGCCAGGTATGACCTTGAGCAGATCAGTAATGACTACAGGGCTGTGGGAGTGAGGGTGAAGGAGTGAGAGGTGAGGGTGTGTTCTCATCCATCTTCCCAGCTGAGGGTAAGGGCCCAGGCAGGGACATGCACATCCTGGAGATGAATGCACGACTACGATGATGGTGTAGCTGGGAGGACTTTGGCGTCCTTGACCATGGGATGCTGTTCCGCGAAGAAGGATTGCTGGGAAGAGAAGGGGTCCACCTAACCACAAAGGAGAAGAGCATCTTCAGACACCAACTCACCAGCCTACTAAGGAGGGATTTACACTAGATTCAAAGGTGGCAGATGACAAAAACCCACAGGTAAGTATATGAAAAGGGCGACTTTAACAGAGGGCTAGCAATTGGGGTGGGTGACATAGAAAATTACTATAGGGTAATAGGAGCAACAAAAGAAGTGAGCAGGGGAATCTGCTCAACCTCTTAGATGTCCACACTCAATTGCAAAGAGCACGGGAAATAAACAGGAAGAACTGGAAGTATTAGTCCATAAGCTAAATGACAATTGACATCACAGAGACTTGGTGGGATAAATCTCATAACTGGAATATCATAATAGAAGGGTATAGTGTGCTCAAGAAGAACAGGCGGGGATAAAAGGGAGGAGATGCTGAATTATGCAACAAAAATACATACACTTGTTCTGAGGTCCAGCAAGAGGAGAGAGGCAGTGTGGAAGTGTCACTGTTACCTCCTGAGCACCCCCTTGTGGGCAAGTGTGGCTCTGCAGTGACCTGCCTCAGGTTCCCCTCCTGAATGAGGTAACAGTGAAGTCACTTAAACGGGCCAGTCAAAGAGATGCCGAGGACTCTCCTTTAATAATGCCTTCTGCAAGGAGAGCTTGTTCAAAGGGTTAAAGGCTCTTACTGGAGACCCTAGCTGAAAGTCCCCAAAGCCAGATCTCCAGGTTCCAGCAGCAGCTCCCTCGGCTGTAAGGCCTCAGGCTTCGTCACTGCCTGGAGAGCTCTGCAGCCTTCACCCTGTTTGCTCAGGCTCTCTCCCAGACCTCCATGCCTGGAGAGTCTTCCCTAGCTCAGGCTCCCTCCGTGTGCCCAGGAGCTTCCCCTCAGCTGAACTCTCTGAAGCCTTTTGTTAAGCTCAGGTCTCTTTGCTTACTTAAACTGCCTTACAGCACTTTGGGCATTTACACTGTCGCCAGGTGGACCTGGGCTGGCTCATTCCTATCCATGGAGCCTGTTCCAGCTAGGGTGGGTGTCTGGCTCCCTTAAAAGGCCAGCCCCGTGACAGGCAGACCAGTTAAAATTTCTGGGTGAAAACAACAGGAGTGATAACATGACAGGGCTCTACAACAGACCACCAAATCATTATGAGTAAAAAGAAGGAAAGTGTTGGTTCTCTACTTAAAGGGAAAGGGAAGCTAACAACAGATGACCTCAGGAATGCCTATTTTGCTCCAGTCCTCACTAAAAGGGTTAATTGTGATCAGATACTTAAACACAATTAATATTAACCATCAGGGGGAAGGAACACAAGCCAAAATAGAGAAAGGACAGGTCGCAGAATATCTAGATAAGTTAGAAATATTCAGCTTGTCAGGGAGTGATGAAATTCACCCTAGGGCACTTAAGGAAGTAGCTGAAGCAAGCTCGGAACCATTAGTGAGTATTTTTGAGAACTCGTGGCAGATGGGTGAGGTTCTAGATGACTGGAGAAGGGCCAGCGTGGTACCTATCTTTACAAGGGGGGTGAGGGGAAGAGGACTCAGGGAATTATCATTTCAATAACTGGAAAGATACTGAAACAAATTATTAACTAGTCAATTTGTAAGGGCCTAAAAGATAATAGGATTATAAGAAATAGCTAGCATGGATTTGCTAAGCACAAATCATGCCAATTTAGCCTAATTTTCTTATTTGACAGGGATAGTGGATAGGGTTGAAGTTGTAGTGGTGATATACCTTGATTTTAGTCCTACATGATATTCTCAAAGGCAAACTAGGAAAATATAATTTAGATGAAATTATTATCAGGTGTGTGCATAACTGGTTGAAAGACAATACTCAAAGAGTGATCAATGGTTATTGTCAAACTCGGAGGAAGTACCTAGTGGGGTCCTGCAGTGGTCAATCCTGGATTCAGTACTATTCTATATTTTCATTAATAGTTTGGACAATGGAGTAGAGAATATGCTCATAAAATTTGTGCAGGACACGAAGCTGGAGGGGTTTCAAAGACTGGAAGTCAAGATTCGAGTTCAAAGTAACCTTGACAAATTGGAGAACTGATCTGAAATCAACAAGATGAAATTCAATAAAGACAAATGGAAAGAAGGAAGGAAAAATCAAATGCACAGCTACAAAATGGGGAATATCTGGCTAGGTGGTAATACTGTTGAAAAGGATCTGGGACTTACAGTAGATCACTAACTAAATGAGCCAACAATATGATGCAGGTGAGAAAAAGCTAATATTCTGGGGTGAATTAACAGGAGAGTGATATGTAAGACAAAGGAGGTAACTATCCTGCTCTACTTAGCACTGGTCCGGCCTTAGCTGGAATACTGTGTCCAATTCTGGGCACCAAAGTCTAAAATGATGTGGACAAATTAGAGAGAGCTCAGAGGAGAGCAACACAAATGATAAAAGGTTCAGAAAATCTGACCTATGGGGAAAGGTTAAAAAGACTGGGCATGTTTCATCTTAAGAAAAGATGACTGAGTGGGGACCTGATAACAGTCTTCACATATGATAAGGGCTGCTATAAAGAGGATTCTGATCAATTGTTCTCCATGTCCACTGAAGATAGGACAAGAAGTAATCAGCTTAATTTGCAGACAGACAGATTTAGTTTAGACATCAGGAAAAAAATTTCTAACTGTAAGGGTAGTTAAGATGTGAAATACATTATCTAGCAGGTTGTGGAATCCCCATCATTGGAGGTTTTTAGACAAACACCTATAAGGTATGGTCTAGGGAAATTTGGTCCTGCCTCAGTGTGGCATTTCTATGATTCTAACATACCTACAATAGATTGGAAACATTAAGGATATGACTGTGTTCTGTCTTTACAATTGATTTTACTTTTAAAACTCTCCCTTTGGTCCGTATCCTTTGCTGTGATGTGTGAAATGCTCAGAATAAAACTGAAACCATAAAATCCTCACCAGGTTTGGGGATTTATGACAAACTCCCAAGTTCAGAACAGGTCCGTCAAAAAGCTTGATGAGAGTCACAAAACTTTGTGAAGCTGGGACTAGGTTTTCAAGCAGACATAGGTTGATGTATGGCTAATGTTGAAACCCTGCATATCTGGAGTTCTGCATAGTTTTGATACAAAACTACCAGAATCACAGGCATTATGACTGACTTTTGGCTTTGGTTTTCAAGTTCATCTGAACTTAGAATCATAGAATCATAGGATCATAGAATATCAGGGTTGGAAGGGACCTCAGGAGGTCATCTAGTCCAACCCCCTGCTCAAAGCAGGACCCAATTAATCCCCAATTAAATCATCCCAGCCAGGGCTTTGTCAAGCCTGACCTTAAAAACTTCTAGGGAAGGAGATTCTACCACCTCCCTAGGTAACGCATTCCAGTGTTTCACCACCCTCCTAGTGAAAAAGTTTTTCCTAATATCCAACCTAAACCTCCCCCACTGCAACTTGAGACCATTACTCCTTGTCCTGTCATCTTCTACCACTGAGAATAGTCTAGAACCATCCTCTTTGGAACCACCTCTCAGGTAGTTGAAAGCAGCTATCAAATCCCCCCTCATTCTTCTCTTCTGCAGACTAAACAATCCCAGTTCCCTCAGCCTCTCCTCATAAGTCATGTGTTCCAGACCCCTAATCATTTTTGTTGCCCTTCGCTGGACTCTCTCCAATTTATCCACATCCTTCTTGTAGTGTGGGGCCCAAAACTGGACACAGTACTCCAGATGAGGCCTCACCAATGTCGAATAGAGGGGAACGATCACGTCCCTCGATCTGCTCGCTATGCCTCTACTTATACATCCCAAAATGCCATTGGCCTTCTTGGCAACAAGGGCACACTGCTGACTCATATCCAGCTTCTCGTCCACTGTAACCCCTAGGTCCTTTTCCGCAGAACTGCTGCCTAGCCATTCAGTCCCTAGTCTGTAGCTGTGCATTGGGTTCTTCCGTCCTAAGTGCAGGACCCTGCATTTGTCCTTATTGAACCTCATCAGGTTTCTTTTGGCCCAATCCTCCAATTTGTCTAGGTCCCTCTGTATCCTATCTCTGCCCTCCAACGTATCTACCACTCCTCCCAGTTTAGTATCATCCGCAAATTTGCTAAGAGTGCAATCCACACCATCCTCCAGATCATTTATGAAGATATTGAACAAAACCGGCCCCAGGACCGACCCCTGGGGCACTCTGCTTGACACCGGCTGCCAACTAGACATGGAGCCATTGATCACTACCCGTTGAGCCCGACAATCTAGCCAACTTTCTACCCACCTTATAGTACATTCATCCAGCCCATACTTCTTTAACTTGCTGACAAGAATACTGTGGGAGACAGTGTCAAAAGCTTTGCTAAAGTCAAGAAACAATACATCCACTGCTTTCCCTTCATCCACAGAATCAGTAATCTCATCATAGAAGGCGATTAGATTAGTCAGGCATGACCTTCCCTTGGTGAATCCATGCTGACTGTTCCTGATCACTTTCCTCTCCTCTAAGTGCTTCAGAATTGATTCCTTGAGGACCTGCTCCATGATTTTTCCGGGGACTGAGGTGAGGCTGACCGGCCTGTAGTTCCCAGGATCCTCCTTCTTCCCTTTTTTAAAGATGGGCACTACATTAGCCTTTTTCCAGTCATCTGAGACTTCCCCTGTTCGCCACGAGTTTTCAAAGATAATGGCCAATGGCTCTGCAATCACATCCGCCAATTCCTTTAGCACTCTCGGATGCAACTCGTCCGGCCCCATGGACTTGTGCACGTCCAGCTTTTCTAAATAGTCCCTAACCACCTCTTTCTCCACAGAGGGCTGGCCATCTACTCCCCATGTTGCGATGCCCAGCGCAGCAGTCTGGGAGCTGTCCTTGTTAGTGAAGACAGAGGCAAAAAAAGCATTGAGCACATTAGCTTTTTCCACATCCTCTGTCACTAGGTTGCCTCCCTCATTCAGTAAGGGGCCCACACTTTCCTTGGCTTTCTTCTTGTTGCCAACATACCTGAAGAAACCCTTCTTGTTACTCTTGACATCTTTTGCTAGCTGCAGCTCCAGGTGCGATTTGGCCCTCCTGATTTCATTCCTACATGCCCGAGCAATATTTTTATACTCTTCCCTGGTCATATGTCCAAACTTCCACTTCTTGTAAGCTTCTTTTTTATGTTTAAGATCCGCTAGGATTTCACCATTAAGCCAAGCTGGTCGCCTGCCATATTTACTATTCCAGGGGATCTTACCCATCTGCTCCCTGAGGGAGTCAAAGTCTGCTTTCCTGAAGTCCAGGGTCCGTATCCTGCTGCTTACCTTTCTTCCCTGTGTCAGGATCCTGAACTCGACCATCTCATGGTCACTGCCTCCCAGATTCCCATCCACTTTTGCTTCCCCCACTAATTCTTCCCTGTTTGTGAGCAGGAGGTCAAGAAAAGCTCCCCCCCTAGTTGGCTCATCTAGCACTTGCACCAGGAAATTGTCCCCTACGCTTTCCAAAAACTTCCTGGATTGTCTAATTACCGCTGTATTGCTCTCCCAGCAAATATCAGGAAAATTAAAGTCACCCATGAGAACCAGGGCGTGCGATCTAGTAGCTTCTGCGAGTTGCCGGAAGAAAGCCTCATCCACCTCATCCCCCTGATCCGGTGGTCTATAGCAGACTCCCACCACTACATCACTCTTGTTGCTCACACTTCTAAACTTAATCCAGAGACACTCAGGTTTTTCTGCAGTTTCGTACCGGAGCTCTGAGCAGTCATACTGCTCCCTTACATACAGTGCTACTCCCCCACCTTTTCTGCCCTGCCTGTCCTTCCTGAACAGTTTATAACCATCCATGACAGTACTCCAGTCATGTGAGTTATCCCACCAAGTCTCTGTTATTCCAATCACGTCATAATTCCCTGACATCTTAAAATTCTAAATGAAACAGCAGGCTGAGAAAGAGGTCCCACTCACATGAATCAAAGTTGGACATGTTTGCATGAACCAGCAAGTGATTACACACTTCTAATATTTTCCTGTTTGCATAAACAGGCAAATAATGGAAGGGGGATGGGAACTTAGCTTGAGCCAAACCTAACTGAAGTCAGTGGAAAGGCTCACATTGTCTTCAATGAACTTTGAGTCAGACCCTTTGAGAAAGATGGAGAAGGATAATCTTACTGTGGGTTAAGGCATGCATTAACAGTCAGAAGACTTCATGTCAATTCCCAGCTATGCTGCAGACTCCTTTTGTGACACCGAGCAAGATACATATGGGGACTTGCACAGGTACGGGGCATTGTGGGAATGCCAGTGGAGAACTGTCTCGGCCTGATGCCAAGTCATTGAGTCTTTGTTATTTCCACATTGTTAACAAGATGCGTGAGAGGACAGATGACAAGTCAACATGTGTTCTGACCACACTCCCAGAGAAGCACAGCAACTCAGGTTCAATGCACCCCGGGGTACATGTTTATGGGGTTTGTGTATGGACGATAGGGAGCTATTGGCAAAACCCACAGCTCTATGCTCAGAAAGAAGCCAATGAAGGGTAACCTTTTCAAAAGTGCTTAGATGACTTGGGAGGCTAAGTTCCGTTTTCAAGAGACTTAGGCTCTTAGGAGTAGAACTGGTGAAGACTCAAAATTCCCATTTTGTGGGAAATTTCAGAAGCATTTTCATTCTGGCTCCAAACAGAACAAAACAAAAAGAGGAAATTTAGAACTCTCCTATAGAATGGGAATTCTGAAAAATATTGTTTGGAACATTTTGAACAAAAAGGTTAAAATTTTGACTCCTTACTATTTACATTGGGAAAAGATTGCCAGTTTGCATTAATATCATTCTCTTCAAACAGGGTTACATAAATGTGAAGTAGGAACGTTTTTGTTTGTGCCCACAGTGCACGCAGGGGAGCTACAGCACAGCACGTTGGTGTGCACTGCTATTTAACCCTCCTTGTCCAAACTGCAGGGCAGTGGAGAAAGGCCAACGTATGGCTGTTGTTTCATGCCATCAACACCATGAAGAAGAATGATTTGAAATTATTTACTTGTGAAATAAGATCCTTGGGGCTTGTCAGTACAGAAAAAATTGCCTTAAATATAACAATTTCCTTAGTATGGATGCAATTATAGTAGTATAGCTTATTCTTGTAAGGAAAATAGAATAAGCTGTACCAATATAGAAGCATTCACTCGAGGGTGTTGTACCAATTTAAGGTTTCAGAGTAGCAGCCGTGTTAGTCTGTATTCGCAAAAAGAAAAGGAGGACTTGTGGCACCTTAGAGACTAACCAATTTATTTGAGCATGAGCTTTCGTGAGCTACAGCTCACTTCATCGGATGCATACTGTGGAAACTGCAGAAGACATTATATACACAGAGACCATGAAACAATACCTCCTCCCACCCCACTCTCCTGCTGGTAATAGCTTATCTAAAGTGATCATCAAGTTGGGCCATTTCCAGCACAAATCCAGGTTTTCTCACCCTCTCCCCCCCCCACAAACTCACTCTCCTGCTGGTAACAGCCCATCCAAAGTGACCACTCTCCCTACAATGTGCATGATAATCAAGTTGGGCCATTTCCAGCACAAATCCAGGTTTTCTCCCCCCCCCACACACACAAACTCACTCTCCTGCTGGCAATAGCTCATCCAAACTGACCACTCTCCTTACAATGTGTATGATAATCAAGGTGGGCCTTGATTAAATTATGCTGGAAATGGCCCACCTTGATTATCATGCACATTGTAGGGAGAGTGGTCACTTTGGATAAGCTATTACCAGCAGGAGAGTGAGTTTGTGTGTGTGTGTGTTTTGGAAAGGGGGGGGGTGAGAAAACCTGGATTTGTGCTGGAAATGGCCCACCTTGATTATCATACACATTGTAAGGAGAGTGGTCACTTTGGATAAGCTATTACCAGCAGGAGAGTGAGTTTGTGTGTGTGGTTTTTGGAGGGGGGTGGGGGGGTGAGAAAACCTGGATTTGTGCTGGAAATGGCCCACCTTGATTATCATACACATTGTAAAGAGAGTGGTCACTTTGGATGGGCTATTACCAGCAGGAGAGTGAGTTTGTGGGGGGGGGGGGGGCGGAGGGTGAGAAAACCTGGATTTGTGCTGGAAATGGCCCAACTTGATGATCACATTAGATAAGCTATTACCAGCAGGAGAGTGGGGTGGGAGGAGGTATTGTTTCATGGTCTCTGTGTATATAATGTCTTCTGCAGTTTCCACAGTATGCATCTGATGAAGTGAGCTGTAGCTCACGAAAGCTCATGCTCAAATAAATTGGTTAGTCTCTAAGGTGCCACAAGTACTCCTTTTCTTTGTACCAATTTAACTATTTTGGTACGGAAATAATCACAACCCTGACTGGTAGTAAATACACTGGTGAAAAAACTGTGTGTAAACGAGGGCTCAGTACTCTTATCTCCCAAAAAGAAAAGAGGAGAACTCAAACATTCTGCCATTTCCTTTGTAGCGGCCAATACATATGTCTTATATTGGGGCGGGGGGAAAGAACAAAGCTGGAGGACCAAGATGCCACGCATGACTGATGATGAAGGAAAGCTTCTCATGCCTAATACATCAGTGAAATTGTTCATGAGCAGACACATTCTTGAGGAAATATCACCACTTTGATCCTGCCAAGGTCGGTGGCTGGATGAGTTATCTGCTTCTGAAGCGCTAGTCATGTGAGTCAGCATGCCTGGGACCAATGTTAAGCTGCACACCTGATTTGATAAAAATTCTTCCAAGTTGTTTATCTTTCAGGCAGTGTAACATTGCCTCTTCTGTCTCTCTTCCCTTTATTTTCACATCCTTTCCGGTCCCTTTCCCTTACTCACATACACACTTTTGGTCTTTTTACATTACTCACCGATGTTGGCAAGGATTTGGCTCAAATTCTGCATTCAGATAGGTATGTGCAATTCCTACTGATTTCATCCATGGGATTTGAATGTGTGCATATGTCTGAGGGAAGAATTTGACCCTCTGTGAAAATCAGTATGAGAGAAATTTGTCTCCGGGGAATCCCCCCACCTCACCCCACACATACATACAGTATAGAAACAGTAGCAATTTTGGAATAAACAGATACATAAACAAGTGAACAGCTCCTTTGTTTAATATATTCAAATCACATTGGATATATAAAAAGAAACCATGCTGTAATACCGGCAACCTACCATTACAATAAAGCCTCATGCAATAAAGTAAAATAAAACAGAAATATAAACAGATGATTATTATGCTCGTGATGCCTAATTTACCAACAATTTGTTTCAGCACAAGTGAAGAACAATTTATTCTTTTTTTACTTTTCTGTGATAAATTCTGCTGAGGCAAAAAATCAATTAAAACCAGAGACAGGTACCCTGCCATCAATGTAGGGCTGTAATATGCAGTTAGTGAAATATAAAATATATATTTAAGAAAATAACTAATATTTATGGTCACATGGTGACCTGTAAAATAATTTGTTATGAAATGTATTCTATGTTCAAGGTTGCTTATTGGACGTAAAACACGTTTATGTGGATATTCAGCGGTAAGAAATACTGAGTGCTTACCTCAAGTGTGAAGCAATGGAAGCAGCTACAAGCATGGCTGAGAGCTCTTTTTGTTCAGAATATCACCAGGTTCAGTCATCACTGGGCCCTGTGGGAACCAGATGAGCTGCTGGCAGCCAAAGGTTTCTGTGAGTATGACAGCTGATCAGAGAAGGTGGGAGTGACAGCTCTGTTGGGTGACCAAGAGGTGTTTGTTACTCCCACCAGGGTGCACCTCTGTGCACAAACTTTGGAGAAAATGCTGTGACGGGTTGGATCACAGAAAACCCCTTGGGAACTGCCAACTGATGTGCTGGGACTACCTCTAAGCTGTTTTTCGTACCAACTTGGGACTCCAGAACCTTGCCTGCTTGAGCCAGACATGCTAGCCTGCTACAAACCCAGACCCAGGTCTGGACAACGTCTCCCATAAGCTGCAGGCTTAACTGAAAACAACTTAAGAAGTGTTCCCGTCTCCAACACTCAGATGCCCAGCTCCCAATAGGGTCCAAACCCCAAATAAATCTGTTTTGCCTTGTATAAAGCTTATACAGGGTATAACCCTAAAGCTTATACAGGGTAAACTCGTAAATTTTTTGCCCTCTATTACACTGATAGAGAGATATGCACAGCTGTCCTCCCCCCACCCAGGTATTAATGCATACTCTGGGTTAATTAATAAGTAAAAAGTGATTTTATTAAATACAAAAAGTAGGATTTAAGTGGTTCCAAGTACTAACAGACAGAACAAAGTGACTTACCGAGCAAAATAAAACAAAACACGCAAGTCTAAACCTAATACAGTAAGAAAGTGATTACAGATGAAGTCTCACCCTCAGAGATGTTCCAGTAAGCTTCTTCTACAGACTAGCCTCCTTCTAGTCTGGGTCCAGCAATCACTCACACTCCCGTCGTTACTGTCCTTTGTTCCAGTTTCTTTCAAGTATCTTTTTGGGGTGGAGAGGCTATCTCTTAAGCCAGCTGAAGACAAAATGGAGGGGTCTCCCAGGGGCTTCAATAGACTTTCTCTTATGAGTGGAGACCCCCTCCTCCCTCCTATCCAGAATCCAGCTCCAAGATGGAGTTTTGGAGTCACATGGGCAAATCACATGTCCATGCATGACTCAGTCCTTACAATCCAGGCCACATTCCCAGGAAAGCTCAGCCATGTGTTGCTCTAACTGAGCAGTTGCAGTGCTCTTCCTTCACCTCTTGTATCACTCACAAACTACCAGCTCCGCTTGCACCAATGGGGAGAACATCAGCGGCAGTTTCAGGTGGTGACAAGGAAGAACATTAAAACACATTGGCTCTCAGGGAAGGAATGTAACAAATCAGGGTATTTTTAAATCACAGTTTAATGGGAGGTTCTTACACCAGTCAGATAAAGGAATAGTGCAGCATATCCAGCATGCTGCTGCATGGAGCCACATCATGTTTGAGTATTGCAGGAACCCTTCATTTTCAGCACTGCTACCAGCGCCTACTTGGCAAATCCTGCAGTATACGGTGAGGCAATGTCTCCAGTTATATTGAGCACTGCTTTTGCTTAGCTGGTGCAATATTTTGTAGCAATTTAGAGTCTGGAGACAAATGCTGAAATAAAGCACCGGCATGTTCACCTGCTGATACTGGCAGGTTCATGAGCTGCAGTGTTCGGTAAAAGCAATACATCATTTGACATCAGAGATGCCTCTTGAGACAGTCCAAAATCCCGTCTGCAAATGGAGCATAAGGTTTCAATCAGCACCTGAGAAAGAATAAGGGAAACTTCTGCTGATCTGCTCTAGCTAAATGTTGGAAATTTCACTTGCCTTAAGATTAAGCACCCAGTGATGTGGCCCAGTGATTAAATTTCCAGCAGCTATATACAGTTTCTTTCTAGGGCAAATGCAAAGGAGCTGACTGTCCCTATTTAATCAGACTACTCTGCACTATCTTCGGAGGCTGCAATCCATAGCAGAGACTGGGATCTGCTAAATTAAAACATTAGGAATAACTTAGAGAATGTTTAACAGTGATCATCACTTTACAAATAAGGATAATGATTCCCCTGTTGCCCAAGCTCCATGAGAAATAGCAAATAAATGTTATGTTTCCTATTAAAGTGTTAAGTATTCGTAAAGCATCCCTCATTAAGAATATAATCTTGTTAACATGTTGCATCTCAAATCGCTGTGCTATAATGCTGAATACTGGGCTACATCCTCAGCTGCTTTAAATCAAGTTGGCTAAGCCTCAAGAGAGCTAAGCCAATTTACATCAACTGAAGATCTGGCTCATTGGGCTTGGCACTGAACGGGTGTGAATACAAGCGTTATGGAATGAGTGATGCATGTAATGGCTCTGTCATTCATCTTCGGGTTTTGTTTACATGGTGACAGCTATTTTTTTCTTTGCCTTTTCCCTGCTCTATTTTGTGGTAATTATGGGTGATTTTCTGTCTGTTTATTGAAGGTTGTAATTGAAATAGAAAACATCCTTAATTGACGTGGATATTTGTTGCGCTGACGATTTGATTGCTGACTCAGAGGTTGATTGAGAACACCCTACTAATGACAGGCTGCAACGCTGACAGATTTGTGATCGTGTCAGAGCCTCATCTTCATCTGACACTTGCTTAAAATACAAGCAGACAGCTCTGGGCCAGATTCTGACCTCACTTACATTAGTGCCACGCTGCTGAGCTGAATGGAGCTACTAGTTCAACTGAGAGGAGGATTTGGCTCCACGCTGAAGTGGGAAATGGTCTGTGGTATCAATGTTACTGGAAAGACTGTCTGACAGCTCATCCATGGGTGCTATTGGGCGACATGAATGGCTGTGGAATGTCACCTCTTCTAGTTCTCCATGACTGTTGGTGCCATGGAGAAACGGGGTGTAATCTGGAAGAAAGGGGCGATATTATGCCCCACCACCCTCCCTGTCTGTAGAACCCCTCAGTGCAAACAGGTACACCCATGCCTGTCTGATGTCAGCTCTATGGTGAGTTTCACTAGCGTACAGGGCTTGGGATGCCATCATATCCTGTGTCAGCTGTGGTTAGAAAGGGCACACAGAGCTGCCTGCTCACGGAAGGATGCTTTTGTGAAGGAAGCAGCACACAACTGGGACTGAGGAGATCTGGCTGTACCACAAACGTCCTGTATGAGGATGTTGTGCAAGGCACTTAGGCCAAAACTGTTCACACTTGGCTGCCTAAGTTTAGACACTGAAATGAAAGTGGCCTGAATTTCAGAGGGGCCGAGCACATCCTTGAAGTCAGTGAGGAGTGCATGATGCTTTCAGGCCAATATCCTTCAGGTGTCCAAATATGGAACATAGACACTTATCTTCAGGGACTGAAGTTTGACACTCTCAGACTGTACTTCTCTGGGTGTCAGTTCCATCCTCTGTTTAGTTAGGATAATACTTCCCTATGCCATGGAGCCGTTGTGAGCCTAAAATCACTAAGACTCTAAGGTCCCAGGATGGATGGTACCTGAGAAGATCATGGTTTTCGTTATTATAGAGTTGGCTGGGGCTCAGTGGCAAGCCAGACAAGGAAGAGCCAGTGGTGGGAAGCCAGCAACGAGGATAGGATGACCAGATGTCCCAATTTTGTAGGGACAGTCCTGATTTGGGTTTTTTTTTTCTTATATAGGCACCTATTACCCCCACCCCCCTCCTGATTTTTCATACTTGCCCTCTGGTCACCCTAAACGAGGACAAAGCTAGCAAAGAGGCAGCAGTGGGAATAAGTGGTGTTCACTGGCATGCATGATAGGCCTCACTCAGGCATCAAGTCTTTAAATGCCCCAGCTCCCCTTTGCATCACTGGCTGCTGGAGAGGAGTGGACAGAGAAACAGCTTCTTCCTTTCATGGGTCTGCAGCCCCAGGGAAGCTTGTAATCACGCAGAGGGATCAACCTCTGCCTTATTTACCCATCAGTAGAAATATGGCCCTATATAAAGTAATTTGCAATGCCAGATTATGTATTAAATGAAGGGTCTTTAAGCCAAAATGATGGAGTGGGTTCCTCAGTTGTTTATTGTGCATAAATTTTCTGCTCTTTAATGATAAAGATGATAATAAATTTGTCTTGGGAATGTGGTTTGGCTTTAATATATGTGATTATACCCTTATTATAGAAAGGGCTATAAAGCACAATAAAAATAATGTGCTATAAAATATTATAAATACTAAATAAATATGACATAACCATCGTAGTTTAAAAATATATGTCCATAAAGTAGATCCTTCTTGATTTCAGAGCGAATTAATGAACTAACTATGCAGAAAGCCCTAGCTGTATACCTGCTTTTATAATAACACTGGACGCCAACTTTGATTATAACACTTTCCATTTGTATAGAAAGCCTGTCATACAAAAGGGTTGCAAAGTACTTTACAGACTGTTAATACAATATAGAGATCAATTCATTGTAAAATGAAATGCAGCCACCTCTGGGGTGACAACTGTTCTCCATCAGCGACACCACAAACCAGTTTTTGGTTGCAGGAGTTCAGAATAACTTATCAAAAGAACCTGGTGTTGAGAACAGTCTAATGGGAGGTAGATGACTTGGTGGGTACCTTCTAAGGATGCTGGGCTGTTTGGAGATGGAGCAAAATCTGGAAAATGAGATATCTAGCTACAGGCTTGGTTCAAAGAAAAACTCCCAGCCTTCCCAGGTTACACAAACATGTCTGCCCCAGTGGTAAGGCAGGCTACTGAGATCCAAGCAGACTACGTATCAGAAATCTGCATCAGAGGAAAGGGTCCTGCCCAAATGCCTGAATTCTTCCAGATTAGAGAGTATTTCAAAATCAACAGTGGGGAAGCTAGGCCCCAGCCCATCACAAAGGATCCCAGTTCCTGCTCCTCAGTTCCTTCTTTCACAGTTCTTTCTTAGCAACCAGCCCCTGGCAGGACACCGCCGGCTCTCCTCCAGAGCTCTAGCAGGGAGAATCATCTTAGTGAAAGCTTTCCAAGGAGAAGGTAAAGGGGTGGCTTGACCATGGTCTATTAGGAGAGGTGACATGTTGGCAGGGAGGGGGCATGCAGGGTCAAATGCCCCTGCAGTAGCTGGCCTGGGCAGGGAGTGGAAGGGGAGGGGCCAGAGCCTCTTCCAGCCGCTGGGACGCTGCCCGCTGCAATGCAGCGGTTGTCTGGGATAGAGCCTGGTTGCAGCAGTGGGCTGCCCCCAGCCCAGGCTCAGCCTCTGGGGACGGTGGGCAAGCAAGCTGGAGCCTGTCCTCCCCTCCTGCATGCTTGGCCCCTGTCCCCAGAAGCCGAGCCTGGGCAGGAAGCAGGCAGCTACTGCCACCCCTCCCCAGCCAGGCTCTCCCCCGGGCAGCTGGCTATGCTGCACAGAGCAGCGACCAGGAGCGGCTCTGTCCCACTCCCCACCAGGGCCTGGCTGCCAGGGAGAGCAACCGAATGTGCTGAGGAGGAGCCGGCTCACCAGGAGCACAGAGCCTCCCCCCAGGTAACATGAGGTGGGAAGTGAGCAGGGAGAGGACAGAGGCCCCAGGCTGGGGGCGGTGTGGAGACATGTGGAGCAGTCATGTGTCCTCCCCTTAAGATTGTGCCCCCACCCAGTGTGAGGAGGCACCAATTGTCTCAGAAATTTGATAACTGAGGGCTCTTAATCTAGTCGTCACAGGCCTAAGAACAAGCAATAGGTGGAAGTTGAAGCTAGACAAATCAGAGTAGAAATAAGGTGCACATTTTTAACAGTGAGGGTAATTAACCAGTGGAACAACTTACTGAGGATTTGATATTCACCATCATTGGACATTTTAAAATCAAGATTGGATGGTTTTCTAGACGATATGTTCTAATTCAAACACAGCTTTGCACTTGAAGTAGAAATTACTTGAGGGCTGTCCTATGGCCTGTGTTATACAGCAGCAGTCAGAATGTTACTATGAGTCAAGTCTTCAGCTGGTGTTGCAGGATGATGATGGTGTGACATTCTGTACCTCGGGGGAACACCCTGCACCCCCATGTTCATCCTTATAATATAATTGTGAGGTATCTAATGCAAAGTTTGTCATGTTGGGTGTCTTCAGAAGGCTCATGATGCACTGAGCATTGTTGTTATACTAATGTTATAGGTTGTAATTTCATGTGTATAGTTATGAGGCTGAAAATATGTCCTCATGGCTTAAAGCAAGCCCAGACAAAAATGCCAGGAGCAGAGGGGCAGTTCACACCTCATCAGGGCAAGTATGGGACAAACTCAGCCCAACCTCACAGGAACAAAGGACACTGGCCTAGGCAACAACAAAGGATCTGTTGGACTCTCGAGTGAGTCCCCCCCCTCCCCGTTCCTTTGGTCAGCTTGGGACTGCGATGAGGTAATGCTCACCTGACTCTGAACGGGGGTAGGGGCAGAGCGAAGAAAGAACATGATAAAAGGGAGAGACATTTGCCATGCTCTCTCTCTTTCACCTCCATCTACAGACACCACCACCACCACGCTGCTCCCCCTGTTCCCCACAATAAGAGTAGCTACCACCACCACAGGAGCAAAGATGAGAAAGTTACTCAGTCCAGCAACAAACCCCTTCCACAGTGTCCAGCAGCAGTCTGCACGCTCCCCCCAAAGGGTCCTCCTCTTCCTCCTTTTTGATGGCAGCGGCAGTAGCAGGCTCCAACACAGCAACAGAAGCCAGCAGCAGCAGCCAGCCAGCCAGGAGAGACCCCACAGAAGATGCTAACAGCAGTGGAGTCAGTCATTCCCCTTTGGAGGGAAGGTCAGCAGGGCCCCCCGAACAGCAGCAGCAACCAGGGAGACCTCCAGCCAGCAGAACAGCCAGAGCAGACTGGCCAGCCACTGTAGTGAGGCAGAGTGGCCTCCCTCCCCCATGTGAGAGTGAGGGACCACTACAGGGAACTACAAAAAAGTGATGAAGCTAGTTAAATGGAAATTAAAAGGAACAGACACAAAAGTGAAATAACTGCAAACTTCATGGAAACTAATTAAAAACACCATAATAGAGGCTCAAACTAAAGGTATACCCCAAACAAAAAATAAACAGTAAGAGGGTGAAAAAAAAATGCCACCATGGCTAAACAGCAGAGTAAAGGAAGTGATCTGAGGCATAAAAGGAATGCTTTAAAAAATGGAAGTCACATCCAAGTGATGAACATAGAAAGGAGCATAAACACTAGAAAGTCAAGTGCAAAAGTATAAGGAAGCAGGCCAAGAAAGAATTTGAAGAGCAACACATAAAAACACAAAAACTAAACAGCAATAAATAAATACATAAATAAAATAAAAAATAAGTATGTCAAAAGGAGGAAGCCCATAAAATAATCAGTGGGGCCACTGGATGATCAAGTTGGTAAAGGAATGTTCAAGGAAGACAAGCCACTGTGGAGAAGCTAAGTGAATTCTTTGCATCAGTCTTCACTGTGGATGACATGGGGAAGATCTCCACACCCAGACCATTCTCTTTAGGTGACAAATCTGAGGAATTGTCCCACACTGAGGTGACAGTAGAAGAGGTTTAGGAACAAACTGATAAATTAAACAGTAATAAATTACCAGGACCAGATGGTATTCAACAAGAGTTCTGAAGAAACTCATATATGAAATTACAGAAATGCTAACTGTCATATGTAACTTATTTGGTAGGCTCCCGAGGTAATCCTAGCAATTACAGGATGGTAAACCCAACTTCAGTACCAAGCAAACTGGTTGACACTATAGTGAAGAAGAGAATGATCAGACACAGAGATGAACACAATGTGTTGGGGAAGAGCCAACACAACTTTTGTAAAGGGAAATCATGCCTCACCAATCTATTAGAATTCTTTGTGGGGGTCATCAAGTATGTGGACAACAATGATCCAGTGGATATAGTGTACCTGGACTTTCAAAAAGCCTTTGACAAGGTCCCTGACCAAAGGCTCTTAGGCAAAGTCAATAGTCATGGGATGAGAGGGAAGGTGCTCTCTTGGATCAGTAATAGGTTAAAAGATAGGAGATCAAAGGGTAGTGTTAGAGAGCTTATTCCTTCACTCTCCCACTTCCCTGGTCCTTCTCGCATGAACAGAGAGCAACAATACCTGAAGTCCGAAGGTGCAAACAATTAGATGTTTATTGGGGTGAACTTCCAGCTAGTTTAAATCCAAGTTCCTTTTTCCTTATTTTCGAATCCCAACTTACTTCCTGTTTGCCCCTAATTTATATAGTAATATTCTTAGCTATACCTTAACCAATCATTCTACTGAAATTTACCTAACCAATCCTAACATATTGTAACCTGATTAGCTAACCAATTATATCCCACCACCTTAACTAGTTTACACCCAGCAAAATTAATTATACAGCAGACAGAAACAATCACAGAACCAGACAGAGATCATGCAAATAAACAATAGCAAAGTGGGAACTATAATGACAAAACAATACAGAAGTGAGGATTTCACAACTACATCTATGAAGACATAAATTACTCCAGATAGTTAAGTCCAAAGCAAACTGTGAATGGTTACAGAGGGATCTCACTAAACTTGGTGACTGGGCAACAAAATGGTCAATGAAATTCAATGTTGAAAAGTGCAAAATAATTTCCATTGGAAAAAATAATCCGAACTATGCATACAAAATAATGGGGTCTAAATTAACTGTTACTATTCAAAAAGGATCTTGGAGTTGCCACGCATAATTCTCTGAAAACCTCCAGTCAATGTGTAGTGGCAGTCAAAAAAAGTAACAGAATGTTAAGTAAAATTGGGAAAAAGATAGATAATAAAACAGAATATATCATAATGTCACTATAAAAATCCATGGTATAACTACACCCTGACTACAGCTTACAGGTCTTGTTGCCCCTATCTCAGAAAAGATATATTAGAATTGGAAAAAATTACAGAGAATGGCAACAAAAATGATTAGGGGTATGGAACAGCTTCCGTATGAAGAGAGATTAAAAAGACCGGGACTGATCATTTTAGAAAAGAGACATCTAAGGGGGCTAAGATAGAGGTCTAATTATGAATGGTATGAAGAAAGCGAATAGGGAAGTGTGATTTATCCTTTCACATAACAGGGCATCACCCAATGAAATTAATAGGCAGCAGGTTTAAAACAAACAAAAGGAAGTACTTTTCCACACGATACAAAGTCAATCTGTGGAACTCACTGCCAGGGGATGATGTGAAGGCCAAAAGTGTAACTTGGTTCAAAAAAGAATGAAATAAGTTCATGGAGGATGTGTCCTCCAATGACTATTAGTCAAGATGATCAGGGATGCAATCATGTTCTGGGTGTCCCTAAACCTGCAAATGCCAGAAGCTGGGACTGGACGACAGGAGATGGATCACTCAATAATTGTCCTGTTCTGTTCATTCTCTCTGAAGCATCTGATGCAGGCTTCTGTCAGAAGACAGGATACTGTGCTAGATGGATCATTGTTCTGACCCAGTATGGTCATTCTTATGTTCAAACTATAGAGTCTCATGCTTATATCTTTGGAGGTTGCCAGTTCATTCCGGGTGTTGGCCAAGATGGCAGCCCTCACACAACAAAGTGGAGAGCCAGGCACGAGGAGAACAACCTCTCAGGTTCAGATAGGTCTCCATTACAAACCCCTTAGGTTACTTATTAATCTTCGTTGACCATCCATGGTTATGGCCTAATTTTAAAATATTTTGTCATAAAGCTATATTCTCTGTACTGACTTAGAAGGTGCAACACCTAAGTCACAGACATCACTAGCTGTGGTACGTGGGTTTTCCTTGGTTGTCTCCCATCCAAGTATAGACCAGCCCCGACCCTGCTGAGCTTATTCACTTATAACATTATCAAAGTAAAAATAATGTATTTAACTCAACAATAAGACCTCTGGCTGGGATCTTCAGAGGGTCCTGAGAGTTTGATTGTCAATAAGTTTGGAAATCTATGGAAGCTAGGTGCATAACTCCCTTAACCTCCTTGTGAAATTATAGGATGGGATTTTTAACAAGAAACATGCATTGACTCTCCTTTCTCAGGTTTCAGAGAGGTAGTCATGTTAGTCTGTATCAGTGAAAACAATGAGGAGTCCTTGTGGTACCTTAGAGACTAACAAATTAGTTAGTCTCTAAGGTGCCACAAGGACTCCTCATTGTTTTTTCTCCTTTCTCAGTTATTTCTTAATGAGTTTTTCCCCTCCCGCCAGTCCATGTTCTAATTAGCTTCATGTCATTGAGAAAAAACATCTCCAGCCTTATGTAAATGAATGTGGTGTCTGTAAAACACCAACCATGGCAACATTTTTTTTTCCCCACCATGTTCTCAGAACCGATGGGAGGGAAGAGAAGACACATTTTTTTCCAGCAGAGAAAGCAAATTAAAAACAAAGATTTTAAGATCTCTTTGTACTGACAAAAGTGACCGTTCCACCTTCTGTTCCCTGCCACGCAGCAAGCACACATTTTAAATAATTCATGCCAACCTTAACCATTTTAAATGAAGAAGGGAAGAGTTTTTAACAGATCAGTGAGTAAGAGATAAAGGAAAAAGAAACTTTAAAAAAAGTTGAAAACCTCTATGAATCATTTTAAAGTGAAGTATTTATTCATATTTTCCAGTGAATAGTGTATTTTAAAAGCATCTGAGCTGAACATGTAAATTACAATGATTCCTCTTGAGGAATTTTTTCATTGCAATACAGTTTAATCCTTTTAGTTTTGATTTTAAAATAAAGCAGAGCAAATGTTTAAAAGATTTGTGCAATTTGCAAGATTAAAGTTACAGTACTTTAATCTCCTGTGGAAACTTAGACACATTTTTAACGGGTTCTTCATTTATTATTTTAAGGAAAGCGTTTTCAGCTAGTTAAAATAATAATAATAATACAAGGATAGTAACTCTTTATATAAACTATTGTTTAGCAGGAGCTTTCCTTGATCAGAAAGAAAGACTATAAGACTGCAAGCTCTTCATGGTAAGGACCACCTTTCTTGTTCTGTATTCATAAAGCGCCTAGCACAATGGGGCCTGAGCCATGACTGGGGACCTGCTGCAAAACAAATAAACAACAATAACTTATATGGTAGTAGGATGCTCCTCCCTCATTAGCCCAGCTGCAGAGAGAAGCTGGGCGAATGGGTGACACAGAGTGATCTGTTGTTCAATGCCAGTTGCCAGGCAGGTGCTGTTAGGTGAGAGTTCTGGCTGCCTTGAAGGTTGTTGCATTTTTTAGCCAAGGTGGCCTTGCCTTATTCCTTTGCATTCCCCTGCTAATACAATATTAGTCACACACAAGAATCTTTTGCTAACTTACGTGCCCCTGTGTCCCTTGGGTCCTTCTGCAACACACGGGTACAGTTCTACAGCCCCAGGTGTATGAAAACCTGGGAGCGAAAAGGTATTGTGGGGCATCAATAGGACATTTTGTGAGATAGAGACCCACACCCTGAACCCTGAAAAAGCCAGGAAATGAAGAGTCTAGGCAATATGTCCTACTGGAGAATGTGCAGACACAGCTCACTTCCTCCCTTGTTCTGAGGAAGGAGAAAACCTCTCAACGTGTGAAGCCGCTCTGATTGGCTGCCTTTCCCCAGGAGGAAGAGGAGAAGGGATGGGCAGACAGTCAGAGGCAGTTTCCCAACAGACTGATGGTTTTTCCATGAAGACCTGTAGGAGGCTACGAAACCTTGCAGGCTGTGGGAAAAACCCTGAAGAGTTGGTAGCCCTATTACTCAGATGTCTACATATGGACTAGGAGTCTGATGTAACTCCATCCTTAAATGTAAGCAGTGAGTACTCTGTCGTTGACCAGAAAAATACTGTTTTCATGTAACCCAAAGGATTTTGGAAAGTGTGTCAATTTCCTGTGGGAGAAAAAGATCAGAATTCCAAAACAGAAACTTCAGAATTCTGAAATGAACAGTTTCTGAAACCAAAATGTTTCAAAAATTCTGATTTACATGAAATTTAAAAACCAACCAACCACAAACCCCCCAAACAATAGTTGCATTTGTTTGGATTTGGACCAAAACCAGATTTCAAAATTTGCTAGACCTGGAAATTCTGAGTTTCAACCTGCTCCAGCTATGGCAGGGCATGTATTAGCAGCACAGTGCTGAGCAAAGCCTGGAATTGCTGAGGTCCTCAACTAGCACTGAAGCCAAAGAAAGCAGAAAGTGCTCAGCATCCTTGCAGGATCGAGCCTCTGGTGCCCTTAGTGGGTGGTTTAGGACAATCTTTGGCTTTTTTGCCTTTCACAATGCACAAGAGCCTGGTGATTCACTTCCTGTTTTAACATATTACTGTTGTTTTAATGCTGTTATTATGAAGGCACCAAAATCACAGTGAAGGTGCCAGTGCTCTGTTTTAACCATGATCAAAGCACCATAATCTCTACAATAAATAACTAGATGTGTGTCTATCTATGCTAACAGTCCTAGACTATTGTGATATCAGCAATAACTCTACCAACCACCACCCTTACTCTATAGATAATTTGCATGCAACAATTTCACTGGTTGTAATGAGTCAGTGATATAAGAGAGACTGCACAGATGGTGGATTATTTGGTCCAATTGCCAGAGTTCCTTAAAGGTTGGTTTGCCAGCTGTGCAACTCAACACAAACTCCCCAATGCAACCCAAACATATCAACACAAAATCCCCAGAGTAACTCCCTAGACACAACTAAACACAACCACCCCCATCCCACAAAATAGCCCTAAACACACATGGTTCCTCACCCCAGCAAACACCCCTGCTTAAATCAATACAAAATTCCGAAGCACCGCACACACTCACCAGTTTATGGTTTCTTAGAGCTGCCTGCCAGGAAGCAGGATTCTCCAGAGTTGTCTAGGATGGAGTCTCGAACCTTTCACTCTCACCGCCTTCCTAACTAACAGCCAGCCTGGAGAGCTGTACCAACAGGTGCTCAGGCAGGTTGTGTTGCACGTCAACCTGAAGTGCGGGGGGTGACACATCAGAAGGGTGTGAAACTGCTATTATTTTAACCAAAGTGTAGAAAAGAGGAAACTCTACCCTCACTTATCCCACAGCAATCTGTACCTGCCTGAAATTGTCATACTTACCATAAAACCGTCAACTTCAGGGGCAAAGCCACAGGTTGTCACTAATTATTTTACTATCCCAAAGGGACTCCTTTAAAGGAAAGCTACTTAAAATCCTAAAAAAAAAAAAAAAAAGAGTTCTGTTTGTATATTCATTAATTAAAACTGATCATCTGGGCAATTCAATTGTAAAGAAGATTTTGATTCCACCCCTCTCACAGTTGCATTGCCATGTATAAAATGCCTAGACTGCTCCATTTCCTTATCCCTACTGCTTTTTTGAATGCAACATGTTAATCAATGCCATACAGTTGACTGAATAATCAATGTTTCATTACTACTGATGGCTCTTTTAGACAGTTCATGAGAGAACAGAGCATTCATAATTAAGGGTAATCAACTCGGAGATGCTGGGACTCTAAGAAAAGATTTATACTGTTGTCACCTAAACACTGAGAAATTCCTGGAAGGAAAAAAAAGAATTGTGCTTGTACTAAGCTGAAAAGAGAAGAAAGAAAGGATGGCCTGGGAATTGGGAGACTGGGGTTCAAGTCTCTGACACAGGCTTCCTGTGCGGCCTTGATCAAGTCTCTGAGCCTCAGTTTCCCATTTGTATAATGGAGATAATAGCACTTCCCTGCCTCATAGTGGTGCAGTGAGGATAAATATGTTGCAGACTGTGAGGCACTCAGATACTGTGGTAATGGGGGCCATACAAGTACCTAAGTTACATATCATGCAAGCAAGAAATAAGCAAACCAGGTAGATCACCAAATCTAATCTCCATGCCAGAGCACAATTGCTTTGTGGTACATTTTCAGTGCTCTCTCTAGTCTCCTTCAAAATTGTTTGGGTGATGGTGCTCCCACCATTTGCCTCAAAAGACGGACTTTCAGACTGTTTTAGTATTTCCATTATGGAGAGTTCATTAACCCATCCCTATTTTCTCTGTTCTTGCGAAAAACTAATTGAGTGATTGTGGAACCTGTGTGTGACTGCAGCTAACACTCCAAGGTAGTGTCTTACGACACAAGGTTACCAAACAGGAGTGGTTTCTTCTTTTCCTAGAACACAGCTGAATGAAGCAATTGGTGCAGTGAGGGACAGATAACCTCAACCATGATTTGGCACCCACTGAAGTCAGGGGTAAAAGTCTCTCTGGCTGCAATGGTGCAGGATCATACCTTGTCTGTATGATGTGAACTGGAAAAAAGAATTGGTATTAGCCCCACCTCTATCACTGATAAGAAAGGGCTGCAGAAGTACACAGTGGTAGGGAGAGAAACAGCAAATCTCAGTGAATTACAAGAAGAGTAGTTTGCCCATGGTAGCTAAGCATGTACATGTGTATGTTTATGCATATGAATTTAGGCTCCAGTCCAAAGCATAGCTTTTCAGTGTGTGAAAAAGCCATCCTTCTTCAGCAAAGCATGTTACGATGAATATTTTTCATATGCTAAGCAATTCCCTACTAAACAATTTTTGGCCCTTCACCATCATGTTCTCCACTGTTAGATACAAAATATGCCGCAAACAGCATTGGCTGTTTGTAGTCCAAGGTCTGTGTTTTAGATATTCAACATGGTTTGCCATCAAAATTGTTTGCCAACTTCTAGTTAGAATCAAATTTTAAAACACAGAAAGTCACTTTGCAGCCAGTTAGTAATACAGCTTTTGATATTTGCTGGTGAAAAAATGCTACACAACACATACTATAGTAGCAATGTGTTTGAAGACACTTCTCTGAACCACCGCTACTTTCCCATTCACAAGGAAGGGACCTAATATAGGTGTAGTGATTAGAACTGGGTGAACATAGGAACATAAGAAAGGCCATACTGAGTCAGACCATTGGTCCGTCTAGCCCAGTATCCTGTCTTCCAACAGTGGCCAATGCCAGCTGCTTCAAAGGGAATGAGCAGAACCGGGTAATTATCGAGTGATCCATCCCCTGTCACCCATTCCCAGATTCTGGCAGTCAGAGGTTTAGGGACAGCAAGAGCATGAGGTTGCATCACTGACCATTTGGTCATTGATGGATTATCCTCCATGAACTTATCTAAGGTTTCAGAGTAACAGCCGTGTTAGTCTGTATTCGCAAAAAGAAAAGGAGGACTTGTGGCACCTTAGAGACTAACCAATTTATTTGAGCATAAGCTTTTGTGAGCTACAGCTCACTTCATCGGATGCATACTGTGGAAAGTGTATGGGTGGAAAGAGTGGGGTGGGGGGAGGTATTTTTTCATGCTTTGTGTGTATAAAAAGATCTACACTTTCCACAGTATGCATCCGATGAAGTGAGCTGTAGCTCACGAAAGCTTATGCTCAAATAAATTGGTTAGTCTCTAAGGTGCCATAAGTACTCCCTTTCTTTTTGTGAACTTATCTAATTCTTTTCTGAACCCTGTTATTATTTTGGCCTTCACAACATCCCCTGGCAAGAAGATCCACAGGTTGGCTGTGCAATGTGTGGAGACATACTTCCTTTTGTTTGTTTTAAACCTGCTGCCTATTAATTTTATTGTGTTCTTGTGTTATGTGAAGAGGTAAATAGCACTTCCCTTTTCACTTTCTCCACACCATTCCTGATTTTATAGACCTCTATCATATCCCCCCTTAGTCGTCTCTTTTCCAATCTGAATAGTGCCAGTCTTTTTAATCTCTCCTCATACCAAAGCTGTTCCATACCCCTAATCATTTTTTGTTGCCCTTCTCTGTACCTTTTCCATTTCTAATATATCTTTTTTGAGATGGATGAACTAGAACTGTAATCAGAATTCAACCTGTGGCATACCATGGATTTATATAGGAGTATTTTTATATTTACTGTCTTATTATCTACCCCTTTCCTAATGTTTCCTAACATTCTGTTCTCTTTTTTGACTGCCGCTGCACACTGAGCAGATGTTTTCAGAAAACTATCCACAATGACTTCAAAACCTATACCGTCATTCCTATATATTTTGTACCCTTGGTATTACTGTGTCCATTGATTGTTACCATTATACCAAGTTTTGGTGATGCCTATTATATCACTAACCTCATTTAATACCAGGCATTCAAATTCACTCATCTTAGTATTTAGACTTCTCGCATTTCCACTTATAAAATTTGTCATTTTTTGTTGTCTGACTTCATGTGATGTAAATGAATGTGGGGAATGGTTTTCCCATCTCATGGATGTGTTTGAGATTTCAAAAAAAATTCCTCATGAAACAGAACTTTTGAGATTTTTCTTCTTCCATGAAAAAAGGAAAAAAGAGAACCACCAACCCCTCTATGGCTAATTGTTTCATTCAATGTAGAGATATGAACCTTGGTCTGCCACATGACAGTCCGTTGCCTAGTCTAGAGTTGCATTCTGTCTCAGTCAACCCGAGCTTCCATTGTGGACCTGAGAAACCTTTCCAACAAAAGTTTTATATAACCTGACCTTTTCATGTGAAAAGTTTCTGTTTCCATAAATTGATGTTTGCAGGGCAAGAAAGTGTTTCATCAAAAAATTCCTGCCCAGCTCTAATAGTGATCTCACCAGGAAGTTCTGAAATTGTAACAATAACAAACCAAGTGAAACTACGTCAGTGATGGCCTGCTGAGATGATTAATTAGGATGTCAAGGTCAGGATTAAATGAGGGAGGAATTCCCATTACAGCCAATCTCTGTGGGTGCGGTGGGGGTGATAGAAAGCCTGTGATTCTACCAAGCTTGTGTGGCCCTTTTTATTTCATTCCTTTTGCTCCTTTTTAATCAGTGCACTGCACTCTTTTCTTTCTCGCTTTTATTATAGGTTTTTCTCCACCCCCACCCCTCACTCTCTTCCTCCTGTGGCTTCTATTTTATGCCTCATATCCCTGCAGTGAATTCTTACAGAAGTTGTTCCAGGACCTTTCAGATTATTCTGTTAGCTCCTCCTCATCTTTGAAATTGTGTTTCATGACTGACCACTTAGTCTTTTCAGAAATACTTTTATGTTCCATGTCATTTCTTGCTTCAGTGACTTCCTTCATCTGGTGTATTTTAATCTGTGCCTGTTGAATGTGAAGACTACACTCTTTTGTACCGTTCTCCAGATATCTAGGGCTTAACCTGCACCCTCGTCCCTGTAATGGGGTCTGTACCCCACACCCAGGCAACAAAAGGGTTAATGTGGGCCTGAGAGGCTAATTATGCTATCTGGCTGCACCTGCAGGGTGGTCTGGGCCTAATTAAGGATGAAGCCCAGCTGGGGAAGGAGCTGAGCAATGATTATAAAGACAGGAAGCACAGTTTAGAACAAGAGTTACTTTTGGGGACTGGAGGGGGAAGAGACTGGCAGGCTCCACGAGGAACCCCAGAGTAGAGAAGTGTGGCAGGAGGAACCTGGAGCAGCCACTGGGGGTGGAGCAGGCTCTGGTGGTAGGCCCTGAGAAAAGGGCAGGTAGGCCCTGATAAAGGGGCAGGATCTAGACTTCCAGGGAGAGCACCCTGGGGAGGTGTTCAGTGGAGAAACAGAGCAAAGGAAACTTAGGTGGGACAAAAAGGCCAAGGCCAAGGAGGGCAGGAGTTGGTTTAAGTCTGTACTTTTGGATTGGGGTTTTGTTGGGGGATTCCTGAGGAGAGCCCTGTAATTCCTGGCCCTAAGAGAAGGGTGAACTTGGAGAGGCTCTGGGAGAGGCCTGCGGACAGGCTATAGAAGGAGGAAGTCCAGGGAGACTGCAGCATAGAGTCTGAGGGGACGGACCTCTTATAGGGTCTGTAAACTCAAACCCAGTATAGTAGGAGGGCCCCAGTTCCCCTACCAGCCAGTCATGAGGTGGCATGAGGCCCCTGAACTGGGGATAAAGATGACTGAGATCTTTGAGAGAAGGATGTGAGGATCGTGGGGCCCACAGTTGTAGCTGAAAACCTTTTGTAAGAACTGGGACTATTATTTGTTGGACTTTATTACCCTGGAAGGGGTGGGAACATGTGACCTCTGGCCAGAGGACCATGTTATGAGAAGAGGCAGACCACTGCAGGACCAGAGCCACTGTCAGCAGGGGGCACTACACATAGAGGTGCTACTCCGTGCCTAGCCACAGGCTCCCATGGTGAGTCCATTCTTCTACAGTCCCCAGTGCATGTTTTGGGGGGTCATTCCAAGCCAGGAACTTTTCTTCATATACTGACAGTGGAAAAGTAGTTGCATTCTGAAATATGGGCCCTACAATGTTAAGAAAAGAGCTCTGATGTTTTAAATATGATGCCCTGAGTGTCTAGGTTGTCTGACAACCTGTTCTGGTTCAGACTCTGAAGGTTTGAGAAATGGAGTATTTTTTAAAATGTAACAGTTCAGCCATCACAGTGGAAAAAGTGGCAGTAGGAACTGCTGGTCCAAGAGAGTAAAAGCCTTTATATTCCCCCATCCCCGCAAAAAATCACCAAGGGACTAGATTGCCAGTGGGATTAGTAGCTAGAGATTCAGTGAGTTCAAAACTGTGTGAAGAAAGTATGGGGTAGGTTCTCCAAGGAGCTATCTCTACAGCAGGTGTTTCCTTTTCAAGGAGGGACTCAACCCACATGTGACCCAACCAGGTGTCCTCAAAGGAGGAAGCAACCTGAGTTGCACTGAATGGTGGTCACCAAACATTATATCTAAGGAGAAAGGCCTGGTAGAGCTGTAGCCCTCTGTAGGAGACTTCCAGATGGAAGACCCTCAGCACAAGCTGCCTGCATTTTAAAGCCACATATCAAGCTTTGTACGGGGTGAGGGTGGGGAGGTAGTCTGATAATGGGAAGTAAACCAGCAATAATCAGTTCTGATTATTAATATTATTTAGCTCTTCTATAGTATTTTTCATGGCCTCTGTTTATTCATAGAAGAGATATAGCCTTGATGGCTGTGATGCTAGCTTCCCTCACGCTAACCCTGATAGTGCCTGGCACCAGTTTTACCACGACATGCTCACTGCATAAACCCAGAGCTCTTACAGATCTTCAGGGTGGGGGGGGTGGGGGAGAGGAGCACAATAGGTAGCTCATAAGGCTGCGTCTTTGTATATAAGCGATCCTTTGCAAACAGTGTCTGTGGTGGTGGTGGGAGTTAGGCATATTGTCATCTCTCTATGTAAGTTACCACAATATCTTCCCTGTGCATGCAGAAATGCAGAATTTTAATTTTCCCACCCTGCTGTGTAGTCTTTGTCAAAGGATTGTACTGAACACTGGGAATTTAGATCACGCAAATGTGTGTGTGCACGTCTGCCTGCCCAATCCTGAGCCAGGTTTCCATTGGTTAGGAATTGCTGTGGAGGCTTGGCCCCTGGCAGAATGCTTATTTCATTTGCTTTTGCATTGGTATACAACTTATCTGGTGGCCTTTTTGGGACTGTGATTGAGTAGAACCCATGGGTGTACTCAGGGTAAGAGGCCCCTCTGCTGGGGCTAGCTGGCCAAGGTTGCCTACCTTCATTGATGTAAATAACCATTGGTGTCTGAAGTTGTATCTGATTTTGCCACTGTCCCTTCCCTTTGAGTACACGTTCTCCTTGTCCACAGCAATCGAGCCTGATCAGTTCTCGTTTCAAGGTATCAGTAAATGCCATGGCCCATGTGGCTCTGAACTACTGGGTGGATGTGGTGTGAAAAGCACAAATATACTGTTTTAAACATGTAAGAGTGTGGAGCTCCACCCCTACCTTTGATTGTAATACTTGGCATTTCTATGGCACCCTTGATCCAAGGACATCTGACACACTGCAGAGGTGAGCAGGGGCTACCTCTAGAGACAAAGAGCTTTGATTTGCATGAGCCAGGCATGGGAATGGAATTCAAGGTCTGACTCAAACTGCGACCACTGCATCAATACTGCATTTCAAACACCTTCACCCCAATGAACCCTGTAAGTGGTAGATGCAGCTGTGGAGAGGTTGGGGATGAAAAGAGATTTTCTACCTTTTCCCTAGGCCTGAGATGGTTCTATTTTCATCCAATCCCCAGGAAAGTTCAGAACATTCTTAGGGCTCCTCTAGGTTATATCATCTGCCAGTATCCCACGGGGACCATTTGCTAGCAGGAGACAGCCAGAGGATAGGAAGATTTCCTGCACCCCCTTTCTCCCAAGCACACGCCCTATGCTAGTGACCAGGAGATACATTCCCGAGTCCTCCAGGGCTGCTGTTGTGTGTGAGGTATGAGTAGGGATTCCTCTTACACTCTTATCCGCTGGGTTTTAATCCAGTTTGCACCAGGGAGATGAGTAGATTTAGTTGTTTATAGTAACTATAGTAACTCTAGTTTATAATGGGCATGCAAATACCTATTTGTTTTTAGAAATGCAGTACACTGGGTATTGCACCTAGCCATATGTAGAATGGTCATCTTAGACAGTTCATATGACATGTGGGGGGCTGATATTCCTCATATGCACAGAAGGAAAATTGAGATTCAAGATTTTTTTTTATGTACGAACATTACAGCAGCATCCTAAATAATCTATTTGCTGAAGTGATTTCCCTCCATTTAGGGTGTTCCAGGGACTATAAGAGTGAAGAGATCAAATAACTTGGGGCATCATTTAGAGAAATCACAGCTGGATGAAGGTTAGACAACACTGTTTGAACAAAGGAAGGTCATGCTTCACTAGGTTCTTCACATATCTTAAGAATATTGATGCCAAAAATGACCAGGGAAATTCAATGGACAACAAAAAGAAATCACTTGGAGTTCTGCATCAAAGGTCAATATCAAAAATGCAAAGTCACAGAGTAAAGTGGAAAGTTGTCTGAAAACTACTTTAAGGGAGTTAAACAAACACTGAACCATAAGAGATACTGTTCAAAGCAGGATGGAAATGCTGAGTACAGGGAAAAAGATAATTCCCACTACCAAACCTTATGATTCAGACTGTATAACAACATTACAACTAGTCATAGGATTATCTAGTGACTCTCATCCAAGGAACTGCAAATCTTGATAAATGAGCATGATCCCGGTTTTGAATGCAGGGGAAACTGATATACAAAGAAGTCTGAGAGGTAGGACATTCATGAGCACCCAGTATTTGCTTAACACTCTCCCACTGAAGTCAGTGGGAGTCTTACCTTGGAATTCAAAGGGTGCACAGTTAGGACAATACTAAGCACACTTGAAAATGCCACACAGCATTGTTTAAGTTTCCACTAATTCTGAATGCTTGGGTTTGTAGGAAGCCTAATTTGAAATACTCTGGGCTTGATTTTTTTCAAAGGACAGTCATAAAATTATAGAAGCGTAGGACTGGAAGGGACCTCAGTAGGTCATCTAGTTCAGTCCCTTGCACTCAGCCAGAGTCATGGGTGCTCAATGCCTTTGAAATTCAAGCCTCCGGTCTTTCAAGCTGGGTTCCCAAAATCTGAGTTACTCCGAGTGAGTGAACATTTTTGTGTTACCTGGACCAAGTCACTAGGCTTTAAATGTTCAGGAGTTCTGTGGTAGTATTTGTAACAGAATCTCAATTCCTTTGGCCTTTCTGTAGCCACTAGATTGCAACTCTTAGTGGCAGAGGTTCCGTTTTGTTGCTATTTGTAAATTCAAACAGAATGCAGAAATATATAATGGCCACAAAAATACACATAGGTTCCTTGCACCTTTATTTTCCCTTGCACACCCCACTCTCAGGCCAGGCACTGTGTAAACTTTTCTCATTTGCTGGGATTGGACACAGTGGTAGGCCTGGCACATGCAGAGCATAGATTCGGGAGGTCTGGATCTAATCTGACTCCACAAAGAGTAGGGAGATGGCTGGGTCATGCTCTCAGACGGTCCAGCCACAAACGAGAGCATAGTTTGCAATCGCTTTACAGATGATTCTCTGGCTGCACTTCTGGGAGTTCTAGGAAGTGATATGTCTACCTGACAAGAAGACCATCACAGGAACACCAGCCAGCCACTACATTCAGGTTTTTTGACTTACAGAGATGCAATTTTCAAAACCCGAGAAGTGTCTTCTCTTTGATTCAAAGGAGAAAATGTTCTGTGCTGATCCCATCCAACATAGCAAGACACTCCCAATGCTCACTGTAATAGAAAGAGAGCCTGAGATATGAGGCCTGAGGCCTGAACTAAAGTAGTGGTCAAGCTTTGCTGATATAAAGCAAAGTGAGCAAAAGTCAAGGCTGTGAGCAGAAGGCAGGCCCGTCTGTAAAACATGCCTGCTTGCAAGTTCACAGGATCTGGCAAGTACAGGGCTGGGATTGCAAAACCACACACACATTCCTGAGAGGTGCTAGGCACAGGACACTCTCACAAACACATTCCAGAAGGATGGTACCAGAACACCCCGACACCAAGTATGCTACAAACGCCCCCTTGCCCCCCTCAAAGATAACCGCAACACACTGACCCCTCCTAAAGATAAGGTCAGGATGATAGTGTGATGGATAGAGATGTTTTGATGTAACCAATATGTACAAGGCAATGGGTGGTAACAACTCACGGCAGGGGGCAGTAGCTAACTATGTCAGAGGGGCAGGACGTGTCTTGTTTGTATCGCTGTATAAAATGCACTCTCAGAGGGAGTGTCTTTGGCGAGCCAAGGGAGCAGTGGAAAGTCCCACCACTGACTGAGCTGGTCCATTGTCACAGGCATACCTGTGTTAGTGTAACTGTGGACATTGATACGGGGAGCTACAACTGTGCTTCGTTGGCAATAAACCTGGCCGGATGCCTTCACTACTAAACCAAGTCTCATGGTCTCTGTGGGCAGTTTGAGTGGAGCCTGCTGTACGAGCTATCTGGCCAGAGCCAGTGCAGCACACAGAGAGAACATACACACGCAGTCAACATCTGATGACATTCTTCTGTACCCATCTAAAGCTGTCAGGAATAACTTACTCTCTGGGCTCAAGGAATTGAGGTGAAAGAAGAAAGCAACAATCTTACCCAGAATGGGGAATGGAGCAGTGAGACCGCAACCTCCTGGCTAAGTGAAGAGGGAAAAATATCATCACAGAAATAACTGGCTATGAATGACTGACCTGGAGAACTTAAAAAACCTGATGTGTATCTCCTCTTTGGAGGATGAGCAGGTGAGATGTCAGTCACTGGTGACAATGTGCAGGGAAGAGATGAGACCACGGGACTCACAGGTGTGTAGAGAAACTGCAGAAAGTCTGGAAGATGTTGAACACTGAAGGAGGAAGAATTTACGGAATTTATTTTTAGTGGCCTCTCCCCCAGAACTACCCCCTCCAGGCTAAAACCAACAGAATTAAATTCAAGCAGGCTGATTGCTCCTAGCCCTGCAGAGTCTCTCAGACACCGAGCTGAGGTAAGTAGGCTGGACAACTAATACAATCTGCAAAAAGCTATGACAGCAGATAGATACATATGTTTGTCCTCAAAGTTGAAGAGAAAATATAGGAAGACAATTCTGAATCTCCTAAAAGTTGCTGTACACATTGCTATTGACAAAGCAGAAAGTCAGTTTTCCTTTTGAATAATCACCTTCTTTAACTTCCTAACTTAATGCACAGTGAGACTAGCCCAGTATCTTGTCAACCCTAGTGCGCTGCTGCCATCAACTTGATGGGAATATCAGACCTCTCGTCCTGATCCTTCCCTGATTAAGAACAAAGACAAAATGCCCTGGTACCACACTTACTCCTGATTCTCTCTAGTGTAAGGGTATGTCTACACTACGGAATAAGGTCGAATTTATAGAAGTCGGTTTTTTAGAAATCGGTTTTATATATTCGAGTGTGTGTGTCCCCACAGAAGTGCATTAAGTGCATTAACTCGGCAGAGTGCTTCCACAGTACCGAGGCTAGAGTCGACTTCCAGAGCGTTGCACTGTGGGTAGCTATCCCACAGTTCCCGCAGTCTCCGCTGCCCATTGGAATTCTGGGTTGAGATCCCAATGCCTGATGGGGCTGAAACATTGTCGCGGGTGGTTCTGGGTACATATTGTCTGTCCCCCCTTCCCTCCCTCCCTCCCTCCGTGAAAGCAAGGGCAGACAATCGTTTCGTGCCTTTTTTCCTGAGTTACCTGTGCGGACGCCATACCACCGCAAGCATGGAGCCCGCTCCGGTAACTGTCACCGTATGTCTCCTGGGTGCTGGCAGACGCGGTACAGCATTGCTACACAGTAGCAGCAACCCATTGCCTTGTGGCAGCAGACGGTACAATACGACTGGTAGCCGTCCTCGTCATGTCCGAGGTACTCCTGGTCGCCTGTGTGAGGTCGATCAGGAGCGCCTGGGCAGACATGGGCACAGGGACTAAATTTTTAGTGACTTGACCAGGTCATTCTCTTAAGTCCGGCAGTCAGTCCTATTGAACCGTCTTATGGTGAGCAGGTAGGCAATATGTCCTTCTGCACCGTCTGCTGCCAGCCAAAGATGTAAAAGATAGATGGAGTGGATCAAAACAAGAAATAGACCAGATTTGTTTTGTACTCATTTGCCTCCTCCCCTGTCTAGGGGACTCATTCCTCTAGGTCACACTGCAGTCACTCACAGAGAAGGTGCAGCGAGGTAAATCTAGCCATGTATCAATCAGAGGCCAGGCTAACCTCCTTGTTCCAATAAGAACAGTAACTTAGGTGCACCATTTCTTATTGGAACCCTCCGTGAAGTCCTGCCTGAACTACTCCTTGATGTAAAGCCACCCCGTTTGTGGATTTTAGCCCCCTGAAGCCAACCCTGTAAGCCGTGTCGTCAGTCGCCCCTCCCTCCGTCAGAGCAACGGCAGACAATCATTCCGCGCCTTTTTTCTGTGCGGACGCCATACCAAGACAAGCATGGAGTCCGCTCAGCTCACTTTGGTAATTAGGAGCACATTAAACACCACACGCATTATCCAGCAGTATATGCAGCACCAGAACCTGGCAAAGCGTTACCGGGCAAGGAGGCGACGTCAGCGCGGTAACGTGAGTGATCAGGACATGGACACAGATTTCTCTGAAAGCATGGGCCCTGCCAATGCATGCATCATGGTGCTAATGGGGCAGGTTCATGCTGTGGAACGCCGATTCTGGGCTCAGGAAACAGGCACAGACTGGTGGGACTGCATAGTGTTGCAGGTCTGGGACGATTCCCAGTGGCTGCAAAACTTTTGCATGCGTAAGGGCACTTTCATGGAACTTTGTGACTTGCTTTCCCCTGCCCTGAAGCGCATGAATACCAAGATGAGAGCAGCCCTCACAGTTGAGAAGCGAGTGGCGATAGCCCTGTGGAAGCTTGCAACGCCAGACAGCTACCGGTCAGTTGGGAATCAATTTGGAGTGGGCAAATCTCCTGTTGGGGCTGCTGTGATGCAAGTAGCCCACGCAATCAAAGATCTGCTGATATCAAGGGTAGTGACCCTGGGAAATGTGCAGGTCATAGTGGATGGCTTTGCTGCAATGGGATTCCCTAACTGTGATGGGGCCATAGACGGAACCCATATCCCTATCTTGGCACCGGAGCACCAAGCCGGCAAGTACATAAACCGCAAGGGGTACTTTTCAATAGTGCTGCAAGCTCTGCTGGATCACAAGGGACGTTTCACCAACATCAACGTGGGATGGCCGGGAAAGGTACATGACGCTCGCATCTTCAGGAACTCTGGTCTGTTTCAAAAGCTTCAAGAAGGGACTTTATTCCCAGACCAGAAAATAACTGTTGGTGATGTTGAAATGCCTATAGTTATCCTTGGGGACCCAGCCTACCCCTTAATGCCATGGCTCACAGGCAGCCTGGACAGTAGTCAGGAGCTGTTCAACTACAGGCTGAGCAAGTGCAGAATGGTGGTAGAATGTGCATTTGGACGTTTAAAGGCGCGCTGGCGCAGTTTACTGACTCACTTAGACCTCAGCGAAACCAATATTCCCACTGTTATTACTGCTTGCTGTGTGCTCCACAATATCTGTGAGAGTAAGGGGGAGACATTTATGGCAGGGTGGGAGGTTGAGGCAAATCGCCTGGCTGCTGGTTACGCGCAGCCAGACACCAGGGCGGTTAGAAGAGCACAGGAGGGCGCGGTACGCATCAGAGAGGCTTTGAAAACCAGTTTCATGACTGGCCAGGCTACGGTGTGAAAGTTCTGTTTGTTTCTCCTTGATGAAACCCCCCGCCCCTTGGTTCACTCTACTTCCCTGTAAGCTAACCACCCTCTCCTCCTCCCTTCTATCACCGCTTGGAGAGGCAATAAAGTGATTGTTGCTTCACATTCATGCATTCTTTATTCATTCATCACACAAATAGGGGGATGACTACCAAGGTAGCCCAGGAGGGGTGGTGGAGGAGGGAAGGAAAATGCCACACAGCACTTTAAAAGTTTACAACTTTAAAATTTATTGAATGACAGCCTTCTTTTTTTGGGGCAATCCTCTGTGGTGGAGTGGCTGGTTGGCCGGAGGCCCCCCCACCGCGTTCTTGGGCGTCTGGGTGTGGAGGCTATGGAACTTGGGGAGGAGGGCGGTTGGTTACACAGGGGCTGTAGTGGCAGTCTGTGCTCCAGCTGCCTTTGCTGCAGCTCAGCCATACACTGGAGCATACTGGTTTGGTCCTCCAGCAGCCTCAGCATTGAATCCTGCCTCCTCTCATCACGCTGCCGCCACATTCGAGCTTCAGCCCTCTCTTCAGCCCGCCACTTACTCTCTTCAGCCCGCCACCTCTCCTCCTGGTCATTTTGTGCTTTCCTGCAGTCTGACATTATTTGCCTCCACGCATTCGTCTGTGCTCTGTCAGTGTGGGAGGACAGCATGAGCTCGGAGAACATTTCATCTCGAGTGCGTTTTTTTTTCTTTCTAATCTTCACTAGCCTCTGGGAAGGAGAAGATCCTGTGATCATTGAAACACATGCAGCTGGTGGAGGGAAAAAAAAGGGACAGCGGTATTTAAAAAGACACATTTTATAAAACACTGGCTACACTCTTTCAGGGTAAACCTTGCTGTTAACATTACATACATAGCACATGTGCTTTCGTTACAAGGTCGCATTTTGCCTCCCCCCACCGCGTGGCTACCCCCTCAACCCTCCCCCCTCCCTGTGGCTAACAGCGGGGAACATTTCTGTCCAGCCGCAGGCAAACAGCCCAGCAGGAATGGGCTCCTCTGAGTGTCCCCTGAAGAAAAGCACCCTATTTCAACCAGGTGACCATGGATTATATCTCACTTTCCTGAGGATAACACAGAGAGATAAAGAACGGATGTTGCTTGAACGCCAGCAAACATACACTGCAATGCTTTGTTGTACAATGATTCCCGAGTACGTGTTACTGGCCTGGAGTGGTAAAGTGTCCTACCATGAAGGACGCAATAAGTCTGCCCTCCCCAGAAACCTTTTGCAAAGGCTTTGGGAGTATATCCAGGAGAGCCACGAATGCCAGGGCAAAGTAATCCTTTCACATGCTTGCTTTTAAACCAAGTATAGTATTTTAAAAGGTACACTCACCGGAAGTCCCTTTTCCGCCTGCTGGGTCCAGGAGGCAGCCTTGGGTGGGTTCAGGGGGTACTGGCTTCAGGTCCAGAGTGAGAAACAGTTCCTGGCTGTCAGGAAAACCGGTTTCTCCGCTTGCTTGCTGTGAGCTATCTACAACCTCGTCATCATCATCATCTTCTTCGTCCCCAAAACCTGCTTCCGTATTGCCTCCATCTCCATTGAAGGAGTCAAACAACACGGCTGGGGTAGTGGTGGCTGAACCCCCTAAAATGGCATGCAGCTCATCATAGAAGCGGCATGTTTGGGGTTCTGACCCGGAGCGGCCGTTCGCCTCTCTGGTTTTCTGGTAGGCTTGCCTCAGCTCCTTCAGTTTCACGCGGCACTGCTTCGGGTCCCTGTTATGGCCTCTGTCCTTCATGCCCTGGGAGATTTTGACAAAGGTTTTGGCATTTCGAAAACTGGAACGGAGTTCTGATAGCACGGATTCCTCTCCCCATACAGCGATCAGATCCCGTACCTCCCGTTCGGTCCATGCTGGAGCTCTTTTGCGATTCTGAGACTCCATCATGGTCACCTCTGCTGATGAGCTCTGCATGGTCACCTGCAGCTTGCCACGCTGGCCAAACAGGAAATGAGATTCAAAAGTTCGCGGTTCTTTTCCTGTCTACCTGGCCAGTGCATCTGAGTTGAGAGTGCTGTCCAGAGCGGTCAAAATGGAGCACTCTGGGATAGCTCCCGGAGGCCAATACCGTCGAATTGTGTCCACAGTACCCCAAATTCGACCCAGCAAGGCCGATTTAAGCGCTAATCCACTTGTCAGGGGTGGAGTAAGGAAATCGATTTTAAGAGCCCTTTAAGTCGAAATAAAGGGCTTCATCGTGTGGACGGGTGCAGGTTTACATCGATTTAATGCTGCTAAATTCGACCTAAAGTCCTAGTGTAGACCAGGGCTAAGTAAGACTTCTGAAGTCAATGGAGCTGCACCAATGTATCTGAGAGAAGAATCTAATGCACAGTTTTCAGTGGAGTTCAGTGGAATGAAGCCATGTCTTGACTATAAAGTTGACTGAATTCCACGGGAACTTGGGGTATATCAAATTGTACTTCTTGTAAGCCCAGTCCAGAATTTAATAATAATTCATGTTCAATCCTTAGTGTGTGTGTGTTTTTTCTCTTGATTTAATTATTTTTGCTAGTCAAAAAATGAGAACATTTAGTTAAAGGCCAAGAGGAGATTACATCTGCTGTTTTTGAATTACAGACCTCAGTCAACTTTGGCAAATTCTCTGAGGTGGAGTGAATTGAAGACACTAATGGATAATTTGAGAGAGCAGAGAGGAGCTTAAATATAGGATAAATGCCTATAATTATGAGAGACTTGTTTGTTCCTGTAATAAAAATGGGGAAAATTTGATTATTAGCCACTAGTCAGGCGGGGGGGGGGCACCCAATCAAGATATTTTTTTCTGATTATAAATATCTTTTTGACAAAACCAGATTTTTCTTGCAAAAATTTCCGTTTGTCAAATGTTCTGATTTTGTTGAAAAGCTAAAAACAAACATTTTTAGATGCTGAAAACCTCAAACTTTTCAATTTTCAGAAGTTTCAATATTTTTGCTACCCCCCCCCCCCAACGGGTCATGAAAGTGAAAATATTTAATCTTTTTTCTAATATTTTTAAGAAAGCAAAATACTCATTAGAACCAGCTTTATTATCCGCCTTCTAATGAACAAACTGGACAGATCTAGATATAATCAGGCCAAGTCATCCCTCTACTTTTAATCCGAGAGTGGATAAAATGCGTATAAAATACAATTCAAATTAGCCAATAAGGGCCAAATTCTGACCCTTTCCTTGTACAGGAACAAACTTCACTAAAGAACCTGGCTCCCTCAAGAGAATTTTGCAGCAACCTGGTGCTAAACATGCTGGTGAAAATCCATTTCACAGGTTCCACCTCAGAGAATACACACAGGCAAGGGGCTGATGGAAACACAGCTCTTACAGGAGCCATGATTAATGAGGAAGGGACAAAGTGGGCAAAGGACATCGATATGAGCCATCTCTGAGGGTGATCAAAGTTCTACACCAGATCCCCATGATCATGGACTATCTCCTGGGCTGGAGGACCATGGTCCATCTGTAGACATGGAAAACAAACCCTGACCTCTCAATCATGTGATATGTCAGAAACTCCACTGGTGAAAACTTACAGAATTTTCCTTTCACAGAAGCACTGTTGCAAGATGTTTTATGGCGGCAATAATTTGGCCTATCACTAGTAATGACTCTGAATAGGACCATCTCCATTGGTGTCTTTTTTAAACACCTATGAACAATTCATTAGAAGCAAAATGCAACAGGAGGAAGGAAAGGAACAGAGACTTTACAGTCATTCTGTCCCTCAAACATGGGCTGTGCAGAAAATTATTTTTCTTTGTTATGCTAAATTATGAACAAGAATGTTATTTAAAGAGATGTCATTTGGCCCTAGACCCGCACCTAATCAGAAAGTCAGGTGTGTATGTTATAGGAATATTGGGCTAGATTCACAAAGGGACTTAGGCCCTACAGTTCCATTTTAAGACACCAGTGTGATTCCCAACTCCACTTGACTGCCGTCTAACTCAGTAAATGCCCAAACTTGTCCAAGGCCTACGTTTTTGCAGTGAAAGTTCCTTAGGTTCCTAAATTTCTGCCTATGGGCACACACACATCTGCTCCATTCTAGGTGTCTGGGTACCTGGAATGCACCTCAGCTCCAGAGTGATTCATGAACCAGAGGAAGATAGGTGTTCACCGGTCTTTCTCTCTCATGCACAGCCCAATATGGTAAGTGTGCTTAGAAGTCACCCATTCAAAATCTGGCAGTGGTAGCACCCACCTTTTATCTCATAGCTCCCTGGCTAGTGCAGCTACATGGCATGTGGGATGCCCAGCTTCAGTGCCCCCCTCTGCCTGATGGCGAGAGAGGATTTGAACAGGGGCCCACCACCTCTAAGGTCTGTGGTCTAGCCATTCAGCTCTGAGCTAGTCTGATGCAGAGTTTGTCAGTTTCTCCTGCTGAAGCTGTTCCACTGTAGATAAAGACGGAGGCCAGGGTTACACTAAACAGTTAGGTCAACCCAGCTATGTTGCTATGGGGTGTGAAAAATCCACCCCACTGATCAATGTAGTTAAACTAATGTAACCCACAGTGAAGACAGAACTAGGAATTCTTCTGTTGACCTAGCTACTGCCCCTCAGGGAGCTGGATTACCTGTGCTGATGGGAGAAGCCCTCCCATGGCACACGTAGCATGTACACTGAAGAGCTACATCTGTGCAGCTATAGCTTGTCAAACATAGACAAGCCCTGAGAGGATGAGACTGATTCTAGCCTGGTGATTAGGACCCCACTTAGGAGGTGGGAGACACAGGGCCCAGTCACACCATTCCAACCACTCTCAGTATTTGTGCACAGTGGAACAGCAGAGACTGAGGGAATCCCTTCTCAGACTATCCCATGTATCAGTGGTTCATGCTCTTTCCTTGGAGGTGGGAGACCCTGTTCAAATCCTTTCTCCTCCTCAGAAAGCTAGGGGAATTGAACCCAGGTTGCCCACGTCCCAGGTGAGGGCTATCATTGACACCACCTGCTCCATCCTCTTTGTGTGAAGTCAGATGCCTGCCTAGCTCATTCTCACAAGCCACCTACTCCAGCAGAGCGGGTCCTGCCTGTGGATTGCTAGCAGAGATGGGCACCTCCCTGCAGCCTTGGGGGAAGGGCTTATGACACTCCCCTGATGTCAGCATCTCCCATTGGCTAGCTGAGGCAGCTCCCTGCCTAGGTGCTGGCTTTTCTGAATTGTACTCCAAGGCCTCTGTCTCCCCATTCATTTGTACAAGAACTCAGGCTTTGTGAATTGCAGTGTCGTTCCAGTGATCTTCTAGGTGCCTAAAAGCTAGGTGTTGTGATGAACAGTATCACACTGCCTGTGACCCATGGCGAATCTAGCTCATTATACAGTACTTAGAGGGGGTTTTATTTGTGCATGAGAAGTTAACTAGTGCTAGATGTCAGGCTGAGGTTCATGAACTCAGTGATATGCTAGGTCTTTTCCTGCTCTGTGATATAAAACACATGCAGCATATATTGAAAAGGAAATATAAATTGTCAGACTAAAAACCCATATGCCTGCAAAGGAAAATACTAGTTCCAGTAAATGCATGTTTTACTTTAGTTTCAGTTCCAAGCAGTCATTCCAGAAAATCTCAATGACATTTCTCATCCCTATAAATAATGCAGCATCATGATGAAAGGAGATGAGCCATTTCTATAAGGCAGCCTTATGCATAAAATTAGGTATCCTATAGCAAATTTCAACTGGAGAGAATTTGAATACAACAGGAACTTATTAAGCTTCCAAATGCCTGTGAAGGAAAATGTAGAGGAGCTCTTAAACATATGATGAATGGTTGACCACCTGTTCACAAAAATAATTAAAAGCCAAACTGATGGGAGAAGAGTTTGGTGAGATTCCTGACATCCTACAAATGAGCATACAATCAAGTTGCTCAGCAACAATTTTTAAGGTTTGGACCCAAACCTGAGATTATCTCAGCTGTGAGCAGTGGTGGCTAAGAATAATATAATAATACATAACAACTGTTATGCTATATAAAATATAAACAAGAAGGTGATTGGGGGGAGGAACGTCAGAAGGGCATCCTGTATTTGTCAGGTGACAATGATAAAGAATGACAGAAAAATTGCTTTGTTCTAACACTGAGCTAGAAATTTAATTACCAGTAAGGAAGACAGTCTCTCTCTCTGTGCTCCATTGTTGAGACACTTCTAGAATCTTCCTCAGTTCCCTTTCTCCCTGGCCTCCTGTTACAGTTTTAAAGAAACAGTGCAGAATATCCTTACAGTGTTTGTGTACATACTGATTCCAGATCCATCTCCCAACTTCACTAAACTTTTGGAGGATTTCATATGAGTAATTTTGGCCTGGGGCCTTCTTTTGGTAGGAGCTGTGATTTATCAGTAAAGTATGGACTGAAAGACATGTGTCTACTAAGTTTTAGAAACAGAATAATTTAAATTCCCAACAATGAGAAGATGTGGATGACCTCTGTAACCCTACATGGCCCATTTTAGGTTCTACAGAATGCAGTTAACATAGAATGGTAAACAATACCAACAAAAAAGGCGTCTTGGTGAGTTGAAACTTTTTTGGGGCGGGGGGAGTGGATTTTTTTAATCAAGATTTACTTGCAAATCCTTGAGAGAGGGAAAAAAAGGATTTACAGGAAAAAATGTCCATGCACAGCAATCAATTCTGTGAAGTATTTTCATAAGATACATTTGAGACTATAAATAAAAAATGGTATTTTAGCATAAAAGATGAGCTAGTAAAAAAAAAAAAAGAAGAAGAAAGATGCTGTCTGTAGCTTTTTCTGTGTTACTTATGGGTTTACTTCCATTCCCCAACAAGTAATGTATCCCACAGTAAATCAAAATCCTGGCTAATGGGATATGAAAAGGAAGACAGAAAAAGCTGGGATGAATTATGAATGACCTGGAAGAATTAATTTTTTCACTTACAGCAGTTGACAATCATAGCATGAAAGAAAAGTGATGAAATTTTAAATAACTTTATCTGCACTTAAAAATTGTAAAGCCCTGGATATTTAATTTGCACATTACTGAATTGGGAAAGGGTTATGTGAAAACTAAAATCATAGTTAGGATACATGATCGGGTTGTATCACAAAATACAGAATCAAGGTAATTAGTTTTGTTTGTCTAGGTAATGGAGCAGCAGCTGCTAGAATGCAAAATAAATATTGTTTTGTCTAAGAAAATTTGCCTTTGCAAGAAAAGAGTTTTTATATGAGCATGCAAAATATCATGTAAAAACTAGGGTTGTCAAATGTTTTTTAAAAAATTAATTACAATTAATTGCATGATTAAAAAAATTAATCATGATTAATCATGCAATTAATTATGCTGTTAGCAATAAATGAATACCATTTATTTAAATATTTTGGATGTTTTCTACATTTTCAAATATATTGATATTACAACACAGAATACAAAATGTACAGCACTCATTTTATATTTATTTTTATTACAAATATTTGCACTGTAAAAACCAAAAGAAATAGTATTTTTCAATTCACCTAATACAAGTACTGTAGTGTAATCTCCTTATCATGAAAGTTGAACTTACAAATGTAGAGTTATGTACAAAAAATAACTTCATTCAAAATCAAAACAATGTAAAACTTTGGAGCCTACAAGTCCACTAAGTCTTACTTCTTGTTCAGCCAATCACTCAGACAAAAAGTTTGTTTACATTTGCAGGAGATAATGTTGCCCAATTCTTGTTTACAATATCACTTGCAAATGAGAACAGGTATTCACATGGCACTGTTGTAGCTGGTGTCGCAAGGTATTTATGTGCCAGATGTGGTAAAGATTCATATGTCTCTTCATGCTTTGACCACCATTCCAGAGGACATGCGTCCATGCTAATGATGGGCTCTGCTTGATAACAATCCAAAGCAGTGCAGACTGATGCATGTTCATTTTCATCATCTGAGTCAAATGCCACTGGCAGAAAGTTGATTTTCTTTTTTGGTGGTTTGGGTTCTGTAGTTTCCACATCAGTGTGTTTCTCTTTTAAGACTTCTGAAAGCATGCTCCACACCTCTCAGATTTTGGAAGGCCACTTCAGATTTTTAAACCTTCATTCAAGTGCTCTAGCTATCTTTAGAAATCTCATATTGGTACCTTCTTTGCGTTTTGTGAAATCTACAGTGAAAGTGTTCTTAATACGAACAACATGTGCTGGGTCAATATCCGAGATGGCTATAACATGAAGTATATGGCAGAATGCAGGTAAAACAGAGCAGGAGACATACAATTTTCCCCCCAAGGAGTTTAGTCACAAATTTAATTAATGTATTATTTTTTTAACAAGCATCATCAGCATAGAAGCATTTCTTCTGGAATGGTGGCCAAAGCATGAAGGCACATATGAACGTTTAGCACATCCACCATGTAAATATTTTGCAATGCTGGCTACAAAAATGCCATGCGACCGCCTGTTCTCACTTTCAGGTGACATTGTAAATAAGAAGCAGGCAGCATTATCTCACGTAAGTGTAAACAAACTTGTTTCTCTTAGTGATTGACTGAACAAGAAGTAGGACTGAGTGGACTTGTAGGCTCTAAAGTTTTACATTGTTTTGTTTTTGAGTGCAGTTATGTAACAAAAAAATTCTACATTTGTAAGTTGCACATTCATGATAGAGATTGCACTACAGTACTTGTATGAGGTGAATTGAAAAATACTATATCTTTAATCATTTTTACAGTGCAAACATTTGTAATCAAATATCATATCAAGTGAGCACTGTACACTTTGTATTCTGTGTTGTAATTAAAATCAATATATTTGAAAACGGAGAAAAACCTCCACAAATATTTAATACATTTCAATTGGTATTCTATTTTTAACAGTGTGATTAAAACTGCACTTAATTGCAATTACTTTTTTTAATCACAATTAATTTTTTTGAGTTAATTGCGTGACTTAACTGTGATTAATTGACAGCCCTAGTAAAAACTTTTACAGAACAATTCTGAATTTCTCACAGAGGCAGAGAACCCTTTCCTCTCTCACCTGCACTGGTGCAGATCCAGTGAAGTCATGAGCACTTTCAGTTCCCTTTGGAGGCAAACTGAACCTAGGGTGCTAAGGATCTGGCTCTGTAACTGTTGGTGGAGCTAGGCCGTCAGAACAGATTCTCATTTTGCTAGGGTTCCTTTATTCTACTCTGGCTGTGTAAAGTGGCCTTGAACTGCAACTGCATCCATTCAAAGCCCCTCTACGCGGTGTAAAGGAGCCCTAGTGTAAATGAAAATCAGACCCATTGATTTCAACTGGAGATTTGTAGGATTAGACCCAATATTAGGAGTTCAGAGTTGGATGAAAATTTTTGTTTAAAATGGTGGTGATTGTGTTTTGGTTTTTAATGAAAAACTGGCTTTTACACCAAAATTTGAGTTAGGGCCCTCTCCTCTAGAAACTGCCTAGCAGACTGTAGGCTCAACTATACACAAATAATAATAACAGTGATTTCAATGGACTCGAGACACACTGAATTTGTCAGTTTAGTTGGGTCTACAGTGTATCATCTGCAACAGAAAGTGTTCAGTTATAATGATTACTTAGCTGTAATATTGTAGTGCCTCAGAACAAAAAGATGGTCCCTGCCTCAGAGAGCCTGCAGTCTAAATACGGCACAAGAGACTAGTGATGGATATAAAAAACCCCATGGGGGAGTAGAAGGAAACAATGAGACATTGATTTCAGTGTAGGGTGACCAGACAGCAAATGTGAAAAAACAGGACAGGGGGTGGGGGGTAATAGGAGCCTATATAAGAAAAAGACCCCAAAATCGGGACTGTCCCTATAAAATCAGGACATCTGGTCACCCTATTTCGGTGGGAGGTAGGCACCTAACTTGAATACGCACCTTTGAACATCCTGCTAGGTGCCTTCCTGCAGCGTCAGATATTGAAGTACCTTTGCAAATCTAACTTGTAGTCTCGCTGTGCCTCAGTTCCCTAGATGATTCCTTATCTCATAGAGTTGATACTGTGGTGATGTGGGGGCCATATAAATACTTTATATAGACGGATCACTTCTGTGTGGTAGTGGGTTTTCTCAGGCAGTGTTAGAGGGCTCCGCTACAGACAATCCACCATGTGGTGTGGGTGTGTTTAAGCCCTTTCACAGCCCAGCCCACCCAACCAGGATCAGAAGTATCTGGAAAGCCAATATTTGATATACATACTTGTCTGGCTTGCCTTATGTGTTTCTAGATAGATAAACCTGTTACAGCTGTGAATAGGCCACTTCACTGAGTTTGCTTAATACTAAGAACAAGCAAAGACAAGCAGCAGAGCCCTTTAACAAACTACCCCTCAAAGAAGCATCGTCAACACTAGTGCACAGGCTGTGAGCTGAGGCTTCATGACTGGCTGCCAGCAGCGCAGCCCTGTATGTGGGAAAGATGGCACAGAGCATTTCTGTGTGCTCTACTCATGCTGAAACCACCTCCCGTCACCGATACGGTACCCTCACTGGCTAATGCTAGCAAAGGGCTCTAAGGGGGAGACCTTCAGAAGTGCCTGAGGGGTTTAGGAGCACACATTAAGTGCAAAATACTGGAGTAGTGAGGGGACACTTACAAAGGTATACATGAAAGTAAGGTGTCCAGCCACCATTGACTTTCCATGAGCACCTAACTTCCTCCGTGCCTTTGAAAATCTCCCCCTGAAGCACCTTGCGCCATAGTGTGAGTCTGAAACAACAGCAGCAATGTCAGGATCAGAATTCAGTATCCATTCCCAGCAGGTCTTCCCCCTGCTTCATCTGTCATAGCCCATCAGTCGGCCACGGTGACTTGGGCGTGTGACTCAGGCCACTTAGGGCCCTAGTAAAAATGAAGGGCAAAAAGTTTCTATACTGTACCTTCAGGCCAATGATAGCCTGGTCTCTCAACCAAATAGCACCTACCCACAGGATTGGCTGAAACTGGGGTAGTTGCATTCATTTCTGGGGCAGACCATTAGAAAGAAGTCACCTTCATCACTGGGAAGGGTGTGCCCTAACCTCAAGACAGAAGAGATCATGATTGGTCTGGGAGCAGGGTATAACCTGCGTAAATCACACCTAAATCAGACAGAAGCAGGGTGTTGTCTTTATGATTTATTTGTAATACAATAGTGTCTGGAAGACTGCACACTGAGATCAGGCCCCATTGTGCAAAGTGCTGTACACCTGGAGACTGTTCTTGCCTTAAAGAGCTTGGAATTTCTCTAGATTTTGGCAGATAAAAAAATTAATCTATGTAAACAACTAGAATACTGTGTTCTGACCTAGCAGATAAACCCTCATTTCAATGATCAGCATGGTAATATTATTAATAGGCCTGTGTCAAATTACTTTGATCCAGAGGACACGGCGCTTGAAAATTAATGATTTAGAAACTAAGGTCTCATTATTATAGAGAGACGAAAGCACGGAAAATGGAGGATATTTGCTTCCCATGTTTGCTTTTCTTACTTCATTGCCATTGCTGCTAAATTAAGTTAGAAGAATAATTAGACACTTAGCTCCTGGTTGCTGCATGTACGTTGGTCAGCACATTTAGCTGTTCAGAGTGTGGTGTCTTTCCAACTGACCCCAGTAGCTTTGCTGGATTTTCTATGAAGCAAAAAGTACTTCACAAACAGAACTTGAAGAGAAAAATCTGCCTCTCATCAATCAAAATCGGACTGTTTTATTAACCACGTTATGGTTGGGTGGGTGCAGATAATAAAGAGGGGGAAAAATTGCCTCTGACCCATGAATTGCCTTCGGCTACCTGAAATAATTTCAGGTGCAGCAGTGGCTCTTTTATACCTGTAATAAGATACCATACCATTTCCTTTGGGGTCTTGTTATAGGGGTGAGACCATTGGGAAATAATGACCCAGGCCACAGTAAATCGCTGTGATATGGCTCTGCATCTGTGGGAAACAATGCCTCCCACAGCGATAGGAGCTATTGCTGGGGCCTGTATCCTATGCTGAGCCCATGCTCCCCAATGCGATTGTCCTGCAGAAAGCCAGTGCGATATGACTTCCTCACTGAAAACAAGAAAAGGGGGGTTAAAGTGTGAGTATTTGCTTTTATTGCCATGTGGGGTCTCTAATGTTTGCTTCTCTCTTGAAGAAGAAAGTAGAGTGGAAATACATGCTTCTCAGTGTGGAGAAAAATGGAGTTTAAATGCCACAGTGGCAGAGTTGAACTATGAAATCCTTAGCAAGCAATTTAGGAAGCGGGTGAGACCGAATAATGCAAAATGTGGCAATTCTGTCCCAGTGCCACCTGACAAAGTGTTCATGCAAATGGATGTAATGGGGAAGAACTCTAGCTGGCATTTGCAAATCCACATAAGGGATTTGGAGGCTATTTCTTACACACAAATTTTCATGGGTGCAAGTCAACCTCCACATTTTGACAATCTGGCAGTGTGCCTATGTATGCAGAACTCACTAGAGTCAAAGGACGTCTCACACAGCCAGTATTTGCTGACAAGTGCTGAATTGTCAGACTCAATCTAGTCTGATGAGGCAGGATCATGTGACATAGGGCAGGATTTTCAAAATTGCCTGAGTAAGGCGTCTAGTTTGCGTAGACGCTTTTGAAACTCTCACCCATAAAGTATGCCTGTTGCCCCGCTAGTCAATCAATAGCTTTAATGTTACCTCACCCTGTGATAGCCAGCTGGACTGTATTTCCCTGTCTAAATTATAGGATCCTTTCCTTCTTCCACCAGTTGTTTTGGGGTTTTTTTGGGGGGGTGTGGGGGGCAGGATGGGAAAAGGAGGGCACCGCAGGAGAAATCTTACCAACAAGCCATCGCTTACCTCTGTTGAAGCAAGGGTGAGGAGATTTTCAAAAGCATTCACTATTGGCCTAACTATGCTCCTAGCTAAGTCAGTGGCTATTTTGTCAACTTTTGTTGTTTAATGTTGAGCTAAACTGTAACACCTAGTACCTTCCAGGCTCTGATGCACCACACGATCCTTTGTCAGCTTCAGGATTATCCTAATTGAAATCACCAATTTCAGTCATGATTTAAATCAGAACACAGAAAACCTGGATTTAAATGATTGCTTTTAATTGTGCTCTCCGTTCTGTACTCTTTAGTTATTTTCCCAAAGAAAGGTTCATTCTCATTGGCTGGCATGTATCACCATTAAAGCATGTGGATTTGATTCTTTACAACTAAACGTACTCTTGACACTAGATTTAGTCCTTCTTTTTGCTAACCAGGAAGATATGTCGTAACAAGGGTTGTGATGCATTCACCATCACTGGCTATTTTTAAATCAGGATGGGGTGTTCTTAAAGATCTGCTCCAGTTCAAACAGGAATTAATTCAGAGAAGTCCTAATGCTTGTATTATACAGGAGGTCAGACTAAATGATCACAATGTGCCCTACAGGCCATACTGTCTATGAATCTGTGACCTGAACACATTTGTTTAAGCAATGATATAGCTTAACGTAAATTTATTCAGAGTATTAATTTCTACATTTCATTCATTATGTGAGAAAATGGTGAATGATGTATTTCTTATTAGATAATTAACACTTTTGCATATGATCTGTGTCAAAATGCTTTTGAATGGAAATTGGAATTCAATTACAAATGCACAAAACAGCATTTTGAAACTGATTTTATCGATTCAATAAAACTACTAGATTTTTTCCACTGTCCAATTGTTGATACCTGTCATTGAAGAAAGCTCGATGACTCTGATTAATAGTCTGTGAAAGTAAAAGTATTTCTGTTAAACTGAAACCAAAAGTAATTAAGGCAAAAGCTTTTGTGCAGCACAGAAACTGAAAATTCTAATACTTGTGTGTGGGGGGAGGGGTGAATACAAGCATTCAGTCCATTATAAAGACTGCAAATACACTAGATATTTCATATTGTGCCATATTTATAAAACTTGATCTCCAAAGTTAAAGGTGTTTTTCCTCCTGTTTCTGTTTATTAAAAAGCAGCCTTTAACTCATAAGTTTATCTTTTTTTTTTTTTTCATTTATTACAGCAAGTTTAAGCCTTAGGTTGTCAGATTCAAAGTTAATCATAAACAGTCTTATTTTTAAAAAGAAAAACTAAAATAAAATTTTAAATAAAAATTGTTTTGTTTTTTAAACAATTGATTTTTACTCACCCTTGGCAGATGGCACTTCAGAGAAGGGATCAAATATGTACAGTACTAGCTTGTTAGAGCTCTGATGCCCCCACCAGTTCCTTTGAACTATAAAAGATTGAGATATTTATTATGTAAGTAACTATTCTGATAAATACTATAGTAACCAATCTAGTAATTAGGATCAAAACATAACTTCCATTACAAATGCCCTTTTTCAGTTGTATTACAACTTTATCAAACAGATCCTCTTTTTGGGGGGTTAGGGGGGAGGATGGCATATTTTCTGTGCTTGGTCTCTGCCCAGAAGTGAATTATTTGGAAAGTTGCATTCCACATGTGTTTTAAAACCAAAACAAACAAAATAAACCTTGTTCTAATCAGGAATTTTTCTAATGGATAACTCAACAGTAGCTGAATTCTTGAATAGCTATTGTCGAAACTTGCCTTGTTTTGTAGGTCTTATTGAGATGCAAAGAGCAATCCATGTTTGAAGGAAATTGTTCATATCTTCAAACTTACTGAAACAATAAAAGCTTTTTCATGTATATACAGTAGGGTTTGGAGTTAGTTTTCTGTGTTCAATCTATGACTTAAAATGCCAGTGGCACATGTTCATTTTTCACATCATATATCATTTCATGTGCTCATTTTTGCATATAATTTTGCAATTTTTTCTGCTCATTCTACAGCACCATTGTATGTTAGAGAAACTGAGATTTAAATTAAAGCCAAATTTCAAGTCTGTATATACGGTTCTGTAATTAACTGTATATAAGGGTGCAGAAATTATTCAACTTGTGTTAATATAGTGAATTAACTGAAAATTAATTTAACATTACAAAAAAACCCCATATTTTAGGCCATAAGTACAAGAGGACAGAGTTAAGCTTTAGCTCTGTAGCTTTTTTGTGGCTATCTAGTGGAAAGAAAGAAAAAAAACTTTAGCAGCAAGTGCCTAATTAACCATAAAAATAACTATTATCAAGCCAACAAAATGACTTGACACACCAAGGAATTGGTGTGTGTGTGTGTGTGTGTATATATGTATTACACTGTTACAAGATGTGACCAGAATCGTTACAACAGTATTAGCATTTTGTTTTCAGATCACTTACAACAAGTAAAGAGTTCTACCCTTGCTAAATAGCTACCTTTTACTTGGGAGAGAAAGAGGGAGAAGATAATTTCTATGGCTCTTGCAAAAGTAATCTAGTACATATGGCTGGATTAATAGCCCAGCAGGAGTTGCTGTAGGGAAGCTCACAGCAGGGCATAGGCCTAAGGGCTAAAAGTAGGTATATCGGGAGGAGGATTGTCTGAAGAGTTCAGCACTCTGCTTTTTGATTCATTTTATTGCATGACTTTGGTGACTTGAAAATAATAATTGTAGTGCATGCCTGAAACCTGACTGAGATTAAATACAAGTAGCTGGAACATCTGCTGTTAGATTGCAAAAAGTTTACACTGAATGTGTAATCCACAAACCTCCAGAAGAGGCACAAAGAGATAATCCAGGTTTAAGGATATGAAGCTTGCTGAGTGATGGATTTCACAAACACTTGTCAGAATCTGAGGCGAGGCAGGTTAGGCCTAGCGGGTGGAGAGGTGGCAGTCATGCCAAGTGGTCAGAGCAGGGCGAGACCAAGGCAAGAGTAAGGCTGAGAGCTAGGCTGGAGCCAGAGCAGAGCTGGAGCAAGACTACGGGCAAGAGGGCAGCAGGAGCACACTGAGGTCTGTGGAGTTTGTCACCACAATCAGGCAGAGAAGAGTTCCAAGCCATGGAGTGACACTGAGCAAGGGGTTAGACTAGCTGGCTCTTGCAGTCCCTTCTAGCCCTGTGATTCTCTGATACCCGCTCTGAGAATCGCCAGACCAGCTTCTGGCTTGTGGATTGGCTGCAGCCTAACACAGGAATGACTCATCACCACGTGTGGCTTAATTGGGCGCTAGTTAGTTGGGGATTGGTCCTGCTTTGAGCAGGGGGTTGGACTAGATGATCTCCTGAGGTCCCTTCCAACCCTGATATTCTATGATTCTATGATAGTCCAAGGATGACTCATCACCTCACAACAATCCTCCGAGTGAGTGACCACAGGTTAGCAGCATTAGAAATGGACCGGCCTGATCAAATGTAAAGAGAGAGCCAAAACTACCAATGGAGACCTGAACCATACATGGCCAGTAGGATCATCAGTTAATGTAGGGCTCCCTGCCACTGGCAAACTCTCTTGGTTAAGAAAGTGTGTGCTGTCTGTAAATGAATGGGTGAAATTCTGATTTCCATAGGACCATGATTTCACCCATTCATTTACATTGCGTGTTGAGAATCTGTCTATACATGAATCCTGGCTTCTAAGGCCCCACTTTGGGGATCGACTTAGTGTGTGTTTAAATGCTCTTCTGTTCAGGAAAGCACTTGAATATGCACCTAACTTTCAACATGTGCCTAGATGCTTTACTAGATGGGGGGGCTTCAGTCTGGGAAGTCCTATCAATGGAAGTTATGAGAAGTCTCACATTCTGCACTGGGATGCCAAGGGGATCTGGCCCATGCCCCTGCAGCCCAGGTGTTGCTCTTCAGAAGTAGTGCAGCAGCTTTTACAATAAAGTTAAATTTAGAGGCGTGAAATAGGAGTTGTTTTCAAGCTCCCAGTCCAATTTCTGTAGAGTGGGAGAAGCTGGACTGTGGAAGAGGAGGCTGATAAAAGAATTATGGGAGCAGAATTATATGCAGTAGCTGCCAAATTGACATTTAAAAGGAACTGCCTGCTCCCCACCCATCATATATTAAATGGGGTGCAAGGGAGGTGGGAAATAGAGCAACAATACATCCACATATACTCAAGACAGTGGTTGCCATGAATAAGTTAACATTTGCCAGTGTTCGTCATGGGAGTACATCTACATTGCAGAGGCACCTCTGAATGTCAGCTTGTGTAGCCATATTTATGCTAGTGGTCTAGTTAGCTTCCTAACAATAGATGTGAAGAAGCTGCTGTGTTGTCGTCAGCACAGACTGCACAAGCCTACGTGACTCCCCTGCTTACCTAGTCACTTGTGCAGGAGGTGTTGAAACCTGCGCTCTGAAATCCTCACTTCTATTTTTAGTGATCTAGCTCGAGTACTGCTAACACGGGTACAGTTAAGTGAGCTGCCCTCACACACCTGGCAGCATTGTAGATGTACACACAGTAACGTCTGACTGCTGCATGTCAGAGGGTGTGGTTTGGTAACTCGTCACCAGATACAATGGTAATAACTCGTCACCAGCAACCATTGTTTCTCACCTGAGATAAAAACAATGCGGAGTCTGGTGGCACCTTAAAGACTAACAGATTTATTTGGGCATAAGCTTCCGTGGGTAAAAAACGCACTTCTTCAGATGTACGGAGTGAAAATTACAGATGCAGGCATTATTATACTGACACATGAAGAGAAGGGAGTTACCTCACAAGTGGAGAACCAGTGCTGACAGGGCCAATTCAATCAGGGTGGATGTAGTCCACTCCCAACAATAGATGAGGAGGTGTCAATACCAGGAGAGGGAAAGTTGCTTTTGTAGTGAGCCAGCCGCTCCCAGTCCCTATTCAAGCCCAAATTAATGGTGTTAAATTTGCAAATGAATTTTAGTTCTGCAGTTTATCTTTGAAGTCTGTTTTTGAAGTTTTTTTTGTTGAAGTATGGCTACTTTTAAATCTGTTATAGAATGTCCAGGAAGATTGAAATGATCTCCTACTGGTTTTTGTATGTTACCATTCCTGATGTCTGATTTGTGTCCATTTATTCTTTTGCGTAGAGACTGTCCAGTTTGACCAATGTACATGGCAGAGGGGCATTGCTGGCACATGATGGCATATATCACATTAGTAGATGTGCAGGTGAATGAGTCCCTGATGGTGTGGCTGATGTGGTTGGGTCCTCTGATGGTGTCGCTAGAGTAGATATGGGGACAGAGTAGGCAACGGGGTTTGTTACAGGGAATGGTTCCTGGGTTAGTGTTTCTGTGGTGTGGTGTGTAGTTACTAAACACCTACCAGGGATGGACTAGGCTTTCTTCATCCTGCCTCATTCAGTGCAGGGAGCTGGACTGGATGACTCTGAGGTTCCTTACATTTCCATATTTCTGCAGTTCTCCTTCTTGGACCCTTGTCTTTTTTCATCTCTCCTCATAAGACAATCTCTTCCAGGCAGTAAATCAGAAGTTTCTTTGCTCTTCTCTGGACTACTTCCATTTCTACCATTCCTTTGAGAGAGGAGAGGCCCAGTTCAATCCCTGGATATAGCTGTTCCATTCCCACTGCAGACAAGGAAAAAGAGTATATGGCAGAGGAGATATCCATCACAATGTGAATGGCAGTCTGAAAGCTACTGGGGATTTACTATATTCCCCAGCAATACCAGAACAAGAGGGTCCATAGTGAAGTCAAAGGAGAAATACTTACTATGGGAGCCTATAATAAAGGCAATAGCATAGTAAGATTTTATAAGTACCAAACCTTTAAAAGATCAGTATCAGTAGCAATTAACCAATATTACAATAAGTATTGATCCCTGTTCTTTGTGGAACAGGCTAATAGCTAGAGTCAGAATGGATTTGCCCCATGGAATACTACTGGATGGTTAGCCAGATGCATTATGGGCATTTTTCCATCATCCTTTGAATTAAAGGATGTATGAGCTGTTGCCAATCAGAACACCTGACTCTCAGGACCATTTGTGCAGTCTGGTATTGCATCTCTTGCAGTGACTGATGACAATATTTTAAGCAAGATGTGAAAGCAGTCAAATATTTTCAACAAGAAATGGCTGGGATGTGAAAGCAAAATTTAATCATTGTGATATAAACAGTGTCACAACCCCTATTACAATTATGCACTGAAGCAGATTGGACATGAAGATTTTACTAACACTTCTAAACTGACCTTTCTTTGTTTTAGACCAGCAGAAAAAAAAATCACTGACTCACACATTTGTGCTAAGTAGAACTATATAAAAGACAGCAGTAGCAATAAAAAATGTGATTACTTTTTAGGTTTAGGTGAAGCTAACATAATTCATTTATCCTTCAGTCTATGGTCCTGATTCATAAATAAAAGATATAAAAGCACTTGACTTTGTCTGCCAGAAATAACTGTTTTGATAACAGAAAATTCTGTACTTGGAATTCTGAAAAAAATATGCTCAGTTCAGTAATTTAAAATGTATTTAAAAGCCAAATGAATTCCCCACATCACATGGGCGTGTTAGCCCAAATGACATCACAAGCATCTATCCCTGACTCTTCTGCTCAAGAAGAGGTTCTGAAATATTTCCACCTTGCTGGTCTGGTCTTCCCATGGGACTCCATTTGGCAAACCAGCAAGATAGTAATACGGCCAAGAGGATGTTCAGTTTCTTGATCAGTCCCATGTCTACAAAACAAGGGTCCATATTTTGGCTGGGGAAGCTAAAGCTGGGAGGAAGATGCAAAAAGTGATGTTGGCTTGGGGGGATCACTGTGGGTTTAAATATTTTATTTGTTTAAAAAGGGCAAACAGAGAAATGTCAATATATTTGGTTTATTGTTACATTTGCTTGAACTCTGATACTGAGACTCAGGAAGTGCTGACCATGGGAAAAACATTCCTGAAAGTATGTCTCAGACAACTAATATTTGGACACTAATGATCTGTTTTGGAGAAATGATGGGCATGCATAACTCCCTTTGAACCTCACTGGGAGCAGGGGCTTGGGTCGTTTAAAAAGCAGGCCAATGAATCCTTTTCATTTGTTTGCCAAGGAAAGCTGGCCCAAAAAGCTGTTTTACTGATCATAGCTGGCCTTCGATATAACTATAGGGGATGATTTTACACAATGTTCTGTGCTGACCTACCTGCTCCCATTTGCCCACCAGTGGCAAGTGTTATGAAAAATCTCACCCATGATGTTTTCTCAATTTGCTTGGTGTTAACCATTGGTTTTGTCTTGTATATTCACTAATTAGCCTGGTCACTTATCCTACCTGTTAGCCCTGGCTGCAGAAATGACCATGGGGTGGCTGTGTGTGTGCTGCATTGGTTGGGAATACATTTCCGTCCTTCTCTTCTCCTGCATAGATCACCTCTGGAAAGTCTTAGTGTTGCCAACTCCTGCAGTGTTATCACAAGTGTCAGGATATTTGGTGTTTTTCTTGAAGCCCTAGTTCCCAGTGTCATGCAAATTCCGTGAGAATCACCGCTTTAATTAAGAGAAAAGGTATGTTTCTAGCCCTTATGGTCTCAGATAAAAGCTTGAAAAAATGACTGCAGGGCAGCCAGAAGATTCAAACACCAGAAGGCAAATGAGAAGTGTACTATTTAAAAAAAAAAAAATACAATTTTTAAGCCACTCTCAAGATTTTTTCGAAGTCTAACTCATTATTTATGGAATCTTGGGGCTAGCAATCTTGCATTAGTGATACATTTTCACCTTTTAAATGGATTCCTGTAATAATAACAGTGTCTAATTCTTATATAGCACTTCTCATCAGTAGATCTCAAAGCACTTCACCATCTTTAATGTACTGAAATTTAATGCAAGGCCAGTATTCTCATGTTCACTGAGATGTAATCACATTGTTACAATAATTATAGTAAAGTAGATGGCAGGTGTTTCTTGATGGATATACTGTATGCAGGCAGATCTCATGTGGATTTAAAACAGAGCATGTTCATTTGCCACAACATGGTTTTATCCCTTACTGTGTCAGGCTATTTGACATCTTTGGTTCTCTTTCACAATAAATGTGTTCTTGGGGATCTAAAACCAGACAAGGAAATTAATAGGTGCATTGGCTTTCTGCAAGACCATAATCTAAGCTTATTGCATATATTAGTAATGAAGCAAGTCTTCCAAATGACATTCTTAGACATTAATAGATGCAAGATTTTATTGCTCTGAAATCTTTTTAGTTTAATCCTTCAAATGAAATGGAACACTCTTCTTTAAAAAAAATTAACTAAATGTGAAAGAAAAAAATCTACTCTCTGCCAAGCTGTTTTTAATTAGAGTGACAATAATTTTTTTAACTATAAAAATTGCATTCTTCAAGTTACGCTTGCAGAGCCCAAAATTAGTTAGAGGGTGTTACATATCACAGTTTGATCTGAATATAATGTGACATATTTCAACAGATATTCAATGAAAATTTTCCAGTGTCCTTGTGCATTACCATGGCAGAGTAGTGAGTTTCAGCATAAATTATACCATTTAAAAATCACAGGGCTCTGTTATACCTGTTGAGAGATTTCATGTTTCCACGTTCAGCAATACGAACCAGTATTCTACAGGCACAAACTCATGGACTGATCTATCACAAACCAACTCTTCTCCCATCTACTTCCCTTTCAGAGTGGAATAATTCTCTCAATTTGTCCAATACATCTATATGGAAAAAGAGAAACCGGTTCCATCGCCACTAATGCTGTGCACTGCATTCAGTGTGGGAAAGGCTGGGGGTGGAAGGGAAGGCTAGTTTGGTTTGCCCTGAAACCTGCAATCTATTATCATATAGCTTTCTGTAGTTAAGGAATCATTTCTTTTGCTTTATAGCTCCTGAGATTGATTAATAACCAAAATGAAGCTGAGGCATTTAATCAATCTCTAAAGCTATTTATCCTGTATGTTACAAAGCAATAGTGATTATACAATTGGAGCATAAAAGCTAAAATCTTGTTCCTTCCCTCATGGGCACTTGAAAATGTTAAGCTGCTTGTTTTTTCTGACATGCCACAAAGTCTGACACTGTTACTGGGAAAAATAAGGGATGAGAGGTATGTTAAAGTGAATAATATTTTAGGTAGACATTTGTGTACTAGAGAAACAATGTGATTGAATGCAAGGGGCAAATTAACTTCAGTATAACCCACCTGATGTTCCTGAAGTTATCCCAAGGCTGGAGTAATCTTGCCTATGTACTGGAACAACTTATGTAGGATCCTGATGGATTCTCAGTCACTTGAAGACTTTAAATCAAGACTGGATGTCTTGCTAAAAGAGATGCTGTAGCTCAAATAAGTTATGGACTGATGCAGGAATCACTGGGCAAGTTCTATGCCTGTGATATACAGGTCAAACTAGATGATCATAAGCGTCCTTCTGGCTTAAAATCTATTATTCTCTTAATCTTTCAGATATCCTGGATTTTGCAGAACAACCCAGATTTAGCTGATGAAATGGTGGATCTTGAATCCCCTAGTGAGTGCCATGTGACACTGTACTATTGGAAAACCATGCATGATACAATGTGATTATGGTGGATAAGACAGCACTGATGTCATTTCCTCCTTGGCACAGTCATCTTACAGTCATCTTCATAGCTGTTCCAGGACATTGTCCTGGCTCTGATTTTCAGCCAATTATGATTTTGTAGATTTTTTCCCCTATCACCTTCTTTATGGCATCAGCAGCTTTTGACATTCCTACTTCATCCTTTCTGAATGAAAGACAAGAACTAGAACAATAGGTTTTTGTCTTTGGTTATTTAAATTGTGCCCAAAACTTACCCTACTCTCTGGTTTCATTGGGACCATTCACAGAAGTTTGGAGAGCAGATAGATCCCTTAGTGTGAAATATGTTATCTAATGTAATTGAAACATAATTCATCAGGAAGTCCTTCCCTGGCCCTCACGCACAAAGCCTCTGGAAGCTTTCCCTGGTGGGAGGATGACCACTGTTGAACATGCAAATGATATTCAGGTCTAGATGGAATGGAGTGGGGAGAAAGAACATAGGAATTGGCAGACTTGATCAGACCCTAGGTCCATCTATTCTAGTCTAGATGCTTCAGAGAAAGGTGTAAGAACCCTGTGATAGGATAATCTGCCTCCCTACGTTCAGTTTCCCCTGGTTGCTAATTGCTAAGCCCTGAAATATGAGGTTTAATATCCCTACCAAAATTCTTCTTAGCATTAAGTATTATACCTCTGGTCAGCAGAGTCTATATTACTGCTTGGTTGTCTGTGATGATATCTACACTACACGCTAGGGGTGTGAAACTGGTGGGAATGTACTCAGCACAGCTCAGCCATGCCTCCACTTCTACTACCAGTGCTATCGCAGCTACTTGGCTGTTTATAGCATTGACCTAGTATTCGTGTAAGTACATGAGCAGTTGCCTTGCTTGCAGTGTAGACATAGCCTATGTGCAGTGAGCTGACAGACCCAGTCTGTTCCCGAAGGGACAAGTCTCCACATCACAAAAGCCTCTGCCACAAGTGGCACTAAAAATGTGGCTTTTTACAGGCAGTCTTGGCAATGAGGCAAAAGGCTCAGCCCTGCTCTGGTCCCTCCACCTCTGGTGTGACACACACTGGAGACATAATGTGGGAGAACACTCCTCTTATGCTGTTTCTGTGGATAAATGGAGGACATCAGGCTCCAGGACTCAGTCCAGCACTTGCCATGACTATTAAAATTAACACAGGTCTTGACAAAGGTCTAGGCAGCATGGCAGCAAGCAGATAACATCCTCAGAAGTTCCCTTATCCCATTATGCAGTCAACACCTGGACTTCTCCCCATTTGGGTGCAATGCTGGCCCCATTGAGGCCAACGGCAAAGCTCTCCATCACAGGCTGACTGGCCTGCTTAATGAGGGAGAAGGATCTGGTGCACCTGGACTGATTACCTGCTGCCCAATTGGGCATAAGGGAAAGCACTGGGCCTTATAAAGGGGGAGACAGGTGCACATTGGGGTTGGCAGATGCCTGTAAACATTGCAGGGAGTAAGAAAGCCCCTGTAAGGTGCTGAGTCAGGGGGAGACCCCAGCAGGGAGAGCTTGTGGAAAAGCACCATCTCCATGCCAAAGGTGCTGGGAGAGCATGAAGACAGACCCTCAGCTAGAAGGGGATGGGCAGGACTGAAACTGGGTTGAAGACTTTGTTTGAATTTTGGAATGGACCCCAGAAGGGGAATGTTCTGAACAGCGAGACTGTGTGGGCTTTTTAAGAGATCCAGAGTGAATGGGAATCTGAGGCATGGTGAGAAGGAGGTGTTACAGGGCAACTTTGCCCTTTGATGCTCCCATTGGCTTCGATAGGGCCAAGATTTTACTTTTGTTTCCACTGAGGCAAAAACTTGCTCTCAACTCTGCAATGTAGATCTCTTCACTGCATGTTTCCCATGGTGACTGATTGCAGATCTGGATATGCAGCCACAATTCAGAGAGGACAAGCCGAGCTTGGTGGTGATGAACCTGGAGGCATACAGGAGTCTCATGGAGTTTTAGCTGATGCAACTTAAATGTCAAGGAGCCAGAAGACAAGTATGTATCAGGAAAAGCAGCTAGGGGTAGAAAGGTATAAATTAAGTAGCCTGTCGCTTTGATTTTATATCTTCTTATATCTTCTGTTCTCCCTTTGGTATGTTAGGCTCAAAATCCCTGAGCCAAATTCTACTGGATTTATCTCTGGTGCAATCACACTGATTTCAGTGTGAAGTCAGTGCATAATTTGGTTTCCGTAGACTTATATGCACTTACCATTGTACACTGTACACTACTGTTTAAGTCACCTCATTTGACCTAACATCTGCATTTGACCTGACATCTTCAAGAAGGATTGAGGAGCAGAGTTTTGCCCTAGTTATCAAGATGTTTTGCTTCTGAGATGTCATAGTGAAACCAGTGAAATGGAAATAGTGAAACTTGATATTGCTTTATTTGTAACTTTTCTGAGAAACTGAGAAAAGACTATATGCACTCTTTCTCTCCCTTGTTTTCCTTTACACTCACTCCTTCCCAAAGAGTTCTGTTTAAGGGTAATAAAATTATCCATACCTACTCTTAAAGCTTAAAGACCTCTGTTTTAGAGTGAAAAAAACTAGAACACAAATGCAATTTATTTTAATTGCTATTCAAACGAACAGGGTTGCAGTAACATTTCCGTGAGTAGCTTACAAATGGATGCTTTGCTTTTATCCACATTCACTTACAAGACATTTCCACCCTCAACCCTCCCCCCACTCAACAAAGGTTATAATGAATTCAGGGAACTATTATATTTAAAATATCTCACAATTCAACCTGAAAGAGATTGCTATCATCAACTTAGCAGAGTGTTTTTGATAGAGATAGGCCTCCGTGGGAAGAGAAAATGCATAATATCTGATTTAGCGAGACTGCGAAATGTGAATTATCATCTTCCAGTTTGGACTGTACACTGTTGTAGATCTATGGATTCCCCAAAGACAGAGTCTATCCCCTAGACTGAATCCTTTTCCTTATTATTATTATTTGTATTTCAGTAATGTGTAGAGGACCTAAATCAGACTTGAGCCCCACTAGGGACGTTGCAGGCCTTGCCCCCAAAGAGTTTACAATCTAAATAGACAGGCAAAGGTTTGGAAGGTAAACAGAGAAACAGAGGGGAAATGATTTGCTTAACCAGGTTAGTGATGGAACTAAGGCTCCCTGCTTCTTGGTGCACAGCATGGGCACTAGACCATGCAGCCTGTTACAGAAGGCCAGGTGGAAGGTTTGTCTTGATATAGCTCTGTAGATAGCTTTATTCTTAAACAGTGTAAGCAAATGGGAAATCAAGGCCAGTGTTTCCCATTAGCTTTCATTTAATTTGTAGATGTAGTAATAATAGCAAACTCCCTCTGGGAAATGGAAGCTTGGCCCAGACCTGGTTGAGCAAAACAGTTATTTATTGGAAGCTAAACATTTCATGGAAACATGCCAGTTTCAACCAGATGTTGAAACCAGGAAAGGTTCTCCAGTTCACGATGAGTCTTCTGGGGATGGGAAGGACCCACATGTGAGTTGGCAGGTGATTAGGGCACTCACCTGGTGTGTGGGAGACCCAGAGTTTTTCTACACAACGCTGCAGTGCTGAAGCTGCGCCTCTGTAGTGTAGATACTTGCTGCAGTGAAGGAAGGGTTTTTCTCTGTTTCTCTCAAAGAATTCTTCCCTTGACCTAGCTGTAGCTATACCGGGGCTTAGGTCAGTAGTTTAAGTACATCTCTCAGGGGTGTGACTTTTCACACTCCTGAGTGACGTAGCTGGGTCGATCTAGGTTTTTGGTGTGGACCAGGCCCTGTGGTCAAGTCTCTTGCTCTACCTTGGTTTCATCAGAATGTGGAATGGGGAAAAAATAAATCTGAGTTTTGCAGGGTGGGAAAACCATTTCATGCCCAGCTCTAGGAATGAGTTAGCCCCAGGTGAAGTGAACAAGGAGCCCACAAACACTGCAGGCCATCCCATGATATTATTTCTCATTTATTTAAATGCAGTTGGCAGTGTAACAATGCTGAGCGCCTATTTGAAGCTTTTCATCCACAGAGCGTGAAGTGTGGAGCACAGGCGGGGCTTAGTAATATTATCCCCATCTTACAGATAAAAAAACTGAGTCACTGAGAGGCTAAGTGTCATGCTAACATGTGCAGTAACTGACCCTGTTGTGCCATGTGCGTTTATAAAAATAATAGTCCCTATATATTTTTTTTCATCCATAGCTCTAAAAGGGCTTTACAACAGAAGCTGCTATCAATAGCTCTACTTTGCAGGTGGGGAAACTGGGGAACAGGGTGAAAGTCACGTGTCCAAAATTACTGACAGAGGGAGGAATAAAACCCAGGTGTCCCGAATCCTAGGGCAATGTGCTAGCCTCTGAGCCACACTGTGTCTCCTGGGTAGGTCTCCCAGGAGAATCTGGTGGAGATTGGGCACCACATGAAGCCCCTTCTTAATCTAATTCTGAGGAGCCCAGTGGCATTACAGATAAGGAGAGCCTGCATCTGGAAAGAACCCCCTATTCAGTGTCCCTCACCATGGGTCTGTAGGTCAGGCATCCCTTCATGTGTGGAAACGAAGGAGAACGTGGAACCGTATACCTTTTTTAATGTCACCCTTTTCATGAGTAGTCCATTTCTAACAAGGCTGGATTTCATGGCTATGACGTCTAGATATGGCAGAGTTACAACAAAACAAAAAACCTTAGCTTTTTAAACCCATGAAGTAAAGAGCTGAGTATGGAATACAATGTCTTCCATGGAAAACTGATTACATAGGCCACTGAAAAAACATGGTCCATGTTCCCTCCCACCTTCATCACCCAGAATAGCACTGTAAAATAGCAGTAGCCTGGTTAGCATTTTGTTTTTTATCTAATTCACAGAACAAGAGGACACTGTGCTTTCTAGCTATAACAATCACTCGTATTACTGTGGCACCGAGAAGCCCTGGTTGTAGACCAGGATTCCATTGTTCTAACAAACACAGAATGAAAAGATGGCCAGACATGAGCTGGAGTGGTTTGGGAAAGGTTGGAGCTTCTCAAAGTCTGGGAGGGGAATTGAACAGAATCTGTTGTTCTGGTTTGGGCCTGTCTTTCTGGCTACAGAAATTCTGGGATTGAAATGGAAATTCTGGCACAGAATTTAACCCCACCAAAAAAAAAAAATTCTATGAAATCCTGGTCTGGGTGGTTAGCTCAGCACATAACAGAGCTACGGGGCCTGCCATGAAATTCAGATCCAAATCCCAGCTCAGAATGCTGGACCTTATATGTTTGGTTGCATCTGGGATTTTGGTGTGGGCCTATCTCTAGTTCTATTATTTGCATTGTATTGATGTTGATATTTTTCATGGGCTTTTCTGATGCCATGGGGAGCCATTTATGGGGCTTAAAATAATGTGAGAACTGGTCTTCTGAAAGATGGAAATGTTATGAGAAGACCAGTTCCCAGAGAGAAAAGAATAAAGTGGAAAAAACATAGCCCCAAATTCAAGATATTTGGCTGCCTCAACTACTCAAAAGCCCAAACCTGCACAGAGCCATAGTGGTTGGTGCTTTTGTGTTAGGCCTGCTGTTTCTCACACTGTTATGATCTCAAAGGTAAATGATGCTGCACCCTGTCATTTGGCAGTTGCTATGGTAACTATATATTTTTGTTGAATAACTGACAGATCAGTTGAATAAAATATGTACAAATTGTCAGTGTAACTGTCAGTAATTGTAAATTACTGATGCCATGGAGACTCAGTAATATATGCACTTTCATTTCATCCTTTTCTTTTTTTTCTTCATGCAAGTCTGTTAGGTGTAAATACTTGGATGTTTTTTCATCCGCTTCCCACTACAATTCTGCCCATCGTTCAAGCTGATCAGGGGACACGCACACCTCCGACTTGAAGTGAGTGGCAAGGAAATGGGTCAGTAGGGAGCAAGGCTCAGTTATTTTAACCTTCTCAGGAGCTGTGAGCAAATGGCCCCTAATTAAAAGTGGCCTGATTTTTAAAGGCGCTGCTGGGGCTTTGCACCTCTGGAAAGCAGGCCACTTTTCTATAGGTGTCCAATTGTGTGCACTCAGGTAGGAAAGTGTTGTCCCACTTGATCTAAAGGAGGAGATCTGACCTCTGGAGAGGGGAGTGACACACACTGGGCCACTGGGTTACATAACGGCTTGCTAAACAGCAATAGTGGGCTGAGAATCTGGATGCTTGCGTTCTTTTTGTGCCACTAGGAGAGCACAGTCTCTGGTAGAACAAGGGTTACAGGTGGGCTAGCCAAGTACATCAGTTTATCACACTCATTCTGCAGCAATGTAGATGAGTCTTGGGTTTGCTCCATTGTCTAGTTCCAGCTCTGCCTGGGGCTAACCTCTCAGTGAGAGAGAGAGAGAGGAGTGATAGCTGTCTCCCCTCAGGTAGGAGTGTGTGGCTTGTGAAACCCACTGGTCAGTGTTTGATGTGCATGATACACAGGGAATGTGAGTCTGTGACAGTGCTACCTATACAGCCTGGCTGTTTAGCTCACAATGTAGAAACTCATGCATTTAGTTCAGTCCTCGATGTCTCTTAAGATAGTGTCCATCATAGTTGCTCCGTAGTACAAAAGTAAAGACAGCAATAAGTAGAAGAGGTAAAGGTTGAACATACACATGCCGGGCTCCCAGTTCGGTGCACGTTCCCCTGAGGCTGTGGGGAAAATGCTTGGTCCCCTCCTTCCGAGCTCATTTTGATCATCCCAGTGGACATTCAGTTGCTACAACATCTCAGAATTAAAACTCAATGATCAGTATCCATCTGCAGTTACTCCAGATTGCACTGCAGCTAAACCAGGGGCGATTTTGGTCCATTGTTCTTCTCCCCCTGCCCCCACGTGTTTATCTCCTATGTCCTTTTAACATCCATCAAATAAAATGAATTGCCGTAAATATGAGAAAATGATTACTTGCTTTATCAGAGTGAATGCAATTCCAGTGACATGGTAAAATTGCAGACATCAAAGTGAATGCTAAATAAATATCCAGTGGAAATCACATCCATTAAAACAACAAAACAAACATCAAACAAAACCTTTCAAATAATAAAAGTTGGAGATAAAAAACTTCAGGGGGTCCAAAGCTAAGTGTATATTTGTATTAAATTCTGTGGTAGCCATATACTTGGGTGCCAATTTACAACAATATGCCTCTCCTGAGTGTGGGGGTGGGGGAGGGAAACAGAAAACACTAGCAAGGAAATATTGGGCTAATCTTGCTCGTGGTGATGCTGTTGGGTAAGATGGTGCAAGAGTCAAAAAGGGTGTAAAGTCAGCGAACTCTCAGCAGGGCACAGCAAGTGTAAAGACGAGGAGCCAAACACTGAGCATAGCTACGTTAATGGAGTTACTGTGGCTGCTGAAAGCCACTGCCGACGCAGCCAAAGCGGGGACTGCTGCTTTAAGGAGGAGAGGGTATGGGGGGCCTAGCTGGGCCCATCCGTCCCCCCAGGACTCCCAACTCAGAACTGTGGAAGGGAGACCCACTCACTCTGTGGAGACTAGGACCCAGGGGCCTCCCTTTCCCACCACCATGTGGACTTGCAGCAAAACTGGAGAGGAGCCAGCCAGTAACTCCAGTTGATAGGGGCCAAGGCAGCAGAAGCAGGGACAATGGGAGAGTTTTTTTATAGTTCTGACTGGCCTTTCTCTGCCCTTGGCCTCCCCTCTTCCTCATAGCCTTGTCACCTTAGCTTCATTACACACCTGCCCTGGTCCCCTCACCCCCTTCCCTTTTCTTTCTATTTAGGTGATCCCTTCTGAAGAAAACCCATCAGAACCAAACAACAACCATGGAACTATCCCATGTGTCACCCTGCCGGTGTGTGCTACCCTTTCCTCCACCTTGTGTCTGTCTTGGCTACTTATACTGCAAGCTCTCCTACACTGTTTGTACTGCATCTAGCACGACGGGGCCCAAGTCTTGATTGGCCCATGGACACTGCCGTAATAGACACAATTAGTTTACACCCGTGTAACTGGAAGCAAGCTTGAACTGTTAGTTTAATTGATCAAAATTGTATTAAAACCTGGGAGTTCTTGGTGCAATCTCCTATTATAGGGCCACATCCAAATGACACTGAAAGAAATGGGAACCTTTCCATTGACTTTCTGGGGATATGGACTGAGCTCTCAAAGAGAAACTGATTGATGAACACAGCCACACGTGTACACAGGACACCACTGACTTACTAACATCACTCTCAATTGACCAGCATTTGCTTACCTTTGAGCTTTGGCTGTCTTTAACTATGGATTCTCACCAGGGAGAATCTTCTTACACTGGGCTGGGGTGAGATCCAAACAAGAACTCTTTGTTTTGCCTATTATGAGCTGTTCAACCTTCTACAAATTTCTATTTGGCCTAAACCCAGATATCACAATGTCCAGCACATACAAATCATGCATAATTAATTTAATAAAATAAACCACATGAAATCAGGAGAATTAAAAAAAGGGATAAAGTATTTAGATTTTTCCCTTTGTGAAGCCAATAAGTATGAAAAGATTAAATGGTTGTTTTCTTTATGTAGAAAAAGGAATACACAGTGTTAGCTGTCTGAGGCATATGCATGCCCCCAGTACCAAAGTGTAGCAGCACCTTACAAATTGTAAAGTATTTATCTTCACACATCCCTGAGAGACAGGGCAGTGCCGTTATCCCGTTTTACAGATGGTGGATTGGGGCACTGAGGCCTGGTGCATTCAGGTCACAATTTCAAGCTATTCTTTGCAACCATGAAGATAGAAACGTAAGTTGTTTTAATCCAGAGCTGAGATTGTGGCTTCACCATGGGACTCTGGGAACCTGGGACCTATGTGCAGGTTTATAATGCCTATGCCATGATCTGGCCTTTCCCACAATGCCTCCTGGTCTTCTTTAAAAAAGAAAAGTGACTTTGCTTTCACTAGATCATAAGTTTATTCCAGCCTTCCCCAGCTCAAACTACGTTGTTTATCCATGTTCTAACTGTCAATACCTGACAGCTAATTGCCTCAGGTTCCTTCATCTCTTAGGCCTGAGTGCTGTGGTTAGATCGCCCTACCTCCCAGTATAGACCCAGCTAGATCAATGGAAGAATTCTTCCACCAACCTAGCTACCACCTCTCAGACAGGTAGGTTAACTACGGTGATAGAAAAACCCCTTCCATCGACGTAAGAAGTGTCTACGCTGCGGCACTAGTGCAGTGTACAGCCGGAGCTGTGCTGCTGTAGTGCAGACACGCCCTTACGTAACTGTCCTGCTGCACATTAAACTGATTGGCCATCACAAACTTGAATCTAAAGAGGTTTATTTGCTCAGAAGTTGCAAGCTTGGAAAAAAAGTGCCAAGCAGCCTCTGCTTGATCAGTGTTTGAATATCTCACAACTGAGAGTGCTGTTGTTCCTACATTAGAAAACAAGTTATTACACGCTGTAAACGGCCTCTTTTTGGCTATTCCACTGCCTCACTTTATCATAACTGCTTGCTTGCAGGGCTGGCTCTTGTGATCAGCCCTTGAGTGGACCCTGCAATGAAGGCACAGGGGAGACTTTGTGAGCTTCTCTCTGGTCTCATGCATGATTCTCAAACTGGCCCATCAGCCTGATTAGCTCCCCTGCAGTGATAGGTGAGAAAGACACCAAAATGCTGCCACTAGCATAAGTGAAAAGAACAGGAGGACTTTTGGCACCTTAGAGACTAACCCATTTATTTGAGCATAAGCTTTCGTGGGCTACAGCTCCCTTCATTGGATGCATTCAGTGGAAAATACAGTGGGGAGATTTACAGACACAGAGAACATGAAACAATGGGTGTTACATTTTGTTAGTCTCTAAGGTGCCACAAGTCCTCCTTTTCTTTTTGTGGATACAGACTAACGCGGCTGCTACTCTGAAACCTAGCATAAGTGAGACGCTGGCACAGATGTCCAACTACACGCAGGCTGTCCTAAACACAGTTTGTGCCCAGCTCTGGGGACAGAGCTGTTCAGTGAAAAGCATGGGAAGGCTGGGATTCAGGAGTACAAGATGCCCAAGTTTAGCTCTTGTGCTGCATTGTACTATTATAAAGAGGATGGTGATCAGTTGTTCTCCATGTCCACTGAAGGTAGGACAAGCAGTAATGGGCTTAATCTGCAACAAGGGAGACTTTGGTTAGATATTAGGAAAAACTTTCTAACTCTCAAGGTAGTTAAGCTCTGGAACAGGCTTCCAAGGGAGGTTGTGGAATCCCCATCATTGGAAGCCTTTAAAAATAGGTTAGGCAAACACCTGTCAGGGAAGGTCTAGGTTTACTTGGTTCTGCCACAGCACAGGGGCCTGGACTTGATAACTTCTCAAGGTTCTTTCTAGCCCTGCATGTGTATGATTACCAAGCAGTGCTGCTGTGATATAATTGCCAACCACAGGAATTCTTACAGTCCCAGTGGCCCCTGCCCTAACTGTTCGACCACCTGGCCCTTTTGAGCAGAGACCAGAACTGTGTGTGTCACATCACTGCATGCAACTAAAATGTTGACATGAAATATTTCAACAACTTCAAAGCTTTTTTTCTCAACATCTTCATGAATAGGGCAAGTCACCAGATTAATCTCTGTTTCACAAAAAAAAAAAATGTGTTCTGTACAGATCGGCACTTTTTGCTGAAAGTCATTTTGCTGAAAAATTCCTGACCAGCTCTCCCTGGGAGTGACCGCACTGCCATTGGTGGTGTTACACTGGTATAACAGAGAGCATCTTGGTCCTAAAATTGGCCAGTATTGTCATTTTGAAAATCATGAATGAGCCACTCTATAATCATGAGACTGACTTAAAAATCGTGAGATTTTTAGACAAACTATATGCATTTTATTTTCCTTCTTGGTTTTGAGCCTTTTGGATCACATTTTCAAGCTTTTCTCCCCAAACTTAAGGGACAGAAACTGACTAGTAAGAAAAGAAAGGAAAGCTGAATTTCTCACAGTCACAGGACTACAGGAGCTGGAGCTTTCAGAAAAATGCTAAATATCATGAGATTTGTGATAAAGTTGTAAAATTTACAGGAGTGTTAGATTTAAAAATCAACACCCCATTGAGGTGGAAGGGAGCAGCTCACAGCTCTATTAGAGGGACAGCTATTTCAGAGGTATAGGAAAGGTAAAATAGAATTAGTGGACCTGATTCGGCTTTAACAATAGTATTATACTGGTGTAGCTCAATTGATGTTAGCAGAGTTATTCCCAATATACACTAGTGAGATCACAATGAGGCCCATAATTTAAAGGAAATATGGAGAGGAAGAAATGTATTTTTAAGTTAAATAATTTCCTTGAATTCCCCTATTCAGCATTGCAATAAGAATCTGAGCAAGCTCAGCAGCTGAATAGCTTTACAAATGTTTAGTTGTAACAGTGTCCCTAAGATCCAGGCTGCTGATGCCCTTACTCCCAGTGAGTAGTAGCTACTTGTTGTATTAGTCAGGGAGAGTAAATGTATCCCAATGCGACTCTAAGCTTGCACTGCCTATTTTGTAATTGGTTCCCTTTACAACCACATTGTGGAATTAAAATGAATTTGTAAAGCATGTGCTGTAACATTTCCAAACTGACAGAGTAGTAAATGCTTTTTAAAAAGAAAGTTATTTAGAAACATACTTTTGAGAGACAAGGGGATCTGTCAACCATAATGAAATCTGATGACAGTTATTTTGATCTTTGATATTCTTAGAACCTATTACAGACAGATTTCTACAGAGGCATCTGTGAACAGTGTAATTGATATACAATGATTGTTACTCAGGGTTCTCAAAATCTTTTTTTTTTTAATTTCACGATGCTGCTTTTTCCATCTATTTGTTTTCAACTATCTTTTTCCTGTAGAAAAGTTGTGTTATTTAGAACAATGATTCTCAACCAGGGGTACGTGTACCCCTGGGGATACACAGAGGTCTTTGAGGTGGTACATCAACTCATCTAAATATTTACCTAGTTTTACAACAGGCTACATGAAAAGCATTAGCGAAGTCTACAAACCAAAATTTCCTACAATGACTTGTTTATACTGCTCTATATACTATACCCTGAAATGCAAGTACAATATTTATATTCCAGTTGATTTATTTTATAATTATATGGTAAAAATGAGGAAGTCAGCAATTTTTCAATAACAGTGTGCTGTGACACTTTTATATTTTGATGTCTGATTTTGTAAGCTAATAGTTTTTAAGTAAGGTGAAACTTGGGGGTACGCAAGACAAATCAGACACCCGCAAGGCATACAGTAGTCTGGAAAGGTTGAGAGCCACTGATTTAGAACATGTAAGAAATGTATATATTAAGAGTCACAGAAATAACACATTTTTGTAACTCACGCTACGTGTAAGTATTTGAATAATTTAGCAATGTCTCACTTCCACAGAAAACACTAGTTTGATACTTCAGCAGAATTTCTATATTTATGAGTAATCAATCAATGAGCACTAGGGGCTAGATTCAAAAAGGGACTTTGATGCCTACCTTCCACTGTAGGCACCTAAATCCCAGAATCAGGCCCCACTAGGATTCATAGAACCCTGCTTCAGTCCAGTGATAAGGGGACTCACTTGGCATGCGGGAGTCCCCCACTCACCTGAGGGGGCAAAAACTTGCGGGGCTGTGGGATATTCTGTTAGTGGGATGGGACAAGAGGGGAGTCTCTTAGTCTCTCCTGATGAAGCTGTTCCACTGTGAATATTTAATTTTAAAACGTCATTGGAACAGTGAATGCACTAGCCACCAGGCTACAGACATTCTCTCTCTCGCTCAGTGATTCACTCATTATTTAATCCAAAGTGGAATGGCTTTAACAGATGAGCACCACATCAGAATACCTTGAAGCCCAGTGGTTAGGGCATGCAGGTGAGAGATGGCTGATCCCAGTTGTAATCCCTTTTCCCAGCTGGTGGAGGGGGGGTCTCCCCCCATCCCAGCTGAGTACCCTAACCACTGGGCTAGACGTTACGAGGGAAGGCCTTCTCCCAAGTTTATTTGTGAATGTATCCCTAGGTGTAAAAATCTAATTGTGTTGACAATGAAGCCCATAACAATATGAATGAGTCTGACATTTAGGATGTGATTTATAACATGTGTAGGGGAACCAGAGGCCTAAATCCCATGAATGCTAATGGGAATGATTATCTGAGTCCCTTAGACAGCTTTGAAATCTCAGCCTCAACGTGAGCTGGACTGATCAGTGCATTATGTACAGGTTTGGGGTGAAACTATCCCTTATCCTTGATGGAGTGAAAATCATTTGGTGAGGAAAAACTCACTTAACAGATTTCAGAGTAACAGCCGTGTTAGTCTGTATTCGCAAAAAGAAAAGGAGTACTTGTGGCACCTTAGAGACTAACCAATTTATTTGAGCATAAGCTTTCGTGAGCTACAGCTCACTGCATCCGATGAAGTAAGCTGTAGCTCACGAAAGCTTATGCTCAAATAAATTGGTTAGTCTCTAAGGTGCCACAAGTACTCCTTTTCTTTTCACTTAACAGAATCTTTTCTTGTTGTAAACCTTGAAATAAAGTTTTGTTCCTGAAATGTATCAATGAGAGCTGGTCAAAAAAATGGTGATTCTTTTCCATTAAGTCTTACAAGCGAAGTTGTTTTTTTGTTTTGTTTTTTCATTTAGTTTGAATTTTTTGTGGAATTTTCCATTTTTTTCCCAACAAAACGATTGGAAAAGAAAATTCATTTCAAATGGATCGGAAATGAAAAAAATGAGTTTCAATTTCAATGATATGTGACTGAAACTTTTTGGGGGGGAGGTTATTTGTTTCGTTCCCTCTCTCTTTGTTTCCTTTCCCCCATCACAGCATGGCTGGGTGCTCCAAGTGGAGATGGGCCTCGGGAGGGGCATTGGAACTAGGGGTGCTGTGGGTGCTGGAGTACCCTCCGGCTTCAAGGAATAGTAGCCAAATGAATAGCCTCCATCCTATGCAGGGTTTACAGTGCTGTTCAATGGCTTTCCGTTCCAGTGCCCTCGGGACAAGCCCTCACTTCCCCAGGTGGAGACAATGAATGTCATGTGACCATTGGATCAGGTGACCTAATCAGACCTTTGATAAGGGAGAGGCACAAGATTGAATGGGAGCTTGTAGTCCTGCAGTTAAACATGGCTGGGGGTGCCAGGCAGGTGGGCCAGAAGCTTGGGATGCTGCTGCTGGCCTCAGGAAACAGTTGCTGGTGAGTGCAGGACAGAGTAAAACTGGCTTCTTAGGGAGTAAAGTGGGTGTTTGGAGTATAACCTGGTTGGTTCTGGCAAGGAAGGCTGCGGGCTCATGACTCAGGGGGAGAAGGTTTTTTGAACTGTGGAACTGGTGGTTGAAGGAGTCAGCTGGGTGAAGCTGTTGTGATATGCTAATGTCAGTAACTTGGGTCCCACTCTAGAAGGGGAAACTTTTAAAGTGATATGGACTGGGTGGAGTTTTTGAGGAGCCCTGTGTCGAGAGGAAAACTGAGGCAGGGTGCTGCAAAGCCACCCCTGGCTGTGAAGGGGTTTTTGGAAAGTATTGGCCTGCTACACTTTCCTCCCCTACTCCCCAATGGAAAAAAAGGGAATTAAAGGAGAAAAACCCATAAAAATAAAAACTGAAAGTTAAAAATGTTCACTCTTCTTCCAGTTCATTTGAATTGCAATATAATGGTTTTCATTTCAAAGTGGTCTGTCAAAATTTCTGTGAAAGCATTCACAATTTTAAAAGTCATTTTTCATTTTTTTCACTTTCAGAAATGGCTGTATTTAAAGAGGATATTGGAATGCAGTTGTGGAAGGGATCAAAGTTAAGATTGTGTTGATAAATGTGAACATAAGAATGGCCATACTGGGTCAGACCAATGGTCCATCTAGCCCAGTTTCCTGTCTCTGACAGTGGCCAGTGCCAGATGCTTCAGAGGAAACAAACAGAACAGGGCCATTTTGAGTGATTCATCCCCTCATCCAGTCTCAGCTTTTGGCAATTTAGAGTGTGGGGTCTTGGCTAATAGTCATTCCATGAACCTATCCTCCATGAACTTATTTAAATCTTTTTTGAATCCAGTTATTGTTTTGTCGTTCACAACATACCCTGGCAATGAGTTCCACGGGTTGTCTGTGCATTGTGTGAAGAAGTACTTCCTTTTGTTTTTTTTAAACCTGCTACCTATTCATTTTGACCTGCTGCCTATTACTATGGCTTTTGAACCTCCTGGCACTTGTGGGTTTAAAATCTTAACCTTAATGTTGAATGAATACAGACTTTTATTCTTCCTCTGGGGTGACAGATGTGGCTATCGGTGTGTTCCATGAGTTTCATGTCCAGTATGGTTAGACCACTGAGGGCTGAATATTTTTACCCTTGAGAGAGGCAAAGTCATGATGGGAGAGGGGCATGGTATTAAGCCCCAGACTTGGTGGTGTTCTTCCTTCTGCTCAAAGGTGGACATTTCCTCTTTGGTGCCCCTCTGCTGCAAAGCCACGTGTCACTGGCAGAGGAAATCTGAGTAGGTGTCCTTTTCCCAGCCCATCAATGGTGCTTCCAGATCCGCAGGAGGGGTCACCCCCAACTACAGGTAGTGCTTTCTTCTCCCAGCCAATGAGCCCTCTGCCTCCTTAGCACTGCTTGTGCTTGTGATGCTTTGGGATTTCACCCAGTCCAGTTAGGGCTTCCCACAATCTGCCCTGTAACTTTGGGTGTGTCTGTGCTGTGCAGCTTTGGCTCAGAGCCCTGGCACCTGCAGCTGGATCACAGCACCATGACCCGCCCACCAGCCTGGTTACTCCTGGCCGGGGAACACCAGCAGCCCCTCTCGCTGTAGCACTGCAAAACCTTATCAAGTCTGCTGCTCCATCAAAGAGACAGTACAGAGCACTAGCCTGTTAGGCTGAGAATTTCACTTTTCAGTGTGTAATGCTGCACTGCCATGGTTGTGTAACGAAACAGGATTAAGTTTAGCCCCAAAGAACAGAGTTGTAAGCGAAGCCAAGTTGAAGGAATTGGGATAGAAATGGTTATAAACACAAGTGAAAATATGCTGATCAGACTAAAAGCTGACTTTACAAACTAGAGTAATTGTCTCACCACAGTCAGTCTTCCGGCATGGCTCACCAGTCTTTGGTCAGGATCCAACACAGCCCTCAAAGTGGTTGGCTTCTTTGTCTCCTGAAGCAAAGGATGCCAAAATGGCGTTCTCTGCTTATATCCTCAAAGATTCTCTGTGTTCAAAGGCAGGCAGCCCTCCTGGAGCTCAGCTTGCTGTCTCTACCTGGGAGCTGACACCATGTTAACTTTTGCTGTCTCATCCACCTGTCATAATAGTTAAGAGGCTTCCTCCCCTGCTTGTGGGTTTGATGGCTTTGTGTACTTTCATTGTCTCTCCTTGCTCAATTTACATTGCAGATACATTCAAGCAGGCGGGACTTCCTTCCTTGTCTAGGGCATGGTGACAAGCCCTGCCTGCCAAACACCTTTTAAGGATATATTTCCAGCACAGAGTTATAACTTTTCATCTATCACCCATCCATACACCACACCATAAGATTAATGAGCTGCATGTTACCAGTTTGCATAGGACACCTTACATGACCCCTTTTAGATACAGATTATAACAACAGAGAGTTGGCATACACTGAGCTGGTGTGGCCAGCTGAGACTCACTGCTAGATACTGGGGAGTCCCTTGCCCTCTGGCATTGGGGTGCTCTTAAGGTCACAATGCTGATTGGTTCAGAGAGCAAGAGATGGGCACCCACTGACGGTCATGCTCAACCACACTGTCTTTCTTTCACTCTTTAATCGTTTCTTCTCCATCCTTCTTCCCCTTACCACAGACTTCATCTTGCCCTCCTCCTTTCCTTGTTGGGTCATCTCTCTTCCCCCTTTCCTAATTCAACCCACATGCTCTACGCCCTCCTCGGCATGATCTTCGTCCTTGTCTCACCGGCAGGCACTGCCTTTCTTTGTCACCCCCCTCCTGTACCCACACTTTCTCTCTTGTGTATATACATAGACCCTTCTCTGTTCTCTGTGGCCTTCTCTGATCTCTGTTCTGTGGGCTATGCCACAACTGAGTTCCTCCTCCTCACGGGTTAATATGAATGAGGTTAAAGTTAATGTGAACATACGTAACTCCCAAAGATTTCGCTCTGTATTATTTATAGGCTGATATAAATAATATTAGTTATAGTGATGATTATGTAAAAAAGACATTCCCCAGTCCTTGAATTAATTAGCTAATGCAGAGCTGAAGGTTGTCCAGCAGGCACACAGATACAATATTTTTACCAAAATTAAAGAGCCTGGGATATGTTCATTCAAATTTATTTACAATAAGTAATCACTCTCCTGTTTTACTACTTCAGCTGTAAAGTTGTCAATTTCTTTGGAAAATATCTGGGGTCAATCCAAGGCTAGTAATTATTTTCTTTCATATTAATTGATGAATTGTTGGCCAGGGTTATTAACTGGTTGATGGTTTTTATTTCTTTGTTTTATGCTTAATTCATTTGTTCTTATTCGTTCTTTCATTCAGTCACTCACTCAAATTTGTTTAAATTTCTTCATATACACCATCAAGGTCCTTGGTGGTATGTCTGCACTCTTTACCAAGTCCTTGAATATACCAAGATACCTAGTATATGCAAAGTCTCAACATTCAATTGCACTAAACACTGCTGTTTATCTATAGTGTTACCAGTCCTTAACATCTACCCTCCAGCCTAATCATTCACTCACTCCATTCCCAAACCTCAAAGTGCCCTGATTTTTTCCCTTGACTCTAAGGCCCATTTCCTGGTAGAAAAGAGGAGTATTAAAGTGTCCTTAAATATATATTTACATCCATACACCACTACAGGCTGGGGACCGCCTGGCTAAGCAGCAGTTCTGCAGAAAAGCACCTTGGGGTGACAGTGGACGAGAAGCTGGATATGAGTCGGCAGTGTGACCTTGTTGCCAAGAAGGCCAATGGCATATTGGGCTGTATTAGTAGCAGCATTGCCAGCAGATCGAGGGAAGTGATTATTCCCCTCAATTCGGAACTGGTGAAGCCACACCTGGAGTATTGCATCCAGTTTTGGTCCCCCCACTACAGAAGGGATGTGGACAAATTGGTGAGAGTCCAGCAAAGGGCAATAAAAATGATTAGCGGACTGGGGCACATGACCTATGAGGAGAGGCTGAGGGAACCGGGGTTATTTAGTTTGCAGAAGAGAAGAGTGAGGGGGGGTTTGATAGCTGCTTTCAACTACCTGAAGGGGGGTTCCAAAGAGGATGGATCTAGACTGTTCTCAGTGGTGGCAGATGACAGAACAAGGAGTAATGGTCTCAAGTTGCAGTGGGGGAGGTCTAGGTTGGATATTAGGAAAAACTTTTTCACTAGGAGGTTGGTGAAGCACTGAAATGGGTTCCCTAGGGAGGTGGTGGAATCTCCATCCTTAGAGGTTTTTAAGGCCTGGCTTGTCAAAGCCTTGGCTGGGGAGATTTAGTCGGTGTTGGTCCTGCTTTGAGCAGGGGGTTGGACTAGATGACCTCCTGAGGTCCCTTCCAACCCTAGTAGTCTATTCTATGATTCAGTTTAAGGCCATTTCACACTCCCAAAGCCATGTAAAAGGGAGGTGTTAATGCAAATGGGAAGAGTCCCAAAATGTTAAAAATCATTGTCATTTTAATTAGTATGATTTTCCTGATAGACAAAGGGCCAGCTACAAACTTCTTTGGTCCTACATTGATTTTAATAGGATTCCTTGCAGAGCAAGGTACAACCCCATGTCAGCGGGGTTCCAAATCTGGCCCCGAGAAGTATGTTGTATGCTTTCCCTGGGTCTTCTCTTTAAAACCGAACTACACCATGAACACAGTCCCTGACGCCACATTAGTACTGTGAATCCTGGCACATCATAGTCAATAGGAGTTCTGCCATGGCACTGATGGGAGTGGGAGGAAGGACTGTGCTGTGCTGCAGTGGGGGTGGGGAGGAGGGGAGAGAGAAAGCACACTGCTGACCCAAAGTCCAGTGGAGTCGATGGGAAATTCTATTCTATATGGCTCTTCCTAGCACACTCATCAGCATAATATCTGAGTGCCTTCCAGTCGTGCATTAAGCAGCATGACAACACATATGTCACATGTGACAATTTAATGGGAGACCTAATTTTAAGTGTCTTTGGGGTCTGTTGTACTAAATGCAAAGTGTATGTATTATTGTGGGTCGGGATGGTATGTAACCTCTCCAAGGGGAAGATGTGATATGAGGCATGGATGAGCAAAGGACTGTATTGAACAATGTGTCAGACAAGAATGGGCTTTTGGGACAATGTGTATGAATGCAAAGCCCCTCTCCTCCATTTATGCAAAAACTCAGGGTCTTGCTTCAAAAGGCTGAGGAGTGCCCCTTTGGCTGCTGATCACCTGTTACATCAAAGATCAAAGACCCAAGCTGTATAAAGGAAACACTGAGCTCTTCATGGTGGTTCTCCTTCTGAATCTGTATCAGTTACAAACTTCCAATCATTGGAAAAACCTGGTTGTGTAGGTGCCAGAGCCTGAGATTGGAGTTGGGGTGACCTCTGGTAACTTTTTAGCATGTGTGTGGCTTCTTCTTACTGAATCATAGAATATCAGGTTTGGAAAGGACCTCAGGAGGTCATCTAGTCCAAACCCCTGCTCAAAGCAGGACCTAATCCCCAACTAAATCATCCCAGCCAGGGTTTTGTCAAGCCTGACCTTAAAAACCTCTAAGGAAGGAGATTCTACCACCTCCCTAGGTAACCCATTCCAGTGCTTCACCACCCTCCTGGTGAAGTTTTTTTCCCTAATATCCAACCTAAATCTCCCCACTGCAATTTGAGACCATTACTCCTTGTTCTGTCATCTGCTACCACTGAGACCAGTTTAGATCCATCCTCTTTGGAACCCCTTTTCAGGTAGCTGAAAGCAGCTATCAAATCCCCCCTCATTCTTCTCTTCTGCAGACTAAATAATCCCAGTTCCCTCAGCCTCACCTCATAAGTCATGTGCTCCAGCCCCCTAATCATTTTTGTTGTCCTCCGCTTGACTCTTTCCAATTTTTCCACATCCTTCTTGTAGTGTGGGGCCCAAAACTACAAGATGAAAGCCTCAGTGGGCTCTCCCCAGGCGAACTCCCAGGCAAACTCCCTCTGTTAGCTGCTCCGCTGCTCGCCACCACAGAGCGAGGGACGTGATCGTTCCCCTCTATTCGACATTGGTGAGGCCTCATCTGGAGTACTGTGTCCAGTTTTGGGCCACACACTACAAGAAGGATATGAAAAAATTGGAAAGCATCCAGCGGAGGGCAACAAAAATGATTAGGGGACTGGAACACATGACTTATGAGGAGAGGCTGAGGGAACTGAGATTGTTTAGTCTGCAGAAGAGAAGAATGAGGGGGGATTTGATAGCTGCTTTCAACTACCTGAAAGGGGGTTCCAAAGAGGATGGATCTAGACTATTCTCAGTGGTGTCATCTGCAAACTTGCTGAGGGTGCAATCCATGCCATCCTCCAGATCATTAATCAAGATATTGAACAAAACCGGCCCCAGAACTGACCCTTGGGGCACTCTGCTTGATACTGGCTGCCAACTAGACATGGAGCCATTGATCACTACCTGTTGAGCCCGACGATCTAGCCAGCTTTCTATCCACCTTATAGTCCATTCATCCAGCCCATACTTCTTTAATTTGCTGGCAAGAATACTTGAGGGAGACCATATCAAGAGCTTTGCTAAAGTCAAGGAATAATACGTCCGCTGCTTTCCCCTCATCTACACAGCCAGTTATCTAATTATAGAAGGCAATTAGGTTAGTCAGGCATGACTTGCACTTGGTGAATCCATGCTGACTGTTCCTGATCGCTTCCCTCTCCTCTAGTTGCTTCAGAATTGGTTCCTTGAGGACCTGCTCCATGATTTTTCCAGGGACTGAGGTGAAGCTGTTTTTAATGTTCTCTGTAATATTTTTATTTTCAGAGTAAATGAGCTTGCTTAGAAGGAGCTGTGTGGTAATTTCTAAATGCAGGCAACTACACTAGTCATAACTTCTGGTAGACCATCAGCGGGGAATACAGGAGCCCTGAACCGTGACATATTCGGTGTCTCATCCTCTTCCCAGGGAAAAGTGTACACAGTGGAGTTTCTTATTCTGGTTGGGTCATTTTATGAATACTTGTTGCTTTCCTTGGTAGAGAAGTCGAGGTCAAATAAATGTGCTTTGCACTTGGGGTGGTAAGGTTACTGATGATTCTTAGCTCCTGTGGGAGTTCATTCCACTGTCTGGGACCAGCCCCAGGGAAAGTTCTGTCTCCCACGGAGATGAACTCTACTCTTGTTGTTGAGGGTTCCACTGTGCCAGAGCAGTGGCCTTGTCGACCACAGTCTTTGTTCCAGAGCGTAAGAGAGTCTTTTAGAGATGCTGGACCTCAGCCATGGAGTGCTCTATAGATAAGGACTCAGCCCTTGAACTTGATTAGAAATTCTACGGGAAATTTTCTTGGAGCACTTGCATCTGGGTTCCCTCCCCCACCTCGGTCTCTCTGAAGTTGTGAATGGCCACAGTTTGCAGCATAGTGCAGCCCCAGGGCATTGCAGATTTCTTACAATTTGCTGAAACAGAGAAAGCTGTCAGTCATGGGGAGCAGCGAGGAGGTTTGATGCCAACCTCGGGCAGCCATGGATGGGCCTAGTGAGCAGAAGAGCCACAGTGATTTAGAGTACTGGCTGTAGACGTTCTTATCAACAGTGACTTGGCTGCCTTGCAGTTAGTGGGAGGGCCAGGAAGCTGTTAGCATTCAATACTTGAAGTCTAATTTATTATTTTCCAAAGAAGTAAGGCTTTTAGTGCAATTGCTCATGAAGAACACAAATTGAGAAAGGGGGAAGCAGAGAATGAATGGTGATTCAGAGGCTTGTGCATGAGTCAGTGCCTTCTTGGGGGAGGGGGAGACAGTGCAGCCTACACCCTGTTGTTCAGAGCTGTTCACAAAGCTATGATCTAGCCCTCACTTGCTATTAGTAGAATCAATGACAATCAATCAGCTAGATTCTGATACCCTGAAAAGCATTTTACTCCACAAGTTGCCCCACTGAAGTGCACCAGAGCTATTACTAATGGCGTAAGATACCCTTTTTGTGTGTCAGAATCTGGCCCAGTGTGTTGAGTTCCAACTTGTTCTCAGCACTGTGCAGAACACTGAGTCTACAAGGCCCCTAAACTTCCAACAATCAGTGATTAATTAGCAGGGTGGCTTTTCCTTGAATAGTGGCCTAAATAGTTCAGGGCTCAATTCTGTAATCCTTAATCGCTTGGAGTAGAACCTTACTAGAAAAGCAGTCCCCCTTGTTTCAGAGGGAGAACACGCTGAGGGTTGGATCCAGCTACCATTGATGCCAATGGGTATCTTTCCATTCACTTCAATGGGAGCTGGACTGGACCAAGGGTAAAATGGCCATGGAGACTGATTCACACAACACTGAAAACCTTGCGTATCAGCTAAACCAAAGAGTAACCTTACACCAAGCAGAGTTCTGAGCCTGTAAAGAGAGAAGGACCAGTGTCTCCATGAGGTTCACTAAGGGCTTTGCTATTGCTCTTGATTTTTATGTGGAAGGCACCCAGACTCTACAGTGATTGGCAGTTGTTCAATCAAAGATTTCCTGCCATCTCCTTTTGTTTCACCACCAGAAATCTTGCCAGAAGTATTTTTTATTGGGCACTACGTTGACATTTTGATGCACGTCAGAGATGAATGCATGTAATTAATTAGTAGACTGGATCGAACTTGTAGAAGTTCTGGTGTTTCAGTTTCAATACATTCCTAATAACAAGAACGCTGCAATCATCCGCGGCTTTAACAAATCAAAACAAAGGATAGATGGCTTTCTTTGGAGCTAATTGTTAGAACAGCAAAGAGTAAATAATCACTGAAGCTTAATTTATATGCAAATGCAACTGACAAGAAATAATTCACTGTTTGGAGCCCTGTTACTGATGGGTTTATTCAAGAAGAACGGCGCTTTCTGGGTATCTATTTCCTATGTTTTATAGTAGACTTTTGCACTTGATTTACTTTTCATATTTAAACTGTACTAAGAATGCATGCTCATTTCACAGATCTAAGATGCTGAAATGAGAAATCAATAACACATAACATAAACTGATCAATACAAAATGTTTAAATAGAGTATGCTGCAACAAAGGGCAGATCGGTATCTTCATTTTTTGCTTGCTAAACTAGTATAATACCATATAACTATTAAAATGTGAATGGCATATTTTCTGAGGTGGCTAGTTCCTTGTGTTCTTATTGATCAAACTCCTGGATATAAGCAGAGATTTTTGTAATACTATTTATGAACACACACAAAATACTCTCTAAAATCTCTTGTGTGGGTGAATAAGTAACATGATCTTTATTTTGCCATGTCCAAAGAATGGATTTAACTGTACAGTATAAAGGACTCAGTTCAGTGAGATGCCCATAGTACTGGTGACATCACTTCCAAATCTGAAGCAGTTTGCTGACATGACTTGTAGTGAGTCACAGAATTTCATAGGAGACTTTGGGCTGGATTTTCAGTAGCGCTCATCACTCCTTTAGACATCTAAATAGGTGGCTGGATTTTTTTCTAAAGAGTTCAGCACCCAACAGATCTCATTTAGGCACCTAAAAATGTGGTTGGCTTTTTCTAAAGGGCTCAGCTCCCACTGAGAAGTGGAAAATAGCCTCCCTCATCTCACAGGGAGCTGTGGCGCACTGAGCCCTTTGGAAAATCTGACCCAACCTGTTTAATTTGTGGAAAAACTGGAGCTAATTAAAGTTAACCAACAAAAAGAGAGGAAAGAAATAGGATTCCCATGCACACAGATAATTTTCTGTGTTGGAATTTATTTTACAAGTGAATAGCAATGGAGAGGTGATGGTTGAGGGTTTTTTTACATCTAATATCAGTATTTAAACCGTTGTCATCAAAGTGACACTAATACTCAAATTTGCATGTAAATCCATGTTATCCGTCATTACAAAGCATGTCTAAAGCAACGAGAAGTTACACTTCGAGGCAAAATAGACACACTCCAGGCAAGCTGGATATGTCATGCTGATGGTAAGATGTAAGAGACTGGAGTTGGTGATTGCCATCTCAGAAAAACCTTCTCTAGGGAGGATTTGAGACTTCATTTTCAAGGGTAAATATTCCCTTTAGCTGAAATGCCACTTTACCATGGCACAGCATCTACATGTTCCAATAAGCAGATTTTCCAAATTACATCTTTACTACATGCCTATCCCATTAGCACAGCCACCTTGTCACTCAGACCCCTCTAATGATCACTTTTCAGACATTTACACCCGGTGTTTGGCTGGCTAGTTGTGAGATTATTGATTGCCAGCACTTATTGAGAAAGTATGAGGCAATAAGCCATAAGAGCTGTTGATAATTCAAGAGGCAGAGCTGGCAATTATATAGGGATCAGGGGGATTATTACATACAGGGCCTTGGTAAATATGACTGATTGCTATGGTGCTGCTGTGATGACTGCTTGAATTAAAATGTATTATTATTGATTTTGTTTGTTTTTATTGCATTTTAAGTCTACAGTTTACTCTACCCTGCAGCCAGAATATGCTACTGTAACTTGCTGATTTATGAATATATCCCTAAATTACAGTATTTCCTTCCCTCAGTACAGGCTTTTTTTTTCTCTCTCTCTCTCGTCTCAGCTGCTGCTTTTAGAAAAAGACACAAATAAAAAAATCACAAATGCTGGCTCTTGCTTTCGTTGACAGTTTTGCATTGCCATTAAGGAAGATTTCTCAAATTATGGAAAGGAATAAAGACTCTGAAGGAAGGAAGCTTTAGAAAATGCTCCCCTTTTCCCCTCCTCCCCCCACTTCTCCTGCTTGGTTTCTAGATTTCCTGTGAATTCAGCCTTCTTTTCCAATAAGAAAAGCAAAAAGCTGTAAAGTCAAAACAAAAGGATGTGCTCTTGAAGAAAGATGCAAACTGCCACTGGTCTGAATTCAGTAAGGCTTACCTGCTTATTTTACATAATCTGAGCTATTTTAGATGTTATTCCATGATCTTAAGAATCTGTTTTCCTAGCTCTCCAATTTATAGATCTGTAGCTGATGATAAAATAGGCCCCAATTCAGCAAAACATTTGCGCTTAGCTGTAAGCAGATACTTAGCTTTAAATCTGAATTCTGGACTTAAGCCCATGCTGTAATGCTTTGCTGAATCTGGTCCTCAGTGATCAGTCATTGAAAGAGAGGGAAGGACCGAGCGCATCCATCTGACTGGATGTTTTCTCCTTCGTAGGGGGTTTAATTTTGGCAGTTGTAAATATCAAAGATACAGGGCCTGATGGGCTGCTCCACCACCCCAATTTCATGGTGGTATAACTGCACTGAAATCAGAGTTACACTGGTGCCATGGAGTGGTGAATCAGGCCTCTCTCTGGAGAGATGAGCGTCAGTCATGACGTCCTGGGTTGTGGGGCGGGGGGAGGAAGAACGATTTGAACTGTTCAGTGTATTGAGCATACAGTGGTGGAGATTGAGGTAAAGGGAAGGAACTCTGCTGGGCAAAGCTGTACTTGGTCACTCCTTGGGGTGGGGGTTCCCTCCAGTTAGGGTTTGTCATGGCTCTGATAAAAGGGGTGTTTCTAGAACATGTCTAACACATTCTAACTAACACCTCCTTATGCTCTCATGTGGATGAGGCAAGGTGTTCTTCAGCATCTATAAGATGGTTGAGGAGAAGCCTGGAGTTTGACTAGATCAGCTAGCAGGTCTCAAAGTACAGCTCACCTTACCCACACTGGAGTATTAGGATGGATTAGTTCACCCAGTGATTCCTCTAGGCATTGGTTTTCAGGGGGAGAAAAGGTTTGATTTTAGATCCTGTGACCTACCGCATTCTAACTAGAATAATATAATATCAGGGTTGTAAGGGACCTCAGGAGGTTATCTAGTCCAACCCTCTGCTCAAAGCAGGACCAGTCCCCAACTCAGATGATTTAGTTGGGGATTGGTCCTACTTTGAGCAGGGAGTTGGACTAGATGAGGATTCCTACATCTCAAGCTAGTGTGTGGTACATCACAGACAACATTCACTATAACCCCCATGGCAGGTCTCTGCTATCTTGTGGTACTCCAAGGTTAGGAAAAGGAGCATTCTATTCCAAGCTTTCCTGGGAGATAGATATCTAACAATTTATAGCCTGGGAAATTCCCTGGAGATCTGTACTTTAAAACAATGGTTTTCAAAGCCAGTCCACCGCTTGTTCAGGGAAAGCCCCTGGCGGGCCGGGCTGGTCTGTTTACCTGCTGTGTCTGCAGGTTTGGCCAATCACAGCTCCCACTGGCCACGGTTCGCTGCTCCAGGCCAATGGGGGCTGCGGGAAGCAGCACGGGCCAAGAAGAACTTTTTCAGGTAGCATCTTAAGGTGTTTTTATCATGTATTAGTTGCCATTTTTATCTCTCTACCATCTGCACTCCACATAATAACAAAATCTGGGTTTACAGGTAGCTGGGATTCTAAAAATTCCAACTACACTTCAAACAATTCTCTGAAATCTTCTTAAAGTCTGCTTCCTATACACAGGACACGTGGCACAAAGAGTCTGTTGTCACTTGTTTCACCACTTGCCAGTGCTATTGCTCATGTTTACTACAGCCGTGCCTACGGCTTCACCATTTGCCAGTGCTATTGCTCATGTTTACTACGGCCGTGCCTATGGGACAGCCAAAAATGGGGTCCCATTTGCTAGGTGCTGTACAAATACAGGGTAGTAGACAGTCCCTGCCCTGGAGACACACAATAGGGGATGGGGGGTGACCTAAAAGTAGACTGAATACATGGTGTGAGAGGGTATGTGTATGTTGCTTAAAAAGGGGAAAAGCCACCATAGTGAGTCTGTAGCCTTGTGCTAACATCATGGTGCTAAAAATAGCAATGTAGAAGATGACCCCACTTTGGGTGGACCTCCGGCTCTGAGATCCACTCCCTTGCCGGGTTTGTCTACGCTTCTATTTTTAGTGCCATAGCCCACGTCTGTAGACCCAGACTCTGAGACTTGCTCCCATGGCTCTTTTTGCAGTGTAGACATAGTCTGAGGTGGGGGAAGGGGGCAGGAGAAAGTGTGTATGTGAGAGGGAGAATCAACTAACTGGGAAGGGCTGGAGGTAAGACAGTCAGGTGTGGATTAATGTACTCATCCCAAACTCATGATGAAGAAAGCTTTTAAATTGCATTGTACATTGCACTCACATAAAGTGGTCACCCTTAAACTTCCCAATAACTAAATAAAAGAACTTCAGCATTTGCAGTATTTCCAGATAAGCATAGGAATTCTCTTACATATAGGGAATATTTTAAAGTGAAGTAATGTTATCTATTTATGGAAATACACCTGGGGACTCATTACAATTGACAGCTGTCTCATTGTTTCTTTGTGCTGGCTATCCACATCCACCTGTTGTCTCTTGTCTTAGACTGTCAGCTCTTTGGGGCAGGGACTCTTTTTGTTTTGTTTGTACAATGCCTAGCACAGTGGGGTCTTGGCCCATGACTAGGGCATCTTGGCAATACAAATAAATAATAAGGTATTGATGAGAATCTCAGCTAGTGTAAATCAACATAGCTCCATTATTAACATCAGTGGGGCTACTCAATTGGATACGAGCTGAGGATCTGACCTGGCCTATGTATATAGATGCTACACACATCAGAGATTCTGCATTGATCTCTAGAAAGAAATCCATGTAACACTACTGTAATGAGGCACACTATCTTGTAAAGGCAACAGCTCATTTTGCGAAGGTTTATAGGTACAGGATGTGTGGATGTGTTATTACTTCAGAGATCCCCAACAAGCAGAGAGGAAGTTGCATCATAAAGCAACACATGCTGGCTTGAGAGGCTTCTTTCTATATCTGAATCAAGCAAGAGACAGTCAGAACAAGCAGCAGGGAGTCTACCCTTGAATTAAGTGCTTTGCGGTCTCCCTTTATTGCTGCCCCTCACATGGGATAGGCTGTTCCCTGAAGAGTGACAGCTATGGTCGTTTAAACCATAGGCTGTTTTAATGGCAGTGGTGTCAAGATTATTAATTCAAAAGAAGTTCATCCATGATCACGTGACCTGTAACCACACAGCCCCAGCTGTCTTGGTACCTCTAGGCAAACCCAATTAAGTTTGAAGAATTGGACTTATTTACTTGATGTGTGTCTTGGGTATCATAAGTGCAAGAGATCTTGATAATCTGCAAAACTCTAGAAAACTGAGCAGGCAACAAAGTTAATTGTTAACGGATTTGCCTATTTAATGCACCTGCAACGTCACTGGAAATGATTTAAAACACCAATTTTAATGTCATGAATATCACAATAAACCCAAGCATGTTTGAGACAGATTCTGATACCCCTACTCAGGTGGGTTTGGACCTTACTCCATGATTAACCCCACTGAGTACAAGGGGACCCCTTATGGAGGTGGTATGGATGCAAAACATCTCCTTGTTCTTGATTTCCTGAGTCTGAAAATAAACTTTCAGTTATGGTTTGGCGGGAGGGGAGAAGTGATGAAATGCGGGTGCTCAGGCCTGATCCTGAATCTTTAAAACATCTTTCATTTTCATGGTACCTTGTTGTTCCAGCCAGGACAGGAAAGCCTAGATGGTGGGGCAGGGCTGGGACACAGAGTGTGGCCTAGTGGATTGCACACAACTCAGGAGACTTGGGTTCTGTTCCTCGCTCTGTCACTAGCAGCTGGGTGACCTTGAGCTACTCACTTCATCTCTGTGCTTCAGTTTTCCCATCCATAAAATGGAGAGAAAGATGTTGACTCCTCCTGTAAAGTGCTGTGGGATCAAGTGAGAAATGTGCTATATAAGAGCTAGGCCGTGGTGTTGTGGATCCCCCCGCCACCCAACTGAAAACAGGAAGAAGAGCAAATCTTGTGAGATTTATGGCACAATTCTTGCAAATATCCATAATGGTGTTGCTTCTCTGAGTAGGTCCTGCCAACCATCTGTACATCGTCCGCAGCTAATTACTGTCCATTTTGGAGATATTAAAGAAGTTTAACAATGCAGCGCCTCAGGTCAATGTTTATGGAGTTGACACCAGCCAAAGCTGCAATTTGCATAACTCAGTGGAAAAGGGGGTAAAAACAGTGGCTACAGAGAAGACAGAGATGAACCCAAGCACTGACAGTCAGGGAGGGGTGGAGTCCTGAAGTTCTGAATGCTTTATCCAAATCTCTGGGAGCCCCCTCACGGCCTACACTGCAACCTTCTTACTGGTAGTGTGGTTTTTCTTAAGTAGGTTCTGCAGAGCTGCTGAATCCTCTTAATTTCCCAAGTCCAACCCTGTCTCTTCCCCTTGGAACAGAATTTGGAAGCCTTCCTTCTCCCTTAGGAAGAGATGATGGGGGTACGTCTCTTCAAGCCCAGTGCAGCCCTATCTCGATAATGAGCATCACCAGAACCCCGGCCAACTGGTGGAGGAGATATTTGAGACCTGGGTTCCCAATTCCCTATTGTGCAGCTTGGGCCAACCTCTGACTCGAATCAGAATCTGGGTCCCATCTTGAAGCTCTGATGTGTGGCTATCATCCTGGCCATCCATAATCCCCCTGAGTGTGCACCAACCCAGCAGCAGAGGGCCAAGGATGTGCAGTGTGAGATAATATGGACCCAAAGGAAGGATAAAAGAGAACATAGGATGATGAGAATGTGAGTCCAAAAAAAGGAAGGAGAGACACTGGGGTATTGTTTTGGTCTATTAAGCTTAAGAGTGAAATACAAATTCTACTTGAAAGAGTTCACAGAGGCCAAACCAAAAAACCCAACCTCCCCTTCATAGACTAACATTTTCCTCCTGCGGAACAGTTGTTGCATGTTGTGAGGACAACAAACAAATATACAAGTTGTTCTGCAACGGAAAGGCCTATGAATCAGTGAATACCTTCCCTCCCCTCAGCTCTGCAGGAACAGATGGACTGGAGGATACAAAGCATGAGTTCTTTGTGAATGGCTGGAATGGTGCTTTGTTTAAATAAAACAACACACCTCAGGAAAGACGCGGGCTTGATCCTTTGCTCCCAGGCCCCGTCCTGCTGAATTCCTCCAGTGGTGCCTATGGAAAGCACTGAGCATTGATGAAGAAATCACTTCTCAGTCTATGCTTCTAGAATGATTAATAATATAGTTTAATGCTTTAATATAATTATTAAAGATAGTCAGTGGTGAGCTAAAGAAATTAGTTCTTTTCTTTAGAAATGATCTGAATATAGTCCATGCATTGAAAAGATGCAGCACAGAGTAATGCATTTTGAACTTTGACACTGGCCTACATCTTCAGAAGTATTTAGGCACCTAACACCCATTGAAATAAAGTGCCTAAATACCTTTGAGGATGAGGGTAACTGTTCCTGGCTTGGTTGTTGCTGTGAGTAGTTCTGAATGTTTGGAAATCAGGGTTGGTCAATATTCCCTTACAATACACTTTTGTTTCTGATCATTATGGCCTGCCCTTGAGCCAGCAATATGCACTTACTTTGAGAGTGTGAATAGTCCCCTTGACTTCAGTGAGACCATTCATGTGCTGAAACCTAAGCAGGTGCTTAAGAGCTCTGCTGGTTTGGGGCCCAAAGGACTGCTACTGCTAGCAACCTGTTTTGAATTCGTCCTCTTGGGAGTTTTTCCTAATACAATAGAATACCATTATACAATTCTATCATGTAGAATCTAAGGTTAGGTCTACACTGGAGTGGGGATTGTGATTCCTAGCTCGAGCAGACATGCCCATGCTACCTACAGAGTGTAGCTGCAGCTGACCGAGTGATCTAAGGGTCCCCAAGAATGGTCTCATCTCAGGGGCTAGGCACATACTCGGGGCAGCTAACCCTTCCTGCCCCTCATGCCACAGCAGATACACTCTATTTTTTTAAACCACTCGATCGATCAGAGCTAGTACAGGTATATCTCCTTGAGCTGGAAATTATACCTCCAGCTCCAAGTGTACCTGTACCCTAATTCTGAAGGGGAGATCTAGCAATGGATTGCATGGGGGATTGTTCTATTTTGAGACCGGGGTTTCTTTAGTTTAGGGGCATGCCCCTTTGTTCTCATTTTAAAGCCATTTTATATATCTGTTTCCTGTTGCTTTAGGACAGCCATGGACAAGTCCTGTGTATTCATACACTTAACTTTTTTTAATGTTTATCAAGGTTAATTGCAAATGTTATTGGCAGGGACTCAGTGTTGTCTGAGAGATAGGCTAGGAGCCAGGAGGCCTGAACTGTCTCTCTCTAGCTCTGCCACTTGAGCGGCTCTCCGAACCTGGGTATTTCCCTGCAAGCTGTGACCTATAATACAGGTAGTCCACACGAGGAACTAAGGCAGAGGTGGGCAAACTACAGCCTGAGGGACCATCCTGTCCGGCCCCTGAGCTCCTGGCCCGGGAAGCTTGCCCCCGGCCCCTCCCCCGCTGTTCCCCCTCCCCTCCGCTCACTGCGCCGCCGGTGCAATGCTCTGGGAGGCGGAGCTGCAGAGCCCGGCCGGACCCGGGGCTCTGTGCTGCGCGGTGGCGTGGCTGGCTCCAGCCGAGCGGTGCGGCTGTCGCGCTGCCAGCCACCGGTGCTCCAGGCAGCGTGGTAAGGGGGCAGGTAGTGTGTGGGGGGGTGGATAGAGGGCAGGGGAGTTCTGGGGGGGGCGGGGTGTGTGGATGGGGGTCAGGGCGGTCAGATGGCGCGGAACAGGGGGGTTGAATGGGAGCAGGAGTCCAGGGTGGGGGGCAGTCAGGAAGGAGAGGGGGGTTGGATTGGGTGGCGGGGGAAAGTTGGGGGTGGGGTGTCCAGGGGTGGTCAAGGAGAAGGGGTGGTTGGATGGGGCAGGGGTCCGGGGGGGGGGGGGGAGTCAGGTTGGATGGGGAGGCACGGGGCAGTTAGGGGCGGGAGGTCAGGGGGCGGTTAGGGGACTGAGAGCGGGGGGGGGTTGGATGGGGCAGGAGTCCCGGGGGGCAAGAAGCAGGGGAGGGGGGTCGGATAGGGGGCAGGGGCCAGGCCATGCTTGGCTGTTTGGGGAGACACAGCCTCCCCTAACCGGCCCTCCATACAATTTCAGAAACCTGATGCGGCGCTCAGGCCAAAAAGTTTGCCCGCCCCTGAACTAAGTGCACATCTAAGTCCCATGTCTGTGCATAGGATGAGTGGCAATATCTCCCTCAGAGGCTGCTTTGCGATAGCTGTCTGGTTCAAGCATTACAGTCGCTTCAGTGACTTTGGTTGCTGTCTGCCTGACTTGTGGGGTCCTTGTTACTTGCCACATGGTGGTTCAGTGAGGTCATTAGCTGCTGGGTTTTTTTTTCATGTTATGTTAGTTCAGTAGTTTGTTAGCCTTAGTGGGTTTGTGACTCATTAGGGGGGCTTAACAGAAAGTTCAGAAATGACACCTTGTTGTCCCTGTTTCCAGGCACTCCCTTATCATTAAAAATGAGAAATTAACCATTGTCCTTATTTCATTCCCCCAACGGAATTACAGCTTTACTCCCCTTCAGATAAGCAATGTAAAATCACGTAATTAGTTACCTTTTATTAAGGCACAATGGACATGAGTTGCATGAGGTTTACAGAGCTAAGTGTCATTTTAGGCTCTATCTACACTGGCACTTTCATCTCTAAAACTTTTGTCACTCAGGAGTGTGAAAAAACACATCCCTGAATGACAAAAGTTTTAGCAAGGAAAAGCACTGGTTTGGACAGCGCTTTGGCGTCAGGAGATGCACTCCCGTCGGGGAAGCTACTGCCCCTCGTTGCAGGTGGTTTTACTTTGTTGCTGGGAGAGCTCTCTCCTGGCAACACACAGTGGTCACACAGTGCACCTTCCAATGCTGCCGCTACAGTGGGACAGCTGTGCTGTTGGAAAGTGCGCCGTTTAGACAAAGCCTTAGTCAGGCCTATTTTTCTTGTTTAATTTCATTGTGGATTACTGCTCGGCAAACATCTCGGATGTGCAGAATGAAGTTCCTTTACACATTTACCCATGTACGTTTTTAGTAAAACAAAGAGAGCTTATTCTAAACAGCTGCCATCAATGACTAAATCAAACAAATGCATCTGATGCGGGCACTTAATAGGATGCAGGAATGTACTTGCAATAATACATAAAGAGGGGAGCCGTTAAATTATGTTGGAAATTGCTTTTAGGGTCTACAAAGAAAGACATGAATATTAATGGCTTTCCAGTCATTTGATCTGCTTTCTGTCTTCATTTGGCAATGCATAAGCAAACATACTGAGAATTATTGATTGTTTGGCAAACTCTAAATAAAAATCAACAAAAACTACGGCAAGACTGACTGCAAGCATAGTAGGACCAAGAAGAGTTAATTTAAGAAGCTGAATCGTTTACAGTAAGCTCCTTTGTGCCATGCTGTGAGATCTGCTGATGGAAAGTCCTATGCATGAGGTAGTTAGACCTATACCAGTACTAAGAATATTTTAAAATAACAAGGCCAAGATTTTCAAGTGACTAGTGACTTTGTTTTTGGGTGCTTCCTTTTTTGGGTACCCAATCTGAAACAGCTCAAAGGGACTTGATTTTCGGAAAGCACTGAAGAATGTTTCATTAATACCTTTGGACAATCTTGATGTAGTCTTGATGACAAAGGGCATGGTCCCCTTTGGTTATAATTAATTTCTTTTTATGTACAAAAATGTGATACAAAGACAGAATGACAAAGGGAAAAAATGAAAAATACTGCATTCATTACTGTACAGTGTTGTATTGTAATGGATTTTCCTTTCAAATCAGAGGTTTGTACAAATTGTCCTCCATCACAACAAACAGTGCTGAAGAATAGTCAGCTGACTTGGGTGATCTCCAATAATTTAAAGTCTCTTGGGCAAATTCAGAGGGGACTGAGACAATGCACAGGATTCTAAGATGGCATCATTTATAAATTCTTACAGTTCCCCAGAGTGTAAACATTCCCTTAAATGCCTTTTGTGTCAGTTACACTCCCTGAGGCCTGCATCATGCTAGAGTTTGCCTTACTAAATATGTTTGTGCTACAGCAGTGCTATGGTAGCACAGATGCTTCCTGCACAGGTGGAAGGGGTTTTCCGATCAGTGTAGTTAATCCACCTCTCCAAAAGACAGGAGCTAGGTCGAGGGAAATATTCCTCTATTGATTCAGCTGTGTTTACACCAGGGGTTAGGTCAACCTAACAACGTTGCACACAGCGTGACATTTTTCACAGCCCTGAGTGATGTAGCTAAGTTTAGCTAATTTTTACATGTAGACCAGGCCTAAGTCTGAGCAAGTCTAAGATCCACTGAAGTCAGTGGGGAAATTCGGTTCTGTGATAGTGCTGTTCATGGCCGCTATCTGTGGCCACAGTTCAACAAAGTACTTTAAGTATATGGATGAATTTAAATGCATGAGTAGTTTCATTCACATCAGTGTGACTGCTCCTCTTCTTAAAGTAATACATTCGTCCGGTTGGGAGCAGGGGCTAGAATGTGACTCTCTTACATCTGAGGGGAGTGCCCTAACCACTGGGCTATGGAGCCATTCCCTCTGGCCCAATGAATAGTTCATACAGAGTGGAACACATTCAACCGGAGAGATTGAGACCCACCCAGAATACCCTCCTGGTTAGGACACTCATGTGGAGACTTGAACCCAGGTCTCCCACTCTGAATCTGTCAGTGCATGGATTTGAACCCACACTGGATTTGGGGGAGGCCTAAGTGCTCTAATCATGGGAGTATAGGTAGGGTGACCATATTTCCCAAAGGGAAAAGGAGACACTGCATGGGGTGAGCCCAAGCCCTCCCCTCTCTCGCCCTCCCATGTGCAGGGCTGGCCCTAGCCATTTACCCGAGTCTCCCTCCCCATGCAGGGCTGGCCTGTGCTGCTTCCCCAAGCCTTGCCACGCCATCCCCCCTGCGTGGGGCTGGCATTGCCTCTTGCCCCCCACCTCCACATTACTCCACACCCCCCCCAAAAGTGAGCATTTGTCCCATTTGCTTTTGCCAACTTGATCAGCTGGCAAAAGCAAACAGGACAAATGGCAAAACATGTTGGGACAGGGCTTAAAAAAGGGACTGTCCCGGCCACAGCAGGATGTGCGCTCACCTCGCTGTAGGGACACAACTGCCGCCTCCTGGCTGACCAGGCTTAGGTGCCTGACTCCAGGATAGGGTTGACAGCTGTGAATCCTGAGCTGAGGGATGGGTCTCCCTTTAGCCTGGGGTTAGGTGCATAAGTCCTTTTCAGAGGCAGGGGGTAGGCCACACCACTCTCCTCAGGATATTCTAGTGCAGAGGTGGGCAAACGACAGCCTGTGGGCCACATCCGGCCCGCGGGACCGTCCTGCCCGGCCCTGGAGCTCCCCACTGGGGAGGCTAGCCCCCGGCCCCTCCCCTGTTGCCCCCCTCCCCCGCAGCTATGCCGCCACGCTGGCAGCACTCTGGGCAGCATGGCTGCGCGCTCCTGCAGGGCAGCGTGTCTGGCTTCAGTCGGGCGGCGCACCTGCCAGACATGCTGCTCTTAGCGGCATGGTAAGGGGGCAGGGGCCGGGGGGCAGTCAGGGGACAGGGAGCAGGGGGCGGTTAGATAGGTGTGGGAATCCCAGGGGGCCTAACAGGGGGAGGTTGGATGGGGCGGAGGTTCAGGGGAGGGGGAGAGAGGGGGCGGTCAGGAGACAGGGAACAGGGGGAATGTGGGGGGGGTTGGATAGGCATGGAGTTCCGGGGGGCCTGTCAGGGGATGGGGGTATGGATAGGGGTCAGGGCAGTCAGGGGACAGGGAGCAGAGGGGGTTGGATAGAGGCAGGGTGTCCTGGGAGGGGGTGGTCAGGGGACAAGGAGCAGGGGGCGTTGGATGGGTGGGAGGTTCTGAGGGGGGCGGTCAGGGGGAGGGGAGTTGGAGGGGCCAGATGGGGGCAGGGGCCAGGCTGTCTGGGGAGGCACAGCCTTTCCTACCCAGTCCTCCATACAGTTGCGCAACCCCGATGTGGCCCTCGGGCCAAAAAGTTGTGCACCCCTGTTCTAGTGGCTAGCTTAGGTAATTCCCCACTCAGCCTGCTGGCTCTTGTGAATCCCATTTTTAGGCACCTAATTCTCCCCACACATTGTGTAGTGTGCCTTGGTGCCAATGGAGTCCGTGAGGCAGTTAGGCACCCAGACACATCCCGGCAATGCCTAAATTTAAGTCCCTTTCATGGATCTAGCCCTCAGAGTGAAAAAGGTCCAAATTCAGAGGTGATGTGTATGGTAGCATAAGCTACCTGTTGGTCAACAAAGACCCAACAGAAGGCCTACATGTGTTAGGTGGTGGTGTGTTGAGAATCCCTGAGGTAATGGACACTTGAATGTAATGGAGCTCTCCTTCCTTCTGCATCCTAAGACTTGATTTGTTTCTGACTGCTGCTGTACATTGAGCAGAGGTGTTCAGTGAGCTGTCCATGGTGATGTCCAAGTCTTCTTCCTGAGCTCACAGTTCATATAGAACCAAGTCAGGTATCTAAGTAGTTCAAATTTTTCCTCCCCATGTGCTTTACTTAACATTTGTCAACCATTAACTTAATTTGCCAATGTATTACCCATTCACCTATCACAATTAGGTCCCTCAGAAGCTCCTCATGCTCTTATCTCAACTAACCTAAATACTTTATCTCACCTACAAATGTACCATCTCATTGTTTGTACCTTTCCCGGTTCTCTAATGAATATATTCAACATCTGTCTGAGTAAAGAAACCTGAAGCTACTTGTTATTAACCTTTTGCCATGAGTAAAATTGGCCACTTATTCTTACTCATTATTCGCTGCCTGTTCGCCAGTTTCTGCACTGAGCCTCACACTCCATGACTACTTATGTGAAATACTCCCTATGTTCCTAAAGTTTGCAAATCCAAACCAACAAAGACACCAAAGTTGTAGGTATATCTTTGGCTCCTGCAAAAGCCAAAAGAACATAGCTACAGGTTTGTTGAAACCAAAACAGTCTTCCCATATCTCCTTAAGTATCTGGGAAAGTATTGCCACTCACATCAATCACTGTCATTATCCTGTCAAGGGGTTTACCAACTCTCTCTGCATGTTGCCACTTACCATTTTCCATATGAACAATATTTTCACTTTCAGTATGATTCATGTTAAGCTCCCTCCCCCCCCCATTTTTCTTGCAGACATATGAGTTATTCTTCCTAAAACCAGAGTCCTGGATGATTATCACACACACACACATAACCTAGGTATTGCTTAAATAGCACAACAATCTGCAGTACATGTTTTTCCCATGCAGACCCAGCTTCTGTCAACACAGAAAAAAATATTTCAATTGTTATTGGCCTAAGCTTGACTTTTGCTCTTTTTTTTCAGGCTCCAGACTCATCCTTGCAAGCCTAAGGCCTAATCAATACTGTTCTAACTGCTCCATTAATCCTCTCCTGCTGCCTTTCTCTCTCATCTTTCCAGGAGGCTGCTGACTGTTGTTACCTCAGAGCAGATCATTGATTTTTCTAGGTAATAACTGCAGAAGCTTATCAGTGATATTTTCCTCCCTTCCCCCTGTGCCACAGGTCCCTATCAGGGTCTGACAGATCAGAGCTCCTTTCTGATTATCCCAAACTGATGACTGTATATAGTGCAGCCTAATGCAGCAAGCGGCAGCCAGTACAACCTCCAGACAGGGCTAATTGGCTTGCACCTAGACCTTTACACCTCAGACACTGCAAGGAGGCAAGATGGTTTGAATGTTGCAATCTGGAGGGGAAGACTCTTAAATAACTGTCTCATGCATAAAATGCCTGATTAAGAGTGACTGTGGATAAATTAAATTTGGACAGTGAGAGTTTTCTGAGTTATGGTTCTTAATTCAGGTTCTCATTTTATTCAATCCAATTTGTAAACCTACAACGTGGAAACCTTTGGTACAAGAAGGTGTGACCTGCAAACCTTGAGCTCAGTTCTGCCCTTGGAAGCATTCGCAGTACTTCAACGACAGCTTATGCACACATCTGAGAACTTCATGTACCTTACTAATGGGAAATAAAATAAGCATTTCCTAGGCAAGGATGTTAATGCCATTGAACCAGTGGCATGTTTCATTATATTTGTCCTTGTTAGTTGCTATGGCAGAAATAGTGATCAGTTTGGCACAGATTCTCAAAGGTTTCTAGGCACCCAATTCCTATGGGGTTCAATGGGAGTTAGGTCCCTAAATACCTTTGAGGATCTGGGTCTTTGTCTTCAAGTATGGTCCCGAACCAAGGCCCGAAGAAGTCAATGGAAAAACTCCCATTGGCCTCTATGAGCTTTGGATCAGGCCCTGTCTTACTCTGAAACGTTATAAGCCTTAAACAAACCAACCAAAAATACATTCAAACTTGTAAGAGATTATCAAAGGAGTGAGACATCTCAATGAATGATATTTTATTACATTTATTACAATACTGGTCTCTTCCTAACAGCTGAACAGTGATACAATTACCAGTGAGAAAGGACTTCATTCTATATGCTCCATTCAGTTTATTAGAATAGTACATTTAAGATTTGGCTTGATACAGTGTTTAAATATGTCCCAATGCAGAAAGGAATGATTACTACTTATTGTTTGCTAGTCAATAGGGCTAAAAAAACACATTGGTGGGAGAATTCCTGAATTCTTTCTCAGTCACGTCAACTATGAGATCCTCTTTCATAGGCGCATAATACTCTGTTGGTCTGGTTAAAGTCAGGATTGTTCCTTATTATCTGGCATTTGAAACTAGCTCCCCAGAAGGTGCACCATGAACACATAATAGTAAGGGCAGGACTCAGACAACGGCATTCCTGCTACAAGGGGCAGAAACATTAAATTATTCTCCAGTGCAAAGCTAGGTATCACTGGCATCTCTTCTTCAGATACCCATTGTTAAGATAGCTATGCATTCTGATGGGGACAAAAAACAAAATGAAGACTGCTCAGCCATTTGCTTTGCTGCTTTCTCCTCCAGAAAGGAAATATGGCAACTGTGATGGGGCAAGGCCAGATGGCTATAGAAAAGTAGCGGGAGATAGATGCATTAGCTCCAGGCTAAACAAATCCCTAGTACCAGGATAAGTTAAATGGCAGCTGCTCCAGGTCAGTTAAGACACCTGGGGCCAATTAAGAACTTTCCAGAAGGCAGGGAGAATGCTAGGTTGATTGGGACACCTGAAGTCAATCAGGGGCTGGCTAAAACCAGTTAAAAGCCTCCCAGTTAGTCAGGTGGATGTGGACGTCAGGAGCAGTGGGAGGAAGTTATGCTGTAGGAGAGACTGAGCAGTACACACCATATCAGGCACAAGGAAGGAGGCCCTGAGGTAAGGGTGAAGTGGAGCTTGAGGAAGTGAGGGCTGCTGTGGGGGAAGTAGCCCAGGGAATTGTACGTGTCAGGTTTCTAAAAGGTCAGCTACCATAGCTGATACTATTAGGGTCCCTGCGCTGGAGCCCAGAGTAGAGGGCGAGCCTGGGCTCCCCCCTTTGCCTTCCCCCTGATTAATCACTGAGACTGGGAGACAACAGAGACTGTGCAAGGGAGGATAGCTTCTCCTCACCTCCCTTGCTGGCTTATGATGAAAATGGCTCAGTAGACTGTGACCCTTGTCTCTAGAGAGAGAAGGGTTATGTGGAGGGTCACAGTGAGCCTCTGAGGCTAGTGAAATCCTCCAGGAAATGTGGGACCCACGGAGACAAGGACAGAGCTTTGTCACATGACATAAAATGCAGGAGGAAAAATGTAGCATCCTCATCTGTGTAATTAAGTGTGCTTCATGTCAAGCTATAAAATCTAGTGACCTGTTTCCCTGAGGAGACACTTTGGTGTTTGTTTGTGGCAGGAGTCACTCAGGATTTCAGTGCTCTTTGAAAACTATTGGTAAACTCAAGTTTATAAGTGCACTTCCTTTCTACTTTCCTTTCAAGAGTAGGGCCCGGTTTGAAAGAGGGAAGATAGTTCACGGCCCATTAACTGTAACAAATGGGTCTTCTCACTCAGACCAGTATTCCTCATGAATGTGAGTCACCAGAGGGAAACAGCAACCTGAAGAAGAGTTGCCAGGTTCTCAGGGTGGAGGTTGGCTTAGCAGAGAGGGCATCTAAATGACATTCAGAGCACCAAGGTTCTATTCACTCCTCTACTACAAACTTCCTGTATCTGTGGACTACGTCTGAATCTGTTAGATCAGTGTGTGGCTTATGTGAAAGAGGCTGAAATCACATAGGCATGTTGAGAACAGTAGCAGATTCACTGTTTACCTCTCTCCACAATCATCATTCTGCCCCTTTACTCACATAGAGAGTGTGTGTGTGTGTGTGTGTGTGTGTGAGAGAGAGAGAGAGAGAGAGAGAGAGAGCGCATACACATACACGTCTCTTTATATCCAGAGAGTGTTTGCTTGAGGTACAGGATATTCTGGGAATTTTGAAATTCTTCAAATATCTTGGGATGTAGGTGTATGTCTCTTTTGTCATGTGTGGATCAGATAGCAAATGCTAACTCACGAAATCTTATGCTCAAATAAATTTGTTAGTCTCTAAAGGTGTCACAAGTCCTCCTTTTCTTTTTGCGAATACAGACTAACACGACTGCTACTCTGAAAGCTAACTCTACAGGTTTTCCTCATGAACTACAGGAGGGTTGTGTTTTTTTTGTTTGTTTTGGACCTCTCTGTATCTCTACAGGGAAATCCTCATTGGCTGGGCTGCTCATCTCTGTTTCTCCTCTGAATGGGGAAGGGTAGTGTTACTATACATGCTGATGGACATGTGCAACAGGCAGAGTTCTGCTCCCTGCCTCCCAGCTGGAGCACTGCTGATCTCCCCATCGGCTGGGGAGCAGCTCCCCAGCATACCTGATGTGACTGCTGATTTCCCCCAGTGAAGGCTCCAAATCCTTCCTCCTCCATGTGCCCCAATGATCCCATCCCCTTTCATGTGTTGTTGCCTTCCAAACCACCCTACTGTACCTTTCCTGGATAGGACCCAGGAGCATTTCCATCATATGGCCATACAATCCCTGGCCCTTACATTGTAAGGGTGTAGCTGGCCCTGGGTTGGCATGGATGCAGCTGGCACTTCTCACTCTATCTGCAGATGCTAGCTCCTTCTTTGGACTGTGTGTGTGTGGGTGTGTGTGTATGGCTGGTTACTCCTTCAAGCCAGTGGTGATCCCCTTGGGGACTTCTGTGGTAATGAGGAATTCAGGACCTGCAAATCAGGTATGGGTGCTTGGAGCCAGCAGCACTTCAAGAGGGATGGAGAGCTTGGGCAAATGAGGGTGTGGGGGTCCACGTGGCAAAGTGCATGGGTCAGCCTGTAAGAGTGCGTGGGACAGATGGGATAGAGTGAGCATCTAGGGATGGGGTACGTGAGTGTGGGACATGTGGAGAGAGCAGGTGGGGGTGATAGGGAAGGGCAGCCAATCAGATGGGTTTCCCAATAGAAATGAGGTTTTCCTTAGTAATCTATAGGGGAAACCTGGTAGTGTTGGCAGGTTTGGGACCAGATCTGTGGGCGCATGGAGTGGATGGATGTAGAGCAGGGAGGATGGGTGTGCCAAGCGACGGGTGAGATATACTCAGAACGGAGATGTGTGTGCACACAGAATGAAAGGGTGGTGGACATAGAGTTGTCTGAGGTGGGTATGCACGTGACTAAACAGTGTGTGTAAAGACTGGGGGTGTGTGAAAATGAATGTAAAATGAACAAGACAAAGGTGCAACTGCTAGGCACGTTTATGCACATTTACCAAAATTTATGCAAATTAGAATCTGCTGGGGCTTTAGTTGTAAATATTGTTAGGATGGAGAACATCAAATAGTGACTGTAAGTAGTGTACCAGCAAAAATACTCATAACTCAGTGTACTGACAATGAGCTCTAGGAACAAGTATCAAGAAACAGTAAAATTCATTCATTTATTGATCTCCACTAGTAAATGCCAATGCTCTGTGTGTGTGGTTCTGCGATGCAATATATTTTTCCTGTTCTTAGAATCTGTTACCGTTGCCAGGAAGAATAGTACTAGCAGTAAGGGAACGGTTGGGACAGGCGAGAGTACTAGTGACAATATTGTTTGAGATTGTAACAGTAGAAAGAGGTTATTTCTTCTTTACCATGTGATGGAATAACTTTCTCTTACAGTCTCATAAACCTTCTTACCACCATTAACAATAATAGTATTTCAGCAAACATCAGTGCAGTATGGTGTGTGATTAGGGTCGGGTAGGACATGGTTTTCTTGTCCCAGGAGAATTTTCAAGATTTAAAAATGTTTCCCATCCCAACTCAGGACAAAAAATGAAATTTTGAAAATTTGTGTGAACTGACAAAAGTGGGGGGAAACGCTGTTTTGGGATCAATCAAAACCTTTCGTTTTGATAATTTTGAAATGTTTCACTCCAATTTTACCTTTTTTTTCATCTTTAACCTTTTGTAAATTGTGCATTAAGTTAAATTGTGAAACCAAAAGTCATTTTGAAATGAAAAACCAAAATGTTCCATTTCAGAAATATCAAAATGAGATGTTTCAACAATTTGGAAACTTTTAAAAACTTTTTTGAGTGAGAAAAGTCATCAAAACAACAAAGTTGGAAAATTCACCACTTTCTCCCTAAAGTTTCAGTTTTGATTCATCAGTATTTTTCAGCAAAAAAATGTTTTTGTTGAAAAATTCCCAAACAGCTGTATCGATGATACAAGGACTATTCCCACTCTAGTCTCCCCTGAAATGTTTTGTTTTCTACAGAAAGCTTTTGAATATCAACTTCCAAATATGCATTGATTCAGCACTGTGGTCTTCTGGTGACTTGCAGTGAACTCTGTCATTTCCCCCCCTCTCCTCTCTATTACTTTGTGAAGAGCTTGTTGCTTCTTGGCAAATGATGCCATTTGTAGATCGATTTCTCCCTGATTGGTGTGGAGGAATTGTTTTGCTGGTTGAAGTGAGTGCACATGAGGAAATAATACTTCAGAAAAAAGTCTGATTATACTCATGTGGTTATATGTGTCGCCTCTTCAAACAGACATCCCAGGATGACAAGTGCTCTTGTAGGGCTGTAATTATGGAACCTCGGTGCACTCTTTACATACTTCTTTATGCTTGAATAGAAAGTAGTGAATGGAAAAAATCATGCAGCTTTTCTTCTGCCCTAGTTACAAACTCTGGGTCAAATCCTCAGTCAGTTATAAGTCATCAGCAGCACAGAAGGGGCATATCCATCTCTTAATGCAACAGATGGCAATTTCCCTGTTGCACAGCCACCCTGAGCCTGTACCCCAATTAGCACGGCAGGCATTTTGTAGTGTCTGTCTCTCCCCCTGCATGCTCAACATTCTTTGCCAATCCTGACTGGTGGGAGGAAGGGTTGTTCAATGGTTAGTGCACTAGCCTGGGACTCCAGAGATCTGGGGTTAGTTCTTTAAAGGCTTCTTGTCTGAGCATGGGACAGATTTTTAAAATCAGTGGGCATTAGGCACCTAAATACTTTTAAAAATGTGGACCATAATCACTCTGTACCTCAGTTTCCTGACCTGTACAATGGGAATAACAACACTTCCCTACTGCACATGGATGTTGTGAGGAGAAATACATTAAGGACAGTGTGGTGCTAAGATACGCTGGTGAATGGGACAGCTAATACCATAGATACACTCTATCTACAAATATAACACACTAGAGGGGCCCAGAGTTTGCTCTAACTTGAAGCAGGAGCTTATCTGGCCCCAACACCCCTAACAATTTGGGGATAGAAAGTGTTGCATGGCCATCTATGGTCCCCTCCCCCTCTTCCAGTGCCATATACGTGCAATGTCTTATGAGGTACACAGCCTGCATAATAGTGGGCACTCTTCATCTGGCTGCATAGGACAAAGGCAGAGCTAGTTTAAAAAGAAAAGCAGCATCTCTGATGGCAGCAAGCATCACATTATCTGCTGAAATGAGACCAAAATCCCAGGTATTAAGGTGGCGCACTAAGCAATTCCACAAGTAGAAAGAGCTTTTAGTGTGTCATTAATCACTGTTTTGCCCTAACCATTCTCAGGATGCCTTTCTCCCAATGATCCCTGCAACTGCAGTTAAATTTGGTCGGTATAGCAGCAAGTGCTCATCTGCTTCAAGCAAAGATCACATTTTGAGCCTTTTCAACCTTTTTTAGCATACTAAGGCAAGGACAGATTGGACTGTATTCTTTAAGGTGTGAAATCTCACTTTCCCTTCATTTGCAGTGTTGTCCTGACCTTCGGACCCTCTTTCAAGACTTAGACTGAATGCTGGATTCTTTACTGAAGCCCATCAGAAGCACTTTCCGGTGTATGGCAACTTGGGTAGAATGAAATATCGGCTCACTCATAAGCACTTAATACAAAGTGAAAGGGTTGTACACTGGGAACTGCCTTGGTGTCTGCTTGTTATGGTGCTCAGTAGCTTTAGTGCTTATAGATAGTGGAGCCTGACAACACATGCTTGAGTTAAGCTTAGTACAGGCAGGTATTGTGAAAAATGTAAGAACATAGGAATTGCTAGATTGGGTCAGCCCCACTGTCCTTCCACTCCAGCCTCCTGTCTCTTTCAGGTGCCAGCACCAGATGCTTCCGGGGAAGGTGTAAAATCCCTCTGGTGTGGGATAATCTGTCCTACTCCCTACGTTAGGTCTCATCCTACTTTCTAACAGTCATGCTGACTTAATCCCTGAAGCATGAGTTTAATATCCATACCCAAATTGTTAGCAATCAGTATGATAAATCTGGATATTCTTGATGTCCATATAGAAATGTCCAATCTTATTAAGCAATTGGCCTCAATAACTTCCTGTGGCAGAGAGTTCCACTGTCTAATTGTACACTGTGTGAAAGTACTTACTTTAATTAGTTTTGAATTTGCCACACTTTAATTGCATTGAATGACTAGTTTGTATGTTATGAGACAGGCTGAACAAATTCCTAATATGCCTTCCTTAGACTACTCACTGTTATATACATTTATATTGTCTCCTCTAATTCATCTCCCTTCTAAGTTAAACCCGTTCTTTTCAATCTCTATTCATAGTTTTGCCACACCTTAATTATTCTCCTCACACAAGAATACATCTTTGTTAATGCACATCAGCTGCAAGTTATAACACATTTGCTAAGGCAGCCTTTAGGCATCTCAAGACCAGAGACTGCAGATCATGCTATAATGGTGGGATGATTTTTTTTTTAAGACAAATAGAGATTTGGGTGGGATTTCTGTACTAAAATGACTGCAATGGGTTGGTTTGGGTGGGTAGCTGGTGATGAAGTATGGAGACTTTCATGTCTGAGCCACCACTATGAATTTTGTCAGCAGTGGTCAAAATGTAACATGCTATGTGCTGTGCTTTACATCACCCAATTAAAATGAATGCATGTGCTTGTGAGAGACACAGCCATTTGGGACTGAATCAGGTGTAACGTTTAAGAGGTGAAAGGTTAGCCTGCAAACCCACTCTGCAACTTGGCTCCTCCTTCCTGTTTCTCTCTACTCCCTCCTTAGCTGAGTTGGGGGAGCTAGTCATTTTCAGTACTTTGGCCGAGGAAGGATTGGCTAAGCCAAGGAACAAGAAAACAGACGTAGTATTGGTGCTGTAACTAAAACTAATGTAAGAATCAACTTGAGGAATGTTGGTGGCTTGCAGGCAGTACAGGACGCACCATTGTGGAGCAGGATGCACCACTGACTACAGAAGAAACCTGAAGCAACGTGAGGAGCGATAGCCCCATGGAGAACAATAAGAGCTGTTGGGTGGTGAGGACTTTTTGAAACATGGCCAACTTGTTTTGGTGCATAAATACAAGCTGATATCTTCTCAAAATCTTCTGTCCTCCTGCCTGTGCTGCCGTGAATCAAGGGGCAGAATGATGCCAATATTTGTGTTTGGGGACAATCTCACTGAGCCACAGTTACACACAAGAGCCTGTACAAACTTCTGAAAAACTACTCATTTGGGATCAATGCCAGAGACCAGGTGGAAGAATCTGCCAAAGGTCTGAATTTGTTGCATGTCTTTTTCAAACCAGTAGTCCTCACATTGCTTTTCAGATTTTCAAACATGTCTCCCCAGGGCTATGAAACAACATTTTAAATATACTAAACTATGAGGATAAGCAGATGAGTTAGAGAGAACAGCTTCAAACTGCTGATACAGAAATGAAATGGTGCAAACAAGTTGAGACAACATGAAAAGCTTGAGTGAAAATAAAGCTTTTTAGCTTTGACTGAAATGTTTGAACAGGTCTGTTGGACCAGATGTTTAAACAAACTCTGCTAAAGATCCATTGCATAGAATCTGAATGTGTCTGCTGTGGTATTTTAAACTTGGAGCAAGTAAACATACATGAGACAAAAGTGTTAGAAGGAGCATGAATATTTTATCTCTAAGCTCTGCAATTTAAAAGTATTTTCATTTTAAAAGTATGCATTTCACAAAGTGACTCTGCTCTCTTCAACAAATAGCACTTTGCACTTGTAGAGAACCTTCCAGTTTAGGGTCACAAAAACACCTTGCAAATTAAGTATCATCTTCATCTGGTAGATGGGAAGTTCAGTACCTTGTCCAAGGTCACACTGAATCCAGAGCAAGTGACCTGCCAACTCTGAGTTTTCTGATCTTTCTGCAGGTCTACAGGGAAAATACCGCATCTCTGGGGAAATCCTTCTGTGATTCTAACTGGGGTATGTAACCTATCATTTAAATAAGCTTCTATACCAGATGACTGGAGGGTAGATAATGTGATGCCTTTTTTTAAAAAAAGGCTCCAGAGGTGATCCTGGCAATTGTGTCCAGTAAACCTAACTTCAGTACTGGGCAAACATGTTGATAATTCTGTTCTTTACTATCATTTCAGACACATGGATGGACATGATTTGTTGGGGAAGAGAGTCAACATAGTTTTTGTAACGGGAGATCATGCCTCACCAATCTACTAGAATTCTCTGAGGAGGTTAACAAGCATGTGCATAAGGGTGGTGATCCAGTGGATATAGTATACTTAGATTTTCAGAAAGTCTTTGACAAGGTCCCACATCAAAGGCCCTTAAGCAAAGTAAGCTGTCATGAGATAAGAGGGAAGATCCTCTCATGGATCAGTAACTGGTTAAAAGGTAGGAAACAAAGGGTTGGAATAAATGCTCAGTTCTCAGAATAGAGAGGTGTCATAAATATAAAGGGAAGGGTAAACCTGTTTAAAATCCCTCCTAGCCAGAGGAAAAATCCTCTCACCTGTAAAGGGTTAAGAAGCTAGGATAACCTCGCTGGCACCTAACCAAAATGACCAATGAGAAGACAAGATACATTCAAAGCCGGAGGGAGGGAAAAACAAAGTCTGTCTGTGTGATGCTTTTGCCGGGGACAGAACAGGAATGGAGTCTTAGAACTTAGAAAGTAATCGAGCTAGATATGCGATAGATTATGATTTCTTTAAATGGCTGAGAAATTAAGCTGTGCTGATTAGAATGGATATTGCTGTCTGTGTCTTTTTGTAACTTAAGGTTTGCCTAGAGGGATTCTCTGTGTTTTGAATCTAATTACCCTGTAAGGTATTTACCATCCTGATTTTACAGAGGTGATTCTTTTTATTGTTACTTCTTTTTACTGTTTCTTCTATTAAAATTCTTCTTTTCAAGAACTGAATGCTTTTTTCATTGTTCTTAAGATCCAAGGGTTTGGGTCTGTGGTCACCAATGCAAATTGGTGAGGATTTTTACCAAACGTTCCCCAGGAAGTGGGGTGCAAGGGTTGGGAGGATTTGGGGGGAAAAGATGGTTACAAACGACGCTTTCCTAATAAAAATAAACCCAGATAAATGTTTGGTGGTGGCAGTGGAAGACCAAGGGCAAAGGGTAATATAGTTTGTACCTTGGGGAAGTTTTAACCTAAGCTGGTAAAAGTAAGCTTAGGAGGTTTTTATGCAGGTCCCCACATCTGTACCCTCGAGTTCAGAGTGGGGAAGGAACCTTGACAAGAGGCAAATACTGGTGTCCCCCAGGGGTCTGTACTGGGACCAGTACTGTTCAACATATTCATAAGTGATCTGGGAAAAGGGGGTAAACAGAGAGGTAGCAAAATTTGCAGATGATACAAAACAACTTAATACAGTCAAGTCCGAAGCAGACTGTGAAGAGTTACAAAGGGATCTCACAAAACTGGGTGACTGGGCAACAAAATGGCAGATGAAATTCAATATTGATAAATGCAAAGTAATGCACTTTGGAAAACATAATCCCAACTATACATATAAAATGATGGGGTCTAGATTAGCTGTTACCACTCAATAAATATCTTGGAGTCATTGTCGATAGTTCTCTGGAAACATCCACTCAATGGGCAGCGACAGACAAAAAAGCTGACAATGTTGGGAATCATTAAGAAAGGGATAGATAATAAGACAGAAAATCATATTGCCTCTATATAAATCCATGATACACCCACATCTTGAATACTGTGTGCAGATGTGGTTGCTCTATCTAAAAAAAAAATGTTGGAATTGGAAGAGTTTCAGAAAAGGGCAACAAAAATGATGAGGGGGATGGAACAGCTTCCATATGTGGAGAGATTAATAAGACTGGGACTTTTCAGTTTGGAAAAGAGACGACTAAGTGGGGTATGATAGAGCTCTATAAAATCATGACTGGTGTGGAGAAAGTAAATAAGGAAGTGTTATTTATAAGTGTTATTATAACACAAGAACTAGAGGTCACCAAATGAAATTAATTATCAGAAGGTTTAAAACAAAAAGTATTTTTTCACACAACACACAGTCAACTTGTGGAATTGTTTGCCAGAGGATGTTCTGAAGAACAAGACTATAACAGGGTTCAAAAAAGAACTAGATAAATTCGTGGAGGATAGGTCCATCAATGGCTATTAACCAGGATGGGCAAGGATGGTATCCCTGGCCTCTGTTTGCCAGAAGCTGGGAATGGACGACAGGGATCATAGAATCATAGAATATCAGGGTTGGAAGGGACCTCAGGAGGTCATCTAGTCCAACCACCTGCTCAAAGCAGGACCAGTCCCCAACTAAATCATCCCAGCCAGGGCTTTGTCAAGCCTGACCTTAAAAACCTCAAAGGAAGGAGATTCCACCACCTCCCTAGGTAACGCATTCCAGTGTTTCACCACCCTCCTAGTGAAAAAGTTTTTCCTAATATCCAACCTAAACCTCCCGCACTGCAACTTGAGACCATTACTCCTTGTTCTGTCATCTGCTACCACTGAGAACAGTCTAGAGCCATCCTCTTTGGAACCCCCTTTCAGGTAGTTGAAAGCAGCTATCAAATCCCCCCTCATTCTTCTCTTCCGCAGACTAAACAATCCCAGTTCCCTCAGCCTCTCCTCATAAGTCATGTGTTCCAGTCCCCTAATCATTTTTGTTGCCCTCCGCTGGACTCTTTCCAATTTTTCCACATCCTTCTTGTAGTGTGGGGCCCAAAACTGGACACAGTACTCCAGATGAGGCCTCACCAATGTCAAATAGAGGGGAATGATCACATCCCTCGAGCTGCTGGCAATGCCCCTACTTATACATCCCAAAATGCCATTGGCCTTCTTGTCAACAAGGGCACACTGTTGACTCATATCCAGCTTCTCGTCCACTGTAATCCCTAGGTCCTTTTCTGCAGAACTGCTGCCTAGCCATTTTGTCCCTAGTCTGTAGCGGTGCATGGGATTCTTCCTTCCTAAGTGCAGGACTCTGCACTTGTCCTTGTTGAACCTCATCAGATTTCTTTTGGCCCAATCCTCTAATTTTTCTAGTTTCCTCTGTATCCTGTCCCTTCCCTCCAGCGTATCTACCTCTCCTCCCAGTTTAGTGTCATCTACAAACTTGCTGAGGGTGCAATCCACACCATCCTCCAGATCATTACGGAATATATTGAACAAAACCGGCTCCAGGACCGACCCTTGGGGCACTCCACTTGATACCGGCTGCCAACTAGACATGGAGCCATTGATCACTACCCTTTGAGCCCGACAATCTAGCCAACTTTCTATCCACCTTATAGTCCATTCATCCAGCCCATACTTCTTTAACTTGTTGGCAAGAATACTGTGGGAGACCGTGTCAAAAGCTTTGCAAAAGTCAAGGAACAACACGTCCACTGCTTTCCCCTCATCCACAGAGCCAGTTATCTTGTCATAGAAGGCAATTAGATTAGTCAGGCATGACTTGCCCTTGGTGAATCCATGCTGACTGTTCCTGATCACTTTCCTCTCCTCTAAGTGCTTCATGATTGATTCCTTGAGGACTTGCTCCATGATTTTTCCAGGGACTGAGGTGAGGCTGACTGGCCTGTAGTTCCCAGGATCCTCCTCCTTCCCTTTTTTAAAATAGGGGCACTACATTAGCCTTTTTCCAGTCGTCCGTGACTTCCCCCGATCGCCATGAGTTTTCAAAGATAATGGCCAATGGCTCTGCAATCACACATGCCAACTCCTTTAGCACTCTCGGATGCAGCACATCTGGCCCCGTCGACTTGTGCCTGTCCAGCTGTTCTAAATAGTCCCAAACCACTTCTGTCTCCACAGAGGGCTGGTCACCTCCTCCCCATGCTGTGCTGTCCAGTGCAGTAGTCTGGGAGCTGACCTTGTTTGTGAAAAACAAGAGGCAAAAAAAGCACTGAGTACGTTAGCTTTTTCCACATCCTCTGTCACTAGGTTGCCTCCCTCATTCAGTAAGGGGCCCACACTTCCCTTGACTTTCTTCTTGTTGCTAACATACCTGAAGAAACCCTTCTTGTTACTCTTAACACTTGACGATTACCTGTTCTGTTCATTCCCTCTGGGGCACCTGGAGTTGGCCACTCTTGGAAGGCAGGAGACTGAGCTAGTTGGACCTTTGGTCTGACCCAGTATGGCTATTCTTATGTTCTGCAATTTCCTATTTCCCATCCAGATGGAGAGAGACTGCCAATCACAAGTGCCACATAGGCTGATGGACAGCCTTGCCCTCAGCCTGTGTGACAAGCAAAATTCTGTCCCATGCCTCCCCGGTGTGTAATCAAAGGCCTGCATGCACTGATGATCTCTCAGCCAGCCAGGAAGCATCTCCTCTGCCCAGCTGAGATGGCTGCTCTCCAGGCTGCCACATCCCTCTCAATCCCCCATGTGCACTCCTTTCCCTCATCTGAATGTGCTCCACCTTTCCCCCTCCGTCTGCCCAGTGTCTATGTCAAAGCAAATGTGCTGCTAAAACAGTATGTCATTACAGACTGTATCATAATGCTCATGCACCAGGGAGCCAAAGCCACCTTCATTCTGGCCTTCCCTAACATTGTAGTGTTCCACACTGCAGCTGAGCATTCTTTTACTAGACATTGTTGCCTAATGGATAGAGCACTTGACTAGTGCCGAGGAGACTTGGGTCCTATTCCCAGCTCTGTCATTGGTCTTCTGGCTGACCTTGAGTAAGGCACATTCTTCCCCGTGCCTCAGTTTCTCCATCTATAACACAGGGAGAAGGATACTGATCTCCGTTGTGAAACAATGTGAGATCTACTGATGAAAATCGCTACATCTGAGGCTACAGGGTATTATTTTAACATGGGTTTTTTGGATATAATTTATTATTTGTACTGTGGTTGCCCTGAACAATTCCTGACAGGAAACAAGGCCCTGTTGCACTAAGTGCTGTACACAGAGGAAAAACAAAGATGGTTCTGAATGTTTCAGCTTTCAGAAATGAAAACCTGAAACTTTTCCATTTTTGTTTTTAATAAATTCTACAAAAACAGATGGTTTTGCAAAAAACTTGTTTTGTCAAAGCCATTTTCTGTTGCGAAAACACTTAGAGTGAATGCTTTTGACCACCTCTTAAAGTTGTTATCCACTAAACTGAAGATGGGCATTTTCTTACCCACCTCCATCCATTTATACCTCATGGACTGCATTGTGTTCTTTGCTCACAGATTCTCCTGCACAGTTTCTATAGGCCTAATTCACTGCCTGTTGACGCCCGTGGTAAGATTTGTATTGACCTCTGTTGGTGTTGTATCAAGCCCTCACTGTCTGAAACAATTCACTGTAGGAGCTATGTCATAAAAGGAGATGTATTTCTACAAATGCCCCAATTCAGTAAAACATTTAAACACCTGGTTAAGTGCCAATGATTTCAATACAATTTAGGTGCATGTGTAAGTGCTTTGCTAAATCAGGACCTGAACTACAGAATAAGAACTTGGAAACTGTGTTTAACAACCAGGTTATAGATTCACTCCTAATATTCTACAACCCCACTTATTCACAACCCCCACTTATTCACAATATTCTACAACCCCACTATTTTAGAAAAAGAGAGCATGGTCAAAAAGAGAAAACGCTACAAAGACTTGCCAGAAACAGAAAAGGAAAATAGAAGATAGATAATTTACAGTAAAAGAAGAGTGATATAAACATAAAAAGATGATGAAAATAAAACATAAGGACAGAAAGCAAAGGATAAAGAAAGATAAACAAGAGATAAAAGGCAAATAAAGAAAAGAGGCACATAAAGAAAATAAAATGAATTTAAAAATATTTCATTCAGCCAAACCTAATATCGTGTAGAGAAGAAATTGCTGGGCATAAAAACACAGCTCTCACCCCAATATATGCATAAATCATATCCTTCTTTTGCAATACCGTCTGCAGAGAAATAAGGAAAACATCTGAATGGACAATGTAATCATGTAAGTCTATATCAAAGTAATATTAAGGACCAGAATTTGAGAAGATGGTGTAAACAAATAAAAAAAATTTAATACATTTTACTCTTGCAAAAAAAACTGAGCACTCTGACCTAACATACAACCTGGCAGGTGCTCCAATATTATTATAAGGACAAAAAGGATGTTTCTGAGCTCTCAGTGGATGGACGTGCCAGTGTGTGGGAATATATGCTGTACTCCATTCTGAAAATAGCACCCTACAATTCTCATCTTGATGTGTATGGTTCAATCATTGGTATATTTTGTTAACTAAACCGGCAGTAGCCAATCACCTGATCACACTGACTTTTCACATGTTGTTGTTAACTTGTCATGGAAGGACATCTTCATTGTGGAGATGTGATATGAAGTTTTTGCACCAAAGAAGAAGAGGTGCAAACTAAGCAAACTCATTTTGTTGCACAACATTGATTCTATGCAAATAATTTTGTCACTGCAGCTGATTAAATAAGTTTCATAGGACAAATCAACAGTTTCTATTTAACCATATTGCAAACCCTTAAATGATCAAAAAGCATGAGATTATTTAAAAAAAAATCATCTGTTTTTGTACTTTTTCAAGTTTCTGAGCCTTTATGGTTGTTGGGTTACCATTTAAAAGCAACTAAGTGTCAAGCCATAACATTGAGACACACAATATGCATTCACAGAGAAATTTCTAATGAAGTTTCTTTTTAATGATTCACAAACAAAAGTGGACTTTGAATGAAAAGAGTGTAAAGAAGATGGGAAATGTTGACATTAAGAATCACCCAGGTCTTCCATGACTCCCTCTTCCCCTTTTTAGTAGATAGCTCAGAATAATATTTATAATTTTGATATAAGATTTATAATATTGAAATATAAAAATATTAGTGATAAGATTAAAAGCTTTGATAGCAATACAGTTAATGATTTATAAGTATGTGTATTGAATGAATGCAGATGAGGTAACACTTAGGCCAAGGCCTTGCTGGTATACGTGTGGTTTTGCCAATTCTTCTTTTACATAGATTAGCAATTCGACTTAAAACGTTGCTGCTGACAGAACAAAGGTAACATGTCGTGTTGGAAGATGTAACTAAAAGATACACAAACATGTAATGATAAATTTAAAAAGTTCCTTTTTTTCCTGGGAAGACCCAGAGCAGGGTGACATAAAATGACATGACCCATAAGCTGCACAACCAGCTGAAAAATGTAGAAGTTGGGTAACTGAAGCTTGCACGTGCATTACATAAGGGCTACCTAAACCCCCAAAGGGTTGATGTGCTTTGAGCCAATTGGATAAAGACTAAGGAATCTGTAATGTGTAAATGTGTACATGGGGCCAAACTGGAGAAACACCAGACCACAAACTGAAGGACAAGACCAAGGGATCAGCGAAGTGTACATGGGGCCAAACTGGAGAAACACCAGACCACAAACTGAAGGACAAGACCAAGGGATCAGCGAAGTGTACATGGGGCCAAACTGGAGAAACACCAGACCACAAACTGAAGGACAAGACCAAGGGATCAGCGACGTCAACAGCTATCATGGAAGGTGGAAGAACATCCTGGTGCCTCAGAATGTGGTCGTTTGGGCCCATTTACCAACTCTGTCTTGTCTGGACATACATTTATGCCAAATAGAGTGTCTGTTTAAGTGAGAGTAATTCTTTCTGAAATTGTATAAATAAAGGCAAAAATTGATTAAGCCTAAATAGGGTGGACTCGTGACGGTTTCCCAACTCTTATCCCCAACAAGGTGTACTCCGGTTAAACTTTCAAATATCTTCTTTTTCTGCCACTAGGAGGTCTAGAATATTTTTGAGTAATGGAAGCTGAGAGTCCTAACAAAATCACTTGACTCCAGGAGCTGGGGATTAGGGAAAACACTGAATTCATGAGACTAATGATGAAATAGAATTACAGGACTGGAAGGGACCTCGAGAGGTCATCTAGTCCAGTCACCTGCACTCATGGCAGGATTAAGTATTATCGAGACCATCCCTGACAGGTGTTTGTCCAACCTGCTGTTAGAAATCTTCAATGATGCAGAATCCACAACCTCCCTGGGCAATTTATTCCAGTGCTTAACCACCCTGACAGTTAATAAATTTTTTCTAATGTCCAACCTAAACTTCCCTTGCTGCAGTTTAAGACCATTGCTTCTTGTCCTATACTCAGAGGTTAAGGAGAATAATTTTTCTCCTTCCTCTGTGTAACAACCTTTTATGTACTTGAAAACAGTTATGTCCCCTCTCAGTCTTTTCTTCTCCAAACTAAACAAACCCAATTTTTTCAATCTTCCCTTATAGGTCATGTCTTCTAGACCTTTCATCATTTTTGTTGCTCTTCTCTGGACTTTCCAATTTGTCCACATCTTTCCAGAGATGTGGTGCCCAGAACTGGACACAATACTCCAGTGGAGGCCTAATCAATGCAGAGTAGAGAGGAAGAATTACTTCTCGTGTCTTGCTTACAACACTCCTGCTCATACAGCCCACAATGTTTGCTGCTGCTGCTTCTTTTTTTCTTTCTTTTTTTTTTGGCAACAGTGTTACTGACTTGTGTTTAGCTTGTTATCCACTATGACCCCCAGATCCCTTTCGGCAGTCATTTTCCCATTATTTATGTGTGCAACCGATTGTTCCTTCCTAAGTGGAGTACTTTGCATTTGTCCTTTGTGAATTTCATCCTATTTACTTCAGACCATTTCCCCAGTTTGTCCACATCATTTTGAATGTTAACCCTATCCTCAAAAGCATTTACAACTCCTCCCAGCTTGGTATCATCTGCAAACTTTATAAGTGTACTCTCTATACCATTATCTAAGTCACTGAACACAGAACTGGACCCAAAACTGATCCCTGTGGAGCCCCACTTGATATGCCCTTCCAGCTTGACTGTGAAACACAAATAACTACTCTCTGAGAATGGTTTACCAACCCGTTATGAACCCACCTTACAGTAGCTCCACTTAGGTTGTATTTCCCTAATTTGTTTATGAGACGGTCATGCAAGACTATATCAAAAGCTTTACTAAAATCAAGATATACCATATCTACCACTCCCCCCCATCCACAAGGCTTGCTACCCTATCAAAGAAAGCTATTAGGTTGGTTAGACATGATTTGTTCTTGACAAATCCATCCTGACTATTACGTATCTCCTGACTGGTCTGTAATTCCCTGGGTTGTCATTATTCTCCTTTTTATAGATTGGCACTATTTGCCCTTTCCAAGTCCTCTAGAAGACAGGAGAGATTCCAATACTTTTCGAAGACAACTACTAATGGCTCAGATATCTCCTCAGTCAGCTCCTTGAGTATTCTAAGGCCAGGTTCCAGTTCTTCGTGTGCCTGTCTCTTGAAATGATATAAATGACAGGCCTGATGTGGGGAGAGGTCACAGGCACTTTTTCCGAGAGCTGACTGCCATGAGACTGTGACCAGAGGGGCCAGCCTGGCAAGAGGACCTGAAGTAGCTAAAACCTGCCAAGGTCTCCATGTGGAAAATGTCTGACACCTGGGGAGGTACACCTGTGTACAAGCTGTTTGTAGATTTTAAGATATGTTTCCCCTCTAATGTTTTTGCTCTGAATAAATAGTACTTTGCTTTGTCAAGGCTGGCTGGTCGCTGGTTAACCCTGTCACTGCCCCTGAGTGATGGCAGCTGCTGAATGAAAGACCCACGGAGGTGATCCCAGTGAATTGCAGCCTGGATTCCCAGTCTAGAGGGGCAGAGTTCTGGGACTCTGCCCTACAAGAGGTGACAGCTGGAGGCCTGAGACCTAAGTGGGGTGCCTTGTAGAGGCCAGGAAGTGGTCAAAGGTGCAGTTACCTCAGGAGTTGTGACAGTGACTACTCAGTTATTTATCTTTGTATAACCGTCCCCTCAACCAGGCAAATATTGGAAGGCCTAAGGCTCCTACTCTACAGGTGAACAGATGAATCAGAGCCACATCATTCACTCTGCTGTGTGCTTTGAAGGGGGGAGTAGTAGAAGAAACCCTTCCTCAGTGAGTCACAGCAGTCACAGTGATGGGGGACAGGGCAGAGTAGCCTCACCTTCTTTCTCCCACCTCCACGGAAGCCTCTTTGTCTGAGTGGCAATTAGTCTGGCTTCTGTGAGCTCAGTGGGAGTGTCTGTATGGTGGTGGGGTTCTGACTGAGCTACTTTAGACAGAGCTGTATAATCTAAATGGTCTCCTTTTCTGTTTCTGTATTAATTGATGCCATTCTTATTAATTATTTATACAACACCAGAAATGAACAGCGCTAATGATCGGTGTTGCTATTCATGATATTGCATTAGCATTTGAAATGTGCTTGGCACTTTGCAAACACAGTGGAAGGGAAGAGTCTGACACAAGGACCACGTGGTCTAAGGCAGGCCCCACAAGAAATTCTCATGCAAGATGCTAGCATGCCTGCCCTGAAGAGGTTACCCATTTATGCCCGCTGGTCCCAGACTGAATAATAGGAACACACAGAAGAGTGGTTTGGTGGGTCGGTGGTCTTCCTCAAAAGGCCTGCAGGCTATTGGAAAGCACTCCTAAGGAAGATCTGGCCAATATTTAGGGTCTTATCCAGCTGCCCAGAACCATAGTGTCCGAGTGCCTTCCATGTAAAATCAACAGCAATAATGGAGGTCCCTATACAGCCAGCAACTCCTGTTATCTGATCCTCAGTTATCACAGTCTACTACTTAGCTTTCCTGGATATAGGGAACAATTTGGTTCCAATTCACCGTTCCTTGCCCTGCTCCTGTGGCATTCATCCACAGCTGGGCACAGTTAAGGGAAAAGTGGGTGTACAAAGCTATCATTCTCATTTGGTAGTGTAATACGCTTACGTTACAACTATACAGGCTGCAAGGCAATGATGAATTCATGGCCCTTCATCTTTAATTGGGAAGAAAACAGTGGTGGTAATAACAATGATAAAAGGACTGTAAATTAATTCCAAAGCATGGGTAGCGCATGCCATCTGAGAGAAAATAATTTGTAATGTTTTTGATCAGTGCGGATGTTGTAATCTAATAAGCAGGCACGGCATTATGTAATTGTAAATGAAAGTGCTAAAAGCTAACTTTGCAAATTAATTCTAATCCTATACATTGTAGCGCACTCAGTGCCCCATTAACACATTAAGTCAATGGGTTGTTAATTTGTGGCATAATGAGTTGCTGGATAGTTTCTGATCTTTAAAAAGTTTCTGATGAGCTGGGTTGCTATCAAAAAGAAAACTGGAATTAATGAATAATACAATGACTAAATGTAAAGTAATGGGTTTGAAATGCACTCACAAGTGCTTTCATCTAAGGTGAGTAATTGGTGCTCATTTATAGTAGCAGCGCATAACTGCACCACCATAAGTGAAGCATTGGGCCTCAAAACTACCAGTCACACTCCTTCAGCCCTTGGGAAGATGTGCCAGATGCTGCCTGCATGCGTCTACTCTGCTTCACTGGCCAGTTTAGAAGGTGGGAGGGCCACAGACCTGCCTGTCAACCCTGCCCCTTTTCGGGTTGGCTAGCACAACAGGCAGTTACATGCATACATAAAGAGAGTGCAGAGCAATGTCCCCTGGTACCGAGGTAGTTGTGCAGAGGCAAAGATGAGAACAATTTTGAGGTTTTAGAATCTTTCAGTCTGCATCTGAGTGAGACAGACCTTTTATAACTTTCAAAGCCCTAGCCCAGTGGTTAGGAAACGGTTGTGGAAGATGAGAGAGCCAGGTTGCAGTCCCTCCTCTGTTGGATTTAGAAAAAGACCTCAAACCTGGTTCTTATACATCCCCACTGAATGCCCTACCCCCAGGCTATGGCCTCTCTGGCTTTGACCAGTAATTCCAGCCTGGACCCAAGAATGTTCCCAATGAACGTCTTGTGGAAACTGATATATGTCTACAAAAAAAAAAGTTTTGAAAAAAGATTCCTGACCTGCTGTAGCCCTCCCTACTTTGCATAGTCACACATAAAGCAGGCATAGCCTGCCCCTTTGTTACAGATTAATTGGGTTTTATAACCTGAGCAACAAGAGTGGGGTTCAGGTTCACACTGTCTGCACTATACTAGTTTGTGAAGCACCAGCAGGGTGTTCAGTGCTGTGTCAGACATGAACCACAGACAGCTCTTGTCCTGAAGCATTTACAGTCCAAGGTCCCAGTCCTAGGGCTTGTTCTAAATGAACAGGTCCATTGAATTCAATGGGACTTGGGGTGGATGCAGGGGGTTTGCCCACACAGACTGGATTATGCATCATTCACTATGTTTTAAAATATTTTTCTACTTGTTTGATATTATTCAGGAAATACATTATTCAGTGAATTTTGCAGTAGTCAAATTATTGAACAATTTTGTACACATTCATCCAACTTTAATAACAAACAACAAAACAACCACTTTAAAAAACAAAACAAAAACCTAACTTTCATTTATATTTTGGGGGGTAAAAAATACACGGAGCTCTGTTGCTACAGCAGGAATTGTAGACACTGCCATATTTAAGGCTGAAATACAATGTTTTCTAATTGGCCACAACCAAAGCTCTTTGAAAAGTGTAATTTGTTTTTTCCTGGAAAATGCTGACATTTCAAAGTTAACTTTTGTTCCAAATTGGAACATAAAGTCTAACATTTTCACAAAATGAAAAATTCCCAAATGCTTCAAATCAAAATGTCAAAACAGAGTCTATACTCTCTATCGAAATTAAGCAACTCAATATGTCAAAACACTTTTCAGTTTTGAAACATTTCAAAATGAAATTTTTATTTAAACTTGACATGTTGAAAAGAAAAAATGTCATTTCAAATTGACAAGAAAAACACTGTTTCATTTAAAGATGTTAGTTTCAAACGATTTTTTATTCTCCCTATTAGAAATTTGAAAAATTTAGTCAATCTTTTAACTAAACCACAATTTCCAATGGGAAAACTTTTTTATGCAAAATATTTTGACTAGCTCTGGTTATCCTTCCTTCCTCCCCATTTTTTAAAGAAAAAAAGAGCAGGCCAAACATTTTCCATTGTAGACCCTTTCCTGAATTTGGTTTAGTTAAAACAATCTTGTTCAAATCTTCTAGCCATTTCTGGGTACTGCTTGTATATAATTTTCCAATATTTGTAATCAGAACAGTGGCAGTAATGCAGCAATAGCTGAATGGATTTAATCAAACTGGGCTTGTTTGAAAGAACTCACCAAGAATTAAAGAATTCTCCAAACTTACAATAGTGTCCACTAATCTTAGGCCTTGTTGAAAAACCTGGCCGCGTTGAAATCAACAGCAAAACTCTCGTAGACTTCAACAGAGGCAAAATTTCAGATATATATAATACATACTGTGACAAAGCTCTGTCTTTCCCTCCTTGGGTCCCACGTTTCCTGGCAGATTTCGCTAGCCTCAGAGGCTCACTGTGACCCTCCACGTAACCCTTCTCTCTCTAGAGACAAGGGTCACAGTCTACTGAGCCATTTTCATCATAAGACAGCAAGGGAGGTGAGGAGAAGTTATCCTTCCTTACACAGTCTGTTGTCTCCCAGTCTCAGTGATTAATCAGGGGGGCAAAGGCGGGGAGGGGGAGCCCGGGCCCACCCTCTACTCCAGGCTCCAGCCCAGGGACCCTAATAGTATCAGCTATGGTAGCTGAGCTTTTAGAAACATGACATGTACAATTCCCTGGGCTACTTCCCCCACAGCAGCCCTCACTTCCTCAAGCTCCACTTCACCCTTACCTCAGGGCCTCCTTCCTTGTGCCTGATATGGTGTGTACTGCTCAGCCTCTTCGATAGCACAACTTCCTCCCACTGCTCCTGACATCCACACCCACCTGACTAACTGGGAGGCTTTTAACTTGTTTCAGCCAGCCCCTAATTGGCTTCAGGTGTCCCAATCAACCTAGCCTTCTCCCTGCCTTCTGGAAAGTTCTTAATTGGCCCCAGGTGTCTTAATTGACCTGGAGCAGCTTCCATTTCACTTATCCTGGTACCAGGGATTTGTTTAGCCTGGAGCTAATGTATCTATCTCCCACTACTTTTCCATAGCCATCTGGCCTTGCCCCATCACAATATATATGCATAAGGGTAGCATCTGTATTGGCAGTTTTATCACAGATAGTGCACGTCTGTTCTCTGGTTCAGGGTATAAATAGATCACCAGCAGGGCTCCTCTTGTGAGACAATATTGTACAAGTATGTGTATTTCAGTGCAGGATTTCAAAAGCACCCAACAATGGCCTGATTCCACCCCGTTTTAAGTCAATAGTACAACTCCCAGTGATATCACTGGCAGAAGAGTTAGTCTAACACCGAGCATTGTTGAGCGTTCCACCCTCTAACACATCTGGCATTGGTTGCTGAGGCCTAGATCCTCAAAGGTATTTAGGTGCCTCTCTGATTTTGGTGGGAGTTAGGTGCCTAAATACCTTTGAGGCTCTGGGCCTAAGTCACTGTTGTACCATCAGTCTGTTCTGATAGGCAATTCTCATGTTTCCTCTCCTCTCCTATCTTTCAGTATATGTGTGTACTAGTGCTGAGAAAATACAGTGCTATACCACTACAAAATATTACAGGACTTTATTAGAATTATCAGCATTTTTAGTTTGATTCATATTTGGATTTGTACCTAGTAGCTGCAAAGTTACTTGCCAGGAAGAAAACATTTAGCCTTTTAACATTTAAAGAGCAGAGTTCATTGGAGCCAAGTTTGGAGCAAAGATTATAATCACACATTTTAAAGTTTTAATTTCCATAGCAGAAAGACTTAGATCATATTTTATAGTGTTTTGAAGGAAGATATCTTCTCAGCAAATTTTAGTTTTGCTTCATGAAGCAAACCTCTGCAATGAAATGTCTTTCATGATCAGCACAAGGTGGGTTCCTTGAACGTATACACACCATGTCCTGGAAGTCAGGCTGAGATTTTTCTCAAACTGATTTTTTGTTGCTATGGATAAACAATAGAGAACAAAATAGAAGTGTCACACAGAATTGGATTTGGGTCTAACAGGTTCCCCAAAAGAAATGGCTTTAAGGATTACTTGGTATTACGTTTGATTTTTAGCTAACAGAAAACTTTCAGCTAGAGCAGAAGTCTGAGATTTAACTGTAGAAGATGAGAAAAACCTCCATTAATTTTGTCTCCAAGAAATCAATGATTGGAGTTTCAATCTCTTTTAGGGGCATCTGTATTCTTTATCTCCCTGTCTGGTCTGAGAAATAAACTCCCCATATACTCTGCCATATGATTTACAGGTTGTTGGCTTGAGACGTAAGGACAGTAAGTCAATAGTCTCTTTCTGAAAATCCTGCTGAAAGTTCGGATTGTCTAATATGAAACATGCGATCAGAATCAGTCTGCTGTTGTGGGATTGTATTCTCCTACTTCGTACAGAAACACCAGCTGAGATAATTTCCCCAGAGTCTTCTGAAGACCTGTCCCTGAAACACAAGAGAGTTTGGAATGAAAGTCTGGAAGGCAACCAAGGGCATACGAATGTGGTCTGTTGAGTCCTTTCTTTCAGTTTCATTGTAGCAGTTAGTCAACTCTATGAAAAGGACGAAGGCACATACATGATGTGCTCAAAGACTCAAGAGCTATAAAAATACTTTTTTTTTAGTAAATGTTTTTTTTTCTATACCGATACTTCCTAACATTTGAAAACAGAACATCACTAGTGACTTCTGCCTAGACTCACAAAACTGCTTATGTGACCAAGTCTGGATTCAGGCACCTGAGTCTCAGTTTTGGGACTACTGTGACTCACAGAACATCATCTGAACCCTCTGGACATCTAAACTCACTCGGTGTATATGTTTTTACAGTAAAAAGTTCCCTAGTCATCCACTGATGCTTTTGCCTTGGCATGTGCACTGTGGCCTCCTGTGGGTGTTTGAGTGCCTATCTCCTGTTTAATTTCCAGAGTGATTCACAAGCCTGGGGAAGATAGACATTCGGCTGCCGAGGTCAAGTGCAGAGCCTGATACAGTAATTGTGCTCACAGTCATCTACCAGACTGGGTCCCTCATGTGAGTTCACACAGCAGCTGGGGGCAAGGAAGAACTCCCTCATAACTTTTAGCCTGGTAGTTAGTTGCTCATCTGGGATGTGAGAGACTCTCTGGGCTCAAGTCTCCTGCCCCACTACTCATCCTGAGTGGAGAAGGGATTTCAAGAGGGACCTGGCACCTCTCAGGTCAGTACCCTATTCATTGGGCTCCTCCTCCCCTTCCCCCCCCCCCACCAATTCTGGCAAAAATGGCATAAGCGCCTAATTCCAAAAAGGGTTTCTGACTGAGAGTCACTAGCAGAGATAGGTGACTCCCTGCAGCTTGGATGTAGGCTCCTATCTCCCTGAGAGTGGTAGGATTTAGCATACACCCCTCTTGTTGGCAACTCATGGCCTAGCTTAGCCAGCTCTCTGCCTACCTTTCTGGCTTTTGTGCATCACATTCTAATTTCTATCCATTCATTGTATAGAGAGCCTAGGAGCCTAACTCTAGGCTGTGTGCATCACAATGAGTTCCTGTGGCTATCTAGGTTCCTGAAACTTAGGAGCTGTAACTCTGGGCATCATAGTGCATCCCTTTGTACTGAATATTGATGGACTCCTTCAGGCCTTCACAATTAAGGTTTTGCACAGATTCCAAGGCCATAAGGGATCATTGTGATAACCTGTATTACACGTGCCAGAGAACTTCTCCAAAACAATTCCTACAGCAGATCTTCCAGAAAAACATCCAATCTGGATTTTAAATTTGCCAGTAATGAAGAATCTATCATGTCCCTTGGTAAACTGTTCCAATGGTTAATTACTCTCACTGTTAAAACTTACACCTGATTTCCAGTCTGAATTTATGTAGTTTCAACTTCCAGCCTTTGGATCGTTTTAGACCTTTCTCTGCTAGATTGATGAGCCTATTATGAAATATTTGTACCCCATGTAGGTACTTATGCACTGTAATCAAGTCACCCCTTAACTTTCCCTTTGTTAAACTAAATAGATTGAGCTCTTTGATTCTGTCATTATAAGGCATGTTTTCTAATCCTTAATCATTCTTGTTCTTCTGCGGACCCTCTCCTATTTATCAATATTGTGCTTGAATCATGGACACCAGAATTGGATACAGAATTCCAGCAGCGCTCACACCAGTGCAAAATATAAAGAGAAAATAACCTCTTGACTCCTAGTTTAGATCCGCCTGTTATGCATTAGCCCTTTTGGCCACAGCATCCATTAAAGAAGGTACAGAGGCCTCCCTAGCTAACTTTGTTTGACAGTGCAAACGCTTTATAAAGATCATTCTATTGTGAGTGAAGTTCTATTATTTTTAAAGAAGATTGGCCTACAGGGAAGTATGCAGTATAACAATGCCACAATCCCCTCAGAACACAGAGTGATATAAATCTAGGTTAATATATATACAATCTATACAAACATTTTACAAAGAGCCATAATGGTTTTGGGTGTCTCCAATTTTGGGTGCCCAATGTGAGATATGTTTAAGGGTGATTTTAAGAAAATACTGAACACCCACTCTCTGAAAAGCAAGCCTGTTTAAAGTGCCCCAAGTTGGGCACAGGAAAACTGAGTCACTCCAAATTATTAGCCATTTTTTGAATTCTAAAACCTTTTGCTGTTTCATTTTTTTTTCTTTTCTGAATGTTTCAGAATTCCGAAAGCCCCTCAGTATAGGTCATTTAACCTTTTCCTTCTCACACAAGAGATACACATCCAGGAAATCAAAGGGGAAAGAGATAATTATGGTCTTGGGAGAAGCTTTGTTATTTAAAAGGTCACATAGACTTAGAAAAATGGATACAAGTAGGAATAAGGTGGGATTGCAATCAACTTTGACTTCTTCCTACATGTAAAAAAATATAAAACCCAATTATGCAACAGAAAATGTTTGAGTTTTTTGTTTGTTTTTTCTCATCCAGCTTTGCTACAGTCTCTGAGAAGACAGTAGCATGTGAAAAGAAATGACAGACAACAAATGAGCTCATACCACATGCTAGCTCCAGCTATGTTGTATGTATGATTTCTTATCAAGAAGATTGAATGCAGTTTGAGACCAGAACTTTAATGCCCATAGGAAAGGCTCCATAACAAAAGCTACTGTGAAAAGGTGCTAACATGAGAGAAGGCTTGTTTTTGTTAGATAAAACAGTGGCTCCTTAAGCTTGGAGAGGTAATCACACTGAAATATGGCACATGCTGGGAAAGGGGATGATCCCTGGCCAACAAGATAGTTTCATTGACATATATGAATAACCTCATGTGAATGCCCCTTCAAAAGGAAACAACAGGACTCAAATGCAGTATTAAAGAAAATCCTTAAAAATTAAATATTCCCTTTTCTAAAATGAGCTGGGGTATTCTCACAATGGCAGCTGGCTGTAATTTTCTTGTTCTAAGCTGGGACCCAAGCTCCCACAGGTTTCTTCAAAACCCTCAGGCTGAGTCCCCCTAAACCAAATGCCACCACTAACTCATTTTCAAATATTTATCATAATCAGATAATTAACAGGCCTGGCTCTCCACTCATCTACGTTAGCTTTACTCTATTGTAACTTCACTGAAGACAGCAGAATTACCCCAGCATCAGACTTGCTGTAACAGAGTGAAGAATCAGAGAATCAAGCCCAATATGCTTTAAATGTAATATGAGATGATAAATAGTCTACTGATTTTTGTATTGTTTGACAGCTCAGACCATAATGTGGTTTTTAAATTATCATAACAGTCTAACGCTTAGTCTGTCATTGTGTCTCACCCTATAGCAAATGTATTAGTTGATTGACTGCCTACAATATTATTGATCTGGGACAGATGATGATGAGAAAGTGCCTGGCATTCTCTAAAAGGCTTTCAAAATTTTACAGTGTGGATAAGATTCTTGGTGGTATTTAATAAAACTGCAGTGGATGTATTCATCTGAGTCCAAGCCCTTCCCCCAAACTCATCATTGTAAATTGCTCAAAATAAGTGTATCCCTAATAGATTGTCACAAAATCAATTGCTTTTTCTAATCTTCTCTGGGTTGCAGCCCTTGATTAATCATCCTGCTTTGATATTAGTGAGCTAGCAAAGAGTTTGATCCCTTATAATCAATGGTCCTTTGGTAGCTACAAAGGTGAGCAATCTAGCCTTCAGTTGCTGAGTGAAAGGGGAGTTCATGCTGTTGTTTATTTGCTGTCTGCCCAAAGGAACATTTTAATCAATGGCCACACAACACTGGTATTCTATTGGTTCATGACAAGCATTCTGGTAGTTTTTACAGATTCCTAGGTCTTCTAATTACTGTGTAAATTGAATGAAGATGATCAGCTTCATTCAGGTTTGAGTTATTAATAGAATGTGAAAATTAGTTCTAATTGGGAATGGACTCATTTCAGATCTAGATTCTGAGCACACCAGAGAATGAGTAAACAGATCCAACCTTTTGGGTTGGTTTAGTACAAAGAAAAGGCCAATTATGGATTTGTAGAGTTCTCATTGAGGTTAGCAATTCCCCCAAAGCTGTGAGGCTGTTTCTTTGTGGGGTTTTGGTTGGACCTTGTCTCTAGATTTGAAACAAACTCTAAACACTTGTGACTTTCAGCTGCCGGGGATGCTGTAATAAATGGGTGCCAAAGGGAAGTGCTGGTACAAGTGAATGAACTTCATTTAAGTCAGCTGACATGGGCCACGGTTACAGAAGGTTAGTAACTATGTAGCATGGCGAGGAAGATTAATATCCAGTGACCCCAGTGCCTAATTCTACAGCTGAAGACCACTCTAGTCACTCCCTGGCTCCTCAGCCCAATCTTGGACTGTCCGTGGTTCCCTGGAAGTTTACTTGGGGAAAGCCTGTGGATCTTTTCATCCTCTCCCACAGAGGACAAGGAAGGGGGGATGTAGTGCATGCCTTACCTTCTCCTTAGTTCTGAAGGCTAGGGGAACAGGAAACGATTGGAGACTTCAGCCCCTTGCTGCCTCCACTGCCCCCAGCTAACCATGTTTCTCTAGGCTTTTCCATGATGCTCATTATCATGCTGTTCGAGCACCTCACTACCATTAATAAATCAGCCCCCAGGCTGCCCTGTGAGGCAGGGAAATGCTAGTATCCCCATTTTGCAGATGGGAGGAACTAAGGTTAAGAAAGGTCCTGTGGCTGGTCGAAGGTTACACACAGTCTGTGGCAGTGCCAGGAGCAGAGCCATAGCTCCTCCTGATTCCTGGCCTAGCTCCCTCACCATCCTTGATCTCAAAGGCAAAATGAGGGCCCTCAGCTCAGCTCTGAGGTGTGTAATCACCGTAGGCAGATTGTCCAGATTTGTAACCCCTTGATCCCCACATCATATTTTTTGGAAAAATCCTAAACCCATGTTTTGAATCTACAGAGAAGGAAGTTCCAGGTAGTCTGTGGCGTAGCCAAGTCAGCGCTGTACAAAAAATGTTGATGGACAACTGAGCAGAAGAAAGGTGTATTGTGCCCCCGCTAGACATGCAAATATTTCCCCAATGTCACAGAGCAGAGTCAGAACTGGGACTAGAATCCCCAGTCTTTCTGCTTCTGCGCCAATGCCTTACCTACTAGGCAATGTCACCACCCATCAGCACCACTGCTGACCCCAGTACCTGGGCCCCTGGCATCCCTTCCCTACTCAAAGGGTGTGCCACATGATATCCATTGCACATGTCTGCAAGAATGGCTCTGCCATGATCCAAGGGGTCATGCTGCAGCCAAAATTCATAACACCCCATTTCAGATTTCTGGATCAGGGGGCTCCATTCTGTTCTTTTTCCCCTGACTCTATGTAGTAAACAGTTAATAGAGAACTACCCATATGTGACTCATCCCTAGAAAATATGACATTTAAACAATTTGCCACATACACTTCTCGTGTATTCAGGCTGAATGGGGGTTCAAATCTTAAGAAATGTCAGACTTTGTCTGAGGAAAATAAGTGAATTTCCCCTTTATGAACATGAAACAATACTGCAGAGATTGTCTCCCTCACCAATTAAAATACTGGTGCGAGTGTCTTATTTTAATCAGCTCATTTAGTTTGTGAACCCTAGCCTCCTCTCCTTCCCTCAGGGAATGTCAGAAATACATATGCTCTTCCTGTGTGTTGTATTTTGCATTGGGATCTCTGATTCATCTGGCAGAATTGTAAAATCCCAGTAGCCAGGTGATTCCCTAGTGACTGCCCAGTTGATAATACTGAAGAACCCAAGTTAATCAAGCAAACATCGGCATTTACTTATGCTCACAGTTTTCCCTCTGGATCCAACTTTTTGTGATTTGTATGATATAGTTTAAGGTTGGGTTTGTGCTGATTCTCCTTACATTTCTTGAAATTATGTCCTTTTGGGAGGGGTCTCTTCCAGCAGACCCATGTAAGATGTGCAGATGGACAGCTTTCCAGTTGATTGAGATCTCCATTATATATCCCCTAAACACTAAACTCTGTTATCTAGCACACTGGGAGCTAGAAGACCTGTGTTCTACTCCAGGTTCTGTTGTGAATCGGAATTAAAATTGGAAAAGGTACAGCGAAGGGCTACAAAAATTATTAGGGGTATGGAACAGCTTCCTTATGAGGAGAGATTAATAAGACTGGGACTTTTTATCCTGGAAAAGGAATGACTAAGGGAGGATATGGTAGAAGTTTCTAAAATCATGACTGGTGTGGAGAAAGTGAATAGGGAAATGTTATTTACCCCTTCACATACATACCACAAGAACCAAGGGTCACCCGATGAAATTACTAGGCAGCAGATTTAAAACAAACAAACAAGTGCTGCTTCACACAACACACAGTCAACCTGTGGAACTTGTTGTCAGGGGATGTTGTGAAGGCTAAAAGTATAACTGGGTTCAAAAAAGGATTAGATAAGTTCATGGAGGATAGGTCCATCGATGGCTAATAACCAAGGTGATCAGGGATGCAACACTATGCTCTGGATGTCCTAAGCCTGTAACTGGCAGAACTGCGAGTGGACAACCGGGGATGGATTACCTGATAATTACCCTGTTCTGTTCACTCCTTCTGAAGCAAGTGGCATTTGCCACTATCAGAAGACAGGATAGTGGACTAGATGGACCATTGGTCTGACCCAGTATGGGCATTCTTATGAGTGTCTTAGATAAAATCACTTTTCCCCTTTTTCCTCTCCCACCTTTGGCCATCTTGTCTATTTAGATTGAAAGCTCTTTGGGGCAGGAACTCTCTCTTATTTATGTGTTTGGATAGCTGCTCTCACAATTGGGGCTCTCATCGCAGTTGTATTATTATACAAATAATAATAAGCCATAATGTGGAACTGATGGTATTAAATGGCCGAGTCTTTAAGATTATCTTTTTGCAAAGTACACTGAAGAAGTTGGTTAAAATTTAAAAAAGCAAATATATTTCCAAAGTTAGACAGAAGATTCTGATTTGCTTTTTGGAGGGCTAATTTGTTTTTCCAGAGCAATACCACTGTTTGGTCCCTTTCTCCTTGCTAATCTTGTTTCATGTTACAAGTGAACACGAAAGGAAATTTAAATAAAAAGAAAAATCTGTCATATCACAACTGCAATCAAACATTGAGTTGAAACTGATAAACCATTTTTAGATCTCTAAAAACTATCAGTGAATTGATTCAGCCTGCACATGTAGACAAATTAAAGGCTAAGGTACTACTACAGTGTTCATGTAAGACCATGCCTACTCTACAAACTTTTGTCGATGCAAGTTACATTGGCATAAAGCCGCATCAGTTAATAATCACTTGTGCGTGTTCATATGTGGCTCATTGTGTCAGCACTGTGTATACTCACCAGGAATGCTTGGGTTGATGCACATTGTGGTGCACCAGACGTAGGTCTTTTGGGAAGTTTTGGCAATGCATGGTGGGACAGAAACCCAGGAGTGAATGTGAGCAAGGGGTCAACTTCCCAGCATGCAACTGTCTCCAACCCATAATGTCATCTATATCCCATATCTTTTGCACCTTTTTAAAAAATCCTTTGCATCTGCATGCCCCTCCTCACTGTTCACCATGTCTAAGAGAAAGTTGGTGTCTGCACAGCTCCTCACTACAGTCATGAGCATTGCAAGCACAGGATGCATGATCCTCCAATATTTGCAGAGCTTCCCCAACATCAGCATTGGCTGGTTGGGGAAGATGTTTGATGCTTCTTTAAGAATGCTGTACTGTTCAGAAAGCTACAAGCAAGGACTTCTTTGCTGACCAGTGGATTACCATTGGTGAGGTTAAAATGCCACTAGTGATCCTGGGAGACCCAGTCTATTACTTGTTCCCCTGGCTCATGAAGCTATACACCGGCCACCTCAACAGAACCAACAAAATATTCAACTACTAGCTCAGCATTTGCAGAATGACAGTTGAATGAGCTTCTGGTTAATTGAAGAAACGATGGTGGTGGTTACTCACTAGATTGTATCTTGGTTGGGGGGAAAAAAACCCATCCCGATGGTTATAGCTGCCTGCTGTGTCCTGCAAAAAATATGTGAAGCAAAGGAGCAAGGGGGTGGATTTTGAGTGAGTGACTGCTGTGTTTGAACAGCCAGACAAAAAGGCTATTAGAAGATCTCACCGCAGAGTTATATGGCTGAGGGAGGCTGTGAAAGAGCACATTAATAGTAAGTAATGTGGTATAGTGTACCTGACCCTGCCCTTTGGGGGCTGTTAGGAATTTTGTGGTGCTTAGTGTACATTTATGATGATTGCACTGTTTGTCACTTCGCCTATGAGTTGTCACGCTGCACAGTAACAACTAAGTGAGTGCTTTCAATATCAGTAGGCACCTGTAGTGTATGTTGGAAACTAATAAAGGTTAATTATTTTCCAAACAATAGCCTTTTATTGAGTAATGAAAACACTGCAAAAATATCCAGTGTGAGGTAAAAGCAAATACATTAAAAACTTAATGTATTGAACACAGTTTAAGAGGGGGAAAGATCATTTGTGTCCATTTTAGCTATGCATACACTGACCTGCTGGTTGTGATTCTGTGGTTTTCTTTGCTGTCTCCTCAATGTGGAGTGGCAGGGGTAGTGCAGCAGCTCCTGATGCCACATGGAATGTGGAGGGGGAGTGTAGGGAGGTGCTACAGTAGAGTTCCTCCATGGACTGCAGAGGTGGGCTTGTTGAACCAGTAGGTCCACAAGAGTCTGCAACATCTCTGTTTGCTGCTGGATAAGCCCGATATGTCCTGGTGCCTCTCCCTCTACTTTTGCTGCTGGGACTCTTGGGCCCCTCTCCTGTCTGCTCTTTCCTTCTCCATTCAGTCTGAAATATTCATCCTCCCAGGCCCTCTGTTCACAGTCTGTTGCAGCACTGGCTTTCAGGATATCACTGAACATGTCATTCTGAGTCCTCTTCTTTCTCCTATTTATATGGCTCAGATGTTCCATGGGTATGGAGAGGGAATCCCTCAGGACTGCAATGGTAGCAGCTACAGATAAAACACACAGAAGTATCATTGTCAGTATAATACTGACAATGGAAAGCGAAACTTAAGATTCAGAATTCCCTTCCCTTGCTCTCCTACAGTTTTAAACAGGATGTGCTAATTGACACTTCTGCTTCAGAGTGCTGCTTGCTGCTCCAGCCATGGTGGATATGGCCCGCCAGGGGTGAGGGAAATGAGGAGGGAATTGCTCAGTTGTGTGACACAGAGTATAGGGCAATGGCAGCGATGACTTTAGCTGATGTCTCACTCCTGAGGGTGACAAAGGCACAGATATCACAGCTGCTGCTGGTGTCCTGAAGGCGCCCGAGCCTATATGCTACTAGCCTATTTACTGCAATGGTGCCTCTTCAATTATTGCCAACTGGCCTGGGAAAGAAAGAAGAAATAAGGCTGCCCTCCCTAGAGATCTTTTGGAGAGGATTGCAGAATACCTCCATGGAAGTTTTATTGAGCTCTCTCAGAAGGATTCAAGGGACATCCCTGTGCACATAGACAAACTACTCTTCCCCCCTCCCCTCGACTTTACAGGGGAATGAAAAGCATATAAGAAAGCTACCTCTCTTCATACCGCTATCTTTTCTAGTACAAGTACATTAACAGGACACAGCTAGTGACTCCTCATTAAATTAGTGGTACCATCAGTACATCACTGTAATGGAAAATACACTTACATGTTTACCTGACGTTCCTTCTCCTGCATCGGGCTCATGTATGCTTGACTGCAGCGCTGACTGGAATGTGGTGAAGTCTCAAACAGGTCTTGGCTCATGGCATAGCCGAACCCACCTCCCTGATCGCATCTCCTCCATCCCCCTGCAGAGACCTGTGACTTGGGCTCCTCAGAGGTATCTCCAGTCGTCTTCGGGGTGGTAGTAGGGTCTCTGCCGAATATGGCATGCAGCTCTTTGTAATACCTTCAGCTCTGCAGCTTGACACTGGATCGACTGTTGGCCTCGCTGGCCTTCTGATATGCCTGCCGCAGTTCCTTGTCTTTCATATGGCACTGCTGCTGGTCCTTGTCATACCCCTTCTCCTTCATCCCCAGTGAAATCTGCTCATAGATGTTCATCCTTCTATGGCAGGTTAGGACCTGTGCCTGCACAGCCTCTTCTCCCCACAGGCCCAGGAGATCCAATATCTCCTGTCACCTCCAGGCCAGAGTGCGTGTGGAGCATATAACTGGAATGGTCATCTGGGCAGTTTCATACAACCATTAACAGCTGTTAGGTGTGCTCTCCAAGCACACCTAAATTCCTTAAAAAGGAATTTTAAAAATTCACAAGGTTTAAAGGGTGGCGCAGGGCTTCCAGTCTCCATGACCCCTAGCCAGAGGAGTTCACAACTGTGATCAGAGCAATCAGTTTGGGGACTGTGGGACAGCTGCTGGAGGACTGTTAGGGTAAACACAGGTAACACCGTGCCTGCACTCATGCTGAGTCCACTTTAATATATCAACCCTGGCTCAGTGCCACTACGGGTGGTGGTGTCACAGTGTTGCCATAATGGGTGCTTACACTGGTGGAAGACAAATTGAAGTGTAGACTTAATGCAACGTGGCTTACATTGATGTACTTCATAATGTAGACCAGGCCTAAGAGAATTTAACTTCATATTTGAGGCAGAATAGAAAAATACTATACCCACATTTCTGATTCAATGAAATTAAGGGCTATGTGTGCATCATATGTCCTTTATCAGGGCTCATTCCCAAGCAACTTTGCAAAGGGAAAATGTAAATGTATTTTTCACCTACGTATGTGTTGTGTATACGTATGTAAGATGTGGATGCCTTATTAAAGGCTCTGGTTAAGAATTTGAATAGATGTATTTCCAAGAGCTATATGCTTGTATGAGCTACTTGATATGGAGTGAAGAGCAATATCACAATATTCTGCAAAATTTGTGTTCTGCTCTTAATGATACCTGGCCAACACACAGGCCCCAGAGCCTCACCCAAGGATCTTTGCAAGTTGAGGAACATGGAGCAAACGTCTCTGGCCATAGAATGGTAGTGGAGTTATTCCAAAGAGACTACTGAAGCCCAATGTCCCTATAGCCCTTCCATGGAAAGGGAAGGATCAGAAGATATGAGTAGACTGCTGGTGCATAGAAGAACTGCAGTCCTCTCAGTCCTGTCCTCCCATCTTGCACTGGTTCCAAGGCCTTCCAGCTCCTGGAGGTAAGGAGCAGTATTTACTCCTGGTGGCAGCTTTACTACCAAAATAACTGGATGTGCAAAAGTGGGAGGAATCGAGTCACAGGATTATTTATGCCTGCAGGGGGAGTGATGATTTTGAAAGACACATGAGGGAGAAATAGGGGCTCCCACTTTGGAAGTCAAGGCCAACATTTAAAAAAAAAACGTGCCTAAAATTTCTGAGCGCCCAGCAGCTCTTATTGATGTTGGTGCTCAATACTTCTGAGAATCAAGCCACTTGCTCAAGTTCTTCAATATAGACTTGGAAGTAGAGATTCTTGTTTGTTTATTTATTTTTGCTGTTCATTTTCATTGAATTTTTTCATGAGACCAATTTTTTCAAAATATTTATTCAAAAGTTTTTTCAGGGTTTTGTCAAAAACCAGCAACCCAAACAGTGACCATTTGTTATGTCCCAGCCAAACTTCATCAAGTTTTGGTTGCCAAAAAACAACAACAAAAATAGTGTTTGTGACAACCTCCTGCCCCCCAAACTGTTGTCAAAAATGGAAATTTCCCATGGAAATTTTTATGCCCCCTCCTTTTTCCTGAAAATGGACATTTGCTGCAGAAATTTTCATTTTGATCAAAAAATAAATAAATCATTTTTCATCCAAAAACAAAAAGAGAGAGAGAGAAAGAGAAACTTCCAATCATCTCTACTTAGGAGTATGACTTTAGTAACCTGATTTTGAAACTTTTGGCATAAGACTATAGATGATTTCCTCCCAAACCCATGCACAATATGAATATGCTGAGATTTATTTGATACTTTATCCGCTATATAATCAATAAAGAACCTACACATGATTATAAAGAGGAAAAATTAGTCTATTTATTCGGCTCACTCCTAAGAAATGTATGTTTTTATCCACCCAAAACTTTCATGATGTGGATAGCCAGTTTCTGTGAAGATTCAGATTACGTGGCTGTTTGTGTGTCCCATGAATGGCTACAAATGTGTTGTTTACATCCTGTGATGCATTACTTTATCTCTTCTTTTATGGCCCAGGTGTCTGTTGGATCTTATTTCACTGCATAGAGTTCCTGAAGTATAGCCACGGGACTTCAGCAGTAACTGCTGAGTGGTATTTTTAAGTGTGAATATGTTTTGGAGCCTTCTAGTACAGTTTCTTTGATTTATAAAGGTCAGCTAGTGACTGCATAGATCAAAATTTGACTTGTTTTCAATAAGGGTCTAGCTTAGTCAATCAATAGGCTAGCACGTTTCAGACCTTGGTCCCAAAAGTCCTTGGAAAAGCTTTCCTCCAATAGGATAGACGTCTCACACTTCTCTCCAGCACAATGAAGCAAAATCACAAAGATCTTCTTTCTTTGTAAGAAAATACAAATTCTTTGTTTATTGCCTGAATTTCAGGTAGACTATAGAAAATCTCCAAGTGTGAAGGACACAGCAGTAGCAAGCTTTGTCAGGTTTGGTTAGTGCTTTCTGTAGTGTAATGCAGAATACATTGATACAAAGTACAAGTCATGATCTTGAGCCATTAGCAAAATACCTCACCATTACTTTTCAGATCTTATTGTCAAGTATACCCCCCCAACCTATAATTTCTAATTGTCCTGGCCATCCATTAGTGGCTTCATGACTGAATGAAGGCATCTCTGTGCCGCACAATGTCTGCTTTCTGTTGTGTGTTAAAAACAAAGTTGTATAGTACAAGCAAATTAGTTCATGTATGGCATTCATGCTGTTTTCCATGAAACTTAAAAGCATGGGAAAGAATTTGATTCTTAATTAAAATAAATATTCTGCGGAAAGTAAATGTATAAAACATTGGCAATTTTTCTGTCTCTTCTTTATTGACTGACTGCTGCAAAAGAAGCTGAGTTGACAAACACTGTAACAGCTAAAACAACAGATTAAACAATAAAAACTGAATGAATCTGTAGTTATTGTTCTACTGTGAACCGACTCCCCAACCCCTCTTCTTACCTTTGTCTGGCATATTACCTGTGTACAGAATGTCTTTGTGAGTCTCTGTATATTTCACTTATTATCTTTGATCAAATAAACTATATTAAATACAGAAAGAAAAAGATACTTTTATTATTATAGTTATGTTCTTGTTATTGTTACTACTATCTTACACACAGAACTATTCATCATCATTGTCATCATAAATAATAATAAAAGGATCAGGACCCCATTGTGCTAGACAATATAGACAAAACAAGAAGATAGTCCCTGCCCCAGAGAACTTACAGTCTTGGTCTTTCAAAGTCTTATTGAGTAGTTTTAAGGACACATTATTTGTGGCCAAACATATCTGACAGATCTTTCCTTATCACAAGGTCCTGGTCATTCACTGAGGTCAGAATTGCCAGGTTATTTAACACTTAACTCTGGAAGCCATGTCCTCATGAAACTTGCATTGAATCCAAGAAGCTGTCTTCTTTCCTCTTTGGCTACATGAGAGATTGCAACCTTTCTTTTCAGGTGCAGACCTCCCCATTATTATCCCTAATTTTTTCACCTCAGGCTAGAGAACTGGAACGCACTCTGTAGGGGTTTGTTATTGACAAACATTCCGAAACTTTGACTGCTCCAAAATATGGCTGCCTACCTAGCGAGCAGGGCCAGATGAAGGAAAATGTTTCGTATTGCACCTCTGCTCAAACATCTCCACTGCCTGCCAATTTACTTCCAAGTGAAATTCAAGGTGCTAATTACTCATCTGTCTCTCCAGGTTATAACCGCTAATGTTTGGCCTGGTATTCCTTCTATCTGGTCATAGAGTATAAGTCCAGAGGGGAACACAAAATCCTCTAGTCTGACCTCCTGGACATCACAGGCCACTAAACCCCACCCAGATACTTCTGCACCAAGTCCAACAACCAGAATTAGATCAAAGTATCACCACCCTCAGATGACTAAACTATTGTGTGCCACAAGCAGAGAACAAGAGGGACTGAGGTGCACCCATGCCCTATGGAGAGTTGAATGGCAGGGAATTAACTGAGATATACCCAAATGATCCCACCAGGAGAGTCATGCCTCACACTGCAGAGGAAGGTGAAAACCCCCCAAGGTCATTGCCAATCTGACTGGAAGGAAAATTTCTGCTCAACCCCACATATATTGAGCAGCTAGACGCTGAGCATGTGAGCAAGACCCACCAGCCAAGTGACTTTCAAGGATATTGATTCAATGAGATGGGCGAATGCTTTAATAATAATAATTGGGCACTCACTCACCTCCGCTTTCTGTTTGGATGGCTCAGTCTATCAGTCACATTTGATTGGTTTTTTTTAAATGCTGATACATTTTAATGTATATTGTAAAACAGCATGTAACCCATGGTGAAAAATGTTTTAGATATGCATTCTACTGATATTATTTTAGATGCAGTGGATTTTTTTAAACCAATATACCACATAAGCCATAGAACCGTCTTACTCTGAATAAAACTAATATAAATGGATACAGTATTTAATCTGACATTATTTAATGTCTTTTTTTTTACAAGTAGCATTTCAATCAGAGGCTTCAAAGGTCATATTTAATGTCACTTCACCTCTCTCCCAGAAAGACTCATCTTTTTGTTCTGGGCTTGGCAACGTTAAACAAATATCCTAGGTTCTGGTCTTTATCTTCAATAAGGTCCTGATTTAAAGATTATATTCCAAAAATAATAAAATATCCAACTTATATTTGATAATCCTGGCATTTAAGTACCCAGTTCAGTGCTCCTTTCACTGAAAAGGCTCCCAGGATATGTCTACACTGTATTGCAAAGCCGGGTCTGTGGGACCCAAGCTTTTGGAATCAGTATTTCCAAGCCCCTATTTCAGCATCCACATAGCATGATAAACTTGGGTTTACAGTTGCTGGCCCTGGGTCTCCGAGCTGTGCTAATGTGTCTACACTGCACTACGCAGGCCTTCTGACTCGGGTCTGCGGCTTGAGCTGCATCCATGCTGCAAAATTACAGGGCTTGGACCCGAGTCACAGCAGGACTTGGGTTCTGACCCATCCCACCTAGTAAGGGCTAGGCCCCAGGTCCCGAGTGCTTGCTGACCCACATCAGACTGATTTGTGTGTGGACAGAAGGGGCACTTGGGCTCATCCTGAGTCCGAGCACAGGTTTCGTGTGCAGTGAGCCGTACCCCTATTGGCCTTGAGGGGCTTTAGATCAGGCCCAACACAAGCAGCACCCATGAACAATGCGTCAGGTCATGCTCACATGTTCGTGTTACTTGGCAGAGAGTCACAGAAGCTGGGTATCCTGGGATTGTGAAATGATGCTCAGGAAGTCAGGCATCCAATTCCTATTGACTTTCAGTTAAAGTTGATGCCTAACTCTTATGGCCAGGTTAAAAATCCTAGCTGTAAATGGCATCTCTGCCCATTTATTCCATTGTCCAGAGACCATTGCAAGGTTTGTTTCAGTCTGATGACTTCAGCTTTAAACATCTGCAGTGACGAAGATACCACTAATTTTCTTCTAAGAATATTCCATGGGTGATAGAGTTAATTCAATGGGACTAGAGTTCTGATCTGGTTCAGATGAGGATCTAGTCGTCATCTGAATGTATCAACCCCCTTTGGTTAGTCAGAATAAACTTTCTCACAATGGTTTGATCATTCCCCTTCCGCTTCTAGCTGAAAATGGAAAGTTCATAGATCCATGAAAATCAATACAGAAAAGTGAATGAAAGTGCAGGAGTATGTGAAAGTAGAATGAATTATATTGAAATTATAATTAATTAAAGAACTGCTTGAAGGGTTTGTTGAAATATAGTTGTCAGGAAGAGAAACATTAAGGAGTGTGAGACAATGGGTCCTCAAACTAATTAACTTAGAGCTCCTACTGAGCTAGGAGATTGGTAAACGTTAGTATGCAAATAAGATATGTATGTATATTTGTCAGTTTCTGCTTCCTTTTGTCTCTTATGTTAAATTGGCTTTCCCTTATCTGTTTAAATAAGTTAGCTTGAGATTTTGTATGAGGCTCACATATCTGGGTGCATTGGCAAAGCGCTTTGCTAATAAACAGAGTGGTCTGACAAATTTTGTGAGTCTTGAATCTGACTTTGACAAGTTGGAGGTTCTACCGAGATGGCAATCGTCTTCACTGGGGCCGTGTGACTCCTGACCGTTCTTAGGATGGCCGTGGCAAGCCGGCACCTGGGCATTTGGCCCGAGCGGTCCTCCACCAGAACGGAAGAGTGCATGACCACAGTGAAGTCTACGCCATTGAACCTGTTGGTTCCCACTCTGCTCTGGTAGGGATCCCGGGATCTGACATCAGGAATCTGGTCAGGTAATTATTTCTGTGTTTTGTCCGGATTGAGGACTGTCTTGTCTCTGTGTCTATCCGTCCTCCCTGTGGTGTGTTTGAGTCTGGGCGCCGTCTCCGTCTGGGGATCGGCTGACCAAAGGGTTCCTGTCCCCATGGTCTGAGTGAGTGAAATCTGCACAATCGCAGCCGCACCGCGCCTTGGGTAAAACCCTTGGTGTAAAAGCAAGGGCGATTGAGGCAGTAGCCTGTGGGCTCCTTTTGTGTGTTGCACCGGGCATCGCTCTGACAAACCCGACTTTCCTTCTTGTGTGATTGGTATGTAAAGTCCTCCTGTATGGGTAACCAGACGTCTAAGTCGGGACAGTTCCCTAAAGGAACACTGGCTCATTTTATGTACTTTAGGAAGGGTCCAGACTCCTGTAAATTTCTGGAAAAATGGTCTAGGCTAACTCAGGAGAATCCCAAAATTCAGTGGCCACTGTTAAGATCTTGGGACAAAGACCGAGTAGACTTCTTAAAAGACAAACTCGGCCAACCTAAAACTAAATTGGCAAAAGGAGAGGTTAATTGTTTCATGCAGTGGTGGGAAGAGGCAAATCATAGGTGGACAGAATCAAAACTTGCCTCTCTCAAAGATTCAAATGATAAGTTAAAAGCTCTATTAGAAGCCTCCTCTCCCGCTGCCAGACCAAGCGCTCCCCTTTATCCCGTTCTCCGAGAAAACCAGGATCAATCCCATCCCCCTTCATACTCCCACCTCATTGTGGGAAAGGACGAAGAAAACCCCTTGTTAAATTCTGGGGATGACGATGAGGAAGATGCATTAATTGGCCTGGCATCCTTGCATCGGATCAATAGGCGGTCACAACAACTCCCAGGGGTCTCCAGTTCAGACCAGTCCGGATCGTCCAATACCGCCCAGGCCCATTCCTCCGGTACAGAGAGTAGGACAACACCATAATCAAAAGGACAAGGCAATATGGATGTTGTGCAGGTGGCTTTGGGGACATTCAGGGAAGGGGCCTGTGGGATACCCAGGTGAAAGGAGAACTCCCAGGCCCAAGGATGCTATAGACTCATTTGTTTCTAACAAGGAAAGTCACTACTCACTTCTGTCTCACAGACAGAAAGTAGCTGCTGCCTGAAGGCTCTTCTGAACTACCTACACTGTTAACTACACACAGGTCATATCCCGGCTTCCTATGCAGGCACGTGAGTGACACTGAAGTCTTTGCCTATCAATGTGACAGACAGGTCTCCTTGGTTAGCAACTTCCCTTTGAAGTGCAGCAAGATTCAATGCTTTTTGCTTTGTTCCTGAGTATCCTTGCTGAAAACCTCTCTGTCTTGGACCCCCTAAGGGCTAAATTCTGCTCTCAGTTACAATGGTGTACATCTGGAGTCACTCCATGGAACCCAATTACTAGACTCCAGATTCACCCTGCTGTACCCAAGAGCAAAGTCAGGCTGCAAGAATCCACTTGTCTTGAAACACTAGAATCTTATGGCCCTTTGATAGTGTGTTTTCAATTATGCACAACAGTTACTGTGATGGAGTATATACCCCACCCTGGCAGAGGAAGAGTTAACATCAGAGAGCAATTAGTGCACCTGATTGCACCAGGCTTAATTTAGAATTCAGCCCAGATGGGGAAGAACTGGCTGGCTGAACTGAGGATAATCCCAACTCAGAAGATCGAAGTGACTAATAAGGAAAGGGTTCAGGGAAGTAAGAGGTTTGGGGGTCCTCTCGCAAAGTGCAAGGAGAGACTCTGGGAAGTAACTGAGATGGAGCAAGTTCCTGTGATGAGCCTTGGTGGAAGGGTAAGACCCATATGGAAGCAGTGTGAACGTTGGGTCTCTGAAGGAAAGAGGCATGGACACACATGCAGCCTGCGGAGAGGCAGATGGGAATCAGGCCTCGAGGGAGAAAGCCCTGGGAGGCGCTGCTCTGTAGAAGAACTGGCAAGAACTTTGCAAAGCCAGGGTAGGATGAGGAGTCTGTGGTGAAGTAAGGCCAGGAAGGGCTGGGGTAGAGGGCAGACAGGCTGAGGTGGCAGATGGTTCAGGGAGAAACAAGAAATCTGAGGATGCAGACCTTAGCTGTTCATGACAGGGTCCCTGGGCTGAACCCCAGAGAAGAGGAAGGGGCTGAATTCCCCTATTGGTGAGTGAGAAAGGTGGCATGAACACTCCCCCCCCTCAAGATAAGAAGTATAAAAACCACTGTGCCCAGAGTTGGGGGAGAGGGAAGACCTGGCCCAAGGTCCTGGACTGTTCTCTATTACCCCAGAAGTGCATAGTGCAGGGGAACCGTAAGTGACCTGGCCAAAGGAGGGAGCCATGAGAAGAAACTGACCACCACCATGATGGAGTGAAAATCTTGTGGGTGCCAGGTGAGGAGAGCCAGGAAGGGGCATGCTGATGGGTGAGTCACTCTACTGTATTTCTAAAAAGAAAAGGAGTACTAGTGGCACCTTAGAGACTAACCAATTTATTTGAGCATAAGCTTTCGTGGGCTACAGCTCACTTCATGGATGCACTGTATTTCTATTACTGATGGGCTGATTGGATCCTAATTAGATTTAGGGGTAGATTTAGGGGTAGAGGGATAGGGTTCAGAGTCTGGCTCTGGAGCCAGACAAGACCTACATTTCACTTACATTGAAACTTACAAGCTGGTCTTGCAACCAGTTTTTAAAGGATCAGCTGTTCTTGTCAGATTTCTAAGCTTTTGGGCCTATCTGAGTGGGACACAGGGAACAGGTCAGTGCTGTTACTCCAGATTTCCATGAGTTGTGACAGAGATCAGAGCCTGACTGCAGATCCTCAGACAGTGTCAGTCTGTTTGGCTACCCAGAAGTCAGCAGATCTGTGCTGATTTACACAGGCTGAGGATCTGTTCCCTAGACGACATATCAAATTGCAACAGAAAGAAAGAGAGAATAACTTTTAACTATGGCTAGTGGATATTGGCAGGAAACGGTGAGCTTTTTGGAAAAAAAAGGGTTGTTTCTTTTTAAAAGCAAGTTCATTACGTATATATAAACAAACACGAAAGGCCAGATTCTGATCTCCTTGCTCATACTAAGTAGTAACCTGCACTTCGGGGAGTCCTGATAATTATTTCCTCAATGCTTATGGCCCCATCTTTCAAGGCAGTAATGGGGCAGAGGCATGGCTCCCCCTTTTCTCTGCCCCCTTTTCACAGGGGGAGTGGGAGCCAGCAGAGCACATGGAATGCTGGGAATACCATCATGATATGTCCTAGTTTGCCTCCTGCACAGACAAAAAAGGTTTCTGGCACCTAACCCCAGTGTGTAGTTTGAAATAAAACTGAATTTTTATTTCACCCCATCTTGCCTTTTTAAACAGACAAACAAACATCCTCCTATAATGCCCTGAGATCTCATTCCTTCTTGAGATTTTTCCAGTCCTCCTTCAATTTCCCTCTTTCCCTTGCCCCCCCGCCAGCACTGTGCTAAAGACAAAACCACAAGCAGATAGCTGATAAAACATTCACTAATGTGCAGCTTTCAAACCTGCAAGTTCATTCTAGAGGAATATGCTTCAACCCCACACTAGACAAAAGCACAGAGCTGCTGCTGCTGCTTTTTACTGCAGGTGAAGCTGATAGCCCGCATATACTAATCATGCTAAGGATGCCTGGCCTTTTCCATTATAAGACTCTGTTTTCAGGTGCTTGTAACTTTGATACGCTTTAACCATTTCGCACACTGGGTATCTGCCTCAGGCTGGAGCTTTTTTGGAAAGCTTCATATGAAGTGGTCTGACCGTTTCCAAGAATGAGAGTAGGAAAAATTTGCTGTTTTGCCCAGGTTAAAAAAAAATTGTACAATCATTTTATTAAGAAACTCTGGCACATCCAGGCTTTGGAGCAGGGACCTGAAATAGTATGTAATCACACAACTGTGCATGTGTAATTCTTCCATGATGTTTTTGTTGAGCAAAGCCACAACAGTGTTTAAATAATTAAAGGCTGTAAGTACCATAATACGTATCCACAAGGGGGTAGGATTCGGGCTTCCCATGCAACTCTAATTCTAGCATTTTCTAACTTTTGATTGCTTGATTTCACAACTTTAACATTGTGGTGGCCTTCACAACATCCTCTGGCAAAGAGTTCCACAGGTTGACTGAGCGTTGTGTGAAAAAAATACTTCCTTTTGTTTGTTTTAAACCTGCTGCCTATTAACTTCATTTGGTGACCCCTAGTTCGTGTTTTATGAGGAGTAAATAACACTTCCTTATTTACTTTCTGTATACCACTCATGATTTTATAGACCTCTATCGTATTCCCCCCAGTCATCTCTTTTCCAACCTGAAAAGTCCCAGTCTTATTCATCTTTCCTGATATGGAAGCTGTTCCATACACCTAATCATTTTTGTTGCCCTTTTCGGAACCTTTTTCCAATTCCAATATATCTTTTTTGAAATGGAATGACCACATCTGCATGGAGTATTCAAGGTGTGGGCGTACCATGGATTTATATAGAGGCAATATATTTTCTTTCTTAGTATCTATTCCTTTCATAGAATCATAGAATATAAGGGTTGGAAGGGACCTCAGGAGGTCATCTAGTCCAACCCCCTGCTCAAAGCAGGACCAATCCCCAACTAAATCATCCCAGCCAGGACTTTGTCAAGCCTGATCTTAAAAACTTCTAAGGAAAGAGATTCCACCACCTCCCTAGGCAACGCATTCCAGTGTTTCACCACCCTCCTAGTGAAAAAGTTTTTCCTAATATCCAACCTAAACCTCCCCCACTGCAACTTCTTAATGATTCCCAACATTCTATTCGCTTTTTTGATTGCTGCCGCACATTGAGTAGATGTTTTCAGAGAACTATCCATAATAACTCCAAGATCTCTTTCTTGAGGGGTAACAGATACTTTAGACTCAATCCTTTTATATGTATAGTCGGGATTATGTTTTCCAAAGTGCATTACTTTGCATTTATCAACATTGAATTTCATCTGCCATTTTGTTGCCCAGTCACAAAGTTTTGTGAGATCCTTTTGAAGCTCTTCGCAGTCTGCTTGGGACTTAACTATCTTGAGTAGTTTTGTATCATCCGCAGATTTGGCCACCTCACTGTGTACCCCATTTTCCAGATAATTTATGAATATGTTGAATAGGATTGGTCCCAGTACAGACCCCTGGGGGATACCATTATTTACCTCTCTCCATCTGAAAATTGACCATTTATTCCTACTCTTTGTTTCCTATCTTTAACCAGTTACCAATCCATGAGAGGACCTTCCCTCTTATCCCATGACAGCTTATTTGCTTAAGAGCCTTTGGAGAGGGACTTTGTCAAAGGCTTTCTGAAAATTTAAGTACAATATATCCACTGGATTCCCCATGTCCACATGCTTGCTGACCCCCTCAAAGAATTCTAGTAGAATGGGGAGGCATGATTTCCCTTTTCAAAGACCATGTTGACTCTTCCCCAACAAATTATGTTTATCTATGTGTCTGACAATTTTGTTCTTTACTATAGTTTCAACCAGTTTGCCCAGTACAAAAGTCAGGCTTACCAGCCTGTAACTGCCGGGATCATCTCTGGAGCCCTTTTGTAAAAACTGGCATCACATTAGCTATCCTCCAGACATTTGGTACAGAAGCTGATTTAAATGATAGGTTACAGACTACAGTTAGTAGCTCTGCAATTGCACATTTGAGTTTCTTCCGAACTCTTGGGTGAATATCATCTGGTCCAGGTGACTTATTACTAAGGCTAAGATTTTGTCATGGTTATTTTTAGTAAAAGTCAGAGACAGGTCACAGGCAATAAACAAAAATTCACAGAAGCTATGACCTGTCTGTGGCTTTGCTGCTGTGGTTGCATGGTTTCCCCTGCCACCATGGTGGCTGGGAGCTTCAGGGTTCTCCCCCCGACCCAAGACTGTCCCCAGGTCACTGGAACCTGCAGGGGGACCCCCTGAGGAGGTTGTTGCCTGTCGCTGGAACCCTGCTGGGGCCTGCTGGCTGCCTGCTCCAGTCCCACAGCCACAGAGGCTGAAGCAGAAAATATCAGGAAGATCTCTGGAAGTCATGGCTTTCCTGACCTCTGTGAATAAATGTAGCCTTACTTATCACTGTTGAGTTTATCAGTTTGTTCCAAAATCTCCTCTAATGACACCTCAATCTGGGACAATTCCTCAGATTTGTCAGCTAAAAAGAGCAGCTCAGGTTTGGGAATCTCCTTCACATCCTCAACCATGAAGACTGGTGCAAAGAATTCATTTAGTTTCTCCACAATGGCCTTAAGTGCTCCTTTAGTATCTCGATCATCCAGTAGCCTCACTGGTTGTTTAGCAGGCTTCCTGTTTCTGATATACTTTAAAAAAATTGCTATTACTTTTTGAGTCTTTGGCTAGCTGTTCTTTGAATTCTTTTTTGACCTTCCTAATTATATTTTTTCATTTCACTTGCCAGAGTTTATGCTCCTTTCTATTTTCCTCACTAGGATTTAACTTCTGCTTTTTAAAGGATGCTTTTTTGCCTCTCACTGCTTCTTTTACTTTGTTATTTAGCCACGGTGGCACTTTTTTGGTTCTCTTAATGTTTTTTTTTTAATTTGGAGGATACATTTAAGTTGAGCCTCTATTATGGTGTCTTTAAACTCTATTATGGTGTCTTTAAAAAGTTTCCATGCAACTTTCAGGGATTTCAATTTTGACACTGTACCCTTTAATTTCTGTTTAACTAACTTCCTCATTTTTATGTAGTTCCCCTTTCTGAAATTAAATGCTACACTGTTGGGCTGCTGTGGTGTTTTCCGTTCCACAGGGATGTTAAATTTCATTATATTATGGTCACTATTACCAAGCAGTCCAGCTATATTCACCTCTTGGACCTGATCCTGTGCTGCACTTAGGACTAAATCAAGAATTGCCTCTCCTCTCGTGGATTCCAGGGCTAGCTTCTCCAAGAAGCAGTCATTTAAGGTGTCAAGAAATGTTATCTCTGCATCCTGTCCTGAGGGGACATGTACCCAGTCAATATGGGGATAGTTGAAATCCCCCATTATTATTGAGTTATTTATTTTTATAGCCTCTCTAATCAACCTGAGCATTTCATAGTCACTATCACCATCCTGGTCAGGTGGTCAGTAATAGATCCCCACTGCTATATTCTTCTTATTATTGGAATTACTATCCATAGAGATTCTATGGTACAGTTTTGGTTCAATTAAGATTTTTATTTCATATAATTCTATGCTTTCTTTCACGTATAGTGCCATTCCCCCACCAGCATGACCTGTTCTGTCCTTCCGATATATTTTGTACCCTGGTATTACTGTGTTCCTTTGATTATCCTCATTCCACCAAATTTCTGTGATGCCTGTTATATCAATATCCTCATTTAATACGAGGCACTCTAGTTCACCCATCTTATTATATAGACTTCTAGCATTTGTATATAAGCAGTTAAAAAACTTGTCACTTTTTAGCTGTCTGCTGCTACATGATATAATTGAATGGGACTCTTTTTCATTTGACTGTTTCTCATCAGATCCTACCTGTATTTTATCATCTTCTATCCTCTCCTCCTTACTAGGACATAGAGAATCTCCATTAATAGAGCCTCCCCTACGGGGATCTGTCTGAACCACATGCTCCTCCGCACCTGTCGGCTTTCCCCTAGCCCTTAGTTTAAAAACTGCTCTACGACCTATTTAATTTTAAGTGCCACAAATCTGATTCCATTTTGGTTTAGGTGGAGCCCATACTTTCAGCATAGGCTCCCCCTTTCCCGAAAGTTTCCTCAGTTTTTAAGAAATCTAAACCCCTCCTCCCTACACCATCATCTCATCTATGCATTGAGACCCTCCAGTTCTGCCTGTCTAACTAGCCCTGTGCGTGGAACTGGGAGCATTTCAGAGAATGCTACCATGGAGGTCCTGGACTTCAATCTCTTACCTAGCACCCTAAATTTGATCTCCAGAACCTCTCTCCTATCCTTCCCTATGTCATTGGTACCTACATGTACCATGACCACCGGCTCCTCCCCAGTACTACACATAAGTCTGTCTAGGTGTCTTGAGAGATCTGCAACCTTCGCACCAGGCAGGCAAGTCACCATGCGGTTCTCCTGGCCATCGCAAGCCCAGCTATCTATGTTTCTAATGATGGAATCTCCCATAACTATTAGGTGTCTCTTCCTAATAACTGGAGTTCCCTCTCTTGGAGAGGATACCATGGCATTATTTGGAAGGAGGGTCCCAACTATGGGATTTGCAAAAAGAAAAGGAGGACTTGTGGCCCCTTAGAGACTAACAAATTTATTTGAGCATAAGCTTTTGTGAGCTACAGCTCACTTCATCGGATGCATGCAGTGGAAAATACAGTGGCGAGATTTATATACACAGAGAACATGAAACAATGGGTGTTACCATACACACTGTAACAAGAGTGATCAGGTAAGGTGAGCTATTACCAGCAGGAGAGCGGGGGTGGGGGGGGGATCTTTTTGTAGTGATAATCAAGGTGGGCCATTTCCAGCAGTTGACAAGAACATCTGAGGAACAGAGGGTGGTAGTGGGGGGGAATAAACATGGGGAAATAGTTTTACTTTGTGTAATGACCCAACCACTCCCAGTCTCTATTCAAGCGTAAGTTAATTGTATCCAGTTTGCAAATTAACTCCAATTCAGCAGTCTGACTCTTGTTGGAGTCTGTTTTTGAAGTTTTTTTGTTGAAGAATTGCCACTTTTAGGTCTGTAATCGAGTGACCAAAGAGATCGAAGTATTCTCCAACTGGTTTTTGAATGTTATAATTCTTGACGTCTGATTTGTGTCCATTTATTCTTTTATGTAGAGACTGTCCAGTTTGACCAATGTACATGGCAGAGGGGCGTTGCTGGCACATAATGGCATATATCACATGTGCAGGTGAACGAGCCTCTGATAGTGTGGCTGATGTGATTAGGCCCTATGATGGTGTCTCCTGAATAGATATGTGCACACAGTTGGCAACAGACTTTGTTGCAAGGATAGTTTCCTGGGTTAGTGGTTCTGTTGTGTAGTGTGTGATTGCTGGTGAGTATTTGCTTCAGGTTGGGGGCTGTCTGTAAGCAAAGACTGGCCTGTCTCCCAAAATCTGTGAGAGTGATGGGTCGTCCTTCAGGATAGGTTGTAGATCCTTGATGATGTGTTGGAGAGGTTTTAGTTGGGGGCTGAAGGTGATGGCTAGTGGCGTTCTGTTATTTTCTTTGTTGGGCCTGTCCTGTAGTAGGTGACTTCTGGGTACTCTTCTGGCTCTGTCAGTCTGTTTCTTCACTTCAGCAGGTGGGTATTGTAGTTGAAAGAATGCTTGATAGAGATCTTGTAGGTGTTTGTCTCTGTCTGAGGGGTTGGAGCAAATGCGGTTGTACCGTAGAGCTTGGATGTAGACGATGGATCGTGTGGTGTGGTCTGGATGAAAGCTGGAGGCATGTAGGTAGGAATAGCGGTCAGTAGGTTTCCGGTATCCAACATTCCACACAAAGATGGACTACAAGCCGTCAGGAACAGTATCCCCGATACTGTCACGGGAAACCTGGTGGCTGAACTTTGTGACTTTGTCCTCACCCATAACTATTTCACATTTGGGGACAATGTATACCTTCAAACCAGTGGCACTGCTATGGGTACCCGCATGGCCCCAGGGTATGCCAACATTTTTATGGCTGACTTAGAACAACGCTTCCTCAGCTCTCGTCCCCTAACGCCCCTACTCTACTTGTGCTACATTGATGACATCTTCATCATCTGGACCCATGGAAAAGAAGCCCTTGAGGAATTCCACCATGATTTCAACAATTTCCATCCCAATATCAACCTCAGCCTGGACCAGTCCACACAAGAGATCCACTTCCTGGACACTACGGTGCTAATAAGCAATGGTCACATAAACACCACCTTATACCGGAAACCTACTGGCCTAAAGTGACTTCTTTAATTGCTCTGATGTTTTTTAAACCTACAATGCTCTCATCTATTGAAAAGGTCCAGGGCCATTGTCTATGAGCACAATATATTTCCCTAAAGCTGTTTGATACATAGCTACAGAGCTAGGGCCAGGTTCAGAGCACTTGAGCCCTGTGCAGATTGATGATAAGGAGGGGGCACAGTGCTTCTGTGCAAGTTGACACAGGTTCTTTGTGGCGACACAGAGAAATAGTTAGCCCTACTGAACTGGCAGGAAGATTGGCACTTCATAGGAGAGTTACAGGCTTGGAGCAATGCTGAGCTGAGCTGTAGTTATAGCAACAGATTGCTGGGCCCTGGGCTTAGAGCTTCTGTACTGGTATGTCTGAGCTGCTGGCCATTGCTGCTGCTTCTGCCCTCTTTTGAGCTCCCTGTGTAACTGGCCCTGCCTGTAGGCAGATACACCTTTCTGGAGAAGAGGTTGTCTGCAGCTAGGCATTATATGTCACTGTAAGGCAAACAAGGCTTTTGGTGCTGGGAGGGATTTCTCCACTTAAAGCAGGCACCCTTCCAGAGTGGTGCATCCACTGTGCTCACTAGCAGTGTGGGCTGTTGGCATTCAATACTTGTGCACATCAAACAATTGTGTACAGGAACTGCCATTTCCTGAACTTGGCAGTGGTTCACCCACCAGCAATGCTGGGATTTTCAAAGCCACCTAAGGGAGTGAGGCACCCAACACTCATTGACTTTCAATGCACTTTGGGCCACTAACCCTGTTAGACGCCTTTTGAAAATCTCTGCTTGGAAGATGTGGGAATTTCATGTCCCCTACAGACCGGAGCCCCGCTCCAGCAAAGAATAGGCTTAAAATTAAACACATGCTTAATAGCTTTGCTGGACCAGGGCCCAAATAAGTGTTTCTTGATTACACTGACAATCAGATAAGCTAGGAACATCTAGAACTCAGAATGCGGCCCATACGTACAGGATGCGGGACTCTATCCTGGGAAGCAGTGACTCTGGAAAAAAAGATGTGAGGGTTGTGGTGGAGAATTAGCAGAACGTGAGCTCCAAGTGTGATGCTGTTGCCAAAAGACCTAATGAAATCCTGAGAAGCATAAGCAGGGGGATCTTGCGTAGGCTCAGAGAGATTATTTTACCCCTATAACTGGCACAACCGCTGCTGGAATCCTGTGTCCAGTTCTGGTGCCCACAACTCAAGAAGGATGTTGATAAATTGGAGAAGGGTGGCTCCTCTCTGACAAAAAGGGTTAGAAAACCTGCCTTATACTAGTAGACTTGAGGAGCTCAATCTATTTAGTTTAACAAAGAGACAGTTAAGGCGTGACTTGATCACAGTCCATAAGTATTGTGACAAAGCTCTGTCCTTGCCTCCGTGGGTCCCGCGTTTCCTGGCGGATTTCGCTCACCTCAGAGGCTCACTGTGACCCTCCACGTAACCCTTCTTTCTCTAGAGACAAGGGTCACAGTCTACTGAGCCATTTTCATCATAAGACAGCAAGGGAGGTGAGGAGAAGTTATCCTTCCTTGCACAGTCTCTGTTGTCTCCCAGTCTCAGTGATTAATCAGGGGGCAAAGGTGGGGAGGGGGGAGCCCAGGCCCACCCTCTACTCCGGGCTCCAGCCCAGGGACCCTAATAGTATCAGTTATGGTAGCTGACCTTTTAGAAACATGATAAGTACAATTCCCTGGGCTACTTCCCCCACAGCAGCCCTCACTTCCTCAAGCTCCACTTCACCCTTACCTCAGGGCCTCCTTCCTTGTGCCTGATATGGTGTGCACTACTCAGCCTCTCCAACAGCACAACTTCCTCCCACTGCTCCTGACATCCACACCCACCTGACTGACTGGGAGGCTTTTAACTAGTTTCAGCGAGCCCCTGATTGGCTTCAGGAGTCCCAATCAACCTAGCATTCTCCCTGCCTTCTGGAAAGTTCTTAATTGGCCCTAGGTGTCTTAATTGACCTGGAGCAGTTTCCATTTCACGTAACCCGGTACCAGGGATCTGTTTAGCCTGGAGCTAATATATCTATCTCCCACTACTTTTCTATAAAAAGAAAAGGAGTACTAGTGGCACTTTAGAGACTAACCAATTTATTTGAGCATAAGCTTTTGTGAGCTACAGCTCACTTCATCGGATGCATTTTTCTTCACTTCACTGAATGCATCCGATGAAGTGAGCTGTAGCTCACGAAAGCTTATGCTCAAATAAATTGGTTAGTCTCTAGGGTGCCACAAGTCCTCCTTTTCTTTTTGCGAATACAGACTAACACGGCTGCTACTCTGAAACCTACTTTTCTATAGCCATCTGGCCTTGCCCCGTCACAGTACCTACCTGGGGAACAAATATTTAATAATGGGCTCTTCAGTCTAGCAGAGAAAGCTATAACACAATCCAACAGACGGAAGTTGAAGCTAGACAAATTCAGAATGGAAATAAGATGTAAACTGTGAACAGTGAGAATAATTAATAATTGATACCCTTTATCAAAGGTTGTGGTGGATTCTCCATCACTGACAATTATTAAATCAAGACTATTCTAAAAGATCTGCTCTAGGGATTATTTGGGAGAGGTTTTCTAGCCTGTGTTATGCAGGAGGACAGGCTAGATGATCACAATGCTCCCTTCTGGCCTGGGAATTTATACATCTATTTTAAACATTTTCTAGCTTATTTGTGTTGGTGTGGGGGTTCTATTTTTTCTGACTTGTATCATTTCAAAAATTAAACAAACCCTTCTCCTCTGGTCACCATCTTCCACATTTTCAGTCTGCAGTGTGGAAGGACTGGCTGCAAGGGGAAGCTCTTCAGCAGCCATCACCTGCCTTCCTATCCATTTTATTTGTGCATGTCTCATCAGCCCTGTAAATATAGAGCACTTCTCTGCAGCTCAACCTGCCATCTGGGACTGAATTCCAGTAACAACCCACCATAAGGAATAAGTAATGAATAAATGTGAGTCATCTCTGTTGTCAAAAAATACAGCTTTGCAAATTCCCGCTATAAATTTAGAGGATTTTTTCCCTTCTCTTCTGAATAGAGATCTGCCAAATTACCAAGAAACAATTAGGGTAGTCTACAAACAGAGCTGTTCTCTGGATGGCACAGTTAAATTCCTAATAATTGAGGACACTTCTGCCTACAGAAACTTTTTGTTTGCTTGTTTGTTGTATTAACATGGGAGCCAAGAGATAAGAGCGCAAGCTGTCATTAGAGCTATACAGATATTAAAATGGACTCTAACAGTGCTGCGACCAGCATAAAGCAACCCCATAACAACAAGAACAAAAATAATACATCTCTCTTACAGAGCTCTTTTCATCTTCAGAATATATTCCAAGCATTAACCACTTGGTAGCCCTTCCAGAACTGGCGATCAGCCAATCGGGAATTTGAAAATTCGTATAGCTCCATTGACCTTAAATAGAGTAGTCTGAGTTACTCACATGAATAAGTGTTTGCAGAAATGTGGCAGAATTGGGGTTTAATGTATAAAAAGAGGCACAGGAAGTGGTTACATAGCATGTTATTGGATCCATTGCAAATCAAGGTATAACAAACTACAGGAGGTGAGATATTGGAAACGCACTATAGAAAGCTAAATCCAACTGATATTTTGTGGAGAATTTGTCTGTGATATATACTGCTAGAATTTGACAGTTATGCTTGGACATTTGGCAGGCGAAAGACATAAGTAGGTGTGCAGAAAGTGTTTCCAAGCATCATGCAGTCTGACATGTAGCTCACAACCTACATCCCACACACCAACCACTACCATTTCCAGATGGCTTCTGCACACTTGGAAGAGTACCAGCATGATTTATGCAACTGAGGGGAGGGGCCTGCTGAGAGCAAGATACTGCTGACCAACCACTACAGTAATTTGCAGTGACTTTTTCTGACAGCAAACTCCTTTGTGTTTTCAGGTTTTCCTGAGTCACTTTGTCTATCCTCTCTCATGGTTTTCCCAGTTTTCTGGTATAAATATGAACAGCATCATACAAAGGGGGATGATGTGCAGCTTCAACCTTTGAGGCAGGTTTTCATCCATTTTACTGTGATTTCCACTCACCTACGCCAGCTGGATGAATATTTGCAATTTCCCAAACTCAAAATGGAGTGCTATAAAACAGGTACAGCATAAGCAGGGACACTGTGGGCTCCTAACATTCCTGAATCACTAACTTGCAGGAACCACCTCTAAGAATGAGGGTGTAGCTCTGTCCCACCAGAGTGCTGAATGTTGCTTACTGTTGTTATTATTTGGGTTGGTTTGGTGATGCAGTCATTTGCCCACTGGAAACCGGGCTGAGACCACCATCCTCACTCCACATAGCTACTAAACTTTAAAAGGTTTTGGTTGCTACCAATCCTGGCTGAATTCTAACCAATATCTTGGAAAAGCAATGAAAGGCTCTAGAGCCCATTATCAACTTCTTGAGCCATCTAGAACCACAACAAATTTGTTTGCAATCAAAATTTACACCATTGTGTTGTATACAAAAAGTTCAGATAGCCCCTTATATACTGTGGTAGTCTGCAGTTTGTTGTAAGAGAGGGCATTAATTCCCACAACTTGTACCCAAGAGGACTGGGGTTCATAAATGTGAAGCTTCTGTCTCTTGATCTGCTTTTCACTTCTCTCTGGCAAAGTTTGCAAATCAGTTACACTTTTTTCTCATCTGAACAATTTTGCCTAGGGGCAGATACTCATTTTAAGCGCTGGACACTTGTGTTTGATATTTGTTTCATTCGTATTTATTTCAAATGAGTAGCCACCATGGCTTGTATGAGTTATCTCCAAAGTAAACTGACCCACATCCCAACACACAAAGGCTTTGTGCAACTCACTCATCAAAGTACTATGAAAACCTCTGTAGAAGTTACCACTGTATGGGCTGAACAGTCTTTCTTTTTCCCCAGTGCAAAGATGTATTTTTCTCCTGTTAGTACAATAAATGTTCCTATGTCTGGTACTTTATACAAGCCCATGAATTCATAATGAAAGAGGAGAGAGCTGCTGTATTTCTGCCTAACCGATGGGGTTAGCAAATAAATGCAGCTATCCTTATTCTGCTTTGAACTCATTGTGCAGAAAGAAGAAGTCACAATGTACATCATTATGTAGAACTTTCCATTGTTTGTGTTTTTAAGCACTGGGGCAGAGATGATCCATGCCGGCTGATGGGGGTGGGGGGCAGAGTGAGGGCAGCGGGCTTCAGTACAAGCCAAGCAGCAAATCAGGGGGGCACGTGACGCTGCATGCCCCTCCATGTGTTGCTTCTGCTGGGGGAGTTTATAAGAACAGGCCACATGATATGGCCCTAGGTAAATGACACAAGGGATGTTACTAATTATTATAATTTAGAAGAAGGGAATGAAAGAAGGAGAAGCAGAAAGTAAAGAAGAAGAAAGAAGTATTAATAATGACAAAGATGGGTTCAAGCAATATATGGAATTATTCCAGATTTACAGTGGTTTAAGAGGGAGCAGAATTCACGGTCATCCAGAACCAGTGTACTTGGCATGTCTGTTGTGCTATATCCTATTATGAAAACTGGAAGAGAGACAGAGCTTTCTCTCTCAAGGACCTATGCTCTACAATAGTCCTCCCCTCTCTATTTGCCCAACCTAACTATGGTGTCTCATGGGTTTTCTTGTTAGTGTATGTTGCCATGTGTCAATATACTTGTGGCATTTTTATTCCTGCTCGTGAAGTTTTTGGGTAAGTTCCCAGTTGACTGTGGCCAGAACGGAACATATTCAGAATTGGAGATCTCGAGATGGGTTCTTCACACCTTTGAAAGACAGTCACTTTTATTCTCTTATTTTGGAGCCAAAATGTAGATTTAAGTGCCCTCACGTCAGAAACCTTCATTAGGGTATTTAAAAAGTACAGTTTATGAATGCATTTAAACACATTATCTACTGACTCAGGTCAACATTTTCAAAAATAGGTGCCTCAGTTGAGGCCAGATTTTCAAACACCCAGCTTCAACAATGGGGCTGAGTTTTCAAAAGAGCTCAGCTATATTTTAGACATCTATGTGAATTGACTAGACTTTCAACAGGCTTCTGCACCCAGCAGCTCTCATTTTTCACAATGATGGTTTTAGTGGGAGCTGCTGGGACCTTTCTTTAAAAAAAATAGCCCCATAATCCTTCTATAGTCTCCTCAATAAATGGCCTTATTTACAAAATTACTGAGTCCCCAGAAGTTTCCAGTGAAGTCAATGGGAGCAGCTAGGTGCTCAACAATTTTGAAAATTGGATTACTTCTTTGAATGTCTATGAGGGTGCTGAGCCTAACTTTAGATTCCTATCTTTGAAAATAAGAACATAAGAACAGCCACACTGGGTCAGACCAAAGGTCCAGTATCCTGTCTTCTGACAGTGGCCAACGTCAGGTGCCCCGGAGGGAATGAACAGAACAGGTAATCATCAAGTGATCCATCTCCTGTCACTCATTCCCAGGTTCTGGCAAACAGAGGATAGGGACACCATCCCTGCCCATCCTGGCTAATAGCCATTGATGGACCTATCCTCTATGAACTTGTCTAGTTCTTTTTTGAACCCTGTGATATCCTGGCCTTCACAGCATCCTCTGGCAAGGAGTTCCACAGGTTAACTGTACATTGTGTGAAATAATACTTCCTTTTGTTTGTTTTAAACCTCCTGCCTATTAATTTCATTTGGTGACCCCTAGTTTTTGTGTTATCTGAAGGGGTAAATAACACTTCCTTATTTACTTTCTCCACACCAGTCATGATTTTATAGACCTCTATCATACCCCCCTTAGTCATCTCTTTTCCAGGCTGAAAAGTCCAAGTCTTATTAATCTTTACTTCTACAGAATCTGTTCCATTCCCCTAATCATTTTTGTTTCCCTTTTCTGAACCTTTTCCAATTCCAATATAAACCATTTTTGAGATGTGGCAACCACATCTGCACGTAATATTCAAGATGTGAGTGTACTATGGATTTAATAGAGATGATATGATATTTTCTGTCTTATTATCTATCCTTTTCTTAATGCTTCCCAACATTCTGGTCACTTTTATGACAGCCATTGCACATGGAGTAGATGTTTTCAGAGAACTATCCACAATGACTAGAAGATCTCTTTCTTGAGTGGTAACAACTAATTTAGACCCCATCATTGCATATGCATAATTGGGATTATGTTTTCCAGTGTGCATTGCTTTGCATTTATCAAGATTGCATTTCATCTGCCATTTTGTTGCCTAGTCACCCAGTTTTGTTAGATCCTTTTATAGCTCTTTGCATTCTGCTTGGGACTTAACTATCTTGCGTGGTTTTGTATCATCCACAAATTTTGCCACCTCACTGTTTACTCCTTTTTCCAGATCATTTATGAATATGTTGAATAGGATTGGTCCCAGTACAGACAGCTGGGGGATACCACTATTTACCTCTTTCCATTCTGAAAGCTGACCATTTATTCCTACCCTTTGTTTACTATCTTTAACCAGTTACTGATCCATGAGAGGACCATCCTTTCTGCCTCAGTGCCTACTGGCATGCACAGTGTGGAATCTGTGCATGCAAATGGGTGAATACACAATCTGCATGTGCAGTCTCTTAAAGTCTACTTAAAAAACCTGCCTCAGGCCCAATATTTCTTTAAGAGTAGGGATTTCAGGTTGCTGTGTCCCTTACCAAGTAATAATATTCTTATCATATGGATAGTGGTGCAGAGGTAGAGGAACTCACTGAGAATAACCGAAAGCCCATTGAATTCCCAGTGATGGCAGCAAAACCAAGAGTGAAATGTGAAGCTGATTAGGCATGGAGTGGTCTGTGATAACATCTAGGGTGTGTTCTGTAAATCCACAAAGACCCTCAACTGAATTATTGATTTTTTTTTCTATCTCCAACTACTGTTTATCAGCTTCTGCAGGTCTTCTGCCACTTATCTGTCCTCCTGCTCTGGGAACAACAAAATATAGATAGAAGATGGGGAAGGGGATGCAAAGTGTCATGCTGGGTTTGATTTTGGAAGCTGATGGGCAGCAGCATAGGTTTGAGACCTTTCTCAGGACTTCCCCTGGGGCTGTCCACTCCCACTATCCCTTTGTTTGATACCATCCAAGGGGATATATCTGTTTTTAGCTTTCTAGAGCCACATGTAGGGTGTAGAACCCTTGGACGCCCAGGGAAGGTGGCGAGAACTATGGGTAACAATGCCAAGAGTAATTTATTTGATACTTGTGGTCCACGTTATTGTTCAGAACAATATGATGTCCAAGTGACTTGGTGCTATGACTGATATATTTGAAACTGCATTTGGGGAATGGAAAAGGCAGCACAGGATTAAGGACTGAGTAGTGTTGGAATGAGGGTGTGTGTAGGGGAAATAAATGATGGAAAGACTAAGGAGGAATACAGTCATGTGGCCTCTTAGAAGCCCATGGTGGGAGAGGGGGACACAGCACAGAGAGAGAATGCAACTCTTGCAAACAAAAAATGGATACTTTGTCACATGTCTAGCACACCTACAAATTAAAATGTGCTCTCACGCTGGACAAGCAGGTGTTGCAAACTTCGCCACTCTAATAGAAGCATGTCTGCCCCAGCCTTCCGCTTATCCTCCCAACAGTGGTTTCTTCAATTGCTCTGCACTGCAGAGCTCTTTGTAGTCACTGTGAGCCATAATTCATATAAAACCCTTTCATTTCTCTTAATCCTAGCATGCAACAAAACTAGCCAGAATAGAACCCCGAGGAAGGCAGCCAGCAGAGCCCATCCATCAAGGCAGCTGAGGCCTTTTAAAAAGAATCATTGCATCCCAGTGCAGCCCCATCAAAGTCAAACCCCCAGAGAAGTATTGCCTGCAGGGCTGGTGCCTAACATGAGGGGGAAAGGAGTCCAGGAGAGCTGGCTGTATTTTAAAGAATCCTTATTGAGGTTACAGGGACAAACCATCTCGATGTGTAAAAAGAACAGTAAATATGGCAGGCAACCAGCTTGGCTTAACAGTGAAATCCTTGCAGATCTTAAACACAAAAAAGAAGCTTACAAGAAGTGGAAGATTGGACAAATGACCAGGGAAGAGTATAAAAATATTCCTTGGGCGTGCAGGAGTGAAATCAGGAAGGCCAAATCACACCTGGACTTGCAGCTAGCAAGAGATGTTAAGAGTAACAAGAAGGGTTTCTTCAGGTATGTTAGCAACAAGAAGAAAGTCAAGGAAAGTGTGGGCCCCTTACTGAATGAGGGAGGCAACCTAGTGACAGAGGCTGTGGAAAAAGCTAATGTACTCAATGCTTTTTTTGCCTCTGTCTTCACGAACAAGGTCAGCTCCCAGACTGCTACACTGGGCAGCACAGCATGGGGAGGAGGTGACCAGCCCTCTGTGGAGAAAGAAGTGGTTCGGGACTATTTAGAAAAGTTGGACGAGCACAAGTCCATGGGGCCGGATGCGCTGCATCCAAGAGTGCTAAAGGACTTGGCAGATGGGATTGCAGAGCCATTGGCCATTATCTTTGAAAACTCATGGCGATTGGGGGAAGTCCCGGATGACTGGAAAAAGGCTAATGTAGTGCCCATCTGTCATAAATATAAAGAGAAGGGTAAACCCCTTTAAAATCCCTCCTGGCCAGAGGAAAAAATCCTTTCACCTGTAAAGGGTTAAGAAGCTAAAGATAACTTCGCTGGCACCTGACCAAAATGACCAATGAGGAGACAAGATACTTTCAAAAGCTGGGAGGAGGGAGAAAAACAAAGGGTCTGTGTCTGTCTGTATGATGCTTTTCCCGGGGACAGAACAGGAATGGAGTCTTAGAACTTAGTAAGTAATCTAGCTAGGTATGAGTTAGATTATGATTTCTTTAAATGGCTGAGAAAACAGCTGTGCTGAATAGAATGAATATTCCTGTCTGTGTGTCTTTTTTGTAACTTAAGGTTTTGCCTAGAGGGATTCTCTTTGTTTTGAATCTAATTACCCTGTAAGGTATTTACCATCCTGATTTTACAGAGATGATTCTTTTTTTACTTCTATTAAAAGTCTTCTTGTAAGGAAACTGAATGCTTTTTCATTGTTCTAAGATCCAAGGGTTTGGGTCTGTGGTCACCTATGCAAATTGGTGAGGATTTTTACCAAACCTTCCCCAGGAAGTGGGGTGCAAGGGTTGGGAGGATTTGGGGGGGAAACACGTGTCCAAACTACGTTTTCTCAGGAACCCAGATAAAGTTTGGTGGTGGCAGTGGAAGTCCATGGGTAAAATAGATTGTACCTTGGGGAAGTTTTAACCTAAGCTGGTAAAAGTAAGCTTAGCGGGTTTTCATGCAGGTCCCCACATCTGTACCCTAGAGTTCAGAGTGGGGAAGGAACCTTGACACCATCTTTAAAAAAGGGAAGAAGGAGGATCCTGGGAACTACAGGCCAGTCAGCCTCTCCTCAGTCCCTGGAAAAATCATGGAGCAGGTCCTCAAGGAATCAATTCTGAAGCACTTAGAGGAGAGGAAAGTGATCAGGAACAGTCAGCATGGATTCACCAAGGGCAAGTCATGCCTGACTAATCTAATTGCCTTCCATGATGAGATAACTGGCTCTGTGGATGAGGGGAAAGCAGTGGACATGTTGTTCCTTGACTTTAGCAAAGCTTTTGACATGGTCTCCCACAGTATTCTTGCCAGTACGTTAAAGAAGTATGGGCTGGATGAATGGACTATAAGGTGGATAGAAAGCTAGCTAGATTGCCGGGCTCAACGGGTAGTAATCAATGGCTCCATGTCTAGTTGGCAGCCGGTATCAAGTGGAGTGCCCCAAGTCAGCCCTTGAGCTGGTTTTGTTCAATATCTTCCTTAATGATCTGGAGGATGGTGTGGATTGCACCCTCAGCAAATTTGCAGATGACACTAAACTGGGAGGAGAGGTAGATACGCTGGAGGGTAGGGATAGGATACAGAGGGCCCTAGACAAATTAGAGGATTGGGCCAAAAGAAATCTGATGAGGTTCAACAAGGACAAGTGCAGAGTCCTGCACTTAGGATGGAAGAATCCCATGCACCGCTACAGACTAGGGACCGAATGGCTAGGCAGCCGTTCTGCAGAAAAGGACCTAGGGGTTACAGTGGAAGAGAAGCTGGGTATGAGTCAACTGTGTGTCCTTGTTGCCAAGAAGGCCAACGATATTTTGGGATGTATAAGTAGGGGCATTGCCAGCAGATCGAGGGACATGATCGTTCCCCTCTATTCGACATTGCTGAGGCCTCATCTGGAATAGTGTCCAGTTTGGGGCCCCACACTACAAGAAGGATGTGGAAAAATTGGAAAGAGTCCAGCGGTGGGCAACAAAAATGATTAGGGGACTGGAACACGTGACTTATGAGGAGAGGCTGAGGGAACTGGGATTGTTTAGTCTACGGAATAGAAGAATGAGGGGGGATTTGATAGCTGCTTTCAACTACCTGAAAGGGGGTTCCAAAGCGGATGGATCTAGACTGTTCTCCGTGGTAGCAGCTGAAAGAACGAGCAGTAATGGTCTCAAGTTGCAGTGGGGGAGGTTTAGGTTGGCTATTAGGAAAAACTTTTTCACTAGGAGGGTGGTGAAGCACTGGAATGGGTTACCTAGAGAGGTTGTGAAATCTCTTTCCTTCGAAGTTTTTAAGGTCAGGCTTGAGAAAGCCCTGGCTGGGATGATTTAGTTGGGGATTGGACTAGGTGACCTGCTGAGGTCCCTTCTAACCCTGATATTCTATGATTCTGTGATTCTAAAATAGCCAGATGGGTTACAATATTTTTGTAACAGAATATAGTCCCAAATTTACCTTTAGCAGATGAATATACATTCATCAGTTCGAAGAAGAAGGCTGAGGTTTCCAAAAGGGTCAATGGGATGACATACCCAACTCCTTTGAAAATCCTAGTGGAGATTTTTGGATTAAGATCCTGACTTTTGAATTCTTTGTCTCACCACATTCAAATACTGGGAGGATGCTAGATAAAAGAGAGATGCTAAAGACTCAGTTTTCCAAAAGGATGACCACTCAGCAGCTCCCAATGGGAACAACAGAGACTTCTCCACTTTGCTCAGAACATGGGAGGCTGCAGGATACTGGAAAATTGGCCACTGCACTTAAATACCTAGGTGGATGCTTTGGGTAATTTGACTTCAAGTATTCATCTGTACATCATAAGGGTTTTTAGTTCCCCCTCCCGCCAGAGCAATCTCATATTACATACATCATTTCACTTACTGCAATCAATCAGTGGAAAGAGAAACACACTCAGAGATATCCTCTCATGTCTTCATTTTGGAAACACTTATTCAAGAAAACATACCTAGGCCAATCCAAAGCATCCATTTCAGTTTTATACCTTTCATCAAAATGGCCCTTTTTCCAGCCACATACTGTTTTTTAAATCAATTTATTCCACAAGTTTCAAACATCAGTTCCACAATGGGGAGGCAGTGTGGCCTAATAGACTGTGCGCCAGACAAGGTCTCAGGAGATTGGGGTCCCATCCCCATTTACACCACTGGCCTCCTGGATGAGCAGGCAAGTCACTTTGCCTCTCTGTGCCTCAGTTTCCCCATCTATAAAATAGAGATATTGATACTGAATCTCCTTCAGCTCTGCTGCTGTAAAGTGCTATTATTGTCTGTAGTTTTCTACAGTGTTTTTTTTTTTAAAATTAGGCCAGTCCTGTATCTGTGGGATGTGGTTTTTTTTAAAATAAGTATTCTAGGAAATTCTTGGATCACTGGCGAAGGAGGTGAATGGATGCTGGTGCTGAGTACTGGTCATCTTACCGGTAAGTGCGATTGATATGCATTTCTGGTTCTGTTATCCCTTCTCTGGAGCATCACACCGCACTTTCTGTGCAGTGGGGGCACTCTCAGAAGTGTTGTCAGGAGCTTGATTCCCAGCTAATGTAAAGCAGCTCCACTGAAGCTAAAGCAGCCGTGCCAATTTACACAACGGATCCCCTTCATTGGCCAATGCCACCTGCCGGCCGCCATCTCTCTAGAGCTGCTCAGCAGTGAGGTTTCATTGCTGGTGAATTCACACCAGGAGCAGTTTTGGCAGAGGGTGCTGCCCAAGGTGTCGGGTGTGAGTGGACATGCAGCTCAGGCCCTGAGGTTCCCAAATTTCTGGATGGAAATGGAGGTTGGTTTTGGTAAAAGCAGCAGTTAAGGCGAGTTAAAGGAAATATATCTCCTCCTTACATGTCTTACCCTATGCATGGGGAAGGCTGTGCACTACAAAATAGCCCCTTCGTGCCACTCCAGTGGGACCATATAGCTTTCTTAAATAACCAAGTGGCATAAAGATGGAAGAGCCAACTGCAAGCCATCCAGTCCTGACCTTCCCTGGGTGGTGGGGAGAGGAAGAGGTGGCCAAATGGAAATTGCGGCTCTTTGGGGGCAGAAAGGAGGCATAAGTAACACTACGATTTTACCATTGAAGTGACAGAAATCATTAATTTGAATAAAACCCATGAAATCTTGGGAATGGCTGTAAACACACAGGATTGTAAACACAAATGCCTGACCTGAGTGGCATTGCCACCTGGCACGTGAGTTTTGCAGCACCACTCAGGTTTGGACCATCCACCATTCCATCTCCATAGGAATGGATGGGCCAAACCTGGATGGCACTGCGACCTTGTGTGCCAGGTCACAACTGCTGGAACAGGGACCTTGGCCCAGCCCCAGAGCAAGGACCTGCCACTGCGGGGTGGACTAGCTCTCCAACACCTTCTCCCTGACCCTGTTTCTGTTACTTTTTTTTTTTTCTTGCATGTGTGCTGTGAAATTTACTAAAAAATTCTGTACCAAAATTATAGCCTTAGGTCTAACTCCTACAGCTGGTCAAAGACTATTGAGAAGAAGTTTTCATCCAAAAATATAGCTTTATCAACCTAAACATTTTGTGGGAACATGTCACTTACTTTTGACAATTTTTAATTGGGGTGGGAGTCTATACAAATCTCTTCAGCTTTCTCATTTTGTTGCAGTAATGTCAAAATAGTTCCTTCTGGTAAGGTAAAAACATGCCACTTCAACATGACATTTAGTTCCAGCTTTATTGTTTGCATTTATTTGGTTTTGCCTTTTAAATGTAATTAAAATATGCATTTTAATATATTTAGTATCATATAAAGGTGAAAAACAAGTGGCTCACAATGATAGTCAAAAAGGAACATTATCTTCCTGAAATGATACAGTTCAGGATTATCAAAATGAAATGTTCTGATGGTCCCAAATTGATTTTTTTTTCTGAATTGGAATGCAAAAAACCCCCATACCTTCAAATTTCCTGTGGAACAGACATTCTGGTTTCCCGGCAACTCTAGTAATGCCACTTCTCTCCCCAACAAACCGGAGGCTCCAGACCACTGAATTAATTCAGTTCTAGTGATGATCATGTAACAGACCAACTGAGCTCAGCACACAGACTGGCACTGGTGCTGGTCCATGGAAAGAGATGGGATAAGCTGATCATCCCTGCGAAATGTGGAAAACTTCATATTCTTAGGTCCTTTGTACATGCTCATCGAGGAGGTAAAAATAGGGTCAGGGCAACTTCTTTCCTGGTCTCTTTATGCATTAGTAAAGTGATGAGCTGCCCCTCCTTACACCCTTACCGAAGCTCAGAGACTGGGGCAGATGAGAGCTATTTCTGTTGCTCATGCTACCCTCTCTAAAGGGAGCAGTGAGAGGATGTGAAAGTGGGGTGGGTGGGGATAATGGATTGAGTATGGAAAAGTAGGAGAAAAATGAAGTATGAGGAAAGCAGAAAGACATGATCTTAACAGCTAGAGGCAGAAAGCCCTGATCAGATCCCTGAATGCACGACATAGTCCCCATTAGAAGATGAGCCAGATATTAAATTGCTCCTACTTGATCTCAGTCAACACGCAGAGAAGAAGGGAGCATATGAGCTAGTTATCGTTGTGTATATTACAGTAGAGAGCCATGAATTGAAACTAGAATCCTAGTCCAGAGTCTTAAACAGAAGAAAAATAACTGCAAAGGGCCAGGTAAGTTTTGATGAGGGCCACAGTTTGGGAACGTACCCATACCAAACCTTAGGTCAGCTGCTGTTACAAATCCAACCTACCCTTTACCTTTACAAGGAGCTGATTGGTCCATGTCACATTTTTTCTGACCGTGTGTGCTAGCCTCAACCAGGAGAAATAATGTTATATTTTTTCATTTTTAAAGCCAGTAAATTCATGTGTTACAGTCCAATTTTTTTTTTGTTCTGGTTACCATCTCTCTCATTCCTTTAACAAAATGTTCCCAATAGAGTTTTAGCATTTTCTTTGCTTCTTTATTGGCTGTTAGATGCATGCAATAGCTAATGACTTTGCCCTACTTTCCTTCATTTTTTCTCCATTATATGAGTCCTATAAGTCACCACAACAAACCATGAAATATATCCTTTCCTTTTTCTAAAAGTTACTGGGCAGAAAGGAGAGAGAGTTTAAAAAGGGAGAGATAATAAAAGACACTATAAAAAGGGGACAGGGACTGGCCAAATGTCTGGGAAACAATGAACAAAAAAAAAATCTATAAGCATTCCAGTCAGACTGTGGAACGAGCTGGGCTGTCATTCATACCTGTGAATCCTACTGAAGTCATCACATGATGACAGTGGGAATAAGACCTGACCCAAAGCCCACTAAAGTCAATGGGAGACCTATCATTGACTGCATCATTGGACACTGGATGGGGACCTAAATAAAGACAGAACCTGCCCATTTTCTCCTACATAGCAACTTTCGTCTGATGATCTCCTGGTGCTTTGTAAATGTTAATTAAACCTCCCATCTGAAGCTGATGATTATCATACCCATACTACAGATGGGCAATTGAAGCACAGAGAAATTGTCTTCCAAAATTTCCCCTCTTGAATTACTGACAGAGTTGGGAACAGAATCCAAGAGTGCCAGATCCCAACCCTGACTCTCCCCATTAGACCACATTCCCTCCCCTTGGCTCGTCTGCTCTGTTCTTCTCCATGTTCCATTTCACAGCACTTAATCTGGTTGTGACAAATTTACAGTAATCTGGACAAACATGGAAGTAAGATAAACATTAGTGAATTTGGTTCAATACCTTTGGGGCCCATTGTATTAAAAACACAATTGTTTCTGTGTTACTGTAGGGTTGTATGTCACTTTTCTAGGGAACTGAATAATGTAAATGATGGGAACTTCAAAGGACTTTTTGGGACAATGCATGTAAAGTGGGTTTATTAAGAAATACCTGGGGAATGAGAGGAATGTAAATGACCCACTTCGAATTAATCCTTTTGAAGTTATGTGTTGGGGAGAAAAACCCTGTTCACCTGTTTCAGGAAGCTCCAGATCTAAACCCCCTGAACTGTATAAAGGGTGGACTAAACATGTCATGAGGGTGCTTGTTCTGAGATGAAACTGTGATGAACTTGAAACTACAAAGAAGCTCTTCGGGTGACGTTTTGAAGGACTGCTCCTGCCCGAGCCCATCATAGGGTTGAGGTGATCTCTGGTGAGTGTATTAGCATGCATGTAGGGGACTTTTTATTTTTAATTGGTTTTCTCTTCTTAATGTACCTTAAGAACAAAAGAGGCTTGCATAGTAAATGCTACATGGTGCCTTATAATTCTGGAAAGTCGCACTGTTAACTCTCTGCAAAGAGAAAGCAAGTAGGCCGCTTGGGCAGCGTGTCTCTGCTGAAAACAGCAGTGAAGGCGGAGAACTGTTCTGCCCGGAAATAAGTCACTCTTGGTTCTGACCAAGGTGTTTCCACGCAAGAGGTGATAGCCAGGGGAGCCTGCAGCCTAAAAGTGGGTACTTTGCCTGTGCCACAGAGGGGGAATACAACTGCAGTTGCCCCTAACCGTGCCCATTGTTGTAGCCTCAAAGAAGCAGGAGTCTCAAGTTTAGGAGAAATCCTATTATCTGTTTTATCAACCGTGTACCAGATGAAACCAGATCCAGTTTCTTACCTGAAGAAGCCCTAAACCCATATCTCTTCAACCATGCTCTCTAACCTCTCGCCTCTGCAGTTCCTGACAGATCCCCGCAATGTGCACAAGTTGGTGCTTTGCCACACCCCCATGACATATCACTGACCGACACAGTGTTCTTAATCAGAAATGGGAAAATTTCACCCTGGTTCAAATTTCAAACCCTACAAAAGCCTTGTATTTCAAACATTGCTATGACAAGGGGAAAGTGGACATTTTGAACAACTTCATTCTTCAGATAATTTCTGTAGAATGTAATGATAAATTTTCTGTAGAATATCTAAGTAAATACTTATTCTGTAGGTTGGTTTCAACATTCAATAGGGAGGGTTTCAACATTCAATGCATTTCTGTATTAAATGTAATAGCTTTTTAGAGTACACTCTATAATCCTATTTCTTTTGTATAGAACCCTACTGCTTTCATCCCTATTATATTTTATAGGATGGTTCCATATGGAATGTATTCAGAGGCATGAGCAAGACGGAGCAATTAGGAAATTAGGTTAATATTCATCAGCAAAGAGACTGAGAGGACATGATTAAAGTGTTTAAATGTTGTGGTATCGAAAACGTGCATGATGTAACCATCTAAGAGGTAACTGCTCCAAAACAGCAGGTCAGCCAATTAACCCCCTAGCTCCTGCACATATGCACGAGTGACTAAAATGCATGTGAATAGGCCCTTTGAACTCAATGGGTGAGATTTTCAAAAGGACTCAGCAATAGCTCAGCACTGAAGTCAATGAGCAGAGTTAGGGCACCAAAAGGAACACTCATGTATGCAGATTTCAGAGTAACAGCCGTGTTAGTCTGTATTTGCAAAAAGAAAAGGAGTACTTGTGGCACCTTAGAGACTAACCAATTTATTTGAGCATAAGCTTTCGTGAGCTACAGCTCACTTCATCGGATGCATACTGTGGAAAGTTTAGAAGATCTTATTATATACACACAAAGCATGAAAAAATACCTCCTCCCACCCCACTCTCCTGCTGGTAATAGCTTATCTAAAGTGATCACTCTCCTTACAATGTGTATGATAATCAAGGTGGGCCATTTCCAGCACAAATCCAGGTTTTCTCACCCCCCCACACACACAAACTCACTCTCCTGCTGGTAATAGCTTATCCAAAGTGACCACTCTCCTTACATTGTGTATGATAATCAAGGTGGGCCATTTCCAGCACAAATCCAGGGTTTAACAAGAACGTCTGGGGGGGAGGGGTAGGAAAAAACAAGGGGAAATAGGCTACCTTGCATAATGACTAAGCCACTCCCAGTCTCTATTCAAGCCTAAGTTAATTGTATCCAATTTGCAAATGAATTCCAATTCAGCAGTTTCTCGCTGGAGTCTGGATTTGAAGTTTTTTTGTTGTAAAATAGCGACTTTCATGTCTGTAATCGCGTGACCAGAGAGTATGCAGAGTTACTCATTTTAGACGGCTGACTGGCTTATTCATGTCCCCACCTTACTATGTTGTTGTGATTTTAAATAAATCAATTAAAATACCCAGTGAAGTAATGATCAAATGGATAATGAACATCATAAACTATATACATTAAACAGAGCTGCTAATTATCTGCACTTCACAATGACAGAGGAGTAACAATCGCTCCCTCGATGGCCCTGCAGCCTAAATATGAAAAGAAGCAGAAGAGCAGCTCAGAGAGGGTGGGTGTTCAGATTGCCAGGAGGAGAATGGAGGAAGGACACGGCTTGAAGAGGTGAGTTGTAAGAAGAGATTCAGAAAGGCAAGGCTTGCTGGATGTGCACAGGCAGAGGGGATGTGCAGAGTGGCCGGACCAAGGAGAGCCATAGAAGGGAGCAGACCAGGAAAAGGAACAGGATTTATTTGAGGAGCAGGAGGCTGGAAATGAGACCTGAGATGTCAGAGGAGACAAGACAGGGATTTCTAGGTGAAGATGAGGTGCAATAAGAGACAAGGAATCGATGGATGGATTCAGGGTCTGATTCAATAAACATTAAAGTCAACAGGAGTCTGCATTGACTGAATTGGGTATTGGATCCAGGCCTGAAAGAGGATGCGGTGTGGCTGGGAGAGCTGGAGGTGAAGATGACTTCGGCAGCGGCATTTTGGACAGATAGGAGTCACAGGGAGGGGAGTGGCAGGGCAGCCAGAAAGGAGGAAGTTGCAATTGTAACCCCAACCTAGTCAGTATTGTTTTCTGTCCCCCTCTAGTGGTGGCTGGGTCCCACGAAGAGGCTGATGAGCCTGCTACAGCCTTATCTTGCAGAGGAAGGTCTTTTAGCTTACTTACACAGCTGAGGTTCATATTTCACAATCCAGGTATCCTAGATTTTATTCTTGCTGTTGATGACACAACCAGGAGTGTGATGCAACACAGTCAGGCCCGAGACAGACCAGACATGAGCAAGGGTGCCAGCAGTGGAGACATTTTATAGTGGAAAAAAATCCAGTACCATTTCATATTTAAACTGAAATGTGCACTCATTTCCCCCTCCCGCACTCCTCTCTCCACACTTGGCTGCACATACTTACTGACTCAAACCCAGCGTTCCATGTAGTCTGCACAGGGTTACGAGGAGTAGCCTGGTGTATCTTTCCCTCCCACCATGTGAACATTTCTCTCTCTCTGCCTCCCAGGGTCAGTATTCCTGTATGGATATTGTGGAGGGGCTTTATAGATAATAATTAATGAGGTGCCAGGCATGAGCATTTACCATCTTCAAGAATACAACCCTAGAACTCCATAGTGATCAAGCCATCCCTACCTTTATGAGACAGGACACATAAGTTATCCCCAAATCACTCCTGTGATTGCAAAAAACACTGCTTTAAAATATTACTGGCAACTATATTGCCAGTAATATTTTAAAGCAGAAGTTAGAGGAGGCTGAAACTGAACAGCATTTTCCTGTCGGAATATAGGTGGGTGAGAAGACAGAGCTTAGTGGAAGGAATGGGGCAAATACACAGTATTTCCTGTATCTAAATCAGCATTACAAAACAAACTCAGATGACTGGTGCAGATCTGCGTTCTCTGCTTATAGTGAGAAATGGAAAACTTTTTGTATTGTGTTGCTCTGATTTCCTTCTGGTTAAACATGTTTAAGTAGGTATATTAATGCCTTGAATATCCTTCCACACAGGGGACTGTCTACATAATATGCTGTTAGAAAAAGCAAGTAGGATCTTACCATAATTTAGTGATCAAATGAAAATCAGTCATAGATGATGAAAAATGTACTTACATATTAAAAGTTATGAGCTGCATGAATTCTGCCAGTGCCATAATTCCTTCCCAACAGCCCCTGAGGTGCTTAAGAACAAAGGAATTATGTGATCAAGCTAGTTTAGCATTCTGGTTGGAAAATTCCCTGTACCCAGAGCTTATTGAAATTTTGGAGGCTTCTTTACATGTTGAAATATTAAAAACATTTTAAATTTCTCTTAACTCATCACATTATTTCCCCAGTGAAAAAAAGGAGGATGGGAAGTAAAGGACTGAAGGGACGTGGGAATTTCTCCATTATTTGGAATGAAACAATTTCAGAACAATTTCAACATATTTGTTTTGGAATTTTTAAAAAAGTGTTTTTTGCAACAAAGTCATTAAAATGAATTTTTTGCAGAAATTTTCATTTTCAAACATATTTTTTGATGAAAAACCTTTTCACCCCCCAAATTTTAAACAGTCCTTCCTGTCTGTACTACATATTTCAGAGGAAGATTCAAAAATTGTACTTTGAGTTGATTTGGGGGATAGGGACACAATAGGGGCCTGGAGTCTATTGGAAGTCTTAGGTGTTACTGTAATAATAATCATTTTTAATCACCACCACCAGGTCCTGTTCCTAGATCTCAGGTGGAAAAGACATACCTCCACTAAAAATTGAAAAGGGAGGAGGTCTCAAAATCAAAATAAATCTGAATCAGTTAAGGCTGAAAGGAAAAAGAGAAGGGTGACATGAAATCAGCATGTGTTAAATACAGCTCCCGGGATTATAGGGTGTCATAAATATAAAGGGAAGGGGTTAAGAAGCTCTGATACAGTACTATAAAATCCTCTTACCTGTAAAGGGTTAAGAAACTCAAGTAACCTGGCTCGCACCTGACCCAAATGACCAATCAGGAGACAATATACTTTCAAAACTGCGGTGGGGTGGGGGAAGGTTTTGTCTGTCCGTGTGATGCTTCTGCCGGGGACAGATCAAGAAAGCAAGCAATCCAACTCCTATAGAGTTAGTAAGTAATCTAGCTAGAAAATGCGTTAGATTTTCTTTTGTTTTGGCTTGTGAAATTCACTGTGCTGGAGGGAATGTGTACTCCTGTTTTTGTGTCTTTGTGTAATTTAAGGTTTTGCCAAGAGGGATTCTCTATGTTTTAAATCTGACTGCCTGTGAGATTATCTTCCATTCTAATCTTACAGAGTTGTTCTTTTATCTTTTCTTTGTGCTTCTAATAAAGTTCTGTTTTTTAAGAATCTGATTGGGGGTTTTAGTGTCCCTAAAAACCCACGGTTGGTCTGTGCTCATCTTGTTTATTCTCAAGCCACCCCAGGAAAGGGGGTGTAGGGCTTGGGGGGGATATTAAGGTGGAGATAGGGTTCCAAGTGGCTCTCCCTAAATGTTTGTTTGAATCACTTGGTGGTGGCAGCGTTTACCTAATCCAAAGTACAAAGGAGAATTTGTGCCTTGGGGAGTTTTTAACCTAAGCTGGTAAAAATAAGCTTAGGGGGTCTTTCATGCGGATCCCCACATCTGTACCCTAGAGTTCAGAGTGGGGGGGAGAACCCTGACATAGGGGAATAAGATTGTTTTTATAAACTTGTAATAGGCAAAAGGAATACTATGGGAGAAATGGGTCCATGAGAGAATGAGGAGTGGGGAAGAGAAAGATGATGCAGAAATAGATCCATTTCCAGTGAGATAAATGGTGGAGCTCAGAGAATTGGGAAGTGAGGAAGATTTTATGAAAATAATCATTGATGAAGATCAGGCAAGGGAATATTTGAAAAAAGTTCAACATCAACCAAGGCACTGGCCTGAAGGTTGTGAGTTCTATGCTCAGCCCTGGTATAAATCTGTGCTGCTCCACTGAAGGCAACTTTTCTGAAATGAGTGAAGTCTATAAAATCATGAATGGCGTGAAAAAAGTGAATAGGGAAGTATTATTAATCCCTTCACATAACACAGGAACCAGGGCTCACCCAATGAAATTAATAGCAACAAGTCTAAAGCAAAAAATAGGAAGTACTTCACACAACTCTGTCAGGAGTAAGGCCCTTGTCTGTGCCTGCTCAGTACTCCTGACACCTTAATGAGCCAGCTAGGCTGCCTGATGGACTGCCCTACCTGATTGCCTGAGGAAGCCAGCAAGCCTGTTCTTAAGCTCAGCAGTAGCAGTAGCTGGCTGCTCAACACACCCACCTGCAGACTCTCTCTGCCTCCCTGTGCTCATCTCTCTAAGTCCTGCTCCTCCACAGCTCCATCCAGGATCCTGCCCTGCACCCATCCTGTCCCAGCCTTGGTCCTGCCTTCCCTGACTCCTGGTAATCCGGTGCTGGCACTCAGGTCTGAGTCCTGACTCCCACTCTGTTTCGATCCTCGGCTCTGGCATTTGGACTCCAGTTCTGATCTTCGGCCCTGCTTCCTGGATCTGGCCCTGGCTCGACCTCGGGCTCTGCCACTCAGACTCTGATCACTAGGCCTGACTCCAACTATGACCCGGTCTCCTGACAAACGCACAGTCAACCTGTCAAACTTTTTGCCAGGGGATGTTGTGAAGGCCAGAAGTATAACTGGGTTTTAACAAAGAGTTAGATAAGTTCCTGGATGACAGGTTTATCAATGGCTATTAGCCAAAATGGCCAGGGAAGCAACCACATGTTCTGAATGTCCCTATACCTCCAACTGCCAGAAGATGGGACTTGATGACAGGGCATAGATCACTCAAAATTGCCTTATTCAGTTCAATCCCCTGGAAGCACCTGGCACTGGCCATTGTCAGAAGACAGGATACGGGGCTAGATGGACCATTGGTCTGATCCTGCCTGGCCATTCTTATGTGGTTATTCAGTACATTTCAGAAATCAATGAAGTGTTTCCATATTACCTTTTCATAATGCGGATAAATCAAAGTGGTGTAGCCATGTTAGTCTGTATCCACAAAAACAACAAGGAGTCCAGTGGCACCTTAAAGACTAACAGATTTATTTGGGCAGAAGCTTTCGTGGGTAAAAACCCACTTCTTCAGATGCATGGAGTCAAAATTATAGATGTAGACATAAATATACTGGACAGATGAAGGGAAGGGAGTTACCTCACAAGTGGAGAACCAGTGTTGACAGGGCCAATTCAATCAGGGTGGATTTAGTCCACTCCCAATAGTAGATGAGGAGGTGTCAATTCCAGGAGAGGCAAAGCTGCTTTTGTAATGAGCCAGCCACGCCCAAATTAATGGTGTTAAATTTGCAAATGAATTTTAGTTCTACTGTTTCTCTTTCAAGTCTGTTTCTGAAGGTTTTTTTTGTTCAAGTATAGCTACTCTCAAATCTGTTATAGAATGTCCAGGAAGATTGAAGTGTTCTCCTACTGGCTTTTGTATGTTACCATTCCTGATGTCCGATTTGTGTCCATTTATTCTTTTACGTTGGGACTGTCCAGTTTGGCCAGTGTACATGGCAGAGGGGCATTGCTGGCACATGATGCCGTATACTGTATAACATTAGTAGACGTGCAGGTGAATGAGCCTCTGATGGTGTGGCTGATGTGGTTGGGTCCTCTGATGGTGTTGCTAGAGTAGATATGGGGACAGAGAAGGTAATGAGGTTTGCTACAGGGATTGGTTCCTGGGTTAGTGTTTCTGTGGTGTGGTGTGTAGTTGCTGGTGAGTATCTGGGGGGCTGTATGTCATCGAGGACTGGCCGGCCTCCCAAGGTCTGGGAGAGTGAGGGATCATTTTCCAGAATAGGTTGTAGATCATTGATAATGTACTGGAGAGGTTTTAGCTGGGGGCTGTATGTGATGGCCAGTGGTGTTCTGTTATTTTTCTTGTTAGGCCTGTCCTATAGAAGGTGATTTCTGGGTACCTGTCTTGCTCTGTCAATCTGTTTCCTCACTTCCCCGGGTGGGTATTGTAGTTTTAAGAATGCTTGATAAAGATCTTGTAGGTGTTTGTCTCTGTCTGAGGGATTGGAGCAAATTCAGTTGTATCTTAGGGCTTGGCTGTAGACAGTGGATCATGTGATGTGTCGTGGATGAAAGCTGGAGGCATGCAGGTAAGTATAGCGGTCAGTAGGTTTCTGGTATAGGGTGGTGTTTATGTGACCATCACTTATTTGCACTGTAGTGTCTAGGAAGTGGATCTCTTGTGTGGACTGGTCCAGGCTGAGGTTGATGGTGGGGTGGAAATTGTTGAAATCCAGGTGGAATTCTTCAAGGGCCTCCTTCCCATGGGTCCATATGATGAAGATGTCATCAATGTAGCGCAAGTAGAGGAGGGACAGTAGGGGACAAGAGCTGAGGAAGCGTTCTTCTAAGTCAGCCATAAAATGTTGGCATGCTGTGGGGCCATGCAGGTACCCATAGCAGTGCCACTGACTTGAAGGTATGTTGTCCCCAAATCTGAAATGGTTGTGGGTGAGGACAAAGTCACAAAGCTCAGCCACAAGGTGTGCTGTGGCCTCATCAGGGATACTGTTCTTGACAGCTTGTAGTCCATCCTCATGTAGAATATTGGTATAAAGAGCTTCTACATCCATGGTGGCCAGGATGGTGTTTTCAGGAAGATCACCAATGCATTGTAGTTTCCTCAAAGTTGGTGGTGTCTCGAAGATAGCTATGAGTGCTGGTAGTATAGGGTCTGAGGAGAGAGTCCAAATAGCCAGATAATCCTGCTGTAAGAGTGCCGATGCCTGAGATGATGGGGCATCCAGGGTTTCCAGGTTTATGGATCTTGGGTAGCAGATAGAATACCCCTGGTCGGGACTCTGGGAGTGTGTCCGTGAAGATTTGTTCCCATGCTGTAGCAGGGAGTTTCTTGAGCAGATGGTGTAGTTTCTTTTGGTACTCCTCAGTGGGGTCATAGGATAGTGGCCTGTAGAATGTGGTGTTGGAGAGTTGTCTGGCAGCCTCCTGTTCATAATCCGACCTGTTCATTATGACTACATCACCTCCTTTGTCAGCCCCTTTGATTATAATGTAAGAGGTGTTTCTGAGGCTGTGGATGGCGTTGTATTCTGCACGGCTGAGGTTATGGGGCAAGTGATGCTGTTTGTTCACAATTTCAGCCTGTGAACGTCTGCGGAAGCACTCTATGTAGAAGTCCAGTCTGTCATTTCGACCGTCAGGAGGAGTCCACGCAGAATTCTTCTTCTTGTAGGAGGGTTCCTGTGGGTCAGTGCACTGTTCAGTGGTGTGTTCAAAATATTCCTTAAGTCGGAGACGACGAAAGTAGGCTTCCAGATCACCGCAGAACTGTATCATGTTCGTGGGGGTGGTGGGGCAGAAAGAGTCCCTGAGATAGGACAGACTCTTCTGCCAGGCTAAGTGTGTGGTTGGATAGATTAACAATATTGTTAGGTGAGTTGAGGGTACCACTGTTGTGGCACTCTGTGGCATGTAGGAGTTTAGATAGTTTACTGTCCTTATTCCACGGTAGAGAAGTGAAGTGTGCGTTGTAAATGGCTTGTCTCATTTTTGTAAAGTCCAGCCATGTGGAAGTTTGTGTGGAAGGTTGGTTTAAATAGAATCATTCAATATCAGGGTTTGAAGGGACCTCAGCAGGTCATCTAGTCCAACCCCCTGCTCAAAGCAGGACCAATCCTCAACTAAATCATCCCAGCCAGGGCTTTCTCAAGCCTGACCTTAAAAACCTGTAAGGAAGGAGATTCCACCACCTCCCTAGGTAACCCATTCCAGTGCTTCACCACCCTCCTAGTGAAAACGTTTTTCCTAATATCCAACCTAAACTTCCCCCACTGCAACTTGAAACCATTACTCTTTGTTCTGTCATCTACTACCACTAAGAACAGTCTAGATCCATCCTTTTTGGAACCCCCTTTCAGGTAGTTGAAAGCAGCTATCAAATCCCCCCTCATTCTTCTCTTCTGCAGGCTAAACAATTCCTGTTCCCTCACCCTCTCCTAATAAATCATGTGCTCCAGCCCCCTAATCATTTTTGGTGCCCTCCGCGGGACGTTTTCCAATTTTTCCACATCCTTCTTGTAGTGTGGGTCCCAAAACTGGACACAGTACTCCAGATGAGGCCTCACCAATGTCGAATAGAAGGGAATGATCACGTACCTCGATCCGCTGGCAATGCTCCTACTTATACAGCCCAAAATGTAGTTAGCCTTCTTGGCAACAAGGGCACACAGTTGACTCATATCCAGCTTCTCGTCCACTGTAACCCCTAGGTCTTTTTCTGCAGAACTGCTGCCTAGCCATTCGGTCCCTAGTCTGTAGCGGTGCATGGGATTCTTCCGTCCTAAGTGCAGGACTCTGCACTTGTCCTTGTTGAACCTCATCAGATTTCTTTTGGCCCAATCCTCTAATTTGTCTAGGTCCCTCTGTATCCTATCCCTACTCTCCAGTGTATCTACCACTCCTCCCAGTTTAGTGTCATCTGCAAACTTGTTGAGGGTGCAATCTACACCATCCTCCAGATCATTAATGAAGATATTGAACAAAACCGGCCCCAGGACCAACCCTTGGGGCACCCTGCTTCATACCAGCTGCCAACTAGACATGGAGCCATTGATCACTACCCGTTCAGCCCAACGATCTAGCCAGCTTTCTATCCACCTTATAGTCCATTCATCCAGCCTATACTTCTTTAACTGGCTGGCAAGAATACTGTGGGAGACCGTATCAAAAGCTTTGCTAAAATCAAGGAATAACCCGTCCACTGCTTTCCCCTCATCCACAGAAACAGTTATCTCATCATAGAAGACAATTAGATTAGTCAGGCTTGACTTGCCCTTGGTGAATCCATGCTGACTGTTCCTGATCACTTTCCTCTCCTCTAAGTGCTTCAGAACTGATTCCTTGAGAACCTGCTCCATGATTTTTCCAGGGACTGAGGTGAGGCTGACTGGTCTGTAGTTCCCCGGATCCTTCTCCTTCCCTTTTTTAAAGATGGGCACTATATTAGCCTTTTTCCAGTCATCCGGGACCTCCCCCGATCGCCATGAGTTTTCAAAGATAATAGCCAATGGCTTTGCAATCACATCCGCTAACTCCTTTAGCACTCTCAGATGAAGCGCATCCGGCCCCATGGACTTGTGCTCGTCCAGCTTTTCTAAATAGTTCTGAACCACTTCTTTCTCCACAGAGGGCTTGTCACCTCCTCCCCATGCTATGCTGCCCAGTGCAGTAGTCTGGGAGCTGACCTTGTTTATGAAGACAGAGGCAAAAAAAGCATTGAGTACATTAGCTTTTTCCACATCCTCTGTCACTAGGTTGCCTCCCTCATTCAGTAAGGGGCCCACACTTTCCTTGATTTTCTTCTTGTTGCTAACATACCTGAAGAAACCCTTCTTGTTACTCTTCATATCTCTTGCTAGCTGCAACTCCAAGTGTGATTTGGCCTTCCTGATTTCACTCCTGCATGCCTGAGCAATATTTTTATACTCCTCCCTGGTCATTTGTCCAATCTTCCACTTCTTGTAAGCTTCTTTTTTGTGTTTAAGATCAGCACGGATTTCACTGTTAAGCCAAGCTGGTCACCTGCCATATTCTTTCTACACATCGGGATGGTTTGTTCCTGTAACCTCAATAAGGATTCTTTAAAATAGGTTTTGTATGAGAGTCTCCAGTTTTGAGAGCTCATTCTTGATCTTCTCCTGTCTCCTGCACAGGATGCTAATCAGGTGGTGCTTCAGTTTCTTTGAGTGTGTGTGACACAGTCTCTCACCATAGTCAGTGTAGTATGTCGATTGCAATGGATTTTTTACCTTCAGTCCATTTGGCATGATATCTACAATCTACAGTCCAACTGGTATAATGCCAACGATCTACAACCTATCCTGGAAAATGATCCCTCACTCTCCCAGACCTTGGGAGGCCGCCCAGTCCTCGATGACAGACAGCCCCCCAAATACTCACCAGCAACTACACACCACACCACAGAAACACTAACCTAGGAACCAATCCCTGTAGCTAACCTCATTGCCTTCTCTGTCCCCAAATCTACTCTAGCAACACCATCAGAGGACAGTCCCTATGTAAAAGAATAAATGGACACAAATCGGACATCAGGAATGGTAACATACAAAAGCCAGTAGGAGAACACTTCAATCTTCCTGGACATTCTATAACAGATTTGAAAGTAGCTATACTTGAACAAATCATAGAATCATAGAATATCAGGGTTGGAAGGGACCTCAGGAGGTCATCTAGTCCAACCCCCTGCTCAAAGCAGGACCAATCCCCAATTAAATCATCCCAGCCAGGGCTTTGTCAAGCCTGACCTTAAAAACCTCAAAGGCAGGAGATTCCACCACCTCCCTAGGTAACGCATTCCAGTGTTTCACCACCCTCCTAGTGAAAAAGTTTTTCCTAATATCCAACCTAAACCTCCCCCACTGCAACTTGAGACCATTACTCCTCGTCCTGTCATCTTCTACCACTGAGAATAGTCTGGAACCATCCTCTTTGGAACCACCTCTCAGGTAGTTGAAAGCAGCTATCAAATCCCCCCTCATTCTCCTCTTCTGCAGACTAAACAATCCCAGTTCCCTCAGCCTCTCCTCATAAGTCATGTGTTCCAGACCCCTAATCATTTTTGTTGCCCTTCGCTGGACTCTCTCCAATTTATCCACATCCTTCTTGTAGTGTGGGGCCCAAAACTGGACACAGTACTCCAGATGAGGCCTCACCAATGTCGAATAGAGGGGAACGATCACGTCCCTCGATCTGCTCGCTATACCCCTACTTATACAGCCCAAAATGTCGTTAGCCTTCTTGGCAACAAGGGCACACTGCTGACTCATATCCAGCTTCTCGTCCACTGTCACCCCTAGGTCCTTTTCCGCAGAACTGCTGCCTAGCCATTCGGTCCCTAGTCTGTAGCTGTGCATTGGGTTCTTCCGTCCTAAGTGCAGGACCCTGCACTTATCCTTATTGAACCTCATCAGGTTTCTTTTGGCCCAATCCTCCAATTTGTCTAGGTCCCTCTGTATCCTATCTCTGCCCTCCAACGTATCTACCACTCCTCCCAGTTTAGTATCATCCGCAAATTTGCTGAGAGTGCAATCCACACCATCCTCCAGATCATTTATGAAGATATTGAACAAAACCGGCCCCAGGACCGACCCCTGGGGCACTCCACTTGATACCGGCTGCCAACTAGACATGGAGCCATTGATCACTACCCGTTGAGCCCGACAATCTAGCCAACTTTCTACCCACCTTATAGTACATTCATCCAGCCCATACTTCTTTAACTTGCTGACAAGAATACTGTGGGAGACCTTGTCAAAACTTTGCTAAAGTCAAGAAACAATACATCCACTGCTTTCCCTTCATCCACAGAATCAGTAATCTCATCATAGAAGGCGATTAGATTAGTCAGGCATGACCTTCCTTGGTGAATCCATGCTGACTATTCCTGATCACTTTCCTCTCGTGTAAGTGCTTCAGGATTGATTCCTTGAGGACCTGCTCCACGATTTTTCCAGGGACTGAGGTGAGGCTGACTGGCCTGTAGTTCCCAGGATCCTCCTTCTTCCCTTTTTTAAAGATTGGCACTACATTAGCCTTTTTCCAGTCATCTGGGACTTCCCCCGTTCGCCACGAGTTTTCAAAGATAATGGCCAATGGCTCTGCAATCACAGCCGCCAATTCCTTTAGCACTCTCGGATGCAACTCATCCGGCCCCATGGACTTGTGCACGTCCAGCTTTTCTAAATAGTCCCTAACCAGCTCTTTCTCCACAGAGGGCTGGCCATCTACTCCCCATGATGTGATGCCCAGCGCAGCAGTCTGGGAGCTGTCCTTGTTAGTGAAGACAGAGGCAAAAAAAGCATTGAGCACATTAGCTTTTTCCACATCCTCTGTCACTAGGTTGCCTCCCTCATTCAGTAGGGGGCCCACACTTTCCTTGGCTTTCTTCTTGTTGCCAACATACCTGAAGAAACCCTTCTTGTTACTCTTAACATCTCTTGCTAGCTGCAGCTCCAGGTGCGATTTGGCCCTCCTGATTTCATTCCTACATGCCCGAGCAATATTTTTATACTCTTCCCTGGTCATATGTCCAACCTTCCACTTCTTGTAAGCTTCTTTTTTATGTTTAAGATCCGCTAGGATTTCACCGTTAAGCCAAGCTGGTCGCCTGCCATATTTACTATTCTTTCGACTCTACATCCCACACTACAAGAAGGATGTGGATAAACTGGAGAGAGTCCAGCGAAGGGCAACAAAAATGATTAGGGGTCTGGAACACATGACTTATGAGGAGAGACTGAGGGAACTGGGATTGTTTAGTCTGCAGAAGAGAAGAATGAGGGGGGATTTGATAGCTGCTTTCAACTACCTGAGAGGTGGTTCCAGAGAGGATGGTTCTAGACTATTCTCAGTGGTAGAGGAGGACAGGACAAGGAGTAATGGTCTCAAGTTGCAGCGGGGGAGGTTTAGGTTGGATATTAGGAAAAAATTTTTCACTAGGAGGGTGGTGAAACACTGGAATGCGTTACCTAGGGAGGTGGTGGAATCTCCTTCCTTAGAAGTTTTTAAGGTCAGGCTTGACAAAGCCCTGGCTCGGATGATTTGATTGGGGATAGGTCCTGCTTTGAGCAGGGGGTTGGACTAGATGACCTCCTGAGGTCCCTTCCAACCCTGATATTCTATGATTTCCTACCGCAGATATTGTGGTGGTGTTTTTGACTGTTCCTTTTCTTCAATTAAGATACTGTTATGGTAGGAGTCAGTAGGTGTCGCTGTTACACATAGTTTTACAAATTCAGATTCTCTTAGCGTGCACTACTGCTCTTTCTTTGAAGAAATGCTATATTGTCATTAGTCTGGTGATCCACTTTCTTTTTGGTGAGCTGTTGCAAACAGCAAAGGTGTTTGCTCATCTGCCTTAATCTCTCTCTAGGTTGAGTCATTGTTGGTGCAGCATTGCTCCTTGGGAACTGAGCATTGGTATTGGGTTGAGATTTCTACAGAGGGTATTGCCTGAGTGCTGCTTGTGACCACCTCTGTTCCAGAGCTGATGTATACATTTTAAATAAACAAGTTACACCAGCAGTTACACCAGACTTCCTGTCACTAATTTCTTGTCCAACGGGAAACCAATCTATAAAGCTCCAACATCTGCTACTGCTCATCGGAGGGCAGATATGCAATAAGCATAGAGGTAGTGGTTAGGGTATTGGCCTGGGTTTCTGCAGACCTGGGTGCTGCTCCCAGCTCTTTTGCTGACCTGCCGTGTGACTTTGAACAGAGCCTGTCTCTTGCTGTGCTTGCACAGCGCCTAGTATGAAGAAGTCCAGATCTCAACTGCAATTCAAATAATAATGATACATGTAGGACCTTTTTAAAAAAAAATTCAGATCCTCCGTATTCAGTATAGAACATACCACACACTTCTAACATCAAAAATAAACCCACAATAGGATGGAACTCTAATGAAAGTATGAAATCTTCCCCCACCAGAGCAGGGTATTGATTTTTTTGTCAGATCTATAAAGCAAAAAGAATTTAGCTGAACTATAACAGGATGCTAAAGGAAGGAGATCTTGGCTCCAGCATGGATGGAACATATAGCATCTTTGTGGGCATGTGGATAACAATAGCCTCAGAACTGAGAATGTACCTCAAGGCAACAGAAGGGTGATTAATTATAATTGAAAAGGACCCAATGGGTATCTAAGAACAGAATTTGTGATTTGTCACAAGCTGGGACTGAAAAACAATAAAAAAATCAGTAAACAGGAACAGTATATGTAGCACATTGGGTGTAAGACATTCATATATATATTTGTCACAGCATCTTTATCTATACCTGTAATAGCTACTGTAGATATGAAAATATATGGGCTGTTGGTATCATGCGGGGTTGCTCATGTAAAACTGATAATGCCTCCTGTGACATTAAAGTTTTATCTGCAAAATTTGTTCCACCTGTTTTTCTTTTGGAGTAATTTTGGCTTTAAGGGGTTTAAGCAGTAAACACGATCAGAATGAATGAATATTGGTTTACAGAGTAACCCTAATATATGGAGAAAATTTTATTATTATTTTTAATGAGAAAAGCATAAAACTCCACACATTCCTGCCCCCCCCACACACACACTTCCAGTTATGTTTTGTCTAGTACAGGGATTAGCAAGAGAAGCCTTCATGTATTGTTTGAAATTTTTCTTGAAAAGGTCAGATCGCTGTAGAATTGATATTAGTAATTTGTGCAAAAGCATTGCTGGCCCTTCAAAACATCTTTCTTCCAGCACTATCTGTTCTTGGACCAAATCAGTGTGAAATAAAAGTGTTTCAGCAGATCTCTGTACTTGAGAGACGTCAATGCAGAGTGGTTGCAGGGACAGATGTACCCATTTGGTGGGCCCCAGCACTTGGGAAGGGTTCTGCAGTCGGAAGCGCTTCCAAGCCCTGCCAGCACCTCAAATCCCATTTGTCCACTAAAGTTAAAATTGGCATTTTTAAAGAGCTCCTTCCCTGCTCCCCTCTGGCAGCTGCCATCTTGCTCAGAACAGAACTGCATCTGCCATCCTTTGTGACACCCTCAGCGGGGGACCTCCGAGAGCACTCTGGTCTGTATGTTGCCTTAGCACTAATTTAACAATCAAAGGGGCAGCTTTAATGTTTAACAAAACAATATAAAAATAGAGTCAGTGTTCTGTGCCCGGGGAAGACTGCGGGATGAGAGACAGGTGCACTCACATACCTTGTTTGCTCTAGAGCCATTAGCTGCACACCAGAACTGTACACTTTGTAATAAACTGATAGCACAGATGGAACTGGGCTGTGATCTGTACTGCACCAGGTTGGTGGAGAGGGAGTCATGCAAGCCACATACTTCTCACCGCTTCACACAAGGTTGTCTGTCTTTCTAAAAGATCTATGATAACTCAGGTAGAAATTATGGGCTTGAGGCATGGGGCGAGGGGTTCTCTGATCTGTGCTGTGCAGGAGGTCAGGCTAGATGATCAGAATGCTCCTTTCTGGCCTTAAAATCTATGGACAATCTATGTGCAGGAGCAGAACACAATAGCAGTCTCTGGCAGCAGGGGCTGCTTAGTTCTTGTATAACCCATTGTTCCGTGTGTGTTTTACACACACATTAATTGTTCCTGATTCACAGTAGATATGAGTCTGTTTATAGCTTTTAATGCCAGAACCTGCCTCTTTAAATCAAACTGTAGATACCTCTGTGTTCATCTCTAGAGGTGCTTCATTCAGTCCTTGGTGTATCAACTAAGACGGGTTAGTTTGCATGAGCCCCAGGGAAGGAGTTGCCCAGAAAGGTTTGGGCAGGAGGTGGAGACCATGGAGCAGAACAGGTACACAAGGAGGAGTAAGAAATGCCCTGCTACAGTGCATGTGCACCAGGAGTGTGCTTGCCAACCTGCCTGCAACATCCAACCAAGCAGCTCCCTTTAATTATAAAGCCTCAGAAACCATTGATTGGAGGTGAAATAATGCAAGTTGGGCTGTCCAGACTCCACAATGCTGCTAAAAATGGTTAATCCAATGACAAAGAAATATGCCACAGGGATGTGAGATGAAACTCAGAGAGACTTATCATAGAATATCAGGGTTAGAAGGGAGGTCATTTAGTCCAACCCCCTGCTCAAAGCAGGACCAATACCCAATTTTTTGCCCCAGATCGCTAAATGGCCCCTTCAAGATTAAACTCATAACCCTGAGTTTAGTAGGCCAATGCTCAAACCACTGAGCTATCCCTCTCCCTTGATAGCCACTGCTCATAGCCACTGGCTAAAAAGCCTGCAGAAAGGAGTGACTGACCCAACCACCATGGCTTTAACAGTGATCAACAGTCAGCACACAGTAGCTAAGGTCCTCTTAGGAGAGACAGTGCTAGACAGATCAATGGCATGAATTGTTTCATAAGAATGCTAAACAAAAAGGAGGCCATCTATCATATTAGGTAGCATGACTGTAGCAAAGGATTTGGGGGTTAACTCTTTAAACTATGGTTTCCTGACTCAGTTTGTCACTGCAAAGAGACTCCTTTGTTTCTAATGCTCATCATGGACAAGTTCCAGCAGGGGCTGAAATCCTGTCAGTAGTGATGGTATCACGAGGGTTGGCAGCACTCTGATCCCATCTGGGTGTATCACATGGGGAAGGGCTCCCCACCTCCTGACGGTGGCAGGAGAGAAGAGAAACAGAGAGAAAGATGGACTGGGCTCCCACTCCTGGATCCAGCACCTAACCCCAGCAACCCATTCCTCCCTTCTCTCCTCCCCATCCCCCCAGCCCCCGCTCAGTTTTGAGGCACCACATGGGGCCAGGGCTCTTCTGATGGAGGAAGTGAGAGCTAGACCAGACTTGCTTCATTCAGCACATAGCATGGATGGCACAAGTTGCAAAGGCACCTGTAACACTGGCATTGCCCAGTGTTGGCATGCTTCATGTGGCAACCTTAATAATGTTCTTTTAACATAATTTTTGGTATGTATTACTCATATTGTTTGATACAAGCCTGCATAACATTTTTTCATTGCCTCTGGTTTCTGAAAATTCTTCTACACTTGGGTTTTCAAACAGTTTACCCGACCTCCTTGTAGACGGGATCTGATAAAGAATGTACAGGAAAACCCTGAAGTCCTAGGGTGTTCAACAAAGCATTTAGCACATGCTGCAGTGAATTGTGACCCTAACCTGTATGCAACGTTCCTCATGACTTCAGTGGACATTATGCACACGTAGCGACAGAAAGCGTGGCCTTAGGTATCTGTGTTTTTGGTTTAGGGCCCCAGTCTTCAAGGTACCTTGAACTCCTGTTGACACCAGTAAGATTTGATGGTGCTCACTCCTCAAGTGGTGCTCAACAGCTCAAGTTCAGGCTTTTAGGGCCAAAGTTTTGAAAGGCCTCAGACTGAGAACGAGCTGGACGAGCACAGGTCCATGGGGTCGGATGCGCTGCATCCGAGAGTGCTAAAGGAGTTGGCAGATGCGATTGCAGAAACATTGGCCATTATCTTTGAAAACTCATGGCAATCAGGGGAGATCCTGGATGACTGGAAAAAGGCTAATGTAGGGCCCATCTTTGAAAAAGGGAAGAGGGAAGATCTGGAGAACTACAGGCCAGTCAGCCTCACCTCAGTCCCTGGAAAAATCATGGAGCAGGTCCTCAAGGAATCAGTTCTGAAGCACTTAGAGGAGAGGAAAGTGATCAGGAACAGTCAGCATGGATTCACCAAGGGCAAGTCATGCCTGACTAATCTAATTGTCTTCTATGATGAGATAACTGGCTCTGTGGATGAGGGGAAAGCAGTGGACGTGTTGTTCCTTGACTTTAGCAAAGCTTTTGACATGGTCTCCCACAGTATTCTTGTCAGCAAGTTAAAGAAGTATGGGCTGGATGAATGGACCATAAGGTGGATAGAAAGTTGGCTAGATTGTGGGGCTCAACAGGTAGTATCAATGGCTCCATGTCTAGTTGGCAGCCGGTATCAAGTGGAGTGCCCCAAGGGTTGGTCCTGGGGCCGGTTTTGTTCAATATCTTCATTAATGATCTGGAGAATGGCGTGTATTACACCCTCAGCATGTTTGCAGATGACAGTAAAGTGGGAGGAATTGCAGATATGCTGGAGGGTAGGGATAGGATACAGAGGGACCTAGACAAATTAGAGGATTGGGCCAAAAGAAATCTCATGAGGTTCAAGAAAGACAAGTACAGAGTCCTGCACTTAGGATGGAAGAATCCCATGCACTGCTACAGACTAGGGACCGAGTGGCTGGGCAGCCGATCTGCAGAAAAGGACCTAGGGGTTACAGTGGACAAGAAGCTGGATATGAGTCAGCAGTGTGCCTTTGTTGCCAAGAAGGCTAACAGCATTTTGGGCTGTATAAGTAGAAGCATTGCCAGCAGATCGAGGGACGTGATCATTCCCCTCTATTCGACATTGGTGAGGCCTCATCTGGAGTACTGTGTCCAGTTTTAGGCCCCACACTACAAGAAGGATGTGGAAAAATTGGAAAGAGTCCAGGGGAGAGCAACAAAAATGATTAGGGGGCTGGAGCACATGATTTACGAGGGGAGGCTGAGGGAACTGGGATTATTTAATCTGCGGAAGAGAAGAATGAGGGGGGATTTGATAGCTGCTTTCAACTGCCTGAAAGGGGGTGCCAACGAGGATGAATCTAGACTGTTTTGAGTGGCAGATGACAGAATGAGGAGTAATGGTCTCAGGTTGCAGTGGGGGAGGTTTCGGTTGGATATTAGGAAAAATTTTTGACTAGGAGGGTGGTGAAACACTGGAATGCGTTACCTAGGGAGGTGGTGGAATCTCCTTCCTTAGAGGTTTTTAAGGTCAGGCTTGAGAAAGCCCTGGCTGGGATGATTTAGGTGGGGATTGGTCCTGTTTTGAGCAGGCGGCTGGACTAAATGACCTGCTGAGGTCCCTTCCAACCCTGATATTCTATTATTCTATTATTAAAATGAGTAGCTGGTGAATGCTCAGGGACAGCTGGTGAATGCTCAGGGACAGATTTTTAAAGGTATTTAGGTGTCAAAAGCACTGCCTAGGCATCTGTCTACATCTTTAGACAACTAAATATCTTTACCAATCTGGCCTTTGGCCCTTTGGGAAATCTGGTGAACTTCATTGAGGTGGCTCCATGGCAGCTGAGCAATTTTTGAAAATATGGCCTCAACTGAACATTGTTAAAAATCTGTCTCTCTCATTTGAAGCATATTTATAATTAAGACACACAATTTTTATGAGCTTAGCATTTTTATATATTTAACACTTACCAGTAATCTATTTATATTGATTGTGCTTGGGTTTAATCAGGATGCAGGAAAACAGATGACATAAAAATGACTCCACTAATAATTCATTTTCAAAATCTCCGTTCAGAAGGATAAGAGATTTTAAAATCTTAGAATGCACTTTCAGTTGGTGAAAAATTCTGCTCTTACGGAGGAGGGCATTTTTTAAGCTACGTTGTGTGGACAAAAAGTGGAGCTTGCTGGTTTATTTATTGCAAGGAACATTAACTGTGAATTTAGCCCTAGTTTCTATTCAAGATTGGTCATGAACTGACCTGATTCCTTCTGCAAATGCACCTGGTATTCATAACTGTTTGCCAGATAACTGGGATGAAGTATCAGCCAATGGGCTGTCCTATACAGCTGTTTGTTGTTCATGGAGTATGATTGGTCATCAAAATCACATGGTTTCATTTCTTCTTTCTCATTGGATAAATAAGTTTTAAAATCACACATATACTAGTTGATGAATACCCATATTCTCATGTAGCTACTGACGTTTGTATGAAGAACAACCATTCCCCAACCTTTAGTGCAAACAAAATCATGCAAATAATCACAAACTGTTCAGATAACATGAGCCATGAACATAGCTGAATTGGACAGTGTTTTAGGATCAAAATGGATACTTGTGAACTCTGTGTATAAAAATCCTGAAACATGGCTCTTAATGTAGGTGCCACTCCTGCAGTCCTTCGTCACTGGAGTGCATTGTCTTCATTGGGACCACTCCCTTGAATAAGGGCTATAGGTTCCCACCAATGGGCAAAATTTTCAAAAGTGCCGAAGTTACTCAGGACCCTAAGTCTCATTGAAAGTCAATGAGAATTAGATTCCTAAGTGATAAGGCATTTTTGAAAATGGGACTTAGGTTCCTAAATGACTTAAGTGCCTTTGAAAATATTACCCAACATCTGGAAAAAGTATTTTGATGAAGGAATTTTGCCCCCATAAAAGTTTCCTTATTAGCAAAATAGCTGATGATGATTCCACTGTGAAATGATGTCTGGTTGCCGAGATTTCGGTGGATCAGGTGCATCACTAGCATAAAATATGGTAGCTTTGTTTTAGAAAAACCCATTAAGAATTAGTAGTGGTTTGCTTGACTTTTCTTAACATGGATGAAAATAAGCATCTTCTAAAAGTAAGTTCAATTCCCTCCAAGCTACATTGAGAAGATTGTTTGATTTGTATATCTCATCTGTAAGCAATTCTAAGGAAAAGCTTAATATTCCATTTTGATTTGCATGATACTCTATGCTCCCAAGTTTTAGTTAAGTCTCTGCAGACATTTTGCCTTAAATCAGTTATGAAGCTAACACTTTCCTGCCAGTAATTAAGTCTGCTTCAGTGTCATAACGTGGGTCCCAGAAGTTGCATTTTTCTGTATGAAGTTATTCAACTTAGTAAACTGCTAATAAACCCATAATGCATGGTGAATATCAGTATTATGCAATTAACACTGCAGTTTAAACCTTAATTAGACCTCTCCTTTGAAGGCAGAGGATTTCAATGCAATTTAATGGTTTGTTTGTTCAACGGTGCTCTACTTCCATTGGGCTTCTATATATTTTATGGCATTGCTTTTAAAAAAAATTTCCATTATTGAAACAGAAAGGAAAGGCTGGAATAGGTTGCAAGCTTGTTCAGCAGTGAAAAAGACAGATGGGGAGATCATTATTTCAAGTATCTGGCATGCCTGACTTGAGCTATATTGATTATTCACAATTCTGCAGCATAACCATGGTACCACAAGCATGAGGTTTGCCTTTGACAGCTATGGAGATTGATTAGAAAGTGTCGACTTTTGGAGTCCTTTAAACTCTTGTCAATGAAGTAAACCTCAATTCTTCTTCCAGTATGTGTCAATATGGATTCCGCTGTCGGTGCCTGAGCTTCCTGTCTGTGCAATTGGATTTTTTTGAATAACCATGTCTGTTGGCGTCATCCATGCAGCCTCCATATCCTGGTGCTCTTCTGCATAAAGGGCAGAGTGCCCTCCACCCCGCCTCAGTACCTTCTAATGACTCGTTGGCATCAAGACAGAACCCTGTAAGTGCCCGACCCACTCCCTTTCTCCTAGCTTCAAACTCATCCCTTCGGAATAGTTTGAAGAAATACATCTTCATCCTGTTCATTCTCTAATCTGGACATTTCAAAAACAAAACACCACACCAGAAAACCCAGGAAGATGTCCCCTGGACAGCTGGGTGAGTTGCATCATACTGACTCCCCTGATAGATTCTAAACCGTCAGGGTTTAAGCCCTACCCAAACCCCCATGGACTCACCCCCTGGTTGATGGGCTTACCCAATGCCTCTTCTGTCTGAAGGAGAGCTGCATCCCTGATATGGGTTCAGTATGTAAATCCTTCTTGCTGAGGACTCAAAAGTCAAGGGACACATGGCTAAATCTCTGTCTGCTTCAACAATTGGTGTAAGTCACCTCAGACCTGGAGAAGACATCCATCTCACAGGATCCCAAAGGGTTCTCCTCTGTGAGTGCTCCTCCAGGCAGACATCACTCCCTGAGGTCTCACAACAAAAGGGAAGGCAGGGAAGAAACCTGTGTCAAAATTGCCTCTGGTCTCCTCAGTGTTGGTTGTCCTGGCATTGTCCTATTGCTCCCTAATGCTTCAGAGTAGAAAAATATCTACTGGATGGACATACTTATCTAAATGGAAGAGGTTCTCAATATGGGCAGTCCAGCATGGTCTGATCTAACGCAGGCCTAGATATTAAAGATCCTTTACTCACTGTTACGCTTAAAGCAGATTTTTGTTAAGCTCTATTAAAATCCATCTTATGCTAATTTTAGCTTTGCATCCCTCTGTATGGTTGTGCTCAGTCTTTTCACACATCATGGTATCAAAATTTCTCAAGGGGCTCTTACACGCTTACCCAATGGTCAGAGAAACTGCTCTTGGTGGGGACATCAATCTGGTCCTCCTGGGACTTAGGAACTTCTACTTGCGCCTGTTTCCAAATGTTCCCTACATCATCTCTCTCTGAGGTTGGTCTTCCTGGTGACTATCACTTTAGAATAAAACAATCACCATACTGGGCAAGCCCAATGTTCCATCTAGCCCAGTATCCTGTCTTCTAACAGTGGCTGATGACAGATGCTTCAGAGAGAATGAACAGAACAGGGAAATTATCAAGTGTCCACTCCCACCTTCTGTGCAGTCAGAGGTTAGGAACACTCAGAGCATGGGGTTATATTCCTGACCATCTTGGCTAATAGTCATTGATTGATCTATCCCCTATGAACTTATAAAATTCTTCTTTTTAACCCAGTTATACTTTTGGCCTTCAGAACATCCCCTGGCAATGAGTTCCACAGGTTGACTATGCATTACATGAAGAAGTACTTCCTTTTGTTTGTTTTACACCTGCTGCCTATTCATTTCATTGGGTAACACCTGGTTCCTGTGGTATGTGAAGGAGTACATAACACTTCCTTATTCACTTTCTCCACATCATTCATGATTTTATAGACCTCTATCATATCCCCCTTAGTCAGCTCTTTTCTAAACTGAACACTCCCAGTCTTTTTAATTTCTCCTCATATGGAAGCTGTTCCATACCCCTCATCATTTTTCTTGCCCTTCTCTGTACTTTTCACAATTCTAATACATCTTTTTTTGAGATTGGATAACCAGAACTGCAAACATTCAAGGTGTGGGGAGTACAGTTGATTTATATAGTGTCATTATGATATTTTGTGTCTTATCTCCCTTTTCTGAATGGTTCTAACATTCTTCTAGCTTAGTTGACTGCTGCTACACATTGAGCATATGTTTTCAAAGAACTATCCATGATGACTCCAAGATCTTTCTTGAGTGGTAACAGATAATTTAGACTCCATCATTTTATATGTATAGTTGGGATTACTTTTTCCAATGTACATTACTTTGCATTTATGAAAATTGAATTTCATCTGCCATTTTCTTAGCCAGTCATCCAGTTTTGTGAGATCCCTTTGTAACTCTATCCAATCTGCTTTAGACTTAATTATCTTCAGTAATTTCATATAATCTGCAAACTTTGTTACCTCACTGTTTACCCCTTTTTCTGGATCACTTATGAATAAATTGAACAGCACTGGACCCAGTGCAGGTCCTTGGGCACCCAACTATTTACCTCTTTCCACTGTGAAAACTGACCATTTATTCCTACCCTTTGTTTCCTGTCTTTTAATCAGTTACTGATCCATGAGAGGACCTTCCCTCTTATACCATGACTGCTTAAGTGACTTTGGTGACAGTCAAAGTACACTATTTCCATTAGATCACCCTTTTCCCCATGTTTGTTTACCCCTCCAAAGAATTCTAATAGATTGGGGAAGAATGATTTCCCTTTACAGAAGTTGTGCTGACTCTTCCCCATCAAATGGTATTCATCTCTATGTCTGATAATTCTGTTCTTCACTGTAGTTTCAACCAATTTGCCTGGTACTGAAATTAGGCTTATTGGCGTGTAATTGCCAGGATCGCCTTCAGAGCCTTTTAAAATTAGTGTTACATGAGTTATCTGCAGTCATCTGGTACAGAGGTTGATTTAAGGTACTGTTCTGCAATTTCATATTTGAGTTCCTTCAGAACTCTTGGGTGATACCATCAGAGCAGAATTACAGCAGGCTGTGCAGTGGGGACAGAAGGACGGTGAAGAAAATTGGCAGCATGTGACCTCCAGAAGAAGAAAGAGGAGCATCCATGTACCAGCAATGCAGGAACAGGTGAGCAACCATTTTCATGTTCTCTCCACAGGTACTAATGCAGAGAATGGACTAGATGATACTTCTGAGGGAAGGGAGCAGAAGGAGACTCCACCGATTGGAAGGCATGAAAAGCACTGTCCTAGGGATGGGGGTTCCATGACCACCACTCTCAAGAGAAGGAGGCAGGTGGTGGTGGTTGGGGACTCTCTCCTAAGGGGGACTGAGTCATCTATCTGCCGTCCTGACCGGGAAAACCGAGAAGTCTGCTGCTTGCCAGAAGCTAGGATTCACAATGTGATGGAGAGACTGCCGAGACTCATCAAGCCCTTGGATTGCTACCCCTTCCTGCTTCTCCATGTGGGCACCAATGATACTGCCAAGAATGACCTTGAGTGGATCACTGCAGACTATGTGGCTCTGAGAAGAAGGATAAAGGAGTTTGAGGCGCAAGTGGTATTTTTGTCCATCGTCCCTGTGGAAGGAAAAGGCCCAGGTAGAGATCGTTGAATTGTGGAAGTCAACGAATGGCTATGCAGGTGGCGTCAGAGAGAAGGCTTTGGATTCTTTGACCATGGGATGGTGTTCCAAGAAGAAGGATTGCTAGGCAGAGATGGGCTCCACCTAATGAAGAGAGGGAAAAGCATCTTTGCAAGCAGGCTGGCTAACCTAGTGAGGACGGCTTTAAACTAGGTTCACCGGGGGAAGGAGATCAAAGCCCTGAACTAAGTGGGGAAGTGGGATACCGGGAGGAAGCACGAGCAGGAGAGCGCAAGAGGGGAGGACTCCTGCCTCATACTGAGAAAGCAGGACGATCAACAAGTTATCTTAAGTGCCTATACACAAATGCAAGAAGCCTGGGAAACAATCAGGGAGAACTGGAAGTCCTGGCACAGTCAAGGAATTTTGATGTGATTGGAATAACAGACACTTGGTGCGATAACTCACATGACTGGAGTACTGTCATGGATGGATATAAACTGTTCAGGAAGGACAGGCAGGGCAGAAAAGGTGGGGGAGTTGCATTGTATGCAAGAGAGCAGTATGACTGCTCAGAGCTCCAGTATGAAACTGCAGAAAAACCTGAGAGTCTCTGGATTAAGTTTAGAAGTGTGAGCAACAAGGGTGATGTCATGGTGGGAGTCTGCTATAGACCACCGGACCAGGGGGATGAGGTGGACGAGGCTTTCTTTGGGCAACTAACAGAAGTTACTAGATCACAGGCCCTGGTTCTTATGGGGGACTTCAATCACCCTGATATCTGCTGGGAAAGCAATACAGTAATGCACAGACAATCCAGGAAGTTTTTGGAAAATGTAGGGGACAATTTCCTGGTGCAAGTGCTGGAGGAACCAACTAGGGGCAGAGCTCTTCTTGACCTGCTGCTCACAAACAGGGAAGAATTAGTTGGGGAAGCAACATCCTCTTCCTGCTTCATGCCAGTATCACATCTGTAGGGTGGTGATATGGAGTAACCCACTGATCTCTTTCAAGGATCTAGGTTGGATGCTGAGTTCTGGAGATCCATACTACATTCCTTGTTTGATTGGTGCAGCTGGAACCCTTCATTTCCACCATCCTGAGGGGAGACTGATTGCCATTCACCTGCCGTGGACTCCACATTGACACTCTCAAAGAGAGAACAGTTACTTACCCTACAGAAACTGTGGTTCTTCAAAATGTTGTCAGTGTGGATTCCCGAACCCACCCTCCATCCCTGTGTTTTGGAGTCCTCAGACCACCACCGGCTTCAAGCTGTGTGGGAACTGAAAGATGGTCATGGCCATCCCACCCTTTATGCCTTCATTTGGGAAGCCAATGAGGCACAAGGTGCAGGCCTTGACTGACACTGCTATTCAAAGAAACCTGATCTTGGGAGCATGTGCTACAAGAGTGGGATTGCTGTTGACTACATCTTCATGAACCACAGTTACTGTAAGTGTATGTGACCATTCTTTATAAGCTGGGACTCTGAGTATGGAACGCTGGTCTGGCCTTCCCATGTCCAATTAAATCAACCCTCCTAGCAAAATCTCTCACTCTTAAAAGAAGCTTTGTCTTCTGCATCTTCCAAAAGGGGGGGAAAGATCCCAGGCACTGTAATAACCTAAGTGTATTTGCATGGGGTTGCCCTTATGTTAATAACAGTGCTCAGAGTTGGAAATGTTACCTATCAACAGCATTTTAAACTGACCACAGTTATTTGTGGAGCAGAATCAAATCTCATAGACTCAGACTTTAAAATTTTAATCATTGCAGAAACATCAAGGCAAGGAGTGGAGACAATTGCACAAAAAGGAGTATTGTAGATGAGGGAGAGGGATGGAATTACATGGTTCAAAAAGGTATGTTTGTTAAGCTGCATCTGAGGGAGTTGTTTTATCTCTGAGTAGAGAGGAGTGGAGTGGGCAGTGCTCTAAGGGCTGGAATTTCAAAAGGGGTCAGCTCCCATTCTTCTCAGGGGGTGGGTGGTACGTACTTCTCTAGTGTTCTCATTAGCAGCTGCTGGGTCCTCAGGTCTTTTGAAACAGTTGTGGGTGATGGAGTTGGATTCAGGATGACATAGCATGGGCAATTAGACCTGAAAAGATGTTAGGCTTGAACAAAAAGCAAACCACTTCAGGCGTGGAAAAGGTCATTTGGAAATAAGATGTGAAGGAAAAAAAATAGCATGTGTGCACTTTCCAGATAACTTTGTAAGCTGTCACACAGATGGAGGGAAAACAGAAACCGAAACCATTTGTCCAGAGCAAGGAATCCAATGCTGTATGGATTGGAAACACAGGCAATGAGCATCTGATGAATAATTATCATCTCCTCCTGCGAGGGTCTGATGTCACAGGGAACAGACTACAGTGGCCTGAGAGGTATAGCAGAGGGATCTCAGGGAGGGAGGGAGACGAACTGACACAAGGCACCTGAGAGTGGAGGTTGCATCTCTCCCATGCTGCTTGCCATGAAGGGTGAGATAGGAGTATAGATACATGCTCTAGAACTGTAAGATACTGCATATTCACCTGTAATGGCATAAAGGGGATGTGGCCAGGCTGGTTCTGTGGAGTGTAACACTACAGGTGATGTGCATACCCTTCTGTCATGGGGTAGGTTCACTCTGTCCTGGGTGCGGGGTCACATATGGTGAGAAGAAGTGAAAAAAACCTGCATAACAGCCAGTTAGGTCCTGTATTCATGACACTGACTATAAAACATGGTAGTGTTGCCTAGTGGCCAGAGTCAATAAAGCTGCCCTTCCACCAGGGCAGCATGGCCTAATGGCCTGAGTCATTAAAGTAACCCACCTCATGACCCATTGGGGAGGTGGGGCACCACTTAGGGGTGTGTGGCACCCAGGGTAGGGGGACTCAGGCCCTCCCTGCTCCTGCAAGTCCCAACCCAGGGACCTGGTGATGGTGGAGGTGCTCACCACCAAGTCAGAGAGGGATCCCCCCATGATACACTGACTGGCTCCCCAGTTCACTCACTGGGAAAAGTCTAAGTCCTCTGGGCTGCTTCCTACCCTTTTTCCCTCAGCTATGCTCCACAGTTCCCCAGGGTCTCTGGGGTCCTCAAGTGGCATAGCTCCTGCTGGCACAGTCCTTTTTCCGGGCTCATCGGGCAGCCTGGAGTCCACCTAGACCTCTGCGTGCCATAGCTCTGTAATTAGGGCCTGTAGCAGCTCCCTGGAGAGAGCCTGCAGTCTGCATCCTCCCCCTTCAGCAGCCTGCCCAGACGGAGTTGGGCTGCTTCCTTTTATACTTTGCCTCCAGGCTGAGCATGCTCAACAGAGTCAGAGGGTTGGGGCTTCCTCAGCCTGCAAAGCACAGTTAACCCTTTGAGGACTGGTGCGGGGTAAGCACACCCTGTCACACCTTCCTTTTCTTTTAATCTCATGTTTGTCTCTTAATAAATGCCATTTCACTACAAGGTGGGTTTAGATTCTTTGGGAGTTTCACATACACTACCCTTCAGCCTCCATGAAGGGCGGGGGAAAGAAGGGTGTCTGGAATCTATACTGTTTGGGATTCTTGGTCCAATGATGGAGGCTGAAAAGTCCTGTCTCATTTGAGTGTGTTGCTTGCAGGTCGGTGACCCTAGCGGTGTGCCATGAGAAATGGATAACCATAGAGAAGAACCAAGTTTAAAGGGCCAGAGATTACACTATTTGGTCAATTGTTTCTCTGGTGTAAATTCCAGCCAGTCAGAATGTTGCGAATAGCTGTCAGGGAAGCCCTTGGGCTGTACTGCAGCGTGTCCAAAATGGCAAGGAGCAAGAGAGAGACTAGGTGGCTGAGGTAATATCTTGTATTGGAACAACTTCTGCTGGTGAGAGAGACAAGCTTTCAGACTACACAGAGCTCTTCTTCAGGTCTGGGCAGTGTATGAGCTTGAAAGCTTGTCTCTCTCACCAGCAGATAACTTTGAAATTGGACCAGTAAAAAGATATCACCTCACCCACTTTTTCTCTCTAACATCCTGGGATGGCCACAACAACACTGCAAGGGGCAACAGTGAAACTCAAAGCCTCTGTGTAAAGTGCCCTGCCCTCCAGCAGATGGCCTGGGGTCAGCATAGATCTGGGCGAGCTCTCAGGATTTGGAGACTGAATCATTTGCTTTTTCCATGGGTGGACAATCCATTCGTCAGGGTCTGAAGCCAGGAAAACTGGAAGGTTCACCAGTTTCCTGTCCCCTACATAGGCTACTATTATTATATATTTGATAGATTCCAAGACCAGAATGGACCATTTTGATCATCTAGTCTGACATTATGTATAACACAGGCCATAGGATTTCACTGAATTAATTCCTCTTTGAATGAGAGCAGATCTTTTAGAAAACAAAAATCTTGATTGAAAAATTGCCAGTGGAGAACAGCGTCCCTGATAGGAATTGCAACAGGAATATATTTTGGGCTGGGGAGAAAATACCCCCACTTCTCAAACACTCATTCCAGAAAGCTATGAATTGCTTTGACCTGTCCTTATCTGCGTTCATGTCTGCTGCTATTTATGCTGCTTCCTGTCTTCTAGGCACTGCTGTAGAGATATGGAATGGTGTTTGGCCCATCCAGGAAGTATTAATCTGTATTCCTCCCTGGAGATTCTGAAAAACCTCTCAACTGACATGTCACCCTACGTTTCTCTCTGCCATTTGACATCAGTATGTTCCTTTAAATTAAGGAAAGAACATTCCCCAGCTGGCCAGTGGTGCAACTAAAGAACTGTCTCCTTTGAAGGTGGACAGGTTGCCATCTCTGTGTCTTCTCTTCTGTTCATTGGCACTTCCATTGCCTTGGCACCAGGAGACGTCTTGAGGTTTTGTAGATAATACTGATGACTTGAGCCCTCCCACCAAAGCTTGAGCGTCAGGCTAAGAGCCTGATGTTGGGTAGAGATGGCTGGACAATCTGCCTTTGCGATGGAGGTGGTATGTGGCGACTCTTATCTCTACAGCTGACAGCAAATCATCAGCAAATGGGCACAAGTGGATTTTGTGAGTCCGGCTGAGGTTGAAAAACATCTAGTTTTACCCAGCAGAACCAAGAAATATAAATTGGAAAAGACAGAGAGGAGGAGGGAAAAAAACAGAAGAGGGGATTAGAAGGTGAGACCATAGCACAGGGCAGGGCCAGACACAGGTTTTTGGGGGCCCAGGGAAAAATCTGAAATTGAGCCCCCCCCTCCCCAAAACAATTAGCATTGAGGGGAGACTGGGCAGGTGGGGGAACGTTGGGGAATGAGACTGCACCTACCCTGCAGCAGTGGCTCCTGTCTTGCGGGTCTGACTTACCCACTCTGGGCATTACGACCTGTTGCACAGGGTCAGAGCACCACTCAGGTTTGGCTGCAATGCCACTTGGTTTGGGGGTCCTCTCAAACAAGGAGCCTGGGGCAAACTGCCCCTTTAGCCCTGTCCCTCGCTCTCCTCTGGGCAGCCATTGCAGAGGGCAGAAAACATGATACAGAACCTAAGAGAGAAGAATGTAGACCAAAGACAAATGATGGGAGGCCCATGGTCATGTACACTAGGCCAAAGACATTCTTCCCCCATGTCTCTCCAGATGGGTAGAGTGCCTTGGATCAAATTACAGTGACTGGAGGACCAAAGAAATTCAGAGCCTTGAGAGCTATTGAGAAGAAAAATGAAGAAGCTAGATGAGTCAGTTTCAGCATTGATACCAAACAACTTCTTTGGTCTTCCAAAGCCAAAGGATAGAAACAACTAGACTGGAGAGATCCAAAGTCACTTCCTTTATGAATCACTTTGCACTCTGGAGACGTCACTGCCCTTCTGTAATGCTACTTACAAATAAATGAACAAGTGTTCTGTTCGCTGCGCAGTGATTGCTATCAGATGCTAAGATGACACATTATTAAAAAGCTGGTCTGTAGTACATCCTTTCTGTAGTAGGTCCTCAGGCAGCTCTCCAACAAGTCCAGCAATTGCTCCCTACATGGAGTGAGGAGGGAGGCAGTCTGGTTGCAAAACTGTTAATGTGGGTAAGGATCAGTGTGAAAAATGTGGACAGGAGTGAGCACAGCTGAGAGAATAACGAGAGAAATGATTGTGAGCACAGGATTTGAAAAAAGTCACCGCATTTGAACATATTGACAAATTGTCACAAATTACTCACCCAGAAAAAAATAGTGGAACAATTTTTGGCAAATACCACAGCACTGCACTATTCGGCTCAGCAGGACAGCTGTTTGTCTGTCTTGTCCTAATGTCTTTAGCTCTATCTATCTGTCTCTGTTTGAGGCTCTTGTGTGGCCCCCCATTACCACAGTACATGAGAACCTCACAATCTTTAGGTGGTGTCATTTAGGTCTTTAGAATGCTTAGAAAATTGGATGTCGTGGTTCATATAGGTAGCTAAATAGCTGAATTAAAGGAAGTGTCACTGGGGTTACCCAACACTGGATTTTCCCCCTCACTAGTTTTATTAATTTATGTAAGTTATTTTGCACAATAGTCAGGAACACCCTTTATATTTAACTTAATTCTGTAAGTGTAAACATGATGTTTTTCACAACACAACTCTGGTACTCTGATGAACTGAGAGGAAGCCTAGATGTATAAACCGAGTGTATGTGGGATAGAAGTAGCCATTAGTAGAAAGGAAGGTTAATGAATTGCCAAAGTACCATATATACTCGTTCATTAGCCCGTTTGTTTGTACGCCGACCCCCCAAGATGGATAGGTAAAAATGGCAAAAACTCTATGATTCTTTCATGAGCCGACCCTATATTTCAGGGATTGGCAAACTTTGGCTTCCGGCCCATCAGGGTAAACTGCTGGAGGGGCGGGACATTCTGTTTATCTGATGACAGGTTTCAGAGTAACAGCCGTGTTAGTCTGTATTCGCAAAAAGAAAAGGAGGACTTGTGGCACCTTAGAGACTAACCAATTTATTTGAGCATAAGCTTTCGTGAGCTACAGCTCACTTCATCGGATGCATACTGGGGAAAGTGTAGAAGATCTTTTTATACACACAAAGCATGAAAAAATACCTCCGCCCACCCCACTCTCCTGCTGGTAATAGCTTATCTAAAGTGACCACTCTCCTTGCAATGTGTATGATAATCAAGGTGGGCCATTTCCAGCACAAATCCAGGGTTTAACAAGAATGTCTGAGGAAGGGGGGGGGTAGGAAAAAACAAGAGCAAATAGGTTACCTTGCATAATGACTTAGCCACTCCCAGTCTCTATTCAAGCCTAAGTTAATTGTATCCAATTTGCAAATGAATTCCAATTCAGCAGTCTCTCGCTGGAGTCTGGATTTGAAGTTTTTTTGTTGTAATATCGCTTTAATATCGCAACTTTCATGTCTGTAATCATGTGACCAGAGAGATTGAAGTGTTCTTCGACTAGTTTATGAATGTTATAATTCTTTACATCTGATTTGTGTCTATTTATTCTTTTACGTAGAGACTGTCCAGTTTGACCAATGTACATGGCAGAGGGGCATTGCTGGCACATGATGGCATATATCACATTGGTGGATGTGCAGGTGAACGAGCCTCTGATAGTGTGGCTGATGTTATTAGGCCCTGTGATGGTGTCCCCGGAATAGATATGTGGGCACAGTTGGCAACGGGCTTTGTTGCAAGGATAAGTTCCTGGGTTAGTGGTTCTGTTGTGTGGTATGTGGTTGCTGGTGAGTATTCGCTTCAGGTTGGGGGGCTGTCTGTAGGCAAGGACTGGCCTGTCTCCCAAGATTTGTGAGAGTGTTGGGTCATCCTTCAGGATTGGTTGTAGATCCTTAATAATGCGTTGGAGGGGTTTTAGTTGGGGCCTGAAGGTGACGGCTAGTGGCGTTCTGTTATTTTCTTTGTTGGGCCTGTCCTGTAGTAGGTGACTTCTGGGAACCCTTCTGGCTCTATCAATCTGTTTCTTCACTTCCGCAGGTGGGTATTGTAGTTGTAAGAATGCTTGATAGAGATCTTGTAGGTGTTTGTCTCTGTCTGAGGGGTTGGAGCAAATGCGGTTGTATCGCAGAGCTTGGCTGTAGACAATGGATCGTGTGGTGTGGTCAGGGTGAAAGCTGGAGGCATGTAGGTAGGAATAGCGGTCAGTAGGTTTCCGGTATAGGGTGGTGTTTATGTGACCATCGTATATTAGCACTGTAGTGTCCAGGAAGTGGATCTCTTGTGTGGACTGGACCAGGCTGAGGTTGATGGTGGGATGGAAATTGGGCCTAATAACATCAGCCACACTATCAGAGGCTCGTTCACCTGCACATCCACCAATGTGATATATGCCATCATGTGCCAGCAATGCCCCTCTGCCATGTACACTGGTCAAACTGGACAGTCTCTACGTAAGAGAATAAATGGACACAAATCAGATGTCAAGAATTATAACATTCATAAACCAGTCGGAGAACACTTCAATCTCTCTGGTCACGCGATTACAGACATGAAAGTTGCGATATTACAACAAAAAAACTTCAAATCCAGACTCCAGCAAGAGACTGCTGAATTTGAATTCATTTGCAAATTGGATACAATTAACTTAGGCTTGAATAGAGACTGGGAGTGGCTAAGTCATTATGCAAGGTAACCTATTTGCCCTTGTTTTTTCCTACCCCCCCCCCACCCCCAGACGTTCTTGTTAAACCCTGGATTTGTGCTGGAAATGGCCCACCTTGATTATCATACACATTGCAAGGAGAGTGGTCACTTTAGATAAGCTATTACCAACAGGAGAGTGGGTTTGTGGGGGGGGGGGAGGGGAGAGAAAACCTGGATTTGTGCTGGAAATGGCCCAACTTGATTATCATACACTTTGTAAGGAGAGTGATCACTTTAGATAAGCTATTAACAGCAGGAGAGTGGGGTGGGGGGATGTATTTTTTCATGCTTTGTGTGTATAAAAAGATCTTCTACACTTTCCACAGTATGCATCCGATGAAGTGAGCTGTAGCTCACAAAAGCTTATGCTCAAATAAATTGGTTAGTCTCTAAGGTACTCCTTTTCTGTTTATCTGGAGCATCCACAGGCATGGAGCCCCTCAGCTCCCAGTGGCCGCAGTTTGCCATTCCCAGACAATGGGAACTGTGGGAAGCAACACGGGCCTAGGGACATGCTGGCCGCCACTTTCTGCAGCTCCCATTGGTTGGGAATCGTGAAACGTGGCCACTGGGAGGTGAGGGGCTCTGTGCCGCCGAATGCTCCAGGTAAACAAAACGACAATGTAATCATAGAATCATAGAATATCAGGGTTGGAAGGGACCTCAGGAGGTCATCTAGTCCAACCCCTTGCTCAAAGCAGGACCAATCCCCAACTAAATCATCCCAGCCAGGGCTTTGTCAAGCCTGACCTTAAAAACCTCAAAAGAAGGAGATTCCACCACCTCCCTAGGTAACGCATTCCAGTGCTTCACTACCCTCCTAGTGAAAAAGTTTTTCCTAATATCCAACTGAAACCTCCCCCACTGCAAAGTGAGACCATTACTCCTTGTTCTGTCATCTGCTACCACTGAGAACAGTCTAGATCCATCCTCTTTGAAACCCCCTTTCAGGTAGTTGAAAGTAGCTATCAAATCCCCCCCTCATTCTTCTCTTCTGCAGACTAAATAATCCCAATTCCCTCAGCCTCTCCTCATAAGTCATGTGTTCCAGTCCCCTAATCATTTTTTTTCCCTCCGCTGGACTCTTTCCAATTTTTCCACATCCTTCCTGTAGTGTGGGGCCCAAAATTGGACACAGTACTCCAGATGAGGCCTCACCAATGTCAAATAGAGGGGAATGATCACGTCCCTCGATCTGCTGGCAATGCCCCTACTTATACATCCCAAAATGCCATTGGCCTTCTTGGCAACAAGGGCACACTGTTGACTCATATCCAGCTTCTCGTCCACTGTAACCCCTAGGTCCTTTTCTGCAAAACTGCTGCCTTGCCACTCGGTCCCTAGTCTGTAGCAATGCATGGGATTCTTCCATCCTAAGTGCAGGACTCTGCACGTGTCCTTGTTGAACCTTATCAGATTTCTTTTGGCCCAATCCTCTAATTTGTCTAGATCCTGCCGTATGCTATCCCTACCCTCCAGCGTATCTACCTTTCCTCCCAGTTTAGTGTCATCTGCAAACTTGCTGAGGGAACAATCCATACCATCCTCCAGATCATTAATGAAGATATTGAACAAAACTGGCCCCATGACCGGACCTTGGGACACTCCACTTGATACTGGCTGCCAACTAGACATGGAGCCATTGATTACTACCCATTGAGCCCGACGATCTAACCAGCTTTCTATCCACCTTATAGTCCTTTCATACAGCCCATACTTCTTTAACTTGCTGGCAAGAATACTGTGGGAGACCGTGTCAAAAGCTTTGCTAAAGTCAAGGAACAACATGTCCACTGCTTTCCCCTCATCCACAGAGCCAGTTATCTCGTCATAGAAGGCAATTAGATTAGTCAGGCATGACCTGCCCTTGGTGAATCCATTAGATATGCAATTCAATAATTCAATAGATCTTAAAATCATCAAATTTTGGTGTAGACCCATTGATAAGCCAACCCCCACTCTTTGATGCTTCCCTTTTTTCCAAAAAAATTGGTTTATGAACGAGTATATATGGTACATGTTTGCTGTGGGAATGCAAGTTCATTGCTTCCACTGAATTAAGTACATGTGAAATCTTGAATGGGGTGCACCTTGGTAAATAACTGGTGACCTCTATTTTAGGTGTTTCATATAATTAGAGTGCATATTGTTTAGCACTGAGAATGGAATGAACTCATCAGTTATTTGTTGCACTTCTGTAAATGTCCCTCTACAATTTATAATAGTTAGTGGGCAGCCACAATAACATGATTTCTGTATTTGCTTTCCAATTATATAAATTATGATTGACTTGCTTTGGTGCTGCTGCCTTTACATTACCATGGGCTCTGGATTAGGCTGTGCTGTAGGGCAGTAACATACTCTGTGCCTTTCCTCATGTAATTGATTTGATGTGTCTTTTCCATCTATACAGCCATAATGCCTTTCTTCTGCAAACCTAGATTTCCCCCCCCCCCCCAGCCCTGGGCAGTCTTTCCATATGGGGTCACTCAGCAGCAACTCCTGGGGCTATTAAACTCCATTTTAGATACCTGCATTCAGAGCCAAAAAATCTTTCACTGACTTTCCTCATTTCAACAGTGCAGAGCACCAGTTAATTCCCCCTCCCCTTCTCTCCTCGCCTCCTTTGGAAACCAGCTATTAACTTCTTCAAATATTACTGCCAACCTAAATAACATCTATAGAAGAATCCATCTTTCCACAGTCATGTCCACAGGGGCTACATCTGCAATTATGTGTCTCAAACATGAAACAGTTTCTGTTATTTAAACCCCCTTTTTTACCCCTTGTTTCTGAAATCTCATCAGCTTATAAAACACCCTGGTATGTAGACATGCATTTTTCTTGCTTATGAATTTCAGTCAGTCCCTTTTATTCTTCAATCTATTCTAATAATCCCTTTTCTCACTCAGCGTGCCTACCCAAGAACATAATTTATATTCAAGGACACACCTGGAATACATTTTAGGTGGGTACCAAAATGCAGCCTGCATTATGCCTTTGACAGTCACAGGTGACAAGCATTCACTAGCAAAGCCTGCAGACAAAAAGTAGACAGGCCAGGGGCTCGCTTTTCCGATAAGGCAGAGGATAACTGGACCCAGATTTCTGTACCTGACTGAATGCCCTTGGGACATCTTGCATCACTCTTCATTCCTTAGCTGATGTTAGACCAGATCTTTCAAAGCGCTCAGCTCCCATTTAGACACTCGGATGAAGTGGCCAGATTTAAAATAAAAGCCAAACTCAGCATGCCACAGTTCCTGTTGAGAACAATGGGGACTGAGGCATCGGATTCTCCATTGTTCTCAATGGGTACTGCTGGGGGATGAGCTCTTTTGAAAGTGTGGCCTGTTCTTTTTCTCTTCCAACTCATACACACTCACAACCACTATTGGACTCGCCGTATTTGTTACATTGTTCGTTACAGGTAGTAATATTTGGCAATAACCGTGCTTGATTAAAGTGCTGTTATTTTACACATCCTTTGGCTTTAACTTTGTAATGACCTGATTCTGTATTAGACTGCACGTCCTCTCACACGTTGTAATGACCTGATTCTCAGAGTCTCCTTTCTTTTACATGTAGTTGAATCTAATAGAGAAACCTGAGCTAAACTGTTCAGATTCTGAACAGATAAGACAGTTTGGAGTGGCCATGAATTGGTCAGACATTTGGAAGATGTAAAACAGGTAAATAATCTCTGCATATCCCCATATACCATTGCTATGGAATAGTTACTACTTTAAGTTTCTTCTTTGAATCACTATTTTAAGTTTCTTGATGATCAATTACCTGTAATTCTGTTTATAGTTATTGCTTGCTGCTTTGGATTTGGAGCCATCAGAGGCACAGAATATTGGTTTGGTGTGCTCTTGATAGTTAGCCCTTCATGGAATGTCCCGTGTTGCTGAGCTTGGAATTTGCCTGGGTCTGACTGTCAGCTCCTATGTAGAGGAAGTTACTGTAACCCATCCCTGAGGTGGCAAGTGCATAGTTCACAGTTGCTAGGTACTTCTCCTAGCTAGAGGAATGGGAAAGCTGGAGGCTGAAGAAGACTTGACTTGCTACTATTAACACCTGGTTGTCAAAAGTGGAAATTAATCTGGTAAAACCATGAACTTTTGTATAGCTTTTACAGCTGGGGAGTAGAAAGGTGGTGGGAGGAAGACTGTGGAGGGCGAAGTCAGGCTCTTCCTCAAAGAGCCCTAGTGGTTAGAGCACATGACTGGACTCAGGAGACTGGGGTTCTCTTCCTGACTTTGCCACTGGTCTGCTAGGTGACCTTGGGCAAGTTCATTTCAGCTTCTCTGTGCCTCAGTTTCCCCATCTGTAAAATGGAGATAATGACACTGATCTCCTTGGTACTGTGCTTAGAGACCTGCTGATGAAAAATGCTATGTAAGCACTGTGGTATTATAATATTCCCACCAGCAATGCTTCCAACTTGCCTGGATATAGCCTCAACAGCTGTCTAGAGCTAAGGAAAAATAATCATGATTCCAATATTCCCTTTGAGCTCTTAGAGATAGAGGAGGGACTAAGTGGCTCATGATTTGCCTTACCCCAGTAACTCTGAGTTTTTAATTACTTTAAATCCCATAAATTACACTCTTTCCCCTTCAAGAGGTGATAACCCCAGAAATTACCTCAGAGGCTGTTGGGTGCTTATTAGAACCAAACCCCTCAATGACCTGAGGTTTTCCCAGCACTAACAGTGAAGCAGCCCCACAGTTCACTCCAAATGCATGCCTGCATTTTGTATCCTCCATCCAGAGCACCACTTAGTATTTCATTAATGCTCTGCAGAAGTGCTTTGCTATTCATGGAAATTAAATTGATTTTCTTCATTTTTATTGAAGGAAAATCCATAGAGGGCCCCGTTTTTAGCCACAGCTTGACAGTGGGTCCTGGTGATGTAGCAGAGGATGCCAAGTGAAGATAAGGGCCATCAGTAAGAGCAGTCTGTGGCGACAATTCACAGACATGGTATGGATGGTAATACCTCCCTGAGGGAGTGAGTCGCTCCTGTTAAGACTAGGATGGACAAGAGGGTGAATTTCTCTTGCTGCCTGTTGCATGGTTTACTTTCAGCTGTTAAAGTCATTCGCAAGTAGACTCTATCTGACTTAACTGCCCTCCTGTGTGTTCCTCACACATTATGGGTCTCGTTTCTCGCGACTATTAGTGACTCCTGCCTGATGTTTCCTGCTCTGTCAATCTTCAGTTAAACCAGTTACGGGGAATGGCCACAGGAGACTCATACAGGTGTAAGTAATTTTTCTGAGTCAGCAGCTGTACACACAAGTGAGGCCTGAGTTCAGCAAGGCACTTAGGCACATACTTACGACTATTCCTGTCTCGTGTTTAAGTGCTTTCCTCAGCAGAGATGCTTTCCTGTGTGAGGGCTGACATTCTGATTTACAGTGAGCACTCACCAGTGGACTAATTTTGACCCTGACTTATACAATGTTCCTCCTACTCTATGCTGAATAGAGCCCAGGACCTCCAGGCAAGGCCACAAAGATGGCAATCCCTGCACCATTTATGACTGTGCTGAGTTCAGGCAGGTGACATCCCCTTTGGCATCCCCAGATCTGAAATGATTTCTCTTCATTGCCGTGTTATTTTTGGCTCTCAAGTGAAGGGAACTGTCGGACCTGTAACCTGGGTCTCTCTCTGTTCCTGTGCTGTGATGACCCTCAAGCACTTTAAATCATGTTCCAGGCTAGCCACTACTCCCTGGAACTGCATCTCCCCAACCTGCTTGGTTATTGCAGCTGCATCAGCACTGCAGAGCATGGGACTCCTGGGTGCATTCTGCCAGTCTAGTTACCCAAACCCGCTGGGTGAGCTTCCATACTGCACCTCTAAGAGAGGTGTTTAGAGGCCTATCTGCGCAGCTGACCCTGGGCTGTCCTGGGAGCTGGAGCAGCCCCTGACATAACTGATACAGACCTGGGGGCTTGTCTAAGTTATGACAGATTCCCTGGTCTGCCCAGAATTTCTGCAGCACTGCATGCTGTGGCCCTGCCCTGGCAGGCCCCTCCTGCCCCTGGCACATCCCATACAGCACAGCTTGTGAGGGGGTCCCCTGAAAGCAGCCTTATGTCTGTCCTCCACAGTGCTGGCACCAGGGGAATCCTCCCTCAGCCAGAACCAGAGTTTCTGTGTTCAAACAGAAGTTAGCACAATGGCACCCTGGTCCATAGCTGGGGTTCCTAGACTCCATGGCACTACTACTACCCCTCATTCTAGAGTCTCTTTCTGCTGCTCTGGCTCTTTTGCCCAGTGAAAAGGGGCCGGAAAGGGGGTGAGGATCATACCCTCAGTCTACACAGGCCACACACACGGGGATTTAAGTCTTCTGATGCACAACCACACATCCGCACAGCCTAATCATTATTAGGAGTATTACTAGGTGAAAGCCCACCTATCGCATGGGTAAAGTGTAAAAGCCAAAAACGGCTGAGAATTAAAAAACTGAGCTGTGACAGACCACAAATCCCAGTGCTGACTGGCTCTGGTGATTTTCTGACCAGAAGGAGCTTTCGGCCATGCTTATCACTGTTTCCATCATTTCATGCTGACTGTACAGATATCCGAGGCCTCCCAACAACACCCAGAGTGACAGTCGTGTATATAGATTGTTACTGAGCCAGATCCTCAGCTGGGGACTTCAGTGACTTCAGAGGACCTGCGCTGATTTATACTAGCAAGGGTTCTGGCCCATTGACTCCACTGGAACTATGCTGGTTCCAGCAGCTGGTCCAATAGGTACAGAGCACATTGCCCGTGCTAGGTGCTTTACACGCGTGTGCACACACACACACACACACACACACACACACACACACACTCACGTACCTGAGAGCTTTGGGAAGTGAGTGCTGCCACCGGGTGGTCACACTTTCGGCCTGGGCAGCACATCTCCCTCCCCGGTGCTCTAGTCTACTGCATAAAAAAGGAGGTATAGTGCCCTATGCAGCTAGTCAGTAAGGGGCTGGTTACTAGGCTAGCTCTGGCTGCTGCTTCTCCTCACACGCCCCCATAGCCATATTTGTGGTGGATTTGTAGACGGCATAGCCTTATCTTGCCACGGCAGCTGTTCCCCTCCCTGACCCGGCTGCTCGCTCTGTGAGCTTTGGAGAGGAGATAGGTAGGCTGCATATCACTGTGCCTGTGTAGTTGTGTGTGCATTTTCCCCTGTCGCAGCCTCTGGAATGCTACAGGAGAGGAGAGCAGCATTTGTGTGTTATCATTTCTCTCAGAGTGGGTCAGACTCTCGAAGCGAGGTGCACACTTTGCTTATGCACATAGGTGTGCTGCCCAACATGGGTGAGCAAATGTGGGATGTGCACACACAGAGCCAGTGTTTAGCTACACTTGTCATTAGTCACCTTCCTGACCTGTCCAGACCCATCAAATTAACTTTACTGTCCTGTTCTCAGCCCAGTTTTTAAATGTCAATTCAGCCTTAGAATCATAGAATATCAGGGCTGGAAGGGACGCCAGGAGGTCATCTAGACCAACCTTCTGCTCAAAGCAGGATGAATCCCCAATTTTTGCCCCAGATCCCTAAATGGCCCCCTCAAGGATTTAACTCACAACTCTGGGTTTAGCAGGCCAATGGTCAAACCACTGACCTATCCCTCCCTGCTTGAAAGGCCACAAAACATGGTTCCAGAAGATGGCGATGTAGAGTTGGTGAAACAAAGGCTGTCAAAGAAGAGCCAGACTAATGACAACATTCCTTTCTCTTGGTGCTATTGATCTCTAGGCAGAGGTGAATCATAGAATCATAGAATATCAGGGTTGGAAGGGACCTCAGGAGGTCATCTAGTCCAACCCCCTGCTCAAAGCTTAATCCCCAATTAAATCATCCCAGCCAGGGCTTTGTCAAGCCTGACCTTAAAAACTTCTAAGGAAGGAGATTCTACCACCTCCCTAGGTAACGCATTCCAGTGTTTCACCACCCTCCTAGTGAAAAAGTTTTTCCTAATATCCAACCTAAACCTCCCCCACTGCAACTTGAGACCATTACTCCTTGTCCTGTCATCTTCTACCACTGAGAATAGTCTAGAACCATCCTCTTTGGAACCACCTCTCAGGTAGTTGAAAGCAGCGATCAAATCCCCCCTCAGTCTTCTCTTCTGCAGGCTAAACAATTCCAGTTCCCTCAGTCTCTCCTCATAAGTCATGTGTTCCAGACCCCTAATCATTTTTGTTGCCCTTCACTGGACTCTCTCCAATTTTTCCACATCCTTCTTGTAGTGTGGGGCCCAAAACTGGACACAGTACTCCAGATGAGGCCTCACCAACGTCGAATACAGGGGAACGATCACGTCCCTCAATCTGCTGGCTATGCCCCTACTTATACATCCCAAAATGCCATTGGCCTTCTTGGCAACAAGGGCACACTGTTGACTCATATCCAGCTTCTCGTCCACTGTCACCCCTAGGTCCTTTTCCGCAGAACTGCTGCCTAACCATTCGGTCCCTAGTCTGTAGCGGTGCATTGGATTCTTCCGTCCTAAGTGCAGGACCCTGCACTTATCCTTGTTGAACCTCATCAGATTTCTTTTGGCCCAATCCTCCAATTTGTCTAAGTCCCTCTGTACCCTATCCGTACATGCCACCATATCTACCACTCCTCCTAGTTTAGTATCATCCGCAAATTTGCTGAGAGTGCAATCCACACCATCCTCCTGATCATTTATGAAGATATTAAACAAAACCGGCCCCAGGACCGACCCTTGGGGCACTCCACTTGATACCGGCTGCCATCTAGACATGGAGCCATTGATCACTACCCATTGAGCCCGACAATCTAGCCAACTTTCTACCCACCTTATAGTGCATTCATCCAGCCCATACTTCTTTAACTTGCTGACAAGAATACTGTGGGAGACCGTGTCAAAAGCTTTGCTAAAGTCAAGAAACAGTACATCCACTGCTTTCCCTTCATCCACAGAACCAGTAATCTCATCATAGAAGGCGATTAGATTAGTCAGGCATGACCTTCCCTTGGTGAATCCATGCTGACTGTTCCTGATCACTTTCCTCTCGTGTAAGTGCTTCAGGACTGATTCCTTGAGGACCTGCTCCATGATTTTTCCGGGGACTGAGGTGAGGCTGACTGGCCTGTAGTTCCCAGGATCCTCCTTCTTCCCTTTTTTAAAGATGGGCACTACATTAGCCTTTTTCCAGTCATCCGGGACTTCCCCCGATCGCCATGAGTTTTCAAAGATAATGGCCAATGGCTCTGCAATCACAGCCACCAACTCCTTTAGCACTCTCAGATGCAACACATCCAGCCCCATGGACTTGTGCACGTCCAGCTTTTCTAAATAGTCCCGAACCACTTCTTTCTCCACAGAGGGCTGGCCACCTACTCCCCATGCTGTGTTGCCCAGAGCAACAGTCTGGGAGCTGACCTTGTTCGTGAAGACAGAGGCAAAAAAAGCATTGAGTACATTAGCTTTTTCACATCCTCTGTCACTAGGTTGCCTCCCTCATTCAGTAAGGGGCCCACACTTTCCTTGGCTTTCTTCTTGTTGCCAACATACCTGAAGAAACCCTTCTTGTTACTCTTAACATCTCTTGCTAGCTGCAGCTCCAGGTGCGATTTGGCCCTCCTGATTTCATTCCTACATGCCCGAGCAACATTTTTATACTCTTCCCTGGTCATTTGTCCAATCTTCCACTTCTTGTAAGCTTCTTTTTTATGTTTAAGATCCGCAAGGATTTCACTGTTAAGCCAAGCTGGTCGCCTGCCATATTTACTATTCTTTCTACACGTCGGGATGGTTTGTCCCTGTAACCTTAATAGGGATTCTTTGAAATACAGCCAGCTCTCCTGGACTCCTTTCCCCCTCATGTTATTCCCCCAGGGGATCCTACCCATCAGTTCCCTGACGGAGTCGAAGTCTGCTTTCCTGAAGTCCAGGGTCCGTATTCTGCTGCTTACCTTTCTTCCCTGTGTCAGGTGAATAAGGGATTGTAATGTAGCACCTCACAGGTTTATAATTAAGTTCAAATGGTTACTTTAAAGGATGATGCAAGACCAGAAGATTCCTGGATAGAGATTGCTCTGATTTGCTCTTTACACCTATTTGAGGTCTGCATTTCTAGCTAAGGTGATAAATAGGAAGCAGACACACACTGAATTGATCTTGAAAATATCCGGCAACTCTTGCTGGTGTCTCGCCACTGAGTTACTCCGTGGATTAATTGGGAGCTGCTGTAAATAATTTAGTAATAGAAAGGACCAAATCCTCAGCTGATGTAAAGCAGCACAGCTCCATCTGAAGTCCATGAAACTGGCCTTTCAATTGTATACAATACTTTAAGGATTGTTTTCAATAGCCATCTGCTTTAGGATAAGTCTGCACAGCAAATGCTGTGACTGCACTGCTGTAGTGTAGACACTTACTATAGCAACAAAAGAGGGTTTTCCCTCACTGTAGTAAATCCACTTCACCAAGAGGCAGCTGCTGGTGTGGTGGAAGAATCCTCCTATTTAAGGAGATATTACCCAATTCCTACACAGCACAAAGCCTGAGCACCACACAAATCCCACTTAATCCCTCAAATGGGATTTAGAGGGAACTTGTGCTGGCTCCCTGCACAGGGGTGAAGTTCACCCTACAAACATAGAAAAGAGAAGGAAAGAGGGAAATGATCCTGGTGCAAAAAGTGGTTTGGTTTAATTCAGAACTCTCTTGAGAACCTGGAGAAGTGTTATCACAGAGAGAAATGTGTGTGTGTGTACTGTACTGATTTACGGCTCAGGTCTGCTCTGGGAGCTGCAGCTGTGCGCTGTTGTGGATCACAGAAATTCTACTGCTGTGTTTGTGTGCATCAGTGCACTGGTAGATTTTTGAACATAAGCTTCATTGAATGCTCCCATAGCTAGAGGTCAGATCTGAGCAATCTGTAAACAGCTTCAACTCAACCACCAGGGTTAAGTTCCTCTTTTGAGGGATAGGAGCAGCATTAGATACATTTTTTTGTGTGCAATATAATAAAATCACTGTAGACAAGCAAAAGAGCATTTCAATGTGCATTATATTAATAGTCTGATTATATAAAAAATCTTAGAGAAGAAAAACGATTGAAGTGCTATTGGATTAGCTTAATTTCAGCAGGCATAACATGCTACAGACCACATAACAGATTTTGGTGAGTTTTTCAGAAGTACCACGGGGAGTTAGGAACACTTTCAATGGGACTCCTGCATCAAAACCCTGTGGGCTCTATTGAAAAATTTCCCCTTTGAGTCCATCACTTGAAGTATTTGAGGTGCCACTGAGTGCCTTTCTGGAAGATACACTTTAGTCAAATGTAAGTTATTGGACTAAATGCAGGAGTAGCTGGGTAAAGTTCTAAGGTATGTCTTATACAGGAAGACAGGCTAGATGATCTAATGATTTTAGAATCCAGTGATTAATTTTGTCTGGGGAATTTTCTGCCTCCCACAAGGATCTCTGGAGATATCCCAATTTTCCTGCACCCTTCTGTTCCCACTCTGCCACAGCCTGAGACCCAGGGAGCGTTGAGTGGGAATCCCTTCAGAATTTAGGAACACTCTTTTCAGTCTGCTGTAGGGGTCACTGTTGAATGACAGATGGAATTGCCATGATCCATGTTAACATCCCACTAGTACTGTTTCCATTAGAGCTGGTTGGGTATTTTCAGAGGAAATGTGTTTTCTTTTTGTCAGCCTGGAAACTGGAAAGGGTCAGTTTTGACAAATCGTCCCATTAAAAAAAACATTTGGAAGAAAGTTTCAAAATGTCCCATTTTGACTTAAAAAAAGGGGGAGGTAGGGTTTCCAGTTCAAAATAACTTTTCATTTACAGATTTTAGTTAATGTATACTAAAAAAGGTTTAAAAATATTTAAAAGGCTGAAATAAAAAACAAATGTTTTAAAGTTATCAGAACTAAACATTGAGACTAGCCTGATCTTAATTATTAATTATTTTTTTTATTGCTTCATGAACATTTTTCAGATGTTGACTGTGTCCCAATTCAGTATGGAAAAATATTTTGAATCTTGAAAATTCTTGTGGTGCTGGGAAACCACACCAGCTATCAAACTTGCCTTTCCCACATGGAACTGCGGATATCCAGCACTTCAAGTTACCAATCCTTGAAGGCTCCTTGCCTAATTTTAATGGGAACTGTGCATCCACATTCCTTAAGTGACTGAAAATCTCAGCTGTAGCCTTTATTATGTCGGCAAATCATTCCCAAAGTGACACTTATCGCTGTGGCTATGTTTGTAGTTCAGTTACATTATTGTCAAATCCAGGCATTCAAAATTATGAGTCAGGGTTCCAAATATCATGAGACTTAAAATAAATAAATAAATTGTGGGTTCTTTTTATTTGCCCTCTGGCTTCTGAGCATTTATGGGTGCACTTGGGCCACATTTTCAAGCTTTTCTCCACAACCATAAAGGTTAAAAATTGTCTTAAAAAAAATGAAAGCTGGAATTTTCCTGTAATAAGAGGACTCCAGGACTTGGGGCTTTAAGGAAAACATCAAATATTGCAAGACTTGTAAGAGTTGGCAACATGAATTATTTGCAGAATAGTTTATGTGGACACATTTCAGCCAATGGAATATTTGTGAAATGATCATTTCAGCCATTCACTCTTAGTTACTCTTGATGTGTGATTGCTCAGTAGACCTGGGCAGGATATGGTTTTTCTGCCGCAGGAAATTTTTCAAAATATCAAAAGCATGTCCTGTCCCAAATCAGGATGAAAGGTCAAAATCTCAAAAAAATTTATGAACTGAAAATGTGAAAAACTGGTCAGTTGAAACCTTTTCTTTTGTTAATCTGGAAAGGTTTTGTTTCAATGTCGACCTTTTTTTTAACTTATTTTAAATGTTGCTTCGAGACAAAACCAGATTTTTTTTCATTTCAAAGATATCAAAATAAAATGTGTTGGATAATTTCAGATTTTTTTTGACCTGGAAAACTTGTCAAAAGTAACCCTTTCCCATAAAAAGTTTTAGTTTCAATTAATTAGCATTTGCTGACAAAAAAAGTTTTGTCAAAAAATTCCTGACTACCCTTATTGCTTATCCAAGTCACATTCCATTGCCTCATCTCTCTGACTGGATAAATGAATTTTTTGGAAGTGGAGAAGAATGAATGAATAGTGACTATTGGAAAATGCATTGTTTTGGAGTAACTTTCATTGGTGCTACAATTCTCAAAACTTTCAGAATTTGCAATCAATCACAAAACAAGCAAACAAAGAAACAAACAAAAACAAACCTGGCAGGCTTCCAAAGATGTGCAATTAACACATAATGTAACCCCATAAAGAACAGTGAACTGAACTCATCCCCCCACCCCTGCTGATGAATAAAACCAGGACTTGCTCATGAATAATTCTACTGATTTCAGTGAGATTGTTATTTGTATAAAGATTAGTTATATGAGTTCGCTGGATTGGGCACTTCATTACTAGTCCAACTATGATGGTTAGAGACGGGATGGAACTGAAAAAAAATTGGCTCTATAATCAATTTACATACACCTCAGGGGAGTCTGGATCTGGGTTTTGGTTGAGCCGTTACAGAGATAGGAGCCAGATTAAAGCTGTGTGAGTAAAAAAATTTCAGTTCACTGGCTGATCTCCCTTATTCTCCACTCCCAAAAATAAATAAATAAATAAATTGTTTGGGTTGAATCAAAACAAAACTTTTACAAATTTAACACATTTTTGGTAAACAAATAAGTTTTAAATAGTTTGAACTGAAACAATGTTTTTAAAATAAAACTGAGGCAAATTTTGAAATGAAAAGCCATTTTGAATTGAAAAAACAAAATGTTTCCTCTACAAATATTGAAACAAAACATTGCAATTCTTTTTTGGTTTTGAATTTTCTTGTTTTGACTAAAATAATTTGGATTCAAAACAGATTTGTGACATGCTGCAGTCAATGTGAATCTGCACTTTATCGCAAAAAAATGTTTTGTATGAAAAATCTTGCCCAGTTCTTAGCCACGTGCAAAGTTTGGATTCTGGTTCAAGTTTGCCTTTAATAATAAAAATTACTATTAGTTGTAACTCTAGTCCATTCTATGAGTTCTACTGTATATCACTAGAGGTCAGAGTTCAAGTTGTAAGCCATGACGGGAAGTAGAAAAAGGCACACATAAGAAGCAGGAAGAGGAAGAGAAGGGAAGAACTTATTTTGGAGAGATCTCTGATTCAGGCTTTCAAAAGAGCTCAGCATCCAACAGTTTATACTTATTTAGTTGCCTAAGTAGAAGCTTTTGGGTCTTTGTCTTTTTTGAGCATCTGGCCCCTCCATTTTTAAGGGTCCAGTCAATGTTCCATTAAAGGACCAAAATTAATTTCCCTACAACTTGTAACTAACTGTATTTTCACATTTTCAAGGTTTTAAGGTTCATTCTCCAGGTGAAAGAGATTTTTTCCTGAACATTTCTGGGAAACTGAGCAAACATATTTGACAGTTGAAGTCATTTTAAAAAAAGAAGAATTCCTGGTTAAACCAGGAGTGCAAAAGACTGCAGAAAGCTAATCCATGAACATGGAAGGAGTGGACGTGTATGGAAAAGGGTGATCCATGCTTTTTCGCAAGACACTTACATGGAGCACCTGGCCTCCAACAATCAGGCCTTTTTAAAGTGTCTCAAGTTGTGCAAAGAAAAGTTGAGGCACCCAAAATCACTAACTATGTTTTAAAATGTAGGCCTCCAATTATTATTCTATTGACTGAGAACATCCTGAAGCTGAAGTTTCTTTAGAGTGAAAAAGCATACTAAGCACACTTTTAAAAACCACAAACAACAATGTTTCATTGTGTTGGTTCTGTGGTTTATAACTGTTTTGAATCCAGCTCTTAGCTTCATTGGAATTTCAATGAAACTTTGTGATTTATGGAAAAACCTTTAAAATTGGCTGAGGGCTCATTTACATTTGGTAGGCAGTTAAAATTCTAAATACAAAATTATCATCTGAACAGATATAAAACATGACACATTACAGATAACAGGGGGTTGTGAGGGAAAGGTATAATCTTAAGTAAGAGATGTAAAAGATAACAGGATATTATAACAAATGGCAAAAATTCTATAAGCTAGACCTGAATAGTGAGAAAGCATTTCATAACAGGCATTGATTATAGTAGGATGACTACATTTGAAATTAAGATGGAGTGATGCTGTTACAACAAGCAGAAGATATGATAGATATGATAGACAGAAACATTGAAAGCAAGACAGCAAGACAGTACAGCAGAAAATTAAAATGCATAAATATGTAGTGATTAAAGTTCAGATCCTGAAAATAACTACCCACATATTTATCTTTACTTATGGCTTCAGGGGGGCTTCTCGTGTGTTGAGATACGCACATGCATAAATGACAGCAGATACCAGGGGAATGTTATTGTTACGCTATATTCTGAAAGAAGTAAGAAGACTAAAGATGGCAATGAGATTATACCTATAGAATATGTAAGTACAAATTTCTCTCAGCCAAAAATCCAGATATAATATATGCACCAAAAAAGTGCACTGAACAATTGAAATCACATAATCACATTATACACATCCACAACCTTCAAGTGAAGTCTTTGGCATAGAAGATAACATACCAGCAACGTTCATTGAGCTGTGCTGAAGCCATCAATAAGTCATTTTCCCACTAGGCTAAAAGTTCAAACCAAGCAGGAGGTCCTACCAACTTTCTCTGAGACGCAAGCTAATCAAAGACAAATACAACATAGTATTTGTCTGTGATTTGGGCTCCTAACTCTCTTATGCTACTTTGTAAATCCCAGCTTTAGGCACATACTCATCTTTATGCATGTGAGTAGCCACTGAACCAAGTGACTTTTGCATGATCTAATGAGGGTCTGGGTTGTACAACTTTATTGACAGTCCCATAATACATAGAGAAAATGATATTTCTTGATGTACCTGGACTTACTCCATCTTATAAGCAGAGATTCTTGAATTTTAACTTGTAAATATAGCATTAAGTACGGAGGATGTTTAAAAATGAGCAAACAAACAAAACAAAACAAAAAACAGAAAAACAAAACTAACCCCCTACTATTGTTTCATACAGACCAACATTTTTCTTCTATAAAAAGGAGAGTTACTCTTATGCAAATTGATTTTTCAGTTCCAACTAACATGGGTGGAGAATCAGTATAGATGACTATCTGCATTACAGATAGATACTGGATAATAACCTAGGCTATGATCTGTGCAGGTATAGAGGTCTACCTGTACAGAGCTCAATGCAAGTTCAAGACCCTAGACTGTAAGGGATGGACTGTCTTTTAATATCTGCCTATGGAACACACTGGTCAGTGTGTGTTATATATGCCCCTCGGTGTTCAGTGCAGAGGATATGGCTCTATTGCAACTCTTAGTTTCAGAGGGTGACTCTTTGGCTCAAACTCCAGAGGCTTATGCTTTCAGTTCGGGAGGTCTATGGTTCAGTTTCTGGTGTTGGCCAAAATGATGTCTGTCAGGTTTGTACAGCACCTAGCATAATGCGTCTCTAAAACCTGAGCAAAGCCCTTCAGTGTAATATACACAGGTAATTTCCATTTTTTCTCCCCATGCAACTTTTTATCTATTCCCTCATCTTTCCACACTTTTATTTCAAATGAAGAAAGTAGCAGCTGCAAGAGAGAGGGAGAGAAGGGGCAAAGAGGGCATTGTATTATAAGATTTACATTATGGTCTTGGAGCAGTGAGATCATAGTTAAGGCTGCATCAGAGTATTCTCACTGTTTTTAAAACCCTTTTCTGTAAACTTGCCGTGGGGCATTTGAACTAAATTTCAGCCACTGATTAGTGTGTACGTGGAGTGATTTCCAGTGTGTGTTTTAGGTTTGTATCGTTGTTATTTTTTAGGAAATTTGGGGAAACTGGAGCTTTGAAAAAGCCTGATTCCTCCTCCCTCCCCCACCCCCCAGTGAACATTTTCTAACCCCAGGCTCCTGTGTGAGCAATAACATTGGGACATGAGAAATAATCAGCCATTTACTCCTTCTGGTTTATTTGCATACTTGGAGAGTCACTATTGCTCTGGTTGTCATAGCAATGGCTGCCTTTGATAACTGATTTCCCCCAGACAACCATAACATTATTATAGAGCAGGGTCCCAGGAGGTGCAGTCAGGAAAGCAGACTGTATTTGGATAAGCTCCTGCTGTGCTTCCTTGGGTTTGTCCTGGGGGTAAGTTACCTTTGTTCCTTTTCAAAGGATCATGGTTTGTTATTTTCATCAAAACATGGTTACATGAAAATAAGATAAAAACTTCCAGCTCCACTTCGTGCAGATTTTTTTGCAGACGGCTGCTTACAAATTGGGGGTTGTGACTTTCTGAGTATTTACCTTTTTAAGAAAGCAGAAAATTATAGATAAGAATACTCTACCCTGTTAAGCAATTTTTTTTAGAAAAGATGTCATTTAGAATATGCTGTAAAATGCACCCAGCATGGCATAAGGTGGTGAAATATGAAGCTTCACAAAGATAACAATGGCAATAAATACACATTCAAAATTGTCTTCAATGTATAAGTGTTTCATGATTTAAATGGCACACACATAAAATATTTTTTCCATTAAACTAAGGAAATTCACAAACAAAAATTGTGTTTTGTGTTAAGTTTAATGTTAGTTAAGGTTGCTCTTATCAATAAATGAAACCATGAACAATTAGGATATACAAAGTTAAGGATTAAATGGTTGCAAAGTCAAGCACTCTGCAGTTAGGAAGTGCCAGAAAGAGCATTGCCAACTGAAACACAGAGGCCTTTGGTGGTTGACTGCTCTGTGTCAGCAGCTCATGCCAGGCCAGACATAATCACTACACCTAACACTGTTGTCAGGATATTTAACCAAAAGGTGGCATGTAATATATCATTGGAAAATTAAAAACTCCCTGATCATTAAAACAATGAGGAGTCCGGTGGCACTTTAAAGACTAACAGATTTATTTGGGCATAAACTTTCATGGGTAAAAACCCCATTTCTTCAGATGCATGGAGTCTGAAGAAGTAGGTTTTTTACCCATGAAAGCTTATGCCCAGATACATCTGTTAGTGTTTAAGGTGCCACCGGACTCCTCGTGGTTTTTGTGGATACAGACTAACACGGCTTCCCCTCTGATACTTGGTCCCTGACCATTGATATTCTTGTGTGACGTCTGTACAGTCAACCGGCAAAGGATTATACAGATGTGCTGGAATTATGACTAAAATGTGTTTAAATCAGGTACATCTGGGGGAGTTTATCAACAGGATTTTTCCTGACAAAGGAATGAGGTTCTGCTTGCTTGAATGTGCCTCCAATGTAAATTCAGCAAGGTGTGAACACCGACAAAGAAAAGCACATTTGCATTCAGGACAGAAAGTGGGGTGTGAGGAAGTGATCACTTAACAATCTCTTTGGGGGTGGAGACACTGCATCCCGAGGGAACCTTCCTGCCTTTTGAATGAACTTTGAGAGAGGTACTTTTCCAAGATTCACTGGACTATAAAGAGAAGGGCAGAGAACCCATAAGTTACCCCTCTACTTGAGACAAGGAAATCCAGCTCCTGAGTCTCTGTGGGGATCCTGGCTAAGAGCTAGTCAGCCATTGCTGGAAAAGGAAGATTGGTGAGGAAAATACCTCGAACAAGGACTGGAGCTTGTTAAGTTGGGACTTAGTCATTAGAAAGTGAATGTTCACTTTTTGTTTGTTTGTAACCCTTCCTATCTTTATCCCTTTACTTGAACTCGCTTAAAACCTCTCCCTTTCTAACTGAATAGCCTTGTTTTATTTTTTATCTACACCAGCCCAGTGCTTGGATTTACTAAGCAATTAGTAACTCCAGTCAAGATAACAAGCTGCTGTCCCTGTCTCTTTAAAGGGGCAGAGAACTTCACAACTTCTCAGAGTGCTCCAGGACCAGGCTGGACACAGCAGGGAGACACCTTTTGGGGAAACTCAGAACTGGGAGGGTGCTGGGGCCACTCGGCAAACAGTCACGGAGCAGTGGAAGCCAGGGTGTGACCTGCATGCTTGTCTGCTGGCTATCGGTGTGCAAGTTGTGAGCCATAGAAACATAGCATTGAAGGCAGGCACTGACATAACCCCTCACTGGTCTGGTTTGAATTCCCAAGTGTCACATCTATGCTACCTTCATTCAGCCCCTTTATGCATCATGAGACAGCCTTTAATTACATGGCCCCATGTTCTTTTTTACACGGGACCCCTGTTTCATTCAGTGCACAGGGTGGGATACTCCGGGGATGAATCAGGACTGTGTGGTAAAGGAGTCTGTTGACTCTAGGACCCTTGCTTCATTTGTTTCAGAAGCTGGAAGGTTTGTACTGAATGAGGCAGGGACTACTGGAAGCAAAAGGATAGCTTTGTGTTTAGGGTAGTTGAATTCTGACCTGGAGACTTGGATTCTGGCCCTGTATCCACCACAGAGTTCCTATGGAATACTGGACAAGTCATGGATACCTAATTTTTCACAGGTGGCCATTTCTGCATGTCCCAGATGACTGGAAAAAGGCTAATGTAGTGCCAATCTTTAAAAAAGGGAAGAAGGAGGATCCTGGGAACTACAGGCCAGTCAGCCTCACCTCAGTCCCCGGAAAAATCATGGAGCAGGTCCTCAAGGAATCAATCCTGAAGCACTTACACGAGAGTAAAGTGATCAGGAACAGTCAGCATGGATTCACCAAGGGAAGGTCATGCCTGACTAGTCTAATTGCCTTCTATGATGAGATTACTGATTCTGTGGATGAAGGGAAAGCAGTGGATGTATTGTTTCTTGACTTTAGCAAAGCTTTTGACACTGTCTCCCACAGTATTCTTGTCGGCAAGTTAAAGAAGTATGGGCTGGATGAATGTACTATAAGGTGGGTAGAAAGTTGGCTAGATTGTCGGGCTCAACGGGTAGTGATCAATGGCTCCATGTCTAGTTGGCAGCCGGTGTCAAGTGGAGTGCCCCAGGGGTCGGTCCTGGGGCCGGTTTTGTTCAATATCTTCATAAATGATCTGGAGGATGGTGTGGATTGCACTCTTAGCAAATTTGCGGATGATACTAAACTGGGAGGAGTGGTAGATACGTTGGAGGGCAGAGATAGGGTACAGAGGGACCTAGACAAATTGGAGGATTGGGCCAAAAGAAACCTGATGAGGTTCAATAAGGATAAATGCAGGGTCCTGCACTTAGGACGGAAGAACCCAATGCACAGCTACAGATTAGGGACCGAATGGCTAGGCAGCAGTTCTGCGGAAAAGGACCTAGGGGTTACAGTGGACGAGAAGCTGGATATGAGTCAGCAGTGTGCCCTTGTTGCCAAGAAGGCCAATGGCATTTTGGGATGTATAAGGAGGGGCATAGCGAGCAGATCGAGGGACGTGATCGTTCCCCTCTATTCGACATTGGTGAGGCCTCATCTGGAGTACTGTGTCCAGTTTTGGGCCCCACACTACAAGAAGGATGTGGATAAATTGGAGAGAGTCCAGCGAAGGGCAACAAAAATGATTAGGGGTCTGGAACACACGACTTATGAGGAGAGGCTGAGGGAACTGGGATTGTTTAGTCTGCAGAAGAGAAGAATGAGCGGGGATTTGATAGCTGCTTTCAGCTACCTGAGAGGTGGTTCCAAAGAGGATGGTTCTAGACTATTCTCAGTGGTAGAAGATGACAGGACAAGGAGTAATGGTCTCAAGTTGCAGTGGGGGAGGTTTAGGTTGGATATTAGGAAAAACTTTTTCACTAGGAGGGTGGTGAAGCACTGGAATGCGCTACCTAGGGAGGTGGTAGAATCTCCTTCCTTAGAAGTTTTTAAGGTCAGGCTTGACAAAGCCCTGGCTGGGATGATTTAATTGGGGATTGGTCCTGCTTTGAGCAGGGGGTTGGACTAGATGACCTCCTGAGGTCCCTTCCAACCCTGATATTCTATGATTCTATGATTCTATGATTAAAGGCTCTATGCACAAGGGGGCTGAGTGAAGGTTGCATCGGTGTGACATTTCGGGGTTCAAAATGAGTCTCATTTATTCTGGCTGTTCCTAACTGAAGAGTGCTTGACTGTGCAATCTTTTAATCCTTAACTTTGTATTTCCTGGGGAGGCATTTGTTTTGTGTTTTTATGGTTTAGTCTACTGATGAAAGCAACTGTAACTAACTATAAAAGAAGGGGGGTTATTCATGAATTTTAAATTGTCTCTGTAATGAACATCAGAGTGTGGCTTTTTCATCTATAGCTGATTAAACGTTGTCCATGGTTACTTTTGAATGACAGAAATACCACTGAGATTTGCCAATGAACTGATAGATACACGAGCGACGAGGGACCAGCCCTCAAGTGAAATGTTGACGTGAAGAAAATCCCATGGGCTGAATCCCCCCTTTCTACACTAGCACCCACTGGCAAAGGCTCACATAGATGAAATTTCTGTGGGCATCTCTGCCCATAGGAACCCTGCCACTCCCTTTGCATGGATTTGCATGGAGGCTGGAGAATCAGCACAAGACAACAGGCAGCTGTGCAGAAGTCTGGCTGAACTAGGCTTGGTGCAGACCCTAAAAAGGTGCAAAGATGTATTTCTGGGCTGGTTTGATCCCTAAAGGGCCATACCTCGAAGGGCTTAAATCTGCCCTAAGAGAGGGCTGTAGCCAGAGGAAACCTAGGCTGATTGGAGGAAGTAGCCACAGGTGGGGCCACGCACAAATCAGGCCACAGCTGGCCCTATAAGAGGGCTGTTAGCCAGGAACTGAGGGAGACACTCTCTCTAGCTACATGGAGAGAGGAGGACCTGGCTGCCTGGGAAGCTGAGGAGGGTACCTAGGGCACAGCAGTGCTGGGGAAGGGCAGAGGGAGCTGGGGAGTGCCGGCCTAGCAGAGCCCCAGGCTGAGGTAAAGGCCCAGGAAAGGGTACTAAGGTGGCAGAGGAGCAGCCCAGACCTAGATAGAGGCAGCTGGTCCAACCCCCCTAGCCAATGATGAATCATAGAATATAAGGGTTGGAAGGGACCTCAGGAGGTCATCTAGGCCAACCCCCTGCTCAAATAGGACCAATCCCCAACTAAATCATCCCAGCCAGGGCTTTCTCAAGCCTGACCTTAAAAACATCTAAGGAAGGAGATTCCACCACCTCCCTAGGTAACGCATTCCAGTGCTTCACCACCCTCCTAGTGAAAAAGTTTTTCCTAATAGCCAACCTAAATCTCCCCCACTGCAACTTGAGACCATTACTCCTTGTTCTGTCATCAGCTACCACTGAGAACAGTCTAGATCCATCCTCTTTGGAACCCCCTTTCAGGTAGTTGAAAGCAGCTATCAAATCCCCCCTCATTCTTCTCTTCCGCAGACTAAACAATTCCAGTTCCCTCAGCCTCTCCTCATAAGTCATGTGTTCCAGTCCCCTAATCATTTTTGTTGCCCTCCGCTGGATGCTTTCCAATTTTTCCACATCCTTCTTGTAGTGTGGGGCCCAAAACTGGACACACTACTCCAGATGAGGCCTCACCAATGTCGAATAGAGGGGAATGATCACGTCCCTCGATCTGCTGGCAATGCCCCTACTTATACATCCCAAAATGCCATTGGCCTTCTTGGCAACAAGGGCACACTGTTGACTCATATCCAGCTTCTCGTCCACTGTAACCCCTAGGTCCTTTTCTGCAGAACTGCTGCTGAGCCATTCGGTCCCCAGTCTGTAGTGGTGCATGGGATTCTTCCGTCCTAAGTGCAGGACTCTGCACTTGTCCTTGTTGAATCTCATCAGATTTCTTTTGGCCCAATCCTCCAATTTGTCTAGGGCCCTCTGTATCCTATCCCTACCCTCCAGCGTATCTACCACTCCTCCCAGTTTAGTGTCATCTGCAAACTTGCTGAGGGTGCAATCCACGCCATCCTCCTGATCATTTATGAAAATATTGAACAAAACCGGCCTGAGGATCGACCCTTGGGGCACTCCACTTGATACCGGCTGCCAACTAGACATGGAGCCATTGATCACTATGAGTGGTACAGACTGCAGTCCACCCCAGGGAGTGGGGGCTAGACGATGACTGATAGTACCCACTGAAGCAAGGGAGGGATAGGGCGTTGGGGGTTCCCCCGGGGAGGGGAGACCCAGACTGAGGGGGTACTGCCAGGGGGCAGAACCCTAATCTAGAAGGGCACCGGGAGGGGCATGGGGCCAGTGGCAGGTGAAACACTGGGGCACGGAGCCAGTGGCAGGTAAGACACCAACCGGCAGAAGGCGCTCCTGGCTGAAAAGAGCTAATTCCCTGGACAACCAGCAGGAGGTGCCACAGCGGTGAGCTGTCGCCCTGCGACATGCCATGGGGATTGCTAGAGCCCATCATTGACCCGTTCCCCAACCCTCATGCTGGGGTGTCAACAGACCACCAAAACACAGGGATTCCCCAACACTAAAGGAATCTTCAGCAGATCAGTCAGCCAAGTTTTATGGCAACTGGGCACAGCCAGAGCAGTGCAGCTGTTTGTCATGGCGACTCAGACTGGTCCACTTTCCACCAAAAAAAAAAAAATCACTACAGTCCAATGTGTACAACAATGAGTGACAGGCACTGTAATTTGCCAAAGACACTATATTCCACTCCAGAAGTTCAGCAAAGTTATCAGTGAAGACAGATCGCAATTAAAGAGATATTGCTGAATACAATGATGTTTACAAGACCCTTAGGAAACAAATCACAAAAGGCACATGTCTACATGGTCCATGCTAATTCCAAGCAGAAATAGAACAGGGAGATGCAGCTGGTGTCGGCCATCACAGATGTTTTCCCTAAAGGGCAGTGAGGGAACAGCAATCACAAACAGACGTGGCATCCCTCAAGGAGCATATTTATTTTTACAAGCATTTCCACAGGAATATATCTAAACAAATAGGAAGCATCTATGTCTTTAATATTGTTGAGGATCCTGCATGTAAAGAGAGAAATTACATCTTCCATGTGATAAGCATAAAGTCAAAGCAGGCAATAAAAGAAGCCATATGGGAATAACCCCTTGTCAAATAAGATTCTAGTGTTGTTAATGGGAAAAGTAGTCCAGTGTGTTTCAATAGAGAAATGCGGAAATCTCTGAGAATTAACACCGTGGATGCAAGAAAGAGGTACATTCCCCAGTCCACACATGTTTCTGGTGATAACTATTCAGTGTACCTCATCTGCCAAGGGGTTAGAAATATTATGAATATTCAACTTCTAAAAGCTGGCAAAAAAAATTGCACAGTACTACACCTTAATTAGCTTCCTACCTTCCATTTACAAAGATTACATGTCATTAGGCATGCTGGATTTTGTCTAACCAGAAGAATCAAATGCTTTTAGATCAGAATATAATTAAAAATTGCCAAAGCCAAAATCATTGATTATCAGATAGGTTACTGTGCAGCAGAGCTAGGCACTACGTAAAAAATTCTGGGCTGAAGCCATCAGTACAGGTTATATTTGTTATAAAGAAATGTGTGAAAATGATACTTCATTTATAAGCAAGATGGAAATGAGTAACATAAGGAAAAGGTACAAAATTGGAATGGGAATTGATATCCCATAATATTATCTTGGCACTATGCGACAAGAGTTGATAGAAGACTTACACCATAACAAATTATGGGACCAAATTCAGAGATGAGTCTAAGTGAGTCTAACATTAATGTCATGTAAATGCTGTATTTACTCTCGTTACAGTGTGTATGGTAACACCCATTGTTTCATGTTCTCTGTGTATATAAAATCCCCCCACTGTATTTTCCACTCCATGCATCTGATGAAATGAGCTGTAGCTCACGAAAGCTTATGCTCAAATAAATTTGTTAGTCTCTAAGGTGCCACAAGTAACAGAATGTTACCTCCTACCTCAGTTTGGGTTTAAATTAGCCAGTCTTAGATTCTCATAATCTCATTTATACTCACCTCTGAACACAACCTGTACAGCTAGATTTTGCTCTGTGATACACCCCTGCAATCCAGTTGACATCACTGTAGCTGAAGGCATAATTTTAGCCTCAAAATAGAGATCTTGCCTAACAGAAATCAAACAGGATATGCTGGTGAGAACACCCATTGGATGATAAATCTGATTTAAAGAAATGCTTAGAATACATAGAAATCAGAGGGAAGAATTGGGTTGGACTTAAACTTGCTGTGGAATGTAGAAATCATCCGGAAGAGCTTCAGGAGAGCATCCTACAATCAAGTGACTTTCAAAAGTGACAGACTATGAGAACAAATGAGTGAATGATTGAAAGGGCTCAAACAGATTGTGTCTCAAATAAACCAAATAAAAACTCAGAGCAAAACCTTAATAAAACCATGGAGACATCCGGGATGAAAATTACATTTCAAGATGCAAGGCATATCTGAGAATAAAGTGAAGGACCAGGAACTGAGGAGATTAAGGGGAGCAAACAGAAATAGGCAGATTGTGTACCCTATCACAGAATGGATGCAAAGACCTGGACAGAACAACTGGTGCGGAGGTGAGATGTAACAGTGTACCTGTGGGGCCTGACAGAAGAACATGGTTTCTACATAGAAAAGAGAGTCTGTGAGAATTGTGGAAGGACCAAAAAGCAAAAAATGCCCCCATGGAAAAACACAGAGTGAAAGAGGTGATTAGAGGCAAAAAGGCATCCTTTAAAACAGGGGTCAGCGACCTTTGGGACCCGGCCCGTCAGAGTAAAGCCATTGGCAGGCCAGGCTGGTTTGTTTATCTGGAGTGTCCGCAGGCATGGAGCCTCGCAGCTCCCACTGGCCACGGTTTACCATTCCTGGCAAACTGGAGCCGCGAGAAGCGGTGCGGTCTGAGGGATGTGCTAGCCACTGTTTCCCACAGCTCCCATTGGCTGGGAACAGTGAACCACAGTCAGTGAGAGCTGCAGGGCTCCATGCCTGCAGACGCTCCAGATAAACAAACTGGCCCAGCCCACCAGCGGCTTTATCCTGACGTGCCAGGTGCCAAAGGTTGACGACCCCTGCTTTAAAAACTGGAAGTCAAATCCTAGTGAGGAAAATAGAAAGGAACATAAACTCTGGCAAGTCAAATGTAAGAGAATAAGAAGAGCGGCCAAGAAAGAATTTGAAGAGCAGCTAACTAAAGACACAGAAACTAACATCAATTTTTTTAAAGTAATTTTTTTAAGGAAGCCTGCCAAACTGTCAGTGGGGACACTGGACAATCAAGGTGCTAAAGGTAGCACTCAAGGAAGATAAGGCCATTGCAGAGAAACTAAATTAATTCTTTGCATCTGTCTTCACGGCTGAGGATGTGAAGGCGGTTCCCACACCTGAGCTATTCTTTTTAGGTGACAAATCGGAGGAACTGTCCCAGATTGAGGTGTCAGTAGAGGAGTTTTTGGAACAGACTGATAAATTAAAAAGTAATAAGTCACCAGGACCATATGCTATTCATCCAAGACTTCTGAAGGAATTCAAAAATGAAACTGCAGAACTATTAACTGTGGTGTGTAACCTATAGCTTAAATCAGCCTCTGTACCAGATGACTGGCAGAAAACCAAGGTAACACTAATTTTAAAAAAAGGCTCCAGAGGTGATCCTGGCAACTACATGACAGTAAGCCCATTTTCAATACAAGGCAAATTGGTTGAAACAATAGTAAATAATATAATTGTCAGATAAATAGCTGAACATTATATTTTGGGGAGGAATCAACACAGCTTTTGTGAAGGGAAATCATGACTCACCAATCTTTTAGAATTCTTTGAGGGAGCCAACAAACCTGTGAACAAGGGGGAATCCAGTGGATATAGTGTACTTAGACTTTAAGAAAGTCTTTGACAAAGTCCCTCACTGAAGGCTCTAAAGTAAACTAAGCAGTCATGGAATAAGAGGGAAGGTCCTCTCCTGGAGCAGTAACTGGTTAAAATGATAGGAAACCAAAGGGTAGGAATAAATGGTCAGCTTTCACAATGAAAAGAGGTAAACAGTGAAGTTCACCAAAGATTTATACTGGGATCTGTGCTGTTCAACCTATTCGTAAATGATCTGGAAAAGGAGGTAAACAGAGAGGTGGCAAAATTTGCAGGTGATACAAAACTACTCAAGACTGTGAAGAGTTACAAAGGGATCTCACAAAAGTGGGATTTTACAAAAATGGGTGACTGGGTAACAAAATGGCAAATTAAATTCAGTGTTGACAAATGCAAAGTAATGCACGTTGGAAAAAATAATTCCAACTGTTCATACAAAACAATGGGGTCTGAATTAAGTGTCACCACTCAAGAAAGAGATCTTGGAGTCACGATGGATAGTCTCTGAAACATACTCTCAATGTGCAGTGGCAGTATGTGACAGGGTATACCAAACCCTTTGAGGCCCCCTGCTGGAGGCTTTGTGGTCCAACCACACCAGGCCCCAGGATAAAAGCAGTGAAGAGTCTCCAGGCCTGCCTAGAAAGGCTGTGGGGAAGCAGCCAATCAGAGCACAGCAGGCTCAGTTAAAAGGAGTTGCTGGGCCTGAGCAAGTCAGTTCTGGGTTGGGATCAGAGGAGCAAGGATGAGTGCTTCTTGTTGGTCATAGGAGCTCAAGAAGAGAACTAGAAGGAGGGTTCTGGTGGTACTTGCATGCAGCAAGGCAGGAGAGGGTTTGAAAACTTCAGCCCTCTGGTAAGGGTGAAGAGATGGGTTTATGTGGGAAAAGACCTGGGGACTAACAGCAGTAACCAAGTAAAGGAAGCAGTACATGGCTGCTGTGTGAAGGGACCGTGGGCAGGGACCCGGCGTAGAGGGTTGCCTCTCTGACCACTAGTGAAGTGGTCAAAGTCCCAATAAGGAGACAAGGCTCTGTTGGGAAACCCAAGCAGAGGGCAGGACTTAAAGGGGCCTGAAGGCAGGGCTGAAGACCCCGATGAGGACAGAGTGACAGTTCCAGATAGACTCCTCATTAAAGGCCATGAAAGGGCTGCGATTTAAAGAGCCCAGAGAAAGTGCTGAAGACCCTAGGAAGCTCAGACTGTGTGTCAAATTTTATTATCCTGGAAGGGGTTCATTCATGCTTATTGACTGTGTGACTTGGCTGGATGGCTGAGCCACAGCAGACCTGCTTGATGAGGGCAACAACCTATAGCGGGCATCAGGACAAGGAAAGAGTGCGGGATCGCACCCAGCCAACAGGAGGCACTCACAAGAGGTGAGTGCACCCTGTCACAGTCAAAAAAGGTCACAAAATGCTAGGAACCATTCAAAAAGAGAAAATATAAATAAATACAATGGAAAATACAATGCCACTATATAAAGCCATGGTATGCCCACATCTTCAATTCTGTGTGGAGTTCTAAGCACCCAATCTCAAATATGATATATTAGAATTGGAAAAGGTGCACAGAAGGGCAGCAAAATGATTAGGGGTATGGAACAGCTTTTGTACAAGGAGAGATTAACAGGACTGGGACTGATCAGCTTTGAAAAGAGACAACTAAGGGGTGACATGATAGAGAGCTATAAAATCATGAATGACATACCACAAGAACTAGGCATAACCCAATGAAATTAATAGGCAGCAGATTTAAAACAAATGTAAGGCAGTCCTTCTTCACGTAATGCACAGTCAACCTGTTTCAGAGTAGCAGCCGTGTTAGTCTGTATTCACAAAAAGAACAGGAGGACTTGTGGCACCTTAGAGACTAACCAATTTATTTGAGCATAAGCTTTCGTGAGCTACAGCTCACTTCATCGGATGCATTCAGTGGAAAAATAAATTTGTTAGTCTCTAAGGTGCCACAAGTGCTCCTTTTCTTTTTACAGTCAACCTGTGAAACTCATTGCCGGGGATGTTGTGAAGATCAAAAGCATAATGGGGTTCAAAAAAGAATTAGGTAAGTTCATGGAGGATAAGTCCTTCAATGACTATTAGCCAAGATGGTCACAGATGCAACCCTGCTTCTGGGTATCCCTAAACTTCCAACTGCCAGAAGGTGGGAGTGGAGGACGGGATGGATCAATCAAAATCATCTGTTCTGGTCATTCCCTCCTGAGACTCTGGCAGTGGCAGCGATCAGAAGGCAGCGTACTTAATTAGAAGTGTCTAGCCTGTGCCGCTGCCATGCTGCTGGAGTGTCACTGCTGTCATTACTCTGGCTAGCTGTGAACAAACTGGATCAAAACTAGTGCCAGCATGTCTAGAAATGCTGCAGTTGTCCCTTCTGATTGCAGTGTAGTCACATCGTTGATGCTTCCCCGCCACAGGGATGTTAAATTTCATTATATTGTGGTCACTATTACCAAGCAGTCCAGCTATATTCACCTCTTGGACCAGATCCTGTGCTCCGCTTAGGACTAAATCAAGAATTGCCTCTCCTCTGGTGGGTTCCAGGACTAGCTGCTCCAAGAATCAGTCATTTAAGGTGTCAAGAAACTTAATCTCTGCATCCCGTCCTGAGGTGACATGTACCCAGCCAATATGGCAATAGTTGAAATCCCCCATTATTATTGAGTTTTTTAATTTTAATAGCCTCCCTAATTTCCCTGAGCATTTCACAGTCACTATCAACATCCTGGTCAGTAATATATCCCTACTGCTATATTCTTATGAGAGCATGGAATTACTGTCCATAGAGATTCTATGGTACAGTTTTGTTCATTTACGATTTTACTTCATTTGATTCTATGCCAGGGGTTGGCAACCTTTGGCATGTGTCCCACTAGGGTAAGCCCCTTGGCGGGCTGGGCCGGTTTGTTTATCTGCAGCGTCTGCAGGTTCGGCCCATCACAGCTCCCACTGGCTGTGGTTCGCCGTTCCAGGCCAATGGGTGCTGCGGGAAGCGGCGTGGGCCTTTCACTGACAAGCCTCTTCCCTGTCACACTGCAGTTGAGGTGTGAGTGGCCTGTGACATCTTTATTACAATTGAGAGCTGTACTTCTGACCTGCTTACGCTGTGCTCATCGCTGTGGTAGCTGATGCCCAGAGCCTCAGTTGTATTTAGGAGCCACTGGTTTTCAGTGGGAATTAGGCACCTAAATACTGTTGAGGATCTAGCCCTGAGGGTCTAACAAAATGGATATAACACTGAAGGGTCTGCTGTTGTCTATTCATCCCTCTTCTCTCCTCACCCCCAGGATCCGGAGGGTGTTTTGTTTGCTTTTTATATTGATTTAATTATGGGAAATCTAGGAAGCAGCCAGATGATCCCTGCAAAGGGCTGGGAGAATTTGATTGGAAGGGGAACTACAGGAAGGAGGTTGGGTCCTCTTACTGGTCCAGGAGCAGAGAGAGGTATAAAGTCAAAGGCCTCTCGCCCTCTGAAGCCTGTGCAGGGCAAGGGGAAAGCTTAATTGTGTTAAGCTTTTTGCTGAAATTAATAAACTGCCCTGAAAGAAGGGCCTGAAAGAGACCTGGGTAAGGAGTTAGCCCTTCCTGGGGTGGGACAGATGTATTGCCATGGGCCACCACCTGCAATGTCCTGCCTCTGGTATTCACTAATTAGGCAGCTTTCCTCAAGTGTGCCATCACCCCTCGGGGTACAGCTCTCTCCGGACATTGTGGTTGCAGATGGAGTGGTGACCTTTGAGCTAGCCTGGCTCAGTCTGTTAAACACTCTGAACAATTAAGAACATGATTGCAAATTAAGTATGTAATTGTAGCATATAGCAGTGAGGTAGGATTTTGTGAGCTCTCTCATGGCATCCACCCTGTTCCATGTTTGAGAAGCTGCCAGAAATCACTCAGAGCAGTGGTGTTTATGTAGCCAGGTTTTGCATGTCTGTTGGTAAATATTTTTATTTGGGACCCACCTGTGCCCTGTGCTTTCTTCAGATTGTTTTTATATAAAGTTTAAAACTATAATAGTGATCATGTAACTAATGACTGTGTCATGATGCATACATACAAGAGGCTAACTTAAGGTTGCACGGACAGCTTTAGTTCTGAATCGCCTAACGTTTGATTGTTGGCTTGCCTCTAATCTGCACCTTTATACACCCCGAGGCATACAACACCCCCAAAAAGGGCAGAAGGAGGTTATAACACCCCACTCCCCATCCTGCACAGAACCCCTGTGCACCTGAGAACTGGCAGAGGGTGCTGTGATGTATTATGGCACCGTTCTTCCTTGAGCTCCTTCTGGGCAGGTCGAGGCGGCTCCATGTTGCTTCCTACTCAGGACAGTGTCTGAACGGCACAATCTCTAGCATACTATTATATGACACATCTTAAAAAGAAGGGAGTGGTCAGTTCTTAGGGTGCCCTGCGTCATCTTACACACCATATCTTTATTCAGTATTCTCTGGAACTCCCCCTTTTCTGCACAATTTCACCCCCACATTTCATCCCTGCTTTTCCTGGTAATTCACCAGAAGCAATTAGAAAGGAGCACAATACTGCAAATGAGGGCTTCCCATTGTTCAACACAATGTAAATATAATAGGCCCTGTATTATTTACTGTAGGGGCAGCTGCAATGGCCCCTTAAGTGCTGTTTTGGCAGCCAGGGGTTGTGAGAGCATAATAATGCTCCAGCCACATCCCTTTCCTGTGGCCATGTCAGGTAGTGATGGATTTCCTGGCTGCAAAATGATTTCCCACTGGCCAGTATCAATCCCAAGTTCCAAGCTTCCACAAAGCGATTGCCACTCGCTTCTCTGCTGTCCGTGCAGCTCTCATTCTGGAGCCCCTGCAGTGGAAGGCAGGGGTGAGCTTGGCACATAGAATCATAGAATATCAGGGTTGGAAGGGACCTCAGGAGGTCATCTAGTCCAACCCCCTGCTCAAAGCAGGACCAATCCCCAACTAAATCATCCCAAGAATCCATAGATCCAAGAATGTGGCCTTGCACATCTGAAAGTTCTGCACCCGCTACTCATCATCCCAAGTTGCATGACAAAGTGATCCCACCCATCAGTGTTGGTTTCTAAGGTCCAGAAGTGGTGTTCCACTGTCTGCAGCTGCTCCGTGAATGCCACCAACAATCTTGAATGGGTTCTCACTGTGTCCCTCAGAAATCTGTCCTCCACAAAATTGTCACATTCCCCACTGATTCGGTTCTTCTTGCAGCTCTAGACATACCAGAGGATTGGGTGTCCTGTGCATACAATGCTTATGACAATAGTGCAGAGCAGTGCAGGCTCTTTGCTTCTGTCGGAGTTGGCAGACAATGAGAAGTGCTGTGTGGGTTTATGAGATTTGTTTTAAAAGTGCAAAAATTATGGGCTACGGATGACATTATGGAATGGATAAAGTTGCATGATGGGCACTTAGGATCTTGCTCCCAGTCACCCTGCGTGACTCGTTTCTGCCCCACCATGTATTGCCAAAACTTCCCAAAAACCAGCACACTGGATGATGGCCAGTTGCACACTGGGATACCTACCCATGGAGCAACAAGACAAGCACTGTTGATGAGCATGAGCAGCGCCAATGCAAAGAGCCAAGTACGCACACGCACGAATGGTATAATGACTGGGGCTGCCTTATGCTGATGTAATCTGCATCAACCAAGGTTTGTAAAGTAAACATGGCTTAGACTCCTCGATCTCTGTTCTGTGATCTGGAGTCATTTACCCCCATTTTCTGCCCTTATATACTGGGAATTTTCTCCTATCTTTTCCCCTAAAACCACTGCCATTTCCTCTTTATCATCTCGAGCCTTACAAAGCTGCCTCTTCACCTTCACTTGCAGTTCGCTCTAAAGAGTAGTCAGTTCTGCGCTGCTTCCTTTCCGTCGTCCATTCTACCTCCATTATTTGCATCTTTACCCCATTTAATTTTCAACATTCGTTTCTTTTCCTCTCTTTCATCTCTGAACTTTGTTGTACCTTTTTGTCTGTATGCCCGTCACTGTACTGCATTCTCTCTATTGTACCATCTTTCTCTAAAGCATTTTGTGATGTGGCCTCTGAAGTATGCTATATAAAAATAAATTGTATTATATTGTATTCCTTTTCAAATGTGTGTTGTTTTTTAAAATTTCCTTTTTTCCCCTCAACAACACAAGGGAAATGCAACATCTTAGCAAGAACAGGCTCTTTTCATTAGTAGGATATGCTGGAGTGAAGTTCAGAGCAATTGGATGTGTTAAATACATACATTTGAATCAATTCAAAAAGCAAGAGACTATAATGCTTCTCATATACTCACCCAACATGTAAAAACAGATTCCAGGATCCTTTTACAGAAGGCAATTAGTACGTTTTATCTATATGGCTATTTGTAGATTCAATTCTAACACTCTGAAAGCTTCAAATGTTGTGTAAATAAATCAAACTGAGCTATCGGGCACACTTGCTTAAGTGCGTTTGCAAACATTCTCCCAGCCATCAAAGGACTTGTGAAGTATCCTGAACCAATGGCCATCTTTAGGAAGATGTCATTGGACCTGCTTCAGGAAGAGCCATTCTGAAGTCATTGAACAAACCACATGCTTAGACAATCAGTGTGAGCCAAGCATATGCTACAGGGCCGTGAAAAATTGGAATAATGGACGAATGTTCCAGAACTTTCTTGTCTCTTCCATCAACATTTAAAAATGACATTGGAAATTTAATTAGCTCTGAAACCTACCATGTGTGTTCATGGTATTTATAGCTTAAAGAAGATGTATATGCTTCGACAAAGAAGTCTTCTACTTGGTTGGCTTCCTGAGTGACGTCCACAAGGATAAAGTACTAAATAAGTATATTTTAAGTGACATTAATTATACCCGGTACTCATCTATTTGGGTCACATTTTCTTGACGGTTGATGAATGGACCAAACTTAGCCAGTGGACCATGGTACTAATTGTTAGAGACAGAAGGAAGAGCAGGGGGACCCAGAGGTGGATTGAGTAAATGGGCTTCTTTATTGCAGTAAGCGCCAAGTTAATCACATCACACTTTTATCTAAGTTAATCTGTAAATACCCACACTTACTACAATGCCCCCCAAACTCTTATTTGATAATATGAACACCTATACAATGAATATTAATAGCTATACTGAATATAACTATACCCATCCCTGTTTACTGTTTACAGCATTAAGCATATTATACAGACATTTTTTACCTTGAAGATACATTTCTTTGCAGTAATTGAGCCACAAGTTCCCTTAATGAGCAGGGGAGAGAGGAAGGGGCCATGACCCTGAGCTCATCTATGTAGCTGGGAAAGGAAGGGAGGGGGAGATACTTCTTTACTCAAAGGGGATCCTTTAAACAACCATATTCCTTATGCAGCTGCAATGTTCATCTATCCTTAACAAGCAGAAGGGAAGGAAAAAGGGTGGAACTTATCTATCAAGAGAAGAAATAGTGTATGCCTGTGCCTACTCCCTATTACCATGATAGAGGTTTCCCAGGTCTTTACTTAACCTTTACATACCCCAAAACTAATAGCCTGCATGCCAGCAGCACAAGGAATGCCCTTGCAAGCTGATCCTTTTTACAATGTCTGTCTTATTTTAGCATCTTTCCTTGACTTCAGCAGAGCAGCATCCTGTGAACAGCTGGCTCGTTTGCCCATAGCATGTTTCAATGCTCTAGTCAACTTCTGTGGTGATTTTTAATGTAACAATTGCTTAATGCTGGGAGTATTTCTTTTACAGCGTCTCATCTTGCTAAATCAGTTAAAGTGAATGTTATGAAAGCAGAAGTTTAACCTTCACGTGGAGAGTGAGCCAAAAATTCTATATTGGGATAAGTAAATTAGCTATGGGGAGGTCAGCTGTAGATTAGTCTTGATTCCAGTGTTGGGCTTTCATAAAATATTCAAGTTAACTCTGACTAAATAGAGCGGCATGATGACAGATGAAATTCAGCATAGGTCATTGCAAGAAATGCATGTTGGAAAAAACAATGAAAGTACTTATTTTAAAAACATAGTAGCGATTAAATAGTTAAGGCTGAATCTCCTTTGCTGTCATGAGTCATGCTAACCATTGATCAATCAAATGAAAATTTGTTCCCTTTTCAGGGTAGTTTTTTTTTTTGTTTGCCATAAAAAAAAATTAAGCAAGGTTTGGTGGAGGTAGTATTAAAAAGGAGGTGTTTTGGAGATTTGTTAATGTTTCTTTGACCTGATAAAACAAACACGGATTGACATAGGACTTCAGACATGGCTCTTAGTGATCCTCAAGCACTAGAATGCCTTTGAGTAGCTTTCAGCATATTGCATGGATTTATTGCAGAAAGATAATGCATATGGATGCAGAGAGACATGTATGAGTGGCGGCTGAATGCATGGGAGCAGGGAAAGCACTCATCCTATAGAGAGCCGAAACTCCCCAGCTTAGACGATTCCTTCCCACCCCGCTACAAGTGCCCTGTGGAACTCAAGAGTAGAACCTGTTTTCCCATTCCTCAGACATTTCTGAGATTTCAAATAAGTTCCTCATTGGGACAAAACTGAGATCTTTCAAAATTTTCCACAGCAGAAAAGACCAAGTTCCCCACCCTAGAACCGCCCACAGCCCAGTGGTTCAGGCCCTTAACTGGGAGGCCTAAGTTCATGTCTTGACTTTGCCTGATTCTCTTCAGCCCAATGAATATCTAACAAGTCCCTGTGCTGGCTGATGTAGAAGCGGGACTTGAAGGTGAGAGTGCCGTAATCACCAGGCTATTGGCTACTCTGGGATGGATCAGCCTCAGTCACTCCTGTTGAAGCTGTTCTGCTTCGTATAAATAATTCAGTATTCATTGAGTGAGAAAGAGAGGCTGCCTCTAGAGTCTGGTGAGGCGAGTGCTCAGCTGGGATGCGGGAGACATAGGTTCCAATCCCTGCTCCAAATCAGGCAGGGTTTGGACTCAAATCTGGGTCTGCCACATAACCAGTGAATGCTCTAATCACTGAGCTATTGGCTATTCTGGGGCAGTGTCTGTTTCTCTAGGTGGTTTTGATCAGAAATTACGTCGTGCACCACCCAAACCTTGAAACCAACACTTTCCCAGGGAAAGATTGGGTTTTGACAAATGGGCATTTTCTGATGAAAAACCATTTTGTCCAAACATTGTCTAACTGTGAGGGCAGAGGAAGAGTGTGTGTGTGTGTGGGGGGGGGGGTCAGATCCTGTTGAACTCTGCAGGATAATAAGCTAAAGAACCTCCAGAGTAAATAAGCCTTGTAGGACCTAGGGAGGAACTGACCTTGCAGAGATTATTTTCATTATGTTCATTATGTCTGAGGCACCTTGTCCCCCTGCCCCTCTGCAAGTGCCTTTGGGGCTCTGCAAAGGAGCAGTTATGTGCATGGGTTCAATGTATCTGCAGGCTTGTGTGGACTTTAAAATGTCTGCCTAGACCTAGGTGTGGTTTACAACAAGCAAAGTACAAAGAGATTCAATGGTGAAACCCCTTGCTAGGTGGTGGTTAAGCTAGTGGTACATACTTACCCTTGTAAGGGAAAACTAAAGAGAACATTGGAGCTCTGATTCTCTCCTGTCCCATGCACAGCTTAGTTACAGCTCCCTGACTGACAAGCTGCATCTGCTCCAGCACCAGCATAAATCAGAGCAGCCTCGCTCCTCCTCTCACTCATGCTAGCTCTCTGTGGTGCCCAATCTACCATATTCCAGTTAAAACTAGTGGAGCTCAGGCTCTTCTAGAAGCCCCTGGTTTGTCCCTGTGCCACGTAGGGGTTAGGGCGGTTGACCTGAGAGATGGCTATGCAGATTTTACACCAGTGGAGAGTTCCCTGAAGCTGGGGAACTTCTAGGCCGGCCCGTTAGGCAGAGAGACTCTATCGCTGGAGTTTTACAAAGTCAAACACTGGAAAACTAGAAAATATGGAGTCACATAAAACTCCAGCAAAAAGTTGGACAGTCTGAAAATGCCCCATTGGGTTCTTCAGTCAACTGGATCTCTGCCCTCATACCCCCACCACCCAGTGCACATTTCTACAAAAAGCATCAACAGTCACAACTGCAGTGCTTTATATCTAAAATTGGTGGCTGCATTAGGAAACCTGATGTTTGGGACAGCTCCAATCCTGTATATATTTGTGGTTTACCCATGCCACCAGCGTCCATGGATATCCGTAACAATCTCCCCCCACAGCTCACGGAGCAGGGTAGCCAGTGTATACAGCAGGGATCTCAAAGTCAAATCACCACAAGGGCCACATGAGGACTAGTACATTGGCCCGAGAGTGGCATCACTGAAAACTTTTTGTACAATGATATAAAAGTATAGTCAAAAATGAAGAGTAATATAGTATGCTACTAAAAATCAACTTTTTAAAAACTGTAATTTGAAGAGGGGTTTTAATAAAATATAAACACCTGTAACTATTCCTTATGTAGTCAGGAACACTGACGATCTACACTAAGAGTCTATCAACATAGCTGTAATGGCAGGAACTTTTTAAAGTAACTATTCATACACAATACGTTGCCACTTTTAACAAACATTCTTCCCAACGACTCACAGCAAAGAATCATACATGCTGAACTTCATACCTCAGACTGCTTGTCTAGTCCATGAGGCCCTGCCCCTGCCCCGCTTCTTCCCACTCCTTCACTGCCCCCATTCCAACCCTTTCCCCAAAGTCTCCACCCCCTCCCTGCCCCTATTCCAAACCCTTCCCCAAATCCCCGCCCAGCCCTGCCTCTTCTCCACCTCCTCCCCTGAGTGCACCGTGTCCCCACTCCTCCCTCCTCCCTCCTGGAAAGTCCTAAGCACCGCCAAACAACTGTTTGGCGGCAGGAAGCGCTGGGAGATAGGCAGAGGAGCGGGGACGCGGCATGCTCGAGGGAGGGGGAGAGAGGCTTGGCTGCCGGTGGAGTTTGCGCCTATGGCGGGCCCCAGGAAATAACTCCACAGGCCGAATGCGGCCCATGGGCCGCGTGTTTGAGACCCCTGGTGTACAGTGTCTGAGGCATCAGCAGTTGCAGGGATCCTTGTCAGTGTGGTAGGTAAAAACATAAGGCCTGATTCTTCTCTTACACCCCTGTCACAGCAGTGTCATTTTTAATTTACTACAGGAGATCAGACCCTCCAATGTCTGTAAAATGTCCAGTGATTGCTGTGATGCTTCGGGAAGATGGGGATGGGGCAGAATAGACTTTTGGTGTGTGCAGTGAGATGATGTTGGTGTCTTGGCAACAGAGTATGAATATGTTCTGTGCTCAATGTTTTTAATGGCTTCAGTATAGATACAAAACTTGGCAATTGAAGAGCTCTTTGGGACAGGGACTGCCTCTTCGATGTTTGTTGAGCACCTAGCCCAATGGAACCTTGGACTGCAGGCATTGCCCTCATATAAATACTGAATTACAATTTAATACAATGGCATCACTTTGGGGGGTTTCCAAAGCCATGAGAAAGCTGGAGAACTATGTAACCTTGACAGTACAAGTAAAAATTGTTTGTATAAGGATGTTATTTCATACACCAATGTGCGTTTTTAAAAAATCGCCTGAGTCTTATATGATACTATTCAAGGGATTAAAGATAATCATGAGAGTTTGGGCCTCAGTCCCAGAATCTGAAACCCCCTCTTTGATGAGATTTTCAGTGTCAGAGTTGACTTTTCATTTTGGCATGATACATATTACAGATGTGATACAGGGACAAGCAGACTATAATTCATTCTATTCTAAAACAGCGAGCAAATATTTTCCTTTGGGGGCTAGCCCTGGTGGGAGCATAGGAGGGCTATAACAATTAAAAACATATACATGGAAAGCATGTGATTTAGACAGGGATTTTTAAAGATTCCCAAGGGACCTGGGGACCTCCCTTTCATTGGAATTCATTGGTTAGGTGTGCAGTGAATTATTTGTTTGGTGGGGTCTTCTGGAAGACTCCAGCCAGAGAAGTACTGCATCTACCATACAGACACAGCCCAGAGTGTCTCCTACCTCTGCAACTTGGTAGCTTCAGTCCCATTGCAAGTTATGGAAAATCACAGCCATTTTGAGCCAGGGGAAACTGTGAAGTGATATAATAATAAGAAAGATGGGGGGGAATCACCTTTAAGAACTTGGCTTAGTTACAACCTACTTTCTTTAGTGAAATTCAAGGAATGCAGGTGATGATGAGCTTTAACTACATGGGAAGTGTGAATGATACAAACTAGCCATTTGTGAGCAAACAGGGTGTGTCACAAAGTGGCTGGGCCCCCCTAAGGGGCAATGGGCCTCCCCTTAGCTGTGATAAACATAGCTCGTTTCCCCAGGTGGGAAGAATGAGTAATAAGGCGGTAATGAGGTCATGTGATTTAATTTAGGCCAGGGCTAAGGATATAAGAAAGGAAAGAACAGCTGCCTAGTTGGCTTCTGGGGGGAGGGAACCTAGGAGGGATGGTGTGTGAGAACTCCTCCACTTAGGTGGAGCTGGGCCTGCTGGGCAGGGCAGAAGCTTGGGGAGTGGTGGGTGGCTGGGTGCTACAGGGAACAAGTCTGGCTCCTGCAGGATCTGCTTGATTGTAACCCAGCTCTGGAAAGGAGGGCTTGGGGGTTCCTGACTTGAGGTATGTGTGAGCTCTGAGGGGAAGACAGACTTTCAGAGAGGGGGGAGTGGGCCCAGCTTGGGACTGGAGTGAGGACTCTCTGCAGGTTTTAATAGGAGGGGTGCTGCAAGAGGAAGACTTGGAATATTTGGACTGTGGACTTTGTAAGGGTCCTCTTCTCAAAGGGAAAACTGAGGCAGGGTGCTGCAGAGTCACCCCAGACCATGAGGGGGCCTTCTGGAGGTGGCTGACCCTATTACAGCACAAAAGCCAGATGAGACAGAGAGAAAAAGGCTCACAGTTGCCTTCTCACTAGCTTATGGGTTAAAATGAAGTTGAAGTGTCCCAGATCTGAGTGAGTGCCCCTTCCTGGCCACACTAGGACTGCTGTCAGGGGAATCCTAGCTTATGCTGCTCTAGATCCTCTGCTGTGTTTCAAGCTCCTGAAGCCCGATTGCAGTCCAGCTGCTGTCCTGGTGTCCTGCCCCCTACTCACCCTCTCAGGGCCCAGGTCTTCTGCCTGGCACCCCCTTCCAAGTGTTGAAACCTGCTGTCCACCCATGTGGCCCCTCGGGGTGCAGTGCTGACACTGCAGGCACCCCAGGACTCAGACCCCAATGCCAGAACGCCACCCAACGGCTGTGAAGCTTTTGCTTTGCAATTAACTCTCTAATGGGCATACAGTTGTTGTGAAGCAGTTAGTAGACACATTTCCCAGTCACACAGCTTTATATCTAATCCTGTAAAGTGCAGGAGAGTCCAGACTATATAAAGCACCCTAAAGGAGATGGCGATCAACTGTGTGCGGGCAGGAAAGTTGTCCCCATGCCCCTCTCTTGTCCTAACCTGGTGCAAAATGGCCATCTCCATCATGTGAGTCCCTTTATAGATTCCTTTTGTGGTCACTTGCTCCTGTTCTGTGTTTTGGTAGCTTCCCATTCCTCTCAATCCCTCTCCCTTCAAACAAGAGGAGGTGTGTTCTCCCAGGTACAGCAAACCTATTAGCCCAAGGTTGGTTGGTTTGACAAGACATAAGTGAGTCCTGATTCCCCCCTCCCACACACACACTTGACACAACTCTGCTAATTTAGGGTGGATCCACATACATATAGGCTTTCCCGCACATAGTAACTCCATGGTACAATTCCATAAAGTCATCCACAATTCAGAAGTGGTACAGACAGGTTGAGATGAAAACCCCTAGAAAACTCGGTATTTTTACACACCTTATGTGCTGCAGGCTTTTTAAAGACACAGTGTGGTATTCTTACAAAAAAAAAAAAAAATCCCTGCTTTAAGTGAAAAATGGAACCCAACCTTTATAAATGCAGAGGCGCTACTAAGCCTCTATAATAATAAAGCACAGGTTAAAAAATAACAAGTGTATAAACCATTTGGCATATGTACAATTGTTTCTTGGCAGGGATATTATGGATACAAAACTGTCATCACATACATTTGTGCACCTGTTACATTCATTTCAATAAGATGCTCACACTCTCTTATTTTACATCCACATGCATACAAAGTATGAAAGGCTATGGACAAGTCTACTAAAGTGAAAGCAACATGTTCACACCAGCTGAATGACTGAAATATAGAGTGGGAATGGTTTCAGCTTTGGATACAGATTGCAGAATATGAAGTATTTAGCACTTTCCAAGTTTCCCTGCATTTATTGCTCAAACTGAAATAAAGTTCTATTTTCCCCTTTAGCTAATCCTGTCATCAACTCTTTCATGGAATATCAGGGTTGGAAGGGACTTCAGGAGGTCATCTAGTCCAACCCCCTGCTCAAAGCAGGACCAATCCCCAACTAAATCATTCCACCTAGGGCTTTGTCAAGCCTGACCTTAAAAACCTCTAAGGAAGGAGATTCCACCACCTCCCTAGGTAACGCATTCCAGTGCTTCACCACCCTCCTAGTGAAAAAGTTTTTCCTAATAGCCAACCTAAATCTCTCCCACTGCAACTTGAGACCATTACTGCTTGTTCTGTCATCTGCTACCACTGAGAACAGTCTGGATCCATCCTCTTTGGAACCCTCTTTCAGGTAGTTGAAAACAGCTATCAAATTCCCCCCTCGTTCTTCTCTTCTGCAGACTAAATAATCCCAGTTCCCTCAGCCTCTCCTCCTCCAGCTCCCTAATCATTTTTGTTGCCCTCCGCTGGACTCTTTCCAATTTTTCCACATCCTTCTTGTAGTGTGGGGCCCAAAACTGGACACAGTACTCCAGATGAGGCCTCACCAATGCCGAATAGAGGGGAATGATCACGTCCCTCGATCTGCTGGCAATGCTCCTACTAATACACCCCAAAATGCCGTTAGCCTTCTTGGCAACAAGGGCACACAGTTGACTCATATCCAGCTTCTCGTCCACTGTAACCCCTAGGTCCTTTTCTGCAGAACTGCTGCCTAGCCACTTGGTCCCTAGTCTGTAGCAGTGCATGGGAATCTTCCGTCTTAAGTGCAGGACTCTGCACTTGTCCTTGTTGAACCTCATCAGATTTGTTTTGGCCCAATCCTCTAATTTGTCTAGGTCCCTCTTTATCCTATTCCTACCTCCAGCGTATCTACCACTCCTCCCAGTTTAGTGTCATCTGCAAACTTGCTGAGGGTTCAGTCCACGCCATCCTCCAGATCATTAATGAAGATATTGAACGAAACCGGCCCCAGGACCAACCCTTGGGGCACTCCGCTTGATACCGCTTTCAAACATTATAAATGGAATAAGATAAATTGCCAACTCTGCCCCTACCCCCACCCCAAACACACCAATCCCTATTGTCAATACAGCAAAAATACAAGTGAGAACACCCAGAACCCTGCCATCATAATGCAAATATGGGAAAACATATAAATCAAACCACCAGGAACCCCACCCCCTTCCTGGGGACAGAAGCTAGAGGTATGGGGGAACCAAGGGGAGCTGGCCCCAGATTCTCAGAATCAGGCTCTGGCTTGGACAGTTACTAATAATATTCATTTTTATTCATGTCTAGGGACTTCAGCCATCATGAGGCCCCTGCAGAGTCTGCAGTCTTAAGAATGAGACACAACAGGGCAGTGAAACAATCAGATGGGAGGAAAGGAGAAGGGAGCCTGAGGTACCAATCATACAAATGTGATTTGGTATAGACTAGTCATGTGCAGTTTAGTGGTGTTGATCAGCAGCAGGACTCTTACTACTGCATCAGATTCCCTCCACCCTGCTCTACAGCAGCTCCTGGGAAGGACTTTCTCCTCCCGTCTGCTATCCCCTAATCTGGCATGTGGCTCTCTAGGAGGCAGCCTGGTTGGCCACTCTGCTATTCAGCTGCCACTTCAGAATTTACAGGGCACTCTGAGACCTCTCTCTCCAGCATTGTTATATCATGGAAAATAAACGGCCCCAGTCTTTCTTCCTTTCCTTTCCATGACTAGGCTAGTCAGCCGTAACTCCTGGCAGTAGAGCCTTTATAGCACTCTACACCATTATAGTTCTCTCACTTTCTGGTTTTTTAATCAACATTTTAGGTTATTTTTACCCTAGTTTTTGGCTGGTAAATGACCATGTTCCATGCCTACTAATAAAGGGCCTAATCCTGGATTCTTTATGCTGGCAAAACACATAGTGAAATCAGCCAGTCAAAACCTCACAGGCTTAATTTGCAAAAGGACATCAATGTGGTATCTTTATGTATGCACAAAAACATTGCCAGTCATTTGTAAGAGCAGTTTTGGTACATTGAGGCTTGCACTCTTAAATGATATACAAAACCCATTTGCACTCAACTGTATGGACAAATGGTATTTGTGAGTGTAAATGCTATGAATTTTGCATACTAAATTCTAGGGCATGCAAAAAACAGAAATCATATTTAGAAAATTCTACCCCAAAGCTATGATCTGAAGTATATGGCTTGAAGTACTGGAGAGAATAAATGTCAACAACTGGAATTAATGTCATGACTAAGCCAATGTTCTGCAGTACAAGAGCAAAACAAATTATGAAACAATTGTCTGATCACTGATTTTCTCCTGGGAGAAGGTCCTAGAATTGTTTTCTTAGGGAAAAGTGTTTTTTTTTTTTAATGAATGGGTGAGATGCCAATGATATCTTTCTCCACAAGCAAGAAGTCTGATTCAGAATGAATAAAAAGGTTTTCCATAACTCACTGCCCTCCATGTTGAATTTGTTATACACTGGGTAATTTTAATAATTATTTCATTATTAGTTCACGTTTTATTTAATATAACCCATCTGTCCAAGCTAGCAATACTAGAAAAATCTCGGCTCAGATAGGATACCAGATGTTTTATAAATGGAGAATGTGTTTTTTCAGTTCATTGAATATGAAACATGATACATATGGCATAAAATGGAACAATTCAAGGCTATTTGATCTAGACTTTGCTGATGACATCGCTCTTATCAGTGAAGATGCCAACGGACTACAAAAATGCACAAACCAAGTAAAAAGTAATGGAGAAGATAAGTTTGAGATACAATACAAATAAATGTTAAGTCATGTTAATGGGGACTACAGGGATAGAAATCAAAATTGAAGAAGAGAAACTGGAGAAGGTTCTTCCATGCATCTGAAGAAGTAGGGTTTTTACCCACAAAAGCTTATGCCCAAATAAATCTGTTAGTCTTTAAGGTACCACCAGACTCCTCATTGTTTTTGTGGATACAGACTAACACGGCTACCCCTCTGATACTTGGAGAAGGTGGACAATTTACATATGTTGGAAGTACCATCAGCCATGATGGTACCAGTTCCGAGGAAATAAGAACAACAATTGGGAAGGCAAATGCTGCATTTGGAAGACTCAAAAACATCTCCCTCAAGACAAAACAATGTGTAGAAAGCAGTTGTTATCACCAGCACAACATATAGCAGTGAGACATGGCAACTTACGAAGAAAGATACACAGAAGCTGGATGCATTTCATCACAAATGTCTGAGAAGAATATTGGGAATAACATATAGAGATAGGAAGATGAATGAAGCAGTCAGAAAAATGACTGGACAAGGCACCCTCTCACAAATAATCTACAAAAGAAGATATCAGTGGCTGGGATGTGTGCAGAGAATGGAAAAATAATGCTTACCAAATAGTGCCCTTGAATGGAAGCCAGAAAATGCAAGAAGTAAGAGAAGAAGACCATGAATAGCATGAAATGAACAGTTCTGAACAACATCAAGCACCTCAACATGAAATGGGAAGATTTGGTGAGAAGGGCAGTTGATAGGCAAGGATGGCAAAAGTGGGTAGCCCAATGTGCAGCAAATCACGGGATGGACTAAGGTCTAAGGTAAGGTATATGAAACTGTAAGAATTGCCACTAGATACACAAGGCTGAGCCCCATGAAAAACAATACTTGTATCGCATTTGAGGCTATAAGAAAATACTGTACATATCACAACTCTTTAGGGATGTTAAACAATGAACAAATTGATTCAATTCCTTTACATGTAGGGTTTTTTAATTCCATTTTTTGGAATCCATCAGATGCAAGGCTGATTTTGTTACAAAGCAATAAGTTAGTGAAATTGTGTTTCCTACTGAGGATGGATAGTCAGAGTATTTGAGCTACATAGAAGTATTATTCTAAATGCTGTCAACCCCACTGTTGATATGATGCAGGGTCGCAATAAAAGTATGTTACAATGACATACAGCTTTAATGTGTGTCACAATGAATAAACTCTCCCCCACAAGTACAGTTTAAAAAATTGAATGGGAAAATTGAGTTTTGCCAAATCCCATTCATGCAATAGCTCTAGGACTGTATGGTTATTCTATTAAGTACTCATTTTATTTATGAACAAATACATGAAGTATAGGAATATTGGCAAGCATTTTAACTCCAAAACTGGGGAAGAGGAAAGATGGCTAAGGGCTTGTCTTGCATAGCAAGTTACTATGGTGCAAGCTAAGGTGTGAATCTATAGCATGGTGCTTTGTCATGCAGTAATGTCACAGGAAAATACCGCTGCTGCAGAGTGAAAGAGAGGGTACCGCGTGTATACTAGGTGACACACCAAAACTTTATCTGCACTGTAGCAGTGTCTGTACAGCACACTGCTGTGTGGCAAGCAGCAATTGCTCTTGTAATTCACACCCAGCACCATGACTCACCATCTAGGCAAGCCCTGAGAGCCACCTTGCCCACCCCAGTTCCCGAGCCTGCATACCTCGGATTGGAACACATGACTTATGAGGGGAGGCTGAGGGAACAGGGATTGTTTAGTTTGCAGAAGAGAAGAATGAGAGGGGATTTGATAGCTGCTTTCAACTACCTGAAAGGGGGTTCCAAAGAGGATGGATCTAGACTGTTCTCAGTGGTAGCAGATGAAAGAACGAGGAGTAATGGTCTCAAGTTGCAGTGGGGGAGGTTTAGGTTGGATGTTAGGAAATACTTTTTCACTAGGAGGGTGGTGAAGCACTGGAATGCGTTACCTAGGGAGGCGGTAGAATCACCTTCCTTGGAGGTTTTTAAGGTCAGGCTTGAGAAAGCCCTGGCTGGGATGATTTAGTTGGGGATTGGTCGTGCTTTGAGCAGGGGGTTGGACTAGATGACCTCCTGAGGTCCCTTCCAACCCTGATATTCTATGATTCTATGTGGCCCAAACTGTTCAGTGATATTGCACTGATTTAAAATTCTTTTTAGGATGATTTTTTATTTTTATAAAACTTCATTTAAAAAACCCAATTTTCAAGAGTTGATCATGGGTGCCTGAGAGAGTGCATAATGCATGCTAAATGGCTAAGTGTACCCAGGCGCACAGATGCCTGCAGTATGTCAATCTCTGGCTTACTGACATGGCCCATTTCCATTTTCCAATTGAGTGAGCATCATGCTAGTAGGTACCCTCATTCATGATGGGCCACTGGGTTTGGAATAGCCCCAGATTTGAAATCTGATCTTTCCATCACAAAGGACCAAAAGGGCATCAGTCATTTTGATCAGGCTTCAACAATCCGTGTGCCCTCACATGCAGGTTTGGGAAAAGAAGGTCTCTGCTTTTGGGGAAGCCAGTCACCTGAGATCTGGTTCTTCTTAAGAAGATTTCTGCAAGTGAACAAGTGGTGCCAAAGCTGTTTGCAGTCCACCCTTTTGGTGGCTGTGCCTATCAATTGGGATTTAATATATACACACACGTACCTGTAGCTAATGGGCTAATTCTGGCAATCACTGTGTAAAGGGGATCAGAAAATGCTCGAAGACTAGGAGGAATGTCAGAACTTTCCTATCCCATTTGCCCCCTCCATAGCCCTGAAGAGAGACCACTCCCCTCTTCTAGTGCTACAGGAAAATGTGCTGAGATGCAACAAAGGTCAAGGGGTGTGTCTGTTCATACAACCTCTACCCCAACAATGGCTCAGTTCAGACTAATCCCCACTCTCAAGAAGAATTCTTGCCGTGGGGTAGGAGTTGGCTGGCAGGCAGGATCCGGCTGCACACTGATCTGAGAGGTTATTTCAAACGTGAGAATTTTTGGTCCATGTTCAGGGCACAGCTAAAGTGTGAGCCTCTTCACTAAACCTGTTCCATCAGCTACATGGATTCCTGACTGATTTTCCCTGACCCTTGCCATACGTAGGCGTTTGAAAGTGACCTAATCCATTACTCTTTTTCTACAGTGATTTTAATGTTAGAACTATATGGATTGTTTAATACTTGCTTAGTACAAAAGCAAAAGGGGAATTTCTGGCATTTTGCTTGAATAAACTGAAACAACAAAAAGCAGATTTGTTGAAAAAATTGTTTTCTACCAGAAAAACCCTTTCCTCCTAGGACTATAGAGGACCTAGTATTATTTTATTATTACTACTAATTATTTTGATTAGCCTATATTTTAACAATAGACCCTTTCAATGGGTAGAGACAGGTTCAGAATGATTCATCTCACACTTCCCTTTCATTCACTTCTATGCCATACGCAGAGGAACATCTGCTAGCCAAATTTGGCCATTAATTGGGAAATTTATATTGGACTAAGGAACAAAGGTTAATAATCATCTTGCTATTTTTATTGACCCCTTGTTTCTTTTCTTTCTTTTAACAATTAATACATTTATTTCACTCATAGTCAGTACATCTACCAGTTGGCAACTTGGATTAAAACTACATTTGGTAGTTGAATTACTGAAAACCAGAGTAAATAACAATATCACACAGTTTCCATGTCAGACTACAAGAGGAATAGCCCCTGCTTTTTACTCAACCAGCTCTTGATGTTACAACTTTCAAGACCCATTTGGGGAATTTTGCCACTATTTGTACAGTATAGCACGTGACACCACCAGGGGTCTACCAAATCTTATGTAATAAGGAGAATTTTGCCCCTGCGTTATTTGCATGTCTGCACACTAAAGTAGGGTCTGGTCCGTAGCTTAGTGAAGTAGATGGAGATCTTTCCTTTGACTTCAATGGGCTTGGAATCAGGGTGTGTATGTATGAAGAAAGGGAATTGTGTTGTCTTCATGTCCCTTAATCTCTCCCTCAATTTGACCTTCTAGACAGTCCATTTAACTTTTTTAAAAAATTGTGAAAGTGTCTTTTCAAAATTAAAAGAAAACCCCTTATAAAGCACTACTGTGCTTCCAAAGCATTCTTTGAGGTCCGAGAAGCTAAAACAACATTTTCTGTTAGCCTAAAAGAGAGATCACTTTCTAAAAATATTTTCTTTTTGCTTCTAAGGCAAACATATGATCTTTCAGACTCTGTTATTCAGCTAGATGTTTACCTTAAAAATTCGAGAACTTGGAGTATTGAAATGATAACCCATCTGGCATGAGGATATTTCAGGCACTCCTGTTCCACCAGGAATTCCTTCTGTTTCCGAACTTCTCATATTTATCTAAGGCTCCCTTCAGACATCTGTCCATATCTCTGTGTTAGGAATTATGGGTAATGTATGCATCAGCTTCTGTTGGCTCATGCTAACAGGCCTTCTTCTTTCACTGAAACGACAGAGTACTTGCCTATGAGTACTTGGGCAAAAGATTCTGCTCCCTATTCTAATCTGTTATGTTGTTCCCTTTTTGGGTCTCCCTGGGACCATGCTCTCAAATCTTGGGCCATTTGCCCTTACCAGGCTTGGGTGGCCTCTGGTGATTCTCCCAGTCTTAGATCAGGACTTGGGTACACCACTCTGTGTATGCCACCCACTTATTACTCCATGTAATAAGGACTGGGATTCAGACATGTTTCTTCGCTTTGGGAACCTGCAGCCAAAAGCCTCTCAACAAAAAGTATTTTCATTTAGCAGTTGGAACACAGCATGAGACAAACACGGATTTTAAAACAGCCTGTGTGCATATTTAGTCTCATCTACTCTTAGGCTTTAAAACCAACTAAGTTTGATAAACTTTGCTCTGAAGATACAGGAACAGAATCTGCTCACATCCTTTTGAGTGTCTGAAGGGATCTCAATCTGCTTTTCTTTCAGGGCTGGCCTACAGTGGAGGCTTACACTGACATAGCCACATCTCTCAGGAGTTTGAAAAATCCAGTGTGGGCAGTGCTGGATCAACGGATGAACTCTTCTGTCAATCTAGCTACTACCTCTCAGGGAGGTGGATTAACTATAGTGATGGGAGAGCCCCTCCTGCCTCTATAGTGAGTGTCTACACTGAAGTGCTACAGTGGTATAGCTGCAGCTGTGCCACTGAAGTGTATTAAGTGTAGACATAATCTTAGCAAGTGTCTTCGTTCTCTTTCCTTAGGTGGGTAGGTTGGCTCTGTGACCCAGACAGACCCTCTAGAGAGAAATGTCCACCTCTGATTGTGGGCCAGACACACCATGGTATTGCTAGATCCACATACCGTATTGACAAGCACCAAAGTTCACCCCCATCTTTGTCACATGGTCTCTGCATGCAAATTAATCTCTGGCAAATACATCAGAAGACCAGATTCTGATGTCGGTTGCACCATCCTGATGTAACTTGGACCCAAATATGGCTGGCTTTCTTTATAGTATTGAGACATAGGGTGACTTCTCCTGGAGGCTGTCTACATACATGAAGGAGCCCTAGGAAACCTGTGATGTTCCCAAGGATGTGAAGCCTGATAATGGCTTACACAATTTGGTGATGTATTGTGCTTCTTAATAAACACATTCATCTGAAGATTGTTTGTATTGGAATCTGCATCTGTGGGCTGAGGATGAGAGGAAGAAGGGAATTTTAAAGGCATCTGCTCAACAAATAGAAAAACATAAAGCTAAGATTCAAAGCCAACTGAGCTTGTGAAGTATAAAAACAAAAACATTCACGCGATTTATCCTTGAAATTCTGCACGATTTTCCTCCTCAAAAACTATTTGTGATGTGAAGTTAGAATTCTGTCAAGCAAATGAAGCAGAAGATACAAAGGCACAGAACAACAGGGAAGGCATCCTTTTCCAACATTAAAAAGAGAGAGAGACTATAAAAGAAAAAGGAAAGTACAAAGAACATTCCAGACTGTCACCAGTGGCGCTTGAATCTAGCATGTTCACTCCTAACTGCATCAGCTGCTACTGCTTGAGATCAGGGCACCTCCACTCGCAGGGAGCGGTAGACTTTTTACTTCTTTTCTGGACCAGCTACTAAAACGGGAGAAAGATGCACACAGCCCAAGTATGGTTAACACCTGGATTTGCTGTTATTAAAAGAACTAACCATATTATTCATGGATTTGTCGGTTCATTGATTTTAAGGCCAGAAGGGGCATTGGAGTATCAAGTCTGACCTCCTGTGTGACAGAGGACATTAATTTTCACCCAGTTACCCCCGTATTGAGCCCAATAATTGCTTTTGGGGTTTACTAGAGCATATATTCCAGAAGGGTATCCTGTCTTGGCTTGAAGATATCAAGAGATGGAGAAGCCATCATTTCCCCTGGCAGATTGTTTCAATGGTTAATTATCTGCACTGTTAAAGAAAAGTTTCTAATTTGAATTTGTCTGGCTTCAGCTTCCAGCCATTGGTGCTTGTTCAATAGATTAACAGCCCTTTGGTGTTTTTTCCACATGAACATCTTTGTACATTGTAATCAAGTCAGCCCTCAATCTTCCTTTTTATAAAATACATTGATTGAGTTCTTTAAGGATCTCATTGTAAGGCATTTTCTCCAGGCCTCAGATTAGTTTTGTGGCTCTTTTCTGAACCCTTGCTAATTTTTCAGCATCCTTTTTAAAACATGGACACCAGAACTGAAAGCAGTCTCACCATGGCAGTATAATCACTTCCCTCGCCTCACTGCTCAACTGTTAATACATCCAAGTATTACACTAATCCTTTCATGCCTCAGTGTCACACTGGAGTTTACAGCAGTATAGGACTTTACCTACTAGTCATCTATTTCTCTACCTTATGAGTAAACTGCTTAATCTATATGGGTTTGAACATTAGGAGGACACTGGAGTTGTAGCTGGAAATCAGTGTGACTAATAGGTGTGCGCCTATCATCACCCTAATCAGTTTGCCTATAGGTTGCATGCTTTTCCCACATCCCATGGACTGTCTTCTGTGTCTAGAAAATGTCTAGGATATTTGGGCACTACGGCAGTCTAGTCAATAACTATTATAGCTTTAGACATCCCCTTGTTCTGCAAATGGTGGATGGACTGTTGTGACACATTTCAAACACTTTCAGGTGTTTCCAGTTATTCTGTGAAAAACTTTATGCGTGATGGACCTGATCCCAAACCTATAGGAATCCATGGGAAGAACATCAGTGGGATTTGGAAGAGGCCTCTCGTTTGGTTACATGTTGGGAATGCCTGGAGAATAAATTACTTTGAGATCTGTTGCTGGTGGAGTGAAATCTATCCTGGCTCTGTAATCTATTATTTTTACACTGTATGTGGAGCATAATTTCCCTTGGCAGTCACATCTTTCATTTTGCCTTAAGAAAACATTTAATTTCTCAGCTTGTGTAAATTGGAATTACTCAATGTGTTTGAAGACTGTTGTCTTCAGCTATATAGGTTTACACCAGCTGAGGATCTGGCCTGCCATTGATATAATGAGTAGAATAATATTTATCTCACAAAGGTGGTTAGGTGCTTAATTAATGTTTTAAGTCACATTAAGATCTTCAGATGGAAGTGGTTAAGGAAGGGCTCAACCTGGAAAGTGCTTCACTCTCTCCACTCTCCTTGAAGTCAGTGGGAGTTGAAGGGCACTCAGCACCTTGTAAAGCGTGCTAAGTAGAGGTGGGTGAATAATTTTGTTCAGTTTGCTGCAGTTCCAAAAATTGGGGAGGGGATGGGGGATTTCAAGCTGAGCCAAAACCAAAACGATTTTTAACCAATTAACTTCAGGTTGAACAAACGTTTCATTTTGTCAAAGTGAGACATTTCATTTTGTCAAGATGAGAAATTTAATTTTGATTTTGATCATTTTTAATTTTTTTTTATAAAAGGAATTGTGAAATAAGTAATTTCATACCAAATCCTGCCCCAAATGTTTCCTTTAGAAAATATCAAAACAAAACAATTCAATTTTAAAAATATTTGGCTGAAATTTGCCCTCAGCTCTTATGCTAACTTGTAGGACTCTGTGTGTGTGTGCGCACACACACATGCGCACACACACACTTATTCATACAAAATTGCAATGAGAGAACTCTTAGCTCTGCTATACCCCAATACCTTTCGGCAGGCAGCACTGTAAAAGTTCTGGAATGGAAACAAAGAGCACGTTTTTCTAATATTTTATAAAGGTGTGTTTTTGGAGAGTAACAATGTTAAATCTTTATTATTGGTATGAAATTGGAGTTGTTCTCTTAAATCAGTTCTTTCAGGCACACTGAGTCAGGAGTAAATCTCCCACCACACTCTCCTGCTTGTTCGATTAATTGTAAACAATGTGTCTCCTATTTAAAAATACACAATGCAATTTCTAATTCCATTCTCACTGAAACAGCTTGCCCATCTTTACATTTTCTTGAGCCTTAAAATAACAGAACCTTGCTCCCAATATTCACCCTTCTCAACATATGTAAACCACTGCTCACCAAGATCATAACAGTAGGTACAAATGCAGTCGAATATTGTAGTCCAGATCTACCACATGGATCTAAGAGGAAAATTGTTCCATGAGCCTTCAAGGCAAAGAGATATTATGGTCAAATCCAGAATTTTTAACATATATATATATATTTTGCATTTGAAAACTAGTTCACTTAAGGAAGCAGGGAATGGAATACACAAATAAGTCTTTTAATATGTGCTTCTCATATTTGATGAGGAAAATAATATATTTTTCTTTAGCCAACCAAAATTGTAGATCTGTAATTAAGCTCTGAGCTAAACAATAGGCCAGAGAAGTACAGAATGTAATAGTAATTCCTCTCTCTCTCTCTTTCGCGCTCTCTCTTTCTGAACACAGTAGACCCCAGATGTTAGATGAGGAATGTAACCTAGTATTAAGTAACAAGTCATTTTAACTACTAGACAACATTTTAATGGTCTCTATTTTGAGAATGCAACTGGTACAGGACACCAGACAAAGCAAAACATTTTTTTCTAAACCCTTTGCAGTTTTGAATGTCATAACAATATTTATCTGAAAATCCTGCCTCACGGCAAATCCTGTAAGAAATCCTGCCAGGCTGAGAAAGCTCGTTATTTCCAGACCTTTCACTCAAAGATTACATACCGTGCCTATGAGAGATGAGTGAACCTCAAAAGATAGAACCATAGAATCTCAGGGTTGGAAGGGACCTCAGGAGGTCATCTAGTCCAACCCCGTGCTCAGTACAGCAGGTCTAAAAGATTTGGCTAAGCTCTGAGAAAATCCTAACTTTATTTCAATCTTTTCTGGTATTCCTTTTTAATTTTCTGCTCTTTCCCTTCTCAAAAAAGTAGTGCCTCAGGCTATCAAGTTATCCCATTATCCATGGTCCTCCTTTTCAGCAATAAGTGCATACTGACTAAAACCAAGATTAAAGGTAAGTGCTTAAATAAGTGATCTGTTTTTCAAAGGTGCTGAGTACCACTTATTTCAGCGTGAGCTACTTTAAAGCTCAGCTCTCTTGAAAATCAGGTCTTCAGAGGGACACTAATCCAAATTAACTGTTAAAGTGGATCCCCATGCTGGGAATTAAAGTGGCCTTAATTTGGTTTAGTTTAACTCATTTTGGAAGTGAGTTAAGCTAAAATTTACTCAGGCCACTTTAATTCTGAATGAAATCATCAACACGGGGGTTTATTGCAGTTTAATTAACCCACTATAAATGTACCTCTTTTGCTATTTTGGATTATGTTTTCTGCATGTTGCTGTGTAAACAAGCCCTTATTTAGGCATTTAAATTGGGATTTAGGAGTTTAAAGTTAGGTTCCTATTTTTGAAAATTCTTGGCATAATGCATTATCTTTGTTCCCACACTACTTCCCATCGTACCATTAGATCTTTATTTACCCTTTATAGTAGGCATCCTTCAGTCTTGAGACTATGGGTATGCACCCCTGAGAGGTAAAGAATTTACTCAGTTGGTTTTATGGCAGCTGCGAATGTGGCTGAAGAGACCCACTTCAGAGAGACAATCTCTGCCGCATCTGTCACGTTTAAAGGTGGTGGTTCAACACTTTGGGCTCTGCCTTCTGTGAGGTCTTTTCTCCTCTGCTAAGCTGGATGGCTTCCTCTCGTAACTCCAGAAATCTTTGTTAAGCTCTTATTTCCAAAGGCTGCAGTTTTGAGTGTGATCTTCCCATTTGTCCACATCCATGTCCATTTCTTTGAGGTCTCGCTTGCACACATCCTTGAAACGCAATTTTGGGTGTCCTTTGGATCTTTTTCCTGATGCCAATTCGCTGTAGAGGATGTCCTTTGGGATGTGCCTGTTATTCATATGGCACACATGCCCAAGCCAGCAGAAGTGTCTCTGTTTGAGGAGTGTTTGCATGCTGGGTATGCTGGCCTGCTTGAGCACCTCAGTGTTGGTGACTCTGTCTCTCCAGGAGCTTCCAGAGATTCAACAAAGGCAACACATATGAAAGCCTGTTGAGCCTCTTTTCCTGATGAGAGTATAAGGTCCATGTGTCACTCCCATACAAAAGTCTGCTGAAAGCACACGCATGATGATACACACAGATCTGTGTGTGTTCTGTCACTTTGTTGTTTTGCCAGACCCTCTTGTTCAGTCTAGAAATTATTGTGGCGGCTTTCCAATGTGGATGCTGAGTTCCATTTCAAGTGAAAGGTTGACTGCAATACTGGACCCCAGCTATGTGAACTCGTTCACCACTTCAAGTTCATAATTGATCCTGATGGAGGGTGCTTCCTCAACTCCTTGGCACATTATGTTAGACTTTTTTAGGCTTATAGTAAGCCCGAAGTCTTGGCAGACTTTGGAAAAACTGTCCATTAGGCTTTGAAGATGAGCTTCTGGATGGGTTGTCACTGCTGCATCATCGGCAAAGAGAAGGTTTTGGATAAGGGCCTCCCAAGTCTTGGTTTTAGATCTGAGCCTTGCAAGCTTGAACAGCATTCCATCAGCTCTTGTGTGCAAGTAGATTCCCTTGGTTGAGGAACCAAAGCTTATTTCAGTAGCGGAGAGGAGAAGATCCCAAACAGAGTTGGGGCAAGTACACAACCTTGCATAACTCCACTACGAATCTGGAAAGCCTCACACACTGAGCCGTCATATTGGACTGAGCTGTACACTTTTTCATGGAAGGATCAAATCATGCTTAAGAGCTTGTGGGAACATCCAATCTTTTCTAGAAGCGTGAATAGTCCACTTCTTCTGACAAAGTCAAAGGCCTTTGTGAGATCGATGAAGGCTATGTAGAGGGGCTTCTTTTGTTCTCTGCATTTCTCTTATAGTTCTCTCAGCGAGAAGATCATGTCGATAGACCTTTCAGCTCTGCAGCTGCACTGTGATTCGGGATAGATTCTGTCAGCAAGGGTCTGAAGTCTGTTCAGGACATCATGGGCAAAGGCTTTTCCCATAATACTAAGAAGGGAAATACCACAATAGTTGTTACAGTTGCTCCTGTCAGCCTTATTTTTACAGAGAGTGATGTTGGCATCTCTCATTTCTTGTGGAACTTCGCCTTCTTTCCAGCACAGGGAGAGTAACTCATGAAGATGTTGCAGTAGAATAGGTTTTCCGCATTTTATGACCTTGGACGGTATGCAGTTTTTTTCAGGGGGCTTTTCCATTGTGGAGGCCATCTATGGAAAGGCTAAGCTCCTTGACAGTTGGTTCATCATCGAGTTGCTTCATAATAGGCAGGCTTTTGATAGTGTTGATGGCTGCGTCTGTAACACTATTTTCATGAGAGTAAATCTCAGAGTAGTGTTCTATTTAGCGATCAATCTGTTTGGTGCAGTTGTTGATTGTTTCCCTTGTTGTTGATTTCAGTGAGGCTGTCTTCTTTGATGTTGGACTCAAGGCTTTCTTGATCCTGTCATATATGTTTCTGATGATGACTGCATCAGCTACTACTTGGATGCTTTTACATAAGTGCATAGTCATTGGCTCAGCGTCGAGCAGTGTGTTGTACCTTGGTTCTTGTCACTCTCAGCTCTTGCAAGTTTTTTACATTTGGGTCTCTCTATAGTTGGTTTGGGCTGTGGATTTGGCCTCTATGACTGGTGTCAACACACTGGAATATGTATCAAACCAGTCACTGGTCGTGTTTTCCTTCTTCCCAAAGACTGGTGGAGCTGCATCATAGACTGTGTTCTTCAGTTGCTCCCACTTCAGCTGGGTGCCTCTGGCACAATCACTGGGGTCAAGGGCTTGTTGTAGCATGTTCTTGTACTGCTGTGACTTTTCTAGATCTGCTGTTGCACTGAGGTTAATACAAGGACATCCTTTTACTTTAGATCTATATATTTTCTTTCGTTTAAGTCTGACCTTGCTGTATACGAGAGAGTGGTCCGTGTCACAATTAGAACTTTGATAACTGCAGGTAATGAGGATGAGGATAACGTTGGCACAACTTGTGATGATAAGATCGAGTTGGTGCCAGTGGCTATTTGGATATTTGGATATCCAATCTGGATATTTCCAAAACACTTTGTTGTGACTTTGTCTGGAAGAATGAGTTTGTTACACAGAGGTCATAATAGGAACAAAATTCTAGCAGTCTCTGACCATTTCCATTCATCTTACCACCAGTTCAGTGTTGACCAAGACAGTTTGTCCGTCCTTCATGATCAGCTCCCACCCTTGCATTGAAGTCCCCTAGCAGAAAAACATATTTGTGTTTTGGAATTTTGCTGATGGTGGTATTCAACTGTTTGTAGAACTGGTCCTTGATGTCAAAAGACGAGTGTTGGGGTACACACATTCACAGGGTTGACTGGGCCCTCAGTTGTGAACAAGAGTTGTGCCAAAATTCTCTCTGATCCATTTGTAGGTGGCTCAATTATCCCCTGAAGTGAGTTCTTGATGGCAAATCCTTCTCCATGCTTTCGTGTTTCTTCTGTGCATTTCGCCTGCCAGAAAAATGTGTAGTCTTTTTCTCTGAGAGATCCGCTTGATGCTAGCTGTGTTTCTTGGAGGAATGTGATATCCACATAGAGTTGGTTTAGCTCATCATTGATCACGGCATTGTTGATTTGACCCTTTATATGGAATCATAATCATGGTGCCCAGGTGCCAGTTGCTATGACCTCTTACTTGTGCACTGAGGCTTCGCTGTGCCATTGTACTACGTGGTCTTTCCTTAAGGTATTCAGAGTACTCTAGGAGTTCAGAGAAGTCCCACTTCCGCATCCCAGTACTGTAAGATCACAGTGCAAACTCAAGTCACTGAACTAGACCATCAATTGACTCTAGATCATTGATATCTGAGACTACTAAGGAAACTGGGAAGGAGGGAGAGAAGACTGAGGTAAGGCATTTATCACTTAAAGAAGATATGTGGTCTACAGACATAAGGTGGGGTAGGACTGCGAGCCAGTGAGAAAGGAGAGGATTTCCTTATTGGTGGGAAGAGGAATTGAATGCATTTTGTTATTTCATATCCTCCAACTATACTGTGGTTTAGGAGCACAACTGTTAAATACATCTCCTCTAAACAAAAGGTACCCCTGGTGGAGGTTGCATCAGACTACAGCTCCATCCTGGGCTGGCTGAAGGATGACATGGGAAATATCACAAGGGCAAAGGTTCCAGCTGGAACAGGAAGAATGTAAGCATGTATGTTGGGATGCCCCTTCCTTCCAGGGATTCCCAGAGATTTTTAAAAAAAGATAGAGAATAAGACGGAGAATATCTTATTGCCTTTATATAAATCCATGGTACACCCACATCTTGAATACTGCATACAGATGTGGTCTCCTCATCTCAAAAAAGATATACTGGCATTAGGAAAGGTTCAGAGAAGGGCAACTAAAATGATTAGGGGTTTGGAACGGGTCCCATATGAGGAGAGATTAAAGAGTCTGGGACTTTTCAGCTTGGAAAAGAGGAGACTAAGGGGGGATATGATAGAGGTCTGTAAAATAATGAGTGGTGTGGAGAAAGTGAATAAGGAAAAGTTATTTACTTGTTCCCATAATATAAGAACTAGGGGCCACCAAATGAAATTAATGGGCATCAGGTTTAAAACAAACAAAAGGCAGTTCTTCTTCACACAGGGCAAAGTCAACCTGTGGAGCTCCTTGCCTGAGGAGGTTGTGAAGGCTAGGACTATAACAAGGTTTGAAAGAGAACTGGATAAATTCATGGAGGCTATATCCATTAATGGCTATTAGCCAGGATGGATAAGGAATAGTGTTCCTAGCCTCTGTTGGTCAGAGGGTGGAGATGGATGGCAGGAGAGAGATCACTTGATGATTACCTGTTAAGTTCACTCTCTCTGGGGCACCTGGCATTGGCCACTCTTGGTAGATGGGATACTGGGCTGGATGGACCTTTGGTCTGACCCAGTATGGCCGTTCTTATGTTCCTAGATCTGTATGGATAACAGGGGATCCCTGGGTTCTGGGAGCAGAACATGAAGCTTCTGCCACAGAGGAAGATTTGAGGTACAAACAACACCTGTCCCTTTTCCAGTGAAAGAAATAATAGAAAACTTGATGAGACAGCTCCTCCGCATTTTATTTCCATGAAGGGTAACTAGTTTTTTTCTTTCTTTCTGCTGGGCTGAGGGTTTCTAGATAAAAATTGTCCCCTGGGTGAAACTTATGAATTTTCATGGAACTTTGTAAAAATTTCTGCTGTAAAACACAATCAAATCAGGTTGTGAAAAGCGGTCACTTTGTTAAGCTAGAATGGCATTCACCAGGATGTGATGCGTGCCGGATGAAGTAGGTAGACTAAGCGGCTTTGTGCATAAGGTATGAAATGACTGAGGCAGGGTGTTATGGCTGTGCTGGTTTAGAACTGCAGAACTGGAATTAGTCCTCCAAAATGGCTCCCAAAGGGCCTGATTCAATGGTTATGGAATCAAAGCTCATTGACTTCGGTGGATCAGATCCTCAGCTGGTGTTAATCAGCAGAGCTCCATTGACCGAGGGAGCTAAACTGATTTACACTAGTTAAGAATCTGGCCCAATAAGCTTTGAGTCACAGCCAGTGTTGGGAGTGCTGCATTGATGTCGCTGGGTTTCAGTAGCTAAAAAAGAGCTAAAAAAGGAAGCAAATGTGCCAGCTGGCCAGAGCAAACTAAACCTTCCGAGTCTGAGTCCTTCTGACTGTTTTATCCAAAGTTGTGGGTCCTGAATACCAGCATACAAATTGTTTGAGGAACTGGTCTATCTAATTAGATCATCCCCCTACATTTTAAATGTGTGGTCAGTCTAGTTGCTTCATAGCACTGGAGAAGCTTCAAAGACAGAAGAAAACATAGTGATAAAGAATGGAAAGCAAGGATTAGTGTCTCCCTTGTACCCTTGTAGTGTCTCCCAAGTACAGAGGAAAAAGACAGATGTACAATACAATACATACAGTGTAAAAGCACAAAAAAGAGAACATTTTGAAAGGACATACTTTGCTTTTGTTAAGAATATATTTGAAAGAAGAAAGCTTTGTGTATGCCAAGAAAGAAAGAGAAACCTTTCCAAGATGCTTTGCCATAAAGGACTGTCATAGAGAAAATGTAAAATATTGACACAGTGGAGCACAGCCATATCTGTGTGCCATGACACGATTAGAACGGACCATAGGGAAATGAATCTCTGAAGTTCTTGAACAAAATAATTCCATAATGCCGACAGGTAGAAGGGTTACTTTCAGCCTTATAAATGAGAACCTGGTAAACCCCAGAGGTATACAGGCTCAACTTCAGTTTTCATCAAACCTGAACCCTATAACAATTTTTTCTCCCATCCTCGCCTTATTGTGGTTTGCTCTCTGACGGGTTCTAAGCTCGATCAGCTTTGGAATGGACTGCTCCATTATGGCATTGCTGTAACTGATATGGGAGGCTGAAATCATATGAACATCCTGATCCTTGTGAGAAGAAAGGTGCCTAGAGCAACCCAGCCAGATGTCCTTTCAGAGTGGGATATGAGCCAGCGTGCAGAGGCTAAAATTCATGCCTCATCTTTCCGTGTATTGCTTCCTGTCTGCAGCACATGAATGAAGTAAGCATCAGATATACACAGTAACTTTCCCACCCTTTTTGATCCTTCCTCTTTTCCTCCAGTGTATATTTTTTCTATTTGCCTTATTAGCAGGATTGACCCTACCAAGACAATTGAACCTAAATTCAGTAATTAATTAGTTCTTCCCTTTCCCAAAAAAGACCTTTCCCTACCAGAGGACCTTAAAGGGAAACTCTGAGAAGAGATCTCATGTAAGTACCAAAGAAAGAAAAAAGAATCTTTTCAGAATGATGTTCTTGTTCCTTTCAATTTCCAAGTATTTTAATATGAACAGGGCTTTTTTTAGGATTTCTTTTATTTGTGTTTCACAAAGGTTGAAAAGCATTTTTTTGTCCAGTTGCTTATGGAAAAGCTGCACTAAATCCCTTTGCAAAAATCCACAAAACCAAAATGAACTGTCTAATGTCTGAAAGAAAAGTGGGTTCTAATAAAACCCTGAGAGCTCAATATCTAATCACTAAAACAGTGGGAAGTCTAAAGGGTCTGTTAATGCAAAATAGAAGCCTTCATTAATTTCATCAAAACAAAGCATTTAAACTGACAGCTGAAGTTTCACAGAGTGGACTGGCATCTGCTTCATTACAGCATGATGCTACAAGAGCAATAATTCCAATGGGGAAAAATCTTTGCTCAAATAGACACAGAGACGATTTGCCATGATCTGGGAAGTTCACCCCTGTTTGTGATAAATATGACACAGACCTGACCATAAGCCCTTAGAAGTCATTGTTAAAATGGTCTTTGACTACAGCACCACCCAGAATACAAAGATAGTGTGATGACAAAAGTACAATGTGCCAGAACCTTAATTGTGGGATGAGGTGTACCCAGGCCATAGCATATAGAAGAGAGGCTGAGAATAGCATGGACCATGATATAGAAGCTCCAGGTGCAAATGCTTCTTTCATTTCTCATTCCTCTTCTTTTTTTTGTTACCAAATTTTACATACAAATAGCATGAAAGTCCCCTCTAATGCTGCAGTAATGCAAGCTACAGTATATCTCATAAAAAGAACAGGAGTACTTGTGGCACCTTAGAGACTAACAAATTTATTAGAGCATAAGCTATCGTGGGCTACAGCCCACTTCATCGGATGCATAGAATGGAACATATAGTAAGAAGATATATAGATATAGATATAGATATATACACATGCAGATAAGTTGGAAGTTACCACACAAACTGTGAGAGGCTAATTAGTTAAGATGAGCTATTATCAGCAGGAGAAAAAAACGTTTGTAGTGATAATCAAGATGGCCCATTTAGACAGTTGACAAGAAGGTGTGAGGATACTGCACTTTAGGGAAATAGATTCAATACGTGTAATGATCCAGCCACTCCCCATCTCTATTCTTTTGCGTAGAGACTGTGCAGTTTGGTCATTAGCAAAAGAATAAATGGACACAAATCTGACATCAGGATTCATAACATTCAAAAACCGGTAGGCGAACACTTCAACCTCTCTGGCCGCTCAGTAAAAGATTCAAGGGTGGCAATTTTGCAACAGAAAAGCTTCAAAAACAGACTCCAACAAGAAACTGCTGAGCTTGAATTAATATGCAAACTAGATACCATTAACTTGGGTTTGAATAGAGACTGGGTTTGGCTGGGTCATTACACATATTGAATCTATTTTCCCATGTTAAGTGTCCTCACACCTTCTTGTCAACTGTCTAAATGGGCCATCTTGATTATCACTACATAAGTTTTTTTTCTCCTGCTGATAATAGCTCATCTTAACTAATTAGCTTAGCCTTTCTTCCAACTTATCTGTATGTGTATATATATATATATATATCTTCTTAATATATGTTCCATTCTATGCATCCGATGAAGTGGGTTGTAGCTCACGAAAGCTTATGCTCAAATAAATTTCTTAGTCTCTAAGGTGCCACAAGTACTCCTGTTCTTTTTGCGGATACAGACTAACACGGCTGCTACTCCAAAACCTGTCCGTATATCTCATAGCACTTTGTGTGTGGAAATTCACCCCAATGCAGAGGGCCAGCACTTAAGACTTTAGCACATTTGGTTTAAAGTGGATTATGTTGTTCTACTTTCTATTAGTATTAAAGGCCCAATTCTGCAAGGTGCAGAGGCCCAGACCCTCAAAGGTATTTAGGCACCTAACTCTCACTGATTTGCACTCAACTTTCATGTATTCCTATGGGAGTTCAAGACTCAGCAACTTCCAGGAGACTAGTTCCCGATTTAATACGTGGAAATACTTTGCTTTCCTTTTCATTCTGAATATTTCTTCCTCATTCCATCCACTCATTCATGCTAACTAATGAACAGGAAAACAACAACGAAACGTTAAAACCCTGTGAATGTTGGAATTGACTGCGTCCGTACTGGACACTTTCCCAAAGCATCCCTGTGGCAGCAGCAATTTAATGTTAACTGCAGAGATAAGTGATTGTTGTGTATAGGCAAATGACAGCCCTCTAGGATGCACCTCATTTATTTGAGATTGCACTAGTTCTGTCAAGTGCCAAATAAAGTTTCTTGCTCTCAGAGAATGTTGCCAGAGGTCTGCTGGTGAGGGGGGATAGACAACTACTAAATAATGCAGAGGTCCTTGTGTGTTTACAAAATGCTTCCTGGTACATTTCCATTTTTACAGACAATACTGGGAGTTGTTACACCTGTATAACTTGGTACCAGTAACCTTAAACTTCTAGCTGCTGTCATGCCCCTCCAAATACTCTCTCTGTCTATACCAGGACCTGGGGATATCAGCATACACAAAATATACCACACCAAATCTTTGCTTTTGTTAAGAAAGTGGTGGTAATTATACAGATAGCTACTTAGAATAAAACTAGTAAATTGCGCAAATGACGTATTAGCAATTATTTTACTTTAATTTTTTTCTTGGATCTATCTCATTAAGATCTGTTTTGCATTCTACAGGAATAATAACAGGGAAGTGAAGTATGCCTGCACAGTGATGCTTTGTCTAGGAAAGTGTCTCTAGGTACGCTCCTTTGATACTTGTATCTGCAGAGTGTAAAGATTGCTGCTTCAGGAATCAGTTGCATTCATTGACAGCACTGAAAATATGGCTATTTACATTGTAGGGATCCATCAGCTATTGGATCCTGCCAGAAAGGGAACTCCTGTCTAAATGCAGTGGTAGCATCCAGCTAACCGGTGGTGGCATCCACCATGGCAATTGTGATATTGGGTTTCAGCAGACAGAGTTCATAGGTTATGTATTCCAGACATGCTCCCTTCCTGGGGTTTACCTTCACTGATAACCTAAATAGCAACAGAAAATACAAATCTCTGCATAAGTGGGGTAGTTCCTAAAAGTTTCTCTGCAAGATCTCCTCCCCCTGAGTTCTCCTTCTGAGATGGCCAAAGACAAAAAACTATTTGGAATTGAGTGGAGATTTCCTGTACCAAATGTCCCCTGATTTATATACTACTCCTGCAACTAATTTGCACTGACTTAATATTGGAGGATCTCAAAGTGCTTTTAATTGGTGGTCCCTACCTGAAGATTTCTCCCCAAAAATGCTTGTTAAATATGGTCTAATTTTGTGGCATCATGCACTCTTTTGGTTACCCGTGAACATTTCCTTCGGACAAATGGGAATGATATCAGATTCACTGCTGCAGAACACACCAACCTACTAAGTGGGTGAAATTTTTAAAGGGAGTTGCAGCTAGGTGCATCTGCAAAGCCCTACATTTTGCATGTCTATTCATAGAATATCAAGGTTGGAAGGGACCTCAGGAGGTCATCTAGTCCAACCCCCTGCTCAAAGCAGGACCAATCCCCAATTTTTGGCCCACATCCCTAAATGGCCCCCTCAAGGATTGAACTCACAATCCTGGGTTTAGCAGGCCAATGCTCAAACCACTGAGCTATCTCTCCCTCCTAACTTGCATATGCAGAACAAGTAACTGCATTCCTAAGTGCATATGTGAAATGTATGTTGTGAGGTTTTGGAGTATAATGTGTGTGGGGGAGAGTTAATTTGCAGATATGCCCTCTAAATGATTCTTCGAAAAACTGGCCTTCAATATACCCATCAGACATGCTCTTTTGAGGGAGATTTTCAATGGCACTGTCAAGGTTCCTTCCCCAGGCTGAACTCTAGGGTACAGATGTGGGGACCCGCATGAAAGACCCCCTAAGCTTATTCTTACCAGCTTTGGTTAAAACTTCCCCAAGGCACAGATTCCTTTCTTGCCTTGGGAACCAGCTTAGGTTAAAACCTGGTATGCTGCCACCACCACGCGATTTAACAACGAATCCTGGAAAAGTCCACTTGGAGACGTCTTCCCCTCAAATATCCCCCCAAGCCCTACACCCCCTTTCCTGGGGAGGCTTGAGAATAAACAAGATGAGCACAAACCAGCCTTGGATTTTTAACACCCAAAAAACCCAATCAGATTCTTAAAAAACAGAACTTTATTAGAAGAACAACACAAAGATAAAAGAAACACTCTGTAAGATCAGAATGGAAGATAATCTCACAGGCCATCAGATTCAAAACATAGAGAATCCCTCTAGGCAAAACCTTAAATTACAAAAAGACACAAAAACAGGAATACACATTTCCTCCAGCACAGCGAATTTCACAAGCCAAAACAAAGAACACCTAACCCATTTTCTAGCTAGATACTTACTAACTTACTGGAGTTGGAGGGCTTGCATCCTTGATCTGTTCCCGGCAAAGGTATCACACAGACAGACAAACGCCTCCCCCCCCCTCCAGATTTGAAAGTATCTTGTCCCCTCATTGGTCATTTTGGGTCAGGTGCCAGCGAGGTTACCTTAGCTTCTTAACCCTTTACAGGTGAAAGGATTTTGCCTCTGGCCAGGAGGGATTTTATAGCACTGTATACGGAAAGGTGGTTACCCTTCCCTTTAGATTTATGACAGGCACAAAGGATCCTTTGGAAGTTTTTTTGGAAAGTGGGCACTAACCATCCCTGCATGCCTTTGAAAATTTTGGCAAGGTCATTGTACGAGGTGGGATGAGAATGCAAGACCAGAGGCCAGATTGACAAAAGAATTTGGGCACCTACCTTCCTCTTTCAGTTTCACCAGCTGCCTAACTCTGCAGGTGCCTAGGTTGCTGCCAGTAGGCATGCCTAAAGTCATGTAAGTCCTGGGGGTGACCCACTTTTAACAAGCTGCTCAGAGCCCTGGCTCATTCCTACTTCCCGGCGGCATTCTCAAACCTGGTGTTCCCCCACCTATCTCACCAGCAGGGTTTAATTGGGTAAGTGTGCTCAGACAGCTGTGTGCGTGTGTGTGTCTGTCCCAGCCCCATGGGTAGATATTGATATGGAGCATGGGGCAGGGATTAGGGTCTCTCCTCTACCCCTGCGCCCCCTCTCATTTTTTTCTGCGAAAGAACTAACTCCAGGAGAGGCTTCATGGCTGAGAATCATGAGGGGAGATACGTGCATCCCACTGTCCTATGATTCAGGCACCTAAGCCCAGATCAATGGGAGTTAGATACCTAAATACTTCTGTGAATCTGGGCTCTATGCTTTGCCTGTTTCTTCAGCATTTCATTCCTGGCTACCTTGAGCAGCTGCCTGCACAGCTTATTGGCTTCTGAGAATCCTATTCTAAGGTGCCTACCCATATTGCCTGGGGAAGCCAGGCACCTAACTTGAGGATGAGGATTGCACTGGGCTGCAGGGCACCAAGTAATTAGACACTGCAATACCTAAATGCCCAGCAGCTAGAAACACAGAGAATGGTGTGCTAGGATAATCAATTTGGGACATACACAGCTTAATATGTTGGCTATTATGAAGGTTTTCTAGCTGTCAGTTGGGGCGGAAGAGGAATTGGTCGTGTTCTTTGCTGCACCCTGTGGCATTCTCTGCCATTTTTAAAGTTTTAGCTAATGAGGGAGAAGCAGACACTTCTATAGCCAGTAATGAACTGAATCGAAAGAGGAGCTACAGTAGGTGTTTGCAATTCAGTGCCCTCTAATCTGTAATAATAGTAATAATGGGATGCAGAGAGAGACTGTTACTCAGGTCTTGCTTTGGAGTTTTATTTTCCATTTTGGGCTGCTTTTCATGACCAGCATATTACTTTGCTGCTAATATGGATTCTTTAAGCCCCTGATTCCTACAAAATACAAGCCTTTATGACCTATGGGGTTTTATCTGTTCTTGAATCTTTTTACATATTATTCCGTTTAAAATGCAATACTGTGCACAGTATATTTCTGCCTATACTGCAGGGCTTGTTAAACACTGCTCTGTGTTGAAGCTGTTGGGTACATGCCATTCTCAGTGGCTCAGGACTACTAGACACTGATGTACCAGTTTGGATAAAATAAAAACTGACTAAAACTTAAACTAGGCCAAACCCCACAAGTGACTGGGCTCAACAGAGGACTCACTGGATGAAATTCTGTGGCCTGTGCTACCTAATAAGGCAGACTCAATGATCTATAGTCTCTTCCTGCCTTACAATCTATAAATCTATTAAGTTTGGTGATTGAAGCTCAGCTCCTGCTTTCCCCCACTATTTTATTGTAATTATTATTTATTCTGCAGCAGCACTTTAGAGGCCCCAGCTGAGATCAAGGCCCAGTTGTACCAGGCACTATCTACACAGCAACAAACTGCACCTGGCAGAGGGGCTTACAATCAAATAGACAAGACAGGCAAGTGGTGGGATGAAGGAAATTCTGTTCTCCTAGTTTTATGGTAGGGACCCTGCCTTAGCCCTGCCAACCGAACTTTTAGTGGCCCGGTCAGCAGTGCTGACAGGAGCTGACAGGGTCCCTTTTCGATTGGACATGCCGGTCGAAAACCAGACACCTGGCAATCCTAGTGGGGGGTAATTAACCATTGGAACAACTTAACTAGGGATGTGGTGAGTTCTCTATCAGTTGGCGTCTTTAAATCAAGATTGGTTGTCTTTTTCTAGCTCAACCCCAAGATGGGGGCTTGATGAAGGAATCACTGGTTGGAATACTCTGGCCTGTGTTATACAGATTAGACTAGGTGGTCATAATTGTCCCTTCTGGCCTTAACATATATGAATCTATGAACTCACCAGGCTGCCACTAAAAGGGGAGATAGTCCATCAAACCACCTCCGCTGGAATGCTTGGAGGATGTGAGTATCAATTTATTTGCAGGCCTTCCTCCAAGAATACATTAGGAGGAGCTGGGACATCTGGAAGGGTGAGGTGTGTATGGAAGAAGGGAAGGAGGAAGAGTGCTGATGTCCTTTGGAGGGAAAGGGAGACCTACAGGGATCTCTTCGAAAATTTTGCTGCTTCAGACTTCTTGTGTACCCTGAGCGAATCATTTAGTCTATATGTGCTTGATTTCCCATTGGTACAATAGCATTGCCCTACCTCAATGGAGTATTATTGAGAGAACAAATGCATTAAAAATTGAGGGATGTTCAGGTACTGCAGTAAGGGGGGCCAGGTAAGCCCCTCAGATAGATAGATAGAACTAGCAAGCTGAGCATATTTCTCTTTTTTGTAGTGGGATTTGTCAAAGCCTTCAATATTGGCCTAACTCTGCTCCCACTAAGAGCAGTGGTAGTTTTTCCCTTTGTCTTCAGTGAATAATTTAGGCCAATGCTGATTGCTTTGGAAAATCCCACCTTTAATCTTCCCTCCCATTTTGTCACCATGGTAACAGGGTGCCCATAGCCAAATGCAATATTGCAGGTGTGGTTACCCCAGAGCCCTAGGGAAAGAAGCTAACTATCTGCTTCTTTTATGATATAGTTCTTAGGACACTAGCTTTCCTTGCCGCCATATCACATTGCAAACTACTATTATCCCTAGGTCTCTCCCAATGTTACAGCGTTTCAAGTTTCACCCTGCCATTGAGTAAATGTGTTCTGGATTGACCCCCACCCCATGGTGTCAGCTTGAAGTTTGTTTATTTGCTTGCTGCACCTGTAACTTCTCTCAGCTCCTAGTATTATTTCTCTGTTTTGGTAGGTGTCCCAACTCCTCCCAGTTCAAAATTATCTGCAAATATAATTAATTTACTCTTTGCTCCCTCTTCTAGATCCTTGACAAAGATATTCAGTCTGCTGCTTATATAGGGAGTACCCTCCCTGAACTATCAGACTACTGTTCTTTCCTCAACACTGACTTCTCCTTTGACACCTTCTGAGAATCTGCCAGTTAATGAGCTGATCTTACTCATTGATTAGGAAAACAAAAATACTTCCAAATGAATTAGCACCAGTAATTTAGTGCAGTTCAAATATGTGACAATTTCTTCTTTCCCTAATTCTGTAATTCTATCAAAAAGCGGGGGGAGGGAAAGCCATCAAGTGTGTCTTGCAAGATCTGTTCTTCATAAACTCAAGCAGTGTATTGTTCCTGGTCTTCTTATCTTCTAGATATGTAGTATTTCTCTCTCTTCGGCTGTGTTCCATTATTTTACTAAGGATGGAGGATAGACTTATGGAGTGGTAATTTCCAGAATCCTTTATTTTGTTTTATTTTGGCCTGGAAAACTGAGGAGACAGCAGGAGAATAACTATCAAAACTATTGAAATCATCATAACATGAAAATATATTCATTAGGTAAATTAAAGGCCATAATATAGATAATTACTCTATGAAATATTTGTTTTACTTTGTGATGTTAGTAATAAATCACTTATATACCTGAAATACTCCTTGCTCTCCTTTTTCAAAACAAAACCCAATTTTCTACTGGACTGAAAAAAGTTTACTTTATACTTCATAAACTCTGTAAGGAGCTTTTCATTTGAAGGGAAAGTTAACTATCTGAAACAAAATGACAACTGTATTGGTCATACTCATGCATTCGATGTACCAGCAGGGAGGAAAATATAGTTATTTCACAGGATTTTAAAACTAGAATGAATGTTTTAAAGGGGAATATATATTTCAGGATGGGAAGTGGTAGGAGGTGTGCTATTTTTATCTGGTTACTCACTGAAAAAAAGATGAGCATGTAAATTATATCTAATTTCTTAGATTACTTTTACATTCATGGTATAAACAGGTTTTTCTTTGCTTCTCAGTTCTTTGCTCTAAACATATCGAACAAATTCAATACCTTGAATACTTTGTTTTCCATTTACTTTTTGTCCACTCAAAAATAAAAGCAATGCTTACAAATCAAAACTTTGAGAATACCCTGTGTAAAATGCCAAAACATGTTTTTCATTTAATAGTAGGTATCTTTTAAGACAATGCATTGCAAAGAAGTATGTAGTGTCATTTGCACTATTTGACTTTTTCAGTCATGGTTTTCAGAAAAAATAGGTATGCAAGTCATTTTTAACATGATGCAGAATGTATAAATCCAGCAGGCCCTGGGTTTTTCTCCATTACAGACAATTTACAGCAGATCTCATTATCTTTGTGACCCAGCCATACACACAGACGCCTTATAGTTAGCCCCAGAATGCACATGTTATCCCCGCCCCCCTTGAAGGACTCCCACGTAGAGCTGGGTGGGGAACTGTTTTCCAGTCCCATGAGAGTTTTCTAGACATCCACTTCTTTTCCCATCCCAAAATTGGACAAAAAGTCAAAATCTCAAAAATTGGCACAAGTTGATCATCTGAATTATTTTTCAGCTTGGGTCAATGGAAACATTTCATGTAGGGTTTGTCTAAACAAACATTTAGTTCGTAGCAAGCTCGTGAGCACCTACAAGTAACCTCACTGATGTCAAAGGTACTGTTTGTGTAAATGCTCACCATTTAGAGGAAGGGCTACACAATATCACCAATTCACCCCATTCTATTTACATGTAGGCCCCTTTACATCTCACTGGCAGTGTAAAGGAGGCCTTAAATGGGTTTAAATTATATCTACATCCACTTTAAAGCTCCTTTACACAGCCATGGTGGTGTAAAGAGGCCTTAGCATAACTGAGGATTTGGCCCTAACTCTTTTTACTTTCAGGTTTGTCTGGGTTCCCCTGGGAGAGATGCCGGGTCTGGGTATATGTGTCAGAAATATGTTCTCTGTGGAAATCCATGGAAATCGTTCCAGTTAAGAGTAGCAGGCATGTCTTCTCCATTTCAGGGTCTTTGAACCCTTCTTTGGCTCTCCTTCTTCCACGAAAATACCTCTACACTCCGCTTAAAGAAGTTTTGCAGCAGTTTTTCTGCTTCCCTGGCCTCCATGTTTCTCTGGCAATGTCCAGCACCACGTATCACTCGGGCTAACCTCTTCATCTCTCACAAGACAAGGATTCCTGCCAAGATCCTGACATGGAGGAGGCAGAAGAAAGAAATAAAGCTGACTTGTTTTAATATTGAACGAAATCAGGTTGGGTAATGGCTAATGCTGAACAATGTGCTGAGGAGAAATGACTAGGGTTAAACTATCTCTGCCTGATTTAAGTGCCGGGACAAGTGCTGCAGAAGATAGAATTAGCAGCAATGAGGCTAATATTACAGGCCACCAAAGAGAGAATAAAATGCATAACATGAAAATTTGCTCTTTCATAAAACTGATGACCTGGAAAATTGCCACAGGAGGTCAGATTTGAGTCACTGCACACCGAGGGCACAGATATAATAAAGTTCATTTACCCTCTGATCATGGATCTATCTGGAAGGACAACTCCTGTTTTCTTAACACTCCGATGCTAAGTGCTCACCGACTTCCCACCAACAAGCCCAGAAGTGACAAGGAACTAACAACAGTTCTTATGGTGTTTTTGAAAAAAAAAGTTCACAAAAAAAGAATCTGCATTCAAAATGTTCCAAAATAAAAAGAAATTATGTATGAAAAGCATTGTTTATTTTTTCAAGATCTTTCAGCTGAATTATCTTGGGAAAGGCAGTATCTGGCAAGCTGTGCTCTTCAATATGCCTTGCAGTACTGTTATTAGTTGTATTGAAGATTTATAATACTGTAGTGCATGGAGTCCCCAATACCCCTTGTGGTATACAATATAAAATTACATTTGCAAGCCCTGCTCCAAAGATCTTACACGCTAAGAAACCACAGAGATTCTTGGAAGACGCATAGACTTCAGCTAGCCCAGCAAAATGTTTGTGTGTTTGTCAAGGCTCAAGATCTTGATCCACAACAATAGCTTGGCGAAGGAGGTGTCTCTGGGATAACACAACTGAAGAGGAATAGTATTAAAGCACATTTAACTAAGCACATGACTGACTGGAGATTCTTTTGTTTAGTCTTCCTAACACTGGCTTGTTTATGTGCTGGTATCTCGGGATTCTGCTGAATATGGATACGTGTATTGTTTGTTTGTGTTGGAGGCTGGCAGCATACTGTCTCCAATTTCCCATCCGGAGCTCCTGCAGTGTAGTTGTTGTCTGAGCTCCCCAAAACCTCCCACTCTGTTTTTCTGAGCCTGATCCAATGCCCATTGAAGTCAATGTGAGCTATTCCAGTGTGTTTAGTGGGCGTTGGATCAGGCCCATAATGAATAAGGAGGACACCATCTGTGTAGATGTTTTAAAATGTAGAAGATGATGCTGAAATTCCCCCTTCATTATGATTATTGGCTCATTGCATTTGCTTTTGAAGAAACCATTCATTAAATTTTATTTTCTATTTTAATTTATCATTTTATACTAGTTAACCTAGAGCACACCCAAGAGGCAGTTCTGTGAAAAGCTGCTCAGCTTGATTTCAGCTCCTCCTGTAGAGCATTCTAAGAAATGGCAACCTAGTGACAGAGGATGTGGAAAAAGCTAATGTACTCAATGCTTTTTTTGCCGCTGTCTTCACGAACAAGGTCAGCTCCCAGACTATTGCACTGGGCAGCAAGGCATGGGGAGGAGGTGACCAGCCCTCTGTGACGAAAGAAGTGGTTCGGGACTATTTAGAAAAGTTGGACGAGCACAAGTCCATGGGGCTGGATGCGCTGCATCCGAGAGTGCTAAAGGAGTTGGCGGATGTGATTGTAAAGCCATTGGTCATTATCTTTGAAAACTCATGGTGATCGGGGGAGGTCCCAGACAACTGGAAAAAGGCTAATGTAGTGCCCATCATAAAAAATGGGAAGAAGGAGGATCCTGGGAACTACAGGCCAGCCAGCCTCACCTCAGTCCCTGGAAAAATCATGGAGCAGGTCCTCAAGGAATCAATTCTGAAGCACTTAGAGGAGAGGAAAGTGATCAGGAACAGTCAGCATGGATTCACCAAGGGCAAGTCATGCCTGACTAATTGCCTTCTATGACAAGATAACTGGCTCTGTGGATGAGGGGAAAGCAGTGGACGTGTTGTTTCTTGACTTTAGCAAAGCTTTTGACATGGTCTCCCACAGGATTCTTGCCAGCAAGTTAAAGAAGTATGGGCTGGATGAATGGACTAAAAGCTGGACAGAAAGCTGGCTAGATTGTCGGGCTCAACGGGTAGTGATCAATGGCTCCATGTCTAGTTGGCAGGCTGTATCAAGTGGAGTGCCCCAAGGGTCGGTCCTCGGGCCGGTTTTGTTCAATATCTTCCTTAATGATCTGGAGGGTGGTGTGGATTGCACCCTCAGCAAGTTTGCAGATGACACTAAACTGGGAGGAGAGGTAGATACGTTGGAGGGTAGGGATAGGATACAGAGGGACCTAGACAAATTAGAGGATTGGGCCAAAAGAAATCTGATGAGGTTCAACAAGGACAAGTGCAGAGTCCTGTACTTAGGACGGAAGAATCCCATGGACCGCTACAGACTAGGGACCGAATGGCTAGGCAGCAGTTCTGCAGAAAAGGACCTAAGGGTTACAGTGGACGAGAAGCTGGATATGAGTCAACAGTGTAGTAGGGGCATTGCCAGCAGATCGAGGGACGTGTTTGTTCCCCTTTATTCGACATTGGTGAGGCCTCATCTGGAATACTGTGTCCAGTTTTGGGCCCCACACTACAAGAAGGATGTGGAAAAATTGGAAAGAGTCCAGCGGAGGGCACCAAAAATGATTAGGGGACTGGAACACATGACTTATGAGGAGAGGCTGAGGGAACTGGGATTGTTTAGTCTGCGGAAGAGAAGAATGAGGGGGGATTTGATAGCTGCTTTCAACTACCTGAAAAGGGGTTCCAAAGAGGATGGATCTTGACCGTTCTCAGTGGTAGCAGATGACAGAACGAGGAGTAATGGTCTCAGGTTGCAGTGGGGGAGGTTTAGGTTGGATATTAGGAAAAACTTTTTCACTAGGAGGGTGGTGAAGCACTGGAATGCGTTACCTAAAGAGGTGGTTGAATCTCCTTCCTTAGAAGTTTTTAAGATCAGGCTTGAGAAAGCCCTGGCTGGGATGATTTAGTTGGGGATTGGTCCTGCTTTGAGCAGGCGGTTGGACTAGATGACCTCCTGATGTCCCTTCCAACCCTGATATTCTATGGTCCTGTGTTTTTGTTCATTTGACTTTAGTTCACTCTCGGGCTCCAGAGTGCAGCTACTCTAAAAATACTGTGCAGTTTAACCTGTATTATCTGCAGTATGCTCCAGAGAGCTGCTCCTGGAAGGTCTCTGTTTGCCCGCTATTCCTCCTTGGTTTTTGGAGTGAATTAAGAGTTGTCTTTCCTGTTATTTCTGTCTTACAAAAACATACTCACAGGCTTATGTATTTAATTTAGGCATGTGGGTCACATGTAAAGACCCACAACCTGGACCTCATTTCAGGAGTGCACTGTGCATCAAAGGAGGAATGCAGAAATGTTTTTAGGGAGTCCTTGTGCTCCGCAATCCTAGGCCAGATATATGTGTTATCAGTGCTCTGACTGTCAACAGTCCTAAAGGAAAGTTTGCGGCAGAGCACAGAAACCCCAGCCATGCCCCATTAGCTCTGGAGTCAGCTCCCTGCATTATAAGTCTGGGGGCAGTTGCCATAGGAGTGTCTACTGTAGGTGAAGGAGATGGCAGTGGTATACTTGATTTCAGTGTGACTACTCACATACTTTGCTACTTGGCTGGATGGGGGCTATTTTGGTTAAGTAAACCACATTGAAACAGGTAAATTTAGGTCAAGAGCTATAATGAAGTTGGTTGATGGATTACATGAGGCACATGCTTCACATCCATTTAAGTCAGCTGTTATACTCCTAATTGGGACAATGGATAAAAGATGCATAGTAAATAGGAGGGGGAAAGGAACATTAATAATAACAGTAATACCTAGCTCTTCTATACAGCTTTTCATTAGACAGAGGGATCATGTGCCTTCGCTTTAAGGGTATTCCATTTCAATCTATAGGATGTGTCACTGGGTACTCATTAATAACCTCCTCAATTTACTTAGCATGTGTCATAAATATAAAGGGAAGAGTAACCACCTTTCTGTATACAGTGCTATAAAATCCCTCCTGGCCAGAGGCAAAGTCCTTTTACCTGTAAAGGGTTAAGAAGCTAAGGTAACCTAGCTGGCACCTGACCCAAAATGACCAATGAGAGGACAAGACACTATCAAATCTGGAGGGGGGTGGGGGACAAAGGGTTGCTCTGTCTGTGTGATGTTTTTGTCGGGAACAGATCAGGAATGCAGCCTTACAACTCATGTTAAGTTAGTAAGTAATCTAGCAAGAAGTGCATTAGATTGCCTTTTGTTTAAGACTGGTAAAATAAGCTGTGCTGGATGGAAGGTATATTCCCGTTTTTGTAACTTAAGGTTTTGCCTAGAGGGATTCTCTGTGTTTTGAATCTGATTACCATGTGAGGTATTTACCATCCTGATTTTACAGAGGTGATTCTTTTACTTTTTCTTTAATTAAAATTCTTCTTTTAAGAACCTGGTTGCTTTTTCATTGTTCTTAAGATCCAAGGGTTTGGGTCTGTGTTCACCTGTACAAATTGGTGAGGATTCTTATCAAGCCTTCCCCAGGAAAGGGGGTGTATGGCTTGGGGGGATATTTTGGGGGAGAAGATGTCTCCAAGTGGGCTCTTTCCCTGTTCTTTGTTTAAAACGCTTGGTGGTGGCATCATAGAGTTCAAGGACAAGGCAAAGTTTGTACCTTGGAGAAGTTTTTAACCTAAGCTGGTAAGAATAAGCTTAGGGGGTCTTTCATGCAGCTCCCCACATCTGTACCCTAGAGCTCAGAGTGGAGAAGGAACCTTGACATGGTTGCAGAGCGGTGGGATCATTTTGAGATCATTTTGAACCAGAAGAACAGCAGGATTTTAAAAGGTTTTGTAAAAGGTGATTGCAGCTGTAGATTCTGTCTCTCTGCTTAGGGGACAGAGCAGCAGGCATAACAAAAGGATTTGTGAAGGCTGAGAAGCTATTAAGAAAAAAAGGGTATCAGGTTACAGCACAGCGAAATTTTACAAGCCAGTTTTTGTTTTGTTTTGTTTTCTTTCTAACTCCTGGGTGTAAAGTTAGTTAAAAACAGATATGTTAGGATGACAGACTGCAATGTTCAACAGAAGTTGGAATTAGCCAGATTTGAGGCTGAGGAAAAACAAAAAGAGCATGAAAGACGGGTAGAACTCAGACAGATGGAAATGGAGGCAAAAGAAAAAGAAATGGCAGCCAAAGAAAAAGAAAGGGAGGCTGCCCACAGGAGATAAATGGAGGCAAAAGAAAAAGAAAAGGAGGAGAAGGAAAAAGAGGAAGCATGCACTGGAGATGGAGAAGGCAACGGCTCAGCAGAGTATACCGAATAACCCTAACAATCCTTCCCCAACAATCCACGAATGGGAGCAACTATGTCCACAGTATGATGAATCCAGTGATATTGCTGAATATTTTCTCACCCTTGAGAGACTGTGCACACTCCATCAAATTCCCGAAGCTCACAAGATGACCACATTGGTCGCAAAATTGACTGGAAGAGCTCTGGATATATTCAATAAGATGCCTATTGATGAGGCTTTTGACTATAAAAAATTCAAGGATTTGTTTTTAAAGCAATTTCAAGTTACACCTGAAACTTACAGAGTAAAATTTAGAGCCCTTAAGAGAGGGCCTGGACTAAGTAATGTGGCTTATATAAACCAGATCTGTTAGATTAAATGGGTCAAAGGAAGGGGTGTAATAAGCTTTGAAGGAATGTGTGATTTGATGACTCAGGAGCAATTCCTGAATATGTCCAAGGAGGATATAAAACAGTGTTTATGGGATAAGAAAATGGACTCAGCAGAAAGTCTTGCTTCTTATGCTGATCAATATGAGCAGTCCCAGACCACCAGAGAGGTGGGGCAAACAGGAACAAAACGGGTGGAGGGAGGAGAGAGAAACAACCCTAATTGCAGTTGGAGCAGATACCAGAAGGAACACCCTCAGACCACACCCTACTACCGGGGGCAGCCCAAGGCCCCAACTACACACCAAGGAACACTCCAGACACCTTCTCATCCCACCAGACCGTTGTCCACCAACCCACCTCGCCCCAGTGACCCGTCAACTGGACGATGTTTTAAATGTAACGAGCCGGGGCATGTGAAGGCCAACTGCCCCAAGAACCCCAAGAGATTACAGTTCATTGTACCAGAATCACACCAGAGGTCCTCAGGCCCTCAGGCCCAGATACCGCCCAGATACCCTCAGAACAGAGGGAAACTGTGAGCGTGGGTGGGAAGAAGGTCACAGCATTGAGGGACACCGGAGCACAAGTGTCGGCTTTCCATGCTTCCTTAGTGGACCCCAATTTAATCGGCCCAGAGGTTCAAGTGACGATTCAACCCTTCAAGTCAAACTCTTTTGACTTGCCTACAGCCAAGTTGCCGGTCCAGTACAAGAGCTGGTCAGGAACATGGACTTTTGCAGTCTATGATGATTCTCCCATCCCCATGCTGTTGGGAGAAGACTTGGCCAATCATGTGAAGCTAGCCAAGAGGGTGGAAATGGTCACCCGCAGACAGGCTAAGCAAGCTGTCACACCTAGCTCTGTTCTGGAAACTTCTACCAGAACCCGGTCAGAGGTGATGGTCCCGGACCCCATGCCAATGTCTGCAACAGCAGTAGTGGATCCAGTCAGAGACCCAGATAGAGCCAGTCTCAGAACCAGAACCGGCGGAACAACCAGCACCAGACTCATTGCCAGCACTGAATCCAATACTTGCAACCCCAACACCAGAGGGCTCCACCGAACCTGCACCAGCAGCAGCAGATAACCCTACACAAGAGGCTCAGCCAGAGCCTGAACCCCAACATAGTGCACCAGTGGAGAGCGGTTCACAGTCAACGGAAACACCCCCATCACCTGCATCGCTTCCAGAGGGACTAATCATAGGTCCACAATCCAATGAGGAACTGATGTCTCCAGCATCAAGGGAACAGTTCCAGACTGAACAGGAAGCAGATGAAAGCCTCCAGAGAGCTTGGACGGTGGCACGGAGCAACCCACCGCCTCTCGGCTCTTCTAATCGATCCAGGTTTGTTGTAGAAAGAGGACTTCTGTACAAGGAAACTCTTTCTGGTGGACACCAAGAAGACTGGCATCCTCAGAGACAGTTGGTAGTTCCAACTAAGTACCGAGTAAAGCTATTAAGCTTAGTCCACAATCATCCAAGTGGACATGCTGGGGTGAACATGACCAAAGACCATTTGGGAAAGTCGTTCCACTGGGAGGGAATGGGCAAGGAGGTTTCTACCTATGTCCAGTCTTGTGAGGGGTGCCAAAGAGTGGGAAAACCCCAAGACCAGGTCAAAGCCCCTCTCCAGCCACTCCCCATCATTGAGGTTTCATATCAGTGAGTAGCTGTGGATGTTCTGGGTCCTTTTCCAAAAAAGACACTAAGAGGAAAGTAGTACATACTGACTTTTATGGATTTTGCCACCCGATGACCAGAAGCAGTAGCTCTAAGCAACACCAGGGCTAAAAGTGTGTGTCAGGCACTAACGGACATTTTTGCCAGGATAGGTTGGCCCTCCAACATCCTTACAGATGCAGGAACTAATTTCCTGGCAGGAACTATGGAAAGCCTTTGGGAAACTCATGGGGTGAATCACTTGGTTGCCACTCCTTACCACCATCAAACAAATGGCCTGGTGGAGAAGTTTAATGGAACTTTGGGGGCCATGATACGTAAATTCGTAAATGAACACTCCAATGATTGGGAGCTAGTGTTGCAGCAGTTGCTCTTTGCCTTCAGAGCTGTACCCCATCCCTGTTTAGGGTTTTCACCATTTGAACTTGTATATGGCCACAAGGTTAAGAGTCCATTAAAATTGGTGAAGCAGCAATGGGAGGGGTTTACACCTTCTCCAGGAACTAACATTCTGGACTTTGTAACCAACCCACAAAACACCCTCCGAACCTCTTTACCCCTTGCTAAAGAAAACCTACAGGATGCTCAAAAAAGTAAAAAGGTATGATAAAAATGCCAGAGAGAGGTCCTTCAAAGGAAGAGACCAGGTCATGGTCTTAAAGGCGCTCCAGGCCCATAAAATGGAAGTGCCGTGGGAAGGGCCATTCATGGTCCATGAACACCTTGGAGCTATTAATTATCTCGTAGCATGCCCCACCTCCAACCGAAAGCCTAAGGTGTACCATATTAATTCTCTAAAGCCCTTTTATTCCAGAGAATTAAAGGTTTGTCAGTTTACAGCCCAGGGAGGAGTTGACGTTGAGTGGCCTGAAGGTGTCTACTATGAAGGGAAAAGTGCTGGTGGTGTGGAAGAGGTGAACCTCTCCAAGACCCTTGGGCATATGCAGCGACAGCAGATCCAGGAGCTGTGCACTAGCTACGCACCAACGTTCTCAGCCACCCCAGGACTGACTGAACAGGCATACCACTCCATTGACACAGGTAATGCTCACCCAATTAAAGTCCAACCTTACCGGGTGTCTCCTCAAGCTAAAACTGCTATAGAATGGGAGATCCAGGATATGCTACAGATGGGTGTAATCCGCCCCTCTGGAAGTGCATGGGCATCTCCAGTGGTTCTAGTTCCCAAACCAGATGGGGAGATGTGTTTTTGCGTGGACTACCATAAGCTAAATGCTGTAACTCGCCCAGACAACTATCCAATGCCACGCACAGATGAACTATTGGAGAAACTGGGACGGGCCCAGTTCATCTCTACCTTGGACTTAACCAAGGGGTACTGGCAGGTACTGCTAGATGAATCCGCCAAGGAAAGGTCAGCCTTCACCACACATGTTGGGCTGTATGAATTTAATGTGCTCCCTTTCGGGCTGCGGAATGCATCCGCCACCTTCCAAAGACATGTAGATGGTCTCCTAGCATGATTGGGAGAATATGCAGTCGCCTACCTTGACGACGTGGCCATATTTTTGGATTCCTGGGCAGAACACCTGGAACATCTACAAAAAGTCTTTGAGCACATAAGGGAGGCAGACTAACTGTTAAGGCTAAGAAGTGTCAAATAGGCCTAAACCGAGTGACTTATCTTGGACACCAGGTGGGTCAAGGAACTATCAACCCCCTACAGGTCAAGGTGGATACTGTCCCAAACTGGCCTGTCCCAAAGTCAAAGAAACAGGTCCAATCCCTCTTAGGCTTGGCTGGATATTACAGGCGATTTGTACCGCAATACAGCCAAATCGCTGCCCCACTGACAGACCTAACCAAAAAGAAACAGCCAAATGCAGTTCAGTGGACTGAAGAGTGTCAGAACGCCTTTAACCAGCTTAAAGTGACACTCATGTCTGACCCTGTGCTAAGAGCCCCAGACTTTGACAAACCGTTCCTAGTATCCACAGATGCGTCCGAGCGTGGTGTTGGAGCAGTCTTAATGCAGGAAGGACTGAATCAAGAATTCCATCCTATCGTGTTTCTCAGCAAGAAGCTGTCTGAGAGGGAAAGCCACTGGTCAATCAATGAAAAGAAATGTTACACCATTGTCTACGCTCTGGAAAAGCTATGCCCGTACATTTGGGGATGGCATTTCCACCTGCAAACCGGCCATGTTGCGCTACAGTGGCTTTATACCACCACGGGAAATAACAAAAAACTTACTCAGTGAAGTTTAGGTCTCCAAGATTTTCATTTCGACATACAACACATCTCAGAAGCTTCTAAGAAACTGGCTGATACACTCTCCCATGAAAGTTTCCCAGAATCAACTGGTTAAAATCGTCCCTGAAATGTCAAAAATATTGTTAGTTTTTATATAGTCAGTAGTATATCTAAAGGTATATGTGTCTTCTTAACTCTGTTTTCCCCTAGAGCTCCAGGAAGAAATCACAGCCAGTGTTTCACCCTATCTGTGATTTGGGGAGCATGTCATAAATATAAAGGGAAGGGTAACCACCTTTCTGTATACAGTGCTGTAAAATCCCTCCTGGCCAGAGGCAAAACCCTTTCACCTGTAAAGGGTTAAGAAGCTACGGTAACCTCTCTGGCACCTGACCCAAAATGACCATTGAGAGGACAAGTTGCTTTCAAATCTGGACGAGGGGAACAAAGGGTTAGTCTGTCTGTGTGATGTTTTTGTCGGGAACAGATCAGGAATGCAGCCTTACAACTCCTGTTAAGTTAGTAAGTAATCTAGCTAGAAATGCATTAGATTTCCTTTTGTTTAATGACTGGTAAAATAAGCTGTGCTGGATGGAAGGTATATTCCTGTTTTTGTATCTTTTTATCACTTAAGGTTTTGCCTAGAGGGATTCTCTGTGTTTTGAATCTGATTACCCTGTAAGGTATTTACCATCCTGATTTTACAGAGATGATTCTCTTACCTTTTCTTTAATTAAAATTCTTCTCTTAAGAACCTGATTGATTTTTCACTGTTCTTAAGATCCAAGGGTTTGGGTCTGTGTTCACCTGTACAAATTGGTGAGGATTCTTATCAAGCCTTCCCCAAGAAAGGGGGTGTAGGGCTTGGGGGGACATTTTGGGGGGGAAGACGTCTCCAAGTGGGCTCTTTCCCTGTTCTTTATTTAAAATGCTTGGTGGTGGCAGCATACGATTCAAGGACGAGGTAAAGTTTGTACCTTGGGGAAGTTTTTAACCTAAGCTGGTAAGAATAAGCTTAGGAGGTTTTCATGCAGCTCCCCACATCTGTACCCTAGAGTTCAGAGTGGGGAAGGAACCCTGACAGCATGCCTCATCACCTTCATTAGATTGGGGTTATACTGCCATCACCTAGTAAAAGTAGCCTATTAAGACAGACAAAGTAATAGAAATTGGAGTGTGATCTGCCCATGTTATAGGTACTATATTTGGGTCAACTAGAAAAAAAATTCTTCTCATTCATGGTTCATTTCTGTGATGGACTGAACACTGGGGTCCAATCCAGCATACAGGTAGGTTCACTGGCTTCAATGGGACAGTGTAGGTGGTTAATAGCTTTGCTGGATCTGACCCTATTATCTCAAGTACAATAGAATCATAGAGTATAAGGCCAGAAGAGACTACCAGATCATCCAGTCTGACCTCCTGGACATTACAGGCGACTAGCACCACCTAGCACCCACACGCTACACCTGACAACCATTAGACAATGCATTCGATCAAAGCCAACCCTCAGAAGACTAGTCTAATATGTGCCATAGGCAGAGAACAGGAGGGACCAAGGTGCACCAGTGTCTGAGGCCCCCACAATGGCAGTGGAATGATTAAGTGAGATATACCCAGATAATCCTGGCAAGGGACCTGTACCCACAGACTGCAGAGGAAGGTGAAACCCCACAAGGTCCCTACCAACCTGGCTGGGGTAAAATTCCTTCCTGACCCCCCATATGGAGAGAAGGGCCAGATCTTAAACTGATGTAAATTGCTCAACTTCCGATGAAGTCAAACTATTTTCCCTTTAACTTTCAATGTGTGTTTTACAATTGTAATTTGCAGCTTTTGTACATTGTGATGGCCCATATGACCAAGTTCCTTTTTAATTTGTTTTTTCTTGATATTCTCTGTATCTGTGAGATTTGGTGTTCATTGCTTGTCACTGCAATGTGTGTGTGTGTGTGTGTGTGTGTGTGTGTGTGTGTGTGTGTGTATGTGTAAATAATGTGTGTATATTGGTGGCAGGGGAGCAACTGATGACGTACCCAAAACCACCCTCGACAATGTTTTTGCACCATCAGGCATTGGGAGCTTAACCCAGAATTCCAACGGGCAGCAGAGACTGCGGGAACTGTGGGATAGCTACCTACAGTGCACCGCTCCATAAGTTGATCCTAGCCACTGAATTGAGGACGCACTCTGACGACTTAATGTGCTTAGTGGGGACATACACAATCAACTGTATAAAATCAATTTCTAAAAATGGACTTCTGTAAAATCGACCTAATAAAGTAGTGTAGACATGACACTGGATTCCGTGTACTCATACCGCATGCTACGTTTCGCCTACCTTTCTACTCCAGCCATCCCACTCATCTTCATTAGAAGTGCTCACTTGAGAAGGACAAGCATGATTTGACCCTAGTTGTGCTTTTACTTCATTTGGGTGTTTTTGTCCCCCCTGCCCCGCCCCCCATTATTTATCTCAGAAGCTATCCTTCAGGTTTAAACTTAGCAATGAATTTACAATCAGATTGTCAAAAGTGCTAAGGGCTAGATTTTTAATGGTATTTTGGCTACTAAAGATGCAGATAAGTACCTTGGGATGGGGAGGGTGGGGGTGGAGGGGGTGATTAAAATGCACCAAGGTGCCTAATTCTCAAAACTCTGGCTCTAAGTGATATGGGAGCACAAGCCCCAATGACTTTCAATGGGATTTGTGCACCTAGATCACAAAGGGTACATCTGCACAGCGAGTGGCAGCCAGCGGCAGCGAGTCTCAGAACCCAGGTCAACAGCCTTGGGCTCATGGAGCTTGCGCTATGGCGTAGACGATGCCGGACTTCGAGCTGTGAAGAGTAGGGAAGGGGGTGAGCTTCAGTGGCTGAGCTCCAGCCAAAGCGTGAACATCTACACAGCTATTTTCAGTGCTGTTATGGGACCCCACAAGCCCAAGTCTGTTGACCCGGGCTCTGAAGTTTGCTGCCATGGGGTGTGTAGAGGCACCGAAAGGTGTGTTAGAAAAATCCCCCTCTTAGCTCTTGCTGTAGCTTGGCTAAGGCATTTTCTTTAGCTGGTGAGTTCTTTGGAGACGGGACTATCTTTAAGTGTGGCTACTACTGACAAACAAATGATTAATGATATCAATATAATGTAATGATACAATATATTGATATATTAATCATATATTTGTAATAATAATAGTATCTTGGAAGACTGCTGTGCTCCAACAGTTATCTTTAGAAATACTGTAGCAGCTAAATAAACAAGGCAAAGGATTATCCTTCCCACCACCCCCATCCTCCATTGTTGTACATACTTACTAGAGCTAATTTTCCAGGACTTGCTTCACTTTTATATTATTATTACCTTTCAAAAATACTCTCACTCTTGACTCACTTTAACCACTGAGAACTGAACAGGGTTAGCAAGATAGAAAGCAATCATTTCAGCCTGGGAATTAATTCTGAAGTTCTAAATTGGCCTTCAGTTTAATATTCTCAAATCACCTGACCTGCAAACTAACTGCAATAGTCAGGATATAGCAAGGGAGACTTTTAAAGGATATGTCAGCCGGTTCTTGACATATGGTGCTGGGGACCTACTGTACAAGAATGTCAGCAGTACTCGAAAGGTTAATGGAAGTGGGATTTGCTAAGACATGACTGATTCTCCTAGAACAGGTGCAGGGAGGGGGGGGAAGCTGATTTGGACAAAGCCCTTTAAAGCCCTTTTCCATTTGCATCTCTCTATCTGAAGGAAAGTAGAACACTGGTCTCTTTTAACTGAAATCACTCTAATCTCTTGGAGGGATGAAAATCTTGTTAAAGAAAACATTTGCAGACCAGGAATGAGCTCTCAGACTGGGGAAAATATTCAGTGTGGAGCTTAGGAAAACAAATCTGCCAAAGCATAGGAGAGCTGCTGCTAACGTTAATACAGTTAAGGTTAAATGTTTTGGGTTGTTTTACTGTACAGGACCCTGACACAAACCCTTGAGAGATTTTCTCATGGCTTGTCCTTATCACGCCGTGTTGAAATGGTCCTTTTTTACTTGATAGAAGTACAAAACCTTTCTTTACTCCAATAAAATATTCTAGAACAACTCCCCCAAAAGAATGATTCCAGTCACTATGTTGCATTTGATTTACAGTCCCCACTTATAATTTTATGAATAATAATGACTCTGTTCTGTGTTAAACATGAAATATACTCCCCCTGCAATATATAAACTTTCATTGAACCGGCAATTATATTGGAAAATAATTAGTAATAGGACTTGCACTTTTACAGAGCAACAGCCAGATTGGGAAAAGAGGGTGTGTTGTTATCCTGTGTCACCCAAAAACACACCCATATATCCAGTGAGTGATACATCCTTGCTTTCTCCCTGTCATACATTCCCTTACTCCCATTAATTATGCATCTCAGAAAGCTATGGCACATCTGCTGCTTACTTTTTTTTTTTTTTGCCATTTGCTTTACAGTGCTGAAAGCTGATCCTGTATGCAAGTGGGAAGATAAATAGACCAAGCCAGATATTGGCCCTGCGCAGGGGTAATGAGATTCCCTGGGGACATATTATGCACCATGGAAAAGGCACAGTATTTGGACCGAGTTGTCTTTCTAAATGTCCAGGGTCCCTCTGGCAAATGGTGCCCAGACTCGACAAAAATGTTGCAGGTAATGTGCAGAATACACAGCGTGCCATTGGAAGCAGGGCGGTACAGAAGTGTGTGGCACTTTGGAAATAAAGGGGCATGACATGGGTAAAGGGGTCACAGGGTAGGGAATTGTCCTGGAGCTGAATGGTGCTCCCAGGACACCATCCAAATGATGCATACATAGAGCACTAGGAAGGCAGCTGCCAGCAGCTTTCCGTTGAGCACACAATTCCTCAAACCCAAGTGTTCCTGCTCTGTAGATCAGTCTCATGAGGAACCGTCAGTTATAGGAAAAAACTCAGCAATTGTGGGCACATTAGGTACTGTGTGGTGGTCATGCTCTAAGATTAGAGACCATTGTAGAGTGGGTCTAGCATTGCTGATCTAGGGGGACCCCAAGCAGTCACTCTGTGCTGGCTTATGCTGGTACCTCTATTTATCTTGACAGCAGCGACAGCAGTTTCTATTGAAAGACATCTGACAGGGAGGGATAGAGACAGTGCTCTTTGCCATTATGCCATCACTCAGCAGCTCAGACACACCTTAGAAGGGCTTTGCACCTGCATGTTTCCGGCAGGGCTGGATTAAGACATCAGTTCTATAGGCCCATGCCCAGAGGTTCAGTTCCTGGAGTCCCTGGATGACCTCAGAATCTCAGCTTTCTGAGAACCCTGAAAACATGACTTGAGTGTAAATGACACAGTGTTGTCTGCCTCAGTCTGCAGAGAGCCTGAAACAATAGCTCTGAAAGCTGTGAACTTCCCCATCCATCTTAATTACTGGGTAGTTAAGTCTGGAATCTGGCCAGCCTCTGCCAATACCAGCCAAGTACAGGGCTCTGAGTCTGGATGTCATGGCCCTCATTGCTTCCATGCCAGGCATGGCTGAACCACAGCTCACAAACCACATGTGGCTCTTTTACAGTTAAAGTGATGCTTTGTGGCTAGAATTAATATTAATCTGAAATTTTACAAAGCTATACAAATTGTTGAAAGAATTTCAAAACTAGTTTTCACTTTTATTGAATGAACCCAATAGTGTGAGAGTGAGACCTATAGAAAGAGAAGCTCGCAGATGCACATTATATCAGGAAATTGCATCATTCTGTATTCAGGTGTTGTTCTGTGTGGACCTCATGTGCTCACGATCTCCCTACATTCCATAGAATACAGACTGTGTTTACTGTTCATAAATCATATTTGAATAGTTTTAGATTTAAGTGTTAACCCAATGTAAATGTTGTGGATAACAATGACATGTTCAAATTGTAAGAAATGCAAGTATGAAGAAGAAAACCAAAGTTTTAAGCCAGAATAGGAAGAAAATTTTGCATTCACTCTTAATGGTGGCAAACCCCTGTACCTTATCTGCAATGCATCGTTCACTCAGTCCAAAGCAAGAAACTTGAAATGTCATTACGAAACAAATCGTAGGAACTTTTCATCTAAATACTCTCCTGAATCAGAATTAAGGAAAAACAAGCTAACTGCATTAACATTATGCCTAAACAGTCAACAGACACTACTTTCTATGCTCAGTAAGAAGAAAAGGAGGACTTGTGGCACCTTACAGACTAACAAATTTATTTGAGCATAAGCTTTCGTGAGCTACAGCTCACTTCATCGGATGCATTCAGTGGAAAATACAGTGGGGAGATTTATATACACAGAGAACACGAAACAATGGCGGGGGGGAGAATAAACTCACATAAAATCACTTGATTGTAGTGATAATCAAGATGGGTCATTTCCAGCAGTTGACAAGAACGTCTGAGGAACAGGGGGGGGGGAATAAACATGGGGAAATAGTTTTATTTTGTGTAATGACACATCCACTCCCAGTCTCTATTCAAGCCTAAGTTAATTGTATCCAGTTTGCAAATTAATTCCAATTCAGCAGTCTCTCGTTGGAGTCTGTTTTTGAAGTTTTTTTGTTGAAGAATTGTCACTTTTAGGTCTGTAATCGAGTGACCAGAGAGATTGAAGTGTTCTCCGACTGGTTTTTGAATGTTATAATTCTTAATGTCTGATTTGTGTCCATTTATTCTTTTACATAGAGACTGTCCAGTTTGACCAACGTACATGGCAGAGGGGCATTGCTGGCACATGATGCCATATGTCACATTGGTGGATGTGTAGGTGAACGAGCGTCTGATAGTGTGGCTGATGTGATTAGGCATAGGGCCCACCTTGATTATCACTACAAAAGGTTTTCTCCCCCCCCCGCCCCGCTCTCCTGCTGGTATTAGCTCATCTTAAGTGATCACTCTGGTTACAGTGTGTATGGTAACACCCATTGTTTCATGTTCTCTGTGTATATAAATCTCCCCACTGTATTTTCCACTGCATGCATCCGATGAAGTGAGCTGTAGCTCACGAAAGCTTATGCTCAAATAAATTGGTTAGTCTCTAAGGTGCCACAAGTACTCCTTTTCTTTTTGCGAATACAGACTAACACGGCTGCTACTCTGAAACCTGTCATTATGCTCAGTAAGGAAGCTAACACAACAAAGCTAGTTTATATCGCTCATGCTAAACATCCATATTCAGATGATGAATTTGTTAAGAAGAATATTGCAGAAGTGGTTGCAATTTTAGATCCAAACACAAAACTTCAATGACTAATAAAGCAAATTCCAATTTTCTGCCATGCTACGGAGAGGCAGATCTCCCAGATCAGTGGAGATGTTGCAAGCAACATGCAGAACAATCTAAAGAATTCTCTAGTGTTCAGCCTAACTCTCAACTAATCTGCAGATATACAAGATAAACTACAACTAGCGATATTTGTTCGCCATGTTTCCACGGCTGCAGTTGTGAAAGAAGAAATGGTGGAGTTGGTGGCGCTAAAAGAAACAGTGTTGCTGTAAAGAACACACTTTACAAAGCATTGACAAATGCTGATTAACCTCTGGATAAACTTGTCAGTATTGCAAACGATGGAGCACCTGCAACCGTGGGGAAAAATGTAGGCCTTATCGGACTCTTGAAAAGTAATCCCAAATTTCCTGAGTTGATCCCTGTTCATTGCATTGTCTCTCATGAACATTTGGCAGGTAGATACTTCAAGCACAAAAAGCACAAAAATGTTATGAAAATGATCCTAGAAATTGTCAATTTCATCTGCTTGAATGGGAAGACTTATTGACAGTTCAAAAATGTCATTGAAGAGCTTGATCTTGAAGACAAACTTAACGATGTCTCTTTCTACTGTATTGTGAAGTGGTTATCAATTAGCAATGTCTTAAATAGATTTGTTGGAGCCTATCAGTGCTTTCCTTGAAGAAAAGGAAAAGTCCTATCCACAACGGGTGCAGGATCTGATATTTTTCACTGATATTATACAACATCTGCAAACTTTCAACTTGGCGCTACAAGGGAAGGATAAGAGTATTTCTGATCTTACTCAGTCTTCAGCTTCCAGAACAAGTTAAAGCTTCTGCAAAGAGACATAATGTCAAGGGATTTCAACTGCTTTCCCCATCTCATGATTAGGGTAAACACATTCCCTGAAATCAAAGTAGATCACAAACATGAGGAATACAGATGTAAATTACAAGGACTGCTTGATGACTTTTGGGTTAGGTTTGAAGACGCGCAGAAGTTGAGATCCTGCTTCACCTTTCTTGTAAGCCCATTCATGGTTGATGTGATCAACAATGGCTGTCTGATTCTCAAAACCATGGTTATGGAAACATCTACTGTAGAAATGGAACTATTGGAACTCCAGGAGAACCAGACTCTAAAGATGATGTATAAATCAGTCTACAGTTGAGTTCTGGAAGCAAGTGTCAGGAATGAAGTATCCTCAACTCAAGAAGACTAGTGTGCGACTAGTTCAAAAATTAACTAGATAAGTTCATGGAGGATAGGTCCATCAATGGCTATTAGCCAAGATGGACGGGGATAGTGTCCCTAGCCTCTGTCTGCCAGCAGCTGGGAATGGGCAACAGGGGATGGATAACTTGATTATTACCTGTTCTGTTCATAGCCTCTGGGGCACCTGGCATTGGCCACAGTCAGAAGACAGGACACTGGGCTAGATGAATCTTAGGTCTGACCCAGTATGGCTGTTCTTATGTTCTCATTTCAAATTTCAGCACAACATACTACTGTAAATCGCTTTACTTTGTGATGATGTTTGTAAAATTGAAACATTGTGCAGTCCTTCCAAATCAACATCAGACCAAGCTCCTCCATCCACCTTGACAGCATATCAACCAGATTTCCAAAGCCTTACGACCAGGATGGAGACCAACAAGGCCTCTAACTCTAGCAGTAATTAGCCATGATACAATAAATGAGATGTTAATATTTTTAAAAAATGCATGTGTAAAGGTTGTGCATGTCTTGAGGCTTTCAAACTTCTGAAGATTATCGTATGTGGCTTGGAGGGTCAATAAATTTGGCCACCCCTGTTCTATGCTGTCATATGGCCCCAGTAGGGTAACATTAGCAGGGGTCCCCACATAGAGTTCTCAGCTCAGTTGGGTGGGTCTGAGTCCTCCCTACTGTGAGACAGACCCACCCCACCTGGAGACAGAGTGGTTGTCTGGGTAGGTTACCACCTACTAAAAGAGAAGTGGTGGTGTGCCCCTCCAATCCAGATGATGGCTCCTTGGGTAGTCCTTTCACCATGAGGAGGGGCCGTGCCAACACATGGGGGCTAAGGTCATGGGGTCCCAATCTGGGGTGTGCCAAGTGCCCTGGACTTTTTGATTTGAATCATAAACCAACCTCTGGTTGGTGATGGTCAGAAATAAAGTTCTCCTATAAACAAGTTACTCCATAATTGTCCTCGTCAGGTGTTCCAGGCATCTTCCACTGTTGGTGCTGGCCACAGCTGGAGATGTGGTATCAGACTAGTTGGCCTGATTTGTTGTGGCCCTCCTATGCTTATCTGTTCCTATCCTCCTCAGGGCCTTTTCTCCCACTGCAGGGTATACGTCATCCCCATTGACGTCAATGGAAGATAAGCATAAGCTGCAATGAAGCAATAGGGTCACTGGCTTTTTTATTCCTGTAGCCATTAGATATTTTGTTTGAGTAATTCTGGGAGATGAATTACCAGACCCACTTCCTTGTGTGAGGGTAATGGCTGCTTCTCATGAGAACTCCCAAAGTGGGGAACATTTTACTGCAGTACCCCTCCAGTCCCTTCCTGTTGTCAGGGCCGTGCACCACTGTCGAAGAGTACACCCTCAACCATCCCTGTACATCAGCGAGAGAGTGTAGTTTGCGGAGTGCTAACGTGTATGTTATACTCCCCTGAGTTGGACAGCATACATCTTTCCCCTTTGCATTTAGTTTTGCATGATATGGGAAAATAATACTCCATTTGTAAATATAATGAATGGTGGTGGTTTCAGAATTCCTCCCATTCTCAGATATATAACACTTTATGCCTACAAACTTTGTCACTGTTTCTGTAACACTGCAAATTAAAAAATAGTGGTTTCTTTTTTAATCTGTAAATTCTAAAAACATGAAGGTGCATTATCCCCATCATTAATGTTTCTGCAACAGAAGAAAAGCATCATGTAATGTGATTTGATGCACAACAAATTAATGCATTTTGACGGGATGCACTGATTGACCGATGGCTGTTGATGTAATTGTTGGACAGGTAGCCTGAATTCTGAAAGATTATCTGAGGAGATAAGGAATTGGCTAAAAGAGGGTATTTGTAATTGTCTGCAAGTAACATCTCCAGATGACTCAATAACCTCTAGAAATGGGCTATTTCAAATAGGTTTGTAAGCCACTGTGATTGTTTTCTGCCTGTGTTGTTGAGCACATTGCCTGCTTCCCTCATTTATTTGGTTCAGGGTTGGGTGAACCATGCACATTTCTTTAAAATCTATTTTTTGTGGTTTTGGAAGTTTGAAAAACTAGTCCAATTTGCAGACATGTTTTCCCCTATAATTTAATCACATGGGGTATGATTTTTCCTTTCACACCAGTTTTATACTGGTGCAACTTCACTGATTTCTCTGGACAACGAGAAGATTGTGCTGTGATCTAGGGACAGAAAAAACCTCCCCAAAAGATTGGCTGGGACAAGCAGAGGGCCTGTATGCAGTATATACCCTATACTGTTTTTTATTAGAATTTCTCTCTCCCCCTCTGCTTTACTCTCTCATAGTCTCTGGGCCTGAATGCGTTTAGTTACATGGCTCTAACTCCCAGCGTACGCCAGTGCAAGTGAGAGAAGATTGAAGCCCTTGTCATGTTTCACATTGGACATTCTCCACTCAGTTTCCCAGCCTATACTTTTCATGGGATTTCATATTCTCCTCCAAGCCTAATGGATGCATGATAATTTTTTGCAGTGATTCTCTCCAGCTCAGGATGTTTGAGTTGGTTAAAACTGGGCCAAACATCTTAGCCAATCAGATCTCTATTTGTTATTATTTCAGGCTTTAGTTTTAGGTTTTGGAAGTAAAGGTCCTTTTAGTAAATGTGTGGGTCAATAGTGTCTAGCCGTGTGTGTGTGTGTGTGTGTTTAAACCATCCTTTTTATTGCCTTGTATTCCCTGTTACAAAATGATCAACTTCTCTTAAATTAAAATAGGTCTCCGTTTTGGTGCCAATAACATAGACAATAGTGAAGTACAAATCTGCCCAGCCAATCAAATCATCATTTATGATATCTGTAGAGTGCTTAGACAATTTATTTCTCATGCTAACTGTGCAATGGGTCAAAATACTTCCAAGCCCTAGCTAGTTCTGTGACCTAAAATTTATCCTTAATTTTTTCATGAGCCAATGTGTCACCCACCTATGGATAAAAGAAACACTTATGTCATACCATTAAGTGCAGTTTCTGATTGCCAGCTCAGGCCGTATACCAAATATTGCATCTATCAAGTTCTTACATGTTGTCATTTTGAAACTTCCATTTAAATGCAAATTCTGACATTTAAATAGAGTCCTCATGTGCTTTATTACACCATAATTACTGTTTCCCATCTCACCAGACACAAGTATAATAAGACCACAGGTCACTTTACTAGCCCTCTGAAATGGCAATTGAAATCAAGAAGTCATCTGCTGCTCTTCTGAGTGACACACATTTGTTAGGAGAGATCTCAGGATGGAGCTGAACAGTGCCCTAAAACCTATTTGCTCCACATACTTACAAAAACAAAATAATTTAAAAAAACCCAGCAGACACTTACTTTCCCTATTCAGGATTTTTTTTCAAAGGGTAATGACTTGAACAGCATTCAGAACAGCACTACTTTCAAAGGAACTGTTCTTTTCTGAGTAAGAGTGGGAAGGTTGTTCCATTAATCCCTCAGGAGAGGGGAAACAGGAGACACCAGCATTAAGGGAGCACAGATAAAAAATTAAGAGACTGTATAATCCCCTCTTAATATCCATAATGGCAGAGTTTCATCTAGCACACTGTCTAGCCTATCAATGTGCAACGGTAACAGAAGAGAGTGCTATATGTATCAGTTGTCAACTTTCACGTGGTAAATAAGCACCCCAACTTTCACAATAAGCCAAAAATCAAGCTAATCCCATTTCAAAACAAGGCCAAAACAAGCCAATCCCTCAGAACCTCAACACTCTATGTGACTAGATCCCCTGGCGTGCAGTCTGGGACTGTGGTGGGCCCTCTGTGCACCCCTGACTCTCTCCCCCTCTTGCCCCTGCTTGCCAGGAGCCGATCAAAAAGGAAAAAAAAAAGCAACAAGCTACAAGCCAAAAAAATATCCAATAAGCAACTTGCAAGCCAGTTAAGCCAAAAACAAGCCCAATTTCTGTGTTTTTTCCACGGGTTTGGCATGTCTGATATGCATGTCAGTCTTTCATTGTCCTGTCATTAAAGGGTCTGTCTGATAACCTAACAACAACATGGGTACCTGCAAGCAAAGAGTAACTACCAGTCCATTCAGTGAATTGTCATGACAAGCTATATAAGGGTTGCCAAAGCTATAAGAAAAAAGCCAGACACCTCAGATGTCTGTCAGGGCAGCCTGAGCCACCCAAGATGGAGACACATTGTTGGATTCAGGATCTGAGTCCCTGGGTCCGGGTCAGCACTGTCCATGTTTGCTATGTAGTGTGATGCGGTCTCCCAGGCCAGGCACAGGTTTATTTCTACAGGCTGTGGAGATAGGATTGTGAAAGATTACAATTTAGAGAGGCTCCCTCATAAGGGACAGTACTATGAATGTAGGAATTTTGAGACATGCCCTGGAAGCAGGGGTTGGAGAGCAAAGCTTAGCCGTGTACAGCCATTCACCAGAGATGCTTTATTTTTTTATTTTTTTTTAAATAAAGGTCTCATTCCTTTTTCATTCACTGGTTTGTTGTTTAACTCTGAATGCAAAAGACATTGCAGTAATTTTGAGGTTAACTCCTGAGTTTGAAGATGAAAACAGAGGACAGGTGAACACATGGATCAGCAAATAAAGAAGAACAAAGCCTTTTGTATATACTTTATCAGCACAATAAACTGGGAGAGCAGTACAGCGGTGCACAGATAATCCAGGAAGTTTTTGGAAAGCATAGGGGACAATTTCCTGGTGCAAGTGCTGGAGGAACCAACTAGGGGCAGAGCTCTTCTTGACCTGCTGCTCACAAACCGGGAAGAATTAGTAGGGGAAGCTAAAGTGGATGGGAACCTGGGAGGCAGTGACCATGAGATGGTCGAGTTCAGGATCCTGACCCAAGGAAGAAAGCAAAGCAGCAGAATATGGACCCTGGACTTCAGAAAAGCAGACTTTGACTCCCTCAGGGAACTGATGGGCAAGATCCCTGGGAGAATAACATGAGGGGAAAACGAGTCCAGGAGAGCTGGCTGTATTTTAAAGAATCCTTATTGAGGTTACAGGGACAAACCATCCCGATGTGTAAAAAGAACAGTAAATATGGCAGGCGACCAGTTTGGCTTAACAGTGAAATCCTTGCTGATCTTAAATACAAAAAAGAAGCTTACAAGAAGTGGAATGTTGGATGAATGACCAGGGATGAGTATAAAAATATTGCTCGGGCATGCAGGAGTGAAATCAGGAAGGCCAAATCACACCTGGAGTTGCAGCTAGCAAGGGATGTTAAGAGTAACAAGAAGGGTTTCTTCAGTTATGTTAGCAACAAGAAGAAAGTCAAGGAAAGTGTGGGCCCCTTACTGAATGAGGGAGGAAATGTAGTGACAGAGGATGTGGAAAAAGCTAATGTACTCAATGCTTTTTTTGCCTCTGTCTTCACGAACAAGGTCAGCTCCCAGACTACTGCGCTGGGCAGCACATCATGGGGAGGAGGTGACCAGCCCTCTGTGGAGAAAGAAGTGGTTCGGGACTATTTAGAAAAGCTGGACATGCACAAGTTCATGGGGCCAGATGCGTTGCACCCGAGAGTGCTAAAGGAGTTGGCGGCTGTGATTGCAGAGCCATTGGCCATTATCTTTGAAAACTCATGGCGATCGGGGGAAGTCCCGGACGACTGGAAAAAGGCTAATGTAGTGCCAATCTTTAAAAAAGGGAAGAAGGAGGATCCTGGGAACTACAGGCCAGTCAGCCTCACCTCAGTCCCTGGAAAAATCATGGAGCAGGTCCTCAAGGAATCAATTCTGAAGCACTTAGAGGAGAGGAAAGTGATCAGGAACAGTCAGCATGGATTCACCAAGGGCAAGTCATGCCTGACTAATCTAATTGCCTTCTGTGATGAGATAACTGGCTCTGTGGATGAGGGGAAAGCGGTGGACGTGTTGTTCCTTGACTTTAGCAAAGCTTTTGACACTGTCTCCCACAGTATTCTTGCCAGCAAGTTAAAGAAGTATGGGCTGGATGGACGGACTGTAAGGTGGATAGAAAGTTGGCTAACTTGTCGGGCTCAACGGGTAGTGATCAATGGCTCCATGTCTAGTTGGCAGCCGGTATCAAGTGGAGTGCCCCAAAGGTTGGTCCTCTGGCTGGTTTTGTTCAATATCTTCATAAATGATCTGGAGGATGGTGTGGATTGCACCCTCAGCAAGTTTGCAGATGACACTAAACTGGGAGGAGTGGTAGATATGCTGGAGGGTAGGGATAGGATACAGAGGGCCCTAGACAAATCAGAGGATTGGGCCAAAAGAAATCTGATGAGGTTCAACAAGGACAAGTGCAGAGTCCTGCACTTAGGATGGAACAATCCCATGGACTGCTACAGACTAGGGACCAAATGGCTAGGCAGCAGTTCTGCAGAAAAGGACCTAGGGGTTACAGTGGAGGAGAAGCTGGATATGAATCAACAGTGTGCCCTTGTTGCCAAGAAGGCCAATGGCATTTTGGGATGTATAAGTAGGGGCATTGCCAGCAGATCAAGGGACGTGATCATTCCCCTCTATTCGACACTGGTGAGGCCTCATCTGGAGTACTGTGTCCAGTTTTGGGCCCCACACTACAAGAAGGATGTGGAAAAATTGGAAAGAGTCCAGCAGAGGGTAACAAAAATGATTAGGGGACTGGAACACATGAGTTCTGAGGAGAGGCTGAGGGAACTGTGGATGTTTAGTGTACAGAAGAGAAGAATGCGGGGGGATTTGATAGCTGCTTTCAACTACCTGAAAGCGGGTTCCAAAGAGGATGGCTCTAGACTGTTCTCAATGGTAGCAGATGACAGAACAAGGAGTAATGGTCTCAAGTTGCAGTGGGGGAGATTTAGGTTGGCTATTAGGAAAAACTTTGTCACTAGGAGGGTGGTGAAACACGAATGTGTTACCTAGGGAGGTGGTGGAATCTCCTTCCTTAGAAGTTTTTAAGGTCAGGCTTGACAAAGCCCTGGCTGGGATAATTTAATTGGGAATCGGTCCTGCTTTGAGCAGGGGGTTGGACTAGATGACCTCCTGAGGTCCCGTCCAACCCTGATATTCTATGATTCTAATAGTAGCTTGACAAGCTTCATAACGGAGGAAAGCCAAAAATGGATGTCTTGCGAAGTCCATCCAATCTGCAATTGTCAGGCTATCGCAGAGAACTGGAAAAAAAATTCCGACAGAGAACTGAATTGTATTTAATGGCCACAGGGACAGAGGAGAAAAATGGTAAAATGAAATAATCAATCTTTTTGCATGTTGCTGGGGAGGAAGCATTGGATATGTGTAACAACTTCAAGTTTGAAGAAGGTGAAAGCATGAAGTTAAGTAAAATACTGACTAAATTTGAGGAACATTGCATGCCAAAAAGGAATGAGATGTTTGAGAAAGACACACTTTTTACTCTGCATGCAAAAAACTGATGATACCATAGAGCAATATGTTGCACAATTAAGGAGACTCAGTAACACCTGTGATTTTTGTGAGCTGATAGAGTCTCTGGTCAGAGATAGAATCACTATGGCATTAAAGGCAATGTGTTGAGAGTGACTGCTCCATGAAGGAGAGTTAACTTTAGAAAAAGTTTTCCAGGTATTCAGGGCAGCAGAAACTGTGAAAGCACAAGTCAAAGAGCTGAATTCACCAGAAGGGGTTATCCATGTAGTGAGTACAAAAGGATATAGCCAGAAAAGGTCACATTAAAAAGTGGAACCACCTGTTATGAAAGCAACTACTAGCGGGGAGAGTGGATAGAGACAGTTATGTGGACAGCGTGGATCTCAGCATGACCCCAAACAATGTTTTGCCTTTGGGAAGCTCTGTCATAAGTGTGGGGAAAATAATTAGTTTGCAAAATGCTGCAGATCCCAAATGCAGAAAAGCCAAGTGCCTGCAGCTGAAGATGCCCTGGTTGAGGAATTTTAAATAGATGTGCTGGGATTGAGCAAAACTGATGAGCGGGACTTAGGATACTGATGATGATGGTGAATGAAAGAATTATTCCACTCAGACTGGACACAGCAGCTCAGGTTAATATCATGTCTGAACAAGATTATGAGAGACTGAAAATAAGACCAAAGCTGGGGCCAACAAAAATAAAAGTAATTGGTTATTCTGGAACAACTATACCAGTGAATGGGAGGTGGATTGCTAGCATCAAATATAAAAAACACCATGTAAAATTCCCATTCACTGTAGTACCAAAGGAGGTGACTGATTTTAGACATGGCCGCCTGTGAAAAACTCAGTCTGGTAAAATGGGTGCTCTTATTACAAAATCATACTGGCTTTAAGGCACTCATCTGGGAATATCATAATATTTGATAGCTGCTTTCAACTACCTGAGAGGTGGTTCCAAAGAGGATGGTTCTAGACTATTCTCAGTGGTAGAAGATGACAGGACAAGGAGTAACCGTCTCAAGTTGCAGTGGGGGAGGTTTAGGTTGGATATTAGGAAAAACTTTTTCACTAGGAGAGTGGTGAAACACTGGAATGCGTTACCTAGGGAAGTGGTGGAATCTCCTTCCTTAGAAGTTTTTAAGGTCAGGTTTGACAAAGCCCTGGCTGGGATGATTTAATTGGGGATTGGTCCTGCTTTGAGCAGGGGGTTGGACTAGATGACCTCCTGAGGTCCCTTCCAACCCTGATATTCTATGATTCTATGATAATCTTTTTCAAGCGTTAGGTTGCTTGCAGGGTGAACATACAATCCAGGTAGACAAGCATGTCCATCTCTGTAAGAAGGTACCATTTACACTCTGATAAACTCAAGGCTGAGCTCTCAAGGATGGAAGCATGCAAGTAATACAATACATTGAGGAGCCAGTGGAATGTGTGAGCTTCCTAGTAATTGTGGAGAAAAATGATGGCCACCTACTCATACGCTGAGATATCCTCATCTGGGCCTCAACTAAAGAGGAACATGAGTTCAGACTGGAAAAATCTTGGGTGCAACTATAGCTGGAAATTTGAAACTAAATAAGGAGAAATGTCTTTTAGGGATTACAGAACTGACTTTTGTGAGCTATTATATCCAATGAAGGTGTAAAACCTGATAAGAGGAAGGTTTCAGCCACTGAAATGATGCCATGTTCCCAGTCAAACAAAGATGCCCAATGGCTTCTGGGAATGATGAATTATCCCTGAAAATTCATACCTAATCTATCTACAAAAGCAGCGGTTTTGAGGATACTCCTAGAAAATAAAAATGAATGGTACTGGGGTGCAGGACAGGAGGAATCATGGAAAGATTTGAAACGAAAACTGATGCAAGAGCCTGTGTTGAAGTTCTAGGTATCAAGCAAGCCTATTACAATTTGCTTCACAGTCTGGATTAGGTGCAATGATTATACAGAGCCACAATTGTTGACGATCAGTGGCATACGTGTCCAAATCATGGACTGATGCAGAAACCTGATATGTGCAGATTGAGAAGGAGCTTTTAAGCATATGATATGCCTGTGAGCAATTCAGTCAATATATTTACGTCCAGACAATGGATGCTGAAAAGAACCACCAGCCCTTGATAGCATTATCTGGCAAACTGCTAAATGATTGTACCTTAAGGATACAAAGAATTATGATAAAGCTGCAAAAGTATGATTTGGTTGTGACCTGCATACCCAGTAAATTCCTTGTAAGCCCTGTGCCCTGAAGCCTACACGCAAAGGGGGGTAACTGAGTGCCCAACTACACTTAAAATGCTGCCTTGGCACAGCTGCGCCGCTTGAGCATGTTACTGAAGCTGTTCTATGCTAATAGGAGAGTTCTCTCTCATCAGCATCATTCATTCACCTCCCTGAGAGGTGGTAGCTATGTCAGCAGGAGAAGCTCTCCTGCTGAGATAGAGCTGTCTACATGGGGCGGGGGGGGGGTAGGTCAGTATAACTACGTTGCTCAGTGGGGTGGATTTTCCACCCCCTCAGTGACCTAGTTATACCGATAAAGGTCTGTAGCGTAGACCATACCCGAGTGAGCTCTCTGATGAGAGCTGATGGAGAGTAAGGGGAGTTGTCTCAGTGAGGCGGCAACTCTTTTAAATATCATTTGTGTGCTGTGCTGTCATCTACTGGAGAGCAAGGGGAGTCGACTGACTGAGGCGGGACCTCATCTGCATATTAACTGCAGGTAGTTTGGGTAAATTGGGGTGTAATTTGACGAAATGATGTTCTTGAGACCCATGTCTCTGAGAATACCCTGTTGGAAACTGTCAAGGTTCCTTCCCCACTCTGAACTCTAGGGTACAGATGTGGGGAGCTGCATGAAAGACCCCCTAAGCTTATTCTTACCAGCTTAGGTTAAAACTCCCCAAGGTACAAACTTTACCTCGTCCTTGAACCCTATGATGCCACCACCAAGCGTATTAAACAAAGAACAGGGAAAGAGCCCACTTGGAGATGTCTTCCCCCCGCAAAATATCCCCCCCAAGCCCTACACCCCCTTTCCTGGGGAAGGCTTGATAAAAATCCTCAGCAATTTGCATAGGTGAACACAGACCCAAACCCTTGGATCTTAAGAACAATGAAAAAGCAATCAGGTTCTTAAAAGAAGAATTTTAATTAAAGAAAAAGTAAAAGAATCACCTCTGTAAAATCAGGATGGTAAATACCTTACAGGGTAATCAGATTCAAAACACAGAGAATCCCTCTAGGCAAAACCTTAAGTTACAAAAAGACACAAAAACAGGAATATATATTCCATTCAGCACAGCTATTTAACCAGCCTTTAAACAAAAGAAAATCTAACGCATTTCTAGCTAGATTGCTTACTAACTTTTTACAGGAGTTCTGAGATGTTCCTGGCAAAAGCAGCACACAGACAGATAGAGCCTTTGTCCCCCCCAGCTTTGAAAGTATCTTGTCTCTTTATTGGTCATTTTGGTCAGGTGCCAGCGAGGTTATCTTAGCTTCTTAACCCTTTACAGGTGAAAGGGGTTTGCCTCTGACCAGGAGGGATTTTATAGTTCTGTATACAGAAAGGTGGTTACCCTTCCCTTTATAGTTTTGACAGAAACCTGCCTGGACAATGACTTGATATGGGGTCACCCTGATGAAAACTGATCTTTGCCCAGGTGGGGTGATAGGGCCCGGACCATGCTAAGGGGCAAGGGGAGAGAGAGAGAGAGAGAGAGAAAACTTTTTCTGGCTTGTTGCAGGGAATAATGGTCTGGCTGGTAGGAGCTCTGATGGGTTCCTGAAACCACTGATCCTCTTGGCTCTGAAAGAGCTGAGCTAAGAGCTATAACTGCCTTCTGTGGGCAGCCCTTACCAGAGATTCCAGTTGTCTAGCCTGTGGCAAGTAGAATTTCTGGTCACCTGAGTAGCAGGCAGAACAAACCAGCAGGTGGATTCACCCACAGACCACAGTTTCCAGCAGGAGAGCAGCAGGGTGAGAGCAGCTGCGTGCACTGCAGCGGCAGCAGAGGAATTCATAGAAACCATCTACTTCAGCCTAACAACTCCAGTGAGGCCTCCTTGTCCTGGCTGCTGAAATCACCGTAGCAGGACAGGCAGGAGAGCCCTAGGGCTGCCTACAAAACAGGGACTCTGATTTTCCTGGACTCCGGGAACCACAAATTGAGGCTGGGGGGCAGAACAAACTGCTTCAGTCATTCAGGGTCCAATTGTTTGGGACTGTGGCCTATGTACCTTGAGGAGACTGGTGGTGGAAGGTGTTAAATTGTAAATATTTGACTCAGTTTAAGCTAGCCTTTCCCTGTTCTCCACACTGCCCCCTTCACCCTCACCCCAAGTTTATTTAAATTTCTGTGCTTGCGAGTGGGTACAGCTTTGCCTGGCAAAGGCACCCAGAGCGATTATACGGTGGGGGCTTGAGCCAAACTTGAAGAAAATCCCCTAAAATAAGGACCTGGCCCTTGTTACTGCTGATGCATTGGTAGAAGGGTTACACCATGTTTACTGCTGATGCAATTTCCAGAGCGGTGACTCCCACTATGAAACCAACACCTCAGAGACAGAGATACAAACCTATGTAGATCCAATTATAAAATCAATTCTTGTAGATAACAAAAAACCTGTCACATATATGAGGGGAAACAGACAATGACAAATCACTGGGGATCCTTAAGAAGTCATAACTAGGGTGGCCAGAGGAAATAAGCAGTTGCTGTCCAATTATAAGAGACTATTGGAACTGCAGACATGAATTTACTAGATTAGATAGGGTGATTTTCAAGGGCTAAAAGTTTGTAATACCAATGAAATGCTACATGAGGGTCGTTTAGGAACTGAGAAGTGCAAACAATGAGCACAAGAGGTGATGTGTTGGCCATGGATCAATCATGACATTACTAATGTGGGTGGCCCTGCATGTGAAGCAGGGCCACCCACATTGGCCCAGTGCAGGATTGATACATCCTGTCACACAATCATCTGGCGTCCCTGTCGGATCAGGCAATTGCAGTTAGGGGGACTCGGGGCTCCTGGTGGGGCCCAGTAAAGACTCCATCTATGACTCCTGAGCTTCCTGGCTGAGGCAAACCATCACGGTTGGGGCTTTGACCCGCTGGGCAGGGTAAAGCCAACAAACAGCCAGCAGCCCCTGGGGCAGGGCAGAGCCAATATTCAGTCTCTAGTCTCCTGAGCCTCTTGGCTAGGGCAAACAATAGCAATTAGGGGGCTCTGACCCTCTAGGCAAGGCAGGGCAAACAGTCAGTCTGTAGCCACTGAGCAGGGAAAAGCAAAGCAAACAGTCTATGACCCTTGGGTCTCCTGGCTGGGGCAGCCAATAGCAGTGAGGGGCTTCTAACCCTTTAGACAGGGCAGAGCAAACAATCATTCTGTAGCCCCTGGATGTGGCAGGGCAAAGTCAGTCAGTCTATGGCTGTAGCCCTCAATAACCACACCTAGTGGCAAGTGTGTATGGGGAGAGGAAGTAGAGGAACCCAGGCCCACCTTACTGCACTGGGTTCCAACCCAGGACTCCATGAAGCCAGGAAATTCCCAGTTAAGGGTTCAAGCATTGGCTTCTAATGTATTCCCTGGTTCACTTTCTACCGCAAGGCGCATCTCAGGCACCTCGTCAGCTGGTAGTGATTCGGTGTCTGTAGGTCTCCGCAGTCGGCTGGTTGTCTGCAGCGTAATCTGGGTCTGCGGTTCCCACTTCTTGGACAGTCGCAGGCGCCTCTGCAGGAGCCTGCAGCACACATCCTTCCTTCTCCTCAGCCAGCCCCAACTGAGCCGGGCTGCCTCCTTTTATCTGTCCCTTCCCCCTGGAGTAGGCGGTGTGGTCTCCTGGGCCCATAGTGATTGGTCAGGCCCTGTTGGCCCAGTGCTGGGTTGATACATCCCCTTACAGGGGGAGGAATCTGTGCCAGTCCTTTACCTTTGGCAGAGGAAGTTTTCAATGTCAGTACCCTATCTGCATTTGCATCCTTCCCCCTCCACACCAGTTCATGTGCACTGGCCAGCTGCCATTCTGAGGGGTGGCTCCATCTACTCCCTTTTCCTTGTGCCACCCACTTGCCATCCACCTGCATTGGAGGGAGAATATGGCCCTGCAGAGGCTGCTCTCCCTAGTGCACAGTCTCCAGTGATGCCTGTAACCCAGACAGGGGTGCAAGGAGGATCCTTATGGCCCCTCAGGATGCTGCATGGTCACATGGTATGATCCACAGTCTCACCCGTATGTAGTATTTCCTGTTCCTGCCTTAGTTAATGGCTAGCATCAAACACTGCTGTTCGTGTTGTCAAATATATACCTCAAACAGGAATGTGGAACTTCCCCAAAAAGAAAAGGAGGACTTGTGGCACCTTAGAGACTAACCAATTTATTTGAGCATGAGCTTTCGTGAGCTACAGCTCACTTCATCGGATGAAGCTGTAGCTCACGAAAGCTCATGCTCAAATAAATTGGTTAGTCTCTAAGGTGCCACAAGTACTCCCTTTCTTTTTGCGAATACAGACTAACACGGCTGCTACTCTGGAACTTCCCCAAGTTAACCTGCATTTTTGTGCTCTTTAACTTTGTTACTTTAATGCAGTAACAATTGCATGATATTGTGTGTGCATCTGTAGTACCATTCATATATTCTCAATAGAATTCAAAGGGTAAATTCTTTCATATCAGCCTTGACAATATTCCTTCAAAATGTTTTAAAATACAAATTGCAACCACGAAGGATATTCTTTGCTCTTCTGTCACAGCTTGTCTTGACTGCTCTAAACATGCAGTGGCTATCGCATAGGTAGGTCAGAACTCATCCTTGCTCTCATTCTTGGTTAATATTTTACCCTGACTGTTCCAGAAAAGTGTGAGTCAGTCACCACTGTGCATTCCCCATGACTCAATCCAAGCTAAATCTGTCAAGCATGGCTTTTCAGATTGTCTACTGCCCTCATCTGTATTTACCATTTGCTGTTGTCCAGTCGTTCCCCATGCTCTAAAGCAGAAGGTTGTTACCTCACATTGCATTTCTAGTGCTAATGTTTTAAAATGAAAATATGGAGCACATCCATATTTAAAAATGCTATACATTTTATACAGAAAACCTTTTATTCTAGCCTAATGGCCATGCTTTCACAAGTTAACTCCTCATAGCTGGAGGTGTCATCCTGAATCAGGGGCTCTCTACACACAAAAGTTGGCACTGATTTAACTAAAATCAGTTTAAAATCCAATTTAATTAAATCAGTGCAAACAACTGTTTGGATGCATTTATATCCATTTAACACAGGCTTACGTCTGTTTAGCTTATGTCAGTAAGTATACTAGCATGTTTGTTTTAATTAAACCAGTGCAACTTCAGTGTGTAGACCTGGTCTAACTTATTGTCTGCCTTGATATGAGTTTAAAGGGACAGGAGTTACCTCTGTTTAAATTCTCCCTTCTACTCTATATCAAATGTGAAACTTTGACAGGTTAGTGCCAATCAGTCACACTCCCACTTGCCCCTGAAATGAGAGAGACATGATTTCTCATTCAGGCATACCAGGCTGGATACACATACATCCTCACTGGGGGATGTATATTCCATACGGTCACCCCCATTAGCTCACTCATCCCCACTTCAGTCACTATACCACTTTGCACAAACACACACGCTTCTTCACTCAGCTGCCCCCCCCCCCATGCCCTCTGACCCCTCAGTTCCCTCCAAGTCATCAGCTCTCTTCCTTGCCAAATCTATTCTCCCTTCATAGCTGCAGCAGCTCCTGCAGCCTCTACCCCCAGGATCAAGTTTCCTCACTGGGTGCTGTGAGGAGACATGTATCTCTCTGCCCCCGTCCTGAGGCCTAGAGGGAAAGGCTGGCTATGGGAGAAGACTGCCAGGGATGAGGAAGGTAGGGGCCAGGCCCACAGTATCTCCCTGAAGAAGCCGGATTCAGTGCAGTGAGGCCTGTTGCAGCACATTAGAGTTCCCCTACAGATCTGCCCAGCACCAGTTACACATGGTTCATGTGATGAAGGCACAAAGGTTTGAAAATTACTTTAAAAAGCAGAATCGCCAGCCTCAGGAACAATGAGTTCCTAGCGGATCTTAAACATAAAAAAGAAGCTTACAAGAAGTGGAAGGTTGGACATATGACCAGGGAAGAGTATAAAAATATTGCTCGGGCATGTAGGAAAGATATCAGGAGGGCCAAATCGCACCTGGAGCTGCAGCTAGCAAGAGATGTCAAGAGTAACAAGAAGGGTTTCTTCAGGTATGTTGGCAACAAGAAGAAAGCCAAGGAAAGTGTGGGCCCCTTACTGAATGAGGGAGGCAACCTAGTGACAGAGGATGTGGAAAAAGCTAATGTACTCAATGCTTTTTTTGCCTCTGTTTTCACTAACAAGGTCAGCTCCCAGACTGCTGCGCTGGGCATCACAGAATGGGGAAGAGATGGCCAGCCCTCTGTGGAGATAGAGGTGGTTAGGGACTATTTAGAAAAGCTGGACGTGCACAAGTCCATGGGGCCGGACGAGTTACATCCGAGAGTGCTGAAGGAATTGGCGGCTGTGATTGCAGAGCCCTTGGCCATTATCTTTGAAAACTCGTGGCGAACGGGGGAAGTCCCGGATGACTGGAAAAAGGCTAATGTAGTGCCAATCTTTAAAAAAGGGAAGAAGGAGGATCCTGGGAACTACAGGCCAGTCAGCCTCACCTCAGTCCCTGGAAAAATCATGGAGCAGGTCCTCAAAGAATCAATCCTGAAGCACTTACATGAGAGGAAAGTGATCAGGAACAGTCAGCATGGATTCACCAAGGGAAGGTCATGCCTGACTAATCTAATCGCCTTTTATGATGAGATTACTGGTTCTGTGGATGAAGGGAAAGCAGTGGATGTATTGTTTCTTGACTTTAGCAAAGCTTTTGACACGGTCTCCCACAGTATTCTTGTCAGCAAGTTAAGGAAGTATGGGCTGGATGAATGCACTATAAGGTGGGTAGAAAGCTGGCTAGATTGTCGGGCTCAACGGGTAGTGATCAATGGCTCCATGTCTAGTTGGCAGCCGGTGTCAAGTGGAGTGCCCCAGGGGTCGGTCCTGGGGCCGGTTTTGTTCAATATCTTCATAAATGATCTGGAGGATGGTGTGGATTGCACTCTCAGCAAATTTGCAGATGATACTAAACTGGGAGGAGTGGTAGATACGCTGGAGGGGAGGGATAGGATACAGAAGGACCTAGACAAATTGGAGGATTGGGCCAAAAGAAATCTGATGAGGTTCAATAAGGATAAGTGCAGGGTCCTGCACTTAGGATGGAAGAATCCAATGCACCGCTACAGACTAGGGACCGAATGGCTAGGCAGCAGTTCTGCGGAAAAGGACCTAGGGGTGACAGTGGACGAGAAGCTGGATATGAGTCAACAGTGTGCCCTTGTTGCCAAGAAGGCCAATGGCATTTTGGGATGTATAAGTAGGGGCATAGCGAGCAGATCGAGGGACGTGATCGTTCCCCTCTATTCGACACTGGTGAGGCCTCATCTGGAGTACTGTGTCCAGTTTTGGGCCCCACACTACAAGAAGGATGTGGATAAATTGGAGAGAGTCCAGCGAAGGGCAACAAAAATGATTAGGGGTCTAGAGCACATGACTTAGGAAGAGAGGCTGAGGGAGCTGGGATTGTTTAGTCTGCAGAAGAGAAGAATGAGGGGGGATTTGATAGCTGCTTTCAACTACCTGAAAGGGGGTTCCAAAGAGGATGGCTCTAGACTGTTCTCAATGGTAGCAGATGACAGAACGAGGAGTAATGGTCTCAAGTTGCAATGGGGGAGGTTTAGATTGGATATTAGGAAAAACTTTTTCACTAAGAGGGTGGTGAAACACTGGAATGCGTTACCTAGGGAGGTGGTAGAATCTCCTTCCTTAGAGGTTTTTAAGGTCAGGCTTGACAAAGCCCTGGCTGGGATGATTTAACTGGGAATTGGTCCTGCTTCGAGCAGGGGGTTGGACTAGATGACCTTCTGGGGTCCCTTCCAACCCTGATATTCTATGATTCTATGATTGTCCCCCTCTCCTTTGTTGTCCCCATCTCCTTCTGTTGTTAGCACCCTCCTCCCCTACCTGCAGTCTAGCAGGGAAGAGTGGCTGGCCCTGTCCCACCTTTCCTATTCCCAATACCCTGTTTGCTAGACCCTCCTCCCCTGCCTGCCATTTAGTGGGGAGGAGTAGTTGTCCATTGTCCCACCCCCAATTTAGGGCCTCCTCCTGCCTCTTTCCACTATGGAGGAGGACTCTGCCCCTGGCCCTGCCCCTGCTCCTGCCCCCATTGCTCCCATAGTTCCTCCCCTGCCACCACCCTTGCCCATCCCAGCGGCTACCCTCTCGGCCACCACGAGCCCAGACTCCGCCGCTGCCATGGCTGCCCCTTCCACCGGTAAAAAGGGCCAGGGGCATAAAAAGGGCAAAGGCCCTGCCCGGAAAACAAAACCTTCCGTTGGTGAGGCTGCCCTCCCTGCCGCGGCCCTGACATCTGCCATGGCCCCTTCCTCCTCAGCCGTTCCCTCCACCAGCTCTGGGGGCGCTCCATCCCTAGCCTCCAGAGTGTACGCCCAGGTGGCCACCGCCCCCCCCGCATGCTGCCGCGCCATCTGTCCCGACTGCCGCCTCCGGTACCGTTCCAGGTGGCCAGGGCCCCTTCCCCTCGCTGACCAGGAGGCACGGCGTCCACTGCCTTCTGGTGTCAGCCTTGCCCTACGTTGAAACGTACGTATGGGCGTTGGCAAGGGTGGTAGGGCCCACGGCCATCGTGACAGCCTCCAAGATGTACGGTAAGGTTGTGTTCTTCCTAGTGTCAGAGGCCGCCGCTCAGGAGGCGGCAGAGAAGGGCATGGTAGTGGAGGTGTGTTCGTTGCCCTAGAACCCCTGGAGGACTTGGGCATACGGGTGGTTTGACCTCCGTCCCACCCTTCCTGCCCAACGTTGCCCTGTTGCCTGCCCTCTCCACCCTGGGGAAACCCATCTCCATCATCAGCCCTCTCCCGCTGGGCTGCAAGGACCCCGCCCTCCGCCACGTTCTGTCCTTCTGCTGGCAGGTGCAGATTCAAGTGCCGCTGGCAACGCGTGGCAGGGTGGCGCTCGAGGGGTCCTTCTTGATGCCCTATCAGGGGGCCCATTACCGGGTCCATTATTCAACAGGGGAGGCCCGGTGCTTTCTCTGCCGGGCGACGGGTCACGTCCAGAGGGACTGCCCCCTGGCCCAGCCCAGAGGAGCGTCTGGGACCCCCGAGACCCAGGAGAGCGCCAGCCCTGTCATCGCCGGCGACCCTGGCAGCCCGGCTGCCACTGCCGCTGCCCCTCCTCCCGTGGAGGAGAGGACGGCAAGATCTCTGCTGGCTGAGGGAGAGGGCCCGCCCCAGGGGAAGGTTTTCCTTCCTCCCATTGTCCCGCCCTTGCCGCCCCAAGCTCCAAAACGATCGCCCTTGCCCCCTGGCCCTGCCCCTGCTGACCGGCCCTCCACCTCCACTGCGGAGGGCTGGGTGCTTGTCCAGGGGAAGCGCAGCGCCCGTAAATCGTGGGCTCCATTCCTCCCCTCCGATGAGGAGGGAGAGGAGGCCCCCCGAAAAATGCTGCGGGAGGCTGATGCTGTTACATCTTTTGCCGCGCCTCTGGATGGAGCTCAGCAGGGGACGCCGGCTATGGCAGCCATGGCCGCAGACGGAGGTGTCACCGCCCCCCTTGTTGAGTCCCCTCCCGAGGAGGCCTCTGTAGGAGTTGCCCTGGCCCCTTTGCCATCTGTGCCCCCTGCCGTTGTCGATACCAGGGCTATTACTGCCCTGGCTCCTGACGGGGAGGACTCTGGGGCCGCGGGGACTGGATTTACCTCCATATTCGAGGAGATCGAGGCCCTGGGTCTGATCCTGGGCACCCAGGGGGAGGACGAGCCCCAGTCAGCGGGCCTCGATCCGGGTGGTGGCTCAGTTTCAGCACCCCCTCCTCCTTCTCCCTGCCCCCACTCCCAACTGTAGCCCCTGCTCTGGTCCTGGGGGCGCCCCTGGCTCTCCCTATTTGTCTGGTCACGGATGGCACCTCACCTGAGGCCACCGAGCTCCTAGAGGCGACGGCCGATGCCGAGCCGATGCCGATCCCTCTGGCGCCCGGACAGAGCGGTTGGCTTCCCCTCCGGAGGGGGGCCCCACTGAAGTTTCCATAGTGCCTGACGCCATGGCTGCGGATGACATGTTTCTCACAGCTCCCGTGCCCGGCGTCAGTGCAGGCCCCTGTCCCTTTGTCCCCCAATCCCAGCCGAGAGGAGCCGCACCCCAATAGCCTGGCTGCCGGGGACCGCGAATCCATCAGTGTCCCTGCTCCTGTTCCTACCCTTGTTCCCGGCCCCTATCCTGCCCCGCTCCCAATGTTGGCCCTCGTCCCTGATCCTGCCCCTTTTTCTGTCCTCTTCCCTGGTCACGTCCCCGCCCTTGATCCTTTTTCCGTCCCCAATGAGTCGCTCACCCCCTCTTCCACCACCTCCCATGTTATTGCCGCCCCCGAGGTTGTCTAGTTTCCTATGTCTACAGACAATTCTCAGGGGGCAGTTTTCATTTCCCCTCTTCCCAACATCATGGGGGCTGCACTAGTCCCTCCGCCACCCCCTCCTGTGCCAGGGATGGGGACGGGGTTCCCAGTGCACCTGCGCCGGGGTTCCGCTCCATGCTTGCCCGTCTCTGCAGGCCGCGAAGATCTTTTAGGGGCCTCACCGGAGGACGGCAGTGGGTTGGCTGCCGCGTCCCCCTCTGTGCTGAGGGAAGAGCTGTGCCGTTTCCTGCTGGACACTCGTGGCTCAAAGGGAAAGGTGCAGCTCGCCGTTTAGCGCAGGGGGGACTTCCACCGTGTCCTCTGGGCCGTGAAGGGCATTTTGGGGGAGGGGAGAGGGACTGGGAGGCAGGGCCTCACGGCCTACCAGTGGGCCCATAAGTGCCGCAACTCCCTGATGACCTTTGGGGTCGCACATGGGTTGTTGCGGGGCCCCCTGGAGACTGTTGATCCCCCTGCCCGTGAGGATTCACCCTAGCCCTCCCTATGAAGGATACCATCTTTGCTACGCTGAACACTAGGGGCTGTAGCGTGGGTCTCTGCAGGAGCGAGGTGCTCTCCTTCCTTCAGGACGGGGGGTACTCTGTGATCTTCCTGCAGGAGACCCACACGGCTCCAGCTGTCGAGGCTAGCTGACGGCTGGAGTGGGGGGACGAGGTTTACTTTAGCCACCTCGGCGCCCGTTCGGCTGGGGTGGCCACCCTGTTCTCCCACAAGTTACGACCCGAGGTGCTGGGAGTAGCCGAGGTCATGCTGGGTCGCCTGTTGCACGTCCGGGCCTGCGTGGAGGGGCTGATATTAAACCTGGTCAACGTTTACGCCCCGAATGCGGGCCCGGAATGAGTGTTTCTCTCGGCAGGCCGCAGCCTTCCTTGGCACTCTGGATCCTCACGAGTGCCTGGTCCTGGGTGGGGACTTCAACACCACCCTCAAGGACCGGGACCACTCAGGAGTCGAGACATCCCAGGCAGCCGCGGGCGTCCTCAGGGAGATCATGGATCATCACTCCCTGGTGGACGTCTGGTGTGACCACCACCCGGATGACAATGTTACTTTTACTTATGTCCGGGTGGAGGTCGATCGGTCGTGCCACTCCCAGTTATAGTGGGATTGGACCGCAGTTATATTTCGCATTTCCGTCTGGCGCGAGCCCACGTCTCCAGCACCTGGCCGGCCCTGTTCTCGGATCACCACATGGTGACTGTGACAGCCTCTCCCAGTTTGGAGGGGCCAGCCTATTGGCATTTCAATAACAGCTTGCTGGAGGACATGGGCTTTGTGGCGTCCTTCCGGGAGTTCTGGCGGGGGCAGCGGTGTGCCTTTCCCTCGGCGAAGCGGTGGTGGGATGTGGGGAAGGTGCACGCACGGCTCTTCTGCTGCGACTGCACCCGGGGCGCCACCTGGCGGAGGGATGCAGTGTTAGGGCAGTTGGAGCGGGAGGTTTTAGAGCTAGAGAGGCGTCTTGCCTCCGGTCCCGAGGATCCACCCTTCTGCGCAGTGTACTGGGAGGAGCTCTGGGCTGTGGAGGACCATCGAGCCCGGGGCGCTTTTGTTCGATCCCGCATCCACCTCCTTCAGGAGATGGATCGCAGCTCCCTCTTCTTCTATGCCCTGGAGAAAAGGAGGGGGGCCAAAAAGCACGTCACCTGCCTCCTGGTGGAGGACGGGACCCGCCTCACGGATCCAGAGGAGATGCGTGGAAGGGCCAGGGCCTTCTAGGCTAACCTTTTCCCCCTGGATCCGACTGGTGCAGAGCACCCCGTGGGCATCGGAGTTGAACTCCCGACGGTCAGTGCGGGCGACCGAGACCGGCTGGAGCTGCTTCTCCAAGCTCTCTCGGAAGCCCTCCATCGCATGCCCACTAATAAATCTCTGGGCATGGACAGGCTGACCATGGAGTTCTACCATGTGTTCTGGGACGTCCTCGGCCCGGACCTTGTCATTGTCTGGGCCGAGTCTTTGCAAAGCGGGGTCCTCCCTCTCTTGTGCAGGCGAGCTGTGCTCGCCTTATTGACGAAGAAGGGGGACCTCTGTGACCTACGGAATTGGTGTCCCGTCTCGCTCCTCAGCACGGACTACAAGGTCGTAGCGAAGGCCATCTTGCTGCAGCTGGGGTCCGTGCTGGTGGACGTGGTCCATCCCGACCAGACCTACACTGTCCTGGGCCAGACCATCTTTGACAACTTGTATTTGGTCCAGGACCTCTTGGAGCTGGGGCTTAGGGATGGTCTGTCATTCGCCCTCTTGTCCCTGGACTAGGAGAAGGTGTTCGACAGGGTGGACCACGGGTATCTCCAGAACACACTGCGGGTGCTCGGCTTTGGACCCCAGTTTGTGGGCTTTCTCCAGGTGCTGTACACCGATGCAGAGTGTCTGGCCAGGCTCAACTGGACCCTGACTGAGCTGGTCAGCTTCGGGCGGGAAGTACGGCAGGGGTGACCCCTCTCGGGCCAGCTGTAGGCTCTGGTGATCTAGCCCTTCCCCCGTTTCCTCCACCGGAGGTTCAAGGGGTTGGCGCTTTGGGAGCCGGAGCTGTGGCTGGTCCTGTCGGCGTACGCCAACGACATGCTCCTCATAGTCAAGGACCCGGACAACTTGCTGCGGGTGGAAGCCTGCCAGGCCATTTACTCGGCGGCCTCCTCCGCCTGGGTCAACTGGGTCAAGAGCTCTGGCCTGGTGGTTGGGGATGGGTGGCAGGCGAGCTCCCTCCCACGCGTGCTTCAAGCCATCTGGTGGAGCGCAGATCCGCTGCTCCATCTTGGCGTTTATCTATCCGCCATGCATCCTTCTCTGCCAGAGAACTGGCAGGATTTGGAGGCCAGGGTGGGTGAGCGGCTGCGGAGATGGACAGGACTGTTCCGGTGTCTCTCCCTGCGAGGGAGGGCGCTGGTGCTGAACCAACTGGTCCTGTCCATGCTCTGGCACTGACTCAACACCCTGATCCCAGCCCCGAGGATCCTGGCCAGGCTCCAGAGGATGGCTCTGGAGTTCTTCTAGCTGGGGCTGCACTGGGTCTCTGCTGGGTCTCTGAGTCTTCCCCTGGAAGAGGGAGGACAGGGCCTGGTTTGCTTGCGCAGCCAGGTCCATGTCTTCCGCCTCCAGGCCCTGCAGAGGCTCCTTTACTGTGCAGGTAGTCCGGCGTGGAGCACGTTGGCGCACGCCTTCCTCCGAGGGCTCCGATATGACCGGCAGCTCTTTTTTCTCCATCCGAGAAACCTCTCCGAGCTGCCGGTCTTCTACCAGGAGCTCCTCCGGACTTTTTTCAGCGACCTGGTCATTTGTGGCCACCGAGGGAGTGGACCTCCTCACGGAGCCCCTGCTACACAACCTCGATCTACGCGTGCAGGTGGCGGAGTCTCCCTCGGTGTGTCGAAGGTTGGTCCTGGTGGAAACCACCAGAGTCGGAGACCTCCTGGACTACGAGAGGGGGGATTGGGTGGAAGCCCCACGCGCTCAGACGACACATGGGGCTTTCCACCCTTCCGACCCCTAGGCACATACTCCAGGAGGTGAAGGCCGCCTTGTCACCCGATTCTCTCTCTTTCCTGCGGCAAGCCCTGCGAGAGGGCACTCACCCCTGGCCCGCCGGACATTTTTCTAAGGCCCTGTTCCGCGAGACCCCCCCGCTCCCACACTCCTAGCCAGCTGCATACCCTGCAGCCGGTCTGGTTTCGAACCGCACCTAGAAACCATCTGTACACGCTCGTGCTCCATACATTGCATTTCCTCACCCTTGTGTCCCACCCCGACACCAAACGGCAGGACTATCTTCCACCTACAGAGGGTGAGGAGCCCCAGTGGGCCAGCCTTTATTCCACCTTGGTCCCACGGCCTGCCGGGGACATTAGTTGGCGGCTCCTTCATGGAGCTGTGAGCACAGGCATGCACCTGGCGTGGTTCACCCCTACACCTGAGGCCTGCCCTTTTTGCAGCGTGAGGGAGAACATGGCGCACGCGTATCTCGAATGCGCCAGGTTGGAGCCCCTATTCCGGCTCCTGCAGAACCTCTTGTTGAGGTTCTGGCTGCACTTCTCCCCACACTTGTTCCTCTTTGCATACCCTATCTGTGGCTCCACGTAGGCGCGAGACCTCCTCGTCAACCTCCTCCTGGCTCTGGCCAAAGTCTCCATCTATAACACGAGGAGGAGGATGTTGGATAAGGTGGTGCTCTGTGACTGTGGGGCCTATTTCCATTCCTTCCTAGTTTCACACATCCAGGCAGAGTTCTACTGGGCAGTGTCCGCTGGCTCCCTCAACAGCGATGACTTATGAGGAGAGGCTGAGGGAACTGGGATTGTTTAGTCTACAGAAGAGAAGAATGAGGGGGGATTTGATAGCTGCTTTCAACTACCTGGAAGGGGGTTCCAAAGAGGATGGATCTAGACTATTCTCAGTGGTAGCAGATGACAGGACAAGGAGTAATGGTCTCAAGTTGCAGTGGGGGAGATTTGGGTTGGATATTAGGAAAAACTTTTTCACTAGGAGGGTGGTGAAACACTGGAATGTGTTACCTAGGGAGGTGGTGGAATCTCCTTCCTTAGATATTTTTAAGGTCAGGCTTGACAAAGCCCTGGCTGGGATGATTTGATTGGGGATCGGTCCTGCTTTGAGCAGGGGGTTGGACTAAATGACCTTCTGAGGTCCCTTCCAACCCTGATATTCTATGATTCTTTGAGAAGCAGTGGGCGCTGTCCGGGGTTCTCTGCTCGGTGTCCCCATCCAGTATCCTCATTTTGAACCTCTGACCTTCACTCCGATCCCTGTTTTTTCCTTAGTTGTCTCCCACAATCAGTTGGTCCCTGGGTCTAGTGGTCCCTCCCACTAGGCTGGGGGAAGGGCCTTTAGCATTGGGTGGGCTTGCACTCACCCACTTCCCAGGTTTTCCAATACGACTCCACTACACAGCCCAACTCTGCATATGTCCATTCCTATGCTTGCAATGCTAACCTAAATATGCATGCTCACTCCTGTTGAGAGAGGGCAAAGTACAATGAAAACTATGCACCTCTTTAAATTGTGGTACTTTTACTCCTTCTTCCTTTGCTACTCTTTCTGGGCAAGGGGTTGCAGCCTTCCCCTAATCACCAGAAAAAAACTCCTGTGCAACTATAAATTGCATATATTGCCAAACTTACAAAAACAAATGTGTCACCCAGGTTCCTCCGCGTCCTCCTCTCCCCACCTCCCCCACTAGAAAGATGCATGAATGAAGGAATATGGATGTAGCAAACCAATCTTTCTCATTCGATCACATGCTATGGCAGAAATTGTTGGCAAGGCCCAAGAACAGTGCCTAAGGCAATCATAGAATATCAGGGTTGGAAGGAACCTCAGGAGGTCATCTAGTCCAACCCCCTGCTCAAAGCAGGACCAATCCCCAATTAAATCATCCCAGCCAGGACTTTGTTTAGCCTGACTTTAAAAACCTGTAAGGAAGGAGATTCCCTAGGTAACCCATTCCAGTGCTTCCCCACCCTCCTAGTGGAAAAAGATTTTCCTAATATCCAATGCCTAAGCTGAAACTATTTCCAAGTGTTGGCACCATGTAGCCCCCCAGAATGTGTATACTATGATTTTTCCAACAGAGGCGATGACACGTTATAGCTACAGCAACGGATTATGCTGTTATGGTATGACTGAGAGTAACTTTTTAAATCTAGATCAACTTGTAAAATAATTTTAAAGCAACGTGGATCTCAGACCAGGTCTCTTCACTGTACAACAAATACAAGATCACTCACTCAAACTCCAAAGGACATAGGTGTGATGGTTCTTGGGGCAGCAGGACTGTGAGTCACCTTGCTACACCCCTGCCTCCAGTGTGAGGGAGACCAGCTTGTGCTTAGCTGGTGTCAGCTCTCTCCCATCTCCAGCCCGTTAGCCACCCAAGGACTCTCCTCTGGGCTAAGCCAGCCCTTACTTTGCCTTCAAGGTTATATGTGCAACCCAGTCCCTGAGCTCCTTTGAAACATTCCCCTGTAGTGTCCAGCCCCTTCTCCACTGACTGCTTACAGAAATACCAGGTCTGCTGTCCCCAAAGGGACAATGTACATATCAGCTTGTATGATTCAATTCAGGATCCATACCTTGCTTAATATCACAGCTGAGATATATTTCTAGTGAAAAACAACAATAAGCTTATCAAAGATTCAAGATTCCAGTGATATGTTAAGGACATTGGAAACAAAAGGTTACATATAAAACAAAATTATACCACACTTCCCAGAGACTAGGCTAAACTTAACAAGTTACTCTTTTGTCTAAAGAAGCTTATCACATCATGTAGTATCTGCAGCGGCTTCAACCAAGGCTGGCTGAGGTCTTGTTTTCATGAATAAAAATATACTGACTGTTCACTTCCCAGGTGCAGGATGAGGGGGCATCTGTGCCTTCATTGTTTGTGCTCTGAGACAAGGTAACCCCCATGGCTTGTTTTTCCTGTTGACTTCACATCTCTTTGACAACTTCCATGGTGTCAGTTTACAATCCTTAATAAAACTACAACAGAGAGACAGTTGAATAAACATTTTTTGTCTTTCTCCACCTTTGCTGTGATACAACATCTAAGAACATATTTCCAGTATGTATATGTAACTCCTTACATAATATCTGTATGCACATTTCATCATGATCTCGATGACCAGTGTGACCTGGCTTTCATTTAAGACCTCACATGACATTCTGTGGTGAATGTACAGACCAGACTCAGGATATTCTTGTAATCTCCTTGCATGTTGTCATTAAGTGGTTCTAAAGCCGCAACGGGGGTGTGCCAATTGCAAAGTAAAGCCGGTCAGGAATTTTTCAATGAAACTCTTTGTTGGAGAATACGAGTTCCTCAAAACTGAAGGTTTTTGGTGGATAAAGGTTGGTTATAACAATTTTTTTAAACTCAATTTTTTTTATTTTCTTTTTTGCAAAACAAAAAAGTTTTGAAGTTGTTGAAATACTTTGTTTTGACTTTTTTAAAGGAAAAAATGGTTTTCTGGTTTGAAATTCAAGCTAGTTACAGTGAAGAAAATTCCAATGGTCAAAAATAAAACGTTTCTAAACGATCAAAAAGTAACTTTTCAATTGACCTGAATCAAAAATTTTGGGAGGGTCAGTTTATTTTTTTTAGATTTTGACTTTTGTCTCAATTCAGGATGAAAAATGTTTCAATAACTCAGACATGTTCCTGGGTTGGGAAAGCTATTTCCTACCAAGCTCTATTGTAACCCACTTGGAGCATTCCAGCAACTACTTTACAGCATGTATCCATTTTGGTGGTGGTGATTGATGTGGGATATTAATATTAGCATGGCCTGTCCTTAGTTAATTAACTAATCCACTGATTCCTCATGAACTCCAGATCTGTCGGGGCTAAACTGAAGCTTTATGCTCTGCCCGAAGGGGAATCATATAGCAGTACCACCCTGGGAGCAAACCCAGAGAGTCACAATTCCTTCCTTGGTCTCCTCTTTGCTCTGGGAACAGGACTAAGTTACTTCACCCCTTTTCATGGAGCAATTTAGTCCCCGACATGTAGCTGATCTGCAAATTGCAGGGCAGCATCAGGGCTCCTCCTACTTCTTGTTACCCTCCATTTCCCCCCCCCACCCACCCACCCACTTGCTAGCAGTGGGCAGGATCAGGTGAGCAGCTTGCATTTGGCCTTCTACCACAGTGAATAGCAGAACAGGAATAGGGCTCAGCACAAGGCTAAGGGGTGGGGCTTTAACGCCCCGATTCCTCTGAGCTGCTGGGCAAGGGCTGTGACCATCTAGCTCTTTTCTCTTTCCCTAAAGGTCTGCTGGCTCAAGGGTTGATGTAATGCTGTAAGAACGGGGCTGCTTTGGTCGGTACTCTCTTTCCTATGGAATTTGGAGGTGAGAAATGCAGCATCTATGAACTGATTAAGGTTAAGGACAATCCAGTTTGCTTTGCAGTCTTTACTAAACGGTGTACAGCAGGGGTGGGCAAACTACAGCCTGCGGGCCGGATCCGGCCCCTCGGGACTCTGGATCTGGCCCACGGGATCGCCACAGTCGCGGGCTCTGCGCCACTCCAGGAAGCGGCCACCCCCCATCCCTGCAGCACCTGGGGGCGGCAGAGAGCTCCGCACGCCGCTCTTGCCTGCGGGTACCGCCCCCAAAGCTCCCATTGGCCAGGAACGGGGTACCGCAGCCAATGGGAGCTTCGGGGAGGTACCCACAGGCAAGGGAAACATGCGAGCCCTCTGCACCCCCACCCCACCCCCAGGGGCCGCGCAGGGACATGGAGCCAGCTGCTTCCCGGAGTGGCAGGGCAGGGGCAGGGAAGGAGCCTGCCCTGGCCGCAGTACGCGCCTCTAGGAAAGCGGCGCTGGGCCAGAGCCTGTTCCCTTCTGCACCCCACACCCCTGCTGCACCTCAACCCCCTGCCCTGAGCCCCTCCTGCACTCCACACTCTTCCTGCACCCTAACCCCTTGCCCTGAGACCCTTCCTGCACATCGCACCCACTCCTGCACCCTGCACTCTGCCCCCACACTCTAACCCCCTCCCCTAGCCCTGCAAGCAATTTCCCCACCCAGATGTGGCCCTCGGGCCAAAAAGGTTTTCCACCCCGGCCTACAGTATATATATTTTTCATTTATTAAGCAATCTGTATGTTGTTATTAAGAGAAACAGCTGGTTGGAGAAGACAAAAGGATGATATCTATCAATTTTGCCAAGTCTTTGAGATCTTATAATATATTACTAATTTAGATTCAAGCTGGTCCACGAAATGAATAGATGTAATACCTGGGATTTTAATAAGATAACATCTGCCTGCCTTGCTAGGGTTGGAGCTAAGCCTGAAGACAGCAAGATAAAGGAGGGAATAAGCAGATGGCTTGAAGGAAACAATTCAAAAGAGCTAATTGTTGTTTGAGTTTGTCCTGTATGGAAATTACAGAGGCTAGAAATAACATAAGAATTGGAAAGACATCAGAGAGAGAGAGAGAGGCCATGCCAAGGTACCTGTTAATGGCAAAAGAGGACACAATCACTAAGAAAACACCAAGAAAGTGAGCTCCACCATCCAGAATGTGCATCTGTAGAGAGCTGTCCTGAGGTAGGAATACATTCTAGTCTCGATTCAGAAGAGGTGGTTACAAGGTCTGAAAGTGAGGATGGCCAGGGAGTGGATTAGGAGCTCTGGGTATGGCCCATGTTAAACTGTACCAAATAAATTAAACTGTTTAACAACTCCACATGGTTCTGTTGGTTGTACATTGTGGGAAGTGAGTCTGTGCAAAGTATATCGGTACAGATGGTCTGAGTTAGGGTCTGTGCAATGTTGCACATCTTCAAGCAGAGTTCCAGGGGCACTGGAGGAAAAAAAAGACTCCAGGTTGCCACATGCTAGGGACTGCAATTGTTAATGGCCCTTACTCTGCTGGTGAAGGAGGCAAGGAAAGAATGACCCCCTTGCTCTTTCCTTGTCCCATCTCACCCATGTGCAAGGTCTAGGGACAATCTCGGGCCAATATAGCCCTTTCTTTGCAAGCACCATGAATCTGGGATCGTGTGTCTTTAAGGGGCTGGCTGAGCATGCTGTTAAGAAACATTGTTTTCAGGTTTCGGAGTAGCAGCCGTGTTAGTCTGTATTCGCAAAAAGAAAAGGAGGACTTGTGGCACCTTAGAGACTAATCAATTTATTTGCGCATAAGCTTTCGTGAGCTACAGCTCACTTCATCGGATGCATTCAGTGGAAAATACATTGGGGAGATTTATATACATAGAGAACATGAAACAATGGGTGTTACCATACACACTGTAACCAGAGTGACTTAAGGTGAGCTATTACCAGCAGGAGAGCGGGGGGAGGGAAAGCTTTTGTAGCGATAATCAAGGTGGGCCATTTCCAGCAGTTGACAAGAACATCTGAGGAACAGTGGGGATGGGGGGTGAATAAACATGGGGAAATAGTTTTACTTTGTGTAATGACCCATCCACTCCCAGTCTTTATTCAAGCCTAAGTTAATTGTATCCAGTTTGCAAATTAATTCCAATTTTCAGAGTTCTTTTCACATCACTACTACTGTATCTCATTGATAGACAAATCTGAATATAGTAAATCATGCATTTCATTGCATTTCCCACAGGCGCTGCCCAGATTGTTTTGTCACTGTGCTGTGTGTGTGTGTATTTGAATGATAATGATTGTGAGCATTTCACTAGAACACAAATTTTTAAGTGATTTTTGACAGCACTGTAATGTGAAGACTTTAAAACTGTTTTCAGATTTGCTGAGCAAACTTTCCATATTTAGAAGCTCAATGTTTAAGATTGTCAAGTGGCAAGTCTAAATAGATGTTGGATATAGAAACAAAACCCCTTTATTTCCTGTAGGGATAACGTAAACCTTTACCCCTTTTATTTATTTATATATATATATATATAAAAAATAACCCTAATCATGATATGGTAGTTGTTTTTAATTAAATACACACACTTATGTTACTGCCCTGACAGTCTGGGCCAGACGCTTGGTGCATTGCAGTGAAGTGATTTCCAACCCCCAAATCCTCATTTCCCATCAAAGATTTAACATTTCATTGCTTTGCATTGTTGTTTTTGTTATGACATGAATGTAAGTTAGTTACCAGAGCACATTGTTATTTATAGTTTGCTGTATTTTATGTTTGAGTAATGAAATGCAAGCACATAATTAAGAAACCACAGTGTGTTTAGCATCCACGATGATTAGCATCCAGATTTTAAGACTTGGAACAGTCAGCATAGTCATTGATGCAAACCCAAATACTGGACACAAGTCTGCATGAATTCGCCTCTGTACAGAGAGCCCACGTAAGATCTATGCATCACTTCTGTACTTCATAGACCTAGGCAGTCCCACTGCATGGGGTAAACTTCTCCCTGTCCTTACTGAGCCAAATGGAGTTCTTAAACCTTTGCTTGTGTACCTTATGCTAACACAGTGTGGCTCTCTGTTCCCTTCTAGTGGCTGGACCACAAAGAGGTTGAAGAGACAGCTGCATCTCATAACTCAAGGAATAGAGGTGCAGGATTTTAGATCTACAGGTGCAGGTTCAATTCCTTGTGCTGACAGCCAATCGAGAGACACCCTATTACATTTGCATGAGTAAGAGTTGCAGGGTTAGGCCCTAAAGGTCCCCAGTCCTGCACCACTGAAGTCAAGGGGAGTTTTGCAACTGGTTACAACAGAAGTAGGATCAGGCTTCAGGAGCATAATGAGCTCTGGGCTAGTACATTATACTGTTGGGTCAGATCTCTCCATTTGATGGAAAAACCTGTGGAAGGGGATTTGGGTGGCAGAAGTCAGCATGGTTTGCCTCACAGACTTTCTCTATGAGAGCCCCGGGATTTGCCTACAGATGTTGAGAACATGCTGCAGTCACAAGGCTACCTGTGCTGAGTTTCATGCAGGAGCTTCAAGGCTGCTTCTCCTCCTCCTTCTCCCTGCAGCCTGGCTGCCCAGGACTCCCCTTCCCACAGCTGCCCCTCCATGGGACTTCCCATTGTGAAGGATGAATTAATATGGTGGTCACACGAACAATCAAAACCCGGGGCCATGCTTCCTTTTCTTTCCAATGGTCAAATCTGATATGAGTTTACACCTAGTACAGCTATAGTCAGAAACCCTCTCCCTGGCTTGTATCCTGCACGGATTTTTACTATATATTATTGTCATAAAAATAAAGGGAAGGGTAACCACCTTTCTGTATACAGTACTATAAAATCCCTCCTGGCCAGAGGCAAAATCCTTTCACCTGTAAAGGGTTAAGAAGCTAAGATAACCTCGCTAGCACCTGACCAAAATGACCAATGAGGAGACAAGATACTTTCAAATCAGGAATGGGGGGAAACAAAGGGTCTGTCTGTCTGTGTGATGCTTTTGCCAGGAACAGATCATAGAATCATAGAATATCAGGGTTGGAAGGGACCTCAGGAGGTCATCTAGTCCAACCCCCTGCTCAAAGCAGGACCAATCCCCAACTAAATCATCCCAGCCAGGGCTTTGTCAAACCTGATGTTAAAAATATCTAAGGAAGGAGAGTCCATCACCTCCCTAGGTAACCCATTCCAGTGCTTCACCACCCTCCTAGTGAAAAAGTTTCTCCTAATATCCAACCTAAACCTCCCCCACTGCAACTTGAGACCATTACTCCTTGTTCTGTCATCTCCTACCACTGAGAACAGTCTAGATCCATCTTCTTTGGAACCCCCTTTCAGGTAGTTGAAAGCAGCTATCAAATCCCTCCTCATTCTTCTCTTCCGCAGACTAAACAATCCCAGTTCCCTCAGCCTCTCCTCATAAGTCATGTGTTCCAGTCCCCTAATCATTTTTGTTGCCCTCCGCTGGACTCTTTCCAATTTTTCCACTTCCTTCTTGTAGTGTGGGGCCCAAAACTGGACACAGTACTCCAGATGAGGCCTCACCAATGTCGAATAGAGGGGAACGATCACATCCCTTTATCTGCTGGCAATACCCCTACGTATACATCCCAAAATGCCATTGGCCTTCTTGGCAACAAGGGCACACTGTTGACTCATATCCAGCTTCTCCTCCACTGTAACCCCTAGGTCCTTTTCTGCAGAACTGCTGCTGAGCCATTCGGTCCCTAGTCTGTAGCGGTGCATGGGATTCTTCTGTCCTAAGATCAGGAATGCAGTCTCAGAACTTCTGTTAGTAAGTAATCTGACAGATTGATAGCTCTTTCTCGATTCTGTGGGTGGTGGTGCATTGCCGTTCTTAGTTGGTGGAGCGATTTGTCTAGCTAGAAATGCGTTAGATTTCCTTTTGTTAAATGGCTGGTAAAATAAGCTGTGCTGGATGGAATGTATATTCCTGTTTTTCTGTCTTTTTGTAATTAAGGTTTTGCCTAGACGGATTCTCTATGTTTTGAATCTGATTACCCTGTAAGGTATTTACCATCCTGATTTTACAGAGGTGATTCTCTTACCTTTTCTTTAATTAAAATTCTTCTCTTAAGAACCTGATTGATTTTTCATTGTTCTTAAGATCCAAGGGTATGGGTCTGTGTTCACCTGTACAAATTGCTGAGGATTCTTATCAAGCCTTCTCCAGGAAAGGGGGTGTAGGGCTTGGGGAGATATTTTGGGCGGGAAGACGTCTCCAAGTGGGCTCTTTCCCTGTTCTTTGTTTAACACGCTTGGTGGTGGCATCATAGGGTTCAAGGACAAGGCAAAGTTTGTACCTTGGGGAAGTTTTTCACCTAAGCTGGTAAGAATAAGCTTAGGGAGTCTTTCATGCAGGTCCTCACATCTGTACCCTAGAGTTCAGAGTGGGGAAGGAACCTTGACAACTATATACAATGAGGCCAGCATGGACTTCACTAAAACAGCCCCTCAGCTAGTGCTAGGCAGAGTGGGTTAAAAAGACTAAAACACATGTGGAGACTAGCATGCTGATGTGAAAAGCATACCCTGCATTGGTGGTGGAGAGATAAGAGAGATCTCTCTGCCTCATGAAGGACTAAGAACCTGCATGTACTGTGCTGTAACTTCCATGATTCCATGAAGGAGATCATTTTTTTTATTTTTAAGTATATACTGTGGAGTAAATTAAGGAGACACCCTGGAGTAATACTGCAGCACTGTATCAGTATTTCAGTTAAACTGAAGTGCATTTTAATAAATATAATGCAGTTTTCCAATTATCTCACTCACTCCCAAGCTTTATTAATGCATGAAAGGAGTGTGTGTTTTTAAAATAATGTTGACATTTGAAAGCAAAATGATGTGGGGTTTTTGTCTACCTGCAGACAGTAGTTCCATGCTGCATTTGACTCCTGCTATCTTCAGTCTGGTTTGATGACTTACTGTTCATAGCAATATATGATGCCTAGAGTTTTGGTGCTGCTGCCAGGTGGTGGGACAGGATGCAAGGTGTCCTGCACTTTGGTCCCTTGTTCAGAGTGCTGCCACTTCTCCATGTTAGTGGTGGGGATGATGCAAACCAGCCCAAATGGAAAGGGACATAGCAATATGCTGCCCCAACCCTTTCTCCAGCCCAGCACAGTTAGGTGGGAAGTTGACCAGAGAATACCCTGCCCCTGCATTTAGATTGTGATGGAGGCCATACTCCATCATTCATTCTCTGGCATGCCCAGGAGGAATTCTGGATTCAGCATGGCTCCTCCAATCCCAACTTCCCACACAAAGATGAGCTATGCCTGTAAGGCCCTCACTGGTTTCCCATAGCCTTCATATCGGGAGTTATATGTTAAACTACTTCTCCTAGAATAGTATTGAGATTATCCAATAGGATCAGGCTACAATATCGCATGCACCAGTTGCCTGCAATTTCCTTGACAGATATAAATGTGCTCTCTTTCTTTCATTCCATAGTTCTAAAGTTTGGGATGCTTTGGTTGCCGCCAGTGCCTAGACGAGAGTGAGGCAACTGAACTACAACTCCCAGGATGAACAATGGGGCATTTCTGAATTATTATATTTTCAATTTTCCATCAAGTTGTTTGGAATGAATATATATATATATATATATATATATATATATAAATATAAAAGTTGGATTTTTCTGAGGAAAGCAAACACTTTTTGCAAAAAAAAAAAAAAACCTAAAAAAACAACTTTGTTTAGTTGAAAACCCAGTTTTCCATTGCAAAAAGTGTTTTAACTGAAATTTTTTCATCAGCCTTAATTAAAAGTCATTTAGATGGGTGAGGTTGTTACTAGGGAGCTGATTATGGTACAATATCAAAAAGACAATCCTTTTTAACTTTTATAAAGGCAGAGAGAGGGGAGGGAATAGGAAAATTAGTCAAAGTCAGACAAATCAAATCAAAACTACTTTATGCCCTTGCTTTCTATTTTTGTGGATCTTTTTAAAGGGGAATGGCAGCAATGATCTTCATGAGGGCTGCATACCGTCAGTGTAGGTGCGGAGATGCTGTAGCGATAAAGGTGGTATAAGAACCTGAACAGAATTAAATGCTCACCCATGGGGACATATACACGTGGTACATTTTTGCTTGGGCTGATAGCACTGAGCAACAACCAAATGGTAATAAATTATTTTTTCCTGAAATTACAAGATGAGCTGAGTCCAAAATACTGTTGGATACTAAAATTCAGAAATTTGGTCAATGGGCGCTATGCTATAGGTAGCGTGTACAGATTGTCAGCTCAGGTAAATTGACCTGGCTTCATTAAAAACAATGGAACTACAGTGATTTAAACTAGCTGAGGGTCTGGTCCACCAGTGTGTCTAAGATTTTTATTAGTTTCTCATTCTGGTATTTTCCCACACTCTCAGACATAGAATTTGAATAATATTGGAGTTCAGTTTAAAAGCAGGATACTTGAGTGGGTTCCGAATTAGGCAAAATTCATATATTCATTCCATAATCTAGAACCACAAAGGCTGAAAACAGAAACATGGTAGCATCAGTATTAGAAGTCAAAAGTGCTTCTAACTTCATGTTCAAAACTGTGACGTTTTGCACAGCAGAAGTGCCCTAATCTCAGTAGGACATTTTGTCAAGCCAATCCTTCTTTCCTGTAAACCTCTTGTTAAGTGTCAGTCAGATGTGTCTGTCACTGGAAGTGTGGCTCTGTCCTGAGCATTTTCAAAGAAGGTTGATACCACTGGTCCTTTCACTGATTGAGTGAGCAGGCTAGGATGTGCTGAATTGCTGGATTGCATGTAATTGAAGAAGAAATCTAACTTTATTTTACAAGGGTATTGGTGTAAATATTCCATAGAAAATCTATGCTGGCCCTAAACGACTGTATATATTTACTTATTTATTTTATTGACTTTAAAGGGGGCCTCTCGCTGTGTCAGCTAGGTAATTATACATAATGTTTTAAAAGTACACAAAACCATCCTGAAGGAGCAGCAATAAAGAACAACTTTCATTGGATCAGATAAACAAACAGCATGTAATAAGCAAGCATAGAAACATCTATCAAGTAAAAATGGCTCAATGCACATCCTGCTGTGAAGTATGCTACACCTGGCTTCTGGAAGAATTAATTAGTTAATGTAATTATAGGAAGAATTAGTTAATGTGTTTAGAGTGCTCTGAAAAATGTGAAGCACTCTGTATGTGTTAGGCTTTTAATTTATTTAGTAGGTATTAATTTCTTTACTACTAAAACAAGTGAATTCCAAAATGGCGGCCCTCAATGGAGAAATTCCTGCCAATATCTGTAGCATTAGCTGCAGAAACTGACATCAGGAGACTCACAGCTAATCTTCACACAATGTGCTGTAGTGTCAAGGGCAATCCCTCACATAACTGGCTCCCAGATCATTCTGTGCTGTAAAGGTCACAACCAACACTTTCAACTGCACCCAGAAGCTAGAGGAAAGCCCAGGTTTGGAGCTCAGATAAACCGCTGCAAATCTAACTTGAAGGAATTACTCCAGATGAGAATGGGGCCCAATGCACCGACTTGAGCACAGCTGTAATATGCTCGTGTCAGCCCAACCCACCCAAAAGGAATGTAGTTGTATTCTCACAGAATCATAGACTTTAAGGTCAGAAGGGACCGTTATAATAGTCTAGTCTGACCTCCTGCACAACACAGGCCACAGAATCTCACCCACCCACTCCTGTAACAAACCTCTAACTTATGTCTGAGCTATTGAAGTCCTCAAATCGTGGTTTAAAGACTTCAAGGTGCAGAGAATCCTCCAGTAAGTGACCCATGCCCCACGCTGCAGAGGAAGGCGAAAAACCCCCAGGGCCTCTGCCAATCTGCCTTGGAGGAAAATTCCTTTCTGACTCCAAATATGGCGATCAGCTAAACCCTGAGCATGTGGGCAAGACTCAACAGCCAGACACCCAGGAAAGAATTCTCTGTTGTAACTCAGATCCCACCCCATTTAACATCCCATCACAGGCCATTGGGCATATTTACTGATAATAGTCAAAGATCAATTAATTGCCACAATTAGGCTATCCCATCATACCATCCCCTCCATAAACTTATCAAACTAAGTCTTGAAGCCAGACATGTCTTTAGCCCCCGCTGCACCCCTTGGAAGGCTGTTCCAGAACTTCACTCCTCTGATGGTTAGAAACCTTCATCTAATTTCAAGTCTAAACTTCCTGATGGCCAGTTTACATCCATTTGTTCTTGTGTTCACATTGGTACTGAGCTTAAATAATTCCTCTCCCTCCCTGGTATTTATCCCTCTGATATATTTATAGAGAGCAATCATATCTCCCCTTAGCCTTCTTTTGGTTAGGCTAAACAAGCCAAGCTCGAGTCTCCTTTCATAAGACAGGTTTTCCATTCCTCAGATCATCCTAGTAGCCCTTCTCTGTACCAGTTCCAGTGTGAATTCATCCTTCTTAAACATGGGAGACCAGAACTGCACACAATATTCCAGATGAGGCCTCACCAGTGCCTTGTATAACAGTACTAACACCTCCTTATCTCTACTGGAAATACCTCGCCCGATGCATCCCAAGACCACATTAGCTTTTTTCATGGCCATATCACATTGGCGGCTTATAGTCATCCTGTGATCAACCAATACTCTGAGGTCCTTCTCCTCCTCTGTTACTTCCAAGTGATGCGTCCCCAGTTTAACAGAAATTCTTGAATTAATCCCTAAATGCATGACCTTGCACTTTTCACAATTAAATTTCATCCTATTACTATTACTCCAGTTTACAAGGTCATCCAGATCTTCCTGTATGATATCCCGGTCCTTCCCTCTATTGGCAATACCTCCCAGCTTTGTGTCATCTGCAAACTTTATTAGCACATTCCCGCTTTTTGTGCCAAGGGCAGTAATAAAAAGATTAAATAAGATTGGTCCCAAAACCAATCCTTGAGGAACTCCACTAGTAACCTCCTTCCAGCCTGACAATTCACCTTTCAGTGTGACCTGCTGTAGTCTCCCCTTTAATCAGTTCCTTATCCACCTTTCAATTTTCATGTTGATCCCTATCTTTTCCAATTTAGCCAATAATTCCCCATGTGGAACCATATCAAATGCCTTACTGAAATCAAGGTAAATTAGATCCACTGCATTTCCTTTGTCTAAAAAAATCTGTTACATTCTCAAAGAAGGTGATCAATTTGGTTTGGTACAATCTACCTTCTGTAAAACCATGTTCTATTTTGTCCCAATTACCATTGACCTCAATGTCCTTAACTAATTTCTCCTTCAAAAAATTTTACAAGACCTTGCATACTACAGATGTCAAACTAACAGGCCTGTAGTTACCCGATCACTTTTTTTTCGTTTCTTAAAAATAGGAACTATATTAGCAATTCTCTAGTCATACGGTACAACCCCTGAGTTTACAGATTCATTAAAAATTCTTGCTAATGGGTTTGCAATTTCATGTCCCAATTCCTTTAATATTCTTGGATGAAGATTATTTCCCCCCCCCCCCCGATTTAGTGCCATTAAGCTGTTCGAGATTGGCTTCTACCTCGGATGTGGTAATATATACCTCCATAACCTCATTCCCATTTGTCGTCCTGCCATTATCCCTCAGCTCCTCATTAACCTCATTAAAGACTGAGGCAAAGTATTTGTTTAGATATTGGGCCCTGCCTAGATTATCCTTAACCTCCACTCCATCCTCAGTGTTTAGCGGTCCCACTTCTTTCTTTTTTTTCCTTCTTATTTATATGGCTATAGAATCTTTTACTATTGGTTTTAATTCCCTTTGCAAGGTCCAACTCTACATGGCTTTTGGCCTTTCTCACTTTATCCCTACTTGTTCTGACCACAATAAGGTAGCTTTCCTTGCTAATCCCTCCCATCTTCCATTCTTTGTAGGCTTTCTGCTTTTTCTTAATCACCTCTCTGAGATGTTTGCTTATCCAGCTTGGTCTACAATTCCTGCCCATGAATTTTTTCCACTTTCTTGGGATTCAGGCTTCCAGTAGCTTCTGCAGCTTTGACTTAAAGTAATCCCAGGCCTCCTCTGCCTTTAGATCCACAAGTTCTTCAGTCCAATCCACTTCCCTAACTAAATTTCCTTAATTTTTTTAAGTTAGTCCTTTTGAAATCAAAAACCCTAGTCACAGATCTATTTTTGTTGATCCGTCTATTTAGTTTGAACTGAATTAGCTTATAGAATCATAGAATATCAGGGTTGGAAGGGACCTCAGGAGGTCATCTAGTCCACGCCCTGCTCAAAGCAGGACCAATCCCCAAGTAAATCATCCCAGCCAGGGCTTTGTCAAGCCTGACCTTAAAAATTTCTAAGGAAGGAGATTCCACCACCTCCCTAGGTAACTCATTCCAGTGTTTCACCACCATCCACCACCTTCATGATCGCTCAAACCAAGGTTGTCCCCTACAACCATTTCTTCTATGAGGTCCTCACTACTCACCAAAACCAAATCTAAAATGGCATCCCCTCTTGTCAGTTCAGCAACTACTTGGTGAAGGAATCCATCAGCTATCACATTCAGGAAAATCTGAGCCCTGTTATTATTATTAGCACTTGTCCACCAGTCTATATCTGGGAAGTTAAAGTTTCCCATGATCACACAATTCTCATTAGTATTTACTTCGTTAAAAACATTAAAGAGGGCTCTATCCATATCCAGATCAGATCCCGATGGTCTATAGCAAACCCCAAGCACTATCCCAGGGGAGGCTCTAGTAGCTTTCTTCCCCAATGTGATTTTTGCCCAGACAGACTCAGTCTTATCCATTCCATCACTTCTTATTTCTTTACAGTCTACCTCATCATTGATAGACAATGCTACTCCACCACCTTTGCCTTTATTTCTGTCTTTCCTAAACAGCACATACCCTTCAATACCCGTAGTCCAGTCATGACTACTATTCCACCATGTTTCTGTTATCGCTAGAATATCTGGTTTCACTTCCTGCACAAGGAGCTCCATTTTGTTTCCTAGGCTCCTCGCATTAGTGTACAAACATCTTAATTTTTGCTGTTTGGCTTCACTCACATTCTTTACCCAATTAGGCACAGACATTCTACTGCCAGTATCACTTATTAGACGGGTATCCACATTACCCTTCCTCCTTATGCCCATACTCCTACCCATGGCTGTATCCTTTCTTACTTTGTTTTCTTTCCTCTCAATGTTAAAATCCAGCGTGGAGATTAGCTGGACATCTCCCAACCATCTCCCACAAATTCCTAGTTTAAAGCTCTCTTAATCAGTTGTGCCAGCCTCCATCCTAGAAGTCTATTTCCCTCCCTACTCAGGTGAAGTCCATCCTGAAAGAACAGTCCTCTGTCCATGAATGCTTCCCAGTAGCCATACATCCCAAACCCTCCTGATAGCACCACTGCCTGAGCCAGCTGTTGAGCATCATAATCTTGTTGCACCTTTGTTGCCCTTCTCTAGGAACAGGCAGAATCCCACTGAAGATCACCTGAGCCTTGATTTCCATAAGCATCTTCCCCAGCCTGGCATAGTTTCCCTTGATATGTTCCAGCGAGAATCTAGCCGTATCATTTGTTCCCACATGAAGGGCAATCAGTGGATTCTTTCCAGCTCCCGTTAGGATCCTCTTCAGCCTCAGGTCCACATCCCGTATCTTAGCACCTGGCAGACAGCACACCCTTCTGTTCTCTGGATCAGCTCTGGTTACAGGCCTGACTAGTCTTCTCAGTATGAAGTCCCCAATCACGTAGACCTGCCTTTTCCTGGTGATGGTTCAATTCTCTGGTCTATCCCCTGTTCCCTCTGGCTGCAAGTCCTTTCGATTCCTCGTCTCCTTTGCAATCCTCTGCAACCCATCCCATATCCTCCTGGGGCTCATATTTGGTGTTGTTATCTCCATTGACTCTTCCCCTCTTCCTATAGGACTGTCTGCTCTTCTCTTCTTCCTTGCCCTCTCACCTTCATTGATGACCTGCTGTGCCCCTTCTTCATTTTCCAACTCTGCAAACCTGTTCCTGAGCTCTATTCCTCTTTCACTAGCTCATCTTTTCCTCTGCCTGGTTCTCTTAGTCCCGTGCTTCCACTGTCCACTTTCCTCACCCAGCAGTCTCCCGTCAGAGTTCTTTGGTCCTGCTTCCATCTGCAAGTCTGAGTTTTTCCCTTCAGCCTTCTCATGTCTTTGCTCCATCATCCATTCAAACCCCCTTCTAAACTCAGCCAGAGTCTCCACCTGCATCTCCAACCCTCGGATCTTTTCTTCCATCAGCTCTATCGGGTGGCACTTCATGCAGATGAAACTCTTTTCAGGTATCCCCTCCAGGGGGATGCCGCAGCTTCTACATCCATCTTCACTGTGTCTTCCAATGCTTGGGTCACTCCCACTGCTGCCTCTGTATCTGTCAGAGCCTTCCCACCTAAGTCCTGTTAGTCTGGGAAACACAAACCAAACCAAAACACCCCCCCCCCAGCAAAACAAACCCCCAACAAGCACCACAACACTGCCAGGCCACCACACACTCCCTTCACTAGCCTGTCTGTCCCTCTGCCTGGCTCTCTTAGTCTTCCCCCCAAACTCCCCTTGAAAACTCCCCCTCAGACTCCCCTGTTTACAGCTCTGTTTCCTGGCTCCTGTGCCGCTGCATCAGTTGGAGCTGCCATGTGTACTTTAGAGATATTGTAAGCAGAGCAGATACACTTTCTGTTGTTCTATTTTTATACAGCACCTGGCACAGCTGAGTCCTGGTCCATGACTGGAGCTCTTAGGTGCTACAGTAATACAAAAAATGATAATTAATATCAATGCAAGGCTCTTTGCAGTGGTGTTGTAGGTGTGTTGATCCCAGGTGAGTGAGGTAACATTTTATTGGACCAACTTCTGTTAGTGGAGAAGGGACAAGTTTTCGAGCTACACAGACCTGAACAAGAGCTTTGTATAGCTGGAAAAGCTGTCTCTTCCACCAACAGAAGTTGGTGCAGTAAAAGATATCACTTCACCCATTGTGTGTCTTTTGCAAGGTTTGCATTTTGAGAGGAATATTCACAACTACCTTGTCATCCATAGTTGCCAGAAGAACTGTGGTCTATTCCTATCAATGGGATGCTAGGAAAAGTGATGAACCCATCAAGAGCCTGAGACAGCATATGACTGTGGCAAAAATCTCCACTGATGATGCAGACACTACCTCTCTCCAGTTTTCTACATCCTTCCCTCTGTGAGCAAACATGAATGCCACCTCAGCTGGATTGAACTGCAGTTTAAACCCATTCCTGTTCAGCAATGCAATTAAACACTAGCTTAACTTTAGGCATATGCCTAAATCCCATTGACTTCAATAGAATTTAAGCACATGCTGAAGTTTCATGCTAAATATGAATAGATATAATACACATGTGTATAGTTAGGCACTTAGGTCCTGATGCTACTTTCACATATGTCAACAGAAAAATCCCATTTGCTTGAATGGTGCAGGATTAAGCTCTGAATTATCACACTTTATATTAAGGTTCCACTTATCAGAATGGTTCCATTTATCTGAATGTTTTGTTTCAATTTTGACCTTTCAAAATAGTTTTAACCTTTTCTTCCTATAAATTAAAATTTCAAAACAAAAAAGCACTTCAAGCCAGAAAACGAAAATTTAATTTAAAACATGTTGAAATGACACATCTTGACAATTTCAAAACTTTTGTTCCATTTCTTTTTCAAATAGAGAGATTTGTTGAAATCAACATTTTATCAGAAGATTCCCAACCGTCTCTGGAGGTGAGGATTTGTGTGTATGTTTTTGTGAAAATTTTCAAGCTTTTTGTGAATTTGTGAGGTTCTCTGTGCTCTCCTACTGCTTGTCTCGACCTTTTTCAAACTGTTTCCAAGGCTCCTTGAGCAGCCAGGAGCCACAGCAGCCAAGTAGGGAGTTGGGCAGCTCAGAGAACATGGGAGCCAGAGCTTCCAGACTGTCAAGGAGCCGAGAGCCTGGAAGCTCAGATGCCCTGGCCCAGGGCTAGTCTGGGGCAGTCTAGGAGCCCTGGCTCCCCAATAACCAAGGAATGGGCTGTTGAGGAACTTCTCCCACAAACACCCTCTGTGCCTTCTTCCATACTGCTTCTTCCGTATACAATGCTGTCCTCCAACCTATCCATTAAGCCATTACTATGTCCTTCACTTCCATTCTCAAGTCCCACCTCTGCAGAAATGTTTAAAATAAACTGCTAGTGGCTCGGCATGTGGCTCATTAATGTCTTCTGTTTATCTTAAAGAAAAATCCAGAGTCACAATTCCCTGGCTGAGAACCGGCAAATTATTCACAGGTCTGGTCTATACCACCTTGAGTTCCTATTACTGTGACTCTCATCTCCCTTCCACCACTTGCTACACTCACGCCATGTTTCTCTTCATATTGATTGCAAACTCTTCAGGGCAGGAATTGTCTCTTGCTGTGTGTTTGTACAGCTTCTGGCACAGCAGGCTGCCTATCCTGACTGGAGTGTCTGCGTGCGACCATCACACAGATCAATGATGGAAATAATAATGACCTCCAAAGTATTTTCTGGGCGCTCCAGACCCTCTGTGAAAAAAACAGACGATGCTACAGCAGTGCCTGGCTTGAAGAGTGAAGGGCTGTCCAACTCCAGCAGCCTGGCGGGGTGGGGCAGGAGCCTCTTGGGAGCCTGTGGTGTGAGCACCAATCATTGAAGAGATGCTTGTGCTGTTATTTTTCCCATAGCATGGCTACTGAGGAGGTGGGCATGGAATGTACTCTTTATCCCATTACTGAGTCTATATGCACCATTTATTACCATATAGCTGTCAGTGAAGCAAATGAAACTGAGATTAGACATAAATTATAGGCTTCAGCTGTCCAGTGTTTCATTGCTGAGAAATAGGGATGCGCATTTTCATATACATCAGACACACATTCTTTCTTCCTAAATGCTTTTGCTTCTCATTTTATGCCTTTATCAACACATCTGTGAGCAACAATTATCATTTATATCTGTGCTCTAATAGCTTGACTGTAATTGATTGGGAGATGGCAGAATCACACCCATGACTTCACACAACCAACTGGACATTTCTCTGTGATCACCTGAGCATCTGAGATGTTGATCATCAGGGAAACACTGGACGGAAAGTTGAGGCTTGTTTTTCATGGTGCAGAGATCAGGAAAGGACCTAATGGATCAGTAATCAGGGCTGGCTGGAAAACAAGAATTCCACTTAGCAAAAAAAAAACCAAAAAAAAAAAACCAAAAAAACGAAGGTTCCAGAATTTGGTTTTGTTCCTCACCTGGATAAAAATGAGATATTTTGAATTTTTTCAGAAAAAACAAGACAAAAAGAGAGAAACACCCACCCAGAACAATCAGTAGTTCAGTAGCTAGAGGCCTGGGATATGCAGGTTCAAATCCTTGCTCCGGATCAGGCCCAGCAGGGATTCAAATTGTCAAAGTCGCACATTAAAATATACAAAGGAAATATATCTTAAATCAAACTCTAATAAGTTCTCTCACCACATTTTTCTTAGTTTCCCTCTCTGCAAATTTTGATTCCCATCAATGGAAATGTCTTTTTTGTATGTGTATGGTGAAATTGATGTTTGCGGACATTTACTGATGAAAATCAAATTCTTCCAAGCCTAATAATAGTAGAGTTGCTTTTTGCATTTGCATTTTTAGATGAATCTGTGGAACAGTTTTTAGTCTGCATGTTTCCTAGTGTAACTGACTCCTATGCACTGCAATCACACTATTGTACACTGGGTCAACCTCAAGGCTTGGAGGATACTTGGTGAGATGACTCTTTGGGGCATCCCCTTCTTCTTTCATATGGCTGGTGTAGAGCAGCACAACTGCAATTTCACCTGAAGTTGATCGAGGCAAATGGCTGCATCAGCAGTAGCAGAATTTATTGCAGTGATGCCTCCTTGATATTTATAAATTGGGCAGTAGGTAGTGATATGTTCAATGGTCTGTCGTGGGGACACACACTCGCATACTGCGGCATCCTTGATTTTCCATTTGTTTTAGCTATCCGCATCTGCCATGGTTGGTTCGAATTCGGTTTAGAGTTGATCTAGATTACCATGGAAAGTCAAACCCAGGAACCTTCTGTGTGGGATCTAGCACAAGGTGCTTATTTAGACCAATCCGCTTTCCAAGCCTCCTTTTGATCATAACCTGATTGCATGAGGCTAAATTAATGTTCCCGGAAAGGCTTGCTGGACTTAAGATATTGCAGGGGTGGGCGTTGTCAAGGTCTTGGTGAATAGGAAGACATCTGTTTTCTTGGATTCACTGAGCTTCGCAGAATGTTGCAGCAGTTCGGCGTATCGGCAGGGAAGCAATGTTAGACAAAATAGGTAGCCATTGTGTTGGAGTTGACTTAAGGGTTCCTGTGATACACTGCATCCCTCTATTTATCTGGGTATCCACAAGTCATGTGTGGCTGCATCTGCTCCATACCAGTGCACAATATTCAGCTACTGAACATACAAGTGCTATTGCAGATGTTTGCAACACAGATGCTGATGCACCCCAGGTTGTGCCTGCTAGTTCATAGAATCATAGAATATCAGGGTTGGAAGGGACTTCAGGAGATCATCTAGTCCAACCCCCTGTTCAAAGCAGGACCAATCCCCAATTTTTGCCCCAGATCCCTAAATGGCCACCTCAAGGATTGAACTCACAACCCTGGTTTTAGCAGGCCAATGCTAAAAACCACTGAGCTATCCCTCCCCGCCCCCCACCATTCTGGATTATATTGGCTCTCTTTTTTATCTTTGTGGCTACCTTCTCAAGATGATCATGGAAGGAGAGGGTGTGGTTGAGTTTCACCCTGAAATATGTTGGACTGTATTCGTATTGCACATTTTTACCATAGAAAGCTACTTTCCGTGTGTTTTTGGAAGTCTTATTATCAAGATGAAATGCGCTTACTATTGTTTTTCCAGGGTTTGGTTTGAGCCTCCATTTCTGGAAATATTGTTCCATATTTTGGAGGTCCTCAGTTAATGTTCTCTCAATGTCATGGAGGTTTGATGTTTGGATTGTTATTGCAAGATCATCTGCATATCTGAATTTTCATGATTTAGCTGGAGGCATGTGACTTATGTAAATATTTAAAAGGGTTGATGCAAGTTCAGAGCCCTGTGGTAGCCTGTTGTTTATGATATGGGGTGAGCTCGTCTTATTATCCAGGTACACCTGCAGGCATCTGTTACTCAGCATGGTCCACATCAGGTGAAATGTTTGGTAGCAAAGTATAATTTTAGCAAGTTTCAGCATCGGGCCCTTAATCCATACAGTATCATACACAGATGACAGGTCAACAAATACTGTGCCAGTCTTTAGGTTTTTTTTAATAGCCAGCCTCAATGTGAGTTGTGAGTGCCTATTCAACAGGGATAATTGACTCAGTAAAAGGGCGTATTCTTTTGAGGATGATAGGTTGTATATAGTAGAGAAATTGGCCAATAGCTTCCCGCTTCATCAGGGGTCTTTCCAGGCTTTGGAATGGCAATTACCATTGCCTCACACCATATTTCAGGGATCCTTACTGTCCTTAATGTAGCAGAGTACAATGTTGCTAGCCATTGGAGTCCTTTGGGGCCGAGATGGTGGAGAATTCTGGTGGAATACCATCAGGCCCTGCAGCCTTCCCTTTTTTCATTGTGGCAAGTCCTTCTTTTACTTCCTCAATGCTGACAGTGAAAGGTTCTCCTCGGGGGATTGAAGCAAATGTTTGGTAGAGTTGTTGGTACACTTCTCTTCTTGTGTGTTTATCAAGTGGTCCTTATGTGTTCTCCACCAGTTTGGAGGCTATTGGTTTGGCCAGAGTTTTGGTGGCCAGTACTCTGTGGGATAGCGGCCCCAAGATGTCGTGGTAGTGTCCATGCTTTACAACTTGAATGTGAAAAATCAAGGTTTTGCACGCAATCAAGCCAGTGCTGGTGTCTTGCTGTGTAAAGGGAGTGTAGCAGAGCTTTTGCGGTCTGAGAGCTCCTGGTCTGATTGTATTGCCAGAGCAACTCCCTGCTGGATGAGAGAGTTGCAGGAGTGTTCTTTTTCCGGAAGCCTCGGGAAATATTCTTCTTTCCTGCTACTTTCAGGAGCCCTGTGAATAGTCTGCTTATAGGCATCACAATCAGCTTTAGCAAAATTCCATCATGGTACTTGTTTCAGAAAGAACACAGGAATTTTGATGCCTATGTATATCATTAGAGGCCTGTGTTTGCTGTTTGGAAATGCCAGTAGTACTTGACGTGTTACGATGAGAGTGTTACCACTTTGATCTTTAGACACAAATGTTAGGTCTGGATTGTGCCCACATTGCCAGCGGCTTGAATGGAATGTTGATTGTTGTTTTAGTTCATAGATTAGTTCTAAGTCTAGGACTTGTTGAGGTGCTGCTCTGATGACCAGGAGATCGCTGAGCAATGTTCGGTCGCCGAGCTGATGGTATTCATAGTGAATTCGCACTTAACAGAGTGGGCCCCAGGAAGGCTGCCATCTTCCACTCCAGGGCATCCCCAAACATAACAGACTCGTTAGGTGGATGTGTCCATAAGCCATGCTAGGAGCCAGCCATTCTATTGTGTAGGTTGGTCACCACTTCCAGAAAAATCTGACAGCCCAAAGCAAAAGTATATTCTGAAAAGATCAAGAGGCAAACTATCAGCACCGTGTGAGGAGAATTAGGCATCTCATTCCAGTTCTCTCTTCTCTATCCCTAATTCTCCATTTACCTTATGCCACTCCTATGCATAAGCTAAAAATCTGCTACTCTCACATTAGAAACAGATGAACACAGATATGGCCAAAGAGTTTACCCCTCAAACATCAGCACTCCACTGCAGTCTGTCCTCACATTCTGTAGAGGACGAGGTTTATCCTGTATGCCACAGTGAATGGTGATGCCATTGGAAGCCCAGCCCTCACTGTGGAAAGATTCTGGAAGAATTAGTGCTTTTTTCTATGCGGAAATAATTGGTATGAATGTCTCTTGACTGTCAGTGTATTTTAAAGTAAGTTAATAATGATAATATAATAAAACCATTTATACATTCTTTGTTAGGACTTTGCTGCCCCTAATCTTGGGTGGTTGAAACAGTAGTTTTAAGGCTTGTTTTGGCTTAGTTAGTGTTCATTGGGAATTCAGACTTCCACCAGCCACTGAAGGTAGGAGTTATTGTACACTTTGAGGTTAACTTTCAATTGAGAAGTACAGTAAAAATAGCCTAAAGTCTGAAAATGTAGCTTTCTAGTCTTACAGTATTTTTTCCCCATAAAAGTCAAGTGCCTATTCATGATCCCTAGCGTTTGTAAAACACTTTATTTTTTGGTATTTAACTACAAAATGAAATGGAATTATTTTAGTCTCTGGTGTATTGTACTTGAAGAGACCTATGCTGTGATGCAGATATTAACTTTCCACTGGGACGAACTCAGATGTTTACAGTAAAATAAGTGTATTATATTCTAAATCAAAATTCCATCATACAGTTGCCTCTTATTTTCCCAGCGCAGGAATCATGTTTTCTTTATAAGGTCCTTTCCACTAATATTTTATATTATATATAGTAATCCAAAGGATATGTTGTTTTTCGGGGTGAGCAAAATGATTTGGATACAAAAGGAATGTCCCAAAATCCATCTTTCAGAATTCAGACAGAATTGAACCTGAGCCATTATCAGAATTTCAAACATTTGGTTTGGTTTGTGTGTCTCTGCAGAAGACTTCCTAATGTCAGGTAGGAATGGAATCAGAGTGAGGAAAGTTCTTCTGGTGGTGTTCATGACCTGGCCAAGTCCAGGATTGGTCTAGAGACCCCTAACAAATTTGCCTTTGTTTTGTGTCCCCATGAACTCAGGAAAAGCCAGTTCTTAGAGTTCTAATGTTACTGATTCCAGCTGGGCACATCTCCTACCATACACCCTTTGCTGGCACAGTGTCGGCTAGTATTTTCCCTGCCTGTTCCCTTCTGACTGGGGGTTGGTGAAGGATTGCTGTAACTAACTGCTCCAGGTTGTGGGGCCACCTGGCTCCATCCCACTGGCTCTCATGCCTTACTCACCACATTGCATCTCTTTACAATTCTCCATGTCTTAATCCTAGCAAAAAACCAACAACACCACACACTCAGATGTAATGTATCAGCTTTATTGGCAGTCAACACTGCCTGCTTCATTTGCCATATTGAGGCGCCAAGCCTTGCAACCCCTATTGTCTAAAATAACTCTGCTTCTGTTTCCATTTGCAGTCGATTCTGCCTGGGTCAGTCATCACATGGGGACTCCTGGCTGGTGGCTGTCATTGCATCTGTGGGTCTGAGTCCTTCTACGTGCTGGGCTTTTGTACAGCTGAACCCTGGTCTTTATCTTCTTTTTGCCCCCCCCCCCCCGTTTGCTTTAGACACTTGCAGTAGGTAGCCCAGCAGCTATATTTGTTGATCCAAGGCTGGCTGGACAGTGTTCTTCATCAGGCATGATGTCCTGGAACTTAGTGGGACTGGTTCAGCTGTGGGATTCCCTGACAAGGGTCACAAAGAGGTGTTGAGTCCCAGGCAAAGTACCTAACAGTGCTGCTGGTCGCTTTCACTGTTGCCTGTAATTCAGCTTTGAAACCACCGTGGAAGTCTTCGAAATCTTTAGCCTCAAGAGGCCAAGATTGGAGAGGCTCTTCGTTCGTGTCACCCATGTGGCATGAATTCAGTTCGACAGAACCTGAAGTGGCACTGTGACTCCATTGGGCACTCAGTGGGCCCTGTGTTATGGATGTGTGAAAACCAACTTCTTGTCAAGTGAGGCACTGACTGCTTCAGAGCACCGAGTCTGGGATCCTGGTGTGCAACTCTCCCCTGGCAGATTTTATTGCATTCCAATTGGAATACTGCACTTTGCATTATCAGTTTGCATATCATAGAAAGCGTGGGTCATATAACCATTCTTCCTCTTATACTACTTACTGCCCCACTTCTGCAATAGGCTTTTGAGGCTGAGAGCCAAATGAACCGATAGAGCACCAAGGGGAAATCAAATTTCCAGTGACATGAAGGAAGGATTACATTTGCCTTACTCCTGCTAAGAAGCAATTATTCTGTAATGAGGATTACAAATTATGCCCATAACAACGAAGCCTTGCTATGGCTTTAAACAGTTTTAATTCATCATACATATTTGGCATAATATTGATAATTATCTGGGATGATATCACAGGCCTTCCTTGTAGTATTATGAAATAATCAACTCATTAAAATCACCTACAATGAAAGATGGAGTAATACCAATAAAATGAGGAGTTTAACATGGATTTATAAAATCAGACACCCAAAAGGAACCTTTACAGTGATTCTGGGAAGGGAATATGTCTCCTCCGGTAAGGATCTCATTCTGCTTCCATTGAGGTCAAAGGGAATTTTGCCATTGACTTCAGTGAGAAAAAGATCAGCTTCAAAATGTCTAAGGTTCGGAATATGTTGACTGCCATCTAAATGAATCTGTTCCATATGAACCACTGAAGTCAATAGGAATAGAACTAGAACCATAAAGCCCAGAGAATTTCAAAGTCAGCCCCAAATCTGCCTTAAAAGGGTTCTTTCTGCTGGGGAATTTTGGCCAAGTGGTAGCCATAGATAAGATGAGGAGTCAGAGTGGTAGGGGAGGAAAGACTGCAAAGAGGATCCTGGACAAGGATATGCACCTGGGACACAGCATTCTCCTGTTCTCCAGCAAACAGTCCCTCAGTTTGTGCGTGTCCTCATCCTTTAAAACGAGAGCTAGGACATTCCATTTCAACAGCTCTGTTAAAAGAATGTGAATGTTCCAAAGCAAAGTACTCAGAAGTCAGGAAGCTCCATAATTAAGGCTGACCTTGGGTTCAGGTCCGTAAGGGTGTGCCTGCACGGCAATAAAGCACCCGTGGCTGTCCCATGTTAGGCTCACGAGGCTCAGGTAGCCGGGCTATAAAATTGCTTTGGGACCCCACAAAGGGGGAGAGTCCCAGAGCTCGGGCTTCAGTCCAAGCCCAAACGTCTACACTGAAATCATAGAATATCAGGGTTGGAAGGGACCTCAGGAGGTCATCTAGTCCAACCCCCTGCTCAAAGCAGGACCAATCCCCAACTAAATCATCCCAGCCAGGGCTTTGTTAAGCCTGACCTTAAAAATATCTAAGGAAGGAGATTCCACCACCTCCCTAGGTAACGCATTCCAGTGTTTCACCACCCTCTTAGTGAAAAAGTTTTTCCTAATATCCAACCTAAACCTCCCCCACTACAACTTGAGACCATTACTCCTTGTTCTGTCATCTGCTACCACTGAGAACAGTCTAGATCCATCCTCTTTGGAACCCCCTTTCAGGTAGTTGAAAGCAGCTATCAAATCCCCCCTCATTGTTCTCTTCCGCAGACTAAACAATCCCAGTTCCCTCAGCCTCTCCTCATAAGTCATGTGTTCCAGTCCCCTAATCATTTTTGTTGCCCTCTGCTGGACTCTTTCCAATTTTTCCACCTCCTTCTTGTAGTGTGGGGCCCAAAACTGGACACAGTACTCCAGATGAGGCCTCACCAATGTCGAATAGAGGGGAACGATCGTGTATAGCCTTGCAGCCCAAGCCTGAGTCAGCTGACACGGGTCAGCCACGGATGTTTTATTGCCTTGTAGGCATACCCCAAACGTAAGCAGGACTTGTTTCTTCTCACCTGCCTGGAACACAGAGGTGGGAAATGGGCAAGGCATTGGTTCTACATACACGCACCCTCTGCTTGTTGGCCAAGGTAGCTGGGTGGTGTAGGGATGGAATAGTGGTATAAGTCAGCAGCTAACTACTATCCCAACAAGTGAGAAGGAAGGAAGGGATGCATTGTGACCCAGAAGTCACAGAAGTGTCTTTGAGGCAGAAAGCCTCTGGGGCTACCCTGCAGATGATGCAGCCTCTTGAGGTTAGGCCTAAAGGCACGGTCTGGCCCTAAACAGACAAAGGGGCAGGGGTGAAACAAGAAACAGACTTAACAGTGGTATGACTGAGTCCTTTTGTTCCACAAATGCATTTGTGGGTTGATTGTTTTTTTTCAATTGTGTAATATATATCCCTATCATTGGAGGTTTTTTTAGAACAGATTAGACCAACACCTGGCCATGACGGTCTAGGTATAATTAATCCTCAAGACTACATGGCCTCTTGAGGACCTTCCAGTCCTGTGATTTTATTAAATTCACTACGAACCTGAGTTTAGTATAGATTTCAGGGCTGGCTATGTTGAAATATACGATGAGAATTCTCATGTACAAGCATTAGAGAAGATAATGCAGATACATTGGTGCATGTCCCAGAAAATCCTTTTTGACTTCCAATCTGGGGATTGATTAGCTTTGCAGGACCATGGTCAAGTCAGGAGCTCCTATAAGTGTAATTAGGATGTTGTGTAATCAGAACAGGAGGAATGTATAGCTCAGTTAGCCAAGTACACAAGTCTGATGCCTGCAGTTCCCCTTTGTAAGCCACTACAGACTGATTAAAGCATAGAAGAACAGAAGTAAAGTGAAAACACCTTACTAGAGGGACTCCTTATTTCATTGAGATAATTATCTCCCACTGTTTGTGTGACTCATCTGGGATACCGAAGTAGGACATCGGTAGACTAGAATGGCAAAGGAAAAGGCAATTTAACAGGCCCTCTGACACTGTAAAAAGCCCTCTCAGTGTCTCCTTGAAGAAATTTCAGAGTAAGAGCCGTGTTAGTCTGTATTCGCAAAAAGAAAAGGAGTACTTGTGGCACCTTAGAGAATATGCTCAAATAAATTGGTTAGTCTCTAAGGTGCCACAAATACTCCTTTTCTTCTTGAAGAAATTGACATGCTTCTTCCTGCTGGCAGTGCCCTCTGCCTACTTTTTGTGGGGGTCAACAAGAAGGGAGAAGTTCATTGTGCTAAGCAATATAGTAAGCTGAAGGTGGGATTCTGCTTTGTCATGAGGAGGGCAGAGCGGAAAAGTGGAGGAGGGAGCCCAGAAAAGCGGAGATTGTACTTCTCAATAAAACAAAGAATAATAACTCAATATGCCAGATTCTGGTTAAATCCTGAATGAATGTGCACGGTGCAAAGCCATAAGGAACCTCCATCTAATCACATGCTCTTCACCAGGATCAGACAGAATTCCGGCACCCCGTCTGAAATTTTTTGATTTCACACCGGAGCAGCGTTTGGCCATCGAAAATCGTGCTGTGGGAATCTGTTCAACCCTCTTTACCTAGGGCACCTGGAGGCAGGCTTTCAAGGTTTACATTTGACTTGGCTGCCATGCGGTGGTCAGCAGTGAGCAATCACACCATCCTCTTTTCGTGTGAGCTGCACTGATTATTTTTGTCTGAACTGAGCTGTAGAGAAATGCATAACATGGTGTGTAAAAGAACTCTGCTTTCTGAGTGCACCAGGGAGAGAGCGTGTGTACAAACCGCTTCTGACTCCTGTAGGGTTTCAACTAATGTACAATCAAAGAAAAAAAAGCTATATTCATCACAGCCTGGCAATAGAGGCTTTTTCATTTAATTAAAAACTACTGCCACTGTGTATGCGACTACACCGCACGCTCCTGTGACTGTCTGTACAAGGTCACTAATGCCCTGCCTGGAACAAGGGACATTACAGGAACAGGTACGTCTAATTGATGGCAACAAACATGCATTGCCATTGAGTGCAGAAGAAATACTGATTGGTCTTCATGCTGCTGTAGTTCCAACATAGTAATGCAAAACGGCTGCCAGATGTCAGGGGGGACTGTCGGCCCTCTACTAACAGTCACCGGAGCGGTGCTTTAGTTGCCAGCTTCCAGTACTGAAAGGGGGCAGGGTCGATGGGGAATCATGACCCTGAGACTGACAGCCCCCAGGAACAATGGGGAGAGGCCAATGCTCCAGGTCAGCCTGAATGACAGGGCGGGCAGGCTAATCAGGGAGTCAGGAAGCCTGGGAGGTTCCGTCCTCCATGTGAGCTGGATTTGCCTGGGTCAGACAGAGTGGGGCAGAGCTAAAGGGAAAGCAGGGGCCCGAGCTGAGCTGGGGAGCAGAGCCGTGCCAGATCCAGAGAGAGCAGACCCTGTCCTGGGAGCAGAGCTGCAGCCCCAAAGCCAGAGGCACAGTGCAGAGAGAGCAGACTTGCCCTGGGAGCAGAGCTGCAGCAACCAGAGCCAGAGGGGCCAGAAAAGCAGCCCAGGAAGCAGGTCAGTGCTGGGAGCAGAGTCACACAAGCAGCCGGCAGAGCAGACCTGTCCTGGGAGGAGAGCTGCAGCAACCAGAGGCAGAGGGGCCAAAGAAGCAGCCCAGTGGGCTGGAGGCAGAGCAGCAGCGGTGCAGAGACAGAGTGGTGCAGTTGGGGCTGGAGCGTCCGGAGCTGGGTGCAGTGAGCAGCTGGGGAGAGCGAGGGGGACCCTGGGCAGCGGGCCCAGCACAGGGAGACACCTCAGCCAAGGGGCTCTGCAGGCGAGGCTTGGATCGTAACCCCGACAGGGCGGGGGCGACACTGGGAAGAGGGGTCCTACCACTTGGAGCCTGAGAGCGTGTGGCCACCACCAGAGCACGTGTCCAACCCACAGCATCCCTGCAGCACAGCCAGGGCTGGAGCAGCAGGCCTGGGACTTACAAGGAACAGACTGTGAACTGCCCGGACTTTCCAGAGACACTGTTTGTGATGTTCCCTGCCACAGAGTGGGTTGATGTGTTTCCTTTAACCTTTCCCATTATTCCTTATTCTTTTTAAAATTAATTGTTGATTAAATAACTTGCATTTGCTTTAACTTGTATGTAATGGTCAGTGGGTCAGAGAATTGCCCAGGGCAGAGAGCGCCCCCCAGGGTGGGGACACCCTAGACCCTGTCCTAGGTGACCGTAGCAGGGTTGGGGTCGAGCCCCCCAGGAATCCTGGGCCCAGACTTGTTGGGGTTACAAGGACTCTGCCAGACAGGAGATTGGAAGGGGAGTCCTCAAGGGCAGGGAGACCACTGGGTAAAGGAAGTGGGAGCGAGGACTCAGATCCTTTCGCTAGCCCACTTCACCGGGGTCGTGCAGAAGCCAGGAAAGTTCCCCACGAGAGCGGGACTATTCCACCGCTTACACATACACAAAATAAAGATGTCAGCTCTTGCAATTTTAGTTAGCCTATCAGGCATTTGATTTCATACAGCTTGTCTAGAAAATGGCAAACAGCAAAAGATAAATCATCTGTTACTATATCAATACTGAAGATGAAGCAGTCATTTTTCCCACGACCCTTCCTTTAGGGTCAAATCTTGAGAGAAGTTGAGCAGCTGCAAATCCCACGGGTTTTCCTACAAGCTGCAGAAGTCCAGCACCACTCAGGATCAGCAAATATGACCGTTTTGCCTATATCATCCGCTGCTGCTCCATTGACATTGTTAATTGACAATTTCTCACTTCCCCCGTACCTTTCTCAATGACAAAGGAGAGAGCTCACAGATAGATCCTGGGAGCAAAAAGCCATTAGCAGCATCTCACTCTTCCTGCTTTCACACTTAATCTTTTCACTTGGCATTAGGCAAAGAGGTCTGCCACTAAATCCATTCCTAGGTGAGCCCAGAGGCAGCACTACCCCAGCGAGACATCTCAGCCGCAGGAAGAGGGAAAGTGATGTGTTGTGTAAGCCTCCTTGGAGGCAAAGGGTTAAGCACAGGCAGTATATCTCACTGTAAAAGTAGATTTCATCTCTGTAAAATAGATTTCCAAGCCTAGTTAAAGCCTCACCTCTAGAAAATGTTTATGTAATATTGTGGGTGTTTAAAATAAAAAGAAAGGTTGAAGGGATTTATTTTTAAAATGGGGACTTCTTTGTATGGTATCAATTATACTGTGAAGCACATAGTGAAGAGAATGATCTAAAAAGCACAAATTCTAACCTGGCTGGTCTCCCTGAGAGTTTTCACATGGCTGCACCTCAGCAGCCTGCTCCGTTCGGTGCAGAACCTGTAGGTATGCTTTTGGGTGCTTGGGTTCTGGGATACAGGTAGTAAAAAGGTGTAGCTTTATGATGACACAAGTGATACATCCTCTGTCTCCGTGCTTTGCAGGAGCAGCTTTGCAGTGTGAAAACATAAGGAAGGGTGCTTTTTAGCATGAAAACCAATGTGCCAGCAGCACCCTAGTGTTTCCAGGAGATACATACAGCATAGCCTGACTGTTGGAGTTCAAGTTAAAGGATAGCGAATCACATAGCTCAGCAGCTGATTTCCAAGAGTTCGACAAGCTCAAGTATTAAATGCATTGGTATTGGCAAAAAGGTCTCTCTATCTGTTCCTATTGCAGAAGCCAAAAGAAGCAATGGGCTTGATTCTCCTTCTTACTCTGGTTTAAATGAGGATCAACACCATTGATATAAATGAGAGAAGAATCCGTCTGATAATCCCGGTTAGTGTGCTGCTGCTTGAAGAGGCATAGAGATGGCTGGTGTGATTCCAGTGAGGAATCGTGCTGCAAAAAAGTTGCAAAATACTCTGTGCTGTTGGTTTCTAAGCAGAACAAGTATCTAGACTGAACGAATCATGTGCTAAACAATGCTAACACCAGATTTAGGGGTTGATACTGTCCATTGTGAACAAAACAAAATAACCCAGGGAGGTAGGTGAACTGTATAACGGATAACTGATATGGTGTGGTATATTGCTGTGTTTATTTTGACAGATCTGTGTGTATAGCAGCATTATGTGGGAGGGATTCCATCGCCGCATTTTGAGGATTGTTCTCCATGAGGTGTACACACCCTGTTCGCTATCACATTCCTAGTTCTGAATGCTTAATCCAGAACAGGTTGCCTTCTCCAAAAGAAATGTGGGTCAGTAAATCAATAGATTAAATGCAGCTGTATATATAGATTTTATCTGTATTGAAAATATTTCCATTTACTAAACAAGCCAAGTGTAATTTAATACAAGTTATTACTGTAAAAGTGTGGAATATTCTTTGTTGTAGGTGTTTCACAATATATACAGGAATCACCAGGGGAAATTCTTTGGCCTCTGTTATGGAGTAGGTCAGTTAAGATGACCGTTTGGCCTTCAAAAATCTAAGAATACCATGAAGGAGCCGGGACAACAGTATGGAAACTGACTCTATGAAAGAGAGCAGTGCAGCGTCGCCAGGCATAGTGCTCGGTGAAGTGAAAGGCATATCATAAACTGACTGCTCAGCTGAAGGATGCCACCCAGCCTGTGGCATGTTACTGCAGAAAAGCTAGTTTATGTCCCTTGACTGCAATGCATGCCAACTGCCACAACATGCTGCACTGTTAACGGCAGAATGTTGCAGCAGCTTGGACTGATCAGGTCCATAGTGTTACTAGGTGAGTTGAGAGAGGGACAGTCCTACAGATAGATCAGAGAGAGGCAAAAACCATATGGGCCCTACAGATTCATCCAAAGGTTTTGACACTTTTCAGACAATGCTAATCTTAGTCGCTCTCCTCATCTGCTGTTTGTCACTCCTGATAAACAGTCAAGGAGCCGGCCACGGAATGGATAGGCAGAACAACATACATGGTGGATGAATAATTCATACAGCAAGTCAAAACTCATCCATAATCATGGTTAATGCATGTTTACCACCAGTGTAAATAGGAAAGCATTGCTGACAACCACAAACTCTGAAACTCAAGCCTGAAACTGCCAAAACAAAGAGAGCAATGCAGTCCAGAAGCTGTACGGCTCTTCCGCTGCCCAGAGGGACCACAGCTATTCTGGGGGAATATTCACTTTTACGGAGCAAAGGTCAGAGTCAATCCCCAAGCATTGAAAATTTCCCCTTAGCCTATTCATCATGCAAAGGCATAAACAAATATTTTCTCAACATTGGCCATGTCCTAGCTAGTGTCATTCCTTTCATTGCTAGAGTCACAGTCAGTTTGTTTTTGAAAAAATCCACAGGGCCCAATTCTGGAGACAAAGCTGCCATTGACATGAGTAAAGACAGCAGGATTGGGCCCATAATGGTACCCTGTCAACCTCCATTATAAGGGATGAGGAAGAAAAAAGATAAATTGTTATAATCTGAGATAAAAACATAACTGAAAAAAATTATATGGTAGGAAAAATTAAGGAAATGCATTTAACAATGAGAAGGAGAGTTTATCTGTATGAAATCTTTCCTGGCTCTTTGTTTCTCTTCAGCTCCCTTTGTTGTGTTTTGTATATTTTCATGATTCTGTCTTTAAGATCCTTGATAGATTGATCATTAGAAACCTGCAAGCAATAATACATGATACGATGAACTTAGTTAACTCTTGCCTTTCCCATAAGGACACACTTCACACTGCAAACACTTTTAAGTAAACACATCTGCTAGATACACATCTTCTCCAGACTTCCAACTTCCTCTCTCTTCCCCACCCCTATTTCCTTTGTCTCTTTTGGTCTAATTTAAGAAACAAAAGATCCACCTATCACTAGTTCAAAGGCCAAGCAAAGAAGAGGTGTTGGTTAAAAATGCTCACAGACAATAGAGCCTAACCCTATTCTCTACAACTAACCAATACATTATCACACACTAATGAACAATGTATTCCCTGAAATAGTTTAAAAGCAAGAAACCAATTAGAAATATTCATACAATAATGTTTCTTTGTATAAAACGGAAAAAAATAATGGCTACTTCTGTTAACTGTACAGTGAGACAAATCTATTTTCTTCTAAGGATATTTCTTGTATAGATTTGGTGCCCAGGTCTCCATTGCACCTCCGCGGCACACTTATTTATACCAGCACACAGTGGGAATAAAACATTACCATATCAAAATGATGATGCTCTACATCCACCCAGTGCTGGTGTAAATCGCTACAAATCGTGCAGGGCAAATGGTCACACAAGCCCAGGATCTCTCACTGAAATCCATTATAGTGTAACTGCCTCTGATCCTTTCATCTCTACCCGCTGCTGTGTCCCTGCTTCTATCTTAAACACTAGATTCATTAGGTAAAATCCTGGCACCATTTAAATCAATGGCAGAATTCTCCATTAACTTCAACAGGACCAAGATTTCACATATACATTATTGCAGGATAGCTTAGCAATACTAGAGATATTCCTCCAGAGCCAGATCCAAACTCCATTGAAATCACTGCTGTTGCTCCATCAGCTGAAAGACTTTAAGGCCAGAAGGAACTGGATCATCTCGTCTGACCTCCTGCATAACACAGAGGATAGAATTTCACCCAGTGATTCCTGCATCCAGTTCATAGCCTCAAGAGCTAGATGCTATTTTTAGAGAGACTTGATTTAGGAGAATCTACCACATCCTTTGGTAAATTGTTTCACTTATTAACAACTTTCACTGTTAACTTGCCTTTGGATCACTTAGCAAAATTTTAGAGAGATAGATAGATGGGTATACATTTAGTTCAACAAACACGGGCTAAATAAAAATGGTGATTGCAACATGGTGTGTTGGTTCTCATTTCTTACCAGCAAGTCCAGCTCAGCACTGAACAATGGCACACCTAGAAGCGATGAGACTGTGGACACTTAGCAACTGCTGGACTGCTGCATTTGAACATCAATTGCGATTTTGTTACTGGAAGAGTTCCTCCCAAAGGCTTTGCCAAAGGTCTTTTTTCTTTAAACAGCTGCCCCTTATAGGCAGGTTCATTTAAATAAAAGTGGGGCATAATAAGTTAAGTGAAAAATCAAAGAAACTGAATTGTTCAAGTAGTTGTATAAAAACAGCGTGGCAGAAAATCAAACTGTCCTTTCTCCCTTTGCTTTCCTATTGATTTTAAGGGAAAGCAGCTGCAGTTTATTTTCCTGGTGTTCTTGTTCATAAATTCTCTCTTTTCCGTAATGATTAAAAACCTGCTCCATCACAAAGAGGCTCAGTCTGTATATGGAAACTTTAAAGCCTTGGAAACAGATACTCGGGTCCTCCCGCAGTTAAACATTTATTTGAGAGCTCTTGTTTTCATTGCTAACACATCAGATTCCCAAAGACTTTCTCCCTTGCCAAAGGGCAACTCCTTGTGCTGATGGATGAATGAGCCATTTCTCCATGCCTAGAACATGTCAGTTAAAGAAAATATTTAGAAGGCATTGTGTAAAACTTAAGTTACTTACTAGTAATTGTTCCACTCTTGCTGTGTTGATCTGTAGTCAGCAGTCACAAAGTGGGAGACAAGGGATGTTGTTTGCATCGTTGCCCACTGGGAAGTACATGATTCTTGAAAGCCTTCAGTGAAAGGCAGCGAATGATGAATCGGTCTCAGAAGAATTAGAATTGCACCTAGAAAAAGAGAGCACTGCTGGAGTTCCCTTTCCCTTTATCAGTTCCTTCTGCGCACTCCCTTTGCCCATTTACCATGGTGACAGCGTCAAACAGTTGCAATTAAGACATTGCACTTGAAGTTGGTCTAATTATTGGTTTCTAATTATTGGATTTTTTTTGTTAGTTCTACCTTTTTTTAGTTGATTGCTTTTTTAAATGGCTTCTAATAACATGTTCCTGCTACAAAAGCCATGTTGGCTGCCTGCAAGCAAATTTCCCATTAACTATACAGAATAGATATCCCACAGGTTATTTCAGCACAGATCAGGGCAACTGTTTCTCCATCAATCTACTTTGCATGGGAGTTACGCATGCAAGTTCTCCCTTGCACAAATGGGAGCTCAGATCTTGAATTCCCTGCTGTGACTCCAATCCCAAGAGGGGGCATTGCCCATTGCCATCATATAAATGTTCACTGCTACTACTGCAGAGTCCGCAGGGGTGAGATTCACAAGGGCACCTTAGTGTGTAACTCCCACTTTAGGCACCTAAGTCCAGCATTTAGGCACAACTGGCATCCCCTTGTTCAGCTGCTGCCTAACTCTCTAAGGTATGTCTACACTGCAAATAAGAACCCATGGCTGGCCCTTGTCCCCTGACTCAGGCTATGGGTGCTGGGCTGTGGGGCTGTTTAATTGCAGGGTAGACATCTGGGCGCAGGCTGCAGCCCAAGCTCTGGGACCCTCCCACCTTGCAGAGCTAGAGCCCAGGCTCTGGAAGCCCAGAAGTCTGCACTGCCATAAAACATTCCCTTACACTTAGCCAGCTAGCATGGGCCAGCCACTGGTGTCTAATTGCAGTGTGCACATACCTGAAGTGCCTAAATTCTCTAGGTGCCCAAGTTTTCACTGGTAAAGTCCTTAAGGTGCCTATGTTTTAGCTGCTGAGCATGCGCACAGTCCTCACACCACCCAGTAGGTTGGCACCTAACACACCCGCATCCCAGTAGAATTCACAAAGCAGATATTGCCCTCTGCCTGTGGGGCCCTATGCAGGGGCTTAACCCCCTTCACCTGCAAGCTAGTGAATGTCCCCAGTTAGTCATGCTTTGCACCTGGGGAGGCGAGCAGCTTATTGGCTCCAGGCCAGAGGAGGCGGAGCTAAGCTGTAATCAATACTCTGACAGAGCTCAGTTGTGGGGCAGGTTGTGGAGGAGACAGGTCTCTCTGGCTGAGAGAAGCCAGGGACACAGACACAGACACAGACACAGACACAGACACAGACACAGACACAGACACAGACACAGACACAGACACAGACACAGACACAGACACAGACACAGACACAGACAATGGGGGCACCGCAGGCTCCTGCATGGGAAGCCCTGCCGCAGGGTTTACAAGTGGAGAACAGAACCCTTCATTATCCAGAGAAGGCAGAAGAATGGTTTTATTTGGGCTTGTTTATGATACTCCGGAAGGGGTCTGAACTTAGGTGCCTTGGCTGGAAGGCTGAGCCACAGGAGATCTGGCTCTAGAGGCAGGCAGCCTGCTGGAGGTGCTGGAGCTGAAGTATGTGGCAATGTCCTGAATTAACACAAGGGGATGCTCCAAGGGTGAGTCAGCACCACCACAGGCCAGATTGAGTAGACCTGCTCAGAGCACAGCTAAACCCTCACGAAACAGCCCTGCCCTTGTAGCTCTTAGCCCAGAGGTTAGGGCAGGCCTCCAGGATATGGCAGTGCCTTGTTCAGTTCCCCCTTCTCCCTGACATGCTGCAGTAATTTGAAGTAAAGGTTGATAGGGTGATACAACTTCTTCCTTGTTTAGTGACAAAGCTGATCTGGCATAGGTGCCTCACTCCAGGAGGGGATTCATGGCTAAGAACCCAGAGCAGAGATAGGTGCTTCTCTCTGACCTGGGGCAGGACTTAGGCCACGCTCTTCTCAACACTTCTTATTGGCTGTTCTAGGTGCCTCCATGCTTAGCTTTTTGAATCCCCATCTTAGGCACCTAATTCTTCCCGTGCGTTTTACAGGGAGCCTCAAGGTTGTGAATGCCACTAAGTGGTGAGGCACTTAGCAGTCTGGCTCTGCGATGCTGAGCACGACAGCACCTAACACCCCCTTGGGAGTCTCACTCTATACGTAGCACATATCCAGCACTGGCATAGGATCCTCTCTTCCATTCCTTTTATAGAAAGGGATGCCAGGAAACAACGTAACCTCTGGATTATAAAGTCACCCAATACACTAGCTTGTGAAAAATTTCCCAGGAATCTGCAGTTGACTTTTGTCCGAACAATAGGCCAGCCAACTGGATAACTGAGGATTATTTTTTAACCTGAAATACGCCATAAGATCAAGAGGGTGTGTTGCTGCCATGTAGGGCATTTAATCTCTACTTGTCAGGCAAAGAAACATCAGAGGGAGAAAAGACAGGAAATGAATTCAGTATAGTACCCATAAGGAGCCATGATGTTTTCCTGCTTTAAAGACCCCCTGTGCCCCATTCTGATCTGAGCCCAGCTGTATTCTTGTGTAACTCCACTGACCATAGTTCCTCCTGATGTGCACTGGTGTCAATGAGAACAGAATCAGGCTCACTGACTTCTCTTTTGAAAAACATTCTTTCCTGCTTATCAGTAGGCGACTTACTTTTTCTTGTATTTCTATCCCCCTATTTTTATTACTCAGAACAGTTGTATGAATAAAGATTTCATTGCTTAGGAATTCATCTGCTCAACCTTCTTTATGCCCCCATTGAAATTATTATCCTTTGTTTGTGACATTAATATTAGTTGCTGTGGAGATGATGATGATGATGTCTCAGAGGGTTCTGATTTCAAAGGAGGCAGCAGCAGCAGGGGTAAATGAACTGTAAAGGAAAAACAGATCTTGTTGTCATGAAAATGTCTTTAGGAGTATAAAAAAAGAAGGAAAGAAGAAACAGAACACAGATGATGAACTAATAGAACTGTTTCCATGAGAGATGTTTTAAAAGTTTTCCAGGAGTCTTTCAAAGGCTTCTACTTCAGTATTAAAAAGTAAAGCAGTGAATCCAACCATGTTTAATTTGGCTGATTTTCTCCTTCTTTAAAGTGAAGTTTGCTACTTGTGAAAGGGGCTGAAGTGAGCAATGGGTAAGTCTTTCAAAATTAGACATCTAAAGTTCAACTCCTAAATCCATAATTAGGCACCTGCCTGATTTCCAAAAAATGTTGAGCACTCAATGGCCCCCAAAATACCATCTTATATTAAAAAGTCTTGCCCTCTGTGTTTTTCTACTGAATAGGTATTTTGGCTTCAAAGTTTTACTTTGGTTAAGTATTGACAGAAAATTGAAAATTGTATCCCCCCTGTAGATCTACTACTCACAGTGGATTCAGTTATAGACAGGACCTCAGCATGTGAATGTCAGGTCACTTGCTTTGAAGACTTTTACCTGGTGCCATGTGAAAACCATGAGAAATGCTGTATTTTGTACAGTTTTGATGCCAGACCTTACTTGGGCCCAGGATCACTACTGGGCTTTGTGAACCTTAGGGTGTGACTATGCATCAGAGGTGTGACTGCCACATTGGTGAACGAGCCCCGACTAGCTTTGAGCTTGCTAGCTCCAAGAAGAGTGCAGCTGCTGAAGCACAAGCTAGCCACTTGAGTACATGGCTAGCAGAGTTGGATTAAAGGATTTTGGGGCCCTGTGTGCTAGGGAACTTGGGCTCCTCCCACTCTCTCTGAGGTCAGAGGTCCTGGGTGGAGTGGGGTCCTGCCCTCTGGGGGTGGGAGGATGGAGTCCCATCTCTTAGGGGGTGGGAAGCCCCAGGGATATGGTTGTAGAGCAAGCTCCTATCAGACAAAACTGGCCTAGCTCCCTGTTCTGGCCTATTGGCTTTGCAGCAGTGTACAGGACCTTCCCCTGCAACACTCCCTTCCTGGCCCTGCTGCCCTGAGCGGGGCTGTGGTCCATATTATTGATTTGGGCTGGCTAAGGTAAGTTTTGGATTTTTTGGGAGGAGGGGGTTACCAGTGGTCAGGAGCCCTGTGGAGATGGGGGCCCTGTGCAAGTGCACCGAGCGCACATTGGTTAATTCAGATCTGATCCCCAGGGTCAGTCCCGGGCGGGCTTGTACAGCGTCACTGCTATTGTCATTCAGGCTAACCAGATCAAAACTTCTTGTGTTGCAGTCACCCTCTCGGACATACCTGGAGAGAGCCTTTGCACCTCTAGTGACAGGTCCTCATAGTCTGATACTGCTTCCAGGTAAAAGAGCTCGTCTTTGAGCTCTAGTCTTTGGGCTCACGCTTTTAGGTGGAGAGGTTACGTGTACAGTCTCTGCTGACAAGACATCCAAGGAATGGTCTCATGTCATCTGAATTATCAAGTGAACCTCAGTTCATTTGGGGAGGGGGAGGTCATTGGGAATAATTTGCACATAATTGTGACATGGGCCCAACTCTGTAACTCTTGTTTTGCACAGAACTGCTGGTTACTTCACTGAGAGTCTGACACACAGAGCAACTACAGGATCAGGCTTGTGTGTTTACCCTGAGAATGGAGAATTCATGGAGATAAGTAACTGCTATGTGAGTTTACTCACAATGACTTACAACAGAGGTCCTTCAGCTTGCCCAAATGTGGACCACATCTTCATAGAGAAATTATCTATGAGTGACTCCCATTGGTAATCACACAGACCACCTCCCCCTGTCCACTGGTGATCACAAAAACCCTCTTCACTCCCACTGGTGATCTCACAGGCCACTAGTCCATCAATTAGCTATTGTATAGATCACCTTCCCTTCCATTCACCACAAGGCTCTTATCCTCTCTTCTCCAAGCTCATGTGAGCCTCACCATTTCCCCTCTCACTGGAGATTGCCTGGACCACTTTCCACTGCTGACTGCTGAGCCCACCTCCCCTTCCCCTGGTGGTCCCAGAATATTCCTCTGGCAACTAGAGCAACTTTGCTGACATGGACAAGTAATATTAGGAAAGTGTCTGGTATTTTTAGCTTCCTTTAATATAATTTAGAAGCTGGAAACAAGGAAGAGGAAACAGCATCATTAACCATCCAGCTTTTCACAGGACACGAGTAAGTGCTCTGTGGACCACAAATGGTTTACAGGCCACAATACATGGTAACTATGCCTGCAAAAAGCATGGATCCTTGTGTTGTGCTATTTTTTCTCACCCAAATATAAAGCTTTGCTTTGCTTGTGACAATAATATGTTACAAAGCATTCGTGAAATGTGCATTAGCTGCGTAAGACCGAAGTACATAAATTGGTTGTGTGATTTATGTAAATTACAAAATTGTAAATGCTTTCGAAATTAAGCTACTAATCTGTAATGTAAACATAATAAAATATTGCAAAAGCCATTCATTTTGTGTAGCATGACAAATGCCACATAGTAACTGTACAAATTGCTTTATTTTTGGTTTTTGCCATCTGAAACTGAGTAATGTAATTGACAAGGCTGGATAATCCACAGCAAGGAAACAAACACTTGTTTTTTGTTGTGTTTTGTTTTTAATTATGTTTTATGTGATTTCATTTCTTTTGACTCAAAAATACTGATATGTGGAAATTCAACTTTTACCTGCCTTGTTTTTAACAAATTAGCAAAACTGACTAAAGAAAAATATAATTTCCACGTCGTTGTTTTTTTAAGGTGCTTTTAATTCTGAAGCTTTTATATTCTAAACCACTGTTCCATAATAAATGCTACAACCTTTCACTTAAAAATACATGAAGATTTGCACCTGGACTTCTACAACACATGTTTGCATGCAAAATTGTGCACACAATTCTAGGTGCACACTTTGAAGTTGCAAATACCTATTGCATACACTTTATATGCTGAGACCTGGAACATATCTGTAAACCTGCAACGAGACAGCACACAGCTATGTTGCCCCAGCAGATACCCATAGAAGGAATCAACATGTTTTGTTCTCATTTGGCCTTTAAAAATATAAATCAATAAAAATACATCTTTTGAATGAAGAGTGTTTCAAAACAACAAATGGAAATGATCCATCCCGATCATGTCAAAACGGTAATGCTTTGTTCCAATTTCTTGTCCCCTAAAACAAAATGTAGTTGAAATCACAACATTCCCATGGGGAAATTTGATAAAATGACATTTTCCGACAGAAAGACGTTCCATCTCAAAATTTTTGACCAGCTCTAGATCTGTCCTTGTCCAGACAAGGATAGCCAGGCCACATGCTCAGCATGGGTGTGCAAGTTTTAAAATCTACTGTTCAGAAAGCCTAGAGATCTGACTTTGTGAGTTACAGGGGAGTGTTCAAATCAGTTATACAAGTGACCCTGGGTTGCATTCGTAACAGTTTTAAGATTATTATCCCTTAGCTAATAGTGACACTGATTCTCTCAGTAAATGTTGTCAGCAGACACGTTTTACCGAATGGTTGGGTTTTCTAGACTCTGTGTAGGGATTGTACTGGTCACCTTTTATGCTACTTATTCATTCTTCAACACATTTATTTTTAGGGCCCCAGGATGCTTTTAAAACCTGTCCTGGCCGTTTGTCTCTTGCTCACATTCCTCCTTTTTACACTGTTGTAAATAAAACTCCCATAGAGACAGATTTTCCCATGGCAGGAGGAGAAGCAACAGTTGAGCCATCTCTGTGACACTCTTCCTTAGTGCCCTGAGTCATATAGAGAACCATGCAGGGGGAGGAGCACAGGGACAAGGCAAAGTGCATTGTCTCCCCACCTGCCCCGTGAGGAAGCTGTTCAGATATAAATACAGAATTATCTGAACAGAGCTCTCTGTGCATTGTGGAAGCCCCTTTTGGGTGGCATTTCAGGAACAGCTTCTTTCACAGTGTTTACCTGAATTTTATGGGATAATTGTTATGGCTCGCCACTGATTGCATCCGACCAGAAGATTTATAGGTTCTTGTCCAATTCAGACTGCAGGGTCCAAGAACTCAGAGAGTTCTATATCAGGAGAGGACTCTCAGGGTGCTTGGCAAAAACACCTACACTGAGGACAATACCAAATTGATAAAAGCTTTATTGAGACTAACAAAATAATACAAAATGTTATGAAACTTATGACTGCAAAACAGTAAAAGAATTCCAAAACTCCTGGTGGTAAGATTCATATTATAAGTACCTTAACATAACATACGCACACCCTTCCTTGAGGACCTGGTAATAGGAGGTGAAGGACCAGGCTTACTTCTGGCATGCCCGATAACACGATGGATCTGGCTTCCCCAATAGTTAGGAATGTCGAATAGTTATACTATACAACACAAGCTGAGCCGATAGCGTGATAGAAGATAGAATGATAGGTAGATGAAAAGAATATAGGAGGACAACGAAAAGAAAGAGCTAAAAAGCTCCCTATGATATCCTTACAAGGTATTTTATAGCATCCTGATGCTATGTAATTCAGGCCCAACCTACTATACCCAAATCTTGTTTCGTACCCCAAGAAATTTATGGCTACCCTTATCCTATAGGTTAGTGGATTATGACACTTCGTCTCTACATATTATCTCACTCCAAAAACTGCCAGCCTAGGCTCTCTTGGCGACTTCCAGGTTTGTGGTATACCCTGCAGTTACCAACTCGTTGCAGACACCAGATAAACCTGTTCATTGTTGTGTGTAGTTCCTCCCTTTGTTTCCCCAAAATTCAGGGACCATTCCTATCTGTGCCAAAGGTTGCCAGCTTTTATGCTGATTTACTCTTAACTTTATACTTTTTGCCATTTAGCACGTCTTACTGGATACAGGCCGGTAGGCTTCTTACATTTCAGCAAAACTTATTCTATGTATAATTATTAGGAAACACACCCTAATTTCATAGGAATTAATACTGATAAAATATAAGAATCATATGTGAAATGGATTAATTCAGAAAGAGAAACATATTATTTGATATGGATGGCTGGATTAGCAGGATATAATAGCTAGCAAAGCAATCCTATGGGCTACCACAGATGCTTTGTAATCACAGCTGTACTGGAACCCTGCTTAGTGGGAGCCATGTGAGAGCTGCAGGGGGGCAGCAGCCAGCACAGAGGGGAAGAATGGAGGGAGAAAGGATGGGCCAGTGGTTAGGTCGCTAACCCTAACCTGTGTTCAGTTTCCTGTTAAGGCACAGATTTCCTGTATGACCTTTGGTGCATCACTTATTCTCTCTATGCCTTGCTGCCCCATCTATCAACGGGGATAACAGCACTGACCTGCCTCGCGGGGGTTGTGAAAATAAATACTATCTAGATTGCAAGGCATGCAGATCCTATGTAACAGGAGCCAACTGCGTACCTTAGATAGAAGGACTCTGTTCAGGTGGCTCTACCCTTCCACAGGATCCACACAGACCTCATGAGATCCATAGAGTTTGAGAAAAGGAGGACTTGTGGCACCTTAGAGACTAACAAATTTATTTGAGCATAAGCTTTCGTGAGCTACAGCTCACTTCATCAGATGCATGGAGTGGAAAATACAGTGGGGAGATTTATATACACAGAGAACATGAAACAGTGGGTGTTACTATACACACTGTAACAAGAGTGATCAGGTAAGGTGAACTATTAGCAGCAGGAGAGCGGGGGGAGGGAGGAACCTTTTGTAGTGATAATCAAGGTGGGCCATTTCCAGCAGTTGACAAGAATGTGTGAGGAACAGTGGAGGGGGGGGATAAACATGGGGAAATAGTTTTACTTTGTGTAATGACACATCCACTCCAAGTCTTTATTCAAGCCTAAGTTAATTATATCCAGTTTGTAAATTAATGCCAATTCCATTAATGCCATTGGAGTCAGTTTTTGAAGTTTTTTTGTTGAAGAATTGCCACATTTAGGTCTGTAATCGAGTGACCAAAGAGATTGAAGTGTTCTCCAACTGGTTTTTAAATGTTATAATTCTTGACGTCTGATTTGTGACCATTTATTCTTTTACGTAGAGACTGTCCAGTTTGGCCAATGTACATGGCAGAGGGGCATTGCTGGCACATGATGGCATATATCACATTGGTGGATGTGCAGGTGAATGAATCTCTGATAGTGTGGCTGATGCGATTAGGCCCTATGATGGTGTCCCCTGAATAGATATGTGGACACAGTTGGCAACGGGCTTTGTTGCAAAGATAGGTTCCTGGGTTAGTGGTTCTGTTGTGTGGTGTGTGGTTGCTGGTGAGTATTTGCTTCAGGTTGGGGGGCTGTCTGTAAGCAAGGACTGGCCTGTCTCCCAAGATCTGTGAGAGTGATGGGTCGTCCTTCAGGATAGGTTGTAGATCCTTGATGATGCGTTGGAGAGGTTTTAGTTGGGGGCTGAAGGTGATGGCTAGTGGCGTTCTGTTATTTTCTTTGTTGGGACTGTCCTGTAGTAGGTAACTTCTGGATACTCTTCTGGCTCTGTCAATCTGTTTCTTCACTTCAGCAGGTGGGTATTGTAGTTTTAAGAATGCTTGATAGAGATCTTGTAGGTGTTTGTCTCTGTCTGAGGGGTTGGAGCAAATGCGGTTGTATCGTAGAGCTTGGCTGTAGACAATGGATCGTGTGGTGTGGTCTGGATGAAAGCTGGAGGCATGTAGGTAAGTATAGCAGTCAGTAGGTTTCCGGTATAGGGTTGTGTTTATGTGACCATCGCTTATTAGCACTGTAGTGTCCAGGAAGTGGATCTCTTATGTGGACTGGTCCAGGCTGAGGTTGATGTTGGGATGGAAATTGTTGAAATCATGGTGGAATTCCTCAAGAGCTTCTTTTCCATGGGTCCAGATGATGAAAATGTCATCAATGTAGCGCAAGTAGAGTAGGGGCATTAGGGGACGAGAGCTGAGGAAGCGTTGTTCTAAGTCAGCCATAAAAATGTTGGCATACTGTGGGGCCATGCAGGTACCCATAGCAGTGCTGCTGATTTGAAGGTATACATTGTCCCCAAATGTGGAATAGTTATGGGTGAGGACAAAGTCACAAAGTTCAGCCACCAGGTTAGCCGTGACATTATCGGGGATAGTGTTCCTGACAGCTTGTAGTCCATCTTTGTGTGGAATGTTGGTGTAGAGGGCTTCTACATCCATAGTGGCCAGGATGGTGTTTTCAGGAATATCACCGATGGATTGTAGTTTCTTCAGGAAGTCAGTGGTGTCTCGAAGGTAGCTGGGAGTGCTGGTAGCGTAGGGCCTGAGGAGGGAGTCTACATAGCCAGACAATCCTGCTGTCAGGGTGCCAATGCCTGAGATGATGGGGCGTCCAGGATTTCCAGGTTTATGGATCTTGGGTAGTAGATAGAATATCCCAGGTTGCGGTTCCAGGGGTGTGTCTGTGCCGATTTGATCTTGTGCTTTTTCAGGGAGTTTCCTGAGCAAATGCTGTAGTTTCTTTTGGTAACTCTCAGTGGGATCAGAGGGCTTGTAGAAAGTGGTGTTGGAGAGATGCCTAGCAGCCTCTTGTTCATATTCCGACCTATTCATGATGACGACAGCACCTCCTTTGTCAGCCTTTTTTATTATGATGTCAGAGTTGTTTCTGAGGCTGTGGATGGCATTGTGTTCTGCACGGCTGAGGTTATGGGGCAAGTGATGCTGCTTTTCCACTACTTCAGACCTTGCATGTCGGCGGAAGCACTCTATGTAGAAGTCCAGTCTGTTGTTTCGACCTTCAGGAGGAGTCCATCCAGAATCCTTCTTTTTGTTGTCTTGGTAGGAAGGTAATAGCTCACCTTACCTGATCACTCTGGTTACAGTGTGTATGGTAACACCCACTGTTTCATGTTCTCTGTGTATATAAATCTCCCCACTATGTTTTCCACTCCATGCATCCGATGACGTGAGCTGTAGCTCACGAAAGCTTATGCTCAAATAAATTGGTAAGTCTCTAAGGTGCCACAAGTCCTCCTGTTCTGTTGGCGGATACAGACTCATACAGCTGCTCCTCCGAAACCTGTCATCGAGTTTGAGGCGAACCTACTGAGGCCGAAACTGCTTTCTGTAGTGCCAAGGGTGCGCTGTGCTAGCCCAACAAAAATGTCTGGCTAACCTGTCCCCATTCCCGTGAGTGGGTGTTGTATGGCCCATAATCTCTTCATTGTTAGGCTCTCTCGGTCTTTTTTGCTCCTTTCCCCAGGTAAAGTTATATCTGCCCTGTTGATCCAGTTCCAGCCTCGCCAGGGGACATGAGTACGTCCAGAGCTCACGTCGACCGTAGCTACTCAAACCTTTCCATGCATTCTGAGCCAAGTGCTTGAAACTCTACTGAGTTTCACCAAATTTCATTACAAAACACTGGGGCTGAGATTTTCAAAAAGTACCTAAGGGAGTTAGGCACCTAGCTGTCACTAAAAGTCAGTTAGAGATTTGTATTTAAGGGTCAGATTTTTAAAGGTATTTAATTCCCATGGGATTTAGATGCCAATGTGCTTTTGACAATCCCACTAGGCATAGGGTCACCATATTTCCCTATGCTGAATACAGGACACCCGTAAAATTACTCGTATTCAAGCTAGTTCAACAGCAAACAATCAGAACTATGCAGTATAAACATTCAAATTAACATCAAGTTGAATGAGCCCCTGTTAAAAAGAAATACTGCATAGTTGGAGTCTTTTTATTTGCCTTCTTATCTTTAAGGCTTTACATGGGGAAGGGTGACTGACACACACACACACACTCTCTCTCTCTCTCTCTCTCCCTCTCTCCGGTACACGTCTCTCACATGGGGTTGCGGGGTAACCAACCAACCAGACCCTCCCTGCCAGGCACTCTCCACCCTCCATGTCTGGCTGGGCCTCCAGGACAGACCCACCTCTCCTGGTAGGGGGGCACACAGGGTCACATGCGCTCCCAGATTTCTACCAGGGTTCACACTGGTTTTCAGCACTGTGTGGGAGGGAAGGGACCAGAGCTGCTTCCAGCTGCAGGGCCGGGGGGGGGGCGGGATGACCTGGCCCATGTCTTTTTCTCTCCCCCTGCCCCCCGTGTGGCTGGAAGCAGCTTGTCCCTTCCTGCCCCCACAGTGTCAAAAGGCAGCTAACACCTCCAGGCTGCTGCTAGCCACAGAAATAACCCAGCTGTCTCCTGTCCCCTGGCTACAGCATGGGCAGGAAGAGGTTAAGCCCTAAGGATGTATTGTGCACCAGGGCCCAGGAAACCTGACTGCAACCCAGCCAGAGAGGTGGCTCAGCAGGGGAGGGGGCCTAGGGGATTGAGCAGCCCCGCACGCCCTGGGGGCAGGACCCAGGATGGGGGTGGGGGGTGAAAAGGGTGGGGCTTCCATGGAGCCTGCAGGTTTGGGGCATGAACAGGCTGAAAATCGCTTCTCCCCTCCCCGCCTCTCACTCCAGAGCTTATCTGAGGGATGGAGAGTCTTCCCCGTGCCAGCACTGTGTGTGGCTTTGGCACATGCAGGGCTTGACTCCTCTTGGCCAGCACCCCGGGCTGGAGGGTCTTGGATTTTTCTGGGGTGCCGGCCCAGCCAGAGGCAGTTAGGGAAGGAAGGAGATTGCTGGCCAGTCTGCTGGTGAGCTGAGCGCTCTGACCAGGGGCTGGTTCTCTGCACAGTGCTGGGAGCGCGACACGCCTCCCCGGATAGGATATGGAGGAGCAGCGGGGCTGGGTGTGTGTGTGAAGGGCCAAAGCAGGGAGGACAGCGAGAGGGGGAGCACGTAAAGGGCCGATGGATGGGCAGGAGAGGCAACATGTAAGCAGCCTCTGCCTGGCACCAACACACTCTCATCAACCACCGCAGTGCACAGGCAGGCCAGCTGGAAACGGGATGGGGGCGGGGCGCTGCTGGCTGAGAGCCGGCAAGCAGCGGGGGCTGTGCTGACAGACCAGCAGGGGGAGTTTGTTGAGGCTAAGTATGAGAATTTGATGTCCCTTAATGAACTCCTCATGGAGGAAATTGCCAGAGGCACCTGAGCCAACCAGTGCTTCTAAGTGGACGCTGATCATGGCAAAATGCCAGAGTTGAAGAGGGAGACACAGTGAGGTAGTTTGGTGGGTAGGGGTTGCCAAGATTCTGGTGGATATACGGCAACATGGTTCACTGTGGGGTAGAGTAGCACACAGACCCAACCCTATTCCCCTATTGGGAAGGACTCTGGCCTTTCCCAACCTGGAGATGGACATGTCTTTGCCCTGCAACGTGCCCAGGATTCCCACAATATAGACACAAAGCCAATGCCTTATGGCCATTCTTTTCATTGGCATAGAGGTAAGGCTGAGGTTGGGTGACTTGCATCACATCAGGGTCTGGTAGGATCCCACTCAGGCTGATGGGATCAGGTGGTATGCCATTTTTCTTGGGCTGGTGTCATTAGCCTATCATCAGTTCTAAAACAAATATTAATTAAAGCTCCCAGGCTAGGTGGAGGTTCCACATGTACTAATTCATCTTTAGCAGGGTTGTTGAGGCCCTGCCTGAAGTGGTGTCACTGCACAGCCCTGTTCTGGTAGGTGCCTGCAGCCAGACATTGAAATTCCACTGTACTTTTGGAGAGAGCCTCAGGACCTGCGGGAGGGTGTGGAGGGCAGCTTCTCTGGTACATTATCAAATAAGGTGGTCAGAGATATCTGCCATTGCCTGTACAAAGTTCTCAAAGTATTGAAGGAGAGGACCAGACCCCTTCAGGAATGCAGATGCGTGCTTCAGGGCCTCTGCAGTGAGCAGACTAAATACTAATCCCACTTGTGACAGAACTGTGGGATACCACTGTGGTCGCAACTCCAGCTGGAGACAACATTGGTTAAGGAACCCACGAAACTTGGCATGATCCCTGACAAACTTATCAGGGTGGGGCAAGCAGGGCTTGCGGAAAGTGGATGAAAGAGGTGGAGGGACAGAAGACACTGCATGGGCTTGTACATGGGCCTTGAGGGCTTAATTCTGGTCAGGTAACACAGCTATCTGAGCCTGCAATTCTGCGGGACCCCAGCAACATATGAGAAGGTGGCTTGAGCTACTGCTGGGGTCCTTCCAGAGGGGAACTCCTTGCCATGGAGTGAAGTCCCTTCTCGTCTTCCAGTGGGCTGCTCAAAGAGTCACACACCGAGCTGTAAGCAGTGCGACTGGGTGGTTGGAGTAGAACCAGAGGGCAGAACCAGAGGCATGGTCTGGAGACAAGCCAATGCTCAGAGCCAGGAGGTAGGAATCAGGGTTCAGGACGAGGGCTGAAGCATAACAGGCAAGGAGAGGAAGAATGGCAGGACCGGAAGCAGGTCTGGCCCAGCTGTGGGAGTGCCCTGCAGTTGCTACTAGGCCAAAATAGGGATTTCTTGGCCCCACTGTCCAGTCAGGGATCACAGTCACTAGTGAGTGTTTATTGGGCCCAGTTGAGCTCCTTGGGTTGGTAGGTGACCATGCCCAGAGCCAGCTGTATCCTTGACAGTGTCCCTAGAAAATGTTTTCCAAACCAGCTTCTGTCTCTATTGCAATAGGTGAGGTCTTCATGGCTCTGGGTTTCATAGCAAAAGGTATGGCTACAGCTACAGGATGTGATCCAAAGCCCATTAAAGTTAATGGATAGATTTCCTTTGACTTTGATGGGTTTTTCACCAGGCCTGTGGGGAACTAGTGTGTTTGGAAGCCTATGTGCTCAGGGAATTTAAGAAATGTAGCAACCTATCATGACATTGTGGCTTCATTTTCAAATTTAGAACATAAACAGCTGCAGAAATGCTGCAAAGGAGACTCATTGTACTTGGGTCTGGTGTGTTTAAAAATATTGATTTATTCCAGAGTCTATTCTTCTTGTTAGCACTTAGAGTAACAAAGAATTACACTGAGGGGCTGGAGATTTGGATTCAGATGGTTAAAAAAGATGTCCAGTGCTGCACCAAGGGGAAAAATTACATTGAGTACAAGAAACAGGTCAAATATATGTGTGAAAATGTAGTGTTACATACATAGAGTCCCTTATGAAAAGTAGAGTGTGACGGCTCGTTCCTTTCATCAATATGGAAGTATTAATTATATGCTTATCTCTACTCTCTTTGCATCCTGTCTGAACTTTAATATTACTGGCCAAAATGTTCAAACCTGGGTGCCTAAAGTTTATGCCTAAATCCCTATTGAGACATCTACATAAGTGGGTTAATTTTTAGAAGTACTGATCCTCACCCACTCTCAACAACTCTGCAAATGAGGCCATTTGTTTATGTTTCTAAATATGGACCTAGGAACTTAACTTTAGACACCCACGTTTGAAAATCTGGGGGCCCAGGTTTGAAAATTATGGCCACTGTGATGTGTGAACAGCACAATCCAAAATGGAATGGTTTGCAAGCTATAGTTCATTCTAGCCTCATTCGATGAGCCTATCACTTTATCCATCTATTGACAGAGTATCTTTTAGTATCCTTTCCTCACCCTTTGATCACAATGCAGCTCTCTCTTTTGGTACCTTCACTGACAGTAGCCACTCAGCTCGGTACCAAACATGTTTATGAACTCAGGTCTGCCAACAGACACACGGATAGTGTGGCAAGAACCAGAACTCAGCCACAGATACCAGTGGAAGGCTTTGGCTCACCACCCTCTAAACCTCCCCCTCTCTCTGGAGCACAAAGAGCCCACTGTCGTTTATCAGTCATCACTAAAGATGCTGTTGTTTTATCCCTTCCCATGTTTGCTCCCCCTTCACTTTCTGCTCTGAGCACTTTGAGGAGTTTGCTATGGCCTTCGTTTTGAAGCTCAAACAGACACCCAACTCTAGTGCTGCTTTGAGAACTCTGGTACTTTATTCCTCCCTGAACCATGAGCAAACCTCCTCATTACATTGATAACACCTAGATGAACAGTTCAGTGTGCAAACATACTTCATGACTGAGGGTGACATTGTCAAAAGCACCTAAGTGCCATAGGAGTAGGGTTCCTTGAAACATGTTTTTTTAAATGTTGAGTTTTTGACTAAATATTGTGTGTGTGTGTGTGTGTGTGTGTGTGTGTGTGTGTAATGTTTCTGATTTCTATGACAAATTTTGACTTTTAATCAAAAAAATTCAAACTTTTTTTCTTTTTGGTTTTGGAATAAAATTTTTCGTTTTTTCAATGCAAAGTTAAAATTTTCTGTGTGAAATTTTGACTTTTTTCCCCACTTAATTTTTGTTGAAATTTTCTGTGGAAAAAAAACTCCAAACCTTTTTCATCCAACTCTACTTAAGCATCTATGATCAGATTTTCAAAGTTATTTAGATGCCAATTGAAACAAATAGGAATTAGGCACCAAAATACCTTTGAAAATCTGACCCCTCATTTCCAGTCACTTCCAATTGGACTTCAGCTCCTTTGAAAAATTTACCCTGAGATTCATTTCCAACCTCAGCTGTTGCCTCCTGTCTCTGAGGTCTTTCCTCCCTACCACCTTCAACTGCTCTTTTGCTACTGGATCATGTATTAGTCTGTGTAAAAAGGAAGGCATTAGCTCCTATAAAAAGCACCTTATGGAAGAACTTAATGCACACAGAGGCAAACAGGAATATTTTCCTCACATGCAGCTGGTTTTGTAGCAAAAGTTGAAATACAGAATAAAAAAAGAAATATATATATAAAAGGTTTATTGAAATTCAGTGCAATCTTTGGGTTTTCATCTCAGTGGTTTAGTGCTGTCTCTGCCTCCTTATCCCTTCACTCAAGTCTCCCACTGAAGCCAAAGCTGCTCTGTCTATATCAGTGTAGGGAGCCAGGGTGGGTCCCCTCCGAACCAGACGGTAAAGAGCCACCCTCTCCGCCTGAATGGGCGGGGCCAGACCAAGCTTACGCCAATCCCCGGAAGGGGAGGGGTGGGACAGGAAGTACGAAGGGTGGGGCCCTTTGCCCAGTGAGGAGAGCACCAGGGAGGGAGACAGACACAGGCTGCTTCCTCGCGATCCTGCTGCCGACCCAGGGGAGGCCCTGGGCCAGGAGGAACCGGACCGGGAGGAAGGCCTGCGGCGACCAGGACTGCCAGCCGCTGAGTACCCGGAGGACCTGGAGGGGCCTGGCTGCAGCCCAGGCCAGCGTGAGTCCGACACAGAGAGGGAGCTGGAGCTGCCCGGAGCGGAATACCCGGACGAGCTGGCGGGACCGGAGAGACCCGCTTGAGAGACCGGGTAGGAAGTAGCCTAGGGGCAGAACTGCACCGTGGGGTGGGTGTGTTTGGTCAGCGGGCGCGGACGGCCCCCCGCTGACCAAGTGGCGGGAACTTGGCCCCCCGCCACTGTCAGGACCCTGGGATGTAACACAGTGGAGTCGGGTGGGCCTGCGTTCCCCTACCCCGGCCAGCCTGCCTTGGGTAGCAGAACTGTGCGCTACCAACCCATACCGGCGCTCCCCTGACTGAGGGGCGCGCCGCGGACTCGTGCCGGCACTCCTCCTGCCTGAGGGGCTCCGCGGACTCGTGCCGGCGCTCCCCCTGCCTGAGGGGCGCCGCGGACTCGTGCCGGTGCTCCCCTGCCTGAGGGGCGCTACAGACTCGTGCCGGCGCTCCCCCTGCCTGAGGGGCACGCCGCGGACTCGTGCCGGCGCTCCCCTGCCTGAGGGGCGCGCCGCAGACTCGTGCCGGCGCTCCCCCTGCCTGAGGGGCGCACCGCGGACTCGTGCTGGCGCTCCCCCTGCCTGAGGGGCGCCGCGGACTCGTGCCGGCGCTCCCCCTGCCTGAGGGGCGCGCCGCAGACTCGAGCCGGCGCTCCCCCTGCCTGAGGGGCGCCGCGGACTCGTGCCGGCGCTCCCCTGCCTGAGGGGCTCCGCGGACTCGTGCCGGCGCTCCCCTGCCTGAGGGGCGCTACAGACTCGTGCCGGCGCTCCCCCTGCCTGAGGGGCGCGCTGCGGACTCGTGCCGGCGCTCCCCTGCCTGAGGGGCGCGCCGCGGACTCGTGCCGGCGCTCCCCTGCCTGAGGGGCGCGCCGCAGACTCGTGCCGGCGCTCCCCTGCCTGAGGGGCGCGCCGCGGACTCGTGCCGGCACTCCCCCTGCCTGAGGGGCACGCCGCGGACTCGGGCCGGCACTCCCCCTGCCTGAGGGGCACGCCGCGGACTCGTGCCGGCGCTCCCCCTGCCTGAGGGGCGCTACAGACTCGTGCCGGCGCTCCCCTGCCTGAGGGGCACGCCGCAGACTCGTGCCGGCGCTCCCCTGCCTGAGGGGCGCGCCGCGGACTCGTGCCGGCGCTCCCCCTGCCTGAGGGGCGCTACAGACTCGTGCCGGCGCTCCCCTGCCTGAGGGGCACGCCGCGGACTCGTGCCGGCGCTCCCCTGCCTGAGGGGTGCGCCGCGGACTCGTGCCGGCGCTCCCCTGCCTGAGAGGCGCGCCGCGGACTCGTGCCGGCGCTCCCCTGCCTGAGGGGCGCGCCGCGGACTCGTGCCGGCGCTCCCCTGCCTGACGGGCGCGCCGCGGACTCCGGCCAGCGCACCTTTCCCACTAATTCCCCAGCGCCCGAAAGGTGTGACTAAGGCCTGCCAGTGGGACCATAGCTCTCCATCGCCCCCTAGGGGCTCGGAGGACCGACGGAAACCTGTCACAATCAGAATACCTTGGTTTGGGGGATGTCAGGTAGTGGCACTCACCCTTTAAGAGGGAAGAAGCCAATGCATCTGTGACTGGCCACGCTGCCATGGCTTTTCCTCATACTGCCCCCATCTCCAAGCTCTTAAGATGCTCTTCTCTTATCTGGTGGCTCCTTCCAACACAGAGTACTTTTAGTCCAGCTTTAAACCCCTTCACTCACTCCTGGATAGTGAGAGATCTCCTTCTTGAGCATGATTTGACACCACTTCTACTGTATTATATTTTTCCACGCAGAAAAATTTCAGGTCCTGTCATCTTCAGTCAGCAAGGGTTTCATGTGGTAAATTCTCCAGATTTAAAAAAAATAACAAATTGTTCAGTTTTTTGAAAATCCAGACATGACTGACTGACATTTAAAATTCATATTATGGTAGGCCCCGGAGACCCTGATCTGGACGGGGCCACTTTATGCTGGGCCCTGAACAAACACAGAGCAAACATGGTCCTTTCCCCAAAGAATTTACAATCTCATCAGATAAGCAACAAAGAAAAATGAAGCTGAGAGACAGAATTAAATATGTACAACACTGTGTCCATTTTATATGTGTGTGTAAGTGGTTGGATAGATACTCAGCCTTGAAGAGATCTGCAAAAGCATCTAAAGGATTTAGGAGCACATGCCTGATTGATTTTTGATTGGCCTGTGCTTCTCAATCACTTAGGCTAAATATATTAATGTAACTACAAATGGGGAGATTTTCAAAAGTGCCTTTCTTCCGCTTCCCAGCAATTTAAAAAAATCCCCTGAAAGACAATGTGCATACTATATACTGTGATCATCTTATAATCATCAATTTATTTTAATTTCTGAGCAAGTTTTACAGACAGAATGCAATCTGAGCACTTGAAAGCATCTCGCTGGGAATATCTTGTCATTATATTTATTAAGGTGTCCCCTGTAAAACCAGGCTTTTATCAGGTAAATTATAGGGACTGTCATCTCTTTGGCAGCTTCACAACTTCGGATCATATATTTCCACACTCAGCATTGGCAGGAAGACTTTAGAAATATTATGTAAGATTATGCTTAAGCCAGCTGGTGGTTGATGAAACAGGCTGGGCATGCGGTCAGGTAAAAGGAAGTGCACTCAAGGAAAGGAAAGCATTGAGAACGCTAAAAATATCACAATGAACACACAGCACTGCATTCACTTTCCACTTCCCAGCCACACATAGAACAAAAGCTGATAGCCCACATGACATACATAGAATCTACTGCAGCCTTTGCTTACATACAGAACTCTAAATTGGCTATGGGGAAATCTTTAATATTGGAGCTAAAATGTCCTCTACAATTCATGCTAACTTGACTAGATCCTTTATACCTGAACCCACAGACTTATGCATTCTGTCATCTTTCCCCATCAAATTGCTTTCTCTAGCCATCTGCTGAAGCCTTCCTGCTACTTGACCTTGTAGAAAGACATAGTCTAGAATTTCCATCCTCTTTGCTCCATGAGATTGGATCAGAATTCTGATTCTTTCCTTGTGATTTCATTCGTGGTCTTTCATATTAATAGGTTTCAGAGTAACAGCCGTGTTAGTCTGTATTCGCAAAAAGAAAAGGAGTACTTGTGGCACCTTAGAGACTAACCAATTTATTTGAGCATGAGCTTTCGTGAGCTACAGCTTCATCCGATGAAGTGAGCTGTAGCTCACGAAAGCTCATGCTCAAATAAATTGGTTAGTCTCTAAGGTGCCACAAGTACTCCTTTTCTTTTTTCATATTAATGCACTTGGTCTCATTTCCTTTTGAAACCATAGAACTTATTGTCTAGAACAGTAACATTTCCACTTGATTATCAGTTTGCTTTTACAGCTGAATAAAATGTGACATTTGGCTTCTGTGCTACACATTAGGGCAAATTGTTAGATTAACATTTTTCCTACATGAACTTAAATGCCGTTTAATTACAAGTGGCAGAAATACAACAAAGGGTGCTTTGACTGAAACATCTATATACAGATTCAGTGTAAATTAATCAAAGTATATAACCTGCAGCAATTCAGCCCTAACAAATAAACATTTAGTAGGGAGTTATGGATAACTAATTGTTGCATTATAATGTGAAGTTTAACCTTATAACCCTAAGTTCTGGGATAGGCTGAATTTCAGTGTCATTTCGTTTTTCATTATCAGATTGGTAAGGAATAACCCCTTTTAAGTGGAGCTGCCATTTTATGGAAGACGAATAAAAACATTCTATTCCTAGACAATCAGCAGATAGGTATTATTTTCTGTCTTGCTTTTATTAAAGAACATCTGAATAAATATAGGATCATTGTTTCCTCTAAATTCATCTGCTTTGATAGATCAGTTCCCACCTGAAATGACAAACTTTTAGAAGTAACATGCTAGGCATATCCACAGCAACCAATTGGGATGTAAGAAATTGAGATTTATAACTGCAGGTGGAGAAACAGCAGCAGCAGATGGACTGCAAGGAACAGAGATCTTATTTTCATGCAAATGTTCCTATTTGGAACAAGAGAAGAAAAAAATACAGAAATCTATAATTTATAAAAGAAATGTTTCTAAACAGAATGTTTTTCAAAGTTTTCCTAGAGGTGTCGGAAGCTCTTTAATGGCTAATGTCTCCAGATTTAAGTAACTGATGGGTACATGTAGTGGCATGTATTTTTAATACCCATAAGTTAAGAATTGATCACTCGTATCACGTCAATGTGCTTGAGTATAATTTGCTGAGACAGACGCTTGAAACATGCTTGATTTCAAACACTGCTTTGAAGGCTCTATAATTGATATGAAAAGCTAGGATTAAGCAAAAACAAAAAATGCCAGCATTGGTACACTTCCCTACATGACTTCAAAGATGCTTAAAGAAGCAACTTTTAAATGACTTTATTCTTCTGGGCCAATTCTGCCATCCTTACTCATAATACTGAGTAGTATTTTACTCTGTGTGTAGCCACACTGAAATCAGTGGGGCTCTTTGGGAAATAAGGTGGGCTGTGCTGTCTCAGTGTATGGCATCTGTATGTTTTATTAACATTTACCATAACTTGGGGAACTTATCTGTTGATAACAGCTTTTCCATAGCAACCACTAAAATAAAACTGTTCTACAAACTGCTTCTTCTTGCGCATTGTTCTCTTGTCTTAATTTGACGCGTGGCTTTTGGCATATCTTGGCAGCATTAGCATTTTGCTGTTGCTTCATGTTGTGTGCCATCTAACTAGGTACTTATGTGACCTTCACCCCTGCAGCGTCCAAGTGCTGCGCAATCACTAATGCCCCGAGAGGTAGCAAGGTATTCCTCCATTTTTCAAATATGGACCTGAGGTACATGTAGATGAAGTGGCTGTGGAAAATGAAACACAAGAAAAAAGCCAATGTTCAGGACTTTAATAGAAGGCAGTTTTCTGCTGAATCACTGGCCAGTTTTTATAGTTCTCTTCTGTGTCTTTGATGGACTGGATTAAAATTCTTATTTGCTAGACTTTGCCTGTCAGATTCTTTGGCCAGCATGCTGAATCTGGCCCATTTCTCTATTTCTCTACATCCCATAGCAGTTAAGGATTATGCAGAACGTAAGATTTATTTTCTTTCCTTTTTTTAACTTCCTATCATTCGTGAGAAGAAAGCCTTCCAGCTCTGCCATGAAGTGGTGTGCATGGTCCTGAATCATTTCAGCTGAGTGTTAACTCTGAAAACTAATGATTACAATATAAATATCAGCAGTATTAATAATTGAATTGCTGGTCATATTAGCAGATATATTCCCTCAAAACAAAGACTGTATTCAAAGCTGTTGGATGCAGTGGCATTCATAAGAAGTAGGGGAGGCTTTTCCCCTTAAGGGTAGTATGATTAGTAGAACTGAGGAAAGAGGGTCACGTGTCAGGAAGGGACCTAGTTTGTTTGACACCAGTGCTCAGGAATGCAAGCTTGAGCCAGGCTGCTAGCACACAAACATTAGAGCCCCTGCATGTTACTCTGAGCTCTCAGTGTACTTTACAAAGTTCTGTTTCTGCCAATGCTGCCTGCCTGATGCATCAATTATTGCTAATGAAACATTAGGCACAGTGCTTAGCAACAGCCTGATTATTTTGCATTGGCTTGAAAAACTACTTGAATTTTGTATGTCAAACCTCCCTTAATTTTGCATACGTGCCACGGTGGGGGGCTGCCTCATTTAGCTGCTGCCGTTAATGGCAGAGGACAGAGGCAGGTTTCTTCTGGGCTCTCTAATGATGGCTCTCCCCAGCACAAGCATAATCATGGCAGCACCCAGTGAGATGGACCCTGGAGCTCCTGGCCAATGCACAGAGCAGAGCAATGAGATAGCAGAATTAGACATCTCTCAGCTCCTGTATCTCTCTTTGATTGGACATAGGTCCCATGGTGTGTTTCTGGCCCTTGATTAAATGAGCTCAACTCTTTAGTTGGGTTGTTAAGTGTGACTATTTAATGTTACGAAATTCACTCGTAGTGACTATCCTTCTGCAGACAATTAAAATGGGCTTGCTTTGGCAAACAATCTGTCAGGTAAACTTGTAGATTGGGGGGGGGGGGGAAAGCACACACACGGCATGCAAACACTGTCCAAGGAAGTGTCAGTGAACATGAGTGGGACTGCTTGGCAGTATTTGCACAGCTGTATTCAAAACAAACATCTGATTAATGTTTCCTTTCTACTACACATACTGGAGTCAGGGAGCCTAATCCAGTCACGCTTTCCCTACACGTGGGGTGCAGCATAGGACACAGATAAGTGGGCTAAACTTTGTAGTTACTTCTCCTGCTGAGACTCTAAATATAGGCCAACTGTCATGGCTGCAGGGCTAGCTGCATCTCTGTCCCCTTTCTGGTTTCATGTCTTGGGCCTCTTGCTCTTACGTGCTGGGGGGGGGGGGGGAATCTTATGTTTCTTCCACTCGTAAGCTGGGACCCACAGATACTTCCCAAGAATACCACCCCTGTACCATCCTACCATCCAACCGAGTTTGGGGGCCTTGCAGTTCTTCACTCCGGAGACCAGGGAGGGAGGGAGAAAGACCCAGATCCTCAAAGATGTTTAGGCGCCTAACTCGCATGGGAAGTTTGGCATCTAAGCACATTTGAGGATCTTCTCACAACAGCCTTCTTAAAACAAAGTATTTGTTTTTTGCAAAGCATTAGAGAAAAGGGATTTTAAAACAGCAAAAAGCTGACACACACATTTAGTCTCAGCTAAACTCAGGCTTCACTATAAGCTAAGTTAGATAGGCGTTGATCATAAATTGCAGGCATAGAACACACTTACACTCTTTAGGAAGCCAAAGAGCTTTTGGGAGCCAACCTGGCTTCTGTTTGTCTCCCAGAGACTTTTACCTCCTTTCTCAGGGAAGCTGGATTTTGTGAAAACCCAACCCTCCCTGTGTGTGTCTAGGCCCAATTGCCAATTTGCTCAATGGTCTTTGTTATAGGCCTAAGATGTAAGTCATGCCATTGCCTCAGATTGGTTTTCCCAGTCAGCCACCACACCATCTGGGAGCCCCCAGGATGGAGCCAGTAGCTTAGCAGTTAGACCCATTTTGAGCCTGAATGGCTCTAATAGTAATCCCTAGCTCTTATACTGCACTTCTCATCAGGAGATCTCAAAACGCTTTACAGAGGAGGTCAGCATCATTCCCCCATTATACATATGGGGAGACTGAGTCACAGGGAGGGGACGTATCTTGTCCCAGGTCACTGACGGGGCTATTGGCAGAGCCAGGAATAGACCCTATGTCTCCTGAGTCATAGTCCAGTAGGTTATCTATTAGCCACATTACCTTCATCAAAAATCAATGGCTTTGTGACTTTTTTTCCCTGTGGGGGGAGCATGTGGGGGAGCATTATGTTACCTGGCTGTCCTGAAGGGAGAGCCAGACTTAATTAAACATGAATCCCAAAGGGGAGAGAGTTGGGTGGTTACTAAAAGAGCAGGAAGTTATGAGCAGAAGGGGGCTCCCGGGAGACAGTCTGCAGTCACTCTCTGGGAATAGAGTAGGGAGAGAGGTGGCCCTGGGATCTTTGTCTGAACAGAGGGTGCACAGCGCAGCGACAGAGCCACCAGGGTGAAGACGGATCCTGTGGGAAGCCCTGACAAAAGGGCTGGCCCTGGAACTCTGGGGAGAGAGCCCTGGGGGGTATTCATAGAATCCAAGGCTAGAAGGGACCATTGTGACCACCCAATCTGTGTAGCTCAGGCCACCGGACTGCCCTTTCAGAGAAACCTCCCAGCTTGATTCCAAAATTTCCACAAAACTCGGTAAGTTGTTCCCGCAGTTCATTACTCTCGTTGTTAGAAATGTGCGCCTGAATTCCATTCAGTCAGGAACAGAGCAAAACAGGCTGAGAGAGGAGTAAAGTCAAGTCCAAGGAGGGCTAAAGTGGGTTTAAGTTTGTATTTTGTGATTGGGGAGTTTGTGAGGGGATGTAAGGGAGCACCTTGACAGTCCCAGCCCTGAAACAGCATTAGCTTAGAGAGTTTGTGGGGGAGAAAGCCTGAGACAGGCTGAGTGGGAAGAACTCCAGGGAAGCTGTAGTAAGGAGGTGGCCTGAGCAAACCTTGGCTGCCAGTTACAGGGTCCCTGGGCTGGAGCCTGGGGTAGTGGGAGGGCCTGGGTTCACCTCCTACCCACTGGTCGGGTTGTATGAAGGCCCCTGAGATGGGAATAAGGCTTTTCAGAGCCCTGAGACACAAGGCCCACAGAGCCAAAGACCTTAGCAAAGATATCAGACAATTTTCTGACAGACACTGTTCGTGCTGTTCATGCTGACAGATACTGTTCATGCAAGGAGTGGACTAAATTGTGACCTGGCAGGAGGGTTGAATTTCCAGAAGAGCAACCATCGGCAGGGGGTACCAGACAGGGAGAGAACCCCTGCACAACGCCTGGCTGAAGGAGATGCTCCAGTAGTGAGTCAACCCCTTCACAGGGCATTTGTTGAAAGTTTCTGCTCCCCTCTGACATCCCAATGCTTCATCTCAGAAATCAAGTAGATAAATTCATGGAGGATAGGTCCATCAATGGCTATTAGCCAGGATGGGCAGGAATGGTGTCCCTAACCTCTGTTTGCCAGAAGCTGGGATGCATGACAGGGGCTGGGTCACTTGATGATTAGTTGTTCTGTTCATTCCCTCTGGGGCACCTGGCATTGGCCACTGTCGGAAAACAGGATACTGGGCTAGATGGACCTTTGGTCTGACCCAATATGGCCATTCTTAAGAGCTATATTTCCGTGTGCCACAAATTGCATGCCTAGAGGTGACTGTGCACTTTTAAATCTGACAGCCAGAATGTATCAGTGATACCGGAATGGCCATCTGTTACAAATCATCGCACTACAGCGATGGTTGTGATGCTGGCAGACAAGGTGCCAGCTCCTGCCAAAGCCCCAGGCCTCACAGAACACTGACAAATGCATAGCTGGAAGCCAGGCCAATTCAGCTGTGTACTAGTATAGATCAAAGTGATTATTAAATGTATAAGAATGTGCTTAGAGTTTCAACTTCATGAAAACTAATGACCTGCTGCATGCACTGTTTTCACTTATCCGTGCCCTGTTATAATGCAATAGGAAACATTTACATTGTATATACGCCTGTATTGAATACCCCATCAAACGAGAAAGAAGCCTAGTGTAATTCAAATGAAGGACTTTAACAGGAGAGTGTTAATTTTGAAGCAAATGGTCACTGTGTGTGATAATCGGAGACCAAAGACTCCAAAAGCATTCCTCACTCACCATTCTCAAAGAAAGAGCCCTGGTAAGTAGTGACCTTGTCCGCTTTTGCTTTCTATGAGAAGAAGCTATAAGTAGGGACACAAGGAAAAATGCTTCATCTCTGCTCTCTAACAGGGCAGAAAACTGAATGGAAAGACAGAGATCCCCAGAGTTATTCTGGATAGCCCTGAGAGACTTTGGGAAACTGGCAGATTATTACATCTCTGCTACCATTTGGAATTATAGACTGACTCACCTGTACATATATTACACCTGCTTAAGCTTTCAGTAACTCTCATTCCTTTTTCTCAGCTAATAAACCTTTTATTAGTTTACTATAGAAGGGGATGCCAGGGTTGTTTTGGTGTGAGATCTAGGATGCAAATTCACCTTGGTGAGTGACAGGTCTCTTGGGACTGGGTGTAACCTGAAATATTTTGTAATTTTTGGTGTGAGTGACTGTTTATCACATAGTCCAGCTTGCCTGGGTGGCAAGATTGACTGGACTGTTTTAGGGGATTGACTGGACTGTCTGTGACTTCATGATAAGACTGTTGGAGTACTGTGGGAGTTCACATTTGTTACTGGGCTGGTGAAAGATAATTATAGACCACACCACCAGACTGGGGTGTCTGCCCTACTTCCAGCAGGCTGCCCTGCAGTAGGCACTCTCGGTTGTGAGCCACTCCAGACAGCGTGACAATCGTAACGAAGCCAAACTACACCCCACAGAGATAAATGCGCAACCTGAAAAAGGGCCAACTCTATAATGGAGAGTGATCTCAAATGATAAAAGTTTGATGGCTAAAACTGCAAACAATAGCTTCTTTCCTCCAGACCTCTGGCCGCTCTTTTGTGAACGCTTCTCTATAGTTTCACTCTCCTTACAATGTGTATGATAAACACCCATTTTTTCATGGTCTGTGTGTATATAAATCTCCTCACTGTATTTTCCACTTTATGCAGCCGATGAAGTGAGCTGCAGCTCACGAAAGCTTATGCTCAAATAAATTGGTTAGTCTCTAAGGTGTCACAAGTACTCCTTTTCTTTTTGTGAATACAGACTAACACGGCTGCTACTTTGAAACCTCTCTATAGTTTGACAGCGATGAAAGTTCAAAACCTCAATTTCATCAGGTTAAAGTTTGTGAAGAACAAACCAACTAAAATAAAAAAATACAGATGGGCACAAAGATCAGACTTAGCCCTTTACTATCTGTACACTGAGCCAATAAAATAGATTCTGCCCAGTTAAAGACACCCTTCACTTTGCAAGCTGGTAACTCCCACTCATAATACAGTATTTGCAAGTTACTCATCCCTCCTTTACGGCTTAGCACCAGAGAACAGAGAGCTAGCTGTGGTGGGTTTTAGACTGGAGCTGGGACATCTATTATGTCCGGCTCTAAAACAGATGCACACTCTTAACTGACTTAATCACATATAGTGTGCTCTGTAAACCCCAGAGGTGACATTAAGCCTAACCTTGATCATTGTCCCCAGCCCATTTTATAATCATATACTATGCTTTAGAATGAGATAAGAAATGGAATCAAAGCTTTGCCTAGAGCAACTTCCAGTCTCAGCTGAAACAGCCCTTTTACATTCCTCTACCATCTGCCTCTGGCCCCAGGACTCTGTCACACTGCAACTGTTTGTCTGGGATTCAGGGTTAAGTAAAAGGTGTGTTTCCAAAATCCCATTTTATGAATACACACACTCGACTAGGCAACTCCCATGCCTTGAACCCTGTGATGGAGTGTTCTCCCCACACTCGCCCTGAAGGGGTTAATGTAGGCCAGCTGGGCCAATGAACCTATTAGGCTGCAAGCTGGGGTGAGAATTTATGGTGAGAGAAGAGCTATAATTCATAGAATCATAGAATATCAGGGTTGGAAGGTGTCACGGAGTATGGGGGAGTCCAGGCCCTGCACCCCTCTTCCTGGGATTCACTGAGACTCTCAGCCAGACAGTAAAACAGAAGGTTTATTGGACAACAGGAACACAGTCCAAAACAGAGCTTGTGGGTACCCCCAGGACCCCTCAGTCAAGTCCTTCTGGGGGAGCAGGGAGCTTAGACCCCAGCCCTGGGGTTCCCTGCGTTCCTCCACCCAGCCCCAAACTGAAACTAAACCCCTCCAGCAGGCTCTCTCCTGCAGCCTCTGTTCACATTCCTGGGCAGAGGTGTTACCTCCCCCTCCCCCTCCTGGCTCAGGTGACAGGCTCTCGGGTCTCCCATCCCCAGGGCACATTCCCAGGTCAACACTCCCCCCTCCCTGCTGAGTCACATCCTCACATCTCTTCCCCCTTCGAGACTGAACTGAGCAGGGTCACTCTGACCAGTGACCTGGGGAAGTTCAGGGCCCCCTCTCCGGGACAGCGAATCCGCTATCAGGTTGGCACTTCCCTTCACGTGGACCACGTCCATGTCATAATCCTGCTGGAGCAGGCTCCATCTCAGGAGCTTGGCATTGGCTCCTTTCATCTGGTGCAGCCAAGTCAGGGGAGAGTGGTCGGTGTAGACGGTGAAGTGTCGCCCGAAGAGATAGGGCTCTAGTTTCTTGAGGGCCCACACCATGGCCAGGCACTCCTTCTCGATGGCTGCGTAGTGTTGCTCCCGGGGTAGCAACTTCTTGCTCAGGTACACGATGGGGTGTCTCTCCCCCTTTTCATCCTCCTGCATTAACACCGCCCCCAGTCCCGTGTCTGAGGCATCGGTGAACACCACAAAGGGCTTGTCAAAGTCTGGGTTTGCCAGAACTGGGCCACTGACCAGAGCCTCCTTCAGCTCCCGGAAAGCCTCCTGGCACTGCTCGGTCCCGACCACCTTGTCTGGCTTCCCCTTCTTGCATAGCTCAGTGATGGGGGTGGCTATGGCGCTAAAGTGGGGCACAAATCTTTGGTAGTATCCTGCCATCCCAAAAAAGGCTTGGACCTGCTTTTTGGTGTGGGGAGCAGGCCAGTCTCTGATCACGTCCACCTTGGCTGGTTCCGGCTTTAGGCGGCCGCTCCCCACCCAATGGCCCAGGTAAGATACTTCAGCCATCCCCGCCTTGCACTTCTCCGCTTTTACAGTCAGCCCAGCCCCCTGGAGTCGGTCCAGCACTTGTCTAACCTGGGACACGTGGTCCTCCCAGGTCTGGCTAAAGACACAGATGTCATCAATATAGGCCATGGCAAAACTCTCCATCCCCCTCAGTAGCTGGTCCACTAGGCGCTGGAAGGTGGCCGGCGCTCCCTTGAGGCCGAAAGACAGGGTCAGGAACTCATAGAGCCCCAGAGGGATGATAAAGGCCGATTTCAGCCGGGCATCTGCATCCAGCGACACTTGCCAGTAGCCCTTTGTAAGGTCCATGGTGGTAAGGTACAGAGCTCCTCCCAGCTTGTCTAGGAGCTTGTCAGGCCTGGGCATGGGGTAGGCATCAGATACAGTGATGGCACTGAGCTTCCGATAGTCCACACAGAACCGGACCGACCCGTCCTTTTTGGGGACCAGCACCACCGGCGAGGCCCAAGGGCTGGCAGATGGCTGGATCACCCCGAAAGCCAGCATGTCCCGGATCTCTCTTTCCAGGTCCTGAGCTGTTTTCCCTGTGACTCGGAACGGGTAGCATCTTATCGGCGGGTGCGACCCTGTCTGCAACCAGTGAACAGTCAGATTAGTGCGTCCAGGCTGGTTGGAAAACAGCTGTCGGTACGGATGCAGCACCCCCCTGATCTCAGCTTGCTGGGCAGGGGTTAGCTGATCCGAGAGGGGAATTGTTTCCAGGGGGGAACCAGCTCTGGTCCCAGGGAATAGATCTACTAAAGGGTCATCTCCCTGCTCCTCCCAATGTCCACATACGGCCAACACCACATTCCCCCTGGCATAGTATGGCTTCATCATATTCACATGGTACACCCGGCGGTGGTGCGCCCGGTTCGACAGCTCCACCACATAGTTTACCTCATTGAGCTGCTTGACAACCTTGAAAGGGCCCTCCCAGGTGGCCTGTAGTTTGTTCTTTCTCACGGGGATGAGAACCATTACCTGATCCCTGGTGGCGTAGGCATGGGCCCGCGCCGTGTGGTCACACCAGACCTTCTGCTTCTTCTGTGCTCTGGCCAGATTCTCCCTGGCCAGGCCCATGAGTTCAGCCAGTCTCTCTCGGAAGATCAGGACATACTCCACCACTGACTCTCCATCGGGAGTGGCCTTCCCCTCCCACTCGTCTCTCATCAGGTCCAGGGGGCCCCTTACCCTCCTTCCATATAACAGTTTGAAAGGCGAAAATCCGGTAGACTCCTGGGGCACCTCCTTGTACGCGAACAGCAGATGAGGTAAGTACTTATCCCAATCCCGCGGGTGCTGGTTCATAAAGGTTTTCAGCATCATCTTTAGCGTCCCATTGAACCTCTCCACCAGCCCATTGGACTGGGGGTGATAAGCTGAGGCCCAGTTGTGCCGGACCCCACATTTCTCCCACAAGCACCGGAGCAGGGCCGACATGAAGTTGGACCCTTGGTCTGTCAGGACTTCCTTGGGGAACCCCACTCGGCTGAAAATGGTCAGGAGCGCATCTGCCACGGTGTCTGCTTCAATGGAAGCTAAGGGCACTGCCTCGGGGTAGCGGGTGGCAAAATCTACCACCACCAGAATGTATTTCTTCCCCGACCGGGTTGTCTTGCTGAGAGGCCCCACAATGTCCATGGCCACCTTCTGGAAAGGCTCCTCTATGATGGGCAAAGGTCTCAAAGCCGCTTTCACCTTGTCCCGGGCCTTCCCCACCCTCTGACAGGGGTCACAGGAACGGCAATACTGCCGGACGGTGGTAAAGACCCCAGGCCAGTAAAAGTTCTGTAGCAACCTCTGCCGGGTGCGCCGGATTCCCTGGTGCCCTGAGAGGGGGATGTCATGGGAAAGGTACAGTAGCTTGCGGCGATACTTCTGGGGGACCACCAGCTGCCTCCTGATCCCACAGGACTCTACTTCCCCTGGGGGAGCCCATTCTCGGTACAGGAACCCCTTCTCCCACAGGAACCTCTCCTGGCAGCCTCTCCTCATGGTCCGTCCCACACTGAGGTCGGCCAGGTCCCTGAGCTTCCGCAAGGAGGGATCTTTCCTCAACTCGGCCTGGAAGTCAGCGGCTGGGGAAGGGATGGGGACCGGTTCCCTCTCATTGGCCGGGTCTGAGGCCACAGCCTCTCTGAGCCGTGCCCCTCGGCGCTCCCTCCCCACCAGGGTAGGGTCCTGCGCCTGCGGTGTGGTAGCCTCCCCAAGGTCAGGGTGCAGTGCCCCTCGCCGGCTCTGGCTACGGGTCGCAACCAGGGCGGTCTGGGGGTTGCTTGGCCTCTAGGTCTCCCTCCATCAAAACCTCCGTGGGCAAATGGCGGTGTATCCCCACATCCTTGGGGCCCTCCTTTGCCCCCCATTTCAGGTGTACCCTTGCCACGGGCACCTTAAATGAGGTCCCGCCCATCCCCGTCAGGATCAGGTAGGTGTTGGGCACCACCCGATCTGGGGCCACCACCTCAGGCCGGGCCAGCGTCACCTCCGCACCCGTATCCCAGTATCCATTGACCTTCCTCCCATCCACCTCCAGGGGAACAAGGCACTCTCTCCGGAGGGACAACCCCGCGCCCACCCTGTAAACTGAGCACCCTAAGTCCAGAGCATCCAGCCCTCTGGCGGGGCTGGCCGGGGGTACTCTTCCCTCCGGAGCAGGTGGCCTTGCCTGGGCCGTCTGCCCCTCGTCCAGCTGAGTCCCTACCCAGTTAGCCCTGGGTAGGTTAGGTCTGCTCAGTCTGTCCCTGAGCTTGGGGCACTGGGTCCGGACGCGGCCTCTCTGGCCACAGTGATAGCAGCTCAGGTCACGTTGGTCCCCTCGAGAGGGTCGGAGGGGCCCGACGCCAGGCGTTCCCCTTGGGAGGGGGTTCTCCCTATTTCCCCGCTGGGAAGCCCCATGGTGACTCTCTCTCTACATCGGGGGGGGGGGGGGGGGCTGTTCTTTTGGGACTCTTCCCAGCTACCCCCTGACCGACTGTTCACAAACTCGTCGGCCAGCTGCCCTGCGTGCTGGGGGTTCTCTAGCTTTTTGTCCACCAACCACAGCCTCAGGTCGGAAGGGCACTGTTCATACAGTTGCTCCAGTACGATCAGGTCAAGCAGGTCCTCTTTAGCTTGGGCCCCAGCTGTCCACTTGCGGGCATATCCCTGCATTCGGTTGACCAGTTGTAGGTAGGTGACCTCAGGCGTTTTGCGCTGACTCCAGAACCTTCTCCGGTACATCTCGGGAGTCAGCCCAAACTCACGGAGCAGGGCCTGTTTGAACAGTTCATAGTCCCCTGCCTCCGGCCCTGTCATCCGGCTGTACACCTCCACGGCTTTGGGGTCCAGTAAGGGGGTGAGGAACTGGAGCCTGTCTGCAGGGTCAACCCTGTGCATCTCGCAGGCATTCTCAAAGGCCGTCAGGAAGCTATCTATGTCCTCCCCCTCCTTCCGCTGGGCCAGGAAGCACTTATCAAAGCTCCTTGCAGTCTTGGGTCCTCCCTCCCTCACCGCAGCCAGGGCCCCACTGCTCCTCAGCCTGGCCAGCTCCAGTTCTTGTTTCTCCTTCTCCTGACGTTCCCTCTCCTTCTCCTGACGCTCCCTCTCCTTCTCCTCCTGCTCATGTTGACGTTGTTTCTCTTCATGTTGACGTTGTTTTTCATGATCCTCCAGCTCCCTCATTTTCATCTCCCTCTCCCATTCCAGCCGCATCCACTCCAGGGATGGGGAGCTCCGCCGGGAGGATCCCCTGCTGGCTGCCGGGGTCAGGGTGCCCTCAGTATTCACCGGGCTTCCCCCAACCCCTCCCCCAGGCCTAGGTAGGAAGGGTCTCGGGATGTCCTCGGCAGCAGTCTGACCCCTCCCAGCCCGGTCAGGCCCCAGGGCCCATGCTGCGTCCACCGGGTGGCTTCCCTCAGGGGCAGGGATCGGGTCATCCAAGCGATCCCTCTCCTCCAACTGGGCAATCAGCTGTTCCTTGGTGGACCTCCAAATGCGCAGCCCCCTCTGCCTGCATAGCTCCACCAGGTCACTCTTAAGGCGTTTAGCGTACATCTCCCTGCTGGCCACTCACAGGCCGGGCAGCTTTCTACAGTTTCCAGGAAAAACCCCTCGTGTGCCAGTCCTTCTTGAGGTCACCACCTCTTTGCCAGGGTCGAGCTGCAGACTCCTCCGCCCCTGGGACCGCTCGCTGCAATCCCCAGGGGAACCCTCTTACTGCAAAAGTCCTTCTCTCTGGTCACACACTCCCAGGGGTTAACTGCCCCCTGAAACTGTCTCTCTCTGAATCTTCAGCACGCCTGGTCCCCATTAATCCCCCTTCGTTTAACTGTTCCCCAGTCACTTACTGCAGGAAGCGCCATCCACGGGGTGCAGTACATCCCACCGCTGCCACCAGTTGTCACGGAGTGTGGGGGAGTCCAGGCCCTGCACCCCTCTTCCTGGGATTCACTGAGACTCTCAGCCAGCCAGTAAAACAGAAGATTTATTGGACAACAGGAACACAGTCCAAAACAGAGCTTGTGGGTACCCCCAGGACCCCTCAGTCAAGTCCTTCTGGGGGGAGCAGGGAGCTTAGACCCCAGCCCTGGGGTTCCCTGCATTCCTCCACCCAGCCCCAAACTGAAACTAAACCCCTTCAGCAGGCTCTCTCCTGCAGCCTCTGTTCACATTCCTGGGCAGAGGTGTTACCTCCCCCACCCCCTCCTGGCTCAGGTGACAGGCTCTCGGGTCTCCCATCCCCAGGGCACATTCCCAGGTCAACACTCCCCTCCCTACTGAGTCACATCGTCACAGAAGGGACCTCAGGAGGTCATCTAGTCCAACCCCTGCTCAAAGCAGGACCGATCCCCAATTAAATCATCCCAGACAGGGCTTTGTCAAGCCTGACCTTAAAAACTTCTAAGGAAGGAGATTTCACCACCTCCCTAGGTAACGCATTCCAGTGTTTTACCACCCTCCTAGTGAAAAAGTTTTTCCTAATATCCAACGTAAATCTCCCCCACTGCAACTTGAGACCATTACTCCTTGTTCTGTCATCTGCTACCACTGAGAACAGTCTAGATCCATCCTCTTTGGAACCCCCTTTCAGGTAGTTGAAAGCAGCTATCAAATCCCCCCTCATTCTTCTCTTCCATAGACTAAACATCCCCAGTTCCCTCAGCCTCTCCTCATAAGTCATGTGTTCCAGTCCCGTAATCATTTTTGTTGCCCTCCACTGGACTCTTTCCAATTTTTCCACCTCCTTCTTGTAGTGTGGGGCCCAAAACTGGACACAGTACTCCAGATGAGGCCTCACCAATGTCGAATAGAGGGCAATGATCACGTCCCTCGCTCTGCTGGCAATGCCCCTACTTATACATCCCAAAATGCCATTGGCCTTCTTGGCAACAAGGGCACACTGTTGACTCAATTCATGGAAGCTCACCTATGGAGGACCAGGAGGGGCTTTCGGAAAACGAGGGAGCTGGTAGCAGAAGTGGGGCTGCAGGAAAGATGGTTGAAATCACTCTCCCTAAGACAAGGGAGAGACAGATCTTGAGACCCAAGAGGAAGGGTTTGTCTAGCAGACCCAGAGGAACGGGGTTTGGCTAGAAGGGTGGAGAATGTGAGCCTGGGATAGGCAAGGTAGGAAGTAGTCCAAGGGAGAGGCAGGAAGGTTTGGGGTTGTCCATACCTTGGTTGTCAGAGATAGGGCCCTTGTCAGGGTTCCTTCCCCACTCTGAACTCTGGGGTACAGATGTGGGGACCCGCATGAAAGACCCTCTAAGCTTATTTTTACCAGCTTAGGCTAAAAGCTTTCCCAAGGCACAAATTCCGCCTTGTCCTTGAACAGTATGCTGCCATCACCAAGTGATTTAACAAAGAACCAGGGAAAAGGACCACTTGGAGTTCCTCTTCCCCCAGCAATCCCCCTAAGTCCTTACACCCCCTTTCCTGGGGAGGCTTGAGAATAATATCCTAACTAATTGTTTACAAAATGATCAAAGGCCCAAACCCCTGGGTCTTGGAATAATGGAAAAATCAGTCAGGTTCTTAAAAGAAGGATTTTATTAAAAAAAAGAAAGGTAAAAATCATCTCTGTAAAATCAGGATGGAAAATACTTTACAGGTATTCAGATTCAAAACACAGAGGATTCCTTTCTGAGCAAAACCTTAAAGTTACAGAAAACAGGAATAAACCTCCCTCTTAGCACAGGGAAAATTCGCAAGCAAAACAAAAGATAAACTAATCCTCCTTGCCTGGCTTACCTATACTGGTTGCAATATTGGAGACTTGGATTAAGATGGGTTGGAGAAGATGGATTTCTGTCTGGCCCCTGTCAGTCCCAAGAGAACACACACACGAACAAAGAGCACAATCCCCTGCCCCCCAAATTTTGAAAGTATCTTCTTTCCCCATTGGTCCTGTTGGTCAGGTGCTAACCCAGTTATCTGAGCTTCTTAACCCCTTACAGGTAAGGAGGAATTCTAGGCTACCCTTAGCTGTATGGTTATGGCAGCCCTGGACTGGAACCCAGCACAGAGATGGGGCCTGGTTCCCCTACTGGCCACTGAGTGAATGGCCCAATCTGGGCAGCGATTCTGAGGGCTGTCAGGGACAGTTCATCCTAGTCACTGAGGGAGTGATGCAGCCAGTGGAGTTAAGGACGGCCTGGGACTCTGTGGAGGACTGTGACAGAACCTCAGAAGTGGAGGACCATTGTGGCTTGGCTGGAGGGCTAAGCCATGAAGACAAGGTGCTGCAACTCCTGAGGAGCAAGAGAGGGGCCACGGGGTGACAGAGCAAGACTGTGGGCTGAGGAACCACAAGAAGAGGGTGTCAGGCTGAGAGGGCTAATTCCCAGAGCAGCCAGCATGAGGCGCTTCTAGTGGCGAGTAGTGAACACCGTGGCAACCACACACCACCAGTCCCCAGTTTGTGTAGTCCTAGCTCCTGTCTACATCAGGAGGAGCAGTGGGAGGAGAGAGAGTTGAGAGGCTTGCAGCAGTGCAGCCAGCCAAAAGCAGTGCTGTCCCACACGTGTAATGGAGAACTAATTCACTAATTCACTTTTAGGTTCTTGGCATCCATAGCTCACAATGGTAGGACAGCACTTCCACAAGCAGCCTCTCACTCCCACTGGCAATTATTCAAACATGTGAGATAAGGCTGTGCAAATGTCCCCGTAATCGTGAAAAGCAGCCGCAGGTAGCCAAATGCTACATGGTCTGTGAGTGTGACGCTGACTGTACTGAAAAGGGAGAGGTGGTGACATAAAGGGACAGCAGTAAAACCAATGCGGTCACTTGTTAAACATTGTTGTATAGGGGAGGGTACACAAAGCACAGCCATTATCCAGTGCTGTCATTCCCCAGCCAGTGGCCAGCCTGGCACTGAGGCAATTGAGCCAATGAGAAAGACAAGGATATGTGGCCACAGCCTGTGCAAAGAGGAGTGTGCACAAATGTGCAAACACAATCAGCTTGTGCAACGGACAGCAAGGCTGGCCTAGCGCCTGGGGTACCCTAGGACTCCTGAGATCCAGGTTCAAGCTCTGCCACAAGCTCCTGTGTTACCTGGGGTATGACTCTTAGTCTCTCTGCACCTCAGTTCCTCATCGCTACAATGGGGATAAAGCACAGCCCTGCCTCACAGAGGTGTCAGAAGGTAAGTACCTTACAGATTGTGAGGTGCTTGGGTAATAGAGACCACACAAGTAGCTAAGAAAAATAGAATGTCAAGAGAACATTGAGTGCCAGATCAGCTAAATAGCCAATAAGCTGGTTTGGTTTTCTTTCCCCCTCAGTCAGGAGTCTACAATCCATATATGCAGACTGAATATACTGCTTTGTTCTGTGGAAGAGAGGAAATGCCTTAAAGTGCCTAGGCCTGCTCAGCCCTTGCTACTCCCCATTCCTAAAGTGTTCCCAATCTCTCCCTGACACAATCGAGCCCCAATGAGCTGTTCAGGCCCTTCCTCCAATTTATAAAGGTTAAATCATCCAATCAGGAGATAAGTCACATGGGACTGGTCCTATCAGACCAATGATGCCCACTGGAGTAGCAAATTGTGCTCCTCCTCCGATATGCACAGGGGACAGTTTGTGAGCCATTCAGAGGCTGACGTGTCAAACAGTTCTGAATAACAAATACATTTGTACAAATTGTGCTCTCCTCCTGGGCAAGTGGCATTGAGAAAAGGGCTCAACTTGATGAATAAAAAGGGGCTGAATTTTTTGCCCAACTTGACAATATGGATAAATCACTGTCAGTAGTTCAGCCGGATCCGTGGTAAAGTAAAGCTGAGATCTTCAACAAGAGAATATGTAATCACTGGAGAGGTGTCACATGGATAATTCAAATTACCTGTTTTTCTTACAGAAGATGTTGAGCACAGTTTACTAACAATACCCTTCTGGCCATTTGAACAATGTGTGCTGGCCAGAGCCAGCCATCTGAAAATGAAGGGTCAGTCCTGGAAAGGCATAATTATCCCACTGAGCTATCCGCGCCACTCCATGACCCACACCCACTAACTGCTGTATAGAGAAATGTGACCTGCAAAAGGTCTTTAAGCATCATTAAGTTCAATTACATTCTAAGTAGGACAGGCTGTTAAAAGATTTTCTTGCTCTTCTTTTAGCTTTCTTCCTTTCTGCTCACCCACACAGTATGGAGCATATCCAGTGCCTATACTTTTTCAGCAGGATATTCTGAACATTGACAGCAAAGTAAATTTTTTCCTGTACATAATACACAGTCACATCAATATCATTAATACTTAAAATGGCATTTACATTGGTAAGCAAGCTGAATAATTTAAAAAATGCAAATCTAGCCTCCTTAGAAGCAATAACTTTTCATGTAAGTTTCATGAGAGATGTTTTCATTATTTATTTATAAGGCGGTAACAATTAGAAACAACAAAATTTAATAACAAAAGATGTAAAAGCCGGTCTGTAATCGTTTTGTACTAAGGCAATTTAAACACAGTGACTTAGGACAGATTTAATACAGAAAAGAAACTTGCATGAGAAAGGCCCATTGCTGTTAACCAACAAAAATGTAGATCAATTAACAATCCTCAACGGGCTAGAATTTTAGTTGCTTTCATCACCTAGGGATGTGGAATACAGTAGAAAGGCTTAATTTGGGAGCACACACTTATGTTTGCAACATTTTTAAAAAAATTCAGCAGGGAACAAGCTTGTGCAGAAGTGGCACATCCATCTTGATCTGATTTTAAAGCTCAGCTTTGGTACTTTGGCACCAGTTTCATGAAGTCTTGGTTCAGGAAAGGCCCTAGACATGCCAGGATTGGGGTCCATGGGCAGAGAACTTGCATTACATCTGACTCCAGCTCATTGTCATCAGGCCCCTTCTTCAATGAAGAACGCCAAAGTTTGCATGAAGAATTATGGCCTAAGGGCCTGGTTCAATGTGGAATGAAATCAGTGGGGGGCACTCAATGACTTTAATAGCCATTGGCTCCAAGCTCTAAAAGATAAGCTCTTGCCACTCAGCTCTAGCCCTTTTTATAAGCACCTCTTCCTCCCCTGTTTGGAGAAAGTAGCCTTGGAGGCATTAGCCTGAGAAGCCCTTGTGCCCCAGGGAAGCCTTTGTAGCCCATGAAGAGCCCAAGAGGGGATGATTCCCATCCTTTGTTCCTGCAAAGGGCCAGCCGCAATCTGGTCCAAAGATGTTAGCAGCACACTGTCGACATGCAATGGAACAATGCGTGCGAGCTAAATGTTTGCTAAGGCTAGGATAGCTCTCACTCTAAGCAGCCGCCTAAGGCGCTGACATGGCAGGAGTACAAAACGGGTCGCGTTCAGCAGTCTTGCATTGTTTCATGTTCAAATCAAATCCCTCAGGACGCTGAAATCATCAGTAGAATCCACTCTCAGCAGCCCTTAAGGACACTGTGAACATTCCTTCCCATGATACCAACTCCCTACAGAATTTTTTTGTCTCATAGCTCTAGTGTCTTCTGCACAAAGCCTTTAATTAGAAAGACCCACAGGTGAAGCAAAATAAGAGCAACACTCTCCTGCTGTTTTCCTGATGTGGACTTAATAACAACAGTTCTTAGCTAACTTCCACTGAAGTCAATGGAAAGTCTCCCACTCAGTTCAAGGGAAGTCAGATCCAGCACTACATTTGGATTTACTGACTACAACATTCCTGCAGCATTCATCAATAATTGCCTCAAAACCCTACAGTGCCACTAGTGTAAGAGGTAGGGCCAGTTACTGAGGAATAATGGAGCATATTCCCCATCATCCTGAAATTAATGGAATTGTGCCACGTACTGCAAACCTATCTCACGGGAAAATTTGAAACGCCATGTTGATTCCTGGTGTTGTGATGCCAAGATGCATAAGTACAACCTGATGATGTCAGTGTCACAGATGCAGCGTGCAAGAAGACGGGGTAGGGGAGAGCGCAGAAAGAGCTTCTTTCTTTTCATCCCCTCCAGTGCCCGATGCAAGACCTGACCCTTCCATAGCACTCTGTCAGGGGTGGAACTGCTTCAAATGTTTTCATCAAAATGTTTTTGTGGTTTTTTTTGACAAAAAATGGCTCTTGGGTCAAAATGCAAATGTAGAAAACGTTCTGCTTTCTCGACACAAAAAGTGGAAACCAAAACAAGAATTGTTTTTAACCGACCCCTCCTTTTTTCATAGTTAAAAAGAAAAAACAGGTTTTGCAAAATTTCCTGGAAATTATAACAGGCATTTTTCAGCTAGCTCTATTGATCTACCATGGGACAGGGTTAGTATGGAGAGGGCGTCTCCATTCCCCCAGCCAAATGGCATGTATCCTTCCATCAGCTGCAAATGATAGCTTACAACAGTGAAAGGACTCTTCAGTCTAGCAGACAAAGTTAGAAGAAGATCCAATGGCTGGAAGTTGAAGCTACACAAATTCAGACTGGAACTGAGGTGCACATTTTCAAAGGTATAGGTGATTAACTATTGGGCCAACTTACCAAGGGTTGTGGTGGATTCTCCATCACTGGCAATTTTTGATGCAAGATTGGATGCTTTTTTCTAAAAGATCTGCTCTAGTTCAAACAGAAATGAATGCAGGGGTGTCCCAGGGCCTGTGTAATGCAAAAGGTCAGACTAGATGCTCACAATGGTCTCTTTTGGCCTTGGAATCTATGAAAGAGCATGTGCTGCTCCTGCTGTGAAAAGCAGGAATGTTCAAGCATTGCTCCTCATCCTGAGACATCCTACCCTGAGCCAGCATGTGCTGGTTTGCTCATCAGCCTTGCCACCACTGCCTGCCCATCTCCCACTTCCCATCTCCAGACACACACAAGTGTTTAGCTGTAACCAATGATTGGGTCCTGAGTCTCTTTGAAGGTTCAGAGCATCAGCATGCTAAACAACAAAGATGGATTTGCATAAAGCAATCTGTGGTTTGTTTCCATGACAGTTGCACATGAGGATCAGAAACTACAGGGACTTGCTAGTGGTAGAATTTCAAGCTGGAGCTCCGGTAGCCCTTGGGGAATTGAGCTGAATAGCCAGAATGTGCAAATGGAGAAGGAAACAAAGAATGCTGTGGAGGGGCACAGGGATGCTGTGGACCTAGGGAAGGCCATAGGGCTGAAAGATCTCTGCAATAACAAATTGACATGAAAATTCTCCACCTACACAATGGGCCCTATGGGTTCAACACACAGATACACTGACTTCTTAGTCTCCTCAATAATATCGTCTCATGAATAGGTGAAGGTTCAGCGAATCCAAGCAATGAAAGGGGCCGCAGACGGTATAAATCCACACCTGAAGAGTGTCTTGTGTCTAACCTTTAACCAGTACATCTAAAGTAACTAAAAGCCTGTTTTACGAACCCAATATCACTCCAGCATGAGCTGCTGTGTGCATTGTGCCTCAGCACAGTAAAGATCCTTGTGCTGCCCCTTTGTACCAGGCCTGCAGGAGGCTTACACAGGCTGATAGGCTACAGCAAGGTGCTATAAGATCTCCTCTAACTTGCTCCAAGAACTATGGGAGCACCTCTAAAGGATTCCCAAACAATTTAACAGGAATGCTATCCAATCCCTATACACTCCAGAGGAGCACAAAGCTGACTTAGTGGTCTCACTCAGCTGCATGAGTCTTCCCACGCACTCTGGTGCACTCAGCTGAGCCCTGGCTCACCCAAGAGTGTGGGACAGGGTGTGCGTATAGGGTACCATGATGTGAAGCGCTGAGATCCTACTGCGAGCTGCTGATTCCATGCCACAAGGGGCTGCTGGTCCTCATCCCCTCTGCGCTACCTGAGAGTGCTTCCGAATCAGCCCCTTCCTGGCAGAAGGACACCCATCTTACTGTGAGTGATTGCTCCCTTCAACAGCAATACGCACTCTGACTTGGAAAACACCCATCCTGCCCATACCATAAGAGTTTTTTTTCTTTTCTTCCACGTCCAAGCAAATATTTGTAGAACTGTTCAGCACATCTTTACTGTGAGCATTTATCAAGTTTATTAATGGCCAGACTTATTGCAAACTACAGCCAGAGCATTGGCTGTAAAATCTGGAGGGCAAGATCAGCTTCTTGTGCCTTACAGCTTTAAGCATCCCATATAAAACTGAAAAAAAAAAGTCTGTTTTTTCAAGGCGGGGTGGGGAGTTGGTTTTGTTTTTCCAGAAACGACAAGAGTGTGGGCTGTTTTACCTGTTTGTTTTTCAGAAGCAAAAATCTGTGGGTCTTTTATGTCATGTATATACAAGCATTAATCAATTAATCCTCCCAACACCTTTCTGTGGTATGTAAATATCATTATCTCCATGTTGCACAGGGGGAGCTGAGGCTCAGGAAGATTCTGAGACTTGTTCAAGGTGACAGTGAAATGGGAACAGAACCCAGAACTCCTATCCGCCCACCTCATCAGACCATACTTACTCCTTTTTTCGCTGAACGGCCTATATTTGCATTTACTGAAATCTGAGCCCATGGCCATTGACCAGGTTAAGAATTGCACACATCCCATTATATTTTTGTGTAACCCCATCTCCCCAGCCTCACTCTGGGCGGGTAGTTTGGCTCATCTATCTGTCACATCTTGTTTTTAGTCCGTCAGTTCTTTGGGGCAGCACCTGGCACATTGGGGCCCAATCTGGTTGCAGCTTTTAGGTGCTACTGTAATGCAAATGTTACAGCAGCAGCAGCATCTTCAATCATCATCTTGATTTGAGTGATCCCCACACTTTGGCCTTTGGAGAAGGTACAGCTGGCTCCCTGTGCCTAAGTATGGCCAGATGACAATCAGTATGACTGCATGGGTGCAAGAATAGCTACTAATGGATCCTGAGGCCTTATTTAGCAATTAACGGTAGAATCCACCTGTCCCCTCCATGGCAGCTATTGGCCCAGAATGCAGGAGAACTCCAGAACCATGGCGCCTAGCCCAGCAGAGACTCTCTCTGCATTAGTACAGAGGGAGGTTAGTGAGTGGACCGGGGGTGTGGCCAAGAGGTCAGCAACACTGGACATGTACTTCTGGCTATGGGCAAACTGCATAGGCAGTACCTTGTAGCCTGGCTCTGGATTTTGGAAGGAGGTTCCCACTCTTATCAGTCCAGTGTGAATGGACTGGAACGCCTTCCTGGGAGCATTTTCTGCAATTTTTGACGGCCACCGTGGTGCTCTTTGAGCGGAAGCTGCATGGCAAAGGCTCCAGCAAGGACGAGAGCCAGCTGCCTCGTGCGCTGTCCAGTTCTGGCAACTTGCAGCTGACATGAAAGTGGAATGAGGCAGCCCAACTGCATCACTTTCAGTGTGTACTTAGTGCAGAAGCAAAGGATGAGCTCGCCTGCGCTGAGCCCCCAACCACCTCGGATGCTTTCATTGGCCTCTCTCCCTGCATCGACACCTGTCTGTGTGAGTGAGAGGAGGGGCACCCTGCCACCGCTTCACCCACCTCCCACACCAAAACCCCCAGGGCCCAGTCATGAACTGGCGCTGGTTGATCTGGGCCACTGACGCTTGACCCTGGAAGAAAAGGAGCGACAACGGCACAATAGCTTATGCTTTCATTGTGGAGCAGCAGGACAGGCCATCGCTTCTTGCCCATCACAGACCTCAACCTGCACGGAGTCAGGAAAAAAGTGAGACCTGGCCAGATGGGTGAGCCAGCATGGACACGACCAAGGCACTATGCTCTGGAAGTATCCTCAGCCCTCAAGAGAAAACTGATCCAGGACACGCGGGTCCTCCCCAGCTTCCAAGAAAAAATAAAGTTACATGCCATGGATGGGGCCAAACTGATTCCCCCTCAGTGAGCCCTGATTGATTCTGGGGCTACCGAAAACTTCATAGATGCAAAAGCAGCTCGAATGCTACAATTCCCCCTCCTTTTAAAGCCTACATCAGTCCTCGTAGAGATGATAGATGGGTCTCTCCTGTCCTCAGGGCCAGGAATGCAGGAATTAGTATCTCTTGAGGCCATAATCCGGGCCTATCAGGAAGTGCTGTAGTTCAATGTGATTCAGTCTCCACACTTCCCCCTAATTCCTGGCATCGCCTTGCTGGAGAAGCATGACCCTTGCATCTCCTGGTGAGAAAAGAGGAGCAGCTTCCCCTCTGAATACTGCCAAAGTGTCTCCCTGTGTGCAGCCGGCCCCAGCCCTCTGGTACTGGACCACAACACACCAAGACCTGCTTGATCTAATCTGATCTCCTTCTCATTAGCCCAGGAGATGACAGAATAGGCTGAACAAATCAGAGACAGACCCCAAATGCAATGTTCCAAACCGGAAGGGCTCTCCTACTCAGTGGGGGCATATTCGCTCCACCAGGACGTGACCTGGCTGGAAGTGCTCCGTCTCTTCCATGACGCTCCATTGGCGTCCCATTTCTTCTGGTGGCCCTGTATACAAGCTGCAGTCCAAGACTACATTAACTCTTGTGACCTGTGTGCATGCACCAAGATGCTCCTTGCTAAGCCCCTCAGCACCCTCATACCCCAATACCCCTGGAGATCCCTAGACCAAGTCCTCACTCCACCTGGATTTCATAGTGGAACTCCTTGACTCTGACAGCCATACAGTGGTCTTGACTGTTGTAGACCAACGGAAAAACCCTCGCTTATTACTTTATCCTCACTGTTTGTGCATTCACCTGTGTGGGGGGGGGGGATGTCACCCATGAGTCTTTGTGCTGAGCACTCTAGGATTCATTCTCTGTCCTTCAGGGGCAATGGTGGGAAGGCATTGGAGGACTATAAGCATTCAAGTAATTTTGCCTGTGTTCTCACTGCAAAGGGTACTGGTCAAGCCTGAGTGAAAAGCAGCGCCAGGTTCTAACCCAGACCTCTAACCAGATCAGCTAGCCTGGGTTTAAAGCACCTCAAAAAAGAAGTTTTTTCTATGTAGACAGTAGGGGTTTGTGGCTAAAGCCTAGGTTAACTGTGTAGTGAAGACATACCTTCAGCTGCTGATCCTGGCAGGGGGACTGTGATATAAAAGGTAATGATAATGAAAGGGATGGGGGAGGAAGTCAAGTTCCCAGGCAGGAGGTATGTTTTTGGATTTGGTTTGTCATTAAAAATAACTTTAAAAAATTAAAGGAGTACTAGTGGCACCTTAGAGACTAACCAATTTATCTGAGCATAAGAGTACCTTAGCGATGAAGTGAGCTGTAGCCCACGAAAGCTTATGCTCAAATAAATTGGTTAGTCTCTAAGGTGCCACTAGTACTCCTTTTCTTTTTGTAAATACAGACTAACATGGCTGCTTCTCTGAAACCTTTAAAAAATTAAGTCATTCCTATTAAAATGCCAATGACAGGCAGAGTCCTGAGGTACTGGATGGCATCAGTGGAAAAAGGCGGTATTCTGATTGTGGAAAGTTATATATTATTTCCTTGTGAATAATAAATCCTGTTTGGCTAAATTATATCAAGTAGTTGTTAAAAATGAGACAGGAATTCGAAAAGAGATTTTGTGTCAGCTCGAATTTAAGAGGCCTTGCCCAGGCTAGTGTTTTCAACTGTGTTATAACTCCAGCTAACTGATTCTCAATTAAGTCAGGTTAACTGACATGACTGTAGATGCCATCCAAACTTGGTGTTACCCAAACTGGATCAGATATGCCAACTTCTAAGAGTCCAACCCATTTCCTGCTTCAATTCCAGATGGTCTAAACTGAAGGGAATAGCAAAGTGAGCGTGACCCCTGTGGATAGGATATGCAGTTTGTTAGCGGCTGACTCTTGCTGACATCCTGGTCTCAATTTTCAGTTGCTCCATTCTGTTATTTGGGGCCTTGGTGATCAAGGAATGACTATAGCAGAGTGATTCAGCCGTAGTCACTCCCCGCCCTAGCACAGCCATGGCACATGCTGTGTTTTGGAGGCTGGCTAGGAACAAGGTCAGCTTAGACCCCCTTCTGTCAGTTCCACATCAGATGGATAGGCCCTGTGCACAGTGGGTGTTTTCAGGGTGGAGAGGGGCTATTTCCACCTTCATTAAGGTAACTTTACGCTGCCAGAGCAATATAAAAGGTTATAAAGGGTAATTGACAGACAGGCTCCATAAATGATGGCAGCTTTCAATGATGTTAGAGAAATTCTATCCCAGGGGATTGGTTCAAATGTATGCAAATATTCATCACAGCCATTTCCAGAAGGGCAGACTTAATGCTATGCCACCTCTTCCTTCAGTTAGAATCCCTGATATTATTGAAGAGTGCTTACAAATAAGTAAATGCAGATGCTTGCAAAAGCTGGGCCTTCTGGTGCTTCTGTTTTCTTTCTTGCAAGTTTCACAGTAACAGTCAGTGAGATCTCGCTCAAGGTTTTGAAGCTTTTCAAACTAACTGAAAACCAGGTGTTCCTGAGTTCTCACAGCTCTGTGTTATAAATGTTTTTATGTGACATTTTTACACAGAAGTGACTTTGAATGTGAGTAATCCATTCACCAGAGTTACTGCTAAAGGTTAAATATGACCCCCTTCAAGGAACTAACAAAGGGATCTGATCACTTCCTAAAAATACTATTGCATGCTATGAGTGCTGTTGTGTAGCATTAATGCTGCTCAGACAGACTGATGGACTAGACCAGGGGTAGTCAATAGGTGGACTGTGGGCCAAATCAGGACCGCCAGACCAAAAAGATCTTTTTATTTAATACATCTTATAATTATTGTTATTACTTTCGTATTATTTTCTCTGGAGTCTGGAACTTGACTATATCTTGACCAAGAAATTTGGACCTTCACAAAAATAATTGCCCCTCAGACGGGTTCCACTAGGAAATCAATGATGATAACACTAAACCTGCTTATAAATCTCTTTGGAGCAGGGACTGACTTTCTGTTCTGTTTCTACAGCACCTAGCACAACAGGGTCCTAGTCCATGACTGGGGTTCCTAGGTTCTACAACAATAATAAAGTATTCCTAGAAGTAACATGATAGCGGAAAAGTGGCTACAAAGCCACCACCCATGTTGGGATAGATCCTCAGCTGCTATAGATAAGGATAGCTCCACCGTTGGCTCAGATCAACTGAGTACGTGGCCTATCATATAAAATAGGAAAAAATATTCTGCAGTAAGGTGCACTGTAGTGAGATTGAAGAGAGGCACCTCCGCTGATGTAAATTGTCATAGCTCCTTTCGCTTCAAGGGAGACGTGACAGCATACACCAGGTGAGGATCTAGCCCCTGTTTCCGTATATCAGTCTCAGAAATAAAAGTTCATCTTTTCCTGCCCACCTTCTCTCCTTTGTTATGTTCAGCTTTGTTATGGCTCCACATTGTAAAAATATCCTTCAGCATAGTCTTGTTACCAAAGAAACTATCTAGGTTCTAAACTGTTGGTCAATAATATCCAGGCTGTAGATGATTTCCAGTCCTTAAAAATAATGGATGACTAGTAGCCCTTGTCTACAGCCCACTTCTAATTTGGTTTTTGGTTGTATCCAAATGCCAAACACACCCACTCTCTTAAGAGCGCATTGTGGCCTAATGGTTAAAGCAGGGATGTGTGATTCAAGCCTTTTTTTATCATAGCCTTTGCCACTGATTTTCTGTCTGTGGTCTCAGCCAAGGGCCAGAATTTCAAAAGCGCTCAGCATCGAAAAGCACAATGGCCAATCAGAGAAATGAGCACATTTCTTCAATAGGAGACACTGGGTGCTGAACATTGTTTAAAATGTGGCCTCTTCATTTTGGTATCTAAGTGGAAGCTGGGCTTTTTGGAGTATCTAGCCCAGAGAGATGAAAGCTTAATTGTCCATTAATTTGGGGTGCCTCCGTTTTTGGGTGTTCAACTTGAGATACTGGGGTGGAGTTTCAAAGTTTCTGAGCACCTGCAGCTCCCGCTGAAGACAGTGCTGGATTTTTTTCCGTAGCAGGATGCTGCAGTGAGACTCATAACACCTAAGTGCCTTTGGGGCTCTGGGCTGGTGATGCTCAGCACCTAGAAAGTCACTGGAACAACAGTGTGATCCACCCAGCCTGAGCTGGGAGCCTCGGCTAAGGAGTTGGGAACCTAGGCTAAGGCAAATGCAAGGGGAGAGAGAGATAAGCCCCGACCCTCTCTGAGTTCAGCACCTAAGTCCAGACTGAAAGGAGGTGCCTCTTTCTTCTTGCATTCCACACAGGGAACCCCTCTTGGGGAGTCAGGGGCTTTGATGCTTAAGTAGCTTCTGGGAAGGATGAATTAAGTCCCTGCCTTACTTCAGGGAAGATGACTGGGGGTGGGGAGGAAGCAGTAGCTTTCCTCATCACCTTTAGCCTACTTGTTAGGGCATTCAGCTGGGAGACCTTGGTTTCAGTCCCCACTCTGCCTGCTGAGGAAAAGAGATTTGAACAGAGTTTGCCCCCACCCTCAGTGAGTGCCCTAGCCAGTGGATTATAGAGTGATTCTCACTCTTTTTCTGACCCAATTAATTGTTAAATATTCAGTTAACATGGAACAACATCACTAGGAGAGAGGCACACATCAAAGTACCCCATAGGGAACTCTCCTGTTAGGTAGCAGATCCCTGTTTAAATCCCTTCTCCTCCTCAGGCAGAGTGGGAACTTGAGCTGGGGTCTCCCATGTCCCAGGTGAATACCTTCACTTCTGGGCTAGATGTTAGGAGTGTGGCTGCCTACACCCCCGCCACTGTTAGGATCTTAATTAAGTAACCTGATTTTCAAAAGTACTGAACACCCAAGAATTCTCTCTGTAGTAGGAAGAGAGCCTGAGACATAAGCCCTTGTATCAGATGCCTGGTATGAAGCCTGAGACCTGGGCTAAAATAGTGATCAGAGCTTTGCAGATATAAAGCTAAGTCAGGCTGTGAGCTAGGCAGGGCCTGTTCACAGAATCTGGGAAGAACAGGGCTGATATTGCAGAAACACACATTCCTAAGAGGTGCTAGGCACAGAGCACTCATGCAAACACATTCCAGAAGTGTGATACAAGCACATTCCCTAAAGAGAACAGGCACACGCTGACCCATCCTAAAGATAAGGTCAGTACAACAGCATGATGGATAGAGATGTTTTGATCAAACCAACAGGTACAGGCTAATGGGTGGTGGTTAGCTATGTTAGATGGTGGTATCTAGGTACATCAGAGGGCAGTAACTAGCCACGTCAGAAGGGCAAAACGTAACTTGTTTGTATCAGTGTATAAAGAGGTTTGTCAGAGGGAGTGTCTTTGGCCAGCCGAGGGGATAGTGGAAAGTCACTAGCTGAGCTGTGTCCATTGTCACGGGCATACATGCATTGAGTGTACTTGTAGCAAGTATAAGGCACCAATACTGTGCTTTGTCAACAATAAACCTGACCAAGTTCCTTTGCTATGAACCGAGTCTGTGGTTATTGGGCAGTTCAATCAGAGACTGCTGTACGGGCTATCTGTCCAGAGTCAGTACAGCATGCAGAGAGAACACACCTGTAGCCAACATCTGGCCATACCCACTGATATCAATGAGATTCCTTAGGCCATTTACTTAGGGGAAAAGGCTAACAGTATCAAAAGCATCAACGTCACTTAGATCTTTTGAAAGTTTTGCACTAGGTGCCTAAATATGGACTAACTTCAGGCTTCTATTTTGGAAAAACTTATTCACATGCTTTGGTTCCCCCATCTGTACAATACATATGTAAACCCCATGGCCAGAGGACTTAGAGGGATGAAACTCTCTGCTCCTTCCATTAGTGAAAAGGGGAAAAGCCAGCTCTTGCCCCTTCATTTGCTTTGTTTCCCATAATTCCACCATGTACGTTTTTGTTGTTTTCATCACCATTTGTTTACACAGATATGATAATAAGTAACCATCAGTATTGTGCTTGGAAAGGCACAAGAGCTGTGCTAAGTGTGCCTTGGATGCTGGGTCACCTTGATGGTACAATATGTGAACTAAGGTTGGATAGTGAAACCCGGTCCCAGCAAGAAGGGTTGTGGGGAATGTTCTGTCTCAGAGGCAGCAGCTTCATCCCAAGGCACAGGGACCCTGGTCAATGGCCTTGCTTGGCCTTGGGTTCCTTGTCCAGATATCTTGTGAAAAGAAATCTGCAGCATGATGGCTGACCCCCAGGGAGGGCTCCCTACACTGCAAGCAGAGAGCCAATGTCTGTAGAGGACTGCCTAGACCAACAACAGTGGTCGTAGAGTGGCAGAGGTGAGTCAAACTGATTTTTGTGGAGCTTTGACCCACTCAGTGCTGTGGCAAGCTGAATTTTAGAGCTGGGCAGGGTGGTTGTGGGACTAGGCTGAGTGGCTCCGAAGGTATTGGAACCAGCAGAGGCATGCCTCACTCCTGGATGTCCAGGGCTACTGCTTGTAGCTGGACTTAGGTGTGATTAGGGTTTAGGTGGGGCTGGATGCTGGCTCCGAATGGCTAGGAGTTTGCATAAATACCTACTATGTTGATTTGGGTTTCTTGTTCTCACCCATGTATATGCTGAGTCCCATACTACAAAGGTCTTGCCAGTGGGGAAGAGCTATCTGCCAAAGATGACCTGGGAGAGATTATCCCGCTTTTCCCAGAGTGAAATTGAGTAAGACCCTAGATGGGGGCTCGAGCCATTCCTCAGTCACTTTCCAAAAAGGCCCCTCGGCATTTTGGAGCTGGCTCTTGTTGCTCCCACGGTCCCTGGCAGAACGGTTACACTTAAAACAACCCCCAGAACTACCTTTGAGCAGTGTTGTGCAAATTAATGTTTGTAAAATGCTCCCAGCGCCATGGGCAAAAGACGCTGAATGAGTGCAAAGCACTATTAGTAATCTCTCTGTATAGAGCTTTCTGCTGTGACAGTTACTGGTGGCTGCCCCTGTTCTCCCTGATTTGTATTATTTTTAATAGCATCCTATTTAGGACACCATTAGCTGAGACCCTGAATGACTGATCATTTAAAGACATTTCAAGCTAAGGGCTCTGCTCTGCCCCCAGATAGATGGTTCATATCATTGGATACCTACTGTGACAGTGTAGTGATATCTCTCCATAACAGCAAGTGAGCTCTCTTGGGTAAATCAGTCTGCCCCCAGATCATTCAAGGAAGAACTCAAAAAACATCCTATTCCCTCATAGGACAGGGGAATAAGGCTGGTAGGAATGGGAAAAGAGGGGTGAATAGAGGAAAAAATAGGAGGAACTGAATCTTGTGACCAAGTTATTCCTTCCTTTTGCAGAATTTTTCATCCCCAAATTGTCCATTTAATGGAAATTTGGCATGTGAATTGATCCCTTTGTTCATTCACCTCCTCCTACTACAAACCTCAGGTCCCTGCACACATACCTCACAATAAAGGATAATTTTCTGCTTTCTGTTATACATAGAGAGGCCAAGTCTGCTCACAGTTAAGTCAATGTCAAAACTCCCACTGACTTGAATGAGTAGGATCAAGCCTGGAGGTTGAAATCCTGGCCCCATTGAAGTCAATGTGACTTCTACCACTGACTTCAATGGGGCCAGGATTTCCCCCATAGTGAGTGTATGTGGGTTTGTCCATCAGAGGGGTGAGGTTCTGGAACAGCCGTTCAATAGGAGGAGGGGGAGCAGACAACTGAACTAGTTCTAAAATGGAATGTGATAAATTTATGAATGGGATTATATGCTGGGATTGCCTATGATAGCTGGGGACTGTAGTCTTTGATCCAGGAGATCTGTCTCAGTCCTGTATTCCTAGGTATATATAGAGTATAGACCCGGTTACGCATGGATGTCAGGAGTCAAGCCGTCACGACCGCGTGATAATGGACTGTGGGTTAAGAGGGCCATGCTGAAAAAAGTGTCGATGATTCACTTAGAAAAAGCCACAGTTATTTTCTGCTCTTTCTGGCTCGCATTTGTTTTCTTTCTTATGAAGTCTGTCGTTCGCCACAGATGAATAATTTTGATATTTTCCGCATTTTGCTCCTCCATAAATCTTACAACAGTTTCTACAGCACAAAGGGCTTCTGTGGGCGAAAATTTTGACCTTTTCAACGACATCCTCACCATCACTTTCGCAGTCCGACGTAGCCTCGCAGCCTGTTAATATTTCTTCCTTGGACAGAAATTCTGAAGTCAGGCAATCTTCATCCATCTCCAGCCACTCGGTAAGGATTTCCGGTGATGTATCCAAACTAAAATCTTTTATCATTTGAAAGAGAAGTTTACCTTTATCCTCTTTTGCCTGCGTGCGTGTTTGTAGGACGTCTTCTTCCAAAAGTCCTTCAAAGTCTGGCTCTGAATCAGTGCCACTGCTGGAGTTTTCCGAGTCTGAGCCATCTTTGACAGAAAAGGCATCACTGGGAGCCTTCATCCAGCAGTTTTCAATGGACTTTTGTTTTACTCCGTCCCAAGCATTTTTAACTAAATAAATAATTTCCTTCATGTTTAATTGTTTCAGGAATTCGGAAGTGCCAGAAGACGTGCATGACATGATCGCCGAAATCAGCTCCCGTCGATAATTGTTTTAAAAATTCTGAATAATGCCCTGGTCTAAAGGTTGAATTTTTGATGTTGTGTTGAATGGTAGGTATAGCACTCGAATTTTTTCATCGCTCATTACCAGTGATTCGGCTGGAGGATGGGCTGGACAATTGTCAAGTAGCAAAAGTGCTTTGGCTTTGAGTTTCTTCGACCACAGATGCTTACGAACAGCTGGAACAAAGCTGTTAGAATCATAGAATATCAGGGTTGGAAGGGACCTCAGGAGGTCATCTAGTCCAACCCCCTGCTCAAAGCAGGACCAATCCCCAATTTTTGCCCCAGATCCCTAAATGGCCCCCTGAAGGATTGAACTCACAACCCTGGGTTTAGCAGGCCAATGCTCAAACCACTGAGCTATCCCTCCCCCTGTTGTGGAACCAGTCATCGAAAATGTGTCTCGTCATCCAAGCATTTTTGCTGTTAGTGTATATTACTGGCAGTTTGGCTCTATTGAGGTGATTAAAGCAGTGAGGGTTATGAAAGCGGCTAACGAGAAGAGGGGCAAGTTTATGGCTGCCTATCTTATTAGTACAAAAAAGAAGAATCACACGATCTTTTATCTTTTTAAATCCAGCTGTTTTCTGTGTCTCATAATTAAAGGCTAAAGTCTTATCAGGTAGCAGTTTTGCAAATAAAGCTGTTTCATCACAATTATAAAGTTGTTCTTTGTGGTAGTCTTCATTTTGTAAAATAGATTTTAACTCGGTGGGAAACACGTTCACGGCCGATTCATCGGCTGATCGGCTTTCTCCAGAAATCGATACCTGTGCTATGCCATGACGCTTTTTAAAATGACTTATAAACCCCTTGCTGGCTTGGAATGATTCATCCCCTGTTAAATTTCCAAATTTTGTCTCTTGGGCTTGAAGCATTGGCCCACTTAGCGGCATTCCTTTCAGACTTTCCTGAGCAAACCACGTGCGCGTTGCTTTGTCTACTGTGGGTTTTGCTGAATAGTGCACACGTTTTTGCTTAAGCCCCACGGCAGAATCAATATTTTGTACAAAGCCATTCAGGTTAGATTTGGTTTTTAGCCATCCTCGGAGAGTAGATTCGGCAATCCCAATATCTTTTGAAACTTTGGCCTGGGTTTCTCCGCTATTTACTCGATCTATTGCAGCTAGCTTTTCTTCTACAGCGTGGGAATGCTGACGCTTGACCTCTGTCATTATACAGGATTAGGCCTACGGTTAAAATTTTCTAATGTAGTATATATATTACTATATAACTACTATATATTATATAGCTCTCTAGCGTGACTAAGCATGCGTGATACGTCTTTACCAATATCGGTAAAGACGTACAACACATTTCCGCTCTGCACTTCCTGTCGATTTCTTTGTCAGTGAGTTAGTGAGCAAATCTGTAGCGCTACATAGCAAGTTGCTGTACCGCGTGTTAACAAGTCTCGCATGTTAAATAGGTAGCATTGGGAGGCATGGCGCTACCGCACGTTAAGCGGATTCACGTGTAAACGGGTCATGCATCAATGGGTCTGTACTGTATACACACAATTAAACTCCAGTTGGTCTACTTGTGTAAGAGCTTGCCAGGTAATTCAAGGCTCCAAAATCTGGTCCTCCAATGGCTAGCTCTAGCTGATATTATTTTCTATTTATTGTAATTGTTGCAGAGGTGTCCAGATGTCCCAGCCATGAGTGCTGTGGAAAATAGCTAAGGATGTGTCTACATTAGAAACACCACAGCAGCACAGCGGCAGTGTTATAGCACTGTAGTGTAGATGCTTGCTACACTGACAGAAGGCGTAGCTAGGGTGATAGAAGAATTCTTCTGGTGACCTAGCAGTGTCTACACCAAGGTTTAGCTCAATTTAACTACGTCACACAGAGCATGACATTGTTCATAGCCCTGAGTGATGAAGTTAGGTCAACCTACCTTTGTGGTGTAGATCAGGCCTCAGGCTGATTCAGCAAGCTGCTTAAGCATGTGCACAATTTTAAGCATGTGAGTAAATCCATTGAAGGCCATGGGATTACTCATGTGCTTAAAATTATGCATATGCTTAAATAGCTTGCTGAATCAGGATTTATATAACTAAGGACCAGACTCTGCTACTGTAATTCAAATTGAGTAGTACTTTACTCCAAGAAAAGTTCTATTGAAATTGACGAGTATTTGTGGAGTAAATTACTACTCAGAGTATACCTAAAGTGCTTATTCATGTGCTTAAAATTATGCGTGTGCCTAATCACATTTACTTTTACAGTGACTGAAAAATGAAAGAAAATGTTTTGTATCCTACTAACAGGCCACAGAGATAAAAGGCTAATTTGGGAATTCTCCTGAAGAAGCAAATAATGCCGCAGTATAGAGTTGACAAACTATAATTAACATCTGTGAGGAATTAAAGGGGATTTGGCTAGAAGCGGTTCATACAGTGCTCATACTTGAAATAAAAATTTGGTCTGAGCACAATTATAAATAAGCTTTTGCTTTTCATTAATTCCTTCTTGATTACTAAGGCCATTGTTTGATTAAGTAAAGAGAGAAAAGGAGCCATTGGAAACTGTTTACACAGTGTAAATGAGAGCAAAAATGAAAAAGGATATGTATGTTAATGTGCTAGGGGACATGGATCTATGTGCAAAAATTTTGTGCCTGAATGAACTGAAGTTCTGCTGAATGGTTTTGTACACATAACCAGGAACACTGCATTGCACAGGTTTGCAGTAAAATCCCTTGCTGTCAGTAGCACTGGCTGTGTTTGCAGTTCTCAAAACAATTCTTTCTTTGCATATCCAATTTTGTGCATTTTGTGTTGCCCCTAAATAGTTGCTTAAAATGTATTCTTTGCAAATCTCTCTCTTTATGTCTTATATTTCAAATAAGCACCAATTTGTCTTACAACGATCACAAAGCAAAACTCCAGAGAAGGGATTTTTTAAACCTGAAGCTAAAATCTTTGAAATGTTTCATGAACCATGGAATTATTCAATCAATCATGTCCAAGAGATTCCAGTCACAGGGCTGTTCAACTCTCAGCATAGATGAAGCTATGCAGAGTAACACATTATATTAAATCGGGGGAGGGAAGACCTTGTGATTATATGAATTATAAATGCAGAGGTTTAGATCCTGTGCATCTGACTTGATCGAGATTATGCATTACTTCTGGTGTGCTTGCAACCTGTGCAGAGGAGTAATGGTTACTCCAGAGGTGATGCTGTGTTGGGCATTGCTCACAACCCATTCCCCATCCCAAGTGCACAACACCTTGCAAAGCAGTAAAAGCAGGGCTGGATTTGAAGATGAGAGGGTGAGGACACAAGCCCAGTTGCAACAAATGATTGCACCTAAATCTGGCTTCTGTAGAGTTGTTTGAAACACAGACCAGGAATAGAACAGTACTGGTGGCAATCTAGTTCATAAAAGCTTATGCTCAAATAAATGTGTCAGCCTCTAAGGTGCCACAAGGACTCCGCATTCTTTTTGCTGATACAGACTAACACGGCTACCGCTCTGAAACCTACTCCTATAGAGCTACTTCTCAGCAGTAGACACTGATGAGGGCAGCGTTTGATTAACATATTTGCATGTTTTGTAACCTGGTGCTTACATGTAAAGTACAGTCACATTTGAAATTGACAGTGTTACACAAATTCATTTATTTACATGTTTGATATGGAGAAATACAGTGAGTATTTTTTACATCAATCCTATCTAGTTAATCACAGTAGAACATTATATATATATAAACATTATCTAGTTAGTGTCAACAGTTGGCTAATCAAAGTTTGGTTACTTTCCCTGGCATTTATATACAATCCCAGGATCTCACAGAATGTGGCCTATCTTCTCACAACCTCTGTACACTGTTCTACAGTTATTATCCTAGTCTCCATTTTACTGAAGGTTGCTTGCAAGTGTTCATCTTTCAAGAAAGTTCCTATGTCCCCAATTTTAATGGTGTTACTCAAGGAAGAACTCTACCAGAAGTTTTCATTTAACTGTAACTGCAATAGGTGGGGGCTTCGCTGTGTCCCCTAGGACCCACTCTTTCCATCTGCTATTGTATTGGCAGATCCACGTGGACTATCACCTACTGGGTAACTCTGAGTTCAAGAGTAATTAGGCTAGTGCAAAGAATCTCACCAGGGTTTTCCCTTCACAATGTTGCCTTCAACATCAAACCATGAGCTGGTCATCATGAGGTTTTAATAAAAAACAAATGTTGTCACAATTTGTGTGACTAAAATTCGGGTTTTTATTTAAAAAACAAACAAACCATAGACATTTTTAGTATCACAGCCCCCTCTTATTTTTCACTGAAATTATATTTTGGGGGGGAGGGACTCATTTCCCAACCAGCTCGCCTGAGACCCCTTTAATGTGAAGGAGGAAAGTGAAATGATTCTGAGCTACACATCCTCAGCAAAATGGTCCTGACAGAGGGAGTTGATATCACACCAGCTCAGCCAGCCATCTTCCCGCTGCTGATCAGCCCCATATAACCCAAAGTTAGCTGCAATTTCAAAATATATGAACATTCTCATTCTCTATTTGGACAATATCGCCCATTTCTAGGCAAAACTGAGACCTGGACTTAAGCCCCCACTCAGAACACCTCTAATATGCTGGAGAAGTTTAAATCTGGATATGAACTTTATGGCTCTGCTCCATATCTCATCTTTAATTACACATTTTGCCCAAACAACATAATATTTTGTGTGTACAGTCACCCAGTTGGAGCCACATGGGCATAATTTCTGTGAATGATTTAGGCACCTGCCATTGGGAAATCTGGCCTATGGACTCTTATACTCTTTCACACCCAAGGGTTATGCAGTGGCTGCTCGCTACCAGATTCGTGGCTATTATCAATCCTTTCTGAAAGCAAGCTGCATCGCTTCATGCTGGTGCATGTGGTGGGTGGGGATGCTACTTTGTCCATTAATCCTAAAATTAATCCCCAAGAATCTCTGCAGTGTTGTAACTGGAACAACACAGTGTATAAAAATAATGCATTAGTATGGCCTAGACTACAGCATAAAAAAAAAAGAAATGATTCAATTAAACCAAACTTCAAAGCACACTAGAAATCACAGAACACAGAAATGACTTTTTTACTGCAAAATCCTGTAACCAGAGACTGGGGGTGGGGTGGGGCGGGGAGACACACACGGACGACACGACAACCATGTAATTGAAACTTCAGAGTAATGTGAGCTAATGCAGAAGATGTTGAAGACCCACATATTTATGATGATGGGGCATATAGAAAAGGCTTTCTCCTGTATCTTCAGGTTCCATTTAAATTTTCTTTGGATTTTAGTCAGATGTAAACACTTTTTATACAACAATCTGTAATTAACTAGGCATTCAGCAATCATTATGTCTAAACAGTCCTTCACTCAGTGCATAAAGGAACATATTTGGGAACAGCTCAGAGGGTAATTGTAGCCAGATCATGTGACTTAATCCCCCTTTTCCCAGTCAATGTTAAAAAAAACACAAGAAATCCTGGAAGCAGGTATAATTCAAAGCTGTGCCTGTTTAACAGAAGTGCCCGAAGCAAGACCCTTCGCCCATTTCTGCCCCATCCCCCAAAAATACTTTTGCGCCTCTCAGATGAAGATCCAATCCAAACTTTACAGCTATTCCCTGCCTTAATAGTGGGTCAAATCAAATCCTCAAAATGTCTAAATTTGTCTAAATTTGTCTCCCTTTGGAAGAACAGAAGACATCTAATCAAAACCAAGGAAGGCACTGACTCTCTGTTGCTTAAAACTGCTACAGTGCTCCTCAGATAATACTGACACTGATTGTATAAGCCTACCCACACAGTGACAGTGAAGAATGCTGACCCGGAGAGGAAGTGGGGTGGGATATTAGCTTAGAACTTGGAAGACTGGGAATCAATTCCTTGCTGTGTCATAGACTCCCTGTGTGACCTTGGACAAGTCTTTCTGTGCCTCAGTTCCCCCTCTGTACCATGGGCTTAGTAGCCCTTCTCCACTTCACCAGGCAATGGTGGGGGCGATTTTTCAGATGAAACTTTTTTCACCGAAAACTGCAGCCTTGGGTCAACTGAACATTCACAAAATGTTTCAGGTGAAACAAGCAAATAAAATAAATAAATTCTGAAAAAAAAAGGCATGTTTTAAACAAAATGTTTTGGGTTTTTTTTCTTTGCAATGACTTTTAATTTTGAATTTTGCTTTCAGTGGGTATTTTTGTTTGTTTGTTTGGGTTTTTGTTTTGTTTTTTTTAAGTTAAGATAATTCAGACAAAACATTTTGACCTGAAACTTTTTGGTTCACCCCCAAAGTTGAAAAATTTGCATTTCAGGTTGACCCAAAACAGTTTATTTTTATTTTTTCAATTCATCCAGAAAATGAAAAACTCAGTTATTCAGCCAGCTCTGCTCCCAGGTGTGTTGTGAGGGAAAATATATTACAGAGGGTGAGCTGCTCAAATAGTCTAGTAATAGGGACCATAAAACTACCTAAGATAGAACAGCAAACATAGGCTCACTGGGAGCTTGACTCAAAGTCAACTGAAAGCAATGGGAAAACTAGAAAGGGCTTGGCCCTGTCTGTAGCAGAAGGCATTGTCTTGAGGACAAGAAGTGGCCATGTGCTCAGACAGCCCCACTTTGTAGGGTTCAAAAGTGAGCCATTCTTTCAAAATCTGTTGTACATCTTTAAATCAGAACCTTTCCCAACATTTTCATCAAGGACAAAATTTTCATCAGCATGAAATGTGCCATTGACCAAAATCTTCGGTTGTTCCATTGGCCAATGGAAAATTTCAGTGAATTTTGATGAAGATTTTGGTCAAGGATTTTGGTCAATGACAATTTTAATAAACATTTTTAGAACAATTTCCTTAAAGTTGTCTATAAACATTTTGTGGAAAAATTCTATTAAAACTTGGTTGTGAACATTTTCAGAATCATTTTTCAGGAAAAATTGTTTTTAGGGAGTCATTTTTTATTAAAAACTTTGTTCATTAAAAAAAATTAACCAGTTCTACTCAGCACACCTAGATATTAATAAGAGACAGAATAATTATTTCATTTGTTAGAAGGCTGCAGGCTATGAACCCCGGCCTCTATCCTGGACATTTGTATGTTTTATTAACTGTTGGTATATGTTGGTTATTGTTGTTATTTTGATTCTTATTATGTTTCATCTGCATTTGATTCCTCCCTCCAAAAAGTGAGGTTGGGACTTGTAGTAATAGCCATTGGAGACAGTGGTTATTGATCCTAGTCATGAGATACGGGTTTTCACCTTTTGTAAGCCTATCAAATGCCATGTGATTGGAACCAGGAAATAAAGACCTGTCTCTTACCATTACTCCTGTGTGTGTCACTCTTATGACAGACTCTTATGACTCTTATGATCCATACTTCACAGATGGGGAAACTGAGTCACAGAGGTGAAATGATTTGCTCAAGGTCACATAGGAAGTCATGGGAGAGGCAGAAGTAAAAACCTGATTTCATAGCTTCATAGATACTAAGGTCAGAAGGGACCATTATGATCATCTAGTCTGACCTCCTGCACAATGCAGGCCACAGAATCTCACCCACCCACTCCTACGAAAAACCTCTCACCTATGTCTGAGTTATTGAAGTCTTCAAATCGTGGTTTAAAGACTTCAAGGAGCAGAGAATCCTCCAGCAAGTGACCCATGCCCCATGCTACAGAGGAAGGCAAAAAACCTCCAGGGCCTCTTCCAATCTGCCCTGGAGGAAAATTCCTTCCCGACCCCAAATATGGTGATCAGCTAAACCCTGAGCATGTGGGCAAGACTCACCAGCCAGACACCCAGGAAAGAATTTTCTGTAGTAACTCAGATCCCACCCCATCTAACATCTCATCACAGGCCATTGGGCCTATTTACCATGAATATTTAAAGATCAATTAATTACCAAAATCATGTTATAACATCATTTCCTGACTCCCAGTCGTTTGCTTTAGCCACAAAATCAAGTGGGGTCCAATAGTGAAATTGCATCGGATGTTACTTTACATCAAGATAATCATACATGAAGCCTCAATGCTATGTTTCCAATACTGCTGTTAACAAAGATGTGACCGCCTTGCTCTAGCGTCAATCTAGGGGAAGTGCAATAAAATGCACTCATCTGGTGTGCTGTGGAAAGCTAATAAGGCATTTTAGTGAAAACCATCCTGCAACATATTTTTTTTTGCAGGGTTGGGGGAAAAGGTGCACGACCACATCAGCTGTGTTGGTAGCAGCGATCGCAATGCCATTCTGTCAATTTATTTGTATAGCTTTTACAGTATAGCTAAGGTATAGCTGTATGCCTGGCTGTTTTCAGTAATGAGTCATTATTTCTTTATCCCTCGTCATTTTACCATCTAACCTCTTTCTTTCAATGCTCCTTCCTTGTGGCTAATCCTGGAGCACCCTAGTAATGGATACAAATCTGCTAAAAATGGATTTACCCTGAAGGCATTTGACAATCTCAGGCACAATGTGAAAGAGCCCTTTCATTCAAGTGTTACTTGTTCAATTCAAAACAATGCAGTCCAATCTTTTGGGATCCTGCCTGCTTCCCTTAATCTTCAGTATTCCCTATCCCCTTTTAAAACTGGTTCTCAACCCACCTCTTTTATGCCATCTGTCACTGACTGATTCCTAACCCTGGTGCTTGTTATCAACCCGTCCCACTTCCTTGCTCTACCATCCCTGCCGTATCTCATATCTTCTTATGGCAGGGTTTCCACTGTGGGCCCTGCTCTATCTCTTGAGAGAGCTGTAGAAATGATAAGTTATTCCATTTAATTGATTCCCTGTGACATCCACGAGAGCAAGACCAACCCTTTGCTGCATTTACATAGTCTCTAGGCCGTCTACGGTGGCATGGATAATGGAGTCATGCACAAACATAAATTGCAGCATCACTTTCATCTAGATTTGTACAATTTTTCTTCTAATCAACCTTTTGGCACAACTTGTACTTTAAGCCTTTCCCATCTCTCTCTTGTTCAATACTTTGGGATTTGAGATGAGGCAAGTCTGTATTACTGAAAAAATATCTAACTGTGAGGGTGCAGTAGTAGCAGAATCTGTTCTGATGTAATACTTCTAATAGCCTTTGAGATTTATCTGCAGTGTTGTACTTTATTGAAACTATTATAGGGTGCAGTATTTCTCTTTGGTGGTTTCATCTGCATTTGATCCCTCCCTCCAAAAAGTGGGGTTGGGACTTGTAGTAATAGCCATTGGAGACAGTGGTTATTGATCCTAGTCATGAGATATGGGTTTTCACCTTTTGTAAGCCTATCAAATGCCATGTGATTGGAACCAGGAAATAAAGACCTGTCTCTTACCGTCACTCCTGTGTGTGTTCCTCTTATGACAGACTCTTATGATCCATACTTCACAGATGGTGAAACTGAGTCAAATCACACTGTTGGGGTAGTGGTGGCTGAACCCCCTAAAATGGCATGCAGCTCATCATAGAAGCGGCATGTTTGGGACTCTGACCCAGAGTGGCCATTTGCCTCTCTGGTTCTCTGGTAGGCTTGCCTCAGCTCCTTAAGTTTCACACGGCACTGCTTCAGGTCCCTGTTATGGCCTCTGTCCTTCATGCCCTGGGAGATTTTGACAAATGTTTTGGCATTTTGAAAACTGGAACAGAGTTCTGATAGCACGGATTCCTCTCCCCATACAGTGATCAGATCCTGTACCTCCCATTCGGTCCATGCTGGAGCTCTTTTGTGATTCTGGGACTCCATCATGGTCAGCTCTGCTGATGAGCTCTGCACTCACCCGCAGCTTGCCACGCTGGCCAAACAGGAAATGAGATTCAAAAGTTTGCGGGCCTTTTCCTGTCTACCTGGCCAGTGCATCTGAGTTGAGAGTGCTGTCCAGAGCGGTCATAATGGAGCACTCTGGGATAGCTCCCGGAGGCCAATACCATCGAATTGTGTCCACACTACCCCAAATTCGACCCGGCAAGGCTGATTTCAGCGCTAATCCTCTTGTCGGGGGTGGAGTACGGAAATCGATTTTAAGAGCCCTTTAAGTCGAAAAACAGGGCTTCGTTGTGTGGACAGGTGCAGGGTTAAATCGATTTAACGCTGCTACATTCAACCTCAGCTCCTAGTGTAGACCAGGGCTTAGTCATATAACAGACTCCTTTAGCTAAATTCAGTTAGCCATTCCTTCATCTCTACTGACTGAACTATTGATTAGCAATGAGACTAATCTGTGCAGTGAGTTTCAATAGTCTCTGTCTTATTAAGAATGGGATTTAATTTTCATGGGTACTATCATCTACTGTTGTTTACTCATACTGTAAGGAGAGAATGACTACTTAAATAGCTGGCAGGTATTTTAAGAAACTTTACAATGAAATAATTCTGTGAGAAAATTCTATTAGTTTTCCACAGGTTAATAAATAGAATGAGTTGGGAATTGATATGGACCCATATGGTTTTCCTAAAGACTCAAGTTTTCCACTACTTTGTCCAGTATTGTTTTGTTTATTTTAAATAAACTATTTAGAAAAAAAATAGTTCTTTAAAAGTAATTGTTTGACTGTTCCTGCTCTGTTTTCGCAAAAAGAAAAGGAGTACTTGTGGCACCTTAGAGACTAACCAATTTATTTGAGCATGAGCTTTCGTGAGCTACAGCTCACTTCATCGGATGCATCCGATGAAGTGAGCTGTAGCTCATGAAAGCTCATGCTCAAATAAATTGGTTAGTCTCTAAGGTGCCACAAGTACTCCTTTTCTTTTTGCGAATACAGACTAACACGGCTGTTACTCTGAAACCTGCTCTGTTTTGGGATTTGAACTTTCTTACAGCTTAAATTTATCCTGAACATCTGGATTCCTTGTTCTTTGGCTGGCATGTCTGAAATGTTCAGAGGTGATTGCAATAACCAAGGGCAGAATTGTGCATTCTGCAATTCTTCTTAGTGCTCATGCATAAGGGAAAGAAAATAAAGGAGGGGTATGTATCCCCACACAGGGCCTGAAGGGGTTAATGTGGGCCTGAGGGGCCAATTAACATACTTGGCAGCACCTGTGAAAGAGAGAGAAAGCCAGGCTTAATTGATAACAAAGCCCAGCTGGGGAGGGGCTGGGTGATGATTATAAAGCCAGGAAGTTTATAGCAGAAGGGGCCCGCAGGGAGAGAATCTGTGGGATAGAAGAGGAGGACAAGGAGTCTGGGGGAGCAGACCTTGGCTGCCAGCTACAGGATGCCTGGGCTGGAACCCAGAGTAGAGGGAGAACCTGGGTTCCCCTGCCAGCCATGGAGGAAGCTGGGGTGAAACCCCCTGAGGTAACAGGTGTAAGGTCAAAGGACCCAAGAGATGGACAGAAGATTTGATGTAAGGACGTTGGACTATAGCTTGTTTGGACTCTCTGTTACCCCAATAGAGGTGGACTAAAGTGTGACATGGCTAGAGGGAAAAAGCGCAGTTAGACAGACCACCACAGTGAGGGAGCATCCATTGGTAAGGGGTGCCTTAAAGGCCAGGCTATGCCTGGCCACAATGAGCTGCTCCTGCAGGGAGTGAATCCCATCACAAGGGGTTAGAGATGTCCAGCTAGAACATACTGATTGGCTGAAAAGGGGGTTGTGAAAAGAACATGGGAGGGGAAGTTTTCCAAAGGCACAAATGGGAAGTTGATGCCCAACTCCCACTGATTTCCAATGGGAGTTGGGTGTGTAGCTGCCCTTTGTACCTTTGAAAGTCTCCCCCATTAAGTTCTGTGGAAACAGAAATGAGAAAATCGGTTGTGTAGCAGCCTTATCTTGGTCTTATTCCTAAAGGAACCCACAGTATCACTATTAACATATGTATCTGAGTAAAACAGTTCAAATGTACCAGTTAAAGTAGGACAATATTTTCCCCCACATAAAAGGTTGATGTTTGTTTTGCAGGAGTGGCAGACATTTGAATACTGAAATATTTTTGTCAAAAACTGAAATTTCATCTGAAAACCCCAGAAAACTTTGTTTAGCAAATGCTTCCATGGTGCATCATGGGAGTTGTGGTTTAGGTGCCTCATGATCCCATTCTCTCCTAGGCCAGACTTCTTGGTACGACTACAGCTCCCAGCTCAAAGCGTTCAAAAGGCTGTTTTCACTACATTTCTGGCTTAAAAGTTATCTGAGATCCTCATGACAAGGGCCTGATCAACTCTGGGGATTTGCCTCTGTTATAGCCATTGATGACCAGCTGTTAATACAAACCAGCAAAGGTGCCATTTGGACTGATAGCACTTACCTCTGTTTAGGGTGGGGCTCAGCAGCGTTGGTTAGTCTGTCCACACTTGTAGTTTACACCAGTACAAGTATACCAAGGACTATAAGGGGGACAGTGTAGACAGGCCAGCACTGTTAAACCCAAGCGCTCAATAATCATGGGTCAAGCCCCCAAAGTAATGAGGTTGGCTTCACAATCATGAGAGTTTTAATTATAAATTTGAGATTTTGATTTTGCTTTCTGGATTTTGAGCCTATAGGGGTCACTGTTTCAAGCTTTTCTCTGCAGCCAGGAGGGCTAGAAACGTCTTTTTCAAAAAACCGAAAACTTATATTCTCACACAATTCCAGGGACTCTCCGGAAAACCTGGTCTATCACAAAACTTTTCAGAGTTGACAACACGTTAGGGCCCTCTTCATGATATTTCCAGCCCACTCTCAGATCCAAAAGGTATGGCTAGCTTGTGTAATCTTCCAATAAAACCTTACCTTTTAAGTTTTGCCCAGTGCTCTTCATGAAGCCAGCAAGTTTTCATAGAATAATAGAATATCAGGGTTGGAAGGGACCTCAGGAGGTCATCTAGTCCAACCCCCTGCTCAAAGCAGGACCAATCCGCAATTAAATCATCCCAGACAGGGCTTTGTCAAGCCTGACCTTAAAAACTTCTAAGGAAGGAGATTCCACCACCTCCCTAGGTAACGCATTCCAGTGTTTCACCTCCCTCCTAGTGAAAAAGTTTTTCCTGATATCCAACCTAAATCTCCCCCACTGCAACTTGAGACCATTACTCCTTGTCCTGTCATCCGCTACCACTGAGAATAGTCTAGATCCATCCTCTTTGGAACCCCCTTTCAGGTAGTTGAAAGCAGCTATCAAATCCCCCCTCATTCTTCTCTTCTGTAGACTAAACAATCCCAGTTCCCTCAGCCTCTCCTCATAAGTCATGTGTTCCAGTCCCCTAATCATTTTTGTTGCCCTCCGCTGGACTCTCTCCAATTTTTCCACATCCTTCTTGTAGTGTGGGGCCCAAAACTGGACACAGTACTCCAGATGAGGCCTCACGAATGTCGAATATAGGGGAACGATCACGTCCCTCGATCTGCTGGAAATGTCCCTACTTATACATCCCTTCTTCATGATATTTCCAGCCCACTCTCAGATCCAAAAGGTATGGCTAGCTTGTGTAATCTTCCAATAAAACCTTACCTTTTAAGTTTTGGCCAGTGCTCTTCATGAAGCCAGCAAGTTTTCATAGAATCATATCCCATTGGCCTTCTTGGCAACAAGGGCACACTGTTGACTCATATCTAGCTTCTCGTCCACTGTAAACCCTAGGTCCTTTTCTGCAGAACTGCTGCCTAGCCTTTTGTCCTGGTTAATTAACAAAACTACATGTATTTGTATCAGAGGGTGGGTAAGCAGACTCAAAGGGCTAAATTAAGTCGTATGAAGGCACTTAAAATACCCGTCATCTCAGATGAATACAGGGTCTGATTCTCTCATGAATAAAGCACACAAGTTCCTGTCAGCATTTACTTTTTTTTTTTTAAGTAGCATAATAAAACCTGCCAAGCAACAGCTCCTGGGCGGCCTATCTTCCACAGATCTAAGAGAGAACTGCAGCACAGATAAAACAACTGCCTGTAAAGCCTGATAAGGAGGCAGATGTCAGTGCTTGAAGATCATCCTTCACTAGCATTTGACTCTAAACCTCCAGCTGGAAGTGAAAGAGGATGCTTTGGTTCTTTTATTGATGCATATTTTCTTGTCTAAAAATTATCCCTTTGTATGGTAAAGAGATATGACTGGACAGTCACTACAAGGCACTATTGTAATAATGTTCACATTATGAAAAGGGGGGTCTAAGAGAATTAGAAGTGCACATATTTTATATATTCTGGGTCCCATTTTCAAAGCTGGGGATGTCCTAGTAGAATGCCTAAATCTGTATTTGTATATTCAGATCATCACTTCAGCACATTGCTTAAGTGATATGGTGAAAATGTGGATGTCCTGCTCAAGTGCTAATTATGTGGGCTAATCAAGTAGATATTCATCAACTCCCCAGGCACATTTTAAGAAGGTTGGAGTGATAAATCTTGAACACCATCATAACAGAATCACAATCCTGCAGTTTAGGCTTAGAAGTGCTTAGAAGTCCCACTCCTAGTTCTGATGCAGTCCATGCTTAAAATACTGGGGACACACATTTCGCAAATGGGGGGTCTCAACCCAGCCTCCAAAGTCCAGGGATAGGCACATCAAAAGCGCTGAAGTCAATAGGCCCTGCTCAGTGCTGAGCACTTTTGGAAATGTGAAACCTCCCCACTCCCATCCCAATTAGTTGTATGATCAAATTTTCAAAGTCACCTAAATGACTTGTTAGACTAAGGTATTTGGTACCAGCTCCCATGTCTCACTGATAATCAATGGGACTCCGGCTCCTAAATCACACAAAGTGCTTTTGCAATCTTGCCTATTGACATGTTTCAGAGAAGTGTTTTAAGAACACTTATATTTGTTAAGGTTTGCCCACCATTACCTAGTAGTCTGCTCTATGTTCACAGCATTGCTTTTTTTATCTGGTCATCTGTGCAACTAAGTATTATGTATGTGTAATATATAATTATAAATGGAGACAGTAATATGATTTTAAATTTAAATATATATATATAGGGAGAGAGAGAGAGACTTTCCTTCTCTTTGTAAAAGAAGAATAGTTGAAATAGCAAAACAATTCTTGTTCCACAATGTGCAATATTCATAGTATGGAAAGTCAAGGGGGAAAAGAAAAATTGAGGGATAAAATTTTAGCAAAATTATAACAAGCTGAAATGTCTTGTCATTGTGAACATAGATTGCCTGAGAGCTGCATTGGGAAACATTAATATTTAAAGATTTTCTTCAGGACATTTCCAAGCATCTCATGTGAAACACCTCTGCCTATTTAACACATAAATATTTTAAGATGTCAATATTTTGCACACATAAACACCTAGATCACTGCAGGGTATTCAGAGGTAAATGTCTTCATATGCTTGCAGTGTTGCAATGCAATTGCATTTTGGGGAAATATTCTAGGAGTTGGAGAACTCACTGAAGTTGTGGCTGGTTTCATTTCAGGTTCTAATCCAGGATTGATTCTTTTAAAAAATGAAAAGGAGTTCTTGTTGCACCTTAGAAAACCAGGACCTAGAAATCCAACTCAGAACTCAAGGAACAAACAAGAGCTTGTTAAAAAAATGAATAAAAAATAAACAAATGCAATACATGCATCTGATGAAGTGAGCTGTAGCTCACGAAAGCTTATGCTCAAATAAATTGGTTAGTCTCTAAGGTGCCACAAGTATTCCTTTTCTTTTTGCGAATACAGACTAACACGGCTGCTACTCTGAAACATGTTATTCTTCTAACATACAAATATGGGTCAAGATTTTCAGAAGCGATCAGTGATTTTGAAGCCCCAACTTGAGACACCATGAAAGGGCCTGATTTTTAAAGGATGGCTGCTCAGCATAGTCTGAAAAAAATCTTGGCCCTGGCTATTACGAAAGGTATGGTATGATGGGACAGTCAACAATGGCATGTGGCCTATCAGCAACTGCCAGTTGCAAAACTCCTCAATGGCCAGAGATGGGACACTAGATGGGGAGGGCTCTGAGTTCCTATAGAGAATTCTTTCCCAGGTATCTGCCTGGGTGGTTTTGCCCACATGCTCAGGGTCTAACTGATTAATGTATATGGGGTTGGGAAGGAATTTCACCTGTGTCAGATTGGCAGAGACCCTGGGAGGGTTTCACCTTCCCCTACAGCATGGGGCATGGATCAATTGCAGGTTTAAACTAGTGTAAATGGTGGAGTCTCTGTAACATTAAAATCTTTAAATCATTATTTGAGAACTTCAGTAACTCAGCCAGAAGTTAGGGGTCTATTACAGGAGTGGGTGGTGCGGTTCTGTGGCCTGCAATGTGCAGGTGAGAATAGATGATCATGATGGTCCCTTCTGACCTTAAAGTCTATGTGTTTAATTCATTCCCACCCTAGCTGTCAAAAATCATCTCAAATAAATAGCAAAACCAAAAAAATCTCCTCCAGCCACATAGAAAGAGTCACAAAAGATGTTCAGAAAATCTTTGGGGTTGTTTTTACCCTAACCAATGGCAGTGTCATTCACCATTTTAAAATAACTCATTAGGTCCATCTACCATCATGGATTTTGACCCAAATCATCATTGAAATTAATGGAATTCTTTGTGTAGATTGATCTAGCTGAGCCAGTCATCACTGTATTTGGCTGTCAACCGCTGCTTTGTTAACAATTCCAGGGTGACACTGTGCCCTCAGTCTCCATGCACGACTCTTACTGGAAGTTCGGAGCAAACATGGAGACTAAGCTTCTGGCCCATATGTGGAAAGGAACTTGAACAATGTCCACATTTTCCTATCTCCCATGCTTAGAAGAGTCCCACATTTGCTCAAGAATAAGCCCTAGCTATTACTGAGTTTTCACTCACTCCACACCAATAAAGAGAGATTTTGAAAATGAGTGAGCTGGATCTTTCAACACACAGTTCTTCAGACTGCCTGGAGGATTTCCTTAGGCCAGAAATAATATTTGGCAGGTTTAATGGAATTTCCCCCGGTTAAAGGTAAATATTCTACGTTTCCCCAGAGGTCTTGGAATTGAGTTTGACAAGCTGTTGACCGTCAATTCCCTAGAGTAGCCCATGATGGAAATTTAGATGGAAAAATGTTGCAAAAAACCCCCCACCAAACAAACCATTCGTTCTTTTTTGTAGCTATGTATTAGTAAATATGTCCACTCTGCATTCTTTCTTTCTTTTTTCCACTAGAGAGAAAAGTGATTAAGTCACTTAAACCCTTTCCTAACATGTTGTTGTAGAACATGCTACAGAAAGGCCACGAAAATCAAGAAACAAAACAGTCTTGTGGCTTGCCTGGCTGAATGCTCATGATGATTATCTCAGTGGCACTAGCAAACCTAGTGCACTCTAAAACAGTGTAGCAAGTAGAACTTTTATGGAATTGCTCGCTTTCAGTTGAGATCTTTCATAAGTGAGTACAGTCAGAAATAATATATGTAACCAGAGTGATTACAGACTGCCACTGTTTGACAACTATGGTCATTGGTCCCAGAATAGCTGCAGACTGAGGATTTCATTGCAAAGCACACACAAAATAGGTCAAACCGTTAGCTGGTGTAAATCAGCATTGGTCACTGAAATCACTAGCGCTACACTGATTTGCACCAGCTGAGAATCAGCCCCTTAACAGGGTATCCTCCTTAGCTGCAATGATGATTTATTAATTGGGCGTTTCCAATTTTTATACACTTCATCACATTCCACAGAAATGACCAACCAGAATTCCCTGATGTATGAAGATTCATTTATGTAGATGATCTTTGCATTGCTACCCAGTCAGAAAGATTGGAGGACACTGAGAGCATTCTAACTGGTTCCCTGAGTATACATGTAAAATACTATCGCACATGGTGCCTGAATCTGAACCTTAGAAAGACACAAGTGTGTGCCTTCTACCTGAGACAACATCAGGCCAAACAAAAACTCCGGGGATCATGGGATGGTACAATCCTGGAGCACTATGAATATCTGTGTACATAGGGGTCTGTGATGCGATTGACTAGGCCCTAAGGTCCCCTACTGGAGGCCTTGTGGCCTTGCCAAACCCCGCCCCAGAAAAGGGCAGTAGAGAAGTCCTCCGAAAGGCCTAGAGTGGCTTGTGGGAAGCAACCAATCAGGGTCCAGCAGGCTAGCATAAGGAGAGCTGCAGGGCGAGAGCAAGTTCAGTTCCTTGCTAGAGCTGGAGAAGAGTGGATGTTGTGTGGCTGTCTGAGGGAAGCTGCCGGACCTTGGACAAGGTAGCACTGCCAGAAGCTAGGGAGAGCAAGAAGGAGCCCTGAGCTGGTTGCAGGGACTCCATCAGGACATGGCCCTGAGGAAAGGGTGAAGATGGTTCAGGGACATGGGGAAGTGGCCCAGGGAATTAGTGCAGCAATGCAACTTGTATGAGGAGGAAGGAGCAGCCCTCAGTGGTGAAGGAACAGGTTAAGGACTATTTAGAAAACTGGAAATGCACAAGTCCCTTGGTCCAGATCTAATGCATCCAAGGGTGCTGAGGGAATTGGCTGATGTGATTGTAGAGCCATTGGCCATTATCTTTGAAAACTCGTGGCGATCAGGTGAGGTCCTGGACTATAGAAAAAAGGCAAATATAGTGCCCATCTTTAAAAAAGGGAAGGAGAACCTGGGGAACTACAGACCAGTCAGCCTCACCTCAGTCCCTGGAAAAATCATGGAGCAGGTCCTAAAGGAATCCATTTTGAAGCACTTGGAGGAGAGAAAGGTGATAAGGTCAGTGAACATGGATTCACCAAGGGCAAGTCATGCCTGACCAACCTGTTTGCCTTCTATGATGAGATAACTGGCTCTGTGGATATGGGGAAAGCGGTGGACGTGATATATCTTGACTTTAGCAAAGCTTTTGATATGGTCTCCCACAGTATTCTTGCCAGCAAGTTAAAGAAGTATGGGCTGGATGAATGGAGTAAAAGGTGGATAGAAAGTTGGCTAGATTGTGGGGCTCAACAGGTAGTATCAATGGCTCCATGTCTAGTTGGCAGCCGGTATCAAGCGGAGTGCCCCAAGGGTTGGTCCTGGGGCTGTTTTTGTTCAATATCTTCATTAATGATCTGGATGATGGGATGGATTGCACCCTCAGCAAGTTTGCAGATGACACTAAGCTGGGGTGGGGAGGGATTGGTAGATGCAATGGAGGGTAGGGATAGGGTCCAGAGTGAGCTAGGCAAATTGGAGGATTGGTCCAAAAGAAATCTGATGAGGTTCAACAAGGACAAGTTCAGAGTCCTGCACTTAGGTCAGAAGAATCTCATGCACTACTACAGGCTGGGGACTGACTGGCTGAGCGGCAGTTCTGCAGAAAAGAACCTGGGGATTACAGTGGACGAGAAGCTGGATATGAGTCAGCAGTGTGCCCTTGTTGCCAAGAAGGCTAACAGCATGTTGGGCTTCATTAATAGGAGCGTTGCCAGTAGATCAAGGGAAGTGATTATTCCCCTCTATTTGGCACTGGTGAGGCCACATTTGGAGTATTGCATCCAGTTTTTGGCCCCCCAATACAGAAAGGATGTGGAAAAATTGGACAGGGTCCAGCGGAGGGCAATGAAAATTGTTAGGGGGTTGGGGCACACAACTTATGAGGAGAGGCTGTGGGAACTGGGTTTATTTAGTCTGCAGAAAAGAAGAGTGAGGTGGGAACTGATAGCAGCCTTCAAGTACCTGAAGGGGGGTTTCAAAGAGGATGGAGCTAAGCTGCTTTCAGTGGTGGTAGATGACAGAACAAGGATCAGTGGTCTCAAGCTGCAGTGGGGGAGGTCTAGGTTGGATATTAGGAAAAACTATTTCACTATGAGGGTGGTGAAGCACTGGAATGGCTTGACAAAGCCCTGGCTTGGATTTAGTTGGGGATTGGTCCTGCTTTGAGCAGGGGGTTGGACTAGATGACCTCCTGAGGTCTCTTCCAACCTAATCTTGTATGATTCTATGACTCTGTGAACTTAGATAAAGGGACAGAGCGACAGCTGCTATCTATAGGGTCCCTTGGCTGGGACCTGGAGTGGTGGGTGGGCCCGACCCCCATCCCGATTAGTCACTGGGGGAAGTGGCCTGGACATTGTGGCACCTTAGAAGGGGGAACTAAACTCTTTAGTGGTCCAGTTGAAAAGCTGGGGCCAGAAAGGCCCTGAGAGGGCAAAGACATTGCCTGGAGGGAAGAAGCCCTGGGGCACTGCTCTATTCCGGAGCAGGGACAAACTGAGAGAGACATTACAGAGGGCACTGAGAGAGGCCCCTGTTGGACTTGTACCCTGAAAGGGGTTTGATTTGCTTTTATCACACACACAGACTGTGTATGACTCGGCTGGAGGGCTGAGTCAGCAAAGACCCACCACAAACAGGTAGAGAAAGAGTGCAGGCACATGCATGCGGCCAGGGGGCACTCGTGAGAGGTGAGTGCACCCTGTTACAGGGTCACATTAGACACAGAGAGAACACATAAAGATGCTGAAAAAGAAAGAAAACTGGGAACTGTGTCCTTCAGAAACTGGCCAACACAAAATGTTGAGCTGACTCCAAAACACGCCAAGCAACCAGTCTGACACTGTGTTACTCACACGTGAAATACCATGCCCAAGTACAGTCACCCTCAAGCCATTCACACTAAATCGATATTGACTGCTCTAAATGACAGGCATTGACTTGGCTTAGGTCGACTTACCCCAGTGTCTTGTGCGCTCTGTTGACAGGAGACACTCTCCGGTTGATTTCTCTTACTCTTCTCCAGGAGCTGGAGTACTGGGGTCGACCAGAGAGTGCTCTGCCATCGATTTAGCAGGTCTTCACTAGACCCGCTAAATCGATCCCTGCTGCATCGACTGCAGCAGCGTCAATCTCCCTGTAATAACGATCAGCCCTCAGGCTTGGGCTGTGGGGCTGTAAAACTGCAGTGTGGACACTTGGGGTCAGAGAGGGTCAGGCCCACAGCCCAAGTCAGCTGACACGGGCCAGCCAGGGGTGTTTAATTGCAGTATAGACATACTTTCAGTGTCTATCATAATCTGATTTTTGTTCCGAGGCAGGCAAAAGCATTTATGTTTAGTAGCAGCAATGAGCAAGCATCAAAAGCTCAGGAGTTCTGGTTCACTTTGGATAAACACTCAGAAAACAAGATTCTGTTCTACAGCTCACTGAATTTTTTTCATCTAAGCAGTTTAGCAAAAATAAAAGGGCTTTGTGACCAAATTTTTATTTTAGTCAAAATGTTTTTGTTAAACAAGATTTTTGTTAAAAAAATAAAACCAAAACCCAGAAATGTTTGGTAATCATTTTCAGTTTCTGAGAAGAATTTTCAGCATAAAACCAAAACCAAACTGTTGTCAGTAAATTTTTTTGGTTTGTTGAGAATGAAAAATTGTTGCTAAATAATTTTACTGAAAACATTTTTTTCCCCAAAAACTGACTTTTTGTGGGGGGATGTTGATTTTGGTTTTTAAACAAACAATTTTTGCAGGGAGTTTTTTCAAAATTTCCAGTGAAAAACTGCCATTTTTCAACCAGCTCATGCTTCTTCATATCTTTCCTCAGGGTGGTCGCATGAAGGCCTCTCCCCCATGGGCCTTGGGGTTTGACTCAGGGTATGTCTACACTACAATAAAAACACCTGTGGCACTGAGTCTCAGAGCCCAGGTCAACTGACTTGGGCTCACAGGGCTTAGGCTGCAGGACTAAAAGTATTAGTGTAGCCATTCAGGCTCAGGCTGGAGCACTTGCGGGGTTTCAGAACCAATGTCTACACTGCTCTTTTTAGCCTGTGAGTTTGAGTCAGTTGACACAGACTGTGAAACTTGGTGCCAAAGGATTTTTATTGCAGTGTAAATGTTACCTCAGAGACCAGTGTCAGTCTCTGTGCTGTTGTAACAAGGCTTTTACAAAAGCAGGCCTATGATTTTCCTATACCCATGGCCAGCAGCAGCTGGATGCAGTTTTGAGGTGTCCCACTGCAGGGCATGCTGTTTAGTGCCTGGGTAACATGTAGACACAGCTTGAGGTTCTCTGCTTACTTGCTCCTCAGGGTGCATTGCACTTGTCACTGCCAAAGACACTCGTACCATAAACCCCCCTTTCTGATATTTGTTTCCCTCAGGGATGTGAATTTAAGGTAGGTATGTGTTGGGGAAGCCTGTGCAATGTACATTTGTGTTAACTGGCATTTTCATACTTCTGCGCACCTTCAGAAATGTGGATTTGGTTGGGTTCAACTCATTTAAAGGCTGGGTGATGGTGGGAATGGGAGAGAATGTTCTTAGCTTAACCAAAACGGCGTGTTCATCCCTAACAGTGAGGGTGAATCACTGAACACATTCTTTAAACATTGGGATTTTGAATGTAAATGTGACAGATGTGGCAACTTCCTGCCATTTCTGTGGGAGATCTCACTGTACTGAGGTTATGTATCATTGTGGGTCAGGCACTGTATGTCATTCCATGGGGCAGGGTGAACACAGCTCCTCCCACAACTAACAACAGTGTGTGTGGGGTGATTAGCCAAATTCACGCAGGTTGTAACACCTCCCAAGAGGCACCACCACCAAGAGACACTTATTCTGCATTCTCCAGAGACACAGAAAGGCCTTTGGGATAAATAGCTTGAGTTTAAATTGAGTCAGAGCCTGTTTCTTATCCAACAAACGGACAGGGTCTTCTGTCCAATGGGAGCTGGGACAATCCTTGGGGAGGATGGGAAGGACTGACACCAACCAGAGCCTTTGTGGAGACAGTGGGATGATGATCTCTGGTAAGCTTATTAGCATCTGTGTAGGTTCTTTTAATGTTTTCTCTAGAGTGCTTTTATCTTAAGAATAAATGTGTTTGGTTACGAGAAGCTGTGTGGTAATTGAGAACTATTCATAGCCTGAAGAGAAGAGACATGGGCCTGCTTAGGCAGCCTGACTTGCTGGGGAATTCACAGGGTAGGCAGGGATATCTCCAGCTTGGGAAAACCCTGGTCAGAAGGGAGGGAGATACAGATCTCTGTCCATGACAGGCAGTGGTTGGGCAGCCATCAGCCTAAGAGTGGGTGCCCTGGCTGGACCACACAGGGGGAATACAGTGGCAGTTGTCCTGAACTGTGACTATAAGCATTTAGAGTTCCTTTATGTTCAGCAAGATTGTCAACACTGTTCATCCAGTGCTCCAAGCACTAGAATTTGATTTAACATCACCAAGCTCAATTAAAGGCAATTAGTTCTCACTTTATTATATCAGTAACATAAGTATATAAATGTAACAAGAAAATATACTGGACAGCCTTGGTGAACCTGGCTCGCCATTACTGTGTAAATGCACATTAGTGTTGCTGTACCTCTCTGGGCTTCCCTAGTGACTCCTGCTTGGACTGCCTCTAAGCGTTCTAGACAGCCTATTAGCCTTGATTAGTTTGGAACCACAGATAATTCATTATTCTCTTGGAAGTCAGAAAGTGTCTAAAAGCTTTTAATAGTGCTCATAAAAGGACTAATAAAATTAAGGAGGCCACCATGCAAACAGCAAATAAGTGACCAACGTGCTCTTTACAGAGGAGCTGTCTAAATTATATATTGACTGAGAATGCCAGCAACAACTGGAATTAGGAGCACGCTTCGTTTCCTGGCACGTGCACATCTGAAGAGATCCCCACTGAAATTTCTCGGCTGTCATAAAATGACGCAGCCTTCAACACACCAGCAACACTAGGAAACGTCGGAGGAAGAAAATAATTATTTCAAAGGTTATTTAAAGCTAATGTCTGCTCCATTGTGAGCACCCCCCAGCGGCTGAGTTGGTGGGAGCAGTGAGGTTTTTCGAATATGGAATTAACTCATATTTTAATTGCAGCAATGCAGTTCCTACTTAAGCTATGCTATGCTCCTTGGGAGATACTATAAGGTATCTCCAATAGTTACTTTCCTTTAGGCTTCATGTATTTTCCTAGTAATGAGTTGCAATAAGTGCTGGCCCCATGTTTTGTGAACTGTGTGCAAGGACAGATATGTGGGAGACTCAGGCAGGCTTTTAGAACCTGCCTGTCATCTTTCTGATGGAAACATGAAGAGGAGAAGATCTGAGGTGCTTATCACTGTGGGGTGGAAGGAATAAGCAGGTAGCGCTGGGTGCCGATATTAACCTGTGTGAAGGTAAGGAGGAACGACATCAGGCTAGCAGGCCAGAGGCGACTGCTAGGAGAGGTTGCTGATAAAGCTGGTCTGATGTTCAGTGATGCATGTAAAAAAGCTGCATGCATGTAAAAAATCATTTGTAGCATACAGCAGATGCAAGTTTTCTTGGTCCTACAAAATGTGCTGGCACCTTATCTATTAAGTATTTACATATACTGTGACAAAGTTCCTGCTCTACCTTGGTGGGTTTTGCGCTTATTGGCTTCTTGATTGGCTCCAGGTGTTCTAATCAGCCTGTCTTAATTGTCTCCAGAAGGTTCCTGATTGTTCTGGAACCTTCCCTGTTACCTTACCCAGGGAAAAGGGACTTACTTAGCCTGAGGCTAATATATCTGCCTTCTATTACTCTCCTAAAGCCATCTGGCCTGACCCTGTTGCAATACGCAGCCATCTCTCTCTTATAGAACACATGCACAAGAGCCCCCAGAGTGTAGGGACCCAGGCTTCTACATACTTGTTTTATGCCTAGGTGTGGCCCTAGAGAAAGGGTTGATAGAGCAGTGTTATGGGTGGCTGAAGACTGGGATTGCTCTTGCATTGGAGACCTCAAAAGAGGGTCAGGATACTTCAAAGGAGAAAAATGCAGGATGCTCCTGGCACTCAGGACTGATGTACAGTATGCTCATGTGGCACCACCATGTTTTATCTCCACCACTACATTCACTTTCTCCTCACTGTTTGACTCGAACAGAGAGCTCTGCTGGATACTAGTGTGATACTCCTGCCTCCACCTCCCACCCCTGCATTCAGCCACACTTCTTAGTACATGTCCATGTCCACTCCCTGTGTACCACTGACATGTGGGGGAAGCGAGAGCGAGAGATCATGTCATAACGCTACATTGTCTGAAAGTACTGGACATACATATTACTGACTGAATCACAACAGAAAGTAAGCCTATGCATTGCTAGAACAAATATGGGGCATTTGCCTGTTGTCACAGGCTAATTCCATAGCAAACATGCACAGATTATCATTTTTTTCCCTCCTTTTGAGAGATTTAAAGTACTTCTGAAATAGACATGCAGGGATTTCTGCATGAGCAGAAATTCATAGTGCCTGCTCTTGATTACTTCAAAAAGTCAAGCTGGGGAAGTTCTGGCCTGAACTCTGCATCTCAAATCCCATCTCTGTCAAAAAAATTAGATTTGCTCAAATAAACACTGCTTGTTACCATGTTCAAGCCCTGTGTGTTTCAGCAGGTTGTAATGATCTTCAGGCTTCTATAGTATATCCTTTTCAATGCAAGGTGTTCACTCCCGCTTGTAGGCATTGGTTCATCTCCCTTTAGCCCTTCCACTAAGCTCAAGAGCATGCTGGTTGCTGACCACAAACACATAAGACCTGGTCCAATGGAAATATTAAATGGGATTTGGATCTGGCCCTACATGAGCAGCACGAGAGCGACGGCACCCTGGAGAGTAGGGAACATAGTAGAAAGTCCTTAGAAGAAATATTCATGTGCAGCCAAGCATACTCCAAGAGGAGGGAACAAAGTGGGAACCAGTCACACATGTGTCATTGATCCATGCCAGCAGTGTGAAAAGGATGTTCGTGCTGCATGGTTAAGTATTGAAAAGTGGTTCCATGCACGACTTTAACTCTTCCCCTTGCAAGCATCTATGCCAATAGAAAGAAAAGGAGGACTAGTGGCACCTTAGAGACTAACAAATTTATTTGAGCATAAGCTTTCGTGAGCTACAGCTCACTTCATCAGATGCATTCACTGGAAAATACAGTGAGGAGATGTATATACACACAGATCATGAAACAATGGGTTACCATACACACTGTAAGGAGAGTGATCAGGTGAGGTATTACCAGCAGGAGAGCTGGGGGGTGTGGGGGGGGGAGAAATAAACATGATATAGTGATAATTTGTAGTGATAATCAAGGTGGGCCATTTCCAGCAGTTAATAGGAATGTCTGAGGAACAGTGGGGAGGGAGGGGAATAAACATGGGGAAGATAGTTTTACTTTGTGTAATGACACATCCACTCCCAGTCTTTATTCAAGCTTAAGTTAATTGTATCCAGTTTGCAAATTAATTCCAATTCAGCAGTCTCTCCTTGGAGTCTGTTCTTGAAGTTTTTTGTTGAAGAATTGTCACTTTTAGGTCTGTAATCAAGTGACCAGAGAGATTGAAGTGTTCTCCAACTGGTTTTTGAATGTTATAATTCTTGATGTCTGATTTATTATTTATTCTTTTACGTAGAGACTGTCCAGTTTGATCAATGTACATGGCAGAGGGGCATTGCTGGCACATGATGGCAAATATCACATTAGTAGATGTGCAGGTGAACAAGCCTCTGATAGTGTGGCTGATGTGATTAGGCCCTATGATGGTGTCCCCTGAACAGATGTGGGCACAGTTGGCAACGGGCTTTGTTACAAGGATAGGTTCCTGGGTTAGTGGTTCTGTTGTGTGGTGTGTGGTTGCTGCTGAGTATTTGCTTCAGGTTGGGGGGCTGTCTGTAGGCAAGGACTGAGCCTGTCTCCCAAGATTTGTGAGAGTGATGGGTTGTCCTTCAGGATAGGCTGTAGATCCTTGATGATGCATTGGAGAGGTTTTAGTTGGGGGCTGAAGGTGATGGCTAGTGGCGTTCTGTTATTTTCTTTGTTGGGACTGTCCTGTGGTAGGTGACTTCTGTGTACTCTTCGGGCTCTGTCAATTTGTTTCTTCACTTCAGCAGGTGGGTATTGTCGTTGTAAGAATGCTTGATAGAGATCTTGTAGGCGTTTGTCTGAGGGGTTGGAGCAAATGCGGTTGTATCGTAGAGCTTGGCTGTAGATGATGGATCATGTGGTGTGGTCTGGGTGAAAGCTGGAGGCATATAGGTAGGAATAGCGGTCAGTAGGTTTCTGGTATAGGGTGGTGTTTATGTGACCATGTCCAGGAAGTGGATCTCTTGTGTGGACTGGTCCAGGCTGAGGTTGATGGTGGGATGCCCATAGATTTTAATCACACAAGCATTAGCTATAGTTCAAATAACACAACATAATGTCAGACAGTCCTTGAAAGTCATTTGTATCAGCTATGAAGTAAATGAGGCAAAAGTGTAAAATACATTGGACCTCTGGCTGCAGCTGCCTAACTTCATTTGTCATCTCCTCCTTTGAGATCATTGGCGGAGTTTAAAGCAGAGAAAGGAAGGGCGTTATTAAATAAGACTATGCAGGGTTTCATGGTGACTTAGCCCACATATTGCAAAGATGACCTTTCTGGAGCCATCTTCACTTTGGCCACTTGCGACTAACACTGTGTTAAAGTGGCTACAAACGTTCTGTTTGTGCAATCTTTGTACATGCTCCTGCAACTTAAAAGGTGAATCAAAATTAATGTAGGGCTTAGCATCATGAGAATGAAGTAGAATGTCCTTCTTGGCAGTATTTTAGCTATGAAATTAAGTGTGCAAGGCCCCTGTGCTATACTCATAGGCTGGGCTTGTGTGATGTGTTAAAATGTGACAAATATTGCTCATTTATGTCACTATAAAGTTTATAGTGTTACAATCAGTACTAGCATTTACAGTATCTAAGCTCGGCATTACTAATTGTATCACTATAAACATATTTCATAGTCATATAAACCATACAAATAATGCTGTCAGGCATCAGTATTAATGGTGCAAATAAACCCAAACACGTTTATCTTTTATGATGCTAATATACACAAGTTAAGGGTGATTTTGCTATTGTAATCTGTGATTTTTATCAGTGTAAAAAGAAATGTACCCTCTAAAGTTCTTGCGCACGTTTCACTTGATGGAACAGTTATTATCACATTTGCTTTTCATAACTATCTGGCTATCACACCTAAAATGGGGACATGCAACAATCACGTCTGTAAGGGCAGGTCATGCCTAGGGATCTGCATGAAGAGGGAGATCTTTCATAGAGTAGCTTCTCTCACATCATACCTTCGCCTTGTCCTGGATCCTGCAGTGAGCTCCCTGGAGGAGTCATGATGTGGTTTGGGAGCGGATCTGCTCAAGAGTGAGTACAATTCTTAGTTGAGACTGCATCAGATTTCTGTGCCCCCCTCCATACTCTAGAACGCCCCTGTGGTCCAGGAGATGGAGGAGGGCAGGAGGCTGTGTAGCTGGGGTACAAGCCGGTCCATGGATGCCACCATCACATCCCCAAGATCCATTGGGATGACTTCCAGGCATCCAGAGCTTCATGGCTGAACCAAGTGTTCTATGTGCGGGCAGACCTCAGCGCTATGATGGAAGGATGCGCAGGAAAGTCTTGTCCCCTACAGGGTGTAACACCCTCTGGCTCTCCCCCCATCGATTCACCATCCAGTATGAGGTTGTTCAAGACTGGGTAAATCTGCCCTGTGTTCTCTCTCTTTTTAAAAAAAAACACAAACAAACAAAAAAAAAAAACACACCACACACCACTTTGGGAAACCAGGCCCAAGGCTCCTCAATGTGCTCTGCATTGCATGTCAGTGTGTTCCTGTCATAAATATAAAGAGAAGGGTAATCACCTTTAAATCCCTCCTGGCCAGAGGAAAAACCCTTTCACCTGTAAAGGTAACCTCACTGGCATCTGACCAAAATGACCAATGAGGAGACAAGATACTTTCAAAGTTGGAGGGGGCTGGAAAACAAAGGGTCCTCTCTGTCTGTGTGATGCTTTCCCTGTTTTATTCTGTAAGGAAACAGAACAGGATGACAGTCCAGCCACCTCCTCTCAGCTGGCTTGCCCCATGCTCCCAGCTTCAGTCAGTGCCGAAAGCTCCTGCTGGGAGGGCGGAGGGGACCTGCTGGCAGGAACCAGGAATTCTCCCAATGCGCAGCAGTTTGCAGTCCATAGCTTGTAGTTCCCATTGCTGCTGCTGAAGCACACTGGACCTTGGGCTACAATGAGTTTTTCCCTTGTAGGTTTTAAATTGTGCCTTAATTTCTAATGTCGCAGCAGATGGCCCAAGCTCTACCATGAGTAATACCTATGCAGCAGCAAGGGACTCAGTGGGATGATGATTGAGGGCAGAGGTTGGAAGACTCCAGATGATTAGTCTTTCATTCAAGCAGTGTTCAGCCCAGGGATGCTTGGCATGTGGCATTTCAGCTACCCATGGGAGTGTTTCACCAGGCACATGGATGCTGGTTAGGAGTTGAGATTAAGTGGGGCTCAGTTTGGCAGGGCTGACCTGCACTGAAATGGATATGGTAGGTACTTTGGCCCAGAGGAAATGAGCCTTGTTCCAGGTGACCCTTCAGTGGGCCTGACTATTATAAAAAGCCAGTCTGCTGTGAACCAGCTGAGTGGCAAACAGCGGAGAGGCTAACAGAGGGAGTTTGCCTGGGAGTTAGCCTCAGTGGGTTCTCCCCAGGCGTTCATCTTGCAGGCTTCTCTGAGTAGTTAATACAACACCTGAGGAAGCTTGTAGAAGGAAGGTAATATGGATGAGCATTCAGCTTCTGTTACCTGAACAGGATGTGCCATGGTTTGTCTTTCTTCCACAGGACAGAAGTGACTTTGTCTGTACAAAGTGTAAGCTGGTGTCCATATTGGAAGGATCGGCCCTACATTGCATAAGAGAAACTGAAGATTTCCTGGACAGACATCTGGATATGCTTCTATGGACACAACATTCTGAAGATTCAGAGCAGGTTACACAGTGGGGATAGAAGGACAGTGAAGAAATTTGGCAGCATGTGACCTCCAGAAGAAGAAAGGGGAGCATCCATGTACCAGCAATACAGATACAGGTAAGCAACCATTGTCATGTTCTCTCCACAGGTACTAATGAGGAGAGTGGACTAGATGATACATCTGAGAGGAGGGAACAGAAGGGGACTCCGCCGATTAGAAGGCATGAGATGCCCTGTCCGAGGGATGGGGGTTCCACGACCACTGCTCCCAAGAGAAGGAGGCAGGTGGTGGTGGTCAGGGACTCCCTCCTCAGGGGGACTGAGTCATCTATCTGCTGCCCGAACTGGGAAAACTGAGAATTCTGCTGCTTGCCAGGAGCTAGGATTCAGGATGTGATGGAGAGACTGCCGAGACTCATCAAGCCCTTGGATCGCTACCCCTTCTTGCTTCTCCACGTGGGCACCAGTGATACTACCAAGAATGACCTTGAGCAGATCACTGCAAACTACGTGGCTCTGGGAAGAAGGATAAAGGAGTTTGAGGCACAAGTGGTGTACTTGTCCATCCTCCCCGTGGAAGGAAAAGGCCTGGGTAGAGACCGTCAAATAGTGGAAGTCAGCAAATGGCTACGCAGGTGGTGTCAGAGAGAAGGCTTTGGATTCTTTGACCATGGGATGGTGTTCCAAGAAGGAGGAGTGCTAGGCACAGAAGGGCTCCACCTAACGAAGAGAGGGAAGAGCATCTTTGCAAGCAAGCTGGCTAACCTAGTGAGGAGGGCTTTAAACTAGGTTCACTGGGGGAAGGAGACCAAAGCCCTGAGGTAAGTGGGGTACTGGGAGGAAGCACGAGCAGGAGAGCATGAGAGGGGAGGGCTCCTGCCTCATACTGAGAAAGAGGGACGATCAACGAGTTATCTTAAGTGCCTATACACAAATGAAGGAGCTGGGAAACAATCAGGGAGAACTGGAAGTCCTGGCACAGTCTTGGAGTCTGCTATAGACCACGGGGATGAGGTGGACGAGGCTTTCTTCCAGCAACTAATGGAAGTTACTAGATCTCAGGCCCTGGTTCTCATGGGAGACTTCAATCACCCTGATATCTGCTGGGAGAGCAATATAGTGGTGCACAGACAATCCAGGAAGTTTTTAGAAAGGGTAGGGGACAATTTGGTCGAGTTCAGGATCCTGACACAAGGAAAAAGGAGAGCAGCAGAATACAGACCCTGGACTTCAGAAAAGCAGACTGACTCCCTCAGGGAACTGATGGGCAAGATCCCCTGGGAGACTAACATGAGGGGGAAAGGAGTCCAGGAGAGCTGGCTGTATTTTAAAGAATCCTTATTGAGGTTGCAGGAACAAACCATTGCGATGTGTGGAAAAAATAGTAAATATGACAGGCAACCAGCTTGGCTTAACAGTGAAATCCTTGCTGATCTTGAACACAAAAAAGAAGTTTACAAGAAGTGGAAGATTGGACAAATGAGCAGGGATGAGTATAAAGATATTGCTCAGGCATGCAGGAGTGAAATCAAAAAGGAAGGCCAAATCACACCTGGAGTTGCAGCTAGCAAGAGATGTTAAGAGTAACAAGAAGGGTTTCTTCAGGTATGTTAGCAACAAGAAGGAGGTCAAGGAAAGTGTGGGCCTCTTGCTGAATGAGGGAGGCAACCTAGTGACAGGATGTGGAAAAAGCTAATGTACTCAATGCTTTGTTTGCCTCTGTCTTCACAAACAAGGTCAGCTCCCAGACTGCTGCACTGGGCAGCACAGCATGGGGCTGTGACCAGCCCTCTGTGGAGAAAGAAGTGGTTCGGGACTATTTAGAAAAGCTGGACAAGCACAAGTCCATGGGGCCGGATGAGTTGCAGCCGAGAGTGCTAAAGGAGTTGGCGGATGTGATTGCAGAGCCATTGGCCATTATCTTTGAAAACTGATGGCGATTTGGGGAGGTCCCAGAGGACTGGAAAAAGGCTAATGTAGCGCCCATCTTTAAAAGAGGGAAGGAGGAGGATCCTGGGAACTACAGGCCAGTCAGCCTCACCTCAGTCCCTAGAAAAATCATGGAGCAGGTCCTCAAGGAATCAATTCTGAAGCACTTAGAAGAGAGGAAAGTAATCAGGAACAGTCAGCATGGATTCACCAAGGGCAAGTCATGCCTCACTAATCTAGAAGTGAAGTTTTTAAGGTCAGGCTTGAGAAAGCCCTGGCTGGGATGATTTAGTTGGGGATTGGTCCTGCTTTGAGCAGGGGGTTGGACTAGATGACCTCCTGAGGTCCCCTCCAACCCTGATATTCTATGATTTTAAACCTGCACAAAGAACAGAGGCCAAGGCCTGTAATCTGGCTATCAAGCAGCAGACTCCTATGTCAGAGACAATGTTTGTAAAGTGTTTTAGGATCCACGATATCAGATAACAAGTCCTCCAGACTCTTAACTAGCACTTACAAACAACCAAAGGCAGGCCTGCCCTCAACGAACCTTCCCCTGGTCTTATACTGAGCCTGGCATGGGCTGGGGGTATAGTCACTCCAGTCAAGTACGATGAATAGGGCTACGATTTGGTCACGGAATCTGACTTTCCAGAACCTCTGACTTCTGCTGGGGCAGGGCTGGAGCAGCTATGAGCCCCAGAGCTTCTAGAACAGTGGCTGCCAGAAAACCTGATCGACGGCCAGCCTGGGGCCGTGGGAACAGCTGACTGGCAGTCAGCCCTGGAGCTGCGGAAAACAGATGATCAGCGGCCAGCCGCATGGCCGCTGGAATAGCTGATTGGTGGCCAGCCCCAGGAACAGCTGTCTAGCAGTCAGCTCCGGGGCCAAAGGAACAGCTGATCCGCGACCAGCCCCAGGAGCAGCCCGCTGGGGCTGGAGCAGCAGCAGTTATCCCCTGTCACAGGAGCTGCAGCAGGGCTTGAGCAGCTGCACATCATGGCAGCACTCTATTTGTCCCCCTCCACTCCCCAGGGTATTTTTAGTAAAAGTCAGGGACAGGTTATGGGCTTCAGTGCCTTTTTGTGTATTGCCCACGACCTGTTCCTGACTTTTACTAAAAATACCTGTGACAGAATCGTAGCCTTAATGATGAACAGCACGGATAGTAGTGGAGCAGAGTAACAATGTCAGTGCTTTGATTCAAGGGGGTCTCTGCAACCTGGGAAACATCAAGCCCATCGGGTGGAAGGCACTATAGAAGTACAAACCATGGGGATGGAGGAGTCAGAGAACTAAAGCACTGCTCTGGAAGCAGTGTGCTGAGAAGAGGGTTGGGGTGCATCAGGGAATGGGTGACTGACTGTTGCTCTGTAGTTAAAGGGCTAAATGGTTCAGGAGCAGTTTGAGCAGAATCCAGGGGGAGCAGTCACCAGCTCTCCATGGTGTTAGTTGTGAATGTTTTGAGCCACTATTCTGGGTGGCCACGAGGACCCTATAGCATGAGGTAAGGGCCTGAATAAATGGAGAAAGAGAGACAATTTGGCATTGACCCCCAACTAGTGTCCTGGGTCTCTAATGTCTACACTCTCCTCCTCTAGAATGAGGCTTCTAATGTCTCCAGGCCTTAAGAGTGAGAGAATCACCAGGGCTCAGAGAGAACCATACAGAGTGGTGAGAAAACAAAAGCCTTTTGAAACTTTAAAACCAGATTTAGAAAACTCTCTCGTATGGAGACATACAGATCTCAGAAGCCTTTCTTCTCCCATACATGTCCTGAGCAGCTACCTCCCTTTCAAACTCACCACTGTGAGAGGCAGGCTGCATCCATTTCAAATGCTCTCTCCTCACAGCGAGAGCCACTGCAGAACAAATTGCCAACATTAGATATCAGCTGCCTGGTACAAATTAAATAAAAGGCAATACAATACAATGAACTAATTCCTAGAACCCCCTAGGATGCTGTGTTCATAATGGGGTCTGCTTTGTACCAGAGACAGTGGGTATTCTTCAATATAACATACTTTCAAAATTATACAAAACATCCTGTGTCTAAAAGCAAAGTATCTAGGATCAAACCTGCATCTACACATTTGAGGCCAAAAACCACTATCTTAAAATCTGCAGATCTTCAATATTCTTAAAAAGAGCAAAAGAAATGATAACGTACCAAACTCCTAATGGAATATTCTACTGACAAAGGAAACTTCAGTTAGCCCAGCAGCTCAAAATGAGGGGGCCTAAAGTTAGACATCTAAATTCCTATTTAAGCACCTAATTAAGTGGTTTGATTGGCAACCTCTTTGCAAATGGCAGCTACCGGGTGCTCAGCACTTCTGAAAATTAGGCCACCTATTTAAGAACCTAAATGTGAACTTCAGTGGGAATCTGTGCAGCACAAGGTCAGCCAAGACTTGACTATTGGTCAGATGTGTACTGTAACCGGACACAGACTCACCAGCAGCACCTCCTGCTGGTCATCTCAGGGAATTAGCATTCCAGCCTCCAGAGCACCCTCTTTAGGCCAGTGTTTCACCTTGCTGCTAGCTCCCATGTCCCTCCCAGGACCCTGGTGCCCCTTTCACTGGGTGCTGCCCCCTCACAGTACCACACAGTTCTGGGTCTCCCCCTTCCAGGGGAACCCTCCACCCACTATCCCTACCTCACCTCAGTCATAGGCTCCTGCCAGTCACCAGCTAGCCTCCACACCCTGGGGCAGACTGCAGTATGAGCCACTCATCACCAGCAAGGTTGGGTTTGGACCTGCTGCCTCTGCCTACCCATAGCTGCCCCTGCAACCCCCATACCTAATAGGCCTTCCCAGGCCTGCAGCCTGGGGCTTTCCTAGGCCAGAGCTCCCCAGCTCCCTTGGCCTTTTCCCAGCTCTGCTCCAAACTGGGTCCTCTATTCAGGTCTCTACAGCCAGGTCCCTCCCTCTCAGAGCAAGCAAGAGATAGTGCTCACCTGCTCCTGGCTTCCCTGGCTTTTATAAGGCTGGCTGGGTCTGTTTGGGGCATGGCCCCCAGCTGCAGCTGCTCTGCCAGTCAGCCCAGCTCTTCCCCTGCCCCAGCCCTCTCCCAGGGCTATCTTAAACTCCCCTGGGCCCGAGCGGGTATCCACTCCGCTACATGTACATAGACAGCTACTGTTTGTCAAGCCCTTTGGGATCCTCTGAGATGGAGGCACTATAGAGATGTAAGACATTGTTACTCAACGTGTGTCAGGAGTAGGATCTGGGCAGTCTGGCTGAGTGAAGGAGCCAGGGTGGCAGGCAGGGTGTGGATATGAGGAGATCAGAGTCTGAGACAGGCTGGAGGGCTGCCCAAGAGTCAGGGTCAGGATACCAGGAAATCAGAGTCAAGCAGTAAGAACATACAGCAGATGGGATGACGTCCTAAGCAGCTTTGCAAAAGGCTTGATCTGTTCATTCTCCACTGCAAACCCTGGAGGCTCTCTGACCATGTGCTTGCAGAGTGGTGATCAGAACAGAATGGGTTAACACTGACCTGAGCTGCTGCTGTTTGCAAAGGGAGGGGGGACTTCTGTTTTTACTAGTGTGGATTGCAGATTGTTGGGACAGAGAGGACTAAGGAAGTTGCCCCATGGAATTGTGGGATACTTCAGGCAGACTCCTGATACCTGCGTTAAATGGGGCTACGGCTACACTACAAGGCAATGGGACTCAGACTCTGGGTCCTGGCTTAACTCAAGCTCAGACCCCTCTAGCCCTGCAGGTCCCTGGGACCCTGGGTCTGAGCCCTGGGTTAGCACAATTGCAGTGTAGACACAAGTGGGGAGTTAGGTTTGAGCCCGGGCTCAAGCACAGGCATGCATTGCAGTGTAGACATACCCTTAGAATTTTGCCAATCAGATCCCAGGACTGGCATCCTCTGCCAGCATTGAGCTTTCAGTTTTGATGACTTTTAAAAGGTCAGTGAGTGCTGTGGTTGAACATACTGAAGCCTAAGAGCCCTGTCGATCAGTGTTCAGGACCCATGGCTTGGACATTACCCCTCCCCAAGGAGCACTATCTACGTGAGCTTGTCCTGAGCTTTTTGAGATGGAACACTTGCACTAATGCAGGGGCATGTACGCTTTCCACTGGCTCGCAGGGGTGCTCCTCGGGGACGTATCCCTCCCAGTCACTAAACTACCAGAGCCTGCTATGTTTATGCTTAGAATCCAGGAGCTCATGAACCACATATTCCTCATGGCCCTGTATATGTCGTGGTAGAAGAGGTGGCTGAGTCCTGGGAGGGGAAGGGTTTTCTGTGTACGGTTTCAAAAGCAATACATGAAACACCTGGTGCATCTTCAGAGAGTGGGGTAGTTAAAGTTCAAAAGTGACTGGTTGCCCTATCCCCTGGCTTCTGACTCCTGCTCCAACCACTAGGCAAGACAGCCCATGCCCCAGTCCTGACAGTTTGCACAGACCACGTAGGACATAGGAGTGGGCCGTGTGCTGGGAGAATGAACCCAGCAACCCAGCCACTGCCTTTGGGAACACCAGACACGCTCAAATGGGCTTCCCATCTTTAGGCAGACAACCAAGCCCTGCAGGCCTGGGTCATCCAGCTGACCTCAGAAACCCAGATATTACAGGAGCAAGTAAGACGACTGTGTGCTGAAAACTTTTCTCTTCTCATCTGGCCCATGAAGCCCTGTTCCCCAATACACCTGCCCAAAAGACTTTGCTAACCACCAGTGATTCTGGGGTTCTGTAACCCAGTGCCACCTCCTGTTCTCGATTCATCCTCAATCCTACAATACTGACCATGCAAAAGTGAGCCTGGTTATCAGCCTTCCATCCAGGGAAGCATCAGACTGGGCCTCCCCCTTCTTGGAGTGCAACAGCTCGGTACTATCAAGCTGGGAGGTCTTCTCCAAGCCATGATGGAACCAGTACCAAGCACAAATGGCAGAGGCAGGGTACCATGCTGTAAGAAAGCTCTGACAGGGGCAGGGTACCATAGCCTCCTATGTAGAGCTTTTCCACCACCTCACGAGGCGGTACAGCTGTATCAGTCCTGGTGGGCTCTGAGAGAAAAAAATTAAAGATGAATTGGCCCGGATGGATATGCCTGTGTGTCTGGATACCTTCTTGGATCTCACCATCCATATAGACAATTGATTATGGGAACAACGGGCGGAAAAAAGGGAGATCCTGCTACTCTCCTACCCATGTACCTATTTGTCAGCTCCTTCTGCGGAGTTAATGCAAGTGGATATGTGCCATCAATGGCTCACGCTGAAGAGAAGGAAAAATGATGTCAGCACCATCTCTATGACTGCAGTGAATCAGGTCACTATCTCTGCCTGCCCTGTCTGAACGTCAAGGGATCTGGGAATGAGGTGGCAGCTACATTATGGGGGACAAACCTGGGCCCTGGCCTTGACTGGAACACATCCTGAGCCTGGCTTGGGGGCTCCCCACTTGCAAGGTCAGGACTGGGATGTGATTTGGAGAGGGAGTCAGGGGCAGGCTGAGTCTGGATACCAGGAGATCAGAATTGAAGGCAGGTCAGCGGTCAAGTCTCAGGAGGTCTGCATCAGACAGCAGGAGCAGATAGTGCAGAGGAGGCAGTCTTACGCAAGGGAAACCCAGTTGCACAGATGATTTCCCATGCCTCTGTTTGGTTTAAATAGACACAGGAAACCAATCATGACTCCCAGAGTTCAACTAATCAGATCCCAGGGCTGGCGTCCTCTGCCAGAGTTCAGTTTCAAGTTCCATGAGCTGCTAACAAGTCACTGGGTGGTGGGGTTGAATATAATGACACCTAAGAGCCATGTGGACTGGGCTTTGAGACCCATGGCCCTGCCAAAGAATTTAAAAGAGTATCTTCATTGGAAGAAGGCTGCCCCCATTCTAGAGGTCAAATCTATTTTTATGTGTTTTGTATTTAAAAATTTGATAAGTGTAATAAAAGCAAAAATCGGTATGTCCTTGTCTGAGTTCATGTAAAGTCTGTTTCTTCTCTTTAATAAACATTGCTTAAAGTAAGAAACTATTAATTGAAAGAAATATGCCTAAATTACTGAATTGCAAAAAGAGGTGGGGAAATAAGAAACCCTAAAACCTGTTCTCTTGTTTCAATTGTTTCAATTTTTTAGGTTAGACAGCTGGTTTATTTTTATGTTACTAATTACAATTCAAACCAAGTCCTATTATGCAAGAGTTTATTCATTATGCCAGAATTCTGAAGTGTTGTGTGATTAAAATGTACAATTTCATCTTCTCAAATGTGCAGTGATGTTCGGTGATTTCAAACAGTGCTTGATGTTAGGTCTGGATTTGACTTTCTGGAGCGTGGTTCTGGTTTGAACAAAGAAAACTCTCCGGACTTGGACACAAACCCTCTCCAATTGGAATGTTCTGCATCCCACTGCAAAAAAAGCTATTGTTGTCATTTAACCTCATAGTTACACCCCCAAAATCTTCTGACAACAAATTACTGCTTTGAAAACCAGCAATGAGGAGCCAAGGTGCAGTACTCAGCCAACCTACATATTATCAGATGATTACAGAAGGTCAAATATACAAGTCAGCTGGTGCTTGGTGACTTCAGATATGGTTTCTGTAACAAATCCATGACCTGAATGTGTGTGTGTGTGTACTATATAAACATGATCTGGAGGATAAAACCAGACCTTTTGCTCTAAAAACACAGGTCCCTGCTACTTGAGCTAAAAGAAAAGTTGTGTTATGTGCAGAGCTTGAATTGGGCCAGTACATAACGGAATGGGTTACATACACCATACCTAAGCTGCTTTCTTGTTCTCCAGAATCTTACTTAAAAAAAATACCTGAAAGCTAAGTTTATAGCTGTTATAGTTGTGAAGAAAACCTTGGAAACATGACCTGAGTGTAACTGATGCAATTATATATACCTGAGTGTGATGAGAGCCTGGAGTAATAGCTGTGAGAATAAACTGCCCCATTCTGCTCTGTGTATTAATTCTGATGCCAATAATACTTTAAATGTCAACATTAACTATTTCCCTGCTCATCAATGAAGGGAGAGGAATACAAAAGTCTGTAGAATCTACTCTCAGCTGAATGCTCATTTTGGTGCCACAAGAGGGCAGAGACTGATAAATACCACTGCACATTTTATTATCCAGTCGAGAAGATACCATGCCCTAGATCTCCAGCAGGGCATCTGAGATCCACCCAGGGGAAAGCCAAGACAAAGGATGCCAGCGAGTGCACCCTATGAGCATTTGAACAATTTATAGAGAATGGCATCTCATTTTGATGTCTCAGGAGTTGGAACTTGGTTTATTCATAGATTCCAAGGCCCATTGTGTTCATCTAGTCTGACCTCCTGTATAGCACAAGTCACAAAACATTCCTAAAATAATTCCTAGATCATGTCTCTTAGAAAAACATCCAATCTTGATTTAAAAATTGTCAGTGATAAAGACTCCACCATGACCCTTGGCAAATTGTTCCAATGATGGAGCTCGGAAGAATGCCACTACATATCTCTTCCAGTTCAATCCCTGATTATCTGACACGAGTGACTGGGCTGATCTCTCCTGCAGGCCAAACTCTAGAAGGTGATAGTACATGTACATTACAATCAGGGCCGTGCAAACAAAATAACAAAATGTCTCCAGAATTTTTGAGAAATTATTTGCAACATTATTCTGGGCCATTTTGTGGACCCCAAATAAATTTTGTTTTTCAGCACATAGTCATGAAATAATGGTCTTGACGTCAATACACACATTTTTAAAAACACTGACCTTCAACATTTTTAGATTTTGAAAGTTAACATTTAATTTGAAGTTCTTTATTTGAAGAAAAACCATTTCACTCTTACAATATTTTTAAAAGGAAACATCCAAAAAAGAGTGGGTTGTCACAAGATATTTTCTTGTCAACATAGTGTTCAGAACGTATCCCTTTAAGAAAGGGTAACATCATTTTAAATCTCAGAACCCATTTAAATCCCATGGCATGAAACTTTGGCTGTCCCTCTGCATGGTGTGAATTTCACCCCAAATGGGGAACTGAAACAAGGAAGAACAAAGGAGAAGCAAATGAAAAAATTATCAAAGGGACGCTAGCCTGTTTCTCACACTAATGGATCCTCACCTGAAAGAATGATGAAGTAAAGCAAATGAAGCTTTATGTTCTCCATGTGACGGAGCAATGGTAAACAGAAGTACTTTCACCCCATATGAATGAGAAGGTTTTGGATGATCAATTCCAGTCTAGTGTATGGCTAGGCCATAGCACAGTGAATGTGCTGCTTAGTGTCTCCACTGATTTAATCCTTCATGCTGACTCAAGTGTCCTAGTTTCCTACTTCTGCTTCATCTTATCTTCTCTGTGTGGCTATTGATCAGAGAATGTTACGTGACCCTCCTTTTAGAACTCTTCTCAGTCTGTTAGACTCTATACTTTTCTCATTTACTTCTTACATTTTTTCCCAATTGTTTTCCTCTGTCCTTGCTAATATTGTTACTTGTGATCCTCTTCTAATGTGGTGCAGAGCTCCCAGGAGCCAATTCTGGGGTTGTAACTAAATGCTACTCTAAGCATATTGTAACAAACCTGGTTGCTCCATAAGGTACATCTAAACTGCAAAGAGAAACCCACCTCAGCGAGTCTGAGCCCGGGTCAGTTGACTCAGGCTCCTAAAGCTTTGGTTGAAGGGCTAAAAACAGCAGTGTAGATCTTCCTGCTTTGGCTGGAGCCTGTGCTCCCACACCATCCCATCTGCCCAGGGGTCAGAGTCTGGGCTTCAGCCTGAGCCTGAATATCTACACTGCTAATGTTGGCTCAGACTCAGTGCCACAGCTTTTTCTTTGCAGTGTAGACATACCCTTAGTGTGCTCCATGTTAACAACCTTCTGTGCAACATCCAGCCAGCAGAGGGCTCCATAAGCCCCCCAGTGCGGCGAAGGGTTGGAGTGGACAAGGCCCGGGAAGGAAGTGGAGGCTGCATGAGAATTGGGAGCAGCAGACCAGACACAGGTGCTGCAGGGCTGGCCACAGCTTCCAAGTGCTGACTATTCAGTTATTTGTAGAGCACTAATGCAAGCCCCGCTGGCCCCTCAGTCAATCTAGGCTGGATTGGAGCCTTTGTGTGTTATTTATTTATTTAAGCCAACCCCGAGAAATGCTGAGTAGCTATAACAACATTCTGCCCTAGGGATGCCAACTTTGGTTGGATGTATTCCTGGAGATTTCATCACTTGACATAATCTTTAATTAAAAATTAATCTTTAATTCTTGGAGACTCCCAGACAATCCTGGAGGGTTGCCAACCCTATGCCACTCCAAGCCATGCTGCGTGTTGCCTAGCTCACTGAGCAGTGTCATAGACATCAATGGGATTAGTCCTACTCAGCGTGAGTAAAGATATAGGATCTGGCCCCTTAATGGGAGTTGAGCACACCTAGGGATTTGGCCCAGTCCTCATGAGAATAGGCCCCTGTTATAATATGCCATCACAAGAGTGAGAATTTAAAGATGGACAACCAAACTGCTGAACAGTTTAGAAAATATGACTGGAAAGAAGAAGCAAATGGAGCTGAATCTGCACAATCCAGAGAGAGAAAGACCGATGGGTAAGGTTGGATATTACAACAGCCATATGTTTGTGGTTCACCTGCACTCGTGTACGTGTAAGACTTTGCAGGATCTATCCCCAGCATGAAAAGTTTCTATATGTGAGGAAGAGGGGGTAGAAAATTGGCTTGGTCTAGACTATGCAGCTATTATTCATCTTAAATGGCCAATTGCTCGCCATAAGTTAGCGCTCACCATCATAAGGGTTGTGATTGACCAATGTAGCCATTTAGCGCTAAGTAAATGTCTACATTTAAGGAATGAAACAAAGGGGGAAAAAACAGAAAGTGTTCTTTAAAATAGGTGAAAATGCACTGTCAAGGGAAGGTTAGGGATTTTGATCACTGGAGGTAAAAAAAGTCAAGACTAGACAGAGACCATCCAGTGGGGGCGGGTTTCTGTAGGAACTCTAGGAGCATAACTGTGCTGCAGTGAGGAATGGTGAGTGGACCCAAGCACTTGATGTGATGTAAGAATGGAAACATCTATTCAGTGAGAAATCACCAACATTTACAACAAACATTATTCACCACCAATGAAATGGTCAGCCAGATCAGAGACACAAGAGGCCGGTTCTGTTTCTAACATCTAGGAAAGGTAATCCAGATAAAAGACTTTTCTCTTTTAGCCCTAAATACATCTTGTTATTTTCCCCCTTCCTTCTAATCCATATAATGGCTTTAAAATTGCCTCAGCTTCCACCGTGAATAGCCTGCTGCTTCTTTTAGCCCCTTCTTTATCTTTTGCGAAGCATCTAGGTTCCACAGCTTAGATTTTCTTTCTACCACTTATAGGAAATTGCTGGATTGTGACCATTTTTGTGTCTCCATCAGGCCTTGAAGTGATTATCCAGGCTTTTGTCACTTGGAGATTAGATTAGTATAGTTCCCTAGGCTGCCTTGCCTGATAAGGCATTGTATAAATTCCAGCTGGTGCAGAGAGCAGCTAACAGGTTCTCTTTAAATGGAAGGTGTATTGAACTCATTTTCACCTGTTCTGAATCTCTTGCTTTAGTTGCCAGCTAAACAAGGCACAGGTTTTAGAGTCACTCTCTCAAGGCTTTCTCTGGATTCTGTCCAGCACACTTTAGCTTTTTATGCTCCTAATCTCTGCTGAAGCAAAATCTATTTAGTCTAGTTTTGTTCACCAACTACAAGGGGCGACAGCACCTCGAGTGTCCCAATTGTGCGATTCTTTTATACCACAGGTGTGCAGTGTGACTAACCTATTTTCAACTAGATTATTGCTGCCTCACGTATCAGTTAGAGGAGGAAAAGCAAAATGTCCTTCCAATGCCCTGCCACTTATCAGGAGCGGCACCAGTTGGGAACATCAGCATTGCGAAGAACACAAGAATTTTCAAGGGAAGAACATTCGCTGGTGGGAGCCAACTGTAAAATACAAGTTGCATTAGAGTAAATTCACCCTTGTGCAGAGGGCCAGCAGAAGGACTATGAACTGCTTACACCTTAGTATTTTATCCTGCCACCTGTCACCATAGTACCTGGGCTACTTTCACATGAAATCAACAGCAACAGCAAAGTCTCAAGTGGACTTCATGGAAATTCTGACACATCTTCCTTTCGGGGATAAAAATTCTACTTGGAGTAGTGTTTCTCAGGTTTTTCTTTAGTTTTGTTTTTTATTTGTTTTGGGGGGGTTCTTTTTGGGATTTGGTGGGGGGTATTGGTAGGGGTAGGGAATAGAAGGGGTGTTACAATTTTGAGCATTACTTTTGCTAGAAAGGCTTTCTCAAAGAGGAAGACTTTGCAATGTTTACTAAAAATCGTCATATTCTGGAGTCACCTGATCTCCTCAGGAAGTTTGATCTTCTCATAGACTCATAGTCTTTAAGGCCAGAATGGACCATTATGATCATATAATCTGGCCCCCTGCACATTGCAGGTCGCAGAATCTCACCCACCCCTCCTGTAATAGACCCATAACCTCTGGCTGTGTTTCGGAAGTCCTCAAATCATGGGTTAAAGACTTCAAGTTACAGAGAATCCACCATTTACACTAATTTAAACCTTCAAGTGACCCATGCCCCATGTTGCAGTGGAAGGCAAAAACCCGCAGCATCTCTGCCAGTCTGACCCAGGGGAAAATTCCTTCCCAACTCCAAAGACGGCGATTAGTTAGGCCCTGAGCATGTGGGCAAGAACCATCAGCTAGATGCCTGGGAAATAATTCTCTGTAGTAACTTAGAATCCTCCCCAACTTGTGTCCCATCACTGGCCGCTGGAGATATTTGCTGCTAGATCGGCTACATGCCCTTGTAGGTAGTCTCATCATACCATCCCCTCCATACATTTATCAAGCTCAGTCTTGAAGCCAGTTAGGTTTTTGCCCCTACTGCGCCCCTTGGAAGGCTGCTCCAGATCTTCATTGATGGTTAGAAACCTTTGCCTAATTTCAATCCTAAACTTGTTGATAGCCAGTTTATATCCATTTGTTCTTGTGTCCACATTGTAGCTTAATTTAAATAACTCCTCTCCCTGGTATTTATCCCTTTGATGTGTTTATAGTGAGCAATCACATGTCCCCTCAGCCTTCTTTTGGTTAGGCTAAACAATCCAAGCTCTTTGAGTCTCCTCTCAAAAGGGAGGTTTTTCATTCCTCGGGTCAGCCTAGTAGCCCTTCTCTGCACCTGTTCCAATTTGAATTAATCTTTGTTAAAAAATGGGAGACCAGAACTGCACACAGTATTCCAGATGAGGTCTCACCAGTTCCTTGTATAACAGTCCTGACACTGCCCTGTCTCTTCTGGAAATACCTTGCCCGATGCTTCCTAGGTCTGCATTAGCTTTTTTCATCACATTCGTGGCTCAGAGTCATCCAGTGATTAACCAATACACCCAGATCTTTCTCTTTCTCTGTCACTTCCAACTGACAAGTCCCCAGCTTATAGCAAAAATTCTTATTCCCTAAGTGCATGACCTTGCACTTTGCACTTTTAAATTTCATCCCATTTCTATTATTACAATTGTCAAGGTCATCCAAATCTTCTTATGTGATATTCCGATCCTCCTCTGTATTGGCAATACCTCCCAACTTTGTGTAATCCACAAATTTTATTAACACACTCCCACTTTCTGTGCCAAGGTCATTAATAATTTTTTAAATAAGATTGATCCTAAGACCGATGCCTGAGGAACTCCACTAGTAACCTCCCTCCAATCTGACAGTTCATCTTTCACTATGACCCGTTGTAGTCTCCTCAGGAATTTTGATCCTCTCCATAGAAAAGGCCTTGTCCCCAACTCTCACTAGCTTCATGCTGGGCTTTGTGTACCCACTTCACCATTCTGATCTGGAACCATTTTATACCTTGGGCCCATCCGTAAGACTAATATGTGATAGTTGTGCAGTCTGTTATTTTTTCTTGCTAGGCAACTATTATTTGGGAAAGCTTTTTCAGAAAAACATATGTATCTGTACATTGTCTAGCACACTCTAGGAGTAAGGGGGTGGTGTTATGGTGGCATATGGTATTAGTATGACTGTTAGAAGAATACAGTGTCCAGTTCTGGTGTCCACACTTCAGAAAGGATGCTCACAAATTGGAGAGGTTTCAGAAAGACCTGCCAGAATGAATTCACATCTGGAAAACATGCCTTAGCGTGAATAACAAAGCTCAGTTTATTTATTTTATCCAAGATTAAGAGGTGATTAGATCACAGTGTACATGTACTTACATAAGGAATAGATTTCTGATTAAAGACAGCTCTTTAATAGAGTAGAAAAAGGCTTAATGAGAGTCAAGGGTTGCAAGTTGAAGCTAGATGCATTCAGGCTAGAAATGAGGTGACTTTGGGATAATTAACCAATGGAACAATTTACCTAGGGATGTGATTGGTTCTCCATCACTTGAAGTCTTAATCAAGACTGGCTATGTTTTAAAAAAGGGTGCTCTAGCTCAAACAGAAGTTATGGACTTGGTGCACAAATTACTGCATGAAGTTCTCTGGCCTGTGTTATGCAGGAGATTAGACTAGGTGCTCACAACAGTCCCTTCTGTCTTACAGTTTGTTAATATATTAACCTATACAGGCCCTGATCCTGATAGAATTCTCTTGTGTCACATAAACATTAATTAAATAAAGAATAAAGATGTACCACATCAAAAGCATTGCTTAATGGTACATGGTTGTAGAATATGGTACATATCCTTGTTAGCTTCCTGCTTTGAGGAAATTTTTTTGGGAGGAGGAGTTATAATCTGGGAATTTTTCCATATGTTTCTTTAAAGGTGGCCAATATTAGCTGCCTTAACCAAGGTCCTTCTGACTGTAATGATACCACCAGCACTCCTGAAGAAAATACATCCTGCTCGCGTATTGGATGGCAGGCACCTCAGGTTGCTTAGAGCACGCCAAGCAATAAAAGGCATCCACAGTGTCTTGTAGAGCTGATTGGAACTCTTTCAATCAGCACATCTGTTTTATTTTATTTTATAATTATTATGTACATTGCAATATTAAATGAGAGTGTTTAAATTAACCAGGGTAGCTTATAAAAGGCAGAAATGTATAGGCCATTTCCTGACAAAGTTAGACATTCTGGAAGAGGGAGGGGGAAATGTCTTTTTTCTGACTTTCCAGAGGGCTCAGATGTCATGCTGTTTCATGCTGCCTCTCTCACACGTGAAAACATCCTTGCTAGAACAGGTTAAAAAAACTATTTCAAATTTTCCATTTTTTTTTGTTAAAATTTTGTCTTTTTCCTCAAATTTTGAAATTTTGACACCGTTTCATAAATTTTGGACCAGATCTGGTCTTTTGAGCTGCACTGACCCTCCTTCTCGCATGGGTTAGACCTAGCTTGTTAGTAACTGAAAGTGATACTCCCTGCTGCAGGTCTGATGGCCTTCTCATGTAAGGGGTTGATGGCCTCAGTGCTTTGCAAGTAGAGAGATGCCCATGTCACAATTGGTATTGATCAGCCAACAGATCGAGTATTGCATTGAATGAAAACTTAAACATTCTCTACCACCTAGAAATGGTCTGGCCAGAGCGTGAGGTGAGGACTTTGCCACAGCCTTTGTTGTACGTGTTCTGCAGATAGAGTTCAGTCTCCAGGCTGCTATATCTGTCATTCCTTGGAAATACTGAATTTATTTAGAAGAACAAAGAGTTATGGCTTGGGACAGTTTATATCCATTGGCTTATAAATCATATACAGCAAGAGTGGCAGATGTTATTGTTATTATGATGGTACCTGGAGACAATAAGTATAAGGAACCCGTTAAGTAATAAGACAGTCCCACCCTAGGAGCTCACAAGTTAAGTGTTATGACAAGTATTATGACATCTGTAGTAATCCAACTGATGTAGACACTTTAATCTGGTTCTCTGGTGACCATATCAAAAGGTAAAGAATATGAATTAAACGGGCAGTGAAATTCCAGTGAGTGGACGGGAACATGACATTTACCTTTCTGACCTTCTTCTTGACAACATATTCATGTATGAGCATATACTGTGACAAAAGTCTTGTGTGTAATATATACCACATATGGGCGCTCCAACTAAATGGAACTCTTTATTTGATCTGATGGATCAACAGTGTGATTTCCTTATGGTTCATGTTGATTTGGGATTTTTCTTGGTCTCAGACAATTGGCAAAGTATCCAACTGCCTAGTTACCTGCCACACTAATTGTTTGTGTCATTGTTTTAAGAGGAGGAAAAAGGTCTGGGAAGGTTTTCATGAACACTGGCCTGTACAGAAAGTTACAAGCGGGGACTTTCTTTCCAAACCAGAAGATTACAGTGGGGCATGTTGAAATGCCCATAATGATCCTGGGAGACTCGGAATACCCCTGACAGCCATGGCCCATGAAACCTTACATAGGAAACCTGGACAGCAGCAAGAAGCGGTTCAACAACAGGCTCAGTAGGTGCCGGATGACAGTGGAATGTGCCTTTGGCTGATTAAAGGCATGCTGGCAATGCCTTTATGGCTATTTAGACCTTAATGAGGATAATATTCCCATGGTCATAGCCACATGTTGTACATTGCATAATCTCTGTGAAGCTAAGGGTGAAAGGTTTGCTCAGGGGTGGAGTCTTGCGGCAGTCTGCTTGGCTGCTGATTTTGAGCAGCCAGATACCAGGGCTGTCAGAGGAGCCCAGAGGGGGGCAATTTGAATCAGGGAGGCTTTGAGGCAACACTTTAAAAATGTGAACCAGTAATGTATCTCTCTGTGATTGGTGCTGCAATGTTACATTAGAGGTAGTTTTCCTAGGAAGTAATGGTGATATTTGGAGCCTTACATTCCATCAAGCACATGAATAAACACTCTCAATTTGTAGAAAACAAATAAAGATGAGTTAACATTCAAAAACTTTGCTTTTATTGCACAAGAAACAACACACAAAAACACACAAACACACAAAGACGCTTGGTGGGAAAGGAGGTACCAGGGAAGGGCAGACTTTCACAGCTGTGTGTAGGTCCAGCTATCATTGTGAAAGTTGTTTGAGGGGGTGGAATGAAGGGGAATCCGAGAAGTCCCAGAAAGCGGAAAGGACTGTGCGGGCAGAGTTTGGGGGAGGGCATGGAAAAAAGTTCTGAATGTGATGTAGGGGAGAGCGGGCACAGATCTGCTTAGTCTGCAGCATTATTAAGGAGTTCACCATCTGCATTTGCTCCTCCGTGACTTTAATCATCCACTCAGTAGCATCCATAACAAACTCTTGATTTTCTTTTCTGACCTGCCTTTCGGCTTCCCTCCACTCCTTGCGTTCCATTTTCTCTGCATTGGATAAGTGCAGAAGCTCCCAGAACATGTCTTCTTTGCTCCATTTTGGGCACTTTCTTATCTGGTGGAGACACTCAGCCAGTGTGTGTGGGGTGTCATGGAAGGCCACATCTGCCGAAGCACAAGGAACAATGCACAGAAGCATGATTGTTAAATTCATGCACATCATTGAAACATTTCAGTAAAATACACCTTTTGCAACATAAAAAAGGCTTTCTCACTGACCCTTGGCAAGCACACATCTCTGTGAAGAACCAAAGCATGGTGAGTGTTGGCAGGGGTGGGGTGGGAGGGAGGCGCTCCACATGGGGAAAAGAGCATTCACTCTGCAAGGATTGTGGTGTAGCTGACTAGGAAACTTTCGGCAGAGGATTCCCGACTACGTCAAGGAAACTTTCCTAAAGATCTCGCTGGAGGATTCCTGTGAGATTTTGGTGGTGCCTCAACACTCTGTTCCACCATACTGATTAGCTACATGGGGAAGTGTCTAGCTCACAGAAACACAACCAGCCTTCTACATTTCTATACCCTGAACCCATCTCAGCACTACACAAGCCACAGCCACTTCCAAGGCATCTCCTCTCCTGCTTCTTGCTCCTTGGAGAGAACTGCTGAGACTAGCTAGACACCTCTGGAGTGGAGAACAGTTCCTGGCTGCCTACCCCACCAGACAACCGCACCGGGAGCTCCGCATCATCATCTAACTCCACCTCTTCATCAATGACTTCATCCTCCGGATTAGGTCCTCTTTCTGCCACCTCCAGGCCCACCGAAGTATCCACGCGGCTCTTGGTGGTGCAGGTGGGTCACCACGGAGGGTAGCATCCAGCTCCTTATAGAATTAGCATGTCTTAGGTGCAGCACTGAAGCCTCGGTTTACCGCCCTTGCTTTATGGTATGCCTGCCTCAGCTCCTTTATCTTCACTCTGCACTTCAGCATGTCCCGATCATAGCCCTTTTCGAACAAGCCTCAAAAAATGTGCCTGTAGGTATCCCAATTCCTACAGCTCAAGCACAGCTGGGACTGCACAGCCTCCGCTCCCCATACACTGAGCAGCTCTAGCAGCTCCACAGTGACCTAAGCAGGAGAGCGTTTGCTGCGATAACCTTTCCATGGTCACCTGGGAAGATGCAATGAGACATCTCCAAGCAAACAGTAAATGGAATTTCAAAAATTCCCAGGGCTTCTAATGGGCAGGGGCAGATGGTTGTTTATCTGGCTGCAGGGCAGTGGAGTTCAAACTGCTGACCGGAGCGGTCACAATGGGCACTGTGGAGGCCAATTAAAATGATAAAATCAAGTGTGGAGTCTGCACTGGCACTTTGTCATCAAAGATTTAGAGGAAAAAGACCTATGTCTCTCATCGGGGTGTTGTATTTGTAGCTAAAACATGGCATTTTTGCTTCCAAAAGTTGCATCACAGTGAGAATGCATTCACTGTGTTGTTGCCATAAGCTGCCTTTTGTCAACAAAATTCTGTAGTGTAGACAAGGCCTAAGACTAGAGTTACATTGCAACCTTCCAGCAAGAATGTTTTAAGTTTGTATCTGATTTCTGTGTTTTTAGGCTGAGAACATAACAGAGCTGTGCTGCTCACCATTAGGAAGCATCTTCTCAAACTGTAATGACATTCACCACTGTGTTATGCCACATTTACACGGTTGTAATTCCATTGATTTCACTGGGGTTCCTCCAGGACAAAGCTGGGATAACACAGCAGTGAATCCAGCCCATAATCTGTACAAAGAGGCTCCTTTAATTACAGGAAACAACAATGTTTTCATGTGGCCCTAGGTAAATGATGTGTTCATTTCAAGTTATTTATGTCTCACTTGCTCAGTGTACCTTTCACACTCCAATTACAACACTAATTACCATTTGTGGGAGATTTGGTTTTGTTTGTTTCTTTTTATTTCTTGTAGCTAAATAGTTTAATTAATACCTTTTCACACTATTAATAAAAAATAATGTTCTGGAGCTTTAGACCAATAATGTTGCCAGGCTCGCATTGATAAACAGCTGGAAGTGGACAATGCTACCTTCTAATTTTTTTCCTTGGTGAACAGCACACATCAGTCTCTCAATTATTTGCAAACAGCTCTTAGGACAGTAATTATAATGTCACTGACATCTGAGATTGAAACCATTATGCTGACAAGGTCATTAAAATTTGAGTGTATTGTTGAATAATCAATAGATGAGTGTTCAGAATAGTTTATTTTTTTTAATGCGTGCTCAGCAGAATTAAGATATTGAATATGTACATCCTTAAATCTTCCTTAGACCATGTCTCTTTCCTTCCTCTTGACTAAATCTATTCTTCAATTAGCTGATGAGCTTTTGACTTTTCTCATTGGCATTTATCTTTAACAACTGTTCCACCTGTGACCAAACAGTTACTAGCACACTGCTTTCCCCCATCAAAGCAGATTAGCTGCTGCCTGTGTGGAGGGCTACCCAGAGAATACAAAGGAATGAATCATATGATTATGCATGGCATTTATAAGAGCCCTACTATGATATCTCCCTGTCTGTATCTGGCTGTTGTTTTCATAGAATCATAGAATATTAGGGTTGGAAGAGACCTCAGGAGGTCATCTAGTCCAATCCCCTGCTCAAAGCAGAACCAACACCAACTAAATCATCCCAGCCAAGGTTTTGTCAAGCTGGGACTTAAAACCCTCTAAGGATGGAGATTCCATCACCTCCCTCGGTAACCCATTCCAGTGCTTCACCACCCTCCTAGTGAAATAGTGTTTCCTAATATCCAACCTAGACCTCGCTCACTGCAACTTGAGACCATTGCTTCTTGTTCTGTCATCTGCCACCACTGTGAACAGCCTACGTCCATAGTCTTTGGAACCCCCCTTCAGGTAGTTGAAGGCTGCTATCAAATCCCCCCTCACTCTTCTCTTCTGCAGACTAAATAACCCTAGTTCCCTCAGCCTCTCCTCATAAGTCATATGCCCCAGCCCCCTAATCATTTTTGTTGCCCTTCACTGGACTCTCTCCAATTTGTCCACATCCCCTTTGTAGTGGGGGGACCAAAACTTGACACAATACTCCAGGTGTGGCCTCACCAGTGCAGAATAGAGGGGAATAATCACTTCCCTCGATCTGCTGGCCATGCTCCTACTAATACAGCCCAATATGCTGTTGGCCTTCTTGGCAACAAGGGCACACTGCTGACTCATATCCAGCTTCTTGTCCACTGTAATTTCTCTATGCCCATTAACAGTAGTATTTTACAATATTCAGTCATGTTAAACAAAATATGTCCATAAGAAAACCCAAGCTGTATATGCAGAGGAAATATCTATCCCTCAAATGCCCACTTCTTTCTAACATTCTGGAGAAAGGGGAAACTATAGGCATGACCTGAAGACCAACAGACTCGGGCTCCGTCAGACCAGATAGGAAGGCATTTTAGAGCCAAAGCCCTGTCCCGAAAACCTCCTGTGTTCAGTCCCTTCTAGGACTAATCTTGGAGCTGCTGACTCCAGCATTCCTAGTCATCTGAGTTGCTGGGGTAAAGCCCTAAGAGAATTTGGGGCTGATAGTTATCTCACAGCAGCCTATCTCAGGAGTAAGGCCATTAGAGTCAGTAGTGCTACATGAGTTTCAAAAATGTGGGAGATCAGACTCAAACCTGTGGCAACTAATTATCATTATTTGTTTGTATTCCTATAGCACCTCGTGGTTCCAGTGAGAATCAGGGCCCCATTGTGCTAGCTGCAGTGCAAACCCAGAATAAGACATGGTTATGGCCCAAGGGCCTCACAATCTACTTTAAATCAAGACATAACTCACTGAGCAAGATCCTCAGCTTGTATAAATCAGGTAGCAGGAGAAAACCCAATTTTGCTAGCATCCTAAAATGGGATCCCAGTAATGATAATCCTCATTACAATGATAATTATATTTCATAAATTCATATAGCACCAGAAATAGAGCTGGTTGGGAACTTTCCAACAAAAAGTTTTTCATTAGAAAACCAAACTTGTTCCTGAAAGTACCAAGTTTGACAAAACACCCGATGGGGGTGGGGGGGGGGGGCGGGAAATTGGTTAAAGTGTCAAAATGTCAAGATTGTCAACACTGTTGAAATGGGGAGTTTTGTTTTTTCGAATCAAAATTATTTTTCATTTTGAACTTTTAGTGAATTTACACCAAAAAATGTTTAAAAAACAATGGGTGAAATCAAAACATTTGAAAATGTTTGAAAGGAAACATTTCAATTGACCTGAACAAAATTATTTTTTCAGATTTTTGGGTCACAACAATTTTTGAGATTCAACTTTATGTCCCAATTTAGGGCAGGGAAAAAATTCAAAAAGTCAGACTTTACTGGGTCAGGGAAACCATTTCCCACCCAGTCCTAACCACAAGGAATGCAATTGGCTACCCGCACCATACAAAGAATACAATGAGAGGAGGTAAGGGAGTCAGAAAATAGTTAGACATATTTGGTGTCATCTTGAGAGCAGCTTTCTGTCTGGATTGAATGGGGAAAGGTGAACTGGGAGTCCAGTAAGCAGGAAGTGTCAGTAATCAAAGCATGAGTTAAAAAGAGCATTGTCTTGACAGCATAGAGCCATGGTTGTGTCCCAGAACTACTGCAGAGGAAGGAGCCATGGGGCCTTGGCAGTGAGCGAGAAAGCAGGAGCTGAGCTGAACTGGACACCAGATTTATGAGTGTGGAGGGAGGGAAGGAAGAAAGTGGTGCTGCCAGTGACTGAGAACAAGTGAAGAAGAGAGGACGGGCCAAATTCCCTGTTGATGCAAATAGGCACAGCTCTATTGACTTCAATAGCGTTCCACCCACGAACACTAGATTTTGGCCTATTATGTTTGAGGTGGCAGGGCATATCCAGGAGGGGATGCTGGATAGATTAGGATATATCACAGATCTAGACAGAGTGGAGAAGCTTGCACTGGCTGAGCCTGGGCTATAATTCAGCGGATAAAAGTGAATTAGTTTCCAGTGTTATAAATCTGGTACCTTTCAGAAGCCCTACATTCACTTTAAAAAAGAGGAATTCCTGGGAAGAGGCCAAATGGCCACACTAGGGAAGGCCATGCCAGTGACAAGAACTGCGCTCTCAAATGCACGGCTGTCAGAAGACTTTGATCTGCTTCCCTTTGTCAGCCGCCAAGAGGTTAGAGGGCTCAGCAGAAATTAAATGCACCAGGATTAGTGCTGTGCAAAGTTTCATCTGTAAACCTCTGTTAATTTGTCAGACACAGAAACCAAGACAGGCAGGGCTCTGTTTTCTTGGGCACATGCTCTAGCCTACTGCTGCTGGAAACAGCACATGTGCTGTCAGTCAAAATCACCATGAGATACAAGTGCACCTAGCCCTTCACCTTATTCTACGGGGCTCACAGACACCAAGCTTCATCTCTGGCCTCTTCAGAGAGGAGACTCCTTGCCCAGGAAAATCAACCCCTTGTTTGGTATAGGAGTGAAGAGCAGAATCCAGAGCCAGGATCCCAACACATGAGTGAAGGAGAGGAGAACTCCCAACCCAGCTCCTGTTGTAATAAGTTAGATGGAGTAAATGGGCCAAGAGCATCAAAGGGGTTAATATGACCCTCTTACTGTACATTGATAGTTTTAAACAAGGTTTGGGGTTTTGCAATATAGAGACTTTGGCCTGCTTAGTACCATAGCAAATCACCATTCAAAATCTTGTTAACCTTTTATTAAAGACTCCGAAACAGAAGGAAAAACAGTGAAAGCCTTTGAAATGTAAAGTATTACGGAAGGCTTTCGTTTTACCAACGTCCCTTGCCCCTTTCCCTTTAGCTGTAGAGTCGCGACACTCAGACTGCGGCTTGCAAGCCACAAGAGGGTCTTTAATGGATCTCTTTGCAGCACATGATATTAAACCACTGTGCGATGTAATTATTAACCCATCTCAGATATTAACCAGTCAGGAGGCTTTTACTGTTATTAACCAATGAAGTTATCAACTTGCACTGAGTTATTAACTTATTTGCTGTCAGAATAACCTATAAACAGTATGAAAATATTTAGTATGGGAAATATTTTGTTTAAACTAAATATTTCCCATGCAGTTTTCCCATACTAAATATTTTCATACTGTTTACCTATGAATAGTACTGTAGTAACTCAAACCCTGAATTCACATGACTGTGGCTTTGTGGGGTGTAATGCTGATCACTAAATTGGCTCCTGAACCACAGAGGTCTGAGTGTCACTGCTGTAGAGAGTATTTAGAAGGAAATCCCCTGTTTTCCAGTCTTTTAGAGGGTGTTAAAGAAGACAATAGCAGTCTTTTGGGGGGAAAGCAAAAGTTAGTTGAGCTGGGCTGGGCTGTTGGTAAAGTCCAATCCCATTTCTTAAAGGACCTACCAGTTCAGCTGTCTCCCTGCCAGTAGCTGTCAGACAGCTCTATCCCCCACCCCAAGTCAAAGGGAGTGATGGTGGAATAGCTCTCCCTTCATTACTTTGCTCACCAGTTAGGCCTAACTTCTGACACACCAGTTTTGGGCCACTGACTTTTGGTCCCACATTCTTTTGTGTACCAGTTCTTGCAGAACCAGCAGACTCTTTTGTTTGGACTAACCCAGTCTTTCCCCCCTTCCTTTCATATCTTTTCCCATTAGCATTTATTGTTATGGATTATTATGACATTTTATGAACTTTCATTCGTTTCTTACAGTTGAGCTTACAATAAATGTAGTTTTGTAGGCCCAATTATCACAACATTTCCCTGCAACTAAATGCCATCCCCAAAGGTCTGAGCTACTTCCCTGTATTGTGCTGGCTTGCTCCCACACTTTAAGGGTCTCTGTTTCCCTCACCCTCCATCTGGGAATGGCCATGCTGCCTGGATAGTGGCACATACTCTGGAACTGGGTTCCCTGGGCAGGCTAGATTTTCTTGCCTAAGCAGGTTTTTTAATTTTCTTTTGTGCAGAGAAACTTTTCTCCAACCTGGCAATCTGTAATTAGCTTTCCTAGCCATGCCTTTCCCACAGAAATCAGGGGAACAACCAGACCTGGGAAGGGCTGTTTTCCACTTTGCAAATGTTTTGTGCATTTGTAAATGAATTTTACTCGTTTGCAAAATACATGTGAAAGTTACCAAACTGACAGGTCAAAAATCATGAAGGAACGACGATTAAAAATGCAATTCCTTGACACCTTGAGCATTAGCTTTCTGGAGGAGAACACATGAGGAAAGACTAGTTTTGACTAATTCCTAAATAACACAGGAGAGCTGGCCAAGAAGTTACTATAGTTGAGCTGTTATGTAACCTTCACAACAAAAAATAAAAATCAAAATTACATTCAATGAAGTCAGTAGGAGATTTTTGCAGACTTCAATTGAACTAGGATTTCACCCAAGGTGTTTAGGGGAGGGTTCATATTAAAAGGTAGCATGAAGACATTGAACTTTATAAAGAAGAGTTATGAAAAAACAATTAAGGAGCAGGTCAAAAAGTGCCTAAAGACAAAATGGATTCAATTAAATCTTTAGACCCTGCTTGGAGGGCTATGTAAGCACGCCAAATCAGTGAGTGAAGGTGCAAATACCCAGACAAACAATATCCATAACAAACAATAAAGCAAGAAGGCAAAAATAACTCCAGCATGGTGAAATGGCAAGGTCCAAGCATCATTCAAACCATGTAGACTGAGATCCAGCTCAAGTGAAACTTCCCCAGTTCAGGAACACATCCCTAGACAGGAAAGCATTTAAGCACGTGTTTAACATTGAAGTCAATGAGACTTAAGCAAATGCTTAAAGTTAAGCATGTGCTTAGCTGCTTTCTTGGATCAAGGTAATAAACTATGGCAGGTAAAAAGGAAAAAGGAAATTATCATAGACTAATGCTGTTAAGTCAGTATTTTCCCTCCCTCACTCCCCTACCTCCCTGCCCCCCAGCTGGAATACTCTGTTCCACCTTGATCACCCAATCTCAAAAAGAGCTCTCAGAAACAGAGGGGTTTTAGGGCTGGGGATGAACATTTTTAGGCCTATAGAAAGACTTCCCTATGGACATGGATTGAAAAACTTAAGACTAAACAGTTTAGAGAAGAGTGAATGAAGACTCCAAGTTACCCTTTCTTATAATACAAAACAAGTAGGCAATCACTTAAACTGATTTTATTATTTTAATGTAACAATTGTAGGGGCACTGCCAGCAGATCGAGGGACGTGATCATTCCCCTCTATTCGACATTGGAGAGGCCTCATCTGGAGTACTGTGTCCAGTTTTGGGCCCCACACTACAAGAAGGATGTGGAAAAATTGGAGAGAGTCCAGCAGAGGGCAACAAAAATGATTAGGGGACTGGAACACATGACTTATGAGGAGAGGCTGAGGGAACTGGGATCATTTAGTCTGCGGAAGAGAAGAATGAGGCAGGATTTGATAGCTGCTTTCAACTACCTGAAAGGGGGTTCCAAAGAGGCTGGATCTAGACTGTTCTCAATGGTAGCAGATGACAGAATGAGGAATAATGGTCTCAAGTTGCAGTGGGGGAGGTTTAGGTTGGATATTAGGAAAAAAATTTTCACTAGGAGGGTGGTGAAACACTGGAATGCATTACCTAGGGAGGTGGTGGAATCTCCTTCCTTAGAAGTTTTTAAGGTCAGGCTTGAGAAAGCCCTGGCTGGGATGATTTAGTTGGGGATTGGTCCTGCTTTGAGCAGGGGGTTGGACTAGATGACCTCCTGCGGTCCCTTCCAACACTGATATCCTATGATTCTATGATTACCTTGTGGACCTCATTCCTGGATAATGCCATTGAGGCCAACAGTTTAATAGGCTTGGACACTTATATTGTTAATGAGAACATCCGCAATGACAGCAGATATGATAAAAGACAGTAAAGAATATAAACCCTCATGCTTCAGAGTATGAGCCAACCACAAACTGCCTGGATTGAGGAAGAAACTTCCCTTATAGTCAGGTTATTCCATAATTTTCACTGAAGGCATCTCCTTCAGAAGCAGCCAGGACTGATCACTTTAAGTGACAAGATATGGATGTAGATAAACCACTGGTCTGACCCACTGTGGTATTTCTTATGTTCTTATATTCATCTCACACCTTCACACGACACCAGGTTCAGCCAGGCCTAGAAACAGAACTTGCTGTGTCTCAGGAAAACTTTTCACTGGCAACCTCAAAATTTTCATCAAACCTCAAAATAAGCCATTTGTTTGACTTTGAATGTGTCTGATGGTAGGTGAGAGGTGTTGCCAAGAATTCTGCAACACTCCACACCTGAAGAACCTTTACACTGTACCATGGAGATGAACAACATTTGGTAACTGAATCCTGAGTTTCGGCTTAACCCTGTGGATATTGATGAAAACACACACCACTGAGTTTTGCCCAGGGCCTGACCAAAGAAGCCCCATTATACAGGAGAAATCTCTTCGAGCAGTGATCCCCTTTTGGTAAGAGTTGCAACCATGGTGATCATGCACTGAGTCTGTGGGCAGGTCTACGCTATGGGGCTAAGTTGGCCTCAGTTATGCAAAGCTGGTGTTGACTTACCTTAGGTTGACTTATTGCTGTGTCTACACTGCACTGGGTTGATGGGAGAAACTCTCCCATTGACTTATCATAGAATCATAGAATATCAGGGTTGGAAGGGACCTCAGGAGGTCATCTAGTCCAACTCCCTGCTCAAAGCAGGACCAATCCCCAACTAAATCATCCCAGCCAGGGCTTTCTCAAGCCTGACCTTAAAAACTTCTAAGGAAGGAGATTCCACCACCTCCGTAGGTAACGCATTCCAGTGTTTCACCACCCTCCTAGTGAAAAAGTTTTTCCTAATATCCAACCTAAACCTCCCCCACTGCAACTTGAGACCATTATTCCTCATTCTGTCATCAGCTACCACTGAGAACAGTCTAAATCCATCCTCTTTGGAACCCCCTTTCAGGTAGTTGAAAGCAGCTATCAAATCCCCCCTCATTCTTCTCTTCCGCAGACTAAACAATCCCAGTTCCCTCAGCCTCTCCTCATAAGTCATGTGTTCCAGTCCCCTAATCATTTTTGTTGCCCTCCACTGGACTCTTTCCAATTTTTCCACATCCTTCTTGTAGCGTGGGGACTTACCTTATTCTTCTCATTGTGGTGGAGTACCAGAGTTGACAGGAGAGTGACTGGTGGTTGATTTACTGGATCTTCACTAGACCCTCTAAATCAACCCCCGGTGGATCGATCGCCGCACGTCGATCCCCCAGTAAGTGGAGAAAGGCCCTGAGAACCCAGAGACTAAAGAAGAGCTCTCATGGACTGTGCATGCAGTAACTTTTACTGAATTATAACAGATTTAGTACTTGGATTTCTTCATAAATCGGTTTTATAATCTAAATGTGATGGCTTTATATTCCTCCATTCATGCAGATATTATTAGTTACAATGCTGCAGCTGTAGAGACCCCAACTGGGAAAAGGGCCCCATTGTGTTGTACCAAAACACTCTAAAATACAGCATCTGCCCAAAGAGCTTGCAATCTAATGAGACACAACAAACTACTTGAGTATTTGTTACCCATCTCCCCCTCCAGCCACCCTGACAAACTGGGTTGTCTCATTCAGTTGTGTTATCTAGTCTCCCAGACTTCAAGTTCTGTGGGGCAGGGATGGTCATTTGTTATACATGTAAAATATCCATGCAAAATGGGGTCCTGACCTGGGTATTCGCATAAGATGTTACCACAGTATGAATACTAAATAATAACAGACAAAGGGGAAATGAAGGCACAGAGATATATACAAGGTCATGGGAAGAACTAGGAACACAATGCAGGGCTCCTGAACCCCAGAGCAATGTCCTTCTATTAGACCACACTGCCTCTTTTTGAAATGACTAATTCTTCAAGTTTTCCCCTCCTCTCAAATTAGCTGCAGAGAATTGGAACCATGCTGCTGTATTTAGCATTCTGTTTCCAACTGAGGTATAAAAGTCATCTGTGAAGGCTATTTATCGGCTCATCCTTGTGACAGACATTGATAGAAATTGAAGGGAACTTGTAACTATGATTACTTTTTTGTCTTGTCTGAATCATCATCATCACCACAAGTAATAGCTTGGAAAATAGTTCAGCTTGCTTGTCCGTAATGAGCAGCGTTCAATAGTCTCTTTGTCTTGAGATGCTTTTATGTCAAATGCAAGTTTGTCAGTCATGTGGGAGATGCGCTTGGAATGCTGCACAGAGCCAAGAATATGGAGATGGTAATAGAAGGTTCTGCATGTTACTGTAAAATATAAGTTGTTTCCATTGTTGTACAAAGAAGGGGACACATCTAGGCTGAATCTATCAGAAGATCTTTCAGCTAATGTCATGTGCATAAGGCTCGCAAACACTCGGGCTAGGTCTGCGCTGGTGTAAGTTAACATAGCTCTGTTGACTTCAATGGCATTTTACTGGTGTACAACAACCGAGAATCTGGCCCGATGAACTCAAATGCTCTGGGTGCATCTGCTCACTTCACTTACAGCTCATTCTGCACAACAGATTTAGCCTCTTTTCAGAGCCACAATAACCACTCCTGCACAATAGCAGTACAGTCCCCCTGCCTTTTCCCCTCCACCCCCGCATTCAACATGGCTTGTTCACATTTTCTTCAAATTCACTTCTAGAGAAGTGGTGTTCATAGGAGATTAGCGGCTAGACCTCCTCCAGTGAATGTCAGATCTGACACCAGCCCCTGGCCGTAAGGTTTCCTTGTAGCAGGGTGATAACAATTACTTTTCTATTAAACATGTATGCTGCAGAGAGAGAGCAGAGCTGTGTCTACTCCAACCTTCTCTGGGTAGTTTGTTGATTGTTCATGGAGGGTAACACTCTCCAGGAACAATGCAGGAGGGGGTCAGGGCTCTGGGCTGGTGGTGCAGGCTCTGGGGTGTAGCTTGGGATGAGGGGTTTGGTGCAGGAAGGGGCTCTGGGTTTGGGGGGCTCAGGGCTGGGTTAGGGGATTGGGGCACGGGGTTGGGGCGCGGGCTTACCTCGGTCATCTTCCAGTCAGCGACTGAGCAGGAGTGCTAAGGCAGGCTTCCTGCCTGTCCTGGCACCACGGAGCACTCTGTACCCCAAAAGCAGCCTCAACAGGTCCATCTCCTAGGCAGAGGTGTGCAAGCGGCTCCGCGCAGCTCTCGCCCCCACCCCCAGCTCCCATTGACTGGTTCCCAGCCAATGGGAGTGTGGAGCACCTGCTTGGGGTGGGGGCAGTGCGTGGAGCCCCATGCCCCTCGTCCCGCGCCTAGGAGACAGACCTGCTGCTGCCCACTTCCGGGGTGCAGCGTGGTGTCAGAATAGGTAGGGACTAGCCTGCCTTAGCCGGGCAGCACTGGGACTGGGACAATGGGACTTTTAATGGCCCAGTTGGTAGTGCTGACCAGAGCTGCCACGACCCAGTGCCTTACATTCAGCAACCCAGTACTGGGTCGCAACCCGCAGTGTGAAAACCACTGCTCCAGCCAACATATTATGAAATAATGTAAAAATAAGAAAAAAATAAAAATAATAAAATTAAGTATCTAAAATACAAAACAAACTTTTCTAAAGCTGACTTTTTTTCAGGAATTCTGATCTGTGGGAAATTTCAAAAATATTTGGTTTTATTCTGATTATACCAAAAACAAATTTCAAAATGTCAAAAATTCCCACATACTGGAAATTCTGAGTTTTGACCAGCTCTAATGGTTGTAGCTGTATTGTTTGAATTTCTTACGGTAAGAACTGTTAAGCGTTATGTAAACATAGAAATGGGACCTGCCCCTTTGAGAACGTGGTGGGGCACTTGGTGTATTGTGTGTCACAGTAGGGTTGGCTGGGTGCTTTCCATCAATATTTTTTCAGTGGAAAATGCAGTTTCTGAAAAATGAAAATTCTTCATCTGAGAAAACAAAACAAAATGTTTCATTTTATGTCAGGTCGGCATTAATCTCTATGTCCACCTAAGTCCCCTGACCATGGTGCATCATGGGAGAATGTAGTCCAGCCAGAGACATCAGGAGTTAGACCTTTCTGTTGCAATGAACAGACTTCTTAAGACACATGAAGAAAAGTTTCTTCAAAACCAAACAATGCGAGTCTGTGTTCATGGGTGCATCCCAGCTGCAGCTTAGCATCTTCAGAACAAAGGAAGAGGCAAAATATCAATAATCTCTCTGGATAATGGTAGGAACAAAATATTATATTTAAGAATCAAAAATCAGGGCTATAGAGTGACTGTACTGTAGCCTCCAGAACCTATGGAAAAATAATCCTGAAAGCCAGCTGAAAGGGACACACTAATTATGTAAAGGGTAGCTACATACAGTAGGCCAGCAACTCCAGAGAAAGCCACTCCAGCAACAAAACAATTATTCTTTCTTCTCACCCTCATCCCTACATGCACACAAACCGGGGTAGGAGGTGTTGTTGACAGACTACATTGGTCTGCAAAAGTTTCTTTGTTTTCATTGTGTCCATCCCTTTGCTGTCTCAGTGCTTGAAGGCTGAACTGCTCCTTATTGCCTTTTGTTGTCTCTACCCTCGGAGAGTAGCACTTATTAGTACTGTATAAGTTCAGGTGTCCTGGAAGACTGTGGGGAGGGGAGCAGTCTGCCCATAGCAAGAGCAAAATAAAAAAGGAAAGTTTCAGTTCATAGATCCTCTGTTCTGAAAACCATGCTACAGGTGCACTGATCTCATTATGAAACCATGAGAGCAAGCGCAGCTGCTCCTGTCAGCACAAAAGCTGTCAAGTTCAAACAGGTTCCGTGTGCGTGCAAAGCATGAGAATTGTCTTTCACTCTCAAGGACAACCCTAGAGCATGTCCATTTGTTTCTACTGATGCACAACAACCATATCAACATAAATTGTTTATTATTATTATTTTATTACTTCTTTTTGTTATGTGTGTGCAGTGCTCAACACAATGGGACCCTGATTCCTGATAGTGGAATACTGACAAAATGTACATGTTCTTTACATAACAAATGCTAGAAGTCTAAAGCTGTCACTTAGCACCCCAAACTGGAACCCATATGGGTATCATTAAACAGCTACAACCCATACTCGATGGGGACCACATTCTGAAAGAAATCTTCTCTGAACCCCCTCTTCCGTCCTTCAAAACAACCTCCCAAGCTCTCCAAGCTCATCATGAGAAGCAAGCTCCCCACAGACCAGGACACACCAACTCAAAGCAGCACCGGACTCTGCCAGAATAAAAGATGCCAAACCTGTAGATATATCTCCACTACTGTGATGATCAACACCCCCCACAACAAACCTTTCAAGATCTATGGGTCCTATACATGCCTATCTCAACATGTGGTGTACCTTATCCGGGGCACTAAATGCCCCAATAACAACTATGTAGGTGAAACCAGACAATCACCACATTCTCGAATGAACTCACATAGAAAAATGATAAAAGACAAAACCGCCATATCACCCATGGGTGAACACTTTTTCAGAAAGTGATCGTGGGTGACCTCTCAGTCCTCGTCCTCAAAGGAAACGTGCACAACTCCTTCAAAAGATGAGCCTGGGAACATACATTCATAATTCTGCTAGACGCCAAAAATCATGGACTGAATAGAGTCTCTGGATTATTACAACAATCTATAACCCACTAACCACCTTCCATCATCCCCCCCCCCCACTTCCCCCTCCCTTTCGCCCCTATGACTGGAGAGTTATTAATGGGCCACTTGAAATATGTGTCAACTACTTATGCTAAACAATCTGTTCTGCCTTGTAGTTAGCTGTGACCCTCTGAGTACCTTTCCCAGACCTGAAGAATAGATCTGTGTGAGCTCAAAAGCTTCTCTCTCTCATCAACAAAAGTTGGTCCAATAAAAGATATAACCTCACCCACCGTGTCTCTCTAGAAGTCTAAATACTAAGATGGGTGAACTATAGTGCCTTGCATTAAATGAAAATATTGATATAATAGTCAACAGAAAAACTTGGTGGAATGAGGATAATCAATGGGACATGGTAATACCCGGGGTACAAAATACATAGCAATGACAGATTAGGTTGCGTTGGCGGGTGGGTGGTTCTATAATGTGAAAGCACAGAGTCTAATAAAGTAAAAAATCTTAAATGAGTCAACCTGGTCCATAGAATCCGTATGGATAGAAATTCCATGATTAAACAATAAGAGTTTAGCAATAGGAATATACTGCAACCACCGGACCAGGATGGTGAAAGCGATTGTGAAATGCTCAGGGAGATTACAGAGGCCGCAAAGGCGGAAAACACAATAATAATGGGGGATTTCAACTGTCCTCATATTGACGTTACCTCAGCACAGGATGCAGAGACAACATTTCTAGACAACATGAATGGCTGCTTCTTGGAGAAGGTTGTCCTGGAACCCACAGGGGGAGAGGCAATCCTGGATTTAGTCCTAAGTGGAGCACAGGATCTGGTCCAGGAGGTAATTATAGCTGAACCACTCAGTAATAGCAACCATAATGTAATTAAATTTAACATCCTTGTACGGAGGAAAAATGCCAAAGAAACCCCGCACAGTAGCATTTAACTTCAAAAAGAGGAACTGCACAAAAATGAGGTAGCTAGTTAAATGGAAATTAAAAGGAACAGTCACAAGGGTGTAATGCCTTTAAGCTGCTAGGAAACTATTTAAAAACACCATGATACAGTCTCAGATTAAATGCATATCCCATCTAAAAACAGTAAGAAGTCAAAAATATGCCAACATGGCTAAACAGCAGACTAAGAGAGGTAGTTAGAGGCTAAAAAGGTATCCTTTAAAAATTTAAAGTCAAATCCTAGTTAGGAAAATAGAAAGGAGCATAAACTCTAGCAAGTCAAGTGTAAAAGTATAATAAGGTAGGTCAAGAATTAATGTGAAGAGCAACTTGCTAAAGACACAAAAACTAACAACATTTTTAAGTACATTAGGAGCAAGAAGTCTGCCAAACAATCAGGAAGACAAGACCATTATGGAGAAGCTAACTGAATTCTTTGCATTGGTCTTCACTGCAGAGGATGTGAGGGAGATTCCCACATCTGAGCTATTCTTTTTAGGTGACAAATCTGGGGAACTGTCCCAGATTGAGGTGTCAGTAGAGGAGGTTTTGGAACAAATTGAAAAATTAACCACTAATACATCAACCAGATCAAATGGCATTCACCCAAGAGTTTTGGAGGAACTCAGATATGAAATTGCAGAACTACTATTTGTGATATGTAATCTATTGTATAAATCAGCCTCTGTACCAGGTGATTGGAGGGTAGCTAATGTAACACCAATTTTTTAAAAAGGCTCCAGAGGCAACCCTGGCAATTACAGGTAAGTCTAACTTCAGTATCAGCCAAACTGGTTGAAACTATAGTAAAGAACAGAATTATCAGACACATAGATGAACACAATATACTGGGGAAGAGTCAACACGGTTTTTGAGGAGGTCAACAAAAATGTGAACAATGGTGATCCAGTTGATATAGGGTACTTGGATTTCCAGAAAGCCTTGGACAAGATGCCACACCAAAGGCTCTTAAGCAATATAAGCAGCCATGTAATAAGAGGGAAGGTCCTCTCATGGATCAGTAACTCGTTAAAAGACAGAATACAAAGGGGAGGACTAAATTATCAGTTTTCACAATTTACAGAGGTAAAGAGTGGGCTTCCCCCAAGAATTTGTATTAGGACCATTGCTGTTCAACATATTCATAAATTATCTTGAAAAAGGGGTGAACAGTGATGTAGCAATACTATACAGAGCAGAGTGCCCCAAGGGTCAGTCCTGGGGCCGGTTTTGTTCAATATCTTCACTAATGATCTGGAGGATGGCGTGGATTGCACCCTCAGCAAGTTTGCAGATGACACTAAACTTGGAGGAGTGGTAGATATACTGGAGTGTAGGGATAGGATACAAAAAGACCTAGACAAATTAGAGAATTGGGCCAAAAGAAATCTGATGAGGTTCAACAAGGACAAGTGCAGAGTCCTGCACTTAGGACGGAAGAATCCCATGCACTGCTACAGACTTGGGACTGAATGGCTAGGCAGCAGTTCTGCAGAAAACAACCTAGGGATTACAGTGGACGAGAAGCTGGATCTGAGTCAACAGTGTGCCCTTGTTGACAAGAAGGCCAATGGCATTTTGGGCTCTATAATTAGGGGCACTGCCAGCAGATCGAGGGACGTGATCATTCCCCTCTATTCGACATTGGTGAGGCCTCATCTGGAGCACTGTGTTCAGTTTTGGGCCCCACACTACAAGAAGGATGTGGAAAAATTGGAAAGCATCCAGTGGAGGGCAACAAAAATGATTAGGGGACTGGAGCACATGACTTATGAGGAGAGGCTGAGGGATTCGGGATTATTTAGTCTGCAGCAGAGAAGAATGAGGGGGGATATGATAGCTGCTTTCAACTACCTGAAGAGGGGTTCCAAAGAGGATGGAGCTAGACTGTTCTCAGTGGTACCAGATGACAGAACAAGGAGTAATGGTCTCAAGTTGCAGTGGGGGAGGATTAGGTTGGATATTAGGAAAAATGTTTTCACGAGGAGGGTGGTGAAGCACTGGAATGCGTTACCGAAGGAAGTGGTAGAATCTCCTTCCTTAGAGGTTTTTAAGGTCAGCCTTGAGAAAGCACTGGCTGGGATGATTTAGTTGGGGATTGGTCCTGCTTTGAGCAGGGGGTTGGACTAGATGAACTCCTGAGGTCCCTTCCAACCCTGCTATTCTATGATTCTATGCTAAATTAATAAATTACTCTTGGGGGAACCCCACTCTTTACCTCTGTAAATTCTGAAAACTGATGATATAAGCTGTCATGGGCTAAAACTCACTTCCTCAGATGCAAAATCATGGGTTTTAGCCCACGAAAGCTTATGCCCAAATAAATTTGATAGTCTCTAAGGTGCCACAAGTACTCCTCGGTTTTTTTGCTGATACAGACTAACACGGCTACCCTCTGAAACCTCTCAAGATAGTTAAGTTCAAAGCAGACTTCGAAGAGTTACTTCGAAAGGGATCTCACAAAACTGGATGACTGGGCAACAAAATGAGAAATGAAATTCAATGTTGATAAGTGCAAAGTAGTTTACAGTGGAAAAAATAATCCCAACTATCGATACAAATGGGGTCTAAATGAGCTGTTACCACTCAAGAAAGAAATTTTGGAGTTCTCATGAATAGTTTTCTGAAAATATTTGCTAGATGTGCAGCAACAGTCAAAAAAATTAACAGAATGTTAGGAACCATTCAGAAAGGGATAGATAATAAAACAGAAAATATCAGAATGCCACTATATAAATCTATAGTACTCCCACATCTTGAATACAGGTTGCAGTTCTGGTCATCCCACTTCATAAAAGATACATTCATATTGGAAAATGTACAAAGAGAAGACACAAAAAATGAGTAGGACTATGCAACAGCTTCCATATGAGAAGAGATGAAAAGACTTGGACTGTTCAGCTTGGAAAAGAGATGAGCAAGGTGGGGTATGACAGAGCTCTATAAAATCATGACTGGTGTGGAGACAGTGAATAAGGAAGTGTTATTTACGGCTTCACATAACACAAGAACCAGAGGTCACCCAATGAAATTAATAGGCAGCAGGTTTAAAACAAACAAAAGGAAGTACTTCTTCATACAACACACAATCAACCTGTGGAACTTGTTGCCATAAGATGCTGTGAACACCAAAAGTATGAGTGGGTTCAAAAAAGAATTAGATACATTCATGGAGGATAGGTCCATCAATGGCTACGAGCCAAGATGGTCAAATATAAAACCCCAAAATCCAGATGTCCGTAAATGTCCAACTGAAAGAAGTTGGCACTGGATGATGAGGAATGGATCACTGTTCATTCTCTTTGAATCATCTGGCACAGGCCACAGTCAGAAGGCAGGATATTGGGCTAGATCATTGGTCTGGCCCACTGTTGCTGTTCTTTTGACTAATCATTTTTCATTGAAAAATGCTGATTTGTCAAAATCAAAATTGTTTATGAACAGGAATCTGCTGGATGAATTTCCTGTTTAAAAATAAATGTTGAAAATAATGAAATTGTTGAAATATTTCATTTTGACATTTTCTAAATTTTTGTTTTCCTGGCTCAAAACCACTTTTTTGTTTTTAAAATTAAGCTAACTATACAGAAAAATATTTTAAGATAGTCAAAAATTAAAATGAAACATTGCAAAATTATCAAAACAAAATATTTAAATCACTCCAAAATGGAGAAAATCTTCATGTTCCCATACTTTCAGGATTTTGATTTCTCGTCCCAATTCAAGACTCGAACAATTTCTAACTCAAATATTCACAGGACAGGAAAACTGTCTCTTGCCCAGCTCTAGCCTCTAGGAGTAAAACATCATCATCATCATCACCATCACCATCACCACCACCACCTTGTATCAAAAACTCACCCTTCCACAGTGAAGAACAACAACAACTGAAATGTTTGGAATAGACTCTATAAAAATCAAAACTAATAATAATAAAGCCATCCAAATAATCATGGAACTATTAGCTCTTTAGCAACCACATATACATACAAATATATTTCAGTACATACAAAATAAACATCTGTCCCTTTACTTATCTAAAATGCAGATGTCTACCTGAGCCATGTCATTGTAAAGTTTCCGATGTTTAGTTTGAAGGGTTTGAAAGGGGTTGGTTTCAACCAATAATTTATATCCTTGCTTCTTTCTTTTCTCTTTGGCTGCTTTGGTTTAGTGCATGCTTTATTGCTGGAATTTTATCAATCCCTGATCATTACACTAAATGATCCTCTTCTGGTCACACACCTAGATTTTTGGATTCCCTTCTTCCATAGGTTAGAAGGCAATATTGAATGCTAAAAGATCATTCACCAGATACAGAGGTGTATGGCCCATATCAGTTGTTTCTACATATCTGAAGCAATAGCATCACTTTACTTTTTCTGAGCAATTTATTCTTCTAACCTATGTTTTTGGCTTAGACAAGCTCCTATTTTATATTTCTAAGGTAAATAAAAGTGGTTTCCCATCCTCCATTGACAAATCTGAGTGGCAAATATGGACAAGTGTCACTTCAGATTTTGATGGGGATAAAAATACTGTGTAAGACAAGCTCCCTATGAATTGTTATCCCTCATACTAAATTATTTATATATTGTGAAGTGTGAATCTATACTACAAGTTATTTACAGATGTAAGAAGGAGGGTGGATAGATATACGTGTTTGACGATACTTCATAGCAATACTGATAATAGGATAGATAAACTGCATTGCTATCTTAGCTATAAATTAGCCTAGGAATTACTATCTTTATTAATTATACAGTGGTAACATCCAGAGGCCCTAATCATCAATAAGGCACCATAATGTTAAATGCTCTGCAAACACATAGTCCCTGATCTCAATAGTTTCTATTGATATTTAACCCTATATCACCATGGTGTGTATCTGTCTCTCTGGCCATGTCTACACTGCTCTGCAGATCAGACTATGGGGAAGTGAATAGCAGTGCTCCCCAAAGTCCTCTTCAAACAGGACTATTTTAATGTGTACTGGGATCCTTTTAGCTCCCACAGCATCCACTCAGCACTTTGGTGCATGCTGTTATTTGCACCCCTTTAGTCTGAACTGTGGGCAGTGTAGACAGGCCCTCTCTCTCCATTTAGATATTTATACCAGAGTCATCAGTGGGACATCTGAGTGCTGTTTAGTGCTTGTTTTTAATATCATATCAAATATTGCCACTTGTCTGCTGTACCCCTCATAAAGCATTGCTCGTAGAGTTCTGATTTCATATTAGTTACTCTAAAGCAGTGGTTCTCAACCAGTGGTACACGTACCCCTGGGGGTAGCAGAGCTCTTCCAGGGGGTACATCAGCTCATCTAGATATTTGCCTAGTTTTACAACAGGCTACCTAAAAAGCACTAGCAAAGTCAGTACAAACTATCATTTCATACAGACAATGACCTGTTTGTACTGCTCTATAGACTATACACTGAAATGTAAGTACAGAATTTATATTCCAGTTGATTGATTTTATAATATTTTATAATGATATGGTTAAAAGGAGAAAGTCAGCAATGTTTTAGGAACAGTGTGCTGTGAAACATTTGTATTTTTATGTCTGATTTTGTAAGCAAGTGGGTTATTAAGTGAGGTGAAACTTGTGGGTAGGCAAGACAAATCAGACTCCTGAAAGGGGGACAGTCGTCTGGAAAGGTTGAGAGCCACTGCTCTAAAGGGCTTTATCGTCTAGGAATAGAGTGATACGATAAACACTTCCAGGTTTCATTCCCATAACATGATAATAGAGGCAGCCTACATTTTTTTTTGAATGATGAATATCAAAGACAGTCTATTAAAATGTGTTTTAATTCATGCAGATGTACATGCCTAAAATCAGCATACACAGAGTGATAAGAATTGTGGGGCCTGCATGATAAAAATCATCCATATTCAAAGAATCCCAGAAATATAAAAACTGTGCATGTCTTAAGAGAGCAAGCAACACTTCAAAATGGAGAGGAAACACAGGGCTGTCCTGGAATGTCAGAGGTAGCTGGGAGGTGTGCTGCGCAACAGTCCTGCAGGCCGTCAGGTTCAGATAAGCAATGGGAATCAGGGAAAACGACATGACAAATACATCTGCTCCCCCACCCCCCTATCATTCTTTCACTCCTTATAATGACACGGCTTAGATGGGTGGCAAACATAGCTGGGTTTTGGCTTAGTTAAAAAGGATGTAGGAAGATATTTGAATGTGGGCTCCTAATTATTCAGGGAGTGAGTAGAGGAAATTTCTGCCAATTGCAGTGTTCTCAGATAATCGATTTCTGACTAAATATTCTGCTGTCCCTCTGCCCCTTCTCCCCCCACCCCCACCGCCACCTACACCCAAAGAAAGAGAATGATCTAATCTTTATGATGGATTAATTAGAACTCCCAGCTGATAGTCTTTTAGATACTGTAGGTATAAGTTTCTTTGTTGCTGACATGATGGAGAAGCTTCCTGGGGAATATGAGGGATCCCTTTTGATCAGGTGAGCCACAAGTGGTACCACAGCAAACCCACAGAAGAAATAGTTCAGTCCACTCAGTGCGTACCCATCAGTTGGTAGAAACAATATCTTAGGTTGTGCCCATTGAAATCAATGGGAGTTCTGCCATTGACCTCAAAGTGAGTTGTCTCATACCTTGTTTGCTACAGTGGAATATGTATTAATGGATCATAAAATTGCCATGAGTAAAAATCTTACTCAGTTAGGCTCTGCTCATGAGAGATGCTGAGAAGCTGCAACCCCAGTTGATTTCCATGTGAACCATGAGCATTCTGCACCCTACATTCAGTCCGCATATGATTTCTTTGCAATGTCCATGGTTCACAAAGATAACTGGGAAAACTACAGAAATAAGAAAAGTCCTACTGATTCAACTGAGTCAGTATTAAACCCTCTGGAACCCTTGTGGTGACAAGGCTCAAATAGCCACAATCATTTTTATCACTGGTTTCATTAGACTTAGTTAAACCTGCTGAAAAGAGAGTGGCATATACAGATCTGTTCACTCTAGGGCTACCACTGATCCTGGAAGTGCTGGGAAGCATTTTACAAACGTCCCCCATGCAGCTCCAACCACAAGGTACTGAAAATGTATGCTGCGAAACAGTTAATTCATACCACGCAGACTTGCTCTCAACACCTTCTGAGTTTGGTGTGTTCTGCATTCAGATGACACGTTGGTTGTTAGAAAGGTAATTTCTTTGTTCTCAGCATCGCTGGGAGCTAAGTGCATTCAGACACGTTCAGGTGCTACAGAAGGCAATTTCTGGCACTTGACAGTAGATTTTTAACAACCTGACTTAACAAAAATGGATTGCATAATCATAACATCACAGTACATTTATATAGTGTCTTCCATCTCACAGTGTCCCAAAGCACTTCACGTAACCTCAGTTAAGTGACATCCTAATCCAATGTAGGAATTCACTTCAACTACCACTGAAAATGCAGCTGCCTCTGGCACCAAACACTTCTTCATGTTTTTTTACAGGCAGTAGCATTTTAGGATGAAAACAACAGGCTGGGTTATCAGCTGCTTGTAGTAGAAAGAGGGCCTGAGACTTAAGGGCTTGTATCAGAGGCCTGGTATGAGGCCTGAGGCCTGAACTAAAGTAGTGGTCAAGCTTTGCTGATATAAAGCAAAGAAGCAAAGTGGGCAGAAGTCAGGCTCTGCCTGCTTGCAAGTTCACAGAATCTGGCAAGAACAGGGCTGATATTGCACAAACACACATTCCTAAGAAGTGCTAGGCACAGGACACTCACACAAACACATTCCAGAAGAGTGGTACTGGAACACCTCGATACCAACACATCCCCCAAAGATAATGGGAACACACTGACCCATCCTAAAGATAAGGTCAGGATGACAGCATGATGGATAGAGATGTACAAGGTGCTGGGTGGTAACTGGCTATGTCAGAGGGTGTCAACTAACTATGTCAGAGGGACAGTATGTAACTTGTTTGCATTGATGTGTAAAATGGAGTCTTGGAGAGAGTGTCTTTGGCCAGCTGAGGGGGAAATGGAAAGTCCCACCATACACAGAGCTGCGTCCATTGTCACGGGCATACATGGAAAACTTGCCTTATGAAAGGAGACTCAGGGAGCTTGGCTTGTTTAGCCTAACTAAAAGAAGGTTGAGGGGAGATATGATTGCTCTCTATAAATATATCAGAGGGATAAATACCAGAGAGGGAGAGGAATTATTTAAACTCAGTACCAATGTGGACACAAGAACAAATGGATATAAACTGGCCACTAGGAAATTTAGATTAGAAATTAGACGAAGGTTTCTAACCATCAGAGGAGTGAAGTTTTGGAATAGCCTTCCGAGGGAAGCAGTGGGGGCAAAAGATCTATCTGGCTTTAAGATTAAACTCGATAAGTTTATGGAGGAGATGGTATGATGGGATAACATGGTTTTGGTAATTAAATATTCATGGTAAATAGGCCCAATGGCCTGTGATGGGTTATTAGATGGGGTAAGATCCGAGTTACCCGGGAAAGAATTTTCTGTAGTATCTGGCTGATGAATCTTGCCCATATGCTCAGGGTTTAGCTGATCGCCATATTTGGGGTTGGGAAGGAATTTTCCTCCAGGGCAGATTGGAAGGCCCTGGAGGTTTTTCTCCTTCCTCTGTAGCATGGGGCACGGGTCACTTGCTGGAGGATTCTCTGCTCCTTGAAGTCTTTAAACTACGATTTGAGGACTTCAATAGCACAGATATAGGTGTGAGGTTTTTTTGTAGGAGTGGTGGGTGAAATTCTGTGGCCTGCGTTGTGCAGGAGGTCAGACTAGATGATCATAATGGTCCCTTCTGACCTAAATATCTATGAATCTATGAATCTATGTGCTAGTATAACTGTAGGCCTTGATCTGGGGAGCTAGGACCGAGCTTCATTGACAATAAACCTGGCTGGATGCCTTCATACTTAACAGTTCTTGTGGTCATTGGGCGGTTCACTTGAGGTCTGCTGTGCCAACTGTCTGCACAGAACTGGGACAGCACACAGGGAGAACACACACACGCTGCCAAACATCTAGCAACATCTGACACTGGTGACCCCGACTGCTGATCTGGTAAGTAAGCAAGCTGCCCTCTGTAGGAATCGTGATCTAACATGGCAGAAAACTACATGCTAGGGAACCCCCTTAACCCTTCTCTAAAAATCCCCACGAAGTTTCATACGGTATTGACATGCTGGGTTGCTAGCAAAAGAGGTCCATATGGATTTAAAAAATATAGTGGGGAAAGACCATGGAATGGAATCCGCAAGACTAGGGCAGAGACTGTAGCCATGAAATGTAAAATATTGCAAACTATAACCATGGCTGTTAAATGGTTAAGACAGCACATGACTAAATTGGTGGGGCAAGCAACAGAAACAAAGAAAGAGCTAAAAGAAGCAGGAGAAGCCACAGAGCCCTGGAATGCTCCTGCTCTCCTAGCAGGGTGGCAAGAAGTCCAGAGACAGAAACACAATAAAACACTGGAAACAGCTGCAAGGAACCTACAAAAAAGAGATGTGTTGTCCCCTGTTATAAATATTTGTGATCAACAGCGGGCTTCAGGTAGCTACCCTGTGCCTGAAGAAGGGGGACAGAAACAGAAAAAGGTGGCCCTAGCAAAATTAAAAGATGAAACGGGGTCCACTGCATTTCAACCACCACCTTACGATAAAAGCCAGGTTCCAGTTAAACTTAAACCAACACCTAGACTGGTGCCTGTCAGTACGGGAGAAGTAAGTGCACAGTAGGGAAAAGTAGCAAACAGCAATCACTGGATTGGAAAATCAGATGAAGGGAAAAAATGGAACAGTTCACAGAGCACATTAGGAGACAGGAGTTGTGACTGGAATGCAGGGGAGTGAATAAAAAAGAATTTCAAAGTGAAAAACCAAAATTGAGCGAGTTAACACCTAGAATTGATGCATTAACACATGGAGATGCCCCAAAACAGTTAACTGCCGCAAAAAATGGCACTCCTGCAATCCATTTGGCATGCAGACAAAAGCAACATACACTGGAGGAACAAATACAGGTTTTACAAGAGCAGGTAACTACCCCCACTCTCCTCTCAGAGCCAGAATAAAACCAGGGGTGCAGGTTCCCAACTGTGCGGGTTCCCAACTGCTTTGACCCACGGAACCACACTCCTCACTCAGAGCTAAAAATATAACCTTCTTTCCCAAATATTTTTACATACTGGTTTAAGTTTTCCTCTATGTCATAAATATAGAGAGAAGGGTAGCATAAAATCCCTTCTTGGCAGCTATATGGAATCGCCAACCTGCAAGGGGTTAAGTAGTTCAAATAACCTCGTTGGCACCTGACTAGAAGGACCAATGAGGAAAGAAGATACTTTCAAATCTTGGGAGGAAGCTTTTGTTTGTGCACTCTCTTTGTTGTTCCCTCTCCGGACGGAGGGAGAGACAAAGCAGGTACAATAGCTTCTGAAAATATACCTGGAATAATAGATCTGAAACCACAGAAATTGTAAGCAGGGCAAGAAAATGCATTAGGTTATCTTTTGTTTTGGCTTGTGAATTTTTCTGTGCTACAGAGGTAGTTTTATTCCTGTTTTTGTACTGTAAAGCTGAGCCCAGGGGGGAATCCTCTGTGTTTTGAGTCTTTTTATTACCCTGTAAAGTTACCTTCCATCCTGATTTTGCCGGTGATTCTTTTACTTTCTCTTTATAAATAAAGTTGTTTTTTTAAGAACCTGATTGATTTCAGTGTCCTGAAGACAAAGGGTCTGGTCTGTGCTTACATTGCTAAGGCAATTGGTTGGTGTATTAGTCTCCCCAGGAAAGCGGGTGAAGGGGCTTGGGGGAATATTTTGGGGGGATAGGGATTCCAAGTGACCTTTCCCTGATTTTTTGTGTAAATCACTTGGTGGTGGCAGCAATACCGTCCAAGGACAAGGAAAGGAATTTGTGCCTTGGGGAAGTTTTAACCTAAGCTTGCAGAATATAAGCTTAGGGGGTCTTTCATGAGGGTCCCCACATCTGCACCCCAGAGTTCAGAGTTTGGAGAGGGGGAACCCTGACACTCTATATCCTTTCTCAGTTTGCTAAACGTGCAGCTGCTGCCTGTATTTTAAGATACCCTGATAGAGTTAATCTCTCTTGGCTCAGATCTCCCTATCTTCCTAGGTTGCTCTTCATTTGCCCTGCCTCTCCTTACTTCTGCTATCTCTCTTTGTTTTAAAAGTTGAAAGTTATAGTTTTTACAGAAACCTTGAAAAGATAAAGCAATTGAAAATAAATCAAAACAACAATAAAACAAAGAGAAAACAAGGTAAAAATTTTACTTTAAATAAATCCAATAAATTAATTATTTTAACCCTTCAGGAATGCAACAGCTGGAATTACTTCTAACTTTCTTGAAGATATGGTTGCCAAGCAACAGAAGTGCAGACTCTGCTTCTCATTCTAACCACTGACTAATATTTGAAACACGGGATTTCCTTATTGCCATGTATCAGAGTTTTAAAATAAAGTTTAATATAAAGTAATGGAAAATGCCTTAAGTCACTAAATTAATACAACAAATTTGGCAAATATCAATAGATTTTTAATCAATTTTTATTTAAAAGTTTTAAATAAGGTAATAGCCAGCTTATTTAAATGTTTAACCCTTTTGTTTATCTGTCTGGTTTTGGTTTTTTTAATGCATTGTTTTAATAACTAAGTTCTTAATACCTTATTTCATATAGTTATAAATAGAATTCTGGCACCATTTGTTTTTAATTGTAAGTTTGTCCTGTAGGTTATGTATGTTGTCCTGTGTTGTATGTTGTGTGTGTCACGTGACTTTTTATTATTTTTATTTTGCTACAACAAAAGTCAATTTTATATCCTTTTAAAATTATACACATAAGTGGTACCACACTATTTTAATATTATGGTTGGGGTATAACCATCATAATATTATTAATACCATTTTTTCCAAAATTCAAAAAGGTATCAGTTATTAATATATGTACCTATATTTCTGCCTCAACAAATAATGCAATTTCAAACAAAAATAATTATCTTTCATTAATCACAGGGGATTTTTGTTTTGTTTTGTTTTTGTTTTTTTGTTTTATATTCAAAGAAAACAATGTAAGGGGAAACCTCAACATTAAGGTAAAGGTAATATTAACAAAAAGTCTATTTCTGGTTTGGGTTTTTATAAACTTGTTTCCACTTTTAAATGTAGTTATAAAAATCTCATAGCAAAATGTTTAAAAATAACAATTTAGGCATAAAGCTAACCAAACAAGTTCAACAGGTTTCCACCTTTGGCTCCTAAACACAACACAGCATCATGAAAATGTAATACCCTTAAATTTTCTGCATAGACTTGCATTTAAAACGTATTTTGGTTTAATTTTATACTTGGTTTAATTTTTATACTTTTATGTTAAGTTAAAGGGAAGCAGTGATTAAAGTTTGTGCTTCTAAACAGTTAAAAGTGGAATTGGAATCACAAGCAAATTAACTCTAAAAAGCTTGGGTAAAAATTATGTTACTAACTCTTTTGCTAAAACAGAGTGCTCAGCAGGGGAAAGCAATATACCTTCTCATAGAAGATTGTCTAGCGCTTAAGCATTATATTTTGTATAAAATGTTAGTAATGCACCTCAAGTAAAAATGAATGTCTATCCAACAATTGCAAAAGTAGAGCTTTTGTTATAAAAGTCTTGGTCCTCATTACAGTGTAAACAAATTTAGTTAATCTGCGTATTAAATTTGAGTTACTTAAAAGAAGAAGAAATGTAAAACAAACAAAAACCTTTATTATGTTAACTAACTAGATATTTAAGGTTGCATCCCACAGACCAAAGACACCAGAAAATATCACACCACAAAGATACCAGAAACTATCAGTCTACAATGAAGGAACCCCCAAGCACGAAGAAAAGAAAAATGAAGTGCTTTATAAATAAGAGACTGGTCAATGCACCTCAGTCTACCATATATGACAAATGAGTTGGAAATCAGCTAGAAACCACTAGCTGGACTGAGTTAAATTGTCATTTAATTTGAATTTGGCTCCTGTGTAAAAGCAACTATACTATTGCTGTACTGTTATATCATTGCTGTACAACATTTACAATGTGCGTAACCTTGCTAAACTGTTTAACCAACACACGGGTAAAAATCAACAAACGAACGGCAGCAAACAACACGAAGGCCAGAAAAACAAATTGGTAAAGAAATTAAGTTACACAGTAACTACAAATTGGGTAAACAAATTCCCTGGTAGTACCAGTCACACTTTGGGATCAGTGACACTGCATCCTAAATGAGGCACATCTTACTCAAAAACAATTTTGCTCAGTGTCTGGGTACCACCCTGACACAGCAACATTTGATAAATTGGTTACTGTCCATTCAGTAGGTTGTCTGGAAAGCAGCACCTACAAGAAATAACGGATCGACGTCAGCTACTGGTGTATCACAGAGCAATGCAACCCATGGAACAGAGAAGCTAGCCGCTCCTGTTTCCCGCCCAGTGAAGCTTGCCAGAAGGTGACAACCAGCAGTGAGGGCAACCTATAACATGGATGGACATGGCCAGTACTGTGTAGTAACTAATTACAAGAGATTTATATATAAAGGCCTCATCTGTAATGTCACTACTCCAAATTTCTGTTTTACTTCTCATATACATAGCGGCCAGTGGGAGCTGTGATCAGCTGAACCTGCGGACGCTGCAGGTAAACAAACCGTCCCGGCCTGCCAGCGGATTTTCCTGACAGGCCGTGTGCCAAAGGTTGCCGAGCCCTGTGCTAGTACATCTGTAGCATTGATCCGGGGAGCTAGGACTGTGCTTCATTGACAATAAACCTGGCTGGGTGCCTCGTACCTTAATGGATCTTGTGGTCTTTGGGCGGTTTGCTCGAGGTCTGCTGTGCCAGCTGTGTGTGCAGAGCTGGGACGGCACGCAGGGAGGACACACACCTGCAGCCCAACATCTAGCAACATCTGGTGACACTGCTGTTAATTCAGCGTAGCTCCAGCAACTTCAATAATGAAACAAAGTTGAAGTTATGGAGCATTTTTTACATTGTGAAAGGATTTTTGTGCCAACGAATGTCTTTTTTCCCCTCTTTTCTCCGATAGCAAGTTCAAAATCATAAATACCTAAGAGGGAAGCTTGGCTTGCCTTATTACAGGCTATTATATTCAGCAATTAATGTGAAAATCAGCTCCTTTCCGTCTCCTAACACACAAATAAAAAGTAGCAGGTCACTGCTAGGAATACAAAGATGTATCTGTCTTGCTGCCTACCAGGCAGTGGGATGCCTTATAGAGCAGTCAGGGGAAAGTATATGATTTAGTACTGACACTTCCTCTAAAGTATTAAATTATCTTGTGTCTATGTGGAATAAAGGAAACCTAAGCAAATCTATTATGTATCAGGACATGGCACATTTTGCCTCAGCAAAATTGATACCTGGGGGAATGGATGGTTGTTTGACAGGGAGATATGTCTTCATTGCTTGAAAACCAGTGTAGGGGCCTGATCTTGCTTCCATTGCAGTCAACAGAAATTTTGCAACTGACTTCAATAAAAGCCAAAGTGGAACCAAGGCCCTGATCTTACCACTGGGTGCTCGTGTGCTCTGTGCTCCTGCCTAGGGATTTCCAGACGCGATCAGACTCATGGGCCATCTAGCCCAGGATCCTGTCTCCAGCAGTGATCAGCTCCAGATACTTCAGAGGAAGGCTGAAAAACCCAGCAGTAGTAGTTAGGGCATGATCTACCTCCATGAAAGTCCCATCCTAATCCCTCAATCATTAGAAAACGATTTAAAACATGAAGCATAACATTTTATATCCCTTCCATAGTTTTCCCATTATATATCTGGATCTTCTTGTTAGCCATTTAATGATCCAAACCCTCTTTGAATCTTGCTAATTTCTCAGTCCCAATGGCATCCTGTGGCAACGAATTCCAGTGTAAACATGTGCTGTGTGGACAAAGTATTTCCTTCTCTTGGTTTTGAATGTGCCACCTTTCAGTCTCATTGACTGCCCCCTGGCTCTTCTGTTGTGAAACAAGGGGATCAGAGGCTCCTCATCGACCATCTCTAGACCATTCCTTCTTTTATAGACTTTGTCATGTCCCGCAGAGTCCCTTTGATGTCAGTGAAATTCCACAAGCCTCTTGAGGGGCTCGCTGTGCAGAGCCACTGGCAGGATCAGGGCTAACCTCAGTGGTTACCAGCATGATCTGAAGACTCGTTGACATTCTGAGTGGTCGGAGCTGCTCATCTCTGCCTCGTTCCTAGGGCAGATGGATCAACATCCCTGTTTTTTTTCCCATAGAATCCCCGCAGCCATATCCTTTCAGTCCGGGAGAGGGCAAACCCCCAGCCACTGGATAGGTGTCAACGTGGATCTCTAGCTCGCCTCTGGCCCATGCCCCCCACTTCAGGAGAAGGTGAACTGCCCAGATAGTGATGATGGGAGGGATTATGCCCTCAGCAGCAGCCCCAAAGGTGCAACACATTTCCCACTAGAGGAGAGGTGTGCTTCCCAGATATGAGGGATCAGGCAGAATGCACATCACACCCAGATGTGCTCCCTGGCATTAAATTCTGTGTACAGAATTAACAGCCACCCTCCTGACCTTTTGTCTTGTCTTGGCACAGCCCAGCCCAGCCCAGCCCATAAGCTGGTGCAGATGTAGTGGCTAGGGAGCAGCTCTGCATCCTGGCAGGGGGGCATGGATTTCACCCATCCATCTAATCAGATACACCATCATGAAGGCCAAATATTAGGCATGTGTAGTAGTTCAATTAATCCTGACATGCTGGACCCACCCCAGCTACACTCGTGCTGAGAGCCTCAGGGTGAGAAGGAAAAGCAACTCTGGCAGGTAGCTTGTCTAAAATAGGAGGCTGGCTGAGATTGCTCTGAGATCGGCCCCATCAGCAGGAGATCTGGAGAAGATGGATTAATGGGCAGCGTGCAAGTGAGGCAGGCAGAGGAGTCATGATAAATCTGACTTTGGGGGGAGCAGCCGATGCTCAACTGCTCTAGAAATGTGTTGCCTGCTTCTGCAATTTATCCCGGAGATCCCACCTCCACATATGTGGTGCATGTATGTACATCCAGTGAGAGGGATGGAGCATAGAACTTCTTATACAGAGCTAGTTATAAATAATTAAACCCCAGGCTCATGATTTGGTGCCATTTGCACATCAGCAGACTAGAAATCCAATCACAGTGGTGGATATTTAGCAGGGGTCTTGTGGAGCCCAGTGACAGTTGTGTCACTGAAATACCAAACTTGTTTTCTGCTGAAATATTTCTCTGTCATGGCTAAATACAGTCATGATGATAATAGTGAGATATGGTTTAAGATTCTGCAGGCAAAGCCAGGTGTTTTTTCTCCATATGAAAAACATGTACATGCCAAAAATGTCTGAGCCCATTCAAAAGAAGCACAGAAGGAGAAATAATTCTGTTGTCTGACAACACCACTATGGCTCCACCTACTGGCTTCCTCACAGTTTATACTCTGAATGATATTTTTGGAGAATATTTACACATTAGATTGATCCACACAAAAAAACCACTCTGCATTGAAATAAGAGAATTAAAAATTAAATGTAGAAAACATCTTTCTTGAGCTGTAATTCAGCAAACACAGAGGAAAACTGGAACCTATATAAAAAGAAAAGGAGACTAACTTAGTCTCTAAGGTGCCACAAGTACTCCTTTTCTTTTTGTGGATACAGACTAACACGGCTGCTACGCTGAAACCTGGAACCTATATAGTTACAAGTAACTGGGAAAGAGGTATCGTTTATTACTAAGGTGTTTGAATGAGTTGCTAGTACTCTGTAGTTCCAGAAAAAAAAAATCAGATCAAATTTGAACAGAAAAGGGTATTGGTGTTTAGGGTGAGATAATGGGGTTTGTTGGCTGTATAGTGTAATTAAAAAAAAAGACATGAGATTTTTCCCAGAGCCAGACCTAAATGAGTCTGTTTCAGAAACATTACCAACCAGAGAACTACATGAGAAAAATGCAAGGGCAATTTATTTCAAATGACTTTCTGTTTTGGAAGGCCTAGTTATCAGTAGTCAAAGTCCCTGTTAGAAATTCAATGACAGAGCATGCTGGCTTTTGGGTGAATAAGCTAACACATCCATTTCAGATTAGCATGCAGAGTCAACTGCTCTCTAAAAGATTATTAGAATTTTTAGGGCTTGTGAAAATGCTTGTAATGGTGTTCACCATCCACGTCTTTCAATTTACTAATAAATCAGTGGGATAAGGTACCACTATCTGCCCAGTGCTGGCTGAGGTGGGACAGATGAGTTTTGGGTTTGCATGTCTGGATTCCTTTAAAAAACAAAACAACCCAGGACATTCCTTCATGCCAAACACCAAAGCATTTATTCTCAATTTCCTATCGCTGCTTATACAAGAGGTGGTTTTTGTGGTTAGGCAATGGACTGGAAGTCAGGAGTATCAGTTCCTTCATCTGCTGCAAATTTTCTCTGTATGCTTGGATGACCCATGTACTATCTTGGAGCTTTAGTTCTCCTACAGTAATATTTTTGTCTATTAAGGTGGTAAGCTCTCTGGAGCATTAGGTATATGTACAGCACCTAACACAATAGGGCCCTTGATGTACCTTGGGACCACTAAGTGCTATTGAAATACAAAAAACAACCCCCTTTAGCATTAAGTGGAGCAAAGTAGGGCTGATAACAGTTTGCATTTTCCCTAGTTGATGACAAAGTGCCAACTGCCCATGCCACTGGTATACAGTAATGTTTCACATGAATGTACACATCTGTGCTTGCTAATTCTGTATGTCATCTTCCTGGTGCCAGATCGGTTTACTTAAAAAGGATTTTCTTTTGATTTACAGATATCACCTGCTCTGCTAGAAGTCTAAACAGTAAGATGGGAGAACAGCAGTGCTTGGCATTGAATGAGGACATTGATATAATAGGCATCATAAAACCTTGTTGAATGATGATAATCAATGGGACACAGCAATAGCAGAGTACAAAATGTATAGGAATGACAGAGTAAGTAGATAGCACTGGTGAAAGAATGACACTATATGTGAAAGAAAGCATAAGTCAAAGAAAGTAAAAATCTTAAATGAATCAACTGTACCATGGCATCTCTATCGACAGAAATTCCATACTTGAATAATAAATGTATAGCAATAGGAATATATTGCCAAGCACCTAAGAACGATGGTGATAGTGACTGTGAAATGTTCCGGGAGATTAGAGAAGCTACAAAAACAGAAACCACAATACTGTTGGATTTCAACTGTCCCCATATTGACTGGGTACATGTCACCTCAGGACAGGATGTAGAGACAAAATTTCTAAACGACTGTGTTAGGATATAGATATTCAGGCCTGTCTGTAAAGGCCTATACTCTAAGAATTTAGGTGTATTCTTATCACTTGGCTAGTTATAGAGGTATAAAAGAAAGAATCAAAATCACTGTCTGCCAGTGTAAGGGCCTTCTCTTACTGTGACAGTCTGAGGCCCTGTTCTTAGGCTAAGGCCTTTGGCTAAGCAACAGAGGCAGCCATAAGCTGGGAAGCGACCGGTCACCTCCTCACATTCCAAACTAGTCACATCGAAATAAGGTGCTATTGGGCTGTTAGGAATACAATCCTGTCCTGATAATGCCTATCACCTCCAGAGAAAGGGAAGTGTCTAAAAGATGTAAAAGGAAACTTCATCTGATAGCATCCTGTCTGGCAAGAACTCACTTATCAATAGCTGGGATGTGAAATCCTCATTTCTGTGTTTGTTCTAACACTGTAGTCCCCATTTCCCCATTGTTTGTCTGTATAATCTCTGTCTGGTTCTGTGATTGTTTCTGTCTGCTGTATAATTCATTTTGCTGGGTGTAAACTAATTAAGGTGGTGGGATATAATTGGTTAAATAATCATGTTACAATATGTTAGGATTGGTTAGTTAACTTTCAGTAAAATGATTGGTTAAGGTATAGCTAAGCAGAACTCAAGTTTTACTATATAGTCTGCAGTCAATCAGGAAGTGAGTGTGTTGTGTGGGGGAAATGGGAACAGGGAATGGGGGTGGGGAAATTGGAATCATGTTTGGCTAAGGGCAGGAATGGGAACAGGGATACAGGTGTAAGGCTCTGTGGTGTCAGAGCTGGGAAGGGGACACTAAGGAAGGAAACTGGAATCATGCTTGCTGGAAGTTCACCCCAATAAACATCGAATTGTTTGCACCTTTGGACTTCGGGTATTGTTGCTCTCTGTTCATGCGAGAAGCACCAGGGAAGGAAGTGGGTGAAGGAATAAGCCCCCTAACAGACTGCTTCTTGGAACATCATGTCCTGGAACTCACAAGGGGAGAGGCAATTCCTGATTTAGTCCTAAATTGAGCAAAGAATCCAGAGGTGACTATACCTGAACCACTCTGTAGTAACAACAATAATGTAATTACATTTAACATCCTTTTATGGAGGAAAATACTAAAGAAGCCCAGCACAGTAGCATTTAACTTCAAAAAGGGGAACTATGCAAAAATGAGGAAGCTAGTTAAATGTCAATTAAAAGGCAGAGTCACAAGAGTGAAATGCCTGCAAGCTGCATGGAGAATATTAAAAAACACCATAGTAGAGGAGCAAACTAAATGTACAGCCCAACTTAAAAAAACAACAACAGAAAGAGGCCAAAAAATGCTTCCAAGGCTAAACAGCAGAATAAAAGAGCTTAGAAGCAAAAAGGCATCCTTTAAAACGGAAAGTTAAATCCCAGTGAGGAAAATAGACAGGAGCATAAACTCTCACAAGTCAAATGTAAAAGCATAATTAGGCAGCCTAAAAAGAATTTGAAGAGCAACTAGCAAAAGACACAAAAACGAACAGCATTTTTTTTAGTACACAGGAAGCAAGAAGCAGGCCAAACAGTCAGTGGGGCTACTGAATGATCAATGTGTTAAAGGATACTCAAAGCAGATAAGGCATTGCAGAGAAATTAACTGAATTCTTGTCATTGATCTTCACTGTAGAGGATGTGAGAAAGAATCCATGGTATGTGCACACCTTCAATACCTCTTGCAGTTCTGGTCGCCCTATCTCAAAAAAGACATATGAGAATTGGAAAAGTTAGAAAAAGCGGCAACAACAACAACAAAACAATTAGGAATATGGAACAGCTTCCAAACCAGGAGAGATTTAACAGTGGTACTGTTCGTCTTAGAAAGAGATGACTAAAGGGGGATATGATACATATCTATAAAATTATGGATAGTTTAGAGAAAGTGAATAAGGAAGTGTTAATTATCCCTTCACATAACACAATAAACATGATAAAATTGATAGGCAGCCGGTTTTAAGCAAACATAAGGAAGTACTTCTTCCCACAAAGCACAGTCAACCTTTGGAACTCATTGCCAGGGGATGTTGTGAAGGCTAAAAGTATAATTTGGTTCAAAAAAGAATTATATAAATTCATGGAGGATTGGTTCATCGATAGCTATAAGCCAAGATGGTCAGGGATGCAACCCCATGCTGTGGGTGTCCCTCAACCTCTGACTGCCAGAAGCTGGGAATGAGTGACAGGGGATGGATCACTGGATACTTACCTGTTCTGTTCATTCCCCCTGAAGCATCTGGCACTGGCCACTGTCGGAAGACAGGATACTTGGCTAAATGGATCATTGGTCTGATCTAGAATGGCCATTCTTATGTTCCTTTAAATCATTCACTGTAGAGGTTATTACCTCCCATCTTATTTGTACTTAGCATGTCATAGAAGAGATACAAGTGGTTTCACTTGCAGAGAAAAGGAAAGCAAGAGGAACATGACCATGTTCCACTGATGAGAAGTGTCGTGTCAAAAGTGTGATTGCTAGGCAGGGGGTTCTGCCCAGCAAAAGGAGAGGAGATGTGGAACGTGAAGAAAGGGGCATGGCTCAAGGAAAAAGAACAATGCTTCCCCTCTCCGGGAACATTAGAGAAGAGTGGTAAGCTGGACCCACATCCACAAAGGGACAAAGGGTCTCTAAGAAATCACTGGAATGCACAAAGTCCATGTTTGACACCTTGGCTCCTGATACAGTGCATGAGGACAGAGAAGCACCTGAGAATGGAATCCACAAAAGACAGCATGGGAGGTAGGGATCTACCTAAACTAGCCAATGGGAAAGGAAGCTGTCCTAAGCCCCTCCCCTCTCAGGAAGTTAGGTGCCTGCGATCCATGGCCAGGAACCTCTCCCCCGGAAGTTAGGTGGCTCGGGGTCTATGCCATTTCTTGTGAGACTGGCTTAGACACATGCCTAACTCCACACAAAATTGCCAGGGGGAAGGCCTCCCTAATAACCCTCAACCCCATGATGAAGGTATTCCCCCAGGATGTGGAAGCCCCAGGTTCAATTTCCCGCTCTGCCTGGTGAAGAACAGGGATTGGACCAGGAGAGCATGCTAGCTCCTTGGCTATAATCATTCTTGCTCTCTCCAACCCATTTACCACCAAGTGGAACAGCATCACCAAGAGATGCTGAGAGAGCCCTGCATCAGAATATAACATGGCTCAGTGGTTAGGGAACTTCCATGTATACAAAATAAATTGAAAAGAAGTCCAAGACTGGTACAGAGTATCTGCTTCTCTATGATGCCCTCACCTAGAACCCACTGAAGTCACTGGGAGTCTTTCAACTGATGTCAGAGTTGCGTGGTAGGGCAGAGAGGTACTTGGACTGGGAATCAGAAGACTTTTATGTTGTATCCAGCTCTGCCATTGACCTTCTGTGTGACCTTGAGCAAGTCACTTCCATTCTCTGTACCTCTGCTTCTTATCCCATCCTTTGTCGGCTTCTCTTCTTGGGCTGAAATTTTCAGAAGACCCTAGTGTTTGAGGAGCATAAGTCCCACAGACTTTCAATGGCATTGGTGTTTCTAAATCACTTGGATGCTTTAGAAAAATCTCACTGTAAGCTCTTTGGGGCAGGGACTGTCTCTATGTTTCTATACAGACCCAGCACAAGGGGGCCCCTATAGTGACTGGTGCCTCTTAGGTGCTACTATAATACAAATATATAATGGTTCCTTAATAAAAATGTTACTTAGCACCTCAAAAGTTTTCAGATTTTATAGAACATAGAACAATACCGTCTCTCCACCATTGAAATTTGCCCATAGTAAGATATTCACCTCTGTGTAGAGAACCAGATCAAGGTACATGCATAATATAAGTTAAGAGTTTAAGGGAAATAGGTAGTGGGTAGAGCTCAGATGGTCTTATGTTTTACATATGCAGGTTTGCATGACCTGGTAGTTAAGTGTCAAGTCATATCATTATATAAATGTTGATTAATTACAATGAAAATGAAATGCATGCATTTTGACATTATTAAAAAAAACAAGATGCAAGTGGACATCATGAGTAACAGTCAAGTTGTACAGGCACTAGATTAATTCAATTATCTGGGATCAGACATATCCAACCATGGAAGCTGTCCAAATAATTTGGAAGAAGACTTGGAGTGGCTCACTCAGCTATGGCCTCCTTTACAAAAGTTTGGAAAAATTGTGGCAGCTCAAAATGTATGAAGGTTGGATTGGTGGAAAGCTTATTTTTTTCCATAGGAATTTATGGAGATGAATTGTGCGAAATTAATGCTGCTGAAAAGAAGAAAATTGAAGCCTTTGACATATGGTGCTGGTGAAGACTCTTGAATATCTCTGGATGGAAATGAAGATAAATGCCTGTTAGAAATATTGGAAAGAAACAGACCCCGCCATCAGAAGTCATCAGGCATAAATTTATGTACTTTGATTACATCAGGCATGGAGATGGAAATATTCAATGAAATTATCCTGGAAGGAATGATGGAAGGTCATCGTAGCTGGGGATGACCAGCAAGGAGGTGGATAGATAGTGTGTGGCAGATCACTGGGAGGTCAACTGCTGAGTTCTTGAAGCTAGCAATGGATCAAGAAGGCTTCCAGAAATTCTGCTACAAAGTCATCAATATTCACACATGAATAAATGGATTTTACTGTATTACAACAATAATAAATAATAATTGAAAGCACTAGCTGGAGCAGTTTTTCATTGGTTTATCAGATAGGAGATGTGATGATCTTATTTCATTTGCTGTACTCATGGTGTTTAGTCTTCAGGAAATATAAATGATGGTAACAAGAAAAGGCTGAACTGTGGCATAACTCTTTATGCATCTAACTTAGAGGCTGAGGGACTATGCAGATATTTGCAAAATTTCCCACATGTACTTCAGTGAAATACATGACTACTGCCCAACGCTGTGTCCAATGCTTTCTGGAAGGTGCCCCCAAATTTTCCATTGCATTGGGAGCTTATTTTTATCATACGCTCAATGCCAGAGAACGAACTGTCATTTGCTGGAGCTCATCAAATGATGTCAGATCTTTGTTTGTCCAGCAGTAGAGTGTCACAGGTTATTACAATACTGGTTAATTTACTGTTGTTTTACTTATCCCTTGCTATAGTTCACAAAGAATCTGTTTTTCTTTATGAAATTCCGAGCTATGGTTACAGGTTACAGGTTTCAGAGTAGCAGCCGTGTTAGTCTGTATCAGCAAAAAGAACGAGGAGTACTTGTGGCACCTTAGAGACTAATACATTTATTTGGGCATAAGCTTTCGTGGGCTAAAACCCACTTCACGAAAGCTTATGCCCAAATAAATTTGTTAGTCTCTAAGGTGCCACAAGTACTCCTTGTTGTTTGAGCTATGGTTGTGGCTTATACCAAGTAATTGCAAATTAAACTATTTTGAGGACTCAAAAAGTGGAATTCCAGCTATTAAGAGCAAAACTAATCTCCCTCCATTAGTGACAACCCTCTCTGTCCCTCCTGCTTGTACTCTATCCCTGGTAATCTATGCTGCCATGATCCCCCTGTATGTCAGTTCTGCTTGAAACAACTTTAATGCAAGGCTTGTTCACATCTCTTAAGTCTCAGGCTTTGAATTCAGGTCTGGTGGTCATATAAACCAAGGGGAATTAATTAAACAAAGGACTTTTACAAATTACCAGCAGACAGAGGAAAGGATATGTACAGAGGATCTGAGCATCACAGGGCTTTAATACACTGACTCTTCATCCGCAGGGATTTTGGCTAGGTTTCTTTGATGTCTCCACCTAGTCCAAGCTAGACATTTCTTCACATTGCAGAAGCGCTGCTCAGTGTAATAAAGCAGCATGAGTACCAGCCTGAGATCAGTGTAGACTCAGAATAGCAAAAAACAGGTTAGACTGAAGTTTATAGCTCAGGGCTCAGCTGCAGCTTGCAAAGCTGTATGGCTGGAGCTTCCATTGCAATCAAGTGTTGCGGGTTTGTGACTTTCAACAAACATTCATCCCCAAAATTAAACAATGAAACTTATATTTTTATTCCAGAAAAAATGGGCTTCGATTAAATCCCCCAAAGTTACTTCGACTTCCTCTGGACTGTGGGCCTGGCACTAGGAGTCAAAGGGCCAAGATGCTTAGAAGTGACTGGTGGTTCTTTGTGCTTCTTTTCCAGGAACCTTTATTTTTAGAAAGTGCTGAACACCCACCCTCTCCAAATCAGACCCCTTTAAGGAGCCTGAAGCTGAGCACCCAAAACCACAGGTCACTTTTGAGAACATGTCCCAAATTCTGCTCTCACTGTATAACCAGACACACATTGTTTAGGTTTGGGTTTGACCTGGAAGGTCATTATTATTTATGTTACAGTAGCAACCAAAATGTGGTAAGTGTGTATAAACATATAAACAAACACAGTTTCTATCCCCAAGAGCTCCCAATTTAAACGGCTCAACAGATCTGCTCTTCTCTGTGTATATTGAGCCATATATTTCTACTGCTGTTTACTCCTGTTAGTAGTAGAGTCAACACATCAAAGCGTGAGCTGGCTCATCTTCTGTCTCGTGCGCCGTTAAGAATTGTTGGCAATCAGTTATACCTGTCCATTGAACACTGCGGGGTTACACAGTTGTCACTAAGGAAGTAGTTTGGAGACCTCGGGCTTGTGCAGATGTTCCTGAGGTCTTAATGCAAAAGGGAAGAACCAGCTTGACTCTCACAGCTCAGGCTGTGTTTCCAGCATTGGTACTTAGGGGAAAAAAACATTCTTCCACTTGTAAAATGAGCAGATGTGAAACCCTTGAGAGACAATCCTGAGGGAACCTCACAATGGCATGCTTACACAGAGACATTGACATGCATTGATTTACTAATGCCTGTCTCACAGAAGTTCTGGAGGTCCCAGCTGAGCTCAGGCCCCCTACTGTGCTAGTTGCTGTTCCAAATACATAGTAAGAGACAGCCCCATCAAAAGATGTTACAGTCCAAATAGACAAGACAGACAAAGGGTGGGAGGGGAATGAGAGGCAAAGTGTCTTCCCCAAGCCCATTTTGGAGGTCAGTGACAGAGTTAGGAAGAGCGCCCAGGACTCCTAAGACTCAGTTAAGCACCCAGTCACTGGCCACACTGCCTCTTAGTCTAGGGCCAGATTTTAAAGATTAACTGAAAAAAATATGGGGATACTGGGGGTTGTGCCTTTGCTATTCTTTATGATGTAAAAAGACATCCCTTAAAGCCCCTCTCCCCAAAAGTGGTTTGGTTTCCTGCTTGTTTATTAGTGTAGAAATGTCAGGAATACTAAATGGTTTTTGACTAGCGAGTGACTGCACATTACACCAAAACCTGAGCTACAGTGGTACGATTTCTCAGGCGCACTGGAGGAGATGTTGATTCTTTCACAGAGAACTTTTCTCCCAACTCTTTGCCATTTGAGTTAAACAGGTATATGTGAAAACCAGGGGGCCTAGTTTACTTCTCATGCACACCCCACTTTGGTCCCTCACCATTAGGTAGAGCAGACTCAGGCCCAAACCACTTTAAACATTCTATCTCTGGAATGCATGGTCCTCATTGCCATAGCATCAAAGCACCTCACCATTTTTAATGCATTTGTCCTCTCACGATGCGCTTGGGAGGTTGGGCAGTGCTGTCATCACCATGGTTCTGATGGGGGAATCCAGACACAGAAGAACCAACCAGGTGACTCGCCCCAGGTCACACAGAAGTTCCAGAGCAGAGTAGGTTACAGAAACTGCGTCTCCCAGGCCCGTCCCTAAATCATTGGACCATCTTTCTTCAGTATGGAATGGTGCTTGATTCATCTCCATGGATTAAAGAAGAACCAATTTACTTGCCAAACTGCCACACACACATGATTTCACCCTCAGGGAAAGCAATAGTGGTAACTTCTCTTCCCTCCTTTGAGGGCTCCCCCAGGCTAAACTAGCTTTAACACTAGCTGTTACTCCACAGGAAGCTGTCTCAATGCATCATGAAGAGAAAATTAAAGGCACAGAAACTATGTTTCACTTTGGTCGACAATTCACCTTTCACCTCTCTAGGGATCAGCTTAGCACAGCTGGCTCTAATAAGCTTTCCAGGGAGTTGGTAAATTTTATTTACTGTTTGGAAAAACATTTGGAGCTGTGTGCATGAAGGATACTATACAAGGACAGAGTGACATTTTCCTCTTGTGGCAGTCACCCAGGATGCATTGGGCTTAATTCAGCAAACACTGGGCCTGATCTTGAAAGTCCTTAGTCACACAGCCGGAAATCCTTATTCTCACAATTTCCATTCAGGATGGTGGGACAGCTATACCGGAGTACGATTTGTAGACTACAGCCTGGAATCTCGTGAAAGAGTTCCTTAGCCTCTTCAAGCAAATGAGTTAAAAGAGGGGTGGGCAGATAGAGTGTGGGGGGTTCACCTTAATTATTAATTTAGAAATTGGGTGCTGTTCTCTTTTATGTTTCTATAATGGCTTTATCTTGGTCTCCGCATTGCAAATCCTAACACTGAGAATTAACTCCATTTCAATCATTATCTTCAGTGCTAAGCTACAGGGATATTGAAAAAAATGCCTCAGGCAATCTGCACAGTACTTCAGCTGGTCTTGGCACAACCTCCCGTGTCTTTGAAACATCTGGGTTGGGCAGGATCAGTCATGTCACCGAGACCAATGGTTTCTCCTTTGCTTTTGTGAACATTTCTCCCACGTTTCTAGGAGGAATTGGCTGTATTTATAAGTCAGTGAAAAATTAATAACAGAGAAGGAACAGCTCTCTCATGAAGAATGCCAAAGGTAATGGATTCTATAGAGTAAGAATAATAATTGAGTTAGGGCAAAATGATTCTGATGGCGTTGTGCCATAGCTCTGAATTCCTAATGAATGAGCACTGTTTGGCCTCCTCTCACTTAGACCAGTTTGATGTGGGTATAAACACCACTGACTTTGGTAGAAACACTCCTGATTCTCACCAGAGTAAGTGAAGAGGAAATGAGTCCTTTGCTCTAGCTCTTTAGCTCTTGCTGGGATACACAGCTTGCTCTGACCCTGGGGCCAGCTGGAGTCTCATTCATGGCCAGGAGTAACCTAAAGCAGCCTCAGAATTTGTCTAGGATATACCCAGCTGCTCATGGCCATAAGGGGCTATTCTGGAAGCCAGGGCATAGGAACTCCTGAGCAAATCCTCTTTCTCCAGGAAATGCCACTGGATTCAGGGAACCTGGAGAACAAAATGGGTGGATAGAGCTGTTACAATGACTGTGTGGCGCCCTCGGTTTCCCCTTTCACAAGCAGAGTCCTTGGGGTGCCACATTCATTAGATTTCCAATGGAGCTGCCCCAACAGGGACTCCTAGGAACAGGGCAATGACTTTCCTAGTATTACTCTAGTGCACAGAGCACCCAATCAAGATTAGGGAACCTATGTCCTAGGTGCTGCATAAAGATGTGATCACTGCCCCAAGGAGTTTCTGGGTGTGAATCTCCATGGGGCTGGAGTGGGGATGCTGTGTGTCACCTGGCTGGCCCACTCCTCCCAGCATGGGTCCTGTTGAGTACCATCCACTGCAGCCAGACAGGAGGGAAGTACATTGCCCTGGAAATGACTGCCCCTCCCTTCCATGCAGTGGAAGAGAGATCTGGGAGCAGAGGGCACCCCCTATGTGCAGAGCAAGAGGGGGGGACGAAAGAAGACCATGCTACTAATAATAAGCCTGTGTCCTTTGAAATCACGTAGCACTGTTCCAAGGAATTGAATGCCCTTTGCAAGCACAAGTTAGCCTGCAGTCCTGCATGAGATACTGTAGGTAAATTATTCATTAGGTGGTTTTTTCAGTGTATAATAGAGCCTATTGGTACTTCAGGCTCATGCACAAAGAATCTGAGTTCACATATATTAATACCCGGAATCATGCACCAGCGGAAAACCTCCCTAATCTATATCAGAAACTAAACCTAGGAGGGATAGCTCAGTGGTTTGAGTATTGGCCTGCTAAACCCAGGGTTGTGAGTTCGATCCTTGAGGGGGCCACTTTGGGATCTGGGGCAAAAGTTGGGGACTGGTCCTGCTTTGAGCGGGGGGTTGGACTAGATGACCTCCTGAGGTCCCTTCCAACCCTGATAGTCTATGATTCTAACTTATACAGCTACCCTCAGCAGGCAAAGGCACAATGCCTGCAGGTCAGCAAACTTCAGCTTTGACCATACCTGAGGGGAAACAGAGGCCAGAGCTGTAGGCTCTCAGTGTAGAGAATCGCTTGACTCGAATCGCTGTTGTACAAATCCAGGGACTGCCAGTGAGAGCATCCAAGCTCACTGCCTACTAGGACAGGCAAGAGGAGAGAGGCAAGCCAGGACCCAGACCTTACAGGGGTGTGTAGATTGAAATCATGCCCTCAAATCACAGCTCCCTTGCTGAAGATCTGGAGTGCTTTCCAAATGCAGCTGCAAGCAGAGTGCATTGCAGTAACCTAGTCTGGAGGTGGCCAGGGCTTGCATAACTAAAGTGAGTGCCACATCGAGAAGGAAAGATTGCCAGGTCCTGCCCAAACGTGGATGACAAGTAGCATGCTTGGCTACTGCTGCTACATAGAACTCCAGGTACAGCTCACACTTTACAGGTAGGGCCCCACCAAATTCACAGTCCCTTATGGTAAATGTTATGGTCATAGCATTTAAATAATCTTGAATTTCATGGTGGTGTAGCCAAGAGGGTTGTAAGGCTATTGTAGGGCAGTCACGGTATTGCCACCCTTACTTCTGCACTTCCTTCAGTGCTGGGAGGCCAGAGAATGATGGCTGCTGGCCAGGAACCCAGCTCTGAATGCGGTGCCGCAGCCAGCAGCAACAGAGAAGTAAGGGTGGCAATACCACGGTGTCCTTACAATAGCCATGGGAGAGACCAGATCTCAGGGTTCATGATGTGTTTTTCATGGCCATGAAATTGGGAGGGCCATATTCTCAAGGTATTATTAAACCCATTTCACGTATACATACACTGAGACACAAGAGTTCAAATAATCTGTCTATGGCCATGCACAATCAGCACCAGATTGATAGATTTGGGACCATTAGGATCATCTGCTCTGACAGACCAGAAAACTCAGATTCATAGACTTTGAGGCCAGAAGGGACCATAATGATCATCTAGACTGACCACCTGCACATTGCAGGCCACAGAATCTCATCCACCCATTCCCGTAACAGACCTCTAATCTCTGGCTGAGTTACTGAAGTCCTCAAATCATGATATAAAGACTTCTGGTTACAGAGAATCCATAATTGACACTAGTTCAAACCAGCAAGTGACTCAGGCTCCATGCTGCACAGGAGATTGAAAAACCCCCAGGGTCTCTGCCAGTCTGACCTGAGTGAAAATTCCTTCCCAACCCCAAATACAGCTATCAGTTAAACCCTGAGCATTTCAGCAAAACCCACCAGCAAGACACCTGGGAAAGAATTCTCTCTAATAACATAGAGCCCTCCCCATCTAGTGTCCCATCACCAGCCATTGGAGATATTTGCTGCTAGCAGTTGCCGATCAGCTACATGCCGTTGTAAGCAGTCTCATCCTACCATAACTTCATCTCGTTACTTTTGTGTGGACCTCAGTAACATATTTTCCAGAAAGATATCTAGTCTTGAGTGGAAGACCTTAGGATAAGGAGAATCTACCCTTCCCTTGGTAATTTGTTCCAATGATTAATCACCCTTGCTGGCAAAAAATTGGGCCTTATTTCTAATTTGAATGTGTCTGGCTTTAACTTCCAGCCATTGGTTCATCTGCCTTTCTTTGCTAGATTAAAAAGCCCTTTAGTACCTGGTATTTTCTCCCCATGAACATACTTACTCATCATAAGTCACCACTTAATCATCTTTTTGACAAGCTAAACAGTTTGAACGTCTGTTTGAGGTCTGGACAAAGAATCTGGCTTAGTTATATGCGTTCCGTATACAGAAAAGGGGCAAGGGGTTGGTTTAATTTTACTCTTAAAATATTATCCTACTCCCTAAAACTCCAGAACTAGCAAAGAAATAACACATTTTCCTGCAACCCTTCCTTTGTACTGCACAGCTCACATGTATGTTGAGGACTCTGTCCTACAGCTCTGTGAAATGTGAATCGAGTGAACTTTGACCAAGGAAAAGGAATGCTTTAGAAGAAAATTATAAATTGCCCATAATTGCAAGGTTTGTTTGTTTTTTTCTTAATCTTGGACATTATTACAAATATGATTGTGAAATTTACAATTTTTTAAAAAAATCTGATCACACTAAGAAATTGTGCAACTAATGCCAATTTAAGATTTTTTAAAAAATATTAAGGAGCTAGATTTTGATTAACCTTTGGTTCCTTCCTTCTTCTCCTACCTGCTTTGAGACAGCGTCACGCTTTCTTTCACCACATTAATAAACAGCAAAAGGTCCTTTATTGATGGCTACAGCGTTATTTGACTGAGCATTCTGAGTCCCTCGGGGTCTCTTATGTAACAACGGGTGTGACACTATTGACAAATGATCGAGTCTGAATTCCAGAAATGTGCATACTGCAGTTCCAGCAATACAGTGACCCTGTATTTTAAATGTTCAATTATTTCATAGTGCAAATGACATTGAATAAATGAAGTCAATAGCTTGCATACAGCATGACAATCTATACTTGAAGCCCAGGGGCTTTATAAATAAATCAATGATACAGACCTGCCTAAAGATTGTCCTGATCTGGTTGCATGGATTGTTCTTGACGAAAATGTATAAAGCCAAAGTGGAAAGTGCACAGAAATTAATAGAGAAAGTAGCACGCATAACTTTTTCTGATAAAGTTCTTTGACCTCTCATGGATTTAGTGTGATGTATTCAAGTTATTGATTTCATGCTTTCATGACAGTTCTTCATAATGTTAAATAACTGCTCTGTAGAATCAGATATAGTGTAGTGGCAGAATTGCCTTACTCATTGAAGCCTCAAGATATGTGAGGCTTGTCATCTGGCCAGAGAGGCTGCATATACGGCATACTGATAGCATGCCATACTTTATACTTCTGTTTATTAGGGTCAGTGGCAGCTCTCTAGAATTCAAGCTATTTCACCAAATGTGGACACTGATTTGGTCTTATTCCATCTACAGTGTGTCCTTGAGCTCTTAGAAAGAAATAACTTCTTTCTCTTCTTTTGGTTGAAAAATCTCTATCTCCTCCATCCAAGTGCAAACAGACAGTTCTAGTGAGACAGGGTCACCATCACATGCCAGGGATTATGAACGGATTCAGAGTGACCAATGAACCTGAGCCAGCATTAGGCCCACTCGGGATGGATCACTCGGCATCCATCCATACATCTCTGACATCTCATCGCAAACCGCTTTGTCCTTCTGTTTCCCATTGATCTTCATATTTGGCACAGTTGAGCAGACAGTGCAAAGAATGACTCTTCTGCACAGTGCTCTCTCTCACTCTTTTAGGTCTCAAATTCATCAAAAGAGGCTGTAACAGGTACAGCACCTGCTGCCCCTTGGGATCAGCCAACTGCCATGGGCTGTCATAGATGTTTCATAAATGGAAATGTTGATATCTGTAAGAGTGTATATGTTTGTGCATGGTTTATAATTAAATAAGACACAGCAAGCAATGCATTATAGTAGAATAAAAGCTGTTAGCATTGCCATGCAGTGTCAAGATGACACTGTAAAACTGTGAATCCTTGTGATCATCATCAGGTACCAGTCAAATATTAAATGAAGTATCCTATTTATACAGTCAGAACTGGGAAAATGTTCAGAACTTGTTCTGATTCTGTCTATTAGGCTAAAGGATATTTAGATTTCAGTATCTGCTCCACAGCATGAGTGGCATTTTCTGCAGAGGGCGATTTACAAGAGCTCACTGTTCATGAGCTTTTTATTTACAATTTCCAGTGATAAAAATGACTTTTAAATGTTAAATTAGAAACCTGTCAGATGAGCAAAATAAAACAGTGTAAGTAATTGAAATAACAGGCCCTTTGTATTGTCCATTAATTCACACCAACATTCACCATAAACCATAATGCATAAGCATGTATACAATTATAAATCTACATGACAGCTATTCAGTGATGGTCTGGGCTCCTTCACCATATGTATTTCAAAATTACCAAATCCTAGCTAACATAATGCAAGTATATATAGTACTTGTGCATAACATTCAATACAAGGTAGATTCTCAAAACATCGCAGCCACATTGCATATGCAAAATTTAATTCTGGGGATCTGATTTTCTAAACAAGCACATGCAATTGCATGCTTAATTTGTACAATTAACACACTTGCCTGATCAAATTGGGTATCTGACATGTTCAAAAAGATAGATTTATCTAGCTGGCCCTTAGCATGTACAAAATACCTGTTTTGAGACTGTGAAAACAAGACATGCCATTGTGCTCATATTTTTGCACTCACAATTGCACGTGTATATGCACATTGCAGAAAATTAGGCATTCAATGTCTAACAAAAGATGGTGTCAATCAACAATATATTTCTAACACTTTGAAACATGAAAGCACCAACATTAACATCATGGGCTAGAGATGCAGTTGCACTATCTTTCATAAATGTGTAAATGAAATTTTCAGCACCTGTAAGGTATTATTCGTTCTCCAAGGAGAACTACGGGTAATGAGCTAGATAAGGGGTTTTTTTATAACATCAGAGCACTTCAGTTTGAATGGTTGGGTCAGAATTTCACACTGTCCTGGAGGACAGCTACATTTGTGGCATCACTTCTTGAGTATCTCTAAACTAGAGCAGGGTGTTGTCACCATCCTGGAGGCAAGTCTCACAGAGCTTGATCCCAGGCATAGGCACTGACTCCAAGGGTGCTTCAGGGCTGGAGCACCCACAGAAAAAAATTAGCAGGTGCTTAGCACCAACCAGCAGCCAGCTCCCCCCACTCCCCAGCACCTCCTGCCTGCTGGTGGCCCCGCCGAACAACTCCTCTTCCTCCCTCCCAGTGCCTCTCACCTGCCACAATCAGCTTTTCTGCGGCATGCAGGTGGTGCTGGGAGGAAGGGGAAGGAGTGGGAATGGGGCATGCTCAGGGGACAGAGCAGAACTGGGTGGGAAGAGGCCAGGTGGGGGTGGATTGGGGGTGGGAAGATGTGAGGTAGGGGTGGGGTCTTGGGGGAAGGGGTGAAGTGGGGATGGGACCTGGGGCTGAGCATGGGTTGAGCACCACTGAGCAAAGGAAAAAGCCAGCCCCTGTGATTCCAGGGTTTGCTCAGGACCACCTGAGAATTGCTGAACTCCTTCAACTTCCATTGAAATCTAGCACCTCTCAAGACTGAACTTCATATCTCTGAGCTCTTACCCAAAGGCCAGAAGTAGAGCAGCAGAGCAAGCATGTGAATACAGCATGTACATGCTGACATAATCTATCCATGGTGCCTATGAGATCCTTCCTGATGTACAGGACTAGAACAAGGCGGGAGGGCCTGCTGGACCCAGAGTTGTGAGTTCAATCCTTGAGGGGGCCATTTAGGGATGTGGGCCAAAAATTGGGGATTGGTCCTGCTTTGAGCAGGGGGTTGGACTAGATGATCTGCTGAGGTCCTTTCCAACCCTGATATTCTATGATTCTATGAACAGACAGAGGAGCGCAAAAGGCCAGGAACAGCAAGATGTCCAACCCCCTGCTTAATTGGGGATTGGTCCTGCTTTGAGCAGGGGGTTGGACTAGATGACCTCCTGAGGTCCCTTCCAACCCTGATATTCTATGATTCTATGATTCTCTCTCAAAAGCCTTCCTGATGTCGTACCAGATGTACCACTAAATGTGCAGGTAAGGAACCAGGACAGACTTCACTGAGAAGGACTTGTTTGAGATACATCAAGTGTCTTCTATTGGCCTAAAGCAAAATGTGTCCGTGAAGGGCCTACCCCTCTCAATCCCTTCCATACTTCAGCCTGAAAGACAACAAATGAAAAGACACACGCGTATATACAAACACATCCTTAGAGTGTAAGCTCTTTGGGGCAAGGGCTGTGTTTGTGTGTGTACAGCACCTACCAAAGTTATGATCGGATCCTGACTGGGTGCTACTGTCATATAAAATATTACATTGTTTGCAGATATGTGGTTTCTTCCTAGGGAAGCAAGCCTTCAAGACTGCAAAATAGTCCCAAATGAAGCGAAAAGCAACAAGGGTCCTGTAATCCTCATCTGGATGCAGGAACACTTTCCCCAGTGTAGGAGATAAGGCTGCAAATCAGCTAGTATGAGTTTAGCTCTAAGCACTTGAGTACTCCCATTGACTTCAATGGGTGTCAGCTAAATCACAGGCTTAAGGGTCTTGCTGACTCAGGGCTTAAAGGGAGTTGCAGGGTTGGGTCACTAAATCTTACTCATGGCAGAAGCACCTTTTCCTTCACCCCCTGATTAATTTTATAACCAAGCTTTCGATTTCTGGTGAATTTGTCTGAAGCTATGGGGAGAATGGAGAACCAATTAGAGTGAGCTTTGCTGTGCATTAATCACTCTATGGCTCAGAGCCAACAAATCTGAAAATAGCAAGACAATGGCTAATGAGGACTTGATGCATTCGTAATGAATTACGTAGGTCAGTGGGTCATGGAAATAATATTGCAACGTGGTTGGCTAGGAATAATTTCTGCTGCAGTGAACTCGTGGTCAGTCATCTTTCTATCACTCTTTTACTCAACCTTTTTTTAAAATATACCTAATACTTATAGCACAAGAATAAAGAAAAATACACCCCCGAGCCTTCCTGTGTATCTTAACATCTCTATCTCTGCAAATGGGATGTGAAAGGAGACTGCACATATGCACATGGGTGTTGTTGCATTGGGATATGTTATCTCTCATTCTCAGCACTGCAAACAATATCTTCATTCCAAGACTAAAGCATACCACATGAATGTTAAGGGCAAAACCACAAATACATCAATTGAAAGAAAACATTTCAGTGTATTTTCACCAGTCATAGCAGATGCATGGAATCAGGATCAAGGGTGAAAAATACATAAACAAATTTTTAAAAAGGTCATATTTTGCTACAGTGTAACACCCTCCAACTAACGAGTCAAATTACTTGATAAAGATTAGCTAATTCTTACAACAGGGCACTGAGCTATAGTAGCAGGTATTTTATACCGTATTGTATTTTCCACGGGGGTGGCCTGAAACATTTGGGTAGATCCTCAACTGTTGTAAATTGCCATGGCTCCACTGAAGTCAATACAGCTATGACAATTTATACCAACTGAGGCTCTGCTCCATAGAAGTTAAGATCAATGTTTTCAAACCCAGCAGCTTAATTTAGATTTAGGGACTTTGATACGTAGACTGATGCCCTCAACCCTCATTGGGTTCTGTGTGCAGAGTAGCTGCAGGATTGGCCCAAACATTCTATTTTTCCTTTCAGAATAAGCCTCTCCTTTATGTTTATGGAGCTTGAATGTGAGGAATTGCCATGCTCCGAGCTAAACTTGGTTATGGCTGGATATACTTACATTGGTCAAGATATGCATGAGGCATATGGTAGCTCTTCAAAGTCTGTGTTAATTTTATTCTGGCACCTAAATCATTGTAATTACTGCTGTGATTGAGGATGGAAGCATTAACAGCTCTTCAGAGGGAATAAACATGTATATGTTTAAATCAAAGTTGCATTAGAGCAGGGAATTTTATTGCTTCATCTACTACCGTGCAAATGGGACTTTTGATGGAGCACGGGTCAATTTTTTTCTCATCAATTGATCGAGAAATAGAGGAGATAATTACAAAATCTCTGGAGAGCAAAACAAGATTTATTTTAATTAAATAATATAAGGCTGGTTCTAAGGGCAGTCCTCCTTATTTCCAGCATAATGTTGAGGGCTGCTTTCTACCTTTTATTTTCCCCCCTTTTACAGCCTGGATTGCTGTGAGCTAGTGATGGTAGAAATTTTTCTATCAACGCTTTTTTACCAAATGGGAATTATTGCCCTTCCCCATCCCAAAAGACTATTTTCATCCAATAAAAAAAAAGTCTTTGCTGAAACTCTGAAAATATCAAAGACAAATTTCAATAAAAAGAAAAAAAAATCATTTTCATCAACATTGTTTGGGGGGGGGGGAAACCAGTGTCCTGCCCAGCTGTGCTATATCTCCTGTTCATGAAGTTGTACAAAACGTTTCAGTTAAAATTACACCTACAAGAAAACAATTTAAATGAAGATTAAGTTAATCTGAGCAAAGGATGCCACATGTGTTAGGAGGCACTTCATTTTGGAGGGGCCCAGCCAACTCTGCAGTTACCTGTATGTTGCCATTTGCACTTAAAGTAGCATTAAAATCCCTGTTTCACATATTTGTGTAATTGTCACTCCATACGGCTAAATGCAGTGCCTTGCACAATGACAGGTTTCAGAGTAGCAGCCGTGTTAGTCTGTATTTGCAAAAAGAAAAGGAGGACTTGTGGCACCTTAGAGACTAACCAATTTATTTGAGCATAAGCTTTCGTGGGCTACAGCTCACTTCATCGGATGCATTCAGTGGAAAATCATGTACATTGGTCAAACTGGACAGTCTCTATGTAAAAGAATAAATGGACACAAATCAGACGTCAAGAATTATAACATTCATAATCCAGTCAGAGAACACTTCAATCTCTCTGGTCACTCGATTACAGACCTAAAGGTCGCACTATTACAACAAAAAGACTTAAAAAACAGACTCCAATGAGAGACTGCTGAATTGGAATTAATTTGCAAACTGGATACAATTAACTTAGGCTTGAATAGAGACTGGGAGTGGGTGTGTCATTACACCAAGTAAAATTATTTCCCCTTGTTTATTTCCCCCCCTCGCCCCCCCACCCCCCCGTTCATCAGACGTTCCTGTTAACTGCTGGAAATGGCCCACCTTGATTATCACTACAAAAGGTTTTCTCCCTCCCCTCCCCCCCGCTCTCCTGCTGGTAATAGCTCATCTTAAGTGATCACTCTCCTTACAGTGTGTATGATAACACCCATTTTTTCATGTTCTGTGTGTATATAAATCTCCCCACTGTATTTTCCACTAAATGCATCTGATGAAGTGAGTGTAGCCCACGAAAGCTTATGCTCAAATAAATTGGTTAGTCTCTAAGGTGCCACTAGTCCTCCTGTTCTTTCTGTCAGGTTCTGTGAGCTACTTCTCTTCTCTGACATTCCTAACCTGCAAACCTGCTTCACTCTCTCTGCACATCCCAGACATCCCTGACTCTGGGAGCAGGAAGGGTGGGAGTGGATGTCTGCAATGGGGTATGATGGCAGTTTGGGTAGGTGTAAAATAGCCTAGATGATGAAATTCATGGACAATAACATGGCTGGTTTTGTTCCAGGCAAATGAGACTTCTGACAGGCAAAAATGGTGCCATTAACTGTGTAATGTTGCTATGTGGGACAAGTTTCTCTGTGAGTTACAAATATAAACTACCATGGCTCTTCAGAAGTGGCTACAAGTGTCCACATGCCAGGTAGTCCTCAGTTACTTGTGGGTAGCTAGTTAAAGGCTGCCACAACACTACATCCCTATTAGCATACCAATGAACCATGCTCTGGTTTGGACGCTTATTCTTCTGTTCCAGGGATGCCATCTAGCCTCATTAAGGTCTGAATTGTAATTTAAAATTACACACAAGGATTAAACGTGCAGCACCAACAGGGAACAGCAACATGTGGGATACTTAAAGCAACATATCCCTGATAGATAGGGAAAAGCATAGGCCCCTGTGATCACTATCCTCACTCAAAGGGAATGGATTCATGCCTCAGTACAAACACAGGAGTGGGGAAATACCAGCAATAGCGTAAGCTACCACTCCAGGTATCGTAAGGAGTCATTTCACAGAAACAGAAAGAAGGCCAATTCTCCTAAGGCCTGCCCCAGGCATCTGCATCTCCCTTTTACTATTGGAGTTGTAGGTGGCACTTGTATCACTGTCCGCACCGTAGCATTTGGAGAAGGGCCTCATGTCCTCCACATTGTGGAACACAGAGAATATCTTCTAACAGTTGTGAGTGCTCTGTTTTACCTGTGTTCACATAGGATGACGGGGCCATAGGTTTAATGCTTGTAAGTAACCTCTCTAATACAATATGGGGGAGAAGGGCTTGGCCAAGCAGGGTGTGGTTTTGGGGAAAATGATGAATATTGCAGAGAGGAGATTAATGTCTTCAAAATGAAAAGTACACTTGGGACTAAGTTCTTATGTGGGGAGCTCTGGGTGCTCTGCAGCTCTGAAAAGCAGCTATTTAGGTGTCTAAATATGGATTTAAGAATATGTGATTCAGAAGTAGCAGCCTAAATATCACTGCCAGTCAATGGGACGTAGCATCACATTTTCAAAAAATATTGAAGGGACTTATCAGCCAAAGAGCTAGAGTGGGACTTAGGGAACAGAGGCTCAGATTGCAGCATCTAACTTTAGGTGCCCCAGCACCTAGTGGAATTCACAGCCCCGTGTTAGGCGCCCAGGGTACCTATACAGCACATGGGGAGAGTTAGGTGCCTAAGAATGGGATACACAGAACCTAGCTCACTGAGTGAGGAGCCACCTAAGCTAGACAATAGGAACTGCCAAGGACAGGGGTGGGGCTCCTAAGGGACATAGGTGCCTAGCCCTGGGCTGGAGGAAGACACCTACCTCCACTCAGGATTCCCAGCCATCAAACCTCTCCAGCGTCTCAGACTCTCCTGTTGAAGCTGTTCCGCTTGGTATGAAATACTTAACTATTCATCGGGCCAGAGAATGACTCTGTAGCCTAGCAGTGAGGGCACCTGGGAGATCTGGCTTCACGTCCCTGTTCTGAATCAGGCAGAGTGGGGATCTGAACCTAGCTCTCCCACACCCTGGATAAGTGCTGTAACCACTGGGCCATTGAGTATAAAAGGGGGAGCTGTTATCAGTTTTCTACAGGTTGTCCACCAGATCAGGCCATGCAGGTGAGGGAACACTTCTCTTGAGAATCCCACCAGAGTTCAGGCATGAGCTATGGGCCGAACAGTTTGACAGCATTCGGACTTTGGTGGCTGCTGTCAGAAATGTAGGTGCCTCGGGGACTTTTCCAGTGGACACATAAATGTCTGGGGAACTTAGGTGCCTACAGGATTAGGTAGAAACTGATATAGGGTTTTGAGAATTTAAAGTTTGGATTTAGGTCCCTAACATAACAATTAGAAATCAAAATCCCTTTGTGGATCTAGCCCTAAGTGCCTACAGATATGCTCTAGTAGCTCAGTCCCAAAATATGGACTTGATGCAGGGATTATTAAGAGAAATTTGATGGCCTGTGTTACACTGAAGGTCAGATTAGATGCTCTTAGTGGTCCTTTTTGTCCTTAAATTCTCCTAATCTAACTTTTAAGGGCCTAAACTTTTAAAATGTTGGCTTTGGTGTGTATATGCATGTGATGGGGTGCACTCGCCTCTCCTGAGTGCTTCCTGTTGGCTAATGTAGTGTCCATCTTTAAAAAAGGGAAGAAGGAGGATCCTGGGAACTACAGGTCAGTCAGCCTCACCTCAGTCCCTGGAAAAATCATGGAGCAGGTCCTCAATGAATCAATACTGAAGCACTTAGAGGAGACGAAAGTGATCAGGAACAGTCAGCATGGATTCACCAAGGGCAAATCATGCCTGACTAATCTAATTGCCTTCTATGACGAGATAACTGGCTCTGTGGATGAAGGGAAAGCAGTGGACGTGTTGTTCCTTGACTTTAGCAAAGCTTTTGACACTGTCTCCCACAGTATTCTTGCCAGCAAGTTAAAGAAGTATGGGCTGGATGAATGGACTATAAGGTGGATAGAAAGCTGGCTAGATTGTCGGGCTCAACGGGTAGTGATCAATGGCTCCATGTCTAGTTGGCAGCCGGTATCAAGTGGAGTGCCCCAGGGGTTGGTCCTGGGGCCGGTTTTGTTCAATATCTTCATAAACGATCTGGAGGATGGTGTGGATTGCACCCTCAGCAAGTTTGCAGATGACACTAAACTGGGAGGAGTGGTAGATATGCTGGAGGGTAGGGATAGGATACAGAGGGACCTAGACAAATTAGAGGATTGGGCCAAAAGAAATCTGATGAGGTTCAACAAGGACAAGTGCAGAGTCCTGCACTTAGGACGGAAGAATCCCATGCACTGCTACAGACTAGGGACCGAATGGCTCGGCAGCAGTTCTGCAGAAAAGGACCTAGGGGTTACAGTGGACAAGAAGTTGGATATGAGTCAACAGTGTGCCCTTGTTGCCAAGAAGGCCAATGGCATTTTGGGATGTATAAGTAGGGGCATTGCCAGCAGCTCGAGGGACGTGATCGTTCCCCTCTATTCGACATTGGTGAGGCCTCATCTGGAGTACTGTGTCCAGTTTTGGGCCCCACACTACAAGAAGGATGTGGAAAAATTGGAAAGAGTCCAGTGGAGGGCAACAAAAATGATTAGGGGACTGGAACACATGACTTATGAGGAGAGGCTGAGGGAACTGGGGATGTTTAGTCTGCAGAGGAGAAGAATGAGGGGGGATTTGATAGCTGCTTTCAACTACCTGAAAGGGGGTTCCAAAGAGGATGGCTCTAGACTGTTCTCAGTGGTAGCAGATGACAGGACAAGGAGTAATGGTCTCAAGTTGCAGTGGCGGAAGGTTTAGGTTGGATATTAGGAAAAACTTTTTCACTAGGAGGGTGGTGAAACACTGGAATGCGTTACCTAGGGAGGTGGTGGAATCTCCTTCCCTAGAAGTTTTTAAGGTCAGGCTTGACAAAGCCCTGGCTGGGATGATTTAGTCGGGGATCGGTGCTTTGAGCAGGAGGTTGGACTAGATGACCTCCTGAGGTTCCTTTCAACCCTGATATTCTATGATTCTATGATTCTAAGTACGATCCTGTATTCTTTTTCTCCAGTGGGTTGTTGACCTCAGTAGATGGGTGTTCAGTGACTCAGCCCTCCAGCTGAGTCACACCGTTCTAAAACAGACAAATCCCTTTTGGGATATTCAAGTCCCAAACAAAACACAAACAAAAGTCTTTCAATTCCCCTGGCTCAGGCTGGACTCAATCCCTCCTTCCTTGAGGGTGCCTTCTCTCTTTAGCCCTTCTTGGGCTCCACTAAGTCCAGCCCTCTGCTTGGGCTTCTAAAGGAAACTTATCCCTTTCCCTGAGCTTAGTAAAGAGTCCTGCCAGGACCGACAGTCTATCCTCACAAGGACCTTCAGCCCTGTCTCTTGGCCCTGTGAAATCTAGCCCCTTTTCTTAAGCTTTTAAATGACCATGTCCCCTTTCTGAGGCTTAGGCCTCTCCAACACTGGCTGGTAGGGAGATTCCCCCCTCTCCCGGTCTCAGTGCAGAGACCCTCTGAACATCAGCCATGCACCACTCCCTTTAACACCATCAGTGAGATGCTATGGCTTTCCCTGGGCTACTTCCCACTTGGTCCCATCACCTTCACCTTCCCTCAGAGTTATGGGTCTTTGGGTTCTCTCTCCCCTATCTCTGCCTGAGCAGGGTCTCTCACAGGCCTCCTTGCCTGGAGAGATCCTCCGTCTTCCAGCCCTTCCTCATCCTTCTGGTCCCAGCCAGCAACTGACTTGCTGAACCCTTGCAGCTGCTTTTTTCTGAGCTTGCTGCACTGTAATTGTCTGCTTCTCTACAGCCTTTCTAGGTGGGCCAGGAGGACCTACCTTCACTGCTCCTTCCCTGGGGTAGGGTGTGGTAGGACCACAAGGCCTCCAGCAGGGGGCCTCAAAGGACCTGGTATGCCCCATCACAATGCAGAATAATTAGACATCATCACAGTATAACCATGGGAAAACAGGGTTGCAGTATGGCATATGTTAGATGTAAACCACACTGAAATGAGAGTGCAGATTACTCCCCATAATTCTTTATGTCTAATTTTTAAATTTATTTCACTCATATCTGAAGAAGAAGAAGATCCACAGAGAACTGGAGAAATAAAAGTATAAATAACTTCAGTAAAGATCTAAGGAATAGGAGGAGGTAAGAACAGGTGAAAAGATGTAAATAAAATAAAAGCTAGCCCATATGTTCACTTAAAACTCAAATCCAGCCAAGGTCCCTTTTCAGCAAGGGTGCTTAAACTTAGGCATGTATTTAAGTGTGTTCCTGAATCAGGGGCAAAACTTCAACCTTTTGTGCAGTTTATGCAATTGGAGAATTTTAATGCTTGTGCTCAATTCTGCATATCCTGCTTTGGGCTGGGTAAAAAAATAGAAATATCAAAATTGTGAAGGGCTAATTTTTACAATATTTCTGACCTAGTTAAGTGCTGACTACCATAACTGCCTGAGCTGCAAGATAACCCTTCTAATGAAGAATGATGCCTTTATCTTACTCTGAAAAAATAAGTGGTACCACTCTCTGTCAACAATACATTGTTGTATTGGTCATAAAACGCAACAAATTAATTAGAAGAAAAAATAATTATACAGCCAAATTTACAGTATAAATAGACATGGTTCTGGCTAGCATTGTTCATAAATCAAACATCTGTAACCAACTTTAAAAATAGCCTACAGCCAGGAATAACATAGAATTAGATCCTAAAAATATTTCCACATGTGAATAGTCCCACTGCATGTAGGATAAAGTTCCCCGTGTTTGCAAGATTGAGACCATACTTACTGTAGGACCAGAAGCAGGTCTGAAAACATTAAAAGGATCATTTTGATCATCTAAAAAATCTTAAACACTTTGTAACCATGGGTAACAGAAACTCTGCATTCATTTCATGACAGATTAGAAAACCTCTCTCTTGACAATTAAGTTGGACATTTAAAAAAACAAATTGCCTATTTTGCATCAGCACGAGCTAAGAATTTGGTGGACTCTCTAATAATTTCTCCTGCTTGAAAATGTCAGTTATTGAGCATAATCTACCCAGCAATAGGAAATTATTTCCTAGTATGTACTAAAAGCAATGACAATAAAAATGTGATTATTATTTGCATTAGAATACACTAGATGAGGATGGGATGAGGCTCAAATGTGCGTCCTAAAATAAAGCCTTCACAAAAAGAGCAAAATGAGAAGAAAACCAAAACCAAACTATTTGGTTTTTGGTAACCTTAGAACCAGTGTTTGCTTAATCTATCCAGACATCTAAAAAACATTTTGTACATACAAAATAAACATACAAACATAAGAATGGCCATACTGGGGCAGACCAAAGGTCCATCCAACCCAGTATACTGTCTGCTGACAGTGGCCAATGCCAGGTGCCCCAGAGGGAGTGAACCTAACAGGTAATGATCAAGTGATCTCTCTCCTGCCATCCATTTCCACCCGCTGACAGACAGAGGCTAGGAACACCATTCCTTACCCATCCTGGCTAATAGCCATTAATGGACATAGCCTCCATGAATTTATCCAGTTCTCTTTTAAACTCTGTTATAGTCCTAGCCTTCACAACCTCCTCAGGCAAGGAGTTCCACAGGTTGACTGTGCGCTGAGTGAAGAAGAACTTCCTTTTATTTGTTTTAAACCTGCTGCCCATTAATTTCATTTGGTGGCCCCTAGTTCTTATATTATGGGAACAAGTAAATAACTTTTCCTTATTCACTTTCTCCACACCACTCATGATTTTATAGACCTCTATCATACCCCCCCTTAGTCTCCTCTTTTCCAAGCTGAAAAGTCCTAGCCTCTTTAATCTCTCCTCATTGGACCTGTTCCAAACCCCTAATCATTTTAGTTGCCCTTTTCTGAACCTTTTCTCATGCCAGTATATCTTTTTTTGAGACGAGGGGACCACTTCTATACGCAGTATTCAAGATGTGGGTGTACTGTGGATTTATATAAGGGCAATAAGATATTCTCCGTCTTATTCTCTATCCCTTTTCTAATGATTCCTAACATCCTGTTTGCTTTTTTGACTGCCGCTGCACACTGCATGAACGTCTTCAGAGAACTATCCACGATGACTCCAAGATCTTTCTCCTGATTAGTTGTAGCTAAATTAGCCCCCATCATATTGTATGTATAGTTGGGGTTATTTTTTCCAATGTGCATTACTCTACATTTTTCCACATTAAATTTCATTTGCCATTTTGTTGCCCAGTCACTTAGTTTGTGAGATCTTTTTGAAGTTCTTCACAGTCTGCTTTGGTCTTAACTATCTTGAGCAGTTTAGTATCATCTGCAAACTTTGCCACCTCACTGTTTACCCCTTTCTCCAAATCACTTATGAATAAGTTGAATAGGATTGGTCCTAGGACTGACCCTTGGGGAACACCGCTAGTTACCCCTCTCCGTTCTGAAAATTTACCATTTATTGCTACCCTTTGTTCCCTGTCTTTAAAGTGATAATTAAGCAATAATTGCATTTGATACTGTGGCAAGGCATCTCTTTTCTCTTGCCAGCCTTAGCGTTTTTACGCTCTGGTGACAGTGGGTCTGGGGTAATCAGTCCCACTCAGGCAGGGTTTGCCTTCCCCCTTCGGTGCTCCCTTGGTTGTGTTTTCAGGATACGCCTGAGAGTAAGGCTAAGGGGTACTCCTTCCCTACTCAAAAAAAGGAAATAGTTCCATAGACCCAAACAAAGGGTGATACCTTCTCCTGCCTCCTCACTGGGACAGGGTGCCATCCTATTGTTTGTCCTTGGGTGGGGTGTCAGCCTTCCCCTAGCCGGCATTCAGGCTTGTCTGCTTCCCCTGTGGGAAGGGGCACAGTCTCTGCCCCTGGAGAAGCTATTGCCCTGCCGCTACTAGCCTGGTAACAGCTGGTGTCTCGCTCTCTCCTCCCTTTCTCTCACTGGAGGAAGGGTTTTAAAAGGTCTCAGGCAGCCCTTAATTAGATTCAGGTGTCTCCAATTAACCTGAGGTAACCCCTTCTCAGTTTATAGGGAAAAGGGCCTTTAACATTCTAGGGCTAACACATCTGCCTTCCACTACCCTCTTGCAGCCGTCCGGCCTGACTTTATCACATATCTCCCCGCCCCTCCCCGCTCAGCACTATGGGGTTGGGCTACTTGGGTCGACTAACAGTGCACCCTTGACAGGCAATCAGCATTGCCATGCTTGATCCCTGTCCTGTGTTGCACTCTGAAGTGGAAGGGTTATAGCGACAGGAACCACCTTGTTACTCTTGCTTTTCTTTCTTTGTTTTGTGCATCCATTTCAGGGGGGCATGGTCTGTGATGAGGGTAAACCTCCATCCGAGTAGGTAGTAATGGAGGGTTTCCGTGGCCCACTTTACTACCAGGCATTCTTTCTCTACAACAGCATAGTTTTGTTCTCTGAGCAGGAGTTTCTTACTGAGGAACAGGATTGAATGTTCTTCTTCCCTGACCATTTGAGAAAGTACAACTCCCAACCCGACCTCAGAGGCATCAGTTTGTAGTATAAACGCCTCAAAGTCTGGGGCTACTAGCACTGGGTTACTGCAGAGGGCGGTCCTCAGATTTGCAAAAGCATCTTCTGCCGCGCTGGGCCATTTCACTATGTCTGGACCATAGGCTTTTGTCAGATCTGTCAATGGGTATGCTCTGGTAGCAAAGTGGGAATGAACCACCTGTAGTATCCAACTATCCCCAGGAATGCTCTGACTTGTTTCTTCCGGACCGGTCAGGGCCAACTTTGTATCGCCTCTAACTTCTTCAGCTGGGGATTTACCACGCCCCTCCCACAATGTACCTGAGGTATTTGGCTTCTGCTAGCCCTATTGCACATTTGGAGTGATTCACAGTGCGGCCTGCCTTCCTCAGGGTATCTAGTACTGCTTCCATCTTTTCTAGGTGCATCTCCAAGTCTGGGCTATGTGTGATGACGTCATTGAGGTAGGCGGCCGCATACTTGCCATGTGGATGTAACAGCTTATCCAGGAGCTGTTGGAAAGTTGCGGGAGCCTCATGTAATCCAAAAGGGAGGACAGTGTACTGATACAGTCCTTCTGGTGTCGAAAAGGCAGTCTTCTCTTTGGCCTCCTCGGTCAGTGGAATTTGCCAATATCCTTTGATCAGGTCAAAAGTGGACAAAAACCATGCTTTTCCCAATCAGTCGATTAGCTTGTCTATCCAGGGTATAGGGTATGCATCAAACTTGGATACCTCATTTAATTTCTGGGAGTCATTGCAGAATCTCATACTGCCATCTGCCTTAGGTACCAGGACAATTGGACTGGACCATTTACGATGGGACTCCTCAATGACTCCTAGCTCCAGCATTTTCCTAACTTCTGTCTTGATATCCTCTCTCTTCGCATTTGGGATCTGGTATGGCTTAACATTTACCTTTACTACAGGATCTGTGATTATGTGATGATAAATGTCTGTGGTCCTGCCTGGCTTCTCCGAGAACACGTCATGGTTCCGTCCAATCATATTGATGACTTCCACTCGTTGTTCAGGGGTCAATTCAGGGGATATTCCCACCTGTCCCTGATGCTTGTTTTCTTGGGGTGGTGTCTCTAGGGTGATCAGATGAACTCCCCTGTCTTGCCCGGGTTTCAATAGGTTGACATGGTAGATCTGTCCTAGCTTCCGGCAATCAGGCTGTCGCTCCGCCATTTGGCCAGGAGCTTTCTCTCTATTGTGGGCACCAGCACCATTACCTGATCTCCCACCTGGAATTAAGGGGTTGTCGCTTGGTGATTTTAATAGGTCTGCTGGACCTCTTGTGCCCTCTCCATGTGTTCCCGCAGTATGTGGCTGATTGGGGCTATCCTGTCCTTCATCTGCATCACATGCTCAGTGATGTTTTTCCCCTGGTGAGGCTGCTCTTCCCAGCCCTCCTTGGCGATGTCCAGTAGGCCATGGGGGTGGAGACCATATAAGCTCAAAATGGGAAAACCCAGTTGAAGCCTGGGGAACCTCCCTTATAGCAAACATCAGGTAAGATAGCAAGGTATCCCAATTTTTCCCATCCCGGCTCACCACCTTCCTTATCATGTTCTTCAGTGTCCTATTAAAGCATTCAACAAGTCCATTGGTCTGGGAGTGGTAGGTTGACGTTCTTAGGGCCCACATGTGGTGCATTGTGCACAAGTCCTTCATCAACTTTGACACAAAGGGGGTTCCTTGGTCCATCAAGATTTCTTTGGGTATCCACACCCTCAAGAAAATTTGAATTAATTATTTCACTATTCTTTTGGACATTGTGTTTCACAGGGCCTCTGGGTATTGGGTGGCATAGTCCAGAACAATGCATACATTCTGGTGGCCTCGAGCTGACTTCTGCAGTAGGCCATCAGGTCCATCACTATCCTCTCAAACGGGATTTCAATAATTCGTAAATGTACTAAAGGGGCCTTTACGTGTGGTCGGGGGCCATGTAACTGGCATTCGGGGCAGGAGGCACAATATTGTCAGACCTCCATATAAACTCCTGGCCAAAAGAACCTCCTTAGGATTCGATTGAGGGTCTTATCTACCCCTAGATGGCCCCCAAACAAATGACTGTGAGCTAGGTCCAGCACTGCCCTCTGGTGCCTTCGAGGTACTGAGAGCTGCTCCACTTCTTGCTCTTGCATTCTGACAACTCTGTATAATAGGTACCTTTTTATCATAAAGTATGGCCCTGGTTTTCCCCTCCACCAGGACTCCATTCACGTCAACTACCTCTTTTCTAATATTATTGTATCGTGGATCATTGGCTTGAAACTGTCCAAAATTCTCAAATGAGGGTCCAATATGCCCAAACTCAAGGGGACCTATTCCTGTTTCCCTCCCGGGGCGGGGGTGGGGGGCGGGAATTGGGCCCAGCTTCTGGCTCATCAATCATCTGCGTCGCCCTCTTGTCAGCTGGACAAACTTTCTTCCCTATGAATGCAGGCTTTTGGTTCTGGGCCAATATTCTCGTTTCCAACCTCTTATCTGCCCTTCTTTCTCACCTAGTCTTCCGGGGCTTCCCAGATGTAGAGAACAAGTCCTGGGCGAATTCATGGAAGACTGGGGGGGGGGGGGGTTAGCTACTGGGGTCATTGCATCACTCCTAGGGTCACTATGCTCCTCTGACTCATCTACGGGGAGAAGGCTGACAAACCCTGGGAAGTCTCATCCTATGAGGACCGGATATGGGAGTTTGGGACCACCCCTACTGTCACCTTTGTGGTATTCCCCTGGACTTCAATTTTTACAGGGATGGTGGGGTAATAGTTGACATCACCGTGGACACAGGATATTCCTGTGCGCTTGGCCTGGGACAGCTGGTCCCACCCCACTAGTTTCCTGGAGACCAGCATGATGGCACTTCCAGAGTCCACTAATGCAATGGTCTCTAAGCCATTCATCTTAACTGGCTGCGTGTATCTATGGGGAGGCCATTGCAACTCCTATGAGGTTTATCAAGCCACATGGATCTTCAAGATACCCCAGATTGCATTGCATGGGCTCTTCCACATTAGGGCATTGGGCCGCTATATGCCCTACTTCCCCACATGCATAACACCTATATCCTGATCAGGGCATTCCCCTATTCTTTGGGCTGTTGGGCCTTACTCCATGACCTTCTCCCCCACCCCAGTCCCCAAGTCCCTTCGCGGTCTCCAGCCACTTTAGCCTCCTTCCTCCCCATCATAGTTCTGCCCGATGCTCCGGAAACCTGAGCCCTCAGGGCAGGGACTGGCCTCTTGATCCAGTGAATCTCCTCCCAGGTAGTCCAAGAAATTTTTTGGCCATTAAGTGTCTCTCAATGAGGACAACTAATTCATCATAGGAGGATGGGTCATTTTGTCTGACCCATCCTCGTAAGTCTGGTGGTAGCACTCTCATGAACCTGTCCAAGACTACAACTTCCAAAATTTTCTCCAGGCTATGGATCACGGGGGGCAGATGGATCAGGTCAAACAGCTGGAACCTCGGTGCTTTGCTGACATAGAAGTCAGCTGGCAGATGCTGGAAATTTTGTCAGAAAAAGGTCAATGTAGACTTTGACATCTTAGACTTATGGACTTTAAGGCCAGAAGGGACCATCATGATGATCTAGTCTGACCTTCCACACATCCCAGGCCACACAATCTCATCCACCCACTCCTGTAATAGACCCATAATCTCTGGCTGAGTTACTGACGTCCTCAAATCATGATTTAAAGACTTTAAATTACAGATAATCCACCATTTATTCTAGTTTAAACCTGCAAGTGACCATGCCCCATGCTGCAGAGGAAGGTGAACACTCACCCCTCCCTCAACCCCGGTCTCTGCCAATCTGACCTGGGGGGTAATTCCTTCCGAACCCCAAATATGTCAATCAGTTGAACCTTCATCATGACAGCAAGACCTACCAGCCGGACACCTGGGAAAGAATTCTCTGTAGTAACTCAGGGCCTTCCCCCCTATCTAGTGCACCATCTCTGGCTACTAGGGATTTTTGCTACTAGCAGTCACAGGTGGAGCACATGCCCTGTCTCATCATACTATCCCCACCACAAACTTATCAAGCTCAGTCTTGAAACCAATTAGGTTTTTGCCTCCACTGCTCCCCTTGGGAGGCTGTTCCAGAACTTCACTCCTCTGATGGTTAGAAACCTTTGTCTAATTTCAAGCCTAAACTTGTTGATGGCCAGTTGATATCCATTTGTTCTTGTGTCCACATTGGCCCTTAACTTAATTAATGCCTCTCCCTCCCTGGTATTTATCCCTCTTTCTCTACAGCCTTTTCTTGTTCCATTGGTGGGTGTTCAGCATCTACTGCTATGAATGCTTTCTCTGGTATGTTTCCAATGCTGAAAGAAAATCACATCAGCTGTAGTTGAAATCTTATAATGGCACCAAAGGCTTTATGGTCTGTTTCTGGGTTAAAATTCAAACAAAACAGATATGCACTGAGCCATTCACAGGCCCAAGTGACTTCTGGGCTTCCTTTTCTAGATTGTAAGGAGAGTGGTCACTTTGGATAGGCTATTACCAGCAGGAGAGTGAGTTTGTGTGTGTGGTTTTTGGAGGGGGGTGAGGGGGTGAGAGAACCTGGATTTGTGCAGGAAATGGCCCACCTTAATTATCATACACATTGTGAAGAGAGTGGTCACTTTGGATGGGCTATTACCAGCAGGAGAGTGAGTTTGTGTGTGGGGGGGCGGAGGGTGAGAAAACCTGGATTTGTGCTGGAAATGGCCCAACTTGATGATCACTTTAGATAAGCTATTACCAGCAGGAGAGTGGGGTGGGAGGAGGTATTGTTTCGTGGTCTCTGTGTATATAATGTCTTCTGCAGTTTCCACAGTATGCATCCGATGAAGTGAGCTGTAGCTCATGAAAGCTCATGCTGAAATAAATTGGTTAGTCTCTAAGGTGCCACAAGTACTCCTTTTCTTTTTGCGAATACAGACTAACACGGCTGTTACTCTGAAACTTTTCCAGATTGGTTTCTGTGAAGCTTCTTGATATGTATGCAACAGATCTCTGTTCTCCTTCTGGCTGCTTTTGTGCAAGCACTGCTCCTAAACTATATGATGATGCATCTGCTGCTACTGTTGTTAGATAGCTTACCAAATATTGCTCCAGAACAGAGGGAGATGTCAGTAGTTCTTATATTTTATTAAATGTGTTCTGTTGTGGGCTACCCCAGATCCACACATTGTGACCATTAAGGAGATCTCTTAAGGGTTTTTCTAGATGAGCTAAATTTGGTAAGAATTTCCCAGAATGATTTGTCATGCCCAGGAATCTTCTCATAGCAGAAACATCTTTGATGTCCAGTAGGCTGAGTAATGCCTTCAGTTTGTCTGAATTTGTCTGAATTCCCTGTTTGTTAATTATGCGCCCCATAAATTTTATTTGTTCCTTTCCAAATTCAGTGTTTTCATTCAGAGTGAGGCTAGCTTCTTGGAAGTATCTCAAAACTGCATGTAGTCACTCATCATGTCTGTTTTTATCTCTGCCTCATAACACCACGTCATCTGCATGGCAAAGGATTCCAGGCAAACCTGACACAATCTGACAGAGATTCTCTTTGGGAAACGTTCTGGTGCTGAAGATACACCAAAAGGAAGATGATTGAAATAGTACCTTTCAAATGGGTGATGAATGTAGTTAATGTTCCAGGTGGGCCTTGAATGGGCCTGACTGTTTCAAAAGGCAGTCAGCTGCGAATTAGCTGAGCGGTGAACAACGGAGAGTTTGCCTGAGGAGAGCCCCCACTGAGGTTTTCATCTTGCAGGCTTCCCTGAGTAGTTACTGCCACAGCTGAGGAAGCTCTTAGAAGGAAGGTAATATGGATGGTGAGCATTCAGCTGTTGTTACCTGCACAGGATGTGCCATGTTTGTCTTTCTTCCACATGACAGAAGTGACTTTGTCTGTACAAAGTGCAAGCTGGTCTCTATATTGGAAGAGAAGGTTCAAGGACTGGAGAAACAAGTATCAACCCAGCGTTGCATAAGAGAAACTGAAGATGTCCTGGAGAGACGTCAGGATATGCTTCTACGGGCACAACATTCTGAAGATTCAGAGCAGGCCGCACTGCGGGGACAGAAGGACGGTGAAGAAATTTAGCAGCATGTGACCTCCAGAAGAAGAAAGAGGAGCGTCCATGTACCAACAATGCAGATATAGGTGAGCAACCATTTTCATGTTCTCTCCACAGGTAGTCATACGGAGAGTGGATTAGATGATACTTCTGAGGGAAGGGAACAGAAGGAGACTCCGCCGATTGGAAGGCATGAGATGCACTGTCCTAGGGATGGGGGTTCCACGACCACCGCTCCCAAGAGAAGGAGGCGGGTGGTGGTGATTGGGGACTCTCTCCTCAGGGGGACTGAGTCATCTATCTGCCGCCCCGACCGGGAAAACCGAGAAGTCTGCTGCTTGCCAGGAGCTAAGATTCAGGATGTGATGGAGAGACTGCTGAGACTCATCAAGCCCTTGGATCACTACCCCTTCCTGCTTCTCCACGTGGGCACCAATGATAGTGCCAAGAATGTCCTTGAGCAGATCACTGCAGACTACGTGGCTCTGGGAAGAAGGATAAAGAAGTTTGAGGCACAATTCGTGTACTCGTCCATCCTCCCCATGGAAGGAAAACACCTGGGTATCGACCTTCGAATAGTGGAAGTAAACGAATGGCTACGCAGGTGGTGTTGGAGAGAAGGCTTTGGATTCTTTGACCCTGGGATGCTGTTCCAAGAAGGAGGAGTGCTAGGCACAGAAGGGCTCCACCTAACGAAGAGAGGGAAGAGCATCTTCGCAAGCCAGCTGGCTAACCTAGTGAGGAGGGCTTTAAACTAGGTTCACTGGGGGAAAGAGACCAAAGCCCTGAGGTAAGTGGGGAAGTGGGATACCGGGAGGAAGCACGAGCAGGTGAGCACGAGAGGGGAGGACTCCTGCCTCATACTGAGAAAGTGGGATGACCAGCAAGTTATCTTAAGTGCCTACACACAAATGCAAGAAGCCTGGGAAACAAGCAGGGAGAACTGGAAGTCCTGGCACAGTCAAGGAATTGTGATGTGATTGGAATAACAGAGACTTGGTGGGATAACTCAGATGACTGGAGTACTGTCATGGATGGATATAAACTGTTCAGGAAGGACAGGAAGGGCAGAAAAGGTGGGGGAGTTGCACTGTATGTAAGGGAGCAGTATGACTGCTCAGAGCTCCGGTATGAAACTGCAGAAAAACCTGAGTGACTCTGGATTAAGTTTAGAAGTGTGAGCAACAAGGGTGATGTCGTGGTGGGAGTCTGCTATAGACCACCGGACCAGGGGGATGAGGTGGACAAGGCTTTCTTCCAGCAACTAACGGAAGTTACTAGATCGCAGGCCCTGGTTCTCATGGGAGACGTCAGTGACCCTGATACCTGCTGGGAGAGCAATACAGCGGTGCACAGACAATCCAGGAAGTTTTTGGAAAGTGTAGGGGACAATTTCCTGGTGCAAGTGCTGGAGGAACCAACTAGGGGCAGAGCTCTTCTTGACCTGCTGCTCACAAACCGGGAAGAATTAGTAGGGGAAGCAAAAGTGGAGGGAAACCTGGGAGGCAGTGACCATGAGATGGTCGAGTTCAGGATCCTGACAAAAGGAAGAAAGGAGAGCAGCAGAATACGGACCCTGGACTTCAGAAAAGCAGACTTTGAGTCCCTCAGGGAACTGATGGGCATGATCCCCTGGGAGAATAACATGTGGGGGAAAGGAGTCCAGGAGAGCTGGCTGTATTTTAAAGAATCCTTATTGAAGTTGCAGGAACAAACCATCCCTATGTGTGGAAAGAATAGTAAATATGACAGGCGACCAGCTTGGCTTAACAGTGAAATCCTTGCTGATCTTAAACACAAAAAAGAAGCTTACAAGAAGTGGAAGATTGGACATATGACCAGGGAGGAGTATAAAAATATTGCTCAGGCATGCAGGAGTGAAATCAGGAAGGCCAAATCACACTTGGAGTTGCAGCTAGCAAGGGATGTTAAAAGTAACAAGAAGGGTTTCTTCAGGTATGTGAGCAACAAGAAGAAAGTCAAGGAAAGTGTGGGCCCCTTACTGAATGAGGGAGGCAACCAAGTGACAGATGATGTGGAAAAAGCTAATGTACTCAATACTTTTTTTACCTCTGTCTTCACAAACAAGGTCAGCTCCCAGACTGCTGCACTGGGCAGCACAGTATGGGGAGGAGGTGACGAGCCCTCTGTGGAGAAAGAAGTGGTTCGGGACTATTTAGAAAATCTGGATGAGCACAAGTCTATGGGGCTGGAAGCACTGCATCCGAGGGTGCTAAAGGAGTTGGTGGATGTGATTTTACAGCCATTGGCCATTATCTTTGAAAACTCATGGCGATCGGGGGAGGTCATGGACGACTGGGAAAAGGCTAATGTAGTGCCCATCTTTAAAAAAGGGAAGAAGGAGGAACTACAGGCCAGTCAGCCTCACCTCAGTCCCTGGAAAAATCATGGAGCAGATCCTCAAGGAATCAATTCTGAAGCACTGAGAGGAGAGGAAAGTGAGCAGGAAGAGTTAGCATGGATTCACCAAGGACAAGTCATGCCTGACTAACCTAATTGCAATCTATGACGAGATAACTGGCTCTGTGGATGAGGGGAAAACAGTGGATGTGTTATTCCTTGACTTTAGCAAAGCTTTTGAAACGGACGCCCACAGTATTCTTGCCAGCAAGTTAAAGAAGTATGGGCTGGATGAATGGACTCTAAGGTGGATAGAAAGCTGGGTAGATCATGGGGCTGAATGGGTAGTGATCAACGGCTCAATGGCTAGCTGGCAGACGGTATCAAGCAGAGTGCCCCAAGGGTCGGTCCTGGGGCCGGTTTTGTTCAATATCTTCATTAATGATCTGGAGGATGGCGTGGATTGCACCCTCAGCAAGTTTGCAGATGATACTAAACTGGGAGGAGTGGTAGATACGCTGGAGGGTAGCGATAGGATACAGAGGGCCCTAGACAAATTAGAGGATTGGGCCAAAAGAAATCTGATGAGGTTCAACAGGGACAATTGCAGAATCCTGCACTTAGGACAGAAGAATCCCATGCACCGCTACAGACTAGGGACTGAGTGGCTAGGCAGCAGTTCTGCAGAAAAGGACCTAGGGGTTACAGTGGATGAGAAGCTGGATACGAGTCAACAGTGTGCCCTTGTTGCCAAGAAGTGTAACAGCATTTTGGGCTGTATAAGTAGGGGCATTGCCAGCAGATCGAGGGACGTGATCATTCCCCTCTATTGTACATTGGTGAGGCCTCATCTGGAGTACTGAGTCCAGTTTTGGACCCCACACTACAAGAAGGATGTGGAAAAATTGGAAAGAGTCCAGTGGAAGGCAACAAAAATGATTAGGGGGCTGGAGCACATGACTTACGAGGAGAGGCTGAGGGAACTGGGATTGTTTAGTCTGTAGAAGAGAAGAATGAGGGGGGATTTGATAGCTGGTTTCAACTACCTGAAAGGGGGTTCCAAAGAGGACGGATTTAGACTGTTCTTAGTGGTAGCAGATGACAGAACAAGGAATAGTGGTCTCAAGTTGCAGTGAGGGAAGTTTAGGTTGGATGTTAGGAAAAACTTTTTCACTAGGAGGGTAGTAAAGCACTGGAATGTGTTACCTAGGGAGGTGGTGGAATCTCCTTCCTTAGAGGTTTTTAAGGTCAGGCCGGACAAAGCCCTGTCTGGGATGATTTATTTGCGGATTGGTCCTGCTTTGAGCAGGGGGTTGGACTAGATGACCTCCTGAGGTCCCTTCCAACCCTGATATTCTATGATTCTAATGTTAAAGATTCTTTATTGAGGTGAATTTGCCAGAAGCCTGTCATAGCATCTAACTTTGAGAAGACTGGCTTTTTATAACTGACTAATGTGGGGTCTGCTGTGGGACATGTGTCTTCCTCTGCACACATTCTAGTAAATTGTGTAAGGCTCATACAGATCTGGATTTTTGCCATTTGGGTTTGGTTCTACATCCATCCCCACAGTGGGTTCTATCTGGAAATAACCCCCATATCTTTCATTCTTTTAAATTCTTCTTTGACGTTCCCTAACAGGGAATATGAATGTGGTGTGGGACTGAGAGCAGAAAGGAAGTCACTAATGACACCAATTTTATTTTGTCTTCCCCTGAGAGCTTTCTTACCACTGTGAAGTTGTGTCAATACATCTCCTGTATAGTTTGCTTTCTGCCATTAATGCATTCCACTCTGTCTGCTAGGTATACTCCAGGGTTCTCAAATTGGGGGTTGTGACCCCTGAGGGGATCGTGAAGTTATTACAATGAGGGTCACGAGCTGTCAGCTCCACCCCTAAATACTGCTTCTCCTCCAGCATTGATAATAGTTTTAAACATAAAAAATGTGTTTTTAATTTATAAGGGGGGTCGCACTCAGAGGCTTGCTGTGTGAAAGGGGTCAGCAATGCAAAAGTTTGAGAACCACTGGTGTAGTCTGTGTATTGTTGGCAACCCTATTAGGGGAGTTGTCAGTACTTGTAATGCATATATTATTTGTTGAAGAACTTTCCATCCTTTCTCCAGATTACCAGGGAATTGGACAGAAACATTCAATGCAGTGTTACCAGCCCCATGTGAAATTTTATTTGGTCTTTGCAGCTCTCCATCCCAGAATCAATCATAATCTCTTTTTGGAATTACACTTACTGCTGCCCAGTGTCAATTTTAAATTTAAGGTTTTGACCACTTAGATTCATGCTTGTGTACCAATGTGCTGTCTGTTTTATTGATGATATAGCCCCCTAGAATATGGATGCATTGTCATCTGATGATAACATTCAGTCTTGGATTTTTTCCACTACACTTGGTGACCTGCATTCAATTGCAAAATGTCCCATTTTGTGGCATCGCCTACATTCTGCCTCTTTTACACTGTTGCCAGCTTTGGCTTGGTGTCTTGCCAAATCTTCCAGTTTTTCCAAGCTTTTCTTCTAATAGGTTTCTTTGGTCTCCCACTCTCTAGTTGTGCACTGTTCTTATATGGTAAATAAGGTCTGACTGATTCTTTCAAATTTGTGTCCTTTCTCTTTACCATGTCAATATTGTCTGATGCAGACTCCCCTGTGCTGCTAGCATGTAAGTCACATTGTTGTTTTATTATGGTTTCTTGCAGTCTCACTTTTGCTATAACTGTGGCTAGTGTGATCTGGGTCTAACTGAAGCTGGGCAGATAGACTGGTATATATTATACCAACTGTCCTGTCTCATATTTTATTCTTTTTGTAACAGTCCATATTTGTAATGTTCAGCAAGGCTATGAACAGCAATAATCAAAGTCTCAGCTGTTTCCCCTTGTTTCTGGCACCTCCTATTAAATTTGGCCCTTTCATATATAATAATCTATCTGCTAATGAAATGGACATCAAAAGCCTCTTTCACTTTGGAGTATTTTTTCTTTCTTTTTTTCACCAGTGAGACATAGAGCACATAGGATATCAGCAGTAACACCACCCATGGCACATATCAGGGCATTTACCTGGTATTCTTGTGCTTTCTTTGCTAGACCAGAAACCATCCAGAATGGCTCAAATCTCTGGATCCACAAAGGCCAGCTGCCTGAATTGCCAAAATCAAACCTCTCTAACAGATCCATTTGTGCTATGGGCTCCATTACTGCACTGAGACCAGGGCTCTGCCTCCTTCCCGCTGTAGCATCCACAGGTCTCCTGCCTGATTTCCCACTTTCCCCCATCATTCATCACTCTGGTAGTTTCTTTTCTTTCCTTTACTCCTTCTTTAGAGAGAGGGATTCACTCAAATCTGATACCATGTAGTGGGAGGATGGAGACACTAAGAACCGTGTTTTAAGCAGAAACTAGAGAACTCCCTCACCAGGACGTTCCTACATTTATTAAACTCTCCCCCTGCAACATGTCCTGATCCTCTCTGGTAATTGTGGAGGACCAGAAACTGTATAATCACTTCACAGAGTGGAGGATGGAGGAACTTTGCCTCCCCTGAGCATATAGATCAAACTCAGGGACTTCCAAAGGGGGGTGAAATCGAACTGAAGAGGATTGCATTTAGGAGTTGTTTTGGTTTTGTTTTCCTTTGGTTTGTAACTCTCCTGTGCTTTTTAATAGTGTGTGTGTGTGTGTGTTTAAGAAATTCCATTGCTAAGCCTGTGCCTCCTTCCTTTACTACCACATGGTCCCTGGAAGGGTTAACTAGAAACCAGAGTTCCCACAGCCAGGTGGACTCTAGGGGGAACATCTCTGAGCAACTGGGGGTTGAGTAGGCTAAGGCACTGATTCCAGCATCTAGGCAATTGGACTTGGGAGTCCCACTGCTGAAGAAAGGCATCAGACACAGGGTCTGCACCTGGGAGAGTATCTGCGAGACCCAGAGCTAGGAAGCAGTGATCAGTTGCTACCTGACCTAGGGAGCTCAGTAGCATGTGGGATTCAGTAGTTGGATCCCAGCACAAGAGAGTGGGACTGGACCAGGGTGCAAAAGCAGTACTTCTCTAGAGTGTTACACGAATTTCCAAGTCTATCTAGGGCTGTGGACATGAAAGGGATAATTAGCAAGGTACCCAAATTCTTTTTTAAATCACTCTGATTCTCATGCAGATCATTCGTCTCAGTAAATGTGTTACCTTGAAGCAATAAATAAAGTATCCTTCTTGCTCCACCAGCACAACCCTTCAGCTGTGTCTCTATAAATCTGTGATGGGTTCTGTTGATTTGCAGCCTCCAGCTGTAGCTGTTGGGGATAATTTCCCTCAGCAGTAGCTTAAACTTGCCAGCTGCTGAGAGCATCCTAGGGAATTGTAAAGAGTCCTCAACTGCCTCCCACGACCTCACTGCAATTGCCTCAACTGCCTCCCACGACCTCACTGCAATTGCCTCAACTGCCACCCACGACCTCACTGCAATTGCCTCATCTGCTTCTCCAGAGTCTCTGAGGTCTTCTTCAGCATAGAATAGGGCATGAGCATGGTCCAAAGGAAACTCTATTAGATGTCACCCAATTCTCTGTCCAGCTTTAATGCAGAAATTTCAGGTGGAGTTAACCAGCAATCTCTTACATTTGCTTACTAAGAAACCTGAAAGTACAGAGATTACTTTTGAAGTATCAACATACACCACATAGGTTAAATACTGCCTATTCTGAGTATAGGGGGATACCTGATATCTAAGAAACTACTGAGTGATAACTTGGGGTATATGTTGAATTTTTATCAGAGACCACAAGGGAGAATAGTATTACCTGAACCTGGCAGAGCACTACTGTGTTTATTGTGTGCCAAACCCTCTACAATGCAGTCCTTCACTGCACTAGAAATGGCAAATAGCTGTGGTAACTCTGTGGCAAACACTGACATTTTAATGGTGACCACCACACCTGCTCAAATTGGATCTAAATGGCATGCTAATACCATACCATTTTCAGCCTCCCTTACAGGAATACTGGGTGAGGCTCACTTAGGACTGGATTATGGCTCAGATTATACATCTCACAAGGAGTAAAATAAATGGAAGGACTCCCCTAGGCCCCTATGTAGTCTATCCAGACATTAGATCCAGGTGCATATGAGCACTCACTCATGTACACCATCTTTGGAGCAGGTGGGCAGGGGGAATTGGCAGGGAGGTACCAGAAATGGGCAGAGTCTTGGTTCCAATGCCCCACCCCTGTTCACTGGCGATGGTAGCCAGTACCAGGGCAGGTTAGTAATGTATTGACGGTATAGGTCAAGGGTAAATTTGAAAGAAGGAATCAGGGAATGAATGACGACTCATGGAGTGTCTCTGAGTCATAGCAGTTTATGTGCTACCCCTTGCTCAAGGCTGGGATTGCAGGCACAATCTAGCCCTTAATGCTTGGGAAGTGCTTTAAGATCCCTGGATCAAAAGTGATATACAAATGCAAAATATTTTGATGTATGGTTTCATAATTTTCTTGGATTATGTTAAGCACTAGTTCTGTGTGGGTGTTTCATCTGGTGTGGGGAGAGGAAGCATGCCAGCTGCCTGCTACACACTGTTTAGCCTGATTTTATGGTTAGTGGGCCGGATCATCAGCTGGTATAAATTCACATCGGGATGGAGCTACACCTATTTACACCAGCTGGAGATCTAGTCTGGCCTCTTTTTCCTGCTCACAGTAAAAACGTACAGTAAAAAGATACAGATAGAGTGAAAAAATACAGATACAGTTTTCCTCCCCTCACCCTCATGGTTCAGTTAACTTGTGCTCAGGCCTAGCAGAAACCCACACAGTCACAAGCTATCTGTGAGGAACTTACTTTAATAATAAAATAACCTGTCCCAGCAGACCCAGGGGTCATAGGTCAAATAGTACAGCTTCAACAAGAGCCCTAAAGAACAGCCCACTATAACAAACATATTCTGCATCTCCCCCTTTTTATTAATTCCTTTAAAGTTCAGAAAACCAATGTAAAATATTAAAAATGAACTCATCTTTCTCTGAATATATTTTTCTTACTAACATTTTTAATAACAGTGTCTAACACTTGGGACCATGAGTCCCCCTGGAGAGGGCAGGGATTATTCTGCCCCATCGACCTGAATTCATACTGTGTCCATGAATCCATCCTGAGGACAGGCCTCACCTCTCCGCCAGATCACATAGCAATTCTACCTCCCCAGGTATTCCCAGTCTGTGGCATAATAATGTCAGGTATGAAGCTACCACACAGGTTCTCTGGAGCTTCGCTGCCTTGTTCAGGTGTTATATCTAAGTTCATCTGTGGTGGTCTTGGCAGAGATTGTTTCGGTCCTTGGGCAACAGTTCACAGGTTTCTCCCGTTACTCCTGGTAAAGTCTCTTTCCCCAATCTGTACTACACAAGAACAGGGTGTATAACTGGGTTGCTGTACCCCAGAGGTGATACTCCATCTAGCTTCATTGTCTAATTTTACTCTCACCTGGTCACTCGTATGTAGGGGCGGTAGAGGTCTAGTAGAATATCTGTGATTATAAAATTCCTCACAAGACTTTTTAGCCTACGCATCATATTTCTGGACAGCTTCCAATCTGGCCATTCTGGTGTCAGCAGATCCAGTAAAGAGGGTAACACAGAACAGAGCTGACGACCCATTAACAGCCTGGCAGGGCTTTCACTGGTTGGCATAGTAGGAGGTGTGCGATAGGTAAATAAGGCTAAGTGATCTTTTTGCTTCATTATAATTTTAGCAGTTTTGACAGCGCAGTCTGCCATTCCATTAGCTTGCAGGTAATATGGACTCATAGTTATGTGCTCACAATAGCACTCATGTACAAACATCTCAAATTGTTTTGCAGTGAACTGTAGCCCACTGTCAGTTACTAAGGCTTGCAAAGATATCCTTCAATTTGATTATAACTGTTGCACTAGATGTTGTAGGAAGCTGTAAGATTTCAAACCAATCTGAGTAGAAGTCAGCTACTATTAAGAAATGTTTCCCTGACATCTCACACAGAGCAGCTGCCAATCTTTGCCAGGAGAGACTTAGCAGCTTAGTTGTTATAAGAGGTTCTCTCCGCTGGCTAGGTTTATTCTCATCAGACAACTGTCAGTGTGAGACCCTGTCCTGAATATCTTTCCTAATGCCTGGGCAACATATTGAGTCTTTTGCTCTTTCCCAACACTTTGTCCTTGGTGCTTCTGGTGGACTGTTTGTACCAACTCCTGTCAGAGTTTCTTGAGAATGACTATTTATGGATCCATGTGTTAGAAAGCCTTAGGATTTCCCCAGCCATTCCCTCTCACCGAAGACATTTCTGATAACTCTGCATTGGCTTTGTTCTGTGCAGGCCAGCCACATCTTACATACCTCAGGATTCATTGCAATTCTATGTCTTCCTTTATAGCATGTCGAATGGATTCAAGAAAGGGTTTTCCAATGTGACAATGGCTCTCCACTGCCCCAACAAAGGCCTGGATCTCAGCTTCTAACTCTTTGTCTTCAGACAGTTTCTGCATAGCAGGAAAGAGCATCAGTGACAAGTAGTTTATTCCCATGCGAACACTCAGCTATAAGGTTGAATTTGAGCTTGTGCATTAGTAAACATTGACAATGCAGGAGGGATCAAGATCCTTCACATTAATACATGACACAAAGGGCTTGTGATCAGTGATGAGTTTGTACCATCCGAGCCCATAAAGGTATTGGTAATTTTTTTCAGATGACCACATGCTGGCCAAACATTCTTTTTCAATCTGAGTGTACATTTTCTTTGCATTTGTGAGAGTCTGTGAACAAAAGGCAACCAGAGTGATTTTCCCATCGTGCTGCTGCTGTCCAGTCCATAGCTACTTGCACCTGTGCTAACAATTGTTTGTTTGTTTGTTTGGGTAAAAGAAAACAAGGACTGGTGCTTCCATTACCAGCTTCTTTGCTTGCTTAAATGCCTTATCCTGATCCAGTCCCAGGCTAAGGGTTTTCATAACAGCTTATTTAGATGCTGTAAAATGATGAACAAATCAGGTAAATAGCTCTCCAAATAGGTAATCAGGCCCAAAAGTTGTCTGGATTGTGATATGTTCTGTTGGAGTTTAAGATCTATTATGGCTTTATTTTATTTTTTTTTGTCTTGGTGTAATAGTGTGTTGACTAACAAGTTAGCCCAGAAATTCAATCTCTATCTGCATAAATTTGCAATTTCCACTTCCCCATAATTTAATTTAAATTGCCATGCAGAGATAGTGTTAAGTACTTCCTCCACTGGCATACTGTGCTCAGCTTTAGTAGCTCCATACACAAGGATGCCATCCATATAGACTACTGTGCCTTCATGTCCACTAAGAAGTTCAGACATCTTTTTCTGAAAATTATCTGGCACTGAAGCTATCCTGAAAAGTAATCTCCTAAAACAGAATCTCCTCCAAGGTGTAACCAAGGTTGTTAATTTGGCACTTTCCTCTTCCAGTGGAATCTGCCAGAAACCACTTGCAGTGTCTAGACTAGAGAATACAGTACCACCAGCCAGCCTGGGTAGAATGTCATCCAAAGTTGGTAAGATGTATTTTTCCCATTTAACATTCTCAGGGCAGGTCTACACATAAAACACTAGTAATATTTATAAAGCAATTGATACATTTTTCAAAATTGCAAAAGACAATAAGTGAGTGGCAGTCTTTCCGACTAATACTATAATGGGAAAAGCAGCACATCAGTTAACTCATAAAATATTTCTTCCTCCTCCTGATTTTTGCTGAGTAATGTTGCCATCATTACCCGGGGGGGAACACTAGAGTGGTGGAATTTCTTTTATATTTCAGACTGCAGATGTTTCTTTTTTTCCAGAAAGTTGTTTTAAATGTATGGCTTCGCTCCCTTGTCTGAGTCATTCCTTACATATTGTCATCAGGCTTCCAAACAGTGAAGTCAATTGGTGAAACTGGATCCATCTAGTTCATTTTTTATGAATCAGGTAAAGGTTTTCTATCCTTGGGGCTACATAGAAAGATAGAAAACGTTCTGTTCCTTGGCATGGGCTAGCTGAGGCTACGTGCATTAACAGAAATGCAGTGACACTGGTGCTTTGCACTCCAGCAATGCAGGAAAATTGGAGAGACATCTTACAGTCTTGCTCACTAATGTTCATGTACAATCTAATTCTGAGACAATGTATAGTGGGAACTATTAATTACATACATTCGTGTTGGAGAGTTTGTAAATTAATTCTGGTTTATTTTTCTTTTGTTACTTGTGAGTACAGGAGAGAGAAAACATTACAGGGTAAGTTATGATACACTGAAAGCAGATGACCACCCTGCATTTTTAACATGACATAATCATCCTTAGCCTAGTGGTGTTATTAAATTGTTTAGTTTGATGCCTGAAGTCAACATTGTCTACATATTGCCATTAAAACTGAACAGTAATTCAAGAACTGGCTTCCCAGTTCTACAAGTAAACAGAGCCATTTGCTACACACAGCTTTTCATCCCAGCAGTGACAATAGTTGGAGAGCAGATTTGTAGAGGGCATATGAAAAGTATGAAGATGAAAATGAATTTCATATGGCTGAAAGAGTTATTGGCAGAAATACATGTGGGGGAAGGGGAGCTTTAATAGATACATTCAACTTCCCGGCCTCCAGTTCTGTGGAGGTGCAAATCTGAAGGTCTGAAGGGATGCCATGTGTCTTCAAACAAAGTGTGTGAGTGTGGGGGAAATAGACAGGGGGCAAGAATTCCATTTCATTGTTGTCCACTGTGATTTCTTTTAATAAAGGTGAGATGGGGGCCAGCAGCTTGAAGATCTTGGTAAAGTATCAAAAGCAAAGATAGGAGTGTGGCTTTAGTAGAAGAACACACCAAATAATTGCAAAAATAAGTCCTTTTAAAGGGAAGAATCAGTGTGACAGCTTTAGCCGACTTTTTCTCTCTTCTTTTAATCAAAATTAGGGAGATTAGGGAATAACTGTCTCCTGAGAAGTTAGAAATATACATGACTTTGTTTCCTGTGCTAGCTGCTGTAAATTTGCATTGATCTTTTAAGGGAGATTTGGAAGCATTTTCCAAAGCACCCAAATGACTCAGGAGTTTTTGAAAATGGAATTTAGGCTTTTACATCACTTAGGCCTTGTCATAAATATAAAGGGAAGGGTAAACCCCTTTAAAATCCCTCCTGGCCAGAGGAAAAATCCTCTCACCTGTAAAGGGTTAAGAAGCTAAAGGTAATCTCGCTGGCACCTGACCAAAATGACCAATGAGGAGACAAGATACTTTCAAAAGCTGGGAGGAGGGAGAGAAACAAAGGGTCTGTGTCTGTTGGTATGCTGCTTTTGCCGGGGATAGAACAGGAATGGAGTCTTAGAACTTTTAGTAAGTAATCTAGCTAGGTATGCGTTAGATTATGATTTCTTTAAATGGCTGAGAAAAGAACTGTGCTGAATAGAATGACTATTTCTGTCTGTGTGTCTTTTTTGTAACTTAAGGTTTTGCCTAGAGGGATTCTCTATGTTTTGAATCTAATTACCCTGTAAGGTATCTACCATCCTGATTTTACAGAGGTGATTCCTTTACCTCTATTTACTTCTATTTCTATTAAAAGTCTTCTTGTAAGAAAACTGAATGCTTTTTCATTGTTCTCAGATCCAAGGGTTTGGGTCTGTGGTCACCTATGCAAATTGGTGAGGATTTTTACCAAACCTTTCCCAGGAAGTGGGGTGCAAGGGTTGGGAGGATTTTGGGGGGAAAGACGTGTCCAAACTACGTTTCCCAGTAAACCCAGTTAGAGTTTGGTGGTGGCAGTGGATATTCCAAGGACAAAGGATAAAATTAATTTTTACCTTGGGGAAGTTTTAACCTAAGATGGTAAAAGTAAGCTTAGGAGGTTTTCATGCAGGTCCCCACATCTGTACACTAGAGTTCAGAGTGGGGGAGGAACCTTGACAGGCCTAGATCCTTAAAAATAATTGATTTCAGCAGACGTTAGATTCCTCTGTACCTTTGAGAATCTGCACCTAGGGCACTTTAATATTTTTAGCCCATTATCAGATTTCTTAGCAGCAGCATTTCATGCTGAGCATGGGCTTGATCCAAAGCCTACTGAAGTCAGTAGAAGCCTTTTCATAGAATCATAGAATATCAGGGTTGGAAGGGACCTCAGGAGGTCATCTAGTCCAACCCCCTGCTCAAAGCAGGACCAATCCCCAACTAAATCAACACAGCCAAGGCGCTGTCAAGCTGGGTCTTAAAAACCTCTAAGGAGGGAGATTCCATCACACCCCTAGATAACGCATTCCACTGCTTTACTACCCTCCTAGTGAAAAAGTTTTTCCTAATATCCAACCTAAACTTCCCCCGCTGCAACTTGAGACCATTACTCCTTGTTCTGTCATCTGCTACCACTGAGAACTGTCTAGATCCATCCTCTTTGGAACCCCCTTTCAGGTAGTTGAAACCAGCTATCAAATCCCCGCTCATTCTTCTCTTCCGCAAACTAAATGATCCCAGTTCCCTCAGCCTCTCCTCATAAATCATGTGTTCCAGTCCCCTAATCATTTTTGTTGCCCTCTGCTGGACTCTTTCCAATTTTTCCACATCCTTCTTGTAGTGTGGGGCCCAAAACTGGACACAGTACTCCAGATGAGGCCACACCAATGTAGAATAGAGGGGAATGATCACGTCCCTCGATCTGCTGGCAATGCCCCTACTTATACAGCACAAAATGCCATTAGCCTTCTTGGCAACAAGGGCACACTGTTGACTCATATCCAGCTTCTCGTCCATTTTAACCAGTAGGTCCTTTTCTGCAGAACTTCTGCCGAGCCATTCGGTCCCTAGTCTGTAGCAGAGCATGGGATTCTTCCGTCCTAAGTGCAGGATTCTGCACTTGTCCTTGTTGAACCTCATCAGATTTCTTGTGGCCCAATCCTCTAATTTGTCTAGGTCCCTCTGTATCCTATCCCTACCCTCCAGCATATCTACCTCTCCTCCCAGTTTAGTGTCATCTGCAAACTTGCTGAGGGTGCAGTCCACGCAATCCTCCAGATCATTAATGAAGATATTGAAAAAAACCAGCCCTAGGACTGACCCTTGGGGCACTCCGTCTGATACCAGCTGCCAACTAGACATGGAGTCACTGATCACTACCTGTTGAGCCCCACGATCTACCCAGCTTTCTATCCACCTTATAGTCCATTCATCCAGCCCATACTTCTTTAACTTGCTGGCAAGAATACTGTGGGAGACCGTATCAAAAGCTTTGCGAAAGTAAAGCAATAACATGTCCACTGCTTTCCCCTCATCCACAGAGCCAGTTATCTCGTCATAGAAGGCAATTAGATTAGTCAGGCATGACTTGCCCTTGGTGAATCCATACTGACTGTTCCTGATCACTTTCCTCTCCTCTAAGTGCTTCAGAATTGATTCCTTGAGGACCTACTCCATGATTTTTCCAGGGACCGAGGTGAGCCTAGCCTGTAGTTCCCCGGATCCTCCTTCTTCCCTTTTTTAAAGATGGGCACTACATTAGCCTTTTTCCAGTCCTCTGGGACCTCCCCCGATCGCCATGAGTTTTCAAAGATAATAGCCAATGGTTCTGCAATCACATCCGCCAACTCCTTTAGCACTCTCAGCTGCAGCTCATCCGGCCCCATGGACTTGTGCTCATCCAGCTTTTCTAAATAGTCCTGAACCACTTCTTTCTTCACAGAGGGCTGGCCACCTCCTCCCCATGCTGTGCTACCCAGTGCAGTTGTCTGGGAGCTGACCTTGTTTGTGAAGACAGAGGCAAAAAAAGCATTGAGTACATTAGATTTTTCCACATCATCCATCGCTAGGTTGCCTCCCTCATTCAGTAAGAGGCCCACACTTTCCTTGACTTTCTTCTTGTTGCTAACATACCTGAAGAAACCCTTCTTGTTACTCTTAACATCTCTTGCTAGCTGCAACTCCAGCTGTGATTTGGCCTTCCTGATTTCACTCTTGCATGCCTGAGCAATATTTTTATACTCCTCCCTGGTCATTTGTCCAATCTTCCACTTCTTGTAAGCTTCTTTTTTGTGTTTAAGATCAGCAAGGATTTCCTTTTAAGTCAAGCTGGTTGCCTGCCATATTTACTGTTCTTTCTGCACATCGGGATGGTTTGTTCCTGCAACCTCAATAAGGATTCTTTAAAATACAGCCAGCTCTCCTGGACTCCTTTCCCCCTCATGTTATTCTCCCAGGGGATGGTGCCCATCAGTTCCCTGAGGGAGTCAAAGTCTGCTTTTCTGAAGTCCAGAGTCCGTATTTTACTGCTCTCCTTTCTTCCTTGCGTCAGGATCCTGAACTCTACCATCTCATGGTCACTGCCTCCCAGGTTCCCCTCCACTTTTGCTTCCCCTATTAATTCTTCCCGGTTTTCACTGTTTTTAATGGGTTTTGGATCAGGGACAGTGTGCTCAGGACCATACTTTTGTTTCATTTGTCCATTAAAGTTATTTGGAGAGATTGAGGTACCGGACAATGAAAGTGGGTATCATCATTTAATGATGGGCTGCTGTTTGTTAGAAGGTGATGAATGATTGTATTGGATGTTTGTTTACCTGCCACATCTGCAACTCTCCCCCCACCTGCTCAGGTTCAGATAGCAGTGTATTGTATTGCAGATGAGGTGATTGCTTAATCTGGGCCAGGATTTGAACAATACTGTGGTAACTCTGCGGCACAAACTCAGTCTGGAAACTAGGGACCTACAGGTCCAGCAACCCCAATAAAGAATTTTCCTTGTGTTCATTACACCCAAGTCCTTTCTCTTAGGTTTGAGCGCCTCATGTAGACTGCACATCAGTTATATTTACAATAGGATATAGCTGCCAAAAAAAAAAGGCCATTCAAATTGCAAGGTGCACGTCTCAGACCTTGCTTATCAATCACAAAAATACAGCTCAGGAGATGTAAAAACACCCAGAAAAATCCTCACACCATTTTCCCCCTGGGGAAAGGAAAGGAGAAAGAATAAACCACACATGACAAATGCTAGTTACATCACTTGGCATGCTCCTGGAAGGCACTCAGATACCATGGTACTGGGCATAGTATGAAAACTTGAACAGAACAAAGAAATAGCCCACTCAGGGAGATCAGTTCTTTTCTGACCACTGGAAAGGTAAAACAGAACGTTCTGTATCTGTAGGGACAGCACCCATCACAACTCCAGCATCTCATAACGGATTCCACAACATCAAGTCAAGATAGTCATGAAGGAGTTCGTTCCTAGATAAATTATTACATGAAGAATCAGTAGCTTGGTGACTGGTTGAGTTAATCTGGAGAATTTGACACCGTATCTTAATAACTGGTGATGTCTAAATTGATAAATACAAAGAGGCAAGTCTAGTTGCATTTTGGCAGTAGAAAGAGAGCAGGAAGGCACAAGAGGTTTTTACACATTAGCTGTAATTTTCCATTTCTTCTATTGAGATTTCTACCGCATTCACCATAGGCTGGGAGGAAAGCTCCTAATCACACCCCATCAATGGAGACATTAGCATAAGCAAGACAGTGAGGCCCTGAGAAACATGACAAAAATATGTGACGTGGGAACCAAATATCAATAACAAATTGGGTACGAATATAATATGTTCAAGTGACATTAGGGTCTAATTTTAAGTGCCAAAAGCAAGGAAAGCTGAGAGTTCAGGCGAACGTTGTTCCCTGGTGAAACTCAAGTACTGCAGAGGTTTCATAACAGAATGTGGTGGCTGGACAAGGGCCCAAATCCCTTTCCATCGGTATTAGAATGAAAATGTGGCAGTGCTTCCTGTTTACAAGATAAGAACCATGTCTTAGACTATACAAAGCAGAGGCTGAAGGCCAGGCAATAATAATATTTCATAACAAATGACAAGGAAGAAACACCAAAAACCAAACTGGGCTGTGAATAATTTTGCCCATCCTCACCCTTCCCTGTTTTCTTAGGTACCGTGCTATCTAAGCACATGCTAGTCTGTAACGTGTTTCTCCTTATACACTTCTGTGAGGTAGAGAATTGCTCTTATCCCATTTTACAGTCAGGGAACTGAAGCACAGAGACTAGTCCTCGGTCACACAGGAAGTCCGTGATGGAGTGGGGAACTGAACTCAGGTGGCTCAAATGACATATAATGTCCAAGGACCTTCACAGGGAGAAAATACTGGGTACTAGGGGGCTCTTTAATCTACTAGAGAAAGGCAGAACAGAACCAGTGGCTGAAAATTAAAGCCAAACACGTGCAAACTAGAAATAAGGCAGACATTTGTTTCACAGTGAGTGTGATTAACCATTGGAACAAACTATGACAGCTGGGAGTATACGCCTGTGTCAACTATGAATTCTATTTTCTTTAAAAAACAGTATGTTATAGTTCAACACTCATTTTGAATTATTAGATATTCATTGGAACAGGAACTTGAACCAATCTTTTCCATATTCCACGAGTGCCCGAACCACTGGGCCAAAGAGTCATCCACACTAGCTTTTTCTCTGGCCCGATGAATATTTAATTATTTCTGTGACATGGAACACCTCCAACAGGAGACACTGAGAGAGTCCCACCCCTAAATAGCCAATAGCCCAGGTGTGAGAGACCCACATTCAAATCTTTGGGCTGAATCAGGCAGAGCAACCCACCTCACTTCATGGGGAGTTGTGGACATAGATTCATTAACATTTGTGAAGCTCTCAGATACTTTAATGATGTGTGTCGTAGAAAGGCTCATGAGGAAATTAATAATGCTGATTTCAGTGCGGGGTTTGGATGGTGACTAGTAAATAAGACCACAGGCCAAACACTGTCCGAGGAGGACAAAAAGAAAGATTGAGTATCTATTCATTCAACTGGTGAGGCTGGGGTCCTGTAGAAAAAAAGACCATGTGATCATATAATTAAAGGACTACTGTTATGTATACACACAAGTATGCCAAATTAAGGTTGCATGGGTAACCTTAATTCTGGAATTTCCTAACTTTTGAGTGCTTGACTTTGCAACTTTAAATTCTTTTAACATAGCTGTTTCTTGGGATGCTCATTGAACGAAATGGCATCCAACTTCGGCATAAAAAGAGGGAAGAGGAAGGAAGGAATTTAGCTCTTGGAGGTCACATCTGCTCATGGAAATGTACAAAAGGCAGATACAAATGTACAAAATGTACAAAAGGCAGGTGCCTCTCTAATGGCAAACACTCAGAGACAGAGGCCTCCACATGAGAACACAGCTGAGGTATCATTGCTGAATTTAGTTTAAAAAAAAGAAGAAGATTTTTGACACCTCAGAGAGTCACCGGGAGATGGAAGCCATTAAAAGGCACATCTGTCTACAGGATATGCCACACAACATGAAGGCGCCTTTGTACTAAAAGACTTTTTCACCAGGGTACAATTTTAAGATTCTTTTTTATTGACAGCACTAAAGAAAGGAGGGGAGAGAGCAGAACACCCAGCCGCTCTCTCCTACATGTCTCAAACACTAGAAGAACAAGGTCCTGACTAGTTCACCAAACATAGAGCTGAGCAGTATTTATTAGGTGTGATTCTTCCATGCTTTGCCTCTTAAGTAGTAATTTACATCTCTTCACAGCAAATGCAAAAATACATTTAAAATGTTGCCAGATCAGGATGGTGGTTTTACACCCTCTTTGTATGTGGATACATAACAACACAGGAGTCACCACCGTGCAGAATCAGCTCCATTATCTAAACACACTATCCTGTAGTGTGGGCTTGAGAGCCACTAGCAGAGTTATTAGGATAGTATCTTACTGATGAGCAGACCGGTGTCAAGATAGTGCCTGTTCATAATAAAGAGTTTATGTACAGAAATGAGATAAAGTGTCTACGACTGTGCATAGCTGCAGCCTGTGACTTCCTCATTCTGGGTTTCTTTGTTTCTGCCTTCAGAAGGAATTATAGCACAGGAAATCAAAGATGGCGTGAAAAGCATATAGGAAGTGTATACTTCCTGGAGGGCTTAACTCTGTAGCACATCTTCCCTTTGTTAGAGCCCTTTCTAAATTCCCAGACTGAACGAAAACACAAATCAATTAAACTATCAAGCAATTACAAATATTATCACTGATTTAACAGTCCTTCAGGTTGTTCTCACACAACACTTGCTGCAGCAGTCTTCCCCACCGGCCTTACTGCAAATCCTCTGTAAAGGACAATTCAGTCTCGTGGTCACTAACAGGGTCAGCTTGTGAATTGTTTTCAACTTGTGTTTGTGCTCTCACTTCACATGTCTCAGCCAAGCTCTCAGGTATCTTGAGCAGATGCTTATGGTTTCTTTGTATGATTTCGCCTTGGTCTGTGATCTCAAGTAAGAGCGAGATTACTGTTCTTTAATTGCTCTATCTTGCCAAATTCTCCCCAAGGCTTTGCTTTGTGGAAGAGGTCTTGCCCCTTCATTGTAAAATTGTGTCTGTTTGTACTTTCCCAGTCTTTTCCTCACTATCACCGAGTCCTCGGTCATCCTTTTTGTTTTTAGTCCCATACCTGGTAATCTAGTGTTTATACATCTGTTGTAGAGGAGTTCAATAGGTAACTTTCTTCTCTTTCATCCACTGCTTTTTTGAGCAAGTTTGTCCCTATACATACTTCACGTTGAGCTAATCCACTGGTTTGAGGTTATCTGAGATTTGATGTTTCATGATGAAAGTCATACATTTTAGCGAAGTGCACTGTAGGGAGCCAGGGTGGCTTCCCTCTGAACCGGAGGGTAAAGAGCCACTCTCTCAGCCTGAGTGGGCAGCGCCAGACCAAATTTACTCCAACCCCGGAGAGGGAGGGGTGGAACAGGAAGTACAAAGGGCAGGGCCCTTGGCCCAGTCAGGGCAGCACCAGGGAGGGAGGGAGACACAGGCTGCTGGCTGTTCCCTTCAGACCCTGCTGCCGAGCCAGGGGAGGCCCTGGACCCGGAGAAACCTGACCTGGAGGAAGGACTGGAGCTACCAGGACTGCCAGCTGCCTGGAGGAACTGGAGGAGTACCTGGAGGAACTGGAGGAGCCAGGCAGTAACCCGGGCCAGCGTGAGCGTGACGTGGAGTGGGAGGTGGAGCTGCCAGCAGCTGAATACCCTGACGAGATGGAGGGACCAGAGGGACTCGCTCGAGAGACCGGCTAGGAAGTAGCCCAGGGGCAGAACTGCACAGTGCGGTGGGTCTATTTGGTCAGCGTGTTGCGGATGGCTCCCCGCTGACCCAGTGGTGGGACCCTCTCCTCCTGCCACTGTCAGGGCCCTGGGCTGGAAAGCAATGGATTGAGGGGGGGGGCTGTGTTCCCCTACCCCGGCCAACCAGCCTTGGGTAGCAGAATCCTGACAACGCCAGACTCTTGCCAGCGCTCCCCCTGCCTGAGGGGCGTGCCACTGACTCTGGCCGGCACACCTCCCTCCGCTAATTCCCTAGTGACGGAAAGGTGTGACCAAGGCCTGCCGGTGAGGCAGTAGCTCCCCACCGCCCCCAAGCTGCTCGGTGGACCAATTGAAACCTGTCACATGCACATATTCCCTACTCTTGAATTGTGGCTCTTTGTCAGTTATTACTGTTCATGGAATTCCATGATGTGCAAATACAGAGGTAATGTGCCTGACAACTGTGATTGTGGGAGTATTTTCATGTGTGACTACTTCTGGGAAACTGGTAAAATAGTCTTGCTATAACCAGGTGACCATCTCTTATCAGGTTGAGCATGTCAATTCCAATTTTGACCCGCGGAACTCCAAACTGTTTGTGCAAAATCATTGGGTTTTTCTCTGCTGGGAAACTCTGTCCATCTGACATGTTCCACACCTGCACGCCATGTCTTCAGTCTTCATCTTTGGCCAGAATACAACTTCTCCAGTTCTCCTTTTGGTTCGGTCATTCCCAGGTGCCCTTCATGTATTCATTCCAATATTTTCCTTATCATCATTGTGGGAACCATGATCTGTGTCCCCCTTAAGAGGACTCCTGAGATCTCTGAAAGCTCATTTCTGTAGTGGTAATAGGCAGGTGGGAAGAGGTCATGGTTTCCTCCTTTACTTATTACTTGTATCACTGCTTGTCATTTTTATCTTTAGCTATTTCTATCTCCAATCCATCCCATATGCCCAGAGATACAGTGTATGATACTTTTATCATGTTCACATGTATGTTTACTGTTTTTTCTAGATAATCATGCTGTGAATTGTCAGTTGGATCATATGCTCTTGAGGTCCAGATTGGAACTCAAGGGTCACATCCTACTACACGCAGAACTAGGTTGTATCCTAGGTGGTGCTTCCTTAAGTCCCTTTTTGTGTTTTGCAACCAGTGGTTTGTGATCGGTTTCTGTTCTGAAGCTATAGCCAGAGAGAAAGTCATGAAACCTTGTCCATCCATATACCAGACCTCTTTTTCAATTTGTGCATACATTTTCTCAGTGGCTGTCATAGCCAGAGATGCATATGAGACTGGCAACTAATCATTTCCATTAACACTGTAATAGTACTACTCCCAGTCCTTTCCTCAAGAGAGTTAGATGCTTTTCAGTGGGTCAAAAAAATTGCAGCACTGGAGCTGATGTTAGAATGTGCTTTAAGTCATTGAACGCTCTTTCGTGGTCTGGCATCCATGCCCTTTGTGGAGGAGATGTTTTCGATGAGTTTTGAGATCTTACGGTTAGGTATGAACCTGAGGGCACAATTCAACATGTCTAGCAGTCTTTGAATTCCCTTTTCATCTTCAGGTGTCAGAATGTTCGATGTTGCCCGAATCTTTGATTCATCAGGCAATATTCCCTTTGAGGTCCATCTCTCCCAATTATAGTTATTTCCATAACTTGAAATTGACATTGGCTTTATTCAGTTTAAGGTTATTAGCTCTCACAATTTCTAGTACCCTCCTCACTTGTTCCTGACGTTCAATGGCAGTGCTGCCCAAAATTATCATGTCATCTACATACACTTTCACACCTGCTAGACTCTCTAGCATCTGGCTCATACACTGAAACACTTCTAGAAACTAACATAGTCCAAAAGACTATCCTAGGAACCACTGTTTGCCAAATGGTGTGCTGAAAATACAGATCTAGGAGTTCTCTGTGTGATAAAATCCTGTTGATGCATCTAATTTTCTAAAGAATTTAGTTCCTACCATCTCAGACAAATAGTTTACTTCTTGTAGGCAAATGGAAGTGTTCTCTCTTTATGGTTTTGTATGAATATACACAGCTGTAGTCCCCCTTCTTTTTTCTCTACAGTTATGAAGGAGTGAACCAAATCTGTTGTTTCTTCTAGTCTCTGAATGATACCATTTGCTGTCATGTTTTGCAGATCTTCTTCTAGCCATGTTCTTAAGACTTGTGGAACTTTTTGTGTAGCATGTACCACCGATTCTGTGTCTTCTCTTAAATGTATCTTGTATGTTGCTGGAAGGCACCCATTCTCTATGAACAAATCTTCATATGATGCTATTAATATTTTCATATATGGTTCTATGCTTTCCTTCTGGCTTTCTATGGTACGCATCCTCTTAGCAAGACCAAGCACCTTACAAGTGTATATGCCCACCTCTGTGCACCACCACAAACTCTCCTTTTATAAATCTACCAACATTGGGGGGGGGATATTTGATAATGGACTCTTTGATCTAGCAGAAAAAGGTCTAACATGATATAGTGGATTGAAGTTGAAACTAGACAAGTTCAAACTGGAAATAAAGTGAGAGTTTTTAACAGTGAGAGCAATTACCCATTAGAACAATTTAACAAGGGTTCTGGTGGACTCTCCAGCACTGATAATGTTTAAATCAAGATGGGAAGTTTTTCTAAGAGACATGCTCTAGGAATTATTTGGGCAGTTCTCTGGCCTGTGCTGTATGGGAGATCAGACTAGATGATCACAATGGTCCCTTCTACCCTTGGCATCTAGGAATCTATGACAACTGGAGAGAAGGTATAAACAAGACTTCAAGGACTCCCCTTTGAGCTGTAACACATACAAAGATTCTCTTTGAAACTCAACATCTTTTTGTCTTTTCAGAATTGTTTGCCTTTATTTTGCTTCAAAATGATTTATACAAAATAAGGCAAGAAAACATTTCCAATGAATTGTAATGGATCTAGGCCATGAGCATGGATGACCTCTCTTCCACCAGCATTATCACTGGAAAGACTCCGAACATTTCTTGCTGATAAACCACACAGTTTGCTATGAGAAGTCAGACTCTGCAGCCAAAGCTTGCAGTTCAGATGCACCTGACTCAGTAAATGTGTAAGGTGTCCAAAACGCCAATGCTGGATTTTAAATAACTCTCAGTGCCAAGCAGCTCCCATTGTTCCCACTGGGAGGGAGGGCGGGGAGGGGGAGGGGGCGGGGGCTGAGGTTTCTTCATTGTTCTCTGTGGGACCTGAGCTCTTTTGAAAATCTGACCCCCTGCCTTCTTCTCAGCAGCTGAGGTAGCATCAATAGTTGGTACAGCCTCAACGCCTGCCAGCCCTAATGCTGAATAAAGATTTGCAGCCGAACAGAGCCTCCACTTCAGAAAACTCCACACTCATAAAAAACCTGTCTTTGCTTATTGGGGGGAAAAGGGCAGACAATGGCTCTCATTCACAAAGAAAGAGGTAAACAACATGGTTCTTTCTGTTAGAGCCTTTCCCATTTTGGGAGGTAGCTCAAAAATTCAGATTATGTGCGTCCCCAAGAAGGGGTCATGGTTAAATACAATTTATATTAACAATAATTCCTAAATAGGCACAGAGAGTTGAAGTGCCTAAGGTAAAGATGGTGGCACTTCGTACTTCCTCAGTCCCTAATGAACTGAAAACTAACAGCTATGGAAATTCTTATCGCTGTTAAAGGATTATCATGGTAGGGTTGGGTCAGTTCTTCTTCATGTACATTGCAATGGGAAACAGGAAACCAGTGATGTGGTAAGAATATAATCAGGCTCATGTTACTCTAGAATAGTAACAACATATTAGGAGAGAGCAGAATTTTAAGAGGTATTTAGATGCCTAAAAATTGAGATAGGTGCCTACAGGGGTTTACACAAGGGTATAGTTGCCTAACTCTCACTGAAATAAATGAGATCCTTAAAGAGTATGTAGGCACCTGACTGCCACTGAAATCAATAGGAGTTAGGTACCTGAATACCTTTGAGGGTCTGGGTCCTTGGCACCTTTGAAAATCCCACTCAGTGCCTATCTGCATCTCTAGGCACCAAAATACCTTTGAAAATCTGGTCCTAGATGCCTAACTATAGCTGGAGAAGCCTAAACACTTGTGTGTGTATTTCTTTAAACAACAATTTTTAAAAATAATTCCCCAAAGACACAAGTATCTCGTATTCCTGGTACATCTGAAATGTTAGGGAAAGTGCAACACATCAGTGTACTTGAACATTGATTTTAAATATTGGGGGAGTGAGCTGGGGGATCTTGAGTGCCCAGAAATTAAAGTAATGTTTTTAAAATCTATTTGCCAACAATCTGTTCTTCATCACACCTAGTTATAAAAGGCGGGCAGAATGTGGCTTTTTGTCAGCATGATAGAATCATAGAATATCAGGGTTGGAAGGGACTTCAGGAGGTCATCTAGTCCAACCCCCGGTTCAAAGCAGGACCAATTCCCAAATAAATCATCCAAGCCAGGGCTTTGTCAAGCCTGACTTTAAAAACCTCTAAGGAAGGAGATTCCACCACCTCCCTAGGTAACCCATTCCACTGCTTTACTACCCTCCTAGTGAAAAAGTTTTTCCTAATATCCAAACTAAACCTCCCCCACTGCAATTTGAGACCATTACTCCTTGTTCTGTCATCTGCTACCACTGAGAACAGTCTAGATCCATCCTCTTTGGAACCCCCTTTCAGGTAGTTGAAAGCAGCTATCAAATTCCCCCTCATTCTTCTCTTCCGCAGACTAAATAATCCCAGTTCCCTCAGCCTCTCCTCATAAATCATGTGTTCCAGTCCCCTAACCATTTTTGTTGCCCTCTGCTAGACGCTTTCCAATTTTTTCACATCCTTCTTGTAGTGTGGGACCCAAAACTGGACACAGTACTCCAGATGAGGCCTCACCAATGTTGAATAGAGGGGAACGATCACGTCCCTTGATCGACTGGCAATGCTCCTACTTATACATCCCAAAATGCCATTGGCCTTCTTGGCAACAAGGGCATACTGTTGACTCATATCCAGCTTCTCGTCCACTGTAACCCCTAGGTCCTTTTCTGCAAAACTGCTGCCGAGCCATTCGGTCTGTAGTCTGTAGCGGCGCATGGGATTCTTAGGTCCTAAGTGCAGGACTCTGCACTTGTCCTTGTTGAACCTCATCAGATTTCTTTTGGCCCAATCCTCTAATTTGTCTAGGTCCCTCTGGATCCTATTCCTACCCTCCGGCATATCTACCTCTCCTCCCAGTTTCGTGTCATCTGCAAACTTGCTGAGGGTGCAATCCACGCCATCCTCCAGATCATTAATGAAGATATTGAACAAAACCGGCCCCAGGACTGACCCTTGGGGCACTCCATTTGATAACGGTTGCCAACTAGACATGGCGCCATTGACCATTACGCGTTGAGCCTGGCAATCTAGCCAGCTTTCTATCCACCTTATAGTCCATTCATCCAGCCCATACTTCTTTAACTTGCTGGCAAGAATACTGTGGGAGACCGTTTCAAAAGCTTTGCGAAAGTCAAGGAATAGCATGTCCACTGCTTTCCCCTCATCCACAGAGCCAGTTATCTCGTCATAGAAGGCAATTAGATTAGTCAGGCATGACTTGCCCTTGGTGAATCCATGCTGACTGTTCCTGATCACTTTCCTCTCCTCTAAGTGCTTCAGAATTGATTCCTTGAGGACCTGCTCCATGATTTTCTCAAGGACTGAGCTGAGGCCAACTGGCCTGTAGTTCCCTGGATCCTCCTTCTTCCCTTTTTTAAAGATGGGCACTACATTAGCCTTTTTCCAGTCGTACGGGACCTTCCCCGATCACCATGAGTTTTCAAAGATAATGTGGCTCTGCAATCACATCCGCCAACTCCTTTAGCACCCTCGGATGCAGTGCTTCTGGCCCCATGGACGTGTGCTCATCCAGCTTTCCTAAATACTCCCGAACCACTTCTTTCTCCACAGAGAGCTAGTCACCTCCTCCCCATGCTGTGCTGCCCAGTGCAGTAGTCTGGGAGCTGAGCTTGTTCGTGAAAACAGAGGTGAAAAAAGAATTGAGTACATTAGATTTTTCCACATCCTCTGTCACTAGGTTGCCTCCCTCATTGAGTAAGGGGCCGACACTTTCCCTGACCTTCTTCTTGTTGCTAACATACCTGAAGAAATCCTTCTTGTTACCCTTAAAATCTCTTGCTAGCTGCAACTCCAGGTGTGAGTTGGCCTTACTGATTTCACTCCTGCATGCCTGAGCAATATTTTTATACTCCTCCCTGGTCATTTGTCCAATCTTCCACTTCTTGTAAGCTTCTTTTTTGTGTTCAAGATCAGCAAGAATTTCACTGTTAAGCAAAGCTGGTCTCCTGCCATATTTACTATTTTTTCCACACATCGGGATGGTTTGTCCCTGTAACCTCAATAAGGATTCTTTAAAATACAGCCAGCTCTCCTGAACTCCTTTCCCCTTCATGTTATTCTCCCAGGGGATGGTGCCCATCAGTTCCCTGAGGGAGTCAAAGTCTGCTTTTCTGAAGTCCAGGATCCGTATTCTGCGGCCCTCCTTTCTTCCTTGTGTCAGGATCCTGAACTCGACCATCTCATGGTCACTGCCTCCCAGGTTTCCCTCCACTTTTGCTTCCCCTACTAATTCTTCCCGGTTTGTGAGCAGCAGGTCAAGAAGAGCTCTGCCCCTAGTTGGTTCCTCCAGCACTTGCACCAGGAAATTGTCCCCTACACTTTCCAAAAACCTCCTGGATTGTCTGTGCACAGCTGTATTGCTCTCCCAGCAGATATCAGGGTGATTGAAGTCCCCCATGAGAACTAGGGCCTGCGATCTAGTAACTTCCGTGAGTTGCCGAAAGAAAGCCTCGTCCACCTCATCCCCCTGGTCTGGTGGTCTATAGCAGACTCCCACCACGACGTAACCCTTGTTGCTCACGCTTCTAAACTTAATCCAGAGACTCAGGTTTTTCTGCAGTTTCATACCGGAGCTCTGAGCAGTCATACTGCTCTCTTACATACAATGGAACTCCCCCCACCTTTTCTGCCCTGCCTGTCCTTCCTGAACAGTTTATATCCATCCATGACAGTATTCCAGTCATGTGAGTTATCCCACCAAGTCTCTGTTATTCCAATCACATCATAATTCCTTGACTGTGCCAGGACTTCCAGTTCTCCAGGATTGTTTCCCAGGCTTCTTGCATTTGTGTGTAGGCACTTGAGATAACCCGCTGACTGTCCCTCTTTCTCCGTATGAGGCAGGTGCCCTGCTCTCTCGTGCTGTCCTGCTCGTGCTTCCTCCCAGTATCCCACATCCCCACTTACCTCAGGGCTTTGGTCTTCTTCCCCCGGTGAACCTAGTTTAAAGCCCTCCTCACTAGGTTAGCCAGCTTGCTTGCGAAGATGCTCTTCCCTCTCTACGTTAGGTGGAGCCCGTCTCTGCCTAGCACTCCTCCTTCTTGGAACAGCATCCCATGGTCAATGAATCCAAAGCTTTCCTTCCGACACCACCTGCATAGCCATTCGTTGACTTCCACGATTCGACGGTCTCTACCCAGGCCTTTTCCTTCCACGGGGAGGATGGACGAGACCATCACTTGTGCCTCAAACTCCTTTATCCTTCTTCCCAGAGCCACGTAGTCTGCAGTGATCTGCTCAAGGACATTCTTGGCAGTATCATAGAATCATAGAATATCAGGGTTGGAAGGGACCTCAGAAGATCATCTAGTCCAACCCCCTGCTCAAAGCAGGACCAATCCCCAATTTTTGCCCTGGATCCCGAAATGGCCCCCTCAAGGATTGAACTCACAACCCTGGGTTTAGCAGGCCAATGCTCAAACCACTGAGCTATCCCTCCCCAGTTCTCTGGCCTGTGCTATACATGAGGTCAGACTAGATGTCTGCAGTGGTCCTTCTGGCCTTGGAATCTGTGAACCTGCTATCATATCTGTACATTATTTCAGGCTTAGGCCAGGCCTCCTTGAGTTGACCCAGACACACCTTGAGACTCCTTGACTTAATCCTGCTGCCACTCCACCTGTTTTTAGGTCCTTCTTCAATATTTCAGAGCTTTGTCTTTTTCACCACCCACCTTCTTGTGTGTTACCATTGCTCTGTCTTGTGCCTTCCTCTCTCCTGGCACTGCAAGAGATTTAGGACTAAGCCCTCATTAGTTATCTCTTGGATCCTGCATGTATGATCTGTTGTATTAATTTAGATGGAATACTTAGGCCCAAAGAGTCAAAGGTGTTTACATAATCCAGTTACTGTCCAACATCAAGCAATATTAAACAAGGTTCAGGTTTGGTATGCAAAGTTCTCAGCCAGCTTAATACCATGGAAAACACACCATTAAACATCATGTTAACCCATGTGACAGGGCAAGGCCAGATGGCTATAGAAAAGTAGTGGGAGATAGATATATTAGCTCCAGGCTAAACAAATCCCTAGTACCAGGATAAGTGAAATGGAAGCTGCTCCAGGTCAATTAAGACACCTGGGGCCAATTAAGAACTTTCCAGAAGGCAGGGAGAATGCTAGGTTGATTGGGACACCTGAAGCCAATCAGGGGCTGGCTGAAACTAGTTAAAAGCCTCCCAGCCAGTCAGGTGGGTGTGCATGTCAGGAGGTGTGGGAGGAAGTTGTGCTGTTGGAGAGGCTGAGTAGTACACACCATATCAGGCACAAGGAAGGAGGCCCTGAGGTAAGGGTGAAGTGGAGCTTGAGGAAGTGAGGGCTGCTGTGGGGGAAGTAGCCCAGGGAATTGTACATGTCATGTTTCTAAAAGGTCAGCTACCATAGCTGATACTATTAGGGTCCCTGGGCTGGAGCCTGGAGTAGAGGGTGGGCCCGGGCTTCCCCCCACACATTTGCCCCCTGATTAATCATTGAGACTGGGAGACAACAGAGACTGTGCAAGGAAGGATAACTTCTCCTCACCTCCCTTGCTGGCTTATTATGAAAATGGCTTAGTAGACTGTGACCATTGTCTCTAGAGAAAGAAGAGTTACGGGGCGGGTCACAGTGAGCCTCTGAGGCTAGAGAAATCCGCCAGGAAACGCGGGACCCACGGAGGCAAGGACAGAGCTTTGTCACACCCTCTATTAAAGATACAGAAAAGGGAAAACAGCTAAAGTATCTAAAATATAACTTATTAAATAAAGCTGTCATTTTTAACAACTCCCGATGTTCCCTTCAGCTGTAGAGAGTTTTTAGAAGGAATTCATACACCACCCCATTTGGCAGCCTGTTAATTGGTATAAAAGATGGTAATAACTGTCCTTTTTAGGGGAAAGGCGCTTAGCTGAGATGGGCTGGCACTGTTATTGCTGTTGTTGTTGTTGTTGAAGTCCTAAGATGACAAAACAAGAAACACAAAATGGGAGAGAAAAGAACAGCAAAGAGAAAATGCAGCTTCTGTCTCTGGTGTTGACCCTCACTTGCAGCCTTGCTGCTGGAAAAACACAGGCCCAGCCCATGGTCTTATCAGCCCCTCTGAGACTTAGCCAACTTTAACCAGCATCAGGCTCTTTAGGGCACTATTTTTAATTGGTTTTTTGGTCACCGGCTCATAGCAGTGTTATAAAATATACAGACTTGACCAGCTAAGCCAGATCCTTACTAGACAGAAGGAAAAAGGAGAGTGATAGGAAAGAAGAAATAAGGTAGGTAAGGAAAGGCACTGACTGCAGGGTCGGGGTGTGGAGACAGTCTCACATGCGAGGGGTGTTTGGGAATTCATCCAGAGCTGGTAGAGTTTGTGATGTCATCTGAGTCCATCTCTCTGACCCAGTCTGATCTGGACATCTCTTAGGATTAGGATGAAGGAGGCCCTCGGTCCCAGGAAACAGCGAAAGGGGCAGTCATGATGGTGAAGTTCACTCCAGTACCAATTTTTTCCAAAAGTCTCTTTAAGGACCCAAAAAGGGAGTGAAGGGTGGGATAGCTCATGCCCACCTTATTTTGTATACCAATAGCCTAATAAAAAGGAGTAGAAGTGGCACCTTAGAGACTAACCAATTTAGGGTTAGGGTGCTACTCTGAAACCTGTCAATAGCCTAATGTACAACATCAATTTGGGCTAACTGATTTTTGAACTCACTGTTCTTATTTCCCAGGCATGATCTTAACACTGTCCTTGAATGATCAGGAGCCCTTTTTGTTTGGACTAATTCAGCCTGTCTCCCTTTGGACCTTTTCCCATCAACATTTATTGTTTCAGGTTATTGTGACATCTGAGGAATGTTCATTCGCATCTTACAATTAAACTCACAATTAGGGTAAATTTGTAGGCCCAGTTATCACACCAGAGCTCAACTCTTCCTGTCAGTAATTCACCTCCCAGCTTCCCCTACAGCTATTGCAGAGCTGATAAATTTAATCTCGAAGGTGCCATGATACGCACGGATACTTAATAGTATACCCATGATGAAACCAATGGAATTTAAGTTTGGCAGTATTTAAAATCCTTTTCTATTTACCAGTCATTCAATACTGATGTCTTGAAGTGCCCAGTTGACACCCTTTATTTCAAGCTTGTTCTCCATTTTCTAGAGAGAGACAGATGTAGAAAAATGCTCATTTCAGTTAAGGTCACTGATGAGCTGTAGGTATTGCACCACTGCAGCTGGCATTTGATACCACCTTGCCCAGCAGATCAGTGTGTGTTGTTTTTGTGATGTTAAAAAGAAAACTGCAGAACGACTCTAGTCTCTGCAGGTTCCTGTGCCTGGATACATTGTCTTGATATCGGGCCTGGCACAGCACATTTGTTAAGGATGCTTCTGCCTTCCTAGAAGTTCCATGCTTTCCCTGCACCTGCCATGGAAACTGGTACATGCACACAGAGCCCATCCTAGAAGTAGGGCTGCTGCTAACAGGACCAGCCCCCAGGGTTCTTGCTCTCTTCTTCTGATGTGTTGCTGTCTCCTTTCCCTTTCCCAACCCTAATGCTGACCAAGGTCAGGACATGGTCCCTACCACACCTTTGAAATGCTGGGGGAGGGGCAGATTCTGCCTCCCTCATGAGCTCTCCTACTATAGTAGGGATTACCGCATCATCTGAGCTTCCTCCTGGAATAGGAAGGGATCTTCTCCAGTCTCTGTAGCTATAATCAAAGCAAAGCAATGAGCCAGATCCTCAGCTGGTGTAAGTCACCATAGCCAGTTCAATTCAATGGAGCGACTTGTTACTTGTGTCACAGTTCAGGGCAACCACACTTGTGTTCCCCTCCCTGGTCCCTCAAGGGCTCCCACTCTAGGCTCCCGGCTCCTCAGCCATTTCTCTCAGACTGCACAATTCCCTGTCTACACTGTGATATCCCCAGCAAGCCAGGTTGCCTAAAGAGGCCAGACTCTGTGCTTTGCTTTATCTTCACAGGTTATGAACAGCTTTAATTGCCAGTCGTCACAAGTTACCGCACAGCCCTTTATAAGCAAGAGCATTATAGAGAAAATATTTAAAACAAACAAACAAAAAAATAATAAAAGTTCCTATACACTTGCTAAAAGCTTATCAGTCTTATGGGACCTCAGAATTCCAAAGCCCTTCCAACCTTTCCCAAGAAGGATTGGGGTCCCCTCTTGGAAGAATGTCCTGTCCATTTGCTGGATCAGAATGAACGCACCAAATCTGTTTAATATCAGGCTATTTATCCCAAACTCCTTTCTTTGTCTCCTGGTCTCTGGAGAATTCAGTTTGAACTAGTATATGCCAGCACTCTCCTTGTGAGGTAGCCTTCTGGAGGTGTTACTGAAAGGATAGAAGTTGGGAATTCATAATGTGAAACATGAGAAGAGCTCTAGTCACATTGATCAAAACATAGCACCGCATGTGTTATCAAAAGCTAGAGTCAGAGATGGCATCTGGATCATGCCCTTGATTGAAGAAGTTCTTACAAGAACAGAGCTTGATACTGGAGCTGCCATCTTGCTAATTTCTGCACCTACCTATCACCAGATGTTGTCACAAGTTTCTTTGGAACAAGGGTTCCTAACCTACAGGCCATATACCAGAGCATTTCAAAAGACCCGTAGCCTGCTTCAACACAATATGCTAATGACTGATTCATTAGCGTTTTGTCATCATGCTTACATCAGTTTAGTTTACACAAGGAAGTACTGTACATAGAAGATCTCAGCGTTATCTTTGGAATTTGGCAGTTTCATACCTATCTGTATGGTAAACATTTTACCTTGCTGAAGGATTATCGCCCCTTACTTTCAGTTGTTTGATTGAAACATGGAATTCTGTCATTAGCTGCTGCTCATGTGCAACAATAGGCATTGCCACTTTCAGCTCATTCCTGTACTATTCAATGCCATACAGAGACTCAGACGTTGTGCCTGGCACAGCCAAGCTCTCGCAGACATAAGCAACTTCAGATTAAGTGTTCTATATCAGTTTGATGGATAGGATACTCATCACTAGCACAGACATAAAAGAAACCACTAAGGATAATGTGCTTTCTCTTGTGAGGTGGATGGTACTACAAGGTATAGTGTTAGATTAAAAGAATCCCCAGTTTACACAAATTGTAAGGGAGTACATCACCATGAATTACATGTGAATTATCTGTGAATTATAGTTGCATCTTCTGTGAAGTGCAAGTGATCATTTCAAAATCATTTCAGTGATAAGCCAGTGTATTTCATGTTTTGGAAGTTTTTCACAAAGCTCATTTTGGCATTGTATGGATGAAGGCCATAGCCCAGGGTCATGTCTGATGGCCAGGCATTGACAAGAATATTGAGAGGGAAGTGCTGTACATGACAGCAAATACAGCATGATCCTGGCCCAGATAGTCTACACCCTTGGTCATGGCCTTATACTCCCTAGACATGCATTGACATGGACTTCTCAGGATCTTTAGATGGTTATAGGTTTTTGGTCTTAGTCTGTGCCCATTCAAAAAGGCCAAAAGTTTCCAGAATGACTTCTACTACAGAGACCAAGACCACTGGACATTTTTGTAGCTTGACTAGACAATTTGATTTGCTATGACAGTTGGCGAGTGGTAATAGACCTCAGTTCTGAAAAATTGGAGGTTCCTAGCTTCAAATTAATTCAGCTCTGTTCTATACCATCCTGCCACAGAGTAGCTGAATGCTTTGTTCAAACAGAAGAGGAGTACTTGTGGCACCTTAGAGACTAACAAATTTATTTGAGCATAAGCTTTCGTGAGCTACAGCTCACTTCATCGGATGCATTCAGTGGAAGCACGCCTTAAGAGCCTACACATCTATTGTGAGTCATCAGCCGAAACTGGACACTCTCTTGCTCGCCTACAGGAATATACCACATGCTACTATCCAGGAGTCACCAGTAACTCTTTTCTTGAAGCAATCTTTGTGTACCTGTTGGGACCTGCTACATCCTGATATTGCCTCACATGTAGCCAAATCTCAAGCTATGCAAATTGATGGACAACATGAGACTTCCCATTGTTGTTTTACTGTGGACTTGCAACTACAGCTCCGAAGTGAAATGGGTACCTGGAGAAATTGTAAAGTGCATGGGACCTGTTTCATTCATAGTAAAACTATCCAGTGGCATTTTATGGAAACATATGGACCAGTCACAGCCTCGACAAATATTGGAGTTCAGGAATGTTCCAGTAGGGCTTTTTGTTCTTGTGATCAAAGCTCCTGCTGTTACAACCCCTCATTTCAATGACTTTAGTACCAGCTCCAGTTGTTTCCTTACCGCTGACTGTTCCTGTTATTTGGGATGCTGCTGCACCACCATCCCCCTGTTATCCCAAGAGCGTGAAACCCCAGGTGTGCAGCTGAATGGAAGCTGGTTAGGTAGTGAGTTGCTATTCCAAGGCAGAGTACTCCCTTGCAAGGTGGTAGTCCACTCACAACTTTTAGTTGGGTTATATAGTTTTTTATGTTAGCAATTCAAATAATAACGCCTGTGTGCTGGGGAAAGTTTTTTAAAGGAGGGTGGAGGAATGTGATGCCCTGTCCTTTTAAATGTTTGAGCAATCTCCCCTCCCCAGTGCAAAGCCTCACTTTCATGTTAGTGTCAGTTTTGCAGCAACAACAGCACAGAGCAGCATTTGTGTCAGTTCCCTCTGTGTATATCTCCTTCTCTGCTGGGTCCAGAAGGAACTGCTGTCCCCCCACCCATGGAATTATATATGATCCCTGGCCCATAATGATGCTGTACTAAGTTTAAGACCTCCCAAAGATATTGCTATCGCTGTCTAGGCACTGATTTAATACAAGTAGTGAGATTAAGCGAGATTGGGGCCCCACTGTACTTGGTGCTGTACAAACACAGCCCCTGTTCCAAAGAGATTACAATCTAAACAGATAAGAAAAACAAGTGGGAGGAAGGAAGTATGGCTGATTTATGCCATCCGAGATCTGGCCCCTTTGTTTTCAAAGTGCTGCCCAAGCAGCATTTGTAATGCACAGCCTTCTTTGACACACCGGCAGAGTACAAACCCTAGCGTCATCCAGTCAGGGGAAAGAGCAGGGAATGCTGCCTGCATGGAAATACTCACATTTTGTACAATCAAAAAAGTGTCACTAAAGTATGGGGTATGTCTACATTGCAGCTGGGAGCAAGCCTCCCAGCCCGAGCAGGCAGATTCACACCAGCATGCTGAGATGAACAGTGTGGACACTACAGCTTGGGATCTCAAGCCCACCTGATTGCCTAGCCATGAGGGAGCCCAGGGACTGGGACTTCCTTGTGTCAGTAAGGATGCATAATGCCCCGAAGCAAGTGCCATGGATGGTGCGACCTGCATGGTCCTTCTCCTCCCTGTGAAGGGGGAGGGAAGGGAAAGGATTGATTGCCCCTTAAGCAGAAGCCTACCCTAACCTTCCCGTGGGAGACCCTAGACTCCAGCTTCTGACTCTGGTTTGTCCTTGACGCTGCTATTCAATTTGTGTCTGTAACCTGGCACCTGACCCCGACTTCCTGATGTCGTGACCCTACTCAACCCTGAGACAGCTATTCATCTCCTCATTGCAACTTAGCAGCTGGCTGGGACACAGCAGGACCCACAGCCAGGCCCTGACATGGGCAGACAGATGAGCTGGCCCCAGAGTGGTGACTGACCCCAAGGCTGGAGGATTGGCCAAGTCTGCTCTCTGGGCCAGGATGAACACTCCTGGTCCTCCACTCCCAAGTGCCTGGCATGGAACTTGGGGTTGATTTAATGAACCAGGTACCTGCCCTTCCTCGTATACACTTTGTGGGGAGGGCAGTCTCAGAGCATCAAGTATGGTAAGCTGCAGTTGGCTGGCTGAAAGCAGCCAGGAAGACTAATTTCAAGCTGATGGAGGATGGGAGGAAGGAATAAAGCCTCAAATTCTTAAAATAATTAAACAAACACCCACCCCAGGCCAGATCTCCGGCTGGCATGAATTCACATGGCCCCACTGAAGTCAATGTAGCTATGCGCCTCCTTTCCAGATTGGGAAGGCAGTGACCAAAAAGAGTACAGAGGAGGCCTGGGGGAAAAGAAAAATATTCCGATAATGGAGTGAGGACAAGGCTGGCAAACATAATGGCAGTGAAACAACAGATGGGATATAATTTTAGTGAGTAGTCCCACAGATGGTTCAGCAGATGGATCCTGCTGGGTTTATACAGCTTAGGTGGAATTTTCATCTGCTGATCATGGCAGGCAGGATATCTTCAGTGGGGCCAGGATCTTGGTTTTGTTCAGGTTCTGTGCATACCTATTGCTGACAGAAACTGGCAGAGTGCAGCTACATTAGCCTGGCTTTGCACTTCATAAACTCTGCTTAGCTTCAGACTCTCTCATTCTGAAAGTCAAGGCTTCCTACAAATAAATTTACAGTCTAGCATCATATCTGCTGGCCACTTAAAAAATAAATGCTGCTCAATGCAAAACAATGTGAGTTAGGCCAGCAGATCAAGGATGTTTCTGCTCCAAAAGACTGTGGTACTGCAGTTTTTGGGTTTGTTAGATTGTAAACTCTTGTCAAGGTTCCTTCCCCACTCTGAACTCTAGGGTACAGATGTGGGGACCTGCATGAAAAACCCCCTAAGCTTATTTTTACCAGCTTAGGTTAAAACTTCCCCAAGGTACAAACTATTTTACCTTTTGTCCCTGGACTTTATTGCTGCCACCACCAAGCGTCTAACAAATAACAGGGAAAGAGACCACTTGGAAACGACTTTCTCCCCCCAAAACCCCCTAAGTCCTACACCCCCTTTCCTGGGGAAGGCTTGATAAAAATCCTCACTAATTTGCATAGGTGAACACAGACCCAAACCCTTGGATCTTAAGAACAATGAAAAAGCAATCAGGTTCTTAAAAGAAGAATTTTAATTGAAGAAAAAGTAAAAGAATCACCTCTGTAAAATCAGGATGGTAAATGCCTTACAGGGTAATCAGATTCAAAACATAGAGAATCCCTCTAGGCAAAACCTTAAGTTACAAAAAGACACAAAAACCAGAATATCCATTCCATTCAGCACAACTTATTTTATCAGGCATTTAAACAAAACAGAATCTAACGCATATCTAACTAGATTGCTTATTAACCCTTTACAGGAGTTCTGACCTGCATTCCTGCTCTGGGCCCGGCAAAAGCAACACACAGACAGAGAGAGCCTTTGTTTTTCCCCCCCTCCAGCTTTGAAAGTATCTTGTCTCCTCATTGGTCATTTTGGTCAGGTGCCAGCGAGGTTATCCTAGCTTCTTAACCCTTAACAGGTGAAAGGGTTTTTCCTCTGGCCAGGAGAGATTTAAAGGTGGTTAGCCTTCCCTTTATATTTATGACAACTTTTCAGGGGACAGGCTGTCTTTTTGTTCTGGGTTTGTTCAGTACCTGGCACAGTGGGGCCTTGATCCCTGATTGGGCCCCTTAAACGGCTAGCACAATACAGTCTTCCTACTTTAAATACTGGTACACCGCTGGGCAGTACACTCTGTTGAGCCTAGCTTCACAGAGCCCTCCAGTGGAAACCCAGCTCACGCCCCCAGTGGTGATGCAGAAGGAGTATCTGCAGCCCAGAACCTCCAGCCCAAGGTTCTAGTTCTGCAGGTTCCTACAGCCCAGCCCCAATTCAGTCAAGGATAGTGGGAAGAAGGCTCTAATTTAGGGCTAGACTGAGCTCTGTTCCAGCAAGGGCCAGGACTCTGCACCCTGGGAGGAAGTGTATGTTACTGCTGCCCCTTGCAAGGCACAGTTTTCCTCCTCCCTTCATGCCAGCAAAGCTGTGCTGGCTGGCTGGTGTAACCTCTGCCTGTCTCACCCACTTGCTCTCCTGCTGCCATATGGCAGAGTGCTGATGAGGACACATGGAATGGGGGTCTCACTCCCCTGCTCAGTCCTATTCAGACCCATTCTAAAGGGGCCCTTGGTTTGTATATTAGCCTGGCCCAAGCAGGATAACATTGCTTTGCAATAGTGCTTTTAGTTGCCATCAATGCCCTGAGAGGAAGTACTAGCTTTACTATGCATTCATATCTGAGGAAAAGGAGTGGGGATACTCTTCACCTGCATACAGTTCTTTCCTTCTCCGTTATCAGAACATTCCCTCCCCCTTCCCACCCAGCCTCAGGCATCCTCTAGACCAGTGGTACCCCAACTTTTAAGTAAGGTGACCAACCAATTGAAATTTGTCTTTTTTGTGACCCACCAAGGCTCCAAATTTGGGGAGGGCCCCCCAAAATCACAGGCCAGTGTCCTTCTCTTTCTCCACCACCTCCTCCTCCTCGCCCCGCCAAGAGGGCAATGACCACCCCCAGCAGTGCCCTCCACCACAGCACTACCAGCCTAATCCCATCCTGGAGGGGAGGTCTGGGTTGGGGCAGGGGTTAAAGTGTGATCTTGCCCACACTCGCCCCGCTGTGGTGGCTCCTGAGCCTCAGGGCTGGGCCTGGCTCCCTGCTCTGAGTGTTATGACCTGGCGCACAGGGTTTCAAGCACCATTCAGATTTGGCCCAGTGCCCTTCTGCATGCCAGATCACAACACTATTCACTAAAATTTGGTCCAGCTGCCCATCTATCATAACAGACGGGCAACCAAGCCAAACCTGATAAGTACTGTGATCCTGTGCACCAGGTTGCAATGTCCAGAGTGGGGAGCCAGGACAGGAGCTGCCACTGCAGGGTGGGCTCGCTCTTCAACACCCCCGACCCCAGAATCTCCTCTCTGCACCAGGCCTGCAACCCATCTAGAAATTTTCTGTGGCCTACAGTTTGGGAAACACTGCTCTAGACTCTTGTCACTGCCGTCTCTTCTTGAAAGAAAGGCTTGGAAATTGGGGACCACTTAATGATCCAGGTGCCCCTCCCCTCGGAGTCCCATCCAGCCAAAATGCTACATATGCTTCCTGGAGTGGATGGTCTCAGTGCATTCAGTAGAATAGCTCTGCAGTTGGTTGGTTGCAAGCAGCCAATATAGTAGTTTCAGGCTGATTTGGGGGAAGGGAGAAAGCCTAAAATTCTTAAAACAGATAATGAATAGGACAAAACCCAGCCTCGGCCCGATCTCCAGCTGGTGTAAATTGGCATAGCCCCACTAAAGTCGATAGAGCTATGCTGTTTTACACCAATTACAGTGTTAGACTAAGCACCCACCTCTTGTCACTCTTGAAGTCAAAGTAGTCTCTTTATCAAATCACATGCATTATTAATTTCTTCTGAGAGAGGTGCCCAGTGTTTAACCTAATACTCAAGAAGAAACAGGAATGGGAAAGAAATGTCTACCCCCTCCCCGTTAGCTACCATCTGATGCTTACAGAAGTCCTAGCCATAGGTATCAGTGTGGGACTAGTGCTCAGTGGGTTTCCCATTCCATTCCTTATACCTACTGCCTCAAACAGTCCCGGAGACAGTGCTGTGATGTCAGAAATGTGCATGACTAGAGAGCTTCTCCAGCAGGTGAGGGTGGCCTTCCTGTTGGAAGTACTAGGAGTGAAAAGGAAGAATTCGCTTTTATGTAATGGATGCTGTCTCCCCAGGAAGGGTCAGTTGCTCCAGGGAGCATAGCAGAATGACCAGAGAAGGTCTGGCGAGGGATCCATCCCTACTAGGAACTGAACTGAGATTTCATGGATTCATAAGTCTCAGCTTTGCTACTTAGCTGTAGGAGAATTGTTGTTATGTGCCAGTTGCTTTAGAAGAGGAGCAGATCCTCAGCTGTTCTCTGTCAGCATAGCTTCCTTGACTATAAAATGAGCAATGCCAATTCACATTAGCAGAGGATCCAGCCTCCAAAGCCTACCCTGTTTTAATGCCTTCATCTAGCAGGAGAAAAACCCCACATAGCCTCCTCACCTCTAGGAACTGCAGGCCTTTGTCTGACAAAACTCTGACTCTCACGGATGCTGAGCAAAGTGTGCTTGTTTGGACCAGTTACTCAATGGCCAATCTTACTTGTGATCACAGCCAATCAGTGACTGTCTCCACACCTCATTTGCGCATACATCGGAGACCAAATAATAGCACTCTTTGTATTCAGCTTTTATGGCCCATTTTGTTCCTAATGCTGGTTTCCTGATTCATTCTGTAAATGTGATGTTACGTTGTGAAGACAGTTCTTCAGTACTCCATTTTCACAGCTACAGCATTACCACCATTGGCTCTGCAGAGCTAATACATTTTCCTAATAGCATCACAACAAGAGAAGGAAATGTTAAAATGTTATACAGCGTGACCCAGAGAAACCTCTAATACATGCATATAACAATAGCATCCCTATCTGAGATTCTCACACACACACACTCAAGGACAGATATTGAGCACAAGGGGCAGGGAGTAGGGGCAAAGACATTCCCCCCACTTACAACCCTGAGAAAGGATGAGCCACAGCCCAAGTCCTTGCCTGGTACTAATCTTCCAAAAGGGTATGGTCAGGACTTCAGCTTTGGCTCCTTTAGGCCACTCACCATTGCTCAGCCAGTGCAGGACTCCCAGTCCAGTCTATGCTCTTCCAGGTCCTCCATAGGAATGCTGAGACTGCCAGAATCTCCTTCATGCACATACCATGGTAGTTTGCAGTTTAAAAGCCATAATATAGCCCTGTTTGGTACCACAGTACAGGCCTTTTGTGCCTGTACTAAGATGCCTGTATTCTCAAGATATTTCTGCACACCATAGAGATTTGGAAGAGCACTGGCACATCAGTGCTAATCTCTGATCTGTTCTCACCCAGTGAAATCAATTGGATTGAAAAAGTGTTGCTCAGAGGAATTTGGCCAATATAGGTATTGTTTTTTTTTAATTGCAGTTTGCACAGATTTCAATTAATGGCTTTGAAAAAAAAATATCACACAGCTCAATCCTGTTGTGCTGGAGATTTTAGCCCCACAAACCTGTAGAGAAATACTAAACCTACTCAGAATTTGAAGAGAAAGAAAAAATTGTAGATTTTAAGGCCAGGAGGGACCATTATCACCTACTCTGACCTCCTGCATCAGAAGCGGACGGAATTCCACCCGGCAATAAAATGTGGTAGAACTAGAATGTTATAGCAGAGAGCTAGCTTGGCTGCACTTGAAGGTTACGACCAGCTTTCTGTTTAAAACTCAGCTCTAGGTGCTCTAAAATGCACTCCAATTGCCTTGATATTGGGTGAGCCTCGGAAGTGCAGGGTTCAGCCAATGATCCACATTCAGGGCTGTTTGACAAGAGGTTCCTGAAACATGCCCCCACCTCAAGACAGGCTGTGTTTCGGGGGGGTTTTAAGTTGACATGTTTTGGCTTTTTTTTTTTTTGGCCCACAGAGAGATCAAACCAGAGCTGCAATCAGCACACAGGGTCTCAAATGCTTGAGAGATACCCTAGACTGTGTGCCACCCACTAGCCCTTTGGGGGAAATCAAGTCACAACATGATCTGCCAACGAGTTTGGTTAAATCCAGTCTCGACTTAAAGAACCAACGGATGGAGAGTCTATCATACCCTCAAGGATGTTGTTCAATGGTGAATTACCCTTACTTCTTCAGCAAAAGCAAAGCCTGCTTTTCAGCTGCACTTTAAGCTTTAACTTCCAGCCCCTGGGACTTGTTAGACCCTCATTTCCTAAATTAAATAGCTCCCTACTGTCAGATCTCTTCTTGTATAAATACTCACGTACTCAGGAACACCAAGGATTAAGATTATAGCAGGAGGGGCAACACAGGCTCATGAACTTTGTCACAGGGATGATTTTCTACTGGGAGGTTAGGGTCATTCAGTGCTTTGGCTGGAGAGATCACTTTTCACAGTGAAAGCCAGTAAACAATAATAATGGGCTCCACTGGCAAGTGAGACTAGAGCAATAGCAGCAGCAGCCTGGGAAACAGCAGTTTCCTGGCATTTTTGATGGGGCTGGAGAATTGCCCTGGACATGCTGCATTTAGCTGAAAGACGCAGCTTGTTTGCCTGAGAGTGCGCACTACTCATCGGTGCCTTTCCGACAGGAGTTAATGGAAACAAACAGAATGGTTGTGAAATCATAGAATCATAGAATATAGGGTTGGAAGGGACCTCAGGAGGTCATCTAGTCCAACCCCCTGCTCAAAGCAGGACCAATCCCCAAATGTAATTAAAAAAAAAATCAATTGAGAAGACCAGATCCTAGATGAACTCAGTGGTGCATGGACAAAAACAGCACAATTCTCCAAACATCCATGGACCACAAAATACGGTCAGATTTTCAGCAGTGCATATGCTGAAGGGTGTTCATATGTACCTCCAACTTCTCTGCACAGATACACATGTGCAAGAGAAGGGGTGAACATGTGCTCTCCAATGTAAGTGTGAAGGCTGGGCATGTACAAACTGCAATGCTTGTTAATACCCCATCCTTATAATAATTCATATTATAGCAGTCCATTGAGACCCACAACTGCTATCAGAACCCCATTGTTCTTCTAGGCACTGTACATACAATAAGAGATTATCCTTGCCCCAGAGAGGAGGAAGGGGGAACAGGCACTTTTGCCTAAAGTCACACAGCAGACTAATGACAAATCTAGGAACAGAACCTACATCTCCTGATGCCCATCCAGTACCCTACTGTTTGAAAAGCTGTCTCATATATGCTGATTACCATGACATTTCATTTTCTTGACAGGATGGAGCTTTTATGTTCTACTGAAGCACGAACAAGGTAACTGGCAAGAAAGCTACAAAGCTTAGTACTTAGGAAAGGTTCTCTGAGTGCTTTTTTAATAGGGATGACATTAAAAAGTTGTTCCACGAGCAAAAGCCTCCACAAGCAAAATCAAAGTGAAACATGAGCTCCTTGCCTGAGATATATGAACAGAACAACTGTGCCCAGATGTGGAATGGCATGTAGCTCTCTTCCCCTTTAACCTCAGCCACCTGGGTTTGAAATCTAGCATGAGGCGCTAAAACAATGCATGCACCATGGCATAGGTTCAGCTGGCACAAAGTTGGATACCCTTTATGAGAATTTCTGAGGAGACGGCACAAAGAGAGGGGAACATAAGGAGAAAACGTGACAGGAACTTACAGGAGGAAAAAGAGGGAAATGAGTGCAGCCAGCAGCTGCCAACTGCAAAATGGCCCTTTGGGCTACATGGCTCTGCCAGGTTTACTCAGTCTACACTACAAGCAAGGGTGCGTACAAAAGCTGGGGAATCACACATTTGTACTGTCTTGATGAGAGCTAACACAAGTATAAATAGCAGCGTAGCCACAGTGGCACCAGTGGAGGTGTGGTCTGACCTCCTGAATGAAGCACATCTTTTAGAAAGACATCCATTCCAGAGTTAAGGTCTTCAAGTGCTGGAAAACCCAGCATATCCTTTGGTAAGTTGTTCCAATAATTGCCCCCCCAATTGTTAACATTCTTCACCTTATTTCTAGCCAGAATTTATCTAGCTTTAGCTTCCAGCCACTGGATGTTGTTATGCCTTTGTCTGATAGATTTAGGAGCCCTTTACTGTCAGAAATATTCTCTTTATATAGGTATTTCTACACAGTGATCAAGTCACCTCGTAACCTTCTCTTTGATAAGCTAAATAGTTTGAGATTCTTAAATCTTAAGTCTTTCACTATAATAACGTAAGAATGGCCCTTCTGGGTCAGACCAAAGGTCCATCTAGCCCAGTATCCTGTCTTCCAACAGTGGCCAATGCCAGGTACCCCAGAGGGAATGAACAGAACAGGTAATCGAGTGATTCATCCCCTGTCGCTCATTCCCAGCTTCTGGCAAACAAAGGCTAGGGACACCATTCCTGCCCATCTTGGCTAATAGCCATTGATGGATCTATCCACCATGAATTTATCTAATTCTTTTTTGAACCCTGTTATGGTCTTGGCCTTCACAACATCCTCTGGCAAGGAGTTCCACAGGTTGACTGTGCATTGTGTGAAGAAATACTTCCTTTTATTTGTTTTAAACCTGCTGCCTATTAATTTCATTTGGTGACCCCTAGTTCTTGGGTTATGAGAAGTAGTAAACAACACTTCCCTATCTACTTTCTATACACCAGTCATGATTTTGTAGACCTCTATCATATCCCCCCTTAGCCATCTCTTTTCCAAGCTGAAATATCACCATAAAAGAGATATAGCCATATAGATGCTTGAGCTCAACCAGAATTCAGGGACTTGATGCAGGAATGAGCGAGCTGAATTCTCTTGCTTGCATCCTAATGGACCTTTCTGGCCTGAAAATTAATTGAATAATAAATAATAATAAAAAGATAGTTATATATATGCTGTAGCTCAGCCAGAGGACAAGATGATCACAATAGTCCCTTCTGGACTTAACCTGTATGAAAGTATATGTAGATCATATGAAGAAGGCCATCGACTGGCACAGAAGACGACGTAACTTTAGTGTTTCTACAAACTTATAAACAAAGTGATTGTTGTGCACTCTAATGACTTCTGGATTTCACAGCTCTAAAAAGCAGGAACCAGGAAATTGATAGGGAAGGTGCTCTTGTGAAAAGGAATATTTTGACATAGTGCCCATCACCTCTTGGTAGAATCACAGAATAGTGCCAATGTATAATATCAAATTTTAAGAATTTGGAAGTTTAAGATCCAGGGCATCCTTTTACCCTAGCAGAGTTTCAGTCCAGAATTTATAGCAGCAAATGGTCTATTACTCCACCTTTGCATGATCAGATGGATTATTATTCGAGCTGGCCAAGAACTTTCACTACTTTTTTTTTTTGTTGGAAAATGTCAATTGGTCAAAACAAACTTTTCATGGGGAAAAGGTTGGTAGTGATGAATTTCTCAATCTGAAAACAAAAATTTAGAGCTGTAAAATGTAGCGGGGGGAAATGAAAAAAATTCAAAATTTTAGAAATGAAATGGACATTTTTTTTAAATGAAGAATTCCAATCTTCGTGACTTTTTAAAACTAATTGTAGGGAACTATATTTTTAAAAAAGCAAAACTAAAAGTTTCAGAGTTATCAAAATGAAACATTTCAATTGACCCGAGGAAAAGTTTTTTTTTTCAGATTTTTGGTTTGCAAAATGTTAAGATCTCAAATTTCAGTCCTGATTTGGGGTGGGAAAACTTTTCGAAATCTTGATTTTTTTTTGTGGGATAGGAAAACTGCCCATCATTAGACAAAGGGCAAGATTTTCAAAAAAATGGGTGTTTAAATCCATACTAAATCCATATTTAGGCAAGTAAGCAAATGGCCAGATTTTCAAAGCTGCTGATCACCCAGGAGCTCCCACTGAAATGAAAGGTCACTTATGTAGGAGTCTTTAAATGAATTCAGGAGCCTAAACGTAATCATCCATTTTAGAAATTCTTGCTCTTTAATTTTATTTGACAATATCTAGGATTTATGTACTGCTTTTGTATGAGAGTTCTGGGAAAACACTGTGTGATGGTTTTATTCAGCTATCACAGTGCAATAATTACTTATACAAATGACATTAATAGAGCCCACTTCCCCACTGTTAGGTGCTGTATGGGCCAGATTTTTAAAAGGGATCAGCAATCAGCAGATTCTAGTTAGGCGCCTACAGAAGTTGTTGTCTTTTCAACAGAGCTTAGAGAAAATTGGGAATTCCCAGAAAATCTGGCCCCTTCTTTACTGTGCTTTAACAGGAACTGCACTCTTTTGAAAATCCAACTCCACTCTTGAGAATCTGTTCCTTAATGCCATAGGTAGAGATAAAGGGGCAACTCTGTACCAGGATCATGTCCTAAATTAAGGCTAAAATGGAGAGAATGGGGGAAGAAGGCATGGGGTGGGGGTGAGATTTGAACACTTTATGTAACAAGAAGGGTCTCCAAGAGGACTATTCCCCCCCACTTCTTTGAATGAAAAAAAGACCATTTTCTTCTTGGGGGTGTCAGTGTTAGCTTGGTCAAGAATGCCCCTCCTCTGACACAAGGGAATTCTCTACCACCAGGCTCAAGCTTATCTGTCAGGAGATGCTTTCTCAGGGGCCGGTCCCAGCCTGCAGAACGAACCCCTCCAGGAACCAAGGGCCATCACAAGCCTCCACAGCTTCCACTCTAAGTGCAAGGTGCACTTCTGACTGGCCTTCTCTATCATAAATAGAGAGCAGCATGGACATTGAAAACTCAACCAAAACCACCACACTCCACTGCACACCCAGTCCTCCCGCTGGAGAGAGGATGAGAAAAATAATCAAGCTCACATGACAGACGTTAGTCACAGTGCTGTTATAACCATGTTGGTTCCAGAATGTTAGAGTAATGCAGGAGGGTATTTTTTTTTATTGGACCAGCTTCTGTTGGTGACAGAGAAGCTTATATTGAGCTCTGCTTCAGCTCTGTGTAAGCTCAAAAACTTGGACCACCTTCTGCTGGGGAGACAATAAAAGATATTACCTCACTTGTTACCAAGGTAACAGAACCGTGATAGCCAGTTGCTTCCCTGCCGGGGAGTATGGTATCAGGAAAAAGTCTCTCAGGATAGCTTCAGAGAACTGTTCCAAAGTACACTCTATTATCTAGTCTTTTTATAACTAATTTGAACAAAACACACAGCTCATAGTGACCCCTACTGGGTCATCACTTCTATGTTCAATCCACTACTTGTCAACAAAACATTCAGAATAAGCCATAAGCTTCTATATCAAAGGTGCACAAACCCAAGGTCTCCATCCACTTATTTGCTTTCAGTCTCATCATTTGTTGACTCTTTCCTCCCCTCTTCCCATTCTGATTAGCAGAAACTGCAAGCCTCCAGCAAGTATTTGACCTTGCCTCCAGAAGCCCTGCTTGTCCTAATTAACCCTTAACTATATTTCAGAGTGGTAGCCGTGTTAGTCTGTATCAGCAAAAAGAATGAGGAGTACTTGTGGCACCTTAGAGACTAACAAATTTATTTGGGCATAAGCTTTCATAGGCTAAAGCCCACTTCATCGGATGCATGCAGTGGAAAATACAGTAGGAAGTACAGACACAGACACAGACACAACATGAAAAAATGAGTGTTGCCATACCAACTCTAACAAGACTAATCAATTAAGGTGGGCTATTATCATCAGGAGCAAAAAAAACTTGTAGTGATAATCAGGATGGCTCATTTCAAACAGTTGACAAGAAGGTATGAGTAACAGTAGGGGAAAAATTAGCATGGGGAAATAGTTTTTAGTTTGTGTAATGACCCATCCACTCCCAGTCTTTATTCAAGCCTAATTTAATGGTGTCCAGTTTGCAAATTAATTCCAGTTCGGAGTTTCTCGTTAGAGTCTGTTTTTGAAGTTTTTTTATTGAAGAATTGCGACTTTTAGGTCTGTAATTGAGTGATCAGGAGAGGCTGAAGTGTCCTCCGACTGGTTTTTGAATGTTATAATTCTTGACGTCTGATTTGTGTCCATTTATTCTTTTGCGTAGAGACTGTCCGGTTTGGCCAATGTACATGGCAGAGGGGCATTGCTGGCACAAGGCATATATCACATTGGTAGATATGCAGGTGAATGAGCCTCTGATGGTGTGGCTGATGTGATTAGGTCCAGTGATGGTGTCCCTTGAATAGATATGTGGACAGAGTTGGCGACGGGTTTTGTTGCAAGGATAGGTTCCTGGGTGAGTGTTTTTGTTGTGTGGTTGGTGGTGAGTATTTGCTTCAGGTTGGGGGGCTGTCTGTAAGCGAGGACTGGCCTGTCTCCCAAGATCTGTGAGAATGAGGGATTGTCCTTCAGGATAGGTTGTAGATCCTCGATGATGCGCTGGAGAGGTTTTAGTTGGGGGCTGAAGGTGATGGCTAGTGGCAGTCTGTTACTTTCTTTGTTGGGCCTGTCCTGTAGTCGGTGACTTCTGGGTACTCTTCTGGCTCTGTCAATCTGTTTCTTCACTTCACCAGGTGGGTATTGTAGTCTTAAGAATGCTTGATAGAGATCTTGTAGGTGTTTGTCTCTGTCTGAGGGGTTGGAGCAGATGTGGTTGTATCCTACAGCTTGGCTGTAAACAGTGGATCGTGTGATGTGGTCTGGATGAAAGCTGGAGGCATGTAGGTAGGAATAGCAGTCAGTAGGTTTCTGGTATAGGGTGGTGCTTAGGTGGCTATCGCTTATTAGCATTGTAGTGTCCAGGAAGTGGATCTCTTGTGTGGACTGGTCCAGGCTGAGGTTGATGGTGGGATGGAAATTGTTGAAATCATGGTGGAATTCCTCAAGGGCTTCTTTTCCGTGGGTCCAGATGATGAAGATGTCATCAATGTAGTGCAAGTAGCGGAGAGGCATTAGGGGACGAGAGCTGAGGAAGTGTTATTCTAAGTAAACCATAAAAATGTTGGCATACTGTGGGGCCATGCGGGTACCCATAGCAGTGCTGCTGATTTGAAGGTATACATTGTCCCCAAATGTGAAATAGTTATGAGTGAGGACAAAGTCACAAAGTTCAGCCACCAGGTTTGCTGTGACATTATCGGGGATACTGTTCCTCATAGCTTGTAGTCCATCTTTGTGTGGAATGTTGGTGTAGAGGGCTTCTACATCCATAGTGGCCAGGATGGTGTTTTCAGGAAGATCACCAATGGATTGTAGTTTTCTCAGGAAGTCAGTGGTGTCTCAAAGATAACTAGGAGTGCTGGTAGCATAGGGCCTGAGGAGAGAGTCTACAAAGCCAGACAATTCTGCTGTCAGGATGCCAATGCCTGAGATGATGGGGCATCCAGGATTTCCAGGTTTATGGATCTTGGGTAGCAGAATACCACTGGTTGGGATTCTAGGGGTGTGTCTGTGCAGATTTGTTCCTGTGCTTTTTCAGGGAGTTTTTTGAGCAAATGGTGTAGTTTCTTTTGTAACCCTCAGTGGGATCAGAGGGTAACGACCTGTAGAATGTGGAGTTGGAGAGCTGCCTAGCAGCCTCTTGTTCATATTCCGACCTATTCATGATGACAACAGCACCTCCTTTGCCAGCCTTTTTGATTCAGATGTCAGAGTTGTTCCTGAGGCTGTGGATGGCGATGTGTTGTGCACGGCTGAGGTTATGGGGCAAGTGATGCTGCTTTTCCACAATTTCAGCCCGTGCATGTCAGTGGAAGCACTCTATGTAGAAGTCCAGTCTTTTGTTTTGACCTTCAGGAGGGTCCATGCAGAATCCTTCTTTTTGTAGTGTTGGTAGAAAGGTTTCTGTGGGTTAGTGTGCTGTTCAGAGGTGTGTTGGAAATATTCCTTGAGTCGGAGACTATGTGGCGCTCTATTTTATTAATCCGTGAGGCCTGAATGCATACAATATGGCTGCAATTACCTTGATAAAATTCTGGTGTAGCACACCCCTCAATTCCAGGATAATACTCGCACCTTGTCTCTTAGATGTTGAGAGACTCAGTGTGACCCTGAGTCACTCAGATACTATGGCAATGAAATTTGGAATAAGAACCAGAATAGAATAGTTTAGGAGACATAGGTATAGAGGTATGCTATAGGTTTTGCAATAACTACAAATTGTTTGAGATACATTTTTGCAAGGTCAGGGCCTATGTGCTTAACTTTTCCCCACAGCAGCAGTCCCATTGCTAGGGCTTTCATTTGTAGAAATTCCAGAATTCAGTGCAGTGAAGTAGTGTTGATCTGAGAGATTCCATACATATAGTAGGTGCAATGTTTGCTATTTTTAAGTTTAACTTAAAATATATTAATGGGACAAGCTCCAGAAGAAGAGATAGTGGAGAGACTCCTGATGTTACTGCAGGATGTTTTTAGTTAAATCATTATGAAAAGGTCACAGAGAACAGCAAACTCTCTCACAGCTGCAGGAAGTATTCTGAACTGTCTCCAGGGGGCACATCCTCAATAGTACTTAGATGGCTAACTCCTACTGAAATCAACAACTCTGCTGAGACTGCCAATAAGAAAGCAAATTTGGGCCATAACCAAGCAAACGCTTAAGTTGCCTTTACTCATGTGAGCAGCTCCATTGACTTCAATTGGACTAATTGTGTGAGTAAAGCAATTCACATGCTTAAGGATTGGCTGATCAGGGCCTTGATTTATTAGGGACATAACTATAACGGAACATATCAACAGGCTTCATATAAGCTACCTAAGATGGAATTGGTTTTGTGTTTCTCCCACAGTAAGCAAGATTTGCACTCATGTCCCAGGCCTTGATCCAGCAAGGGGCTCTGCAAGGGTGGAAATCAATGGGTCTCCATGCAAGTGCAAGGGCTTGCCTACACAACACTCCCCAGGGCTCTGGAAGGGGAAGGGTCTTTAATAAACATAGAGAGCTCTTATACAGTGCTTTTCACCATAGATCTAAAAGTGCTTTGAAGGATATCGGTAACGTCACCTATATTTTACAGTGGTGAAAATGAGGCCTAGGGGAAGGTGTCCAAGGTCACCAGTGGACAAACCAAGAATGGAATGCAGGTCTCCCAAGTCCCAATCCAGTGCATTATCTATTTCAACAATGAACTATAAAATCGCTTATTTTAAACAAGAGCATGGGGGTGGGGGGGGGAGACTATCCTCCAAACATTATTTGGCCTTCAACAATAAGACTAATTCACAAATGATGTATTCATCAAAACAAATGGGGATTCATCGTGAATTTATTTGAAACAAATAATGTTGCTAGCTCTATTTGACATCCACTGAAAACAAATTTCCTAAATAGAGTATGACAGGGCTTGCTTTGGGAAAATGTATTTCTATACCTTCAGCATGTACATTTTGAAGAGAACTGGCATGGAGAACAGGCACCTTTCAAGCACTTCATAAGATAGGTTTTCCTTTATGACTTGTATTTAAAATTCATTACGAAAAATCACTTGATTCTCCTAAGCTGTTGCAAGATTTTGAGTAAGTGACTTTCAGGACCTCTCACCAGTCCTAGAACTAATTTAATATGTTAAAGGGAAACATTCTCAGAGCAGCATGTGGTAGCAAGCACACTGGTTTGGAAGGTCACCTCTCTCTGAAGAGATCAGTATCATCAGACCAGGGCATTCCGAACTAACTGCACAGAAAAGAGAACATCTTTTGTTTACTTGTCAAATATGTAAACAAGCAAGTTTGGAATAATACTTGATCTTTCTGAGTGCTAATGATGGGTGAAAGCATTTCCACATCTCACAAGTCTTTTGTATGGATCAAAGTGAACCCTAATCAAAGAAACAAAGCCTTGTTTAAAGGTTCAGCTTCTTCTCTCATTGAGATCAGTGAGGATTTTGCCATTGACTCCGATGGGAGCAAAGTTAGGCCAATGCTGAGTTTTTGAAAATTCCATTCTATTACACCACGTTCACCATATAGGATAGGACTATACATGGTATAGCTCTTCTTAAGCTTCCCTGGAAGGAAAACATAAATGAGATTATACATCCATGGTCAGCATTTAGGATTTGTATAGCATTTAGTAGGTTGTTTATAATTATCTCAAAGAAGCAAAACAAGTGTAACTCTCTTTGGTGGCAATAAGAGCAGGTCATAAAAGGGGAACATGTTTCCTATCAAAGTTTGAAATATTTAGATAATTTTTCCCCCCAATCTGTATAGCTGGTCCAAAACCAAGTAAGGTTCCAGCAGAAAGTCATCTCCCTCTGCCCCATTATCTCTCAAACAAACAAAACTGAGTTAGAGTGTCATTCAACTCTAGTGCCACTGTTATTACAAAGTCCAAGAGATGTCTATTGGTGGAAGTCCTGCTAGACTCATTCCTGATGCGTAGAATTTTACTCCCAGGGGAACCCTGGTAAAGCCAGTTAGACTCCTTGCACAGGAAGGTACTAAGCAGTTGGAGCAGGCATGGCAGAATCCAGACTGATTTTTATACTAGGAGTCTCAGTACTTAAAGTGGCATTACCAGTCTTCATGTTATATTATGCTCTTTAAAAAATTATGTTGATGTTTGTGTCTATTCAAAATAGGCTGAAAAGTGGCTCAGTCTCAAGGAGCTAGATTCACAACGGAACACTGGTGTGACGACACTGAGCACCACAGCACCCACCTTTTCTGTTCTAAGGAAATCACTGGCATTCACAAAGCCTGAGTTCAGTGCCTCAGCTCTCTGTACAATGCATAGGGATAGAGAGGCACCTCAGCATGGGATACAAAAAAGCCAGCACAGAATCATAGAAATGTAGGGCTGGAAATGAGTTTGAGAAATCATCAAGTCCAACCCCCTGCACTGAGGCTGAACTAAGTAAACTAAGACCATCCATGACAGGTATTTGTCCAACCTGCTCTTAAACCTTCAGTGAGCGGGACTCCCCAACCTCCCTTGGAAGCCTATTGCAGAGCTTAACTATCCTTAGAGTTGGAAAGTTTTTCCTCCTATCTAACCTAGATCTCCCTCACTGCATATTAAGCACATTACTATTTCTATCTTCATTGGACAGGGAGAACAATTGGCCACAGTCCTCTTCATAGCAGCCATTAACATATCTGAAGACTTATCAGGTTCCTCTCAGTCTTCTTTTCTCAAGACTAAACATGGCCAGTTTTGTCTAGCCTTTCCTCATTGTAATGGAATGCTAAACAGCCAATTTAAGCTAACCTCAACTATACCTGGCAATATACTAAAGGGCCTGACAGTGAACACATCTTGTGTCTTTCTCCGAGAAGGAAGCTCTGTAATACAAGACATTACTTCTGACAAACTAGTGCCAGAGGAGAACAGACAGCAGGAAGAAGAACAACAAAGGTTCCAAAACAGACAGAAAAAAATAGTGCAACCAAAGTTTCAGGATCTCATCAACATGAGACTTTTCAATGAAACCAACAGAACAAACAGGCTGGCAGCTGTGTTTTGCAAGATTTCAAATTACTACAAAACTCCATAAGGGGAAACTGAAGAGGATACCCATAATCTAAACTGAAGATATACACGTAAGTAGGCAGAGCATTACCTTTAAATCTTTTGACCTTTCTGAAGAGAGTCAAAAAGATGGCTGTGAAAGGAGTCTGGCTATATTTGACACATACGTTCTACCTAAACCACATGGTTTAAGAAAGAGCATGATTTCAACCAGAAAATTCAAGGACCAGGGGAAAACACTGACTTTTTCATAGGAGCTCTGTATGCATTGGCTGAAAACTGATTTGAGGAATGCAAAACATGAACATACCAGAGACAGGCAACAGAAAAATCTTTCACAGATTTAACCCTGGACATATACAGATATCAAAGCAGTCAGCTAGTCAAACAGAGGAGCAAAAGGATGAAGTGACTTGAAAAACAAAAAAAAATTATCTAAGAAAACTGTAAACAGCATGAGTGCTAGAAGTCATAATCAAAAATTGAGGTAAGGAGAGAGAATTCTCAGGCTAAGAGGGGGAAAACTCCAGTCAAACAAAGACTCTCAGTCTAAATGCTCAAGATGTGGAAAAATTCCTACTCCAAGGAGATGATGTATGGCCAGCAAAGGCTCCAGGTATAATAAATACATAAGACATGGACATTTTGCAGTTGTTTGCCACACCAAAGCACTCAGGGAATTGACGGATATTACAGACAATAAAGATCCATTGTTTCTCAGATCTATCATGTGTGATGACAGAACCTTTCTGGAAAGTGAAACTGAATATTCATGGAAAGACTATTTAAATTAAAATTGATGGAGGAATAGATGTCAGTTTGAGAAGGAACTTACAGTCACCTTCAACCCCTGCAAGAGGTTAAGTCACTTGACACAGCTCTGGCTAGCCCTGGAGATATTCTGAACTGTATGGGCCAGTTCACCACAGAAACAACTTGCAAAGACAAAAGCTTTGCATTCAGAGTGTATGTGATCAAAGTCTCACAGACCAAGAACCTTCTTAGCTGGAGCCATGATGGGCTTAGGGAGAACTACTGAAGAACTTGATAGACTATATGATATTGGTCTTTTGAAAGGAGATCCAGTACAAGTCAACTTAGGACAACTTTGAACCATATGGAACAAGACTTCTGCCAGACAGTCCTTGGAAGAGACTAGCTGCAGAGTCGTAGTGGAATATTTCTTGAGTTACATATAAATCATAGAATCATAGAATATCAGGGTTGGAAGGGACCTCAGGAGGTCATCTAGTCCAAATCCCTGCTCAAAGCAGGACCGATCCCTGACTAAATCATCCCAGCCAGAGCTTTCTCAAGCCTGACCTTAAAAACTTCTAAGGAAGGAGATTCCACCACCTCCCTAGGTAACGCATTCCAGTGTTTCACCACCCTCCTAGTGAAAAAGTTTTTCCTAATATCCAACCTAAATCTCCCCCACTGCAACCTGAGACCATTACTCCTTGTTCTGTCCTCTGCTACCACTGAGAACAGTCTAGAGCCATCCTCTTTGGAACCCCCTTTCAAGTAGTTGAAAGCAGCTATCAAATCCCCCCTCATTCTTCTCTTCTGAAGACTAAACATCCCCAGTTCCCTCAGCCTCTCCTCATAAGTCATGTGTTCCAATCCCCTAATCATTTTTGTTGCCCTCCGCTGGACTCTTTCCAAATTTTTCCACATCCTTCTTGTAGTGTGGGGCCCAAAACTGGACACAGTACTCCAGGTGAGGCCTCATCAATGTCGAATAGAGGGGAATGATTACGTCCCTCGATCTGCTGGCAATGCCCCTAGTTATACAGCACAAAATGCCATTGGCCTTCTTGGCAACAAGGGCACACTGTTGACTCATATCCAGCTTCTCATCCACTGTCACCCCTAGGTCCTTTTCTGCAGAACCGCTGCCAAGCCATTCGGTCCCTAGTCTGTAGCGGTGCATTGGATTTCTTCCATCCTAAGTGCAGGACTCTGCACTTGTCCTTGTTGAACCTCATCAGATTTCTTTTGGCCCAATCCTCCAATTTGTCTAGGTCCCTCTGTATCCTATCCCTACCCTCCAGCGTATCTACCACTCCTCCCAGTTTAGTGTCATCTGCAAACTTGCTGAGGGTGCAATCCACACCATCCTCCCGATCATTTATGAAGATATTGAACAAAACCGGCCCCAGGACCGACCCTTGGGGCACTCCACTTGATATCGGCTGCCAACTAGACATGGAACCCATTGATCACTACCCGTTGAGCCCGACAATCTAGCCAGCTTTCTATCCACCTTATAGTCCATTCATCCAGCCCATACTTCTTTAACTTGCTGGCAACAATACTGTGGGAGATCGTGTCAAAAGCTTTGCTAAAGTCAAGGAACAACACGTCCACTGCTTTCACTTCATCCACAGAGCCAGTTATCTCGTCATAGAAGGCAATTAGATTAGTCAGGCATGACTTGCCCTTAGTGAATCCATGCTGACTGTTCCTGATCACTTTCCTCTCCTGTAAGTGCTTCAGAATTGATTCCTTGAGGACCTGCTCCATGATTTTTCCAGGGACTCAGGTGAGGCTGACTGGCCTGTAGTTCCCAGGATCCTCCTTCTTCCCTTTTTCAAAGATGGGCACTACATTAGCCTTTTTCCAGTCATCTGGGACCTCCCCCGATCGCCATGAGTTTTCAAAGATAATGGCCAATGGTTCTGCAATCACATCCGCCAATTCCTTTAGCACTCTCGGATGCAGCGCATCCGGCCCCATGGACTTGTGCTCGTCCAGCTTTTCTAAATAGTCCCGAACCACTTCTTTCTCCACAGAGGGCTGGTCACCTTCTCCCCATGCTGTGCTGCCCAGTGCAGTAGTCTGGGAGCTGACCTTGTTCGAAATAATGTCCTTGAAAGACATGTTACAGTGTTATCGGGAAACTGAAGTGCGCTATTGCTCATTTCAGCATTCTAGGCCAGCTAGCAATGGACCACAATTCTCTGCAGCAGAATTTAAGTCATTCTGAACAAAATATTATTTTGATCATATTACTAACAGCCCACATTACCCACAAGCAAATGGAGAGGCCAAGAGAGCTGTACAATCAGCCAACGATATCCTACAGCAGGAAGAACCATTCCTTGCTCTTCTGAGTTACAGATCAACACCAACAGCAGCTACTGGACAGTCCAGCACAACTCCTGATGGTCAGGCAACACAGAACTACTGTTCCAGTTTTGGCAAAGAACGTATCTCCAAAGTGGCCAGACAAGAAGAGATTAGTCAGCCACAAGTGCTCCAGGCAGCGCGGTAAGGGGGCAGGGAGGTTAGATAGAGGGCAGGGGAGTTGGGGGTGGTGGTCTGGGGGCAGGGGCGTCGATAGGGGTTGGGACAGTCAGAGGATGGGGAACAGGGGGGTTGGATGGGGCGGAGGTCCCGGGGGGCAGTCAGGAAGGAGAGGGGGGATTGGATGGGGTGATGGTCAGGGGACAGGGAGAAGGGGTGGTTAGATGGGGCAGAGGTCCCGGGGGGGGGCAAGTCAGGAATGAGAGGGGGGATTGGGGTCGCAGGGGGCAGTCGGGGAGGATCAAGGGGTGGTCAGGGGACAGGGAGCAGGGGGTGGTGGATGGGGTAGGAGTCCCTGAGGGGCTGTCTGGGGATGGGGGGGTTGGATGGGACAGGGGTCGGATAGGAGTGGGGATGGCCTGGCCACACCTAGCTGTTTGGGGAGACACAGCCACCCCTAACTGGCTCTCCATACGATTTTGGAAACCCGATGTGGCCCTCAGATCAAAAAGTTTGCCCGCCCCTGATATAGGCACATGTATTTGCATGGGAAAATAAATCCCAAGATTTTAAATAAATGACATGGTAGAAACACAGCTAGTAGGAAAACTCCCTGTTTAGTTTTTAGTTACAGGGTTTTTAATATGCAAATCCATTCACCCTCTTTCAGTAAAGCCTTCTGTCCAAACACAAAGCCAAGTGGTTCAAAGTAAAGAAGCAAATTTCATAGAAAGATGTTAAACATGTAAGTGCTGTTCCTTCTGAAGGCTCTTTAAAAAAAAATCACTTCTGTTCAGGAATGGCTGGTGGTCATTGCCATGTGAAAGAGCATTGGCTCTCCGCTTTAGTAATGAGAATAATTTTGAAAATGTTGGCCCCAGTTTTTCAAAATAGGAGCCTAAAATTAGGCTCCAAAATCCATACTGCAGCACCTAAGTGGTAATGATTTCAATGGGAGCTGTTGGGTGCTCAGTATTGTTGAAGATTTGGGAGCCTAAATCGATTTAGGGTAAACATTTCTAGAGCCCTTATGTCACTTAGCAGCCTTTGAAAAATCATCCTAAAAGAACAACATGAGGATCCAAGTTTTGAAGAGAATGGCCAGGGTATATTTCTATGTGAAATATGAGCAACCCAGTTTCCATCATACAGTGCTGCTGCCTCCTAGCCCAGTGGACATACCCCTAGGTTTAGAGAGCATGTTGATAAGCAATACAACTGGAGCAGAAGGCAGGTCATTGCTTTTAGCAGATCCCATGTTTCCCTGAATGATATGGAAAAGGACCTAAAATGTATTATGGTTAAAACCAATCTATAGATTCATACAGATCTATAGAAAGGTAATTGGGTTCCAATCAACATTACTCTAAGTCTTAAGAATTCAATAAAGGATGAAATATTTTCTTCAGCCACCCTATATAATTCTAACAATGGGATAGAATTATCTATTAAATCCAGCAGAAGAGTTTACGGGGCGGGGGGGGGGGGGAGAACCTATAGAAAGGTTATTTTTTTCTACTAGATCCAGTAATGTTTTTCTATAATTTACGACACTAAGACGTTTAATTCACAGCTCACTACTGGAATACTGTCTAACACATTGTGATTTTGCCCCCTTCCCCATCCTTACAGTGGAAAATCCACATTTAGAGGAGATTTAAACTCTGTAGCATAGGCTCAAACACAAGTTCCCTAGCTCCTATCCTGTAGCAGACTCAAACGAGCCACTAGAGAGTGGCTTGAGGCTGAGTTACACTATTCAGCTATGTTCCTCTCTGCTACCTTTAGAAGTATATTCTAAAAGCAGAGAGAAAAAAAACCCCTCAAATATATCATGCTCACTATGTGACTTTCAAAAGTAGGCAGCTTTGTCAAGTCTTATAACTAGAGCCAGATGAGAATATTCCAACAACAACTTGGTTTGCAGAGCACCATATGTCAGAGTCCCCCCAAATGATTCACCACCAGAACTTCTGGTTCACTTGAAGTTTCTTTAAAAATAAAATGTTTGGGTCCAAACTGGAATAAATCCAAGTTTCAAAATCTCAGTTTCCTGTAAACAGGAGGATGTGAATTTTGGGCAGCTCTGCTCATGACCGTTTTCCTCTGGAAGAAGATGACCCTCTTCTCAGTGAGGACTCTGTCTATGGCAAATTTCACCAAACAAACTGGAAGGTATTTTTAAGTGGGAAAAATGTAATTTGTTTAATCTCTTCAAATTTAGAGAGGGCTGAACTGTTTTTGGATTCAACTTTATACAATTCACCTTTGCATAGAGACCAAACCTGAAAATTTCATCCCAGAAGGCAAACATTTTTGAAAGTTGTCATTGTATCCCATTTTCTGTCATGAACATGAAATCTTAATGACATTAGTTCATAATCAGTATCCTGTTATTCTACAATTATTGGAGAAGACAGTGTGGACTAGTGGATAGAGGACTGGACAGGCACTCAGGAAAATAATTTCTATTGCTGGCTTTGCCACTGACCAGCTTTATAGCCTTGGGCAAATCACTTCCCCTCCCACCCTTTGTCTTGTCTGTTAGATGGTAAACATTTCAGGGCAGGAACTGCCTCCTGCTAGGAATCTGTACAACAATGGGGTGCCATCTTGCTCAGGACCTTCATATGCTGCCTATACCACCATGGCCTTTTCCTACCTCTCAAGCACCACCTCCCAGCCAGATCACTCTACAGCACCTTGCTTCTGTGACCATCGCACCTCTTCAGGGCCCCTTGAACCACTCAAACAATCTCCACAAGGGATCACATATAAGTGATCCTCAGGCGCACATGGGCCCTCCAGACCCTACCCTTTGTTCAGCCTCCCTCTGCCAGCTATCCAGTACAAATTCTTTCCAAAGACAACACAAACTCACACAGGCTTCAACCTAGTTTCAGCTCTACACAGCCCCCTTCTTCCTGAGAGTCTGTCTGCTTCCCAGACTCTCCTGGCCAGAGTTTGTCCTGCTCCATAGGCCATTCCAGGTATGCCTTTGCAGTCTGTCCACTGCTTCTTAGGAAGGTGCCTCCCAGCCTGGAAACCTTTCCCCTGAGTAGCTTCTGATTACACAGCCAGCCTGGCTCTGGCCATCTGAATTATTCTCTCTCTCAATCACACTCCTCCCTTGTCACTTCCTGATGCTTTTTTTACTGGAATCACCTGATTCCTTTCAGGTGGGACTCATCTTGTAATCAGGGCTGGCTTTGCCTTAGGCTCTCCGGCCCCGACCAAGCCACCCTGCTAAGCAGCCATAACACAAATAATAGTCATTTAATATCTATTGGAGTCTTATGGCAAAGGGTTTAGTTTAGTATCACAGAATTTAAAACTTGGTAGAGTAATTTTGCTGAAACTTCCCAAGATATTGACACAGAGACCAGATGTGGAAAAAAATCATCCTGGAAGAAAATTGTTTGAGAAAGTGAGGAGTAACTAAGCAAGAAAAATGGAAGTTCGAATTCAGCATTAACTATGTAGCTTTTGTTACCTCAAAAAGCTAGAGCTTGTGTGTTTCTACAGTACAGTATATATTATTTCAGAAAGGACACAATGAGTCAAATTATCCCTGCAATTATTAATTTGGCCTTGAATACTTTAATCAAAATAGCTATCCAGGGAAATGGCTATAATTAATTGACTTTACTCTTGGCAATTACTCTAAAGTGGAATCGAATGGAATCTTTCTTTATGGGAAAGAGAGTCACTGGTCATGAGCACAAAATAAAAAAAAATCCTTGAGTTTGTACCTTGCTTTCAACAGGCAAAAGGAAAGAGCACAAAAATGTCAAGCAAAAAACTTAAAAAAACCCTACTTCAACAGTAAGTCAGGTCTGTCTGAGGGAATCTCACACCTCATTCTCTCCTTCTCCCATCATAGTCATAAAATGTTCATGTTTGCTCTCCACGCCACATGGAGAGGAGGAGCAAAGGGAGAATACTTGCTGTTGAAAAGCCAGTTTGGAAATTCTTGCCAGACCATGTGAAATTGTGAAAATGATAGAAAACGTGTCCTAGTAGCAAAGATTAAGGATCAGATCTTCCCTGGGTGTAAATCAGCACAGTTCTCTTGACTGCAACAGAGCTAAGCTAATTTACAACAGCTGGGGATCTGGCCCCAACTCCAATCCTGCAATCCAGTGTATGCTGGTGTTCACCAGCTGAAGCCAATGCAACTCTGAACAAATGCAAGCCTCTACCCCTATGTGTTTCTGACCACAGGATTTGGGCTATATTTTGCAACTACATCACTACAATGAGCTCATACTCTCAGACCTTAAGGCCAGAAGGTACCATTGTGATCATCTAGTCTGATGTTCTGCATATTGCAGGCCACAGAACCTCACCCACCCACTTCTGTAATAGGCCCATAACCTCTGGCTCATTTAAAGACTTCAAGTTATAGAGAATCTACCATTTATTCTAGTTAAAACTGGCTAGTGACTGTGCCCCATGCTGCAGAGGAAGGTGAACCCCCCCCCCCCCCAAGGTCTCTGCTAATTTGCCCTGCTGGGAAATTCCATCCCAACCCCAACTTTGGGTGATCAATTAACCCTGAGCATGTGGGTGAGACCCACGAGCCAGACACCAGGGAAAGAATTCTTCGTAGTAACTCAGAGCCCTCCTCATCTAGTGTCCCATCTCTGACCATTGGAGATATTTGTTAATAGCAGTAGAGGATGGGCCATATGCCATTGTAGGCAGTCCCATCATACCATCCCCCCCATAAACTTATCAAGCTCAGTCTTGAAGTCAGTTAGGTATTTTGCCTTCACTGCTCCCCTTGGCAGGCTGTTCCAAAACTTCATGCCTTTGATGGTTAGAAATCTTCTTCTAATTTCATGCCTACCCTTGTTGAAGGCCAGTTTATATTCATTTGTTCTTGTGCCAGCATTAGTCCTTAATTTAAATAACTCCTCTGCCTTCCTGGTGCTCTTCGCTTTCTTTGCATTTGTGTTTAAACAAATGAATTTCTGGAACTCCTCAGTGATGGATGTCTCACCATGCACATGCGGATTTGCAGAGTTCTCAGAAAGAAGTGATTGCCCTAGAGGCATGTTTCAGCCCTGCAGTGCTGTGGAACATGGAATTATACAACAGCTTTTCAGCAATTCTACTAGACCCTGTAAGTGGAATTCTGGTCCCATTGAAGTCAGTGGTAAAACTCCCATGGACATTTGTAGCAGCAGGATTTCAACCTATAATTCTGTGCTGCTGATGTAAATCCAAGCACACACAGAAGCAGAGGCCTAATGTTGTTTGGTTGCCAGATCCCTAGCAGTTCATTTCAGTCTTTAACATAAGAACGGCCATGCTGGGTCATACCAATGGTCCATCTAGCCCAGTACCCTGTCTTCCAACAGTGGCCAATGCCAGGTGCCCCAGAGGGAATGAACAGAACAGTAATCATCAAGTGATCCATTCCCTGTCACTCATTCCCAGCTTCTCGCAAACAGATGCTAGGGACAGCATCCCTGCCCATCCTGGCTAATAGCCATTGATGGACTTATCCTCCATGAATTTATCTAGTTCTTTTTTGAACCCTGGTACAGTCTTGGCCTTCACAACATCATCTGGCAAGGAGTTCCACGGGTTGACTGGGCCTTGTGTGAAGAAATACTTCATTTTGTTTGTTTTAAACCTGCTGCCTATTAATTTCATTTGGTGACCCCTAGTTCTTGTGTTATGAGAAGGTGTAAATAACACTTCCTTATTTATTTTCTCCACACCAGTCATGATTTTATAGACCTCTATTATATCCCCCCCTCAGTCGTCTCTTTTCCAAGCTGAAAAATCCCAGTCTTATTAATCTCTCCTCACACTGAAGCTGTCATAAATATAAAGGGAAGGGTAAACACCTTTAAAATCCCTCCTGGCCAGAGGAAAAACCCTTTCACCTGTAAAGGGTTAAGAAGCTAGGATAACCTCTCTGGCACCTGACCAAAATGACCAAAGAGGAGACAAGATACTTTCAAAAGATGGAGGGAGGGAGAAACAAAGGTTCTCTCTGTCTATGTGATGCTTTTGCCGGGAACAGAACAGGAATGGAGTCTTAGAACCTAGGAAGTAATCTAGCTAGATATGCGTTAGATTCTGTTTCTTTAAATGGCTGAGAAAATAAGTTGTGCTGAATGGAATGGATATTCCTGTTTTTGTGTCTTTTTGTAACTTAAGGTTTTGCCTAGAGGGATTCTCTGTGTTTTGAATCTAATTACCCTGTAAGGTATCTACCATCCTGATTTTACAGAGGTGATTCTTTTACTTTTTCTTCTATTAAAATTCTTCTTTTAAGAACCTGATTGCTTTTTTCATTGTTCTTAAGATCCAAGGGTTTGGGTCTGTATTCACCTATGCAAACTGGTGAGGATTTTTATCAAGCCTTCCCCAGGAAAGGGGGTGTAGGTTTTGGGGGGAAAGACGTTTCCAAGCGGCCTCTTTCCCGGTTATATATCTGTTAGACGCTTGGTGGTGGCAGCAATAAAGTCCAAGGAAAAAAGAAAAATAGTTTGTACCTTGGGGAAGTTTTAACTGAAGCTGGTAAAAATAAGCTTAGGAGGTTTTCATGCAGGTTCCCACATCTGTACCCTAGAGTTTAGAGTGGGGAAGGAACCTTGACAGAAGCCGTTCCATACCCCTAATCATTTTTTATAATTATACTTATTATAGGGGTTTAAGTGGGGCATAGGGCCAAGACTTTCCAAATTGGAGACCTAAATTCAGGCGTCTAGAAGCACATTTATAAATTAAATAAGTGGTCTGGTTTTCAAAGTCCTGAGCACCCAATAGCACCCACTTACTTCGATAGGAGCTGCTGGGTGCTCAGGTACTTTAACTAATCAGGCCATTTATTTAGGATCCAAAATTAGGCTACAATGAGATTTTGGAAGGACCTTAAGTGCACCCAAACTCATTGAAATGCTGGTGTTAGGGGCCAGACTTTCAAAAGTCTGTCGCTCCCAGCAGCTCCCATTGTTCTGGGCCTACTGCTGGGTGTGTTTGAAAGTCTGGCTCTAAAAGGACAGGGCCCAATCATGTTCCTGTTAAAGTTAATGGGATTTGACAGTGTTCATCAGCTCATGGGGAAAGATTAGGGGCTTGTAAACTCAGGCCCAAAGCCCTCTCTGGCAGCCAGAAGCAGAATTAGGCTCAGGTGCTGCTAGCATAGCCGGGCAAATCATGCTAAAAAGTATTAGCTGACTACTGGATTCAAAACATTTTGTGAAATTTGTCAAATAATGTAATCAAAGACTATGACTGTGAATTGTCTGTTAGCTTGGCACAGAATGAGAAGATCCCCAAACTATCACTGAATAAATGATTTAACCAGTAACACTTGACCAGCTCTTATTGGTAACTTACAGTAATTGAGGGAAACCTGCCACAAAAGGAGTGAAATTAAACTATTTCTCAAGTGGACCTGGGTCTTTCAGAATATTCCAACAAGAATTAAACCGGTTTCCTCTATCATATTCTTGCTTATTTACCAATATGGGGTATATAATTGTTTGTTGGAGCCAATGCTGTGAAAATAAGCAAGCAAAGTCCAGTATGTTTTTTTCTACATACTACAGAACTCCAAAGTTCTTGTCTTTCATAATTACTGTCACAGTTCAGGGCAACTGCACCTGTATTTCCCCTCCATGGTCCACCCAGGGCACCTACTCTAGGGTCCAGGTCCCTCAGCCATCATCCCTCCTGTGTTGCTCTCCCTCCTGGCTGGAGTATCTCCAGGCTGCACAGTTCCCTTCATATGCTGTGATATCCCCAGCAAGCCAGACTGCCCAATGCCTCTACTCTGCTTTCTCTTCAGAGGCTATCAACAACATAATTGCCCACTGCGATAACTCACCACTCAGCTCTTTCTAAGCAAACACATTTATTCTTCAGGTGAAAGCATTCCACAGAAAACATTAAAAACTATAAACAAACTTACACACATGCTAATCAACTTACCAGAGATCACCCCAAATCCAACAAGGGCTCTGGCCAGTGAACAGTCCTCCAATCCCTATCCAAGGAGTTTTTCTAAGGTTGCAAATTCATACCAGCTTTTGCTCAGAACCTGTAAGACGGTGAAGTCCTTTCACCCCTTCACAGGAAGGGCTGCCTCTCCTACCCAGAACAGAAGGTCTTGTCCATTTGCTGGATCAGAAAGCAAACCCTGTGTCAATATTAATTCAGGCTATTTATACAAAAGTCCTTTCTTTGTCTGTTGGTCCCTGGAGAATCCAGTTTGAACCAGTATATATGAGCCTCTCCAGGTGATGGTACTCCTCTGCAGGTGTTACATCATGAGAGAATTTGCCTAATCATCCTCCCCTCCCCACCCCACCCCACCCCACACTGTTCTTGGTTCCTGGAGGGCTGTGGTCACCTTTCCCCATGGAATTACATACAATCCTCAGCCCACAATGATACATAAACTTAATACAGTAGGATCTTCCAAAGATATTACAGGAAAATTGCTATATGTCACAATTACTAACTTACAGAAAAAATGATCTGTTACTGCACAGTGTCAGTAGAAACAAAATCTGTAGCAGGCACAGAACCCAATCATAGAATCATAGAATATCAGGGTTGGAAGGGACCTCAGGAGGTCATCTAGTCCAAATCCCTGCTCAAAGCAGGACCGATCCCCGACTAAATCATCCCAGCCAGGGCTTTCTCAAGCCTGACCTTAAAAACTTCTAAGGAAGGAGATTCCACCACCTCCCTAGGTAACGCATTCCAGTGTTTCACCACCCTCCTAGTGAAAAAGTTTTTCCTAATATCCAACCTAAATCTCCCCCACTGCAACTTGAGACCATTACTCCTTGTTCTGTCATCTGCTACCACTGAGAACAGTCTAGAGACATCCTCTTTGGAACCCCCTTTCAGGTAGTTGAAAGCAGCAATCAAATCCCGCCTCATTCTTCTCTTCCGTAGACTAAACATCCCCAGTTCCCTCAGCCTCTCCTCATAAATCATGTGTTCCAGTCCCCTAATCATTTTTGTTGCCCTCCGCTGGACTCTTTCCAATTTTTCCATATCCTTCCTGTAGTGTGGGGCCCAAAACTGGACACAGTACTCCAGGTGAGGTCTCACCAATGTCGAATAGAAGGGAACGATCACGTCCCTTGATCGGCTGGCAATGCTCCTACTTATACATCCCAAAATGCCATTGGCCTTCTTGGCAACAAGGGCACACTGTTGACTCATATCCAGCTTCTCATCCACTGTAACCCCTAGGTCCTTTTCTGCAGAACTGCTACCGAGCCATTCGGTCCCTAGTCTGTAGCGGTGCATTGGATTTTTCCGTCCTAAGTGCAGGACTCTGCACTTGTCCTTGTTGAACTTCATCAGATTTCTTTTGGCCCAATCCTCCAATTTGTCTAGGTCCCTCTGTATCCTATTCCTACCCTCCGGCATATCTACCTCTCCTCCCAGTTTAGTGTCATCTGCAAACTTGCTGAGGGTGCAATCCACACCATCCTCCAGATCATTTATGAAGATATTGAACAAAACCGGCCCCAGGACCGACCCTTGGGGCACTCCACTTGATACCGGCTGCCAACTAGACATGGAGCCATTGATCACTACCCGTTGAGCCCGACAATCTAGCCAGCTTTCTATCCACCTTATAGTCCATTCATCCAGCCCATACTTCTTTAACTTGCTGGCAAGAATACTGTGGGAGACCGTGTCAAAAGCTTTGCTAAAGTCAAGGAACAACACATCCACTGCTTTCCCTTCATCCACAGAGCCAGTTATCTCATCATAGAAGGCAATTAGATTAGTCAGGCATGACTTGCCCTTGGTGAATCCATGATGACTGTTCCTGATCACTTTCCTCTCCTCTAAGTGCTTCAGAATTGATTCCTTGAGGACCTGCTCCATGATTTTTCCAGGGACTGAGGTGAGGCTGACTGGCCTGTAGTTCCCAGGATCTTCCAATGTGACTAACTTTCCAACTCACTTGGCCCTAGATGCTATAGGATTCTCCAGAAGAACAGGAAATGTTTCTTCTCATCAACTTTCTTTAAAGCCTTTGTGGAATCACTGCAGCAAGCTGCGAGTATTGACTTGAAATGAGGAAAGCTCTTGTGCTCCTATTCCACAAAAAGCATAGACTGGTTTGTAATCATTGCAGTCGAGTCAGTTAGTTCAGAGGATGCCAGAAAAACTTGCCACGCATACAAAATTCATCCATGAAGATATATAATCCAAAAACAACCTCAACTCTGCCATGAGCTGCTCCTAACTAGAGATGTGTGGAGATAGGTAATTGAATTTTGATATTAAGAAAATTGGTTTCTTTCCAATTTTGACTGAAATCCAAAAGGTTTGAAAGTCTCTGAAAAAGGAAGTGGCCCCACAGGTCCAGGCAAGACTGACAAGGGAGCGGGGAGCTTCAGAGCTTGGGAGCTGCAGCTCTCAAAGCATCCAGGTGAATGGCTGAGGAGGATGGGAGCCAGGCAGGCTGCCAAGGAGCAGGGCAAGAAAGCTGGCAGGAAACCAGGCAAGCTTCTGATGGAAATCTGCATGGATCCTGTTGCAACTGTTGAAATCAAAGCATCTCCATGATACATTTTTATTTCAATGGATTGTCATTCTCCAATGGAAAAATGTTCTGTTGGAGCATTTCTGACTAGCTGTCCTCCCTGCCTCACCCTGTGCAGCTCAAGCCCTCTTACATTCACTCACTCTACATCACATACCTTCCCAAGGTGTGCTAAAAACTACCCCCCACCCATCAGATGTGAGCCACAGATCATAAGGTTCCATCACCATGTCCCTGCAGCTCAGCATCTCCTCCAGCAGCCTTTTTCCCTGCACAGACCACCCCTCACCACCTCTCTCTCTCTCTCCCTGTCACCTTCACCAGGCAACACAGCCGCTGAGCACTGCCAGGTGAGTGTGACATCACAGTAGCTGAGTTTGCACTTTATTCTCATAGCCCTGATGACATCACAGCACCTCTGCAAGCAGTTCCCCACCGGAAACTGAGTGGGAAGCTCACACCCAACCCTTGCAGCTGGGAAGCAGCCATGTTTCCTGGACCCAAGTGCTAATAAGCCCTGTGACACTGGCAAACCAGATACCAATTCATGCCAAGGCCTCCATGACTCACTTGAACACTGACAAAGACATCGCTGGATTCAGTCTGGCTTACCTGTATGTTAGTATTGTTAAAACAGGACTTAGAATTATAAAACTGTGCTTAGTGTTTAGACTTTATTGAATGCTTGTAAATTGCCACATGCATTAATCTCACTTGTAGTCTCTTTATCCCATGTCATAAGGTAATATTTTAGTGTTTGTAGTGTAAGCCTCTGAAACTGTAAATCACTGGGCAGGAGAGAAGCATTAACTAGTGTAAAATACCAGTCTGTAAAAGTCAGTGTTACCGCCTGCCCAACAGAGAAGGCCCATCAACACCAGATGAACTGGTGTGGAACATCAGAGGACAAAACTCTTTGTTGATTGTTCTCCCCCTGCCCATGAAGATGAGACTCGCAAATGAATTCCTCCCATCAGCTGAACTGGTCACTCAGACAAGGGGAAAAGGGAATAAAAGTACCTGACAAGGAGAAACTGTATCTCTATGTTGGACTCTTGAGGGCAAGGTTTTCTAGGCATAAGCAAGAGATCCCCAGTGGATTAGCCTGGGTTAATCTGAAGGGATATATAGAGCTTGTTTATTATAGAAGCTTCTATTACCTTTTGAAATTTAAGTTTCAAAGTCATTTGTGTGTGTTTACCTGCTTTAACCTTGTAAATAACTCTTTTAGGATTGGCTACAAGTGTTGTCTTTGGTGTGAGATCTAGGATGCAATTGACCTGGGGTAAATGATTGGTCCTTTGGGACTGGAAGTAACCTGACTATTGATGTGATCTATGGGGAGGGGTATCTATCACACAGGTAAGCTTAGCTCCATGGCAAGACAGATCGGAGTACCCAAGGGGACTATCTGTGACTCCATGTTTAGGCTGTTACAGTGCCTGAGGAGTTTACACTGGGTAATTGGTTGGTGAAATCTAAATATAAAACTCACAACCAATTTGGTGTGTGTGCCCTGCTTCTTAAGAGTCTGTTCTGATTTTGGCTTCCTTGAGCCACTGCAGGGCAGCTTAACAAGCCCCTCTCCAGAAAAGTCAGTCTTTTCTCTTCTTCTTCCAGCTCCTCAAAGGAGCAGTGCTGAGCCTGAGGCCTGTAGCTTAGTAAATTGTAAAACATACAAGGAACCTCAGTTGGTGTAGAGCTGTCTCCTCTGCCATCCACCCCCAGTACATGGTTGTGGCAGGGACAAAGGAGCTGCGGTGGCACTGCACTGTGGCTATTCAGAGCATGTGCTTTAGAGCAGCCCCAAAGCTGCTTTCAGCCACAGCAGGGCAGCCTAATGCCAGCTCCAGGAGCAAGGTGCCACAACCAGCATTTCTGTAGGCCCCTCCTGTTCTCAGCTGCACCCAGCATTTACTGAGTGCAGCTAAACGTCTGGCTTGGATAGGCCTGGTCTGCATTAGAGAGTTTTACTTGCAAAATTAATCTTTCGTCAGCACAGCCCGATGTGTGCACATACTGAATTTTGTAACCTTTTGGCAAAACCATCCACTCTTCCTGACATAGTTATTCTCCTTGTGGGAGCAACATAAGCCACCTGCTGGTACAGTTCTGTTGGCATAACACCAATGTAGATGCACGTGTACCTATGCTGGTATAACCAGCCCTCCAGCTACAATCCCACAATGCAATATTCCCTTCACCAGTGATCTCCCTGGTAAAAGTTTTGCACCATGCTGCCCAGGGGTCAGAGTGACCAGAAGCGGGCTTCCTATTTAAAATGACTAGGACTACATTAAGTTACCTGAGAGGGCGAGTTCATTGTTAATTCACCAGAAAGTGTAACTTTCACAGTGCATTTTTGCTTTCCTTTCACTTATAGAAGGGGGATTTAATTCTCTACCTCAACTGTGCTCAGGAAATTGCATAGTGAATGCCTTTTCTGCATCCTAAACAAGAACAACCTGCTTTTCAGGATGGTTGCTGAAATATGTTTCAGATTTATAGGCTGATCTGTGACATTTATTTCAGTCTTAAATTGGCAGTCACCTACCAGTGAGGTGAAAGAAGTTTACTTCTGTAATAGATGCATCTTTTTCGTTAGGTAGTTTTTCTTTTTCCGAACAAGAAATCGCTTGGCAGTATTTCTCAGGGGAAAGAGAAAACATCCTCCTTGCATGAAGGCAAAAAAATAAAAAGAAAAAGGTCTGTTATGTCAGAGTTTTTTACTACCCAGAAACTGCAGGGCCATAATTTATTGCAAGTGTGAACCATGCTATATAAACAATTAAAAATAATAATTGCTCCACATTCAACTAGGAAAAATACTAGAGATCTTTAACCCAAAAGATTATTATTCTGTATGAGTTAAACCACTGCATCACACATTCATATTCCAGCCAAATATTAATTAGGAATCAGAATGGCTGTATGATGCTTTGCTCAGATACTGTACTCAGATACTTCTGTGATGAGAATGGTATAAGGAATGATCATGCTAGAGGTGTTGATTTTGCCATTATTTCCATTTCTTTGAGAACAACCATCAATTTCCTGAAACCTCATTACAGCTGATTGGAAAATGGTGAACATTTTTGGTAATTTTTTTTTTAATTATCATTGAAATTTTGAATTTTCAAAAATGTCATACAAGCTTTTTATGACACGTTCTAGGCTCAAAAGAAGCAAGTTGAAATTTTTTGAAATTTGCAATTTGAATGAAATTTTCATTCCAGTGTTGATGAAAAAAATTGTTGAAGCCTTCCACAAAAGTGTTCATAAAAATGTTGCCCTACTTTTTGACTAGCTATAGAACATGTTATAGAATTTCTAAGTTCAAATTTTTGATAAAAACTTACAGCAGAATAATTTTTTGTGAATTATTGTACAAAGTGTACACCCCATTTTTGACAAATCTTTATTCCCGAATACCGTCATCACTTCAAACCGGTACCAGCCCCAGCTCTAAAACATTTGAAACGAATGTGTCTTATACAAATTAGTTTAATAAAAATTGTGGGTTTCCCATTGTCTGCTTGAGATCAATGCAGCATTCATACATGGGGATTTATTGTGTTTTTCACATTCCACTGGCCCTACACACTATGAAAACCCGATCCCCTGGCTGGGGCCTCTCCTTCTCTGTTAGGCATTATCTTTCTAGAAATGAGAAATTGAACTAAGTCTTTTCCAAGTTAGGCTTGTCAAGATGGCCACATGTGGGATCCTCAATATGCCTCTTGGTTTCTTCTCATGATGCTTTTTAAAGAAAGCTGCAAATGCTGTTCATCAGTTCCCCTTCAAGTTGCATGAATGCCCAGGGTTTATGTTGGAGACTATGGTCCCCTCCATGGAGGTAACTGATCCAGTCATGGCCTTCCACAGATGATTTTATTCTATCCACGACCTTAGGGGGTTGGTTACATGGTATCCAAAGTGGAGGCTGGTGGTTGCAGAAGATCTGTCTGGAGAGGGCCTAACTGCGTTGTTGGCTCCGAACACTCCTGAGGCATGAGGATGAAGTTCATGAGGGTACTCAGGGCAAAGGAGAATTTTTCCCATCAGCCTATAGTCATGCTGTCAGTCTCCTGCTATGGTCCAGAAATGGCAGACTTTACCTGAGAGGTGGTCACAGGTCCCATGGCATTGAACTGGCCTCTTCCTCGATGTTATCGCTGAGGACGCCTTCTATAGCCAAGGCATTGGTGGACTAGCGTGGGTCAAACTGAGTCACAGACAAGATCAAAGGGATCTTCTAAAGCACAGACTTCTTCAATTGCTTGGAGAAAGTCTCAGATGGATGGAGGTGATGGGAGAAGCCACTTAGAAGGCACACCTAATGGGATGTGGGACACCTTCATGGCAACACATGAAGATAAGAGTAGATGAAGCAACCACCTGTAACAGGAAAGTGAGCCCTTACACAGTGGAGAGGAATTTGAATACTTCAAGGGATTCTTAACCCTGATCTGACTTTGCATATTAACCAAAAGTAGGATACAGTGTGGCATCATTAAAAGAATTACTCTGTTCCTGCATTTCAATCAGCAAGCTGATTATAAAAATGTGTGTTAATGCAATACTGGAAACATTAATGTTTATTGCTTTGACAGACCCATGTGTTAGCAAAATATTAATATTTCAGACATGAACACTTATAAAATACCATTTCTCCCAAAGCACATCATTCATTTATACAGCCGATGAATGGCACTAACCCAAAATACTAATAGAAACATTGTGTCATTCCCATAGAACTTGAAATTAACTTAGGTAACAACGTAGCCAAGCAAATACCAAAGAAAAATGAAAAACCATCTGCTCAGATATTCAGATCAGCTGGAATATGATGGGGAGGAAAAGATTTAACATGAAAGGATTTTCAAGCGTGGAAAAATAGATACATAGTGTGATACAGCATGGCCAGAGGGCAGCAGGAGAATGGTTTGGTTTTTTTTGAAGCAAAAAAAAGTGTTTTTATTTGCATAACACACTTACAAAACAAAAACAACAGCATATGCAATGTGTAACACAGCAACCAATCACAATTGTTTTCTCATTAGCTTCAGGGGAGGGAAGTGTTCAAGGCTGCCTGGGCCCAGAGCGGGGGGCTTCCTCGACTCTCGTGGTCTTCCACCTTTCCAAGTTACCTGGTGGCCCAGAGTGAGGGGGCTTCATTGACTCTCAAGGTCTGCCACCCCCTCAAGTTACCTGGCGCCACGCCCAAGTGTCACCAACAATTCCCTCCTCTGAAAGCACCTAACAAGAGGGACAGGCTGTGGGGTGGACAATCCGGGGGGGGGGGGGGCACGTGCACCCACGTGTGAAAGGACCCCTCTAAGGTGGTGGTGTCCGCAGCAGCAATGGCTGGGGCTGGGGTCCCTTACTCTCTCCCCCAATCAAAGGGTCAGACAAAGGGACCCGGATGGGGACACCGAGCAGAGAACCTCGGACGGCGCCCACCGCTCCTCAAAAGCATCAAGGGAGTCGGTGGACGCCGCCCAGAGGAACTCCGCCTGGATTCGTGAACAGACCGAGGATCGGAAAACGGCCCCACAGTCACAGGAAACTCCATCGGCCAACCTCCTCTCTCTGGTTTTATAGTTGGCCATTTTAGCCAGGGCCAGGAGGAGGTTAACTAGGAGATCCAACGACTTTGTAAGGCCACGGATGGGGAGTGCATAAATAAAAAGGTGAGGAGAAAAATGCAACCAAAAACGTAATAGAAGATCAGTGAGGAGCCGGAAGAGGGGCTGCAGCCTGGCACACTCCAAATATACGTGCGCCAGGGATTCCCTCACACCACAAAAGGGACAAGTATCTGGGACGGGGGTGAACCGTGCCAAGTACATGCTCGTGCTCACAGCTCCGTGAAGGAGCCGCCAACTGATGTCCCCGACGGGCCTCGGAACCAAAGTGGAATATAGGCTAGCCTACCAGGGCTCCTCACCCTCCAAAGGTGGCAGAAGGTCTCGCCACTTCGTGTTGGGACGGGACACTAGGGTGAGGGCGTGAAGGGTGTGGAGCGCGAGTGTGTATAGATGTTTCCTTGGCGCGGTTTGGAAGCGTACCGGCTGCAGTTCATGCAGCTGGCTCACAGTGAAGGGGTGAGGGGGTCGATTGGGTCTGCAGGGCAGGGGTCCAATTATAAGGTCCGGCGGGACTGGGGTAGAGGGTGGGCGGGGCATGCCCTCGAGCAGCACCTGGTCAAGGTAAGCTCGAGCAGCGGGCAGCAAAGCGGCCTTTGCCTCCTGAAGTATGCGCCGGGGGGTGTGAGGTCTGGAGAGCCCCATGCGCCGGGCGAGCATCAGGGAATCCAGCCAGTCTCCCCGGTCGTAGTCCAGGAGGTCTCCGACTCTCGTGACTTCTGCCAGGATCAAGCTCTGGCGCACCGAGCGGGACTCCACCACCTGCACACGGAGCTGGGGGTTGTGTAGCAGGGGCTCCGTGAGGAGATCTGCTCCCACGGTGGCCGCCACGGACCTGGTCGTTGAAAACAGTTTCCAGGTCCGGAGGAGGTCCTGGTAGAAGACCGGCAGCCCGGAGAGGTCTCGCAGAAAACCTCTCGGACAAAGATAAAAGAGCTGCCGGTCGTATCGGAGCTCTTGGAAGTGGCGCAGGAAGGCGTGCGCCAATATGCTCCACGTCGAACTACCTGCACTATAAAGGAGCCTCTGCAGGGCCTGGAGGCAGAAGACACGGACCTGAGTGTGCAGACACTTCAGGCCCTGCCCTCCTTCCTTCAGGGGTAGATGAAGAACCCCAACAGAGGCCCAGTGCATTCCTTACCAAAAGAACTCTAGAATCGATGTCCGGAGGTTTGTCAGGAAACCCGGGGCCGGGACCAGGGTGTTGAGCCAGTACCAGAGCATGGACAGGACTAGTTGGTTGAGCACCAGTGCTCTCCCTCGGAGGGAGAGACATCGGAGTAGCCTCGTCCATTTCCGGAGCCACTCTATCACCCCGCCCTCTAAATTTTCCCAGTTTTCCGGCAGAGAGGGATGTGTGGCAGAAAAGTAAATGCCTAGGTAGAGCAGTGGACCCGCGCTCCACTAGATGGTCTGAAGCGCGGGTGGGAGGGAGCTCACCTGCCACCAGTCCCCCACCGCCAAGCCAGAGCTCTTGACCCAGTTGACTCAGGCGGAGGAGGCTGCCGAATAGACGGCCTGGCAAGCCTCCACCCGCGCCAAGTCCCCCGGGTCCGGACCACCAGGAGCACGTCATTGGCGTACGCCGACAGGACCAGCGCAGCTCCGGCTCCTGCAGCACCAACCCCGTCAACCTCCTGCGGAGGAGACAGAGGAAGGGCTCGATCGCCAGAGCGTACAGCTGGCCCGAGAGCGGGCACCCCTGCCGTACTCCTCGCCCGAAGCTGATCGGTTCGGTCAGGGTCCAGTTGAGCCTAACCAGATACTCCGCGGAAGCGTACAGCACCTGGAGAAAACTCACAAACTGAGGTCCGAATCCAAACGCCTGCAGAGTGCCCAGGAGGTACCCATGGTCCACTCTATCGAACGCCTTCTCCTGATCAAGAGACAGGAGAGCGAACGACAGACCGTCTCTACGCCCGAGTTCCAAAAGATCTCGGACTAGAAATAGGTTGTCAAAAATGCTGCGACCCGGGACAGTATAGGTCTGGTCTTCATGGATCACGTCCACCATCACGGACCCTAGCTGCAGCGAGATTGCTTTCGCTATGATTTTGTAGTCCGTGCTAAGGAGCGAGACGGGACGCCAATTTCGCAAATCGCGGAGGTCCCCCTTCTTCGGCAACAAGGCGAGCACCGCTCGCCTGCACAAAATGGGGAGGACCCTGCCCTGCAAAGACTCAGCCCAGACAGTGACTAGGTCTGGGCCAAGGATGTCCCAGAACGCGTGGTAGAACTCCACGGTCAGCCCGTCCATACCCGGAGATTTATTGGTGGGCATGCGACGGAGGGCTTCCGAGAACTCGGCCAGGGTGAGAGGCAGCTCTAATCGGTCTCGGTCGCCCACGCTGACCGTGGGGAGGTCCTCCCAGAGCACCCCGCAAGCGCCAGGATCGGTCGGATCCGGGGAGAAAAGGCTTGTGTAGAAGTCACGGGTCCTCCCACATATCTCCACCGGATCCGTGAGGGGGGTGCCGTCTTCTGCTAGAAGGCAGGTGACGTGTTTCTTGGCCCCCCTCGTTTTCTCCAGGGCGTAGAAGAAACGGGAGCCGCGATCCATCTCCCGAAGGAGGCGGATGCGGGATTGAACAAAGGCACCTCGGGCCCGATGGTCCTCGAGGGCCCGGAGCTCCTCCCGCTTCTCCCGGCACGCTCCGCAGAGGAACGGGTCCTCGGGGCTGGCGGCCAGACGCCTCTCCATCTCTAAGACCTCCCGTTCCAACTGCTCTATCGCTGCATTTCTCCGTCGGCTGGTGCCTCAGGTGTAGTCATGGCAGAAGAGCTTGGCGTGCACCTTCCCTAGATCCCACCATTGCTGCGCTGAGGGAAAGGCACGCCGCTGCTCTCGCCAGCCCAGCCAAAACTCCCGGAAGGACGTCACGAAGCCCTCATCCTCCAACAGGCTGTTGTTAAAGTGCCAATAGGCTGGCCCCGGCCTCTCTGAATGGAGGGAGGCCGTTATGGTGGCTAGATGATGGTCGGAGAATGGGGCTGGCCGAATGTTGGAGGAGTGGGCCTGTGAAAGATGGAAATGGGATAAATAAATACAGTCCAACTGAGAGTGGTGTGACCGATGGGCCTCCACCCGGACAAAGGTGAACGTGGAAGTGTCATCTGGGTGGTAGTCACGCCAGACGTCTACTAGGGAGTGATGTTCGACTATTTCTCGGAGAATGTTCGCAGCAGCCGGGCTCAGCTCGGCCCCTGAGCGGTCCTGTTCCTCAAGCGTGGTGTTAAAGTCCCCTCCCAGGACTAAGCACTCGTGAGAATCTAGGGTGTTGAGGAAGTCGGACACCTGCTGATAGAATTGCGGCCGGTTCGGGCTCGTTGCCAGGGCATAGATGTTGACGAGGTTGACCACGAGCCCCTCCATACGGACTCGGAGATGCAGCAGGTGGCCCGGCACGGCCTCAGTGACCCCTAGAACCTCGGGCCATAGGTTTGGGGAGAACAGGGTCGCCACTCCAGCTTGTCGAATCGTGAAGTGGCTGAAGTAGACCCTGTCCCCTCACTCCAGCCGCCAGCTGTCCTTGGCGGTCGGATCCATATGGGTCTCCTGCAGGAAAACCACAGAGTACCCCCCTTCCCGAAGGTAAGAGAGCACCTGGGACCTGCGGAGAGCCATCCTACAGCCCCTGGTGTTCAAAGTTGCAATAATGAGGGGCGTCATGCGGAGGGCTGGCGGGGTGGGGGTTCCTTCTTGGCAGGGGTGTTCGCAGCCCCCAGCGGGTCACGCAACAATCCGTGACCCATCCCGTAAGTGAGTAAATCGTCACGGAAGCTGTGGGCCCGCCTGTAGGCCGCGGCGCCGTGCCTTCCTTTCCCTTTACCCTCCTTTATAAGGGCCCTTGTGGCCTGGAGGATGTGATCAAAGTCCCCCCATAGCTGGAGAGCTAGCTGTACCCTGTTGCGGGAGCCACGGATGTCTTCTAAAAACTGTCGCAACGCTTTTCGCAGCTCATGGGGGGGTGGGGTTGCGATTTCCGGGTTATTCCCTGGTGGGGCTCTTGGTGCAGCCTCGTGGTCCGCTGAGGCGGGCAGGCAGGGTGCAGACCACCGACGGGGTGTCTGACAGGCTAAAGTTATTAGGTCCGTCTCAAGCCTTGGGGTAGAAGAGGATGGCGGAGGGAAAACTGCAGCTCCTAATGGGTCGCGGCAGGAAAATGCAAAGGCTGCTCCTTGGGGGGGATCCGCAAAAAACGGGAAAGAAATAACCCCAGGGGTGGCAATGGCATTGCAGGAGGAGGTGGATTGGGCAGGGACAGGGCTGGGGGTGGGGGCGGGGGCAGAGGTGAGGCTCTGGGCTTCGGGAGGCAAGCAGCTGAGAGGTGGTGCCTCCCGAACAGATTCGAGGGTTAAGGGGGTGGGGAGGGGGCTCCTAGTGATGCTAGGCGCAGGCTCTGTGGTGGATTTGGCAGCCATGGCTTCAGGTGGTGGACCACCTTCTGCAGGGTGCTCGCCAGGGAAGGCGGTTGGGGGAGGGAGCAGCATGGGGAAAGGGGGACTGGGGTAAGGTTGCCCAGATCGAGGCCAGCCGGCAGTAGGTCATTCTCTCCCTGGGTGACCAGGGTCAAACCTAGGGCCTCGATCTCCTCATACATGGAGGAAAGGTCATCTTCTGCCACCCCGGGGGACTCCCCTCTGGTGCCCGCTACGACGGTCTGGCCCGGTCGCAGGGCGGGGGAACTAAAGCAGGGGCAAAAAGCAAGGAAAGCCCAGGCCAGAGGGCAGCAGGAGAGAGCTAGAAGGGAGCCTTCTTCCTGGAGAGGGAAGGAAGTTTGCTATACATTAATTAAAGCACCTGAAGCCAATTAGAGCACCTGAAGCCAGTCACATGATAACACCCCCCCCGCCCCCCCCACTTCAATCAGACAGGAGGAGGAGTTGAAGCAGAGTGGATTGGTGTTGGAGCAGAGAGCACTTTGGAGGGAAGCAGAGGAGAGTTTGGAGAAGTGCTGTGGTGGGCTAAGAAGACCAAGACCCTAGGTAAAGGGATATCTGGTTTGTGCAGAGGGAGGGCAGGAAGCCCCACAAGCTGAAGGGCAGGAGAGGGAAGTAGCCCAGGGGAAGGAACTGCTAGTTCAAGCGGTTTACCGCTATCCCTAGGGCCCCTGGGCTGGGACCCAGAGTAGAGGGCAGGCCCGGGTCCCTCCCTCTCCACTCTCCTCCTCTAGGACACTAGTGGGGCAGTTAATACCCCAGTTCAGGGGCAAGAAGTGGTGCTCTGAATACCACCCCAAGAAGAGAAAGCGCGAGACCCATCATAGTAGTGCCGGCAATTTGCCACAATAGAAAAAGGGTTTTGTGTTAAATTCTGGAGAAAGTCAACTTCAAAGCTCTCGAATAAGATATTGCTGCACTTTCCACATAATCTACTAGCTTTTTTGTGGTGGCAAACTCCCAGAAAATATACCCTTCAGTATATCTCTCCCTTCTGCTTTTTATTCTCTGTTTGGAAACCCTCTGGATGACTAATTCCACATTCATGTGGAAAAAAAACTTATTTAATGCACAGCAGAGCCCACTTCTTACTGACAGCAAGAAATATTAACATTCTTTGGCCTTTTATATTCCAGGCACCTTGAAGGACCTCTTTGTATAGCCCTACCTCTGTGAGAATAGTTTGCTCCCCTACAGCTGATTGTTCGGAGATCTCTTCATTTTTATATAGCTTTTGGTTTTTAATTTTTATAAAGGGGAATGGAAGAAATAGAGAAGTGTGATCAACAGAGATGAGATAATGCATTTAACAGTAAGTAGTTTAAAACAATATTGATGAGCTGATGGTGTTCATTCACATGCAGCTCCAACAAGAACAATTTAACTTGAGCATGAAACGGGAAAGTGTAAAACAGGAGAGAAAATATTTCCTGCCATCTACCCAAAGAGGAGAGATCTTATGATAAGATGAGACAAGAGTTGGCAGCACCCACATTCAGCAGAAGGAGAGAATGTGGAGCCATGTAAGCTCTCGCCACATGGGTGTCAGAGCTGAGATAGCTGCAGCTCTGTACAAATAGGACTGTGCTAAGTTCTGCCCTCAGCTATGGCCACGCTACCTCACTGATTCAAGCTGTATATAGCTGATGGCAGGACTTGGCCTTGTGTTTGCTAGTGTAATTTTAGAATGGTTTCCTGATCAATGTGGACAGCAAATGTTTTCCCCTTGATAACTGTGCTATAAATTACTGCCATAAGTAGCTATAGCATGACTATGTCAACCACGGTTCTAACACATTCTTTTCAGATAAGACTCTTATTCGCATTCATCAGGGTAACCAAGGTAGTACCTTATTAGTAACAGTAGTGTTTAAATGCTGGGGCAGAACTCAAGTCTGATCCCAGTGTGGCTGGGTCTTAAATATCTGGCCTAGAAGAGATGCTCTCAGCAGATACAGAACTGCTTGGTTTCCCCCCTGGTGACTTCAAACTAAAAACACCCTGCTGGCTGAACTTTGGTGCTGCTTTTAGACACCATTGATCAATAATGAACCTAGAACATGAAGGCTAAGTACTCAGCTCAATGGTAGACTCTGGTATATAGTGCAGACCAAAAATAATAATAGGAAGACAGAGATACGACAGCAGAGCTGAGGTTCACCAAATCTAGCTCCAGTTTCTGGTTGTTTCACTGAAGTTGTCCTATGTCATTTTTAGTGTCTGTGTGTATTGGGGTAAGGTAGAGCAGAGATGTCTACCTAATCTGTGTTTGTACAATGCCTACTACGATAGGTTCTCGGTCCATGTCTAGAGCTCCTAGGCACTCCCAGAATGCAAATCATCAATCATCATCTCTCCAGTGCCATGACTGCAATGTTTTTCACTATTTCCAGGAAGTTAGTGAAGTCACGTGATCAAGGGAATTGCTTCCAGATCAAGAAGGGGGCTTTCCTTACACTAAATTCCTCCTCCCAAGCCCAGGAACATATCAGACTACTCATAGGCAGACTGGTATTGCCGTGCTCCCAATGTGTTATGGGATCTTCAGCAGACCACTTCAGCTTTTCTGGATCCATCAGTTAAGCACAACACTGACGGCTGCTTCTGGAAATAAAGCTGCACAGGGTTTAGTTTTAAAAGGCTGGTTGCTGAATAAGAATAATTGCCATGTTAACTACAGGTAATGTGAGATAGCTGAGCCCTACAAAAATCCCAACAGTGTAATGATGCCGAAATCCATCAAGTGTGAATGTGCAAGAAAACAAACAGTCCAAATCCTGCAAGTAGGTCTTGGAGAGAAAGTTCATCAAGACATTGAGAAACAAGGCTTTGTTTCTTCTGTTCAGGCACTGCTGCACTTCTTTAGTATCTCTGTGAATTGAACAGAGGCCCTGATTCAACAAATGTTTAACTGTATTTATATGTTTAAATTTAAGCACATGGCGAAATGTTTTGCTGAGTCAAACCCCTCGTTCTTACAGTGAGCATTTCTTTACTTGTCAGCATGATGCTTTATTCTTCATTTTAGCAGGTCAGGCATGGACTTCTTAAAATCATATATCTTTTCTTCCAGTGAATCAATATAAAATAATGTTGGCATCTTCTCTCTACCCACTGTGTTAAATAATAACATAAATGCTAAGACACTTTTGTTTCTTTTCAAATTTAAGGTGCTTGGTACTTCTGTATATATGGGAAAAACACAAAACAAATTTGAAGTCCAGCAAAACCCTTAAGCACATGCTCAACTTTAAGCACATGAGTAGTCTCATTGGTGTCAAAGAGAATAGTTACTTGCTTAAAGTTAAACAAGTACTTAAGCGCTTTGCTGGAGGTGGATCTGTGTGTGGGAACTTAGATTTTCAGAAGAGTTCATCACCTAAGAGCACCCATTTAGGTACCTGAATGAAGTGTCCAGTACCCAGCTGCTGCCACTGGGAGATGCTGAGCTCTTGAAATTGTGGGTGCTGAACATTTTTGAAATTCTGTCCCTTTAGTTTTAAATCCATCTTGGGAGCACCATATGATACATTCATCTCAGTGGTTCATTGACTACATTCCTGACCAGGTAAACTGTGTGTGTTTTTAAATCCTGAAATCCTGAAATATCATGTCCCCCTGGTATTTCTCTTCCTGGTATTTCCTCACTTAATATACTTCCTCAAAAAGCAATAATAATAATGAATTGAGTGGCAGACCTAAACTGATGTTCATAGTAAATACTACATAAAATAGATTTTAATTGTATCTGTGTTGAGGTCCTGGCATTCTTGTCTGGAAGTCCGGCATTTGGATTGATTTGTGTTTGGGAACAGCAAGGTTTTAAAAAATACAGCTCCATACAATCCATGAAACCTGGAGACTGGATGGTTTCTGATACTTAGAAGAAGGTGGAAAATCTCACATGGACTAAAATGGTACAGGATTATGCCCATAAAATCATTCACCTCTAGGTAGCTGGTGTCAGTCCAGCCCAGGTTGGTAGTGAATGGAGTTGTTGCGACATCCTGGGCATTTGATAGCCCACTATATGTGAAGTGAGAGTGTTAGTCCTATTCCAATTCCCAGTAAGCAGGTCTCCACATCACACATGCCACCACAACTGATACAGACATATGGCAATCTCATGAACATTCTCAGCAGAGGCACCAATGACTGGAAGGGGATGGAAGCTGAGCTGTTATACCTCTTGAAATGATCGCTGCAGATCAGAATCAAGGTATATTGGCTGGGCAGTGTGGGGAAACCTCTTCAGCCACACCCATCCAGTAGTGTCAGTGACAATGACACATGTACGGGAACTTGAACCTTTCAGTCACTGCTGGTGATTTGTCTTTAGAGACAGCTGATATCTGACTATTTCAAAGGCTAATGCTACCACCCATTTTAAGAAAATCATCTTTCATTTCCTGTCTGCCAGTTTGTAGCAGTTGGTAACCCTGTTCCAGGCATCAGGAAGATGTAAAACGAGTCATGGTCAAACCTCAAGAAGTGTCGAGGTTCGTTTCAGCTGGAAGAATTAGATGAAGGTTTGGATGCTTATCCAAAACTTATTCAAACAGCTTGGGTCTGCAAATTGACTTGGAAATGTTGTGAGATGAGGGTTCCTTGCAGCTTTTCAGCACTTGTGTTCCCAGCCAGAACCAGGAACTGCAAAAACAGAGTGAGTGTTTTGCCCTGTTCTCCAGAGACGAGTCAGAGAAAAAGCTCCTGTTCTTTTCCCTTCAACTTTCTTCTTCCTGAAGCACCCAGAGGATGAAACTGTTGAACAATAGTTTTGGTATAAGAATACATGGATGATTTTACTTAAAGATGCTTACCTGGCTTCAAGAGTAATCACTATTAATCATGTATTAATTAATCACCAACAATATGCAAGGCACAAAATGAAAACAGTCACTGCCCCGAAGAACTTATAGTCCAATAGCCAGAAAAAGAGAAGATTGCAGACCTGGTGGGGAGCTGAGAAGAAGGAGTAACCTGGATGTCCCAATTGGTTCACTTCTTCTATGCAACACAGAAGACTCTTAACCTTCGAGGAGCTCTGTTTCCTGCACAACAAGTTAAATTCTCCTCTCATTTACCCCATTGCAGTCTCATTCAGTTCAGTAGGATCCTAAAAGTGTGACTGAGGGCAGAATTTGGACATCTGTCTTCTTCATTCATAGCAAAACTGCTGCTTTATCTTTTATAACCTCATTTTTGTGCTGGCTGGGCAGTTACCTGTTCTAGTGGCACAAATGATCAGAATCATGTCCTTCCTAAAGTCAGCCAACAAGATCTTTATGACTTCTAGTTATTTGACTCAACTGAAGCCATATGGACTATCTACCTCCCAAGAGCAAATGGCAATAAGTTGGAGAAATAGACTCCCTCCCCTTAACAAGAAATAGAAAGTGTTCACCTAATGGGCATGTCATAAATATAAAGGGAAGAGTAAACCCCTTTAAAATCCCTCCTGGCCAGAGGAAAAATCCTCTCACCTGTAAAGGGTTAAGAAGCTAAAGGTAACCTCACTGGCACCTGACCAAAATGACCAATGAGGAGACAAGATATTTTCAAAAAGCTGGGAGGAGGGAGAGAAACAAAGGGTCTGGGTCTGTCTGTATGCTGCTTTTGCCAGGGACAAAACAGGAATGGAGTCTTAGAACTTTTAGTAAGTAATCTAGCTAGGTATGTGTTAGATTATGATTTCTTTAAATGGCTGAGAAAACAGCTGTGCTGAATAGAATGACTATTCCTGTCTGTGTGTCTTTTTTGTAACTTAAGGTTTTGCCTAGAGGGATTCTCTATGTTTTGAATCTAATTACCCTGTAAGGTATCTACCATCCTGATTTTACAGAGGTGATTCCTTTACTTCTATTAAAAGTCTTCTTGTAAGAAAACTGAATGCTTTTTCATTGTTCTAAGATCCAAGGGTTTGGGTCTGTGGTCACCTATGCAAATTGGTGAGGATTTTTACCAAACCTTCCCCAGGAAGTGGGGTGCAAGGGTTGGGAGGATTTGGGGGGGAAAGACATGTCCAAACTACATTTCCCAGTAAACCCAGTTAAAGTTTGGTGGTGGCAGTGGAAATTCCAAGGGCAAAGGGTAAAATTAATTTGTACCTTGGGGAAGTTTTAACCTAAGCTGGTAAAAGTAAGCTTAGGAGGTTTTCATGCAGGTCCCCACATCTGTACCCTAGAGTTCAGAGTGGGGAAGGAACCTTGACAGGGCAGATAAAAAGCTGGCAGGTTAAATGGAATAGAAACTAATATGGCCAAAGTGTTGTTTTTTTTTGGTGTGAAATTATTTTAACATGATTTACTAGACTGACAGAAACGCTATAATTAGCAGAGTGCCAGACCAGTGCCTGGGTCTATGCCACTGCGGATTGATTCTGCATAGTGTAGATCATTACATAAAAAAGAAAATTCTCCTTAATCCAAGCATTGACAATCAGACTAAGATTCTGTTGGTGAGATCAGGCTAGCCCCTCAGCTGGTGTGAATCAGCATGCCTGCACTGGCTTCAATGGGGCCACACAGATTTATACCAGATGAGGCCCTGGCCCACAGAATTTAACTGTAGATATTACACACACCATACATGGCACATGCAGGAGACAGGGACTGCATGCTAGAACCTTCCCAACAGCCTGTGCAGCTGTACAAGGGCTTCCTACACCAGGAATCAAGATTCCAAAAGGAGATTGGATCATGGCCCTTAACTCCAGCACCAGCTCAGAGACCCGGTGGTGGGGAATAAGTGCACTGAGTCGCAATCTGCATGCACTCCATGGGCTCCGAGAAAGCCCAGGAGAGATTTTAGTTTAGACTTTCAAAGGGAAGAAATCTGCATTCTCTCTCTTCTCTTAAGTTTTTAGCGTGAGCCTGATGGACAATGTGAAGCTCATATATTAGCTACTATATATAAGTCGCTTTTTTTATTACAACATGCTTCTGTGGCACACTGCTTTCTACAGCTCCAACCATTTCCCTTCTTTGATGGCTGTCCGCCCTCTGTATTTGACTATGACAAAGTTATTTTGGCAGATGCATTGATAAATTCCTATCGGAATTTATTTTCCTTCTAATCCAGCATTAGAGCATATTTTTGCAGCATTTTGAATAACTCCCCTCACAAATTATGACATACATATTTTATGAAGTAGCTTATGTGATACAGCATGGCCAGAAGGCAGCAGGAGAGTGATATAGGAGAGATATGTAAGCCCCAGGATGAGGAGAAGCCTTATTTCCTGTAGAGGAAAGAAAGGTTGTTTTAGATTAATTAAAAGCACCTGAAGCCAATTAGAGCACCTGAAGCCAGTCACCTGATAAAACCCCCCTGCTTCAATCAGCCAGGGAAAGGAGTTGGAGCAGAGTGGTTTGGAGGAGTTGAAGTAGAGGAGAGTTTGGAGAAGTGCCATGGCTGGCTAGAAGACCAAGACCCTAGGTAAAGAGACACCTGGCTTGTGCAGAGAGAGGGCAGGAAGCCCCACAAGCTGAAGAGCAGGAGAGGGAAGTAGCCCAGGGGAAGGAAGCACTAGTTCAAGTGGTTTGCCACTATCCCTAGGGCCCCTGGGCTGGGACCCAGAGTAGAGGGCAGACCCGGTCCCTCCCTCTCCATTACCCTTCTCTGGGTTACTAGTGGGACAGTAGATATCCAGTTCAGGGGCAGGAAACTGCCCCCCCCCCCACAGGAAGAGGAAGCATGGGACCCATCATAATCATGCTGGCAATTTGCCACACAAGGTGTCAGGGGTGGGATTTCCATGCTGGGGACTTAAACCAGGGTTAGCCAAAACCATCCTGTTCCCAAGATGGACGACGTGGTCAAGGCTCTAATACAAGCCACTGCGGCCCAGCAGGAGGCTACCCGAATCCAAGCAACCGCCCAACAGGAGGCGACTGGGGTGCAGCAGGAGACTAATCGGCTGTTAATAAATCAGGCTGCCCAGAACCGAGCTTTACTACAGGAGCTGGCAAACCAGATGAAGGCCCTTATATAGCGGAACCACAATTGCGATGGAACCTGGACTATACGGGCCAGCCACTGCCTACAGAAAATGACATGGGAGGATGATGTGGAGGCATATCTCCTGGCATTTGAGAGAACAGCCCTGCGGGAGGCCTGGCCCCAAGATCAGTGGTCTGGTATTCTTGCCCCATTCCTGTGTGGAGAGGCCCAGAAGATCTACTATGATATGGCTGCAGAGACTGTGGAGGATTACCCCCAGCTGAAGGCAGAGATCCTGACCAGATCCAGAGTAACAACAGCATTGCGAGCCCAGAGGTTTCATGAATGGCAGTATATGGCGGACCAGACACCCCGATCGCAATTGTTTGACCTGATCCACCTCACCCGGAAATGACTGCACCCTGAGGCCCTCAGCTCTGAGAAAAAGATGGAGCTCCTGGTACTGGACCGGTATATGAGGGGGCTACCACCAGGCCTTCGGGCTTGGGCTGGCCAGAGTAACCCCTCTACCTGCGATGAGTTGGTCTCCCTCGTGGAAAGACAGCTGGCAGCCCATGAACAGTTCCAGACCTCAGGTGGTGAGACATGGCAAACCAGGAAGCCAGCCCCAAACCCAAGGCCCCGGATTGTCGAGAACTACAGAAGAACCATAACTGGGAGGAAAGACACTGAGGAATGGCCCGAGGCCAAGAAGGGACCTGGGGGTTTGGGAAGAGAGGGTTGCGGGGGCCGACCAAATAGCCCCAGGTAGAGGGCAGCAACCGGGATAAGGGGTCAGTGTTACGAGTGTGGGGAATTGGGGCATATAGCAACCCAATGCCCCAACAGGGAAGAGCCTATGCAGTGCAATCTGGGGGATCCTGGGGAACAATGTGGCCTAATCAGCCTGGTAGGGGTCGCAATGACCTCACATGGGTATACAAGGTCAGTAAAAATGAATGGTATTGCGATCATAGCATTAATAGATTCCGGGAGTGCTGTCACGCTGGTCTCTGGGAAGTTGGTGGGGCAAGACCAACTAAACTGGGCCAAAACCACAGGGGTAACTTGAGTTCATGGCACTGTAAATTTCTACCCCACAATCCCAGTACGGATTGAGATCCAGGGGAACACTACCAGGGTAACTGCAGGGGTGTTCCCTAGCCTCCCCTACCAGGTCTTAATTGGTAGGAACTTCCCTGGGTTTGAGAACTTACTCCCCCCAGTAGAGCCAAGGGAGGGTAGCAATGCCCGGGCTAAGACGGAGGCACCAACAGATAGCCTCACCCCAATTTTTGCCAAATTTGCCCCAGAGCTATTTTCATCCCCCGGGAAACCCCGAAAGTCTAGGCGGGAAAAGAGGGCAGATAAAAGGCTAGGGACCAGGATTCTAGCAGAGAACAAGAAAGCCTCTCTTGTTGCTAAGCGAACCCATTCAGGAGGCCAGGAGACAATTCAGGCCAGTGAGAACTCGGAGGCGGTTCCTAGCCCAAGTATGGGCAACCCAAGGGGCAGAGTAGAAATAGGTTCCATGGAGTTAGGTCCGATCAGTACCGCACGTGAGAATTTCAGGCATGACCAAGCCAATGACCCGCTATATGCGAATGTGAGGGAGGAAATAGTGGAATTAAATGGCATACCCATGGAAGGAAAGACTAAAGGCCCAAGGCCGTATTATGTGATCAAACGTGATCTGTTGTACCCAACAGTTCAAATATGAGAGGAAGAAGTAGAGCAGTTCTTAGTCCCACGGAAACACACAAGGGCAGTACTAGAGTTAGCTCACAGTCATTTATTTGGGGGACATCTAGGAGTAGACAAGACACTTGATAGAGTCCTAAGAAGATTTTATTGGCCAGGAATATGCGTGGAGGTCCAACGCTATTGTACCTCCTGTCCGGAATGCCAGTTGCATAGCCCCCAACCTCACTTGCGGGCCTCATTAGTACCTCTGCCTATTATTGAAGTCCCTTTTGAAAGGATAGCCATGGACCTAGTGGGCCCACTGGAAAGATCAGCACGGGGCCACCAAAACCTATTAGTCATCCTTGACTATGCCACACGGTATCCAGAAGCCATTCCTTTAAGAAACCCCACATCCAAGGAAATAGCAAAAGAACTACTCCAGGTTTTTGCCAGAGTGGGCATCCCTAAGGAGATCCTGACTGACCAAGGAACCCCTTTCACGTCAAAATTAATGTACCCTGCTCCGCATCCATGCCATATGGACCTCAGTCTACCATCCTCAAACAGACGGCCTGGTCGAGCGGTTTAACCGCACCCTTAAAGGTATGATCCAGAAGGTGGTAGCGCAGGATGGAAAAGACTGGATACCCTTCTACCATACCTAATGTTTGCAATATGGGAAGTCCCCCAGGCGTCCACCGGTTTCTCTCCCTTTGAGCTACTATACAGACGCCACCCATGCGGAATATTAGATATTGCCAAGGAAGTTTGGGAAGAACAACCCACCCAGGAAAGAATATCATTGAACACGTGACACAGATGAGAGAGCGAATAGCTTGAGTAACCCCTATAGTATGAGAACATTTGGAAAAAGCACAAGAGACCCAGCAGACATATTACAACCGCCGGGTGAAAGTACGGAGATTTCAGCCAGGAGAACGGGTGATGGTGCTAGTGCCAACAGCGGAAAGCAAACTCCTAGCCAGCTGGCATGGGCTGTATGAGATAGTGGAAGCCGTTGGGGAAGTGGGCAATAAGGTCAGATAGCCAGAGCAGATCTACCAAGTAAACTTACTGAAGCCCTGGCATGACCGAGAGACGTGCCTGGTCATTCGGAGAGCTCCACCTCAGAAGGACGACCCACAGGGGCAGGTGAGGATATCCCCCGAGTTAGCCCCAGAACAACAAACAGAGGTCACTGATATGATCCAATGGAACCAAGATGTGTTCTGTACATAGCCGGGCCATACGACACTGGACCGACATCATATCGTCACCAGGCCTGGAATAAGGCTGACGATAAGACCGTACCGGATACCGGAAGCTAAAAGAGAAGAAATTAGGACAGAAGTGAAGAAGATGTTGGAACTTGGGGTTATTGAAGAATCCCACAGCCAGTGGTCCAGCCCTATCGTCCTAGTACCCAAGCCTGAGGTTTTGCAACGACTTCCGGAAGTTGAATGAAGTATCCCAATTCAATGCCTATCTGCTACCACATGTCGACGAGCTAGTTGATCAGTTAGGCAAGGCCCGATACCTAACCACTCTGGACCTGACCAAAGGATATTGGCAAATTCCCCTGGCCAAGAACGCCAAGGAGAATACTGCTTTCTCTACACCTGATGGCCTGTTCCAATACACTGTCCTCCCTTTCGGACTCCATGGGGCCTCTGCAACATTCCAACGACTAATGGATAAATTGCTGCAACCCCATGCCAGGTGTGCCGCTGCCTATTTAGACAATATAGTCATCCATAGCCCTGACTGGGAAACACACCTAGGGAAAGTAGAAGTGGTACTAGACGCCCTGCGGAAGGCTGGCCTTACTGCCAACCCTCTCAAGTGCATGATAGGACTAGCTGAGGCCAGATACTTCAGGTACATAGTAGGCTTGGTAAAACCCCAATGGAACAAAGTGGAGGCAATACAAGATTGGCCTTGGCCAGTCCATAAAAAGCAGGTAGGAGCATTTCTTGGGTTAGTAGGGTACTATCGGAGATTCATCCCTCATTTTGCCACAAGAGCAGGGCCATTGATGGACCTGATAAACACTCGGGGCCCCGAGATAGTAAAGTGATCTGATGCAGCAGAAGGAGCATTCGCAGATTTAAGGACAGTCCTTTGCTGCTATCCAGTACTCATAGCCCCAAACTTCAAGAAAGAATTCATCCTACAAATGGATGCCTCGGAGGCAGGGCTAGGAGCTGTCCTTTCACAAATGGTAGGGGAGGAGGAACACCTGATCCTGTACCTCAGCTGGAAGCTCCTCCTCAGGGAACAAAAGTATGCCGTTGTTGAAAAGGAATGTCTGGCGATAATGGAATGTCTGGGCCTTGGAAACTCTCCACTACTACCTACTGAGGTGGCGATTTACCCTGGTGACAGATCACGCCCCGCTCCAGTGGATGCACAGAAACAAGGAGAAGAATACAAGAGTGACTAGATGGTTCCTATCTCTGCAAGATTTCTGAGTACAGCAGAGGGCGGGAAGCCAACACGGCAACACAGATAGCTTGTTGTGAAAGCATTGTCTCTCATCCCAAGTAGCCCAACCCCATGGGGTTGAGCAGCGGGGGAGGATATGTGATACAGCATGGCCAGAAGGCAGCAGGAGAGTGATATAGGAGAGGTATGTAAGCCCCAGGATAAGGAGAAGCCTTATTCCCAGTAGAGGGAAGAAAGGTTGTTTTAGATTAATTAAAAGCACCTGAAGCCAATTAGAGCACCTGAAGCCAGTCACCTGATAAAAACCCCCTGCTTCCATCAGCCAGAGAAAGGAGTTGGAGCAGAGTGGTTTGGTGTTGGAGCAGAGAGCAGTTTGAAGGAGTTGGAGCAGAGAGCAGTTTCGAGGAGTTGGAGCAAAGGAGAGTTTGGAGACGTGCCGTGGCTGGCTAGAAGACCAAGACCCTTGTGCAGAGAGAGGGCAGGAAGTCCCACAAGCTGAAGAGCAGGAGAGGGAAATAGCCCAGGGGAAGGAAGCACTAGTTCAAGTGGTTTGCCACTATCCCTAGGGCCCCTGGGCTGGGACCCGGAGTAAAGGGCGGGCCCCGGTCCCTCCCTCTCCACCACCGTTCTCTGGGTTACTTGTGGGACAGTAGGTACCCTACTTCGGGGCAGGAAACTGCGCCCTAACCTGCTCCCCCCCCAGGAAGAGTAAGTGTGGGACCCATCATAATCGTGCCAGCAATTTTCCACACTTAATATGCTAAAATATACGCAAATCAGCCTGATTTTGCCTGGACGCATCTGTCCGAGTGGAAATGATCCTTCAGCCATCTACTATGTTCAGCCTTACAACTGCAGTATTCGCTGATCAGTACTAAACATAGGACATGTCTGAAGGAGTCAGGTGACACTACTAAGATAGGTGAATGCTTCGCTCTTGGTTGCAAGTAAATGAACTGACAGGATATAAAACCCAGACTTTACACTGGGACGAAGGTGATGTTTTGTCCAAAAGGTGAGAAAACTTGGGCATATATTATTCTCAACGTCGGGTGAAGAGGAAGATTCTTCATTGTTCTCCATGGGATCTGTTTGGCACTGAGCCTCTTTGCAGATCTGGCCATTTCATTTCGGTAGTTAACAGGGTGCTGAGCACTTGACCACCTGACCCCAGCTTTGGGTGCTGAATACTTCTGAAAAGTCAACTCTTGAAGGTGAATCTTAAGGCTTTAAATAAGTAAACTGGGGTTAGCAGCACAAAAAAATTGCCCGCCTCAACAGGGATTCCTTGAAATACAGCCAGCTCTCCTGGACTCCTTTCCCCTTCATGTTAGTCCCCCAGGGGATCTTACCCATCCGCTCCCTGAGGGGGTCAAAGTCTGCTTTCCTGAAGTCCAGGGTCCGTATCCTGCTGCTTACCTCCTGCTTGCTCACAAACAGGGAAGAATTAGTGGGGGAAGCAAAAGTGGATGGGAATCTGGGAGGCAGTGACCATGAGATGGTCGAGTTCAGGATCCTGACACAGGGAAGAAAGGTAAGCAGCAGGATACGGACCCTGGACTTCAGGAAAGCAGACTTTGACTCCCTCAGGGAGCAGATGGGTAAGATCCCCTGGAATAGTAAATATGGCAGGCGACCAGCTTGGCTTAATGGTGAAATCCTAGCGGATCTTAAACGTAAAGAAGAAGCTTACAAGAAATGGAAGGTTGGACATATGACCAGGGAAGAGTATAAAAATATTGCTCGGGCATGTAGGAATGAAATCAGGAGGGCCAAATCGCACCTGGAGCTGCAGCTAGCAAGAGATGTCAAGAGTAACAAGAAGGGTTTCTTCAGGTATGTTGGCAACAAGAAGAAAGCCAAGGAAAGTGTGGGCCCCTTACTGAATGAGGGAGGCAACCTAGTGACAGAGGATGTGAAAAAAGCTAATGTGCTCAATGCTTTTTTTGCCTCTGTCTTCACTAACAAGGACAGCTCCCAGACTGCTGCGCTGGGCATCGCAACATGGGGAGTAGATGGCCAGCCCTCTGTGGAGAAAGAGGTGGTTAGGGACTATTTAGAAAAGCTGGACGTGCACAAGTCCATGGGGCCGGACGAGTTGCATCCGAGAGTGCTAAAGGAATTGGCGGCTGTGATTGCAGAGCCATTGGCCATTATCTTTGAAAACTCGTGGCGAACGGGGGAAGTCCCGGATGACTGGAAAAAGGCTAATGTAGTGCCAATCTTTAAAAAAGGGAAGAAGGAGGATCCTGGGAACTACAGGCCAGTCAGCCTCACCTCAGTCCCCGGAAAAATCATGGAGCAGGTCCTCAAGGAATCAATCCTGAAGCACTTACACGAGAGGAAAGTGATCAGGAACAGTCAGCATGGATTCACCAAGGGAAGGTCATGCCTGACTAATCTAATCGCCTTCTATGATGAGATTACTGATTCTGTGGATGAAGGGAAAGCAGTGGATGTATTGTTTCTTGACTTTAGCAAAGCTTTTGACACGGTCTCCCACAGTATTCTTGTCAGCAAGTTAAAGAAGTATGGGCTGGATGAATGGACTATACGGTGGGTAGAAAGTTGGCTAGATTGTCGGGCTCAACGGGTAGTGATCAATGGCTCCATGTCTAGTTGGCAGCCGGTGTCAAGTGGAGTGCCCCAGGGGTCGGTCCTGGGGCCGGTTTTGTTCAATATCTTCATAAATGATCTGGAGGATGGTGTGGATTGCACTCTTAGCAAATTTGCGGATGATACTAAACTGGGAGGAGTGGTAGATACGTTGGAGGGCAGAGATAGGATACAGAGGGACCTAGACAAATTGGAGGATTGGGCCAAAAGAAATCTGATGAGGTTCAATAAGGATAAGTGCAGGGTCCTGCACTTAGGACGGAAGAACCCAATGCACAGCTACAGACTAGGGACCGAATGGCTAGGCAGCAGTTCTGCGGAAAAGGACCTAGGGGTGACAGTGGACGAGAAGCTGGATATGAGTCAGCAGTGTGCCCTTGTTGCCAAGAAGGCCAATGGCATTTTGGCATGTATAAGTAGGGGCATAGCGAGCAGATCGAGGGACGTGATCGTTCCCCTCTATTCGACATTGGTGAGGCCTCATCTGGAGTACTGTGTCCAGTTTTGGGCCCCACACTACAAGAAGGATGTGGATAAATTGGAGAGAGTCCAGCGAAGGGCAACAAAAATGATTAGGGGTCTGGAACACATGACTTATGAGGAGAGGCTGAGGGAACTGGGATTGTTTAGTCTGCGGAAGAGAAGAATGAGGGGGGATTTGATAGCTGCTTTCAACTACCTGAGAGGTGGTTCCAAAGAGGATGGTTCTAGACTATTCTCAGTGGTAGAAGATGACAGGACAAGGAGTAATGGTCTCAAGTTGCAGTGGGGGAGGTTTCGGTTGGATATTAGGAAAAACTTTTTCACTAGGAGGGTGGTGAAACACTGGAATGTGTTACCTAGGGAGGTGGTAGAATCTCCTTCCTTAGAAGTTTTTAAGGTCAGGCTTGACAAAGCCCTGGCTGGGATGATTTAATTGGGGATTGGTCCTGCTTTGAGCAGGGGGTTGGACTAGATGACCTCCTGAGGTCCCTTCCAACCCTGATATTCTATGATTCTATGATTCTTAGTCCCAAGACCAAATGAACACAGAAACAAAGAACCCAAAACAAACCCTCCCACCCCTCCCACCTCTGATTTGAAAGTATCTTTTGTCCCTATCGGTTCCTTTTGTCAGGTGCCAACCAGGTTATTTGAGCTTCTTAACCCCTTACAGGTAAGGAGGAAGGAGGTTAGGCTATCCTTATGGTTATGACAGAAAGTTTAATGGAGTCTGGATGAAATAGGTTGGAAATGGGGAGAAGCGGAAACAGGAAAGATGTGAGGAATGGGGATGTAAATGTAGCAGTTTTACATTGCAGTCCTCCCATCCCAGTGAGCCCCACTGCCCTTTCAGCTACTGCCTGTATGGTTCTTGTTATTATGGAATCCAGGTGCCAGAATCTGCCCAGCTCTTACCTTGGTGTGTTTCTTCCCTGGGACAGTCTTCATTAGGGGCTGGCAGATTTCCAGTTCCTGCTCCCTCTGCTTTTCTCAGCATCCCAAAGGGGGTGGGAGGAGGATGGCAAGCAAGCAGCACCATCTTCGCTATGCATCAGGTAGTGGTGCTGGCCAGCCATACAGGGATGTGGTGATGGGCTCTACACACCTAAGGAGTAGCCTTCTTCACTGAGGCCAAGTGCCTCCCAGTGCTTCCTCTGGGACTCAGGTAGCTCTGCACCAGCCCTTACTCTTACTCCCAGTACAACAAAGACCCAGGCTGGGAGCCCTCTAATATCGTCCAACAAGCTGATGGGGCGATAGGAGAAAGAAGAAGTCTGACAAGTACAGGTAACCAAGAATCCAAGTCTGTTGTCTTCTTGCTTCACAATGCAGTGGAGGCATGCAACAGTAGCCTTCTGCTGATGCTATGGTATAATAATATAAAGCTCTAGCTCAACCACAAGATATGGGCTGGATGCAGAAATCACTGGGCACAATTCTATGGCCTCTGTTATTCAGGAAGGAGATAGGATGGTCCAGTGGTTAGGGTGCTAGTCTGTGACTCAGGAATCCTGAGCTCAATTTCCTGCTGTGCCTCAAACTTTGTGTGACTTTGTGCAAGTCACTTAACTTTTCTGTGCCTCAGTTCCAGAGCCATAAAGTGGGAATAATAGCACTTCCCCAGCTCACAGCAATGTTGTGAGGATAAACACATAGAAGACTATGAGGTGTTTCGAGACTATGGTAATGGGGCTATATATGTACCTAAGAGAGCAAGACAGATAGACTATGTGACCATAATGATCTCTTCTAGATTCAGAAACCTATGAAACACCATCAATATGGGATTCCTAAATCAATCCACTGAATGCTGCCCACAATAATGCTTTGTGTCAAGCACAAGTTGGCACAGACTCATCCAGCTGTAGTTACACCAAACCCTTCTGCTAATAACAGTGCAAGTGTTGAGAGCTCACTCAGTGGTATTTTATATAACTTGCCTTTAGGTTGAAATGACTGCTCTTGCCAGCCCAGTGTTGGATGGTGACTAAAATATCTTTGCCTTGGGTGATTTGATTCCCTATTATGGTACAGTGGGTGGCACATTCTCCAAAAAAAAAAAAAAACCCATGAAGAAAGAACCTTGTAGCTCATGTACTCACTGCTATGATTATTAAGAATGGGGTCGCAATGCCAGCACATAATCACGTGTACTGTTTGGGCTGATTCCATATCTCTAATTTAGTAGATGTACATTACAGCAGATGTCAACACAGATGTGTGTCATTTTCAAGTACTGATGCTGGAATGGTGGCACATTATCAGTAAATTAGGAGTGGCTGTTAAAGCTGAGAGCTGGGGTCACTGAGTTGATATTTTAAAAATCTCCTTCTTAGGTCAGATTTTAAGCTGAGAACAGGCCAACACAAATCTGGAAAATAAAGGAAAGGGTCAAATGTGTGCACTTTATTAGTAGTATGATGGAAGAAGTATATAGGAAGAAGTATATAGACGGTAAGCTATTGTCTGCAGTAATAACAGCTTCTTGATAGGTATTCAGTGAACATCCTGTTCCAAGATTTCCTGTGCAAACAAATATGCTCAAGTTGTTTTTTCTAGCACTGTGTATAAATATTCAGTAGTTATGAGTGCCCAAATGACATGTGGGAGACCGTGTCAAAAGCTTTGCTAAAGTCAAGAAACAATACATCCACTGCTTTCCCTTCATCCACAGAACCAGTAATCTCATCATAAAAGGCGATTAGATTAGTCAGGCATGACCTTCCCTTGGTGAATCCATGCTGACTGTTCCTGATCACTTTCCTCTCATGTAAGTGCTTCAGGATTGATTCTTTGAGGACCTGCTCCATGATTTTTCCAGGGACTGAGGTGACGCTGACTGGCCTGTAGTTCCCAGGATCCTCCTTCTTCCCTTTTTTAAAGATTGGCACTACATTAGCCTTTTTCCAGTCATCCGGGACTTCCCCCGTTCGCCACGAGTTTTCAAAGATAATGGCCAAGGGCTCTGCAATCACAGCCGCCAATTCCTTCAGCACTCTCGGATGTAACTCGTCCGGCCCCATGGACTTGTGCACGTCCAGCTTTTCTAAATAGTCCCTAACCACCTCTATCTCCACAGAGGGCTGGCCATCTCTTCCCCATTCTGTGATGCCCAGCGCAGCAGTCTGGGAGCTGACCTTGTTAGTGAAAACAGAGGCAAAAAAAGCATTGAGTACATTAGCTTTTTCCACATCCTCTGTCACTAGGTTGCCTCCCTCATTCAGTAAGGGGCCCACACTTTCCTTGGCTTTCTTCTTGTTGCCAACATACCTGAAGAAACCCTTCTTGTTACTCTTGACATCTCTTGCTAGCTGCAGCTCCAGGTGCGATTTGGCCCTCCTGATATCTTTCCTACATGCCCGAGCAATATTTTTATACTCTTCCCTGGTCATATGTCCAACCTTCCACTTCTTGTAAGCTACTTTTTTATGTTTAAGATCCGCTAGGATTTCACCATTAAGCCAAGCTGGTCGTCTGCCATATTTACTATTCTTTCGACTCATCGGGATGGTTTGTCCCTGTAACCTCAACAGGGATTCCTTGAAATACAGCCAGCTCTCCTGGACTCCCTTCCCCTTCATGTTAGTCCCCCAGGGGATCCTGGCCATCCGTTCCCTGAGGGAGTCGAAGTCTGCTTTCCTGAAGTCCAGGGTCCGTATCCTGCTGCTTACCTTTCTTCCCTGCGTCAGGATCCTGAACTCAACCAACTCATGGTCACTGCCTCCCAGATTCCCATCCACTTTTGCTTCCCCCACTAATTCTACCCGGTTTGTGAGCAGCAGGTCAAGAAAAGCGCCCCCCCTAGTTGGCTCCCCTAGCACTTGCGCCAGGAAATTGTCCCCTACGCTTTCCAAAAACTTCCAGGGGTCGGTCCTGGGGCCGGTTTTGTTCAATATCTTCATAAATGATCTGGAGGATGGTGTGGATTGCACTCTCAGCAAATTTGCGGATGATACTAAAATGGGAGGAGTGGTAGATACGCTGGAGGGGAGGGATAGGATACAGAAGGACCTAGACAAATTGGAGGATTGGGCCAAAAGAAATCTGATGAGGTTCAATAAGGATAAGTGCAGGGTCCTGCACTTAGGATGGAAGAATCCAATGCACCGCTACAGACTAGGGACCGAATGGCTAGGCAGCAGTTCTGCGGAAAAGGACCTAGGGGTGACAGTGGACGAGAAGCTGGATATGAGTCAGCAGTGTGCCCTTGTTGCCAAGAAGGCCAATGGCATTTTGTGCTGTATAAGTAGGGGCATAGCCAGCAGATCGAGGGACGTGATCGTTCCCCTCTATTCGACACTGGTGAGGCCTCATCTGGAGTACTGTGTCCAGTTTTGGGCCCCACACTACAAGAAGGATGTGGATAAATTGGAGAGAGTCCAGCGAAGGGCAACAAAAATGATTAGGGGTCTAGAGCACATGACTTATGAGGAGAGGCTGAGGGAGCTGGGATTGTTTAGTCTGCAGAAGAGAAGAATGAGGGGGGATTTGATAGCTGCTTTCAACTACCTGAAAGGGGGTTCCAAAGAGGATGGCTCTAGACTGTTCTCAATGGTAGCAGATGACAGAACGAGGAGTAATGGTCTCAAGTTGCAATGGGGGAGGTTTAGATTGGATATTAGGAAAAACTTTTTCACTAAGAGGGTGGTGAAACACTGGAATGCGTTACCTAGGGAGGTGGTAGAATCTCCTTCCTTAGAGGTTTTTAAGGTCAGGCTTGACAAAGCCCTGGCTGGGATGATTTAACTGGGAATTGGTCCTGCTTTGAGCAGGGGGTTGGACTAGATGACCTTCTGGGGTCCCTTCCAACCCTGATATTCTATGATTCTATGTGTCTTTAACCACTACAAGATTATTAATGCTTATTATGACAATTTAATAATGTTCTGAAATGATTGATCCAATTACCTTTCTCTGGGGGTGATAAATGAAGGCTTCCTCAAAAACATGTGTACTGGTAAATAGCATAGGATGGGATGTCTTTGGAGTCTGATGGACTCTCCTAATGACTTCATCTTTTAAAACTGTCATTTGATTTTTCTACTACACCATCTCATTTAGACAAAAGGGTTGTAAAGTGGATGTAGTAATATGCAGTCAACTAGCACAGATTAACAAAGTTTGTCCCATAGCCAGATGCCCTGGTTTTAGAACACTTTGTCCTCAGCTCTCACAAATTCATCCTTGGCTTGGTGACCTGGATTGCCCCAGGGGAGTGCAGCTGTCATAGAGATTCATAGATTGAAATTTGGTCTTTGATGTAGTTGGGGCTTGATCCATTGATCACTTTGACATCTGAGATCTTATCCCTCCCATAGAGGGGAAGACAAGCCTGTGAAGCCCCTCAGAGCCCAGGGATGAAGGAGAGTCAAACCCAGAGAGCACACATAGTCATATTTTGAACATTTGCACAATCTACTCCTAACAATGCCTCATACGGGAGGAACTTATTTATTCTGTGGGCAGAGCTTGGCCTGTGGGCAGAGTCTGGGAGACTGCTACTGCTTTTTCTTTTCCAGTTGGAACCCTGCCTGAGTCCATTGCAGGACTGATACTAGGATCTCATTAAGAACAGGAGGACTTGTGGCCCCTTAGAGACTAACCAATTTATTTGAGCATAAGCTTTCGTGAGCTACAGCTCACTTCATTGGATGCAACGGAATGTAGCTCACGAAAGCTTATGTTCAAATAAATTGGTTAGTCTCTAAGGTGCCACAAGTCCTCCTTTTCTTTTTGCAAATACAGACTAACACGGCTGCTACTCTGAAACCTAGGATCTCATTGTTGTCCTGAACCACAATGTAACATACTTCAGCTAATTACAAGAAGTGCAACCTGTTAGGTTTTATTTCTTCCTTTCTTATTTTGCTTAAGGTTTCCTAAAAACACTTAAACTAAAAAAAAGAACCTGAAACCTTCTAAACACAATTCAGTTCATCACTGAAATGTTGTTTTGATCTAAGCTGGATTCTAGAAGAGCAAAACATCCAGTAGGAGAGTCCATAAAATGGCTAAATGTTTGCTCATTCATGTATAGCAATGTAGGCATATGTCTATCTGATTCCAAACCAAAGATGATAAGTTAATTTAAATAACTTTCAGGGACAGTCTTTCACAAGGTTAGTAAATAAGATGTTTTTAAAACTTATTTTTTATTGTTTTTATATAAAATATAAACACAAAACAAAACATGTAAGTACATGCACAATATGGAAATAGCATATAAATAACAAAATTCAACATTCATTATTTGCAAAAACTAGACCAAAAAAACCCCCCAACCCCAAACAAACAAACAAAAATACCCACCTGAACCCACAGAGGTCATGCAGGGCATCAAAGTGACTAACTAGATAAATAAGTGATAACATAGCCTTTCAGTACTGGGGACTAATATATACTAAACTGCAAAAGTGTGCAACAGTTTCATGTGCGACCAAACATCCTCATATTTTTCCAAGCATTTCTATTAGACAGAATAATTTTTTTCCATTAACGTAATAGTAGAGAGCTCATTACGCTGGTCTGTGTATGAGGGAGGAATTGCAGATTTCCACCTTTTCAAAATAACTCCTCTGACCACTAAAATAATTACGGCAATCCATTTTTACTGTTAACTGGTAATACCGACTCATCCAGCAACGCTACAATACATGAGTTTGGAGAAGGAAAGAAAGTGATGAAGCGTTTGAGAGATCACTGAATATGGTGTACCAGAACACATGGATTTTTGCGCAGGTATAGAGGATGTGCAGAAGGTTGGCATGTAGCTATTTGCATCTCAAACATTCACAGTGTGTTGCAAATCTTGCCATAAACAAATGTTCTGGAGTCCAGTAGCACCTGTTTAATATCTTGTTCTGGAAGAATCACAAGGATAAAGCATTTGAGGAATCTTTTTCATGAAGCCAGATTCCTCACAGGTTTCTGTTAGCTTTACTATTGCAAGTTCTTTTCCCTATTTTTCTTTGCGACTGAGAGGGTAATGCAAAACATTAAGCCACCGATAAGTGATTCCTGCAAAGTGACTTTTGTTTCCATATTTCTTAACATGTTCTTCTAGAGGCGAGAGAATTGAAACAGATCAGTTGTCCCCTATCCTTGCATGAATCCTTGAGCACAGCAGCTGAAAGAAGAAACTGTGAGACAGCAGTAGCTGATATTTGTTACACATGTAATTGATGGAGGCCAGTCTATCATCTTGTATTACATCTTTAAGTTTTGTGAATCCTTTCTCTATCCAAATTGTCCTTGGCCTTGATCCTGAAGCACGGGTTATCCCACAGTGGTACGAGAAGATAATTAGTAAGACTGAATGCTGTAAGCATCGTAACGCGTTGCAGGATGTCCCATGTAAATACAAAGGCTGGATTTTTACTTAAGGGTGTGGGTAGCCTTTTAAGGTATATAAAAGAAGAGGGGGAACCAAATGGCACAGCTAAGCTTTTTTCTATCTCAAACCAGGCCGGTGTGTATACAGATCCACCGGAGGGGAACCAGCTTACAGCTTTCTCATTGTTCTTAAGATCCAAGGGTTTGGGTCTGTGTTCACCTATGCAAATTGGTGAGGATGTTTATCAAGCCTTCCCCAGGAAAGGGGGTGTAGGGCTTGGGGGGGAATTTGGGGGGGAAAGACGTTTCCAAGCGGGCTCTTTCCCTGTTCTTTGTTTAACACGCTTGGTGGTGGCAGCATAAGGTTCAAGGACAAGGCAAAGTTTGTACCTTGAGGAAGTTTTTAACCTAAGCTGGTAAGAATAAGCTTAGGGGGTCTTTCATGAAGGTCCCCACATCTGTACCCTAGAGTTCAGAGTGGGGAAGCGGTATTCTATCTGCTACCCAAGATCCATAAACCTGGAAATCCTGGACACCCCATCATCTCAGGCATTGGCACCCTGACAGCAGGATTGTCTGGCTATGTAGACTCCCTCCTCAGACCCTACATTACCAGCACTCCCAGCTATCTTCAAGACACCACTGACTTCCTGAGGAATCTACAATCCATCGGTGATCTTCCTGAAAACACCATCCTAGCCACTATGGATGTAGAAGCCCTCTACACCAACATTTCACACAAAGATGGACTACAAGCTGTCAGGAACAGTATCCCCGATAATGTCACAGCAAACCTGGTGGCTGAACTTTGTGACTTTGTCCTCACCCATAACTATTTCATATTTGGGGACAATGTATACTTTTAAATCAGCAGCATTGCTATGGGTACCCGCATGGCCCCACAGTATGCCAACATTTTTATAGCTGACTTAGAACAATGCTTCCTCAGCTCTTGTCCTCTAATGCCCCTAATCTACTTGCGCTACATTGATTACATCGTCATCATCTGGACCCATGGAAAAGAAGCCCTTGAGGAATTCCACCATGATTTCAACAATTTCCATCCCACCATCAACCTCAGCCTGGACCAGTCCACACAAGAGATCCACTTCCTGGACACTACAGTGCTAATAAGCGATGGTCACATAAACACCACCCTATACCAGAAACCTACTGACCGCTATGCTTACCTACGTGCCTCCAGCTTTCATCCAGACCACACCACACGATCCATTGTCTACAGCCAAGCTCTACGATACAACCGCATTTGCTCCAACCCCTCAGACAGAGACAAACACCTACAAGATCTCTATCAAGCATTCTTACAACTACAATACCCACCTGCTGAAGTGAAGAAACAGATTGACAGAGCCAAAAGAGTTCCCAGAAGTGACCTAGTACAGGACAGGCCTAACAAAGAAAATAACAGAACGCCACTAGCCATCACCTTCAGCTCCCAACTAAACCTACAACCTATCCTGAAGGATGACCCATCACTCTCACAGATCTTGGGAGACAGGTCAGTCCTTGCTTACAGATAGCCCCACAACCTGAAGCAAATACTCACCAGCAACCACACAACAAAAACACTAACCCAGGAACCTATCCTTGCAACAAAGCCCGTTGCCAACTGTGTCCACATATTTATTCAGGGGACACCATCATAGGGCCTAATCACACCAGCCACACTATCAGAGGCTCGTTCACCTGCACAGCTACCAGTGTGATATATGCCATCATGTGCCAGCAATGGCCCCCTGCCATGTACATTGGCCAAACTGGACAGTCTCTACGTAAAAGAATCAATGGACACAGATTAGACGTCAAGAATTATAACATTCAAAAACCAGTCGGAGAACACTTCAATCTCTTTGGTCACTTGATTACAGACCTAAAAGTGGCAATTCTTCAACAAAAAAACTTCAGAAACAGACTCCAATGAGAGACTGCTGAATTGGAATTAATTTACAAACTGGATACAATTAACTTAGGCTTGAATAAAGACTGGGAGTGGATGTGTCATTACACAAAGTAAAACTATTTCCCCTTGTTTATTTCCCCTCCTACTGTTCTTGTAAAGTGTTGGAAATGGCCCACCTTGATTATCACCACAAAAGGTTCCCCCCGCCCCCCGCTCTCCTGCTGGTAATAGCTCACCTTTCCTGATCACTCTTGTTAGAGTCTGTATGGTAACACCCATTGTTTCATGTTCTCTGTGTATATAAAATCTCCACTATATTTTCCACTGAATGCATCCGATGAAGTGAGCTGTAGCTCACGAAAGTTTATGCTCTAATAAATGTGTTAGTCTCTAAGGTGCCACAAGTACTCCTTTTCTTTTTGTGGATACAGACTAACACGGCTGCTACTCTGAGAGCTTACACTAGGATGCATTTGGAATGCTATATAATATAGATAAAAATCTGGCAACCCCATGCCTCCGGTTGCCCAGAAGTTTTTAAGAGTAAATTTGTGTGGCCAGCAAGCCTGCTTTTTATCCCGTATAAATTCATGATAAGCAATTATTAGATTGATAATAATCTAATAATAATAATAGATAATAATCTAATTATTATTAGAGCAAAGAGTGAGGGACACAGCTGGAAAGGCAATAGGCTAATGATATAAGTCATCCATGGACAGATATTCATGTTGGCTATTTCTATTCTCCCAGTAAAGATGGAAGGAGGAGATGCCACCTCTCTACATCCTTGGAAATTTCTTTTAATAAATAGTCCATATTTATAGAAACAATTTTTGGGAAGATTTGGAAAAATTTTACCACCTACATTAGTTATTTCCTTGCATATTTTAAAATGCTGAAACTGATAAGGCTCTGGTCCTTTGGATATATCCATTGCTTGTGATTTAATCCAGTTAATACAAAAACCAGAGATCTTTCCAAAAATATCCATTCAGTTTAATAATGATGGGATCGATGAGGATGGTGACTTCAACAGTACAAAAATGTCATCAGCATATGGACTCATTTTGTTGAGTGTCACATCTTCGATGGCTGAGTGCTGGCTTATGTGCATTGCCAGTGGTTCAAGGGAGAGATTAAAAAGGAGTGATGGGAGACAGCCTTGTTTTGTCCTTTCTTTTCTAGTTGAAATGTGGGAGAAATAATTCTATTAGTTGACAGTGAGACAAGGGAAGACTGGTATAATATGCTGGCACAATTCAGGAAAATTGGTCCAAATCCAATTTTTTTAGGACAGCCATTAAATAAGGCCATTCAACCCTATCAAAAGCTTTCTCTGCATCTACTGATAAGGCTATGAAGAGAACATCTGACATATGAGCTTGCCAGATCAAGTAAGCGATTTTTCTTGTATTATCAGCAGCCAGTCCTCCTTTAATGAAGCCAACCTGATCTGCATGTATAATTGGTGTTCAGTCATGTCACTAATTTTTTTGCAATTATTTTGCAATCTGTGTTCAATAAGGACATGGGGTGGAAGTTGCCACAATTGCAACCATCTTTGTTCTTTAAAATTAAAGTAATTAAGGCCATTCTCATGTCACACAACACAGTTCCTTTTTGGAATGTGTCAGTGAAGACCTTTGAAAGAATGGAAGATAGCTGATTACAAAATGTTTTGAAGAAATCTGCCAGAAAACCATCCATCCCAGGGGCCTTGCCAGAATTCATATTTTTTTATAGCCTGTTTGATCTCTTGTGTTGTAAAAGCTTTGTCCATAAACAACACTTTTTCTGAAGTTAGGGTATTAAAAGGTAGGCCTTCAGTGAAATAATCAAAATTATTAGAGTCAAGTTGGTGGTCTTATATACAGTTTGACAGAATTGCTTAAACTGATTATTTATATCTATTAGTTCAAAGATGGCATGCCTGTCTGCTTGTAATAAGGATGAAATATTGTTATTGGCTAACTCCATCTTAACTCTTCTGGCAAGTAGCTTACCTGCTTTATCTTCCCATTCTTAATATCTTAAATTTGACTTGGCTGGATAAGCATTCATTATATTTATATTTAGTGTTGAGTAGAGAACATAGGAGGTTATTATTATTTAGGTCAGTTTTGTTGTTCCCTGCAACTCATCTATTTCCTTGCCCAGAGAGTCTAGTAACTTGAATCTTTCTCTCTTCTTTTGGGGGGCATATTTTTTGCATTCACCCCTTGTCATAAAAATAAAGGGAAGGGTAACCACCTTTCTGTATACAGTGCTATAAAATCTCTCCTGACCAAAGGCATAACCCTTTCACCTATAAAGGGTTAAGAAGCTAAGATAACCTCGCTGGCACCGGACCAAAATGACCAATGAGGAGACAAGATACTTTCAAAGTTGGAGGGAGGGAAACAAAGGGTCTGTCTGTCTGTGCGATGCTTTTGCTGGGAACAGATTAGGAATGCAGTCTCAGAAACTCTGTTAAGTTAGTAAGTAATCTAGCTAGAAATGCGTTAGCTTTCCTTTTGTTAAATGGCTGGTAAAATAAGCTGTGCTGAATGGAATGTATATTCCTGTTTTTGTGTCTTTTTGTAACTTAAGGTTTTGCCTAGAGGGATTCTCTATGTTTTGAATCTGATTATTCAGATTTACCATCCTGATTTAACAGAGGTGATTCTTTTACCTTTTCTTTAATTACAATTCTTCGTTTAAGAACCTGATTGATTTTTCATTGTTCTTAAGATCCAAGGGTTTGGGTTTGTTTTCACCTGTACAAATTGGTGAGGATTTTTATCAAGCTTTCTCTCAGAAAGGGGGTGTAGGGCTTGGGGGGGATATTTTAGGGGAACTCGTCTCCAAGTGGGCTCTTTCCCTGTTCTTTGTTTAACACACTTGGTGGTGGCAGCATGGGGTTCAAGGACAAGACAAAGCTTGTACATTGGGGAAGTTTTTAACCTAAGCTGGTAAGAATAAGCTTAGGGGGTCTTTCATGCAGGTCCCCACATCTGTACCCTAGAGTTCAGAGTGGGGAAGGAACCTTGACACCCCTTATGGTAGCTTTCAAAACTTCCCAAAAGGTGGTTGCTGAGGTAACTTAGTGCTTATTTTATTGTATGAAGTAACATTGTTAGAGAGGCCATGAATATCTTTTTAGATTGAATCTAGTCAGTCTATGAGGAATTCTTTCAGTTATATCCTGGGCTAGGTTCTGCTGTGGACTTCAGTCTCTCCCTTCAGCCTCTTAGGTGATTCAGGCTTATGTCTTTTGTTGTCTTTCATTTTTTCATTGCAGTCCAAATCCAACTGTTTGAGGTTTGTCCAGGGGATTAATTTAAACTGTTATGACAGAAACTTATCTCCAATTTGCTAGGAAAGTAATTACTAGAGACAAATTGATACATGGGAAGTAAGCAGGTCCAGGACTCGGCAGCCATCTTCCTCACAGACACCATGTGACCCCAAATAATATGATCTTAAAGTGAGATGGAGTCTCTTTTTTATAGAGTGTTCTGGGATGACTGGCATCATATTTACAAGTTTTCTGCATTCTCTCTCTCTCTCATTTTCTGCAGAATAACTGTCAGCTCATGGCTTTTTGCTCAATGCCTGACAAATGAAGATGAAGCTGCTTGAAATGTTGTACAGCACTCTAAGCTTTTTCGGTGCCAGGAGTGAAACATGTAATACATTGTCCTAGCAAATCACTCAACAGAAATTTCTTCAGGCATTTTGCTCTCAAGTTTTTATCATTTATTCCTTTCTTTTCATATCTCCTTTGTAATTGTGGTCCTGCACATTAGTGTTTTTGGCAGAAGCGTTCAGGATCCTTCTAAATCAGTTCTTAAGTAGTGGCAGAAGTGAATATTCAGAGCACAGCAGAACTACTCTCTCACCAATCCCTCCCACTTCAGCAATCATTTCCTCTTCAGGAAAATTCACGGTCTTAAAAATGCATTGAATTAGGAAAATTTCATTTGGCCCCCGTGCTTAAGTGCACAGGACAGCATTTAAGCACAGGTTTTCTCATTTAAATACCTTGGGAGCTGGTTACCAGCAAATGGAGAAATCACCAGAGAACTGCAAGTAGGACTGCTGAGTATGAGGGAACTCTGGTTCAAGATAAGTGGTGTGACTTATGATAAACAGATGCCCAGAATACTTAAGGGACAACTAGACAAAACCATGGTAAGACCAGCTCTTCTGTATGGATCAGAGACATGGGCAATCAAAGAGAGGCACTTGAGAAGCACTTAAGCTGTTGAAATGAGATGTTTGAGGACAGTGATGGGGTGACGTTGCTGGACCACATGCAGAATGATGCCATAAGGAGTGAGACCAAGGTCTGCTGTATCAGAGAGGAGGCTGAGATGGTATGAGTTGTACTGAGGATGGATGAAGGCAATCCTGTTAAGGAGGCATTTGAGACTAGAGTTTGTGAGTGGAGCATGAGAGGATGGCCAAGAAAATGATGGCTAGACTGTGCATGGGAGGAAGGTCATAAGGAGCATGCATTGGACTGTCAAGACTGGAAAAGAGTGATCCAGTGACCTGACCCCAGCTACCTGGGGAAAAAAGAGAAGAAGATTTAAGCACATCTCTAAATCCCAGTGGTTTCAATGAGACTTATGCATATGGAAGTCCTAGTGATGCTGAGATAAAGTTTTCTCTGCAAGGATTCTCTCTTTTCCCTGCCCTCATAACACATAATGGTCCACAAGCATGACACAGAGCTGGGAAAGTGTATTTTTATGTCATAAAATAATGCTGATATTTAGCATTCAGGTAGTCAGTTCCATGCACAACACACCTTAAAAAGAGTATCTAACCCCATCAGGTATCTCAGCATAATCATCCCCATTGTGCAGGGGTGGGACCTAAGGAGAGAGGTGAAGTAACTTCTCCAGAGCCAGGATTGGTTATCCAAAAAGTTAGGTATGGAAGCTGCTTGGATAAAACATAATTGGTCCAAGCCTTAGCTTGACAGAGCAGAACTTTTACTGATGCTACCAAAAAAAAAAAAGAGAGAATTTGGGGGGGTGGGAGGGGCGTGGAAATTAAAAAAAAAACACATCTGCATTTCTTGGTTCATTATTATTATTTATTATATTTTTATTGTAGTAGCATCCGGTCAGAGTGGGGCCTGATTGTGCTATTCACCATACAGACATAAAGTAAATGTTATGCAGACCTTGAGATTTCCACCCTAGTTTCCAGACCGAAGCAGCTTCGTAGCAGCAATTTGAACTTTTGCATGTTTATCTGAAATGAACCTGCAAACCCCTCACTGCTCAAACGAGGATGAAAAATATGGTGTCTGCTGTGCACAAAGGAAAGTGTATTGGAAATTATGCTATCCACTCTTTCCAAAGGAGTAGATAAATTTGGGTTTGAGTTTTTACATACAGAGGTTGCTTTTCCCTGGTTTAGCACTGGACTGTGATTTACTGCTGCTTGTGGGGTTTCTGAGGTACCTGTGAGCGCGCTCTCTCTCTCTCTCTCTCTCTCTCTCTCTCTCTGTCATCCTATATTAACTTCAAAGAGGCCATCAGCTGTAACTGTACATGCTGCACATAGATCTGTGTCTGTAACTCTTACACACGCAATGGGGCCACTCACATGAGTAAGGATAAGCAAAGGTTTCAAGATCAACCCCATAATACCTGCAGTCTCGTCTTTGGAACTCAGGCTGAAATTAATAATTAGGGTCCAAGTCAATGAACATGAGGCTGGAAAACTCACTGTTTTCCGCAAAAGTTTCACACTGTCTGTGCCTCCCTTGAAAGGTCAACCAGTTACGTTAAGTCAATGAAAACCACCTCACAAACATTAATAAAGGATAATGTTATGTCCTGGGATCCCCATGAGCACATGACTTGTAGGAAACTCTTTGTTCTTCTACTTAAACCAAGGGTGGAAGTGCAGAATCTGCAGCTAAAAACTAAAAGATCTGAAACTTATACTCAACTCCAAAATGGCACCAAATCTGGGTTCCTGGTCAAGTTAAGATCCTTCCTGCTTCCCCCACCCTAACTGCTTTGAGCCCAATATCAGAAAATGTGTAAACAAAAGTGTTTACTAAAATCTGAAAAGGATATTAATTAATTATATTGTATTATAGATTATGTAGGCAGCCAGTAGGGATGGCTGAGATTTATTTGCTGTAGTGGTTTATTAATATCTTACTGACTTGAAGCTATTCGTGTATCTTTCCATTTATTTCAATGGGCATTTGATCAGCCCCTATGTCACCATGGATTCCTATCACTTTTACCTTTCTCCTCCATTAGCACCAATTGTTTATTACAGCTACTTATTGTCTCTTGTTTAAATTAGGCCCTGACCCTGCAAAAACATATACACTTGCTTAACTTTACCTACACTAGTTGTCTCACTGAAGTCCACAGGACTTCTCCTGAAAATACAGTTAGGTACATGTGGAAGTGTTTGCAGGACTGGAGCCCTAAATTCTGACCCAGCTCCTATTAAGGACAATGGAAAGAATCCCCGTGGTGTCAACGGATGTCAGACTCTTTGTCATAAATATGGAGGGAGGGGTGACCACCTTTCTGTGTGCAGTGCTGTGGAGTCCCTCCTGGCCGGAGGCAGGGTCCTTTCACCTGTGGAGGGTTTGGGGGGCTGGGGTGGCCTCACTGGCACCTGGCCTGGGGTGACCAGTAGGGGGATGAGATACTTTCAAATCTGGAGGGGGAGGGGGGAAAAGACTTTTGTCTGTCTGTGCGATACCTTTGCTGGGAACAGATCAAGGATGCAAGCCCTTCAACTCCTGTAAAGTTAATAAGTAATCTAGCTAGAAAATGCGTTAGGTTTTTTTGTTTTGGCTTGTAAATTCACTGTGCTGCAGGGAATGTGTATTCCTGTTTTTGTGTCTTTTTGTAACTTAAGGTTTTGCCAAGAGGGATTCTCTGTGTTTTGAATCTGATTACCTTATAAAGTATTTACCATCCTGATTTTACAGAGGTGATTCTTTTACCTTTTCTTTCAATAAAATTCTTCTTTTAAGAACCTGATTGATTTTTCATTGTTCTTAAGATCCAAGGGTTTGGGTCTGTGTTCACTTGTACCAATTCGTGAGGATATTATCATCAAGCCTTCCCCAGGAACAGGGGTGTAGGGCTTGGGGGAATATTTTGGGGGAACAGGACTCCAAGTGGTCCTTTCCCTGTTCTTTGTCTAAATCACTTGGTGGTGGCAGCATACTGTTCAAGGACAAAGCAAAGTTTGTACCTTGGGAAAGTTTTTAACCTAAGCTGGTAAAAATAAGCTTAGGGGGTATTTCATGTGGGTCCCCTCATCTGTACCCTAGAGTTCAGAGTGGGGAGGGAACCTTGACACTCTTACACTGGAAGTATCTTGGAAGAGGGATAGTTTCTTACCCTGTGTTGGGACAGCAGCTAGCACAGCGGGACCTCTGCACAAACCTATAATAACCATAATAATAATTTCACAGCACCCCAAATTGTGCTAACTCCTCCAAGCACATAGAAATTGCACCCAGTCCCTGGCCCCCACAGCTTATACCCTAAGTTCACACATGGCACAATGACGGGGCAATAAAACAAAGGAAGGAAGTTGGATAAGGAGGGAAGCAAGCAGCCACCCCAATAATAAAATGTAGTTACTCAGAAAAGGTGGGGAGTAGCATGGTTAAAGAATTGGTTAAACTACCTTATAAATATGTAAAAAGAAAAGGGGTACTTGTGGCACCTTAGAGACTAAAATTTATTTGAGCATAAGCTTTCGTGAGCTACATGCATCTGATGAAGTGAGCTGTAGCTCACGAAAGCTTATGCTCAAATAAATTGGTTAGTCTCTAAGGTGCCACAAGTACTCCTTTTCTTTTTGCAAATACAGACTAACAAGGCTGCTACTCTGAAATCTGTCATTACAAATATGTGCATCTACTAAAGTGCTGTCATAAAATATAAACATCCTGTTTGACTCACTGCTTGTGGGCATCTCGGCAAATATCAATCTTTAAGAGGGATGTGAGTGAAGGGGCGGTTGGTGGCCTGAAACGATAACTGTTATGCATAAAAAGGTTCCTCTTCCCTCGGCAAAAAAATTCACATGTGCACTGGTAGAACAGAAGTAACTCAGCAAAGAAAGAACAGGTCTGAGTCACTGCAAGATTGGGGCAGTTTCAGAAACCCTTTTACCTCTGATATTGCATATTCTTCTGCATGAAACTCTTGTGGTTTATTTTGTTTTGTTTGGGGGTTGTTGTTTTTTTTTAATTTGAAGATGTTAAAAAATACGTAGAGGCAACAGCTGCTATTCCTGAGATGCAAGAATGATGAAGGAATAAAGATTCATCTGAAAGAAACTAAGGCTTTGATCCTGCAATCATTTACATGTGCTGAACTTTATGCATGCAAGCATCCACAGTGAAGTCAGTGGAACCACTCACACGCTTAAAGTTAAGCACGTATCTAGCAAAAGGTAGATATCTGCATCAGGGGGATAAGGGACCTTTATTATATCAAGTGGAAAGTAAAGTGCATTTTCCAGACCAAACAGAAGTTAGATAGGGTGAATGGAGATTTCTGGCTCAAAGGGGAATGGATGAAGGGGTGCGCCTGGTTTTTGATTGTATGTGGAGGGTGAGATACAACATGAGCTGGTCTCTTGACCATAGTGGAAAGCTGAGACTGGGGAGAACTGAGTTTCTGCTATGCATATGGAGGGTAAAATTCTGGATTTTGGTGTTTCTAACCTATCCTGGGTAGCTCCTGGGTTTTGGTTGAATCTGCTGTCAAAATGTAGCAAGTGTTTCCTAGTGAGAATTTGTTGCCCATATTGGAAGTGCAAATGAGGTAGAATGGGGAAGCTGGAAGAGGGTTTCTCATCTGTAGACTGGAGCTGAGGACACAAGTTTGCTTGTCAAACCTTAAGTACAAATTACTTGCTTTCTAACTTAGGTGGTTTATTGCCACACACTAAGGACCATTTCACAATTCACGTTTATTTGACAGAGATGATTTTTGTACAACGCTATAAAGGGGTAGACTTGATCTCTCCTAATAGTGACCCATCCGACTGAGCTGAACCATATAAATGATGGAAGGTGGGAATTTTCAAAACTGCTCAGCATTGATCTAGGTCTGCTTCCACTGAATTCAGTGATCTAACTCTCATGGATTTCATTGGGTGCAGAATTAGGCTACTCGTGGGCAGTTTTGAAAACCCCACCATATATATATATATATATACACACACACAAACACACACACACACACACACACACACGTTGATTTCCTATTTTATATTGGGGAGTATTTTTGTTTTGTCTAAATTTATTAAAATGATGTAAAACACGCCCATGTTAGAATGCGGTCTGAAAAAGCCTCGAGTGCTGTATTCCAAGTCTCAGAGAAACCTTTTCTTCCCTGAATGTGTCCATACCTTACTTCTACTGTGTATGTGGCAACACCATCACCAGGCTACCAGTAGAGGTGCCCAGCTTTGGAGCTGTGTGGAGAAAGATCAGTCCATTTCACCAAGAGTTTTGATATTTTGAAATTTGGTTGCGTTCTAACTCAAAACAAAACACAAACATTTCAAATTTCTCCACAAAAGGGAATGGAACCCTACTTGGGGGGCAGTGCCCCTGCTAGTCTGCCCCAGAGCTGTGCACACTAGAAATCCTGCAGTCTGCAGCTCCTGGACAGTCTGCATAGCAGGGTACTCTGGAGCTGCAGATCCTAGAAGTCCTGGGAGCCCAGGTTGCCAAGAAGCCACGAACCTGGAAGCCCAGCAAAACAGGCTGCAGAGGAGCTGGGCAGACAATTTGGCTGGAAACCATGCTTTAACACCTGCCTGGTAGTCAGAGTTCTGTTGGAACCTTGTCAAAATCCAATCATCTCCAACAAACAGTGAGATTTTCATGACACAGCAAATTCCAATGAAAAAATAGTTTCTTTGGAGTTTTTCTGACCAGCTCATCTTATGAGAACCACAAAGGAAAACCAGGTGCAAACACCACAAACTGTCAAGAGTGTATTTTTCAGGCTTGAAGCAACACTGTAAAAATGTTTGGCTTCATTACATGGCTTCTTTGAATCCAGTTTGCTATGCAAGGTCACTTCAGTCAACAATTCTTTCACTTCACAAGTAATTGTTTTATTATGTAACAAGGAAGTCACAACTCCCTATTTCATTAAATGGCAATTAACTAATTTAAAAATAATGCTAAGGCCCTTAATCAGCTTTATTTGCCATTCATGCCTCAAGGGACCTTAACATTCCCAGATCAAAGGAACTAATAGGAACAGTACATTATAGCACAACCGCTGCTTTTTAATCATGTGTATTGCTTGCCAACGCAGAGAGTTCCAGAGATGTCATTCTAGACAATGAAATCTGCTAATTTTTTTCCATGTGAGTGTGCACCCCTTTCGTGTTAGTTCCATGGGAGGCCTCTCCCTGGTCATCAGGCAGACAGGCTGGGCTTTGTGATGGAGAAAAGAATGGCTGCTGAGGAACAGGCAAAGAAAGAAGAAATGTATCCAAAAATGAAAAAAAAAAAAAAAAAAAAGATGGCTCAAAATGGGGCTGGTCAAAAAAAAAATTCATCAAAACTGGTTTCTGTTTTGTTTTGTCTTTATTGTTTTTTTATTGGAAAAGTGGGTTTTTCAGTAAATGAAACTTTTCATGAAAAATGTTTTCACAAAATTTTCTGTGGAAAATTATTTTTTTGTCAAAAGACCAAATGCCTGAAAAACAAAATATTTCAGTTCAGATATTCCGGTGCAGTGTCTCATGGGAATTGAAGTTTTGTTGCCTGGTGTTCCCATTTCCCTCCATGGGCTGAGGCCCCAGCCAGACTACATCTCCTATGATGCACCATGGTCAAGGACTACTATGATGCAACTCCTTCCCCTCTCCAAAAGGGAAGATTATGGTGCATCATGGGAAATGTAGTCTGACCAGGGATCCCAGACTATTGGAGAATGGGAGCATGAGGAATTTAAACTGCAACCCTCATGAGGCCCCTCAACAGTATTTCTGAATTGAAATATTTTACTTTTCAGTTGAAATATTTCATTTTTTCACCAAGAAGTTTGCTGGAAACATTTTTCTGACCATTCTCCAAACAGTCCTAAAATCCCATCAAGGCACCTGGCTTTGACACATTAAAGGGAAAATGGTGATAAAAATCTACATTATAGGTTGGACCAGTTTTGAATGCTAAAAGGTTGAGTTCCATTTCCTATTCCACCTACCCTTTTTATTTGCCAACAATGCTCCCGTTATATGCTATTAGGGTCAGAATTTTCCATATTTGGTTTCAATTTAGAGGTAAATACCTTTGGAAAGTTTGAGCAAAATCATTTCTGTCATTTTAAAGTTACATGTATGAGGGGGAGGGGGAAACCACATTTTCCCCTCATCAGCTCCAACTGAAATGTTTGTGATTATGTAATTCCAGAGTGGCTGGCACTTCAATCTTAAATCAGTGCTGGTTTCATAGTTCACATTAAGAAAGGAGAAACAAAATTAAAGTTTGCAGAATATTAGGTCAGTAATTTAAAAGTTATAAGGTCAAGAGCCTTTCAAACATGGATGCCTAAATTTAAGCCACTAAATATGTATCTAGGGGCCTAATTTTAGGCATCCATCTTGTCATAGTTCTGGGCAACTGTACCGATATTTCCCCTCAGTGGTCTAGCAAGGGCACCCACTGCTTATAGCTCTGCTGGCTGTCACCTCTCCTGGGTGGTGACACATCTCTCTCCCTTCTGTCCAGGGTATCTCCAGGCTGAACAATTCCTTGCCTTCACTGCTATTCCCAGCAGAGACAGGCTGCCCAAGCAGGCCTGTTTGCTTGCTTTTCAGAAACAGTTAATAGTGTGACTGCTCACAGCACTTCCTCTGCAAGCCTTCTTTATTCTTAAAGAAAAAGCACTAGAGAGAAAACATACTCAAAACAATAGAAGAACTTACATGCATGCTAATAAGCTCACCAGAGATCAACTCAATCCTAACATGGGCTCTGGCAGGAGCAGTCCTTCAAAACTCCACCCTAGGTGGTTTCTTGTGATTTCAAGTTCATCACAGCTACAGCTCAGAACTAGCATACAGTTTTATGGGGCCTCAGTCAGCCTAGTCCTTCCAACCCTACCCTACTGATTGGGCCTTTCATGGACCAGAGGTCCTGTCCATTTGCAGGATCAGGAGGAAGGCCCTGAGCCTGTTTAAAACCAGCCTAGTTATCCAAAAATCCTTTCTTTGTCAGTTCATTTGAACTAGCATACATGAACCTTTCAGAGGGTGTCTTCAAAGGACTTGTGACGGGGTTCACTCACCGGACTGTGGCGCCTCCTGCTGGCTGTCCCGGGGATTAGCTCTGCTAGCCAGTGTGCCCTCTTCTGGTAATGTCTCACCGCCGTTGCTTCTGCTCCTGGACCTATGTTGTTCTAAGGTCCTCTTCAGTGACAGCCCTCCAGCCGTGCCACACTTAGTGCGTCCTCCTTCCGGGGGATATCTCTGTAGTCCCTGTCTAGCCATTTCTCTCAGTGGTGACCAGTCTACTGTCTAGCCACTTCCCCAGTGGCAAGTGGGAGGGACCGGGGCCCACGCACTACTCTGGCTCCTGGCCCAGGGACCCTGTAGAAGGCCACTGCTTGCTCCTTCATAGAATCATAGAAGATTCCTCCCGACTCTTCGGTAGGTTTCCCTGGGCCACTTCCCTGCAGCCCCAGCACCCTTTTTGCCCTTGCCTCTGAGCCTCAGCCTGCAGATCTCTGCAGCCCACCAGGAGCTGCCTTTAGCTCCCTGGGACTCTTCCTGCAGCAATGCTCTGCCCAAGATGCTTGCTGTCTTCAGCCTACAAGGCAGCCAGTCTTCCTCCCTCCTCAAGCTCCTCTCTGATTGGCTGCCTCCTGCGCAGCATCCCAATGGCTCTATTAACCCCTTAGAGCCCAGTGCCCAGTGAGCCCAGCAGGTGCCCACCACAGAGCTGATAACTGAAGCAATTACATTAGCACCCCCCAACTCATTGAAGAGTTACATACAATTCTTCAGTAACAGTGCCACAATTGAATTTTTAATACAATGGACCCCAAAGGTATTAAACCTAAATAAAAAAAAGTTAACATAATTCAGTAAAGTTTATCTTAGCTCCATAAGGTTTGTCCAGGCTATTGCAGAGCATTGTCAGTCTGTTGCACATTTATTAAAATCTTTCCCAAACTGTTTAAATTTGTCCTGTGTACACAGGTGCTTTAGAATATTTTCTCTCTTTTTTTCTTCCTTTTAAACAAAAACAAAGAAATCACAGACAAAACCCTAACCTTAATGAAACACTCAGGTTGAAAATCCAGGCCCTCAATATCAGGAAATTGAGAAATTAAGATTTCTGAAGTAGTGTGATCATGGCTATGGTACATATCTTAGGTCTGATTTTCCAACACTCCTTCTAAAAGTGCACGTAGAATTTTTGACAGGCATTTATTTGCGCCAGTAGCTTTGTGAGTCAGTCTTTTGAGGGTGCAAAAATAGAATTTAGGGATAAGATTTTCAAAAATAGGCCTAAATCTTACTTAGCCTCCCAAATATGTATATGAATTATGAATTATTATTATAGTGGAAGCACCTAGGAGCCTAAGGCAAGGACCCCATTGTGCCCGCTGCTGTACCCAGGGCAAAAAGATGGTCCCTGCAGCCTGGAGTCTGAATGTTTGGAAAACCCAGCAGCTCTCACCGAAGTCAATGGGAGAGGCTGAATGCTCAGCCCTTATTTTCTTATGTGCCCAAATATGGACTCCAACATTTAATTTAGGCTACTGTTTTTGAACAGTTTGGTTCTAAATCCTACTATTTTAACCCTCAAGAGACTGACTTACAGAATTGTGGGTGCAAATAATTATAAGTATAACTATAACTTTCTAGGGGGAAGTTTGATGCTCCATGTTATAGACCTAGGAGCTGGAAGTGTAATTTGGTCAACACCTGAACATTTCATGGAATCCAGCCAGGTTTCTGTTTTGAGCCCATTATAGTATTTTATATCTCTCTTTTGTTTTCAGGGTCATATCATGCCTGGTTATTGCTGTGTGGGTGGGCTCTGAATCAGGTGGAGGGCAGAAGGTGCATTTTCTCTCCCCACCACCCATTCCCGTGAAGAGGGGATGAGTGCAAACACTTGTCCCATCAGTCTGAACTCTGGGGAAGAGAATAAAAATCCCTGACCAGAAGGAACTGGATTCTCTATACTGCTTAGAGTTCAGGGAGAAGAAAAGACTTCTAAGTGTAAGCAAGAATCCCTGGCTGTTTACCTTGGGTTAGCCCTAAAGGACATATAGAGCCTGCACATTACAGCAGCTTCTATTACTTTTTGAAATCTAAGACTAACTCATTTGTGTGTGTGTATGTTTACTGTCTTACAGCGTTGTAGATAGCTCTAATTTTTACCTAGTTAATAAATCTTTAGTTAGTTTATTATAGGATTGGCTACCAGTGTTGTCTTTGGTGAGAGATCTAGGGTGCACATGACCTGGGGTAAGTGACTAGTCCTTTGAGACTGAGAGTAACCTTAATATTGTTGTGATTTCTTTTGGGCTAGGAACCATCCATCACAAAGGCAAAACTGCCTAGGTGGCAAGATCGGAGTGCCCAAGGGAACTGTTTGTGACTCCACATTAAGGCTGTTATAGTGCTTGAGGAGTTCACACTTGATTGGTGAAATCTAAGCATACAACTCACAACCAGTTCAGAATTTGTGCCCTGCTTCTTAACAGGCTGCCCTGAAGTTGGCACTCATGGTTGTGAGCCACTTCAGACAGCTTGACAACCACAGACTTTCTCTCCAGGTGCATTTCACTTGAGTCATTTCCTTACAACCAATAGGGTTGTGGTAGGCAAATGCAGTAGGAGGAAATGGAGGGAAGAGGCAAGGAAAGGGTTGATGTAACTTTAACAATGACACAAAGAAGCAATTCCATAGAAACCACGAATGAAACCAGCAAGGGTGCTACTCCTCCTCTATCTTAGGCTCTCACTCGCTGCTGTGAGGAAGAAAAACACTTCCTTTCCTCATGACTATAGCAGGAGAAGGATATTTACTGATCATCCCAAAAGCCACAAGAAACTGGGAATGCTCCTGTGTTAAGGAATATGTGAGAAATAGCCATCCAGCACTCCCAGAAGACTCAAAGAAGTGAGACAGCATGTGCCAGGAGACCTAGCAGTGAGGAGGGGCCAGGCCACCAGCCTCAGTGAAGACAGCAATGGTGAGGAGGGGGATGCTTTGTGGGACAGACATTGGGCTGTGTGAGCAGCATCACACGTCTTCATCTGCCAAATGTTTGTGCCTCTTGGCTGATTTTCCATGGCCCCACTGGAACATTGGCCCCTCTATAAGTCCAGAGAGATTTGGGCTCTAGAGGAACCTGTCTCACAGCCCTACTTTCAGATTTGTTTTCTAGTGTGCAGTGAAGTCTTTGTGTTTAACTGATATAGAACTGACCTGCATGCTACAGAGCACTCCAGGTGCTGTCCAAGCCACCTATTACTCTCTACAAATACCTGCAGCCATCTGTTCCTACAATTTTAATTTCAAGACCACAACATGCTAAATTAGCAGACTCACACTTTAATATGATTAACTGAAGGGTTCTTTACAGACCTGGGGTCAGATTTTTAGGCATCTATCTACTTCTCTAGGTCTAAATACCTTTACAAATCTGGTCCTTGGAGTCATCTTCTCTCAAGTTGCATCACTGCCTCTTTCCATGATTGCAAAAGTAACTCCATTCTTGGGAGCCCTACGTTTACCTTCCAAATGATTCAGTCCCCTCCACAGCAACACTGGTAAGGAGAGGGGAGTTCTGGATCTGATAGGAGGAGACTGGGGAAAACTGCTCTTGGAGTATCAGGTCCAAACAATCATCCAGGTGAATCAGAAGAGGTCGATTCATGGTCTGTCCCTTCATGTGGGTCTGGCTCATGTAATGTACATGAACTAGAGCATAATCCATGCACAGGTTGCTTATGCTAACCAGTGGAGTCTTCTGTTGTTTTCCTTATAACCTGGACTATTAGCCACCTGGACAGAAAGTGCATGTTTTGCTCTTTGTGTATGGAAAACATTGTAGGACTGTCAGGGGTCTGAGGCTTGGGAAGAGCATGGGCACAGGTAGGGGAGGAAAAGGAAATGAGATCAGACATGCAGCAAGGGGTACATGAGATCTGAGGAGCTCAGGCTGGATGACAACAGGAAGCCAGTGAAGAAATGCAGAGGGGAAGAGTCCCTTCTGTTCAGGTCCTTATATCACACCATTCTCCACGGTATCTGAGCAATTACAGTTCTCTGGTTCTTGCTATACAGCCAATCTGCCACCTCTCTTCATCCTTCTTTGATCACTAGTGTCACTGCTCAGGCTGTGCACTATATCCAGTAACTCTCCTGTGCCCAAGCTTGTGGTGAGCACCTTGACACCATCCATCTCTGCTTGCAGCAAGGACAAGAGGCTTGTTGTGGAGAATGGAAGGGATCAGGTTTGAAGAAGCAGAGGTCCACACAAACTCCTCCCCTTTTGACCTGTCCCCAAAGAAAGGGAATCGCTTTTCCTCAGTAGAAACGTATTTTCTGATTAAAGAAATATCCAGCTCTTGGATGAACTTGCTCTTTCATTACCAGGCAAAGGCTGCACCTGACTGCAATACTTAGCCCTGCCACTGAACACCTTCATAGTGTGTGCAATAGCAGGGGAAGAAGAGGAGAAAGCAGGTGCTCATCAAGTCGCCTCAGGGCTCCATGTTTACCACCAGGCAGAGATTACAGCTGAGAGGGGTGCCACCCACCTGGGGGGACATGCGTGACTGGAACACCTCTATTACTATCTGATCTGCACTTAGAAAAGCCAAGGACTGGGGGTGTTTGGGATGTCACAAAGGATCCCGTTTCAGCAGCATAAATCCCTCTTTCCGTCTCTACAAGGCCAAGTATCCCATTGTGTGTACAGATCCCAGCTTTAGCCATGGGAATACTAGCATGATGCATTGCTTGCTAGGTTGATAGTCAGTATGCAGTTCACACCCCGCCCACCTGAAGGCATTTAAATAACAATTTAAAAAGAGGGGTTTAAAGCACTGGACATAAAATATTAGGTAAAACTGCCTTCAAGTGTCAGTGTAAATTAGATTCTTTCATTATAGACTTGTGATCCCTAGGAATACCACCGGGGCCTCTTCCCCATATGCTGTGAGATTACAGACCCAATTCGGATGGTTGTCAGGAGCGCACAGTTTCATTAAGGCTATGTACTGTGTGCAGCCCAAACCAAAATGATTAGCTGGGGATCAAGGGTCTGAGACAGGATGAAACCCCTGCCCTAAGCCAGCCCCACTCACTGCTTCGTTTGGAGTCAGACACTCAAGGTCTTCCCTGTCCCCACCTCCCACTTTTCTCAAACTGAAAAGGCGCAAACATGTCCGTAATTTCATCTTGGTATCAGGCGTTAGATCTATCCTCTTATGTTGTAAGAGGATTACAATTACCATGTGTCTGGTGCCACTTCTGAAACACAAGATCGAAAGCAAATTGCTGTGTAATGCATTCACTTAGTAATCAAAGCACCTATTTTGACAGCTGGCCCAGAGAGCAACATAGCCTAAGGGGCCATGTGAAAGCATGGCATGAGGCCTCCTGATCCTATTTCCTATGGCATCCTGTAAAGGCATCTCTGAGTCTGGCCCATGCATGAATTATACATTTTCTGCACAATACCAAAATCCCATGATTGCATGGCTGCTGTCTGAGAGAACTCATGTGATCTGTCTGTGAGCATGTATGAGATCGTAAGTGGTTAGTAGCCCTGGGAGTGAAGCTAGCAGCTCCGATGTGGGCTTCCTTAAGAGAGAAAGAAATGTAATTTAAAAAAAAAGCATGTACATGTCATGTGCACACATTGATCAGAACCAAAATCCATTGTCTATGGGATGGGCATCATGGAAAGAGGACCAATATCTCCATTTCCTCTGGACACCTTCTGCAGGATCATGGTGTGGTCAGGGCTCCATGGATGTAGAGGGGTTGTGTCTTTTAATGATCCATTAGTGTTACACAGAAAAACTTAGTCTTTGTCAGACTAATAGCACAGTTCTACATTTTTCACTCGTCAAAGATATCCCTGTGAAATAGAGTTTAATAATGCAAATACAGGCATTTTGAGTTTCAAAACAAACTCATTGCACAAGAATTCCTTAAAAATAAAACCTGCATTTGTCCATCATTTCAGCTGATGTTCCACCTTCTCCCACAGTGGGGACTGAAGGAGACCTTAAATAACCTGTGACCTCCCTCTCCGTTACTGGCTCCAGCTACACCTGCAGCTTGACCAGCAGTTGAAGAATTCAGAGGGTAGCCTCTCGTTCATTTGTCAGCTCTGACCTTTGTGTATGACTAGGCCCTGTTTGGAGTGCTCGCTGCTTGGTTACCTCAGCTGTTGGATAAGCAACTGACGAGTCTATCTTTGTCCACACTGTAACACTGCCTCCCGGGCAGTTTGAACAAAGGGGTCTGGGAGTCATAGAATATCAGGGTTGGAAGGGACCTCAGCAAGTCAATTAGTCCAACCCCCTGCTCAAAGCAGGACCTAATCCCCAACTAAATCATCCCAGCCAGGGCTTTGTCAAGCCTGACCTTAAAAACCTCGAAGGAAGGATATTCCACCACCTCCCTAGGTAACGCATTCCAGTACTTCACCACCCTACTAGTGAAAAAGTTTTTCCTAATATCCAACCTAAACCTCCACCACTGTAACTTGAGACCATTACTCCTTGTTCTATCATCTGGTACCACTGAGAACAGTCTAGATCCATCCTCTTTGAAACCCCCTTTCAGGTAGTTGAAAGCAGCTATCAAATCCCCCCTCATTCTTCTCTTCTGCAGACTAAATAATCCCAGTTCCCTCAGCCTCTCCTCATAAGTCATGTGCTCCAGCCCCCTAATAATTTTCGTTGCCCTCTGCTGGATGCTTTCCAATTTTTACACATCCTTCTGGTGGTGTGGGGCCCAAAACTGGACACAGTACTTCAGATGTGGCCTCACTAATGTCGAATAGAGGGGAATGATCACGTCCCTCGATCTGCTGGCAATGTTCCTATTTATACAGCCCAAAATGCGGTTAGCCTTCTTGGCAACAAGGGCACACTGTTGACTCAAATCCAACTTCTTGTCCACTGTAACCCCTAGGTCCTTTTCTGCAGAACTGCTGCCTAGCCACTCGGTCCCTAGTCTGTAGCAGTGCATGGGATTCTTCTGTCCTAAGTGCAGGACTCTGAACTTGTCCTTGTTGAACCTCAGATTTTTTTTTGGCCCAATCCTCTAATTTGTCTTGGGCCCTCTGTATCCTATCCCTACCCTCCAGCGTATCTACCTCTCCTCCCAATTTAGTGTCATCTGCAAACTTGCTGAGGGTGCAATCCACGCCATCCTCCAGATCATTAATGAAGATATTGAACAAAACCGGCCCCAGGATCGACCATTGGGGCACTCCACTTGATACCGGCTGCCAACTAGTCATGGAGCCATTGATCACTACCTGTTGAGCCCCATGATCTACTCACCTTATAGTCCATTCAGCCATCCCATATTTCTTTAACTTGCTGGCAAGAATACTGTGGGAGACCATGTCAAAAGCTTTGGTAAAGTCAAGGAACAACACGTCCACTGCTTTCCCCTCATCCGCAGAGCCAGTTATCTCATCATAGAAGGCAATTAGATTAGTCAGGCATGACTTGCCCTTAGTGAATCCATGCTGACTGTTCCTGATCACTTTCCTCTCCTCTAAGTGCTTCAGAATTGATTCCTTGAGGACCTGCTCCATGATTTTTCCAGGGACTGAGGCTGACTGGCCTGTAGTTCCCAGGATCCTCCTTCTTCCCTTTTTTAAAGATGGGCACTACATTAGCCTTTTTTCAGTCATCCAGGATCTTGCCCAATTGCCATGAGTTTTGAAGGATAATGCCCAATGGTTCTGCAATCACATCCGCCAACTCCTTTAGCACTCTCAGATGCAGCGCATCCAGCCCCATGGACTTATGCTCGTCCAGCTTTTCTAAATGGTCCCGAACCACTTTTTTCTCCACAGAGGGCTGGTCACCTCCTCCCCATGCTGTGCTGCCCAGTGCAGTAGTCTGGGAGCTGACCTTGTTCGTGAAGACAGAGGTGAAAAAAGCATTGAGTACATTAGCTTTTTCCACATCCTCTGTCACGAGGTTGCCTCTCCCATTCAGTAAGGGGCCCACACTTTCCCTGACTTTCTTCTTGTTGCTAACATACCTGAAGAAATCCTTCTTGTTACTCTTAACATCCTTTGCTAGTTGCAACTCCAAGTGTGATTTAGCCTTCCTGATTTCACTCCTGCATGCCTGAGCAATATTTTTATACTCCTCCCTGGTCATTTGTCCAAATCTTCCACTTCTTGTAAGCTTCTTTTGTGTGTTTAAGATCAGCAAGGATTTCACTGGTAAGGCAAGCTGGTCATCTGCCATATTTAGAGGGATGTGGGGTTTGGCTCCAGGACTCCTGGATTCCTCCTGGAGCTTTGGGAGGCAGGATGGCCCAGTGATCATGCCATTTGTCTAGGATGTGTGTGTTCAATTCCCAGCTCTGCTACAGACTTCCTATGACTTTGGGAAAGTCACTTAGCCTCTCTGTGCCTCAGTTGCCCATCTTTAACATGGGGATCATAGTCCTGCTTTGCCTCACAGGGGTGTTGTGAAGATAACCTTACAATCTTCAATGTGTTTCTCAGATGCTACAATGATGGGGGCCATATAAGTACCTAAGGCAGGTATACAGGATGGGTGATTTAGCAACATTGCAATGTCTTCCTTGTTTCAGTCACCCTACACACACACACACATAAGCTGTGTCATGGGGTCCCAGGGACAATACTCCTGCACAGGATTCAATGCATAAAGGACAGTAAATTCTTGTCTGCATTGAAACAGCAAGAACAAAGGCAGCAGAAGGACACCTGTTTACTATGAAAATAATGCATACATTGGTCCCACTATATGGTACATATTCTGCCCTCACTTATGCTGCTGTAAGTCTAGCATCAGTGGCATTACTTCAGATTTACACTAGTCTGTGAGTATAATTCACCCCTATGTAGATAGCAACTACTTCTGCAATGGTTCTGCGGTCGAAATGGCTAGACTTTGGGTGTCTGTTTATATGCATGATGACCCACAAACCCCATCCAATCCAAGCCACCAGATTGGAAGATGAAGTGAAGCAAGTGTTCACTCACCCATGCTGATATTTTTGTGCAGGGAAATCTCCCTTGTCATGCCCCTTCTGAACTACCTGGCCCCTCTTTTCATGCTGGCAGCATCTTTTGACGGCAGGCAACTCTCTGGATGTATGGTGCTGTTTCGTCTCTTGGGATATTGCTGAGAACTGCAGCAGTGCAACCCCCGTGCATTTCCCTTGTGCTTGCGGACAGTAGACAGCATGGAAGAGACTCTCTGCATCAGCTTATCCCAGTGGCATGAAGGGGTTTCTAGGGAGATGTGGGGTTTGGCTTTTGGCCCCCATAAATGTCCGATCTCAACCGTTGGTTACAAAAAGAATTATCCCTTTCCTTCCTTCCCTCCGAGAGGGAGTCTAGAAGGTGAGGGTCTTCGTCACCTCCTTAATGAGGTGGGGGTTGGTAGGGGAGCCCGGGCCTTCCCACTCCATCGGGTTCCAGCCCAGAGCCCTTGTCATAAAATATAAAGGGAAGGGTAAACCCCTTTAAAATCCCTCCTGGCCAGAGGAAAAATCCTCTCACCTGTAAAGGGTTAAGAAGCTAGGATAACCTCGCTGGCACCTGACCAAAATGACCAAAGAGGAGACAAGATACTTTCAAAAGCTGGGGGGAGGGAAAAACAAAGAGTCTGTGTGATGCTTTTGCCGGGGACAGAACAGGAATGGAGTCTTAGAATTTAGTAAGTAATCTAGCTAGGTATGTGTTAGATTATGATTTCTTTAAGTGGCTGAGAAATTAAGCTGTGCTGAATAGAATGGATATTCCTGTCTGTGTGTCTTTTTGTAACTTAAGGTTTTGCCTAGAGGGCTTCTCTATGTTTTGAATCTAATTACCCTGTAAGGTATTTACCATCCTGATTTTACAGAGGTGATTCTTTTTTACTTTTACTAAAATCCTTCTTTTCAGAAACTGAATGCTTTTTCATTGTTCTTAGAATCCAAGGGTTTGGGTCTGTGGTCACCTATGCAAATTGGTGAGGATTTTTACCAAACCTTCCCCAGGAAGTGGGGTGCAAGGGTTGGGAGGATTTTGGGGGAAAGACGTTTCCAAACAACACTTTCCTAATAAATAAACCCAGATAAACGTTTGGTGGTGGTAGTGGAAGTTCAAGGGCAAAGGGTAAAATAGTTTGTACCTTAAGGAAGTTTTAACCTAAGCTGGTAAAAGTAAGCTTAGGAAGTTTTCATGCAGGTGCCCACAACTGTACCCTAGAGTTCAGAGTGGGGAAGGAACCTGGACAGCCCTGTAAGGGTAACCAAACATCCAGCACCCCGGAGCGCCTACCTGGGCCACTTCCTACTACCCACCCTCTTGCCAAAGTCTTGCAGTCTGTTGTCAAGTCGTAAGAGAAAAGGTACCAATTTCACCTTCAGCCTTCCCCGCTGGCTCAGCAGGCAGGCTCCTCCTCCACTGGGGAAGGTTCCTGCAGCGTCCTTCCTCAGGAGGTCTCAGGGCAGGTCTTTCTCCCTCCCATGTGTGATGATGCTGGTTCTGTTGGGATCCAACCGAGTGCCAATTCAGGACAAGTGGCTTAAAGCAGGGCAGTCATAGCCCAAGTGTGGAGTTTTTCCACCTCTAAGGCAAACCAAAGCAGCCAGACAGAGAGGACTTTGGTTTTACCCCACTGGCCAACCACAAGTCACACAAGCAATTCCCTTAGACACTCCCGTTTCCCAGTATCCCCACCAGTGCCACTCGTTATGGGGACAAATGGTTACGAAAACCAATACCTCTGGAGTGCATCCCCAGCTGGGATAGGTCATTCAGTCCTTGGTTCAAAGCTTCAGTGTAGCAAAGTTCCTCCAGAGGTATGAAGCAGGATTGAAGACAAGATGGAGATGAGGCATCAGCCTTTTATAGTCTCTTGCCATGTGGTCTCTTTCTTTCTTTGTTCCAAAGGCAAGCTGTCCATCACATGGCATGGAAAAACCTCAGAGTTCTGTCCATAGGCATGTCCCTGCTTACCTTGCTGAGTCACAAGTTGTGTCTGCCTTCTTTCAATGGGTCAATTGTATATCCCATGGTCCTTAATGGGCCATCAAGCAGGCTAGGCAGAGCTGACACCAAATTGTCTGGGGTGTCACTCAGAAGCATAGCACAAGTTTGAAATACAGACAGTATACAGCCAATATTTATAACTTTAAATACAAAAATGATACATGCATACTGATTGCATAATCATAACCCCAAACCATAACCTTGTCTTAGACACCTTATTTGACCCCCTTTATACAAGATTTGGTGCCACTACAGGACCTTGGTTGCAACGATGATCTATAAGCTCCCAGATTATGTCAATAATGTCACACCATGTCATACCCCTTCTGAGCTGCCTGGCTCACTTTTAAGCTCCACCTCCAACTGGATTATGCTCTGCAGGTGGGGCTGGGTGGGATCACCTGAGCCCATAGCTGCTCGCTCATTAACCCCTCCAGTTCTAGCATGGGATTTAACACCCCATCAAAAATCAAATACACATCTTTAATCCACCCTTCTTATCAGAGTTCTCGAAGGCGTGGAAAGCCCTGACCAACATGTCCGAAGATATTTAGGTCCAGGATAAAAACTAAATGTGCAAGGGTACAATATACCCTGTGTTGCTACCCTTGCTAACAAGCTCTAAGGAAGATGGCCTGTAGTCCTTGGCGAGCTAGACTTGAATTCTGCTGCAAGCTCCTAGGCTGTTTGCCACTCTGGTGGAAGTTCTGCAGTAGTTAATTTATTTTTATATTAAATTCAGTTTCTTTTACATTGATTTTCAGTATGCCACACACCATCATTTTTAGGTTTAATGTACCATCTTAAATAGAACAACAAGAAAGTTTAAGGGGAAAGACTCAAGTGAGCCTGTTACAAGGTACAGTAATGATGGGCTAGTTCATTAACGGTGAGAGATCTCATGTGTCAGGTCAATATACTACAAGCCACTGGAGAATGGTGGCATCTGAAACCAGGTAGCTAAATCTGGCAGCTCAATTTATGCTCTTGGCCAATCCAAAGCAGTGGGGAAAGACCCATTAGAGATTCGTTCAAGCCACTAAATGAAAGTGCAGATTTTGAACACCCAAAAGTGCAGACATGCTGGCATCTAGGGACTGGGTTTGACCTATTATAAAGATAGGGTCCATTTGCAAAGATATGTTTCAAAACCAGGTTTGGATTTTGAACATATACTTATGCAGGAAAGAAACTGGGTTTTGGCTCAGACCCATCTCAAAACATGGAGTATCTGAGTCCAAAGAGAATAGGTGATTAGCTGCCCTGCAGTGCACATATCTACAGTGTTATTCCAGTTTCACATAATGGCCACGGGTACGTTTCATACCAAGCAAATGGGTTACCCAAGTCGCATTATCTCACAAACCAATTTACCATTCGTCATCATGAAAATCTTTGTTTAGGGCTTCCCATTTTAATTATAATAAAATAATTTGTATTGCCAACAGGTCTATTAAACTTGAAGAGTGAGTAACTAAAATACAACTGTGATAACAGGCCCTAACTGTGAGAATTCGCGCTAATCAAAGAGTCCCTGTTAGTATGTACAGCAATCTGCTCCTCTGATGAAGCGAAAAATGGAGCCAGAAGCCCATGCCTCTCCTTCCTATGAAAGGAAGGGTTAATTCTGCTCTCTCAAAGGAAACAGTTTAAAAACCAAAAGGTCTGCTCCTCAGCTGTGCAAATCAGCAAAGCTCCAACAAAGCCAATGGCCCATACATGATAGAGTATAGAATATACCAAGACAAATACCCTCACTGGACCCTTCCCATGTAGTCACAATAGATTCTGCATATAAACAAGACCAACTGGCAGCTTGCATTTCCAATGTTTTCTGACGTACCAGTTCCAGACCCCATGAACACCACATTTGTAAATTTTCCAGGGAGCCAAACAGCTAATTGAGCCTTTAAAAAGAGACCTGCCGTTCACTGGACTGAGTGAAAACCACTTGTGATTAGTGTGAGTTTCCTGGCAACAAAGTTCTTTGGTTTCTTTGTCTGTCAGATGTGACGGGAGCAGATCCTGGGCTGTATCCGTACTGTAGTTGAGCAGGGTGGGGGCACGACCAGAGATCCGCCCTGCACCCCTACGCCTGGCTGGCAGGGGATGGCTGTGGGCTGATGGGAGGAGCGCAAGCTGCACCTCACCGGTGGAGCTGCTTCTAAACACGCCGTCTCCAGCACCAGAGGCATTGCTTGTTTAAGGGTCCTGCAGGCAGAACGCCTCTGGCAAGTGCTACTGCAGCACACACTCTATTGTGCCTGTGGCTATAAGAGCCACTAAAGAGCCTAAATTAGAGCTCAGTTCCACAACCAAAAAATATAATTATATATATATATATATATATATATATATATATACACACACACACACACACACATACACACACACACCTAGGACTGGCCTCAAATCCTTTCCCACAGTCACAGGGACCCCAAAACCGAGAGACTAGTTTCAGTGCAATTAGCTCCATGTGTGTAGAAGTATTCGCAAACTCCACCAGAGGTAACCTCTCCCAGTGAGAGCTCGGTCACTACTGCTTCTCTTTTCAAGTCTCAAGGCACAGCTCAGAGCAGGAGCTTACTCCAGTGCAGAGCTCAGCAGGAAACCTCCTGCAGTTGAACATGACAAACCTCAGCCTGTGAAGCAGGGATAAACTCAACAAGCCGCTCAGTTAAAAGGCCCAGGCTATTTGGGATAAAAATCACAAATACTGTTTAAACTCAGGAACAAATGTTATATCAATGTTCATATTCTATCCTTTCCTAAATGGACTGTTAAAAACAAAACTACTCCAAACTAATTTAAAAGGTTGGATTGCTGAGCAGGCCTGGAAGAGTGATTGCATGGATGGCCCTTTTATTATGTCCTGGGAGAAGCTGCTTGTGTTGAGTTTGGGCTATAATCCAAGAGAGAAAATTAAAACAACTTCTCCCCCAAAATATGCCTTTTAAAATATTGCCCTCCCACTGCTAAAAAGGTCTCTGTGGGACTGTGAATTTGAATGTTAGCAGATAATTAGTGGGTTTAATTACATGCAGAGACCAAATATTTCCAAGCAGCATACAGCTAGAGCAAGATTCTTTGTATGTCTCTTGTATGCAATACTGCTGTCAGATATATTAGGTGGATACTGAGTCAGGAAGGCTTGCAAGGAAAAGATAAGGACAGCAGAAGTAGCAGAATGATTTAATTTTCATCAAATGAGTTAGAGGGAATAAATTGTGCTTTTATAAATATACCAAAGGGAAAAAGAAATACTAGAAAAATCAGCCCATTAATAAATAAGGAGAGAGATAACATCAGTGGTGAGTCTCAAATGTTTGAGATATCTGCTGAATTGGTATGTTTGAGAAGAAACCAAAAGAGGGTGTAAAGACAATCAAGGAGTACAGTGACTGGGTTGGATGAACCCACTGGATTAAAATGAGGCAACTCCCCATGCAGTGCACCAATTGGGCCTTTCTGAAGGTGTGGTGTTAAGGACCTCTGTACATGGCTCTTTGTCTTCGCACCATACATCTGTTACCTGCAGTAACAGTGCTTCAGAGGTGGGGAGTGGAGTACTGTACTTAGAGTCTCCAGCTACACTCCAGATGACACTGTGCAACCTGAGTGGTCCCACTGAATACATTGTATCCTGCTGCTGTCAATGGGACAACTCCTCTGAATAAGTGCTCGCCATTCCCCGCACATGTAAGTGTGAATGAGGGTTACACAGGATGCTGAGCCTTGGATGAAGGGTTCTGTATCAGTAACAAACTATTTGCAGCATTTGGTTCCCACAGCTCGAAGCAAATAGCAGATCTCATTTTCCATCATATCCCTTATACTAAACACTTCTCTTTTATGTATTCATTTACTGTTGTCATCCATCATGTCAGACAAGGACGCTACCAGATTACTGGGTTGCACCGTATACATACAATATTAAGTGTTAGGTTTACCCTCTAGATTTAAGCTTGGCTAAGATTTTCAGAAGCACTACAGATTTTAGACGCAGCCATGTTGAGACACCTCAGAGAGGTCTCATTTTCAAGAAGTGGCAAGCACCCATCCTTAGGAAAAAAGGCCCATTTAAGGTGTCTCAGGTTGGGCACATGAAATCAGAACTCACTATTGAATAGGTTGACCAAGGATGTTCATTCTCTATGTGAAAGAGGATCACTTCTTAATTATGGTTCTCAAAAGAGAGCTAGGCACCAAGTAGTGAAAGAATTTAGATGAGACAATATTAAATAGTCATTATGCTAGTTGTAAAATTGCTTAAATAAAATGCATGTAAATAGAGAGGCTTTTATAATTAATGTAAGCTATAATTAATGTAAGTAATGTAAGCTTTCAGGATATAGAAGAAGAAAAAGAACAAAAATAAAGTGTGTAGGCTGGAGGGAGAAAGAAATAGATACAGATCATAGAACATTTTTCAGTTTCATTCTTGATATTTTAATAAGAAATTCAAAATATTTTTCCTCTTTAAGATTAAAAGCTCCAGTCTGGTTTTTCTCCCATCTTTCACAAGACTGATTTTTATGCAGAGAAACAGAATATGCAGCATCTACAGTCTTCAATAAATAAACACTTGCCAGTGAGATTACAGCAAATTAAATTTTAAAAATAAAAAAGGAAATCTGCTGAAGACAGTTCAGCTATAGGATCAAAAAAGTTAAGCAGTTTAAAGCCCTGGAACTCATCCGTTAAACTTCTTAGAGCAGAATTCACAGGTTAGATATAATTAAATGGATGGGGGGGGGGGGAGGATGAAATACCTTAGTCAAGCACAATGCTATAATCAATGGATATTTATACCTCAGAGAAATCAATGAGGTGTCCATTTTCCCTTCAGTTAAGTTCTCCACTTGGTGTCTTCCCAATCCAGGTGGCTGCTCGTCTCTTGGGAGAAAAGGTTAAAGGTCTCTAGAGCTCCTGGATTTTCATGGGAAATGAAGCTATTATACCCACACATCTGTGCAGCGCTTGGCTTCAGTTGTTAATTCCATGAGTCTGTGACATTTCTGCACTCAGACATTATTATACTCTGTCTGAATCTGTTTCTTCTTCTTTAAGAGATTTAAAGTCCAAGGATTGGTCATTATGTTTTTTTTTATGTTTCAGGTTTAGATTTTTTTTTCTTCACCACAAACTTTCAGGCTTCAAACTGCATATATATGTGTTCCAGGCCATTTTACATGTAGATGAGATAAAATGAGATAGATGCCCACTGCCAAATGTTCAAAAATAATAAGAATTGTTTGTTTGTGTGAGTGTGTTTGTGTGTTTAGTGACAAAGTTCCTCCTCTACCTTAGTGGGTCCTGCGCTTATTGATGGATTTGCTCACCTCAGAGATTCACGGCAGCCCTCAGTTTGGCCAATTTCATGGCTCAAATCTGCTGTTTTACTCAGATAACCTCATCACTGGCCAGCATGGGGAAAAGGAAGGAGAACAACCCCTACAGCCTCTGCTGATCCACCATGTGGGTTGGGGAACAGCCCAGAGACCTTCCCCTCTGGTGGAACCCACAGTTCATGTCAACGCCTCCTGTGTCTGATCAGGAGTTGGAAGGATTTGGGGGGAACCCAGGCCTGCCCTCTTCTCCAGGTTCCAGCCCAGGGCCCTGTGGAATGCAGCTGTCTAGAGTGCCTCCTGCAACAGCTGTGCAACAGCTACAACTCCCTGGGCTACTTCCCCATGGCCTCCTCCCAGCACCTTCTTTATCCTCACCATAGGACCTTCCTCCTGGTGTCTGATAATGCTTGTACTCCTCAGTCCTCCAACAGTCCGCGTCCACATACACATTCTCACTCTCAGCTCCTAGCACCTCTTGCACCTAGCTCCTCACATGCATGCCACAAACTGAAGTGAGCTCCTTTTTAAACTCAGGTGCTCTGATTAGCCAGCCTGTCCTAATTGATTCTAGCAGTTTCTTCTTAATTGGCTCTAGGTGTCCTACTTAGCCTGCCTCCCTTAATTGGTTCCAGCAAGTTTTTTTTTTTTTTTTTTTGAAACAGAAAAGAATTTTATTGTGACAGTTACAAGAAATTACCAAAGAAATAAACCATAGTATGCAACAAAACAACGCAAACAGAAGGTATAACACAGCAGCTTTCAGGAGGGAGAAGTGTTCAGGCTAGCCTGGGCCCAGAGCGGGGGGGCTTCCTCGACACTCGTGGTCTTCCACCCTCCTGAGTTACCTGGTGGCCTAGAGCGGGGGGGCTTCCCCGACACTCGTGGTTCCAGCAAGTTCCTGCTTGTTCTGGACTGCCCCTGTTACCTTACTCAGGGAAAAGGGATTGACTTAATCTGGGACTAATATATCTAGCCTGGAAGGAGGGAGAGGGCTGTTCCTCCTGCTGCTAGGCCCTGAGTTCTTGCTTTTGCTCTCCTGGCTGGGCTAGACACCACCCCCCTTCTCTGCTACCTGGTTGCTGGCTGGCTGCTGGAGCCCCCACCCTTGGTTGCTGCTGCTCCAGCTACAGCCCCTTGGGGGGCCTGCTGGCCCGCTCCCCAGAAGAGGAGAGTGAGGGGCCCCAGCCATTGCTCTCACTGCTGTGGACACGACCACTATCACCACCACCTGAGAGGGGTCCTTTCTGCCTGCCTGGCCACCGAACTGCCACCTGGAGTTGCTGGAGCTTCTGGAGCCTAGAGGAGAAAAACAAAGAGGACCTTCTGCTGTTGGGGAAGTGTGCAGAGACTCTGCAGACCACTTTGGAGGGGGCCATCAAGGACAGAGTAACTTTTGAACTGTGCTCTTGTGGTGGGGGGTTTTACTGTGTTTATGGGGACATAGGGGGTGTGGCATGGAGCCTGCCCCCTGGTCCATCAAATCCTTCAGGCCGCGAGGGCCCTTATGGGGGAGGGTAAAAGGGCTGGGAAGCAGGCCTCCACGGCTTCCATGACTCCTTGCTCACCTATGGGGTAGGTCACAGTTTGCTGCACTGCCCAATGGGGGCCGTGAGCATCCCTGCTGGCGAGGATCCCCCCCAGCCCTCCTCATGACACCCATCATTTTTGCAATGTTGAACACCCAGGGCTGTAGGATGGGTCTCCACAGGTGCCAGGTGATCTCCTTCCTTCGGCAAGGGGGGGTACGCTGTAGTTTTCCTGCAGGAGACTCATACGGATCTGGCCGCCGAAGATAACTGGCAGCTGGAGTGGGGGGGATAGGATCTACTTTAGCCATCTCACAGTTCGTGCAGCTGGAGTGGCTACCCTGTTCTCCCCCGACCTATGGCCCGAGGTGCTGGGGGTGGCTGAGGCTGTACCGGGCTGCCTGCTGCACCTCCGGGTCCGTATGGAGGGGCTCATGGTCAACCTCATTAACGTTTATGTCCCGACATCGGGCCCGGAGTGGCTGCATTTCTATCAGCAGGCTTCTGCCTTCCTCAGCTCCTTGGATCCTCGCAAGTGCCTGGTCCTGGGTGGGGACTTTAACACCACCCTCGAGGAGCGGGACCGCTCGGGGACCAAGCAGTGCCTGGCTGCCATGCATGTCCTCCGGGAGAGTGTCGACCATCACTTCCTGGTGAACGTCTGGCACGACCACCACCCGGATGACGTCTCTACATTCACCTTTGTCCAAATGAGGGGGGATTTGATAGCTGGTTTCAACTACCTGAAAGGGGGTTCCAAAGAGGATGGATCTAGACTGTTTTCAGTGGTAGCTGATGACAGAACAAGGAGTAATGGTCTCAAGTTGCAGTGGGGGAGGTTTAGGTTGGATATTAGGAAAAACTTTTTCACTGGAATGCGTTACCTAGGGAGGTGGTGGAATCTCCTTCCTTAGAAGTTTTTAAGGTCAGGCTTGACAAAGCCCTGGCTGGGATGATTTAGTTGGGGATTGGTCCTGATTTGAGCAGGGGGTTGGACTAGATGACCTCCTGAGGTCCCTTCCAACCCTGATATTCTCTTATTCTGACTTGTAACCACTGACACCTCCTCTCTGGGAGCAGTTTTCCAACCAGTTTTGCACCCACCTTATAGTAGCTCCATCTAGGTTGCATTTCTCTACTTCTTTATGAGAAGGTCATGCAAGACAGTAACAAAAGCTTTACTGAAGTCAAGATACATCATGTCTACTGCTTCCCCCTTATCTACAAGGCTTGTTACCCTGTCAAAGAAAGCTATCAGGTTGGTTTGCCACAATTTGTTCTTGACAAATCCATGCTGACTGTTACTTATCACCTTATTATCATCTAGATGTTTGCAAATTGATTACTTAATTATTTGCTCCATTTTCTTTCTGGGTACAGAAGTTAAGCTGACTGATCTGTAATTCCTTGGGTTGTCCATATTTCCCTTTTTATAGATGGGCACTATATTTGCCCTTTTCCAGTCTTCTGGAATCTCTCCTGTCTTCCTTGACTTTTTCAAAGATAATTGCTAATGGCTCAGATATCTCCTCAGTCAGCTTCTTGAGTATTCTAGGATGCATTTCAGCAGGCCCTGGTGACTTGAAGACATCTAATTTGTCTCAGCAATTTTTAACTTGTTCTTTTCCTATTTGGCTTCTGATCCTACCTCATTTTCACTGGCATTCACTATGTTAGACGTCCAATCACCACCAACCTTCTTGGTGAAAACCAAAACAAAGGAGTCATTAAGCACCTTTGCCATTTCCACATTTCCTGTTCTTATGTATCCCCCCTCACTGAGTAACAGTAATACTCTGTCATTGGTTTTCTTCTTGCTTATAATGTATTTGTAGAATGTCGTCTTGTTACCCTTTATGTCTTTAGCTAGTTTGATCTCATTTTGTGTGTTGGCCTTTATAATTTTGTCCCTACATACTTGTGTTAATTGTTTATATTCATACTTTGTAATTTGACCTAGTGTCCACTTTTTTGTAGGACTCTTGATTTTTAGATCATTGGAGATCTACTGGTTAAGCCAGGGTGGTCTCTTGCCATAGTTCCTATCTTTCCTATGCAGGGGGATAGTTTGCTCTTTTTCCGTTAATAATGTCTCCTTGAATGAATGTATGGGTGTACCTTAGTTTGTTCCAAATCATCACAAGTTATTTGAGCTACAATAAAGCAAAGGAAACGATAGACAGAAACAGGAAATGGGGCAATTTTAAGTTACTATTGTTTTGGCCCTTTTGAACAACAACAATTCAGGCCAGGATATCCAAAAATAGGAGTTTAAAATTAGTTTGAGGGGGATATGATAAAAGGCACAACTGATAATTGGGTGCCTATCTCCCACTGAAAGTCAATGCAAGTTGGGTTCCTGTCATCTGTGTCTTTGCAAATCTCCTCCTAAATCTGTATTTAGATAAATGCTCAGTTTTTCAAAAGTGCTGAGTGTCCAGGACCTGTCAGTGACCAGCCTTAGTTATTAATGGATTATTTGAATGGAAAGTCCCAAAGACAAGTTTTTCCACCAGGCTGAAGTGAGCTCGCTTCATTAACAACCACATGTGCAGCTGAGATCTGGATAGTTTCTGAGATGGAGCCCATTCACACAGCCCTGTCGGGCTACCTGCTTATCCTGTGTGACTCTGTTCTTTGGGAAGCTGGAACATTGCCTCCTGTTAGCTGGGAATGCCATCAGCACCTCTTATTCAGTAATACAGTTCTCCAACCAAGTTCATCCTGTTGCACATTCAAACGTACTATTACCATCCCTAGAAATTAGCAAAGCAGATGTTCCCAACAAGACTGGGGAGCTGTCACAAATGGCACGTATTTCAGTGGCATATTGAAAGAGGGGGTAGCAAAGCTCAGCTTAAGAAAATGCAAACAGTTCATGGTCTGCAAGGTCTTGCCAAAAAAGTCTCCCTAAATATCTGTGTTATGCTTTTTTGTCAAACAATGCAGCAGAGGTTTCTGACTTCAGCAGAGCACAGAAGAGGAAATGTGGCAGAACGCTACCAAAGGCAGCCTGGGCCATGGTGTTTTGCACCCCTTTGTGTTCCTCAAACCCTGGATGTTGAAGGAGATGAGGGGCCTGATTCTTCAATGCCTTTAGTCACATGCAGTCATTTACACCTGTGCAAAGTGGGCATAATTACAGGGGCAGGGACAGCTTTTCCCCCAACTTTTTCTTGGGGGCTGGAACAGAAATGCCTTTAGCCCCTGGCTTCCCTCTCCTCCCCCGCAAAAAATATATGTGGTTGGCTGAGGTGGGGGTTGCTTTGGCTCCGAGCTTTGTCTCTCCCATCTCCCCCTCCCAGCCACTGACCAGCTGTTTGGCTCAATAGGCAGGAGGCAACTACAATTACAGCCTCTTGCCTCCAGAAGACCCTCTATGCCCCTACTGGGCAGATAGGAGATCGCAGCTGAGCCCTCTCCTAGCTGGCTCTGAGTGCCCACAGAGCAGGAGGGACCCAGCCAAACTTAAGAAAACAGGATTGCTGGAGACTGCAATGGCTTCTCCCTTGCTTAGGGAGATGAGGCACAAGGGTGGTGATGTGGGGGGCACAGATGCTATACTCAGAGCTGGTTGAATCACTGATTTTTTGGTTCACACAGCTTTTGGTGCCAAATTGCTTCCCTAGGAGTGGCAGTCAAGTGCTCCCAGCTCAGAATGGGACCGTTTGACACCCATTTTATGCAAAGGTAAGTAAAATGCTGCAAGGCAGTGCACAATCAGACCCTGAGTGCGCTAATCCTCATCCTGACACAGGTATGCTCTGTGACATTGGTTGGGTCACTCAACCTCTCTGTATATCAGCTTCCCAATGGGCAAAAAAGGGGTAGTGACATTTACAGGCTTCACAGTGGTGTGGTCAGGCATACATTATTATCTTTTTTCAAACACAATTTTAAATCCTTGGATTTCAGAAATATTGGGCCTGATTCATTGCTCCAGATTTATGCTGGTGTAACTCCACTGATTTCAATAGAATTACAGCTGCCTAATCTGAAATAACACAGTAGTGCAGCAGGCCTGGCATTATTTTACTACCAAATGAAAGCAGCAAGCTTCCTACAGCTGCATGCCTAAGTCTGGCTTGCAAACCTTCACAAAGGTTAAGATTTGAGAATGTGCTAAACCTAGTTGCATGTGATCTTCATAGCTTTCATTATAAATTCAGCCTTTAAATATATGCGTCTGCTCGTCTAGACACTGCAAAACACTCAGCTGGGTTCATTTGCCTGAAACTAGCCCCAGTTTTGTATGTTTTGGCTTTTTGTGTTAGATTTGTGTGTGTTAGATTTGCCTAGCTCTAAGCTGAGGCACACACACATTCCTGGAAAAGAGAATGTCCCACCATAGGGCAAAACAGCACTATGGCACATGTAATGAAAAGCTAAGGATATCCAGATTGCGATCTTTTAACCGCAGCAAGGAATGGTCACCTCATAATTCAGAGAAGAAAGCAGCCCATGGATATTTTTCTTTTTCCTGTGATTTAATTCACACAATTACAGTAAAGAACATACAGGAAATGGCTTAAAGATTGATTGTAGGATTCATAAAGGTTTATGCGCTTGGCAACATTGTGTAGGAGTGTTGTGTAGGAGTAGTGCACACACTGCTCCATCCAAGGGCATCAACCTTGGAATCTCGCCAAGATGACATGTATCGTGGGAAGCCTCTCAGGACTGGGCTCAAGGCCCGAGAGCAAGGAATGCAGTAGATAGAAATTGGTAAATAAGAATGTTAAACAAAGCCAATGTATTCCTTTTATCTGTTGGAGAATGTAATGCGCGGGGGGAGAGGGAGAATAAAGGGGAAGGTGGAAAGCTGACAGGCAGAAGTCGGTTAGCAGAGACCAGCCTGCTTGCTTGCTAAAAGCTGTGTTCTGTCTTGTCATTGAACCGCCACAGTTGATACTTCTGGATCTCTGGTGGCTTGTTAAGAGCCTGGCTCCAGTAGTCGCTTACTCATTTTACTAGATTTTCTCCTAAAACTAAGGAAAATATCTGAGGAATTTCAGAGATCTCAAAGAAAATAGTAGTCTCTTCTCTAGTGAATGTCACCCCAGTTGTTTAGTTTCAGGAGATCATTGTAAACAACTAGTTTGTCAGAAAAAACTCCAGCTGTTTGCAACACAACAGTTTTCACTTGGAAATGCAGTTTTGTTGAAATCAAAATGTTTTGTAGGAATGCATCAGTTTTGATTTTTTTTTTCCAGGAAAAAGTTGAAACAAGTCATTTTACTTTGATAATGACTAAACATTTCATTTCAATTATTTCAAAATGTTTCATTTTAATAAAATTAACATTTTTGTTTTGACTTTGTTGTTTGGAATCCTTTTGTTTAGACCAGGGATTGGCAACCTTTGGCACGTGGCCCATCAGGGAAATCCGCTGGCAGGCCGGGATGGTTTGTTTACCTGCAGCATCCACAGGTCTGGCCGATCGCAGCTCCCACTGGCCGCAGTTCACCGTTCCAGGCCAATGGGGACTGCAGGCATAGGTGCCAACTCCATGAGCACCCATGGGAAAAAATTAGTGGTTGCTCTGCACCCACCGGCAGCCAAGCTCCCTGCCCCACCTCCACTCCGCCTCCACCTCCACCCCTGAGCGCGCCACGTCCCCGCTCCTCTGCCTACCTCCCAGCGCTTGCTGCCACCAAACAGCTGTAGCAAGCTCCAGGAGGGAGTGGGGAGGAGAGCGGAGGAGGCGGGGAAGAGGCCGGGCCAGGGCGGGGATTTGGGGAAGGAGTCGAATAGGGGCAGGGAGGGGGCAGATTTGGGGCAGGGACTTTGGGGAAGGGGAGGGAGGGGCAGGGGTGGAGTTGAGGTGGGGCAATGGGCAAAAGGGGGTTGAGCACGCACTGCCACACCCACTAGAAGTTGGCGCCTATGCCCCCGGGAAGCGGCGTGGGCCAAAGGATGTGATGGCTGCCCTTCCCACAGTCCCCACTGGCCTGGGACGGCAAACCGCAGCCAGTGGGAGCCACGATCGGCTGAACCTGCGCATGCTGCAGGTAAACAAACCATCCCGGCCTGCCAGAGGATTTCTCTGACAGGCTGCATGCCAAAGGTTGCCGATCCCTGGTTTAGACTTTTATATTATATTAAAATATTAACTTAATATTATATATTATTGTATACAACATAATGTATTTATTTTATATTACAACATTTCTACCTATTGAAACAAAATGATTCAACAAGATTGAAATGAAATATTTTCAGAGTTCTGAATAGAAATTTTTCAGAATGTTCATTCTGTGGGACATTTTGAAATGTTGGGTTTTGTTTCCAATTCAGAATGCAAACAAATTGTGAAATGTCACAATTTCCCACCGAACAGAAATTCTGGTTTCTAACCATCTCTATTGTTAACAGATATCACTTTGCTCCAAATGTTCTGCTGTAAGGTAACAGAATAGAAAGGATAGAGTTTCTGTGCTAGGCCAGAGGCAGTTCCCACAGAAATCAGGCAGTCTTCTCTACTGATTTCTTCTGATATAAAATAGAAGCAGGTATGTCCACTACAATAATCAATTCCTTTGGTTAAGTTTTTGGTTTCTATTCATCATCAATTAAACAGTGGAGAATAAAATCAGATTTCAAGAACGTTTCTGATTACACCAGTGTGCCCCAAGTACACTTTCATTTGGGACATTGATATTGTCTTAGATTACTTGGTAAAAATGATAATGAATTATGCTCCTTGAGGCTATGGTTAATTAAATTGGCTACCCTTTTGTCTTTAGCATGGGCAGCTGGGGCATTCAACTGCTCAGAATTGATGAGTCCAAGTTAAGATAAATCCCGGAGGGACCTGAACTCCTGCTGTCAGACAAGAATACAACTCAGATCACATTCTTTTAAACAGGTCATCGTCTCTAAGAGGGAGATGTTTTAGGATCTGTTAAAAGCATTAGTTATTAGTACACTTGGTTCTGAGATTAAAGAAAGCTTTTATATTGCTGAGTTAGAGACAGTGCATTAAAAGTAGGTACCATCTCTTCTGTTCATGCAATAATGAAGCAATTGACCCACCAAACAGTAGCATCAGCTGTGGGACTGACTGGACACTGCTGAGCAGTGTTCGTGAGCTTTTGCTCTACTTCCAAAAATAGCTTCAACTATGTTCATACCCCTCATTACTCACTATGGGCCTGATCCAGTGAAGTCAATGGAAGGACACCTATGACAATAACAGGCTTTGGATCAAGGGTATATTTTACACAATTGTGATTGTTTTATTTCCCCATGCAAATGTCTGGTGAAGAGCCGTTCTTTGTATGAATATCTATATTCACTGGCAAAATTATTTGCGTAGGAAAAAGATTATCCATTATTTGATATTTTTATTCTTTTATTTAAAAGAAAGTTTCAGTCATCCAATCAGGGTGCAAATACATCAGCATGTGTAGATGTAGCTATTTCAATCCCAATTTTACAAACTGCTGCCAAATTGTGTTAACAATACTTGCAAGCATTAAAAGGATTTCTCCCCCCTCCCTACCATTTTAGGAGATCGTGCAGGACAGTGCTTTTCAAACTCTTCCACTGTAGGATTCCCTCCACATTTAGCAAGATGGGAAAGCTGGGGTGCTCGAGAACCCCGATACCAGTTTGTGGGATGCTGGGTTGAGCATTTATGATGCAGAAGTATTGCAACAACATCAACAATAGGAATGTTTGGTAAGGTTTGCAGAAAGTCTGCTCCTTGTTTACATAAAGTATATTGATTAGAGCTGGGTGAAATTTTTCATACAAAACTTGTTTGGGCAAAAATGTAGACTCAACAGCAAAAAATTCTTTTGTGAATTCAAGTTGTTTTGCCATAATGTTTTGGTAAATATTTCTTTAAAAAAAATCCAAAAACCAGAAACATTTCATTTAGAAAATGAAACATTTTGATTGTTGAATTCAAAATGGACTTTTTGTTTCTAAATATCCTCTAATTTTCCTTTTTATAAAAGAAATCCAAAATGTTTTAAAGTGCTCAAAATCAAGCCACAATGTCTGGTTTGTGGTTGAACAAAAAACTGTGTGTAACCCAAAACACAATTTTTTTCAACTTTTTAATTTGCTGAACATTAAAAAAAAAATCATTTTCAGTTTGACCCAAAACGTTTTTTTCCAATTGTTTGGAATTCACACAGCTCTAATGTAGAATCATAAGGATTGACTGGAATGCAGTAGACATTAGGCATCCTTATTAATGAATCTGAATGTCAATTTCTATCAATGTATGTCTTTAGATTTATAATACCAAAGACATGTATTGCCACAGAGCTATGACACCAGCATTGTGCCCAAAACCAATCACCAGCTTCTGATGTTATGTCAAGCAGTACACCCGAAACCCCACAGTTAACTATTCTTGCACCACTACTTCTCTGAATGTTGGGCAAAAGGATGAGCCTTGCAAGAAGGCATGGAGCCCTTCAGCCTCAGGCTGGCTTGGATCAAAGGAGGAGCGCATTCCAAAGAAAAGAGACCCTCTTGAAGAGTACCCTGCCAGAGGCTCCCTCTCTTTTGCACCAAGAGGGCTCCAGGCCAAGTACCTCTGCTAACCACAAATGCAGCAGGGTGTCCTGGGGAGAGAGGCACAGGATGGCTGAGTGCCACACACCTCATGGGACACTATGCAGCTAGCAGCCTGCCCACAGCTCCCCCTCAAACATCTGGCTGAATGGTGGAACACTCATCTACCTTTCTGCCTTCTGGCCACTAGGGCTGGTCTAGCGGTGGCTGTGCAGTCACCCAGGTGCCTCCTCTCTCTTTGCTCCCCCCGCTGGATCACAGTGAAGAAGGAGTACTTGTGTGGCAGCAGGATAGAGTGAGGAGCCCAATACTCCCCTCCCCCCCCCCACTCTGGCACCAACAAACACCCAAACATCTGCCTATGCCCAAGAGCTCCATCCCTGTTTCTAACAGGGGACTTCAATCACCCTGACATGGATTCATCAAGGGCAAGACATGCCTGACCAACCTGATTGCCTTCTATGATGAGATAACTGGCTCTGTGGATATGGGGAAAGCGGTGGATGTGATACATCTTGACTTAAGCAAAGCTTTTGGTACAGTCTCCCACAGTATTCTTGCCAGCAAGTTAAAGTAGTATGGATTGGATGAATGGACTACAAGGTGGATAGAAAGCTAGCTAGATTATCGGGCTCAACGGGTAGTGATCAACAACTTGATGTCTAGTTGGCAGCCAACATCAAGCGGAGTACACCAGAGATCAGTCCTGGGGCCGGTTTTGTTCAATATCTTCATAAATGATCTGGAGGATGGTGTGGATTGCACTCTTAGCAAATTTGCGGATGATACTAAACTGGGAGGAGTGGTAGATATGTTGGAGGGCAGAGATAGGATACAGAGGGATCTAGACAAATTGGAGGATTGGGCCAAAAGAAATCTGATGAGGTTCAATAAGGATAAGTGCAGGGTCCTGCACTTAGGACGGAAGAACCCAATGCACAGCTACAGACTAGGGACCGAATGGCTAGGCAGCAGTTCTGCGGAAAAGGACCTAGGGGTGACAGTGGACGAGAAGCTGGATATGAGTCAGCAGTGTGCCCTTGTTGCCAAGAAGGCCAATGGCATTTTGGGATGTATAAGTAGGGGCATAGCGAGCAGATCGAGGGACGTGATCGTTCCCCTCTATTCGACATTGGTGAGGCCTCATCTGGAGTACTGTGTCCAGTTTTGGGCCCCACACTACAAGAAGGATGTAGATAAATTGGAGAGAGTCCAGCGAAGGGCAACAAAAATGATTAGGGGTCTGGAACACATGACTTATGAGGAGAGGCTGAGGGAACTGGGATTGTTTAGTCTGCAGAAGAGAAGAATGAGGGGGGATTTGATAGCTGCTTTCAACTACCTGAGAGGTGGTTCCAGAGAGGATGGTTCTAGACTATTGTCAGTGGTAGAAGAGGACAGGACAAGGAGTAATGGTCTCAAGTTGCAGTGGGGGAGGTTTAGGTTGGATATTAGGAAAAACTTTTTCACTAGGAGGGTGGTGAAACACTAGAATGCGTTACCTAGGGAGGTGGTAGAATCTCCTTCCTTGGAAGTTTTTAAGGTCAGGCTTGACAAAGCCTTGGCTGGGATGATTTGATTGGGGATTGGTCCTGCTTTGAGCAGGGGGTTGGACTAGATGACCTCCTGAGGTCCCTTCCAACCCTGATATTCTATGATTCTAAGGGTTGAACTCACAATCCTGGGTTTAGCAGGCCAATGCTCAAACTACTGAGCTATCCCTCCCCCATTATGCCTCCAGCATTTATAATGGTGTTAAATATATTTAAAAGCATTTTTAATTTATAAGGGGGGGTCACACTCAGAGGCTTGCTGTGTGAAAGGGGTCACCAGTCCAAAAGTTTGAGAACCATTGATTTAGTTTCAGAGTAGCAGCTGGGTTAGTCTGTATTCGCAAAAAGAAAAGGAGTACTTGTGGCACCTTAGAGACTAACCAATTTATTTGAGCAAAAGCTTTACTGATTTATTTGGTGTTGGTCCTTCTTTGAGCAGGAGATTGGACTAGGTTACCTCCTGAGGTCTCTTCCAAGCCTAATATACTAGGATTCTATGTTCCCTCTGCAGCCCCAATACCTCTTCCCCGCAGCATCCTCTGCCCTCAGGAGTCCCCAGCAAACCATTCAATCAGACATCACAGGCTTTACTCCCAGACTTCCCCTCCCAGCTACACCCATAGAACACTTGTACATCCACTTATCAAGTTTTGTGCAGCTCCATGAACTACCCCCTACAGTGCTCAGGGCAGGCTGTGCTGACCACAAGCTTAACCTTATGGTACATATACAAATGACATGCAAAGTACCTCGTTAAATAATTTGCACAAAATGTCACAGAGGAGCAGTGCAAAACTTGGTGGCTACAGAAGCAGTCTCTCAAATAGACAGGTCCCAAAGTCAAAACCAACACCTTAAGTTTCCAGCAAGATATACCACTTATTCAAGCAGGCCACCGCCTTCTGCCCCAGCTGCAAATTCTGGGTTGATTGACAGTTTAGTCCCAAATAGAGATATTATCGTAGTCTGGTCTGGGGGTGTCAAAGGCACAGGGAACAGCAGCAAAGTCCAAATCCAAAACTGTTGTACTCTCTTGGCCACGCACATGCAGAGTCACAGACAGTCACAGTGATCTGTCACTGTTAATTACAGCATCAATAATCTGTCATTATTAATTGCAGTCACCAAACAGCAAGCATTGCTAATCCTGCAGTACACCTAACTAGCTGGGTTTTGACTCCCAAAGTGTACAATCTGAGGCTTCAACATTGCAGACCCTATTGTAGTAAAGGTTGCCTATTTAGGCCCAAGCCTAGCAAAGGACTTAATCATGTGATTAACTTCAAATAGGGCTCATCAGAACAGAAGTGCTGTCCCACAGGACATCTGTTTTATTCCCAAATCAGGATGAAAAGCTGAAATATCAAAAATTTTGGCAGAACAGAAATTCTCCAAAATTTCTATTTGAAAATGGCAAAATGTTTCATTGTGAGTCAGTTCAACATTACCATTTACCTGTGGTGCTGCGTGGCCTTGTGGGAGGTGTAGTTTGAGAACCTGATGCCCCCATTCTCCCATATGGGCCAGGGTCCCAGGCCGGACTACATCTCCAATGATGCACCTGCAATCATGCGACTCCCATGATGCACCGCACAGCTTGGTTAGATGGGAGATAACATTCCATCAAGGGAGTTGTAGTCCAACCAGGGAGCCTGGCCTCTGGGGGAGAACGAGAGCCCGAAGGACAGCTCCCATGAGGCAAAGTGACACCTTAAGGAAATGCTTTTTAATTTTGAACTCACTCACAATGAAACATCTCAGGTCAGTTCAACAAACCAAAATAGTTTGATCTGGGTTGAAGCAACCTGAAATTAAATATTTCATTTTTATTTTCCCAACAGAAAATTGAAAAACTTCAGTGGTAAAATTGCAGTTTTCACATTGAAGAATTTGATTCTGTGCAAACTGCATTTTCTGTCAAAAAATAATTCTGATGGAAAGTTCCCATCCAGCAGAGGAATGGTCCCACTGACCATCTTCCAGGATTTCCCATTGACTTCAATAGGACTGTTCTCCTGCTTAAAATTAAGAACACGCTTAAGTACTTTGTTAGACTTGGGCCTTATTTCTGTTTGTGACTCATTCATAAACAAATCCCAATTTCTGCCAATGTATTGGTAATTTGGGCAAAGGCAGAATAGTTTATGAAAACAATTTTCAGCCTATAGAGTGTTCATTAACTGTTCCATCTAGATAGTCGCTCTGTTATTCCTGGTGTGCGAATGGCTACCATGGTTGCATGGTAGCTTCTCTGCTCTCTGTTTGGATGGCTGAAATGTTATAAACATAGGAATGATAGATAGTTGACTGAGGAATCACCTTGTCTATGCAGGAATACGAATTACATTACAATTGTTAACAGGTGAATCTGAGCATTTGTAAGAAGGAACAGTCACATCAAAAACATTCCTGAGAACAAATCCCCAGTCTCACAAATATTGCAATTCATCCTTTCACAAGACATCCGTGAAATCTCACCTAAGCCCTACTTTGAGCACAAGCATCAGTTCCACATACAAAAAGTAACCCTGGACACAGACATGGCTGAGTAGATCAACAGTGGAGGGTTTGATTGAATGTTCCCATAGTTTTGCAGTACATACCAGCTCAATTGAAATGTTTGGTTTTGGTAGGAGTGGGTATATCTATCCCATCAGCTATTGTTTGGGGTTATTTTTCTGTTTTGCAAACTGAGGTAAATCCAGAATTATTCCAGTTATGTTTTAGGTGCAAAAAGCCATCATGAATTCTTATTAATGTCTGTACAGTATAATCCCAATTATCCAAATAGCATGGGGAACATGGATTTTATCTGGATTATCGAAAGGGCAGAAGGCATACAAGAGTGGGGTGGCCTTCCCCGTAGCTGGGGGTTCGTCTTCCTCCTTCTCACACTTCTCGCTAGGGGTCTTAGCTTTATTATCCAGACCCCCTCGTTATCCGAATCCCTTCCTTGTCCCCCATACTATTTGGGTAGTTGGGAGTACACTGCACTGGTATTAATAAGAATTCACTATGACTTATTGCACATAAAACATAACTGGAACCATTCTGGCTTATTCTGGACAAGGAAGGGATTTGGATAATGCAGAGATTCAGATAATAGGGTTTTGGATAATCGGGAGTATACTGTATATTGAAGTCACGGTTCCCTGAATACTTTAAAGATTATATTGAACAAGTGGATAGTTAACTTATTAGCAGTAGCCATTTTTCTACTCAAGAATGGCCTGCTAATTACTGCTTTGTGAACCATTTGTTTTAGCTAACTGTTTTAGCTAACCGGGGGAGGGATAGCTCAGTGGTTTGAGCATTGGCTTGCTAAACCCAGGGTTGTGAATTCAATCCTTGAGGGGGCCATTTAGGGATCTTGGGTTGGACTAGATGACCTCCTGAGGTCCTTTCCAACCCTGATATTCTATGATACCTCTTTAAATATAGCCAAATATAAATGTACCCATCTAGGAACAAAGAATGTAGGAACTCCATCCTGGGAAACTGTGACTCTGAAAAAGACATGGGGATTGTGGAGGATAATCAACTGAACAGGAGCTCCCAGTGAAAATCCTAATGAAATCCTAGGATGAATAAACAGGGGAATAGGAGCAGAGAGGTTATTTTATCTCTGTTTTTGGCACTGGTGCAACTGCTGCTGGAAACTTGTGTCCAATTCTGGTGTGCACAATTCAAGAAGGATGCTGAAAAATTGGAGAGGGTTCAGAGAAGAGCCACAAAAATGATGAAAGAATTAGAAAACCTGCCTTATGATAGGCTCCAGGAGCTCAATCTATTTAGTTTAGCAAAGAGACGGTTAAGGGATGACATGATCACAGTCATAAATAAGTAAGTATAAATACCTACTTGGGAAAAAATATTTAATAATGGGCTCTTCAGTGTAGCAGAGAAAGGGGTAACATAAGGCAGGGGCTGGAAGTTGAAGCTGGACAAATTCAGACTGGAAATAAGGTGTAAATATTTAGCAGTGAGAGTAATTAACCACTGGAATAATTTACCAAGGGTGGTGGATTCTCCATCATTGATAAACATCCAATCTTGAGTTAAAAGTTTTCTAACAGACCAGCTCTAGGAATTATTGGGGGAAGGTCTCTGGCTTGTGTCAAACAGGAGATCAAACTGGAGGATCACAGTGGTCCCTTCTGGCCTTGGAATCTGTGAGCATGAGAGTGGGTGAAACATATCTAGGAGCTTGTCAAGGTTCCTTCCCCACTTTGAACTCTAGGGTACAAATGTGGGGACCTGCATGTAAAACCTCCTAAGCTTACTTTTACCAGCTTAGGTTAAAACTTCCCCAAGGTACAAACTATTTTACCCTTTGCCCTTGGACTTCCACTGCCACCACCAAACATTTCTCTGGGTTCCTGAGAAAGCATTCTTTGGAAACGTCTTTCCCCCAAAAAATCCTCCCAACCCTTGCACCCTACTTCTTGGGGAAAGTTTGGTAAAAATCCTCACCAATTTGCATAGGTGACCACAGACCCAAGCCCTTGGATCTTAGAACAATGAAAAAAAAGCATTCAGTTCTTGAAAAGAAAGATTTTAATAGAAGAAACAGTAAAAAGAAAAGAATCACCTCTGTAAGATCAGGATGGTAAATATCTTACAGGGTAATTAGATTCAAAACATAGAGAATCCCTCTAGGCAAAACCTTAGGTTACAAAAAGACACACAGACAGGAATATTCATTCTATTCAGCACAACTTATTTTCTCAGCCATTTAAAGAAATCATAATCTAACGCATATCTAGCTAGATTACTTACTGAGTTCTAAGACTCCATTCCTGTTCTGTCCCCAGCAAAAGCAGCATACAGACAGACACAGACCCTTTGATGCTTTGACCCTCTTCCCAGCTTTTGAAAGTATCTTGTCTCCTCATTGGTCATTTTGGTCAGGTGCCAGTGAGGTTATCTTAGCTTCTTAACCCTTTACAGGTGAAAGGGTTTTTTTTCTCTGGCCAGGAGGGATTTAAAGGTGGTTAGCCTTCCCTTTATATTTATGACAGAGCTATTTAAATCAAATGTCCAAGCTTTAGGCTTGTTGTGATCCAGCATCAACATCAGACGGTAATTTTATTTTTACCTAGTAACATACAGATTGTCTTTTAGGTGATTATACGGATGCAGCAATAGACAGCTGCTTTATCTTCCAGGAGCTAGACAGTCACCACAGAGCAGTCTGGTTTAAAACTTTTCTTTATAGGATAAACCTTCTGTCCCCTTTTGAAAGGAGTTGAAATTATCTGCTTTTGCAAGGCTCATTTAGTTCTGAATTAAAAAAATAAAAATCTTCTTTTTAGCAATGCTGAGATTCCAGCTAATCAGTTTTTTTTTCTTGGTTTAAGACTTTAAGGCTTTGATAATAGTTCTCCTTAGTGGGAAACAGGGAGTCAGCCTGACCCAGTGCGTAGGGGAAAGGGATTTGGAACCAGAAGATCCATGTTCTATTCTTGGTTCTGCATAAGCGTGGGAACGCCATTTCACTTCTGTGCTTCCTTTCCCCAAAAGGTAGAATGGAGCAATGATACTTAGTCTCCTTTGTGAACTGGTTTTGGAACTGTGAAGTAAAAATGCTACATATCTTCAGAGGTCTAGTTCATGAATACAACGAGGAGTCCAGTGGCACCTTAAAGACTAACAGATTTATTTGGGCATAAGCTTTCGTGGGTAAAAAACCCCACTTCTTCAGATGCATACAGTGGGTATTTTTACTTACAAAAGCTTATGCCCAAATAAATCTGTTAGTCTTTAAGGTGCCACCGGACTCCTCGTTGTTTTTGTAGATATAGACTAACATGGCTACCTCTCTGATACTTAGTTCATGAATGTTTCTCACTGCAAGAGACTGATATATTTTTTCTTGTTGAAAAAGGGACATTCATAAAATAACGCTCCCCCGCCTTTCCCCACCACATACACATTCCTGCTCTGCCAAAGGATACATTGTCTTATGAACGTATGCATCCCTTTTGATAGGAAAGGTTCACTGTTTAAGTGTTGCTCCTGAATTTCCCCCTAAGATATATGTTCATATGCTTCCAGGAAAGATGTCTTCCAGTTCCCACAGTCAGTGATTTCTTTTGTACACATCAACATCCTTCAAAATTAATTCTTCACTGGCTCTTAATAAGTAGTTTATAATAATTTGCTCTGTACTTGGAGAACAATTACATTCCAAGATAACTAGGTTTTGGTAAACTGGCTTAAATTTGACTGGATTTCAATGCTGGGTTATTTTTAGATTCTTAGTAATTTATGTTTCAGGCTATCTGAGCTCTAAATCCTCACCACTTTCCAGCTTTCATTTCAGTTACTGATGTCTAAAATGTGTTAGCATCTCACTAGCTGTTTCTCCCTTTCTCTTTCTGTGCTGCATTGCATACGTGTCTGCTACTTTTGAAGTTGCTTTCTTGTGCCTGCTCATCTCTGTTGCTGCTTATCCTTTGTGGCAGGTCACTTCTTCACCTGGCTATCATTAATCCTTTACTTTTCCAGTTCGGATGCGAGGAATTCTGACTTTTAAATGGCCTTGCATGTTGCTTCGTTGTACCCTCCACCCTGCCACACACTAGAAGGACTCAGAAAGTCAAAAATATTTTAAACAAATAATAAATAACTTTGCATTTATTTATCCTTCACTGGACAAAGCAAGATTGCTGCTTAACAATGGAATAGATTCTTTAGTGAGAAGAAAAGGCAGTTAAGCACTTCCAAACTCATTCAATAATTAATGCTTTTCAACAACAGTAAAATCAGAGTTAATTACCAATGTATCTACACAGTGAACCTTGAATATGTGCACTGGGAATCACGGTCATTGATTAGATTTGTTTATTCTACAGGCACTGGCTACTTTATAAGAGCTCAGACTGGATGCTAGATAGACAAGGCATAATGCTATTAGCAACACATTTTTTTCAGTGCACTGAAATGTTATGAAAATTGTGTTTTCCCAAATTAGGATATGTGATATCCTAAATTATGTGACAGTTGAACAAATCCCAGTATTTCACAGGATCAATTTACTGTAATATAGAGCAATGTGAAGATCAATATTTCCTTGGGATCACTGAAAACATAATCATGATATTGTTGACTTTTATAACAAATGTATATAAAAATTAGTAATGCAACACTCTAATGATGATATTTCAATTCTCATCAGGTGTGTATGTTAGAGAAAGAGATTGGGGGCAAGAAAGATCAACTTTGATTTCCCTCGGGGTTCCCCCTGTACATAACTGAATTATTAGTGTGTAATTTTGCAACATGGGAAACCCTTCTGCTAACCTTTTATTGTGTAAAAGAAGTGTAGGGCTGGATTTCAAAAGAGATTTGCACTAGAGATGGACACAGTTTTTCTTCCACAACTTTTTTTCAGTGAAAAAATGCAGATTTGGGCTGCCCAAAATGAATCATTTGTGTTGAAAAAAAACACTAAAGAATTAATTTTAATAAAAAAAATCATTTTGGCACTTCTGGAATGAAACACTTTTATTCAAAATGACTTTTTGTTTCAAAATTTCCTTCAATTTTCAAAAAAATTTCAAAATTGAGATGAAACTTTTTGTCCCAGGTCGTACAGAATGCTTTGTTTGACTCTAAATGAATTCTCTCTTTTTGACTTTTTTCCTTTGAATTTTGGATTTTTTTCAGAATTACTGGCAAACCGAAAAATCAGTTACCACTTGACTCTGACTCAGCACCACTTGAGAGCATTGGGGAAACGCTTCAAGTAGAGAGCAAGTCTATGAGTGGACTGCATGGGAGTTGAAGATTTTGCCATTTCCTGTGGTAGAACTTTATGTACATGTTCTGGTGTCAAGTGCCTGGGTAGAAGTGAGTGTGCAGTTTGGGCAAATACGAATTTTCCTAAACATCTCCATGAATATCCTGAAGCCTGAGTGGTTTAATTACACTGTAACGGTTTTCTTCTTAGTGAAAAAAAGCTATAACCTTATTGTTTGCTTCTAAATAAAAGCTAAGGTTAGATGGAACTAAGAGCATTCTCAAATTCTCTCATGGAAGGGATAATTTACATAGAAATTACCCCTAAGAATTAAAAGTTATGGCACTGTAACGTGGTAAAAGTTGCCCTGTGCACTAAAGCTTGCTGTGGATTAGTCTGGACAAGAAGCAGAACCATTTTCAAAATGAAAACCATTTTTTTTCTGAAGACTCACAATTCAAAAATGGCTGGATTCATTAGCTTCAGATTTTTAAAAATATTCTCCTCTGGGCCAAGATTACACCTCAGAAACAGCACAGGATGAGCAGATTTCAGCTTTGATTTCTGAAGGTACCTAAATATATGTCTAATTTTAAACACATGAGCAGTCCTACTGAAGTCAGTATCACTACTCCTGTGCTTAAACTTAAGCGTGTGCTTGAGTACTTTGCTGAATTGGGGCCTTTTTACAGAAAGGTAAGAGGAAGGATCAAAATTAGGCTTAATATGGAAACTCATCACCTTCACTATGGTGTCAAGAGCTGATCAAAAACAGGATATAACTACCATGAAATCATTGTTAGAATCAGGTTACTTGGCATACCTAGGTGCTTCAATATGGATTTAGGACCCAGGGTCTATTTACAGGAAACTGTATTTGAAAATCTTGGCCCATATTTCTATGGAGACAGCGTTATGACAGAAACTTGTTTTGATCTGATTTTGCATTTATATATGGATATTGAGATATGTATAACATAGGCCAGGTCTGTCAAAACATTACCACAGAACATCATGCTATCGCAATAATATACTGAAAACAGGGATGAGGTATCTATTCTCTTAACCACAGGGCATACTTAATCATGGAATATCAGGGTTGGAAGGGACCTCAGGAGGTCATCTAGTCCAACCCCCTGCTCAAAGCAGGACCAATCCCCAATTTTTGCCCCAGTTCCCTAAGTGGCCCCCTCAAGGATTGAACTCACAACCCCGAGTTTAGCAGGCTAATGCTCAAACCACTGAGCTATCGCTCCCCCCAAATAATAAAAGCATTGGTCCTGCAGCCATTTGTGTGTAACTTTATACATCAGTGGCCTCTTTGAATTCAGTGTGGGTCTGCCCACACTTATGTTTTTCAGGATTGGGACCTCAGGATAATGGAGCATTTAGTAGAACCTCTTCATTTGCGTTATTTGCTGGAAGTTACTTCACAGCTTAATGAATATTGAGAATTAGCAAGTTAGCAAGAAAGAATGCAACCAAGTCATCAAGGACACTACATCACAAAATGAATTTAACAGCTAAGAGGAGATTAATTTACTTTCATTATCATAGTAATTCATAATATGTTTTTGCAAAAGTAACGGGAACTTCTAAGACCTCTTTCCAGCAACCCACTTTGAACTCTGTTCTGAAATGCAAGGAGAAAGAATGGGGTGCAAGGTGAGAATGGATGTTTTGGTTTTGGGAGGAGAATTATTGGATTTGCAGAGAAGCAAATTAAGCATAAAGTCCTAGTCTTGACCCTTCACAGGATGCACTAGCACAGTCCCTATACTTGTGTGACTTCCCAGTGACTTAAGTGGGACTACAAATAGGAGCTAACAGATCCCAATGCAAGCTCAGAACCTTAAGGCTAGATTGAAGACAGTCTTGACACTCGATCTACTGAACCCAATGGAAGTAACACATCCTTAGTGAGACTCTGTTGTATATGCTTCCATCCTACTACGTTTTCTTCAAAGGAGCAAGTGTGTTATGTATCATTTGTTATTAGGGATAGTTACATTTTATTTTTATCTTGCAGACAACTCCCAGTTTAATAATGTTCAATATATGTTAAGGGTTCATTGCTAAACTCGATTGCTTTTTTCTACCATGCAGCTTCTGTAATCTTTAAGTTTATTTCTACATCTCTACATAGGGTTGGGTTTTAAAAAGTGTCTTAGTAATAACCTTAGAATGCATAAAAAATTATGACCAGTAGCAACTCCAAGATTCTGAATTTAATGTTTTTAGACCTCCGAATAAATTTTTTGCATTTAAAGGATTTTTACAAATCTCAAATAAAGAAGGAAATAATTTTTACAAAAAAGATTCCCCCCTCCCTGAAAACACTACTTTGAAATGCTTTTACAGTTGAAGAAAGTGCTTTTTGTATTGACTGGACAAAGAAATATTGTTGATTACCCAATGGCATACATTTTTCTTTGAAGAAACAGTCACTTCAGAACTTGTTAAATAATTAACGCATTTCAACAACGGTAAAATCAGAGCTAATTACCAATATGACTGCTCAGTGAACCTCGCACAGTTACACAGGGAATCAAGGTCACTGTTCATATTTGCTTATTCTACAGACACTAATGGCTATTTTATGCAGAGATCAGTGTTTGTCCTCAGGTTAGAAACAGGTTATACAAGACACCATGCTGCCAGCCACAGCTTTTTCAGCACAGTGAAGTTCTATGAAAATCATGCTTTCCAAAACCAGGAGTCTGTATTCCATTGTTAAAGAATGCAACAAAAATGAAAGCCCCGAAGTATTGTGCTAGGTAACAATTTTATTTTTCTCCATGGGAACGAAAATGACCCATTGGAGTCAACAGAATGATCCAATTGAGCCTGTCCTAATGCTGGCGTAGCACAGTATTGTCATCACAGTCTGGCATTTCTGTGCATGCTCGACTGAAATTTGCTTTCTGCGAGTAACTCAGGCAATCAAAAGTGTGCAGACAGCTGGGTCGGGGCGAGGTTCTTTTACCTGGTTAAGGGTTTGCATTAGAAGTTACATTGATTGGGGTGGCATTGGGATCTCCCTTAGGCATGGTATAGCATATGAAAATTGACATTCTGTAATAAATCTTTGGTACCAATTTAGAAGCCATGCTGTGCCATCAGTTTTTAAACAGAACTCCTCATTGCAATCAGCAGGGAATTCTTGCTGAAAAGGTCAACAGAATAACATGGCCCTAAGTTTTTAAAGCTGTAAGTACCTCCAGAGATTTGTGCAACAGTGAATGTTTTATAAATGTGAATGTGACATTCTGTACTTTGGGGAAGTGTCCTGTAACCCCCATATTCCTCATTTACATATAACTGTGATCTTGCATATAAAGCATGCCATGTGAGGTATCGGGGGACAGGTTATGAACTGCTGAAACACACTGTTCTATGTAATTATGAATATCTTTAGTGCATATGAAGTTATGAGATTGTATTGTATGTTGTCACTAAAACATGCTGTAAGTTGGGGTATCAGCCAGATATTAGCTCCCCAGAGGCAACAGCAAGGAAAGTAACCAACGCCCTGGCGGGGTGTCAAACAACCATCAACAGCCATTTTCCAGCAAGGGAGCTACAATTCAATGACTCACCTGCATGGGGACACACCAGGGAAATTGCTCAGCTTTGCCTGGGAACTCAGCAATGCTCCCCAGACATGCCTGGACTTGTGTTCTCCAAGCACATGAACTAAGGGTATAAAACAGAACGTAGGGGACCCATGCTTGGCTGCAAGCTACAAGGACACTCTGAAGACTCCAACAGAGGAGACTGGTCCAGGTTTCAAAGGGTAAAACCTACGTACTATGAACTGCAATATCCAGTGGAGTGAAAAAAACTGCTTAATCTAGATGTTTCCCAGTCTAATAGGGTTGAGAGTTTAGACTGCATGCTTAAATTTTATTTTGGTAATCACTCTGACTTTTTGCCTATCACTTTAATCATAACTGTTTCACATTTGGGGACAATGTATACCTTCAAATCAGAAGCACTGCTGTGGATACCCGCATGGCCCCACAGTATGCCAACATTTTTATGGCTGACTTAGAACAACGCTTCCTCAGCTCTCGTCCCCTAACGCCCCTACTCTACTTGCGCTATATTGATGACATTGTCATCATCTGGACCCATGGAAAAGAAGCCCTTGAGGAATTCCACCATGATTTCAACAATTTCCATCCCACCATCAACCTCAGCCTGGACCAGTCCACACAAGAGATCCACTTCCTGGACACTACAATGCTAATAAGCAATGGTCACATAAACACCACCCTATACCGGAAACCTACTGACTGCTATGCTTACCTACATGCCTCCAGCTTTCATCCAGACCACACCACACGATCCATTGTCTACAGCCAAGCTCTACGATACAACCGCATTTGCTCCAACCCCTCAGACAGAGACAAACACCTACCAGATCTCTATCAAGCGTTCTTACAACGACAATACCCACCTGCTGAAGTGAAGAAACAGATTGACAGAGCCAGAAGAGTTCCCAGAAGTTACCTACTACAGGACAGGCCCAACAAAGAAAATAACAGAACGCCACTAGCCATCACCTTCAGCCCCCAACTAAAACCTCTCCAACGCATCATCAAGGATCTACAACCTATCCTGAAGGACGACCCATCACTCTCACAGATCTTGGGAGACAGGCCAGTCCTCGGTTACAGACAGCCCCACAACCTGAAGCAAATACTCACCAGCAACCACACACCACACAACAAAAACACTAACCCAGGAACCTATCCTTGCAACAAAGCCCGTTGCCAACTGTGTCCACATATCTATTCGGGGGACACCATCATAGGGCCTATCACATCAGCCACACTATCAGAGGCTCGTTCACCTGCACATCTACCAATGTGATATATGCCATCATGTGCCAGCAATGCCCCTCTGCCATGTATATTGGCCAAACTGGACAGTCTCTATGTAAAAGAATCAGACGTCAAGAATTATAACATTCAAAAACCAGTCGGAGAACACTTCAATCTCTTTGGTCACTCCATTACAGACCTAAAAGTGGCAATTCTTCAACAAAAAAACTTCAAAAACAGACTCCAACGAGAGACTGCTGAATTGGAATTAATTTGCAAACTGGATACAATTAACTTAGGCTTGAATAAAGACTGGGCTTGGATGTGTCATTACACAAAGTAAAACTATTTCCCCATGTTTATTTCCCCTCCCCTCCCCACCCTGCGGTTCCTCAGATGTTCTTGTCAACTGCTGGAAATGGCCCACCTTGATTATCACTACAAAAAGTTCCCCCTTCCGGCTCTCCTGCTGGTAATAGCTCACCTTAAGTGATCACTCTGGTTACAGTGTGTATGGTAACATCCATTGTTTCATGTTCTCTGTGTATATAAATCTCCCCACTGTATTTTCCACTGAATGTATCGGATGAAGTGAGCTGTAGCTCACGAAAGCTTATGCTCAAATAAATTTGTTAGTCTCTAAGATGCCACAAGTACTCCTTTTCTTTTTGCGGATACAGACTAACACAGCTGCTACTCTGAAACCTAATAAATTTGCACTGCTCATCTTGAGCAGTGCAAGACAGTACATTCCTGAGGTACAGTGTTGGGAGCTGGGGGGATTTGGCTCTGGTGCCTTTCTGTGTGTGATTCATGCAGTCTAGCTGGGTGTGGGGCTTCACATGCTGTTGTGCTGAGTGATAACAGTGCCTGGAGGGGTTTGCTGCTTGTTACTGGTAAGGCATTGTAAGAGACAGCCCAGGCAGGAGAGAGTTAAGGGGGCACAGCAGTCCCACAGTCCCAGGCTGCATCCTGGGGATCCCATCACAGTGAATATAAAAAAATACTGCATGGCTGCAATGGGCAGGGCATCTTATATAATTTATCTGTTGCTCTGTAGATCATGAAGTTATAAAAACAATATGGGGAAATTAAATGAATTGCAGAAGTAGCTTGTTCCATATATGCAGAGAGACTGACAAGCAAATGTAACATAATCCCACTCTGGAATCCTGCACTACCTCCCAAAGATTGTTGGGGTTTACCTAACCAGCATCTGATGTCTGTAATATACAATCCAATGTTTTTATGTCTGTACTGAATTGCATTTGAGACAAATCTGTCCCTTCCTGGTGGACCTAAGGCAGTCCTGCTGTGCTGGGTGGGACACAGGATTCCAGGAAGCCATGGAAGGCACCAACTGGCTTCCAAGTCCAGGTCTCAGTGGAAAGAAGTAGAGGTTACTCTGTTCCCTGAGTGGGGTTTTCAGGCAGAGGAGGAGCTGGGACAGGGCAAGTGTACCTTTATCTTGGCAGATGCATGAGCTATCTCCTGCTCAGTGGAGACGAGTGAAAGTGCTGTGGGTACTACCCTAGATGAGCACAGTACAAGGGACTATCTGGGTAGAATACTGCTCAATAGGAGAGCTGCTTTGTTCTGGGCTAGTTGCAGTGTGTGGCTGGTTTGAATGTGTAGACCTATATTCAAAATCCAAGTCCAAGGTGACAAAGGCATGGGTATCTGTGGCAAGGCCCATATTTGAAAGGAAAAGGATGCCACTCTTATTTTTTCCCCCAAGCCCAGATGGCAAAAATCTGTCTTGGCCACAGCTGCTGCCTTAGCCTAGAGGAGCAGCCTCGGATTTAATAAACCATCCAAACCATGAACACATGAGAAAAACAGCAAGTACACCCCTTGGATCAGGAGTGCTTGTGTAATTTCCTACAATTTTTTCTGCTAGTTTCCCTCATGTACCAATAATAGCTCAGTAGTTCCTGGGTTAAACCTCATCCTCATTCTAGCACCTATTTAGATACTGGGTCAATCATTCATCTGAACTAGACCAGTGAGATAAAATCAATACTGAGATTGTCATCAGCATACTGGGTGCTATTAGCATCCATCCAAATCCAACTCAGATACATTTCAAACAGAAATGGTGATACAAATATATGGATGGTTGTTCTGAAGGTTAATAATGGATAAGAGTTTAACGGAGGATAAGCTACAGTAAAAACAATACAATTAGTGTGTGCACTAGGACCTGAATTGCATGTGATAATCCAGATAGGAACATAGATTTCAGCAGACTACATGAAAGCCACATTATGATTATTGTTTATGTGTATTACCATAACATCTAGAAGCCCAAATTCTGGACCAGGACTCCATTGTGTCAGGTCCTGAACAAACACAAAGCAAGGCAGTGTATTCTAAATACACCAACCACAATGTCTCTGGTTGTATATTTAGACATTTAAATAATATAAACAAATCATGGTTTATATTTTTTTGAAAAAATGTCTGTGGCAGCAATTTTAGACTTTTCTGAGTTACACTTGGACTGTCCTTTGCACAAAATATCTAGCAAACTGCAAAATACACATAACAGGATATATCTTTAAAATCATGTTAAGGAAAGAGAAGACAAGCTTGGTATTGGCAATAAAAGGCAGATCTCCTATCTTCCAGTATCACAACGAATTCACTGCACCACAGCCTCTTCTAGGCAAGTCACAAAATGTCCTGGTCTCAGATTTTCCATTTGGGGATGATAATATCTACTTATTTATCTCTGTGTGACTGTGAATATTTTATACCATTTGGGCCTGATTCTCTTGCCTCTTGTATAAACTAGATGTAAACCTCTACAGCTGTGTCTACACAAAAATTAGCTGATAGGCTAATCCCTAGGGTACATCATCACAAATGTTGATAACCTGGGACAAACTTTGGGGGAGTTTCCAGATGAGCCTTTACAAACATGGCAACTACCTTGAGTTAATCGACAATTGATAACTCGTGGTTACACACTCTAGAGAAAAAACAAACCTTACTATTCTGTTTCGAGAGCATTTTTACATTCACTTTCCACTGATATTAAACAGGTGTACATACCCACACATGATGCAGGGCAGTGGGGAATCCAGCCCTGTATATTTTTATTAATTTCTTTTCTGGTAAATTATTACCCCCTGTGACGGGGTGCTCTCGCCCCATACTGGACAGGGAAGGGTCAACCCGACATTCTGGGCTGAGGATGCCACGCCCCCTCAACTCTACTGGGCATGCTCCAAATGCACTAGTATAAAAGGGAGCAGCTCAGCTCAGCTGGGGCTAACCATTGGAGGGGAAGGACCCTCGTTGCAGGTTCCAGACAAGGAGCAGTCAAAGCCCAAGGCCATGGGGGCCGGAGACACCGCAAGCCAGGCAGACGCCAGGCTACCCACAGAGGCCCCACAGAGTTCGGATCGCCGGGGACAACACAGACTGGGGAACCCAGAGACAGCAGAGGCTTCCGGATTCAGCAGTGGGAACCACTGTAGGAAGCAGCCCAGGGAATTAGCTAATGGCCCGGTTAGTGAACCGGAACTTTGAGTCAGTGTGTTTCGGTTGGACCCCTGCCCCACTGACTCAGTGTCACGTGATCTGGGCTTGGGCCCAGTGGAGAGGGAGGACCTGGCCTCCCCTACTCAGGCTGCCATCACCCCTCTTTTTGTGCGTGGTAGCCCCTTTCCTCGACTGAGGCCACTTGGCCACTAGGCCTTACTACCCCATGGACGGGGCAAATCTATGGACTCTGGCCGCTAGGCCTTACTTCCCTGCGGACCGGGGCGAATGTATTGACTTTGGCCATTAGGCCTTACTGCCCTGCTGACTGGGGCAAGTCTATTGACTCTGGCTACGGAGGCATAGATGCAGGTCATGTACACCCCACCCCTACACCCTATGGGAGATGGGGCGCACTCACCCCACAGTGGACGGGATCCCCTCAACCCTGTCACACCCCATTTACAAAGAGGGCAGGCAGACAAAGAGCTATGGAAGGACTTGTCTGGGTCACACTGCCATCTAGTGGATGAGACTGAGCACAAGAAATCATGGGTGAGGTGGTGTCGGAGCAGAGAATCATTTTTATATTCTTGTTTAAACAAAGGGGGAAAAAGTCATGTACTAGGTAAGGGAGCGAAATACAACATGAAGGCAGTAACTGTTGGAGAGAGACACTGGTTACAATCACAGTCTCAGACAAAGGAGTGTGTTTACCAGACAAGTGCTCCCAGTCCAGACCCAGGCAGTTGACCTCTGTACAAACTTCCCACAATATATTTCCTTTTTGCTCTTGTTATAGTCTGGATTTCCCCAGTGACCTTTCATAGTCCAGACAAATCCCTGGGAATCACAGAGAGAACTGACTAGAATCTTGGCACAATGATACCAGCTCTTCCAGAGTCCCCTACATACCATCACTGACGGAAAGGCCTTCATTTCGGTACTGTCAGCAGTGGACAACTCTCTACAATGCTGCACTCCATCATCACAGGATCTTGTCAAACAATGCCAGGCTGCAGCAGAATTGATAGTGTCTCTGAGCACTCAGAAGGATCAATAAAGGCAGCAGAAAAGGCAAAGGACTGTAGCTTCTTAAATGAGTATTGATCCAGTCCCAAGGCAAGGGAACAAGCCATCAGTAACACCTGGAATAGGTGGGAAGTATAATTGTCTTTCTCAGGGAAAGGGTAAAAGCTCGATGAAAGGTCACTGGGGAAATCCAGACTATCAGAAGGGGAAGACTTGTCCCCCAACTTCCCAGCAACGCAGCCAGATTTGATCTAGCTGAGTTACTCAACAGTATGGATCACTGGTCTCCCTCTGGCACTGCTAGTCCTGAGGCAGGTGAGTCAGTCACTGGATTCCATTTTCCTGGCTGCAGCATTCAGCTTTCCCTCCAGCCTCAGCTCCACCGAGGTGCACCTCAGTTTCACACAGCACACCAGATACTACAGGGGCAGACAATTCCCACGTCGCTGCCTTCACTCTGTTAGCACCAAGTCAGATGGATTTCCCCTCCATCTAGGACATCCCATCAGGAGGGTGTTGGGGCAGCAGCCAGCAGCAGGAAGCTGTGTGAGGATGGCTCCTTTTAAGGAGGGAAAGGGAGCCTGAATACAGTGTAGAGGGGAACCCCATGGCCCCAAGGGATCAATGTGGATTCCCCAAGATCCATGGGATCTGTAGGTCATACCACTGCTGGTAGAGATACTTGGCCTCCTCCACTGGAACAACTGAAGGAAATTCCAAGGACTCCCACTCACAGAGCTCCTGTAAAAGAGGAGGTGATGGGGACCTTCCTTAAGAACACACCATTTCTAGTTCAATGCTGGTCTCCCCAATACATCAGAAAAGTAGCTATTTCCCCTAGCTGGTCCAGGGTGCCCAGCAGTTGCTTTCCATGCCGGTAGGCAGTAGAGATGTGGTGTGATCCTTGCCTGACTTCTTTCGCGCTAGACCCACAAATCATAGAACGATAGAACTGGAAGGGACCTCAAGAGGTCACCTAGTCCAGTCCTGTGCACTCAAGGCAGGGCTAAGTATTCTCTAAACTATCCCTGACAGGTTTTTGTCCAACCTGCTCTTAAAAATCCCCAGTGATGGAGATTCCACCACCTCCCTAGGCAATTTATTCCAGTGCTTAACCACCCTGACAGTTAGGACATTTTTCCTAATGGCCAACCTAAACCCCCCTTGCTGCAATTTAAGCTCATTGCTTCTTGTCCTATCCTCAGAGGTTAAGAAAAACAATTTTTCCTTCCTCCTCCTTGGAACAACCTTTTACATACTTGAAAACTGTTATCATGTCCCCCCCTCAGTCTTCTGTTCTCCAGACTAAACAAACCCAATATTTTCAATCTTCCCTGATAGGTCATGTTTTCTAGACCTTTAATCATTTTTGTTGCTCTTCTCTGGACTTTCTCCAATGTGTCCACATCTTTCCTGAAATGTGGGACCCAGAACTGGACACAATACTCCAGCTGAGGCCATCAGCACTGAGTAGAGAGGAAGAATTACTTTGTGTCTTGTTTACAATACTCCTGCTAATACATCCCAGAATGATGTTTGCTTTTTTTGCAACAGCATTACACTGTTGACTCATATTTAGCTTGTGATCCACTATGACCCCCAGATCCCTTTCCGCCGTACTCCTTCCTAGGCAGTCATTTCCCATTTTGTATGTGTGCAACTGAATGTTCTTTCGGAAGTGGTGTACTTTGCATTTATCCTTATTGAATTTCATCCTATTTACTTCAGACCATTTCTCCAGTTTGTCCAGATCATTTTGAATTTTAATCCTATCCTCCAAAGCACTTGCAACCCTTCCCAGCTTGGTATTGTCTGCAAACTTTATAAGTGTACTCTCTATGCCATTATCTAAATCATTGATGAAGATATTGAACAGAACCAGACCCAGAACTAATCCCTGCGGGACCCGACTTGTTATGCCCTTCCAGCATGACTGTGAACCACTGATAACTACTCTCTGGGAATGATTTTCCAATCAGTTATGCACCCACTTTATAGTAGCTCCATCTAGGTTGAATTTCCCTAGTTTGTTTAGGAGACGGTCATGCGAGATAGTATCAAAAGCCTTACTAAAGTCAAGATATACCACATCTACCGCTTCCCCCCATCCACAAGGTTTGTAACCCTGTCAAAGAAAGCTATCAGGTTGGTTTGACTCAATTTGTTCTTGATAAATCCATGCTGCCTGTTATTTATCACCTTATTATCTTTTAGGTGTTTGCAAATTGATTGCTTAATTATTTGCACCATTATCTTTCTGGGTACAGAAGTTAAGCTGACTGGTCTGTAATTCCCCGGGTTATCCTTATTTCCCTTTTTATAGATGGGCACTATATTTTCCCTTTTCCAGTCTTCTGGAATGTCTCCCGTCTTCCATGAACAAATGAACAGTACACACCAAAAAACACACATCGGCTTGCTCCAGGGAACAATGTAAGTCAGTACTGAAACCAATTCCCTTTTTCCATCAGTTAAACCCTACACACTTTAGTTAAAAATATAATAATAATAATAATAATAATTAATAATAAATTTAATTAATGACATAGGTTGACCACTGCCTCTCACCCACTACAAATCTACACATTTATTATGGGAAAAAACAAACAAAGAAAAACAGCCTCACACATAAAAAAAACCCAAACAGTCTCTAATCAAAACCAGGCTCAGCATGAAATAGCCCGGGGTGGGAGAGCAGCCATTCTTACTGTAGTTGGCGTCTGCAGCTGGAAGCTGCATGCTGAAGGACTGGATTTGAACCAGCCATTCTTGTCCAGTGTTCCTCGAGATGTAGGATACAGTGATGCCTGCTAGCTTGGTTCGAGCTCACTCTGGGCTAGTAGGGTGCAGCTGCACAGGGTGGCTCTGAGCTGGGGCTTGGGTCCAGCTCCAGCCTTAATTATAAGAAACAAGATTTGACTTATTTTGCAGCTTCATTTCTGATTTTCCAGAGCAGTCATGAACTGTGGCTAAAGAGCAACGTAAGAGCAGTGATTTTTAATAAAATCCCCAGCCATAGTCCATCAGAGAGACTAATGATATCCTCCTTGCGACCAGGATTTCACTCCTAAGAGCTCTGGCTCAGCCGGGGAGCTCAGCAGTACCAGGAAGAGACAATGGGGTGGGAGGCACTTCTGAAGGGAAACTAGACTCATAATGGACTCACAGAGCTTGGATCAGATGAAAACCTCTCTGATGAATCCTTCCACGCTTAGGAAAACCGGGGTGCAATTTCATGCTTTGGAGGTTTTGAACTGGATGGTTGCCAAGCACTGGGCCAAAAGAGTAGCGCTTGCCAGTGCAGGACCACTCTTCTTCCCCTCTTATCATAGATTTGAGGAAAAGCAACACAAAGATTGTGAGGCAGAAAACTGTCAGTCAGTGGTTACCTGGAGCTCAAACACCTGCCCGAGCCTCAGCTACAGGATTGATTAGAGCTGGTGTTCCACTCTGTGCTGCAGATGAATTATTCTGCAGTGAAGCTGAGGTGGTTTTTTTCCTTAACATGCATCTAGTGGATTGTTAAAACAAACAGCACACCAACAGGCTTCTGCAAGCAGACACAGAAGACAAGGATGAAGATTAAGGGAGCTGCTGTTTCAACCATGACATACTTCACAGGCAACATATTACTGTAATTCAAAAGCCTGAGTACTAATCTGTTCCTTCTTTGTGACCTAACATGGACCTTCACCCACAGCTCTGGTTTTGCCTTGTATTGTATTGTATTATATTGTATTGTATTTATTAAGGAGATTTGTGCTTTTAAGCTTCTTCTTTCTTTTTCTTTTTTTTTTTTTTGCAAGAGATAACAGCATTTTCCAACTCCTGGTTTCAATATCTGTGTCATGCTCTGTGTTCTGAGATGTGCAATATAATATTAGCAATCCGTCACATTAAAAAGGGTTTGCTACACCAAGTCAAATTCTAGCTGCTGTTATACATGTGCAACCCTGCTGATTTCAATGGCTGACCTGGGACAGACTGAGACTGGAATGGGCCCTTTGATTTTCTTTTCCTGCCTTTCCTATTTTTTCATGCAATAAGTGTAAACTCTGCCAATTGCTGCCTTTCATGGACCTTCCAGCTAATACATTCTTTGTGAAGTATGTGTTTATATGACAGGTTCTACCTGCTGCCCTTTAGAACCTTATGCTCTAACTAGGTGAATAATATGGTTAGACGTGAAGGCTCTGATCATATAAAGACTTATGCAGATACTTAACTTCAGGCCTGGTGAGTAGATCCATTGAAGAGGACCACTTGCAATGTATAAAGTCATGCACATGCTTAAGGCTTTATAGGATCACGGCCAAATATACGATGCATGAGAGAGACAAGACCCAGGGTCTAAATAAATAAGTCAATTTTCATACATATATGTTATGTAAAACACACACACTCATAGATTTATAGAAATAAAATATAAGTGTTATAATATTATAAAAATGTTCTAGTCCTGCCAGATTAGCTCTCCACACTGCTCTCACCCTCTTGCTGAGAGTATCTCAGTGCCAGTGGCTGAATCACAACGTCCCCTTCTGATTAGTTATGCTCACCCTATCAAGGAACACAACAAATGCCATAAAAAGGAGGTGACAAATTACACAGTGCTGATAATGAATGAGGACAGCAAACCTAGTCTGCAAGCTAGCGATGCTACCCAAATAAATTTCAGCCTCTGTTTGTTTGAAGTAGTAAGAGCAATGAACACATTCACAAAAATAAGCCTGCTTGCAAACAGAAAAGAGACCAGAATCTATTGACTAAACTGCATATTACCCATCATTTGACTAACTCTAGATAGTACATACCAGGTAAAGTTTCAACAGTCATTTCACATTATCTGAAAAACTTGCAGTAGCAGAAGAGGGAGTTTTAATTCTCTCATTTTAGCTAGTCAGCCAATTCAATGGCATTGACTAAAGCTTCAAATGATACATAGGTTCATAGATTTTAAAACCAGAAGGCACAATTAAGAACATCTAGTCTGACAGCCTGCATAACATAAGCCAAAGAAATGATAATAAAATATAGTTGTGAATAGTGTACAACCATAGCAGTTCTCATAGACTCATCTTGTCTGACGTCCTGCACATTGCAGGCCACAGAACCTCATCCACCCACTCCTGTAGTAGACCCATAACCTCTGGCTGAGTTACTGAAGTTCTCAAATCATGATTTAAAGACTTCAACTTAGAGAGAATCCACCATTTACACTTGTTTAAACCTGCAAGTGACCTGTGGAGGAAGGAGGAAAAATCCCCAGTGTCTCTGGCAGTCTGACCATGGGGAAAATTCCTTCCTGACCCCAAATATGGGTTATTTAAATATTGTCTCCATTATAAAACTCGATGGAGGTAGCTCCAGAAAGACCATGTCTGAAGACTTCTTCAATAACCACAAAAGAGGCCATTTTTGGCTTCCAGTATCACAGATCACATACTGGGCAAATCTTCACTCTTCATTTACCAGGTCTTTGCAATTGTTATAAGCTGCTATAAGAATTTGAATTTCTTTTAAATCATCTCTAACCCTGGTACATTTTGCATCTCCAAGGTCTGGTGTAGGGAAAAGTAGAATGGAAAGGCTAAACTTTGGGATCAATTAAAATCTATATGCCAGGGCATTTGGTATACATGGGAGCTTGCAAGATAATCATCTGCATCACTTGACGCACACTTAATTAGTCAAACCAATTACACAAAAGACACATTGCAGGCATGGATGGATGCCACACTTCATTTCTTACCTTACACAAATTGTCGACCCAGGCTTATGCCAACGTTCAGTGAACACTGTTATTCTTTTGGAGTTGTTCCAGTCTACAAGATAAATACAGAATGTATCCATTACTCAAGGGGATGGAGGTGGGAAAGAACGCACATCAACCCAAAATATGCCAGGGCTGAATGATTTTAATTTGTTCACTTAGAAAATACCTTAGAATGTAAAATGCATTTTAAACAAGCTTGTGATTGAGGATATATTTCTAGTTAGCAGGGTTTAAACTTTGACACCTTATTGTATAGCAGTTTAACCTGTTCTTTCTCTTTAAACTGAGGCATTCTGAATGAAAGCGATGTAGCATTTGCTAAATCCATGAGCTGAGAAATTTCAGCTAATGCTCTTTGAAATCCTTTGACTGTCCCATCTAGATAATCACTCCTGAAATAGTGCAAGATCAGGGAAGCACTCCCAAGGCTGGGGAGGTTAATCGCCTTCACCTTGGAAAGCCAAAGTTTCCACTAGAAGCATTAGGAATGCTCATTCATTTGGTAAATTCTGTATTTATTCTAATCAGAACAGACTAATTGGAAAATCAAGCAGCTGTGTGATATGAGGCTTATTTTACACTGTGCTGAAGCATATTAAAAATGTTACCAAACCACCCACCCTTTATATCCCAACACAGAAACCATTGTTAACTAGCATGGTGGAGTTGCTAAAGTGCAGATCCCAGCTCAGTACATATTCTCCCAGCCACAGTACACACCTCCCTTCACCATCACCTCCCATCCATCATACACATGCACCCTTAACATCCACCATCCTGGCTGTAGAGGCAGGTTTGTGCTGAGATTGTCCTGATAGATGGAAAGCGGTCTGTGGGAAGAAGCATGTACATTGTCATGACATATTTCCTTGACATATTAGATCTGTGTTATTGTGGTGCCTGAGTGGGCCTAGTAAAGTGACAATGGCATGATGGGAAGTTGTAAGATACAAGTAATTGCTTCGAAGACGTAGCTCAGCATGTATAAGAGCAGTTTCTCGTGTGCTAGCACTTTATGTGCTAGAGATTGGGGATTAGCAGGTGAATTTTGTGTTAGAATTAAGGTTTCACATTTGCTGGGAGTGACTAGCTGAAGATCCATCAGCGATGCCTCTGGTGGGAGGCAGCCAACGATGTGGGCTATATTGGGGCATGGGCGGCTAGTAAGGGAGTGCAGAGCGCATGCGTCTTGGTGCATGCAACACACTCTCCCCTGGGAAAGGTTCTGTGGAAATCCTACTAGGAGGAAGGTGCTAGCTGATGGGGAAGGAGGTTAGCCCATGAGGGGTTCTCAAATGTTCAAAGGATGCCAAGGCACCTCAGGCACTGAGCTGGCTAGTCAACGCTGCTTCCCAGTTCCTGACCTCAGCAGGCCCTTGGTTTCCCAGCTACCAGAAAGTCTGGGGTAAGCTGGGAAGCAGTGGCTGGGTGAGGGCTGAATCTGGAGAACAGGCCTGGGAAGTCAGATCAGAGCCAGCTGGGGAAGCCCTTGTGCATATCAGGCCTTCATTGACTCAGCTTTGAGAGACTTCCTAGCTGTTGACTACGCAATTTACCAGCCTCTCAGCCTTGTTGAGCTCCCTTCGGCATTTCCAGCTCTTCCATAGAACAAGGCCAGAGAGGGGGCTTGAGCTACTACTGCACAGAGAGGAAGGTGCAGTACAGTCTATGGTGGGGAGAAGTGGCTCGGGAGTGATGCTGCAGGAAAAGGCAGAGAAGGCACAGTGATTCTATGCTCATTGTGCCCACAACCTGCTATGGCTCACTGAGGGGAAGAGGAGTGAGAGGCAGAGGAAGTGTGCTGAAGCAGGATGTTCCTCACATACCAGCTAGCATAGGATCCTCCTACATGTACACATGTCAATATTCAGGTTTCAGAGTAGCAGCCGTGTTAATACACATAGGAACAAAGAAGGCTGGCCATCCTTACAGAATGGGGGACTATCCTGGGAAGCAGTGACCCTGAAAAGGATTTGGGGATCATGGTGGAAATTCAGCTGCACATGAGCTCCCAGTGTGATGTTAAAAAGGGCTAATGCAATCCTGAGATGCATAGGAGAATCTTGAGTAAGAGTACAGAGGTCATTTTATCTCTGTGTTTGGCACTGGTGCAACCACTGTTGAAATACTGTGTTCAGTTCTTGTGCCCACAATTCAAGAATGATGTTGCTAAATTGGAGAGGGGTCAGAGGACTGGAAGAGGGCAAATATAGTGCCAATCTATAAAAAGGGGAATAAGGACAATTACAGACCAATCAGCTTAACTTCAGTACCTGAAAAGATAATGGAGCAAATAATCAAGCAATCAAATTGCAAACACCTATAAGATAATAAGGTGATAAGTAACAGAAAGCAAGGATTTGTCAAGATCAAATCATGTCAAACCAACCTAATAGCGGTCTTTGACAGGGTAACAAGTCATGTGGAATTGGGAGAAGCAGTAGATGTGGTATATCTTGACTTTGGGAAGACTTTTGATATTGTCTCACATGACCTTCTCATAAACAAAATTAGGGAAATACAGCCTAGATTGAGATACTATAAGGTGGGTGCATAACTGGTTAGAAAACCATTCCCAGAGAATAGTTATCAGTGGTTCACAGTCATGATGGAAGGGCATATGAAGTGGGGTCCCGCAGGGATTGTTCCTGGGCCTGGTTCTGTTCAATGACTTCATTAATGATTTAGATGACCTCTCAAAGTCCCGTCTATGATTCTAAGACCCACGAGAAAGGTAAAAGGATTAGAAAACAAACCTTATAGTGACAGACTCAAGGAGCGCAATCTATTTAGTTTAAGAAAGAGCAGGTTAAGGGGTGACTAACTCACAGTCTGTAAGTACTTACACAGAGAACAAATATTTGACAATGAGCTCTTCGATCTAGCCAAGACAGATCTAAAATGATCCAATGGTTGAAAGTTGAAGCTAGACAAATTCAGAGTGGAAATAAGGCATACATTTTTAACAGTAAAAGTAATTAACCCCTGGAACAATTTCCCAAGGGTCATGGTGGATTATTCATCACTGACAATTTGTAAATTAAGATTGGATGTTTTTCTAAAAGATCTGCTCTACAAGTCAAGCTAGAGGTCAAAGCCAGAGCAGGGACCTGGAGCAGAGCAGGAAAGCAGGAGCAGATGGGGATTTGGGCTACGGTTGAGAGGAACAAGCTGGGAGGCAGGCTTTATAGTAGCAGCTAGCCAGGGATTCACCCAGTTGCTCAGACAACTTCCTGTGCCTCTTTCTGGTTGAAGCAGTGAGTGGCTGGATGTCTCCCGGAGTCTGGAGCTTTGTGGGCAGGACCCTTTGTGAGGTAGAGCTTCGCTAGCCCCTTTCTACAGGGATTTGGGTGGGCTGTTGGGTGGCAGCTGTAGTCTGAGCATGACCTGAGAACCCAGGGTTCAAGGGCTGCAATCCCACAGAGTCAGACTAGATGATCACAAGGGTTCCTTCTGACCTCGGAATCTATGAATCCTTCGTCTGGTGCATGATCAGCCTTTTACCTGTGGGCTGCATCCTGGGATAGTGGGCTGCTGGGTGTTACAAGCCAGGAGCCAGCTACAGGAGGAGTGCCCACTGCAGTGTGTTTCCTTCACTCAGAGCAGTGGAACTGCATCAGAGCAAGGGGAGAAGCAGGGAAGCTCTAGCAGCAATCTTTTGTCAATGCAGGAAACAGTGGCTATCCACATGTTTGTTGAGTCTCCCTTACAAAAGTGTGCAAGCAAATTCTTGCACAGGTTTTTGGATCAGTTATCCACACTCAAGCAGTCTGCAAAATGCTCTCTTTGCAAGTTCACATAAATAAGTGGCAAATTTATACTGGGAATTTTGATTGCTTACTTTTACAGGAACAGATAGAGATACAAGGAAATTGCACAGATCTAATTAGTATATGTCTTGCATTAATTTGCACATACAAATATGTTTGCTGCACTATCAAAAATTCCTTGAACAGACTGTCAAGAATATTGACATGTAAAGAGAGAAACATCAATACTAAACATTCCGGGGCTGCTATTGCTGCCAACATTCAACAGTGTTCAGGTCTAAGATCTTCAAATGTTTAATACAAAAGCCAAAGAGGGGCTATATGAAAAGGAAAGAACAACATAAGAAAGTGGGAAAAAATGTATTGAAAGATTCTATATACACCACAGTAGTGAAATGAAACTCAGATAGAGACATCAGAGGACTGCTTCCAGCCATGGATATGTAATCACAGCAGGAATCTTACAGCAGAATCACATATAACAGATTATGGTATCTTTCTGGAAATCACAGAATTAGTTTGAACACTTCTTCCAGTGGAAAGGCAGAGATTCTTTTGTGACTCACTTGTAACTATTTTTACATTGACATGTTTGTTTTTTGCATGGTTTAATTAGAAGCATCAAAAACCAAGGTGTCTCCTGAAAATCTGGCTTGCATTCACCAACTGACACACTGAGTATGTGTTTTCCAAATTAAAATTACCCAGCTATTTACTGCCCCCACAACATTCCAGACCTCTGAACAGCTTCAAAAAGCTCCAGTTGTTTAAAAATATATATATATATATCAATCTGCCACAAAAACGTGTCCTTTTTCCTTCATGTAGAGGCTGCAAAGCGAAGGCCACATGTAAAACCTTAACCCTTTCCCGTCATACATATGCAAGATTGTCTTTTATTACATGAGCACCTACTGTCATTGCTGCAGAATCTCCAGCTCATTCAGTGCACAGGCTCAATGGTGCCTGGGAATGAAGATGGAACAGGGCAATCAAAGACTGTATGCATACACACCAGAGTTAAGGCTGTGAGTACTACCCTGCTACCTCCACACTGCTCTCAACTATCCCATCTGCTACCACAACACTTCCCCCACACCCAACTGCCCTGGCTTCCCCCCACTGACAGCCTCCATTCAGTACCCACTCAACTGTCCAATGTTGTGTTGCATCGTGCCCTAATCCCACAAGTGCTCGGGAAGAGATGTATTGACCTTTGCATATTTGAAAATTATTTGTCTATGACTCTAACTTAAGTTTAGGGTCATAAGCAAATACTTTGCAAATATGCAAAATATGTGATGAGTGATTTTGTGAACAATTAGAATAAAATATCACATACAGAGTTACCCAAAACTTATCTGCTATGTACACACGGTCTGTAGAGCACATTGAATGAGCTGGAGTTCTGTGGGAAAAAGTAGACTGTGATCATGTAATTGAAAACAGTTTTATAATGGAAATAGACAAAGAGTGAAGGTTGTATAAGAAAACTTGACTTTGGCATTTCTTGACTTTGGAGCACTTCACTTGGCTTTTAAAGACTGAATTTCCTAGCTATTTCACAAAGGAAAGTAATAGAATCCCCCCCCCCACACACACACACACACACACTCCAAATTCTGGATTGTGGAACCTTTTGTTACACAGTCAGGTACCCAGTAGCACGCTTTCACTGAAGGCACATTTTGTGCAATGAATGATGCAGTGCTCCATGGCAGGCCTTACCTTGTTCCATACACATCCTCAGCAATCATATGGAATGTGGCATATGCCTCAACTTCAGAGCCTGCACGCATTTTATATGCATGTGTACTCTGAATGAGATGGAGACTTTTAAAGTGTGTATTACAATCTGAAATTTCATGCAAATTTGTTATGCATGGATGTGCCAACAGAATATCAGCTGATTGTTGTTTTAAAACCCGCTTTTAAAAAACAAGAGGGTTTGTTTTTTATAATCAAATCTAAGTTGATTTTTAGTGTAACATTGCATGTGATCAACTCATCTCTGAGCCAAACTTTAAGTCTCTACACCCATATGCTGAAGCTCTAGAGCTGTTCAAAAAAGTTACACACTTTCTTCATATAAAGGCATGTGTGTATTTCCCTCCCCCACAGACACTCACACATTCCAACCTTGCACTCCTAAGTGGATGAAAAGTTTTTGATTACATATCACAAAAAAACCCACCCCTGAACAGAGACAAGATCTGGAAAATATCAGCCTGAAAGGTGAACATTTCACAAATGCAAAATGCCCATTAGAAAGGAAACATGAAGGCAACTTTGACTATAGCTGGTGTGAGTAGAGCTGAGCGAATAATTGATTTGTCGGTTCAGTAGCCAAACTGAAAAAATAATTCAGTTAATTTAGAACAGAAACTTACTTGTTTTGTTTTTTCTCAGTGAAATGTAAAAATGAAAAAAAAATACATTTGGGTCTAATGAAAAGTTTCAAAATATTTGAAACCGAATGTTGATTCAAAATTAAATGTCAAAATGAACCATTCCGACATTTACAAAAGCTTTGTTATCTGGGGAGTTCCAGCAACTTTACTATTTGTCAAAAAAAATTCACTCGGCTGTAGCTGACACACATTTCAGCTATAACACAAGTTTGCCATGCTAATAGATATGCTTGTGTTTGTGTTAAGATGTAGTGCCAGAATGACCCCTAAACAGTTAAATCTGTTTAACCCTTAGGCTGTACAATACGACATATACTGTGCTGTGTCATATTGCACCATACCAAATGGTTCAACCTAATCAAATGGAGAGCTAATTGGCCTTAGCACTGGCCTATTTAGTCAGCAGTCTTTTAAAAAGGTACATTCAAAAGATCCAGGTAATTACTGCCTTGTCTTTGAAAAGATAAATCCATGCATGACACATGCCTAATTAAAAATAAGAAAGCCGGAATTAGCGTTTCATCTACGTATTGAGAGAAGTTTTATAATGGGTTTCAAATTCTTACAACTATCGTAACCATCACATAACAAGCAATAGAATTAACGTGCTACACACATATTAAAGAAAAATAACATGGTACACAAGTATGGCATTGATGAGTCTGCGAGCATGTAACATGATGGAAACTATTGATATTTCAATGATTTATGATTACTTAAGAGTTCTTATCTTGGCAAAGGGATAAGGGTAAAATTCCTGTACCCTAACTCCAGCTGAGTAGCTTCTTACCTCACAAACAGAACTGAAATCAGTGGAACCATTTGTGGAGTAAAGTGCTACTCAGCCTGAGTAAGAGCATCAGAATGTGATCCTTAGCAACTTGATGTTATCAGCCATTGATCACTTATCACTCCATGCATTTCAATCTTGCATAGAGGTACATGTCAGCAGGAGCAAAGCGCAGCTCACAGCCAATCGATTTCTTCAGAGCAAGTTGGCAGGCCCAGTGAAATGTGGTAATGGTTCAAAATAGCAACAGTAATGACCACCTAAACATGCATGTTCCCAGATTCATTTCTCTTGTCTATCTTGAATGGTTACTGCTCCAGCTTTGCTCCATTACCACCTGGCAGACAATAAATGCTGCAGTTCTGATTCTGGACATGATAGGATATGCATTTACCTAGGCTGATGGTGGCATTGCTTGCCTGCATAAAGTGAGGCAAGAGGAGGGATTATGCCTGATTTCTGTGAGCAGCTGATCTCTCTACCCATGATAAGCTAAGTAAATAACGACCTAGGATGTATTATATTTACTTTTAATGAAAAGATCAGAAGTGAATTTGGATTGTGAATTCAGGAAATACAGGGTAGTAGAAACAATTCATTTTAAAATGCATACTCCTGGATGTGTATATTTGTAGCTAACTAACAGAAATGTCATATTTGTACCTTAGCTGGATTTCATTCGAGTGGCATAAAATTCAAGAAATGCAGTTGTGAATCAGACTCATAAAGCACTACAAAGTGAGTACCCTTGGAAAGATTCCTTGGTACCTTTTCACTGTTAGGTAAGATATTATTGGTATTTGTAGGTATTCTCTATACTTAGAATGGCAAATACATCTTATTTTAGTAATCCTTTATTTTAAAGTTAAAAGGTTAAAAAGCTTTTAAAGGTTCCCATTATATATACTGACAGGTTTCAGAGTAGCAGCCGTGTTAGTCTGTATCCACAAAAAGAAAAGGAGGACTTGTGGCACCTTAGAGACTAACAAATTTATTTGAGCATAAGCTTTCGTGAGTTACAGCTCACTTCATCGGATGCATTCAGTGGAAAATACAGTGGGGAGATTTATATACACAGAGAACATGAAACAATGGGTTAATTTAGGCTTGAATAAAGACTGGGAGTGGATGGGTCATTACACAAGGTAAAACTATTTCCCCATGTGTATTTCCCCCCCCCCCCCCCCGTTCCTCAGACGTTCTTGTCAACTGCTGGAAATGGCCCACCTTGATTATCACTGCAAAAGGTTCCCCTCTCCCCCCCGGCTCTCCTGCTGGTAATAGCTCACCTTACCTGATCACTCTCATTACAGTGTGTATGGGAACACCCATTGTTTCATGTTCTCTGTGTATATAAATCTCCCCACTGTATTTTCCACAGGAAGCAATGCGGGGGGAAATACGGCACGCCCGGGGGAGGAGGTGGGGCCGGGGATTTGGGGAAGGGGTTGGAAAGGAGCGGAGTTGGGGTGGAGCCAGGGGCGGAGGGGCACAAAAAAAAAGCGGGGGTGGCCAAAAAATTTTTTGCTTGGGGCAGCAAAAATCCTAGAGTCATCGCTGCTGATTGGGGCATGGCCCAGCTGCGGCTGCTTCCCCACAGAAGGGATGTGGACAAATTGGAGAGAGTCCAGTGGAGGGCAACGAAAATCATTAGGGGGCTGGGGAACATGACTTATGAGGAGAGGCTGAGGGAACTGGGGTTATTTAGTCTGCAGAAGAGAAGAGTTGGGGGGATTTGATAGCAGCCTTCAACTACCAGAAGGGGGGTTCCAAAGAGGATGGAGCTAGGCTGTTCTCAGTGGTGACATATGACAGAACAAGGAGCAATGGTCTCAAGTTGCAGTGGGGAAGGTCTAGGTTGGATATTAGAAAAAAATTATTTCACTAGGAGGGTGATGAAGGACTGGAATGGGTTGCCTAGGGAGATGGTGTAATCTCCTTCCTTAGAGGTTTTTAAGGCTTGGCTTGACAAAGCCCTGGCTGGGATGATTTAGTTGGGGTTGGTCCTGCATTGAGCAGGGGTTTGGACTAGATGACCTCCTGAGGTCTCTTCCAACTCTAATCTTCTATGGTTCTATGATTCTATGATTGTGAAAACTGACCATTTATTTCTACCCTTTGTTTCCTATCTTTTAACCAGTTACTGACCCATGAGAGGACCTTCCCTCTTATCCCATTGCTCCCTACTTTGCTTAGGAGCCGATGGTGACGGACCTTGTCAAAGGCTTTCTGAAAGTCCAAGTATACTATGTCCATTGGAGCAACATTATCCATGCTTCTTGACCCCATCAAAGTATTCTAATAGATTGATGAGGCATGATTTCCCTTTACAAAAGACATGTTGACTCTTCCCCAAGAAATTGTGTTTATCATTTCAGTGTTATCAAGGAGAGTGTTCAAAGTTCTGTAATTATTTTCAGCTAAGATCTCCATTTAGTCTCCATCTAAACCATTTTTCTTGTCTTAACCCATGTGCAAATCCCTGGAATGGTCACATAAATCCACTAAGGCTGACACCAGATAAGATGGTGGGAGAGTTATTTGTGTGACAGGGTAAAGCATGATCTCCAGAGAAGAGGTGGTAAATGCCAGGTGGCTGCACAGCCTTAAAGATCTTTCAGCACTAAAAGTTAAAAAAAATCAAAAATCTCTCAAACAGGAGGTCACTGGACAGGTCCAAATTACATCACAGAAGGCTTTGACGACTACAGCAATCTGATTATTGTTCTTCTGGAATTGATGAAGAGACTCATTTACACCACACTTCCACTCCTAGCGGTTTCCCCATTTCCTTGCCCTGTGCCCTGAAAATAAAATTTCCCAACCAAGCTAAATTTCAGATGAATCCTTCATTTTCCTTCACACTTATTCAATAAAAATCAGCAAGAGCTTTACTGGAGTTTGTACTATATGTACCGAAAACTTAGTGCCACTATGAAGAGTGTAGGATCAGGCCTATAGTTTTAAAATACAAGTCATTGCTGAAGGCTTGTGAGATGCTACGTGCCTTCAGATCCCTTGACTTCAATGGAGCTGAATGAGCATAGCACCTGTATTGTATTGGGGCAGCTACTTGGAGCCTACTCATGGACCAGAACCCTATTGTGCGAAGTGCTGTACAAAAAAAGATGGAGCCAGCTCCTAGGATCTGACAATCTAAGTGTAAGAGAAGAGACAATAGATGGATACAGACAGAACCATGGGGGAGCACAAGGAAACAATGAGCCGATACTGGTCAGCATGATAGGCAGTGGTCTCAACACATCAGCTGCCCAGCCATTGTCAGGTATGTCAAGAAGATACCCTGCCCCTCTGAGGTCTGCGACCTGCCCCCCCCCCCCATTCCCTGTTCTCTCTCCTTTCTCTGCAAATGGAAAGCTAGTGGTTCTTATGCTGAATAGGGAGCATGCTGCCACAGCTCCATTCTTTAATAAATAAAACACATCGAAGCAACGTCACAACAAATTAGAAACTACTTATTGCTGTTCATTGAGCCAGATGGAATCAATAATCAGCAGGGAGTTGGCTCCAGATTCATGAAAGACCTCAGTAATAATACTTAGAGAACTGACCCACTAGTTAAGTTTCCCTGTAGGGAGGAAACTGGGCTAAAACATTTATCAGCTCAACTGAAAGTAATGGATAAATATTCACTTTATATTGCGCCCTTTTACCACCTAAAACAGCTGAGGTTTCTTCTAAATAATACATGAGATGCCTCCACATGCCCCCACCTGACAATTGTACTGTGCAGCCTGGTGGAAAGAATCTGAAATAAAAACAGGGCAACAGTCCTTAGCTGCTTAGTCTTTCATGCGGATGTTTTCCTGCCTGAAGCACGTTGATACATGTAAATAGATTTTTTTTTAATTGAAACACCACCATCGTGTTCATTGGCACCACTGCACATCAAAACCATAGAAACTGTGACACACATTTACATTTTATTTTTCCTTGATTGTTAATTGGGAAATACTATATCTTAGTATCAATTACAGGTAGCCAATCAAGCCGTTGCATCCAAAGCATAAACTGTGCACCGAGTATATAATATACTAATAACACAGTATTATATGTCTCAAATCCAACATAGGACAAGATCCGAAATACAGCAGTAACAGTAGATTGATAGAGTAGACTGAGCCCATTGGCCTGGGTGCTGTTTGTGCTTTTAGTAAGAGAGAATCCCTGCCCCAAATAAATTACAATCCATCTCCCTGCCAACACGGACACGTTAACATTATTCCTGTCAGTACCTCCATTGAAATCAGTGTGATTGGTCCTAGGAATAAAACTAAGTGTATGTTTAACTGTTGCAGGGTCAGGGCTCAAACAGAAAAGACAGACCACGCGTGGGAGAAATGAAGTACTATCACGAGCATTTTACAGATGAGAAAGTGAGGCACAGAAAGTTTAAGGTCACAATCCTGTAGATACTTATGCATATGCTTAATTTTATGCACATTACTATGGACCACTCCATTGTGGAAACTTGAACAGACATCCCATGATCAGGGCCTATGTGATTTTCCGAGTAACATCAGTCATCCGTGGCAGAGCCCTGCTCCAGCAAACTATCACTCACTTATATGCCATTGGTTAAAACAAAGCTTAAAACAACCATCTGATAGCTGGCTGATGCTCTGTGTGAGATGAGTAGGGATCTCAACCCATTTCCCACTAAAGACTGATCCATGTCACACAAAAACAGATGACAGACGTTTTGTGGCCACCTCAGCAGAGAAGCCAAGGACTGAATTGGCCATGGAGACTGGAGTCCCCTCCGGCGATCACTTTAATTTAAAAAATAATTATAATTAATTATAAAATTAATTAATTAATTAATATATTACAATCGCATTAGGACTTGCTAATAAAAGGAGATGAAGGAGGTTGCTCAGCAGAAGTGTGAGTACTTTTCTGGAAAGGCTCATAATCCAGTTCTCTTTGAAGTGTCATTCTCAATAACTAGCCATCTCCCAGCACCACTATACTCATCCACATTACCTTGCACACAGTTCTGTACGTCAAAAAATAGTCTAAATATAACAACTGTATCTATAAAGTGCCATCCACCTTCCATGCCCCTGCTGAATTGTTCAGGACATTTTACATCATGTAGCTGATGTAGGGAGATTTAAAATACATTCAACACACTGAGGCCCCTAGCCAGCAAAGCATGTTTGACTTTAAGCATCTGATTCCTTCCATTGACTGCATTTCAGTGCATCCCATAGCTATGCTGTGTAGTTTCCTATTTCTAAATTTTATTTTTTTTTATGCATAAGCCATGTGGTAGTATTAAGCCATTTCCAAAGATTCCATCGGGCTTTTAGGTTACCCAGACCAATTTGGACCAAGTCTACATTGGCATGTACTTGTTTTTGTATCAGGCTGTCCTGTACCTGGGACAGAGAGCTTAATTTATTTTTAATTACCTGCAGGTCTTTAGTATTTTTTTTAAACACACAACAGTGCTAGCAACAAGACAAAACACAAGACAACACATAGAACACAAAACACAATTTCTATTGTGACAGTAGATTCATGGTATTGGGTTGCTCTTCAGCTGGCGTCAGCTTTTCCTGATTTTCTGAAAGACAAAAAGAACATGTTTCTACCCCTTTTGGGGTGGCAGATTATTGCTTAAAATATTTCTTTTACAAATACCCTTGCTGATTGCAGGCAAAACAAAGGAATTGCCCCCACATTTTCCTGTTTTTGTTCTATAGGCAGGCCAGGTTTCAATGGCTTCTATCTTTTAAGGGTTATGGGGAAATTATCCCACTGTTTAGTTGTTAAATCCCTGAGGTGGGATACCTCAGTTTCCCTTCTTTTACAGCAGACCAAGTTTATAACGTTTTTCCTGCTGTGTTAAGCTTTAAGTTTATTTACAGGTAATAGCTGAGAAGCATCATTACCATATGACCTTAAAGGATTTTTCCAAAAATCATACACACTATACATTGTTACAGGGGTACTTATTATCATTACATTTATTAAAATTATCTTGTTATCCCATGCCTTTTATTTAGACAATTTGTTTGCTGACCAGGTGTGTCCTTTATCTGCAGCTCCTTTGTGCTGCTAGTTCTTTCCTTCCTTTATCATTTAGGTAATTTGCATTTTCACAGACGCTTCCTGCTTTTGGATTTAAAGCCATCAGCAGCTCAGAGACTCTATCTTAAAAGGGACACAATCAACTTTCACCAGAGTTTTGATCACTTTTTTTTAACTTCTGCTTCCAAAACACACAGCAATCTGAAAAAGAAAATCCAACCTATTGTGACTCCCTTTGGAGCCCTAATAGCATTTTAATTAAGTAGCATGGTATGTTTGCGTTTCTTTTGCCCCTTCCACAATATACCCTACACATGTTCTGGGGCAAATGCACATTCCTTCCATAGTTTAACTTCTATAACATTATCCAGATCCATTTTTACATAAGGTGTAACTTTTTTTTTTTTTTTTGCTTATAGAGTTTTCATGTACCTTCATCAAAGTGACAGTCTGATTACTCAGAGCCATTTTAAGACTCAGTGTTTCTAACATTGCTTCTTTTTGTTTTATGCACCTCACCCCTGCTGTTGCTTCAGAGGGGCACTGTCTTGTTTTTAATTTATTTTTTTTTTACTACAACTCTCATCTGCTATTTTGTTACAAAAACAAACAAACAAAAATCAAACAAACAAACAAAAAGAATCCAGAAATTTTTTTTTCTATTCTCCTGATTTTGACTGCCCTGCTGCAGCCACAACTTAAAAACATTTTAAATTTTGTAAAGCACTGAGTTACCTTTTAAGGGTTAAATGCCAAATCCCAAAGCCAAAGAACACTAATTGCCTGTGTCTAGCAAAAAGGTCTGTCAGTTTTGCAACTTTGAATTAAAGAGTCAAATGGATATTTAGTGGCATTATTTAAAACAAAAACAAAACCAATTGGTTCTTAGAACTTTACATATTTACACACACACAGATAGATACATACACATTTTCTTTTCCTTAACATCCCTTCCACACTGCTCTGTTTTTTACATCTTACATTCCCTTTATACATTTGAGGCAGTTAAGTTCCAATAGAACCCCCTTATGTTCTTTTAGCAAATTTGACTAAATTGTCCAGTCAAATGATTTTAATCAGATAGTTTATTTTTGCCTGGCTAATTTACAGACATTCCTTTGGAAAAGGGCCCATTTTTCCTTCAGAATGGCTGCAAAGAAACCAAGAATGCTCTTTCTCTAACACTTTTCCTTTTTAACATTTTCACAAAGTTTAGCTGCTTAATTCCCTCCAGCCTCTGCAGAGTTAACTTTTTTACTCTCTTTTCTCTTTGTAATTATGCCTGGGGGTGCGGTACATAGGACCTTCTCCCCCTTTACCTGCGTCCCTCCAGCCTCTGCAGAGTTAACTTTTTCACTCTTTTTGTATTCCTGGAGTGCCTTTTTCACTATTCTCAGCTGGCTTTGGGTATTTGTAGCCAGCACCTTCCAATTGTCTGCTCCCTTTTCCTTTGTGCCTTTTCTTCTTTACATGAAGACAAGCAGAGGTAAGAATCCTTACATGCCTCCCACAATAACCAAATTGCTGCTGCATCTCTTTTGGCAGCACTAGAAGGTTTGTATATGAGGATATACGGAGCCAATCTATCCTCTAGCTCTGAAATAGTGCAGACATCAGCTAGGGCTTGTTTAGTCCAAGAACTGTGCCCAAATTTTTGAAGGATTTGTTTAAAATGTGTAATTTTTTATTTTTATTTTTTTAAACAAAAGGTGAGGTTGGAGTTCCTTCTGACTCCATTCCTCCCTCTGGTACTGGCTTACCCTGTTTTCTTTTAAACACTTTAACACAGATATTTTAATCTCTTTGTCACTCCTGGTATTACTTAGCAAGTGACACAGCCTAGATTCTGAAATCATAGCTTAATCTATGCATTTTTCCCCTGCTACCTTCCCGGAGGCCAGCAGGTCCCCTGCTACCTTCTCGGAGCCAGCAGGTCTGGTTAACCTGTTTCTTTTTTTTTAATAACCTTAGCTTGATTTATACACTTTTCCCTGCTACCTTCCCAGAGGCCAGCAGGTCCCCTGCTACCTTCCCGGAGGCCAGCAGGTCTGGTTAACCTAATAGAAATGCCTAGCTCAATAGAGCTGGCGGTGTGCACACCAATATTCACAATAACTGAGGTTTTTTTACCAATATTCCCCCTTTCGCAATTCTCCACCAAAATGTTATACCAATAAAATAAAAACCAGCAGGATCTTATTAAAGGGGAAAAGGCAAAATACCACATTTATTGTGAATACAGAAAGAATCATAGTAAGCAGTTAGTTATAGCTATAACATTCCATTCAATCTCATATTTATTCACACATTCGTTCATACAAACACACATACACAGGTTCTGCAAGGTTGTTATCATAGTTACCAGCCTTAGAGTTGCTCATGCCAAGCCACTGGCCAGGTGGCCTGGACATGAGGAGGGAGCAGGGCCTTGTCAGGTGCACATCTGATGCTCCTGGAAGTTGGTTTGCAGAATCAGACCCCAAAGTTCTCACTTTCTAGAGTCTATTTTTATAGGAATTTCTTCGTATGCCAGTCTATGGGAATTGCTTCATCATGCTGTTGCTGAATCAATCACCAGATGGCACATTCCTGACGGCTCCATGCTGCTAGATGTTATCTTGTTCTTTGGTTCTCCCATTCTTGAGGCTGTTGGGTGGATTCCAGTCTGCCCTCCGGGGGTCCTCTGGTTATTTCCACTTGACGCCTTCTTCAGCTGATGGACACTGGATTCTTAGGCTGGCACCTCCCTGATCATTCAGTTATTATCCACACCAAGCATCCATCCACGTACATCCTCTATCTCTATTTTAATCACAATTGTTAATACAACAAAAGGGCGGGGAGTCTCTGGGTGCTGTTTCTGTTGTTACAGAGTATTGCTTTGAGTCTCTCTCTGTGTGAATTGCTTTGAGAACAGACTCTGTCTTAGAATGTACTAACGCAATTAGCAGCTTGCAAGTTTCACACATAGAGGGAGAGAAACAGTACCAAAAACCAAGAGACCTCTTAATTAGTAATACCCTGGAATTTAAACTATGGGGAATCAAACTCATTTGTGATTTTAATACAGAACTTCTTTAATATGATCCAACAACTGTTGACTCATATCCAGCTTCTTGTCCACTGTAACCCCTAGGTTCTTTTCTGCAGAACTGCTGCCTAGCCATTCGGTCCCTAGTCTGTAGCGGTGCGTGGGATTCTTCCATCCTAAGTGCAGGACTCTGCACTTGTCCTTGTTGAACCTCATCAGCTTTCTTTTGGCCCAATCCTCTAATTTGTCTAGGGCCCTCCTATCCCTACCCTCCAGTGTATCTACCTCTCCTCCCAGTTTAGTGTCATCGGCAAACTTGCTGAGGGTGCAATCCACACCATCCTCCAGATCATTAATGATAGGAGAAAATGTGATAGTGTTTGTCCAAAAATGTGACTACAAGCAAGTCGAGGATGGTGTCATGTTTGTCTCTAGAGCTGACTAGAGGGAGCCTGGGCAGTCAAGGTGGAGTTGTGTTTGGTGCTCGGTAAAGGGAGGGTGAAGATTACCTCCACCTGGAGCATAGTGGGGGACCCTGGGCAGAACTGCGACACTATCTGGCCCCTGTTGTGCTCCTGGGGCACTGCCAATGGGCCCTTTATATTTATGGAATATGTAAATTTTCTGAAAAATAAAAAATATATTAAATAAATCCGTATATTAAAGCGGTGCCAGTTCTCTGGCCTGGATATCATTCCCGGTAGGCCAATTGATTGTCATGTCTCTGGGGCAAGTGCTGTTTCCCCTCACATGTACACAGTAGCAAGCAGATTCTCAGTGATTCGTGATTGACAGCAGTCTGCCCCAGGATCCGAGCCCCACGCAGCCTCTCAGAGATACCCTCTCTTGGGCTCCTCCTGAGGCATTGAGAGTCCTCATATGCATGTGACTTCAAAGCCACAATCTAGCCCTACATGCAAAGATTGCTTCTGCTTTTCCAGCAGAAATTGTTCACATGAGGCCTGATCCAAAGTCCTATAATAAGTTAATGGGTGTCTTTCTGATGATTTCACTGGGCTGTGGATCAGGCTCATATTGACAAATAACAAAGGCCAATCTCTAGGCAAATACCACTGACATTTTCAATAATCGGCTCCACCATCAAGGGGTTTTGCTCCCCATACCACTGCAGCAGTGTTGGGACCCCCCCGAAAAAGGATTCTAGAATTCCTGGGGCATTCAGAGATAAGGAGGTTGTGGGTGGAAAAGGGGTTATTGGAAGGTCATAGGGAGGTAGCTGGGCCATGTTAGCAACAATAGAAGAAGAGGAGAAAGGATTCCTTAGCTGAACAAAGGTGATTCCAAAGGATTCAGGTTATTTCAGCATATGGGCAAAGGTTTGGCCGGGAGATTATTTCTTCCAGAACCGAGCAACAAAGATCATAACCAGCCACAGACTAAAAGGAGAGTCAGGAGGGAAACATGTTTAGTGCCAACAAATAGCATTTTGGACAGATGAGATTATCTCCTACGCCATGCAGTGTTATAGAATCATAGACTCATAGAAGATTAGGGTTGGAAGGGACCTCAGGAGATCATCTAGTCCAACCCCCTGCTCAAAGCAGGACCAATCCCCAAATGAATCATCCCAGCCAGGGCTTTGTCAAGCTGGGCTTAAAAACCTCTAAGGATGGAGATTCCACCACCTCCCTAGGCAACCCATTCCAGTGCTTCACCAACCTCCTAGTGAAATAGTTTTTCCTAATATCCAACCTAGACCTCCCCCACCGCAACTTGAGACCATTACTCCTTGTTCTGTCATCTGCTACCACTGAGAACAGTCTCGTTCCATCCTCTTTGGAACCCCCCTCCTGCAGTTGAAGGCTGCTATCAAATCGCCCCTCACTCTTCTCTTCCGCAGACTAAACAAGCCCAGTTCCCTCAGCCTCTCCTCATAAGTCATATGCCCTGGCCCCCTAATCATTTCCATTGCTCTCTGCTGGACTCTCTCCAATTTGTCCACATCCTTTCTGTAGTGGGGGACCCAAAACTGGACGCAGTACTCCAGGTGAGGCCTCACCAGTGCCCAATAGAGGGGAATAATCACTTCCCTCGATCTGCCGGCAATGCTTCTACTAATGCAGTCCAAAATGCCGTTAGCCTTCTTGGCAACAAGGGCACACTGCTGACTCATATCCATCTTCTCATCCACTGTAATCCCCAGGTTCTTTTCTGCAGAACTGCCACTTAGTCAGTCAGTCCCCAGCCTGTAGCGGTGCATGGGATTCTTCCGTCCTAAGTGAAGGACTCTGCACTTGTCTGTGTTGAACCTCATCAGATTTCTTTTGACCCAATCCTCCAATTTGTCTAGGTGACTCTGGACCCTATCCGTACCCTCCAGCATATCTACCTCTCCCCCTTCTTACTGTAATCCGCGAACTTGCTGAGGCTGCAATCCATCCTGTCATCCAAGTCATTAATGAAGATGTTGAAAAAAATGGGCCCCAGGACAGATGCCTTGGGCACTGCGCTTGATACCAGCTGCCAACTAGACATCGAGCCATTGATCACTACCCATTGAGCCCGACGATCTAGCCAGGTTTCTATCCGCCTTATAGTCCATTCATCCAATCCATACTTTTGTAACTTGCTGGCAAGAATACTGTGGGAGACCGTATCTAAAGCTTTGCTAAAGTCAAGATATAACGGAAACAAAAAAGATTAGGGACTTATTTCATTCAGGGAGAACAGTTACAGGTTCACTTGCATGAATGTTCTCGCTATACAGATTATGTGTTTATTTTACAGACAGGCTTCTGTTATAGAGCAATAGATCCCCCAGGAAAGAAGATGACAGTGTGGGAGGTATTACCGAGGGGAGAATGTATTGTTTGTCTGTGACTGGGCATACAAACCCCACACTGGAGAGTAAGGGGTTAAGGAACAGCTCTGGGCCTAGGCAGCCCGGCCCAGCCGCACCTGCAAAGCCTGCATAAACTGGAGGGAGTGCTTAAAAGGGGAAGCCGAGGAGCTCAGAGGGGGGCACTGAAGGACAGGACTGTATTTGCAATGGGGAGACAACCTTTCATGCTCTGGCCTGACCACTAGGCAGCACTGTTGGTGGTTGTTCACATGCTACACTGAGAAGTTATCCCTCAAATCTGAGAGCCCTCGAATATTAACTGAGCTGGAAGAAAGACCAGGTATCCAATGTACCTTTCTGGTTGTTTAGAGACGTACAACTGCCAAAGAATTCTTTATAAGATGCATATACAGACAGATGTGGAACAGATGCCCATCAATAGCTTGGAAGGTATTGGCCTTCTTCGTTTCTTCTTCTCTATCAATTCCAGCCATGGTGTCAAAGATTAAAAGTGATCTTCCAGGGAAGGTCACTGGTGATTGCATCGCTATCGCTATTGCTATTGCATGGCCACAAGTCCCAGTCAGCAAATTGTTGTTCAGTAATACCAGGCTGGGGTCAGTATAACCCTTTGTCCCATATCCAAGGCATTCCTTAGAAAGAAAGGAAACAATGAGGCTCCGTAGTCTCTGGTCCAGCAATCCAAAGCAGGAAAGTTGAATTTCTCTTAAAATCAAATGGTATCGACTCATAGAGGTTACAAGAGAGGCAATTTATCATCTGAACTAAGCCACGGAAGAAACCTACTTGTCAAGTTACAATACTATTAATGCCTTGTCTGTTGTCATACATTCAAGATAAGTCCAGCACAAGAGGACAACATATCTTCTGTGCTACTGATGCAGGGAATCAGAGACAGTCCATGGACTTGTTTTTTTCTTTTTGTTTTTAAGAAAATCTTAATTTGAACTGAGTATTTTATCCTCATTTTTTTTTTCAGTGTATAAAATGAAAATCCAAATCCTTGCTTTCTGTACTGGGGAATTCTTCCCACCTCTTTTTAATTCAGCCCCAAAGGCAAAGAGGTTTGAATATTGCAGAACTCCTTGCTAAATTGCTGCCATCTTCAAAATGAACTTCTAACTGCGTCAGCATGACAGCAGCAAACCTGTACTGTCGCCTCCTGCCAGGCTACATGTCATCATTCTTTCAGGAGCTTGATTTAGTGGCTTGTGACTAGCTTTACTGAAATTATCTGCACATTTCCTTTCTTAACAAAGGATAAGAATGAAACAAGAAATGTAGGATTGTAACTAAGGCCCCATTTATTCCAACTCACGGTAAGTCTAAATTCAGCTGAGAGAATTCTGCATCACTCCACTGCATTAGACTGGAAATTATGTGGCAGCTTCAGATACATGTTTTAAATGGGAGATTTTGAACTGAATTAAATAAGGAAATGAATAACACAATCCGTGCAGCACCGCTTGAGTTGTTTAACTTGATATTTAAATTTGGTTTATTTGATGCTGCCCCTACATTTACAGTGTGCTGCAAAAATGTGTACTGAAAACCTAGAGCTGCATTGCTGGGAGGGGAGAAGCTGGAGATATGGTGGCTGAGTAGGAGAGTGCTGGAGGGGTGTGTGTGTACTGGGAGGGGGTGTTTGGGGGGTGTTAGAGGTGCTGGAGGGGATACCTGCAGCCTCACTCTCAAGATGGGGGGCAGTGGCACTCCCTGTCACAGTGGCAGGGTGGCTGGTGCAGGCCAGGGTGGCTGGCGTCAGCCTGTCAGTTAGCGCCTCCCCCAGGCTTCTCTTCCTGCCCAGGACAGGGAGTCAGGGCCTAGACCTGTCACCCCTCCTGGCCAGGCTCTGAGGGCCTGCAGCGGGGCAGACGGACCGGCTGACAGGTGTTTGGCAGCTCTGCTTACCTGCTTGACTGGGCTGGGCTCAGGTAGGCAGGATCCAGCAGCTGTATATGTAGGTGAGGGACCAATCGGGGTGCGAAGACAGCTCTTTCTGAGCTGCAGCATCTTCTCTTAGTCCTGGACATTGCCTCTTATTTGAAAAATCTGCCAGGATGGGAGGGTGAATTCCCAAAAAAGGGGTCATGTCCGGGAACAGGACATATGGTAACCCTATCTAACCTGCTCTTAAAAACCTCCAAAGACAGGATTCCACAGCTTCACTAGCTAATCTCTTCCAGTGCTTACCTATACAGTTACAAAATTTCCCTAATATCCCTGCTACAGATTAAGCCCATTTCTTCTTGTCCTACCCTCGGTGGACATGGAGAACAACTGACCACCCTTCTCCTTATAGCAGACCTTAACATATTTTATCATGTCCCCCCTTAGCCTTTTCTTCTCTAAACTAAAGACACCCCGTTTCTTTAACCTTTCCTCATAGGTCAGGTTTTCTAAACTTTTTGTCACTTTTATTGCTTTCCTCTGGACTCGCTCTTATTTGTCCACATCTTTCCTAAAGTGTGGTGCAGAGAACTGGACCCAGTACTCCAGCTGAGGCCTCACCAGTAGTGAATAGAGCAGGACAACTACCTCCTGTGTCTTACATTTGACACTCCTGTCAATGCATCCCAAAATGACTATTAGCCTTTTTTGCAACACCTTTACACAGTTGACTCATACTCAATTTGCAATCCACTATAAACCCCAGATCCTTTTCTGCAGTACTACCACTTAGCCAGTTATTCCCCATTTTGTAGTTGTGCATTTGATTTTCTCTTCATAAGTGCAATACTTTGCACTTGTTTCTACTGAATTTCATCTTAATAATTTTGGAAAAATTCTTCAATTTATGAAGATTATTTTGAATTCTAATTCTGTCCTCCAAAGTGCTTGCAATCCCTCCCACATTGGTATCATCCACACATTTGATAAGTTTACTCTCCATAACATCATCCAATTTGTTAATGAAAATATTGAATAGTTCTAGTTCCTGTGGGACCCCACGTGCTGTGTAAAGGGCGGGTTGCTCATTGCAAGGAGAGGTTGTTCCTGCCTAGGGAGCTGTCTCCGCAGCACTCCTCATGAGGCAATACAGCAAGCCCAGAAGTTCACATTTCACAGAGAGAATTAGGAAGAGCACAACTGCATTGAAACTCCTGTTCCTCTCACTCTGAAGAACTTATGTTGCTGTCTTGATTTTTACTTGCCTTCTCTTTGGAGTAAAGTCTTATGTGAGGAGCTACACAGGGTAATGAGAATTATGTATTAGGTGTCAGTAAATGAGGTAAAATGGTTTTTGATTGAACATTTCTTTTATAAATATGATTTCAGATGAGGGCATATTGCAATATGCCACACAGCATATTCAGAAAATGTTACCTTGCTATCAAAAAACATAATTCTGGTTCCAAATTTGATTTGTGTAAGGAGTGAACCAGGAGAGAGTCCCTCATAAATTACAATTCAGGTTTCAGGGTTGATTCATTTTGCTATTGAATTTTGAAGCACTAAGGCTGCATCAGTAAACAATGTTTACTCATATAACCTTATAAAGGTTATACAACCATAAAGTCTCATCACATAATCTTCAGAATATATGGATTCTACTACCTCCACTAAAAATGATCTTTATTTAATTTAAATATTTTAGCTTTAAATGAAAGATGTTGTAGCACAGCCTTGAAAAATCTATTTTACTTTAAATTATGCCATTTTAAGAATAGTTACTCTTAGCACTTCCATTTCAATGACATTCAAATCAAGTACTTAATGCTTCATTCCAATCTACCTTGTAAACCACCATTGAAATGTAGATGGTTTGCCTCTTCCCATACATTTAGCCAGTTTAGTCCTTTTGTATTTTGCATTACACAGAGCTAAAAATCACAGATTTTAAAGATATAAAACAATCTGTTCCGCCTTGTATTTAGCAGTGGCATTCTGAGTTAGTTTCCCAGACCTGAAGAAGAGCTCTGTGTAAGTTCAAAAACTTGTCTCTCTCACCAACAGAAGTTGGTCCAATAAAAAATATTATCCCACCCACCTTGTCTCTCTAATATCCTGGGACCAACACAGCTACACCACCACTGCATACAAAGATAGAAAAGACTGATTCTGGTACATCAGGAATCAGCAACCTTTGGCACGTGGCCTGTCAGGGAAATCCCCTGGCAGGCTGGGCTGGTTTGTTTACCTTATCTGCAGGTTCAGCCGATCGCAGCTCCCCCTAACCGTTCCAGACCAATGGGGGCTACGGGAAGCGGTGGCCAGCACATCCCTCGGCCCACGCCGCTTCCCACAGCCCCCATTGGCCTGGAATGCAAATTGTACCTGTAAAAGAAAGACTGCTCTTTTGAAAAGTTAGTCCAGTCTGTTGACAGTATCCATCCATTAGAGTTGGTAGGAAAAACTTCAACAGAACCATTTTCAGCCAGGAATGCGGTTCCATCAAAATCCAATGCTTTGTGAAATTATGTGGATTTTGCCAAAATTTTGTTTTGGAGAAAAACAGTAAAAAATGTTGAGAATGTTAAAATGTCTCAGCTCAACATTTTCAGAATGAAATGCTCCCTTTCTTTCATTTTAAACAACTTTGTGTTTAAATTTTTAATAAAAAAATGTGTATCACATTTTACATTATGATATAAAGTAAAAATTGAAATCAAAACAAAATACATTTGTCTAACCAAAATGTTTTAATCCTAAATGATTGTTTTATATTTCTGGAATTTTGGCTTTTAATCCAAATCAGAATAAAAACAAATTTCAAAATCCTTTGGGAAACTGGACTTTCTGTCCTCTACACAGCTTTATTACCCATCTATCTTAGATATTTCTAGGGAGTCTACCACCTTGGTTTCTAGTATAGGGAAGGATCAAGCCACAAGCCACAAGCCCTGAGTGAGAGGTAATAGTTCACAGTTGTACTGCCTTGGGGGCAGGCCTGGAACCAGGCTGTGACTCAGAATTACAGCATGGCTCCTAGTTGCCTTTCCTTCTCTAGGGAGGAAGTAAACCAGCACTATAGCTAGTGTGACAGCTATTGTCTTGGCCAACACAGCGGGGACCCTCTGAGCTCAAAGCAGAAGCTGCTAGAGCTGATGCTACAGATCCAGTACTCTCTAGGTTGGGCTGCAGAAGACTCCACTCACATCCTCTGTGGATCCACATAGAGGGGGACAAGTGACACACACTCACCAGTGGGTTACACTAGCACAGAGCACTTCTCTTAGAGAGGCACTGGTTGTGATGTGCTGCACAACATACTCAGGCTGGGGAGGAGCTGGGGGCAGAGCTAAGGCTCCACTTAGTTCTTGCTCACATATGTATGGGAACAGGAGAAAAAGCACCTCAGAGCTGCTCTTCCCTTCACCACACTGCTATTTGCAATGTGGCCAGTCCATGTAAGGGAGTAAGTCGGCATGTCCCATTGCTCCCTTGTGGTAGTATCTGTTAGAAAATATTAACCCTTTTACTCCTTTTCTTGCTGTATATTTCATTCCTTTCTATTCTTTAGAATCTGTAGGATATTAACAAAGATTATGTAGAATCCTATGGCCCAGAACACTGGGCACTGACCAATAAGTAATTATATTCGGGGAATTCTATGTGTTAGACTGTATCTAATAACCCGTGGCATCTCTATGTCGATAAAACTCCAGATATTCTGGGAAACTCTCCCCTTAACATTCACACACACACACACATATATATGTATATGTATACTTACATAAGCATATATAAACCTGGGAAACTGATAAGGCATGATTGTTACAGCAGAGAGTGAAGAATGGTTATTGGTGAAGAAAAACCCACTGAAAGGTATTATCTTGAAGAATTGTTAGCCCTCTCAGCTGTAAATAATTATGCCTTCACACATAAATCATGTAAACTGATAATGTATAGAAATGACGTCAGAACATATGTTTCTTTTGGCAAAGAGGAGCTCTGTGTTTGAAAAACTGATATAACGATACTGGTGTTGGACTTAGTTGGGGAATGAAACTACAGGTCCCTCCAGTTGCAGTGAAGAAAAGACTCTTAAGCGCACATCAAAGGGTGATAATGTATCTGTTCTTTCTGCATTCTGTATAATGCTGTACTAATCTCTCATTGATAATCTTTCATTAAATAATTCCAGCTGAGCCTGTTACTTAAAAATACTGAGTTGTCATTAACTCAGACACGCAACATTTGCATGGATATATGTTGGCTCCTAACAGTGCCCACAACATATAGCCCATGAAGAGAAGCCCCCTCTTATACAACAACAAGCCAAACCCATCTGTTTGAAATGGTCAGTTTGTTTATTCTCAAGCTAATGTTACACAGCGAATCTTCAAATCACAGTGGCATGTCACTGTTCATGGCACTAACCATTTGTACGGTGAAGTTTCCACTGTACCTTTTTAAAATTAATGCTGGACAGTTAGCTGCTGGTTTTAACCTGGCCATGTAAACCATGATACTGTAAATTCCATGGTGCATTGGGATGCAATCTGAGCAATATCCTTGATCTTTTATTGTCCTGGCCAATCACTCATTGGGACAGGTTTTGACAAAATCATCTATTTAAAAAAAAAAGCATAAAATATATTTCCTGCATCACAGATTATTACCCACCTACCAAAGCTCTTGGTGGTGGTGGTGGTGGTGTGTGTGTATGTGGGGGGGGGGGGCAAAGCCAAATCCCAAGGGCTTCAGCCCCAGGTCGGGGGGGCCTGTAACCGAGCCCTACACATACACTCTTTGGCCCCAGGCAGTGGGGCTCGAGCTTTGGTCCTGGGCCCCAGCAAGGCTAATGCCAGCCCTTGGAGACCCCATTAAAACAGGGTCACAACCCACTTTGGGGTCCCGACCCACAGTTTGAGAACTGCTGATTTAGTCTAACCCCCTGACAAGATGCAGGATTTGTTCTGGCTAAACTATCTGAGACAGACGGCTCTCCAGCCTCCTTTTGAAAACCTCCAGTGAAGGAGCTTCTTCAACTTCCCTAGGCGTCTGTTCCATTGTCCTACTGTTCTGACAGTTAGGAAGGTTTTCCTGAGATTTAATCTAAATCTGCTTTGCTATGATAATCTAAATCTAAATCTGCTATACTGTAGTTTGAACCAATTGCCTCCTGTTCTGCCTCTTGTTTGCTGGTTTTGCTGGTCTTATGGCAACCTTTCAAGTATCTGAAGACCACTTTCATATCCTCCCCCAGTCTCCTCTTTCCCAAACTAAACAGCCTTTGCTCATTTGGCTTTCACTCCATTCCTTTGATCATCTTTATCGCTTGCCTATTGTGCTTTTCCTCAGCAAATCTCAAAGTGCTTCACAAAGGAGGTCAGCACACACAACAGAAAACTCAGAGAGGTTACTTGTGGCCCTGTTCTGACACCGTTAACAATGTGGGTGTGATGTTTTACTTCTGGAAGAGCCCTGTTGATTTCAATTAGACAAATCGAGAAGTAAGGTACTATTTAGTGAAAGTAAACGTATCTCAAAATCTGGCCGTTGGTGAATAGGATTCAGATAAAATAAGACCTCAATAATTGGCTGAAATCAAGCAAATGAGACTCAGGCTGGTATTATGAATAATGATGTAGCCCTATATGAAAGGCCTAAATCAGCAACACTTATTCACCTTGAGTAGTACTTACACTTGCAGATGCAAATGGGGACTGTTTGCTTGTGAATGGAGCCCAACAGGAGGACAGTAATGTAACAGAGAAGGACTGGGGAGATAGCAGTAGATGATAAGTTGGATGTGAGGCGATCTGGACAAGTACCCTAAAAACTGAGTAAATATTTACTTGAATTTAAAAATGCATTTGCTTTGGCCATGCATGCACCCATTTGCGTTCACGTGTAACAGCAAAGAAAACAGTATTAACCCCAAAGTGACTCCACTGGGTTGCAGAGCTTCTGCACAGAACCTTTCCTGGGTCCCAACCTGCCAGAATTCCTGCTACTGATTTAAAGAAACAGTGCACATTACTAGTTATTTTTCTTCTTAACCTCAGTTTTTGTGGTCTCTTCCATACAAAGCACCCCAAATGTTGATACTGGCAGGTGAAGAGGATTGTCAGTCAACAGCAGTGCTTTCTCCCCATGTAATATGTGAAGCTTCAACTGGCAAAATACATTGACTTGCCTGAAGTGTTTGTGCTGTGAATTGCAGAGACATTATTCAGCTTAGAAGGGTTCCCAGCTTTAGCCCATAGGTGTAAGTATTTGCTCGGTAAGGCATAGGTCTACGTTATGACAGTAGTGTATTGAGACTGTAAGACAATAAGCTTAGCTAAACAAGGGATAAGACCAAAAGGGCCTTAGCATACGCAGTTAACCTGGGGTAACCCTAGATAATAAGATATCACAAGTTAGTATGCCACACCACTGACGGTTAACCACAAAATGCTAGTTTATACCAGCTTGGGATATTTAAAGTTAGGAACATCAGCAGATGTCTGACCACAAGTGTGCCATGGTAACTAATTGCCATATATGCTAATAAGCTTGAGGTAAAAAGCATAGTAACCCTTGGGAGAAGGGCACCCCAACATTAGCAGGGTGAGGAAATACAAATAAGAAAAAGGAGATGAAACCCCTACTGAATAGATGTTAGGCATAGTGGTATCCGCGCTAGATGTTATAAAAGTTGGATCCTGGGCTGTGTGCCTTGGGAGATGTAACTCTTGGGAGATGCCAGGATGATGACCACTGGTGATAATGGTGATAGTGATTCTGATGAGGTGATGACGACTAACACTTTGGTTCCTTTTGCAAGGGATGGTCTGAGTGTATGGCTGCTCAGATGCACACGCTGTGTTATCTCTATCTACATTGCTGAGTGGGAGTGTTTGTGACTTTACTGGTGTTAATAAAACTACTGCAAATTCAAAAGGGTTTTCTTAAGTGTGAGTGTTGCAACCGTGCATATCAGGTTCCCAACTAAACTTTAATAGTACAGGGCCTGGTCTTGGGATGACAACCTACCAAACATCAGAGTGTTAATGGGGAATTCTTAAGTAATCAATAGAATTAATACATAAGCAGTAGATCAGGGAACACAGTTACACGTAATGCCCACTTATCTCTGTCTAACAGTAGAGCTGTAGGTACAGTTAGTTTTTATGACTTTAACATTATGTCCACTATCTTTCACCTAGAGTAAAATTCCCTTGTGAGCCTTAGTAGGCCCATAGGACATTTGGCCACTGTGGGCTGTTTTCAAACTAGCTGGTTCTTGGAGGGTGAGTGTTGTCTGCTCCTATCTGTTCTTCTAAGCTAAGTGGAACATGCAGCTCCATGCATACCTGAGCAAAAGTGACCCAACCTTGCTGCCCAACATATCTCTTTTAATAGGAGAGATGGAACCCAAGTGATTCAGCTGGGGATACCATCAGTAAAGTGCAGCTGTCACAAACATGCCACACCGAACAAGTAGGGCTTAGCAAATCTAACCCCTGAGAGCTCAGCGGAAAATGACGCAAAAACACCACAAGGAGCCGGTAAGAATGGAAGTGAAGTATCCCCTAGCATAATAAATATTTTAGTATTTAATTACACAGGCCTCAGGTCTTCAAACCTTGCGTTTATAGCCTTTGCAAACAAACACAGCACTCTACTAAACTGAGCACAGAACAACTGGCCATTCCACGGTTCAAAGTACATACATTTCAAGTGACAGCATGCTTGAAGGACAGTGACAATCTGTCCTGCTGAACTTTTGTTGTGACAATCTGTGTGAATTGCAGCATAAAGACATTTCGTCCGTCTGTGTCACTAGCTACCAGGTTGCTTTCTCCAAGGAAAGTCACTGTAATGCAGTGAGGAAGACACGATGCATTTAATAAAAAGAGCAACATGCATAACTCTGGACAACATGAGCCTTTTGGAATGCTGAAATTCATAATGCTGCTCTAGGAGGTTCTGCCTTGAAGCCTGCAGTTCCAGATTTCTGCCTCCCTTTCCTAGTTCTTGTCCCATAATCCCACCATGATCCTGTTGTGGAAGTAATAGCAAAACTTTAATTTAGGCTTGCTCCTTGTTTCACAAAAAGCCCCACTCACACTCACTCCAGCTACCTCTCTTTCTTCTCTGTGCAGATTCACTGGTTTGGACTGTGAGCAAAAGTAAATTTTCACAAAATTCCCCACAAAGGGAAAAGGAGCCATATGTACATGCTAGAGGAGTGAGTTGCATCAGAGTGAGTTCTGTGACAGGGTCGGGCCAGATGGCTACAGGAGAGTGATTTTTTGAAGCAGAAAAGAATTTTATTTGTGTAACACTTACAAAGAATCACCAAAAAGGATAAAGCAAAACTATGCAACAAAACAAAAGCAAACACAAGGTATAACACAGCAGCCTTCAGGAGGGAGAAGTGTTCAGGCTAGCCTGGGCCCAGAGCGGGGGGGCTTCCTCGACACTCGTGGTCTTCCACCCGCCTGAGTTACCTGGTGGCCTAGAGCGGGGGGACTTCCTCGACACTCATGGTCTTCCACCCCCTCGAGTTACCTAGTGCCACGCCCAGTGTCACCGATTATTCCTCTCCTGAGAGTGCCCGACAAGATGGGCACGGCTGCAGGGTGGGCGGTTTGAGGGTGGGGGAGACATACACCCACGTGTGATAGGACCCCTCCTAGGTGACAGTGATGATGGTATCCACAGCGGCAACGACTGGGGCTGGGGTCTCTTGCTCTTCCCCTCAATCAAAGGGTCAGATGGAGGGAACCGGACGGGGTCACCGAGCAGAGAACCTCGCACAGCGCCCACCGCTCCTCGAAGGCGTCAAGGGAGTCGGTGGACGCCGCCCAGAGGAACTCCGCCCGGATACGTGAATGTACTGAGGATCGGAAAACGGCCCTACAGTCGCAGGACGCTTCATTGGCCAACCTCCCCTCTCTGGTTTTATAGATGGCTGTTTTAGCTAAGGCTAGGAGGAGGTTAACCAGGAGATCCCGCGATTTTGTGGGGCCCAGATGGGGAGTGTATAGATAAAAAGGTGAGGGGAAAAGTGGAGCCAAAAGCGTAATAAAATATTCGTGAGGAGCCGAAAAAGGGGCTGCGGCCTGGCACACTCTAAATATACGTGCGCCAGGGTTTCCCTCAAGTTGCAAAAAGGGCAAGTATCCGGGATGGGGGTGAACCACGTCAAAAACACACCCATGCTCACAGCTCCATGAAGGAGCCGCCAACTAATGTCCCCGATGGGCCTCGGGACCAAGGTGGAATACAGGCTGGCCCACCGGGGTTGCTCACCCTCCAAAGGTGGCAGGAGGTCCCGCCACTTTGTATTGGGGTGGGACACCAGGGTGTGAGCGTGAAGGGTGTGAAGTGTGAGTGTGTATAGATGTTTCCATGGTGCGATTTGGAAACTGACCAGCTGCAGTTCATGCAGCCGGCTTGCAGTGAAAGGGTGAGGGGTTTGTCGGGATCGGCAGGGTAGGGGCCCAATGGAAAGGTCCGGCGGGCCTGGGGTGGAGGATGGGCGGGGTGCGCCCTCGCGCAAGGCTCGGTTGACATAAGACCGAACAGCGGGGGTCAAGGCGGCCTTCACCTCCTGAAGTATGCGCCGGGGGGTACGAGGTCTGGAGAGCCCCATGCGCCGAGCGAGCGTCAGGGGATCCAGCCAGTCTCCCCGGTCGTAATCCAGGAGGTCTCCGACTCTCGTGACTTCCGCCAGGACCAAACTCTGGTGCACTGAGTGGGACTCCGCCACCTGCACACGGAGCTGGGGGTTGTGTAGCAGGGGCTCCGCGAGGAGATCTGCTCCCACGGTGGCCGCCACGGACCTGGTTGTTGAAAACAGTTTCCAGGTCCAGAGGAGGTCCTGGTAGAAGACCGGCAGCCCGGAGAGGTCTCGCAGAAAACCTCTCGGACAAAGATAAAAGAGCTGCCAGTTGTATCGGAGCCCTTGGAAGCGGCGCAGGAAGGCGTGCGCCAGTATGCTCCACGTCGAACTACCTGCACTATAAAGGAGCCTCTGCAGGGCCTGGAGGCGGAAGACACGGACCTGAGTGTGCAGACACTTCAGGCCCTGCCCTCCTTCCTTCAGGGGTAGATGAAGAACCCCAACAGGGGCCCAGTGCATTCCTGACCAAAAGAACTCTAGAATCGATGTCTGGAGGTCGGTCAGGAAACCCGGGGCCGGGACCAGGGTGTTGAGCCGGTACCAGAGCGTGGACAGGACTAGTTGGTTAAGCACCAGTGCTCTCCCTCGGAAGGAGAGACATCAGAGTAGCCTCGTCCATTTCCGGAGCCGCTCTATCACCCCGCCTTCTAAATTTTGCCAGTTCTCCGGCGGAGAAGGGGACGTGGCAGAAAGGTAGACGCCTAGGTAGAGCAGCGGACTCGCGCTCCACCAGATGGTCTGAAGCGCGGGTGGGAGGGAGCTCACCTGCCGCCAGTCCCCCACCGCCAAGCCAGAGCTCTTGACCCAGTTAACTCGGACGGAGGAGGCTGCCGAATAGATGGCCTGGCAAGCCTCCACCCGCGCCAAGTCGCCCGGGTCCTGGACCACGAGGAGTACGTCATCGGCATACGCCAACAGGACCAGCTGCAGCTCCGGCTCCTGCAGCACCAACCCTGTCAACCTCCTTCGGAGGAGACAGAGGAAGGGCTCGATCGCCAGAGCGTACAGCTGGCCTGAGAGGGGGCACCCCTGCCGTACTCCTCGCCCGAAGCTGACCGGTTCGGTCAGGGTCCAGTTGAGCCTAACCAGATACTCCGCGGAAGCGTACAGCACCCGGACAAAACTCACAAACTGAGTTCTGAATCCAAACGCCTGCAGAGTGCCCAAGAGGTACCATGGTCCACTCTATCGAACGCCTTCTCCTGATCAAGAGACAGGAGGGTGAACGACAGACCATCTCTACGCCCGAGTTCCAAAAGGTCTCAGACTAGAAATAGGTTGTCAAAAATGCTGCGGCCTAGGACAGTGTAGGTCTGGTCTGGGTGGATCACGTCTGCTAACACGGACCCTAGCCGCAGCGAGATTGCTTTCGCTACGATTTTGTAGTCCATGCTAAGAAGCAAGACGGGACGCCAATTTCTTAAATCGCGGACGTCCCCCTTCTTCGGCAACAAGGCGAGCACCACTCACCTGCACGAAAGAGGGAGGACCCCGCCCTGCAAAGACTCAGCCCAGACAGTGGCTAGGTCTGGGCCAAGGATGTCCCAGAATGCGTGGTAGAACTCCACGGTCAGCCCGTCCATGCCCGGAGATTTATTGGTGGGCATGCGGCGGAGGGCTTCCGAGAACTCGGCCAGGGTGAGAGGCAGCTCTAGTCAGTCTCAGTTGCCCAAGCTGACCATGGGCAGTTCCCCCCAGAGCACCCTGCAAGTGCCAGGATCGGTCGGATCCGGGGAGAAAAGGCTTGTGTAGAAGTCACGGGCCCTCCCACACATCTCCACCGGATCCGTGAGGGGGGTGCCGTCTTCTGCTAGAAGGCAGGTGACGTGTTTCTTGGCCCCCCTCGTTTTCTCCAGGGCATAGAAGAAACGGGAGCTGCGATCCATCTCCCGAAGGAGGAGGATGCGGGATCGAACAAAGGCACCTCGGGCCCGATGGTCCTCGAGGGCCCGGAGCTCCTCCTGCTTCTCCCGGCACGCTCCGCAGAGGAACGGGTCCTCGGGGCTGGCGGCCAGACGCCTCTCCATCTCTAAGACCTCCTGTTCCAACTGCTCTATCGCTGCATTTCTCCGTTGGCTGGTGCCCCGGGTGTAGTCACGGCAGAAGAGCTTGGCGCGCACCTTCCTTGGATCCCACCATCGCCGTGCTGAGGGAAAGGCACGCCGCTGCTCTCGCCAGCCCAGCCAGAACTCCCGGAAGGACGTCACGAAGCCCTCATCTTCCAACAGGCTGTTGTTAAAGCGCCAATAGGCCGGCCCCGGCCTCTCTTCACGGAGGGAGGCTGTTATGGTGGCTAGATGGTGGTCGGAGAAAGGGGCCGGCCGAATGTTGGAGGAGTGGGCTTGTGAAAGATGGAAACGGGATAAATAAATACGGTCCAACCGAGAGTGGTGTGACCGATGGGCCTCCACCCGGACAAAGGTGTACGTGGAAGTGTCATCTGGGTGGTGGTCACGCCAGACGTCCACTAGGGAGTGATGTTCAACTATTCCTCGGAGAATGTTCGCGGCGGCCGGGCTCAGCTCGGCCCCTGAGCGGTCCTGCTCCTCGAGGGTGGTGTTAAAGTCCCCTCCCAGGACTAGGCACTCGTGAGACTCTGGGGTGCCGAGGAAGTCGGACACCCGCTGATAGAATTGCGGCTGCTTCAGGCTCGTTGTCGGGGCATAGATGTTGACGAGGTTGACCACGAGCCCCTCTATACGGACTCGGAGATGCAGCAGGTGGCCTGGCACGGCCTCAGTGACCCCTAGCACCTCGGGCCGTAGGCTGGGGGAGAAGAGGGTCGCCACTCCAGCTTGTCGAATCGTGAAGTGGCTAAAGTAGACCTCATCCAGCCACCAGCTGTCCTCGGCGGTCGGATCCCTATGGATCTCCTGCAGGAAAACCACAGAGTACCCCCCTTCCCGAAGGTAAGAGAGCACCTGGGACCTGCGGAGAGCCATCCTACAGCCCCTGGTGTTCAAAGTTGCAATAATGAGGGGCGTCATGCAGAGGGCTGGGGAGGTGGGGGTTCCTTGTCGGCGGGGGTGTTCGCAGCCCCCGGCAGGTTGCGCAACAATCCGTGACCCATCCCGTAAGTGAGTTAATTGTCATGGAAGCTGCGGGCCAGCCCGTAGGCCACGGCACCGTGCCTTCCTTTCCCTTTACCCTCCTTTATAAGGGCCCTTGTGGCCTGGAGGATTTGATCAAAGTCCCCCCACAGCTGGAGAGCTAGCTGTACCCTGTTGCGGGAGCCACGGATGTCTTCTAAAAATTCCCTCAACGCTTTTCGCAGCTCATGGTGAGGTGGGGTTGCAATTTCCCGGTTATTCTCTGGTGGGGCTCTTGGTGCAGCCTCGTGGTCCGCTGAGGCGGGCAGGCATGGTGCGGACCACCGACGGGGCGTTTGACAGGCTAAAGTTATTAGGTCCATCTCAAGCCTTAGGGTAGAAGGGGATGGCGGAGGGAAAATTGCACCTCCTAATGGGTCGCAGCAAGAAAATGCAAAGGCTGCTCCTTGGGGGGAATCCGCAAAAAACGGGAAAGAAATAACCCCAGGGGCGGCAATAGCATTGCAGGTGGAGGTGGATTGGGCAGGGACGGGGGGGGGGTGGGGGCAGAGGCGAGGCTGTGGGCTTCAGGAGGCAAGCAATTGAGAGGTGGTGCCTCCTGAGCAAATTCGAGGGTTAATGGTTGGGGGAGGGGGCTCCCAGTGATGCTTGGCGCAGGCTCTGTGGTGGATTTGGCAGCCATGGCATCAGGTGGTGGACTACCTTCTGCAGGGCGCCTGCCCGGGAAGGCGGTTAGGGGGAGGGAGCATGGGGAAAGGGGGACTGGGGTGAGGTTGCCCAGATTGAGGCCGGCCGGCAGTAGGTCATCCTCTCCCTGGGTGACCGGGGTCAAACCTAGGGCCTCAATCTCCTCATACATGGAGGAGAGGTCGTCTTTTGCCACCCCGGGGGGGTCTCTCCTCTGGCGCCCGCCTCGACTGTCGCTTCGGGGTTCGCAGGGGGTTCAGGTGATATTCGGGCAGAAGGGGCTTCCTCAGGGTCTCGGAGGGGAGGGTCTCCCGTGGAGGGGAGATCCTACCTTCCAATGCTATTCTGTCTTCCCCTCCCGACACCGGCGGATGGATCTCACTCGTGGGCATAGCGGAAGGCTCAGTATCAGTGCCTCCCTTCCTGGTCTTCTGGGGGGCCTCCGCATCGGATGGGTGCAGCGGAGCTCGAGCCTTCCGCTTGCCTCACTTCCCCTGGACTAGGGTCCAGCCCTCCATAGCATTGTCTGGGAGCTGGTTAGCAGGGGTCGTGTCGGGGGGCAGAGGCGATGGTTCAGGGGTTCGGGCGGGTAACGGTGAGGCAGCACGAAGGGGGGGGGGTTCTCCTTGGGGCGGGCCCTCTCTTATGCCCGGTAATATCTTTGTTGCACCCTCCTCCATAGGCTCTGCTGGATTGTTAACAGCAAGGGTGGGACTCCCTCGCTCGTCTGGGCATTGTAGGGGAGGTGTCTCTTGGGCCCGGATGGGAGCAGCAGTGGACCGAGCAGGAGGAGAGGTGGTTTCAGGTGCCGGGCGGCCAGGGGCGTCGGCAACGAAGGAGCCGATGTCCTGCCGGGTCTCGGGGGTCTCGGGTGCCCCTCCCCGCTGGGCTAAGGGGCAGTCTCTTTGGACATGCCCTGCTGATCAGCAGAGGTAGCACCGGACCTCTCCCTTGGAGTATTAGACCCGATAGCGGGCTCCCTGGTAGGGGACTAGGAAGGACCCCTCGAGCGCCTCTCCGTCACGCGCCGCCGCCGGCAGTAGAAGCTGCACTTGCCGGCGGAAGGAGAGGACATGACGGAGGGTGGGGTCCTTGCAGCCCAATGGGAAAGGGCTAATGACAGAGACGGGATTCTCCAGGGTGGAGAGAGCGGGTAATAGGGTGGCATTGGATAGAAAAGGAGGGACGGAGGTCAGGACTAGACGGACGCCCAGGTCCTCTAGCGGCTCCAGGGGAACGAACACCCCTCCCACCACCAGGCCCTTCTCCACCGCCTCCTGGGCGGCGGCCTCCAATGCTAAGAAAAAGACGACCTTCCCGTACATTTTGGAGGCTGCCACAATAGCCGTGGGTCCTACCACCCTCACCAACGCCTGCACGTATGTCTCCACGTGGGGTGAGGCGGGCACCAGGAGGCAACGGACACCGTGCTTCCTGGTCATGGTGGGAAAGGGGCCCCGGCCGCTATTGATGGTAGCGGAGGTGGTGGGTGGGAGAGATGACGAGGTGGCAGGCGGGGGGGGCTGCCACCACCCGGGCATACGTCCTGGCGGCCGGGGGAGGGACGCTCGCAGAACTGGTGGAGGGAACAGCGGGGAGGGACGCCATGGTCGATGACGAGGCCATAGCGGTGGGGGCAGCCCCTGCCATGGAGGGCCTGGTGGTTGTAGCGGGGCCCTTTCCCTTCTTCACACCCTGGCCTTTCCGGCTAACCGGGGGGGCTCTCCTAGAATCTGGGGGGGCGGTGGGCGTAGCAGCAGCAGTAGTCGCCCCGGTGCCTCCTGCTGCTGATGCGCCAGCGGGGGTGGTGGCAGGTGTTTTGGCAGCAGTGGTGGGGGGGAGGCTTGGGGGTTGGGCAGGGGGGTAGATGAGGGAGGGGCAGCTGAGGTTGTTAGAGGGGCCTCACCCCTCTCATTCCTCGCCATCGTGAGCAGGGAGAGACGGGGAGACACCAGAAGGAGGAGGGGGGAGGGGGAAGCAGATTAACCACTTTTCCCTGCTGGTTAGTACCTTCCTGAAGAACAAATATTTAATAATGGGCTGTTCAGTCTATCAGAGAAATGTCTAACATGACCCAACGGCTGGAAGTTGAAGCTAGACAAGTTCAGCCTGGAAATAAGGTGGAAATTTTCAATAGTGAGAGTAGTTAACCACTGGAACAATTTACTGAGGGTTGTGGTGGATTCTTCATCATTAAATTTTTTAAATCAAGATGGGATGTTTTTCTAACAGCTTTGCTATAGGAATTATTGTGAGGAAGTTCTATGGTCAGTGTAAGACAGGAGGTCAGACTAGACCTCTTCGAGTAAAAGGAGTAAATTCCTCTGAAAGAAAATTAATTGGGGAGCAGGACTCCCACCTCTAATTAGCCAATGATGCCAGACTCTATTGTACACCTTTGCACTTTCTCTCACACTGCCCCTCATGCTTAGAATCATAGAATCATAGAATATCAGGGTTGGAAGGGACCTCAGGAGATCATCTAGTCCACCCCCCTGCTCAAAGCAGGACCAATCCCCAACTAAATCATCCCAGACAGGGCTTTGACAAGCCTGACCTTAAAAATATCTAAGGAAGGAGATTCCACCACCTCCCTAGGTAACGCATTCCAGTGTTTCACCACCCTCCTAGTGAAAAAGTTTTTCCTAATATCCAACCTAACCTCCCCCACTGCAACTTGAGACCATTACTCCTTGTTCTGTCATCTGCTACCACTGAGAACAGTCTAGATCCATCCCCTTTGGAACCCCCTTTCAGGTAGTTGAAAGCAGCTATCAAATCCCCCCTCATTCTTCTTTTCCGCAGACTAAACAATCCCAGTTCCCTCAGCCTCTCCTCATAAGTCATGCATTCCAGTCCCCTAATCATTTTTGTTGCCCTCCGCTGGACTCTTTCCAATTTTTCCACATCCCTCTTGTAGTGTGGGGCCCAAAACTGGACACAGTACTCCAGATGAGGCCTCACCAATGTCGAATAGAGGGGAATGATCACGTCCCTCGATCTGCTGGCAATGCCCCTACATATACATCCCAAAATGCCATTGGCCTTCTTGGCAACAAGGGCACACTGTTGATTCATATCCAGCTTCTCGTCCACTGTAACCCCTAGGTGCTTTTCTGCAGAACTGCTGCCGAGCCATTCAGTCCCTAGTCTGTAGCGGTGCATGGGATTCTTCCATCCTAAGTGCAGGACTCTGCACTTATCCTTGTTGAACCTCATCAGATTTCTTTTGGCCCAATCCTCTAATTTGTCTAAGGCCCTCTGTATCCTATCCTGACCCTCCAGCGTATCTACCTCTCCTCCCAGTTTAGTGTCAGGTGGTGTTAGGAGGTGTTCCCCATAAACATCCACAGAGCTACCTCCTCATCCTTCTTAAAATCTCCTTTTCCATGAAGCCTACAAAAAACTTGACAACAGTTAGGCCTCTGGTGTGCTGAGACCACAGCCTATGATGCTGACTGGTACTATCTCTTTGTTTCCTTGTGCTCCCCCAGCTGTCTGTATCCACCTGTTGTCCCTTGCCTTATACTTAGATTGTAAGCTCTTTGGGGCAGGGACTGCCTTTTTGTTCTGTGTTTGTGCAGCCCCTAGCACATCAGGGTCCTGGTCCATGGCAGGAACTCCTATGCACTACAGTCATAAAAACAATACATAATAATGATCTATCTGCCAATTTACTTTTCTGTCGCGCATCAGGAATATCTCAGCACTAGTCGACACCTGAATCACTCCAGCGGTGCAGCTGTACTGACATAGCTGCACCACTGTAGCACCGCAAGTGCAGACTCCCTATGCCGACAGGAGAGAGCTCTCCCGTCGGCATCATTACTTCACCTTCCCGAGGCTGGTGTAATTTACACTGCTTGGCGAGGCGGGGGGGGGGTGGCTTTTCCACACCCCTGAGCGACTTGTCATACCGAAGTAAGTGCTAGGGTGTACAAGCCCTAATTGCCACAGGATAGCTGGGAAATTACCAGGTAAAATACATTTTTGTCTCCCTCACTATCTTGTCTGCCAGTGCGGCACTAAATGGAGTAGTTAGCTAGCACTGAGTAGGGAGGGAAATAAATTGGATTTTTTTTTCCGCATTTGGCACTAAAATCAGAAACGTCTACAGCCTGGAGAACCCTTCTAAAACATGCTGTCTCCACAGCTGACTGCAGGTGTAGCTTGTGACATGGTTGATAAGGATGCGGCATTTCACCCAGGTATCAGCTTTGCAGATCTCTTCAGTTGATGCACATGCCCTTTCAGCACATAATTGGAGTCACTGCCCTAGTCCAGTGTGCTGCAGTATTATCTGGAGGTGGCATGAGTCATGCTTTGCACACTTCTCTGATATACAGATAAATCCATCGAATAGAGGGTTCCAATATTTCCTTTGCTTGTGTGCTCAGGGGAGAATTGACAAGCAGACCAAATGAGGCTCTGGATCAATTTGTTCTACTAACATAGTGCTCAACTGTGCCCCTACCATCTACATTCTGCCTCTTCTATTGTTTGACAGGATTTGGGCAAAGGATGGAAAATCTATTTCCTGGGCTCTGTGGAAAACTGGAAAATTTTTGGTACGTGGTCAAAATAAGTTCTGAGGATAAATGACACTGGCCAAAAGAAATGAATGGTTCCACTCCATGGCTCCTAATTCTTCCATCTTCTTTGGAGATGTCTGGACTACTGGGATGTCACAGGATGGTTGGCCCCATAAGGGAAATGGGCCTCAGGCCACCTGTGAAAAGCTGAACTCACCACCCTGTTGGGGAAAATTAAGCTCATGAGACCCGGGGGCAAGTGACCCAACCAGGCCTACAGAAGATAAGGAAGACACCTGGAGAGAGAAAGGGCTGCAGCTGACAGAGAGGGCTCTTTGCTGACAGATGCAAAGAGGCACTGCAAAGAGTAAGAAGGGTCCTGACTCAGCAGGGAGAAGACACCAACAGGGAAGGCCTGTGGAGTGGCCAAACCCCAGAGAAGAAGTCCTAGGAGAGCAGGAAGACAGATGCTCATAGAAGAGGGGCTGGGCCCAGCTGAAACTAGGGCGAACATTTTATAGATATTTTATTTTGAAAGACTCTGTGCAGGATTTAATAAATTGGATCCCAGGAGATGAGTATGTTGAATATGTGGACTGTGTGGACTTTTTAAGTTGCTCTGAGAAGAAGGGGAAACTGAGGCAGGGTGCCTCAGAGCCACTCCTGCCTAACAGTGAGCACAACAGGGCAAGTGCCCTCTTTCACATGGGAACACTGTCTTAACTGACAAAGAGATGACACTGAATTCATAGGTTCCCACAGGCTGTCAGTGCTTGGACTATTACATTTACATATCACAGGTCCTGAAAAATATATAGGTGGAGCAAACGCAAAATCTACCCAAGCAAGGGTGATCAACTTCTGCAGAATTGTTATAGAAATTTATTCTAGAAAGGTGTGTTCATGAATGTGGGGAGAGACTGCTGAGATAAACCAGAAATGAGATGGAGGATATTGAGAGAAAGAGAGTGTGTGTGTATGAGAGAGAGAGAGAGAAAGAGACAGAGAGATTTGCTCACAAACTCTTTCCGTGACGAAAAACTAGTGCAAGCTAACTGGTCAGCATCTTACTCTTTCGAAAAGCCAGGCTGTCACATTTAGTTTTCTCCCACCAGGTGGAGAATTGGGCTTTTATTCAGGAAGTCCTGCCACAATGGATGGCTGGTCAGATGTCAGAGCCAGGGTCCAGTTGACTGTACTGTTTAAGAAGCCTTTTCTACAGAGCACTTTTACAGTGCTCAGTGAGACAATACCCTTGCTCCCTGCTTTAAAAGCTAGCTTCTCATTCTCTCTTACTTGCAGCAAAAGTTCTAGCCTCACTTTGAGGTCACCTTCTGAGTCTGACAGCTGATTGCTTTGCCCCTTTGAAATTCCAAGAGACTGGATGCAAAAAAGGCATCTGTGACAGTCTATGCCGAGTTGGAGGAAGGCAGCGTGGCTGTTGTTCTGTGTTTGGAGCATTGTGTCTTTGGTTTACCTGCCCCTTTCATTGGTCTATGGGGCTCTCCACAGCACAGCTGTTCATAAGATTTTTAATTCTGCCTCTGGAAGGTGAATTGAAATAAAATAAACTTAAAACAAACTCAGCCTCATCGCAGAAGAGAAAATTATAGAAATCAGATTTAAATAAAAGCAGATGAAGTATCAAACATGTCATGGGGACACAGGTAACTGGGGAGATATTAGGGGGCCAGAGGGTCTTTCTGTGTGAGAAGTAGGGCTGATCAGAGTGTTCTTGACAAAACGTTTCGGGGAGGGGGGGGTTGGGACAAAAAGTGTTGTTGTTTTTTAACCCAAACACATTTTCAATTTGGTCAAAGTTTTCAAGGAAAAAGTGGTAAAAAAGGAAAACAAAATACTGGAACTTTGCCACTTTGGAACTTTTCAAAAGTTGGAGACATTTTGCAATGTTAGAGAGGGGGGAAGTGGGAGAAAAGAAAACCCAGACATCATTCACTCCAGTGCATTCAGTGACAAAATTTTGAAAAAGGAGGGAGCAGGAAAAGGGGGAAATAATCACAAATGGAAATTTCAAGGGTTTGTTTAAATAGTGAAATGAAAATCTCCATTTGAATTGAAGCAAAGCAAATATTCCATTTTCTTTAAAATTTTCCACACAAAAAAATTAAAACATTTTAAGAAAAAAAAGTTTCCAGTGAAAATTTTTCATTTCAATTTTTCTTGGGTAAAAACAAAGGGATTTTCCCTGTTCATAAAGCAATGTAAGGGGGTTTCCCACCCACCTAGCTAGGCACATGGGCGAAGACTGGAAGCTCTTTGTGGATGGGACCATCTTTTTTTGCTGTGTGTTTACAGCACCTCGCATGGCTGAGGCTGCTAAAGTCACAATCTAACCATTAGCAAACAACACATCATTTTGCAGATTTCATGCATTTCAGTTCAGTCAATTATTTTCTATAATAATGTTTGGAAATAATTGTTGTGCATTGTTTTGGTTATGAACAGAGTTAAAATAGAGATTAGGAGTGGCTAAGATCGGCATTTCACACTACATTCTGCGTGTCTAATTCTGTTCCCTTAACCATCAGTGTCGTACTATATGTGGCATTTGCTAGACAAGAGGAATACCAGAGTTAGAAGCGTTACCACTGACTTTCTTCTTCTCTCTCCACTCTCCCCAGATACACATCCACACATGCAAACTTGGCTCTGGGTGAGGAGGGAAAGTAGATATTACCCCTGTTAGGCCTCACAGAAAAGGAAATGCAGCCTTTGAATTTACTTCGGGGTTTGTGGAGCAGCCCTCTGAGGCTGGAGAGAGTAGCCAGGTAGTTCAACAGTCTCCAATCGGACTAACACAAGAAGGATTTAGAGAAGTCCTCATCAGTTCCTATATTATAAATGCCAGTTTGAACAGAGCAAAGGCAGGTGCACTTGTGGTAACTACATCTCATGCAGTAAAAGCCTCATCACCTAGGTGATCAACCCACAACCTCTTAGTGCAACTTAATGATGAGAGTGAATCCTGAATGCTGGGATGGTCTGAAATGACTTAAATATTTATGATCTGGCTTTTGTGAGAAATAAGAGGAAAGGGGGCAGTGTAAGAATCTCCCCTACACGCTATCATTCTGCAATTCACAGCAGAATTTGGTACCCTTTCTCTATCTCTCATCCCTACTCACTATCCAATATAACCCCACCCTCCAAGGACCCCCAGGAAAAGTTACCTATCAGATATCACTTTGGAGTTCCACCCATTTCCCTTGTTTTTCAGGATCTGTAGTTTGTGGTCATAAAGCCCTAGTTTAATTAACAGAAATCTAGTTAGACGGATAGCGCAAGCTTATTAAATCTAGATAGAGAGACAGACAGGCAGACAGAGACAATTCCTTTCAGTAACGAAGTTAAAAGCAGTCCCAGATCTTCATTCAAGAAGCCCAACATTTTTAAAATATGTCTGTTAGGGACAGTGGGAAAGACATCTAACCTTGCTGGAATTAAATATTTTCCAGTTATTAATTTTTCCTTGTATTGAAATGACCTACAACCAGCTTTTGTTATTTTCAGGTGAAATTCTTGGAATTGAGGTTCTGCACTATTTAACAGTGAGTAATTTCCAGCTCAAATCCTAATCTGTTTTGACTAGTGCAGGCAGTCTTCAACATAGCATCAAGGTAGAAATGAGCAAACATTTCATTAAAAATGAAGAGGTTTATGACAATACCTATTTCTCCAAAATGGAGCCACCTGAGCTTTCCTAATAGCTGGTGACATCCATTAGTGGTTCTCTCTGAAATTGAAAACATTTTCCATCTGTTCATGCACACTCATTACAAAGTAGTTAAGAGCCTGTGGGATCACAAAGGCACATTTTTGCAAATTACAAAATATCAAAATGAGTTACTGAAGAAGCAGCAATGACTTTGTAGTAAGCTGTTCAAACCTCCAACTTTCTGTTTTCTTACACAGAGAAGATATCCGCTAGTTGAAGTCTGTTTTCCCTATAGCTGTCTAGACTATGGCTTTTCAGTAATGTATTGCTGTATTCCTTATATATCGTATAAAGGCGGAAACCTACTCTCAGGTACATGCATCTAAGTCAATTGAGTTGCCTGCACTCATTGGCACAAGATATTGTTATAGCTAGGTGAAACCTTGCTATGGGTTTGAGATCAATAGGTGTGAAGTCACCCTTCAGTTAACATAATTGTAAACATACACCCCACCTAAGGAAAAAGGAGTTTGTGAACCTGCCCAGGAGCTTCTGCTGAGTATTGTTTTGGGTCACTGTCGGGGGAGTGGGGGGTAAAGGAGTAAGAGGCAGAATACAAAGAAACTTTGAGAACAGACCAGAAAGACTGGGAGAGAGAGACAGCCTAAAGGAGCAGCTGAGGGCATGGCATCTGTCTGAAAAGAGAGTACTTGGTGCTGTGAGCAAAAGAAACTGTTTCTTCCTGTTTGATTCCCTTTGCATTCCTTTGTACATTCTTTATAAATAAACAAAACTGCATCAAAGAAATACCTGGCCACCCCCAATTTCTGCTCCCTGGTGCAACACTCACAAACTTTGACTAGCTGCTTGGATCTAAAGGGGCAAAAATATCACTGAGGCCAAGAGATTAAGAAAATGAAAACAAAGACAAGACGTTTATATCGATAACAAAACCATCCAGAGTTACATTCGTGAGGAGTTTTACAAATCCCCTAAATTTGGAATGTCTGTAAACCCTCCTGCCTCAGTGCATAAACTGATCTCTAACACAGAGATTAGGAATGAGTTTCCCTAAGGACAGGTGATTCCATAATTATCCACTTCAGGGATTCTTGCTCCGTCCGTTGAAGTACTTGGTGCTGGCCACTGTTGGAGACACTATACTTAACTAGATGGACTGCTGGTCTGGGATGGGGTGGCAATTTGCATGTTCCTAACACTTGTAATAGCATTACAGTCACTTTATCATATTCACACGTGAAGATACAGAATGCAATATCTGCACCTACGGGAGAGAATAGAGCTTATGTCAAATGGTTTTTTTAAAAAGTCCTTAATCTAATCAATATGATTGTTTGTTCTTTCTGTTTGGTTTTATACCCTACATATTGAGAAATCAGAATATTTACAAATTATACATTTAATTTATGTTAAAATTGCATTTACTTAATGAGGAATCACTCATAATCCAAGGTTATAATAGTTTTACTTTGGTGTAACTCCATTGACTTCGGTGGAATATCTCCTGATATTCGCTGGTGTTAGTAGAGGAAAATAAAACCCAGCAAATATTTATCTCATTTATGTAGTTCCTTTATTCACAAGGATCCTAAAGTATTTAACAAACTATGGGGCCATATTCTGGCTTTGGATGCAAGCAAGCGTCTTCTATTGACTTCAGTAAGTGTATTCCAAAGGTCTTTTATACTGAACACTTAGTAACCAATATTCTCTTCATTCACATCTGAAATGCAGCTACCTCTGGGGTGAAGTGTGGCAGTATTTTAACAGTACACAGGACCCAATCATTTGACAGAAAATGAAGAACAATTTTCTACCCACCTGAAGTTGGAGTGGGTAGTTTAGGCAGGATATAATTGTGCAAATTAAAATTTGACCATATGGACTGATACCCAATACTGCACTCCTTAGTTAAAATACCCACTGCGGTCAATATATGTTTTCCTACATAAGGACTGCTGCATCTGGTTGCAGAGTTATCCATGCGTATTCTTCTGAGATAGACAATGGGATCTTTATCCTGTTCTCATCTGCAGCTACTTTGATCCTATATTTTCCCCTTTGTGGGCCAAGAGGTACCACATTAATCACGCACTTCTTCACAGCCTACACGACACACAATCCCAGCTTTCCCTGCCCAGCTCAATTACTGAGAACTTCTCAGTCTTATTTCATGTGAAAAGATTCATCTGAAAGCTCCTTACTATTCCTGACAAAGCCGTGTCTTTCAAGCCTTAGAAAAAAATCTTCAAAAGAAAAAAAAATCCCATTGCATGACCGTGGTTACTAGTGGACTACCAATCAAATGAGCACCAGTGGTAGCACAGGACAGAACCGTGAAGTAGCCATGAGCCCTGCAAAACAAGTCTCATCAGATTTCATAGCAACTTTCATCTTTCCTTCTTTCAGCATTCCATTTGGTCCATGCTTTGAAGCATTTCCCTTTGTTCCAGTTCAACAATAAATAATAATAATAATAATAATACAATAAAAGTTAAATCAAGGATTTGTTTGCAGTATACTCTGCTCCATCTAGAAATAAAGGTGCTGAAGCTCAGCCCTTGCTCCCGTTGAGCATGGGATGTATCTATATGCTAAGTGATATAATATGACTTTGCTAGTCATAGCCCCAGTAGGCGTTGAAGATGCAGGTTCTCAAAAAAGTGTAATGGATATGTGCACCTGTACAGACGCAGCCATAATCAATCCCTAAATTCAATCATATATGTTAATGCAACAGGAAATTTGCAAATATGAACACTTAGGGCAGGTTTACACAGTAATCAGATATATGATTGCAGCACAGGTGGGCATACCTGCACTAACTTTAATCTAGCTAGCATGGCTAAAATTTCAGTGTAGCCATGGGGGCACAGGTTTCAGTGTGGGCTAACAACACTAATATGTTCCCAGGATCCCCAGCTAGGGTGCACAGCCACATTGAAGCCCACTGCCTCTTTACTGTATTAGCCGTGCTAGCTAGAGTAAAGCTAGTATGGATATGCCAACTCATCCTGCAATCACACCTCCAACTGGAGTGCAGATACACTCTAAAGATCACAAACTGAACAGTTCAGGTTCCAATAATGACATCAACTTGACCACATTACATATCATAGACCTGGGTCCTGCATTTCTTGCACATCTAAAAAGGCTCAGTGAGGTCAGCATGAACTGTGGGTACAAAAGCCATTAGAGCTGGGTGATATTTTCCATGGAAAACTGGGTTTCTGAGAAAATGAAATTTTTCACAAAAAGTGTCTGCTTTTCACAGAAAAGTTCTGATGTTTTGTTCAAAAACTGAATGCCCCAACATCAAAAAGCTTTGGCCAAAAAATCTAAATATTTTGGCCATAAGATAACTATTTTAGTTTAAAATGGTGTTGGAGTGTTTTATGGGAGTTGTCGTTTGGGTGTGTTACGGTCCCATTTTCCTCTCTGGGGCAGGATCTCTGGCTGGACTACATCTCCCATGAAGCAACCTGACCATTAAAAAAAACTATGAAAACCTTTCCCATCACCAAGAGAGGAGAAAGCGAAGCATCATGGAAGATGTAGTCCTGCCAGAAAGCCCAGCCCATAGAGGAGAATGGAAACATCAGACACCTAAACTACCATTCTCATGATACACCCTGGTGCCATTTAGAATAGAAGTATTTCAGATTTCAGCCAAAATATTTCAATTTTTCATATTTCACCAAAAAGTCAGTATTTTAATGGAGAAAATGTCTATTGTCTGACTAACTCTATAACAATTGTTCAACAGTGTAAGCAGTTATCAAAACCATAGTACATGTAAATATGGCTAATTGGTGTTGATATTGGAATCGGAAGTTTTGCATTTCTTCACTTTTCTCAGAGTTGCATTAACTCCATTTTTTGCATTTAAATTTATTGTTTTTTTTTAAAAAGAAAAAAGAAAGAAGTGGTAGCAAATTCTATAATGAAGACAGCTATGTGTGCCCTTACGCAGATTTCTGTTCTCTAACTTCTGCATTAAAAAGATGCACTAACAACTTACAGTAACTTCTCACTTAATGTTGTGGTTATGTTCCTGAAAAATGTGACTTTAAGTGAAACGACGTTAAGCGAATCCAATTTCCCCATAAGAATGAATGTAAATGTGAGGGGTTAAGTTCCAGGGAAATTTTTTTTTTTGCCATACAGTACAGTACAGTACTATAGTTGGGAGGTGCCCCCGCCTTACCCCACTCAGGCACAGCCCACTGGCACTGGAGACAATGAGGCAGGCAAGGAGGCTGAAGGTGCTGTAAGCTAGGAGAAGCACGTTGCGCAGCAGCAGCGGCAGCTTCCCCTACTCTGCAAGCACCAGGGGCGGGAGGCTCAACCCTTGGCCCACCCACTCCACCCCTTTCCCCAAGCCCCCACCCTTAACCCGCCTCTTCTTCCCCCCTTCCTCCTCCCCCTTTACTCAGCATGCCGTGTCCTCGCTCCTCCCCACTCCCTCCCCTGCCTCCTGCCCGTAGCAATCAGTTGATTTGCGGCATTCAAGAGGCAGGGGAGGGAGGGAGAGCCTGCACGCTGAGTCCTCGCTCCTCCCCCCCCTTTCTGAATGCTGCAAGCCAGCTGATTGCCACAGGCAGGAGGTGTGTGTGGGGGGGAGAAGGTGCTGATCCACGGGGTCTGCCGGCAGGCAAGAGGCACTGTGGGCAGTCTGTGTGTAGGGGAGCTGATAGGTGGGCTGCCAGCTGTGGACAAAGCAGGCAGCCAAACGACGTTATAGCAAAGCATTGCACAAATTTATATGGAGCATGTTCTGTAATTGAGCAGAGAGGTAAGATCGAAACAACGTTTATGACGAGATAACTGGCTCTGTGGATGAGGGGAAAGCAGTGGACGTGTTGTTCCTTGACTTTAGCAAAGCTTTTGACATGCTCTCCCACAGTATTCTTGCCAGCAAGTTAAAGACGTATGGGCTGGATGAATGGACTATAAGGTGGATAGAAAGTTGGTTAGATTGTCGGGCTCAATGGGTAGTGATCAATGGCTCCATGTCTAGTTGGCAGCCGGTATCAAGTCAGTGCCCCAAAGGTTGGTCCTCAGGCCAGTTTTGTTCAATATCTTCATTAATGATCTGGAGGATGGTGTGGATTGCACCCTCAGCAAGTTTGCAGATGACCCTAAACTGGGAGGAGAGGTAGATACACTGGTGGGTAGGGATAGGATACACAGGGCCCTAGACAAATTAGAGGATTGGGCCAAAAGAAATCTGATGAGGTTCAACAAGGACAAGTGCAGAGTCCTGCACTTAGGACTGAAGAATCCCATGCACCGCTACAGACTAGGGACCGAATGGCTCGGCAGCAGTTTTGCAGAAAAGGACCTAGGGGTTACAGTGGACGAGAATCATAGAATCATAGAATATCAGGGTTGGAAGGGACCTCAGGAGGTCATCTAGTCCAACCCCCTGCTCAAAGCAGGACCAATCCCCAATTTTTGGCCCACATCCCTAAATGGCCCCCTCAAGGATTGAACTCACAACCCTGGGTTTAGCAGGCCAATGCTCAAACCACTGAGCTATCCCTCCCCCCACAAACTGGAGAAGCTGGATATGAGTCAACAGTGTGCCCTTGTTGCCAAGAAGGCCAATGGCATTTTGGGATGTATAAGTAGGGGCATTGCCAGCATATCGAGGGATGTGATCGTTCCCCTCTATTCGACATTGGTGAGGCCTCATCTGGAGTACTGTGTCCAGTTTTGGGCCCCACACTGCAAGCCTTCTTGAGTGTGAGTGGCATCTTGTGCTGTATGAACATCAGAACTAAATGTTGCAATTCGTGGACATCTGCTGTGTTATTTGCCCAAGCGACTCCCACTTTGCAACCTCTTAGATTTTCTGCTATTCTGTTACATCTAAAGGAGTTGGTGTCTTCAGTGGATGCCCTTCTTTCATCATGTACAAAATGTTCAACTGCTTGGAGCACTGGCCTAGGATAACAAAGTCATAGAAGGAAAGGATATGCCAAAAAAAAATTAAAAATCCATAAAAGATTGTTATGCTTACCCAACAAATGGATCCCCAGCAAGAATGGGAAAAGCTGGAATTAAGGAAATACCTTGGAGATGATTGGTAATCATATACATTTATTATGACATTTCCCTTAGGCTGATCATCTCCTTCTGGCAGTTGTGAGAGGAATGAATGATCTCGGAAAGTGACAACCCTCAGCATCCCAAAATTTTGGCTTAAGGGAATTTTAATTTTCTTAACAATGACAAAGTCCTTTTCAAGGGTTCCAGCAACAGCAAATCGGAGCAGTCTAAGAAAAAGGATGTCATCTATGGGGGGTGGGGGAGAGGAGGGAAATAAACATAATAGCTCGCTTTATGGGATGAGGACCAATATTTTCAAAAATAGGAGCCTAAAGCTGTGCTCCTAAATCCATATTCAGTTAACTAGCTGAGTGACCTGGACCCAGATTCTTGTCCAGACCTAGGGTTCCCAAGTGCTACTGCTACTGCAATACAAATAACACATAACATTCAAACAGAAATCTGAGATATTAAGGGTTTATCAACCATGAAGGCCAAACAGATCCTTACCAGTACATGACAGGGTTTAACTACGAACAAAACATGTCTGTAGTGATCCCATAAAAATGCACTGCACATTACAATCGTAAAGGATGGGTTATGTGATCTATTCACTCTGCCAAATTCCAGCTCCAAACACTGGGCTCAATGGGGACACTTAGGATAGGAAGCTTAAAACGATGAAACCTTTTTAGCCTACATAATATTTCCCATAATTAGAAGCTAACGATTCTGCAGCTCTGATGTAAACAATTCCCTCTCAGAAGAGTCAGGACTGCAGAGCTGTGTGGGAGGAAGAGCTGCACAAGAAGGGATGCAGCTGAGAGGCAAGGAGAGAAGGTATGGCCCTTCTGTCTCACTTTATGGTCATTGTTCATAGATATTGCCCCAAAGGCTCTTTTGCTGCAAAAGAGGCATTGGCAAGGACAGAGTGGATTAGTTTTGCCCAGCTGCTGGGGACTGTTTTTAATGATGCCACATGTCCCCATTAAGGACTTTTGAGACTGGACTGGAGGACTTGGCGCTGACTTTGCAGAATTTGAAATCAGGACACTTGCACAGCACTATCTGTGTGCAGCCTTATGGGAACGGTCTTTAACAAAGGAATCTGGGTTCTTCTTGGATTCGCTATTGCCATTGGACATTATTAAACCCAGAAACATGGCTGCAGAGTTTGGGTGTCATTTATCGCCTTCTGAAAGGATCACTCTCCTACTCAGTTCAACTGTTGGTGCAGACAATTTGTCTTGAGTGTACAAGGTAGCTTTGAGGGAGAGGAAGCTGCATTTGAGTGGCATGCTGACCCGACCATAGCTCCTGTTACACTGCTGCTAATAAATGCATGGCTCAGTTCTGCAGTCCTGGCTCAAGCCAATTCCAACAGGATGTGGAAATGGAGGAAGACTCAGGACACCAGGATCCTTTCATTCTCACCCTTCCCCTCCTACTCAGGGACCAGATGCAGTCCCAGCAGCAGTCTTATGATATGCCATCTTGCCCAGTGTCACGCATTCAGCATGAGAGTCACCCAGACCCCTTTGATTTCATGCTCTCTTGCACCAATGTCATGCTGTCCCACAGAGTAGCTGTGACCTCACACTCAGCTGCGGGGGGAAGACTCTGGCTCCCGCGGGATGAGTTTCTGGCCTGTTGAGGGGTCGAGTTGGGAGCGAGGAAGGAGAGGAGCCACTGCTGCTCCTGCCCATGTGTAGTGTCTGTCTGCTCCCCTCCTGTTCTGAGGGGATCAGGCAGGTGGATGCAGCTGCCCACAGATCCATGGAGGGCTTCCCTAGGCCCAACTGCAGTGGCCCCTGCCTCCAGCCTCTACTAATCCAGCCCCCTTGAGCCCTCCTTGCTCCACCCCATCATCCCCACTCCCAATTCTCCCAAGGACTCACCACAGTAAGATTTCTGAGGTGGCCTGGTTCAACTTTGAGCCTCCCCTCAGGCCAAGTGAGGGAGTGAGGGCCTCCAAGCAGCAAGCACAGCAGCCAAAGTCAGGACACCAGCAGGCAGGAGTGGGGAGTCACCCACAGGCGCGGAGGAACTAATATATTGCCAGGGGAGGGGGAATTTCAAAGATTTTGGAGAGGACCACAACACCCCCTCCCCTCTTGTGCTCACGGTTGGCATTTTCTGTGGTCTCTCATGTCTCCCCTGTTGAGTATGGCGGGTGACAGGCCTTCCTGGGGTGGGGCTGGCCCTTGGAGAGGTAAATTCCCTGCAGCGTCAGGTGTGATGTATTTCACTGGTGTAGGTACTGCTTCTGGAGGTAAAGGCACTGCTCTCCCCTCTCATAGTCCCACTGAGCAGCAATGTGAGCTGGTGTGTGTCGGCGGAAAGAGTGGCTCCGGCAGGACATGCTCCCTTTGCTCCAGGGGGAACCTGCGTGCGCAAAATTAGTGACCTGCTCACCAGTGAGAAACATCCCAAGGGGAACTGCATTAATCTTGGCCACTTGGGACAGAGATATTTTAACCTGTTTGGGACCGAGGCCTACATCATATGGCCATATCACAAGACAACTCAGAAAACATTATTAAATACGATGATATCTGGGCCAAGCTCATGAGTTTTTTGGGTCTGACTCATGATTTCTTAAACTTTTGAGATTTCTTTCAATCTTCTGGAAGTTACCAGAGACTTTACAAGCCAGCAGTTTGTAACATCACTGCTACAAACCTGATCCAAGAACTCTGCAATGATTGTATGTATACGATTCCTTTCACTGTTTTAACTCTCTCCTCTTTGTTTTCTCTTAGAAATAAACCTTTATATATTAGATGCTAAAGGATTGGCAACAGCGTGATTGCTGGGTAAGATCTGAGTTATATATTGACTTGGCTGTGTGGCTGATCTTTTGGGATTAGAGGACCCTATGTGTGATTAAATTGGTTTTCAGTAACCACTCATCATAAAGTCTGGTGTCTGGGTGATGAAACAAGAGCTGGGATGCCTAAGGAGACTCATTTTGGACTTCTTGTTAACCAGTGTGGTGAGACAGAAGTTTACTTTTGTTTCTGGCTTGGTATAGCTAATAATAGAATAATCACCAGTTTGGGGTGAGTCTGCCCTATTTCTCAGCAGTTTGTCCCGAATCTGGTACTCTCAGGGGTGACCCACTGAGGCACGGTGATACGCAGTCATTCCCTGTGTTGTTGTCTCATTGATACAGCTGCTGGGAGAGGAGTTAAGAAGGTGTGGCTGTCATTGGAGAGGAATCCTGAGGTGCTGGTTGGGTAGTGGAGTAGGCGGCAGTCTATGTATATTGTGCGTACAACAAGAAGAAAGAATGAGCAGCTGGTGGTGTGTTGGGTTGCATTTTACCCATCACAGGGATGTAGCAGGAGGATTTAACAGCTGATAATTGGATCAGATCTCCTGTTACAGAAGCAAGGTAATGGCATTCAGGGGTTTAGAATCCAGAAAGGGCTCATATGGAGTGACTGGAGGAGAGTTTGGGATGTCTGTCAGAAGGAGAAGGATGCTCTTTGGAAACGTCCAGTATCAGAATTCTGGGGACCACTTTTCAAAATCCTCCTACACTTAATCAGAGACAAAATAGAGCAACCCTCCCCCTCCCCCTCAAATCCTCCCCAGGCTAGCACACATTCCAAACAAGGCTAGCTGTGAAAATGAGGCCACACTAAACATAAGAGATTAAATCCTTCTTATTGTATACAACTGATGATAATGAATCTCAGCCATCAGCTCCATAAGAAATCGACATAAAAATGACCATTGCATACAGCACGGCTACATAAACCAAGAGGAAACCAAATATCAAGGAAGCTCAGTCTGGCCGGGGTCTGAAACAAGGTATAGCTAGTGACAAAGCAAAAAATTAAATTACTTGTCAGATAATCAGCTTCTTCAACATCCTAATTTAATTCACACTGGGAGAAGCCCATCATTTTCATACCTACACTTCTCTGCTGAATGAGACGTCCTCGATATGTCAGACCTTTGATGCTGACAGACATGCTGCCTTATAAAGATTCACCATTATTAGATTATCAGTGATATCCTCAGACAGGACACCTGCTCCCACCTTGCAATAGGCCAAAAATATTTGTATTTAGACAGGCTGCTGCAGTACCTCATGAGAGTTGTAGTTTGGTTGAGGATGACTCCTATCTCCATTTCCCGCTATGGGCCAGTCTCCTCTGCTGGATAACATTTCCTGTGGTGCACCATGGCCAAGGACTCCCACAGGCCCTGCCTCCCTTTTCCAAAAGGTCAGACTGTGGTGCATCATGGGTGATGTAGTCCAACAAGGGAGCCCAGTCCACAGAGCAGAATGGCCCATGAAGCACCTGAATTACAATGTCCATGATTCACCATGACAACATTTCTGAATCAAAATATTTTAATTTTCACCTGAAATGTTTAGGTTTTGGGCTTAAATATTTCAGTGTTTGAATTTTTACAGAAGAAAATCTAAATTTTCCATGGAAAAATATAGACAAAAATAACTTTTTTTCATTTTTGTCAAGATTTTCCACAGGGGGGAAAAAATCCAACCACCTGTACTCATGGTGTCTCCCCAGAATGTATTCAGAACACTGTGGTTAGATGTTGATAGATGTTTGGCTGCCTCTGTGTGCTGCCCCAGTCCTGGGCCAACAGCTGGCACGGCAGACCTTGAGTGAACCTTCCAATGACCACAAGATCTGTTAAGAAATGAAGGCACCCAGCCAGGTTTATTGTTGACGAAGCACGATACTAGTATCCTGCAGACTCTACTGGGCCATTAATACATGTATGCCCATAACAACGGACCAACTCAGTGAACGGTGGGACTTTCCGTTCCTCCCTAGGCTAGATAAAGATAGTCCCTCTGAGATACATTTTTATACCCCGATACAAACAAGTTAGTACTGCCCGTCTGACATAGTTAGTTACTGCCCACTGACGTAGCGAGTTATCACCCATCATCTTGTACCTCTTGGTTCAATCAAAACATCTCTATTATGTACTGTCATCCTGACCTTATCTTTTAGGAGGGGTCAGTGTGTTCCCATTATCCTTGGGGAATGTTTTTGTATCATCCTTGATATCAGAGTGTTCTGGTACCACTTGATATTGGGATGTGTTTGCATGAGTGCTCTGTGCCTAGCACTTTTTAGGAATATGTATTTCTGCAATATCAGCCCTGTTCTTGCCTGATTCTGTGAGCAGGTCCTGCCTCATACCAGGCCTCTGATACAAGGGCTTAGGTCTCAGGCTCTCTTCCTACTACAAATGCCTTGACTCAGAAGGGTGGAATCCTTGTTACCATGTGTTACCTGCTCCAAAGCAATATAGTGATGCCAACCATCAGCCACACCTGTGAAACTGGAACACCCCTGTATAAAAAGGCACTGCACACATTTTACTATCAAAATAGTTATTTGACAACAAATACAGCTGTCCCAAAATAATATGATTCAAACTGTAAATGAACTAAGCTCCAGAGTCTTTGCATTCTTCAGTTTGATGGGTGACCGTCCATAATGTCAGAGTCCGGGTTCATATCTGGATATTTAGATGTTTCTATGAAGAACTTCCCAAGCCTGCTGCTCACATTCTCCAGAATTAAGTCCCTTTCTAAGAATAGGAGACCCTCATGTCCCATTCCCCGAGGGCCTTGCTCATTCTTATTCACATCATCCCTGGATTTCAAGTTCCATGATCCATGAGGAAAACCAATACACAGGTGAGGGTGGGCCCAAATTCCTCTTGGAGGACCAGCTCACCCAATGACACACCCAACAAAGTATGCTGTTCAAATTCTGGGGAACATTTTTACAACAGTGTATCTGTAGAAATAAGACAGGTATGTGAGCATATAACACAACATTCCTTTGTCTTTTTTTAGCTTAGCCTCAAGGTCCAATTAAAGAACTATAATATATGTACTGTGTAAAGAGATATTGTCCTAGGCTGTGAACTAGCAAAGTTCCAACTCATTCCTTTTAAGCGTGGGTGATGGATTACTGAACAACATTGTGTCCTTTGAAAAAGTACACTGCTTCTGCTACTGCTGGAAGATACATTCGTTCATTTTATCTTTCAGTACCAAGGCTGCTACTGAGCCATTTACTTTTCTCTCATAACAAGAAGACTTTCTACTAATTATCTCTTCAATATTTTATTTGTGAATTGCTAAAAAAACCCATTTATCTCCCCATTCCTCAGGCTTTTAGAAGTGAAATAAAATGTACTCTTGTTTAGGTAGAAAAGATCCAATTCAACCTCCTTTAAAGAGAAAATACAAGTTCTAGACTCAACATGACTTAGATGTACAGGGCTGGGCTGGGTGAATTTATAAATAATGTAAGGCTGTAATGTTGTCTCGTTGAGGGCATGTAAGTTTTGTGCAGAACAAGCAATGTGAAATTCAGGATAATTTAAACACAGCACCCCATTTCACTCAGCTTTCCCAGCCATTTACAGTGAAGATTTGTTTTTTTTTTATTCTAAGGGAGCCATTATTTCATTTGCTGCAACTACCAAAAAGTTTCCATTCCATGTAATCTTTTATAATCATACAGAACCACCCTACAGTGTGGGGTAATCCAGTATAGCTGGATTGATGAGTCAAGGACCCAAACAACAAGCCAGATCCACAGCTGGTGAAAATTGATGTTATTCAATTGACTTCAGTGGTCCTAGTTTGAGCTACACCAGCTGAGGATCTGGTCCTTAATATTCGGAAGGTACACATTGTTAGCAGCCTTATAAAATATGGATCATGTAAGACATTTAAGTTATGCAGAGGCATGATACTTTAGGGAAAATTGTGTTTATTTTACATGATTTTGTGCTTAAAGTGTAAAAAGAAAAATTAAATCAGCTACTTTGGGGCAAACAGTACTGTGATTTTAGCTGGACTTCCCTCCTAAATTAATTTTGGGACTATACATTCATTAGTTATTGCATTTCAGGTAAATCTCATACTTTTCTTTATCAGCCGGCTTAGCAAGGCTTTGATCTTTTCAGCAAGTTTGCTATTGAATTGTTTCCTTGCATAGAAGTATTAAAGCCATGCATCACTTTTCATTAGAAATACCTCTGCAGCACACCTGACCCTCATGCCATCTGGGAGAAGAGATTAAAATTCCTGAGCTGTGAAGTACAATAGTGGAAGCTATGCTTATCTGCCTCTGAGGCAAAATGCTGGTGTGCTGCATGACAAGCAGCCCCTTCCCAACTCAAATAACTGTCTTTTGGTACAGACAGTGGGAAACTGTCTGTGGCAGATTGCCAGTACCGCTGTGTCAATAATCGTTTTTCGGTCCCCTGGCAATTCCAAAAAATGGGGGGCAGGGGAACCATTTCAGGTCAACCCGTGAATGAAATGTTTGGAAATTTTTGGCAAATTGAAAAAAAATCGGTTGGGTTGAAACTAACTGTTTTGTATCTATTTTGACCATTTAAAAAAAAATAAAATTAAAGGAAATTCTGAAATGAAAAATCATTTTGAACTAAAGAATCAAAACTTTTCCTCTCAACATTTTCAAAACAAAACATTTTACTTTTTTGGAATTTATTTTAGGGTTTGGGAGTTTCAGGGAGCACAAACAATTCAACAAAACCAGCAGGATTTTATGACCCATTTTGGTGTTGCCAGATCTGTATTTTTTGTCCAAAAAAGAGATTTCCACGAACAAATGTCCCCCACCTCTAGCTGCTAATCATCCTGCCATCACATTGTGACGTTTCCAGCCAGAAGAGTTGGGAAGTGTAAAAAGTGAATGCATGAATTGAGTCACCATGCTCCATTCAAAGGGTTGCTTTGTGCTAATTACAAGTGAGGGTAGGGTAACCCTGAGGACAGTTGAGCTCCAAATAAAGTCAGTGGGTGAAATCCTGGCCTCACTGAAGTTAATGGCAAAACACAGAGTGATTTCAATGCATGTTAGGTTCATTGTGGGTTCTAAGTACTCCACACCATCCCTTGGCTGGAGTGGATGTATAAGCAGGGGGATATCAAACAGGAAGAGAGAGGTGAAGGTATTATCTCTGTACACGGCCTTAGTGTGACCCCTACCGGAATACTGAGTTCATTTCTGGTGTCCACACTTTAAAAAGGAAGTTGCAATATGGTAAAGGGTTCATTAAAGAGCTACCTGAATGATGCCAGCTCTAGAAAACCTGCCTTACAGTGAGAGACTTGATGGGCACAATCTATTTTACTTATCAGAGTGTCATGATCCTGGGAAAAGGTAGGTGGGACTAGTAGCAGGAGCAACCACCAGGGTCCACAGTCAGTATCAGGGTCAATATTCAGGCCAAGGGTCATGTTGAAAGGCAGACCCAGAGACAGGTCAAGACCAACGGTCAATACCTGATAACATGGTCCATGTGGGCATTCCGGGGTTTGAACAGGAGGCAAAGTCCAAGTCAGAACTGAGGTCAATACTAGGAGTTCAGGAACAGAGACTGCAGGGCTGTCATGGCAGCTAACTAGTGATCCACATTGTTTCCTGGACACTTCCTGGAATGCCTGGATTTATATATGGAGGGAAGACAATCAGGTGCCATGAGGCTGCTGTCTGTCAAACTCCTTGAGGCAGGATTTCCTGTGGTCTGTGCCCACAGTGGGTTGTGGATAGGGGAGCATAAGCTGATTATAGCTGCTGCTAGGTGCCAGCATGGCAGTGTTTGCTTCCTTAGTGACTCTGTGGGCCTAGGTTCAAAGTCTGCTGGGCTTGCCACAGAAGTTCAAGCCAACATTTTAAAAAATGGGTGCAGGTTAGGCTACTATGTACATGTTAATTTTTTATTACGAATACTGCAATAGTGGTTAGCAGCCCCAGTCATAGAGAAGGACCCCATTCTGCTATACACTGTACAAACACAGGACAATTGAGGTGGAGATTTGCAAAGGCACAAAGGTCAAGTAAGCACCCAAATGCCTTTGACTTTCAAAGGGAGTTCGGCATCTAACTCCCCCATTATGTTACCCCCTTATGACCAGATTTTCCAAGAGCTCAGCACCCACTCAAGTCATGATTCAGTGGTTCAGTAGGAGCCCTGATTAAAAAGGAAAGCCTTAAATAAATGTATAGATGACACATTCTTTGCAAGATGTATAATTCATTTTTATTGCTATATTTTTGAAACCACACAATTAACTGATTACTCTTGCTTCATATATTAAAAAAAATGTGTAAGCTTGACAATAATGAGTTTGTGCAGGTATTTATTTATCCCTTTGCTAGGAACACCATTCTTTTAAATGTCAGCTTTTCCTGAGCAATCCATTCTAATGTTCCAATTAGTTAAAAAATGAGAACTACAGTGAAATGTTATCAAAGTCCAGCAACCCTGACAGTTGCCTATTTTTCCCCCTTATATTTGCCTAGCGAACTTAACTCTTCACTATCAGATGAAATTCACCAAAAATGGGCTTGTGATGAAATCTAACCTAACAAACCCTTACAAAGAATTATGAGATTTATTTTCCTGAGTTGCCAAGAAACAGAGATTTTTCTGAGAATGAGAACCAGTACAGCTATGGAAACTTATAGTAACAGTGGGCTTGATGCTGTATACATTGAAGTTATAGGGGCTTAAGCATGTGCTTACATGCTTTTCTGAATGGGGATGGACCTAAGTATATGCTTAAAATAAAGTATATGCTTGACCTCTTTGTTGACCCAGGGCCTGAATTTAGTGTAGCTTCAATTTCTTTGTTAACATTCTTGTAAAATTTCTCTTCTTTTTCTACTTACCAACAATAAAAAACCAAGAAATACAATAACACTAAGAACATTTTATTTGTTCCCTCCCCGTGCCATCAATAAAAAACAAGATGTTATTTGAGTTGATATTACCATCATGGCTTTTGTTATATCTGACATATTCCCTACTGAATGATCTCAATGTGCATTTTGCAAGTTATTTTGTACATTTCTAGAGCTGCCATCTCTATCACAAAATGAAAGTTCATTTATCAGAGCTATGAATCAATTTTATCTACTAACTGTATCTGTCGATTCGTTTTTTCACAATACTGACAATAAAATAATTTCCTTGAACAGAATCTTTTTTACAGTTGATAAATTAACAGAGAAATGAAGGCTGAAACGCTGTAACTGTTCCAACAATACATTTTATTGAGCTGTATTGTGAGTTACTCCTGAGTCCAGGCTGCCATTCTCACTGCAGAATGAAACTCATTGATGAGAACAGTATTACATCAATTTACTTACTAAGGGCAGGTGCCAATTCACTTTTACCTTCTGGATTAGTAACACTGAAATGAAGGCGTTCTTTACATTTTGATCCAATTGTTGAACTAACAGAGGAAGCTGAAATGTAAAATGGTTTTGTCTTTGCAGTAGAATTCGCTAGCTAAAGGTGAAAAGAAAAGGAGGACTTGTGGCACCTTAGAGACTAACAAATTTATTTATGATCTAATAAATTTGTTAGTCTCTAAGGTGCCATAAGTCCTCCTTTTCTTTTTGCGGATACAGACTAACACAGCTGCTACTCTGAGACCTAGCTAAAGGTGGTAAGCAAGTCAGTCATTATATATGTTATTACAAACAAAAAACTGCATTAAAAGAACATGACAAGAGGCGTGGACACTTCGTTGTTTATATAGGCCAATCTGCGCACCCAGCTGGGCCCCTTACCCCTCTACAACCACATTCCAGGGGGCAAGAGACCAGGCTGGGGGCGGGGGGCAGCAGCCTGATTTTCACAAAAATCTGCCTGTGCTACCTTAATGCAGCATTGTGATACAGGCTTTAATTATATCATCACATACTTTTTTCCCACAGAACTGCTGAAAAAAACAGAAATTCCATCCTGCAGCAGCATAGTGACACCCATATGGTCCAGCAATGGGGTTGGAGGAAAGGGCTAGTCACCTTGTGCAGTAACTGTGGTTCTTCGAGATGTGTTTCCCTATGGGTGCTCCACTCTGCACGTATCCATGTCCCTATCTCTCAGATCAAAGATTTTAGGTGGGTGTGTCCATTTAGCCTGCACATGTGCTCTCCCTGTCTCGTGCTTTGCCGCGAGACTATTTAGTGCTGCCTGGGTGAACCACCCTCAGTTCCTTCTCTACAGCAGAGCCCATTGGTAAGACTTCTGAAGTAGAGGAGAGCAGGGTGGGTCGTGGAGCACCCATAGGGACACATACCTTAAAGAACCACAATTACTGCCCAAGGTGACTAAACTTCTTCTTCGAGTAGTGTCCATATGGGTGCTCCACTGTGGGTGACTCTACAGCAGGACCCCAATGGAGGGGTGGGACTTCACAGTCGAGTCTAATATTGATGATAATACGGTGGAGCCAAATATGGCATTGGATGCTGAGTCATGGGTTCAGCAATGAGTGTAAGCAGATGTCCAAGTTGCTGCTCTGCATATTTATGTGATGGAAAAGTTTTTCAGGAAGGCTGCAGGAGTAGAAAGAGATCTCGTGGAATGAGTTCAAACTCCAGAGAGAGGTGGGAGATTGTGAGTGTGATAGCAATAGGTAACGCAGTCAGATATCCATTTAGAGAGTCTTTGTTTAGAGATTGAGAGTCCTTTTGATCTCTCTGCAAGAGAAAGGAATAGTCTAAGAGATTTTCTGAAAGGCTTAGTTCTATCCAAATAGAAGGCTAATGCTCTCCTGACATCAAATGTATGTGATATTGCCTCCCTCTTGTGCTGATGTGGCTTGGGGAAGAAGGTTAGGAGGTGAACAAGTTGTTTTGTGGAAGGTGAAAGATATTTTTGTGGGAATTGGGGTGTGGTTGCAATGTATCCTTGTCTTTGAAAAAAAATTATAAATAGGATGTGCCTTGGAGCCCTATCCTCCAAGCTGAGGTGATGGCTAATAAGAATGCCTTTTTCATAGATAGATATACAAGCGAGCATGTGGTCATGGGTCCAAAAGGAGGCCTTGTAAGGCACTTGAGGATAAGATTGGGGTCCCATGTTGGTGTAGGATGTCTGATTTGTGGGAACAGGTTACCAATACCCTTGAGAAATCTTTGTTGTTGGATGAGCAAATATGGAGTAGTCATCTATCTTACAACAGAAGGCGGTGATGGCTGAGAAATGCACCTTTACTGAACTTAGAGATAATTCTTACTTTTTTAGATTTAGGATGTAGTCTAGGACCAATGGAAGAGGAGAGGATGTGGGGGTAACATTTTTTGAGTAACACCAAAGTTGGAACCTTTCCCACTTTTGGATATACATGTGGCAAGTCATTATTTTTCTGCTTTGTAATAGCAGCTCTTTTACATCCTCTGAACAGGACATCTCTATGCTTTGGAACCATCAAGAACCTATCCCTTGAGTCAGAATTGAGGTGTGGTTGCAATGTATCCTTGTCTTTGGGGCTGAAGTGCTTGGTACTGAGGCTTTACTTTGTATCTAGCGTGCTCCCTATCACTCCTTTCCCCTGACTGTACAGATGTCCCTAAGCCTGTGCCCTTCAGGTCTTTAGGTTTACTAGCGGTACCAGTATCTGAGGAGCCAATAGCCTCACAGGTACCTCGTTGCAGGACACTACTCAAAGAAGAACCTATATATCCACTGCACAAACCTCATGACTTGAGCTGATGGAGTAACTGGTAGCAACAGTAGGTTGTCATCTACTATGGGGACCAGCACTAGAGGGGGATGAGACACACCCTTTGTCAGTGGGTTTCACAGATATTTGCTGACAGCAGAGGAATGATGAGATGCAAGAATCTTGCCTATGGAGGGGAGTGTGCTTTTGTGGGGACAACTCTTCACCCTTTTCATAGTTTTGATCAAAAAGAACCATTTCCTTTCAAAACGTCAATTCACAATGAAACGTTTCATTTAGATTGTCCCCACTGAAAATCAGATGTTGTGAAAACCGACATTTCCCCATGAAAATTTTGATTTTGACAAAATGCTATATTTCATTGGGGAAACTTTCTGGTTAAAAAATTAAGGCCCGTCTAGTAATTTTTATCTTGTGGTTATGCTTTGGGATAGCTGCAATTACCACTAAACCGTATAAACAATAAGAGAACTAAATGACTGAATTACTTATTATTCAATAGCACTTTTGTCTGAGTAGAGAAGGCAGGATCAGGACCTTAGCTACTAACATGCACTGCATATGTTCCTGGCGTGGAATCTCAGGTTCCTATAAAGCAAAGCCCTCAAGCATGTGCTGCAGTCTACAACTGAATCAGGGCCTTTAAGGGCAAAATGGAATGACAAACAACCACAGGTCCAGTGATAGCTGGAGCACTAGCATAGAAAGCCGTAACAGCACAAACAATGGGTTTAATAAGACATTACCAGAAGCAATGAAGTATGTGAATAGCATTCCAAGGAGCATTTTTTTTACATCACCCAGAGCAGAGTGACACTTTCAAGGCACATTCAATTAACATCTATGACTGTGGAGAAAAACCTGTATAATGAAAGGGGGAAACGTTTTAATTTATTTGGAATATACTGTGGCTGGCTCTGCCTGAAAGTAATTTAGGATTAATTATAAATGATACAATTTAGACAGAAGAGCCCTACAATTATTTTAAAAAGTTAGGGACACAGTATATTTTAATATAAAAACAGGAGCTCAGAAGGCACCTTTTCATGGTTCCAGAGTAGCAACTGCACAGCTGTTCTCCAACAAAAGGAGAGTCTTCAGTGTGAGGCTAATAGATTGTGTTGGAGGGGCAGGACTTAGTATCTCTAGAAGGAAGGAGAGGGATGATTTCACCTTCTGCTGTCCTTAAAGTATCACTGTTGAGTACGGACGGACTGTGTTCTCAGTGTGCAGCCCAAGGATGGTTGATCGGAGCTTATAGCCTCAGTCATATTTCTAATACCTCTTAGTTTTTTGTTAGAGGGGAAATAACAGAGACAGATGTGTCAACTGGAAGATTGAGCATCTCTCATCTTTCTTTCTACCTCATCTTTTCGGCTTCACCAAAAAGCACAGCATGCCTGTGTTTACGCTTCCTTCTCAATACAATACTGTAACACAGACAGTTATCTCACTTAGGCGCCAGGGAATGTTCTGAAACACTGCCATGCTTTGATAAATAGGAGGCAGAAAACTTTCCCTCCATCTTTATGGTGGATTTTGTGCCAATGGACCTTTTAGGAAGCATTGCTGGGTCAATAAATAGTCCGTTTCAAAATATGATGTATGAATGGTTGCTGTTGCGACATCTAGTGCTCTGGTAAGACACAGAAGAACTCGCTAGCATTGGTTCACCAGCTGTGACTATCCTTTGACTCACAGTAGGAGCCTTCCACTCTGCATTCTCTGTGTGCCTGCCACATTACTTGAAACGCTTCAGCCGACAGTAAAATAGCTATTCAGTTTTGGGCCCTGATCCTGCTCTTGGTTACACAGCTGTAAATCAGGAGTAATTCCATTACAGTCATTAGCCATTGACTTACCCTGGTACAGCCATTCACATCAGGGCAAAGTGGGTATAAAATGCTTCCAGTAAGGAACTCTCAGTCCTGATTCTCTGTTGCTTAACAGCTTGTGTAGTCAAGGACCCCAGTGCACAGTGGGTGATGAAACATCTACCATTGTGATTTGGTGGCATTTTGCATCACGTTTGCACTTGCTGGTTTCAATGCCCAAAGTGCTCTGCAATGGAGAACCAACTCCTTGTCTCACTCCAGTAAGAACAGTTTACACCCACTTTGCAGAGGCATAAATGATTGTGCAGGACAGTGGACAATCAGGCCCAGTGGAATTACAACAGCTCACAACTGCTGTGAGCAAGAGGAAAATGTGACCTGCTGGCGTTCACGTCTTCTGCTCCTATGTCCTGCTGACGTTCTCCTACTTCTGCTAAATAGATGTGTCTAGCTTGCAAGTAACTTAGAAGTCAAGGAAATATTTTAGGGTTTACATACAGTATTTTAAACATCACATCATAACACAAAACATAACAAGCTGACCATAAAAACATGTTAGGAACTGAATTGAGTGACAGCAAGATTGGGCCCTTTATGTTGTAAGAGGACATGATGCAAACACACATCAACAGCAAACTGGAAAGGGCTGTTCCATAAAAATGGGTGCCCAGACTGAGTCACTTATCATAAGAACCTGGCCAAGCCTCAGCCATTCCCAGCTTTCTCCACCTTTGCTGATACCCTGAGATAGATTGCCTCGGCCCTCAGCAAACCAGGCTTGTGAAACTCACCAGGTCTGGGGTTTCTTACAAACACAAAACCCCTGCTAGAGTCACTGAAAGGTTTGGTAAGATTCACATAGTGTATTCCCAGACAGGCCCAATTTCAAAAATGCTGTACTTGGCAAGATCCAAGTGCCACTCCACAGAGCCACCTGAATTTTACTAAAGCAAAGAAAATCAGAGTTTCACTCAGCTTTAATCAGCTATTTTCTTCAAATTCTGCAGGCTGTGTGCCTTCCCCTGCTCAGAGATGTGCAGTGCCTTCTAAGGCATCTAATGGTACTGAACCTGAGGTTTTAAGATAGAAGCCAGCCTGCCAGAGACTGCTGAATCCCAAGATGAAGTTTGTGTGATATCAGCCTGGTGATGAGGTGAAGAGGTTGGAAATATAATAACCTCTAGCTCTTGCACAGCACTTTCCTTCCAGAGACCACAAAGCACTTTACAAAGGAAGTAAATGTCATCATCCCCATTGTACAGATGGGGAAACTGAGGCATGGGGTGTAAAGTGACTTGCCCATGGTCCCCCAACAGTCCAGTGGCTGTGTTGGGACTTGGAACTTGGTCTCCTGAGACCCCGTCTCTACATTCTATTCAGTAGGCAATACTGCTGTGAAGAGAAAGCAGAGAAAATAAAGCTCTTGGACAGAGACAAGGAGGGAGGGAAGGAGGAGATAGCTGTAGCACGGTCAGGATCAGGTCAGATAAGAATGTGTTCAGGGACAGAGAGGAGGGTCTAGCTGGGCTGAGCCAAGAGGGGTGGGAAAGGATTGGATATGGAGAAAGGAGGAACTCAGATGAGCATTATAACTGGGATTTTCAATGCAGCCTAAGGGAATTAGGCACCCAAATGACATAAAAATCAATGGGATTTAGATACCTAACTCACTTAGGCCCATTGAAAATCTCAGTTTTAACGAAACCCACCTGTAAAGCATTCTGAAATTCAGCCACCACTAGCATGCAGCCAGCAAAATGAATGTGTTGTCCACGCACCCATTGTTCACTATCACTATCAACACAGCTGAAAACAAGCTGTTTGCTAATCTCTGCTTCACAATCCTGACCCACAGGCTACAGATGCTGCTTCACAAGTCATGGGGTCAGAAACAAGCCTGAAAATGCATTTTGGGCAGGGCTATCAGAAACAAGGGGCAGGTTCAACTGGGCATTAATGGCCTTGGAAAAGCAAGCTCAGCTAACCTCACCTACTTCTATGAGTCAAGGCGTTTTGCTGAAGGAGCCTGCAAAGGGCTGAGAACAACCCATAAATACGATGCTTTTATATACTCAACTACCTGGCGTTTTTGACACTGCCTCTCAGCATATCAGCGTGCTGGGATTGTCCCTCTGGTAACTCTGGAGCTGGAAGACAGGAGACAGCAATAGAATAATTCTCTCATTTCACTCCGGTAATGACATCATCCCTGCAGCGGGGTCGTATTAGAAAACCCGTATTGGAAAACTTCTAAAGGCCCGTCCCCCAGCCTAGCGGGAGGGACCACTGGACCCAAGGACCAAGTAAATGCGGGGGACAACTAATGAAAAACAGGGGTCGGAGTGAAGGTCAGAGGTTCAAAACGAGGGTACCGGATTAGGATACCGAGCAGAGAACCCCGGACAGTGCCCACTGCTCCTCAAAGCTGTCAACGGAGCCAGCGGACGCTGCCCAGTGGAACTCTGTCCAGATACGTGAAACTAGGGAGGAGCGGAAATAAGCCCCACAGTCACAGAGCACTCCCTTGTCCAACATCCGCCTCCTGGTATTATAGATGGAAACTTTGGCCAGGGCCAGGAGGAGGTTGACGAGGAGGTTTCGCAACTTGGTGGGGCCATGAATAGGGTGTGCAAAGAGGAATAAGTGCTGGGAGAAGTGAAGCCAGAACCTCAACAAGAAGTTCTGGTGGAGCCGGAATAGGGGCTCCAACCTGGCGCATTCGAGATAGGCGTGCGCCACGTTCTCCCTCATGCCACAAAAGGAGCAGGCCTCGGGTATAGGGGTGAACGCCAGGTGCACGTCCGTGCTCACGGCTCCATGAAGGAGCCGCCAACCGATGTCCCCAGCGGGCCACGGGACCTAGGTGGAATAAAGACTGGCCCACAGGGGCTTCTCACCCTCTTGAGGTGGAAGATAGTCCCGCCATTTGGTGTCAGGGCGGGATGCGAGGGTGAGGAAGTGCAGTGTGTGGAGCATGAGCGTGTACAGATGGTTTCTGGGCGCGGTTCGAAACCGGACCGGCTGCAGGGTATGCAGCCGGCTCGGAGTGTGGGAACGGGGATGCTGGGGGGGCTCGCGGAAGAAGGGCCCAAGAAAAATGTCCAGAGGGCCAGGGGTGAGGGGTGGGTGGGGAGCTCCCTCTCGCAGGGCTCACCACAGGAAAATGAGAGAATCGGGTGACAAGGTGGCCTTCACTTCCCGGAGTACGCGCCTAGGGGTCGGAAGGGTGGAAAGCCCCATGCGGCAACCAAGCACACAGGGCGTCATGCAGTCCCCCCTGTCATAGTCCAGGAGGTCTCCAACTCTGGTGGTTTCCGCCAGGACCAACCTCCAACACACCGAGGGAGACTCTGCCACCTGCACACGGAGATCGAGGTTGCGTAGCAGGGGCTCCACGAGGAGGTCAGCCCCCTCGGTGGCCACAAAGGACCCGGTCACTGAAGAAAGCTTCCAGGTCCGGAGGAGGTCCTTGTAGAAGACCGGCAGCTCAGAGAGGTCTCGCGGAAGACCTCTCGGATGGAGAAAAAAGAGCTGCCGGTCATATCGGAGCCCTCGGAAGCGGCGGAGGAAGGCGTGCGCCAATGTGCTCCACGCCAGACTACCTGCACTATAAAGGAGCCTCTGCAGGGCCTGGAGGCGGAAGACATGGACCTGGCTGCGCAAGCAAACCAGGCCCTGTCCTTCCTCCTCCACGGGAAGACTCAGGATCCCTGCAGAGACCCAGTGCAGCCCCGGCCAGAAAAACTCCAGAGCCATCCTCTGGAGCCTGGCCAGGATCCTTGGGGCCGGGCACAGGGTGTTGAGCCGGTGCCAGAGCATGGACAGGACTAGTTGGTTCAGCACCAGTGCCCTCCCTCGCAGGGAGAGACACCGGAACAGTCCTGTCCATCTCCACAGCCGCTCACCCACCCTGGCCTCCAAATCCTGCCAGTTCTCCGGCGGAGAAGGATGCATGGCGGATAGATAAACGCCAAGATGGAGCAGCGGACCCGCGCTCCACCGGATGGCTTGAAGCGCAGGTGGGAGGGAGCTCACCTGCCACCCGTCCCCAACCACCAGGCCAGAGCTCTTGACCCAGTTGACCTGGGCGGAGGAGGCCGCCAAGTAAACGGCCTGGCAGGCCTCCACCTGCACCAGGTCGTCTGGGTCCTGGACCACCAGGAGCACGTCCTCGGCGTAAGCCAACAGGACCTGCCGCAGCTCGGGCTCCTGAAGCACCAACCCCATCAACCTCCAGCGGAGGAGACGGAGGAAGGGCTCAATCACCAGAGCATACAGCTGGCCCAAGAGGGGGCACCCCTGCTGTAATCCCCGCCCGAAGTCCAGTTGAGCCTGACCAGATACTCCACATCAGCATACGCAACACCTGGAGAAAGCCCACGAACTGGGCCCCAAAGCCGAATGCCTGCACGGTGCCCAGGAGATACCCATGGTCCACCCTGTCGAAAGCCTTCTCCTGGTCCAGGGACAGGAGGGCGAATGACAGACCATCCCTACGCCCCAGCTCCAAGAGGTCCCGGACCAAATACAAGTTATCAAATATGGTCTGGCCCGGGACGGTGTAGGTCTGGTCGGGATGGACCACGTCCGCCATCACAGACCCCAGCCGCAGCAAGATGGCCTTTGCTACGACCTTGTAGTCCATGCTGAGGAGCGAGACGGGACGACAATTCCGTAGGTCATGGAGGTACCCCTTCTTTGGCAATAAGGCGAGCACAGCTCGCCTGCACAAGAGAGGGAGGACCCCGCTTTGCAAGGATTCAGCCCAGACAGTGACAAGGTAGTTACTACAACTCCTGAGGAAGCTCGTAGAAGGAAGGTAATATGGATGGGGAGTGTTCAGCTGTTGTGACCTGCACTGGATGTGCCATGTTTGTCTTTCTTCCACAGGACAGAAGCAACTTTGTCTGTACAAAGTGCAAGCTGGTCTCCATATTGGAAGAGAAGGTTCAAAGTCTGGAGAAACAAGTATCGACCCTGTATTGCATAAGAGAAACTGAAGATTTCCTGGACAGACGTCAGGATATGCTTCCACGGACACAATGTTCTGAAGATTCAGAGCAGGCTGTGCAGTGGGAACAGAAGGACGGTGAAGAAATTTAGCAGCATGTGACCTCCAGAAGAAGAAAGGGGAGCGTCCATGTACCAGCAACGCAGATACAGGTAAGCAACCGTTTTCATGTTCTCTCCACAGGTACTAATGTGGAGAGTGGACCAGATGATACATCTGAGGGAAGGGAACAGAAGGAGAGTCTGGCCATTGGAAGGCATGAGATGCACTGTCCTAGGGATGGGGGTTCCATGACCACCACTCCCAAGAGAAGGAGGCGGGTGGTGGTGGTCGGGGACTCTCTCCTCAGAGGGACTGAGTCATCTATCTGCCGTCCCGACCGGGGAAAACCAAAAAGTCTGCTGCTTGCCAGGAGCTAGGATTCACAATGTGACGGAGAGACTGCTGAGGCTCATCAAGCCCTCAGATCGCTACCCCTTCCTGCTTCTCCACGTGGGCACCAATGATACTGCCAAGAATGACCTTGAGCTGATCACTGCAGACTACGTGGCTCTGGGAAGAAGGATAAAGGAGTTTGAGGCGCAAGTGGTGGTCTCGTCCATCCTCCCCGTGGAAGGAAAAGGCCTGAGTTGAGACCGTCGAATCGTGGAAGTCAATGAATGGCTACCCAGGTGGTGCTGGAGAGAAGGCTTTGGATTCTTTGATCATGGGATGGTGTTCCAAGAAGGAGAGTGCTAGGCAGAGACGGGCTCCACCGAACGAAGAGAGGGAAGAGCATCTTCACAAGCAGGCTGGCTAACCTAGTGAGGAGGGCTTTAAACTAGGTTCACCGGGGGAAGGACACCAAAGCCCTGAGGCAAGTGGCAAAGTGGGATACAGGGAAGAACCACAAGCAGGAGAGCACGAGAGGGGAGGGCTCCTGCCTCATACTAAGAAAGCAGGACAAACAGCAAGTTATCTCAAGTGCCTATACACAAATGCAAGAAGCCTGGGAAAAAAGCAGGGAGAACTGGAAGTCCTGGCACAGTCAAGGAATTATGATGTGATTGGAATAACAGAGACTTGGTGGGATAACTCACATGACTGGAGTACCGTCATGGATGGATATAAACTGTTCAGGAAGGGCAGGCAGGGCAGAAAAGGTGGGGGAGTTGCATTGTCTGTAAGAGAGCAGTATGACGGCTCAGAGCTCTAGTATGAAACTGCAGAAAATCCTGAGAGTCTCTGGATTAAGCTTAGAAGTGTGAGCAACAAGGGTGATGTCATGGTGGGAGTCTGCTATAAACCACCGGACCGGGGGATGAGGTGGACGAGGCTTTCTTCCGGCAACTCATGGAAGTTACTAGATCGCAGGCCCTGGTTCTCATGGGAGACTTCAATCACTCTGATACCTGCTGGGAGAGCAATATAGCAGTGCACAGACAATCCAGGAAGTTTTTGGAAAGGGTAGGGGACAATTTCCTGGCGCAAGTGCTGGAGGAACCAACTAGGGGCAGAGCTCTTCTTGACCCGCTGCTCACAAATGGGGAAGAATTAGTAGGGGAAGCAAAAGTGGAGGGGAACCTGGGAGGCAATGACCATGAGATGGTTGAGTTCAGGATCCTGACACAAGGAAGAAAGGAGAGCAGCAGAATACAGACCCTGGACTTCAGAAAAGCAGACTTTGACTCCCTCAGGGAACTGATGGGCAGGATCCCCTGGGAGATCCCCCCATGAGGGGGAAAGGAGTCCAAGAGAGCTGGCTGTATTTTAAAGAATCCTTATTGAGGTTACAGGGACAAACCATCCTGATGTGTAGAAAGAATAATAAATATGGCAGGCGACCAGCTTGACTTAACAGGGAAATCCTTGCTGATCTTAAAAAAGAAGCTCACAGGAAGTGGAAGATTGGACAAATGACCAGGGAAGAGTATAAAAATATTGCTCGGGCATGCGGGAGTGAAATCAGGAAGGCCAAATCACACCTGGAGTTGCAGCTAGCAAGAGATGTTAAGAGTAACAAGAAGGGTCTCTTCGGATATGTTAGCAACAAGAAGTAAGTCAAGGAAAGTGTGGGCCCCTTACTGAATGAGGGAGGCAACCCTAGTGACAGAGGATGTGGAAAAAGCTAATGTACTCAATGCTTTTTTTGCCTCTGTCTTCACGAACAAAGTCAGCTCCCAGACTACTGCACTGGGCAGCACAGCATGGGGAGGAGGTGACCAGCCCTCTGTGGAGAAAGAAGTGGTTCAGGAATATTTTGAAAAGCTGGACAAGCACAAGTCCATGGGGTCAAATGCGCTGCATCCGAGAGTGCTAAAGGAGTTGGCGGATGTGATTGCAGAGCCATTGGCCATTATCTTTGAAAACTGATGGTGATCGGGGGAGGTCCTGGATGACTGGAAAAAGGCTAAAGTAGTGCCCATCTTTAAAAAAGGGAAGAAGGAGGATCCTGGGAATTACAGGCCAGTCAACCTCACCTCAGTCCCTGGAAAAATCATGGAGCAGGTCCTCAAGCAATCAATTCTGAAGCACTTAAAGGAGAGGAAAGTGATCAGGAACAGTCAGCATGGATTCACTAAGGGCAAGTCATGCCTGACTAATCTAATTGCCTTCTATGATGAGATAACTGGCTCTGCGGATGAGGGGAAAGCAGTGGACGTGTTGTTCCTTGACTTTACCAAAGCTTTTGAAATGGTCTCCCATAGTATTCATGCCAGCAGGTTAAAGAAGTATGGGCTGGATGAACGGACAATAAGGTGGATAGAAAGCTGGCTAGATTGTCAGGCTCAATGGGTAGTGATCAATAGCTCCATGTCTAGTTGGCAGCCGGTATCAAGTGGAGTGCCCCAAGGGTTGGTCCTTGGGCCGGTTTTGTTCAATATCTTAATTAATTATCTGGATGATGGTGTGGATTGCACCCTCAGCAAGTTTGCAGGTGACACTAAACTGGGAGGAGAGGTAGATATGCTGGAGGGTAGGGATAGGATACAGAGGGCCTTAGACAAATTAGAGGATTGGGCCAAAAGAAATCTGATGAGGTTCAACAAGGACAAGTGCAGAATCCTGCACTTAGGATGGAAGAATCCCATGCACCACTACAGACTAGGGACCGAATGGCTAGGGAGCAGTTCTGCAGAAAAGGACCTAGGGGTTACAGTGGACGAGAAGCTGGATATGAGTCAACAGTGTGCCCTTGTTGCCAAGAAGACCGATGGCATTTTGGGCTGTATAAGTAGGGGCATTGCCAGTAGATTGAGGGACGTGATCATTCCCCTCTATTCGACATTGGTGAGGCCTCATCTGGAGTACTGTGTCCAGTTTTGGGCCCCATGCTACAAGAAGGATGTGGAAAAACTGGAAAACGTCCAGTGGAGGGCATCAAAAATTATTAGGGGTTTGGAACACATGACTTATGAGGAGAGGCTGAGGAAACTGGGATTGTTTAATCTGCGGAAGAGAAGAATGAGGAGGGATCTGATAGCTGCTTTCAACTACCTGAAAGGGGGTTCCTAAGAGTATGGATCTAGACTGTTCTCAGTGGTAGCAGATGACAGAATGAGGAGTAATGGTCTCAAGTTGCAGTGGGGGAGGTTTAGGTTGGATATTAGGAAAAACTTTTTCACTAGGAGAGTGATGAAACACTGGAATGCGTTACCTAGGGAGGTGGTGGAATCTCCTTCCTTAGAAGTTTTTAAGGTCAGGCTTGACAAAGCCCTGTCTGGGATGATTTAGTTGGGGATTGGTCCTGCTTTGACCAGGGGGTTGGACTAGATGACCTCCTGATGTCCCTTCCAACCCTGATATTCTATGATTCTATTATCCCTGTTTTACAGATGGTAAAGCTGTGAATTATTCAGAATATACAAATACTTCTCTAAAACTTGCATTGACTTCAGTGGGGCTTGGATTCCACCCACGATTTCTACAGGGTTACTTCTCCTCTACTGTTGTCATCATGTCTCGGACTTCCTTAAATCCTTTTGAGATTTGCCAGTCTTTGCAAATTTAAATTAAGCTAAAGTACTTCACAGTTACTCCAGTCTTCAAAGCTACTTTAGACTCTCCCCAAAAATCCAAAAGCAAGGTCCAATGAGTGTAAGTGGCCCAAACATTCTAAGCCATAGATCACCCAGGCACAAACATTTCATTGCTCAGAACTTCTCAGCTACTGAACAATTTTCCATCACACTTGGCTTGGTCACTCTGAGATCTAAACAAACAAATGAATTCTGAGTAGAATCCATTGTTGACACATGTGTGCTCAGAATTTCTGATTAGACTATATGGGGGAAGTGTATTTTGTTTTATTTTACACATAAAAAGTTGAAATGGGTTTGCCTTAACACACCCTAAAAAATTCACTTTCTGGGCTGAGACAAAATTTGTAAAGGCTGAGAAAGGTGGGGATATAAAGAACATTGTATTTCAGTCTTGACTATCGTAGTTGTACTGCTCCCACTATAATAAAGCATCTGTTTCCAGTTATTATACATTGGCCTCTGACTGATTAAAACATAGGAACTCCAGCTGGGCCCATAAGGGTCACTTGAATGAGCTGTGATAGATTAACATGTTTTGCTTCCAGCAGCTGTGATGGAATCAGAAGCTCTGTTATGTACTGTGTACTGTAGTTATTAAAGTTACATATATTATTAGGAAGATCTGAATGGATAAAGAAAACACCGAAGAAAAGAAGAGCAGCAGGAGACAGATGTATGCACATTAAAGAATTCTTTATAACTTCAATAAAAATAAAAAATTAAAATCAAACATACCTGGGCTTGCAACACAGGTTGGAACTAAATACTAAGGCTGCTGATTAACTGCAGTTAACTCATGTGATTAACTTAAAAAAATTAATCGCGATTTACAAATAATCATGATTAAACTCAGTTTTAATCGCACTGTTAAACATACAATACCACCAATTTAAATTTATTAAATATTTTTGGATTTTTTCTACATTTTCAAATATATTAATTTCAATTACAACACAATACAACAGCTCTCACTTTATATTATTATTTTTATTACAGATATTTGCACTGTAAAAATGATAAACAAAAGAAATAGTATTTTTAATTCACCTCTTACAAGTACTGTAGTGCAATCTCTTCATCGTGAAAGTACTCAGAGCCTACTAGTCCACTCAGTCCTACTTCTTGTTCAGCCAATTGCTAAGACAATGTTTACATTTATGGGAGATAATACTGCCCACTTCTTATTTACAGTTTCACCTGAAAGTGAGAACAGGTGTTTGCATGGCACTTTTGTAGTATTTACGTGCCAGATATGCTAAACGTTTGTATGCCCCTTCATGCTTTGGCCATTATTACAGAGGACATGCATCCATGCTGATGACGCTCATTAAAAAAATAATGCATTAATTAAATTTGTGACTGAACTCTTTGGGGGAGTATTGTATGTCTCCTGCACTGTTTTAGCCACATTCTGCCATATATTTCATGTTACATCTGTCTTGAATGATGACCCAGCACATGTTTATTTTAAGAACACTTTTCACTGCAGATCTGACAAAATGCAAAATGCAGATCTGACAAAATGACCAATGTGAGATTTCTAAAGATAGCTACAGCACTCGACCCAAGGCTTAAGCATCTGAAGTACCTTCCAAAATCTGAGAGGGACAAGGTGCGGAGCATGCTTTCAGAAGTTTTAAAAGAGCAACACTCCGATACAAAAACTACAGAATCCAAACCACCAAAAAAGAAAATCAACCTTCTGCTAGTGGCATCTGACTCAGATGATGAAAATGAACACGTCGGTCTGCACTGCTTTGGATAGTTATTGAGCAGAACCCATCATCGGCATGGATGCATGTCCTCTGGAATGGTGGTTGAAGCATGAAGGGGCATATGAATCTTTCATACATCTGGCACATAAATATTTTGTGACACCGTCTACAACAGTGCCATGCGAATGCCTGTTCTCACTTTCAGGTGACATTGTAAACAAGAAGCAGGCAGCATTATCTCCTATAAATGTAAACAAACTTGTTTGTCTGAGCGATTGGCTGAACAAGAGGTAGTACTGAATGGACTTGTAGGCTCTAAAGATTTACATTGTTTTATTTTCGAATGCAAGGGTTTTTTTGTACATAGTTCTACTTTCATGATAAAGAGATTTCACTACAGTACTTGTATGATGGGTTGGACCCCCTGGGATGTCACCTGGTGCGCTGGGAAGCCACTGAGGCAGACTATTCTGCCAGCCTGAGCCCCCTTTTACCTGGTCTTGCTGGGCTAGGCTCCCTAGCCTTTTCCAGCCAAGCACATAGGCAGGGCCCCACCCAGCTGCACAGAGAAACAGAGATCCGCTCTGGGAAGGCTCAGCTTAAGGGGCCTGCCACAGCACCCAGATGTCCACCCCCCTTGCAGTACAAACCCAGAATTATATGAAATTTGCCTCTTCCCTCAATGTGGACGAGGGTTTGCACAACTTCTCGTGCCCCAGTAAGAAATCACTTAAACTGGGTTATATTGTAAATCAGAAATAAATTTATTAACTATAACAGGTGTATTTTAAATAATTAAGGAGTAGCAGACAGAACAAGCAGATAACTAAGAAGATAAACAGAGCGTGCAAACTGAGCTTAATACACTAAAGAAACTGGTTACATGTAAGTTCTCACCCTAAATGTGGTTCTAATAATCTTCAGAGGCCAGATGCCCTTCCAGTCTGGGTCCAGTTCTTTCCCCCAGTTCAGTCTTAGTTGTTTCCAGCAGTCATCTTGGGCGGGGTAGCAGGGGAGAACTGATGACCTGGGTTACCTCACTCCCCACCCTTAAATAGGATTTGCATAAAACAGGAGTCCTTGGTTTCCTAGTTTGACCGCCCGCCGCCAGCTTCTCGTGGAAAAGTACAGAATTCAAGATGGGTTCCGGTATCAGGTGACATGGTCACATGCCTCTGTAGGGCTCCTGTAGCCATTCTTCACAGACTGACCCACACGTTCACAGGAAGACTGAGCTCTTTTACTGTCCACTGTCTCTTGCTGATGGGCCATCAGCACTGTTGGGCTTTTTCGTTGTTGTACCTGAAGTGTTAGCAGGGGGCGTCACCCAAAGTAACATAGTTGAAATACAGATACATAGTCAATATTCCTAACTTCAGATACAGAAATGATACATTCATACAAATAGAATAATCGCATTCAGACAATCATAGCCTTTCCAGTGATATCTCACATGAATTATCTTGCATAAAGTATATCTGTTATGTCATATTCACATCATAAGCATATTTTCATGAAGAATATGGAATGACACCTCACAACTTGTATTAGGTGAATTAAAAAATACTATTTCTTTTGTTTTTTACAGTGCAAATATTTGTAATAAAAATAAAGTGAGCACTGTACACTTTGTATTCCATGTTGTACTTGAAATCAATATATTTGAAAATGTAGAAAACATACAAAAATATTTAAGTAAATGGTATTTTATTATTGTTTAACAGCATGATTAATCACAATTAATTTTTTAATTTCTTGACAGCCATACTAAATACAATTTGTCTTTGCTATCATCGGCTCTTTCTAAATATTCAAAGAGAAGAGAAGAGCCAGGAAAATGATTAAGGGAAATATGCTTTATAGTTACAGACTCAAGGAGAGCACTCTAGTAAGCTTTACAAAGAAAAGGTTAAGGAGTGACTTGATCACAACCTACAAGTACCTACAAGGAGGGAAAAAAATGATAATGGGCTCTTAAGGTGCAAAGTTTTAACAGTGAGGGTAATTAACCATTAGAAGGACATACGAAGGGTCATGATGAATTCTCCATGACTGACAATTTTAAAATCAATATTGGATGTTTTTTCTAAAAGATATGCTGTAATTCAAACAGAAATGAATTCAGGGAAGTCCTATGGCTTGTGTTATGCAGAAGATCTGACTAAATGAGTTTGTAATCTATGAAGATCTATTTGGCTATAGCTAATTGCCTTAATTACACGGGGGGAGGCTACAGATATAGCTGAAAACACTAGCCAGTGAGGCAATCTTTCCATCTGTTGCATATATTATTTTGATAGCCCTCCCAGCAGGCTATCTTGGACTTGTACTCAGGGTTCATCTGAGTGGATTAAGATTCCTTGACAATGACCAAAGCTAATTTCAAGTCCATATTTTAAGTGCAAGAAAATTCTTCTGTGAATTACTTAGAACACACAAACGCTGAAGTGAAAGTATAAATCTCTTCTCAAAAAACCATAGAACCACCACTTGCAATAAACATAATGGGCCAAGGCTTCACTCCTCCATGCACACCCCTGCTGATAAAAGAAGAAGCAACTGATAACTGTCTCAGTGGGACAGCTGGCAATTCCCCTTAATGCAAGGGAATCCTCAACTGGTGTAAATCTAATATAACCAGTTCTGTGCCACCTGCTCCCACACCCCAGCACTGGTAGTGTTACAAAGCAGGCCTGGCACCTGGCCAAGGCTTGGTGAGGGTGTGGCCCAAATCTCTAGGGGACAACTTCTGCTGGTGTAAATTAGAGCAAGTTGTAGGCTGCTGTAAACTACATCGTGGGCCAAACTGGGGAGCAGAAAGGTCTATGAGTCATTGCTCCTCACCCATTTCTGGGTCCTGTCCAGAGCACAGCTTAGCCAAACCCAAGGAACTCTTCCTTAGTGTTAGGTTTCAGAGTAGCAGTCGTGTTAGTCTGTATTCGCAAAAAGAACAGGAGTACTTGTGGCACCTTGTGTTCTTTTTTCCTTAGTGCTGTGAGTTGAAGGGCTGATGACAATGTGGAGCACTCTCAGCTCCAATTGACAGCAATGGGAGTTGCTGAGTGCTCAGCACTTTTGCTCAGACAGCAAAGCTAAGCCCTCAGCCAATCAAACACAGAAGTACAGATAAGACTAATTTAATGAGAGTTGTCTTTTTCACTCTGGAAGGTCCGTGCATTAAAGGATGCAGAGAACAGATCAAACAAGATGTCTATGTCTATTAGTATTTCTGTCTCTTTGTTGCAGGTGGTCTTTTTCCCCACTGGGATAAGCACCACATCACTGCCAGGATGGCAGGTGTTGCTTTCCTCAGTCCCACAGAGAGAACCACAGGCAGGGCTATGAGCAGTCAGAGGAGTCTTTGAGAGCCATGGGATCAAGTATCACCAGCCAACAGAACGTTATTTGATAGCATCTTGAGGAGCACACTCTCGCCCAGACAAAGCACATATGTTTCAAGCTACATTGGGAAAGCAAAGATTTAAACCTCGGTTGCTTATTCAGGGTGCTCATTAAGGGCAGTGGCAGACACAGATCTCTTTTCTCTAGGCTCAGTGCCACCTGGAACAAGCAGCAGCAATCACACAGAACATCTCTTATAGAGCTACTGATGAGGTTATTGTTCTCCCTTTCGCTTGTGGCTTCTGATGATGCAATCCATCATATGGTGAAAGGAGTGACACCAGAGGCCAACACCAGTACAATCTCACACATTAAGTCTCTCCTTTCTTATGCAGCTCCTCAACAGTAGGTAGCAGAACAGAAGGATTAGGAGGATTTTGTTCGCTATAAGCATGTCTACACTACAATTAAAACCCAGTCGCTGGCCCATGCCAGCTGACTCAGGCTCATGGGGTTCAAGATAAGGGGCTGCTTAGTTGGTGTGGACGCTTGGGCTCCCACCTTGAAAGGTCCTAGAGTCCGGGCTCCAGCCCAAGCCTGGAAGTCTACACAGCAATGAAACAGCCCGAGTCCTGTGAGCCAAAATCAGGGGACAAGGGCTAGTCACGGGTTTTTCATTGCAGTGTAGACATGCCCTATGAGGGCTATAAGTTCTGGGGAGGGAAGTGACCTCTTGGGTTAGAGGCAATTGATGAAATCTGCTGGGCATTGATTCCTCGAGATGAGATACATTCTTCAGTGTGCACCTCGATTGCCGAGCATCACTTTCAGGAGTGCAGCAGCTCAGGGGCTGCTATAAGGAGTTTTTAGATTGTGTAAAGACACACTAACGCTCTCTTTGGAAACACCTCCTGCTGGTTTTACATTTGCAATGATATTCTAGTGTTTTGCAGAGTGCATCAAGCCCTTGTTATACACAACACCCCACAATGTCTACAAGTTCTGAACTGTCTACTGAGAGAAAAGAAGGTGGTGCAGAAGGACAGTCCTATTTTTCGGACTAATGGTGTATGCACCAGGCCCAACACTCCACAGCACCCCAGTCTTAAAGCAGACTCTCATCCTTCCTAGGCAGATGTACTGAGTACTAGGCAGAACACTGTGTGTCTAATTTCAGAGTAACAGCCGTGTTAGTCTGTATTCTCAAAAAGAAAAGGAGTACTTGTGGCACCTTAGAGACTAACCAATTTATTTGAGCATAAGCTTTCCTGAGCTACAGCTCACTTCATCGGATGCATACTGTGGAAAAGTGTTTCCACAGTATGCATCCGATGAAGTGAGCTGTAGCTCAGGAAAGCTTATGCTCAAATAAATTGGTTAGTCTCTAAGGTGCCACAAGTACTCCTTTTCTTTTTGTGTGTCTAATGTTACTTTAAAACCCTTGTCTATTCAGTTTGTACATTAAGGGCCAGATTTGGAAAAGAGCTCACACCGAAGGGCACGGGGATTGTTTTCACTGGGAGCTGCTGTGTGCCTTTACAAAAATCTGGCCTCAAAGCTCCCATGTTGCTATTCATAAAGGCAGTAGGTGGCCCCACTGTCCTTGGCCAAATTTCCCTTCCCTCTTGCTCCGGGCCAGTTGCTGGCCCCCCAGACATGGCTAAAATTGAACGATGGTGTGAGTAAGTGGTTGACTGAGTGTGGGATTTGGGGATTCAAGCTGCCATTGATTTCAATGGGAGTTAGGTGCCTAAATACCTGCGAGTATCTGGGCCTTAGGTTTTTTGAAAGTCTCACCTTCAAAACTTCCAGAAAAAGGGTACCATGAAAATATCATTTTGTAAGATTATGGAGACAGCCTGTTTAAAAATATATTCCCCTCTCTCATTTCTCTCTTACCTCTATTTCCATTCTGCCTTTTGTCTCTCTCCATCTTTCTTTCTTCCCACACCTACTGCCTTAGGGCCCTATCCTGCATGGTGCTGAGTGGGAATGTTGAGAGAAGCTCAACTCAGCCTCCTGAACTCCCATGGTAGTCAACAGGAGTCTTGCTGAAGCATTGGCTGAGTAAAGGATTCAGTATTTATCCCTCTGTGTGTCTGTGACGTTCCCTCTGGTGTTATCTGGACCGGTGATCTGCTAGGTAACTCCAGGTCTTGACTCAGAGAGCCAGCCTTACCCTGCTCTGCTGTGAGAACCCCCACTCCTGGGCTGTTCACGCACAGCCTCTGGCTGGCATGTAAACTGCTTCTTGGATTGTGCACCCAAAAGACACTAGCCAATATCTCCAGTCCCAGACACAACCCTAGGAACCTCCATCTTGCAGAGTTCAGTTATGCCTGCTGGACACTGCAAGCTTATATGAGTTCATCAATTTAACAAAGAAATTGATAAGCACCAGGCTTTTTATCCCAAGGGGAATCTCTGACATGCTTTAAACCCAAATGCACTGCTTCAGGTCGAATAAACAAATAAATTTATTAACTACAAAGATAGATTTTAAGTGATTATAATTCCAAGCATAACAAGTCAGAATTGGCCAAATAAACAAAAAAAAAGCAAAACACGTTCTAAACTGATCTAAACACTTTCAATGCCCTTACAAACTTAGATTCTTCTCATGACAGGGTGGCTGTTTGCCCTTCAGCCAGGCTCTCCCCTTTGATCAGTGCTTCAGTTGCTTGGTGTGGTGTCTGTAGATGTAGGTGGAAGAGAGAGGAAGAGCATGGCAAATGTCTCTCCCTTTTATCGTGTTCTTTCTTCCCTCTTGGCTTTGCCCCCCACCCTTCAGAGTCAGGTGAGCATTACCTCATCGTACTCCCAAACTGACCAAAGAAAGGGGGGGTGACTCACTCGAGAATCCAACAGATCCTTTGTTGTTGCCTAGGCCAGTATCCTTTGTTCCTGTGAGGCTGGGCTGGGTTTGTCCCATACATGCCCTGGTAAGGTGTGACCTGCCCCTCCGCTTCTGGAGAGTTTTTGCCTGGGCTTGCTTTAAGCCATGAGGACACATTTTCAGCCTCATAACTATATACATGAAATTACAACCTATAACATCACTATAACAGTGATTACTATAACATTACCATAACAACAATGCTCAGTGCATCATGAGCCTTCCGAAGACACCCGACATAACAAGCTTTGCGTTCGATACCACACAATCATATTATAAGGATGAACGTGGGGGTGCTGTATGTTCCCTGAGGTACATACATCACAGGGCATCACAGTGTCTTTTCTTTCTTTCTCAAAGCTCAAGGAGGGTGGAATGCCTGCTATTTGAAAGCCACAAGAACTGCTCTTATTGAGTGGCAGGTGAGCAGGGGCTGTTTGAAAGCTTCCAGGGTAGCATTTCTGAAGATAATGCTCAGCACATCCTGTTCTCTGCCTCTAACTGTGGAGGACTTTGAAAACATAATTCACTCCTGGAAGTTACTCTTTTGTTTTAAAGATTGGTTGCAATGTCCATTAAAGGTCATGAATCCATCACAACAGAGCAACTGAATGAACAGACTGACTGAAAAGCAAGAGAATCTTCTAACCACTCGGTTTGGACAATATAGAGGGCATAAATCTGAGCTGCCAGTACAGACCCCAAAGCCAGAAGAAACATGGCTGGTTTCTGTTGAAAATATGAAAGATTTTCTGCACAATAATGCTCTATATCTCTGAATAGTTATGACATTTTGCTTTTATGACTTCAGCCTGGGTCTGATGGCTTTGATTTGGTTAAATAATGAAACTTGTGACAAGTGTCTGTGCTTACTCTAGTAAACTCTTCAGGAAGTGTAGCACTGCCACATTTCCTGTACACTCTTCATGTGGTCTTTGGTTGTCCTGTGGCACTCTTCCAGCTGGGAGCAGAAACAAAATTGCCCAGGACAAGGCAGGCAAAGGCCACAGCCAGAGACTAGAGGGAAGTGACCTTATTTCTGGACACAGTTTCTATTCTTAATAAAGGGTTTATCTTGAAACCAGTCTTGCTCAGCAAATACCACAGGGTTACATAGTAAATCCTCAGGGTCAAATAAACCCTTGTGAATTTCTGTGATACCTTGGGGCATCCCATATATGGTGCATGGAGCTTAACAGAGTCAAAAGTTGTGGGCTGAATTTCACATTCACCAACTTGAAAATGAAAGTAAAACTTATGGGTTGCAAAATGTGATACGAATGAATGTTGAAATCCATGAAAATCAAAAAACAGCAATTTTCATAGAATGCCCAAGTTTCCTAGGTGATTCCAAAGTTATTCCAGCAACGGTGGTTAATACCAAATATATGTATTAGTACGTGTGGAATATAGATTCATAGATTCCAAGGTTAGAAGGGACCATTGTGTTAATCTAGTCTGACCTCCTGTGTAACAGGCCATAGAACTTCCTCAAAATAATTCCTTGGGACAACCACACAGTCAGAATTCAGCAAGTCCTTTTGTCCAGTACTAAATTAGAAGATACTTAATGGGGAAAAGCCTGTGGGGAAGAGAGGAATCTGCAGAAAAGAACTTCCATTGTGCCACCATCACGTTGGGTGATCTCAACTGCCACGGCCATTATATTTGTATAAGTGAATAAAGCACACAGTGCATTAATAATGCATTTTGTGAGCATATCTGTTGTGTTTCATTGACTCGATAGGTTTAGGAACAGGAGTACCGCTAATGACAGTTACAAATCTGTCTGCTTGGTTCATTCACTGCTAGAATATTAGTGGCTTGACCTTGATACATATCCTAATGTCATTTCCATCTCACTTCCTATCACTTAGATGTTCCTATTTAGCCTCTAGTATATCTCTTCTCATGTGAGTCATAAATCCTTCTCTTTGAGTCAGAAGTCTGAGCTATCTCGGTGTCCCATCTTATATGGGATGGCTGTTACACTGGTAATAAACTGTAAACTGCAGTAAATTTCCAACCTGGGATATTTTTTTCTGGTAAAATATATCTATTTTTTCCCTATATTCATCCAGATAGCCATTGTTAAAAAAGGACAGCATATAAATATTTGATTTACTGTCGATCTAGCCACAGTACCAAAGTTGAAATTATTGCCTAAAGTACTATTTGTCATTGAGGATGACACACTTTTATCAAGTAAATTTGAATTCTGTTCCACAGCACATGGAATTCAGCTAGGCATCAAAACTAGATAATACAAACTTTGGGGTACATGCTCATCTCAGGGTATCCACCCACCTCATTCCCATTAACCCTAATGGGATAGTGGCATGCACACATTACAGAGAGAGTTTCCTCCATTATAGCTATGGAGTTAATATTAACAAAGACTCAGACTTGCAGGCCTTTGGCAAAACTGCCATCATCTAAGCAAGGGCCACAAGATGGGGTTATGAGTGTTTATAATTAGGAGGGACATAAAACTGGCATGCCACTTGGCCTATGCACTGTACATGGAGTGCAGGATGTAGTTTTGACAGAATGCACCCCTATTTCACCCCCTACACACTACTGTAATAATCTTTGTACAAAATATGCCTTGTGAGGTATCATTTGAAAATTAGGTTTCAGAGTGGTAGCCGTGTTAGTCTGTATCAGCAAACACAATGAAAAGTCCTTGTGGCACCTTAGAGACTAACACATTTATTTGGGCATAAGCTTTCATGGGCTAAAACCCACTTCATCAGATGCATGGAGTGAAAAATACAGTAAGCAGTATATATATACAGCACATGAAAAGATGGGAGTTTCCTTACCAAGTGGGAGGTCAGTGCAAAGTGAAGTGAAGAAACAGATTGACAGAGCCAGAAGGGTATCCAGAAGTCACCTACTACAGGACAGGCCCAACAAAGCAAGTAACAGAACGCCACTAGCCGTCACCTACAGCCCCCAACTAAAACCTCTCCAACGCATCATCAAGGATCTACAACCTATCCTGAAGGATGATACCTCACTCTCACAGACCTTGGGAGACAGGCCAGTCCTTACTTACAGACAGCCCCCCAACCTGAAGCAAATACTCACCAGCAACTACGCACCACACAACAAAATCTCTAACCAAGGAACCAATCCCTGCAACAAACCCTGTTGCCAACTCTGTCTGCATATCCATTCAAGGGACACCATTATAGGACCTAACCACATCAGCCACACCATCAGGGGCTCATTCACCTACACATCTACCAATGTGATATATGCCATAATGTGCCAGAAATGCCGCTCTGCCATGTACATTGGCCAAACCAGACAGTCTCTACGCAAAAGAATAAATGGACACAAATCAGACATCAAGAATTGTAACATTAAAAAACCAGTAGGAGAGCACTTCAATCTCCCTGGACACTCAATAACAGACTTAGAAGTGGCAATTCTTCAACAAAAAACCTTCAAAAACAGACTTCAACAAGAAACTGCAAAACTGGAATTAATTTGCAAACTGGATACCATCAAATAGGCCTGAATAAAAGCTGGGAGTGGATGAGTCACTACAAAAAGTAATTTTCCCTCTGCTGATACTCACACCTTCTTGTCAACTGTTGAGAATAGGCCACTTCCATCATAATTGCATTGGCCTTGTTAGCACTGACCCCCAACTTGGTAAGGCAACTCCCATCTTTTCATGTGCTGTATATATATACTGCTTACTGTATTTTTCACTCCATGTATCTCATGAAGTGGGTTTTAGCCCACGAAAGCTTATGCCCAAATAAATGTGTTAGCCTCTAAGGTGCGCAAGGACTCCTCATTATTTGAAAACTACCAACTCATCAGTCAATAATATAATGGTGAAATGTATGCAGCAACATTGTATGTAAAGTTACAAAATCTTCCCTGTATTATGTTAAAGGCATATGTTCAAACTCACATAGCTCTGATTAAGTAGCAATGGTCAAGCAATCCGGTCTTAAACAAAGAGAGGTGTGTTTACTTCAATTTACATATAAACTGTAAACAGATTTCTCAGACAGTAAGAGAGGGAAGAAAGAAGGCAAAGAAAATCTGTATTTCAGCATACACAGGTGAAAAGAAACAGCTTATCACCTCTTCCCCACCAGACTCCCTGTCTCCTTACTCTCAGCTGGAAAGAACTTTAACTAGGAGTCACACACAGGAAAAGACTATGAAAGAGTGAGGAGCAAAAACACCCCTGGATTGCACCCACATACACTGGCTTCCTCTGGGCCCTGGGGGTGCTCAACCTCACTCTGCCCTAGAAATCGCCTCCCACCCCCTTCCCCAATCCCCCACCCCGCCTCTTCCCACCCCCGCTCCGCCCCAGGCCACACCCCCACTCCCCCTTCTCCCATGCCTCCACCCCCACCTCACCTCTTCCCATCCCCACTCCACCCCCGCCCTGCTTCTTCCCACCCAGTTCCACCCCCTCCCCCGAATGTGGCCCCGTCCTTGCTCCTCCCCCTCCCCCTCTCACCCCCCAGCGCCGCCTGCATGTCGTGCAACAGCTGATCACGGCAGGCGGGAGGTGCTGCGAGGGAGGGGGATGAGTTGATCGGCAGGGCCGCCGGCGGACAGGAGGCGCTGGGGGGCAGGGGGAGGGGGAAAGGGTAGCTGGCTGCCAGTATGTGCTAAGCACCCACTAATTTTTTTCTGTTATTGCATCCCAGAATGTCATAGTACATAGCAGCTTCTGCTCCTCACCTAATCTCTACTTGTCTCCTCCATTCTCGGGAGCACACAGGGCACTGAAATGAAAATCCTTTCATAACTTAAAGACCATTTGAAATGAAATATGTAACTCATTTTAGATGTGCTAACCATGGCAGTGCTTCTTTTATCTACGCTGAGGGAAGAGTTTTCACGAGAAGTACAATCTGCAAACTACATCCTTAATAACATCATAATACCTACCAAGTGGCCTGCAGGAATTTAACATTACAGTGGGGTGAATCATGCCATTCCTTACTCTGAAAACACTTCCACTTAGGTCAGGGTGTCTGTATAATCATATACATACCTGCATAGGTGCTAGAACGAGGGGTGCTGGGGATGCTGCCGTACCCCCGGGCTTGAAATGGTTTCCATCATATACAAGCTTTACAGTTTGGTTCAGTGGCTCTCAGCACCCCCACTATATAAATTGTTCCTGCATCCCTGCATCCCTGTGCCTTCTGAATGTGAAATTAATCATTTCCAAACGAATTATTGGTTGCCATGGTTTTCACAAGTCCATTAATGGATATAGCAAACAGAAAATCTGGATTCTAACAGAAAAATAAACAGCTACCGTGGTATGAAGTGAGCACTCTCAGGCTGTCATGTATGTCCTTTAGGGCAGTGGTTCTCATGTGGGTGAAGCCTGGAGACCCAACGTCCCCTTCCGGGCAGCAGCCACAGGGCTTCAGCCCCGAGCGCTGGTGCTGTGGTGGGGCAGCTGCCGGGAGCTGAGGGGCTGAACCCCCAAGCCCCAGGGCTGTGAGCCCCAGTGCTGCTGCGGGGCAGCTGCGGGGACCCACAGGCAGAATGCCACTGTGGGGCTGAAGCTCTGTGCTGCAGGCTGAAGCCCTGAGCCCTGGTGCTGCCACTGGGCTGAAGCCAGGAGCTGTGGGCTGAAGCTCCGACCTCAGTGCTGCTGTGGGGCTGGAGCCGGGAAGCCTAGACTAAAGCCCCAAGCTTCGGTGCAGCCCTGGGATGCAGGACTGAAGCACCAAGCCCCAGTGCTGCTGCGGGCCTGAAGCTGGGAGCTGTGGGGCTGAAATCCAGAGCCTGTGTGCCCCCACAGGGCTAAAGCTGGGAGCCAGGGCTGAATCCTAGAGCCCTGAGACCCAGTGACACCGTGGGGCTAAAGCAAGGAGCCACAGTGCTGAAGCTAGCCAGGGGCTGCAGCCCAGAAGGTGGGTCTCAGACTTCTGGGTCAGTCCCTGGGGTGGGGGTCACCAAGCCTGTAGGTCAGCCTTAACACCTTCTGGCCCAGCTCTGGCTCTGCCCCCAGAGACTTTGCATGCAAAGGCTCACTCCTTGGTTTCTCCCTTGGCCCACTGAGTCTGATGCCAGCCTTGCAGGTTATCTAGCTCCATTTACTGGTTGTAAAGGAGCTCTTTCAACAGGAGCAGGACAAGTTACACAGCACAGGGGGGAAAAATGTAAGTGTAAACAATAAATATCAGATATGGATCAATTTTTAATTCAACCATCAGCTTCATACATGGGGGGGGAGGGATAGCTCAGTGGTTTGAGCATTGGCCTGCTAAACCCAGGGTTGTGAGTTCAATCCTTGAGGGGGCCACTTAGGGATCTGGGGCAAAAATCGGGGATTGGTCCTGCTTCAAGCAGGGGGTTGGACTAGATGACCTCCTGAGGTCCCTTCCAACCGTAACCTTCTATGATTCTAAGAAAACAACAAACTCACAAAGCAATGATACCGAATTTCCTTCAACAAGTTCAACCACCATAACAGCTGAAGAACATCAAGGAGTTGATGTGAGTAAGAAACATAAAGCTGCCATTAACCTTGCAAAATTTAGGAAATATGAAGACAGCTATTTGAATTTTGATTTTATTTGTTCCGGAAGTGGAGATATACCTCAACCGCAGTGTGTAATTTGTGCATAAGTACTGTCCAATGAATGTTTGAAACCCTCCAAATTACAGAGGCATTTAATTACAAACATAGAGTCATAGAATCATTGAAGATTAGGGTTGGAAGAGACCTCAGGATGTCATCAAGTCCAACCCTCCTGCTCAAAGCAGGACCAACACCAACTAAATCATCCCAGCCAGGGCTTTGTCAAGCCGGGCCTTAAAAATCTCTAAGGATGGAGATTCCACCACCTCCCTATGTAACCCATTCCAGTGCTTCGCCACCCTTCTAGTGAAATAGTTTTTCCTAATATCCAAAACATGACATCTATAAGGATAAGCACCGTTCATTTTTTGAGTGAAAGGCCAAGGAACTGCTTGGTACTAAACCAGTAATGAAATCCACAACTACTGCAGATAAAAAGATTTTAAGGTCATCCTACATAGTGGCACAGAAAATTGCTAAAACAAAAAAATCATAAATGATTGCTGAGATTTTCATAATGCCATTTGTTATTGAAATAACAAAGGAAGTGTTTGCAGAGGAGAAGGCCAAGGTACTGACAAAAATACCAACGTCAAATGACACTGTCAAATGACAGCTCATTTCTATGTCAGAAGACATAGTTTCTCAGTGTATTGATCAGCTGTATGACAGTGATTTTGCTATACAACTAGATGAATCTACCAACATTTCAAAAATGTCCCATTTACTTGCCTATATTCAGTATGTGTGGAATAAAGAAATAAAGGAAGACTTTTCGTTTTGCAAAGAGCTCAAGACAACAACAAAGTCAGATGACATCAGCTGGATGAATTGCATTGGGGTCTGCACTGATGGAGCTGCAGCAATGACGGGAAAGCATTCTGGTGTTGTGCAAAAAATAAAACCTGTTGCAGCTCGTGCTATTTAGACACTGTCATAAATATAAAGGGAAGGGTAACCACCTTTCTGTATACAGTGCTATAAAATCCCTCCTGGCCAGAGGCAAAGTCCTTTTACCTTTAAAGGGTTAAGCAACTCAGGTAACCTGGCTGGCACCTGACCCAAAATGACCAATGAGGGATCAAGATACTTTCAAATCTGAAGGGGGGGGGAAAGGCTTTTGTCTGTCTGTGTCATACCTTTGCCGGGAGCAGATCAAGGATGCAAGCCCTCCAACTCCTGTACAGTTAGTAAGTATCTAGCTAGAAAATGTGTTGGGTTTTCTTTGTTTTGGCTTGTGAAATTGGCTGTGCTGGAGGAAATGTGTATTCCTATTTTTGTGTCCTTTTGTAATTTAAGGTTTCGCCTAGGAGGATCCTCTATGTTGTGAATCTGACTGCCTGTAAGATTATCTTCCATTCTGATCTTACAGAGTTATTCTCTTATCTTTTTTTGTTCTTCTAATAAAGTTCTGTTTTTTAAGAATCTGATTGGGTTTTTGGGGTTTTAAAAATCCAAGGTTTCAGAGTAACAGCCGTGTTAGTCTGTATTCGCAAAAAGAAAAGGAGTACTTGTGGCACCTTAGAGACTAACCAATTTATTTGAGCATGAGCTTTCGTGAGCTACAGCTCAAAATCCAAGGCTGGTTTGTGCTCATCTTGTTTATTCTCAAGCCTCCCCAGAAAAGGGGGTGTAAGGGCTTGGGGGGATATTTTGGGGATATAGGTGTAAGCAGAGTCAGGATGAGCTCCACCCTGACATCTAGTGGTGAGTTGTGGCAAGTTGTGGAAAAGAACTTCAGGGGCTGATCTCATTTGCATAGGCACACCCACCCCGCCTAGCATGAGCCCATCGCTGCCCAAATGGTCACTTTGGCTGCTGTGGGATCCCCAGTGTCTCTGTTATTGGGGCAGGAAGAATAAATTGTTATTATCCTGATTATGTGAATCAAGAACAGAGGAACTGTACTTGTCCTTTTGTTATGATGGAGGGACTCGCCATCAACTAAGTAGCACTCGCCAGGCAAGGGACATGCATTCCAAAACTCTGTGACTTGAGAGAGGCTGGGGACAGGTATTAGTACCTGGTGGTGTGGGCCTTTTGTGAGGCCCTGAAATGTCAATTGCATCCCTCTCCCTTGTGGAATATCAGAGCTAATTTTAGCTCTTTAGCTAAAGAGGTGGGGTGGGTCTTTGTTCATGGTTTGGTTGATGACCTCTAGTTGTGGTGTTTTCCCAATTTAAGGCTGATGTTGTTTACCTCATGTTATTAAAGATTTTCTGCTACACCGAGACTCTGTGCTTGCAAGAGGGGAAGTATTGCCTCTTTGAGGCGCCCAGGGGTGTGTGTAAGATTTTCCCAGGTCACTGGGTGGGGGCTCAAGCCGGTTTTGCATTTGCTTTGTTGAGAGGGAACCCCTGTGTACTGAACCCGGCCCTTGCTGCTATCAACTCAGCCTGGCAGAAGGGTTAAATAGGAACTCCAAGTGGTCCTTTCCCTGTTCTTTGTCTAAATCGCTTGGTGGTGGCAACATACTGTTCAAGGACAAGACGAAATTTGTGCCTTGGGAAAGTTTTTAACCTAAGCTGATAAAAATAAGCTTAGGGGGTCTTTCATGCGGGTCCCCACATCTGTACCCTAGAGTTCAGAGTGGGGAGGGAACCCTGACAGACACACTGCTTTTTACACTGAGAAGTGCTTGCTGCAAAAGATATTGAACCAGGTCTTCACAGTGTTCTGAATACGGTGGTAACACTTTTAAGTTTATTAAATCAAGAGCAAGAAACTCCAAGTGTTTTGCTGCACTTTGTGAGGAAGTGGGTGCAGAGCACCATTCCTTGTTCATGCATACAGAGGTGAGATGGCTATCTCGAGGCAGAACGCTTGTCCGAATATTTAATCTCAAGGAAGAGTTATGTACTTTCTTAGCTGATAAGAAAACTGAATTTGCCGAAGTGCTGGAAGATGACATGTGGCTGGCAAAACTGAGTTATCTTGCCGACATATTCAGTGAAATGAACAAGCTGAATAAAACTATGCAAGGTGGGAACACTAATTTTATTGTCCAGCGTGAAAGAATTGAGGCATTCAAAAGAAAACTACATCTCTGGAAAGTTCGTGTCTGTGGGGGCACTACTGATATGTTTCGGCTCTTACAGTCTTTCACTCAGGAACGAAACATGGACTTTGACGTAATTAAACCTCAGCTAGCAGCACATCTGTCTGGTCTGCTTAACAAATATAATGTTTATTTTCCCAAACTCACAACAGAACAAGCTGCTACACATGTGTGCACAACAAACGCCTTTAGTGAGAACACTAAGCTAAACTTCCATCTGATGTTCCATCACAATTGTTAGGAGAGCTCATTGACATTTCCTCAGACAGCTCCCTCCGAACCAGGTTCAAAGAAATGCTGCTGGAGACATTTTGGCGTGAGTGTTCCGATCGCAGCTTCTTCTGCAGTGCTGAAAGTTTTGATCCCCTTTACTACCACCTACTTATGCGAAGCTGGATTTTCAGCAATGACATAAATGAAAACAAAGTACTAAACGAGGATGAACACTGACCATGACATGTGCATGTGCTTGTCAAAGATACCCCCACGTTTTGACAGAATTGTTGATCAGTACCAACAGGTTTCACACTGAGTAAATAAAAAAATAATATTAATTTTATTTTTGTGCCTATATTGTCCTTTTTATATATATTATGTGTGGGCATGTGTTTAACTGTATAACAATCCATTTCATACAGCTTTTCACCTACAGGATACTCCGAAAAAATGTTGTAGCACAGGTGGGCCTTGGAGTTTTTGTAGCATTTTCAGGGGGCCTCAGAAAGAAAAAGATTGAGAACCCCTGGTTTAGGGCCTGATCCAAAGCCCACTAAAGTCAATGGAAAACTTCCCATTTACTTAAATGGTCTTTGAAACAAGCCCTTAATGCCTCCATTAAATAATGGCATGGGTTAGAGATGACTGTATTAACAAGAACAATTATGCACTTATGCTTTATATAGCATCCTCAAGGCATGTTACAGACATTAATTGTTGCAGTCCGGTGGAGGAATTATTATACCCATCTTAATAATGAGGAATACACTGAGGCACACAGAGATTTGTTGAAGCATCCTAGCATCCAAGGTCACACAATGAATAAACAGCAGAGCTAAGAATGGAACACATGAGTCCGGACTAGGGCTGGTTTAAAATTTTCTGTTGAATTTTTTTTCGGCAGGAAATTGGGTTTACAAGGAAACAAAAGTGTTTGGGAAAAGTTTCTACTTTCCTTGGAAACGTTGACTTTTTGTCAAAATTTGGCTGAAAGGGTTTTGGTTTTCAGGTGACAGCATTTTGGATTTTGGAAGCTTTCAATTTAACAATGAAAAGTCAAAACTTTCTGTTGAACATTTTGATGAAAATGAAAAAAAAAAATCAAATGTTTCCATGGGGAAGGGGAAAAAATAACATTTTCCAGTCAGTTGCAGTCCCGACTCCTAGACTCCGGTTCTAATTACTAGAAAACTTGACTTATGTTCCAAAGCTCCTGGTTTGGTGGGATTGAAGTAGGACTTCTTAGGCAAATTTTCAGCTGAAGATATAATGGGAATGTAGAAAAATACTCAAGCACACTCAAAAATACCCAAACCCTAGTATTTGCCTAGCATGCCTAATTTAGCGTGACTATTTTTTGGACTGGCACATTCACCTCTAAACCCACCTAAGTGTAACAGATGTGTGCTTTTTTTGCAGGCAATACTCGCTGCACCTGCAACTAATTATTTGTCTCGCTCTGTTATTTTAACTTTGTTTGGGTAGTCAATCTACTTCATAGACTGTATGAATGCACATCAGATGATAAAGAAGAGGCACATGCTTTTCAACAGCCAGGATAAACTGAAATAGAGATGGGATTTTTTGTTTTGACTCAGCCTCACATCATATAACATTTATTTGTATAGTTTTGCATGTTATAACCTACCGTTCTAGCTGGACCATGGTTGGTCTCCCTTGTCTATCTCCTGATCTGCTATAAGGTTCATGAATTGCAACTTGATATTCCTACCACCTCCTAGTTTGCAGTTTTCTCTAGGGGATTGCAGGTGCGGGAATCTAAATCATGATCAGTCCTAAGTGAGCTTTTGAGAGTCTTTTCTTCTCTCCATGTAAGTACAAAGATTACCAAAGGCAGCAAGACATGTAGAAATTTAAAATGAAAATCTTATTTACAGCACTGTTAATAAATAATAATAAACAACCAAGGTTGACTCTTTAATTATGATGGATTAAAATATAAAAGCCAGAGCTGATGAAAAACACAGGACTGTTGGAATGATCAGCCTTCACCTTGAATGTCCTGAGCTGGTCTCAAACAAGGATAATTAGGAAATAAGCTTCTTCTTCTACCAGGGGACTATTATAAAAGGATTAAGGGTAGTATTACATAGATAGCTGCTACAGCACGTTCAAATGCAATTAAATCACTCATACACACACACACACAAGTCCTTTTAACCCTCAACTGTGGTTTCTCTAATGACAGGACCAGAAGCGGCAGCTGTCTGTACTCTGCATAGCCAATCATTTTGCCTAGAGAATAATAGAATAGGAAAGCCCCAAGTTCTAAAATGTACTCACATCCAGTTCAAACTTAGTTTATCAAAAAGAAGGCCAAGAGGTGACTTGATTACCTTGTGTAAGTACCTTCACAGGGAAAAGATACCAGCCACCAATGGGCTCTTTAATTTAGTGGGAAAAGGCAGAACAAAAACCAATGGCTGGAAGCTGAAGCCAACAAATTTGCATTAGAAATCAGGCACACATTTTAACAGTCGGGGTGATTAACCATGGGAACAAACTACTAAGTGAAGTGGTGGATTCACCATCTCTTGATGTCTTCAGACCAAGACTGGATACCTTTCTGGAAGAAATGCTTTAGCTAAACACAAGTTATTATGCTCAATATAGGGGTAACTGGGTGAGGCTCTGTGGCCTGTTTTAGGCAGCATGTCAGACTAGATGGACAAAATGGTCCCTTCTGGACTCAAACCCTGTTGGTCTATGAATCTTATCCAGGCCCCTGATTTCTGTGGGTGATTCCACCCTGGCATTTTGTTAGCACCTCCTGAGACAGCATGACACCAACGATAGATAATGTATTACTTTGTGGGGGATGCACAGCACCTAGAACGGTGGAAGCCAATCTGATTAGTGCTATTGTAACACAAATAATAAATAAATGTAATGCTTCTTCTAGGTGTTGTTGGTAGCAGAATGGGCCAAGTTCAGTTTTCCAGGGTTCCATCTGAAATTTTAAATAACGCCAGTTCAAGCCCCCAACCCAGAAACATGGGAAGCTATATACCACCCTGGGTGCCTTTGATGGGCTATACCTCCCCACTCAAAAAAGCATTGAGTCCATGGGTTTAAAACATAAGGGGGGAGGGAAGAGAGGACACAGAATAAACCTAGGAAAGCCTGTTTGTTGATTTTTTTAATCTATTAAGTAGTACTCCCACCTGTCCAGGGGTGTTTTGGCAACAGTCCCAACTTCAGTTCTCCTGTCATGCTTGTGAATAGGTAATATGTTCTAGCCGCTTCCCTTCTCCTCTGCTGCTTCTTACTCACAATTTGTTGTCCATGGTTGGCAGAGTTCAAACATTCAGGCAAGTCAGTCTCTAGCCCCTAAGGCAGTGGTCCCCAAACTTTTTGAGCCCTCTCTTACCCCTGTCCATGCCTACCACCACCACCCCCTGCCTGGAACGGGGCCGTGGCTTGTGGGGGGAATGCAAACAGGAGTTAGGGGGCTGAGGCCACAGCTGGGGGTGGGTCTGGGTCTGCAAACAGAGCCATGGCCAGGGGTTGAGGCTGGGGGTGGGGGGAGGGGAGAGTGGAGCCACGGCCAGGCCATGGTAGGGGCCGGCAGCCAGGCCTGCGTCTGGGTTCAGCTCCACTCCTGGCTCTGCCCCCAGCCTCTGCTCCAGGCTGGGAATGGAGCTGGGCTGTGGTGGGAGCCCACAGCCAGGTGTGAAGCCATGCCAAGACTGGGGACGGGGCCAGGAGCCAGGGCCATGGCTGGGGGTGGGGCCAGAGTAGAGTTGGGGCAGGGCAAGGTTTGGTGGCGCTCCCTCCCTGCCTCCCCGTGGGGCTGGCCAGCCCACAATGCCCCTACAAATGTTCCTTCATGTCCCCCTAGGGTGGTGTGCCCCACAGTTTGGGGATCCCTACCCTAAGAGAAGTGCTCTCTGGGACTCTACCCCTCAACATGATTCAGCTTTGATTGCTGGATAGAGGGACCTCCACTGATTCCCTTAAATAGGCTGCTACTCTCTGTGGCTTCCAGTCCCCGCAGCACCATCACGTGTCTCAGCACTGTCCACACCACAAAGCAATCTTAGCTGTGGCATACGAGACCCTTAACAAAGTTCTTAACATCTAAGAAGACACAGTCCTCCAAAAGTCAAAAATTCTTTCTCCCCTTACTGTAGCTTCATCCAGGCTCTGGTACCCAACAGTGCCAGACTGTGGTCAAGATAAGGGTGATCCTTCACCCCAGGCACATTTGGTGTCTTTTCTCCTTTCCTTGTCCAATAGGGTCAATAGCATCTCATTGCCCCTCAAATCAAAACTTAACTGTATTTTAACCAAAATGCCACAAACTGTCCCATAACTGAAATGCAAATGAGGCCTGGCCTTGCTCACCCACTGAAAGCTCTCTCATCTATGGAGTCCTGCAGTTCTCAACCAACTCGGGCTGCTCTTCTCCCATTTCACCAAAACATGTCAACAGCCAGTTTCCTACTCAGCTGCCACCTGCTCCTGTTGCCATGACTTGGTAGATGGGTACTCCTTAAACTGCCCATACTCTATATTCTGGTCATGCCTTTCCTTGGTCCACTTTCACCTCCTCTGCTGCCCTTCTCTTTATTTGTTCTCTTTCCCTTCACAGACTGACAGTTTTATTTCCCTTGCTCCCTCTCCCATTACCACACTCACCAAAAGCCTACACACTGCTCTGGTTCAGGGCATTCATGCCTAGATACCATGGTGTGGGCACTGCACAAAGTCCATAGATGAGTTGGGGCTATTCATTGGAGCTGGCCTCCTGTGCACTCATGGCTGAGTTAGAGGCCAAGCAAGAAAAGCAAAGGAGCGACATTTCAGTTGACACTCTACAATCCTGAGCACATGAGCAGCCATCTGTGTGGGAGGAAGGAAGCATGGGGAATGTAAAGGAATCTGAAATCAAGCTGTGAGCTGCTGCCATGGTCTACATGGTCCCTTTAACTCATGTGTGACATCTCTCTTCACTGGAATAGATGTTGTGCCCCATCAGTGACAGAGTAACTAATATGTCATGGTGCAGGAGAAACTCACACAGTCTGTGCATGACTTGTGGCATGGCTGATCATGCCAGACATGCTAACCCAGGGAATCTGACTACATTTTCAGAAGGATACTGTTCATGTGGTCAGGAGACCAAACCATTTATGCAAAAAAGATTCTAATAATTATAGTCTTTCCCTACTGGTTGGCCCTCCCCTTTGTAAAATGGTCAAAGCTATAAGGTAATTGATATCTGAAGGGTAATCAGTGTTCTGCACCACAGATGGACAATAATGGAGTTTAAAATGTGGTTCCCTCTGCTGTTTAATGCTTATTGATTATGCTTTCCCTTGTCTGTTATGTGCCTTGTTTAGGAAGTGGAGGGGATGTTGTCTTCTTAGTGAACAACACACACGGAGCTAGAATTATATCAGTTACATGAGAAAAAAAAAGGAGGACTTGTGGCACCTTAGAGACTAACCAATTTATTTGAGCATGAGCTTTCATGAGCTACAGCTCACTTCATCGGATGCATACTGTGGAAAGTGTAGAAGATCTTTTTATACACATAAAGCATGAAAAAATACCTCCCCCCACCCCACTCTCCTGCTGGTAATAGCTTATCTAAAGTGATCACTCTCCTTACAATGTGTATGATAATCAAGTTGGGCCATTTCCAGCACAAATCCAGGTTTTCTCCCCCCGACCCCCCCAGAAGAGTTCCCAGAAGTCACCTACTACAGGACAGGCCTAACAAAGAAAATAACAGAACGCCACTAGCCGTCACCTTCAGCCCCCAACTAAAACCCCTCCAACGCATTATTAAGGATCTACAACCTATCCTGAAGGATGACCCAACACTCTCACAAATCTTGGGAGACAGGCCAGTCCTTGCCTACAGCCAGCCCCCCAACCTGAAGCAAATACTCACCAGCAACCACATACCACACAACAGAACCACTAACCCAGGAACCTATCCTTGCAACAAAGCCCGCTGCCAACTGTGCCCACATATCTATTCAGGGGACACCATCACAGGGCCTAATAACATCAGCCACACTATCAGAGGCTCGTTCACCTGCACATCCACCAATGTGATAGATGCCATCATGTGCCAGCAATGCCCCTCTGCCATGTACATTGGTCAAACTGGACAGTCTCTACGTAAAAGAATAAATGGACACAAATCAGATGTCAAGAATTATAACATTCATAAACCAGTTGGAGAACACTTCAACCTCTCTGGTCACACGATTACAGACATGAAAGTTGCGATATTACAACAAAAAAACTTCAAATCCAGACTCCAGTGAGAGACTGTTGAATTGGAATTCATTTGCAAATTGGATACAATTAACTTAGGCTTGAATAGAGACTGGGAGTGGCTAAGTCATTATGCAAGGTAACCGATTTCCCCTTGTTTTTTCCTACCCCCCCCCCGACGTTCTTGTTAAACCCTGGATTTGTGCTGGAAATGGCCCACCTTGATTATCATACACATTGTAAGGAGAGTGGTCACTTTAGATAAGCTATTACCAACAGGAGAGCGGGTTTGTGTGTGGGGGGGGGTGGGGTGGAGAAAACCTGGATTTGTGCTGGAAATGGCCCAACTTGATTATCATACACATTGTAAGGAGAGTGATCACTTTAGATAAGCTATTACCAGCAGGAGAGTGGGGTGGGGGGAAGTATTTTTTCATGCTTTGTGTGTATAAAAAGATCTTCTACACTTTCCACAGTATGCATCCAATGAAGTGAGCTGTAGCTCACGAAAGCTTGTGCTCAAATAAATTGGTTAGTCTCTAAGGTGCCACAAGTACTCCTTTTCTTTTTGCGAATACAGACTAACACGGCTGTTACTCTGAAACCACGAGAAAAAAAGAAATCCGTCTAAGAGGGAAAATTATGAGTTTATTGATGCTCTGAATCATCATGTGCCTTTTTGAAAAATATGGAAACTAAAATGAATATTTGTACCAGTTTTAGAGTGCTGTGGAAAATAACGTTTCTGCTTCTTGGTCCCATCTTGATAACATGTCTCAACTCTTATGCTAAAATCCTTGTTGTCTTTCACCAGACATAATGGTGTAATATGATCCACTGCAGCTGATAACCATTCTGAGTTGCATTGCTAGGGTAAAAGAACACAGCATGTGGAAATAGATTATAAAAATACCCATCGATAGCAAAGCCATGTCCAATATTTTTTGTGCAGGAACATATATGCAGCATATATGAACAATGAATAGCCTGCCTGGCAGATTCTTCCCTAATTTAAATGAATAATAACAATATAGACATCAGTCCAGCTTTAATGATGTCTTTTCTCAAGTACATACATATGCAGCCCAATTGTCTAATCCAAGTTTCTCCAGGAGAAAACAGCTACCTATAGGGTTGATTTCAAGAATATGGCAATTATACCAGGACCCTCTAATAAATATTCCTAGATTATTCAAACAGCCACAATTTTGTGAAACAGAGCTTTTATAATCTTGCTAAAATTGCATTATATTTCAGGGAGGGGAGATACATAATCTGATTTAATATTAAGGTGTACAACTATAGACACCATAAGTAAATACAAATGGTGTTCAAGATTTTAAAAATCAGGACCCAGATCCTCAAAGGCATTTAGGTGCCTAACTCCCATTGGAAGTTAGGTGCCTAAAAACTTTTGAGGCTCTGGGTTTTAATACTTAAAATTAGGTTCCTAAATCCTTACTTAGGCACGTACATACGTGATCTAATTATCAAAAGTGCTGAGCAGCCAGCAGCTCCCTTTGGAGTCCACTGTGGAAACTGCAGCCTCAGAATCTGGTTGTACCAGCAATTTCTACTGCTGCACTCTGGTTATCTTCATAAACATAGTATGAAAGTTGATTAGGGGAGAGAGAAGCAACAAGGGAATGGGGGCCAAACAATTAAAATGGTAAATGTGGATTTGTAATGGAACTGTTTTATCGTGGAGAGGGAATATCCTCTTTACAGGTAAAGCTGTCATTTTCGTTTCCAATATCAGCCCAACCTAGCTTTCTGACTTTACTGTGTGACATGTTAATACCTTTTAAAATTAGACTTTAATCAATAAAATAGTCCTGTGCATGGGATCTTGGCTATGGCACCAATCCAGAAAATCACTTCAGCATGTGATTTCTTCCCTACTCAGAAAAGCACATAAGCTCATGCTTAGCATAAGCACATGAATGGGCCCACTGAAAAATTACGCATGTGCTTAAATGGTTTGCTAGACTGGAGCCTAGAGGAATCCAGCAGATAAAGTCAATAGTAAATAAAACAAAGTTAACACAAAAGTAAGTAAAACTTACTGATTGTATCTCTCTCCTTTTCTTTCTTTCTTTTTTTTTTGTATTAAGTTGCTCTATTGCCTTCTAAGTTAATGTAAGGGGACTGCTGCCCCTTACTAACATTCAGTGAGGGTGTTTTAGTTGCTATCTCCCAGTACTAAAAGGGGGACGGGTCGATGGGGAACCAGGACCCTGAGACTGATAGTCCCCAGGAACAATGGGGAGAGGCCAATGCTCCAGGTCAGCCTGAATGACAGGGTGGGCAGGCTAATCAGGGAGTCAGGAGGCCAGGGAGGTCCCATCCTCTGTGTGAGCTGGAATTGCCGGGGTCAGACAGAGTGGGTCCGAGCTAAGGAGAAAGCAGGGGCCTGAGCTGAGCTAGGTAGCAGAGCTGTGCCAGATCCAGAGGGACTGGAAAAGCAGCCCAGAGAGAGCAGACCCTGTCCTGGGAGCAGAGCTGCAGCCCCAAAGCCAGAGGCACAGCCCAGAGAGAGCAGACTTGCCCTGGGAGCAGAGCTGCAGCAACCAGAGCCAGAGGGGCCAGAAAAGCAGCCCAGGAAGCAGGTCAGTGCTGGGAGCAGAGTCACAGAAGCAGCCTGCAGAGCAGACCTGTCCTGGGAGCAGAGCTGCAGCAACCAGAGCCAGAGGGGCCAAAGGAGCAGCCCAGGGAGCTGGAGGCAGAGCAGCAGCCGTGCTGAGGCAGAGTGGAGCTGGAGCTAAGGCAGAGTGGAGCTGGAGCTGGGGCTGGAGCAGTCCGGAGCCGGGTGTCGTGAGCAGCTGGGGAGAGCGAGGGGGGACCCTGGGCAGTGGGCCCAGCACAGGGAGACGCCTCAACCAGGAGGCTCTGCAGGCCAGACTCGAAGGGGGATTGGTAACCCCGACAGGGCGGGGGCAACGCTGGGAAGAAGGGCCCTGCCACCTAGAGCCTGTGGCCACCACCAGAGCAAGTGTCCAACCCACAACATCCCTACAGCACAGCCAGGACCTGAGACGGGGTCTGGGACTTACAAGGAACAGACTGTGAACTGCCCTGACATTCCAGAGACATGTTCCCTGCCACAGAGCAGGTTGATGTGTTTCCTTTAACCTTTCCCATTTCCCCTTATTCTTTTTAAAATTAATTGTTGATTAAATAACTTGCATTTGCTTCAAATTGAATGTAATAATCAGTGGGTCAGAGAAGTGCCCAGTGCAGAGAGAGTACCCCGGAGTGAGGACACCCTAGCCCCTGTCCTAGGTGACCACAGCAGGGTTGGGGGTCGAGCCCCCAAGGAATCCTGGGCCCAGCCTTGTTGGGGTTACGAGGACTCTGCCAGACAGGAGAGTGGAAGGGGAGCCCTCAAGGGCGGGGAGGCCTCTGGGTAAAGGAAGTGGGAGAGAGGACCCACTTCACCTGGGTAGTGCAGAAGCCAGGAAAGTTCCCCACAATAGCGGGACTATTCCCCTGCTTACATTTAGGTGGTGTTACTATTATTGTTATTATTATTTATTTGTACTGTGGTAGTGCCTAGGAACAAGACCCCTTTGTTTAGGTACTGGAAAAACACAAAACAAAGATGGTCTCTGCCTCGAAGAGCTTACAATACAGGAATTATATTTGATATTATAATATTTGCAGCTGTTGTCCTTTCCAGGCAAGAAATAAAGTTAACATGTGCAAGCACATAGGTGAAATTTAAGCGTTAACACTAGTCTCCAAATTGCACATCTCCACAGTGGCAGTGTAGCATTGTACATTTGGCTCTCTCAAAGCATCTTATTAGGGCAGAGTGCATGCCCAAAATCTTGACCCTGTCTGTGCTGCTGGGCTGCTTCAGTCACATGGAGACCTACTGGTTTCAATGGTATGCCACATGGGTGCAGAGGGCTGCTTGAAAGGAGCTCCTTGAGGAATCGAAGCCCTTGTTTGTTAATATATTTGGTTGGATCCTGATCCACAGCCCCACAAAGCCAATTGGAGTTTTTCCATTGACTCCTTTTGGCTTTGGATCAGGTTCTTGCTGTTTGGAGATTTTATACTGGCAACATTATTATCAGCTTCTATAAAGCTTTCAGGAAGCCACTGCTTATATGTCTATAGGTTGCAATAGTTTGATTTTTATTATAATAAGCAATCGCACGTTCACTGAGATGGTCCCTGAAATATTCTCAAAAGAGCAGCATTAGAAACAGGACAGACCAGAGCCTATGTTTATCACTGAATGATAGAACTTCTATCCAATTTCTTGCACTCATGTATTTTTGGTGATGTATCTTTGCAATGAAAATCTGAATTCAAGTGCTGTGCTTTGTTCTTAGGATTACTAAATACCCAACATGAAGCTGGATTCAAATGCAGTGACTTAACAAACTGATTTAAAAAAATAGCATGAAATTGTTAAGTAATGCCCAAATTAACACAAATCAGAGTTCATTACACGACATTAAGAGCCAATTTATTGCAATCATTATGCCTGCTGTTACAGAGAAACATATGCCAACTCCAGAAATAACAAGCATTCTGAATCAGGGTCATTGCCATCTTATCTGCATACGAACTACATTAATTGATCTCACGTGCACATTAAAATTAAACCTGCATTTTTTTTATCATTGAATATCACTTGAAAAATTTGCTGAGGTTTTTTATTTGGGTGTCTTAGAAAGAGAAATATTTATTGCTAGTTAATTTATTAAAATGAACTTACACAAACAATAAAGGTCCTGATCACCTCTTCAGCTTCAGTGAGTGGAAGGTATGGTACTGAGCATGCAAAAGAGAAGTGGGACTTCCCTACCCGCATCCTCTCTCCTTGTGATCCTATAGCAGATTCTCAGTGATTGATCTATGGGGTTCAAGATGTATGGGCTTGTGGATGTGTTGTGTCTGTTGTGGTAATTGGGCCTACAAATTTACCTTAATTGTAAGCTTACCTGTAAAAAATATGTGAAAATTCATAAGATGTTCCAATAACCTATAATAACAAATGGTGATGGAAAATGGTGTGTTTTCAATAATGAACGGTATAAACAGGTACAAGAAAATCCAACAGAAAGACTAAATTAGTCTAAACAAAATGGCCTACTGATATGGTTCAAGGACTATAATAAAATCATGCTCTATGTGAAATTATTTAACCAAAATTGGCACGTCGGATATTAAGACAAATTGGTGAACAAAATAAGGAGGGGAAAATATAGAAGACCCTATGGAGGCTATTCAAATGAGCTTCACCATTGTGGCTGCCACTCCCACCGTCTCCTGGAAACCTGGGCCTTGAGGGATGTCCTGACCAGACCAGGCCAGAGAGAAGGATCCAGATGACATCAGCAGCCCTACCAGCACTAACTGAATCCCAACCATCACCTGAGATAACATGGGATCAGACTGTAACAACCACAGCAGCAGCAACCACAACTCCAGCTCATCTCAACTAACGTCTTCTCTTTTCCCCAGAAGGACAGTTATTACCACCTTTGATACCATTCAAGACACTGTCAGACAAGGGGCTTTTTCCTTATAAAACCTCTCCCCCAGCTAAAGGGGAAGGGAGCAAGGGACGTTGTGAAAATGAAAGCCTCACATAATACTTTATAAAGCAGTGAGCCTCACATAATATTTATAAAGCCTTATAAAACAAAAAATAATTTGGCTGAAAACCAAAATATATCAATTTGGACATGCTGCTCTCTCCAGGAAAGGAGACCATGGTGCATCATGGGAGATAGAGTCTGACCTGTAGAGGAGAATGGAAGCATGAGGCACCCAAACTACATCTCTAGTCAGGCACTGCATCAGCCTTTCCAAATCAAAATATTTCAGTTTTTGGCCAAAATATTTTGACATTCAAAGTTCTGCCAAAAAAAAATCAAAATGTTCTGTAGGAAATGCAGACCAAAAAAAAATTTTTTTTTCTATTTTCATCAAAAATTTCCACAGGGAAAAATAAAAACATTTTCAGTTTGCTTTTGTCAACAGCAGTTGGGAGCTCCCCAAGGAGAAGAGAAAGAACATTCCCTGGGCCACTGGGCAGGTATACAGCCAACAGAAGGCAGGGGGAAAGCCATGTTTAAACTGATTTGGGGAAGGTAGCAGTGAACGGATGTTTCCAGTGGGGGAGAAGTGATTAGATAATGGTGGGGGTGGAGAAAATTGACTTTTGGATGGGTTTGAGTAGAAGAGGGGTGCTGATTGGGAAGTCCCCAAGTGCCTGTGATGAGGGGCGATAGAACCTGAGGGGGGCAGGGTTTTGAGGGAAAAGCAGAGAGTGATTGACCACCAAGGTGGCTCATAAGATAGACAAGAGGAGGTGAAAAAAGGGACTGGAAGAGGTGAAGAGTGAGTGGGGAGAGAGAGCTGAAGACAGCGGGGCAGAGAGTGAAGGTTGAGAATTAAAGTGGAGATGGAGAGAGAGGGTGGGTGGGAATGAAGATGGATGAGGAGAGGATAGGTGTGGTTATTCCTATCGCATTTTGCTTTTCAACTGAGTGTAAAAGACCAAGAAGAGCTAGCAGAAGAATCTTGGAGAATACAAAGACTTTATTGGAGAAGAGAAGGAAAATGAAAAGAAATGGCAGCGACAGGCTTGAGTACTCCTTTCTCTGCAAGCTCATACAAATGAAGTTGAAGGAAGACTTCGAGAAATTTTGAACCAAAAAGCTCCTAAAGCCTGCTGAAGATCGTCAAAGTCTCAAAAATGCAAATGAGAACTGGTGTTGTACAGGTCATCACTACTGGCTTTGAAGAACAGGGACGGAGAATCAATAACTGATCGAACAGAGATGGAGGCAATCTGCAGGGATTTCTATACCCAGCTGTTTGCATCCTGTATAGACATCTCAATGCCATCACTTCAACAAACCGATGAACACATACTCCCAGTTCTCATCAGCGAAGTCCATCATGCAGTCCATCAAATGAAAGACGGGAAGGCTCCAGGCAAGGATTGTCTGACAGCAGAAGTGCTTAAGGCAGGAGGTCAGAAACTTTGGAAAGCTCTCACCCAAAGGTTCAGCCACTACCTGGAAATCCAGAAGATACCGTCCAGTTGGAAAGAGTCCAATACCATCTTGCTGCATAAGAAAGGCAAGATCAGCAAGGATCAGCAAGGGATCAGCAAGGAAAGCTACCTTATTGAGGTCAGAACATGTAGGGATAAAGTGAGACAGGCTAAAAGTCAAGTAGAGTTGGACCTTGCAAAGGGAATTAAAACCAATAGTAAAAGGTTCTATAGCCATATAAATAAGAAAAAGAAAGAAGAAGTGGGGCCGCTAAACACTGAGGATGGAGTGGAGGTCAAGGATAATCTAGGCATGGCCCAATATCTAAACAAATACTTTGCCTCAGTCTTTAATAAGACTAAAGAGGATCTTAGGGATAATGGTTGCATGACAAATGGGAATGAGGATATGGAGGTAGATATTACCATATCTGAGGTAGAAGCAAAACTCAAACAGCTTAATGGGACTAAATCGGGGGGCCCAGATAATCTTCATCCAAGAACATTAAAGGAATTGGCACACGAAATTGCAAGCCTATTAGGAAGAATTTTTAATGAATCTGGAAACTTAGGGGTTGTACCGTATGACTGGAGAATGGCTAACATAGTTCCTATTTTTCAGAAAGGAAAAAAAAGTGATCCGGGTAACTATAGGCCTGTTAGTTTGACATCTGTAGTATGCAAGGTCTTGGAAAAAATTTTGAAGGAGAAGGTAGTTAAGGACATTGAAGTCAATGGTAAATGGGACAGAATACAACATAGTTTTACAAAAGGTAGATCGTGCCAAACCAACCTGATCTCCTTCTTTGAGAAAATAACAGATTTTTTAGACAAAGGAAACGCAGTGGATCTAATTTACCTAGATTTCAGTAAGGTGTTTGATACCATGCCACATGGGGAATTATTAGTTAAATTGGATAAGATGGGGATCAATATGAAAATTGAAAGATGGATAAGGAATTGGTTAAAGGGGAGACTACAACGGGTCCTACTGAAAGGTCAACTGTTTGCGGATGATACAAAGTTGGGAGGTATTGCCAATTTAGAGAAGGACCAGGAAATCATACAGGAGGATCTGGATGACCTTGTAAACTGGAGTAATAGTAATAGGATGAAATTTAATAGTGAGAAGTGTAAGGTCACGCATTTAGGGATTAATAACAAGAATTTTAGTTATAAGCTGGGGACACATCAATAAGAAGTAACAGAGGAGGAGAAGGACCTTGGAGTATTGGTTGATCATAGGATGACTATGAGCCGCCAATGTGATATGGCTGTGAAAAAAGCTAATGCGGTCTTGGGATGCATCAGGAGAGGTATTTCCAGTAGGGATAAGGAGGTTTTAGTACCGTTATACAAGGCACTGGTGAGACCTCACCTGGAATACAGTGTGCAGTTCTGGTCTCCCATGTTTAAGAAGGATGAATTCAAACTGGAACACGTACAGAGAAGGGCTACTAGGATGATCCAAGGAATGGAAAACTTGTCTTATGAAAGGAGACTCAAGGAGCTTGGCTTGTTTAGCCTAACTAAAAGAAGGTTGAGGGGAGATAGGATTGCTCTCTATAAATATATCAGAGGGATAAATACCAGAGAGGGAGAGGAATTATTTAAGCTCAGTACCAATGTGGACACAAGAACAAATGGATATAAACTGGCCACCAGGAAGTTTAGACTTGAAATTAGATGAAGGTTTCTAACTATCAGAGGAGTGAAGTTTTGGAATAGCCTTCCAAGGGAAGCAGTGGGGGCAAAAGATCTATCTGGCTTTAAGATTAAACTCGATAAGTTTATGGAGGAGATGGTATGATGGGATAACATGGTTTTGGTAATTAAATATTCATGGTAAATAGGCCCAATGGCCTGTGATGGGATATTAGATGGGGTGGGATCTGAGTTACCCAGGAAAGAATTTTCTGTAGTATCTGGCTGGTGAATCTTGCCCGTATGCTCAGGGTTTAGCTGATCGCCATATTTGGGGTCGGGAAGGAATTTTCCTCCAGGGTAGATTGGAAGAGGCCCTGGTGGTTTTTCGCATTCCTCTGTAGCATGGGGCACGGGTCACTTGCTGGAGGATTCTCTGCTCTTTGAAGTCTTTAAACCACGATTTGAGGACTTCAATAGCTCAGACATAGGTGAGAGGTTTTTCGCAGGAGTGGTGGGTGAAATTCTGTGGCCTGCGTTGTGCAGGAGGTCAGACTAGATGATCATAGTGGTCCTTTCTGACCTAAATATCTATGAAAGGCGATCGAGAAAATCTAAAGAACTATCACCCAATCTGCCTGCTTTCGCATATCTATAAGTTGTTCACTAAAATAACAAATCGACTGTTGTGAAACCTGGATGAACAGCAACCTAGAGAGCAGGCCGGCTTTCGAAGGAATTACAGCACAATAGACCACATCTTCACTCCAAACCAACTACTAGAGCATTCAAGGGAATACAAGTTCCCTTTGTGCATTGCCTTCATGAACTACAAGAATGCGTTTGACAGCATAGAGACTAATGCTGCTCTTGAAGCTCTTTCAGAACAGGGCATCAGCACAAAATATATCACATTACTAAAGGAAGCAAACTCTGGCTGCAGCACAGACATATTGCTGTTGGATACTTCCCTCTGAATCCCCATCGAGAAAGGTGTGAAACAAGGAGATACATTTTCACCAAAATTATTCACAGCCTGTCTTGAATTGTTTTTTCAACTAGCAGACTTGAAAAGCAGGATTAATATCAATGGCGAGCGGCTAAACCATCTCAAAAAGAAAAGGAGTACTTGTGGCACCTTAGAGACTAACCAATTTATTTGAGCATAAGCTTTCGTGAGCTACAGCTCACTTCATCGGATGCATACTGTGGAAACTGCAGAAGACATTATATACACAGAGACCATGAAACAATACCTCCTCCCACCCCACTCTCCTGCTGGTAATAGCTTATCTAAAGTGATCACTCTCCTTACAATGTGTATGATAATCAAGTTGGGCCATTTCCAGCACAAATCCAGGTTTTCTCACCCTCCGCCCCCCCCCACACAAACTCACTCTCCTGCTGGTAATAGCCCATCCAAAGTGACCACTCTCTTTACAATGTGTATGATAATCAAGTTGGGCCATTTCCAGCACAAATCCAGGTTTTCTCACCCTCCGCCCCCCCCCCACAAACTCACTCTCCTGCTGGTAATAGCCCATCCAAAGTGACCACTCTCTTTACAATGTGTATGATAATCAAGTTGGGCCATTTCCAGCACAAATCCAGGTTTTCTCACCCCCCCCTTTTTTTTTTCCAAAAACCACACACACAAACTCAGGTTCACAGATGATATAGTGCTGATAGCCGAAAATACAGCCCAGTTTGAGAGAATGCTTAAAGAACTAAATGTGAAAAGTAGTCAAGTCAGATTAAAAAGAACTGGTCAAAAACAAAATACATGAGATCAGATGTTCTGCCAAGAACCCAAATAACTCTTGGAGGAGAGCAGGTCCAAGAGGTTGATAAATACATTTATTTGGGCCAGGAAGTCAACATCCACCACGATCAGAAAGGTGAACTGTTGTGCAGAAAAAAAGCTGGATGGAGCACATTCAATGACATCAAGGACATCCTTCAAGGAAAAATCAGCAAAACAACTCATGCGAATCTTTTTAACTCGACCGGGCTTCCAGTGATGTTGTCAAGGTTCCTTCCCCACTCTGAACTCTAGGGTACAGATGTGGAGACCTGCATGAAAGACCTCCTAAGCTTATTCTGACCAGCTTAGGTTAAAAACTTCCTTAAGGTACAAACTTTGCCTTGTCCTTGAACCCTTTGCTGCCACACCAAGCGTTTTAAACAAAGAACAGGGAAAGAGCCCACGTGGAGACGTCTTTCCCCCAAAATATCCCCCCAAGCCCTACATCCCCTTTCCTGGGGAAGGCTTGATAAAAATCCTCACCAATTTGCATAGGTGAACACAGACCCAAACCCTTGGATCTTAAGAACAATGAAAAAGCAATCAGGTTCTTAAAAGAAGAATTTTATTTAAAGAAAAAGTAAAAGACTCACTTCTGTAAAATCAGGATGGTAAATACCTTACAGGGTAGTCAGATTCAAAACATAGAGAATCCCTCTAGACAAAACCTTAAGTTATAAAAAGACACAAAAACAGGAATATACATTCCATTCAGCATGGTGTATTTTACCAGCCATTTAACAAAAGGGAATCTAACGCATTTCTAGATAGATTACTTACTAACTTAACAGGAGTTGTAAGGCTGCATTCCTGATCTGTTCCCAGCAAAAGCATCACACAGACAGACTATCCCTTTGTTTTCCCCCTCCAGATTTGAAAGTATCTTCTCTTCTCATTGGTCATTTTGGGTCAGGTGCCAGCTAGGTTACCTTCGCTTCTTAACCCTTTACAGGTGAAAGGATTTTGCCTCTGGCCAGGAGGGATTGTATAGCACTGTATACAGAAAGGTGGTTACCTTTCCCTTATATTTATGACAGGTTTCATTTAGAAAATGTTCAAATGAAACATTTCATTTTTTCCAAGGGTGTGGGGGGAGAGGCAGTTACCAAATCAATTGGTGAATTTGACATGAATTTGTGAAATGTTTCGGTCAACCCAAATCTGCATTTTTTGGCCAAAAAAAAGTTTCAGCTGAAAAATTTCACGCAGCTCTAACAGAGGCCTGATCTACACTGGGGGGGAAGGGGATTGATCTAAGTTACGCAACTTCAGCTGCGTGAATAACGTAGCTGAAGTTGATGTACTTAGATCTACTCACCACGGTGTCTTCACTGCTGTCAGTCAACTGCTGCCACTCCCCTGTCAACGCCGCCTGCGCCGCTCAGCCTGGTGGAGTAACAGAGTCGATGGGAGAGCACTCGGTGGTTGATTTATCATGTCTAGACTAGGCATGATAAATCAACCCCCGTTGGATCGATTGCTGCCCGCCAATCCGGCGGGTAGTATAGCCATACCCAGAGAGAGGAATCAATTTGCCCAACACAGCGAGATTTAGGAGTTGAACATACATTTCTCAAATCCCAATTGAGTGCCTCAAACAAAAAACCATCCTTCCTCTCTGTGTGTTGAGCCACAGTTCTGAGCAAGGTGTAGAACATATGTTGCCTCACCCCAGGAGATGCTGTGGTTCAGACATACCTCTTTCCAGCACAATTCTTTCACAGCTTCCGCCTGGCTCCATGGATGCTGGTAGTAATTGGTCCAAGTCACAATCTATCCTTTACATTAAAAAGTGATAAATCCATCTTATGATCTTAAATATAAAGCCAAACTATTTTTAGAGCATGGGGATGACAGTTTTGTTCTGTCTTAATAAAAAGAATCATAGCATCTAATACCTACCTAAGTTAAGTGGGCAATAGGCATTGTGGTAAGATTTCTCATCCCATTTAGCTACAAAATATGGGTAACAGAGGTCCTGGAGAGATGCTAATTTTAATATTAATGGAGGAATTGCTTAATTTAGCTGGTAATTAGCTTTTCCTTGTTCTCACCAACCAGATTATTATAATGTAGTAGTCATTTTACGTTTATTTTATGTTCATATTACCTCCTAGAGGTTTTACCGCTGTTTTCCATTTCCTGTTAGATGTATATAATCAGGGTTGATTATTCATTACATTGGCCCAAGCTCTGTAACCACTATATTCAGTCGTGGACCAGTGCCGGCAAAGGGCACCAAAGCCTAGGGACCTCCTCTTATGGCTCATTTTGTCATAATAAATATCAGGCAATGCCAAGAGGCATCTGCAGGATGATCAGCAATTGGAAACTGTTAACCCTCAGTTGTTTTTCTTATAAAAGAGTAAATCCAGCCCCAGTGCTGCTGTTTTCCCCTCTCCATCTCATGGCTATGTAGGGCCTCCTCTGCAGTAAAACTACTTGGTTCAGCTGCATGGGGAGCAGAAAACTAGGGAGCCCATGCATTCACTCCCTACACACCATGGAACTCAGCATCTTCAGGACAACTTACATATGTAAGAGAGGGAATGGTCCCGCTAATGTAGGGAACCTTCCTGGCTTATACACTACCCTAGTGGAATTGGTTAGAGAAAGGATCTGCATCCTCTCTCCCACTCCTTTTCCCCAGAAGCCTACCTGATCTCAAGGACTCCCCTTCCTCTCTCCTGTGTGTCAGAGTCCTTGTAACCCTGACAAGGCTGGGCCCAGGATTCCTGGGGGGCTTGAACCCCCAATCTTGTCGAGGTCACTTAGGACAGGGAATAAGGTGTTTTCTCTTCACACCGGATGCTTCCCTGTCCACTGATCATTCCATACAGTTCGAAGCAAACACAATTTGTTAAACAGCAGCTAATACAAAAATAAGTAAAAATGGGAAAGTTTAAAAGAAAACACATAACCCCGCTCTGTGGGCATGGGGACGCCACAAACAGCCATCTCTGTGATGCAAGAAAAGTTCACAGTCTGTTCCTCACACGTCCCAGGCCTCCTGCCTAGGCTTAGGGTTGCCAACTTTCTAATCGCACGAAACCAAACACACCTACCCCACACCCGCCACGCCCCTTCCCTAAGGCACAGCCGCTCCTCCGAGGCCCCATCCCTGTTTGCTCCATCCCCCCTCCCTCCAACACTTTCTGTCCCCCACCCTGACTCACTTTCACCGGGCTGAGACAGGGGGTTGGGATGCGGGAGGGGGCTGAGAGCTCCGGCTGGGGGTGCAGGCTCTGGGGTGGGGCTGGAGATGAGGGGTATGGGGTGAAGGCAGGGCCGCCCAGAGGATTCAGGGGGCCTGGGGTCTTCCGTGGCGGGGCTCCTTCCGTTCCGGGTCTTCGGGGCACTTCGCCAAAGACATGGAGCGGAAGGACCCCTGCTGCCGAATTGCCACTGAAGAACCGGAGCGGAAGAAGCGGCAGCGGGTCCTTCCCTCCGGGTGTGTTCGGCGGCTCTGAAGGACCCCCCGCCACCAAAGTGCCGCCGAAAACTCTCGTGGGGGCCCCTGCGGGGCCTGGGGCAAATTGCCCCACTTGCCACCCCCAGGCGGCCCTGAGTAAAGGAGGGGGCTCTGGGCTGGGGCAGGGGGATGGGGTGTGAGGGCTCCGTCTGGGGTGTGGGCTCTGGGGTGGGGCCGGGGATGAGAAGTTTGGGGTGCAGGAGGGAGCTCAGGGTTCGGGCAGGGATTTGAGATGTTGGGAGGATACAGGGGGGTGGAGTCCAGGAGGGAGTTTGGTTGAAGGAAGGGACTCTGGGCTGGGGCAGGGGGTAGGGGTGCGGGAGGGTGTTCGGGGTGCAGTTTCCGGCCATTGGGAGCTGTGGAGCCAGCACTCAAGATGGGGGCAGCATGTGGAGTCTCCCTGGCTGTCCATGTGCCTAGGGGCCATAAGGACCTGGTGGCTGCTTCCGGGAGCTACGCAGAGCTAGAGCAGGTGTAACCCACACACCTCCTGGGTGTGGTGTTCTGTCCCATCTAGTGGCACCGAGACCACTTAGAGAGTAATTAATGAGTCCGCTCTACAGCCTTAGCTAAGAGCCCGTCGGCTTTTTGCTCATGCGGTAGAGGCTCATGCACTAAGCTCCAGAGATCCCCACTTCGATTCTGCCTGCTGCCGACTGGGGTCTGTCAGTGTTACACAGGCAGGGAGCCTGCCTTAGCCCCGGCACCCCGCTGTGCCACCGACCTGACTTTTAACAGGCCCGGATGGTGGTGCCGACTGGAGCCGTCAGGGTCCCTTTTCAACCGGGTGTTTCAGTCAAAAACTGGACGCCTGGCAACCCTACCCAGGCCCTAGCTGTGCTGCAGGGATGCCGTGGATTGGACACTTGTCTGGTGGTGGCCACATGCCCACAGGCCTGAGGTGGCAGGACCCTTCTTCCCAATGTCAGCCACCTCCTCTTGGCTGGTAGTGTCTCCCTACGCTGGGCCCTCTGCCCAGGGTCTCCCCAGCTGCTTACCACCAGTACCAGGTTTACAATGGCACCAATGACACCGTGGCACTGGGCCCACACTCAGAAGGGGCCCCAATACCTGGATCGTGGCCCTCACCCCCGCATTCTGCCCCAAGACTCCTACTCGCTCCTCTCCACCACTCCCCCCATGTGAGCAGTGGGCGGGGCCTTGGTGGGAAGAGGCCAAGGGGGTGGGGCTTCAGTCCGGGTTTTGGGGCCCACAAAAAATTAATCTGGTCCTGCTTGCTGGACTTAGCTCCGGACTGCTCCAGCTCCAGTTTTATTCTGCCTCAGCGCTGCTGCGGTTCAGCCTCCAACTCAGCTCCCTGGGCTGCTTCTCTGGCCACTCTGGCTGCTGCTGCGGCTCAGCTCTGCTGCTCTCCCCTTAGCTCAGCCCTGTTCTGGCTCAGGCAGTTCCAGTTCACACCGAGGACAGGACCCCAGGCTCCCGACTCCCTGTCAATTGGGCTGACCTGGAGTGTTGGTCCCTCTGCAATGGCCCTGCAGACTGTCAGTCTCAGAATCTTGATGTCTCATCAGTCCTCCCACTTTCTTTTGGTACTGGGAGATGGCCAACCAAAAACTCCACTAAGTTTCAGTCGCCCTACACATACTGCTCTGGAGTGCAGGGCAGGGAAACTGGACCAATAACTTTTCAAACACCTCAATCATTCCTTCCTGGTGGGGTGTGGGAATTTTAAGAGTACTTAGCTTTGGCCTAGCCATGCTCTCATTGAAGTCACTCGAAAAACTCCCAGTGACTTCAGTAAGAGAAGAGTTGTGGCAGTGGTGAGTACTTTGAAAATCACACCCCAAAGGCACAAAGTACCACCTGCAGCCTTGCAGATACAGTAGCAGCCACATACCAGCTCCGATGCCTCTCCATCACCAGTATGGCTGGAGAGAGGGGGAGAATTCCAGCACAGAGCTTAACCACACAGTCTATGTGCTGAGTCCAGAATTTGCACCTAATGTAAATGTAAAAAAGCAGCAATATGAAATAAAAGCCGAAGTTATCTTCCATATAAACTCAGACTGTTATATGCAAAGGCGTGGGGGGAATTTGCATCCTGTCCTTCTTACGCCGATCCTTGATGATATTTAATATGCACTGAATAATGACTGTCAGATAACATATTAATTTCCATCTCAAGTTTCAATTGACATTTTGATTCCTGAAATTATTTGTAGTTGTTTCAGAAAGTGTCATTTCAGAGATTTATCCTACTTCCAAGGTTTTCATCAAAACATTTTCTGGCAACTGGAAATATGTCCTATGAAGCAGCATTCTCTTATCAAATGAATTAATCTAAGGTTGGAATTTACCCTGAGGTGAGGATTAGATTGAAAACAGCACGTGTTTGATATGGCACAGTGAGCAGAACTCTGCACCAAATTAATACTAAATCCATTTGTGACATTATTTATGCCATTGGAATCAGTGAACAGTTTTATTGTTTTTAACAGAAAAATGGCCCCTGCAGTTCAATGTTTAACATTGTCTGTGATTCTAGAAGGCTCAAGAAGAATGATTCATTTTTTTAAAAAGTTAAAAAAACCCATACAAAGGGATTGCATAGCAATAATAAATCAACCATTGAACAATAGAACTATTATATCCCACAGCTACTTCCAGTGGTGGTCGGTTCCACAGCCAAGAGCTTAACTCCCAACCGGATGACGATGATGGTGATAAATGTAAGGTTTGAAGGGACAATGGGTAATGTTGTGTACTTGTAACTGGGTTTTGTGGTCTGTTACTGTCCAGTTTTTAAGTTATCAGCCATTTGCAACTCAGGAATTTTCCCTTATTCCATATGGCCACAATCTCCTATTACTGTCTGTGTGGCTGAAGCCAACAAGATGGCGCCATTTCTGTACAGTCCACCTGCCTGGGAAAGAGACGCTGCCCTTAATAAAGTTGGCTGCTGCCTCCCACTCTTTCCATGCCCATGCTCCAAGCAGTTGACACCAGTTTCATCTCCTGCAGTATCCAGACAGGGGTTCCCTGAGGCTGCAGTGGGGCAGCCTGGGCCAGGGCTCCTAATTGCTGCTTCATCAGCACTGCCCCCCTCTCTCTGCTGGCCAGAGAGGAAACAGTAGCAGTGGCCTGGACCAGACTGGCTGGCTCCAGGTGGTGAGACAGAGCCCCGGCCCATTGACTCCCTGCGTCCCTCTGGGTAGAGACCAGCTGGCTAATGCCCACAGCCTAAGCAGGGATGCCCAGTTCTGCCTCCTCACTGTTGGAAAAATATCAGCTTTTGTCACTTAAGGCATAAGTGGAAGGTGCTCAGACACTGTGGTAATGAGGGCAGATAAAAAACCTGGCTGTGTTCAACAGGGTTGTTTGCTATATGGCTGAGATGATAAAATTACTACCCACTGCCTAGTTAATTAATGATGCATTATTATTGTCCGATAATTTTGCTATGAATAGAATAAGCTAACAGCATGGGCCCAAAACAACTTGGGATCCACAGTGAGCTGCCTGCCCAGCATTCCTGGGGAAATAAAGAGTAGAAGGCTCCTGCTTATTCCCCTACATGCGCTACCTGCATCATCAAGGGGGCTGCTACTACTCTCCACGTAGGTGAGAGGAATTGAGGTTTATCTCTGACCCCTCAATGCACTGGCCAGCTGAGCCAGTGTGGAAAAGGAAGTAAACTGTGCCCGGAAAAGGTCTGATGAAGACTGCTTCCTCTGCCCAGAGCAAGGGGGAAGGCGCGACCAAACTGTGACTCTGATAATGGTTCTTCAGTCCCTGCTGTGCTCCTAGGCCAGCACAGCTATAACTCCCCAGTACCACTCCGGGACAGATCATCACAAAATGCTAATCCAACCCCAGATAGCAAGAGCAACTGTAATTTGCCAGTCTCAGGCAGCTAATGCAATTCTTTTTGAAGAAATAGACCTGGAAAAAAAGGCTTAATAATGGAAAGGGTGGGGAAAAGAAGCTTTATCTAAGGGTATGTCTACACTACAGAATTAGGTCGAATTTATAGAAGTCGTTTTTTTAGAAATTGGTTTTATATATTCGAGTGTGTGTGTCCCCACAGAAAATGCTCTAAGTGCATTAAGTGCATTAACTCGGCGGAGTGCTTCCACAGTACCGAGGCTAGCGTCGACTTCCGGAGCGTTGCACTGTGGGTAGCTATCCCACAGTTCTCGCAGTCTCCGCTGCCCATTGGAATTCTGGGTTGAGATCCCAATGCCTGATGGGGCTAAAACATTGCCGCGGGTGGTTCTGGGTACATATCGTCAGGCCCCCGTTCCCTTCCTCCCTCCGTGAAAGCAAGGGCAGACAATCATTTCGCGCCTTTTTTCCTGAGTTACCTGTGCAGACGCCATACCATGGCAAGCATGGAGCCCGCTCAGGTAACCGTCACCGTATGTCTCCTGGGTGCTGGCAGACGCGGTACTGCATTGCTACACAGTAGCAGCAACCCATTGCCTTCTGGCAGCAGACGGTGCAATATGACTGGTAGCTGTCATCGTCATATCCGAGGTGCTCCTGGCCACGTCGGCCAGGAGCGCCTGGGCAGACATGGGCGCAGGGACTAAATTTGGAGTGACTTGACCAGGTCATTCTCTTTAGTCCTGCAGTCAGTCCTATTGAACCGTCTTATGGTGAGCAGGCAGGCGATACGGATTGCTAGCAATCCTACTGCATCATCTTCTGCCGGGCAGCCATGAGATGTGGATGGCTTGCAGTCCTTCTGCACCGTCTGCTGCCAGCCAAAGATGTAAAAGATAGATGGAGTGGATCAAAACAAGAAATAGACCAGATTTGTTTTGTACTCATTTGCGTCCCCCCTCCCCCGTCTAGGGGACTCATTCCTCTAGGTCACACTGTAGTCACTCATAGAGAAGGTGCAGCGAGGTAAATCTAGCCATGTATCAATCAGAGGCCAGACCAACCTGCTTGTTCCAATAAGAACAATAACTTAGGTGCACCATTTCTTATTGGAACCCTCCGTGAAGTCCTGCCTGAAATACTCCTTGATGTAAAGCCACCCCCTTTGTTGATTTTAGCTCCCTGAAGCCAACCCTGTAAGCCATGTCGTCAGTCGCGCCTCCCTCCGTCAGAGCAATGGCAGACAATCGTTCTGCACCTTTTTTCTGTGCGGACGCCATACCAAGGCAAGCATGGAGGCCGCTCAGCTCACTTGGGCAATTAGGAGCACATTAAACACCACACGCATTATCCAGCAGTATATGCAGCACCAGAACCTGGCAGAGCGATACCGGGCGAGGAGGCGACGTTAGCGCGGTCACGTGAGTAATCAGGACATGGACACAGATTTCTCTGAAAGCATGGGCCCTGCCAATGCATGCATCATGGTGCTAATGGGGCAGGTTCATGCTGTGGAACGCCGATTCTGGGCTCGGGAAACAAGCACAGACTGGTGGGACCGCATAGTGTTGCAGGTCTGGGACGATTCCCAGTGGCTGCGAAACTTTCGCATGCGTAAGGGCACTTTCATGTAACTTTGTGACTTGCTTTCCCCTGCCCTGAAGCGCATGAATACCAAGATGAGAGCAGCCCTCACAGTTGAGAAGCGAGTGGCAATAGCCCTGTGGAAGCTTGCAACGCCAGACAGCTACCGGTCAGTTGGGAATCAATTTGGAGTGGGCAAATCTACTGTTGGGGCTGCTGTGATGCAAGTAGCCCACGCAATCAAAGATCTGCTGATATCAAGGGTAGTGACCCTGGGAAATGTGCAGGTCATAGTGGATGGCTTTGCTGCAATGGGATTCCCTAACTGTGGTGGGGCCATAGATGGAACCCATATCCCTATCTTGGCACCGGAGCACCAAGCCGGCGAGTACATAAACCGCAAGGGGTCCTTTTCAATAGTGCTGCAAGTTCTGGTGGATCACAAGGGACGTTTCACCAACATCAACGTGGGATGGCCGGGAAAGGTACATGATGCTCGCATCTTCAGGAACTCTGGTCTGTTTCAAAAGCTGCAGGAAGGGACTTTATTCCCAGACCAGAAAATAACTGTTGGGGACATTGAAATGCCTATATGTATCCTTGGGGACCCAGCCTACCCCTTAATGCCATGGCTCATGAAGCCGTACACAGGCAGCCTGGACAGTAGTCAGGAGCTGTTCAACTACAGGCTGAGCAAGTGCAGAATGGTGGTAGAATGTGCATTTGGACGTTTAAAGGCGCGCTGGTGCAGTTCACTGACTCGCTTAGACCTCAGCGAAACCAATATTCCCACTGTTATTACTGCTTGCTGTGTGCTCCACAATATCTGTGAGAGTAAGGGGGAGACGTTTATGGCGGGGTGGGAGGTTGAGGTAAATTGCCTGGCTGCTGGTTACGCGCAGCCAGACACCAGGGTGGTTAGAAGAGCACAGGAGGGTGCGCTACGCATCAGAAAAGCTTTGAAAACCAGTTTCATGACTGGCCAGGCTACGGTGTGAAAGTTCTGTTTGTTTCTCCTTGATGAAACCCCCCGCCCCTTGGTTCACTCTACTTCCCTGCAAGCTAACCACCCTCCCCTCCTCCCTTTAATCATTGCTTGCAGAGGCAATAAAGTCACTGTTGCTTCACATTCATGCATTCTTTATTCATTCATCACACAAATAGGGGGATGACTACCAAGGTAGCCCAGGAGGGGTGGTGGAGGAGGGAAGGAAAATGCCACACAGCACTTTAAAAGTTTACAACTTTAAAATTTATTGAATGCCAGCCTTCTTTTTTTGGGGCAATCCTCTGTGGCGGAGTGGCTGGTTGGCCGGTGGCCCCCCCACCGCGTTCTTGGGTGTCTGGGTGTGGAGGCTATGGAACTTGGGGAGGAGGGCGGTTGGTTACACAGGGGCTGTAGTGGCAGTCTGTGCTCCAGCTGCCTTTGCTGCAGCTCGACCATACACTGGAGCATACTGGTTTGGTCCTCCAGCAGCCTCAGCATTGAATCCTGCCTCCTCTCATCACGCTGCCGCCACATTTGAGCTTCAGCCCTGTCTTCAGCCCGCCACTTACTCTCTTCAGCCCGCCACCTCTCCTCCTGGTCATTTTGTGCTTTCCTGCACTCTGACATTATTTGCCTCCACGTATTCGTCTGTGCTCTGTCAGTGTGGGAGGACAGCATGAGCTCAGAGAACATTTCATCATGAGTGCGTTTTTTTTTCTTTCTAATCTTCACTAGCCTTTGGGAAGGAGAAGATCCTGTGATCATTGAAACACATGCAGCTGGTGGAGAAAAAAAAGGGACAGCGGTATTTAAAAAGACACATTTTATAAAACAGTGGCTACAGTCTTTCAGGGTAAACCTTGCTGTTAACATTACATACATAGCACATGTGCTTTCGTTACAAGGTCGCATTTTGCCTCCCCCCACCGCGTGGCTACCCCCTCAACCCTCCCCCCACCCCGTGGCTAACAGCGGGGAACATTTCTGTTCAGCCGCAGGCAAACAGCTCAGCAGGAACGGGCTCCTCTGAATGTCCCCTGAAGAAAAGCACCCTATTTCAACCAGGAGACGATGAATGATATCTCACTCTCCTGAGGATAACACAGAGAGATAAAGAACGGATGTTGTTTGAACGCCAGCAAACATACACTGCAATGCTTTGTTGTACAATGATTCCCGAGTACGTGTTACTGGCCTGGAGTGGTAAAGTGTCCTACAATGAAGGACGCAATAAGGCTGCCCTCCCCAGAAACCTTTTGCAAAGGCTTTGGGAGTACATCCAGGAGAGCCGCGAATGCCAGGGCAAATTAATCCTTTCACATGCTTGCTTTTAAACCATGTATAGTATTTTAAAAGGTACACTCACCGGAGGTCCCTTCTCCGCCTGCCGGGTCCAGGAGGCAGCCTTGGGTGGGTTCGGGGGGTACTGGCTCCAGGTCCAGGGTGAGAAACAGTTCCTGGCTGTCGGGAAAACCGGTTTCTCAGCTTGCTTGCTGTGAGCTATCTACAACCTCATCATCATCATCATCATCATCTTCTTCGTCCCCAAAACCTGCTTCCGTGTTGCCTCCATCTCCATTGAAGGAGTCAAACAACACGGCTGGGGTAGTGGTGGCTGAACCCCCTAAAATGGCATGCACCTCATCATAGAAGCGGCATGTTTGGGGCTCTGACCCGGAGCGGCCATTCGCCCCTCTGGTTTTCTGGTAGGCTTGCCTCAGCTCCTTAAGTTTCACGCGGCATTGCTTCGGATCCCTGTTATGGCCTCTGTCCTTCATGCCCTGGGAGATCTTGACAAAGGTTTTGGCATTTCGAAAACTGGAACGGAGTTCTGATAGCACGGATTCCTCTCCCCATACAGCGATCAGATCCCCTACCTCCCGTTCAGTCCATGCTAGAGCTCTTTTGCGATTCTGGGACTCCATCATGGTCACCTCTGCTGATGAGCTCTGCATGGTCACCTGCAGCTTGCCACGCTGGCCAAACAGGAAATGAGATTCAAAAGTTCGCAGTTCTTTTCCTGTCTACCTGGCCAGTGCAACTGAGTTGAGAGTGCTGTCCAGAGCGGTCACAATGGAGCACTCTGGGATAGCTCCCGGAGGCCAATACCATTGAATTGTGTCCACAGTACCCCAAATTCGACCCGGCAAGGCCGATTTAAGCGCTAATCCACTTGTCAGGGGTGGAGTACGGAAATTGATTTTAGGAGCCCTTTAAGTCGAAATAAAGGGCTTCATCGTGTGGACGGGTGCAGGTTTACATTGATTTAACGCTGCTAAATTCGACCTAAAGTCCTAGTGTAGACCAGGGCTAAGGCTTTATGTTTGGTATTTTGTAGCCAGGGGGGAAAGAGCACAAGCAGTGGAAAATGATGACATTTGAAATCTGATCTCCTGATTGTGAAATAGAAAGGAAGGGGTGAAATTATTCTCAGACAGAAAGATCAATTTCACGTCACCTGATCTTGATGTCACTGCTGCTACTTGTGTGAACTTCAGACTTCTTTTCCCTTGCCTCCCCTCTGAGAGATCGTGATCATGCAACATGCACAGGGAGAGAGACAACATCTATCTCTAAAATACAGAATAGACTACCAAAGGCTGATCGTGAGCATCAGTGTCTGGGAAGGCAAAATATTACAGAGCAATCCCAGCAACACTCGTCATTTGCCTGAAGTGGGGCTTTGTCCCTATATAATGCCCTTCTTCATGAAACACTGAGGTCCAGCTCTTCAAAGGTAACGAGGCTGCAATTTCCACTGAAATCAGTGAAGTTAGGATACCTTTGAGACTCTGGGCCTGAGGGCCTACTGCACCTGTGCAGCACCTTGCTCAGTGGGACCCTGACTTCAGCTGGCTATGACAGGTCCCCAAAGGCTGAAACATAAAAGGTACCCATCCACATTCCCTTTCCCCTTGTGGTTCCCCAGAAACACACGCACATACACACCTGGTCACAATTTGTGAGGGAGGCAAGGTGTTTACAACTATTATGCCAGCTCCACACCATTCTCAGTGCCCTAGATTAGAAGGCAGCTCAAGTTGCCCATTCCACAGCAGCTGGAGGGTGGCTGAGGGTCTGGTCCCATATCACTTTGGCCTTTTATCAGGTGTAATGAAAAAAAAACCTTTCCTGATGACTGACAATAATACAGCTCCCCAGTCTATTGCAAAAGTATTTTCTAGATTCTCCCAAGCATTAATGTGCAGGCGGATGTGAGTATGAGGGAGAAGAAACATTAGAAAGGGTTAAAAATTAAAACCCAGTATGAATGACTGAGTATATTAGTATGAACTCATTACATACCAAAAATGGAGGGAGCATAGCCTAGTGAATCATGCACTGGGCTAGCACCTCGGAGAGGTGGGCTCTTTTCCTGACTCTGCCACTGGCCAGTTGGGTGGCCTTTGGTTAGTCACTTTCCCTCCCTGTGCCTCAGTTTCCCCATCTGTAAAATGGGGATAGTGATACAGACCTATTTTGCAATCTATTAGTGAAAAGCACTATCTAAAAGCTAAGTATTATTAATCTTAAGATCCTTTTTGTCTAAGCAGAAGAGCTCACTCTCATTCTTCACTAAGGTCTGCAAAGGTAAATCTGAAGAAAATAATAGCATTTTTATGTACTAGAATTATCGCAAAGGGTTTCAAAGATGGGCTATATTTTATTTTCACTCTCACTTGCAAACATCGTAATAGACTTTGAAAAACAAAACAGCCACAAATCTCTGCCTTTCTCCTTTGCCTGTGATGCCAGGTGGGAGCCTGCAGCACCTTTTTAAAGGGGCTTATCATGGAAGTGGGGAGAGATCGTTAACTGCAGCAAATCGAGCAATTGCCACCAGAGTGTAGCCCAGCATGGGAAGGTAACAGCCGTTTCAGAGACTAAAAGGAAGTGTGAACTGTCCCCAGAAGCCATTACATTAGTGAAGTTTATCTCAGCCAAGTCATTCACATAAGTCAGGTGCTGGATTGAATTTACAATGGAGGCAGCAGTAGTGGCCACAGTGCTATTTGTATGCTCCCTATCGAACCTGTGGTATTGTGCTCCAAGATAAAAAGTCATCCTTCCTTTCTGCAGGGGACAGATTAGACAAGAGCAATCAGAAGCAATTGTTTTCTCACCTTTTGCCTGCTCCTTGGCATTTACTCTCATAGGGCCTTACCATTGAATTGAGAAAACACCAGCGACACATCTCTTTCCCTGCCTTGTGCGATGTTGCAGTTTGATAGGGACGCAAGAGAGGGGGGTATCCTTGGGGATGAATTGTACCATCACTGCACGGTGGCGGTGTAAGGGAACAGAGAGGTGTCACGCCAGCGACTCCAGGCATTCTGCCTGCGCAGGGGAGCAGCAGGCACTGGGAAGCGATGTGCCAGTGCTGCAATTGCTACATCCTTTAAGATGGTGCAGTGTGGGCTCCCTACTGCAATGGCTTTGGACCGACATATAAAAGTGGCAGAGCCAGGGCCTCTCCACCACCATGCCCCTTGTGGCTTGCCTGTTATCTTTCAGCCTTTTATTGCAAGGCTTCTGCAGCAGAGTGCAAAGCCAATGCCCCACTTGTGCCCGCATGCGAAAGAAGCCAGAGTGCAGCATATGGAGTCCAACACCACTATCCCGGGCTGAACCATGCAGCGAGAACCAACTGCACTGCCCTGGAGATTGGGGGCCAGTGTCCATGATCTTGTGGACCGTATCTAGCATCATAGGTGCTGGAGCACCCACCGGGAAAAATTAGTGGGTGCTCTGCGCCCACCAGCAGCCAAGCTCCCCACCCCAAACAACCCTGCCTCACCTCCTCCTCCACCTCTGCCTCCTCCCCGAGCACACCTTGTCCCCGCTCCTCCACCCACCTCCCAGCCCTTGCCGCCGCCAACAGCTGTAGTAAGCTCCGGGAGGCAGGGGAAGGAGAGGGAACGTGGCATACTCAGGGGAGGAGGCGGGGAAAAGGCAGGGCCAGGGTGGGGATTTGGGGAAGGAGTCAGAATAGAGGCAGGGAGGGGGCGGAGCTGGGGTGGCGACTTTGGGGAAGGGGTTGGAATGGGGGCGGGGCAGGGGCAGGAGGGGGCAGGGCGAAGCCAGGGCACAGCGGGGTCGAGCACCCACCTGTGCCAATAGAAGTTGGCGCCTCTGCCTAGTCCCACTGAAGTCAATGCCAATTTCAACACTGACTTCAGTGGGCACAGAGCTAAGCCAGTGCTGCCAGTCCCTGCAAGTAGTTTGCCTGAAGTAGATGCCCTTCTGCTGCCAGATACTGGGAGGCTGAAGGTCGCTGATCCCAGGTTCCCTGTCACTCTCCCACACTACTGCAGGTGTATCTGGGAATGTTAGTCAGGAAGGCAGTTTCTCCCTCATGATTTCTTTGGTTATTGTGGCCCAGGCAACAGAAGGATATGAATTTGGGGGCTGCTCCGAAGGAACCAGGATGACTAGCCATTGCTCTTCAAAACAGGGACTCCCCGGCTGGCACGGCTGAGAGGGATGGGAAGCCTGCTGCTCAGCAGCGGCTTTGTTTTGTCAGCCATGTGATGACAGCACACTTCATAGCCCACGTGACAGGGTCTCATCCAAAAGGCCAGTGAAGTCAATGCAAAGACTCCTGAGGGCTTCAGTGGGCCTGGAGTCAGGGAGCTAGGGTAGGGTTTTCAGAAGCACCTAAACCACACTGAAAGCCACTGGGATTTCTCACCCTAACCCACTTAGGCAGGTTTGAAAATCTCACTCCCAGCGTTCAGGTAGAGTAGCAGAAATCAGGCCTCATCGGGCCTGCCTCTTCCCATGGTACACGGAGCATTCTTCTCTAGCTGAGCTCTGCTCCCACGGAAGCGGATGGCAGTGTAACGACTCACTTCACTGGGAACGGAGCTGGGCCAGCGCTGCTAATCCCCCAGTCATTTCCCTGAAATTGCATGCCCTCGCACTGCCACACGCTGGAAGGCTGCAGGTCCAGTCTGAATGGAAGGTCACTGATCCCAGGCTCCCCTGTCACTCTCCAGTTCTTCATAGATTCCTCCCTCTAGGTGTGGAGCCGATCCAGGGTTCCTCCCCCTGCTGGATCATAGAGTTGGCTTCTGTAGAACTAGGGGCTTCTAGTTGGTGCCTGGTCAACTGTATTTGTTACACCATGGCTATTTGGGGTAGGATCCCCTGTGAGTGCAAAGGGCCAGGATGCAAGACCCTCACTCACTGAATAGTCCCTCACTCCAAGAGCAGTCCAGCTGTGGGTAGAGTAAGTTGTTCCTCATTGTGAGTCACGATGTGACAGTGTCACCTGGAGGGATTCTGTGAGAGCTCTGTTCTGGCCATACTTCCCCCAGACTACCCCACTCCCAGCCCTTCATTTACTGTCACCAGCTTACTTCAGGGAAACTAGCCAGTGAACCAGACACTTGCTGCCTTAGCCTGGGAGGGTCAAAGGAGCAAAGTCACCTCTGAGCACTGCATAGTACCCGTCAGCTTCCTGGTGAAGCATTTGGCTGCTAATTGTCCACACCACAGGTACAGCATGGGCAGAGCAATGGGATTCTGCTTCCCCCTAGGATCTGCCAATGCACTTCAACCCAAGACCAGCTGAAGCTGAGAGAGAGAATACCACGCTGATCCAGGCTTCTAATCAGTTCCCACTATCACGGGGTTTTAGCAATGTGAACACCTGTCGATTAGGAACTGATGGGGGGAAAATGGGCTTATGCCACATAGACAAGCCGTGCAAAACGTTTGATAGGCTCAATGTGCCCAACAGACTGGTGCTTCTGAGGCAATGCTGCTTGGGGAAGGATGGTGCTGTCGTTCAGCCCCGGTGCTAGGGCTCTTACCTGAGCTAGGTTCACTTCCCTGCTCTGCCACAGGCAATCAGTGTGATTTTACAAAGTCCCTTAATGTGCCTCTGCCTCAGTTCCCTGTCTGCTAACTGGGGCTAATGAGCCTTCCCGTCTTGTCCAGATTGAAAAGTCTTTGAAGTGGGCACTATCCCTTACTGTGTGTATGTACAGCACCTTGCACAACCGTTCAGATCTTACCTGGGGGCACTATGTGCTATTAGAATAGTATTCATATAAGTGAGAGCCCCTAGATTTTTGTAAGGTGATTATTTTGAAATTGCTAGTGGTGATTGGGGGAGGTTTAATGTTCCATTAATCATTCTTTATTTTCCCCTCATGTGTCCAAATGCAATTGTCATTCACCTAAATGAATGAGTGTCACAAGGGGGAGGAGAAATCAAAAGACTGATGTAGCGAGTTAATTTGTTTTGGTCATTTGGCAGTTTAGTAATTGGTATCTGGGACACAGCTGCAATTGCCACATAATAGCTGTCAGTGTCATGTGTAGGCAGATGGTCTCAATGTTTTGGAGTGGAGATAACACTGAATTTTAACAAGTGCCAATAGGATTGGCATGGGGCAAACAGACCGCCACTAGACTTGGCCACCAGCACTGCAGCATTTGTTGTCTTACCCCACTGCACATAAAGCATCCATGAGCATTGTCTGCAGCCCAAAACAAGCTGACACCTTGGATTTGGGGGGTGGGGGGTGGGGAGAAAAGAACCAGTGAGACATGTAAAATATTTGTGCTTTAATTCTAATGTAGTCTTTGTGTTTATGGGTTGTTTTTCAATATAATGGAATAATCAATCTCAGACAGATTGGAAAGAACAGTTTTGTTCTCCAGGTGCAGTGGGCATCCTTTCAAATGTCTTGACAAAGCAGTTTAAGGACAAACGTATGTGAAGTAATTCATGGATTCAGACAACTGCAGTTGGGCTCCCTTGGTTGTAAAAATGGGAAGTGATCTGTTTACATTGAGCTCCAACTCAAAATATGTGACATGGTGCCTGGTACTCTTGAACATTCTGTTGGGCAGTGGCATCCTTCTGCCAGGTGTTGTCAGCAGCAAAACGAGCCAGGTTCCATTTTCTAGGGGTTCTTCTGGAAATCTTAAACAACTCCAGTTTGAGCCTCCACCCAGAAACCTGGGAAATTATGTATGCCACCCAGGGCACCCTTGATGGGGAATACTTCCCCATTCACAAGCACTGAGCCCGGGGGGTTAAAACAAAGAGAACTGCATTAAGGGAGATAAGGGGGAATAACAGGATGAACTTGAGAAAGTTCATAAATTAATTAATAAATATAAATATAATAAAATTTGATAAGACTCCAAACTCCCCCACCATCCCACCCTCCCTGGGCTTCAACAGTAGTCCTAACCTCAATCATCCTCTGGCAGCTGTGCCTGACTGATGCGTTCCAGCCACTTCCCCCCTCCCCGTTCCCCACTCACAGTTTGTTGTCCAGGGCGGGTGGAGTCCAAGGATTGTGGTTGGTCAATCTCCAGCCCCAAAGGGAAGTGCTGCCTGGGCCACTCATGGGGCTCTCCCACCTGAGCCAGCGAGGTGATTTCTGCTTGCCCTGCTGGGCAGGGGGGGCCCACACCAGAGTCCCTCAGGTAGGCTGCTGCTTTCTGCAGCCTCAGCTCACAGTACCTCAGGGCTGTCACCTGCATCAGTGACATCACTGCACTGTCCATCCTCAAAGCCACCCCAGCTCTGGCCCATCTGTCACCTCAAAGCTGCCTCAGGTCCATGCTGTCTGTCCCTCCAAGCCAGACCAGCTCTTTATTTGCCGTTGCTTTGTAGCTGCCTCGCCTCAGTCCTTCAGAGAGAAATCAATAGCATCCAGCACCAATGTTCCCTCTAATTTTTGACAGGCCGTGTGCGCAAAAAATTTCTTCTGTGCAAATTTTTGTGCTTCTGTGCAAATATTTGTGCGCGTGGTGTTTCGCCGTGTGCGCAGGGTTTAGGATCTGTGTGCGTGCGCACACGCGCACAGCTTAGAGGGAACAGTGTCCAGCACCCTTAGCAGAGTCTTTAGCACAAGGTAAGACAGAGTAAGCCTATTAGGCCCTGTCCTGGCCCCGCTACCTGCCTGTGCCTGACTCTGGTAAAGATCAGGGTGACCCCAGGCACATGCGATGTTGATCTCTTAACCCTTCATTTCCCAGCAGGGAAGCATTTCAGTGCCCAAAACTTGACTGTATTTTAACCAAAATGCCTGAAACTGTCTGTGATGGGATGTACAAACCCCACAGTGCAGAGCAGCTCTGGGCCCAGGCGGCCAAGCCCAGCCACACCTTTAGGGTCTGCACAAGATGGAGGCTGGGCTTTAAAAGGGGAGCAGGGCAGCTCAGAGGGAGCAGGCAGTGGAAGGGAGCAGATGGTTGCCCTGAACTCTGAGGGGAAAGTACCACGCAGCAGCTCCTTGCCTGAGGCCCCACTACACAGACCAGTGAGGAGCTGATGTAGGAAAGAGAACTGACTGAGCATGCAGGTCAGAGGCCCGGGACTGAGCACAAAGGTCAGAGACTTGAGAGAAATGACTTACTCTTGTGCAACTAACAGGAACAGGGGTAGGAAGAGGTCCAGGGAGGGCAATGGCTTAGCTCCCCAAGGGGCTGAGCATAGTTGCCCACCGTTGGGCCCTGGACTGGAGTTGGGTGGAGAGAGTGGAATGGGGCTTATCATAGAATCATAGCTTATCAGGGTTGGAAGGGACCTCAGGAGGTCATCTAGTCCAACCCCCCGCTCAAAGCAGGACCAATCCTCAACTAAATCATCCCAGCCAGGGCTTTGTGAAGCCTGACTGTAAAAACTTCTAAGGAAGGAGATTCCACCATCTCCCTAGGTAACCCATTTCCGTGCTTCACCACCCTCCTAGTGAAAAAGTTTTTCCGAATATCCAACCTAAACCTCCCCCACTGCAACTTGAGACCATTACTGCTTGTTCTGTCATCTGCTACCACTGAGAACAGTCTAGAGCCATCCTCTTTGGAACCCCCTTTCAGGTAGTTGAAAGCAGCTATCAAATCCTCCCTCATTCTTCTCTTCTGCAGACTAAACAATCCCAGTTCCCTCAGCCTCTCCTCATAAGTCATGTGTTCCAGTCCCCTAATCATTTTTGTTGCCCTCCGCTGGACGTTTTCCAGTTTTTCCACCTCCTTCTTGTAGTGTGGAGTCCAAAACTGGACACAGTACTCCAGATGAGGCCTCACCAATGTCGAATAGAGGGGAACAATCACGTCCCTTGATCTGCTGGCAATGCCCCTACTATACAGCCCAAAATGCGATTGGCCTTCTTGGCAACAAGGGCACACTGTTGACTCATATCCAGCTTCTCGTCCACTGTAACCCCTAGGTCCTTTTCTGCAAAACTGCTGCCTAACCATTCGGTCCCTAGTCTGTAGCGGTGCATGAGATTCTTCCATCCTAAGTGCAGGACTCTGCACTTGTCCTTGTTGAACCTCATCAGATTTCTTTTGGCCCAATCCTCTAATTTGTCTAGGGCCCTCTGTATCCTATCCCTACCCTCCAGCATATCTACCACTCCTCCCAGTTGAGTGTCATCTGCAAACTTGCTGAGGGTGCAGTCCACACCATCCTCCAGATCATTAATGAGGGGGTAGGGGCTTCCCTACCCTCTCCCCAGCAACACCAGGAGGCCTGCTGGGATAGGCCTTGATTACCCAAACACCCAGCCCCTCTACCTCTGTGCAGGAGGGGAGGACCAGAAACCCTTGGCACTGAAGGGCAGGACCAAATTTTGAACGGGGAAGCACCCTACCAACCCCTACCTGACCACTAGGCGGCACTGTGGGTGTTAGTGTATGTTCTGCACCATCCCATAACTGAAATGTAAATGAGATCTGGCCAATTCAGTCAGTCCCCCTTGCTCTCCAACAGATGCTGGCAGAGAGCTCCCTCCCTAATGGAGCCCCTGTCCAGCTGGAGTTCTCAAAATGCTCTGTGATGCTCTTCTCCCTATCCACCCACAGGTGTTGTCAGAAGTGAGCTCCCTGCACTCTAAGGCTTCAGGCCACAGGGTTTACACTAGTGACAAGTGTACTGCATCAGCCCCGTAGGAGGAGTCTTTAAAGAAATGGTTCGGACACTACACTGAGTGTCAGGAAATCACAGTTCAGTTCCTAGTTCTCCCCAGTCTGCATGGCCTTGGGTCAGTCACTTCACCTCCTTAGGCCTCATTTCCAGTCTGTATAATGGAAATGTAATAATTCCCTACTCCTCGTGTGTGTTAGGTGGGGAAATTCTCTCCTTGGCTGGAGACACACATGTCGTCACCTCCTGACCAAGGTATTTCCAGGCTGCACAGCTCTCTGATTATATTGTGAATTCACCAGCAAGTGACAGTTTCCCCAGTCAGGCCTCTTCGCTAGCTTTCGCTTCGGAGGTGGTACACAGTGTAATTGCTACAGTTATAAGTTGCCACACAGCTGTTTCTAGATGAGCTTCTTTATTTTGGGAGTAAAAAGCTCTACAGAAAAAACATGTTAAAAACAGTAAATGAACCTGCATCCTAAAAAGCTCACCATCGATCACCCCTCACTCTGACAAGGAGTTCTTGTTGGTGATTGGTCCTTCCAACCAATATTCCCTCTAATTTTTGACAGGCCGTGTGTGGAAAAAATTTCTTTTGTGCAAATTTTTGAAGCAGAGTTCAAATTTGGGCGCCATGAGGCAAATGCGCCCAAGCGAGTAAAATGCTTATACATATAAAAAGTTTTAATTTGCAATTTGTGATAATAGTTTTACACCATGTTATTTTAAAAATGTCATTTTAAATACTTAGAAAAAGGAAATTTAACCATTCTTTATGAAGCAGAAGTTAGTTTTAAACATTACACTTTATGATCTTTTTTATAGACAATCACGAGCATATATCAAGCACATATTAATCATGATCATTATCAGTCCATAGGCTTCTGCCCGTTGGTGTCCACTTTCACCTTTCATTCTATACACATGTCCAAAAAGATTTTGATAAACATAAAATAAAGACAATTTAATAAGTATGCCATTATGTCAATTTGTATGGGTTTTCAGATAGAGAAATCATAAGTAAAAAAAGAAAAACAAAAGTTTGTGTTTTAAATTTAAAATTTTCCTAAAAAATATCAATAAATGATTATCAGCCAAGAATAAGATATGTAATTACAAATGCATTTTAATTTCTTTATTGGTCGAAATGTCAAAGGCTGCTAAACTAACCTGTTTTTCCCTGTGATCTTTTTCATTTGCCCATTCAATATAAACTCTGTCCAGATCTATCAGTCCTCCATCCAGCTGGTAACTCTTAATACACATCAGCATGTCCAAATCATCTTCTTGTAAACAATTCCTTAGTTTGTTTTTTAGAGTGTTCATTAAAAACACGCTCACAGTCTGCCCTTGATGCTAGGAATGTTCCTCCAATATCCATCAACTTTGCAAGATCCTGAAACTGTTCGTTTTGGTGAGCAAATGTCACCATATCCGGGAAACTTAAAACCAATTGGCTTTTGATTCTTTCGGCTACTGCAAATTTGAAGTCATTGTACTGACTGACTATAACAATCTCTTCAGCAAGAAAGTCTTTGTATTTTGAACATAGGGATTTGACCTGATGAATTCGAAAATTGAAGTCCCACTTAACTATTGCTGCACAATCAAAAGTGGACCACTCCTGGACTTCATCCTCTGGAAATCTGTCTGCCAAATGTGCACGCAAGATGTTTATGAACGTTATTATGGAACTGGTATCAATTTCATTATTTTCTTGAGAGCTCATATCTAAGAGAGCCTTAACTTTGTCACTCCATAAGACTGAATCTCCAAGGTACTGTCTTCTGATCTTGTTCAGTTTACCTAGGGCAAGGTGAAATGCTTCATGAGGTGTAAAGGCCCTGTGTCTGGAGCAGCATGGATAGTGAAGCCAGTTCCAACAAAACATCATTCAAAACTTCTACTGTTATTCGGTATTCCATGGTATTCAGCTTTTTGTGGCAGTATTTAGAAACTGGATCAATATCTTTGTCTTTCTCAAAATATTCCAGAAGAGGATTATAGTTGTGAATAATTGCTCGAAGTGCGAAGTGCCTAGATAAGCAGCACACTTCACTGAGTGGCCTGAAAGCCACTAACCCACATTCAGAAGCATGCACTATTTCCTAAAATTTGCATTTTCTCTTGGATGACCGACAGAACACCATGTAGACACTTCTCATTAAGGTTTTGATGTCTCTTATCAGCTTGACCTCTTTCCATGCATCAGAAATCCCCAAGTCTTCCTGGTGTGCAATGCAATGTTGCTGGACTATGTGTGGAATATGATGTTTCAGCTGAGCTGCCACGCCATTGAGTTTGCCCAACATCACGGAGCCACCATCAGATTTGAACATCACCATTTCCATTAGATCAAGTTGGTGTTTTTTATAAAACTCTTTGATTGCAGACACTATTGAAACAAGTATCAGGGGGTAGCCGTGTTAGTCTGTATCCACAAAAACAACAAGGCATCCGGTGGCACCTTAAAGACTAACAGATTTATTTGAGCATAAGCTTTTGTGGGTAAAACCCCACTTCTTCATTTGCATGGAGTGAAAATTACAGAGGCAAACATAAATATACTGACACATGAAGAGAAGGGAGTTAACTCACAAGTGGAGAACCAGTGTTGACGGGGCCAATTTGATCAGGGTGGATGTAGTCCACTCCCAATAATAGATGAGGAGGTGTCAATTCCAGGAGAGGCAAAGCTGCTTCTGTAATGAGCCAGCCACTCCCAGTCCCTATTCAAGCCCAGATGAATGGTGTTAAATTTACAAATGAATTTTCATTCTGCTGTTCCTCTTTGAAGTCTGTTTCTGAAGGTTTTTTGTTACTTTACTGTTCTTTTTCCTCTGTAGATAAGTGAAGTGTGCGTTGTAAATGGCTTGTCTCGTTTTTGGAAAGTCCACTATTGAAACAGCATCACATTCTTGCAATCGTAATAGTCCACCAAACGAAGGTTTATAGTCTGCAGAATTTATGGATCTATATTTAAAGTAGAGTATCAAGTATTTGTTAACGGATATATCAGTGCTTTCGTCAACAGCTAAAGTGTGAAACATTGCCCATGCTATTTCATGCATGAGGTCATTTTGGACAATGCAGTTGATAATTTCAAGAAATTCAAAAGCATAATTTTTACTTCTCCAGCTCGCTGGTATGCGCACATACTTTTCCATATGGTCATTAATATCCTGAACAGAAAGCACCGAGCTGTTCATTTTAATAGCCAACAACACACTGTCAATAAGTACCTTGATTTCTTCTGGGTTTGAGCACTTGCGTTCAAGATTAATTTGCCACCTCTGCTTTTCAGCTGGACTTTCAAAAATCATGCTAAGCAATCTGCTCCGTAAGGAAGGGTTTTTGTTTCTAAGTCTTGTTACACCATCTATATGGGACTTACTTGACAGATGATGCTTTAAGAGACATGCTTTAACTTCCATACATCGTTCCACATTCTTCCTGTTGAAAATTCTCCCAAAGCTCTGGCATCTCAACAATATACACAAACCACTCCGTTGTCCTCATCATATGTGAATATTTCACGAAGTGTAACAAGCATTACACTATGTGACTTCGGTGTAACTTTCTCTATAGTCTCATCCAGATTTAAATGAAGTCCTTGTTCTTTTACGCTTTAGACCTCTAGACAGTGACATTTTTGGATTAATTTTTTACCAGATTGGTTTATTTAAAATTAATACTTTTATTATATGGCTACTATTTCAATACGCTTAACAGCATGACTTGACTAAAGGGCAAACAGGAGATCATTCAGATCAGGATACCGGAAGTTTGTGCATAGCTCCGATTACGTCCATGCATCTGTGGCAAAAAAACGCGGGAAAATGGTTAAACATTACGAGTAAATGTATGAATTCCAATGCCTTTGAAAGATTTCAATCATGAAAACAACACTTACCTTTGTTCATTTCTGGGAAATCTTTGCAGTTCCTTAGCAACTACAGCCAGGCATTTTGACTTATTCACACATACTTGAGTTTGTACACAGCCAAATAAACAGACTACAAGGAGATGTGTGGGTCCCGACCGTCCTGACGTGATCAACATTCCACGTTCGAAATGCTGGCAGGGAGAGGTAAGATTCATTGCCCTCCTTTCCCTTTCTCCACCTTGCCAGCTAGTAGAATCTGGCTGTGTTGATAGATGGCGGGCGAACAATGTCAAAAGTTGCCCATAAATGATATTTTGGCCTGGCTCCGATGTAGTATTTCATTTTTAGTGCTGTTTCTTTCATGCCACATAAGAAGAACTTATCGAAGTTTGTAAAGCCACTTCCTCATCTTCCTTTAATCCTTCCTCACACTCTGCCATGATGCCTACAAATCACATCCATCTGGCACTGCGTAAGTTGGTGTTCACCTGTGACCACTATTTAGTTATGAAAATTTGTCCCCGTCCCCAACCCCGTTTATTTATCCACCTCATCATAGGCTAGACAGTGAGCTTTCTGGGGCCGGGACTGTCCACCAATATATACAATACCTAGCACAGTTCTTTGTTGGCACCTCTGCACACTACCATGATAATAATATTTTCCCCTCATTGGGGCTATGGTATCTCTGTCTCTCAGTGCTGCTCACTTTAGTGCTGTATTTTGTTGTTATGTTTTTCAAGAGAATGCCAAACAATTTAGTAATTCTTAAACTCTGAAGGGACTTCTTGCGCTGGAGATTGGATTAAATCAGAACTTTACATTAATTCTGATTTAATTACTTCTGACTGATCTCTAGTTTAAACATCAAGAAAAAAGGAAATTACTCTATTTTGATAAAGCCTGCCAAAACATGATGTTAACAAACAAAATCACTTGTCTGGATTCCTGGGTGCAGTTAATTTGTTCAGAAGACCAAACATTTATTTAACGCTTTTTTTAAGGTTAATGACAGATCTTTCTATAGATAAGCGTTTACAACAGAAAACAAATACAAGCAAAGGTGTCTTAAATGATTAACTAGATTTATTTAACTAGGAAACTGCTCTGATAACATTGCTGCAATATGAATAAACAAAGCCAATATGAATAATTTGGTGCACCAATGGCTCTGCATTCACAGAATCCTAATTATGAGCATAACGAAGGAGAAATCTTCCCTTCCCCTTTTAATTGCATAACCCCTGTGGAAAGTTAATTAGTTAAGGTGCTTTTGTTTCCTAGTTCTATACCAAATCCTTTCAAATATGTACATTTCTCTTAACTATTATTTTTTTCAGTACTGAAGTAGCCAGATTACTGTAGCAAAGAGTGAATTTCAACAGGGCATTTGTCTTTCACACTGTGGTTTCTTCCTAAGATGTGTGTTTGTTAAGCCTGATGATCTAATAGTCTGAGATTCTGGTTTCCATAATTCCATTTGATTTAGATTGTAAGCTCTTCATGGCCTGGACTCCGTCATTCAGGGTAAAATTCACCCCTGTGCAGGAGGGACAACACAGACACCACTCGTGTCTCACTTCACTCCTGGGCTACGTGAGATATAAGTGGTGCATAAGCCTTGTGTTGTCTCTCCCCACAGTGATGAATCTTTGTGTCTCAGACAGAGCCAGGCTCGCTGTTTGTGTTCCCTAAATAAATATAAACATCAGGAATCTCATGGAGCACACACAGCCTCTCAAAGATTCAGCAATGTCCCCTGTTTTGCTTTATGCAGGACACAACTGCTCCCATTTGTGGATTTTTGGAGCGGTGGGGCCCGCTGGTGTGGGGTTCTGGTTCCACATCTCTATCAAGGCCAGTTCATGCTGTCTCTCTTTTTCCCTCTCCTCCATCTCTTTGGTTTTCAGGTCCAGGGCTTGTTTCTGGGCTTTGATTTCTTTATTAGCCTGTAGCTGTCTGAGTTCCAGGGCAGCTTTTTTCCTGGCTGCTTCTGCCTCCATTTCTTTGGCTTGCAGTTCCGTGGCTTTTTTCTGGGCTTCCATGGCCCACTGGTGTGCTGCTTTTTGTCTGGTATTTTCTGGTTCTTGTCTGGCATTTTCTGATTCCAGTAATTCCATACATCTTTTTTGTTTTCTGCTGCCTTCAATCTGCAGAGCTCCAACTATACAACTGTTTCAATATTGTCACCCATCTTGCTATTTTTCTGTCCCTACTTTCCTTACTGGAAATTAGCAAACAGAAAATAACAAACTGGTAACCACTTTGACTGTTCTCCAGCCAACAGACTTATAATTCACTTAAAATCACCAGGAGTGTCTCAGAGCAATAAGCTGTGCACATTACCCTGCTCTCTGCTCCACTTTGACAGTTTACTCACCACTCTGGGGTGCCACCTGATGTCCTGGGGAACCACTGATCCGCCTGTTCCACCAGCCTGGGCTCCCTTACACTGTCCTGCTGAGCCAGGCCCTCAGGCCTCCTCCAGCACATACATAAGTAGGGACACACCCAGCTGCAGAAGGACACAGATACTGAAATCAGCTCCGCATGGGAACACTCAGCTAGGGAATTGCGCAGCACTCAAATGCACACCCCCTCTGGAGTGAAATTGTATTGTCTTGCGCTGCACAGAAAACTGTACAGCGTAAGCTCATGAATTTCGTTCCCTCCTGCAATGTGGAGGAAGATATGCTCAGATTCCCGCCCCCCGTCCCCGCCCCCCCATTATGGATTCCACAAACCGGGTTTAGAGAAAACAAAAACAAGTTTGTTAGCTACAAAAGATAGATTTTAAGTGATTATATGGGATAGTAAACAGATCAAAGCGGATTACTGACCAAATAAAACAAGCACGCAAACTAAGCTTAATGAATTAAAGAGACTGGTTACAAGTAGTAATTTCTCACCCTAAATGTTGTTTTAGGCATTTATTTCACAAGCCAGACACCTTTTCCAGCCTTGGCTCAGCTCTTCTCCCCACCTTTTTTCTTTGTTTCATAGATCATAGAATCATAGAAACATAGAATATCGGGGTTGGAAGGGACCTCAGGAGGTCATCTAGTCCAACCCCCTGCTCAAAGCAGGACCAATCCCCAATTAAATCATCCCAGCCAGGGCTTTGTCAAGCCTGACCTTAAAAACTTCTAAGGAAGGAGATTCCACCACCTCCCTAGGCATTCCCATATTTCACCACCCCCCTAGTGAAAAAGTTTTTCCTAATATCCAACCTAAATCTCCCCCACTGCAACTTGAGACCATTACTCCTTGTTCTGTCATCTGCTACCACTGAGAACAGTCTAGAGCCATCCTCTTTGGAACCCCCTTTCAGGTAGTTGAAAGCAGCTATCAAATCCCCCCTCATTCTTCTCTTCCGTAGACTAAACATCCCCAGTTCCCTCAGCCTCTCCTCATAACTCATGTGTTCCAGTCCCCTAATCATTTTTGTTGCCCTCCGCTGGACTCTTTCCAATTTTTCCACCTCCTTCTTGTACTGTGGAGTCCAAAACTGGACACAGTACTCCAGATGAGGCCTCACCAGTGTCGAATAGAGGGGAACGATCACATCCCTCGATCTGCTGGCAATGCCCCTACTTATACATCCTAAAATGCCATTGGCCTTCTTGGCAACAAGGGCACACTGTTGACTCATATCCAGCTTCTCCTCCACTGTAACCCCTAGGTCCTTTTCTGCAGAACTGCTGCCTAGCCATTCGGTCCCTAGTCTGTAGCAGTGCATTGGATTCTTCCGTCCTAAGTGCAGGACTCTGCACTTGTCCTTGCTGAACCTCATCAGATTTCTTTTAGCCCAATCCTCCAATTTGTCTAGGTCCCTCTGTATCCTATCCCTCTCCTCCCAGTTTAGTGTCATCTGCAAACTTGCTGAGGGTGCAATCCATACCATCCTCCAGATCATTTATGAAGATATAGAACAAAACCGGCCCACGGCCCGACCCTTGGAGCACTCCACTTGATACCGGCTGCCAACTAGACATGGAGCCATTGATCACTATCCGTTGAGCCCGACAATCTAGCCAGCTTTCTATCCACCTTAGAGTCCATTCATCCAGCCCATACTTCTTTAACTTGCTGGCAAGAATAGTGTGGGAGACAGTGTCAAAAGCTTTGCTAAAGTCAAGGAACAACACGTCCACTGCTTTCCCTTCATCCACAGAGCCAGTTATCTCGTCATAGAAGGCAATTAGATTAGTCAGGCATGACTTGCCCTTGGTGAATCCATGCTGACTATTCCTGATCACCTTCCTCTCCCTGAAGTGCTTCAGAATTGATTCCTTGAGGACCTGCTCCATGATTTTTCCAGGGACTGAGGTGAGGCTGACTGGCCTGTAGTTCCCAGGATCCTCCTTCTTCCCTTTTTTAAAGATGGGCACTACATTAACCTTTTTCCAGTCCTCTGGGACTTCCCCTGATCACCATGAGTTTTCAAAGATAATGGCCAACGGCTCTGCAATCACATCCGCCAGCTCCTTTAGGACTCTCAGATGCAGCGCATCCGGCCCCATGGACTCATCCAGCTTTTCTAAATAGTCCCGAACCACTTCTTTTTCCACAGAGGGCTGGTCACCTCCTCCCCGTGCTGTGCTGCCCATTGCAGTAGTCTGGGAGCTGACCTTGTCCGTGAAGACAGAGGCAAAAAAAGCATTGAGTACATTAGCTTTTTCCACGTCCTCTGTCACTAGGTTGCCTCCCTCATTCAGTAAGGGGCCCACACTTTTCTTGACTTTCTTCTTGTTGCTAACATACCTGAAGAAACCCTTCTTCTTACTCTTAACATCTCTTGCTAGCTGCAACTCCAGGTGTAATTTGGCCTTCCTGATTTCACTCCTGCATGCCTGAGTAATATTTTTATACTCATCCCTGGTCATTTGTCCAATCTTCCACTTCTTGTAAGCTTCTTTTTTGTATTTAAGCTCAGCAAGGATTTCACTGTTAAGCCAAGCTGGTCGCCTGCCATATTTACTATTCTTTTTACACATCGGGTTGGTTTGTCCCTGTAACCTCAACAAGGATTCTCTAAAATACAGCCAGCTGTCCTGGACTCCTTTCCCCCTCATGTTATTCTCCCAGGGGATCTTGCCCATCAGTTCCCTGAGGTAGTCAAAGTCTGCTTTTCTGAAGTCCAGGGTCCGTATTCTGCTGCTTTCCTTTCTTCCTTGTGTCAGGATCCTTGTGTCAGATATTTCCAGCAGTCATCCTGGGTGGGGATTCAGTGAAGAATGAATCTTGATTAACTCACTTCCTTGCCTTAAATAGAATTTACATATGGCTGGAAGCCTTTGTTCCTCAGTTTGATCCCCACCCCCTATAAGTGGAAAAATACTAGTAATCCAAGATGGAGTCCAGTAACAGGTGACACGATCACATGACCCTGCAGTGTCAAAACAGTCATAAACCCTCAGGAAGATTTCTCAGGAAGGTGGGAGATTAGCATTTTCAAAGTCCTATTGTTCTCCCTAATGGCCCATCCAGACTGATTGCATTCTGTCTGGTGGACATTCCCCAGGTGTAAACCCACTTGTAATTGTTACATAGTCAATATTCCTAACTTCAGATACAGAAATGATACATGCATACATAATCATGTTCAGTAAATCATAACCTTTCCAATGAGACTTCACATGACCCATCTTGCATAAAACACATCGTAGTTATGCCATTTTCATATCATAACAATATCTCTCTGAAGAATACGGGGCGTAGTGTCCCAGGGAGTTTCAAAGTGCTTCTCCTTCACCTCCCTCGGCTCTGATAGAACTCCTGTTGACCTCAGCCGGAGCAGAGTTAGGCCAAAGATAAGCATGTACTGAAAATCCCACCTACAGTACTTTGGAGATGTTCAGTCTGTTATTTTTCTGATTTAAGAAAAGTGTATTAAAAATAACTGGGGACACCTGTGTGCTAAGCAGGTATGGTAAGATTCTCTGTATTACCCTGGTAATAGCACAGGAAAATCTTTTAATGCCAAAGCATTACCCTGATAATTGCGCAGCCAGCTTGTGTTCCACTGCACATGGGTAGAATTTGATTAATTATTTTAGATAGCATTGACAGGGAAACTGAAAGGTCAAGTTGAAAGCTCCCAGGCTCAAAAAGTCTCATTCATTCTTAGTGCATCTTGCTTAGTTTTGCTTTAATCGCCAGCAAATTTAGGCGAGAGACAAAAAACCAGGCAGAGTGCATTTCAATGGATAATTGAATGTCTCACTCATACAGTTTTCATATCTCACTCATTAACATGACAGAGACTTGGCACATCTATGATCTCACATTTCAAAACACTGAAACCACTCTGCTGCTTGATTAGTGGATGATATTAGGAATGTTGTAAAACACCTCAATTAAACTAAATTATATTTCACAAAACCTGTTTCAGTACCTCCACTTTGATTCTGGTTTTTTTAAAGAACCATTCTTCCACTAGAAACAGCTGAAAAAATTGGCAAATAGACTGCTCGCTAGGTACATTTTGCAGAAAATTTAATTAAAGTTGACAGCATCCAAATAATAATAACACATGATTCAGCATATTAATGAGCTAGTCAAGCAATTTGAGGTTTGCTGCTTTTGCTATGTTTGTGCTCTGGAGTAGCTCTGGCCTCCTTCTCTGTGGGAAAATCCTGAAGTTCTGATTAGCAAAAGTATCTGTTTAAGAGAAAGGCAGTTGGGTTTATTCCAGGATGGGCCCTCGATTTTTTATTTATTCCCTCTCCCCACATCCAGATCCTGAATTGTCACATGCGGTTTGGCAATGGTCAGACCTGGTAATTTTCTTGGGTTCTTGTTAAGTGGTGCGAAGTTTGGTGGGTTGGATTTCTATTGATCAGCTAATTGAGTTGTGTTGTTATGTGGACTAAAGACACATTACAGGTTTGTATTTATATGCACTGAGTTCTTCAAATGTCCAAGGGACAGATTTTTAAAGGTATTTGGTGCCTAACTCCCAGGAGTTTAAAAACCTGGACCCAAGTGCCTAGACCCTGAGATAGGCACTAAGAGACAAAAGAGATCAGCACCCAACACCTTCCATTTAGGCTTGGTGGCTCATGACTCCCACACTTGGGAAGGTTGGGCCTAAGCGCTGGAAACTCCCTAGAAAGGGGGGGACCAGTGCCTGGACCGTGGTCCCGCCCCTGTTCCACCCTGAGACCCACCCCCCTCTGCTTCCACCCGAGGCCCTGCCCATGCTCTACCCCCATCCCACCACAGGCCCTGCTTCCACTCAGCCCCCTCCCCTGAGGGGTCCCACCACCCACACCTCTCTGCCCCCTCCTCCAAGGGACCCTCCCGCCCACTGCCCTTGCCTCTCTGCATCTCAGGGGGTGAAGAGGAGGGAGAGGCAGGTCGGGGGGCATGGAGGAAGCAGTGGAGAAGTGTGAGAGGCAGGCAGGGGACCTTGGCGGAAGAGGCAGACCATGGGTGTGAAGAGAAGCAGCATGGGCAGAGCCTCGGGTGGAGCGCGGGCAGGGCCACAGCTTTAGTACCCTTTGGCGGTGGTGCTCCAAAGGCAGCAGGCCGGTGGCACGCCTCCAAAGGGAGGTGCACCACATCCTGTTTGGGGAAGCTTAGCCTCCCCTAGCCTATTATACCCATTGCCCATGCATTAAGGCACCGAAGACTTCCATAAGAACTCAGTTCCTAGTTAGGCACTTAACTGACGTGTCCAGATTTTCAAAATGACGCAGTTCCCTGCAGTTCCCATTCCTGTCACTGAGGTGGGGAGTTCTCCATTATTCTCAGTAGACAAATGCTCTCAAAGGGCTCCGCCCTCCAAACAGCTAAAACAGTAGAGCTGTGCTAGCACAAAGAGAGAAGTAAGATGCCCCCTTTTCAGGGTTAGTAGTAAGTTACTTCCCCCCAGGAGAAAATGAGGAGCAGGGAAGGAACTGAAACCCTCTCCAAGAGTCACATTTGTATCTTAAGGATCCTCATGGAGTGCTCCAGCTAAAAGTGTTTGCTTGTGATTTTAAAACAATGACACCAAACTATGCATCAACATTATAAGCTACCAATAGAAAACATCTTACAAAAGCCAATCCCCACATTTCCTGCCCCACATAACACCTCTCTAGCAATCTGACAGGTTTCAGAGTAGCAGCCGTGTTAGTCTGTATCCGCAAAAAGAAAAGGAGTACTTGTGGCACCTTAGAGACTAACAAATTTATTTGAGCATAAGCTTTCGTGAGCTACAGCCCACCTCATTGGATGCATGCAGTGGAAAATACAGTGGGGAGATTTATATACACAGAGAACATGAAACAATGGGTGTTACCATACACACTGTAACAAGAGTGATCAGGTAAGGTGAGCTATTACCAGCAGGAGAGCGGGGAGGGGGACGGGAACCTTTTGTAGTGATAATCAAGGTGGTCCATTTCCAGCAGTTGACAAGAACGTGTGAGGAACGGGGGGGGGGGGAGGGAGGAGGAGGAATAAACATGGGGAAATAGTTTTACTTTGTGTAATGACCCATCCACTCCCAGTCTTTATTCAAGCCTAAGTAAATTGTACCCAGTTTGCAAATTAATTCCAATTCAGCAGTCTATCGTTGGAGTCTGTTTTTGAAGTTTTTTTGTGGCAATTCTTCAACGAAAAATCTTGAATAGAGACTGGGAGTGGATGTGTCATTACACAAAGTAAAACTATTTCCCCATGTTTATTTCCCCCACCCCCCACCCCCCGCCAGTTCCTCACACGTTCTTGTCAACTGCTGGAAATGGCCCACCTTGATTATCACTACAAAAGGTTCCCCCCCACCCCCACTCTCCTGCTGGCAATAGCTCACCTTAACTGATCACTCTCATTATAGTGGTTATGGCAACACCCATGAAAGCTTATGCTCAAATAAATTTGTTAGTCTCTAAGGTGCCACAAGTCCTCCTTTTCTTTTTTCTAGCAATCTGGTGTATCTTGTGTTTGCACAGCTTTATCAGCCCTTGGATAAGAAGTAAATAGTTCCCTCGTGGAATTATTTAGGTTTGTCATTAATTTTATAAATAAGATGTTCAATGTGAGACAATTTCTGCCTTGTCTTTTATAACGGGACACAAGTACCTTTCGGCCTTGTAAAGATTAATCTCTTTGCACAATGAAGGACAATTGCAGTCCGTTTCCTAAAAAAATTTGCAGTCCCTTGTACTGATGAAAAATCATATTGCAAGTATAATACTGACCCAGCAAGTAATTTATGATGCTGCAGTGTTTCTATAACATCTGTGATACAGCATGGTCAGAGGGCAGCAGGAGAGTGTTTTTTTTTTTAAGCAAAAGATGTTTTTATATTTGCATAACACACTTACAAAGTAAAAACAGCAGCATATGCAATGTGTAACACAGCAACCAATCACAATTGTTTTCTCATTAGCTTCAGGAGAGGGAAGGGTTCAAGCTTACCTGGGCCCAGAGCGGAGCGGCTTCCTCGACTCTCGTGGTCTTCCACCCTTCCGAGTTACCTGGTGGCCCAGAGTGAGGGGGCTTCATCAACTCTCGTGGTCTTCCACCCTCTCGAGTTACCTGGCACCACGCCCGAGTGTCACCAACAATTCCCTCCTCTGAAAGCACCCATAAAGAGGGGCAGGCTGTGGGGTGGATAATCCGGGGGGCGGCACGTGCACCCCACGTGTGAAAGGACCCCTCTAAGGTGGTGGTGTCCGCAACAGCAATGGCTGGGGCTGGGGTCCCTTACTCTCTCCCCCAATCAAAGGGTCAAACAAAGGGACCCGGATGGGGACACCGAGCAGAGAACCTCAGACAGTGCCCACCGCTACTCAAAAGTATCAAGGGAGTCGGTGGACGCCGCCCAGAGGAACTCCGCCCGAATACGTGAACGGACTGAGGATCGTAAAACGGCCCCACAGTCACAGGAACCTCCATCGGCCATCCTCCTCTCTCTGGGTTTTATAGATGGCTGTTTTAGCCAGGGCCAGGAGGAGGTTAACTAGGAGATCCCACGACTTTGTGAGGCCAAGGATGGGGAGTGCATAAATAAAAAAGGGGAAAAATGCAACCAAAAACGTAATAGGAGATTTGTGAGGAGCTGTAACAGGGGCTGCAATCTGGCACACTCTAAATATTCGTGTGCCCGGGTTTTCCTCACGTTGCAAAAAAGGCAAGTATCCGGGATGGGGGTGAACCGTGTCAAAAACACGCCCATGCTCACAGCTCCGTGAAGGAGCCGCCAACTAATGTCCCCGATGGGCCTCGGGACCAAGGTGGAATACAGGCTGGCCCACCGAGGTTGCTCACCCTCCAAAGGTGGCAGGAGGTCCCGCCACTTTGTATCGGGGCGGGACACCAGGGTGTGGGCGTGAAGGGTGTGAAGCGTGAGTGTGTATAGATATTTCCGTGGCGCGATTTGGAAGCTGACTGGCTGCAGTTCATGCAGCCGGCTTGCAGTGAAAGGGTGAGGGGTTTGTTGGGATCTACAGGGTAGGGGTCCAATTGAAAGGTCCGGCGGGCCTGGGGTAGAGGGTGGGCAGGGTGCGCCCTCGCGCAGGGCTCGGTTGAGATAAGCCCGAGCAGCGGGCGTCAAGGCGGCCTTCACCTCCTGAAGTACACGCCGGGGGGTACAAGATCTGGAGAGCCCCATGCGCCGAGCGAGCGTCAGGGGATCCAGCCAGTCTCCCCGGTCGTAGTCCAGGAGGTCTCCGACTCTCGTGACTTCCGCCAGGACCAAACTGTGGCGCACCGAGCGGGGCTCCGCCACCTGCACACGGAGCTGGGGGTTGTGTAGCAGGGGCTCCGCGAGCAGGAGAGTGTTGGTTTTTTTTGAAGCAGAAAAGAATTTTATTTGTGTAACACTTACAAAGAATCACCAAAGAGGATAAAGCAAAACTATGCAACAAAACAAGAGCAAACAGAAGGTATAACACAGCAGCCTTCAGGAGGGAGAAGTGTTCAGGCTAGCCTGGGCGCAGAGCAGGGGGGCTTCCTCGACACTCGTGGTCTTCCACCCGCCTGAGTTACCTGGTGGCCTAGAGCGGGGGGGCTTCCTCGACACTCGTGGTCTTCCACCCCCTCGAGTTACCTAGTGCCACGCCCAGTCTCACCGATTATTCCTCTCCTGAGAGTGCCCGACAAGATGGGCAAGGCTGCGGGGTGGGCAATTTGGGGTGGGGGGGGTTACACCCACGGGTTATAGGACCCCTCCTAGGTGACAGTGATGATGGTATCCACAGCGGCAACGGCTGGGGCTGGGGTCTCTCGCTCTTCCCCTCAATCAAAGGGTCAGACGGAGGGAACCGGACGGGGTCACCGAGCAGAGAACCTCGCACAGCGCCCACCACTCCTCGAAGGCGTCAAGGGAATCGGTGGACGCCGTTCAGAGGAACTCCGCCCAGATACGGGAATGTACTGAGGATCGGAAAACGGCCCTACAATCGCAGGATGCTTCATTAGCCAACCTCCCCTCTCTGGTTTTATAAATGGCTGTTTTAGCTAGGGCTAGGAGGAGGTTAACCAGGAGATCTCGCGATTTTGTGGGGCCACGGATGCGGACTGTATAGATAAAAAGGTGAGGGGAAAAGTGGAGCCAAAAGCGTAATAAAATATTCATGAGGAGCCAGAAAAGGGGCTGCAATCTGGCACACTCTAAATATACGTGTGCCAAGGTTTCCCTCACGTTGCAAAAAGGGCAGGTATCCGGGATGGGGGTGAACCATGTCAAAAACACGCCCATGCTCACAGCTCCGTGAAGGAGCCGCCAACTAATGTCCCCGATGGGCCTCGGGACCAAGGTGGAATACAGGCTGGCCCACCGAAGTTGCTCACCCTCCAAAGGTGGCAGGAGGTCCTGCCACTTTGTATCGGGGCGGGACACCAGGGTGTGGGCATGAAGGGTGTGAAGCGTGAGTGTGTATAAATATTTCCGTGGCGCGATTTGGAAGCTGACTGGCTGCAGTTCATGCAGCCGGCTTGCAGTGAAAGGGTGAGGGGGTTGTTGGGATCTACGGGGTAGGGGCCCAATTGAAAGGTCCGGCGGGCCTGGGGTAGAGGGTGGGTGGGGTGCGCCCTCGCGCAGAGCTCAGTTGAGATAAGCCCGAGCAGCGGGCGTCAAGGCGGCCTTCACCTCCTGAAGTACACACCGGGGGGTACGAGGTCTGGAGAGCCCCATGCGCCGAGCGAGCGTCAGGGGATCCAGCCAGTCTCCCCAGTCGTAGTCCAGGAGGTCTCCAACTTTCGTGACTTCCGCCAGGACCAAACTCTGGCGCAACGAGTGGGACTCCGCCACCTGCACACGGAGCTGGGGGTTGTGTAGCAGGGGCTCCGCGAGCAGAAGAGTGTTAGAAGGGAGCCTTATTCCCTGTAGAGGGAGGAAAGTTTGCTATAAATTAATTAAAGCACCTGAAGCCAATTAAAGCACCCGAAGCCAATTAGAGCACCCGAAGCCAGTCACATAATTAAAAACCCCTGCTTCAATCAGACAAGAGGAGGAGTTGAAGCAGAGTGGACTGGCGTTGAAGCAGAGAGCAGTTTGGAGGAGTTGAAGCAGAGTGGACTGGTGTTGGAGCAGAGAGCAGTTTGGAGGGAAGCAGAGGAAAGTTTGGAGAAGTGCTGCGGTGGGCTAAGAAGACCAAGACCCTAGGTAAAGGGACATCTGGTTTGTGCCAAGGGAGGGCAGGAAGCCCGACAAGCTGAAGGGCAGGAGAGGGAAGTAGCCCAGGGGAAGGAACTGTTAGTTCTTGTGGTTTACCGCTATCCCTAGGGCCCCTGGGCTGGGATCCGGAGTAGAGGGCGAGCCCGGGTCCCTTCCTCTCCATTCCCCTCCTCTAGGACACTAATGGGGCAGTTAATACCCCAGTTCAAGGGCAAGAAATGGTGCCCTGAACACACCCCCCCCCCCAGAAGAGAAAGCGTGAGACCCATCATAGTAGTGCCAGCATTTGCCACACATCATTAACACTTGACGAAGTAGATCCAATGTGAGGACATTTCTAAATACTGCGTCCCATCACCACTCTGCTTCCCACATGTCTGAATGCATCATGGTCCAACACGTCTCATTTGAATACACTCTTTCTTTGATTTTAATCTAGTCTCTGACAGAATCCAGATGGACAAAGACAGCTGAGAATGGTTAGAAAAAAGATCATCTTAATTGTCACACTGTCTGGAGTAGTTCATGACCATGAGTACCAACCTCAGGGCAGACTGTCAAGAAGTGGGGCCAAGACCCCAAACTGATTGTGTGCTCTGTCATTAGATTCCATCAACCCAGTCTCAGGCCCCGACTGTCTTCTTTCTGGGTGGGTGCTCCACCCCTGCTCCACCCTGAGGCCCCACCCTCACTCTGCCTCTTCCCACCCCCCCTGATCCTCTCACCCACCACCAAACAGCTGATTGGCAGGGCCTCTCAAACAGCTGATCAGTGGGTGGCAGGTGCACCCTTATTTTTTTTTCTGTGGGTGCTCCAGCCCCTGAGCACCCACAGAGTCAGCACCTATGAACCCCAGTAACAGCTGTGAACTCCTAAAGCACTATACCAGTTTTACCATGGAGTCACAGCCAGTCCCCTTGGGCACTCCGGTCTATCTTGCCACCCGGCCAGCTGGATAGCTGGTTGTATACACCAAAAATCACATCAAAATTCAGTCACTAATCCCAGGTCAATCGGTATCTTAGATCTCACACCAAAGACAACACATGTAGGAAATCCTATAGCAAACTAGCTCAGGATTTATTAACAAGGAAAAAGAAATGAGAGCGTTATTTACAGGTTAAAGCAGGCAAACATATACACAGAAATTAGTTACAGTCTATGGTTCCAAAAGGTACCAAAAGGTTGTAGCAATCCCTCAGCTCTGACTAAAAAAAATGAGGAGTCCTTGTGGCACCTTAGAGACTAACAAATTTATTTGGGCATAAGCTTTCGTGGGCTAAAACCCACTTCACCGGATGCATGCAGTGGAAAATACAGTGGGGAGATTTATATACACAGAGAACATGAAAAAATGGGGGTTGCCGTACCAACTGTAATGAGACCAGTTAATTAAGGTGGGCTATTAACAGCAGGAGAAAAAAAACCTTTTGTAGTGATAATCAGGATGGCCCATTTCCAACAGTTGACAAGAAGGTGTGAGTAAGAGTAGGGGGGGAAATTAGCATGGGGAAATAGTTTTTACTTTGTGGAATGACCCATCCACTACCAGTCTTTATTCAAGCCTAATTTAATGGTGTCCAGTTTGCAAATTAATTCCAATTCTGCAGTTTTTCATTGGAATCAGTTTTTGAAGTTTTTTTTGTTGGAGAATTGCGACTTTTAGGTCTGAAATTGAGTGACGAGGGAGGTTGAAGTGTTCTCCAACTGGTTTTTGAATGTTATAATTCTTGATGTCTGATTTGTGTCCATTTATTCTTTTGCGTAGAGACTGTCCGGTTTGGCCAAGGTACATGGCAGAGGGGCATTGCTGGCACATGATGACATTGGTAGATGTGCAGGTGAACGAGCCTCTGATAGTGTGGCTGATGTGATTAGGTCCTATGATGGTGTCCCTTGAATAGATATGTGGACAGAGTTGGCAACGGGCTTTGTTGCAAGGATAGGTTCCTGGGTTAGTGTCTTTGTTGTGTGGTGTGTGGTTGCTGGTGAGTATTTGCTTCAGGTTGGGGGCTGTCTGTAAGCGAGGACTGGCCTGTCTCCCAAGATCTGTGAGAGTGATGGGTCGTCCTTCAGAATAGGTTGTAGATCCTTGATGATGCATTGGAGAGGTTTTAGTTGGGGGCTGAAGGTAACGGCTAGTGGCGTTCTGTTACTTTCTTTGTTGGGCCTGTCCTGTAGTCGGTGACTTCTGGGTACTCTTCTGGCTCTGTCAATTTGTTTCTTCACTTCAGCAGGTGGGTATTGTAGTTGTAAGAATGCTTGATAGTGATCTTGTAGGTGTTTGTCTCTGTCTGAGGGATTGGAGCAAATGCGGTTGTATCGTAGAGCTTGGCTGTAGACAATGTAGCTTTGACTGTCTTCTAGGGCTAACCTGTGTTGACCCTGGAGATCTCTGCTTCTCTTTTGTAGCTCCAGCCTGTCAGAGTCCAAAGAGCAAAAGAGATGACATTTTTTTTATCAGCTATTTTTATTTCCTTCTTCCAGAATTCAAGCTGATGGGACAAGCCCTTTTGCAAGTAGCCCCTTCATGGTGTGCAGGGGAAATTAGCAAAGTCTTGTATTGTGATGTCCCACAATGGTCCATTTAGTTTTGATAGTCCTTCCTGATGGGCAAGAGGTAATACCTTTCATAGGGATTTAGCACTTGGCACTAGGTAAAGTGTTTTTGTCTTGTTTGGTGAGTTACATAATTCAGAACAAACTATACAGCTATAGCACAAACACTTAAGTACCGTACAGCATGGGTTACAGACATTATAAGTATGCGTAATACATGTAACAACTTTCAAGCATTTCATAAAGTCTAAACACGCTGTTATAAGTCTAATAACCATCCTAACCATCCTAACACACAGGTGAGCTCAACTGGTTTCCAGCAACGAATTTGTGAGTGCTTGGCTTCCAGCAATGAATTTACCAGCATTGAATTAATATTTCAGGAAAAGAAAGATTAATCCATCCATAATTTGAATAATATCTTGCAAGAAAGAGGAATCAACCCAGCTCTGGTTGTGTGATTGGAGGGGTGCAGGTTTGGCAATTCCTACAACTAGCCAGCTCTCCACCAAGCTCCCAAATCAGCCTGTGAATGCATTTCATGTCACTGCAAGCCACATTGCCACCTTCCTTATTCTGCTGTGTCCCACCCTCCCTCAACCAGCCATGGGCTAGATCCTGATCCCTTTTCCCCACACGTCATCCTGTTGGCAGTAGAATCTGGCTTTACATTAATGGTCTCAGTGCAATGACTCAGTGCCTGTATAGATTATCAAAGATGATGACAACTCTGTGATGCACTGTGATTATATGGGCCAGAGGCGGATTACCGTTTTGTGGGGCCCTGGGCCAGAGCAAGTGGGGACCCATCCCCAACCTTTCTGCCCCACCCTCTGCCTGGCATTGGGGTCAGAGCATAGGAGCTTCCCCCACCCGCCCAGCATGAAGGGGAAGCCTGCGTGCCCCGCCCCCTGCAGGCGCACCGGGTGGACAGAGCGGGTCGGGGCACCTCTTTTCCAGGGGGCCTAGGCATGGCCCTGTTGACCCAGTGGCTAATCTACCATTGATAAGGGATTTGTGGTCAGCAACAGGGCTCCTACCAAATGAACTGAGCAAGAATATTCATTAAGGGATACACTATTAGACGTTATAAGAAAAGGAGGACTTGTGGCACCTTAGAGATTAACAAATTTATTTGAGCATAAGCTTTCGTGAGCTACAGCTCACTTCATCGGATGCATTCACTGTAGCTCACGAAAGCTTATGCTAAAATAAATTTGTTAGGCTCTGAGGTGCCACAAGTCCTCCTTTTCTTTTTGCGCATACAGACTAACACGGCTGCTACTCTGAAACCTATTAGACGTTATGTCTTCTGAGGGGCAACTGCTAGAAGCTGTGCAAGCTAGAGCCATGAACCAAATCAGTAACCCACAAGATCACAGATATGAATCATTTGACCAGGTCTTAGACATCTAGGCCAGGATTTTCAAAAATGTCAGGCTAACGTCAGTCCCTAAATCTACATGTAGGTGCCTCAATAAAGATTTAGGAGCCTGACTTTAGGCCCCCATTTTTTAAAAATCTTGCCCATTGTTAGAGGATGACTGGCACTTTAAGGGGAGTTAGGTGCAACCCTGTCTGTAATGTAGCAGTTATCCCCCAGCTGATCCACATCTGGTGACTCAGTCACAACTCGTGATCCCAGCTGTGGAAGGCCAGGGAGAACTACACAGAGAAGGAAGAGGGCTCTGTCTCTTTCACATACATAGGGAGCTGGTTAGGCTCCTGTGGGAGGCTCAGAGATAATGCAGGCAAGATACAGGGAGGACGCTGGGAGAAGAGGTCAGAGTCCCTGGGAAGAGGAGGCAGTGGGGCAGAAGCTGGGCAGAAGGGCTTCCTAGGAAAAGCCCTGGGAGGCAGTGCTTAGCTAATGGAGCAAAACAGGAACTCCACTGGGCACAGGAATAAGGGTGAAGAGCAGAGAACTGCAGTGTAGCCTGGGGGGCAGAAGGATCAGCTGTGTGGAAGTTGGTGGGGGTTTTTTAGTTACCCCAGAAGGGACAGAACTGGAAAGAGGTGATCTGGCTGGAGGGCCTGGCCATGCAAATTGTAGACAGAAAAAGGCCCTCAAAGGGAAAAAGAAGTGGCCAGGAGGAGCTGCTAGAGACAAAGACCCCTGCAAGGCCTGATGGTGGTGAGTGCACTGCATACAGCCCTACATATTTGTGGCCTGGTTTTCTTAGTGGTGGTCAGCACACACAATTCCTATTAAACTAAAGGGGAGCTGTGGATCTCATCACCTCTGAAAGTCGGGTTGCTTTTATTGAGATGCCTGAAAGTGAATTTGCATGCCTAGCTTTTGGTCCCCATATTAGAAATCTGAGCCCTCAATTACTTAGTTTGGAGATGCCAAGTAGATGTCTAATGACTGATCTTGGTGCCTAGAATTCATTGTGTGTGGTCACCCCTGAGCAGAGAGCCAGCACAAAGCCCAGCCACCACTTCAGTCCCATCTGAGCCCCAAATTGATGGCATAAACCTTAGGCCGATACTGAAAAGCCAACTCATAATATCGAAGTAGTTCCACACACCTCTCCCATATCTGTGCCATGAATGTTTGTTCAGTATCCCATCACTCTGTGTGGTGGGATCAAATATTCAGTAGTGTCCAGGCATGCAAAGGGGGCTGCAGCACCTTTATAATTCCTGCCTTTCTAACTTTACACTGTTGACTTGATGCTGTTCTAACGAGGCTAGCTGGGCTGTGTGTGTGTGTGATTTGCAGAGGGAGGCATGGTAGGGAATGTTTAAAAAGTAACACTTACTGGAAGGAACTGTAGTGTTAGCTCCCCTTCCTCCAGAGTTGGTCTCAAATAAAAGGACTGTCTAAAAGGAGCAATCTAGTTAGTTTCAATTTACAGTGACTACCCCCATTCGCAGGGTTTGTTTATTTTAATCTGCAGGAACAGTAGCCCTCTCTTGCTGTCTGCTTAGAAAAGCATCATGCAGTTATTACTTTCACCGCAGAGCTCTGACACTGGAGATTGTCTAAATGGGACAGATGGAGCCTGTTTAAGGTAGTGTTTCATCAGCCTTGTCCTTGGCAGGCCCCCCGTAGGCATCAGCCTGATGGTCTGTATTTTTATGAAAATCACTGACTCTTGAATTACATCCAAACAGCATGGCCAGATCTATACATGGGAAATGAATTGTGCCAGGTTTAATATGAAGGAGGTTTCTGTGACGTCATACACCTGTCACCAGCCTGGTTATTAGAGGCATCAGAAGCTTATGGGCTTGACATATGATGTTAAGCTACAATGTTCTCTTAAATAGAAGGCACAAATTAAATGACTCTTGGTTTGATTGTGAATCAAGTCCTGCTCTTCACTATCATATGCCTTATCTATTGGCTGTATTTTCAGAGGCTGGTGTTACTATGGAGATATAAAAGGAAGTGGAAGCTCCCCCCCCACACACACACAGCTTTTGCTAGAAAAGAGATACTCACCTTTGTTTATCAGTTGAAAGAGACTTCCTTGCAAAAAAAGACGGAGACACAGGCGTATGCCCAGAGAGGGACAAGACGGGTAGGGAGGTAGAAAAGAATTTGACTGGCAGTCATTTTAATTGGGCCAGATCTTGTTCAGGCTCCTTTCTTCTCTGTGTGGCCTGAGCCACAGCCCAGTGATGTCCCTGGAAAAGGCCCAGCTGATGGAATGATCTTTGGAGCAGATCAATGGTGATGAGGAAAGTATCAGATTGGAAAGCAAGTCACACAGTGCTTGGAAAAAAACCCTCCAGTTATGCTAAAGAGAGAATTGGGCCCATTTCGTGCTGGGCCAGATCCAAAGGCCAAGCAAAGCCAATAGAAAGATTCCCATTACGGCACAGGGCATCATGAGGTAAACATGACAAGGTGTGGCAGGATGAAGGGAAGCCCCTTGATCACTGACAGCTAATTCCAGCCTGGCTTCTCCCTCCTTGCACCTGTGCTCAGGGGACAATACAAGGGCTGGGCTGGGAGAATGGGAGACAATCAGTGTCTGCAGGAGAAAGACATAGTGAATCACTACGAAGTGAATAGCTGTTAGAAAGACAAATGGAGAGGATGAGAGAAGGAGGGGTCCATAGAGTCCCAGGCTGCAGCGACAGATATCCTGGGTTGGATTTCTGACTAGCTGAGACCAGCAGGTTTTCTTTGATGTAAGTATGCTCTGACTACCCTGGGAGATTAAATCTTCTGGAGAATAGAGGCAGCTTGAAAGAAGTTGTGGCTGCTGTTGTCCCCGGTGAATCCCTCTGCCTACATACACATGGGTAGCCCAGCTGGGCCTTTGCGGATATTAAATCGCAAAAAACTTCATTCAAGCAGAGTGATAGTTTGTGCCCTTCCAGGACATTGAACTCAGGAAAACTCAGACTTCTGAAAACCAAGCAACACAGAGTTAAGGTAAAGGACCATGCAGCCTGACACTCCCCCTCCCGTCCCCTGGAGCTGGCAATTCTCTGCATGCACTCCAGCTGCATTCACTGTGTTAGGTGTAGCTGTATTGAATGGGGGAGGAATAAGTTGGGGCAGTTTGGAAGCGTTGTGATTGCGATATGGGCAGAGCTGGGTCTGAGTCCCACTATGTGTGTTCTCAAAGGAAAGAAGTGCAGGAGTAACATGGATTCAGTAAAAAGAATGAAGAGTACTTGTGGCACCTTAGAGGCTAACAAATTTATTTGAGCATAAGCTTTTGTGGGTTAAAACCTACTTCATCAGATGCATGCAGTGAAAAATACAGTAGGAAGATATATACATACACAGAGAACATGAAAAAATGGGTGTTGCCATAACCACTCTAATGAGAGTGATCAGTTAAGGTGAGCTATTCTCAGCAGGAGAAAAAAAAAACCTTTTGTAGTGATAATCAGGATGGCCCATTTCCAACAGTTGACAAGAAGGTGTGAGTAACAGTAGGGGGAAAAATAATCATGGAGAAATAGTTTTACTTTGTGTAATGACCCACCCACTCCCAGTCTTTATTCAAGCCTAATTTAATGGTGTCCAATTTGCAAATTAATTCCAATTCTTCAATTTCTCATTGGAGTCTGTTTGTGAAGTTTTTTTGTTGTAGTATTGTGACTTTTAGGTCTGTAATCGAGTGACCAGGGAGATTGAAGTGTTCTCCGACTGTTTTTTGAATGTTATAATTCTTGACGTCTGATTTGTGTCCATTTATTCTTTTGCATAGAGACTGTCCGGTTTGTCCAAGGTACATGGCAGAGGGGCATTGCTGGCACATGATGACATTGGTAGATGTGCAGGTGAACGAGCCTCTGATAGTGTGGCTGATGTGATTAGGTCCTATGATGGTGTCCCTTGAATAGATATGTGGACAGAGTTGGCAACGGGCTTTGTTGCAAGGATAGGTTCCTGGGTTAGTGTCTTTGTTGTGTGGTGTGTGGTTGCTGGTGAGTATTTGCTTCAGGTTGGGGGGCTGTCTGTAAGCGAGGACTGGCCTGTCTCCCAAGATCTATGAGAGTGAGGGATCGTCCTTCAGGATAGGTTGTAGATCCTTGATGATGCGTTGGAGAGGTTTAAGTTGGGGGCTGAAGGTAACGGCTAGTGGCGTTCTGTTACTTTCTTTGTTGGGCCTGTCCTGTAGTCGGTGACTTCTGGGTACTCTTCTGGCTCTGTCAATCTGTTTCTTCACTTCAGCAGATGGGTATTGTAGTTGTAAGAATGCTTGATAGAGATCTTGTAGGTGTTTGTCTCTGTCTGAGGGGTTGGAGCAAAAGCGGTTGTATATTAGAGCTTGGCTGAAGACAATGGATCGTGTGGTGTGGTCTGGATGAAAGCTGGAGGCATGTAGGTAAGTATAGCAGTCAGTAGGTTTCCGGTATAGGGTGGTGTTTATGTGACCATCACTTATTAGCACTGTAGTGTCCAGGAAGTGGATCTCTTGTGTGGACTGGTCTAGGCTGAGGTTGATGGTGGGATGGAAATTGTTGAAATCATGGTGGAATTCCTGAAGGCCTTCTTTTCCATGGGTCCAGATAATCATTGATAGTCATCAATGTAGTGCAAGTAGAGTAGGGGCATTAGGGGACGCGAGCTGAGGAAATGTTGTTCTAAGTCAGCCATAAAAATGTTGGCATACTGTGGGGCCATGCGGGTACCCATAGCAGTGCCGCTGATTTGAAGGTATACATTGTCCCCAAATGTGAAATAGTTGTGGGTGAGGACAAAGTCACAAAGTTCAGCCACCAGGTTTGCTGTGACATTATCGGGGATACTGTTCCTGATGGCTTGAAGTCCATCTTTGTGTGGAACGTTGGTGTAGAGGGCTTCTACATCCATAGTGGCCAGGATGGTGTTTTCAGGAAGATCACCAATGGATTGTAGTTTCCTCAGGAAGTCAGTGGTGTCTCGAAGATAGCTAGGAGTGCTGGTAGCGTAGGGCCTGAGGAGGGAGTCTACATAGCCAGACAATCCTTCTGTCAGGGTGCCAATGCCTGAGATGATGGGGCGTCTAGGATTTCCAGGTTTATGGATCTTGGGTAGCAGCTAGAATACCCCTGGTCAAGGTTCTAGGGGTGTGTCTGTGCAGATTTGTTCTTGTTTGTTCTTGTTCTTTTCAGGGAGTTTCTTGAGCAGATGGTGTAGTTTCTTTTGGTAACCCTCAGTGGGATCAGAGGGTAATGGCCTGTAGAATGTGGAGTTAGAGAGCTGCCTAGCAGCCTCTCGTTCATATTCTGACCTATTTATGATGACGGCACCTCCTTTGTCAGCCTTTTTTATTATGATGTCAGAGTTGTTTCTGAGGCTGTGGATGGTGTTGTGTTCTGCACGGCTGAAGTTATGGGGCAAGTAATGCTGCTTTTCCACAATTTCAGCCCTTGCTCATCGGCGGAAGCACTCTATGTAGAAGTCCAGTCTGTTGTTTCGACCTTCAGGAGGAGTCCACCCAGAATCCTTCTTTTTATAGTCTTGGTAGGAAGCTCTCTGTGGGTTAATATGCTGTTCAGAGGTGTGTTGGAAATATTCCTTGAGTCGGAACCATCAAAAATAGGATTCTAGGTCACCACAGAACTGTATCATGTTTGTGGGGGTGGAAGGGCAGAAGGAGAGGCCGCGAGATAGTACAGATTCTTCTGCTGGGCTAAGAGTATAGCTGAATAGATTAATGATATTGCTGGGTGGGTTAAGGGAACCACTGTTGTGGCCCCTTGTGGCATGCAGTAGTTTTGATAGTTTAGTGTCCTTTTTCCTTTGTAGAGAAGCAAAGTGTGTGTTGTAAATGGCTTGTCTAGTTTTAGTAAAGTCCAGCCACGAGGAAGTTTGTGTGGAAGGTTGTTTTTTTATGAGAGTATCCAGTTTTGAGAGCTCATTCTTAATCTTTCCCTGTTTGCTGTAGAGGATGTTGATCAGGTGGTTCCGCAGTTTCTTTGAGAGCGTGTGGCACAATCTGTCAGCATAGTCTGTGTGGTATGTAGATTGTAATGGATTTTTTACCTTCAGTCCTTTTGGTATGATGCCCATCTGTTTGCATTTGGAAAGGAAGATGATGTCTGTCTGTATCTGTATGAGTTTTTTCATGAAGTTGGTGGATTTCCACTTCATAGGGCTAAATGCAGTGCCTTGCGTGGTGACAGGTTTCAGAGTGGTAGCCATGTTAGTCTGTATCAGCAGAAAGAACGAGGAGTACTTGTGGCACCTTAGAGACTAACAAATTTCAATATGCATCCATCCAATACGGCATTGTGTAGATTGTGTCAGTAGCAGGGCACAGGGGTTTTCTTGCCACAGATATTGTCACTAGTGAGGTGGGACATGAGAGCTGTCTGTGGATTTAATGATGGATAGGGGAAAGCACAGCATGCATGTTACTGATATTACTGGGCATAGCTCAAAGATGGCAAAGTTAAGGTTGTGTGGGTGTTTACCTTGACTCCGTATTTCCTGATTATGAAAAGTTTGAGTTTTGCTGAACTGGACATTCTGCCAAAGGCAAATCTAACATTGGGTATCATTAACTCCGTGTTAACAAAGTTTTTACATTTAATTTCCTAGTTATTTTAAACAGAAAGAGCAATGTTTGTTGGTAGGAGTCAGTGGTCATTTAGGCATGTTAGTTTTTACCTAAATTTGCAGCTGCTATGCTACTGTGGCTAGGAAATAATCAAAAGACTTAGCTTTTATCTAGTAGTTTTATCAATAGATCTCAAATAACTTTCTATATTCCCATTTCACAGATGGAAAACTGAGGTGAAGTGACTTGCCCAAGATCACCCAGACAGCCAGTGGCGGAACTAGGAATAGTCCCAGTCCAGTGGTCTTTCCACTCGGCCACTCAGTTGCCATGTGATTCCTCAGTGCTCCTCCCTGCTCCTGTACATTTTGTTGTAGTGGAATGAGGATAATGGTTGTGCTTTGAAATGTCTGCAATGTGTAGCTGCTAACAGGGCCAGCGAGAGAAATCTCATCCATGATCTAGGTCCCAAAACCTTGACAGTTTTATGACATGCTTGTTATAGTAATTTTAAACATGTGAGAGAAGATTCATGTGTCTCTTTTCTTCTCTGCCCCCACCACACCATTCCCTGCAACATACAGTGCCCCCCTCAACATTTCCAGCTCCCCCTCCCAGTCCCATCCCATCAAACCAGCACTTGGCACCATAGAAACAATTTACATGTAAGAAGTTGCTCATTGCCATCGGCTGCACGTGGCCCTGCTGCTGGTCTACACTTGAAAGTTAGGACAACCTAGCTATGGTGCTCAGGGGTGTGTTAAGCCAACCAAAGTCCCAGTGTAGATGGTGCTGGGTTGATGGAAGAATTCCTCTGTCGACCTAGCTACCACCTCTAGGAGAGACGGATTTACTACAGCGATAGGAGAACCACTTCCATTGCTGTAGGGAGTGTCTGCACTCCCACGCAGCTGGGCTGCGGTAGAGTTTCTATGGAAGACTTAGCTCAGGTTATGTAACTCCAGCTGCACAAAGAGCTGTACCTTGCTCTCACTCCCAACACCCACCCTAGCTAGGATTTCTGCCCCGGTTCAGACAGGCTTCCCCAGCCACGCCCCAGGTATGCCCAGTCCTCCTCCAAACTGGGTCCCTCCCCCATGCTCTGGCCAGGGGTGACGTGTATCTTAACTACTCATTTTCTGGATTTCAGCTGTTGAAATTTGTGTTGAAATTTCAGTCCCCGCCCCCAGCTCCCAGCTCACATGGAGTGGCAAGGAGAGGGGCTCAGACCCCTGCAGATGGGTAGGACTGCCATAGAGCCAAGCACACACACCAAAGGGGAGAATTCGAGGCTCGCAGGCCACCCCACCCCTAAACTTCCAACTTCCTCTGCTACCCTCGTATTCTCTAGCCCTCCTGCCTTCTCCCCTCCCCTCTCCCCTTTACCTGCACCCCAACCCCTCTTCCCTCCCACCCATTCCCATAATTCCCCATCCCGAACTGCAGACCCAAACTCCTCTTCCCCGTTACCAGCTACTCTTGTATCTCTTAGCACCCCTCCCAGTGAGTATTCACATGTGTCATGTTTCTTTGCCCTCAGAGTTTCAGCGCCTTCTGAATATTCTGCTGTGCTCGTGTTTCAGAACAGAAACAAAAACCCATCTTTGATAGAGAGAGGCAGATATTGCCTACTTGTGGAATTTCACATTTCTCTCCTGGGGTGGATTTGAACTCACAGGGTGCCTCTACACAGTGTTCCAAAAAAATCCCACAGTAGCGCATCCCAAAGTCCAGATCAACTGACTCAGGCTCATGCTGCGGGGCTAAAAATCGGCGTCTGGAGCCCAGGTTCTGAGACCCAAGCCCAGGCAGCTCTGCTGCTATCTTCATCCCTGCAGCACGGGCCTGAGTCAGTTGACCTGGGCTCTGAGACTCACTGCTGTGGGTGTGCGGGTTGGTTTGGCTAGCTGTGTAGACACACTAGCAGCTGAGGGGCTGATTGGATTCAATGACCATACTGCACAGGAGGTAGTTTTCCAGCTGGTTAGGCTCTCTCTTTGCAGATGCTCATTATGATCCATTAGGCGTGCAAACAGGTGAGCAAGCCTTCTGAAATACCTATCTGCAGAAGCAAACTCTGTTTGAAGTGATGTTTTCATTTGATTTCCCCCAAAGGGCTGGTGGATGCCATGTAGCCCATTGAGGTAACTCTTGAGTGTTTGAGACCCTGGTGCAATGATCTGAGCCCTGGTTTTAATCTGTTTCTGTGCTCAAATATAGGTTGGCAGAAACTGTCAGCTTTATCAATGATCTGGATGATGGGATTAATTGCACCCTGAGCAAGTCTGCAGATGACACTAAGCTGGGGGGAGAAGTAGATATGCTGGAGGGTAGGGATACGGTCCAGAGTGACCGAGACAAATTGGAGTATTGGGCCAAAAGAAATCTGATGAGGTTCAACAAGGACAAGTGCAGAGTCCTGCACTTAGGAAGGAAGAATCCCATGCACCACTACAGGCTGGGGACTGACTGGCTAAGCAGCAGTTCTGCAGAAAAGGACCTGGGGATTAAAGTGGATGAGAAGCTGGATATGAATCATCAGTGTGCCCTCGTTGCCAAGAAGGCCAACAGCATATTGGGCTGTATTAGTAGGAGCATTGCCAGCAGATTGAGGGAAGTGATTATTCCCCTCTATTCAACATTGGTGAGGCCACATCTGGAGTATTGTGTCCAGTTTTGGTCCCCCCCCACTACAGAAGGGATGTGGACAAATTGGACAGACTCCAGCGGAGGGCAATGAAAATGCTTAGGGGGCTGGGGCACATGACTTATGAAGAGAGGCTGAGGGAACTGGGATTATTTAGTCTGCAGAAGAGAAGAGCGAGGGAGGATTTGATAGCAGCCTTCAACTACCTGAAGGGGGGGGGTTCAAAGAGGATGGAGCTAGACTGTTCTCAGTGGTGGCAGATGACGGAACAAGGAGTAATGGTCTCAAGTTGCAGTGGGGGAGGTCTAAGTTGGATATTAGGAAACACTATTTCACTAGGAGGGTAGTGAAGCACTGGAATGCGTTACCTAGGGAGGTGGTGGAATCTCCTTCCTTAGAGGTTTTTACAGTCAGGCTTGACAAAGTCTTGGCTGGGATGATTTAGTTGGAGATTGGTCCTGCTTTGAGCAGGGGGTTGGACTAGATGACCTCCTGAGGTCTCTTCCAACCCTAATATTCTATGATTCTATGATTAAGAACAGCTGCTTTTGCAGGGGGCCAGTGAGGTGGAATGACTGCATCTTGGGAACTCCTTGGTCACATGGCCGCAAATCTGGATCACTATCAGAGCCCTACAGCTCCATGAGGCACACCAAAATTCAAGGTAATCCGAGTAACTGTGTAGGCTGCAGAGCATAAGAGTCAAGATTTAAACCAAAAGCAGGTTTAAACCTTAACTATAGCCGAGTGGTTGATTTGCTATGTGCCCTGAGACGATATTAGCTTTTCCAGCCCCTGATGAAAACACTCTCCCTTATCCATCTGGCACTGACATGTTGTGCCCTGTACAGTTTCTCACATGGTTGATTTATCCAATGATCAAGAGTAGGTTTGGAAAGGTTTCTTTCTCTCCATCTCAAGTAGGGCCGATTATCATGGCAGGAAGGGGGAGACTGTGGTTTTGTTGTGGCAAAAAATGCAAAACCCATTGTTTATGTTCAAAAAGTAAGCCAGGTCTGGGTATTACGGGCCAGATCTCCAGTGAGTGTCAACCAGCACATCTCTTTGACTTCAGTGCGGATTTACACCACTTGAGGACTTACCTCACAATATTTTAATTAATTTTCCATGACAAACTGCTTAATATTATGGGGGGGAAATCAAAAATTTCTTTCTTTACAATTACAATTGCTTAAAACCATTCATCTGAAAACAACTAACTCCATCCCCCCTAAATCCATCTAGTGCAGGATTGCACTGCACTAGACATAGAGACCCATATTTGTAGACACTTATGGAAGCATCTTGCAGAGTAGCTTACTGGGCTGGCGAACTTCTCCTAAATATAACCTGTATGTCATGGGACTGTTTCTCATTTACACTGCAGCCCCTGTCCGCCCTCTGGCAGTCAAATCACATTTATGCTCACTTTAAGGATCTTTTACATTGCCAGAATTGTGTAAAAGAGCCTCAGTGACCATCAGGCCTCATTTAATCCTGGAAGTAACAGCCATGAGAAGCATACAGCTGTAGTCAGAAGTGATTAAAAGGATAGTATCGTGGAGTTTGTTGGCGGGGGGTCGGGGGGAGGTTGTTTTAATAAAGCCTTGATTCTACATTCTGCCCCCCGCCCCACTCACATTGAATAGCTCCTTACTCCAGAGATCATCTCATGAATTTCAATGGAATTACACAATGCACGCAAGTGTAGCAGATTCTGGAGACATGATCTTCTCCATTTTTGGAACCTTGATTGCATCCAAAAGGTATAAAATCCATCCTACGGCTCCCTGGGGCTTGTACTCTGAGGCACAGTAGGGGAATAATGTCCTGATTAAGATGAAAAGAAGAAACCAACTGGTCTAGACAGGCTGCTGCTGGTCAGATTTCCCTCTCATGCTCCAACAAGTGCATGGAAGGAGGAGATATGGTGTAATACAAATGGGTTTTTGGTTCTCCCCCCCCCCCCCCCGGTTTGGTCAAATTAGTCAGAGCAAACAAGAGCTGTGTGTCAAAAGAGAAACAGGAATTTATGGTGATAGTTTGGTTTGACAGGTGGATCCATGTGTGTTTGATTCAATGATGTTCCCCCTTTAACATCAATCTCCTTACCAGTTCTGATGGACAGGCCTGGGTTTATCTGGATACTGCCTCCAGCTCAGCAGGGAGTAACTTCCTTATTTTCTTCCCATAGGAATTTATTTAACGGTTCCTCCATCCCCCTCGCTCCTTCCTGGCAGCATCACCAGGGCAGCTTTGGAGGAACGTTCTAACCACAGGGTAACCCCCACTTACTCACCAGGTGGTTGGAGACTCCCAAGGAATAACAACCACACACAGTATATTCAACAGAGTAATTGTATTAAACAGAAAATAAATATAACACCTCAGGGTAAAACACCTCTGAGGGTCACTAGTACCCTCACCATGCAGATAATACCCAGGAATTTCCCAATCACCTGACCTGATAGAGTAAGAGTAAAATTTAGTGTCCTGTTGTCATGCATACTTGTAGGGGCCCATGGTGACCTGTGACAATGATACCTTCTGTGCAAAATTAGCAACTTGGCTGGTTTAGTTCAGTACAGCCCTAAAGACTCACCAGTAGGATAAGGTGGTATGTCCCTCCACAGGTTTAATACACAGTAGGTAATGAAATCCCCAAACCCTGACCCCCGGCTTGAGGACACAGGTCAGGGAACAGGGGTCTTCCAAACAATTCCCCTGACCATCTGACTAAAAGATGGTGACTCACAACTCTGTGACGGATCCTCCAGTTCAGAGGTGGATTGGACTCCTTAGCAACTGCAGCGGGGCTGACAATCACTGCTGGCAGCGTCCTCTTCGGACAGGAGTCAGGCTGCTTCTGTTCCCAAGATTTCCCCTCACTATAAAGGGATGCAGGGATCAGGTGCAAATTACAATAACCAACCCCTAATCTCCTACACTAGAGCTCAGACACAGTCATGGCAGACAGGCAGGCCGGAGCTAGAAGCAAGAGCAGAACTTCACACGTGATAACTCATTTTATCTAGGAGCTGGAGGACTAACAGCCTGGCTGGGGCAGGGAGGTGGGGGAGTTCTCACAACAAAACTCTGAACTGGGAGTCACCTTGAAAAGGGAAAGGACCAGGCTGAGGGGTGTTTCTTACAGGCACCCAGAGGCCAGTTCTCAGGGGGACCCTGCATGCACCCTGGGACTCACAAATTCACTGACTCCATATTCCTCCAGAATGGCTTCTCCCCTCTCCCAGAGCTCCTGGGGATGGTCATCTCACTCAGGGCCTTCCTTATTGGTCAGGCTAACTCTACTTCCCAGGGTTTTACTTGCCAACCATGTGATCTAACCCCCTTCTTTCTCTCACACTGCTCTCCTCTGAGCAGGCATGTTGATGGTCATCCAGGCTTCCCCAAGCTGACAGGGCTCCTGTCGTTCAAAACAGTTTCTCTCCTCTCTCCATCTGGGTTGCCCAGCAGACTCTGCGTCTGCCCTTGGCCCCGCTTCCTCCCAGGGGCAGTGTGCCCCTCCCTGAGTTACTAGCACACAGAGACCCAGGAACCAAGGTAAGCTCCTTGGGGGTTACAGTTGATGTTTGGATTACTGTAGCACCTCAATGAGATTGCAGCCACATTGTGCCAAGCATACACAGAGTAAAAGACAGTCTCTGCCCACAAATACTTACAGTCTAAACTGTTGAGATAGATGAAGAGCAGAAGGGGAAACTGAGGCACAGACAGGGGAAGTGATGTACCCAAGGTCACACAGCAGGTCAGTGCCAGAGCCAGAAATACATTGCTGGTTTCCTGAGTTCTACTCCTAGGCTTTCTCCACTAACAGTCCTGGGCTGATGAAACCACAGAAGTGAGTTATGATGGATTCTGACCGTTTGGCTGATGGCCATGTGAGCCCACAGGGTATATGTGACTATTGCAAAACCACTGGAAAAGACTGAGGATAAAATTTTCAAAAGTATGTAAGTCTTATGACATTGTACCCCATAATTCTTTATGGAAATGAAGAATCTTTAAAAAAGGGAAGAAGGAGGATCCTGGGAACTACAGGCCAGTCAGCCTCACCTCGGTCCCTGGAAAAATCATGGAGCAGGTCCTCAAGGAATCAATTCTGAAGCACTTCAAGGAGAGGAAGGTGATCAGGAACAGTCAGCATGGATTCACCAAGGGCAAGTCATGCCTGACTAATCTAATTGCCTTCTATGACGAGATAACTGGCTCTGTGGATGAAGGGAAAGCAGTGGACGTGTTGTTCCTTGACTTTAGCAAAGCTTTTGATACGGTCTCCCACAGTATTCTTGCCAGCAAGTTAAAGTATGGGCTGGATGAATGGACTATAAGGTGGATAGAAAACTGGCTAAATTGTCGGGCTCAACGGGTAGTGATCAATGGCTCCATGTCTAGTTGGCAGCCGGTATCAAGTGGAGTGCCCCAAGGGTCGGTCCTGGGGCCGGTTTTGTTCAATATCTTCATAAATGATCTGGAGGATGGTGTGGATTGCACCCTCAGCAAGTTTGCAGATGACACTAAACTGGGAGGAGTGGTAGATACGCTGGAGGGTAGGGATAGGATACAGAGGGCCCTAGACAAATTGGAGGATTGGGCCAAAAAAAATCTGATGAGGTTCAACAAGGACAAGTGCAGAGTCCTGCACTTAGGACGGAAGAATCCAATGCACCGTTACAGACTAGGGACCGAATGGCTCGGCAGCAGTTCTACAGAAAAGGACCTAGGGGTTACAGTGGACGAGAAGCTGGATATGAGTCAACAGTGTGCCCTTGTTGCCAAGAAGGCCAATGGCATTTTGGGATGTATAAGTAGGGGCATTGCCAGCAGATCGAGGGACATGATCGTTCCCCTCTATTCGACATTGGTGAGGCCTCATCTGGAGTACTGTGTCCAGTTTTGGGCCCCACACTACAAGAAGGATGTGGAAAAATTGGAGAGAATCCAGCGGAGGGCAACAAAAATGATTAGGGGACTGGAACACATGACTTATGAGGAGAGGCTGAGGGAACTGGGGATGTTTAGTCTTCAGAAGAGAAGAATGAGGGGGGATTTGATAGCTGCTTTCAACAACCTGAAAGGGGGTTCCAAAGAGGATGGCGCTAGACTGTTCAGTGGTAGCAGATGACAGAACAAGGAGTAATGGTCTCAAGTTGCAGTGGGGGAGATTTAGGTTGGATATTAGGAAAAACTTTTTCACTAGGGGGGTGGTGAAACACGGGAATGCCTAGGGAGGTGGTGGAATCTCCTTCCTTAGAATTTTTTAAGGTCAGGCTTGACAAAGCCCTGGCTGGGATGATTTAGTCGGGGATCGGTCCTGCTTTGAGCAGGGGGTTGGACTAGATGACCTCCTGAGGTCCCTTCCAACCCTGATATTCTATGATTCTATGAACTATGCTATGAATGTATTGTGACAAAGTTCCTGCTCTACCTTGGTGGGTCTTGCGCTTATTGGCAGATTTGCTCGCCTTGGAGCTTCATGGCAGCCCTCAGCTTGGCCGTTTTTCTGAATTCACAGTCCAGGTCGACTCTTCCTGTGTCTGACCGGAAGTTGGGAGGATTTGGGGGGAACCTGGGCCCACCCTCTACTCCAAGTTCCAGCCCAGGGCCCTGTGGAATGCAGCTGTTGAGAGTGCCTCCTGGAACAGCTGTGCGACAGCTACAACTCCCTGGGCTACTTCCCCATGGCCTCCTCCCAACACCTTCTTTATCCTCACTACAGGACCTTCCTCCTGGTGTCTGATAATGCCTGTACACCTCAGTCCTCCAACAGTCCGCATTCTCACTCTCAGCTCCTAGTGCCTCTTGCTCCCAGCTCCTCACACGCACACCACAAATTGAAGTGATCTCCTTTTTAAAACCCAGGTGCCCTGATTAGCCTTCCTTAATTGATTCTAACAGCTTCTTGATTGGCTGCAGGTGTTCTAATCAGCCTGTCTTAATTGTCTCCAGAAGGTTCTCGATTGTTCTGGAACCGTCCCTGTTGGAGGACGGACCGTCCCTAGCTTGCTCCTTAGCTATCTGCTTTCTTTTCTTTCCTAAAGCCCCCTGGCCCGGATTTTTCTTACTTTTGGACCCTGCCTTAGTCCCCCCCCCGGACTGGGCTGGACGCTTTGCTGATTTAGTTTGATTCTCCGCCGGTTTTTTTGCTTTTTCTTTTTATGGATTGTTGACAAGTCGCCATCTTGCAGTCGGCACTACCCCCCCTCGCCTGCTTTCGGGCGCAGCTATTTGTTTCAGCTGAACCCCCGGAGGAGGGGGGGGAAGATTGCCGATTTTGCTGTTTGGAGGGGGAGTGAAAGCCCCCAGACCCAGCCGCTTTGCTGGCAGCTCGGACTATCTTTACAACATTCTTAGCATGCCGGAAGCCTTGGAACACAGCCAACACGGCCGGAGAAGAAGGATTTCAGAAGACAGGAGACATAATTTAAAAAGCTATGAATCATCGTGAATGGGTCGTAAGACTGAGTTTTTTTTTTTTCGAATTCTACTCTCGTGGGGGGGAGTTTGACTGTGTTTTAATTGCATTTGTGGCGGCACAGGGGGTGTGGCAATAAGCTGCCCCCCTGATCCATCGGTGCCCGCTCCACCCCCCCCACCATTACTACAACTGTCACGACCCCCCCGCCGCTTCGTCCCTGCTGGCAATTTGCCATCTGCCTTCGGATCCAGCTGTTTGCTTTGAACTTTGCCTTTCGGACCGGACATAACAGCTGACCAAACGAGACTCTTTGGACAAACGTGCGTGGGTTTACACACACCCCCGGATTGCTTAGCTTATAGCTTGCCCCTATTATTGGATTCCCCCCCCCCTTGTTCACCCCATTTGGTATTCCTCTCCCCTCCTGTAGCTTAGTAGGGAGGAGTGGTTAATTTGTTTCCCCCCTCCCCCTTTTTCCTTCCGGTGTCTCTCCGTCCCTCCCTGCTTACAATGGCGGGGAATGAGGAAGGCGAGGCCCCTTTCAAAAATTTAGTTGTTTCTCCCCCACCCCCCCCTGCCCAAACCCCAATTTTGCCCCCCCCCCCATGATTGCCAAAAAACCTGCCACCGCCCCTGCTGGGGCACCGGCAGCAGGAGGCACCGGAGTGATTACTGCTGCTGCTATGCCCCCTCCCCCCTCAGGTTCTAGGAACCCTCTGCCAGCTGGCCGCAAAAGCCAGGACGGGCAGAAAAGAAAGGGCCCCGCCAAAACATCTGGGCCGTCCATGGCAGGGGCGGCCCCCACAGCCGTGGCCTCGTCATCGACCGCGGCGCCCCTCCCCGCAATTCCCTCCACCAGCGCTATATATGTCCCCCCCGGCCCCCAGGACGTATGCCCGGGCGGTGGCAGGCTCCCCCCTGCCTGCTGCCTCGTCATCTCGCCCACCCACTGCCTCCGCTACAATCACCAGCAGTCGGGGCCCTTTTTCCGCCCTGACCAGGAAGCACGGTGTCCGTTGCCTCCTGGTGCCCGCCTCGCCCCACGTGGAGACATATGTGCAGGCGTTGGCGAAGGTGGTAGGACCCACGGCTATTGTGGCGGCCTCCAAGATGTATGGGAAGGTCGTTTTTTTTTTTAGTTACGGAGGCTGCCGCCCAAGAGGCGGTGGAGAGGGGCCTGGTGGTAGGGGGGGTGTTTGTCCCGCTAGAGCCGCTAGAAGACCTGGACCTCAGTTTGTGAGTTTTCTCCGGGTGCTGTATGCCTCCGCGGAGTGTTTGGTTAGGCTCAACTGGACCCTGACCGAACCGGTCAGCTTCGGGCGAGGAGTGCGACAGGGGTGCCCCCTCTCGGGCCAGCTGTACGCTCTTGCGATCGAGCCTTTCCTCTGTCTCCTCCGCAGGAGGTTGACAGGGTTGGTGCTGCGGGAGCCGGAGCTGCGGCTGGTCCTGTCGGCATACGCCGATGACGTACTTCTCGTGGTCCAGGACCCGGGCGACCTGGCGCGAGTGGAGGCATGCCAAGCCATCTATTCGGCAGCCTCCTCCGCCCGAGTCAACTGGGTCAAGAGCTCTGGCTTGGCGGTGGGGGACTGGCGGCAGGTAAACTCCCTCCCACCCGCGCTTCAGACCATCCGGTGGAGCGCGGGTCCTCTGCTCTATCTCGGCGTTTACCTTTCCGCCACGCACCCTTCCCCGCCGGAGAACTGGCAAAATGTGGAGGGCGGGGTGATAGAGCGGATCCGGAAATGGACAGGGCTACTCCGATGTCTCTCCCTCCGAGGGAGAGCACTGGTGCTTAACCAACTAGTCCTGTCCACGCTCTGGTACCGGCTCAACACCCTGGCCCCGGCCCCGGGTTTCCTGACCCACCTCCGGAGATTGATTCTGGAGTTCTTTTGGTCGGGAATGCACTGGGCCCCTGTTGGAGTTCTTCACTTGCCCCTGAAGGAAGGAGGACAGGGCCTGAAGTGTCTGTACACTCAGGTCCGCGTTTTCCGCCTCCAGGCCCTGCAGAGGCTCCTTTATAGTGCAGGTAGTTCGACGTGGAGCATATTGGCGCACGCCTTCCTACGCCGCTTCCATGGGCTCCGATATGACCGGCAGCTCTTTTACCTTTGTTCGAGAGGTTTTCCGCGAGACCTCTCCGGGCTGCCGGACTTCTACCAGGACCTCCTCCGGACCTGGAAACTGTTTCTAACGACCAGGTCCGTGGCGGCCACCGCGGGAGCAGATCTCCTCACGGAGCCCCTGCTACACAACCCCCAACTCCGTGTGCAGCTGGCGGAGTCCCGCTCGGTGCGCCAGAGGTTGGTCTTGGCGGAAGTCACGAAGGTCGGAGACCTGCTGGACTATGACCGGACAGACTGGCTGGATCCCCTGACGCTCGCTCGGTGCATGGGGCTCTCCAGCCCCCGTACTCCCCGGCGCGTACTTCAGGAGGTGAAGGCCGCCTTGACCCCCGCTGCTCGGGATTATGTCAACCGAGCCTTGCGCGAGGGCGCACCACGCCCATCCTCTACCCCGGGCCCGCCGGACCTTTCCATTGGGCCCCTACCCTGCCGATCCCGACAAACCCCTCACCCTTTCACTGCGAGCCGGCTGCATGAACTGCAACCGGTCAGTTTTCAACTTGCATCACGGAAATATTTGTATACACTCACGCGTCACACCCTTCACGCCCACACCCTGGTGTCCCGCCCCGACACAAAGTGGCGGGACCTCCTGCCCCCTTTGGAGGGTGAGCAACCTCGATGGGCCAGCTTGTATTCCACCTTGGTCCCGAGGCCCGTCGGAGACATCAGTTGGCGGCTCCTTCACGGAGCTGTGAGCACGGGCGTGTTTTTGACACGGTTTACTTCCATCCCGGATACTTGCCCTTTTTGTAATGTGAGGGATACCCTGGCACACGTCTATTTAGAGTGTACCAGATTACAGCCCCTTTTTCGGTTCCTCACAAATATTCTGTTGCGCTTTTGGCTTCATTTTTCTCCCCACCTCTTTATCTATACACTCCCCATCCACGGCCCCACAAAATCGCGGGATCTCCTGGTTAACCTCCTCCTAGCTTTGGCAAAAACAGCCATTTATAAAACCAGAGAGAGGAGGTTGGCCCATGAAACGTCCTGCGATTGTAGGGCCTTTTTCCTATCCTCAGTACATTCACGTATCCGGGCGGAGTTTCTTTGGGCGGCGACCACCGACTCCCTTGACACCTTTGAAGAGCGGTGGGCGCTGTCCGGGGTTCTCTGCTCGGTGACCCCATCCGGTTCCCTCCGTCTAACCCTTTGCTAGGAGGGCCCTATAATACGTGGGTGTCTACCCCCCCACCCCCAAACTGCCCACCCCGCAGCCGTGCCCATCTTGCCGGGCACTCTCAGGGGGGGGATAATCGGTGACACTGGGCGCGGCACTAGGTAACTCGAGGGGGTGGAAGACCACGAGTGTCGAGGAAGCCCCCCCGCTCTAGGCCACCAGGTAACTCAGGAGGGTGGAAGACCAAGCCCCCCGCTCTGGGCCCAGGCTAGCCTGAACACTTCTCCCTCCTGAAAGCTGCTGTGTTATACCTTCTGTTTGCGTTGTTTTGTTGCATACTTTGATTTGGTTCTTGATAATTCTTGTAATTGTCACAATAAATTTTTTTTTCTGTTTCAATAAAAAAAAACCTTCCCTGTTGGAGGACGGGACCGTCCCTAGCTTGCTCCTCAGCTATTTGCTTTCTATTCTTTCCTAAAGCCCCCTGGCCTGGATTTTTCTTACTTTTGGACCCTGCGTTAGTTTACCCCCCCGAACAGGCCAGACGCTTTTTTGATTTGGTTTGATTTTTGCCACTTTTTTTTGCTTTTTTGAGTGCTGACAGTCTGCCATCTTGCAGCCAGCACCTGCCCCCCTCGCCTGCTTTTGGGTGCAGCTATTTGTCTCAGCTGAAACCCCTGGAGGAGGGGGGGGAAGATTGCCGACTTTGCTATCCGGAGGGGGGAGTGGAAGCCCCCAGACCCAGCCGTTTCGCTGTTTTGTTTGGACATTCCAGCCCTATCTTTATAACAGTCTCGGCTGCCGGAAGCCTTGGAACACAGCCAACATAGTTGGAGAAGAAGATTTTCAGAGACATCACCCCGGGAAGATACAAATCATCGTGGGAGGGGCCGTAAGACTGAGTAACTTTTCGAATTATACTCTTGTGGGGGGAGTTTGACTGTGTTTTAATTGCATTTGTGGCGGCACAGGGGGTGTGGCAATAAGCTGCCCCCTGATCCATCGGTGCCCCCCCCCCCACCATTACTACAACTGTCATGGCCCCCCGCCGTTTCGTCCCTGCTGGCAATCTGCCATCTGCCTTCGGATCCAGCTGTTTGCTTTGAACTTTGCTTTTCGGACCGGACATAACAGCCAACCAAACGAGACTCTTTGGACAAACATGCGTGGGTTTACACACACCCCCCGGACTGCTTATTTTACAGCCTGCCCCTATTATTGGATTTCTTTCCCCCCCCCCGTCCAACCCATTTGGCATTTCCCCCCCTTCCCCCCGCCTGCAGCCTAGCAGGGAGGAGCGGTTAATTTGCTTCCCCCTCCCCCCTCCTCCTTCCGGTGTCTCCCTGTCTCTCCCTGCTCACAATGGCGGGGAATGAGAGAGGCGAGGCCCCTTTCAAAAATTTAGCTGTTTCTTCCCCACCCCCCTCCCAACCCCCAACCCCCCGCACGATTGTCAAAATACTTGCCACCGCCCCCGCTGGGGCACCGGCAGCAGGAGGCACCGGAGTGATTACTGCCGCTGCTGCACCCACTGCCCCCTCAGGTTCTAGGAACCCCCCGCCAGCTGGCCGCAAAGGCCAGGGCGGGAAGAAAGGAAAGGGCCCCGCTAAAATATCTGGGCCCTCCATGGCAGGGGCTGCCCCCACAGCCGTGGCCTCGTCGTCGACCACGGCGCCCCTCCCCGCAGTTCCCTCCACCAGCTCTGCGAATGCCGCTCCCCCGGACCACAGGACGTATGCCCGGGCGGTGGCAGGCTCCCCCCTGCCTGCCGCCTCATCATCTCGCCCACCCACTGCCTCCGCTACCATCACCAGCAGCCGGGGCCCTTTCCCCACCTTGACCAGGAAGCACGGTGTCCGTTGCCTCCTGGTGCCCGCCTCGCCCCACGTGGAGACATACGTGCAGGCGTTGGCGAAGGTGGTAGGACCCACGGCTATTGTGGCGGCCTCCAAGATGTATGGGAAGGTCGTTTTTTTCTTAGCTACAGAAGCTGCTGCCCAGGAGGCGGTGGAGAGGGGCCTGGCGGTGGGGGGGGTGTTCGTCCCCCTAGAGCCGCTAGAAGACCTGGGCGTTCACCTCGTCCTCCCCTCCGTTCCTCCCTTTTTACCCAGTGCTGCCCTGTTACCCGCTCTCTCCGCCCTGGGGAAGCTTACCTCTGTCATCAGCCCTCTCCCGTTGGGCTGCAAGGACCCCACCCTCTGTCACGTCCTTTCGTTCCGCCGGCAAGTGCAGCTTCTACCGCCGGCGGGGGTGCGTCACGGGGAGGCGCTCGAGGGGTCCTTCCTAGTCCCCTACCAGGGAGCCCGCTATCGGGTCTTTTACTCCACCGGAGAGGCCCGGTGCTACCTCTGCCGCTCAGCCGGGCATGTCCGCAGAGACTGCCCTTTGGCCCGGGGGGGAGGGGCACCCGAGACCCCCGAGACCCGGCAGGACATCGGCCCCGTTGTTGCCGACGCCCCTGGCTGCCCGGCACCTGAAACCAACCCTCCTCCTACTCAGTCCATCGCTGCTCCCGTCCGGGCCCAGGAGACTTTTTCCCTACAACGCCCAGGCAAGCAAGGGAGTCCCACCCTTGCTATTTCCACTTCGGCAGAGCCTATGGAGGAGGGTGCGACAAAGATATTATCGGGCATAGGAGAGGGCCCGCCCCAAGGAGAACCCCCCCCCTCATGCTGCCTCACCGCTACCCCCCCGAACCCCTGAACCATTGCCTCCGCCCCCCGACACAACCCCTGCTAACCAGCCCCCAGACGACGCTATGGAGGGCTGGAACCTAGTCCAGGGGAAACGAGGCAAGCGGAAGGCTTGAGCTCCGCTGCATTCATCCGACGCGGAAGCCCCCCGGAAGACCAGGAAGGGAGGCACTGATATCGAGCCCTCCGCTACGACCACGAGTGAGAACCATCCGCTAGTGTCGGGAGAGGAAGACAGACTGGCTTTGGAGGGCAGAACCCCCCCCTCCACGGGAGACCCTCCCCTCCGAGACCCCTGAGGACGCCCCTTCTGCCCGGATACCATCTGAACCCCCCGCGAACCCCGAGGGGACCGCTGAGGCGGGCCCTAGAGGAGAGGCCCCCGGGGTAGCAGGCGTTGGCCTCTCCTCTGTGTATGCGGAGATTGAGGCCCTAGATTTGACCCCGGTCACCCTGGGAGAGGATGATCTACTCCTGGCTGGCCTCGAGCTGGGCAACCTCACCCCAGCCCCCCTTTCCCCCTGCTCCCTCCCCCTGATTGCCTTCCCGGGCGAGCACCCTGCAGAAGGTGGTCCACCACCTGATGCCATGGCCGCCAAGACCACCATGGAGCCAGCGCCTAGCCTTACTGGGAGCCCCCTCCCTTACCCCTTAACCCTCGACTCTGCTCAGGAGGCACCTACCTTCAGCTGCTTGCGTCCTGAATCCCAGAGCCTTACCTCTGCCCCTGCCTCCTCCCCTGCCCACGCCCAGTTTACCCCCTCCTCAAATGCTATTGCCGCCCCTGGGGTCGTTTTTTTCCGCCTTTTGCAGATTCCCCCCAGGGAGCAGTTTTTGCATTTTCTAGTCGCGACCCATTAGGAGTTGCAATTTTTCCCCCGCCATCCCCTTCCACCCCAAGGCATGAAATGGATTCAATAACCCCAGCCTGTCAGATGCCCCGTCGGTGGTCCGCACCTTGCCTACCCGCCTTAACGGACCACGAGGCTGTATTATGAGCCCCACCAGGGAATACCTCGGAAATCGTAACCCCACCCCCCCATGAGCTGCGGCATGCACTACGGAAGTTCTTAGAACACACCCGTGGCGCCCGCAATAGGGTACAGGTGGCTCTTCAGCTATGGGGGGACTTTGATCAAATTTTTCAGGCCACAAGGGTCCTTATAAAGGAGGGCAGAGGGCAAGGAAGGCGCGGTGCTGCGGCCTACGAGCAGGCCCGCGGCTTCCGAAACGATCTACTCACCTACGGGATGGGTCACGGGTTGCTGCGCAACCCGCCGGGGGCCACGAACACCCCCGCCAATGAGAAACCCCCACCCCCCCAGCCCTCCGCATGATGCCTCTCATTATTGCAACCTTGAATACCAGGGGCTGTAGGATGGCTCTCCGCAGGTCCCAGGTGCTCTCTTACCTTTGGGAAGGGGGGTACTCTGTAGTTTTCCTGCAGGAGACCCATACGGACCCGACCATCGAGGACAGGTGGCGGCTGGAGTGGGGGGACGGGGTCTACTTTAGCCACTTCACGACTTGGCAAGCTGGAGTGGCGACCCTGTTCTCCCCCACCCTACGACCCGAGGTGCTAGGGGTCACTGAGGTCGTGCCGGGCCACCTGCTGCACCTTCGAGTCCGTATGGAGGGGCTCATGGTCAACCTTGTTAATATCTATGCCCCGCAAATGAACCCAAAGCGGCCACAATTCTACCAGCAGGTGTCCGACTTTCTCGGCACCCTAGATTCGCACGAGTGCCTGGTCCTGGGAGGGGACTTTAACACCACCCTCGAGGAACAGGACCGCTCAGGGGCCGAGCTGAGCCCAGCCTCCGCGAACATCCTCCGAGGAATAGTCGAACACTACTCCCTAGTGGACGTCTGGTGTGACCATCACCCAGATGACACCTCCACCTTCACTTTTGTCCGGGTGGAGGCCCATCGGTCACACCACTCTCGGTTGGACCGTATTTACTTATCCCGTTTCCATCTTTCACAGGCTCACTCCTCCACCATTCGGCTGGCCCCTTTCTCCGACCATCATTTAGTTACTATAATGGTCTCCCTCCGTGCAGAGAGACCGGGGCCGGCCTATTGGCACTTTAACAATAGCCTGTTGGAGGACGAGAGCTTTGTGACGTCCTTCCGGGAGTTTTGGCTGGCCTGGCGAGAGCAGTGGCGTGCCTTTCCCTCGGTGCGGCGATGGTGGGATCTAGGGAAGGTATGCGCCAAGCTCTTCTGCCGCGACTACACTCGGGGCACCAGCCGACGGAGAAATGCGGCGATAGAGCAGTTGGAACGGGAGGTCTTAGAGATGGAGAGGCGCCTGGCCGCCAACCCCGAGGACCCGTCCCTCTGCGGAGCATGCCGGGAGAAGCGGGAGGAGCTTCAGGCCCTCGAGGACCACCGGGCCCGAGGTGCCTTTGTCCGGTCCCGCATCCGCCTCCTTCGGGAGATGGACCGCGGCTCCCGCTTCTTCTATGCCCTTGAGAAAACGAGGGGGGCCAAGAAACACGTCACCTGCCTTCTAGTGGAAGACGGCACCCCCCTCACGGATCTGGAGGAGATGTGTGGGAGGGCCCGCGACTTCTACACAAGCCTTTTCTCCCCGGATCCGACCGATCCTGACGCTTGCGGGGTGCTCTGGGAGGAACTCCCCACGGTCAGCGTGGGCGACCGAGACCGGCTAGAGCTGCCTCTCACCCTGGCCGAGTTCTCGGAAGCCCTCCGCCGCATGCCCACCAATAAATCTCCAGGCATGGACGGGCTGACCGTGGAGATTTACCGTGCGTTCTGGGACATCCTCGGCCCAGACCTAGTCACTGTCTGGGCTGAGTCCTTGCAGGGCGGGGTCCTCCCTCTATCGTGCAGGCGAGCGGTGCTCGCTTTGCTGCCGAAGAAGGGGGACCTCTGCGATTTACGAAACTGGCGTCCCATCTCACTCCTGAGCATGGATTACAAAATCGTAGCGAAAGCAATTTTGCTGCGGCTAGGGTCCGTGATGGCGGACGTGATCCACCCAGACCAGACCTATACTGTCCCAGGTCGCAGCATTTTTGACAACCTATTTCTAGTCCGAGACCTTTTGGAACTCGGGCGGAGAGATGGTCTGTCGTTCGCCCTCCTGTCTCTTGATGAGGAGAAGGCATTCGATAGAGTAGACCATGGGTACCTCCTGAGCACTCTGCAGGCGTTTGGATTCGGACCTCAGTTTGTGAGTTTTCTCCGGGTGCTGTATGCATCCGCGGAGTGTTTGGTTAGGCTCAACTGGACCCTGACCGAACCGGTCAGCTTCGGGCGAGGAGTGCGACGGGGAGCCCCCTCTCGGGCCAGCTGTACGCTCTTGCGATCGAGCCTTTCCTCTGTCTCCTCCGCAGGAGGTTGACGGGGTTGGTGCTGTGGGAACCGGAGCTGCGGCTGGTCCTGTCGGCGTACGCCGATGACGTACTTCTCGTGGTCCAGGACCCGGGCGACCTGGCGCAAGTGGAGGCATGCCAGGCCATCTATTCTGCAGCCTCCTCCGCCCGAGTCAACTGGGTCAAGAGCTCTGGCTTGGCGGTGGGGGACTGGCGGCAGGTAAGCTCCCTCCCACCCGCGCTTCAGACCATCCGGTGGAGCGCGGGTCCTCTGCTCTATCTCGGCATTTACCTTTCCGCCACGCACCCTTCCCCGCCGGAGAACTGGCAAAATTTAGAGGGCGGGGTGATAGAGCGGATCCGGAAATGGACGAGGCTACTCCGATGTCTCTCCCTCCGAGGGAGAGCACTGGTGCTTAACCAACTAGTCCTGTCCACACTCCTTTACAGTGCAGGTAGTTCAACGTGGAGCATATTGGCGCACGCCTTCCTGCGCCGCTTCCAAGGGCTCCGATACGACCGGCAGCTCTTTTACCTTTGTCCGAGAGGTTCTCCGCGAGACCTCTCTGGGCTGCCGGTCTTCTACCTGGACCTCCTCCGGACCTGGAAACTGTTTCTAATGACCAGGTCCGTGGCGGCCACCGTGGGAGCAGATCTCCTCGCGGAGCCCCTGCTACACAACCCCCAACTCCGTGTGCAGCTGGCGGAGTCCCGCTCGGTGCGCCAGAGGTTGGTCCTGGGGGAAGTCACGAGGGTCGGAGACCTCCTGGACTACGACCGGAGAGACTGGCTGGATCCCCTGATGCTCGCTCGGTGCATGGGGCTCTCCAGCCCCCGTACTCCCCGGCGTGTACTTCAGGAGGTAAAGGCCGCCTTGACCCCCGCTGCTCGGGATTATGTCAACCGAGCCTTGCGCGAGGGTGCACCCCGCCCATCCTCTACCCCAGGCCCGCCGGACCTTTCCATTGGGCCCCTACCCTGCCGATCCCGACAAACCCCTCACCCTTTCACTGCGAGCCGGCTGCATGAACTGCAGCCAGTCAGTTTTCAATTTGCACCACGGAAATATTTGTATACACTCACGCTTCACACCCTTCACGCCCACACCCTGGTGTCCCGCCCCGACACAAAGTGGCGGGACCTCCTGCCACCTTTGGAGGGTGAGCAACCTCGGTGGGCCAACCTGTACTCCACCTTGGTCCCGAGGCCCGTCGGAGACATCAGTTGGCGGCTCCTTCACGGAGCTGTGAGCACGGGTGTGTTTTTGACACGGTTTACTTCCATCCCGGATACTTGCCCTTTTTGTAATGTGAGGGAAACCCTGGCGCGTGTCTATTTAGAGTGTGCCAGATTGCAGCCCCTTTTTCGGCTCCTCACAAATATTCTATTGTGCTTCTGGCTTCATTTTCCCCCCCACCTCTTTATCTATACACTCCCCATCCATGGCCCCACAAAATCACGGGATCTCCTGGTTAACCTCCTCCTAGCTTTGGCAAAAACAGCCATTTATAAAACCAGAGAGAGGAGGTTGGCCCATGAAACGTCCTGCGATTGTCGGGCCTTTTTCTGATCCTCAGTACATTCACGTATCCGGGCGGAGTTCCTCTGGGCGGCGTCCACCGACTCCCTTGACACCTTTGAAGAGCGGTGGGCGCTGTCCGGGGTTCTCTGCTCGGTGACCCCATCCGGTTCCCTCCGTCTAACCCTTTGATTGAGGGGAAGAGCGAGAGACACCAGCCCCAGCCATTGCCGCTGTGGATACCATCGTCACTGTCATCTAGGAGGGGCCCTATAATACGTGGGTGTTTACCCCCCCACTCCCAAACTGCCCACCCCGCAGCCATGCCCATCTTGCCGGGCACTCTCGGGGGGGGATAATCGGTGATACTGGGTGCGGCACTAGGTAACTCGAGGAGGTGGAAGACCACGAGTGTCGAGGAAGCCCCCCCACTCTGGGCCCAGGCTAGCCTGAACACTTCTCCCTCTTGAAAGCTGCTGTGTTATACCTTCTGTTTGCGTTGTTTTGTTGCATACTTTGATTTGTTTCTTTCGTAACTCTTGTAACTGTCACAATAAAATTCTTTTCTGTTTCAAAAAAAAAACCCCTTCCCTGTTACTTTACCCAGGGAAAAGGGACCTACTTAGCCTGCTCTTCTGCTGCTGCCCTCTGGCCTGGGCTTTCCTTGCTCTTTGCCCCTGCTTTCGGCTCCCCCCCCCCCCCCGACTGGGCCAGACGCTTTCTCCTCTTCCTTTTCTTTTTGTTGTTTTTTTTTCTTTCTCTGCTGTTGCTAGAGTGCTGGCTGGCTGCCGGCCGGCTGTTAGCCTCCCCCCCCCCCCCCCCGGGCCTGCCCTTGGACACTGCTGCCGCTTCAGCTGAAACCCCCCCCAAGAGGGGGGGGCCTGCCAGCCCACTTCCCCAAAGGGGGGAAGTGGAAGGACCCAGCCCCCAGACCCAGCCGCTTGCTGTTTGTCTGCGGACCCGTCTCCGGTCGAGAGGACTCTTATCACTTGCTCCGGCATTTCTGGAATGCAAAAAAGAAAGCCCAGAACAGACAGAGAAAAAGCCGTCCACTGGAGGAACACCGCCCGGGAAATCTACAAATCGTCATGGAGGGGGCCTAAGACTGAGTAACTTTTGAACTGTGCTCTCGAGTGGGGGGATGCCTTGACTGTGTCTTAACTGTGTTTGTAGGGACACAGGGGGTGTGGCACGGAGCTGCCCCCCGATCCGTCTGTGTCCTCCCAACCCCCACACTACGATCTTCACCTCCCCACTCCACCATCTTTGCTGGCTGTCCAACATCTGCCTCTGGACTCAGCTGCTCGCCCTGATTCCACCGCATGGGCCAGAAGCACCAGCCAACCAAACAGGACTCTCTGGACAAGCGTTCGGTGGTTCATGTACCCCCCCCCCGAATTGTCCACCCCACAGCTTGTCCCTTTCTATCTGACCCCAACTCCTGTTAATCACCTGCCACCGCCCCCACTGGGGCATCGGCAATGGAGGGCACCGGGGTGACCTCCGCCGCTGCCATGCCCATCGCCTCCCCAGACTCTAGGGAAGCCCCGCCAGCCGGCGGGAAAGGCCAGCGCAAGAAGAAGGGGAAGGGCCCCACTAAAACCACCAGGCCCTCCGTGGCAGGGGCCACCCCCACTTCTGCATCCCCGCCACCGACTACGGCGTCCTCCCCCGCTGCCCCCTCCACCAGCTCTGCGGATGTCCCTTCCTCAGCCACCAGGATGTATGCCCGGGCGGCGGCAGCCCCCCCGCCTGCCGCCTCATCATCTCTCCCACCCACCGCCTCCGCCACCATCAATAGCGGCCGGGGCCCCTTTCCCACCATGACAAGGAAGCACGGTGTCCGATGCCTCCTGGTGCCCGCCTCGCCCCACGTGGAGACCTACGTGCGGGCGTTGGCGAGGGTGGTGGGGCCCTCAGCCATTGTGGCGGCCTCCAAAATGTACGGGAAGGTCATTTTCTTCTTAGCATCGGAGGCTGCCGCCCAGGAAGCGGTGGAGAGGGGCCTGGCGGTGGGGGGGGGGTGTTTGTCCCCCTAGAGCTGCTAGAGGACCTGGGCGTCCGCCTAGTCCTGACCTCTGGCCCTCCTTTTCTCCCCAATGCTGCCCTGCTACCCTCCCTTTCCACCCTGGGAAAACCAGTTTCTGTTATCCGCCCTCTCCCGTTGGGCTGCAAGGACCCACCCTCCGTCACATTTTTTCCTTCCGCCGGCAAGTGCAACTTTTACTGCCATCGGTGGCGCGTGATGGAGTGGCGCTTGAAGGGTCCTTCCTAGTCCCCCACCAGGGGGCCCATTACCAGGTGTACTTTTCCACGGGGGAAGCCCGGTGCTACCTCTGTTGGGCGTCGGGGCATGTCCAGAGGGACTGCCCCTTAGCCTGGCAAGGAGGGGCACCTGGGATCCCCGAGACCTGGCAGGACATCGGCCCCATCATTGCCTATGCCCCTGGCCGCCTGGTACCCGAACCCGCCCCCCCTCCTCTTCGGACCACCGCTACTCCCACTCAGGCCCAAGGGGCACCTCCCCTACAACGCCCAGACGAGCGGGAGAGCCCCGCCCTCGCTGCTGACAATCTGGCAGGGCCTATGGAGGAGGGTGTTGCAGAGATACCACCAGGCATGGGAGAGAGCCTGCCCCAGGGAGAATCCTCCCTTCCTTATGCTGCCCCACCGTTCCCCCACCAAGTCCCTGAGTCATCGCCTTTACCCCCTGACACGACCCCTGTTAACCAGCCCCCAGATGATGCCATGGAGGGCTGGGCCCTAGTCCAGGGGAAGCGAGGCAAGCAGAAGGCTCGAGCTCTGCCTCATCTACCCAAGGCGGAGGCCCCCCGGAAGACCAGGAAGGGGGGCACCGAAGCCGAACCTTCCGCTTTGCCCACGAGTGCGTCCCATCCACCGGTGTCAGCCGGGAAAGATGTGACAGCACTGGAAGGTAGTGTCTCCCCTCCACGGGAGACCCTCCCCTCCGAGACCCTTGAGGAAGCCCCTTCTGTCCTGACACTACCCGAAGCCCCCGTGAACCCCAAGGCAACCGTCGTGGCGCGTGCCGGCAGGGAGAACTCCGGGGCTGCAGAAAATGTCCTTTCCTCCATGTTTGAGGAGATCGAGGCCTTAGATCTGACCCCGGTCGCCCAGGGGGAGGATGACCTTTTGCCAGCAAATCTCGATCTGGGCGACCTCACTCCACCCCTCTTTTCCCCATGCTCCCTCCCCTTAACTGCTGCTTCCGTTCCCACCTCCGAGGAGCCCCTGGACTCCTCCACCGACCCAGCCGCTGATGGTACCCCGCTGACGACCACCGAGCCTGCTCAGGTGACAGCTGGCGCCACGCGGCCGGGGCACAAGTCACCAGGGGCACCCCCCGTTGGTGCGGAGCAATCGACTTCCTTCCCGGGCGGGGGCCCTACAGAAGATAATCCACCTCCTGATGCTGTGGCTGCTAAATCCACCACAGAGCGCGCGCCCAGTGTCACTGAGAGCTCCCTCCCCACCCCCTTAACCCTTGAGCCTGATCGGGAGGCGCCACCATCCAGCTGCTTGCCTCCTGAAACCCAGAACCTAGCCTCTGCCCCTGCCCCTGCCCCTACCCCTATCCAATTTACCTCCTGCAATGTCATTGCTGCCCCTGGGGCTGTCTCCTTTCCTTTCCCAACTGATAACCCCCAGGGAGCGGCCTTTGTGTTCTCCTGCCCCGACCCATTAGGAGCTGCTATTTTCCCTCCACCGCCCCCTATTGCCCCAGAGCATGAGGCGGGCCTAGAAGCTCCAGCCCATCAGGCACCCCATCGGGGTCCGCACCCTGCTTGTCCGTTTTAGTGGACCACAGGGCTGCACCAAGGGCCCCACTGGGGAATAACCGGGAAACCGTAACTCCACCCCCGTATGAGCTGCGAGGAGAGCTGCGGAAGTTTTTAGAGGATGTCCGTGGCTCCTGCAACAAGGTACAACTTGCTCTCCAGCGATGGGGGGACTTTTCTCAAATCCTCCTGGCCACAAGGGCCCTCATGGGGGAAGGTAAAGGGACGGGGAAGCAGGATGCCGCGGCCTGCTGGCGGGTCCGCGTCTTCCGTGAACAATTACTCACCTACGGGATGGGTCACGGACTGCTGTGTGGCCCACTGGGGGATGCGAGCGTCCCTGTCAGTGAGGACCCCCCCGACCCTCCCCATGACACCTCTCACCATCGCAACGTTGAACACCCAGGGTTGTAGGATGGCTCTCCGCAGGTCCCAGGTGCTCTCCTTCCTTCGGGAGGGAGGGTACTCTGTGATTTTCCTGCAGGACACCCATACGGATCCGACCGACGAAGACAGTTGACGGCTGGAGTTGGGGGACAGGGTCTACTTTAGCCATGCCACGGTTCAACAGGCTGGAGTGGCGACCCTGTTCTCCCCCGACCTATGGCCCAAGGTGCTAGGGGTCGCCTAGGCCATGCCAGGTCGCCTGCTGCATCTCCAGGTCCGTATGGGAGGGGCTCGTGGTTAACCTCGTTAAGGTCTATGCCCCGACATCAGGCCCGGAGCGGCTGCAATTCTACCAGCGGGCATCCGCCTTCCTCGGCACCTTAGATTCTCACGAGTGCCTGGTCCTGGGAGGGGACTTTAATACCACCCTCGAGGAACAGGACCCCTCAGGGACCGAGCAGAGCCCGGCCACCGCAGACACCCTCCGGGAGATAGTTGAACATCACTCCCTAGTGGACATCTGGCGCGACCACCACCCGGATGACACTTCCACGTTCACCTTTGTCCGGGTGGAAGCCCATCGGTCGAGCAACTCCCGGTTGGACCGCATTTATTTATCACGCTTCCATCTCTCACAAGCCTACTCCTCCACCATTCGGCTGGCCCCATTTTCTGACCATCATCTAGCCACTGTGACAGCCTTCCTCTGTGTGCAGAGGCCAAGGCCGGCCTACTGGCATTTTAACAACAGCCTGTTGGAGGATGAGGGCTTCGTGACGTTCTTCCAGGAATTCTGGCTGGCCTGGCAAGGGCAGCGGCGTGCCTTTCCCTTGGCGCAGCGATGGTGGGACCTGGGGAAGGTGCGTGCCAGGCTTTTCTGCTACGACTATACCCAGGGCACCAGCTGATGGAGAAATGCGGCAATAGAGCAGTTGGAACGGGAGGTCTTAGAGCTGGAGAGGCGTCTGGCCACCAGCCCTGAGGACCCGCTCCTCTGCGGAGCGTGCCGGGAGAAGCAGGAGGAGCTACGGGCCCTCGAGGATCATCGGGCCCGGGTCGCCTTTGTTCGATCCCGCATCCGCCTCCTTCGGGAGATGGATTACGGCTCCCGCTTCTTCTATGCCCTGGAGAAAACAAGGAGGGCCAAGAAACATGTCACCTGCCTCCTGGCAGAAGACGGCACCCCCCTCATGGAACCGGTGGAGATGTGCGGGAGGGCCCGAGCCTTCTACGCAAGTCTTTTCTCCCCAGATCCGACCGACCCTGGCGCTTGCAGAGTGCTCTGGGAGGAGCTCCCTACGGTCAGCACGAGCAACTGAGACCGGCTAGAGTTGCCTCTCACTCTGGACGAGTTCTCGGAAGCCCTCTGTCGTATGCCCACTAATAAGTCTCCAGGCATGGACGGGCTGACCGTGGAGTTCTACCGCGTGTTTTGGGATGTCCTCGGCTCAGACCTAGTCACCGTCTGGGCACAGTCTCTGCAGAGCGGGGTCCTCCCTCTTTTGTGCAGGCGAGCTGTGCTCGCCTTACTGCCAAAGAAGGGGGACCTCCGCGATTTACGAAATTGGCGTCCCATCTCGCTCCTCAGCATGGACTACAAAATCGTAGTGAAAGCAATCTCGCTGCGGCTAGGGTCTGTGCTGGCAGACGTGATCCACCCAGACCAGACCTACACCATCCCGGACCACAGTATCTTTGATAGCCTATTTCTGGTTCGGGACCTTTTGGAACTCGAACACCCTATCGTTCGCCCTCCTGTCCCTAGATCAGGAGAAGGCGTTGGATAGGGTGGACCACGGGTACCTCCTGAGCACTCTGCGGGCGTTTGGCTTTGGACCCCAGTTTGTGGGTTTTCTCCGGGTGCTGTACACCTCCGCAGAGTGTCTGGTTAAGCTCAACTGGACCCTGACTGAACCGGTCAGCTTCGGGCGAGGAGTACGGCAGGGGTGCCCCCTCTCGGGCCAGCTGTATGCGCTGGCGATCGAGCCCTTCCTCTGCCTCCTCTGCAGGAGGTTGACAGGGTTGGTGCTGCGGGAGCCGAGCTGCGGCTGGTCCTGTCTGCATACGCTGATGACATGCTCCTCATGGTCCAGGACTCGGGCGACTTGGCGCAGGTGGAGGCTTGCCAGGCCATCTATTCGGCAGCCTCCTCTGCCCGGGTCAACTGGGTCAAGAGCTCTGGCTTGGCGGTAGGAGACTGGCGGCATGCGAGCTCCCTCCCACCCACGCTTCAGACCATCCGGTGGAGCGTTGGTCCTCTGCTCTACCTCGGCGTTTACCTTTCTGCCACACATCCCTCTCCGCCGGAGAACTGGGAAAATTTAGAGGGCGGGGTGATAGAGCGGCTCCGGAAATGGATGGGACTACTCCGATGTCTCTCCCTTCATGGGAGAGTGCTGGTGCTTAATCAACTAGTCCTATCCAAGCTCTGGTACCGGCTCAACACCCTGGTCCCGGGCCCAGGTTTCCTGACCAACCTCCAGACATTGGTTCTGGGGTTCTTTTGGTCAGGAATACACTGGGCCCCTGTAGGGGTTCTTCATCTACCCCTGAAGGAAGGAGGACAGGGCCTGAAGTGTCTGCACACTCAGGTCTGCGTCTTCCGCCTCCAGGCCCTACAGAGGCTCCTTTATAGTGCAGGCAGTTCGGCGTCGAGCATACTGGCGCACGCCATCCTGCGCTGCATCCGAGGGCTCCGATATGACCGGCAGCTCTTTTATCTCTGTCCGGGAGGTCTTCCGCGAGACCTCTCCGGGCTGCTGGTCTTCTACCAGGACCTCCTCCGGACTTGGAAATGGTTTTTAACGACCAGGTCCGTGGCGGCCACCGAGGGGGCAGATCTCCTTGCAGAGCCCCTGCTACACAACCCCTAGCCACATGTGCAGGTGGCGGAGTCCCGCTCGGTGTGCCAGAGCTTGATCCTGGCAGAAGTCATGAGAGTCAGAGACCTCCTGGACTACGACCGGGGAGACTGGCTGGATCCCCTGATGCTCGCTCGGCGCATTGGGCTCTCCAGACCTCATACCCCCCGGCGCGTACTTCAGGAAGTGAAGGCCGCTTTGCTGCCCGCTGCTAGAGCTTACCTCGATCAGGTCCTGCTCAAGGGCACACCCAGCCCACCCTCTACCCCAGGCCCGCCGGACCTTTTAATTGGACCCCTACCCCGTAGACCCAATCTACCCCCTCACCCCTTTACGGCAAGCCGGCTGCATGAACTGCAGCCGGTATGCTTCCAAACCGTGCCAAGGAAACATCTATACACGCTCATGCTCCACACCCTTCACGCCCTCAGCCTAGTGTCCCGCCCCGACACGAAGTGGCGAGACCTTCTGCCACATTTGGAGGGTGAGCAGCCCCGGTGGGCCAGCCTATATTCCACCTTGGTTCTGAGACCCATCGGGGACATCAGTTGGCGGCTTCTTCACGGAGCTGTGAGCACGGGCACGTACTTGGTGCGGTTCAACCCCATCCCAGATACTTGTCCCTTTTGCGGTGTGAGGGAAACCCTGGCGCACGTATATTTGGAGTGCGCCAGGCTGCAGCCCCTGTTCCGGCTCCTCACAAATCTTTTATTATGTTTTTGGTTTCATTTTTCCCCTCACCTTTTTATTTATGCACTCCCCATCCATGGCCTCACAAAGTCACAGGATCTCCTAGTTAACCTCCTCCTGGCCCTGGCTAAAACAGCCATCTATAAAACCCAGAGAGAGGAGGTTGGCCGATGGAGTTTCCTATGACTGTGGGACCATTTTCCGATCCTCGGTCCGTTCACGTATCCGGGCGGAGTTCCTCTGGGCAGTGTCCACCGACTCCCTTGATGCTTTTGAGGAGCGGTGGGCGCTGTCCGAGGCTCTCTGCTCGGTGTCCCCGTCCATCTCCCTTTGTTTTGACCCTTTGATTGAGGGAGAAAGTAAGGGACCCCAGCCCCAGCCATTGCTGCTGCGGACACCACCACCTTAGAGGGGTCCTTTCACATGTGGGTGCACGTGCCCCCCCCCGGGTTGTCCACCCCACAGCCTGCCCCTTTTGTTGGGTGCTTTCAGAGGAGGGAATTGTTGGTGACACTCGGGCGTGGCGCCAGGTAACTCGAGGGTGTGGCAGACCTTGAGAGTCGATGAAGCCCCCTCGCTCTGGGCCACCAGGTAACTCGGAAGGGTGGAAGACCACGAGAGTTGAGGAACCCCCCTGCTCTGGGCCCAGGCAAGTTTGAACACTTCCCTCCCCTGAAGCTAATGAGAAAACAATTGTGATTGGTTCCTGTGTTACACATTGCATATGCTGTTGTTTTATTTTGTAAGTGTGTTATGCAAATAAAAAAACACCTTTTTTGCTTCAAAAAAAATTACTCTCCTATAGCCATCTGGCCCAACTCTGTCACAGTATATATGACATAACTGGAATATGTTTTATGCTACATATGCCATGTAACATAGCTCTGTAAAGGTTATGATCTACTGAATATATTCATCCTATTTGTATGCATGTATCATTTTTGTATTCGAAGTTATGAATATTGGCTGTGTACTTGTTTGAGTTTAAGTAGTCTTGGTAAGGCATTTGGTCAGCTTCTTGAGAAAGGAATGTGCAAATTAAGTGCCCAGTCAAGAAACATGTAACTGACAATGGATCTTGGAAGACTCCAATCCACAAAAGCAGTCTTCCTGGAGACTTTCAAGATAGCATGTGAGCAGTGGCTGCTGCCTGTAAAAATGAATCATGCATGGACATGTGACTTTCCCATGTGACTCCAAAACTCCATCTTGGAGCTGGATTTTGCATAGGAGAGAGGAGGGGGCCACCCACAAGAGGAAGTCTATTTAAGCCTCTGAAGACCCCTCCATTTTGTCTTCATTTGGCTCAAGAGATATCCTTTGGGGGTGGAGAGGCTACCTGAAAGAAACTGTAACAAAGGACAGTAACCATGGGGGTGTGAGTGATTGCTGGACCCAGACTAGAAGGGAGACCAGTCTGTAAAAGAAGCTTACTGGGTCATCTCTGAGGGTGAGATTTCATCTGTAATCACTTTTGTAATGTATTAGGTTTAGACTTGCATGTTTTATTTTCATAGAATACCAGGGTTGGAAGGGACCTCAGGAGGTCATCTAGTCCAACCCCCTGCTCAAAGCAGGACCAATCCCCAATTTTTGCCCCAGATCCCAAATGGCCCACTCAAGGATTGAACTCACAACCCTGGGTTTAGCAGGCCAATGCTCAAACCACTGAGCTATCCCTCCCCCCCATTTTGTTTGGTAATTTACTTTGTTCTGTCTGTTATTACTTGGAACCACTTAAGTCCTACTTTTTATAGTTAATAAAATCACTTTATACTTATTAATTAACCCAAAGTGTGAATTAATACCTGGGGGGCAAACAGCTGTGCATATCTCTCTATCACTGTTATAGAGGGCAAACAATTTATGAGTTTACCCTGTATAAGCTTTATACAGGGTAAAACGGATTTATTTGGGGTTTGGACCCCATTGGGAGCTGGGCATCTGAGTGTTAGAGACAGGAACACTTCTTAAACTGTTTTCAGTTAAGCCTGCAGCTGTTGGGAGAAGTGGTTCGGACCTGGGTCTGGGTTTGTAACAGACTAGTGTGTCTGATTCAAACTGGCAAGGTTCTGGAGTCCCAAACTGGCAGGGAAAATGGGTTAGAAGTAGTCCCAGCATATCAGCTGGCAGTTCCCAAGGGGTTTTCTGTGATCCAACCCATCACAAGTCTCATTTTCAAAAGTCACTAAGGGATACATTTTTCTAAGGGTGCCTAAAGATGCAGATAGGCCCCAAGAGGGATTTCCAAAAAACCTATCTGCATCTTTAGGCACCTAAGGTCCAATTTTTAAAAGGGATTTCAGTGCCTACATTCCTTTTGAAAATGGGATATAGATTCCTACATCACTTAAGTTTGGAAAATTTTACCCTGAATGGATAATTTTTGCACCAATAAACAAACACATTATGTATGCAGCTGTGTGGCTCATAGCTGAGACCGTTTCACTTCAAGGCAGGGTGGGGGTGGTGATAGAAGGGGACAGCTAATACGTTATAGCTCCATAAAGACTATGTCCACACTACCACTTTCAGCGGTATAATGTATGTCACTCAGGGGTGTAAATAAGCCACTCCCCTATAGCAACACATAAATTACACCGACCCAAGCGCCGGTGTAGACAGCCCTATGTTGGCATGAGATCTTCTCCCATCAATATAGCTACCACCTCTTGCAGAGGTGGATTTATTATGCCGATGGGAGAAGCTCTCCTGTCAGCAGAGCATCTTCACCAGATGCAGCTGCGCAAGCCGCTGGAGCACTTCTAGTGTAAACAAGCCCTAAGTGTCGTGGATCTGGATGGAACCCAAGGCCTTGCCACAGAATGTTCACTATCCTGGGAAGAGCTCTCGCGATTGATGAGAAAGTAGATGATTTCAGGAAACCACTTCCTGAGGCGGAGAATGGGAAAAGGGCATATTCAAGGCAGTGAGTCACAGATATCAAATGTGAGGATTTGTGGCATGCAGCATACGGCAGGCTGATATTGAAGTCCTTCCACTATGTCATTGTCACCTTTGGAACAACTTACCAAAGGTGGTGGTTTCTCTATCACTGGGATTTTGTCTAAAAGATGCTCTCATTCAAACAGGAATTAATTCAGGGAAGTTCTCTGGCCTGTGTTTTGCAGGAGGTCAGACTAGATGGTCACAATGGTCTGTTCTGGCCTTGGAATCTATAAATAATTGAACACATCCTGGTTCAAAGATCATTGACTGAGCCATTAATAACTTCCCCCAGGACTATCTGCTTAACAGCTGGCTTCCCCTATGATAAGAATTTCTTACTGTCAATGAAATGATAGTCTTGGTAAAAGTGTAGCCATTTTGTCCTTCTTTCCTCATTAATACATGCAACTGTTCTCTGATCTGATATGTGGCCTTGCTGCATTAAAGGAGATCGTTTAGTGTGGAATGAATGAGGAGCTCTGAATTGTGAAGGACCTACTGAACCATCTTCTCTTTCACTTTGTCCCAAATGCAAGACCAAAAGGGATGCTTAATTGCAATGAAGAGTGGTATATTTAGAACCAAACAAAAAGGAACTGTGGAATTTGTTACTGCAGGAAGTCATTGAAACAATGACTGTGCCTGGATTTGAAAAGGGAATAGATCCATTGTGTGTCAGTATGACTATTAATAATGCACAACAATAGCTATTGGAGCTAAGGCAATGATGAATGAAAGTTGAAGGCATTAAACCTGGTGCTTCAGGGCACAAGATGCTTGCCTGCATAAGCTGGGATGGACACTTTGTTACTCACATGCAGTACTGGAACATTTTCAAGGTGTGTTATGGTTTGATTATTTGCCTTGCTTATTAGCATCAAGTCTGGGCTACTGATGGAGAAACAAAGTTGGACTATGTTCTGATCTGCTGCAGCAACTCCCACAGTATATTCCTATGTAACATACAGCCAGGCACCCTTTTCCATAAACAAGGCTGAGACCCTAACGGAGTTAAGCACATAGCTCCCATTGAGTTTATGGGAGCTGGATGTGTCACTCCCTTAGGTGGTTTTGAAAATCCCAGAATAAAACTGTTACACAGAAACTTCACAGGAATGTGCACATGGCCATTTGTGACAGCACTGAAAGTGACTGCTATTTTGTTCAGCATCCTCAGGCTAAAGAGTACAGATAGCATCCTGGTAAATTCATAGAATCATAGAATATCAGGGTTAGAAGGGACCTCAGGAGGTCATCTAGTCCAACCCCCTGCTCAAAGCAGGACCAATCCCCAACTAAATCATCCCAGCCAGGGCTTTGTCAAGCCTGACCTTAAAACCTCTAAGGATGGAGATTCCACCACCTCCCTAGGTAACTCATTCCAGTGCCTCACCACCCTCCTGGTGAAATAGCGTTTCCTAATATCCAACCACTGCAACTTGAGACCATTACTCCTTGTTCTGTCATCTGCCAATACTGAGAACAGTCTAGATCTATCCTCTTTGGAACCCCCTTTCAGGTAGTTGAAAGCACCTATCAAATCCCCCCTCATTCTTCTCTTCTGCACATTAAATAAGCCCAGTTCCCTCAGCCTCTCCTAATTAGTCATGTGCTCCCACCCCCTAATCATTTTTGTTGCCCTCTGCTGGACTCTTTCCAATTTTTCCACATCCTTCTTGTAGCGTGGGGTCCAAAACTGGACACAGTACTCCAGATGAGGCCTCACCAGTGCTGAATAGAGGGGAATGATCATGTCCCTCGATCTGCTGGCAGTGCTCCTGCGTATACAGCCCAAAATGCCATTAGCCTTCTTGGCAACAAGGGCACACCGTTGACTCATATCCAGCTTCTTGTTCACTGTAATTCCCAGGTCCTTTTCTGCAGAACTGCTGCCTAGCCACTTGGTCCCTAGTCTGTAGCAGTGCCTGGGATTCTTCCATCCTAAGTGCAGAACTCTGCACTTGTCCTTGTTGAACTTCATCAGATTTATTTTGGCCCAATTCTCCAATTTGTCTAGGTCTCTCTGTATCCTATCCCTACCCTCCAGCATATCTACCTCTCCTCCCAGTTTAGTGTCATCTGCAAACTTGCCAAGGGTGCGGTCCATGCCATCCTCCAGATCATTAATGAAGATATTGAACAAAACCAGCCCCAGGACTGACCCTTGTGGCACTCCGCTTGATACCGGCTGCCAACTAGACATGGAGCCATTGATCACTACCCGTTGAGCCTGATGATCTAGCCAGCTTTCTACCCACATTATAGTCCATTCATCCAACCCATACTTCTTTAACTTGTTGGCAAGAACACTGTGGGAGACTGTATCAAAAGCTTTGCTGAAGTCAAGGATCGGGCACAGGAACCTCACAAACTTCAGTTATAGAGAGATTCTCAATGGCTTTTGGTTTAAAAACAGACAGAACTTGCAGGACCTTATGCGGTAGGATTTCTCCATCCATTCATTCTTCTGTTCCCTTTTATTTTCACTCTCTTTTCTCCATCATTATTCCTTTTTGTTTTTTACTTGTCTTCTTTCTGTCTTTTATTTTCCATTTTATTTTTCTTTCCCGCATTAGCTTTGTGTATTAACATGTAGTCAATTTTTATATAGATTTTTAAAAATAAGCCCCTAATTCTCAAATAGAGAAACACAAGTTTACATATTGTGTCTTGGTCACATTATTTGTGGGCATTAATACAGTAATTCCTAAAACTTAGAACGGAAATATATTTCACAAGGTTCTCTCCTCATAGAGAAGAAAGGCTTTTGTGGAAGTATTTAAGTCACTGTCTTGGGAAAGATAAGGTGTTTTTCATTTGGGTATATATCCTGGTCCATTCTTCATTTCTAGACATACATTGTAATTTCCTTCCATAAACAGTAAGACATCCCCCCATGTCTTGTGGAAATCTGATAGCTACTTGGAAATTTCAAATACTGTAGTATCCTACCAGTGTATCAGCATCATGTATGTTGTCACCGATTAACTTAGGTACAGGATTACATAGTCTAATTTGGAGAGTGCCAATTCCCCTTCCAAGTCCAGCACGCATAACTCTGGGTTCCAAGGAATTATTTTAATTTAACAAATGAGGCCACAGGATTTGACTTTTGTTTTTGCTGATGGATGCTCCTCTCCGCCTCCTCCCCGCTGTGTGAGCAGGGCCTCTGGAGGAAGAGGCCTAGCAGAGGCAGGGCTTCAGGGAGGAGCCCAGGCAGAGCAGGAGGCAGGGCCATGGTCCAGGCACCGGGGCCCACAAAAGATTAAGTCAGCCCTGTAGGTGCTAAGAACCCTCTTTTTTGTGGGTGCTTGTGCCCCAGAGCACCTACGGAGTCTACGCCTATGCAGGAGGCAATAAAGTATAGACCACAGCTCAAAGATCAAGCCTTGTTTTAACAGAAAAAATATATGTCTGGAAAACAACCGGATTCTTTATTGTTTCTGGACTACCATAAACCATGCAAAACAATGAAGGCATCCATATATTCAGGAGAATAAATAGAGTATAACAAAAGGCATATTTTTTCCTGACTCTTTAACAAATATGAACTCCTGGCTATGATTTCACTCCTTCACAGGGAGATTCCTCTCCATGCCATCACACACTGTATTCTGTAATCTATGAAACATGCACAGTGGAGTTTTCAAAAGTGTGTCTGTTGAAGATGCTCTGCCGATGGGAGAGAGCTCTCCTGTCTGCATAATCAATCCACCTCTATGAGACGTAATAGATATGTGGGCAGGACAAGCTCTCCTGCCGACATCGTGCTGCCCACACTGGTGCTTAGGTCTGTGTAATTTACGTCACTCAGGACAGGTGGCTTATTCACACCCCTGAGCGACACAAGTTATACCACTCAAAGTGGTAGGGTAGACCAAGCCTTTAATCTTTATGGAGCCACAGGGCATTAGCTTTCCCCCTCTGTCACCATCCTTGAAATGTGGTTTCATCAGAATCAATATTTTTCTAATGGAAAATGTCAGCTTTGTCCAAAATGTTACAATTTTCATTGGAAAAGCCAAATGAAAATGTTGGTTTTGAATTGATATTTCCACTTAATGAGAGAGACAAGATAGACAAGGCAATATTTTTTATTGGCCCAAGTGCTGTGGGTGGAAGGGATAAGCTTTCAAGCTTCACAAAGCTCTTCCTCAGGTCTGGAGAAGGTAATCAGAAACTTGTCCCTTCCATCAACAGAAGTTGGTCCAATAGAGGATATTACCTCCTGCACCTTGTCTCTTTCATATCTGGTGACTAACATGGCTACAACAACACTGCAAATTTCCATATAATATAATTTTTAATCTTATTGTAAGTCCAAGTGTTGTCTTGAAATGAAATCTTGAGTTTCAAAATGTCTAAGAGTTTTGATTGAAAATGTCAAACAAAATGTTTTAATTTCACATTTCGCGTTTCCAAAGAAAAAATGTTCAGAACATTTCAATCTGTGAAAAACAGACTTTGTCCCATTTTGGGACCAAAACACATGTTGAAATATTGGCATTTCTCATCAGATGGGAATTCTGTTTTCCAATCAGCTCTGTGCCTAAAGAAGTTAAGAGCCCATCTTTCCTATCGGCTTTCAATGGAAGATGGGTGTCTAACCTCCTTGGGCACTGTAGAAAATCCCAATGTATACTTCCCAGTGTAACATAAAAGAGAACCTGGAAACTGTTCCTATACCTCTAGTCAAGTCCCTTCTTATTTTTTATCCACATCTCTTTGTAAACTATTTCTGTCTGTCCCCTTCAGTTCTGATAAGGATTTCTGGAAACCAACCTTGTTTCTTCACTGACTGATGGAATGCACTTCAGAAAATGTTGAGCTAGCATTGGAGGAGACTGGCAGTAGTAAGGAACTCTTGATTACCACCCATAGAGATCATGAGACCCCTGTGTGACATTCCCCAGGGTATAATCTGGACAGATGAACAGCTATGTCCCCTCAAATCTCCAGTCTGGGGTGCCTTTTACACGGCTTTTCTGTGAGAACCACCACTCCTGGCCAGTTCACACACAGCCACTAGCATGCAAAATCACTACCAATTGAATTACATGAATGCTCTGACCAGACACTCATGAATTACAAAAAGGGCAACACCAGCAAACTCCCAGTCCCAGCCTTTCCCCCAGAAATGTGCAACTTGTACTGCCCAGCACCCTAGTGGACAAAGCAAGCTCATAGAAAGTCTGTCATTTCATCAGTGGAAAATGGTGTGCACCAATCCTATTATCTCAAGTGGAGGTTCCCAAACACTTGAATCCAAACACACTTGATTAGATAAAACAAGTTTATTACTATAGAAAGATAGATTTTAAGTGATTACAAGTCATGAGGCATAAAAGTCAGAATTGGTTACAAAGAAAATAAGATAAGTCTTAAACTAATACCTAACTTAGCAAGCTAACTGGATTCAAAGCAAAGATTTTTCTCACCTCATACTCTCTACAATCTTTAATGGCTGGAAGCCTCCAGGCCAGGACCCCTACACCAGTTCATTATTTCTTCAGGTATCATTGCTGCTGTGAGCAGAATGGAATGGAGGAGAGACGTAATTTATGCTGTGTGTGTTCTCTCTTCTTATACCACTTTCCCTCTTTGAGGGTCACCTCCAGCTCGAGTTCAGGTGACAGACAGTCTGCTTACATGGGAACTCCCAGCTGTTTTCCTTTGCCAATATGTAAAACTCTCATTCACCCCTTCCTTCCTGCTGAAGAATGGCTGCTTAACTAGATGATAGCCCACTTGACTTTGTTGAGACCTAGATGAGGTGTTGGTTTGTTTTTGTTCTTTTTTTTTGTTTCTGAGGACCTGGTTTGTGCCTGCTTTTCTAAAGTTGGGGCATGTTACAGCAATGTTATACAATAGAAACTTATAGCTTTACATACAATGTTGATATACATTTTACTAGAGCAATAAAATGTCCAGCAGATTATGAGTTTTCAAATGTTACATCACAAGGCATACTTTGCACAAAATTTATCATGGTTTTGTAAAAAGGATGAATGTAGGGGTACAGTCTCACCCTATATCCCATGTTTGGGTGGCTTTGATTCTGATGGTGGAGGGGGTATAAGCAGACCATTCTTGGCTACCCATGGTGGCTAGAAGAATATTAAAATCATTATTACCTGACAAATGTTCCACACTTTATCTGCCCATAACAATTCTGGGACCAGCCAATTCCCATCTGGGAGCCAGAGAGTTGAGTCTTGAAAGGAGAATAGACAGTCTCCCATTGATTTCAATGGGCTTTTGATATAACCATAAACACTCATGATTCATAGAATCATAGAATATCAGGTTTGGAAGGGACCTCAGGAGGTCCTCTAGTCCAACGCCCTGCTCAAAGCAGGACCAATCCCCAACTAAAACATCCCAGACAGGGCTTTGTCAAGACTGACCTTAAAAACTTCTAAGGAAGGAGATTCCACCACCTCCCTAGGTAACCCATTCCAGTGTTTTACCACCCTCATCGTGAAAAAGTTTTTCCTAATATCCAACGTAAATCTCCCCCACTGCAACTTGAGACCATTACTCCTTGTTCTGTCATCTGCTACCACTGAGAACAGTCTAGAGCCATCCTCTTTGGAACCCCCTTTCAGGTAGTTGAAAGCAGCTATCAAATCCCCTGTCATTCTTCTCTTCCGCAGACTAAACGATCCCAGTTCCCTCAGCCTCTCCTCATAAGTCATGTGTTCCAGTCCCCTAATCATTTTTGTTGCCCTCCGCTGGACGTTTTCCAATTTTTCCACATCCTTCTTGTAATGTGGGGCCCAAAACTGGAAACAGTACTCCAGATGAGGCTTCACTTGTCCTTGTTGAACCTCATCAGATTTCTTTTGGCCCAATCCTCCAATTTGTCTAGGGCCCTCTGTATCCTATCCCTACCCTCCAGTGTATCTACCTCTCCTCCCAGTTTAGTGTCATCTGCAAACTTGCTGAGGGTGCAATCCACACCATTCTCCAGATCATTTATGAAGATATTGAACAAAACCGGCCCAAGGACCAACCCTTGGGGCACTCCACTTGATACCGGCTGCCAACTAAACATTGAGCCATTGATCACTACCCGTTGAGCCCGACAATCTAGCCAACTTTCTATCCACCTTATAGTCCATTCACCCAGCCCATACTTCTTTAACTTGCTGGCAAGAATACTGTGGGAGACCGTGTCAAAAGCTTTGCTAAAGTCAAGGAACAACACGTCCACTGCTTTCCCCTCATCCACAGAGCCAGTTATATCGTCATAGAAGGCAATTAGATTAGTCAGGCATGACTTGCCCTTGGTGAATCCATACTGACTGTTCCTGATCATTTTCCTCTCCTCTAAGTGCTTCAGAATTGATTCCTTGAGGACCTGCTCCATGATTTTTCCAGGGACTGAGGTGAGGCTGACTGGCCTCTAGTTCCCAGGATCCTCCTTCTTCTCTTTTTTAAAGATGGGCACTACATTAGCTTTATTCCAGTCATCCGGGACTTCCCCGGATCGCCATGAGTTTTCAAAGATAATGGCCAATGGCTCTGCAATCACATCCGCCAACTCCTTTAGCACTCTTGAATGCAGCGCATCCGGCCCCATGGACTTGGGCTCTTCCAGCTTTTCTAAATAGTCCCGAACCACTTCTTTCTCCACAGAGGGCTCGTCACCTCCTCCCCATGCTGTGCTGCCCAGTGCAGTAGTCTGGGAGCTGACCTTGTTCATGAAGACAGAGGCAAAAAAAGCATTGAGTACATTAGCTTTTTCCACATCCTCTGTCACTAGGTTGCCTCCCTCATTCAGTAAGGGGCCCACACTTTCCTTGACTTTCTTCTTCTTGCTAACATACCTGAAGAAATCCTTCTTGTTACTCTTAACATCTCTTGCTAGCTGCAACTCCAAGTGTGATTTGGCCTTCCTGATTTCACTCCCGCATGCCCAAGCAATATTTTTATACTCTTCCCTGGTCATTTGTGCAATCTTCCACTTCTTGTAAGCTTCTTTTTTGTGTTCAAGATCAGCAAGGATTTCACTGTGAAGCCAAGCTGGTCGCCTGCCGTATTTACTATTCTTTCTACACATCGGGGTGGTTTGTCCCTGTAATCTCAATAAGGATTCTTTAAAATACAGCCAGCTCTCTTGGACTCCTTTCCCCCTCATGGGGGGATCTCCCAGGGGATCCTGCCCATCAGTTCCCTGAGGGAGTCAAAGTCTGCTTTTCTGAAGTCTAGGGTCCGTATTGTTTCTTCCCTGTGTCAGGATCCTGAACTCGACCATCTCATGGTCACTGCCTCCCAGGTTCCCATCCACTTTTGCTTCCCCTACTAATTCTTCCCGGTTTGTGAGCAGCGGGTCAAGAAGAGCTCTGCCCCTAGTTGGTTCCTCCAGCACTTGCACCAGGAAATTGTCCCCTACACTTTCCAAAAACTTCCTGGATTGTCTGTGCACCGCTGTATTGCTCTCCCAGCAGATATCAGGGTGATTGAAGTCTCCCATGAGAACCAGGGCCTGCAATCTAGTAACTTCCATGAGTTGCCAGAAGAAAGCCTCGTCCACCTCATCCCCCTGGTCCGGTGGTCTATAGCACACTCCCACCGTGACATCACCCTTGTTGCTCACACTTCTAAACTTAATCCAGAGACTCTCAGGTTTTTATGCAGTTTTATACTGGAACTCTGAGCAGTCATACTGCTCCCTTACATACAATGCAATTCCCCCACCTTTTCTGCCCTGCCTGTCCTTCCTGAACAGTTTATATCCATCCATGACAGTACTCCAGTCATGTGAGTTATCCCACGAAGTGTCTGTTATTCGAATCACATCATAATTCCTTGACTGTGCCAGGACTTCCAGTTCTCCCTGCTTGTTTCCCAGCCTTCTTGCCTTTGTGTATAGGCACTTGAGATAACTCGCTGATCGTCCCTCTTTCTCAGTATGAGGCAGGAGCCCTCCCCTCTCGCACGCTCCTGCTCGTGCTTCCTTCCGGTATCCCACTTCCCCACTTACCTCAGGGCTTTGGTCTCCTTCCCCCGGTGAACCTAGTTTAAAGCCCTCCTCACTAGGTTAGCCAGCCTGCTTGCAAAGATGCTCTTCCCTCTCTTCGTTAGGTGGAGCCCGTCTCTGCCTAGCACTCCTCTATCTTGGAACACCATCCCATGGTCAAAGAATCCAAAGCCTTCTCTCCGACACCACCTGCGTAGCCATTTGTTGACTTCCATGATTCGACGGTCTCTACCCAGGCCTTTTCCTTCCAGTTATTCAGGGAATAACTCCCTTGGAGTTGGGAAGAAAAGGTCCCTTCTGGCAATTTGCAGCGTTGCTGTAGTCATGATGGTCCCAGAATATTAGAGAGACAGGATCATGGAAGTAATGCGTTTTATAGGACCAACTTCTGTTGGTGAGAGAAATAAGCTTTCAAGCTATGAAGAGCTCTTCTTCATGACTACTGTCAGAGACCAGATAATGTGGGTCAGTTGTCTGATCCCCAATGACAATTCCTATGTTCTTATTCACCATCAGCTAAATCAGTTGCCTGGAAAATATCCCTGTTGAGGTTCCCTTGCATGGCTGTAGGAATAGAGGAAGAGAATCTTTCATTTTCATTTGTAAATAAAGCAGAATAATGCAATGAAGCCATCCGGGGAACCCACCAGCAGCAGAACATTTAAAATTGCTCACCTGGAAAAGGACTGCAACATCTTTCCTTCCCAAGGGCAGCCCCACCAGCTCCCATTCCCCTCTTGGGCCAAGTACAAGAACATGGAGGGGGGGGGTGGGTACACTCAGCACTAGTTAAGAAAGAGGAGATGTTGTGGTGGAATGCTTCTTCTTTGAGCCAGGAAGACCACCACCCTCTGCCTTTAGCACAGGAGAAGGTGTTTTGCTTCCCCCATCTCCTCTTATTTTGACTCCTGTATTTCCTGAGCTTTAGATTCACCAAGCAATTTTTCCAAAAGCGTCTCAGTCACTTAGGCTCTTAAGTCATTTAGGGGTAGATTTTTAAATTATTTAGGTAGATAAATCAGATTTGTAAAGGTATCTTGCCCTTAAGTCCTTTTGAACATTTTACCCAGTGTCAACAACCTACCTTGGGTAGGAGAGTAGTTACAATGATTTGTACTGATGAAATTCGAATGGACTGAACACTGAATATCACCATAAAGAATTTCATGGAATAGTTAGTAAAGGTTAAATTATTAATTGTGTTCTTATTAGGAAATGCCTACCGAGATTTAGTTTCAGAGTAGCAGCCGTGTTAGTCTTTATCCGCAAAAAGAAAAGGAGGACTTGTGGCACCTTAGAGACTAACAAATTTATTTGAGCATAAGCTTTTCTAACCCTAACCCTAACCCTAAAGCTTATGCTTAAATAAATTTGTTAGTCTCTAAGGTGCCACAAGTCCTCCTTTTCTTTTTGCGAGATTTAGTTGTGTGGTGTATTTCAGTCTATCAATTTAGTCTTATTAAAAAGCACTCTGACTGTTTTTCTTATTATCATTATACTCTCACCAAAGCTAGGTAATACATAATTTTCTTCGGATTACAATTACTTCCATTGCTCCTGCTTGAGTCCTTAAATGGAATTTCCAAACTTCTTTGGGAGGAAATCCTTGTGGGACACTGAGAGTGCATCCCTCTCCATGGATGGGAAGGCCCTGTAGAGCTGTGTTTTTTGATTTGGGGGCTGAAGTAAAAAAAAAAAATTAAATTGTTTAGTTTTCTAGGATTTATTGCATGTTTAAAAAAACTGAAGTAAAACTGAAAACAAAGTCCTTTTGAATCAAAATGTCAAAACATTTTGTTTAGAAACTATTGAAGTGAAACTATTCAAATTTCAGAAGTGTTTTATTTTCAGCCAAAAAAAATCAATGAATTTCACACAATTTGTGAAATGTTTGTCAACATGAATCTGCATTTTTCAGTGAAAAAAAAGTTTTATCTGAAAATTTTTCCCCAGCTTTACAACACAGCTTCATTTTTAAAAATTCATACATGCTAGATTAAAAAAAAAATTGACACTTTTTTCCTTGGTCAGTTACATTTTTAAAAAATGTCCCTAGCTTGATTTGTGGCTACTTGGGCAAGCTGGATATTTCCTTTAATATCCACCCATCACCTCTTTTTAAATGAACCACCACACTGGCCTCTGTTGCTGAAGAAACTATTGCTGAATTTCTGTGCATTGATCTGTGCACTATCTTTGAATAGGGATGAGAAATTATGTGCCTCCCATAATGCATTTGAACAATACTCTAAAGTGCACACTTACTGTTGGTAAATGCTTCCTGGATGCCAGCTAACACTGTGTGACAAGCCTTTATTCCTTTTATTCTTAAAACTTCATCCACAATGTCCCTTTAGTAAGTTAGTTGCAGGTAATTTTAGAAAGAAAAGGGTTCCAAAACAATTGGTTATTATCTACAGATACACTTCACTGTTTTCTTTAACCAACTTTAGGCCATTGAAAGTTACACAAATTCTATACAGACAACTTGTGTGCAACTTTAAAGCACGTATGTGTGGAACATGAGTGTCAAGGTCCTAACCATTTTATTATAATGTGGAAGAAACCCAGACTGAAGAAGCAAAGCCTACCACTTTACTTTCAAAAATAAAATAGCACAAAAGAATTCCAATGCTACCCATTTCCTAATTCAGTCTGAATACACACAATATTTCAACAATTTTTTAAAAAAAGCACAGAGGCAAACACATAATGAAATCTATTGTATTTCCCAACGTTCTGTTATTGTAGGCAGTATTCAACCCAGAGATCAGTACAAAATACATTGTTATCTGTTCCCCGTACGTATAAACTAGAACTGTGCAATACTTTTGTTATAAAACACACAAACCTAACCAAAATTTCAGGTTCACACACAAATTAGGAATCAGCTGGGTTTCAGTTTTGCTTAGGGTCCTAAAGGGGAGCTGAGCACTTTTGAAAATCTGGCCTTGTGTTGTATTTTCTGATCCCGTTCTCTCCACTAAATTGAATGTGAAATGGTTTGTTCTCCCTGGATAGCTGGAAGTCTCTATAGCCTGAGTTTGGTGGTATGTTAGGGGTTCATTGGGGGCCTGATCCCAAGCACAGTGATAGCAGAAAGACTCTTTGCTTTCAATGGGTTTGGACCAGGTTCTGAGGATGGGCACTGATTCACGTATCTAAATGGGAACTGAAATGGGGTTGATAATGGCATAGCAGATGCCTTGTCTCATTTTCAGGTCCACAGATTTCTGGAGCTGGCACTAGGAGCCAGCCGGGAACCCAGGCAGATGGCACTAGCACTATGGAACCTGGGTGTAGAATGGTTGTCAGTGTGGTGTGGAGATCAGTTGCTCCATGCACGTGGCAGAGCTATGAGAGAAGTTTTTAATGATTTCATGTAATTTCAGGATCAAGAAAGCTGGTCAACAACATGGCCCATTACAGAGGAACAGGTGCTGCGGTACATGCTGTTGTTGGCAACCCATCAACGGGTGTCCTGCACAATCTCTAATTGCCTTTCTGCCATTACATTTGTCAGTAGGCTAAATGATTATCCTGATCCTTTCAGTGGTTTTTGTTCGAAGGTTTTTGGCCAGGTGTTCGCCTACTGGTGGCCCCAGGGTGGATTCCTGTCATCCCATCACGGTTTACATACTCAGGGATCTCGGGCAGATCCTTGGTGACGTATGTCATAGTGGACAGGAGGCGGCCTTGTTCAGGGCAGCATTCTTGATAGCATTTTTAGTGCTTTCAGGATCAGTGAGCTAGAACCTGGGTCCAGTAGGGACTCAACAGGAAGGGCTTTCCAGTGATATTACACTTGTGAAGGTCAAAGATGGCCAGGGTGAATCTGTTATCCTCTGGGAGGGTGGTGAGTCTGGGGTCTGCCCAGTTCAGACTTTGAAGGCCTACAGGCTGATAGGGCCAAAGAGGGAAGGGTCCCTTTTTATGCAAGGCGATGGGAGTCTCCACACAGCATATCAGTTTGTTACCATGTTGAGACGGGGGCTGCTGAGGTTGGGGCTGCCAGCCCGTGATTTTGGTTCTTACTCATTCAGAATCGGGGCAGCAACAGCAGCAGCACAGCTAGGTATGGGAGCAGAGGCAATTCAGGTAATTGGGCGTTGGCATTTGGATGCATACCGAACGTATGCAAGACCTCAGGCGGTAAGTCAGCATTCATTTGTGGTAAACTCATTACAGATGTTGGATGACCAGCCATGCAGACGGTGGTGTGAATCTGCAGGCACAGTAATGTCTTTTGGATGCATAGGCACACGTCCAGCTTGCCCAATGGTTCGCAGCGGGGCTTCGATGATGACGCAATACTCAGCTGCCATGCAAGAAGGGGCATGTTATGGGAACAACTGATAACACTGCTGTATGCTGTGCAGGCCCATCAGCAGCCACCAGATGTAACTGTGGTGCATCTTGGGGAAAACAATTTGGGAATGCTTAAAGGGGTGGAACTAATGCTCAGAGCAAGCAGGGACTTGTGGCTGATCCTTGAACTTTTTCCAGGAGTTAACATTGTTTGATCAGACATGCTTCAGTACAGGGTCTGGCAGGGAGCCATGAGCCCCCCCAGGGTGGACAAAGCAAGGAGGTATGTGAACAGGGAGGCGGCTAAATTCCTTGGGACCATAGGAGGGGCAGTAATTTCACATTCTGGCATAGTATATGGGGCAGAGAGTTGTTTCAGGAGGATGGTACGACTTAGGTGCTATCATGTTTTTAACTGATATAAAAGAGGGCATTAGGAGATGTCTGGGAACCAGACTTGGTGTGGAGAGGAGGCAGCCAACCTAATTGCTGGCACCAACTTCTGGCGGATATCCAGTACAGGTACCCCATAGGAAAGGTATACCAGATAAATGGATTGGAAAAGGACTTAAAAAAAGGTGCTCATTAAAGGAACGAATGGCAGGTGGCTGGGGACTCATGAGTGGTATGGCAGGGGCCAACCGCCCATTCTTATAGAATCATAGAAGATTAGGCTTGGAAGAGACCTCAGGAGGTCCAACCCCCTGCTCACAGCAGGACCAACTGCAACTAAATCATCCCAGCCAGGGCTTTGTCAAGCCGGGCCTTAAAAACCTCTAAGGATGGAGATTCCACCGCCTCCCTAGGTAACCCATTCCAGTGCTTCACCACCATCCTAGTGAAATAATGTTTCCTAATATCCAACCTAGATCTCCCCCACTGTAGCTTGAGACCATTGCTCCTTGTTCCGTCATCTGCCATTGATCACTACCCATTGAGTCCAACGATCTAGACAGCGTTCTATCCACCTTATAGTCCATTCATCTAATCCATACTTCTTTAACTTTCTGGCAAGAATACTTTGGGAGACCGTATCAAAAGCTTTGCTAAAGTCAAGGTATATCACGTCCACCACTTTCCCCATGTCCACAGAGCCTGTTATCTCATTATAGAAGGCAATCAGGTTGGTCAGGCATGACTTTCACTTGGTGAATCCATGTTGACTGTTCCTGATCACCTTCCTCTCCTCCAAGTGCTTCAAAATGGATACCTTGAGGACATGCTCCATGATTTTTCCAGGGACTGAGGTGAGGCTGATCAGTCTGTAGTTCCCAAAATTCTCCTTCTTCCCTTTTTTAAAGATGGGTACTATATTTGCCTTTTTCCAGTTGTCTGGGACTTCCCCTGATCTCCACGAGTTTTCAAAGATAATGGCCAATGGTTCTGCAATCACATTAGCCAACTCCCTCAGCACTCTCGGATGCATTGCTTCTGGCCCCATGGACTTGTGCATGTCCAACTTTTCTAAATTGTCCTTAACCTGTTCTTTCACCACTGAAGGCTGCTCACCTCCTCCCCATACTGTGCTGCCCAGTTCAGCAGTGTGGGAGCTGAACTTGTTCGTGAAGACCGAGGCAAAAAAAGCATTGATTACTTCAGATTTTTCCACATCATCTGTCACTAGGTTCCCTCCCCCATTCAGTAAGGGTCCAACACTTTCCCTGACCACCTTCTTGTTGCTAACATACCTGTAGAAACCCATCTTGTTACCCTTCACATCCCTTGCTACCTGCAACTCCAGTTGTGCTTTGGCCTTCCTGATTACAGCCCTGCATGTTCAAGCAATATTTTTATACTCCTCCCTCATCATCTGTCCAAGTTTCCACTTCTTGTAAGCTTCCTTTTTGTGTTTAAGCTCACCAGATATCTTGCTGGTAAGCCAAGCTGGTCACCTGCCATATTTACTATTCTTTCTGCACATTGGGATGGTTTGTTCCTGTGCCCTCAATAAGGCTTCTTTAAAACACACCAAGCTCTCCTGGACTCCTTTCCCCCTTATATTAGCCTCCCAGGGGATCCTGCCCATCAGTTTCCTGAGGGAGTCAAAGTCTGCTTTTCTGAAGTCCAGGGTCCGTATTCTGCTACTCTCCTTTCTTCCTTTTCTCAGGATCCTGAACTTGACCATCTCATGGTCAGCACTGCCCAGGTTACCACCCACTTCTCCTTCCCCTACCAATTCTTGCCTGTTTGTGAGCAGCAGGTCAAGAGGAGCACGGCCCCTAGTTGGTTCCTCCAGCACTTGCGCCAGGAAGTTGTCCCCAACACTCTCCAAAAACTTCCTGGATTGTCTGTGCACTGCTGTAGTGCTCTCCCAGTAGATGTCAGGGCGATTGAAGTCCCCCATTAGAACCGGGGCTTGTGATCTGGAAACTTCTGTTAATTGTCCGAAGAAAGCCTCCTCTACCTCATCCTCCTTGTCTGGTGGTCTATAGCAGACGCCCACCATGACATCACCCTTGTTGCTCTCACCTCTAAACTTAACCCAAAGACTCTCAACAGGCTTTTCTCCAGTTTCATACTGGAGCTCTGAGCAATCATACCACTCTCTTACATATAGTGTAACTCCTCCACCTTTTCTCCCTCACCTGTCCTTCCTGAACAGTTTATACCCATCCATGACAGCACTCCAGTCATGTGAGTTACCCCACCAAGTCTCTGTTATTCCAATCACATTATAGTTCCTTGACTGTGCCAGGACTTCCAATTCTTCCTGCTTGTTTCCCAGGCTTCTTGAGTTCATGTACAGGCACCTAAGATAACTAGCCGCTTGCCCTACTTTCTCAGTAGGAATCAGGAGGCCTCCCCTGTTTCACCTTCCTTGTGTATCCTTCCTCCTTGTGTCCCACTTCCGCACTTACCTCAGGACTTAGGTCACGATCCCTCAGCAAACCTAGTTTAAAGCCCTCATCACTAGGTTAGCAAGCCTGCCTGCGAAAATGTTCTTCTGTCTCTTCATTAGGTGGATCCCATCTCTTCCTAACACTCCTTCTTCCCAGAACAACATCCCATGGCCAAAAAGTCCGAAACCCTCTATCCGACACCACGTGCGTAACCACGCATTTGCCTCCACAATTCAATGGTCCCTACCTGGGCCTTTTCCTTCAACAGAGAGGATGGACGAGAACACGACTTGCGCCTCAAACTCCTTTATCCTTCTTCCCAGAGCCACGTAATCTACAGTGACCCACTCAAGGTCATTCATGGCAGTATCATTGGTGCCCACATGGAGAAGTAGGAAGGGGTAGCGGTCCAAGGGCTAGATCAGTCTCAGCAGAAACTCCGTCACATGCTGAATTCTAGCTCCAGGCAAGCAGCACACTTCTCAAATTTCCTGGTCTAGATGGCAGATGGATGACTCCATCACCCTTAGGAGGGAGTCCCCGACCACCACCACCCATCTCCTCCTCTTGGGAGTGGTGGCCCTGGAACCCCCATCCCTAGGACAATGCATCCCCTGCCTTCCAGTTGATGGTGTCTCCTTCTGATCCCTTTCCTCATATAACTCTTCCAAACCATTCTTTGCCGTAGTACCTGTGCAGAGAGCCTGAAAACAGTTTCTTACCTCTACCTGCATTGGGGATACATGGGTTCTCCTGTTTCTTCTTCTGGAGGTCACATGCTGCCAATTTTCTTCCCCATTCTGCACTGCCCTCTCTGATTCTTCAGCATGCTGTGCCTGCAGTACCAAACGCTGACTTCTCTCCAGAAATTCTTCATTTTCTCTGGTGCAACGCTGGGTTGATACTTGAATCTCTAGTCATTGAACCTTCTCTTCCAATATGGAGAGCGGACTACGTTGCTTCTATCCTCTGGAACAAAGACAAACATGGCATATCCTGTTCAGGTCACAACAGCTGATCACTCCCTATCCATATTGTCTTCCTTCTAAGAGCCACTTCAGATTTTGTATTTACTGCTCACAGAAGCCTGAAAGGCAAAAAACTCTGTGGGAACTCCTCCCAGGCAAACTCCCTCTGTTTGCTTCTCCTCTGTTCACAGCTCACTCGGTTCACAACTGGCTTCTTTTTTATAAGGCTGCTGGCTCGAAGCCCACCTTATAGCCCAGCTTACCCCTCCTATGAGGTGGGGGTGGATGGTAAGTTCCCAGCAATGGATTTGCTGGAGGGACGTGGAGGGAAGCTGGTGGGAGCTCCCCCTCCCAAGGGTATGGTAAGGTCCCAGAAATGGATTTGCTGGAGGGACCTGGATGGAAAAAGCAGGGGAGCTGGAACCCCTGGGTAATTACAGAATAAACATGGGGTTATCTACACTGTGCACTTTGATCTGCCAGGTAGTCCCAGATATTTAATAATAAAATTGCAGCCTGATTAAACCCATGCTAAATATCTCCTGTCCTTCTTTCAGCATAGCCAAACAATGACCGCCGTGCACCTTTAGTCTGCAGAAGAGAAGAATGGGAGGGGGGGAGGGGAGGAATTTGATAGCTGCTTTCAACTACCTGAAAGGGGGTTCCAAAGAGGATGGATCTAGACTGTTCTCAGTGGTAGCAGATGACAGAAAAAGGAGTAATGGTCTCAAGTTGCAGTAGGGGAGGTTTAGGCTGGATATTAGGAAAAACTTTTTCACTAGAAGGGTGGTGAAGCACTGGAATGCGTTACCTAGGGAGGTGGTGGAATCTCCTTCCTTTGAGGTTTTTAAGGTCAGGCTTACAATTGCAGAGAAATACCGGGAGGTGTGGGCCAAGAATAAAATAGAATGTGGTAAAATTGATGCAGAAATTCTAGTCACAGGCCCTGATCCTCTGCCCCAGAAGCAGTATCGATATCCAAAGGAGGTAGAAGCTAGCCTAAAGGAAACAATTGATGGGCTTTTGAGCCAAGGAGTTTTAGTGGAACAGCCCAGCACTAACAATGCTGCCCTATGGCCCATCTTTAAGAGTGATGGCAAAACCTGGAGGCTTGTGGTGTATTTCCGCCTCCTTAAGTGAGTGACTCCACCTATGGCCCCGTAGTGGCTAAATATCAGGAGGTAATGGCTTCCATTGTAGGAGGGGCCCAGTGGTTTTCAGTTTTAGATTTGGCTAACACTTTCTTTGCTATACCCTTATACAGGGACAGCTACTATAAATTTGCTTTCACCTTTCAGGAAAAACAATTGTGTTTTGCCTGGGTCCCCAAGGGATGGAATAACACACCTGTTATCTGCCATGCCCATGTAGCAAAAATGTGGGCGGGAATGCCTGAAAAGTGTGATTTCTTATGTGGATGATGTCCTGGTCTGTACACAGACCCAGGAGGAAAATTTAAAGTGTTAGACAGAGCGTTGCAAAATATTCAGGAAACAGGCTTTAAAATAAGCCCAAAGAAGGCCCAACTGTGCTCCCAGCAGGTGCACTATCTTGGGGGTAACCCTGGGACAAGAAGGGTGCTCCCCTGACCAACAGAGGGTTGAATTGATTCTCAAAATCCCAGCCCCCACAGACGTAACTGCTCTGAGATCCTTCCTGGGCATGGTTAACTTTTCCTGAGATTTTATAAAAGTATTTTCAGAAAAAGCAGCCCCGCTGCATGAATTGTTAAAGAAAGGAGCAGAATGGAACTGGGGCCCACAGCAGCAGGAAGCCATGGCCCAGTTAAAACAAGCCTTGGCACAAGCCCCAGCCCTATCATATTCCTGGGTAGGAGAACCATTTGTATCACAACTAGCAACTACAGACAAGGGAATGCCCTGACAAAGCCCTGGCTGGGATGATTTAGTTGGGGATTGGTCCTGCTTTGAGCAGGGGGTTGGACTAGATGACCTCCTGAGGTCCCTTCCAACCCTGATATTCTATGATTCTATGATTCTGTGAATGGGAGCTGTGCTAAGCCAGAACCATGGAACAGGTCTCCGACCTGTAGCTTATGTCTCCAAGACCCTGAGTGAGATAGAGAGGGGATTCACCCCATGTGAAAAGGAGGTCTTGGCACTCGTTTGGGCACTACAGCATTGGGAATATGTAGTGGGTTTATCCCCTGTGTTACTAAAAATAACCCACTCCCCAGTGAAGTATGTACTCACTGGTAAAATCAACAATAACCACATATCTAGCCCTCGACTGGCAAAATGGACCCTTGCTTTGTTAAACAAAAATGTAGATATGGAAAAAAAACCCAGTACTGTCCCCAATACCTTACAGCCTCCTGATAGAGGGGGAAAAGCACAAATGCCCATTACCTGAGCCATTGCCTCGAGAGCCTCAAGAGCTGTCTCTTCGAGGGAGGGGCCGTGCTGAGTGAGATGCTGGGAATAGCAGATGTTGTTTGGTTTGTGGACGGCTCTTGTTTTTATGAAAATGGCCATCCTCATGTGGGCTTCACTGCTGTAAAAGTGCCTACAGGTGAGGTGCTGAGGGGACAGTGTACACCATATTTTGCCCAAGCAGCCAAAATTGTGGCTATAGCTATAGCAGTAGCACTGGAAAATACCCCACCACTCAGGAGGTAGCCATTTTCACAGACTCAGACTGGGCCCTTCGGTCCCTGGTGGATTGGGTACCAGAATGGAAAAAGAGAGGGATGAGGTCTGCAGATGGGAAACCCATAGCCCATGCCGACAAACTGACATATGTGTGGGCATTGGCGGAGGCCCGGGATACTGTGGTACATGGGAAAAGTCAGAGCACACAAGAAAGGGACTGAGGAGTCAAAATGGAATAATCGGGCAGATGAGGAAGCAAGGAGGGGGGCCAGAGAAGGGAAATTGTGGCAGCCAAGAAATGGGCAATGTATAGCTCCTATAGCAGCAGCCAGAAAAAGAGACTCAGTTCACATAGATGTAATAACCCTCCAAAGTCAGGATCCCAGCCTGACAGAGTTAGTGAAAAAGGGAAAGCACCAGGAGTGGAAAGTGTGGCAGAATGAATCGAAATTAATTCTGGCAACTAAAGAAGGGGAACCAGAAGCAGTCTGGATGTTTCCTGCAGCCTTAAGAACAGAAATGATTTCCCTAGCTCACGATGGGGGACACCTAGGAGTAGAGAAAACCTTAACCCGATTGCAGGCTGCCGGCTGGTGGCCACACATGAGCAGTGACATGGAGCGGTTTGTAAATAACATGTGCAGTCAATAATGCTGATCCCAAAATAAGCAAAGGACCTCTGAGATATCAGAGATGACAGGGACCGTGGGCCAACTGCAAATTGATTTTATTAGGCCCCTACCCAGGACCACAAGGGATAATCAGTATTGTCTGGTGATTGTTGACCCATTTTCTAAATGGATTGAGGCTATCCTTACTTGAAATAACATAGCTTAAACTACAGGTTGGGTGCTCACTGAACAAGTAATAACCAGATGGGGCACCTTGAGGGAAATTGATTCAGATCAAGGGCCCCACTCTATTGGGGAAATCACAAAAGGAATCTGCCAAGTGTTTGGGATTAAACAAAGGCTACATATAGCTGGACACCCCCAAAGTTCAGGCCAAGTGGAGCGAACTAACTGTACTCTCAAAACAGCTCTCAGAAAAGTAGTAAACCAGCAAGGGAAAGATTGGAACCAAAGACTGCCATTTATCCTGATGGCTATCAGGGGGTCCATGGCATTGCATGAAGTAACTCCATTCAAGGCGATGACTGGGAGAGAGATGTGTCTCCCAGAACAGTGGTGGGTGGATGGAACGCCACCTGAAAACCTACAACCCTCACAGACCAATGGATGCAGCGACTGTTAAAAGTTGTTGCTGACACCCATCGGCAGGTTGCCATAGCCTTGGGAACTAACATTCAGAAAATGGACAAAAGAATGGGTCCCATCTTAAATCCCCAAGAATGGCAGATATGAGACATGGTTATGTGTCAACAAGTAAGGGAAAAAGCACATAATCTCAGTCCTATTTGGGCAGGACCTGTTAGAATCTGTAACAAGGCTAGCTCCACTCTTTATCAGCTAGAAATTCGGTCAGGAAAGAAAAACATACTGAGGCGGTTTCACTCCTCACAGCTAAAATGATGGAAGAGAAACCATCCCAGTCAACTTTAGACGAAGCCAAGCGTCAGGCCCAGGTACTCCCAGCTTGGGACAAACATGATTCAGACATCAGTGAGTCTGAATAAATATTAGCTCTAAGACACTTCACAACTCCCTCCCTCTTGAGGGGGGGAACAGTCTGGGTGTGTTTTGTGTTGCAGAGTCCTCTGTCAGGAGATGTCCAACAGCCCTGCGTGCAATGCGGTCTTGGCTGTGTATGTTGCTATCTGGATTCTTGTGTTTGTGAGTCTACGCTTCTGATTTTGGTACACCAAAAGCCGTTGTGATCGAGACGTGGGAGAACCATGCATGGAAGACACTGGAGTGTGAAGGAAACAATACTCTCAACATTGCTCCAAGTCCGCATATGTCTCAGGGGAAAGCCTCCATCTTCTTGGACCCACAGATGGATACAACCCCACTTCCGTGAGGTTAAAAGGTTTGAACAAAGTAAACATCACTGTCAGAATGCGTGGGGAAGCAATATGTATAATGGTTTGGACTGTAAATGATAGTCCACTTTGGCAGCTAAAGAATCCCAGAATGATTGGAGGAAACATCACTATTCTCATGCATACTGTAACATTCCCTTCCCCTTTTCAATCCGGGAGAGCAGATTTATTGGTGGCTGGAAATGGAAAATACTACCCAGATAAATTAGGCTGTCACTGGGTCGGAACAAACAGGCTGCTGCTTAATTGTAACCAACCTAGATGTGCGCAGCTGTGGACTGACCTGCCTGATAAAACAGCCCCTGGAGACAAAACAATCCAATTTAAATTAGAATATGCCATCTACCTCACTGGGAAGCAGATGGATTTGGAAAAAACAGAATTCAAATAATCACACCAGGAGGGGAATAGAAGATCCTCCTGTCCTGTTCCAACAGGAACCAGTGGCTACTCAAAGAGGAGCTCCTGGCTCCACAATGTGGAGAGCAGCATCAGTTAATCTGGTGTGCTAGTGAGGAAATTATCAACATGCCGGTTAGCATGACAGGAAAATGGCTTCTGCGAGGGCCTCATGGTGTAAAAAGTTGCATTGTTTGGGTTTTGGACCCACCAGTCACCAATTTAATCAGTCCCTATGTTGTCTGAAACAATGTCAAAAAGCAGTTGGTTCTTGACCCTACTCACTCCCTCAAAAAGGTCATTCTAGACCTAAGTTTGACAAAGGTCTCAGTGATAGAGCCCCAGTGTAAGCAATTTGTTCCACCGTTATTTGAAGGTTGGAAAAATTGGATGGAAATACACAATATTCCCAAACCAGAAAGTTCTAGCAGGGAACGTAGATGGGTAAAAAAAGACTTATCGGAAGCAATTGGAATGGGAGGATCAGTCCTTAACAGCATTAATGAGGAGGTGCTTGCAAACAAGATGAATGCAATGGGAGCTCACATAAAAGATTTGGCTACACCTATTAGGGACTCGTTCGAGCAATTACACTCTCTGCAATCCCAAGTAGCAAATATCTTGGTGGAATGGGGAAAAACCGAAGAGGAAGACCATCACCACCTCTTCAGGCTGTTGGCACTCTGCAAGCTAACACTTCTTTAGCTATGGCATGTAAGCAACTGCAAGTATGGATGATTGATGTAGTAAAAGATATGATTCGCAATGGTATGAATGGGATGCTCCCAGTAAAAATCAGAAACATCATTTGGAAGAATTCCACCCAAATTGAAAGAGAGTTACAGGCCTAGTGGAAAATGGTAAATTTCACCTATAATCAAGAGTCAAAGGAAATCACAGTCTTTGTTTTGCTAATGTCCCAGGCAGAAATAAAATGTGTTTCTCCCATTGTGGCTTTAGGCCTCAATATTAATCAGACCATAATGGAACCTATCGACCACGGATTGTGGGTGGTGAAAGATGATCAAAAATGGAAAATGGTAGATTTAGGAGCCTGTTTAGAGGAATCTGGAATTGGATATGAATGTAACAAAAATGCCCTCCAACCTCAGGATGTATGTTTGGAAGTAACTGAAGGAAAATGCCATTATGCTATTAACCCATTGGTAAGTAACAATTCTGTGTTTGTGTATCTAGGAAATCATTGTGTATGTCTTCAAAGTTGGTGTCCTACGTTTCTTGTTAATTTTGTGCATAAAGTAAATCATAATCCATATGAGAATAAATGTTTCTGTCATATTGTAGCAATTAGGGGATGTGATTTCAAATTTCATGTACCCGAATTTAAATATAGTCAGTTAAAAGTGTCTTATACTTTGTATTCTATTGTAACACCTGTGCCCCTTGGAATGGATTTAACTGCTTTACAAACATTGCTTGTACACCCTGATTTACCGAACCAGTTACATATTGCAAAACAGGAAGGGCGCAGTGTCATGGTTACTGTGCATCATAATGCCAATGAAATTAAATGGGTATTTGCAAGAATTGGCCAGGACCTGTCACACCACTGGTGGGAAGTGTTATTGGGATGGTCCCCCACTGGCACAGGCATCCTGAATTTGGCCCTACACCCCATCATAGTAATCTTAGGGTGCCAAATTGTAGTGGATTTTGTTACTAGCCTAATGACATGCTGGATATGGCTCGAAATCTGTCAATTGCAAGTCCCCTGACAGATGAGTCAGTGGTTACTGCCACCGGCACTCGTACCCCTGGGTAAGGAGCATATCGAACTTGTCGCCCCTCCCTCAACTGGGAAAGGAGGCTAAGGAGATCGCTTGTCAATTGCTGTGCTGGTGTGCTAAGTATGGGATGCCAACAAGAAGATACTTTGCTCGGTCTCAGCTGAGAGCCTTGAGCTTTCATTGAATCCCAACTCGGGTGCATCCAGAAAAGGTGTGACAGTGATCATGTAAAGGCCTCCTTGTGTGAAAGTTGACCTTTAAGGAGCGGAAACTGTACGGGGAGACTTTGGCAAACCAGTAAAGTGCCTGAAACCACTATGGCTTATTCCTAAAAGCAGCCAAGGCAGCAGGCTTAGCTTAACCAAGGTAGGAGGGGAGCGGGCTCTTTGGGTGCCACAGAGAGGGCAGTTTGACCCCGCATCCTTCCTCATAAGAATTGTGTTGAAGCGGCTGCATTTTAGAAGAGCAGGATGTGCCCCAGGAATGTCTATTGGGGGCCTCAAGGCTGCAAACTCTGGAGAAACCCACACCTGGTTAATTGATAATCAGAAGGAACCTTTTGCTTGACTATTGAAACTGCTTACTTAACAAGTTTTCTTTAAAGGACATGTCATTCTATTACTGATGTATAAATAACGGGGGAAAGTTTGAGGTAGTTGGACTCTTTTTGGACTCTCCCTCTGGATACATCTTGCAGTCCCCATCGGCAGACAGAAGATTTGGCCACCAGAAGCCTGCTGCTCTGTCATTCAAGAGCCACACTCAGCTTTGGTAATTATAAAGGGTTGGGGGTGTTTTACTAACCTGTTGCGGACGTGTGTAAGTGCTTGAGACTAAGTAAAGTTTAGCTTTAAGTGAAAGCACTCTTGTGTTGTCCTGTTTGTGCCAGCCATCTGTCGGTCAGATGGCCGTGTCTCCCCTGATTTATTTCCTGACACCACCTCGCACAGAGTAAAAGTTACGAAGCGCTTTGGGTTGAAAGAACCCCGGGTAACAGCGCCTCCTCCTGCCCGTCCTTGGGATTAGCTCTGCCAGGTGCTGCGCCTTCCTCCAGCATTATCTCATCTGTTGTCCTGAGGACCCCGCTCACTCCAGGAACTGCAGGCTCCTCTTCATGACTCGGCCCCCTGGCCAGGTCTCTGTGAGCAATTTTCCTTCTGGGAATATCAAAGTCCTGCTATACAAAATGGCAATTTTCCCTTCACTGCTTTGACTGTGCCACTCCTCCAGTGGCTGGTAGGGGAACCCAGGCCCACCCTCTACTTCAGGTTCCAGTCCAGAGCCACCCCTGCACACACTTCTTGAAGCCCTACCCCTTTTTGGGGTGATAGCGGCACTGGTCACAGGCATTTTCTGGGGGGCTTCCCACGGCTTCTTTTTGAGCACGCTAGGACACACCCTTCCTGAACCACCATTTTGTATCTTCAGACAGGCTGGGATCAGTCCCAGGGGAAAGGAGACTCAATGCCCATCAACCCCACTGAGCCATGTTAGGGTTTGAGTGAAGTCCCCCCCACACACACACTATTTGCTATTGCTTTCTGCTTTTGGACCCGCTGGTTGTCGGTTACTGGAGACACTAAGGTAGAGGAGGAGGATTCTACTAGAAAGATTTCTGACAAGACTCTAATGAGGTCAAAACATCCATGTGATGGTTAAATCTTAAACACGGGTTTTGTTGTGGTTCCCAGCAACAGATAAGCATTTGAGACCAATGTGACAACCAGGTCTGGTTTGGCTGTTGGGCTTGAGGGAGGTGTGGCAGGGAAGTGTTTAGTGATCTATAATATACAGCTCAGTACAGATGATCTGGTGGGCCTTTCTACACTTAATCTCTATGACTTGATGCCTGTGTTTGATATTCACTCTCTTACAGTACTCTAGTTGTAAAAAAGTATCCACTAGGAGGATATCAGTGAAGGGTGCAGAAAGCTACAATAGCAGATTTGTCAGGAAGGAAACAAATTAGTTCAATTTCTTTCCTTGGTATGACAAGCTGATAAGAGGAGATAAGTTTATCCACGTTTTTAGTTTTTTTAAATTTCTTGGCTTTTGAAGGTCACAGCTTTAACTGTATCTAAATATTTGCCCTAGATCTTAATCATGAATACATGCTGCCAGATCTTGGCATCCCCATCTCAAGATGCCATTGAAAAGAGCACTATTGCAGAGGAGCACTGGAGGCAGCCAACTGGCTTAACTAGCCATATGGTCATTCCTATGACACAGGGGAATATTCATGCGACAACACAGCTGTGGTTGGTGGAGAGGCTGCAGGCAGCAGTCCTGAAGTCTATAATGGTGCAGAGCTGAAAAAAAAAAACAGCAAGATTCTGTACCAAAAATTCCACCATTCTCACGGCAAAGCAGGGTAAAGCTAGCTTCCAGAGTCAAGGATTGGCGTGACCTAGAAGATCACCGGTCCACATAACAACAGGGGAACATCACACTCAGATTCTGATCATCATCTACTTTCATTTGGAACATATGGCACAACTTTGACAACTTCTACTCTCAAGAAATAGCTCACCTACTTTATCCCCTCTCTTTCTCATCTTTCATAGAGCTTGTGAGAAAATTATTTTTCCTCATTTTTTTAAATTAAAATTAAAAAATGTTTTCAGTTTAAAAAAAATTGTGTGTGTGGGGGGGTTATTTTATTTGATGAAAATACAAACATTTTTGATGAAAATGTTATTTTTAAGGAAATTTCCATTTTGTCAAAAAAGCCATTTTCTATCAAAAAAGGTTTCACAGTCTCCTTGATGGGAGATAGGACTGTGACTCAGGAAATATGGGTTCCGTGCTCTACTCTGCTACAAACTTCCTGTGTGCCCTTCAGTAAGTCTACCTGCAGCAAGAAGAAGGGTGGCCCAATGGTTAGGTGACCAACTTAGAAGACCTAGGTTCCCTTCCCTCCTCTGCCACAGACTCCCGTGTGATCTTAGCCAAGCCACTTAGTCTCTGTATGCTTCAGTTCCCCCTGTATACAATGGAGAGAACAGCCCTGCCCTGCCTTACAGAGGTGTTGTGTGGATAAATACATATAAGGCATTCAGATGCTGTAGTGATGATGGGGGGGCATAAGTTCCTAAAGTAAATAGTTCACCAGTCTGTAAAATGGAGACATAGGGTAGGGGTTTTCTGTAGCTCTCAGCTTTGGCCTAATTCTGCTCCCATTGAAGTGGTAAATTTTTCACTGGTGTTAATGGAAGTTAAGTTAGGCCAATGCTAAATGATTTTAACTATCCCGACTATGATCCCTACCTACTGTGTTAATAAAACATAGATCTCAACACATGAAAAGTACTCAGTATTATTATATCAACAGACCCAGACGCAAGGTGTTTCAGGAAAGTAACCTACTGAGTGTTCGTGAATCCACATGACTGAGAGATCTGACAGATCTGAGCCATAGTCCAAGCATTCATTTCCTGGCTGTAGAAATCCAAAGAGAGGTGCATGTTAGAAGGAAAATTCACACACTCTCAGTTCATCCTAATGATAAATCCACTCCATGCACTGATTATTTGGTGACAGGCTTATCTACAAGGAGTGCTCCTGGGCTTAGTTTGTCCAACACGCTACCATTGGAGGGGCATACACACGCAGATCTTCTGATCATGGAGTAGAGGTCAGGAAGAATTTGTAGATTGAGTAGGTTGATGGCCTCTTTGCAACATTAGCTCTTCAGATTTGGTATCAGTGGAGTAGCTGTGATAACTGGGCACAAGACAGGAAATGGGATGAGACTGAAATGGATCACTGGCACATAGCCTTGCCCTTCACAAGACTCATGGGTCCTGGGCTGTGATGCTGCTCAGCAAGGAAAGACCATGCAGGGTTCTGAATATTTGATGATGGGATTTCCAGGAGGCAGAGATGTTTGAGGGCAATCTTGCGGAGCAAATGGCAATCCAGAAAGAGGTCAAAACTCTGTTTTTCATCAGCTGGGTCTGCTTCATATCTAGAAGCAAATTGTTTGATGCATATAAGAATTGCATAGGCCATGCCAGCGTGCTTTATATTTCCAGATCTCAAGCATCATTAAGGGAATATTAAAGCAGTAAATATATAATACTTTAAGCAACAACTTGCTATGATATTGTAATTATCGGGAAAGCCAGGACATGTAAAGTTTTCTTACAAAAGGATTGAAAGTCAGGGCAAATGTAGCTAGGGCTCTGCAAACAAACTTCGCTGGATCAGGACCAAAGCATGTAACCACATGCTTAACTTTAAACACATGACTACTGTGTGACAACTGGTTTCAATGAGGTAATGTCCTTAAAGTTAAGCCCGTGCTTAAATCCATTGCTGAACTGGGACCTTCACACTGCATCTCCATTCATACATCAGCCTGAACAGTAATTGGATGTATATTGTCAAGCTGCAATTGCTACATAAATTCAGGCCAGTAGGTATATACTATTTAATAGCAAGGCAGAGTTCCAGGGCTAAGTGAGCAGGTAGGGTAGGACTAAAATGGCAGAGAAGGAGTTAGGTATAAGGAAATTTTAAGGCACATAATGATGACAACACTGACTTAGGCAGCTGCAAATGAAAGAATTTTAAAAATTTAATGTAGTTGGTAACTACTTATGGACTTTCATTTCTGCATTTCTCTAAGTGAAGGCAATAAAAAAAATCATTTCTACCACTTTGAATTTGTTTCATTTTCAGTGTCCTGGTGCCCCAGTGTTTGGGTTTCAAACACTGCACAAGAATCTTGGTCTAAGAACAACTTCCAGTCAGATACGGAGGCTTTAAAGGGGTTTTGGGACCTTTTTAGTAGTCTCTGGTTTTATAACTTAAGGTTTTTTAAAAAAAATATTACTAGAACTAGGGGTGCTTGAAATGGTTTCCATCATATACAGGACCAGCACAGTGGCTGCATTATCTCTAAATTATTCTTGGGCATGATATTTTTGCAGATCTTTCTAATCCATCATGAAAGAAATTTTCAGATTATGTGTTGAAACCTGATCTTTCACCACTAACATAAATGAGCTGATGCTAAACTGTAGGGGTCAAGATGAACATTTATAAGTTTGTCAAGGGAGAAAGTAATATTAGAGAGAAAAATCTGAGCATTAATTAACAAATGGAGGGATTGAAATTAATGATGGCTCATAAATAGCTTAAATAACAAACTTTTCAAAAAATCTCTTTAAAAAATCACTATCTAGAGTGTAATTAAATGATGGATCCTTAACGAACACATTTTGGCAGCCAAATCTTACAAATTGTTCAGATTGGCTTAGGTCTATGTGCAGTGAAGGCTTATCATAGAATCATAGAATATCAGGGTTGGAAGGGACCCCAGAAGGTCATCTAGTCCAACCCCCTGCTCGAAGCAGGACCAATTCCCAGTTAAATCATCCCAGCCAGGGCTTTGTCGAGCCTGACCTTAAAAACCTCTAAGGAAGGAGATTCTACCACCTCCCTAGGTAACGCATTCCAGTGTTTCACCACCCTCTTAGTGAAAAAGTTTTTCCTAATATCCAATCTAAACCTCCCCTATTGCAACTTGAGACCATTACTCCTCGTTCTGTCATCTGCTACCATTGAGAACAGTCTAGAGCCATCCTCTTTGGAACCCCCTTTCAGGTAGTTGAAAACAGCTATCAAATCCCCCCTCATTCTTCTCTTCTGCAGACTAAACAATCCCAGCTCCCTCAGCCTCTCTTCATAAGTCATGTGCTCTAGACCCCTAATCATTTTTGTTGCCCTTCGCTGGACTCTCTCCAATTTATCCACATCCTTCTTGTAGTGTGGGGCCCAAAACTGGACACAGTACTCCAGATGAGCCCTCACCAGTGTCGAATAGAGGGGAACGATCACATCCCTCGCTCTGCTCGCTATGCCCCTACTTATACATCCCAAAATGCCATTGGCCTTCTTGGCAACAAGGGCACACTGTTGACTCATATCCAGCTTCTCATCCACTGTCACCCCTAGGTCCTTTTCCGCAGAACTGCTGCCTAGCCATTCGGTCCCTAGTCTGTAGCGGTGCATTGGATTCTTCCATCCTAAGTGCAGGACCCTGCACTTATCCTTATTGAACCTCATCAGATTTCTTTTGGCCCAATCCTCCAATTTGTCTAGGTCCTTCTGTATCCTATCCCTCCCCTCCAGCGTATCTACCACTCCTCCCAGTTTAGTATCATCTGCAAATTTGCTGAGAGTGCAATCCACACCATCCTCCAGATCATTTATGAAGATATTGAACAAAACCGGCCCCAGGACCGACCCCTGGGGCACTCCACTTGACACCGGCTGCCAACTAGACATGGAGCCATTTATCACTACCCGTTGAACCCGACAATCTAGCCAGCTTTCTACCCACCTTATAGTGCATTCATCTAGCCCATACTTCCTTAACTTGCTGACAAGAATACTGTGGGAGACCGTGTCAAAAGCTTTGCTAAAGTCAAGAAACAATACATCCACTGCTTTCCCTTCATCCACAGAACCAGTAATCTCATCATAAAAGGCGATTAGATTAGTCAGGCATGACCTTCCCTTGGTGAATCCATGCTGACTGTTCCTGATCACTTTCCTCTCATGTAAGTGCTTCAGGATTGATTCTTTGAGGACCTGCTCCATGATTTTTCCAGGGACTGAGGTGAGGCTGACTGGCCTGTAGTTCCCAGGATCCTCCTTCTTCCCCTTTTTAAAGATTGGCACTACATTAGCCTTTTTCCAGTCATCCGGGACTTCCCCCGTTCGCCACGAGTTTTCAAAGATAATGGCCAAGGGCTCTGCAATCACAGCCGCCAATTCCTTCAGCACTCTCGGATGTAACTCGTCCGGCCCCATGGACTTGTGCACGTCCAGCTTTTCTAAATAGTCCCTAACCACCTCTATCTCCACAGAGGGCTGGCCATCTCTTCCCCATTCTGTGATGCCCAGCGCAGCAGTCTGGGAGCTGACCTTGTTAGTGAAAACAGAGGCAAAAAAAGCATTGAGTACATTAGCTTTTTCCACATCCTCTGTCACTAGGTTGCCTCCCTCATTCAGTAAGGGGCCCACACTTTCCTTGGCTTTCTTCTTGTTGCCAACATACCTGAAGAAACCCTTCTTGTTACTCTTGACATCTCTTGCTAGCTGCAGCTCCAGGTGCGATTTGGCCCTCCTGATATCTTTCCTACATGCCCGAGCAATATTTTTATACTCTTCCCTGGTCATATGTCCAACCTTCCACTTCTTGTAAGCTTCTTTTTTATGTTTAAGATCCGCTAGGATTTCACCATTAAGCCAAGCTGGTCGCTTGCCATGTTTACTATTCTTTCGACTCATCGGGATGGTTTGTCCCTGTAACCTCAACAGGGATTCCTTGAAATACAGCCAGCTCTCCTGGACTCCCTTCCCCTTCATGTTAGTCCCCCAGGGGATCCTGGCCATCTGTTCCCTGAGGGAGTCGAAGTCTGCTTTCCTGAAGTCCAGGGTCCGTATCCTGCTGCTTACCTTTCTTCCCTGCGTCAGGATCCTGAACTCAACCAACTCATGGTCACTGCCTCCCAGATTCCCATCCACTTTTGCTTCCCCCACTAATTCTACCCAGTTTGTGAGCAGCAGGTCAAGAAAAGCGCCCCCCTAGTTGGCTCCCCTAGCACTTGCGCCAGGAAATTGTCCCCTACGCTTTCCAAAAACTTCCTGGATTGTCTATGCACCGCTGTATTGCTCTCCCAGCAGATATCAGGAAAATTAAAGTCACCCATGAGAATCAGGGCATGCGATCTAGTAGCTTCTGTGAGTTGCCGGAAGAAAGCCTCATCCACCTCATCCCCCTGGTCCAGTGGTCTATAGCAGACTCCCACCACTACATCACTCTTGTTGCACACACTTCTAAACTTAATCCAGAGACACTCAGGTTTTTCCACAGTTTCGTACCGGAGCTCTGAGCAGTCATACTGCTCCCTTACATACAGTGCTACTCCCCCACCTTTTCTGCCCTGCCTGTCCTTCCTGAACAGTTTATAACCATCCATGACTGTACTCCAGTCATGTGAGTTATCCCACCAAGTCTCTGTTATTCCAATCACGTCATAGTTCCTTGACATCACCAGGACCTCCAGTTCTCCCTGCTTGTTTCCAAGGCTTTGTGCATTTGTATATAAGCACTTGAGATAACCTGTTGATCGCCCCTCATTCCCAGTATGAGGCAGGAGCCCTCCCCTCACAGACATTCCTGCCTGTGCTTCCTCCCGGTATCCCGCTTTCCCACTTACCTCAGGGCTTTGGTCTCCTTCCCCCGGTGAACCTAGTTTAAAGCCCTCCTCACTAGGTTAGCCAGCCTGCTGGCAAAGATGCTCTTCCCTCTCTTCGTAAGATGGAGCCCGTCTCTGCCCAGCACTCCTCCTTCATGGAACACCATCCCATGGTCAAAGAATCCAAAGCCTTCTCTCCGACACCACCTGCGTAGCCATTCGTTGACTTCCACGATTCGACGGTCCCTACCCAGGCCTTTTCAAATAGTTATACAAATAGTTTATACAAATAGTTATGATAAATGCCAAGGATTAAGTTGGACGGAGGTTTTTAATGTGTTACTGTAAGGATCTGAGAGAGTAAACCTCACCTCAATGAAGTTTGTGAGACTCTGCCACCCTCTGAAATATTACAGAGAAAGTACAACAGGAGGTAAGGTTACTGACCAGCTGGAAGAGAACAAGACAGAACACAGCAGACACACAGCTGCAGAATGGCTGCTTGTGGGCAACAATTGCTTGTCTCTGCACATATAAAGGACCAGCAGCTCCTCAAAAGGTATTCTAGGGCAAAGGTCCCAGAAAAGTGCAACCCAGGGGAGATTTGGTAAGATCAGGGCCTTCACAGAGGAATCAGTGTTTCTGTGTAACAGCCTTTGGACCTACCTGGTAATCTGACCCAAAGCCCATTGTAGGCAAAGGAAAGACTCACAGGGGACTAAATGGCAGAATGATTAGTCACACTGGGGTACTGCCATTCACTGCAAAATTAAAGAGTTGGAAAAAATTGGGAAAGTTGTAAGTGTGATTTGAACAATCATTGTGGTGCAACAGCACACGCTTGTTCCTTCCCAGCAGGGCAGGATTCCAGGTGGTCATTCTGTAGTGCGTCTCTTGCAGCCTAAAACTTCCAGCGGGGCTGGCTGTCAGGATCCTGGTCCTGAATGGGCTCGGAGCAGCATCCTCCTCCCCAGCTTGAGCAGCCCTGAAGCCTTGCCCCGACCTGCCCCAGACACTCTCAATGGGGCAATGGCTGAGGCGAGGGCACATGATGGGCAGGGGAGAGGGACACCCCAACATCAGCCCCTGCCCAGCTATGCGCAGAGCTGCAGCCCGCAGTGGCTCCATGGGGGACAGGGGCAGCCCTACAGCTGCAGAGCAGACAGCAGCGGAGTGGAGCAGGGCACTGGGGGTGAGAGACTAAGAGGCAAAAGCATCAGCATCTTCCATGCTGCAAACATCACCCAAAGGGGGAGCAGTGACGTGAGACCCTGACAGTGGGGCGGGGCATCTCGGCAGGGCAGGGAGCTCTTTCCTGAGCAGCATTGCCAGCAGAAGCAGGGCAGTAAAACAGCCCAATACTGCAACCCACTACTGCTAAACTCCCCCCCCCGCGCGCGCGCACACACACATACACACACACACACACACACAACTGTCAGAAGTAGCCCAGTTTGGCAAGAAACCCACGTACGTGGCAGCTGTCATGCTGTTTGGAGTGACTCACAACTGTGAGTGCCTACCTCACAACAGCCTGTCAAAAGCAGCGCAGATACCCCAAGCTGATGGAGTGTTCTAGAATAACATTTCACCAAGCCAATAACAAATGTGAGCTCCTGGATCACTATACCGGTTTTACCATGGAGTCACAGGCCCCCCAGCTATCTTGCCACCCAGACAAACTGGACTTTGTGATAAATGGTCAAATAAACCAAAAATCACATCACATAAGGTTTCTCCCAGTCCCAAGAGACCAGTCACTCACCCCAGATCAACTGGCACTCCAGATCTTACCCCAAAGATAACGCTGGCAGCCAATTCTATACTAAACTAAGTAAAGATTTATTAGCTAAGAAAAAAGAATAAGAGTTATTGAGAGGTTAAAGCAGGTATAATATATGTACAGGGAAATTGCAGTTTGTAATTCCAAATGGTGGCAGTGATGTAATAAACTGGCAGTTTCCCAAAAGTCTTTTCAGTGTACCCAGATTGTTTCTGGGAATCTCCACTTTGTATCCGGTACACTTCCCTGTAAGAGTCCAAACAGTCCAGAGATGAAGGCTCTTTCTTTGAATCCATTCTTATATGTTCTTCTGACAGAAGACAAGCTAACAGTGTCTCTACCCACGTGGGCTTTTCCTTTGATGATGGTGAGTGAGGAATGCAGTTAGTCTTTTGACCTCTGACCATCATACATAAAGTCCTTAAGTCGTTCATTAGCATTGCACAAGATTTCTTTGATGGGTTATTTAGTGACAAGGGTACACACAATGTAAATATTTGCTATTACATTATAACAGGAACAGATAAGTGAAAACAAAGCAAGTAACATCCTATTCATTTTCACAAAGCTTAAACACCCAATACACTCTTCTACATCTAACCATTACTTTGATCTGTACTAATACACAAGTGACTTGACCTGACATGGTCTGCCTGGGTCACAACATCCTTCTCCCCATTCCCATGTCTGTATATGGTTTGCTAAGCCCTACTCCTGCAACGTTAATGCACAGGGTTAACTTTACTTCTTTTCATTACAGTAGTGCCCCACCATGATCAGTGCTGCACTGCTCTGGGCTCCACGCAGACACACAGTGAGAGGGTTCGAGGCTGTACCTCTAGAGCGCCCCCTTGGTGCCGGACATGGCGCTTTTGCTGTCCCACTAAAAGGAGTGATTTTTCACACACCCTGTGAGTGACATAGCTGGGTTGACCTAACTTTTTAGTTGAGCCTGGCCTTGAGCTGTGGCTACACTAGAGAGCTAAGAAGCTCTCCTGCTGACATAGCGCTGTCCATACCGGTGCTTAGGTCGGTGTAACTTACATCACTCAGGGGGTGGTTTATTCACACCCCTAAGAGTCACAGTTCTATCGACCTAAGTGTAGTGTAGCCATAGCCTTAGTCTCTTAGCAAGGGCTGGGTCTCTAAGCCATTGTCAGCCTGAGAAGCCCAGGCTGAACCTGCTGGGCTCAGAGGAAAAAGAAAGAAAACAAATAATCCAAACTATCCAAAGGTTCCAGGCCATAGAGGAGCAGCAGCAGCTCCCATGCTGTGATTTTGGGAAGCTCTGAACCCTAGTTCTGCTTCTCTGTGAAGTGCCACCCGTTCCTGGGGCTGGATCTCGCCTTTTAAGGAGCCACCCTTCTCCAGGGAGAACAGACCTCCCAGGTGTGATGGGTCTGAGCTGAGCTTGTTAACCCCTTCCCGGCTGGTGTGGGAACTTGTCTGACCACAAAGAGACAGCCCCTGCCCCCAATAGGTAAGACAGACAAAGGCGAGGAGGGGAAACAGAGCCACACAGAGATGAAGTCACTTGCCCAAGGTCACGCAGCAAGTCAGTGGGGGAAATGGGAAGAGAATCAGGTCTCCTGAGTCCCAGTCCAAGGTGTTACCTACTAGATCATGCAGCCTCTTAAGTGACTAGACCTGCTGAAGCCAATGGGAATGCTCACATGAGCGAAGTGAGGCATGTATGCAAGGCCCCAGATTGTACAGCACCTAGACCATGTTTTGGTGTCACAGATGAAATAATAATAGTGGAAAGGTAGCTGAGCTAAGAGTTGGAAAAGGCAGTTACAGTGAGGGTGCCTAACAAATAGTAACTCAGAGGGAGGGTGAGGTGGATAAGCCTGCCTGGCTCATACAGGAATTAAGGACAGGAAATAATATTGGTTGTACTGTTACTTTACACAGTGTTTTTGGGATAAGAGATGAGATGCCCCTGTTTCTCCCGGCTAATTGAGCAATTCAGGTGGGAGACCCTTTGTCTTAGTCAGTGGCCCCCGATGGAGGTGTTTGGTGGCACTAAGTGTTTGTCAGTGTGGTTTCCGGTCCCTGTAGGAAATGAGAAGGCACCTTGGTGGAAGGACAGTTGGGCGTGAGGTGATTGCTTTGGATACGCAGTGGAGAAGCGCTGACACAGCATCAGGGTTAAGGTTCTTTGCTGAACCCTACCCAGGAATTTCCTCATTTCTAGGCTTATTTTTTTATTTACACTTGGAACCTTCATTTTGAATTTCCTGTCTTCCTCAGGTGAGCTGTTAATCAAAGCTGAAATGTTTTCGAGACATAGCGACAATCACCCTAACTATGGGCCTGCTACCACAGCTGTACCACATCCATGTTAACTGCAAATATAGTAGAAATAAAGCCAAAAAGAACTCTTCATTTGGAGCCTAAAAGCAGGTAGAAATGTGTCTGCTGTTCACTGCTGCTGGTTTTCTCAGGATGCTTTGGCTGCTGTGTAATTGTGTCAGCCACTGGATGCTTTTGCTGGCATATCAGTTTCAACAACCGGGATGGAAAATCTGCGGTGCTTGGCAGGCGCAGAGGATGTGGAGGGCTCCCTGGTTAGTTGTGAGAACTGGCTGAAAGAAGCATATTTTTAATGAGGAAGTCAGTAAAACCAGTTCCAAATCATCCCTTCCCCCCAAAAAAGATAACAAAAAACCTACCCAATGCAATTCACTAACTGCAAAGTCCCCTGAGTCGTTATTAGCATTGGACTGAGCAAGCACACGCACTGACAATGTGATGCAATAACAAAAAAAAAAGCTCATGTCATTCTGGGGTGTGTTAACAGATGTTCTATGTAGGACGTGGAAGTTAACTGTACCGCTCTGCTCGGCACTGGTGGGGCCTTAGCTGGAGCACTGCATCCAGTTCTGGGGGCCACACTTTAAGGAAGAGGAGGACAAATTGTAGTCCAGAGGAGAACAACAATTACATGAAGGTTTAGAAACCCTGACTTGTGAGTAATAGTTAAAATAAACTAGGGCTGTTTAGTCTCGAGAAAAGAAGACTGGGGGAGGGGGGACCCTTAAAAGATTCCAGGTTCGTTAATGGCTGTTATAAAGAGGATGGTGATCAATTGTTCTCCATGCCCACTGAAGGTAGAACAAGTAGTAACAAGCTTAATCTGCAGCAAGGGAGACTTAGGTTAGATATTAGGAAACACTTTCTAACTGTAAGGATATTTAAATACTAGAATATGTTGCCTAGGGAGGTTTTGGAATCCCACCATTGGAGGTTGTTAAGAACAGGTTGGACAGACACCCATTAGAGATGGTCTAGGTTTAGTGAGTCCTTCCTCAGTGCAGGGGGATGACTAGATGATCTCTCTAGTTCCCTTCCAGCCCTACATGTCTGAATCATTCCATTAATCCCAGTCCTTTCTCTCTTCCTCTTAGCCTCTCCTATCCCTGCTCTCTTCTTTCAGTGCTATGGTCTGTACATCCAGCTCTACTCTACTCTAATCTTGTCTCTGTCATTCCACTCCCACGACTTCCTGCTTCCCCTGCATTCCCTAACCTAGAGATCCCTGCATTTCCTACCTCAGCTCCTGCTTCCATGTTCACCTTTGGAGAACATCTCAGGAGTACTCAGTTTCCTTGTTATAAGCTCATTCTCTCATCTGCCAGCTCTGCTCTCTTCCTTCCATTTATTTTGGCATGTTCTTCTCCTTTTGGCTTGAGTTGGTTCTGTCCCTTTCTTCTCTGAGTGTGGAATCGTGACCCCGTTGAAGTCAACCGGAGTTTTGTCATGAACTTCAATGGGGCCAAGATTTCAGTCTGACTCTAGTCTGGCCCCTTTCCGTATTTTTGATGTTAGTCTTAGCCTTTTCATTTCTCTTTAATCTTGCCCCCTCTCGGATCTATACTCTTCTCTTTTCCTACTCTCTCACTCTTCTGCTGTTTGCAACACCTCCCCCCCCTCATTAATGGACTTAACCTCCATGAATTTATCCAGTTCTCTTTTAAACCCTGTTATACTCCTAGCCTTCACAACCTCCTCAGGCAAGGAGTTCCACAGGTTGACTGTGCTCTGAGTGAAGAAGAACTTCCTTTTATTTGTTTTAAACCTGCTACCCATTAATTTCATTTGGTGGCCCCTAGTTCTTATATTATGGGAACAAGCAAATAACGTTTCCTTATTCACTTTCTCCACACCACTCATGATTTTATAGACCTCTATCATATCCCACCATAGTCTCCTCTTTTCAAAGCTAAAAAGTCCTGGCCTCTTTAATCTCTCCTCGTCTGGGACCCGTCCCAAACCCCTAATCATTTTAGTTGCCCTTTTCTGAACCTTTTCTAATGCCAGTATATCTTTTTTGAGAGGAGGGGACCACATCTGTACGCAGTATTTAGATGCGGGCGTACCATGAATTTATATAAGGGCGATAAGATATTCTCCGTCTTATTCTCTATCCCTTTTTTAATGATTCCTAACATCCCATTTGCTTTTTTGACTGCGTGGACATCTTCAGAGAACTATCCACAATGACTCCAAGATCTTTCTCCTGATTAGTTGTAGCTAAATTAGCCCCCATCATACTGTATGTATAGTTGGGGTTATTTTTTCCAATGTGCATTACTTTACATTTATCCACATTAGATTTCATTTGCCATTTTGTTGCCCAATCACTTAGTTTTGTGAGATCTTTTTGAAGTTCTTCACAGTCTGCTTTGGTCTTAACTATCTTGAGCAGTTTAGTAGCATCTGCAAACTTTGCCACCTCACTGTTTACCCCTTTCTCCAGATCATTTATGAATAAGTTGAATAGGATTGGTCCTCGAACTGACCCTTGGGAACATCACTAGTTACCCCTCTTCATTCTGAAAATTTACCATTTATTCCTACCCTTTGTTCCCTGTCTTTTAACCAGTTCTCAGTCCAGGAAAGGATCTTCCTTCTTATCCCATGACAACTTAATTTACAAACGAGCCTTTGGTGAGGGACCTTGTCAAAGGCTTTCTGGAAATCTAAGTACACTATATCCACTGGATCCCCCTTGTCCACATGTTTGTTGACCCCCTCAAAGCTTTCCCAAGGCTGTTGGGTGGTCCTGTGGCTATGACAGTTGCTCAGGGAACAGCACCCCCAAGTTCTGGTCCTGTAGAACCACAAATAAGCACTCTCCACCCAGACAACTGAGACATTGTCAGCTGCTGTGCTGAGGCAGGGCTTTGCTGGGTGAGTGGGATTTTATTGGATGGACTCTCTCAGAAGTAATGAAAATGTGGCTGTTTGCTAAGGGTATTTAAAAGCTCTGGAAAGAAAAGACATCATAGCCTCATCTCTGCTGATCCCAGTCCTTTCCCATTCTAAATAGATCAGATTATCTGTTCCCACTGAAAAGTGAAGGACCCCTCACCAATGGTGTAATCCAAAGCATGGTAGTTGTTTCTCTTAATATTTACCCCAAGTTTGGTGCTTCACTGTATAACTGAGATGGTGGAAGCACTTAGAGGACTGCACGGAGTGTGATGGCTAATTAGACAAAGATTCTCCACATGTGTGCCAGGGACAGAAGCAGGGTGTAAGGACCTGTGCAAGGACAAAGGACAACTGCAGCAACTAGCTACTACCTTCTAGCACCCCTGGGGATGCAAGCCACCTAAATGGGATGGGAAGGAGGTGGGGCAATGGTCCTGCTTTCCCAAAACATCAGCCAATGGGGCTGGCGGGCCAACGTATCCTAAAGGATGCTGCAGTGCCTACCTTGCATTGGAGCACTCCCTCCATAACAGGACAGGGCATGACGTGACCTGAGAATGAAAGGGGTGCTGAGGTCCTGTGGATATAGTCACAGCTGATGTCCCATGATCAAGGCAGGACATCTCTCTGGAACTGAGATCCTGCCTGCAAGTGTCACCATGAAGTTACGCCATCCAGTCAAAGCTTTTCTTTTTTAATTGTATGGACTCAATTTAGTCTTGATTTTTTTCCCCACTGCTTATTTTTAAATTGCAATCTTTGCCTTTTGTACTTGTGCTAAAGGCACTTTGAACTTTGCACCTTACCCAGTGAGTTTTACGAGAGATTTTAAATTGCAGTAGATTGAGCAATATTTTACCTCTGGTGCTTGCAGTTTTGATCTAAGATTTCTGCCTTAAACTGAGGCAGAGTGAGAAATTTCCAACTTAAAAGGGTTGAGTTATATTTGTGATCTAATAGACTGAGAAATATTTTATCTCTACTACTTGCACTTTGCTCTGAGATTTGCACCTTAAAAAGGTAGTGAAATTGCATTGCACTTTTAGCTTTTCTCTCTTTGATAAATGGCATGAGTTTCCGAGATCTTAGAGAATATGGCCACACTGAGGAAACCTTAAAAATTAATAGTATGTAGCTATCTGAGCACAAAATAAAATGAATTCACCTCTTCTATTCAACACACACCACTTGAACTTAGTCAGTTGCAAGCGGAGCTGAAGACAACCTTAATTGTCAGCATTGCCCATCTTTGCAGAATCCAGGAACTTGCTTATGCTGCTATAATTGTTTTTGATAGGACAACGAATGGTATTAAATCAAGAACAACTGAATGTCGTGATAACCCTGCTATAATAAATCAAGAAGTGTTAGTCCATACTTTAGAAGCTGTGTGCCTCAGATTACCCTATAAAGAGGCATTGAGGAAGGAAAAACAGACCATACTAGATGATAAATTACCCGCACAAACAGTGCTGATGTAATTCAATGACAACTTCGAAAGACAAGTGCATGGTGTGGGTTTTTTCTCACTGACTCAGCATGTGCTAATGAATACATCTTATTGTTTTGCACAAGGCATACCATACAACATTTATCTAGCGCAATGTTGTATGTAATAAATGGGACAACCAAAATAACACCAAGTATTTCAGCAATCAGTTACACGCACTTGTAGGCATTAATAAGAATTCTGAGATAATGAAACTTGCTTTTCCCTCTGATGTCTTCAAAAGCCACAAATTGTTCTGAAAAATTGTTTCAAAACGTGAGTGATGCCACACAGGAACACTGATCCACACTTCCCATCACCAATTTTGAACAAGCGGTAATTAAGGCAACAAAGTTTTTTGCACCTGTTAAGAAGAAAGTTTGGTTCTCCTACTTGAATTAAAGCTGTTGACATAATTCAAAGCACAAGTTTAGCAAATCTATATGGAAATGGTCACAGATGCTATTTGAGTTTCTGTCTCTTGCCCCCATTAGTTTTCTGTAACTGACAGAACTCCAAAAGCTTCAGATAACAAGGTGTCTTATCCCTGTTAATGCTCCTGATGCGGTGCTGTGACTCAGAGAGGAAGACACACATTGAAGAGTAAAACACACAAATGGAAAACAAACCAAATCATCCATTGTTACTTTCCCCCACCAGACCTGTAACTGGTATGTGAGTGGCAAAGATTAACCCAAAGAACATAAAAGACAGTGGGCATGAGGCACCGGCTAACAGGGAGGCTGATCCATGTTTGGATGTTACAAAATGAAAACAACGTGAGTTGGAACTGTATGGTAGAAGGAATGCCAGCCCTTCCAATGCTGTGTGTGATCTTAGGATAATTGCATTTATAGGCTGGGCAAAGTCACTCCCCTATTGGTTTTAAAGATCTTTTGCACATGACATCATGCTGAATTCTTGTAGAGATGTTTATGTTTTGATCTTACTTCAAAAATACTAATATAGGCCACCTTTGCACCTTTCCAAACTTTGGGGTATCCAGCCACCAAGCAAATCCCCTGTGTAAATTACAGCTGCCTCAGGGTTGCTCTGTTTTATAGCAGCTGTTCATAGCCTCCAGATTGCTCCAAAAGCCATCACTGGCACCTAAGGACACCCTCGCTACGTCCTTTTCCCTCCTGCCACGGCTCTGCATCACCCGGGGATTCCCCTAGACAGATGGGGATCCTCCACTGGTTGACTAAGCCAACCTTAGGGCTGCTTTGCACTGCTGAAGTGACACAAAGTAGCCTTAATGAAGCAGAGGATGTGGTACAAGGGGCAAGGCATTGGAAAATCAGACACAGAGATGAGTCTTTCCAACTGATATTGAAATGACTTGATTGAATGGGAGGCAGATGCCTGAGCATTCATCTGAAAGCTCAGTTTTACCTACCTTTCCTTTCCATGCAAACCTCTCCTAGTTGGCCTCCCACCTGTCTTAATTTTATTTCAAAATCCCACTTGCAGTATATTTAGCATGTTGCCATTTTAGCTGTCTAATTTTATGCAAGTCATTACTTTTGTGTTGCTCTTTACTCAGGCTGCAAAATCTTGTTCGTAATGCATATCCCATCACATGCAGGTCTGATATTCAGGGCTGGGCAGCAGGAAGTCCTGTGTTCTAACCTCAGCACTGCACTGATTTGCTGTCTGATCTTGGGCAAGTTGATTTGCCGCTCTGTGCCTTAGTTTCCCCATCTGTAAAAGTGAGGAAAATGTTTACTTCCCTACCTCACGGGCACATTACGAGGGTTAAACATAAAATTACCATTCATCCAAAATATACCAAGGCAGGCCTGGTTTTTCATCTGGTGTCTGTGATGGGGTGCTCTACTCACTGTGGGACAGCACCACCTCCTGGAGATGCTAGGGATTAGCTCTGCCATGCTGACACCACTTTCTATGATTGCACTCGGCCACCCTCCATCCCTTTCACTGTCTGTGGCCCTCTCTCGCTCCAGTAGCTGCTGCTTCCTCTTTGTGACTCAGCCCTCCAGCCAGGTCACAATGTGTTTTCCCCTTCCGTGGATACCAAAGCCTTTCGTGTGACTGTTCCCAGGCAGTCTCTGGCACGGCGCTGTTGGTGCCACCCCCCAGTGGCCAGTAGGGAACCCAGGATCACCCACTACTCTGGGTTCCAGTCCAGCGACCCTGTACTTGGCAACTGTGGCCTGCTTTCCTTCAGACCCTGTTGTTTCTTCCTTGGACTCCTTCCTACAGCTTCTGGTTCCCCACTCTCGGTGTACCAGCTCAAATTACCTCCTCTCAGGGAGCAACTACACACTACTGATCCCTGTAGCCTCAAACACACCTCCCTTCTCTCAGGGAGTGACTGCAGACTACTTCCCTGCAGCCCCTTTCCGTTGCCAGCTTCCTGATGATATAAACCCAGCCCAGCTCCTCTCCCAGCTGGACTTCATTAGAAAATTAGGCCTTGGTGCTCCTTCAGGTGCAGCCTATAGATTCATTGGCCTAATTTACTCCTTCACGCCTTGTGTGGGGTGAACATCCCATCTCAGTGTCCCAGGAAATTATTTTAGGACACCTGAACTGCCCTGGGTTTTCATCAATTAAAAAAATATTTTTAATAAATACAAATAGTTTGTTCTAGACATTGCTGTACAGAGTAGAGCTTACTCATAGTTGAACAAGAACAGACAGTGCCGTGGAATGAGTGCTCAGTGTGTTGGGCAGTGTTTGGGATGAAGAGAGCAGTCAAAGGAGTGTCCAGTTCTCTGACCTGTTCTTTTGCTCAAGGAAAATGTTAATGATGCTTGTCCAGTGTTTCCCAATAAACTCACTCAGACACTAAGTGACTGGGGGAAAATCCTGCCCCCCCCCCGAGAAATATGCACAAAAAGGGGAGAGCAATGACATCGACACACATTATACAAACAAATGGAGTTTTGTCTTTATATGAATAACTCATAACCTTAAAAAATGTCACCACAAAAGTGTCCAGCTTTGATTTTGAATTCCTGATCACCTTGGTTGAATAATTAGCGCCTGCGTTAGTCTTTGAGTGTGTAAAGTACTCCATGCAGTAATGGATGCATATTATAATAAGCCACAATAAATTACTTTCAGTGATAAACTAATACAGCCAAATATAGACCCAAAGTACCATCTGATGCTGCTTTTCTGCAGTCACTTGACAATATGCACCTATTTCCCTGCCTTGAATCGTAGAATCATAGAATATAAGGATTGGAAGGGAGCTCAGGAGGTCATCTAGTCCAACCCCCTGCTCAAAGCAGGACAAATCCCCAACTAAATCATCCCAGACAGGGCTTTGTCAAGCCTGACCTTAAAAACTTCTAAGGAAGGAGATTGCACCAGCTCCCTAGGTAACACATTCCAGTGTTTCACCACCCTCCTAGTGAAAAAGATTTTCCTGATATCCAACCTAAACCTCCCCCACTGCAACTTGAGACCATTACTCCTTGTCCTGTCCTCTTCTACCACTGAGAACAGCCTAGATCCATCCTCTTTGGAACCCCCTTTCGGGTAGAATCATAGAATCATAGAATATCAGGGTTGGAAGGGACCTCAGGAGGTCATCTAGTCCAACCCCCTGCTCAAAGCAGGACCAATCCCCAATTAAATCATCCCAGCCAGGTAGCTGAAAGCAGCTATCAAATCCCCCCTCATTCTTCTCTTCCGTAGACTAAACATCCCCAGTTCCCTCAGCCTCTCCTCATAAGTCATGTGTTCCAGTCCCTTAATCATTTTTGTTGCCCTCCGCTGGACGTTTTCCAATTTTTCCACATCCTTCTTGTAGTGTGGGGCCCAAAACTGGACACAGTACTGCAGATGAGGCCTCACCAATGTCGAATAGAGGGGAACGATCACGTCCCTTGATCTGCTGGCAATGTCCCTACTTATGCATCCCAAAATGCCATTGGCTTTCTTGGCAACAACAGCACACTGTTGACTCATATCCAGCTTCTCGTCCACTGTAACCCCAAGGTCCTTTTCTGCAGAACTGCTGCCTAGCCATTCGGTCCCTGGTCTGTAGCAGTGCATGGGATTCTTCCATCCTAAGTACAGGACTCTGTACTTCTCCTTGTTGAACCTCATCAGATTTCTTTTGGCCCAATCCTCCAATTTGTCTAGGTCACTCTGGATCCTATCCCTACCCTCTAGCATATCTACCTCTCCTCCCAGTTTAGTGTCATCTGCAAACTTGCTGAGGGTGCAATCCACACCATCCTCCAGATCATTTATGAAGCTATTGAACAAAACCGGCCCGAGGACCGACCCTTGGGGCACTCCAGTTGATACCGGCTGCCAACTAGATATGGAGCCATTGATCACTACCCGTTGAGCCCGACGATCTAGCCAGCTTTCTATCCACCTTAGAGTCCATTCATCCAGCCCATACTTCTTTAACTTACTGGCAAGAATACTGTGGGAGACCATGTCAAAAGCTTTGCTAAAGTCAAGGAACAACACGTCCACTGCTTTCCCCTCATCCACAGAGCCAGTTATCTCATCATAGAAGGCAATTAGATTAGTCAGGCATGACTTGCCCTTGGTGAATCCATACTGACTGTTCCTGATCACTTTCCTCTCCTCTAAGTGCTTCAGAATTGATTCCTTGAGGACCTGCTCCATGATTTTTCCAGGGACTGAGGTGAGGCTGACTGGCCTGTAGTTCCCAGGATCCTCCTTCTTCCCTTTTTTAAAGATGGGCACTACATTAGCCTTTTTCCAGTCGTCTGGGACTTCCCCGGATCGCCATGAGTTTTCAAAGATAATGGCCAATGGCTCTGCAATCACATCCGCCAACTCCTTTAGCACTCTCAGATGCAGCGCATCCAGCCCCATGGACTTGGGCTCGTCCACCTTTTCTAAATAGTCCCGAACCACTTCTTTCTTCACAGAGGGCTGGTCACCTCCTCCCCATGCTGTGCTGCCCAGTGCAGTAGTCTGGGAGCTGACCTTGTTCGTGAAGACAGAGGCAAAAAAAGCATTGAGTACATTAGCTTTTTCCACATCCTCTGTTACTAGGGTTGCCTCCCTCATTCAGTAAGGGGCCCACACTTTCCTTGACTTTCTTCTTCTTGCTAACATATCCGAAGAAACCCTTCTTGTTACTCTTAACATCTCTTGCTAGCTGCAACTCCAAGTGTGATTTGGCCTTCCTGATTTCACTCCTGCATGCCTGAGCAATATTTTTATACTCTTCCCTGGTCATTTGTGCAATCTTCCACTTCTTGTAAGCTTCTTTTTTGTGTTTAAGATCAGCAAGGATTTCACTGTTAAGCCAAGCTGGTCACCTGCCATATTTACTATTCTTTCTACACATCGGGGTGGTTTGTCCCTGTAATCTCAATAAGGGTTCTTTAAAATACAGCCAGCTCTCTTGGACTCCTTTCCCCCTCATGGGGGCATCTCCCAGGGGATCCTGCCCATCAGTTCCCTGAGGGAGTCAAAGTCTGTTTTTCTGAAGTCTAGGATCCGTATTCTGCTGCTCTCCTTTCTTCCCTGTGTCCCTTTCTTCCCTTGGCATATCCTTGAGGATTTGGAGGAAGAGCAGTCAGAGGCTTGAACACACTGGTGAGTATAAATATTTTGAATTAGTTTCTGGAGTGCTTTTGCCCACCCTAGGTGATCTCTCTTTCTGGGATTGCATGGCTGTTATCCTTGAAAGCATGGCAGTCTCTAGAAAAACAACAGGTATTATTTAACAAATAACCCTTTCCATTCCACGAAAGAAATCCAATGACCAGATTCTGACTTGCTTGGCCCCTTACAGATACAAAGTGTAGGTTAGTCAGCATGGTAACCTTTTATAAGCACTTTGTACAGCTCTCAAGCCCATATCCTCAAAGATGTTCTGCTCTAACCTACCTCTTGCTACGTGTCAAACAACCTTTGAAAAGCTGTGTCTCAGAGGCTGTGCAAGGTGTAATGCAATGGAGAATCAGTTTTTCTGAATCTGCAACCATCTTTCCTGTGGCCATTAATTAATTTGGTTGGCAGCTCCTTCTCCTCCTCATGGACCTGGCCAGGAATCTCTACTATCCCCTGCCAGGACCCCAGCCTTCCCTGTATCTTGTGCCTGCAGGTATCCGGCATCACCGGCTGTGCCCTGCAGCTCCCCTCTCCACGGTGCATAGACTATTTAACTAATTTTCCTGGAAATGCTCAGAAAATTCCTTCTGTCCTCAGAGAGTAAGTGCTGTAAAGATGGAAAAGATACCCTGCATTACTCATACATAATGAAGAGATTTAATCTCGGCTCTATGTGCAAAACTCAGAATTACCTGTGGAGTCATGGGCAGTGTCTCCATAATAAAACCTCTGGGGGTGTTTCTGGACTCAGGTATCTAAGGAGCAATAGATATATATTATTTCCTACTAGCCACAGCTCCTCTCCCCAAACAATGGGCACAGTTTTGGTTTGTGTTTTGAACCACAACTTTTGCAATCACATGACCTTCTTCTGGCCCTTTGAGGCTTTTTCACTGGTCGGACTTTCGCCAAGTACTTCTGCAAAGCCTTCTCCAGCGCTGGCAGTTTCATAATGTAACTGTGCTGGCATTTACTCGGCATGTATTTATTTTAACATGTGTCTCCAGCTCTGACTTGTAGGCTACGTCTTTTCCTGCAATGGGGAAAGGCTGCAGAAGAAGGGAGGCAGCAGGACACTACACAGCTAAAAACAGCAGCATGGAAGGGAAGGCACGGCTCGGGTGAGTACGGGACATGTAGGGTATGTATTCGGGTACATACCCACACCCCTCAGGCATGTCTTTACTTACCTAAGCCATGTCTCAAGGTCTACACAGCTAGTTATACCTGTGCTAGGGGCATTTATGCGCACTACCTGCTGAAAGATGCAGGTAATGTAGATGTACACTTAGGAGATTTTTATTTATTTCTTTAATTGCATTTACAAAAAAAATCATTGACTGCAAGTGTTATTTGATCTGGAATCGTTGCTGCTGTAACTTCGCTAAAACTGTCCCCATGAGCTTAGAGAACATAGAGCCTGAAGATCTTTCAAACAGGCATCAAATATCTCCCTTATTGCTACTGTATGTCACACAACAAAAGGCACCTCTTTTATTCATTCTGGTGCTGTGAACTGTGTATCAAACTTTGGCAAAATGACATCTGTTTTGTCTTTTTTTTCTGCTGCTGCTTTGTAAAGAGACATCTTATGACTACCCAGTGCTGCTGACCCTGCAATTGTCAGACACAGCTGCTTGTGCTTGCTGTGTTTTTCAGCTTCACTAACTACTGGGAAATGCAGCTGAAATCGCTGCTTAAAAGTTCTCCAATCCTTGTCCATAGTTGCTGCAATTTTCATTGAAGCTGGAGGCGTAATTTCACTCTTAGCAATGCAAACATTTTGTCTCTGCCAGTGCTGAGCCTTTTCAGCTCGATTTGTTGATTTCTTGTGGATTTAAGTTAGATAGTCACTCCAAGAGGCATGTCAGAAAGAGCAACGGAAAGAGTCTCTGCTTGTCCTGTAGTCAGAACCGGAAGGCATTCAGGTCACAGCAGTGCTTTCACCAGGGCCTGATCCAGAGGTCACTGAAGACAAAGGGACTCTTTCTTTGGGGATTTAAAATGGAGAAACATACAGTAGCTGACAGCATGTAATCCAAGAAGTCCACTGGTGACTGCCTTGGTTAGAGTATAGGGAATTCAAGTGGAGCATTAAAAATAGATACATTGCTGCCTAACTGCTAGGTAACATGACATGCATCCACGACATAGGCCCAGGTTCTGATCCACTGCACTGAGCAGGAACTTGCTCTCTGCATCATCCCACTGAAGTAAGTGGGGCCACTCTGGGAGCAGGGAGCTGACCAGTCTGGGTAGAGGGATCAGAGTCTGGCCCACAGTGGTCAAGTAGAAATAAATGTTCTTGGTTATCAATAGGGGTATATGTAACATATAATAACTAGCCTAGCTGGATTATTTGTGGGGTGTATTGGAAACTGTGATAACATTACAAGTTATCACTTTCAAGTGCGAGAGTTTTCCTGGTTTTGCTTGCAAACTAGTGGGCTCTGAGGGAAGCCTTATGTTCTGGGTCTTCTATGGCAGACTGCAAAGAGCCAGTGTGGGGTGAGTCAGGCCTCTCTGCCTTCAGTAGCATCCTGTTTTGTCTCATGGTGGTTGTGTGTTGTTGGGGTTCTGGATAGTAAGAAATGAAGTAGTGTTATGTTTCAACCTGCCAGAAAGAGTGTTTGATGCTCTCTTTGATGTGGTTGTCCTTGCTGTCCCCTCACGTGGAGTGTTAGGGGTAAGGATGTGGCCATTGAAAGGTGTAGGCAGCATTGACCATGGAGGTCTCTAAGGATTGCAGAGGGTGAGGAGTCTGGGATTGTTGGACTAGTAGGTCAACTGAGATAGGCAGCATTTGGGTTTTCTCTCTGAGAAGACCCATTGTGTCCTTGTCCTGCTTGGACTTTCTTCCATCCATTCCTTCCTTCTCCATGCTGTCTGTCGTGTTGACCTTCCAGGCCCTCTGTTCATGGTCCAATGCAGCACTGACTTACAGCATTGCAGGAAAAACTATTTCACTAGGAGGGTGGCGATGCACTGGAATGGGTTACCTAGGGAGGTGGTGGAATCTCCTTCCTTAGAAATTCTTAAGGCCCAGTTTGACAAAGCCCTGGCTGGGATGATTTAGTTGGGGTTGGTCCTGCTTTGATCAGGGTGTTGGACTAGATGACCTCCTGAGGTCTCTTCCAACCCTAATCTTCTATGATTCTATGATTCTATGATCTCAGTGAACATATCCTCTTTAGTTCTTTCTCCTCGTCATCAGGATAAGGCATTCTGCAGGTGTGGAGGGGGAACTCCTCAAGGCTGCTGTGGCAGAAACTGCTGATAAAAACAGACAGATGACTCACTGGATTTATAGTCACAACAGAAAAGGAAAGATAAGTTTCCAAACTCCCTTCCTTTATTTTCATAAACACATTAATATTAACTGCTTATTGATGCTTCAGCTTTTGAGTGCCTCTGCATTGCACTGCTCTCCAGCCCCAGCCATGGGGAATATGCCCCACCAGGGGCAAGAGGGAGGAAGGAAGGATTTCGTGTTTCCCTATTCCATGGGTACAAGTATAGGGCAATGGCACTGAATATTGGCACTATCTTCCACAGGCAGTGGGTTTTAGGTGATATCTCACCCCTGAGGGTAACAAACACAGAGAGAAAACAGCTGCTACTGGTGTCCTCATGCTGCCTGGGCCCGTACATTGCTAGCTTGTGTACTGCAGTGGTGCCAGCCAAACACATTGCAGAATGGTGTAGGAAAGTGTCCTATCGCAGAGGAAGAAATAAGGCAGCCATCCCTAGAAACCTTCAGGAGGGTATTGCAGAGTATCTCCATGAAAGGTTCATCAAGAGCTCTCAGGAGAATCAAAGAGACATCCCTATGTATATAAACAAAGTGTTCCTCATGCTCCCCCTTTTCCACACAGCCCCCACCCCGCCTAACCCAACCAGGGAGTGAGAAGAAGATGCCAATTCTACTTCTGTTCATGGTGCCCTACCTCTTCTTGTGCAAGTAAAACAATGAAAAGTCAATATCTGTGTCCTGCTAACCTGGCATGGGCCTGGTACCATCTTTACACTTAGACATTGTAAAGAAAAATGCATGCCCATTCCCTTCCCCTTCATCAGGCTCATCTGTGCTCATAGACACCAACTCCGTGGGTCACAGGCACTGACTTTCTAAAGTGCCGGGGGGTGCTTGACCCCTGGCTCTGCCCCAAGCCTCGCCCCCACTCCACCCCTTCCCCCCAAGGCCCCACCCCTGCCCTGCCTCTTCCCGCCCAGTTCTGCCCCCTCCCCTGAGCACGCCGCATCCTAGCTCCTCATTCCCCCCCCCAGAACCTCCCGCATGTCACAAAACAGCTGATTGTGGAGGGAGGGATGCACGAGGAGGGAGGGGGATGCGCTGATCCGCAAGGCTTGCCAGTGGGCAGGAGGCACTGCGAATCGGTGCTTATGCTGTGGGTGCTCCGGAGCAGGAGAACCCATGGGGAAAAAATAGTAGGTGCTTAGCACCCACCAGCCACAGCTGTTTGGTGGGGCCATGACATCAGCTGTTCAGTGGGGCCATGACATCAGCTGTTTGGCGGGGCCATGATATCAGCTGTTTGGCGGGGCCATGACATCAGCTATTTGGTGGCTTGGGGGAGGGTGAAGGGTAGCGAGCAGCGGGCAGGCAGGGGCCTCGGGGAGGGGCAGAGTGGAGGCAGGAAGAGGCTGAACGAGGGTGGGACCTCTGGGGAGGGGCAGAATCGGGGCAGGAAGAGGTGGAGTGGGGGTGGAGCACTCTCAGGGAAAAATAAAAGTCAGCCCTGTGTCTGTGCTTACCTGGCAGGACTGGCTAGCCAGTGGTGGAATCTCTAACAGGTCCCAGCTCATGGTATGTCTGGAGCCCCCTTCCACCTCTCCCCCTTTTCTTCCTGCTTCTCCTAACTTTTTCAAAGCAGGGGGCTCTGTGGCTCTTCTATGGGATCCACAGTGGTCTGCAGAGTGCAGCTGGGGTCTCCACCGAGCATGGTATGCAGGTCATTGTAGTAGTTGCAGGTCTGTGGCTCAGCACCAGATCTCCTGTTGGCTTCCTCGGCCTTGCAGTCTGCCTTCCTTCACTTTCAGACGACACTGCTGTTCGTCCCTATCGTACCCCTTTGCCTCCATCCCCTATGCAATCTGTTCATAGGTTCCAGATTTCTATGGCTGCTCAGTAGCTCTGCGTGCACAGACTCTTCTCCCCACAGGCCCAGGAGACGCAATACCTCCCATCTGTTCCAGGCTGGAGCATGTCTACAGTTTGGAGCTAACATGATTGGGTGGGCAGCTGCACAGAACACCGGAGAGTTGCAAGTATGCTCGCCAGGCTGGGCAGGAAAAGGCATCTCAAAAACACTTGGTTTTTTTTAAAAGGGATGGGTCTCTGTGGCCCTGGGAGTTTTACAACTGTGAGCAGAGCAGTCACTGTCACAGAGAATGGGGCCTTGTGGGACAGCTTCAGGACTGTTTTAGCTGGCACAGGTCATAGTGTCTACACTCACTGTGCATCGACCGTGTTCGGTTGGCCATGGCTCCACTCTGTATTTATGTTTGCCACTGAATATCAGCTTCTTCCTCTTCACAGGCTCTTTCTCGCCAACAAGAAGATTTATTATTCTTTGAGGAGAGGGGGGATAAAATTACTTCAAGAGACAAGATTGATGGGGCCAGGGGAAACAACAATGATTGAAATTCTCAGCTGTTCTTCTAAGTGATTAAATTCTAATTGAGGGAAGGGTCTTGTGCTGAACCCCCAGGCTGCACTAGGATGGCTCCGTGGGCTGCAAAGGGGAGATGCTTAGCTCTGTCACTGACATCTATGGCTGTAGGCAGCTCTGTATTACGTGGGCACCATCAATAAATGGGAGGGCTGACACTATAATGATTTCTGCTCTCTCTAATTATTCTGAGACAATAAGAGATTCTCTTGAGGTGCAGTTTCAACACAGTCTCCAGGAGGGGATTGGGTTACCTTTTATTTCGTGCTGCTCACCTCTGCCATGAAAACGGCATCCTTCATTATCCATCCTTCCCAGCATTTCTGCACATGAACACTCCACATCCTCTTTGTCAGGGCAGCAGCCCCGTGGAGCCAACTCACTCTCTGTGCAGTATGAATTAAATGTCTGTATTGGACAGCAAAGCCCCTCCCCCACCCACACCTCCTTAAAGGAGCCTGGTTTTCAGAAGGCAGGTTCAAGTTCAGTGACTTCGAAAGCAGCAGAGTCAGACCAACTCTGGGCTTTTGAAAACCCCAGTCTTAATGCCCACTTCACTCCTGTCTCCCAAAGTGAGTTCAGAATGGGGTAGCAACTTTCCACTTTGAGCACCATCCATACCAAAATGGGAGGGAAGTGCTTAGGAGTTTCACAATCCTTGCCAAAGAGCCGGTCAGTTGTTATGTTCTGGAAAGTCCTGTGTGACATCTCTCTGCCGGCTTTTGCACTAGTGACCATCCCCATGGTATCTGGATGCAAATCTGATTGACTTTGTGTGTCCTGCAGTGAGAAAAGACTAGATCCATGTGTGGAATGTAGAAAAGAGAAATCCAGAAATAAGACAGAAAATGTTTCAGTAACTAATTAATCCAACTGACCCTTACTTTGCTAACAAGGCTGTGTGTGTTTGTTTTAATGCAGCAGAACTGCCAGTCCTGGCTGTCAGCTTCTGCTGTCAGCATGGATAAGCATGAGACCACTGCCTCACTAGGAATTAGAAATTTCACAGCACAGTTTCCACATCAATAGTATCCATTCATTTCTTTGGCTTCTCAAGGCTCATATTTCTGCTTCCTCTGCTTTTTGCACGTACACAGCCTGAAATGATGAATGCTTCCTACAGTCCATAAAAAGATCAAACAACTCAAGCTGGTTTTATATTTTATGAACTAAACTATTCCTTTCTGTTGGAAAACCTGCCACAAACAATTTGCTTTGGCAGGCCAAAAAATAATAAGGGCAAGACACATCAAATCAGTTTTTCCACTCAAATAATTGACAATGAAACAGCTAGATTGCTTCCCTCCCCCACTTTTTTCTTCCTGCATGCATATCATAGGCCTGCACTTTATGTCTGAGCTGCAGACTCGGGCTGAAATGGAACCACAAACATGGCTGGATAGAAAAGGATGAACTAATGATCAGATGGCGCTGATATGTTTAACTGATAACCTTAACACTTGCAAACTGTTTAGGTGGGGCACTTCATTGTGACAGTATCTGTTACTCATCTGTGGTTTTATTTCTCTGCACCCTCTTTGGGACAGTAGGTTTGTGTTAAAGAATGGGAGGTCCTGAGTGCTGTGAGCCTTTGAAAATATGGCCCTTTGTGTGCACATATAAGATCAGCGAATAACTGTATATCTGGTAATATGAAAGAAACAGCTTAAAGGAGACATTCTTGGCTAAATCTGCTTTACTTATTAGTAGGGCTGTCTATTAATCACAATTAACTCACGTGATTAAACTTAAAAAAATTAATTGCAATTAATTGCAGTTTTAATCACATTGTTAAACAACAGAATGAAAATTGAAATTTACTAAATATTTTGGATGTTTCTCTACATTTTCAAATATATTGATTTCAATTACAACACCGAATACAAAGTGCACAGTGCTCACTTTATATTATTATTTTTATTACAAATATTTGCACTATAAAAATGATAAACAAAAGAAATAGTATTTTTCAATTCACCTCATACAAGTACTGTAGTGCAATCTATTTATCATGAAAGTGCAATTTACAAATGTAGATTTTTTTCTGTTACATAACTGCACTCAAAAACAAAACAGCGTAAAACTTTAGAGCCTACAAGTTCACTCAGACCTACTTCTTGTTCAGCCAATCGCTCACACAAACTAGTTTCAGAGTAGCATACTTACATGATGATTACGTTCGTTATAAAAATAATGTGTTATTTAAATTTGTGACTGAACTCCCTGAGGGAGAATTGTATGTCTCTGGCTCTGTTTCACCCTCATTCTTTCATATATTTCATGTTATAGCAGTCTCGGATGATGACTCAGCACATGTTCTTCATTTTAAGAACACTTTCGCTGCAGATTTGACAAAACGCAGAGAAGGTACCAATGTGAGATGTCTAAAGATAGCTACAGCACTCAACCCAAGGTTTAAGAATCTGAAGTGCCTTCCAGAATCTGAGAGGGATGAGGTGTGGAGCATACTTTCAGAAATCTTAAAAGAGCAACATTCCGATGCGGAAACTACAGAACCCAAACCACCAAAAAAGAAAATCAACCTTCTGCTTGTGGCATCTGACTTGGATGAAGAAAATGAACATTCATTGGTCCGCACTGCTTTGGAATGTTATCGAGCAGAACCCATCAGCAGCATGGATGCATGTCCTCTGGAATGGTAGTTGACTCATGAAGGGACATATGAATCTTTAGCGCATCTGGCATGTAAATATATTGCGATGCCGGCTACAACAGTGCCATGAGAACACTTGTTCTCCCTTTCAGGTGACATTGTAAACAAGAAGCGGGCAGCATTATCTCCTGCAAATTGTAACCAAACTTGTTTTTCTGAGCGATTGGCTGAACAAGAAATAGGACTGAGTGGACTTGTAGGCTCTAAAGTTTTACATTGTTTTATTTTTCAATGCAGTAATTTTTTTGTACATAATTCTACATTTGTAAATTCAACTTTCATGATAAAGAGATTGCATTACAGTACTTGTATTAGGTGAATTGAAAAATACTATTTCTTTTGTTTTTACATTAGTGCACATATTTGTAATCAAAAATAAGTATAAAGTGAGCACCGTACACTTTGTGTTCTGTGTTGTAATTGAAATCAATATATTTGAAAACGTAGAAAACATCCAAAAATATTTAAATAAATGGTATTCTATTATTGTTTAACAGTGTGATTAATTGCACGATTAATCACAATTAACTTTTTAATCACTTGCCACGCTATTAAATAAAACATCATGAAATACAGAGCATCAGAGATATAGTAGTTCTGTTTGAACAGTGTGATTCATCTTACTTCTGGCCACTGAAGTGTTTAAAATGATGGTGCATAATAATGACTTGATTCTGTGGATGGTATGAGAGTTTTGGAATGTTGTGATCTCTTGATGAAATGTTGGGCTAATCCAAGACTATTGGGGCTGCCTGTTAAAGGGAGTAGGTGGGTGGGCGTGGGAGAAAGAGAAACAAAAGAAAATGAATGACTAAGTCCAGGTTTTTTGAAATACCAAGATCATTTTGAAATTTAAATAATTCTTCTGGGGATTGAACCATCCTATGTGTAACAAACCAAAGCCTAGAATACATAGGCTACTTGAGTTAGAGACCTACCAAAGAGTACAGCAAGAATGGGCAGGTAGAAATGGCCTGCAGAAATGGCAGATTGAGTATTTCATATCTTCCATTCACAGTCAGGTCATGAACACTGGCTTAAATCTTTTTGCAAGTAGTTGAACCTTTAATCGTCACACTTTTAATACTGCATGTTCCTTTAAAAAAACATTATGAGTTATAACTTCCTTTAAACCTGGGGCTACAAGGACACAGGCAAGATATTTTTCATAATTCCTAACATCCTTTTTATTTCTTTCTTACTTTAATAACCAGTCCTTAGAAGCTTATACAAGCAATAGATTTTGTTACAGTATGTTTTGCCCTCTGTCATACGCAAATCAATATGTTATTATTACAGGGTTTCTTATAAGTACCAATAATTGACAATGATTTTTCTTTTTAAATAGGAAAACAATTGTTTTGCACAAAATAAATCAAGGTTTATATGGAGTGTTTTATACAAAATATGTCCACCCAAAATTTTGGGTGTATAGATATGCATTTCATATTTATGGTGGCTTAAAATTTTTCTATCAAAACTGTTTTAAAATGGAAATTTGGGTTTTCAAGTAAATGAAATTTTTCATAAAAAGGCCCTGTTTTCTGCAAAAAAATCTATTTTCTTGTCATAAAATCAAACACCTGAAAGATGAATTATATTTGATTCTGAAATGCTGTTTGTGGCGCCTCATGGGAGTAGTAATTCGATTTCCTCATGTCCCTGTTTTTCTGTATAGGCTGGACTCCCCATCCAGACTACACCTCTTATGATGCACCATGGACAGGGATATTCAGGATATAAACTTCACCCCTCGCCATTGGAGGTGTATTCCGATGAGGGAGTCCAGCCTATAGAAGAGCATGGGAGCATGCAAAATCCAAACTACAATTCCCATGATGCACCACAACAGCATATCCAAACCATAAAAATTTCAGCTGAAAGTTTTTGATTTTTGATTTTGTTGCCAAAAAGTCAAACTTTTCCAAGGAAAATTTTGATGAATTTTTGGTTTTGGTTTCATCTAAATTTTCCATAGTAAAAGGCCTGTTTTCCAACCAGCTCTATTTACAATAAAACACAGGCCTCTTATTATTTATATTACAAAGCCATCTAGAGGGCTCAGCTGAGATAAGGCCCCTGTTGTGCTAGGCAGTGTTGACACAAAAACTGTGCCCCGAAGAGCTTACAATCTACTCAGACAAAACAAAGGGTAGGAGGGGAAACAAAGGTGAAGTGATTTACATGAGGTCACACAGTGGGTCAGGGAATAGAATCTCTCAAGTCCCAGTCAAATACCCGATCCACTGGACCATACTGCCATCCCTTGCAATGTGCAGGCTAGAGGGAGGCAATGAAGTGGAAGAAATCCCCAAATGTAGCTAAATCTCTTGTAAAAAGGCATGCCTCAGCTCCCTGGGGATGTAACCCCATCTCCATGAGCCTGCGGAAAGCCCGCCATGTGAAAGATACATTTGTGGCTCAGCAGATTTTGAAGGGTGTGTCTGGCTTCACCTGTTGTGCTTCCCTAGCATCTCATGGGAAGTTCAGATGAAGCTGATGCTGCTTTGCGTAATACTCCTCTGCACCAGGTCCAGCCTTGAGGGAACAATACAAGAGGAAATTCCACATGGTGAGCCTCCTCCCTCCTAAGCCCCTCCTACCACAGATTTTCCTGAGTTCAGGGGGAGGAGAGGAGGGACAATCAGGACCAAAGACTGAAGCTGGAGCCACCAGGAGACATCATTCCCTCTCTTGTGTATGGTAGACTCGAAGGCCTCCTATTGCCTTTGCTGTCCATGATCACAATAGTTCTGTATGCACCGGGCATATAGAATTGAAACACCAGACCCATGAATTCCACTTGACATTCTATATTAAATAAAAGCAATGAAAACCTATTCTCTTTGCATGATTGATTATGCGCCAGCACTGCTAATGTGTCCAAAGATCAAAACCTGCTGCTTCCCTTATTCCGCAGGAAGATGGTCTTATGGATAACAGTCCAATTGATGAGGTATTTTGGTAAACAAACTTGATAGATTGGGGTGGCAGGGTTTAATTTAAGAGCAGAGATGGTAAGGTATGCAATCATTAGTCAATTACGCATCCATTAATTGGCTACACATCTGAACTACTAATCATTCAGGAACTTATTTCTTTCCCTCTTGTTCTTTAAATGGCAGCTAAACCTTTTGAAAAGAGATGTGGGGGAGGCGATTGTTTGATCGGTACTCATGGGGACTGTGACAGGGTGGACGTGGCCCTGAGGCCACCTGCTGGAGGCCTTGTGGCCCTGCCACACCCTGCCCCAGAAAAGGGCAGTAGAGAGGTCCTCCAAACTGCCTAGAGTGACTGTGTGGGATGCAGCGACTCAGGCCCAGCAGGCTAGCATAAGAAGAGCTGCAGGGCCAGAGTGAGTTCAGTTCCTTGCCAGAGCTGGAGGAGGGTGGATGGTGTGTGATTGGCTGAGGGAACTGCAGAACTCTGGACAGGACAGTTTTGCTAGAAACCAGGGAGAGCAAGAAGGAGCCCTGAGCTGGTTGCCGGGACTCCCTTAGGACAAGCCCCTGAGGAAAGGGTGAAGATGGTGCAGAGCCATGGGGAAGTGGCCCAGGGAATTAGAGAAGCCGTGTGACATAGTTAGAGGGACACAGTAGAGGGCTGTGATCTACAGGGTCCCTGGACTGGGACCTGGAATAGTGTGTGGGCCTGGGTCCCCGCCATTAGTCACTGGGAGAAGTGGCCTGGACATTGAGGCACCCCAGTAGGAGGAACTAAACTCTTTAGTAGCCCAGTTGAAGAGCTGGGGTCAGAAAGGCCCTGAGAGAGTGAAGACATTGCCTGCAGGGAAGGAGCGCTGGGGCACTGCTCTATTCTGGAGCAGGGACAAACTGAGAGAGACATTACAGAGGGCACTGAGAAGCCCCTGTTGGACTTGTACCCTGAAGGGGGTTTGCTTTGCTTTTATCTCACACACAGACTGTGTATGACTCGGCCAGAGGGCTGAAACACCGAAGACACACCACAGAAAGAGAGAATACAGGCATATGCACTCGGCCAGGGGGCGCTCACCGAGAGGTGAGTACACCCCGTTACAGGGACACTCAGAATTCTCATGAGAAGAGGAATTTATGTAATGGTGCTTGGGGAGGATCAGGCTGTACAGTGAGGAAGTGCATTATTTTATGTATGTATGTACATATGTCCCTTCCTTTCAGGCAGAAGTGGGAGTATTTTGGATATTTTGCCCCTTGGGGTTGCGTACATCTCCAGGTTCTTCACATGCCTGGAGACACAACCCTGAGAGTCCAAATATTATTTGGAGTTATCTCTCATTACTGCGTGTCAGCATCCACATGGGAATACGGTAGTCAAGTCCCCAGTGGATGAATTTTCATGGCTATTCATGACCAGTGATCCTTTGCCACATTTTCCTCCTTTTATTCTGAGATTCTCTGCGCATCAACCTTAAAAATCCATCTGATATTCATTTTAAGGATAGGTGAACTGGTTCAGGGAAAATAAGAAGCAACATAAACCTTCACTCAAATCTTCAACTAAACTAGAAAACTAAACTGGATTTGAGGTTTGCAAGAGGAATAACCATAAACCTTAGTGAACAGCTTGTTCTCATGTGCCTCTTGACTTTTCAGGATTGGGAGGTTGGTGAGCTCAGATAAGCATCTACAATGGTGGGCACTTATGTCATAAATATAAAGGGAAGGGTAAACCCCTTTAAAATCCCTCCTGGCCAGTGGAAAAATCCTCTCACCTGTAAAGGGTTAAGAAGCTAAAGGTAACCTCATTGGCACCTGACCAAAATGACCAATGAGGAGACAAGATACTTTCAACAGCTGGGAGGAGGGAGAAAAACAAAGGGTCTGGGGCTGTCTGTATGCTGCTTTTGCCGGGGACAGAACAGGAATGGAGTCTTAGAACTTTTAGTAAGTAATCTAGCTAGGTATGTGTTAGATTATGATTTCTTTAAATGGCTGAGAAAAGAACTGTGCTGAATAGAATGACTATCCCTGTCTGTGTGTCTTTTTTGTAACTTAAGGTTTTGCCTAGAGGGATTCTCTATGTTTTGAATCTAATTACCCTGTAAGGTATCTACCATCCTGATTTTACAGAGGTGATTCCTTTACTTCTATTAAAAGTCTTCTTGTAAGAAAACTGAATGCTTTTTCATTGTTCTAAGATCCAAGGGTTTGGGTCTGTGGTCACCTGTGCAAATTGGTGAGGATTTTTACCAAACCTTCCCCAGGAAGTGGGGTGCAAGGGTTGGGGGGATTTTGGGGGGAAAGACGTGTCCAAACTACGTTTCCCAGTAAACCCAGTTAAAGTTTGGTGGTGGCAGTGGAAATTCCAAGGGCAAAGGGTAAAATTAATTTGTACCTTGAGGAAGTTTTAACCTAAGCTGGTAAAAGTAAGCTTAGGAGGTTTTCATGCAGGTCCCCACATCTGTACCCTAGAGTTCAGGGTGGGGGAGGAACCTTAACAACTTATTTGAAGTGAGCAGCTGCAACGTTTGAGGTTAATCCATTGCTATGTGTGACTAAATCTATCTGAGCACTTGGGATTTATAGAATTTTTTTTTCTGTTACTTCCAATTTATTTCCCTTTCCTAAAACCTTGTGAATTTACCTCCACATTTTCTTTCACAATCTGCTACAGCTGCTGTGCGTAGGAGGAAAATGGTGTTTATAACAAGATGGTTATAGCCTTTCCCCTGGGGCTTCCATTCACAAAGAAATGGCATGGTGTGGCATGTACTGTATCTTTCCCCCTTGTGACAGTGTGTCCACCCCACACCAAGCCTGACCACTTAACTGCCGAGGCTGCACCTGGAGGGGGAGTAGGGGAACATGGAGGACGAATTACAGAACCAGCTTAGCTGGAGAGGAACAGGACAGGCCTGTATAAAGCCCAGGAGCTGAGAGTTGGAGGCTGTAGTCCCTCTCAGCATGGGAGAAGGCAAGGTAGCAAGTATCCCAGGGATACAGTAGTAAGGTTCAGGACTGTGCAGACCGTGACTGCTTGTTGTAGGGTCCCTGGGCTGGAACCCAGCTAGGAAGGCAGGCTCGGGTTCCCTTACCAGCATCTGAGGAAGTGGCACCATGGGGCAGTGAATGGGGCAGACTTGCTGGGACTGTGGGTCCTGGGAGACTTTGATATCCCAAAAGGGAGAAGAACTCGGCCAGAGGGCCAAGCCATGAAGCTAGAACTGTTGATCGCTGAGACAGCAAGACTGAGAGAGTGACAGAGTGCAACCGCAGGGAGCGGTGTCGACCTGGCAGAGCTACTTCCCAGACAAGGCCGGAAGAAGGCACTACAGCAGTGAGTGAAGTACGTCTTGACACCCTTCAAATAGATTTTGCTGTCTTTGTCACTTTCTATTGGTATTGTCTTATTATTCTATTTTCCCTATTGCAATAGACACTCTTCTATTTGTCTATTCCTTTTAAACTATTAAAATAATTACGTTTGATAACAAAAGTTAGGGGAAGAAAGATATAAACCTATACAAATGTTTTTAAAATGCTGCTTGTCATTATGGTGGTCATAAAATCAGACAAACACTGGGAAAAAAAATCCCATACATCATCTTGTCCAGCTCCCAGTGAATACAGGATTGTTCCTTACCATTTTTTTAAAATTAATCATGTTTATTACATTGGTACCTAAGGACCAACCAAGACTAGGGCCAAGGATAGCAGACAGGGTAGCCCCAAAGGGCTTACAATCTAAATAGACAGGACAGACACAGGGTGGGGGAACGGGTAGAAGACACTAGCAGAGTGATCAGTGGGATCACAGCAAATATGTTGTATAATTTGGGGGGGGGCAGGTAGATCAGGAGGGGTTCAGCTAGATGGGAAAGGAGGGAGGCAAGGGGGACAAGGCAGGGAAGGAGAAGTAGGCGTGGCATGAAACGGTGAAGACACTGTGGGGGCGGGGGGAAGTGTTGGAGAAATCAGCAGAGAAAGTCCAGTCAAAACTGCAGAAAGTTCTTGGAATGTCCAGAGCAGGGCCGGCTCTAGACACCAGCAAAGCAAGCACGTGCTTCGGGTGGCACATTTCCAGGGGCGGCGTTCCAGCCACCCTGAGCACGTGCTTGCCTTGCTGGTGCCTAGAGCCGGTCCTGTCTCCTTCCCCACGAGCATGCCTGGGGGCTTGGCGCTGCCCTCTGGAGCTGGATATCGTAGCCCCGTGCCGGCAGGAGCAAGCAGCAGGCATTGGGGGGGGGGTACTGCCCAGTCTGAAATGGCTGTAGCAGCCCTGCCCATGGCCCCACATCTTGCTATGTAGCACGGGGAGGGGCAGGGCCCCCCCGCTCCTCTCCCTAATGCCCGCTGCTTGCTCCTGTCAGCACGGGGCTGCGACGCCCAGCTCCAGAGGGCAGCGCCAAGCCCCCAGGTGTGCTCGCAGGGAAGGAGAGACAGGAGGCAGAGCTGTTCGGTGCCTCCCACACAGCTCCAGGCCCCTCTGGTTACTCGGCAGCGACAGCCAGGCTGGGCACCCTGCCAGCAGAGTGACTTGGTCCAACCAGTGCGGATCACGTGAGCCCTGGGGTTGGCGCTGACGTCCTGCCTATGACAAGGCCTCCGGCGCTGGGGCAGCCCTAGCTCTGCCCAGGCAGACACAACCCAGCTCACTCCATGGCCAGCCCGGTGAGTAAATGAGTACACTAGTAGGAAATTGTTTTATTTCACTAACTACAAATTCTGTTTTCTTTTTTTTTAAATTTTAAACAGTCAAAAAACAAAACAAAACAAAAAAAACATTGTAAAGTGCAAACGTGAAAAAGCCAAAAAAAAAGGGGGGGGGGGGGCGGCCAAAATTTTTTTTGCTTGGGGCGGCAAAAAACCTAGAGCCGGCCATGGTCCAGAGGTCCCTGCAATGGCTGCTCCTGTCCCCCGCTGGCTGGAGCCTCGGTATTTTTCCTTCAAAACTACAAGGAAAGACTGGGGGATAAATATAATGGATTTCAAGAAGGCAGACTTTAGCAAACTCAGGGAGTTGATAGGTAAGATCCCATGGAAAGCAAGTCTAAGGGGGAAAAAAAACAGTTCAAGAGAGTTGGCAGTTTTTCAAACTGACATTACTAAGAGCACAAGAAGAAACTATCCCACTGCATAGGAAAGATAGAAAATATGGCAACAGACCATCCCTGGCTTAACCATCTCCTGGTTAAGCTTCAGTGATTTGAAGCTCAAAAAAGTGTCCTGAAAAAGGTGGAAACTCGGTCAAATTATAAAGGATGAATATAAACAAATAACACAAGTACGTAGGGACAAAATTAGAAAGGCCAAATCACAAAATGAGAGTAAACAAGCTAGAAACATAAAGGGTAACAAGAAAACATTCTACAAATACATTAGAAGCAAGAGGAAGACCAAGGACAGGGTAGGCCCATTACTCAATGAGATGGGGAGAACAATAACAGAAAACATGGAAATGGCAGAAGTGCTAAAGAACTTTTTTGTTTCGGTTTTCACCAAGAAGGTTGGTGGTGATTGGACATCTAACATAGTGAACGCCAGAGGCTAAAATAGGGAAAGAACAAGTTAAAAATTACTTAGACAAGTTAGATGTCTTCAAGTCACCAAGGCCTGATGAAATACATCCTAGAATACTCAAGGAGCTGACTGAGGAGATATCTGAGCCATTAGTGATTATCTTTGAAAAGTCATGGAAGACAAGAGAGATTCCGGAGGACTGGAAAAGGGCAAATATAGTGCCCATCTATAAAATGGGGAATAACAACAACCCAGGGAATTACAGACCAGTCATTTTAACTTCAGTACCCAGAAAGATAATGGAGCAAATCATCAAGCAATCTATTTGCAAACACCTAGAAGATAATAAGGTGGTATGTAACAGTCAGCATGGATTTGTCAAGAACAAATCATGTCAAACCAACCTGATAGCTTTCTTTGACATGGTAACAAGCCTTGTGAATGGGGGGAAGCAGTAGGTGTGGTATATCTTGACTTTTGTAAAGCCTTTGGTACTGTCTCACTTGACCTTCTCATAAATGAACTAGGGAAATACAACCTAGGTGGAGCTACTATAAGGTGGGTATATAACTGGTTGGAAAACCATTCCCAGAGAGTAGTTAGTGGTTCACAGCCATGCTGGAAGGGCAGAACAAGAGGGGTCCCACAGCAATCAGTTCTGGGTCTGGTTCTGTTCAATATCTTCATCAATGATTTAGATAATGGCAGAGAGAGAACACTTATGAAGTTTGCAGATGATACCAAGCTGAGAGGGGTTGCAAGTGTTTTGGAGGATAGGGTTAAAATTAAAAATTATCTGGACAAACTGGAGAAATGGTCTGAAGTAAATAGGACAAAATTCAATAAGAACAAATGCACAGAACTCCACTTAGGAAGGAACAATCAGTAGCACCCATAGGAAATGACTGCCTAGGAAGGAATACTGCGGAAAGGGATCTGGAGAAGAGAAGACTGATGGGGGAATGTCAAAGATGGGTTTTGAGTCTGAGGCTGGCAGTACCACCTAGTGGCAATACTCTAAACAGGAGCCTGTGGCTGTGTCTCCCAATGGTGAGAGTCAGTGGCCAGAGGTAGGGGAACCTGGGCACTCCTTGCTCCACCGGGTTCCAGCCCAGGGCCCAAAGAAACAATCATTCACCAGTCTTACCTCCTGTGTAAGACAGGACAGAGAACCTCGCACAGCAACTCCTGCATCAAGCCCATAAATTCTGCTTGAGCTAGAACATACCTTTTAGAAAGGTATTTGGACCTCATTTAAGAGAGAATCCATCACAACCCCTGGCAAGTTGTTCCACTAATCCATCGCCCTTTCTGTTAAAAAAAAAAAAAAAAAAAAGCCTTATTTCTAGTCTGAATTTTTCTTCCTTTAGCTTCTAGGCATTGGCTGTCATACCTTTTTCTGCTAGATTAACAAACCATCTACAATCAGAAATCGCTTCCCCATGTAGGTGCTTGTAGACTGTGGTCCTGTAACCTCTTAACCTTCTCTTGGACAAACTAAAATGATTGAGCTTCTTAACTCTCATTACAAAGCATGTTTTCCGGAACTCAGATCATCGTGCTAAGCATTGTATAAAGAGAGCGAGAGAGAACCTGCCTGAGAGAGGTGGGGAAACGGCCACTGCATAAGATGTAACATATTCCTCTTTGGAAGAGGTGGAAATGCCACACAAGACTGAGCAGCAACAGCTCAAACTACATCCTTGGTAACACTCCCGCTAGAGGGTTAACATCGCTGCTGCTGCTGACAGGCAGCCAGTGGCAGGATGGCACAGAAGCTGGCCATGCAGAGAGGAGAAGACATGGGGGAGTGGAGGAGATCTACAGCTTTCCTGATGTCATGCTCTGCTGCTCTCCGGCCTCCATGTAGATTGAAGGCTAAGCCCCATATCAGTTTGGGTCTGCCTGCCTCCCACCTCACCCAGGAGAGCATGCAGTTTGGTTCTTCACAACAAGAGAGGAATCATAGAATATCAGGGTTGGAAGGGACCTCAGGAGGTCATCTAGTCCAACCCCCTGCTCAAAGCAGGACAAATCCCCAATTTTTGCCCCAGATCCCTAAATGGCCCCCTCAAGGATTGAACTCACAGCCCTGGGTTTAGCAGGACAATGCTCAAACCGCTGACCCAGTGCTTAGGTCAGTAAGCTAAGATTCAACAGACCAGAGTTCAATTCCATGCTGCGCCAAAGACTTCCTGTGTAACTATGGGCAAGTCACTTAAGGAATTTCTGCAATGCAATCAGGAGGTAGCTAGCTAGACCAAAGCTAGCTTGAGTTTGTCTACACAGCAAATCATACCTCCTGACTGTAGTGTAGACAGACCCATAGAACTTCTGTGCCTCAGTTCCCCATATGTATAAGCAGAGTTTTCCCATTGACCTCAAGGGATCCAGGAATTCATCATTAGACTGTAAGTCCGGAAGAGCCCATTAAGACTTCTATGTCTGACCTCTTGCATGACACAGGCCAGAGAACTCCACCCAGCAATTCCTGCATCACACCCGGCACAAAGCGAGTGCGAAGCAGGTATTTCCACCAGGACAAATGGTCAAGCCTCTTTACCCAAGCAGAGATCACTTACAACAACACTAACCATGTCTCCATTAGACAGAGCCTGCTCTATGCAAACTGTGGTTTCCACCCCCATCTCCACTCAACTATACTGTCAACTCTACCAATCCCACAGCCGTTGACTGCATGCAGTAGATCCATGAGATCCAAGGAGAACTCAAGGCCCATCTGAACAAGACCAAGGACGACTACAAGCAGTATGCTGACTGCCAGTGCCAGGAAGGCCCAACATTTGCCATTGGGTAAAAAGTGTGGCTCTTAGCCCAAAGCCTCCACACCAACTGGACATGTTGCAAACTGACCACTGATATCTTAGGCCGTATTCCATCAGCCAGGTAATCAGCCTGGTAACCATGAAGCCCCAGTTACCAAAATCCTTCCAAATGCATCCAGTGTTTCACATATCCTTGCTAAAACCCTACATTGACAACCCTTTTGCGGTCACAGGGCTCAACCATCACCGCTGCTGGTGTGGATCCAAGGATAACAAGTATGAGGCCCACAAGATAATGGACTCAAATGAAATGCAGCTCCCTCTGGTACCTTGTGAACTGAAAAGTGATACCTAGGAGCCCACATCCATGCCCCTGACCTCATGGCAGCCTAGCTAAACAAACTCAGCCCAGCAATGTAAGTCCCCACAGGTGCAGAGCCCTGGCCTGCAGAACTACTAGTTAGCTGGCAGCTCTGTGCTGTCACTCAGCAGCAGCTGTAAGTAGCTTCTGCACTGCTCCCCATTACCTGCTGCAGACACAGGCCATGAGAATTCCCACTTCTATGGGTCAGATAGGCAGCAGCCTTATGGCTCCTGATTGGCTCCCAATCCTATATAAACCCAAGGGGCATTGCTGGAAGTGTCTAGGCAACAGTGGATCTTCTGTAGCCTCCATCACTGTTCCCACTCATGGCTTTGACCTTTGCTTCATTTGGTCTTTGCCTCCTGACTTGGATCCTGAAACCTGACTTGGACCCTGGCCTGGAACTCGACTATGAACTCCTCCTCTGCTACTCCCAGCTTCAGGTTTGCCCCTGCTCTGACTCTTGGTCCCAACTGCCCTTGTTAGTAGCCTGACAGCAAGGCAGGTTTATAATTGAAGAGTTACTTTCAACTTAAAACAAAATGTTGTTTTGGTCTGTGATCATGTTCATTCAGTCTGGCCAAATGGTCACACTTCCTGCCTCTTTGTCTATTCCTGTTAATTAATTTGTTAGAGAGGTTGGAGACCAGAAAGGGGAATTAGTTTCATCTCTGCTTCTCTCTCTTAGATCATAAGCTCTTTAGGGCACAATCTGTTTTTAATTCTTGAGTCTCTTATACCACGAAGCTCATTGCTGTCCTAGCAAAGGATTAATACATTGTAATAACTAATTGTATAGTATAACCTCCTGCCTTCAAGTTAACTCTAAATAAAATTACATGCCACTGCTCAATTGCTTTCACTAGTTTGTGTCATCAAAAATGCCATTACATTAGTACTTAATATGCCTGGTCTCATATCTCATGAATTGGTAAACCAGTGGAGCATGGGGAAATGACTCTGTAAGCCGCTTTTTATATTTAATTTTTTTTTTACTCTAAACTAAATCCATTCTTATTGTACAAGTTATTAAAGCTCCAGGATTCTTTTCCCTTGTGTGTTCCTGCTATAATTCTGAGTCAAACACTTCAGTCAGACTTGATGTAGTTAGAGAGCTGTCAAGAGCTATTTCTTTTATCTTTTTTCACCTTTATATTTATTTGTCTGATGTTTAACATCGTTAGGAAAACCTTAAGCTTTCCATAGACTCTGAAGTAAATGAGAGCTAAGCGATAGAGCTTGTCCTGTAACTGGCTTGTAGGGCTGAATGTACTATTCCATCATGTCTCTTTCAATCTCTTCTACCTCTGGCTGTTATCTCCTCCCTAGGGGGATGACAATTCCTTATCTTCCCAAAAAGCCATTCCCATATCGTGTGCTGGATTGGGTTGGCCAGCCCTAGTTTTATTACTCTGTACTAGCAGTCCTTAGCAAGGTCAGGCAGTCTGTGCCCTGTCACTGTTCATTTCAGGTTGGTGCGCATGCTGTCTAATTCACACTAAAGGGGAACCCATCAAGAGTTGATGGGTTCCCCGTTAGACTGCCTGCCCAGTTAAGGATTGGAACAGCACATTCCTCCCTTAGCAATAAAGCCAAGGCTCCAGGATTTACTGCAGGATCGTCTGCCTCACACAAATACTTGCTGAACGGCAGAAGCCACAGAAAGTTTCTGTTTGATCCCCACAGCTTCAGGTCCTGGGCAGGCCTGATGGATGGCCCCGTCAGCAGCAGCTGCTGAGGCCCCTTTGCCCTGATGGCATCCTTCAGGGGTGACACTGGTGGACAGCTCCTGGGCAGCCATATGGGCATGGCAGGTTAGAAACAAAGAAAGGTTGTGTGAAGCTGCCCAGAGCCCTGGAATGTTAGAAGTAGTCCCAGCTGAGATGGATTAACAGACAGAGGGCTGGGGCAGTGGGCAGATGTGCCTGGCAAATACTTTGCAGAGCAATGTGCTACACTGCATGTGCTCCTGCACAGCTTCTGTGCAGTTCCCAAAAGCTGCATGTGATCTGTTGCACAAGCGAAGGGAGGGGAGTAGTTCAATGGTTCCCTCCTGGGATTGTGGCCTCAGAGGGGGGAGGGGTGTCATTGGGAGAAGTGCTCTGAAGCGTTATATGCAAAAGTAAACTCTGCCCCTAGTGGCATCCCAGCTTGCCCCACCAATCCACACCCCATGTGACTGGCTGGGTTCATGGGATGGTTCTCCAGGTTCTGAGAAGGTAAAGCTAGGGTATATGGATCTGCCTCCTGCTGGATCCAGAGCTAGGATGCTCTTTCCTATGCAGTGTTGCTCTGTCTCCCCACTATAGGGATACCTGGTAATATTACTACTTATCTTGTTCTTTTCTTATCCAGCAAACATCAGTCTATCAAGTTGGTCAAATTTTCCTTCACCCACCCTACAACAAAAAGCTTTTACAAAATAGAAATGTTTCCCAAACGTCCGTTTTCATCCAAAATATTTGGGGTGGGTTTTTTATGTGTCACAATAAGATCATTTTCACATTGAAGTGTGATGTTGTCATGGTGAACTTTTATGTTATCTCATGTTATCAATGTGTGATGAATAGATTTAAATTATAGGATGATGGAAGTAAAAGATTGATAAGGATTTAGGAGTGATGAGCATGTATTAGGTATATAAATAAAGCAAGGCTGTAATGCAAGGCTTACTGGCTCAGGCCTGGGAGATTTCAGCTTAGACACACTAGGCCTCAGGCTTCAGAAGACTCGACATGAGTGGATGACCTAAGGCTGACCCTATGCCAATATAGCCAAAAGAGTACCATAAAAGATGTGCCACGAGGTGATGTTAAGGAAAAATAGACCACAGTGTACCCATTTAGACCACAAGACATGACAGGAAAAATTTCCTAACCGTAAGAACAGTTGGTTAATGGAACAAACTGCCTAGGGATGTTGTGGAAGCTCCTTCACTGGAGGTTTTCAAAAGGAGGCTGGAGCCAGTTGTCTTGAGTGGTTTAGAAACAACAAATCCTGCATCTTGGCAGGGGCTTAGACTGGATGACCCTTGCGGTCCCTTTGAACCCATTCTGTTATGACCACAGGTTGCCCTGGAAACTGGTTGATGAAAATCTTAAAAAGATGCTAATAAAAAAAAAGGGAACTAAGAGAACAACCTATGGGAAGTGGGGCACCCCAAAATGTATGGGGTGTGGAAGTACAGGTAAAGAAAAGGGTTGGAACACTCATGCATATGCATAAGGTGTTAGGCATGGTCAGAATAACAAGATAAGGGGTGTTCTGGCTAGGCTAAAGTGGGAAGACCCTGAGGGAAAACCTCATTGGGAAGACTCCATCAGGAACCTCTCCTCTGTCGATAACCAACTGTTGAGAGATCCACCAGACTCCATAATATCTATGGGTATGTCAATATGAATATAGCATTAGCTATTGCTTGGGCTCTCTCAGGTTGTGTAGATGTCTGAGTGGGGGGAGGGATAGCTCAGTGGTTTGAGCATTGGCCTGTTAAACCCAGGGTTGTGAGTTCAATCCTTGAGGGGGCCGTTTAGGGATCTGGGGCAAAAATTGGGGATTGGTCCTGCTTTGAGCAGGGGGTTGGACTAGATGACCTCCTGAGGTCCCTTCCAACCCTGATATTCTATGATTCTATGAGTGTAACTTGTATTTTATAATACAAACAAGGTTTATTTACTTGTAACTGTGTTTGTGGTCACTGTATCACACCTTCCCAGGTCACCACAGTGGCTTATTGCACCAAACACTCTCCTACTTGGACCACTGCAGAGCAGATGGATCTGCTCGGTATATGGGGAGAGGAAGCTCTGCAGTCCCAGCTGCACTTGAACCGTAGGAATTGGGATACCTACAGGCAGATTTCTCAAGGCTTGTGCAAAAAGGGCTATGATCAGGACATGCTGCAGTGCAGAGCGAAGATAAAGGAGCTGAGGCAGGTGTACCATAAGGCAAAGGGGGCAAACTGTCGCTCCGGTGCTGCACCAAAGACCTGCCGGTTCTGTAAAGAGTTGGACACTATCCTCAGGGCTGATTCCACCACCAAGAGCCCCGTGGATATTTCGGCAGGCCTGGATGTGTTGGAAAGAGGACCAAACCCAGAGGACAAAGTCACTGATGAAGAGATGGAGTTAGATGATGATGTGGAACTCCCAGCAGGTTCTCCCAGCGGGGCACACAGCCAAGAACTGTTCACCACTCCAAAGGTGTCTACCCAGTCTCAGTAGTTGCTCTCTGGTGAGCAAGAAGCAGGAGAGGTGATGCCTGGTAAGTGGCTGTGGTTTGTGTAGTGCAGAAGTGGTTTCATGGTAGAGAAATGTATAAGGCTGGTTGTGTTTCTGCGAGCTGAACATTTCCCTGTGCAGCTAATCAGTACTGTGGAACAGGGTGTTGATGCACACCAAAATCTCACAGGAATCCTCCAGAGAGCTCTCTAGGAAAGTTTCCTGGAGGTACTCAGCAATCCTCTGCTGAAGGTTCCTTGGCAGAGTTGGTTTGTTCCTTCCCCCATTGTAGGAAACTTTCCTGCACCATTCGGCAGTCACTTGTGCAGGGACCAAAGCAACACACTGGTGAGCAGAATAGGGACCAAGGCGGAAGCCACAAGCATGGAGTAGATGTACCCTCGCTTCCCTGCTTACCCTCAGCAGTGAAATATCTGCTACAATGACCCCCACCTGTGGAAAAGTGTGAGAGAATTTTAGAATTTTTTCCCTAGTCACCTGCAATCCTTGCTGAGTGCTCTTTTCCCCTTATAGAGCATCCCCTCTACGCGCAGCCAACACCCACCATAGTTTGGGTGTTCACCAAGATCTGTGCTTGCCAAGGGTCAGTGAGAAAGTGATGGATTGTTATGTTACCAGAGGTGTATTTTACTGAAATATTTCAATACTGTGCATTAACTTAACAATCATGCTTCTGTGCATTGTTCCTTGGGCTTTGGCAGATGTGGCCTTGAGGAACACCTCACACACACCGGCCGAGTGTCTCTGCCAGATAAGAAAGTGCCCAAGACGGAGCAAAGAAGACATATTCCGGGAGGTACTGCACTTATCCAATGCAGAGAAAAGGGAATGAAGGAGTGGAGGGAAGCTGGAAGGCAGAACAGAAAAGAAAATCAAGAGTTTGTTAAGGACGCTACTGAGCGAATGATTAAAGTCATGGAGGAGCAAACACAGATTCTGAAGTCCTTAATAATGATGCAGACTGAGCAGATCCATGCCTGCCCTCCCCAAAGCACATTCAGAACTCTTTTTTTTTTTTTCTGTGCCCTCCCAAACTCCACCCAGACAGTCCTTTCCAGGACTTCTCGGTTTCCCCTTCACTCCACCGCCTCCAGACAACTTTCATAATGATAGCTGGAACTACACACAACTCTGAAAGTCTGCCCTTCCCTGCTACCTCTTGTAGTAAGATGAGTCCCTGAAACAAACCCTTGGTATCAGAGGCCCAGTATGAGGCCTCAGGCCTGAACTGAAGTAATGGTCAAGACTTTGCTAACATAGAGCAAAGTTAAGCTGTGAGCCAGAGGCAGGCCCTGCTCACAGAAGTAGGCAAGAAGAAGGCTGCTAAAAGCACGTATACACATATAAGCACTAATGAGATGAATGTGTGCCAGGATGGCATCAGAACATCCTGATACGAACATATTCCACAGAGATAACAAGGAACAGGCAGACCCATCCTAAAGACAGGTTCAAAAGGAAAATACGATGGATAGACTTGTTTGTTCAAACCAACTTGTACCAGGAGAGAGGCAGCACCCTAACGCATAGAGGGGCTGTACCTCAATACATCAGGAGTGATATGTAACCTGTTTGTACCTGTGTATAAGAATGCACCTCTGAATGGTTGTCTTTGTCCAGCCCAGGGGGCAGTGGAGTGTCCCACCACTGATTGAGCTGTATCCATTGTCAGGGAGCACATACGTACTAGCAGAACTGTAGACATCTGATGCAGGGAGCTAGAGACTGTGTTTCGTTTGACAATAAACCTGGCCGGGTGTCTTCTTATCAGAGTCTGTAGTTGTCATAAATCTAAAGAGAAGGGTAACCACCTTTCTGTATACAGTCCTATAAAATCCCTCCTGGCCAGAGGCAAAGTCCTTTTACCTTTAAAGGGTTAAGAAGCTCAGGTAATCTGGCTGGCACCTGACCCAAAATGACCAATGTGGGGACAAGATACTTTCAAATCTGGAGCGGGGGAAAAGGCGTTTGTCTGTCTGTGTGATACCTTTGCCGGGAACAGATCAAGGATGCAAGCCCTCCAAGTACTGTAAAGTTAGTAAGTAATCTAGCTAGAAAATGCGTTAGGTTTTCTTTGTTTTGGCTTGTGAAATTCGCTGTGCTGGAAGAAATGTGTATTCCTGTTTTTGTGTCTTTTTGTAACTTAAGGTTTTGCCTAGAGGGATTTTCTGTGTTGTGAATCTGACTGCCTGTAAGATTACCTTCCATTCTGATCTTACAGAGTTGTTCTCTTATCTTTTTTTGTTCTTCTAATAAAGTTCTGTTTTTTAAGAATCTGATTGGGTTTTTTTGGGTGTTAATAATCCAAGGCTGGTCTGTGCTCATCTTGTTGTTCTCAAGACTCCCCAGGAAAGGGGGTATAAAGGCTTGGGGGGATATTTTGGGGAAATAGAAACTCCAAGTGGTCCTTTCCCTGATTGTTTGTTAAATCACTTGGTGGAGGCAGCGTTTAACTAATCCAAGGGCAAAAACTTTGTGCCTTGGGGAAGTTTTTACCTAAGTTGGTAGGAATAAGCTTAGGGAGTCTTTCATGCGGGTCCCCACATCTGTACCCTAGAGTTCAGACTGGGGAAGGAACCCTGACAGGAGTGCTACCGGAAATGGCACAAACCAAGACATTTAGACATTCCACTGACACCAGCAAAGAAGGCATAAGGCCTGCACTGGCAGTAATTAGCATTCATACTGGGAGAGAAACTACATATTAATACACTGTTCTTTTATTGGGTGATTCATTCAGTTACAGTGACATGTATGTGGATTTAACTGTAATTCTTTAGAGAGACTTGAAATGTTGGTACTGCATGCTTTTCACTGCATTAATCATGGGAATAGATCAAATAAACACCCACTGAGGGCTTTTTATATTCATCTAGTGTCCAGAGGCTGGAACATTTCTCTTTCAGGGTAGCCAATATAATCGGACCAAAAGGGGGAAATAAGGGTAAAATGTACGTGAAAGCAAGGAACATCTCATATTGTAATGAGAATTCAGGCCATCCCTAAACGTTACAGGCAATTGCAGACAAATAGCGGAGTTTGTGTGCCAACACTCTGTTTGTTTTTAATTATTAAATGCTAGAACCGGCCTAACTGCTTAGAAAAGAAAACAAGCACCACACTGCCACCTGGAAACTTTATTGGCACCGAATCTGCTCAGGGTCTGAAGGGCATTGCTGTGTCTGTGCCCCATTTTACCCCTCATGAGTAGGATGTTCAGAAGTGCTCAGAGATGATCTGAACTCTGCTGTTCCCATTGAAGTTGGTGCTAAAGCCCCTTTTGATGTTAACGGGAGCGGTGTTAAGCCAATGCTGCATTCTCTTGGAAAAATCCCATCCTGTGTACGTAAGTGTAACCTTCTGGTGGGTTGTGTTACTGGGCCCCCTCTGTGCCTGATCTGCGGGGGATTAGCCATCTGTTAGAGGCACCAGTTGCAGAGCTTTAGCTCAAGCTATAGCAGTTCCTGCTTTTCTAGCTCTGGAGGCTCCAGTGTCTTGGCAAAGATGGCAGCCATGACACAAATTCCTGTCTTTCAGACCTAAGAGCTCCTTCTGGGCTCAGCTGTGCTTGGTAGGTGCAATCATGAGCACAGGTTGGTGCAGGGTCTCTGGGAGGGACAGGGCAGCATGTCTGCCACATCACCCCGTAAGGGCATGCAGCTTACAGTCTCCTACGCACCTGGTCAGGTCCTCTACCAGCATGGATGGGGTTTGTGTGTGGCTCTGCCTCTTCCCTGCCCACTTGGAATGGCAAGTGACCATGGGAAGCAGACCCTGTGACCCTGGGCAAATCACTTAGCCCCTCTGTGCCCCCACAGTGGGGTTGTACAGCTCAGGAACTATGGTAATGGTGGCCAGATAGGTACTATAGATAGATGGATTCCAGACGCTGTACCAAAGGGTTCTGGATTCCTCTCCTCACTCATGAAGTTGCTGGGCCAGGTCTGGCCCTCTCTCTGATGAGGGGGCTGAGCTATAGTTAAAGCCTCGTGTAAGGAAAGTCACCTCACAACAGCTGCCAGGGAGTCAGTAGTAGCCCCAGAACTGCAAAGGAGTACAGGACTCCTGCCTCTAACTCATCCTTCAGATGGGCTTGGACATTGGGACTACCTGGGCCTGGGTGTGACCTCTTTGTTGCCAGTGTGAACCGGGAGTGACTCCAATGAAGTCAAGGGTATGAGTGAAATCAGAACCAGGCCCTATTATTTTTTATACTACACCTTAGAACAGGGCCCCAGTGTGGTAAGTGCTGTACATACACATAGGTCTGTGCCGCAAAGAGTTTACAGTCTAAATAAACAGGACAAAGGAAATATTATAATCCTCATTGTACAGATAAGGAACAACCATACAGGGAGATTAAATGATTTTCCCAATGTTGGAAAGTGAGTCTATGGCAGGGACTTAAATCCAGATATCCTAAGTCTGAGACCAGTGCACTTAGACCAACTTTCCTCTCTCTTTGGAGATATCGTTCTTACAGACATATGGTGGCATTGTTCATATAAGCATGGATTGCACTCACATAGGGTCTGAAATTTCAATGGATTCAGGAGTTGGAATGTGAAAATCTATTGCCATGTAGGTTACTATCAAAGGCAGGAAATCATCTTAATGAAGCTAGCACTATTCAAAACTGTTTGGGTCTCAGAATATAAAGGAATATGAACTAGCCACACAGGATTTGACTGGAGGCTAACGCTATCACCCGAAGAACACACGTATAGAGTAAAAGCTACCAGCAGCAAAAGTGGGAATGCACAATATCTATTTCACTAAGTGCTTTATTCTTTCTTCCTAGGTTTTGTGTTTGTTTTTAATGTGATGACTTCAGACCCTGTGAACCAGCTGTTTTCCCTGCAGTATTTATAAGACACCTTTCACCTTGGTATCTAACTATGGGGCAGGGTTGTGCAAGCAGCGTAGTGCACAGCCTGCCCTTTGGTCTACTTTAATGTGATTAAAATGACCTTTCCAGATAATCCCAAAGCTCAGGGTGGAATAAATCAACTACTTTATAAAATCAGTGTATTTGAGCGTTGGTCTCCACCCCCCCCCCACCCCAGTGAAAACCAGCCTTTTCAGAAAGGAGAACCCCAGGGAGGGGCTGCCATGTGCACTGGAACCCTGAGCACCGTCCAACATTCATTAATGATGTGGACTCCAAGTGCTTTGTTTTCTATGAGAGTGATGAGAACCCTGATGCTTCATGGCATCTGCATGCATCCAAGGCAGAGCTGCTTGCTGGGGGCAGTGGCCTAGGGGATGTGCGAATAGTGTTATGCTGCTGGATGGATTGCAGTTGGTTCCTTGTCAGATCAGGAGGCTGGGGATGAGGATGCTACCCAAGGGAAACTGAATGTAGTTAGAATCATAGAATATCAGGGTTGGAAGGGACCTCAGGAGGTCATCAAGTCCAACGCCCTGCTCAAAGCAGGACCGATCCCCAATTAAATCATCCCAGACAGGGCTTTGTCAAGCCTGACCTTAAAAACTTCTAAGGAAGGAGATTCCACCACCTCCCTAGGTAACGCATTCCAGTGTTTCACCACCCTCCTAGTGAAAAAGTTTTTCCTAATATCCAACCTAAATCTCCCCCACTGCAACCTGAGACCATTACTCCTTGTTCTGTTATCTGCTACCACTGAGAACAGTCTAGATCCATCCTCTTTGGAACCCCCTTTCAGGTAGTTGAAAGCAGCTATCAAATCCCCCCTCATTCTTCTCTTCCATAGACTAAACATCCCCAGTTCCCTCAGCCTCCCCTCATAACTCATGTGTTCCAGTCCCCTAATCATTTTTGTTGCCCTCCGCTGGACTCTTTCCAATTTTTCCACATCCTTCTTGTAGTGTGGGGCCCAAAACTGGACACAGTACTCCAGATGAGGCCTCACCAGTGTCGAAGAGAGGGGAACGATCACGTCCCTTGATCTGCTGGCAATGCCCCTACTTATACATCCCAAAATGCCATTGGCCTTCTTGGCAACAAGGGCACACAGTTGACTCATATCCAGCTTCTCCTCCACTGTAACCCCTAGGTCCTTTTCTGCAGAACTGCTGCCTAGCCATTCGGTCCCTAGTCTGTAGCGGTGCATTGGATTCTTCCGTCCTAAGTGCAGGACTCTGCACTTGTCCTTGTTGAACCTCATCAGATTTCTTTTGGCCCAATCCTCTAATTTGTCTAGGTCCCTCTGTATCCTATCCCTACCCTCCAGCGTATCTACCTCTCCTCCCAGTTTAGTGTCATCTGCAGACTTGCTGAGGGTGCAATCCACACCATCCTCCAGATCATTTATGAAGATATTGAACAAAACCGGCCCGAGGACTGACCCTTGGGGCACTCCACTTGATACTGGCTGGTTTGAGCAGCAGGTTTAAGTCTATTGGCTTTAAAGAGAAAAGGCAATAATGATTTGCTGACTCACAGCCCCCTGAAGTCAATGACAGCCTTTCCACTGACCTCAATGAGCTTTGCAATCAGGCCCCAAGGCCCCGATTCATGTGTTTAAGCATGTTTAAGCATTTAAGCATTAAGCAATTAAGCATTTAAGCATGTTTTTAAGCATGCTTAAGTCACTTCAATGGGACTTAACTTTAAGCATGTGCTTAAGTGCTTTCCTGAATCGGAGAAATGGTGTCTAAAAGCTTTATATATGAAGTTCCTCCACCATTTATTTTTCCTTTTAAGGTACACATAACACAAAAGCTGGATTTATACAATGATACACATGAGATGCAAAGCCATGGAAACACATGAGAGAATGGGCCAACTCCATCCCTTAGAAAAAGAAAAGGAGTACTTGTGGCACCTTAGAGACTAACAAATTTATTTGAGCATAAGCTTTCGTGAGCTACAGCTCACTTCTCAAATAAATTTGTTAGTCTCTAAGGTGCCTCCTTTTCTTTTTGAGGACACAGACTAACATGGCTGCTACTCTGAAATCCATCCCTTGGATAACTCCCTTGAATTCACTCCACTGTATACACCGGCAGGATTATTTTCTGCCTTATTTGTATATAAAGTGGTAGCCACAACACAACCAACTCATTAACACATTTTCCAAGTATTTTATCACGTCACTGCTACAAGCCACTAATTACCATTGTGAAGTAAGGAGACAGGCAAATTGGTTCATGATAGGAACCTTCCTCAAACCTGGAGCCTTCATCCATCACTCAACTCCATCCAACAGGATTCTCCTTCGAAAATCAATAATATTGGGTTTACTTTTATGTTCCATTATTTTTCCTCCACAGTTCTGGATTCTGGCTAGAAGAAAAGGGCAGGAAAGATCAGATCTCTCTCCAGCTTCAGAGTGTCGCTGCAAACTGAACCTGAACTCCAACTCTTTTAAGAAGATCTAGCTGAATGAAGGAAAAACACTGCTTATGAATAATTATTGGATGAACGGTTTCAGAGTAGCAGCCGTCTGTATTCTGTAGTCTGTATTCGCAAAAAGAAAAAAAAAAGAAAAGGAGTACTTGTGGCACCTTAGAGACTGACAAATTTATTTGAGCATAGCTCATGAAAGCTTATGCTCAAATAAATTTGCTAGTCTCTAAGGTGCCACAAGTACTCCTTTTCTTATTCTTTACCAAAATATTATTCATGCTTGTATCTTTCTATAGGACTGTCAGTGACAGGGCTTTCATGGACATCTTATCAGTGGGGTTTGATTGAATGATTTTTGTCTTTTTTATTCTAGGCCAATGAAATATCCAGTCTGACTTTATGAGTGGGACACTAATGCTCTGATCCTCCAGGAATAGCAATTAGGGCTGCAGGACTCACACGTTTCAAATAGACAGACAACAGCTTTGAGGCTGAGCAGTGTGTCTCAGCTTCTTTTCAGACCCAAATCCTATACAATGGCAACAAAATTTAGCAAACATGTTCAAAAGGCATGGCTTGATTAATCAAATTCAAAGGGAATTTCTTTGGCTGCCCTTTGCTGGCCTGCTACTCTGATCTGATTTGAAGGGGATTGTGTAATGAATGAGCAATGGGCATGGGCATTATTCAAGGGAGCCTTTAATTTCCTTGTAAATGGTTGGACTTTGTGGTACTACCATTATCTAGTGTAGTCACACAGGCTCTGTGTGTGTGTGTGTGTGTGTGTATAAATCAATGGGCGTTAGATGCCTAGGTGCTTTTGATTGCTATCTACCAATCTGCATCTGTAGGCATCTAGTTGCCTTTAAAAATCTCACCCTAAATCTTGATTCTTAATTATAGAATTCTGCACAAGGGGTGTGACTTATCTGTTGTCCCTCATCCGATCATAACTCTTGGCTAATGGAAGTTTCTTTGGAGTGGGGATTTGCAACATCAAGGTGTAAGCCTGGCTTGAAATGCTACCCCAACACATGGCTGAGAAGGACAGAGGGAAAAGACTCAGAGGGGGAAAGAAAGTATCAAATATCTGATCTGAATTGGAGGCTCAGGTAGAATATTAAGGTAGGCAGAAATATTTTCTATGTCAGTGGTAAAATGGCAAGATAAAATGCAGAGGGGTGAGAGGACAGGATTTATTTGTACAGCTCTTTATGCAACGGAGCTCCTGGCACCCCCTATCATGTTATAGTGGGACCACTATGGAGCACACATCTGATCTTTGAGTTAATTAGGAGTATCTTTGCTGTAAACCCGCAACTCGAGCATATTATTTCAAAACTTAAGCTGTGCCGATCCGAAGCCGAAAGCAGAATGCCAAACAGGTGTGTCACCTTCTCAGGAAATGTCTGACTTTAACCAGCTTAATTTTTTGATAAAAGAATGGCTCAGGAAACTATGTACTTGGGCGTTTTATTTTAAATGTCAGGTTTCAGAGTAGCAGCCGTGTTAGTCTGTATCCGCAAAAAGAAAAGGCGTACTTGTGGCACCTTAGAGACTAACAAATTTATTTGAGCATAAGCTTTCGTGAGCTACAGCTCACTTCATCGGATGCATTCAGTGGAAAATACAGTGGGGAGATTTATATACACAGAGAACATGAAACAATGGGTGTTACCATACACACTGTAACAAGAGTGATTAGGTAAGGTTAGCTATTACCAGCAGGAGGGGGGGGGGGGGACATTTTGTAGTGATAATCAAGGTGGGCCATTTCCAGCAGTTGACAAGAACATGTGAGGAACAGTGGGGGGGGGGGGAACATGGGGAAATAGTTTTACTGTGTGTAATGACACATCCACTCCCCGTCTTTATTCAATCCTAAATTAATTGTATCCAGTTTGCAAATTAATTCCAATTCAGCAGTCTCTCTTTGGAGTCTGTTTTTGAAGTTTTTTTGTTGAAGAATTGCCACTTTTAGGTCTGTAATCAAGTGACCAAAGAGATTGAAGTGTTCTCCGACTGGTTTTTGAATGTTATAATTCTTGACGTCTGATTTGTGTCCATTTATGCTTTTACATAGAGACTGTCCAGTTTGGCCAATGTACATGGCACAGGGGCACTCTCACAGATCTTGGGAGACAGGCCAGTCCTTGCTTACAGATAGCCCCACAACCTGAAGCAAATACTCACCAGCAACCACACACCACACAACAAAACCACTAACCCAGGAACCTATCCTTGCAACAAAGCCCGTTGCCAACTGTGTCCACATATCTATTCAGGGGACACCATCATAGGGCCTAATCACATCAGCCACACTATCAAAGGCTCGTTCACCTGCACATCTACCAATATGATATATGCCATCATGTGCCAGCAATGCCCCTCTGCCATGTACATTGGTCAAACTGGACAGTCTGTATGTAAAAGAATCAACGGACACAAATCAGACGTCAAGAATTATAACATTCAAAAACCAGTCAGAGAACACTTCAATCTCTTTGGTCACTTGATTACAGACCTAAAAGTAGCAATTCTTCAACAAAAAAACTTCAAAAACAGACTCCAAAGTAAAACTATTTCCCGATGTTCCCCCCCCCAGCCCCCCGCCACTGTTCCTCACATGTTCTTGTCAACTGCTGGAAATGGCCCACCTTGATTATCACTACAAAAGGTCCACGCCTCCCCCTCCCCCTGCTCTCCTGCTGGTAATAGCTCACCTTACCTGATCACTCTTGTTACAGTGTGTATGGTAACACCCATTGTTTCATGTTCTCTGTGTATATAAATCTCCCCACTGTATTTTCCACTGAATGCATCCGATGAAGTGAGCCATAGCTCACAAAAGCTTACGCTCAAATAAATTTGTTAGTCTCTAAGGTGCCACAAGTACTTCTTTTATTTTAAATGTGTATTTTTTGAGGACTAACTGTATTTGGGACCAATCTTATTTAATCTTTTTATTACTGACCTCGGCACAAAAAGTGGGAGTGTGCTAATAAAGTTTGCGGATGATACAAAGCTGGGAGGTATTGCCAATTTACAGAAGGACCGGGAAATCATACAGGAGGATCTGGATGACCTTGTAAACTGGAGTAATAGTAATCGGATGAAATTTAATAGAGAGAAGTGTAAGGTCATGCATTTAGGGATTAATAACAAGAATTTTAGTTATAAGCTGGGGACGCATCAATTAGAATTAACGGAGGAGGAGAAGGACCTTGGAGTATTGGTTGATCATAAGATGACTATGAGCCGCCAATGTGATATGGCTGTGAAAAAAGCTAATGCGGTCTTGGGATGCATCAGGAGAGGTATTTCCAGTAGAGATAAGGAGGTTTTACTACCGTTATACAAGGCACTGGTGAGACCTCACCTTGAATACTGTGTGCAGTTCTGGTCTCCCAAGTTTAAGAAGGATGAATTCAAACTGGAACACGTACAGAGAAGGGCTACTAGGATGATCCGAGGAATGGAAAACTTGTCTTATGAAAGGAGACTCAAGGAGCTTGGCTTGTTTAGCCTAACTAAAAGAAGGTTGAGGGGAGATATGATTGCTCTCTATAAATATATCAGAGGGATAAATACCGAAGAGGGAGAGGAATTATTTAAGCTCAGTACCAATGTGGACACAAGAACAAATGGATATAAATTGGTCATTGGGAAGTTTAGACTTGAAATTAGACAAAGGTTTCTAACCATCAGAGGAGTGAAGTTTTGGAATAGCCTTCTAAGGGAAGCAGTGGGGCAAAAGATCTATCTGGCTTTAAGATTAAACTCGATAAGTTTATGGAGGAGATGGTATGATGGGATAACATGATTTTGGTAGTTAATTGATCTTTAAATATTCATGGTAAATAGGCCTAATGGCCTGTGATGGGATGTTAGATGGGGTGGGATCTGAGTACCCAGGAAAGAATTTTCTGTAGTATCTGGCTGGTGAATCTTGCCCATATGCTCAGGGTTTAGCTGATCGCCATATTTGGGGTCGGGAAGGAATTTTCCTCCAGGGTAGATTGGAAGAGGCCCTGGAGGTTTTTCGCCTTCCTCTGTAGCATGGGGCACGGGTCACTTGCTGGAGGATTCTCTGCTCCTTGAAGTCTTTAAACCACGATTTGAGGACTTCAATAGCTCAGACATAGGTGAGAGGATTTTCGCAGGAGTGGGTGGGTGAGATTCTGTGGCCTGCGTTGTGCAGGAGGTCGGACTAGATGATCATAATGGTCCCTTCGACCTTAGTATCTATGAATCTATGAATCTATTTTTATTGAAATAATCTGGCCATGATCTTCCTGAGTAGCGCTGTAATTAAAATAATTAAAATAATGTGTCCATCCAGCATTCAGAAGAGAGGAGAATTGGCCATTGTTTCTGGATTACTGAACAGATAACTAGCCTTCTTTTAGAGAGGAAGGAGTTGTACATTTAAATCAAAATTTTAGCTTGAAGACTTGTTGACTGCTGTGTGTATGGGCTATTTTCCCCATTTGTGCTATATTCTCTTTAGGACTCAGTGTTACCAAACATCTACATTGGCTGTCTCCTCCTTTTCCCTTTCTCTGGCATTTCTCCAAGTGTGTGTCTTTCATCTCTGCAGTTAGCCATGTCTACACTACGAAATTAGGTCAAATTTATAGCAGTCGTTTTTTTAGAAATCGTTTTTATATAGTCGATTGTGTGTGTCCCCACACAAAATGCTCTAAGTGCATTAAGTGCATTAACTCGGTGGAGTGCTTCCACAGTACCAAGGCTAGTGTCGACTTCCGGAGTGTTGCACTGTGGGTAGCTATCCCACAGTTCCTGCAGTCTCTGCCGCCCATTGGAATTCTGGGTTGAGATCCCAATCCCTGATGGGGCAAAAAACATTGTCGCGAGTGGTTCTGGTACATGTCGTCAGGTCCTCCCTCCCTCCCTCGTGAAAGCAACTGCAGACAATCGTTTCACGCCTTTTTTCCTGAGTTACCTGTGCAGACGCCATACCACGGCAAGCATGGAGCCCGCTCAGCTCGCTGTCACCGTATGTCTCCTGGATGCTGGCAGACGTGGTACTGCATTGCTACACAGCAACAGCAACCCATTGCCTTGTGGCAGCAGATGGCGCAATAGGCCTGAAAACCATCGGCATCGTATCCGAGGTGCTCCTGGCCACCTCGGTAAGGTCGGTCAGGAGCGCCTCAGCAGACATGGGTGCAGGGACTAAATTAGGAGTGACTCGACCAGGTCAGTCTCTTTAGTCCTGCAGGCAGTCCTATTGTACCATCTTATGGTGAGCAGGCAGGAGGTGAGGGTGGCTAGCAGTCCTATTGCACCATCTTCTGCCGAGCAGCCAGGAGATGTGGATGGCTTGCAGTCCTTCTGCACCATCTGCTGCCAGCCAAAAATGTAGAAGATAGATGGAGTGGATCAAAACAAGAAATAGACCAGATTTGTTTTGTATTCATTTGCTCCCCCGTCCCTCCCTCCCTCCCCCCGTGAAATCAACAGCCAACAATCGTTTTGGTGAGGTCTGTCAGGGGCACCTTGAAAACTTTAATGGAGATTCAGTCCTGCCTGAAATACCAGAGGGAGGGATAGCTTAGTGGGTTGAGCATTGGCCTGCTAAACCCAGGGGTTTGAGTTCAGTCCTTCAATAACATGGAGGGTTTATACAAAACCTTTTGTGTCACTTCACCTTTCATGCCTGGTAGGGACACAGGATAGGTGACTGTGCAGGGAGGTGTGTGCGTGCCAGCTCAGCATGGGCAGAGCCACTTGGGAATGGGAGAGAGAAGGGGCTACTGGGTCTGTACTTGTATGATCCTGTGGCCCAGAACTCCTGCAAAGGGACCATGTCAATATTCTAACACAGCAGCAATGGAGGGGTTGCAAAGCATCCTCCCACACAGCCTGCCTGATGGTCAGGGCTTGGATTCCTACCCTGCACTCTTTGCACGGAGCCTAACTGCTGGCTGTGAGGTTTCATGTCACCCACAACATGCAATTGTTTGCTACGCATTGTTGACCTTTGTCCCCTAACCTGATTTTGAGAGGTCTGTATCTAAAGAAGGTATATAATTTATATGTTAAGACGTGCCAACAAGGAAAACAATTAAAGCTGTAAGGCAAGTAGGGAAACAGACAATTTATAAAAATATTTGTTATAGGTTTTGCAAAAGCATGAGATCTAGATAGTTAGCCTAATGTGCTTGACCTGGGTTAATAGGATTGAGCAATATGTATGTTGTGACAAACAAGTAAATCACAAAAAGAGAGTTTCATCTTGAAATATAGTAAAACCTCCGAGTTACGAACACCTCAGGAATGGAGATTGTTCGTAAACCTGAAATGTTCATAACTATGAACAAAACATTATGGCTGTTCTTTCAAAAGTTTACAGCTGAACATTGACTTAATACAGCTCTGAAACTTTACTATGCAGAAGAAAAATTCTGCTTTCCCTTTATTTTTTTAGTAGTTTACATTGAACACAGTACTGTACTGCATTTGCTTTTTTTTTTTTTTTGTCTTTTTTTTTTGTCTCCGCAGCTGCCTGATTGTGCACACCTGGTTCCAAATGAGGTATGTGGTTGACTGGTCAGTTCATAACTCTGGTGTTGTAACCCTGAGGTTAATCGCATTAATGTGTTGGAGAAGTTGACACAAAATTGCTGATGTTAGCTATGAGAACCCCAGTTAAGGTTCTCCAGATGACAAATACGGAAAAGGGGCTAGACCTAAATCAAATATGGTCCCGGATTTGTGTGGGATGAAAGATGAAAGTATATAAAAAAGGTGTATGCTCAATCCTATTTGCAGCATTGGGATGACAAAATGGCGGACACTTGGACGTCATGCCCACTTATGTTGCTTCTCTATTTACCTTTCCTTCCATCTTCTCCTTTGATACTTCTGATGATCTCCATAGGGTTGTGAGCAGGTACTGTGCAGGGGATTGTTTTGCTACATTTATCTTGAATTTTCACGACTGCAATTATATTTGATTGGTTGTATTTGTGTATTGAATAAAAGTTTTCATGTTTCTATGTGTGATTCACCAATCTCAATTTTAATACAAATCTTACATAGCTCCCTGAATAAAAAAACTGTTATTAGTGATGTGGGAATTTTTCTCTCTAAATTAATAAGAGGATACAGCATTCAAGCTCTGTGGCCTGAAACTCTAGAGCAGTGGTTCTCAATCCGCAGCCTGCAGTCCACTTGCGGCCCAGTCAGCACACAGCTGCGGCCCATGTGACATCATCAGGGCCATGTAGGTAGTATATATATTGTAAAAAGAAAAGGAGGACTTGTGGCACCTTAGAGAATAACAAATTTATTTGAGCATAAGCGTCCGATGAAGTGAGCTGTAGCTCACGAAAGCTTATGCTCAAATAAATTGGTTAGTCTCTAAGGTGCCTCAAGTCCTCCTTTTCTTTTTGCGAATACAGACTAACACGGCTGCGACTCTGAAACCTATATATATTGTGTGGCTGTGACCCACATAATACATAATACATAATAAGACCATGGGTGTGTGTGTATGTGCTATTGACATCCACTGTTGCTATGTTTTCCCAAACGGATGCTGTGTCCCTGTGTCCCAGATGCAGTGCTGGCAAGAGGGGAAGTGTTGCCTGTTAAGGATGACCACAGGTGGTGTTTACTTTTCCCAGGTTTCTGGGTGGGGGGTCCAAGTCCGTGTGTTTGTTAATTTTAAGAGGAACCTCTAGTTACTGAACCGGTTCCTTGTTCCTGCCGACAACACCTGGCAGATGGTGTCCATGCAGCCTGCAGTTTAGCCTGCCGTTGATCTGCACTTCATCCCCAGTGACAGTCCTGAGAACTGAGTGTGTCATTTAAAGGCAGAATAGACACTTTGTAGGCCAAGTTCTGCTGTCCGCTACATCGTGTGACCCTGTTAAGATCAAGGAGGTTGTATGGGCAGAAACGAGGGCTGCCCCTGTAACCTCTCCCCACGTGAGCAGTGTGTCATGTACAATAAGCATACTATGCTATTTCAGAGCACTTTGCATCTGTAGATCTCAAAGCACTTTACAAAGGAAGGCCAGTCTTGTTGTTCCCATCTTATAGGTGGGGACACTGAGGCACAGAGCCTTGATGTGAAGGGTCCGAGGTCACACAGCAAACCAGAAGCAGAGCTAGGGACTGAACCCAGGTCTCCTGAGAACTAGATACAGTTTTAAAAATGTGCTTATTCCTGATGAGTCTTATCCTGCAGCCCTTACTCACATGAGAGAGTTCACTGGGGCTATTATTGTGCCCAAGGATTACTCAGATTGCAAGCTTGGGCCCTAGCATTCCAGCCCAGGTCACTGGGAAACACATAGTGTAGAAACGATTAAAAGAAAGCATATTGCAGCTGTTCCGTCCTCCTCCTTCACCTTTCCCCTTACATTAGACCAGGGGTCAGCAACCTATGGCATGCATGCCAAAGGCAGCACAGGAGATGATTTTGAGTGGCACTCACACTGCCCGGGTCCTGGCCACCAGTCCCAGGGGCTCTGCTGCGGGCCTGGGATCCTACCACCGGCTCCCTGCCACCCGGGGTCCCATCTGCTGGCCCCCGCTCAGCTTGCTGCTGACCCCGGCTCTGAAGCCATCCCCGGCTCTGGCCCACTGGCCCCAGCCTGGGGCAGTGAGGGGTGAAGACAGGGGCAAGAGAGGGTGCAGCTCAGCACCCCCACCTTAAAAATTGTTCCAGCACCACTGTACTGGGATATTTTAAAGTCCTGATTTGCTGCTTACATCACTATCACGTCACGTGGATCAGCACATTGCGTTTGACATTTTGCATGCAGTCTGTCACGATTTTTTCCCCCACTGTAAGTTGAGGGGTACATCTGATAAAATGTCAGCTCCTAAGAAAGCAAAGTTAGATGTCCGTTCTTTTCACTTCACAGCAACATTTGGTGGCTAAGTCGTTGTAAGGTTTTGGTGCGCTTTGTAAACTGTTTTGATGCAATCAAGGCCTTTTTGTCGGAAAAAGGACAAAACTACTCCGAACTGGATGATGACAAATGGCTTTGTAAAGCTCATGTTTCTAACTGACATCACCGCTCACCTAAACAAACTCAACCTCCATCTCCAGGGTGCAGGGCAAAAGGTTCTGGATCTTTATGAAACCTGGAAGGCATTTGTTGTAAAACTAGCAGTTTTTTCTCGGGATATTCAAACTTCGACTTTCTGCTACTTCCAACACATAAAAGAGCTATCGACACATTGCACTGTCAGTGTCGATGAGATTAGAATGTACAAGCAAGAACTGGAATCAGAATTTTCTAACAGATTTCAAGATTTCCAGCGATTTGGCCCAATGCTTTATTTTCTAATTAAACCTGAAAAGTTCAATAAAAGAGACTTGGATTTGTCTGTATTTCAGTGGATGGGTGTTGAAGATTTCAAAATGCAGCTCATTCAGTTAAAAAGTTCAGAATTGTGGGCATCAAAGTTTGGAGATCTGTGGAGTGCACTTAAAGCTACCGAGAGAGATCATAGGGCCTCTATTCTGACCTGCTGGACGTCCCTGCCAGTGAAATTTAACTGTTCGAAGAAAATTGTGTTTGCAATTCTTTCAGCATTTGGATCTACATACTTGTGTGAATAGGTATTTTCACACATGAAATCTGTCCTCTGTCCCTCTTGGAGCCAGTTAACAACTGATCACTCAGAAGCCTGTATGCAGCTTAAACTATCCTACATGCCAGACATTGGAAAACTCAGCAAGGAAAATCAAGGGCAAGGCTCACACTAAACTGATAAGATCTGCATTTTAATTTAATTTTAAATGAAGCTTCTTAAACATTTTAAAAACCTTATTTACTTTACATACAACAACAGTTTAGTTATATATTATAGAGAGAGACCTTCTAAAAACGTTAAAATGTATTACTGGCACATGAAACCTTAAATTAGAGTGAATAAATGAAGACTTGGCACACCACTTCTGAAAGGTTGCCGACCCCTGCATTAGAAGCTATGCATGTTAGTATTTACATTACATTAGTGCCTAATGCCCCTGACCAAGATCAGGCCACATTGTGCGAGGCACACACCTAGCAAGTGACAGTCCCTGCCCCCATGAGCCTTACAATCTAAATAGATGGGAGGGGGAGCAGTGATGTAGTGATTGGCCCAAAGTCATATAAGAGGTCAGTGGCAGAGCCAGGCATAGATTTCCTGACTACCAATCTCGTGGTCCATCCACTAGGCCATGTTGCCGTCCTCCCAGTTACGCTTACCGAAATTCTCATGCTGAAACAGAGTGACATGACATTTCAACCACGATTCTTACATAAAGAAAGTCAAGGATTGTCAACAGCACCATCACCTGAAATACCTATTAGCTGAAATTGTTGTATCATAGAAATTATATGCTTAATGTACAAGGTGTTTGCTCATCTGATCCTGCTGGAAAGGCTTTGCTAATAAACAGAATGAACAGAAAAACCTTAAATTCTCTGAAGTGCTCTTCTGACATATTAAAATACATTTGCATGCATTCAAAAGATAATGTTGCATTACTCTGAAACAATGCTAAATATTGTTAGTGTTGTCTAGGGAGATTATGGGGTTTGCAATTTGTTCTCTGTTGACATGCTGACTTGAGACTTTTACTATGCGAAATGACTAGTGTCATAAATATAAAGGGAAGGGTAACAACCTTCATGAATGCAGTAACATAACATCCCTCTTGGGCAGAGGTACAGAATCCCCTTACCTGTAAGGGGTTAATCAGTTCCATTAACCTAATTGGCACCTGACCGGAAGGACCAACAGGAAGAGAAGATACTTTCAAATCTGGGGGGGAGGAAGGTTTCGTTTGTGCTCTCTTTGTGTGTTCCCACTCAGGACAGAGAGAGAGAGACCAAGCAGGTGAGTAGAATCATAGTAACCCAGCTCCCACTGAAATAATACATCTAAAATTACAAAAATTGTAAGTAATAGCAAGGAAATGTGTTAAATTGTCTTTGTTTTAGCTTGTGAATTTTTCCTATGCTAAAAGGGAGGTTTATTCCTGTTTTTGTAACTTTGAAGTTGAGCCTAGAGGGGAATCCTCTGTGTTTTAAATCTTTTTATTACCCTGTGAAATTACCTTGCATCCTGATTTTACAAAGGTGCTTCTTTTACTTTTTTCTCTATAATAAAGTTCTTCTTTTAAGAACCTGATTAATTTTAGTGTCCTAAACATAAAGGGTCTGGTCTGTACTTTTATTAAAAGCAATTGGTTGGTATATTATTCTCAAGCCTCCCCAGGAAAGGAGGTAAAGGAGCTTGGGGGAATATTTGGGGGAAATAAAAACTCCAACTGGTCCTTTTCCTAAATCTTTCTCTAAATCACTTGGTGGCAGCAATACCGTTCAAGAACAAGGAAAAAAATTGTGCCTTTGGGAATTTTTTAACCTAAGCTGGTAGAAATAAGCTTAGGGGGTCTTTCATGCGGGTCCCCACATCTGTACCCCAGAGTTCAGAGTGGGGAAGGAACCTTGACAGGCTCCCGGGCTGACACACAAAGACTCTTGGAATGACTAGACCTAGCAGTCAGGGTTTATGATCATTATAGCCAACTACCAGATTAGATATGATTGTTCTGAACATGATTAGAGACGAATTACTCTGCCAGGGAGAGCTACCAATACCCAGTCCCATGGGTGTCTGATACCGTATATGAGTAACGCACTGAGCTATTAAGTTTGGCGGAAGTACCGACAGTAATCATTTCCTGCAAACAGTCCTGGAGTGTGAACACCCAGAGGAAACATGCTCATGGTCAGATGGCTGCTGGCCAGATCCATTTCACTAGAGAACATTATGGAAAAGTGAAAGGATCTTCCCTGGCAGCTCTGTAACGTGGGTTAAAAACAAGGAGGCTGGCTGTGAGCAGCCATAGAGTTGAAAATAATACAAGGATCCTTAAGGAAACCTGTAGCAAATAGCATGAGAAGGCAGCAGTGTGAGAAGACTAGCAAAACGGGGGCTTGGGAGAGCACAGGCCGTGGGAGGAGGATTGAGAGGAAATTAAAGCAGAGATTGTGTAATGGGAAGGTTACCCAGAGCTTCAAAGGTGAGGACTGGAGCATGGATGTGCTGCATAAGATGCCAGGAGGCCAATGAGAGGCAACATGGTTAAGGCACTGGGAGAGGAAGATGACTTTTCAATAAACTGGAGGGGGACAAACTGAGGTGTGAGGAGTCCACAAAGCAGGCAGTTCGCTAACCGAGCCCAAAGCCTACCAAGGTAGGGAGCAGTGTGATGGCGGTGGGGCGGTCAGAGAGCAATGGACAGAGCTGAGAGATATGGCACAGGGGAAAGCAAAAGGATCTGGAGAGCAAGAGGGGTCAAACATGGCCTCGGGATTGTGAGTTAGTAACAGGACCGTAGTGGGGCTGCCAAAAGCTCTGAGAAAGGGAGGTGGATATCCCAGAAGGACAATATGTTCATTTACCTTCTGGAACTCAGGTTTTCCAGAGCTTTACGCCCCTCGGACCACGCTGATGACAGAGTCCCTGTTACAGGAGATGAGACTTGTTAGTACATCAGTGACAAAGGCAGGGAATCTGGCTCTGCTCTTGCTAACTCCTGGCTGCAACCCAATCCCTTGTGTAAAACTCTCTGGAGCGAAACCTTTGGGGCTACCGGCGACAGCAGAAGATATCCACAGGAGGTGGGAACAGGATGAGGGTATAGTACTGATCATCAAACACAATAGTCCGTGACTTGGCTTTTCCATCGAGCATCATGTGGCCAACTTGTGATGTGACATGGACTGGCATGAGGACTTTACCAGTAAAAGCAACAGGGCTTCTGGGAACAGAAGACACTCATGCAACCCAAACCATTTGCTGCTCTCCATTTATTGCTCCCTAAGTTTGACTATAACAAGGGCAGTGCGCCCTTGTTGCTAAGAAGGCTAAGGACATTTTGAGCTGTATAAGTAGGAGCATAGGCGGCGAGTTATGTGGGCTCCTGGAGCCCCAGCACCAGGAATATTCAGAGCTGGGGGCCCTGCTCCATCAATATTTGGAGCTGGGGCTCTCCCCCGGAGCGTCCCCCCGGCCCCGGAGCGTCCCAGCCAGAATGCAGGCAGCGGGCGGCTCTCCCGTGCTTGCCTGGCTGCGGCGGCAGCAGGCGGAGCGCTCAGGAGCGGGAGGCGGCACACGCCGCCCGTGCTCCGCAGCCCTCCGCCGCCGCGGCACCCGCCCGGGGGAGACGCTGCGGGGACTTCCGCAGGGGGACCTGATCATCTGCAGTGGACCTCGCTCACCTGAGCAGCTGCGGGGGCTTCGGTGAGTCTTTGACCTGTAATCTGCCCCCCTCCCCCCAGCCACCACTCCTGCCCCATGCTGGGCAAGGGGCAGCCCCACCCACACCCCCAGTGAGGCTACGGTGAGGGGCAGCAGGGGAGGAAGGAAGCCACATGTGATGGCAGTCCCCTCCCCGCCCAGCACCCATTCACCCACTGCAGGGGAGATGGGGTGGGGGGGCTTCCTGGACCCGAGCAGCTGGGCTTGGGTGAATTTTGTGACACTCTGTCCTTCCCCCCACCCCGCAGCCACCACTCCTGCCCCACGCTGGGCAAGGGGCAGCCCCACCCCCAGTGAGACTACGGTGAGGGGCATCAGGGGAGCGGAGGGGTCCCTCACCCAGAGCTCGCTGCTGCCGGCAGGGAGAGGAGAGGGGGCAAAGTCCTCTCTGACCCTAGCCCTGGGGCAGCCTGTCTGCACCCCGAGCTTCTCATCCCCGGCCCTACCCTGCCCCAGAGCCTGCGCCCCCAGCACCCCAACCCTGAGCTCGAGCCCTGAGCCCCCTCCTGCACTGTGAACTTCTCATCCCCAGCCCCACCCCAGAACCCTCACCTGCAGGGAAAAACAAGCAACTTAAATTTGATGGTCAGTTTGGGGTATGATCGTGTTTAGCACAATACTCGATTATTTTATACACTTTAAAGTATATAATTGGTTGTATACAGGTGTTACGAAGTGGGAATGTTCTTAATGTTTTCTCTGAATACTTTGTGGGTGACTCAGTTTCCCCTATGCATTTCTTAAGGATCTAGGTGGTGGGTAAGGGTGTGTGATTGTTGTAGAGCCGTGGAGGGCCTGTGTGATGCTGTCTGCCACACCGTGCGCTTTCCGCAGTACGTCTGCTCGGGTGGGGCTCCTGGGGAAACTAGAGGGCCCTGCACCCCAACTACGCAGTCAGATGTGACTCTCAGCCAGCCAGTAAAACAGAAGGAACAGAGTCTAAAACAGAGGTCAAGAGCAATTGGGATAAAATACAACATGGTTTTACAGAAGGTAGATTGTGCCAAACCAACCTGATCTCCTTCTTTGAGAAGGTAACAGATTTATTAGACAATGGAAATGCAGTGGATCTAATTTACCTTGATTTCAGTAAGGCATTTGATATGGTTCCACATGGGGAATTATTAGTTAAATTGGAAAAGATGGGGATCAATATGAAAACTGAAAGGTGGATAAGGAACTGATTAAAGGGGAGACTACAGCGGGTCATACTGAAAGGTAAACTGTCAGGCTGGAGAGAGGTTACTAATGGAGTTCCTCAAGGATCGGTTTTGGGACCAATCTTATTTAATCTTTTTATTACTGCCCTTGGCACAAAAAGCGGGAATGTGCTAATAAAGTTTGCGGATGACACAAAGCTGGGAGGTATTGCCAATACAGAGAAGGACTGGGATATCATACAGGAAGATCTGGATGACCTTGTAAACTGGAGTAATAGTAATAGGATGAAATTTAATATGAAAAGTGCTAGGTCATGCATTTAGAGATTAATAACAAGAATTTTAGTTATAAACTGGGGACGCATCAATTGGAAGTAACGGAGGAAGAGAAAGACCTAGGAGTATTGGTTGACCACAGGATGACCATGAGCTGCCAATGTGATATGGCCGTGAAAAAAGCTAATGCGGACTTGGGATGCATCAGGAGAGGTATTTCCAGTAGAGATAAGGAGGTGTTAGTACTGTTATACAAGGCCCTGGTGAGACCTCACCTGGAATATTGTGTGCATTTCTGGTCTCCCATGTTTAAGAAGGATGAATTCAAACTGGAACAGGTACAGAGAAGGGCTACTAGGATGATTTGAGGAATGGAAAAACTGTCTTTTGAAAGGAGACTTAAAGAGCTTGGCTTCTTTAGCCTAACCAAAAGTAGGTTGAGGGGAGATATGATTGCTCTCTATAAATATATCAGAGGGATAAATTTAAGGGAGGGAGAGGAATTATTTAAGCTCAGTACCAATGTGGACACAAGAACAAATGGATATAAACTAGCCATCAAGAAGTTTAGACTTGAAATTAGATGGAGGTTTCTAATCATCAGAGGAGTGAAGTTCTGGAACAGCCTTCCAAAGGAAGTAGTGGGGGCAAAAAATATATCTGGCTTCAAGATTAAGCTTGATAAATTTATGGAGGAGATGGTATGTTGGGATAGCCTAATTTAGGCAATTAATTGATCTCTGACCATTGGCAGTAAATATGTCCAATGGCCTGTGATGGGATGTTAGATGGGGTGGGATCTGAGTTACTACAGAGAATTCTTTCCTGGGTGTCTGGCTGGTGAGTCTTGCCCACATGCGCAGGGTTCAGCTGATAGCCATATTTGGGGTTGGGAAGGAATTTTTCCCCCAGGGCAGATTGGCAGAGGCCCTGGGGGTTTTTCGCCTTCCCCTGCAGCGTGGGGCACGGGTCACTTGCTGGAGGATTCTCTGCACCTTGAAGTCTTTAAACCATGATTTGAGGACTTCAGTGGCTCAGACATAGGTTATGGGTTTATTACAAGAATGGGTGGGTGAGGTTCTGTGTGCAAGAGGTCAGACTAGATGATCATAATGGTCCCTTTTGACCTTAAAGTCTATGAGTCTAGTCTATGAATCACAGCAGGTACAACAAAATATATTGAAGCAGGCAAGTGCTGCTTCTGACTTTCCACTTTTAATTGACCCTTGTAATCTTGTGGCACTGGCACGTTGAGAGCTTCACCCTCACCTCTTCCCACACACCCTCTCCTGCTCCTAAACTCCCTCCCAGAGCCTGCACCCAGCCCTTCACACTCCCTTCCAGAGCCTGCACCCTCACTCCCTTCCTACACACTCCCTCCCAGAGCCTGCACCCAAACTCCCTCCCAGAGCCTGCACCCCTCAACCCCGCCTGCACCCCCAGGCCCTGCCCCAGCCCAGAGCCCGTACCCAGCACCCAAACTCCCTCCCAGAGCCTGCACCCAAACTCCGTCCCAGAGCCTGCACCCCTCCACCCATCCTGCACCCCCACCCTGTGCCCCAGCCCAGAGCCTGAACCCGAACTCCATCCCAGAGCCCAGCCTCTCAACCATCCTACACCCCAATCCACTGCCCCAACCCAGGGCCTGCACCCCAGACCTCCTCCCCCCACCTAAACTCCCTCGCAGAGTCTTAGGCAGGTGGGGGGCGGAGTTCAGAGGAGGCAGGCTCTGAGCATTCTGGGCACCACCAAAATTTCTACAAACCTGCCACCTCTGAGTAGGAGCATTGCCAGCAGATCAAGGGACGTGATCATTCCCCTCTATTTTAAGAGCTCTTTAAGTCGAAAATAAGTGCTTCATCGTGTGGACGGGTGCAGGTTTACATTGATTTAACGCTGCTAAATTCGACCTAAAGTCCTAGTGTAGACCAGGGCTAAGATGCCACAAGTACTCCTTTTCTTTTTACCTAGAAGGCATCTTGAGGAGCAGGGGTGTTTGCATGGAAAAGATACTGGTTCCTGTGAAGTCAGCCAGATCAGCAACAGACTGAACTTTATGAGCCAGGAAAGGGCACTATTAATACGTGTGGACCCAGGTTTGTGTTTTATGAGATTGTTTTGTGTTGTAAGCCATTGTTTCCACCACTCCCTCTTAATGCTGGAATCCTTTCTTAAATAAACCTCCTTTGGTTTTGTTACCAGTGTTGTGTGTTACACAGGAGAGGGTGTTTAAGTAAACTGGGGCACACAGCACCTTTGGGGGCAGAGGCTCTGAATTTCTGTGAGTAGTCAGGGTCAGGGGCTGCATCTCAGAGGGGAACGATTCAAAGAGACTCAGGGACTGGGGTGCACCTATTGTTAACCTGCCAGGTGAAGACAGAGCTGGCATTGCCAGAGGAGAGTGCTTACGTGGCTGACAAGTTGGTGGTGTCAGTGCACAGACAAGACTCCCTCACACTGGAGAATGGGGGAATGAGGTGATTCACAGTCCTGGGTATCCCAAGAACCATCACAGGGGTCTCTTGCACCTGTGTACTTCCCAGAGAGGTATTTCAGTTCCTTTATTTGAATGCCTCTCTCCATCTTCACTCCCACCAAGAGGCTGAGGTTAATTGGTTTCTTTAATGTCTAGCAGTCTACACGCCATGGCTGCTGTCTGATGCCCGCATTTCGCAGGAGCGTGATTTCTAACACAAACAGTTCCTATTCCTCCCTGTTACACTTTTCATGCGCACTTGGGAAAATAAAGCCTCTCTGAAATCACTGCAGAACGTCCCAGAGGAAACAAGGGCTCCAAACTAACACTTTCCAGATTCAGACGCTTCTAAAGCTAGGCTCTATGGAGGAAAGAGAGTTGCTGTGAACTGACCTTCAAGACCTGTATCATCCCCACCCCTCCTGGGAGTGGCTGGAACCCCAAGTGGTCAGAACAGAAGGGGACCATTAGGGGGAAAATCCACATCAGCAGCTGCTCCCTTCCCTGAGACTCTGCAGCAGGAGCCCTGGGCTGCAGGACAGCAGGTGATGGGGTGGTGCTGTCCTGCCAGAGGCAGGGCTGGACTGGTGAGCTGGGGGGGACCACATGTGAAGGAAAGGCTCTGGCAATGGCAATGCTGACGTAAGGACAGCAACAAGTACAGGTGGGAGCAGCCCTCCAGTGTGGCCCTTAGGCTGTCTAAGAAGTGACATTCTGGGAACTGTAGTTTTCCCAGTCGGGACTGAGAGCCCAGAGGGCACATGACCAGGAAATCAGGTGACCACCTTTGGAAAGCCTGAGCGCTGTATGAGAGAGCTGAGGGTGGATGGGGAGGTTGTGGCTGAGAGGATTTTGAGTTGCTTTGTTCTATATTGGTATGTTTTTGCTGGATACTAAAGGGAGCCCACAGGAAAGGGGCTCGAAGTGACTTAGCTTTGGAGCTTCAGTTTTACATTCCCTGGCTGCTGAAACTTACAGCGGGATTTTCAAAGCCACCCAAGTGACTCAGGAACACAAGGTCCATTGACTTTCAATGGGACTTGTGCTCCTCAATCATTCAGGTGCTTTGGAAAATCTCCCCCTAACTGCGTGTTGCAGTGTCCTGCGAGAGAGGCTATTCTTGCAGAAACAGGAAACACAACAAACCTCCCAGGAAAGCTTGTTCTTGTGAAACGTCTAGGACCCTCCATTGGTGTTAATTGGTCACTTCATTTTAAGTGGTCTCTTACAACATGGTTTCATCCCTTATTCACAACAATCTGTCCAACCTTGTATTTAGCTTTGACACAGATTATCTTCCCCAGACCTGAAGAGAAGCTCTGTGAAACTCCAAAGCATGTCCCTTCCAACAGTAGACACTGGTCCAATAACCGATATTACCTTGCTTGCCTTGTCTCCAGCATAGACCCAGGAGGTTTAGAAAAGCAAACATTCAAAGTCCTGTGTGTTCACCCAAACCTCCAGCCTGTCTGGAGCTCACTACTCTAGGAGCAAGGCTTGTTTCAGAAGGCACAATGGCCTGAGCCACAAATTCCAGGTGTTTAAGTGCCTAGTCACCCAGTGGAATCCACAAACCCCGATATAGGCACCTAGGCGCCCTATACAATGCACAGGGAGAGAAATGCTCCTGCGAATACGATCCCCAAAAGCATCCCTGGGCAGGGAGATGCCCAAGCTAGCCAATGGGAGATCCCAGCCAGAGGGGTGAGCTAATCCCCACCCATCTCAGGGAGTTAGGTGCCTACATCCAGGCCAGAGGCAGGAGCATGTCTCTGCTAGTGAGCCAGGTGTCCTGCCTGTCTCCACCTTGTTTGAGGATCGTGCTAGGGCTTCGGTGTGAGATAGGCAGCTGGGGGCCTGCCTGAAGCAGCAGTGGGTATGCTCAGAAGAAATAAATTGGGTACCCACAGGACTTGTACAACAAAAACATAGGCACCGAGTGAGTTCAGCCGTCTCCAGAGGGTTAGACAGAAGCCAAATGGGGGCTCTGTGGAGCGCAGTGGTGCCTACGTCCCTTTGTGGATCTGAGCCAATGGTCCGATGGCACTATTGTCTCTCTAATTACATCACTAACTCCTCCCACTGTTTAAAACATTGTGCTGAGTTACAAGCTGTTTTTAAAAAAACAGTTGCAAGAACTAGACTTGGGGTTTCCGAAGGCCAAAAACAGAGAAGGAAATCAGGGTGATAAGTAATGGGGGCTGGACTGCTGTGATTTTCAGTACAGAAACTGTGCCTCCCAGTATCAGAGCCCCTTTCCGAGCTGCAAAAGTTTAACGGATATTGGCCCCGAGTAGCGAATAAAAGCTTTGCATGGTGAACCCTCTGTGCGAAATCAACTCCCAGGGCCAAGCAGAGCTTCAAAGTAGGGATTTCTAGTGGCCGTTTTATTTAATACACTGTGAAACAAGCCTTTATATATGAGCACTGTGACCCCCCATGATAAGGGCCTTAGCCTGGAAACCTTTCCATATGGAAGTAGTCCTGGGACTTCAGTGATGTGTGTGAGCAAAGACTATTCACGTGAGCAAGGGTTTGCAGGCTCAGGATCTTGTTGAGTGATGTTTATGTGGACTGAAGAGCTGTCAAGCATTTGCTGAAGCAGCAAGAAGCAAACTCCAGCCCTCATCTGTATGCAGCGTGGTCAGAACAGGAAATGATGAGCTCAGATTTTTGAAAAGACTGAATTAACATTGTGAAGAGTTTAGAGCTGGCTCATTTGCATAAACCCACAAAATATAGGAGAGTGGCAGGATTAACTATTCAATGATATCTGGACCTGCAGGTTAACAGCAACTCATCTGCTTAGAAGTGCTGTTGGGAGGAAGTGCTGTCTAGTAGTTAGAGAAGGGGAACTGGAATGCAAGAGTTCCAATTCAGGTTCTGCCACTGACTCGCTGTGAGACCTTGGGCAAATCATTTAACCTCTTTGTGCTTCTGTTTGACCTTCTGTGAAATGGGTATCTGTTTTACATGGGTGCCATGAGATTAATCAAGTATCCTAGATCTGTCAGATAAAAGTCGCTTTACAAATGCAAGGGGTTATTTGTTGCACCAAGGAGTTTTCCTTACTTAAAATACTAGTTGCAGTACACCTCCATTTATTCTTTCTAGAGAGTGGACCACTTTCTGATGTAGCATCCAACTGATTGTGGCGAGAGAGCATTGACTCTTGTGGCTTTGCCCAAGGCGAACTTCTCTAGACATATGGCACTAGGTACTGCATATCTGGAAGGAGGACTGTGTTTGTAGATCTTAGGCTCGGGTCATCTACTTTCCAAGTACTTTACCTTTCCTTTGAAATTTTTAATGGGAAATCCTGTTCCCAGTGTCTATCTTGAGCATCAGGGCTGTGTGCTTCACCGGGGACTTTGGGTGAGCTGTGCAGGGTACTGGTTTTCTACCTGGAACTGGGGTACCACGGAGCCCCCTGACCCACTGGCCTTGGCTCCCTCTTACACTGTACTGCTGTGACAAGCTGCAAAGCCCCCTCCAGCCTGCACTTTCACCAGTATACATACAGGTAGGGACACACCCAGCTGTAGTTATATTCAGGCTCTCTGACAAGCTCCTGCATGGGAAGGCTACAGCTATGGCAACTACCAGCTCCTCAGGCATGCACCCTCTCTGTAGGCTCACCACAGGAGTTAGCTCTACTCCCGTGGCTGAGCTCTCCAGTCCCAAATGACTGGGCCTTCCCCTGTAGGAAAGCCCACCTCCTCTGCAAACTCTCCCCCCACCAATTTCCCTCAGGTTACTTAGAGGCCAAGGTGATGAATAGCTTATCTCCTAGCTCTGACCCCTCTGGACGGGAGGCAGTCAATTCCCCCACAGGTGGAGCGTGTCTCTGGGAATTTTTTCCCTTCTTTCACAGAGGATGGGGGGAACCCCATCACCGAAGCCCAGGGAGGCATTGCTCCTGACTTGGGAGATGTGTCATTATACAGAGGTATTATAGCAAAGAATAATAGAGCTGAATAGCTAGTGACAGTGGTACAAGAGATTCTGAGTACGAGACCGGACTGAAATAATGTAATCTTCTCAATTTATTATACTTTTAATTATACTGCCCTTCATTTAGAGAGCTACCATACATTGAAGTCCTGAGGCTAGATGGAATGAAATTGAAGCCTAACCAAAAATTATACCTTTGCACTTTGGAAATCCATTTTAACATAAAAAAATGTTTTATGAGGCTTTAGTTTATCTGGGGTATTATGTATCATCATAACGTTTTTAATGAGTTTTAAATATCTGTGAGGAGAAAGCATAAATCTTTTTTTCCAGCTTTCCCTAATTTTGAAACCAAGAGATATTTTTACAATACTGCTGTAAATGTATGGAGATGTAAGAAAATGTGAGCGAAATCTCATCATCAGACATAGTCCAGCAGTTCTACAGGTCAGCATTAAATCTTAAAGGGTCAGTTAATCATCAGTCATCCAAACTCAGTGACAAACTTGCCTTAAGGGCTTGGGAATGCAAGTTAGTGCCCTACATTCTACCTTAATAGGGGGCGAGTGCTCAGCACCACCCAGGATTGGGCCCCCATTCAGCGAGGTGGATACTTTCAGCATGTGGCTAATATAATAACTAATGCTTATACTTTTACCCTTAGAGCTCAGGCACCTTTATCAAGGAGGCAAACATCATTATTACCACTTTACAGCGGGGGAAAATGGGGCACAGCCGCACTTTGTCCAGCAGCAGAGCTGAAACTGGAAAACAAAACAGCCACACTGGGTCAGACCAAAGGTCCATCTAGCCCAGTATCCTGTCTTCCAACAGTGGCCAGTGCCAGGTGCCCCAGAGGGAATGAACAGAACAGGTAAATCATCCAGTGATCCATCGCCTGTCGTCCACCTGAGCTTCCGGCAAACAGAGGCTAGGGACACTCAGAGCATGGGATTGACACTCAGAACCCTTGCTACCTGTACCCTACAGCCACTGCACTAGCCACTAGTCCACACTACCTTTGTCAGCAGTTGGTTTAAGTTAGCTCCTTCAACTCAAGTGAGACTGAGTGTTTCTCCCTGGGCTGCATGAGACAGAAGGAGGGCACTTGTGATGTGTAAGGGCTGTTACAGAGTTTGACTGGCAGCCGGATAGATGGAAAACTGGGAGAGGGGGGAAAGCAGGCAGAATTTGTACAATAACTTCTGACATATTGCTGATTTGTTGTTTGCCTAGATCGCTTTGTCAGCCTGGTTTTTTTGGATTTATAGATTCCAAGGCCAGAAGGAATCTGGAATCAGTGTGCGGGTGCTGGGTGATGCTGGTGGCCTGTGATATACAGGAAGTCAGGCTGGATGATCTGCTGGGCCTTTCTGACCTTAAACTTATGTCTTTATGACTCTATGATCACTGTGATCATCTAGTCTGACCTCCTGCATAACAAAGGCCAGAGAACGTCTCCAAATTAATTCCTGTTTGAACCTGAGAATATCTATTAGTTTGAAAATTTGGGTCTTTTTTTTTTTTTTAAGACCATAGTGATTTTTCCAGGTAAGAGAATAAGATAACCTTGGAGCCAGGAGTCCTGATTCCCAGTCCAGTGCTCTAACTACTAGATAACACTGCCATTACTTCAGAAATGGCATAGAATATGCATGTTAACTGTAATTAAAATAAAGCCATGGGAGATACTGTGTGACAGATACGACAATATCCTGGACAAACCGTATTGAATTATGTTTATTTTAGGACACTGTGGTATTAAAAAATGCAAATGCATAAGGGCTATTGTGGGCTTGTATGTAACTTGTCTAGGATACCTGACTAATGTAAACCTTGGGAAGTGTTGTGATCTTCAGGAATCTTTTAGCAATAGGCTAAGACAAGCGTGAACTTTTAAAATTCAGTGAATTTCCCAGGATATGTCCAGGGGGAGATGTATGCAGCTGAATCTTCTTCAGTTATGCAAGAACTCAATCTTTTGAAGCTTGGCCTACAGAGGTGGGGGAGGTGGGTGTGGTTGGGGTGGGGAAACTTTGTCTGGCTGATTACCTGTTTACAGTGCTTTCAAAGCCTCAAACAGGATAAAAGAGTAAAAAACCCCTGTATGGTATTTAAAGGACTAATGACCAACTAGAGCCCTTGTTGGAATGAGGGGCTGCTCTCTGGTGAGCTTATTAGCATGCATGCAGGCTCTTTTATTGTTTTTAACATGTTTTTTCTGTAACACTTTCACCTTAAGAATAAACATGCTTGCTTAGAAAGAGCTGGGTGGCCATTACACTCTGCACCTTTCTGAGGAGAGAAGCAAAGCAGTCATGCTTAGGCAGTCTGTCTTTTGCTTGGGATATCACAGTATAGTCAGGGAACTCTTAAGATTGGAAATATCTTGGATAGAAGGGAGAGAAACATGGGTCTCCATCCAAGAGAGTTAACAGTGGGGAAGCTGGAAGCCCGGGAATGGATGATATGGCTGAATCACTGAGGGGGAATACAGCTGCAGTTGCCATGAACTGCGACACTCTATTATTGTTGTAAAATGTGGTGTAAATCCCTTCTCATCCCAATACATATTGCTTGGAAATTAAAATGAAATTGCTTTTTTGTTGAAAATGAAAATAGTTCATTATTAACAGGCATGTACTTAATTATGATTTTGAAACAAGTGTTCCTTGAAATTTTGAAGTAATTAGTTTTTATTATTCTCATAATTCTTCCGACAAATTAATTAGCCACCTCAGGACAAACACTTTCTGAAAAATGTATCCGACTAATGAGAGTGACATTTTGTGTGTAAAATTTAAGTAAGAGCCTTTGAGGTTTCTTAATTTCAATTGAAAGCCAATAACAATAATCAATAAAGCTATTATTTAAAGTGAATGTTCAAACTAAAGGACAACCATTATTTCAGATGAGATATCAAAGGACAAAGATTAATGGGAAAAAAAATTTAATCAGTGGGATGGAATTGGGTGGAAAATTATTAACTTGTCCCTTCATAAATTTTTAATGCTTAATTGATTATTGCTTAATCTATAAAAAGATAATCAACAGACTGTAAATAAGCAGTGTGCTGTAACCTTTAGAATGAAAGTGAAATATTTCCACCCCAGAATGTGGCATGGAGCATAGTGTCTGCTGAAGGTTGTCATGGGGGAATGTTGCAGGTCAGGACTGAGCTGCATTGGCAGAGGTCTGTGGAAAAGCCAGCACAATACCTACCTGGCTCAATTTACAGCACTGACCTTTTCCCCTCACTGAGCAATACAGGCTTCATCATTCGCCGTGGATAGCCACAGAGTCTCACGTTCGCTATGGTGTGAGCTGGGTCGAGCCCTCAAACTGTAAACGCTTGCTAGGGGCTACATGGAGGCTGGCATTTTCACATGAGACAAAAGGGGCTAGGTGCCCAAATCCCATTGGAAACGCCACCCTGAGCCAAGAAACAGTCCTGTGTAATGGGTGGCCCATTGCCCAAGGAAAAGTGCAGGGCAGGAATTCTTAATTCAAGACACTATTCTTTCCCTGTCCGTCCCATTGCTCCCTTGGGGGGAAGATATCTGCTATAGCCCTGCAAGGTTCCTTCCCCACTCTGAACTCTAGGGTACAGATGTGGGGACCTGAATGAAAACCCCCTAAACTTATTTTTACCGGCTTAGGTTAAAACTTCCCCAAGGTACAAACTATTTTCCTTTTTCCCTTGGACTTTATTGCTGCCACCACCAAGCGTCTAACAGATACATAACCGGGAAAGAGCCTGCTTGGAAACGTCTTTCCCCCCAAAATCCTCCCCAAATCTTACACTCCCTTTCCTGGGGAAGGCTTGATAAAACTCCTCACCAATTTGCATAGGTGAACACAGACCCAAACCCTTGGATCTTAAGAAAAATGAAAAAGCAGTCAGGTTCTTAAAAGAAGAATTTTAATAGAAGAAGAAGTAAAAGAATCACCTCTGTAAAATCAGGATGGTAAATACCTTACAGGGTAACTAGATTCAAAACACAGAGAATCCATCTAGGCAAAACCTTAAGTTACAAAAAGACACAAAAACAGGAATATCCATTCCATTCAGCACAGCTTATTTTCTCAGCCATTTAAACAAACAGAATCTAACGCATACCTAGCTAGATTACTTACTAAGTTCTAAGACTCCATTCCTTTCTGTTCCTGCCAAATGCATCCCACACACACACACAGCCTTTGTTTCTCCAGCTTTGAAAGTATCTTGTCTCCTCATTGGTCATTTTGGTCAGGTGCCAGCGAGGTTATCCCAACCCTTTACAGGTGAAAGGGTTTTTCCTCTGGCCAGGAGGGATTTTAAAGGTGTTTACCCTTGCCTTTATATTTATGACACGCCCCCCAAATCACAGCTAGGGTGAAACGCTGGCTGGGATTTCTTCCTGGAGCTCTAGGAGAAAACAGAGTTAATAAGACACATGCACCTCTAAATATACTACCAAGTATATAAAGACTAACAATATTTTCCACATCTCAAGGACGATTTTAACCAGTTGATTCTGGGAAACTTTCATGGGAGAGTGCATCAACCACTTCGTTAGAAGCTCCTGAGATGTGTTGGATGTCGAAATCAAAATCTTGAAGAGCTAAACTCCACCGAATACGTTTTTTGTTATTTCCCGTGGCGGTATGAAGCCACTGTAGCGCAGCATGAATCATAGAATCATAGAATATCAGGGTTGGAAGGGACCTCAGGAGGTCATCTAGTCCAACCCCCTGCTCAAAGCAGGACCAATCCCCAATTAAATCATCCCAGCCAGAGCTTTGTCAAGCCTGACCTTAAAAACTTCTAAGGAAGGAGATTCTACCACCTCCCTAGGTAACGCATTCCAGTGTTTCACCACCCTCCTAGTGAAAAAGTTTTTCCTAATATCCAACCTAAACCTCCCCACTGCAACTTGAGACCATTATTCCTTGTCCTGTCATCTTCTACCACTGAGAATAGTCTAGAACCATCCTCTTTGGAACCACCTCTCAGGTAGTTGAAAGCAGCTATCAAACCCCCCCTCATTCTTCTCTTCTGCAAACTAAACAATCCCAGTTCCCTCAGCCTCTCCTCATAAGTCATGTGTTCCAGACCCCTAATCATTTTTGTTGCCCTTCGCTGGACTCTCTCCAATTTATCCACATCCTTCTTGTAGTGTGGGGCCCAAAACTGGACACAGTACTCCAGATGAGGCCTCACCAATGTCAAATAGAGGGGAATGATCACGTTCCTCGATCTGCTCGCTATGCCCCTACTTATACATCCCAAAATGCCATTGGCCTTCTTGGCAACAAGGGCACACTGCTGACTCATATCCAGCTTCTTGTCCACTGTAACCCCTAGGTCCTTTTCCGCAGAACTGCTGCCTAGCCATTCGGTCCCTAGTCTATAGCTGTGCATTGGATTCTTCCATCCTAAGTGCAGGACCCTGCACTTATCCTTGTTGAACCTCATCAGATTTCTTTTGGTCCAATCCTCCAATTTGTCTAGGGCCCTCTGTATCCTATCCCTACCTGCCACCATATTTACCACTCCTCCTAGTTTAGTATCATCTGCAAATTTGCTGAGAGTGCAATCCACACCATCCTCCAGATCATTTATGAAGATATTGAACAAAACTGGCCCCAGGACCGATCCTTGGGGCACTCCACTTGATACCGGCTGCCAACTAGACATGGAGCCATTGATCACTACCCGTTGAGCCCGACAATCTAGCCAACTTTCTACCCTCCTTATAGTGCATTCATCCAGCCCATACTTCTTTAACTTGCTGACAAGAATACTGTGGGAGACCGTGTCGAAAGCTTTGCTAAAGTCAAGAAACAATACATCCACTGCTTTCCCTTCATCCACAGAACCAGTAATCTCATCATAGACGGCGATTAGATTAGTCAGGCATGACCTTCCCTGGGTGAATCCATGCTGACTGTTCCTGATCACTTTCCTCTCGTGTAAGTGCTTCAGGATTGATTCCTTGAGGACCTGCTCCATGATTTTTCCGGGGACTGAGGTGAGGCTGACCGGCCTGTAGTTACCAGGATCCTCCTTCTTCCCTTTTTTAAAGATTGGCACTACATTAGCCTTTTTCCAATCATCCAGGACTTCCCCCGTTCGCCACGAGTTTTCAAAGATAATGGCCAATGGCTCTGCAATCACATCCGCCAATTCCTTTAGCACTCTCGGATGCAACTCGTCCGGCCCCATGGACTTGTGCACGTCCAGCTTTTCTAAATAGTCCCTAACCACCTCTTTCTCCACAGAGGGCTGGCAGGTGACCTCCATGGTCGGTTTGCAGGTGAAAACGCCGTCCCCAAACATATGGGCGAAGCTTTTCCAGAGCATAGATAATGGTGTAACATTCTTTTTCACTGACTGACCAGTTGCTTTCCCTCTCAGACAGCTTCTTGCTGAGAAACACTGCAGGGTGGAATTCTTGATCCGGTCCTTCCTGCATTAAAACTGCTCCCACATCACGCTCGGACACATCTGTGGTTACTAGGAACGGTTTGTCAAAGTCTGGGGCCCTTAGTACAGGGTCAGACATGAGTGTCACCTTAAGCTGGTTAAAGGCCTTCTGACACTCTTCAGTCCACTGAACGGCATTTGGCTGTTTCTTTTTGGTTAGGTCTGTCAGTGAGGCGGCGATTTGGCTGTATTGCGGTATAAATCGCCTGTAATAACTGGCCAAGCCTAAGAAGGATTGAAACTGTTTCTTTGATTTTGGGACAAGCCACTTTTGGATAGCATCCACTTTGGCCTGTAGGGGGTTGATAGTTCGTTGACCCACCTGGTGTCCAAGGTAAGTCACTCTGTTTAGGCCTATTTGACACTTCTTAGCCTTAACAGTTAGTCCTGTCTCCCTTATGTGCTCAAAGACTTTTTGTAGATGTTCCAGGTGTTCTGCCCAGGAAAATATGGCCACATCATCAAGGTAGGCGACTGCATATTCTCCTAATCCCGCTAGGAGACCATCTACAAGTCTTTGGAAGGTGGCGGATGCATTCCGCAGTCCAAAAAGGAGTACATTAAATTAATACAGCCCGACATGTGTGGTGAAGGCTGACCTTTCCTTGGCGGATTCATCTAGCAGTACCTGCCAGTACCCCTTGGTTAAGTCGAAGGTAGAGATGAACTGGGCCCGTCCCAGTTTCTCTAATAGTTCATCTGTGCGTGGCATTGGATAGTTATCTGGGCGAGTTACACGCAAAAACGTATCTCCCCATCTGGTTTGGGAATGAGAACCACTGGAGATGCCCATGCACTGCCAAAGGGGCAGATTACACCCATCTGTAACATATCCTGGATCTCCCGTTCTATAGCAGTTTTAGCTTGAGGAGACACCCGGTAAGATTGGGCTCTAATTGGGTGAGCATTACCTGTGTCAATGGAGTGGTATGCCAGTTCAGTCAGTCCTGGAGTGGCTGAGAACGTCGGCGCGTAGCTAGTGCACAGCTCCTGGATCTGCTGTCGCTGCATACGCCCAAGGGTCTTGGAGAGGTTCACCTCTTCCACACCACCAGCACTTTTTCCTTCATAGTAGACACCTTCAGGCCACTCAACGTCGTCTTCTCCCTGGGCTGTAAACTGACAAACCTTTAATTCTCTGGAATAAAAGGGCTTTAGAGAATTAATATGGTATACCTTAGGCTTTCAGTTGGAGGTGGGGAATGCTATGAGATAATTAACAGCTCCCAGGCACTCGTGGACCGCGAATGGCCCTTCCCATGACGCTTCCATTTTATGGGCCTGGTGCGCCTTTAAGACCATGACCTGGTCCCCTACTTTGAAGGAACGCTCTCTGGCATGTTTATCATACCAGGCTTTTTGCTCTTTTTGAGCATCCTGTAGGTTTTCTTTAGCAAGGGCTAGAGAGGTTCGGAGGGTGTTTTGTGGGTTGGTTACAAAGTCCAGAATGTTAGTTCCTGGAGAAGTTGTAAATCCTCCCATTGCTGCTTCACCAACTGTAATGGCCCCTTAACCTCGCGGCCATATACAAGTTCAAATGGTGAAACCCCTAAACTGGGATGTGGTACAGCTCTGCAGGCAAAGAGCAACTGCTGCAACACTAGGTCCCAATCATTGGAGTGCTCATTTACAAATTTATGTATCATGGCCCCCAAAGTTCCATTAAACATCTCCACCATGCCATTTGTTTGATCGTGGTAAGGAGTGGCAACCAAGTGATTTACCCATGAGCTTCCCAAAGGCTTTCCATAGTTCCTGCCAGGAAATTAGTTCCTGCATCTGTGAGGATGTCGGAGGGCCAACCTATCCTGGCAAAAATGTCTGCTAGTGCCTGGCACACACTTTTAGCCCTGGTGTTGCTTAGAGCTACTGCTTCCAGCCATCGGGCGGCAAAATCCATGAAAGTCAGTATGTACTGCTTTCCTCTGGGTGTCTTTTTCAGAAAAGGACCCAGAATATCCACAGCTACTCGCTGAAATGGAACTCCAATGATGGGGAGTGGCTGGAGAGGGGCTTTGACCTGGTCTTGGGGTTTTCCCACTTTTTTGGCATACCTCACAAGACCGGACATAGGTAGAAACATCCTTGCCCATTCCCTCCCAGTGGAATGACCTCCCCAAACGGTCTTTGGTCCTGTTCACCCCAGCATGGCCACTAGGGTGATCATGGGCTAAGCTCAAGAGTTTGACGCGGTACTTAGTTGGAACTACCAACTGTCTCTGAGGATGCCAGTCTTCCTGGTGTCCACCAGAAAGAGTTTCCTTGGATAAAAGTCCTCTTTCTACAAAAAATGTGGATCGATTAGAAGAGCTGAGAGGCGGTGGGTTGCTCCGTGCCACCATCCAAGCTCTCTGGAGGCTTTCATCTGCTTCCTGTTTGGTCTGGAACTGTTCCCTTGATGCTGGAGACATCAGTTCCTCATTGGATTGTGGACCTATGCTTGGTCCCTCTGGAAGCAATGTGGGGGATGGAGCTATTTCCGTTGACTGTGAACCGCTCTCCGCTGGTGCACGATGTTGGGGTTCAGGCTCCAGCTGAGCCTCTTGTGTAGGGTTATCGGCTGCTGCTGGTTCAGGTTTGGTGGTGCCCTCTGGTGTTGGGGTTGCAAGTACTGGATTCAGTGCTGGCAATGGGTCTGGTGCTAGTTGTTCCACTGGTTCCGGTTCTGGGACTGGCTCTCTGGGACTGGATCCACTACTGCTGTTGCAGACATTGGCCTGGGGTCTGGGACCATCACCTCTGACCGGGTCCTGTTAGAAGTTTCCGGAACAGAGCTAGGCATGACGGCTTGTTTAGCCTGGCTGCGGGTGACCATTCCCACCCTTTTGGCTAGCTTCACACGATTGGCCAAGTCTTCCCCCGACAGCAAGGGGATGGGATCATCATCATAGACTGCAAAAGTCCATGTTCCTGACCAGCCTTTGTACTGGACAGGCAACTTGGCTGTAGGCAAATTGAAAGAGTTGGACTTGAAGGGTCGAATCGTCACTTGGATCTCTGGGTTGATTAAATTGGGGTCCACTAAGGAAGCATGGATAGCCGACACTTGCGCTCCGGTGTTCCTCCACGCGATGACCTTCTTCCCGCCCACACTCACAGTTTCCCTCCCCTCTGAGGGTATTTGGGAGGTATCTGGGCCTGAGGACCTCTGGTGTAATTCTGGTGCAATGAACTGTAATCTGTTGGGGTTCTTGGGGCAGTTGGCCTTTACATGCCCCGGCTTGTTACATTTAAAACATCGTCCAGCTGATGGGTAACTGGGGCGAGGTGGGTTGCTGGAGAACGGTGTGGCAGGACGATAAGGTGGCTGGAGGGTTCCTTGGGGGATAGGTGGGGCCTTGGGCGGCCCCCGGTAGTAGGGGGTGGTCTGAGGTTGTCCCTTCTGGTATCCGCTCCAACTGTGACCTGTTTTTTTCTTTTCTGCCACCTCCACCCATTTGGCTCCAATCTCCCCCGCCTCGATTACAGTTTTGGGCTTCCCATCTAGAATGTATCTTTCTATTCCTCAGGAACACCCTCTAAGAACTGCTCCATTTGCATTAGGAAGGGCAAATCTTCTGGAGATTTAACGCTTGCTCCTGATATCCAGGCATCCCAATGTTTCACAATGTGGTAGGCATGTCGGGTAAATGACACGTCTGGTTTCCACCTTAGGGCTCTGAACCACCGACGGGAATGCTCAGGTGTTAGTCCCATTCTGACTCTCGCCTTGGTTTTAAACAGTTCATACTGGTTCATGTGTTCCTTAGGCATTTCAGCCGCTACCTCAGCTAAGGGTCCACTGAGCTGCAGCCTCAGCTCTACCATGTATTGGTCTGTAGAGATGCTGTACCCAAGGCAGGCCCTTTCGAAGTTTTCTAAGAAGGCCTCGGTATCTTCGCCTGCCTTATAGGTGGGGAACTTTCTGGGATGGGAAGTGGTACCTGGAGAAGGATTGCTAGGGTTCATTGGTATATTCTGCTGAGCCTTTGCCTTCTCCATCTCCAGTGCATGGTTCCTCTCTTTTTCCTTCTCCTCCTCCACATGCTTCCTCTCTTTTTCCTTCTCCTCCAGTTCTTTTTCCCTTGCCTCCATTTCTCTCCTGTGGGCAGCCTCCATTTCTTTTTCTTTGGCCGCTTGTGCATCCATCTCCATCTGTCTGAGTTCTACCAATCTTTCATGTTCTTTTTGTCTTTCCTCAGCCTCAAATCTGGCTAATTTAAGCTTCTTTTGAACTGTGCAGTCTGTTGTCCTAACCTCTCTGTTTTTAACTAACTTTACACCCTAGAGTTAGAAAGAAAACAGAAAAAAAAAACTTGGCTTGTAAAATTTTGCTGTGCTGTCCGGATACCTATGTTCTCTCATTGTGATTGTCAGCCTACAGAAAAATCCTTAAAAAAAAAGCCTAACACCTTTGTCTCCAGGTAAATAGGCAGAAAACCCCTCTAGTTGCTCTTAGGTAAAAAAAAACTTCTTCAGATCTGTGAAGACTTGTGAATTTCCCTGCAGGAGGTTAACTACCCTGCCTTTAGGTAGAGAAAACTCCAGCTCACAAAAGACAATCCCCTTTTGTCTCTGCTCTGGCCCCCAAGCAGAGGAAAAAAAACTCTAACTGCTTTCAGCTTAAAACCTGCTTTCCAGCAGCCCAAAGGAAAAAAATTTCCTTTTAAAATCTGTGCTTCTGGTTCAAAAAATCTCAAATTGATCTCAAAATGACTTCAAGTTAATCCCACCGCTCTGCCACCATGTCAAGGTTCCTTCCCCACTCTGAACTCTAGGGTACAAATGTGGGGACCTGCATGAAACCCCCTAAACTTATTTTTACCAGTTTAGGTTAAAACTTCCCCAAGGTACAAACTATTTTCCTTTTTCCCTTGGACTTTATTGCTGCCACCACCAAGCATCTAACAGATATATAACAGGGAAAGAGCCCGCTTAGAAACGTCTTTCCCCCCAAAAATCCTCCCCAAATCCTACACCCCCTTTCCTGGGGAAGGCTTGATAAAAATTCTCACCAATTTGCATAGGTGAACACAGACCCAAACCCTTGGATCTTAAGAACAATGAAAAAGCAATCAGGTTCTTAAAAGAAGAATTTTAATAGAAGAAAAAGTAAAAGAATCACCTCTGTAAAATCAGGATGGTAAATACCTTACAGGGTAATTAGATTCAAAACATAGAGAATCTCTCTAGGCAAAACCTTAAGTTACAAAAAGACACAAAAACAGGAATATCCATTCCATTCAGCACAGCTTATTTTCTCAGCCATTTAAAAAAACAGAATCTAACGCATATCTAGCTAGATTACTTACTAAGTTCTAAGACTCCATTCCTTTCTGTTCCCGGCAAATGCATCACACACACACACAGCCTTTGTTTCTCCCCCCATCCAGCTTTGAAAGTATCTTGTCTCCTCATTGGTCATTTTGGTCAGGTGCCAGTGAGGTTACCCTAGCTTCTTAACCCTTACAAGGTGAAAGGGTTTTTCCTCTGGCCAGGAGGGATTTTAAAGGTGTTTACCCTTCCCTTTATATTTATGACAAGCCCCTTACCACCTGCAGACTATTGCCCCCCTCCTCCTCCCTTCTCCCCCCAATAGCACTGTCTCAGCTCTGTTGTCTGGCCTTTTGTAGAGTGGAGCCCTGGCTTCTCCTCCTCCCTGCCCCCTCCCCACCCATTTGTAGCTGGAGCAGCCCTGTACAGCCTGCTCTCACTATACCCGACATAGGGTCTGTGGAGCTCATCCCCCTGTATGCTACTGCACAGCTGGACCACACTCTGGCCTTGAGGTTGTGAGCTCTTTGGGGCAGGGACTGAATTTGATATCATACATTTCAGCACCTACCACAATGGGGCCCTGATTTTTGTTTGGGATGGATAAACCTTGCAAGGTGAAAAATCAATGCACCAAGTACAGATGGGAAAAAAGGCATCTTTAGTCATCAAATCCAGGTGGGACTCAAAGAATGATGCCAGACCATCCGTGGGGTGAAACTAGCTACAAGTCAGCCAGAAATGACAGATATGTATCTACATGGGACATGGATCTGCAAATATGACAGCTGCCAATCCAACCTGAATCTCAATGATTGGCATGAAAAGTCTGGAAAACTCTCTGCAGTGATGAATACTCAACTCTGCTTCCAGTGAAAGCAGCCAAGCTATACCAAGCTCTCCAGCTGCTGCTGAGAGTTCACAGGTGGTGATTACAGAAGGAAAAGAAATACAATTGCCTTGAAATCAGCCAAGGAATAGAATTTAAAATACATAACGACCCTGAATGGGTCATCTGCACCTCTACAGCTAAAAGCATGAGCCCAATTGAATAACCAGGCCCTTAAGCTTAAAGGGAGATGCACACTTATGAACTTCTTTATGTAATCAAGCCACTAGACATATAAATGGTTGCTTCATACAGCGTCCATCATTAAAAACTCAACATTTACGGAAGTGTTTACTAGCCTATTCCACTATACAGTAAAACCTCAGAGTTACGAACACCTCAGGAGGGGAAGTTGTTCATAACTCTCAAACGTTCATAACTCAAACAAAACATTAGGGTTCTTTCAAAAGTTTACAACTCAATAGTGACTTGATACAGCTTTGAAACTTTACTATGCAGAAGAAAAATGCTGCTTTTAACCATCTTAATTTAAATGAAACAAGCGCAGAAACAGTTTCCATACCTTGACAAATCTTTTTTTAAACTTTCCCTTTATATTTTTTGTAGTTTACGTTTAACACAGTACTGTACTGTATTTGCTTTTTTATTTCTCTGCTGCTGTCTGATTGCATACTTCCGGTTCCAAATGAGGCGTGTGGTTGACCAGTCAGTTCATAACTCTGGTGTTCGTAACTCTGAGTTCTACTGTATTCAGATGTTAACTAATAATAATACTTAATAGAAATTTTTCCTGAACTGTGGTAAAGTCAAATATCTGGTGAGGAAAAAGTTATGCTCTTAGAAGTGATTATTGTATATGCTCATTTTACACTTGTGCTTACAATGTGTTTTCTTGTAATGCAATGCCCTTGGCTTTAAAAAGTACACAGAAAATAACCAGGTACCTGAATCCACAGGTACCTATTATTATTAGAGTTTCTGGCCAACGCATTTCAACAGTAGCTTCTCATTTTGAGCACCCCGCTTTAAACTATGAGTGGGATGTTCAAAAGGGCTCAGCATTGAGCTACTATAAGGTGGGTGCATAACTGGTTGGAAAACCGTTCCCAGAGAGTAGTTATCAGTGGTTCAGTCATACTGGAAGGACATAAAAAGTTGGGTCCCGCAGGCTCAGTTCTGGGCCCACTTCTATTCAATATCTTCATCGGTGATTTATATAATGGCATAGAGAGTACACTTATAAAGTTTGCAAATGATACCAAGCTGGGAGGGGCTGCAACTGCTTTGGAGGGTTTGATTAAAATTCAAAATGATCTGGACAAACTAGAGAAATGCTCTGAAGTAAATAGGATGAAATTCAATACGGACAAATGCAAAGTACTCCACTTAGGAAGGAACAATCAGTTGCACACATACAAAATGGGAAATGACTGCCTAGGAAGGAATACTGCGGAAAGGGATCTGGAGGTCATAGTGGATCACAAGCTAAAAATTAGTCAACAGTGTAACGCTGTTGCAAAAAAAGCAAACATCATTCTGGGATGTATTAGGAGTGTTGTAAGCAAGAAACAAGGAGTAATTCTTCCGTTCTACTCTGCTCTGATTAAGCCTCAACTGGAGTATTAGCAGCAAAGAGTCCTGTGGCACCTTATAGACTAACAGACGTATTGGAGCCTAAGTTTTTGTGGGTGAATACCCATTTCGTCAGATGCATCTGAAGTGGATATTCACCCACGAAAGCTTATGCTCCAATACATCTGTTAGTCTATAAGGTGCCACAAGACTCTTTGCCGCTTTTACAGATCCAGACTAACACGGCTACCCCTCTGAAACTGGAGTATTGTGTCCAGTTCTGGGCGCCATGTTTCAGGAAGGATGTGGACAAATTGGAGAAAGTCCACAGAAGAGCAACAAAAATGATGAAAGGTCTAGAACACATGGCCTATGAGGGAAGATTGAAAAAAAATGGGTTTGTTTAGTCTGGAAAAAGGAAGACTGAGAGGGGACATAACAGTTTTCAAGTATGTAAAAGGTTGTTACAAGGAGGAAGGGGAAAAATTGTTTTTCTTAACCTCTGAAGATAGGACAAGAAGCAAGTGGGCTTAAGTTGCAGCAAGGGAGGTTTAGGTTGGGCATTAGGAAAAACTTCCTAACTGTCAGGGTGGTTAAGCACTGGAATAAATTGCCTAAGGAGGTTATGGAATCTTTATCATTGGAGATTTTTAAGAGTTGATTAGACAAACACCTGTCAGGGATGGTCTAGATAATACTTAGTCCTGACATGAGTGGAGGGGACTGGACTAGATGACCTCTTGAGGTCCCTTCCAGTCCTATGATTCTATTTTTTGCTCCAACTGAAGTCACTGGGAGTTTTACCATTGGCTTGAATGAGAGAATAGGTGGGCCAATGCTGAATGCTTTGGAGAATCTCACCTTCTGTTTTCAAATGTGCTTAGCACCCAGGAAACCAACACCTGTCAGCTGGAACTGTGGAGGTTCAACATCTCTGAAAATCAGGCCCTAGGTGTCCAAAGATTGTCACCAAAAATCAGAAAGTCAAAATTAGAGGTTTCCTTATAAAAATATGGCCCTCTGTTTGCAATTGTAATGATTCAGCTCTTTATACAGTACAAACAATTATTTTGTCTTCTTCGATTATCCTGCTGCCATTGTTACCCAGGGTTATTTCAACCCAAAGCACTTGGTAACTTTTACTCTGTGCAAGGTGGTGTCAGGAAATAAATCAGGGGAGACACGGCCGTCCGACCGATAGATGGCTGGAACAAACAGGACAACACAAGAGTGTTTTCACTTAAAGCTAAACTTTACTTAGTCTCAAGCACTTATACACACGTCTGCAACAGGTTAGTAAAACACCCTCAAGCCTTGCTAATTACCAAAGCTGACAGGAGTGGCACAGCGGCAGCCCGTCTGCAAGTGGGGAACACAAGATGCATCCAGAGGGAGAGTGCAGTCCTGAAGAGTTCCCCCTACCTCAAACTTTTTCCCCTTATTTATACATTAATAATAGAATGACATGTCCCTTAAAACAAACTTATTAAGTAAGCAGTTTCAATGGTCAAGTGAGAGGTTCCTTCTGATTATCAATTAACCAGGTGTGGTTTTTTCCAGCATTTGCAGCCTTGAGGCCCCAATAAACATTCCTGGGGCACATCCTGCTCTTCTAAGATGCACGTATCAGCAACTTCAACACAATTCTTATCAGGAAGGATGCAGGGTCAAGCTGCCCTCTCTGTGGCACCCAAAAAACCCCCCTCCCCTCCTGCCTTGGTTAAACTGAGACTGCTGAATGGACAATTTACAGCCTGCTGCCTTGGCTGCATTTAGCAATAAGCCATAGTTGTTTCAGGCACTTTACTGGTTTGCCAAAGTTTCCCCGTACACCCATGTTGTTCAAATTTCCTAATGCAGAATTATAAAATTAACAACTTCACAGAATCATAGAATATCAGGGTTGGAAGGGACCTTAGGAGGTCATCTAGTACAACCCCCTGCTCAAAGCAGGACCCAACAAAATCATCCCAGCCAGGGCTTTGTCAAGTCTGACCTTAAAAATATCTAAGGAAGGAGATTCCACAACCTCCCTAGGTTCCACCACCTCCTTCTTATCATGACTGTCTCAGAGAATTATCTTTATGTTCTTGACACCAGTGTAGAAGTATACTTTACTTATCTGGTAGTCTCACTTTTTGACATCTTTATGTAGCCACTTGATAGAAGCACTTGTTGTATTAGAGGCAGTTCCTCTAGAATGTCATACTACCGCAGGCCCTTCCTATCACCAAGTGCTCCATGACTTCTATTATAATACAAACACAATGAAAATCAGAGGCAATATTAGACCTGACTAATTCCAATCTTCCTTTCCTAGCCTTGGTCCTATCTACATGGAATCAGCTTGTTGTTGAGTCCTTCTTTTCCATTCCAGTCTGTCTTGAACCAGTTCCTTGGAAATGCCACAGCTGTATGACATCCATGATCTACTTTTGGTCTTCCAATAATCTCTTACCCTCCACTTCTAAGTTTAAAACCCTGTTCCTTCTGATCTTCTTTTCACATGTCCAAACCATCTAAGCCTGGATTCCCTCAGCTTTTCCATAATTGGTGCCACCTTCAGACTTCCCCAAATTTGATCGTTCCGAACATGGTCCATCCTTGTAATTCCAAGCATCCCTTTTAACAGTTTAATTTCCTCTGTATTCAAGTCTGTTCCTGTCTCTTCCTCAAAGCCCAGAATTCAGAATCATGTGAAAATGGAGGCCTAATTACCATCCTGTAGATCGTACTTTTCAATTTGATAGGCATTCACCTATCACAGATTACTCTTCTCACTTTTCTCCATTTACTGCGTGCCTTTCCTGTTCTGCTTATAAGTATGTCATTGAGTTCACCATTGTCCCATACTACCAAACCTAAATACTTGAGCTTCTGTTTCTTTGGTAGAGGCGGGTCTTCTCAGACACAGTCTTGTCTCCCTTCAGAGTATCATCAGACCTACAGACCACACACTCTGTTTTATTTTTGTTAATTTTCATGACATTTCTTTCAGGTACCACCTCAATCACTCTCAATCTTCTTCCACTTCCTCTTTGCTCTCCCCCATGAGCACCAGGGTGCATGGATGTTTTGTAAGTGCATTGAGCACCAGTGTAAACACAGAAGGGCTTGGTGCAGAGTCCTGATGGACTCTGACTCTTACTAGAAACTGTTCACTTTCACTGCGTGGCCTTCCAACTGTGATAACAGCACCTGTGTACATGCTCTGGATGAGTCTGATACAGTCTTCAGGTATCTGTTTCATTTGCATGCACCACCAGATGACTTCTCTCAGAATGTGATCATAAGCTTTTCCAGATCGATGAATACTATCCACAGGTTTTTCCTTTTTTCTCTACATTTTTCCACAAGCAATCTTAATGCAAAGATAGCATCCATTGTTGACTTGCCTGGCATGAATCCAAACTGATTGTCACTGATCTTTACTTCTCTTTGTAGTCTCTTATCAATAACTTTCTCTCAGATCTTCATCGTATAGCTCATGAGCTCAGTGCTGCGGTAGTTACCATAGAATTGTGTGTCTCCTTTTCTCTTAAAAATTGGTGCTAACGTGTTCTTTCTCCAGGCATCAGGCATCTTCTCAGTCCAAATGATGAAATTAAACAGTTGTGTCAATATGGTCATGCCTACTTGCCCCATGCACTTCCATACATTTTCTGGCATGCCACTGGGACTGAGAGCTTTCTTATTTTCCATGTTGCCCAATGCTTGTGCAACATTTTCTTCTAGGAGTGCTGCCACCAGACCCTGGTTTGGTTTTGTCATAAAGCATGGTTTTCTTGGATTCTCTTCATTCATAAGTCTTTCATAGTAATGTATCCACCATTCCTTAATCTGATTCTCATTGATTAATGCATTTCCACTTTCATCTTTAATTATTTTGATCTCATCAATGTCTTTAGTTCTCTTAACTTGAGCCTTTGCCAGTCTCTATATATCTTTTTCACCCTCCTTCATTTCAAGATGGGCATATAAGCTTTCCTTTACTATCTTTTTGGCTTTTTCTACTCCTGAAAATCCTGTTGAAGGAGAATTGCCAGAGTTTAAAATACTTTTTCTACTCCTTTTTGGCTTTTCAAACATTCTCATTTCACCACTAAATCTCATTGGGGAAAAAGGCACTTGCTTTTGTTACACCAGCCAGGATCTTCACACATTCTTAAATTTTGCTTGCAATATGATTCCACTATTGCTTCGTATTTTCTCTTAACCCTTCCAAAGAAAGAGATCTGCTCCAACACTTTAAACTCCTTGCTAACTTTGTTAAGCTTATACTGACTAATTCCACAAATTACATTAATTGTATTGTAACAACAGTCATCTTACAATACAATTTATATTCCTAAAATGTTTCCTAAGGAATAGATGAACACCATATAATTACATAAAGTTTGTCTCATAATTATATGCTGCAGTCACTACGAAGGGTCAACATTTACTCCCAGTGGCATCTGAGATACTGCTGTTATTTCCTAAAGCAAATGTTATGAAAGAGTGCAGTATCTGAGATATTATTGTATGGTCCCTGGGTAATTGATAACTTTCTAATAGTGACTCTACTGTAGATGCAGCATTTGATCACAGTTTGTAAATATATTGACCCAATCACTGGAAATCTCCTGTAGCAGGGATCTGCCAGTTTCCCAGAAGAAAGGGGGCAGATATACTTCTTGGAGAGTATAGGTGATACTTTGGGCTGGTATCTAGGGCACCATGGAAAATAATCATAGGAACACAGGGTTAGAAGGGACCAGGAGGGTCTAACCCATGAGTTTCGGTAATGACACTGTCTCACCAAATCCTGTTTCTTGCTCCCCATTCCTATATTTCCTTTCCTTCATTCTTATTTCCTCCTCTCTTTACCAGCTTCCCTTCCCAGTAAGCTCATTCTCTTTCATCCCTAACTAGCTTTACATATACCTTATATATTTTCTCCTCCTCCCCATTTCCATTGCTGCTCCATCTTGTCCTCATGGTTTTCCTCTTCTTTTTTCTTCACTGTTCATGCAAATATCCTTGTCAGCTGTGTACCTCTTTCCAGTTGCTAAGAGGAGATGCTGATTTCCAAAGCTCTGAGTCATCTCAGTGGAGGAGCTCTGGTCTAGGAGCAGAGGCTTTTAGACACGTTAGTGTTCAAGCATGAATTCACATATCTCCACCAACTCTGCTGATGTGTTTTATAGCTGCCTGCCATTTCCAAAAATCTGTAAGATGCTCCACCATGGAAAGCACTGCTGGAAGCCTTTTGAAAAAAGCAATTATGCTAATGGCCCTTTCACAACTGATTCCTTAAAGAAGCAACAGTCTGGAACTCCAGCTAGTCCTTAGACTGAAGGGGACCTATGCAAATACCTTGATCAGTGTACTCCAGCATATGGTGCTTCATCATTTCTTGCAAGGCACTAGTTTGTTAACAAAAACAACAAGGAGTCTGCTGGCACCTTAAAGACTAACAGATTTATTTGGGCATAAGCTTTCGTGGGTAAAAAAACACTTCTTATGCCCAAATAAATTGGTTAGTCTTTAAAGTGCCACCGGACTCCTTGTTGTTTTTGTGGATACAGATTAACACGGCTACCCCCTGATAGTTTGTTAATGAATCCTTCCTGCCACATATGACAGTATACCTATAGTTATTTCATAAGCACATTTTCTCCTGCCTAATGGCAAAAAGGGGTATTTCCCTTCCTTGTCTTTGACTACATTTGAGCTGATGTAATGTGGCTTTTTCCTTAGCTAATTACGCCAACAGATCTTTACACTCCTGTATCCTTGAGATAAGAGGGTTTTTTATAAGTTCCAGACCTGTACGCTAATATTTTACCCTTCTCAGAGTCTTTTCTCTGCTTGTAGTCTTACTGTCCAGATTTTATGGGATGCTGCATTTGCCAGCCATATTGTTTCAGCTATAATCCATGTCTCCTGTCTTTTTTGGTTTTCTCTCCACAGTGAGGGGAGGGATCGCTCAGTGGTTTGAGCATTGGCCTGCTAAACCCAGGGTTGTGAGCTCAATCCTTGAGAGGGCCATTTAGAGATCTGGGGCAAATATTGAGGATTGGTCCTGCTTTGAGCAGGGGGTTGGACTAGATGACTTCCTGAGGTCCCTTCCACCCCTGATATTCTATGATCATATTCTTCCTATGTTTCCTGCCAGATGACACTCCATCCAACATCTTAATGCCCCAATTCCCTTCCTTTTCTCCACAAGATCCTACTGCTTTAGTCATGTCTCCTCTATTGCTCCTTTACAAATTCTCATTAGGATTTCACCTACTGCACACTAGCTCATGTATAATTCTGTTTCCCTGTGACTACCAGGAAGATAAAATCCCTTTTGGGTATATATCTGACAACATATTTTGTTTTGTCTTATTTTTGCCCCCTGTATTCTTCCACTTGTGCTGTTGGGAGAGTTCCGGGAACACTTTTGTAGCAGCCCTGGCTGAGTTCCCCTTCTGGATGTCTCCTGTACTGTACCCAACCTTTGGATCCCATGTGCTTTTCAAGCCAATTGGGTCTGGTGGTGTCTAATAACTGTTCCAACTCTCTGGGTCTTTCAAACACTCCCAGGTGCAGACTCTGTATCGCCTCAATATTATTCTTAATACGACCTATTCCCTGTGTTGCAGTGGAGCCCAAGGGCGGCAGTCAGTGATCAGGGCCCCTTTTCATGAGGCCATGGATGAACCCTTATTGAAAAGACAGTCTCTGCCCGTCAGATAAATAAATGGCATATAACGGCACACTAGCAGCACATAGCATCCTTCCAAAGGAATAATTGCTGGGTTTGCTAGGGTTTATTTTTCTGCACAGAAGCAAATCAGATACTGTCTTTTTAATGTAATCTCTTGTACGTTACAATTAAGGAAGTGGGAACTGGCGCAGATAAACAATATTTGGTGCTATAGTATTTGTCATCTAATAACTGCAAAGTACTTTATAAACATGAATGCTCACAACATCCTGGTGATTTATGTAGGTACTATTACACCAGATTTATAAATGGGTAAACTAAGGAATAGAGAGCTTAAGTGATTTCTCCATAGGTAAGCAGTGAATCAGTGACTGAGGTGGGACAGGGAGGAGATGACGACAACCTTCATGTGGTCTCCACTGTCACATGCAAAAGCACAAGAAATGTCATCAAATCGCAACCAAACATCCTTAAAGGACCTCCTGATCAGAAAAACAATGGCAATAATGGCCCATGTCAGGGCCAAACCTTCCTTCAAATAGGCCCATTGCTGCGAATTATGCAGCTCAACATACAGGGCCTATTCAATGCAAAGTGGAGAATCAAAACACTGGTTCCTTGCACTACAAGAAACACGTCTGGAGAGTGCAGGCCCTCGACTGAATGTCTTCGTATCTGCAAGCCATCCTCCTAAATATGGACTCGCAATGTATGTAGAACATGATCTTAAGGATTCCGTTCAGGTCATGCCTATCATGAATCCCTACTCAATTGCCAACAAGATCTGTGACGTGACTGTTGTAAATGTGTACAAGCCCCTGTAAATGGAATGGCCATGTCCAGCATTACCAACACCAAGCCATCCCACCATCCACCTTTGCGATTTCAGTAGCCACCATAGTTCGTGGAGCTATAACCTTTATGGAGAATAGGTGATATTCTGACCTTTCACCAAAGACCAGCACTTCCTGTATGATACCAAAGACTATGGCACATTCAGGTCGGCCCGATGGAGGAAATACTACACTCCTGATCTTTGTTTTGTGTAGTGCGACAATCAGTGGCCACCTAATACATCCACAAGTTCACTTTTCAATGACTTTCCCAACAGCCAACACCATCCAGTCATGATTTGCCCAGGCCTACAAGTTCCACTCATTCGATCCCTCCCAAAACCACGCTGGAATCTACAGTCTGCTGGCTGTTCCTGCTATGCAGTGATCATAGAGAGCTCAATAAACCAGATTCCATCCTATCTTTCTCATTACCACTGCTTTGTAGGACCAATAGCATCAACCACCAAATCAAGCATTGCAAGGGGCTGCAGAAAAGCATTCCTCCTTGCAGGACAGAAGAGAGCAAGGCAGTCTTCCAGAAATATCAAGCTGACAAAAGCCCCATGACTGCGATGGCATTGCTAGAGTCTTTGAACTCAGCAAGAAGAAAAAGGGACTGCAAATTTGTGGCAGCATTTGACTTCACAAGGTCAAGCTGCAAAGCCTGGAGGCACCTCCATCTTTTACGCCATTGGCTCTCAACCTTTCCAGACTACTGCAACCTTTTCAGGAGGCTTTTTGTCTAGTATACCCTAAGTTTCATCTCACTTAAAAACTACTTGCTTACAAAATCAGACGTAAAAATACAAAAGTGTCACAACACATTGTTACTGACAAATTGCTGACTTTCTAATTTTTACCATACAATTATAAAATAAATCAATTGGAATATAAATATTGTACTTACATTTCAGTGTATAGTATATAGAGCAGTATAAACAAGTCATTGTCTGTATGAAATGATAGTTTGTACTGACTTTGCTAGTGCTTTTAACATAGCCTGTTGTAAAACTAGGCAAATATCTAGATGAGTTGATGTACCCCCTAGAAGACCTGTGTGCCCCCAGGGGTCTGCATACCTCTGGTTGAGAACCACTGCTTTAGGCAGTGTGGCTCCAGCAGCCTACAAACCACCTCAAGTAAGTGCAGATGCCATCTCTGCACAGTTAATTGCCAACTCCTATGTGCCAGTGGATAAAATCATCAGGCAGCAAGTCCACAAATAATTTAACCATGCACTAAGCCAATGCCAGTTGTCTTCACCCCTTTCTGCCCCCTACAGAGTAGGTGAAGTGGACAAGGGTCCCTTCAACACTAAGTCCAGGAAAGCATCAGGAATGAACAGAATATATCCAGAATTCCTGAAGAACTTTGGTCTGAAGGCAAGAAGGTGGCTGGCAGACTTCTTCAGCAACATCTGCTCTTCTGGCATAATACCAGAAGAGAGGAAGGTAACCAAGTCATAGTCATTTTTAAGCCTTGAATAGAGGCCACTGACCCAAAAAGCTACCAGCCCATTTCCCTCCTTAGCAATTGCTATAAACTGTTTGAGCAGCTCCTACTTCAAAGGTTTAAGTCAATACTGGAGCCACTGGTCCCCAAAGAGCAGGCCAGATATAGATCTGGTCACAACTGCTGTGACCTGGCACTGGCCTTAACCAGCTACATGGAATCCGGCTACCAGCAAAAATTAAAAATAGTGCTGGCATTCATTGACTTTTCTTCTGCATACGATACAGGATGGCACAAAGGTCTCCTGCTAAAGTTATCAATAGCTTTCCCATGCCAATCAACCATCAGACTCAGGACTGAGATGTTGAGTAACAGAAGATTCTCCATACACCTTGGTGAATCTGCCAGCAAATCACAGAAACTGAGCAACAGCCTCCCACAAGAATCCATTTTATCATCTGCACTGTTCAATACTAGCAACATTCAGTTACATCATCCTGTAAATTCATCTATGGAGATGATATTGCACTAGGAATGCAAGCATCTTCTCTGTAGGACACAGAAAAGTTTACGAACAACAACCTCCAGACATATTTCAAAGCTTGGCAAGTGAAACCCATCACTTGTCTTTTGCCTTTCACTTGAATAACCATGAAGCCAAAGTGCAGCTGAAAGTGGTGGCAACCTCAAAAAGAAGATAAAGACAAGGGTTGGCATCATCCAGAAGCTTGCTGGCACATCCTCGGGATGTGATGCATGCGTGCTTTGAATATCAGTTCTAGCCCTGGTCTTGCCAACAGCGGATTATTGTGTGCCAGCTTGGTGCAACAGCTCCCACACCGGTCTTGTTTACACGGAAATCAATGCCGCACTCGGGATTGTTAACAGCTCTCTCAAATCAATGCCACTGCCATGGCTCCCAGTTTGGTAGGCATCATACCAGCCAACATCAGGCGAGATGCTGGTGTGGTTCAGGAGTACAATAAGATCCTGGCCACTCCAGACCTGCCAATATACCAAAACCTCAATTCATTGCCACTCTCCCGACTCAAATCCAGGAAGCCTTCCTGGATGCACACATCAACTCTACAGGCGAATGGAAAGGATGCCAGCTCTCACTGGCTTGAATTGCAGGCTGCTTGAGATGTCCCAAACAAAAACCTGATTGAAGATCCAATGGAAGAAGTCCTGGGATTCTGCCTTACCCATAGGCACTGGATTGAACTCGACCACATATGGACAAATACAGAAGAGGCGAATATCTCCTCCACAAAAGGAAAATCAAGGAATCATCAAATTGTGACTGTGGTGAGGTACAAATCATGTGACACATCATGGATAATTTATGATTACAATGATGGCCCAAGGGGGAGCCACCTCGCCACCCCAGAAGCATTAGAATGGCTTTTTAATCTCAAAATTCATTTATAATCCCAGGCTGTTGCTTTTCAAATGCCATATGAAAGAAGAAGGCTGAGCTGGGAATCAAAGCCAGGAGTCCCGATTCCCAGCCTCCTGCAATAAACACAACTCACTGCAAACCATTCCTAATGCATGGCCCTAGCGCAAACCAATCCTGAACTAAACTGGGTGAGATTTGAAAAAGTTCAGTTCACTTCGTTGTTTTCACTTTTCCACATTCTCCTTCACTGAATTTCAGCCAGGCCCAGAAAGAGAATAGCCCAAACTGGGAGGTTTGATATTATCACAAGTGTCATAAATATAAAGGGAAGGGTAAACACCTTTAAAATCCCTCCTGGCCAGAGAAAAAAACCCTTTCACCTGTAAAGGGTTAAGAAGCTAGGATAACCTCTCTGGCACCTGACCAAAATGACCAATGAGAAGACAAGATACTTTCAAAGCTGGAGGGGGGGAGAAACAAAGTTTTCTCTCTGTCTGTGTGAGGCTTTTGCCAAGAACAGAAAAGGAATGGAGTCTTAGAACTTAGTAAGTAATCTAGCTAGATATTCGTTAGATTCTGTTTTGTTTAAATGACTGATAAAATAAGTTGTGCTGAATGGAATGTATATTCCTTGTTTTTGTGTCTTTTTGTAACTTAAGGTTTTGCCTAGAGAGATTCTCTATGTTTTGAATCTGACTACCCTGTAAGGTATTTACCATCCTGATTTTACAAAGGTGATTCTTTTACTTTTTCTTCTATTAAAATTCTTCTTTTAAGAACCTGGTTGCTTTTTCATTGTTCTTAAGATCCAAGGGTTTGGGTCTGTGTTCACCTATGCAAATTGGTGAGAATTTTTATCAAGCCTTCCCCAAGAAACGGGGTGTAGGGTTTGGGGAGGATTTTGGAGGGAAGGACGTTTCCAAGCGGGCTCTTTCCCTGTTATATATTTGTTAGACGCTTGGTGGTGGCAGCGATAAAGTCCAAGGGCAAAAGGTAAAATAGTTTGTACCTTGGCGAAGTTTTAACCTAAGCTGGTAAAAATAAGCTTAGGGAGTTTTCATGCACGTCCCCACATCTGTATCCTAGAGTTCAGAGTGGGGAAGGAACCTTGACAACAAGGAAGTCTGTTCTGGTGGAATAGTCAGTCTGCTGTCTAAATCCAGGAGTGTTGTGTCTAGCCCAAGCGTGCTGAGGTTTGCCCCACACTGCTAAGATTTAATTCTTTGTGCCACACTGTAATCAGGCTGAGAGCGCCAGTTAAGTACACAGTACAGCCACCAGTTGTTCTCCCTGTTCTAACAATGCAGGCTCCTCAGATTGATGAGAAATGTAGCTGTCCCACTTCCCTGGAATCAGTTTCCTTTGCACTGCTTTTATTTCAAGTTCTAGTTCCACAGAGTATAGAGAATACAGCACGTTCTCATCTGTCCAAACACTGCAAAATCATTAAGGACATTTATCAGAGTAGCAACCCTATTAGTCTGTATTCACAAAAAGAAAAGGAGTACTTGTGGCACCTTAGAGACTAACAAATTTATCTGAGCATAAGCATCCAATGAAGTGAGCTGGAGCTCACAAAAGCTTATGCTCAAATAAATTTGTTAGTCTCTAAGGTGCCACAAGTACTCCTTTTCTTTTTAAGGACATTTAGTACACCAGACACAAAGGCCAAATCCTCAGCTGTGTCAGATCTCTGCTCACCAAAGAGTTAGAGGGGAAAACAGTTTCTTTAAAGCCATCTTTGTTCTATCTTGATATCTTGGGCTGCTGGAGGCTGATTTGGCTCACAGCATAACTCAGAGCAGCCTCACAGTTGCTGTAAATTGCACCTGGCTGCAATGGCTTGCAAGGTACCATCACACTGACTGGACATTGTCAGACCCCAGCAGTTCTCTGAATTCACCCTCCATCATACTCCCCGTTGAACAAAGCTGACACAGAAGGCACCTTGAGACAACAACTATGGAAGCTCAAGCTCACATTTTTACAATCACTTTAGATTAGTATTGCACTTAAAATATCAGCGTTCCTTTCTTTCACCCTTTGCCCGTCCTGTTTATTTAGTATGTAAACATCTTTTTTATTTGGGGTTTTCAGTGTCGATTCATCACCTATTCTGCTGCCCCTCACGATATTCGCTCCACTAGGCAAGCAATGGTTCTTGTGTTTTGTTTGCCAGGACTAGGACTGCCCCAATCCAAAATGTGGTATGCCAGAGAGACAGCCTGATGCCAGGTAATCATGCCACGCATGCAGGAAGAGCAGTGGCCGTGGGAGCAGCAGCCTCATGTAATGCTTTCACATCACATCAGCAGCCTCTCATTAGATCACTTGTGAGCGAAATTACCATCAAGGCATCTGCAGGCACAATAGCATTAATGAAGTTAGGGAATTACTCCTGCAGATGCCGGACACTCAATCAATCCTACTTAATTTAATTACACTTCTGAATAATAGACAAAAGAGATGCTCTTGGAAGTTCACTCCTCGCTTTTTATTTTTCAGTCAGGTTTATTTTTAATAGTGAAAAATATCAGGGTAATTAAGTCAAGTTATAATTATTTAAAAGCAGACTTTAGTAGATTGCTTTGCATCACTATTTTGGTCCCACGTAACCTCAGTTTGCAGGGAAGCTTTATAATACAGCTGAATCGGTAGGATGGTGAAAAGGTTTCAGTTGACTGACCTTGACAATTCTGCAGCACATTGCAATGCTGGGAGGGTTTTGCTACAACGTTCACGCAGCAATACACTCCGGTGTTCTGGAGTGGGCTGCACAGAAAGGGGAGATCGACAGGTGCCAAAACACTTGGCCCACCTGAGTATCCCCTCAAATACTCCTGGGTAATCGTGAAATCTGGCTAGGTGTTGCTAAAAGTTGAATCTACATACTCGCTCTACAGTTGAGAGAAGCCATGAGAAAGTGCATTCCCATAGTGAGAGCTCACTCCATCGCTTTAGAGTAACAGCTGGAGATCCTGCTGGATATCAGGAGTCAGCAAGGTGCTGTACAAGCAGAGACAGACCCTGCCCCAGTATAAACAAACACAACAGGGCAAGCATGGGAAGGGAAACAGAGGTGAAGTGATGAGACTGTAGGAGCATGAATGGCTAAAACACGTGATGTCTACCTAAGCCCTTTTGACACTTTAACTGTTTTGATTGATACAACTGTGTTTTCTCTCTATATTTTGTCCCTCTTCCCAATCATAATTGCACCACTTGTTCATTCGCCAATATTGCTCACGGACAATTCGCCAGGGTCATCATTGTCCGTGAGCAATAACAGAAGGGAGAGGACACTTGGCACCCTCTCCCACACTTTTGCATCCTTGCAGGACAAGCCAGCACCTGAAGCCAGGGATACAGTTGATGCAGCAATGCACCTTGAGAGCATGTATTATGGATACAGAACAGTCAATACGATCCTGGATGAACCAATCTGAATTCTGGGACCAGCAAGACAAAGCCTTAGTGATAAAAAGATTTCCACCTCACTGACTCTGCAGTATATTTCGGTGGGTTTAAAGTAAAATAAATGTAGGGAGCTCCTTATGTTCCCTATGCTGTTCTCATTTTTTTCCTCTCTTTGTGTGATTTACAGAGCGCCTGGATTTATAGAATGGATGAGTACAAAGGAACAGCTGTTCATGTATCTCATGCTGGGTAATAACATGAGAAGACTCCATGCTTGTAAAAATAAACTGGCTCTTTATTAAGAGAACGATTTACAAGAGGTGCTGCAATTGCAGCTAGCATTCCAACCATGTGCACACAGACTGACTTCCTGATGCCTCCTCCAAACTCTTCCCTCCTGCAACCTGTGCTCCTCCCTCTAAGTTCCATACAGGTTGCTACAACAGTGACCCTCTTTCAAGTGGTCTTAACTGCTGTCCGTACCATGTACACTGTAGAGCACAGTTTTGGATCTGTGAGACAATGGAAACATGGGGGCAGCTCCTGAGCTACACCTGGGCTGTGTTTGGTGCAGCCATGAAGGGGATACGAAGAAAGCTTTAACTCATCCTTGCACTCCCTGAGCGTGTGCCATTACAGCATTCATTTGTTCCAATTGCCTATGCCTCCTTTTCTCTGTGTAACCCATGCTAATGCATCCCATCTCTTTGTTCCCTTCTAGAGGGTAAGCCATATCTAGTGTTCAAATCCCCATATTTGCAACGACACCCTGGTTGGGCTGCCTGTGGGGATCTAAGAGCAGGAGACTTGACTATTTGAGACAAAGAATCAGATAAATTGGAATGGAAGCAGTTGCTGACACAAAGTCTATGGCTGGTCTAATCACTAGGGCAGGGCCCACAGTCATGCCGGGTAAGGCACCAGCAAAGGGTATGGTGCAGAGCTGCTATGTCATGGCTGAAGGGTCAATTCAGCCAGTTGCTAGCTCCTTTGTGCCACTGAAGATGCCCAAGATGGACAGAATGCAGGGTCAGATGGTGGCCAGCATGCTGTAAGGCATTGAAGGAGTTAACAGAAGGTCCTGGTACTCCCAGGAACAGTGCTCACTACCTATCTCCCATTCAAAGAATGCTGTTGTGGTTGTTGTGTGATCCTTCAGTAAAACGGAGAACCAAAACCAGGTGCGTTATCTAAGACATTCACTGCCTGGACACATTTCTCCACTTAAGGGGCTGAAGTCACGGAAGAGCTTTGCCTCGGAAAATTCCTTACCTCAACATCCCAGTATGGAAAGCGACAGAGTAACAAACTGGCAGGAAATGCTGGTGATTTTGAACAAGCTGGTTCTCTCCAGCCACTGACCTTCACTGTGAATACTGGTGTATGCCAAATCAAACCAGAGCGAGGGGGGGGAGGGGGGAGGGTGAGAGGAGGGCAAAGAATCAAGTGGAAGCTGAGGAATAACCCCAAATCTGAATGCAGCAAACACCTGAACATTGCCAGAGGCAGTGCCTCTTGTCAACACGCTGTACTTGCAAGGAGCTATTTAAGAGAAGAGATCACACCTGGTCTTTGCTGCTGTTTTGGAGTGACAAGCTATGACCCCAGGAATGACCAGTAATAAAGCACCGATCCTGTGTTGTAACCACATTTGCCATTCTGGTCCTTGCTTCTTGCAGCATTACAACATGAGAACCAGTGTCCAATAGTCATCGTTACAAGGATGCATCTATGCCAACGATTATCCATTCCAGCCAATTAAAATCACTGCCATGGGAACGCATAATAAGAATGCTAATGCTTCAGACAGAGGGCAGTTTGGCCCTCCTGCTGTTCCATAGTGATTAGATTTCTGGGTCATTCTTCTCCATCATGACATCAGCCACCTGGCCAGAGAAAATAGCTCATTGGAATAGGAACCATTTCTAGTTCAGAGTGGGTACAGTGACATGCCCTCCTGATGCATGCATGATAACCCCTTTAGAGGTGAAAGGGAATTACAGATGCTGAGGGTACTGGAGTAGCTTCTATTCTGTTCTGGTTCTTATGCTGCCATGTGGTATCCAAGGCTCGGCTCATCAAAGCACTTACGCACCTAACTCCCATAGGCCTAAATACCTGTGAGGATCTAGGCCTCAGTGCCTTCCAACAGTGACTAGAATCTGGCCCAAGTAGCATCTGTCATGTTTGCGTGGCTAACGCTGACAGACCAGCTACACCGCTGTCAACATCAACATTCCTAGGTCTCAGTCACAGTATCACCAGGCCCAAGTGTTTAGAAATCATGTCATTTTAATATGTATATTTGGGGTTCTTTTTCTTGCCTTGGGTTTTCTGAGCCCTTTGGGTGCAGTTTGCTCATGTTTTCCAGTATTTCTCTGCAACCAGGAGGGTTGGAGTCTTTTGTTTTGTACCTTTATTTAAAAAAAAAGAAAGTTGGAGTCTCACCAAATCACAGGACTCCAGGATCTGGGGCTTTAACCAACCCAGCAACACATCAGGAGATTGGATCATGACTAGAGACAAGTCACTAGAGTCAGCAATGTGGCTTACATAGCCAAAAGCCTAGATGCTGCAAATGTCACTCACATTAAGTAGCTCTCACTGTGGGATGAGGCCTAAGGCCTATGCTGTACGAACAAGAGAAGCTGCAACAGTCAGATTCAATCTCCATGCAGCGATTGTAATTTGAATCCAGAATTGCGCAGTGGCAATCAGTTGTGATTAGACTCATTATAACAGAGATGGGAAAGGATATCCACAGTCACCAGGTGACATGATTAATCCTGATAAATCCCACTCCCCCATGTGCCTATGCTGCCCTTGGGTGTATGAAAGACATTAATGCAACAATATGAGCTGCACCAATAGGCCAGCAAGTGTCAGGGGTGGGGGATGGGCAGAAGAATGTGCTTGCACAATATGGTTGGGGTAGTCATCTCATCTTTAGTTTGTGCCTAGTCCCACAGAGCCAGGAGGCTGGGTCTGGAACACATAAGGCCATTGTGCATCCTTTGCGTTACAGCGGGGACACATTTTAAAAGTCAATGGAATATTTGTGTATCTGCCAAGGTTGCAGTTCGTGGCTGAGATTTTCTGCCCCAAGAGCTGTTGGCATCACCAAGCCCTAGAGCAGGGAGCTGCAGTCATCACACGGCATTGCATGCTGCTGAGGTCACCAGGAGAACGGTGATCTCAGGTCCTGGAAGTTAGGTAAACCAGGACATTGTTTCCCAATCTTTTGTTTTAAAATGCATTTATTTGACCACATTTGGGCCCAGCAGTTGAACCTTGGCCCGCTCTGCACTGGCAAAGTCCCATGACACCAGTTAAAGCAGCTGGAGCTGGATGTACCCTGCATCAACTACCACTAGTCCTAAAGAAGTTACTCCTGACTCACTGTGGTGTGAGCACAGAATCAGACTACAGACCCTGCCCTCCTGGGTTGGCAACCACATAGGCAGAGACCATATAGGTCTCTGGGTAGGCCTGGCTCAATGGCAGCTTTATCTGAGTGCCGACCGCAGCCCTGAGCTCTGTAGCTGTGCTCAGATAAAGGCCTTCTCCCTCACAGCATCTCCTGTCCATTGACTGGATCCTGCAATGAGATACTATGCAGCCTATGAGCTCAGTTATTTCCATGGCAATGGTATGTGATCTCAGAGACCGGCTTCTGATTTCATTGCCTCTCAGAATCCACAGAGTTAGCGACAATGCAGGACTGTGCCCAGCGGCACATGTCTTACGGTTACATTTAGTGCTCCAGACAGAGAAAGGCTTAGGGCTGGTTTATCTCCTCAGGAGTGCTCCATGGGGCTGAAAGAGAAGGGGTTTCGTTCTCTGGTTCCAGCCCTGGCCCACCCGCTCCTTTCCTCAGGCCACCCAATCAGCGCTACATTTTAAAAGTTATGTTGGGAAACTCATCAAGTTTGTGATTGTCACATCATCAAATATTAACACAGGTTCTCCTGTTCTGGTCCTAGGCAAAACCATCTGAACTAGAGGCCCCCAGCCAAAGAAGAGTAGAATCTGGAGCTCACAGGATTGGCACCAGTAGTGTTTCTGTTATGCTAATTGTATCCTTAAACCATAACTGAATGGCTAGCCATCTGGTCCCTGGTTCCAGTGGGCCCCATTCATGCTAGTTCAGCATAAACTCAGAAGGGATCCCATGTTTATGGCGGCCAAGAACGTAAGATGCTGTGGCTCCGTCTTTGCTAATGAATAATCCAGTTTTCTAATTAAAGGTGCCAACTAGAACTCGAGACTGGGAGTTGGCAATGTACTTTATCATGAGCTGCCATTGGCTTGTCTACTGAAATGTAGCTCAGTGACATAGCTTGGTATGTAAGCCATATTCTAATGTGCCTTTGACAAGCCTTGTGCTGGGACCGTGCAGCAAATAATTATTAGCTGACAACTTGGACTATCTGTCAGCCAGCCGATGTGAGCCTTGGGCTGGACGTGGGCTTTGTGATTTCCAGCATAATGTGGCTCTCCACAGAAGCTTTTAATGTAGCCCCCTGATGAGTGTGTGTTAGAAGACCCCTTCTGTGCCCAATCTGGAGAAGATATGGGAGGGTGGGCGGATATGGCTCTAGTTAGAGATGGAAGGCTTGTTAGCTCATGCTGTAGCTGCTTATGCTTTTAGCTCTGGAGGTCCCTGACTCAATCTGTTGACCATCAGAAGCCCTGTATGCCCTTAACTGATGTTATGGAGGATGTTTCCCCAGAAAAGCCAGCACTGATTTCCATCCAAAATCACCGCCCTGCTCTCTGCAGTGCCGTTAGACATGTAAGTGCTGCACCTCTCATCTATGTTACATGTCTTCATTCATTTCCAAAGTGAGAGAGATATAGACAGAAGGTAGTGAGAAATACAGTTATCCAAAGCACATCTCTTCTCTGCAGCCAGTGTAAAATAACCACAATACAACACACACCCTGCATTGCCAATCTCAGATGTTCACAAATTATGAGTTAGACCCATATGACGACTTTTCAGGACTCACAGGTGAAAACAAAGTTCCTTAAAGGAGAGCAAGGCCTGATGGCTCCCTCTTGGGGAGAAAATCCTTCAGTCTGATCTGCTCCCTCTGTTTGGGGATGGGGAAGATGAGATGAGTTGAGATGAGCTAAGAGATGAGATGGGATGAGCCAAGAGCACTCTGATATCAAGATGGGTTCTGGAAGCTCCACACCATCAAGCAGCATTTTATACCAGTCTCTGTCATTTGATGTCAGTTGGATCCCCTCAGCAAGAGCTCCTGCAGTGGGACCTGATCTCCCTTATTCTATACATTGGAGAGCGCTGGCAACTCTGAGTGTCTCTCACACACTGGGGGTGAGCAGGGGGAGTTCACGAATCCAATGAACACTAAGTAATCTTTTAAATATCTCCTGTTTTTTTGAGGTCTGCCTTGTGATTGTTGGACTTGCGGGATTGGTAATACTGAAAGCGGTTTTTCCCTTAACTCTTTTAGATATCGTTGTCTCAGGAGCTGCTTATAACTAAAATAAGTACATTTTCTGGCTGAAATGTGATCCCCAAGTTGATGGTTCCCTTTTAAGAGTTTTAAGTTGTTCAGGAAAAAGACATGAGAAAGAATGATTAAACCTTGAAATGGTGCTGTGTGTGTGTGTGCATGCAGCCAGAAGCCAGGGGGTGGTCCTTTGTTAACAGAGATCTAAAAGCATACTGTATAGGCTTCCTCTCCTTTTAGTAGGAGAAAAAAAAACATATCAGGCCGCAGTTAGACCAGCCAATATAATTACATCATGGAGGAGTTGGTGACACGCTGCTCTGTCCCCTAGAAGATCTCAGGCCAGGTCTACACTACAAACTTACACTGATATAGCTATGATGCTTGGGGGTGTGAAAAATCCACACGCTTGAGCGATGCAGTTGTACTGACCCAACCCCTAGCGTAGCCAGCACTATATCAGTGGGAGGGCTTCTCCCATCAACACAACTACCATCTCTCCCATCAGCAGAGTAGCATGTTCACTGAAGTACCATAGCTGTGCAACTGCATCAAAGCAACGTTTTAAGGGCAGACCTCCTCTTACTCATTGAAAACCCAAGGGGAGAAACAGCCTTCTTCAGGCAATGGCCCCATACAACCCTGTGCTGACCCTAAGCGTTCAATAATCATGAATTAGGCCTCAAAAAATCATGCGCTTGGTCTAAAAATTATGAGTTAAAACATAAAATTGCACTTTTCTTTTTGTTTTTGGGCATGCAATTGCTTCACATTTTCAAACTTTGCTCAGCAATCATGAGGGTGAGAAACTTACTGTTTGTATTTTAAATGAAAGCTGATGTTCTTCTTTGATCACATGACACAAGGAACTGGGATTTTAAGAAAAAGACTAAATATTGTAAGACTCTCAATAAAATCATGAGAACTGGCAACACTGATGTTGCACATTTTGACGTTGCTTACATTTAAATTCTACTATTTTTATTTTCCATAGTAACGTTTACTGGACTATAGGACAACATTCATGGAATCACAGGATATCAGGGTTGGAAGGGACTTCAGGAGGTCATCTAGTCCAACCCCCTGCTCAAAGCAGGACCAGTCCCCAACTAAATCATCCCAGCCAAGGCTTTGTCAAGCCGGGCCTTAAAAACCTCAAAGGAAGGAGATTCCACCACCACCTCCCTAGGTAACGCATTCCAGTGCTTCCCCACCCTCCTAGTGAAATAGTGTTTCCTAATATCCAACCTAGACCTCCCCCACTGCAACTTGAGACCATTACTCCTTGTTCTGTCATCTGCTATCACTGAGAACAGTCTAGATCCATCCTCTTTGGAACCCCCTTTCACGTAGTTGAAAGCAGCTATCAAATCTCCCCTCATTCTTCTCTTCAGCAGACTAAATAAGCCCAGAACCCTCAGCCTCTCGTTATAAGTCATGTGCCCCAGAACCCTAATCATTTTCATTGCCCTCTGCCGGACTCTCTCCAATTTGTCCACATCCCTTCTGTAGTGGGGGGACCAAAACTGGACACAATACTCCAGGTGTGGCCTAACCAGTGCCCAATAGAGGGGAATAATCACTTCCCTTGATCTGCTGGCAAGGCTCCTACTTATACAGCCCAATATGCTGTTGGCCTTCTTGGCAACAAGGGCACACTGTTGACTCATATCCAGCCTCTCGTCCAGTGTAATCCCCAGGTCCTTTTCTGCAGAACTGCTGCTTAGCCAGTTGGTCCCCAGCCTGTAGCGGTGCATGGGATTCTTCCTTGCTAAGTGCAGGACTCTGCACTTGTCCTTGTTGACCCTCATCAGATTTCTTTTGGCCCAATCCTCCAATGTGTCTAGGTCACTCTGGACCCTATCCCTACCCTCCAGCATATCTACCTCTCCCCCACATCTTAGTGTCATCTGCAAACTTGCTGAAGGTGCAATTAATAGCTGCTTTCAACTACCTGAAAGGGGGTTCCAAAGAGGATGGATCTAGACTATTCTCAGTGGTGTCATCTGCAAACTTGCTGTGGGCAATCCATGCCATCCTCCAGATCATTAATCAAGATGTTGAACAAAACCGGCCCCAGGACCGACCCCTGGGGCACTCCGCTTGATACCGGCTGCCAACCAGACATCAAGCCGTTGATCACTACCTGTTGAGTCCGACAATCTAGTCAGCTTTCTATCCACCTTATAGTCCATTCATCCAATCCATACGTCTTTAACTTGCTGGCAAGAATACTGTGGGAGAACGTATCAAAAGCTTTGCTAAAGTCAAGATATATCACATCCACCGCTTTCCCCATGTCCATAGCACCAGTTATCTCATCATAGAAGGCAATCACGTTGGTCAGGAATGACTAGCCCTTGGTGAATCCATGTTGTCTGTTCCTGATCCTTGGATGATGCCTGATCAGTGAATCCATGTTGACCGTTCCTGGGGATTGGTCCTGCTTTGAACAGGGGGTTGGACTAGATGACCTCCTGAGGTCCTTTCCAGCCCTGATAGTCTATGATCCTATGATTTTAAGTGCTTCAAAATGGATTCCTTGAGTTCCTTGATTGTGCCAGGACTTCCAATTCTTCCTGCTTGTTTCCCAGGCTTCTTGCATTCATATACAGCACCTAAGATAACTAGCCGATTATCCTACTTTCTCAGTATGAATCAGGAGGCCTCCCCTGTAGCACCCTCCTCCTTGTGTTTCCTCCCACTTCCCCACTTACTTCAGGGCTCCATCCCCAGGTGAACCTAGTTTAAAGCCCTCCTCACTAGGTTAGCAAGACTGCCTGAGAAGATGCTCTTGCCTCTCTTTGTTAGGTGGATCCCATCTCTTCCTCGCAATTCTTGTTCCTGGCACGCATCCCATGCTCAAAGAATCCAAAGCCCTCTCTCTGACACTATCTGCATAATCACACATTTACCTCCATAATTCAGTGGTCCCTACCTCAGCCTTTTCCTTCAACAGGGAGGATGGATGAGTACATTACTTGCGCCTCAAACTCCTTTATCCTTCTTCCCAGAGCCAAATAGTCTGCAGTGACATGCTCAATCTTGGAAATATCACTGGTGCCCACATGGAGAAGTAGGAAGGGATAGCGGTCCGAGGGCTTGATTAGTCTTGGCAGACACTCCATCACATCCTGAATTCTAGCTCCAGGCAAGCAGCACACTTCGAGTTTCCAGGTCTGGATGGCAGATTGATGACTTTGTCCCCCTTAGGAGGGAGTCCCCAACCACCACCACCTGTCTCCTCCTCTTGGGAGTGGTGGTTGTGGAACCTCCATCCCTAGGACAATGCATCCCCTGCCTTCTGGTCGATGGGATCTCCTTCTGATTCCTTCCCTCAGATGACTCTTCCAAACCATTCTCCGCCATAGTACCTTTGCAGAGAGCCTGAAAACAGTTTCTTACCTCTACCTGCACTGGGGATACATGGGTTCTCCTGTTTCTTCTTCTGGAGGTCAAATGCTGCCAATTTTCCTCCCCGTTCTGCACTGCCCTCTCTGATTCTTCAGCATGCTGTGCCTGCAGTACCAAACGCTGACTTCTCTCCAGAAATTCTTCATTTTCTCTGATGCAATGCAGGATTGATAGTTGGGTCTCCAGTCCTTTAACCTTCTCTGCCAATATGGAGACCAGCTTGCACTTCATACAGACAAAGTCACTTCTATCCTCTGGGGGAAAGACAAACATGGCACATGCTGTGCAGGTCACAACAGCTGATCACTCACTATCCACATTGTCTTCCTTCTAAGAGCCTCTTCAGATGTTATATTTACTGCTCACAGAAGCCTGAAAGGCAAAAACTCTGTGGGAACTCCCCCCAGGCGAACTCCCAGGCAACCGCCCTCTGTTTGCTTCTCCACAGTTCACAGCTCACTTTTTTATAAGGCTGCTAGCTCAAAGCCTTCCCTCCAATCAACCACTCAAGGCCCACCTGGAACAAAGCACTCCCAATTCACACTTTTCAAAACAAAGAAACACACAGTCAAACAGTCCCTGCAACTAGCACCCCTCAAACAAATGGTCACAGCAGACAGACACTCGGATATTCACCACCAGCTCACAACCCCACCGCCCCCTAATGCAGCACTCACTATTGCTCCTCTCGGATGGTTCCCAGGCAAACTCCCTCTGATTGCTTCTCCTCTGTTCACACATTAATAACGATCGTTACTTTGGGGGGAAAATAAAAGTCAGATTTCCCCTAGGATTTAGGTCAATAAATTATTGCTCCACAATAAATAACTGATCCCATGAGAGTACTGTGTTAGGAAAATTAGGGTTTGATCCTGCAAACACTTACATCAGTAATTTTAATCACGAGTCGCCCCATTAAGGGTATAGCTGCTCATGGACCTAAGCATTTGTAGGCTTGGGCCTTTAAAATGTGACTGCATGTTGCTAATTAGTAGTAGCATCCAATAAAGGCTTTGTATTTTAATCTAAAGCCCTGTTGGGGCCTACAACAAAATGAAACATCAATTAAATTCTAGTACTGCTAGCAGTCTAGAGCGACGGCTAGCAATACCATCTGTTGCTTAATTAATCAACATTGAAACTAATAAGAGACTTTTTGTTACAAATTGCACTATACTCTCACCCACCTAGATGCATTTGAGAGGACCGAGTCACACATGGAAAGGGCATTTGACATGCTGGAAGTAGAAGAACTCTCTTGCAGGCTGTCTCTTCGGTCTCTGTAGGTGACAAATGTATTGTTTATGAACAGCAGTCATTGACTCCTGACAAATGAACCCTTTGGGTTTCTTTTAGTCCCACACCAGGTATAAAGAGAAAAACAACTATAATAGAACTATTGTCTATCTAAAGTTTGTTGGTGGCAAACCCATTTTTGCTAGAACTGCCCCCTTTCCTGTAACTGGAATGGAACACAGGCAAGAGACAGTCATAGAATCATAGAATATCAGGGTTGGAAGAGACCTCAGGAGGTCATCTAGTCCAACCCCCTGCTCAAAGCAGGACCAACACCCTCTCCTCCTATCTGTTTCCCTGCTCTCCTTTACCAGTCTCAGGGTTGGGGCATGGAAAGCCTGGCCTAGGGGTCAGCATCAGGCATCGTCCAGGGCCCAGGAGGTGGTGACCAAGTGTCAGGCCAAGTCAGGATCGAGTGAGGAAACTGGAGGGCAGAAACCCAGTTACCAAGGGCGAATACCAGGAGGTCAGGATCAGAAGGCAGGAACTGGTAAACTCCAGGCCAGCTGTTGTTTAGTCTGGAGAAGAGAAGGCGGAGAGGGGACATAATAACGGTTTTCAAGTACATAAAAGTTTGTTACAAGGAGGAGGCTGAAAAATTGTTCTCCTTAACCTCTGAGGCTAGGACAAGAAGAAATAGGCTTAAACTACAGCAAGGGCAGTTTAGGTTGGACATTAGGAAAAACTTCCTAACTGTTAGGGTAGATTATCACTGGAATAAATTGCCGAGGGAGGTTGTGGAAGATCCATCATTAGAGGTTTTTAAGAACAGGGTAGACAAACACCTGTCAGGGATGGTCTGGTTATTACATAGAACTGCCTTGAGTGCAGTGGACTGGACTAGATGACCTATTGAGGTCCCTTCCAATCCTACACTTCTGTGATTCTATGATTGCTTCATAAGCCCTCTATCGCTTTAGGCCAATATTTTCAAAAGCTCTGAAGTGACTTCAGGGCACAAACTCTAACGAAAGGCAATGAGTTAAGGCAGTCTGAGGGGGGACAGGAACTGATGTTGGAGGACTAGCTTCAACTCCAGCATTCATTTTCCTCCAGGTTTGCTGAGGGATGACCCCACATAGATCAACTGACACCTCGCTTCATCCCCAGGCTAAATCTACACCCTCCTCTGAACTATCAGAACACTGTCATCCTGTCTAAGGAGACGTGGCGCCATCTGCAACAGGAGTCTGTAAAAAGAGCAGCTGCGCAAAAGAGTTAAAAACTGAAAGCTGAATGGTGGCCGAATGACCAAACTCCCAAAAGCAAACACAGTGTGAGGAGGTTAACAAGATGAGTTGTTTGAGGAAATAAACAAAAAGCAATTAAGAAAAGCAAATTGACATAATGGGCTGGTTTCACAGGAGGGAGGAGGGGAATATTACTTTGTGTTTGGATAATTTTAACAACTGCATGTCAATTTCCCTTATTTAATTACTGTATTTATTTTGCAGTAGGAGTTGCAGGGTGCCATTTGGTGGGTGATATTTAGGGGAGTAGGTCCATGCACTATGCAGAAGACCTTATACCTCAATATGTAATGAGCTCCGGGGTCTTTAAGGAGGCGGGGGGGGGGGGGGGGCAGAAAGAAGAATCTAGCCAAGCAAGGTTACTGTGTGACCCTTAATTCACCAAGTGCCCATGGGCACAGCATGTGGGGAGCAGCTGGGAGGTAGTGCCAGAGGGTGGTCCTGGCAGCAGGGCCTGGCAAGCAGCTGCAGTTAGATGCTGGGAGAGTCCAGAGTGGAAGAGGCAGTTTTTGAAAGTCAGGGGAACTGGCCATGAACTGGGTAAGGGAAGGAAGGAGAACCAACCACTGGGGAGGTAGCTGTGTGGCTAGGGGCACGTGAGAGACAGTGGTCTGAGCAGAGGCCAGAGAGATCAAGTTGGTCTAGTAGGAGCTGATGGAGAGCTGGGGAGCCAGATAGGCAAATTTCCCTTTATGTGGGAAAGCTTTCTTGGTTTAAATGGTCTCAACCTGGAGGCCAACCCTCTCTGGAGCAGCAGGTGCTTCAGAAAATGACACCAGTGGGGTATAAAGCTGCATTCTTCACTATCATTCAACAGGGAACCAGTGCCCCAGTGAGGTGGGGTGGATGAGGAAAATGCAAAGGCCTATATTGGAATTAACCAAAACAGTGTGGTTAACACTCCTACTCTGGGGGAGAACAACAGGGGCTCTTTAATGCCCAAACATGGTCAGGACTTGTGCTTCACACTGCTAGCTGAAGGATAGAACCTCCTGTGGCCCAAATTTGCAGACCCATGGAGTGCAGATAGTTCATTAAAACTAAAATTAACACCTGAACTTTGGGGACTTATTCATGCCAAACCTTGAACTCCAAATCCTTTGAGGCTTGCCCGTCACTCATATACTTATGGTCGAAATCTAACAGATGAGGGCAATTGCTGCTTGTTTTAAACCAGTGCATGGGAAGATGGAGATGATCCAAAAAGTCCCCAGTATATCATTGTCATCTGAAATTCAGTAAGCCACTACTGCTTTGTCATGCACAAACTCAAGAGTTGCAGGAAAATATATATCTCATGTAACCTAACTGCCCCACCTCCGCCACATCATCTCAGTTGTACAGCACAGTCACCCATGACATCCCAAGGAAAGAGCCATCTCTCTCCCCTCCCTCGCCTTCTCAGAGTGAGAGTGTCTTGTAAAGGTCACTCTCTTTCCCACCTCTAGATACTGGGGTATCTATACAGTGAGTATAATATGAGGAGATACTGAGATGTCACCCCACAGCTGCTGTCACATAGCTTAATCCTCATTAAATTGCACTGCTAAATTACATTTAGAGGAATAAGGAGACCCAATGAGAACTGTCATTTTATGTCTTTAAACGACTTAAATGATATCCACTTCTCCACAATAAGGGCACAATGGAGTTTCCATTTTGTCTCTGCCCCTAAAGGTTAGCCTGACAAAGTCTTTGGATTAGTAGCAAACATTTATTCATGCTTTTTAACCTATACCGTCTCTTTTATAGGTGTGGGTAGTTAGCCAGAATAATTGTGGTTAGAGCTGAGCAGAGTGTTCAGGGGGAGTTGCCAAGCTGTGAAGTCTGTGGCAATCATAGCAAGTGCCATGAATATTGATACTAGAGGCAGAGCAAGAATGTTTGGCGACATTCAGGCTTTGTCTGAACTAGGTTTTGTCCATTGTTGAGCTCCATCGATGATAGCAACAGTGGGAGTACTAGTGTAGACAATGGTTCTGTGGCTACTGGCATTTTAACTGCCATGTCAGCTAATCCTGTTGAGAGCAGGTCTAGATTACATAGTGTAGTTCCCTCAGTTTTCCTGGGAAGTATCCATATAAGAACTGACGTGGCCTGGCCCTTCTTACCAGGATAGACTGGCCTAAAGTGCTGAAACACGTTGACAATTCTTTTTGTTTTTATTAATTAATTGAGAGGCTTGTGTCAAAACATACAAGGAGAAGCACAGAACACACAACCTATTGGGAGCAATAGACACAGCTCCAAAGGAACTCCTTTAAAATGACAAGTTTTCAGGAAACAAAGAAAATAGAATTTAATTAGGAGGAGAAACAAGAGAAACTAAAAGAACAGAGGCCCAGATCCTCAAAGGTATTTAGGTGCCTAATGCCCCTTGGTGATCTGGGCCTAAATGTCAGGAATCCACAATTTACTGGTACAGATATGGGAAGTGATGGATGTTTCTCTCATTTAAAAATGATTATATTTTAATTTCTAAAACATCTTCCCATATCTCCACAAACTTTCCCTTCTTCCCATAAAAGAACAAGAATGAAGGGTAAAAACTCTAGGATCAAGCAGTATTGGGGTCACCATTTAAAAGTCAACCTCAGCCAAATCATTCCAGTTATTCGATATTCTAAATAGAGGGAAATGCTGCAGGATCTCAGTTGGTCTCTGTGGGGTTAGTTGCTGGTGGTTACTGACATTTTAATGGTGACCACTTCACGATGAGTGATGTTGTGGATGGGTGCAGCACTGTCCCTTTGCTGCTAACACACCTAGACAGGTTGTGTATGAGCAACTAGCCAGGCTTTGCCCATGGAAAAAGGGGCCATTTGTCTTGAAACAACATTACATTTCATACCCCTATTTTAATCGTAGATTAATAGAGCTGGAAATGAGTTTGAGAAATTGTCAGATGCTGCCCCCTACACTGAGGCCAGACCAAGTAAATTTAGACCATCCCTGACGGGTGTTTGTCCAACTTGTTCTTAAAACCCTGCGGCGATGGGGAAAATATCGGTCTATGCAGAGTCTGTATAAGGAGGGTAGAAATGTGCCAGTCAATAGCTGAAGAAAGACACAAAGACTATCCACTCCTTTGGAGCGTGTTGTTTTATTTTGTTAATAGTTCCATATCTCTTAGGGGTTAGACAGCCCTAGGGCTCCCCCACACTGCACCTTCAGATCATTGGCCGCAGGAGGGGCAAAAGGGAAAAGAAAATGCTAGAACCCAGAAGGCAGGAGACTTGATTCTACCAAAGAAAACATGCTGTGTTCTCAGGGGAGGATTCCCAAATGCTTCAGTTTTCACCTCTCTTCCCATTTCTGGTTGGTTTAGTCCCCCTGATGCTGCTGAAAGAAGCCTGCCCATCAGACTGTACCACTGAATGCAGCAGGGGGGTGAGAGAATAAAGGAGGAAGGGTACACAGAAGTCCTCTGTGGGAGCCCAGAGCCAATGGCTCCTGCTGTGGCCTCCTGCCTCCTTCCCTGTTCTCCCTGTCTCATACAGATGGATCCTCTGTTCACCCTCATGTCTCCCAGACTTTTCTCTAGCCATTGTGCAGCCAGAGAAACCATGTTTTCCAGAGATTTCACAGTTACTGTGAAAACAGTGCAGCCATCTCCACGGCAATGCTTGCAGCCACACAGTGCGGGTACTGCCTCTGAAAACATGCTTTAGTGGCGATAGCATAGCGACTGCTCTAACTGATCCGAGTTCTCATTGCTTTCTCGTCTATAACACCTGGTGCTGCCCCTGTCCGGCGCTCATGGCCTAATGACTGTACCAGCATCATCACATTGTATTCAATGCAGCAATGCATCTTCTGGCACCCTGATACCATCTTACTGCCAGGTGAACCTTGTTGGCAGGGGTCCAGCTCCCTCCTCCCTCTTAGTTCCCAGACACAGTTAGTCAGAAAATAACAGTCCAGAGTCCAGTCTGCCAGCACTTGGATGGGTTTATTGGAGCTAAAGAAGCCAGCATGTTCTGAAGCCCTTCACACCAGGCGGGCTATCGCTATATGCTGATAGTTTTCCTCTTCCCCTCACCCAACTACAGTTCAATATGCTGATGAACCCCCTCCTTCTCCTAACCCCTGGCTCTACATGCCGAGGGAGCTCCCTTCTTGGCCAATCTAATTATACTTGTGGCGCCCCTCCCCTGGTACCACCCTTCCAATGTCATATTCCGTTCTGGGTGGTCCTGAGTCTGGGGTCGATAAGACCACCTCTTTTGTCTCTGATGGGAGGGGTAAGGAGCGGGGTTTCTTTTGGTCATGGTCACTCTCGCAGACTCTGCGTCTCCTCCTTACACTCCTCCCTCCCCTCCAGCTACTTGGTAACCATTGCAACCCCTTGCTCAATTAGCCCTTTATCTTCAAGGCTACCAGCTGCAGGGGAGGAAGGCGGGGTGCAGCCTTGTGCTTTCACTTACATTCTCTTGCTTTCTTATTTAGCCTGTTTAAACTAAAAGCAAGGCCAGAAGCAAGATTATTATTGTTTAGTCTCTACCCTATTTACTTCACATTCTCCTAACAAATCTCACATGTGCAAAGATGCTCCTGCACTATGAAATCCAGCTGTTCAAAACAAAACCTCTACCTCTATATGAGGTCCCTCAAATGTAGCCGACGAGGCCAGCTGCTTGCAGGCACAGTTTGAGAACTTCAGGCCCAGATCCTCTGTTGTATTTAGGCTTCTAACTTCCACTGATGTAATTGATTTCAATGAAAGTGAGGAGCCTAAACAGCTTTGAGGATCCAGCCTGTAGTTACCATCTCACCATGGTCCTCTGCATCAAGACTGACTGATCCAAAGCCCATTCCAATCACTGGAAGTCTTTCCATTAACAGCAATGAGCTTTGGATCAGGCCCCAAATCAGTCATTGTGACCAATATCCATCTGAACAGAAGACAAGACCCCATCACACAAGGAAGTCTGGACAATGCTATCATGCACAACACCTTGTAGCTGACTAAAGTAAACCACTCTGATTACCAAAAAGACAGATCTGATCATGTGCCATTTTCATTAGGAGGAGGTGCTTGCTTCCAATGATAAATTTGTTGCAGATTCTGTTACAGCGTCCCGTCATAATGCCACATTCAGCCTTACTATCAAGGCTTCTGTCGAAGCAGACTGTGAAAGCAAAACCCGTGCCAAGAGGAGAGTGGGCGACAAGATGGTGCCGTTTTGTTCATTGAGCTGCACATCGCTGGACCAATCCAAGCTTGTGCCATAAATATCCTGACATCAGACTGCCCGGGCCGCTGATCATAGTGATAATGAGCACAAGTCACCAGAGCTGCTTTGAGGGGGACCATGGTGCGCTGCAAGCCAGAGAGAAGAAACAGATAGCTGCATTCTTCAGTGGGCCCTACCCAGCTCTTTGGTATAAGTTTCTTTCAAGGATGAAATTCCTTCCTTCCTCAGTAACTGCTAAGGGCGAGAGCTGGGAGTTAGTTCTTCAGAGTAGGGTCTCTGTGAGGAGTTGTACGTTGTGGGGCTGTGCCAAAGCCATCACTTACAGAATTGCTCCCCTCCAGTACCTGTTTCCTCACACTTGTTCACGCAGCCCAATTTGTTTCCCTATGCTTTCTTTGGCTCTGGTGAAGGCAGGTGCAACTCAGTGTCTACCATGCCTACAGCACTAAGGCACTGAACCTGGTGGTCAGGAGCATGCAGGGATTTCTACTGTGCTGGATTGTATTTCACAGGCAGGCTGGCAAGAAAGAGTCAGTTTCAAAAATAGCATTCAGGCCTGGTCTACACACAAAAATTCACCAGTTCAAGAGATAATGTAATTTTATATCAGTGTAGTACAACCAGTGCAGCTTGCTTGGGCATTCATATTGGTTTCAAACTGATGTAAAATGACATAGCTTTAACTGGGCAATTTACAAGCTAAACTGAACAAACCTGTCAGAAACCAACGTGATGATGCCTAGTTCTTAAATAGTGTTTTTTTAGCAGTATAGCTCACAGCTCTTTAGGAAGGAGATAAGTATCATATCCCCCTTTTACAGATGGGGAAACTGAGGTATACAGACAGGAAGTGACTTGCCCAAGGTCTCCCAGCAGGGCAGTGACTAAGCCAAGACTAGAACCCAAGTCTCCTAGGTTGCTGTCTAGTGCTGTATCCAGTAGGCCGCATTGCCTCTGACACAGAAGAGTGGACGCACAGGGATTTGCCCCAGTTTAACTGCATTGGTTTTTAAACAGTTGGAATTAAATTGGTGCCACTTCTCTGTTGACACATGCCATCAGTCACTGGATCCTTTTTTACATATGCAATTAAGCTAATCCATTTGGCCTCCAAATTTAAATATTGGCATTGTCAGCACTCAGCTTCTTGCCAAAAGTATGGTGTGTATATATTTTATAAGTTACATTTTGTCAAAAGCACTTCCTAATATATTGCATATTTAGCAGTGCAGATGTAAAATAAAAATGTTTACCAAGTAGGTCTTGGGTAGCTCGAAAGGGTGTTTTACTTATAGGTTTTTCCCTTTGATCTCATAATATGATCACTAGTAACAGAAGACTGTGACGCTGGCAGACCAGGTGCTTGCTCTTGCCAAAGGCTCAGGGCATCAGCTAAGCACTGACAAATCCATAGCTGGAAACCAGACCAGCTCACCTGTGTGTTAGCATTGCTCAAGATAGGTGTTAGACTGGTAAGAATGTGTAGTGTTTAGATTCTATAAAATGATTGGAAATTGCGGCATGCATTAAGCTTAGATGTAGTGTCTATGTCCCAGGCTATAAGGTAACGATCCTGGTTCTGGTGGGACACAACTGAGAGTGCCAATTCAGGACAAATTGCTTAAAGCAAGGCAGTTACAGCCCAAGGCTGGGGTTCCTTTGCACACCAAAACAAAACAAACCAGCCAAACAGAGAAGACTTTGGTTTTACCCCACTGGCTAATCATAAGTCACACAAGCAATTCCCTTAGACACTCCAGTTTCCCAGGATCATCACCAGTGGCACTCGTTATGGGGATGAATGGTTATGAAAACCAATACCCCAGCAAAAGAAAAAAGGTTCTCTCGATCCCAAAGGACCAAGCCCCAGACCCATTGCCCACATGCTATCTTGAACGTCCCCAGGAAGACTTCTTATGAGGATTGGAGTCAACCTCAGGGACAGAGATGATAGGGGGAGCATAGAAACATTTGCACCTGCAGGGGGATAAAAAGGGAGAGTAAAATTTAAGATGATACATTGCTGAGAACAAAAGGGAGACTTTCACAGTGAATCAAGCAATTCACAGCAGACAGCACATGTGCTTTAGGTACAAGGTCGCATTTTGCCTTTTATATTGAGCACCTGCCAGTATGGTGACACATCACACACGGCTGGGCAACAGAATTCGGTTTCCAGGCAGCCATGGTAAGCCAAAGGGTACGCGGGTTTGGCTTCTAACGCCTTCATAACATGTGGGAATGGTTTCAAACTGCAGCGTCCTCCTTTCCCATAGCAAACAGCGCTGGTTGGGTTTGCCATTTAAAAGGAGGGGCTGCGGTTTTCAGGTGGATGTGCAGCACACACCTCCCCTCACCTTTCCGCATGGCTATTTGGGATGATCCCTTCACCCCTCCCCCCCGCCGCGTGGCTATGGGATGATCCCTTTTAGCCACGCGCAAACAGCCCAGCATGAACGGGGTCCTTTTATTGTTCCCTTACAAAAATTCCCCTATTTCAACCAGGTGACCATGTCTGGGGATGGAGCGGGAATCCTCCAGGGACATCTCCATGAAGCTCTCCTAGAGGTACTCTGAAAGCCTTTGCAGAAGAAGATTTCTAGGGAGGGCTTAGCGTGGTAAAGTGTCCTACCATGGAGGATGAAATAAGGCAGCCCTCCTAGAAACCCCTTCTGCAAAGGCTTTCAGAGTACCTCCAGGAGAGCTTCATAGAGATGTCCCTGGAGGATTCCCGCTCCATCCCCAGACACGTTAACAGACTTTTCCAGTAGCTGTACTGGCTGCGAATGCATCCCAAGTCTTCAGGGCAAATCAAACATTAAATACTATTGCTTTTAAACCCTGTACTGTAGTTACAAATGTGCACTTACCAGAGGTGCCTTCTTCGCCTTCAGGATCGGGGATCCCGCCTTGGGAGGGTATTGGCTCCAGGGTGAGGAAAAGGTCCTGGCTGCCAGGGAGAACGAATTCACCACTTGCCTGCTGCGCATTCTCCTCCTCCTCCACAAAATCCTCTTCCGTGTTGCGTGAGACTCCCCCCTTGCAGGTGTCCACGGACAGTGGTGGAGCAGTGGTAGGGTCCCCCCCTAGAATGCCATGCAGCTGATCATAGAAGCAGCATGTATGGGGCTCTGACCCAGAGCGACCGTTTGCCTCCTTTGTCTTTTGGTAGGCTTGCCTGAGCTCCTTGACTTTCACGCGGCACTGCTGTGTGTCCCTGTTGTAGCCTCTGTCCATCATGCCCTGTGCAATTTTGGCATATATATTAACATTTCTTCTTTTTGATCGGAGTTTGGCCTGCACAGATGGTTCTCCCCATACAGCAATCAGATCCAGTGTCACCCATTCACTCCATGCTGGAGCTCGTTTGCGATTCTGGGGGGACTGCATGGTCACCTGTGTTGCTGAGTTCGCCACCCTGACCAAACAGGAAAGGAAATTCAAAAGTTCCCAGGGTTTTTCCTGCATACCTGGCTAGTGCATGGGAGTTGAAAGTGCTGTCCAGAGCAGTCACATTGGAGCACCAATAACGCCGGAGGCCAATAACGTCGATTTGCATCCGCACTACCCCAAATTTGACCCAACAAGGTTATTTTAGCACTACTCCCCTCGCCAGGGAGGAGTACAGAAGTCGATTTTAAGAGCCCTTTAAGTCATAGAATCATAGAATATCAGGGTTGGAAGGGGCCTCAGGAGGTCATCTAGTCCAACCCCCTGCTCAAAGCAGGGCCAATCCCCAATCAAATCATCCCAGCCAGGGCTTTGTCAAGCCTGACCTTAAAAACTTCTAAGGAAGGAGATTCTACCACCTCCCTAGGTAACGCATTCCAGTGTTTCACCACCCTCCTAGTGAAAAAAAGTTTTTCCGAATATCCAACCGAAACCTCCCCCATTGCAACTTGAGACCATTACTCCTTGTCCTGTCCTCTTCTACCACTGAGAATAATCTAGAACCATCCTCTCTGGAACCACCTCTCAGGTAGTTGAAAGCAGCTATCAAATCCCCCCTCATTCTTCTCTTCTGCAGACTAAACAATCCCAGTTCCCTCAGCCTCTCCTCATAAGTCATGTATTCCAGACCCCTAATCATTTGTTGCCCTTCGCTGGGCTCTCCAATTTATCCACATCCTTCTTGTAGTGTGGGGCCCAAAACTGGACACAGTACTCCAGATGAGGCCTCACCAATGTGGAATAGAGGGGAACGATCACGTCCCTCGATCTGCTCGCTATGCTCCTACTTATACATCCCAAAATGCCATTGGCCTTCTTGGCAACAAGGGCACACTGCTGACTCATATCCAGCTTCTTGTCCACTGTAACCCCTAGGTCCTTTTCTGCAGAACTGCTGCCTAGCCATTCGGTCCCTAGTCTGTAGCTGTGCATTGGGTTCTTCCGTCCTAAGTGCAGGACCCTGCACTTATCCTTATTGAACCTCATCAGATTTCTTTTGGCCCAATCCTCCAATTTGTCTAGGACCCTCTATATCCTATCCCTGCCCTCCAGCGTATCTACCACTCCTCCCAGTTTAGTATCATCCGCAAATTTGCTGAGAGTGCAATCCACACCATCCTCCAGATCATTTATGAAGATATTGAACAAAACCAGCCCCAGGACCGACCCCTGGGGCACTCCACTTGACACTGGCTGCCAACTAGACATGGAGCCATTGATCACTACCTGTTGAGTCCGACAATCTAGCCAAGTTTCTACCCACCTTATAGTGCATTCATCCAGCCCATACTTCTTTAACTTGCTGACAAGAATACTGTGGGAGACGTGTCAAAAGCTTTGCTAAAGTCAAGAAACAATACATCCACTGCTTTCCCTTCATCCACAGAACCAGTAATCTCATCATAGAAGGCAATTAGATTAGTCAGGCATGACCTACCCTTGGTGAATCCATGCTGACTGTTCCTGATCACTTTCCTCTCGTGTAAGTGCTTCAGGATTGATTCCTTGAGGACCTGCTCCATGATTTTTCCAGGGACTGAGGTGAGGCTGACCGGCCTGTAGTTCCCAGGATCCTCCTTCTTCCCTTTTTTAAAGATTGGCACTACATTAGCCTTTTTCCAGTCATCTGGGACTTCCCCCGTTCGCCACAAGTTTTCAAAGTTAATGGCCAATGGCTCTGCAATCACATCCGCCAATTCCTTTAGCACTCTCGGATGCAACTCGTCCGGCCCCATGGACTTGTGCACGTCCAGCTTTTCTAAATAGTCCCTAACCACCTCTTTCTCCACAGAGGGCTGGCCATCTACTCCCCATGTTGTGATGCCCAGCGCAGCAGTCTGGGAGCTGTCCTTGTTCGTGAAGACAGAGGCAAAAAAAGCATTGAGCACATTAGCTTTTTCCACATCCTCTGTCACTAGGTTGCCTCCCTCATTCAGTAAGGGGCCCACACTTTCCTTGGCTTTCTTCTTGTTGCCAACATACCTGAAGAAACCCTTCTTGTTACTCTTGACACCTCTTGCTAGCTGCAGCTCCAGGTGCGATTTGGCCCTCCTGATTCGACAGAACGGGGTTGCTTGTGTACATGCATTCATTATAAAATCGACCTTATGCAGCTAAATTCGACCTAACTCTGTAGTGTAGACCAGGGCTTAAAGAATTAGCCTGAAGACATTCCTGTTCCAACACCATTGTCTTCCCAACAACCTGGCCAAACACAGCCACTTGGTTATAGGGTTGTTTAAATTCCTTAACAGCTTTTACTCCATCTGAGTCCTTCTCAAAGCTATCCACACTGACACTGGATCTTTCAAAAGGAAAGTCAGTGGATTTATTCACAACAGAAAATTTCTGGCTGTTAGGAACTGAAACTTTCTTGATTAACTCACTTTCACACCCTTCAGTTGCAGCAAACTGCTTGTACAGATTACCATGAGGATTCCTTTCCCCAGGAGTTTCTCTAAGTACCCCTCACAGAAATTCTGCCCTTACCCTCTTCACCTACGGCTTGCTCTAAAGGAACACTTTCCTGAGCAACAACAGACTCTTTCTGGGTCTTACTCACATGCAGGATCACCTCTGGCTCATCAGGCAGATTTCTACACAATCCTCTTTCAGGAAAACTACTAGATTTCCTAGTCAAAAGATCAGAAGCATTCTCCTTCTCTTTGCCACACACAAGCTTAGGAATTTTTTCCTTCCTGCTACAAGTTTTCAAACTGTCAGTGGTAACACAATCAAATCACCTTTATGCTCTCCTTATGCCCTGTCTAGGATACCACCGTGATTAGACAGAGTTGCTACATCCTTTTCCAACCACACATTAGCAATAGGCAAAACAAGCACCAGAATTATCTGGTCTCTGGGATTTTGCTAAGACACTAACTGGATGCAACCTAGTTACAGTGCCATTCTCCCTAGCAAACACAAACTTATGACCATTTTCTTCCAGAACCAACTCTGAGACAGCTGCACTATTCTCAACCATCACAGGCTGAAAGGCCCCTTCTGTCTGCTTCACAGACAAAGAAGAGCCGGAGACACATTCTCCTTTACCAGACATACAGCTTGGGATTTCATTTCCCTTGTCCCAGCACACAGGGCTGTTCACAGACGACTGCTTGGAGACAGAGCATAGGCAAGTCAATACCCCTAATAGACACAGGCACATTTCCTTCACTGTCACAATTCTCCACACAGGTAACAGGTAAGGTATAGGAACACTCATCTTCCACTATCCTTACCTTCCCACACTGCTGACTAGATAAAGCCATCAGCTCACAAGGCTGCCTGGGCTCAACCAAAAACTTTCCTTACCGGGCACATTGCCACTCGCAACAGATAAACTGCTGCTCTTCTCACTACACTGAGCTACTTCCAGCAAATCACAGTTACCCTTTTCAGGTTCACTTTTATAAGATGTACTTGCCAATAATCCATTACCCATCAAAAATCTACCCTTTCCTTCCTCAGTTAGGGCTTTAACCTGACCATCCACTTTAATCTGCTCCTGAGAAACACTTTCCTGACCAATGAAATCCTTCTGCTCTTGATCTAATTCCAGATTCACTACTGAGACATTAGACAGACACTCAGAAACTTCATTTACAGACAAACAGCTCAAGATTATGACTATCAACAGATGGCTCAGGCAGTGGTGCTATAAGGAGAGCTTTGGGATGTATGGCCACTGGGAGGCTGTCATAAATATAAAGGGAAGGGTAAACCCCTTTAAAATCCCTCCTGGCCAGAGGAAAAATCCTCTCACCTGTAAAGGGTTAAGAAGCTAGGATAACCTCGCTGGCACCTGACCAAAATGACCAATGAGGAGACAAGATACTTTCAAAAGCTGGGAGGAGGGAGAAAAACAAAGAGTCTGTCTGTGTGATGCTTTTGCTGGGGACAGACCAGGAATGGAGTCTTAGAACTTAGTAAGTAATCTAGCTAGATATGCGTTAGATGATGATTTCTTTAAATGGCTGAGAAATTAAATTGTGCTGAATAGAATGGATATTCCTGTCTGTGTCTTTTTGTAACTTAAGGTTTTGCCTAGAGGGATTCTCTATGTTTTGAATCTAATTACCCTGTAAGGTATTTACCATCCTGATTTTACAGAGGTGATTCTTTTTATTGTTACTTCTATTAAAATTCTTCTTTTCAAGAACTGAATGCTTTTTTCCATTGTTCTTAAGATCCAAGGGTTTGGGTTTGTGCTCACCTATGCAAATTGATGAGGATTTTTAATCAAACCTTACCCAGGAAGTGGGGTGCAAGGGTTGGGAGGATTTTGGGGGAAGATAACAACGCTTTCCTAAAAAATAAACCCAGATAAACTTTTGGTGGTGGCAGTGGAATTCCAAGGGCAAAGGGTAAAATAGTTTGTACCTTGCGGAAGTTTTAACCTAAGCTGGTAAAAGTAAGCTTAGGAGGTTTTCATGCAGGTCCCCACATCTGTACCCTAGAGTTCAGAGTGGGGAAGGATCCTTGACAGAGGCATTCATGGACAGAGGACAGTTCTCTTGGGATGGACTTCATCTAAGTAGGGAATGAAATAGACTTCTAGGATGTAGGCTGGCACAACTGATTAAGAGAACTTTAAACTAGGAATCTGGGGGAGATGTCCAGGTAATCTCCACGCCGGATTTTAGCATTGAGAGGGAAGAAAACATAGAAAGAAAGGATACAGCCGTGGGTAGGAGAATGGACATAAGGAGGAAGGGCAGTGTGGGTACCAGTCTAATAGGTCATACTGGCTGTAGAATGATGGTGCCTAACAGGTAAAGAATGTGAGTGAGGCCAAACAGCAAAAATTAAGATGTTTGTACACCAATGCAAGGAGCCTACATAACAAAATGGAGGAACTAGAGCTACTGGTGCAGGAAGTGAAACCAGATATTATAGGGATAACAGAAACATGGTGGAATAGGAGTCATGACTGGACTACAGCTATTGAAGGGTATGTGCTGTTTAGGAAAGACAGAAATAAAGGTAAAGGTGGCGGAGTAGCATTGTATATCAATGATGAGGTAGAATGTAAAGAAATAAGCAATGGAATGGAGAAGACAGAGTCCGTCTGGGCAAAAATCACATTGGGGAAGAAAATTACTAGAGCCTCCCCTGTGATAGTGCTTGGGGTGTGCTATAGACCGCTGGGATCTAATTTGGATATGGATAGAGCCCTCTTTAATGTTTTTAATGAAGTAAATACTAATGGAAACTGCGTGATCATGAGAGACGTTAACCTCCCAGATCTAGACTGGAGGACAAGTGCTAGTAATAATAATCGGGCTCAGATTTTCCTAGATGCGATAGCTGATGGATTCCTTCATCAAGTAGTTGCTGAACCAACTAGAGGGGATGCCATTTTAGATTTGGTTTTGGTGAATAGTGAGGACCTCATAGAAGAAATGGTTGTAGGGGACAACCTTGGTTCAAGTGATCATGAGCTAATTCAGTTCAAACTGAATGAAAGGATAAACAAAAATAAATCTGTGACTAGGGTTTTTTATTTCAGAAGGGCTGACTTTCAAAAACTAAGGAAATTAGTTAGGGAAGTGGATTGTACTAAAGAATTTATGGATCTAAAGGCAGAGGAGGCCTGGGATTACTTTAAGTTAAAGCTGCAGAAGCTATCAGAAGCCTGCATCCCAAGAAAGGGGAAAAAATTCATAGGCAGGAGTTGTAGACCAAGCTGGATGAGCAAGCATCTCAGAGAGGTGATTAAGAAAAAGCAGAAAGCCTACAGGGAGTGGAAGATGGGAGGGATCAGCAAGGAAAGCTACCTTATTGAGGTCAGAACATGAAGGGATAAAGTGAGAAGGACCTTGTAAAGGGAATTAAAACCGATAGTAAAAGGTTCTATAGCCATATAAATAAGAAGAAAACAAAGAAAGAAGAAGTAGGATTGCTAAACACTGAGGATGGAGTGGAGGTTAAGGGTAATCTAGGCATGGCCCAATATCTAAACAAATACTTTGCCTCAGTCTTTAATAAGGCTAATGAGGATCTTAGGGATAATGGTAGCATGACAAATAGGAATGAGGATATGGAAGTAGATATTACCATATCTGAGGTAGAATCGAAACTCAAACAGCTTAATGGGACTAAATCGGGGGTCCCAGATAATCTTCATCCAAGAATATTAAAGGAATTGGCACATGAAATTGCAAGCCCATTAGCAAGAATTTTTAATGAATCTGGAAACTCAGGGGTTGTACCGTATGACTGGAGAATTGCTAACATAGTTCCTATTTTTAAGAAAGGGGAAAAAAAAGTGATCCAGGTAACTACAGGCCTGTTAGACAGACATCTGTAGTATGCAAGGTCTTGGAAAAAATTTTGAAGGAGAAAATAGCAAAGGACATTGAGGTCAATGGTAATTGGGACAAAATGCAACATGGTTTTACAAAAGGTAGATCGTGCCAAACCAATCTGATCTCCTTCTTTGAGAAAGTAACAGATTATTTTAGACAAAGGAAACGCAGTGGATCTAATTTACCTAGATTTCAGCAAGGCATTTGATACGGTGCCACATGGGGAATTATTAGTTAAATTGGAAAAGATGGGAATCAATATGAAAATTGAAAGGTGGATAAGGAATTGGTTAAAAGGGAGACTACAGCGGGTCATACTGAAAGGTGAACTGTCAGGCTGGACGGAGGTTACCAGTGGAGTTCCTCAGGGATCAGTTTTGGGATCAATCTTATTTAATCTTTTTATTACTGACCTCGGCACAAAAAGTGGGAGTGTGCTAATAAAGTTTGCGGATGATACAAAGCTGGGAGGTATTGCCAATTTAGAGAAGGACCAGGCTATCATACAGGAGGATCTGGATGACCTTGTAAACTAGAGTAATAGTAATAGGATGAAATTTAATAGTGAGAAGTCATGCATTTAGGGATTAATAACAAGAATTTTAGTTATAAGCTGGGGACGCATCAATTAAAAGTAACGGAGGAGGAGAAGGACCTTGGAGTATTGGTTGACCACAAGATGACTATGAGCCGCCAATGTGATATGGCCGTGAAAAAAGCTAATGCGGTCTTGAGTGCATCAGGCAAGGTATTTCCAGTAGAGATAAGGAGGTGTTAGTACCGTTATACAAGACCCTGGTGAGACCTCACCTTGAATACTGTGTGCAGTTCTGGTCTCCCATGTTTAAGAAGGATGAATTCAAACTGGAACAGGTACAGAGAAGGGCTACGAGGATGATCCGAGGAATGGAAAACCTGTCTTGTGAAAGTAGACTCAAGGAGCTTGGCTTCTTTAGCCTAACTAAAAGAAGGTTGAGGGGAGATCGGTATTTCTCCCTCAGATATATTTATAGAGAGCAATCCTGAGAGGGAGAGGAATTATTTAAGCTCAGTACCAATGTGGACACAAGGATAAATGGATATAAACTGGCCGTCGGAAAGTTTAGACTTGAAATTAGACGGAGGTTTCTAATCGTCAGAGGAGTGAAGTTCTGGAATAGCCTTCCAAGGGAAGCAGTGGGGGCAAAAGACCTATCTGGCTTCAAGATTAAACTCGACAAGTTTATGGAGGAGATGGTATGATGGGATAACGTGATTTTGGCAATTAATTGATCTTTAAATATTCATGGTAAATAGGCCCAGTGGCCTGTGATGGGATGGGATCTGAGTTACTACAGAGAATTCTTTCCTGGGTGTCTGGCTGGTGAGTCTTGCCCATATGCTCAGCTGATCGCCATATTTGGGGTCGGGAAGGAATTTTCCTCCAGGGGAGACTGGCAGGGGCCCTGGGGTTTTTTCGCCTTCCTCTGTAGCATGGGGCACGGGTCACTTGCTGGAGGATTCTCTGCAACTTGAAGTCTTTAAACCATGATTTGAGGACTTCAATAGCTCAGACATAGGTGAGAGGTTTATCACAGGAGTGGGTGGGTGGCCTGCATTGTGCAGCAGGTCAGACTAGATGATCATGATGGTCCCTTCTGACCTTGATATCTATGAATCTTTTCCTCAGACAAACATTTGGAGAAACCCTCCCCTGGCAGATCATTGCCCATAATAGACACAGATTTAAGATCATTCCTTTCCTGTGACTGGCTACCTGGATTGAACAAAGATTTAATATTTTCCCCAGTCAAAAGATCCTTAGGCAACAACTTCCTTACACCAGCTATAACTTCATGCTTAGTACCATTCCATTCAAGGTGGACTCTGTCTAAAGGCATGCTTAACAGTAAACTCATAGAGGACTACAACATTCACACTCTGATCAGGGCCGGTGCAAGGAGGTTTCACACCCTAAGCGAAACTTCCACCTTGTGCCGCCCCACCCCACATAGCAGCTCCCCCCTCCACCCTGAGGCAACCCCCCTGCGGCAGCTCCCCACCACCCCCTCCCTCCCTCCCCTCGGCCTGGGCAGCCCCCCCTGCGGCAGCTCCCCGCCACCCCCTCCCTCCCCTCGGCCTGGGGAGCCCCCTCTGCGGCAGCTCCCCGCCCCAGCTCACCTCTGCTCCGCCTCCTCCTCAAGCACGCCGCTGCCGCTTCTCCCGCCTCCCAGGCTTGCGGCGCCAATCAGCTGTTTGGCGCACAAGCCTGGGAGAGAAGCAGAGCGGGGCAGTGCTCAGGGGAGGAGGCGGAGCAGTGGTGAGCTGGGGCGGGGAGCAGTTCCCCTACGCACCGGCCCCCCTCCCCATTACTTGCTGCAGGCGGCCCTCCCCGCGCCCCCCTGCCCCAGCTTATCTCTGCTCCACCGCCGCCCCCAACCACTTGGCGCCCTAGGTGACCACCTAGTTCGCCTAGTGGTTGCACCGGCCCTGACTCTGATTTGGTAAGTAATGTTCCTCTTTGACAAGATCTGCTTTAACAAGAGTGATGTTAGAAACCACAATTTGCCCTAAACAGCTTTTACCATTGACTTTTACACTCTATGAATTTTTCATTACCACTCCCATACAGAGCATTGGCACAATGTATGGAGTCACCTTCGACTGAACTCACAGTAACAGCATTTACATAAAAGGTGGCAGTGTTGGGGTACATTTGATTACACCCAGACAACTGCTCAGAGTTATACAACATACCAACATTGTTATAAACTGGACAGGTTCTGTCCCCATCTTTGCTGTTAAGAGGAGCTGGCTTTTCATGATAAGAGAGTTCCCAGTGTTCTTTTATTTTCTTGAGTTGGAGCTTAAGTCTTTCCACTTTTGCCTTAGCTTCTAGTTCCTGCAATCAAATTTCTGCCAGTCTTTGTCCATGTTCAAGTTGCAGTTTACTTGCTGACTTTTGCATTCTAATTGCTTCTGCAGCTTCTGTAGCATCAGGTAAGGGCTGTGCTCCTGCCTCCTGATCACTGGCCATTAACAGATCTCTCTGTTCTTGATTTGTAGCTTTCTTTCTAAAGCTTATCCCCTTTTCTGAACACAGATCTTTCAGAACTTTTTTGTCAAGGCCCTCATATGCTCTTTGGCTCACCCATTGCAACTGCTCTTTAACCAACCAAACTCTCAATACCAAAATTCAAATTTGGAAAGTGTGGGTTTCTGACCCAAAGCTTAATTGACCTGGGTCTGTGGATCCTAGCACGACTACACCACTGTAACAATGCTGGTTCTGGTGGGACACAAGAATGCCAATTCAGGACAAATTGTTTAAAGCAGGGCAGTTACAGCCCAAGGCTGGGGGTTCCTCTGCACACAGAGAAGACTTTGGTTTTACCCCACTAGCTAATCATAAGTCACACAAGCAATTCAGTTTCCCAGTATCACCACCAGTGGCACTCGTTATGAGGATGAATGGTTACGAAAACCAATACCCCAGTGAAAGAAAAAAGATTCTCCTGATCCCAAAGAACCAAGCCCCAGACCCAGGTCAATATACAAAATCAGATTTTACCCACAAATCACACTGTTGCCAATCCTTTAGAATCTAAAATCTAAAGGTTTATGCATAAAAGGAAAAAGATATAGATGAGAGCTAGAATTGGTTAAATGGAATCAATTACATACAGTCATGGCAAAGTTCTTGGTTCAGGCTTGTAGCAGTGATAGAATAAACTGCAGGTTCAAATCAAGTCTCCAGAGTTCATCCACAGCTGGGATGGGTCATTCAATCCTTTGTTCAAAGCTTCAGTTTGTAGCAAAGTCCCTCCAGAGTCAAGAAGCAGGATTGAAGACAAGATGGAGATGAGGCGGCTGCCTTTTATAGTCTCTTCCAGGTGTAAGAACACTTCTTTGTTCTTACTGTGGAAAACTACAGCAAAATGGAGTTTGGAGTCACATGGGCAAGTCACATGTCCATGCATGATTCAGTACTTTACAGGTGGCAGCCATTACCCACATGCTATCTTGAACATCCCCAGGAAGACTTATGTGGATTGGAGTCCCCCAAGGTCCATTGTCAGTTAAGTGTTTCTTAATTGGGCACTTAACTTGCCAATTCCTTTTTCAAGAAGCCGACCAAATGCTTTACTAAGGCTACTTCAGAATCAAAACACATTGATATACAAGTACATAGTCAGTATTCATAACTTCAACTACAAAACTGATACACACATGCAGATATCATAATCATAATTAGCAGATCATAACCTTTCCATAGACACCTTACATGACAACCTTTGTACAATATTTGCTGCAAATATATAACAGTGGTTGCACCAATGATCTATAAGGTCACAGGTTATATTAATAACGTCACATAAGGTAATATGTATGTTTTTCTTTTGTCGTTAAAACTTTTGTTGGTCAGGGGTGTGAAAAAACACACCCGTTACAAACAAAAGTTTTAACAACAAAAAGCGGTGGTATGGATAGCGCTTTGTTGGCGGGAGACACTCTCCCACCAACAAAGCTACCGCCCCTCATCGGGGCTGGTTTTATTTTGCTGGCAGGACAGCGCTCTCCTGCCTGCAAAGAGCAGCTACCCTGCGTACCTTATAGCGGCACGGCTGTAACAGCACAGCTGTGCCGCTGCAAGGTACGCAGTGTAGACAGAGCCTAATTGTAAAAATGCCTGCTCTGAACTTGCCACCCCAGGCAGGAGTAGTTCCATTCCCCCACCAGGAAGGACTATCAACAAAATGGGCCATTGTGGAACATCACAAGACAAAGACCTGGTAATGGCCCTCTCACACCCATGAAGGTGCTAGTGCAGGAAAGCCTGTCCCATCAGGTTGAATGCTGGAAGGAAGAAAAAAAGGGGGGAGCAAGAACATTTTTCATCTCTCTTTGGCTGTTTGGACTCTGACAGGGTCAGAGACACTAAATGAGGCAGAAGTCCTTTGGGTTGTCTTGGGTTCACCCTGAAAGACATTTTGAACAAACAGATTAATACAACTCTATCACCTTTTGAAACCATAGACTGTAACTCATTTGTGTGTGTGTATATATATATATATATTGCATGCTTTAATCTGTAAATAACGCTCTCAATTCTTTTTCCTAGTTTATAAATCCTTAGTTAGTTTACTATAGATTGGCTACCAGTGTTGCCTTTGGCGTGAGATCTGAGGTACAAATTGACCTGGGGTAAGTGATTCTTCTCTTGGGCGTGGGAGCAACCTGAATATTTTGTGATCTTTGAGTAAATGTCCGTTTATCACTTGGCCTGGGTGGGAAGATAGACTGGAAACCCTAAGGGCACTGTCTGTGACCTGCATGCAAGACCGTTTCAGTGCTTTAGGCGCTCACATTTGTTACTAGGTTTGTGAAATCTAATTATAGACCATACACCCAGTTCAAGGTGTCTGCCCTGCTTGTGGACTGTCTGTCCTGAAGCTGACACTCATGGTCAAGAGCCCTTCCAGACAGCATGACAGGGACTTGGCTGGTAAATCTACTGCTTCACTGATTAAAGGTTTTTTAAACTTTTTATCATATGAATAACTGTTTTGGGGCCAGATTCGTCTCTCTGAATGCACATGCCGTAGCATATCCCTCCTCAAGCGGTCCCACCAAGCCACTGGGGCTACTTGTGGGGTAAGGTACTATTCAACAGAAGTTTGGCACTGAGAATCTGGCCCTGTATGTGGTACAACTCAGCAGCTGTGTGGAAAATCCATTGTTGGCTCACAGGGAGCTAGCTCACCAGACTCCTGAATTAACTAAGGGCCAGGCTGTGGACCCCTTCTCACCCTGGAGAGCACTTCCCCACATTGAAGTCAATAGTACTTTTCCTGTGAGTACATACTCCCTAATGGGAGTAAGGGGCTCACAGGCTGGACCTACATAGTCATTGATTACTCACTGCCACTACATAGCAACTGAGTGCGCTTCGCTGCATAGGAGCACCAGGGTCCCATATCTGGGCCAGACACTCCCATCCTTATGTTGACTGTGAGTCTTCCCATTGAAGAAAACAAGCCTGCCACACAGCTAGGGGCTACTCAACCAACTTTACTCACAGCATAAAGCCCATCCCCATTGGTCCCAGGCTCAGAGCCATGCAGGGATGACCACGCCTGCTCCCTGGGGGCATCCCCTTCCCTAAGCCACATGGGTTTGTGGAAAGAGACATTCCAGGTAGGAGGAGCAGGCCCATCAGCAGCTGCAGCAGGGACCCTCAGATACTTGAGATACCCTCAGGTGGGGCAATAATGGAATTTTTTGTTCACTGGCAATTTTGAAAGAAAAAAGAAGAAAAGAATTAATTTGGGGTTGGACTGAAAACGAACATTTTCAAAAGTTTGGGCAAATTAAAAAGTCGAAAAAATCAGTTTGGGTCAAATGAAACATGTTGCTTTGACAAAATCAAAATGTTTTGTTTCAATTTTGACCCTTTTTAAATCTTTCAGAATTTTTAAACAATAAAGGAAATTTTTAACACAAAAAAGGCGTTTTAAACTGAAAAATGGAAACGTTTCTTTTGGAAAATGTTGAAATGAAACGTTCTGATTTTTTCAGAATTTTGTTTTCCCAAAACGAACAGTTCGGCTAAATTGTCACGAATTTGCAAAACATTTCAGGGTTGCCAAATCAACATTTTTTTGCAACCCTCCCAAAAAATTGTTGATGAAAAATTTCACCCAGCTCCATTATAGTGTTCTCTCTTGATAGTCCCCATCCTGTGCTGATTGGCTGTTCACTTCAACCCTTCCCACCTCCTCCCACCAAGTCCCTTCACCTTGGCCTCCTTCCTTCCTTCCTTCCCTCTTTCTTCCCCCTCCCTCACTTTGTCTTTCTGTTTAGCTTATCCCCTCCCAGCAAAACCCTACTCAAAGTATTAAACAAATAAACAAAGCAAAGCAACCCCCAATTCAGCCCCTCCTCTCTGGGGCACAGGGACAGGAATCACGGCACTAACATGCTGTTTGCTACCTGTCACACTGCCTGTCTTGTCTAGTAAATTTTGTAAGATCTTAGGGACAGGGACTGACTATTCCTGAGTCTCTACAGTGCCCAGCACAATCTCAGTTCACCCCTATGCAATGATGAGCAGTTACTCACGTGGCCAGTCTGAGTCTGTTTTCAGATGCACCCACGCCTCTCCCACTGACTTCAACAGAGGATGCATGTGTGTATCTGAGGGGAGGATTTGGCCTGTTTGAAAACTAAGATGTTTTTTAAACAATTGTTTTAGCTATTCCATCTCTGCTAAAGCCTGTTTACAGCTGCCAGTTGCAGACACTATAATAGACTCTTGAATCTTGCCCATGTTCTAAATTCGACAGTCCACAGACATAGGACAGTCTTGGTTATTTACGGTGCAGAGAGCCAGGCTCCATGGTATATTAGGGAACTGCTGCGTTTGAGTATTTCTTTTGGTCGCTCGTTTTCAAATCCATTGCATGCTCAATACATATTGACATATTTCATGATACAGCCTGGGTGAGCAGAGAACAACACTGTGACAGAATACACCCCTCTGTTCCCACCTACACACTATTGTTCATAAAAGGTATGCCTGGTGAGGTATCATTTAAATTCATAACTTGCTGCTCAATAATATCATGGCAAAATGCATGTATCAGCGTTATGTGTAAAGTTATGAACACACGCTGAAATCATGACTGAAGTGTGTTTCCCAGATAAGTCTGGGGAGTGGCCAAACCAGAGACAAAGAGCAAGCTGATGCCTCAGCCAGGTGTCAACAAGGCTGATGGACCATTGCCTGCTAAGTGGAGAATTTTTGGCAGAGAAGTGGGTAGGAAGAAAAATCTGCATTTTAGCAAAGAAACAGCATGGAGTTTCCTTCCACACAGACTGCCTGTCGCTTAGCTACTAGCTGGAAATGCTTCTCAAAGGGGGACAGGTCTATAAAAAGGAGCAGACATCCCAAGAAACCCTCTCCTCTCTCTCCCTGTCTGTCTCTGGTGTCACACCTAAGAAGACAAAAGAAGACAAAGGAAACAGCCCTTGGAGTCAGGGAGGGGGGTGGATCCTGTCCTAAGAGTATGGTCAGTAATCTGCTGGAGCATGTGGTCAGAAACTTTGCTTGACTCTAATATAATCTGTTAAATTATGTACCAGTAAGCATTTTATCTTTATTTTTCTTGTAACCATTTATGACTTTTATGCCTCATTGCTTGTATTCACTTAAAGTCTCTCTCTTTGTAGTTAATAAACTTGTTTTACTGTTTTATCTAATCCAGTGTGTTTTAATTGAAGTGTCTGGGTAAGTATTTAAGATAATAAACTGGCATATTATTCCCTTAAAGGAATAATGAACTTAATATATTGTACCATCCAGGAGAGGGCTGGGCATACAAGACATACATTTCTGGGTGAAGATCCAGGACTGGGGATATATCGGGGTCCTCCTGCAGTATAACCAAGCAGGGCATTGTGAGGCACCCAAGGTTGCAGGACAGGGATGACACAGCCCCCCACTTGTCTAGTTGTGCCCCAGTATGTCACAAACATTCACCTCTTGGAGGCTATTGCTGATTCCTCAATCTTGAGTAAATGCATGACAGCACCTCCAGCTTCATTGTCTTGTGTGTTAACACTCAGCAGCCCTCATTAAATCTTGCCATATTCTGAGCATTCACACTCCAGCTCCGGCATTGGCAGGGCACGGCAGCCATCACTTCTCCCTTTGTATCAGGCCAATTAGTGAGAACCCATTATTTTGCCAGTAGCTGATGACATCTTGTTTTGCATTTGCTCTGATTCTTTCGTCCCTTGATGAGATACACAGATTGTGCCGGTTTTGCACTGTCTGAGCTCTGTCACACCAAGGCTATTCCTATCTGTCTCGATGCCTGAGTGAGGAAAGTGGCAAAGGAGTATTTTTCTTTACTTTTTACCTTTGCAATCATAATGCATGAATCGGACTTGCATCATGAACTGTGCTCTGCATCATGCTCTACAGTGGTGCTGCATCAATTTCCATGTGAATACATGATCCTGGACATGCTGGTTACAGGCTTCAGATGCAACACAACATAAGCTTATTATGGTTCCCAAATAGGGACAAGGCTCATGAGGCAAAAGCTGCTGCCCATTGTGCCTGTCCACTCTCAGCGATGTCACATTGTATAAGGACAGATATTGCTTAAGTGAGAATATCTTACTGCTCTTGACAAAACTCCCTTTACAGCTTGCATGTTACAATGTAGATTACCATTATACATTAAGGCACAAGACTAAAAATACAAGGGAATTTCTATCCTTTCTTTCCTTTGAGAAGGTGTTTTTAAAGTAGTTTGCAGTCGTTGCTGTTTTTGGACATTTCAGAGACATCATATGCAATGGCTCTTTGTCAAAAGTTACTGAATGAGGCTGGACTAACCATTAGTCAAAGTGAATAACAAGTAGGACATGATTTTCTAGTTTCATGAGCCCAGGCTGTGTGCAAAAATGTGAGTGGAATTGTATGTCTATTGAACATCAAATTTTTGTTCACAATTGTTGTAAATGTGCGTACAAACTGAGTATTTGCATGGGAATGGCCTGTTATACACATATCACCAGTGGTCACAAACTGGGCGTTCAGAAAGAGAGGCAGCCCAATTTGGTGGGTACTTTTGGAAATTTGAATGACTCATTTCCCCCCTCTGCAAAGCAGATATAACCACTTATCACAAGTGCTGTGAGGCTTCATTCACATTTGTACATCACTCAGAGATACTTAGGTGAGAAGTGCTCTAGTTGAAAAGTATAACTTTTTATACTAACAGTGCATGGTAGGTTGGCTAATAATATGGAGTCAACGTGCTCCGTGGAAAGGCAGTGACTTATATTGCTTTCAAATAAACAGAGGGACTGAGAAATCCACTGTTTAACAGAGATGGATGTTTCAGAAAGGAGGAGCAAAGCTGTTGCTGTGGGTCTGATGGTCACTTTGGGAGGTTTTGTGATCATTGAGCATACATATTTACCTTAATTGTGAGCTTGACTGTAAAAAGTGAGTGTAAGTTCACAAGTTGTCACGATAATGTGTAACAACAAATGCTGATGGGAAGAGGTGCAAAAGTGACACAGTCAGACTGGATTAGTCTAAACAAAAAGGTTTCTTGCTATAACTCAAGGATTGTGTTAAGAGCATGCCTGGTAAACAAGAGACGTGTGGAACCAGAAATCAGTGAGTGTTGTGTGTGACCTTACTCCCCCTGTATCCACATCCCACACACTAATGCAAAGATTTTTGTCCAAAATATGCCTGCACCAGTTCCAGATGAATCCTGAACACCACCTGGGACGTGAGTCTTTGTCTTCCGCCTCCCTCCACCAGTGTGCCCTTCTACTTCCGCACCTTATTTCTTCTCTTTCCTATCTCTTTTCCCTTCAAAGAGTCTGGTTTAGCCAGCCAAGTCCATGTATTTTGCATCACTGCTGTCAGCCTGTGACCAGAAAAAGGCAGCTAAATGCCAGGGCCTAAGCAGTCCAATGTTGGTACAAGTTTGCCGGGTTTCAGAATAGCTGATCAGACCATGGGCTGGGCTTGTGTTTCTCCAGTAATGAGATTGCAAGTGAGAGTCAACACCGAAGACAGAAGCTGCATTTTTACTTTGCTGTTCTTTTCTCACCCCTTTGTGTGTGTTTGTCTTTTGTCTTCTAGGAAATGGGATTGAACATTAACTCCAGCCCCTCTTTTCTTTTTTCCCCAAAGGACAGTTATTGCCATCTTTGATACCATCTAAGAGACTGGTTTCAGAGTAGCAGCCGTGTTAGTCTGTATTCACAAAAAGAAAAGGAGTACAGCTGAGCTGTAGCTCACGAAAGCTTATGCTCAAAAAAATTGGTTAGTCTCTAAGGTGCCACTAGTACTCCTTTTCTTTTATCTAAGAGACTGTCAAACAAGGGGCTTTTTCCTTCCAAAAACTTTGCCCAGCTAAAGGGGAAGGGAGAAAGGAACACTGTGAAAATGAAAGCCTTACTTCATACTTTACATTTCCTTCATTTTTGTATCTTTAACAAAAGGTTAAAAGGATGGTTACTGGTGCGTTTGCCATGGAGCTAAGCAGGCTGAGGTCTCTGTATACCAAACCCCAAACCTTCTTTGACACTGTTTAATGTTGGATAGTGACTGGCTTATGTGGACACCTTTGGCCCATATATTCCATCTAAATTAATACAACGGAGGTCTCTTAAGACAGGAGGTTGCGTGATAAGGAACACATCTCTAGAATAGGTTTTGCTTAGTTGCTCTGGCAGATTGAGGATCACCCTAGGGCTCCAGAAGCAGAGCTAGCCCATGCTAAACTGGGGGTTATGACACAGGGCTTTAGGGAGGGTGGGGAAAGTGTGGTGGAGCCTCAGCAGAACTCCATGTGAGATGGGAAGGGTCTTTACACTACCAAGAGAGAAACCCAAACCAAATAGAGAGTGATAGATTCTAAGGTTCAGTCTACCTTCTGTCATTGATTTCCTGTATAATCATCTAGGAATTCAGGAAACAGGAGTGGCAGAGACATCCTGGGTCATCGTGTCTAGCCCCTGCTACCACAGACAACCCCATGATATAATCCCATTAATAAATTTATGATGCTCCATCCCTTTTAAAAATCAAGATTGGATGTTTCTCTAGAAGGAATTAATTCAGGGAAATTCTCTGGTTTGTACTAGGTAGGAAGTGCGCCTAGAGGATCTGCCCCCTCTGATTTTAGAATCTATGACTCAAAACTAGTTGGGTTGTTTGCCCCGCCTGCTCCGATTGGCAGACTTTTCCAGACCCTCATCCTTCTGATGGTTAGAAACCTTCTTCTAATGTCCAGCCTAAATTCATTCTTAGAAGCGTGGATCATTCACACAAGCATCTGAACTTCTGGATTCTTATCATATAATGGTTTGCTTTACTGCTTTAATGGTTTTCTGTGATCACTGCCTATATGCATCAGTCTGCAATATTCTCTCAGAAACAGATACTGGAGCAACTGTGGAGTTCACTGGAGTGGGCAGATATTCTAAGGGGGGTGGAGGAAGATTTAGATTGAAAGACAGTAGATGTTTTTGAATTTCTCCCCTCCAGCCCCTATTCTACCGGGAGATGAGTGTCTCCAGATCCAAGTGATTTGCAGATACTGAAGAGCCTGGGTAACAATAACCCGAGGCAGCCACCTCAACATTTAAGCAGCTGTAATCCACAAAGGAAACAAGAACGACCCAGCTCTTTATCACACTTCGTAAATTAATCAAAATTTCATACTTTCGTTGAAGCTCAGACATGACCTCTGCTCAGCATCAAACCCATTGAGTCTTACATCTGGAAGGAGAAATAATCCATAAGCCTTGCCAGAAAGATCCCAGTAAAAAAACAGTATTGCCTGGCAGTTTTCACTGAAAAATTTACATCCTTTCCTCACATACAAGGTCTCCAATTCTAATGGCTCCACTTCCCCAGCTTGGGTCTGACAACAGAAATGTGTCCCGTGCAAATTCAGACAAGGCAGTGCTCTGTCACAGGGCAGTGCTGATTCGAGAGAACACGGTCACACACCGAACTCTGACCACAGTGACTTTCCAGCATCAGTCCCTCGTGCTACTGAAGCTACCATGAAGTTCACCGTGCAGGTCAGTCAACACTCAACAATGCAATCATTCAAATTATTCCCATCTACTGCTTACCTTCCAGCTCTATGCAATCTAATCAAGAGCCTCACCATATTAATAGGTCTGTGTAATTCCTTTTTGAATTATTGGCATGCTCTCTGGATTTATCAGTTACCATGACACTGTACTGCTGGTCAAAGGTGGATAGGTTTGAGGACCTCTAATTCATGCATCAGTGTAAAAGGTCTAGGATAATGAAATAATGGGATTGCTCTCTGATCTTTCCAGTGGTCTCTCAGCATTTTAGACAATCTCTTTGGCTTTCTGCAGGCCACGATGACCCCGCTTTTGCTAGCCTAGCTGCTCCTTTAGTGCCTTATCCTGCTCCCATTCACATCCATAAGCATTGTGACAATGCCTTCAGTGTCAGGAAGTTCAGCCCCGTAACGAACAGTCAGCTCCCAAAAAACCAGGGACCTGCCCAGCGTAGCTGAATGTCTGGCATTAGCAATGACACTGTAAAGATCATAGTCTCTGCTTTAAAAGAGCACATTAAAAATGGATGCGCTGTGTTTGTTTATAGGCACTGGGCCTGATCCAAAGCTACTGAAGGCACTGGAGAGGGCCCCGTTAGCAAAGAATTGGTCATTTTGACCTGGATGTCTAGTCACGGATTCATGCATAGGGTTTAAGGCCAGAAGGGATCATTAGAGCACCTAGTCTGACCTCTTGTGTAACACAGGCCAGAGAGCCTCAACCAGTTACCCCTGTATTGAACCCAGTCACGTGTGTTTGGCTAAAGCACACCTTCCAGAAAGGCATCCAGTCTCCCATTTCCTGCCCATCTCTACTGTAACTCACTGCAGGCACCACTCCTCTTCTCCCACCAGAGTCCCATTCTTTCCAGATCCTTGCCCTAACAGTTCTTCTGCTCTCCAAGATCCACCCAGGTTAGTTATTTGTATTGCATCTCAGATTTTGGTCCTCATGGCTTGTCACACTGTTCCTGGCACCAGCAGCTTGGCTGTGTCCTGCAGGCTCTCAGGTGGTGGCAGGGAATTGCCTTTCCCAGGTATGAGCCACGGCCAGCATTGTCAACCCCAAATCATGAGTCAGACCTGAAAGGCTCATGAGATTGGCTTAGAAATCATGAGTGTTAAACAAAACAACCCCAAACACATTTTAGGGGTTTTTTTATTTGCCATCTGATTTCTGGGCCTTTAGGGGGTCACATTTTCAAGTTTTCCTCCGCAACCGTGAGGGCTAGAAACAGAATAATTTTAAAATGAAAGTTGATATTCTACCCTAGTCACAGGCCTACAGCAGCAGGGGCTTTAAGGAAAGAAAACCCTCCAGCTATCCCAAGAGTCGCACAAGTTGGCGACACAGCTCAGACATGCCTGCCATGCCTGCACACGGAGCTAACGGCTGTGTCTTGCTCCTCGGGGTTCTTTACAAAACTACTGTCTACTTTGTGTGGCACATCATGAGAGGATTCAGACAATCTGACTAACAAGCAGCGCATTAATTCTCCCAAAATGTCCGGTGTGTGGCAAAATATACTCATTGTCCCTCCCCACCGCCACAATCCCCGACCCCAGTGTATTTTTATTATAGCAGCAATGCCCTTCTCACAGAACGTTTCCTGAGAATGACGAGTTAGGGTGAACAGCCTGCGGCACAGCCATAGGCCATCAGTTCTTCCCCACTGTCATTGCTCACCAGGAGATGACCGGTGACTGAATCATTATTACGTCAAAAGATTTTTTTTTTTTGGTCTGACCTTCCTATGAAGTGATGTGGCAAAAGAAGAATTAATCTTGACACCTTGTGTCACAGAAAGATTTTTTTAAGGAATTGTGGTTTGTGTTGTTTTTTAAACACCCGCTAATTCAGGTCACGCTGATTCACTAGCTGAGCTGTGTCTGTACTGCTGATGAGGTGAGTAGTGACGAATCACCAGGCGTGCTTTTCCAATCACCAGCCTCCGGTAGGTCCTTCCGCTCTGATACCTTGCCAGTTTACATGGTGTTCAAATGCTTTCTTCAATGAGAGCTTTTCGAGTGCTAACGTCCATGAATCCTGCCTGATCGCCACAGGAAATGCATCTTGGAAGAATGTGGCATTAGATGCAGATTCCAGGTGTATGGAAAAATACAACAAATCCTAATTATCTGTATGGGGCTGCAAATTGCAAAGGAGCCTAAACTAGGTGCCTCCATGAATGAATTTCAAGCTAGGTGAATTCCATTGAAATTCAATGGGTTCTGGGTGCCTAATCTCCTTAGTTGCCTTTGAAAGCCCATCTGTGAGCTTTATTTGATAAGATCCATGCAAGCCATGGTGTACAATCGCGGCTATGTCTACACTACAAATGTAGGTGTGATTTCCTGCTCAAAACAGCAGAATAGCTGCAGCTACACAGGCCGCGGAAGAGGATCACGAGCTGCACATCACCCGACTCGGGCCTGTAGGTACGCACGCAGGCAGCTAACCCTCCCCAGTATCCGTACTGCCGCAGCTACACCACGATTCTTAGTGACGCGAAAGTGAGTGATGGAGCTGGGAGGAATGATTGAACAGGGCAGGAAGTAAATAGCCAAGATCCAGAGACACAAGGATATGGGGGAATGCCCAGGAACAGAAAGGAATGCGGGATTCATGAACAACGAAGTGAGGAAGTAACCATATAGACTGGAGCAAGGAAATACCATCAGCAACATCTTAAAACATGAGATTGGTTATACGGCCAGATCCTAGGATGCATTAGGGCTGCCTAGTGATGTTTTCTCAGAACTAAGATGCCCTAATTCCAAGGAGGAGTCACCCTGCTCTAGGAAGATTTGCAGGTGGCATGGAGCTGATGTAATAGCTCCTACACTCCTACTGCTCTGCTTGGCCAGGGGGCATAACCAGGGGAGGAGGGCCTCCCTTTCATTCCTCACCTTGATCCCCAGGAACCCCAATCTCTCAGGGCTAGATTGTGATTTGAACAACATGCCCACAGAGGGGGAATAAGGAGGAGTGAGAACGCCCTATACAATTCTGAGCAGCCTTCTCTGGTGCATAAGGCACTGCTTGCCCCCTTACCCCTGCTTCCAGAGCAGGGCAACCAGGAGGGGTGGAAAATGGGCAGAACCTTAGCTCCCCCAACCCTTGCTGCCCAGGCAGGTGACCTGGTGCAGAGGATGTTGTAATCTACTAAAGGTAAGGGCCAGTATGGTATTCACTCAAGAGTTCTGAAGGAACTCAAATATGGAATTACAGAACTACTAACTGTGGTATAAAACCTATAATTTAAATCAGCCTTTTTACCAGATGACTGGAGGATAGATAATATGATGCCAATTTTTAAAAAAAGTCCTCAGAGGTGATCCTGGCAATTACAGGCCAGTAAGCCTAACTTCCGTACCAGGGAAATTGGTTGAAACTATAGTAAAGAACAGAATTATCAGACACATAGATGAACATGATTTGCTGGGGAAGAGTCAACACAGCTTTTGTAAAGGGAAATCATGCCTCACCAATCTACTAGAATTCTTTGAGGTGATCAACAAACACGTGGACTAGAGTGATCCAGTGGATATAGTGTACTTGGACTTTCAGAAAGCCTTTGACAAGGTCCCTCACCAAAGGCTATTAAGCAAAGTAAACAGTTATGGGATAAGAAGGAATGTTCTCTCATGGATCAGTAACAGGTTAAAAGATAGGAAACAAAGGGTAGGAATAAATGGTCAGTTTACAGAATGGAAAATAGTGGTGTCCCCCAGGGGTCTGTACTGGGACCAGTGCTGTTCAACATACTCAAAATTATCTGGAAAAAGGGATAAACAGTGAGATGGAAAAATTTTCAGGTGATATAAAATTGCTCAAGAGAGTTAAGTTCAAAGCAGACTGTAAAGAGTTACAAAGGGATCTCACAAAACTGGGTGACTAGGCAACAAAATGGCAGATGAAATTCAATGTTCATAAATGCAAAGTAATGCATATTGAAAAAAAAAGCCCAACTATAAAAACAAAATGATGGGGTCTAACGTAGCTGTTACCACTCAAGAAAGGGATTTAGAGTATTGTGGATAGTTCTCTGAAACATCCACTCAATTTGCACTGACAATCAAAAAAGCGAACAGAATGTTAGAAACCCTTAGGAAAGGGCTAGATAATAAGACAGAAAATATCACAACATCTCTATGTAAATCCATGGTACACCCACATCTTGAATATTGTGTGCAGATTTGGTCGCCCCCATCTCAAAAAAGATATATCGGAATTGGAAAAGGTACAAAGAAGGACAACAAAAATGATTAGGGGTATGGAGGAGAGATTAAAAACACTGGGACTTTTCAGCTTGAAAAGAGACGAGTAAGAGGGGATATGACAGAGGTCTATAACATCTTGACTTGTGTGGAGAAAGCAAATCAGGAAGTGTTATTTACTCCTTCACATAACACAAACTAAGAGTCACCCAATTAAATTAATAGGCAGCAGGTTTAAAACAAAAGGTCTTCACACAACACAGTCAACCTGTGGAACTCCTTGCCAGGGAAAATTGCGAAGGCCAAAACTATAACGGAGTCAAAGAAGATCTAGATAAGTTCATAGTGGGCAGGTCCATCAAAGGCTATTAGCCAGGATGGCTAGGGATGGCAAACCATGCTCCTAGTGTCCCTTGCCGGAAGCTGGGAATGGGTGACAGGGGATGGATCACTTGATGATTCCCTGTTCTGTTCATTCCCTCTGGGGCACCTGGCCTTGGCCACTGTCGGCAGACAGGATACTGGGCTAGATGGACCTTTGGTCTGATCCAGCATGGCCATTCTTATGTTCAGTAGCAAATCACTGCCCCTGGAGCAAGGGAATTGTGGGAAAGAGGGGTGTGTCTTTGCTACAAAGCCTCTTGGGGCTTCATTGGAAGGAGGGGTTGCAGCTTGCCAATCAGGAGGCGGTTTACAACTGCCACAGCTGAAGATGAGCCCTAACCTCCCTAGACCTCTTGTGACAACATGGATGGATGTAGCCCTCTGATTTGGTGTCACAAGGATTGGGGTGACCAAAGGAAATACAGTGAAAGTTTAGCTCCACCTCCTTGCAAGGTTTTCTGTGCTTGTTATATATTATATAATTATATGAAAGTATTGCAGAGAGCAGGAAGCCAACAGGTAAACCCACTCCTGTCATGGCCCTGATAGGGCAAAAGACCTACAGCTCATCTCCTGAGAGCTAATGCAGTGAGTTGCATAACCAAAGTATTACTAGACATGAAAGGAGAAGAATTAAAGACTTTACTGAGGTATTTGAACTACGAAGGGCACAGTAAAAGCTGCTCTCTCATTTTATATCCTTCCATAAGAAGAGAATAAAGGGACCACTGGCTGACATTAATGGCATTTAAAACAAATTAAAGGAGATACTTCTTCATGTAGTGTGTCGTCAGTCCGTGGAATTCATTAATGCAGGAGGTCACAGAGTCAAATGCTGTGCCTGGATTTAAAAATGGGCTGGATAATTTTATGGCCAATAACAACGTTTGTAGCTATGGCTGTTAGATCCTGGGGGAGTAGCAGCAGCAATACTCACATCTCAGGCCTTACTCAGCTGATAACTGTAGGGGTGTGATGAGATGGATAAACCCCATGCTGGAGAGAGGCGGGGGGATCAGGAACAACTCTGAGCGCAGGAAGCCCTGCCCCATCAGGTCTGCTCCAGTTGGAGGACGGATTTACAAGGGAATCTGTTCAGCACAACAGCGCAGTGGGCAGAGAGAAACATGGCAGGGTTGCACTCACTGCAATGGGGGGATGGTGCCTGGAGGATATCCTCAAGAAGAGGGCAGCTGCACAAAGCCAGGATTCCTTAGCCAGCAGAAGCCCATGGGCTGGGTTGCCAGGATGTTGGATGCAGGATACTGGCCTTGATGAATCATTACTCCAGACTGACATGGCAAAGCTCATATTCATGTGGGATACAATGTAGATATTATTTGCACAAACCTAATTCCTACCTCATCTTACTATTGCTTCCAGAATTAGCTCACACCTCTCAGTGTCTCCGAGCAAGGGCAATGCCCACTCTCAATAAAACTGGGACATGGACTACAAGTGAGTTCAGCCGCTTATTCCCGGGACAGCGAAATGGCTGGGATGCTGATTATTTTGGTTTTCCAGGGGCCAAAGCACTGGCTCCACAAAAGAAACTAGGCATGGGCCAGGCTGCACAAGTTCCCATCTGGGTTTGAACTATCCCCACATGCAGGGTGTTTCCATCTCCCAGGAACTGGTTTAGATCGATCTCTATTACATACATAAGAGCAGATCATTCCTCCGAGGAACATAGGAATTGCCAGTCTGGACCAAACCCAAGATCCATCTAGCCCAGGATCCTGTCTCGGATAGTGATTAGCACCAGCTGATTCAGAGGAAGGTACAAGAAACCCTACAAAGGGCAGTTATGGGACAACCTGCCTCCAAGGAAATGGCCTTCTGACCCCAGTTGATTAGAGGTTAGCTCATGCCCTGAAGCTTGAGGGCTTAGATCCCTTCCTAAACTCCTGGGATGTTTTTAGTATTTACTATTACAATGCTGGATATTCTGACTTTGTGGGCTCAGAAGGTAGAATCCAGCCATTACTGAATACATACTGTAAATATAAAATGATAGGAATGTAACAGAGTAAGTGTGCACAGAACTACAGTGTGATAATGGGAATTGAGTTTTCTGTCTTATAGATGCCCTAATGGTGTACCCAATTAGAGTCCCAATCATATGCTTGTTGAAAGCAGTGTCAAACCTCAAGGAGATCAGGGTTAGGTCCAAATAAATGACAACACACTGTGCATTACAAAGAAAAGAATTGTATCTGAGGCTGTGCATCCGACTTTGTGTCATTAAATGCTAGTGACTCACATGTGTTATTTGGCTTCCAAGTAGTGTCACTTTAATTTGGCATATCTTGAATGTACAGTATTCTAGGCATTTGAAGCATTGATCCAGGTTCATACAAAAGGCAAGGGGCAACATGGCTACATTACCATGTAGCATGCTAATTTGTTACTTATCTGCTTTATGCCTTAACAGAGATCTAGGGATAATTTTAGATTTACTGCAGTATTTATAGGAAAAAAGCCAACACAGTTGGTAGCTAATAGCCCAGTTTGATATCTATTATGAAATAAAGTGTGTGTTTCCTTCATACAGCTAAGTATAGAAAAATCAGAAATCAATCTTAGAACTGTTCATTAATGTTTGAAAATGAATAAATAATTAATACAAATGCTATTTATTTGCTACCATTTTAAAATGAAAAATGTCTAGCTGCTTTCACTAGTTTTATGATGCAAGAGGTTAAGCGTGATTTTAGCTCATTAACAAAAGTATGAAAAGCTATGGATTTCTTTGAGCTTTTGTCCTGTTTCAAGGTTTTTCCAGATCAAAAATGAAAAAAAGACAAAAGGACCCCAGAAAAAGTGAAGAATAATTTCAGTTTAAAAAGAATACTTTCATAGCTGACAGTTACAAGACTGGCTGCTTTATCTCCTTTCAGTTACATTTTAGTTTCTCCTTTCTCTGGATTTAATGAGCTTTCAGCTTGATTTCTGTTTCCAGGAACACATTAGTCAGCTAATGGCTTTTCTCCTTGTCAGACACAAAGTTGGTTTAGGTACATATACCTACTTGAGTGTACTGAATTGGAAACAAATATGTAAAGAGGTTATTTTACATGTGTATTTGACACTGGTATGACCATTACTGGAATACTGTGTCAAGTTCTGGTGTCCACAATTGAAGAAGAATGATGATAAATTGGAGAGGGTTCAGAAAAGAGCCATGAGAATGATTAAAGGATTAGAAAGCATGCCTTAGAGTGATAGATTGAGCTCTTTGAGTCTATTTAGTTTAACAAGGAGAAGGTTAAAGGATGACTTGATTACTTACATGGGGAACAAATATTTGAGCACAGGTTCTTCAATCTAGCAGAGAAAGGTATAACATGATCCAATAGCTAGAAGCTGAAGTTAGACAAATTCAGACTGGAAATAAGGTGTACATTTTTAACAGTGAGAGTAATTAACCATTGGATCATTTACCAAAGGTGGTTATGGATTCTCCATCACTGATAATTTTTAAATCAAGATGGGATGTTTTTCTAAAAGATATGCTCTAGGAATTATTTTGGGGACGTTCTCTGGCCTGTGTTACACAGGATATCAAATTAGGTTACCACAGTGGTCCCTTCTGGCCTTGGAATCTATATGCTGGCACTTGTTAAGCACCTAGAAATGTAGGCCCTGATGTAGCAAAGCCCTTAAGCGTATGTTTAACTTTCAGGACGTGCTTAAGCCTATCCTCATTCAGCAAGGCAGACAGATTTTCAAAGGTATATAGATGCCTAAAGATGGATTTTCAAAAGCACCAAAGCAGGCGAGGTGCCTAACTCCTATTGACTTTCAGTGAGATGTAGGCTCCGAAATGCTTTGGTCATGTTTGAAAATAGGACTTGGACTAAGGCCTTGTCTACACTAGAATTTTGTCAACAAAAGTTATGCTGCTTTAATTAAAGTACTTTCATTACACCACTGTTGCATGTCCACACTACGTTCCTTGTGTCAGTACAATGCATCCACACTAGGAGCTCTCACATCGACACAGATAGCAGCACACTGTGGGTGCCTAGCCCACTGTGCAACTGGCCGCAGGGTGCTTTGGGAAGGGTAGAGCCTCATGGGGCAGATACAGGATCACATCATGCATGTTTCTCAATCCTATCATTTCTGGGGCATCCTAGTAGATTGCCAGCCGCTTTTCAACTGAAGTGTATGTGGTGGGTGTGAAACTCGCGGGAGGGCCATGTAAGCTCCATATTCTTTATTTATGTTGCATTGTGATATTTCATATAAAGCACGCCATGTAAGATATCAGGGGAAAGGTTATGATCTGATGAAAGCCATTGTTCTATCTAAATATGTATATCATTAGTGCATATGAAGCTATAAGAATTGTGTTATATGGTTATTGCTAAAATATGCCGTGAGTTAGGGAATGGCCCAGATATTAGCTCCCCAGAAACAACAAGGGAGTTAATCAACGCCCGGTCGGGTGTCGAACAACCATCAACAGCCATTGTCCAGCAAGGGAGCTACAATTCAATGACTCACTTGCACAAGGACACACCAGGGGAATTGCTCAACCTTGCCTGGAGACTCAGCAATGCCCACCAGACATGCCTGGATTTGTGTTTCCCAAGCACATGGACTAAGGGTATAAAACAGAACACAATGACCCCATGCTTCATCCTTTCTCTTCTCCCGCACCTATGCTGAAGGCAACGAGAACACTGGAGTGGAAGAGACTGGGCCTGAGGCTGAGAGAGAGAGCCTGCATATGAAAGACTGTGAACAACCTGCAATATCCAGTGGGGTGAGAAAAACTGCTTAATCTAGACCAGGTGTAGGCAACCTATGGCCCGCGTGCCAAAGGTGGCACACCAGCTGATTTTCAGGGGCTGTCACACTGTCTGGGTCCTGGCCACTGATCCGGGGGGGCTCTGCATTTTAATTTAATTTTAAATGAAGCTTCTTAAACATTTTAAAAACCTTATTTACTTTACGTACAACAATAGTTTAGTTATATATTATAGACTTATAGAAAGAGACCTTCTAAAAACGTTAAAATGTATGACTGGCACGCAAAACCTTCCATTAGAGATAATAAATGAAGACTCGGCACACCACTTCTGAAAGGTTGCCGACCCCTGGTGTAGACAGTAACTCCACCAGCAGGTGGTGCTGTATCTTAAAGTTAACCACATGCTTTGCCAAATGGAGACCAGATATCTCAGGATCAAGCCCTAAAAGAGTGGGGACTGATTAGGACACTGTGTTCTGCATCTATTCCATTCCCAAGAATGTGATGGTAAAAGAAGTAATGTTCCCACGGCTGTTGTTCTCCCCCATCACACCAGACCAGCAGACCAGGTAGCACACTCAGGAGAGTAAAGAGCAAAACAGCTCATGACTAAGCCCTACATGTGCCCCAGTGAGAAATGTCTATGTAGTTTTTCAGTAATATTTATTTTTTGCAAAGGAAACATTTTAAACATTTTAGGTTGGATATTAGGAAAAACTTTTTCACTAGGAGGGTGGTGAAGCACTGGAATGCGTTACCTAGGGAGGTGGTGGAATCTCCTTCCTTTGAGGTTTTTAAGGTCAGGCTTGACAAAGCCCTGGCTGGATGATTTAGCAGGGGGTTGGACTAGATGACCTCCTGAGGTCCCTTCCAACCCTGGTATTCTATGATTCGATGATTCTAAATGCTCCCTTTTGAAGTTTTGCCTGGTTTTCCTCCAGGTAAACCTCCTGTCACCACAAACTGAAAATGACACACACATGCTAATAGCTCAGCCATAGGCCACTTCTGCGCTTTCACAATTCAGACTTCCCGTTTTTGCCCAAAATCAGCAGACAAACTGCTTAGACCCATCAGCTGTTTCCATCTTCCAATGTTGCCAGCTGGTGGCCTGGCTAAAGCCAATTCTGGAGAAACAACTACATTAAAATCGGAGAAGATTATTCTGTTTCCTTATCGGTCGAAGTTTCATTTTCATTGACGTTTTCCAGCCATCATTATAGCTCATCAAAAAATGGAGCAAAAACATTCTTAACAATTTTCCCACTTGCCCTATGGGTGAGTCACCAGTTGTGTTCCGTGCATACCTCGCATGACCTTAGGAGAGGCTGGGAAGCAGAGACTCTGAGATGGGGGCGGGTGAACTTTGGTTGCTTAGGAAGAAGGTGGCTACATGAGGGTGCTGAGAGAAAGAGAAGGGGAATGGGGTACAGCTGGAAATGCCTTAATGGTTAACGACTTAACTGTTTATTACCTTGCTTTCTCTGGCTCAGATGGTGGGCTGGGTAGCCTAGCAACTTTAACTCAAAGTTAACCAAGCTTTCTTTGTCGGAATGTGTCTGTCTATAAAGTACAGCATGGACCTATATTGAGCCATCTCTACATTATAGCAGCATATACATTTTGTAGTCACCAGTTTTACTATCATCAGAGTAATACTCATCTTACAAGGTTGGAAGGAAACCATTTCTGACAGCAACATGGAACGCTATCAGGGCTGTAACCGACCATGAAATAATTAGGGCTGTTTCTGGGAAGTAAACTGGTGGTAAAGAATCCAGATGCTTTCTCGTATTATATGGCACACTTCTACAAAACCTACAGATGCTAACGTATCATGGTGATGAGTGATACATAGTAGGTAGGTAGCCAGATGACACAGGGTCCACCAGTTAGTTACTGGGGTTAATAATTTAGGGTAATTTTAGAGCACCAACTGCTGTTTGACGACCATATCACTGCAGTAACCAAGTCAGCTATTTAACAATGTGCATCTAGCTCAGAGTGTGTGACCCTTCCATTCACATGTGCAGCCTGCCCCATTATCCAGGACTTTGTCACCTCCTGACTGGATATTGCAATGCACTCTACCTGGGTCTAGGCCTTAAGGTACTTTGGAGACTGAAGCTGGTGTAGAATCACAGAATATCAGGGTTGGAAGGGACCTCAGGAGGTCATCTAGTCCAACCAATGGCTCAAAGCAGGACCAATCCCCAATTTTTGCCCCAGATCCATAAATGGATTGAGCTCACAACCCTGGGTTTAGCAGGCCAATGCTCAAACCACTGAGCTATCCCTCCCCCTGTGACTCACCTTCTGAACAGGGCATTTCTCTGGGAGCTGGCTGCCCATTGGCCTCTGGGTGGAGCTTAAAGCAATGGGTAAGCCTTTAATGACCTGAGACCTTCCTACCTGAGAGCCTCCTCTCCCTGTGTGCCATACACCCATAGCTGCAGTCAGCAGAAGCTCTTAGCTGGATCCCCTGGCTATAAGAGAGAGGAGGCTGCTGGCAGGGTGCTCTCTGGGGAAGCCCTGGGACTTTGTAATTTGCTCCCCACTTTGGTCTGAATTAGTTCGAATATGGTTGCACTACAAAGGTCTTCTTGTAAGAAAACTGAATGCTTTTTCGTTGTTCTAAGATCCAAGGGTTTGGGTCTGTGGTCACCTATGCAAATTGGTGAGGATTTTCTCAAACCTTCCCCAGGAAGTGGGGTGCAAGGGGTGGGAGGATTTTGGGGGAAAAGACGTTTCCAAACTACGTTTTCTCAGGAACCCAGATAAAGTTTGGTGGTGGTAGTGGAAGTCCAAGGGCAAAGGGTAAAATTCATTTGTACCCTGGGGAAGTTTTAACCTAAGCTGGTAAAAGTAAGCTTAGGAGGTTTTCATGCAGGTCCCCGCATCTGTACCCTAGAGTTCAGAGTGGGGAAGGACCCTTGACACTCTGCATCAAGGCAGTCAGAAGTAACTGTTCTGCTGAAGAGCACTGCTTCATCTTGGTTCCCATTTCTCTTTTCCTCCTGGTTTTATTTACTCTACAAATCATCTACAATAGGTAAAATGTTAATATGTATTCCTAGTCAGTTCTTCAGATGAGCTCTTCCTTAGAGTTTCATCCACTTTATCACCTGCAACCCCGGGGATTTAAATCTCTGACATTCTACATTAGTCAATTGCAATGCAAATTTTTTACATTTTTTACAATGCAAATTTTTTACACTCCTGGCCTCAGTGGGAAGTACTAAAGCCCTGTGGTGGGGCTGTGTGTGAGGAGGGGGGATATAGCAACTGTGCAATGGGACCTGGGCACTCCCTCAGTGCCCAGTTAGAGTATGTTGACACTGCAAGTCAAGGTGAGATTGTAGCTTTTGTAAACATATCCAGGTTAGTTTTAATCTAGTTGGGAGGGGTAACAATAGTAGTATAGACATGGCAGCGCAGGCTTCAGCATGGGCTAGCAAGCAGAGTTCAAGGGACCCTGAGCACACATTCTGGTGGCTAACCCCCATCACCATGTCTATGTTTCTGTTGTTAACCTTACTAGCTAGATTAAAGCTAGCATGGGCTACAATCTCACCTTCACTTGCAGTGTCCACATACCCTGAGAGACCCTACAATGAATCAGAATAGGCTTGTGCAAAGGGGAGGTTTGGGGGCTGGATGAGACAGAGGTTTTGATCTGTTTGAATACCGGATCCAGGCATTCGGAGCAACCCGCCCAGGGAGTGCAAAGAGGCACCCTCATCTCAGAGTGGAATAGCAGCTTAAAAGTTGCCAACCCTGCTGCTAGGTTGGGGTATAATTCCCACCCCCTAACCCTATTTTACTGTCCTGTACAAAACTTGACTAGTCAAGACTTGAGGGAGGGGTGAATTCCTTGCAAGTACAGCAAAGTCACTCCTTGTCTTCATAGATGAACACATTATCTAAAGCCTGACTCAGCAAAGCAAGTGTGTGCTGAGTAGAGACGCTTTCCTTCATCAGGCCCTATGGGTAAACAATGTTAAAACACTTAAGTGACTTAGCCTTGTCGACACCACACAATTTTGTTGGCAGAAGGCAGCTTTTACTGACAAAATGGAGGAGGTGTATACACTACAAATCTACTTTTGGCAACAACACCCTGCTGTTTTTGCCAACAAATTAAGCCACCTCGACGAGAGGCATAGAGCTTTTTGTGGCAGAGTTCAAAAGACAAAGCATCCGTGCAGATGCTGCCCTTCGTTATGTTGCCATAACTGGCCTCCCCCAGTATGCCACAATGCCTGCCGTGACCGCTGTGCTCACTGTTTTGAACGCAGCTGCCCTGCATCTAGCTTTGACATTCCTCAGCGTGGCGAGCTCACAGAGCTGCTGAGGAGGCCGCTCCCGGCAGCTGAGGAGGCTGGGGGAGAACTCGGAGGGAATGACAGAGCCATTCCTATGGAATCCTGCTCGCCCCAGCATTAGGAACACAGTGGCAGGCCGGCAGAGCGGGTGCTACTGCTGTGGGGGTAGCGGGGGAGACTGCTGTGCTGTGCACAGCTGGGGGCTGATGTGGGGGGGTATCACCCTCCCCCTGCCTCAGGATTGGTTGCTCAGGCTGCTGTCTGAACTTAAAGGCATAGCATGCGAACACACTCTCCACCAACACACACACTTCCCCAGCACACACTCTGTCTCCCTCACATATACACTCCCCCCCACACACAATTTCTCACACACTTCCCCAACATACACACTGTCGCTGTCTCTCCCACATACACATACACACACATTCTCCCTGTCACACACTCTCCCCCTTCCCTACTGTGATGGGATCCCCAGGGTGCAACCTGGGACTGTGGGACCACTTTGTTCCCCTTAACTCACTAATCTGAGTTGTCCATCTCAGTGCCCTACTGGTGACAAGCTGCAAACCCCTCCAGGTGCTGTTACCACTCAATACAAACGCATGTGGAGCCCCACACCCAGCGAGATTGCATGAATGTTCCCAGAGCCACTCGTGAATCACACAGAGAAAGGCACCAGCCAAATCCCCGCAGCTCTCAACTTTGTACCGCCAGAATATACCGTCTTGCACTGCTCATTACCCTTTCTTGAGCAATACAAGTTTATTAATTGATTCACCACTTCATCAATGGAAAGTAGACATGCACCAACCTTTGTAACCTGAGCAGATTTACCAAGCATTTCAGGTAAACTCACTGGTAAGGATAATACTACAATATGTGTATTGATTACAAAAGATGGATTTTAAGTGATTATAAGTGATGGGCAAAAAGTCAGAGTGGTTACCAAAAGAAAAGAAAATATAAGCACACAGTCTAAATTCTCAACCTTATTAGACTAGGCAACTTCTAGATCAGGGCTCGGCAACATTTCAGAACTGGTGTGCCGAGTCTTCATTTATTCACTCTAATGGAAGGTTTCGCATGCCAGTCATACATTTTAACGATTTTAGAGGGTCTCTTTCTATAAGTCTATAATATATAACTAAACTATTGTATGTAAAGTAAATAAGGTTTTTAAAATGTTTAAGAAGCTTCATTTAAAATTAAATTAAAATGCAGAGCCCCCCAGACTGGTGGCCAGGACCCAGGCAGTGTGACGGCCCCTGAAAATCAGCTTGCATGCCGCCTTTGGCCCGCGTGCCATAGATTGCCTACCCCGGTCTACACTGATTCATTACAAGACACTGGACAGGACCCAGAATGCAGGATCCAGACTTTATCCCCAAATGAGGTAACTCCATATGTCCAAACTCTTCTTGGCTACTCAGCAGGCAGGGCAACTGACTGACCATTGCTAGAAATGGCCTAACGTCCTGAGACTACCAATGGGCATGCAATGTAGATGGGAATTTGAATACATACACTCCTTCCATGTGCATTTTCTCTGTTTTTTCAGCAGCCATGCTAAAGCATCCTTGCTGCACTGCTTTCATTCCAGATTTTCCTTTTCCTACACAAATCAGGTTTGATTTTCCCAGGAGAACAAGATAGATGAAGTAACAACAAATATTCTCCAACATCCAGACACAATTCAAATTTGTGAACATCGGGCAGCGCTGCAAACGTGTTTTATCTTGCTAATTTATTTGCAACACTTGCTTAACTCAAGCAAATTGCATATTCACGTCCATCTGCCTGGCAAATATCCCCCTGGGAAGAAAATGATGCATTTCTGGAGTGACAACTTTATTTCTCCTTTGCTTTTCAAAAAATGGACATGCTGATTACAAACACAAATCAGACAGATCTATACAGCTTGGCACTTTGGCACACTTGGCCACTTGGCACATTCTCTTTGCCTATCATTTGTTTTGCACATTAGTTGTAACGCTGACCTATCATACACTGACGCATTACCCAGACCCTAAAAATGCGTTCAAAAATATTTTAGGTTCATATTGCTGTATGCCATTCTTTGGGTTCTGAGAATGTATCTTTCAGATTGCTGCTAAGTTTGCTAAAAAGGATAAACATTGAGCTGTATCCTCACTGGAAAGCAACAGGGCTTGGACTCAACTCCCAGGCTCTGATCCACCACCTTCGCAGGGTCCTAGGACCTGGGAACTGAGTGATTGCTGACCCAGCTCAGACTGAGTTGTATGCGGAAGGGGCTTGGACTCAAACCTGAGTCAGATTTCCTGTAGGGTTTGTGGTGGGTGGGGCAATGTGTATTGTTCCTCCCCCATCCCCTCCCAGTTGTGGGTCTGGTGTAGGGACTTGTCCCCTCCCATGATGTACACACAGAGTGCGACCAAGAGCAGAATCCTGCCTCCCCAAGTGGATCTCGGAAGCTCAGTCCAGCCTTACATGCTCTTTCTATTGGCACCAGTGACATCCTCGCTTAAGTAACTCACTTCAGGGTACAACATATGTAACAACTAGAGTCTAGTACTATGGCTGAGAGCTGGGCTATCTTTCGCATTCCAGAGCAGGAAGGATGCAACTAGGATTGCCTCAGCTATCACGTTAAAATATTGGCAGCTATTTATCAGATTGGAAAGCTGAAGGTGAGACTCTCTTACTTTAGAACAAAGTACCCAGAATGGTGGCCTTGTGCCTGGAATCAGTATGTCACTGATTTGACCACCGTAATTTTACAGAATGTGAATTTGGAGCCTCTCAAATGTGCTCAGGTTGCAATGGCTTTGGAAATGTCTTTCAGTGCACCTTGAGATTATTTTATCTTTGCTATGATTCTCAATGAGCATACTACGCAGAGAAGGTTTTCTCTAACAGCTTGACAAGCCAAATATTTCAAATCAATCAGGTTTATGCTTGACTAGAGAATGCTTTTAATTTCTAGAAAGCAGGCAGGTTGTACAGATGGGGCTATGCCAGGGTTCCCTCCCCACTCTGAACGCTAGGGGATGTGGGGAACTTCATGAAAGACCCCCCCCCCTTAAGCTTATTTTTATCACTTTGGTTAAAAAATTCCCCAGGGCACAAATTTTTTCCTTGTTCTTGGATGGTATTGCTGCCACTACCAACTGATTTAGACAAAGAACAGGAAAAGGACCTCTTGAGTTCCTAATTCCCCAAAATATCCCCCCAAGCCCTTACACCCCCTTTTCTGGGGAGGCTCGCGGATCAACAAGATGCGCACAAACCAGCCTTGGAGTTTTAAGACCCAAAAAACCCAATCAGATTCTTAAAAAAACAACTTTATTAGAAGAACAAAAAAAGATAACAACTCTGTAAAAACTTACAGAGAGACACAAAAAATTACAGAGACACAAAAAGAGGAATACACATTCCCTGCAGCACAGCGAATGTCACAAGCCAAAACAAAGAAAACCTAACGCATTTTCTAGCTAGATTACTTACTAACTTTACAGTAGTTGGAGGGCTTACATCCTTGATCTCTTCCAGGCAAAGGTATCACATAGACAGACAAAAACCTTTTCCCCGCCTCCAGATCTGAAAGTATCTTGATCCCTAATTGGTCATTTTGGGTCAGGTATCAGCCAGGTTACCTGAGCTTCTTAACCCTTTACAGGTAAAAGGACTTTTCCTCTGGCCAGGAGGGATTTTATAGCACTGTATAAGGTGCTTACCCTTCCCTTTATATTTATGACACACCCCCCCAAATCACAGATGGTGCTGGACAGCCTGTTCCACACTGGCTGTGATTTCTTCCTGGAGCTCTAGGAGAAAACAGAGTTAAGGAGACACATACACCTTTAGATATCCAACTGACTATATAAAAACTAACAATACTTTCCACATTTCAGGGATGATTTTAACCAGTTGATTCTGGGAAACTTTCACGGGAGAGTACATCAGCCACTTTGTTAGAAGCTCCTGAATGTGTTGGATGTCGAAATCAAAATCTTAGAAAGCTAAACTCCATCGAAGAAGTTTTTTGTTGTTGTCCTTGGCAGTATGAAGCCACTGTAGCGCAGCATGGTCGTTTTGCAGATACAAATGCAGTCCCCAAACATATGGGCGTAGCTTTTCCAGGACATAGACAATGGCGTAACATTCTTTTTCACTGACTGACCAGTTGCTTTCCCTCTCAGACAGTTTTTTGCTGAGAAACACTACAGGGTGGAATTCTTGATCAGGTCCTTTCTGCATTAAAACTGCTCCCACACCACGCTCGGACGCATCAGTGGTTACTAGGAACGGTTTGTCAAAGTCTGGGGCCCTTAGCAAAGGGTCAGACATGTGTCACTTTAAGCTGGTTAAAGGCCTTCTGACACTTTTTGGTCCACTGAACGGCATTTGGCTGTTTCTTTTTGGTTAGGTCTGTCAGTGGGACGGCGATTTGGCTGTATTGCGGTACAAATCGTCTGTAATAACCGGCCAAGCCTAAGAAGGATTAAACCTGTTTCTTTGACACTTCTTTGACAAAAGTGGACTGGGACAGGCCACTTTTGGATAGCATCCACTTTGGCCTGTAGGGGGTTGACAGTTCCTTGACTCACCTGGTATCCAAGGTAAGTCACTCGTTTAGGCCTATTTGACACTTCTTAGCCTTAACAGTTAGTCTTGCCTCTTTTATGTGCTCGAAGACTTTTCCTAGCTGCTTCATGTAGTCTGCCCAGGAATCTGAAAATATGGCCACATCATCAAGGTAGGCGACTGCATATTCTCCCAATCCCGCTAGGAGACCATCTACAAGTTTTTGGAAGGTGGCGGGTGCATTTCGCAGCCCGAAAGGGAGCACATTAAATTCATACAGCGCCCCCCCCCCCCAACATGTATGAAGAAGGCTGACCTTTCCTTGGCGGATTCATCTAGCGGTACCTGCCAGTACCCCTTGGTTAAGTCCAAGGTAGCGATGGACTGGGCCCGTCCCAGTTTCTCTAATAGTTCATCTGTGTATGGCATTGGCTAGCTGTCTGGGCGAGTTACAGTATTTAGCTTTCGGTGGTCCACACAAAAACATATGGTTTGAGATGCCCATGTACTGCCAGAGTGCCAGCAGATGCCCATGGATTACACCCATCTGACCTACCCAATAGGCGATGTGAATGAGAAGGCTTATGTCCGAAGCCCAGGCTCTCTCATGAAGTTCAGGGCTTTAATCTGCTTGTGATCCACATCCAGGACCCCTCTCCTGGTGGCAGGTACCTAAGCCATGCTTGCAAGACATACTCTGAGAGGATCAGAGACCCGAAGACAAGACAGCTGTTGCCCGCCTATTTCCACCTGGTTTGAGGCTGGCATTCGGGCTTGGTGTGAGCTTGGTGTCTCGGCATGTCAAGGCTGATTCCCCACTCTGGCACTTCGAGGATTCAAAATATTAATACTGGTCACTTTAGGCTTGTATTAAACTCCCAAGGTTACAGCTTTTCTCTGACCTTGGATGGGTAGATGCTGCCCCCAGCCCAGTGCAAAAAGCCCTTGAGAACCCAGGAAGGTGCACTTGGGAATTCCTTCCTGTGGGGTACCCTCAAGCCCTTTCACCCCCTCCCTCTGGAAAGAAAAAGAAATCAGCTGTTGCCACCAGCTAATCAAACAACATATGCACAAATCCAATCCTGTTCTTAAAAAAAGGTAAATATTAAAAACCAAAAAGAAAGACAATACATTTGGAATTTAGGCTTTTTGGTAGATTTTAAACTGGATTTAAAAAACCAATTACAAGGATTAAGCATCAAGATAGCTCCTTAAGGTCCAATTTAAAGGTTACAAGCAAAACAAAAGCACCTGGGATTAGCACAAAGTCCACAAGAAATAAAAGAGATACACTTAGTCACGTCTTCCTAGACATTTCCTGATCTACTTACATATCTGGGCTTTCAAATGAGTAGTTTCTAGGTATGATCTGATGATTTTCATACCTGACCCAAAGCTACTTACAGCATAGCTCCAGCCCTGTCCCTGCTCTCTGGGAGAACAACACAGACAGACAAAGGGGAAGCTTTTTCCCCAATTTTAAAAAGTTCTAGCCTTCCCCTTGGCCCTTTTGGTCTGGTGCCCACTCCTATCCTTTTCTCTATGGACTTTTTAACCCTTTACATGTATAGCAAGTATAGAACAGCTACCAACAGGGATTTTATAGCTAACTGGCTGGGTGGGTGTCCATAAAAGGGAGCTGTCCTCCCTCCCCCTCATTTATCACAGGGTGTCTGCCTGAGGCAGCAGTACTCATGCCCGAGGCAGAAACTTGGGCACATAGGGGAAGTCTACAGTGAAAATTTAGGTGCCTACAGGGTTAGGAGACAGCGGAGAGGGCTTTTGTGAGTTGCAGTTGAGTTTAAATCTGGTATTTAGGCACCGAATCCCCAGATTTAGGCATCTAAATCTCCTTGGGGCTCTGGGCCTCAGTTCCCCATCTGTACAATGGGGTAGAAGCACTGCCCTGCCTCACAGGGTGTGTTGGGATGAAGATATTAAACACCATGCGGGACTCAGATATTATGGTGATGGAGGCAGGTAAATAGCCAAGTTAGACATAGGAGCCCGGCACCACTGAAGTCCACTGTAAGCCTTATTTGGAGGAAAAAGGCTGTGCCTAGGCCATGTGCTGGCTCTACACAGTGCTGAGATTCACCTTAAGGGACGTAGAATGAAACGCCCTCATGACTTCAGTGCATCTCAATATGCAAAGTTCAGTTATGCTGACCTGCTTCTTTGAACACCAAGCGCAATGGCACACAGTCAGCAGCAGGAAGGGGCTTTGTCCAGCAGAGTTCAAGCTGGGGGTGTTGGTGGGATGGAATCCACCCATCACCTGCAAGCAAAGTCAAAGGCCATGGAGAAGCTGTCCCTATGCTGGGAGTTGTGCTCAATGCACCTGTAAGAGATCGGGCCTACTGTCCTGTCTCCATCGCCTTCCTGCTACACAAAGCTGGTCAAGAGCACAAGCTCTGCCAAGCACAGGGGGTGCAGGGCTCCCGCGTGCCCACTCCACAGCCAGCCACCCCTCTTGTATTTGAGCTGTGGTGACTCCTCTATGTTGGGGTCCTTCCATAGCCTCGCCTGTGCATGAAACCTCCCCATTGCATATTTGTGCTATGAAAAATGATTCACTGTTAAGGGGCATTTTTACTGTGTTCGCAAATTGTTCTCTTTCAGATACAGGGCCTTTCCTTTTCTCCGAGGCAGAACCTTGTAGTTTTTGAAAGAGCAAGACTTGGTTGGTTTATTGTTACGAATGGCCAAAGTGACGACGATAACTTGGGAACCAATTTAAACCTTGGTTCAGGAGCTGAGTCAAGCCTTTTCTGGGGCTTAAATAATTTTGGCTAACATTTTCCCTTATTTTGTTTCTCTCGCTCTCTCTGCAGATCTGCGCTTCCAGATAAATCCCAGGGCAGGAAGCCAAAGTACCAACTAAGAAAGGCTGGAAATACTGGAAGAACAGTTTAACTAGAAGCAACGCTCACAAGAAAGCTTATTCTCAGTAGAATTCCAGTCCAGTTTTTCTAAATACTTTGAATACGCTTCAGAAAGACACACCCACGCCTGGATTCTGATAACAGTTACATTCAGAACATTTCATGTATAGACACAGAGGTTCAAATTCTTAATCAGAACATTCTTTACATTTGAGCCCGGCTCTGGGTGTCAGGAACACCATAGTTCTTATCCCTGCTTCTACTCAGCTTGTTATTGTTCACGTAAGTCCTTTGCCTCAATTCCCCAGCCATGAAACTGAGATAATATTAGTAATGTAGGCTATAGCTATTGTATAAGTGTACCACTGCCCTCTACTGGAAGATATCAAAGCTAGTTAGCTGTGCATCATAAACCTTATACTGCTAATTACAGTTAAGGCTCCAATTCAGCAAATCATTTCAGCAGCTGCTTAACTTTTACACACATGAATAATCCTTCTCATTAATAAAATATTCAGGCAGGTGCATAAGTTCCACTGAAGTCACAGATATATCAGTAGAGTTCTTTGAACTTGTGAAGCACTATACAAGTGCTACATATTATTAAGGATGTTTTGGGGATTCACCAATTTTGCTTGTAATAGCAAACAGTGATTTAAAGAGAGTGAGATTATGGAGGGATTAATTGCCGCTGGCAGACACATTGCCGTAGCTGTATATCAATAGCAGCCTATTCATAAATGGCCCTAACAAAGGGAGGAAGTGCATTGTTCAGTAGGAATGCTGATTTTAGCAATGAGCATTGTCACACTAAGTACATCTCTTCATTGGGATCCACCCTGGAGCCGTCAAGGAGATTCAGACCTGCATCTCAGATGAATGCTCAGGTCAGTTGTAAAAGACAATGAATTGCACTGAGGTTTTTTTTGTCTTTTGTACCAGCCCGGCTGTGTTTACTGAAGCATCTTTTGCTGAAAGAAAACCCCAGTCTTGATGTTAAATGATGAAGGGGTTTTCATGGAATTACAACTTTCATCCACATTAGCTGCAAAATATTCCCGCTATGAAGCACGCGATTGACACAGAAATGTGATGCATGTAGTGTGCTTCAGAGAGCAAGTACTACATCATGTATAGCTCCACAGTAAATTGGTAATATACAAAGGTCGGCAACAAGTAAGACAGTAATTAGGGTGTTTAGGCCAACTCCTATATTTGTTCACTAACATAACCCAGTGGGCATGCTTTTCAAAAGAGCCCAGCTTCCCTCTAGGCACCCACATGAAGGGGTTAGATTTACACAAGGTTCAGCACTTAACAGTGTCTTTTGAGAACACTGGGCTCCCCCTGTTGCGAGCCTTGAGAACTGAGCTCTTGGGAAAATCTACCCCGTTCTCTTCTTCATTCCACCATCCACACCTTCACCCCACTATCCAGTTTGTTCTTTCTAGGTGCAGACCTGCTGCTTTACAGCTGTTTGGGGGGAATTGTCCAGCAGCAGATTTCAAAAATGGGCAATTGTTTTTCCTTCCCCTGAGCCACTTGGTGAGAAGGAGCTGAAATATTTATGTGCACGTCGCTAGGCTAAAGAGGCGAGACCGAAGGGTCCAGTTGGATTCATTCCAAACCCAGTAGGAGAAGTCTAAAAGAAGAAAGGTAGAGCATGAGTAAATTACTTAGCCGAAGGAAAGTCAATGACATCTTTTTATGAGACGCCATTAGCGCAGGCCTCAACGTGTCAGGAAAGAGCCATGAAGCATTCAATGTACCCTAGTGAATGCTGCTGACTGGAGCTAAAGTCCTTGCAATCCGGTTGATTATGCACATAGCTGAGCCTTCCTCCTAATGAGCCTGTTAGTCCGGCTCTTTGGATTTTGAGGTTATATACAGAAAGCTGATACGGCAAAAGAAATTAAATGTACTGCTGAAATGACTTTCCCCATCTGTGCAGCCTCCCTCAAGTACGGCTCCATCCCCCAACCCAGGAAAGATGAGGTGCGTTCCCCAACCTTTCCTCCACTTGGCATCTTCAGGCTCCTTTCAGTTTTCTATCTGCTAAATACTTGTCTTTTGTCAGGCCTCTCCATGGTACTAAGGGAGCCCTGAGATTCAAGGAGCTCTGTTCACTGAACCCAAAGAGAAATCTGGACAGAGAGCCTCCTGCAATGAACTGACTCTCTCCCAAAACAAACAAGTGGCTGCTAAACCTTAAATCTCCCCCAGACAATTTCAAAGAACTAGGTCAAGGTGTTAATTACAGTCACTCATTAAACCCAACGGGCTCAGCATTGTGAAGAAGCTATTGCGTACATACCTACGGTTTTAGTGGGGATTTAACTCATTTACGTCTCCCTGCAGGTTACATTAATATTAGACTGGATTCAGTAACATCAATTTCCTCAGCTGCCTGACTAAGTTTTGAACAGTTGCCTGCGGAAAACTCTGCAGTGAAAAATGACAGGGCCAAAGGCAACAGCTTTGCATTGACACCGACCCCTCACTGAAACGTCTCAAACCATGACATGGACTTGAATGTGGGGAGAGCACTCATGGCCGCCACGGTTTGAACAGATGACACCCTTGTTCTGCAGATCTGGCTTTGGGAAAGATCTGTATATCTGCTCTTCTGAAACAGATGGCCAGCACTTGGCAAATAACTACTCTGCTCTCTGGGCAAGGTTTGGAGCAAAGGGGCTTGTCTCTGGCCGAAAACAACAAGATGACTTCACTAGTTATGCTATTTGAAAATTTAGCGATTACCTTCCTTGAGCTCTCCAATGTGAGGTTTTGCACCTCCCTCTGAAGCATTTGGCACTGGCCTCTATCAGAGGCAGGACACCAGTCTACATCTCTGGCAATTCCGGTGTTCCTCACCACACACGTTTAAGTAGTCTGTGGTGACTCAGGCCATGTCATGCATTTCTTTCCCTTCCACTTGTGGCTTCCTGTCAGAAATTAGATCGTTGGCTCCTCATTTCTACATGAGTGCCTGACACAACAGGACCCCAGTCCTGAACTGGGCCTTTTGGTGCTACCAGAATGCTAATGGCAATGGTCCTGACCCAAAGCCCATTGAAGTCTGTGCAGAAACCCTGTGTCCTCAACTGGCTCTGGATCAGACAATAAGAACAAATGGACTCTCCCCTGCCTTCTTGGAAGTCTATCTTCAGGGCAGGGGTCTGCTGTGCAGAGGCTTGTTCTCTAGTTAGTTCAAGGTAACAAAAATCCAACTCAGCCTGCTACATACAATTGCTTATAAAAGTCAGTGCCAGTCGAAGACAAAAAGACTGAATTAGTCTGATCAAAAAAGGTTGACTGAGATGACCCAAGACTGTGTTAAGACTGTGACGAGTAAACAAAAAAGAATGTAATTGGAAGTTACTAGACCAAAATTGGTGTTTTGGACAGTAGGTCTAGCTGGTAGTTATCTAAGTGGGGGTGGGCTATTCCGCCCTTTCTCCCTTTTGGAGTCCTTAAAAATATCTTTTGTGGGGAGGGGGAAAATCTAGATGTCTGGGTGATGGGTGGACTGAGAGGTGAATGTCACCGTCATGCCTGCTACACCCCCCACCAATCTCAGCTGGACAAGACTCTTGTGACCGGTTGGGTCACAGAAACCCCCTTGGAACTGCCACCTGAAACTGCCCTGAGCCCGTTTTCCCTGTCAGCTTGGGACTTCAGTACCCTGCCTGGTTGTGCCAGACATTCTATCCTGCTACAAACACTGACAGGTGTTTTTTTCAATATAAGAACATTATGGTAAAGGAAAAGGGAACAACAGATATTGTTAAAATAGAAGTCTACTCAATACTTTCCATTTCAAATATTTTGACGTATTTCCTTTCTTTTTCTTTAGTAAGAGGTTATAAAAATATAAATGGTGTGTTTGCCGTGGAACTAAGTATGCCAAGGTCTCTAACCTCAACTCCCCTAACCATGTTTAACTGTTTACTGTTGTAGAGTCGCAGGGTCATGATGACACCTTTGACTCTCTGGGCCCTTTTATTCTATCACAATTAACACAACAGAGCCTGTGGAAAAGGCAGTATATGATCAGAGAGAAAAGGTGATTGAGGTAATACCTTGTATTGAACCAACTTCCCACTTGTCTCCTCAGCAAAGGAAGTTGGGCGATAAAAGATATTACATCAACCACCTTGGCTCTCTAATATCCTGGGACCAGCAAGGCCACAACAAAACTACAAAGAAGTATGTGATCATAGAGTTAAAGACGATATACCAGAAGCATGCTAAATTAGCGTAGCATGGACAAGCTTAATTCTGGCATCTCCTGAGTTCTTGACATGTTCTCAGGTTCTCAGGTTCATCAGGTGCCAGAGGTAACAAAAAACCCCAGCAGCTGAGCACAGCAATGCCAAAGAATGTCCTGTTCAGTCCCTGCAGCAGTAGGCAAAGAATTTATCTGCCACACTATAACAACTGTCTGAGCATACGCAAACTGAGATTTTTCAGAAGACAAAACTTGGCCAGATTAGGGCAAATTTACAAGGGGACAACAAAACACATATTTGTGGCACCAAGGCATCCTGACCCCCCCCCAACTGCCAAAGGTCATGTCTCTCTTCCAAAATAAGGAGGAGCTAGAGCTTCCCAACGAAATGTTTGAGAGATTTATTGAAAAAAACGTGGACAAAACTTATTTTTTTCTTCTAAAGTAATTTCAAGACACAGCTGAGACATTTTAGCTGTAGCTTCCCACAAATTATTCAGCCTGCGCTAGACTCTCAAAATGGAAAAGTTTAACTTTGGCAAAGTTTAAGCAGTTAACAGGGTCTTTTAATGGAAAGTGTCAGGTTCATACCGGAGCTCTGAGCAGTCATACTGCTCCCTTACATACAATGCAATTGCCCCACCTTTTCTGCCCTGCCTGTCCTTCCTGAACAGTTTGTATCCATCCATGACAGTACTCCAGTCATGTGCGTTATCCCACCAAGTCTCTGTTGTTCCAATCACATCATAATTCCTTGACTGTGCCAAGAGTTCCAGTTCTCCCTGCTTGTTTCCCAGGCTTCTTGCCTATGTCTATAGGCACTTAAGATAACTCGCTGATCGTTCCCCTTTCTCAGAATAACGTATGAAAAGACAACCTAAAATATTATTTGTTCCTAATCGAATTGTGATGAGATTCGTCTTAAGTTTCTGAGTCAAACTCAACTGAAAGTAGCAGTTTATAATCATTTATAGCAAATCTATAACAAAGCTAATGTGAGATGGATATATGCAGAGTTGCACGTCTGCATATGCAGTTACCCTAATTGCACACGCAAATCAGGCAATTCTGGGCCCAAACAGGCTTCTTGACATTGAAACCATTGTAAGTACATGCATAGACACTTGTGAGATGCATATGGGATGGTCATCTCCCACCCTTGCTTTCACATTTAGCCTTTAATGCATAATTAATTTTGTTACTAAATTGTTTTAGAAAATCCTGGTGTTTTTAATCGCACAAATTCTCTTCAGATGAGTGCATTGATTGTGTCTTCATTCGTTATTTTGATGAAATTGCCCACACGTTACTAAGAAACTCTGAACTGTGCAATGGTACTAATTAACCATATAGTCATCTGAGTGATATACTGAGTTGTAACTAAAGATTATTAAGTGCATTTTAGTATATGTAACATAGTCAATGTAACAAGACAGAAATTAAATCATGCATCTATGTGATTCTAGAAAAATCCCATTACATGATGGAGAGTGGCTTTAATAGAGCTACTCTTGTTAGTTTGGCCTGTGGCCCAGTCAACCTAATGAATCATTTGCGCTGTGCTCTTTATGTTAGCGATGATAAGAAAAATCTTAACTTCTTTACAACTTTAGAAAATATTGTCAAAACAGTTTATCTGAAAAGAAAAACAGTGATCTAATTACTAGGTTTTTTTGGGCTGGGGGGGTTACAAATGGGAAAGAATTTCTTTTTCTAGTCTCCCTAGTTCTCTGCCTCTTTTTCATACCTTAAAGCACATGAATAATAACTGGCTGTCCTAGTTGACATGAGGGGACCACATTTGTATCCAGTATTCAAGATGTGGACGTACCATGGATTTATATAAGTGCTATAAGATATTCTAAGTCTTAATCTCTATCCCTTTTTAAATGATGCCTAAATCATTTAGTTGTAGCTAAATTAGCCCCCATCATATTGTATGTATCGTTGGGTTATTTTTTCCAATGTGCATTACTTTACATTTATCCACATTCAATTTAATTTGCCATTTTGTTGCCCAATCACTTAGTTTTGTGAGAGTTTGAAGTTCTTCACAGACTGCTTTGATCTTAGCTATCTTGAGCAGTTTAGTAAGATCTGCAAACTTTGCCACCTCGCTGTTTATCCCTTTCTTCAGATCATTTATGAATAGGTTGAATAGGATTGCTCCTAGGACTGCCCCTTGGGGAACAGCACTAGTTGCCCCTCTCCATTCTGAAAATTTACCATTTATTGCTACCCTTTGTTCCCTGTCTTCTAACCATTTCGCAGTCTTATCTTCCCTCTTATCCCATGACAACTTAATTTATATACGAGCCTTTGGTGAGGGAACATATCAAAGGTTTTCTGGAAATCTAAGTACACCATGGCGAGTTGGTCCCCTAGTCCACAAGTTTGTTGACCCCCCCCAAAGAACTCTAATAGATTAGCAAGACATGATCGCCCTTTACAGAAACCATGTTGCCATGTTGAGTTTTGCATAACAATTTATGTTCTTCTATGTCTCTGACAATTTTATTCTTTACTATTGTTTCAACTAATTTTCCCTGTACTGATGTTAGACTTACCGGTCTGTATTTTCCAGGATCACCTCTAGATCCCTTGTTAAATATTGGTGTTACATTAGCTATCTTCCAGTCATTGGATACAGAAGCTGATTTAAGGGGCAGGTTACAGGTGTAGTTAAGAGTTCTGCAATATCACATTTGCCTTCTTTCAGAAACCTTGGGTTCTCTATTCTATGAGTAGAGCGGGACAAAATTTTTTAGATAAATTCTTCATTTGTTGAAAATTGTAAATAAGGTTTGAGCAATTTTTTTTTAAATTTAGAATCAGAATCAGAAAATAATTTTTGCTTAAAAAAGTTGAAATATTTTTGAAATAAAACGTTTCTATTTTTCATTTTGTAACTATGTTTTATGTCAAAATTTAGGTACTTTTATTTTAAAAATGTGCAAAACAAACAGGAAACAAAACTGGGGGGAGGGGATAAAAACACCCTAAAATTGAAATTAAAAATATTGAAATAAAATCATTTTGGGTTGAACGAACTGAATAATAACCATTTTTTCGACCACCTCCAGGTTTGATCTTCCTGCAAGCATCACTGAGCAAGGTTCCCTGGCTTGTGTTATGCCTGAGGTCATATTACATAATCATAACAGTCACTTTCTTAAATTTGGAGGAGTGGAATTGAGGGAAATTTGTGGACAGTACAAACACAGGCCACAGCTAAGCTAGTTGACTCATTATATCAGTACACTATTCAAAGAGTCTTTCTGCATTATTCAGTTTGCCCAGTGCTGACAGCAGTGGATGCATCTGGATTGGTGAGGAGCAATATTTGGCTGTATTTGGCTGTAGACAAGGGAAAACTGAAGATTTTTTTTAATGTGGGTTCTGAGAGAGCACTGAAAATGGTCTTTATTAGCAGCTAAAATGTGTTCAGCACGTGGCAGCTGATGAAAGCAAAGGAGAGAACATTTGTAGTGGAGAGAAAACAAAACTGAAGGAGAACTGAGGACAAAAGGGTGTAATTAGCCTGCACCTCATTTCCACTGGATAACAGTGAGGCCAAGAATCCAAAGAGGAATTGGACATTTTTATGAATACAATCTTACCTAGACCGATATTAGTTAATTCTAAACACTTTTTGGGGAAAGGGATATGAAAAATTATACTAATGGGTGAAAGCCAAGGTCTGTCCATGAAGGATTTGGATGAAATTTTGTGGACATTTTTTCGGCCTCCCGTGGGTTTCTTGCATCTTTCTCTGATGGCTCTTATAGGGCAAAAAGAATAAAAAGCCCCCGCTCCCCCTCCCCGCATGCTCCAGATTAGTCAAGGATAGTCATAGAAGACGGAGGTTCAAATCCGTGATTTGCACTGTTCAGATAAGGGACTTGACTGTTGGTTTCTAACTAATGGCTATTGGACATTCTTCACTGGCTTGCGCTCTCTCCCTCACACTTTCGTTTTGTACAGCATTCCATCCTGGCCCCGAGAAAATTTTCATTGAAACTGGTGCAGTGCCACAAAAAGTTTCACTTCCCATAAATCAGCATTTATCTGATGAAAAATTCCTTGATTTTACGGTAAATGGAGCCAGTATGAGTATGAGGATGAACAAGGATCGGAAGACCTGAGCAAATAGGTGGCATTTTATGCACCTGCACATTATTCCCTAACACAGTAATCATAAAAAGAAATGGAGAACCTGCGGCACCTTTGAGACTAACAAATTTATTTGAGAATACGCTTCCATAAGCATATATGTAGTGGAAAACATAGTGGGGAGATTTTATAAACACAGATAAAATGAAACAATGGGTGTCACCATACAAACCGTAATGAGTGTGATCAAGTAAGGTCAGCTATTACCAGCAGGAGAGGGAAAAAAACCTTTGTATCCCCTGAATAGATATGTGGACACAGTTGGCAATGGGCTTTCTTGCAAGGATAGGTTCCTGGGTTAGTGGTTCTGCTGTGTGGTGTGTGGTTGCTGGTGAGTATTTGCTTCAGGTTGGGGGCTGTCTGTAAGCAAGGACTGGCCTGTCTCCCAAGATCTGTGAGAGTGATGGGTCGTCCTTCAGGATAGGTTGTAGATCCTTGATGATGCGTTGGAGAGGTTTTAGTTGGGGGCTGAAGGTGATGGCTAGTGGTGTTCTGTTATTTTCTTTGTTGAACCTGTCCTGTAGTAGGTAACTTCTGGGTACTCTTTTGGCTCTGTCAATCTGTTTCTTCACTTCAGCAGGTGGGTATTGTAGTTGTAAGAATGCTTGATAGAGATCTTGTAGGTGTTTGCCTCTGTCTGAGGGGTTGGAGCAAATGCAGTTGTATCGTAGAGCTTGGCTGCTTATAGTTGACCAACTTCCCATTATTCTGCAGTAGACAGAAGGACAATCTGGCTCCGTGGAGTGGCGCAAATGTTGATGAGCTCATGACTGAAATCTACTAGTGTTTATGCCATAAGTACGTAAATATTCCACGAAATTCTGGCTGTGAATTTTCACAATCTAAAAATTAAGGTGCGATTATGATGGAGCTGCAAATCGCTTCACCAGAGGAGAAGGTGCTCTGATTATATCAGACAGCAAACGTCTCACACTGTTTTGAAGCAAGTTGCAAATTATACCACATTCACGCATCATGGAAACAAACCACGACAACTTACACCGATGCAATAGCAAGTTCTGATCAAAACAAAACGACTAAAAAAATCTAAATTACAAGACTTTGGCAATTACAGGGAATATGTAGCAATTTTCTTTCCCTGGGATCATATCAATCCAGCAGATTACTCCCTGCTCTCCAATGAAATCAGTTCTCATGATGTACGAAATACATTTTGAATCAACCTGCTCAACATATAGCTGTTGTTTGCCCCATGGAATAATTTTAATCTCTTACTCAGGAGGAATATTAATGCCCTTTAATTGATACGCTCCCTAATTTTCCTTATCAGCCAGTTCCCTCCATCTTAAACTTTGAAAGGTATTTAAGCAAGAAAATACGACAGGGACGTTCTTATCACTCCTTCATACAGAGGAGAGGGCTGAAAGAAATTTCTGTATCACAGTTTGTGGGGCTGGGCTACAACAATAGGGCCATATTCTGCCTTTGGTCCGCAGCAGAATTCCCACTGCTACTTGGTGAAGGATGTCAAGGCTAATTTCTCACTCTGGTACTTCGATGCAACAGGTGGTACACCGCAAGGAGTCGAAATATTAATACTGGCCACTTCAGGCTTGTATTAAACTGCCAAGGTAACAGCTTTTCTTTGACCTTGGATGGGTAGAGGCTGCCACCAGCCAAGTTCAGAACCCCTCTGAGAGACCAGGAAGGCGCACGTGGGAATTTCTCCCTGTGGGGTAGCCTCAAGCACTTTCATCCGCTCCCTATGGGGAACAGCTGAGCAAGAAAGAAAAAAGGAAATCACTGTTGCCACACGCTAATTAAACAACATATGCACAAAAATATTAAGACACAAAAATCCAATTTTGTGAATTTTATTAATTAAAAAAAGGAAAGATAATACATCTGGACACTCAGGATATTGCTAGATTTTAAAAGATCAGTTACAAGAATAGCAATCTTGAGGTCCAGTTTACAGATTACAAGCAAAAGAAAAGAACCTCAGGTTTGTACAGAGGAGTCCAGAAACCATAAAGAAATAAAAGGCATAAAGCTAATTGCATCTTCATAGACATTTTCTGATCTACCTACATATCTGAGGTTTTTACTGTGTAGATTCTACGTATAATACTGATGATTTTGCACACCTGGCTCAAGGTTATCACAGAATAACTCTCCATATCTCTCTCCCAAAGAACAACAACAGACAGACTAAAGGGGAGTCTTAGTTCAATTTTAAAAAGTTCTAGTCCCATAGGCTTTTCTGGCCAGGTGCTAAACCACTTTGTTTCACCTTTGCATAGCAGTGAAAATTTTTAAACCTTTACAGGTAGAGCAAAGAGAGAAGAGCTACTAAAAGAGATTTTATAGCTACTGGCTGGATGACCATATAAGGGAGTTACTCCCCCTCCTTCATTTAACCACAAAGGTTAAAACAGAATCTTTTCGCAGTAGCTAATATTTTACTTGGGAAAATAATTGTTGCATTAGTCTGCATTTAGTGGAAAATATGAAACCATCTCCTTTAGGATCATCATTGTTTCTGGACTTCGTTTCAGCTAAGACAGAAATTGCAGACGCAGCAGGAATGTTTCAGTAACTAGAAAGGCACTGACAACTGTAAACAATTGATAAGCCTATGTGGTCAATGCCTGCCACGTATCTCAAGTCTTAGAACACTGCTAACCCTCCTTTCACTACTCACTGAAACCACTCATCCCTACCGTCCCCCCACCCCGCCTCCTTCTCTCTATATGTATGTACTCTTGTTATTTTTCCTTTTTTTCTTCACTTGTAACAATGTCTGTCTCTGTATGTACAGATAAATGAAAATGAATTGATAAGATAATGCATATAAATGGCCACTATGGCATCGTATCTTCGAAGCTGCTTGTCAGTCTTCCCAGTACAGTCTTCCCGCTTCAATATTTTCTGTGCTTGCCTGATTCTTGGGGAAAAGAATATTTTTCCTGAACAGTTTTGGAGCAGTGAGCGGGGTGTGATCGGGAATCTTTGGAGAGTTTCTCACAACCAGAGATAGAGGTAAGTACCTTTATATTTACCACCTTTAGCGAGCACCTTGGTTTGGAACTCCCCGAGGGACCCCTCTGAACCCCTTTTAAATGCGAACCCCATCTATGACGCACATGCAATAGGACTGAACGGGACTGTGTTTGAGGCTAACATTGTTGGGGTGCAGGAATTGCTGGAGTCGAAGTTTGCACTGCCAGGTACTGAGCACCAGGGCGTGTGCTGCAGTGGAGGGAGGACAAGGCTGTGCTCAGTCTGTCTCCCCTGGAGAGCCACTGAAATGGGTTTCAGGAACCTGTCTTAGGAATTGCCCCAGAATGGGTCAACGATACCCTGCACGGGGGAGGGGTGAAGAGACTCGTTGCCGTGCCCCAGGGTGCAGGTAAGATATCTACTAAAGCAGGGATACTCATTGATGAGCCCCGGGAAACATCTGTGATGCCCTCGAAGGGAGAGAGATACATTGATTTTATAAAAGGGAAAGATGAGACGGTTCCAAAGACAGCTGGAATGAAGTTATGAGTACACTCAATAGCGAGTTGTGGTGGTCTGGTCAGACTAAAGGAAGACTCGCGAAAGGGCTCGTAATAATGTTTTGCGAATATGAAAGGAAATTAGAAGAGTTGGGAAAACTCTAAAAATCTCTTACATCAGAGAATCAAAAGGCAGATTTCAAACAAAAGCTAAATCAGCTTGAAGCAGAAAACAAGGCTCTAAAAGCAAAACTGCCTTTCGTATTCTTGCTAGCATAAAATAGAAAGGTAATTTCACTGACCCTGATTCAAGCAGCGATATTGATAAAGACTAAAATGTTATTAATTGGAAACACCTTAAGAAACAAATTCAAAATTGAAACCTGGCATACACGGGGGAACAGCAAGATAATTAGCTCCCTCCTCGTCCTCCCCCAACTTTTTACACAAAATTAAGTGCCAATGCTCCTTTGGCCCCTGTCCATGTGACCACTGGATGGCCAGGGACAGGTGAGAACAGTGGATCATAATACTTATAAGTACTCTCCTCTCAGCAGAAAGGAAATGAAGGGCTTACTGAAAGATCTCCCTGATCTAAAGCCCAAGGACCCAAAATTGACATTCTGGAAAACAATAAATCCGATGGTTACATTACATCCCAGAGATCTTTACATCTTAACAAAAGCTAAATGCCCCCTATCTATTATGGGCCAAGATCCCTACCGAAGGACGTTTGTGCCTCTGTTAAATTTGAATCTGAAAATCAAATAACCCTCACCTTAAGGAAGCAGTCCAAGAAACCTTGGGGAACGGAGCAGGTAACTGGGGACCGATCATGGGCTGCGAACAAGGCAAGGACTAGTCTTCCTCTCAATATTGTGAGAAAAAGTGGGAGATGTACAGGCATTGCAGACCCAAAGAAAACCTAGCAGGCATTTTTAAAGATATTAAAATGCCTTCTGCCAAGAGCCCTTAATTTGGGAGTGAACCCAAGGTATTATTATGAATCTATCTGTATGTGGTCCTCTGAATGCGAAGTCAGACCAGCTACAGAGATAAGGAGCAAGGATACTCGCGTTTCTGTAGTTAGAGCAAAAAGTAATTTAGCCTGATATAATTCTGGATGTCTTGGGCATACGCAAAAGAACGAAAGTCGCAAAGCCCAAGAGCCTAGTCAGGGACAGAACCACAGACCGTAGAATCCCTGCCTTATCTTACTGCCCTTTCAACCTGGTCCTGGCCGCATCACCATACTCCCCCTATCTCACAGTATTTTGTATTTGGAGAATCCGGACATAGGGAAGCTGGGTGCTCAAGCCGAGTAGCCCTGGGCAACCGGTACCAACCTGTATTTCAACCAGCTGTCTACCCTTAGTCACAACTAAGCAAAGAGGAAATGATCAGCGAGAACAGCTGATGCAGATAGAAATCCCTCGAGGCCACAAAATTTGTCGTGGAAATGGAAGCGTCTGTTTCCATTACTGACCTCCCCGTTCCTACTATTTTATGGGTAACAGGTGCACAAATTCTAACCTATTCTTTTGGACCCAATATTGTATCCTTTTAGGTAACAACTGTTACTCCCCACGTTAATCCTCCTGGCAAAAATACATAATGCAGCCTCCTGGAACCTCCTTTTGATACATGTTTCAAAGCTGGCCAGTGTGTGGAATTCCCTACAGGAGGCAGCGTCGAATGTGTAAAGAAACCAGACACTTAGCGTATCCCCATCCTGGACCACATGGGACCTATTGTGGTTACAGCTCACCTCCAAGAACATCCAGAATCCAAGGTCTCAATCCAACCACCACAGTTGAAGAACAGTCTCTTCCTGCATTTCAAGATGTCTGGACTGTAACTGGATATTTAGCATCAGGGGATGTGGAAATACAAGTATAGGACCCCCGCCCCCAATTTCGGGATGCAAGGTCATACAATTCTTGGGTCAAAGGTCAAACTACCCAAGTCGATAGACATACACTCTTATTTTCTGACTGCAATTGATGTAGCCATATAGGATTTTTACAAAATCACGGCGAAAACCTCAGATGCTATAGTCAGTCTGGCTAGGTCACATTGCTGAAGGTAACCCTTGTAATATGCTGGCTCGTGATCTGTTTAACATTGCAAATGTATTAAATGTATGCCTGGTATTTTCCCCTCCCATACCCTTCATCCCTCACCCTTGTCCACATTGTACACATCTCTACAAAACTAATAGTAGCCTCTCTACTTCCTCCAGACTTCAACTTCAATTTCCTTGGTGTGTATCCTTCTGTCAGTACTTCTTTCCGTTTCAAGTCTATTGAATATGTGGTAAATAATATTGTGTATAACGTAGGGCTGTCTGGATACCTGACACCGTGCTCTGACAATGCTACACTGATAAGAACTCAGACTCTTGCACAGAAACAAACAGATACATCGTGTATTCGTGGTCTACCCTTCGTCCTTTAACTTTGTCGTCTTCTGATGTGGATGTCCTTCCTCTTGCAGGCGGTGAAGTGGCTGTAGAAGTATCTGCTGCCCAGTAGTGTTTCATCACCAGTGCATCTTATTACATGTAGGAACCATTACAGTGCCAGGTAAACACTTCAGTGTGCCTGAAAATTACTGATTTATTTACCCTAGGTGACATGCACCTCCCCGGCCGTGTGTTCACTGCAATGACAAAAGATCCTCGGTGGTACTTTAAGGTATATTTGGACAATGCACTGGTTCAACTAGCCAAGGATCTACTTCTCAAAGTGATCCTGGCTGCTGCATCTGCGTTTACCACCGTTCTATAACCACGTCACCAAAGGTCGCATTCAAAGTCCAGCTCTCCAGTCAAACCACCCCACTGGACGACATTTCTACAGCCCCATTTCTTAGTGGAACAACTGTCCAACTAAGACGCTGCTCTCACTTCTATATTTGTGTTACTAGCCTCTCTTGTCATGTGTGGGTATTTTAGATACATGCTTAAATATCATTATTTTTTCTACTTTTACCTCCGTTCCCAATTCCCCTCTCCCCCTCCCACATCGTTTGGGCAACCCTAAAACAGATCATGCATATTAAAGTATTGACTTTATCTCACTTAATAGTTTGATTTGTCCAAAGAAGGGATTTGTCAGGAAAGAGTTGAAATATAACTAACACCTAAGACAGAAACAGAAACAGCAGACCAAGCAGGATTGTTTCAGTAACTCAAAACGCACCCACCGGATATCTGTAAGCACTCATACATACCCACCACCCCGCGTCCTTCCCCCACAAGGTAGCCATACACTTTATATGCAATTATGATGGCCTCTATATGTATGTACCCTTCTTATTTTATCTTTGTTCAAGGTTTTCTTTTGACTTGTAAGACTGTATGTCTCTGTATGTACAGAGCTATGCAAATGAATTGATAAGAGAATGTATATACGTGACCACTATGGAAGCTGCTTGTCAGTCTTCCCGGTACAGTGAATAAACCCCCTTCAGTATTGTCTGTGCCTGCTTGATGCTTGGGGGAAGAATCTTTTTGCCTAATAAGCTGCAGGGAGGAAAACCAGGAATGTGTGATAAATGCAAAGTAATGTACAATGGAAAACATAATCCCACCTATACATATAAAAGGATAGGATCTAAATTAGCTGTTACCACTCAAGAAAGAGATCTTGGAATCATTGTGGATAGTTCTCTGAAAACAGCCACTCAATGAGCAGAAGCAATCCAAAAAGGGATCAGAATGTTGGGAATTATTAAGCAAGGGATAGATAATAAAACAGAAAATGTCACATTACCTCTCTATAAATCCATCTTGAATTCTGCATGCACATGCGGTCGCTCCATCTCAAAGAACATATATTAGAATTGGAAAAGGTTCAGAAAAGGACAACAAAAATGATTGGCTTCATTATAAGGAGAGATTATAAGAGTGAGACTTTTTATCTTGAAAAAGAGATTACTAAGGAGGGCATGATAGAAGTCTATACAATCATGACTGTTGTGGAGAAAGTAAATAAGGAAGTGTTGTTTGCTCCTCATAACACAGGTACTCTGGGTCACAAAATGAACTCAATGGGGAGCAGATTTAAAACAAACAAAAGAAATTATTTCTTAACACAATACAGTCTGTTAAACTCTTTGCCAGGGGATCTTTTGAAGGCCAAGACTATAACAGAGTTTAAAAAAGAACTAAATAAATTCTTGCAGGATAAGTTAATCAATGGCTATTAGACAGGCTGGACAGGAATCGTGTCTCTAGCCTTTGTTTGCTAGGAGCTGGGAATGGGCGACAGTGCATGGATGACTTGATAATTAGCTGTTCTGATCATTTCATCTGGGGTAGCTGGCATTGGCCACTGTCAGAAGACAGGAGACTGAACTGGATGACCCAGTATGACTGTTCTCGTATTCTTATGTTCTTGTTTCTACCTCAGTTTTCCTACACTTGCAACTGGAAAAGGATGTTTCACTTCCTGTCCTGAAGTGCTGCCTAATTCAGCCGTAAGATTGTGAATAAATACTATGTTTAACGAGTGTTGAGGCTCTGCCAGTGTATACTTTGTACATTGTGGTTAAGTCCTTTTGGTCTGACCCAGTATGGCTATCTTTATGGGATTATGTACTGTATTGGATACACTGCTGCTGTTTCAAATGTTGAAATACAGGAAACCGTTGCTGTATCAGACCTCACCGCACACTATGGCCGTTCTTATAGTCTTATGTTATGTTAGGAATGGCTCCTTTTTCTAGTTGTAACGTCCTCCGTTTTGTCCCTTTTCCTGAGCAGGAGGGAACACAGAGCAGCAAAGTGAACAATGCACCCTAGTGCATTGTCAGAGAAAGAAAGTATGTCACTGCGATGTGATCACCATTGGTGGGAGACTCTCAGCTCTCTACTGCCTTCACGCACTACTGAATCCAGGAGCAATGTAAGCGCACGATAGCGGAGGTTTCCGATACTACTAATTAACATTAGCAGTAACAGCCCACTCAGAGATAAATTGGGCCACATTACCCCTCTCGTACAGCTATTATTTCAGGACCGCTTTTGAAATGTGCCCGACTCCTCTAGCCTTGCAAGAGGAGCTGGGAATCTCACTCCCTTCTTGAAAAATCCCAGTTTCAGTCTACCTACTTCAGACGCTGTCAGGCAGCCGGGCAGTGGTGCACATTCAGAAGGCTTTCTTTGAACCAAAGAGTGCTGTACACTAACATTTCCTTTTAAATGAAAATTTGTGTTTTGTAACATATTTAATTTATGGCTCCATTAAAGATGCTTCTTTTATTTCTAGTCAGATAGCTAATCATACCCTCTAGCTGCGATGCACTAATGACCAAAAACAACAGTATTTTTGAGATTGAGATTTTTTTTTTTACTTGGAGACTCCCCAGGTGTAAAACAGCCAAGGACAAGAAGGGAAGAACACTGTAGGTACTGAAGTTTCAAGGGAATTTAAGGCCAACAGATGAATTTGTCAAAGAATGGTGATGTAGACAAAGTACATCTTTAAAATGTACAATATTCTTTCCCTCCCTAAATAATGCATAGAGGCTTTAGGGTTAAAGTATTATCTAATATTTGCATTTTAACATTCAATAAAGTCATTGAAAGCAAAGTCCATTTTGTTTTCTGTAAGCACTTCAAAGAGTACAGAACCGATAGGACAAAATTGACTACCATCTCTTAACCTTCAGTGAGCTTCTACTCCCCAAAGGAGTAGAATTAATATTCAAGGACAGGACTATAATATTATACTGATGCTCAACACCAAAACCAATTAGCAGCTATATGTTCGGCTCTGAACTACGGCACAGTGTGTGCTATTGTCATACAGTATATCAACACTTTCAGTATTGCTATATATTAGTCCTGTTTTCTATGAGGGGTTTTGGCCAAGGCTGTATTTAAAATGATACAGAGATAAGCAGTAAAGTCCAGTCCTTTGTGCCTTATCTTCTTCAATTCCTTGAAAGGGAACAGAGTTAGGCCAAACCTTGGTAGTTTTGAAAGCCACTCCTTAAAGAAGAATAAAAATCATAGTTCCACCAAGACTTTATCTTTGATATCTTTATAAAAAAATTACACTTTCAGTGGTGGATTTGAAAACAGTGTTGGAATTGTAGGCTGTTAATTTAATTCGTAAGGGTTTTTTCTGATCCTGCTGGCAGGGTAACAGTTCTGGGGGGAAATGTGCAGAGGCTCATAGACTCATGGAATATCAGGGTTGGAAGGGATCTCAGGAGGTCATCCAGTTCAACCCCCTGCTCAAAGCAGGAACAAATCACCAACTAAATCATCCCAGCCAGGGCTTTGTCAACCTGACGTTAAGAACCTCTGAGGAAGGAGATTCCACCACCTCCCTAGGTAACCCATTCCAGTGCTTCACCACCCTCCTAGTGAAAGACTTTTTCCTAATATCAAACCTAAACTTTCCCCACTGTAACTTGAGACTCCTTGTTCTATTAATCTGGAAGGAAGAAGCTTGGACCAAGGAGGGAAGAATTGTGCCTCTTTGTTTTAGGGAGCAGTCTACCTTCTCTTTCTCTCTGTTCTTTGTTACTGGAGTCTAAGACTAGAGGTAACGTTGCAGTGCAGCCTTCCAAAACAAAGATCTGATTTTTTCCCCCTCTCTGTGTGTATACCATGAACAAAACAAAGCATATATGTTAATCTTTCCCCTGAGCAAATTTTTAGCTCACTTCTGCCAAGCAATCTCAGGACTAACTCCACTTAAATCGATGAGCCTGGTTTTCATTTGTGCTGAGGCCCCAACACTATGTCACTGTAAAAAGGGCACTCATGTGAATGCCAAAGTGGTGTGAGATTCAATCTCAATCGGTTGACAGTGATGTAAAAGTTTTGTGAGGTCAACGTTAGGCTCAATGTTTCAAATTTCTCATCTGCTAGTAAAAGAACATATTAAAAATAAAGAAACACGGCTTCTGAAAATGCAAAGAAATAAATGTTTATGTTAAGAAAGAAAAATATGCTGACTTTCAGAGTTTGCTTCTTCAGGGCATATTATGAATGGAGAGAGCTATATATCATGAAAGGGAAAATAAAAGCCACAGAGAGCGTGAGTGTCACCAAAAAGGATTCTGATTTGGAGCCATTTAGTTATGTTAAATTCTGATGGAAGAATTATAGCAGATGCAACTACAGGAAGAATACTCAAGTCTTATTGCTATAAAAACTATATCTAGTGTGACCTGAAAAGTAAAATAAGGCTTTTCTCGAAGAAAAAAAGCACAAATGAGTCATACATAATATTTAAAAATAGTTTATAAAGGGATAATAAATAGATTTTTTTAAGTTCGTGATTTCTTTAGTGGTAGTTTAGCTGGTGTTAAGCCTATCAGCAGAATGTGTTATCTATAGTTATAAGCCACAGTTTACAAAAACCCAATTATGTTCTTGGACTATAGAACAATGAATAGGCCATCTGTTTAAATATCTGTTAATCACTTATTAATCCTTTATACATGGACCAGCAATATATGGTGAAAATGGTGAAATGGTGAAAGTCAAGTACATTTTAATCTGGAGCTTCACTTACTTTTTAACATGAGATGCTTCATCAATAATGGTAAGAGCTCAACAATTTTTCACTTTTACGTCCATTCTTCTTACCTTAATGACATTCACCACCTTTAAAAAACAGGCCACTTAACTATTTTATTGTAAATTCTAGTCTCCAAATACCGATAATAAAGAAAAAATTTTAAAAATTTAGTGGATACGCCTTACCTGAGCACTCTTGTTACAGTGTGTTTGGTAACACCCATTGTTTCATGTTCACTGTGTATTTCCATCTCCCCACTGTATATCCCACTGAATGCATCCGATAAAGTGAGCTGTAGTTCACGGCAGCTTATGCTCAAATAAATTTGTTAGTCTCTAAAGTGCCACAAATACTTCTTTGGGGGGGGGCTCTCAAATCTGTGGTGGAATGAACAATTATGAAAGAAGGAACCGCAAGGAAATCAATGTGCACGGAATGTAAAGTGTTAGTCCCTAAAACCTTTACTGTGTGCTTTTTTTTGCTTTTGCACTAATAGGGCCGAATTAAAAGAAAGCGATCGGTACAGTCTCAGCTGGCTGTTGTACAGAAAGAATTATGCTTGTTTCACACAGCTATTTTTACGTTTACAACTAGATTTTTGCTTTTAACTGTAGTAACCATACTGAATTATGAAGTTGCTGAAATAGATCCACTATTTGAAGACCAAGGGGAAACTGCAAGGTCAACATTATCATTGCCTCAGTGGAATGTAAGTGACTGTACTTCAGCTCTGGCCAAATGCCCATGGAAACTAGGGGTAACGTTGAAGTTTAATCCTGCATTTCCCATTTGAACAGATATACGAGGCTAGACTTTCGAAAGACCTGAGCACCCAAGAGCTCTTGTTTAAGCTCTAAGGGCCATATTTTCAAAGGCCAGCCTGCTTTCCGGTTCCTCTGTACTCTGCAAAGGATAGGGTGATGAAGGAATTGTGAAGAAAATCCTAACCTTGTAACATAAGGTGAATAGGGAGCTGTATAACAGGATTCATTCGGATCATTTGGAAAATTAGGAGACTCCAATGTGACAAGCCTCGATTAGGAAGCGTCAAACACTCCCAGCACTGAGATGAAGGGAAATAGAAGTGAGGTGCCTTGAACAACACCATGAGTTTGTAGCAAGCCTTATTCCAAAAATATTGCATGTTTGTAGATTGCCTGGCAAAATGCACCTCCAGTCTGGTTATGGCCGTAGAGCACTTTTCAGAGTCTTAGAAGAACAAAAATAATAAGAGAACAAGATGATCAGAATGGAAGATAATCTTACAGGCAGTAAAATTCAAACCATAGAAAATCGGTCTAGGCAAAACCTTATGTTACAAAAAGACACAAAAACAGTTATATACATTTCCTCCAGCACAGGGAATTTCACAGTCCAAAACAAAGATAACCTAACACATTTTCTAGGTAGATTACTTACTAACTTTACAGGAGTTGGAGGGCTTGGATTCTTGATCTTTTTCCGGCAAAGATACCACACAGATGGATAAAAGCCTTTCCCCCGTCCAGATTTGAAAGTATCTTGGACATTTTGGGTCAGGTAGCAGCCTGAGCTTCTTCACCCTTTAAAGGTAAAAGGACTCTGCCTCTGGCCATGAGGGATTTTATAGCACTGTATACAGAAAGGTGGTTACCCTTCCTTTTATTTTTATGACACACCTCCAGATCACAGATAGCGTGGGACAGCCGGTTGCACATTGGCTATGATTTCTTCCTAGAGCTGTAGGAGAAAACAGAGTTAAGAAGACGCATACACCTTTAGATATACTACTGATTATATAAATACTAATATTTTCCACATTTCAATAACGATTTGAACTAGTTGATTCTGGGAAACTTTCACGGTAGAGTGCATCAGCCACTTTGTTAGAAGCTCCCGAACTTGTTGTATGTCGAAATCAAAGTGTTGAAGAGCTAAGCGCATCGAAGAAGTTTTTTTCCATTGTCCTTGGCAATATGAAGCCACTGTAGCGCAGCGTGGTCGGTTTGCAGGTGGAAACACCGTCCCCAAACGTATTGGCGTAGCTTTTCCAGAGCGTTCACAATGGCGTAACATATCTTTTTGACGCTTGACCAGTGTTCATTTTTTTAGACTTTTTTTTTCTAAGAAACACGACAGGATGGAATTTTTGATTCGGTTCTTTTATATCCTCCTTGGACACATTCAGGAATTGCTTCTGTATCATACAATCCCGTATTCCTCTAAAGCTCGTTACAGCCCATCTTTTGAGCCATGTATCAAACAGATAGTTCATTTGGTTTACATAAGCCACATTACTTAGTCCAGGCCCTCTCTTAAGGGTTCGAAATTTTACTCTGTATGTTTCAGGGGTAACCTGAAATTTTGAAAAACCAAATCCTTGAATTTATCATAGTTAGAAACCTTGTCAATAGGCATGCTGTTGAATATATCCAGAGCTCTTTCAGTCAATTTTGTGACCCATGTGGTCATCTTGTGAGCTTCAGAAATTTTAGAAGTTAGTTGATAATGGATTCCATTTTCTTTGACTTTCTTTTATCATAGACTTCAAAGGGAGCTTTCTTTGAGGTGCATCTTTGCTGCGACATAACTATATGAGTTGGCTAAGGCCGACAAGCTCGTTGAGTTTACTTTATTAAGGTGTAGTAGGCAACAAGGGGGTTTCAAGCACAATTCAAAGTCTGTGGAGAAAGCCCTCCTTCTCCATACACAGCTGTTCCTTTTGTACTGAGATAACTATACTGATCATCCAGCCTCTGAACTTCTTGCTCTCTTATTAGAAACCAGAGAGACGTTTTCATAGTATGACGTCCAAGAGACAATCGACAAGAAAGGAAATTGAAATTTGAAAGTCAAACTCTAGTTTTAATTATGGACATAAAAGACTTTGTTGGGTAGAGTTAAAGAAGTAAATCAAAATTCTGCTCTAAGATTTACTTCTGTCCCAAAACTGACTTCACTGGGATTGGAAGAGTGTAACTGAGAGTAGAGTCTGCTCCAATAAGTGCATTTAATTTCCATGATTAAAATAAACATTTTACGGAAGGTTATAAAACTTGTACTCTTTACCACCGCACTCTTTTCAGAAATAGGTACTTCAGTGTGTATGTGTGACGAACAGCTGCATATATAGACAGTTAAACCAGACTTTGTATGACCTTTTAACTGAAGCATGCCATCACATTTAATCGCATCATTGGGTAAGAATGAGTGGTTGAGTCTGTGACTGCATTCAAAGACACATCACCTGCCCAAGGAAAGGCTAAAAGAACGTAGGCCCTGACCCTGCTGTTATAGCACATATTAAAGCCAATGGAGTTATTCTGGTGTAAAATATGGTACGTTAGATCAGAATCAATCCCATAATGTTCCTTCCAGCTTGGAGTGCTTCGCAGTAACTAGAGGATAGCTCTCATCTCATCTTCTGATGGTAACAATTTGTACGTATAATGCAAGCTTTCAGCTTATGTTAGTGCAATAATGGCCCAGCTCCACTTGTCAGAGGAATATTAATTTCAATACAACCTATCTAAGATCTTCCGGTCTGGACTTAGATCTGGATATAATTTTGCACATTAGTGCCAGGAAATCTGGCTTTTTCCAAAATGGAGTTTTTTTGTGAAAAGAAAGTAATATTTTTTAAGTCTCCAATTTTTTGGTTATTCAAAAATTATCAATGGAAATTTTAAGTTGTAAAAAAATCAGTTTGTTGACTGTCGAAGAAATTGTTGGGTTTTGTTTCCTTTTTCAGGTTTCTGATTGTTGTAGTGTGACCCTTAGAACTTTTGATTGTTCGGCTCAGCCACATGGTAGGATTTTTTTTCCCAAAACAGGTAAATTTTGAAAACGAAATTGTGTGATTTTGAAAGTGAAAAATTCCATTGGGAAAAAAACCATGAAAATATGGAAAAAGAAAAACAAGTATGATGCAAATGTGATTTCAAGCTCACCAATATTGCAGTTGATCCTTCCCTCCTCCATTTTTGACCAGTTCTGAATAGGATTTAGCTGTGACTGTGATCAAACCAATTTTAAAGTCTTAGTTGGCCCGAGCCATATGTTTGGCTCTTCTCGCTCTTAGAATGAATCATCAGGAATATAGAACTACAGAGAACAATGGGAAACCAGTAATATTGTCTGTGATTAGTTGTTTGACATATGCATCCCCCATAACTATTTATACCCTGTGCAAGTTTATTAAAAATTAATGACAGTTATAATTCCTCATGTAAATCACTCCCCACTGCCCTGTACTCAACACTTCAAAGCTTCCTAGGAATGCATTAGCCAACTGGACAACCATATATATCGCAAAGAATCTGGATCGTATCCTCAACACAGAATGAGTTCATTTGGATTTCCTTGCAATCCTCCTTATTAATTACTATCCAAGATTTTCAGATGTTCAAGGCCAGAAGGGACCATTAGACTGCCTTCCTGTGTAACACCAGGCAGAAAGATTCCTGCAGTGACCCTTGCATGGAACTCCCATCACGTAGTGCCATTAGCAACTTTCACCAACTCTCTGTGCATTGGTCCTAATAACCATGCAGATGAAGCCGAACAATAACTCTGCTGCACTTGGTGGAGCAACTGTTTGCTATGGGCTAATTCTATCCCCACTCTCCATACTGGTGTTAATAGCCAGTCTTGGTGCACAGGAGCTGCCCCAGGGCCTGAGAGTGAAGGAGTTAAGCCCATTCTCTCCTCACCATGCTGCACATCCTCGTGCGCACACTCCTGTCCACCTGCTCTGCACGGTGGATAGCCAGTAGATACGGGTGAGGCACATTATCATCTCCAGCCTTAGTCTTTCTCTCAGCCCGGGAGGGCCCCATCCCACAAACCTGGTTATGTGACCAGGCCCTAAAGGGTTTGTGTAGCAAGTGTGCACTACTTGGGCTGTCCCCCAACCCTGAGTTTTTAAATCCATGCCAGGACTTTGTCATGTACCCATGCGCCTTGTACCATTGGAACTTATCAGCTCAGAACCTTCATACCTCTGCTACATCTGTCAGGGCAGCTGCTTGATTTAGTCGAGTATTCCACCTTTCTCTGAGAGCTGCCTGGCAGAACTGCAGCTTAAGCTAAAATCAGTAAGGAAAATAACATTTCCTCTCTGTGTGCTCAAGCTGAGGAATTCCCTTCTTTTGAAGAGAAACTCACCTTGGGCTACTTAGGTTTGGGGTTAGGGTTTTTCTCTATAAAGCTTATTACACTATAAGGCTTGCTAGTTTTGGATGTGCTTTTTCAAAACAAGCCTTTCAACTCTAAACTTGTACCTGCTGGTAGTTTTCGGTGTATGTGCATGTCCTGAGTTTTGATTTTAATACCTGTTTGACCCGTTGTGAAGATCTTTGAAATGGATCTTTCTCTAAGACAATATGAACTATGGGTTATGCTTGGAGGCAGCACAGAGGCCTGTCTACCATTTACATGCCGCTTTGAAATCAAACAGTTACGCAAATATATAATTCCAACTGTGGAATGGAGACCTGGACTGATTATCTGCAATTAGCATAAATGAGCATTGGTACATCTTGCCAGCCTGAGAGGAGCACAGAACTTTTCACATAAATGAATTTATGAATGGAGCAAGCTCTTTTGCACTAAAATTATTGTGATTATGAGCAATGCCCGTTCGTTTCAGCCTTCTAAATGTACCGAAAACTTAGTGAGGTGAATAACAAAGAAAAATGTTGTTGCATAGGGGGTGCGTCTTTTGTTTTTCGAAGAAACATTTAACTTGCCAAATTTGCAAATGGCTTCTTTTTGTGTGCAGTGTAAACTTGACATATGCGTACAAACAGGGTTTGCACACGAAGTGGACGTGTCATTGTGCAATAACTCTGGACCAGATTGTTATCCCCTTACTTGCAATGCATAGTACTGTACTCCATGAGTATTCCACTGACTTCAATGCATTGCACCGAGACACAGATACGGCCAGACTGATAATCCTAGAATAGTGCTTTTGAGTAAGGTTCTACTCAGTGTAAGAGTATCAGAATCCAGGCCAATATTTGCAAATCTATATGCAGAGCCGTGGGGTTTTTTTGTGCAAATTTTGCATGTACACACACAGCAGCACCTATGGGTCTTATGAGCATAACACGTACAAGTGACCAGAAACAATGGAATTAGCTAACTAATAGTGCTACCAGCTGGCAAAATACACCATCAATAATAAATGCAGTGATGGAAAAGGACTGCAGGTAACATCACTTCTGCCTGTTAAGTTTGACTTTGGTACTTGTGGGTTCCTTCAGCTCCTTTCCCAGTATCCTACCAGCCACAAATTATATCAGCTGCTATGTGGCTTTATCTAGCTTGGATCAGGGCCCCTCTGTGCTAGGTGCTGTACGTGAGCTTACAAAACAAGATACAGACAGATACAGGCAGCACAAGGTACCATGTGACAATGCTGGTTAGCGGGAAAGGCAGTAGTCTCAGCACACCAGCTGCCTCATGGTAGTGGACTTTTTTGTGGGCATTTTGGAGCTACAGGCGCCAACTTTCCAGTGTGCAAGGGGGTGCTCACTGCTCAACCCCTGGCTCTGCCACAGGCCCTGCCCTCACTCCACCCCCTTCCCATCCCCTCCCCTGAGTCGGCCGTGCCCTCACTCCTCCCCCTCTGAGCCTCCTGCATTGCACAAAACAGCTGATCGGGAGGTGAGGAGAGGGAGGGGAAGGTGCTGATCGGCAGGGCTGCCAGTGGGCGGGAGGCACTGGGAGAGGGGGGGCTTCCCATACAGAAATTTGTACAGTAAAGAAGAGTTGAAGGAGGACAGTGTGGCTTCTTTGCAGATGTTTATGGGGAGCACCTCCCTGGGGCGAGGGTCAGCATGGCAGAAAACAGGACGTGAAAGTCAACTTCTTGATAGTGATTAATAGGTGACAGGCAGCATGGGGATAGGCTGTGAAGCTCCATGCTTGTCACTGAAGACAAGTAGTGTATGTATGAAGACGTAGAGAGGGAGGAGCCAGTGGAGGGACGCAGAGAGGGGACATTGTGGAAACTATGAGCCAGGAAAATGATTTTTACAGCAGCATTTACAATGGATAATGTGGGGCAAAGTTGTATTTGCCAAGAGAAAAGTTGGGCAACACCAATATCCCTGCTGAAGAATACAGTTTACCAGACACATAGCTCTCCTTCAATGCAACACTTTTTAATGTTCATGGCTCTTGCAATTCATGGAGTGCAAAAAACCTCACAGTACATACAATTGCTTGGTGTCTCCTTTAAATTGTTCTCCTGTGCTCGGAATTGCTTTCTCCTCCTTAAATCACGTCTTAACCCCCTGTCCTTTGCATACCCTTCCTACTGTGACACTATCTTGTATCCCTAATGCAATACAGGAGAAAGCTGGACAGCATCAACCACCGTGGAGATGACTCTTAAAAAATAATAATTATTAAATATGGTTTGGGTTTCACCACAAAGCGGAGGGCCACTTGGGACGGCATGATGTGTGGAGTACACAGGCAGCCGGCCTAGAGTTCTGCCCTCAGCACGGGAACAATTGAATTGAAAGCAGAACTGCAAAAGGCAAGAGAAGATGGCTTCAGATCAGGAAAAGACCTGTGTTATGCCACCATATCTCTGCTGAAGATGGCGGGAGCATCGGAATTCCAAACTGATGGAGGCCAGTGCTGTATTCTTGGCATGCTTCTACTGTGGAGCTAAAGGGAGAGCTGGCTCTAGACCGCTATTACAGACGAAAGCAAACAAAGGGACGGGATGAGGAACCTGCTAACGGAAAAAGTGGAGCAAGTTTAGAGCTGCTGAAAAGCTCTTCGATGTTTCAGCTCCACATTCTTGCAACTAAGAGGGAGAGAGCTGGGCAGCCCAAAAGGCCAGGCTTGTTTGAGCATTATTTTAGTCTTGTGCTACAAATGTGAAAACCAAAGGCAAGAAGTGGGAGTGTCTGACGGAGAAGGAATATCAGTTGAGGAAGTGGGTAAGTGATGGTTGAAAGCTCCGGGGTATTTAAGAAATTAAATGCAGCTCCCCAAGGAGTGGCGTTTGGGACAGGAACAGGGTGTATCAGGGTCTGCAGGAGTCATTGGGGTGCATGGTGGAGCAGGCAGGCTGGGGAGTATGTACGCACCTACATGCATGTGAGTGCATCATTTGGGAGCGCAGGAATGGACACAGCCTAAAGGCAGCTGTGGTGTTTCAAAGCAGATTTGTTGAACTGTGGAGTTTCCCAGAGGTAGATGTTATTGAACCTAGCCCAGGATGTGCCCTGAGCTCTCCCTTCATCACCGGCGAGCCCTGCAGTGCAGGAGGAAGAACAAGCAATCACAGTTCAAGGCATTCTGCCAGAGGTACAGTGCTCCAGAAGATCCCTAACGGCACAATCAGCACATTGTCCAGACGCCGGGGCTCTGCTTCCTTCCCACCCAACACCGCCACATTTTGGGTAGCTCCTCCATCTCACAGAGGAGGAGTTTGTGGCAGTTTTCTTCTTTCACAACTTCCCCACTGTCATGGCGGGTATATACCCCACAATGGAATGGCAACCAAGGCGTGAACGCAAGAACTGCTGGCCAGCGCTGATGGGCAGCCTCACACAAGCTGGGAGAATAAAGGATCTGGGAAGCAGAGGGGCAGGGTGGCTGCCAGAGGGGCAAGCTCGCTGGGAACTGAAGCTTCTGGTTCAAAGCTGCTCCAGATCATGGACGACCATATCAACAGGCTGGAGAAGGCCACGGGGCCCGGAGAGGTAGGAAGGAGCACAGGGCCCAGCAGGAGGAGCAGTTGGGGCCCTGCTTGCACCTGCCTGGTTGAAGGGCCCTGAGTTAGAAAGCAGTGGAGTGGGCAGACCTGGGCTCCCCTATCAACCCCTCAGAAAGCACTTGAGGTTATAGGTCTCAAGACAATAATTTTTCCTTTTCCTTTTTTGGTTTGGTGAGAAAAAAATGAACAAAAAATCGGTTCTGCTTCACACCAAATATTTTTCCAGATTTTTCAGTCAGCCCCCGAATGAATAATCAATTATTTGCTCAGAGCTAATTAAACTGCAGCGAAGCTCAAATGGCCTGTTTTATCCCCTACAGTTTGTAAAGTGCACATTTATTGTCCAGCGTTAGGCTTGACAGCTGAGCCTGAGACCAGCTGGCTCCACCTCCCTAGTGAGCAACACAGGACTGGCAGCTGAATCACAGCTGGCTTGCAGCAGAATCACCTGATTGGCCAGACTGCCTCGCAGGGTAGAAGGATCAGCAGACTGGGTCTTAAGCCCAGTAGCTGCTCCAAGCGTTTTCCCACTGCTGTGAGAGCTCCTGTGCCTACTTGTTTCCAACCCTGTTGCTGCTTGGGATTCAGCACTGCTCCTGTTCTGCCTCACTCCAGATAACCCAGTCCTGACCCTCGGCTCTGATTCCTGACTCCTGCTCTTACTTGGCCCATCTGCCCACATCCTGCTGACTGACACTTACACATTACAGGCTAAATTCAGATGGTTGTAACTCTATTGACTTCAGTGGTGACACTGGCTTTTACACCTCATCTAAATTTTGCACAGTGTCGTCAGTGGGATTGCATGGAGATGAGCCAGGGCTCAATTTGACTGGACAAGTGAGCACCACTAGACTTCAAACACATTTTTTGACCTTGTATCTGCCAGGTGGCATTTTCAGTGGGGATAAATTTCATACTCTGAGCATGATCTTCTGAGGTGCAGAACACGCTCAGCTCTGATTGAGTTCAGTGGGAACAAAAGAAGCTCAGCCCCAAACAGGATCAGGCTCTGAATCAGACTTTAGGGCAAAATCCTAGTCCCACGGAAGTCAATGGAAGCTTTGCCATTGACTTCAATAGGGCTCAAATCTCACCCTTAACGGTCTTTTTTAGAGTCTCTTTTGTGCATATAATAAAATGGGTGGCCAGAATAGGAAATATTGTGTCTTTCTGCGTGGTCTGATAACTAAAAATGAGGCAAAGCAATCCCCTCTCTCTCTCTTTTAAATCACCTTTGGGCTTAGACGAAGCATGGAAAGTTTAATGTCACAAGGAGACTTCTTTGAAAATGTACAGTCAGCTGAAGACAGAAGGTGATAAGGATAACTGTTTTGAGATTGTAACACTATTCACAAGTAATGGATGTTTTAGTACATACCTGTAAGGCGAGCTGACAATACAAAGAAGCCAACTGCCAGCCCACTTACAAAAATGAAATAAGCGTTGATCTCTAAGGATGCAAATAAACCAAACACAATACAGTTATCTTCTATACCACGCAAACATGAGAAAGACCCCCACTTATATACTGCATCCTTTTTTCTTTCACATTGCAAAATTTTCATATTGCACACAAGTTAGGAAATTGTAAACAAATCCATCACTATTGTAGGCAGAATAAATAAAACTGGATCATTAAACCCCAACCCTCTATGCTTTCTGACTCAAACTCAAGAACAAATCAAACACCGCAGGGTTCTCTTAGCAGGTTAATGGAAATCTTACCAACAGGTTTCACATCAGCAACAGTGAGATAAAAGGAGACATATGTGACAATTGTTTAAGAAAGTCTTTTCTCATTTTTGTTGTTTTCCTTTTATTGGAAATCAACAGAGCAAGTTATTTTAACTACTTCAAAGGTTATTGTTTTCTCTTTTGGTAAATAAAAGCGCCACTGCAGAGTAGATATAGAGTTGCTGGTATTCCACCATTACTAGAGAGGCCCAGGATGGGTTGTAATGGGATTCTTAAGAAAAGAGGAAACTTCCTGTCTAGGTTGTTCTCTAGCTGTGACTTAAAGCACGGCTGTCAGTGTTATGTCCTCACACTACATGGTGTCAAAAGTGCATGAATCTCTCTAAAGGAGGAGTCAACTTCCAAAAAAACCTACCACCATACTGCAGAACCAAAACGACCTTCCCCGGTAGATGGCCTGTTCCTGGAAAGGACACACATGCCTTACTGTAGTTCATTACTTCTCCATATATATTGACTTGGCTATACTTTCACAGATGTCATTGGCAAAGGTCATTCAGAAACTAAAGTCAATATTTGCAAGACCTTAAGCTGATAATGGGTTTCAATTTACCTCTGAAACCTCCCTAGAATTTACACAGGCCTTTGACTTGAAACACTGTACGAGTAGTCCACATTATCCCCAGAGTAATGCGGAGCTGGGTAGAGCAGTGCATACCTTAAAAATACTTCTGCAAAAATCAGTGGATCCACAGAAAGCACTCCTTTTGGATTCTTTGTTTCTGAGTTCATTCGCTCTTGGCACTAAGAGGGACCGGACATCAATCCATGTCCTCCAAACCCTTCTGAACCAGTCTCTTGTATTACAGAAATTGTAAGTACAGCCAGGCAAGGCGTATTAGTTTATCTGTTTTCCCAACTTGTGAATTTTCCCTTTGCTGGAGGGAGGTATATCCCTGTTTTGTTGTAACTTTGAAACTAAGGCTGGAAGGGGTTCCTCTGTGTTTCGTGCAGCTTTTGTTACCCTGTAAAGTTATCTTCCAACCTGATTTTACAGAGGGGATTTTTAACCTTTTCTCCTTTTTTAATAAATAAAATTCTTCTTTTAAGAACGGATTGATTTTTTTTTCAGTGTCCAAAGATCCGGGGATTTGGGTCTGTGTTCACTTTGTAACCAATTGTAACCAATATCCATTCGTCTCAAGCCTCCCCAGGAAAGGGGGGGCATAAGGGCTTGGGGGGATATTTTGGGGGAACAGGAACTCCAAGTGGTCCTTTCCCTGATTCTTTGTCTAAATCACTTGGTGATCACTTGAACCTACCAAACCCGAGAAGGCTCTAGCTGATATAAAACACAGAATCTTGCCTGCCCAGCAACAGTCTGCCGTGAACATCCCCTTAGCACTGGCTCCTCATGGATCACAGAATCAAGCGCTGGTATGCCAACCTGTCCATGGAACTGTATCCAGCTTCTTGAGATATTGCCATCCCTCCACAACCCTTATCTCCAGCATTAACTACGTTCCACCAGAATCACAGAACTGTCCACCAGTGGTGGGAAGAACATGAGTTGCGGGAGACAGAACTGTCACAGGGGCTGCACTGGGAGAGCCAGATCCTCAGCTGGTATAAACTGACATCAGTGGAACTATGCTGATTGACTCCAACTCAGGAACTATCCCAGGACAAGGAATAGCCTCTTGCAGGAGATAAGAATGAACATGGACCTTGCCATTTTCAGAACTGTGGGCAAAGCTTTTTTTCACGTTAACTCTCCCTCCATCCATTCTTCACACATGTGCAAACACTGCACATGCTGTCCCCCCTCTCCTCCCAACACAGGGTACCTTTACAGTACAGCTGGAGGTGTAATTTGCACTCGCTTTCATCAACCTAGTGCCTAAAAATAGCTTCTGTGGCCACAGCACCATGGGTAATAGTTCCGGCTAGCCACCTGAGTACACTTCCATCCACTATGGGTACACAGCTATTTTTACAGCACTACCTTGAGCAATCTAGTGCGTGTACATCTACCTGAGCGGCAAATTACACCTCTAGAGGTACTCATACAGAAGGCTGTGCAATCACTTACATAGAGAGAATGGCAAGAGGGAAAACCACAAGCACTTTGGGGGACAAAAATCTAAGCTTGTTCTATTCTAAATGGACAAAATATGGCAGCTCTTACTCAGGCGAAACTCCCAGAGTTTAGACTTAGAGTGTAAATAGTCAAATAGTAAATCAAATCACATGCACACTATAAGAGTAAAAGGAGACTCTAACGTATTTAACACTATTTAGAGTATGTAGGTTAGTAAGACATATATTAAGCGGCACAATTCTTTAATCTTTGCTTGGGTTGATTAGTAGAAGCAGTCCCACTGATTTAAATAAATTGGGCCTATTCTTAGAGTAAGGTGCTCTCAGTGTGAGTAAGGGTGGCAGAATCTGGCTCTTCAGGATTTGCTCGTCACTAGTTAATACATAGGCAGACAGGACAATGCCTGCTTTGCACAGGGGAAGTATCCGAATCATCAGTATCGTAATCTTTGAAGTTAGTAGAGGTCTGGAGATTAAAATTAGCTCAGGACCCAGTGTAACCTGCTGGTTGGCCAGTTTCATTCATGTAATTTCCAGCAGATACAAATTTCAGTGGAATGGTTATGACCCAAGTACAAATGTCCCAAAGATATTTGTATGCAGCAGACACAGAGTTCCAATCTGGTAAATGTATCTGAAACCCTGGAAGTTAATGTTGATGTATGAGCTTCATTACTTTTAGTCATTTTTCAGAGGCTGTTTTCCTTCAGAAAGGGTCGCTGGAGAATAGTTGTATGCTTGATATCACTTGCTCGATAGTGCACTGAGCCTGGAAGGAAGAGGTCCCCTGTTACAGCAGACTGGAAACAACTCTCTGCTTTTTCATAGGGTTCACAGATATTAAGGCCAGAAGGGACCATTAGATCATAGTCTGATATCTGTAGCAGACAGGCCATAGAATGTCACCCAGTTATTTCTGTACTGAGCCCAGTAACTTGTGTCTGGTAAAATCAGATCTTCCAGAACAGCATACAGCCTTTATCTGAAATGGAGATTGCATCACTCCCCTTGATAGATTGTTCCAGGGGGTTAATCTCCCTTGGAACAAACTACAAAGAAAATTGGCCCTATTGGAAGAGATATATTGATCAGATTAATATCATGGACCAAATCCTCAGCTGTAGTGCAACAGAGAAGATGGTGTGCAAAGGTAACTTTAAGCCACCACTGGGTTTCCTTTGTTCTAAATCCAGTTGTGAAACAGGCTGGCTCCCAAGCTTAAATTAGAGTCACCTGAGTGCTATTCTAACTTGTGTTGGATACCAGTGACTCCAAGGGGTCAGTGAGAGATGAGTAGTGTATAGAGAGGCCCTCTACACAGAGATGAATGTACATTCAGGGGCCTATCTCCCCAAGGAAAAGGGCTAGAAACTTTCACTTTATAAATGAAAGCTTGGGTATTTGGTAGGCATCTGAAGACAGCACAATGAGCCATAGCCACATTCTAAATTCCAGTCAATACGTCCCGCAACTGGAGTTGAATCAACCAAATCTTGTCAACATGGACTAGGTCTCACTTAGGGCAGCCCAGTAAATGCTCTTTTTCTCTCCCTTTCTTTCTGTTCTTTTGCTAAAAAGTAAATAAATAAAATTAGAAGATGTTATGAACTCTGAACACCTCTATTTTTAAGTTGCCATAATTAGGGGAGCCCTTATCTGATTTACTTTGAATGTTGTGAAAATTCTACTCATCTAGATCTATAGATTTAGCCCTAGTTCTACACTACCAGATTGGAAGCCTAAGATCATTGATGCTGGATTTTACAAGGAGACCAAAATGGGGCTTGTTCCTTCCCCACTCTGATCTCTAAGGTACAGCTGTGGGGACCTGCATGAAAACCTCCTAAGCTTACTTTTACCAGCTTCGGTTAAAACTTCCCCATGGTACAAACTATTTTACCTTTTGCCCTTGGACTTTCGCTGCCACCACCAAATGTCTAATACCGGTTACTGGGAATGAGTCCGTTTGGAAACGTCTTTCCCCCCCAAATCCTCCCAAATCTTACACCCCTTTTCCTGGGGAAGGCTTGATAAAAATCCTCACCAATTTGCGTAAGTGAACACAGATCCAAACCCTTGGCTCTTAAGAACAATGAAAAAGCATTCAGTTTCTTAAAAGAAGAATTTTAATAGAAGAAAAAGTAAAAAGAATCACCTCTGTAAACTCAGGATGGTAAATACCTTACAGGGTAATTAGATTCAAAACATAGAGAATCCCTCTAAACCTTAAGTTACAAAAAGACACAAAAACAGGAATAGCCAGTCCATTCAGCACAGCTTATTTTCTCAGCCATTTAAAGAAATCAGAATCTAACACATATCTAGCTAGATTACTTACTAAGTGCTCCATTCCTCTTCTGTCCCCAGCAAAAGCACCACACAGACAGAGAGCAAGGCTTTGTTTTTCCCTCCCCCCAACTTTTGAAAATATCTTGTCTCCGCATTGGTCATTTTGGTCAGGTGCCAGCGAGGTTATCCTAGTTTCTTAACCCTTTACAGGTGAAAGGGTTTTTCCTCTGGCCAGGAGGGATTTTAAAGGGGTTTACCCTTCCCTTTAAATTTATGAGAGGGCTAGTCATGGTAATTCATATGCACCCTTAGTCAATAAGCAAAGACTGCCACTCCATTATTAATGAATCCTTATGCCTGCTTGGAATCCCATTAGCTTCACATTTGTCTCCGGGGTGGCATGTGCATATACAAAGGTGTATATACCACCAACAATTAATCCTCAGTTACAGCAAGAGACCTGATGAGCAGATAGTAAATATTCAGATAATAAATAATAATACTACAGACATAGACTAAAGTTTTTGCAGTATACAAATGGAGTTATTACTATTCTGTTTGCATTCCAGTAGCACCCAAGGATCCAAGTAAGATCAGAGCTCAGAGTGCTAGGTGCTCTACAAACATAGTGAGAGATGTTCCCTGCTCCAAAGAGCTCAAGGTCAAACTAGACAAGACAGGCAAAGGGCGGGACAAGAAACAGGGGCAGAGGGAGGTGAAATGAATTGCTGAAGGTCACACTGCAAGTTAGTAATAAAGCCAAGAACTGAACCTACATCTCTTTAATCCTGCTCCAGTGGCCCATTTATTGGACCAGGCTGTCAAGACAAGAATGCTGCTGTTTGCTGTTAGTGTGTAACAACCCAAATCAGCACCGCAACTTGAAACGTGAGCAACTACTCTTTTTGTCTCTTGGGTCTCAAAGGACAGGCAGACGCTAAGAACTTGGCTACTTTCCCAAGCATGGCACTCAGCGGACAGCTCAGGGAGGAAAACTAACTCAGCCTTGCAATAACTGCATCTTAGAGCTCCTCCCGAGTGAGTGAATAAAATGGACTGCCGTCTTAAAGAAGGCTATGATAAAAGTGGTCAATAAAGCCAGCAAATTAACAGCAGATCAGTGGTTAGAGCACCGGTCTGGGAGACCGGTCTTCAGCTACTTGCTGGATCAGAGACAGATGGATTCTCTTTCGCTTGGTGCTAGGGCAGTGGAGGGCCAAAGTTGCTATTCTGTGTGATTGGGTTGATTGATTTAATCCTAGATTACACTGAATCAGACAGAGCAGGTGTTTGAACTAGAGATGCCCTCACTGCAATCTAGTGACCTAACCACCAGGCTATGAAAATGCATTTTGTTTCAAAAATAAAAAACTATGGGCTATCCTCGAAAGATTGCAACATTTGACCTGCTCTGTTTTGAACTCTCTTGAACCAGCCATGTGAGTTTTAGCAACTGCTTAGATCAATGAATAAATTGAATCCTTAATGTGTTTAAAACAAAAGAAAAAGATCCCACCCATAACGCTTACAAAACACACAGAGCTAAGCAGAACAGGCTTCATATTATATATATATAATTGAAAGTGTGCTGTGCCAGGCTCAGGCCAGATGACTACAGGACAGTGATCCTATTAGGATCTGGGAAGTGGGTGGGCAAAGCTAAAGGATCCCCCCCCAGCCTAAGAGGGGGATCCACAGGACCTTGACACCAAATAAATACGGGGGACAACTAATGAAATAACAAGGATAGGAGTGTGGTCAAAGGGTCAAACGAAGGGAACCCAATGGGGATACTGAGCAGAGAACCCTGGACAGCGCCCACTGCTTCTCAAAGGCATCAAGGGAGTCAGTGGACACTGCCCAGAGGAACTCTGCCCGGATACATGAATGGACGGAGGATCGGAAATAGGTCCCACAGTCACAGGAGACTCCATCGGCCAACCTCCTCACTCTGGTTTTATAGATGGCCACTTTAGCTAGGGCCAGGAGGAGGTTGACGAGGAGATACTATGACTTAGTGGGGTCACGGATAGGGAGTGCATAAATAAAAATGTGAGGGTAAAAGTGCAGCCAAAAGCATATCAAAATATTTGTGAGGAGCTGGAATAGGGGCTGCAGCCTGGCACACTCGAAGTATATGTGTGCCAGGGTTTCCCTCATGCCTCAAAAGGGGCAGGTGTCTTAGATGGGGTGAACCGCGCCAAGTACACGCCCATGCTCACAGCTCCATGAAGGAGCCACCAACTGATATCCCCGGCAGGCCTTGGGACCAAGGTGGAGTATAGGCTGGCCCACTGGGGCTCCTCACCCTCCAAAGGTGACAGGAGGTCCCGCCATTTTGTATTGGGGCGGGACACGAGGGTGAGGACGTGAAGGGTGTGGAGCACGAGCATGTATAGATGTTTCCTTGGTTAGGTCTGGAAGCAGATCATCTGCAGCTTGTGCAGCTGGTTCATGGTGAAGGGGCGGGGGGCGGGTCAGTTGAGTCCATGGGGCAGAGGTCCGATGAAAAGGTCCGGCGGGCCTGGGGTGGAGGGTGGGCATGGTGTGCCCTCGTGCAGGACCTGGTCGAGGTAAACCCGAGCAGTGGGCGGCAAAGCGGCCCTCACCTCCTGCAGTACACGCCAGGGAGTAGGAGGTCTGGAGAGCTCCATCTGCTGAGTGAGCATCAGGGGATCCAGCCAGTCTCCCCCATTGTAGTCCAGGAGATCTCCAACTCTGGTGACTTCTTCCAAGACCAACCTCTGGCGCACCGAGGGGGACTCTGCCACCTGCACCCGGAGCTGGAGGTTGTGTAGCAGGGGCTCCGCGAGGAGATCTGCCCCCTCGGTGGCCGCCACAGACCTGGTCATTGAAAGCAGTTTCCAGGTCCAGAGGAGGTGCCGGTAGAAGACCGGCAGCCCGGAGAGGTCTCGCAGAAGACCTCTCGGATGGAGATAAAGGAGCTGCCGGTCATATCAGAGCCCTCGGAAGCAGTGCAGGAAGATGTGTGCCAGTATGCTCCACGCTGGACTACCTGCACCATAAAGGAGCCTCTGCAGGGCCTGGAGGTGGAAGACATGGACCTGAATGTGCAGACACTTCAGGCCCTGCCCTCCCTCCAACGGGGTAGATGGAGAACCCCTGCAGGGACCCAGTGCTGTCCTGACCAAAAGAACTCCAGAATTGATGTCTGGAGGTTGGCCAGGAAACCCAGGGCCGGGACGAGGGTGTTGAGCCGGTACCAGAGCATGGACAGGACTAGTTGGTTAAGCACCAGCGCTATCCCTTGAAGGGAGGGGCACTGGAGTAGTTCTGTCCATTTCCAGAGCCGGTCTATCACTCTGCCCTCTAAATCGTGCCAGTTCTCCGGCGGAGAGGGATGCATGGCAGAAAGGTAAACGCCGAGATAGAGCAGCAGACCCGTGCTCCACCGGATGGCCTGAAATGGAGGTGGGAGGGAACTCGCCTGCCAGCTGTCCCCGACCACCAGGCCAGAGCTTTTGGCCCAGTTGACCCGGGTGGAAGAGGCTGCCGAGTAGATCGCCTGGCAAGCCTCCACCCATGCCAAGTCACCTGGGTCCTGGACCATGTGGAGCACATTGTCGGCATACGCCAACAGGACCAGCTGCAGACAGAGGCTCAATGCCAGAACATACAGCTGGCCCGAGAGGGGGCACCCCTGCTGTAGTCGTTGCCTGAAGCTGACCGGTTCGGTCAGGGTCCAGTTGAGCCTGACCAGACACTCTGCGGAGGCGTACAGCACCAGGAGAAAACCCACAAACTGGGGTCAGAAGCCAAACGCTTGCAGAGTGCTCAGGAGATACCCGTGGTCCACCCTGTCGAACGCCTTCTCCTGATCCAAGAACAGGAGGGCGAATGACAGACCATCCCTACACCCGAGTTCCAAAAGGTCCCAGACCAGATATAGGTTGTCAAGAATGCTGCAGCCCAGGACGGTGTAGGTCTGGTCTGGGTGGACCACGTCTGCCAGCACGGACCCTAGCCACAGTGAGATGGCTTTTGCTACGACTTTGTACTCCGTGCTGAGGAGTGAGACGGGACGCCAATATCGTAAATCATGGAGGTCCCCCTTCTTCTGCTCTGCAAAGACTCGGCTCAGACGGTGACAAGGTCTGGGCCGAGGACGTCCCAAAACATGCGGTAGAACTCCACGGTCAGCCCGTCCATGCCTGGAGATTTATGGGTGGGCATGCGGCGGAGGGCTTCTGAGAACTTGGCGAGAGTGAGAGGCAATTCTAGCTGGTCTCGGTTGCCCATGCTGACTGTAGGGAGCTCCTCCCAGAGCACTCTGCAAGCGTTTGGATCAGTTGCATCCGGGGAGAAAAGGCTTGCGTAGAAGGCTCTCGCCCTCCCGCACATCTCCACGGGATCTGTGAGGGGGGTGCTGTCTTCTGCCAGAAAGCAGGTGACGTGTTTGTTGGCCCCCCTCCTTTTCTCCAGGGTGTAGAAGAAGCGGGAGACGTGATCCATCTCCCGAAGGAGACAGATGCGGGATCGAACAAAGGTGCCCCGGGTCCGATGATCTTCGAGGGCCCGGAGCTCCTCCCGCTTCTCCCGGCATGCTTCACAGAGGGGCGGATCCTCGGGGGTGGCGGCCAGATGCCTCTCCAGCTCTAAGACCATGCAGTCCGTCCTGAGGAGCGAGACGGGATGCCAATGTTGTAAATTGCGGAGGTCCCCCTTCTTCGGCAATAGGGGAGCAGCTGGAGCAGCAACAGCAGTGAGAGCCCAGGGCCTAGCAGCAGGAGTAGGAGCAGCAGCCCTCTCCCTCCTTCTCCCTCCAGGCCAGAGGGCTACAGGAGAGTGATAGAAGGCAGATATATTAGCCCCAGGTTAAGTAGGTCCCTTTTCCCTGGGTAAGGTAATAGGGAAGGTTCCAGAACAAGCAGGAACTTTCTGGAAACAATTAAGGCAGATAGGCTGATTAGAACACCTGCAGCTAATCAAGAAGCTGCTAGAATCAATTAAGGCAGGCTAATCAGGGCACCTGGGTTTAAAAAGGAGCTCACTTCAGTTTGTGGTGGACGTGTGAGGAGCTGGGAGCAAGAGGTGCAAGAAGCTGAGAGTGAGAAGGAGTACTACTAGAAGACTGAGAAGTACAAGCATTATGAGACATGAGGAGAAAGGTCCTGTGGTGAGAATAAAGAAGGTGCTGGGAGGAGGCCATGGGGAAGTAGCCCAGGGAGTTGTAGCTGTCACACAGCTGTTACAGGAGCCACTGTAGACAGCTGCAATCCACAGGGCCGTGGGCTGGAAGCTGGAGTAGAGGGTGGGCCTGGGTTCCCCCCCATCCCTCCATTCCCCCAACTCCCTACTTGATACCGGAGGAGTTGACCTGGACTGTGGGTTCCACCAGAGGGGAAAGTCTCTGGCCTGTTCCCTGATCCACTAGGTGCATCAGCAGAGACTGCGGGGATTGTTCTTCTTTTTCCCCTGCTGACCAGTGATGAGGCTAACTGAGTGAATGGCAGATTTGAGCCATGAAAGTGGCCAAACTGAGGGCTGCCGTGAACCTCTGAGGTGAGCAAATCCTCCAATAAGCACAGGAACCACCAAGGCAGAGGAGGAACTTTGTCACAGTATGGATGTTCCAGTGATGGTTGCCAGTACAAAATCCTACAATGGAAGGATAGATTTAGAAATTTTGTTAAAAAGTACTTGGCATTGCCAACTCCATGAATTCAGAAATCATGCCCCAAAATTATTAGATTGTTTTAAAATCATGAGATTTTTAAATATAATAAATGTTGGGTTCTTTTTACTTGCCTTCTGGTTTTTGAGCCTTTAAGGGTCAGATTTTCCAGCTTTTCTCCACAACCACAGGTACTAGAAACTTAACCTTTCTAAAAATGAAAGCTGAGATTCTCACTTAATCACATGACTACAGGAGTCAGTGCTTTAAGAAAAACACTGGATATACTCAGGAGAGTTGGCAACACTGCACCCATAAAGCTTTATGGACCAACAAAGAACATCTGTCCCCATTTACTGAAACCATTTTTTTTCTTTATCTTAGTGATGGCATTTGTGTGGTTTTGCCTGGAGAAATGTGCTACACACATCACTGATGAGTCACACTGTTCAGAGGTAGTGCATTGAGACTATTCACCTTTGTTGGGACAAGCAATGGCTAAAACGGTCTCTATTTCTGCTCCTTCACAGCTTCACATAAAGTGATAAGTGACCCCTTGAAAGGTGATGGGATCCCTTCCTGCTGTCTTACAAGACAGAACACCTGTGTGAGTCTGGTTTGATTGGCATGGGGTGCACACAGTTTGCCCTCACTAATCAGCCCTGGCAGGGGAGGGAGAATTGGATCTGGACCACACACACACACACACACTTCTTTTTCTTTTAGCCTTAATCACAACAAAATGGGGTTTTCTCTTTGGGTCCTTGTTCGCCATTCCAGTCTGTCTTGAAGCAGTTCCTCAGAATTCTGCAGCTAATCGAATCCTTTTGTATAACATCCATCCAGCTAGCTTTGGGTCTTCCAATCCTTCTCTTACCCCCTATTTCTACATTTAGCACCCTGTTTCCTGTATACTCTTCCAATCTTCTTTTCACATGCCCAAACCACCTAAGCCTGGATTCTCTCAGTTTTTCTATAATTGGTACCACCTTCACATTTCCCCTCATGGGATTAGACAGGTCTCAAAACACCCTTGGGAGGAACTGTGGTGAATATTATTATCCCCATTTTACAGATGAGGAAACTGAGTCACAGCATGATTAAGGGCTAGCTTATACATAAAAAGTGTTACTGCTTTAACTACACTGAAGTGGTACAACACTTCTAGTGTGGATGTGGTTCTAGTGATAGAAAAGTGTTTTCCCCAGCATTGCTTAGTCCTGTATGGGAAGGGGAATAACTATGCTGGTGTAAACAATAGAACTGAACCAGGGCTAGCCGTGGTGGGAAATTTGCGAGGGGAAAAGACTTGTGTAGACAAGGCCTGAGGCTTGTGTGCACTATTGGGAGGGCCTATACAAGTGGGGAGGGTCCAAAAGCAGAAGGAGCTAATGGCACATGCCTGGGGGTGGGGACCAGCACACAGGAGGCCAGAAATGCATTTAGCCCTCAGGGGATGCAGAGACTGTGAGAATCTGGTTGGAGGAAGGAAACAGTTGGGTGCAAGCCCTGCACGTCACATAGGGCCGTCCCTTCATTTAAGTGCCTAAATGGGAACTGAGCTCTTCTGAAAATCCAGCTCCACTTGTGGAAGCTGGGCACTGTTGAAGTTGTGGGCTACTTATTCTGCCTCTATTGCCCCTCCTTGGTGGGTAGATGATAAGCAGCACAGCTGGTCAAAAAATTTCCGACAATGTTTTTTTTTTCAGAGGCGCTTGCCTTTTTGACCAGGGACATCTTCAGGGTGATCCATTTTTTTTTTCTTTTTCCAATGAAAAATTGGGAAATGAAATATTTCAGTTTTTTGTTGTTGTAAAATTTCATCTTCTGGGGGAAAATGTCTCACTTTCCTCCTCCCCCCACTTTTTCTAGGGTAAGAAAGTGAGAGAGATTCCTCCCCGCCATACCCAACATAGTGTTTCATCAAAACATCAAAAATGTAATGGAAAATTCTGAACAAAATGAAAACTATTAATTTCTTTCTAAGATTTTCACAAAGTATACTTACCTTTTTCTGACCAACTTCAGCGAGCAGGTAGAAGCATATCTCCTCCTGCCAACCATGCACGTCCCTTCTGCGTTTATAAATAGTAAATAGCCCTGTGCTGAAGTGTGCAAAGATCACTAAGCTTGATCAATCCATCGCTAGTTATTAACCATGCAAGATTAATTACCTTAAAACCCACAGATAAAATGAGTTCAACAACATTTACTGTACCATTCAGCCATTTACCCTTTCTTCATCAATCCCTTTAATGCTATCTGAATAACAATTGCAGCCTGGCTAATAAATGAAGAAGCTGAAATTTTCAAGCTGCTTCTATTAATGAATTAACTTTTCAGGTACTTATTAAAATGACAAATGAACAAGTTGGAAGATAATAAATCTATCTACAATATTAAAGAAGAGAAGGATTGGCTTCCAGCTGTTCCTTTAATTTCCATTTACCTCTATGGCGATCATGCATTATATAGATCAGTCAGGGGAGAGAGGAGACATTCCGAAAGTTTACATCACCAGTAGAGGGCACCACAGATGGCACTAGCTGCTTCCATTTCTGGCATTTGGAAGCTTTCATGATTTATTGCGGACAGTATATGCAGGAGCAGATCTTTCAAAAGAGTGTGTGGGTGTTTGCACGAAGATCACCTGATGCTTTCGGGAAAATTTGGAAAAACATTCTAATTATAAATCAAATCTGCTTCCACAGGAAAATCGCTTGTTAAAGATTGTGAAGGCCATTTAGTTGGACACATTCTTTGATTATTATTATTTGTATTGCAATAGCCCTTACAGCCCCAGCCAAGATCCAAGATGGGTGCTTTTGGAGGGAGTTGCACGCAAACTTCCTAGCAAGAAGAAAAGGAGTATTTGTGGCACCTTAGAGACTAACCAATTTATTTGAGCATAAGCTTTCATGAGCTACAGCTCACTTCATCTGATGCATAAAAGTGGATGCACTTTTATGCATCAGATGAAGTGAGCTGTAGCTCACGAAAGCTTATGCTCAAATAAATTGGTTAGTCTCTAAGGTGCCACAAGTCCTCCTTTCTTTTTGCGAATACAGACTAACACGGCTGCTACTCTGAAACCTTTCCTAGCAAGAGAGAGTCTCCACCTCAAACAGTTTACAATCTAAATAGACAACGCAGGCAAAGAAAGGAAGTACCATTATTCTCATTTGACAGGCAGGAATATGAAGCTGAGTGGGTGAAATGCTGGAGACATTGAAGTCAATGGCAAAACTCACGTGAATTTCAACGGGGCCCAAATTTCACCAAGAGAGTTTTGGTGACTTGCTCAAGGTAATACAGCAAACCTGTGCCAGAGCCATGTACCGACCCTACATCTCCTGAGTCCCCGTTCCGTGCCTTAACAATAAGTCTGTCTTCTCTCTCGTGTTTATCTTCTCTTTTAGTTCACCTATCCTGGCTGCTTATTTTTCACCTTGCACACATTATTATACCACACAAATGAAGTAATTAATCAATCTCAACTTCACAATGCTCTAGTTGACGTCCTACTCTTTTCTATTATTATGATGATGAATTAATTGCATTGCAGGAGTGCCCCAAATATGCCAGGTGCTGCTGCACAGATGCACCATTTTACAAGACAAGCAGCAGATCAATGGTGGGAGAGAGAAATAAACATACAGTCAGTATTAATTATTTAAAAAATAGCCACTGCCAGCTCTCACCAACTGCCACACTTCTCCCTTGTTGTGCTTAGCTCATTGTTTATCGGCATTGCAGTGGGACTAGGTCATCTGGAGAAGGGACTTAAAGCAGGAAAGGGCAGCAGCACTAAAATTTATGGACGTATTATGTGAGGAGGCCACCTAGACAATCTGGATTTTAATAAAAACGATTCTGTGTATCAATGATGGTTATACATACATGACTCAATAGGTTCTGCTCCTACTCCTAATAACATCAATGACAAAAGACTTAGGGATCAACCCTTGAGAGCAGAACTACAGAAAGGCAGTTTCCAGGAGTTTTCTTCAGGGCACCTGGTCTTAAGGATGCTTGAAAAACAGCTCATCAAACCATCAGCCACACTGCATTTCTGTGACAGAGACAATTTCCCACTTTCCTTTCTGTCATCTGGCTTACAATTAAGTACAGAAACAGAAAACCTTTAAATCCATATTTTGTGTGTGTGTATTTTGAGTGTAAGCTCTTAGGGGCAGGAATTGTCTTTTTGTTCTGTGTTTGTGCAGCGCCTAGCACAATGGGGTCCTGGAGAGGGCAATACAAATAGGTATACATATAATTTATTTGTATAGCTATCATGATTATACACATATACACAGTCACGCATAAAATATTCATTTCACGCACTAGTTAGGGGAGATATTACTGAAATAACCAATCGACTTTATAACAGGAGTTATTGATTGATGAAAAGTTTTAAAGTCACTTTATATAGTGGCAATGTGAGCTTTACAGAGATTCCCCTGAATGGCAATGGTCAGGTTACAAAGCAGTTTGGTGTTGAAAGACTATAACCACGAAGGGTGAGGTAACACCACAATAACAATAAATTAATTACAGTTACAAAACAATGCAGGGAAAAGAGCGGACACTTCAACAGAAAGCTTCCTTGCTCAAAGTTAGGTCTCTAGGAAAACCACTGGGGTGATGATTCTTATTTGAGCACCAACTACTGTGCTTCTGCATTATCATCATGGCAAATCCTGAAAAGACATAGCCTCCTTGCAGGTTGAGCATCACCTGGATTGATGTCCACTATGTCCTCAAGACAGTCTTGCAGGATGTTTAATCTATGTTTGTCATTAGCGAGTTTATCACACCACACGTTTTTGGCATTTATGTGATTGCTGACCGGGTAGCAGAATTCCTTGTTAAACATGCTTCTTAATTCATTGGTCTTCCAGCTACTGGGCTTAGTGAGGTTTAAAATACAAAACTTGGCATGCCTACCAAGCAGCCGGGAGATGTAATTCCCATCATGTAGATGGCACACACAAGCTCTGCTTGAGCTAGCACCTAAAACCAGCAAGCGTGGCTGTGGCCGCAGAGGCAGCAGCTCAGGCTAGCCATCCAAGTACCTGCTCAGGGGATCAAGGGGCGGGGGAGTGTTGTATTTGGGCAACTAGCCCAAGCTGCTGCCCCTGCCACTGTGGTCACACTGCTATTTTTAGGTGCTAGCTCAAGCAGAGCTAATGCGTGTATGTCTGTCCGAGCTAGGAATGACGCCTCCCAGCTGCTGTGTAGATGAACCCTCGGTCACCTTTGAGCTTCCGGGGACAGATCCTCAGCAGGAGTAAACTGTCAGAGATCCACAGCAGTCGATGCATCTACGACATCTGACACCAGCTGAGAACCTTCGCCAATCCCCTGGCTAAATTAGAGCACCATGAAGACTGCTCTTACTTGGACCAGCTGCCAGTGGGTCAAAGAGGTGGATACCACAGCTGGGATCAGTAAGGGATTGGGAAACCCTGGTCATGCCCTTTATTCATCCATACCTTGCTTTAGCAGGGCATCTCTTTAGCAGGAAATTGAGTTAACCGGTAGTGAGAGATAGCTGAAAGAAAGCATGCATGCCTAAGGCAATGAAAGACCATTCATCTTTCAGGTAACACATAATTTATGATGTCACATGAAATTGACAACTTAGCAAAGAGATCAATGAATTAATTAGTGAGTTAGGAGCTAAAGAATTTATCACTGTTTTAACATTTGGTTAGAGTGACATGACTTATTCACAAGTAACATAAATGCTCATTGAGAAGCTACATTCTATTATGTATGTGACTGGAAAAAATGAGGCAGAAATATATTTTGCAGAGTACAGCCAATACACAATGTTAAACAGTCACTATTGTATAAAGATTTGCATTTCAATGCTATTACAGTGCTGCACATTGAATCAATAGCTCCCTGTTTAAATAACACGACATTTCATTGCTAAGAAGGCTGTTCCTAATGATTATTACAATGTCAAATTCAGGATTAATAACATGCAGGGGCCAGTTACACACCAGATGTACTGTAAAATATTCTGAGATGCAGTTTTCATGAGTTATTGACAATGACATGATATTAACAGATTCTAAAGCAATGGAGGGCCAAATCCTTGGCCTTGTCAGGTGTGTAGCCACATTCAACTCACAGATGCTACTTATCTGAATAAAGTGAATATGATTTGATGCTGAATACATTCATTCTGCTCTGGGGATTGAGAGAAAAGTTACAAGGCTCAGTGAAAATGCTCTATTAACCATTTTTTCCATTTTACTTCCTCTTTGTTGTTTTAATATTACATTTAAAAGAATTACACCAAGGACTCCTGCCTTCAAGGAATGTCTTCCTATTAAGCAAAAGGGTCAGGCGTAGCGGTAACCTAGAGCTGCTTATACAATTTTGAAAACCCATTTATTGTAAAACAATTCTGGCTTCTAGATCTTATTTCATTCTCTGCATTCATTCCCTCTCTTTTATTTTCTAGGACACTTACATTATAAGGCCAACTTTATTTATTAAGGGCTCATCTGCTTCAGCTACTTATTCCCATAACTGAAGTCATAATACTGTATTTTTGACATCATAATTGTTTCCACAGCAACCAACTGCGATTTTGCAGATTGACCTCAAGTAGGGGAATAAGCAGCAGGACCAAATGAGCCCGTAAGAAACAATGGTCCTGCCCTTGAAAACAGCGAATGAGGATGAATCACAGCACAGAATATGATCGTTAAGCAGAATTATTGAAAGTAAATCCAGAATAGCTATTGAAGTCAATGGCGCTATTGCTGCATTTACACTGGTGTAACTGAGCAGGATTTGACCTAACTATGCCGAGATTCGTGATTTCCCACAAAACAGCGGTGACAACTACGAACAGATTATGCAAACCCTTCCCTCCAGGAACTCTCCTTTAGCCACACGTGCTTCCAACAACCAGTCATTAATGATTCTGCAAGAGCAAGACTGTGAAAACCGGCACTTCAGAATGCGATTGGGGTGTATTTCTCAGCACAAGGCTTGGGTGGTGTTAGAAAAGGCACAAGGTTGAGTGACTTTAACAACCATGGAAACACAATAATCCATTTGAGATACATTGTCCAGAGTGTTTTTTTTTATATATAAGGAAATAGAATTTATCAGTAACATCAAGGAAAGCATTTATTGTAGTAGGCAAAAGCCAAGAGGAGGAAGGGGTTAATAAGCTTCCTTGGCAGGGAGGAAAAATATCTGCAGCCACCCTAAGGGATTAAGATACAACTGTCCCACCCTGGAGGGAGCTTTCAGAGTAGCAGCCGTGTTAGTCTGTATTCGCAAAAAGAAAAGGAGGACTTGTGGCATCTTAGAGACTAACAAATTTATTTGAGCATAAGCTTTCGTGAGTTACAGCTCACGGATGGTTGGCTGGGCCTTGGAAAGGAAGTGCTGGGGCAGGATTGAGGTCCCTGCTCCCGGAAAGCAGAACGCTCAGGCTGGACCAGAGGCAGAGAGGATGCTGCCAATATGCTCAGCACTGAACAGTGGAGGGAAATGGGCTCTGACCCAGGGGTGGTAGCTTTGTAGAAATTTTGGTGGTGCCCAGAACCCACCCCCCACCTGCCTAAGGCTCTGGGAAGGAGTTTGGGTGGGGGGAGGAGGTCTGGGGTGCAGGCTCTGGGACGGAGTTTGGGGGCAGGAGAGGGTGTGTGGGAAGGAGGTGGGGGTGCAGGCTCTGGGAGGGAGTTTGGGGGTGGGAGGGGGTGCGGAGGGAGGGGTTGCAGGACTGAGGGTTGTGGGGTGGGGCTGAGGGGTTCATGATGCAGGAGGGGGCTCAGGGCTGGGGCAGAGGGTTAGGGTGTAAGGGGATGAGGGCTCTGGCGGGGGATGAGGGGTTTGGGAGGGGCTCAGGGCTGGAGGGTGAGGGCTCTGGCTGGGGGTGCGGGCTCTGGGGTGGGGTAGGGCTGGGGATGAGTTTGGGGTGCAGGCAGGCTGCTCTGGGACAGGGACCAGAGAGGAGGACTCCCCTCAGCTCTCTCCGCGTCGGCAGCAGCAAGCTCTCGGGGAGGACCCCCCCCCCTCCAAGCGCCAGCACCACACTTACCCCCACCACTGTCACTGCACTTGCTCCTAGGGCCCCCTCTCGGGTCCAGGAAGCTCCCTCGCCTCCCCTGTGGTGGGTGCTGGGGGGGAGACAGCTGCCATCACATGTGCGCCTCCTCCCCTCCTGCTGCCCCTCACTGTAGCCTCACTGAGGGTGAGGGATGGGGCTGCCCCTTGTCCAGTGTGGGGCAGGAGCGGTGACTGTGGGTGGGAGGGGGGCCCCTGTGCTGGTGGAGGGTCCCGCTGGAAAATGAAAGGGTCTGAGGGGGAAGGGCAGGCTCAGGGTGAGGCTGGGGGGCACTAGGACCCTGCGGCGGCAGTTGATGCCGGGAGCCAGCGTGGAGCTGCAGGGGAGAGGCAGGGACCCTCTGGGGCCTTGGGGAGGTGTGCAGGGGCAGTAAGTGGGGGCTGGGGGACACTCGGAGGAGGTGCAGGGGGACGGCAGGTGGGGCCGGGGGAGAAACTTGACCCCAAACATTGGAGGAGCTGAGCCCCCAGGCCCTGAATATTGCTGGAGCCCGGGCACCACGGGCCCATACAACTCGCTGCCCCTGCGACCGTAGCCTGTTGTGGGACTCTGACTCTGGCTGGAGCATTCCCTGAAGAACTAAGGGTGTTCTCTAGCGAGAGAACCTTCCAGGGGAGTGAGAAAAAACCTGTGGGGAAGACCTACGACAGTGAGGTGCCTTTGGTGTTTGAAACACGTGAGTGCACTGCCACAAACCCATCATCTAAATAAGCTCCTCTTTGCGGTGGTACGCACAGCTATGTACATGTAAGGTACTACTGCACCTTTGAGAGCACAGTGGGTTCCCTAGCTTGTCTGCAGGGGTGCTGTCTGGGAGTTAGCTCAAGACAGTTGCAGCTATAGAGCCAATCACAGGATTCTCTTTTATTATCTCTTTTTTGTTTCCTTTACTCTGAGTCCCCCTTACTTCAGCAGGTATAAACTGATGGAACACCACTGGAATCAGTGACACGGTGTTACTTTACACCAGCTGCGGATCATCTAGTCCTGAAAGAAGACTCTTGCACTTAGTTTATAGTAAAACATAACATGCCACCTTTAAATACAGTAGAACCTCAGAGTTACAAACACCAGAGTTATGAACTGACTGGTCAACCACATACCTTATTGGAACCAGAAGTACACAATCAGGCAGCAGCAGAGACAAAAGAAGAAGCAGCAGCAAATACAGCACAATACTGTGTTAAACATAAATGACTTAAAAAAAGAAGGAAAGTTTAAAGAAAGATTTGTCAAGGTAAGGAAACTGTTTCTGTGCTTGTTTTATTTAAATTAAGATGGTTAAAAGCAGCATTTTTCTTCTGCATAGTAAAGTTTTAAAGCTGTATGTCATAAATATAAAGGGAAGGGTAAACACCTTTAAATCCCTCCTGGCCAGAGGAAAAACCCTTTCACCTGTAAAGGGTTAAGAAGCTAAGATAACCTCGCTGGCACCTGACCAAAATGACCAAAGAGGAGACAAGATACTTTCAAAGCTGGGGGGGCGGGGGGCGCAAAAACAAAGGATTCTCTCTGTCTGTGTGTTGCTTTTGCCGGGACCAGAGCAGGAATGCAGGTCAGAACTCCTGTAAAGGGTTAATAAGCAATCTAGTTAGATATGTGCTAGATTCTGTTTTGTTTAAATGGCTGATAAAATAAGTTGTGCTGAATGGAATGGATATTCCTGTTTCTGTGTCTTTTTGTAACTTAAGGTTTTGCCTAGAGGGATTCTCTATGTTTTGAATCTGATTACCCTGTAAGGTATTTACCATCCTGATTTTACAGAGGTGATTCTTTACTTTTTCTTTAATTAAAATTCTTCTTTTAAGAAACAGATTGCTTTTTCATTGTTCTTAAGATCCAAGGGTTTGGGTCTGTGTTCACCTATGCAAATTGGTGAGGATTTTTATCAAGCCTTCCCCAGGAAAGGGGGTGTAGGGCTTGGGGGGATTTGGGGGGAGAAGAGGTTTCCAAGTGGACTCTTTCCCTGTTATATTTGTTAGACGCTTGGTGGTGGCAGCAATAAAGTCCAGGGACAAAAGGTAAAATAGTTTGTACCTTGGGGAAATTTTAACCTAAGCTGGTAAAAATAAGCTCAGGGGGTTTTTCATGCAGGTCCCCAAATCTGTACCCTAGAGTTCAGAGTGGGGAAGGAACCTTGACACTGTATTAAGCCAAGGTTTAGTTGTACACTTTTGAAAGAACCATAATGTTTTGTTCAGAGTTACGAACATTTCAGAGTCGCAAACAACCTCTGTTCCTGAACTGTTTGTAACTTGGAGGTGCTACTGTGACTCTTGTCATGACTAGGAGAGGAATAGAACTTTAAAAATAACAGAAACCCCAACCTCTGTGTAAAAAGCCTACAGAGAAAAGAATACATATATATATATATAAAACAGAAACACCATTGAGAGAACACATGGAAAAGCACAGATTACTCCAGCCTCAATTTAGCAAAACTATATTGCTAACACTTGGGCCAAACCTCAAATAGTTCTGAGTTTGGCTCAGATTCATAGATTTGTAGATTTTAAGACCAGAAGGGACCATTAGGTCATCAAGTCTAACCCCCTGCACATCACAGGCCATAATATTTCACCCAGTTACCACTATATGGATCCCAATAACTTTCATTGTCTGAAGCATCTCTTACAGAAAGGCATCCAGACATGATCTGAAGACAAGAGATGGCGAATCCACCACTTCCCTTAGTTATGGTTAATCAACCTCACCGTTAAAAATGGGTGCCTTATTTCTCATTTAAATTTCTCTACCTGTTACTTTATATTTGTGCACTGCCTAGTACAATAGTGACCTGAACTTAGTTGGACCCTCGGCATTACCAGAATAAATATAATAAATATTAATAATAGCTCTGAAATACACAATGTGCAGCAAACTGGCAAACAACAATCTTTCCCCTCAAATATCACTCCTGGGATTTATTCTAATGTGTGAAATTGTGATAGCATTTGAAAAGATCGCTCTCTGGAAATTATTGCAGGTGTCGTCTTTGACCATTTCTTGCCTGCCAGAAAAAAAATCATAAAATAAAATACTACACATAAGCAACCAGAAGAGTTATTAGGCTTGGTCTACAACAAAAGCAAATGTAATCAGTGGAGTTGACAAATTAAGCCAAGGATGCAAATGGTTCAACCTGAGTTGAAAATAAACTGTTTTCTGCTATTTGCAAAATTGACCCCGAGAACTAATTATGTAACCTGGGAGTAAATGTCAATAAATTCAGCTGCATTGAATACAGCCAGGAGGGAAATAAATTGCTGGGGTGCTAGCTGCACTCATCTGAATCTGAGGTCTCCGTCCACCACCAAGTGAGATGTCCACATTTATTGCACAGAGGAACCATGCATAATTGGTTTACCCTGATTTCATATTCGATAAAAACCCTTTGCTAAATTATTTCCATCTTTAATTACAAGCAGAATGGGGTGAAGCGCACTGCAGGTTTATTTCAGAGCCCTTTATTTTAGTAATTCTTGATGGATAAATCTTGATTTTCTCTATCCCAGCAGTCTCCAAAGAAGTTACTGTATTTCTTTTACCTCATTGTTTTAGATTGTCCAGCCTCACAAGATGGAGAGTTCAAATTCCTTGGAGGTTTTATTTAACATCACATCTCATGTCAGCACAGCTTCTCTCAGTGCCTGTGAAAAGTTGATCTGATTTGACTTTTGCCACCTTTTATTATTTCTGGGTGAAGAAATCCATGATCTTTCAAGCAGTTGTGTTGGTCAATCAACCAGGGTAGCTCCTTCTTCCTTTCCTAGGTTAGAAGGTGCTGCTGTGTTGCTAGCGAAAACACTTTTGGCAGGACACACAACTCTGAGATCTTGCATGCTGAAAGTTATTAAAGTTCCTGTGGTACTTTGCGTAAGAATGGGGCAATTACCAAACTCCAATTTGAGTAACAACATTCAGCCTAAATTTTAAACATGGATCTAAGCTTGTACTTGTGCCTGGAATTTTAATAAACCAACACAAATAAGTAAAAATCCAGCCACACCATTTCAGTTAAATACAGAATTAATTATTTCCTCGTCCTAGGTACCAATTAAGCAAGGTGCTTAGGTATGAGCTTAACCTTAAATGTGTCATTAATTCATTTGACCTCAGTGGAACTACTCATGTGCTTAAATCTAGGGATCCTTATAGTGTTGTTGTGTTCTGTTAATCATGTGATGTATTTCACCCCAGAGATGAAACATTTCAACTGTAGATTAGGCTCAATATAGGGGTAACTGAGTAAGATTCTCTGTCCTGAAAGGAGGTCAGACTCGTGGTTTAATAGTTCTTTCTGGGCTTAAAATCTATGAATGAAAAAAAATCTATGAATCTAGATAAAATGAGTTTCACATATAAGCCTCATAGTATTGCTGGAGCTGAGACAGCAGGAAATGGCCTATAATTTGTAAACTGGCTTTCAAAGCCCTTTGAGATACTTCCAGTTGAAAGCCTCATTGGAAAAGCAAATGATTATTAGAACTGGTAAATATTGAAAAAGATTTTCATTAATAGTCATTTGAACTTTGGCTACATTCATGCCTTCGTGTTTTCCTTTCTGCTACCATTCAGGTGATTTGAGTTCTACCAGCACAAATACTCAGCAAAAGTAACTGTAATGCTTCCACATCTGAATATGTGCACACAGCAATTTCTGTTTCAGTAAGTGTTGACACCAGAAACCTGATTGTGAATCAAGCTCATTCAATCAGAGAACCAAAACATTGCCATGTGATCAAGTCAGACTAAAGCAAGGGGGCTCAGTTTCAGATTTCAAATAGCAAGCCAGAGGATAGATGAAGTTTATGAAAAAAAGTTGTCAAATATTTTGAATAGAAAACAGATTTTAAGAAAACTGCAAATTTGCTGCCATACAAGCCACAGAAAAAAGATGTCAAGTATCAGAGGGGTAGTCATGTTAGTCTGGATTTGCAGAAGTGGCAAAGAGTCCTGTGGCACCTTATAGACTAACAGACGTATTGGATCATAAGCTTTCGTGGGTGAATAGCCACTTCGTCAGATGCATGTAGTGGAAATTTCCAGAGGCAGGTATAAACATGCAAGCAAGAATCAGGCTAGGGATAATGAGGTTAGTTCAATCAGGGAGGATGAGGCCCTCTTCTAGCAGTTGAGGTGTGAACACCAAGGGAGGAGAAACCGCTTTTGTAATTGGCTAGCCAGTCACAGTCCTTGTTTCATCCTGAGCTGCTGGTGTCAAATTTGAAAATAAATTGAAGCTCAGCAGTTTCTCTTTGAAATCTGGTCCTGAAGTTTTTTTGCTGCAGGATGGCGACCTTTACATCTGCTATTGTGTGTCCAGGGATGTTGAAGCATTCTCCTACAGGTTTTTGTATATTGCCATTCCTAATATCTGATTTGTGTCCATTTATCCTTTTATGGAGGGACTGTCCAGTTTGGCTGATGTACATAGCAGAGGGGCATTGCTGGCACATGATGGCGTATATTACATTGGTGGACGTGCAGGTGAATGAACCGGTGACGGTGTGGCTGATCTGGTTAGGTCCTGTGATGGTGTCGCTGGTGTAGATATGTGGGCAGAGTTGGCATCAAGGTTTGTTGCATGGATTGGTTCCTGAGTTAGAGTTACTATGGTGTGGTGTGTAGTTGCTGGTGAGAATATGCTTCAGGTTGGCGGGTTGTCTGTGCGGGTTGTCTGTTGGCCTGCCTCCCAAGGCCTGTGAAAGTGAGGGATCATTGTCCAGGGTGGGTTGTAGATCACTAATGATGCATTGGAGAGGTTTTAGCTGAGGACTGTATGTGATGGCCAGTGGAGTTCTGTTGGTTTCTTTCTTGAGCTTGTCTTGTAGCAGGAGGCTTCTGGGTACACATCTGGCTCTGTTGATCTGTTTCCTTATTTCCTCATGTGGGTATTGTAGTTTTGAGAATGCTTGGTGAAGATCCTGTAGGGGTTGGTCTCTGTCTGAGGGGCTGGAGCAAATGCGGTTGTACGTCAGTGCTTGACTGTAGACAATGGATCGTGTGGGGTATCCTGGATGGAAGCTGGAGGCATGAAGGTAGGCATAGTGGTCGGTGGGTGTTCAGAAAAGGGTGGTGTTAACGTGACCATCACTTATTTGCACCGTTGTGTCTAGGAAGTGGACCTCCTGTGTAGATTGGTCCAGGCTGAGATTGATGGTGGGGTGGAAGCTATTGAAATTGTGGTGGAATTCTTCCAGGGTTTCCTTCCCATGGATCCAGATGATGAAAGTGTCATTAATGTAGCGTTGGTAGAGAAGGGGCGTGAGTGGATGAGAGCTGAGGAAGCGTTGTTCCAGGTCAGCCATAAAAATGTTGGCATATTGTGGGGCCATGCAGGTGCCACTGGTCTGGAGGTATATATTGTCACCACATTTGAAATAATTGTGCACGAGGATAAAGTCACAGAGCTCAGCAACCAGTTGTGCTGTGGCATCATCAGGTATACTGTTCGTGACAGCTTGTATTCCATCTGTGTGTGGGATGTTTGTGTAGAGAGCCTCTGCATCCATGGTGGCTAGGATGGTGTTTGCTGGAAGATCACCAATGCATTGAATGTTTTCTCAGGAAATCAGTGGTGTCACGGAGACAGCTGGGAGTGCTGGTGGCATAGGGTCTGAGTAGAGAGTCCACATATCTGGACAGTCCTTCCGTGAGAGTGCCAATGCCCGAGATGATGGGGCGTCCAGGATTTCCGGGTTTGTGGATCTTAGGTAGTAGATGAAAGAACCCCGGTCGGGGCTCTAAGGGTATGTTGATTTGTTCCTGTGTTAGTGTAGGGAGTGTCCTGAGTAGATGGTGCAGTTTCTTAGTGTATTCCTCAGAGGGATCTGAGGAAAGTGGCCTGTAGAATTTGGTATTGGAGAGTTGTCTTGCAGCCTCCTTTTGGTAGTCAGACCTGTTCATGATGACAACAGCACCTCCTTTATCAGCCTCTTTGATTATGATGTCAGGGTTGTTTCTGAGGCTGTGGATGACATTGCGTTCTGCATGACTTAGGTTATGAGACAAGCAATGTTGTTTTTCCACTATTTCTGCCTGTGCACGTCGGCGGAAGCATCCTATGTATAGGTCCAGACTGTCATTTCGACCCTCAGGAGGAGTCCATGTGGAGTTCTTCTTCTTGTGCTGTTGGTGGGTGGGTATCTGTGTATCAGTGTGTTGTTCAGTGTTATCTTGAAAGTATTCTTTGAGTCGGAGACAGCGGCGTATTAATGCCTAGGCCGACAAATTTGCAGGGGCGGCAAATTTATAATAGCAGTCAGAGGCTGCTTCCCCCGGCGCCAGTTTGCATCCTCCGCCCCTGGCCCCGCCCCAACTCCACTCCTTCCCCGGCCCCTCCCTGCCCCTATTGGTCCCCTTCCCCAAATCCCCGCCCCGGCCCCGCCTCCTCTCCTGAGCGTGCTGCGTTCCCCTCTCTTCCGCCTCCTTCACGAACCAGTTTTGCGCACAAGCACTGGCAGGGAGAGGAGAGAAGCAGGACCTGGCGGCGTGCTCACGGGAGGAGGCAGAGGTGGAGCGGAGGTGGGCTGGGGCGGGGAGCTGGGGGGCGGGCGGCAATTATTTCAGTGCTTAGGGGAGGCAAAATCATTAATCCGCCACTGGACGGTGAAAGTAGGCTTCCAGATCACTGCAGAAATGTATCACGTTTGTGGGGGTGGCGGGGCAGAAAGAGAGTCTCCGAGATAGGACAGACTCTTCTGCCAGGCTAAGTGTGTAGCTGGATAGATTGACGATACTGCTGGGTGAGTTAGGGGTACCACTGTTGTGGCCCCATGTGGCAGGTAGGATTTTTAGACAGCTTACAGTCCTTTTTCCTTTGTAGAGAGGTGAAGTATGTAATGTAGATCTCCTGTCTGATTTTAGTAAAGTCCGTTTGTATGGAAGGTTGGTTATTTATGAGAGCCTCCAGTTGGAGAGTTCTTTTTGATGTTTTCCTGTTTGCTGTGTAGGATGCTCATCAGGTGGTTCCGCAGTTTCTTTGATAGTGTGTGGCATAATCTCTCACTGTGGTCTGTGCAGTATGTAGATAGCAATGGATTTTTCACCTTCAGTCCATTAGGCATGATGTCCATCTGTTTGCATTTGGAAAGGAAGATGATATCTGTCTGTACTTGTGCAAGTCTCTTCATGAGGTTGATGGATTTCCACTCCATATGGCTAAATGCAGTGCCTTGCATGGTGTCAAGTATCAGAGGGGTAGCCGTGTTAGTCTGGATCTGTAAAAGCAGTGAAGAGTCCTGTGGCACCTTATAGACTAACAGATGTTATCAAAAAGATGATACAGTGTTTGAGTAAATTACACATTATGAATTATTCACTTGATTCTAGTCATCATCATTATTCCAAAGGAAAAACAAAATAAAACAATTTATTTTTTCAAAAAACCAGTCAAGGCCGCTAAGCGACAAGTGAATGATTACCTATCACAGTGTTACCAAAATCTAAGCACCTAAAAGAAAGAAAAAGATTAGTTAAGGGCCTCATAAATCTCACATAGCTATTAAAATAATAAACACATTATTCTTAACAAATATAAATAAATGCATTTTTCATTACGACACACTTAAAATATGTATTTCTTTATTCTTAATAGCAATGTGTTTTATTATTGTGCAGGGAATGTAAAATTTATGATTCCCTGAATTTTATTCATTTCCCTGCTTTCAAGAGTTTGTGCTATGTAAATGATGTGATTGGTAACTACATTTGATGTCACTTAGCAACCTTCATTGATTTTTTTGAATGTAGTTTCTTGGAATTTCCCATGGTTTTTTTCAACCCCAAGTTTTCCTTTTCTTGAGGTAAATGAATACACAGATTTTCAGAGGGTAAATAAACAGGATGGATGGGTGGCTCACCAGATTAGAACATGGAAGGAGTCAGTAGCACCTGAGTCCTACCTTGTGCAATGCACACCTGCAAAAATTTAGGCACTGAGTGAGTTTAGGCACCCACGGGGTTCAGCAGCACTGAGCGGGGGTTTTGTGAATCCCAGGGGGGCCTGATTCTGGGATTTAGGTGCCTAAAGTAGCAGATAGGCAGCTAAATCCTTTTGTGAATCTGGCCCACTGAGTATAACATTACATGTGTGTCTAAGTGTGGGACTCACAAAGTTACCTAAGTGCCTAACTTCCACTGAAACTGAAGAAGCCTAACTACTTTACTGAATCCCACACTAAGAGTCTGAAGGGTGCGGAGACTAAGCTAGCCTTGAACACACGTTCAGCAGAGCATAAACTCATGCCAAATTTCAATAAATAATGCTAAAAAAGTGTATAGCCAATTAAGCTTCAGCCCCAAGACTCAGACACTGATAGCCCAGTCAAGACTCTTCCAGCTAAGTCATGGACTCGATCTGTGCCTCACTTACCCAATAAGAGAAATGGGATATTTTCAAAGGCTCTCCAAGCACTGCACAAAGGTGGGGTAAGCATTTTGGGCCAAACTCTTATCTGGTATGCATTAGCAGAGCTCAGCTGACTTCAGCAGAACCATGTCTATTTACAGCTGCAGGAAACTTGGCCAATTCACTCTGTGGGAGAGATCCCAAGCCGAATGAAAACAAGAGGAACCTTTCTATTGACTTAATGGGCTTTGGATCAGGCCCCATACTACATATGGCCTAAGTGCAGAAAATCATAGCAATCTGTATGAGAATGATTGTGGTTTTGTGGATATGAAATCTGGGGGGCCAGCACCTCAGAGTTCCTTGAGTTCCCACAAGCCTTGTATATAACCTTTTGTAAGTGTTTTGAAATTAACACAGAGTTTAATGATGTGCCCACCCTAATATCAAAGGAAGATTTTGGCAGAGAATTCACAAGATTCTGGAGCTTCATTTCATTTGTCTGAAAAGTCGGCCTGGCAATTTTTGAGGTGATCAATGAAAATATTCTCCGTGGCCCTGTTTTATTTTTTTCTCCATCAGCTTATTTATGAGTCAGTCTAATTTCCAAATAACATAAAGTTTTCTGGCATAACATGATTGTATTGTGCAGACATAGGGACACAAAGGAAATTTCGATGGTTTCTTAAAATGTAAATAGTAAATAATTTAAGCAGAGCTGGTTAAAAATAGAAAACTTTTTTTGCAAAAAATAATTTGTTTTATTCCATATGTTTTGAAAAGTAAAGACTTTTCATTTATGTGAAATTTTCATGATATTTTTAATAAAAACATTCATTTTTGAAATGTATGTTTTTTCCCCATTCACCCTTTTTTTTTTTTTTGGTCTTTCTATTTTGCCATAAAAGAAGGGGGAAATAAAAGAGGGAAATGGGGAGAAAGGAATGAAAAAAATCAGGGGGGAAACCCAAAACACAGCTGCATTTATTGTTTTTCAATTTAGTCAAAATAGCCACAAATTTTATCCCCCTAAAAAATCTTTAGAAAATTTCTGAGGTTGAAAAAGGGGGAATTTGAAATGAAAAAAAAAATCTGTTTCAAAAATTTCAACGGAGTTTCATTTGAAAACCTTCAATTTCAAAAACCAGTCAGTGAAATTGCTCAGATGATTGGCACACATCCCAGCTGTCAATGAGACAGGCATGGGTGGCAGATATCATAGACCATAGACCAGGGGAGGCTGTGCCTCCCCAAAACCCTGCCCATGCTCCGCCCCCAGGCTCCTTCCCACAGTGCAGTTCCTTCCTGCTCTTCCATAGTAGCCCAGGCAGAAGGGGAGGGACTGGGGGCTAGCCTCCCCCTACAGCCAGTTCACCGGCCACCCACGGAAACAGGCCCTAACTCTTCAAAGCAGCTGGATTATTTGAGACTTGTTTTGTTTTTTTATTTATCAGAGTTTCATTAAGGGGGAAAATTAGCCTGACAACAGGACCTTAGTTACAGCTTTAAGTACAGCCAGGCCATGAGCAGAGCACACTCCTGTGAAGCCAGGCTAGCACCCTGCTCCTCGGGCTGCAAAGTCCAGCCCTTTTCCAGGGAGCATGAGGGGAGCACTAGGAGCTCCACTGAGCAGGGAAGGGAGTGTGTGGAAAGTGCTATCCCTACCAAGCCTGCCCTGACGAGCACCTCATGGAGCCCATGGTGCTGGGAGAGGGAGGTCTTTGCCAACAAGCCCTATTACCCTGAGGCCCCCATTCTAACAAGTAAGGTTCCCACAATCCCTGTTCCTGCCCAGGTTCCTTGCCCTCCCCATTCCGACCCCACAAGCTGCTTCAAACCCTTTCTTACTCAGTCACCATTCTGATCCTTGAGGTCCTCTCCCAATCCACCTCCCCACTTCAGGTGTGCCCCCCAACCCCTAACCCTCTTTCCTGCCTGGCCTCCCCACCAAGCCCCCGAATCCCCTCATCAGAGAACCCGCATACCTGGGGTGTCTAGCAGGGAACATGGGGTCCCTGCGGTGGGCTCTCTCTCTGCTGCCTGCAGTTGTCCCTACTTCCTGTCCCTACTTCTCCGCATGAGCACAGACATCACTCTGCAGAAAACTCCAGCAGCAGCACAACCTAGTGCAGCCACTAAGGCTGACCCACCAGAGCCCTGTGGCTGCCAAGGGTGTGGCTAATTCCCAGGGGTGGATCCATTGTAGATGTGGGTGGGGCTTCCTGGCAAACAGGGATTCCAGGCACAAGCCTACCGTGGCTAGTGCTTATTCACACTCTGGATCTCCGGGCCTCCCTGATGCTTAGAGGTTTAGTTCAAGCTCCCTTCCTCACCTGACAGCATGGATCGATCTCTCCGATTCCCTGCCTCCATTTGAACTCTGCCCTCCCTCCACATATACGCCATAGCTGCATGAAATGGCAGAGGTCTGCCCTTGTGTGTGCATGAATTCCTGCACACCGGTGTCTCAGGAGCATCATGCTTTTTCATAATTTCCTTTTCTTCTTCCACTGAGGCTTTAATGAGGGTCAGTGTAGCTTTACCAGTGTTGTGATGACACTATTCAGTGCCTAGGTGGACAAAGTACAGGAATGTTTGTGCTCGCTCTGTAGGGAAAGGATATTTTCAATACTCATTATTGGGGAAGTGAATGAATTACAATGTGGGACCTATAGCAGGAGTCTGCACTGGGGCTTCAGGGTCTTTGACCCGCAATGTGGAAGCTAGTGTGTAATGGGGAAAGTGTGCGCACGATCTATATTATATCCAGGGGTGACAGTGAGGCGGGCCAGGCTGGTACGGTTGAAAGGGCCCGGGGCTCCGGACGCCACTGCGGTAGTGGCAGCAGCAGCGGCTGGAGCCCCAGGCCCTTTCAACCGCTGCTGGAGCCCTGGGCGGCGCGGGTCAGTCAGTGTGGACGGGCTGGCTGGGCCACTGACCCCCCCAGCCCTGCCCTTTCTGCCCGAGGCCCCGCCCCTTCCGGGTGGGGGGGGCGGCGGGGCCGGAGCCGGCCCCCGTACCGGTAAGTTTTCAATGTTACTTTCACCCCTGATTATATTGGTATAAAATGTACATCCCTCACAAGGATTTTGAATGAATTAATTCATTAAAGTTCGTAAAGTGCTTTGAGAGCCTCTCATGTACTATCATCACTGCGACAAATAACTCACTAAGATTTTCAGAAGTCTTAAACAGCCTCAGAAGAGTATCCATGCTTAGCATTGTACAATCAGATATATTACAAAAGGGCTTTATTCCTTCTTCTGAAATGTTTATCGCTGATCACTATCAAGCAGAGGGCACGAGACTCAATGGACTATCGCTCTATTGCACTGTGGCAATTGCTGTGCTATCACATTGCAGGTACCATCATCCTGACCTGATTACATTCTATCCTCTTCCTTGTTCACCTACCCTGATTTAGGGATAGGATTCTGAAGCTAATCTTCCAGCTGTCTGGAGACAGAAGACATGGGGTCACCCCATGATACCATCATCTGTGATCTTTGACAGCAGGTCTTAAGGTATTTTTGACCTCCAGCAGATGGAAGCAACTCTGTTTGCAGAGTTGGCAAAAAGTTAGCTAGAGAGTGAGGGTAACTGAAGTGAAAGGGCAGTGTTTTGAGCTTCATTTGCTAGATAATCTCCAAGTTCCTTAAAGACTGTTTCCAAGACATTGGTATAAAAATATCCTTTTTATTTAAAAGTGCACTTTTTATCCCATTGAAATTGCAGTTTGAGGAGTAGTTTAACTTCCACCAACCATTGCCTAGACTGCTTAAAACAACACAGTCTGTTCCTTTCATCTTGAAATCTATCATCACTAACTACAGGATCTCTTTTCTCAGCTTTTACCTGAATACATGTCATGTTTTTGCCTTGAGCTGCAATATCATGAGCATGTCTCTGGCTCCTTGTTATCCCTGCAGTTTCTTACCAGATTAGACTGCTTGTGCAATGAATGCCAGTCTTTCACAAGAACTCTGGGGAAGTTCAGACCTGGTCAGGAATTTTCCATCAAATACCTACAGGACAATGTTAATTTCTCCAGATTTTTTCAATGTTCCTTCAGGAAATATTCCAAATGGAAACATTTTGGTATGTTGAACTGAATCAAAGCATTTCATTTTGGATCAGTTAACATTAATCTGTGTCCACCTACACTGCTGCAGTGCCTCAGAGGAGGTGTAGTTTAGGAGCCTTGCACCTCCATTCTCCCTATGGGCTTGGCTTCCTGGCTGGACTACATCTCCCATGATGCACCACAGACTCCCATGTGGCTGAACTGTCATGCTGCGTCATGACCAAGGGACTTCATGGGAGATGTAGTCTGGCCAGGGAGCCGAGCCCATAGAGCATAAGGATCTGAACTACAACATCCATGAGGCACTAGGTCAGCTCTGGCAGAGGCAATTCAGTGTCATACCACTTTGAAATGGAATGTTTCAATGCTTCCAGATAAACATTTATTGGAACTTTCCATTCACCCAGATCCAGGTCAGATTCTCAAGAGCTCAGCACCCACGACTGGTTTTCAAAAGAGCTGACTTCTGATTTAGTCAGATATTCAAGAGTGCTCAGTACCCCACAGCTCCCAACATGCAGAGCTCTTTGGAAAATCAGGCGCTCACTGCATGCTTGAATTGCATGCATTGATGGAATTATGGACCTTTGGGTTCCTTGAGATGCATATTCCTATTTATCCTGAATTAGGGATATTGTTTCCCATTTCAACCCTAGATCATTATTTTCAGCTTTTGTCACCAGGCTGGCCCTGTTTCTTGGGCTTCACCCAAAATATTTGTTTTCATAAAGGCTCTTTGGTATGAGGGGACTGCACATCTACCATTACTTGGATGACTGATTACTTCAAATTTATTCCTAACCAGAATTTATGATAGCTGGATACAGTTTAGCATTAGAGAGCTACAATTGTGTATTGAAGAAAGCTACGAAGAAATGTCTTCCCATTGCAATCTCATCGGTATATTTCAACCTAGAGAAGGGAAATGCAAGTCAAGATTTAAGACAAAGTTACTTGTCTTGTTCACAGCAGAACAGTAAAGGCTTCTTATTTTCTACAGGTCAGCTATAGCTCATAGTCTCTTGCCTATTCCTATAATTTTATACAAGAATCCTAGAACTACTTCCTTAGGACCACTGGATCCAAAGAGAACAGGTGTCTGAAGGGATGGGCCATTCATCTCTAGAATCATTCATTCAATCTACAGCAGGCTGAACTGAAACATTTTACCACTTTATGGTTGTTTGGTGGCTTTTGTGAAATGAGTTAGCAGTCTTAGTCCAAATTTTCTTGGGCATATATTTGAATCACAAAACCTACCATCATACTGGCATTTATTTGTATCCTGCATAGTAAGTCTCCTCTGAGAGGTCAAGGAGACTGAAATATCCTCTCACCTTCCTACCCTCCCACCTCCCTTCCTACTTGTGTTTCACTTAAGTTATATGAGAATATGCTATTTAAAAAAAAATCAAAGAAAAACAAAAACAAAGAACATTGTTTTCAATAGCAAAATCAGCCACGTAGTCTGTAGGCCAGTGTTCTCAATGTTTTCAGGTTGGCAATTCCTTATTCAAAGTAAAAAATGTTCAACCCCCACCCCTCACATTTACTATAAAAGAAAGAGTAAATAAACATATGAATGATAACAATGCTAAGCCTATATAATTGATTTGTGTGTGTGTTTTGAGAGGCTGACAGAGGATACTCGACCTGGAAGGGTCAGGTTGTGCAGGGAAGTGGCGAATAAGATCTTTGCTTAAGAGTGTAATGAACTTTTCAGCACATTGCCTCCCCCCCTCCCCCCGCCAATTGCCCTTTGTGACTCTCCCCCCACCCCCAGGCTTGCAACCCAATGCTTGAGGAACACCATGAACCCCACCTGCCATGCCTGCGAGGAAATTGAGTAGGCCCTAAAGAAACAGCATTACCCATGTAATTTTCTCCTACTGGAACTATGTATGAAGCTCTATCACACTTTTTAAAATACACTCTGCCTTGCAGATGCTGTTATGTGCTGAAAGATATTTCATTGTTTACCATACTCTGTTTACAAATATTCTCTATATATGTTGGCTAACAATAATTAGTTTCCATATTTCACTGAATGTAATTCAGAAAAAAAATGTTTATTTAACACATTAAGTAAATGATAAGAATGCAATTTAGGATTTGCATTTTCTGTTCTGTCAATGTTTTTGGTTATAATTTGGATTAACTGTAGAAAAAATCCAAGCAAAGCCTCTACATAAATTGCAGAGCTATGCTTTAGTGATGGTATAACAAAGTTCGTCAGGAATGTGCCACAAACATTTAGAGAAACTGAAGTGGAAACAAAGAATTCATATGCACACAGCTGCAGGCCTGACTCAGTGCTCGAATTACAGGAGGGCTTAGGGGAGGGAGTAGGCCCTGTTACCACTTTTATGGGCTACCTCATTTCTGCCTTATGTCCCCCCCTTACTTCTCACTACTGTTTAAATTAAAACAAGCCCCTTAACAGTCAGGACCCCTTATTTTTTCCCCCATAATTCAACCACTGGCCTGACTGAACTTGCAATTGCATGTTGGAAAGGAGACAAGAAAGAAAGGATGGGGAGAAATACAAAGACACCACCACTGGGGGCAGGGGGAAATGCCAAAAGGGGTTTTAAAATGATTTTACAAACAATTTTCTGTGGTTTGAGAACCTATTTTGGTTTGTTTCCTTCTCTTCCCATTTGTTGGATATTTACATTACAATATGAATATCATAATTATGCTGTAATGATCCTGCTGACTCATGACAATACTACTCCTGCTTCCAGAGTTCCCCACTGAATGAGCTGAAGGGAAAGAACTGGGCCCTAGGTCATTCTGGGAGGGTCATATGCCCAGTGCAGCATCTAGCCAATAGAGAGCTCTATGACACCAAGGGTGAAATCCTAGCCCCATCAAAGTCTATGGTAGAACACCCATTAACTTCAGTGGGACCAGGATTCCACCCTGAGTAACATGGAGAAAGCAGAGACACTCAGAGGACTGAAGGAATCCGGGATAACAATGCATGTCAAGCCTATGAACTGGCTGAGAAGGAAAGCCAGGTATCATAGAATCATAGAATCTCAGGGTTGGAAGGGACCGCAGGAGGTCATCTAGTCCAACCCCCTGCTCAAAGCAGGACCATCCCCAATTTTTGCCCCAGATCCCTAAATGCCCCCCTCAAGGATTGAGCTCACAACCCTGGGGTTTAGGAGGCCAATGCTCAAACCACTGGGCTATCCCTCCCGCCAGGTGGCAGGCATTGTGAAAGCTGGGACAGGGATGGTAATGGAGAATCTAGGAGCCAAGTGGAGAAGCAGCCTATTTCTAGCAGGGGGCCCACACTATCTGCATCAAAAGGACCCGGGGGGAACATCCTGAAGAACTGGAGGTGTGAGAGAACTGTGTGTTTGGACAACGGGAAGACAACATAGAGGGGAACAGTCAGAAACTATCATGATGGGCAGCAATCCATGAACAGTGGTGCAGATTGCAAAGACATGGGAGAGTTTTCAACTGCAAAGAGAAGAGATAAATCAGAGACAGAACAGAAATTAGAGGGGGAATAGAGATAACTTACTCGACTTGGTTAGGTGGGGAGATCTTTGCCTGCACTTGAAGACCTTTCCAAGGAAAATTTTCCAGGCAAATCCACAGGGAATTTTACACCCAAAAAGAATGGATCATGGGGCCCTTTGACAGGATTGCAGCACAAGTTGGTACAGGTAAAAATGGACAAAACACCTGCCTCCCGGCAGGTAACCCCCTAAAGAAATGGTCTCTTCCTACTGTAGGGGGTATGGGCTATCACTGCATACTGAGCCCTACAATAGCCTCAGGAACAACTCTGAGATCATAATCAAAAAGGCTGACAAAAGAGGTGCTGTCGTCATCATGAATAAATTGGAATATGAACAAGAGGCTGCTAGGCAGCTCTCCAACTCCACATTCTCCAGCCCATTCCCCTCTGATCCCACTGAGGGTTACCAAAACAAACTACACCATCTGCTCAAGAAACTCCCTGAAAAAGCACAGGAACAGATCTGTGCAGACACATGCCTAGAACCGACCAGGGGTATTCATGCCGATCAGGGGTATTCTATTTGCTACCCAAGATCCATAAACCTGGGAATCCTGGTATTTGCACCCTAACACCAGGATTGTCTGGCTATGTGGACTCTCTCTTCAGGCTCTACGCTACCAGCACTCCTAGCTTTCTTCGAGACACCACTGATTCCTGAGGAAACTACAATCCATCGGTGATCTTCCAGAAAACACCATCCTGGCCACTATGGATGTAGAAGCCCTCTACACCAACATTCCACACAAAGATGGACTACAAGCCATCAGGAACAGTATCACCGATAATGTCACGGCAAACCTGGTGGCTGAACTTTGTGACTTTGTCCTCACCCATAACTATTTCACATTTGGGGACAATATATACCTTCAAGTCAGCGGCACTGCTATGGGTACCCGCATGGCCCCACAGTATGCCAACATTTTTATGGCTAACTTAGAACAACGCTTCCTTAGCTCTCGTCCCCTAATGCCCCTACTCTACTTGCACTACATTGATGACATCTTCATCATCTGGACCCATGGAAAAGAAGCCCTTGAGGAATTCCACCATGATTTCAACAATTTCCATCCCACTATCAACCTCAGCCTGGACCAGTCCACACAAGCGGTCCATTTCCTGGACACTACTGTGCTAATAAGCGATGGTCACATAAACACCACACTATACCAGAAACCTACTGACCACTATACTTACCTACATGCCTCCAGCTTCCATCCAGGACACACCACACAATCCATTGACTAACAGCCAAGCTCTAAGATACAGCCGCATTTTCTCCAATCCCTCAGACAGAGACAAACACTGACAAGATCTCTATCAAGCATTCTTAAAACTACAGTACCCACCTAGTGAAGTGAAGAAACAGATTGACAGAGCCAGAAGAGTACCCAGAAGTCACCAACTACAGGACAGGCCCAACAAAGAAAATAACAGAACGCCGCTTGCTGTCACCTTCAGCCCCCAATTAAAACCTCTCCAGAGCATCATCAAAGATCTACAACCTATCCTGAAAAATGATCCCTCACTCTCACAGATCTTGGAAGACAGGCTAGTCCTCGCTTACAGACAGCCCCCCAGCCTGAAGCAAATACTCTCCAGCAATCACACACCACACAACAAAAACACTAATCTAGGAACCTATCCGTGCAACAAAGCCCAATGCCAAATCTGTCCACATACTTATTCAAGTGACACCATCATAGGACCTAATCACATTAGCCACACCATCAGGGGCTCATTCACCTGCACATCTACCAATGTGATATATGCCATCATGTGCCAGCAATGCCCCTCTGCCATGTACATTGGCCAAACTGGACAGTCTCTATGCAAAAGAATAAATGGACACAAATCTGACATCAGGAATCATAACATTCAAAAACCCGTAGGAGAACACTTCAACCTCTCTGGTCACTCACTAACAGACTTAAAGGTGGCAATTTTGCAACAGAAAAGCTTCAAAAACAGACTCCAGCGAGAAACCGCTGAGCTTGAATTAATATGCAAACTAGATACCATTAACTTGGGTTTGAATAGAGACTGGGAGTGGCTGGGTCATTACACATACTGAATCTATTTCCCCATGTTAAGTATCCTCACACCTTCTTGTCAACTGTCTAAATGGGCCATCTTGATTATCACTACAAAAGTTTTTTTCTCCTGTTGATAATAGCTCATCTTAATTAATTAGCCTCTTACAGTTGGTATGGCTACTTCCACCTTTTCATGTTCTCTGTATGTATGTATGTATATATATATATATATATTCTTACGAAATGTTCCATTCTATGCATCCGATGAAGTGGGCTGTAGCCCACGAAAGCTTATGCTCAAATAAATTTGTTAGTCTCTAAGGTGCCACAAGCACTCCTGTTCTTTTTGCAGATACAGACTAACACAGCTGCTACTCTGAAACCTGCAAGACATTGTATGGCAGCACCTACTTGGGAGGGGAAAGGCTCCCTGCACCTTCTCTCCACTACACAAGCTGGCAAAGCAGACATACTATGGCTCATAAACTGTAGTGTTTGTTTACTCTAGATCCATGCACCATCCTATGCATTAATTGTAATGGACAAATATACACAAGAAGCACATGTCTTAACACCATATTCTGATTACTGAAATAAGTTTCAGAGTAGCAGCCGTGTTAGTCTGTATCCGCAAAAAGAAAAGGAGGACTTGTGGCACCTTAGAGACTAACAAATTTATTTGAGCACAAGCTTTCGTGAGCTACAGCTCAAGTCTCCTTATTCACCACACCCTGACTATAGCTTTCCGATTTCAGAGCTATAATCTGAAATGCAGTCCCACACCTTCCAACACATCTGCATGTATCTGGGGCTCAGCTGGTACCAAGCTATTGTTTGCAGATTTGAGTCCTGCCCACAAGTCCGATTAAGGCAGATATTTCTCTTCACTACGGGATTTGCTCTGCATAACTGATTGCCAAGTGCATCATGTAAATGGCGCTTAGAAACGGCAAACAGCCTAAACAGCCTGTGATGTAGAATGTACCTTATTAACAAAGGTCATATTAGAAACTCACCCTTGTAACTAATCTAATCAAACGTACAGTACATCAATAGGCAGAGAGACTGGTGAGTGGTATTTTCCAATTAAGTGGAACTGTTTGACCTTTTGAACTGTAAATAAACTGCAACAGCAACTCCTGATGAGGCTTAAGCAGGCTGACTTTTACTGCAACACAATGCCTCACAACTCAAACATACTTACAGAGCTAATCCTGGAACGAGTCAATGGACAGAGTGAAACTTTAAACGCTAATGCTGCAAAGAAGAGTTGCCTGGAATTTCTGCAGTGCTGGCAGAATGAATGTATTTGAACTGAATGTAGCTCTCTGAATAGATAAACACATACTGGGAAATGTGTCCTTTAGTGTAGCTGTCTTCAGCTGAAACAACCCTATTTTCTTTGTTCAAACATTTAGAGGCAGGGGATTTTCTGCAGCAACTCAAAGTCCTGTCAGCTGTTTTAGTGCTTAAGAGCAGGTGGAATACAGTTTTCTCAATTAAAATGTAATTTAATTAAATGTAGACTCCAGATTCTTAGTTTTCAAAGAGTTGCCTGGAGTGGATTTTTAATCACGAGTCCAGTTGGCTTTAATGGGAAATGTGAAGAGAGACAGCTAACAGGAGAGCTTCAGAGACTGTGTCTGTAGATTCTGTGCTTGGAGGTAGCAGGATTTGGTGAGAGGTGAGAGGCAGCTAATGGGAGAATTTTGGAGGGAGTTGAGAGAGGGATTATGAGAGACTTTCATTTAAGATCCAGTTCTGTGTTCAATTTCCAGATGGTTAGCAAGGGAAGAGTGGAGATGACCTGCAATGGATGTGCCATGTTTTCTTCCCTGACTGAAGCCAGAAGGGACTTCCTGTGCATGGAGTGCAAGCTGGTGGTTGCTCTGTAGGAGAAGATTCTTGGACTGGAGCAGCAAACAGAGATGCTATTGAGAATCAGAGAGGCTGGGGAGATCCTAGACAGCTAGGAAACATCCAGTCCAGGAAACATCAGTACCAGGGCCGGCTCTAGGCACCAGGAAAACAAGCAGGTGCTTCGGGTGGCACATTTCTAGGGGCGGCATTCCGGCGCCGGCCATGCCGCCCCTAGAAACGTGCCCCAGCTTGCCTCCGCCCCGCCTGCTCCCCTGAGTGCGCCACTGCCACTCCACTTCTCCTCCCTCCCTCCCAGGCTTGCCACGTGCCAAACAGCTGTTTCTTGCCTGGGGGGAGGGAGGGAGGAGAAGCCTAGTTGCGGCACGCTCGGGGGAGGCGGCAGTGGTGGAGCGGAGGTGAGCTGGGGCAGGGAGCGGTTCCTCTACCCCTCCCCCCCCGTTACTTCCTGCTCTCCCCCCACCCTCGCTCCCCTCCGCTCCGCCTGCTCCCCTGAACGCGCTGCCTCTCCCTCGCCTGGGAGGGAGGGGGGAGAAGCGGAGAGGCGGCGTGTTCAGGGGAGCAGGCGGAGCAGAGGTGAGCTAGGGCGGGGAGTTGTGGGGGGGGAGAAATGCGGCACACCTGGGGGAGGAGGCAGGGCCGGGGATTTGGGGAAGGGGTTGGGAAGGGGTGGAGTTGGGTCAGAGCCAGGAGGGGAGGGGAACAGAAAAAAAAAGCGGAGGTGGCCAAAAATTTTTTTGCTTGGGGCAGCAAAAATCCTAGAACCGGCCCTGATCAGTACTGCATGTTCAAGGAAGAAAGGGAGCTGGCCACCAAAGAGTCAGAGAGAGGGGAAGTCAGAGAAGAGGCCTGGCAGTTTGTAACTGCCAGAGGCCAGATGTCACGGTGGGATAAAGAAAGGCAAGGATAGTATGTGTCCAGCAGAGAGAAGAGGACCAGGAGGAATTCCACACAGCTAGAAGTTTCCGATTGATACCAGGTTCTCAGTGTGGAAGCTGGAAGTTACCTCTCAAGATCCAGCTGGTCCAAGGGAACAGAGTGATGTACGGGACACACCTGTAGATGGCAGCTCAGCCCAACCTGTAAGAAAATCAGGTTTCCCCACAAAGAGTTCTTCAACTATCCAAGGAATACAGATGATCCTTGTTGGAGATTCAGTACTCAGAAGAATTGAAAAACCATTCTGCAAGGGACCATGGACAACAGGATGGAGTGCTGTCTTCCTGGCGCGAAGGCACAAGACTTTACTCTAAGATTGGATAAGCTGTTGAAGTCAATGAGGCAAGAATTCATTAGTGATGGTTCATATTGGCACTAATGACACTGCATTGTGGGATAACTCATAGGTAGGAGATGACTTCAGAGAACTCGGAAGTGTGCTGAAGAAGAATAATGTCCAAACCATCTTCTCTGAGATCCTTCCTGTCCCATGAGCAAACGAAGAAAGAAGGCAGAAGACTCTGGAAGTGAACAGCTGGCAAGGTAAGTGGTGTAGGTTTGAAGGTTTTGTGGAACATTGATCCATCTTCTATGGGGATAGGGGGCTGTATAGTTTGGATGGCCTACTCAATAGAAGGGGGACCAACCTTCTCAGGGACAGGCTGGCTGGAATAGTCAGGAGGGCATTAAACCAATAACAAAAGAGGAAGGTAAAAAGATGGAAGATATGACATGTAGTTGGCGAGATGAAGGGAACTGCAAGACTAAAGCAGCTAGCCCGCTGAGTTCACCAACAGATGACAACAGGGAGTTAGGGTTGTGTTGTGGGTTTTTTTACTCTCCTTTCCTTAACTTGCAGGTACTCTACAAGGAAGAGCCTGCAATGGGAAAGCGAGGTGTTGCTAACCCCACTGCTAGCTCTTCCTCTGTCTGCACCTGTGTGGGACCCTGCCTCATAGGCATCCTGACCCTGGAGGTTTACACCTGGGCCCTGATCTTGACTTGGTGGAAATGCAGCCTGCATATCACTGCCAATGAAAGCCACGCTGGGGGGAATTACTCACTGTGCGAGGTTTATATTGGTGGAGTCCCTCAACAAGCACCCCCTCCCCCCAATTCCCCCATCAATTGAGGTTAAGAACCCATATGCTGTACAGGTAACAGGAGGAGAGGAGCAGACCTCAATGGCTCGGGAGGACGAGCCACCTGCCCTCATGGCTGGAGTCTCATTGGCACCGTTCCCAAGAGGAGCCATAGGATGCTGGTAGTCAGTGACTCCCTTCCAAGGGGGATGGGGAGATCTCTCTGCCAACCTGACATGATGTCCCAGGAAGTGTGGTGCCTGTCTGGAGCCCAGATCTGAGACATTACTGAAAGACATTACTGACATTGCTGAGGCTTATCTATCTCTCTGATCATCACCCAACACTGCTCACCCACATGGACACTAACAATACTTCCAGCTATGACTCAGCGCAGATCAGTAATCGTTACAGGGCTGTGGGAGCTAGGATGAAGGGATCAGGGCACAGGTTGTGTTCTTGTCCACCCTCCCAGGTGAGAGTAAAGGCCCAGGCAGGGACATGCACGTCTTGGAGATGAATGCACTGCTGTGCAGAAGGTGTTGATGGGAAGGCTTGGCTTCCTCAACCACAGGATGCTGTTCTGCAAAGATGTTCTGCCGACGAAGAAGGGGAAGAGCATCTTCACACGCTGACTCACCAACCTCGTGAAGAGGGCTTTAAACTAGGTTCAAAAGGGGCAGATGACAAAAGCTGACACATAAGTATAAAAAAAGGCGACTCTAACAGAGGGTTAGATCTTAGGGGTGGGAGGGGACATGGAAAATTCCAATAAGATTATAGGAGCAACAAGAGGGAAATCAGTGGGGCAATCTGATCAACATCTTAGACAGCTATACACAACTGGAAGGAGTATGGGGAATAAACAGGAAAACTGGACGTATTAGTACATAAGTTAAATTATAATTTAATTGGCATCACAGAGACTTGGTGGGATAAGTCTCATGGCTTCATGGGGTAAATCTCATGAATATTGATATTCACAGAGAGTATAGCTTCTTCAGGAAGGACAAATGGAAAAGCGGAGGAGGTGTTGCATATACATCAAGAACACACTTATTCTGAGGTCCAGCAGAAGGTGCAAGGCAGACCAGTTGAAAATATCTGAGTAAAGGTAATAGGGGAAAAGATAGGGCTGACATCATGGTAGGTCTAATACAGGTCATTAAGTCAGGAAGAGGTGAAGGATGATGCATTTCTAGAATAAACAACAGGGATATCCAAAACCACAAGATCTGGTAGTAATGGGGGATTTTAACTATCCAGATATCTGTTGGACATGTAATATGGCAAAATAGAAAAGTTCAAATAAATTCTTGCAATGTATTGGGAACAATTTTTGTTCCAGAAAGTGGAGGGAAACCAGAGGGACACCCATATTACACTTGATTCTGACCAACAGGAAGGAATTGGTTGTGAATCTGAAGGTGGAAGGCAACTTGGGTGAAAGTGATCATGAAAGGATCGCTTTAGGATTCTAAGAAAAGGAAGAAGTGAGAGCAGCAAAATAAGGACAATGGGTTTCAAAAGAGCAAACCAACAAACGGAGAACTGGTAGATAAAGGTCCCATGGGAAGCAAATTTAAGGGATAAAAGAGTTCAGGAGAGTGGGCTGTTTCTTAGGGAGGCAACATTAAACATGCACCTGTCAATTATTCCAATGCAAAGCGAAGATATGAAGAATAGTAAGAGGCCAATATGGCTCCATCAGGAGCTCTTTATTGACCTGAAAATCAAAAAGGAATCCTACAAAAAGTGGAAACATGGAGAAATTGCTAAGGAGGAATACAAGTATGAAGGAACAAAACTAGAAAGGTTTGATTTTGATCACGCTATTTTGATCATGCTAACTGCAACCATATTGTGTGCATTCAGCCACCATGAATTAAAAAAATAGAACACCACATAGTTAACGGTTAATTTGAAAAAGCGGGGTGTTCATAACTCTGAAGTTCTACTGTATTTTAAATGTGCCTATCCTGTGGTAACACCCAGAGGGTAATTTACATCCAGTCTGGCCAGCACATTGTGAATGAACTAGTCAAGTTGATGGCCCATTAAACAACACTTAACTCTTATGATAAACCATAGAAGAATCTTGTCCCTGCCCGGTGAGCCTTCCTGTTAGACACATTAGCCAAAATATGGGTAATGGATACTCCCATGAGTCAAAGCATGCAAGGGCATGTGACTTGCCCATGTGACCCTGGACTCCATCTTGTGTCTGTAATTTTCCACAAACTGAAACTGAGAGCATTCCCTCCACATGGGAAATGGTATAAAAGACCCTAAATGCATCTCCATTTTGCCTCTTTCCTGCTCTGATCTCTGGACACAATGACTTACACTAAAAGGAGCATATTGACTACGGACTGAGGACCTTCCAATCTTTTGGAAGTTACCGGAGACTTTACAAGCCAGCAGTCTGTAACATCACTGCTACAAACCTGATCCAAGAACTTTGCAATGATTGTATTTATATGATTCCTTTGACAGTTTTAACTCTCTCCTCTTGCTTTTCTCTTATAAATAAACCTTTAGAAATTAGATGCTAAAGGATTGGCAACAGTGTGATTATTAGGTAAAATCTGAGTCATATATTGACCTGGCTGTGTGGCTGATCTCTTGGGATTAGAAGGACCCTTTAGTTGATGAAATTGGTTTTAAATAACAACTAATCACTAAGTCTAGTGTCTGGGTGGTGAAACAAGGGCTGGAATGCTAAGGAGACTGCATTTCTGACTTCTTGTTAGCCAGTGTGGTGAGACAGAAGTTTACTTTTGTTATTGGTTTGGTATATCTTATGGAAGAATACCCATCAGGTTGGGGGTGAGTCTGCCCTATTTCTTAGCAGTTTGTCCTGAATGTAGTATTCTCAGTTGTGACCCACTGAGGCACAGTGACAGCATATATAGAGCATTCATGATAAACATCACAGTTTAAAGCATGATGGACTTTTCTACTTCACCTATATTGGGGCACATTTTTAAATATCCATAACCCCAACTTGACAGTCAAATTTTGTTGAACTTAGCAAAAATTGTACTTGTCACTGAAAACAACGAACAGGAGAAAATGCAAATGTCATGTGAACTATCTTGGAAAGCTGCAGCATTGTTGTTTTTTTAACAGGGGGAAAAAAACCTATGCCCTCCACAATGCAGCAATGGCTGGACAGGTTTTGCTCAACATTAAAAAAGAGGAAGAAATCAGCTTTCATGAGAAGCCAAGCATATGGAATTTTAGCCCAAAGATAAATGTTTAAAGAAGTTATAGGCATGTGAAAACTGAGATCCATAATGGAAACTATCTTTGCAACCTTAACTACAGTGTGTTTTGACCAAAGCAAGTGCTATAGTAACATAATTGCAATAATTCTGCTGCAGAATTTCTTTCCGTTAAATACTCGTGAACTGTAATTTGTTATTATCTTAGCATTAGCCGAGTTACTTTTTATTAGCAGCATTCCAAAGCCAGAAATAAAGGCAGGCATGTAACGAACAGAAATTAATGAACCACACTACACTGCTGATAATTTACCAGCAGTTAACTTTCTCCTTTGCACTACATGCAGCTTCCTTAGCACCTTGGGCTTTGATCCAAACATCCTTACCATTGGCAGGCATACCAGAGCTCTGAAGTCTGTTACATGAGAACACACACACGGCAAAGTGCTCAAGAGTTGGAGGGAAAACTTTAGTGGAGCAGAACCTATGTGGAATTGAGCTCTTTGAGGCAGAACTCGCCTTTGCTTCAAATCATACCAGAACACTGGAAGCTACAGGAATGTGGGTTCTGAACCCCTGAGGGGCAGCACTGAAAAGGTTCACTGGAGCAGAGCAAAGTTTAAACTTCCTCCCATGCTCTGGCCCATATAGCATGGCCTCTGATCCAAACCAAGAGCAGACTATTAGAGCACTGGAATAGACTTTAAGTCAAACAGCCTTCAGCATGAGAACAAAAGCAGGCACTCACACAATCCTTTCCAGCACAGCCGTACTCTGCAATCCATCCGTTAGATAAAACCATCTCCGTTTCAATAGCAGCTTGCCTCATAATTGTTTTACCTTGCGGCCTTATTGTTCTATGAAATGAAGACTGAGGGGCAGGCGGCATAGTCCATTGAGCATAAGAGCAACTGTTCTTGCTAACTGTGCCTCCTAGGTATGCAGATTATCAAAATGTTTACTGAAGGATGCCCATTAATTAATCCGAGGACAATAAAATGCCTTTCTGTTGTCTCTTCTTTCCAGTTAATAATGCATGAGTAGGAAGAGAAGCAACATCGTAAATCAGAAAAGTGTATTTGATACTTAAGTCCAATGGTCTTGTGTGTGTTCTGCTACAATATTCCCAGTAGGTACTGCACATGTAATGTAACCTGTGAAAATGTGCTAACAAGCAAGGATGGATTGGGCCTTTTGGATGCCATTTTATTGACATCACTGATTCTGAAAAATGAAATCAGCTGTTCCAGCCTTGGAACCTATCATGAAAGGAAAAAAAAGAAAATCAGACTATAACATCGGCATTTATATCACATGGCATAGACTTGTCTTAACCTATTACTGCAGGTGATGTTCTCTCTTATCTAAATTGACTTGGTTAGTGGCTGTTCTGCTTTTTCTTTAGTGTAGTTCATACATTTTTAGCTTCGTCTTGGTGCTCACTTGTGTTCTTAGTAGGTGTTGTATAGTCTAAGGGAGAGCCCTAGAAATAGCTAACTCCATGCTTTAATGAGTAAAACCTTCTTGTTTTTTTCAGCAGAAAAAAGCTTGATGATTCTTAATGATGTGACTAGAGATGGTTAGAAAATCCAAAGGAAAATATGTAGCAGGATATTATTTATGAATTATTTGTATTGCCATAGTGCCTAACAGCGCTAGTTAAGGGCCAGGACCCCATTGTGCTAGACACTGTGCAAAAAGAGGGTCCCTACATCAAGAAGGTTACAATCTAAGTGTAAGGCAAGGGTGGGGGGGGGAAGGCGTGGAGAAAAGATAGCTCAGTGGTTTGAGCATTGGCCTGCTAAACCCAGGGTTGTGAGTTCAATCCTTGAGATCCATTTAGGGATCTGGGGCAAAAATTGGGGATTGGTCCTGCTTTGAGCAGGGGGTTGGACTAGATGACCTCCTGAGGTCCTGTCTAATCCTGATATTCTATGATTCTATGAACAGATAGATACAGTCAGACTGATGTGGAAGGAACTCCCTGTCAACAGCCACAAAGCCACTGTTGTGGGGTGTAGAAACCCTGCACTGGAACTGAAAGGGTTAAGGAGCAACTCTGGGCTCAGATGACCCTGCCGAGCTGCGGAGCATGGTCCAGCTGGAGGCATTGCTTTAAAGGGAGCCAGACAGCCCAGAAGGGGCTTGACAGGGCAGGGAGAAAGACCTGCCCTGAGAGCTCCTAGAGAAAGGTACTGCAGAGATCTCCTCCCAGAGATAAAGAGCCTGTCCCCTGAGGCAGAGGGGCTGACCATTCAATTATTATTTTTTCCTTTTCTATTGTGAGAAAAACTGTAAAACTTTGGCAAAAGAGAGGGTGGTAGGAAGTGGGTCAGGGAGGCATTCCTAGGTGCTGGACATTGGTACCTCTTACAGGGCCCTGGGCTGGAGCCCATTGGAGTGGGAGGGCCCAGGCTCCCCTACCAACCCCTCTTGTTAGGAGGAGCATGCACACTAGACACTAGCACGCAACTGCTAGACTCTCCCTGGGGGAAGGAGGGAAGGGTAACAACCTTTGAAAACCCCCACCTGGGACTGGACACCTGCAGGGTCAATAGATGGACCCCATATCTTCCCTGGCACCCTGTCCCACTGGGGAGAGATGACTGATTGGTGACCTGAGCAGGGGGTCGGGTGGATGCCCATTGAAAGGCAATACCTCCCATGGTGTGATGGTGGCCCAGGGGCAAGATCAGAGTTGTGGCGAACAGAGACCTAATCCACTGACAACTAGGCGACACCACCATCGACATCATCCATCACAGCCAGCTCATTATCTTCCTTCTAATCCCTCCTTAAAACTTTCCTCTGACATGGTGACTACAGAAAACTTGCCAACAGTTAAGCTGCTGGTGTACTGAGACCACTACCTCTCATACTGACTAGTATGGTCTCAATGTTTCCCTGGGCTCCCCCATCTGTCTTTATTTACCTCTTGTCTCATACTTAGATTGCCAGCTCTTAGCGTCACAGGGCCACCGTTTGGCTCTGTGTTTGTGCAGCACTGAGCGTAATGGAGTCCTGGTTCATGAGTGGGGCTCCTAGGTGCTGCCACAACAAAAAGAAATACATGTACTAATCAGTGTAGGAAGCATCTGAGCATCCAGGAAGCCATCCAGTTACGAAAGGTCTAATTCTGAGGTTCACTTACATGTTTGCTCTAAAGATTTAAGTGACACAGGCACTCAGGCCCAAATTTTCAACATTTCTTCATTGCTTGGCTGATGATTCAAGCCCAGTGGTTAAGACACTCCCCTCCAATGTGCAGGAGTGAGGTTCACGTCCCTGCTCCAATGATTGTTTAAGTATCTCTAAAGGGGAGCAGCTTCAGCAGGAGAGATTGAGAGCACAGCATCCCAGAACACCTAATAGCCAGTGGATATAGCATTTCCATACAACATGGGTGGAAATCCCTTCTCTTAATCAAAAAGAAAAGGAGTACTTGTGGCACCTTAGAGACTAACCAATTTATTTGAGTATAAGCTTTCGTGAGCTACAGCTCACTTCATCGGATGCATGCTCTGAAAATTCTCTTAATCAGGCAGAGTGGGGGTCTGAATCTGGGTCCCCCACATCCTGGGTGAGTGCACTAACCGCTGGGATGCAAAGCATAAGTGTATGTATATGGGGGGGGGGGCTCCTTCTGCTTTGCTTTTTGTAAGGAAGGACGGAACTGGCTTAGATCCCAACTCCAGCAAAGGGTTCACAGCTGGGAATCCTGGATGGGGGAGGCATCTCTCTCTGGCCCACACTTAGGCACCTAGCCCCCTTTAAGGGGCAGGGCTTAGATCACGCTCCTCTCTTCAGCATTTCCTATTGGCTAGCATAGGCAGCTAGCCTAGTTGGTTTCTGCGCTCTCTCAGCAGGCTGGTTTTTGTGAATCCCATTCTTGGGCACCTCACTCTCCTCACGGGGTGTGGATTCCACAAGGTGGCAGGTTGCTGAATGTTAGGCACTGCACTGTAGATCTAGCCCTAAGTCACTAAGTCACTAAGCCCTAAGTCAGGCACTGTGGGAAATTTTAGCCATTAGCAACATGGGCAGATTTTATGGCATCTGAGAAATGAGGAAGTTACATGAGGGAATTTGTGTCACAGACTATCTGAAACTGACATCAAGGCCAGGGTTCCTAGTTGGACATAGTGTAACCCACATCCCTCCTGGGTGTGGTGTTCTCTGCCATCTATTAGCACCGAGACCCCTTAGAGAGAGAGACAGAGAGATTAATGAGTCTGCTCTACAGCCATAGCTAACAGGCATATGGCTTTTAGCTCAAGCAGTAGATATTCATGCATTAAGCTTCAAAAGTCCCAGGTTCGATCCCGCCCGCCAACGATCAGGGTCTGTCGGTGTTATAAAAGCAATGGTATCGGGGGTAGCTGTGCTAGTCTGTATCCACAAAAACAACAAGGAGTCCAGTGGCACCTTAAAGGCTAACAGATTTATTTGGGCATAAGCTTTCATGGGCATGCATCTGAAGAAGTGGGTTTTTTACCCATGAAAGCTTATGTCCAAATAAATCTGTTAGCCTTTAAGGTGCCACCAGACTCCTCGTTGTTTTAATAGCAATAGTGACAATGACACTGACAGCCAGAGAAGGGGCTGTTTCAATCAAATGAAGCATGAAACTGCTGCAATTGAGATTTTTATCACTACACCAATACTAAGCATTTTCTATTTGCACACATATCAGGCCCTGAACCTGAAGTGAAATAGAAAGTTTTCCTCTTTTAAATATATCTTGACGGCAAGGTTTCTTTAAAAAAAAAGAATTAAAATTCACAGTAGAAGTTGTAGATTGTGAACCTTGATGCTTTTCTGGTAGCCATCCTGTTAACTGTGCTTTGAAGAGGTAGAAACCTTCTGGGCAGCATGCCTTAGTTTCCCCAGATTTCAAACAAAGGTCAAATGGTGAAGCATATTCCTTTGCTGCAGTCATTAAGAAGGGAGAGGGACACAAACACTGCCTGAGGTGTAATGCACTACACAATTAACAGTATTCATTGTAGACAGAGATAAGCCAAGATCTGAGGACAGACTCTTAGCTGATTTAAATGGCCATAGCTCAGTTGAAGTCAATACAGTTATGACAGTTTACACCAGCTCAGGATCTGGCCCTTCAGATCCAGCTCCAGAACTAAATCTGATCCAATCTGGGAATGAAGTTTGGAGCTGGGATGCTGGTTTGAGTGTATCTAAATGCAGACACTATATACTGTCACACAGGGTTTGGGTGACTCCTATTGGCTTTCAATTGGCTTCATCACTCTTGTCTACCCATCTCCACTACTCACTCATTCTGTAACAGAGCTGGATAAGCTATTTCTTACTGGTAACATATTTTTGCAACCCTAGCCCCTTTTCCAGTTTAGGAATGGCTTATGAACTACCCGCATGTTCTTTGCATGTATTGGTTATTTGTATTTGCCAAATAGTTTGGATAAATAAGGTCAGATTTTCCAAAAAGCTCAGCACCCAGATGCTAAATCTGCCCTCTTTGTTTAGGTGCCTATATAGAAGCTGAGCTCTTTTGAAAATCTGACCCAGAGTCATAGGCGCTGACTCCGTGGGTGCTCTGGGGCTGAAGCACCCCCCGGGAAAAAATAGCGGGTGCTCAGCACCTAGAGCTTGGGTGTGGAATATGATGAGTTCTGTGCTGCTCACAGCTTCTGCACTTAAGATAACGAAAGGCTGGTCATTAAATTAAATTAAAGATCGTTAGATGATCCTGAAAGCATTGCCAGGCATTCCATTTAAAAGATAGGAAACAAAGGGTAGGAATAAATTATCCACTTTCAGAATGGAGAGAGGTAAATAGTGGGGCCAGTGCTGTTCAACATACTCATAAATGATCTGCAAAAAGGGGCAAACAGGGAGGTGGCAAAGTTTGCAGATTATAACTATTTTGAGTAATTTTGTAAATCCAAAGCAGACTGCGAAGAGCTACAAAAGGATCTCAGAAAACTGGGTGACTTGGCAACAAAATGGCAGATGAAATTCAGTGTTAAATGCAAAGTAATGCACAGGCAAAATATAATCCCAACTATACATACTGTGACAAAGCTCTGTCCTTGCCTCCATGGGTCCCGCGTTTCCTGGCGGATTTCGCTAGCCTCAGAGGCTCACTGTGACCCTCCACGTAACCCTTCTCTCTCTAGAGACAAAGGTCACAGTCAACTGAGCCATTTTTATCATAAGCCAGCGAGGGAGGTGAGGAGAAGTTATCCTTCCTTGCACAGTCTCTGTTGTCTCCCAGTCTCAGTGATTAATCGGGGGCAAAGGTGGTGGGGGGGAGCCTGGTCCCACCCTCTACTCCAGGCTCCAGACCAGGGACCCTAATAGTATCAGCTATGGTAGTTGACCTTTTATAAGCATGACATGTACAATTCCCTGGGCTACTTCCCCCACAGCAGCCCTCACTTCCTCAAGCTCCACTTCACCCTTACCTCAGGGCCTCCTTCCTTGTGTCTGATATGGTGTGTACTACTCAGCCTCTCCAACAGCACAACTTCCTCCCACAGCTCCTGACATGCACACCCACCTGACCGGCTGGGAGGCTTTTAACTGGTTTCAGCCAGCCCCTGATTGGCTTCAGGTGTACCAATCAACCTAGCTTTCTCCCTGCCTTCTGGAAAGTTCTTAATTGGCCCCAGGTGTCTTAATTGGAGCAGCTTCCATTTCACTTACTAGGGATTTGTTTAGCCTGGAGCTAATATATCTATCTCCCACTACTTTTCTATAGCCATCTGGCCTTGCCCTGTCACAATACAAAATGATGGTGCCTAAATTAGCGGTTACCCATCAAGAAAGAGATCTTGGAGTCATTTGCAGTACTCTGGAAGCATTATGTTTCCAGAGTACTACAAATTTATAAAGGCACATCTACACTTGCAAAGTTACAGCGCCGGCAGTTACAACGCCACTCAGAGAGTGCCGAAGGAAAACTACTGTTGTGTGTTCACACTGACAGCTGTCTGCACAATAGCACGTCCACACTTGTGGCACTATTCGGAGCGGTGCACTCTGGGCAGCTATCGCACAGAGCACCTCTTTCTCTTTTGCCGCTAAGACTTGTGGGAAGGCAGAAGGGGTCGTGGGGCTTCCTGGGTCCTGTCCCAATGCCCCATGATGCATTGCTTCACATCCCAGCAATCCCTGTGCTTCCATCCGCATTTGGCGCCATCTTTCAACGGTTCAAAGAAGCTGCAAGCCGGGACTTTCTTCCCTGACCAGAAGATCACTGTAGGGGAAGTCAAAATGCGCATTGTGATCCTGGGAGACCCTGCCTACTCCTTAATGCCGTGGTTCACGAAGCCATACAAGGGGCAACTTGACAGCAGCAAGGAGCGGATCAACAACAGGCTGAGCAAGTGCAGAATGACTGGAGTACGCATTTGGCCATTTAAAAGCCCACTGGTGATGCCTGTATGGGAAGCTGGACATGGCCAATGACAATATTCCTAAGCTTATAGCCGCTTGTTGTACGCTCCATAATATTTGTGAAGGGAAGGGTGAAAGCTTCACTCAGGGCTGGACCGCAGAGGATCAGTGCCTGGAGGCTGAGTTTGTACAGCCAGAGACCAGGGCTATTAGAGGGCCAAAGCACGGGGCCATAAGGATCAGGGATGCTTTGAGGCAGCAATTTGAAGCTGAAAGCCACTAATATTTGTTGCTATGCTCAGGATTGCATTGCTTGTAATGCTAGGAGGTGATTGGTGCACTTGATGCAAGAAAGGCCCTTAACATAATTGTATGTTGCTTTGCAGTGCTCTTTTTGCTTTCACTTAATAGAATAAAGATTGCTTTCAAACCAACACAATTCTTTTGAATTTTATTCAAAATTGTTTTATTGAAAGACAACAACCAGAGGAGAGAGTTAAACAGTATTCTTGACAGCAAGTTAAAGAAGTATGGGCTGGATGAATGGACTATAAGGTGGATAGAAAGCTGGCTAGATTGTCGGGCTCAATGGGTAGTGATCAATGGCTCCATGTCTAGTTGGCAGCTGGTATCAAGCGGAGTGCCTCAAGGGTTGGTCCTGGGGTTTTGTTCAATATCTTCATTAATGATCTGGAGGATGGCGTGGATTGCACCCTCAGCAAGTTTACAGATTACACTAAACTGGGAAGAGAGCTAGATACACTGGAGGGTGTTAGGATATAGATATTCAGGCCTGTCTGTAAAGGCCTATACTCTAAGAATTTAGGTGTGTTCTTATCACTTAGCTAGTTCTAGAGGTATAAAAGAAAGAATCAAAATCACTGTCTGCCAGTGTAAGGTCCTTCTCTTACTGTGACAATCTGAGGCCCTGTTCTTAGGCTAAGGCCTTTGGCTAAGCAACAGAGGCAGCCATAAGCTGGGAAGCGACCGGTCACCTCCTCACATTCCAAACTAGTCACACTGAAATAAGGTGCTATTGGGCTGTTAGGAATACAATCCTGTCCTGATAATGCCCATCGCCTCCAGAGAAAGGGAAGTGCCTAGAAAATGTAAAAGGAAACTTCGTTTGATAGCATCCTGTCTGGCAAGAACTCACTTATCAATAGCTGGGATGTGAAATCCTCATTTCTGTGTTTGTTCTAACACTGTAGTCCCCATTTCCCCATTGTTTGTCTGTACAATCTCTGTCTGGTTCTGTGATTGTTTCTGTCTGCTGTATAATTAATTTTGCTGGGTGTAAACTAATTAAGGTGGTGGGATATAATTGGTTAAATAATCATGTTACAATATGTTAGGATTGGTTAGTTAACTTTCAGTAAAATGATTGGTTAAGGTATAGCTAAGCAGAACTCAAGTTTTACTATATAGACTGCAGTCAATCAGGAAATGGGTGCGTGGGTGGGGGAAATGGGAACAGGGAATGGGGGTGGGAAAATTGGAATCATGTTTGGCTAAGGGCAGGAATGGGAACAGGGACACAGGTCTAAGTCTCTGTGGTGTCAGAGCTGGGAAGGGGGACACTAAGGAAGGAAACTGGAATCATGCTTGCTGGAAGTTCACCCCGATAAACATCGAATTGTTTGCACCTTTGGACTTCGGGTATTGTTGCTCTCTGTTCATGCGTGAAAGACCAGGGAAGTAAGTGGGTGAAGGAATAAGCCCCCTCACAGAGGGTAGGGATAGGATACAGAGGGACCTAGACAAATTAGAGGATTGGGCCAAAAGAAATCTGATGAGGTTCAACAAGGACAAGTGCAGAGTCGTGTACTTAGGACAGAAGAATTCCATGCACTGCTACAGACTAGGGACCGAATGGTTAGGCAGCAGTTCTGCAGAAAAGGACCTAGGGGTTACAGTGGACGAGAAGCTGGATATGAGTCAACAGTGTGTCCTTGTTGCCAAGAAGGCCAATGGCATTTTGGGATGTATAAGTAGGGGCATTGCCAGCAGATCGAGGGACGTGATTGTTCCCCTCTATTCAACATTGGTGAGGCCTCATCTGGAGTACTGTGTCCAGTTTTGGGCCCCACACTATAAGAAGGATGTGAAAAAAATTGGAAAGCGTCCAGCGGAGGGCAACAAAAATGATTAGGGGTCTGGAACACATGGCTTATGAGGAGAGGCTGAGGGAACTGGGATTGTTTAGTCTGCGTAAGAGAAGAATGGGGGGGGGGATTTGATAGCTGCTTTCAACTGCCTGAAAGGGAGATCCAAAGAGGATGGATCTAGACTGTTCTTAGTTGTAGCAGGTGACAAAACAAGGAGCAATGGTCTCAAGTTGCAGTGGGGGAGGTTTAGGTTGGATATTAGGAAAAACGTTTTCACTAGGAGGGTGGTGAAGCACTGGAATGTGTTATCTAGGGAGGTGGTGGAATCTCCTGCCTTTGAGGTTTTTAAGGTCAGGCTTGACAAAGCCCTGGCTGGGATGATTTAGTTGGGGATTGGTTCTGCTTTGAGCAGGGGGTTGGACTAGATGACCTCCTGAGGTCCCTTCCAACCCTGATATTCTATGATTCTATGAAACGAAAAAAATCATCAGCAGGGAGGGGGTCAGGGGAATGGAAGGAATGGGGGAAGGGAAGGTATCAAGAGGAGGAGGAGTCCCAGGACGGCTACAGGTTTGTGTATGTCCAGGGATCATACTCAACCTTCTCCTTTGGAGTACGAGGCAGCGGGTGCGGGACTTCAGCGGGGCCAAACTGCAGATAGATGGGTATTGAGAGCAGTGGGTAGTGAGAATCCACAGTGCTGGACTGTGAGGAGGGAGGAGTGGAATGCTGCAGGGAGGAGGTTGATAGGTGGGGGGGGGCCGCATGGGAAAGAGTTTTGCGACAGCGGCTGCAGGAGAGGGCGGGTGCAGAGCTGCTCAGTTTAAAGAGCTAGTATCGCCTGGAGCGTGTCTCCTTAGTGCTCTATAACTATTAAAAGCCACTCCGTGGCTTCTTTCTGGTGTGCCATGTTCTCCTTTCATTCCCTCTTCTCGCTGTCCTGCCACTCCTTCAATTCCTTTTTCTCGGCAGCGGAGTACATCATAACCTCATGCATAAAGTCCTCTTTAGTTCTTCTTGGACGCTTCCTAATTCTTCATAACCGTTCTGCCGCTGATAACAAAGAGGGAGGCTGTGCTCCCAAGGTCATCTCTGTGACGTTTAAATGCAACATTTTACGGAAGCAGTATTGTTTGCAACACAGACAACACTGTTTCAGTGCTTTAAAGCACAGCCGGTACTCACATACCTGATACTACCTGGCTGACCCCAGGCAAGAACAGATTAGCCACAAGACCCCCAGAATGGTGTGTAGCTGCAGTGGCAGGGTAAATCACTGTTCCCAGACCCTGCTATACACTGGGCATGTGGCTCTTGGGCACTTGGGGAGAGCCAGCACTGTAGGGTGGGCCTGATAATCATTCCTGTCCCCACACTTTCCACAGGAGGTGATCCTTATGGAAGATATCTCGCTGCTGAGAGTAAGCAAGGAATCAAGGCAGGGTCTTCTCCAAGCCTGTGGTTTCTGCCTTGGCCCCTATGCATCTAGCCTGTGTGCAGCAATGGTCTTCCCCCACCCCCATCCCCTGTGATGGCAAATATGATCTCATAAACCAAATATGATCTCATAAACCACAGCAAATCATACAGCATGCTTTTATTACATTGTCTCCCTGGTGCCTAATTCCTGCTCAAGCCCTAAATACCATTCAAGTCCCACTTAAACCCTATTAAGAAGCACTTAAATGGCATTTTAATGCTGCACAGCCTTTGAGCTGGCCAGCTACACAAGGATGAAATTAATAGAGTCAAAGATGTTAAGGCCAGAAGGGACCATTATGACCACCTAGTGTGACCTAGAATTTCACCCAGTGTTTCCTACATCAAGGGCGAGACTTCTAGAGGTAGAACACATCCTTTAGAAAGACACAACAACATTTGGGAATCAGGATTTTGGGTTTTGTAACCATTTCATAGAATCATAGAAGATTAGGGTTTTAAGAGACCTCAGGAGGTCATCTAATCCAACCCCCCTGCTCAAAGCAGGACCAACCCCAACTAAATCATCCCAGCCAGGGCTTTGTCAAGCCTGGCCTTAAAAACCTCTAAGGATGGAGATCCCACCACCCTCCTAATGAAACAGTGTTTCCTAATATCCAACCTAGATCTGCCCCACTGCAACTTGAAACCATTACTCCTTGTTCCGTCATCTGCCACCACTGAGAACAGCCGAGCTCCATCCTCTTTGGAACCCCCAGGTAATTGAAGGCTGCTATCAAATACCCCCTCACTCTTCTCTTCTGCAGACTAAACAATCCCAGTTCCTCAGCCTCTCCTCATAAGTCATGTGTCCCAGCCCCCTGATCATTTTTGTTGCCCTTCACTGCACCCTCTCCGATTTGTCCACATCCTTTCTGTAGTGGGGGGCCCAAAATTGGACACAGTACTCCAGATGTGGCCTTACCAGTGCCACATAGAGGGGACTAATCACTTCCCTTGATCAGCTGGCAATGCTCCTACTGATGCAGCCCAATATGCTGTTAGCCTTCTTGGCAACAAGGGCACAATGTTGACTCATATCCATCTTCTCATCCCTTGTAACCCCCAGGTCCCAGCCGGTCCCCAGCCTGTAGCACTGCATGGGGGTTTTCTGTCTTAAGTGAAGGACTCTGCACTTGTCCTTGTTGAACCTCATCAGATTTCTTTTGGCCCAATTCTCCAATTTGTCTAGGTTGCTCTGGACCCTAGACAAAGCATAGACTCAGCGTATCTACCTCTCCCCCTATTTTACTGTAATCTGCGAATTTGCTGAGGGGGTAATCCATCCCATCATCCAGATCATTAATGAACATGTTGAACAAAACTGGCCCCAGGACCGACCCCTGGGGCACTCCGCTTGATACCAGCTTCCAACTAGACATCGAGCCATTGATCACTACCTGTTGAGCCTGATGATTTAGCCAGTTTTCTATCCACCTTGTAGTCCATTCATCCAAACCATACTTTTTTAACTTGCTGGCAAGACCAGCTCTGCTCTCAGATGTAGAAACGATTCATTATTTTTAAAGCTGAGGGGAGCTTGATCCAGTGAAGTCATTCAGTTTGAGCCCCAAGAAACATTTAATAAGAATGGTAGCCTGCTGCACTAGTTACTTGCAAACCCAGAGATGTCAGTTTCCAGCTTCAAGTGTGGGACTCCAGAGAGGTTGGTAGGAGCTTTCCTTGTTTCACATTTATTCTAGTGGTAACTGGGATTCTGCAGTGTTGTGTGTGATAATTCCAATGAATAACATCAAGAATATTATTCTGTTTCTTCCATTTAATACTGAGCTAGGATATTTTAAAATAAATATTGTGATTTTGAGATTCAATGGCGGCCTATGAGTTTTGTTTAAGGAAATGGCTATGTGTGTGGCTTCCCTCCCTCCCCCGTGCTTCTTCTGGAGTTATTAGAATCTTTCCTGACAACTGGAACTTGTTAATGGAAATCTCTTGTTTGACTTTTACACCACGTTCAGTCTCCCAGCAGCTTCATCAAAAACGTGCTGTCTTCATGGTTAAGAAAAATCATTATCCTGCTGAATAATTTTTGGATGTCTGCCAATAGACTGACAATAATTTAATGAGCCAAACCCTTTTCTGTCTGTATCATGCAGGCCATTGGGTAAATGGAGCACATTTTCAGAAGCTGTTCGTATAGCTCTTAAAATTGCTCTTTGAATATTTCAGTAAACTCAATGCTTCTTTCTGCCAAACTCAACAACAACAACGAGAGGGACCCAACATGACACATGGGTTCACTGCTCACAAGTGTAGTGGTGATTTTTTTTCCTGCTTGGTAACTGGGAATTGGACTAAGGCAGTCAACTCATTCCATATAACCCTGTATATTAATTATGATGCTGCTCCATACAAACCAATAACTGTCCAATTAGAATAAATAATTACATAAGGTGAAATTCTACAAAGAGTTCCCATTGTTTCACGTGCATTTGCATTCTCTCTTGCACAAGCATTGCCGGATCACATTTCTAAACAAAAAGCCATGACTGTATGGAAACCGCGATCATGGAGATTCTACTGCAGTGCTCTGAGAACATATTCCAGAGTGCCACCGTGTTTCTATTCCAAGCTTACCTGTTTGCCACATGGAGTTTCCATGCGCATCCACCTGTTTGGATGTGTGAATATATTGTAGATGTAACTTAGACATCTATTTTTGAAAATTCACTTCCTACAATGGTTCCTTTTCCTAAATAATGCAGCGATACCAGAGACCAATACAGCATACTCCTTTGTGACATCTTTCTGCACTCAGAAGTCCAATGTAGCAGTTTATTAGGAATCTCCCAGTATAAAGACCTATCCAGGGAAAAAAATCCTGAGACCCAGGCTGTCATTTTCTTGTATTTTCAGTATTCTCACATCTTTTCTCCAATAACTTTGTGCAATTTTTTTGCTTAATGTTTTCCTACTTTCATTTGCTCTCAGAGATGACAAATGAAAAACAAAGCAGGTTTGGCACTTCTCTTGCAATTGTGCATGTTGGTTTATTGTTCAGCCTCCCATTCTGAGAACATATTCATCATTTCAAAAGTTGCATGAGCCATAGACAGGACTTTCTCAAATTAAGTTTGTCTCTTGATATTAAAGGCCCTTTGGGGCATATTGCCTACTAAGCTGCAAAACTAAATCAGTAACAGTCTTTTGCAAACAATGCACCTAAAAAGTCACGTTTAATTAATCAGATGGCTTGATCCACTATGTGACTGGTCTTACGGCTTTGCAATTAAGAATAGACCAAATAAATCATCAGCTGATTACTTCTTGGGAGACAATTTTTTGATTGAGTTTATATTCTACAGAGTAGTTTTCTTAGACATCATCCATAAGAACAAACTTTTCAAGTGTGTAGTGTGTTGAAAACCATTTTCAATGGAGAATTTGCAAGCCCATGAACATACCTAATGACTTGAAAGTATTCCCAAGTCTTTAAAACACTGCAAGTGAGTAAGGTTTCTTCAACACTGTCACTTCTATGAAGTATTGCACTTTGGCTTTCTTTGGGTTTTTGCTAAGAAGAGAGCAGGGAGGCTTTTTTTAATTGGTCTTGAGGCCTCTGGAAGTTGTGCTCAGTTGAAAGAACACGTCACTTTAGTTCATCTTGTAGCACTATGCACTGATTCAGTCAGGCTTAACGGCAATCAAAAAGTATTTGGGTCAATAAAACTGACCTGAAAAAACAACTATGTTGCTGTTTTTCCTCTTTGGATTATAACTGTGCTGTTTGAAAGGTGTTCATTAGAGGTGCCTTGCAATAGGGCTCCTCAGTGTGTTTGTCAAAGAAGTTTCTGAATGAAGTTGGCTAAATCTGAAAACAAAGAGGGGAACAAAAAAGAATCCAACAATTGAGGGAAATGATGGTCTCGGTGTTTCACATTCTAAGGCCACGTCTAGTGTAGATGCGATAAATCGATCCCCGATCACTCTGCCGTCGACTCCGGAACTCTACAATGGCGAGAGGCAGAAGCGGAGTCAATGGGGCAGTAGCAGCCGTCGATCCCGTGCTGCGAGGACACAAAGTAAGTGATTCTAAGTCGAGCTAAGATACGTTGACTTCAGCTACGCTATTCTCATAGCTGAAGTTGCGTATCTTAGATTGATCCCCCCACCAGTATAGACCAGGCCTTAGATCACAATGTAGGAGTCTCTGTAGAGGGAAGCCATTTTCTCTGAGTACAGCTGACATAAAGATGACCAAGGAAAAAAAGTTTAAATAAATAATTAGGCTGATCCTTGTCTCACTTACATCTGTTCTATACCACTCTATCTGCATGGACCTTGGTGGATCTTTTTTATCAGGGTGTGCAGGAGAGAAGGCTCAGGAGACAACGTATGTCCTTAAAATATGAGAATTAAAAATGCTTCAAGTGTTCTGAATGTTGACATTTTTTGTTGAAAGTTTATTTTTATTTTTTTGATCAAGCTCCTTACCCCCCCTCTTGAAAATGTTTGGTTTTGTTTGTTTTAAAGCCAAGCTCTACAGCTGGTTGAATTTTTTTTCCAATGACTGAAAAAAATCAGTCAACATTTTGATACTGTGAAATTCTAACAATTAAAAAAAAATTATTCTGTGAAAGTTTTACTGATTTTCATCCAGTTTTTGTCCAAGTCTCATGTGAATATCTGCCAAAATAGGTGTCATCTCACTGGTGCAGCTCCAGTTGATTTAAAGGACACGTCAAGTTACATGAGAGCAAAATAGAAGTGCAGGTAAAAAGCAGACCAACAAAAAATTGTTGTTGTGCATTGCAAATGGCTTCCTATGTGTGGCTCTTTAAATCAGCCCTTTGCATGGTGTTAGATTTTGTATCCCTATACCATTATAAAAATCATTCTGGCAATGTAACTGTGAATGTTCTCAAAATCCATATAAAGCTCTGATCCCCTTTTGAATCTTCCCTACTTTTGGCCACAAAATATTATTCGAAAAGTCATAATACTTCTTCAATCCACATACCCCTCTCTTTCTTCCCAACTCATGGTCTTCCTCAACAAAGACACCGGCATCTTCTCAGAAGGTTTTGGTCAAAAGACCACTGAAAAATACTTAAACAAGAAAATTACACCATTTTAGCTTTCCCCACTTAGCCAGAATTTTTTTTTTTTTTGGACAGTATCTCGCTTTTTTCTCATCAGGTTCCAGCTCCAGCCTCATCTCTTTTCAAGTTGTTTGCTATGAGCATGCTTCTGCTGATAACAGACAGAAGGTAAAATTAAGCCAGAGATGAAATTGTCACAGTAGAATGGAATTTTCTATTTGATGTTAGACATAGTTGCTTCCCCCTAGTTTTGCTCAGGCTAAAGCTGAGGTGCTGGCGACAAATGCTTAATGCTTTGAGTAGTAATCAGTAGAACACCTACATTACTCCTATTTAATTATTTGTACCAAACGGAACAGCTTCAATGGGAGAGACAAAGGGACCCAGCCCACAATAGCCTTAGCCCCACTGGTTAGGACGCTCACCTGAGAGGTGGGAGACCTGGGTTCACATTGCTGCTCCACTGCCACATCAGGCCGGGGGAGGATTTGAACCCAGGACTCCCACATATCCCAGGTAAGTGTGCTAACCAGTGGACTATAGGTTACGAAGGGGGTGATAGTAGGGCCTACTCCTTTTTTGTGAGACAGGGTTTAGGTGTCGAACTCCAGGAGAAGGCTCATGGCTGTGAATCCCAACCAAAGGGAGTTGCCTCCCCTTGGTCCAGACTTAGGCATCTAACACTCCTTTTGAGTGCTTAGGCCACACCCCTCTGCTCACCCTTTCCTGTGGCTATCTTTTAGGCAGTTCCCCACTCAGTTTTCTGGTTTTGGTGAGTCCCATTTTTAGGTAGCTAACTCTCCCCCTGCATCATATAGGGAGTCTGGGTGCCTAACTCAAGTCTGTGGACTCCAGTAGGTGGCAGGATGCCTAAAGTGAGGTATTACCATGTTGAGATGAAGCCCCTTTGTGGATCTAAAGCCAAATGACTTACCTGAGGTCACACAGGAAGCCTGTAACAGAGTAGAGGCTTGAACCTGTAACTGCTGAGAGCCAAGAACTTCCCATGAGGCTTGCATGAGAAACCCATGGGGCCATGAGACCTAGTCGCTAGGTGGAATTCTGCCTGGTGAGTCATTACAGAACCAAGACCCCAGCATAGTGCCAGGGAGCACAGTTCTATTAAAGTGCTCTCCTTACAGGATGCAGCAACTTGACCACTCATGATCATTAAACTTCCCTTTAAGTGTCTTTAAAGTCAAATGTTAACCCCAGTCTCCTGGCCAGATAATAATGGAATAGCTATATTTCTTCCTATTTAAAATCCACATTATCTTTTGGGATAAAAGGACCTGCATGCCAATAAATACAAGATAATTTACATTTTAACTAACAGGAGAAACACTTTTTTTTTTTTTAGACAAAGGATTAGTTTCTGCTTTTCTGAAAAATGTCAAAAAGCAAAAACTGAAACCAAATCAGAGAGAAGAATTCTTCTGGAGAATTTATGGATATGGTTCAACCAGATGGGCTGACCCAGACAAAAGATATGAGTCAATCTATAAACACTTTAAGAGAGATCTAAAAATGCTACATGCTAGAATGATCTATTGCCAAGATAAGTATTTTCACAAAGCTTTATCTTGCCAGTCATGTGCGACACGTAACAACAAAGTATGACTATTAGGATGAGAAACATTTCCAATATAACATTAGTGTCCCTGTGTGCCATTTCCCCAACACTTTGTTGCTTTTCCAATTCTGTCCAGCATAGTTGAAGGATTGTGAGGCTGCTGTATCCCGGATCTAGCTGATCCTTCCAGTGGGATGATAAAGGGTAATTTACTAGCCATTCAGATAATCTGACAGAGTGGCTTATGAGCCACACAACATTCATTTAAACATACTTATTTGGGTGAGATGAGGGCAGCCTTTGAATTTGGTTTCCTCGGCTTCAGAAGCTAAGCTTTCCATTCTTCAACAGCACAACAGAAGCAGGAATAAAAAAGCATGACTTATTTCTTTCCTTTTTACAACTGAAACATGCCTTGAACTGATTAAAGAGTATAGGTTGGTGAACAATTCCCACAAATAGTTAATTTGGTGACTACATAAAGGAACAATGGCCCAATGATTAGGTTCTGGGCCTGAGGAGACCCGGGTTCAAAAGTTTGCCCTGCCACAGACACCCACAGAAATCAATGGGAGTTAGGCACCAGTTGGCTTTTCAGGAGTGCCTCGGTACCTAGCTCCATCTTTAGGTGTCTAAATAATTTTGACAATCTGGCCCCGTGTCTTAGTTCCCTATCTGTACATAAGAACATAAGAGCGGCCATACTGAGTCAGACCAAGGGTCCATCTAGCCCAGTATCCTGTCTCCCGACAGTGGCCAATGCCAGGTGCCCCAGAGGGAATGAACAGAACAGGTAATCATCAAGTGATCCATCGCCAGCCCCCCATTCCCAGCTTCTGGCAAACAGAACTAATAGCCATTGATGGACCTATCCTCCATGAACTTATCTAGTTTTTTTTTGAACCCAGTTATAGTCTTGGCCTTCACAACATCCCCTGGCAACGAGTTCCACAGGATGACTGTGTATTGTGTGAAGAAATATTTCCTTGTGTTTGTTTGAAACCTGCTGCCTATTAATTTCATTTGGTGACAATGGGGATAACAGCAATGTCCTACCTCACAGGGTGATGTGAGGCTAGGTGGATTGTGGATGCTCAGATACTATAATAGTTGCGCCATATAAATACTTTGAATATGTAACCTTTTTTTGCTCGTGAATTATCTATAAATAGATAATGATTCTTACAAATGTGTTCACTGGTTGGTGAAAATGTTTGGGTAGTTGTGCGGCCAATCTTTTCAAATGGAGTTTTTCTAATGACCCATGATGTAGAGAGAGGGCCTACTCTGCTTCTGCAGAGTTCCTCCTCTGTCACTTCTTGTCTTGCCAGGTTTTCCCTCACTGCCTCCTTTCCCTCAGGGACTCTGGAAGCTTCCCTATGGCTCTCTCTGCTCCTGGTAGGCCCTAGCTCAGGGCTTCCCCCACAGGAGTTTATGCTGCTTCATGTAGACCCTCCTACCTGACTGTTTAAGCCCTACTTCAGGGGTTCCACCCATAGGAGCCTGACCCTGTTCCCTGTGGGTTCTTCTACCTGTAGGAGAGTCCTTCCTTCTCTGCAGTCTCTCCCCCTTCAGCCAAGCTCTCCACTCTGTATAGTCTTTTCCTAGTCCTTTCCCAGCTGTGGTCACTAAATATCCTTAAATTGCCATGCCACCTTCAGCTGGGGGCTAGCTGCAATGTCCCAGGCAAGGCTGACCCTGGCTTGCCTTAAGTGCCAGCCAGCCAGCCTGAGATCGACCTGCACATCTTGTGTTACCCTTCAGATCTCTCTGTGGGTTGTCAGACATGTACTTTCCCCAGGATGAAAATGCATCTCTCTCTGCTTGAATGGGTTTAGAGTCTTAGGCTTTTTATTTAGCCAGCCACCTTTGGACTGGGTGAAAACCTGCATTTAACCCATAATATGGCCAAAGCTGACAGCAAATCCCATAGTTGATATGGCTGCTTTGTTAGCCCCAATGTCAAACATGCTACGGGTTTCAATCTGGGCCTGCTTTTACAAAGATAAGGGGAATTCAAGGCCCTTTCATCTTATAAGAATTTTTTTTGAAAAAGCAAATACATCTTTCCAATATACAATTTATAGGTCAGCTTTGATATGTTATAGTCTATTCTAGGCCACATTCATCAGGACCCACACCCTAGATGTCCTCATAGCTGTTTTATACCATGGCCAGTTCAAGAATCTCTCTTGTTTCACTATTTTTCTTTCATTGTGACAAATCCCTGGCATCCACATGTAGGTCACTGCCCAACTTTTTATCTGGGGGCTGCCTTTGTACCCAGACTCCCCCTTTGATCCTTTGTAGTTCTTGCCAATCAAAAGGACTTTTCTCTTGTCAAGAGGCATGAATTGCCTGTGACTGGAAGATCACAGGATATGCTGCTCTGTGAATTGGTCAGCAGGGAGTGTGTTGAGTGCCTGGCACCTCACATGCTTCCCCAGGAGCATGCGTCTAATTATAACCCACCATGGGTGTGAGAGAGGCTAGGGGGTGGAGGCTCAAGGCCAAACCCCAGGAAAGACAGCACAACTTGTTCAATCTCATGCTTGGGTCGTCACTCACTGAAATGTTTGAGAAGCCAGTCATTGTTTTGCCTTGGAGCAGGTGTCCAACCCAACCTTTTAGCACTGATTGACCAATAGTTTGGCTACTTCCTGTGCATGCCATGCTTACAGTTGTTGTAAAGATTGTTACATTCCTGCTATCCAAGAGGAAGCTGCCCTTTTGTGTGCCATAGCAATGCTAAGAATGTCTTTGTCAGAGAAAGAGGCAAGTTGTAGCATTTTGATTTCACACTTTAGAGATTTCATCTTCTGATAAATTTATCTGAGCATAAGCTTTCATTGGCTACAGCCCACTTCATCAGATGCGGTCATAAATATAAAGGGAAGGGTAAACACCTTTAAATACCTCCTGGCCAGAGGAAAAACCCTTTCACCTGTAAAGGGTTAAGAAGCTAGGATAACCTCACTGGCACCTGACCAAAATGACCAATGAGGAGACAAGATACTTTCAAAAGCTGGGAGGAGGGAGAAAAACGAAGGGTCTATGTCTGTCTGTGTGATGCTTTTGCCGGGGACAGAACAGGAATGGAGTCTTAGAACTTAGTAAGTAATCTAGCTAGATATGCGTTAGATTATGATTTCTTTAAATGGCTGAGAAATTAAATTGTGCTGAATAGAATGGATATTCCTGTCTGTGTCTTTTTGTAACTTAAGGTTTTGCCTAGAGGGATTCTCTATGTTTTGAATCTAATTACCCTGTAAGGTATTTACCATCCTGATTTTACAGAGGTGATTCTTTTTTACTGCTTCTTCTATTAAAATTCTTCTTTTCAAGAACTGAATGCTTTTTTCATTGTTCTTAAGAGCCAAGGGTTTGGTTCTGTGGTCACCTACGCAAATTGGTGAGTATTTTTACCAAACCTTCCCCAGGAAGTGGGGTGCAAGGGTTGGGAGGATTTTTTGGGGAAAGACATTTCCAAACAATACTTTCCTAATAAAATTAACCCAGATAAACGTTTGGTGGTGGCAGTGGAAGTCCAAGGGCAAAGGGTAAAATAGTTTGTACCTTGGGGAAGTTTTAACCTAAACTGGTAAAAGTAAGCTTAGAAGGTTTTCATGCAGGTCCCCACATCTGTACCCTAGAGTTCAGAGTGGGGAAGAAACCTTGACAGATGCATAGAATGGAACATATAGTAAGAAGATATAGTAAGAAAAGAAACTTTTGTAGTGATAGGGCCATCTTGATTATCACTACCAGAGGTTTTTTTCTCCTGCTGATAATAGCTCATCTAAATTAATTAGCCTCTTACAGTTGGTATGGCTACTTCCACCTTTTCATGTTCTCTGTATGTATATATATATCTTCTTATGAAATGTTCCATTCTATGCATCCAATGAAGTGGGCTGTAGCCCATGAAAGCTTATGCTCAAATAGATTTGTTAGTCTCTAAGGTGCCACAAGTACTCCTGTTCTTTTTGCAGATACAGACTAACACGGCTGCTACTCTGAAACCTGTCATCTTCTGATGTAATCTATTTTGTATGCTGACTAATACAAGGGTATGTTTTCTTTCATTACCACCTTTGATGTTCTTCTCAGCAGAAAAGGGCTAATGTCACTATCATCATTAAGCTTCAGGAGGATTTCCTACTGGCTTCATTTATAATCACAACATTTTCCATTCTCTAAGAAGTGTGGAAAATATTTCTTTACCCTGATTAATGGAATGATAAAATATCATGGAAATGGATGCAAGGCACGAGTGAACAGCCCAAGTTCACACTCTCTGTAACAAGTTTCCAGCTGTTTGGGGTACCGTACTGGAATGACAATGCAATCAGATTTATAAAAAACTAGGGCATCATGTCCTTGGCTCTAGGGAAAGGTGAGCTCCTCAAGAGAAACAGAGAAAATAAGCCATAATCTGAGTTCCTCTTTAGCTATATCACAGCAGCACAATTAAGAATCAGGTGCAACTAAGGATAGTATTTCCCACCCCCAATGTTTAGTTTTTCAATCAAATGTAAGAATGGGAACGTATTTCAGCCAACGTGTGTGGAAAGTCTGTTGTTATTACAATTAAATGCTGATATTAAAATAAAAAGGCACCTAAATTTAATCTCTTCAATCTCTATTTAGGCACCTAAGTAAATGGCCTTATTCCAGAATTGCTGAGAACACAACAGCTCCCATTGAAGCCCACACGAGCTTAGGACTTTTGAAAAATCTTGTTTGGGTGCCTAAATATGGATCTTAATGGTTTTTTTAAATGGTCTTGGCCAAAATGTTTAGGGTATAATCAGTGGGGAAAAATTGAACTGCCTTTTTCAGATACATCAATTGATTACTGGGATGAGTTGTGTTGCTTCTGAAGTTACATTTTCAATACCCATTCCATCCTGGTGCTACATTGTCATCTTCAGACCCACCAGAGACCAGAAACACACATTCTGTACTCATACTCTTCACTGAAGTGACCAAAAGCTGCAGATCCCTTAGGGCCAATAGGGGAAATGGCCTATGTTGATGAAGTGCCAATAAAGGCACAGATCAGGTTAATCCTAAAAATTAATGTCCTTATTTATAACATACAGTGCTGCGCCCTCCCCCACCCCTTCACAGGAATGTGCTGGAGATCTCACTTTAGTCATTTACACTGAGGTCAATGCACTATTAGGTACATCCGGTACTATAGAGCTTGAGCCAAAGCCCACTAAAGTCAGTGAAAATCTTTCCACTGACTTCAGTGCGCTCCAGCTCAGATCCATAATGAATGGTTACATAGCTAATTATGTGTATTTACTAAATGGAAACTCAGTTCTACTCAAATGTTCACTCTCCTCATTCAAATCCCTCACAAAACCCCACTTCTCCCACAAGATGAACAAAGCTACCCCTCACTGGAACATCCTCACGTCACTGGTGAGATGAAGTGAGTTTATTATAGACTATAAACAATTCACAGCATGGAACCTGCAGGCATTTTTTTTACTAGGTTTAGTGCTTGCTTCTGAGAATGTTCCCAGTGACTCTCTAGCTTATGTCCTGTGACAGGCTGGCCATACTGTTGGGCCTCAGCTAGCAAAATACTCATTCTTATCCATTCTATTAGAGGACTGGTCCTTTAGTCCAATAGAGAGGAGTATGTTTCTGGAGCTAAAGACTGTGAGTAGAGCTGGCTGGAAGTTTCCCATCATTACTTTCTACCAAAAATTGGACTTGGACTAAATGACGTTTTTTTTTGAAGATAGTGCTTTCCTTGAAAAATTTCAGAAAACTCTACATCCAAAAATTTCAGGTTTTAGGTTTTCAGTTTTTCCACCCAAAAAACTGAAATTTGCCATAGGGAAAAATCAAACCACCCTCACACTTTTTCAAACCAGCTCTACTTTTGACTTTGCTACATGGCATTTATGTTATTACATGATAGCTGTGAAAAGAAAAGGAGTACTTGTGGGACCTTAGAGACTAACAAATTTATTTGAGCATAAGCTTTCGTGAGCTACAGCTCACTTCATCGGATGCATTCAGTGGAAAATACAGTGGGGAGATTTATATACATAGAGAACATGAAACAATGGGTGTTACCATACACACTGTAACCAGAGTGATCACTTAAGGTGAGCTATTACCAGCAGGAGAGCGGGGGGGGGACTTTTTGTAGTAATAATCAAGGTGGGCCATTTCCAGCAGTTGACAAGAACGTCTGAGGAGCAGTGGGGGCGTGGAGGGGGGATAAACATGGGGAAATAGTTTTACTTTGTGTAATGACCCATTCACTCCCAGTCTCTATTCAAGCCTAAGTTAATTGCATCGAGTTTGCAAATTAATTCCAATTCAGCAGTCTCTCGTTGGAGTCTGTTTTTGAAGTTTTTTTGTTGAAGAATTGCAACTTTTAGGTCTGTAATTGAGTGACCAAAGAGATTGAAGTGTTCTCCAACTGGTTTTTGAATGTTATAATTCTTGACATCTGATTTGTGTCCATTTATTCTTTTACGTAGAGACTGTCCAGTTTGACCAATGTACATGGCAGAGGGGCATTGCTGGCACATGATGGCATATATCACATTGGTATATGCGCAGGTGAACGAGCCTCTGATAGGGTGGCTGATGTGATGGATGGGTCATTACATAAAGTAAAACTATTTCCCCATGTTTATTTCTCTCCCCCCCCGACCTCCCACTGTTCCTCAGATGTTCTCCTCAACTGCTGAAAATGGCCCACCTTGATTATGACTACAAAAAGTCCCCCCCCCGCTCTCCTGCTGGTAATAGCTCACCTTAAGTGATCACTCTCATTACAGTGTGTATGGTAACACTCATTGTTTCATGTTCTCTATGTATATAAATCTCCGCACTGTATTTTCCACTGAATGCATCCGATGAAGTGAGCTGTAACTCACGAAAGCTTATGCTCAAATAAATTTGTTAGTCTCTTAGGTGCCACAAGTCCTCCTTTTCTTTTTGCGAATACAGACTAACACGGCTGCTACTCTGAAACCTGTCATGATAGCTGTGGTATCTGCCCAGGTCCTTGCACCCACATATATCATCACAGTGCTCTCAGCAGCATAGCTACTGGATGGACAAGTAATGTTCAGCCACAATCAAATGGTTAATATTGTTCACCAGCCCTCTCCATACTGCCTTTGACCTGCAAGCTGGGAGGAAAGGACTTTGTCTCCAGTAAGGCCTGGCCTCTACACACACAAATATGAACCTATCAGTGCAAGGAATCTTTCCACATCAGTATCAAATTCAGTTTTTTCAACTTTTACTGCTATCAGGGTATAAAGCTGCACAAAAGAAAGGTGACTATGTTTACACTAATGTATAATCCCTGATGTATCACTGCTGTTGCACAATTGTGATAAATCTTGTACAAAGTATGCCTTGTAAGGTATCAATGGAAAAGTAGGACTGCTAAGTATTATTATCCTGTTTAAATCCATGTAGTTTTGTGTATGAAGTTATGAATATTTGCTACATGTTTGTATCTCCAACATGTTTTCTTGGGTGATGCCCCTGGACAGATTTGCCTTGGAGGCTAGCCAGCCCACTTGCTGGCCCATCAAGTACAATCAGCTCACCCAGTGAGCCCCTCCTGGAGACATTTCAGAGAGTGCTCAGGCAATGGCTGCCCCAGGACTCAACCAGGCATGTAAGGACATGGGATCTAAGACTCCATCTTTGTGCCAGTGACTTTCCAGGCACATGGGGATGATGTTGGGGTATCCTCTCACACTGAGGTTACTTCTCCGGGGGAGGGATCTCCAGTCATTAGGAAAAGGCAGATGTTAGTAATGGGAGTTTCGATCATTAGAAACACAGATAGCTGGGTTTGTGATGACCGGGAGAACCGTATGGTGACTTGTCTGCCTGGTATGAAGGTTGCGGATCTCTCGAGGCATCTAGATAGACTTATGTGTAGTGCTGGGGAGGAGCTAGTGGTCGTGATACATGTAGGTACGAATGACATAGGGAAGGATAGGAGAGACATCCTGGAGGCCAAATTTAGGCTGCTAGGAAAGAGACTGAACTCCAGAACCCCTATGGTGGCATTCTCAGAAATGCTTCCAGTTCCAGGCGCAGGGCCAGGTGGTCAGGCAGAGTTTCAGAGTCTCAATGTGTGGACGAGACGATGGTGTAGAGAGGAGGGGTTTAGATTTATTAGGAACTGGGGAAACTTTGGGGATAGGGGGAGCCTAAACAGGAAGGATGGGCTCCACCTAAACCAAAGTGGATCCAGACTGCTGGCACTTCACATTAAAAAGGTTACAGAGCAGTTTTTAAATTAAGAGATGGGGAAAGCCGGTTACTGCAGAGGCGCACATGGATCTGACAGAGACTTCTCTTAGAGGAGAGTCTATTCATAGAGATTCTCTAGGTTTTAGTCAGGAGAAGAGGATGGAAGAGGATAAAGTGTGGGCCAGATCAGACGAGAAACATTCACATAAAGAATCTGACACGTCAGAAAAGGGCAGACAAATAAACAGTGACAAGTTTTTAAAGTGCTTGCACACAAATGCTAGAAGTCTAAATAATAAGATGGGTGAACTGGAGTGCCTCGTGTTAAAGGAGGATATTGACATAATAGGCATCACAGAAACCTGGTGGAGTAAGGACAATCAATGGGACACAATCATTCTGGGGTATGAAATATATCGGAAGGACAGAACAGGTCATGCGGGGGGAGGGGAGGAGTGGCACTATATGTGAAAGAAAATGTAGAATCAAATGAAATAAAAATCTTAAATGAATCCACATGTTCCATAGAATCTCTAAGGATAGTAATTCCAGGCTCTAATAAGAATATAACAGTAGGGATCTATTATCGACCACCTGACTAGGACAGTGATAATGACGATGAAATGCTAAGGGAGATTAGAGAGGCTATCAAAATAAAAAACTCAATAATAGTGGGGGTTTTCAATTATCCCCATATTGACTGGGTACATGTCACCTCAGGACGAAATGCAGAGACAAAATTTCTCGATACTTGAAATGGCTGGTTCTTGATGCAGCTGGTAGAGGAACCCACAAGGGGAGAGGCAACTCTCGATCTAGTCCTGAGTGGAGCGTAGGATCTGGTCCAAGAGGTAACTATAACAGGACCACTTGGAAATAGTGACCATAATATAATAACATTTAACATTCCTGTGGTGGGAAGATCACTTCAACAGCCCAAAACTGTGGCATTTAATTTCAGAAAGGGGAACTATGCAAAAATGAGGAAGTTAGTTAAACAGAAAGTAAAAGGTACTAGAGTGACATCCCTACAAGCTGCATGGACACTTTTCAAAGACACCATAATAGAGGCTCAACTTAAATGTACACCCCAAATTATAAAACACAGTAAAAGAACTAAAAAAGAGCCACCTTGACTTAACAACCATGTAAAAGAAGCAGTGAGAGATAAAAAGGCATCTTTTAAAAAGTGAAAGTCAAATCCTAGTGAGGTAAATAGAAAAGCGCATAAACACTACCAAATTAAATGTAAAAATGTAATAAGAAAAGCCAAAAAGGAGTTTGAAGAACAGCTAGCCAAAAACTCAAAAGGCAATAACAAAATGTTTTTTAAGTGCATCAGAAGCAGGAAGCCTGCTAAACAACCAGTGGGGCCCCTGGACGCTCGAGATACAAAAGGAGCATTTAAAGACGATAAAATCATTGCGGAGAAATGAAATGAATTCTTTAGAATCACAGAATCATAGAATATCAGGGTTGGAAGGGACCTCAGGAGGTCATCTAGTCCAACCCCCTGCTCAAAGCAGGACTGATCCCCAATTAAAGCATCCCAACCAGTCTTTGCTTCAGTCTTCACAGTTGAGGATGTTAGGGAGATTCCCAAACCTGAGCCGTCTTTTGTGGGTGACAAATCTGAGGAATTGTCACAGATTGAAGTGTCACTAGAGGAGGTTCTGGAATTAATTGAGAAACTTAACAGTAATAGGTCACCAAGACCAGATGGCATTCACCCAAGAGTTCTGAAAGAACTCAAATGTGAAATTGTGGAACTCTTAACTATGGTTTGTAACCTGTCCTTTAAATCAGCTACTGTACCCAGTGACTGGAAGATAGCTAATGTAATGCCAATATTTAAGAAGGGCTCTAGAGGTGATCCTGGCAATTACAGACCGGTAAGTCTAACATCAGTACCGGGCAAATTAGTTGAAACAATAGCAAAGAATAAAATTGTCAGACACATAGAAGAACATATATTGTTGCGCAAAAGTCAACATGGTTTCTGGAAAGGGGGATCATGTCTTACTAATCTATTAGAGTCCTTTGAGGGGGTCAACAAACATGTGGACAAGGGGGATCCAGTGGACATAGTGTACTTAGATTTCCAGAAAGCCTTTGACAAGGTCCCTCACCAAAGGCTCTTACGTAAAGTAAGTTATCATGGGATAAGAGGGAAGATCCTTTCATGGACTGAGAACTGGTTAAAAGACAGGGAACAAAGGGTAGGAATAAATGGTAAATTTTCAGAATGGAGAGAGGTAACTAGTGGTGTTCCGCAAGGGTCAGTCCTAGGACCAATCCTATTCAATTGATTCATAAATGATCTGGAGAAAGGGGTAAACAGTGAGGTGGCAAAGTTTGCAGATGATACTAAATTGCTCAAGATAGTTAAGACCAAAGCAGACTGTGAAGAACTTCAAAAAACTCTCACAAAACTAAGTGATTGGGCAACAAAATGGCAAATGAAATTGAATGTGGATAAATGTAAAGTAATGCACATTGGAAAAAATAACCCCAATTATACATACAATATGATGGGGGCTAATTTAGCTATAACTAATCAGGAGAAAGATCTTGGAGTCATCGTGGGTAGTTCTCTGAAGACATCCACGCAGTGTGCAGCGGCAGTCAAAAAAGCAAACGGGATGTTAGGAATCATTAAAAAAGGGATAGAGAATAAGACGGAGAATATCTTATTGCCCTTATATAAATCCATGGTAAGCCCACATCTTGAATACTGCGTACAGATGTGGTCCCCTCATCTCAAAAAAGATATACTGGCATTAGAAAAGATTCAGAAAACGGCAACTAAAATGATTGGGGGTTTGGAACAGGTCCCATATGAGGAGAGATTAAAGAGGCTAGGACTTTTCAGCTTGGAAAAGAGGAGACTAAAGGGGGATATGATAGAAGTCTATAAAATCATGAGTGGTGTGGAGAAAGTGAATAAGGAAAAGTTATTTACTTGTTCCCATAATACAAGAACTAGGGGCCACCAAATGAAATTAATGGGTAGCAGGTTTAAAACAAATAAAAGGAAGTTCTTCTTCACTCAGCACATAGTCAACCTGTGGAACTCCTTGCCTGAGGAGGTTGTGAAGGCTAGGACTATAATAGGGTTTAAAAAAGAACTGGATAATTCATGGAGGTTAAGTCCATTAATGGCTATTAGCCAGGATGGGTAAGGAATGGTGTCCCTAGCCTCTGTTTGTCAGAGGGTGGAGATGGATGGCAGGAGAGAGATCACTAGATCATTACCTGTTAGGTTCACTCCCTCTGGGGCACTTGGCATTGGCCACTGTCGGTAGACAGGATACTGGGCTGGATGGACCTTGGGTCTGGCCCAGTATGGCCATTCTTTTGTTCTTGTGGGCTGAAAGTATAAAAGATGAGACTGTGACATCATTGCTTTGTCTTCAATCCTGCTCCACTTCTCTGGCCTGTGATTTCTAACAACAAGGAAGTTTGAGGAAGGACTGATGACCCTCAACCTTTTGGGCGATCCAGAGAGCCTTATTGCAAGCTAGCAGACTTACCATCACTGCTATTATGCTGACCTACAGACTCTGGAGTCAATCGTCATGTATGATTCCTTTAACCATTTAATTAAAAAAAAGAGAGTTATGAGTAAACCTAAAGTTACTCATAGTTTAGTTACTAAAGGAATTGGCTGCAGAATGGTTTTGGGGTAAGATCTAAAGCATATATTGACCTGGGGGAACTCCTTGGAAGAACCTATTATGTGTGATTTCTGGTTTTAATAATCATTTATCACAATAGTTCAGCTGTCTGGGTGGTGAGCCGGGGCTGGGATGCCTAAGGGCATTGTGTTTTGGCTTTTTGTTAACCAGTGTGGTGATACAGGAGCTCACTGTTGTTACTGGCTTGGTGAAACCTAACTATAGAATAAACCACCAGTTCTGGGATGTGTCTGCCCTGTTTCTTCAGTCTGTTTCTTCAGTCTGTCTGGAATTTGGCACACTCAGTGTTGGCCCGTACCAGGCAGCATGACACAGGGCATTTTCAGTTTTCAGGATGTCTTTTGTAAGTGGCCTCAAATCCAGCACATTTCAGCTTCTCAGCTGTTCAACAGCCTGGTGAAAATGGTTCTTACAGAGATAAAGACAATCTCCTTTGTTAGCAAATAATTTCTGCATGAAAAATTAAATCTTTACTCTTCCAAGGAAAGACTGAAGCTTGCACCCCAGGTGCATTTCCATGGGGAGCAGGGCACTCTCCAGGCTTGTAGCCTTATTCAAAGGAAGGTTCAAAATTGGCCTCACACAATATTTGAACCCAACACATTGATTCTGAATGCCTTGTAAGGCTTTGCTCTTATCACCCCAAACTGAAACTGTATATTTCAATCAGCGCAGAATTGGATTGTTTCTTCCTCTAAAGGACAAATATTTGATATTGTATCAAGAAATTATGGACACAATATAGACACACATAAAACTATGAGCTCATCATGCTGAATATCTTGCCAAATTGAATGATGGGCATCCTTTTCCTCTAAGAACAGAAAACATGAAAAAAAGTAAGCCACCATCAAAGTAAGGGGAGAGCTGCAGAATCCAGTCATGGCTATGGAAAGCTGAAGCAGTGAAATAACATAATACTTTGCTGTTATATAGTGCAGTCCATCAGTAGATCTTAAAATGCTGCACAAAGGAGGTCAGTATTATCCCCATTTTACAGATGGGGAACTGAGGCACAGGGAAGGGAAATGACTTGCCCAAGGTCACCCTAGCAGACCAGCGGCAGAGCAGGGCATAGAAATCAAATCTCCTGCATCCCAGGCCAGTGTTCTCTCCATACAATAGGATCAGTATCCTCTAGCTCAAAACTACTTTTTAAAGTGTGTATAGACCTAGAATTTCTTTACAAAACCCAGCAGTGTTGCAAGCACAGTGGGGTTGCAGTTACATCTTGTAAGAAAGTATAACTAAAAATGAACTCTTGCTCACTGGAAACTGTCCATGGTGCTGAAGTTCATGCAACTAGCATCCTGGAATCTGTAAAACGGTAGGAACCAGAATGGGAACCATCCATTAAACCATATCAGAGTGGCTTAGTGTGGGAGCCCATTCCAGCATTGTGCACTGTCTGGAACAGTGCAGTAATAGGCTATTATTCAGCCTTTTAGAAATTGTTTCTGTAGATTAAAAATATTTTTGTGATACAATCTACATAATAATTACCATGCACCTTGGTCCAATGCCCCGGAGGAAGGAGGCATCAAAGGTGGTTGTATGCTGCCTTTTCATGTCTCAAATTCTGAGTCCAGCTGTCCCCTAGTGTAAATTAGAGCAGCCCCTCGGGCCTGCAGTGGCTCTCTGTGGAGCCAAACAACAACCCTGAATAACCACATGCAGAGTGTTCTAGCCACACCCTTACCCACCTCTGAAATGTCAACTCCCAATCCAATGCCAGAGATGGACAGGGATGGTATACAGTCATTATACCGTCCTTGAACTTCATAGGGTACCCTTCTGTGCTAGTAGGCTTCCCAGCTGGGTGATCTGCCCATCGCCGTCCAGAACTGGGATCAAAGACTCTGTAAAAGCCCACATTAAACAGTGGTGGCTAACCTCCCTTTCTTCCTGCTTTGAGTGGTGGGTTGGGGGTAGGAATGGGCAGGTAAAAGTTTGTGCTAGAGATGCTTTGGAAGCTAGGGGAGGTAAACTCATAACTGTGCTGTGCTTAAATTAGTCTGTTGCATTTGCACACTTATCTACTGTCATGAATTGTGGACATACCTGCTTCTCTGAAAATATCTGATGAAACAAGTCAAGTCTTTATTTCTGGGCTTTAGGTGTAATTGTGATAGAGGACGATTTTCCTATAATATAATATTGGTATTTTTATGCGATTACTTTTATTAAGACTGGAGATCTGGATTTAAACAGGGAGGAGATGGTTAAACAGAAAAGTGGCAAAGCCTTTGCATTACAAAGCCATTACAGCTAAAACCAGATCACTGGTCACATGGAAAACTTTAAGAGCATTAGGCCGCTCTAGAGCAACTGGCCCAAGAGCAAGTTAATGTGTAAAATGTTAAGACCCCAATAGCTACCTCTGGGGCACAGTGACACTAAAAGTATAGCAATGTGTGTTAGGCCTGCCTGTAAATGCCTATATTTTAAGAATTTAGGTATGTGTTTATCATTTAGCTAGTAATAGAGGTATACAAGAAAGAATCTGTGGAAGGGCCTTCTTTCACTGTGACAGTCTGAGGCCCTGTTCTTAGGCCAAGGCCTTTGGCTAAGCAGCAGAGGCAGCCATAAGCTGGGAGCATACAGTCACATCCTCACATTCCAAACTAGTCAATATGGGGCTGTTAGGAAGGTGATCCGATCTATCACCTCCAGAGAAAGGGAAGAACCTAGAAGATGTAAAAGGAAATGTAGGTTGATAGTTTTCTGTCTGGTAAGAACTCACTTATCAATAGACACAGCTGGGAAACCCTTATGTCTTTATAGATGTCATTGTGAAATCCTCACTTCTGTATTGTTTTGTCATTACAGTGCCCACTTTGCTATTATTTGCATGGTTGCTGTCTGGTTCTGTGATTGTTTCTGTCTGCTGTATAATTAATTTTGCTGGGTGTAAACTAATTAAGGTGGTGGGATATAATTGGTTAGCTAATCATGTTACAATATGTTAGGATTGGTTAGGTAAATTTCAGTAGAATGATTGGTTAAGGTATAGCTAAGAATATTATTATATAAATTAGGGGCAAACAGGAAGTAAGTTGGGATTCAAAAATAAGGAAAAAGGAACTTGGATTTAAGCTTGCTGGAAGTTCACCCCAATAAACATTGAATTGTTTGCACCTTCGGACTTTGGGTATCGTTGCTCTCTATTCATGCGAGAAGGACCAGGGAAGTGGGAGAGTGAAGGAATAAGCTCTCTAACAATGTGTAAAGCATGTGACATGGGAAAAAAAAGCTTCTTAGAGACTGGAATCAGAATGTGGAAAGCTAAAGATGCTAAATGTTGGTATATGGTCAAAACATTAATAGTATCAGAAGCAGCTGTTAAATCAAGAAAAAGCAAAATCAACATAAATCCTTTCTGTTTAGCTACAAAAGGCCACTGAAACTCTTTCAGTACAGCAAATGGCTCTAAATCTGGATCCCAAACAGCCCATTAGCTGGTGGGCCTGAAAACAATATAAAATCTGAGCCCTATCGGCACATACAAGAAGTTTAAAAAGAAAAGGAAAGAGAATGAGACACTGCTATTTAGTGACGATTAGAGAATCCATTGGAAGTTTTCTTAGAATAGGAGCTAGGAGGAAAATATGTTTCATGTGACATAAAAACTACCCACCAGACAGAAGAATTTACAATAGAAGCAATTAAGCCTGAAATAGAAGGAAAGATGCTAAGGGAAACCAGAAGGAATGGGGTCATAAAGGACAAATTGTTTGACCTTAAAGGTCAGCACACAAATATCTTTAGAAAACTTTGTTGTTCTTTTAAAGTAGAAGAAAAGGAACAAGATAAAGAGCTATCCTGAGAGTCATCATGGCCAAATATTTCCTGACACTTGCCAATTTTGTCTGAGAAGAATCTACAGAAAAGTTATCAGGCCAAAAAACAAACTGGTTACCTGCTGCCTTGAGAGAAATATTGTGCAAAGAATTAAAACACATTTTTAAATCTCCATGAGTTATGGGATAATTCTGAGGCCTCAATCAATTCTTGTATTAGGCTCTGTAGAGGGTACTATTAAACATAGGGAATGATCTGTTCTTTGGGGCAGAGTAATGTAAGATGTACCAGTGATACTTCAAAGTTCTCTGATCTGCATACTATGGTAGTAATAGAAGGGTGTCATTATAGGATATTTTATATCTTTAACCATATAGAAAACAAGCACCAATTGGAGCAGGTCAAATTCTTTTATTGGAAACTGCATTTTCTTCAGAACTGACATTTTCTATGGGGAAAAAAATATTCATTTGGGCCAATGTTTGGAAATGATGCTTCAGAAAAATCATACAAAAATAATTCATTTTGATTGAAAAGGCTGACATTTGTCATTTCAACATTTCTGAATTGAAATTTCTGAACTTTTCATTCTGTGAAAACTTTCAATACTTCAACTTTTTGGCCCAAATCAGAATTTCCAGGCTAAACAAATCCCTGTTACCATGGTAACCAAATGGCAGTTGCTCCAGGTCAATTAAGACACCTGGGGCCCATTAAGATCCTTCTAGGAAGCAGTGGAGACAACTAGGTTGATTGGGACACCTGAAGCCAACTGGAACAAGTTAAAAGCCTCCCAGTTAGTCAGTTAGGAGCATGTGTCAGGAGCTGTAGAAGGAAGCCATGCTGCTGGAGAAACTGGGCAGTACAAACCCTATCAGCCACAAGGAGGGAGGCCCTGAGGTAAGGGTGAAGTAGATGTTGAGGAAGTGGGGGCTGCTGGTGGGAAGCAGCCCAGGGAATTGTACTTGTCCTGCTTCAAAAAGTCAGCTACCAATAGCAGCTACTATTAGGATCCCTGGGCTGGATCCCGGAGTAGAGGGTGGGGCGGGCTCCCCTGCCCCCCTGCCCCCCACATATACTCTCCCCGATTAATCACAGAGACTGTGAGACAACATAGACTGTGCAAGGGAGGGTTGCCTCTTCCCACCTCCCTTCCTGACTTAAGATGAAAATGGCTCAGTAGGCTGTGACCCTTGCCTCTAGAGAGAGAAGGGCTATGCGGAGGCTCACTGTGACCCTCTGAGGCTAGCGTAATCCACCTGAAAGCGCGAGACCCACTGAGACAAGGTTGGAGCTTTGTCACACTATGCTGTATGTAGGAAATATCTGCTCTCATTATTGATCAATAATGTGACACACAACCCTGACCTGTCATTTTTAGAAGTCTTGATTGAGGTTTTGATGGAGTAGGAAGTTTTGGAAATAATTAGTTAGTGAGCCAAGGGGCATAATAACAGTTATATTAACTAATGGTAATCCCATGATCCTCTTTATGTATGGCTTTCATTTGAGGACAGAAGAATGGCCCTATTGAGTCAGACCAAAGGTCCATCTAGCCCAGTATCCTGTCTTTCGACAGTGGCCGTTGCCAGGTGCCCCAGAGGGAATGAACAGAACAGGTAATCATCAAGTGATCCATCCCCTGTCGCTCATTCCCAGCTTCTGGCAAACAGAGGCTAGGGACACCATTCCTGCCCATCTTGGCTAATAGCCATTGATGGACCTATCCTCCATGAATTTATCTAGTTCTTTTTTGAACCCTGTTATGGTCTTGGACATCACAACATCCCCTGGCAAGGAGTTCCACAGGCTGACTGTGCATTGTGTGAAGAAATACTTCCTTTTATTTGTTTTAAACCTGCTGTGTATTAATTTCATTTGGTGACCCCTAGTTCTTGTGTTATGAGATGTAGTAAACAACACTTCCTTATCTACTTTCTCTACACCAGACATGATTTTATAGACCTCAATCATATCTCCCCTTAGCCATCTCTTTTCCAAGCTGAAAAGTCCCAGTCTTATTAATCTCTCCTCATATGGAAGCTGTTCCATACCCCTAATAATTTTTGTTGCCCTTTTCTGAACTTTTCCGATTCCAATATATCTTTTTTGAGATGGGGCGACCACATCTGCACACAGTATTCAAGATGTGGGCATACCATGGCTTTACACAGAGGCAATATGATATTTTCTGTCCTATTATCTATCCCTTTCTTAATTATTCCCAGAATTCTGTTAGCTTTTTTGACTGCCCCTGCACATTGAGTGGATGTTTTCAAAGAACTATCCACAATGATTCCAAGATCTCTTTCTTCAGTGGTAACAGCTAATTTAGACCCCATCATTTTATATGTATAGGTGGGATTATGCTTTCTAGCATGCATTACTTTGCATTTATCAACATTTATCAACATTAAATTTCATCTGCCATTTTGTTGCCCAGTCATCCAGTTTTGAGGGATCATTTTGTAGCTCTTCGCAGTCTGCCTGGGTCTTAACTATCTTTAGTAATTTTGTATCATCTGCAAATTTTGTGACCTCACTGTTTACCCCTTTTTCCAGATCATTTATGAATATGTTGAATAGGACTGGTCCCAGAATAGACCCCTGGGGGACACCATTATTTACCTCTCTCCATTCTGAAAACTGACCATTTATACCTACCCTTTGTTTCCTGTCTTTTAACCAGTTACCAATCCATGAGAGCACCTTCCCTCCTTACTTTGTGTAAGAGCCTTTGGTGAGGGACTTTGTCAAAGGCTTTCTGAAAATCTAAGTACACTATATCCACTGGATCCCCTTGGTCCACATGCTTGTTGGCCCCCTCAAAGAATTCTTGTAGATTGGTGAGGTATAATTTCCCTTTACTAAAACCATGTTGACTCTTCCTCAACAAATTATGTTCATCTATATGTCTGATAATATTGTTCTTTATTATAGATTCAACCAGTTTGCCCAGTACTGAAGTCAGGCTTACAGGCCTGTAATTGCCGGGATCACCTCTGGAGCCCTTTTTAAAATTGGGGTCATGTTAGCTATCCTCCAGTCATCTGGTTCAGAAGCTGATTTAAATGATAGGTTACAGACTACAGTTAAAAGAAAAGGAGTACTTGTGGTACCTTAGAGACTAACAAATTTATTTGAGCATAAGCTTTTGTGAGGTACAGCTCACTTCATCGGATACATCTGATGAAGTGAGCTGTAGCTCATGAAAGCTTATGCTCAAATAAATTTGTTAGTCTCTAAGGTGCCACAAGTACTCCTTTTCTTTTTGCGGATACAGACTAACATGGCTGCTACTCTGAAACCTGAGACTACAGTTAGTAGTTCTGCAGTTTCACATTTGAGTTCCTTCAGAATTGTTGGGTGAATACCATCTGGTCCTGCTGACTTATTGCTGTTTAATTTATCGATTTGTTCCAAAACTTGCTCTAATGATACCTCAATCTGGGACAGTTCCTCAGATCTGTCACCTAAAAAGAATGGCTCAGGTTTGGGAATCTCCCTCACATCCTCAGCCGTGAAGACCGATGCAAAGAATTCATTTAGTTTCTCCGCAATGGCCATATCATCCTTGAGTGCTTCTTTAGCACCTCGGTTGTCCAGTGGCCCCAGTGGTTGTTTAGCAGGCTTCCTGCTTCTGATGTACTTAAAAAAAATTGCTATTACTTTTTGAGTCTTTGGCTAACTGTTCCTCAGATTCTTTTTTGGCCTTCCCAATTGTATTGTTACACTTCATTTGCCAGAGTTTATGCTCCTTTCTATTTTCCTCACTAGGATTTAACTTCCACTTTTTAAAGGATGTCTTTTTGCCTCTCACTGCTTCTTTTACTTGTTGTTTAGCCATGGTGGCTCTTTTTTGGTTCTCTTACTATGTTTTTTAAATTGGGGTGTACATTTAAGTTGAGCCTCTATTATGGAGTGTTTAAAAAGTTTCCACGCAGCTTGCAGAGATTTCACTTTTGGTACTGTACCCTTTAATTTCTGTTTAACTAACCTCCTCATTTTTGTGTAGTTCCCCTTTCTGAAATTAAATGCTACAGTGTTGGGCTGCCGTGGTGTTTTTCCTGCCACAGGGATATTAAATTTAATTATATTATGGTCACTATTACCAACAGGTCCAGCTATATTCACCTCTTGGACCAGATCCTGTGTTCCACTTAGGACTAAATCAAGAATTGCCTCTCCTCTGGTGGGTTTCAGGACCAGCTGCTCCAAGAAGCAGTCATTTAAGGTTTCAAGAAACTTTATCTCTGCATCCCGTCCTGAGTCAATATGGGAAGAATTGAAATCCCCATTATTATTACTGAGTTTTTTATTTTAATAGACTCTCTAATCTCCCTGAATATTTCACAGTCACTATCACCATCCTGGTCAGGTGGCCAGTAATATATCCCTACCACTATATTCTTTAGATCGCTTTTGGCATTCATGATCTTATAGAGTTGTTCTCTTATCTTTTTTTGTTCTTCTAACAAAGTTCTGTTTTTTAAGAATCTGATTGGCTTTTTTGGGTGTTAAAAATCCAAGGCTGGTCTGTGTTCATCTTGTTATTCTCAAGCCTCCCCAGGAAAGGGGGTGTAAGTGCTTGGGGGGATATTTTGGGGAAATAGGAACGCCAAGTGGTCCTTTCCCTGATTATTTGTAAAATCACTTGGTGGTGGCAGCGTTTAACTAATCCAAGGGCAAAAACTTTGTGCCTTGGGGAAGTTTTTACTTAAACTGGTAGGAATAAGCTTAGGGGGTCTTTCATGCGGGTCCCCACATCTGTACCCTAGAGTTCAGAGTGGGGAAGGAACCCTGACAACTCCAAATAAACAACGTTTTAGCTCCAACGTTCCCAGAAGATATTAAAGGGTGTGACACTGAATGTGTTTTTTATGGCTAAAGTAGTGTAATTTGAAAGCCTGCAAAGCAAAATGGGGATCTATTGTAATTCTCCTTTCAGAGATTCATTTCATTGTATACAAAATGGAATGGTGTGACCTCAGGGCCATGGCAAGTGCGGGGGAGTAGGGGTGAGGGCCCCCCCTTGGCCCTAGACAGGGCCCAGATCCCCAATTCTGAGAATCCCAGGCCACTATCTCCTCATGGTGTTTCATCTACCCCTTCTGCTTCGGGGCCCACTCCAGAAGGAGAGATGGCAGCTCAGTGAGGACATACAGGGTGGACAGAACCCCAGATATACACAAACACCTCTTGAAACACAACTCATGCGTAAAGCAGGATCCCAACGACAAGGAAATTGGGAACCTCTGCTACTTGGCAGGTAACAACCCCGCCTTTGGAACATTCTAAGTGCACTCCTATGTAATATTATTGTCCTCCTCTTGAAAATGAGAATTATATATGGCTTTCTGGTAGTTTTAGTAGCCTAAGAAGGTTTATTTAAAGTATCAATATAATATTAGACTGCTTTCTTCCAAACTCAGTCCTGTAAATATACCTGGGATTTCTCAGGGCGTGCGGAGCACTATAGGCCTCAATGCTGTAATGGTTTACGCCCAGGCCTAATTTTAAGCATGAATAGTCTCACTGAGCTGGGCGAGACTACCCATGGGCTGAAAGTTAAGCAAGTGCACAAGCCTTTGCCTAAGGACTTGGCTACACTTGCAAGTTAGAGCGCATTCAATCAGTCCCGGGCACCCTAACTCCTGAGGTGTCCACACTGGCAAGGAACTTAGAGCACTGGACTTTGCAGCTGGAGTGCTCCTGGTAATCCACCTCCATGAGAAGCATAATGCTTGCTGCGCCTCGGTTGAAATGCGTGGGTGTCAGTGTGAACCGAGGTGTTACATTACTGCGCTGTGATTGGCCTCCAGAAATGTCCCATAATCCCCTGAAGTCAAGTGGCCACTCTTCTCAATGTTTTGAACTTGCTGTAGGAATGTGGATATCCCCTTTCAAAGCTCCATTTCTGACAGCTGGCTGCTTATCTGCTCTGGGACAAAGCAACCATTACTGTGGAATACTGTGTGTGTGAGAGAGAGAGAGAGAGAGGCGGGGGAAGGAGGGGTCTGCTGCTGTCTGACTTACAAGACAGAGTGCTGACACACTCTCTGCCCCCCAAAACACACTGTCTCTCCCCCCCCACACACACAGCACACTCCCTGTCACACTCCACCTCCCTCCCCGCATTTGAAAAGCATGCTGCAGCCACTTGCACACTGGCATACCTACCACAATGCACTGATCTCTGTGGCATTGAAAGAGCTGCTAATGTGGCCATGCCAGTGCGCTTCCAGCTGACAGTGTAAACACACAGTAGCGTTTTCCCTGCTGCGGTCTCCGAAGGCTGGTTTAACTCCCAGCGCTCTATATCTGCAAGTGTAGCCAAGCTCTTTAGTCAGCAAACACAAGGCTCAGTTCTGCAAGCCCTGATGTACACAAGTAGTGCCAGGGAGCTCCTGTGAATTAGAATTCCTTGTGTGAGCCAGTATTCACAAGAGCAGGCCCAGCATCATAGGTGACCTCGAAAGTTTGAAGGTGAGGTAGAGATAAGCCCTGAAATGTATTAATACTTATCAGACCTGAATCTTTTGAGGTCTCCCTCCATATCTGCCTCACAGCCTTCTTTCTCACTGCTTCCAATCCAATCTAACCTAGCTCCATCTTTCCTCTGACCCCAAATTCCCTCTCTCTGAGACCAACAGTCCACTCCTTCTCCTCACCCAGTCACTGATCACACAGGCCAACAGACTCTATCAGAAGAGACATGAATAGAAACAGGTAAAAACAGTCTGGTGACCTCAGAATTGGCTTGAAACTTCCCCCAAAACTAGCACTGTGCCCTGCTAATCCAAAATAAAACATGCTGCAAATCTCTCAAGAAACCTTGATCCCGTGAGATTTCCAGCTCAGCTTCCAGAACAAGGAAGCTCAAATTTTTTCAATTTAAATTTTCAGGTGAATTCAGTGCATAGGAAAGGTGCTACATTAACAGTGGCAGAATGCTCTTCTATCTATCCACGCACGGCCGCAGCGTGGTTGCCAGGCGTATGAGTCTCTCCTTCCTGACCTTCCAATGTACCTTCACCCTCTCCCAGCTTTTAGGGTTCAAAGCATAGTTCATTCTGCAGACCAGTTCAATCCTTAGCTTCTAAAATGAATCTACAAAGACTCTCACTTCTGATCATGAGTGTTTGACAGACTCCTACCCACTGGGAGAGATTCAAATAAATTTCAGTACGTTTCACATCCGAATATTTGTTGGAGCTGTTCAAATTTTTCACTGTAGATCAATTATCCGACAAGCTCTTTTTTCCTGACTGCGAGCTGTTTGCACTTTAGCACTGATTATTGTGAATGAAATACACAGAAATACTTACCAAACATTTTCAGTGAACAAATTTCAGCCCATGGGGTGTTTGTGAATTGGTCACTGTGACAATATGATACTATTAGGGCAATGGGAGTGGACACATAAGTCAAAGAGGATTGGTTCTGCTCTGATTGGATGATGAAAACATTATAAATAAGAGAATAACAAATAGCAACCAATGGCTAATGAAGACTGACTACTATTGTTCATGCCCAAATACCTTTACTTACATGCAGATACGGTTATTTATTTCAGGGTCAGATATTCCCTAAACATCCATGTGAATAATGTCAAAAGGGAATAAGGTGATCTGTGTAACATGCCAGAGAACTGCCCTAAATTCATTCCTGCTTAAGTTAAAAATGGATATTTTTTTCTATTTTAAAGATTGCCAGAAATGGAGAATCCACCACAACCCTTGGTAATTTGTTCCAATGGTTAATTGCTCTCATTGTTAAAATGTGCACCTTATTTCCAGTCTGAATTTGTCTAGCTTCAATTTCCAACCACTGGATCTTGGGCAAGCCAAACAGCCATTCTGGGTTCTAACAAAGGTGCATAAATGTTGTTTGAACTAACTGACCAGCTCTTAAAGATTCACCTGTCATAAATCTCAGGTCTGAGACTCTCCATGCTGGACTCTCACAAGATGTCCACATCGGATCTCATCTCCTCCAGTGCTCCCTTCACAAAGTCCTGCCATTGGAAAGAAATGCACACCGCACACCGCCCAGCAAAGATTGCCAGACCACCTGCGCCCTGGATCCAAACTCAGTGATGTGGCATCTTTGTGACTAAGGCAATCTGGCCCTCGAATGTGATGGCGCCCAATGTGAACCTGCTTCTGTGACAGCCAGTCAACTGAGAGCCAGCAGGTTTTAAGGGTGGGCCCAATCCTGTCCCCACCCTAGTGATTTTAGCACAAATTGATTTACAGTCAGGGATGAAAGTAACATTGAAAACTTACCGCTACGGGGGCTGCCTCGGGCCCCGGCCCCCCCGGAAGGGGCCTCGGGCAGAAAGGCAGGGCTGGGGGGGGGGGGTCAGCGGCCCATCCCGCCCGTCCACACTGACTGGCCCGCACCGCCCAGGGCTCCGGCAGCGGTTGAAAGGGCCTGGGGCTTCGGCCACTGCCGCTGCCGCTGCCACTACCACAGTGGCGTCCGGAGCCCCGGGCCCTTTCAACCGCCGGCCCCAGGGCAGCGGCTCTGTTTGCCCCCCCACCCCGCCCCCCAGGTTGGCAGCCGGGGGGGCAAAAGGGGCAGCGAGGCTGAAGCGTTACCGCGGCAGCGCTTTAAAATAAGGCGGTTGGGGCCGGTACCAGCAGCCACCTGGTACCGGTACAGGGTACCGGCCCGCCCCACTTTCACCCCTGCTTACAGTTCAGCTCTCCAGTAGGTCTGAGGTGGGAAGAAAGAGAGCCAGATTCCCCTTCTGCTTTCCCCGCTGAAGCCCCACCGACATCCGTGGCTTAAAGAAGAGAAGAGCGTGGTCAAGTAGGAGCAGTGGTGGGATTGTAGCACCTGAGATTATACAAACCGCTGGCCAAATTCGCAGTCCCCCCCCTGCACATCAGTTGACTCCGCTGCGCCTGTACAACACTGCAGGCGCGCAAATAGCCAGGGTTCATTCGTATTTTTTGATACACTTAATGGTTTGACAAAAATCAGCAAAAATATAATTTACAGTAATTATGTAGGAAGCACTCATCAACAGAGGCCAGGTGGCATGCGAAAGTAATTTAATGGGAATATAAAACTTCTCTGTTTTGTGTTAAAACAAGCAGGACTATAATAAAATCAACTCCCCCCCCCCCCCAAAAAAAAAAAAACTAATAGAATTTCACTCTACTGTCATTGTCATTCATTTTCCTCAGTAATATAATAGCCTTGGTCATTTTGCATTCAAATCATGCCTGAGTTTTGCTGGTCTCGTTAATTCTTGGAATGGAAAAAAACCCCTTCCTGTTGACTGCATGATTTCTGACCAGAGCTATATATTGATGAGAGGAGGGAAATCTTTGAAAGGTGGCTCAAATAACTCAGCAGCTCATTCTAATTCTAGCCAGAGCAATGGTGACAAACCCATCGTGACCTGCAAGGGAATCAGACACAACTTGTGCTGGCATTTTTAAACCTTGGTCCAAGGCAACATTGGTCCTTACAATCAGTACAGTGACATAACTCCATTACAAATCAGGCAATGGTCATTACAGCTAAAACACTAAACCCCTCTTTTACAACAGGGTGATGCTGCAGTGATATTAAAGCTTCCACAAAAATATCCTAGTAAACATGCCAACATGATAAAGCTATAACTATCTATTAAAGTTTTACCACAGATTTTAGTACCTCAAAGATACAATCCGGCTAACCCATTTATCTGAGTAAGATTAGGTAGGTGTAGTAAAAGGATTTTGATAGCACAGTGGTTCCTGAAATTGCATGCTTTTGAGCCAGTGGGGAAGCCTCTGCCAAGGCTGATTTTAAAGAGGCAGGTCTTCCAAATTCCCAATCACAATTGTGTGTCATTGCTTTTCATGGGAGTAACCCCATTGCCTCTAAGGAGAGAAAAGGTTTGCAGGATGGGGCCCAGGAGTTGACAATTTTACAAATTCCTCATGAATACTCTATACCAAATTCTGCCTTATGTCCCAAACAAAGTCAAGACAGATGCACAATTCTCACAAAAGACACGTTATGCCACAACAGTTTGAATATTCTTAATGAAACAGCTGTCTCCACAAGAATTTGGAAATGCTCTGTATTGCATTTCAACCTAGAAGAAACAATGCAAGTGTTAAGGACACTGGTCCTTTTACCTGCTTCTCAGCACGTCAATTGTTCTATTTCCTACACTATAAAATGAGATGGCAAATATTTCTTACCTAATCAACACCAGGTAAAGGGAAAAGAAAAGGAAAATTATTCTTATCTGCAGTATTTAAATCCCTAAACATTTATACCCTTGCTTACAACTTCCTCATTCAACATAGCTGACATACTCCAACCCTTGCAAATATGTTTGTATTCAACATTTTGGAGGAAGGCAAAAAAATACCGATGTCTGGCTTGTACCTTTAATTTGATGAGTTACATTTGCATGACAGTTCAGATGTATTGGGTTACCAGCCAGGTGTACAGCATATCTAACCAAGCCAAGGCAGACCTCATTAAGGCTCCTGGCTGGTGCTGATGCTACTGAGTACAATTTGGCCTGATATATGTTTGTTTAAAAAGTCTAATCAGCAGATACTGGTAAAAATGTAATAAATGTTTGCACTTCTACTGGTGCTTTCATGGAACAATCTCGAAAAGGCACCCTACAATAATAACTGAGTTGCAACATGCCTGCAAGATAGGTCAATGCTACTGTGCACATGTTACAGATGGGCAAATAGAGGCACAGAAAGAATAGGGTTGGAGGTTTCAAAGGAGCATAAGGGAGCTAAGCACCCAGGACCTACTGGAATTCAGTGGGATTTGAAGATCCCACTCAAATAATCTCTTATGTTCAAGGCCTACACACAAAGATGTTAGATAAAAAAAGATAAATCCTCTCACTGGAAGGTGACAATGTAACAGTATTTTATTTCTTAGAGTTCAGAGTGATAACACACAAGAACCCAAAAACTGAGGGCATGAAACAGACTGCTTCCTAGAACAGAGAGGTGCAACTCACCCAGCCTTACTATAGGCTGTCTGATCACACACTTGCCTGGAGAGCACCATAGCCTGCAAGGAGGATCAGGAAAACCTCTTCAAACTTAAAGTGCTAGCTTGTAATTTTAACATAGTTTTAAATACACCACAACTATTGCCAGTTACGTCAGCGGCTGTACTGGGAATAGAACCCAAGGGAGAAATCCTGCCCCATGGAAGTTAGTGAGGGTTTTGCCATTCACATCAATGGGTGGGGAGGCAGGATTTGACCCCAAAAGTCCTGGCTCCCAATTTTCTGCACTAACCAATGCAGGAAAGGGACTTGAATAGAGCTGGTCAGGAAACATTTTTCATCACAAAATGCTGAGATATCAAAGCCAAAAGAAAGGGCTGGTTTCAACAAATTTCTCAACTTGAAAAATGTTCAGAAAAATGGGTTTTGAGATTGTTGAAAGGTTCCATTTCAACATTTCCAAAAAGAAACATTTCCTGGTTTCCTGATTCAAAACAACTTTTCACCTAGAAACTGAAGCTAAATTGTAGTAAAAAAATGTTTTAATGGTTAATCAAAACAAAGCATCTTGATTCATTTAAATTGATTTTTTTTCAGCTTTTTTATTCATGAAAATTCTTGAGATTGACTTTTTGTGCTGATTCAAGAAAAGAAATGTTGTTGAAAATGTTTGGATGAAGGGTAAAACAATTTCCTGCCCAGCTGTAGTCTTGAACTCCAAATCCAGCAACATTTCCCACCCTCTTTCACTTACAGGGTGACCTTTTTAAAATACTGGGCTTGTGGTCTTTTGGGCTACTCTGTGATTGAGAAAGAAGGCCTGCAAGGCTTTTCTTTAATAATAAAACAAATTTGCTTATTTACACCTTAGAAATATCAGGACCATAAAGACATAAAATCTGAACTTCTCAGGATTTGCTGGAGTACTACTGGGAAGTCTAAGGGATTTTTAATGTTTGCTCTTAACACCTACACTGAGGGCTGAAGGTACTGACTGTTTAATAAAGACTTCCTTTATTCAAAATGTTAATCAGTCATTGATGTTAAATAGGTGTTTGCAAAACCAGCAAAAACAAATAGTTTTAAACGGTCTGGCTCTAAATCCCTTCATAGCTCTAATTTCACTCTCTTTGCTCTTGCAATGACACCAGTTACATTAGTTCTCCAAAAAGAAAAGGAGTACTTGTGGCACCTTAGAGACTAGCAAATTTATTTGCGCATAAGCTTTTATGAGCTACAGCTCACTTCATCGGATGCATTCAGCAGAAAATACAGTGTGGAGATTTATATACATAGAGAACATGAAACAATGGGTGTTACCATACACACTGTAACCAGAGTGATCACTTAAGGTGAGCTATTACCAGCAGGAGAGCGGGGGGGACGAAGACCTTTTGTAGTGATAATCAAGGTGGGCCATTTCCAGCAGTTGACAAGAATGTCTGAGGAACAGTGGGGGGTGTGGGGGGATAAACATGGGGAAATAGTTTTACTTTGTGTAATGACCCATCCACTCCCAGTCTCTATTCAAGCCTAAATTAATTGTATCCAGTTTGCAGATTAATTCCAATTCAGCAGTTTCTTGTTGGAGTCTGTTTTTGAAGTTTTTTTTGTTGAAGTATTGCCACTTTTAGATCTGTAATCGAGTGACCAGAGAGATTGAAGTGTTCTCCAACTGGTTTTTTAATGTTATAATTCTTGACGTCTGATTTGTGTCCATTTATTCTTTTACGTAGAGACTGTCCAGTTTGACCAATGTACATGGCAGAGAGGCATTGCTGGCACATGATGGCATGTATCACATTGGTAGATGTGCAGGTGAACGAGCCTCTGATATTGTGGCTGATGTGATTAGGCCCTATGATGGTGTCCCCTGAATAGATATGTGGACACAGTTGGCAACGGGCTTTATTGCAAGGGTAGGTTCCTGGGTTAGTGGTTCTGTGGTGTGGTGTGTGGTTGCTGGTGAGCATTTGCTTCAGGTTGGGGGCTGTCTGTAAGCAAGGACTGGCCTGTCTCCCAAGATCTGTGAGAGTGATGGGTTGTCTTTCAGGATAGGTTGTAGAGCCTTGATGATGCGATGGAGAGGTTTTAGTTGGGGGCTGAAGGTGATGGTGAAGGGGGCTAGTAGCGTTCTGTTATTTTCTTTGTTGGGCCTGTCCTGTAGCAGGTGACTTCTGGGTACTCTTCTGGCTCTGTCAATCTGTTTCTTCACTTCAGCAGGTGGGTATTGTAGTTGTAAGATTACAGACCTAAACAGACCTAAAAGTGGCAATACTTCAACAAAAAAACTTCAAAAACAGATGTAACTCAAGTGTTGCCCTTAGCCTGACTCCCATCCATACCCAACAGGTTAACTGGAGCTTTAGTCTTGGTCTACAGCACTACGCCAGCATAGGCTCTGTGATGTAGGTATACCCTTAGACTTGAGCTAGCTGGCTTGTCAGAGCAGGAGGGCTGAAGCTCAAGTGCTGCTGATGTCTGAGCTAGTAATGCAGTGGGGCCTCCGCTACTCTGTGCTGCTAGTCCAAATTCTGTGCAGCTCCAAGGTAGTTTGCACGGTGGTCACGCTCACTCGAGCGAGGCTAACTCGAGAGGAGTTAACTTGAGTGTAGGGACTGGTCTATACTACAAAGTTAGCTTGGTTTCACTACATCCCTCAGGGGTGTGAAAAATTCTTCTGTTGACTTAACTACTGCCTCTTGGAGAGGTGGGTGTACTGCAGCAGTTAGGAGAACCCCGTCCATCTCTGTAATAAGTGTCTATACTACAGCAGCACAGATGCCACACTGCTGTGCCACTGTAGCATTTCTAGGTGTGGGTGGAGGCCTGGTCGGTGCTACAAAGTTAGATCAATGTAAACTGCCTTCCGTCAGCCTAGCTGTGCGTGCGTCTACACTTACATTTGTTTCCCACCCAAGTAAGTGGTCCGTTACACCACCATAGTAACACCACCTCCCCAGGCACCGTTGAGCCCAGATCAATGTGCGGAGGCGCAAGTGTAGATACTGTGACCTATGTCAGCACTGACAGTCCTCCAGCAGCTGTCCCACAATGCTCCCCAGTGACCATCTGATCACCATTGTGAACTCCAATGCCCAGGAGTCATGTAGACTGGAATCACTCCTCTTCTTTAAAGCTCCGTGAATTTTTGAAATTCCTTTACATCATTGCCTGGCTTGGTGAGAACACCTAGCAAAGTGCAACTGCCAGCTCACTGTGCTGGCTACACACTCCAGACATGCTCTGACCTGGAGTAGACAAAAGATATTGGATCTCCGGGGCAGCTCCAAACCAGCCGTAGAAATGTGGATGTCTATGAGCAGATTGCAGGAGAAGGGATAAGACAGGGACCAGCAGCAGTGCCATGTCACAGCCAATGAGCTGCAGCAGGCCTACCAGGCAGCCAGGGAGGCCAACAATCAATCCAGTGCTGAGCACAGACCTGCCACTTTTACAATGATCTGCTTTCACCCACCCCAGACCAGAGTGGATACCTCTGAGGAGCCTGACTCACAGGCCTCTTCTATGAACAGCGAGGAGGAGGAGGTGGGTGAGGAAGAGGAGGAGTATGGGGTCAGGCAACCGATGGGATCCACCTGTGCAGAGAGCCAGGACCTGTTTTTGACTTCGCTGCCGTCCAGCCAGTTCCACCAGTGGAGCACAGGTGAGCCTGATGCAGGGGAAGGCACCTCAGGTAGGTGCGTAGATAACTTTTCCATTACAGGGATGGCATCCCCAAAATGGCAGGACACAACTGTTGACTTTTCATTACTTTACTGGTGCTAGAAGAGGGTGTGGCACAACCAAGAGAGGTAGAGTTGCTACCTGCTTTTCATTCCCCTCGTTAGGCCAAGGGGGCCAAGTGGAGCAGTCTGTTTATGTGCACCGGCATGTCTCGTGAATCCTCCATCGAGATCTCGATGAAACTTTCATGGAGGTGTCTGCAATCCCCTGCTGAAGGTTTCTAGAGAAGGCAGCCTTATTTCTTCCGCCGCAGTGGGACACTTTCCCATGCCAGTCAGTGATAACTTCAGCAGGCGACATTGGAGTGCACAGGCTAGCAGCATATGGACCCTGGTGGCTTTGGGACCCTAGCAGCAGCTTTGCTCTCTCTGCCTTTGTTACACTCACGAGTGAGAGATCAGCTAAAATCACCCCTGCCTGTAGGAAATGGTGCCAGTGCTCAGTGCCATTGCCCTGTGCCAAGAGAATCATGCCAGTGAGCAATTCCCTCCGCATCTCCTCAACCCCAGTGGGCCATACTCACCAGGGCTGGTGCTGCGAGTGGGGCTATGCACGAGCAATCCCAATCCCAAGCGAGAATGCAGAGCTTACAACGTTAGGGGAGCAGGGGGAGTGAGTTCAGCAGCAGTAGTTTCGCTCTCTGTAGTGAATGTGCTGACAATGTACCGCTGTGTGTTGTATCTTCAGCTGCTGCCACTGTGGCCTTCAGGGTCTCCCTCCCACACCCACAGAACACCTAAGCCAGATAAGGAGGAGAAAGAAGAGGACTCGGGATGACACGTTCAATGAGACCCTGCAAGCCAGCGCTGCATCGGACCACGAGCACAGGGCCTGGAGGATGAACATTGCGGACAGCCTGGAGAAGGAAAGAGTGGAGAGGAGACAGGCCCAGGAGTCCCAGCAGGAAAAGGAGAGGGAGAGGCACCAGGACATAACGGAGAGATTTTCAGACAGCAAACACAGATGCTGCAGACTCTGCTGGACCTGCAGGTTCAACAAGCCCGAGCTTGCCTCCCTCTGCAGACCATTGCAAACTCAATAGCGGGACCTTCCCATTAACCTCCCCCTAACATTCCACATGGCATCGGGGTCACTGCACTACCCCTACCACTCCGCCCTGGGGGACACTGAAGACAACTGCAACGTCACAGACCCAGGCCTTTGAAAGCCACCGTTGGTGTACGTGTAGCTGAAATGGATGTGCATGTTCTTTCCCCTTCAAAAGTTCTGTGCTCTTAATTTATCACGTTTTAAATGAATTTATTTTAATATTTCAGAGGGGGTTTTGCATTGAATTCTGTTACAAAATAAATGTCTAATATTTAAAACATGACTCATCTTTATTAGTTCGAACCATCTGCTACCGAGTGCTTAGCAGGTCTGAAAGCAACCAATTACTTGTTAGTGACAGTGTGACACAACTGATAGGATAAGCCACAAACAAAATTACTAAGTGTATTGACAGCGTGACAGTCCTACATGTACAGCAATCCGCACACAATTCCTGACAGGCCACAAAAGAGCAGGGCCAGGCACAGCACAGTACAGCAAAATGTGTTTCTCGGGCTCACTGTTAAAATGGTCTTTCAAAGCGTTGCTGAGCCATACAGCTCCGCATTGAGCTCTTCTAAAAGCCCTTGTGTCTGGCTGTTCAAATTCAGCAGATAGCTGCTCCACTTCTGCCCTTCACCCGGGGTGCAGAGGTTTCCTCCTCTCCTTCACAGAGAACACATGCAGGACATAGCAGGCAGCTATAACCATGGGATATTTTTCTCACTAAGGTCCAATCTTGTGAGCAAACAAATTGATTTCTGACTGACTGGTAGCAATCTGACATTGCAAGTTTCCACAGTTTGTGACTGACACTGTCAGTCTACTGTCAGTGCTGCTCTCATTTAGGTGCCCCTGCACTGGAGGACTGGGGCAAGCTTGGCACACAGATCCGGGAATGTGGCACTGCGAATTCAAGAATACTGGAGCCTCTGCTCATCATCCCAAACCTGCATTATGATGTGATTCCCACCAGTCACTGCCTCATATCTTGGGCCCAGAAGCCCATTATCTGCATCTGCTCTGTGAATGCCACCAACAACAACCTTGAATTGGTTCTTGCTCTATCCCATATAAATCTGTCCTCCATTGTTCTTCTTGCAGCTCTACAAATATAACACTCATGGCAATAGTGCAGAGCTGTGCAGGCTCCATGCTTCTGTCAGAGATAATGGACAGCAAGGAGGGACATGCGGGTTTGTGGGATTTTGAAAAAAGATGCAAAAATTATGGGCTACAGATGACATTATTGGATGGAGACAGCTGCACACTGGGAAGTTGACCCCATGCTCCCAATCACCCCTGTGTGATTCATTTCGGCGCTATCATGCATTGCCAAAACTTCCCACAAGACAGTGCGCTGTGCAGTGGCAGGTTGCAAACTGGGATACCTACCCATGGTGCACCACACTCTGCATCAATACAGGCACTCCTGGTGAGTACCCCCATTGCCGACACAAGGAGCCAAGGATGCATGCACATAACTGTGGCAGCTTTATGCTGGCGTAACTTGTGTTGACATAAATTTGTAGTGCAGACATGGCCGTAGTCTAGATAACCTGAACTAGCGCTGCAGTGAAGACAAGCCAAGACTGGTACTGGAAAGAAAATTGAGAAGGAGAGGGGAAGTCTCTACATTCCTTGCTAGGGTGACCAGGTGTCCGGTTTTTGACTGGTCGAAAAGGGATCCTGGCGGCTCCAGTCAGCACTGCTGACCGGGCCATTAACTGTCCAGTTGGTGGCACCATGCAGCGGGGCTGGCAGGCTCCCTGCTAGCCACTGCGCCATGCTGCTCCCAGGAGGCAGCCAGCATGCCCGGCTCATAGGCAGAGGGGTGGCCCAGGGGGTCCATGTGCTGCCCCGCCCCCGTACCTGCAGGCGCAGCTCCCATTGGCTGGGTCAGGGCAGGGGACAAACTAGCATGACTGGCTGCTGACGGGTCGTGGCGTGCCCCTCTCCTGCTGCTGCCAGGCCCTCTACTTCTCACGCTCCTCCTGTGGCTGAGCTGGAGCTGCGGCGCGTGCCCTGCTGCGAACTGCAGTCTGTTGCCCCATCGCTGGCACCCAGGAGTTTGAGGTATGTATTCCCCTCTCCAAGTGCTGGGAATGGGGCTGCTGGAGGGGAGAAGAATAAGATGAACCCAGCGCCCAGTCCAGCCTGGCAGCACCATCCCCCCAACCCGGGACAGTTCTCCTGAGTCCGCCGCTGGCCCCAGCAGCCCCGGACTCTGGGCAATTCCTCCCCCTCTGCCCTGCACCCCCATCACTGCATCCCTCCCTGTCCCATCTCCCCTGCACCCCATCCCCTGTCCCAACCCCCCCCCACAACCCATCTCCCTCCATTCCCTACTGCACTCCCATTATGTCCCTATACATCCCTGTGCCCCCCACATCCTCATGCACCTGTAGCCTTCTGCCTCCCCCTGCATCTCCATCCACCCCACATCCCCTCCTCTCTCCTTCACTGCCCCTTCTCACCTCCACCCTGCTCTCATCCTTGGCTTCTTTCCCTCCCTATCTTCTCTCCTCCACCCACCCACCCCCATCTCTTCCCCTCCAGCCCACCCTCCTCCCTTCCTGGCTGGGTGATTTAGGCAGCCCCTGGAAGAGTGGCGTCCTCCCGGCACCATCATAATCACATAGAAAATAAAAAGGCAATAAAACCAGACAATAAAACTCAGCCAGCAGCACGGGGCCCAGGCAGAGCAGAGCCCTCTCAGTGCCAGGCGGCCAGCCTCCGGCCCCTTCGCTCCGGGGCCCAACCTTCACGCCGGGCACGGCAGCGCAGCAGCCCCCCAGGTGAGGGGCCCGCGAGCACGGGAAGTCTCCTGCAGCGAGGGTGACCAGGTGTTCAGGTGCCGTCTCCCACAGTCAAACCATTGCAGCTCCTGGCCTTCTCCTGGCGCCTGTTTGGGCCTTGCAGTGAAAATGAGCCTGGGGGTGGGGGAGTTCAAGAGACGGGGGAGGGGCAGTGGTGAGCTGGAGCCGGTTCACACCGGTTCACTGGAACCGGTGGTTCCACGAGGGAGAACCGGCTCTAAAAGGGCTTCTAAATTTAACAACGGCCAAAAGTGGCGCCTTAGGCGCCAACTCCGTGGGTGCTCTGGGGCTGGAGCACCCACAGGGAAAATTTGATGGGTGCAGAGCACCCACTGGCAGCTCCCTGCCCCGCGCCCGGCCCCAGCTCACCTCCGCCTCCGCCCCTGAACGCACCGCCCCGCTCTGCTTCTCTGCGCCCCCTCCCGGTTTCCCGCGAATCAGCTGTTCGCGCAGGAAGCCGGGGCGGGCTGAGAAGCAGGCTGCAGCTTCCGCTCAGGCCCAGGGAGGCAGAGTGGAGGTGAGCTTGGGCGGGGGGGGCAGGGGGGGGCGCAGAGAAGCAGAGCGGGGCGGCGCGTTCAGGGGCGGAGGCGGAGGTGAGCTGGGGCCGGGCGCAGGACAGGGAGCTGCCAGTGGGTGCTCTGCACCCATCAAATTTTCCCTGTGGGTGCTCCAGCCCCAGATCACCCACAGGAGTCGGCACCTCAGGCACCACTTTTGATGTGATCAGTGCGGAGAGCGGCCGCTCCCCCTGCTCCCCCCCCCAGCTACGCTCCCCCGCCCCTAGGCACCAGGGGGACCTGCCGGATGCTTCCTGGGAGCTGCCCCAGGTAAGCACCGCCGGGACTCCCCACCTCGCCCCCCGGCAGGTCCCTCTGCCTCTTAGGGGCAGGGTGGGCACACACTACGGTGGCCCACGAGACCCTCCTGCCCGGTCCTGGGGGCAGTCAGGGGACAGGGGAGGGGCGTAAAGGAATTGGGGGGGTTGGATGGAGCAGGAGTTGCCAGGGGGTGGGGGTGGGCCACGACCCCCTCATGTGGTGAGGAGGGAACCGGTTGTTAAGATTTTGGCAGCTCATCACTGGGGAGGGGGATGGAGTGAGCAAGGGGCAGGGCCTCAGGGAAGAGATGAGGGAGGGGGGTGAGGCAAGGGTGTTCCATTTTCTGGAATTAGAAAGTTGGCAACCCTATTTAAAACATCTCCCTTTTAATACATCTTAGTTAGTGAGGCTGGAATTCTTTAACTAGTTTGGCATAGACAGATGGATATTGCATATATACAGCTGAAGAGACAGATAGATACTGCATGTATAGACAGTCAGACAGCACATGCAAAAGATACATATGTTGCACATATACACATGGGATCCATCTGTACGTAGGCAGAGAGACAGGATAGAGATTCTCAGTGTAGGGCCCAATGTTGGGTCTGCAATGGTAGTTTTGCACCAGAAAGCCAGCGGATCTGGTTGCTGGAGGGTCCCTCCTGTACAGCAGAAGCTGTGAGTGGCACACAGCCACACGGTGATTCTCCATGCAGCCGGAGGCAGAAACATTTTTCCAGTGAACCTTTTTTTCTGAAAAAAATAATGCAATTTGACGACATCAAGACATTTCATAAATTCATGTCAATTTCACCAAAATGTTTTGGAGGGAGGGAACCCTAACAAAAATTACCAAAAACAATTGAAAAGTTCAGTCAAAACAGCTTTTTGTTTCAAAATTTTCTTTAATTTAATATTTTATAAATGTTTTAAAATGCCCAAAATCAGAACTAAGCATTTTGCTTTGGATAAAACAAAATATTGCATCATCCAACCTTAAACCAAATTTTTATTTATTTTTTGATTTGCTGATTTAAAAAAAAATCATTTTTTGTTCAACCTGAAACCAACATTTGTTTTTGAGGTTTTTGAACGGCCAGCACACCCACAAGTCCAGGATTTGCCCAACTCGAAAATGCAGCTCCCATCCCAGTCACCATTGCACGGGTGCATCCAGAGGAAAAGAGGTGCAGCTACTTTGTCCCTGTTTCTGGATGCTCTCCAGGCCTAGGTACTCAGGTAAGGAATCTGCTCCTGAAGGCGTCTTTTTTATAGCACAACTTCCTGCTACATTGCATTATTTTTATATTATCACTTGTTCGTGGCTTACAAATGCCATTGTATAAAAATAACTCCAATATAGCATTAGGGGAACTTCTGTTCTTAGCCACTCAGGTGTAAATCTGGAGTAACTTTTACAGCTCAGTAACTGAGGGCACACTCTGGCCCATAGTGTTTAAAAATAAATTGCCAAAGCAGGAGTCTGGTTGTGCTGGCTTCTCCCCACCACGGCGGCTCTGTGTCTAGCAGAGCAGCTCAGAAGTAGCTCATCTGTTGCATTTATAGATTTGACCTGTGAACGCAACTAGGAGAGGTTACACAGTGTGTCATCATCGAGGCCAATGGAGGAGGCAAAACTCTTTGTGTTTTTCATTTATTGACACCGATGACTTGATCCCACTTCATTGTGAGTTCCGGCACAAACAGCAAGTGTCAAAAATGGGTCAAGCCACTTTCTGAATGTTTGCTGGTCATGATCTTATTATTCAAGTGGGATGCTCCTACAGCAGAGAATGAGAAGGAAGCTAGCAGCCATGCTAACCTCTCCAGCACATAGTCTGGAGCTGCAGTGATATAAGGCATTGTCTATTGACAGACTAACCTTGCGGGGGTCATTGAAGCCTTGAGGCATTTCAGACACCCCAAAGTGATTTGTAACCTTAACAAAAGTAGAGATTGAGAGGCAGGAGAGCAGAGCCAGGGCAGCAGCATAAGATGTATTGCTTTAAAACCAGGCACACAGTATCCATCCCTTCTTGCTATGGATTTGGATTTTGCTTTTCACTGGCAGAGTATAGCCCCAGCTCCCAAATATCCTTTTCTGTTCATCCGGGTGACAGTGACTAATTGTTCAGCCACTAAACCATTATTAAAACAAATCACCCAGTGCTTCCAGGAGTGGAAGCAGACAACAATCGGCCCCCCAGGAGGTTAACGCTTCTGGAAACAGGCTGAGCTGTCTGTCCCAAAGGAGACAGAAGGACTGCGCAGAATCATTGCCACTAGGAGAGCTTTACTGACAACAGTCATTTTTACTTTGATCCCATGTGTCAGCTGGTGTGCAGAGCAAGCCTGCTACAAGGAAATAATGAGATGGCAGCTACTCCTCAGCCTAACCTGTGGCCCAGCTCTGGATCTGGGAACCATGCCAGCTTCCTTCACATCGCTGCTTGCAAAAAGCTTTCTGGCAAAACCTAGCAATACCTGTCCCTTTACTATAACAACAACCCTGGTCCTGATGCACGGAGCTTGGGCCAAAGCTTGCTTTGCATGATGCACTGCATGAGATCAGCTGCAACGGAGCTCTGGCAATGGATTGGCAGACAGTTCCAGGGTGCATGGACAAAATTGCCATGTGAAAGCTGGAGAAGGCGCTATAGAGAACGCTGGAGAAGGCGCTAAAAAGAAGTGGAAGGTTGGACATATGACCAGGGAAGAGTATAAAAATATTGCTTGGGCATGTAGGAAAGATATCAGGAGGGCCAAATCACACCTGGAGCGGCAGCTAGCAAGAGATGTCAAGAGTAACAAGAAGGGTTTCTTCAGGTATGTTGGCAACAAGAAGAAAGCCAAGGAAAGTGTGGGCCCCTTACTGAATGAGGGAGGCAACCTAGTGACAGAGGACGTGGAAAAAGCTAATGTACTCAATGCTTTTTTTGCCTCTGTCTTCACTAACAAGGTCAGCTCCCAGACTGCTGCACTGGGCATCGCAGCATGGGGAGTAGATGGCCAGCCCTCTGTGGAGAAAGAGGTGGTTAGGGACTATTTAGAAAAGCTGGATGTGCACAAATCCATGGGGCCGGACGCGTTGCATCCGAGAGTGCTAAAGCAACTGGCGGCTGTGATTGCAGAGCCATTGGCCATTATCTTTGAAAACTCGTGGTGAACGGGGGAAGTCCCGGATGACTGGAAAAAGGCTAATGTAGTGCCAATCTTTAAAAAAGGGAAGAAGGAGGATCCTGGGAACTACAGGCCAGTCAGCCTCACCTCAGTCCCCGGAAAAATCATGGAGCACTTTCCTCTCATGTAAGTGCTTCAAGGAATCAATCCTGAAGCACTTACATGAGAGGAAAGTGATCAGGAACAGTCAGCATGGATTCACCAAGGGAAGGTCATGCCTGACTAATCTAATCGCCTTCTATGATGAGATTACTGGTTCTGTGGATGAAGGGAAAGCAGTGGATATATTGTTTCTTGACTTTAGCAAAGCTTTTGACACGGTCTCCCACAGTATTCTTGTCAGCAAGTTAAAGAAGTATGGGCTGGATGAATGCACTATAAGGTGGGTAGAAAGTTGGCTAGATTGTCGGGCTCAACGGGTAGTGATCAATGGCTCCATGTCTAGTTGGCAGCCGGTGTCAAGTGGAGTGCCCCAGGGGTCGGTCCTGGGGCCGGTTTTGTTCAATATCTTCATAAATGATCTGGAGGATGGTGTGGATTGCACTCTCAGCAAATTTGCGCATGATACTAAACTAAGAGGAGTGGTAGACAAGCTGGAGGGCAGGGATAGGATACAGAGGGACCTAGACAAATTGGAGGATTGGGCCAAAAGAAATCTGTTGAGGTTCAATAAGGATAAGTGCAGGGTCCTGCACTTAGGACGGAAGAACCCAATGCACCGCTACAGACTAGGGACCGAGCAGCTAGGCAGCAGTTCTGCAGAAAAGGACCTAGGGGTGACAGTGGACGAGAAGCTGGATATGAGTCAGCAGTGTGCCCTTGTTGGCAAGAAGACCAATGGCATTTTGGGATGTATAGGTAGGGGCATAGCGAGCAGATCGAGGGACGTGATCGTCCCCCTCTATTCGACATTGGTGAGGCCTCATCTGGAGTACTGTGTCCAGTTTTGGGCCCCACACTACAGGAAGGATGTGGATAAATTGGAGAGAGTCCAGCGAAGGGCAACAAAAATGATTAGGGGTCTGGAACACATGATTTATGAGGAAAGGCTGAGGGAACTGGGATTGTTTAGTCTACAGAAGAGAAGAATGAGGGGGGATTTGATAGCTGCTTTCAACTACCTGAGAGGTGGTTCCAGAGAGGATGGTTCTAGACTATTCTCAGTGGTAGAAGGGGACAGGACAAGGAGTAATGGTCTCAAGTTGCAGTGGGGGAGGTTTAGGTTGGATATTAGGAAAAATATTTTCACTAGGAGGGTGGTGAAACACTGGAATGCGTTACCTAGGGAGGTGGTAGAATCTCCTTCCTTAGAAGTTTTTAAGGTCAGGCTTGACAAAGCCCTGGCTGGGATGATTTAATTGGGGAATGGTCCTGCTTTGAGCAGGGGGTTGGACTAGATGACCTCCTGAGGTCCCTTCCAACCCTGATATTCTATGATTCTATGATAGATTGACTGAAGTGAGTGTCTCTAAATATGGCCCAACATTTATTGTATCTCAGAAACACTCAATTTACAAGTATAAAGAGGGTGATTATTTTCTACCTGCCAACCTGCAAACTCAGCATGAGTTCTCAAGCCTTGTCTATACTAGGAAAATTACCCAGAGTTGATAACAGGGGTCAGCAGCAGGCAATTGCTACACCAGTATTGCATGACTCAATTGCTAGTGTAGACATGTGTGCTCCCATTTGTGTGTTCAGACCCTTGCTCTCATCTTCTGAAATGGTGGTGAGCAGCTTGGCCTTGTTCACACTGGTAGCTAACACAGGTTCAGCTGTGCCTGTTGCTGACTCCCATTGTCAGCAAGGCCCAATTTTCCCATTGCAGGTTGGTATCAAGTTCTGTTTTTTCCTCCTCACTTACCATCCCCCATAACAAAAGCCTGCCTGCTCAGACTAGGCCCTCGGAGACACCTGGGCAGTACCACTGTCTGACCTAGGTTGGCACAGCTGTAACTGGCTGAAGCCTAGTCGTCATGCCCACTGAGATGCCCAGGAAGGAAGGGAATCCTGCTCTCTCCCCCATAGCAGTGTTGAACAGAGCTGGTCACTAATTTTTGGTTGAAATGACTGAGCCTTGTGGAGCCACAGGAGCCACATAACTGAACCTGCATCATGGGAGATGGTAACCTGGCCTGGGAGCTCAGCCGACAGAGGAGAACAGGGACCCGAAAGCTTGTCTCTGTCACCAATGGAAATTGGTCCAATAAAAGATACCACCTCCCGCCTCTCTAATATCCTGGGATCGAAGGCTAACAGCATTTTGGGCTGTATAAGTAGGAGCATTGCCAGCAGATCGAGGGACGTGATCTTTCCCCTCTATTCGACACTGGTGAGGCCTCATCTGGAGTACTGTGTCCAGTTTTGGGCCCCACACTACAAGGTGGATGTGGAAAAATTGGAAAGCGTCCAGCGGAGGGCAACAAAAATGATTAGGGGGCTGGAGCACATGATTTATGAGGAGAGGCTGAGGGAACTGGGATTGTTTAGTCTGCAGAAGAGAAGAATGAGGGGGGATTTGATAGGTGCTTCCAACTACCTGAAAGGGGGTTCCAAAGAGGATGGATCTTGACTGTTCTCTGTGGTAGCACATGACAGAACAAGGAGTAATGGTCTCAAGTTGCAGTGGGGGAGATTTAGGTTGGATATTAGGAAAAACTTTTTCACTAGGAGGGTGATGAAGCACTGGAATGAGTTACCTAGGGAGGTGGTGGAATCTCCTTCCTTAGAGGTTTTTAAGGTCAGGCTTGACAAAGCCCTGGCTGGGATGATTTAGTTGGGGATTGGTCCTGCTTTGAGCAGGGGGTTGGACTAAATGACCTCTTGAGGTCCCTTCCAACCCTGATATTCTATGATTCTATGATCAACACGGCTGCAAATACACTGCATAATTCCTATTCAGTTCAAGAAACTGAAATATTTTGATTTGGGAATGTCAAAACAAAACATTTCAACATTTCCAAATTGGAATTTTGGGAACTTTTTCATTGCACAAAAAAAGTCAATATTTCAGCTTTTTGGCCAGATACAAAAAGAAACATTGAAATATCAGAATTTCCTATGGGATGGCAATTCCAGCTCTCACATTGAATAAGCAGTACTAAAAGCATTACAAACAGCAGCTCTGACTCCTAATGCACACACAAACAGCAGATCTGATGAGTAAGAAGGTGCTGTTTTAACACTGTCATATTTCAGAGCAGACTCACTCTTGAGCGGCCGTGTGTGCTGCTGTCAATGGATTGTTTTAGTCAAGAATTAAAGAGAAAATGAAATATCTCACAGGCACTTATATACAAACAATCCTAAGAGCCTGATTTGTCTCTGGGGTTCTGCTCACTGAAACTAGGGCAAGGAAAGTTTTGTGCTCAAAGAGTGATTTGTATATGAGAGAGGAAAACTACCACTGAGCAAATAGAGCTGTTGCTGACATTTGTATTTGGTTGTTATGGTGAGAAAATTCACAGCCAGTGCCTGTCAAATCTCAACATACAGAAGTTAACATACGGGAGCTCTTGGGGCGGGGGGGGGGTTGACAGTTGTACTGATTTCCCTTTCTAAAGGAGGCCATAATCAGGCTGAAGAGTTCATCTAGAATTTAATCCTGTGCTCTCTAGCATGGTACAAGACAGAGGACATGCAAAGGCAGAGACCCAGTGAAGAGGCTAGATTTGCATAGAGAGGAGTGTCATAACAAGCTATTTACTCCTCTCTTCACATTCACTTTGAACTGTTGTCTCCTACCTGTGCCAAGTCAGAGCAGAGTAATGCTATAAGCAATGTAATTTATGTAAATAAAATACATTATGCAAATATGTCCTCCTCACTTGCTGCTTAGAATTTTGTTCTTTTATAGTTAACAGGCATAAGTCTCATTCTCACCTGGAAGAGACAGAATGGTTATGTTTATGCTCTAAAATTCTTCTGCTGCTTCTCTTCTCTTTGAAGGAGAAAAAAAAAAGTTTCCTCTATGAAATATTTACACACTCCAATTTTCTTTTTAAAAAATCCCTTTGCTTAAATTTTAATTGTTTGCACACCATCTTCATGATTGTGATTGCTCAATAGGATCTGAATAATAAAAAGGATGCAGAAAAATCCACCTATGCATTATACATGCATTCCCAACAGGGGATCTGTACTTTCATCTTGTTAATGCTAAACTGAATTATTCAATTAATTCAAAAATATTTGTGAGCTCCATTCCCTGATTCCTCTTTTGTAAGACCAGGAGTCACAGCATCCATTGATTGAATTCCTTTCTTTGGCAGTTAGTAAAGAAATGTGTATGTTCTTTAATACTATTTGTTAAACATTTCCAATCCTGGATAAGTAGCAATGAGCTGCAGTCAAAATACTACTAGGAAACAGAAAAACTGCTCTGCCCAGGATGTGAAAGAGTGCAGCCGTACTGTTTGGAGAGACCCCAGATGAGAGAGAAATATCTGCTGGTGAAAATGCAGCAATTCATTGCCATGTGTATTTTATGGGCTTGATTCTCTGCTGCTGGGCACCTTGCCTTGTCATTGGCACCTGTGCAAAGTGGGGGTAAAATGCTGACCCTGGTGTAAGGGAGGGGAGAATTCTGATTTGCATTGGTGTAAGTGATGATGCAAGGTGTACGGAAGTGGAGAATTGGGAACTACATCTATGCAGTTATGGCAGATGTCACAAAGTGGTGCTGTTACACATAGACTTCCACATTCTTTATTCTTCGTGTGTGAGCAAATGTTCAGTCTCAGGAAGACATGCTGGGTAATGTTAGTTTTGGGTTATGCAAAGTTCTGTGTAGAGGCAATGGTCCTTAGAGTGGGAGCTGTATGAGCAACTGCAGAGTTAGCTGTCTGCACTGGTCTCTGATTAGGGTCAATTCTGGAGGCAGAGCTGTTTCCTGGGGACAGGCACTGGGTCGAGATTCTTGGAAGAAGAGATTGCCAGCATGCTGTGAGGTGACCAGGACTGGGATGTGTGTGCAAATAAAGCAAGTTACATTTAGAATCCACCCAGAGTCCACGTCATTGATTGCTTTTGCACTGGAAGATGAGCTTTAAGGTGCTAGACATAGACTGCCAGAAGATAGAGGGGCAAGAATAGGCCATTCATGTTGGAAGAAAGGGCAACAATATAAAGAAAAGATGAAAAAGAGAAGGACAGAGACTATAGTTCATCTTTATGATCTGCATCCTGAACGTCAAACTTCAAAATGAAGTCTAAGGGTAATCTAATTTGGTATCACTTTTCCTTCGAGAGGGAGGGAGAAATTCCCTGTAATCTTACCCTTCTTGAGCCTCATTACACTCCCCTCTGTTTTGGGGCTTACTTTTCAGAAACGCTAAGCACCAACAACTCCAGCTGAAGCCAATGGGAGCAGCCAATGTTCCCTCCATGCTCTGAAAAGCAAGCCCAAGGTGTTTACGTAACAGTCAGTTAATCAATTGCATTTCAACTAGCTAAGTGCAATATTGGTCTCCTTTGCATGCTAATTGTCAAAGTATCCCTGCACTCTTTTTGAATGGCATCCATCAAAAAACCCTCACACTTCCGCAAAAAAAAAAAAAAAACTAATGCAAATGCTGTTTTTCATTCCATGTTGTTTTTCACAAATAGGCCTTAAGAGATAATATTAGTGTTATGACAGGTTTCAGAGTAACCGCCGTGTTAGTCTGTATTCGCAAAAAGAAAAGGAGTATTTGTGGCACCTTAGAGACTAACCAATTTATTTGAGCATAAGCTTTCATGAGCTACAGCTCACTTCATCGGATGCATACTGTGGAAGATCACGAAAGATTACGCTCAAATAAATTGGTTAGTCTCTAAGGTGCCACAAGTACTCCTTTTCTTTTTGTGAATATTAGTGTTCTGATCCTCTAATGCATTCGCCTCAGCTGAACAGCGAACAGCAGAGCGACTAACAGAGGGAGTTTGCCTGGGAGTTCGCCTGGGGAGAGCCTGCTGAGGCTTACATCTGGCCGGCTTCTCTGAGTAGTTACTACAACTCCTGAGTAAGCTCATAGAAGGAAGGTAATATGGATGGGGGGTGTTCAGCTGTTGTGACCTGCACTGGATGTGCCATGTTTATCTTTCTTCCACAGGAGAGAAGCGACTTTGTCTGTACAAAGTGCAAGCTGGTCTCCATATTGGAAGAGAAGTTTCAAGGTCTGGAGCAACAGGTATCGACCCTGCGTTGCATAAGAGAAACTGAAGATTTCCTGGACAGATGTCAGGATATGCTTCAATGGGCACAATGTTCTGAAGATTCAGAGCAAGCTGCGCAGCGGGGACAGGAGGATGGTGAAAAATTTGGCAGCATGTGACCTCCAGAAGAAAGGGGAGCGTCCGTGTACCAGCAACGCAGATACAGGTAGGTAACCATTTTCATGTTCTATCCACAGGTACTAATGCGGAGAGTGGACTAGATGACACATCTCAGGGAAGGGAACAGAAGGAGACGTCGCCAATTGGAAGGCATGCGGTGCACTGTACTAGGGTTGGGGGTTCCACGACCACCGCTCCCAAGAGAAGGAAGCGGGTGGTGGTGGTCGGGGACTCTCTCCTCAGGGGGACTGAGTCACCTATCTGCCGCCCCGACTGGGAAAACCGAGAAGTCTGCTGCTTGCCAGGAGCTAGGATTCACAATGTGACGGAGAGACTGCCAAGACTCATCAAGCCCTCGGATCGCTACCCCTTCCTGCTTCCCCATGTGGGCTCCAATGACACTGCCAAGAATGACCTTGAGCAGATCACTGCGGACTATGTGGCTCTGGGAAGAAGGATAAAGGAGTTTGAGGCGCAAGTGGTCTTCTCGTCCATCCTCCCCGTGGAAGGAAAAGGCCTGGGTAGAGACCGTCCAATTGTGGAAGTCAACGAATGGCTACGCAGGTGGTGTCGGAGAGAAGGCTTTGGATTCTTTGACCATGAGATGGTGTTCCAAGAAGGAGGAGTGCTAGGCAGAGACAGGCTCCACCTAACGAAGAGAGGGAAGAGCATCTTTGCAAGCAGGCTGGCTAACCTAGTAAACTAGGTTCACCGGGGGAAGGAGACCAAAGCCCTCAGGTAAGTGGGGAAGTGGGACGCTGGGAGGAAGCAGAAGCGCGCGAGAGGGCAGGGCTCCTGCCTCATACTGAGAAAGAGGGACGATCAGCGAGTTATCTCAAGTGCCTGTACACAAATGCAAGAAGCCTGGGAAACAAGCAGGGAGAACTGAAGTCCTGGCACAGTCAAGGAATTATGATGTGATTGGAATAACAGAGACTTGGTGGGATAACTCACATGACTGGAGTACTGTCATGGATGGATATAAACTGTTCAGGAAGGACAGGCAGGGCAGAAAAGGTGGGGGAGTTGCACTTATGTAAGGGAGCAGTATGACTGCTCAGAGCTCAAGTATGAAACTGTAGAAAAACCTGAAAGTCTCTGAATTCATTTTAGAAATGTGAGCAACAAGGGTGATGTCATGGTGGGAGTCTGCTATAGACCACTGGACCAGGGGGATGAAGTGGATGAGGGTTTCTTCCGGCAACTCACGGAAGTTACTAGATCGCAGGCCCTGGTTCTCATGGGGGACTTCAATCACCCTGATATCTTCTGGGAGAGCAATACAGCGGTGCACAGACAATCCAAGAAGTTTTTGGAAAGGGTAGGGGACAATTTTCTGGTGCAAGTGCTGGAGGAACCAACTAGGGGCAGAGCTCTTCTTGACCTGCTGCTCACAAACCGGGAAGAATTAGTAGGGGAAGCAAAAGTGGATGGGAACCTGGGAGGCAGTGACCATGAAATGGTTGAGTTCAGGATCCTGACACAGGGAAGAAAGGAGAGCAGCAGAATACGGACCCTGGACTTCAGAAAAGCAGACTTTGACTCCCTCAGGGAACTGATGGGCAGGATCCCCTGGGAGAATAACATGAGGGGGAAAGGAGTCCAGGAGAGCTGGCTGTATTTTAAAGAATCTTTATTGAGGTTATAGGGACAAACCATCCTGATGTGTAGAAAGAATAGTAATTATGGCAGGCGACCAGCTTGGCTTAACAGTGAAATCCTTGCTGATCTTGAACACAAAAAAGAAGCTTACAAGAAGTGGAAGATTGGACAAATGACCAGGGAAGAGTATAAAAATATTGCTTGGGGGTGCAGGAGTGAAATCAGGAAGGCCAAATCACACCTGGAGTTGCAGCTAGCAAGAGATGTTAAGAGTAACAAGAAGGGTTTCTTCAGGTATGTTAGCAAGGTCAGCTCCCAGACTGCTGCACTGGGCAGCACAGCATGGGGAGGAGGTGACCAGCCCTCTATGGAGAAAGAAGTGGTTCAGGGCTATTTAGAAAAGCTGGACGAGCACAAATCCATGGGGCCGGATGTGCTGCATCCGAGAGTGCTAAAGGAGTTGGCGGATGTGATTGCAGAGCCATTGGCCGTTATCTTTGAAAACTCGTGGTGATTGGCGGAGGTCCCGGACGACTGGAAAAAGGCTAAGGTAGTGCTCATCTTTAAAAAAGGGAAGAAGGAGGATCCTGGGAACTACAGGCCAGTCAGGCTCACCTCAGTCCCTGGAATAATCATGGAGCAGGTCCTCAAGGAATCAATTTCTGAAGCACTTAGAGGAGAGGAAAGTGATCAGGAACAGTCAGCATGGATTCACCAAGGGCAAGTCATGCCTGACTAATCTAATTGCCTTCTATGACGAGAGGTTTCAGAGTAACAGCCGTGTTAGTCTGTATTCGCAAAAAGAAAAGGAGTACTTGTGGCACCTTAGAGACTAACAATTTATTTGAGCATAAGCTTTCGTGAGCTACAGCTCACTTCATTGGATGCATACTGTGGCACCCCCCTCTGTGGATGAGGGGAAAGCAGTGGACATGTTGTTCCTTGACTTTAGCAAAGCTTTTGACACGGTCTCCCACAGTATTCTTGCCAGCAAGTTAAAGAAGTATGGGCTGGATGAATGGACTATAAGGTGGATAGAAAGTTGGATAGATTGTCGGGCTCAACGGGTAGTGCTCAATGGCTCCATGTCTAGTTGGCAGCCGGTATCAAGTGGAGTGCCCCAAGGGTCGGTCCTCGGGCCAGTTTTGTTCAATATCTTCATAAATGATCTGGAGGATGGTGTGGATTGCACCCTCAGCAAGTTTGCAGATGACACTAAACCGGGAGGAGAGGTAGATACACTGGAGGGTAGGGATAGGATACAGAGGGACCTAGACAAATTAGAGGATTGGGACAAAAGAAATCTGATGAGGTTCAACAAGGACAAGTGCAGAGTCCTGCACTTAGGACGGAAGAACCCCATGCACAGCTACAGACTAGGGACCGAATGGCTCGGCAGCAGTTCTGCCGAAAAGGACCTAGGGGTCACAGTGGACGAGAAGCTGGATATGAGTCAACAGTGTGTCCTTGTTGCCAAGAAGGCCAATGGCATTTTGGGATGTATACGTAGGGGCATTGCCAGCAGATCGAGGGACGTGATCGTTCCCCTCTATTCAACATTGGTGAGGCCTCATCTGGAGTACTTTGTCCAGTTTTGGGCCCCACACTACAAGAAGGATGTGGAAAAATTGGAAAACATCCAGCGGAGGGCAACAAAAATGATTAGAGGGCTGGAACAATGACTTATGAGGAGCGGCTGAGGGAACTGGGATTGTTTCGTCTGCAGAAGAGAAGAATGAGGGGGGATTTGATAGCTGCTTTCAACTACCTGAAAGGGGGTTCCAAAGAGGATGGATCTAGACTGTTCTCAGTGGTAGCTGATGACAGAACAAGGAGTAATGGTCTCAAGTTGCAGTGGGGGAGGTTTAGGTTGGATATTAGGAAAAACTTTTTCACTAGGAGGGTGGTGAAACACTGGAATGCGTTACCTAGGGAGGTGGTGGAATCTCCTTCCTTAGAAGTTTTTAAGGTCAGGCTTGACAAAGCCCTGGCTGGGATGATTTAGTTGGGGATTGGTCCTGCTTTGAGCAGGGGGTTGGACTAGATGACCTCCTGAGGTCCCTTCCAACCCTGATATTCTATGAGTCTATGATTCAATAAATAGAGGGCAGAAAACATGTTTAAAAGGCTCCACATCCATTAAGAAGGAAATAATGTTTCAGAATTGCCATAATTCTGGTGAGAGTCACCTAGTATTTGACAATGTGGTTGATTTAGTGGCATGTTGTTTTTGCTTGGGCCGATTTTGTTCCGATGTTGCATCTGCAATATTTTTGGGGTATCGCCCCCCAATCCATGAGAGGGAAAATGCCCATCAAAAGCCTGAGCAGTTGGCATAGCAGTTGGTGCTCTCCTACAACCACTTCTCAATGTACCAGGAACAGCTGCCCATTTAAAAAGTCAGTTTGCCTGCAGGTACCACACAGTCACCACAGTTATTTTCTCTTCTAAGAAGAGAGAAAAATGGCGCTAAATCAGATGCCACTGTGTTGTAAGTGTTGGCGAAGGGTGACTTTTCCATTGAGACCACTGTGAGTCAGTCTAAAAGCTGGTATTGAGTATTTTACAACCTGGCTACCTCTAGAGTGGATTGTTGCAACAGAAACAGAGAAATTAGAGATAAAAAAGACGTATGGGAAGAGTTGGTGAAAACTGACTTTTGAAGGATTATTTACTAGAAAATCCATCCTAGGAGAGTGTTCATCATTGTTCTTCTTATTCCAGAAGTTTGTCACTAAATCATGGAGCAGAGATAACAACATATGACCTAGGCAATTGACACTCCATGAATAACACATAGTCAGAGCAAACAGTTCATAGTCAGAAAATTATTACTCCAAACTCTTTGGATAATGCATAGGAATAATGGACACATTCAAGGAAAATTCAGATTGATTCCTGAATGGCTTGCTAACTAAAACGCTAAATCTGAAACAAACATTACTCATAGCAAATAATTCACCCGATTAGCTCATCTAACCCATTGCATGGAAGCCAGTGCAAAATATTTTCTAGTTCTTTGTGCATTCTAGTTTGGAATGCCCCTAGTCCTGCACCCTTGGGAGAAACTTCCCTATCTCTAGCTTTCTCGACTTTTTTTTAATCACATTATTCTTCTTTCTAATCCCTTGTGGCCTACACACCTTAAACACTTTGCATTCCTCCTTCATGTTTGCACTCTTCAGATATCTGTAGATGAGAACCATGTCTCCCACTGTATCTGTCACATACATAATAGATTCAACTCCTTTAATCTTTCCTCAAGGAGCCAGTCCCTCCAGCTTCTTATTATCTTTGGGTCTTCGCTGAATTCTATCCAATTTGTTTCCATCTCTATAGTGTTTAAGGGCCGAGAACTGAACTATGTAGGCTCGCTATAAGAAAGTCCGTTCAACCAGCCTACGATTTCGAGACACACTGGTACTGTAATTCATTCATTTGTTCAGATTTTGATCACTGGAATGGCCCACTGAAAAACACAACTTGTTTTTCTGCAAAGGTCCCTGAGGGAGGGCAGCACAGAGTTTTGCTCCAGTCTACAAATGAATAAAGATCTTTCACTTCTCTGAATTCTTGGATGAACCAGAGAAAGAATTTTATAAAAAAGAAACTTTCCAATACAATTGCACATAGATAAAGAAGAGCAGCACCACCCCAGGCAGTCATGAATTAGGACCAAAAGCTTCCTCTGTCAGGCAGAAGTACTTGTTGTAGTGCTGCTAAAGCTGGCAAATGCTGGGTGGGGTTTTCAGAAGTGCATGGCGTTGGCCTAACTTTGCTCCCAGTAATGTCAGTGAAACTCCCATTGACTTCAGTGGACACAGAGTTGGGCCAGCGCTTTTGAAGATGCCACCAGCATAGGGGAAGTTGAGAGGACAGGACCATCAGCCAATCAAAGCAGGGGCAGTGGAATTAAAGTAGAGAGGGGAGAGAAACAAAGAAAGCACAGAAGCCTTTCTGGCTCAGATGGACTGCTAGTTGCAGGCAGGAAGGGGGTCAGGGTACATGTGTGCAGGAGGCTGGAGCGTGCTTGTACCCTGGGCTCTCCTGGCTGATACAGGAGAAGGTTCTGATCCAATCTGAACCTGGCAGAATAACACAAGCCCTTCAGGAATTGTACTCTGTGACAGTGTGCATGTCTGCTTTGGGGCCTTACAAGAGGGCATCCACTAACCGGAAATAAAAGCACAGTGGGGCATCATTTCTGCACCTCTCTCTCTGGAGCCAATGACACTTGCATCCATCGCTCTATCAAGCCACCATCCATTCCTCATCCACATATGCCGTTTCCCTAGCAACCTTCATCCTCCCCACAAGACGTGTTCATGGAATGGCTGCTGTTCAGCAGCACTGTAACAGGGTGGCCCTGCCTCTTTAAGCACTAGCCAGCCCTATTTGGAGATGGAGCCCCCTTTGAGAACAGCTGTTTGGGTCAGGTGGAAGGGGATGATCAGAACCAGCAGTGTCAGGTGCTTGGCTGATGAGCACCTCATTTCTATAGTGGCTTCCAGAGCTCCATCTGAGGAGGGCATCTACAGGAAGCAGACTGGCTCTGCCGCAGGGGGCTCCACGCAGACTGGATTGTAGGACTGCAGAAGATCTGTCAGGAGCAGCAAGACATTGGCAGGGAAGCCTTGGGTCAGGGAAATTGTTTAGCTGTTGGATTTATGTTGGAGTGTTTTATCTTGGGGTGTGCTGAAGGTTGTCAGTGCCACCGATGAGTGGTCCCCACTGAGGCACAGTGACAGCATATGTAGAGTGTTCATGATAAACATCACTCAGCCAAGTAGCGGGCAGCAAGCTAGTGTGCTGTACGTTTACACCCCAGCTTGCCACTCTGACAAAGCTATGTCCTTGTCTCCTGGCGGATTTCGTTTCCTGGCAGATTTCGCTAGCCTTAGAGTCTCGCTGTGACCCTCCACGTAACCCTTCTCTCTCTAGAGACAAGGGTCACAGTCTACTGAGCCATTTTCATCATAAGCCAGTGAGGGAGGTGAGGAGAAGTTGCACAGTCTCTGTTGTCTCCCAGTCTCAGTGATTAATTGTAGGGGGCAAAGGTGGGAGCCCGGGCCTGCCCTTTACTCCAGGCTCCAGCCCAGGGACCCTAATAGTATCAGCTATGGTAGCTGACCTTTTAGAAACATGACATGTACAATTCCCTGGGCTACTTCCCCCACAGCAGCCCTCACTTCCTCAAGCTCCACTTCACCCTTACCTCAGGGCCTCCTTCCTTGTGCCTCATATGGTGTGTACTACTCAGCCTCTCCAACAGCGCAACTTCCTCCCACACCTCCTGACATGCACCCCCATCTGACTGACTGGGAGGCTTTTAACTAGTTTCAGCCAGCCCCTGATTGGCTTCAGGTGTCCCAATCAACCTAGCCTTCTCCCTGCCTTCTGGAAAGTTCTTAATTGGCCCCAGGTATCTTAATTGACCTGGAGCAGCTACCATTTCACTTAACCTGGTACAAGGGATTTGTTTAGCCTGGAGCTAATATATCTATCTCCCACTACTTTTCTATAGTCATCTCGCCTTGCCCCGTCACACCACGTACTAACTCTCTGTTTAGTCAACCCCTAACATCTAGACAGGTTCAGGCACCAGCCAACCCCCCATTCAATCACGAATTTATAGTGCATCAAGCAAAACGTCTGTGTAACTAAGCCCACTGTGAGTTCCTGAATTGTTTGTGTCTTTGCATTGTTCTCTCCCTCGTTTTCACTTCTCCCTGTCCCTGGATGTGTCTTTACCTGCTGAGTAGCTTTTTTATTATTTATCCTTTATAAATGTTTGTTTTCTCTAAAAACTTTTCTCCTCAAGATGTTTTCCTTTTCTGACAGGCTATTTTTAATCTTCTGCAGATGCTTTGCTCTTGTTTACTGAAATAAAAACTTCAAAACAGAAACCAAAAATTACAGTTGCAACTGGAAGGAATCACAGCTACAAAAAGAGACCATCCAAACCCTCTCCACCCTAGATCTGTTGCCATGAAAACAAGAAGGTCAGTCCGATACCAAGGCCCTCCTTCCACCCATGCACAAATAGTCTGAAATAAAGTTTCAGGTGTGTCATTCTGTGCCTGAAGACAGACCAAACAGTATAAAAGCACTGCATTAACAACTGCCAGCGTCTCAAAAAAAATGCATGGCAAATGTATCTCCTTCCTTATCAAGGCAGATGCTGAGTCCTCTGCTGTCTGAAGAAGTCCCAAACCCAACTGTCCATAAGCCTGGCCATGCAACAGCGGGACTCTAAGTTTTGAAGCCCACAAATCCCAACTGTGGATGTTAAAGGAGCAGAATAACAAAGTGCTTTGGATATGCATCTTAAAAACAAGTCACATCTAAGAGAAAGCCTGCTTGGCTGGTGCAGGGAAAAATACCTTCCTCTTTTTCCCACCAGTTTCCCTATTTCCTAGTAATGCTGGAAAATGAGTGGCCCAGGCCCTGCCCCCACCCACGTGAATCCAATGAAAATTAAAGAACAAAAACAACACCAGCAAGAAAGCTTCAGGGCAGTCCATCCCCACTGGCAAGTAGACTCTTCTCTTCACAAGATTACATTTATTGCCCCAGAGCCTCTGAAAAAATCTGACCAATAATGAACTAGGGGGAGGATATGCACCTGTCACATAAATGCAAAGAGGTAACGGGAATGTTTAATTAACATCACCCCTTCTGCCAACATCAGGGTCCATCTCTTCTGCCTTAGGCCCTGCAGGAGGCAAACCACTTCTCCCAGTTCAACGAGGCTACTGAATCACTGCTGAAGGGGAGTCCCAAAACATCTCTAACCCCAGGAGGGCTCATCACAATCTGTAACTCCTCCAGAAAGGCACATGAGCACCTCCAAATCCCCACCCACTAAGCCTTGCTCTTCTTCATGTTAATCATTGCTTAGGCTGCTGCTGAATAGTTATGTAAAGCACCAAAAAATACGTCCCTATCTCCTATCCTGCCTACCAGCACTGTAATATCATCCACACGGGTGAAAATTTTCATTGACTCAGTGAAATTCCTCTCGTCCTTAATCTTCATATTTAAGCCCTGAAATCCCCTGTTACCACACACTGCCCACAGTCAAGGTTCCATAGAAAAGAATACAACAATGGACTCAGGGGACAGGCTTGCCTTGCTCCAGAATGTATCTGCAGCCTCACCCCTCTACCCATTTCCTAGTGGGATACATAATGCCTGAACATGGGACAGCCATGGCCAGCTAATAAACAGGGGGAATACCGTACTGCAACAGAGCAACTGTCAGCAAGGCCAAAACATAACACTGCCACTCTCCCTGTTTCCCAATTTCAGATGCATCCCACAAGCTACACAAAGTGACTGCCACTGTGTGACCTTTAACTGATTTAGACTGACTGGGATGCAATCATCTCCCTGCTGTTTTCCCCACTAGAATGGAAGTCAAAATTTTGTAACCCGTGTTCCAAAGGGCAATAGGCCTCCCCTTCCTGACATCTTCAAAATCCCGTTTCTGCCCAAAAAATGAAAAGGCTTCATAAAAGGAAGATCCCAATGTGCCTCTGGTCACAGCATCACTGAAATCATGAGAGCACCACAGAGCGGGGATCCATGAACCTCTGATAAAATTCTACTGTCAAAGCATCCACCTCTGGGGAAGTTGTCTTCTTCAGTAACAAGATAGCTGCCTGAACCTCCATCTCCTCTACTGGCCTCACAAGTGAGGCCTAATCCTCATCTGCCAATATGGGAAAATTCACAGTACTACCCCAACATCGCTGCTGCTGGAAAAGAGGGATGTTTGTTTATGAAAGAGCTCAGTGTAATATTCCGGACTTACCCTCCACCTGCCAGCAGGGTCTCTGAGGACCCATCCAGTGCTGGGATCCTGTAACCCCACTGTGTCCTGCTGCAATCTCGTTTCCTTACATCCTGCACATATATTACAGGAGGCTGCCCCATCTTTTGTCCTAAAATCCTTTGCAAATTTATCTGATTCCAGCTTTCTTCTGTGGCACTGAACCATTTCCTTCTTACCTCTTCTAAGACCCTTATTTCTATGCATGCCACTGCTTGTAGTCAACTATGAAGATCTCTCAAACAGTTCTGCAGTGCAAAATAATGTTTGTAATCAGATGTATACAGATGTCCTGAAAGGGAACGCTGAGAGATCACCAGACTCCTCTTTGTCAGTTCTCACCATTCCATCTGGTATGCACAAAACTTCCAGACTGTTTCTTGTTCCATAAATATGCTTCAACGTTTCTTATTGACAATGCATTATTAAGTGAGCAAGTATTTCGTTTCCAGTAACCATAGCCAAAGGTCATTGTGTCACAACCTCAGGGGGTTCCCCTGGGGAAGGCAGATCAGCACTGCAAGTTGCTAACGCTGTTGCAAGCATCACAAAGCATTTTGGGGAGAGTCAAAGGTGTGAGTGGGGAGTGGAAGATTCTTTTGCAGGCTGCAAGAGGACAAAGGGGGAAGGAGAAAGAGAGCAGAGAATGGGTTAACTAAACACTGCAGCTAGCAAGCTCAGTCCAACGATAAGATGCTGGCCCCAGTCCAAGGTCATGGCGCTAGATGAGAAGCTTATCTCTTACCCAGCCTCAGCCAGCCATGAGAAAACCAAGGCTGCAGAGATGGAAAACACGGGGAAGACAATGAGGGGGAGAGCAGAGCTTCTCTTCCCTGGAACTGTTGTGTTTTGGGAAGAAGAAGACCACAGAAAGCAGGTTTGGACTGGCACAAGGAGCACCAAGAACAGAGGTCACGGAATGGAACACCCCCAAAGGAGCCCAGGACTTAAAACCCTCCTGAGAGCTGGAGCAATTTGGAGATCACAGTGGACCCCGGATGACCTGGGCCCAGGACAGAACTCCTGTCCAGCCTTCCCCCTCTTCTGCTTACCAGCCTCTTGGCCAGCCTCTGGTAGAGCGTGTGTGAGTATGAAAGTGGGTTAGGGCTTGGGGCACTAATGCTTTCTTCCTTCCTCTGAGTGACGTGGGGAGCACCCATTACTCTCCGCTGTTACTTTATTATTTATTTATTGAAAGCTTTAAAATTCAGACACTTGGTGTGTTTCATCATCTCCTCCCCAAACGATCCTGCAGCTTCAGCCTGATCACCTGGCGCCTCAGGCTGATTGGTAACAGAAATCTGTCACAACTGTTCCCTACTTCCTGAGCTCACATTGGACCAACAGGGGTTAGAAAACTCTACAGGCTGCATTGCCCATCTGTATCCCTGTGCAAGAGGGCAAAGGGCTCACTAGAACCTTGTAGTGAGTTCCATCTAGTCCGATCAGTTCAGTGTACCCCAGCTCACTAATGTCATAACCTATACCCAAAAGGTGTCATGTAAGACACCAACATAAAGCTAACAATTTACTGATCATTAATATTATTGCATGCTGTATGCATGGAGGACAAATTCAAAATTACAAACATACTGGGAATTATGTTCTTAAAATGTGTCTGCCAGGCAGGGCTGAAATTACCCCACCCTAGCCAAAGGAATGTGGTTCATCCACCTTGAAGGTACTTCCAAGGTACATTAACAGACAATGGGGATGCAAATTACATCAGAACCATCATAATGGCAGGGGGAGGAGATTGCAGGAACAGATCAATTTGAGATTTAGCAAATACCAGTGCGGGAAGACACCAGCATGAAACTTCCTTCACCAGGAGACTCCATGTCTCAATCTTCACAGCTTAAATGAACTTTACTGGGGGTGGGGGGTGGGGAATAGCCTTCAGAAGAATCCATTTCAAAGGGTCACTGGACTATAATGAAGGGCAGAGAACCCCAAGGGATCTTTCACCTAAGAACACAAAGGAATCGAGCACTTTGGACTTGGTGGAAGATTCTGAACAAGGGGTAGTCAGCCACCTTGCTGGAAAGTAGGTTGGTAAGGAAACTATCTTGAACAAAGGCTGTAGCTTGTTTTGTTAAGTCTTAGCTGCTAGAAAGTGCTTTTCACTTTAATTTACTTGTCACCATTTCTAACGCTATCTGTTGTTTCTGAACTCACTAAAAATACTACCTCCCTTTGTTAATAACTTGGTTTGCTTTTAATTGAAACCCACCCAATGCTGTGTTTGATTTAAAGTGAATGTTAACTCTGGTTAATCATAGAATCATAGAATATTAGGGTTCGAAGAGACCTCAGGAGCTCATCTAGTCCAATCCCCTGCTCAAAGCAGGACCAAAACCAATTAAATCATCCCAGCCAGGGCTTTGTAAAGCCTGACCTTAAAAACCTCTAAGGATGGAGATTCCACCACCTCCCTAGGTAACCCATTCCAGTGCTTCACCACCCTCTAGGGAAATAGTTTCCTAATATCCAACCTAGACCTCCCCCATTGCAACTCGAGACCATTGCTTCTTGTTCTGTCATCTGCCACCATTGAGAACAGCCTAGGTCCATCCTCTTTGGAACCCCCCTTCAGGTAGTTGAAGACTGCTATCAAATCCCACCTCACTCTTCTCTTCTGCAGACTAAATAACCCCAGTTCCCTCAGCCCCTTCTCGTAAGTCATGTTCCCCAGCCCCCTAATCATTTTTGTTGCCCTCTGCTGGGACCAAAACTGGATGCAGTACTCCAGGTGTGGCCTCACCAGTGCCAAATAGAGGGGAAAAATCACTTCCCTTGATCTGCTGGCAATGCTCCTACTAATACAGCCCAATATGCCGTTGGCCTTCTTGGCAACGAGGGCACACTGCAGACTCATATCCAGCTTCTCGTCCACTGTAATCCCCAAGTCCTGTTCCGCAGAACTGCTGCTTAGCCAGTCGGTCCCCAGCCTGAAGCAGTCTATGGGATTCTTCCTTCCTAAGTGCAGTACTCTGCACTTGTCCTTGTTGAACCTCATCAGATTTCTTTTGGCCCAATCCTCCAGTATGTCTAGGTCACTCTGGACCCTATCCCTACCCTCCAGTGTATCTACCTCTCCCCCCAGCTTAGTGTCATCTGTGAACTTTCTGAGGGTGCAATTAATGCCATCATCCAGATCAGGGGTGGGCAAACTTTTTGGCCCGAGGGCCACATCTGAGTGGGGAAATTGCTTGCAGGGCCGGGGCAGGGGGTTGGGGAGTGGGGGCAGAGTGCAGGGTGCGGGAGGGGGTGCGGTGTGCAGGAAGGATCTCGGGGCAAGGGGTTGGGGCAGAGGAGGGGTGTGGGGTGTATGAGGGGGCTCAGGGAAGGGGGTTAGGGTGCAGGAGGGGTGTGGAGTGCAGTAGGGGGCTCAGGTCAGGGGATTGAGGTGCAGGAGGGGTGCAGGGTGCAGCAGGGGGCTCAGGGCAGGGTGTTGGGGTGCAAGAGGGGTGGGGGGTGCGGCAGGGGGCTCGGGGCGGGGAGTTGGGGGTGGGGTGCAGGAGGGGTTCAGGCTCCGGCCTGGTGCCGCTTACCTAGAGTGGCTCTGGGGTGGCAGTGGTGCGCACTGGGGCCAGGGCAGGCTCCCTGCCTGTCTACTTGCCCCGGCCCCGCGCCAGACCACGCCACGCCACTGCGGGAAGTAGCCACACCACATCCCTGCGGCCCCTGGGGGTGAGGGAGGGCGCAGAGGGCGCCACGTGTTTCCCTTGCCTGTGGGTACCTCCCCTGAAGCTTCCATTGGCCACTGTACCCCATTTCTGACCAATGGGAGCTTTGGGGGAGGTATCCATAGGGAAGAGCAGTGTGCAGAGCTCTCCGCCGCACCCACCCCCACCCCCAGGGGCTGCAGGGACATGGTGTGGCCACTTCCTGGAGCAGCGCAGAGCCTGCGGTGGTGGCAATCCCGCGGGCTGGATCCAAAGCCCCGAGGGGCTGGATCCGGCCTGCGGGCTGTAGTTTTCCCACCCCTGATCCAGACCATTGATAAAGATGTTGACCAAAACCGGCCCCAGGACTGACCCCTGGGGCACTCCGCTTGATACCGGCTGCCAACTAGATACCAAGCTGTTGATCACTACCCGTTGAGCCCGACAAACTAGCCAGCTTTCTATCCACCTTATAGTCCATTCATCCAATCCATACTTTTAAAACTTGCTGGCAAGAATACTGTGGTAGACCATATCAAAAGCTTTGCTAAAGTCAAGATATATCAAATCCACCACTTTCCCCATATCCACAGAGCCAGTTATCTCATCATAGAAGGCAATGACATCACATCAGCCAACTCCCTCAGCACCCTTGGATGCTTTAGATCTGGACCCATGGACTTGTGCATGTCCAGCTTTTCTAAATAGTCCTTAACCTGTTCTTTCTCCACTGAGGGCTGCTCTCCTCCTCCCCATACTGTGCTGCCCAGTGCAGCAGTCTGGGAGCTGACCTGGTCTGTGAAGACCAAGGCAAAAAAAGCATTGAGTGCTGCAGCTTTTTCCACATCCTCTGTCACTATGTTGCCTCCCCCATTCAGTAAGGGTCCCATACTTTCCCTGACCTTCTTCTTGTTGCTAACATACCTGTAGAAACCCTTCTTGTTACCCTTCACATCCCCTGCTAGCTGCAACTCCAATTGTGCCTTGGCCTTCCTGATTACACCCCTGCATGATCTAGGAATATTTTTATACTCCTCCCTTGTCATCAGTCCAAATTTCCACTTCTTGTAAGCTTCCTTTTTGAGTTTAAGCTCACCGAAGATTTCACTGTTAAGCCAAGCTGGTCGCCTGCCATATTTGCTATTCTTTCTGCACATCAGGATGGTTTGTTCCTGTGCCCTCAATAAGGCTTTTTAAAAATACAGCCAGCTCTCCTGGACTCCTTGCCCCCTCATATTAGCTTCCCAGGGGATCCTGCCCATCAGTGCCCTAAGGGAGTATAAGTCTGCTTTTCTGAAGTCCAGGGTCCGTACTTTGCTACTCTCCTTTCTTCGTTTTGTGAGGATCCTGAACTCAATCATCTCATGGTCACTGCTGCCTAGGTTGCCACCCACTTCTACTTCCCAAGCCAATTCTTCCCTGTTTGTGAGCAGCAGGTCAAGAGGAGCACAGCCCCTAGTTGGTTGCTTCAGCACTTGTACCAGGAAGTTGTCCCCAACACTCTCCAAAAACTTCCTAGATTGTTTGTGCACTGCTGTATTGCTCTCCCAGAAGATGTCAGGGTGACTGAAGTCCCCCATTAGTACCAGGGCCTGTGATCTGGAAACTTCAGTTAGTTGTCCGAAGAAAGCCTCGTCTACCTCATCCTTCTGATCCGGTGGTCTATAGCACACGCCCACCATGACATTTGTCACCATCCTTTGTAGGTGACAAATCTGAGGAATTGTCATTGAAGTGTCATTAGAGGAGGTTTTGGAATTAATTGATAAACTTAACAGTAACAAGTCACCGGGACCAGATGGCATTCACCCAAGAGTTCTGAAAGAACTCAAATGTGAAATTGCGGAACTATTAACTATGGTTTGTAACCTGTCCTCTCAAAAAAGATATACTGGCATTAGAAAAGGTTCAGAAAAGGGCAACTAAAATGATTAGGGGTTTGGAATGGGTCCCATATGAGGAAAGATTAAAGAGACTAGGAGTTTTCAGCTTTGAAAAGAGGAGACTAAGGGGGGATATGATAGAGGTCTATAAAATCATGAGTGGTGTGGAGAAAGTGAATAAAGAAAAGTTATTTATTTGTTCCCATAATATAAGAACTAGGGGCCACCAAATGAAATTAATGGGCAGCAGGTTTAAAACAAATAAAAGGAAGTTCTTCTTCACACAGCACACAATCAACCTGTGGAACTCCTTGCCTGAGGAGGTTGTGAAGGCTAGGACTATAACAAGGTTTAAAAGAGAACTGAATAAATTCACGGAGCTTAAGTCCATTAATGGCTATTAGCCAGGATGGGTAAGGAATGGTGTCCCTAGCTTCTGTTTGTCAGAAGGTGGAGATGGATGGCAGGAGAGAGATCACTTGGTCATTGCCTGTTAGATTCACTCCCTCTGGGGCACCTGGCGTTGGCTGCTGTCGGGCTGGATGGACCTTTGGTCTGACCCAGTGTGGCCATTCTTATGTTCTTATGACATCACCCTTGTTGCTCTCACCTCTAAACTTAACCTGAAGACTCTCAAAAGGCTTTTCTCCAGTTTCAAACTGGAGCTCTGAGCAAGCATACGGCTCTCTTACATACAGTGCAACTCCTCCACCTTTCCTCCCATACCTGTCCTTCCTGAACAGTTTCTACCCATCCATGACAGTGCTCCAGTCATGTGAACTGCCCCACCAAGCTTCTGTTACTCCAATCACGTCATAGTTCCTTGACTGTGCCAGGTCTTCCAATTCTTCCTGCTTGTTTCCCAGGCATCTTTTGTTCATGTACAGGCACCTAAGATAACTAGCTGATTGCCCAATTTCTCGGTATGAATCAGGAGACTTCCCATCTTGTACCCTCCTCCTTGTGTTTCCTCCTGGTATCCCACTCCCCCACTTACCTCTGGGTTTAGGTCACCATCCGCTGGCGAACCTAGTTTAAAGCCCTCCTCACTAGGTTAGCTAGCCTGCCTGCGAAGATGCTCTTTCCCTCTCTTCGTTAGGTGGATCCCATCTCTTCCTAGCAATCCTTCTTCCCAGAACAACATCCCATGATCAAAGAATCCAAAGCCCTCTCTCTGGCACCACCTGCATAACCATGCATTTACCTCCACAATTCGATGGTCCCTACCTGGGCCTTTTCCTTCAACAGGGAGGATGGATGAGAACATGACTTGTGCCTCAAACTTCTTTATCCTTCTTCCCAGAGCCACATAGTCTGCAGTGACCCACTCAAGGTCATTCTTGGCAGTATCATTGGTGCCCACGTGGAGAAGTAGGAAGGGGTAGCTGTCTGAGGTCTTGATCAGTCTCGGCAAACACGCTGTCACGTCCTGGATTCCAGCTCCAGGCAAGCAGCACACTTCTCGAGTCTCCCGGTCTGGATGGCAGATAGATGACTCCATCCCCCTTAGGAGGGAATCCCCAACCACCACCACCTGTCTCCTCCTCTTGGGAGTGTTGTTCATGGAACCCCCATCCCTAGAACAATGCAGCCCCTGCCTTCCGGCCGATGGGGTCTCCTTCTGATACCTTCCTTCAGAGGGCTCTTCCAAGTTACTGAGTATTGTATCTTTAAAGGAACAAACAAACTTTAATCTCTCTCTCTGAATGGTCCAAGAGAGGGCTGGACATTGCAGAGCACACAGTTTGGGGAATATTGGGAAATAGGGCCTGTTGGGATCACCTTGCCAGGTGTAACCAAGGCGGGTGGAGGCAGGAGTGTGGCAGGGATGTAACAATGCTTAAAGACACTCAGGGCATGCTCAGATGCTGGCTGGAAGCACCCAGACAATGGAGCTACAATAGCAGGACATTTTGAGGCACTCAGGGTTACAGGGCAGGTGGTGACACAATCCCTCCCTGGTCTGAGCTGCACCCCAGAATACGACAACATTGTTTGATATTGAGGTAGCTTTCATACACACCCTGTCCAATTGCCTACCAGATTCCCTTCTAAAAACATAACGGTCCCTTCCATCCTTAAATGAGCATGCCCCAAACCATTCTTTATGCCAGAGGCATCACACAATGCTTGTAAGTGCATTTCAGCAGCTTGTAACCCTGTACGTTGCTTCGCTCTGACAGTCACTGAAAAAGCAGGAACTTCTATAAAAAGATCTTTCCTCAGCTTCTAACGGTATGGGCCATCGATAGTGACACAACAAGACCTCACACCCAAGTAACAGAAACCAACTATGAAACCCCTCCCTTGTTACAGCTCTACCACCCATTGCACCAATCCTGCATAAGTATAAGACTGTACCCCTACCCCAGCGTAAGTATCAGGCCCTGTGGACCAAAAAGACGGGGTCTTCCTCCAGTGCTTCTGAGCTCCCAAAATGTCACATAGGATCTAGTGGGGACCCAGGAAACAAGACTAATCCTGCCCCTCCAAAACCTGCAGGCTCATCTGCCTCAAACTCAGGAGGGAGTGCATGTTCCAAGTTGCAGTTCCCAGTACCATCGAAACACGGGCTTAGGTCTGAGTCATCACAGCATTTCAGATTCCCATTACATTGATTGCCTTGTCATTGCTATGAAACCGTCAACTCACCCCTCTCACTTGCTCTTTCCTTTTCTTTAGCCACTTTTTCCTTGTTGAATGGCTCATTTACTCTCACCTGGTGGACCTCCTGAGTCCCCAGACCTTGACCCCAACTCTGATCATTCTTTCTGGAATTGCTGAAACCCAGTATCCCCTGGTTCCTTCCCCCAGTGCATGTTCTTGTTACACATCCACAGGCTCCTCTCTCTGCTCTCTCTCGTCCACAAAAGGGTCTGTCATAAATATAAAGGGAAGGGTAAACCCCTTTAAAATCCCTCCTGGCCAGAGGAAAACATCCTCTCACCTGTAAAGGGTTAAGAAGCTAAAGGTAACCTCGCTGGCACCTGACCAAAATGACCAATGAGGAGACAAGATACTTTCAAAAGCTGGGAAAAGGGAGAGAAACAAAGGGTCTGGGTCTGTCTGTATGCTGCTTTTGCTGGGGATAGAACAGGAATGGAGTCTTAGAACTTTTAGCGAGTAATCTAGCTAGGTATGTGTTAGATTATGATTTCTTCAAATGGCTGAGAAAGGAACTGTGCTGAATAGAATGACTATTCCTGTCTGTGTGTCTTTTTTGTAACTTAAGGTTTTGCCTAGAGGGATTCTCTATGTTTTGAATCTAATTACCCTGTAAGGTATCTACCATCCTGATTTTACAGAGGGGATTTCTTTACTTCTATTAAAAGTCTTCTTGTAAGAAAACTGAATGCTTTTTCATTGTTCTCAGATCCAAGGGTTTGGGTCTGTGGTCACCTATGCAAATTGGTGAGGATTTTTACCAAACCTTTCCCAGGAAGTGGGGTGCAAGGGTTGGGAGGATTTTGGGGGGGAAAGACGTGTCCAAACTACGTTTCCCAGTAAACCCAGTTAGAGTTTGGTGGTGGCAGTGGAGATCCAGGGACAAAGGATAAAATTAATTTGTACCTTGGGGAAGTTTTAACCTAAGCTGGTAAAAGTAAGCTTAGGAGGTTTTCATGCAGGTCCCCACATCTGTACCCTAGAGTTCAGAGTCGGGGAGGAACCTTGACATGGTGGCAGAGTGGTGGGATTAACCTGAAATAAATTTGAGATCAATTTGAGATTTTTTGAACTAGAAATACAGATTTTAAAAAGGAATTTTTTTTTCCTTTGGGGCTGCTGGAAAGGAGGTCCAACTGAAAAAGCAGCTAGTTTTTTCTCTGCTTTGGGGCCAGAGCAGAGACAAAAGGGGATTATCTTTGTGAATTGCAGGTTTTCTTTGCCTGGAGGCAGGGTACTTAACTCCTGCAGGGAAATTCACAGTCTTCCAAACCAGAGTTTTTTTTCCCCTAAAAGTAAACAGGAGGGGGGGTGTTCTACCCATTTGCCTGGAGACAAAAGTGGCAAGAGGTTTTTTTTTAGGATTTTGATTTTTTTTACAAGGAGCACCGGTTTGAAAAGGATTTTTTTTTCCTTTAGGCTGCTGGTAAGCAGGTTTCCAAGTAGTTGGAGGTTTTTTGCTTTGATTTGGGGCCAGAGCAGAGACAAAGGGAATTGTCTTTTTCTGTAGGCTGACAATCACTATCAGAGAATAGGTATCCTATTCCAGCAGAGCAAAATTTTACAGCCAAGTAAAAGACCGTTTGGGGGGGTCATTCCACTGGGAGGGAATGGGCAAGGATGTTTCTACGTATGTCCAGTCTTGTGAAGTATGCCAAAGAGTGGGAAAACCCCAAGACCAGGTCAAAGCCCCTCTCCAGCCACTCCCCATCATTGAAGTTCCATTTCAGCGAGTAGCTGTGGATATTCTGGGTCCTTTTCCGAAAAAGACACCCAGAGGAAAGCAGTACATACTGACTTTCATGGATTTTGCCACCCGATGGCCGGAAGCAGTAGCTCTAAGCAACACGAGGGCTAAAAGTGTGTGCCAGGCACTAGCAGACATTTTTGCCAGGGTAGGTTGGCCCTCCGACACCCTCACAGATGCAGGGACTAATTTCCTGGCAGGAACTATGGAAAACCTTTGGGAAGCTCATGGGGTAAATCACTTGGTTGCCACTCCTTACCACCATCAAACAAATGGCATGGTGGAGAAGTTTAATGGAACTTTGGGGGCCATGATATGTAAATTCGTAAATGAGCACTCCAATGATTGGGACCTAGTGTTGCAGCAGTTGCTCTTTGCCTACAGAGCTGTACCACACCCCAGTTTAGAGTTTTCCCCATTTGAACTTGTATATGGCCGTGAGGTTAAAGGGCCATTGCAGTTGGTGAAGCAGCAATGGGAGGGATTTACACCTTCTCCAGGAACTAACATTCTGGACTTTGTAACCAACCTACAAAACACCCTCCGAACCTCTTTAGCACTTGCTAAAGAAAACTTACACGATGCTCAAAAAGAGCAAAAAGCCTGGTATGATAAACATGCCAGAGAGCGTTCCTTCAAAGTAGGGGACCAGGTCATGGTCTTAAAGGCGCTCCAGGCCCATAAAATGGAAGCATCGTGGGAAGGGCCATTCACGGTCCAGGAGCGCCTGGGAGCTGTTAATTATCTCATAGCATTCCCCACCTCCAACCAAAAACCTAAGGTGTACCATATTAATTCTCTAAAGCCCTTTTATTCTAGAGAATTAAAGGTTTGTCAGTTTACAGCCCAGGGAGGAGAGGACGCTGAGTGGCCTGAAGGTGTCTACTACGAAGGGAAAAGTGCTGGTGGTGTAGAAGAGGTGAACCTCTCCATGACCCTTGGGTGTATGCAGCGACAGCAGATCAAGGAGCTGTGCACTAGCTACGCGCCAGCGTTCTCAGCCACCCCGGGACTGACTGAACGGGCATAGCACTCCATTGACACAGTTAATGCTCACCCAATTAAAGTCCAACCTTACCAGGTGTCTCCTCAAGCTAAAACTGCTATAGAACGGGAGATCCAGGATATGTTACAGATGGGGGTAATCCGCCCCTCTGGAAGTGCATGGGCATCTCCAGTGGTTCTAGTTCCCAAACCAGATGGGGAAATACGTTTTTGCGTGGACTACCGTAAGCTAAATGCTGTAACTTGCCCAGACAACTATCCAATGCCACGCACAGATGAACTATTAGAGAAACTGGGACGGTCCCAGTTTATCTCTACCTTAGACTTAACCAAGGGGTACTGGCAGGTACCGCTAGATGAATCTGCCAAGGAAAGGTCAGCCTTCACCCCACATCTCGGGCTGTATGAATTTAATGTACTCCCTTTTGGGCTGCGAAATGCACCCACCACCTTCCAAAGACTTGTAGATGGTCTCCTAGCAGGATTAGGAGAATATGCAGTCGCCTACCTTGATGATGTGGCCATATTTTCGGATTCCTGGGCAGAACACCTGGAACATCTAAAAAAAGTCCTTGAGCGAATAAGGGAGGCAGGACTAACTGTTAAGGCTAAGAAGTGTCAAATAGGCCTAAACAGAGTGACTTACCTTGGACACCAGGTGGGTCAAGGAACTATCAGCCCCCTACAGGCCAAAGTGGATGCTATCCAAAAGTGGCCTGTCCCAAAGTCAAAAAAAAGGTTCAATCCTTCTTAGGCTTGGCCGGTTATTACAGACGATTTGTACCGCAATACAGCCAAATCGCCGCCCCACTGACAGACCTAACCAAAAAGAAACAGCCAAATGCCGTTCAGTGGACCGAAAAGTGTCAGAAGGCCTTTAACAAGCTTAAAGCGACACTCATGTCTGACCCTGTACTAAGGGCCCCAGACTTTGACAAACCATTCCTAGTAACCACAGATGCATCCGAGCGTGGTGTGGGAGCAGTTTTAATGCAGAAAGGACCTGATCAAGAATTCCACCCTGTGGTGTTTCTCAGCAAAAAACTGCCTGAGAGGGAAAGCAACTGGTCAGTCAGTGAAAAAGAATGTTATGCTATTGTCTACGCTCTGGAAAAGCTACGCCCATATGTTTGGGGACGGCGTTTCCACTTGCAAACCGACCATGCTGCACTACAGTGGCTTCATACCACCATGGGAAATCACAAAAAACTTATAGCTCTCCAAGATTTTGATTTCGACATCCAACACATCTCAGGAGCTTCTAACAAAGTGGCTGATGCACTCTCCTGTGAAAGTTTCTCAGAATCAACTGGTTAAAATCATCCTTGAGATGTGGAAAATATTGTTAGTCTTATGTACTTGGTAGTATATGTAGAGGTGCATGTGTCTTATTAACTCTGTTTTTCCTAGAGCTCCAGGAAAAAATCCCAGCCAGCGTTTCACCCTAGCTGAGATTTGGGGGGCGTGTCATAAATATAAAGGGAAGGGTAAACCTCTTTAAAATCCCTCCTGGCCAGAGGAAAAAATCCTCTCACCTGTAAAGGGTTAAGAAGCTAAAGGTAACCTCGCTGGCACCTGACCAAAATGACCAATGAGGAGACAAGATACTTTCAAAAGCTGGGAAAAGGGAGAGAAACAAAGGGTCTGGGTCTGTCTGTATGCTGCTTTTGCCGGGGATAGAACAGGAATGCAGTCTTAGAACTTTTAGTAAGTAATCTAGCTAGGTATGTGTTAGATTATGATTTCTTCAAATGGCTGAGAAAGGAACTGTGCTGAATAGAATGACTATTCCTGTCTGTGTGTCTTTTTTGTAACTTAAGGTTTTGCCTAGAGGGATTCTCTATGTTTTGAATCTAATTACCCTGTAAGGTATCTACCATCCTGATTTTACAGAGGGGATTTCTTTACTTCTATTAAAAGTCTTCTTGTAAGAAAACTGAATGCTTTTTCATTGTTCTCAGATCCAAGGGTTTGGGTCTGTGGTCACCTATGCAAATTGGTGAGGATTTTTACCAAACCTTTCCCAGGAAGTGGGGTGCAAGGGTTGGGAGGATTTTGGGGGGGAAAGACGTGTCCAAACTACGTTTCCCAGTAAACCCAGTTAGAGTTTGGTGGTGGCAGTGGAGATCCAGGGACAAAGGATAAAATTAATTTGTACCTTGGGGAAGTTTTAACCTAAGCTGGTAAAAGTAAGCTTAGGAGGTTTTCATGCAGGTCCCCACATCTGTACCCTAGAGTTCAGAGTCGGGGAGGAACCTTGACAGGGTCGAATACAGAAAACCAGTTACCCATTTGCACTGTGGAAATGCTGTGCGGTTAGGCCAGTTGTAGGTCACCCTCAGCTACTATAACCCCAGCAGACTTCTTGGATCCTGTCTTTCCCTGTCTGATTTCAAAAAACTCTCCTGCTCCTGAAGTTGAGCCCAACAAAACCTGCTCCCCAACTACAGGATCTGCCATAGCCCACCAACCCCTCCCTGGTGACTGGGATTACTGCATAGTCAATTGCGTCTGCGGATTTTCCTTCCCTAGGTTCTCTTTTTCCCACTCTGCATCTCCAATAGTCTCCCCCACATTCCCAGTGCTCATGTCCCTATCTGTATCATCCTGGATCTCAGCTGTTCCCACCCCTCACCCTGACTCCTTCCCAATCTTGTATAAGTAAAGGACAAAGTAAGTCCTTTCCTTCCCCCCTAAAACAGAAAGGCCCTGCCACTCAAAATGGGGCTTTCATCAATCCTCGAGGGGCTACATGGAATCCTCCAACCTGTTGGCTCAGAGAAGGAGGAAGGGTCCTTGCGAGGCTGGGAATGATGTTTTTCCTATTGTGCCATGTCTCTGGGCACTGCCGATAAACAAATCCATGTTTCCCCACACTTGTTGAAACGAATGAAGTCCCTGCAGTCCTCAATCTGTTGTGCACTAGACCCACTGCATGTGCACTTCCTCAAAACACAGACCCCACCCAAATTCTCTGCAGAGCCTCTAGTAAAACAAGTGCCTGGCTGCCCGGGATACCTACTCGTCCAGGGATACCCGAGTAACCCTGCTCAGAACCTAAACATGTTATGTTGGGGAGAGGTTGCACTGTATTATTAACCTGGAAAAGTTCAATGGTGCCTTTAAATTCACCATTCCAAATGCTAAATCAATCATAAACTTTAACTGTAGGCTGCAACTCTTTAGCATAACATGAAACTCAGTGCAGACCATCCACTTTGGGTATGTTTTCACTGAGGAAGAAAATAATCACCGGCTTAATAGCAGGTTGGAATTAAAAAACTGCTACTATATCGGCCCAATTCCTTGTTCCCTTCCTAATGACAAACCTCTCCCAGAAAAATTCCCCTTTCCTGTTAGAGGAAAAGCTCCTATGGCAGCCTCTCCTGCCTGGCAGGTGAATCACAGCTTAAGGATTTTAACAAGAGTCCAACAACAGAATCTCTCCTGGGACATTTGACCATGCCCCCCCGGCCACGCAGTCAAACCACAAGTCTCTGCCAAGGCATCCTAGGGTAAAGCTTCCATTGTGAGGAGTCTTGCCCAGAAACCCGATCCTGACCGTCTGGGACTGTGGCTAGGATTTCTTCCTAGGCCTCCTCTTTCCTTTCCATCACTGTTCCTCAGTCATGCCAGGCTTCTGCGCTCCCTCCTCAGCCCTGGGGCTTCCCTTCGTGTTGCTGGGAACCTCAAGGGCAAGGGAAACAACAGACCCCTCTTCAGATTTTCAAAAATGCCTCTTTGGGACCACTTTTCCCTCTGGTCATCTCCCGCCGCCCCCTTAGTAATCCCCTGAGTGGAGTCCTTAAAACGAATGGAGCAGTACTACCCCCCTCTTCCACACACAGGTGTGCCTGATAATCTGCCTTTACCCCTCCATGTCTAATACAGCCCGACTGGCAAAACTCCCCTGTATCCCCCTCCCGAGCCCCACGCAGAGTCTGAAATGGAGGCCACACCCTGCTAAACATTTCCCAGAGTAAGGGGACCTAGTTCCACCCCTCCATCCCAGGGGCTCCCCCTGGCAGCTGCTCCCAAACAGCAGGGAGCTGTAAAGCAAATGCTTTTTTCCTTTTGAACACCTACTTCTACTGTCTGTCCCTTCACCCCAAATCCTTCCCCACACCCCCCAATGCAGTTCCTATGTCACCTGCCCCATCCAAACCCCCAGCCACCACAGGAACAAGGCTCATAACGTTGGCCAAAAGTGCCACAGGATCCACCAGTCTGTGTACAGTAACTTCTGCATCATTCTCCCAGCAAACTGACCCTTCTACCATCTCAACCAGACAATTTACTGGAGGGACAAAGCTTCCTTCAGCACCCGCCCCCCAACTCTGTCTCCTCCCCATATCCCTGTGATGAGAGTGTCTTGAAGGACAGGTAGGTGACAGTGTAAGGTTATGTGCAGGCCTGCGGATGGGCATGGGTTCAGGCCCAGCACGCCAGGTCTGTTGGGCTCTCACCAGTTCCTATGCCTATTGCCCATGCTCTGCCTGCCTTGAATTCACTGTAACCCTGGGAAAGGACTCGTGGGCACTGAAGACAGCTGATTGCCAAACGTGATGAGATCCCAAGCTAAACATCACTGTAAAACAGGGCTGTGAGATGGAAGAAGGGAAGGGCTGGGAGCTGCCATTTAATCCAAACAGTTTCTCACGTGAAACAGGCTCAGACTGAGATTTATGATGAGGTCTCAAATAGTGGGGGGAAGGGAGGTTGTCTTGTTTGACAGATGCCTCAGTAAAATGCTGTGGCTCATACATCGTTACCATCTCTCTTTCTCCACTGGCTCGCAGCTTATTTCTCTGTAGCCACTTATTGCTACAGTACCAGAGCACCTCATCCCACCAACGAACTTCATCTCCACAAAAACCCCATGAAGGCAAGTGTTAACCACACGTCCCGAATGGGGAGCTTGGGACAGATCAAGAGACTTGCCTAAGGTCATGCACAGAGTCTATGGCAAAGCCAGGAATCAGACCATGTTTCATGCTTATGATGCACCCACCATGTGTGTCTATGGGAGAAGTCATGCCACACTGCACTTTATTGCCATAACGTAGCACCTCATCTCTGATATATTTTGTCAGCAACTGAATACTATTTCAACCAACGCACCGTTGTGTAACGCTCCTTATAGGCAGCACTTCGAATAAAACCTTTCTTACGGCACAGCATTGTCTCTTCTATTAAAAAGACAACCCTCTAATGAAGACTGCATGGCCCAGAATGCGGGCTGCCTCAAGTACCCAAAACAGAGTGGCTTAAACATTTCACGACCATCTGCGTGCTCCTTCCTTTTGTGTAATTGGAAGCTATGCTTAGAATTCACTACTTTGCCAGCCAGCTGCTGTTTTGCCTTGTTTAAATTAAAAATGGATGTGGCACTAGATACTCTGCCCGGTGAAACGGGGCTGCGCGTGCATATTAATGAAGCAGCCATGTCTTCAGGTGTCTGACATTTATTACCCTGGCTCAGAGAGGTCATTCTGCCTATTCGGTTCTTGCTCAGAGGACGTCAGCCATGCTTGTTTGCCCTGGGATTATTTTCCTGCACAATGGGGCTGTGTGTGTATTTTCAGACATTATGTCCCCTTTACTGTTCACTTCTGATACTGGACTAAATACATTTTGGGTGTAATGCCATTGTCTTCAGCACAGCAGCAGCCCCTTCACTTCCCCTTGTGTCTTACTCTCTCCCTCCCTCCTTCTCCAGACCTGAAAGCCAATGATTCCCTCAGAACGCAGGCCGAGCTTGATCTTCAGCCATTCACAGCGGGGATTTTACCCTAATACTGTTTTCAGCAAGTAAGTCGTCCAGCAAGACTGCCCGCCCTCTCCCTAAAAAATCAAAAGCCTCACATGAAATGATCCCGCGGTGGTTATCAGTGAACTCAAACCCAATGTTTAGATGTAGGGAAGGCACCTGAAGTGATTTAATTTAATACTACATAGAGGCTGGTTTCTCGGGTACATAGTAAATTGCAAGCTGATCCTCATTCCACTCTTCTTTTTTAAGATGGAGACCAGCCTGCATCTGAAACTACCAGCCACTTTATTTACCCAATCTCTGCTCTTCTGTGGGAGATACTGAAATTAGACAGGCCCAAAGAAAGTGGTTGGTCCCTCATGGTAAAAGGTTTGGGGAGTACAATGCCCACTTTACAGATTCAGGATTTGTAAGTATTGGGATGCTCTGTACTTTGGCAGTTCATGTTAGCTCTGGGTATCTAGCCATACGGAGGGCATCAGATGAAATATTGAAAACCCATTTCCTGTTGCTCTGTATCTGTGCTCAATTTGAGTCATGTTTCCTAGCCTGCTTCTTTAGGGAAACAGCTGAAAGCCAAGCTCAAATATATTCCGAATTACCGGCTGTGGTATTATCATTCCAGTGCCCTAATGCAATTGTACCTCATGGTTGGAATGAGTTTACAGTGCTGGTGCTTTGCAGGAGACAATGGGAAGGTCAAAGGTGGGTTCATTACTGTAATACATGTGACAAAGCTCTGTCCTTGACTCCGTGGGTCCCGTGTTTCCTGGCGGATTTCGCTAGCCTCAGAGGCTCATTGTGACCCTCCACGTAACCCTTCTCTCTCTAGAGACAAGAGTCACAGTCTACTGAGCCATTTTCATCATAAGCTAGCGAGGGAGGTGAGGAGAAGTTATCCTTCCTTGCACAGTCTCTGTTGTCTCCCAGTCTCAGTGATTAATCAGGGGGCAAAGGTGGGGGGGGAGCCCGGGTCCACCCTCTACTCCGGGCTCCAGCCCAGGGACCCTAATAGTATCAGCTATGGTAGCTGACCTTTTAGAAACATGACATGTACAATTCCCTGGGCTACTTCCCCCACAGCAGCCCTCACTTCCTCAAGCTCCACTTCACCCTTACCTCAGGGCCTCCTTCCTTGTGCCTGATATGGTGTGTACTACTCAGCCTCTCCAACAGCACAACTTCCTCCCACAGCTCCTGACATGCACTCCCACCTGACTGACTGGGAGGCTTTTAACTAGTTTCAGCCAGCCCCTGATTGGCTTCAGGTGTCCCAATCAACCTAGCCTTCTCCCTGCCTTCTGGAAAGTTCTTAATTGGCCCCAGGTGTCTTAACTGACCTCGAGCAGCTGCCATTTCACTTATCCTGGTACCAGGGATTTGTTTAGCCTGGAGCTAATATATCTATCTCCCACTACTTTTCCATAGCCATCTGGCCTTGCCCCGTCACATACAGTCTAAAGCCTTGTCATTAAGGGAGGAATAATGAGGATAACTCTTGTCAATCTGTTTATTTAGGGGTAAGGTAACAACTCTGTAAGAAAATCCTCCTTAAATTTATAATTTGGGGCCTGATTCTCTTCTTACACAGGTGTAAATCAGGAGTAACTCCACTGAAATCAATAGGATTGCACCAGTATGAAACTGATGCATAAATATGAGGAGAACCAAGCCTGTTATCAGTAATAAAATACACAAGACCTTCAAACAGGGGCATTAGATTGTAAATGGAGATTTTCCCTGTAACATTTTACCCTTTAAATTGCATGGATGATGAATGGCGCATCATATTAATATTTTCATATTTGCACATACTGAGAGATTTGTTATCCTGCAAAGCCAGATTTCATTTAAAGAGTAGAGCACTCGACCAAGCATTTTCACAATACTGCAAAGGCCTGGCAGGAGACCAGTGAGAGCACTTTGGGGAAACAGAACATGACAGCTCTACCTGGGAAGAACAGGAGCTAGCAGGAAGTCACAACACACCAGTGATCACACGGCAATACAGTTATCTGAATTAACTCCTTCTGCACAGGAACTTAGATTTAAGAGCGTGGAATTGCTGACTCAGTGCACCTGGAATGTAATTTATTCAGGACCTCTCCAATCACTTCAAGGCCACGTTAACCAAATGTCAGCCTGATGCTTCTATTTCAACAGAATACTGAAATTCAGGGTGCACCCACGATCAACTCCGTGCATGCCACAGACTTGCTTTGTTTTACCCCCCAGTTATAGGTGTACACTGGTGGCATGCACCCAATGGGATGATGGAGGGTCTGTATTTCGGGGGCTGGCTATATGGCTCATCACATAGACATCCTGCTGCTGCATGGAGTGATCCACTTCAAGGCTAGACTCAGGTGGTGCCTGTACTGCAGTCTCAGGTTGTGATCACAGCTTGGGCATACACACCTGAGCTAGCCTTTAATCTAGCTCACTTGGTACCAGAGCAATGAAGCTGCAGCAGCATGGACCAGCCACCCCAGTAATCACCTGGCATTCCAGGTGGGCTTGTACAGACCACCCTGAAGCCCATGTTGCTGCAGTTTCACTGCTGTGATGCCCTCAGACTCCCACAAACTGGGCTTGGTGAGTATGGCCCAGTGAAATGACCAGCCTCCAGGGAGAGGGCTTCCCCCACCCAATCCCTTCCATGCTCCCTGGAGTCTGGCTGATTTGGAGGGCTGTCAGGGTTCCTGAGCACAGGGATTGCTGCTGTTACTGTACATGGCTACAGCTGGCAAAGCAGCTGGAAGGAGGAGATTGCCTATTTTCAATGTGCCTGAGCCAAGGAAAAGGTGAAATTCCCCAGCTCCTACGCTCACTGCACTGGATTTTTAAGCTCGTGTCTTGAGCACCTCCTTGATACCTCCCCTGGCCAGTGTTGCCCAGGTTTGGGTAAAGCCCACACCCTGGAGACTGCATGGCCCAGACAACAAAGCCAGGGAAGGGAGTTTGAGAGCAGGTCTGCCTCCTGCACTTGGCTCTCAGGAAAGGCCATCGGTGACCTCCACAGTGACATGCAATGTCTCTTAGCGACAACTTCACGTTAGAAAGGTGTTTAAAGGGTAGCAAAGTGAAAAGCGAGGACTCTAGTGCCCAGACACAGTTCAGTAGAGCAGGGGCATAGGGAATGAGCCTGCATGCCCATGAAGCAGTCCCAATGCACCCTGACATAAAGGGCAGTGACTGTAACTCCCCAGTGTGCACAAGGGGACAGTGGGCCACCTCTGCACCCCTGAGCAGCAGGACGCGCTCGGTGGCGGTGGGGGGAGGGAGGAGGGCTCTGAGCAAGGAGTGGGCATGCCCAGGGCTCTACAGTCTGGCTGAGGGGGCTGCTGATGTGCACAGCAAAGGCTCTGGGAGGAAATGGCTGCTCCTGGCATTGACCGCTGGAGTAAGAGAGACGGAGCTTGTTGTACCCTGCCAGCCCCGTTGGAGCCTGTGCCCGCTGCAGTAGAAAACACACGTCCCATTTGCAGTACAGTTTCTCCACCTCACCAGCACAGTAAGCAGGCGGTGAGGAGCAAAGACGCACAAATCAGTGGTTCCCAAACCCCAAACACCGCAAACCCATCTCACCTCTCATCACCTTCCCAGCCTGCAGAAGTACCTGGGCTTTATGAAAAGATCTGTCCCTGAGCCATCAGCTATGCCACATCCTATGGCCTGAAAGAAAGCACTCACCACTGGCTTGGCCTCCTGTGATGTGACTGAACCCTGATGAACAGGAGCTGGAGATTTCTGCCTTGCCTACCCACACAGCTGGCAGCATTCGGAGCAGATCCTGATCCCGTCCCACCAGTTGAACCATGGACAGGCATAGGCACGGGATACCCTCTCATCAACTCCCTTTTACCTTCCCTGCCACTTCCACCATAGCCTGCAGAAACTCTTCCTCCTAAATTGTCCCTTTTCTCCCTACTTCTCCTCTCCTCACTCTGCTTCTCTGCAGCTTCTGGCTGTGCCCCTTGGGAAACTTGGCTCTTGTGTGAGAGTTTAGCCCTGGCTTTCATCTGGGGGAGATCAACTCGTAGCTGACTTTGCAAAAGCTTTTCCCCGAAGCAAGGGCTTGTCTCTAAAGCACACCACCAGTTTTGTCACACTTGATTCTGAAGGGACCCCTGGCATGTGAGCCAAAGCTCTCCCTCACCTCAGCCTCCTGCATCAGGGAATGAGACAAGTCAGACAGTGACGAAGTCTGCTTAGACCTATGCCTTTCACACTCCAGGGCAAGCCTACTGTGATCCAGGTCTGCAACCCCTAGGTATGCACACGTCTGCTGAGAACCCTGCCTGCCTATGACAACAGAGTTATGGAAATCTACACATCATGTATAATTCTGCTACACAAACGGCTGCAGCAGGGAAAGGGGACACCACACTGCTAAAAACAGCAGTGTAGACATGGGAGGTGCTGCCCAGGCACGCACAGAGCAGTGCAGGGTGTACCCCTTAAGGTTGTGTTGTGTCTCTACTCTGCTCGCCTAAGCAGTGACCCACCATCACACTGCTATTTATACCCTACCCGTGTTGGGGCGGGGAGGGGGCATGTAGCGTATGTACTCTCCACACTGCCATACAGTTCGACACAGCTGGAGATGCAGAAAAAAAAGGTTCAATTCCCAGGCCTACCCAGGCTCCTTCTGTGACCTTGGACAAGTCTTTTGTGCCTCAGTTACCAGTCTGTAAAATGGGGATGATCATTCTGATTTGTCAAGTTAGACTGCAAATTCTCGAGGGCAGGGATTATCTCTTACTGTGTGCATGTGCAGCACCTAGCACAATGGGGTCCAGGATCTTGGCTAGGGCCTATAATACCCAGCTGTTAGATTGTACTTTTCATCAATAGATCTCCACGGGTTTTACAACGGTCAGGATCGCTACCCCCATTTTACAGATGGGGAAACTGAGGCACAGAGCAGCAAAGTGACTTGGCCAAGGTCACCCAGCAGGCCTGTAGTCAAGCTGGTCTCCTGAGCAAGGGTGTCATTTGCTATGAGACATGGGGGGCAGTTCCCTCCCTCCCCTGACTTTTCATAGGTCTACATACTCCACGATGTCTTCCACTTGTAACCCTTCCCTTCCTCCCAGACTTTGCAGGACATACTATAATCACATAAAGTTCTCTCTGCGGACACAACTTTGCCCCCCACCAGAATTCTTTGGAAATGACACCCCTTCTCCTGAGTCCCAGCCCAGTGCATTGATCTTACCTGCTCATAAACTAACTACCTCTGTGCTGTTTCCCTCCTCAGGCTACAGGTGGCGGGGAGGGCGTGTCACATGCTCACCAAGAATATTTTATCATATTATGGCAGATATTAGCATATTAGGCCATGGCCCTGCTCCCACCGACATCCACTGTTCTCCCCTATAGGCTAAAATGACAATATTATGGCATGAAAAAACACGTTGTGGAAAAAAAAGCAGCCGAATACATGTCCCCAAAGGATTTTGTTTCTATCACACTCTAACCAAAGCCAAACCCTGCCACTGGAAACGGGCGCTGCTCAGCACTGTGGCCCTAACACTATGGGTATTTAGTGCTCCAGCTTTGTGCTGCAGACCCAGGGGACAATCACTTGGCGCGGAGCTTCAGTGGAGGCAGTGGGGACAGAAGCGGAGCAGACAGCTCGCTACAGCTGATGGAAAGAGTTTGTACGGCTGGCACTGCGGGCTCTGGCTGCATTGGAATTGGAATTAAAAGCAAGTTTCCGCATCTTGAAGAGCCAGACAGGACATGGCCACTTGTTAGAGCTTTAGCCTTTTGAGGGAGCAGCCTTGTAATAGGCCACAGAACTATTCTAACCTTCCTTCCCTCAGCTGTCACAGGCTCCTGGCTCAAATCTATCCCTGGCAAAGCCTATCGCTGTGCTATGGAGCAGCCTCAAGAAGCATCTCTGCCCCTCAGAACACGAGCCTAGAGGGTCTGGATGGTAGCGGGTTCAGGAAGGTGCTTGTGCTGCAGAGGAGAACCCAGAACGCCCGTTTTCAGCGAGTGGTGCCACCCTCACTTGAAAATTGTCATGGCTCAGGCCAAAGAAACTGGTTGTGGTAAACCAACACCGAAACAAGAGAGATCTTTCTTTGCCATACTGTATCCCCAACTCCCAAGCTATGCTACAGCCTAATCCTCACTCTGAAATATTCTGCCTACAGCACTGTGTCTTCCAGCCAACCTTATAAAACATAATAAATGCTTAGCTCCTACAGCAGCATATGTTGGAGACAAAGAACACAGGAATATGTCATTTCGTATAAAGGCCAGAAAGGGTGTTGTGACCAGTGAAGTGTTAAAATGACATTTGCACTTCGGTGACAAACAAGCCCATTCTGTGTTAATAAAGCCCATGTGCTGTTTGGGGATGACGAATGAATGCAATGCAAAGACTGCCCTCTGGAGCGGGTTCTAGGAAAGACCGGGCTCAACAGAGCAGTCTGCAGCAAAGTACCCGACTCCCTGCCTTTAGGGTAATCCAGGTGCTAGCTTGGAAGCTGTGTGGGGTGGCAGGGAGGGAGTTTGACAACCCCTTCACTTCCAACAGATAAGATCATCTGTCTTCTCCCTTCTATAGATCCAACAGCCGCACTACGCTCCAGGGAGGGACTGCGCTTAACATCCACTGCATGAATTGGCTGATACCCCACTGATGTTAGAAAAATTGGCTGTGAAACAGTAAGCTACCCACTATCTTAACTGTGTGGTGCTACCACAACAGAATAATTTAAGGGCAAGCGACTTCTTATTCCTGATAACTATTGAAAAGGATCACTGCTGGTGTGTGAAAACAACTGCATTTTCTGTTTGGCAAGATTTAAAACAACAATCGTGTAGGTGCTTCTAGATTTAAAGCAGAGAGATCTTTGCTTTCCTGAGTAATATTCCTGAATAATATGTCGTCTCCCATAGGGGGGAATTTGCTTATTGACTTCGATTTTAGAGTCACAGGAGCTGGAGATGGATAACACCTCTGCCATCATCCAGTCTACCCTATGGCAGAGAGGGATTGTTTCCTACACTGTCTGTGTCAGTGTTTTGTCCATCCTAGTTTTAAATGTCCCAAACAATGAGGCCTCACCATTTCCCTTGGCAGACTAATCCACAGCCTAACAGATCTCAATTTGATTTTAATTGATTGTGAATTAAAAAGATAATATTTAATCTTCATCAGTCAGTCTTTTAAATTCATAATCAGCTGTTGTTTGGGCTTTAAACTAAACACAAAGTTGTCAGGTTCCTGACAGGGGACTGGGGCTTTACAAAAACTGAAAACACAGATTTGGCAAAGATACCACATCAGGCAGGTGCAATGACCTGGAAAGAACCCCTCTGGTGTACAACAGGGCAGTGGAAGGACTGCAGTAGAGACAACCCCCCAAACCTGAGTATGTGGAGTTTCACACAACTGTGCGGAGGTTTGATCTGTCTGTGATGGTGTGGGTGGTGGAATTCAGGAATGGGGTGCTGAAAGTCTAACAGCTCTAGCAGGGCAGAGATAAAGTAACCAGAGCAGAGCCTCTGTTGATGTAAACTTCCCAAAGCTCCATTGAGACTTCAATGGAGCTACAACAATTTACGACAGCTGCAGATCTGCCATATGGTGCATCCTCTGTGATGTATGGTGCTAGCTGTGAGCATCTCTGGCTGGAGGAGCAGAGGGTATGTGCTGCTGGTTGCTTTAACATTTCCTTGCCTTGCTTTGGTGGCTTTCTGTTAGGTACCCTGTGCATTTGACTAACCTTAACTGATATGCAATGTGGCGTGTGGGTGCATTAATTCTAGACAGGGACCCAGTCTGCATTCAGTGCTGAAGGGAGGGCTGCATGGCCAGGTGGCAGGAACCAAAAGGCCCCATAACATTCCTATAAAAAGGAGGTGCTCTCAGTTGCCCTGTCTCTAACGTGGCTGGGGAATCCAGATGCCAGCGTATGATACTCCCTCTTTATCCACTCAGCTCACAAGGGAGCCGAAGCTTGTAGTCTCAGGGGGCTGCCCCTCTTTATAAAAGAGAGAGTGACCTTGGGTTGCATCACAGGATGCTTCGGGCCACACTTCGGTCACCCCTATGCTCCTGCTCTGTCTTGAAGGCGACCCTTAGCCTATTAATGCCAGGTTCTCTGAAATCACAGAAACAGGATCATGTGTGTGCAGAATTTACTAGAGAAGGAGCCAAAGCTCAGAATGTTTAGGGGAGCTGGATGGACAGTCTCGAGAACATTTGGAGGAAAAGGAGAGCAGTGGGAGATGCAGATGAAGGAGCAGAGAGCTTTTCTCTCCCGCTGATGATATTGGGGGACTCTGAAATTAAGCACTGTATGCAGGAAAATCCTGCCCAGATCTCAAAGGCTAATATGTGTTTATACACTGTACTTTTGAGTCCCACATCTGACTGTGAGGCAGCAGACTTCAGAGAGACTTCTGCCCCATATTCTCGAACAGTAGGTGCTTAAACTGGAGGGGCTGTTTCTGGGTAACATTTATGGCAAAAGCTCCCCATCACATATGGCTTAAAAAAGCAGTGTTTCCCCCTTCTGATGATGGAAGAATCCCATGCATCGCTACAGACTAGGGACCGAGTGGCTAGGCAGCAGTTCTGCAGAAAAGGACCTAGGGGTTACAGTGGACGAGAAGCTGGATATAAGTCAGCAGTGTGCCCTTGTTGCCAAAAAGGCCAATGGCATTTTGGGATGTATAAGTAGGGGCATTGCCAGCAGATCAAGGGATGTGATTGTTCCCCTCTATTCGACATTGGTGAGGCCTCGTCTGGAGTACTGTGTCCAGTTTTGGGCCCCACACGACAAGAAGGATGTGAAAGAATTGGAAAGCGTCCAGTGGAGGGCAACAAAATTGATTAGGGGACTGGAGCACATGAGTTATGAGCAGAGGCTGAACTGGGATTATTTAGTCTGCAGAAGAGAAGAACTCGGGGGGGGGGGGTGTTGATAGCTGCTTTCAATTACCTGAAAGGGTGTTCCAAAGAGGATGAATCTAGACTGTTCTCAGTGGTACCAGATGACAGAACAAGGAGTAATGGTCTCAAGTTGCAGTGGGGGAGGTTTAGGTTGGATGTTAGGAAAAACTTTTTCACCAGGAGGGTGGTGAAGCACTGGAATGGGATACCTAGGGAGGTGGTGGAATCTCCTTCCTTGGAGGTTTTTAAGGTCAGGCTTGACAAAGCCCTGGCTGGGATGATTTAGTTGGAGATAGGTCCTGGTTTGAGCAGGGGGTTGGACTCGATGACCTCCTGAGGTTCCTTCCAACCCTGATATTCTATGATTCTAATGATCAGTCAGAGCTGAAATCTGACCTTGAGAGTACTTACCTATACACTGGCACACATGCTTCCTGGTCACAGTGTATGTTACCAGTGCTCTGGGCTCTGCAAGGGCTGCTTATTGATTTCCAGGTAGGGTTTAAGTTCTTGAGGTATAAATGTTTGGAACCTTTCTCCTTACCCCCAAGCATCAGTTACAATCAGCAGAGATCTTTGCACTCCATCCCCCTCATTGTACAAGAGATTGGGCTGCTGGCGACATTTTCACTTTAAGGACCCTGTCCTGACCCAACCAGGCCCCAAATACCCTGAATTTGCTGAGCTAGTGGGCATGCTGCTAAGGCCACTACTAGAGCCAGTTGGGAGTTTTCTGTCAATGATTTTTCTGCAAGATACAATTTCCATCAAATCGAAGTTTTCCCATGAGAATTTTAATTGTACTGAAAGTTTTCAATTTTCAGTCAGGAAAATTGAAACAAAACATTTTATTTAAGTGACTCAAACGTTTCATGTTGAGTCAGTTCAATATTAAATTCCATTTCGCTATGACACTTCATGGGGGTTGTAGTTTGGGCTCCCACTTTTCCCTATGGGCCAGGTTCCTCTAGCTGGACTACAACTCCCATGATGCAATGCAGATTCCCCTCTGACCAAGCTGTGTGGTGCACCATGGGAGATACAGTTCAGCCATGGAACCCAGCCAATGGGGAGCATGGGGGCTTCAGGCTTCCCAACCACAACTCTCTTGTGGTTCCATAGGGAAATGCACTTTAACATTGAAATGAAGGGTTTTGCTATTTCCAAAACAGAAATTTTTCAAAAATATTTAATGCCATGACAAATTCCAGCTTCTTGTCCTGCTTTGGGATGAATATCGCTGGCATTTCCAAGCCACTCAGCTCTATCCATCTCTGAGCAGCAATGGGGGAGAGCAGAGGGGTGGATTTTGTCTAGTGGGAAAGGGAAAGCACGACTGGGGTGAGGTTGTAAACTGTGCTGATCACATGGGTGATCAAATGCTGCATGCTAGGGTGGGAAGAAGGGGTGCTGCTGCTTCTGCTGACTTACTTTGCATCTCCCCATTCTTGCAGAGTTCAAGGCCAGACTGACTACTGTATCATCAAGTCTGACCTCTTGCCTAACACAGGCCACTAATTCGCACCCAGTTACCCCTGGACTGAGCCCAATAACCTGGATTAAACTAAGGTACTACACCTCTCAGGAGAGTCAACTCTTCTGAGCCACAGGCACAGAACTGGAGGGACCGAGGTGCACCAAAGCCCGGGTCCCTGCAATGGAAGGGAATTGTTTTAATGAGATATACCGAGATTATCCCAGCAAGTGACCCAGGCCCTGTGCTGCTTGTGCCTTTTATACTGGGCAAGGGGCCCAGCACTTGGTGTAGAGACTACATAAAACCAAAATTTAAATAAACAAGAGATCCTACCTACACAGGATAACACGGAAGCATAGAGTTGTAATTGTATAAAAATCTTTCATGAGGTTTTCAGTGGAGATCAAGGACACTGCATGTTCGAGGCAAAAACTACAATTGTCCCCTCAAAAAGAGAATGCATATTTCTATTTCAACACCAAGTAGCATCAACGGCTGCTGTGACATTCCAGAAAAAGCCACAGCTCAGTTACACAGTGTCATAATGAAAAGAAAAGAAGAGGACTGGGAAGTTTCTTGAGCTATACAACAAGCAGATGGCATTAAACTATTTCATTTGATACAACCACTTCTTTTTTTAATAACCGTGACATTTGTACTCTTCACAGTTGCCTTATTTCTTCTGTCTTTCAGTAACAGGAGAAAATCTGACCATATTATCTTCACTTCACACCCCCACCCCCACCCCCATATTGAAAGAGCTCACTAAGGTAAAGAAAAAGAGCTTCTATTGTATAATACAAAAAATATTCAGCTGCATAAAGGGCTGGAATTAAATATCAGACAACATAGGCTGCAGCAACAAAAGGCAGAAAGAAAAAGCTCTGCTTACTCAGCCTTGTCCTGGTATATTGTAATTTCCCACAGCTGGATTTATAATAGGTAAGGGCACTATGTATTGCAGAGGCACTATCTTCCTTTGATCTACAACAGCTTTCCTGGATGTCTGCAGTAAAGCTCAGCAAAGGTTGAGACCTCCATTTCCTGGGTGGAAGCCAAAACCCCTTCCAAACTGCTTAAACTGATCTTCCACTGGTGTGATTGACATCTGTTTCCTGCGTCAGCTGTTTGCCTCACAAACTTTGTTGGACTGCTGTCAAAATACCCTCCTGCCAGAATTCCCTTCCTCTCCTGCTTCTTGCATGATTGCTATTGCTATTACAATGGCCTCTGTTGCGATCCGCCCCCTGCCCCTTTGTGATAGATGCCGTATATACAGTGAGAGACAGCTGCTGCTCTGCACAGCTGACCATCTAGAGGCAGACAGAGAAAGCACCATCCCCATTTGGGCGGGGAGGGGAGCAGCTGAGGCACAGAGTTGAACTGATTTGTCCAAGGTCACCCAAGAAGTCTGTGGCAGAGCAGGATTTTATTCCCAATTCCTTTTAGCACAAGTTCACCCTTCCTCTTCCAAGATAGGCCGTCTTCATCTGAGGAAGTGTGCACACTGGCTCTCCTTTGGGGCCAGATGGTCACCTATTGCTAGGTAAGGCAGGCCTTCCACAGCTGCTGCAAAGAGGTCTGGGAACAATGGTCACGGCTGGAGTATGGGACAAACAGCTGTCCCCAGTGCGCATCAGGCTTCCATTCAAAAGCAGATCAAATGACACAAAAAGAGTGATTGGGTGAACTAGAGGCAGACTTGTTGTCCACAGCGGGAAGCACAACTTGAGAAGGGGCCGCCTGGAGTTAGGCTGTTTACTCTTTGACTACATGTGGCACTTGAGTCGAGTCCAATCCTGCAGCAATTAGCCTTAAGAAATTGAGATATGCATTTTTATGGCACAGAACCATCTCCAGGGTAACAGGGGCATTCTGAAATGTGCAAATATTTATGAACATGCCTCCAAACTGCATTTGACAGCACCAGTTCCATAACACACAGTTGATATGGCACAATATTGGCAATCCCAGGTATTCAAAACTCATGAGTCAAGCTGCCTCAAAATCATGAGATTTTAGAAAAACCTCATGATTTTAAGCCATATAATAAACGTAGGGTTCTTTTTCTTTGCCTTCTAGTTTTTGAACCTTTAGGCTGAACTCAGGACATGTTTTCAAACTTTTCTCTGCAGCAAGGAGGGCTAGAACCTTGCTTATATTTTAAATGAAAGCTGAGAGTCCGATGTAGTTACAGGATTTCAGGGTCTGGGGCTTTAAGAAACACTAAATATCACAAGACCTTCTATAAAAAAACACTAGAGTTGCCAGAGCTGATGGCACCCTTGGAACCAGAAATAACGGCACTTGGTTCTCTTGTAGCGCCCTTCAGCAGTAGATCCCAATCCCACAGTGCTTTACAAATGGGAAAATCACTAGGCTATCTTTCTACATAGGGAAAAGGAGGCAGAGACCTGCCCAAGGGCATGCAACAAGCTGGTGGAAGCATCTGGACTAGAACTCTGCTATCCTGACTCATAGCCCGCTGCCTGATCTACTGACCCATGTTTCAAATACATTAAAACTTACACACTAATGATTTGACTCAGACTTTTAGATATGGAATTTCATTCCATGCTTTTCTACGTTATAAAATCAGGGCTACTTTTGTGTATGTCACAATAGCCATTTGCTAGATATGCATTTTCTATACAAAGCCTTCAGATCAATAGGTATATTTTTCCCCATATAAAGTTGACTATATTAGCTTTTAACTTACCTTTTTAATTTTTAATTATGTTCTAAACGAGGTAGAAAGAAGTCTCGTTTCCATACTCATTTGCATCTCAGTAGACACAAGGCATGCACTGTTTACCTAGTGCCACGCGCATCACCTAAATAGCTTTCTTTCTCATGCCATGTGGCAAATGGGCAGCACAGAAAACAAACCAAAAAAAAAAGCGGCCACTAACAAAAACCAAGGTGCCCTCAAAGACACCCAGTGAAAATTATAATCCAGGATGGATGCTCCTTCTCTCTTATTTCTGTGTGGTGGCAGAAGATCCTGCTGGAAAGCCAGGGTCAATGAGCCCTGGTCTACACTAGGAGTTGAGGTCGAATTTAGCAGCGTTAAATCGATTTAACCCTGCACCCGTCCACACGATGAAGCCCTTTTTTTCGACTTAAAGGGCTCTTAAAATCGATTTCCTTACTCCACCCCCGACAAGGGGATTAGTGCTTAAATCGGCCTTGCCAGGTCGAATTTGAGGTACTGTGGACACAATTAGATGGTATTGGCCTCCGGGAGCTATCCCAGAGTGCTCTATTGTGACCGCTCTGGACAGCACTCTCAACTCAGATGCACTGGCCAGGTAGACAGGAAAAGGCCCGCAAACTTTTGAATTTCAATTTCCTGTTTGCATGGTCACCTGCAGCTTGCCTCGCTGGCCAGAGCTCATCAGCAGAGGTGACCATGCAGAGCTCATCAGCAGAGGTGACCATGATGGAGTCGCAGAATCGCAAAAGAGCTCCAGCATGGACCGAAGGGGAGGTACGGGATCTGATTGCTGTATGGGGAGAGGAATCCGTGCTATCAGAACTCCGTTCCAGTTTTCGAAATGCCAAAACATTTGTCAAAATCTCCCAGGGCATGAAGGATAGAGGCCATAACAGGGACCCGAAGCAATGCTGTGTGAAACTTAAGGAGCTGAGGCAAGTCTACCAGAAAACCAGAGAGGCAAATGGCCGCTCCGGGTCAGAGCCCCAAACATGCCGCTTCTATGATGAGCTGCATGCCATTTTAGGGGGTTCAGCCACCACTACCCCAGCCGTGTTGTTTGACTCCTTCAATGGAGATGGAGATAACACAGAAGCAGGTTTTGGGGACAAGGAACATGATGATGATGAAGTTATATAGATCACAGCAAGCAAGCGGAGAAACTGGTTTTCACGACAGCCAGAAACTGTTTCTCACCCTGGACCTGGAGGCAGTCCCCCCAGAACCTACCCAAGGCTGCCTCCCGGACCCGCCATGTGGAGAAGGGACCTCTGGTGAGTGTACCTTTTAAAATAGTATACATGGTTTAAAAGCAAGCATGTTTAATGATTAATTTGCCCTGGCATTTGCGGCTCTCTTGGATGTACTCCCAAAGCCTTTGCAAAAGGTTTCTGGGGAGGGCAGCCTTATTCCACCTACCATGGTAGGACACTTTACTACTCCAGGCCAGTAGCATGTACTCGAGAATTATTGTAGAACAAAGCATTGCAGTGCATGTTTGCTGGCTTTCAAACAACATCCGTTCTTTATCTTTATCCCCGCTGTTAGCCATGGGGGAGGAGGGGTGAGGGGCTAGTCACGTGGTGGGGGAGGTAAAATGTGACCTTGGAACTAAAGCACATGTGCTGTGTATGTAATGTTAACAGCAAGGTTTACCGTGAAAGAGTGTAGCCACTGTTCTAGAAAATGTGTCTTTTTAAATACCACTGCCTCTTTTTTTTTCTCCACCAGCTGCATGTGTTTCAAGGATCACAGGATCTTCTCCTTCCCAGAGGCTAGTGAAGATTAGAAGGTGAAAAAAATAGCACTCACGATGAAATGTTCTCTGAGCTCATGCTGTCCTCCCACTCTGACAGAGCATAGACGAATGCGTGGAGGCAGACAATGTCAGAGTGCAGGAAAGCACAAAATGACCGGGAGGAGAGGTGGCAGGCTGAAGAGAGTAAGTGGCGGGCTGAAGAGAGGGCTGAAGCTGAAAGGTGGAGGCAGCGTGATGAGAGGAGGCAGGATTCAATGCTGAGGCTGCTGGAGGATCAAACCAATATACTCCAGCATATGGTTGACCTGCAGGAAAGGCAGCAGGAGCACAGACCGCCGCTACAGCCCCTGTGTAACCAACCGCCCTCCTCCCCAAGTTCCATAGCCTCCTCAGCCAGACGCCCAAGAACGTGATGGGGGGGCCTCCACCCCAGAGGATTGCCCAAACAACAGAAGACTGGCATTCAATAAGTTTTAAAGTTTTAAACTTTTAAAGTGCTGTGTGGCCTTGTCCTTCCCTCCTCCACCACCCCTCCTGGTGCTTCTCTCCTCCACCACCCCTCCTGGGCTACCTTGGTCGTTATCCCCCGATTTGTGTGATGAATGAATAAAGAATGCATGAATGTGAAGCAACAATGACTTTATTGCCTCTGCAAGCGGTGATCGAAGGGAGGAGGGGAGGGTGGTTAGCTTACAGAGAAGTAGAGTGAACCAAGGGGAGTTTCATCAAGGAGAAACAAACAGAACTTTCACACCGTAGCCTGTCCAGTCATGAAACTGGTTTTCAAAGCTTCTCTGATGCGCACCGCGCCCTCCTGTGCTCTTTTAACCACCCTGGTGTCTGGCTGTGTGAAACCAGCAGCCAGGCGATTTGCTTCAACCTCCCACCCCACCATAAACATCTCCCCCTTAGTCTCACAGATATTGTGGCGCGCACAGCAAGCAGTAATAACAGTGGGAATATTGGTTTCGCTGAGGTCTAACCAAGTCAGTAAACTGCGCCAGCATGCTTTTAAACATCCAAATGCACATTCTACCACCATTCTGCACTTGCTCAGCCTGTAGCTGAACAGCTCCTGACTACTGCCCAGGCAGCCTGTGTATGGCTTCATGAGCCATGGCATTAATGGGTAGGCTGGGTCCCCAAGGATACATATAGGCATTTCAACATCCCCAACAGTTATTTTCTGGTCTGGGAATAAAGTCCCTTCCTGCAGCTTTTGAAACAAACCAGAGTTCCTGAAGATGCGAGCATCATGTACGTTTCCCGGCCATCCCACGCTGATGTTGGTGAAACGTCCCTTGTGATCCACCAGCGCTTGCAGCACTATTGAAAAGTATCCCTTGCGGTTTATGTACTCGCCGGCTTGGTGCTCCGGTGCCAAGACAGGGATATGGATTCCATCTATGGCCCCATCACAGTTAGGGAATCCCATTGCAGCAAAGCCATCCACTATGACCTGCACATTTCCCAGGGTCACTACCCTTGATATCAGCAGATCTTTGATTTTGCTGTCTACTTGCATCACAGCAGCCCCCACAGTAGATTTGCCCACTCCAAATTGATTCCCGACTGACCGGTAGCTGTCTGGCGTTGCAAGCTTCCAAAGGGCTATTGCCACTCGCTTCTCAACTGTGAGGGCTGCTCTCATCTTGGTATTCTTGCGCCTCAGGGCAGGGGAAAGCAAGTCACAAAGTTCCATGAAAGTGCCCTTACGCATGCGAAAGTTTCACAACCACTGGGAATCGTCCCAGACCTGCAACTCTATGCAGTCCCACTAGTCTGTGCTTGTTTCCCGAGCCCAGAATCGGCGTTCCACCACATGAACCTGCCCCATTAGCACCATGATGCCCACATTGCCAGGGCCCCTGCTTTGAGAGAAGTCTGTGTCCATGTCCTCATCACTCACATCACCGTGCTGACGTCGCCTACTCACCCGGTATCGCTTTGCCAGGTTCTGGTGCTGCATATACTGCTGGATAATGCGCGTGGTGTTTAATGTGCTCCTAATTGCCAAAGTGATCTGAGCAGGCTCCATGCTTGCCGTGGTATGGCGTCTGCCAGATAAAAGGCGCGGAACGATTGTCTGAAGTTGCCCTGACGGAGGGAGGGGCAACTGACGACATGGCTTACAGGGTTGGCTTACAGGGAATTAAAATCAACAAAGGGGGTGGCTTTGCGAGAAACTGAATGGCCCCCTCAAGGATAGAACTCAAAACCTCAAGGATAGAACTCAAAACTGGGTTTAGCAAGCCGTTGATTTCACAGAGGGAGGGAGGAAGGAGAAAATGAATACAAAACAGATCTGGGCTATTTCTTGTTTTGAGCCACTTCATCTATCTTTATACAGCTTGCTGGCAGCAGACTGTGCAGTACGACCACTAGCCATCATCATTTCCTGGGTGCTCGGCAGAAGACGGTGCAGTATGACGACTAGCCATCATCTTCTGCTGGCTGGAGGTTAAAAGACAGTGCACTGCTGGTAGGACTGAATCGCCACGAGACGAAACAAGGGAAATGACCTGGCTGAGTCACTCCCATGTTTGCCCAGGCTCCCGCTTAAAAGAGCACCCAGGACTACATCGACGACGGCTACCCGTCATACTGCACTGTCTGCTGCCAAAAGGCAATTAACTGCTGCTGTGTAGCAATGCAGTACCACGTCTGCCAGCACCCAGCAGACATACGGTGACGGCTAGCTGAGCGGGCTCCATGCTTGCCGTGGTATGGCGTCTGCACAGGTAACTCAAGAAAAAAGGCTCAAAATGATTGTCTGCCCTTGCTTTCACGGAGGGAGGGAGGGAACGGGGGCCTGACGATATGTACCCAGAACCACGCGTGATAATGTTCTAGCCCCATCAAGCACTGGGATTTCTACCCAGAATTCAAATGGGTGGCGGAGACTGTGGGAACTGTGGGATAGCCACCCACAGTGCAACGATCCGGAAGTCGACGGTTGCCTCGGTACTGTGGACACACTCTGCTGACTACATGCACTTAGAGCATTTGTGTGGGGACACACACAATCAACTGTATAAAACCGCTTTCTACAAAACCGACTTCTATAAATTCAACCTAATTTCGTAGTGTAGACATACCCTGAGAACAGCTAAGATCACTGACTTTATAAAAGGCTGTAATTTTTGTAGCTTCTTTGCTAATATGACCTGTTCCATTGCATATTTGCCTATTATAATTTCTCCTCCCTCAGTTCCTGTGTACTGTGAATTGCAAGCCAGGAAAGGCACATCCTTTATGCACACTTGGGTTATTTTAATATAAGAAGAATAAAAGAAATAAAGAAAAAAAGCACATGGTTACCAATAAGTATTGGATGGTTGTGCCTCTTGTCTAAATAAACTGGTCTCTTAGCATAAATGGCACATGTACTCTATTAACATCTTGCCTTTTGCTCATAAACCACTATGTATGCAGTGCCAAGTAAATCAATATACAAAGAGCCTCTGGGACAGGTGCTTGCAGGTTAACAAGCATTTCTTACCTTCTAACAGCTTTGCAAGATATAGAAGCGGCCACTACACAGCTCATAGGCCACATGGCACAGGTCATGCCTACAGATCTATATCCTGGAATCTGAAAACACAGTGGTCACCCTTCTTTGTGCAGTAGAAGCTAAATATCATCCATGTAGCACCATAATAAAACAAAGCATGCAAGAAGTGTCAGCCTTTGTACTGCTTCCATGGGTGATTGCGCTGGATAATCAAAGCTGGGCCTGGGCAGTGACTGGTAGAGAAATCTTCAAGGGAAAGGCAGCTTGCTGTCTAGATTCAAAGCAAGGACTTGGCTGACTGCAGCCATTAAGGATCCTCCAGCTCTTTTCAGAAGAGTAGAGGTAATTGGCCTGGCTGTCACCACAGAGTCCTAGCCATCCAGGTAGTCACGCACACAGCACCCTGCATGGTATGGAAGGGCTATCCCCCTGGGGAACAGAGGCAGCTCAGTGACTTGCCAGAGGTCACGCAGGAAGTCTGTGGCTAAGCCAGGAATTGAACTGAGCCTCCTGAGTCCTTGTTTGGTGCCCTATCCACCGGGCTGTTCTTTCTCAGCTAGTGGAGAAAGGACAGAGCGCAACTGACAGCAACGGAGCTATGGCCATTTACATCGCCTTCGAACCCAAGCACTGCTAGAGCAGGGACCCAGGCAATAAGGCTGAGGAGACATGATCTATGGGAGGGTAGGTGACACACAGCAGTGTGGAGACGAGCGGTGGGGGAAGAAGTGATGGCAACAAGCAGTTCCAGGCAGGGTGCTTACAAGATTAATCAATGTTTTAAAGTGCTTTGAAGATTGCAGCTGCAACACAGAGGCTATGTATTATTAATGATAATAACTAGCTTTTATATAGATCCCACAGCACATTAGAGGAGGGCAATAGCCATATCCCTGTTTTACAAATGGGGAAACTGAGGCACAACGCGAGAAGTCTCTTGCCCAACGTCACCGAGCAAAACTGGCATCTGAACACAGGTCTCCTCAGTCCCAGTGCAGTGCCCTAGCCCTTAGGCCACACTGCCTCCATCCATGACAGGGGAAGAGTAGGTGGTGTGAGTCCAGTTCATACTCAGACAGCGTCCACACCACCATTGATGCTAACTGGCATGCTTCTGACAGTCTCAGCAGAGTCCAACAAAAACAGTTAGAGTTGGTTGGAAAATGGCAGTTGCTTTACATGAGAAATGTAAATAATATGTTTTTTAAGATTCCTGTAAACATTGTTTCTTTGTTTCTTCAGTGGAAAACTGAAAAAATGGGGGAGGTTAATTTTTCATTCCCCCTCCTTTGTCTCTTTTTTCCTTCCCTCTTCCCCCTCCTCCCTTCCACGTTTTCCTGTCGCAAAATGGAAATATGGATAGAAAGGGGGAGGGGTAACCCCCAAATTTTGAATTGGGGATTCTTAGAATTTTTTTCCAATGGAAAAAAATACAGAATTTCAAAAGAAACTGAAATTTTCCACAGACACTTTCATTTGGTGACAAAGAAGTTTTGACAGAAAATTCTCAAGGGCTCTGAAAGCCGTATTCCCTTGAGGGGAGAGTACAGCACGTTGTGAGAGGCTTGTATTCCCACAGTGTGTGCTGTACCTGCTCCGTGGATGAGTAGCTGGTTGGGACTCATGCTCTGCAGCTGTCAATCTGGCTTTTTTCACTGATATTGAAGTCCCCAGAGAGGAAAGTGTCTCCGTTATATGAACTAAGCCTGCAGCTAAGGAGATAAAGAGGTGAGATTTCACACAGGGTGGGCAAACCACTTTCCCTGTTGGTAACTTCACCTGAAGAAGTAGTTTGCAAGATGCCTCTTTGCCTCCTGTTAAATAAAGTCACTGCTGTTCACAGGATCCTGTCACTGTGACTTTTGGACGTGTTCAGTAGTGCAAACCCAGCAAGGTGCGAGCCTATGAAGGAGACCCAGGTTTGGGAATGGAAAAAAAGTCTCACATTTGCTGCTGGCAAAGACTAGCAAGAGCATCATACTCACCTGACAGATGTCAGAGGTTTTGAAGTGAGCTGGTATTCACGCTGCCACTGTCTGGGGGACATTTGCTGTCTCAGGCTACTATCCTGGCTAGTGAGCCATCCTTCCCTCCTATCTACCTAGATCTCACTCTCATTAAGAACTGCGGAGATGCATATCCCTACTCCACCTCCTCCCCATACTGCTAAGGAGTTCCTGTGGCTTTCTACCCGGCAATCTAAGGAGAACCTGAAACTTTGGTGAAGAGCTGGCTCACCCCTCACTACCTACGTTGTCCTTTTCTGCAGGAAATATGTCCAGTTGGTGCCAGGGTCAGAAATTGCCTCAGCAGGGAGTGACAGATTCAGTTATCTTTGAAAAAAGCCCAGAGTGGGATGAGCATTTTGCAGCTCGGGTCCTTTTTGTGCCAGCAAGAGCATTTTTGTGTTGGTCCCACTCAAAATGGCCGCCTGTCTCTGCAGACAGCCGAGCCCTTAGAGATGTCTGGGTGCGCTAAACATAGCGTCAAAGCATAACGTTTGTACAGCCACATACATCCCAACCTCACGCTGGCACTCAGCACAGGCAATAGGAATGAGGTGCAGCGGCACACACACCTCTCCACAGCCAGCCTTGCCCGTGTACAATCCAGGGACTCCAATGGGCAAAGCCTGTTCTCTCTTCGTTCCACACTGTGCTTTAATTTAGAGATTATAGTGGTGTCTCACCACAAGCCTGTATTCAAGGATGCTTTATTCTTACCATGTAATTAAATAAATCAGTTGTTTAAAAACTAAAAACTGGGGGGAGGGATAGCTCAGTGGTTTGAGCATTGGCCTGCTAAACCCAGGGTTGTGAGTTCAATCCTTGAGGGGGCGATTTAGGGATCTGGGGCAAAAATTGGGGATTGGTCCTGCTTTGAGCAGGGGGTTGGACTAGATGACCTCCTGAGGTTCCTTCCAACCCTGTGATTCTATGAAAAGGCAACAAAATCAGAAGTTCAGTTGTAAGGACTCCCCACGTGTGTTAGAAGCAGAGTTTGACCCTTCAGTTCCCCAACACAAACTGCTCACACTTCAACAGCCACAAGAGCAGGCTAGGGCATGCACTTTGCCAGCGGATGCTAGGCAGTTGCAGAGTGTGGGGCTGCAGGTGGTGGTGGGTAATGTGCTTTACAGGGGTGAGATTTCTAGAGCACACTCATCACTTGCGCATTAACTGGACCTCATAGACCCTTCTGGTACACTTTAATGTAGTGCTGTTTGAAACAGTATTTTGTTAAAGCACACTAGGGAACCTTTAGTGCGCATCTGCAGGGTCCGCACTGGCCAGTGAAGATGCAACACATTAGTGGCCTTTAGAAATCACATCCCCATAGAGCGCATTACCCTACCAGGTAGACAAACTCCAAGGCTCATCCATGCTCCTTTTCAGAATGACTGTGCCAAATCTATGTGCTTCGCTCTTCTGTCCGTAACCATTCCTGTCCCCGAGACTACAGTCCCCTCCCAGGGGCCCTCGGATTCTAATCCCTGTGAATTTATGCAACTTCTGAGTTAACTTATTTGTAAAAGAGGAGACAGGGCCGATACCAGACACAGAAATATAGGCAAAGGTGAAATCTGAGCATATGGCTCACAGCTCAGGGCACTTCCCCCTAAGCTAAGGGGTATTTTGGTGGGGAGAGCCCTCTTTCACGCCTGCAGCACGTTGCCAGGCTGCTGACATGATGGTGCTATAGATCAGGGGGCCTTATTTAGCTGACATGTGGAACCCTCCTCAAAATCTGGTACACTTTGGAGCTCATCAGGACACAGCAATTTTCCAGAAATTACAGTTCTAAAAGTAGGTTGCTTCCCTTCCTCCTGCTCCTTGACCGCTGAACCTGTATTTTATTGGTCTGTAAAACACCATGCACACCTTCAGCACTACATCTATAACCACAGGGGGTCATGTCATGGGTAATCAGCTGAGCATGAGCTCCCAGTGTAGCCAGAAGAGCTAATGCTATCCTTAGCCACAAACAGGACAATCTCAAGTAAGAGGAACAGTGGCAAAAGAATCTCTTATTTGGCCCTGATGCAGTCACTGCAGGAATCCTGTGTCCAGTTCTGGTGACACAATTCAAGAAGGATGGTGTTAAATCGCAGCGTTCAGAGAAGACCCTTGAGAATAATGCCTCAGAGCTATAGTTTCAAAGACCTCAGTCTATTTAGCTTAACAAAGAGAAGGTTAATGGGTGACTTGATTACTGTCTGTAGGGGAAGACATAGTTAATAACGGTCTGTTCAATCTAGCAAAGAAAGGTATAGCAAGATCCAATGGCTGGAAGTCGAAGCTGGACAAATTGAGACTTGAAATAAGGTGTCAGCTTTTGAAGAATGCAAGTAATTGACCATTGGAACAATTTACCAAGGGTCATGGTGGATTTTCTATCATGGACACTTTTTGAAAGATCTGTTCTAGGAATTATTTTGGGGGCTTTCTATAGTCTGTGTTATACAGGAGATTAGACTAGATAATCACAATGGTCCCTTCTGGCCTGGGAATCTATGACTATGAATTATAAATATTGATAAAACAAATGTTACTATTTCAAAGAGAGCGAGATATGGTGGTTGCTATTGATTTGTGTGCTCACACCAATTCTCCATTCATGTCGTTTAAAAAATGCTGGCAGAATGTCCCATGGACTAGCTAGAACACCAGGATTTCCACACACTAGCACACCCAGGTGGTTCAGAGTCACGTCATACCTATCAAAATTGAGCAGGAGACACATCGGAGGGACTGAAATTTATTTTTCCTCTTATGAATGTGGTGTCATAAAAAGCACGAGTATGGTTCCAGTTTTTAAACATAGCTTTTTCTCTGAAGAGCCAGGAAGAATAGCCCCTGATATGTATGCACCAGTATAAAATATATGAGGCAGTAGCTTATCTGAATAGAGGGGAATTTTATCTGAGGCCAGAGGAAATAGAATGGATTTTCATCTGACATCCTTGCCTTTCCCTACAACAGAAGGAGCAGTACACCATCTTGTGGGCATATCCAGCATGTCAGTTTTCATTCCTAGAGATGTTTCAGAGTAGCAGCCGTGTTAGTCTGTATTCGCAAAAAGAAAAGGAGGACTTGTGGCACCTTAGAGACTAACCAATTTATTTGAGCTCGCGAAAGCTTATGCTCAAATAAATTTGTTAGTCTCTAAGGTGCCACAAGTCCTCCTTTTCTTATTCCTAGAGATGTTTGCTATATACATGCAAGAAATAAACTCCTCACTGGTTACCCCCACAAAAATGTAGTGGTGTGCAGACTTCTACAGCAGCTAAGGTAATTACAGATATGCACAGACTTCACTCTACTACTGTAGTTTCCCTCTGCCTTTTGGTAGAAAATCCCTCGCAGGTGCCATGCATAGATAAAGGTGGCATTGCAGGGGTTGTTTCACCCAGGAGTCAGTACCAAAGGAGTTGTTGTACAAGATAAAATTGGATCTAAATAAAAGCCCCTTCTCCCTTATACTTCCCTCTGAGAACTCATCCCAGGACTCCCACAAATCCACTTTAAATAGCCTTCTTTTTAATGCTACGCATCAGTAGGTATTGTGGCAATTATACACACTGAGCACCAATGAGATCACAGATAACTGAACTGAAGGGTTTTCTTGTCAGTCCAAGCATTACTGGTTCCCACTTTCTTTGAACACTGGGTCTTCTTGCACCTTCTGAGGCATTGTGCAAATTTAAACAAGTCTTTTGTCTGCTCAAGGTCTTACGTGCCATCATGTTCCCGCGAGGGCGGCGGGGGGGACATACCAGCGAAAGGAGGACACTCAGGACTAAGAATAGTAAGCTACGCTTTATTGAAGGAAGGAAGGAAGAACTTACACTCCAATCTGTGCAGGGAGCCCCTAGGTCGCACGGAGGGGCTGCAGGGGACTCTGGCCGTTCGGGACATCTGACCAAGCAGGATTCTGCGGGGGCGGGGAGTCCTCTGGGGCGCCATATTCTCCGTGCTTATCTCGGGGTTACATGGAGTCACAGCTGGTTACATTCTTATATGTATGATTTATGCTTATTACATAAACTGACTTGTTTACAGGCAAAAACATGCTGAGCTATGGTACAATATCTTTTGGCAGGGTCTGTCAGACAAAGTTCATTGAAACTGCCTGCATCCTCTGCTTACATCCAGTCACGTACTCAGTCCACCACTTAGCTCCTCACCAATCTTCCGCAACCTTGCCCCTACACACCAATATTTAGTTATTGTGTCTCAGCTTCTGGCAATGCTAGCAGGGTATCTACTTGCTTCTATTTCTTACCTCTGCTCAGCATGCCCCCCACACACAGCACCCGGAGAAGGCCTCAGCACCACTTCAACACCCCTTCAGCCCTCAAAATAGAATTCACAGGGGTGAACGGCCTCCAACAGGAGTTGCTTACACCACCAGAGTTTTGGTGTCAGCTGGTACTGAAGGACTTTTCTGCCATCTCAGAATATGTTGTTTACACTGACACATCAACACCCAGGGGTGCCATGCACTGATTGTCTAATACAGAAGGTGCTAAGTAACACAACTAATCCTGAAAAGTTTGCATGGTTATATTTTAAATAAATATGGGTCATTTTCCCATGGGAAGAGCAATATTTTCCCTCTTCTAGATACAGGATTAGGAACATGAGGCCTGTCGTAAACGTACAGCTAAGGGTAGCATAAAATCCCTCCTTTACCTGTAAGGAGTTAATCAGTTCCATTAACCTAGCTGGCACCTGACTAGAAGGACCAGTGGGGAAAGAAGATACTTTCAAATCTGGGGGGAAGGTTTTGTTTGTGGTCTTTTGTTGGTTCTCTCCGAGACAAAGCAAGTAATCCAGCTCCTACTGAAATGATACATCTAAAATTACAGAAATAGTAAGTAATAGCAAGGAAATGCATTAGATTATCTTTTGTTTTAGCTTGTGAATTTTTCCTATGCTAAAAGGGAGGTTTATTCCTGTTTTTGTAACTTTGAAGTTTTGCCTAGAGGGGAATCCTCTATGTTTTTAAATCTTATTACCCTGTAAAATCACCTTCCATCCTGATTTACAGAGGTGCTTCTTTTACTTTTTTCTTTATAATAAAGTTCTGTTTTTAAGAATCTGTTTGGTTTTTAGTGTCCTAAAAACCCAAGGCTCTGGTCTGTGCTCACCTGGTTTACCTATTTGGTTGGTATATGATTCTCAAGCCTCCCCAGGAAAGGGGGTGAAGCGGCTTGGGTGGATATTTTAGGGAAACAGGAACTCCAAGTGGTCCTTTTCCTGAATCTTTGTCTAACTCACTTGATGGTGGCAGCAGTACCCATCCAAGGACAAGGAAGGATTTGTGCCTTGGGGAAGTTTTAACCTAAGCTGGTAGAAATAAGCTTAGGGGGTCTTTCATGCGGGTCCTCACATCTGTACCCCAGAGTTCAGAGTAGGGAGGGAACCCTGACAAGGCCTGATCCAAAGCCCATTGGAGTCAATAGGAATCTTCCCATTCACTTAGGATTTGGATCAGGACCATGATGGATGATGTTGCCAACACCCAGGCTTTGAAGATCACTCTGGCCCTAATCCTGCAAGCTGCTCCAAGCAGCCAGACCCAGGCACTCATGCAGCCAGACCAAAATAAGTGAAGGTCCATACAGGCACGGGGGACCATCCAAAGGGAACACCTTGCAGGATCAATACCGGCGTTTAAGCCCCCCTGAGAAACCGATCCTTCCCATGTTCACCATTCCAAAGACCCACCTAGCCCCTGCCTACAAAGCCTCTTCTGCCTTTTCTGTTTGTGCAGAACCACTTTAAACAGTGACTCTCCTGTTCTCGCCTTCTTCCTACACACTGGAGCAGTGGCTCCGTTTCTGCCTCCGGCTGAAGCCAAGGTTTTCTAAAACAGGGGTCAGAAGTTGGGCTCCTGAATCTGTATTCAGGCACCTGAATAAATGGCCTGATTGTCCAAAGCACTGAACACCCAGCAGCACCCACCAAGTCCAGGAGCGTTGAATCAGGCCGCGAGTACCAGCTGGCATCAGACTGGACAGAAGCTGGAGTCAGACTCGGGGTCTGTCCCCACTGCAATCAGAGATGTGACCGGAAGACAGGCAGACTCTCCCCAAGCTAGCACAGCAACTGCATTGAAGCTCAGGCAGCAGCATGGGCTGTACCTGGGAACCTGAGCATGTCAAGCAGCTAGCCCACGCTGCTGAGACTTCACTGCTCCTGCGGCCAAGAGTCCCGGGGCACCTTATAGCCGAGCAGACGTGTTGGAGCAACAGCTTTCGTGGGTGAATACCCACTTCGTCGGAGGCATGGAGTGGAAATTTCCAGAGGCAGGTATAAATATGCAAGCAAGAATCAGGCTAGGGGTAACGAGGTTAGTTCAATCAGGGAGGATGAGGCCCTTTTCTAGCAGTGGAGGTGTGAACACCAAGGGAGGAGAAACGGCTTTTGTCGTTGGCGAGCCAGTCACGGGCCTTGTTTCATCCTGAGCTGATGGTGCTAAATTTGCAAACGAACTGAAGTGGGTATTCACCCAATATGTCTGTTAGTCTATAACAGGGGTCTGCAACCTATGGCACGTGTGCCAAAGACGGCACACGAGCCGATTTTTCATGGCACGCTGCTGCTTGCCGAGTCCCAGCCACTGGCCCCGCTCAGCCTGCTGCCGAACCCAGGCCGGGACTCCGGCAGGCAGCAGCGTGCCATGAAAAATCCTGCCCGCCCCGGCCCGCTCTTCTCCACCCCCCCGGGTCAGGGTGAAGAAGCTTGGTCCTGTCGACAAGCTCCCCCTCCCCCACCTCTTCCCCCAGCATGCTGGGTTCCTGCCCCTCCTCCTCCCCTCCCTGCCACTGATCAGCTGATGGCCCTTGCGAGGGAGGGGGAGAAGCGGAGCCGCAGTGCCCTCGCTGCTCCGGGGAGGAGGCAGAGAAGAGGTGGGAATGGGGATGGGGTCTTGGGGAAGGGGGTGGAATCAGGGCAGGGGGCTGGGAGCACCCCCACAACCCTAGCCCACACCCCCAGCCCTCTGCCCTGACCCCTACACCCCCCTCACACACTCCCAGCCCTCTGCCCTGACCTCTGCACCTCCCCCCCCACACAACCCTCTGTCCTGACCCCTGCACCCCCCCGCACCCTCCCAGCCCTCTGCCCTGACCGCTGCACCCCCCTCACACACACTCAGCCCTCTGCCCTGACCCCTGAACCCCCCACACACCCCAGCCTCCTGCTCTGACCCCTGCACCCCCCACGGCCCCAGCCCTGACTCCAGCACCCTCCACACATACTCAGCCCCCCACACCTATTTTCCTGACCCCTGCATCCCCCTCACACACACCCAGCCCTCTGCCCTGACCCCTGCACCCCCACACACCCCAGCCTCCTGCCCGGACCCCTTCACCCCCCATGACCCCAGCCCTGACTCCTGCACCCCCCTCACATGCTCCCAGCCCTCTTCCCTGACTCCTGCACCCTCCTCATATGCCCCCAGCCCCCTGTCCTGACTTCTGCACCCCCACACATACCCAGCCCCCCCCAAACCCCATGTCCTGACTCTTGCAACCCCCATTCCCACCCCCACCCTGAGCACCAAATGGGAGCTCCTGCACCCCCCCCCACATTCCCACCTGCACCCCTCGCACCAAATGGGAGCTGCCCAGGTAAACACTCCACACCCAAACCTCCTGCCCCAACCCTGAGCCCCCTCCCTCATTCTAGCTCCTGTCCAGATCTTACACCCCAACCCCCAGCCTGCTCCTTCACCCCCAGCCCTGTGCTCAATGCACTCCCACCCTCAGCTCAGTGCAGAGAGAGAGGAAGAGAATGGGCTAGAACCAGGGAGAAGGTAGGTACCCACTGTATGTGGGCAGGGCCGGGACCCCAGACCAGCAGCGGGCTGAGTGGGGCAGGCAGTCGGGACCCTTTCTGGCAGGAGCCAGCGGTCGGAAACCCAGACTGGCAGCGGGCTGAGTGGCAGTGGGCTGAGCCGCTCAGCCCATTGCCGGTCTGGGGTCCTGGCCACCGGCCCCTCTCAGCCCGCTGGCAGTCTGGGGTTCTGGCTGCCGGCCCCTTGCCAGCCGGGGTCCCGGCCGCAGGCCCCCCATCAGCCTGCTGCCGGCTTAGGTGAACGGAACCCCAGGCTGGCAGTGGGCTGAGCGGGCCGGCGCTGTGTAAGATCAGCATTTTAATTTAATTTTAAAGGAAGCTTCTTAAACATTTTGCAAACCTTGTTTACTTTACATACGACAATAGTTTAGTTATATAATATTTAGACTTATAGAGAGAGACCTTCTAAAAACGTTAAAATGTATTAAAGTGAATAAATGAAGACTCAGCACACCACTTCTGAAAGGTTGCCGACCCCTGGTCAATGAGGTGCCACAGGACTCTTTGCCGCTTTTACAGATCCAGACTACCACGGCTACCCCTCTGATACTTCACAGCTACTGTTATTCAAGCTAGCTAGATCAAAGCTAGTTCAGTTATGTCTACATATGCTGCAGTCACATCTCTGACTGCAGTGGAGACATACCCCTAAAGGTGCCAAATACTAACCAAGTAAATGCCCTTCTTTAGTGCTTGTATGGCATCCACAGGACACAAGGTGCATGGACCATGCCAAAATGGAAAGTAATAGCCAAATACAAGTGAAACAAACTTGTTCAAACCTCCAAGGAAGTTCCACTCAGGTTTAGTTGGTGTTCAGGGTCAAAGTTCAGGTTGGTTACTTTATAAAACCAATTTGCCAGTCTCCATGATTAAATAACCACCAAAATCTAATCCAGGGATTTGCTAAATTTGGACAGCAAAGACTACACTGGTGTGAAATAGTTAAAGTGGTTTTTCAATCTTTAAATTCACCCAGAAGAGGGAAATACAATATGCTGAACTGAATGTAATTATGTGCCTCTGTAACGGACTGTGGGGCATCCCTATGCATATATCTCCAGATGCCTACTTTTGCACTTCTATTGTACGTCAGCATTATTTAAATAAGTTCATTTGCCTCCATGTGATTTAAAGAATATGGTCCTCAAGGCTGGACTGTAGTAGCTGAAAGAAGATGGCAGGGTTAGATTTAGATTACAGATGATTTATGGAGGAGTAGTGAATTTTAAGCTATAGATCATTTTCCTTTTAGCCTCATCTTTTTAACGTCACTTTGGAGCAGCTTTTCCAGCTCAGAATTAACACAGCACAGAGAATCAGCAAGTTCACAATTTTCATAGTTAATATAAACTCCTCTGTATTCAGTGTGTAACCCTACCTTTTACTATTTAAAAGATAAAGCCTCGGAGTTAAATTTTCCAATTATTACCTGTCTAGTACAGTTGCAACAGGACCATATAAAGTATTTGAGTTTTACTGAGGAAACGTAATTACAGTTTGAAAAATAGTGGTGAATGCATTCCTATCACATCCTGACTAGCAGTTTATATGCTAAAGAGAAAGACGCTTAGGGCCCAATTCATAAGAGCTTTATGCTTCATTTACATTTTTCTGTACAGTTTGCTTGGAAAAGTGCATAATGCATGTTTTTCAAGTAATATATGTATTTTGGTGATTCATTCATTTCCCACTATACGGAGAGAAAGCCGAATCCTGCTCACCTGACTCACCATGGCATCCTCTTATGGGTGCTCTCTTATGGGTGAAATTCATTGTATGCAGATAAGGACTAAGCACCACTTAAGCCCTAATTTGTCCATGGATGTTGTATCAACCTCAGCTTCCTTCTAGAATTGTATTTGCAGGATCATGATGTTTCCTAAGCCTTGGGTTTTCAAAGAAGGCTAAAGGAATTAGCCATCCAAATGCCAATGCGATTCAGGTACCTAACCAAATCTTGGTGAAACCCTTCTTAAAGGGGCTCACATATATACCAAGTGAACCTAGGCAATGTTCACATTATTATAAAGGCAATTTTTTTCAGCATATGCATGTTACTGTGTCACCAGTCCCAAAAGTTCGGAAACCCTGGCCTCAAAAAGTTATGAGATAAAAATCCCGAGTGTAAGCTAAAAAATAATACATTCACATTTTTTTATTTGCCTTCTGAGCAGTTAGGATTCACTCGGGTCAAATTTTCAAGTTTTTTCTCTGCACCCAGGATGGCTACAAACTCATGTTTTCTTTTTGTAATGACAGCTGAGATTCTCATGAAATACTATGACTCCAGTAGCTGGGACTTTAAGAAAATCATCAAATATCACGAGGCACACGAGAAAACTGCAATTGGCAACAGTGCCATTATTTTTGGTGGGTTGCTCCTTTATTAGGTTTTGTTTTGATACTTTTTCCTAGCTGTCCATAGACTATGAAGTGATAAAGAAAACCTTCTATCCTGCAGAATTTAAGGCATCTCCCAGCTTTAAAAAAAGCCAGCTTAGAAAAAGAACATTTAATCCACATTGCTTTTTAAAAAACGGTGTGTTCTCTGTAAAAACAACCCTCTTGGGAGAGTTCTAGCCATTTAAAGAAAAGGAGTACTTGTGGCACCTTAGAGACTAAAGCTTATGCTCAAATACATTGGTTAGTCTCTAAGGTGCCACAAGTCCTCCTTTTCTTTTTGCGAATACAGACTAACACAGCTGCTACTCTGAAACTAGCCATTTAAGTAGACAAAACACACAAGACACACTGAGGGCTAGTTACATCTCAGTAACAGGGTTACAGGTGTTTCTTTTGACCCTTCCAATTAATTGGCATTGGAAGCCTGTTAGGTGATTGCAGGTGAGTCATTGCGGGAGGTGTGGTTTATTAACTCCACCATGGAGATACAGGCTTTTTGCCGGGGGTGGGTGATTCTTTGGTTAGAGGTCTCTGGACAGAGAGGTGTCTGCAGGGAAACCCTAGGTACAGGCAAGCTTAAGGCTTTGTTATTTGAGTTACCAGTAAAGATTATTCCCAGGATGGGGGTAAATTTGATCTAAACACTGGGGCTTTGATCTTTCACTGCTTTGCACCTTCATGTTTCATCAGCAACGTGCTATGGCACAGGCAGAGTTGTAAGAGAGATCTTTATTCAGTATGCTGAGTAGCCAGTGTTATATGCTGGGAATCTAGAGTTTGTGTTCCTGTATGGACCTGGTTTGCATTCCTGAGCCCCCAGTGCTATATGGAACTAGGTCCCTTCTGAAACTTGACCCTCTTCCTCCAGTTCCACTCTTCAGACTACATTTGGGGCTGTACAACACTGCCAGGTCAGAATGGCAGCACTTTACCCAGAGGCAAGGCAGTGGAGAATCAGCCTAGTGCATATAGATGCTGTTCAGAGTAGAATAGGAACTCCACATGCTACAGACCCCCTCGTAGGATTATGAATCTGAAATAAAGGAATAATGTATTGGGATGGGGAAATGAAGCTGGGTTTTCGTCAGACTTGGCCATCTGAGTTACTAGCCTTTACTAATCTGGCTGTCCTTATATATCTCACATTTTTACATCACTGAATTGTATTTGTCCCCTTCTCACATCTCTTTGTAACTCACTAACTTCTTTCTCACTGTGAAATAGATCGATTTTTTTTGTAGTAAGAATTCATTAATCTATAATCTCATTGATGGGAAAAAATTAATAGGGATTTTAATAAAGGCACAACTCATTGACCTTGCTATAGATGGCAGAAACATGCCTCTCAATGAGGTCTAGAATGTAACAGACACTAATTCCTTATGTGTCAATTTGTCCTGTGCAGTCTTGCCTCCTGAGTACCGGAAGAGCCTTTCTTCTCATCCAGAGTCCAGAAATATCTAAGTGGGGAATATGAATAATTGCAAGCACTGCTGCTGAATTTGTCAAGGTACAGGAAATGTCATTTCTCTTAGTCATGGTTTTCAATAATCTACAGCTGCCCAAACAAAACAGACAATGCACTCAAATACTTTGCGAACTTCTCCTTTGGGACCAAACCTTCCCAACAGGGAGCCTAACATCAGGCTCCTAAATCAATATTTAAGCCCCTAAATAAATTTGGCCCGATTTTTCAACAGTGCCCAGGACCTGGTACCTCCCATTGACTTCAGTGGGCCCTGTTGGTGCTCAGCACTCTTGAAGGTCGGATGCTAAATTCTCTCTCACTATAACTACAATACACTCCTGTTTATCAGAAACCTAATTATCCAGACCTCTGCATTATCCAGATCCTTTCCTTGTCCCTTAGCATGACAGACATGTGAGGAGGAGGAGACGACCGACTACAGGGGAAGCCATTTAGCAGTGAGGTGGCCAAAAGGCCGTCTTGCTTACCCAAACTCCTGATTATAAAATAAAATTCAGCATCCCTTGAGCACACTCACACATGCACCCTCACCCCAGCTATTTGGATAATTGGGATTATATTGCATATGGAAGAGCTTGTCTTCCCTGCCAAGCTAACGGATGTTATAACTGGGGTGTTGCCCCTACCTAGAGTCCCATTCACACACAAAACTCCTTTATTTGAGTGTGGTGGTGCCTTTACCTGGAGCTGGCTGGCCTGCCAGGGGATATGTGCTAACTTGATTTATAGCCTAATGCCTCAGCTGCTAACATGATCTCTCTGCAGTGTGGATGCAGGCTAGCACCATTCAAGTGCCATGAGTGCTCCCATGCCTTCCCACAATTCCTGCTGCATACCCGCAGAGGACAGGCACATTCTCCCCCAAGTCACTAAGAAGGAATTCATGAAGCTCCGCAGCTCACTGCAGCACAAATTACCCTGGGATGTGGCTCCAGGAGCCTTAGCACCACACACGAGCGAGTGCAGTGCCATGTGGACAGAGCAGTGAGTGCAGTTTCACAGTGTGGCACTCTCATGCCAGAGGAGTAAGGCGAGTGCAGAAGCTGGAGTGAAGACAGACCCCTGTCAGTGGAGTGTCAACAGCAGTTAATCTGGAGCCTGAAGAAGGCCTGTGGTGCCTAACAATAGGTGCGGTGGTGTGAAAGCCTGGGCCTGGCACACTTTGCAAAAATGGAAGCTCCACCTGGACTTTCCTTGGCAGTCTCCCACCCACGTCCTGACCGACCCTGCTCGAGATGGGAGCAAGGAGTAATTACGAACAAGATCAACTCTGATTTTTAAAAGGACGAGGTTTGTGAACAACCTCTCAACTGGAAACCAAAAATCATTGTAATCAAACAAACAAGGAGAAGAAAGCAGACGATTAGACTCTGGCGGGACTCACTCACCGCAGGTGCACCTCCGGTGGCTAGGTCTGGGAATTAGCTCTCACTCTGCGTGGTGACCCCTTATGGCAGCTGCTCCTCTGCAGAATGCTCTCTCTCCCTCCCCCCGCCACCCCCCCAGGAGGTGGGGTGCTCCTCTGTTTGACTCAGTCTTTGGCCAGCTTACTATATAGCCCCCCCTTTTCCAGTGTAACAAAGCCCCACCAGACAAGCGGTCTCAGACTGTCTTTTGTTCCAAGTCTCCAGGTCCTGTGCCACTTTCCAGTGCCTGGCAGGGAAGCCTAGGCCCACTTGCTATGCTAGGTTCCAGCCCAGGGATCCTACAATGAGCAATCTAGGTCTGCTCAGTCTCAGACCTGGTTGCTATTTCCCCGGGCTCCTTCCTACCCCACCTCTCTTTCTCTTTGCCTAGCTCTGAGTTTACTCCCAGAGCTTCCTCAGCTCCCAATAGCTACTTCACCCCTCTAGACCTCTTGAAAGGCTCCCTACTCCAGGGCAGGGCTGGGCCGAGCCCCAGAGCTTACTCTCCTCCTGGATTGCCTCCTACTCCCTAGCCAACTCCTTTTCCCTGTAGGGAGCGCATGCTGACCTCCTTCTTGCTTTCATGTCCTGGCTTTATAATCCTGTCCCTGCTCCTTCCACAGCTGGGCTTCAGTTTCAGCTAGTGTTATTAATACCTGGGTGCCCGCCAGGTGCAGTATACAAAGTTAATTGGCCTCTTCTGGCCCACATTAGTCTGCTCGGGGCTTGTGTGGGGTGGGCACCCAACACATAGACAAATTCACTCTTCATCAAGAATACATTAATTAGAGCACTCTGCTATTGTCTAAGTGCAACAATTATAATGTTATAAGTCATAACAAGTAGCAGTTGAGAGCATCTCTTAGATCTTCTAATCCATCCATTGCCAATGCAGATACTATAGGATGTATCAGATAATACCCTAATAATAGATACTACACTTGATCATAGTCAGGGTTGCTAGCACCACCTATCAAGGTTGCTCAAAATGTTCCTTATAAGACTCTGTTTTCAATTTCTTATAACTTTGCCAAACATCAACAGTTTAGGCTGAAATTTTCCAGTCTGGGTATCTGCCTTAGACAGAATGGTTCTAGAAAGTTTCAGCCAAACCTGCTCAGCCATTTCCAAGAAGTGAGAGGGTAATATGCTATTTTCCCCTTGTTAAAAAATTCTGCTTAACTTTTCTTGGGAAGCTCTAGCATTCCCATGTCTTGGAGCAGGGACTTGAAATTTGTCAGGGGAGTGGCTTTTGTGTCAGATACGTGCCTTCTGCCATCCCCATAAAAATCTGCCAAAATTTAGCCAAGTTATAAGCTGTTGAAAAATCTCAGTTCTCACATGCTCAGTAGACACTTGCTAGAGCTTAACAGCCAAATTCTGTCCACACTGATCATGCTCCAGCCTGGGGCTGCGCAGATCTGTGCCTGCAATTGTAGCACCGGCCTGCTGCAAGCTATGCTGGAGCTGGGTACCAGAATGGAGAGCAGGGAGTCTGTCTCTCCTGTGCTCTTAGTACTCCCGTCCTGCTGTGTCCAGGCAGTGTGGAGAAGAAAGCTGCCCGGTTTGAATACAGAGGGGACAGGATTCAGGCTGGGGTGGGGGATGCAGATGGAGACAAGGAGCCTGCAGGGAGGGACTGGAGGCTAGTGGTGGGGGGGAGATGGGACTGGCTGGACAAGGTAACTGGGGCAAAGGAGACTGACTGTCCCAGCAAGGAGACTGAGACGGGGAGCCTGGGAGAGCCATGGGTTGCGGGGGAACTCAGAGACAGTGGGAGAGTGTGATTGAATGAGGAACCAAGGAGGAGACCAAGACAGGGACTGGGAACTACTGCAACAGGGAAAAGAGGTGGGAGAGGAGGGTGGAGGAATCTGATGAGGAGCCAGCATGTGGAAGAAGAACTGGCACTGGGTGGGCACCATCACCACATCCTCCTTTGCCATTTTTAAAATGCTTGAAATCTAAATGAAAAATTTCAAGTCGGGTGGAACTTTTCATTTGACCTGTTTTTTTCCAACTTTTCAATTTGCCCCCCCAAAAAAAATTTTAAAAAATCCCTTTTGGTTTGATCTGAAGCAAAATTGTTTTTGATTTTTCAGATTGCCAGCGAACCAAAACTCCATCATTTGCCCAGCTCCATGAAGTACTCAGAAAAAAGCAAGGTTGTAGGAGTCTCGAGTTGGGTGCCAACTATGAGTGGGTACTTTTGACCTTAATCTCTGTGCCTCAATTTTCCGTCTGTAACATGGGGATAATACCCCTTAACTCACAGAGGGATTGTGAAAATAAAGTCATTCATATTTTTGAAGCACTCAAGTACTACAGTGAAGAACATCATAGAAAATCCCCTAGTAACTATGTCTTCAGAGCAGGATTTGAATCCTGCACAATAAATAAGGTCTGGGGCCATACACTGAACAATGAGGAGAAAACAAAATATTGACTAGCTGCTTATTAAGTGAGCACTGTCCATTCTGTGCACTGAATGAAGCAGGAGTCCTGCGGGGGAAAAAATACTATGTGATCATGTTTTCCATTAAAACAATGTTCTTGATGGGAAATTCAGTTTTCAACTAAACATTTTACATTAAAAGTGTTTGATTTCTGTAAAAGAAAATTTCTTTTGGGGAGAGCAGGGAGAAAAGGACTGTTATGGCATGCACCCACCACTAGAGCGCCCCCTCATGTCAGGACGTGAATGTCCAGGGGTTGTGCAACAGACTACTGCTTCACTCCAGAGCGCACCTCGTCAATGGGCAGGACAGCTCTCCAACCAGAGAGCGCCCCCACCCGCAGCCAAGACAGCTCTCCGTCCAGAGAGCCTCACCCCCCGAGCCAGGTCAGCTCTTTGTCCAGTCCCGCCACCGGCCATGTCAGCCCTTTGTCCAGTCCCTGCCTGGCCATGTCAGATTTCTGTCCATCATCCCCCCGCACCCCGTAAGCCTTCCATCCAGTCCCCCCTGGCCATGTCAGTCCTCTGTCCTGTCCCTGCCTGGCCATGTCAGCTTTCTGTCCACCATCCCCACCCCCCCCCCCGCACCCATGTCAGCCTTCCATCCAGTCCCCCCGGCCATGTCAGCCCTCTGTCCCTGCCTGGCCAGGTCAGCTTTCTGTCCAGTCCTCTCCTGCGGTTGATGTTAAGCAAATTAACACTGAACTCAAAATAGCCAGATAGGCCTTAAAGTCATAAACACTAATATAAACACTTGCACTTTGCAGACACCCAAAGCCAGTGCTGTCAAGGCTAGACCCCTGATCGGGCCAGGTCACATGGGTTATGGCAGGAAACGCATGCCTTCCCTGTCCTGACTTCACCCATAACTGACTCCTCGTAAAAGCAGGAGTTTTTATCTGGCCTGCTGGGCCCTGATTGGCCTCTGCCTGTTCCTGGCCCTTCTAAGTGCTGGAGTACCAACTCTCGCCGGTTCTGCCTACACGTGATCATGGGAGGCCGCTCTAGGCAACCCCTAGAGAGCTGAATTCACTGCTCTTCCCTTCCAGCAGGACTCGTTCCTAGGTTGGGGTGTGCCAAGGCAGTGAGGGTGTGAGGCTGCTGGTGGGGGGGGGGGCACCCATCATAGGGTCAAAAAATGGATGGTCTAAAACCAAAATGTTTTTATTTATATAGGCTGCCACAGAGCCTCATGGGAGTTGTAGTTTGGATTTCTCATGACCCCATTTTCCTCTCTGGGCCAGTCTCTCAGGTGGGCTATATCTCCTAGGATAGCCAGGGACTCCCATGATGAAACTGCTTTCCCTCTCCAGGAGAGAAAAAGAACCAATTTTTTGATGAGCTGTAATTCTACTGCTCCTGATACTGTCCAAACCTGAAATGTCAGCCCTTCCTTAACTCAGCTCACATTTTGTGTCTGGAAGGTATGTCAGAGACAGGCATGCAGCTTTTAGCAGGCTGTGTCCCATCATTTCCATGGGACTAGAATGGATCTTACCTTTTGTTTATGCACTCCTTTTGGAACCAGGGACACCACAGAGAGAACTGTGACATAAAGGTCAATAGTAAAACCATGTTAGCACTTGACCTCAAGCCCTGGGCTGTTGGGTAGTATACTGGAGGTATTAGTGTTCAGTCCAGTTGGAATATACCCCAGGCATCCATATGCAGAGTTTGATGATGGAAATTCCACTCATCACTAATTCCTGGCAGTTTATCCATTTCCAGGGTCTCCTGCAGGGAGGGAGCGGAGGGCAAACCTAGGCAGGTTCCACAGTTCTGTTCTTGGCCTGCTCCTGACCTAGCTCCTGCTCTCATCAGAAGCAAACCTGCCTGCTCTTCAGAGGCAGGGGGCTGATTTCCCAGAAGTTCACCTGGATTGTTTGGGATGCAGGTGTCCCAAAGCTCCTTCAGCTCTGGTGAATCCCTGATTGATCTTGGCAGGTTGCTGCTCTCTCGCACCTAGAGATGGCATAACCGTGCCCTCGGCAGGAGTGTGGATGGGTATCGCTGTAAGTGTGGGAAACAAACCCGACAAATTGCTCCTTTTAACACCCACCTCCAGGAACTTCCCCAGCCTTCGTACTTCAGTGGACCAATTAGGTAGTGTGGTATAAACATGCCGCCTGAAAATGAGACATTTCTATTCAGATGTGCCTTTGACTCAAACAAGGCTTTATTCCAATTGGCACCAGAGACAGTTATCCTGTGTAGTATGTATTGTTGACATCTCTCTGACCTTTGCTACTCCAGGTGAAATTGCTCTCTCAATAACTTTTCCCTCTCTCTTGCTAGTTATTTCTCTTCAAACAAATCCACTCTCTGATGCAGTCTCTCTCCCTCTCTGACTTTCATGAGGCAGTCAGCTGAAGTAACACTTGAAAGAAAAGGTGGGGAGAAAGGAGGTGGTACTGTATTTTCTGCTAATCACCAGTTCAATCAGAAATCTGGCGGCCTGGAAATGTCATGCATTTCCCGTAATATGTGTGGAAAGTACATTTTGAAATGGATTAGGGGGATTTTTTTCAGAAACTGGCAGATGAAGTAATCCTTTCTTTGCTCCAGCTCTGTGTATACTTTCCACGCCATTTGTCTTCTGTGTGGGATTCTATTCCCCTCCCAAACGCCTGCCACTGCCCTTCCCCCACATATATTTTATATATATGTATATATATAATTGATTTTAATGCTGCCATTTGCACTGATGTCATTAGGATTCTGTCAGTTCCTGTTATAAACCTCTCCTTTGGAGGGCTTGTAATGCAAGTATGAAACTCAATGTCCAAGAGATCAGCCAGAGAATACATTTTATTTGTAACACTGTATATAATGTGGGGATTACAGAAGAGAGATCCAGAAGTAGTTGCAGAGTTTTACTTTCTTTTGACAATCCCATAACTCAACAATGGCACGTGCTGGAGCAGAGGGAATATTTCACTACAATTATCTCAGTCTCTGGATACGTGAGGGTGTGCAAGGGGAATATTTATTTTATTTGGAAATAATTTATTGTGCATACTCCCCCATTGTAATAATAATCTCCTAGAAAGAGTTCACATGAAAAACAGAGTCCAGCACTTATGTGACAGAGAACACAGTGGGGTCAGATTTGCAAGAGAGTTCAGCCCCAAGCAGCTCCCATTGTTCTCGATAGGAGGCAGGAGTGGAGGGGGATTCTCTTTTTTTCTGTGCTGAATCCTTCTAAAAATCTGCCAGCAACTGGTAGATACTGCACCAATCATCTCTTAACTAAAACTTGGAGCAGCAGGAGTGGGTGCCGCCCCCAGGTAAATTTATGCACACTAGAGGGAGTGAGGGGAAGGTGAGAGCAGGACCCAGAGGGGTTGGAGCAGCCACTGCAGCACCAGGGATTGGGCGGGGATCAAGGAGCTGGAATGGCACCTAGGAGCAAGTAAGAACCTCCAAGACCCTCTTTCTTACCCTGGAGCTGTCTGCCTCCCTCTAACTCTCAGCCCTGGTCTACACTAGGAGTTGAGCAGAGGATCCTGCTGGAAAGCCAGGGTCAATAAGCCCTGGTCTACACTAGGAGCTGAGGTCGAATTTAGCAGCGTTAAATCAATTTAACCCTGCACCCGTCCACACGATGAAGCCCTTTTTTTCGACTTAAAGGGCTCTTAAAATCAATTTCCTTACTCCACCCCCGACAAGGGGATTAGTGCTTAAATCGGCCTTGCCGGGTCGAATTTGAGGTACTGTGGACGCAATTAGATGGTATTGGCCTCCAGGAGCTATCCCAGAGTGCTCTATTGTGACCGCTCTGGACAGCACTCTCAACTCAGATGCACTGGCCAGGTAGACAGGAAAAGGCCCGCAAACTTTTGAATTTCAATTTCCTGTTTGCATGGTCACCTGCAGCTTGCCTCGCTGGCCAGAGCTCATCAGCAGAGGTGACCATGCAGAGCTCATCAGCAGAGGTGACCATGATGAAGTCCCAGAATCGCAAAAGAGCTCCAGCGTGGACCGAACGGAAGGTACGGGCTCTGATCGCTGTATGGGGAGAGGAATCCGTGCTATCAGAACTCCGTTCCAGTTTTCGAAATGCCAAAACATTTGTCAAAATCTCCCAGGGCATGAAGGATAGAGGCCATAACAGGGACCCGAAGCAATGCTGCATGAAACTTAAAGAGCTGAGGCAAGCCTACGAGAAAACCAGAGGCAAACGGCCGCTCCGGGTCAGAGCCCCAAACATGCCGCTTCTATGATGAGCTGCATGCCATTTTAGGGGGTTCAGTCACCACTACCCCAGCCGTGTTGTTTGACTCCTTCAATGGAGATGGAGGCAACATAAAAGCAGGTTTTGGGGACGAGGAAAATGATGATGATGAAGTTGTAGATAGCTCACAGCAAGCAAGCGGAGAAACCGGTTTTCCTGACAGCCAGGAACAGTTTCTCACCCTGGACCTGGAGGCAGTCCCCCCCGAACCCACCCAAGGCTGCCTCCCGGACCCGCCATGTGGAGAAGGGACCTCTGGTGAGTGTATCTTTTAAAATAGTATACATGGTTTAAAAGCAAGCATGTTTAATGATTAATTTGCCCTGGCATTTGAAGCTTTCCTGGATGTACTCCCAAAGCCTTTGCAAAAGGTTTCTGGGGAGGGCAGCCTTATTCCACCCACCATGGTAGGACACTTTACCACACTAGGCCAGTAGCACATATTCGGGAATCATTGTAGAACAAAGCATTGCAGTGTATGTTTGCTGGCATTCAGACAACATCCGTTCTTTATCTCTCTGTGTTATCCTCAGGAGAGTGATATCATTCATGGTCACCTGGTTGTAATAGGGTGCTTTTCTTAAGGGGACATTCAGAGGTGCCCGTTCCTGCTGGGCTGTTTGCCTGTGGCTGAACAGAAATCTTCCCCGCTGTTAGCCATGGGGGGGAGGGGGGAGGGGCTAGTCACATGGTGGGGGGAGGCAAAATGCGACCTTGGAACGAAAGCACATGTGCTGTGTATGTAATGTTAACAGCAAGATTTACCGTGAAAGAGTGTAGCCATTGTTCTAGAAAATGTGTCTTTTTAAATACCACTGCCTCTTTTTTTTTCTCCACCAGCTGCATGTGTTTCAAGGATCACAGGATCTTCTCCTTCCCAGAGGCTAGTGAAGATTAGAAGGTGAAAGAAATGCACTTGTGATGAAATGTTCTCTGAGCTCATGCCACCCTCCTCCCCAAGTTCCATAGCCTCCTCACCCAGACGCCCAAGAATGCGGTGGGGGGGCCTCCGGCCACCCAGCCACTCCACCCCAGAGGATTGCCCAAGCAACAGAAGACTGACATTCAATAAGTTTTAAAGTTTTAAACTTTTAAAGTGCTGTGTGGCCTTGTCCTTCCCTCCTCCACCACCCCTCCTGGTGCTTCTCTCCTCCACCACCCCTCCTGGGCTACCTTGGTAGTCATCCCACTATCTGTGGGATGAATGAATAAAGAATGCATGAATGTGAAGCAACAATGACTTTATTGCCTCTGCAAGTGGTGATCGAAGGGAGGAGGGGAGGGTGGTTAGCTTACAGAGAAGTAGAGTGAACCAAGGGGCGGTGGGTTTCATCAAGGAGAAACAAACAGAACTTTCACACCATAGCCTGTCCAGTCATGAAATGGTTTTCAAAGCTTCTCTGATGCGCACCGCGCCCTCCTGTGCTCTTCTAACCGCCCTGGTGTCTGGCTGTGCGAAACCAGCAGCCAGGCGATTTGCCTCAACCTCCCACCCCACCATAAACGTCTCCCCCTTAGTCTCACAGATATTGTGGAGCGCACAGCAAGCAGTAATAACAGTGGGAATAGTGGTTTCGCTGAGGTCTAACCGAGTCAGTAAACTGCGCCAGCACGCTTTTAAATATCCAAATGCACATTCTACCACCATTCTGCACTTGCTCATCCTGTAGTTGAACAGCTCCTGACTACTGTCCAGACTGCCTGTGTACGGCTTCATGAGCCATGGCATTAACGGGTAGGCTGGGTCCCCAATGATACATATAGGCATTTCAACGTCCCCAACGGTTATTTTCTGGCCTGGGAATAAAGTGCCTTCTTGCAGCTTTTGAAACAGACCAGAGTTCTCGAAGATGCGAGCGTCATGTACCTTTCCCGGCCATCCCACGTTGATGTTGGTGAAATGTCCCTTGTGATCCACCAGTGCTTGCAGCACTATTGAAAAGTACCCCTTGCGGTTTATGTACTTGCTGACTTGGTGCTCCAGTGCCAAGATAGGGGTATGGGTTCCGTCTATGGCCCCACCACAGTTAGGGAATCCCATTGCAGCAAAGCCATCCACTATGACCTGCACATTTCCCAGGGTCATTACCCTTGATATCAGCAGATCTTTGATAGCGTTGGCTACTTGCATCACAGCAGCCCCCACAGTAGATTTGCCCACTCCAAATTGATTCCCAACTGACCGGTAGCTGTCTGGCGTTGCAAGCTTCCAAAGGGCTATTGCCACTCGCTTGTGAACTGTGAGGGCTGCTCTCATCTTGGTATTCTTGCGCTTCAGGGCAGGGGAAAGCAAGTCAAAAAGTTCCATGAAAGTGCCCTTACGCATGCGAAAGTTTCGCAACCACTGGGAATCGTCCCAGACCTGCAACACTATGCGGTCCCATCAGTCTGTGCTTGTTTCCTGAGCCCAGAATCGGCGTTCCACCACATGAACCTGCCCCATTAGCATCATGATGCCCACATTGCCAGGGCCCCTGCTTTGAGAGAAGTCTGTGTCCATGTCCTCATCACTCACGTCACCATGCTGACGTCGCCTACTCGCCTGGTATCGCTTTGCCAGGTTCTGGTGCTGCATATACTGCTAGATAATGCGTGTGGTGTTTAATGTGCTCCTAATTGCCAAAGTGATCTGAGCGGGCTCCATGCTTGCCATGGTATGGCGTCTGCACAGAAAAAAGGCGCGGAACGATTGTCTGAAGTTGCCCTGACGGAGGGAGGGGCAACTGACGACATGGCTTACAGGGTTGGCTTACAGGGAATTAAAAACAACAAAGGGGGTGGCTTTGCAAGAAACTGAATGGCCCCCTCAAGGATAGAACTCAAAACCGGGTTTAGCAGGCCATTGATTTCACAGACGGAAGGAGGGAGGGAATAGAAAATGATCACAAAACAAATCTGGGCTATTTCTTGTTTTGAGCCACTTCATCTATCTTTATACAGCTTGCTGGCAGCAGACTGTGCAGTACGACCGCTAACCATCATCATCTCCTGGGTGCTCGGCAGAAGACGGTGCAGTATGACTACTGGCCATCATCTGCTGGATGGAGGTTAAAAGACAGTGCACTGCTGGTAGGACTGTATCGCCACGAGACAAAACAAGGGAAATGACCTGGCTGAGTCACTCCCATGTTTGCCCAGGCGCCCGATTAAAAGAGCACCCAGGACTACGTCGACGACGGCTACCAGTCATACTGCACTGTCTGCTGCCAAAAGGCAATAAACTGCTGCTGTGTAGCAATGCAGTACCATGTCTGCCAGCACCCAAGAGACGTACAGTGACAGTGAGCTGAGCGGGCTCCATGCTTGCCGTGGTATGGCGTCTGCACAGGTAACTCAAGAAAAAAGGCTCAAAATGATTGTCTGCCCTTGCTTTCACGGAGGGAGAGAGGGAACGGGGGCCTGATGATATGTACCCAGAACCACCCGTGACAATGTTTTGGCCCCATCAGGCACTGGGATTTCAAATGGGCGGCGGAGACTGCGGGAACTGTGGGATAGCTACCCACAGTGCAATGCTCCAGAAGTCGACGGTTGCCTCGGTACTGTGGACACACTCCACCGACTACATGCACTTAGAGCACTTGTGTGGGGACACACACAATCAACTGTATAAAAACGCTTTCTACAAAACTGACTTCTATAAATTCGACCTAATTTCGTAGTGTAGACATACCCTCATTAGTATCCTCCCTACTCCCTTCTCCAAGTCCTCTGCTCCCCCTTTCACAGGGAGCTTCCACACACAGAGACATGACTCAAATCGTCCAAGTCAGTTGTAACAATTGCAAAGGAAACACACTGCGAAAGCTCCAGTCCTGAATCTTCCCTCAGCATGACAGGAATAAAGACTACACTACAGCTTAGCAAACCAAGGCTTCTCCCTAGTGCGCTGGTGAGAGGCCCACGCCCAGCAGTTGCCCGGAGACATTTCCTTAATAGCTGGACTGATGCAGCAATTTACCTCCCACTTCGGTAACACAATGTTACATGAGTCTAGTGTTTTTGTTTCCTGCCCTTTATCTCATCCTTGCATAGAGACAGGATCTGGGTTTAACAGACTTATAAAACCAGAAGAGACGATTAGTCCGGCCTCCTGCATGTCACACAGTGACTCCTGCATCAAGCCCATAACTTTTGTGTGAGGCAGAGTGCAGTTTTAGAAAGACATCCAGTCTTGATTTAAAGACTGCAAATGATGAAGAAACTACCTCATCCCTAGGCAAGTTATTCCGATTGTCAAAGTTGTTCCACACTGTTAAAATACCAGCCTTTATTTCTAATCTGAATTTGTCTGGCTACATTAATTTTTACTTCTATTGCCCTGTGTGACACTGTTGATTAAAATATGACCATATAGATCATTGTTGCAACCACTGTTATATATTTGCAGATGCCACTAAACTGGAAGGAGTGGTAGATACGCTGGAGGGTAGGGATAGGATACAGAGGGACCTAGACAAATTAGAGGGTTGGGCCAAAAGAAATCTGATGAGGTTCAACAAGGACAAGTGCAGAGTCCTGCACTTAGAACAGAACAATCCCATACACTGCTACAGACTAGGGACCGAGTGGTGAGGCAGCAGTTCTGCAGAAAAGAACCTAGGGGTTACAGTGGACAAGAAGCTGGATATGAGTCAACAGTGTGCCCTTGTTGCCAAGAAGGCTAACGGCATTTTGGGCTGTATAAGTAGGAGCACTGCCAGCAGACTGAGGGACGTGATCATTCCCCTCTATTCGGCATTGGTGAGGCCTCATCTGGAGCACTGTGTGCAGTTTTGGGCCCCACACTACAAGAAGGATGTGAAAAAATTGGAAAGAGTCCAGTGGAGGGCAACAAAAATGATTAGGGGACTGGAGCACATGACTTATGAGGAGAGGTTGAGGGAACTGGGATTATTTAGTCTGCAGAAGAGAAGAATGAGGGGGGATTTGATAGCTGCTTTCAACTACCTGAAAGGGGGTTCGAAAGAGGATGGATCTAGACTGTTCTCTGTGGTACCAGATGACAGAACAAGGAGTAATGGTCTCAAGTTGAAGTGGGGGAGGTTTAGGTTGGATATTAGGAAAACTTTTTTCATGAGGAGGGTGGTGAAGCACTAGAATGGTTACCTAGGGAGGTGGTGGAATCTCCTTTCTTAGAGGTTTTTAAGGTTAGGCTTGACAAAGCCTTGTCTGGGATGATTTAGTTGGTGATTAGTCCTGCTTTGAGCAGGGGGTTTGGCTAGATGCCTCCAGAGGTCCCTTCCAACCCTGATATTCTAATGATTTGCAACAAATCTTGTACAAAGATTGTCAAGTAAGGTGTCTATGGAAAGGTTATGATTTGCTGAATATGATTATGCTATTTGTATGCATATATCATTTTTGTATTTGAAGCTACGAGTTTTGGCTCTATACCTGGATTTCAAATATTTGCTCCTGGGGTACTTCCCACAAGGTATTTAGCCTGCTCATCAAGCAGCATTTAACACACAATGGAAGACACCCATCTACACTGAATGGACTGTCCTGTAAACATGCTATTTCAGGTATAGATAATGACTTCTACTGTGACTAAGAGGAATCGTGCATGGACATGTGACTTGCCCACGTGACTCCAGACACCATCTTATCACCTATCAGAGAGGCAACCATGTTAGTCTGTATCCACAAAAACAATGAGGAGTCCGGTGGCACCATAAAGACGAACACATTTATTTGGGCATAAGCTTTTGCGGGTAAAAAACCCACTTCTTCAGATGCATCTTTTTACCTACGAAAGCTTATGCCCAAATAAATCTGTTAGTCTTTAAGGTGCCATTGGACTCCTCTTTCATCTTCTCATCTGTGATTTTCCACTATCTGTGTGGAGGGCTTTGTTTGAAATAATGGGTTTCCCTCCACATGGCAGAAGCTATAAAAGGCCCTGAAAAATCTTCATTTTGCCTCTTTCCTGCTCATACCTCTGGACTATGGACTTATACAAATGGGAGAATTCTAACCAAGGGATCGAGGACCTTCCAATGATTTGGAAGCAACCAGAGACTTGACTTAAGCCAGCAGTTTATTCCATCACTGTTACAAGCCTGATTCAAGAACTTTGCAATTGTTGTATGTATTTGATTCCTTTAACCAATTTTAACTCTCATCTTTCTTTCTATAAATAAACCTTTAGATTTTAGATGCTAAAAGAATGGCAACAGTGTGATTTTTGGGTAAGATCTGAGTTGTATATTGACTTGGGTTTGTGGCTGGTCCTTTGGGATCAGAAGAATCTTTTATTTGATGAAATTGGTTTTAAAGAACCACTCATCTCTCAGTCTAGGATTGGACTGCCTAAAGAAACTGCTGTTCTGACTTTGTGTTAGCCAGTGTGGTGAAACAGAAGTTTACTTTTGTTGCTGGTTTGGTATATCTCATGGGAGAATAACGTCCAGCTTTGAGGTGTATCTGCCCTATTTCTCAGCAGTTTGTCCTGAATTTGGTATTCTCAGTTGTGACCCATGGAGGTACAATTTGAATCCAGATCTGTTGGCATCATAAGCCATATCCCTAGGCCAACAAGTCACTTGCCCAGGCCATCTCCCTGGACCTTGAGGTTAATATGTATTTCCCATCTCAACTTTTTGTGATTCTTTGGACCTACCATCTTCACAGCCACCACAGGATTTTCTACAAAAGTTTCTCTTTCTTTGCTTCCTTATAGAAAAAGAAAAAAGAGTCTATTACCTGGAAATTATCTCCATGAATGCTGTGCAGCGTTAGGCTGAGAATTATCCAAGCCCAGATGCAGTGATACTATGCATCCAACTTGTATAATGCATGTACTAGGTATATTACCAATGAACTTCACAGTCTGTTACCAAATGAAAGGCATCCATTCCCAGACACATGTATACATCTTGCTAGCAAACATGCCATTCCTCTGGGAAGAGAGGATGCATTTTTAAAGCAACTCAAAGCAAACTGCATGGGATGGATAACATGCAAGGCAGATAATCAGGCAGCATTAACTGTAGCTGACCCCAATGCTAGCCCAGTGATAGCAGTGCTGCTAGCTCACTAAACTCCAGAGACCAATCACATCACTTGCACTGGTTCTTAATTAAGTGGGCTCTGCTGCTTTGAAGAAACCAGAGTCCAAAATTATTCTAAACAAAAATCGCCCTTGTGCTGCCTCAGTAGCCTTGGATCAGCCTGCATCCATGGGTTTACTTCAGTCCTGGGAGGGGCAGCCCACAGAGAGCTGGACCTTTATGGCAAAATCCTATAGAATTCAATAAGGATGAAATCAACATTATTAAATATGTAATCAAGTTCTGTGGAAATTATTCAAAACAATTACACTCTGAGGGAATAACCTCCTTTCTCTATTTTTAAACCATCCTATGGAATTCCATATCAGGGATAGAATCCTCTATTACATTTTATAAGATGGTTCGAAAACATGTAGGAAGACTATCATTTTCTATTAAGTTCTATGGGACATTTCCATTCAACCAGGATAGGGGGAGAGAGAAAGGGTGTGTGTGGAAATTAACTATCTTTGATCTAAGTTGATCAGTTTTTCATTTTGCCAGCACTAATTGAAAGACACTAGAAGAATATGAATTATCCACTGAAAGCTACAGGATGTCTGCAGACCAACTCTACTACCTATTTCAGTGGCAATGCTGACTTTGCAACACTTTTCAAACAGACTTTTTTGGACATCGCATAAAACAGTCTCTTACCCCTGCCATTTACATTTAAATGTCACAGCAAATAAATTATGGAAGCAATTGGAGTGGAATTTACTGTTTCAATCAAAAATTCTCTTTTTGTGCAATGCTCATTATGCATCTTTCATGCTGGTGTTACAGAGTCAGAAAATTCCAGACAATGGTTTTGTTTCACTGTGTTGTCTGCTCTGCCTATGGCATGCTTTGAAGCAGAAAGCTCAGTCCTTATCCAAAATGAAAGTTAGCTACTGATTAGAATTCAAGGAATTATTCTGATCATGTAACTTTGGGCAGAGCTGCTACTCTTTACAGAAGTTCCTTCTGCATCTAAGCTGCAGTGGGTAAATACATCTTTTGAGCAACATTATTAGCAAATCGATGACTATTTTAAAATTTTTGGGGGCAATATTTATTAGAGCTGAGCTAATCATTTGTAGCAATTAATTTATAGGATATGTTTTTCTTTTTTCTGTTCAGGAATTGTCCACGAGCCACTTGCAATTTTTCAAAATTTATTAATTGGACATATTCTCCAAATAGTTCCACAAATAATTCTTGCTCTATAGAGTGTGTGCTACAGTTTGCTATATCTGAAATTCAGGATCTGAGGTCTGTTGGTTAGATTGCACACTTAAGTCACTGACATTTTTTGTCACCTTGACTAGATGAGCACAACTCTTTGTGATATTTACAGGTTTCAGAGTAGCAGCTGTGTTAGTCTGTATTCGCAAAAAGAAAAGGAGGACTTGCGGCACCTTAGAGACTTACAAATTTATTTGAGCATAGGATTTCGTGAGCCACAGCTCTCTTCATCGGATGCATTCAGTGGAAAATACTGAAGTACTCCTTTTCTTTTAAAGATATATTTGTATTGCAATATCACCCAGAAGCCCCAGTCAGGAACAAAGAGCTGGCTGCTATACAAACACACAGGAAGACAGTCCCTGCCCGGGAAAGCTTGCAAATGTAAGAAGCACCTTGCAATTTTTTTCCAGTGGGAATACTCAAATCTAAGTGCAGGATTTTTCTTATGTGGCATCTCTGTTACTAGAGGTTTGCAACTATGGTCACCCATTCTCTATGATCCTGTGCTGAGCTCTTTGTGGATAAATAGTCCTTTTGATCCACCCATGATAACACTTTGTCCATCCATAGGGGTTTTTTTCTTCAATGTTCTGCCATTAACATCTCCTTCCAGTACCCATAAATATGCATTGCCTGTTGACGTATTTAAAATATGCCCTGCAAATCAAATCTTTCTTTTCATAAAATCTCCAACTAGCATGTGCTGAGTTCCAGTTATCTCCAATATTTTTTTGCTGGTTACATTGTTTATACATGATACTTTCAGAATTCTTCTATAAAACCATAATTCAAAGGATGGTAGTTTCTTTGCTATTGATTGTTTTAATGTCCATGTTTCACAGCCGTAATTTAGCACAAATCATATGGCTGTGCAAGATTCACCTTCAACCTAAATTCTGCAGACATTCCAACCAGTCCCCTTGCTTTAATATAAGTGAACAAATATTCATGGAGTATTTTTTTAATTATTCACACAGCTCTAATATTTTTAAATCAAATTATTAAGAAATAGCTTGGGAACTTTGGATGTAGTCAGAACTTGGTGACTGGCTGTCAGTGTGTTAAAAGCATGTCTACAATCCAAATTCTATTTCAGAGTAACAACTTCCAAGATGATCAGTCATCATTCATCTTTCAGATTTGTGCCTCCTTAGCAACACCACAATCCCAGTTCTGCTGTAATCACCTGTGGTCCTGTGCTGTGGTCCTTTCGATTCTTATTACTTAAATTACCACCTTATAAACCATATGGCATGTATTAATACAGTTCCAGGCTGACATTTTAATCCAAACAGCTTTTCTACAAAAGTGAAGTGGCAGGGGATGGGAAATAAATTTTTATTCTTTTAAAACTCATGCGAGTAAAATATTCTATGAAAAGCAGAATCATAGACCATGCAATTAAGTTATAAATTGATGATTAAAGTAAAGACATTTCACTAATTTCTTCAGTCCTGACAACCATCACTGAAATGCAGCCACTTCTGGGGCAGAGGGAACTTGGCAGGTGCACAGCATACTGCGCAGTTGTCAACCACCTTAAGTCCATGTCTACCCCAGTGGTTCTCAACCAGGGGTATGTGTCCCCCCGGGGGTACCCAGAGGTCTTCCAAGGAGTACATCAACTCATGTAGATATTTGCCTAGTTTTACAACAGGTTACATAAAAAGCACTAGAAGTCAGTTCAAACCAAAATTTCATACAATGACTTGTTTATACTGCTCTATATACCATATACTGAAATGGAAGTACAATATTTATATTCCAGTTGATTTATTTTAGAATTATATATGGTAAAATTAAGCAATTTTTCAGTAGTAGTGTGCTGTGATACAATTGTTTTCTTATGTCTGATTTTGTAAGCAAGTAGTTTTTAAGTGAGGTGTGCAAAGGCCTAGGAGGAGAGAGCCAAAGCATCAGCCACCCAATGACTTCCATCTGGACCCCTCCCTATCTGGCCCGCACCACCACAATGCCAGTGGGACTCCAGGGGGAGGCAGCACTCAGAGCGGAGGGATAGTATATACTAGTTTAAGAAGTAACCATGGCTCTTCTCCCCGGTGTGGGGTGGACGCTGCTAAGGGATGCCTCTGTGCTGGGTAGTAAGAGCCAAACCACCTCAATCTCCAGAAAGAGCGCACTGCGCTCTGGCAGCTGGTGCATGACAGGCCCCATAGCTCTGACTTATTGGGATATATGCCCCTGGAAAATGGTTTCAAATGAGGATCCAGTTTTGTTTGTAAGGAGTTATCTGAAAGACACATTAAATGAACTGAATTGTCCCCACTATGATCTGAAGCTGTGGCATTCGGGCTGCCAGCTGGTCCAGGCTTAGATGGCCAACCCATCCCCTGCGACTCAGCAAGATGACCTTAAACGGATCACTGCACACTATGTGGCTCTGGGAAGAAGGATAAAGGAGTTTGAGACACAAGTCATGTTCTCGTCCATCCTTCCTGTTGAAGGAAAAGGCCCAGGAACGGACCATCGAATTGTGGAGGTAAATAAGTAGTTATGCAGGTTGTGTCAAAGACAGGGCTTTGGATTCTTCAACCATGGGGTGTTGTTCCAGGAAGGAGGATTGCTAGGAAGAGATGGGATCCACCTAATGAAGAGAAGGAAGAGCATCTTTGCAGGCAAGCTTGCTAACCTAGTGAGGAGGGCTTTAAACTAGGTTTGCCAGGGGATGGTGACCTAAGCCCGGAGGTAAGTGGGGAAGTGGGATACCGGGAGGAAACACAAGGAGGAGGGTGCAACAGCGGAGGCCTCCTGATGCATACTGAGAAAGTAGGGCAATTGGCTAGTTATCTTGGGTTCCTCTACATGAACACAAGTAGCCTAGGAAACAAGCAGGAAGAACTGGAAGACCTGGCACAATCAAGGAACTATGACATGATTGGAGTAACAGAAACTTGGTGGGGTAACTCAAGTTACTGTGAAAACAAGGAGTCCTTCTGGCACCTTAGAGAGACTAACAAATTTATTTGGGCATAAGTTTTTGTGGGCTACAACCCACTTCATCAGATGCATGGAGTGAAAAATACAGTAGGCAGGTATAAACAAACAGCACATGAAAAGATGGGAGTTGCCTTATCAAGTGGGGGGTCAGTGCTAACGAGGCCAATTCAATCAGGGCAGATGTGGCCCATTCCCAACAGTTGACAAGAAGGTGTGAGTATCAGAGGGAAAATTACTTTTTGTAGTGACCCAGCCACTCCCAGTCTTTATTCAGGCCTAATTTGATGGTGTCAAGTTTGCAAATTAATTCCAGTTCTGCAGTTTCTCACTGAAGTCTGTTTTTGAAGTTTTTTTGTTCAAGAATGGCCACTTTTGAGTCTGTTATTGAGTGTCCTGGGAGATTGAAGTGCTCTCCTACTGGTTTTTGAATGTTACACTTCTTGATGTCTGATTTGTGTCCATTTATTCTTCTGCGTAGAGACTGTCTGGTTTGGCCAATGTATATGGCAGAGGGGCATTTCTGACACATATCACATTGGTAGATGTGCAGGTGAATGAGCCCCTGATGGTGTGGCTGATGTGGTTAGGTCCTATGATGGTGTCCCTTGGACAGAGTTGGCAACGGGTTTGTTGCACGGATTGGTTTCTGGGTTAGTGTTTCTGTGGTGTGGTGTGTGGTTGCTGGTGAGTATTTGCTTCAGGTTGGGGGGCTGTCTGTAAGCGAGGACTGGCCTGTCTCCCAAGGTATGTTAGAGGGAGGGATTGTCCTCCAGAATAGGTTGTAGATCCTTGATGATGTGCTGGAGAAGTTGTAGTTGGGGGCTGTAGGTGATGGCCAGTGGCGTTCTGTTACTTTCTTTGTTGGGCCTGTCCTGTAGTAGATGACTTCTGGATACCCTTCTGGCTCTGTCAATCTGTTTCTTCACTTCAGCAGGTGGGTATTGTAGTTTTAAGAATGCTTGATAGAGATACTGTAGGTGTTTGTCTCTGTCTCAGGGATTGGAGCAAATGTGGTTGTATCTTAGGGCTTGACTGGAGCACCATCATGGATGGGTATAAACTGTCCAGAAAGGACAGGAGGGGGAGAAAAGGTAGGGGAGTTGCACTGTAAGTAAGAGAAGTATGACTGCTCAGAGCTCCAGTATGAAACTGGAGAAAAGCCTGCTGAGAGTCTTTGGGTTAAGTTTAGAGGCGAGAGCCACAAGGGTGATGTTGTGGTGGGCGTCTGCTATAGACCACCAGACCAGGAGGATGAGGTAGATGAGGCTTTCTTAGGACAACTAACAGAAGTTTCCAGGTCACAGGCCCTGGTTCTCATGGGGGACTTCAGTCACCCTGGTATCTCCTGGGAGAGCAATAGAGCAGTGCACAGACAATCCAGGAAGTGTTTGGAGAGTGTTGGGGACAACTTCCTAGTGCAAGTGCTGGAGGAACCAACTCGGGGCCGTGCTCCTCTTGACCTTCTGCTCACAAACAGGGAAGAATTGGTAGGGAAGTAGAAGTGGGTGGCAACCTAGGCAGCAGTGACCATGAGATGGTCGAGTTCAGGATCCTGACAAAAGGAAGAAAGGAGGAGAGCAGGAGAATACATACCTTGGACTTCAGAAAATCAGACTTTCATACCCTCAGGGAACTGATGGTCAGGATCCCCTCGGAGGCTAATATGAGCGGGAAAGGCTGTATTTTAAAGAAGCCTTATTGAGCGTGCAGGAACAAACCACCCCGATGTGCAGACAGAATAGCAAATATGGCAGGCGACCAGCTTGGCTTAACAGAGAAACCTTCAGTGAGCTTAAATACAAAAAGGAAGCTTACAAGAAGTGGAAACTTGGACAGATGACAAGGGAGGAGTATAAAAATACTGTTCAAGCATGCAGGGGTGTAATCAGGAAGGCCAAAACACAATTGTAGTTGCAGCTAGCAAGGGGTGTGAAGGGTAACAAGAAGGGTTTCTACAGGTATGTTAGCAACAAGAAGATGGTCAGAGAAAGTGTGAGACCCTTACTGAATGGGGGAGGCAACCTAGTGACAGATGATGTGGAAAAAACTGAAGTACTCAATGCTTTTTTTGCCTTGGTCTTTACAGACTTGCTCCCAGACTGCTGCATTGGGCAGCACAGTATGGGGAGGAGAGGAGCAGCCCACAGTGGTGAGAAAACAGGTTAAGGACTATTTAGAAAAACTGGACATGCACAAGTTGATGGGTCCAGATCTAATGCATCCAAGGGTGCTGAGGGAGTTGGCTGATGTGATTGCAGAGCCATTGGCCATTATATTTGAAAACTCGTGGCAATCGGGGAAGGTCCCAAATGATTGGAAAAAGGCAAATATAGTGCCCATCTTTAAAAAAGGGAAGAAGGAGAATCCGGAAAACTACAGACCCGTCAGCCTCACCTCAGTCCCTGGAAAAATCATGGAGCGGGTCCTCAAGGAATCTATTTTGAAGCACTTGGAGGAGAGGAAGGTGATCAGGAACAGTCAACGTGGATTCACCAAGGACAAGTCATGCCTGATGAACCTGATTGGCTCTGTGGATATGGGGAAAGCGGCGGACAAGATATATCTTGACTTTAGCAAAGCTTTTGATACGGTCTCCCACAGTATTCTTGCCAGTAAGTTTAAAACGTATAGATTGGATGCATGGACTGTAAGGTGGATAGAAAGCTGGCTAGATCATCAAGCTCAATGGGTAGTGATCAATGGCTTGATGTCTAGTTGGCAACGGGTATCAAGCAAAGTACCCCAAGGCTCTTTCCTAAACCCAGTTTTGTTCAACATCTTCATTAATTATCTGGATGATGGGATGGATTGCACCCTCAGCAAGTTTGCGGATGACACTAAGCTGGGGGGATAGGTAGATATGCTGAAGGATAGGGATAGGGTCCATAGTGATCTAGACAAATTGGAGGATTGGGTCAAAAGAAATCTGATGAGGTTCAACAAGGACAAGTGCAGAGTCCTTCACTTAAGATGGAAGAATCCCATGCACTGCTACAGGCTGGGGACTGACTAGCTAAGCCAGGGATCGGCAACCTTTGGCACGCGGCCAGCCAGGGTAAGCCCCCTGACAGGAAGCAGCAGCCAGCACATCCCTCGGCCCGCGCTGCTTCCCGCAGCCCCCATTGGCCTGGAGCAGCGAACCGCAGCCAGTGGGAGCTGCGATCAGCCGAACCTGCGGATGCGGCAGGTAAAGAAACTGGCCTGGCCAGTCGGGGGCCTTACCCTGGCCGGCCACACGCCAAAGGTTGCTGATCCCTGGGCTAAGCGGCAGTTCTGCAGAAAAGGACCTGTGGATTACAGTGGACAAGAAGCTGGATGTGAGTCAGCAGTGTGCCCTTGTTGCCAAGAAGGCTAACGACATATTGGGCTGCAGTAGTAGGAGCATTGCCAGCAGATCGAGGGAAGTGACTATTCCCCTCTATTCAGCACTCGTAAGGCCACATCTGGAGTACTGTGTCCAGTTTTGGTCCCCCCACTACAGAGGGGATGTGGACAAATTGGAGAGTCCAGTAGAGTGCAACAAAACTGATTAGGGGGCTGGGACACATGATTTATGAGGAGAGGCTGAGGAAACTGGGGTTATTTAGTCTGCAGAAGAGAAGAATGAGGTGGGATTTGATAGCTGCTTTCAACTACCTGAAGGGGGGTTCCAAAGAGGATGGAGCTCAGCTGTTCTCAGTGGTGGCAGATCACAGAACAAGGAGCAATGGTATCAAATTGCAGTGGGGGAGGTCTAAGTTGGATATTAGGAAACACTATTTCCCTAGAAGGGTGGTGAAGCACTGGAATGGATTACCTAGGGATGTGGTGGAATCTCCATCCTGAGAGGTTTTTAAGGCCCGGCTTGACATAGCCCTGGCTGGGTTGATTTAGTTGGTGTTGGTCCTGCTTTGAGCAGGGGGTTGGACTCGATGACCTCCTGAGGTCTCTTCCAAACCTAATCTTCTATGATTCTTAGAATCATAGAATCCCTGACTGGGACTTTATCTGGCTGCAGACACTCTAAGGAAGGGGTGTGCTTAAAGAGGTCTGGCTCCTCCTCTGCTGAAAAAAATTGGTCTATCCTTTCTGAGCTGCCCAATGACAACAGGCAAGGGCTGCTACAGAATTATCCCCTCAGCTCTGCATCATTTCCTTGTGGTGAATTGAGGCCACTCTGAATATGAAGAGCAGGTATAGAAATTTGTTCCCTAAGATATAGATATTTTGTGCCATTGATGTTAATTTTCCTTTGATTCACTAAAATAAGTGGAGAAGCAACAATGCAGCAGTCAGGCTCTAACAGATCTGTTGCATAGAATTTCACAGCTTTGCATTTTCACTTGATTAGCTGTATATGTCAGCAGAGGATGAGCAGGAGTTTTCATGTTTTGAAAACTCTGATCCAGGCACATTTAATCCTTTTAACTATGGACACAATTAGTTGTTTTCTGACATGCAAAGAAAGAGCATAAACATTTCCTCCTAAAGGCAAATTTAGCATTTAGTTCAACTACATGCAAATCATTCAATCTGTTTCTTTTAATTTGCTTGGTTCTCAAAGGCAATGCTCTTTGTAGATTAGCCAGAATTTAGTGATGGCTTAATTCACATTTACTTACATGCATGGCTTAACATCCAACTTAATCTGCTCTCTCACTGCACATCCTGAAAACAACTCCTTTTGTTGAATAAATGAGTGTGAACTCAAAGATGCCCCGTACTCTGTGGACTGTAAGAGTCATGGGATTAGTAATGAGACCTAATCACCAATCCCTGGAACTATTTACCTATACCAGCACTCTGTGGTAATGGGTTTTTCTTGACTCATGAACCAGCAGGGCAGCTAGGGTTGCAGGGACTTTAGAAGCCTAGAAACATGTCCTCTTCTTTCCTTCTCTGCTTGGATTGAGGGTGACAATATCTGCCATAGATTAAGAGATTTCACTTTTTTTTTTTTTATCTCCTCAATATAAACTGGCTTTAAAAGGAAGAAATCTTGGCTCCAATGAAGTGGATGGGAATTTGCCATTGACTTCACTGGGGCCAGGATTTTGGCCAAATTAGGAGAAATTAGTGATTTGGGTAGGGCTTGTTTTGTCAAATTCAACTCTTGGTCTGGCTCTCCATTGGTAAAGAAATGGGGTCTCGATCCTAACTGGGTTCAAAGTGGCATCATGAACAATTGCACTGGATTTAAAGAGTGTTTTGGGATATTGAAGGAAGTCATAGCCTAGCAGCTAGTCAAGGACACACTATTATCTACATTCTCTTATCACAACGCATCAATGGCCATTCTTTAAACATAGCTGGAGGACCATTTTTCAGTCAGTTAGTCATTCAGACCAGCACTGACACACATAACCAAAGCTTGTGTGGTGCAAGGATCTAGGTTCCTGGTCTGGCTGCCACACTGAAAACAGTCCCACTATAAAAGAGCTGGTATCTAAAAGAATTAAGTGTAAAGTAGTCTAGAACTCTTATATTAGGGATAGGTCACAACAGAGATGCCAAAAGTCACTGTTTCTGTTGTCTTCCCTAGATCAACCACACAACATTGCAGCAAGGCAAGCTACACCTGTTGAAACGAAGACCCATTAAACTCTGCCTCAGAGCATTTAAATTTTCATCACCACAATCACTTTGAGCCCCTCCTTTGACAAGAGTGTTACACTGGAAAATGGGAATCTGGGAGGTCATCATCTTTCTTTTTTTCTTAGAAAGTACAGTCCTTAGTTTACTTTGCAGAGAAACAGAGGACAATTTCAATGAGTAATATATGTTTATTGCTTTCAAAGGGCTAATTTCCCAAAGATGAGGAAAATTATGAATGAAATGATTGGAAGGAAAAATTTAACTGAAAAACCTGAGTGAAAACTGGGAATATTTTAAGGAGAGTTTATTAGATGGCCAAAAAGCCAAGGTTCCACAAAGAAAAAAATAGTGCAACTTTGGATGAAAGACAGTCCTGGTTCAGTGGGGAAATGAAGGCAACAATTAGAAACAACCAACAAATTGAAAAAAGAAAAAGACAGTGTTCAGTATAAATTAGGAGTTGTGAAGTGTAGCAAATTGATAAGGGAAGTTAAGTGCATCAGGGGAAACTCCATGTCTGTCAGGGTAAAGGTAATAAGAAGTTTAAGTATATTAAGAAAAGAAAAAATCCTAACAATGGCATAGATCCCTTACTAGCTGGAAGTAGTAAGACTATTAATCATGATGCATAAAAATCAGAAGTGTTGAATAAATATTTCTGTTCTGCATTTGGAAAGAAGCAGGATGTTGTACTCATATCGCATCATGCTGATGAACTACTTTTCAGTCCATTAGTTACTAAGGAGGATGTTAGAGAGTGTCTACTAGAGACAAACATTTTGCACCCAAAAGTCTTAAAATATGCTAGTTTTTAAACAAAGCTTGGAATATCAGATAAATTCCAGAAGACTGAAAAAGTGCTAATGTTGTACCGTTATTTTTTAAAGGGCGAGTAGGATGACACAAGTAACTATAGGCTGGTTAGCCTCACCTCAGTCCCAGACAAAATAATGGAAAAGCTGAGATGGGATTCAATTGATAAAGAATAGGAATATAACTAATACCAGTTAGCATGGTTTTATTGAAAATAGGTCTGGTCAAACCTGGTTTCATTTGTTGATAAAATTACTCATTTGGTGGATTAAATTAACTGAGTAGCTGGCTTCTTTAAGGCATTTGACTTTCTACCACTTGAAATTCTGATGGAAAAATTAGCAGTATATAATATAAATAAACCACATGTTAAATGTATTAAGACCTGGCCAGTTGACAGATCTCAAAAAGTAGTCACCAATGGGGAATCATCACTGAATTGGGAGGTTTCTAGTAGGATAGAGAGTGATCTGGATTCACTGGGTAAGCTGGGCCCATTCAAACAAAAAGTGTTTTATTACAGCCAAATGCAAGGTCATGCCTACAGAATGGAGGACTGTATACTGGAAAGCGGTGGTTTTGAAAGGGATTTAGGGCTCACAGTGCAATAGAGTTTTTCATCTTTTAGCATTTTTTCTGAGTTCATTCAAGAGCGTAGTTATTGTCTGGTTTCACCCACATAGTTGTTACTGGAGCATTTAGTGCATTGGATGAGGTACACCACCTGTTGTGATAGGCATGTGTAGGATCCATAGATCTTGAAAGGCGTAGGGGGGCAGTTGATCATTGTAGTAGTGGAGAAATGTCTGCAGGTTTTGCATCTGTTGTTCTGGCAGGGTCTGGTGCCACTTTGAGTTGCTGTGTCCTGGTCTGTGGGGAGCTTGCTTCTGATGAGTTTAGACAGACTGGGGGGCTGCTTGAAGGCCAGAAAAGGGGGTTCAGGAAAGATTTCTTTCAGAATTGGGTCCCCATTGAGTATGGATTGTAGTTGTTTGATGATACCCTGTATGGGTTCAGTGTGGGGTGGTAGGTGACAACTAGGGGTGTGCAGTCAGAGGGCATGCTATTTCTGTATTGAAGCAGGTTCTCTCAGGGTATTTGGGTGGCCCGTTCCATGATGCAATCTACTTCTCTGGTGGAGTGTCCTTGTCTGGTGAAGGCGGTTTTAAGTATGTTAAGGTATATATCCTAGACTTTCTCCTCGGAGCATATTCTGTGGTATCTGAGTGCCTGGCTGTAGAGAACAGATTTCTTGGTGTGTTTGGGGTGGTTACTGGATCTGTAAAGGTAGGTGTGGTGATCCATGGGTTTCTTGTTTATGGTTGTCTATAGGGTTCCATTGCTGAAGCTGATTGTGGTGTCCAGGAAGTTGATGCTAGTGTGTGAGTGTTCTAGAGAGAGTTTGATGGATGGGTGGTGGTTGTTGAAGTTGTGATGGAAATCTATGAGGGATTGTAGGGCATCTGTCCAGAGGATGAAAATACCATCAATGTATCTCAGGTATATCATTCGTTTTGTGGTGCACTGGTCCATGAAGAGGCTGGAATATTGGAGATAGTAGTATCCAGGGCTGTTCCCTTGGTTTGGGAAAAAGTGTTTGTTGTTGAGTGTAAAATTGTTATTGGTGAAATGGATGAACAACAGATGCAAAATCTGAAGACATATCTCCACTGGTAAAATGATCAATACCCACTACAACACACCTTTCAAGATCCATGGATCCTACACATGCCCGTCACCACATGTGGTGTACCTCATCCAGGGCACTAAATGCCCCCAACAACAACTAGGTGGGTGAAACCACACAATCACTATGCTCTCAAATGAACTCACACAGGAAAATGACAAAAGATAAAAACACCATATCACCTGTGGGTGAGCACTTTTCACAAAAGCGATTGCTCTATATCTGACCTATCAGCCCTCATCCTCAAAGGAAACCTGCACAACACTGTCAGAAGACAAGCCTGGGGGCATAAATTCATTACTCTGCTAGATACTAAAATTATGGACTGAATAGAGCCACTGGATTTATGATTTACAACAATAATCTGTAACCCATTAACCCCCCTCTTTTTGGTCTATGACTGCAGAGGTGTTAACAGGCCACTCTACCTTGAATGGTACCTTACCATAAGTAGTTAGCACATTCTGTAAACAATCTTTTCCACCTTGCATTTTGCTGTGATGCAGGGTGTGATCAGGGAAGGTGCAGGTTGATCCTGCCTAGTAATTATAATCCAATATGGTGGCAACCCTGCCTAGTGGTAACAGTTCAGTATGACGGCAGCCCCACCTAGCGGCTATAGCCTCAAGCGGGAGCAGGGGAACCTGGCCCACCCTACTCCACCAGGTTCCAAACCAGGTTCCTGTGAGGCTGACTAGGCTGCTCACCTGGCTCAGTATGGTGTTCAGCCTCCCCTCAGCTTCCCTGAGCCACTTCCAAATCTAGTCCATGTCTCATCTGGCCACTGCCCAACTCTGGGGAACATCGCCATCCGGGCTCCCAGCCCTCATCCCATCCACCAGGTGCTGTGTTTCTCCTGCTCACCAGCCCAGTGCAGGCCCAACTCTGTCCTCCCTGGGACCTCCCAGGGTACGTCCTGGCTCGTCAGCCCCAGACTGAGCTGTCTGGCTGCTTTTAAATCCTGCCTCCAGTCCAGGCATGCTTGGGAAGGGCATGGGGTGGGGCTGCCTTAACCCATAACTATTTCTTAACCCCCCGCTTGGCCAGGGAGGGGTCTAAACACCTCGTGACACATGGAGTACCTTTCACAGAGCCGAAGAAGAGCTCTGTGTGGCTCGAAAACTTGTCTCTCTCACCAACAGAAGTTAGGGAAATAAAAGATATTACCTCAGCTACCTTGACTCTGTAAAGGGCTTTTTAGTCTAGCGGAGAAAGACAGAAGAAGAACCAGTGACTGGCAACTGAAGCCAGACAAACTGAAAATTAGAAAAGTCAGGCACACATTTTTAATAGTGATGGTGATTAACCATGGGGACAAACTGTTCCAGGAGGAAAGACTGCTGAGCAGAGATGGGGTCCACCTATTGAGAAAAGGGAAGAGCATATATGGACACAGGCTGGCTAACCTAGTGAGGAGGGCTTTAAACTAGGTTCAAAAGGGGCAGGTAACAAAAGCCCACAGGTAGGTCAAAAACATGGAGACATGGGAGAAGGGTCAGAGTCTGGGGGGAGCATGGGCTGTTATAACAGAGATAAGGGAGAGACAATAGAGATCATAGGGCGGGAAATCAAATCAGTGTCTTTGATACGTGTATAATACGAGAAGTATGGGGAATAAGCAGGAAGAACTTGAAATGCTAATTAATAACACAACTATGACATAGTTGGCATCGCAGAGACCTGGTGGGATAATATGCATGACTGGGATATTGGTATAGAAGGTTACAGCTTGCTCAGGAAGGACAGGCAGGGAAAAAAGGGAGGAGCTGTTGCCTTATATATTAAAAATGTATACATTTGGACTGAGGTTGAGATGGAAATAGGAGACAGACTTGTTGAAAGTCTCTAGGTAAGGATAAAAGGGGTGAAAAATAAGGATGATGTCATAAGGGTCTACTACAGACCACCTAGCCAGGAAGAAGAGGTGGATGAGGCTTTATTTAAACAACTAGGAAAATAATCCAAAGCACAGGACTTGGTGGTGATGGGAGACTTCAACTACCCAGATGTTGGTTGGGAAAACACAGCAGGGAACAGATTATCCAACAAGTTGTTCGACTGTATTGGAGACAATTTTTTATTTCAGAAGGTGGAGAAAGCTACTAGGGGAGAGACTGTTCTAGATGTGATTTTTGACAAATAGGGAGGAACTGGTTGGGAATTTGAAAGTTGAAGGCAGTTTGGGTGAAAGAGATCATGAAATGATGAGTTCATGAGTCTAAGGAATGGTAGGAGGGAGAACACCACAATAAAGACTATGGATTTCAAGAAGGTAGACTTTGGCAAACGCATGGAGTTGGTAGGTAAGATCCCATGGGAAGCAAGTCTAAGGGGGAAAAACTGTTCAAGAGAGTTGGCAGTTTTTCAAACGGACATGACTAAGAGCACAAGAACAGACTGTCCCACTGCTCAGGAAAGACAGGAACTATGGCAACAGATCACCCCTGGCTTAATCAGGAGATCTTCAGTGATCTGAAACTCAAAGAAGAGTCCGGAAAAAAGTGGAAACTAGGTCAAATTACAAAGGATGAATATAAACAAATAACACAAGTATGTAAGGATAAAATTAGAAAGGCCAATTCACAAAATGAGATTAAACAAACTAGAAATATAAAGGGTAACAAGAAAACATTCTACAAATCCATTAGAAGCAAGAGGAAGACCAAGGACAGGGTAGGCCTGTTACTCAATGAGAAGGGAAAAACAATAACAGAAAATGTTGAAATGGCAGAAGTGCTAAAGAATCTTTTTGTTTCGGTTTTCAGCAAGGAAGTTGGTGGTGATTGGAAGTCTAACATAGTGAATGCCAGTGAAAATGAGGTAGGATCAGAGGCTAAAATAGGGAAAGAACAAGTTAAAAATTACTTAGACAAGTTAGATATCTTCAAGTCACCAAGGCCTGGTGAAATACATCCTAGAATACTCAAGGAGCTGACTGAGGAGATATCTGAGCTATTAGTGATTATCTTTGAAAAGTCATGGAAGACGGGAGAGATTCCAGAGGACTGGAAAAGGGCAAATATAGTGTCAATCTATAAAATGGGGAACAACAACAATCCGGGGAATTACAGACCAGTCATCTTAACTTCAGTACCAAGAAAGATAATGGAGCAAATAATCAAGCAAGCAATTTGCAAACATCTAGAAGATAATAAGGTGGAATGTAACAGTCAGCATGGATTTGTCAAGAACAACTCATGTCAAACCAACCTGATACCCTGCCAAAGAAAGCTAACAAGCCTTGTGAATGGGGGGGAAGCAGTAGATGTGGTATATCTTGACTTTAGTAAAGCCTTTGATACTGTCACACAAGACCTTCTCATAAATCAACTAGGGAATACAACCTAGATGAGCTACTATAAGGTGGGTATATACCTGACTGGAAAATCATTTCCAGAGATTTTTTCCACTGAATGCATCCGATGAAGTGAGCTGTAGCTCACGAAAGCTTATGCTCAAATAAATTTGTTAGTCTCTAAGGTGCCACAAGTCCTCCTTTTCTTTTTGCGAATACAGACTAACATGGCTGCTACTCTGAAACCATTCCCAGAGAGTAGTTATCAGTGGTTCACAGTCATGCTGGAAGGGCATAACAAGAGGGGTTCTGCAGGGATCAGTTCTGGGTCTGGTTCTGTTCAATATCTTCATCAATGATTCAGATAATGGCATAGAGAGTACACTTATGAAATTTGCAGACAATACCAAGCTGGGAGGGGTTGCAAGTGCTTTGGAGGATAGGATTAAAATTCAAAATGATCTGGACAAACTGGAGAAATGGTCTGAAGTAAATAGGATGAAATTCAATAAGGAAAAATGCACAGAACTCCACTTAGGAAGGAACAATCAGTTGCACACATACAAAATGGGAAATGACTGCCTGGGAAGGAGTACTGCAGAAAGGGATCTGGAGGGTTAATCTGGAGAAGAGAAGACTGATGGGGAATTTCAAAGGGGGGTTTTCAGTCTGAGGCTGGCAGTACCACCTAGTGATGATACTCCAGACAGGCGCTTGTGATTGTGTATCCCAATGGTGAGAGTCAGTGGCCAGGGATAGGGGAAGCTGGGCACTCCCTGCTCCACCGGGTTCCAGCCCAGGGCCCAAAAAACAATCATTCACCTAGTCTTACCTCCTGTGAAAGACAGGACAGAGAACCTCACACAGCAACTCCTGCATCAAGCCCATAAATTCTGCTTGAGCTAGAATGTACCTTTTAGAAAGGTATTTGGACCTCATTTAAGAGAGAATCCATCACAACCCCTGGCAAGTTGTTCCACTAATCCATCGCCCTTTCTGTTAAAAAAAAAAAAAAGCCTTATTTCTAGTCTGAATTTTTCTTCCCTTAGCTTCTACGCATTGGCTGTCATACCTTTTTCTGCTAGATTAACAAACCATCTACAATCAGAAATCGCTTCCCCATGTAGGTGCTTGTAGACTGTGGTCCTGTAACCTCTTAACCTTCTCTTGGACAAACTAAAATGATTGAGCTTCTTAACTCTCATTACAAAGCATGTTTTCCGGAACTCAGGTCATCGTGCTAAGCATTGTATAAAGAGAGCGAGAGAGAACCTGCCTGAGAGAGGTGGGGAAACAGCCACTGCATAAGATGTAACATATTCCTCTTTGGAAGAGGCGGAAATGCCACACAAGACTGAGCAGCAACAGCTCAAACTACATCCTTGGTAACACTCCCACTAGAGGGTTAACATCGCTGCTGCTGCTGACAGGCAGCCAGTGGCAGGATGGCACAGAAGCTGGCCATGCAGAGAGGAGAAGACATGGGGGAGTGGAGGAGATCTACAGCTTTCCTGATGTCATGCTCTGCTGCTCTTCGGCCTCCATGTAGATTGAAGGCTAAGCCCCACATCAGTTTGGGTCTGCCTGCCTCCCACCTCACCCAGGAGAGCATGCCGTGTGGCTCTTCACAACAGAAGAGGAAGGTTGGCTCAGTGCTTAGGTCAATAAGCTAAGATTTAAAAGACCAGAGTTCAATTCCATGCTGCACCAAAGACTTCCTGTGTGACCATGGGCAAGTCACTTAAGGAATGTCTGCAATGCAATCAGGAGGTAGCTAGCTAGACCAAAGCTAGCTTGAGTTTGTCTACACAGCAAATCATACCTCCTGACTAATGTAGACAGACCATTAGTATCTCTTTGTGCCTTAGTTTCCCATATGTATAATCAGAGAGTTTTCCCATTGACCTCAAAGGATCCAGGATTTCACCATTAGACTGTAAGGCCAGAGGAGCCCATTACGACTTCTATGTCTGACCTCTTGCATGACCCAGGCCAGAGAACTCCACCCGGCAATTCCTGCATCACACCCATGTACACCAACACAAAGCAGGTATAAACAGTTGCACTGGGTGGAAAATGGAAATTCTCCCCCCTCCCCCAGATAGGAAATGTTAGTGTCTTTTCTTGGGGGGGAATACAATTTTTTTTTTAATTTTTTGGCAGAAAACCAAAAAAACTTTTGTCCCCAAACTGAAAATTTTGGTTTTCTAATAAACGTTTGAAATTTTTCTAGGAAAGCAGATACTTTCTTCAAAAATGTTCCACCAGAAAAAAATATGGATGGAAGATTTTTAACCAGCTGCGGTAAATACACACTTTGTCATCTGGTAGAGCTTTACAGTTTCTTTGCACAGTGCAAACAACCACACTCTCTGAAAGGCTGTGGAGAACCGGACCCATTGTTTTTAATACCTTGACAATATAATGCTTAAAGTGACAAAAACACAGAATTGCTGTTCATAGCTATCCAACCCTTCATTAACAGACTTTCAATGATCACCTCAACTCAGCTGGAAGTATCCCACTGTCATGTTATATAGGGTAACATGGGATGCATGAATGAACTATGAAGAATTCTCATAATTCCTTATCTGGTAATGAGCTTTCTATTTTCATTTCAGTACTGCTGTATCCTATGGGGTATACTTTGGTCTCTCCATTACACTTTTTAGGGAAATAATTAACAACTCTTGCACTGATAGAAAAATTTGCAATTTAGTCCTTCACTCACAAAAGGTACAATTAAAAGAAACATTCAAAACATTTACTGTGCCACACACGTTATAAGCCAATTGAGAAATTCTGCAATTTCAGAACACAAAAGGCCTGTTCTTGGACCATCAGAGTTATAACCATGATATTTAAGGGGTATGGAAAGGGATTCAGAGACATTACACTACAGCACAGCGTGTGCAGTTACAGTTGGGTCAGGGTATCCATGTTAAATCCCTGTTTTCAGAGGATAGTTGCACAGGCATAACAAATTGCTGGAGGTTGGAATGTTGCAGAGAAGATCTCAGCCTGGCAGGAATTTGTAAAGAAGGTGGATTGTAGACTAGAGGAAGGGGGAGGATACAAGGTGCATCTCCAAAGATTAGTGGAGGTTCATGAAGAAGGAACTGGGAGTAAATGAATATTGGTGAGCTGTGTGGTTTGACCCAGCAAGGTGCTAAGTGCCCTCAATTTCCATTGGTTTCAATGGACAGAAAGGTCCAAGTGAAAATCTCTGATCCATTTTTTACATAGCTCTGATACACCTCATGAGTCATCACTGTGACACTGGGAAGGTGCTATTGCACTGGCATAGTTAAAGTAGCATTCAATTTTGCACTTAAAACGAAGTTCAAACTCCTTGTTTTATATGAAAAACACAGTGGAACTGCCCCAAATATTCAGCATATAGTAGCTGAGCAGAGATTGAATTTTCAGATTAGTTTCTGAGTTCTAATCAATTAAAAATAGGCCCCAACAATTCACATTCTGCAGCTCATGGATTTTTTTGGTCTCCTCCAGCTTAAAAACTGCAAACTGTAGAAAGTCAAAAATTAAGGTCTCTGGAATTATAAAATTAGGTTGTTAATTTAACACAAACAAAAATTAGGGTTTTATATCACAATTGTCGGTTTATGTCATGCTTCTTAGCTGAGGGACACTATGATTTGTGACGAGTAGTATCTTGTGTGCAGCAGTAACTCTTGGCCCATCATAGCCCAGGAGCTTGGCTATGTAGCTGGTTTAGGACTGCATCTCAACTGGCTAAATAGATTAGAATCCTAGAAATGTAGGGCTTGAAGGGATCTCAAGAGGTCTTCAAGCCCAGCCTCCTGTGCGGAGGCAGAACCAAGGACACCTAGACCTGCCCTGGCATCCCCCACCTCCCTTTGAAGTTTAATCCACGAAGACCAGAGATCTTCAGCTGTTGCTCTGTTGAAGTCCAGGATGTGTGTAAAACTGTGCAGCTGGTCCAGAAGCTGTGCCAACCACACAGTGTGATTTTCCAGAACTGTGCAGAACAGTTAGTGGGAGGGGAAGGATGGAGGGGAAGTTCATGCTGGTGGGGAGCTGGGGGAAGATGGTGCAGGAAGGATGGAGCAGAGCTAAGGTGGTGGTCTATTGTCTCTGTTGCATGTCAGTTTCAGTGTCTCTCTCTTGGGATAGAGCATCAGTTAAAGGGTGTAACTGCTCCTTACCGTGCTTTTGTTAGATATGTTATGTACAGAGCAACCTTAACTCACTTATCATGTAGTGTGTTTGTGTCCTAATATAGAAAACTCATTTAACTCTCATACCCCTATGTAAACTCATGCCAGTTGTTGCTAGTTTCACTTGTATAAAGCTAAATTCTCTTCTAGGCTACACTAGTGCCTCTCCAATGGACTCCAGCAGGAGGGGCATTTGTTTAACTGAGAGCAATATCAGGCCTGTGGTCTGTGTTTGATTTGGTCTGGTTTTGGCTATTTATTCCTTAATAAAAATGTGAGTGTTTGGTTTTTATTCCAAAATTAGCCGTTGGAAGGGGTCTGTTTCCTGTGAGGCAAAATAGCAACTGGGTGTGTTTTACTAATATGGGATGCGTTGTTATTTGGCTGCCCAGTTGAGACATCTAGGGCCTGCACTTCAGACCAGCTTAACAGAGATAGTTGACTGGCAATGAGAGACCTGGGAAGAGAAAGCAGATTTGAATGCTCTGCATGTTCCTTAGATATTGTTCTAGAGAAGGTAAACAGGTTTCAATCCACATTTAAGCTCCAAAGTAGGAGATCTCTGACTGTATAACATGGATGTTGATTTTCATCTTTAAATCTCCTGTGTTATGTTCAATATTCAGAAAAACGCTCACCTACTTAGTGACCTCCAGGCTGTAAAAGAAGCACAATGTCCAAGCAAAAAGCTTGTGAATATTGGCTGGTAAGACACAGCAGGCATTTAAATACAACATTCTTTGATTTCCGTGATTTTTCTTTTTCACCTGCTTCATCATGCCGGGATGACTCTACCTCCCAAAGCAGCATGTTTACCTACCAGCTGTGAATCCTTCCCGTGCATCTCTTGCCCTAGTTTCGCAACACACCTCCCTGAATCGTTTCCTTATAATTTTACTTATTTACTGGCTTAAATGAAGCAATATTCTTACTCCCCAGAGATCCACTTTGAGATCTATGATGTAAAGTGCTGTAAAAGAACTAAGAATTATCCTTGGATGAACAATTTATCAGCTTCACTGAAAAACAGAATGTTATCTATAACCAGACTGTAAGCTCTGTGGAGCAAGGACTGCCTTTTTGTTCTGTGTTTGTACAGACCCTAGCACTGTGGGGCTCTGATCCATGACTGGTGGCTGTTGGGCACTGTACAAACAATAATAATATACCCACCATAACAGTTTGGCGATGTCTACACACCAATATGGCCTATAACAGATTGTAAATTAGACCATAGATCTTGACAAATAGCTCTCATCATGATGGCTATTATAGATAAACATTTTCCATGGATCCCCCCTGCCCAGAGATATTAATGTGATGTACAAATGTGTATACAGGCGGAATCTGGCGCATAAATCAGAGCACTCTCAAAACAAGACATTCCTTTGAAAACCAGCTGATGGTGCTAATTAGAAGCACCAGGAATCCAATTTAGGAGAACACTTTACTGACAGACTGTTTCTCAACTTGCTCCTGACAGATTGATCTGGCCTCTCATGAGAAATGGCTTGATGAGGGGAGCATGAGTCTTGCAAGCTTGTGGACACAATCCTTACCCAGTCCTTGCTCAGACAAGACTCCCAATGATGTCAGCAAGAGTTTTGCCCAGGTAAAGACCAAATAAAATGGAATAAATCTCAGTAATTACCTCAGGTTTAAGCTCTTTGGGTATGTCTTCACTACCCCCCGGATTGGCGGGTAGTGATCGATCTCTCGGGGATCGATTTATCGCATCTCATCTAGACGCGATAAATAAGTCCCTGAATTGATGCCCGTACTCCACCTCGGCAGGAAGAGTAAGCAGAGTTGACGGGGGAGCCGCCGCAGTCGACTCGCTGCCGTGAGGACGGCCAGGTAAGTCGAACTAAGAAGTTGCATATCTTAGTTCAAACCCGCCCCGCCCTCAGCCTCAGTGTAGCCCAGGCCTTCGTTTTTTCCAGTTAGGTCAATAAAAGCAACATTTGCAACTTACTCCTGTTTATTATTATTTACACCCTCTATGCAGATAATAGGCTCAATCTAACTCCTGTTAAAGTCAATGGCAACATTTCCATTGACTTCAACTGGAGCAGAAGCAGTCCCAGATGGAGGGCCTGATTGTCCACAACCTTGCACCTGGTGTAGCAAGATGCACCTGCTCAAAAATGAATTGTATTCTGTGTTGAAAAAACATCCATCATGTGACTGAGGCTGGCCAATCAAAACCAGCAACCAAAAAACCTGAAAAGTGACACATTCCCTAAAACAACCAGCTGGTACATTGTTCATATAGTTTCCCCCGCAAAAAATGTGAAAGCCAGAAAATGCTATTGAAAATTAGAAACTCTGCTTTAGGCCCCCCTTATCCTTCTTCATAAACTTATTTAGACTCAGGCCATGTCTATGCTACAAAATTATGTTGACCTAACTTACATCGGCATACAGCCACCGCAGTTATTAAATCGCTTGTGTGTGCACACACTTGGATTCTTGTGTCAGTGGTGCATATCCTCACCAGGAGTGCTTGTATTGATTCCAGTGTCAATGTGGGACAGCTCCTGAAAGAAAGTAACAGTTGATGTAAGCAAAGCAATATCTACACTGACGCTGCATTGACCTAATTACATCAACCGTGACTTTACACCTCTCGGGGAGGTGGTGTTACTAATTCAGCATGGAGAGGCACTTTATGTTGGTGGGAACCAAATTTATGTGAAGACACTGCCACAGCTAGGTCGATGCAAGGCAGCTTATATTGACGTAACAGTGTAGTACAGACCAGGCCTCAGAGTCTCCTGTGACTAGTGGCACATAAAAGAACCCATTTTTCCCCACTGCTCTCTGTCCAGAGCAAGTTGTCTCCATGATGGCAGCATCCTTTTCAATAATTCTTCAATAAATTGTTCCTTGCCCTCCAAGCTTTCTCTTTCCTCCAGGTGGAAGCCAGCCTAAGACATTCCTTGTGCTTCTGCCCTGGGATAGCCTAACAACATGGCCATGATGGTTGGCCATCTCTCTAATTATTGAGTCCACAGTCTGCTGACCCATGCAGCTCAACACTTCCTCATTGCTCACAATCTCGACAATGAATTCCCAAGATTTTTCTGAAACAAAACTGGTGAAATGCATTTAGCTTCCTATTGTGTACTTCCATAATTTGCCATGTTTCTGAGGTGTACAGTAGTGTTGGGAGGACAATAGCATTGTACAATCTCATTTTAATGTGTAGATGTATCTTCTTACTCTTCCAGATGTTTGACAAATGGGAAAATGCTCCACTGCCTTTGCCGTTTCTTGCCTTCACTTCTTTACTGAGCTGGCCGTTAGTAGATACAGATGCTTCGCAACTTACGCAAGCATTCCGGAACACCTTGCATAACTCAAATTTTGTGTAAGTTGGAAACGTATCTGACCATTACGAAAAAATTAAAAAACCCTCCTATTTCTAGCTAACGGAACCTTTCCCGTAAGTGCGGATTTGCGTAAGTCGGGTTTGCGTAACCGAGGGAGCGTCCTCAACTCCATCATGATTTTCTCCATCAACTGCATGTCCACCAGTGGTGACAGCATTCTCTATCTCCATGACCTTGGTCTTCTGCGTAGTGAAGTCCCACTTTGTCAGCTTTTGCTTTTATTCTCAAAGATTCACTTCATTCTATCCTTATCCTTCTTTCCTCACCCCTGAATCTGGGGCCACTCTGCATCACTCCTGCATCCCCGCACAAGTTGGAGCATCTTGAAGGCTGCTCTCACTTATGCCAGTTAAGAATCCTGAAGGACCACTTGGCAGCCAGAGATTGCCAGGGTATTGGGACATCCTAGCTACCCCCTTTTACCCAGCTATTCCCCCTGTGCATCAACCTGCATAGAACTTTGGAGGAGCACAGGTTGTAAGAAGGAAGAGTTTGGAGGAGGCACCAGCAAGTTAATGTGTGTGTACATGGCTGGAATGCTAGCTACAATTACAGCACCTCTGCAAATAGTTCACTTAATAAAGAGTCAGCTGAATTTTAGAAACATGAAGTCTTCTTATGTTATGACTCAACATGCAGTATATGAAGTATCCAGCACTGGCCATAGGGCAGAGTTATGGAATAGGAGCTCGATGCCAGCCAAGGACCCCCCCTGCACTGGGGTGATCCCCTGACTATTCTGGCTTTAGAGCAGAGTTGCAGCTGCAGTGCAATCAAGGAGAAATGTGGTCTAATGTGTATACAGCTAGCATTAGACACTTGAAATATGGCACAGTGAGTTAATTGCTTTGCTATGCAGCAAAGGAGGTAAATCGTGCACAAAGTGAATTGGGCACTATGTGTCTTCCACACCTTTCTGCTTTGAAATAATAATACTCAAGGCAAATTTCATGTGGCTCCCTCGTTTATCAGATGGATGGCACCATCTTGTGAGCAAGAGGGTGTAGGTCCATGCAATAAACTGCAGAACCTTGCAATAAAGGGCATTTATCCTAAACCCCAACCCTGCACTCTGCCCACCAATCCATACCCCAGGACTGATCAGAACATTCCTAAGCTATGAGCAGGTTCAGGCATCTCCTTTGGAAATAAGACAACAGCCACCTGCCAGAGAAGTGCATCCTCGTCTCCTCCCAAGGATGGAATTTCTCCCACAAACTCACGCAGGTCTGAGGCCCAGGATGGGCATTACTCAATCCAGCACTCCTGGTAGATTTAAGGTCTGTTATCTCAGAACACATTGCAGCTGAGAAATGAGGGCTGGACAGTGAGAGACAACTAAACGTCATAGGCCCTGAGACACTGGATTTTAAAACAGACACCTCTGACATTACCCAGGGTAAAATATGGACTTTTGAACAGCTATATCCCTTTAATTCTCCAGGCTGAGGTGCCTTTGACACTGCTTTGCTATCAGAACATCCACTCCTGACCTATTCACACAGCCTTCAGCATGCACATTCACTCCCAGCTAAATGCATGAGCACTCTGGCCAGTCATTCATGAATTACATAGAGGGTAACACCCACAAATTCCTAGTCCCAGCCTTGTCCCCCCAGAAGTGTGCACGCTGTACTGTTCAGTTCCCTCTGAACAGTACAAGCTCATAGAAAGTCTGTCATTTTATCAAAGGAAATTATATGCACCTACCTTGTTATCCCAACTGGAGTTTCCCACACACCTTAATCCAAACACAATGGTTAGGATAAAACAATAAGATACGTTTATTAACTACAGAAAGATAGATTTTGATTACAACTGAGAATGCATAAAAGTCAAGATAGGTTACAAAAGAAATAAAAGAAAACGCAAACTAATGGCTAACTTAAACTAACAGAATCCAAAGCCAAGGTTTCATCACCGTACACTGCAGTAAATGTCACAGGCTGCATCTCCTTTCAGACTGAGACCCTTCTCCCTTAGTTCAGTGCCCTTCAGGTAGTCATTGATGTCATCAGCAGAGAGATGGGAGGAGGAGTGAAGTCAAGTGTTTTCCTCTTCCCCTCTTCATAATTCGATTTATTGTGCTAGACAAATCCTTGCTAAATTATTGTGACACACAGTCTGTTGTGGACATGACGTTTGAACCATCTCTGTGATGGAATGTACATTTTTTGTTAACACCTTCCCCCCTACTGGAGAATGGCTGCTTAAGCAGGTGATAGCTTTTTAACACCTGGCTGGGTGTTGGTCTGTTTGCTCCTGAGAAACTGGTTTGGGCCTACTTTTATTGACCATGGAGCATGTTATAACAATGTTATGCAGTAGAATCTTGTAACTTTACATACAATAGTGATACACATATTGTACCAGGACAATGACATTCAGCAGATTATGACTTTTCAACTAATATCTCACAAGGCATACTTTGTACAAAATGTATCAGACTCTTGTAAAAATGGTGAACATAATAATATACAGGCCATCCCAATGACATTACAGAAATGCCTTTTCATGCACATATTTAAAAAAGGAATTTTAGCTATGATTCCCGTCTCTGACCTCTGTCCAGCTTGATATGTGGCCTGCTCAAGACACACTATCTCCCCAGCTAGGGTCTCCCCAAGTATGAAGAAATCTTCAGTGGGTAGAGCAAGGACAGCTGAAGTTCCCTTTAAAATTTCAAGCAGTATTCATGGACAATTACCATTCCCCTTTTATGGGTTCGTGCCTGGCAATATTCTTAAAGAAACAATTGAGAAATATCAGACTAAAGATAAACACTGCCTGATTTACAGTATCTCCCAGGATCTGCTACCTCAGCCAGTATCAAGCTGCCAAACTCCCTGGAGACTCCCCCAGGTGATGCGATTCCCATGCAGTATTGCCAGTCTTACACATGCAAACACTGTGAGTCATGCCTTTAAAGTCATGAAATTGGCTTAAAAATAAAACTTGTAACTTTTTAAAAATAAATGTGCAGTTCCCTCTGTTTGCCTTTTGGATTGTGAATCTTTTGGGTGCACTTTGGTCAAGTTTTCCTCTGCAACAATTAGGGCTAGAACCTTTTTTAGTACTGAAAGCTAAGATTTTTGCCTCATCACTTGTCTCCAGGGGCTGGAGTTTTAAGAAAAACGCCATATGTCACGAGATTGATGATAAAATTGTACAAGTTGGCAAGACTGTCTTGGTCCATCCAAGCTGCCACAGTGCTGGCCCAAAGAACTTATCTATATTGTTGCTCTGGTCTAGTGTGGCTTCTCTTCCCAAACAATTCCAATCTGCTCCTGCTCCTCCGCAGGCTTTCTGCTTAATGCAGTTTTTTCCTCATAGAAAAAACCTTGTCCGGCTTTTCCCAGCCCAGCTCCATCCTGTTCTGGTTTCTCTTGCTGCAGCATCTCTGCTCTCACACAAAATCAACATCACCAGCACTTCTTACCTCAGAACCATAGAATCATAGAATATCAGGGTTGGAAGAGACCTCAGGAGGGCATCTAGTCCAACCCCCTGCTCAAAGCAGGACAATCCCCAACTAAATCATCCCAGCCAGGGCTTTGTCAAGCCGGGCCTTAAAAACCTCAAAGGATGGAGATTCCACCACCTCCCTTGGTAACCCATTCCAGTGCTTCACCACCCTCCTAGGGAAATAGTGTTTCCTAATATCCAACCTAGGCATCCCACACTGCAACTTGAGACCATTACTTCTCGTTCTGTCATCTGCCACCACTGAGAACAGCCGAGCTCCATCCTCTTTGGAACCCCCCCCTTCAGATAGTTGAAGGCTGCTATCAAATCCCCACTCACTCTTCTCTTCTGCAGACTAAATAACCCCAGTTCCCTCAGCCTCTCCTCATAAGTCATGTGACCCAGCCCCCTGATCATTTTTGTTGCCCTCTACTGGACCCTCTCCAATTTGTCCACAACCTTTCTGTAGTGGGGGGCCCAAAACTGGACACAATATTCCCAGTGTGCCGAATAGAGGGGAATAATCACTTCCCTCCATCTGCTGGTAATGCTCCTACTAATACAGCCTCTAACCGGGCACAGACTCACCAGCGGCAGCACCTCCTGCTGGTCGTCTCAGGGAATTAGCATTCCAGCCTCCGGAGCGCCCTCTGTCAGCTGGTGTTTCACCTTGCTGCTGGCTCCTGTGTCCCTCCCAGGACCCCGGTGCCCCTTTAACTGGGTGCTGCTCCCTGGCAGTATCCCACAGCTCTGGGTCTCCCCCTCCCAGGGGAACCCCCACCCACTATCCCCACCTTGCCTCAGTCCTAGACTACTGCCAGTCACCACTCAGTCCCCGCTCACTGGGATGGACTGCAGTATCAGCCACTCATCACAGGCAAGGGGGTTGTTGGACCTGCTGCCTCTGGCTACCCATGGGCTGCCCTCTGCAACCGCAGTATCTAATAGGCCTTACCAGCCCCAAAGCCTGGGGCTTTCCTAGGCCAGAGCTCCCTGGCTCCCTTGGCTTATCCCCAGCCCTGCTCTCCTCCAGATACTTAGTTAAGCCCTTGCAGCCAGACCCTTCTCTCTTTCAAGGCAGAGAGAGACTCTCTCTCGGCTTCTGGCTCACAGGCTTTATAGAGCCAGCTGGGCCCTGACTGGGGCTTGGCCCCCAGCTGAGGCTGCTTCCCCAATCAGCCCCTCTGCCTTTCTCCTGCAACAGCCCTCTCTCAGGGCTGTTTTAAACCCCTTGGGGCCCAAGCGGGTGGCCACCCTGCTACACAGCCCAATATGCCATTGGTCAAAATTCTTGGCAATGAGGGCACACTGCTGACTCATATCCAGCTTCTTGTCCACTGTAATCCCCAGGTCCTTTTTCGCAGAACTGCTGCTTAGCTAGTCAGTCCCCAGCCTGTAGTGGTGACTGGGAGTCTTCCTTCCTAAGTGCAGGAATCTGCACTTGTCCTTGTTGAACCTCATCAGATTTCTTTTGGCCCAATTCTCCAATTTGTCTAGGTCACTCTGCACCCTAGCCCTACCCTCCAGCATACCTATCTCTCCCCCCAGCTTAGTGTCATCTGTGAACTTGCTGAGGGTGCTATCCATCCCATCATCCCGATCATTGATAAAGATGTTGAACAAAACCGGCCCCAGGATTGACCCCTGGGGCACTCCGCTTGATACTGGCTGCCAACTAGACATCGAGCCGTTGATCACTATCTATTGAGCCCAACACACCTCCCATCCTGGTTCATATTCGAAGAACTCCAGCTTCTTTCCATCCTTTGGGTGGCATAAATTCTTCCCAAACACACACACGGCAAATTAAACAAAGAAACCTAGATACAAACACTGCTGTCATCAGACCAACAGTAACCTCTGCAGGGGCTTCCTTATACAGATCAGTGAACATTCTCCAACAATACAAAAAACCCAGGGTGAAACCTTGACTCCATTGAAGTCAATGGCAAAACCCCTCATGCATCACCCTCCACCCAGCTTGCACCAACAATTTCTTCCTTATAAGGTCTTTAGTGCTTTTCTTGAGGATCCTTTAACTCTGCCTAAGAGCCTAAAAAGAATGAAAAAGTCCTCTCATTAGTGGACTGCAGGAGAAGGACAATTGAAGCTGTCACTAACAATATGTCTACACTGGGATAAAAAACCCACAGCTGGCCCAGGTCAGCTGACTCAGGCTTGTGGGGCTCAGGCTCCGGGGCTGAAAAATTGCTGTATAGACATTAAGGCTCAGGCTGGAATAGCAGCTCCTGGCTCCCATGTCTACACTGCAATTTTTAGCCCTGCAGCCTGAGCCTGCTGACCTGGGCTACCTGTGGCCATGCCATGTGGCTTTTAGCCCTGTGTAGATGTACCTTAAGAGGCCCCAGTGGCCCTCACACCTGATAATGATGCAATGTTATCTTCTCATGGAAATACTATTAATATGCATCACTCCTTAGGCAGTAAACAAAGACTGGTAAAAGATAAAGGTAATGTATTTGTGATGAGGTGTCCACCCCACACAAGGACTGAACAGGTAAAATAGGCCAATTAACCCATAGGCTGCAACTGGATGGAAGCCAGGGACTGGTGAGATATAATAGCTGATGAAGCCCAGCAGTAGGAGGCTGGGATATGTATAAAAAGAGGAAGTTGGTGGTAAGCTCTGCAGTTGCACCCTAGAAAGGAGGGGAGTCGGCTAGGTACATGGAGGAGCCCTAGGGGGAGAGTAAGCCCAGGCATAGGTGCTGACTCCAAGGGTGCTCCGGGGCTGGATCATCCATAGGGAAAAATTGGTGGGTGCTCTGCACCCACCAGCAGCCAAGCTCCCCACCCCACCCCAGCTCACCTCCACCTCCTCCTCTTCCTCCCCTGAGCACACCGCATCCCTGCTTCTCCTCCCAGCACTTGCCACCACAAAACAGCTGTTTCACGGCATAACAAGCTCTGGGAGAGAGGGGGAGGAGTGGGAACGTTGTGTGCTCAGGGGAGGAGGTGGGGAAGAGGCAGAACCAGGGCGGGGATTTGGGGAAGGGGTTGGAAAGGGGCAGGGAGGGGGCAGAGTTGGGGCAGGGACTTTGGGGAAGGGGATGGAATGGGGGCGGGGCAGGGGCGGGAGGGGGCGGGGCATGTGTGGAGTTGGGGCAGGGCCGGGGGCAGAGGAGGGTCGAGCATCCACCAGCGCCAACAGAAGTTGGTGCCTATGAGCCCAGGGATTCTGCCTTGAACTATAAACTCTTGCAAGAACCTGAGAAGGAGTCAAATAGCCACAGAAGAAGCTCCAGTAGTTAACCAGGGGTGGACCAGAACATAGGGGAGAAAGGCACTGGTGTAGTGGGGCCAGATCATGGTGGAATGGCAGAACAGCACTTTTACCACATGGAGGGTGCCATTTTGATAATATATGTCCTCAACATAGCATGACCTCACATGCAGCATGTGTGTGATGTCACACCACAGGGAGCACACCATTTGGTAGAGCTAAGTGGTGTCATCTGCACAGTATGGTGCATGTGAGGTCAAAGTGGTGGGGGTGTTCTGGCAGATGGCCATTCAGGACTGAACCACTGAAAAAAGCTAGGAAAGAGCCCAGGGAAACAGTAACAAGGTCATAGCTGAGCACAGGATCTCTGGGCTCGAACCGAGAAGAGTTGGTGGGCCCAGGTTCCCCTACCAGCCACTGGGAAAGTGTCATACACTGGGCAATGGATCAGTCTGTCCAGTGGGACTTTGATACCCCAGAAAGGGAGCACTATAGTGACCTGGCGAGAAGACTGAGTCAGGGACAAAAAAAGACCATGGAGCAAGCGACTGAAGGAGGGGGTGGCAGACCGGAGCAGAGCTAATCCTAAAATGAGCCAGAAGGAGGCACCGCAGCAGTGAGTAGTAGACCCAGGGACAGTAGTCCATTGTCAGACAAACAGATCACTAGAAATTTAAAACAGAAAGTAAGATACCAGACTGAAATTAGCCAAGAAGATGGAGATGTTTATGATGTTTGTCAGCTCCCTCCTTCCAGTCTAAACATAATATTCAGCATATCCCATGACATCTCTTAAAGCCACTGCTTCTACCAAATCACTAGCTTTTATGGAGACAGTAATGAACATAAGATGCCTTAGTAAGAGTCATAAAATCGTAAACATTTCTAGCACCAAAACACAAATGGAAATACTTTGTAAACAGAAAACATTCAGATAACTCGGAGAAATGGGGGTGTTTCAACACTGGCTATAAAGAGCGGCTGGTTTATGAATATAGTATTTTCTCTGAACTTACAATAAATTCACCTTTCTTGATTCTGAGTTCTTTAAAAATAGTTTTGTAGACACAAATCCCAACTGATTTAAGAACAACGGCAACAACAAAATCAATCCATACAGCAAAGGCCTAGGGAAATAGATAAAAATCCCATTAAAACTCAAGATGCATTTTAGATTTTTTTTTCCTTTGTGTGAATGGTCTTCAGTGTGTCCTTGCAGAGAATGAGTTTTATTCACATGCTTCAGGCATAAAAGTCAAAATGTAACATCTTTCTTACTATTCTACATTGTAGGGATTAAGACATTTCAGATCCTTCTGAGCTATAGTGGTGTGAAACCCCCATGGCAGTTCAGGTATTAATATGGATTGCATTGATGTGACTTTAATAACCTTTTTATCTAATCTGTAATACTATGCTTATTTACTGTTCCTTGACAAGTACAGAACCTAATTGAAGAGGGCTCTGGCGAACATTAAGGATTCTGAACAAACAGGTAAAGATAAGAAAAAAGTATTAAAGGATTAAGGGCAAAGACAAAATGGAAATAGGTATAAAAAGAAAAATTGAAATATCTCCAAAGGGAGGTTTTTGAAAAATTGGCATTTGTTGAGACAGATTAAATTAACCAAATTTAATTCTATTTGTCCTGTTGTACATATTCCATAGTATTAAAAGAAATGTGTTTTACCTTCTTGTGATTGATGTTGTTCAGTAAGATATACTTCAAAGTAAAGTTTTAGGACAATGATCTTTGATGATAGTAGTTATTTTAAAGAACCACTGCACCTTCCTTTAGAAAGGTTTCAGAGTAGCAGCCGTGTTAGTCTGTACTCGTAAAAAGAACAGAAGGACTTGTGGCACCTTAGAGACTAACAAATGTAGCTCAGAAAGCTTATGCTCAAATGAATTGGTTCGCCTCTAAGGTGCCACAAGTCCTCCTGTTCTTTTTCCTTCAGAAAGACTGTCATTCCTCACACGCTGACTTGACAGAACCACAGAGACATTGCTGCTGCTGCCTTTATGTAAAGAGACAGCGGGCCCCCGAACACCGGAGGTGGACAGCAAATATCCTTGTTTCATCGGCATACCCAAACTACTGGAGAAAACATCACAGACATTGTCAGACAGCAGGGTATTGCACTATTCTTATATATTAAAAAATGAGATAAAAGTGCTTAAATAGTACCAGATGTATCCCTGTATTCACACCTACACATCGCTGTAATAATCTTTATATAAATTATGCCTTGTCAGATATCATTTGCAAACTAATAACTTGCTGGTCAGTAATATCCTGGTGTAATGTATGTAGCAACGGTATATGTAAAGTTATGAACACAAATGGAAATTAGGATTGAAATGTGTTTACCAGACAAGTCATGGGAGTGGGTAAACCTACTCCTCAAAGATAAAGGACAAGCTGATGCCTCTAGTCAGGTGTCATCAAAGTTGATGGACTGTCAAGTAGTCATTCTTTGGCAAAGGAGATGCAGGAACAGAATAATCTGCATTGTAGCAAATAACATGGAACCTGTTTCAGTCAGGAGACTCCATGTCTCCATCCTCACAGTGGGAAGGAACTTTATCTAGGGGTAACCCACAGGAAAATGCATTTAAAAGGGTGACTGGGCTATAAAAGCGAGAGGCAAAAAACACCCCAGGCATTCCCTTTCTCTCTCTCTTTCACTTGCTTACTCTCTCTTTCACCTAAGACGACAAAGGAACCTGCCCTTTGGACTTTGAGGGCAGACCCTGACTTGAAAATTTGGTCCACCTTGTTGCTGGGAATATGTTAGAATTTTACCTTGAACCAAGTCTAGTTTATTATGTTTAACTACTAGTTTTATCTTTATTTCTCTTTTAGCTATTTCTGGCTTTATGCCTTATACTAGTACTCACTTAAAATCTCTCTTTGCAGTTAAATAAACTTGTTTTATTCTTTAATCAAAATGAATCGAGTGCTGTGTTTAAACTGAATTGTTTGGTAACTCCAATTAAAGTAGAAAACTGTTCTACAGTGACTCCTTACAGGGGCAGTGGACCTCTAATATCTGACCTGGCCAGGAGGGGGCTAGACAGTGCAAAACACATGTTTTCGGGAAAATATGGGACTAGGGGGTGTTGGGGCCACCCTGCAATCCCTAACCAAGCCTGGTGGCAGCCAGAGTGTAGCTGGTGTGTTGCCGGCAGCCTGCTGGGGTCAGAGCTACTGGGCCAGGGCTGCAGCTCTACACAGATACTCAGGGTATGACCTGCATATAGCAAGGTTGGGAGCTACAGCAGCAAAGAATTGTGCGGCATCCCAGGTTGCAGGACAGGTGGTGGCACAACCCCTCACTGGTGTCAATTGCACCCCACAATATGATACTTAGCGAAAAGTTTTTCTAGAAATAACCAGGCCTTGAAATTTGCATTTCAGTTGACTAGTCTAACAGCAGCAGCCCACAGAACTATGTCATAGGAAAAACAGAGTTACTGGACAGCAGTTGTCGGGATTCATCCTTTTGTAAAGATTGGCATCTGATTTCACTGATCCTTTAATAGAGCAAAGTTGTTTGTACCCTTGCACCAGGAAAGACATCTACTGTTATCACCGACAATAACATTTGTGTGTTCATTGCATATTGTATTCCCAGACATAATACTACATTCAGACTGTATATCAGTAACTTCAGGTTAAAAATCATGTGGTCATTATCCACAAAGTAAATTTTATAAACCTAGAAAATTCAGAGTTAAGGTTAAAAATTAAAGAAAATCCAAACACCTTACAATATGGAAAGGATCAGTTAAACAACCTTACACCCCAACAACTTTAACTCTGCACTGTAAGGATGCTATACAATAACCATACAATTATGACTAAAGCATTTTAGTGTTTATTGTCCCAGAGAAGACTGATTTTTAAAGATATATTAGAATGATGGGGGGAGGTGACTTGGGGGGCATGGGGGTTGCTTTTTGTTTTTTCTTACAGTGTCACTAGAGAGCAGAGTTAAGGTTGAGTGGAAACATGATGAGTAAACTATATAACAAAATCAATGTGGCTTTAAAGCTTTAAAGTGCTTTTTTTTAAAGCACTTCCCCCTAATCTGGGGCCACAAACAGAATGGAGTTAAGGTATAACTAATGCATTTTATGATCACAGATTTTTGTTACAACAACAGACACCTGACATGGGAGATTTCAGCCCCTGTGGTGAAAGTCTAGCCAAATTACACTCAGTTGCAAATAGATTCTTATAATGGGAAAGGTCAGACAAACTTAATTATAGGTGGCGCTACCTGCACCTCCTTTGATACAGTACCACATTAGTGGGCAAAAATATATATATATACATCTCTATCAGGAAAAACCAAAACCAAATGGAAATATTTTGTAAAGAGGAGATATAGTGAATGTGTGCTTATATATCAGGAGATAAAATGTGAACCTATCTTCCCCCCATCCTCCCCACACATGCACTTGTTTGTCTTGCATTTTAGATTATAAACTCTTTGAGGCAGGAATTGATTGGCTTTACGGTGTGTGTATACGGTGCCTAGCAGAATGGACCGACTTGAGGCTTTTACATGTTATTACAATGTAAATCTTTAAAGATGACAATAACAACTTTTAAGATCATTCAGATTTGGAAATTAAAATGGTTAAAATGATTGTGACTAATTGTAATGTGTTTATTAATTTCAGCCCTTTTTTTAAAAAGCACCTGCCCCTCTTTAGAGGGGCATGTACCACATAAAAACAATTATTACAGAATAAACCGAGGCCAAAATACATGTTCTTCCTTACCTGCTCAGTCAATCAGGCCTAAATTATCACACCATTGGCCCACTTATCCCACCTTAATCCCCTGCTTCCCTGAAGCCTGGGAGAAAACAGAACATTACGTGAGCTGATACAGACTCAGGCCCTGTCAGACAAAGAATGGGAAGCAAGTTGCCAAGCTGTACACGCCCTGCCCACAGCCCCCACTTATTTCAACAAGAGGAATGGTGACCTGAATGCCTCAGGTGATCTCACCTGCTAGGACACCTCAAGGAGAGGGAGTAAGCCATCCACCAGGAGCCAGAATCAAACCAATTCAGGTCTTTCTGTATCAAAGGCAGCCCTGGGAGCCAATTGCAAGTCAGTGCAGATCTGGGAGCACAGGGGTAAGTTGTTCCTTGTGGGAAGTGCCAGTAAGCAAGCAGGCCTCAGCATTTTGGGGCTGATCCTCATTTGATACTCCATGGGAAGCCTGTGTAGGAAGGGGAGGACAGGTTTGATGGACTTGCAAAAGCCCATGTTGCTGAGGAGACATGCTACAGCGTCCCATACTAGTTGGATTTTCCAAGTGCTGAAGTCTTTATGCCCAGGCCTATTGCATTGCTGTTCAGCCAAGTTCAGCCAAGAGGTGAGGAAGACGTGAATAGCTGAGGCCAGGTCACTGTCTGCCAGGGTGGGATGGTGTCTCCTAGGCAACTGGCGATGGTAGAATGTGTTACTCAGAAAGCGCTGTGTGAGCGCTTAGCCTCAGCAAGGCATCCAGGAGAATTCCTAAACTAAGGACTGAATTGACCCGTCATGGGCACGTGCTTTTAACCAAAGGGATGGCACCGTGGCTGCAAACTCTGAAAAGTGCTTACCTCTGCCCACCAGCATGAGCTCTGTCTTGCCTGGGTTCAGCTTCAGCCAGTTGTTCTTCAGCCGTGAGCTGATCTCATCCAAGCACTGGCCGATCTTGGCCGTCGCGGTGTGGCTGCGTAGGCAGAGCTGTGGGTGATCTGCATAGTGCTGCACTTAAGTCCATCTGACCAGTTCACCTTGTGGCTGCCTGTAGACACAGAACTGGGCTGGAGAGGGGATGGATCCTTGTGGGACTCCACAAGTGAGGGCTCTAGTGGTTGAGGTGCAGTTTCCCATCACTGCTCATTGGGTGCATCCCCCAGGAAAGAGCCAGCTTGTTCTGGCTATCTGCTTCATGGGGAATACCCACTGTGGAGAGAAGGGGTGTGAGTGCAGGCACTTGTTTGCTCAGAGAGTCTGAATGGCCCCCCATTGTCAGTGTGCTGGGTGTTGTGTCTCCGAGAGTAATCCAATGCGCACGCTTGTTATTGACGGCACTTGTGGCAAAGCTTCTGCCCCGCATCAGGGAAGCCTTTTAACATGGTTTCCTGTTTGTTACACTCTTCAAGTGTCTTGTAACCTAGTTATTCGCTCTCTCAAGGGTGTGGGTGTGTTGGGGCGTGTTAGGGTTAAGACTCCTCCTGTGGACTTTAAAGTCACAGTACTAGCTCATTCTATATTGTTTTCTTGTTAAACAGCAACACAGGTACAGTAGCAATGCTCACTCTTCTGGGGGATAATGACATTTTTGGAGGTTTTACTGTAATAATTACTCTTGCTTCTTTATTAAGAGACTTGACTTTAATCTTCTGCTTCAGCTATGTGGTTTGTCTTATGAATATTAATATACAACCCAAAGGGATCTAGCCTGTGAATATGATTTAGAGAGAATTTTTGTAACTATTAAAAAAATAGAAAGGCACTTTATGGTGAGTGTCTTTCAAGGGTGCACTGGTTCTAATTTAATCTGCATGTAGTCATGTATGCCACCAGCACTCCAGGCACTAGAGTAATTGAAATGATTCCAGCTTGTTTAATAAAGTAATTTCAATTACACCAGGAATTGAGTCAGAAAATGTCAGCAGTACAAAGTTTATGTTGCTTAGGATAAGTAACAGGACTGCAGATCAAGTGGCATTGTAGGGAATGTGTAATGCCATCAAGGACCCTTACAGTCATAGGGCTCGATTACAGTCCTTGCACACTCAACACTCCCAGTGAAATCAAGAGTTCTGTATGTATGTAAATCCCGGATGGCTGCACACAGGTCATGAACAAGGTTTGAACATGACACCTTCAGCACCACAACATAGACCTAGAATACCTCAGCTAAAGGAGTGACCCCAATTGTTGGTAGCAATAGTAGGCTGTCCTCATGTAACAGACCAGTTAAAAGAAGCAGATGAAATACAATTTGCTGGTGGGGTATATACCCAAGACTGCAGAATGTTTGTTTATATATATGCACCCAGCATGTTTCCAAGTCATTAATAGACCAGGTTTCTCAACTTTGATTGATTAGGGGGCAGCGTGGGGCAAAAGGAAAGGCTGTCTTGGCAGAGTTCAGAAGTTCAGCTGTTCTTATTAAAAACTAAACATTGCTGAATAGCTCCAGCCTGCCTTGTGTATGTAGAAAGAAAAGGAGTACTTGTGTCACCTTATAGACTAACAAATTTATTTGAGCATAAGCTTTCGTGAGCTACAGCTATGCACTGAATGCATCCGATGAAGTGAGCTGTAGCTCACAAAAGCTTATGCTCAAATAAATTTGTTAGTCTCTAAGGTGCCACAAGTACTCCTTTTCTTTTTGCAAATACAGACTAACACGGCTGCTACTCTGAAACTTGTGTATGTAGGTTTCCCTTCAGAAGTGAAAATCCATGGCCATCATACCCTTTCAGCATGTCTGACAAGCAAAGACAAATTTCCCTGCTCCTTAATACATGCTGATCTCTGACCTGATAACACCTTTTTTTGTAACAAGGACAAGAAGCCTTGTAATGGTACAGTTACAACATCTCAGGGCAGAAACACACTGAAAGTCCAATATTGCCTTGACCAGATTAGTCTAAATCAGCCTCCGAAAGCAATGCTGGTGGGAGTTGCTTTTTTGTCATTGTCACAGCCCCGCGTTTCCTTTGCCCCAGAATTGGGTAACTGCTAACACCACTGAGCTTCACTTTTGGAAATTTTACCTTGTATCACCCCCTCACTCTGCTCCTTTATTCTAAGGGGCTGGTCCCCAGGAGCAGGTGCACAATGACAAGTATGGTAGGTGCTCTTCAAAAGCCACTGCAGGAAAACCCAGTCATTGTAGCTCCAGTCCAGACCTGATTAATGCTCACTTATTGTATTACTTACACCTAAACCCAAGAATAAACTCATTGAGAATCCCATTTGGATGCCTTCAGCCAAGTCCTGGAGCATCCCATCTCCAGCCAGCCAGCCTCAAGTCTCCCTTCCCCTCAGTCCTCATCTGACTGCTGGAATCTGAAGAAATATTAGATGGTGACCCCCAGCAACCAAACAGGCCTTTACAGAGGCTCAACTGTGACATCACTGTCTCGTGTCCACCCACAGGTTTTATTTCCCTAGCAACCCCATCCCTAAAATGACATTAACTCCACATATTACCTAACATTCTCTAGTCTTCAGCAGATTCTCATTGTTCTTCTTAAAGTAATTATGCTAATAATGAAAGTGCTGTCGCACTTTGTGAGAAGTGGGACGTAGGGACAGAATAGTGACTCAGACTGTATTTGACAAGCGGTTCTGGACAGGACACTCAGCTACATCTACTGGTGTGGAAAGAACAAGGGGAAGTGGCCCAGCTAACAAATGCAGTGGAAGTCTACAGGGATCACGTTGGCTCAGGTATTGCTGCTCCTTGCTAGGGCACCTGTCACTCTCCGCCATCCCCCAGGTAACGGTGACATCGGTGCTGAGCACTGGCAGCTCCCAGGCAAGTCAGTGGCGGTTGTGGTTGGTCAGAATGTTGAGGGAGCGAGCCCACAATCTCCAACCAGTTTAAATCAAACTGAATTTTCACAAATAAACACGAGCCCCAATCCTGGGCTGCATCCAAGCTGCACACTCTGCAGTTGGAGGGGGAGGGTGGCAAGGAACGTGTCAGGGTTCCCTCCCCACTCTGAACTCTAGGGTACAGATGTGGGGACCTGCAAGAAAGACCCCCTAAGCTTATTTTTACCAGCTTAGGTTAAAAACTTTCCCAAAGCACAAATTCTGCCTTGTCCTTGAACAGTATGCTGCCACGACCAAGTGATTTAGACAAAGAACAGGGAAAGGACCACTTGGAGTCCTATTCCCCCAAAACCTATACCCGTTTTCCTGGGGAAGGCTTGATAATAATATCCTCACAAACTGGTACAGGTGAACACAGACCCAAACCCTTGGATCTTAAGAAAAATGAAAAATCAATCAGGTTCTTAAAAGAAGAATTTTATTTAAAGAAAAGGTAAAAGAATCACCTCTGTAAAATCAGGATGGTAAATACTTTACTGGGTAATCGGGATTCAAAACAGAGAATCCCTCTAGGCAAAACCTTAAGTTACAAAAAGACACAAAAACAGGAATACACATTTCCTCCAGCACAGTCAATTTCACAAGCCAAAACAAAGAAAACCTAACGCATATTGGATTTCTATGTCAATCCCAGAAAGTGGTATTGGTGTTTCTCATTGTGTGTTGATTCTCATGGTTTTAGTTTGCTTTTCAACACTACTAATTGTACATAGGCCTGGAGAACATTTGTTTTTGGCTTTCATGTCTCTATGAGTATGGGACAGCAAAGCTGATGTCATCTGCCAAGTCAAGGTCCTCTAACTGCTGTGTGAAAGTCCATTGTCTGCCCCTTGGTTGTCTGATGGTCTCTCTCATTCCAGTCCACTCCCAGTAAAAAGATCACGGTGACATCCTTGTCTGACACCCGTAGTAACTGGCTTAGTCAGTTCACTGTTATGTATTACTTGGCATGTCATATTTTCATAGACATTCTGAATGATGTTCATAAATTACTAAGAGATTCCATAGTGGTGTAGCAGCTTCCATAAAACTGTTCTATCCACTGTACCAAAGGCTCTATAAAAGTCATATAAAGTGGTGACTGCCATTTGATTGACAGTTCTATGGTACATAAGGTTACCAGTGAACTCTGCCTTTTCTTGTCATAACTTTGAACCTACTGCTTTCATTATTCTGTCTAGAATAACAAAGGTAAGCACCTTGTTTGGTATACACAGCAACTGAATGCCCTCCAGTTTTTACACTGAGATCTCCTTTCTTTGACAGCTTCACTATGTGACCCTTTTTCCAGACATTTGGGATTTTTTCTTCTTCCCATATCTTTTGTCAGAGGCCTATCAAAATGTTCTTCAAGTCTGCCTCAAGAACCTCCATTGGAATGTTATCCAGACCTGGTACCTTTCCACCCTCTGACCAATTAACTGCCCTCTCTATTTCTACTTTGGTGATAGGTCCTAGTTCAACATCCACATCTTCTCCTTCTACTGTATCGGGGGATTGGTCACTGGCTTGTCATTCAGTCGTTTAGAAACAAAGTGGCGACAGAAGCACAGAATACTGCAGCACAGAATGACATAAAGACACTGTACAACATCATTAGACAGTTGTCAGGAAGAAAAACAAATACCAACCAAACAGTTCAAGACAACGAGGGATACTTAACAACAAAGACATCAGAACAATTGCATATAATGGAGGCAGTACTTTAGTCAACTACTGAATGGCAAGCCAGTGGCCAATCCCTGGTGCACAATGAAAAGCAGCTTCAGCTTACATCCAGATGGCTATCTCCCCAAGGGGCCATTCTGGCAGCTGGGACTCACTGGGCCATGGCGAAGCCCCTTTCCCTCTGGCCATGCCCCCTACAACGACAGTCAGAGGTGGGGGTGTCATATGAGCTATGACAGCCACTCTATGGCACCCGGAAATTTCTCCAACAGGGTCACTCTTTCTCTAACTGGGTAAATTGGTAAAACAGTTGCTGAGGATCTGACCCTGCAATGTTCAGGAAGCCAATAGCCAACTTTCTCATTTCCCCCAGGGGTGCTCGACCCCTGCTCCGCCCCAGGCCCAGCCCCCCCCCACTCCTTCCCCCAAAGCCCTGCCCCACCTCTTCCCACCCCACTCTGCCTCTTCCTGCCCCACCTCTTCCCACCCCACTCTGCCTCTTCCTGCCCCTACTCCTCCCCCTCTCCCCCAGCACCTTCTGAATGCTGCTGAACAGCTGATGAGTGCCAAGCACTCATGGAGTCAGCGCCTATGGCCAAATCCTATGCTTGTATCCAGAACTGGGAACCACGTCACACTCTCAGAACTCACGTGAAAAAGTCCATTTTGAAGTGTTCCCATCAGCCAGAAGGTGACGCCAGTTGCAGCAGCTGAGTTAATGGAGCTGCTCCAGATTTATACCCATGTGAATGAAATCAGGACCCGTATGTAAAAACAAAGCAGCCATAGGGTAGTGATGAATCTGGCCTTTAGTGTACGTAGGCAAAGTGCTCACTCCCGAAAGGAGCTTTCACTCCTAATACAAATTTCAAAATGCAAAAGAGTGAGGCACAAAAGCCTCAAGAAGAGCAGAAGTGCCAAGAAACTGACTAGATGGGTGGTGACTTTAAGGAAAGGGTCCCATCTGAAAATGGCTTGTACTGAATTGTCTCTTCTTGTTTTGTTTCAAAGTGACTATCCTGTACATTGTGGGTACAGCTGATCCATCCCAGCAGCAGCTCTCACAGCTGTTAGCACAGCCCCCTCCCCCTCTGAGGGCAGTGAGTGAGTTCAAGGAAGGGGGAAACAATCCAAGATTCCCTCTGTGTATGAAGCAGACTGTGGGAGTCCTCATATGCAGGGAGGAAGAACCCAGAAGTGAGAGCATGGGCCCCATTGCTGGGGATTGATCCCCTATCCAAAATAAGTAGCAGTGAAAGAACAGGACCTAGGCAGTGGGCCCAGTGACAGCACTGACAGCTAGTATCCTGTGCCTAGAACTAGGCACCTAACTCCGTATTTAGGCAGGTAAATCAAAGTAACCTGGTCGTCAAAGGTGCTGAGCCTGGGACTGAGAAAGCTCACAAATCTTAATGAGTCTTTCAACCTCCTTGGCATGAGTTTCAAGTTCTTAATGACAGCCAAAAGCCAGCTAGTTTCACATGCTGTCAGGTCCGGTTGTGACCATTCCACAAAAGCGGTGTCCTGACATTATTCTACAATTCTTCATTCACACCTATGATATCCAAATCTAATGGAAAGAGAAAGGGGTAAAGAAGCACATGAAAGAATACAAGAGCAAACTGAGGTACATCTTGGGGAGATTTTAAGCTTTGAAAGCATCCAAAATATTAATATTTATTGTACTTCCTGATCTGCTTATACAGCTCAGCTGCCCCTGAGCTCAAATAATACAAAACTTGATAAAGGAAGTAGAGGTATTTTTAACCTTTCAAAGGGACAGGAGTCCAGAACAGCCCCAGTAGTTTGTAGCACAAGTTCAGATTCCATTCTAGGCACTTTTAGTTTCAAAGCACTCAAGTGCAAGATAGATGATTGCTTTTCTTTCCAAACATAGTTGTTGTCAATCACATTCTAATGAAAGTGTGTCTTTCACACTAGCAGAAGCTGGTCCAGTGAAAGATATTAGCTCCCCCACCTTGTGTCTCTAACATTCTAATGAGACATAACCCTGTGATGAGTTGGATCACAGAAACCCCCTTGGGGCTGCCAACCGATGTGCCAAAACTACTTCTGCCCCTGCTTTCCCTGCCAGCTTGGGACTCCAGAACCCTGCCTGGTTGTGCCAGACACGCTTGACAGCTACAGACACAGACCCAGGTCTGAACAATGTCCCATAAGCTGCAGGCTTAACTGAAAACAGCTTAAGAAATGTTCCTGTCTCCAACACTCAGATGCCCAACTCCCAATGGGGTCCAAACCCCAAATAAATCCATTTTACAGTGTATAAATCTTACACAGGGTAAACTCATAAATTGTATGCCCTCTATAACACTGATAGAGAGAGATGCCCAGCTGTTTGCCCCCTCCCACCACCCAGGTATTAATACATACTCTGGGTTAATAAATAAGTAAAAAGTGATTTTATTAAATACAGAAAGTAGGATTTAAGTGGTTCCAAGTAATAACAGACAGAACAAAGTGAATTACCAAACAAAATAAAATAAAACATGCAAGTCTATGCTTAATACAGATAAAAAAACTAAATACAGATAAAAATCTCACCGTCAGAGATGTTTCAATAAGTTTCTATCACCTTCCTAGTCTGGTACAGCCCTTGTTCCAGCTCAGGTGGTAGCTAGGGGATTTCTCATGATTGCCTCCCTTTGTTCTGTTCCATCTCCTTATATATCTTTTGTACAAGGCAGGAATCCTTTGTCCCTCTCTGGGTTCCCACCCCTCCCTCTAAATGGAAAAGCACCAGGTTTAAGATGGATTTCAGTACCAGGTGATATGGTCACATGTCCTGTGAGACCCCGAAGCCTTCATTCCTCCCAGCCTGACTTACAGGAAGGCCTGCCTGCAAACAGAGCCATCCACAGTCAATTGTCCTGGCTGATGGGAGCCATCAAGATTCCAAACCACTATTAATGGTTTGTATAATTACAATAGGCCCTCAGAGTTAGATTTCATATTTCTAATTTCAGATACAAGAGTGATACATTTATACAAATAGGATGACCACACTCAGTAGATTATAAGCTTTGTAATGATACCTGAAGCATATTCCAGTTATATTATATTCACACTCATTAGCATATTTTCATAAAATCATATAGAGTGCAACGTCACAAATCCCTTTACTACAATTGGATGGTATAACAACAGCTATAGTTAAGGTTGCTAAGTGTTTCCATTCTAAGGACTCAGCGCAAAATGAGGGGAAAATTACTACTAAATCCAAATTCTACACTCACTTGTTACACGGAAGGCAGAGTTTGACAGCCACTTTGCACTTACTTTACACAGACTGGTCAAGGCAGTAGAGAATGAGGCCCTAGACCAGCAGTTCTAAAACTTTAGCAACCCGAGGACCCCCATTTTGATTTAAAAATTTTCAGGGACCCCCAAGCCTCCCGACTCAGCCCTTGCTCCACTCCCTTCCTTGCCCCTTCTCTGAGCCCGTGCCCCCTGCTCACTCCATCCCTGTTCCCTCTGTCGCTCGCTCTCCCCCACCCTCACTCACTTTCACCAGGCTGGGGCAGGGGGTTGGAGTACAGGAGGGGCTCTGGGGTGCGGGCTCTAGGAGGGAGTTTGGGTCTGGGAGGGGGTGTGGGCTGCAGGCTCTGGGAGGGAGTTTGGGTGTGGACTCTGGTCTGGGCAGGGGGGTGAGGTGCAGGAGGGGGTTCAGGCTCTGGGAGGGAGTTTGAGTGCAGGGCGTGGACTCTGACCTGGGCAGGGGGTTGGGGTACCAGAGGGGATCAGGGGGTCAGTGCTTACCTCAGTCAGCTACCAAAAGCAACCAGCACATGCCTCTGGCAGTGGCTCCCAGGTAGGGGGTGCGAGGGGGTCAACGCTTGGGGTGGAGGCAGTGCACGGAGACCCCCTGCCACCTCCTCAGCCTGCAGGGACATGCTGGCCACTTCTGGGAGTGGCGTACGGCCAGGGCAGGTAGGAAGTCTGTTCCCCAGCATCCTGGGAGGGAGGGACCCATGGACCCCCCGGGGTCCACAGACACCAGTTTGAGAAATGCTGCCCTAGACCTCATACAACACTTCTCAGCCAGAATTCTCAAAGGAAGTTGGTATCATTAGCCCCATTGTACAGATGGGGAAACTGAGAAATAGAGATGTGAATTGACTTTCCTGAGGTCACCCAGAAGGTCAGTGGCAGAGCTAGGACTAGAACCCAGGGTACCTCAGTCACCACCTACTGCTCTGTCCTCTAGGCCAGTGTTTTCTCAGCTTTCTGGATACCAGGGACTTGTTTGCTGCCTTCTTAAACTGTGTCAGGGAGATCTCAGGGACTGGTTCCAGTCCACGGACTGGTCATAGAGAAACACCGCTCTAGGCCATATAGGTTCCTGGTAGCCTCTGCTAGGTTGTTTTCTTATGCTGTGAGATGTCCTGAAGATATCTAAATAAACTTGCCCAATTATTTTCCATTTGGAAGCAGTCTGTGCCTGACTCACTGCAGAACTCACTCTTCTGTCTGGCTCTGGAGTGTCACTCTAATAATGTTCCATTTTCAGTATAGGAGTCTGATCCTGCTCCCATCTGCACTCAGTTTTCTCTTTGATTGCAATGGGATCTGACCTGATTACATCATTCTCCCTACAGGGTTTTATTACATTTACACATACAAAAGTTTTTCACCTGCCTCTGGTGTGGGGCACACTAGCTGTTTAGCAGCACAAAGCAATACAGCATTGTAGGTCAAGGAAAGGAGAATACCCTATCCCACTGAAACTGCAACATGACTTGTTGCTAGTTGTCAAAGCTGATTCCCCACTCTGACACTTTGAGTCAAGAAGGTGGGGACTTGCAAGAATTCTAAAAATTAATACTGGCCACTCCAGGCTGGTATTAAACTCCAAAGGTTATAGCTTTTCTCTGACCTTGTATGGATAGATGCTGCCACCACCCAAGTGCAAAAAAACCCCGCTTTGAGAACCCAGGAAGGAGCACTTGGGAATTCCTTCCTGTGGGGTACCCTCAAGCCCTTTCACCCGCCCTCCAGGGAAGAGCTGAGAAAGAAAACAAAGGAAATCAGCTGTTGCCACAGGCTAATTCAACAACATGTGCAAAAACTCTTAGGACAATCCTGTTCTTTAAAAAGGTAAATTTTATTTAAAACAAAAAGAAAGAAAATATATCTGGAACTTAGGCTATTGCTGGATTTAAAAAGAGAAAATACAATAATTAAGCATCAAGAATGGTTTTCTTGAGGTCCAGCTTAATGGTTACGAGCAAAACAAAAGCATTTGGGGGCTAGCACAGAGAAGTCCACAAGCCTTACAGAAATAAAAGAGATAAACCTAATCACATCTTTCTAGACATTCCTAATCTACTTACATATCTGGGGTTTCAAATTGAGTAGTTTCTAGGTATGATCTCGTGATTTTCATACCTGGTTCACAGCTTTTTACAGCATAGCTTCAGCCCTGTTTTTGCTCTGTCCCCCCTCTCCAGGAGAACAACACAGGCAGTTGGTATCATTAGCCCCTTTGTACAGATGGGGAAACTGAGATATTAGGAACTTGGGAAGTTTTTTCCCAATTTTAAAAAGTTCTAGCCCTCCCATTGGCTCTTTTGGTCAGGTGCCCACTCCCTTCCTTTTATCTATGGGCTTTTTTAACCCTTTACAGGTAAAGGAAGTAGAGAACAGCTACTAACAGGGATTTTGTAGCTAACTGGCTGGCTGGGTGTCCATAAAGGGAGCTACCCTTCTCCCCCTTCATTTATCATACTAGTCAATAGTTAATTACCTTCATTACAATTTAGCTAGGCCATCGGGACTCACATCTGAATGTGAAGATTTCAGCAATGTCTTCTAACTCTCATATTGCTTTCTTTGGGGATATGCAGTAGAAATGGTGCCCATTTGTTAGAGTAATAATTATCTGGGTTGGGTAATTGGCACTCAAAGCATTTTGTGGCATACAGCAGGATAAGCCAAGGTGGATTTTTTTATTTCAGTTGACTCCTGAACTGAAATAAAGCTCCAATCCCCACTACTTTCTTCTTGCACTCATCTTCAAGAAACTCCATAGCTAAAACAAATGGCATTACCAATACAGAATCCCTTCAGTGAGGAAGGGAACTATTTTAAGAAACATAACCGTCTATTTTCAATAAGTCTTCTTATACAGGTCTGTGGTGCTGTTCATCCAGAGATCACAAGGCACTTTGCAAACCTTAGTTAACCAAGCCTCACACAACACCCTGGCAAAACGATCACAGATTTACTAGATCTGCCATTAGCCTCATTGTTGCCTACTAGTGCCAGGGTAGGATTGAAATAAGGAGCAGAGGCTTATGACTTTCCCCTCTGAATGGGGCAGATTGCCAGTTTCAGAAAAAACAAGGTGTAGAAGAAAGAAATGCACCTGCTTTACAATAGGAAAGGGCTATGTGCATGCCATGAGCTAGGTGTGCTCAGTGCTACAAGCTATGGGTAAAAACCATGTTTGCTGCAGCCGGCATGCATCTCACACTGCTCCACCAACATATAAGAGTGAAGGGCAGTGTGAAAACTTCTCTTGAGCTGTAAGGTATGGTCCTTTATGGCAGCTGATAGGCACCTGTGCCTCAGAAGCTACATCACTGAGGTTGGTCATCCTTGATTCACTAGAAGGATCTCGACCTGCAGAGCTTTTGGGCAGTGTTTATGACACATAGCAGCATCTCCACTTATAACCTCTCCACCACATCACTGCTCCCAAGAGGCAAAAGAGGATTGCTTCCTAAGAACAAAGAGACATACCAGAGAAGTGTAAATTCTACATATCGGCTAAGCAAAGCAGGGCCCGGCACTCTCCTCGGTGGTATTTCTCCGTTTGTCTGCAAGTCGTGCAATCACATGTGAACACTGCGTCCAATCAATTCCAAAATTTCAGGGAATGTTGTCGGCATCCTTGAGTATACCCTATTGATTTTGGTGAAAATTAGAAAACTGGAAAAGCCTGTGTTCCACTAAAATCACTGTTTGGTCACTCCAGAGACAGGGTGAAACAGCAGCAGCCTCAGAGGCCTGTGGCAGGGGAACAGAATCATTCTGGGGCAAGGACCTCAAGGTGAGGGTTAGAAGGCATCTGCCCCTTTTCCACACTCACACTTCTGGTCAGCTCCCCCAGACCAGCCTTTTGTCCCCACTCTGGCCAGGCCCCCAGCTGCAAGACAGCACAACCGGGGGTGGAGACTGAGTGGTGTCAGGGTTTTCCAGCTCAGCCTACATGAGCAATGACCCTCTAGTAGCAGGTGTTTGCAAACGTATGTTAAGCTTGTTAAATGCTGTGGAATGGAATAGACGTAACCAACACCTAGCTATGGTACACCGGGACACCAGCTGGGTTATTGCACTGCTAGGGTTTGATTCAGGGGGGTGGGTAAGGTGTTGCTGAAAAAAGGAGAGAGCTAGAAATGGACAAAGTGATTACAAGAAAAGGCTATAGACCTTCAGGGCAGAATGAGGCCGTGGCATCTGGCATGTCTGTGCAGATGAGTGTTGCCTGTAAAATAGTTGGCACACTCCTTGTGAAGGCATTTCCATCCCCCTGGGATATGGACTGGAATAAGTACAGTGCATAAACCGAGTCACCAAAGGGGAAATATGTTTTTCTGAAGGTTATACAGGTGTAGATAGGTGGGAGGGATGGTGATTTCATACTTGGTTGATTAACCTATAATAGCAGAGGCTATTTCAGACTGCTCATCTACAAGGCAGGTATGGGAAGTAAGAAATAGGTGTTACAACCTGGCCCAGTAACCCACTCTACAGTTGTCAGTCATGGGGCTGCACATGCTTCCAAGCCACCTGGGTATGGGTAGGGTCTAGTCACTGTTTCTAGCTATAGGAGCCTAGGGCACACTTCCAGGCTCAGACCTCTTGCCAGCCCAGACTCTGTGATTAGACTAGGGGAATGGCTTCCAAAATCCTGCTGATGTGAGCTGGTGAATGGGAGCAGAGCTAGTTGGCTCGCTATACTAGACCTGACTATAGCTGGCAGGGCAGCCCACAGCAGATCTGGTCATCTGGCAGCTGAGCTGAAATCAGGCAGTTGGAGCAGTCCACAACAGAGGAACCTGGATGCATTATGAGACCACACCCCCTTGAATTCTGCAATGTTCAACTGGATGAGCAAGGCTTTGAGGGAAAGAAAGGAACGATGTGACACCCTGTACCCATGTTCACCAGTTTTTATATAGTTATGATATATTTTGTACAAAATATGCTTTGAGAGGTATCACTTGAAAACTCATAATCTACTGAACATCATTGTCCTGTTAAAATGTGTGTATCAACATTGTATGTGGAGCTATGAGATTTTAGTTATGATTGTTGCTGAAATATACTGTAGTTCTGGGTAATGCCCCCAGACCATTTTCTCGCAGACAAAGGCATACTGGCATGTCAGTTAGGTGCTAAAAGGCCATTACCTGTGTAATCAGAGATTCACCAGCAGGAGAGTTATAAACAGGACTATCAATTCAATTTAAAAAGAGCCTACTGTACCCTTATGTTCACCACTTCTACAAGATTATGATCAATGTTGTACAAAGTATGCCTTGTGAGGTGTCATTTGAAAACTCATAATCTACTGAACATCATTATCTTGGTAAAATGTGTGTAGCTACATTATATGTAAAGTTCAAAGATTTTACTGTGTGACATTGCTGAGACATGCTCCAAGTTTAGTAAAGCAGCCCAAACCAGTTCCTCAGAGACAAAAGGTTAGCCAGCAGCTCAGCCAGGTGTCAACATAAGACAGTGGATATTACCAGGTTGAGCAGCCATTCTTTGGCAGGAAGAAGGGTGTGAGTGAGAAATTTGGCAGACAGACGTGCTGTCTCCTGATCCCCAGCTGAAGATAATTCTCAAAGAAGGGAAATGCTATAAGAAGGGAGAACAGAGGACACAAGTCACCTCTCTCCCCTTATCTCTACTCACAGCATCAATAACATTTGAAAGACAAAAGAATCATCATTGAACAGGGGGGAGAAGTTCTGGCTCAAATGTCCAGCTAGACTGCTGTGATCAGATGGTGAGAAAAACCTTTTTGCTTTAAATTCACTTAGCTTGTTCATTAGGTATTCATTTGCATTTTACCTTTTATTTCTTTGCAACCAATTCTGACTTTTATGCCTCATTATTTGTAATCACTTAAAATCTATCTTTCTGCAATTAATAAACTTGTTGTATTGCTTTTTCTAAACCAGTGTGTGTTTGGATTGAAGTGTTTGGGAATCTCCATTTGAGATAACAGGGTCTGATATATCATTTTTTATTAATGAAATGACGGACTTTCTATGAGCTTGTCCCGCACAGAAGAAAAGAGCTGGGCAATACAAGACACACATTTTGGGGGACAAGTCTGGGACTGAGAATTTTCTGGTGTCACTCTGCAATATAATTTAGGAGTGGCTGGCTAGAGCACTCATATCATTCAGCTGGGAGTGATTTTGCATGCTAGAGGCTGTGTGAACAGGCCAGGTGTGGCTGTTCTCATAGCAAAGCAGTGTGAAAGGCACCCCAGGTTGGAGAGTTGAGAAAACACAGCTGTTCAGCTGTCTAGATTGTACCCTGGGGAATGCCACAACTACTTTATAATCTAGAGGAAATGGTCTTCAGGAGGTGGAAATGGGTAAGAATTAAAGAGAAAATTAATTTCAGTAAAGCTAAAGCATTTTGGTCATTGAGGCTTGGCTAAAGTGCATGGATCTTCTCATGTTTGTGATTTCAAGCAGTGAGACTACTTAATAGCTTACATGCTATTCATAAACAAAAGGAGAGAAATATATCACTTGTATAGGGTTTGATCCTTCCAGTGACCATTGGAAACATGGACATGAAAACTGCCCCCACCTTTTTTAACCATTGCTTAAATCTCATACATAGTCTTCACACTGTACATCTCTGTATAGTGAATATCTGTTCTCGGCTAACACTCACAGATAGTGATGGGCTGATTTCATGGCACAAAGCAGCAGAATGGTGTTTACCCAGTGTATTCATGCTGATTTACCATGTCCTCTTTGGGAAGGAAATTTCAGTCCTTGTGAATTTGTCAGACCTGAAAAAAGGTTCTGTAGCCATGTCTGACCTAGACAGCAGGGTTTGATTCCTCCACAGTCCCCTGCCAATGTGCCCTGGTGCTTGGCTGCCAGTGTTTTTATCAAGAGGCTCCCTCAAAAATGTTCTGGCCCAGTGGATGATACAGATGACTTTCCCTTTCCCTCTCTCTCTCACTCACACGCGCACACACACACACACACACACACACACACACAGAGTCCATCAATTCCACACTCTTCCACCCTAAATAAATCCAGCAATCCTGCCACCGGTCCTTCCAACCCCAGCCCTCTTGGCCCACAAGGCTTTACTCTCCAGCCTCCAGTGGAGGCTGAGGCTCCCTGACATGGCAGCTGGCGCCCTTACATCAGCAGTAGAAGGGAGTTCTCTGCAGCCATCTAGCAGCCAGGGTCTGATAGCAGCAAGCAAGTCATCCTGCAGCTTGGGGAAGCAGAATATGTCGCCTCTTGTGGCAGGCTAGAAATATGCGGCTTTTTTTCTCTCTAGAGTGAGTGGGTCTCCCCTAAGTCCTGGCAAAGTCCTCGGTCTTGTATAAGGGGGTCAGGAGGAGAAATAGGGTAGGGAATGGAGGTTTTTCTATACCGGATTTAACATTCAAAATCCAGGTCTCCTCTACCCATCACAAGAGCCATGAGAATAAAAACTGAGCAATTGAAGGGATATTTACTCAGATTGCTTGAAGCCGTTTGTGTTTGATTAACACCTATTTAACCTCAGTGCCTAACAAACGCTTCTGAGAAAAGATGTCTTTGCTGAAATTTCAACACCCTTTTTCCTTCAGCTAAGGTGTGAGAGTTCACAGTATGGGTCTCTAGAGCCCCTGTAGATCCTTCACCAAAACAAAGGTGCACCAGACTTGACACTCCTGATACTTCTAAGAAAAAGGGTAAATAGAAACCAGCCCCTTTAATCTTTCTTTTTAATATAAAACTTTCAAAGCGTTGTTATATATCATAAAAGAACAATAAATGGCACCCTTCTAGTTTTAAAAATCCTTTGCAGGCCCCCTTTAATATGCCTTGTTAAGAAAATAAAAGTCATAACAGCTAATTTACAGGGGTTGCCATTACATCTACTCCCTGCTAACTACCCAGTGGCACTGCCCCTCACCAAAAGCTCTTAAGCAAAGTAAGCTGTCCTGCGATAAGAGGGAAGGTCCTCTCATGGATTGGTAACTGGTTAAAAGGGTAGGGATAAATGGTCAGTGTTCAGAATGGAGAGAGGTAGATAGTGATGTCCCGCATGGGGTCTGTTCTGGGACCAGTCCTATTCAACATATTAATAAATAATCTGGAAAAAGGGGTAAACAGTGAGGTGACAAAATGTGCAGATGATACAAAACTACTCAAGATAGTTAAATCCCAAGCAGACGGTGAAGAGCTACAAAGGGATCTCACAAAACTGGGTGACTGGGCTACTGGCAGATGAAATTCAATGTTGATAAATGAAAAGTAATGCACATTGGAAAACATAATCCCAGCTATACATATAAAATGATGGGGGCTAAATTAGCTGTTACCACTCAAGAAAGAGATCTTGGAGTCATTGTGGATAGTTCTCTGAAAACATCCACTCAGTGTGCAGCGGCAGTCAAAAAAGCTAACAGAATTCTGGGAATAATTAAGAAAGGGATAGATAATAAAACCAAAAATATCATATTGCCTCTATATACATCCATGGTACACCCACATCTTGAATACTGCATGTAGATGTTGTGTCCCCATCTCAAAAAATATATATTGGAATTGGAAAAGGTTCAGAAAAGGGCAACAAAAATGATTAGGGGTATGGTACGGCTGCCGTATAAGGAGAGATTAATAAGACTGGGACTTTTCAGCTTGGAAAAGAGATGACTAAGGAGGGATATGATAGAGATCTATAAAATCATGACTGGTGTGGAGAAAGTGTCATGGAGTGTGGGGGGGTCAGGGCCCTGCACCCCCTACTTCCTGCGATTCACCGTGACTCTCAGCCAGACAGTAAAACAGAAGGTTTATTAGATGACAGTAACACAGTCTAAAACAGAGCTTGTAGGTACAAAGAACAGGACCTCTCAGTCAGGTCCATCTTGAGGGGTAGGGAGTCCAGACCCCGGTTCTAGGCCTTCCTCCATTTCCCCAGCCAGCTCCAAACTGAAACCCCCTCCAGCCCCTCCCCTGACCTTTGTCTTCTTTCCTGGGTAAGGAGGCCACCTGATCTCTTTGTTCTCCAACACCTTCAGTTGGGACCTTGCAGGGGAGGGGCCCAGGCCATCAGTTGCCAGGAGACAGGGTGTCGGCCATTCTCTGTACAGACAGCATCACACTGGACCTCTAGGGCTCTGCAACAATCACACACTCTTATCCCACCACCTAGAGACTCAAGAAATGCATAGGGGAAACCGAGGCACCCACACAGCACTCAGAGAAAACACCAAGAACATTCCCACTTCATCTCAGAAAGTAAATAAGGAAGTGTTATTTACTCCTTCTCATAACACAAGAACTAGGCATCACCAAATGCAATTAATAGGCAGCAGGTTTCAAACAAACAGAAGGAAGTATTTTTTCACACAACACACAGTCAACCTGTGGAACTCCTTGCCAGAGGATGTTGTGAAGGCCAAGACTATAACAGGGTTCAAAAAAGAACTCGATAAGTTCATGGAGGATAGGTCCATCAATGGCTATTAGCCAGAATGGGCAGGGATGGTGTCCCTAACCTCAGTTTATCAGAAGCTGGGAATGGGTGACAGGGGATGGATCACTTGATGATTACCTGTTCTGTTCATTCCCTCTGGGGCACCTGGCATTGGCCACTGTCGGAAGAGAGGATACTAGGCTAGATGGACCTTTGGTCTGACCCAGTATGGGCATTCTTATGTTCTGTATTGGAGACACTGCTGCTGTTTCATACTCCGAAGTATAGGAAAATGTTGCTGTGTCAGGTCTCATTGCACAGTGACTGTTGGCATATGTTGCTTTTCTAATGGAGACCACTACATCTAATGATCTTTAAGTTTCCTTGTGCCACTGTATTTTTTTTAACCATTGCATTTTATGACTTCCACTTCCAGACTTTAGAGATCTTGCCTAGACTCAGGTGAAAAACAAAACAGTTCCATTTCTTTCCCTTGCAACACTCTTAGCTGTTTCTCTTGTCAGTACTGAGTATGCTATTGAGTGTAAGAGCCTATTATCTTTTCTACAGCTATTCCTGGTGTTATAAATACACTTCCTAATTGCTCATCTTTCCTAAAGGGTATAGTAAATCCCCAACTCCTTTATAAGTGAAAGGACAATCAAAATAATAGCTAAATATACCTCCATCTGGCTTTGTCTTCTGTTTCTAATTCCTTGCATTCAGAATAGTTTATCTGAAAACCTGGCTAATGTGTGTGTGTATATGTGTGTGTGTGTGTGTGTGTGCACGCGTGTGTGTGTGTGTGTGTGTGTATGTGTATATATATATAAGAAAATGTTTACTTCTATGTGTTGTGCTGTTTAATAGTTTTATTTCATAGAATCATAGAATATCAGGGTTGGAAGGGACCTCAGGAGGTCATCTAGTCCAACCCCCTGCTCAAAGCAGGACCAATCCCCAATTAAATCATCCCAGCCAGGGCTTTGTCAAGCCTGACCTTAAAAACTTCTAAGGAAGGAGATTCTACCACCTCCCTAGGTAACACATTCCAGTGTTTCACCACCCTCCTAGTGAAAAAGTTTTTCCTAATATCCAACCTAGACCTCCCCCACTGCAACTTGAGACCATTACTCCTTGTCCTGTCATCTTCTACCACTGAGAATAGTCTAGAACCATCTTCTTTGGAACCACCTCTCAGGTAGCTTTTCTATATTTGCTTGTGTTGTTGTTATCAACTGGGCCTTTTCTCAGTAGCCACTTTTACACAAGACTATTCATTAGCTGTTCAGGAAGGATATTAATACATCAGGCATCTAATGTTCTGAAGTACTCATGAAAAAATAGACCCTGATCCCCCAGAGAGCCGCTGGTCAGGGCTGTTATTTCCATTAGCCTAACAAGGTACGTGACTGACTGGAGATGGCACAAAAGGAGGCTGAAGAGCAAGGAAATGTACACAGCATCAGTTCTTGAACACAAAGCTTAAAAGGGTTCTGACCACAACTGTTCAGCCATGTAAACTGGGCCCCTAAGTTACATGGCGTCCGTGGTGGTGAACCTCAAAACGTTCAGTTCCAATGAGCAGCCAGAGCTCAACCAAACCTCTGTCCTGGAAATCTTGGGAGTTCAGTCCCTTTAGGGTTTGAGTCCCATAACCGCTGTTTCCTGCAGGCTGGAAATACAGTGAGAATGGCTATTCTACTGGTACTGTGGCTCTTACACTTCCAGATTCAACCAGAAACTGTATGTTTTGGGGAAAGGTTCAAGCCAACTGTTATGTTATATAAATTAGTTTCCCTTGAAAATATCTGAGGCAGATTAACTGCATGAGAGGAAAGTGGTCTAGAACTTGACTGCAGGGCAAAATAACGGTATGCCATACATGGACACTTTCCAAGATAGACTGCAGTGTGTTGGTAATACTGAGATCCACATTGATTCTCCAGCATCTCCCATTATTGTACTGTCCTCAGGCCCATGTATTCTGGCCAGGGAACAGGTGTGGGCCTCTCTCTACTGAGCTATATTTACACACAGTTCTTGCTGTGCTCTGACAGTTTTATGGATTTACAAAAACATGCGATAGACAAGGTGGGATCTAGAGACTTTAATGGAACTAGCTCCATCCTTTAGTGTTATTGAGTGTATTCTCTTTGTAGCTAAACTCTACTTTGTCCTGGATGAAGCCATTTTACACCATTAAATTCTGCTAAGACCAACTTTTAGAAGTACTTAGACATTAGAAGAAGCCCCTCGTCACTGGCAAAATTATTTGTCTGGTCTCGGAGGGGAAGGGGTTGCCCACTTTAGGATGGTATGCCCTCTTGGGGCACAAGGAGGGGCAAGTCCCTGCACTGCCCCCTACAGCTCAGGGATTGCATTCCTCTCTGGCCCATGGAAAGGATCAGGGGAACATACTAGTCAAGGAGAGCCTAGCTTTCCCCTAGCGGCTGGTAAAGAAGTGGTATTTGCATATGTAAGCAGGGAAGAAGGCTGTGTGCTTTAGTCAGGAAGGTTCTGGATGTTTAGGAGCAGTTGCGTTACATAGGCGTCTAGTGGCTGAACAATGTTGCCTTCATTGTCTTATCTATCTTTTTGTTATTTTAAGCCCCACTCTGAGGGTCTTCTCACATAGCCAATCCTCTAAGTAGAATGGTCGGGAAAGTGTGATTTCACCCCTTTGCAGGTGGCGCTAAATGGAGGTTGAGATAAAAAGATAACAGGGAATGAAGTGGTCAGATAAAGGGCTCCCCTCCCGTTTTCAGGACATGGTTGTGCCACCACTGAATCCTTGCCAAGGCAGAAGTCAGGTACAGACCAAACAAAGCCCAGAAAAGTGGAAGGATTGACTGAAACTCACAGAAGACATGAAATGCAGAGATAAGGGTAGAAATTCAGCCAGGTACTTTCGCCTGAACTTAAGCCACTTTTCTTTTTCTTTTAACCCAGTGCCAATGGAGCTTGAAGTGTCTGCAGACAAGGGTTTACAATGGAAAACACGGACAGAGCCAAAGCCCTAACAGCATGGGGTTGTGCTGCTCTTTGATGGTGTGGCTCAGAGCACTGGATGAGGAGTATCTGCTTAACAGGAAGGTGGTGTTTCACTGACCAAGAAAGAGATTTGATGGCATTTCTGCATGTAGCTGTGATGTCTTGGCAGGGGGCTAGACTATATGACCCTTGTGGATCCTTCTAAACCTATGGTTCTAAATCAAAGAGAGCATCACTGCTGGGTAAATGGAAGTTCCCTTTGGCCTAAAAAGAATGCTCAGCCAAAGGCTATTTCCGCATGGCCAGACCTTTAAAGACCATCTGAAAGGATCTTTTGCCCCCTGCTGATTACTGGCCACATAAATGTAGCTGAATGAATCATGTCAACAGAGGCAACAATAAACTAGATTTGTGTAGCTATCAAATTAACCTTAATTAAGGGTTTAAATTTGCCTAGGACTAGGGGCTTTCTGCCTGCATTCATCTATATAACACTGAGTAGCACACATTTGAAAGTAGTTACTTTAAATTGCTCCTCATCCTTCCTTTTGTATATTTTTCCAGATCTCCTAGGCACCTTGCAAATCTCAACCTAAATATATTAAACTGAGTTTAAAGCCACTTGTCAGCTCTTGCAATTTTATCATGAGACTGATGCTATTTGGTATTTTCCTTAAAGCTCTAGCGTCTGGAGTCAAGTGATCATGTGAGAATCTCAGCTTCCATAAGAGTATAAGAACAGCCATACTGGGTCAGACCAAAGCTCCATCTCGCCCAGTGTCCTGTCTTACGACAGTGATCCAGCTCTTGTCGCCCATTTCCAGCTTCTGGCAAACAGAGGCTAGGGACACTATCCCTAAAAATGAGTGTCTAGCCCTTCTGGATGTGAAAGAAAGCTTGAAAATGTGACCTGAATGAGCCTAAAGGCTCAGATACCAAAAGATGTAACATATAACAAACCCCACTTTTATTGTTTTTAAAAATCTCATGGTTTTTAAAATCGACCTTATGATTTTTTGCGGCCTGACTCATGATTTTGGAATGCATGAAGCTGGCAATACTTAGCTTGGAAAGATTATATTTTTATTAGTAAATGTCAGTAAACATTGATTTCACTGTACACACCCACAAACTGACGAAAAATATTTTCATTGATTGGAAATGTAAGAAAAATGCCGCTTGAGAACTTACTAGAGTCCCACCATAATGCATATAAAACATCCCACCATGATGCACACAAAATGTGTTGAAATGCTGGTACTGGTGGAGGTGGGCACCATTTCCTAGGTAGCTTTCACTTTTTGAATCTCTGCGTCTTCTGTCATTGAATAATTACTTTGTCCCCCTCCCCCAGTTTCATGTAAGTGTGAAAATTTATAACTATAAAAATAGAAAAAAATGCTTAAAAATAAACATAATATCCATTGACATTATAAAAAAAAATAAACATTGAATTCTGCCTAGCCTGTATGCAGCCCAGTTCTGATCTCACACTCATTGAACACCACAGTACCACACTGGCTTCACTGAAATTCCTGCTAATATCCACTAGTGGAGTGAGATTAAAAGCAGACTCAGGGAGAACACATGATGGTGAGGTGATGTATAAAGGTTTTACTGGCTGCATTATTCACAACTGGCAAGGCAGGGGAAGCCAGAGACAGTTACTCTGCAAACTCCAGTGGTTTCCTAGGGTGCCTAGATCCCAAAGAACCTAGGAAGCTCCTGAAAGCAGGTGAAACAATGAGGACTTGGGTACCTTGCAGCACCCCAAATCTTGGCCAGGATAGCTAACAATCCTGTCTGCTAGGGCCCACATTACACGGGGCAAGAGAGACAGACCTACAGAGCTCCTAAGAGCAAGGAGCAACAGAGTGAACTGGGGGTGAAGGAAACACAGGAGTGTGCCTAAATAGAGCTTTTCGGGAGTTTTTTGACTAAACGCTATTTCATAAGAAAATGCTGATTCATCGAAACTGAAAAGGGCCAGTTTCAACCATTTTTATTTTGAAAAAAGTTGGCAAAAAGTTTTGAAATTGTTAAAACCTCTTCTTTCAACACTTTCACAAGAAAAGATTCTGGGTTTTGAGTTTGAAACAACTTTCTGTTTCAAAATTTAATCTATGTGAATGAATGAATAAATAAATAAATACATTTTCAAACGTCAAAATTGTAATAAAACATTTCAAACTTTTTGAAATTAAATGTTTCAACTGATACAAACCAAAATGTGTGGATTTTCTGTTTGTAAAATTTTTGAGATTTTTGACTTCACCCTGATACCTGATTTTTGAAAATTCTCAACAATTTTCCCGGGATGGAAAAATTATTTCCCACCTAACTCTACTCCTCAGCTTTGGCCCTTATTTTTTAAGGGAAATTAACAAAGGAAAAAAGAATCTGTTACGTTTAAGTTGCTGTCAACTTATCAGAAAATGTCAATCAAAACCAAACACTTTCAATTAATTATTTTGAGAAAATTCATTGTTTTCCATTAGATTTATTAAGTGGATCACGATCTAAAAAAAATCTCTCATTTGTCACCATTTCCCGAGCACTCTAAGGGTATGTCTACACTATGAAATTAGGTCGAATTTATAGAAGTCGGTTTTGTAGAAAGCGGTTTTATACAGTTGATTGTGTGTGTCCCCACACAAGTGCTCTAAGTGCATGTAGTGGGCAGAGTGTGTCCACAGTACTGAGACAACCGTCGACTTCCGGAGCGTTGCACTGTGGGTAGCTATCCCACAGTTCCCACAGTCTCCGCCGCCCATTTGAATTCTGGGTAGAAATCCCAGTGCCTGATGGGGCTAAAACATTGTCGCGGGTGGTTCTGGGTACATATCGTCAGGCCCCCGTTCCCTCCCTCCCTCCGTGAAAGCAAGGGCAGACAATCGTTTTGAGCCTTTTTTCTTGAGTTACCTGTGCAGACGCCATACCACGGCAAGCATGGAGCCCGCTCAGCTAACCATCACCGTATGTCTCCTGGGTGCTGGCAGACGTGGTACTGCATTGCTACACAGCAGCAGTTAATTGCCTTTTGGCAGCAGACGGTGCAGTATGACTGGTAGCCGTCGTCGACGTAGTCCTGGGTGCTCTTTTAATCGGGAGCCTGGGCAAACATGGGAGTGACTCAGCCAGGTCATTTCCCTTGTTTCGTCTCGTGGCGATTCAGTCCTACCGGCAGTGCACTGTCTTTTAACCTCCAGCCAGCAGAAGATGAGGGCCAGTAGTCATACTGCACCGTCTTCTGCCGAGCACCCAGGAAATGACAATGGCTAGTGGTCGTACTGCACAGTCTGCTGCCAGCAAGATGTATAAAGATAGATGAAGTGGCTCAAAACAAGAAATAGACCAGATTTGTTTTGTATTCATTTTCTCCTCCCTCCCTCCTTCCCTCGGTGAAATCAACGGCTTGCTACACCCAGTTTTGAGTTCTATCCTTGAGGTTTTGAGTTCTATCCTTGAGGGGGCCATTCAGTTTCTCGCAAAGTCACCCCCTTTATTGATGTTAATTCCCTGTAAGCCAACCCTGTAAGGCCATGTCGTCAGTTGCCCCTCCCTCCGTCAGGGCAATGGCAGACAATCGTTCCGCGCCTTTTTTCTGTGCAGACGCCATACCACGGCAAGCATGGAGCCTGCTCAGATCACTTTGGCAATTAGGAGCACATTAAACACCACGTGCATTATCCAGCAGTATATACAGCACCAGAACCTGGCAAAGCGATACCGGGTGAGTAGTTGACGTCAGTGCGGTGACGTGAGTGATGAGGACATGGACACAGACTTCTCTCAAAGCAGGGGCCCTGGCAATGTGGGCATCATGGTGCTAATGGGGCAGGTTCATGTGGTGTAACGCCAATTTTGGGCTCGGGAAACAAGCACAGACTGGTGGGACCTCATAGTGTTGCAGGTCTGGGACGATTCCCAGTGGTTGCGAAACTTTCGCATGCGTAAGGGCACTTTCATGGAACTTTGTGACTTGCTTTCCCCTGCCCTGAGGCGCAAGAATACCAAGATGAGAGCAGCCCTCACAGTTGAGAAGCGAGTGGCAATAGCCCTTTGGAAGCTTGCAATGCCAGACAGCTACCGGTCAGTCGGGAATCAATTTGGAGTGGGCAAATCTACTGTGGGGGCTGCTGTGATGCAAGTACCCAACGCAATCAAAGATCTGCTAATATCAAGGGTAGTGACCTTGGGAAATGTGCAGGTCATAGTGGATGGCTTTGCTGCAATGGGATTCCCTAACTGTGGTGGGGCCATAGACGGAACCCATATCCCTATCTTGGCACCGGAGCACCAAGCTGGTGAGTACATAAACCTCAAGGGATACTTTTCAATAGTGCTGCAAGCACTGGTGGATCACAAGGGACGTTTCACCAACATCAACGTGGGATGGCCGGGAAAGGTACATGACGCTCGCATCTTCAGGAACTCTGGTCTGTTTCAAAAGCTGCAAGAAGGGACTTTATTCCCAGACCAGAAAATAACCGTTGGGGACGTTGAAATGCCTATATGTATCCTTGGGGACCCAGCCTACCCCTTAATGCCATGGCTCATGAAGCCATACACAGGCAGCCTGGACAGTAGTCAGGAGCTGTTCAACTACAGGATGAGCAAGTGCAGAATGGTGGTAGAATGTGCATTTGGACGTTTAAAGGTGCGCTGGCGCAGTTTACTGACTCGGTTATACCTCAGCGAAACCAATACTCCCACTGTTATTACTGCATGCTGTGCGCTCCAAAATATCTGTGAGAGTAAGGGGGAGACGTTTATGGTGGGGTGGGAGGTTAAGGCAAATTGCCTGGCTGCTGGTTTCACACAGCCAGACACCAGGGCGGTTAGAAGAGCACAGGAGGGCGCGGTGCGCATCAGAGAAGCTTTGAAAACCAGTTTCATGACTGGACAGGCTACGGTGTGAAAGTTCTGTTTGTTTCTCCTTGAGGAAACCCCCCTCCCCTTGGTTCACTCTACTTCTCTGTAAGCTAGCCACCCTCCCCTCCTCCCTTCGATCACCGCTTGCAGAGGCAATAAAGTAATTGTTGCTTCACATTCATGCATTCTTTATTCATTCATCACACAAATTGGGGGATAACTACCAAGGTAGCCCAGGAGGGGTGGTGGAGGAGAGAAGCACCAGGAGGGGTAGTGGAGGAGGGAAGGACAAGGCCACACAGCACTTTAAAAGTTTAAAACTTTAAAACTTATTGAATGCCAGCCTTCTGTTGCTTGGGCAATCCTCTGGGGTGGAGTGGCCGGGTGGCCGGAGGCCCCCCCACCACGTTCTTGGGTGTCTGGGTGAGGAGGCTATGGAACCTGGGGAGGAGGGCGGTTGGTTACACAGGGGCTGTAGCAGTGGTCTGTGCTCCTGCTGACTTTCCTGCAGCTCAACCACACGCTGGAGCATATTGGTTTGATCCTCCAGCAGCCTCAGCATTGAATCCTGCCTCTTCTCATCACGCTGCCACCACCTTTCAGCTTCAGTCCTCTCTTCAGCCTGCCACTTACTCTCTTCAGCCTGCCACTTACTCTCTTCAGCCCGCCACCTCTCCTCCCGGTCATATTGTGCTTTCCTGCACTCTGACATTGTCTGCCTCCATGCATTCGTCTGTGCTATGTCAGTGTGCGAGGACAGCATGAGCTCAGAGAACATTTCATCACGAGTGCGTTTCTTTCGCCTTCTAATCTTCACTAGCCTCTTGGAAGGAGAAGATCCTGTGATCCTTGAAACACATGCAGCTGGTGGAGAAAAAAAAAAGAGGCAGTGGTATTTAAAAAGACACATTTTCTAGAACAATGGCTACACTCTTTCACAGTAAACCTTGCTGTTAACATTACATACACAGCACATGTGCTTTCGTTCCAAGGTCGCACTTTGCCTCCCCCCACCACGTGACTAGCTGCTCACCCCCCCCCCATGGCTAACAGCAGGGAACATTTCTGTTCAGCCACAGGCAAACAGCCCAGCAGGAACGGGCACCTCTGAATGTCCCCTTAAGAAAATCACCCTATTTCAACCAGGTGACCATGAATGATATCTCACTCTCCTGAGGATAACACAGAGAGATAAAGAACGGATGTTGTTTGAATGCCAGCAAACATACACTGCAATGCTTTGTTCTACAATGATTCCCGAGTATGTGCTACTGGCCTGGTGTGGTAAAGTGTCCTACCATGGCGGAAGGAATAAGGCAGCCCTCCCCAGAAACCTTTTGCAAAGGCTTTGGGAGTACATCCAGGAGAGCCGCAAATGCCAGGGCAAATTAATCATTAAACATGCTTGCTTTTAAACCATGTATACTATTTTAAAAGGTACACTCATCGGAGGTCCCTTCTCCACATGGCGGGTCCGGGAGGCAGCCTTGGGTGGGTTCGGGGGGGACTGCCTCCAGGTCCAGGGTGAGAAACAGTTCCTGGCTGTCAGGAAAACCAGTTTCTCCGCTTGCTTGCTGTGAGCTATCTACAACTTCATCATCATCATCATCTTCTTCGTTCCCAAAACCTGCTTCTGTGTTGCCTCCATCTCCATTGAAGGAGTCAAACAACACGGCTGGGGTAGTGGTGGCTGAACCCCCTAAAATGGCATGCAGCTCATCATAGAAGCGGCATGTTTGGGGCTCTGACCTGGAGTGGCCGTTTGCCTCTCTGGTTTTCTGGTAGGCTTGCCTCAGCTCTTTAAGTTTCACACGGCATTGCTTCGGGTCCCTGTTATGGCCTCTATCCTTCATGCCCTGGGAGATTTTGACAAATGTTTTGGCATTTCGAAAACTGGAACGGAGTTCTGATAGCACAGATTCCTCTCCCCATACAGCGATCAGATCCCGTACCTCCCGTTCGGTCCATGCTGGAGCTCTTTTGCGATTCTGGGACTCCATCATGGTCACCTCTGCTGATGAGCTCTGGCCAGCATGGCAAGCTGCAGGTGACCATGCAAACAGGAAATTGAAATTCAAAAGTTTGCGGGCCTTTTCCTGTCTACCTGGCCAGTGCATCTGAGTTGAGAGTGCTGTCCAGAGCGGTCACAATAGAGCACTCTGGGATAGCTCCCGGAGGCCAATACCATCTAATTGAGTCCACAGTACCCCAAATTCGACCCGGCAAGAGCTAATCCACTTGTCAGAGGTGGATTAAGGAAATCGATTTTAAGAGCCCTTTAAGTCAAAATAAAGAGCTTCATCGTGTGGACGGGTGCAGGTTTACATCGATTTAACGCTGCTAAATTCGACCTAAACTCCTAGTGTAGACCAGGGCTTTAGGTGCGAATTTAAAGAGGATTAGTTAAACTACATTAAACCCCGGTGTGGACACTCTCATTCAGTATTAAAGTGGCCTTAATTCAGTTTAATTAAGTGTCCCCATGTTGACAAGCCCTTAGTTAATATTAAAGCTGAAACATCAGTATCCCAAATAAACTTAGTTAAACACACCCTAAGTATTTCAAAGTAAAGAAAGTAACATGACATGAAATTTAAGCATGACAGATAAATATTCAAATACCCTCATTATTCAGTCCATGCACAATATCATGTTTCACATTTCCGAAATAACCTTAAATCTGCCCTACCTCCCCCCAAGCCAGAAGCCCTTTGACACCCACACCTCACCAGGTTTATAGTCTGAGTCCCCTGGATGATGCCTCTGTGGGGCTAAATGAGGATGACTAAATCGAGTGCCCCACATAAGCAGAAGGGAGAAACTCACCCCAGTGTCTTAGAATATATGCATGCAGTCCAGGACGGGGTGCTGTAACAAGAGAGGCTACAGGCTGCAGTAGGAGTCCTGGCAATTCCCACAGCACTGTCTCTACCGCTCCACACAGCAACAGCACTGAGTACAGCATCTGGGAAACAGCAAAGGCAGATGTGATGTGTTGGAGGGCACTAACAAATATATTAAATACCACTCACCTGAGTACAGAGCCTTAGGGCACCACTGCCTACTGACAACCTACTGCTAGGCTGAAATTGAGCATTTATCCCTTCTCTTCCTTTCCTGGAGTTTACCAGTTGCTGATCCAAGTGTCCTGTGCTCCTTACACAGTGTACATAATATGAAGGAACCACATAGGCCGAGTGGGGTCCAAATAAGCATGTTTACTAACTATATGCACCATGCCAGGTCATACACACACTTCTCTTCTGGCAGGGTCTGTTGCCTTCTGAAACATAGAAGATGCTGAGGGCCACTAGCAAGCCCACAAATTATTTAAAGAGACACTATCCAACTCCTATACACTACGTACATGACAAGTGTGTCCCTAATAGTCTCTTTAAGGAGGGACTCTGTCAAAGGCTTTTTAAAAGTCCAAAAAACTATATCAACTGCCTTTAACTAATAGTTTGCTGACATGCTCAGAAAATTCTAGTAGGATGGGGACACGTGATTTTCCCTTGCAAAAGCCATGCTGGTTTTACCCGGTCATATCAGGTTTATCTAGGTGTCTCTTCAATTATGGTTTCAACCAGTTTACCTGGCTCTGAGGTAAGGCACACTAGTCTGTAATTCTCTGGATTGCCTAGCATTCTCTTTAAAGATAAGCACATTTACTGTCCTCACAACATTGGCACAATAGCTGACTGTAACGACAGGTTGCACGTTTCCTATATTTACGGTCTTCCAGAACTTCCGAAAGTTCCATCTTGTCCTGGTGCCTTTTTGCTCTTTAATCAGTTTGTTTCTTTCAACAAACATGGGCTGGATGAATGTACTGTAAGGTGGGTAGAAAGTTGGCTAGATTGTCGGGCTCAACGGGTAGTGATCAATGGCTCCATGTCTAGTTGGCAGCCGGTGTCAAGTGGAGTGCCCCAGGGGTCGGTCCTGGGGCCGGTTTTGTTCAATATCTTCATAAATGATCTGGAGGATGGTGTGGATTGCACTCTCAGCAAATTTGCGGATGATACTAAACTGGGAGGAATGGGAGATACGTTGGAGGGCAGAGATAGGATACAGAGGGACCTAGACAAATTGGAGGATTGGGCCAAAAGAAACCTGATGAGGTTCAATAAGGATAAGTGCAGGGTCCTGCACTTAGGACGGAAGAACCCAATGCACAGCTACAGACTAGGGACCGAATGGCTAGGCAGCAGTTCTGCGGAAAAGGACCTAGGGGTTACAGTGGACGAGAAGCTGGATATGAGTCAGCAGTGTGCCCTTGTTGCCAAGAAGGCCAATGGTATTTTGGGATGTATAAGTAGGGGCATAGCGAGCAGATGGAGGGACGTGATCGTTCCCCTCTATTCGACATTGGTGAGGCCTCATCTGGAGTACTGTGTCCAGTTTTGGGCCCCACACTACAAGAAGGATGTGGATAAATTGGAGAGAGTCCAGCGAAGGGCAACAAAAATTATTAGGGGTCTGGAACACATGACTTATGAGGAGAGGCTGAGGGAACTGGGATTGTTTAGTCTGCAGAAGAGAAGAATGAGGGGGGTTTGATAGCTGCTTTCAACTACCTGAGAGGTGGTTCCAAAGAGGATGGTTCTAGACTATTCTCAGTGGTAGAAGATGACAGGACAAGGAGTAATGGTCTCAAGTTGCAGTGGGGGAGGTTTAGGTTGGATATTAGGAAAAACTTTTTCACTAGGAGGGTGGTGAAACACTGGAATGCGTTACCTAGGGAGGTGGTAGAATCTCCTTCCTTGGAAGTTTTTAAGGTCAGGCTTGACAAAGCCCTGGCTGGGATGATTTAATTGGGGATTGGTCCTGCTTTGAGCAGGGGGTTGGACTAGATGACCTCCTGAGGTCCCTTCCAACCCTGATATTCTATGATTCTATGAACACCTCAATCCATGACACTGCCCCTTCTTAATTACTTGGCAAAAGTAGTTCTGGGATAACTATTTCCCCAACATCCTCTGTAGTGAAGAATAGTGCACAGAAATCCATTGATTTTTCTGCAACATCCTCATCCTCTTTAATTTCTCTCTTTATTTCCTGGTAGCTTCTGATATATTAAAAAAATATGTAGATAGAGGCATGGAGTTTAAGGCCAGAAGGGACCATTAAGTCTGACCTCCTGTACGTCACAGGCCACCAACACCACCCAGCACCCGCACATGAAAACCAACTACTGAAATTAGACCAAAGTATTACAGCCCTCAGGACAGAGAATAAGAGGGATTGAGGGGTGCTCAGGCCCGAGGCCTACTCAGTGGAAGGGAAATGATTAAGTGAGATACACCCAGATTATCGTGGCAAGTGACCCGCACACTGCAGAGGAAAGTTAAGCCCCCAATATCACTGCCAATTGACCTGGGAGAAAATTCCTTCCTGACCCCACCCATGATGATCAGTTAGACCCTGAGCATGTGAGCAAGAACCAGCTCGCCAAGCACCTGAGAGAGAGACTACTCAGTGCCACCTCAGAGCCCTGGCCCTCCCTGTCCAATGTCCCATCCCTGATGCTTCAGAAGAAGGAGATAAAAAACCCTCCCAGAATGCACTGGGGGGAATCCTTTGCTGACCCCTACCTGTGGCCAGCTGACACTCCGAAGCATGAGCTTTAGGAACATCAGACATAAACCGGATGCTCACCCCACCATCACAAGCAACCTTGTCATACAGTGCAACTCATGAATGTGTCCAACTCTCTCTTCAAACTAATTAAGTTGTTTGCCCCTATTGGGGAACAATTGAATACAGTTAAATATCCTGAACTAAATTAAAATAAAAGCACCTCAAAAATGGAACAGGTAAAAGTACTGACAAGGTCCTTTTCATAACTTACAAACACAATGCTGGACTTTGCATAGAAAGTCCCCTGAAAGCCCACGTTTGAAGCAAATAAAGAAAATATTGACATATTATGGTCACAGCACTATCTAAACCCCCTTGTCGCACCCCCATATAGACTAAGGGGCACGATAATACACACATAGTGAATTATGATACTGAAATATAAAGATGGAGAATTGCAGAATGGTAAGATTAAGAGCCTTGTTAGTTATATTTTAATAATTTATAATTATGGATAGTGAATGAGTTCAGATATAGGCCAAAGCCTCAGTCTAACTTAGTCTGGCATGCATGTTGATTTGCCAGCTTTCCTCTTACATAGATTTGTTTAAATAATGCTACTGCTGACAGGACAAAGGGGATGTTTTGTTTATGCAACATGGGGTGCTGGAAAATTCTAGGTAAAAGGAAATGTTAATTAGTATGATAAATACACAGACCGAGAATGCTAAAAGTCCCTTTTACTGGGAAAAATAAGGGAAAACTGGCATGAAAACATAGTGACATGAAAATTGTATAAACAGCGAAAGTTGTGTAAATTGAAGCTTGCACATGTGTATTGTACAGGTTATATATGATAAATGTTTAACGTTGATTGGAGAAAAATTAATGAATATGTAATATGGAAATGTATGAGAATTCACGTAAAGGGGGCCCAAGTTGGAGAAATACCAGACCAGAAACTAAAGCAATGAGACTGACGGACCAGACCAGGGATCTGTGACGTTGCACTCTATATGTTTATGGAAATATGCTTATGAGTTTGTGGAATATGCTTTATGCTAGATATGCCATGTAACATATCTTTGCAAAGATTATGATCTACTGAATATATTCATCCTATTTGAATGCACGTATCATTCTTATATTTGAAGTTATGAGCTTTGTCTCTGTGCTTGTATTTGAAGTGTTTGCTGTGGGAGGTTTAGCCAACATATTGTGAAGGGACTGTTCAAGTAATTGGGAGTACTTAACTAACAATGGACTTTGGGAGACGCCAATCCACATCTGAGCTTTCCTGGGAACATTCAAACTAACATGTAAACAATGGCACTGGCCTGCAAAAAGCTGAATCATTCAAGGACATGTGACTTGCCCATGTGGCTACAAACTCCATCTTGTTGTTGTGACTTTGCACAGAAGAACAAAGGGGTTTCCGCCCACAAGAGAGAGAATATAAAAGGCCCTGGAAGCCTCTCCATTTTTGTCTTCAGCTGGCTCAGGAGTTGGCCTCTCCATCCCAAAGAGGTGCCTGAAAGAAACTGGAACAAAGGAGAGTAACTGCGGGGGTTCAAGTGATTGCTGAACCCAGGCCATAAACTACAATGTTGGTCTGAAAAGGATTGTATCTTAAATAACATCTAGGGTGAGAAGTTAGTATTTGTAACTAAATCCTCAGTGTATTAATTTAGCCTTGCGTATTTTGATTTATTTTACTGAGTAACTTACCTTGTTCTGTCTGTAATTACTTGAAACCACTTAAATTCTACTTTTTATACTTAATAAAAATCACTTTTGTTTATTAATTAACCCAGAATAAGTAATTAATACCTGGGGGAGCAAACAGCTGTGCATATCTCTCTATCAGTGTTATAGAGGGCGGACAATTTATGAGTTTACCCTGTATATGCTTTATACAGAGTAAAATGGATTTATTTGAGGTTTGGATCCCATTGGGAGCTGGGTGTCTGGGTGCTGGAAACAGGAGCACTTGCTAAGCCATTTTCAGTTAACTCTGCAGCTTTGGGGGCGTGGGTCAGACCCTGGGTCTGTGTTGCAGCAGGCTAGCATGTCTGGCTCAACCAGGCAGGGTTCTGGCAGAGAAAACGGGCTCAGAGGTAGTCTCAGCACATCAGGTGAGAGTCCCAAGGAGGTCTCTTTGATGGAACCCGTCACAGGATCAGAGGCTGCGACAACCATTGAAATGCAGAAGAGCTTCCCAGTATTCTGAAACTGGGGAATTGGGGCCCCTACTTGTTCCATCTTATCTGTTTATTGTCTTGCATATATTTATATATACTGTATATATTTCCAGACACTATAAGTAACAACAGTTGTGTCTGAAAATTGGGTGGACTTGTGACTCAGTTTTCCAGTTTACCTTCCCCACACCTCCACAAAATCTATTGGGAGGCTATTCCAGAACCTCACCCCTCAGAAGAATAGAAGCAGCCTTTTAATATCCAGCCTGATTTTGTTCATGGCCAGTTTATGTCCATCTGTTCTTGTGCCAGCATTGTCCTTTAGCTTAAATAGCTCTTCAACCTCCCTGGCATTCCTCCCCACTCACCCACCCTCCCTAACCCTCGATGTATTTATAGAGAGCTATCAGACTTCATTTTGCTAGGCTAAACAAGCCAAGCTCTTCCAGTCTCCTTTCCTGAGATAGGCCTTCCATTCCCCTGATTATCCTAGTAGCTCTTTCCTGCAACAGTTCCAGTTTAAATTCATCTTTCCTGAACAGGTGTGAACAGAATTGTGTACAACACTCCCAATGCGCTTTTACCAGTGCCTTGTACAATGGCATTAATACTAATCTATGCCTTGCCTGATACATCCTAGGATCACATTTTCCCTTTCCACAGCCGAATCACATAGTCATCCCACACACTCAGGTCTCCCTCCTGCTCTGTGCCTTGCAATTGATGAGCCCCCAACTTATAGCAGAAATTCTTATTCTTAGAATTTAAGTGCATGACCTTGCACTTTGTACTATAAGTTTCATCCCATTTCTGTCACTCCTGTCTGCAAGGTCTCTATATCTTCCTGTGTAATATTCCTATCCTCCTCTCTATTGACAATGCCTCAGCTTTGCATCATCAGCAAATTTTCATTAGCGCACTCCTACTTTTTGTGCCAAAGTCATTAACGAAAATCTTGATTAACATTGGTTCTAAGACCGATCCCTGAGGAACTCCACTAGTAACCTTCCTCCAGTCTGATAATTCACCTTTCAGCACAACCCATTGCCTTCTCCCTTTAGCCAATCCCTTATCTGCTTTACAATACTTGTACTGAGGACCCATCTTTCCTAATTTAACTAATGATTTCCCTTGTGGTACCATTTCAAATACTTTACTGAAGAGCTAGTATATTAGATCTACTGCATTTCCCTTATCTAAAAAAATCAGTTATTTTCTCCAAGAAGGAAATCAGGTTAGTAATGGCAGACCTACCCTGGGTAAACCCATGTTACATTATATCTCTTACCATCTATCTCTGAATTTAATTATCCTTTCCTTCACAATTTGTTCTAAAACCTTGCATATGACTGAGGTCAGACTAACAGCTCTGTAATTGCCCGGATCACATTTTTTCCCTTTCTTAAATATAGGTACGACATTAGCTATTCTCCAGTTGTATGGTCCTACCTGCAAAGAGATAGATGTATTAAAAATCCTTGCTACTAGACTAGCAATCTCATGTGCCATGTCTTTCAGTATTCTGGGATGGAAATTATGCGATTCCCCCTAATTAGAGTGCAGTAAATTTTTTAAGCTTTTCTTCCACCTCAGATGTCGTCATTTCAATATCTAGGCAGTCATTTGAATCAGCCATGCTGCCTTCAGGTACAATGTTCCATATTATCATCCTTATTGAAAACCAAGGCCATAGCTAAATAATCCTTAAACTCCTTCCCATCCACACTGGGGAGTGGCCCAACCTTAGCCTTCTTTATTCTTTTTTTTATTTATATAACTAAAAAACATCTGATTATGTATTTATATTTCATAAAAATGATTTGTCTTCAGCTATTTTTTCCCTCTTAGCCCCATAACTGCCATCTTACATTTTACCTGCTTCTTCTGTTTGCTTCATTTGCTGGATTCCCATTTTCCGAAGGAAACCTCTTTGGCCCAAAGTCCCTCTTGTATCTTGCCATTTAACCAGACTGGTGAGTGTCCTTGCCCTCTTGCTTCCTGTTTTGGTTTGGAGCACACAGCCATCTGTTACTCGATTAGGATATATTTAAACAGTCCCTGTGCTGACTCTAAGAGTCTCAGGGCTGGTCTGCACTGAAAACTTACATTGGCATAGCTACGTCTCTCAGGGGTGTGAAAAATGCACAACCCTGCAAGACATAGTGAAGCTGACATAGCCCCCAGGGTAGACAATGTTAGGCTGATGGAGGAATTCTTCCTCAATTTCTTTTCTGCCATCTCCTAGCATAAACAACAACCCCCCATCCCGCAAATCATAGAATCATAGAATATCAGGGTTAGAAGGGACCTCAGGAGGTCATCTAGTCCAACCCCCTGCTCAAAGCAGGACCGATCCATGACTAAATCATCCCAGCCAGGGCTTTGTCAAGCCTGACCTTAAAAACTTCTAGGGAAGGAGATGCCACCACCTCCCTAGGTAACGAATTCCAGTGTTTCACCACCCTCGTAGTGAAAAAGTTTTTCCTAATATCCAACCTAAATCTCCCCCACTGCAACTTGAAACCATTACTCCTTGTTCTGTCATCTGCTACCACTGAGAACAGTCTAGACCCATCCTCTTTAGATCCCCCTTTCAGGTAGTTGAAAGCAGCTATCAAATCCCCCCTCATTCTTCTCTTCTGAAGACTAAATATCCCCAGTTCCCTCAGCCTCTCCTCATAAGTCATGTGTTCCAGACCCCTAATCATTTTTGTTGCCCTCCGCTGGACTCTTTCCAATTTTTCCACATCCTTCTTGTAGTGTGGGGCCCAAAACTGGACACAGTACTCCAGATGAGGACTCACCAATGTCGAATAGAGGGGAACGATCACGTCCCTCGATCTCTGGCAATGCCCCTACTTATACATCCCAAAATGCCATTGGCCTTCTTGGCTACAAGGGCACACTGTTGACTCATATCCAGCTTCTCGTCCACTGTAACCTCAAGGTCCTTTTCTGCAGAACTGCTGCCGAGCCATTCGGTCCCTAGTCTGTAGCGGTGCATTGGATTCTTCCGTCCTAAGTGCAGGACTCTGCATTTGTCCTTGTTGAACCTCATCAGATTTCTTTTGGCCCAATCCTCCAATTTTCCCAGGTCCTTCTGTATCCTATCCCTACCCTCCAGCATATCTACCACTCCTCCCAGTTTAGTGTCATCTGCAAACTTGCTGAGGGTGCAATCCACACCATCCTCCAGATCATTAAGGAAGATATTGAACAAAACCAGCCCCAGGACCGACCCCTGGGGCACTCCACTTGATACCGGCTGCCAACTAGACATGGAGCCATTGATAACTACCCGTTGAGCCCGACAGTCTAGCCAGCTTTCTATCCACCTTATAGTGCATTCATCCAGCCCATACTTCTTTAACTTGCTGGCAAGAATACTGTGGGAGACTGTGTCAAAAGCTTTGCTAAAGTCAAGGAACAACACGTCTACTGCTTTCCCTTCATCCACAGAGCCAGTTATCTCGTCATAGAAGGCAATTAGATTAGTCAGGCATGACTTGCCCTTGGTGAATCCATGCTGACTGTTCCTGATCATTTTCCTCTCCTCTAAGTGCTTCAGAATTGATTCCTTGAGGACCTGCTCCTTGATTTTTCCAGGGACTGAGGTGTAGCTGACTGGCCTGTAGTTCCCAGGATCCTCCTTCTTCCTTTTTTTAAAGATGGGCACCACATTAGCCTTTTTCCAGTCATCTGGGACCTCCCCTGATCGCCATGAGTTTTCAAAGATAATGGCCAATGGCTCTGCAATCACATCCGCCAACTCCTTTAGCACTCTTGGACGCAACGCATCCGGCCCCTTGGACTTGTCTCGTCCAGCTTTTCTAAATAGTCCCTAACCACTTCTTTCTCCACAGAGGGCTGGTCACCTCCTCCCCATGCTGTGCTGCCCAGTGCAGTAGTCTGGGAGCTGACCTTGTTCGTGAACACAGAGGCAAAAAAAGCATTGAGTACATTAGCTTTTTCCACAGCCTCTGTCACTAGGTTGCCTCCCTCATTCAGTAAGGGGCCCACACTTTCCTTGACTTTCTTCTTGTTGCTAACATACCTGAAGAAACCCTTCTTGTTACTCTTAACATCTCTTGCTAGCTGCAACTCCAGGTGTGATTTGGCCTTCCTGATTTCACTCCTGGAAGCCCGAGCAATATTTTTATACTCATCCCTGGTCATTTGTTCAATCTTCCACTTCTTGTAAGCTTCTTTTTTGTATTTAAGAGCAGCAAGGATTTCACTGTTAAGCCAAGCTGGTTGCCTGCCATATTTACTATTCTTTCTACACATCGGGATGGTTTGTCCCTGTAACCTCAATAAGGATTCTTTAAAATACAGCCAGCTCTCCTGGACTCCTTTTCCCCTCATGTTATTCTCCCAGGGGATCTTGCCCATCAGTTCCCTGAGGGAGTCAAAGTCTGCTTTTCTGAAGTCCAGGGTCTGTATTCTGCTGCTTTCCTTTCTTCCTTGTGTTAGGATCCTGAACTCGACCATTTCATGGTCACTGCCTCCCAGGTTCCCATCCACTTTTGCTTCCCCTACTAATTCTTCCCAGTTTGTGAGCAGCAGGTCAAGAAGAGCTCTGCCCCTAGTTGGTTCGTCCAGCACTTGCACCAGGAAATTGTCCCCTACATTTTCCAAAAACTTCCTGGATTGCTTGTGCACCGCTGTATTGTTCTCCCAGCAGATATCAGGGTGATTGAAGTCTCCCATGAGAACCAGGGCCTGCAATCTAGTAACTTCTGCTAGTTGCCAGAAGAAAGCCTCGTCCACCTCATCCCCCTGGTCTGGTGGTCTATAGTAGACTCCCACCACGACATCACCCTTGTTGCTCACACTTCTAAACTTAATCCAGAGACTCTCAGACTCTTAATCCAGAGACTCTTAATCCAGAGACTCTCTCAGATCTGGCCAGTGTTCTGTGCCAGGAGCCTGGCTCCACTTTGGCCTAAGTGGAACCAATTCCACTGTATGAGCTCTTCTATCCTTAAATGTTCCCCAGTACTGCCTCCTCTTTACACCATCTCCCCTCCCATGCACTGAGACCCTGCACACCCGCTGTCTAACTGACCTCACAGAGTGAGCCTGGCACCTAACACAACCCAGGACCTCTTGTGTGGTTTCTAGGGAAACCTTGGGATATCCTTATATACATCTCAGGCCTCAGACTGTAGCTAAGGAAACTATGACGGCAGCAGGAACAGACTTTTTCCAGCCACCACCCCCAGAAGTTCCTTGGAGGGATGGCCACCCGTCAGACACTGAAGATCCCAGGCGGGGCCTATCTCTTTCCCCAAAGACCAAGCAGAGCCCAGAAAGCCCAAGAAGACCTGCAGTGATTCAAAAAAAGTAAGGAGGAGCCACATGTCTGCTGGGAAGAAGGGTGTAGCTGGAAGGAATTACATACTGACTGAGATGCTGCATTCTGACCATACAATTTAACCTTGATGCCTCATGGAAAAATCCCTTGACTAAGTTGCTTTTGATAATGACTGACTATAATACAGACAACTTCCCAAACACAGGAGATCTTGGTGTCATGATTCATTCCTCAGGAGATGGTATTTTCCATTTACCCCATCATCACCATTTTGGGGAGAAGAGATGGGTGAGTTTTTGTACTGGACCAGGTAGGTAGCCATATAGTATGTTTATAAACACATACTGAACTTATCCTATTCTAGTGCCGTACACTTGTATATTTACATTCCATGTTTTTTGCAAACAGAACACTGAATCATAGAATCATAGAAGATTAGGGTTGGAAGAGACCTCAGGAGGTCATCTAGTCCAACCCCTGCTCAAAGCAGGACCAACCCCAACTAAATCATCCCAGCCAGGACTTTGTCAAGCCGGGCCTTAAAAACCTCTAAGGAAGGAGATTCCACCATCTCCCTAGGTAACGCATTCCAGTGTTTCACCACCCTCCTAGGGAAACAGTTTTTCCTACTATCCAACCTAGACCTTCCTCACTGCAACTTGAGACCATTGCTCCTTGTTCTGTCATCTGCCATCACTGAGAACAGCCTAGCTCCATGCTCTTTGGAACCCTGCTTCAGGTAGTTGAAGGCTGCTATCAAATCCCCCCTCACCCTTCTCTTCTGCAGACTGGCTTAAAGCCTTTTCAGGAGTCTGTAGGCTTTGCATCTATACACCTGCTGAAGCATGCAGACTTTTTAAAATCCATAACCCCTCCCTATGGTCTTAACAGCGTAGAACCATATTCACTATGGCTTTACTTAAGTTTTATATTGGAGTGACACTGAAGTTGATGGAGTCACACAGGCATAGCACCGGAGTGGAGGATCTGCCTCCTTAAAATTTCATAGCTTTCTAAAGTTTGGGTTTTACAAAACAAACAAACTTATGCCATGACCCCTAAAAAGCACTTCACAATTGCTAGGCACCTGGTCAGCTGTGACTGCATCTTAGTATAGTAATTATAGTCATTTCACTCTTACTTATCTAACTCTGAGTACCTAACCCTAAGCAACCATTTTAGCGTTTTATCCTGCCATCCATCACCATGGTATCTTAATGCATTGCACATAAAATCTATAGCAATAGTAATGTCCCTCATGGACTTCATGCAGTCTCCTGGCTCCCTTCCCTTTGGGGGATAAAGCCTCTACTTGGGGGTTTGTTTCATCCCTCTTTGTTTGTTGTACCCATGTCTTGCAGGGTTGTGCTAAAACTGTAAGCTCTTTGGGGTAGGGACTGTCTTTTATTTATTACACGCGTGCAGCACAATGGGACCGTGATCACTAATTGGGGCCTCTAGGTACTAATTCCATATAAATAATAATACTTTTTAAATTCTAATTGTGTCTTTTATAGTTTTTTCCATGGTGACACGGGTTTTTCTCAAACTTTGCAACAGTTTAACAATGGAAATTATATAAATTTGCCCCGAACGACATAGAGCTGGACAGATATGATCTCAAGTTACACCAAAGTAAATCTTGAGTACAGGGCCTAATTCAAAGCTCATTGACTGCAATGGGCATATTTCCATTGAATTCTAGGGGCTTTGGATCTGGCTCTATGGCCCAACTGCTCAAAATTATTTACGTGCCTATCTCCCATTGATTTCAATGGGAGTTAGGTGCCTAAATACCACTGAAGATCTGGGCCTAATTCCACTGAAATTGGTAGTTACCTGAGATTTACCCAAGATCAGAATCAGTTGCCCGGTACTTGACTTTGTTTTGGAGATAGAATAAAAGCTCTTAATTGCTGGTGGAAAGTTAATTCCATTGTAGAATTAACTGGAATTATTTACATATCTAATATCAAAATCCAGAAAGTTTGTGGGATAAAGCACACCAAAGGAGGACCTTCTTTAATAAGAGGATTCTTGATTATTCTGCTGTTGAAATGGAAGATTAAAGGAGTGCAACCGAATATTTTGAACACCACAGTGATTACATAGAGGAATTTATATGCTCCGGGAAGTCTCTAAATCATTCTTTGTGGCATTTGCATTCTCATTATCATCTTCCTAGTTGACTCATGTTTGCAAAACTGTTTGCCTGCCCTTTTTAAAGAAGGTCTTTTTGTGGATTTATTTAGTTCTGTAATTGAGCTGGTTTTATGCCTTTCTCTTTATTCATAAAATAATAAAACATTTAAATCTCTAGGTTTAAAATCATTCCTCTTCAGCTACTGTAGAATTCCCCAAGCTGCTCTCTTCAATCAGAGGAGAATGTTATCATTAATTATTATGAATTAAGATCTAGTATTATTTAAGTGCTCCATTACCACAAGAACTGGTCAACTTATTCATTAGAAATAGATCCTCGGCTGGTGTAGATTGGCATCGCTCGATTGATTTTAATGATGCCTGCCACTTTACATCGGCAGAGAATCCAGCCTTTGCAAACAAACTGACTTTTACAAAGGCTTTTCTTATCTGTAATTCTTCAAATAGTTTGTGCACTCAGATACTACGGTGATAGGCACCAATATGAGAACATTAAGATAAATTCGTACTGTTTAGCCCAGTGGTTCTCAACCAGCGGTCTGGGGCCCCCCCGGGGGGGCCGTGAGCAAGTTTCAGGGGGTCTGCCAAGCAGGACCAGTGTTAGACTTACTGGGGCCCAGGGCAGAAAGCTGAAGCTCCGCTGTGCAGGGCTGAAGCCAGGGACCCTGCACCCTGCCACCTGGGACTAAAGCTGAAGCCTGAGCAATGTAACTTTTCAGGGCCCCCTGTGGCATGGGGCCCGGGGCAATTGCCCTGCTTGCTATTCTCTAACGCTGGCCCTGGCTTTTATATGCAGACAAACAGTTTTGGGGGCACTGGTGGGTCGTGGAGTTTTAATAGCATGTTGGGGGGGCCTCAGAAAGCAAAAGGTTGAAAACCGCTGGTTTAGCCTATGGGCTGTTCACACAGCGTTGAGTTCAGCTGTTCACTGTTTTCAATCTATGGTGTGTGATTTATTGCTAAGTGTTGCAATGGCTAACTTTTAGGTTCCCTGCTGCCTCCTGGAATTCACAACCCCAACTTAGGCACCCAGGCTCTTTGTACAATGCATGGGAAAAATTAGGGGCCTAAAAAAGGGATTCTTAAAAGCCAGCATACTGAGTCAGGAAGTCACCAAAGCTAACCAGAAGGAAATACTCAGGAGAGGGATGTGGCCTAAGCCCAGCATCTCAAAGGAAGTTAGATGCCTAACAAGGTTGGAGTGGAACAACTTCAACACGAGAGGCTGAGAGACCCCCACACTCAGAGTACCATGGGTAACCCATTGGTTTGGGGCACTCACCTGGGTGATAGGAGACCTGGGTTCAAGTCCCTGCTCCACAGCAGGCAGGGTAGGGATTTGAACCCCTGTTCTCCCACACCCTAGGAGAGTGTGCTAGCTAGTGGACTACTGGGTATAAGGCAGCCTCCTCAGCACCTATTTTTCCTCTGTTTTGTGATGGTCCCGATCTTAGATAGCCTCTGAGCACATCTACTGAATCACACCTTGCAGGAAAGCTAGGCAGAGAATGCCAGCGATACCTAAATGTTGGATTTAGGTGTCTAGCTACCACTTGAGGTGCCTAAGTCCCCCTTGTGAATGTAGCCCATAGTATTTTCAGTTCTCCCTGCCTTGACAAACAGTATTTAAATAAGAGAACTACTACCAATTATTATTCATGTTTTGGTAGCACCTAGAGGCCCCACTGTACAAACACACAGTAAGACACAGTCCCTTCCCAGAAAGGTTTCATTCTAATGCAGTGGTTCTCAGCCAAGGATACATGTACCCCCTGGGGGTACATGGGTCTTCCAGGGGGTACATCAACTCATCTAGATATTTATCTAGTTTTACAACAGGCGACATAAAAAGCACTAGCGAAGTCAGTACAAACTAAAATTTCATACAGACAATGACTTGCTTATACTGCTCTATATACTATACACTGAAATGTAAGTACAATATTTATATTCCAGTTGATTTATTGTATAGTTATATGGTAAAAATGAGAAAGTCAGAAATTTTACAGTAACAGTGTGCTGTGACACTTTTGTATTTTTATGTCTGATTTTGTCAGCAAGTAGTTTTTAAGTGAGGTGAACTTGGGTATACACAAGATAAATCAGAATCCTGAAAGAGGTGCAGTACTCCAGAAGAATTGAGAACCACTGCTCTAATATATAAGAAATTATGACTGCTGTTATTCATGCACAAAATCCTTTTGATTACATGATATTAGGGTATTTATATAAAGACGAAAAAGTCCTGAAACATGTATGTGGTGGGGGGGAGGAGTGGGAGGCAGGCAGAGGAGAACTCCTGGTTGTGAATAGGGAATAATGAGGGCCATGAAAATGGATGACCTGAACAGCTGTTCGGAAGTGGAGTAAACATTTCTGAGCACTGTCATTGCAGCATTCAACCAGCTCTAATTACTATGTTAAATTTCACCCAAGCTGGCTCATCTTGAGAGAAGGGGATGAACACAAACTGATAAGCATCTTGTGTGTGTATTAAAAATTGAACAAAATGTAATTCTACCATTTTAAATATTTATTCATTATGAATTAGATTCATGACTGGTCACGTGGAGAGAAACAAGACATTATGCACAGGGAAAGCTCAGCACAGCTTTGCCCAGGCAAGACAAGAACGTGATAAAGATATCTGGGGTAATTATTGGTGTGCTTGTTAGGAATAAGTTTAATGTGTCTATTACAACAGAAAAGCTGCTGTCAGGAGTGTGCCCCAGTTGACCATTTTCTTGCTGTATATGATATGGTACAACAATGCCAAGGAGCAACTTGTCTGCCTCAAAGACATTGGCCATTGCTGGCCTGTATGATGACAACATTGATATGTTGGGAGTTGTGCTTGTGAATTTGTGTTTGTGAAATAAACTAGTCACACAGAAAAGTGACAGAGCCTTAGGTACGGCTGGAAGTGTTGGCTGCTTCGGAAAAGGGAAAATCTGTATGAAAGATCATTAAAGTTCTCTTCACAAGTCCATGGGTCCAGATCTAATGCATCTGAGGGTGCTGAGGGAATTGGCTGATGTGCTTGCAGAGCGATTGGCCATTATCTATGAAAATTCGTGGCAATCAGGGGAGGTCCGAGACGATTGAAAAAGGCAAATATAGTGCCCATATTTAAAAAAGGGAAGAAAGAGAACCTGGGGGACTACAGACTGGTCAGCCTCACCTCAGTCCCTGGAAAAATCATGGAGTGGGTCCTCAAAGAATCCATTTTGAAGCACTTGGAGGAGAGGACGGTGATCAGGAACAGTCAACATGGATTCACCAAGGGCAAGTCATGCCTGACCAACCTGATTGCCTTCTATGATGAGATAATTGGCTCTGTAGCTATGGGGAAAATGGTGGATGTGGTATATCTTGACTTTAGCAAAGCTTTTGCTACTGTCTCCCGCAGTATTCTTGCCAGCAAATTAAAGAAGTATGGATTGGATGAATGGACCATAAAGTGGATAGAAAGCTGGGTAGATTGTCAGGCTCAACATGTATTGATCAATGGCTCGATGTCTAGTTTGCAGCCGGTATCAAGCAGAGTGCCCCAGGGGTCGGTCCTGGGGCCAGTTTTGTTCAACATCTTTATTAATGATCTGGATGACAGGATTAATTGTACCCTCAGCAAGTTTGCAGATTACACTAAACTGTGGGGAGAGGTAGATATGCTGGAGGGTAGGGATAGGGTCCATAGTGACCTAGACAAATTGGAGGGCCAAAAGAAATCTGATGAGGTTCAACAAGGACAAGTGCAGAGTCCTGCATTTAGGAAGGAATAATCCAGTAAACTTCTTTTACAGACTAGGCTCCTTCTAGTCTGGGTCCAGCAATCACTCACACCCCTGTGGTTACTTTCCTTTGTTCCAGTTTCTTTCAGGTATCCTTTTGGGGTGGAGAGACTATCTTTTGAGCCAGCTGAAGACAAAATGGAGGGGTCATTAAATAGACTTTCTCTTGTGGGTGGTCCCTCTCCCTCCTCCTGTGTAGAATCCCAAAATGCGTACCAATAGGATGAATATATTCAGTAGATCATAATCTTTACAGAGATATGTTACATGGCATATGTAGCCGTCAGGATTCCCTCCCCACTCTGAACTGTAGGATACAGATGTGGGGACCCGCATGAAAGACCCCCTAAGCTTATTTTTACCAGCTTAGTTTAAAAACTTCCCAAGGACAAATCCTTTGCCCTTGGATGGTACGCTGCCACCACCAAGTGATTGAGACAAAGAATCAGGGAAAGGACCACTTGGAATTCCTATTTCCCCCAAAATATCCCCCCAAGCCCTAGATCCCCTTCCTGGGAAGGCCTGAAAATAATATACCAACCAAATAGGTAAACCAGATTCTTAAAAAACAGAACTTCATTATAAAGGGGGAAAAAGTAAAAGCACCTCTGTAAAATCAGGATGGAAGGTAACTTTACAGGGTAATTAGATTCAAAACACAGAGGATTCTCTTCTAGGCAAAACTTTACAGTTACAAAAAACAGGGATAAACCTCCCTCTTAGCACAGGGAAAATTCACAAATTGAAAACAAAAGGTAATCTAACGCGCCTTGCCTTATTTACTTATTCTTTTTGCAATATTGAGGCTCACTTTAGGATGGTTTATAGGAGAAGGAGTTTTCTGACCTGGTGCTTCTCTGCTTCCCAAGAGAACACCCAAACAAAGAGCACACACAAAGCCTCCCCCCTCCCAGATTTGAAAGTATCTTCTTTCCCCATTGGTTCTTTTGGTCAGGTGGCAACCAGGTTATTTGAGCTTCTTAACCCCTTACAGGTAAGGAGGAATTCTAGGCTACCCTTAGCAGTATGGTTATGACAGTAGCATAAAACATACTCCAGTTATGTCATATTTACATTCATAAGCATATATCCATAAAGCATTATGGGGTGCAACGTCACAAGGAGGAGTGGCTTTTTTGACGGCAGCTCCCATAGTCCACAATAGCCTCCAACAAAAGGAGGTCAGAAATAGTCCTGCCCTTGCCATCTCCGGGTCATGCTGTGGGACACACCCCAAAGAACGAGAATAGAAGAAAACTAAGTGGTGCCCTCGAAACCTGAGAGCCCAGAACTGACCCTAGAGCAGAACAGAGATGGCATCGTGTTTAAACTCTGGAGCTCTGATTACACCTAGAATTGGACAGAGAACCACATACCTTCCAAGGCATCACTCACTGTGTTGCTATACCTTTTTCAGTTCTTGGCTGTTACAGTGCTAGGCACTTTCTAGAATGGTGATGAACAGTTTTAGTCTTGTATTCACAGTTGGCTGAACTACGTGTTGGAATTTGTTTAATTTCAGTGGATTTAGTATTTTCTTCAGGAGATCAAAAGAGTGGGCTTGTGCTCACTGGGTTTTCAGAAAGAGAAAAAAGTTAGCCATTCTCTTTCTGGGCTAATTTCAGCAGGGATTAAAAGGGAATTTTACTGGACTGTGCAATTGGCGAACAAAATGATGGACTATATTCACCTTTCTCTGATTCATCAGTAATTTGCTGCTGCTTTTGGCAGGCTAGCAGGTTAACAGACTGGTGGTCTGGTACAGTATGACAAATCCCATGTTCTTATGAAAAACTTTGACTGAGAATTGGCAAGTCTGTTTGAGTCCAGGGGTTTCCAATACCTAATTTATCTTCTGTGACACTCTCCATGCCTGAGTCTATTTTATGGGACACAGATATTCATTCTTCCAGTTCAATTTCAGGTTCAATTTCATTGTAAAGTAATTCTGGTAGCAGTTTTATTGCAGGTCATTTAAGGTGACTGTTTTCACAAGTGTTATCTACAAGATCCCACGGATTGTGCAGCTTTTACAGTGACCAAATTAAAGACATTGAAATATCAACCAGATATCTTGATCTGGAGGAGTGCAATGACTTTGGTTAATGACTTCAGCCTGCTGCACTACTTGGAAAACACAGCCATCTTTTCAGATAATCTATATGATCTGTTGTCAGATAAGATAAGATAAGATAAGATAAGGATTTTGCATTTATAGTAAACTAGATTTCATGGAACTATTGTGATTTTGTCGTGCAAACCATAGCAGAGGCTTTGGGGAAGGAGCTGACTTGTTAAATGCCTGACGTACCACAAACATTTTATTTCATGATCGGAATGGCTGGTGACTGGCTTATTACCCTGAATTTGCCGGCAGAAACTTACTTGCCAGCAATGAAAAATCTTCGGAGTCCTGGTAGAACAGACGCCATCAAGAGAATGAAAGTGCTAAGTGAAATAAATGAAAATGGTCTGAATTGTACTGGACATGCGAGAGAAAATGCACCAGGTTCATAACTCTGAAAAACAAAGTTCATACAGGTAAATGACTCTCAAGTCAGCATGTATACCATACATCTGAGGCAAAGTGAAGGGTATATTTCATAGTATAAAGCAGAGTAGGCAATATCTGAAGAAACTTGAGGACTGATTCTCTAGAGCTCATGTTGTCATTTATACCTGCACAATATGAGAGTAAAACAGGTTTATACTTCAGTAACTTTTTACACCTACTTCATATCACCTGTGTCCTTTGCCAGTCTGCAGGGCTGCTGTGGGCTGGTTTGGAACATGGTAACCCTCTGAATTCAGGTGCATAGAGTAACAGGCTAGCAAATTAACAGACTGGTGGTCTGGTACAGTATGTCAGATCCCGTGTTTTTATGAAAACCTTGGCTGAGAATTGGTAACTTTTTGAGTTCACTGTTTTCCAATGCCTAATTTATCTTCAGTGATGCTAAACTATCAACTCTATCTTGTATTTAGCCATGAAGCTCTCAATAGGTGCGAGAACTACAGATCCTGCCACACCACCTGGCTTGAAGTGGATTCCATTTATTCAGAGGTCACAGTTGGTTCAATGGCTCTCCGCAGGCCCACTATAAAAATTGTTCCAGAACCTCTGGAGCTCTCAGTACCTTTCCCAGACCTGATAAAGAGCTCTGTGTAGCTCCAAAGCTTGTCTCTCTCCCCAACAGAAGTTGGTCTAGTAAAAAATATTACCTCACTGATCTTATCTCTGAGTGACAGGAGCAGTTTAACTAATAAAATCTTAGAAACATCTGAAAAATAACCAAAAGTTGCTCTTCTTTACATGTACTGGTAATTTACTGTCCAATATCTTAGGACCTTCCAGGTCTAGCAGCAAATGCAGAGTTTTCCATTGGGAAATGGGAGAATTCCAAATTTTCCCTTTTATAAGCCTCCCATTTCTATCCCTGATGTGTCATGACATGTGTATGTGCAGTTGTAATTATGTGTACTATAGCACTGCCTAGAGATTCCAACTGAGATCAGGGCCAGAGGGAAAACAGAGGCAGGAAGTGATTCTCTGAAGGTCACAATGCAGATCAGTGGCTAGTCTGGGAACAGGAAAGAGGTGTTCTGAGTCCCTGGCCAAATGCCCTCTCTGCTGGAGCACACTGCCCATGTGTGACATCATAATATACATATTTTAATTTCTTTCATTTATATTTCACATGTTTATAGCAGTGTTGGGTGCACAATTTTATAAAAATGTAATTTGATTGACATTACAAATGGTCAATCAAACATGATATTATTGATTGTATCCTCTAGATTGTATCCCTTACTTTCCTAATGTTGTGGTCCAGGATGTAGGCAGCCTGGCCTAGTAGTCAGAGCAGGAGTCAGGTCTAGCAGGCAGAGAAGACATCCAGATTGGGTCACAAACCAAGCACCAGAGTCACCTGCCAATTACCAGACCCAGAGGTCAAAGCAGAGCCAGGGATCGAAGCTGAGGGTCAAAGCTGAGGTCACATTCCAAATGCCAGTGTCAGAGGCCTGGGTCAGAGCTAGGACTGGTTGCTGACAGCTAGAAGCGAGATAAGGGCAGGAACCAGAGGAGAGGCAAGTGTTATATCCTTGGGGGCAACAGTTTTAGGAAAAAATCACTTGAGACACAGAGAGCTGTAAACCTTAAAAGCAGTCATTTATTGCCACACACTGAACTAACCAAAAACAAGCCAAAACTGGCTGGGCTACCCCCTAATAATCTAACTCAGTTGCCATAGCAACAACAAGATTCTATAACCGTGACAACCAAATACACAACATATTCCTCCCCCCTTAATAAGAACATCCCCTGAATAAAACAAACACTAAACTAGAGAAGGAGGGTAGACTGCCTCCGTTCCTGGCTAAACCCCAGGGATTATTTTGCCCCATAACCATGGGTTCACTCTAGCTAAAGATCCAGCCATTGAGGAGGCCTTCCGTCTCTAGTTGGATTATGGTGGACTTCTTGTGTTGCACCCCAAAGTGTCTTAGGCACAGGCCTGACAATGGGCTCAGGGTTCGTAGCGCAAATGGGTGAGGATGTGGTATCAGCTCGTTCTGGGTGGGGGGTTGGGGGGTATCTCAGCTGCTGGCAGTAATGGAGGGGGAAAGTCAGGAACAGGTGACTCTTGATTCGGTGTCTCGCCCAAAGTGGTGAAGTCAGGCAACTCAACTGAAGATGTGTCCTGATGACTGGTATGACCTGGCAACAGCTGATCTACATGTCACCGCCCGGTGAGATCCTCTTCAATCTGGACTGTGTAGGAAACAAGTCCTGTTTGAGCAGTGACAGTGGCAGGGACCCATTTAGCTCTAGAAGTATAATTCCGAGCCAAAAGCGGCTGTCCTGGGCTAAAGGTTCGGTCTTTTGCTCTGGGTGCAAGCCTGATGAGTTGATCTTGCTGCGGATGTTGCATAACTTGTCAGGGTTCAGAAGGTTTCAGCAGATCAAAGCAAGTGTGCAGCTGTTGTCCCATTGATGTGTGTTTCTGCAGGATAGTAAGAAGGTGTCCAGATGCTCTTGAATGGATAATTGTCCTCTTATTTCAAAGCTTGTTTCATTGTCTGCACAAATCTTTCAGCTAATCCATTGGTGGATGGATGATATAGTGCTGAAGTGATGTGGTGTATCCCATTAGCCTTCATAAAATTTTGAAACTCCTGAGAGACGAACTGCGGTCCGTTGTCGCTCACAAGTTGTTCTGGCAGACCAAAACGACTAAAGAGTCCCCGTAGTTTTTGGGTAGTACTCTCTGCAGTAGTGGACTGCATTAAAGAGATTTCTGGCCATTTAGAATGGGCATCTACCACCAGCAGGAACATGCTTCCTTCAAGTGGGCCAGCAAAGTCAACGTGAATATGTTGCCATAGGTTTTCAGGTCAGTCCCATGGGTGTAGGAGTGCCCACTGGGGTGCATTCCTCACACCTTGACATGACATACAAGCTCTTGCCTTCTCTTCAATAGCACTGTATGATGTTGCACCCCATAATTCTTTATGGAAATATGCTTATGAATGTATATATGACATAACAGGAATGTTTTATGAATATATTCATCCAATTTGTATGCATGTGTCATTTTTGTATTCGAAGTTATGAATACAATTTGAAGTACTGGCTGTGTACTTGTTTGATTTTAAGTAGCCCTAATAAGGCATTTGGTCAGCTTCTTTAGAAAGGAATTTGCAAGTTAAGTGCCCATTCAAGAAACACGTAACGGACAATAGATCTTGGAAGACTCCAATCCACATAAGAAGTCTATCTGAGGACGTTCAAGGTAGCATGTGAACAATGGCTGCCACCTGTAAAATTCTGAGTCATGCATAAACATGTGACTTGCCCATGTGACTCCAAAACTCCACCTTGGAGCTGGATTTTGCATAGGAGAGAGGAGGGGGGCTCCATCCACAAGAGAAAGTCTATTTAAGCCCCTGGGAGACCCCTCCATTTTGTCTTCAGCTGGCTTAAGAGATAGTCTCTCCAACCCCAAAGAATACCTGAAAGAAACTGGAACAAAGGAAAGTAACTACAGGGGGTGTGAGTGATTGTTGGACCCAGCCTAGAAGGAGGTTAGTCTGTAAAAGAAGCTTACTGGAACATCTCTGACAGTGAGATTTCATCTGTAATCACTTTCTTACTGTATTAGACATAGACTTGCGTGTTTTATTTTTTTTACTTATCAATTAACCCAAAGTATGTATTAATACCTGGGGGGAGCAAACAGCTGTGCATATCTCTCTATCAGTGTTATACAGGGTGAAGAATTTATGAGTTTACCCTTTATAAGCTTTATACAGGGTGAAACAGATTTATTTAGGCTTTGGACCCCATTGGGAGCTGGACATCTGAGTGTTGGAGACAGGAACGCTTCTTAAGCTGTTTTCAGTTAAGCCTGCAGTTTGTGGGATGTAGTTCAGACCTGGGTCTGTGTTTGCAGCAGGCAAGCATGTCTGGCTCAAAGAAGGCAAAGTTCTGGAGTCCCAAGCTGGCAGGGAAAATGGGCTCAGAGGTAGTCCCAGCACATCAGCTGGCAGTTCCCAAGGGGTTTCCTGTGATCCAACCCATCATTCACTGTCCAATCCAGGCCACCAAAAATAGCTTAGTGCAATTTCCTTCATGGTCACTATGTGCACTATTCCACAGTAACCGGAATGTAGCTGTTCTAACATCTGTGATCTCAGTGGTGGTGGGATAATGACACATCTCCCCCACAACAAACAACCAGATTGGATCGATAACTCCATCCTCCTGGACATGTAGGTAACAAAGTCGGGTAAGCCTGGAGAGGTTCATTGAGATGCTCCATGCGTCACCAGTTCCATAACTTGGGACAATACTGAGTCAGCTCGAGTTGCCTTCTTTATCTGAGTAGCGGTGATGGGTGTATTTTCTACCTTTTCAAAGTAAAAGATTTCCTTCTGGGCAATATCTTGACGTTTGCCTGGCAAAGGCAACCTTGAGAGACCAGCCGCACTGCTGTGCAGAGTGGATTTCCGATATTTGATTTCATATGTGTGCGCAGAAAGCAAAAATGCCCAATGTTGCATACGACTAGCAGGTAATGGGGGAATGCCTGTGTGGGGGCCAAAAATTGAAGTCAGAGGTTGATGGTCTGAGAGAAGAGTAAACTTCCATCCCAACAGGTACTGATGAAACTTCTGAATTCCGAAAACGATTCCCAATGCCTCATGTTCAATTTGGGCATAGTTAGTTTCTACTTTGCTTAGAGTGCAGGAAGCAAAAGCAATAGGCCTCTTCGCTCCCGAGGGCATAATGTGTGACACAACTGCTCCCACTCCATAAAGGGAGGCATCGCAGGCCAACTGTAGGGATAAGGATGGATCAAAGTGCATCAGAACTTCAGAATTTAGCAATGCACCCTTAGCTTTGTTAAATGCAACATCACAGGCTTCAGTCCACTTCCAGGCCTTGCTCTGCCCAAGGAGTTCATGAAGTGGTTTTAGCAGTGTGGTTAACAGCGAGCTGAACTTTCCATAATAGTTTAATAGTCCTAGAATTGAGTGAAGCTGGCTAACATTTCGAGGAGGGGGAGCCTCCACAATAGCCTTAACTTTTGCAGGGGCCTTACGAAGAGCCATAGCATCAATGATGTGTCGCAACTATTCAGCAGAGGGCTGGAAGAATTCACACTTGTCTTTGCAGACTCATAGGCCATACTCTTCCAGTCTAGGGTAGCTTCTAAATTCTTTAGGTGATCCTCCTCACTCCTTCCAGTGACCAGGATGTTGTCCAGATAGCACTGGACTCCGGGCAAGCCACACAAGATCTGGTCCGTAGCCCACTGGAGCAGGGCGGGAGCAGACGTTATTCCTAAGGGTAGTCGACAGTATTGATAAAGCCCTTAATGCATCACAATAGTCAAAAGCTCTTGGGACTTTTCATCTACATGCATTTGTAAATACGCTTGACTCAGATCAGTCTTACTGAACTTTTGTCCCCCCAGCCAGGCCCGCGAAGAGGTCATCAATGTGGGGAAGTGGGTATTCCTCTGCACACAACACTGGGTTGACAGTGACTTAAAAATAACCACAAATCCGGAGGGCGCCATCTTTCTTCACTATTGGAACGAAAGGAGTTGCCCATGGGCTATGGGTATCTGGTATTAGGACTCCATTTGTGACCAGGTGCTCCAGGTCCGCTTCAACTTTCGGCCTGATGGCACAGTTCGGGCTTTCAGATATTTTGGTTGACTGTGAGGTTTAATGTTCAATGTCACAGTCATTCGCTTCATACTTTCCAGATCCTCTACATAAACAGCAGCCTGTTTCCTTAGTATAGTTGTCAGACTGGTTTCTTTAGTCATTTGGTTCACTGCTGCCCAGTTCAGCTGAATCTTCCTAAGCCAAGACCTACCCATTGAGGCTGGGTAATTACCTCTCACCACAAACAGTGGCAATTCAGCATCCTGTCCATTGAGCTCCACCTTAACATCAGTAGTGGCCAACATGGGACAGCTTCTTCCATACACGCCTTCTGTTTCAGTTTTTGTTGCCTTGAGTGGAAGATGTTGTAGCTTCTCTTTATACACAGTCTCAGAGACCAGCTCCATGCATATAGGTTTGCCATCCAACAACGGGGTTACCCAGTATTCATGTGAGCCCATTGCCAAAGACAAAACGTGGAAGTGGCACTTCTTCTTGTGATGAGGTGTAGCCTTGGTCATCCTGGGTCTGCTCCAGGGTGTGCAGATTTCCCTTTTTGGTCAGCCAGACCACAGGCCTCTTTTTCTTTTGTTTACAGACACACTCAGTGTGTCCCAGTGTCGACACACCAGGTCCTGACACAAGCATTCTGAGGCCTGGTGACCCGGCTTACCACAGCGGTAACATTCCTGACTCCCCACAGTTTTGCCGGAAGGTTTTTGTGACACTTTATGCACCCTAGAGGATGCACCGATGGATTGCGCCTCCTTTGTAGCCAGTTCCATGAGACTGCAATATCCACAGCCTTCGGTAAGGTAAGCTGAGCCTCTGTCAATAGGCTCTTACATATAGCTTCACTGTGCAGGCCGCACACTAACCTGTCACACAGGGCATCATTTAACATCTCCTTAAATTCACAGTGTTCCGCAAGCTTTTTCAAAGTTGCTACAAATTGTACAACTGTTTCGTCTTCTTCTTCGTCTCTCTTGTGGAACCTATATCTTTCAGCAATTACCAATGGTTTTGGAGAAAAATGGGACCCCAGGATTTCCACAATGTCACTGTAAGATTTGGTCTCTGGATTAACAGGGTGTAGTAAGCTGTGTAGCAGGGAGTAGGTCTTAGCCCCTGCAACACTTAAGAATATTGGCACGGTCAGTGCAAACGAGCCAGTTCTCACTCCCTTCCAACAGCAAAAAGGGTTTTGTTTTGTTTTTTTGTACAAAAAACTGTACAAAACTGGCTGGGCTATCCCATAATAATCTAACTCAGTTGCCATACCAACAACAAGATTCTATTACCACGACAACCAAATACACAACAGCAAGGATCAGGCACAGAATCAAAGGCAGGAGCCAAAAGTAGAGCAGGAAGGGTGCTGGAAACAGGCACAAGCAGCGTCCAGCATAGCCACAGCAGACAATCCCCTACTTGCTCAGACAGCTTCCTGTGCCACCATCTGGCTTAAATAGTGTGGTTGGACCCATCGGTGGAGGCGGGTGGTCCTCCAATCAGGGCTCCCATTGGTGGCGCCTTGGCTGATGCTGTATTCCAACTAGCTTCTCAGTCCATCAGGCTTGGGCAGACAGTGGCTGGAGACCAGGCTGTGGCAGCCAAGTACTTAAAGATGTGGGTTCAAGACCTAGCACACCCTACCTAACAGCAGTGAGCGTGCAGGGTACACTTGCAATGCACACAGAAGTGCTAGCAACCACACAGGGCTCTTTCCCTGCACTCTCTGAAGTTATTACTAAACACAGGATTAACCATTTGTGTCCAGCAGAGATGTTCAAAAAGTCTCCAATCCATGAATATGGTTTCAAATTTCAGCACTATCAGTTGCAGAACTTAAAACAGGAGCACTTTTCTTGCTGAATCAATAGTTTGATGTTTTGGATACGAAGGTGACAGCCCCTAAGGCCAAAACTGATTGAGTTGCCTGCCCTACTTTGCTATGTCACTGGGCAACAAGTTGGGATATATTCTGTGTCTTCGTGGCCTGTTCGAGGAGTAGTTCCCATAGCTTTCCGAGCGATACATATTGCAGACGTGTGCAGCTTTGGTCATTCCTGTGCCATTGGGTTTAACTGGTTCAACTTGCTAATTGAACAAGTCTCCACGCTGCAAACTGAAAACTGAAATTGAAAAGAAAATATGTTCCTCAGGTCCGTCATTAAGTAGGTGGTGGTTTTACAAGGATTTTATCCTCCTTCTTCTCTTTTGCTCTTCCTTCCACTTCCTCATGCCCATCATCATCTGTCCGTGGGAAATTATTTGCTTATTCTTCAGTCTTAGGCCTTGTGTACCATGGGGATTTGCCCCAATGACAGCCATTGGTAGCCAGTTACTGGTGGACCCACACAAGAGTGAATCTCTAGTGTAGACAGACACGACTGCAATTTGAACTGGTGGATGGTACCGCTGCTTGAAACTGGGGTAAGCCGCCTGAGTCCAAACCATGGCCAAGTATAGTATTTATTAGTGAGCAGATGGCCCAGCAGTTAAACCCCCACAGAGAATCGTATCCTGATCCAATAGTTTCTAGCACCACAAGGGTTGCTTCAGGAGTTTGTCTGCTCTCCCTCTCCGCCAGTTAAGTGCAGCAGATGCCTTTGGTTTTTCATGCTTTGTCTCCTTGCCCATAAAATTGCATCCCATGGTACAACCATGTCTTGAATACTGTGTGCAGTTCTGGTCACCGCATCTCAAAAAGATATCTTAGAATTGGGTCAAGTACAGAGAAGGGCAACAGCTTCCATACGAGGAGAAATTAATAAGACTGGAACTGTTAAGTTTAGAAAAGAGATGACTGAGAGGTAACATGATAGAAGTATATAAAATCATGAATGGTGTGGAGAAAGTAAAGAGGGAAGTACCATTTACACCTTCAGAATGAAGGGAAATTAATAGGCAGCAGGTTTAAAACAAACATGGGGAAGTATTTCTTCACACAATACGGAGTCAGACTGTGAAACTTGTTGCCAGGGGATGTTGTGAAGGCCAAAAGTGTAACTGGGTAAAAAAAGAACTAGATCAGTTCATGGAGGATAGGTCCATCAATGGGTATTAGCCAAGATGGTCAGGGATGCAACTCCATAACTCGAGGCATTCCTAAACCTCCAACTGCCAGAAGCTCAGAGTGAATGACAGGGGATGGATCACTCAAAATTGCCCTGTTCTGTTCGTTCCCCCTTAAGCATGGGGCACTGGCCACTATCAGAAGACAAGACACTGGGCTAGATGGACCATTGGTCTGAACCAGTATAGCCATTATTATGAGGGAAAAAAACTAAGTTTCCCTGCAGAGAATAGTTGGCTTCCCCACTCCCCCTGCCCCCACTAGCACCAGCCCTAACAAATGTATTTGAAGCCCATCCTGGGTTTTTTGGTCTCTCTGCCTTATTCAAGCCAGTGTAAGGAGGATGGTCTAGGGGTTAGGGCATTGATCTAGGCTTTAGGAGCTGGCAGTTTAATTCCCCCCAGCTTCATCTGAGCAAGTGAGTTTAGCCTCTATGTGTCCCAGTCCACATCTGTAAAATGGGGATAACAGCACTTCCCTGCTATTGTGATAATGTATGTACCCAGAGGGGCAATACACTGAAGCTCAGATATCATGGCAATGGGGGACATTTACAGTGGTGTGTAGAGTACAGACACCGCATCCCCAGCTAGCACAGGTATAAATAGCAGTGTAGACAGCTTAGGTTGAGTACAGTAGAGGCCCCTACACCTCTGAACCCCCAAGGCAGAGAGACTGCATGCTCAAGCAGTGCCTCCCATGTCTACAATGCTATTTTTAGCAGCACAGTGTCCCACTGCTCGGGCTTTTCCCCACTGCAGTGAAAGGCTCCGGCAGGGGGGAAAGCTCCAGCAGCTGTCCACTGCCAGAGCTTTTCGCTACAGTGTGCAGCTACCCATATAATGCCTGGTTTCAGAGTAACAGCCATGTTAGTCTGTATTCGCAAAAAGAAAAGGAGTACTTGTGGCACCTTAGAGACTAATTATCATGCACATTGTAGGGAGAGTGGTCACTTTGGATAAGCTATTACCAGCAGGAGAGTGAGTTTGTGTGTGTGGTTTTTGGAGGGGGGTGGGGGGGGTGAGAAAACCTGGATTTGTGCTGGAAATGGCCCACCTTGATTTTCATACACATTGTAAAGAGAGTGGTCACTTTGGATGGGCTATTACCAGCAGGAGAGTGAGTTTGGAGGGGGGGCAGAGGGTGAGAAAACCTGGATTTGTGCTGGAAATGGCCCAACTTGATGATCACTTTAGATAAGCTATTACCAGCAGGAGAGTGAGGTGGGAGGAGGTATTGTTTCATGGTCTCTGTGTATATAATGTCTTCTGCAGTTTCCACAGTATGCATCCGATGAAGTGAGCTGTAGCTCACAAAAGCTCATGCTTAAATAAATTGGTTAGTCTCTAAGGTGCCACAAGTACTCGTTTTCTTTTTACATATAATGCCTGTACTTTACATGCCACCGCAGGTATAGACATAGTCCATAGCCTCTCTGCTGAAAATTCCCACAAGGCTGCCAGCTGGGAACGTGGTTTTTGTGTCATTAACACACACAACCACCAGACTGGCCAACAAACTCATTTCACATGACATGTTTATTTTTATATATAGCTAGCTTTATTCTATAGATATAGATCATGTCAGGGGCAAATCATGCTTTATAAATATTTATTATTATGTATTTATTCTCTTTACTAATTATTCTGCTTACTTCATAGTACTTCTCCTTTCTAGGGATCATGTAAACACTAACACATGAGAAAGTATGCTATGTGAGTAGTTTCTCAATGAGACTACTCATGGACATAAAGTTACTTCTTGGCATAAGGGGTTGGAGAATCAAGGCCAATGTTTTTATTCCACTTTCTCCTGAAAGAAACTGTCTTGATTTTAGAGAAAAGTGAATTTCCGGCTGCTCTTCAGCAAGATACAAAGCAGCTTGTATAACAAAATAATCACCTAATTAAAGTGCTCACTAAAATCAGTTACCACAAGGCCAATTAAATCAAACTGCCACCAGGGTTCTATTACATTTGATAAGTATTAGAAGTGGTGAATAGAAAAAGAACATTTCCAGTTAAAATTGGGGACTGAGCTATTTATCCTTGCCTTTTCAAAAGTTCCAGTATATCATTTTATTTAAGGTATCACAGCAGCTGCCTTTAACATCAGTCGGGGTGAATACTAAGCAAGTGACTGGAGCAAACGGTTGGTTATTTACTTGTTCAGTGAATATCCAGCCTTGTGGTGCGGAAATAAGAAACATGTTAATAATTGATCTACCGTACCACAGCAATGTCATTTTTCCTTTCCATTGATGCCTTCATTCTGCATGCCCAAACAGAGCAGTAATAGATTTAGTGCCAGGTTTAGAGCAGACAACACAACCTACTTCAAACTACCTGGAAGCCAACTGGATAGTTCTGAATGGAGGGTTCCTTTGGGTAACTGGCATAATAGCCTACCTGCTGCAGAGCAATTCACTTAGCTGCAATAACCACAAGAACATGTTAGAAAAATGACTCCCTTTTAATAAATTTGGGTGAGATTTTTTTGAAGGACTTAGCATTGGCCTACCTCTGTGCCCACCAAATCAAGTCCAACAGCTGAAAATAACAGTACCACGAGATGGGAGCTCACTGCATGCAAAATAATTGTTTTCTAACAGTAGTTAGCAAAATATGAGGATCACTGAACTATGGGATAGTTAATGTTTCAGTTTGACATCAGCTTTATTGATATAGGGCCCACATAAATTGAGGGCTCTGTTCTGTTGCCACCGAAGGCAATGTAAGTTTTGCCATATAGCTATACAAGACCGTGCCTGCCACGGAAAATTAATGCCTACTGGGCAGCAGCTCACGGTCCTGCACCCACCCAGTGCCCTACTTTAGTCAGGCCTTGAACCCCTATAACTGCAAATGCGGACAAGGACGAGCCATGTTCAGCTGGCTGTTTGCTGCCCTTGCAGAGAAAGTGCAGTCAGCACCAGTTCATCTGGACCCATTGTTGACAACTGCTGTCAGCAACAGATGCTCCTCCGAGGATGGAAAGGCTCAGGACACTGGCAGAAGGGACTTCACCACTCAGTGATGACAGAACAGCGGCTAATTTTTTGGACTCTGAGTTTCTTTTATTAAATACAAAAAAAAAGCCTTTGGTCTCAGTGGAGAGTTATGTGGTGACATTACCTAAATTGTAGTTGGACGGATGCTCCCAGCTAGGGAGACAGCATGGCCCAATGGATAGAGCACTGGACTCTTCCTGGCTATGCTGCTGGGTGACCTTGGGCAAAACTGGGGATTGGTCCTGCTTTGAGCAGGGGGTTGGACTAGATGACCTCCTGAAGTCCCTTCCAACCCTCATATTCTATGATTCTATGATTCTAAGGTACCCCCCACTGTGTGCCTCAGTTTCTCCATCTGTAAATGGGGATGATGAGACTGATCTACTTTGTAAAGCATTTTGAGATCTACTGCTGAAGAGTGCTATATAACAGCGAGGTGTTCGTATTACAATGCAGGTGACAGGCACGATGTCTCCACCCACTCACATGCACAGTTATTTGTGGGATTGAGGTTTGTGCCTTCTTCTTGTGAGAGTATTTCTGTGAAGAGCTCACATCAGACCATAGAATTCCAGCACCTTCAGATATGTGGATACTTTCCACACTTCGCAGCTCCCACCTCTCTTCTAAAGTCATCTAGTTAAACAGGCCTTAAAAATGTGGGTGGTTTACTAACTAATAACTCTAAAACATCCCCCCACATCTGGGTAAACACAACACTACTCTACACCTAAGAATAACCATAAATATTCAGATCAAACGGGGAGGGTGGTCACTAAACCAATTTTAAAACTGATTTTCATTATTATTATTAGTTGTATTTTTCAGTGTCTAGGAGCACAGCCCCTTTGTGCTCGGCCAATTTTATTTTCTGTGTCTGGTGCCTTCACATTTTTAAGACATCTGCCTGTTTACACAGACAGTTGCTGCCAACTATATAACAGGAAAGACAGGCCATGCTCTCTAAGGGAGGCTTTACTGTTGTTCTTTCTTGTTGATTTTTCTTAGTCTAAAAATAAGTACTTCAGGCTGAAAGCTGAAAGCATATGGCTGTCCTTGGTTCATGGAGTAAAAGAAGTGATGCAACAAGGCAAACCTTGCCACAGATTTTTTTAAGTTGGAATTCTCGATAACTTAGTTTTTTAGTTATTCTTATAGATTTATTGTACAAACTCTCTTACATTTTAGTTTAATCTCAGAAACAGTGTGATAATAAAGGAACGACTAATGGAGGCTCTGAAAGGAAATCAAATTTAGGACTTCCATTAAATTCTCATACTCTATGGTGATTGTAGAGATTAAGTTTCCTCCCCCCTCCCCCGACCTTCTCCCAGGATCATTTCTATGTAAAGTGGATAAATATTTCTGTAATTCACAAAACCTCAAACAAATAAAAGACCTCATTCTCTTTTTACACTGATGTAAATGAGGAGTAAATCCAGAGGTAAGGATGATGTTGGAGCAGCATAACTCTGGTGTAAATCGAAGAAGAATGGTTCCCATTGCGATGATAATTGTAGCTCTGAATTGTCCTGTAAACTGAACAGCACTAGAAGGCTGACTGAGCTTCCCACTGACTGCACTGCTGTTCAGATCCCCTTTCTAAGGAGTGATTTGAAGAGGATGTCCACACTGCAAGCCCGGGAGGCCCATGCCGAGGAGCTGTGGGGTGAGTTCAAGGGCTGCTCCAGTCTGCCCTGGGGAATGTTTTTCTGGAGTGATTTTTGCTCAGGGCTGGTGGTGTTCAGCAGATACCATCACGTAACCCTGTACATTCGATTCCAATCTATAATTGTTGGGTGTGAGTCTCTACTGCCAGGAACAGTCCTTCACACCTGTGTAAAGTGAGGGCAAAGTGGGCATAAAACACACTGACTGGTGCAAGAGGAGAATCCTGATATGGTAGCACTTTACACCACGTTGCTCTGGGGTAAATTGCTACAGACAAGGCAAGACAATGGAGAATCTGGTTCTTTCTCTCCTCCTTCTAGTCTTCTCTAAGGACAGCTAGCCCCAAGACACCTCCCGGAGCTATGTACATTAGGAAACCTTTCTTAGCAGTTGACTTATAGACATTCTGGACAACTCCTCCTCTCCAGCCAACTACTCGCAGGACTGATTCAAACTAGACAATCTCAAAAAGCAGCAGAAGAGGCAGCAGCAAAGAGCATGTCAACCTTTGACGCATCTGAACACACGGTTTGTCACATGTGGCCACAATGACACAGGTGGGCAGGGTTCACATTTGATGTCCTTTTACTATAGTAATTCCTTTCCTTTCCTTTCTGCATTTTTACTACTACAGTTTTTTAAAGGGTTGTGAGAATGGAAAACAAATAATGCACCAACGCACCATGAACCTTGAGCTAACCCTGGACCTTGCAGGGTTAGACAGCACTGTGGTTAAAATGCCAGTGGCCTCCTGAAACCTTGCCTATGCTAGCACTCCTATCACTGCTGGCACTGCAAAGAGGAACCAGGGGGAGCACCAGTAGGGAATGCATGAGTGCCTGCCAAATTGAAGAGGAGGTTTAGGAGCGCTGCTGTGCTAGGCTAAGCAGTAAAACACCTGCTCCGTATCAGCTGACAATTTTGCAGAAACATATTTTGCTGACCTAGTTTTCTGTTAGGCCTGTCTGGCAGAGCAGGGCCTAGGTTTAGTCATAAATCACAGGGGGCTTAAAGCGGTTCAACCTGGATGGGTTTCAGGGCCACATTCCCCTATGTGCCCTGGCTGCTTTGCAAGGCTCCTGTGATGCAAAGTAGTTGAAATTCTGGCTTTTTTAGTGGGCTGAGCCAAGTTCAAGGCCATTTTGCCCCACCAGAGTGGCACAAATCAGCTGGAATGAGCTGGTGAATCTGGCCCTTTTATTGGAACCAATGTGTTAAACATAGTTCCTAGGCCAGGCTAGACAAGTCCTAACCCTCTAGCTATAACACCCCTCTTGAACAATGTTAAGGAATTCCACCTGGTAACCAGGCCCCACGCATGCAAATAAAAGACAGTACAGGGACAGAAATGGTCTACTGTCTTCTATAGACCAATCCACATGCCTAAAGATAAGCATGTAACTAAAATACTTGCAAGATCAAGCTTAAAAGGCTGATGCATACACCTGCTCTCGGGATACTCGCCTCTTTGTATATGGTATATGCCAAAGCAGATTTGCACATTTCAGATATGATAGTAAAAATCAAATAAATACTTTTGTGACACTGCACCTCATATTCTTCACAGTAATATTATTATGGTATAATTATGACATAATTATGATGCATTTTGTACAAGATGAGTCATTTAAGGTGCAATTTAAAAGATTATGATTTGCTGAATATGATTATCCTATTTGTATGCATGTATCTTTTTTGTATCAGAAGTTATTAATATTGATTATGTATCTGTATTTCAAATGTAGTTACACCTGGGAAATGCCCACTAGATAAAATGTTTTCAATCTAGATAGTGGGTGGGGAAGGGTCTATTAGGGGCAATGGGCCATTAGGGAAAAACAATAGGCCTTAGGAGAAGCTCATCTCCCACCTGGTGAGTCTTCCTGAGAATGCTACAGACAGCCTGTGAGTGATGGCTGCTATGACTCTACAAGGACCAGGCCACATGATGCTGGACTACATCTTGGGATGTCAGTGTTTTTCCACAGACTGGTCTTGGAACCAAGCTCTGGAACAAAGGGTTCCTGCCATATGCAAAAGCTACATCAGACAGGGAGTGACATCATCTGGTGTTCTTTGCTCCCCACACAAGAAGACTCCAGGAAACACCTGATGAACAAAGACTGAACTGGGGGAAGTGCTGGACCCAGGCTAAAGGGATTTCTAGCCTGTGTATGAAATACCTGGGGATTCCAAGCTGTAAAGCAAGTGTAGCTTGCCCCTTAAGAATCTGCAGCCTGCTTGTATCATCTCTTATGGTGAGACTCTGCTATTCATATCCAATCTATTTAGTATATTAAGCTCAGTTTGCTTTTTTTGTTTATTTGGTAGGTAATCTGCTTTGATCTGTTTGCTATCACTTATCACTTAAAATCTATCTTTTCTAATTAATAAATTTGTTTTTGTTTTAATCTAAACCAGTGAGCTTTGACTTGAATGCTTGGGGGAAATCTCTGCATGGTTACCACAAGAATGCTTTGTTCTCGTCACAGTGAGGGGGAGGCGGACCAGGTATTATACTGGCCAGCTTTGACCAGGACAGGACGGTACTGCTCTGGGGTCGTAGGCTGGGAAGCTGGCGGTTAAAAAGCCTGCATGTAACTGAAGCTGGGTATGTCCCTTCCTGTGTGAATGCTGGTGAAAGTGCAGACTGGAGGGCTTTGCAGCTTGTCACAGCAATACAGTGTGAGAGGGAGCCCAGGTTGGTGGGTCAGGGGGCTGAGTGGTAACCCAGTTCCAGGTGGCCCCTGAGGGGTGAACCTGTCACAACTTGGTCAGTCTAATGCCCCTTATTTCTTGCCTTCTTGCATTTGCCCCTTTCTCCAGCATGCCACTCAGCAGAGATTAGTGCTATTGACTGGAAACAGGAAGCTCTGTGGCTGGAGCAGGCTATGAAAGCTGGAGTGAGGCAGAGTGCACGCACACAGCACACTGGGGTGGGCATGTGCTGAATGGAGTGCTTGGAAATTTGCATAAACCCCATCACCTTCATTCCAGCCCTCACTAACACTTTCCATGAGTTATTGTACACGTTACATTGTCATTTAATTGTTCCCAAGCACCATCATAAAAGCAAATGAAGCAAATCGAGCAGCACAAAAATGAAAAAATCCCAGACTAGCTGCATGTTAAGCACAAGCACAGCGTGGTTACTGTCACTCCCCAGAAAGGAAGAGAACTGCTCCCGTCATACTTAGCAAATGGTTTATGGGCACCTCACTCAATCATCTGCCTTTCTGCAGCACCCAGACACTTGCTCTTGGCCACGTGGTGGCAACTTTATTGTCACTTCCACTCACTAGGGTCAGACCTGAGCCAAAAGATCACTTGTACAAGCAAAATCAGCATCACTCACTTGCACCATTCTACTCTTGGTGTTCCAGAGAGCCTCCTCTTGCGCCTCTGTTCCAAAGAGGATATGCCAGCAGCTGCTGTGCCGTGAGTGTACATTGCCATCTGTAAAATGTCCATGAGGGGCTTCCTGGGGCACCCCAAACACTTCTCCCCAAACTCTGCTCCCTTTGTATTTCTGTGGTACTCAGCTTATGTGCATGGCTGCACAGCCTCACCTCAGAGGTTCCCAACGGCTCTGTGACACAGCCCAAGTGGGTGGGAGAGGGGGAGGTACCCGGAGAATTACCTCACTATGGACAGCCAGTAGGAGCATGCTCATGTGCAGGGCCCTAAAGGTTAGTGCATCCTCGTGTAGCATTACTCTACCCCCTTCCACACATAGTTCCCTCTCAGCCTTGTCATCTCTGCTGCCCCATGTGCAAAAGCAGTGCCTTGGAGGCCATCCCTGCCCCCCAGAGCCATGAATGGTAGGGAAGCAGGCTGGAAATCTCACCCCTGACTCCCTGCTGCCAGATCAGGAGGAAACCACATGCAGGAAGCAGCAGGCCCAGAGACCAAGCTCGGTGTGAGGGGAACAGCCTAGGAGCAGCCCCACCATGAGCTTGCATTGCACATGGGACACTTTCGCAGCCCAAGAGGAGTTGCCCTCACCGGGGGCTAATGGCCTGCGGTGGGAGGGAGCACTTTGGTGATAGTGTTAGAGCTCCATTGTTAAGGATTTACAATTGCATTAACTCTCTGTCTAGTCTGTTCCATGTAGGTTTTTATACCATGCGCATCACCCTAGTCTCTGAACACCTGCCTGAAGTGCATTAAGCAACGTGACTAAAATCTGTCACATGGTGTTTGTTCTCCCGTCCTTTCCCCAGAGACAGACGTGTGCCTGTAGTGGGGTGTCTTGTTTTGGTTGGGCGTCTTTTTTTGTTAGTGAAATAAACATGCCTGTCACTCTGTGTTTATGCTGGAGAAGGCAAGGTCAAGGAACGGAGCGGAAAGCAGAGGTCAGCAGTGGTCCTTAGTTCCTGGGGGAGTTCATTGTACTGTCTGGGGCCAGGCCTCTGAGAAGGTGCTCTCTCCCATGATGCAAAAACCAGGGGTCACCAGATGAAATGAACAGGCAGCAGGTTTAAAACAAACAAGAGGAAGTATTTCTTCACACAACGCACAACGAACCTGTGGAACTCATTGCCAGGGGATGTTTAATGGCCAAAAGTATACCCGCATACTTGTGGCAGCCCTAAACCTCTGACTGCCAGAAGCCAGGAGTGGAAGCCAAAGGTGGATCATGCTGTAATTTTCCTATTCTGGACACTCCCCCTGATGCTCTGGTATGGGCCAGTCAGTGACAGGATACTGGGCAAGGCAGGCCATGATCTGACCCAGTATTGCTGATCTTGACTTATGAGGAGAGGCTGAGGGAACTGGGATTGTTTAGTCTGCAGAAGAGAAGAATGAGGGGGGATTTGATAGCTGCTTTCAACTACCTGAAAGGGGGTTCCAAAGAGGATGGATCTAGACTGTTCTCGGTGGTAGCTGATGACAGAACAAGGAGTAATGGTCTCAAGTTGCAGTGGGGGAGGTTTAGGTTGGATATTAGGAAAAACTTTTTCACTAGGAGGGTGGTGAAACACTGGAACGTGTTACCTAGGGAGGTGGTGGAATCTCCTTCCTTAGAAGTTTTTAAGGTCAGGCTTGACAAAGCCCTGGCTGGGATGATTTAGTGAGGGATCGGTCCTGCTTTGAGCAGGGGGTTGGACTAGATGACCTCCTGAGGTCCCTTTCAACCCTGATATTCTATGATTCTATGATTCTATGATCTTATTTTCTTATTTATTAGCACCCATGGCATCAGAACAGCTAACATCTCCAAGGAACAGATGAAGAGGCTGGGACAAGGGTGCAACACTAGCTTGCAGAGGCTAAGAAAATAAATTATTTAGACAGAATTAAACAAAGGAACAAATTAAATGCTGCAAATTACTCATGGACTAAAAGGGGATGATTATTCATTTGTAATTAAAATATATGGCTAGAATAGCAACTGCTGGTGTAGTAATCAGTGAACACTATGACTATAAAAATGTAATTCAGTTTGTGCAGCCAATTAAAGGAACACAGCCAAATTATCAACCAAAGCTGTTGACTTGTAATATAAGGTCACAGGGCAAAAATTAATAAACTCCATGAAATTACATGGATGACAAAGTGGGATCAGACTGGCACTGAGCATACATTATCAGCATTGGTCAAGATAGCCACACTGCCATTAATCATCAGGTCTAATAAGAAGTGAATCATATGCCTAGTCTCAGCAGACACATTTTCTTTCCTCTCACTGTATGACGCATTGCCTGTGATAATAGGAGAAACTGAACTTGATGACCCCCCCAGGAGGTTCTTTCCAGTCCCATGTTCATAGGAGATCTTGGAGCTATAATCTCCATCTCTCATATTGTTTGCCCAACTCTGTTTTCATCAAGGAGATTGTAACTCCCCAAAGTGTTAAATATGGCTTACTGGGAGCCAGCTCATTGGAGCAGAACAGGGAGCCTGGGGCTCAGATTTTGTTCACCAAGTATCTGACACCCTTGCCATTTATTGAAAATCTAAGATGTGGGTCAGGTGATCAATGGATTAGACAGAGTAAAGATGTTTTGATAAACAAATGACTGCTAAAACCCAATGGATAGCAAAACAACATAGTCAAGAGTGGAACTTCTGTTGCAATCACACAATCTTAATGAGACAAGGTAGGCTGGGGGAGGTAATATCTTTTATTGGACCATATTCTGCTGGTGAGAAAGACAAGTTTTTGAGCCTCACAGAGCTCTTCTACAGGTCTGGGAAAGGTGCTCTGAGCATCACAGCTAAATAAAAGGTTGACCAGATTGCTTAGGATAAGTACTTAGCACATATTTCAAGGGACCATTCAGGGTGAAGTGGCCTGTAACACCCCTGTAGCCATAGGACAAAAATGGGGGTTAGTGGGCTACAGATTGCTGTAATAAGCCATAAATCCAGTGTCTTTATTAAGACTATGATTTTTAGTGTCTCACAACGTTATGAATTTAAGCTCCCAGGCTTGTTGTTTGAAAGTGATGTGCAGATTTCCTTTGAGGATGAGGACTGATAGTCAGATATCGAGTGAACACTTTTGTGAAAAGTGTTCACCCAGAGATGATAGGGTGTTTGTGTCTTTTATCATTTTCCTGTGGGAGAGTGATTGTCTGATTTCACCCACATAGTTTTTATTGGGGCATTTAGTGCCCTGGATGAGGTACACCCCCTGTTGTGATAGGCATGTGTAGGACCCATGGTTCTTGAAAGATGTATTAGACTAGGGATTATTGATCATTATAGCAGCAAAGCTAGGGCTGCAGGTTTTGCATCTGTTGTTCTGGCAGAGTCTGGGGCTGCTTTGAGTTGGCATGTCATGGTCTGTGTGGAGCTTGCATCTGATGATGAGCTCTGAGAAGTTGGGAGTTGTTTTAAGGCCAGAAGAGGAAAGATTTATTTCAGGATGGGGTCCTCATGGAATTTGGGCTGTAATTGTTTCATGATACCTCATATGGGTTCCAGTGTGGGATGGTATGTTACAAGTAGGAGGAGGTGTTGGAGGGGGGTTTATTTCTGTAATTAATTTTCTCTCAGGGTATTTGTGTGGCCCGTTCCATGATACGATCTAGTTCTCTGGTGGAGTGTCCTTGTTTCGTGAAGGCAATTTTGAGTGTATTAAGATGGGGAGCCTGGAACACAAAAGGAGAGTGGGACCAAGAAAATTAATATCGCAGAAAGCTTTACATATAAGAAATTCATTTCTTTGTCATAAATCAGTTAATTTGTAGCCTGACAATGCAGTCTGATTTTGTTGGGATTAATTGTGTGTGACAAAGTTCCTCCTCTACCTTGGTGGGTCTTGCACTTATTGGCGGATTTGCTCACCTCAGAGATTCATGGCAGCCCTCAGCTTGGCCGTTTTTGTGAACCCACAGTCCAGGTCAACTCCTCCGGTATCAAGTAGGGAGTTGTGGGTGGTGGAGAGATGGGGGGAACCCAGGCCCGCCCTCTACTCCGGCTTCCAGCCCTGTGGATTGCAGCTGTCTACAGTGGCTCCTGTAACAGCTGCGTGACAGCTACAACTCTGTGGGTTACTTCCCCATGGCCTCCTCCCAACACCTTCTTTATTCTTACCACAGGACCGTCCTCCTGATGACTGATAATGCTTGGACTTCTCAGTCTTCCAGTAGTATGCCTTCTCACTCTCAGTTTTTTGTGCCTCTTGCTCCCAGCTCCTTGCACGCGCATCACAAACTGAAGTGAGCTCCTTTTTAAACCCAGGTGCCCTGATTAGCCTGCCTTAATTGATTCTAGCAGCTTCTTGATTGGCTGCAGGTGTTCTAATCAGCCTGTCTGCCTTAATTGTTTCCAGAAAGTTCCTGATTGTTCTAGAACCTCCCCTGTCACCTTACCCAGGGAAAAGGGACCTACTTAACCTGGGGCTAATATATCTGCCTTCTATCACTCTCCTGTAGCCTTCTGGCATGACCCTGTCACACATTCCCCCTCCCCCCCGCTCAACACCATGGGGTTGGGAAACTTGGGACGTCAGGCAGAGTACCTGTGACAAGCCATCTGCATTGTCATGGTGGCTTCCAGCCCAGTGTTGTATGGTGAATTGGAAAAGTAGTAGGGACAGGAAGCATCTGGTCACCCTTGCCTTCTTCTCTTTATTTCGCTGCATCCACTGGAGGGGTGCATGGTCGGTCACAAGGGTAAACTGTCATCCCAGAAGGTAATAACATAGTGTTTCCATGGCCCATTTCACAGCTAGGCAGTCTCTTTCAACCGCGGCATACTTCTGCTCTTTCGGGAAGAGTTTCCTGCTGAGGTAGAGGATTGGGTGTTCTTCATCTCCGAGCATCTGCGATAGGACAGCTCCCAATCCTACTTCAGATGCATCTGTCTGTAAAATGAATTCTTTGTTGAAGGCTGGGGCTATAAGCCCAGGATTACTGCAGAAGGCTGTCTGTAGATCCATGAATGCTTTCTCTGTGGCATCTGTCCACTTCACCATGTCTGGACCCCGGGCTTTTATCAGGTCTGTCAGGGGACTCGCTCTGGTAGCAAAATGGGGAATAAATCGTCGGTAGTACCCCACCACACCCAGGAATGCCCGGACTTGCTTTTTCTGATTCGGCCGGGGCCAATTTTGGATAGGCTCTAGTTTGTTTAGCTGGGGCATGTAGCCAAGGTATTTAGCCTCGGCTAGCCCTATAGCACACTTGGCTGGGTTGGCTGTGAGGCCAGCCCATCTTAGCATTTCCAGGACTGCTTCCACCTTTTCCAAGTGGGTTTCCCAGTCGGGGGTGTGAATAATCACATCATCCAGGTATGCTGCTGCATAACTGGTATGGGGCAGTAGGAGCTTGTCCATAAGATGCTGGAAGGTGGCAGGTGCCTAATGCAGACCAAAAGGAAGCACAGTATATTGAAACAGACCCTCTGGGGTAGAGAATGCCATCTTTTCTTTCGCGTCTTTGGCAAGGGGAATCTGCCAGTATCCCTTTGTTAAATCAAGGGTGGTCAAAAATCGGGCATTGCCCAGGCGGTCAACTAACTCATCGATATGGGGTATGGGGTATGCATCGAATTTGGATATCTCATTCAGCTGGCGAAAGTCATTACAAAACCTAGTGGTGCCATCAGGTTTGGGCACCAACAAAATTGGGCTTGACCACTGACTGTGGGACTCTTTGATGACTCCCAGCTCCAACATCCTTTTTACCTCTGCCTTGATCTCCTCCCTTTTTGCCGCTGGGACCAGATAGGACCTTAAAGTTACCTTTGCCCCAGGGTCTGTGATGATGTGGTGATATGCTTCGGTGGTCCGACCTGGTTTGGTTGAAAACACGTCCTGGTATCAGTTGATCATCTCAGTTACCTCCTTCTTCTGGTTTGGTGTCAGATCAGTGGATACCCTGATCTGCTCCTGCATGTTATTTCCCTGGATCGGGGTCCCTTGGGCCACTACACACACCTCTCGTTGGTGCCAAGGCTTTAAGAGGTTAATGTGATAAATTTGTTCTTGTTTCTGGCATCCTGGCTGCCGCACCTTGTAGCTTACTTCCCCAACAGGTTCAAGCACCTCACAGGGCCCCTGCCATTGAGCCAAAAGCTTGCTTTCTGCCATAGGTACCAACACCATCGCCCGATCCCCTGGTTGGAACTGTTGGACTTTTGCCTGGTAATTGTAATGGTTTCGCTGGGCCTCCTGCACCTTTTCCAAATGTTCCCATACAATAGGGGTGACCCGGGCTATCCGTTCGTGCATCTGCAACACATGGTCAATTATATTTCGCCCCTCATTAGGTTCCTCTTCCCAGATTTCTTTTGCAATATCTAGTATGCCACGGGGGTGGAGTCTGTATAATAACTCAAAGGGGGAAAACCCAGTTGAGGCCTGAGGTACCTCCCGGATGGCAAACATAAGGTAGGGTAGTAGGGTGTCCCAATCCTTCCTGTCCCAACTTACCACTTTCCTTATCATTGCCTTGAGGGTTCGGTTAAACCTTTCTACCAGCGTATCAGTCTGCGGATGATAGACTGAAGTTCTCAGGATATGGATATGGAGCAGTGTACAGAGGTCCTTCATTAGCTTCAACATAAATGGGGTACTGTCAAGGTTCCTTCCCCACTCTGAACTCTAGGGTACAGATGTGAGGACCTGCATGAAAACCTCCTAAGCTTACTTTTACCAGCTTAGGTTAAAACTTCCCCAAGGTACAAACTATTTTACCCTTTGCCCTTGGACTTCCACTGCCACCACCAAACGTTTATCCAGGTTTATTTTATTAGGAAAGCATTGTTTGGAAACGCCTTTCCCCCCAGAATCCTCCCAACCCTTGTACCCCACTTCCTGGGGAAGGTTTGGTAAAAATCCTCACCAATATGCATAGGTGACCACAGACCCAAGCCCTTGGATCTTAAGAACAATGAAAAAAACATTCAGTTCTTGAAAAGAAGAATTTTAATAGATGAAACAGTAAAAAAGAATCACCTCTGTAAAATCAGGATGATAAATACCTTACAGGGTAATTAGATTCAAAACATAGAGAATCCCTCTAGGTAAAACCTTAAGTTACAAAAAGACACACAGACAGGAATATCCATTCTATTCAGCACCGCTTATATTCTCAGCCATTTAAAGAAATCATAATCTAACGCATATCTAGCTAGATTACTTACTAAGTTCTAAGACTCCATTCCTGTTCTGTCCCCGGCAAAAGCATCACCCAGACAGACACAGACCCTTTGTTTTTCTCCCTCCTCCCAGCTTTTGAAAGTATCTTGTCTCCTTATTGGTCATTTTGGTCAGGTGCCAGCGAGGTTATCCTAGCTTCTTAACCCTTTACAGGTGAAAGGATTTTTCCTCTGGCCAGGAGGGATTTTAAAGGTGTTTACCCTTCCCTTTATATTTATGACAGGTACCTTGGTCTGTTAATAGCTCCTTTGGTAGCCCTACTCGGGCAAAGATCCCCACCAGCTCTTTGGCTATCATTTTAGAGGCTGTGTTCTGCAGGGGGACAGCTTCTGGGTAGCGAGTAGCATAGTCCAAAACAACAAGTATATATTGGTGGCCCCGGGATGTCTTCTCCAGGGGTCCCACTAGGTCCATGGCTATTCACTCAAAGGGGACCTCTATGATGGGAAGGGGTACTAAAGGTGCCCTCAAGTGGGGACGGGGACTGTTCAGCTGGCACTCTGGGCAGGACGCACAGTACCTCTGCACTTCTTCATGTATCCCAGATCCCAAAAGAATCACTCTCCTGTAGCCATCTGGCCTGACCCTGTCACATGTGTAAGTGCACATCAGTGTGAGCAAGGGATACACAGCTGGGCTCTTTATTTTTAGTCAATATTACACAAGTGTCAGAGCTGCAGACAGCTTACACTGGTGCCTGGGAGATGGTCACACATCCTTGTGGCTCTGAAATGAAGCGCTGTCTTGGCCTTCCAGACTTGGCTTTTCAAATGAACCTAATGGATTTAGGTGCCCAGTGCTCATTGAATTTCAGCAGGGGTGCCTAACCTATGGAGAGTGGCTCCTATGGAGCCCTGCCCCTCCTCTGAGCTGTCTCCTCACGAAGAGCTGTCTCGACATACTTTTTCCCCAAGTCCATTTCAAGCATTTGTTGCATAGAACCGCTATTGATGCCAGGTTTCCCCTAGGCCCAATGATTTGCTCTGAGAAGTAAATTCCTATAGTACAGCCCAGGGAGCCAGGCACCCAGCTGTGGCACCAGGTATCACACGGATGAAAAGCTGCGGCTGACGGCAGTGACCAGGGATCTGTCTGATTAGCAGGGCATGAGGCCTCGCCTCAGTGAGCAGTGGTACAGCTACATCTATCTGGGAGCAGTGGTAAGAGAAGTGAGTCACTTGGGCACTACCGCACCCAAGCTATGTGTCCTGCTGCCCTCATGAGGCCCTGCTCCCACTGACTGTAGTGAGAGCACACCAAGCAACAGCTGCAGTGCCAGCCCCTTCCATTCCCTACCACCCAGACACACCTCACTGGTGTTTCCCTTCACAGAAGCCAGTATCCGGTGTTAGGATATAGATATTCAGGCCTGTCTGTAAAGGCCTATACTCTAAGAATTTAGGTGTATTCTTATCACTTGGCTAGTTAGAGGTATAAAAGAAAGAATCAAAATCACCGTCTGCCAATGTAAGGTCCTTCTCTTACTGTGACAGTCTGAGGCCCTGTTCTTAGGCTAAGGCCTTTGGCTAAGCAACAGAGGCAGCCATAAGCTGGGAAGCGACCAGTCACCTCCTCACATTCCAAACTAGTCACATTGAAATAAGGTGTTATTGGGCTGTTAGGAATACAATCCTGTCCTGATAGTACCTATTACCTCCAGATAAAGGGAAGTGCCTAGAAAATGTAAAAGGAAACTTATTTTGATGGCATCCTGTCTGGCAAGAACTCACTTATCAATAGCTGGGATGTGAAATCCTCACTTCTGTATTGTTTTGTCATTATAGTTCCCACTTTGCTATTGTTTATCTGTATAATCTCTGTCTGGTTCTGTGATTGTCTCTGTCAGCTGTATAATTAATTTTGCAGGGTGTAAACTAATTAAGGTGGTGGGATATAATTGGTTAAATAATCATGTTACAATATGTTAAGATTGGTTAGTTCAATTCCAGGAAAATGATTGGTTAAGGTATAGCTAAGCAGAACTCAAGTTTTACTAGATAGTCTGCAGTCAATCAGGAAGTGGGTGGGTGGGTGGGTGGGTGGGGGAAATGGGAACAGGGAATGGGGTGGGGAAATTGGAATCATGTTTGGCTAAGGGCAGAAATGGGAACAGGGACACAGGTGTAAGGCTCTGTGGGGTCAGAGCTGGGAAGGGGGACACTAAGGAAGGAAACTGGAATCATGCTTGCTGGAAGTTCACCCCGATAAACATCGAATTGTTTGCACCTTTGTACTTGGGGTATTGTTGCTCTCTGTTCATGCAGGAAGGGCCAGGGAAGTAAGTGGGTGACGGAATAAGCCCCCGAACATGTCAGGATCCCAACAAGGGCAGTCGGGACCAAGGATCAGAGCAGGGGCAAACCTGAGTCTGGGAGTAGCAGAGCAGCCCGTAGTCAGGTTCTAGGCCAGGGGCGATACCAAGGGACACATGCCGAGTTATGTCTGAGAGCCCGAGCCAGGAGACGAAGCCAAATCAAGCCAAGGTCAAAGCCAGGAGTTCATGAGCAGGAATGGTCATGGCAAAAGAGCTGCACTGTTGCCTGGACACTCCCTGGAACGCCCCTTGAGGTATATAAGGCTGGGAGACAATCGGGAACCATGAGGCTGCTGCCTGTTAGACCCTTAGGCGGGAAGTCCCATGGTCTGTGCCACAGCAGGTCATGGGCAATGGAGTGCAAGCTGGTTGCTGCTGCTGCTGGGTGGCAGCCTGGAGACACCAACTGCCTGGCTGCTCTGCAGGCCTGGGTGCTGGACCCACAGGGCCTTACACTGAGGGTGTGGAGGAGAGAGTCTGTGACAAGAGACTCCCGAGCGCTGGCTGCAGGAACTCAGGCTGGCTGAAAATCCACTTTGATGCCCCTCAGGGCAAACAGTTACACACGTGGTGCCCATGTACAAGACAGGAAGAATATTCGAGGGCCAGGGCTGTATTCCCTCCAGTTTCATGGGCTGTTCTCAAGAAGGGTTGGCACCAACAATCAAATCCAGCTAATGCTGAAGCTTGGCAAAAGGAATGTGGAGGATGGCTTTGAAAGGGAAACTGAAAGGAGAAAATATTGAGACAGTCATTAAAGTAAAAGTGCTCTGCAGGAGGACACACCTAGCTGAGCAAGCTCAGACAATAATGCTATAGTTGATAAAGCTTAGAAGCCAGCTGATAAAGCATTCGCTATTTATGGGATAACAATTTAAAAACCTACAGCACATTGACGCTTGAAATGGAAGGTAAAATAGGAGTGCATTCCATTCCATGGGATTCAAACACACACCGCCATCCGAAAAGCCATTGGAAAAGGCACCTTTGGGAAATATGAGAAGCAAGAATTAAACCAGCAGCCACAAAGAGGAAAGTATGATCACATAGAGAAAAGTAATTGAAACACATCCCTCCTCTTACTGTAAATAGAATAAGAATAATAACCTGCTACCTAAATCAGAGTGAACCGTCAATATTGCTTGCTTCTTATTTGTAACATTAATTGGCCATGGGGTCCCACTTTGTTTAGTGATTCAGGGATACACATCAGCACTCTCTCATGTACAGTATGAGCCTGTTAATATTTGAGAGCAGTGATGGTATTTACCACATCCATATTTCCCAGACAGAAACACACATCTCTTAAAGTTGGAGAGGGGAGTGTTTTGTTTTGCTTTTTGGCCTCCTACATACATGCCCTCATCATTAGCGATTAACAAACTGTAAAATGAAGCGGGGGGGATTCCTTTTAAACCTTTTTCTCTGTAACCAATATGTAACAGAGAACAAGCTGTATGCTGTATGTTGTATGCTGCTTGCATGTGGGGTAGAACCATACCTTCCCACATGAAGAGCCTGGAAGAGAGAGTTTAGAAATAGGTGAATCTGTCTTATCTTTAGCAGTGATTATGCACAATAATTGGAGATTTGTTTACTGTTGTCTGTGTATTGTCTGCATTATTCGCGATATAAATTGTGAGAAAAGAGGGAGCTGGCCTTTTAAGGTTAGGATAGGGGTAGCTGGCGTGTGCTGTAGCAGGGGCTCTGAGTGAGGTGTGGGGCTGTGTTGGGGGATGGGCTTAAAGGGCTTGTAGATTCCAAGAGTGAAGAAAGTTCTGAAATGCCCTGGCTGGTCATGGCCAGAGTGACTAACAGGGGACCACTGGGAGGGAGAATAGGCCCCCTTCATCGCTCCTGTAACTGCACTTCAGTCAGTGGAGTCACAGCAGGGATTTATTTATGCATATCAGATGAGTACGGGAAGCAATAAAGGCCCGGTTCAACAGAGTCAATGGGATCCTCCCTTTGATTGCATTGAGAACAGGTTCAGACCCTAAGTGGCGTTTCTGTGTGATTATTAAACACAAAGAGGAGAGTTCTTTGTTCAGCAGGGCGTGCTATTTTCACTGCTCTTCTGCAGAAGTGACTGCAATTCCCAGCAGTAACCAGCCCACCCCAGGCTGGGGACTCTGCCACAGCCCAACACAAGCCGTGTTTTCTTCAGGAATTGAAACTGAGGGGTGGGGGGGGTTCAAATTTACATGGGGTTGGGTCAGGGCCGAAGAGGGGTGAGACTATGAGGGTGAAGGTGGCTCTATGGCACCATAGTAAAAACTGAAAAATGTTTCATGACCATTTAATTAGATTTAACTCGTTTTAAAATCATCACAAAAATTAAAGTTGGCTACTCAAGCCTTCTATGAAGAACTACATCTACATCCTTCTTGGTTTCTTGTTATAATTTTGCACAACTCTGTTAATGAACTTCTTAAATGCAATGTGTTCAACTTTGGTCGCTTCTCGTGTGTCCGGTACTTCCATTCCTTCAACTGATATGCTCATTAGATCATTCACATGTTCAGATAGAAGGCGACTTCTTTCAGAACACAAAATTTTATTCAATGAGCAAAAGAACGCTCAACTGTAGCTGTTGTGACTGGGAGTAGCAAGAGACTAATTCCTACTTCTTTCAGCCCAGGAAATAGAGCACAAAGATAAGGTCAAGCCACTACTGATGAGTCGTTGTATGATATTCCATTGTGTGTTCAAATTCTCTATTCTGTCCTGAGCACATGGCAGCCCCATTGCTGGAGTGCCTCACTTCACTCAATTGTCGGTGTTTTATAGGACAGGGGTCTGTAAAAGCTACATAGAGGTTGAGTAGAATCTAGAAGTCGCTGTTGTAGATTTTTAAGAATCAAGTCTGTGTACTTTTTCAGTTGTCTTAACAAATACTTCTTGTCCTCTTCACTTAAGGATTCAATATAAATGCCTTCATTAGTCAACTTCTGGACTGAAGTCTTTGCTTCTTCCAGTACTTTTTCAATGGATAGCTCTCTGATTGATCCACATGTAGCTTCTATTGCTGTACAAAGATCTACTACTGTTGTAGCAGATGCCTGGATGGCATTGTTTAATGACCCAAGTGGTTTCAACAGTAGACTTACAAGAGAGATAATGGCAATAGTCTTCTCTGAACGTAGTAGCAAAAGTAATCCACCAGCCTCACTACTTAGATCCATCTCATCTTGGTAGATACTTTCCAAAGCCAGTAATAATGGCTGGAGTAATTTTAAGACAACAGCCAAGGATCGCTCATGAGAAAGCCAGCTGGTTTTCCCAGGTTGGACTAATTTGAACTACAGTCCCAGTGTATCTTCTATATTTTCCAAGATATTCAGTCTTTTTGGACTCTTGCTGAAAAAAGAATATAATGAAGATATTAAATTTATAGCTTTTTAAATGTCTTTCGGAGAGTCTGCAGCTTGTACTAGCGCTAGTTGGAGTAGATGGCCTCTGCAGGGTGTATAGGAGACACTAGGGTTACACTTTTCTCTCAGCAAAGCTTGTCCTCCACCATGTCTTCCAGAAAAGTTTGCAGCTCCATCAAATGCACAAGCAGCCATCTGTTTGGGGTCCCATTGACAAGCATTTAATTCTTCTAAGATGTGGGTTGTCACAAATGCAGCCAATCTGTCTTTTATAACTTGAACATCTAGAAATGCATCTACTGGCCTACCACTGACATCAAGATAACGTACACAATGACTTAATAGCTGGTGCTCATTTGCATCAGTGCATTCATCAGCCATGTATGCACATTTTTTTTGTGGTGAGAGAGTTCGTCACTTTTTCAACTGTTGAGTCTTTCACTCTTGCACCTCATGCTTCTAGCCAGTCAGTTGAGTTTCTTGCAGAAAGATAGTGAGCATTTCCTGGTCTTGTTCGGAACCAGTGTTCAACTTCAGGGTGAACAAGTGACAATGCACTTAACATTGGCCTCCAGTTTGTAGTGTGTGGTATCTCTTGCTTAAATAGAAAGTACGAGGCCACAGCCATGTTTGTTCGCATGAACTGTGTTGTGTCTCCAGCATTTTTAACAGCCTCATTAACACTCACTGGTGTTGTCCTTGGTCAGTGGAGACTCAGAGTTCAGAGGTGTTTTCACATGAGTTTATCGCCCAGGTAGGGGGCAAGAAGGCACCTTGCTCATTCCTCCAGCTTCTCACTGTTCACTCTGGCCACTGTTGTTCATTGTGCCACCATTCACTCCACTGCTCTGTTGCCAATGGCCCTGCACCGTCACCTTCTCCTGTCACCTGCCGCTATGACCTCTGCGTGGTTCCACCCAGCTCTGTGATTTCAGCTGAGCTCTGATTGGGGGAATCTTGCAGCTAGTGCAGGCTGGGGCATCTCTTCCAGAGAAACACTGTCCCCCAGCAGGTCTAAGCACTTAGACCTGATTATCAGTGATTTCAGCTGTAGGGGTCACTTAACAAAACAAAAGACTATCTATGGAGCCTAATCAGCTCTGTCTTTAAACAGTGGAGGGGGGCAGGTCTAATAGTACTTGTGACTCAGGCAGACCATCAAGCAAAACACTTGTCCCCACCCTCTCTCTTGATGCCCTTAGTCAGCACAGATCAGGGGGAAGCCCTGATCACAAGGCACTATGGATTGGCCACTGGGCCCACCCCTTGCTCTTGTTTCTGTTTCAAGGCAGTTTTAAAGGAACAGGCAGCACCCATCCTCTGATCATTGCAAAATCCTCGGCACTGGAGCCCCCTCATGAGCTCCATCCTGCCTTTTCCCCGCACGACTTCTTACCTCTAAGCAATGGCTGATGCCACCTCCTAGGGATGTGCAGGGTAGTTGCTTCAGAGAAACAATGAGACACTTCAAGTAAACGAGTATCTCACACATTACCAGCCTCATGTGGCTACCTGAGTATTTCAAATCATTCATGAGCTCTCTGCCTTGACCTGAAGGACAAGGGAGAGAATGCAGCAGCAGATATTCTTCATTGGCTGCCGTAAACAATGCAGGCAGCTAGCCCTGTATGCATTATAATAATGGGGGGAAATTCTAAAACCATTACAACACAGTTAAAGGGAAAACGAAATATTTGGTGAGGACTGGAGCCCTAGAGATCACGTGACACGCTAGTAGCAAGAGCTGTTTGTACCTGTCAATTAAAAGCTACTTAAACCTGCCACGAAGGCTGTTGCTTGGCTACAGGGGTGCCATGCGGGGGGGGGGGGGGGGCAGGGAGGGCTCTAGCCCATCCCCTGAGTTTCATAGGGGAGGTCTAATCACACCCTAGCACGAGACGGAGCTCTTAATTGCAACAGCTTGAGTGTGAGATGTGATGAGTTTGGAAGCTGAGAGCAGCACAGCCTTGGGGCCTGGGAGTTTGTTCATAAACAGAGGCAGGGGGGTTAAGATAACAAAAGGCTTGTCATTAAAGTAAATTAAGGATCATTCAATGATCCTGAAAGCATTGTCAGGCTTTTCAGTTACAAAATAGAAAACAAAGGGTAGGAATAAAAGGTGAGAATGGAGAGAGGTACATATTCAAAAATGATCTGGAAAATGGGATAGGCGATGAGGTGGTAAAATTTGCAGATGATACAAAATTACTCAAAATAGTTAAGTCCAAAGCAGACCGTGAAGAGTTACAAAAGGATCTCTCAAAACTGGGTGACTGGGCAACACAATGGCAGATGAAATTCAATGTTGATAAATGCAAAGTAATGCACTTGGCAAGATATAATCCCAACTATACATACAAAATGATAGGGTCTAAATTAGTTGAACCTCTCAATAAAGAGATCTTGGAGTCATTGTGGAGAGTTTTTTGAAAACATCTACTCAATGTGCAGTGGCAATTAAAAAAGGTAGCAGAGTGTTGGGAATGATTAGGAAAGGGATAGATAATAAGACAGCAAATATCATACTGCCGCTATATAAATCCATGATACGTCCACATCTTGAATACTGCGTGCAGATGTTGTCGCCCCATCTCAAAAAAGATATATTGGATTTGGAAAAGATACAGAGAAGGGGAACAGAAATTATTATGGGTATGAATACTTTCTGTATGAGGAGAGATTAAAAAGACTGGGACTTTTCAGCTTGGAAAAGAGATGGCTAAGCGGGGACATGATAGAGGTCTACAAAATCATGAAGGGTGTGGAAAAATTGAATAAGGAAATGTTATTTACTCCTTCACATAACACAAGAACTAGGGGTCACCAAATGAAATTAATAGGCAGCAGATTTAAAACAAACAAAAAAAGTATTTCTTCACAGTCAACCTGTGGAACTCTTTGCCAGGGGATGTTGTGAAGGCCAAAACTATAAGAGGGTTCCAATAAGAACTAGATAAATTCATGGAGAATAGGTCTAGCAATGGCTATTAGCCAGGGTGGGCAGGGATCCAACACCATGTCTCCATGTCCTTCACCTCTGTTTGCCAGATGCTGGGAGTGGGCAACAGGGCAACTTGATCATTACCTGTTCTGTGCATTCCCTCTGAAGCACTTGGCATTGGCTACTGTTGGAAGACAGGATACTGGGCTAGCTGGACCATTGATCTGACCCAATATAGCCATTCTGATGTTCTTATATAGAACCCAGATGTATCTTCCCCCTGCAGTAACCTGCTAGATCCCGCTCTCCTCCCAGAGCTGGGGTAGAACCCAGGAGTCCTTATGGGGTCTCTCTCGCCACAGAGTTAGTAACTAAGTAAGAATATACATTAAAATTTTAAACCTAACCAGTGTCCCTTAAGTGACTTGCCACAAGATGTCAGAACATGTTATTAGAGCTGAGTGTGTCTAATATTTATTTAATTTTCTTTCTTTTATATAGGAATTAGATACAGGGCTCCCGTCAGCTAATTGCTAAGTTATCTGCCAAAAAACTAGAGTTTTCAAGTTCCTAAGTAGCCCCAGGAATCATGGTTTAAGGTACCCCCCCACCCACCAAAATCTGAAATGGCCCCCTGCCTTGCCATGTTATTTGTAAGCGTTCTTATTAAAAATTGTTGTCATTTTCTGGTGCTCAGGCCAACAGGGAGGAAGTGCTATCATTGGGGAGGGCGGTCTAGTGGTTAAAGCATAAACCTGAATTCTCCTCCAGTTACAGCCAGAGAACTCCTGGGTGACCTTGGATAAATCAAGGGTGCTGTCTGTGGCTCAGTCGCCTCCTCTTGTACAATAATGTATATATTACCCACCTCACAGGGGCAAGTGTGAAGCTACTTGGCTTAATCTTTCCAAAGCACTTTATAGAAGTGCAAAGTATTCTTACCAGTGGTAAAGCAGCATCCTGGGAACTCAGAAGAGCGATCTGTAGCCCCTGTTACCACAGCACCTAAGCGTCTTTCCATCTCAATGAATTTGCCCTCACACACACCCGGGAGATAGGGAAGTTCTCTTATCCATATTTGACAGATGAGGAACTAAAGCGCAGAGGGAGTGGACAGCTTGCCAAAGGTCACACGCCACACGTAAGTCTGAGCTGGGAATGAACCCAGGTCTACCAAAACCCAGGGTAGCACCCTAACCACTGGGCCATCCTTCCTCCATGCTCTGACACACACACACACCCTCGCCTCCAGACTTCTGTGTGACTGTGGGTGCAGGCCTCGTCAGAGCCCTTGGCATGGCTAAAGCATGGCCAAAGGCTGTGAACCAAGTAGGCCTCATTAGAATAGCGATACTGGGTGTCTGCTAATACAAAGTAAGCACACTCCTGACCAGAGAGGATGGTACACACAGAGGCCCCACGTAACTATGTAACCACGTGCCTAAGAGATGGCACAAGAACACACCAACTCCTGGTAAAGATAAGGAGGGGGTGACAGGCTAATGGATGAGGATGCTTTGTTAAAGCTAGCGGGTATAAGGTATATGGGTGGTAACAACTGCTAATTGATGGAGGGGAGGGCAGACAGTCTGTAGCCAGATCTTTCACACCCATCCTGCTTTCTGGGTGGTCTGTGTCAGGAGTCAGGTTTTACCCCCCAGAAAGGAATACGTACCACCCAGGAATGCCCCATAGGATGGGACTTGGGGTATATCTAGGGACAGAATTTCCAGTCTTGTCTCCATGCTGATTGGTCAGACAAGGAAACAGAGGGGGAGCTACCACCAGAAGACCCACCCACTGCCCACCACACATTGTGCAGGGACAGGACTTGGAGATACAACTGGGGTGGGGTTTCTAGGCCTGTCTCCACATGGTTTGGTTTGGGGGCAGAGTTAGGGGGCAGGGCTATAACTGGGGGCAGACCTGCGAAGCAAAATGAGTGGTGTTGTGGTAGCTAGTCGGGATGGATCCTATAACCCTTAACAAACACCAATTGGTCGAGGGCAGGAGTATGATCAGCTGTCACTCACTTACCTCAGGCTAGCTCTCGATTTTTCAGTTATGATTTATGGACGGGGGGCAGGGTCAAGAGACATTGCATACACTTTCAGCCTCTCTTCGGAGGTCGTATTCCATTCTTGTTTGGTCAGGCCGTGTCTTGCCACACTCTCCTGATGTGAGGCATGTGAACCACTTGCTTAACATCCCATTCTCAGCAACACTGAGGGACACCTGGAAAATTCGTATCTTTGCCTTCATTTCATTTGGCCACAGGCAGCAGTGTGGAATCCAAGGCAAATACTGACACAGTGGCTGAGGAAAGAAAGAGGCAACAATATCATTCCACATTACTAAGGAGCAACCCAGCCTCAAAGCAGAGTCCAGTGTCATAGCTGGGGTTTAAGTAACTTGAATAAAGAGAGCTGAACCACCACTGGAAAAGAGAGAGAGAGAGAGGGAGAGAGAGAGCGTTCTGAACTAGGAGCAATGTCTGGGGATTATTGAGTCAATAGTCACTGTACTTTTAGTTAGGATTATTAAAAATACCTAAGGGTGTTAGCCACCCAGGTCTGTCATCTGAACCTAACTCTCTTAGCTCCTTTGAAGATCCAAACCTCTGTGGCTGTACACTCCAAAGATTTCTATCCTGGCTTACAAGATGAGAGTAGTTTGTGCCCTGGGAGAACTATCCCACATGCACTGTGAACTTACATCATCGAAATTAGAAAACACATGCACTAGTGTCTGAGCTGGATGCTAACTGGCATGGATGGAATAACAGATTAAAAAAAGCGAAGTTATTTTTAAAATGTCATATTATAGCTCAGCTGTTTGGGTCAACAGTTCACTCTTGTGCCTATATTTATAACCTTCTCTTTCTTAATCTGTTTTTAAAATTGCAGTCCCCCCCCATTTGTTTTTATTTGTTCATATTTTAAGAGGGTAGCATTTGATTAGGTTTTTATTAGGCTGCTCTTGCTTTACTGTGCTGTGCTCCCCCTGCGAAGTAGGGAGTGGAATACATAAATAATAGCAAAGCCAATAACTATTTTTTGTGTATTTATGTCAATTATTACCAGACTCAGAAGCTGCTGACGCAGAGGTAGGATGCAATGAGATTGTCAAGATCAACAGGACTCCTGAAGCATAACAGAGATAAGAGAGATCTGTCAATCTCAGGCAACATTTGCCTCACTAAAGGTTTGAATTACAAGTTGTTTGAACCAACTGGGGCAATACTACTCTTTTGGGAGAGCCTCAGTAAGCTTGTTCATTTATATTCTGCTACTTTGAACAGCACCGTTTATAAATTTGCTAAAATGGAACTAGGTTTTAGTCAGGAGGAGGGGATGAAAGAGAACAAAGTATGGGCCAGATCAGACAAGAAACATTCACATAAAGAATCTGAAACATCAGAAAAGGGCAGACAAATAAACAGTGACAAGTTTTTAAAGTGCTTGTACACAAATGCTGGAAGTCAAAATAATAAGATGGGTGAACTAGAGCCCCTCGTGTTAAAGGAGGATATTGATATAAAAGGCATCACAGAAACCTGGTGGAGTGAGGACAATCAATAGGACACAATCATTCTGGTGTACAAAATATATCAGAAGGCCAGAACAGGTCATGCAGATGGGGGAGTGGCACTATATGTGAAAGAAAATGTAGAATCAAATGAAATAAAAATCTTAAATGAATCCACATGTTCCATAGAATCTCTATTGATAGTAATTCCAGGCTCTAATAAGAATATAACAGTAAGGATCTATTATTGACCACCTGACCAGGACAGTGATAGTGACGATGAAATGCTAAGGGAGCTTAAAGAGGCTATCAAAATAAAAAGCTCAATAATAATGGGGGATTTCAGTTATCCCCATATTGACTGGGTACATGTCACCTCAGGACGAAATGCAGAGACAAAATTTCTCAATACTTGAAATGGCTGCTTCTTGGAGCAGCTGGTACAGGAACCCACAAGGGGAGAGGCAACTCTCGATCTAGTCCTGAGTGGAGCGTAGGATCTGGCCCAAGAGGTAACTATAACATGACCTCTTGGAAATAGTGACCATAATATAATAACATTTAACATTCCTGTGGTGGGAAGAACACCTCAACAGCCCAAAACTGTGGCATTTAATTTCAGAAAGGGGAACTATGCAAAAATGAGGAGCTTAGTTAAACAGAAAATAAAAGATACAGTGACGAGAGTGAAATCCCTGCAAGTTGCATGGACACTTTTCAAGACACGATAATAGAGGCTCAACTTAAATCTATACCCCAAATTATAAAACACAGTAAAAGAACTAAAAAAAAGCCACTGTTGCTTAACAACCATGTAAAAGAAGCACTGAGAGATAAAAAGGCATCTTATAAAAAGTGGAAGTCAAATCCTAGTGAGGTAAATAGAAAGGAGCATAAACATTGCCAAATTAGATGTAAAAATGTAACAAGAAAAGCGAAAAAGGAGTTTGAAGAACAGCTAGCCAAAAACTCAAAAGGTAATAACAAAATGTTTTTTAAGTACATCAGAAGCAGGAAGCCTGCTAAACAACCAGTGGGGCCCCTGGACGCTCGAGATACAAAAGGAGCACTTAAAGACGATAAAGTCATCACAGAGAAACTAAATGAATTCTTTACTTCAGTCTTCACAGCTGAGGATGTTAGGCAGATTCCTAAACCTGAGCCATCTTTTGCAGGTGACAAATCTGAGGAGTTGTCACAGACTGAAGTGTCACTAGAGGAGGTTTTGGAATTAATTGAGAAATTTAACAGTAACAAGTCACCGGGCCCAGATGGCATTCACCCAAGAGTTCTGAAAGAACTCAAATGTGAAATTGCGGAACTCTTAACTATGGTTTGTAACCTGTCCTTTAAATCAGCTATTGCACCCAATGACTGGAAGATAGCTAATGTCACACCAATATTTAAGAAGGGCTCTAGAGGTGATCCTGGCAATTACAGACTGGTATGTCTAATGTCAGTACCGGGCAAATTAGTTGAAACAATAGTAAAGAATAAAATTGTCAGACACATAGAAGAACATATATTGTTATGCAAAAGTCAACATGGTTTCTGTATAGGGAGATCATGTCTTACTAATCTATTAGAGTCCTTTGAGGGGGTCAACAAACATGTGGACAAGGGGGACCCAGTGGCCATGGTATACTTAGATTTCCAGAAAGCCTTTGACAAGTTCCCTCACCAAAGGCTCGTATGTAAATTAAGTTGTCATGGGATAAGAGGGAAGTTCCTTTCATGGACTGAGACCTAGTTAGAAGACAGGGAACAAAGGGTAGCAATAAATGGTAAATTTTCAGAATGGAGGGGGTAACTAGAGCTGTTCCCCAAGGGGCAGTCCTAGGAGCAATCCTATTCAACCTATTCATAAGTGATCTGAAGAAAGGGATAAACAGTGAGGTGGCAAAGTTTGCAGATGATACTAAACTGTTCAAGATAGTTAAGACCAAAGCAGACTGTGAAGAACTTCAAAAAGATCTCACAAAACTAAGTGACTGGGCAGCAAAATAGCAAATGAAATTGAATGTGGATAAATGTAAAGTAATGCACATTGGAAAAAATAACCCCAATTATACATACAATATGATGGGGGCTAATTTAGCTATAACTAATCAGGAGAAAGATCTTGGAGTCAACGTGGATAGTTCTCTGAAGACGTCCACGCAGTGTGCAGTGGCAGTCAAAAAAGCAAACAGGATGTTAGGAATCATTAAAAAAGGGATAGAGAATAAGACGGAGAATATCTTATTGCCCTTATATAAATCCATGGTACGCCCACATCTTGAATACTGCGCACAGATGTGGTCCCCTCATCTCAAAAAAGATATATTGGCATTAGAAAAGGTTCAGAAAAGGGCAACTAAAATGATTAGGGGTTTGGAACGGGTCCCAGATGAGGAGAGATTAAAAAGACTAGGACTCTTGAGCTTGAAAAAGAGGAGACTAAGGGGGGATATGATAGAGGTCTATAAAATCATGAGTGGTGTGGAGAAACCCGCATGGCCCCACAGTATGCCAACATTTTTATGGCTAACTTAGAACAAAGCTTCCTCATCTCTCATCCCCTAATGCCCCTAATCTCCTTGCACTACATTGATGACTTCTTCATCATCTGGACCCATGGAAAATAAGCCCTTGAGGAATTCCACCATGATTTCAACAATTTCCATCCCACCATCAACCTCAGCCTGGACCAGTCCACACAAGAGATCCACTTCCTGGACACTACGGTGCTAATAAGCGATGGTCACATAAACACCACCCTATATCGGAAACCTACTGACTGCTATACTTACCTAATGCCTCCAGCTTTCATCCAGACCACATCACACTATCCATTGTCTATAGCCAAGCTCTATGATACAACCGCATTTGCTCCAACCCCTCAGGCAGAGACAAACACCTACAAGATCTCTATCAAGTGTTCTTACAACTACAATACCCACCTGCTGAAGTGAAGAAACAGATTGACAGAGCCAGAAGAGTACCCAGAAGTTACCTACTACAGGACAGGCCCAACAAAGAAAATAACAGAACGCCACTAGCCATCACCTTCAGCCCCCAACTAAAACCTCTCCAACGCATCATCAAGGATCTACAACCTATCCTGAAGGACGACCCATCACTCTCACAGATCTTGGGAGACAGGCCAGTCCTTGCTTACAGACAGCCCCACAACCTGAAGCAAATACTCACCAGCAACCACACACCACACAACAAAAACACTAACCCAGGAACCTATCCTTGCAACAAAGCCCGTTGCCAACTGTGCCCACATATCTATTCAGGGGACACCCTCATAGGGCCTAATCACATCAGCCACACTATCAGAGGCTTATTCACCTGCGCATCTACCAATGTGATATATGCCATCATGTGCCAGCAATGCCCCTCTGCCATGTACATTGGCCAAACTGGACAGTCTCTACGTAAAAGAATAAATGGACACAAATCAGACGTCAAGAATTATAACATTCAAAAACCAGTTGGAGAACACTTCAATCTCTTTGGTCACTCGATTACAGACCTAAAAGTGGCAATTCTTCAACAAAAAAACTTCAAAAACAGACTCCAATGAGAGACTGTTGAATTGGAATTAATTTGTAAACTGGATACAATTAACTTAGGCTTGAATAAAGACTGGGAGTGGATGTGTCATTACACAAAGTAAAACTATTTCCCCTTATTTATTTCCCCTCCTACTGTTCTTGTAAAGTGCTGGAAATGGCCCACCTTGATTATCACTACAAAGGTCATCGTCCGTCCCCCCCAGTCTCCTGCTGGTAATAGCTCACCTTACCTGATCACTCTTGTTACATTCTGTATGTTAACACCCATTGTTTCATGTTCTCTGTGTGTATAAAATCTCCCCACTATATTTTCCACTGTATGCATCTGATGAAGAGAGTTGTAGCTCACGAAAGCTGATGCTCTAATAAATTTGTTAGTCTCTCAGGTGCCACAAGTACTCCTTTTCTTTTTTCTGATACAGACTAACACGGCTGCTACTCTGAAAAAAGGAAAAGTTATTTACTTGTTCCCATAATATAAGAACTAGGGGCCACCAAATGAAATTAATGGGTAGCAGGTTTAAAACAAATAAAAGGAAGTTCTTCTTCACTCAGCGCACAGTCAACCTGTGGAACTCCTTGCCTGAGGAGGTTGTGAAGGCTAGGAGTATAACAGGGTTTAAAAGAGAACTGGATAAATTCATGGAGGTTAAGTCCATTAATGGCTATTAGCCAGGATGGGTAAGGAATGGTGTCCCTAGCTTCTGTTTGTCAGAGGGTGGAGATGGATGGCAGGAGAGAGATCACTTGATCATTACCTGTTAGGTTCACTCCCCCTGGGGCACCTGACATTGGCCATTGTCAGTAGACAGGATACTGGGCTGGATGGACCTTTGGTCTGACTCAGTATGGCCAGTCTTATATTCTTATGTTCTTAAGTGTCTTTACATTTTGGCTGGGATTTTTCAGACTTTCAGCATTGATCTAATTCAATGGTACAACTCCCATTGACTTGAATGAGAGCAGAGTTAGACCTCTGAAGTGAACTTTTGAAAATGCCATCCTCTGTGCTGAATGGTGTGGAATTCTGCAAAACCTCAGACATTTCAATAACATTGTCCTTTTCAGCTCTGACTATTTAGACCAGTGGCATATCCCACCACCATAATGAAGATGGGATGGGACTTGGATTACATCTAGGGGCAGAATTCCATCCTGTCTCCATATTAAATCAGTCAAAGACAGGGGGTAGAGGTGGAGCTACTAGTGGAAGACTCCCCACTGCACATACTCCCAGGGCAGGATTTATGGGTTTGGTGTCTGGGACTGTTTCCTTCCTGATTTTTCTGGCAATGGAGTTGGGGCAGGGCTATTGCTGAAGCTTCACCTCCACCTTATTGCACAAGCTCAAGAGGGCAGGCCTAGGAACAGAGCCTATGACTCATACTTGACTTTGATTGGTCAGGGCATGGGGCTAAAGGAGCATAATTTTGAATCTCCACTGAATGGGAATAAAATAACTAATTATATAAGGACCATAATGATCTCATCCTTTACTTTCAATGTGCTTCCTTCTTCCTATGACCCACCAACACTCTATGAAAGGCCACACTCTGGAGCTAGAGGGTTCTTTGTTCACAAAACCACTGTGTCTTTATATGGATGATGATGAAAGAATTCATTTTATGAAGCTGTGGTACAAAGAAATATAAACTTTAAAAGTAACAGTCAAAACTTCACCATTTCCCCTGGTTTCATGAACAACTGTGAATTGTTCATGTTCTGAGCATACAACCAGAATCTAATTTCAAAACTGAGACTCGGTTTTCTCAAGGCTGGGTTCGTAGTTGCAGAGAATGGTGCCCAGGTTGGCTAGAAAGGTTTATAACCCTTAGAAAGTCTTTTGATAACCTTGGTTTTCATTACAAGTTTGTAACAAGCCCCCAGTTAAACATGGATATTGGCCAGAAACTAACAAATCCATGTCTTCATGGTTTCTTTAGTTTCACTTTATTGTTTTCATTGACACTTTTTCTCCACGAAGTCATCAAAGGAGTTTTTTAGGTCATTCAATTGCTCTGTTTTATTCTCTACCAGCAGATGCCGGTTCTCCCACAGGTGAGGTATAAATTTGTCCCAGGTTTTGTCCCACAACCTCCTGGTCTTCTATTCAGCTGCTTAGGGTGGCATCACACCAATCAAATGCAATGAACACAGCTGTTCCATTAATGTCATCAACTTTTGATTTCTCTGACCCTGACCAAGGCTGTCCAGTGGTGAACTGATATGGGGCTTTGTTATGTAGCCTTTACTCACTGGGAGTCTTCCCTGGGTATAAACTAAGTGCTTCAGCACTGGGTCCATCGTCTGCAAACCTGCTTTGTTGTAATGGGCACTGTTTTACCCAGCCAAGACTATTTCTAAATCTCCTGAGAGTCTACACACTGATGCCCTAAGATCATCAGAAAGTCAGCATAACTATGCATAATGGGCTCCTGCTGATCACTCAACAGCAACCGTAGAAAGTTGTTATTCTTCATTCAGGCTGGTCGTGCATTGGATTGGAAGCGATCCATTAGTGGCAGTCTACATCCTACCAGTGCAGCCTCTGTGCACTGCCAAGGAGTACTGTTAGCTTTCAATAGCAATAGCTAATGCTTTCTTTTTCAGAGACTTGGTGGGATAACTCACATGACTGGAGTACTGTCATGGATGGATATAAGCTGTTCAGGAAGGACAGGAAGGGCAGAAAAGGTGGGGGAGTTGCACTGTATGTAAGAGAGCAGTATGACTGCTCAGAGCTCAAGTATGAAACTGCAGAAAAACCTGAGAGTCTCTGGATTAAGTTTAGAAGTGTGAGCAACAAACGAGATGTCGTGGTGGGAGTCTACTATAGACCACCAGACCAGGGGGATGAGGTGGAAGAGGCTTTCTTCCGGCAACTCGCAGAAGTTACTAGATTGCAGGCCCTGGTTCTCATGGGAGACTTCAATCACCCTGATATCTGCTGGGAGAGCAATACAGCGGTGCACAGGCAATCCAGGAAGTTTCTGGAAAATGTAGGGGACAATTTCCTGGTGCAAGTGCTGGAGAAACCAACTAGGGGCAGAGCTCTTCTTGACCTGCTGCTCACAAACCGGGAAGAATTAGTAGGGGAAGCAAAAGTGGATGGGAACCTGGGAGGCAGTGACCATGAAATGGTCGAGTTCAGGATCCTAACACAAGGAAGAAAGGAGAGCAGCAGAATACAGACCCTGGACTTCAGAAAAGCAGACTTTGACTCCCTCAGGGAACTGATGGGCAAGATCCCCTGGGAGAATAACATGAGGAGAGCTGGCTGTATTTTCAAGAATCCTTATTGAGGTTACAGGGACAAACCATCCCGATGTGTAGAAAGAATAGTAAATATGGCAGGCGACCAGCTTGGCTTAACAGTGAAATCCTTGCTGCTCTTAAATACAAAAAAGAAGCTTACAAGAAGTGGAAGATTGCACAAATGACCAGGGATGAGTATAAAAATATTACTCGGGCTTGCAGGAGTGAAATCAGGAAGGCCAAATCACACCTGGAGTTGCAGCTAGCAAGAGACGTTAAGAGTAACAAGAAGGGTTTCTACAGGTATGTTAGCAGCAAGAAGAAAGTCAAGGAAAGTGTGGGCCCCTTACTGAATGAGGGAGGCAACCTAGTGACAGAGGCTGTGGAAAAAGCTAATGTACTCAATGCTTTTTTTGCCTCTGTTTTCACGAACAAGGTCAGCTCCCAGACTACTGCACTGGGCGGCACAGCTTGGGGAGAAGGTGACTAGCCCTCTGTGGAGAAAGAAGTGGTTCGGGACTATTTAGAAAAGCTGGACGAGCACAAGTCCATGGGTGCTAAAGGAGTGGGTGGATGTGATTGCAGAGCCATTGGCCATTATCTTTGAAAACTCATGGCAATCGGGGGAGGTCCCAGATGACTGGAAAAAGGCTAATGTAGTGCCCATCTTTAAAAAAGGGAAGAAGGAGGATCCTGGGAACTACAGGCCAGTCAGCCTCACCTCAGTCCCTGGAAAAATCATGGAGCAGGTCCTCAAGGAATCAATTCTGAAGCACTTCAGGGAGAGGAAGGTGATCAGGAACAGTCAGCATGGATTCACCAAGGGCAAGTCATGTCTGACTAATCTAATTGCCTTCTATGACGAGATAACTGGCTCTGTGGATGAAGGGAAAGCAGTGGACGTGTTGTTCCTTGACTTTAGCAAAGCTTTTGACACGGTCTCCCACAGTATTCTTGACAGCAAGTTAAAGAAGTATGGGCTGGATGAATGCACTATAAGGTGAGTAGAAAGTTGGCTAGATTGTCTGGCTCAACGGGTAGCGATCAATGGCTCCATGTCTAGTTGGCAGCCGGTATCAAGTGGAGTGCCCCAGGGGTCGGTCCTAGGGCCGGTTTTGTTCAATATCTTCATAAATGATTTGGAGGATGGTGTGGATTGCACCCTCAGCAAGTTTGCAGATGACACTAAACTGGGAGGAGTGGTAGATATGCTGGAGGGTAGGGATAGGATACAGAGGGCCCTAGACAAATTGGAGGATTGGGCCAAAAGAAATCTGATGAGGTTCAACAAGGACAAGTGCAGAGTCCTGCACTTAGGATGGAAGAATCCAATGCACCGCTACAGACTAGGGACCGAGTGGCTAAGCAGCAGTTCTGCAGAAAAGGACCTGGGGTGACAGTGGACGAGAAGCTGGATATGAGTCAACAGTGTGCCCTTGTTGCCAAGAAGGCCAATGGCATTTTGGGATGTATAAGTTGGGGCATTGCCAGCAGATCGAGGGACGTGATCGTTCCCCTCTATTCGACATTGGTGAGGCCTCATCTGGAGTACTGTGTCCAGTTTTGGGCCCCACACTACAAGAAGGATGTGGAAAAATTTGAAAGAGTCCAGCGGAGGGCAACAAAAATGATTAGGGGACTGGAACACATGACTTATGAGGAGAGGCTGAGGGAACTGGGGATGTTTAGTCTTCAGAATAGAAGAATGAGGGGGGATTTGATAGCTGCTTTCAACTACCTGAAAGGGGGTTCCAAAGAGGATGGCTCTAGACTGTTCTCAGTGGTAGCAGATGACAGAACAAGGAGTAATGGTCTCAAGTTGCAGTGGGGAAGGTTTAGGTTGGATTTGAGGAAAAACTTTTTTACTATGAGGGTGGTGAAACACTGGAATGCGTTACCTAGGGAGGTGGAGGAATCTCCTTCCCTAGAAGTTTTTAAGGTCAGGCTGGGATGATTTAGTTGGGGATTGGTCCTGCTTTGAGCAGGGGGTTGGACTAGATGACCTCTTGAGGTCCCTTCCAACCCTGATATTCTATGATTCTACAATTGATGTGAAATGATAATCCTTTCGTCACTTAGTGCACTTGCAGTGTGCACTCTGTCATTGCTGGTCTAACAGAGGAAACAATTTGTGAACTTTAATCAGTACACACAGCTCTGCTGCTAGGGTACTTCTGGAATAAAATAAATAACTCCGCCACCATGATCTTTTAACCCTTCCATTGGCTGGAAAGCAGACGACGATTTGAACATTCTGCTTCCAACAATAAAGGTTTGTGTGGCCTTGCTCTATCAGGAAGGATGTGTTTCTACCAATCTGTATAGGTCAGATGTGAGCCTCCTTGAAATCTCTTTATAGATCATGCTTTTCATACTGACTGAACAGTATCAAAGCTGTAGTGCCCATGTGGAAATGTGATGATACTGACTCAATGGTATGTGACTCAAACGGATTAAGGAGACACAAGACCAATAGCTGAATGATCCAATAATCACAAGGTTCTGTTGTATCACATTAATGCGTGCGCGCGCGCACACACACACACACACTGTTGTTATTTCTGTGCTTGTATAATATTGGGATTTTAAAGACCACAATCAAATACTTATTTTTTCTATTTAAAAAAAGCATTTATTAGAGTATCACCTTGGACACCGAGGCAAATTTTCTGAAAAGTAAAAGCATGGTTTATGCAGGCAGTTACCATGGCTTCATGCACAATCACAGTAAATTAATGCACAAACAATCAGAGATGAACACCTTTACGGTCAGTTACAGGTGTAACTTCCATGACCATTGGCACAAATTAGTTACACGATTGGGAGTACATATTGCTGAATATTTAGGACTGATTGTTCAAAGCCATGTTCTGATAACATACTGTTTGGGCCTTTCTGTGCATCAGCTCTCAATGGTGCATAGCTGGGATCTTGTCAGTGGGGTCAAAAAAAGAAGAAAATCCCTATGTTTCTAAGCTTAAATGGATTTGAACATAACAGACCAAGATTTTTCTCTTCAGATTTAACCACTGTCATAAATATAAAGGGAAGGGTAAACCCCTTTAAAATCCCTCCTGGCCAGAGGAAATCTCCTCTCACCTGTAAAGGGTTAAGAAGCTAAAGGTAACCTCGCTGGCACCTGACCAAAATGACCAATGAGGAGACAAGATACTTTCAAAAGCTGGGAGGAGGGAGAGAAACAAAGGGTCTGTGTGTCTGTCTATATTCTGTCTTTGCCGGGGATAGATCAGGAATGGAGTCTTAGAACTTTTAGTAAGTAATCTAGCTAGGTACGTGTTAGATTATGATTTCTTTAAATGGCTGAAAAAAGAATTGTGCTGAATAGAATAACTATTTCTGTCTGTGTATCTCTTTTGTAACTTAAGGTTTTGCCTAGAGGGGTTCTCTATGTTTTGAATCTAATTACCCTGTAAGGTATCTACCATCCTGATTTTACAGGGGGGATTTCTTATTTCTAATTACTTCTATTTTTATTAAAAGTCTTCTTGTAAGAAAACTGAATGCTTTTTCATTGTTCTCAGATCCAAGGGTCTGGGTCTGTGGTCACCTAGGCAAATTGGTGAGGCTTTTTACCAAACCTTGTCCAGAAAGTGGGGTGCAAGGTTTTGGGAAGTATTTTGGGGGGAAAGACGTGTCCAAACAGCTCTTCCCCAGTAACCAGTATTTATTTGGTGGTGGTGGCGGCCAATCCAAGGACAAAGGGTGGAATATTTTGTACCTTGGGGAAGTTTTGACCTAAGCTGGTAAAGATAAGCTTAGGAGGTTTTTCATGCAGGTCCCCACACCTGTACCCTAGAGTTCAGAGTGGGGGAGGAACCTTGACAACCACAAAGGCACATATAGCTTGAATCCCCACCCTCCTATTTATCTTTTCTATCTTATCTATGTCCCCCCTTTGCAGGGCACCCTTAAACTAGCAAACCAAAAGAACAAATAACTTAGAATTAGCCACCATGAGCATGGACAGCCACTTCTCTCCTCACTCCCTGGAGCAGCAGTCACTGCTGGCACAGTCTCTCCACCACTAGGTTCTGCTGATGCTGCTTGTCTTCATGCTCGTGCTGGCTCCCACTGGTCAGCTGCAATGGCTCCTCCAACTTGACTACCGTTTTCTTGTTCTTCAGCCAGATTTTCTCTTAGGGGAAAGCCCCAGCCTGCACTGCAGTTTGATGGGGGTTGTTTTCTGGCCCCTCCAATGCCTAGCTCCCCTAGTCCTTTGAGAAATCTTTCCCACTGCCTGGCTAGTCCCTCACTAAGCCCCCCAGAATACTCCCAGTGCCAGGTCAACATAGCTCATTCTTACTATTTGTATCACAGTAGCTCTAGAGGCCCCAGCTGAGAACAGGACCACATTGCACTAGGCCCTACACAAACACTGAGGGTGTCTTCACTGCAGAGTTAACCTGGGTGATCAGCCCCCAGGTTGGCTTAGCCTGGGGGTGAGCAGCCAGACAACAAAGCCCTATCCCAGTGATTGCTTCCTCACTGGTGCTGCATAAGAGTGTGGCTCTAGGATTTCTGGGGGCACATCCCAGGGTTCCTGATGCTTCAGTGAGCAGCGATTCCTTCCCAGTTAATTGTAGGCGAGCTTGTCCTTTTTTCTGGGCACATGGGCGGGAGTGGTGGGAAGGCCCTGGAGGACTTTTCAGCATTCATGTGAGTGAGCCTGGGTCCTCACTGCAAAGTGGGCAGGATGCCAGTAGAGCTGGTTGGCAGTCGGGCAACCCGAATAGACAACCATAAGCCTAGAAGTCCTGGAGTTCCCGGCCCTAGGGCAGTCTGCATGGCTGACTGCGGGGGGGAGGGATAGCTCAGTGGTTTGAGCATTGGCTTGCTAAACCCAGGGTTGTGAGTTCAATCCTTGAGAGGGGCATTTAGGGATCTGGGGCAAAAATTGGGGATTGGTCCTGCTTTGAGCGGGGGGGTTGCACTAGCTGATCTCCTGAGGTCCCTTCCAACACTGATATTCTATGACTCTGGGAGCCCTGGCAGATGCTGACTAAAACTGACATTCTGGTCAGTTTCACATTAGGAGTTTGTCACCTAAATAAATAGCTTTGAGGATCAGGGCCTAAATATCTAGCTCTCATGGTTGTAGAGAGAGCCTCCAAAATGGGAGACCCATGTACCTGATGCAGATATGTGTACCTGAGTTAGCAGAGACCCTGAAACTTCTTCGTTCCTTTCAGAGGGTGCTAAATCTGATGCCCAGTTATTTACCTTTAAATGTCAACATGGTGAATGAAGTCTTTCACTGTCCATCAAAGCACCCAAGAAAGAAGAGGAAAGATCATATTTTGAAGATCTACTTCTGTACAACCTTCATTCATAGTCCCTCTGAAGCTTGAGTGTTATCATAAACATACACCTAAGGGTAGCCTAGAATTCCTCCTTACCTGTAAGGGGTTAAGAAGCTCAGATAATCTGGTAGGCACCTGACCAAAAGGACCAATGGGGAAAGAAGATACTTTCAAATCTGGGGCGGGGGAGAAGGCTTTGTTTGTGCTCTGTGTTGTGTGTTCTCTGGGGAAGCAGAGAAGCATCAGGTCAGAAAACTCCTTCTCCTAAAATCATCCTAAAATGAGTCTCAATGTTGCAAAAAGAGTAAGTAAATAAGGCAAGGCACATTAGATTATCTTTTGTTTTTAGCTTGTGAATTTTCCTTATGCTTAGAGGGAGGTTTATCCCTGGTTTTTTTTGTAACTTTAAAGTTTTGCCTAGAGGAGAAGCCTCTGTGTTTTGAATCTGATTACCCTGTAAAGTTACCTTCCATCCTGATTTTACAGAGGTGCTTCTTTTACTTTTTTTTCTTTATAATAAAGTTCTGTTTTTTAAGAATCTGGTTTACCTATTTGGTTGGTAGATTATTCTCAAGCTTCCCCAGGAAAGGGGGTGAAGGGGCTTGGGGGGATATTTTAGGGAAACAGGAACTCCAAGTGGTCCTTTTCCTGCATCTTTGTCTAAGTTACTTGGTGGTGGCAGCAGTACTCATCCAAGGACAAGGAAGGATTTCTGCCTTGGGGAAGTTTTTAACCTAAGCTGGTGGAAATAAGCTTAGGGGGCCTTTTCATGCGGGTCCCCACATCTGTACCCGAGAGTTCAGAGTAGGGAGGGAACCTTGACAGGCATTACAGCCCAGCTCCTCAAAGATATTTAGGCACCTAGCACCCACAGAGTAAGGTGCCTAAATACCCTTGAAATTTGGGCCTATGTCACCAGTTAGCTCTGTTTTTAATACACTATCACACCAGAAATTCTTCACTACTCCGTAGCTAGTAAGCTTGGATCCACAAGCTATTTTTCTTCTGGCATAGATCAAACAAAGTATTGCCTCATTTCAAAGCATTTGTGTGATGCCAAGGGTGAAGGGATTTAGGAATGCACAAGTCTTCCCATAACAAAACCAGTTACACACTGCATGCTATGCTGTGACTGCTAACACCAAGGTACATTCCAGTAGGTAGCCAGCCTGCAAGGTGGCAATCATGCCCTTTTGGGAGATCCTTTTAAAGTTAATTGATTTCTTCTCCCCAGGACAGCTCTCTGTTTTGCACAGAGACCGTATTTGCACTAACAAATACAGGTCAGACTAGATTTTCAGCAAGACTGACGATTTATAGTAAGAATGTTCTCAGCAACATAAGAGCACTGACCTGTCACAATTATCAACAGAGAGACAAGGTGGGGGAGGAAATATATTTTATTGGGTCAGCTTCTGTTGGTTAGAGAGACATGCTTTCAGGCTACACAGTACCCTTCTTCTGGTTACCAACAGGTGGTATAAAGTCTATGTGTACCCATGACTAGAGCATTCCAGCTGCTACCCACAAATGCTTCAATCTAAGGCATATTTAATAAGAAATATGTATTTCCTTATCCAGGTTTTTGAATTCCTCACTGCAGCAGTCTGGCACCTGCCTACCATACATTTCTACATCTGAAAGCTCAGAAATAATCACAAATCTCATTGGCAATGTGGGGGGGGGGAGGGTGGCAACTAGGGGTGCAGGGCTTTAAACCTAGGAATGCTGGCTGGCTTTAACCCTAGAAATGCTGGCCTGCACTGGACACAGGGAGCCACTGCTGTGGGAAGAGTGCAATGAACTGTGTACTTTGATAGCACGTGAGACACATCCAGCCTGAGCTAATACAAGGCTTCACTAACATAGACACCTCAACACAGCAGAAAGTTGCTGAGAGGGTAGGGGAAGAATTGAGTTGATGGAAAGTGGTTGCAACTTTTATTCCCTGGGGAGTCAATAGTAAGCCAGCAATGTCCCCAAAGTGGGTGTGGCCTTCTGGGAAGAGGGAGTGGCCAAGCTGGCAAGGGGATGTACATTGCAGAGCACTGCTGGTCTGAAAGCTCCTGGACAGCCTTGGCTGAAAGCTAAAGCTCACTGCCCGGAAAGCCACAAGGCCTGTGGCACTAATAGCACTTGGCCCAGGTAATTTCTACTCCCCCGTCCCCCACCCACCGAGGTGCAGGCCCTCACGCTGCTGCCCAAGCAGTGTGGTTTGCTAGATGCAGCTCTCACCTACTTCGTGCAATGGGGGTGAGCCAACATAAGTAGAGTTTGCCAGGAGTGATTTGGCTCTGATCCCATTTGAGGTTCTGTTCTGGCCCACCTCTACCTGCATCACAAGTGTTAACTTCCCACTCCATCTCGTTACACTAAGCCAATGCTGGGAGTGCACAGGACGAAAAGAAGAAGATATATCGGTGGCCTTATTGAGTGACATTATTTATTAAAAAGCGAGATGCCAATTTCATGAATATTCAGAGCTTTCTGCTCTGCTACACGGAAAATAATAAGAATGAATGATTCACTGTCAAGGGTTTTTTTATACCTTTATGCTAAGGCAAGAGCACAAAATGCTACAAGTCAACCAGAAGTCAAAAGGATGAGTAAATGCCAACAGCCCTCTCCAACTATTCCTGTATTTCTGCCAACCAGGCCCCTTGTAGCCACTGCAGGAGCCTAGCAGAAAGCAGGATACAGTCCTGTACAGCCTGTTTGTATCCCCACACAAATGTATAATGAGCATCAGCGTCCTAGGGCCTAGCACCAGGTCTCACAGCTGTCATATCTCCCCCTACAGAGGTTACATAAAATCCCAGCCCACAATTGTACACAATCTTAGTACAATAAGATCTTTCCAGAATATTACAGAAAAATTGCTCTGTCACACTCAAAACATAGGTGTTGCTTTCTCCAGCCTCCTGAAGAAGAATGTATACCTGGGGCACACACTATGTAGAGTCGGGGGTGTCTCTCACAATTTTCATCTCTTTCAGGGGTACATGAGAGTCCCTTCTGTAGACTCCTCCCTTCAGTATTCAATGGCTCTTCCTCACCCGTACCCCCACACATTCGCCTTGCTGTTAGCAGTGCAGTACACCAAATGTTTTCGGATAACTGGCTGCATGTACAGCGTGCGATGAGCCAATAGACAAGTGTTGAAGGTACTGCAAATGTTAGGACCACTGGGTGAAATTTACAAGGCCTATGCACCCCTTAAATACCGCTTAATTCCCAGCCCGGGCCCTTTGCAAATGGATGGGTTTCTTCTTATGTACAGCAGCCCAAAGATCACTCCAACCCCATGTGAAATTGCACTCTATATATTTATGGAAATATGCTTATAAGTGTAAATATAAGATAACTGGAATATGCTTTCTGCTAGATATGCAATGTAACATATCTTTGCAAAGGTTTTGATCTACTGAATATATTCATCCTATTTATATGAATGTATCATTTTTATATCTGAAGTTATGAGCATTGGCTCTATACTTGTATTTGAAGTGTTTGCTGTACGAAACACATAAGGGAGGTTTGGCCAACATATTTTGAAGGGACTATTCAAGTAATTGGGAGTATTTAACTAACAGTGGACTTTGGGAGACGCCAATCCACATCTGAGCTTTCCTGGGAATATTCAAACTAACATGTAAACAATGGTGCTGGCCTGCAAAAAGCTGAATCATTCATGGACATGTGACTTGCCCATGTGGCTACAAACTCCATCTTGTTGTTGTGACTTTGCACAGAAGAACAAAGGGGTTTCCGCCCACGAGAGAGAGAATATAAAAGGCCCTGGAAGCCTCTCCATTTTGTCTTCAGCTGGCTCAAGAGGTGGCCTCTCCACTCCAAAGAGATGCCTGAAAAAAACTGGAACAAAGTACTGTAACTTTGGGGGTGGGGGGGGGGTGAGTGATTGCTGCACCCAGGCCATAAACTACAACATTGGTCTGAAAAGGATTGTACCTAAAATAACATCTAGGTGATTAGTTAGTATTTGTAACTAGATCCTTAGTGTATTAAGTTAGCCTTGCATATTTTGATTTCTTTTACTTAGTAACTTACCTTGTTCTGTCATTACTTGGAACCACTTAAATCCTACTTTTTATACTTAATAAAATCACTTTCGTTTACTAATTAACCCAGAGCAAGTGATTAATACCTGGGGGAGCTGTGCATCTCTCTCTATCACTGTTATAGAGGGCGGACAATTTATGAGTTTACGCTGTATACGCTTTATACAGAGTAAAACAGATTTATTTGGGGTTTGGATCCCATTGGGAGCTGGGTGTCTGGGTGCTGGAGACAGGAGCACTTGCTAAGCTGCTTTCAGATAAGTCTGCAGTTTTGGGGGCGTGGGTCAGACCCTGGGTCCGTGCTGCAGCAGGCTTGCATGTCTGGCTCAACCAGGCAGGGTTCTGGGGCCCAAACTGGCAGTGAAAACGGGCTCAGAGGTAGTCTCAGAACATCAGGTGACAGTCCCAAGGGGGTCTCTGTGACCGAACCCATCACACCCCACTCTCACAACATGGGAGGATTTTCCAGGGCTACTGAGAAGGAAAGAGAGCCAATATCCTACTCAGTGACAGAAAGAAGATGTACTCTTAAATGGATACCCTAGTGGTCAATCCAATATGAGGGTGAAAGGACAGCCTTGCCTCTGAGTTCTAGTAGCTGGGACTTCTCCTTCCAATCCTTCTTCTTTAGCACCAGATTACAACACCCTTCCTTAAAGTAATAGTATCTTACCCTATAAGCATGGTCTGACTGCAGCAGGACCAGGCATCATGCGACATGAAACCATCTGGCCCTTAACAATTTCATCTTTCTCAGGTTATTTCTGGTGTTTGCGTGACCCCTCGGCCAATGCACCAGATGACTGAATCAGGAACCCCAAAGTGCTAGAAGGAGGAGTGACGGCACTTTAAGCTAAAGAATCAAGCTCTTCTCGGGAAGGGAGGACATAACAGACTCTCACCTTCTATGGATTGGGCACAAAGCAGTGGGTTCTGTTTCCTGCACTGATCAGTGGGTTACATTCAGGGAGTGGCACCAAGGCTTAAGGCTATGGCTGCATATCAGTCAGGGCTGTGAAGAGGCATGACCCCTGACCAACACAGCTGCACTGGCAGAAGCCTCTAGAATCATAGAATCATAGAATATCAGGGTTGGAAGGGACCTCAGGAGGTCATCTAGTCCAACCCCCTGCTCAAAGCAGGACCAGTCCCCAACTAAATCATCCCAGCCAGGGCTTTGTCAAGCCTGACTTTGAAAACCTCTAAGGAAGGAGATTCCACCATCTCCCTAGGTAACCCATTCCAGTGCTTCACCACCCTCCTAGTGAAATAGTTTTTCCTAATATCCAACCTAGACCTCCCCCCGATGCAACTTGAAACCATTACTCCTCGTTCTGTTATCTGCTACCACTGAGAACAGTCTAGATCCATCCTCTTTGGAACCCCCTTTCAGGTAGTTGAAAGCAGCTATCAAATCCCCCCTCATTCTTCTCTTCTGCAGACTAATCAATCCCAGTTCCCTCAGCCTCTCCTCATAAGTCATGTGCTCTAGACCCCTAATCATTTTTGTTGCCCTTCGCTGGACTCTTTCCAATTTTTCCACATCCTTCTTGTAGTGTGGGGCCCAAAACTGGACACAGTACTCCAGACGAGGCCTCACCTGTGCCGAATAGAGGGGAACGATCACGTCCCTCGATCTGCTGGCAGTGCTCCTACTTATACAGCCCAAAATGCCATTGGCCTTCTTGGCAACAAGGGCACACTGCTGACTCATATCCAGCTTCTCGTCCACTGTCACCCCTCGGTCCTTTTCTGCAGAAAATGGTGTAGATGCAGTTATACCAGTGGCAGAACTTTTACGAGGATAGCTCGTTCTTTTTCAGGGGTGGTGGAATAAACTATACCAGCAACAGTTGCTCGTATAAGCTCCATGCACACAAGAACCCTTTCCCAGTAAAGTATGCCTACACAGGGACAGAGACCCTAGTGCAGACAAGGCCAAAGAATGGATTTTTGATCCCATGTGGCCAACTCATTTCTTTAGAAACAGAAAGAATACCAGATAAAAGTGAGTATTTCCTTAGTGCCTAGAAACCGGGCCAAGGGGTTCCTGCACTAATGAAGCCAGCCTAGATTGTCTGTACTCTCCAGTACATCACTAACATAACATACACTCCGCTAGTCTCAGGAGTTTTGCACAATGCAGGTGTGCATCTTCGGGTGTCAGAGGATCTGCAGACACCTGAAGGTATGTGTAACTTTATAGTTTCATCGGGAGCTGTCAGCACGTATCACATCACTGTGGGCTGTAATAATGTCTCTACAGCACTGAGGTAGTCAAACCTGAGATGGGCGCTCTGCTCTAACTCAGCAGTTAATATCTTTCTCCAAAAAATTCCTTTTGGGCAGAAGTTTCACACGTTGGCAAGGCTCCAGCCAAAAGGAATTTGTTCTTCAAAAATATTTTTTTTAAAAAAAATTCAGCTGGTTTGAGTTATATAAAGATGAAAATAATTATTTTGTACTTTTAAAATATTGATCCAAGGATATATATCTGTTATACTTTACAGTCAACTCACATAAAGCAGGGTTTTGGTTTTTTTAAAAAAAAGGTCATCTGCAAAGGATTGGGTTTCTGCCATTTGTTTTTGCATCTTTATGATGCAGAAAGAAAGCTTGAAACAGGTTTTTTTTGTTTCCCTTATAAATACCAGGATTGTAAAGACTGTAGATTGTTGGTTTTACTGCAGGACCTCTAGGGCAGGGGAGAAGGGGTGGTGTCAGAGTCCTGTATTGTGTTTTCTCACACCTTATTCGAAAGATGGGCGGGTTTGAATCTTTAACAAAGACCTCCTTTCTTCTAAGTGGTCATTAGGCACTGAAGTTAAAGAGATGTCACAAAAAAGCAAAGCATTTTAAGACAGTCTGACTAAAACTCCCTTCTTCTCAACTGTTCGGCTTTCATGGGTTGGCTCTGAGGATGTCATTATTTCATTCCCTCTCCAGTAGCCCGACTCATCCAGAGTTGACAAAACCTGAATTCCAAATGTAAATGACAAGCAGAAAAGAACACTTTCCCCCCTCGACCCTTTCTGGGCTTTTTCACGCATCGTAAGGAAACAACATTTTATTTTAGACCAATTTTATTCTCTTTACAAGTTTCCTTTAAATGTCAAATATGGCATGTGACTAATCCCCCTGATAAGGGTGAATTCATTCCCCAGCTGTGGGAACCTTCCTGTCTTCTTCCCCACCAATGACAAAGCCCCTGAACCCATCCTTGCTACCCGCTTAAACCCTCCTGGCTTCCACCTCTCCCGCAGTAACATTGCCAACTGCAGACACAAGGGTTTCAATGGGCAGTTAGATCTCACATTCAAATACACAATGGTGAGAAGATTTTAATACGTGATCTGGTTGTTCACTGCATACGTAGTGGCATTTATTCACTGCACTTGTCCCTGGGAGGACACAGAGGTTGGGAACACTTCTGAAGCTGGAAAAGAATGGCAGGTTTGCTCCTAGCTGCTAGGAGGGGAGGGATTAGCTTGCCCTGGCCAGCAGACTATGTCTCAGATCTGGGAGTGGGGCAAGCTTGGGGGCCCTTGTTCATTTAACTATATGGAAATTAAAAGCTAATTAAAAGAGTAATACAACATTATGACTAGAAATTTGGGCACGAAAGTCAAGGCATTCAGAAATCATGGAGCCAGGTGCTAGGGCAGGGATGGGAAAACTTTTTGGCCCGAGGGCCACATCGAGGTACGAAACTGAATAGAGGGCTGGGTAGGGAAGGCTGTGCCTCCCCAAACAGCCTGGCTCCCGCCCCCTATCCACCCCCTCCCACTTCCGGCCCCCTGACTGGCCCCCTCAGAACTCCTTACCCATCCAACCCCCCCTGCTCCCTGTCCCCTGACTGCCCCCTCCCGGGACCACCGTGATCCCACCTCCTATCCAACCCCCACTGCTCCCTGTCCCCTGACTGCCCCGACCCCTATCCATACCCCCCACCCCCTGACAGGACCTCTGGTACCCCACCCCCTATTCAATCGCCCCTGCTCCCCATCCCCTGACCGCCCCCCCCCGACCTCTGCGCCATCCAACTGCCCCTGCTCCCTGCCCCCTTACCATGCCACTCAGAGCAGCAGGAGCTCGCAGCTGCGCCACCTGGCCAGAGCCAGCCAGGCTGCCACGCTGCCCGGCAGGAGCAGTGGGCCAGAGCGCTGGTGGCGCAGCGAGCTGAGGCTGTGGGGAGGGGGGACAGCCTCCCCGGCCAGGAGCTCAAGGGCCGGGCAAGACTGTCCTGCAGGCTGGATGTGGCCCGCAGACCATAGTTTGCCCACCTCTGTGCTAGGGGCTTGGTACAGCATCTTTTGGTCCACATGACCGCTGGGATGGGGCCTCTGAGCCAGCCTAACTAGCTACATCAGGAGACCTGAGTGCAGGGGAATCCTCCTACAGACACTCTCATGCACTGCTGCCAGTCCACAGGGTATGGATGGTGCAAAGGGGGCATGGCCAGGGCTCCCCATATCTGGCTAATCCTGAGCTGCCCCCTCAGCCATATCAGTTAGACAGGCCCAAAGGCTGCTCAGCACACAGAGCTGGCCTAGGACTGGGCGAAGGCAAAGGTGAGCTTCACAGCACCACTGACCAGCACTGTGCGCTCAGCCACAGTGCAGCCACCTAGTAACGCACACAGCGGTAACGCTAAACTACTCCTTACATAGTTGAATTTTTCCCAGCCTGTTCTTTTTTTATAATTTCAATGGATATAGATATTTATTTTTAAGCTTTTTCCCACCTCACCCGGATTTTTATTTATTTAAGTTTTCACAGTTACATGAAATTCCAGGGGGCAGACAATGTGAGGGGGGGTCAGACAATACCTATCTAGTGGACAACTGGTGTTGAGATTCTAAAAGCTAAAGCTTTATAACCATTACAAACACAAATGGTCAGTCAATATCCTTCAATCAAATTCTAAGATCTCAAGCAGCCTTTTTCTTACTTTGCCTGTTTGTACATTTTTCAGTTATTCTCGATGGACATTGCTTGTTGTCGGGGTGTGTGTGTGTGTGTGTGTGTGTGTGCTGAAATCGACATTTACCAATAAAAATCTAACCCTTCCCAGCCCATGATAGGGACATGGGGAAGGGAACGAACTCAGTATTTTCTGCCTTGTGTATTTTAGCCTGGGATTTGTAAAAAGAGTCCCACTGACCTGGCAAATCCCAGCGGGGGCTCTAGTCCTTAGCGTGGCATTGGCACACAGGCATTGTTTATTAAGATCTAGATTGACGCTTGCAATAGGTTCGTGAAAATGTTGGTGTTCACAGCCTTGTTACAGATTAGTGTTACAGCTTCAAAAATAATAGTGCCCGGCTGCTCCATAGCTCTTTTCTCCCACAGAGCCAAAACACTGTACAGAGCAGCTCAATATTGTTATCCCCATTTTACAAATGGGGAAACTGAGGCATGGGCAGCTGCTAGCTCACAAGCCTTTTGGGCTGTCAGTACTTTAGATTACTGTAAGGGGGAGATTGTCAGCATACAAACCGAAGTGACACTGGAAGCCAGAAGGAGTTGGTGTCTTCCTGTGCCTTCCTGGATTGTGAAATGAGCCTGGGGAAGGTAAGCGCTGCCCCCAGTGGGAACAGACTGCTCTAAGGCAGTAAGGAAAGGGCTGGCTGGAAGGAACATCTCACTTCCTATTTCATCTCTGCCCATGATTTGCTGTGTGGCTTTGCCCACACTGCTGCATTTCTCAGCCTCATCTGTGAGGATACTAAGTAGAGCTAATATTTACATACAGGATCCATCTAGTAAGGGGTGGGGGGACTAGACAATACTGGCACAATGCTTTGATGAAGAGTTGTCAGATTAAATAATGATCATAACTATGAGGAAGGGGATATAAGACCCAGGTGAGCAAAGCTGGGATAGAGGGGGCCATGAGCTTTAGATGGAGAAAAGAGTGGGTTTTGGTTTGTACAATATTAAATTATTATTATTATTTATATTGTGGGAGCACCTAGGACTCCCAGTTGTGGGCCAGGATGCCCTTGGGCTAGTTGCTGTACAGACACTGCGCCCAAAGAGCTGACAATTTCAGTAATAAAGTACCCACAAAGTGTGTAGAACTCAATAGTAAAATGCACCTTGGAGTTCCTGTAGCAAAACATGACTGATATCCCCACAGTCTTGGCCCACATTTACAGTTTTACTATGTACAAGTGAGCTGTTCCTTGTGCTGAGGAATTCAGAAAGTTACATTTTAAATTTACTACCAAAATGATCTCACTGAAACATACAGCTGTTCCTCAGAAAAGGTGATCCTCGTTGTTCCATATTTTCTGTTGATTTCACTTACCATTTCTGTCTTCCATCGCAACACTCAAGGTAATAGCTATGCCCAAAACACCAAGAGACATGAAACCAGCCTTCATCAACAAAACCAAGTGTTCTGTGCATGTCGCAGCTGCTGAGTGCAGCAATCTGCTTTCTCAATCGAACACAGGTACAAATGACTCACCCTCTCGCATTACAATCAGCCACAATCCAGCTGAAAGTGTTGGGTTTTTTCTTATTCTTCTAAAACCACAAAGGATACAAAACAACCTGAGGAGATAATAAAATAGCATCTCTCCCCAAGGAAATCAGAACTCCCAAAAAGCAGAGCACTCCAATCACAGCACTTGATTACATTAAACGAAAACATTACATGATAGAGAATACCCTTGGCATTGACCTTCAAGGACTCTGCCATACCCCAGAGTGATGATACATAACCAATGTAAAATAGTCTCTCCCTGCTACACTCGAATTCCTCAGATATTTCCTTCTCCCCCCTTATATTAGTGCACAAAGTGATCAATGGACAAGAAGTCAAGTATATCCCAGGAGACAAGAATTCAGACAAAATAAAACATTCCATTTGGTCTTTTCAACTGTTTACTCCTTCATGCCCCATCGGGTCTTTGTTACATATAATCATTTCACTTGGCTGCAAAAGCAGAAGGTTGTTCTTACATGCCCAGAACTTGTGTGCGTTATATCAATGTTTTATGAAGTAAGGTCTTTTTAAATGGGTGTGAACTTGAGAGACCCGGGTCAGTAGCCTTACATTAGGATCTGAAAGCTGGCTCTCTCCCAGCAAGACCATGATGCTCTAATTAGACCATTCCTGACAGGTGTTATCTAACCTGCTCTTAAATATCTCCACTGATGGAGATTGCACAACCTCCCTAGGCAATTTATTCCAGTGTTTAACCACCCTGACAGTTAGGAAGTTTTTCCTAATGTCCAACCTAAACCTCCCTTGCTGCAATTTAAGCCCATTGCTTCTTGTCCTATCCGAAGAGGTTAAGAAAAACAATTTTTCTCCCTTCTCCTTGTAACAACCTTTTATGTACTTGAAAACTGTTATCACGTTACCTCTCAGTCTTCTCTTTTCCAGACTAAACAAACCCAATTTTTTCAATCTTCCCTCATAGGTCATGTTTTCTAGACCTTTAATCATTTTTGTTGCTCTTCTCTGGACTTTCTCCAATTTGTCCACATCTTTCCTGAAATGTGGCGCCCAGAACTGGACACAATACTCCAGTTGAGGCCTAATTATTGTATGAATAAAGGGCAGCAGAACTGCGTTAGCCTGCCCGGACTGAGAGGGTCCCCCTAAACTGAACCTCACTTGCTAAGCAGGGGTAGGGATGCCAAATCCCAGTGAAAGAGAAAAGGGGTAGGGCCGAGTGTTTGTACTTGGAGATGTGTGCTCTGCTTAGGGAGTCCTAACCACCAGCTGACTTCCTCTCTGCGGTGTTTAAGGCAGAGATGCTTAGGCTTAGTTGAGGGTCCTTGTTTCTGTTCAGTGGTTACCAGAGCTGAATCCCTGAGGAGCAGGCCTAGGAGCTAAGCGTTAGACCTGCGTGTGGGACAGTACAGTACTGAACTCAGAGGTTCAGTAGCACTGGAACAGAGTGGGGGGTGAGAGCTGCGCCCGCCCCATTACCGCTGTCCCCACCCCTCACGTCCCCCTAGAGCTGGGGCCAGCAGCAGGGCCATGGCTTCAGCGGAGGAGGGCGGGGGAATGCGGACAGGGTAAGGAAGCCGAGGCTGGGGCCACAGCTAGGGGTGGGTGCGCAGCCCCGGCAGCGGGGTCGCCAGCCTGGACTGGGCAGAGCTGCAGCACCCCCAGTTCCCGCGCCTATGCAGAGGTTGCACTAGCAATGAGGTTCCCAGCTACCCAGTGAAACCACTAAGAGCTGCAATCCCTGGGAGCTGGGCTAAGCAGTGGAACCTCAGAATGCAGCATCGCAGGTGGCTGTGAGTGGCCAGCAGTGGCAGAGAAAACAACAGCAGCAATAAGCCAGATGTAGAGGTGCGTGGCAGCAGCAGAGACATTGCTTGATGTGCTGGCCCACCCCCTTTCGGGAAGGTGAACCCACGTGAATGCACTTCTGAATTCTGGGTCTTTGCTGTCCAAGGACAACTCACTGTAAGTAGGTGCAGTGGAGGGAAAGGGGAGTGGTGTGTTAAAGGGACAAGTCATTTGTTGGACTTTCATACCACAAGGTAGGAAATTCAGGCAAAGGACACTGCCCAGCGTACTCTGGGGTGGGTGTTTGCTTACAGTTAGACGCTTTTGAATCATGGATGTGGAGTTTTCGAAATTAATGCTGGGTTCCCTTTTAATAAAAGTTATCCTTTGTTATACGTAGAGTCAATGCTTGTGAGTGGGGAAGTGTTGCCTTGTAGAGGTGTACAAGGGTGGTGTTTAGTTTTCCCAGGTTACTGGGTGGGCGCTCAGGCTGATTCTGTTTTGTATTGTTCCTGCCCACACCACCTGGCAGAAGGGTTACACACACATATACACACATATGGCTTCCTGAGGTATCCAGAGGTTTCAGGTGGTTGGTTCACCAGCAAGTTATTCCTTGCTGGTTTAAACCTGCATTTTGTTTTTCAGCTCATCTGATTCTTAATTAACATCTAGAGATGATAGGGCCCTCCGCACAGGAGAGTGGGCAGTTACTCTCATCTGGTGCATAGCAGGGGTTCTCCTGTGCTAGACAGAGACGGAAGTCTCATCCATAAGTAAATTATGGGAGTCTTTGGTCTCAGAAACTAACAGTAGTTGGAGAATTCCTTATCAAGCATCAGAGCTTTCCTTTCCTGGAAATTGTGTATTTTAGCTGTAGCTTATTTAATGCTCCCCAGGCAAGATGTCCCACCTGTTTAGATGGGCCTATTGTTTCTCATTTTCTTTAGCTCTGAAAGGAAGCAAAGGTTTGGGATATGCAGAAGGGTGATTGCAATCAGACAGTTAAATGGGCACAGAAAGAAAGAAAACACATTTCCCAGGCATATTTGAATGTCATCTTATACTCCACACTCTTTGCTAGGGAAGTGGGACATTTCTCCTACTTCTTATGTAAATTAGCAGGGCTGATTTCATGGCACCTAAGTTGCAGTCCCCTGTGACCTCCTGCGATGACAAGCACTTGTAGAGTGTGCAAAAGCAACCTTTGTCAAATGAACCTGTGATGTGGGAGCTGGGTGGTGCTATAGAGAGAGAAGTCTGGAGCAGAAGAGGGCGGTAGGGAGTCACCCTTGTGGTAGCAGAGAGACCTGAGTGGAACTAGAAGGTTCCTGCAGGGGGAGAAGGAAATCAGGAGGGGAAGAGACAGGACTGGAGCAAGCTCCTGTGACTGACCCTGACACAAGCGCAGGAAACCGACCTCTGGGTGTGTTGAGAAATTGTGTAGTCCATTGCTTGACACACTTTGCTTCGGTATTTCATTATGAAATCTACTCAAGAGACCAAATAACCAGTGTCAGTCAGGTGTATTAATATGGTACAGGGCAAAGGTTCTGTACAATACCAGTCTCTGAAGAGCAGTCTCGCACAGCAATGTTACTTTCACCTTGCCCAGTAGGTGTGCTTCCCAAAGTTACGTCCCTAAAGCCATCTTTTTATACCCGATTGTTTACCAGTAAAAGGGTCTATTTTCCAGGCATGGTCAAACTGTGGCTTGTGAGCTGCATGCAGCTCTTTTACAGTTAAAGTGCGGCTCCTGGAGCCCCCCCGCCCCCACGCACCCACCCCATTCTCCACCTCCAAGACTGGGCAGGGGGGAACTAGGGGCTTCTGCCCTGTGGCGAGGTGGTGGAACTAGGGACTTTTGCCCTGCAGGGAGGGGGGTCTAAGGGCTTTAGCTCAGCTGGGGTGTCAGGGGGGTTTGGGGAAGAAGCCCTGCACCCCAGCAGGCAGCACCCCGTGGGGCAGGTTGTGTGTGTCTTGTGGGTCTTAAACTTCTGAAGATTATTGTATGATGCTTGGCGGGTCAGTAAGTTTGGCCACTTCTGCTATATATGTCACCTGAAACTGGATCCAATTAATCAGCTTTTTACCTTGTTTGTTTCTGGTATCATGGTGTACCCTTTTGTTCCTTGTTCTGAGCACATGGATCTCAGGACTTAAGGGGCATGAAGACACCTCTTAGGTCTGTGAAGGTAACTCTTCTCCTGTTGCTATGAGGAACCATGCACATGGCCTGATGTCCTATCTATTCAAGTCAAGGCTTTCTTCAGCTAATGTGAGGTGTTATGGGATATTTAACATAAGTGAATAGGAGAATAACAAAGGCACAGGCTAATCTGGGCTATATAACTGCTATATGAATGCTTAATAATATGTATTTTAGATGCTTGAAATATATATTGTGGGTAGTATTGTCAGCATAATCTATATGTATGGTAGCCAGCATATATCAGTCAACAGGAACAGCCCTTCCTACCATCCTCCCAAAATGCAGCCACTCCTGCCCTTTGTTCATGGTACTGGGTGGGAGAACTTGACTGTCCACCAAACTTGACTTCCAGAGAACAAAAGAAATTGGCCTGTGGAACTGTGGGATATTTTTGGTGGACTGCCAGAGCACAAGTCTAGTGGGGCTCTGTCTACACTGCAAAGCAACAGGGCTTGAACTCTGTGGCTTGACTTGGGCTTGGACCCTCCACCCCCATGGTGTCCTGGGACCCTGGGTCAGCGTGATTTGTGTGCAGATGGAAGGATGGCTTTCAGCCTGAGCAGGAAGCTTGGGCTTGTACTGCAGCGTAGACATACCCTTGAGACCTAGATAATACGTAGTCCTACCATGAGTGCAGGGGACTGGACTACATGACCTCTCAAGGACCCTTCCAGTCCTATGATTCTATGATTCTATGAATAAGGATAACAACATTTCATTACCCCTGCATTCAAAACTAAAGTAAATTGTAACCCAACACCAGCCAAAATTGATCACTATGGCAAAGCAGCACCATCTTCTAGGCACCTAAGCAGAGTAGGTGTATCTATGCAGATACGGTCTGCTCCTGAAGTCTTTTTCCTGTAGTTCGTCACTAGATGTCAGGGGAGAGCTCATTCAGACCTTGCTTTTATATAGAGAGAGCTTTATATATAAATTCACTCCAACTTAGAATTGTACATTTGTTTGCCTTATGAATCAGATGTACATGTCTCTATGTGAATAATTTGTCTTGTTCCTCAAATGTAGTGTCCCATGATAAGTCTGGAAGGATGTGAAATGAAGAGTATTAGATATAATCAAAGAATGTAAGGATCATGTCTGTGACAGAGTACCAATATCCTGGACGAACTTTAATGAATCAAATTAAACCTCCTTGCATTCAGTTTCACATCTTTGGAGTTCAGCGTATTGAAAATGCGACAGTTTGTGTGTTATTGTGAGACGGAATGTTAATACTCTAGGAGAAGGGGGGTGCTAATGTAATTCCTCTGGTTATCAGCCCCCTTTCAAGCCACCCCTGGAGAGGTTCACACATACGACTTCAAGATGAATTTTCCAGGAACCAACAGACAAAGAAAGGATTTTTGGATAAACAGCCAGGTCTTAAACATGCTCAGGGCTTAAACATGCTTCCCCTGATCCAGCAAACAGACAGGCCCTCTGGTCCATGGAGGCCCCAATCCTTAGGGAGGCTTGGAAGGACTGGGCCCACTGAGGCCCCATCATTTTGTGTGCTGTTATAAACTTGTGACAATAGAAGACACCCGTCTGGGGCATTGAAGGACTGCTGTTGCCCATGTAAGAGTTGGGGTGAGCTCTGGTGAGCGTATTACGCATGCATGTAGGCTCTTTCATTGTTTTTAATGTTTTCTCTGTAGTACTTTTGCCTTAAGAACAAAATAAGCATGCGCAGGACGTGCTGTGTAGTACCTTAAAACTGTGGGCAATTATTCTGTTATTAGTCTCTGAAGAGACGCCTGCTTAGATACCTGTCTTTTGCTGTGAATACCACAATGAAGGCAGGGAACTGTTCAGCCTGGAGATACCCTAATTAGAGGGGAGAAAGTCGCGTGTGTCTATCCAAGAGAGGTGACAGCTAGGGGAGCCAGGAACCTGAGAGTAAGCACCCTTGCTGAACCAATGAGAGGAAAGACAGGTGAAGTTGCCCAGAACTTTGACAGTGTCCACTAGCTTTAAAAAACTATAGGAGATTTTGTTTGGTTTTTTTTGTAAGTGATGGTTGCAACCTAGAAGTGATAAGAATTGTATCACACAGAAAGGAATGTTGACAGATACAATCAACTTAACCAGGATATAACTTTGGAATATTAAGAGAAATTGTTTAAAGAGGGGTGGGGGTCCCAATTAACAGTGAGACTATCCAGGAAATACAATCCAAGAAATTTATTTGAGCATAAGCTTTCGTGAGCTACAGCTCACTTCATCAGATGCATTCAGTGGAAAATACAGTGGGGAGATTTATATACACAGAAAACATGAAACAATGGATGTTACCATACACACTGTAACCAGAGTGATCACTTAAGGTGAGCTATTACCAGCAGGAGAGCAGGGGGGGGAACCTTTTGTAGTGATAATCAAGGTGGGCCATTTCCACACAAACTTCCTCGTGGCTGGACTTTACAAAAACTAGACAAGCCATTTACAACACACACTTTGCTTCTCTACAAAGGAAAAAGGACACTAAACTATCAAAACTACTACATGCCACAAGGGGCCACAACAGTGGTTCCCTCAACCCACCCAGCAATATTGTTAATCTATCCAACTATACTCTTAGCCCAGCAGAAGAATCTGTCCTATCTTGGGGCCTCTCCTTCTGCCCCTCCACCCCCACAAACATGATACAGTTCTGTGGTGACCTAGAATCCTATTTTCGACGCCTCCGACTCAAGGAATATTTCCAACACACCTCTGAACAACATACTAACCCACAGAGACCTTCCTACCAACACTACAAAAAGAAGGATTCTGGGTGGACTCCTCCTGAAGGTCGAAACAACAGACTGGACTTCTACACAGAGTGCTTCCGCCGATGTGCACGGGCTGAAATTGTGGAAAAGCAGCATCACTTGCCCCATAACCTCAGCCGTGCAGAACACAATGTCATCCACAGCCTCAGAAACAACTCTGACATCATAATCAAAAAGGCTGACAAAGGAGGTGCTGTTGTCATCATGAATAGGTCGGAATATGAACAAGAGGCTGCTAGGCAGCTCTCCAACACCACTTTCTACAAGCCATTACCCTCTGATCCCACTGAGGGTTACCAAAAGAAACTACAGCATTTGCTCAAGAAACTCCCTGAAAAAGCACAAGAACAAATCCGCACAGACACACCCCTGGAACCCCGACCTGGGGTATTCTATCTGCTACCCAAGATCCATAAACCTGGAAACCCTGGACGCCCCGTCAGCTCAGGCATTGGCACTCTGACAGCAGGATTGTCTGGCTATGTAGACTCCCTCCTCAGGCCCTACACTACCAGCACTTCCAGCTATCTTCAAGACACCACTGACTTCCTGAGGAAACTACAGTCCATCGGTGATCCTCCTGAAAACACCATCCTGACCACTATGGATGTAGAAGCCCTCTACACCAACATTCCACACAAAGATGGACTACAAGCCATCAGGAACAGTATCCCCGATAATGTCACAGCAAACCTGGTGGCTGAACTTTGTGACTTTGTCCTCACCCATAATTATTTCACATTGGGGGACAATGTATACCTTCAAATCAGCGGCACTGCTATGGGTACCCGCATGGCCCCACAGTATGCCCACATTTTTATGGCTGACTTAGAACAACACTTCCTCAGCTCTCGTCCCCTAATGCCCCTACTCTACTTGCGCTATATTGATGACATCTTCATCATCTGGACCCATGGAAAAGAAGCCCTTGAGGAATTCCACCATGATTTCAACAATTTCCATCCCACCATCAACCTCAGCCTGGACCAGTCCACACAAGAGATCCACTTCCTGGACACTAAAGTGCTAATAAGCGATGGTCACATAAACACCACCCTATGCCGGAAACCTACTGACCGCTATGCCTACCTACATGCCTCCAGCTTTCATCCAGACCACACCACACAGTCCATTGTCTACAGCCAAGCTCTACGATACAACCACATTTGCTCCAACCCCTCAGACAGAGACAAACACCTACAAGATCTCCATCAAGCATTCTTACAACTACAATACCCACCTGCTGAAGTGAAGAAACAGATTGACAGAGCCAGAAGAGTACCCAGAAGTTACCTACTACAGGACAGGCCCAACAAAGAAAATAACAGAACGCCACTAGCCATCACCTTCAGCCCCCAACTAAAACCTCTCCAACGCATCATCAAGGATCTACAACCTATCCTGAAGGACGACCCATCACTCTCACAGATCTTGGGAGACAGGCCAGTCCTTGCTTACAGACAGACCCCCAACCTGAAGCAAATACTCACCAGCAACCACACAACAGAACCACTAACCCAGGAACCTATCCTTGCAACAAAGCCCGTTGCCAACTGTGTCCACATATCTATTCAGGGGACACCATCCTAGGGCCTTATCACATCAGCCACACTATCAGAGGCTCGTTCACCTGCGCCTCTACCAATGTGATATATGCCATCATGTGCCAGCAATGCCCCTCTGCCATGTACATTGGCCAAACTGGACAGTCTCTACGTAAAAGAATAAATGGACACAAATCAGACGTCAAGAATTATAACATTCAAAAACCAGTTGGAGAACACTTCAATCTCTCTGGTCACTCGATTACAGACCTAAAAGTGGCAATACTTCAACAAAAAAACTTCAAACACAGACTCCAACAAGAGACTACTGAATTGGAATTAATTTGCAAACTGGATACAATTAACTTAGGCTGGAGTAGAGACCGGGAGTGGATGGGTCATTACACAAAGTAAAACTATTTCCCCATGTTTATCCCAACCCCCAGCCCCCACTGTTCCTCAGTCGTTCTTGTCAACTGCTGGAAATGGCCCACCTTGATTATCACTACAAAAGGTCCACCCCCACCCCTCCTGCCCCCGGTCTCCTGCTGGTAATAGCTCACCTTAAGTGACCTTAAGGGGATGGGGCTCTGGCACCCCCAGCACCTGCTGTCTGTTTGAACTATAACTAAATAATTGCTATTGATATTCTAAACTGGTCCTTTTTGATCAATCCATTCAAACAGCAGGGACTACACTCCTGAAAGTGCCTTACAGACAAGTGCATCCTTTCTCTGGTTACTGTGTGTATGGTAACATCCATTGTTTCATGTTCTCTGTGTATATAAATCTCCCCACTGTATTTTCCACTGAATGCATCCAATGAAGTGAGCTGTAGCTCACGAAAGCTTATGCTCAAATAAATTTGTTAGTTTCTAAGGTGCCACAAGTACTCCTTTTCTTTTTGCAAATACAGACTAACATGGCTGCTATTCTGAATCCAAGAAATGAAACAAACACTCCAACTAAGTAAGTCAAGAAACATTGAAGAAATTTGTTACACGTTGGTGCCATCTATTGGATATCAATGGAAGCAACAGAGAATCAGAGAGCTGAGAGCCATTTGGCAAATGACCAACAGAAATCAGAGGGGCCCCCTGCCAGGAGCCCTGAAATCAGGGTATTTAAAACTGAGGTCCCCATGTGGAACCTCAGAATTTGCTATGCCCTTGCAGACAGCCTCTCCTCTTGTCCATGGTCACAGGACAAAGAAGAGTTCCCCCAGCTAGCTGGACCCCTGTGTGATGAAGAGTCTCCCCATTGCCCCAGTCACAGGATCAAGAGTTGACTGAAGACACAAAGATTCTGCCACCAATGCTCACACCAGCCTGTGAAAAGGACTCTTCCTTACTCCATGGTGAACAGGATAAGAAGAAGGAGTGCTGAGATTTCATTTCAAAGATTGCATTTTCCCTTCTGTACTTCAACATAAATAATTATGTCTTTTTGTTTCGTCTACACTCTGTAGTGAGACATCAAGTAACCATATTTTAGATTTTAACTAATACTATGTGACTGGCCTCCTTTAATAAGTCCAAGCAAATTGGCTCTGCTCCCCCACAGCACCTGCTGTCTACAGGGGGGATCGGAGGGGCACCCGGTGCAGGGATGGGGATGGGGCTCTGGCACCCCCAGCACCTGCTGTCTGTTTGAACTATAACTAAATAATTGCTATTGATATTCTAAACTGGTCCTTTTTGACCAATCTATTCAAACAGCAGGGACTACACTCCTGAAAGTGCCTTACAGACAAGTGCATCCTTTCTCTTTGGAGATATTTTGGAAGTGTGATAAAGATGTCAGGCACTAAAGAATTGATGATCATACGTCAATATTATAAGAACTCTTGTTCCTTGGTATAACTGCTGAGTCTCAGCCATAGTTCAGTTGAAGCTTTTGTCACGGGTACTTTCAGTAAAAGTCCCGAACAGGTCATGGGTAATAGACAAAAATCCATGCGTGCCCAGGACCTGGCCCCGACTTTTACTAAAAATATCCAAGACTAACAGTCCAAGCCCCGCTCGGGGCTGACTGCCAGCTGTTGCTCCAGCCCTGCCACTGCTCCTTAGGCAAGGGCTGATTGCCGATGCTCAACCCAGCTGCTGCTCCAGCCCTGGGGGCTGACTCAGACACTGTTCCAGCCCCGTGGGCTGCTCCATCCTCAGCCACTAGCCCAGCGACCAGCCCTGGGGGCTGCTCCAGCCCCAGCCCAGGCCACTGACCCAGCCCTGGCTGCTGCAGGGGGGGCTGAAGCTGAAGAAGTCACAGATGTCTGTTAAAGTCCCGGAATCCATGACCTTCTTGATGAAACCACCTCCTTAGCCATAGTCGATGACAGTTGCTTGCAGGACTGTCCTGATGTGTGCAGCAGCTGCCTAAAATAGGCTTAGAGCTCCCATGCAAACACAATCCCCTACTCCCCACCCAGCTCCGCTATCCTCCCACCCAGCTCCTATGCAACCTCTGCCCCATAGCTCCTGCTCCCTTGCCCTCTACTGCACAGCAGCCCCTGCTCACTGGTGCCCCCTAGACACACTCAGCCCCTGCTCCCCCTGCCACATCCCCAGCTCCTGCTCCCCAGTGTTCTCTGCTCAGGCCCAGCCGCTGGGATCCCCCAGTCACTCCGTGCTGGAGCTGAGTGCACTGCGCAGGGGAGGCTGTCCCATCTCCATTCGCTGTCATCCTGGCAGCCTCTCCAGCCCCGAGTCTGGTTCTGGGGGGTGACGTGTTGCTGCACAATTTGCACAGACCCAGGGCCGGCTCTGGGTGCCATTGTCTGCAGACTGGCCCTGACTCAGTATAACCTGCACCTAGTAGTGCAAGTGTGGCCTGTGACTGTGTATTTCCCTCTCACCACCAGGGCTAGCCACAGCCGGAGCTGGAAGCTCAGCCACCTTGTTGCCGGCACAGAGCCCGAGGCAAGCAACAGTTGGGTTCGTTGCCTGGTATGCATCGCACCAATGACCACAACGGGGTGGAGAAGCAGAGAGATTTATTTGAAGCTTCAAATAGGGCGCAGGGAGACTGAACTGTCTCAAATCCTGCAGCCTCGCATGCAGATTCCAATATACATTTTATACCTTTGCCTACTTCACTACACAAGCTTATGCAACCAATTACCTGTTGCCCCGTACAATACCGTAGCCAATCAGCTAAAGCAGCCAGTTATGTTTTTCCTCAGTAGCATTGCCCGAGCCTTGCCTTATTTGGGTCTATTTGTTACTGGTTTTTGCTAAACATTTCTGCCTTATCTATACGTTTCCCAGGCCGAAGCTGGCCTTGGCTAGCGAGCTGGGTGCAAACCTGTCTGTTTGTGTGCTAGCTTCCTCATAGTTGTTCAGGGTCACAGAAAGTTCAAGGAGCGGAGGGGCTTCAGTTTGCCTGGGCCTAGAGCAAGAGGGCTTCATCGCACTCGTGGTCTTCCACCCTCCCGAGTTACCTAGAGTAGTGCCCAGTGTCACCAACAACCTCACTCATCCTCCTGTCAGGGCCGAGGCACAGAACAACCAACGCCAGTCAGCCTGCAAAGGCCATTTCAGAGACAGGGGACTGCAAATAGGGTTGCAACCCATCCAGGTTTTACCCAGACACGGCGGTTTGTGGCTTCTGTGTCCAGGTGCCGTTTAGGGTTGTCAGGTACCCCATTTTCTACCAGAAAGTCCAGTCAAAAGGGGGATGTACTGACCAGACACAAAAAGCCCGGTTACCACGGGGTGGGGAGGAGGGGCGCTGGGTCATTCATAGAATCATAGAATCATAGAATCATAGAATATCAGGGTTGGAAGAGACCCCAGAAGGTCATCTAGTCCAACCCCCTGCTCGAAGCAGGACCAATTCCCAGTTAAATCATCCCAGCCAGGGCTTTGTCAAGCCTGACCTTAAAAACCTCTAAGGAAGGAGATTCTACCACCTCCCTAGGTAACGCATTCCAGTGTTTCACCACCCTCTTAGTGAAAAAGTTTTTCCTAATATCCAATCTAAACCTCCCCCATTGCAACTTGAGACCATTACTCCTCATTCTGTCATCTGCTACCATTGAGAACAGTCTAGAGCCATCCTCTTTGGAACCCCCTTTCAGGTAGTTGAAAGCAGCTATCAAATCCCCCCTCATTCTTCTCTTCTGCAGACTAAACAATCCCAGCTCCCTCAGCCTCTCTTCATAAGTCATGTGCTCTAGACCCCTAATCATTTTTGTTGCCCTTCGCTGGACTCTCTCCAATTTATCCACATCCTTCTTGTAGTGTGGGGCCCAAAACTGGACACAGTACTCCAGATGAGGCCTCACCAGTGTCGAATAGAGGGGAACGATCACATCCCTCGATCTGCTCGCTATGCCCCTACTTATACATCCCAAAATGCCATTGGCCTTCTTGGCAACAAGGGCACACTGTTGACTCATATCCAGCTTCTCGTCCACTGTCACCCCTAGGTCCTTTTCCGCAGAACTGCTGCCTAGCCATTCGGTCCCTAGTCTGTAGCGGTGCATTGGATTCTTCCATCCTAAGTGCAGGACCCTGCACTTATCCTTATTGAACCTCATCAGATTTCTTTTGGCCCAATCCTCCAATTTGTCTAGGTCCTTCTGTATCCTATCCCTCCCCTCCAGCGTATCTACCACTCCTCCCAGTTTAGTATCATCTGCAAATTTGCTGAGAGTGCAATCCACACCATCCTCCAGATCATTTATGAAGATATTGAACAAAACCGGCCCCAGGACCGACCCCTGGGGCACTCCACTTGACACCGGCTGCCAACTAGACATGGAGCCATTGATCACTACCCGTTGAGCCCGACAATCTAGCCAGCTTTCTACCCACCTTATAGTGCATTCATCTAGCCCATACTTCCTTAACTTGCTGACAAGAATACTGTGGGAGACCGTGTCAAAAGCTTTGCTAAAGTCAAGAAACAATACATCCACTGCTTTCCCTTCATCCACAGAACCAGTAATCTCATCATAAAAGGCGATTAGATTAGTCAGGCATGACCTTCCCTTGGTGAATCCATGCTGACTGTTCCTGATCACTTTCCTCTCATGTAAGTGCTTCAGGATTGATTCTTTGAGGACCTGCTCCATGATTTTTCCAGGGACTGAGGTGAGGCTGACTGGCCTGTAGTTCCCAGGATCCTCCTTCTTCCCTTTTTTAAAGATTGGCACTACATTAGCCTTTTTCCAGTCATCCGGGACTTCCCCCGTTCGCCACGAGTTTTCAAAGATAATGGCCAAGGGCTCTGCAATCACAGCCGCCAATTCCTTCAGCACTCTCGGATGTAACTCGTCCGGCCCCATGGACTTGTGCACGTCCAGCTTTTCTAAATAGTCCCTAACCACCTCTATCTCCACAGAGGGCTGGCCATCTCTTCCCCATTCTGTGATGCCCAGCGCAGCAGTCTGGGAGCTGACCTTGTTAGTGAAAACAGAGGCAAAAAAAGCATTGAGTACATTAGCTTTTTCCACATCCTCTGTCACTAGGTTGCCTCCCTCATTCAGTAAGGGGCCCACACTTTCCTTGGCTTTCTTCTTGTTGCCAACATACCTGAAGAAACCCTTCTTGTTACTCTTGACATCTCATTAACCGCTTCCTACCTGCAGACAGGCTCCTTTCAGGCTGCAGCAGCTCCGGTCCCAGCCCCGGAGCAGAGGAAGCGGGGGGGGTAGGGGGAGGTGGAGATGAGCGAGTGATGGGCGGAGGGAAGGAAGGAGAGGAGCAAGCAACTAGGGCGGGGCTTAGGGGAAAGAGGTGGAGAAGGGGGTAGGGCCTCGGGGGTCCAGTACCAACAATTAGAAAGGTGGCAACCCTAACTGCAAAGCAGTCACAGCAGCCCAAGGTAACCCAATGGGGTGGAGGGAAAAGCAGGGCTACCCACACCCTCCACCAGCCTCTGGAGCCTGGGTGTCACGGCACCCTGGCAGTAGCGGATACCACTCCACCACGCACAGCACAGGGGCTAATTCCAATGTCCCGGGGGTATGTCAAAGCAGCAAGGGGGAGTTCGTGCAAGAGGACGCTGTCAGGGTCTCAGTGAGCATGAAGGAGTCTAACTTACACTTCCTCGGACCTCTGTCCTAACCTTAGCCCTCGATAGTCTCCGATTGTTAGGCTGTGCGTGTGTGAAGCCTATTGTATGCCACTTGTTCCCAGACCAAAGCTGCATTGAGGTCACTCCACTGATTCCCCTCCCCCCCCGACAAGACGGGCTGGAAGCAAATATCCATTGCAGAATCAGTGTCTTTGTCATCAAGGGAGGCCATAGCAGCTGTTTCCTTGAGGGTTCAAGAAAGTAATAGGCCATCTTATGCTGTCCCTTGCTCTGTTGGCTTTTTTATTAAATGGAGAGACATATTAACAAAGAAAAAAGCCCAGATGCGATCTCAGTAAGACAATACATGAAAGGGCTCTTGATACCATATCTCATAAGTTTAAAACGTGGCCTACTATGCCCCACATCTTAATTAAAAAATCTGTAATATATTCTACCAATAGCACAGTAAATGCAACCAGGCAACATTCTGAACATGTAATCCTTTCTCAAGGTGAATGAACTAAAGCAACACAAATCACTCGTCTTTCATTCAGAGACCATTCTATCAGGAGTGGCAGGGCAGGAAGGAAATAATACGTCAATAATAATGCTTTGCACTTTTAGAGTTCCTTTCAAACTGCTCTACAAACATTTAATGGCATATCCCTGCATACCCATGAAATAACACAAATCGGTGCATTATCCACCGTTTAATAACTGGGGGAACCAAATGCGGAGAGGTTGAAGGTCACTCTGACAGTCTGTGTCAGTGCTGGGAGTAGAATACAGATCTTCTGTCTCCCAATCCCGTGCTTTTTAGTGCAATTTCTCCTGGGGGAGGGAGGGAGGGAGGGAGAGGAGTAAGCAATGAGGGTAGGGACTTAGCGAAAAGAGGTGGAGAAGGGGGCAGGGCCTTGGGGGTCCAGTACCAACAATCTGGCTCTGAATGTCAAGCTGCATCAAGTTCAATCCTTGAGGGGGGCATTTAGTTTTTTTGTTTGTTTGTTTTTCCTTCTTCTTCCTCTCTGTGGGGGATAGCTCAGTGGTTTGAGCATTGGCCTGCTAAACCCAGGATTATGAGTTCAATCCTTGAGGAGGCCATTTAGGGATCTGGGGCAAAAATTGGGGATAGGTCCTGCTTTGAGCAGTGGGTTGGACTAGATGATCTCCTGAGGTCCCTTCCAACCCTGATATTAATCAGGAGATCATCTAGTCCAACACCCTGCTTAAAGCAGGACCAATTCCCAATTAAATCATCCAACAGATTTTTGCCCCATATCCCTAAATGGCCCCCTCAGGCATTGAACTCACAACCCTGGGTTTAGCAGGCCAATGCTCAAACAACTGAGCTACCCCTCTCCCCCCGCAAAGTATACACTAAGGCACCACTGGGAGTTGAACCCAGGATCTCCTGTCTTGTTTGCACTTCATCAGCAGAAATAAAGAGTGGCTGAAATTGTCAAAAGCAACTAGTGATTTTGGATGCATCATCATTTGGGTGTCCAACATGAGACACAAAAGAAAAAACAGAGACACCCAAAGTCACTATTTGCTTTTGAAAATGTGGCCGTCTGCAGTCAGAACTTAGGGTATGTCTACGCTGGCAAAGTTACAGCGCCGGAAGTTACAGCGCCGCTCAGAGAGCGCCAAAGGAAAACCACTGTTGTGTGTTCACACTGACAGCTGCCTGTGCAATAGCGTGTTCACACTTCTGGCACTATTCGGAGCACCTCTTGTGGCACTAAAGAGCACCTCTTTCTCTTTTGCCACTAAGACTTAGCAGGAAGGCGGAAGGGGTCACGGAGCATCCTGGGTCCTCTCCCAATGCCCTGTGATGCATTGCTTCGCATCCCAGCAATCCCTGTGCTTCCGTCTGCATTTGGCGACATCTTTCAATGGTTTGTGTACTGTGCGACCTGCCTCTTTAGGGCTGCAGAAATGGATCCCGAACTGTTGACAAGAATGCTGTTCACACTGACCAACACATCACGAGTGGCAGCGTAGTTATTCCTTAAACTACAAAGGCAAGAGAAGTGCAACATTGATCTCGCCACACATAGTAGCTATGGCATGAGAATGCTTGTGGCACTCACAGAGGTGCTGACCACCGTGGAACGCCACTTCTGGGCTCTGGAAACAAGCACTGAGTGGTGGGGTCACATCGTGATGCACGTCTGGGATGACGAGCAGTGGCTGCAGAACTTTTGCATGAGGAAAGCCACATTCATGGGACTGTGTGATGAGCTCACACCAGCTCTGTGGTGCAAGGACATAAGAATGAGAGCTGCCCTGTCACTGGAGAAGTGCATGGCGATTGCACTGTGGAAGCTGGCGACTCCAGACTGCTACTGATTGGTCGCTAACCAGTTCAGAGTGGGAAAGTCGACCGTTGGAGTCGTTTCAGAGTGGTAGCTATGTTAGTCTGTATCAGCAAAAACAACAAGGAGTCCTTGTGGCACCTTAGAGACTAACAAATTTATCTGGGCATAAGCGTTCATGGGCTAGAACCCACTTCATCAGATGCATGGAGTGGAAAATACAGGAGCAGGTATAAATACATGAAAAGATGTGAATTGCCTTACCAAGTGTGAGGTTAGTCTAACGAGTCAATGCAAGTGTGCAGGGCCATTAATCACATCCTGCTCTGAAAGACCGTGACTCTGGGCAACATGCATGAGATTGTGGATGGCTTTGCACAAATGGGCTTCCCTAACTGAGGAGGGGTGATAGATGGCACGCACATTCCAATTCTGGCACCAGACCACCTGGCCACTGAGTACATTAATTGCAAGGGGTATTTCTCAATGGTTCTCCAGGTGCTTGTGGATCACTGTGGGCCTGTCACAGACATTAACGCAGGCTGGTCCGGAAATTTGCATGACGCATGCATCTTTCGGAACACTGGTCTGTTCAAGAAGCTGCAAGCAGGGACTTTCTTTCCGGACCAGAAGATCACTGTAGGGGAAGTTGAAATGTCCATTGTGATCCTGGGTGACCCTGCTTACCCCTTAATGCCGTGGCTCATAAAGCCATACATGGACAACTTGACAGCAGCAAGGAGTGGTTCAACAACAGGCTGAGCAAGTACAGAATGACTGTGGAGTATGCATTTGGCAGTTTAAAAGGCTGCTGGTGATGCCTGTATGGGAAGCTGGACATGGCCGATGACAATATTCCTATGCTTACGGCTGTGTGCTGTACGCTCCATAATATTTGTGAAGGGACGGGGGAAAGCTTAACTCAGGATTGGACCACAGAGGATCAGTGCCTGGAGGCTGAGTTTGAACAGCCGGAGACCAAGACTATTGTTAGGATATAGATACTCAGGCCTGTCTGCAAAGGCCTGTACTTTAAGAATTTAGGTGTATTCTTATCACTTGGCTAGTTCTAGAGGTATAAAAGAAAGAATCAAAATCACTGTCTGTTGGTGTAAGGGCCTTCTCTTACTGTGACAGTCTGAGGCCCTGTTCTTAGGCTAAGGCCTTTGGCTAAGCAACAGAGGCAGCCATAAGCTAGGAAGCAAACAGTCACATCCTCACATTCCAAACTAGTCACATTGAAATAAGGTGCTATTGGGCTGTTAGGCACTATCATGACAGGATTGTATTCCTGTCACCTCCAGAGAAAGGGAAGTGCCTAGAAAATGTAAACGGAAACTTAGTTTGATAGCATCCTGTCTGGCAAGAACTCACTTATCAATAGCTGGGATGTGAAATCCTCACTTCTGTATTGTTTTGTCATTATAGTTCCCACTTTGCTATTGTTTGTCTGTATAATCTCTGTCTGGTTCTGTGATTGTTCCTGTCTGCTGTATAATTAATTTTGCTGGGTGTAAACTAATTAAGGTGGTGGGATATAATTGGTTACATAATCATGTTACAATATGTTAGGATTGGTTAGTTAAATTTCAGGAAAATGATTGGTTAAGATATAGCTAAGCAGAACTCAAGTTTTACTATATAGTCTGCAGTCAATGAGGAAGTGAGTGGGTGTGGGTGGGAGGAGATGGGCGTGTGGGTGGGGGAGATGGGAACAGGGAATGGGGGTAAGGAAATTGGAATCATGTTTTGCTAAGGGCAGGAATGGGAACAGGGACACAGGTGTAAGGCTCTGTGGTGTCAGAGCTGGGAAGGAGGATACTAAGGAAGGAAACTGGAATCATGCTTGCTGGAAGTTCACCCCAATAAACATCGAATTGTTTGCACCTTTGGACTTCGGGTATTGTTGCTCTCTGTTCATGCGAGAAGGACCAGGGAAGTAAGTGGGTGAAGGAATAAGCCCCCTAACAACTATTAGAGGGGCCCAGCGCGGGGCCACCAGGATCAGGGATGTTTTGAGGCAGCAATTTGAAGCTGAAAACCACTAATATTTGTTGCTATGCTCAGGATTGCAGTGCTTGTAATGCTAGGAGGTGATTGGTGCACATGATGCAAGAAGGGGCCTTAACATAATTGTATGTTGCTTTGCAATGCTCTTTTTGCTTTCACTTAATAGAATAAAGATTGTTTTCAAACCAGCACAATTCTTTTATTGAAAAGCACAGAGGAGAGAGTCAAATGAAAAAATTCATCAGCAGAGAGGGGGGTGTGGGAATGGAAGGAATGGGGGAAGGGAAGGTATCAAGAGGAGGAGGAGTCCCGGGACGGCTACAGATTTGTGTATGTCCAGGGATCATACCCAACCTTCTCCTTTGGAGTACGATGAAGTGGGTGCTGTACTTCAGCAGGGCCTAACTGCAGATGGATGGGTGTTGAGTGCAGTGGGTAGTGAGAATCCACAGTGCTGGACTGTGAGTAGGGAGGAGTGGAATGCTGCGGGTAGAGAGGTTGATAAGAGTGTGTTGGCGGTGTGGAGGGCCGCATGGGAAAGAGTTTTGCAACAGTAGCTGCAGGAGAGGGCGGGTGCAGAGCTGCTCAGTTTAAAGAGCTAGTATTGCCTGGAGCATGTCCGCTTCGCACTCCATAACTATTAAGAGCTGTTCCATGGCTTCTTTATGGTGTGCCACATTCTCCTTTTGTTCCCTCTTCTTGCTGTCCCGCCACTCCTTCAATTCCTTTTTCTTGGCAGTGGAGTGCATCATAACCTCACACATAAAGTTCTCCTTGGACGCTTTCTAATTCTTTGCAACCATTCTGCCGCTGACACGAAAGAGGGAGGCTGTGCTCCCAAGGTCATCCCTGTGAAGTTTAAATGCAGCATTTTATGGAAGCAGTATTGTTTGCAACACAGACAACGCTGTTTCAGTGCTTTAAAACACAGCCAGTACTCACGCACCTGACACTACCTGGCTGACCCCAGGCAAATACACATAAGCCACAAGACCCCCAAAATGGTGAGTAGCCACAGGGGCAGGGTAATTCACTGTCCCAGACCCTGATGTACACTGGGCACGTGGCTCTTGGGCACTTGGGGAGAGCCAGCACTGTGGCGGGGGGGGTCTGATCATCATTCCTGTCCCCACACTTTCCACAGGAGGTGATCATTATGGAAGATATCTCACTGCTGAGGGTGAGCAGGGAATCGAGGGAGGGTCTTCTCCAAGCCTGCGGCTTCCCCCCTGGCCCCTATGTGGCTAGCATGTGCAGCTATGGTCCCGACCCACACCCTGTGATGCACAGTGGTGTGGGAAAGTTACCATTAATGGGGCAAGAAACAAAGCAGCTCTGCCGAGAAACCTGTGGCAGTGGATTGCCCAGTATCTCCACGAGAGTTTCCTGGAGATCTCTGAGGGAGATTCAAGTGAAGTGAGGGAGTGTATCAACAGCTGTTCCACCACACAAACTAGGCATGAGGTGGGAGACAAGCCTGCTTTCTGCCACCCTCCTGCCCCCAACAACTCACTTCAGCAATTCCCAAAACCAGATCCACTTACCAGGGGCCTCCTCTCCTGTTTGTGCTTTGCCAAAATCTGACTGCTCTGACTGGCTAGGCTCCTCCGGGGTAGAAAAGAGCTCCTGACTGCATGCATCTTTGGCCTCCGAGTCATCCTCTGCCTCTGGTTCCCCCTCCCGCTCTTCATCCATAATTGGCTCCTCTTGGCTCGGTCCACTCTCGACTGGCAATGAAACCAACGAAGTAGCCACAGGGGACTTCGCAGTGGAGATGAGGTCACCACTGAGTATCGCATCCAGCTCTTTGTAGAACTGGCAGCTTGTGGGCACAGCACCGGAGCAGTGGTTTGCCTCCTGCACCTTGTTGGGGGTGTTCCACAGCTCCTTCACTTTGACCCTGCACTGCAGTTGTCATAAATATAAAGGGAAGGGTAACCACCTTTCTGTATACAGCGCTATAAAATCCCTCCTGGCCAGAGGCAAAACCCTCTTACCTGTAAAGGGTTAAGAAGCTCAAGTAACCTGGCTGGCACCTGACCAAAATGACCAATAAGAGGACAAGATACTTGCAAATCTAAGGGAGGCGGGGGGTAAAGGCTTTGTCTGTCTTCTGTGTGATGCCTTTGCTGGGGATAGATCAAGAAAGCAAGCAATCCAACTCCTATAGAGTTAGTAAGTAATCTAGCTAGAAAATGCTTTTGTTTTTGGCTTGTGAAATTCGCTGTGCTGGAGGGAATGTGTATCCCTGTTTTTGTGTCTTTTTGTAACTTAAGGTTTTGCCTAGAGGGATTCTCTGTGTTTTAAATCTGACTGCCTGTGAGATTATCTTCCATTCTAATCTTACAGAGTGTTTCTTTTATCTTCTTATGTTCTTTTAATAATGTTCTGTTTTTTGAGAATCTGATTGGGGTTTTAGTGTCCTAAAAACCCAAGGCTGGTCTGTGCTCATCTTGTTTATTCTCAAGCCTCCCCAGGAAAGGGGGTGTCAGGCTTGGGGGGATATTTTGGAGGAAGACATCTCCAAGTGGTCTTTTCCCTGATTCTTTGTTAAATCGCTTGGTGGTGGCAGCATACTGAATCCCAGATACGGGGAATTTTGTGTCTTGAGAAAGTTTTAACCTAAGCTGGTAGAAATAAGCTTAGGGGGTCTTTCATGTTCCCCAGAGTTAAGAATGGGGAAGGAACCGTGACAGCAGTGTGTCCCAGTCATGGCCCCTTTCTGTCATGCATCTAGAAATCTGTCCATGGATATCATAATTCCTATGGCTGGAGCACAGCTGGGACTGCACAGCCTCCTCTCCGCAAATGCCAATGAGGTCCAGCAGCTCAGCATTGCTCCAAGTGGGGGATTGCCTGGTGCGTGGAGCAGGTGTGGCCACCTGGAAAGATGGGCTGAGACCACTGCTTGCATCACCGAGCAAACAAGAAGGGGACTTTCAAATTTGCAAAGGAATGTCTGGGGTGGGGCTGATGGTTGTCACCTGAGGGCAGGGCAGTAGAGTTCAAACCGATAACCAGAGAGGTGAGAACAGGCATTGTGGGACACCTCCTGGAGGCCAATCGCAGCGCTGTAATCGACCATGGTGTCTACATTGGCACCGCAGTGCTATAGCCCCGGTGCAGGAAGCTCTATGCCTCTCCTCGGTGCAGTTTTTTTAGAGATCTGCATCTGCACAGTTTCTGCACACTCAGTGGCTTGGCCGTGTGTGCACCTCGGGAGTTACCGCGCTCAAAGCGCACAAACTTGCCAGTGTAGACAGAGCCTCAGTTACCAATTCTTTGGCAACTCTGTACAGTGAAACACGAGACTCTGGCTGACAGGCTCTTTACAAACTAGGCCATAGCTACGCTGTGGTTTCTTTGATATGAGTGTAGCACGAGAGGGAGCAGAGGAAGAAGCCTCTTCCATCACCTGTGCTCCTGTACTGAAATGCCCCATGGAAGCCTATCACAGAGCTAAGACCCCAGTTCTGAAGGTGCAGTGCATGAGCTTTTCTACAACTGCACTGTTCCACACCAACAAGGCTGCTGCTGCTGCTACTATACAGCGTGTCATCGCGTCTGGAGCTTGTCCCGTGTACAAAGGAACCTTCCCGCTCTGCATCCTTCACACCAAGTCCAAGGTGACCCATCTGGGGCAAGGTTATTTCCATCACTATTGCACACCAACCGGCAGAGCTGCCCATTCTGGATCCTCTCGAAGTGTCTTCACTCCTACACGGCTCCTGGGGGCATGATGCCTGCCTGAGGAACGACACTACCCTGAGTCCCTGCTGAGGTCATAAGTCTGCACATGACGCTCCAGGCTGGGCTTTAAGCCCCAGATGGCCCCTTGTATTGCACTGCAGCAGCATTATGTAGTGACCCAGAGGTCTCCACGTCATGATACAAACATGCTTCTCACAACGAAAGCCCCACCATTGCCATGTGACAGTGCTGCTGAGCTGGTCCCAAGGAAACAGCTGAAATACTTTCAGTGTGCTAAAAGAAAAGGAGGACTTGTGGCACCTTAGAGACTAACAAATTTATTTGAGCATAAGCTTTAATGAGCTACAGCTCACTTCATCGGATGCTCACGAAAGCTTATGCTCAAATAAATTTGTTAGTCTCTAAGGTGCCACCACTACTCCTTTTCTTTTTGCAGATACAGACTACCATGGCTGCTACTCTGAAACCTTTCAGTGTGCTGTGAGTCCTAGTACTGACCTGAGAGAACGTGCTTTCCTTTCACCTATGTGCATGTGCAATAGCCCATTAATTGCCTCAAAGCAATACTTTTTGTAAAGAAAATGTCATCTGATGGACCAGAATTATGAAACTTTTAAAAAACACTCAAACGGGACATGTTCTACCATATTCTCAACCTGAAGACAATCCATCTGAGCAGCCTAGGAATCTGCGAAATGCATCTGATTTGGACTGCAGATGCTACGATAATTTCAAGCTGCTGTTAGTTGATGAGCTTTCTGTTCCTATACAAAGAAGTTAGAAGTGGTCTGGTGGATGCAAACATTTTTAGGCGCATTTTTCCATTCCTTGAGGTGTATGCTGGAAAATTTAATAAATGTTTTAGCCTGACTCTGTAAATATCAGTTATATCCAGACACTGTTATACACAAACGAGTAGCGCAGTAGTGTCACTTGGCTTGTAGCAATACGTGAAGAACGTCAGCTTATCTCAGAATTCAGTGTGATTTCCTTCACTCTGAACTGGGATCCTATTTAAAGAAAGGGAGTTATCTATAAGGAGGAATTAATGAAGGAATGTCTGCAGCTATTGCGGGGATAGCCTGAGTTTCAAAATAGTACTCTTGAAAAATGTAAGATAAACCGGGGTAAGTATAACTGGGATTTCCCAGTTCACAACAGCTGAGTGGTTCAGGCAACGTGCTGCTGTCTGTCTTCTACTTCCCCCTCCTCGGCAAAGAGAGTGCTTGGAATGACACAAGAGACTTTGAGGTTTGCATTTTAGTAAAGAGGACACATTTATGATTATACTTAGAGACAATGGGCCAAATACGCAGCAGGTTATTCCTGGAGATCAGTGGAGTCGCACCAAGGGTAACAGTGGCCCGATGACTAAAATGGTGGTTGGGAGGGGTATGAAATAAAATCTCCTAACAAGAGTGGGCTGGTAAATCACATGTAGTCTCTCTCACTTATTTCTGTAATACAACATCTATAGAGTAGATACAGATCTGATTTGCCATGAAAGGGCGAAGCATGCAGTTGCTCCAGCTGAACATAGAAAATTCAGAAGTAAAGGAATTGTGTGCTAATATCCAGGATCATCTCCCAGCTCTCTGCTGTTTCATCGCATGGCTGATGTTTGAGCAGCTCTGGGGACAAAATGAATGATCTTGCCAACGCAAGCGTAGGAATTTCCTACCCTGTTCTGAGTGAGATGCAATAGAATCCTTAACAAGAATTGTGTGTCAGTTTTGTCTGCCCACATCACCACCAGTCTCATGGGCTTTGGGTGGGCACCATGTATTCTACAGTATTTTGCTCATGAGGATTGTGTCAGACATTTCCTACGTTCAGCCTTTGCTTTTTTTTAATGTGTTAGCATGATCCTTATCCTGGAAGTGGGTTTGGGATCTGAACTACTGCATTCACTACTATTCGCTATGATATTCTGTACCTCTATATCCGTTCACTGCTGACCAGTCATCAGCTAGCTTTGTAAATGCTGGTACAAAGTTAAATAGTCAAGGCCACTCCAGTCACTCAGTTAAGCTGGAGACATTTTTAAATCACCTTTAAAGAGGGGAGAAATGTGGTTTTCTCACACACACCTTTCTCCAGTCTGTCTGTGAAATACGCAAGATGGAATTCACAGAGGGCTTCAGTGATTGTAAAAAGATAGGAGGTTTGTGACAGAAAGTTCCAGGGGAGACCTCACAAACCTACTGGGTTAGCAGACACCTCCTCCATTGTTATCATTTTCTTGCTCAGAAACTTTGGGAAGTTGTAGGAAAAAGGCTCTTGCTTTCTCAGCATCTATTTATAGTGTTCCTTATAATCTTACACAACTTGACCTTTTCGTCCAGTTGAGAGTAGAAAACTTACCCATGGGCTCTGTGATTTGGGCCAGATAGCACTGCAGAGACAGAATCGGGTGATTAGTCTGTTAGTTAATGTAAAAAATACACATTCTTGATCTTAAAGAAAAACTTTTTTAAAAAATGTAATTCATAGTTTGCAACTTCCTTGGGACACGTTTGCTTATTTTTAGAAAAAAGTTATATTGTGTCCAGTCAATTCTGGGTGGGACACTGCTCACTTCAGTGATAAATTTGGCCCATTGTTCAGAAAGGGGCCAGTTGTGGATGGGGGGAACCAAACAGCTGCAGCATTTTCAGATTTTAGATACTCGCAAATGCTCTCCTGACTGGTTAGTGCACAATTTCCCCTATTAAATGTTTCACATGTGTATCATATAATGTCACAGAACATGATAGGCTCTTCTATCTGTGTGACACTAGCTGACCAGGTCATGCTAGAGTGTATTCAGGTCAATTCACTCGTGTAGATCAAAGTAATGGTTAGATTTATATGTGTGTATTCAGATGTTTAAACTTCATGAAAACTAGTGGAATGTTACTTGTATTGTTTTCCCTTATCTATTTCTGTCATAATATAATAGCATGGTAAATACCCAGGTAACTATATTACTCATCAAAGAAATCTTGTAAAATGCTAAGGAAGGACTACAGGACTTTAACAGAAAATGCTAATTTCAAAGTGAGTGGCCATTGTGAATATGGTCAGAGGTTGAAAGTCTAAGTGCATTGTTATCAAAGGAAAAGCCCACATTAGTTCAGACACTGTCAGCTAGCTTTCTGTGTAAAGGAGATATAAAAGATGGATTCAAGGAAAGATCCTTGATATCTGGACTGTTTGGATTCCAACATGGCAGAATAACTGAACAAGAAGACAGAGATCTCCAGAATTATTCTGGGTAGCCCTGAAGGACTTTGGGAAACTAGCAGTTTATTACATCACTGTGATTTACCTGTTGTTATATTTTACCTACTTTAACCTCTCAATAACCTCATTCTTTTTTCTTAGAGAATTAACCTATAGTTAGTTTACTATAGAATTGGCTGCCAGCGTTGTCTGTCGTGTAAGATCTGGAATACCAATTGATCTGGGATGAGTGACTGGTCTCTTGGTCCTTAGGTTTAAGTGACTGTTATCACAAAGTCCATAGAAATGAACGATGGGAAAGACTAGAGTTGTGCCAAACCCAGCGGCTTCAGTCTGCTTTGTGTTTCCTGAGATTCAGGTTCAAATTAATAAAAACTCTGAGCAGAATTCAGCTGAAACAGTAGCTTTTCTTTGATGTTCATGTGAAAGCCGGACAAAGCCAATAATTCCAGGATCACCCAAAATGCAGCCTTAAAAGGCTCATAAACCTTAGAGTCACTCTCAGTTCATCTAAGCCAGTGTTTCTCAACGTTTTCAGGTTGGCAGCCCCTTATCTGAAGTCAAAAATGTTCACAGTCCCTTACATTTGCTATGAAAGTAAGAGTTAAAAAAAATGTATCCATGATAACAATGATAGGCCTGTATAATATGTGTGTTGAGGTTGACAGAGAATACTTGACCTTGAACAGTAAGGGTATGTGATGAGTGGAGAAGCAAGATTTTCTTTGCTTTAGATTTTAATAATTTTCAGTGCTTCACAATCCCCGGACTGCCTTTCAGAGGCAACACGTGACGGGGAGGGGAATACGAGGTCATGTGCTGCCACCCCCCCATTTGCTGCTTGGCTTGTACTGAGCATGCTCAGTAACACTGCAGAAGCCAGCTTCCTGCACTCTGCCCCCCACTATCACCTCTTTTGCCTCTAGCGTCCCCTGCCAACGTTTGCTCCAATCTGCCTCTTCTCACCACTTGGCCCTCCAGCCAGGGTATGTTTAATCCCACCCCTTCTGGATAATAGAGAATCCCACAAATAATTCCAAGACCTCAAGTCAGGTCTCTGGCCTGACTCTGGGCCCCATGGTCCTAACACCCTTCTCTCAGAGCTTTACATCATCCTTGTCCCCTTATGTCAGGGGGCTTCATGCTACTTTCTCATGGGCCGGGAGGAAAACCCAAGCCCTCCCTCTACACAGGGTTGCATTCCAGGGACCCTAGGACAAGCAGCCAAGGTCTGCTCCCTCTAACACCTCACTGCTGCCTCCCTGAACTCCTTCCTGCCATTAGCCTTTCTCGGGCCTTTTCCCCAGCCCCTTCCAGCATTCTTTGCAACGAGCAGCACCTCCCAGCACTTCTCCTCAGAGGTCTGATTCCTGCCCTTGTGCCAGGGTCAGCCACAGGCGCTTGTGCCAAGCCTGTGACTTCAGGTGTATTCCCCACCCCAGAGCTTCTGCCTCACTCTGCAGGAGCCTTCCTGTTCCCCACACATCTCCCCCCTCTATACGACCAAAGGGGTGACTGCAGAGTTCTCCCCTTTCTCCTTGCAATCACCTTCTTCCCAGACTCCCCCTCTTCACAGCCCCACACAGCTGGGCTTCATCTAGCGTTATGCCTGGCCCATCCTCCAGGTGCAGCCAGGTGTGTTAATTGGCCTCCCAGGCCAACATTAACCCTTTCACCACCTGTACGGGGTAAACTCCCCATCACACCATCTTTTCCACACCTTGGACAATACAGGATAATTCTTGAAAGTAACTAGTTCTTCTTTGATACATTTTTAGATGATTCAAGCAACAGGGCTTCCCCCACTTCCTGTGGAAAATTATTTCATAGTCTAAAAACTCTTTCAATTAGGAATTTTTTCCAGCTTAAATTTTCTTTTGTTCAGTTTCATCCAATCACATCTCTGAACAATCCCTCCTTGACTTTCACAGCCTTCTACTTCTTAGAATAAAATATTAGAAGCAGGGCTGGTAATGCCGTGTATTACTAAGGTTACCTGTCACTTTCTATTATAACATACTTTTCCCAGGGTGGAACCTGGACTGTGGGACTGCTGTACCCTCTCTTCCACCAACCTGGGGTATCCCATCTCACCCTGTGATTCTGTTGCCAAGCTACAAGCCTCTGACAGGTGCTGTACTTACTCAGATATCCATGGACAGGGACACACCCAACAGAAAAGGAGTACTTGTGGCACCTTAGAGACTAACCAATTTATCTGAGCATAAGCTTTCGTGAGCTACAGCTCACTTCATCGCTTATGCTCAAATAAATTGGTTAGTCTCTAAGGTGCCACAAGTACTCCTTTTCTTTTTGCGAATACAGACTAACACGGCTGTTACTCTGACACCCAACAGAGTTACATGAATGCTTTCGTGGCCACTCATGAACCAACAATAGAGAGGTTCCAGCCAATTCCCCACCCAGCTCCCCAGCCTTGCACCCCAGAACTGTACCATCTAGCACTCGTCAGAAGCTGACCAGCGTAAGTTCATTACCCATCCACTCCTCCCTCGATATGGGAGGCAGCGGACCAGCTGAGCAGCGGGGGACAGCAGAGCAACACACAGCAGGAGTTTGCCTGGGAGTTCGCCTGGGGTGAGCCCAGTGAGGCTTACATCTTGCCAGCTTCTCTGAGGAAGCTCATAGTAGGAAGGTGATATGGAGGGGGGGTGTTCAGCTATTGTGACCTGCACTGGATGTGCCATGTTTATCTTTCTCCCACAGGACAGAAGTGACTTTGTCTGTACAAAGTGCAAGCTAGTATCCATATTGGAAGAGAAGATTGAAGGTCTGGAGCAACAGATATCGACCCTGCGTTGCATACGAGAATCTGAGGATTTCCTGGACAAAAGTCAAGATATGCTTCTACGGGCACAAAGCTCTAAAGATTTAGAGCAGGTTGCACAGTGGAGCCAAGAGGCCAGTGAAGAAGCTTGGCAACATGTGACCTCCAGAAGAAGAAAGGGGAATGTCCGGGTTCCAGCAACGCAGACACAGGTAAGTAACCGTTTTCACGTTCTCTCCACAGGTACCATTGCAGAGAGTGGACCAGATGATACATCTGGGGGGAAAAAGCAGAAGGAGACTCCACTGCTTGGAAGGCATGAGATGCACTGTCCTGAGGTTGGCCGTTCCACGACCACCACTCCCAAGAGAAGGAGGCGGGTGGTGATGGTAGGGGACTCTCTCCTCAGGGGGACTGAGTCATCTATCTGCCGCCCTGACCGGGAAAACAGAGAAGTCTGCTGCTTGCCAGGGGCTAAGATTCGCGATGTGACGGAGAGACTGCCGAGACTCATCAAGCCCTCAGATCGCTACCCCTTCCTGCTTCTCCACGTGGGCACCAATGATACTGCCAAGAATGACCTTGAGTGGATCACTGCGGACTATGTGGCTCTGGGAAGAAGGATAAAGGAGTGTGAGGCGCAAGTGGTGTTCTCATCCATCCTCCCCGTGGAAGGAAAAGGCCGGGGTAGGGACCGTCGAATCGTGGAAGTCAACGAATGGCTACGCAGGTGGTGTCGGAGAGAAGGCTTTGGATTCTTTGACCATGGGATGGTGTTCCATGAAGGATGAGTGCTGGGCAGAGACGGGCTCCACCTAACGAAGAGAGGGAAGAGCATCTTTGCGAGCAGGCTGGCTAACCTAGTGAGGAGGGCTTTAAACTAGGTTCACCGGGGGAATGAGACCAAAGCCCTGAGATAAGTGGGCAAGCAGGATACCGGGAGGAAGCACAGGCAGGAACGTCTGTGAGGGGAGGGCTCCTACCTCATACTGAGAATGAGGGGCGATCAGCAGGTTATCTCAAGTGCCTATATAAAAATGCACAAAGCCCTGGAAACAAGCAGGGAGAACTGAAGGTCCCGGTGAAGGCAAGGAATTATGACATGATTGGAATAACAGAGACTTGGTGGGATAACTCACATGACTGGAGTACTATCATGGATGGTTATAAACTGTTCAGGAAGGACAGGCAGGCCAGAAAAGGTGGGGGAATAGCACTGTATGTAAGGGAGCAGTATGACTGCTTAGAGCTCCAGTATGAAACTGAAGAAAAACCTGAGTGTCTCTGGATTAAGTTTAGAAGTGTGAGCAACAAGAGTGATGTAGTGGTGGGAGTCTGCTATAGACCACCGGACCAGGGGGATGAGGTGGATGAGGCTTTCTTCCGGCAACTCGCAGAAGCTACTAGATCGCACGCCCTGGTTCTCATGGGCAACTTTAATCATCCTTATATCTGCTGGGAGAGCACTACAGCAGTGCACAGACAATCCAGGAAGTTTTTGGAAAATGTAGGGGACAATTTCCTGGTGCAAGTGCTGGAGGAGCCAACTAGGGGGAGAGCTTTTCTTGACCTGCTGCTCACAAACCGGGAAGTATTAGTAGGGGAAGCAAAAGTGGATGGGACTCTGGCAGGCAGTGACCATGAGTTGGTCGAGTTCAGGATCCCGACACAGGGAAGAAAGGTAAGCAGCAGAATACGGACCCTGGACTTCAGGAAAGCAGACTTCGACTCCCTCAGGGAACTGATGGGTAGGATCCCCTGGGGGAATAACATGAGGGGGAAAGGAGTCCAGGAGAGCTGGCTGTATTTCAAAGAATCCCTATTGAGGTTACAGGGACAAACCATCCCGATGTGTCGAAAGAATAGTAAAAATGGCAGGCGACCAGCTTGGCTTAACAGTGAAATCCTTGCGGATCTTAAACATAAAAAAGAACCTTACAAGAAGTGGAAGATTGGACAAATGACCAGGGAAGAGTATAAAAATGTTGCTCGGGCATGTAGGAATGAAATCAGGAAGGCCAAATCGCACCTGGAGTTTCATCTAGCAAGAGATGTTAAGAGTAACAAGAAGGGTTTCTTCAGGTATGTTGGCAACAAGAAGAAAGCCAAGGAAAGTGTGGGTCCCTTACTGAATGAGGGAGGCAACCTAGTGACAGAGGATGTGGAAAAAGCTAATGTACTCAATGCTTTTTTTGCCTCCGTCTTCACGAACAAGGTCAGCTCCCAGACTGCTGCGCTGGGCAACACAGCATGGGGAGTAGGTGGCCAGCACTCTGTGGAGAAAGAAGTGGTTCAGGACTATTTAGAAAAGCTGGACGAGCACAAGTCCATGGGGCCGGATGTGTTGCATCTGAGAGTGTTAAAGGAGTTGGCGGATGTGATTGCAGAGCCATTTGCCATTATCTTTGAAAACTCATGGCGATCGGGGGAAGTCCCAGACGACTGGAAAAAGGCTAATGTAGTGCCCATCTTTAAAAAAGGGAAGAAGGAGGATCCTGGGAACTACAGGCCAGTCAGCCTCACCTCAGTCCCCGGAAAAATCATAGAGCAGGTCCTCAAGGAATCAATCCTGAAGCACTTACACGAGAGGAAAGTGATCAGGAACAGTCAGCATGGATTCACCAAGGGAAGGTCATGCCTGACTAATCTAATCACCTTCTATGATGAGATTACTGGTTCTGTGGATGAAGGGAAAGCAGTGGATGTATTGTTTCTTGACTTTAGCAAAGCTTTTGACACGGTCTCCCACAGTATTCTTGTCAGCAAGTTAAAGAAGTACGGGCTGGATGAATGCACTATAAGGTGGGTAGAAAGTTGGCTAGATTGTTGGGCTCAACGGGTAGTGATCAATGGCTCCATGTCTAGATGGCAGCCGGTATCAAGTGGAGTGTCCCAAGGGTCGGTCCTCGAGCTGGTTTTGTTCAATATCTTCATAAATGATCTGGAGGATGGTGTGGATTGCACTCTCAGCAAATTTGCGGATGATACTAAACTAGGAGGAGTGGTAGATACGGTGGCAGGTAGGGATAGGATACAGAGGGACCTAGACAAATTGGAGGATTGGGCCAAAAGAAATCTGATGAGGTTCAACAAGGATAAGTGCAGGGTCCTGCACTTAGGACGGAAGAATCCAATGCACCGCTACAGACTAGGGACCGAATGGCTAGGCAGCAGTTCTGCGGAAAAGGACCTAGGGGTGACAGTGGACGAGAAGCTGGATATGAGTCAACAATGTGCCCTTGTTGCCAAGAAGGCCAATGGCATTTTGGTATGTATAAGTAGGGGCATAGCCAGCAGATCGAGGGATGTGATCATTCCCCTCTATTCGACATTGGTGAGGCCTCATCTGGAGTACTGTGTCCAGTTTTGGGCTCCACACTACAAGAAGGATGTGGAAAAATTGGAGAGAGTCCAGCGAAGGGCAACAAAAATGATTAGGGGTCTGGAACACATGACTTATGAGGAGAGGCTGAGGGAACTGGGATTGTTTAGTCTGCAGAAGAGAAGAATGAGGGGGGATTTGATAGCTGCTTTCAACTACCTGAGAGGTGGTTCCAAAGAGTTTGGTTCTAGACTATTCTCAGTGGTAGAAGATGACAAGACAAGGAGTAATGGTCTCAAGTTGTAGTGCGGGAGGTTTGTTTGGATATTAGGAAAAACTTTTTCACTAGGAGGGTGGTGAAAAACTGGAATGTGTTACCTAGGGAGGTGGTAGAATCTCCTTCCTTAGAAGTTTTTAAGGTCAGGCTTGACAAAGTCCTGGCTGGGATGATTTAGTTGGGGATTGGTCCTGCTTTGAGCAGGGGGTTGGACTAGATGACCTCCTGAGGTCCCTTCCAGCCCTGATATTCTATGATTCTATGATGTGGAGAGGACACACACTAAGTGTCTTTGTAAACTGAGCTGAGATTTCCCAAGCACTTCAACCAAAACACATTGTTTTAGGTAAAATATAAAACAGATTTATTAACTACAGAGAGAGAGATTTGTAAGTGATTATAAGTAGCAAGCAAAGAGATCAAAGTTGCTTACCTAAGAAACAAAAATAAATGTGCAGGCTGAGTTCTATAAACTAAGCAGGATTTGAATCAAAGTGGTGTCTCACCCTGACAGATGGTATAGTTCCTCAATACACAGACTTGGGCTCTTTTCCAGTCTGGGACCACCCTCCCCAGTTCAAAGTCTTTGTCCTCCAGATGTGTTTCCAGGATGTTGAGTTGTGGGGGAGAGAATGACACCAAGTCATGATGTCACTTCCCCTCTTTTATATTTTCTTCCAGCTTGCTGGAAAGATCTTTTGACATGGGAATCAGGTAGCCCCCATTCATCAAGCAGTCCCTATTCATCAGGTAGTCCCCCATGTCTATATGTTCTCTCTGAGAAGTCTTCTGGGATGGCCATCAGTAGTGGATTCCCTTTATTCAGCACATCTGGCTATTCCATTGTTGTACCTGAAAGGCTGGTTGTGGGTGTTCCCAACACCACAACATATTTCACTAACACACACATAGAAAAACTTCGTACCTTCACATACAATGATAGCACATACAATCCAACAGCACATTAATGTTCAACAGATCAAGACTTTTAAAATGATACCTCACAAGGCATACTTTGTACAAAACATATCATAATGATATGACGATGGTGAATATAGGGGTTCGAGGGTGCTGCTTTGAGGGACAGAGTGCCACAAACCTCTTTTCTGTAGCTTATATAACTATGCAAAACTTTAACCATTTGAGCTGAAATTTTCCATACTGGGTGTCTGCCTCAGGTCAGATGTTTTTATTTATTTATTTTCATTTCAGCCAAAATGGCTGAGTTGTTTCCAAGAACAAGGCTGGGGTAAACATGTTGCAAAATGTTTTTTAAAAATCTTAATATTTAGTTTAAAATGATATCACCCTCATCCTTTGGAGCAGGGACTTGACATTTGGCAGGGTTGTGGCCTTTCTTTGAGGTATGTGCCATGTACTTTTGCCATGAAAATCCTCCTAAATTTGGCCAAGTTAGAAATCTTTGAAAAATTGCAGTTGTCACATGCTCAGTAGAGATTTCTTAGATTTTTAGCAGCTAAATTTCCTGAAGGTTCCATCTGTACTGAGCATGCTCCAGCTCAGGCTAAGCAGGGCTTTCCCTGTAATTGCTGCTCTGGGCAGCTGGATACTGTGCCAGGTCTAGGTCCTGGTCCATGTCCAGGCATCTGAACAAGGAGTCTGTCTCTCCAGTGCTCTCAGTGTCCTGTCCCACCCACCGCACCGTTGGACCCAGGCAGCATGGAGGTGGAAGCTGCCTGATTCAAAGGCAGGGGGACAAAGGAGACAAGAGATGGACCTGAGGTGGGGGGGCACATGTTGATTGGATCAAGGAGCCTTGTGTGGAGCCTGGGACTGGAGGATGGGGGGGTCAGAGAGAGAGGAGACTGGGAGCTTGAGTGAGGAGGAGACTGGGACTGGACAAGCAAGTGCAGGGGAACAATTGGGGGTTGGGAGCTAGCAGGTGGTGGAAGACTGAGGTCAGATGAGGAGCCGGGGGAGACTGGGGCTGAGAACCAGTGAGGGAAGGGAATGTGGGAGATACAGGACTGAGGAGGTTGGCGTGTGGGGGAGGAAATGAGACAGGCTGAGCAAAGAGACTGAAACTAGGAAATCTGGGAGGGGAGACAGATAGTCTGGGGAGGGAGATTGGAACAGGGAGCAGGGGGAAAGGGGAAGGTGGCTGGGGGTGAATAGGGCCAGGGTTGGATGAGGAGCTTGGAGGTGGAGGAACTTAGACTTGCTGAGCAAGGAGCTTGGAGACAAGAAGCTGGGGGGAACTGGAAATGGCAGAGCAAGGAGACTAGGACTGAGAGTGGGGAGGAGACTGGGATGGGGAGTCCAGAGGAGTGAGGCGAGGACGTGCTGGGCAAGGATAGTGGGAGTGGAATGAGACATCTGAAGAGAAGAGCCTGGGAATGGCAAAGTGAAGAAAATGAGACAGGGATGAGGAGCCAAGGGAAGGGAAGAGACAGGCCCAGGACAGGGGGAAGGGAATAGGACAGAAGAGGTCACAGATGAGTCTGTGCTTCCTAGAGCACATCCCCTCCAGAGCCTGGAATAGAACCCACGCTTTCCTGAGCCTCACTATTCCTCTGCTGTCAGCGAATATTAGTGAAACCTGCTGGCAAAGTGTCCCATCCCTCTTCACTGCTGGGCCACAGGAAGGGTGACTGACTGCTATCAGTTACACTGTTAGTTCAAGTGGTAGAGGTCTGTGTGGTGGAGCTAAAGGTTTTCCAACCCTGCTGCTGTATCATAACATAGATGCACAAAGGGACTGAATGAAGGCTGCACAAGCAACCTTAATTCTGGCATTTCCTAACTTTTGTGTGATTGACTTTGCAACCTTCATGTTCTTTTAACACAGTTTTTGTGCATGCATGATTGTATCCGAGATACCCTACTGTAGATCATATGTCACTAGCATGAGTTTCCATAATGGCTCTTTCGAATGAAAGACAGGCATACGCGCCGTGTGGAAAAAGTGGGGAGATGAGGGTTATTTCTTATTGCTGCAGGCCTGGAACAGGGAGGGTTCTGATTCGATTTGCCAGCTCCTCCTGTGCCTTTTAACTAACTTTTCCATTCCTCTCCCTGCAGCAGAGACTCCGTGCTGTTTCCAGGGACAGATTTGCACACAGGGTTGTTTTGTAACCTTTGCTAGAATTTCATAAAATGGAAGTTGAAGAAAAAAATTTAATTAAGATGATTTGTCACAGAGGAGCCAGATAGGAGGTCCTAGCCCAGAAGGTAGGACAGATTAGAAAATGGCATTGCAGGGACTGAGAACAGATCTACAAGGGAAGGAAAACTTCTTTAGCGTATTTGTAAGCGCTGGAATAGTCCCGCTATTATGGGGAACTTTCCTGGCTTCTGCACTACCCCAGTGAAGTGGGCTAGCGAAAGGATCTGAGTCCTCGCTCCCACTTCCTTTACCCAGTGGCCTCCCTGCCCTTGAGGACTCCCCTTCCACTCTCATGTCTGGCAGAGTCCTCGTAACCCCAACGAGGCTGGGCCCAGGATTCCTGGGGAACTCGACCCTCAACCCTGCTGTGGTCACCTAGGGCAGGGGCTAGGGTGACCCCACTCCAGGGTACTCTCTCTGCACTGGACACTTCTCTGACCCACTGACCATTACATACAAGTTAAAGCAAATGCACGTTATTTAATCAACAATTAATTTTAAAAAGAATAAGGAATAATGGGAAAGGTTAAAGGAAACACATCAACCCCACTCTGTGGCACGGAACATCACAAACAGTGTCTCTGGAATGTCAGGGCAGTTCACAGTCTGTTCCTTGTAAGTCCCAGGCCCCTTCTCAGGCCCTGGCTGTGCTGTAGGGATGCTGTGGGTTGGACACTTGCTCTGGTGGTGGCCACACGCTCTCAGGCTCTAAGTGGTAGGACCCCTCTTCCCAGTGTTGCCCCCGCCCTGTCGGGGTTATGATCCAAGCCTGGCCTGCAGAGCCCCTTGGCTGAGGCGTCTCCCTGTGCTGGGCCCGCTGCCCAGGGTCCCCCTCGCTCTCCCCAGCTGCTCACTGCACCCAGCTCCGGACGCTCCAGCCCCAGCTGCACCACTCTGTCTCTGCAACGCTGCTGCTCTGCCTCCAGCTCCCTGGGCTGCTTTTCCGGCCCCTCTGGCTCTGGTTGCTGCAGCTCTGCTCCCAGGGCAAGTCTCCTCTCTCGGGGCTGTGCCTCTGGCTTTGGGGCTGCAGCTCTGCTCCCAGGACACGGTCTGCTCTCTCTGGGCTGCTTTTCCGGTCCCTCTGGATCTGGCACAGCTCTGCTCCCCAGCTTAGCTTGGGCCCCTGCTTTCTCCTTAGCTCGGTCCCACTCTGTCTGACCCAGGCAAATCCAGCTCACACGGAGGACGGGACCTCCCTGGCCTCCTGACTCTCTGATTAGCCTGCCCACCCTGTCATTCAGGCTGACCTGGAGCATTGGCCTCTCCCCATTGTTCCTGGGGACTATCAGTCTCAGGGTCCTGGTTTCCCATAGACCCTTCCCCTTTCAGTACTGGGAGCTAGTCAACCAAAACACCCCACTGAATGTTAGTAAGGGGGCAACAGTCCCCTTACATATTGATAGAATCCATATTCCAGCAAAGTAACGCATTTCCCCTATTTTTCCTCAGAGATTCACGTATTTGGTAAATACTTATATGTAGTCAGAGTCCACGAAAAGGAGTTCAGTCACTCTCATTGCTGGCCTCACTCTGCTACCACTGAATTCAACAGGAACAGAGTCAAACTCCAGCTGATTTCAATGGGAGCAGAGGTAGGCAAACGCTGAGCGCTTTTGAAAATCCCAACCCAAGGGCTCATGAATTTTACATTTCCAAAGCTACATTCAAAAGAAAACAAGTATTTGTGAGAGGCGAACAATGTGTTCAAGACACCCAGGTTAAAAATTCCATAGCCTCTGGAAGTTAAATAGCATGAATACCATGAGGGTCCAATTTTTAACAATGAGCATGTAAGAGCCTGATACTGACTGATATGGGTAGTTATCAATGGCTCCATGTCTAGTTGGCAGCCGGTATCAAGCGGAGTGCCCCAAGGATCGGTCCTGGGGCCAGTTTTGTTCAATATCTTCATTAACGATCTGGAGGATAGCATGGATTGCACCCACAGCAAGTTTGCAGATGACACTAAACTGGGAGGAGAGGTAGATACGCTGGAGGGTAGGGATAGGATACAGAGGGACCTAGACAAATTAGAGGATTGGGCCAAAAGAAATCTGATGAGGTTCAACAAGGACAAGTGCAGAGTCCTGCACTTAGGACGGAAGAATCCCATGCACTGCTACAGACTAGGGACCGAGCAGCTAGGCAGCAGTTCTGCAGAAAAGGACCTATGGGTTACAGTGGATGAGAAGCTGGATATGAGTCAACATTGTGCCCTTATTGCCAAGAAGGCTAACGGCATTTTGGGCTGTATAAGTAGGAGCATTGCCAGCAGATCGAGGGACGTGATCATTCCCCTCTATTTGGCATTCGTGAGGCCTCATCTGGAGTACTGTGTCCAGTTTTGGGCCCCACACTACAAGAAGGATGTGGAAAAATTGGAAAGAGTCCAGCGGAGGATAACAAAAATGATTAGGGGTCTGGAACACATGACTTATGAGGAGAGGCTGAGGGAACTGGGATTGTTTAGTCTGCGAAAGAGAAGAATGAGGGGGGATTTGATAGCTGCTTTCAACTACCTGAAAGGGGGTTCCAAAGAGGATGGATCTAGACTGTTCTCAGTGGTACCAGATGACAGAACGAGGAGTAATGATCTCAAGTTGCAGTGGGGGAGGTTTAGGTTGGATATGAGGGAAAACTTTTTTACTAGGAGGGAGGTGAAGCACTGGAATGGGTTACCTGGGGAGATGGTGGAATCTCCTTCCTTAAAGGTTTCTAAGGTCAGGCTTGACAAAGCCCTGGCTGGGATGATTAGTTGGGGATTGGTCCTGCTTTGAGCAGGGGGTTGGACTAGATGACCTCCAGAGGTCCCTTCCAACCCTGATATTCTATGATTCCTCATACAAGTATTGCCATTTAAGTGACCAAGTACAGGTCAGTTCTGATGATCCAGAGATTTAAGGGGATCTCTGAAGCATTTGGATAAGTAGAGTTTCTGATTCTGGTGAAATAGCTGAAATCTGATTAGTCTGAAATTCAGATAGTTGGGTGGGATAATCAGAGTTTAGCTTTACCTGTTTTAGGCAACTAGGTATCAGTATGAGCACCTAATGGTGAAACAGAGAATCATCTATTATCCTGACATAAGACCCTCCCTGTCTGCTGTCAGAATGTGTCCCGACACCATGTGATATTTCTGTCCCTAACAAGTGATTTCATGTTTTTGGGTCAGATTCACCCGTATGTTCTGGCTGTTTTGCCCCATTGGCAACCCTCATATCAGCCATAAACCTGTCCTAACTGGGCAGTTCCTTAGAGTGGATAGCTGCTCGGAGTTGCTGGAGCAGCACAAAACAATCAGAGCAGATCAGTAAACCTGGCCCCCACTTTATCTCATCTGCACTAGTTTAAGTTTCCATATGCCCCTACCCATCCCCCACATGCTGTCACTCAGCTGGATTCCACAGAGCAGAGACTCATGCTGCATAGCTTTCCTCCACGCAGTCCCGCTGAGCCCTCTGGCAGCAGACCAGCATCAGTTCCATTACCTAGACGGTCAGCTGTCTGGGGAGGGAGTGTTTATGCGTGACGTGTGCTCCTGGGTCTCCTAGACACTATCGCAATGCAACTAACCCATAATGATACTTCCAAGGGAACCTCTACAGCCACAGAAGATTCACCTCTGAATGCCTCTGTGCCTCAGTTTATTTATCTGCAAAATGGGCAGAGCTGGGTTTTGCTAGGTACAGTTAGCTATTGTCTGTAAAGCCCTTTGAGAGCCACCGGTGAGGCATGTTGTATCTATGCTCTGTTATTAAATATACGTTAAAAAGACAATACAGTACTTATCTGTATTCCTCCTCCAGAGCCTATTGCTGGTTTTTACCATTTACCCAGAACCATTTACCCAGAGCCTGGCCTGGCTGGGAATGGGCAGACACTAGGATCTGGCCTCTCCACCATCAGCACCCCCAGAGCCCTGGCTGGTTACAAAGCAGGCAGGAAATCCCAGCCCTGCTCCCTTCTCTCCTCCCTCTGGAGGATGAGGAAGACATTCAAGTAGGGATCATGCAGGCAGGCTGCAGGGGGGGTCATGTGCTGCTGCTGCTGCAATTCAGTGGGCTCAGAGTGAGAGCTAAGGGCTGGGGGACATGCCCACAAAGCAACCTGGGGGTGAGCCCGCACCATTCCAGAGGACGAGTCACAGAGACAGAGGTTAGGGGTCTATCACAGGAGTGGGTGGGCGAGGTTCTGGGTCTGCAGTAGGTCAGACTAGATGATCACGATAGCCCCCTCTGACCTTAAAGTCTCTGAGGTGCCTTAATCCAGGACTAAGGAGCCAAGACTGATGGGGCCATCAAAACTGCGAATGATGGAGGCAGAGTCCCGCTGAGGGCTCTGGGATTTGTGCCCTATGCCCACTGACTCTGCAGGCTTCTGTCCGTGCTAATCATGGCTGAGATCTGTGCATTAGAATGGTTCCTACCTCCCGAAAGGCTGTGAGAGTTGGGAACAATCTAGTCACAGCCCCACCACCCCCTGAATAGCAACTGACGCCATGAAAGCACTGATGAATCCTCAGACACCTGGGAGGTGAGTACTGTTATCCTCAAATTACACATGGGAAAATTGGTGCAGAGACGTGAAGCAACCTGCCGCAAAGCCAGGGCTCGAACTGGGCTCCCAACCTATGTCCAGCCCACTCAGCCATGTCTCTCTGCTCTGATACTGTACTGTAGCAGTCACCTTATAAACCCTCCCCTTTCAGAGTATATTCATCCAGCTGGAGCATTCACTCAGGACTGAAAGATCTTTGTCCAAAAACTGCATCTATCCATTTCTGAGCTAATATCACACCCAATAACTTGTATTCATATCTTATTAATGGCTCCCTACTGTAACCTGGCACTGTATAGTGTGTGTCAAGATGACCCTTTTACGAGCCATCTCAGACAAGTTATGTTTTCTGGACCTTCTTTTTTAAAATGTGCGTGCTGGAGACTGTGCTCCCTAGATGAGGGCAGCACAGCTTTCGATCATGGCAGGCAGAAAACAGGCTTCTTGCTGCACTCCTGGGGACGCTCATCCTGTGTGGGAACTGCAGAAGAGTGGACACACCCCTGGTGCGCTCTCTCATGGCTGGGCGAAATGCAGCAGGCTCTCCTCTAGCACCCCTACTGACAGTCGCAGTGGCCCTACAATGGTCTGCCTCTTCTCAGAACTTAGCCTTTGGCCAAGTCACCTCTGGGGTAACAAAGGTCCACCAGCAGTAGTTCTGTGTCCTTACGTAGACTTTCAGCCCCAATTCTGGGCCCTGTGACCTTACATCCTCTCCTCTGAGGGCTTTCAAGAATCCTTAGCCCCTTATATCAGGGGCCACATGCCACCTTCCCCAGTGCCTGATAAAGGAACCCAGATGCCCCCTTTCCTCTGGCTTCTAGCCCCAGGACCATGTTATGAGCAGGCAAGGTCTGTCTGCTCAGACCCACCCCCTTCTCCCTTTCTGGGTTTCTCCTTTCACTAGCAGCCCCTTCCCATACCACAGCCCCTTCCTGTGCCAACTGTGCACCCATATTCCTCCCCGGCTGCAGAGTCCCCCAGGTTTCAGAGCAGGGGCTTGTGGGGCTGTCCCTTGTGGTCCCCCAGAAAATCCAAGTAAAAGTGCAAACAAACCATTCTGCCTTCCTCAGGCTTCATCTTTTGTCCATCTTACATTTCCCCTATCCCATTCCTCAGCTGAGCTCTGTCCCTGGAAGCTCAGATAATTGCTTTTTCATCCTCACCAGAGCCTGCTCCACACATAGGTGCCAACTCTGTGGATACTCCGGGACTGGAGCACCCATGGGGGAAACTGGTGGGTGCTGAGCACCCACCAGCAGCCCCCCAGCAGCACCTCCCCCTTGCACCTCCTGCGCACTGGCGGCCCTGCGGATCAGCGCCTCCTGCCCGCCACAATCAGCTGTTTCGCAGTGTGCATGAGGCTGGGGGGAGGGGGAGGAGCAAGGATGGAGCGTGCTCGGAGGAGGGACGGAACTGAGCGGGAAGAGGTGGAGTGGGGGCGGAGCCTTGAGGGAAGAGCCAGGGGTCAAGCACCTCCCAGCACAATGGAAAGTCAGCACCTGTGATTCCATGTCTCTCCTGACCACACACTGAAGATACTTCTCAAGCCCTCCTCTCCCCTGGGTCACCTCTTCAATCCTGCCTTGTTTTCTAGCAGCAGGAGAGCACCTGTGCACTTACTTCCCTCAGCCCCCTTCTACTCTGGGCTCCCTCTCTACAGTACCACCCAGCTCCTCCCCAGCTAGGACTCCTCTGGAATTGAGCCTGGCCCACCCTAAGGTGCACCCATGTGACCTAGAGCTCTCCAGCTCCCTTAACCCTTTCAGTGCCAATGTGCCATTAGTTACCATCCCATCACATGCACCCATCCCCACCCCAGTTTGCAATTGCTTCGACACTCCAATCAGAACAGATGGTATCCATCCACCGATCAGAGAAATAGTGTCTGCAGCCACAGACCATCAGGTCTGTGAATCAGGTTGTATCAGATAATCTTCCACCTTAGCCTGTTGGGCAGTCTAAGTGGGAGTTAGTCAGGGCAGAAGGGGATCACCTTTTTGTTAGAAGAATGTAAAGTAAATAGAATAAAAACTAAACAATAATAATCTTGCTTCTGGCCTTGCTTTTAGTTTAAACAGGCTAAATAAGCAAGCAAGAGAATGTAAGTAAAAGCAGAAGGCTGCCCTCCTCTCTCTCCCCCCCCCACTCCCCCTATCCCCAGCTGGTAGCCTTGCCTTTCAGTAACAAAGGAAGATAAGGGGCTAATCAAGCAGTGGGAAGGTGTAAGGAGGAGACACAAAGTCTGCAAGAAAGTAACTATAGCCACAAGTAACCCCGCTCCTTAGCCCTCATCTTATCCACCGCAGATCCAAGACCCCCCCAGAACAAAACATGACCATATATTGGAAGGGGTGGTACCAGAGGAGGGTCACTACAAGTATAATTAAGTTTGCCAAGAAGAGGGAGGGGGAAGAGGGAGCTCGTGGGCGTGAGGAGCTAGGGGTCAGGAGAAGAAGGGAGTTCTACTGGCATATAGAACAGTAGACGAGGGAGGAGAATAGGAAAACTCTATCAGCATATAAAAATAAACCCAACTGGTGTAAAGGGCGTCAAAATATGGTTAAATTCTATCGGTGTATAAAAATAAGCCTGACTAGTGTGAAGGGCTTCAAAGTAAGCTTGATTTCTTTAGCCCCAGTAAACCCATCGCATTTCCTGCAGACTGGACTGTTATTTTCCAACAAATTGTGTCTAAAAACTAAGAAGAGGGAGGAGGGAGCTGGACCCCCACCAACACTTTTAATCCAGGGAACCTTGTTTGGCAGTGGATTAAAGCTACAGTAACTGAAGCAGCCAGAAGTTTGCTGCACTGTGCTCTGGCCTCTCCAATAGGTAGGTGCATCATTGCTGACCTGGCATTGGCCACTGTCCAAAGACAGGACACTGGGCTAGACGGACCTTTGGTCTGACCCAGTAGGGCGGTTCTTATGTTCTATGTTCTTATGCTCATTTTAGAAAATCAGCAACCAGCTTGAAAGTGGGACTGAGATTTATGGGCCTGGTTCTCCTCTTACTGAGGCCTGGCTTACACTTAACATTTAGGTCGACATACCAATATCAGTCAGGGGTGTGAAGAATCCACACCCTGGGCACAGTAACTATGCTGACATACCCCCAGTGTAGACGCAACTAGGTGGATGGAAGAATGCTTCCGGCAGCCTCGCTGCTGTCATTCAAGCAGGTGTTGCTTCTCCACCAACAGAAAAACCCTTTTGTGGGCATAGGTTGTGTCTATACTACAGGGTTATGCCGACATAGCTAGGGCAATGTCACTATGCTGGTATAGTCCCCGGAGTGTAGATATACCATTAGGGCCTGATCCACAGCCCATTGAAATCAGTGGGAGCCTTTCCATTACTCAGTCAGCACTGGATCAAGCCCTTTAATCTAAGATATTTATCTGCACCCCTCACAATCTTCAGGCTGTTTATCCTCATAACATTCCTGAGGTAGGGCAGGGCTCTTCTACTATCCCCATTGTACAGATGGGGAACTTAGGCACACAGAGATTTATGACTGGCCTACACTTCAAACTTACATCAGTATAACTACATCACTCAGGCTGTGAAAAAGCCACATCCCTGAGGGACGCAGTTATAGGACCCCAGTGTAGACAGCTCTATGTAGACAGGAGAGCTTCTCCCGCCGACACAGCTACCTCCTCTCACGGCAGTGGATTAACTTCACTGACAAGAGAAGCTCTCCCATCAGTATAGTAGCATCTTCACTGAAGCTCTACAGTGACACATCTGCACCGGTCCAGCTGAGCTGCTGCAGTGTTTTAAGTACTACACCACAAAGCTCAGGATGCAGGAAGAGCAAGCGAGAGGGACAGAGTGAGTCTCTCACTCATTCGCACACAGGCACGTGCTCAGCCCCACTCCCTTAACATCTCTCCATGGACGCATGCGTGCACACACGCCCAGCCTCCCTCCTAACCACCACCCCCGCATTGATCTGCTCCCTGCTGCCAGCTGCTCCCAGCACATGCGCCCAGGCTGCCGGTGAACGGGCGTGTGTTCTGCACAGTTTTCTTTGCTCCCCCATTTTTCTGTGGGGGAGACACAAAATCTGCAGAAGGTATGAATTCTGAGCCCCCGCAGCAGCGCAGAATTCCCCCAGGAGCATTATGTGAAGACACTTCCACAGCAAGGTTGACACAGGGCAGCTTATGTTGACCTAACCGTGAAGTGTAGACCAGGCCTCAGAAAGTCTGACAGAGCAGGCAATTAAATCCAGATCTCCCAAGTCTCAGACCAGCAGCCTAACCCCTAGACCATGCTTCCTCTCCAAGACCTTAGATGCGTGTAAGTCAGAAGTAACTCCATTGATGTCAGATGGGTGTAAAATTGGTGTAAGAGGGAATAGGGGCCGGTGTGTGTATGTGAGGCAGGAACAGATGGAATTGCTTGCCCAGCTGCTTAGAGAGTATACGTCACCTGGGGATGTCACTGAGTAGTAGTTTTAATTTTTAATAAAATTGACTTTTTGGTGAATTTAATGACTAGGAAAATGTCAATTGTTCCTAGTTTTTATACAGTAATGTTTATCTGTGGATCTCAAAGCAAGGTCAGTATCATGATCCCCATTTTACAGATAGGGAAACTGCGGCACTGAGCAGTAACGTGAGCAGTACCCAAGGTCACCTAGCAGGCTCGTGGCAGAGCCAGGAATAGAATCCAGCTTTCCTGAGTCACATTTCAGTGCCCTGCCCACTAGGATAGTCGCCTCTTCATCCAAACAGCTGGGACAACAACTGCAGCTCAAACTTTCTTTACAGTGCCCTGTCAATCAATGCACCTCCACCCTGACTTGGAGAGACCGCCTATAATAGTCACTCTTTAGCTGCTTTTAACAGTGTGCTGGTGTGTGTGAGTGGACTTCTGTCCAGTCACTAAGAATTGGACGGAGACCCCCTAATCTATGTTGTACAAGTAATTAGTCATCCCATGCTAAGAAATCTGGGTCTCTGCTTACATGGGTTGACTCAAATAAACGTCTGTGAGGTGAAAGCCCTCCATATCCCATTATTTGTATGTGTTTGTTTAGATTTGTAAACATACTACCAATAAAAAATAGCCCCTTAGAGCAGTGGTTCTCAAACTAGGGCCGCCGCTTGTTCAGGGAAAGCCCCTGGTGGGCTGGGCCAGTTTGTTTACCTGCCGCGTCCGCAGGTTCGGCCGATCGCAGCTCCCACTGGCCGCAGTTCACTGCTCCAGGCAAATGGGGACTGCAGAAAGGGTGGCCAGCACATCCCTCGGCCCGCGCCGCTTCCCGCAGCCCCCGTTGGCCTGGAGCAGCGAACCACAGCCAGTGGGAGCCGTGATCGGCCAAACCTGCGGACACAGCAGGTAAACAAACCGGCCTGGCCCGCCAGGGGCTTTCCCTGAACAAGCAGCGTCCCTAGTTTGAGAACCACTGCCTTAGAGCATGTGCAAAATTAGGGTCCATCATGAAATAACTATTTAGAAACTGGCACAATACTAACAAGAGACTCCCCCCGGCCATCTACTTCAGAGTCCTACACAACAGCCCCTCTCCCACTCCCAAGAAGAGCATGAGAAAAGAGATGAGTCTAGCTGCTTGCCTTGACGGTCCCCAAGCCTGAGCCCTAAAAGATCCTAGAGGAAATTATTTCCGAGGTCAAGGACCCCTCACCTAAGACACCTGCCACCAGTCCCCTTTTCTAAATTAAACCTTTCTCAATTAGCTTAAGCACCTCAGCTAATCCCCACAGCTCAGGAATCACTTGTGTGGAAGCCAGTCTGTGAGGTAGTCAGAGCCCACACTCTATCGGGCCTTACAGATCAGAACCAGTATCTTAAACCTTCCCTGGAAATCATCTGTTCTTCTGAGTGGCTTTGCTTATTCATCTTTATGGGTATTAGTGGTGCCTAGCAGTAGAACCTTCTCCAAACAGAGCCCATTAGAGCATTGGTATGCTCCCTCTTAAACTCCCATCCCCCAGCGTCCCAAACATTCTGAGCATGAGGCTGTATAAGGGGTGCAGCGTCCTCTACCACCTCAGTTTCTTCTAACTACTGTGCCAGAGAGAAGTGAACCAGTCCAGGCCATTCGGATCCAGGATTTTCTTTATTCTAAGTGTCTTGGTCATTGTTTAGCATAAGTTATAGTTTAGTACAGATAGTGGTAAGTATAGGTAGTTAAGTTACTAGCTTGGTTCTGGGTTATGGCAGAACCAAAGGAAAAGAAGAAAGCAGGATCTGAGATGTGTCCTTCACCCCCATACTGTTTTCCCAGCATCAGACACCCATATTAGGTGCCTGAAGTGCTTGGGAGAGGGCCACTCTCTGTAAGAGACTGGGCTGTAGGCAGTCTGGCCTAGTGGTCAGATTTACTGGGGCCCTGGGCACAAACAACATTAAAAACACAAAAGGATCAAAATGCATTAATACAAAGACTCCACTCAATGTTTACACACTGCATTAACAATAAAGCAAATCATATCCCAATTCATTATGCCTAAATTAACTGCTTAATTTTTCTACATAGAAAATGAATCTGGCTAGATTCATACCATTATCCATATTCATACCATATCCATACCATTATACAAAGGTGTTCACTGCTAATCTGAATAACACTGGTGTTACAAGACTGACATTCACAGGCCAACAAGTGGTTCTATCATCTCCCCTGATTTTCTTAAACCTGACCACTAAGCATTTTTTCCACGTATTGATCCTGTTACAGTCCAGTTTTTCTACTGCGGAAGCAAAGATGTCTGAAAGACAACAGTCAATTCCAGAAAGTAACTTAATTAAAAGAAAGAATCCTAACCGGAGGTAAAATTACTCTATTATTAAGAATTTACAGTTTCAGCCAATGGTGAGAATTGGTTTAAAACAAAGTTTGCATTTGATCACATAAGCTATGAAAAAATGTTGAAAGAATCTGATGTATGCCAAAGTGATTCTTTTGGCTTTCTGTCAAAGGCAGTTTTGCCAAACCATGAGAAAGCTGACATTTTACCAATTAAGTTTTAAGATTATTTCAGCTAATCAGAAACTAGGTTCCCTTTTTCTTTGGGCTATCTTCTCTTTGTTCCTCAGGTTGTCACACTGCTTGGAAATGTGCCCATATTCACCACATCAGTAGCAGAATCTCTGAGTTCTTGAAGTTCTCCTTACAGGTTCTCTGTTGGGTTCTCCTCTCCCTGGGTAAAAGGAGGGTACTTCCTTTCAGTCAAAGTTGGTGGAAGAATTTAGCTGTGTGACCCATGAGGGATCTCAGTCTTCATAAATTCAAGGAGCCGTGCTGTCAGGGATTTAAGCTGCTGCTGGTGGTCCTCAGTGGTGGCCATACAAGGGTCATCCTTTAGCTTGTTAGGCGCAACGGTCCTGTTCTCTGGGGTCTTATTCCTCTCCTGAACAGCTCTCTTTTCCTCCTCCTCCTCCTCCTCCCAGACTTCTCAGAGCAATTGATGGAATCCTGGAGGATTGTCCAATCAGTCTACAAGTTTCAATTTCATAGTTAGAACATCTTCATAAATGGCACCTCGTATGACCTGTTCTAGTCGAACTCGGTGCTCCTCACTCCACTCAGGGCCTTTATGGCGCATGCACTGTTGAAGGGATGGTTTCCATCTGTGAAGATAGTTTTTTCACCTACTTGTTGATAACAGCACCAAAATTGGAAATAGAGTTCTTCCTCCATCTAAAGGCTCCCAAAGTCATCCTCCATCCCCGAGAGAGAGTCATCAACAGTGGCATCAGGCTTGCTGGCTTTTAATGCACAGATTACATTCCCTGCAGGTCCTCGCAGGCTTTCTGCCACACGTTTCCTCTTCTCAGCCTCACTACATTGTCATTCCTGCATCATCTAATTTAGCTGATGCCTCCAGGTGTCAGTCATCTTCCCCTGCAGGCACTGGTTTGATGCCTAAGAAGAACTTCTGCTTCCTGTAAGGGCCCGAGTCATATGCTGTCTTTGTGGCTTCCCCTATTGCTCGTCCCCTTGAAAAAATTAGTTGGTCTGTAGAACTGGGGGGAGGCACAGGAGTACTTCCCAAAAAAGTCTTTAATTCAGCCATGGTCTTCCCTTGCTGCCTAAAGCCTTGTCTACACCATGGGGGGAGATCGATCTAAGTTACGCAACTTCAGCTACGTAAATAACTGAAGTCAACATACTTAGATCTACTTAGCACGGGGTCCACACTACGCAATGTTGATGGGACACGCTTTCCCATTGACTCCCCTTGTGCTTCTCGTTCAGGTGGAGGACAGGAATTGATGGGAGAACGATCTGCAGTTGATTTAGCGGGTCTTTAGTAAACCCGCTAAATCAATCACTGATGCATCAATCTCCATGCATCCCCGGTAAGTGTAGATGAGCCCTAAGGAAGTTCCCCAATTTAGACTGAAAATCTGTAGTTTAAAATGGTGGGGAACATAAATGTGATTGGGCTTGTATGGTCATCTTCCATCCTTCCTTCTGAGCATCTGGCAGAATCACATCATGAGTTACTACAATAGACAGTATAACTTTGCTCTCTGCAAGGGGGGGAAAAGTAGTTTCCCTTTTGCTTGCATCTGACTCTGAACCCCACAATTTCCCCATTCTCTGACACGGGCAATCTCATCATAAATTTGTCTCACTTCCCATTCAGCGGGTACATTAGTGAGTGTGAAATGGCGTTCAGGGTCAGCTCCCTCCAGCTCTCACCAAGTTACAAGCCCCCCTCCTCAGGCCCTATGCTACCAGCACTCCCAGCTATCTTTGAGACACCACTGACTTCCTGAGGAAACTACAAGCCATCGGTGATCTTCCTGAAAACACCATCCTAGCCATTATGGATGCAGAAGCCCTCTACACCAATATTCCACACAAAGATGGACTACAAGCCGTCAGGAACACTATCCCTGATAATGTCACGGCAAACCTGGTGGCTGAACTTTGTGACTTTGACCTCACCCACAACTATTTCACATTTGGAGACAATGTATACCTTCAAATCAGCGGCACTGCTATGGGTACCCGCATGGCCTCACAATATGCCAACATTTTTATGGCTGATTTAGAGCAACACTTCCTCAGTTCTCGTCCCCTAATGCCCCTACTCTACTTGCACTACATTGATGACATCTTCATCATCTGGACCCATGGAAAAGAAGCCCTTGAGGAATTCCACCATGATTTCAACAATTTCCATCCCACCATCAACCTCAGCCTGGACCAGTCCACACAAGAGATCCACTTCCTGGACACTACGGTGCTAATAAGCAAGGGCCACATAAACACCACCCTATACCAGAAACCTATTGACCGCTATACCTACCTACATGCCTCCAGCTTTCATCCAAACCACACCACACAGTCCATTGTCTACAGCCAAGCTCTACGATACAACCACATTTGCTCCAACCCCTCAGACAGAGACAAACACCTACAAGATCTCCATCAAGCATTCTTACAACTACAATACCCACCTGCTGAAGTGAAGAAAAAGATTGACAGAGCCAGAAGAGTAACCAGAAATTACCTACTACAGGACAGGCCCAACAAAGAAAATAACAGAACGCCACTAGCCATCACCTTCAGCCCCCAACTAAAACCTCTCCAACGCATCATCAAGGATCTACAACCTATCCTGAAGGACGACCCATCACTCCCACAGATCTTGGGAGACAGGCCAGTCCTTGCTTACAGACAGACCCCCAACCTGAAGCAAATACTCACCAGCAACCACACAACAGAACCACTAACCCAGGAACCTATCCTTGCAACAAAGCCCGTTGCCAACTGTGTCCACATATCTATTCAGGGGATACCATCATAGGGCCTAATCACATCAGCCACACTATCAGAGGCTCGTTCACCTGCGCCTCTACCAATGTGATATATGCCATCATGTGCCAGCAATGCCCCTCTGCCATGTACATTGGCCAAACTGGACAGTCTCTACGTAAAAGAATAAATGGACACAAATCAGACGTCAAGAATTATAACATTCAAAAACCAGTCGGAGAACACTTCAATCTCTTTGGTCTCTCGATTACAGACCTAAAAGTGGCAATTCTTCAACAAAAAAACTTCAAAAACAGACTCCAATGAGAGACTGCTGAATTGGAATTAATTTGCAAACTGGATACAATTAACTTAGGCTTGAGTAAAGACTGGGAGTGGATGGGTCATCACACAAAGTAAAACTATTTCCCCATGTTTATCCCCCCCACCACCACCACTGTTCCTCAGACATTCTTGTCCACTGTTGGAAATGGCCCACCTTGATTATCACTGCAAAAGATTCCCCCACCCCCTCCCCTCTCCTGCTGGTAATAGCTAACCTTAAGTGATCACTCTGGTTACAGTGTGTATGATAACACCCATTGTTTCATGTTCTCTGTGTATATAAATCTCCCCACTGTATTTTCCACTGAATGCATCCGATGAAGTGAGCTGTAGCTCATGAAAGCTTATGCTCAAATAAATTTGTTAGTCTCTAAGGTGCCACAAGTACTCCTTTTCTTTTTGCGAATACAGGCTAACACGGCTGCTACTCTGAAGCCTCTTTTTATAATCCATACTGGGAATTTACTTGATTTCCCTGGAAGTCAGCAGGGGTGTATTTAACGTCTGAGTTTCAAAAACTGGATCCCAGCAGTACCTCCAATATAGCATTGCCTATCCACCCGGTTACCTCCTTTAGTGCCAATCTCCTTACAAGTATTGATGGAGATCCCCACAGGCCTGGGTTTTTCTGGATCCCGCCACCCCCTCAGCAGGGCGTAAACTTCTTTTTCTTCCCATAGGAATTTATTTGGCAGTGCCTCCACCCCCACTCCACATGCTCCTTCCTGGCAGGGTCACCAGGGCAGCTTGGGAGGAAAATTCTAATCACAGGGTAACCCCCACTTACTTGCCAGATAGTTGTAGACTCCCAAGACATAACACAAACACATTTAATATAGTTAAACAGTAACTATATTAAACAAAAGATAAATATAAAATAACAGGGTAAAACGTGATTCTCCGGGTCACTTGTGCCTATGCTGATAATACCCGTGAATTTCCCCAGTCACGTGACCTGATGTAGCAAACATAAAATTAGTGTCCTGTTGGTACACATACTTTGTAGGAGCCCTTAATGACCTATGACCATGATATCTTCTGAGCAGCAGATAGCAGTGTGTCTGACTGGGTTCAGTACAGCCCAAAGGACTCACAAGTGGGATTATGTGGCAAGTCCCTCCACAGGTTTAATAGGCAGCAGGCAATAAAATCCCCAACCCTGACCCCCTGTCTTGAGGGCACAGTTCAGGGAGTAAGGGGTTTCCCAAACAATCTCCCTTACTAGCTAACTGAAAGATGGTGACTCACAACTCCACAACATCAGGTTCAGAGATGGCTCTGGACTCCTCAGTCCCTGCAGAGGGGCTGATCTCTGCTGGCAAGCTTCCTCTCCATGCAGGAATTGGGCTGCTTCTGTCCCCAGGATTTCCCCTCCCCACCAAAGGGGGCAGGGCTCAAGGTGCAGGTTACAAAACTATACTAAAATCCAAACTTTAGTCTCCCACCCCAGGACTCAGACACATTCCCAGCAGGCAGCACCCCTGGACTACCAGCAAGAGCAGAGCTGGCCATGTGTGACTCATCTCGAGAGCTGGGGGGTAACTCAGCCTGGCTGGGGGAAGTTTTCCCAACATGTAACTGGAGTTCTTTGAGATGCCTCTGCATGTTCACACTTCCAGCCTGCCTTCCCCTCTTCCTCAGAGTCCTCTTGTTCTGTATCTCTGGGTTGGCAATGGAAGGAACTGAAGTGATAGAGGGCACTGAGCCCCCTTATACAGCCTTGCCCCCCAGAACGTTGGGAGATACAGAGAGGAGAGGGTAGGAAGGGGAATGTGAGCACACTATGGGACACTGTTTGGAGGAGGTTCTGCAGTTAGTACCACAAGGTGGTGCAATACCCATAAGTGTGATTATGCAGAGCCACTGAAAGAACCCCAGTTACAAGTAAGCAATCTTCATTTAGCTGGTGCAGATTATGGAGCATAGGTACCACATGCTCCCTGTGGGAAGAAGTGCTTCAGGGGGCAGCCACATAGCTTTAATGGCATTAAGGCAGTGCCCCATATCACAGGGATCTAAACTGCCAGTGTGGTCAGCATCCACAACAGAGAGACGCAAATGTTATGACTAATGATGAAGAGCACACTTGCCACTCTCTGCTATCTGGGCACCAGCGGCAACAGGGATCCAACATTTCCCCCCAGGATGCAAACCTGCCTAACTGACCCGCTCAGCCCTGCAATTAATGAATTAGTTCAGTTCTGGGAGAGCTTGTTGGCAAAATCATTCGAATATTCCTCACCCAAGAAACACTCGACTGTCTCCAGATGCAAATAACCCAGGTTAGGCTGCTGATTCAATGGGTGAATTGCCTCACTCATTGAGTTATAGTGTATGTGATGTAATGTGATGAAGAAACCTTTCTTCACTTCCAATACAGTCATGTCACGAGACGCCAAAACTCCGTGTTACAGTCACTCAGACTCCGAATGAGATGTCTGTCCCCAGCTTTCCAGACATGCTTAATCTCACTTCCTCGTGGTGATCTGTGAGGGCAAAGCTGGAGCAGAGGCTGTATTTAGGAGCTGCTATCATCAATAGCGGGGAACAAAGGGGATTAGAATGTCCTAGCAGGCCACCAGATAGAGTGGCTTGACCCAGTATATTGCCTCAGTGCCCTCAGAAACACAGTGGTTTTCATTAGCTGCCAAGAGTCAAGCATTCCAATGAGGCTTTGACCCAATAGGAAACACAAACATAAGATTGGCCATGGCAGATGGTTCACCATCACCTCCTCTCCTCCAGCCCCAGCGCAAAAGCCAGAGCCACAGAGCAGTCAGATGCATGAGCTGAGTCATGACCAACCTGCGAGAGACTCGAGGTTGTCATGACAACCATGAGATCTTACTCCATGCATTCCAGACCCCTCATGATGACTGAAGTCACCAAGAACTACCAGTCTGGCTGACTCATGCCACCAACCCTCTAACTCATCCACTGCTTCTAATGCTGATTTGCCATTTAACGTGCCGTGTGTTTACGTGGAATGGGAGGGAAAAATCTGGACCATAATCTACTGCAAGTGCAATGCTACTTGACCTACAAAACAATGGATGATTTGAAGTGATATTATTGTTATAACATATTACTATGGTAGTACTTTGGAGCCCCAGTCCTGGACTGGGACCCATTGTGCTAGGTGCTGTACAAGCAAACAAAAAAAAGATGGTTCCTGTCCCCAGGAGCTTACATCCGGAATGTAAGACAAGAGACAGCAGGCGGAGGCACACAGTGGAGCACAAGGAAACGAGACAATACTTGTCAATATATAGACAGCAGTCTCAGCAAGCCATTGGCCCCATCTTAGTCAAGTTACCAGTCAATGTACTGACCAACAGCAATTAAAAGCCTAAAATTATGCTGGGCTATAACATTGGAATAGTGAAAAAGTCCTCGGGACCTGCAATAAAATGTTATGCTGTCCTGGTACAACCCTGGCCTTGCTTAGGGTGACTTCAGCTCTAGCTCATCATACTAAAAGCAAGACCATTCCATCCAGCCACCAGACTGCACAGGGAAGGACAGCAGGGTAAATTCCATGAGCTGCCAAGAACAGCCTAAAATAACTAAATACATGCTCTAGAAAAAGATATTTATGAAGATGGGATTTAATAAAAGACTATGAAAACTTAAATGGTAGATAGACAAGGTCAAGTCAAGTCACTATTCACAGCTCAAAATAGATGATGAGACAGGATGACACATATGGAAATTAATAGAAAGAAATCAGAGCAGATCAGGAGGTTACAGAAAATAATTAATGAGTGGAATGGCTTTCTAGGCACAGCCACTGTGATGAAAATACTGGATCATTCAAGAAGTAATGAAAAGATATTCCTGGGGACTGGAATAGAGAACAAGGAGCAATAGTCTCGCGTTGCAGTGGGGGAGGTTTAGGTTGGATATTAGGAAAAACTTTTTTACTAGGAGGGTGGTGACGCACTGGAATGGGTCATCTAGAGAGGTGGTGGAAACTCCTTCCTTAGAGGTTTTTAAGGTCAGGCTTGACAAAGCCCTGGCTGGGATGATTTAGTTGGAGATTGGTCCTGCTTTGAGAAGGGGGTTGGACTAGATGACCCTGATATTCTGTGATTCTATGATTCTATGAATAGTTCAAATGAATGCACCTAGATGGACCTACTGGATTTATTCATTATAGCTGCAGCACTAGCCACAGTAATGAACATAAGAACGGCCATACTGAGTCAGACCAAAGGTTCATCTAGCCCAGTATCCTGTCTTCTGACAGTGGCCGATTCCAGGTGCCCCAGAGGGAATGAACAGTACAGGGAATCATCAAATGATCCATCCCCTGTCACTCGTTCCCAGCTTCTGGCAAACACTGGCTAGGGACGCCATCCCTGTCCATCCTGGCTAATAGCCTTTGATGGACCTATCCTCCATGAATTTATCTAGTTCTTTTTTGAATGCTGTTATAGCCTTGGTCTTCACAACATCCTCTGGCAAAGTGTTCCACAGGTTGACTGTGCGTTGTGTGAAGAAATACTTCCTTTTGTTTGTTTTAAACCTGCTGCCTATTGATTTCATTTGGTGACCCCTAGTTCTTGTGTTATGAGAAGAAGTAACACTTCCTTATTTACTTTCTCCACACCAGTCATGATTTTATAGACCTCTATCATATCCCCCCTTAGTCATCTCTTTTCCAAGCGGAAAAGTCCCAGTCTGAATTGCTTATCGCTTTCCAAAATGTTCACCTTTTGAGCTGAAACGTTCCAAGCCTAGTCTCGGCCTGAAGGTGAATGTTTGGAGACCGTCCAAGCCAAAATGGTTCAATCCTTTTGCAAAAGAAGATCGTGCAAAAAACACACTTTCCCTACTATACAGATTTTATTGTAACTTCTTTTAAAGCTGTTGCTTAAGTGGTTTAAGCCATTTAAATGGCTAGGGATAGAAATAGCCTTTGCTGAGGAGGCATGCCTGTGAGTCCTCTGGTGAGATTGGTTTGGTTTGACCAGGTTATGGCCCATTAGACATCACACTTTATGCTGCCTCCCCAGAGGGGTCACAATTCCTGTCCGGCTGCCTGTGTGCAGGTGAGTTACTGGAGTCCAGTCAGGTTTCTTACACACACACACACACACCATGCAGGCCAGGCTGTGCTAGCTAACAAATGAAGGCTCCACCCACTCCTCACCTACTTACCTGTTGAAGGGAATGGAAAGCAGGGGATGCTCTCTGCATTTAGCTCTGACCCATGGGCAGCTCTGACCCACTGCTGGACAACTGGGCCATGGTGCTCCTCCCTTCCCCAAGACCCTCACCACCTGCTCCACTCCATCCCCGAAAGTCCCCGCGGCTTGCCGTGTCCCTCCTCCTAGGGACGGGGGAGTGAGGAGCAACACGGAGAGCCAGCGGCTGGTGGAGTGAAGAGGCTTGGCCAGGCGCTGCTAGGGCTGGCAGCTCGGTGGAGGCGTGGGGCCTTCAGGGGCAGGAGGAGCTGGTGCTCAGGGAGGCTGCCAGCAGCTCAGCCGGGCCCGATTCTGGTGGGCTATCGGGGGGGGGGCGTGGCAGCTCACCTGGCACTTCAGGGGGCTGGCAGCTCAGTCTGGTGCTGGGGCAGCGCTTGGGGGGGGGCAGTAGCTCGGTCTGGTGCTGGCGGGGGGGCAGTGGGTCAGGGCAGGGGGCAGCAGCTCAGCCCAATGTGGCTGGGGCAGGTGGGCCAGCGGTCCTCCGTTCCGGGGGGGGGCCTCAGGGCTTTTCCTTTTACAAGGGGGGGTTCAGGGCTCCAGCGTCCAGGGTGATGGGGCCTTGGGCGGAATGGGCAGGGCCGGCGGGCAAGCCTCCCCAGAGCAGGGGTTCACCCACTGCCCATGCTCTGACCCACCCTCCTCAGCCAAACAATGAATGGAAGATGGGCTTAACTGACTGAGCTAGACCCAGGGCACAATCTAGCTCTCATTGCATGTGATGGTGTGTGCACTAGTGAGGTGAGGGTTAAAGAGTTGCTCTGGGCCAAGAGGCCATGCCCCTTTGCCTCAGCTGGGCACGCTCCCAAGGGAGGAAGCATTTAAAAGGGAGCGACTCAGCTGAGTCTGGGCTGATTGCGGAGGAGAGCAGTTGGGAGCAGTAGCCTTCTGCTGGGAAGCTGCCAGGGCTCCCTACCACCAGGTCTGAGCCTCATAGCCAAGCTGTGGGAAGCCTGTTGACCATGGGTGATGACTCACTAGGGCCAGTGGAAGAGAGTCCAGAGGCAGATCAGAGGGGAAGGCAGGTGGGAACCCAAATCCAACCTATGATGATGACCGAGGGACTGGTACAAGGGTTGGAAGTGACCCAGGGAGCATACTTAGGGGTATTGGGATCTGAGCCCTGTGCAAGGGCCATTGTTTCAAAGGACCCTGAGTCAGAACTCAGTGGAGTGGGGGGGCCTGGGTTCCCCTCCCTCTTCCCAGTGGGTGACACTACCCCAAACTGTAACTGTCAGGGAGAGTCACCCTTGGACTCTTGCCGTTAGGCATTACACCCCAGAATATTGCCATTAGGCTGTACTGCCGGCCTGGAGCACAAAGCCAACCCCTAGACACTGCATCCCTTGCAAGGAAACTGTAATGGGGGTATGCACTCTTACCTCTCTGGTGCCTCCCTGTTAGCCTGTCTGGGGATTAGCTCGCCACATGATCTGATGCCCCTTCCTGCGGTTGCTCAGTCTGTCATCCCCCTCACTCGCTCTGTGGCGCCTCGCATGCTCCCAGAGCTGCAGCGTTTTCCTTTGTGGCTTATAGTCCTCTGGCCAAGCAGAGACAACCTGCACCCGCTGATAGTGGGGGGGGGGGGTCAGAGTGAGGGCAGCTGGCTTCAGTTCCATGTGAGCATGCTCAGTACAAGTCAAGCAACAAATCTGCAGGGGCACGTGACCCCACGTGTCCTCCTCTCCCACGTTGCCTCTGCAGCCCAGTTACATTGAAGTTCCCCCTCTTCCAGGGTATTTCCAAAGTCTCCTTCCAAGTTGTCCCCGGCAATCCCCAAATAGGCTGTCCCTTGCATGTCACTCCTACAGTGGCTTGTAGGGGAACTAGGGCCACCACTTACACCGGGTTCCAGTCTAGGGACCCTCAAGTCTTTATTCTCCCAGTCCTTACTGCTCCCTACACTACGTGTGACAGGTTCCTGCTCTCCCCCCTTGTATCAGGGAGTGTTTTAGTGTATACTTCTTCCCGGCAGGCCTCCCTCTCGTGCCAGCTCCCTAGCATTATAGAAGCCCTGCCTGTTTCTGCACAGGTGAGCTTCATCCCCAATTAAGCCTCATTATCTCCTAGCTCCCCCGAGGTGCACCCTATAGCTAATAGGCCTCTCTTGCCTGTATTAACCCCTCCAGTGCTAGTGTGGCGTGAACGGCCCATCACAGGGACCTATGGAGTTCTGCCTCTTACACTTTGCAGCTTTCAAGATACATATTATGAGACTGCAGACTAAAGCTCTCTAACAGAACACTGCATTATCTTGAGATAGCATGTGATCATGTACCTAGAGAATATGGGGGAGATTTTACATCCATCTTGCAAAGGCGTAAATTAAAACAAGGGCAGGTGAGAATCAGGCCTATTCCGTTCTCCACCAGTTCCATCATGCTGCTGAAACTTCCTGTGCAGTGGCAGCCGGCATTTGAAAGTCTTTGAGCTCCTTTCAGCACATCAGCCGACTCACTGCTACCGGCTTGCACTGACAAATGCTGCCATCTACTGTGCAGCAATGGAAACACCAGTTTTGGAAAGGCAAAAGGAAGCTTCTACCAGAAGCTGAAGCCCTCCTCAGTAATCTGCAGCCAGATGAGCAGGAAAAAAACAATAGAACAGCTACCAACCTTACAGTAACTGTATTTTGGCAAGATGTTTTGTCCATGTGGATCTCTCTTCTGAGACACATGTGCCTCATGCATGCGTAAACAAGGCATATATGCCCCCCCCATGGTGGGATCCATATGGACAAATAATCAAAGAAGGAAGAAGAGTTACTTCAGCAGCAAAGCTGATTACAGATTCATATGTTGTCCTCAGAACTGTTAAAATGTGTAATGCATCTGCATTTTATACAAATACCTGCCCCCACTGAACAGTTTTTATTTTTTTAAATCACAATCTAGTTATTTAAATATGTCATTGTCTCTTTACACAGTATAACCCCCTGTTTTCCAAAAGACACCTGAGATTTCCAGAGACTGGAAATGCTGATCATTGGGGCTGAAACTTAGGAACCATGCAGCAGTGGAAGCATGAAGCTTCTCTCCAAAGTGTGTCAGGGGCTTAGCAAGAGCAGAGATTCACTCAGTGCAGTCCTGAAGAACTGGAACATTGGTAGCTTCAGGTAGTAGGAGTCCACCTCCCAACCACCACCACTACTGGCACCATTTGATGACAGTTGGCAGTTTGAGTGAGATGCCAAGCCGTGAATGAGCCATTGAGACTGAACTTTCCTCTCAGCCTAACAGGCAGGGCTCAAAGCAGTGTGGTGAAACTTGCGTTGACACTGCTTATGAGGACAAACAAATAGAGGATTTCAAACCACAAAGGCGGTCAATCCAACACTTTTCACCCATCCTAAATGCCACTAAGGAGGTGGGGAGTAATGCATTCCTACAATAATACAATTTATATTCTCCTCAGCACCAGGGATTTAGTCTGCAATACTCATTTTTACATTGCAAAAAAATCTTCTTCTATATTTGCACATTTTCAAATTGTCCCTAAATAAAATGGAGCCCCTTGGGCTGTCCAAGTCTAGGAATTTCCTATTAGAAGCAAAATTCACCTCAGATGCATGTCGGCAATTCCTGTTGATCTCAGTGCATGTATATGGGCACAGGGTTTGGCCTGTTGTAATTTGGAATCACTCCTTGATTTAATATACAAAGACAGAGTTTCTTGATTGTAATTGTTGTTTTTGATTTTGAGACCCAGTACAGGTATCCAAGTGGGTGCAATCTGTACCTCCCAGCTCTGTTGGAAACGGACCATAGGGGCATGGAAAGCAGAAAGGCGCTATTGTTATTAATTTGCATTACAGTGGCACATAGAGGTCCCAGCCTGAACCCCGTATTGGTTGTACCAAAGGAGAGCCTGGGCTGGAGGGCCTCCATTATGCTAGGTGCTATAAACACACAGAGATGGAGGACAGTCCCTGAAGTCCTCCAATATCTCTCTCCCTTCAGTCAAAGAAATGACTGCCACCTGATAGTTAAATGTGATCTTTGCTCAGTGCTCCAGAAACTGAAGACGTTTTTTCTCTTGCCAACATCCCCAGAGGGAAAATTCTTCATATTTGCTGATCAGTGCAACGCCATGTACGCGAGCAAGGATAGCCATAGTGATGTGTCTAATCCCACAGTGCGTAATTGTCCAGCGTTTTCTTGAACCATAGTTCTCCTTAGACTAACAAAGCTGTTATTGCCACTATAAAGCAACTAAACAATGTGCAGCCAACAACTTTGTTTTAATCAGGGGGACTGCTGCATGCTGAGGTTACTAATCATTCCTCCCTTGCTGTTCAAGAAAGGGAGGAAGCATCTTTTTAATTAAATTGGTTTTTAAATGAAACACAAAGCATCAGTACTTGCTTAATAATGCATTAATATGTGCCCCAGAAGATGATTCTCCTCATCTTGGGATGCTGACATACTCAAGGTCCAAGCTGTGCATCAAAGACACATATTTGTTATGCAGAAAAGCCTCCAAGGACTTCATGTTCTTCACCAGAATTATACTGTATATTGCAGAAGGGCAATGCTCCTGTGGGAGTGTATTTTCAAATACTGTTAGTGTGACAGGTTGGATCACAGAAAACCTCTTGGGTACTGCCAACTGATGTACTGAGACTACCTCTGAGCCTGTTTCCCCTGCCAGCTTGGGACTTCAGAACCCTGCCTTGTTTGAGCCAGACACACTTGCCTGCTACAAACCCAGACCCAGGTCTGAACAACATCCCACAAAAGCTGCAGGCTAAACTGAAAACAGCTTAAGAAGTGTTCCTGTCTCCAGCACTCAGATGCCCAGCTCCCAATGGGGTCCAAACCCCAAATAAATCCATTTTACCCTGAATAAAGCTTATACAGGGTAAATTCAAATTGTTCGCCCTCTATAACACTGATAGAGAGATATGCACCGCTGTTTGCACCCCCCCCCCATATTAATAGGTACTCTGGGTTAATAAATAAAAAGTGATTTTATTAAATACAAAAAGTAGGATTTAAGTGGTTCCGAGTAATAACAGACAGAACAAAGTGAATTACCAAGCAAAATAAAATAAAACATGCAAGTCTAAACCAGTAGGTTTCTTTTACAGACTAGCCTCCTTCTAATCCAGGTCCAGCAATCACTCACATCCCTGTGGTTACTGTCCTTTGTTCCAGTTTTTTTCAGGTGTCCTTTGGGGGTGGAGAAGCTATCTCTTAAGCCAGCTGAAGACAAAATGGAGGGGTCTCCCAGGGGCTTAAATAGACTCTCTCTTGTGGGTGGAGACCCCCTCCTTTCCCATATGGAGAATCCAGCTCCAAGGTGGAGTTTTGGAGTCACATGTCCATGCATGATTCAGTCCTTACAAGTCCAGCCACATTCCCAGGAAAACTCAGACGTGGAGTGGTATTTCCACGTTCATTGTTAGCTTAAGTGTTTCGTGATTGAGCACTTGACCTGCAAATTCTTTTCTAAAGAAGCTGACCAAATGCCTTACCAAGGCTACTTAAAATCAAACAAGTACACAGCCAAAATATTTGCACATAAAAATATTTGCAGTATAATGACCAAGGAGTGGGTGGAGCTCATTTCAGAGAGAAGCTAGCAGGAAAAAAAAATAAAGGTGACATCATGGTAGGGTCAACTAAAGACTACCAAGTCAGGAAGAGGAGGTGGATGAGGCATTTCTAAGAACAAACAGAAATATCCAAAACACAAGGCCTGGTAGTAATGGGGGACTCTACCAACCGAGACATCTGTTGGAAAAGTAACATGGCAAAACACAAAGTTTCCAATAGGGGCTTGGAATGTACTGGGGACACCTTTGTGTTTCAGAAAGTAGAGGCAGTAACTAGGGAGGCAGCCATTTTAGACTTGATTCTGACCAACAGGGAGGAATTGGTTGTGGATCTGAAGGTGGAAGGCAATTTGGGTGAAAGTGATCGTGAAATGATAGATTTCATGATTCTAAGGAACGAAGACTGAGAGCAACAGAATAAGGACAATGGACTTAAAGATGCAGCCTTTAACAAACTCAGAAAACTGGTAGGTAAAGTCCTATGGGAAGAAAATCTAAAGAGAAAAGGAGTTCAGGAGATTAGGCAGTTTCTCAAGGAGACAATATTAAAGGAAAAACTACGAACACTCCTGATGCAAAGGAAAGATAAAATAGTAAGAGGCCAATGTGGCTCCATCAGGAGCTCTTTATTGACCTGGCAATCAAAAAGGAACCCTGCAAAAAGTGGAAGTATGGATGGATTGCTGGGAGGAGTACAAAACACAAGGTTTTACACTAATGCACTGGTTCTTAATTGGTGTGCCATGACCCCAGGCCAGTGGCTCAGGAAAGGCAATCAGGCAGTCTGCAAAGGGTTGATTATTTTTATTACAATCTACAGCAAAGAAAATAAAATTTCCAGAATAATCTAGAAGTGGCCAAAGTTTGAGAGGTCAAGTGCAGTGGTTGTAGCAATAGTTGTATTTTATGGGCTGATCACTGATACTTTATTTACACTTACTTTTGTAGCAAGTGGAAGTGGGTTATGAAAATTTTTGACTTTGAATAATGGGATTGCCATTATGAAAAAGTTGAGAAACACTGCACTATATGTCACCATAGCTTTAGTGGAGGGGCCTGTTACCCTTTCCTCGCTACAGCTGGGAGAGAATGGTGAAAACAGCAACTTGGAGAGAGAAAACCTTAATTCTAGACCATACAAATGTGTCCTCTTGTTTATAGGAGTGATCAGGACCTGATCCCAAGCCTATTGTAGTCAATGGGAGTCTTTCCATTGACATCAGTGGGCTTGGGATCAGGTCCTGAATAGAGACAAAAATCAGGCTGATACAAATGTGCTGTTTAGGGTCTTTGAAAATACATTTTAGCAAACACTTGAGGCTGTGCACATGCCTGATCCTGAGGGATCTTCTTTTTGTGTGGCGCAATGCAGCTAAAAGTGTCCATCACGGGAGGATGAAAGAGGGACAGCACAAACAAGCTGTTCTCTGAAGGAGGAAACTAGGTCAAATGCTTTATTTTCACTTGATATCACATTGATTTCTCCAATGATGGGTCTGGCTAACAAACAGAAACTTGGGTTTCTAGTAGGCAGTGCCCAGGGGCCTGTGTGCAAGATCATAATAATCAGGAATACATTGTAGAGAAAGCGCTACAGTAATGTTCAGCCTAGACAACACTATGCAAATGAAAGATATTAATGACTTTCCAAAGCACTTGCAATCAGTCTTTCTAAATATAAGTTAGGAAAGAAGTTGTCTGAATAAATGTGTGTCTTGTATGTCCAGCCAGCACATATTTTTCTGAACGTTGAAGAGCCCGATATAATTTGCAGTTGCAAAGACCGTAGTTGTACTTCGGTAAATATTTCATTGGAAAGAATCTAATAACATTTTGTCATAAAGTTCTCAATGTTCCCATGGTGAGAAGAGTTTCTTGCCAGGTAGGAATGGTAAAAAGTGTAATGGAAAATAAAATGTCTAAATGAGGTCAGTCATTGTTTTCCTGTTCCTAATGTCCACCATCTTGCCGAAGAGTGACTCCAACAGTGCAAGACCCAGCATGCATTTATTTCTCTGATGCATTAATATTGTCTAAAAAACAAAAAAGGTGGAGTTTTCAAAAAGGAGTTAGGTGCCGTTAACTTTCAATGGGAGCTGGACAACTAACTCCCATAGGCACTTCTGCAAATTCAATGCTAGGTACTTAAATTGCACCTGTAAAACATGCGTGTGCCTTGCAAACAGGTGATCTCACACATGCCTTCACACACAGAGAGGCGTGTTTGTGCACAAACGTACCCCCTTGTTCATCCAGTTGGTCATTTGTATTTGCAAATATACAATTGGCAGGCACAGTTACCTGTTTGCACTGTACTCGTGTATTACATGGGTATAAATCTAGAGTCAATGGAATGATTCCATATTTACAGAGACAAAATTTGGTTTAAACAATAAAATTCTTCTCACTATTGTTAAACATACAGAACCAGCTTTTTAAAAGAGGTCAGCACCTCACATTGATCTCAAGATTAATACAGGCCAATGTTTTCAAAAATGTTTGCCTAAAGTGAGGCTCCTAAATCCATGTTTTAGAGGTTGCTCAACTGGCCTTATTTTCAAAAGTGCTGAGCTCACAGAAGTTTGATTAAGTTCAGGAAACTTTCAGAGGGGTAGCCATGTTAGTCTGTATCAGTAAAAAACAATAAGGAGTCCTTGTGGCACCTTAGAGACTAACAAATTTATTTGGGCACAAGCTTTCATGGGCTATAAACCTACTTCATCAGATGCATGGAGTAGAAAATACAGTAAGCAGGTATAAATATACAGCACATGAAAAGATGGGAGTTGCGTTACCAAGTGGGGGGTCAGTGCTAACGAGGCCAATTCAATCAAGGTGGATGTGGCCCATTCCCAGCAGTTGACAAGAAGGTGTGAGTATCAGAGGGAAAAATATTTTTTGTAGTGACCCAGCCACTCCCAGTCTTTATTCAGATCTAATTTGATGGTGTCAAGTTTGCAAATTAATTCCAGTTCTGCAGTTTCTTGTTGAAGTCTGTTTGAAGTTTACTTTGTTGAAGAATGGTGACTTTTAAGTCTATTATTGAGTATCCAGGGAGACTGAAGCTCTCTCCTACTAGTTTTTGAATGTTACAATTCTTGAGGTCTGATTTGTGTCCATTTATTTTCTTTTGCATAGAGACTGTCTGGTTTGGCCAATGTACATGGCAGAGGGGCATTGCTGGCACATACTATCTTGGTAGATGTGCAGGTGAACAAGTCCCTGATGGTGTGGCTGATGTGGTTAGGTCCTATGATGGTGTCTCTAGAATAGATATGCAGACAGAGTTGGGAACGGGGTTTGTTGCAGGGGTTGGTTCCTGGGTTAGTGTTTCTGCTGTGTGGGGTGTAGTTGCTGGTGAGTATTTGCTTCAGGATGCAGGGATGTCTGTAAGCAAGGACTGGCCTATCTCCTAAAGTCTGTGAGAGTGAGGGATTGTCCTTCAGGATAGGTTGTAGATCCTTGATTATGTGCTGGAGAGGTTAGTTGGGGGCTGTATGTGATGGCTAGTGGTGTTTTGTTACTTTCTTTGTTGAGCCTGTCCTATAGTAGGTGACTTCTGGGTACCCTTCTGGCTCTGTCAATCTGCTTCTTCACTTCCTCAGTTGGGTAGTGTAGTTTTAGAGATCCTGTAGGTGTTTGTCTCGTCTGAGGGATTGGAGCAAACGCGGTTGTATCTTAGGGCTTGGCTGTAGATAATGGATTGTGTGATGTGGTCTGGATGAAAGCTGGAGGCATGCAGGTAAGTATAGTGTCAGTAGGTTTCCAGCATAGGGTGGTGTTTATGTGACCATCGCTTATTTGTACTGTAGTGTCCAGAAAGTGGATCTCTTAGATGCTTATTCAAACCTCTGAACCTTCAAGGGATGGACCATCAGAAACAGTAATTGCAGGTTTTGTAAGATATATAGAGAAAGAAAGAGAGAGAGCACAAGTGCTACCCACTGGACTGGGGCTACCATTTTATTTCTTTTGGAACTGCAGTAGGTCTGCAGGCAGAGACGAGGATGGAAGAGCCACCACCACCAGAGGGCAAACCCACTGACCAGAGCTAATTCCCAAAACAGCCAGCAGGAGGCACCAGTGTGGAGAGTGACCCTGTGACATGTGATGGAGAATGCAGGCACATGGTCACCCCTGATTTTAGGGGATGACTGAGGACTGTGAGAAGATTGCCTAGCAGGGAGACTATAGAGCACTGTCCTCCTGAGACAAGGGAGGAGAGTGAAGCGGTGCATGAGAGACTCAGACTATGGAAACGCACGACGTGGAGCCCTATTTTGCAGAGGGCTCAGGTTCTCTCCTGGCATGGGCTCCCGAGTCGGTGCCCCAGAAAAATGGGGCTGCTAAGCAGAAAGAGGAACTGTAGGTGCTGCTCCTGCAAGTGTTCAAAACCCAGCAGAGACAGTGGAAAGCCCAAGAGGACCTGCAGGCCCATATGGCCCCATTGGCAGAGCAGCAGCTGTGTATGCTTAAGCTGCTGAGAGAAGACATCCGGGGAAGCCGCAGAGATCGAGAAGGAAGGCAGGATGCCAGGGCCGGGCGTCTGATGACTGTGAGAGACCTGTGTTATGCATGCAGGTGACAGGGACCCGAGAGGAGTGAGTGCCCCTATCGAGAAGGAAGCAGGAAGCCTCACCCAGAGAGCCAGAAGGCAAGGAAGCCCAGGAGAGCCTCACCTGTGAGGAGAGCAGGGTGGGGAGGAGTGTGTTGGGCCTGTGGGCAGCAGGGGCACTTGAAGAGGGAATGCCCAGATAGGAGCCACAGAGATAGGACTAGCCCAGGGGAAGAGCCTGAGCAAGGGAAAGAGAACATGGGATCCATGGCCAGGAGGAAGCAGAAGAGGTGCTTCCCCTTGCTCCCATGGCTCATGAAGCCATGCACAAGCAGCCTGGACAGCAGTAAGGAGCAGTTCAACTATAGGCTGAGCAAGTGCAGAATGGTGGTAGAATGTGCCTTTGGACATTTAAAAGGGTGCTGGCACAGTTTGCTGAGTAGGTTAGACCTCAGCGCAACCAATATTCCCATTGTTATTGCTGCTTGCTGTGTGCTCCATAATGTCTGTGAGTAAGGGGGTGGGAAGTTGAGGCAGATCGACTGACAGCCAATTTTGAACAGCCAGACACGTGGGCAATTAGAAGAGCACACAGAAGCACGTTGCACATCAGAGAGACTTTGAAAAACAGTTTCATGACTGACCAGACTACGGTGTGACAGTTGTGTGTTTGTCCTTGATGCAAAGCCACCCCCTTTGGTAAATGTACTTCCCTGTAAGCCAATCCCCCTCCCTGCTTTGACCACAGCTGGCACAGGAAATAAAGTCCATATTGTTCTGAATCCATTCATTCTTTATTTATTAAAAAAGAACTTAAGATCACTGACAATGCCGACTAGTAAAAGGAAGCCCAGGTGGACAAAGGGTTTGATCATGGGGTGGGGTGGGGGAGGAGGGAAGGACAAGGCCACATTGCTTATTGTAGCCACACTACAAATCAAAGCTGTTTGAATGCCAGCCTTCTGTTGCTTGGGCCATCCCCTGGAGTTGAGTGGCTGGGTGCCCAGAGCCTCCCCGCCATGTTCGTGGGCATCTGGGTGAGGAGGATATGGAACTTGGGCAGGCAGTTACACAATGGATGCAGTGGGGGTCTGTACTCTAGTTTCTTTTCCTGCAGCTCCACCAGACGTCTCATGTCCATTTGCTCCCCCATTAGCCTTCGCATCTCCTCCTGCATGTTCTGATCACGCTCACTGTATGCTTTCCTGGCCTTTGCCACTGAATGCCTCCATGCATTCAGCTGTGCCCTATCAGTGTGGGAGGACTGCATGAGCTCTGAAAACATCATTGCGAGTGTGGTTTTTTTTTTGCCTTCTAATCTGCGATAACCTCAGGGATGGAGTTGGTGTGGGGAGCATAGAAGCATTTGCAGCTGTAGGGGGAGTGGGGGAGGGAAGGGAGAGTACACTTAAGAAGATACATTTCTGAGAACAAAAAGGGAGACTCTTTCACAGTGAATCAAGCAAGTCACAGCAGACAGCACATGTGTTTTAGGTACAAGGTTGCATTTTGCCTTTTATATTGCGTGCCTGCCGGTATGGTGACATCACACACGGCTGAACAACAGAATTCGGTTTGCAGGCAGGAATGGTAAGCCAAAGGGTATGTGGGGTTGGCTTCTTCCGCGTTCATAACATGTGGGAATGGTTTCAAACTGCAGCACCCTCCTTTCTCACAGCAACCAATGCCGGTTGTGTTTGCCATTTAAAAGGAAGGCTGCGGTTTTGGGGTGGATGTGCAGCATACCCCTCCCACCCCGTGTGGCTATTCTCCGGGATGATCCATTTTAGCAAAGTGCAAACAGCCCAGCATGCCTGGGGTCTAATGTGCCAGGGATCACCGTTTCCTTACAAAACTTCCCCTATTTCAACCAGGTGACCATGAATGATATCACTCTCCTGAGGCTGACACAGAAAGATAAAGACTGAATGTTGCATGAATGCGACCAAACCCAGGACCATTCGCTGCCATGCTTTGTGCTGCAATGATTCCAGACTACTTGCTACTAGCTTGGCATGGTAAAGTGTCCTACCATGGAGGACAATACAAGGCAGCCCCCCCCCCCCCCGAAACCTTCTGCAAAGGCTTTCAGAGTACCTCCAGGAGAGCTTCATGGAGATGTCCCTGGAGGATTCCCACTCCATCCCCAGACAAGTTAACAGACTTTTCCATTAGCTGTATTGGCCGCAAATGCATCCCAATTGTTCAGGGCAAATCGAACATTAAATACTATTGCTTTTAACCCCTGTAGTGTTGTTACAAATGTGCACTCACCAGAGGTGCCTTCTCCGGCTTCAGGGTCTGGGAACAATTGGCTCCAGGGTGAGGAAAAGGTCCTAGCTGCCGGGGAGAACGGATTCTCCACTTGCCTGCTGCGCATTCTCCTCCTCCCCCTGATTCACAAAATTCTCATCCATGTTGCCTGAGGCTGCCACCTTGCAGGTGTCCATGGAGAGCGTTGGGGTTGGGGTACTGGTAGGGTCCCTGCCTAGAATGGCATGCAGCTGATCATAGAAGCGGCACGTATGGGGCTCTGACCTGGAGCGACTGTTTGCCTCCTTTGTCTTTTGGTAGGCTTGTCTGAGCTCCTTAATTTTCACGCGGCACTGCCGTGCATCCCTGGTGTAGCCTCTCTCCACCATGCCCTGTGCAATTTTGGCATATATATCAGCATTTCTTCTGTTGGATCGGAGTTCTGCCTGCACAGATTCTTTTCCCCAGAGAGCAATCAGATCCAGTGTCTCCCGTTCGCTCCATGCTGACCAAAGAGGAAATGAAAGTTTGCGATTCTGGGACTGCATGGTGATTTGTTCTGCTGAGCTCACCAGGCTGACCAAACAGGAAATGAAATTCAAAAGTTCCCGTTGCTTTTCCTGTGTACCTGGCTAGTGCATCGGAGTTGAAAGTGCTGTCCAGAGGGGTCACATTGGAGCACTCTGGGATAGCGCCCAGAGCCCAATACCATTGAATTACACAGCGCTGCCTGTATACTACCCCAAATTCAACCCTGGAAGGTCGATTTTAGCGCTAGTCCCCTTGTCAGGGAGGAGTACAGCAGTCAATTTTAAGAGCCCTTTAGGTCGGCAGAACAGGGTTGGTTGTGTAGAGGCATTCATCGACCTAACACGGCTAAATTTGACCTAACCTCGTAGTGTAGACCAGGCCTGAGTGTAACTACATGACACACGTGTCATGTGGGAGATAAATCAAAATAGGTCAGGCTCCAAGGGAGCTATGGAGTGGGGAACAAGATGAGTCATCTCTGCCCGCGTCACCTGGTGCCCACCCTTCCCTTCTCAGCTGAAATGGAAGCAGCAGAACATCTCCAGGAATAGTCATTCTCGCCAGCCGAGCGACTCAAGGGTACGTTGCTGAATGGGATTTTCTTTAGTAATAGTCTCAGTGCTGTCCAGGCACACTGGTGCCATGGCACTTCCTCAGTATTCTGTGAGAATCACCAGTCTCAGTATCGGTTACTTAGAGGAGGTGCAGTGATGTGGGCGGGTGAGCTCATTTAATCCTCTCCCCTCTTTTTTTTATTGCCTTCATGCCACTTTTTCTCCCTCTGTCTCCTTCTGCAGACACCTCAAAGGATTCTGCCAGTCTGCCCTCAGCCCTCCTCCCCTTCCTCTAGACTAGTCTGCTTTCCTACAGAGTGTTTCCATTATGCCTGGGGGCTCTCCCTTAGCAGCTCTTCCTTTCCAGATGTGAGGAGTGATGTTCTAAAGAAGCAAAGAGATGGGGTGCTTCCCTTTGATAACTGCTTTCCTTTAGCATGGCAATCAGAGCATTTCCTAACAGTACAGTCAAGTATCTTAACTGCTCCAGAGCTTTGGGAGATACGTGAACTACACCAGATAGCAGCAGCAGCAGCATCTGTGTATCCATTTTGGAACACTGCATGTCTTCCTCCCCATTCACTTACACACTGCACTTTTAAAAGGCAAGGCCTGAAGCATGTACGGAAGACCAGGCTGGCCAACAGGCAGAGATGCTATGAAGCAATCATCCAATCCGATACGATGACAGGAGCATGACCAGTAGCGTGTACTATATGTACCTCATCTTTAAAGCGGTGACACTCATAGTGCCTACCTGTGGAAGATGAGTAAGGTCCTGTCGACACAGAGCCCTGATCATGGATCCTCCTATGCAGCAGCATTCCCACTGTCTTCACTGGGAATGTTAGGTGTACCCAGAATACAGGAGACAAGTCCTGGGAGCAGACACATATTAGCTACAACTGCATTTAAACATAGTTGTTGCTAGCAATGTTATAATCCAATGTCCCTGAACAGTGCAGACACTGATATCTGTGCTAGAACAATGTTAAAAAGCCATGCTACACTCTACCTGGAAGGATAGTTTCTAGCACAGTTTTCAAAAGAAGACCCTTATCTCCATATCTCAGGGAAGCTAGCACAGTTCTGCTCCCAAGGTGGAGAGGATTCCACCTCCAAGCTACCCAGATGAGAGGCTGCAATTGCAGATGCAATGTGGTTTAGTGGATTAGCCAGTGACCTGGGAGTCAGGAGACCTGGATCTACCTTTGACCTGCTGTGTGACCTTGGGCAAGCAGTTTCCCCTCCCATCTGTCTTGTCTAATTGGAATTTAATTTGCTCTTCAGGGCAGGAACTGTTTCTCAGTATGTGTTCATGCAGAGCCTAGGACACTGAGGCCTCTAGATGCTATTGCAGTATTAATACTACTAGCAGGAATAAATACATAAATGCAAAGTAAAACAGAAGTAATTTGTTTTAAATAGAAATCTTGCTTGCTAGTTTAAAAGCCATAATGTAGGGACATACACTAAGGTATCAGAGCTGTCAGTCTGGATCTTTTCACAAGAACTATATTCTTTTAAATAAAGGAGAGACTAGCATTGAAAGTTTCTCTGTGGTTCTGAAATGGAAATAATGAAACCACCTTACATATTTCAAAACCAGGCTACTTCATTTTAGCAGGCATAGGGTGATTTCATATTTAGAAAAATAAATTGATCTCTATCCTAGTGGCATTGTCATCTGCAATAAGTATTACATGACACTGAGCCATGAAACACAGGTTTGAGTTCTTTGGAATAATTGCTTTTTGTATCTTAAGATCTCTTTTCAAGTTGTCCCAAAAGTCTCTCTCCTACAGAAAACGCATGGTAATAGTTCACCCCCTGTGGGGAGCAATTTTCATTTTGACAAGCCTATTAGTAAGATCTCAGCTGATACCTCTTGCTGTACTGAAAAGCAGATCTCAGGGATGCTATACGGTTACTGACTCAAGAGAATGGCTGTTTTCAGTAACACTCTGTTCTGATTTACTGCCATTCACAAACTCCCCATCCATATTCCCCATAACAAAAAGAGCCAACTCAGCATTAAATTTCATTATTAAATCCAGTGGTTCCCAAATTTGTTCCGCCGCTTGTGCAGGGAAAGCCTCTGGCGGCTCGCTGCTCCAGGCCACTGGGAGCTGCGGGAAGCATTGCGGGCTGAGGGACGTACTGGCCGCCGCTTCCAGCGGCTCCCATTGGCCTGGAGCAGCGAACCGCGGCCACTGGGAGCCACGATCGGCCAAACCTGCTGACGCGGCAGATAAACAAACCGGCCCGGCCCGGCCAGGGCTTCCCCTGCACAAGCGGCGGAACAAGTTTGGGAACCACTGATTTAATCTGTCCTTTTCTGAGCCCTATTCTGCAATTCTTACTCCTGCAAAACACCAAGTGAAATCAATGGCAGCTTGGCCTGGGTCACACCCTGAATCTACCATTTTAATTCACCCTAACATTTAGGGCAAGATCCTTCATCAAACAGTAGCAGAATCTTGCCCTTAACCATAATGATGCCTCATGGTGCTACCTGTTAATTTGCAAATAACTGGGCTAAATAAACACCTTGGCTTTATCTAGATACCGGGATGGACACAGTTATTACCTCAAATAGAAAGCAGCTTCAGGTCATCTAAATAACCACTCACCTAGATAAACAATACTCCCAGGCCCAGATTTATACATATGTATAAACACACACACACACACACACACGTACGTACGTACGTACATACGTATATGTGTGTGTGCGCGCGTATATATATATATATGAAGAAGTTACACTAACAGTTAAGATTTCAGTTAGGTGATGGTTTAGATAAATCACTGTTAGATAAATCACTTTCCCCCTCAAAACAGCCTGTCTAAGAAATATAGAATATGAGATCTTCAGAGGATGTTTAATGCAGCTCAGCACTTTCAAGCAGAGGTAAAATAGTATCAATTATGTACACTTCTGTTTTAAACACAGCAAAACATAAAATATTCAATTTAATTAAAACATAAAAAGAAAATGAGGTATCAATAGTACAAAGAGAAAAGAACAGAAATGTTGCAGTAATAATCATTTATATATCTAGATATGCTACATCAAAAAACTTTCAACAGTCAGTGAGAATATGGTAAAAAACAGCAACAAGGGGGGGGAAGGAATTGAAATTAGTGACATTTTTGTTTGCATTTAGCGGTTTCTAAAGAAATAGCATTAAAAATTTTAAAGCAACTTTTGTAATCAGAGTTTAGTGGCAGGATATTTACTTGAAAATAACACCAGATGTTCATTATTAAAACTTCCTTCATAACAGCTAAATCAAATTCTTGGGAATGCTTTAATGAGATAATTGACAATCTCTTTCTACAAAATAAATGCCTTGCAACACGGAAGAATGGAATTTTTTGTTCCGTCTCTGTATGAACTGACACATTTGTACTTCTTTCCCCTTTGACCCACGAAAATTAGCTACAGTTCATCTCTGAGTGTACGCTGGAGCTGCACAAGACTTTGTGGAGTGAAATCTGAAGCCAGACAAAACTTGTGGTTTCAGGTTCAGCTATGAAGCACAAGTGGATATAGGTTGGCTGAAAGGCCCACAGATCACACTTCATAGTAAGGGTATTGTAATGACAGTGTAATTACATTGCACTTAGAGCATAGTTACAGTGGGGCTTGCTTTTGGATTCCTGTTATTCATTATTATTGCGGCAGCACCTAGGGATCCCTGTTGTGCTGTAGACTATGCAAAAATGGGATAGGAGACAGTCTCTGCCCTGAGCAGCTTACACTCTGAACAGTCCAGACGGACACAGGCTTGGTGGGAAGGGATACTCAAGCAGTCTGATGGGCTGCAAAGAACATAAGAGTGCCATGCTTTGCTGGGGGGAAGAGAGGGCTGTGCAGGGTAGCTTCATTTTCTAAAACATGGAGGGCAAGGCAAGGCAAGGCAAGGCAGGCTAAGGGGACAGGACTGTGAGTGAGGGGCAGGAGGAAGCTGGAGCAAAACGTCCAATCAGCACGTGGGGATGAATGTCCAGAGTGGCATCATAAGAACCAGTTAGATACTGAGGACATCGACATCATCCTTGTGCACCAGTCCCTGCTTCCTTCAGTCCTGATGCCACCAGTGGCGTGGCCTCCCTTGCACAGTTCTGCCTAATTATCTCTAATTCATATTACATCCAAAGTAACTCCATTACAAGACTGTTACTGAAGTTGCAAAGTCAAGCACTCAAAAGTTAGGAATGCCAGCATTAAGGTATCTCTGCAAGCTTAATTTCCCCCCCCCACCCCCGGTGTGCATGCTGTATGATGCTGTCTGTAATTACATAATCACGTACTATTTTCCCCCACATTAGATCCTGCCTCATTCAGTGAATAGGCAGTGTAAGTGTGCGAGACTCAACCTTGCAGCACCTCCTGCTGGTGTCCTGGGAATTAACTCTACTTCCAGCCTTGGAGCACCCTCTGCAGGCCAGTGTCCCGCTTACGCTGGGCCACCATGTCCCTCCCCGACCTGGTGCCCCTCATACGCCGGGGTGCTACCCCCTGGCAGTAACCCCTCACTTGCAGGGTCTCCCCTCCGCAGGGAACCCCCACCCCCTCTCCCTACCTCACCTCAGTCGTAGGCTATTGCCAGTCACCAGCTAGCCCCCACGCCCTGGGCAGACTGCAGTATAAGCCACTCATCACTGACAAGGTTGGGTTTGGACCTGCTGCCTTTATTTAACCTTGGGCTGTCCCCTGCCATCCCAGTACCTGTTGGGCCTAATAATAGGCCACAGCCTGGGACTTTCCAACTCCTCAGGCCCTTCCCCAGCCCTGCTCCAATCTAGGTCCTCTGCCTAGGTCCCTCCCTCTCAGAAGCTAGAGAAAGTCTCTTGAGTTTCAGCCCAGCAGCCCCTTTATAGGGTCAGCCTAGCCTGTTTGGGGCATGGCCACAGCTGAGGCTGCCTCCCAATCAGCCCAGCCTAAGGCTCCCAGCCCTGGACCTCTCCAAGGGCTGTCTTTTAACCCCTTTGGGCCTGGAGCAAGTGACCACCCCGCTACAGGCAGCTACTCAATATTTCTGTTTATCCTCATTCAGCGTGTGGGGCCCTCAGCCTTATTTACCCCACGCCATTCTAACCCTGCACTGAATGCTGAATTAATTTCCTCCTGGCCATTTCTATGGAGCACATCATTATAGTATTTGAGAGTTTCCACAAATATTCATGAATCTATCTCCGCAACTCCCCTGTGAGAGTACATGGAATTATTAGCCCATTTTACATCTGTGGAACCAAGGCACTGAGAGATTAAGGCAAAAATTGTCAAAAAAGTGTCCACTAACAGTGGATGCCCCATTTGAGACAATTAGTTTCTGATTTTTCCAATTACTTAGAGTTTTTATATGCAGTGTAGTTGTAGCCATGTCGGTCCCAGGATATTAGACACAAGGTGGGTGAGATAATATCTTTTATTGGACCAACTTCTATTGGTGAGAAAGATGAGCTTTTGAGCTACACAGAGCTTTTCAGACAGCAAAATCCATACCTAAAGAAGAGCTCTGTGCAGCTAAAAGCTTGTCTCTCTCACCAACAGAAGTTGATCCAATAAAAACTATTACTTCACCCACCTTGTCTCTCTTAGAATTTTTACAGCACTTAATATGTTCACAGCACAGCCCCAATCTACTTCAATTGCAGTTGTTGGCACTCAGGAGTTCTAAAAATATGATCCCAGGTGTCTCAAGTTGGGCATCCAGAAAAGGAGGAAAGCACAGCAGCCGCCTGTGAAACGTTTGGGTTAAAAGTGACTTGCCTAGTATCACACAGAACTCTGTGGCAGAGGCAGGGATAGAATCCCCTTCTCTGGGGAAGCATTCATCTACCTGAACTGTGTCCTGGTCTACACTAGGAGTTGAGGTCGAATTTAGCAGCGTTAAATTGATTTAACCCTGCACCCGTCCAACCGACGAAGCCCTTTTTTCGACGTAAAGGGCTCTTAAAATCAATTTCCTTACTCCACCCCCGACAAGGGGATTAGGGCTTAAATCGGCCTTGCTGGGTTGAATTTGGGGTACTGTGGACACAATTAGATGGTATTGGCCTCCGGGAGCTATCCCAGAGTGCTCCATTGTGACCGCTCTGGACAGCACTCTCAACTCAGGTGCACTGGCCAGGTAGACAGGAAAAGGCCCGCAAACTTTTGAATTTCAATTTCCTGTTTGGCCAGCGTGGCAAGCTGCAGGTGACCATGCAGAGCTCACCATGACGGAGTCCCAGAATCGCAAAAGAGCTCCAGCATGGACCGAACGGGAGGTACGGGATCTGATCGCTGTATGGGGAGAGGAATCCGTGCTATCAGAACTATGTTCCACTTTTCGAAACGCCAAAACCTTTGTCAAAATCTCCCAGGGCATGAAGGACAGAGGCCATAATAGAGACCCGAAGCAGTGCCGCGTGAAACTTAAGAAGCTGAGGCAAGCCTACCAGAAAATGAGAGAGGCGAACGGCCGCTCCGGGTCAGAGCCCCAAACATGCTGCTTGGTTGGAAAGGACCTCAGGAGGTCATCTAGTCGAACTCCCTGCTCAAAGCAGGAGCAACCCCAACTAAATCATCCCAGCCAGGGCTTTGTCAAGCCTGACCTTAAAGACTTCTAAGGAAGGAGATTCCACCACCTCCCTAGGTAACGCATTCCAGAGCTTCACCACCCTCCTAGTGAAAAAGGTTTTCCTCAAATCCAACCTAAACCTTCCCCACTGCAACTTGAGACCATTACTCCTTGTTCTGTCATTTGCTACCACTGAGAACAGTCTAGAGCCATCCTCTTTGGAACCGCCTTTCAGGTAGTTGAAAGCAGCTATCAAATCCCCCCTCATTCTTCTCTTCCGCAGACTAAACAATCCCAGTTCCCTCAGCCTCTCCTCATAAGTCATGTGTTCCAGTCCCCTAATCATTTTTGTTGCCTTCCGCTGGACTCATTCCTATTTTTCCACATCCTTCTTGTAGTGTGGGGCCCAAAACCGGACACAGTACTCCAGATGAGACCTCACCAAAGTCGAATAGAGGGGAATGATCACATCCCTCGATCTGCTGGCAATGCCCCTACTTATATAGCTCAAAATGACATTGGCCTTCTTGGCAACAAGGGCACTCTGTTGACTCATATCCAGCTTCTCGTCCACTGTAACTCCTAGGTCCTTTTCGGCAGAACTGCTGCCTAGCCATTCAGTCCCTAGTCTGTAGCGGTGCATGGGATTCTTCCGTCCTAAGTGCAGGACTCTGCACTTGTCCTTGTTGAAGCTCATCAGATTTCTTTTGGCCCAATCCTCCAATTTGTCTAGGGCCCTCTGTATCCTATCCCTACCCTCCAGCGTATCTACCTCTCCTCCCAGTTTAGTGTCATCTGCAAACTTGCTGAGGGTGCAATCCACACCATCCTCCAGATCATTAAGGAAGATATCGAAAAAAAACCGGCCCGAGGACCAACCCTTGGGGCACTCCACTTGATACCGGCTTCCAACTAGACATGGAGCCATTGATCACTACCCGTTGAGCCCGACAGTCTAGCCAGCTTTCTATCCACCTTATCGTCCATTCATCCAGCCCATACTTCTTTAACTTGCTGGCAAGAATACTGTGGGAGACCATGTCAAAAGCTTTGCTAAGGTCAAGGAACAACATGTCCACTGCTTTCCCCTCATCCACAGAGCCAGTTATCTCGTCATAGAAGGCAATTAGATTAGTCAGGTATGACTTGTCCTTGGTGAATCCATGCTGACTGTTCCTGATCACTTTCCTCTCCTTGAAGTGCTTCAGAATTGATTCCTTGAGGACCTGCTCCATGATTTTTCCAGGGACTGAGGTGAGGCTGACTGGCCTGTAGTTCCCCGGATCCTCCTCCTTCCCTTTTTTAAAGATGGGCACTACATTAGCCTTTTTCCAGTCGTCCGGGACCTCCCCCGATCACCATGAGTTTTCAAAGATAATGGCCAATGGCTCTGCAATCACATCCGCCAACTCCTTTAGCACTCTCGGATGCAGCGCATCCGTCCCCATGGACTTGTGCTCGTCCAGTTTTTCTAAATAGTCCCGAACCACTTCTTTCTTCACAGAGGGCTGGTCACCTCCTCCCCATGCTGTGCTGCCCAGTGCAGCTGTCTGGGAGCTGAGCTTGTTCGTGAAGACAGAGGCAAAAAAAGCATTGAGTACATTAGCTTTTTCCACATCCTCTGTCACTAGGTTGCCTCCCTCATTCAGTAAGGGGCCCACACTTTCCTTGGCTTTCTTCTTGTTGCCAACATACCTGTAGAAACCCTTCTTGTTACTCTTAACATCTCTTGCTAGATGAAACTCCAGGTGTGATTTGGCCTTCCTGATTTCACTCCTGCATGCCCAAGCAATATTTTTATACTCTTCCCTGGTCATTTGTCCAATCTTCCACTTCTTGTAAGCTTCTTTTTTGTGTTTAAGATCAGCAAGGATTTCACTGTTAAGCCAAGCTGGTTGCCTGCCATACTTACTATTCTTTCTACACATCGGGATGGTTTGTCCCTGTAACCTCAACAAGGATTCTTTAAAATACAGCCAGCTCTCCTGGACTCCTTTCCCCTTCATGTTATTCTCCCAGGGGATCCTGCCCATCAGTTCCCTGAGGCTGTCAAAGTCTGCTTTTCTGAAGTCCAGGGTCCGTATTCTGCTGCTCTCCTTTCTACCCTGTGTCAGGATCCTGAACTCGACCATCTCATGGTCACTGCCTCCCAGGTTCCCATCCACTTTTGCTTCCCCAACTAATTATTCCCGGTTTGTGAGCAGCAGGTCAAGAAGTGCTCTGCCCCTAGTTGGTTCCTCCAGCACTTCCACCAGGAAATTGTCCCCTACACTTTCAAAAACTTCCTGGATTGTCTGTGCACCGCTATATTGCTCTCCCAGCAGATATCAGGGTGATTGAAGTCTCCCATGAGAACCAGGGCCTGCGATCTAGTAACTTCCGTGAGTTGCCGGAAGAAAGCCTCATCCACCTCATCCCCCTGGTCCGGTGGTCTATAGCAGACTCCCACCACGACATCACCCTTGTTGCTCACACTTCTAAACTTAATCCAGAGACACTCAGGTTTTTCTGCAGTTTCATACCGGAGCTCTGAGCAGTCATACTGCTCTCTTACATACAATGCAACTCCCCCACCTTTTCTGCCCTGCCTGTCGTCCCTGAACAGTTTATATCCATCCGTGACAGTACAGTTATCCCACCAAGTCTCTGTTATTCCAATCACATCATAATTCCTTGACCGTGCCAGGACTTCCAGTTCTCCCTGCTTGTTTCCCAGGCTTCTTGCATTTGTGTACAGGCACTTGAGATAACTTGCTGTTTGTCCTGCTTTCTTAGTATGAGGCAGGAGCCCTCCCCTTTCGTGCTCTCCTGCTCGTGCTTCCTCCCAGTATCCCACGTCCCCACTTACCTCAGGGCTTTGGTTTCCTTCCCCCGGTGAACCTAGTTTAAAGCCTTCCTCACTAGGTTAGCCAGCCTGCTTGCAAAGATGCTCTTCCCTCTCTTCGTTAGGTGGAGCCCGTCTCTGCCTAGCACTCCTCCTTGGAACACCATCCCATGGTCAAAGAATCCGAAGCCTTCTCTCTGACACCACTTGCGTAACCATTCGTTGACTTCCACGATTCAACGGTCTCTACTCAGGCCTTTTCCTTCCACGGGGAGGATGGACGAGAACACCACTTGTGCCTCATACTCCTTTATCCTTCTTCCCAGAGCCACATAGTCTGCAGTGATCTGCTCAAGGTCATTCTTGGCAGTATCATGGTGCCCACGTGGAGAAGAAGAAAGGGGTAGCGATTATACAACTTAGCATAATAAATACATATAAGCTACCACTGAGATCTAAGTGATCTAACTCAGTGGTTCGCAACCAGGGGTCTGGACCCCCTCGGGGGCCACGAGCAGTTTTCAGGGGCTCTGCCAAAATAAACCAGAGAGCAGGGCCAGTGTTAGACTTGCTGGGGCCCAGGCACAATGCTGAAGCCCAAGCCCCACTGCCCAGAGTTGAAGCCAAAGCCTGAGCAACTTAGCTTTGCAGGGCCACCTGTGGCATCACGCTCTGAGTCATTGCCCTGCTTGCTATCCTCTAATTCTGGCCCTGGCTTTTAATTGACTTGATATGCAGAAATCAGCTGTTGTGGCACAGGTGGGCCATGGAATTTTTATAGCCTCCTGGGGCAGGAGAGAGGGCTCAGAAAGAAAAAGGTTGAGAGCCTCTGGTCTAATTTACAGAGGCCTCTCCAGGACTTTCTATGGGCTACAGAGCAGCCCAGAATCCCCTGTATTTCTCAATACTGTGTTACTCTCTCTCCTTGTCCCTACAAACCCCATCCAGCCTTTTAGATAGGAGGCTATAGTGGGACCTGTACATCAACCATGAACAACTCCCACACTGCAGGGATTTCCCCTCAGCCACTTGCGGTTTTTTTACAGCAGGGGGCAGAATCAGCACTTAGGAATTTTGAGCCTGTTTGAACTGAGAATATGAAACATTTAAAATCAGGAGAGGATTTTTATATTTCAGACAAAACAACTAATGAAATAAATATGTTTTTTGTGGTCGTCTGTGTAATACTGGTTTTCCCCAATGTTTCCATCCTCCTCCCAAATAACTTAATAATGCCATTTTGTATTTGCTTTACTTCTTCATTTTATGCTACTTAAATGGAGGAGGAGGAGGAAGGATGGTCCAGTGGTCAGGGCACTCGCTAGTACTTGAGAGATCTGAGTGTAAGTCCCTACTGCTTTGCCACAGACTGCATTTGTGACCTTGGGCAAGTCACTTAGTCTGTCTTTTCCTCATCTGAAAGTGGGGATAAACACATTAAAGGTGAGGTGCTCAGATAATGCAGTAATGGGTAGCAGATAAGTAGAATGCAGTGCCCTACATAACATTTGCAATGTAAGGGCTCGAACCTGCCCTTCCCCTTGCTCATATTAGTATTCAGAGTAGCAGCATTACCTTCAGTGGAAACACACAAGCAAGCACTGTACTGCTGAGGAAGGCCTTACAGGGTTGGACTCACATGTTTATACAAACATTTGAGATGATAGCTTGTCTGCCCACAACATGCAAAGTATAATGTACATTTCAATAGTGTTCTCATTAAAAGTGTACTACAAATAATATTTTTACACTGGCTACCAAATTCAATTGGTTTGGAAGTAAGTTCAAGATACATATTACTAAGAGAAACAGGAAACTAGAACCACCAGGTCAAACAAGGAAATCTGACAAGACACTAGGACTCCTTCCACCCAAAGCCTGACAGAGTGCTGTCAGGACTGAAGTGCACTTGCATCCTATTTAATATGAAAATTAAGAGACTTTGAGGAGGAAGGAAAAACAGGAAACTCATTGATGTCATTCCCCATGTCTGAGCTTGGAGCTGTATCATGTTTTTTCCCCCTCCAAATACAAACAGAAACATGCTGTTTGAATTATTGTGTTGCACCAACATTAAATTGCTGTTAGCGGGATTCAGTTTAGTAAGCCACTGCTGATTGATAAAATATATTGGGGTTTGCTACCCAAGGAATGTAAGGAGAAATGATATTCCAGCTGAATGCCGGCTGAAGCAATGTAAAGATATCATAAACTGTGAGAGGGAAGGTTGAGTATTGGCATGGAACTGTGGGAGGATGAGAGAGGTGCACTGTGTGTGACGTTCCACCCCATTTATACAGGGTAAAATGGTCTGACCCATGCAGAAAAGTCTTCAAGGCAGGCCTACATATTGCTGCAACAATAGCATTCATATGCACTTACTCTCTCATTAGCAATGGCTCTTTGACACAGATTGCTCCTGCTAGAAGCCACAACAACCTGCATGAGAGAAGGATGCTGTTCTCATTGGCATCACAGGGATTCATACTGTCAGATACCAAGACTTGGAGGGGCAAGCCAAGTGGTCAGAGCAATGGTAGTCTGGACATGTGGTTGGTGTGGTGGCAGCTGGGCCAGGAACTGGTCAGAAGGTCAGAGCCACAGTCAGGAGTCAGAGTAGCAGCCGTGTTAGTCTGTATTCACAAAAAGAAGAGGAGTACTTGTGGCACCTTAGAGACTAACAAATTTATTTGAGCATAAGCTTTTGTGAGCTACGCCTGTAGCTCACAAAAGCTTATGCTCAAATAAATTTGTTAGTCTCTAAGGTGCCACAAGTACTCCTCTTCTTTTAGTCAGGAGTCAAGAGAGGTTCAGAACAAAGAAAGGATAGGGCTGAGAGCCAGGCTGCAGCAAGAACAAGGCTGAAGCATGGCTGAGACCTGGGGAGTCTGTCACTACTATCTGGCAGGGGAGAGTTCCAAACCATGAAATGACTCTGAGCAGACTGACCTGCTGTTTCCCCACTGAGGCTTATATACCTGCCCTGAGAGTCACCAGCTCCTGACCTGTGGATTGGCCTAACACAGGAATGACTCATCACTGAATGTGACGTAATCAGGCTCAAATTCAGAGAACACTCATTACCTGACATCACCCCTTCCGCCCCAAGGATGGTTCCCAAACATTCTTGGACCCAGCTTGTCGGGATGCCTTTGATGGAATTCCAAAAGGTGGTCGGGTGCATGTATGCCCATTACTTCTTTCTGCAGTGGATAAGAACAATTTAGCATCTTTCTTTTTCTAACAACTTTTTATTTACTTAGAGACTATTATCATGTCCCCACTTAGTCTTCTCTTCTCCAGACTAAACAAACTCTCTGAGTTTCCTAAAGTCTGCCTCCTTGAAGTCCAATGTCTTTATTTTGCTGTTTTCCCTCCTACCACTCTTTAGAACAGGGGTAGGCAAACTTTTTGGGCCGAGGGCCACATCTGGGTGGGGAAATTGTATGCAGGGCCGGGGCAGGGCGTTGGGGTGCGGGAGGGAGTGTCGGGTGTGGGAGGGGGTGCGATGTGCAGGAGCGGGCTCAGGACAAGGAATTGGGGCAGAGGAAGGGTGTGGGGTGTATGAGGAGGCTCAGGGAAGGGGGTTGGGGTGCAGGAGGGGTATGGAGTACAGGAGGGGGCTCAGGGTAGGGGTGCAAGAGGGGTGTGGACTGTGGGAGGGAGCTCAGGGCAGAAGGTTGGGGTGCAGGAGGGGTGCGACAGGGGGATCAGAGCAAGGAGTTGGGGTGCAGGAGGGATTTGGGGTGCAGGAGGGGGCTCAGGGCAGAGGGTGCAGGGTGCAGCAGGGGGCTCAGGGCAGAGGGTGCAGGAGGGGTGCAAGGTGCAGGCAGGGTGCTTAGGGCAGGGAGTTGGGGGGAGGGGTGCAGGAGAAATTTGGGCTCCGACCCGGTGCCGCTTACCTAAAGTGGCTCTGGGGTGGCAGCGGCACACCCTGGGGCCAGGGCAGGCTCCCTGCATGCCTGCCCTGGCCCCACACCATGCCGCTCCGGGAAGTGGCCAGAAACACATCCCTGCGGGGAGGGGAGGTGCACAGGGCTCTGCACACTGCCCTTGCCATGCCTCCAGGTACCTCCCCCGAAGCTCCCATTGGCCGCAGTTCACCATTCCAGGCCAATGGGAGCTGTTGGGGGTGGTGCCTGGAGCCAAGGGCAACGCACAGAGCCCTCTACCCCCCCCCCCCATCCCGGGGCCCCAGGGACATGGTGCCAGCAGCTTCTGAGAGTGGCCCGGCACCTGTGGTACCATGGGGGGCAATCCCGCAGGCTGGATCCAAAGCCCTGAGGGGCTGGATCTGGCCCGCGGGCCGTACTTTGCCCATCCCTGCTTTAGAATCATGAGCTCCATCATTTCATGATCACTTTCACCTAAGGTGAACTGATTTTCAATGAAAGTTGAAATCTGAGATTTAGGCACACCACCTTTGAGGATCTGAGCCTTACTGTCTGTCTTTCTTAGTGTTCTTTGTTGTTTCGTTGTTTGCTTGATTTTTCTCATACTCTTTGCCCATTTCTCTCTCCCCCCACTTCCACTTCCACCTTCTCCTTCCTTCCTACACCCATCTCTGTCCTTTCTCCATTTCATTTTCCCACTTCCTTTTCCCAGCCTAACCCTCTCCCTATACTACCAGCAGGAGAGCTCTCATACCAAAGGTCCCACTCCTTAAGCATTTATCCATAGACAGCCTCTGCTCCCTGCTCTGCATCTGCATTTCTCCAAGTGGGACCAGGGGTCAGAGGCAGAGGAGAAAAAACACTGCACAAGGATCCTTGCTGTGAAACTCCCACACTGTCAACAGCAGTATGCATGAGAAGATCCACCATTCCCAGTCAGATTGTTGAGTCTGGGAAACTTACCACATCCCAGGTCCTTGTGAGCAAAGACCAGCTATCAGCACTAAGAATGTGCTCAACACTGTTGTTAAGGTTCCTCCCCCACTCTGAACTCTAGGGTACAGATGTGGGACCTGCATGAAAACCTCCTAAGCTTACTTTCACCAGCTTAGGTTAAAACTTCCCCAAGGTACAAATTAATTTTACCCTTTGCCCTTGGAATTTCCACTGCCACCACCAAACTTTAACTGGGTTTACTGGAAAACTTAGTTTGGACATGTCTTTCCCCCCAAAATCCTCCCAACCCTTGCACCCCACTTCCTGGGGAAGGTTTGGTAAAAATCCTCACCAATTTGCATAGGTGACCACAGACCCAAACCCTTGGATCTTAGAACAACGAAAAAGCATTCAGTTTTCTTACAAGAAGACTTTTAATAAAAGTAAAGGAATCACCTCTGTAAAATCAGGATGGTAGATACCTTACAGGGTAATTAGATTCAAAACAGAGAGAATCCCTCTAGGCAAAACCTTAAGTTACAAAAAAGACACACAGACAGGGATAGTCATTCTATTCAGCACAGTTCTTTTCTCAGCCATTTAAAGAAATCATAATCTAACACATACCTAGCCAGATTACTTACTAAAAGTTCTAAGACTCCATGCCTGTTTTGTCCCTGGCAAAAACAGCATACAGACAGACCTAGACCCTTTGTTTCTCTCCCTCCTCCCAGCTTTTGAAAGTATCTTGTCTCCTCATTGGTCATTTTGGTCAGCTGCCAGCGAGGTTACCTTTAGCTTCTTAACCCTTTACAGGTGAGAGGATTTTTCCTCTGGCCAGGAGGGATTTTTAAAGGGGTTTACCCTTCCCTTTATATTTATGACAACTATAAAAGCATAGAAAATTATATGGGCTCGGATTCCCAAAGGTACGTAAGTGCCTAACTCCCATTGAAATCAGTTAGAGATCGGTGCATAAATACCTTTCAGGTTCTGGGCTATGGTCCCTGCTCCAAGGAGTCAATCTAGCTAGACACAATCCAATCCAGAGATATTATACATATAATACATACACATGGGAACACACAAAATACATAGGCTGATGAACAAACCTGATGAATTACTTTTAAATGTATATTCAGTGTTTGGTGCGTAATACTGAAAGGCTGTACAGAAAAGAAAATCTATTTTAAGGAAGGTTAGGAAAGTACAGAGGGAAGTTGGTCGGTGAACAAGGCACACCACCTATATTTTATGTTTGCTCAACACATGAACTTTAGCATACAGACTTTCAGGCCCAAACGTTTCCATTTTCAAGTGAGAGAGCATAATTTTTTGTAACTGGACATGTTTTTATGATTTGCATTGACACAGTGCCCAGATATTCATTGCAGGGCAGATTATATGAGTAAAATCATATGAAAGCCACGCACAGAGGATGCTCTCTCAGTATGTAGTGATGGCAGGTGAGTAAATTAAGATGTTTTTCATATCCTATTTTAAATCACTTATGAAAATGTGTTGTTGCAACTTCTGTGACCATCATAAATCCCCCAGACACAATTCAGCACAACTGAAGTACACAACACAACTGCTTAGCCATGTTAGGTATTGCAGAGATGGGACATATATAGACAGCAGTGACTATTAACTAGTGCTAATGATGCCTTTCATGTCTATTTTCAGAGTAGCAGGCCTGTTAGTCTGTATTCGCAAAAAGAAAAGGAGTACTTGTGGCACCTTAGAGATTTGTTAGTCTCTAAAGTGCCATAAGTACTCCTTTTCTTTTCATGTCTATGCATGTGGTGCTTGATTCCACACCCACTAAAATCAATGGCACAGCTCCTACTGGCTGCAGAATGGGACTCAGGGGCCAGGAAAAACAAAACAACATGAAAACAATTAAAAAGAAACGATAAGATTAAGTAAGGAAAGCTTAGAACCTGGTTACCAGGGAAATTTCCTGAAATGGTTAGTGCTACCAGACTGGAATAGTCTCTTAAGGGAAGTGGTAGAAGCCACATTACTTGAGACATTTAAAACTAGACTAGAGGATGTACTGGAAAATATAGTGTAGATAACAATCTTGTGCTGGCCCCAGGAACAGGACTTTTCCATTTCTGTGCTTCCATGAGACTCTGAACACTTATTTGGACTCTGTACTTCTTTATCAGCATATGAATGTGGTAATTTTCAAAAAGTTCAGTAACATTGTTTATTACAAGCCCTTGTTTCCTCTCTACCCACCTCCAAACACATGGAACGTGGAAGACAGCAAAGACACCATTTTGCAGTGAATCTTTTCTCTTTTACAGTTACCATATTTTAAAACTTGCCACTAATTTTAAAAGACAAGGTGAAATAAGGAGAGACACTCTAGATCCAATTTTTAGATGTTCTTTCAATGTTTCTTCAGCGTTTAACAGCACTTGGGAAAGCACCCACTGGCTTCTGTTGTGAAGGGAATGAAGTTTAATGAAGAGCGGGTGACCACCCCGGAGTTATGCGCAGCTGCTGTTTTGTTTCCAGGCTGAGGCAGCGAGTGATGCTCTCACACTGATCCTTCCCTGGGAGTGGGGCAGGCTACCTCATTCAGCTGAGCAGGGTTGTGATGAATGTAAATGCCTTCCTTATCTGCTAGATGCACTGGCAGTGTTGTAGCCCTGCGGGTCCCAGGACATTAGACTGACAAGGTGAGGGAGTTAATTATCTTTTACTGGACCAATCTCTGCTGGTGAGAGGGACAAGCCTTGGCGTTACACAGAGGCCGAGCTCCGCAGGAGACGAGCTCTGTGTAGCTCCAGCGCGGGTCCGGCTCACCAGCAGAAGTTGGTCGGAGAAAAGCCATCACCTCCCGCGCCTGGGGTCTCCCTCACCAGCTGAGACGCCAAAGCGGCGTGTGGGGACGCGGCTGGGGGGAAGCCCTACCTGAGGCTCGGCTCACCGCAGGGACCGCGCTGCCTGCCTCCCACGACATGAACTAGCATTTCCCCAGGGGGGCTGTGCCCGCGGGGCACTGCGGGGGTGGGGGCAGGGCCGGCCGTCCCCCGCGGGGCTAGGGGAGGGAGGAGCGGTCCATGTGCGGGTGCGGGGGGGTCCGCAGGCTCCGGGGCGGGCGGAGGGAGGGGTTTGTGGTGCGGGCCCAGGCCGGCCCCCGCCGGGCGGCTCCAGTCCCGTCCCGTCCCGCGCCATGCTACGGCTGCTCAGCGCCTGCCTGCTGCTGCTCGGGGCGCGCCCGGCCGCGGGCCAGGAGCCTTCGGGCGCCGCCTGCGGGCCCTGCCTGCCGGCGCTGTGCCCGGCGCTGCCCGCGCGGGGCTGCGCGCTGGGCCGCGCGCGGGACGCCTGCGGCTGCTGCTGGCGTTGCGCGCGCGGCGAGGGCGAGCCGTGCGGGGCGGGCGCGCGCTGCGCCGCGGGGCTGGAGTGCGCCCCCCGCCCGGGCCGCGCCGGGCCGCCCGCCCTGTGCGTCTGCAAGAGCCGCTACCCCGTCTGCGGCAGCGACGGCGTCACCTACCCCAGCGCCTGCCGCCTGCGCGCCGCCGCCCTCAGCGCCCAGCGCCGCGGCCAGCGCGGGCCCAGCCTGCGCCGCAAGGGGGCCTGCGAGCAAGGTGCGGGCTGAGGTACCGGGGCGGGGGGCGCGGGGCGGGGTCATGGCAGGGGGCGCTGTGCGGGGACATGGCATGGGGCGCTGTGCGGGGACATGGTGGGGGCAGGGGGCGCTGTGCGGGGTGTTGGCAGGGGGCGCTGTGCGAGGTCATTGTGGGGGCAGGGGGCGCTGTGCGGGGTCATTGTGGGGGCATGGGGCGCTGTGCGGGGTCACGGCAGGGGGCGCTGTGCGGGGTCATGGTGGGGGCATGGGGCGCTGTGCGGGGTCATGGTGGGAGCAGGGGGTACTGGTTGGGGTCACTCGGAGCTGAGTTGCCTGGGGGCAGGGGGCGCTGTGCGGGGTCATTGTGGGGGCAGGGGGTGCTGTGCAGGGTCACGGCAGGGGGCGCTGTGCGGGGTCATGGCGGGGGGCACTATGCGGGGTCATGGTGGAAGCAGGGGGCGCTCGGAGCTGAGTTGCTTGGGGGCAGGGGCCGCTGTGTGGGGTCATTGTGGGGGCAGGGGGCGCTGTGCGGGGTCACGGCAGGGGGTGCTGTGCGGGGTCATGGTGGGGACATGGGCACTGTGCGGGGTCATGGCAGGGGGCGCTGTGCGGGGTCATGGTGGGAGCAGGGGGTACTGGTCGGGGTCACTCGGAGCTGAGTTGCCTGGGGGCAGGGGCCGCTGTGCGGGGTCATTGTGGGGGCAGGGGGCGCTGTGCGGGGTCATGGCGGGGGGCACTATGCGGGGTCATGGTGGGAGCAGGGGGCGCTCGGAGCTGAGTTGCTTGGGGGCAGGGGCTGCTGTGCGGGGTCATTGTGGGGGCAGGGGGCACTATGCGGGATCACGGCAGGGGGTGCTGTGCAGTGTCATGGTAGGGGCAGGGGGCGCTGTGCGGGATCGTGGCAGGGGGCACTTTGCGGGGTCATGGTGGGAGCAGGGGATGCTGTGCGGGGTCACTAGGAGCTGAGTTGCATAGGGTCATGGAATGGGCATGGGACTGATGTTTGGGGCTACGAAGGGCTGAGTTTCTCAGTGGTTCCAGTGGGAGGAAGTTGGCCAGGGCATAAGGGGCTGCCAGGGATTGTGGACCAGCCTGGGGCAGAGAGATGCATATTCTGAGGAGACATATTCTGAACATCTCTAGCAAGCTTACTGAGCTGAAAAGCTCAGCTAGGATCCCATCTTTGGGCACCTGGTGTAGTGGTGAGGCTGGCTTGCACTGCAGGGCAAGTGTTATTGATGCATCAGTGCCAGGCCTTCCCAGGACATTTCCAAGGACCTGTATTCTTGGGATGGTTTTCAATGCATATTCTTCAGGCATGAACTTAGTGCTGGATTTCTGGTTTTGTGTACACTAGTTAGAGTAATGGTGGGAGAGATCCCAAAATCTTCTCAGACAAGATCTAAATCTAACACAGATGTATGCTGTGGCAAAATTAGAATACCTAATTCACCCCCATTGTATCTCCACCAGTAGTAGCATAGACTGAGCTTAGGTGTTGTCTAAACCTGCCCAAACCCACCAGATACCTGCCTTCACCGTTGCTTCTGCTGTTACTACCAATGGCAGCACTGCCCAAGGGACCCTGTTTTTGCCAGTAGACAGACACTACTTGGAGTTGGATTAATGCCCTGTGCCCTCCCCTGGACGTCAGCGAATTTGTCCTATGATGGTGTACAACGGAATCTCTATATTGGAGATCTTGGGTGCACATAGGTGGTGGGCTAGGGGAACAGTAGTGGAGAGGGGAATTATTCATGAAAGTCCTAAACAGAGGAAGATGGGGATTCAAGTGTCCTGTATAACACCAGAGTCCAAGAGATTTCATTTCCCCTACACTCATTCCTGGGTATAAATTTTCATATCTCTTCCCCCACCCACACTTTACCAATCTCTATAGTAGTTATTTTTTAAAATGAACGAACCATCAGTACAAACAATGGGATGCTGTTCCCCAAAGCAAGCTCAGTTTGGCGGGGTATAGCGGCTTCTCTACAGTTTCTTAGCAGGGTTTTGTTTTATTTTCATTGTTTTTTCAGTAGCCTTCACGATTCCATCTGAGGACTGTTCTCAGTCCACAGATTCAGAGAAGAGTAAGCCATTCATTCTTTTTGTTAATGTACAGTACAGAATCTAATACAGTATCTTGATTGTCTGCTTCCTAATCTTTTGTATAAAACTATCCTGTAGCACCTGGTATCAGGTGCAAATGGGAGGGACAAAGTTGCAGTTATTTAACTAGCTCATCTCCTTTCTGTTCCTTCTCCCCAACTAACTGTCAATGTAAACTAGATGAATTATTACCCTATTTTACAGCAGGATCTCCAGAAATCCCAAGAAGAATGCAAATAATCAAAATAAGTCAACTAAACGAACGCTACAAGTAGCATTTTTCTGAATTATTACAATGATTTTAAGTGGAAAGCTAATATCAGATCATTCATAGTTTAGTTACAAGCTTAGAAAGGAAAGCTAAAGCAATAAACCCTTTTTCAAGGGAATTTATTGCTTTTAAATGTGATATGTATTTAACTGGGTAATATAGTATCAACTGCAGAACATATCCTAATGTTGCTGATACATGTTTCAGAAGAATTTTTTTAGTTGGTTTGCTTAAGAAACCTGATGTTGATCATATATCAAGGATTTAATTATCCCAATCAAAATCCAAAGATCAGCAGGGAAAATTGAAAAAAATCATGTTGTAGTATGAATTATGTACTCTGTGGATGTTGTCTAATTTCTCTTGGTAATTTCATGAAAACAAATTGTGTTGAGCACTTCAATATACACAATTTAAAAAGGGAAAGTCATTCTGGAATCATAGTTACATATAGCAAGAGCCAAAAGGATAGTTGCAAATGTAGTTTGAAACAGTCTTATTCCACGTAACTTAAGAGCTGATTGTAGCATTGAAAACGTCAGTTGATATTTCCTATATTAGCATGCCTTATGGGTCTTATCCAAAGCCCATTGAAGTTGGTGCATGTCAGCACACTTTGGATCTGGTCCTATGTCAGCAGTTTGAGGTATATTCTCAAATGAATGCAGAAAGCTTTCGCCATGTAACTTGTTAACAAGAGGGTAAAGCATTTTGCATGTTAGGGCCAACATTTTAAAAATATGACCTGTAATTTTGGGTGCTTACATTTTGGGATGTCCAACTTTACTTTTAGAAGAGCTGAGCACCCACTGGTGCATATTTTTTAAAATCATGCCCAAGGTGTGTAAAGCTAGTCTCTCAAAAATTGAAAATCTGGTTCATTGGGACACTAATTAAAAAGCAAAATGGACCTCAGACCACCTTAAGTGGGTTTTTAGGACACTATGAGACACATGGAATCTCCTGAATAGGGAGCAAGAAACATGGGAAAAGGCTTTCCATGTCACAGAAACACACACAGCCTCAGAAATGAAGCCACCAGAGCTTTTCATCAGCTGTTCTCTGTTGGGCTCTGGCTGACATGGAACCACCTAACCTGGCTTTTCATGCCTTGAGTGAATTCTCCCAACCACCTACCACCATCTGCTTCCCTGACCCCAACATTCCTACACCAGGTTTCACAAAAGCTGGGGCTTTCTTACACAGGGGCTTTCCAAATACCCAAGCTATTTAGATGCAGATGCTGTAGAAGGCTGTCAAAACCACAAACATTCTGTCCCAACTTGTTTGAATCAAAGCTTAAACAAGTGGGTTCATTTAACTGAAATTATTGTTTGCTTTGAGAGGCCTCAGGAACAGCTGCAGAAACTAAAGCCCTACGTAATTAATAAGATGGCTTTCCCACTAGCCACTGGAAGCATGTGCCAGTACTCTTAATATCCTCTTTCCCTTTACAGTGTTCCAAATCAGCAATACTGTGATTATGTGCAGTGCTGAAGTTTTTGTTTGGAGAAAATGCTACCAAAAACATCTCTACGGTAGTGCCATTGATAGGAATCCTAGCTTCTAAGCTGTCCTCAGGTTCTACAACCAGTGGACTGTTTTTTGATAGGGAGGAATGGAGTGGCACACTGTTCAAGACACATCTCAAGAACAGATGTGAAACTCTAATACCATTTTGCTGGAAGGATGTTTTCATACCCAAAGTGCATTAGGGTCATCATCCCCCGCCTCCTCCTCCTGCTTCCCACATTTCAAGCCAAGAACATCCTGTGAAACGGAATGTGCTTCTGGAGCTTCTGAAACTAAAAGAGAAAAGTAAAGCATGAGCACCATATGTTTATGCTATGTACTCTATATTACCTCTATAGCACTGTAAGTGGTACTTTACAAACTGTACAAAAAGACTAGATCCCTTTCCTTGAAGAGTTTACAGTCTAACCATATACACAGGGTACAGAACCTTAAGCCATCTCTTACAGGACCTGGCACACTTTCACTGTCCATCAGGCCTTTCATAAGCACACTGCTAGACATACAGATCTCACTATGCTAGGGATTGCATTTCTCCTTTGGGAGAGGGTGGATGGCTGCACTGCAGAGTAGGAGTTTGGGTGGCGCTGGCAAGTAATTCCCTGTTATGGGGGAAATTCATCCCGCCCCAGACGTAGTACCAGCACAAGGGCAGCAGTTTATGCCACCTCTATTGGGGTTGTGGGGGTATGTGGCAGGGCAGGGGTAAACCCCTTTAAGGCCCTGCCAAAATGCTGGCTGCAGCCTGCTCTCTGGCCAAGAGACTAGGGGTAGAGACACAGGTATTCAGCAGAGAGCCCAGCTGCATGCCCTAATGAGGGCTGACTCAGAGGAACATGCTGAGCTAAGTACTGACAGCTGGGCTGAGGCATGAGAGGGCTATAAAAGTCCTAGGCAAACCTCAGTGAGGAGGCTAGCCTGGGAGGAGACAGGAAGGTAGTATCATCTCCTTTAGGAAAGAAGGATGCCTCAAAAGCCAGGAAACCCTGGGGAGGGTCTGTGGGGCACTAGCTGTTGGGGGATCTGGGAACTGCACGAACACTGTAAATACACAAAAAGAAAAGGAGGACTTGTGGCACCTTAGAGACTAATACATTTATTTGAGCATAAGCTTTTGGGCGCTACAGCTCACTTCATTGGATGCATGCCGTGGAAAATACAGTGGGGAGGTTTTATATACACAGAGAACATGAAACAATGGGTGTTACCATACACACTGTAACAAGAGTGATCAGGTAAGGTGAGCTATTACCAGCAGGGAGGAAAACCTTTTGTAGTGATAATCAAGGTGGGCCATTTCCAGCAGCTGATAAGAACAGTAAGGGGGGGAAATAAACATGGGGAAATAGTTTTACTTTGTGTAATGACACATCCACTCCTAGTCTTTATTCAAGCCTAAGTTAACTGTATCCAGTTTGCAAATTAATTCCAATTCAGCAGTCTCTCATCGGAGTCTGTTTTTGAAGTTTTTTTTATTGAAGAATTGCTACTTTTAGGTCTGTAATCAAGTGACCAAAAATGACTGGTTTTTGAATGTTATAATTCTTGATGTCTGATTTGTGTCCATTTATTCTTTTACATAGAGACTGTCCAGTTTGACCAATGTACATGGCAGAGGGGCATTGCTGGCACATGATGGCATATATCACATTGGTAGATGTGCAGGTGAACGAGCCTCTGATAGTGTGGCTGATGCGATTAGGCCCTATGATGGTGTCCCCTGAATAGATATGTGGACACAGTTGGCAACGGGCTTTGTTGCAAGGGTAGGTTCTTGGGTTAGTGTTTTTGTTGTGTGATGTGTGGTTGCTGGTGAATATTTGCTTCAGGTTGTGGGGCTGTCTGTAAGCAAGGACTGGCCTGTCTCCCAAGATCTGAGAGTGATGGATTGTCCTTCAGGATAGGTTGTAGATCCTTGATGATGCGTTGGAGAGGTTTTAGTTGGGGGCTGAAGGTGATGGCTAGTGGCGTTCTGTTATTATCTTTGTTGGGCCTGTCCTGTAGTAGGTAACTTCTGGGTACTCTTCTGCCTCTGTCAATTTGTTTCTTCACTTCAGCAGGTGGGTATTGTAGTTGTAAGAGTGCTTGATAGTGATCTTGTAGGTGTTTGCCTCTGTCTGAGGGGTTGGAGCAACTGTGGTTGTATCGTAGAGCTTGACTGTAGACAATGGATCGTGTGGTGTGGTCTGGATGAAAGCTGGAGGCATGTAGGTAAGCATAGCGGTCAGTAGGTTTCTGATATAGGGTGGTGTTTATGTGACCATCACTCATTAGCACCGTAGTGTCTAGGAAGTGGATCTCTTGTGTGGACTGGCCAAGGCTGAGGTTGACGGTGGGATGGAAATTGTTGAAATCATGGTGGAATTCCTCAGGGGCTTCTTTTCTATGATGACATCTTCATCATCTGGACCCAGTGTAGCGCAAGTAGAGTAGGGGCATTAGGGGACGAGAGCTGAGGAAGCCTTGTTCTAAATCAGCCATAAAAATGTTGGCATACTGTGGGGCCATGCGGGTACCCATAGCAGTGCCGCTGATTTGAAGGTATTTGATTCTCCCCAAATGTGAAATAGTTATGGGTGAGGACAAAGTCACAAAGTTCAGCCACCAGGTTTGCCGTGACATTATCGGGGATACTGTTCCTGACGGCTTGTAATCCATCTTTGTGTGGAATGTTGGTGTAGAGGGCTTCTGCATCCATAGTGGCCAGGATGGTGTTTTCAGGAAGATCACCGATGGATTGTAGTTTCCTCAGGAAGTCAGTGGTGTCTCGAAGATAGCTGGGAGTGTTGGTAGTGTAGGGCCTGAGGAGGGAGTCTACATAGCCAGACAATCCTGCTGTCAGAAATTGGAATTAATTTGCAAACTGGATACAATTAACTTAGGCTTGAATAAAGACTGGGAGTAGATGTGTCATTACACAAAGTAAAACTATTTCCTCATGTTTATTCCCCCCCTCCCCCGCCACTATTCCTCACACGTTCTTGTCAATTGCTGGAAATGGCCCACCTTGATTATCACTACAAAAGGTCCCCTCCCCCCCGCTGGTAATAGCTCACCTTACCTGATCACTCTTGTTACAGTGTGTATGGTAACACCCATTGTTTCAGGTTCTCTGTGTATATAAAATCTCCCCACTATATTTTCCACTGCATGCATCCGATGAAGTGAGCTGTAGCTCACGAAAGCTTATGCTCAAATAAATTTGTTAGTCTCTAAGGTGCCACAAGTACTCCCTTTCTTTTTGCGGATACAGACTACCACAGCTGCTATTCTGAAAACTGTAAATACAGACACTTGGGTGATCCAGCACAAGAAGGCATGGAAGATTCTTTATTATACCAGCCTAACCACAGGGCGCAGGTTCAAGAGGGAGAAAGCCTGCAGGGACCCTGTGACAGGGTACCTCAGGACTACCCTACCTTGCACCCCTGCTACAATGAACAGAACTACTGGGTGCTGTGTGGGGAAGGACAGACCTATTCTCCATGTAATGCCAAGGTGCTCCTATGCTGGGGGAGTTGACATGGAGCCTATGTGGCTGCTTGGTAGGTACAAAGGAGTCATAGGGCAATAGTGAAACTGGCTCTGGCAGTTCTGGAAGAACTTGCTGTTGATAACTTGGTTTAAGTGAATGGATCTGGAAGATGATGTTGATTACGGTTTTATCAGGCAGTTGCAGCAGGTGATTGTGCTCAGTTGTAAACTGTTTATATTCTCCTGCACTCACTCAGTTTCTTAAACAAGAAATTCTAAGGCACCTAGAACTTTAAATGTGGTGGATCTGTGAGGTTTGGATAATCAGCCAGGGATTTCGACAAAACATTCCAGCTAAGCAACTTACATGGCCCCTATTGCCATATCCAAGTGTCTTATGAACATTAATGTACCAATCTTCACAATAACCCTGTTGTATTATTATCCCCATTTTACATATGGGGAAATGGAGGCATGGAGAGATAAAGGCCCAGATCTCCAATGGTATTTAGGTGCCGAACTATCACTGGGGCTCTGGGCCTAAATGACTTGTCCAAGAACACACAGAAAGCCTGTGGTAGAGCAGGGAATTGAACCTGGATCTCTCAAGTCAGTGCCCTAACTGCTGAGCCATGCTTTGTTTCCATTACACTTGGAGTATGCAGGCTTTCACCCATCAGGGCTTGTTATCAGCTACGATCACCATGTTCTCTGAGGTCATATGGGAGCCCTATGGACCTCCAGTGCTCTGCAGCCACATGAGCTGTTTACTGTGCTTGGAGAAGGAGGAAAGGGGAGATTCATCTCTGGTCAGCATCAATTGAACATTTCTCATAAGGCTTTCCACAGCATCGTTCCTCCCCAGGATAGTGCCCAGTTTCTGGACTGTCAGTATGGTAATTGGGCACTTGAGAAAGATGCTGAGGGACTCCTCTGTACATGCTTGGGAAAGGGAGAAATTAACCCTGCTGCCAGGGGTCGGCATAGACTTGTACACCAATCATGTCCCACTTAATACCTCAAAAGAGGGCTGAATTGATGCCTAGGCCTTGTGTGGGGCTTCTGCACTGGGGTGAATGTCACCCAAAGTCCCTATAGCCTCCTGACATGGTTGACCACACATCAGTCACCCAGGGAGGAACTGAAGAAGGACCACAGCCTACAGGTAGCGGGGGAGCTGTTCATGCCAGCTATTGGCCAGTCTGCTGCAGGAGATAAAAGGACAAAGATGACCCTTAAGGAAGTGGCCCAAATTGGTGCACATCCATGGCTGCTGTTATTAAATGGCTAGTTGTGCATGATCTTTTAGCTTAAAAACTATGTCTGAGGATGGATCACTGACCCTTACCTGTGCCTCTGCAGGAGCCTGTACATGGTTTTCATTTACATTGCAGCCATGGGGGCAGAACGAATGGCTGTTATTAGTCGTCATGGATGATGGGAGGAGAGTTTGTTGTCCTTTCAACTGTGGTGCTGCGATGGCCATTCCTTGGTGCTTCCTCAGTAGGCTGACCTTTCTGCTGAATGGATTGCTGGTCTCCCCCTGGAGGCAAGATGTGCATCTCTCCAAGGAGTGTTTGTGATGGGCTTAAGCTCATGGCTGCCTGATATGGAGGCTTCTGGGAATGTTTCTCACCTCAGGTGCATGGGTGAGACTGGGGCTGCAGGTGGGGTAGATGGAATGTTCATAATGTTGCAATCATGACAGTGATTTTGAGATAATAATAGGAGCAACAGAGAGGTGTGTCCTGTCCTGATAAGCCTGTAGAAATTGTTCACATTTCTCTAAAGAAAGGAGACATATAATCTTCCTGATTTAAAATATATATATTTGATGTTGATTCTTTTTCAAATGGCAGAGAGAAGACCAGATGTAATGGTGATTGGGGGTCACCAAAGGGCAAAATATTTGCCTTTCCAATATCCCAGTATTCTTGTAAAGCTGGGTGGGAGACCCTGTGCAGCTAAGGAACTAGGCCAGACACACTCCCTTTATGGTAAATTATTTGTATGACAACTTCTAAACCCTTCTAAGCACTTGTTGTTGTGTATATTTTCCACAGGAAGGAGTGGTGCAAAAGTTCAGGCATCTTCATTATGGAAGACTGAACACTATTGTGTCTCGCTGCTTCTGCTTCTTTGTTCATTTACTGAAACGTTGTAGTCATGCCACATATTTCATAAAGCTGTCAGCATGTGAAAACTTTTTGGAAATCTCAGAGAGTAGCAGTCCAGAAAAACATGTTTACTACAAAAAGAACGAGAAGTACTTGTGGCACCTTAGAGACTAACAAATTTATTTGAACATATGCTTTTGTGGGCTAAAACCCACTTCATTGGATGCATGCAGTGGAAAATACAGTAGGAAGATAGATATATAAATATATATATACACAGAGAACATGAAAAAATGGGTGTTGCCGTACCCACTATAACGAGAGTGATCACTTAAGGTGAGCTATTATCAGCAGGAGCCTTTCTGATAATAGCTCACCTTAACTGATCACTCTCGTTATAGTGGGTATGGCAACACCCATTTTTTCATGTTCTCTGTGTATATCTATCTTCCTACTGTATTTTCCACTGCATCCGATGAAGTGGGTTTTAGCCCATGAAAGCTTATGTTCAAATAAGTTTGTTAGTCTCTAAGGTGCCACAAGTACTCCTCGTTCTTTTTGCTGATACAGACTAACACGGCTACCACTCTGAAACATGTTTACTGCAGTAGATGTTGATTGATTTTATTTTTAAATGGAATTTGGGATTTATTTTTTCCTATTTTGTTTAAATCTACATAGCATTTAAAAACTAAACTAGTGGCATTAGAGGAGGAAGTGTAGGCACAAGGGCAAGGGAAGGCAAAGGTGGAAATGTAAGCTGGGAAAAGCTCTGTAGAGCCATAAAGTGAGAAGGAAGAGTTTTAATCTGAGGTAGAGATAGAGGTGAAGGGACTGGAAGAGCAGCAGATGCAGTAGGAGACCCCTGTGTTGCTAAACACTCATTTAGAACAAATGATACATTCTGAGCGAATGTCCACCTGCGTTGGGTAAAAACTAGGTCTTGCGGGGAGATGTGTGAGAGAAAGTGATGCCACCAGAGCAAGTGCCAGCAGTACTCACTCAGGTGCCCATCTCCTGTTACCCCTGCCAGTGGGCAGGGCCAATAGAGTTTAAATAAAATGCCCGCTGTGCACCATACTTAGCCTCCAGGATGAGGAAGCTCACCCTCATCTACTCTACTTCCACACCACACCCCATTTTTCCTCCGGCACTGGGGGAGGAGGAACTAACCATATGTGCTAATGGTGGCAGGATTTGGGACCCTGCTTGTATTTAACAGGGTTTGCGTTTTGTGCTCCCCAGTGGGCATTTAAAGGGCGTGTATTCCCGTCTGCTTGCCATACTGGTTGATGCAGGGTCAGCCTTTACTTTACTCAAAACAGCACAAGCATGGTAAGAAGATTAAATTACTTCCCCAAACATGCCCAAGCAAATACTGTTTAAATTTCTTGCATCTTTGCCTTTGAATACTCCTTGTATGTGGAGATGCTGAGTACCCCTTATAACCACAGCAGAAGAAAATTTCACAAATGCACTTCCATTTTTGCTACATGGCTGGATCTTTTTTGTGATAAAGATCAATTTACACAATAGAATCTATCAGAATATTCAGTGCTTGAAGTGCGTGGGCAATGCCACTTGAATACTTAGGCAGGATTTCACAAGAGATTATTTGCAGACCTGGTAAAATAGCTTGGAAACAAAGATCTTATTATTGAGAGGGTTACATAAGATTTAACATGCAAAATAGTTTTTAAGATGCATATATTTTCACTGTGGATTTATTTCTAAGGGAATAAAAGTTCATTAAAATGCTAGTTGACAAAGTTGACAAAATACATGCCCAGTTGAGCTTTCCATATTCATCGGTGTTGTGTGTATTGCAGCTATAACTGAAGCTTTTGCTTACAATGAGATACCCTCCAACAACTGGGGAGGACTTTGACATTTCTTACTTCTTGGACAACAAAAGGAAAGCATCAACACTTGAGTCTGTATAATTTTCCCTGACCTTGTACTTGGGATTATGTCTCTGTGTTGCTTGTTTTCTAAAATGCTGTAATCTGAAGTTTGTAGTGCAACAATGTCCAGTAGTTGTCTGATGAGTTGTAGTCTTTGTGCTAAAGTACCTACGTTGTGTAGAAAATGTATTTCCAGAGAGACTGAAGTTTCCTGTTTTTAAGTCAAATGAAACTGGAAATGTTTGTGAGGAACAAGAATATGTATTTCCAGAGAGACTGAAGTTTCCTGTTTTTTAAGTCAAATGAAACTGGAAATGTTTGTGAGGAACAAGAATGTCCCTCAAAGACATGGAAGAATTGAAGTTCACGCACAGCTGTGTGACAGAACCCCACTAGGTATTAATGCTAATGACAGCCCAGTGAGTCATCATTCACAAAGATAATCTAAAATCACCCACTAGCCTAGCCGTCCAGGATTCAACTCTGCTCTTGCTTCATCAGAATAACACTTTGTGTGCCATGCTTCAAAGTCACTCGCTGCTTAGCTGAATAGAATAGCACAGCCAGAGCTGTGTTTGCTGTCACTGCACTCTGAGACATCTTGCAATTGATACTGTGATATCCCTATGTTGTATCTCTCCTCTTCTCCATGCTTCTGCTGTCCCCCTGCTATTCCAATCTGTGCGTGGTAGCAGCCGTAGACTGAAACTGTGATGGGGCAGAAGTGCAAACATCCAATGAAGGACCAGTTCCGTGGGAGTTTTCTCATTTATTTTAATAGGTGCAGGATCATGCCCTAATTCCTGCTCTCTAATATACAGTAAGAATATACTGTCATACCACTGCATAGTATTAGTCCTCCCCAGCCATGAGCACATTTTGGGGAAAAATAAATGCTCGCCTCTGCCCCATGCTTTGAAATTACATGAACTAGGCAGGCAGCAGTAATTCCTTCTTATCAATGCACTTGGGGTCAGGTAACACTGAGTTAGGCTGGTATAACACGCAGTGAGACAGAGCAGAGTCCAGCTCCCAGCTAATAAACAGTCAGAAAACACTAATAGCTTTTACTCTTTTTCATAATTTCTCTTATGGAGCTGTTTTCACTCCGAGATGGATGGCACCATGCAAATATACTTGCTATCAAAAAGGTGGGCCCTTCTCTCTTTCCCATCAGATACCATGACAGCTCTTCCATTGGTTATTTCAGGGGTTCTCAAACTTCATCACACCGTGACTCCCTTCTGACAACAAAAATTACTGTACAACCCCAGGAGAGAGGACCGAAGCCTTAGCCTGCCCAAGCCCTGCCCCCAGGTGTGTGGGGGGAGAAGAGGGGGCGCTAAAGTCAAAGCTCAAGGGCTTTAGTCCCAGGCAAGGGGCCTGTAATCTGAGCCCCAGTGCCCAGGGTTGAAGCCCTCGGGCTTCAGCTTTGGCCCCAATGGTGGGGCTTGGGCTTTGGCCCCAGGCCCCGGCAAGTCTAAGCCAGTCCTGACGACCCCATTAAAATGGGGTCACGACCCACAGTTTGAGAACCGCTGGGTTATTTCATTGAAACGGGGACTAACCATCCCTAGCCGCCAGTAAATCATTGCTCAGGGAGGGCCAAAGCCTGATTGCATCAATCACACCAGGAGTCCTCTTAAAGTCAGTGGGACCACACAAACCTTTGGTGCTTTGTGGGGAGTTGCAAGACATTTGCGCTCTGTATAAAGGAGTTGCCTCAATCTGTGCCATGTACATTGACCCTGACATTATGGGCCATTTTTCCAAAGGGGCTCAGCAGCTCCCTTTGAGTAGAAATGGGAGCTGAGCTTTTATGACAATCTGACCCCGGTTGTGGGGGCTGAGTACTTCTGATATTCTGGTCCTGTGCTATAAAAGCCAAGCAAACAACTAATTAATGAGATTGTGATAGGAATAAAGTGTGAGGTTTTGGACTTTAGCAGGGAAGGGAAGGCATTTTTTTCATTATATGTCTTTAATTATATTTAAAACTCTTTCTCCCAAAGACAGAAGAGCTAGTAAACCTAAGCACTGACTTTTTAAAATAAATCTGGAGTAACACACACCAACTCTTTTCAGTCATCAGAAGAAATATGCTGTTTTGCCATTAATGAACATGTGCAGTTTTCTAATAAACTATGAATACTGTGGAGAAAGATAAAAAGGATAACATCTCAGGGGTTCATTTGGTTACAGAGAGACTTTTTACCAATTTATGCTTGCCAAACACCCAGCTAGAAATATGTAATCCTTTGGGACCTCTGCTCTTGTCATCCTTTAAAACATTTTTATCAAGTAATGTGCCCTTTTTGACTCAAAGCACAATAATCGTTTGCATTCAGAATGTGAGTGCTGCAATTTCAGAGGACTTGCTCATGATGAGAAGCAAAACTAGAGCATTATGCTGATAAATTCAGTTCTCCATCCCTATGATTTTGGACTAATGAAAATACCAGATAACCACGTCAGTATGAGTGTACAGTGCTAACACAATGTCCTTGGGCCCCATCTGAGCCCTTTAATAAGTCCTGAATTCCACCCTAGCTGGCTAGCAGATAGAAGGTGTACCTGTGCTTCCAAAAAGCATTAAATAGCAGGGAGCTTTTTAAAATCTCTCCACATCTTTCTTCTGAAATGGACAACAGTGTCTGAGCCCCGTGCTGCTGCTCCCATTGAGGTTATTTCTTGTCTCTGGGAGCTCCCAGGGCTCAGCCCCTCACAGCAGATGCACAGCACCTTGCAGGATTCAGCCCAGAAACTGAATAACTAAGAAGGATGTGACTAATAAAGAAAATGACTTCAGAGCTATTGCATTTTAAGTCACTTGTAAATATTTAAACAGAGGTTGCATTTATTTTTCTTTATGAAGGGGAAATATGTAGGGCCTGTGAAGGGGACACAGTTCAATAATATAGCTAAACAGCTGTTTCTGTCTCATACAGGGCTTGATTCTGATCTGGCTGGCTGTGGTTTTACAGCTGTGCAGCCTGAACAGGATCACACCTGATTTATGTCAGTGAGATAAGAATCAGGGCTCCTGCATGTAGATTATCCATACATAGAAAAGCAAACTTCTTTCTTCTGTAGAAAATATGCCTTTCCTGGGGTAAGAGAACAGACAGAATGGTTTCTTCAGGTATGTTAGCAACAAGAAGGTCAAGGAAAGTGTGGACCTCTTACTGAATGAGGAAGGCAACCTACTGACAGAGGATGTGGAAAAAGCCAATGTACTCAATGCTTTTTTTGCCTCTGTCTTCATGAACAAGGTCAGCTTCCAGACTACTGCACTGGGCAGCACAGTGATGACAAACTCATGGTGATCGCAGGAGGTCCTGGATGACTGGAAAAAGGCTAATGTAGTGCCCATCTTTAAAAAAGGGAAGAAGGAGGATCCAGGGAACTACAGGCCAGTCAGCCTCACTTCAGTCCCTTGAAAAATCATGGAGCAGGTCCTCAAGGAATCAATTCTGAAGCACTTAGAGAGGAAAGTGATCAGGAACAGTCAGCATGGATTCACCAAGGGCAAGTCATGCCTGACTAACCTAATTACTTTCTATGACTAGATAACTGGCTCTGTGGATGAGGGGAAAGCAGTGGATGTGTTATTCCAGGACTTTAGCAAAGCTTTTGACATGGTCTCCCACAGTATTCTTGCCAGCAAGTTAAAAAAGTATGGGCTGGATGAATGTACTATAAACTGGATAGAAAGCTGGCTAGATTATTGGGCTCAATGGATAGTGATCAATGCCTCCATGTCTAGTTGGAAGCCGGTATCAAGCGGAGTGCCCCAAGGGTCAGTCCTGAGGCCGGTTTTGTTCAATATCTTCATTAGCGATCTGGAGGATGGTGTGAATTGCACCCTCAGCAAGTTTGCAGATGACACTAAACTGGGAGGAGTGGTAGATACGCTGGAAGGTAAGGATAGGATACAGAGGGCCCTAGACAAATTAGAGGATTGGGCCAAAAGAAATCTGATGAGGTTCAACAAGGACAAGTGCAGAATCCTGCATTTAGGATGGAAGAATCCCATGCACCGCTACAGACTAGGGACCGAGCGGCTCGGCAGCAGTTCTGCAGAAAAGGACCTAGGGGTTACAGTGGATGAGAAGCTGGATATGAGTCAACAGTCTGCCCTTGTTGCCAAGAAGGCTAATGGTATTTTGGACTGTATAAGTAGGAGCATTGCAAGCAGATTGAGGGATGTGATCAATCCCCTCTATTCGGCATTGGTGAGGCCTCATCTGGAGTACTGTGTCCAGTTTTGGGCCCCACACTGCAAGAAGGATGTGGAAAAATTGGAAAGAGTCCATGGAAAAATTGGAAAGAGTCCAGCGAAGAGCAACAAAAATGATTAGGGGGCTGGAGCACATGATTTATGAGGAGAGGCTGAGGGAACTGGGATTATTTAGTCTGCAGAAGAGAAGAATGAGGGGGGATTTGATAGCTGCTTTCAACTACCTGAAAGAGGGTTTCAAAGAGGATGGATCTAGACTGTTCTCAGTGGTAGCAGATAACAGAACAAGGAGGAATGGTCTCAAGTTGCAGTGAGGGAGGTTTAGGTTGGATATTAGGAAAAACTTTTTCACTAGGAGGGTGGTGAAGCTCTGGAATGCGTTACCTAGGGAGGTGGTGGAATCTCCTTCCTTAGAGGTTTTTAAGGTCAGGCTTGACAAAGCCCTGGCTGGTATGATTTAGTTGTGGGTTGGTCCTGCTTTGAGCAGGGGGTTGGACTAGATGACCTCCTGAGGTCCCTTCCAACCCTGATACTCTATGATTTAATGTGAGGATTAAAATCAAGTAGGACATGGGTAAATAAAAGCAGCCTACATTCTGAGCTAAAGGAAGCACTCTGCTGTGCTTTCTCAAGGCATGAAAGTTGTGCTTTGCTATTCCAGGTAGATACAGGCTAAGGGAGCTGCAGAGGAAGCATGACCTGCCCCTGCAGTAAAGATTATATGCTTTTGGCACTTTGCATCCTCAGGCCATGCCTACACAGGAAATCTTGGTGTTGCAGTGTCCTAGCATGCTTGTGACACCATGCATCCGCACACAACTGCTTCCCCATACTCCTCATCACTGGAATTCTGTTTGCTCTGAGCAAGGCTAATCATTGTTATCCATACCAGGACAGAACTGGTGTAGACAGCAAGGAGGAAGTAGGTTTCTGCAGTACAGGGTCTCATGGGATGAAGGGACTAGTGGAGATCTTTGGAAGTCCTCGCAGGAATAGAGGACCATTGCTGTTGGGCAGGAGGTCATTCATTCATGTAGCACAGCCGTCCTCCCCTCCGAAGCCCTGCACACCTCTTCCTCTAGGCATCTAGGCTTTCGTTATTTCCTGATCTTCATGTCACTCCTTCAAATCTTCCTGCCTCACTTCTCCATATTTTTCCTTCATATTCTCCCAGGAGCCCCAGGGAAATAGGGAGGGAGGCTTGGGGTTTACCAGCCATCTCAAGTACTAGCTAGAGGTGGATGCTAAAGATGGATTCCCCAAACAGATTCCAGGGACAGCCCCCTACCAAGAATCCCAGCACCATCCTCTCTCTCAGCAGTTCAAGGAGGGTGTGGCTGGGTTCTCTCCTGCTGTTGCCCCCCTACTTTTCATAGTGGTCTTTGGCTAGTAGGTTTGTTTTGGGGGTTGATGGAGGTAAACAAGGGGGAGAGAGTGATGGGGTAAGTTAGGTAATAGAGAACAGTGTGAGAGAGAAGCGGCAGGGAGAATGGGGAGAAGAAAGGAGACCATATAGGGGAAGAGGTAGAGAACGCAGAGAGGGAAAAGAATGGGAGATACAAGGAGGTGAAGGGAGAAAGAGAGCATGGAGAAAACAGACACTGATGGCAACTCTGGGAAAGGTGCACCATGATCTATTAAAGGAAAGAAAAATGTAGTGTGAAACCAGGATGGGGAAAGAAGCTCTAACAAAAGCAAGAAGTGCAGTAAGTTACTTCTACGCAGTACATTGGCTAGACCAGTGGTTCTCAACCCACAGGCTGCTTGCGGCCCAATCCGTGTACAGCTGTGGCCCATGTGACATCCTCAGGGCCATACATGTAGTATATATGTTTTGGATGCAGCCCACATAACACATAGATGTATGAACTCTTTGGCCCAGTCCATAGTCCTGGGGGCAGGCTGGTCTCTTTTATGTTTGTGTGTTCAATGCTGAGCTCACAGCCAGACCTTAATAAATGCATGCACTGGTTAGTAGGGGATCTTGGCTCACTGGGCTAATGTTCAAATGAACTATATACCATGGGATTGAAACTCTCTTCAATGCCTAGCCCCTTCACTCCAGTCAGCCTTTTTTTTTTTTTTTTTTTTTTTTTTTGCTGGTACAAAGTGCTTCACTTCCACATTTCTTAGTGCTAGCTCTGGAATGAAACAAAGATAAACTTTTCAAGTTCCTGTAGGTCAGTTTAAAGATAAATAAGAGCTACATAAATATATAATTGCTGGAGCATTCCATCTGAATTTAGCCATAGACAATGCTATGCCAAGGATTTTTTTTTTAACCCACTCCTGTGCAAAGCACAAGCTGAGATTCCTAGGGAAGGTCCCTATGGAATGTAGGCTTTTGTTCATCACTACAGCACCTGCTAGTGTTCTCTTGGCATGTCTGTGCTAAATTCCAGCATTGATTAATCTTTAAAACTCTAGATGGCTTTGTTCTTATTGGACTGAATCTTGCAAGAGGCTCTCATTCCGGATGCATGCTCTTTTAATTAAAAAGAAAATTACTTTAGTCATTTTTCCCAATTCTAGACGATTAAAAATACAGTAGTTTTTTCCCATGTTAGGACTGTTCTTTTTCACCTCCTAGCTAAAAAGAAAAGATTAGGGCCTGATCCTGAGTGTATTGGGGTAAGGGGGCCTGAATGCCCCAAAGCCTGCTGCCTCACAGTCTCAGATCTTTACTTTTCAAAAAATATTAGGAAGGGACATGAGACAGTATTCTACCTATGTGTACAGATCTCCTATGGTTATTAACTAGAGCTCTACTGATGGAGCAAAGGTGGAGATTGTAAGCTCCTTGGGGCTGGGACCAGTGTTCCCTCTAATTTTTGACAGGCCCCATGTGCGCAAAAAATTTCTTCTGTACAAATTTTTGTGCTTCTGTGCAAATTTTTGTGCGTGAGGTGTTTTGCCATGTGCGCGGGGTTTAGGATCTGTGCATGCACACAGCTTAGAGGGAACAGTGGCTGGGACTGTCATTTTGTTCTGTGTATGTACAGCACCTGGCACAGTGGGGTCCTGGCCCATGACTAGGACTCCTAGGCACTATCGCCATACACATATTAATAAAAACAGTGCTTCAGTGGACTATTTGGTGTTGAGCATGTGGCGTAAACAGTGTAGATGGAAACTCTTTAACCTTTTCTCCTGATAAGCATAAGTTGTCCATGTTTCCCCACCATACATGAGAATGCTGAGGACGCAAGCTTGGTACACTAGCATTTTGGTCTTGATGGTAAGCTTTGAGTTGTTCCATGCTCTGAGTTAGTCTGCTAAATGTGGTGGCAGCCTTTCCAGTTAGAGATTGGTGGTCAATGTAGAACCTAAATAACTGAACTTTTGGACTACTTCTAGCTGGTTTGCATTTAAGGTGATTGAAAACAACCGTTTTCTTAATGCTGATGGTGAGAGCAATGCCTGACAAGCACTTGAAAGGCGGTCCATAAGTTCTTGTAGTAGATCTTCATCATGGGCTATGAGGGCAGCAGCATCAGTGAATAGAAGTTCCCTTATGAGCACCTTTTTGATTTTGGTCTTTGACTTAAGTCGTGACAGGTTGAAGAGTTTCCCATCTGATCTTGTGTGGAGATACACTCCGTCTTTCATGTCCTTAAATGCACAGTTCATGAGTACCAAGAAGAAGATTCTAGAGAGTGTAGGGGCAAGAACACATCCTTGCTTCACTACGCTTTTCATCTCAAAGCTGTCCGAAGTGGACCCGTCAAACTGGACAGTTGCTCTTATGTTGTTGTGGAATGAATGTGTAAGACTTAACAGGGTTGGTGGGCATTGAGTCTTTTCTAGTATTGCAAATAGACCTGCTCTGCTGATTGTGTCGAATGCTTTGGTTAGGTCCACAAAGGTGATGTACAATGGTCAGTTTTGCTCTCTGCACTTTTCTTTTTTCAACACCAAATGGCAAGATAAAGTCACCAATGCAGAGGTTCTTCAAAGGGCAAATTTACCAAGTGTGACAGCCCTGCTCAAGCAAAGACAACTGTGCTGGCTGGGCCATCTGAGTAGGTGGAAGATGGATGCATACTCAAGGACATGCTATTCAGGGAGCTATCAGAGGGAACAAGAATAACAGGATGTCCCAAGTTTCACTATAAAGACACACACAAGCGAGATATGAAGGAATTTGGAATTTATCCTGACCAATGGGAAATCTTGGCAAATGATTGTAACAAGTGGCACCATTGTCTCCATCAGGGTATCAAATTCCATGACAGGAGCTGGCTTCTACAGCTTGAAGAGAAAAGAGCCTGTAGGAAGCAAGGAGCTCCCAACCAGGATATGTACATCTTCAATAACTGCTAAAGATCATGCAAATCTCAGATTGGACTATTCAGTCATATGAGACATTGCAAACCATCTACATCATAGGCTGCAGTTCCCACCGTCTCTCGTAGATGAAAAGATGCCAACAACTCAGGGACTCATTTTGGGGAGGACCAGTTTCAGTTTCAGTTTATTAATGCAGAGTCTCATTAATAGCAGGGAGGGACACATGCTCCTCTTTGATGTTTGGCATGTATCAAAACATGACAAAAATCCTTGTGCATTACCTCCCATTGGGAATTGAGCCTAGGTGATCTGATGCCATAGTGAGAAACATATAATAAATACCAATACACAGATGATGGGTGGGTTAGCATAATGCTTAAAAAAAGGGAAGTGGTCTGTCGAAAGGTGAGAAATCATGGGGGGTGGGAGTCCCCCAGGGAAGCTGCTGGGTGCTTGGTGCTTCAGAAAATCAGTCTACTACTTTAGCTACTTAAATATGGACTTAGGTGCCCAACTTTAGGCTCCAGTTTTTGAAAATCTTGACCCTCATGGGCACACAAATTAGCATAGGCAGCTAGCCAGATATCTAGCTGGCCATATGTATACAAATATAATTGATTTGTGTGCACACTTCCAGTATTTACATGCAGAAATTAGGCACATATACTTGCTCATGTATGCCTAAATTTAAAAGTTTGACCCACATGTCAAATCATACTGCTCCCCACCTGTTCTATGAAGCCCTCCTCCCCCCCCCCCCCCGTGTGTCTCTTTTGTAGTTTTGCTTATTTATTCTTCCATGCCCAGTTGCAATTACGACTCATTTTTTGTTATACATACCTGCATGAAGAATCTGAACTCTGGTGCTGGCTGGATACATAGGGCCTTAAATCCATTTTTCCACAGAGGGGCATTATTCTGGTTTCATTTATTTACATTTACATTCATTGTCTTCTGGATATATGAAGTAATTATTTTTTTCTTTATAACATTTTCAAGCACATGTTGCTGTATTACTTTAGCAACAGCTTGAAGCTCTGATTTAATATCATGCAACATGGGCTGTCGTGTTCTATCAAATAGCCTTGAAATGTCTATTTGTAAATTATTACCGAGTTTTCAGACCTTCAGTGGATTATGATTTTGCTCCAAACATTGTTTCAAATGCTAAAATCATGCAGATACACATTTGCTGGTCTATTGCTTTGTGTTTTTCCACTGGTCTTTTTTAAAATTCTTATTTCACCTTAAAGGCATTCAGTTATTTTTGCAGTGTTTTGGTTCATTGACACTTGGTACACTTACAGTTTTTATGGTTACTTTGCTCAAATCTTATTAGAGAAGCTGTTTAATATATTACTTGGCTGTTCAGAGTTTGGTATGTTTCTAGTTCACTTGTCAGCATGATGACTCCGAGAGCCCAGAGAAATGGCCATTCTTTAGTGCACACAGAGTGCTTATGGACCTCGACTAACAAAATGCCATGTTATTTGTAACATTTTTTCTCAAAATCTGAATAAAAAATGGTTATTATGGAATGAAAAACAACTCTAGTTTACTTCAGCTAATTCCCCCAGTGCTTTGTTATTGCCACCCCTGGGAAGACTGTGCTGTGTTCAAGAATTTCTCTAATCCTTTGTTGGGCAAAAGGTTGTCTGAGACTCCTGCCTAATCATAGATTATTGAGTAATGATTCTAATCAGGATGGACTTCTGAAACCATGCTCACTTTACCATGAATAAATGCGCTCAGATCTCATGCCTCGCTTCCACGTTTTCAACCCTGAAATTGCAGGCTTCCCAAATTCTTTACAGGTTTAGGCCTCTTTCACAAAAGGGCTGTCAGAGACTGAGAAGGGCTGCCTAGTAAATTGTATCTGGCTGCTAACAAAGTGTAGTTCTGTCTGGTGGTTCATACAATGTACGGATGTACGGATTGTGTGGTAGCAAAATTAAGTACAATCGTTGACCTTCATCTGCAAACCTTCAGCTTCCTGAGAAAAGTATTTGCAAGTCTTTACATACACAAGCATCTTGAATCTGTATCACCCCTCATGCCCTGCAGAAGCTCCTCCATAGCAAGCAGGCCAGGGTTTGGGGTCAGGCAGAGGCCACTGTCTAGAGCATCTTACCCCCTTCCCGCTCCAAGCCCCACAGGAGTTTAGAGGGTACATAAATGCTGACCTTTTCATAATTCTCCCCCTACTCTGCAGAAACCCTCACCCCATGAAGAAGGGGCATCGTGGTTATGGTCTGCCAGTGGGGTTTGAATCATTGCTGCAGCATGGCCCTGATGGACCTGAGTTACCCACTGTCATTTCTGTGGGAGGGTGGCATGTCCCACCCTCCTGAGGTTAGAATGAGGCAGAAACTCTATCTAAGGGCCAAGCTTGCAGCACTGGCCTGGGAGTAGCTAGCATAGTGGGACTGTATAGCCTTTAGTGAGAAGGATACTAGCTAAATGTGACAGGATGGAAATGTTCCACTTAAGTCACACAGCTTCATGGAGTTAGGCTATAGCCTATAAACAGCAGGCATTTCTTGTTCTATTAAAGACAACAATATTACACTGATCTATAGAGCAAAAATAGCACTGACTACTAATACTTCACATTCTGTGTGCTCCATAGGGTGCAACAGACTCTGGGGAAGAGCACACAAAACATGAGGCCTATTACTGCAAGCCCTCTGCTAGGTGACCTCCCACTGACTTCACTGTGAGTCCTGCACATCAGCCCATCAGTTTGAAAGTGCAGTGTAAACTACATGTGGATTATCCATGCCTAAAGGCCAGACAAAAATGGGGCCTCATTATGCTAGTCTCTGTACAGACGCTTACTGTCCTAGAGAGTAAGAGTCAAAGAATTCAGTATAAATAGATAAGACCAGATGAAGGGTAGGACGGGAACATAAGAACAGCCATACTGGGTCAGACCAAAGGTCCATTTAGCCCAGTGTCCTGTCTTCCAACAGTGGCCAATGCCAGGTGCCCCAGGGGGAATGAACAGAGCAGGTTATCATCAAGTGATCCATCCCCTGTCGCCCATTCCCAGCTTCTGGCAAACAGAGGCTAGGAACACCATCTCTGCCCATCCTGGCTAATAGCCATTGATGGACCTATCCTCCATGAATTTATCTAGTTCTTTTTTGAACCCCTAGGCCCGTGTCCTCAAAAGCTCCTAACTTTCATTAAAATCAGTGGAAACTAGGAGCCTAAATACCTTTGAGGAGCTGGACGAGAAAGAGAGTAAGTGACTTACCTTAAGTCACATGGTAGGTCAGTGGCAGAACCAGCAATAGGACCCTCCCTGCAGGCACCACCCCCGCAGCTCCCTTTGGCTGCAGTTCCCCATTCCTGGCTAATGGGAGCTGGGGTGGGGGGCAGGCAGGAGCAGCCCACGGAGATCCCCTGTTCCCCAACTCTCCTGGGGCTACACGGACGTGCTGGCCACTTCTGGGAGCGGCGCAGAGCCAGGGCAGGCAAGGAGCCTGCCTTAGCCCCGCCGGACTTTTAGCAGCCGGAGGCTGCGATCTACTGGTTGGTGGCCCCTGCTGTACAATATACTGTGAAGGCTTGGTTAGGCCTGACAGCGGTGGTAGTTTTTCCCTAGACGTGATAATAAAGCACAGAGATTCATGATGTGTACAGAAAGGGTAAATGTATCTGGAGCTCTGCAATGTGTGTGAAATATGGACTCAAGGTTGCAATTCTTGTGCACCCAAATCAATGGGAATTTTGGACAGAACAGAAATATAATGTGGGAATAGAAGGTTCTCATAGATTGGGTTGTTAAGATCTTCAGAGAGGGAAAACGTTCCCCTTGTGTAGAGTGCTTGCACCATGGTTATGAACACCTAAATCCCACTGTCTCATGTTCTGAGCCCTAAAGTGCTGCTGATGTCTTTTGTGATATTCACCACAAGATTGTAATGTACGTGCATAAATTGCACTCAGGGCTGGCCCACAACATTTTGGCACCTGAGGTGGGGAGCTCAAATGATGCCCCCATGCCCCCTCACTTGGGCCAAAATTTTGAAAGGTCTCAATTCTGCCGCCTTCCTGTTCTGCTCCTCTCATGGTACTGCTCTGCTACCTACCCCAATAAAGGAGAACTAACAACTTAAAATGCCTTGTTCAAAAATTTTAAGTAACACTTAACTTTCAGATGCCTGAACAGCAAATGTAACTTTTCTTGTCTGCAGAGTAAACACTGGCATTTTTATCCATTTGAATAATCAAAGTGGTACTTTCCGTGCCTTCTTGGTTGCAAATATTTTAACTGCTTCCTGCTGAAGATACACAGTCTGGGCCAGCTCATGCTCTATTGAGATGGTTGCAAGGCCGACCAGGCTCTCCTGTGTCATTATGGAGCGTAGACTTGTTTTTATTAACTTCAGCTTGGAGAAGCTGCGTTCTCCACTGGCAACTGTTACAGGAAGTGTTAGAAGTATGCGCAGAGCAACAAAAGCATTTGGAAAGAGGGTGGTCATCTTATTTGTGCACATATATTCCAGAACAGCCTTTGGAGTTGATCCTGCTGAAATGTATCTCGAAAGGACTTTCAGTCCATCACCTAAACCACTTGCATCAATATCATGCATGTCATCATGTATCAGTGCTGTCTCTAGTGCCCTGCATTGCTGGTGTAGCTCTTCCTCAGGTATAGTGAGGAGTTTTGGAATATCATACAACATCCCAAATATACTGCTGTGTTCCTTGAGCTGCATGAAATGTTCTTCAACTGACTGTATTGCACAGTCTAGCACCTGGTTAAATACCGATAATTCAACTTTGAATTGTCGTTTGGGGTCTCTTATGGGATTATCCCGTGCCTCGTAATCAAAATGTCGTCTTCTTCAGTGACTCTTGTATTCTTGAATGGGTGGGAAAATAGCTTCAGTGTGGAGTTCCTCTGCCAACTTCTGTGCACTCTTCAGAACATTTTGAAATCCCTCATCTGACCGGTAAGACTGTAAGTCTGACTTTGCTTTGTCCAGTTGTTCCATTGGTCCAGATATATCAAGGTGAACATCTTGGAGTCTCTTGCTTACAACATTTATTTCAAACAGTATGTCATGCCACAACGCTAAGCCACACAGAAATTTGAAGTTATGTATGTTTCTGGTGATTCCATTTCCCTCTGCCACTATTCTCCCACGAACAGTTCCTGTCATAGCATTATCCTCCATAATGGCAACTGTGGCATCATCTATCTTCCCAATTTGGTGTTTGGTAGGCTTTATCACCTCTACTCGACTTTCCCATCGTGTGGCACTCAGTGGTTTCAGTGTCAGAGAGGATGTTCCCAGATGTTGCTTCAAAATTTGCCATTGATGAGTTGATGCAGACAAAAATACATAGATGCTTTGAATTACATAAAAAAATTCAGCAGCCTCACGAGAAGCTGATGCTGCATCACTGACCACCAAGTTCAATGAATGAGAACTGCACGGGCCAAAAAAAGCTCGAGGTTTTAACTCTCAGATGTGTATCTGCACTCCTCTGTTCTTTCCTCTCATGTTAGCGCCATTATCATAGCCCTGACCTCTCATGTCAGCTATCGCAATTCCCGTATCTTCCAGCTTTTTAAGAAGCACATTTGTCATACCAGCTCCTGTAGTATCATCAATGTCAATAAATTCTAGAAAATGCTCTCTGACAGTCACCATTGCAAGGATGTTTTCACTAGGTTCTGTTGTTGTTACAAAATGCACCATTAAAGTCATTTGTTCCGTATGGCTGATGTCAGGTATGCAGTCCAGAATAACAGAGTAATATCTTGCTGACTTCAGATCTGCCATAATCTTCTCTTTGACTTTTGTTGCCAGTGACTGTATGATCTCATTTTGAATGGTTTTTCCAAGGTAGTGGTGTGTGTACGTTTCTTGGGTGATGACTCTTCTTAGATGCTTCTGGAGTACAGCATCAAACTCAGCCATCAGCTCCACTATTTTAAGGAAGTTTCCATTGTTTGGCACATACAGCTGATCTGAAGTGCCACGCAGTGCTAGGTTTTGGGTAGCCAGCATTCTCACAATGGCAATGAGCCTTTTCAGAACATTTTTGCCAGTAATGAGACTCTGATGCAATCTTCTCTTGATGCTGATCATCTATGGTGGCCTTTAACCTTAATCTCATCTCAAGCTCTTTCCACCTATGGAATGTTCTCTGGTGATTTGCTGCCTTCTCATGGCATGCCAGATTTCTAGCCAGATTTTTCCAGTCCTTTGTTCCTGTAGAACCCAATATGGCTGGAACATTAGACTGGAAGAGTTTGCAACAAAAACAGTATGCAGCATTCTAGGTTTTTGAGAACATAAGCCATGGCCTCTGCACTTTGTCTCAATTGGGGCTTTCATGCCAGTAATATGTTGGATGGAAACTTTTATTTTCATTGTCTTTGAAGAACATGAAGTTTTTCACTTGCTGTGGCCCATGCAGTACAAGGAAGTCCCTCAGGCTACTGCTCAAGTGGATCCACAGTCCTGGATCATCTAGACTTAAGGAACTAAACTCAGCAGCAGCTGTTTCTTGTGCCTTCACCACACTCTTCTCTGATCTACACTTTTCTTCAGGAATGTGCACGGTTACATCCATTTGAGATGGAGATATGGATGCTGCAGTAGCTGCCAGGTCACCTGCACTCTGACTAACTGGAAGATCAGGCATCTCCTCACCACTCACATCCTCACTGGGGCCGGAAGGCTCACCATGAACATTTGTGTCTATGTATCTCAGGAGAGCTCCTTCCTGTTTAGATAGAAAAGCTTCCTTTGCTTTCTTTCTTTTTCTGAATGCTGCCCCAGAGGGGCGTTTTCTTCTTTCACTCATGACTGCTGTTCTGTGCCAGCTATAGTGGCTCTCAACACTCAATTGAAGGGGACAAATAAGCAGGCTGGTAGCAGGGCCTGAGTGGGGGAAGATATCAGCATCTCAAGGGCCTAACTGGCTCCGTCTACTTCAGTTGACTGCCTGTTCTCCTCAAGTGGGTTCAGGGAAGCAGCAGGAAACAGGAAGCTCCCTGAGAAGCTGGTGTTAATCAGTCCAGGTTCCTGGGGGTGCTAGAGAGGTACATAAGAGGCTCCTCCTCCTCTCTCTCCCTGGAACTCCTGCTTTCTGTTATTCCCTCTTACCTTTTCTCCTGCTTGCCTGTTATGTCTCGTGCCCTCCTTCCTCCAGCACAGCACTCCCCCATCTCTGTGCATCTAGAGCAGAGAGAATACAGATGCACCAGCAGCAGACACAATTTTCTACACTCTGGGTCCTAGTGGTGCACCCCCCAGTCTGGCACCTGAGGTGGCCACCTCAGTTCGCCTCATGGTAAGGCCAGCTCTGTTGCACTGCTGGATTTCAAAATTGGAGTTAAAGCTTTTGGGCCTACAGCTGCTCACTTGGGGAATCTGGCTTGTATAAGGGCTGCAGTGTCATTCTGACTGTTCAGAAACACAGAAGTTGGAGCCGTTCGTGGTTCTTCTTGTTTATCTGTTGCAAGCATATTTTATTAGTTGGTGGGTTGTTTTGTTTTTTGCTTTTTGAAAGTCCATCTGCTCCTGAATATAATTTGATTGCTCTCCTGTACGGATCCATGGGTCACAGTTTGAAATAGTTATATCAAGGTCTGTAAGCAAGCCCAACTTGTTCTAATCAGTTCCAGCACAGGATGCCAGACTTGTTACCCTCCTCTGGAAATCTAAAAGCTGATGACACAAAAGAATAAGGAAAGATTTTGCATTGATTTGTGGTATGGAGCAATAGAAGTGCTTTGAGTGTGAAAACATCACTGCATGTTTTCATCATTTGAAGCAGCATTTTGATTTCAGATTTGTATTAACTGCATTGCAGAGCAAGATGCATTTGTGGGTAGCTCTGGGCCCCATCTCCTTATGCCCCTTCCCCACTTTGTTCTCTCAGCTCTGCCCAAGTCAGAGAACTAGCTGTCTTCTATATGTCCTTCTGCCACTGTGGTGTGTGATTCTCATCAAGCAATTTTCCATCTGCTCCCTGTGCCTCCCTGATCTAGTCCATATTCTTTCTCTTTGAAGTCCCTTTCCCAGCAGCCTATAAACCGTAGTCCTTTGTGCAGAGAGGTGTTAACAGAATGGAGTGCATACAACGTTTCCTCCCCTGCCCCTCTCCAGAATGTCATGCAAAATCTAGTGGAATAAAAACCCCATGCAGTTAAGGCACTCAGAGACTATTGTGATAGGTGTGGAACAGGAATCTGAATAGAATAAGAAAATTGTTCCTTTCTGGTTAATTACTTCCTTTTTATGTCTAAATGTCCCATCCTTAGTCTATAAATTGTCTCTTTAGATTGTAAGTTCCTCAGTGCAGTGACATTGTTTTCCTGTTTGTACATAAAGGGCTAGATTCACAATGGAATTTAGGCACCTACCTGCCATTTTAGGCATCTTAATCCCAGAACCAGGCCCCCTGCTGGGATTCACAAAACCCCTGCTCAGCTGCCACCAAACGTGGTAGGCACCTAAACTCACTCAGCACCAAGTTTTTGCAGTAAAAGTACCCTGGGCGCCTATCATAGAATATCAGGGTTGGAAGGGACCTCAGGAGGTCATCTAGTCCAAGCCCCTGCTCAAAGCAGGACCAATCCCCAACTAAATCATCCCAGCCAGGGCTTTGTCAAGCCTGACCTTAAAAACTTCTAAGGAAGGAGATTCTACCACCTCCCTAGGTAACGCATTCCAGTGCTTCACCACCCTCCTAGTGAAAAAGGTTTTCCTAATATCCAACCTAAACCTCCCCCACTGCAACTTGAGACCATTACTCCTTGTTCTGTCATCAGCTACCACTGAGAACCGTCTCGATCCATCCTCTTTGGAACCCCCTTTCAGGTAGTTGAAAGCAGCTATCAAATCCCCCCTCATTCTTCTCTTCTGTAGACTAAACAATCCCAGTTCCCTCAGCCTCTCCTCATAAGTCATGTGTTCCAGTCCCCTAATCATTTTTGTTGCCCTCCACTGGACTCTTTCCAATTTTTCCACATCCTTCTTGTAGTGTGGGGCCCAAAACTGGACACAGTACTCCAGACGAGGCCTCACCAATGTCGAATAGAGGGGAACAATCACGTCCCTCAATCTGCTGGCAATGCCCCTACATATACATCCCAAAATGCCATTGGCCTTCTTGGCAACAAGGGCACACTGTTAACTCATATTCAGCTTCTCGTCCACTGTAACCCCTAGGTCCTTTTCTGCAGAACTGCTGCCGAGCCATTCGGTCCCTAGTCTGTAGCGGTGCATGGGATTCTTCCATCCTAAGTGCAGGACTCTGCACTTGTCCTTATTGAACCTCATCAGATTTCTTTTGGCCCAATCCTCTAATTTGTCTAGGGCCCTCTGTATCCTGTCCCTACCCTCCAGCATATCTACCTCTCCTCCCAGTTTAGTGTCATCTGCAAACTTGCTGAGGGTGCAATCCACACCATCCTCCAGATCATTTATGAAGATATTGAACAAAACCGGCCCGAGGACCGACTCTTGGGGCACTCCACTTGATACCGGCTGCCAACTAGACATGGAGCCATTGATCACTAATGTAATTGTATGTTTCTGCTTCTGGGTATGTGGGATGTTGCTCCACTCTAGGCATCCAGATGCCTACACTCCAGTGTGATGCACAAACTGGGGGAACATAAACAGGTGTTCCTCTACCTCAGTCACCTGTGGGGTCTGCTGCAGGTGTGCACAGAGGCAGCTTACCAGTCAGGCCCCACACGCAAGCTCATACAATATGGCCTGCAGGGGAGGAGGGCCTCCCTCAGAACTATTAGCCTCGTGGTTGAGGTATTTAGCTGAGATGTGGGAGACATCCCCTGGTTCAAGTCCCCCCTCCACCTGTGGGGGGAAGAAATTTGAACAGGAATCTTCTACCTCTTAGGTGAGTGCCCTAAGCACTGGGCTATGAGATATACAGGTGGGAAATTCCTTCAGTCTCTCCTGTTGAAGCTGTTCCACTTTGGATTAAATAATTAAAAAGAGTCATTGTGGGAGAGAGAGCAAGCATAAGAATGACCTTGAATCCCTATGGTTAGAGCACTCACCTGGGAGGTGTTGTTACCCGGGGTTCCCTAATCCCAAAGCTCTTGGTATCTTTACTGCCTGCAAGATGATATCAGGAAATAAACCAAGGGAGATGCAGCACCTCTGTCTTCTATATGGTTGGCATAAATCGCACAAAATCAAGTGCTTTTACTTAAAGCCTTCACTTTATTAGTCTCCAGTACTCTCAACAGAATGCCTTTACTCAAAGTCTCTGTTTTATTTAATCTCAAGCACATATAAACACAATAGGTTATAGAGCACCCCCAAACAATACTTACCCATAGGCTGGAGGGGTCTCGAGTGGTCAAATGACAAGGTTCAAGTGGCCAGCTATCTGCCTGCTGCTGGGGATTCCAAGAGATGTCCAGAAGGTCAAATCCAAATTCCTCAGACCTGTCTATCCCTTTATGTTAATAACTGATACAATTACATCAACAACATGTCAATCAAAGAAAAACCATTAAGCAAGCACTGTTTAAGTTATAGAGAGTTTTTTTTTTTTTGCAGAGTCTGCAGTCTCTTGGGTCCCAACACACACATACCAGAAGTCAATTATAGATAGACTTTCTGTTTTTCACAGACGCTTTCCCCAGTGTATCAGAGGACATAGAATCAAGCTCACTCCTCGTGATCGCTGTGTCCGCCCCCCGGCTTTGCCTTAGTGATACTGGTACAAAGGCCTTACAGGTGCTACTCTTGGCAATAAGTAAAATAATGGATATTCCATCCCATTAATTGGCAGTGGCTTGAGCATCTGGCTGGTTGTCAAAAATGTCCCTCTACAGTGTGAGACCCAGGATCATATGTGCCAATGACATTTTTTTAAGTATTTAACAAGAGTGCAACGGCTTCAACAGGAGAGACTGAGGGAGCCTGTGATGGGGTGCTCCACTCATCGCTAGGATGTCACCACCCCTGGTCACTCTGGGAAATAGCTCGCCAGGTTGCTCTCCCTTCTCATGGTTGCAATGTCACTCCATTTCTCTCTCTTCCAATCTGCAGCCCCTGTCTCGCTCCAGGGGCTGCTGCTGCTCTTCATGATTCAGCCCTCTAGCCAGGTCATTCAGTGTTTCCCCCTTCCAGGGTGCCAAAGTCTTTCATCAGCAGGCCTAGGTAGTCTTCCTATTTGCTGCCACATAGCCACTGAGGGTGGCACTGGCAGGGGAACCCAGGCCTGCCCTCTACTCCAGATTCCAGTCTAGGGCCCAGTACTGAGCAGTTAAGGAGTGCATCTCCAACACCTTACTGCCCTCACCCCTAGACTCCTTCCTACTGGACTTCTCCTCCCCTTCCTTCTCCCTGCCCTCAGGGAGGGGGACTGCAGGCTTCCTCTCTGCTGCCTCTTTTATCATTCCTGGGCCAATTCAGATTTTACCCCACCCAGCCCACCAACCTGATTAGAGCATTACCCCCAATCAGCTTCCCCTGTGGCACTAATTAGCTTCTAAGTCATCAGAGTGCAAATTCACCTGTGCTCTCCCTGCTTCATTAGTTGTCCCCCGTCATTATTTGAATCCCAGGTCCAGTACTTGTCCCCTTAGGCTGGGGGAGGGGCCTTCAGATATGGGTGGGTGCAGCCTCCCAGACGTCAATAGGAACTCACTCCCTGCACAGGCGTGTACTCGGTGCGATTCGCCCCTGTCCTTCCCCACTCTGAACTCTAGGGTGTGGGGACCTGCATGAAAAAACCCCTGAGCTTATTTTTACCAGCTTAGGTTAAAACTTCCCCAAGGTACAAACTATTTTACCTTTTGTCCCAGGACTTTATTACTGCCACCACCAAGCGTCTAACAAAATATAACCGGGAAAGAGCCCGCTTGGAAACGTCTTTCCCCCCCCCAAATGCCCCCAAGCCCTACACCCCCTTTCCTGGGGAAGGCTTGATAAAAATCCTCACCAATTTGCATAGGTGAACACAGACCCAAACCCTTGGATCTTAAGAACAAGGAAAAAGCAATCAGGTTCTTGAAAGAAGAATTTTAATTGAAGAAAAAGTAAAAGAATCACCTCTGTAAAATCAGGATGGTAAATACCTTACAGGGTAATCAGATTCAAAACATAGAGAATCCCTCTAGGCAAAACCTTAAGTTACAAAAAGACACAGAAACAGGAATATCTATTCCATTCAGCACAACTTATTTTATTAGCCATTTAAACAAAACAGAATCTAACACATATCTAACTAGATTGCTTATTAACCCTTTACAGGAGTTCTGACCTGCATTCCTGCTCTGGGCCCGGCAAAAGCAACACACAGACAGAGAGAACCCTTTGTTTCCCCCCACTCCAGCTTTGAAAGTATCTTGTCTCCTCATTGGTCATTTTGGTCAGGTGCCAGCGAGGTTGTCTTAGCTTCTTAACCCTTTACAGGTGAAAGGGTTTTTCCTCTGGCCGGGAGGGATTTAAAGGTGGTTAGCCTTCCCTTTCTATTTATGACAGTCCCCCTCCCCAACACTTGTCCTTTTTACAGTGTGAGGGAAACCGTGGCGCACCTTTACATTGAGTGCGCTAGGTTGCAGCCCCTTTTCCAACTCCTCCAGAACCTTCTCCTTCAGTTCTGGCTGCACTTTTCTTCACATCTCCTGATCTACACCTCCTCCTGGCGCTGGCCAAAGAGGCCATCAATAACACCAGGAGAAGGATGCTGGACAAAGAGGTGCTCTGCGACTGTGGGGCCTATTTCCATTCCTCTCTTCCATCACACATCCATGCAGGTTTCCTTTGGGCCGCATCTGCTGGCTTCCTAGACACCTTTGAGGAGCAGTGGGCGCTCTGTGGGGCTCACTGCTTGGTGCCCCCTTCTGGATCCTTGCTTTTGACTCTGTGACCCCAAGACTTCAATAGGTACTCACTCCCTGCACTCTGTCACAGAGCCCCACATCAGTGTCCTGCAGGTCAGTGGCTAGGGCACTCACCTGAAAGGTGGCAGAGCCCTGTTCAGATCCCTTCTCTGCCTCAGGCAGAGGGGAGCAGGGGCGCCAGAATAGGGAAGGCCAGGGGGCCATGGCCCTCCCACTTTTTGAAAGTGGACAGGCCTGGCCCATCCACTTTTCAGCAGAGGCCCTGCCCCCAACCCTCCTCTTCCCACCTGAGGCCTGGCCAGGCTGGCAGCTGGAACCTGGTCAGGGAGCCCAGGCAGCTGTGGGGCACCATGCCACAGACCCTCCACCTGCCCGGGGTTGGGGATCAAGAACAGTCCCCGGCCCGTGTCCCCACCCCATGGGCCTCCTACCCATGGCAGGTGGAGGGTCCACGGTGCAGCTCCCCACAGCTGCCCGCGCGCAGCTCTTACCTGGACCTGACTCCAGCTGCAGGGCTGCAGCCCGGCTATGCTAAGAGCAGTGAGCAGCTGTGGAGAGTTGCAGACCCTCCTGCCCTGGCCAGGGGGGCCCATGGGGTGGGGACACAGGCCAGGAGCTGCTCTCAATCCCCTTCCCCCCCCAACCCTGGGCAGTGTACTGCCTTCTGTGCATTCCCTTCTGAGGCTCCTATCTCTCCTGATTCATTGTACAGGGAGCCAAGGTGCTGAACTCAGGCTTTGTGAGTCTCAGTGATATTCTAGGTTCCTAAGAGTTAAGCATGGTGACATTGAGTGTCACTAAGCCCAAGTCACTTTGGAAGTCTAGCCCACAGGGCCTAGCACACTTTTGGTGATTTAAGTTATGCAATATTGTTTATTTATATGTGTCCATATTATCCTTACCTGTAGGCAAGGCAGGCTAATCGGCCTCATGAATTTGACTGTGGAAAGTGATTGCCACAAGCTGCCCTACGGGTTGTGAGTCAATTCAAGCTGTGTTGGAGATATAGACGGGCTGGGATTTTTCAGAAGCACTTGCACTGACCTGACTTTTCTCCCACTCTTCTGAAAATGCCTCCCATCCTGTGTGGGAGCTATCCTAATGTGCTGTTATCTCCATCTGCTGTGCCCAATGCAGGGATGGTACTGCATCTTCCCCAGTACACTGCTCTTTGGAAAATGTTACTACTTTGCCTAACCTTCTTTAGCCTCGTACAGCCCAACCATACAGTACATAGCATCAGAAGTGTTCTCTAGTGAGAGCTAGGCTAAAGGTCCAGCTCTTTGCAGAGAGGAGTACGGCAAGGATTTCAGAGGATGTAAAAAATTGGGAAGTGTCCAGCGGAGGGCAACAAAAATGATTAGGGGACTGGAACACATGACTTATGAGGAGAGGCTGAGGGAACTGGGATTGTTTAGTCTACGGAAGAGAGGAATGAGGGGGGATCTGATAGCTGCTTGCAACTACCTGAAGGGGGGTTCCAAAGAGGATGGATCTAGACTGTTCTCAGTGGTAGAAGATGACAGAACGAGGCGTAATGGTCTCAAGTTGCAGTGGGGGAGGTTTAGGTTGGATATTAGGAAAAACTTTTTCACTAGGAGGGTGGTGAAGCACTGGAATGCGTTACCTAGGGAGGTGGTGGAATCTCCTTCCTTTGACGTTTTTAAGATCAGGCTTGACAAAGCCCTGGCTGGGATGATTTAGTTGGGGATTGGTCCTGCTTTGAGCAGGGGGTTGGACTAGATGACCTCCTGAGGTCCCTTCCAACCCTGATATTCTATGATTCTATGATTAACTCTCAAATGCTCTTCTCTCAGCCTTTCTGCAAACCATCCATTGACTCTGCTGGGAATCCTTCACATGTGACACAGGCAGAGTATACCCCTCTCCTGGAGGAAACTCACAAATACAGACCTGTCCAAGTGGTAGAGATGCAAATGAGCATTCCTGCAAACTGATCTCTCATGGCCCCAATTCAGCAGAGCATTAAGCACATGCTTAACTCCATCTCTGTTCAGCAAGGCACTTGAGCACCTGGTTAACTTTAAGCACCCACGTAAGTGCTTTCCTGACTAGGGACTGATGAGTGACTTGGGGGTTGGCGAGAGGAGATGGAAGGATGAAGAGACATGGGATGGAGAAGGCAAGAGGAGTTTAGTGTCCATCATGGAAAAGTAATTTTACATTCAGCGCAGGATCCTGGGCACCCCGCTCTTTCCCTCGACTTTCCTCTGCATATGTGAAATCCCCACTGGGGAGGATCCTGCCTGTCCCCATCCAGGCAGCCCCTCCCTTCTCTTGGGAGGCCTGTGACCTGGAACCTGGGCGGTCTCAACATGCAGAGCAAAGCAGACTGAACAACATGTGGAGGTGATTGTTCATCTCTCAAAAGCTTTAAAAGGGATGTGTCAGCTTAAAAAGCACTCCTTTGTCTGAATTTCTTGCCTGGTATCATTGCTGGGAACACCTTGGGTGTCTAGAACCAGAGGTGCTGACTTTCTGAGTTCCCGGGAGGTGCTCGACCCCCACCCCAGGTCCCATGCTCACTCCACCTCTTCCCCCACCCTGCCTTTTCCCGCCCCCTCCCCCTGCCTCTTCCAGCTCCCGCTCCTCCCCCTCCTGCATGCTGCTGAACAGCTAATAGCCAGTGGGTGGGAGGCACTGGGGGGAGAGAGGGAGGAGCTGCTCACTGAGCACCCACTATTTTTTTTCCATGGGTGCTCCAGGGCTAGAGGGCCCACAGAGTCAGCGCCTATGTCTAGAACTCAACAAGATTAGAGACAGACCCAGTGGTCAGAGTAGTTACCCTATGCGTTTGAGATTAATTGGTACAGCCAGACTCACTCTTTTCCCTCTGTAAGGCTGGATTGTAACCATCCAGTCCAGCTGAGTAAGGGATGGGCCAGGTAGGAACCAAACTACGAGTCAGGGTATGTCTATACTGAAGAAAAGAAAAAAAAAAGTGTGTTCTTAGCTCAGGTTAGCTGGCCACATTAAAATAACAGTGAAGACAGGGCGATTTGGTTGTGAATTTAAGTTAGCAGCACAAGTTCAACTCCAGGCGGCCCTGTAGGTTTTAATTCACTCTGCTAACTCAAGTTAAACCCCAGATTGCTGTGCATTCACTACTATAGAACCCAAGTTAAGAACACACCTTTCTTGGAAGTGTGGACACACCCTGAGCAGGGCCAGATTAATCTTTTGCGGGCCCCAGCACCTGGACCGTGGCCCTGTCCCCTCCCCCCCCGCCAGGCTCTGCCTGCCGCTTGCTCCTCTCTGCCCCCTCCTCCCTTCACCCCCTGCTCGCTCCTTTCTGCCCCTCTCTCCACCCACTGCTTGCTCCTCTCCCTCCCATCCACTGTTCACTCCTCTCCCCCACTCCCCCCATGCGAATGGCGTGTGGAGCCTCGGGCCGGGGGAAGAGGCCGAGCAGGGGCTGGGCCTCAGGGCGGAGCACAGGTGGAGTGGGAGAGGCAGGACCACAGTACGGGTGCCAGGGTCCCTTCTGGGTGTGAGCATGGCACTATTGGCACCATAGTAAACCCGGTACTGACCCTTAGTCACAGTTTGACTATTTGAGACTGCCTAGATTTCAAGTTGACCGTTTCCCTTTTTGAGCCGTGCTCTGGAAAGAGCAAGTTGAGTGTATTGAAAACAAAACTGGCAGATGCTGTTTACAAAAGACTCTGCTTCTCCATATAAAGTCATTTCTAAGTGAAAATGGCTTCTTGGCAGCTTGCGAAATAAAATGGAACGGTTATTTTTAGAGACAGATTTTTTTGAGTGTGTGGGTGCAAAATAAAATCAAAACCCATCATGAAAATAGAGAATTCCCAGCTTCCTGCTTTTGTTCCTAGATTTAATTTTAGCTGATGCTACTTAGGGCCCTGGAAGTTTGTCTGGAGAGCAGCTAATCTCATGCATTTGGAGCACGTGGTAAATGATTTCCACTTCCTTTAGGTTGCGAGTCCACTTATATATAAATTTGCAATGTTGTAGCCATGTTGGTCACAGGATATTAGACACACAATGTGGGTGAATTAATATCTTTTATTGGACCAACTTTGGTCAGTGAAAGACATAAGCTTTAAAGCTTACATAGAGCTCTTCTTCGGGTCTGGGAAAGGTACTCGGAGTGTCACAGCTAAATTCAAGGTGGAACAGATTAAGCAGAAGGAGTTATATCTTGCAAGAGACCATTCAAGGTGAAGTGGCCCATTAACACATCTGCAGTTATAGGGCAAAGAAGGGTTAGTGGGTTACAGATTGTTGTAATGAGCCATAAATCCAGTGTCTCTATTGACAGGTTTCAGAGTAGCAGCCTGTTAGTCTGTATTCGCAAAAAGAAAAGGAGTACTTGTGGCACCTTAGAGACTAACAAATTTGTTAGTCTCTAAGGTGCCACAAGTACTCCTTTTCTTTTTGCGAATACAGACTAACACGGCTGCTACTCTGAAACCTGTCATTGTGCAAGGCACTGAATTTAGCCGTATGGAGTGGAAATTTTTTTAAAATTTGTTAGTCTCTAAGGTGCCACAAATACTCCTTTTCTTTTTGTCTCTATTGAGACACTGATGATTTTTAGTGCCTAGCAAAGTTATGGATTCAATCTGCAAGGCTTGTTTTCTGGAGGTGTTTTGCAGGTTTTGAGGATGAGGACTAAGAGGTCAGATATGGACTGGTAGTTTTGTGAAAAGGGTTTGCTAGTGGGTGATGTGGTATTTTTGTCTATTATTTGTGTGTGTGAATTCATTTGAGAGCATAGTGATTGTCTGCTTTCATCCACATAGTTGTTGTTGGGGCATTTGATACCGTGGATGAGGTACACCATATGTGGTGATGGGCATGTGTAAGACCCCTGGATCTTGAAAGGTGTGTTGTGGGGGTGTATTGATCATTGTAGCAGTGGAGATATGTCTGTAGGTTTTGCATCTGTTGTTCTGGAAGCGTCTGGTGTTGCTTTGAGCTGGTGAGTCTTGGTCTGCGGGGAACTTGCTTCTGATGATGAGCTTGGTGATGTTCTGAGGGGTCATTCGAAGGCCAGAAGAGGAGCTTTGGGAAAGATTTCTTTCAGGATGTGGTTCCCATTGAGTATGAGTTGTAATTGTTTAAAGATACTCAATGGGGGTTCCAGTGTGGGGTGGAAGGTGACAACTAGGGGTGTCAGATTTCAGAGTGGTAGGGGTGCATGATGGGGGGGGGAGTTTCCTGTATTGAAGCAGGTTCTCTTGGGATATTTGTATGTGTGATCTACTTTTCTGGTGGAATGTCTTTGTTTGATGAAGGCGATTTTAAGTGCATTAAGGTGTGTACCCTGGACTTTCTCTCAGAGCATATTCTGTGGTATCTGAGCGCATGGCTGTAGAGATCAGGTTTCTTGGTTTGTTTGGTGTGGTTACTGGATCTGTGAAGGTACGTGTGGCAATCTGTGGGTTTCTTGTACATAGTTGTCTGTAGGTTCCATTGTTGAAGCTGATCGTGGTGTCCAGGAAATTGATGCTGGTGTGAGAGTGTTCCAGCGAGAGTTTAATGAGTGGGTGGTGGTGGTTGAAGTTGTGGTGGAAATCTGTGAGGGAGTTTAGGTCGGCTGTCCAAAGGATGAAAATATCATTGGTGTATCTCAGGTATGTCCTTGGTTTCATGGTGCATTTGTCCAGAAATTCTTCCTCAAGGTGGCTCATGAAGAGGTTGGCATACTGGGGAGCCTTCCTGGTACCCTTGGTTGTTCCCGTGGTTTGGACAAAGTGTTTGTTGTAGAATATAAAATTGTTATGGGTGAGGATGAAATGGATGAGTTGGTGATGTGCTTGGGGTAGATATCTGATGGTTGCCCATAGTCTTGTAAATATTTGAGGTAGGCAGCTATGCTGTCATTGTGAGGGATGTTGGTATATAAGGAAGTGACATCCATGGTGGCAAGGATGGTGTTCTGAGGAAGGTTGTTAATGTTGTGGAGTTTCTGAAGGAAGTCAATTGTGTCCTGGAGGAAACTGGCCCTTTGTGTGGTGAGTGGTTTGAGGTTGGTTTCTATGAGTCCTGATATTCCTTCACTTACAGTACCATGGCCAGATATGATGGGTCTGCCTGGGATCCCTTGTTTGTATATCTTGAGATGCATGTAGACAGTCCATGAGTTGGGTTCATGGGGGATGAGATTGTTAAGTTTCTCTTGGAGTTGATTTGGGAAGGATTTGATGAGATCCTGTTATTCCTGGGTGAATTGTGGTGTGGGGTCTTCTTTGACTTTTTTACAGTAGGTGGTGTCTGAGAGTTGTTGGCCAGCCTCATTGATGTGAGGACTATAATGGTGCCCCCTTTGTCCGCCCCCTTTCATCACTGTGTGGAGGTTGGATTTCAGGGATTGTAAAGCTGTCCTCTGGGCAGTGGAGTGATTGTGGTGGATGTGATGTTTATTAAGGATTTCACAGTCTATTTTTTTTCCTGAAACAATCAATGTAATAATCAAGTGGGTGGTTTCATCCACTGTGGGGTGTCCAATCAGATTATTCTTTTTTCTTATGACTGTCGATGTGGACGTGGTAGTTGTGGGTAGGGTCATCATTGCTGTGAAAGAATTATTTGACTGGAGTCGGTGAAAAAATTCTCTCTCTCCACATGTTAGTATGGCATCAGGTTCTTTGGTGGGGCAGAAGTTCCGTCCCTTGGAAAATATGCTTTTCACAAAGCCTTGACTCTATACCTGACCTCTCAGTCCGCATTTTCAAAGGAAACCCACATAACACCTTAAAAAGATGAGCCTGGGAACTTAAATTAATAACTTTGCTGAACACTAAAAATCATGGAATCAATAAAGGCACTCGATTTATGGCTTATTACAGCAATCTGCAGTCCACTAAATCTCCTTTATTGTACAGCTTCAGAGGTGTTAACTGCCCACTTCACCTTGAATGGTCTCTTGCAGCTTTCTGGGACTGGTTCTCCACTCACTTGCACCTCCGTGAGTCATTTACACACACACAAATGAAAATGGTAGTGTTTTATCCCCACTTGAGGCTCACCTTGGAGTGTCAAGGACCAGGAGGCAGGTGGTCAGACCCTGTAGTCAGAGCAGTGGTGGTCAGAGCAGGAGTTGGGAGCCTGGAACTGGAGCTGGGGGTCAGTCAGGAGTCAAGCCAAGGTTTGGAGCTGGAGTCAGTAGCCACAGGTGGGGGGCATAGAAGGCAGGATCTGGAACAAGCCAGGAAGACAGGAATCAGGAATAAGACAAAGCTCTGGAGTCAAGCAAGAAAGCAGGTCCAATGTAGCAGCCAGCTAGGAATTAACCTCAGACAACTTCTTGTGCCTCCGTCTGACAATTTAGCAAATTAAATAGCAAATCTGAGCCAGTTGGAGAGGCTGGATGTCTCTTCCAATCAGGTGCTTCATGGGCGGTGCCTCTGGTGAGCTAGGGTCCACCAGCCCACACTTCCTGCTGGTTCATGGAGCTGCCAGGTGATGGCAGCCATATGAGAACTGCCTGGGGACCCACAGACCTGGGTCTGATACCCTCACTCCCTTACAGACAGCTGTGAAACAACTCCACAAGGAGTACAAGGCAGTAGAGAATCAGGCCCATTGATCCAAATTCATCTCTGATATAACTCCACTGGCATCATTTGAGTTATATCAAGGATGGATTTTGTCCAGAGGATGAATTTTGGACTCAGCTACATGCCTGCAGCCCCATTAACTTCAGCAGCAGGTGAATAAGGGCAGGATTTGACCCTCTATGTCTGTGTGTACCTACAGCAGGGGTGGGCAAATTTTTTGCTGTGTGTACCTTCAGCAGGGGTGGGGAAATTGTATGAAGGGCTGGGGCAGGGGGCTGGGGTGCGGGAGGGAGTGTGGGGTGTGGGGGGGGTGCAGTGTGCAGAAAGGAGCTCAGGGCAAGGGATTGGGGCAGAGGAGGGGTGCGGGTGTATGAGGGGGCTCAGAGCAGGGAGTTGGGGTGCAGGAGGCATGCGGCGGGGGTTGGGGTGCAGGAAGGGTGCGGGATGCGACAGGGTGCTCAGGGCAGGGGGTTGGGGAAGGGTGCGGCATGCAGGAGGGGTTCAGGCTCCAGCCCAGTGCCGCTTACCTAAAGCAGCTCCGGGGTGGCAGCGGCATGCACCGGGGCCAGGGCAAGCTGCCGGCCTGCCCTGGCCCCACGCTGCGCCGCTCCGGGAAGCGGCCGGCACCACACCTCTGCACAGCCCTCGGGGGTGGGGGGGGCACAGGGCTCCGAGCGCTGCCCTTGCCACGCCTCCAGGTACCTCCGCCGAAGCTCCCATTGGCCACGGTTCCCCGTTCCCGACCAATGGGAGCTGGGGGGGGGCGGTGCCTGGAGGCAACGCCCTCCCCTCCTGGGGCTGCAGGGACGTGGTGCCGGCCGCTTCTGAGAGCGGCACGGGGGCAATGCCGCGGGCCGGATCCAAAGCCCTGAGAGGCCAGATCTGGCCCGTGGGCTGTAGTTTGCCCACCCCTGACCTACAGTATACAGGAGATGTGCATGTGGATTTTACCTCTGCCAGCTGCGTTTTCTGTAGGATGCTGTTCTCCTGATATTTTTGTCTTTGCTTTCATCTGGCTTTAAATGATGTTAATACTGATAATAGTTTCAAACTCTGGATTTAGTCAGACCTTGAGCCAGTGTTGCAGATAACATTCTTACAATCTCAGAACTGGTGGTGGGGAGGGATGAAGGTTCAAACAGTAAACTCTGCTAAGAAATAACTACATGTCATCCAAGTGCCAGGCTTAAGGAAATGAAATGCCAAAGATATTTCTATCCTAGATGCTGTCATATGGCTCTGGAACAGTCCAGTATGGGCACCTTATTACCAGAAAAATAGGGATAAATGGGAAGGCGTTGGAAGATGAGAACAAAAGCCCTAGGAGCGAGCTGGAGAGGGAGACAGGATAGCAGGCAGTGGGGATAGTTGCTGAAGAAAAATTAAGACATTAAGATTTATATTGGCCAAGCCACTGCTAAAATGGGGACATAGTAATTTCACGTTCTGAAGCGTTTAAACGCCAATAAATTGGCTCAAGGGGCTAGAACTAGGAGACATAGGATAATTTAGGCAGACTATTAGGGAAAAATCCTACCAGTATATTGAATCCTAACAGTACAGAGCAGAAGCATGATTGAATGGACTGGGGACTTAGGAGACCTTGGTTCTGTTTCCCGTTCTGCTACTGGGCAAGTCCCATTCTCTCTCTGCTTCCACTCCCACCCTTTATCTGGATGGACTGTAAATTCTTTGTGGCAGGTATAGTCTTTTCCTGTGTGTTTGTACAGTGATTACCACAATGGGGCCTAAATGTTGGCCGGGGTCTCTAAACACTGCTGTGATCTGAATGAATATTAGCCTGTGAAACAGTCTCCCAAAGGGTGTGGTGTACAGACCTTTTCCTGAGATATTTAAAGCTAGACTCCATAGCATAGAAAATGGTTTGCTTTGGCAGGGAGATGAGATAGATAGCCTATTAAGGTTATTTATTTATTTTTTGTCTGCTACTTCTATTTTTACACAAGGTAGACAAATAGCTTCATAAAAGCCTGAGAAAGCTGAGCTACAGGCTGTCTGGTTTCTCTTCCAGAGTGAATGACATCACTAGAGCTATAACTAGCCACTCTCCATCACCACCAACAAGGCCAATAATGCCTATTTGTTTTTAAAAATAGTTAGTAGTGTGAAAAATCCAGTGCTAGTTTTAGTGAGAACCCTCTTTCAGCTATGACTATATTCTGTAGGTACAAAAGATTTGCACCTTTCATTCTCATTAAGGCAAACTGGGTTATGTGATGGGACTATCTTCCTCATTGTCCCCTACATTTGGATGATCAGAAACCACAGTGAACACATAATTTAACATGGTTGAATCATCACACCAATTAAGTCACATCAGAATAGAAGATTGTGAAGTGCAGCCTGCAGTTGTCCAGTCCAAAGGAAGCTGTTGTGAATTGTGTTTGTAATCAGAAGTAGAAATGTCACTGCTCTACTTGATTAAAGTCTAGAGCATTTACTAAGGTTTAATGAAAAATGTAAGGCACCTAATGAGTGCTCCTCACGGTGCTTCTCTGTGTATTGAACTAGCACTTCTCACTCACGCACATGACCATGTTTCAGTAGCCATTACACACTTCACTTTTTTATAGGTTTCAGAATAGCAGCCGTGTTAGTCTGTATTCGCAAAAAGAAAAGGAGTACTTGTGGCACCTTAGAGACTAACAAATTTATTTAAGCATAAGCTTTTGTGAGCTACAGCTCACTTCATCGGATGCCACTTTTTTATAGACACACAAGGCGGATTTCCTGGATTCTATTTGGCTAGGTCAGAATTAGTGGTTCTTTGGTTCTCTGGTTCTTTGCCTGAGTAGTCGGTCTCTAAAATGTTGCTGAATTCTAGGAGAGAATTCAGATGCTACTGCAAGATCCTAGATGGCAGTGCTGCAAAGGGGCCCTGGGCCAGTCCATTCACCCTATACTCGGGTAGGATTGCTCTCGACCCCAGTCAAGATTCCAGCCCTGCAAAGACTTAAGAAAGCAAGTCACTTTACTCATGTGAGTAGTCCTGTTGAAGTCAATGGGGCTATTCATAAGAGTAAAGATATACTTAAGCCTTTGCAGGATCAGAGTCTAACTTACTATTGCACTTTCTCAGGGGAGTAAATGCAAGTGGAAATCAGATGGAGGAGGTGAGGGAAGAAGCATAGTTAGGACCCTACCAAATTCAGGGCCATGAAAAACACATCATGGACTGCAAAATCTGGTCTTTTGTGTGCCTTTATGCTATACTATACAGATTTCACAGGGGAGACCAGCGTTTCTCAAATTGGGAGTCCTGACCCAAAAGGGAGTTGAAGGGGGGTTGCGGTATTGCCACCCTCACTTCTGCGCTGCCTTCAGAGTTGGGCGGCCGTAGAGCAGTGACTGTTGGCCAGGCACCCAGCTCTGAAGGCAGCGCCCCACCAGCAGCCACGCAGAACTAAGGGTGGCAACACCATACCATGCCACCCTTACTTCTGCACTGCTGCCTTCAGAGCTGGGAAGCTGGACCGTGGTGGCTGCTGACTGAGGGCCCAGCTCGTCAGGCAGCAGCGCAGAAGGAAGGGTGGCAATACCATACCAGGCCATCCTTCCTTCTGCACTGCTGCTGGTGGTGGCTCTGCCTTCCGAGATGGGCTCCTGGCCAGCAGCCACTGCTCTCCAACTGCCCAGCTCTGAAGGCAACATCGCTGCCAGCAGCAGTGCACAGGTAAGGGTGGCAGTACCGCAACCCCCACCCCCCCACAATAACCTTGTGAGCCCCCCCCACAACTCCTTTTTGGGTCAGGCCTTCTACAATTACAACTCCGTGAAATTTCAGATTTAAATAGCTGAAATAATGAAATTTACAATTTTTAAAATCCTATGACTGTGAAATTGGCCAAAATGGACTGTGAATTTGGTAGGGCCCTAAGCATAGTCTGTGCTGCATTCCCCAACCGCACCGTCCCAGGGGCAGAGGGAAGGGGTGATTATGGGGGACAGAGGGAGTGCAGGGGAGTGGGGCAGCATGAGGAATGGAGGGGGTGCAGATGTGACGCGGGGAGCAGGAGGAAATAAATGGGATACAGAGGAGCAGGGGGAGGGCATTAGGAGATGGGGGGTGCAATGGAGGGGGCAGTGTGAGGAGATGGAGGGGTACAGGGCAGGAGGCATGAGGAGATGGAGGGGTGCAGGGGAGAGTGGCAGTGTGAGGGGATGGAGGGGTGCGGGGCAGGGGGCATGAGGAGATGGAAGGGTGCACAAAAGTAGGGCGGTGTGTGGAGATGGAGGGTCACAGGTCATTGTGAGGAGACAGAGTGGGTCAGAGAGGGAGAATGATGAAGAGTAGGATGCTGTGGGAGGAAAGATGTGGGTCAAGTGAATCCAGGCAGGGAGAGCAGACTGTACGGGAGCATGGAGAGGGAATGTGAGTGAGGCAACTGCTAAGCCAGGGGATAGGAGAGGATAAGCAGAGACCCCTCCGATTGATGGACAAGGGGGCCTTCTGCTTTCCTGGGCATGTTTAAGGCTGAATTGTGATGATCTCACATAGATTGGGGCCAAGCAGCTTTCCCTAATGGATAAAACATCAGAAAGCATCCTGACTTCTTTTTGTTCATTATTATTATCTTAAATCTGATGATTTTTAAGCCAATCATGATTTTGGGGCATCTGATGAGTCTTGGATGCTAGGGTCTGACAAACAAAAGACCCAAGAGGCATCAGTTCCTTCTGTTTTGAAGAGCTGCTTCTTCTCATGACATTTGTGCATCTCTTGGGGACACTCACTCCCTTACCAGCTTCAGGCCCAGACCAAGTAAATCAGGACAAAAGGTCATAACCTCTCCAAATTCAATTTCAAAACTAGGCTTTCCAGCCAAAGGCAGTGGATTCCTGAGCACATTCCTGCATTATATGTTTAAACTCTGAATTGCAATCACGACACTATTTTGTAAAACAAAATAAGTAGACCAAATGGTGGCCATGACCCACACTGCAGTATGTGAGTCTTCCCTCCAGCGTTCCCAGTGCATTTGAGCTTGAATGCTATGAGCACAGCCCAGAAGTTTAGGGGAGAGTGGGGAGAACAATTCCTTTCTCCAAGAGTATAATCAAGGGGATCCTGTCTTCTTCTGGGCAAGATTTGGTTTGGAATTTTCTCCCCCTCCTTCTGCCAGCTGCTGCTTTTGAAAGCCTGTTCTGGCCCTCTCCAGGCAGTGAACACAGGAGGGGAGATAGTAACTCAGACTACCAGCAGCTATTGCAGACAGGAAACAGGTGTTCTCCTTTGCTCTCTCCAAATCCAAGGCTTAGAACAAGCTGATGCTCTGTGATAGCCTGGGCCAGCTATTCTCTGCTGGCCCCATTGCTTTCTGCTCTCATGTGGGAAGGGACAGGAGCCCCCTGTCCTTCTGGTTGTAAAGATATTGGGCCTGATTCTCCAGTTGCTGATACCTGTGTACGTGAGGATCAGCTCCCTTAACTGCAGTGGAGTGACACTGATGTAACAACCAGTATGACCGATCCCAGGCATTCACAAATCATGAGTCAGACCCTGGAAAATAAGGAGATTGTCTTAAAAATCAGGAGATTTTTAAAATAACAAATGTCAGGTCCTTATTACAGTAAAAGCTGTGTTATCTGGCACTTTACCAACCAGAAAGCTCTAGAAATCAGCATTTCTGATACCCATTAAAAGTCCAGTTGGTGCAGGGCTGGCAGGCTCTCTACTTGGCTCTGCATGGTTCCCCGGAAGCGGCAACATGTCCCTGCTGCTCCTAAGTGGAGGAACAGCCACAGGGGTTCCATGCGCTGCCCTCACCCCGCCCCGAGCACTGGCTCTGCAGCTCCCATTGGCTGGGAACCCCGGCCAATGGGAGCTGCGGGGGCGGCACCTGCGGGCAGAGGCAGCGCACAGAGTCGCCTGGCCACGCCCCCGCCTAGGAGCAGCAAGGACATGTCACTGCTTCCGGGGAGCTGCCCAAGGTGAGCACCGACCAGATCCAGCACCCCAAAAACCCTCCCGCGCCCCAACCCCCTGCCCTGAGCCCCCCTCCCACACCCAAACTCCCTCCCTCTTAGTTAACTGGAATTTTTGACTTACCGGCATCTCCTATTCCCCCAACATGCTTTTACTGAATTTGCCTTCCAGTTTTTGAGTCCTTAGGGGTCACATTTTCAAGCTTTTCTCCACTACCATGAAGACTAGAAACGATCTACTTTTTTTTATTTATTTTAAATGGGAGCTGCAATTTCCATGTAGTCACAGGACTCCAAGTGTTGGGGCTCTAAGGAAATATTGCAAGTCTTGTGATAACATCATGAATGTTAGTAGCATGTAGAAAGAGTGTAAAGGCAATGAGACCCAGGCCCATTCTGAAAGTGAACACTGAGCCTTGTTCCCATGGCAGTACTCCCACTTTATACTGGTGTACTCCCTTGACTGCCCTAGTGTAAAGCTGGAGTAACAGTGATGAATCGGGTCCTCTAAAGGTCAAATATTAACATTCTGCCCCCCCACACACACACACACACTATAGCAGCACTCATTGCAGAGCACTCCAGACAGGAAGGCTGAGTATGATAACAGGACATACGCAAATTTGTGATTGTACTGTTCCCCACCCCACCCCCTTGCCCTTTCTGTTTCCTAAGCAGTTGTGTTTCTTTTCAGTAAATGAATTTTCTTTTCAATAAATGAATTTTTTTCTTTGAAAACATTCTTTATTATTGCATAAAGTAAAAGATACCTTAGCCCAGGAAAGAAACAGGCACTTCAAGTCAGCGTAGCAAACACAGATTCCTACTAACATTGGAACCACTGCACTTCACTCCCATGCAGGGCATCAGATATTACTGGTGGCTTTCAGCCTCAAATTGCTCCCTCAGTGCATCCCTAATCCTTGCAGCCCCGCGCTGGGCCCCCCTAATAGCCCTGCTCTCTGGCTGTTCACATTCAGCCTACAGGTATTGAACCTCCGAGTTCCATGCCTCAGTGAATCGTTCACCCTTCCCTTCACAAATGTTATGGAGGGTACAGCACGCCGATATAACCGCGGGGATGCTGTCATCGGCCAGGTCCAGCTTCCCATACAGAGAGCGCCAGCGGCCCTTTAAACGGCCAAAAGCACACTCCACAGTCATTCTGCACCAGTTCAGCCTTTTGTTGAACCACTCCTTGCTGCTGTCAAGGCTCCCTGTGTAAGGTTTCATGAGCCACAGCATTGAAGGGTAAGCGGGGTCTCCAAGGATCACAATGGGCATTTCGACTTCCCCTATGGTGATCTTCTGGTCTGGGAAAAAAGTCCCAGCTTGCAACTTCCTGAACAGGCCAGTGTTCCAAAAGATGCGTGCGTCATGCACCTTTCCGGGCCAGCCTGCGTTAATGTCAATGAAACGCCCATGGTGATCCACAACCGCCTGGAGAACCATAGAGAAATACCCCTTCTGATTAACATACTCAGAGACTAGGTGGGCTGGTGCCAGAATTGGAATATGTGTGCCATCTATCGCCCCTCCGCAGTTAGGTAAACCCATTTGTGCAAAGCCATCCACAGTGTCATGCACGTTACCCAGAGTCACGATTCTTCTGAGCAGGATGTGATTAATGGCCCTGCAAACTTGCATCAACACGATTCCAACAGTCGACTTCCCCACTCCAAACTGGTTAGCGACTGATCGGTAGCTGTCTGGAGTTGCCAGCTTCCAGATTACAATAGCCATCCGCTTCTCCACCGGGAGGGACACAATCTTGTGTCTTTGCATCACAGAGTGGGGGCAAGCTCCTCACACAGTCCTGTGAAAGTGGCTTTTCTCATACGAAAGTTTTGCAGCCACTGCTCGACATCCCAGACTTGCATGACGATGTGATCCCACCACTCAGTGCTTGTTTCCCGAGGCCAAAAGCAGCGTTCCACAGTGGTGAGCATGTCCATGAATGCGACAAGCAAACTCATGTCATATGCGTTACTCGAGTCGATATCGTCAGAGCCCTCACTGTCACTTTGGATCATAAGGAATAACTTGACTGCCAAACGTGACATGCTGACGAGACTCGTCAGCATACTCCTCAGCAGTTCAGGCTCCATTCCTGCAGACCTAAAGGGAAGACAGAGCGCGCAGTACAAAAAACGTTGAAAGATGGCGCCAAATGTGGACGGAAGCACAGGGATTGTTGGGATGAAAACTGATGCATCACGGGGCGTTGGGACAGGACCCAGAATGTCCCGCATTCCCCACCCCCTTCCCACAAGCCACGGCTCCAGAATGGGAAGAGGTGCTCTGTGGGATAGCTGCCCATAATGCACCGCTCCCAATGCCGCTGCAAGTGCAGCAAATGTGGCCACGCCAGCATGCTTGTTCCTGTCAGTGTGGACAGACTGCAGCGCTTTCCCTACTGTGCTCTCCGAAGGCAGGTTTAACTCAAAGCGCTCTACATCTGCAAGTGTAGCCATGCCCTCAGATGGGTAGCATTTCACACCCACTTGGCATTGTGACAGCCACCATCTTGGCTGACACACCGGGGATCTCTAGAGCTAAAAGCAGGAGCTGCCACAGTTTGGGCTAAGGAGCCAGTGCTCTTTAGCTGGGGCTGTAATAGACTCATATTATGTCTGGATTGGCACAGACAGGGACCTGTAACCCACACTCACCAGTGGAATATACACTCACTGGCCCTGATTCAACAGAGCATTTAAGCATGTGCTTTACTTTTAAGTAATGGGGCTTAAGCATGTGCTTAAGTGCTTTGCCAAATTGGGGCCTCTCTGCACTTGTATAAGCGGTTCCAAATGGTTCAGGCAGGGGATGATCAAACCCCATGTTCCAAGATCTGTAATCCAGGTCTGATCTTTTCCTACATACCGGGCCCTTGTTCAGGTATATTTTGTGGTCAGTATGCACCTGGGATGTCTGATATTGTACTGCATGGCCCTGAAGAGAACTATGGTGTCTCAAGGAAACTAAAGCCACTAACTGACTTGCAAAATTAAATTGTCAGGAGGAAGAAAGATTTAAAGTGTAGAGGAACCCTAATTAAACACTCAGTTATCAGTTAATTATCAGTTAGTTAATAGAATTAGTTATATTCTGATGATAAAAATAAGGGCTGCGTTTGACAGTGGGTTTAATACCTGGCAAGAGAACAAAATACCCAGCCCTGACTGATCACCAGTGCATTGTTTTAGCAATTAATTAATTCCCCCTGAGGCTGAAGGACATATTTGTCAAGGCCCATTGTAAGGAGGTGAGAGGACAGCGTAAGAGTGGGGGAAAGGCAGGATATAGAAAGAAAAACACACTGGGGGAGAGAAAATAAAAAGGGAGTCTGTATCCCGGTGTACAGTGCTGAAGCAGTTCAAACAGGAATTAATTCAGGGAAGTCCCATGGCCTGTGCGATGCCAGAGGTCAGACTAAATGATCACACTAGTCCTTTCTGGCCATAGAGTATATGAATCATGGCCATCCCTTCTCACAGCCATGCAGCAAAATCCTGCAATCCATGTTTCTGCCCATCAGTGGTGCTGCAGTCCCTGTAAGATGACCCGTGAGAACCATGCAAGAAGGTGAATGAAAACCTAATCAGGAGCAATGGGGTAAAACTAAAAAAAGGAAAATATAGGCTGAATATCAGTGAGGTCTATTGGTTGGAGAAACAGTCTCCTATGAGACATGATGAAGCCTCATCCCTGGAATCATTCAGTACTAACCTGGACAGAGCACTTAGGAACACACTGTAGTAGGGAGTGGCCGTGCACCAGGATGGATGGAACGAGCTAGTGAACTAACACGGCTTTGCCATCTCTTGCTTCTAAGACAAGGGGCCACTTTCTTAGCTGTTGTAAATGGTCACCACTCCATTGATCTCAGTGGGGCTCTGACAATTGACACCAATTGAGGATCTTTCTCTGTATGTTTAAGAACAGAAAATTTCTCACCCAATAATTTTATTTCTGCTAGCAGCATCTCCCACAGTTTTGCTGTGTTCGAGCCACTCTCTTCTCTGCAGCTTCTGGAGGCAGTTTAAAACTGTACCGCAGCTTGTGCTGGCTACATCCTCTTCTTCTGCTTGCCGCCAGTTGAGTTATTCCAAAGCTGTGTGAAACACGCATTGAGAAAATTATTTATAACCATAACATCTATGTCAAACTCATTACCATGTTGAGAGTTGGCCTGGTGTATATAGATACATAGGCCAAATAAAATGCTGACCCTTGACAGAAAGCCATCAAGGATGGGTAGAATTGTGTGAGATGCTGCTAGAAGAAAGGAAAACATCAGCTAAGAAATTTTCCATTCTGTGTCCCACTGTCTCCCACAATTCTGCTATACCTGAGAAGTAGAGAGCAGTGATCAGGATTACTGAGGGACAAGAAAAGATAAACAAAAGAAGATATAGTTAGGTAAACCCCCTCCTTAAGGATTGTCCAAAAGGCAAGGCTATTACTGGAGCACCTTCCTGACGAAAGAGGTGTCTGTGGAGGACAGAAAGTCCACTTTGTAATGTTTGATATAACCAACAACCATGTGGCTGCTCTGCATATGTCTGCGATGAAGGCCCATGCTCACCTGTTCCATGAGATGGCCCTAGATCTCACAGAGTGTGCCCTGGCTCCTTCTAGAACAGGAGCTCCTAGCACTTTGTAAACCTCAACAATGCATAATCTGACCCACCTAGCGACAGATAGCCTTGAGACTCTGAGCCCTTGGCATTTTGGATTAAAGGAGACAAAAGGGTACATGACCTTGTGGATTCTGTGCACTTGAGGTAGAGTTTCAGTGCTCTTCTAACATCTAAAGTGTGCCACACTTCTGGGATGGATTTGGGCAGAAGGAAAGAAGGACATTTTTCTGTGACGTATGGAAAGGAAAGTTCACCTTGGGAAGAAAGGACTGCAGAGTTCTCAGTGCTACCTTGTCATCATGGAACACGCAATAGGGTTCCTGCATAGATAGGACTGCCAACTCTGGAATTCACCTAGCAGGCATGATGCTGACCAGAAAACAGGTTTTCATGGAGAGATTAAATGCTGATATAGAAGTCAGAGTCTCAAAAGGGCGAGTGGTTAGGGCCTTCAACACCAGTGGTAGGTCTCATTTAGGGAAGACTGGTCTGACTGCTGGTCTGGCCGGTCTGACTGCTCTGAGAAATCTGCTGCCCAAGGATCCCGTTAATAGACCACTAATGGTCATAGAATCACAGAAGATTAGGGTTGGAAGAGACCTCAGGAGGTCATCTAGTCCAACCCCCTGCTCAAAGCAGGACCAACCCCAACTAAATCATCCCAGCCAGGGCTTTGTGGTGGCCAATACCTGGCATGCTAAGGTGCTGGATTGAAGACCTTTATCCACATCTTCTTGAAGAAAGTCCAGAATAGCTGGAATTCCAGGATGTCTTGAATTAACACTGCACTTCTGGCACAACAGACTGAACTTGGTCTAGATGGAGGAATGGGCTTTTATTGTGGAGACTTTCCTGGACACGAGATAGGCCTTGTCATAAATATAAAGGGAAGGGTAACCACCTTTCTGTATACAGTGCTATAAAATCCCTCCTGGCCAGACGCAAAACCCTTTCACCTGTAAAGGGTTAAGAAGCTAAGGTAACCTCGCTGGCACCTGACCCAAAATGACCAATGAGGGGACAAGATACTTTCAAATCTGGAGGGGGCAGGGAACAAAGGGTTCTGTCTGTCTGTGTGATGCTTTTGCCGGGAACAGATCAGGAATGCAGCCTTACAACTCCTGTAAAGTTAGTATGTAATCTAGCTAGAAAATGCGTTAGATTTTCTTTTGTTTAATGGCTTGTAAAATAAGCTGTGCTGGAGGGAATGTATATTCCTGTTTTTGTGTCTTTTTGTAACTTAAGGTTTTGCCTAGAGGGATTCTCTATGTTTTGAATCTTATTACCCTGTAAAGTATTTTCCATCCTGATTTTACAGAGGTGATTCTTTTACCTTTTCTTTAATTAAAATTCTTCTTTTAAGAATCTGATTGATTTTTCATTGTTCTTAAGATCCAAGGGTTTGGGTCTGTGTTCACCTGTACCAATTGGTGAGGATTATTATCAAGCCTTCCCCAGGAAAGGGGGTGTAGGACTTGGGGGGATATTTTGGGGGAAGATGTCTCCAAGTGGTCTCTTTCCCTGTTCTTTGTTTAAAACACTTGGTGGTGGCAGCATACTGTTCAAGGACAAGGCAAAGTTTGTACCTTGGGGACGTTTTTAATCTAAGCTGGTAAGAATAAGCGTAGGGTTCTTTCATGCGGGTCCCCACATCTGTAACCTAGAGTTCAGAGTGGGGAAGGAACCTTGACAGGCCTTTTGTTGGTAATGGTTCCCTTTCAATAACCAGGCTGTCCACTGAAGATGGTCTGGGTCTGGGTGGAGAAAAGGGCCTTGGGAAAGAATGTCCAGTTTGAGTGGCAGCTGTAACAGTGATTCTAGTTTTAGCTCCATCAGATCGAAGGATGAGGGCCTCTTTTGTCTGTACAGAGTTGTTATAATGACCTTTGCTTGTTCATGCTTTATCTTTTGGAATACTTTCCTAATGAGAGAGAAGGGTAGGAATGCATATAGCACACGTTGCGGCCACCTGTGCAACAGGGCATCTACTGCCATGGACATGGGATCCGCTTCTCTGGTGAAGTATTTCAGCTGTTTGGTGTTTTTGCAACTTGCAAACAGATCAACTGAGGGGAAACTGAACTTCTTTAAGATCAGATTGAAGACTTCCTGTTTCAGGCACCATTCCGAGTTGTCGACTGTATTTCTGCTTTCTGATTCAGCTCCCCTTTTACGTGTATCGCCATTAGGGAAGGTAGGGTCTTTTCTGCCCATTCCAATATTTCCATTGCTTCTTCATGTGGAGCTACAGTCCTTATTACCCCTTGGCTGTTTATGTATGCAACTGTGGTTGTATTGTCTGACTGGACCAGGACTTTATTGCCCTGTAGGTAGCTCTGGAGTCTCCTGAGAGCCAGCTTGATGGCTCTGAGCTCCAGGAGATGGATACTGTGTTTCCTGTTCTTGGGGCTCCAGAGGTATGCTCCCCAACCTAGCAAGCTGGCATAGGTTGCGAGAAGCAAAGTCCTCAGAAACTGCCCACTATGCTAGAGAGCAGAGTACCTGACTCAGGATCATCACCTGATCTGTCAAGTATTCTGGAGACTGGTGCATCCTTTCAGAAGGAGGCCTGGAGACACTTGATGTGGGATCTTGGCCATGCGGTGACCCCTGTGCATGACACCAGGTAGCCCAGTAGTTGAAGGCACTGAGCTATGGTTGGCTTGGTGCACGTACGCAGGATGGAGATGAGATACTGGATCCTCCAGAACCTGTTGAGTGAGAGGTAGGTCTTCTCCAGTGAGGTGCCTATGTCCACTCCCAAGTGGGTTATCAATGGGATCAAGGAACTTTTCTTGATGTTTATCAGAAAGCCATAAGCTTGCAGGAGGTCCAGAGTTCGCAATGTGGCATAGTGCACCACAGGCTGGGTTGGAGCTCTGATTAGAATTTCATCCAGAAAGGGCTATACATCAGTCCCCTGCACCCTAACCCTGGCTATGACCAGCACTGGCATCTTCGTAAAGACCCTTGGGGCTGATGAGAGACCGAATGGGAGATTCGTTACTGATAGTGCTCTGTGCCATAAGCAAATCTCAGAAGCCTGCGAATGGGGTTGTGAATGCATCCCTGAGGTCCACTGAGGTTAGGAGATCCCCCTGATGCAGAGATGACACCGCAGAAGGGTCTTCATCTGGAAATTTTGTTTTCTTCATCCACTTGCTGAGCTTTCTGAGATGTAGCATGGCTCTGACTCCTCATGTGTGCTTCTGAACTATGAAGAGGGTAGAGTAGAGCCCTGAGAACTATTCTTCTGAGCTAACTCCTTCTGTCACTCCTGTGTCCAGGAGATGGGAGATTTCATTCCAGATCAGTTCGCACTTGGTGGTATTGGTGCCGTTGGGGAAATGGACGAAGAAGGGGTGGGCTGGAGCAGAGAGTATCCCTGCCTTAATAGCTCTCTTACCCATTTGTCAGTGGTTGATATGAACCATTCTTCTGAGAAACAGGAAATGCCGTCTCCTAGATTTAGTTCTGGGATGCAGCCTTGAAAGCTTTAATTGAGTGGAAATAAACATGACACATTCATTTGGATTTCGCTTTCTATTTCAAGAAATTAATAGCAGGTTTGCAGTGCAGTCCTACAAAAAAGGAGATTAAACAGAGCCCATTCTTCTCCTTCCTGAAATACTGCTTGTGTTTAATACACTGCGAAGCCTGAAGGTAAGCATTTAGGGCCAGATTTTCTAAACAACTCAGTACGTAATGGCTCCCATCTAGGCACGTAAATGACATGACCAGATCTTCCAGTCCCTGGAAAAATCATGGAGCAGGTCCTCAAGGAATCAATTCTGAAGCACTTAGAGGAGAGGAAAGTGATGAGGGACAGTCAGCATGGATTCACCAAGGGCAAGTCATGCCTGACTAATCTAATTGCCCTCTGTGATGAGATAACTGGCTCTGTGGATGAGGGGAAAGCAGTGGACATGTTATTCCTTGACTTTAGCAAAGCTTTTGACACGGTCTCCCACAGTATTTTTGCCAGCAAGTTAAAGAACTACCTCAAGGGGGATTCCATAGAAGATGAGTTTAGACTGTTCTCAGTGGTAGCAGATGACAGAATGAGGAGTAATGGTCTCAACTTGCAGTGGGGTAGGTTTAGGTTGGATATTAGGAAAAACTTTTTCACTAGGAGGGTGGTGAAGCACTGAAATGGGTTACCTGGGGAGGCAGAATCTCCTTCCTTAGAGGCTTTTAAGGTCAGGCTTGACAAAGCCCTGGCTGGGATGATTTAATTGGGGATTGGTCCTGCTTTGAGCAGGGGGTTGGACTAGATGACCTCCTGAGGTCCCTTCCAACCCTGATATTCTATGATTCTATGATTTCTATTCTATGATACCTCTCCTCCCAGTTTAGTGTCATCTGCAAACTTGCTGAGGGTGTAATCCACGCCATCCTCCAGATCATTAATGAAGATATTGAGCAAAACCGGCCCCAGGACCGACCCTTGGGGCACTCCGCTTGATACCGGCTGCCAACTAGACATGGAGCCATTGATCACTAACCGTTGAGCCCAACGATCTGGCCAGCTTTCTATCCACCTTGTAGTCCATTCATCCAGCCCATACCTCTTTAACTTGCTGGCAAGAATACTGTGGGAGACCGTGTCAAAAGCTTTGCTAAAGTCAAGGAACAACACGTCCGAGTCAAGGTAGATATGCTGGAGAGTAGGGATAGGATACAGAGGGACCTAGACAAATTAGAGGATTGGGCCAAAAGAAATGAGGTTCAACAAGGACAAGTGCAGAGTCCTGCACTTAGGACGGAAGAATCCCGGGCACCGCTACAGACTAGGGACCGAATGGCTAGGCAGCAGTTCTGCAGAAACTAGGGGTTACAGTGGATGAGAAGCTGGGTATGAGTTAACAGTCTGCCCTTGTTGCCAAGAAGGCTAACGGTATTTTGGGCTGTATAAGTAGGGGCATTACCAGCAGATCGAGGGACATGATCATTCCCCTCTATTCAACATTGGTGAGGCCTCATCTGGAGTACTGTGTCCAGTTTTGGGCCCCACACTATAAGGACGTGAAAAAATTGGAAAGCGTCCAGTGGCGGGCAACAAAATTAATTAGGGGACTGGAACACATGACTTATGAGGAGAGGCTGAGGGAACTGGGATCGTTTAGTCTGCAGAAGAGAAGAATGAGGGGGGATTTGATAGCTGCTTTCAACTACCTGAAAGGGGGTTCCAAAGAGGATGGATCTTGACTGTTCTCCGTGACAGACATGATAGAACAAGGAGTAATGGTCTCAAGTTGTAGTCAGAGAGGTTTAGGTTGCATATTAGGAAAACCTTTTTCACTAGGAGGGTGGTGAAGCACTGGAATGTGTTATCTAGGGAGGTGGTGGAATCTCCTTCCTTAAAGGTTTTTAAGGTCAGGCTTGACAAAGCCCTGGCTGGGATGATTTAGTTGGGGTTGCTCCTGCTTTGAGCAGGGGGTTGGACTAGATGACCTCCTGAGGTCCCTTCCAACCCTGATATTCTATGATTCTATGAATCTATGAAAAGGGCCCAGGCACCCAGCAGCTTCCATTGAGAACAGTCTGGCCACTTTGTTTACTGCCTATGTGGGAGCTGAGCTCATTTAGAAAGCTAGCCCTCCCTGCCCTCCCCCTATGCCCTGCTCTTACACGCATTGGCCTGTGTTCCCTCCCCCCACACCTTTCTCTTTCTAACTCACTCATGCATGCACACGCATTTGCTAGCTTATGCCAGAACAAAGGGCCAGCACTGTGGGGGAAGGTAGCAGTTGGAAGTTTGCTGGTGGGGTAATTTACCAGACCATTTCTTTGTTACACTTTGGTTGAGATACTCGTTGTGTAATATCTTGATGGCCTAGCATGGGTTAATGACTGCATCCTCACTAGACACCTGTGATGTAGGGAAATATCATCCCCATGTTAGAGATGTCAAAAGTGAAGCACAGAGAAAGGTAGTGATTTGCCTCAGGTCACACAGGAAGTGTGCAGCAGAGCTGAGAACATGCATAGCCTGCTAAGAGCATGCGCAGGGGATATTTTGCATCCATTGAACCCCTCTGCCTTGCTGCTAGCTCCCAGTCTCCCAGCCCCAGACTCTTTTCCCACCCAGTCCAAGTCTCCCCCCCACAACACTGAGGCCCAGTTTTCCTTTCCCCCTCCCCATAAGCCCCACCTTCACCACCAAAGGTTCTGTCACAATCTCCTTCCCCCACCCCCAATCACCTGCCCTGTAACCCTGGGTGCCTTAAAATGTTCTGGTGCTGTAGCTCCCTTGTCTGTACACTCCCAGCCAGCATCTCAGCATGCACTGAGTGTCTGTGTGATAAGCAACCCTGGACCAGCAACTCTGACTCCAGTGGCCTGCTTGTTACATCCCTGCCACACTCTGATCTCCACCAGCCTTGGTTACACCTGGCAAGGTGACTCCAGCACCCCCAGTCCCAAATTTTCCCAAAACCATGTACTCTGCAATGTCCAGCCCTCTCCTGGACAAGTCAGAGGAATAATAAGGTTCATTTGCTCCTCTAAAGAGACAAACTTCACAGCTTGCCACATTAACTGGAGTTAACTATCATTTCAGTTAAAACACAGCACTGGCTTGGTTCAGATTAAAAGTAAAGCAAATTTATTAACAAAAGGAGGTGGAATTTTAAGTGAGTTCAGGTACAAGGGATAGCGTTAGAAATGGTGACAAGCAAATTAAAGTGAAAACGCTTTCTAGAGGCAAAGATTTAACAAAACTAGTCTTGGTTCAAGGTAAGATTCTTACCACAGCAAGATGGCTGACCACCCCTTGGTCAGGATCTCCCACAAAGTCCAAAGTGTTCAGTTCCTTTGTATTTTTAGGTGAAAGGTCCCTGGGGGTTCTTTGCCCCTCTCTTTAGAGTCCAGTGAACCTTTGAAATGAAGTCTTTTGAAGGCTATCCTCTAGCGTTGCAAGGCGTCCAGTTTTCAACCGGAACACCCAGTCAAAAAGGAACCCTGGCGGCTCCAGTCAGCACCGCCGACAGGACCGTTAAAAGTCCTGTCGGCAGTATTGCGGATCTAAGGCAGGCTAGTCCCTACCTGTCTAGTCACCATGCTGCACCTGGAAGCAGACAGCAGGTTCAGCTCCTAGGCAGGGGGGCCATGGGGCTCTGCGTGCTGCCCCCATCCCGAGCACCTGCTCCGCACTCCCACTGGCCAGGAACCATAGCCAATGGGAGCTGGGGGGCAGTGCCTGCGGGCTAGAGCAGCGCACAGAGCCTCCTGGCTCCCCACCCTTCCCCCCCGCCTAAGAGCCGGACCTGCTGGCTGCTTCCAGGGCGCAGCGTGACGCCAGGACGGGCAGGAAGCCTGCCTTAGCCCTGCTGCACCGCTGACTGGGAGCCACCCGAGGTAAGGCCACGCCCAATCCCCTGCCCCAGCCTGAGCAACCCCGAAACCCAGAGCCCCCTCCTACATCCCAAACCCCTCATCCCTAGCCCCAAACCAAAGCCTGCACCCCCAGCCCAGAGCCCTCACCCCCTCCTGCACCCCAACTCCCTGCCTCAACACGCAGCCCCCTCCCACATTCCGAATCTCTCAGCCCCACCCCCCAGTCTGGACCCCGCCTCCTATGCCCCAAACCCTCAGCCCCACTCCAGAGCCCGCACCCCCAGCCAGAGCTCTCACCCCCTCATGCACCCCAACTCCCTGCCCCAGCCTGGAGCCCCCTCCTGTATCTTGAACCCCTCATTTCTGGCCCCACCCTGGAGCCTGCACCCCCAGTTAGAACCCTCCCCCCCCCCCGCTCCAGTCCAGTGAAAGCGAGTGAGAGTGGGGGAGCATGAGCCACCAAGGGAGGGGGAATATAGTGAGTGGGGACAGGGCCTCAGGGAAGGGGCGGGGCTAGGGTGTTCAGTTTTGTGCGGTTAGAAAGTTGGCTACCCTAATACCCCCTACAGTAAAGTTCTTTCAAGCTGTAAGGAAGGAGATTCCCTGGTGTTTGCTAAAATCCAGATTTATTTGTTCCTGCAGTCTCCTCCCCCTGCTATGATGCTCAGTGGTTATCTCCTCCCCTTGTTAGCTTGACGGTTTTGTTTCCTCTTATGTAAATGGATTCCCATGATACCTTGGAAGTACCTTCAAGATGGCTAAACCACATTCCATTATCTAGGGTGGGGTGATTTCAGCCCTGCCTGGCAGACACATTTTAAGAACATAATTCCCAATACGTTTGTAATTTTGAATTTGTCCTCCATACCTACACTTCGCAATAATATTAATGATTAGTATGTTACTAGATTTCTATTGGTATCTTACATGATACCTTTTAGACACCGGTTATGACATTAATAAGTTGGGGTACACTGAACTGGTCAGACCAGCTGAAACTCCCTATCAGGGAGCCTCTTGCATTGGGATCCAGCTCTTGTCCCTTCAGCATTCAAATCAGGCAGCTTCCTCCTCCTCACTGCCTGGGCACCAGTGGAGGGGTCACTGAGAGCACTGGAGACTCAGGCTCCCTGCTATCAGTTCCAGTGCTTGGAACCCAGCACAGCCCAGAGCAGCTGGAAGCTGCAATTGCAGAGAAAGTCCTTCTTAGCCCCCTGTATCCCCAGGCTGGAGCATGCTCAGTGTGGACAGAATCTAAGAAGGTTTTAGATGATAAACTCTAGCAAGTCTCTACTGAGCATGTGAAAACTGTAATTTTTCCAAGGCTTATAACTTGGCCAAATTTTGCAGATTTTCATGGGAGTGGCAAAAGGCACATACCTGACACAAAGGCCACTCCCCTGCCAAATTTCAAGCCCCTGTTCCAAAGCAATAAGGTGTTAGAGCCTCTCAATGAAAATGTCACCCAAATTTTTTAATGCGGGTAAAACAACATATTTTCCCCTATTATGGTTCTTAGAAGCAGCTTAACCATTTTGGCTGAAATTTTCCGAACTAATTCAGCCTGAGGCAGACATCCAGTCTGGAAAATTTCAGCCCAAACAGTTCAAATTTGGCAAAGTCATAAGCAACTGAACAGAGTCTTATAATGGGAAGTGTTGGGCAACCTTAATTGGGTGGAGCTACCAAACCTGTCTATAATAATATTAGAGAGTCCCTGGCACTAAAAAACTATTGAATGTAACTGGGTATAAACAAGAAGCAGGGAACCAGACATCAAGTTGGAGTCACCTGTTTTAAAGGATTTCTCTCTTTTCAGGGCCTTCCATTGTGACTCCCCCTAAGGAAATCTGGAATGTCACTGGAGCAAAGATTTACCTGAGTTGTGAAGTCATGGGCATTCCAACCCCAGTGCTCACTTGGAATAAGGTCAGTGGAACAGGATCTGTTTTTCAAGAGTAGCATGGATTATGCCATGTTTATTTACTATAGTACAATATTCTTCACCTCTTGGGCGAGATGGCAGAGGAGCAGAGAGAATTAGTCCATAATAAAGAAAGGCATTTTATAGCAAGCTCTGCATTGTTTTTAAAGTGGCAAGAAAGAAGGGCAGTCCCATTTGTGCAAGGATGAGAAAAATACCAAATGTGTTACCAAATCCAACACCACCTGTGAACTGTAGCACTTTCCAAAGGGTAGTTAAGACTGTTAGACAGCAACTGCAAGACAAAGGCTACAGCAAACCCACCAGCAGAAGAGCGTGTTTCCAGTGAGTTTCTCCAGTCAATGCAAAAAGATTAAAAAAAAAAAAAAGAACATCTTTATTTCCCATTCCCACTCCCCAATCTGGATTTGTTTAATTCCCCCCTCTGCTCCCCAAAAATATTTTTCTTTTGTACTTTTGTTTATGCTGGTAAGAGAAACACAATTATGCTTTGCCATATTAAAGACTGGTGTGAAGAGTAGCTAAAGAATGTTTCCCAATAATAAGCTCATACATGCCTGTGGCTTTGAAGACACTGGCCTTGTATGCCCAGGTCAGAGTCATAGTAATCCTGTAGTGTTTTTGTTTTATGATGTTAGCCTTGAAGTGATGCTGCTCCTGGGGTGTGTGGTTTGATAGTGCTGGTGGCCTGGGTTTGTTTTTTACCCTTAGTTAATAGCAAGGAGGATGCACCTTCAGCTTCAGAAACTGCATCAGAATTTGGCACTGGGACCTCGTAGGAGCTTGAAGGCCAAAGCCGGGCAGGTTCCATACATTCACTTGTGCTCCTCCTGTTTTGCTGCCTCTTTGGAAGAGATAGGATAGAGAGAAGCCTTTGATTTGGTGTTAAATTTCGAACAGTGTGCAGGTTAAATAAAAAAAAAGTGCCAGTATGCAGACTCCACCACTTCTCTAGTTTTCTCGAACCCACAGGCTCTTGGGACCTCTGCTGGTTTATAGCCCTTTACAATCAATTTCAAATAATGTATATTTAAAATATTCTGAGGAAAATTGTTCAAATAGTGACCCACCTAAATAATAGGGCCAACTACAGACATTTCCTGGTGACAAAGGAGACCTTGTTGTTTGTAAGTGAAATCAGCTGTGGTGTACGTTGTCAGAGAGATCTTCAGTGGACTTTTAAAGCTTCACAACTAGCTGGGTGCTCCAGAGTCACCAGTTAAAGTCCAGCACAGAGAAATGGCAACTTCCTCTCACAGGGTACTAAACATGCCACTCAACAGCACTTTCAGGAACTTACTGGAGCACTGCATTGGAGGAGTGTGCAGGAAGGGCAGAATTAAGCTGCTGTTTTCTGTAAACAAAATAATCATGGAAAGGAATAATATTTACCAAATGAACTGTAGAACATTGTATGCTACATTGCTCGGTGCAGCTTGTTCACACCATTAGCGTCATTGCTGATTAACGAGGCAGATCTTTTGTTATCTCCTCCCTCTGCACCAAAAAAGCTGAAAAAACACAAATTACACATTAACAAAGAGGTGTGGTTTTCTGCTTCCAGGCAGCATAGTGTGGAAGGGGGAGGGGTAGCTCAGTGGTTTGAGCATTGGCCTGCTAAACCCAGGGTTGTGAGTTCAGTCCTTGAGGGGGCCATTTAGGGATCTGAGGCAAAAAAAAATTGGGGATTAGTCCCCCTTTGAGCAGGGGGTTGGACTAGATGACCTCCTGAGGTCCCTTCCAACACCTGATATTCTATGATTCTATGACTGGTGTCTAGAAGCTTCACAGTAACAAGCCTTTTTTGCCACTCTTGCCCATGGCCATCTAGAAAACATTGGTTTTAGGACAGTGGAGGCTCAGGTTGCTGCCTTTGGTTTACTTTGTGCACCACTCTCCTTGGGAAAGTCACGTGCCATGGACCCTGCCCTGGTAACAGCATGTGCAGTGCTAGTTTCCCACTGCTCCAGAGCCCAAAGGCCAATTTTTTTTCAAAAGGGCTCAACACCCAGCAGCTTCCACTGAGAATAGAGAATCCAGCCCCACACTCCAGACTATCACTAAGGACAGTGGGAGCTGCTGGGTGCTGAACACTTCGAAACTCTGGCCCTTTGGACTGTAGGTGCTACTGAAAAACAGACAGCAGCCGCCATGGAACAACCTTTTCCCATTTTTATACCATACTTGCACCATTTCAGGCATTTAGGATAGGATCTTCCGAAATGCTAGGCAGTGGCCTAACTCTGCTCCCATTGCAGACTGGGGAATTTTTACTACTGCCTTCAGTGGGAACAGAGTTGGGGCAATGCTGAGTGCTAGAAAATTGCCTAAGCTAGAAAGTTGTACAGCGTTAACTACTATAGACTGGTAGGGTTGCTGTTATACTGGGATAGAGGTGCTTTAACAGGTATAGCCATGCACCCACACTATGCCTTTTACTGGTACAACTATAATGGTAAGAAATCACACCCTTACTCAAACTAGTTACCAGTAAAACTTTCACATGCAGGCTGCAGGCCACAGTCTGTCTTAGGCCTGCATACTGATTTTGTACCAGTATAACTGTCGGTTAGAGGTATGATTTTTTTGTTTTATCAGTGTTATAACAGTACAAACTTCCCCACCAGGATGCAGATACTGGTGAAATTCATTCTCTTTCCCTATAGGAATAGCCATAGTGGTAGGAACATCTTTAAATCAGTATAACCACACCAACTGTATGGGCCTAGTTAAACCCAGACAGCTTTTGTGTGTAGACAAAGCTTTAGGGGTTTTGGGCCTTAGGTACTGTAGGTATTTACGACGGCAATCTCGTCAAACTACTGACAACTTGACTCTTAATATTTCTGCTCAGATAATAAGGGGACAGTACGGTGTCCAAAGGCTGGAGCTCCTGCCTGGAGATCGTGACAACTTAGCTATCCAGACGCGTGGCGGTCCTGAGAAACATGAAGTGACTGGCTGGGTATTGGTAAGTGCTTGTGCACCCTCACACACTATCAGCAACATCCAAGTTTCTGTACACAGCACTGGGAAATTACAATCGAGTAGGTGCAGTGATTTTCTTGGTGTTGAAAACAGAGTTCATGTGAATTTGAAGTTAAAAAGCAGTGACATGTATGACAAGGAGTAAGATGAAATGCATTCAGTTGGCCCAGTTCTTTGCTTCCTTTATCTTTTGTAATTATTTACACCCATGCAAAATGTGTGTGAAAATAATGAGAAGGAAGAGCAGGATGTTTAAAAGCTCTCAGGAATAGGACCAGACTGAAATAACAGACCACCTTTCCTTCTGCACTGTCTGTAAAACACTGCAATCAACGGGCGCAGCACAGTAGGCCGCTAGGACAGGGATTGCTAGCACTGCAGTCCAGGTATCTTCAGTGAAGGTCACATGGGAGTGGAACTCTCCACAGGAGATCAGAGCAGTCCTGTCCTACCTTTTGTAGAGCATAGTGCAAGACTGAGCGCTACTCTAGACACTCCCTCTCCACAGAGTCACTCATATAACTTCCTATGAGCCCCACAAACCCAAGCTAGAATCAGCCTGGCCTTTCTAAAGCACTGTTTATATTTTGTACCTGTCTTGCTGGGGCACTCTTTCCAATCAAGTCTGTACAGCTCAAGAGACTCTGTTCCCCATAGCTACAAGCCTGGCCAGATGAGATGCCCTCCTCAAAGAACTCTGAACTGCTAGGTATAAGTTTACTTAAAGAGGAAAGGGGCAGAGACCTTTACCTCCACTTGATTCCATATCCTACAGCTCAGACTGACGATTGCTATGCGAAGATGACAGGACTGGTCTGTCCTGGAATTCACAGAAAACCCTTGCTCTTAGCATCTCTAACCTGTGTCCTCAAGGAATGTGAAAGCTCAGAAATCTGTGTCCCAGACATTTAAATCTTAAAGTTAAAAGCTTATTTAAAAAAAAAAAGTTCTCAGAGAGGGAGTTACTTGAGTGGGAGCGTGACAACTGGAGTAGCATCCTAGGGCCTGAGCTGTAATGCATGGAAGTGGATTGGACAGGGGAAAAAGCAGCAGCAGGGAAGTCAGCAGAGAGGATGGCACAATAGGTCAGGCATGATAGATTTGCTTTGGCAAGAACAGACCACACTGTGCAATCATAGAATATCAGGGTTGGAAGGGACCCCAGAAGGTCATCTAGTCCAACCCCCTGCTCGAAGCAGGACCAATTCCCAGTTAAATAATCAATCTCTTCAGCTGCCCAATGAGGTGGTGGCTGGGGAATGGAACTCAACGGCGTTAGCTTACACTGTACACCAAAACAGAGGTGGAAGCTTTGGAGAAGGGCAAATACGCTACTGAGCCAACCGAAATATGATGAGGAGAGGAGCATTAGGACTACTGCTTTTTCCTGCCTCCCTCTCAGTGAGAACAGGAAGTTCTAAAACATCACAGACACAAACCTAAGCAAACACAAAAAAGGTTTGAAGTCTGGCTAAAGCAAATCCTGATGTGTAAGACAGAGTGAAACTCGGAGTGGACTGACTCGCTGAGCTCCAGGACAGGTACCAGAGCGCTTGCCGTACTGTGCCACCTATCCGATTTGGGAACTAGGGCAAACCACTACTGACCAAGTCAGGCTGACTGAAGCCACTGATGGCCCTTTGGCTCAGCTGAAAGAAGTCAGGATTGTTAATAGGGAATAAATTCTCATTATTTTTAAAAGTTCAGTTTATGATGCAATTTTTTTAAACAAACTATTGCACGTTCAGAACATGAGCATTTTCCATACTACTGGCCAGGGAAATATTCTGGACATGTGCAACCTCTGAGTGTTAATTCCCACTTCATCAGTTACCCGTAGTGAGTCTGTTACTAGTGCTATTGTTTACTGCTGTTATACAACCCAACAATAAGGCAAAGTAACTTGAGACCAAATCCTCTGTAATAAACAAGGCTACATGCTGCTTGTTTTCGTAGATATCTCCTTTGAGTAAAGAGGATGCTGGAGAGTATGAGTGTCATGCATCAAACTCCAAAGGAGAGGCTACAGCCTCTGCACGAATTACTGTCAATGCCTTACATGAAAATACCCATATCTAAAGGTAGGTAATATGTGCAGAGTTTTAACACAGTTATATATGTGCAAAGATTTTTTTTTTTTTAAATGGGGTTTACGCCCTTTGGTTGTTTAGGATAGAAGAGAACAACCTGAAAAGTTGCATTTAAAACTATTAGCTGTAGATTGCAGATATTTCTAACGTCAAACCCAGTCTTTTCTATTTTGGTGAAGCACTTCACGGAGGCCTCCAGCGTAAGAGCTCACAAATAGCCGAGACTTGGGTTGCTGCATCTTTAATAAAGACATGCTTTTTCCCAAATATGTGTTAGGTATAGGAGGTTAACTAGGTAAAAGTTAAAACGTCGGACTAAAAATCCCTTCTGTTCCAAATAGCTCAGCTTTCAGGCTATGATGGTGATTTCATTGGTTCTCCAGACACCATGTTATCGGAAAAAAGAAAAGGAGTACTTGTGGCACCTTAGAGACTAACAAATTTATTAGAGCATAAGCTTTCGTGAGCTACCGCTCACTTTATCGGATGCATGCAGTGGAAAAGACCTGAATTTCAAGTAGTATAAAAGACTTTAAAAACAATTCCAAAAACTGCAGGACTATTTTGCCAATACATGTAGTCCCAATTGCCTTGCTCTTCCTCCATCCTAGCAACCTTTATCACACACATTTATAAGTTAGTGTATGTAATGCATTCATTGAGGTTCTAGATTGCTGCTCTTTTAAATTACATCTGAATAGCTGGAAGATCTGTTTTAAAAAAAAAAAAATTGTCCAGCAGTGAGCAAGCGTATAAATGAATCCCACCATCAAATAATTTACTGAATTGGGTCAAGTCAGACACTAACATAACTAAGTTATGCCCTTTGCTAAAGGTGCTTGGTTTTGACCAGATTATACCTATTTTTAGAAATCCATTATCACAAATGCAGGGGATACAGGCATCCAATAAAGTCTATAAAAGGAGTCTATATAAACTCCAGTCTATAAAAGGAGTGTACCTCAAGGCTGTTAAAAGGACATTGTGATAGGGCGACCGTGCCTCGGGTGCCATCCAATGCATGACAGTTGTGCCGAGCCTGGTTCCCTTTTGCTCACCCAAAGGTACATAGTCTGACTTCAATTTATTCATCTACACCAGTGCCATAGTTCCCCAAAAGCCTGGTTGTAAAACCATTCTCCAGTTCCTGCAAGTAAAAATACATAGTGTGTTTTTCCATTCCCATCTCCAGGGACATCTCAAGTCACCCATAAAAGAGTCTATCAGCACTTTGTTCTCAGTTCCTTATGTCTCAATTCAGGGCCCCGGTCTCTAGCCCTCTGTCTGAGCGACCAGTCTTCCCACAGCGCTTCATGGAGAGGGTTCTCCCTCAGACAGCGTTCCACTCCCAGTCCTCCCTGCCTGCACCTCCTAACTGTGCTCAGGGGACCCACCCTCCTGCTTCCCCACACCAAGCTGAATCTCTCCCTTTTTTCTAGAAGCCACTGCCCAAGCCTTCTGCTCATTAGGAGTCCTTGCTTTGGTCAGTTCCCACCAGCAGTTCTAGCTCTCATCCACATACAGCTGTCACTTCTGCGGCTCCTGAAGCTATTCTCCAAGCAGCATGCCAGCTCTGACTTGCTGCCTGACAGTCTCAGGCAGTGCCAGGCATGAAGTCATCAGATGGCATCTCAGATGCACCAATAATAAGCACAGTCTAAACGTCTATGTAGTTAGCCAACTACTGACAATGGACGTGTTCCAATGACCTTAGTGAAAGGTTCCCTAAATTCCATTACCCTAAACTATCCAGTTCCCTCAGAAGAGAGAAAGAGAGGAAAGGTCTGATTGATTTAAAATGTGGATAACCAAGAACAAACAGAAAATTCAATCCACTGATATTGGGGTATCTGCAGTGTTACCCTCTTGTAATTATGAAACCACATCCCTGTTTGTTTGTTTTTTTTCCCCAGATGATGGTGCAGAGCCGTGACGTGAGGACTATATCATTTATGCACAGTTTAAGTTAGTGTTTTGGAAAGCTACAGCCACTGACTTCTTCTAGCCTGATAATCAGTTCCTTATTTGACTCATTCTTCCTTTTAGTAATGTTTTGCTTACATGCTTTTGGCAGACATACAAATAAATGTAATTCACATATGACTACAAATCTTTATTTCTATTTACAAAAAGTAAGCTCAAGATCATTAAACAAAGTGTTCAGATGCAAAACATAACCTGATGTAAATGACATATGTAACATTCTGCATTTAAAATCTTTTAAAATGGTACACTAGAACCAGAGCAAGCAGATACGTAAAGTCAGAACTAAAGCACAGCCTTTTAAAGGCTAAATACTCATCATACGAGGTGCAATACTCATGGACATCAGCTCTTGAAAGAGGAGTTTACAGGCATATGGCATTCGCACCAAGGAAATCTGAAAAGGAAGTAAGAAAATTTAGTACATGGCATCTTTTTAAAGATTAATTTCACTCTACCTACCCACTAGTACCAAAATTACAAGGCTATTTTTTTTTTGGTCTAGTGCTTCATATCAAGTTATATTTTTGTTAGCCCTTTAGGGAAAGTCTTTACAATTCACCTTGAAGTGATGACTGATCACACTCCATCCAGGGTGGCATTACTTTACTCAATAGTGTTGATATGTTCCTCTAGAGGGTCCAGACCATCAACACTATTTATAATTTATCATCATTTTAATACAGTAGACTTGTCCTTCAGTGGTCAAAATCTGTAGACAAAAGATCTCTCTTGCTCCTATTGGTCAAGATATTTTATTTGTGCATATTAACTATTACGAGACAATTAAGTTCTTTAGAGGTTGAAGGAATAACCGAGTTACGGTAGAGAAAAACAATCCTGTTTATACTTTAATATAAAATTTCCATATTAATTCAAAACCTGTGATTTCCCTCCCCCAGCATGTCAAATGTGACAAGCTAGTTTATTCCTCTCCCAACCAAAATATAATATTCTGAAGAGTTATAGTGGCAAAGCCATGAAATCATGGGTTTTACAGCACCACTTTTTTCCCCAAAAGTTAAGATTTAATGTTCACTTTTAGTTAAGTTCTCTGAAAACCCAGTATTATAAAATACATAAGTGAAATTTCCTGCCAAATGACACAGCTAGAACTCTGGCAATTATAGGGAAACATATGAGTGAAGTCTGACACTTAGAGAAAAAAAAACAAACACTTGTTATATAGTAACTATTGGGTTAATTTTGGGGTTTCTTTTACCACTTGCTCTCTTCATCCTCACTCACCATCATACTCCTTTAATCACTGTTTGTTCTTGACTGCAAGTAGAAATATTTGCAGAGGAAATCCATACATACCTGTGTTTTATTACGGCACCCCCTGCACTCGTACGTGTGTGTCCTTGTGTTAGCTATTGCCATTATTCCACAAAGATTGCAAACGTGAACTTGGTATGGGTCTGAAGCCTCAAACAATCTCTCTCTCAAAAACTGAGCTGCTCCATGAGCAATCTGACAGTCTCGCTCCATTTCTCCAAAACGAAGGCCACCATCGCTATAAGGGGATGGGGAGGATATTGTGTCATTAAGTCAGAAATTATGATTCCAGTAGCTAATATGGAGACCTAATTCTGTACAAATACATCAGCATTAGTACAAATAGGTGCCTCTGTACCCAGCAAGTTGTCATCTCTTCTCCCAAAAATACGATCATTGGGAAGAAGTCAGCCACATTATAAAATACTGCTCCCACTAGCAGTCACATGACTAAGAAAATTTCTACAACGGATGACAATATATAGTGTTTGAACAGACAAACCACAACTTCACAACAAACTCTAAGTCATGTTTTATCTGTCCAAACCTAAGCACACTACCATCAGCTCCAAATGGGTGGCTAATTGGATGAGCCAATTAAGATACAGCTGCACAGCTGAGGCAGCTAATTTTTCTCTACCTTAGCAACCCAACTGTGAGGCTTCAAGACATTCGTAAAAAAGAAAATCCACAAATATTCTTACCGAGATCTACCTTCCATTGGTTGCCTGTTAAGAATCTGAATTGGCCCTCTTGCACGAGAATGAATTTTGTCATCTACCATATGTTTCAACCTCTGGTAGTAAGTAGGACCAATGAAGATTTGTGATGTGATTTTGCGTCCAGTGAAGCCATTGTAGAGAACCTGAAGTAAAGAATACAATCACTGAAGCATAAGCCTAAATTTGACATATTAACAAAATTTATCAAAAAACAGACCAATAATCTTTAGCTAGATTGGCATTTTGAACACTATACCTCATTTCCTCTCAGATGATAGCCATAATCTGATAATAGATTGGAAATCTTCTGCACATTGACAGCATCATTGAAAGGTGTAGCATCACCAATTTCTCCCTTGTTTGCCGATACCTATGGAGAAAAAGGGTTTCCTGAATACCATGAACTTTTATAGACACAAGCTGTGCATTCTATATGAGAGTTGTCAGACAGTATGCAGGTAACTTGAAAAAGCTAACCTATTCCCCCATTAAGATTTCAGACCCAATACCCAAGACTGTAACCTTAACTTTCTAATGCAATGGATATTTTTCTGTTGAACAAAAAAACTTAGATGCACAAGTTACAGGTGGGATTTTCAGAAGCACTTAACACTAGCCTAACTCTGTTATTTCTTTCTTTTCCATAGATTAGGAGAACGCTTAGGGATTTTTAGGGTTAATTATGCTTGTATGGTAATTCTGTCAAGAAAAGCAGCACAGAAATTCTGCTATAAACACATCGTGGTTTGACCCACTGAAGATAGCACTCTGGCTTCTCCCTAAGGAAATTAATATACCTTTTGTTTTGTTACTAGATCCTGAAATGGGAACTTGATTATCATTCTTTAGTGCGTTAACAAATACCAGGAACTAGCAGATCAGCTTCTCCACAAGGTAAAACAAGTGCAGTTTGCTTCTCAGATTTTAGCTACACAACACAAACTGTTCTCCTTACCTTCCCTTGAAGGCATTCAATCAAGTGACCAATTGTCATACGGGAAGGGATGGCATGGGGGTTGATGATTATGTCAGGTGTGATACCTTCACAGGTGAAAGGCATATCCTAAAGCAGGAAAGAGATTCTCATTATGTCCCATGAGAAGCTAGGGAGTTCCAACAAAATAAAAATCCAGTTCAACTTAAGTGACTCAAAAGACATTTTAAGTAAGAATTGAACAGAGGTTAAATTAAAATCAATATATTAAGGTAACTTATTTCACAGGCAATCCACATTAATAGGCAAGTTTCACTCTACAGTGAGAGACACAAGTACGAGAGAGAAAACGTTGCTACCTCCTGTCTGTACTGGATACCACAGGTACCCTTCTGACCGTGCCTGCTGGCAAACTTATCTCCAATTTGTGGGATTCTCACAGAGCGCACCTGGAGGCAACAGAAAACATCAAATCAGTGACTTGATACTTATTTTTTCCTTTTTTTTTTTTAAACCCAGAAGCCATAGAAACTGGTACTCACCCTAATTTTGCAAAACTTGTATCCTTCCTGGTTAAGGGTTACCATGACCTGGTCTACAATACCAGTCTCACTAGTTCGTAGGAAAGTGCTACAGTCCCTCTTTGTGTATCGTCTATTAGTGCTTTCCAGTTCATCTTCATTCTCAGGCAGAGTTACCGTTTTGCCAATGATGACATCATCTCCTGACACACGTACACCAGGTGCTATCAAACCATCATCATCTAGTTTGTCATAGATGGCATGCCTCATACCTGAGATTAAAGACAAATGAATTCAGAGCCAAAAATCCTTCAAAGTATTTCTACAAAAACATTAAGGATCACGTTCTCAGAATACTAGACACCGTATTTGCATTCTGTGCCAGCATACTGCAGTGTTGTGAATTCATGACATATTAGTAAGTGCAGATTCTACTATAAATGTACATGCTGCTAACATATCCAGAAAGGGAATTTTTGTTTTTTTACTGACTATGCAAATTTCTTTGTACCAAGAGCACAAATTTATCAATCATGTACATGTTTACAGTGCAATATAAATAGTCAAATATAGTAAGGTTAACATGAAGGACTCAGTCTGACGAAGTCTGGCTGCTAATTGCAGGCTTTGTTTCTTCCATCTGCCAGCATCTCTTACCCTGACAAGTTTCACGTGTAGGTTTTTCAAAAACTTCTTCTTGGTCAAATCCTTTCTTGGACTCTTGTTCTTTATATGAGCGATAGAAAACAGATCTGAAAGAAAATTTAAAAAGAAAAGCTTGTTTAGATATCAGTGTTCTTTTTTAAATTGTATGCTATAACCACATCTAAATCACAATTGAGGCCCTTTGTTTTATTGATTTTAAAAAAGTTGGGGGTGGTGGTTTTTTGTTTTAAACTGATTTTCACCCAAATTTTGGACCACTCAAGTGTATGAAAATACTGATTATGTTAAAAAAAATCTGATTACATTAGATAGATGGTGTTTGTTAATAAAATTAGTCTAGGTGTAAATGTGAGGCTGTCGAAGTGCAGCAACGTAGTGGAAGATTGCGTATGTGTGCGCGCGCGCGCCTGCACACACATGTGCACGTGCAGAGTGAAAATGTGCAGTTCATGCAGTAAGCCCCAGCATTAACTCCTTTTATTTATAATACACTTATTTTTCTGTCTGTTGCTTTTTTCCCTGTCCTCTTGTTCCCAAATGTTAACCTAATATTTACCCAGAAAACAGAAGTTAGTTTTTTGCACTGATTTTCACCCAATTTTTTATTTAAATTTTTGTAAAAGTGAAATTCCCAGGACATTTTAAACAAAATAAAAACTGAAAACAAACAGCCCTGGCTCATAGCACAGTTGAGTTAGAGTTACCAGTAATGACAAGTCTGAAAGAATGCTCAGGTCCCATGCAAGAAGTTTTTACTTGGATACTACACTATGACTTCTAGAGCAAATCAAGGAGAAACAATGAACCCCACAAGGACATTTTGACAGTCACTTCTCAGAGTAAATCTGTGAAATGTCTACAAATAAACTGCTGATAGTGGTAGACGGTGGTAACTTTGGGATCTACTATACGTCTTACAAAAAAGGGAATTGTGTTATCCCTGTGTTACGACCCAGACCACTTTACTCATACATTTCACCCCTTTGCCTGCCTTTTAGCTTGCATGTTTTGATGTCACCCCATTACCTGAATGCTAATGTAAACAATGACACCACCACTGTACACATATACTAAATCACCACGTGTACAGTGATGAGTAATTTAAGAACACCTCCCTCCCCCAGTATCAATTAAGCTGCACCCACTGAAGTACACCTCCGGTGCACTAGAGTGCTTTGGTTTTATTCAGGTTTTTCCATTTTTATTTTTCTCTCTCTCTCTCTCTCTCTCTCTCTTTTTTTTTTTTTTTTTTAAGTGCTGCCTTAATGGCTAGCATATGTATCCCCAGTTGTACTTGAAGTTTAAAGTTTCTTTTTATTTTTAAAATGTGCCAGTGAACATAACCAATGCTCACTTTGGGCAATAATTATTAATGCAATCCATAAAAATCCAGCACAGCTTCTCATTTCTTATTCTACATAAGTAAACAGATGTGAAGAAGCGAATATGCCTCTTTAAGGTCTATCCAACCAAAAGTAGAACAGAATGTGGACCTAGATAACCAAAAGACAACAATGAATGTGTCCATTACATCATTCAGGTGTAATTGCGGCAAAGTGGTGATAGGTCACATCACTTCCCTGGCTAACAATAGGATTATCGTGGGAAGCTCAAATGCCTGGCATCAAGGAGCTCACAAAACTTGACAGGTCAAGAGAGAAGACATCCAAATCCTATTACATTTAATCTACATACAAATATGATTCAGTGCAGTCAGCAAGAGCTAACTTTAAAGCAAGAGGAGGAAAAAGATTGGTTGGGAAAGTGTGTCATGTTTTTAATTTTGGCCCTAGTTATTCACTGGAGTGGTTACTTTTGCATCTTCTTGCTGTGGCAGTTGTAACTTTTGTAAGTGACTTTTTTTAAAAAAAAAAAAAACAAAATAGGTTGAAAAAGAGCAACTTTAGCGGATTGGGCCAAAAGAAATCTGATGAGGTTCAACAAGGACAAGTGCAGAGTTCTGCACTTAGGACGGAAGAATCCCATGCACCGCTACAGACTAGGGACCAAGTGGCTAGGCAGCAGTTCTGCAGAAAAGGACCTAAGGGTTACAGTGGACGAGAAGCTGGATATGAGTCAACAGTGTGCCCTTGTTGCCAAGAAGGCCAATGGCATTTTGGGATGTATATGTAGGGGCATTGCCAGCAGATCGAGGGACGTGATCGTTCCCCTCTATTCGACATTGGTGAGGCCTCATCTGGAGTAGTGTCCAGTTTTGGGCCCCACACTACAAGAAGGATCTGGAAAAATTGGAAAGAGTCCAGCGGAGGGCAACAAAAATGATTAGGGGACTGGAACACATGACTTATGAGGAGAGGCTGAGGGAACTGGGATTGTTTAGTCTACGGAAGAGAGGAATGAGGGGGGATTTGATAGCTGCTTTCAACTACCTGAAAGGGGGTTCCAAAGAGGATGGATCTAGACTGTTCTCAGTGATAGCAGATGACAGAACGAGGCGTAATGGTCTCAAGTTGCAGTGGGGGAGGTTTAGGTTGGATATTAGGAAAACCTTTTTCACTAGGAGGGTGGTGAAGCACTGGAATGGGTTACCTAGGGGGGTGGTGGAATCTCCTTCCTTAGAGGTTTTTAAGGTCAGGCTTGATTTAGTTGGGGATTGGTCCTGCTTTGAGCAGGGGATGGGACTAGATGACCTCCCGAGGTCCCTTCCAACCCTGATATTCTGTGATTCTAACTGTACATTTTAACATACTAGTAACAATACGCAGTAATCAGCTGTTGGTAGTATTTTAAAATGTATGTCTAAGTTAAAATTTGTCCAGAGTCTTAGAAAAGGCATGTTATGTCCTTTAGACATCTGAATAAAAACTGGGAAAGATTTAAATCTTCAAATGAGTAAAACCAACCATATGATTTACATGAGCAATTTTTCTACAGTTCAAAGTTCAGGAAAACCATACCTGAAAAAACCTCTATCGACAGCAGAACGGTTCATGATGACAGAGTCTTCCTGATTATAACCGGTGTATGACGCAATGGCCACAATTGAGTTGATACCTGTAATGCAATAGAAGCAAATGTTTAAAGGACCTACAGCTCATATAAGCAAGGTTTCTTCATTCAAAATGAACTGTATTCCATATATTTACACTGCCTGGACATTAAAGCAAATCTCCACCACACACACACACACACACGAGAGGCCATGTAGTATTGAATAAATACAAAATTGGAGTATGCTGTAGATTAGAACTCTCAATACAACAGTGACCCCTTCTGGAGATCTAACAAATGCTGATGAAAAATATACTATTTCCAACAATGTAATCTGTTGGGGGAGGGAGGAATTATTTTTATCATACTGTATGCATGTTGTGGCCTCAGCAGCTATGCGGAGAGTATCTCCTTATAGCTGGTGATGCCCAGATTACAAGGCACAATAATGTGAATGACCAGAAGTTACTACTAAGCACAATCCTAGTTACCTTTCACCATAATGAATGGTCTTTAAATACTGGTATTTGTGTACATTTTATTCAATACGTTTTAGGTTTGCTTATTAACCCACAACATACCTGCTGGCAACTCTCTAAATCGCAAGTACTCCATAGAGCGTGTAGTCACAAGGGGTTTTTGAGGGTAATACAACACATGGGCTAGTGTATCCATACGAACGTGAAAGTTTGTAATATAAACTCCCATAGCCTGTTTACCCATAGCAGACTGGTATGTGTTCCTAGGAGACTATGAAGGCAAAAAAAGAAGCAGTGTCAACAGAACATCTATTGAACTCTTCATGCATATACATGTCTACATATGTTAAAACATGCTTTTTTAATTTTCCTTTTGTAATATATTCTTATCAACTTTAAAAGCAAGAGGCCTAAATAAAGTAAAGTAAAGTAAAGTGGGGCTACCGACCTGGTTGTGATCAGGGAAAGGAATAATAGATGCACATACTCCTAGGATCATGGACGGGTGAATCTCACAATGTGTGTAAGTTGAACAGTATGCCACTCCTTTCTCCTGCAAGTCATCTGGAGTCATTGCCAGCATCACAGTCTCCTCTTCTAGCGTATCGATGTATTCTACTACACCGCTGGCCACGAGATCCTGCCAACTAAATAATCAAACTGTCTCAATGCCTTACTATTCAAAGTAACATTTAATACAGGTTTCATTAGCTATGTCAAAAAGCAAGACTTATCTTGTTTGTAATTAGGGAATACGCCACTGCCTTGATTTGACACAATTATGTTCTATTGTGATTATAAGCAACGCTTTGTAGAACACACAAAGTAGTCAAGTAACAATTTTTTAAATACAAAGGTGGCTTGCAGATTCAGCTGACTTCAGACAAACCCTGAGAAGCATACATCACATTTGGAAGAAAGAGCAAGACATTTTTCATGTTCTGGGGAGATTTCTTACCTGTAGTTGTTGTACTCTCGTTCTTTTAGTTGGTCAATATGCCTCTTCTTCAACAGCAGCTTTTGTTTTTCCACAATTAAAAGTGGCCTGCAGATTCTGCCAGCATCAGTATAGATGCGGATTTCTCGCTCCCTAATATCCCTGATCATGGAGACCTGCATATGCAAACAATGAGAATTAATGGGTACACACATTTGAGTTTTTGTATGAACCATGGAATGAGAGTCATGGTGTACACAGCAGGAGCTATAACAAAGTGAAGTTCCCCAAAGTGGGAGCCTTTAAGCTACTGTCTACAGTATGCTGCGAGTATTAGTGCTCCATTGAACAGGGTTCCGATTTGAAAAGGGCAGTTTTCAGCTAAAATTCTCTTTAAAAATGGTTTTAGGTAACTAAGCCTTTGAAGTATGATCAAAAAGAATTTCTGCTTGTACTCATACTTCCGAAAGGTGTGTTCTGCCTACTACATTCCATCCTTCGCAGCTAGAATTTGCACGGTCGTTCATTCAGAAAATGTACCTCTGACACAATTATGTCCATCTGACGACGTAATTTTCTTAGTGTGTTCATCAGCTGTTCTGGATCTTTGTGTATTCCTACCCAGCAGCCATTAACAAAGATCTTGGTTGCACTATGAAAAGAAAAGTCAGAGTTATTTGAAAAAGCGGTTTTGAATTAAAGAAAAAAAAGTTTAAAATTATTCAGAGACAAACTCATTTATACATACTCTGCAATGGCTGCTGGAGATATTTCTTCCAGATTTTCCATACTCCATTCTTCTAAAAATTCCAGAATCGGAGATGGCTGAGACCCCACAGAAATGTAAGCCATCAAGGCTAAGTTCTTCACAAGTCCTACTGCATGGCCCTAACAAACAGATTTAGTTTTGTTGTAAAAAACAACAAGTCAATATGTCTTTGAAAAGGCTAGACAAATAGTTTCCAAGAAAAAACATACACAGAATTGATAGTGGATTCAGACACACAATTACTTTATTAGTTAAAAAACATCTTATGCCTTCACTGCAAATTTAACTTCAAATCTGAAATATTTGAAATTAAATACTGAAAATAAAATGCAATTGTACATTGACATATTGCAACAAATCTGCAGTGTTAGATTACCATAATACAAGCAAATATGCTTTTGGAATACATTAGTTTTAATGTAACTTGTGTTACCTCTGGAGTCTCAGCAGGACAGACCATTCCCCACAATGTATTGTGCAGCTGTCTGGGCTTTGCTAGTTTACCATCTCTACCAATTGGAGAATTCAAGCGTCTCAAGTGGGAAAGTGTGGATGCAAAGGTCAGGCGGTTTAACACCTAGATGTAATTGTAAGTTTTTAAAATTAGACACCCAAGCTGTGTTCTTCATTTCAAACCAAAATCATTTGCAATTTGTTAGTCTTACTTATTTCAAAATGCCTACTAGAAGGAAGTCAGTTACCACCTAAATTGACAACTATCTTTATGCCTTTCAACAAAGTAACGATAAACAGAAATCAGTTCACCTCATCTCATCTTAGACTAGTGTGAGGTCTTGCCCAGGTCACCCAAAACAACTGTGAGCCACTGTATTACCACTCTGCCTCAGCAAGAGTTAGCTTTGCTGCTGCTAAGCTCTGTGTCACTACCCTGACACATCAGCTTGTCTGCCTTACCGGCAAACTCTTCACGACTCTGCCAGTCCAACCCTTCCCTTGCAGGTAACAGTGAACCCAAGTTCCCAAGAGATGTATTTCTGCAGTGTCCAGTCCCTCTCACTGAACACTCACAGAAGTTAAGTTTGCTGCCTCCAAAAGAGGCAGAGCACACAACAGCCTGTTAGATTAGCTGAAGACTCACACTTCCACTTTAAATCAGAGATGGTTCTGTAATAAAACAAGAATGAGTTTATTAACAACCCACATAGACTTACCTGAAATCACTTAAGGGTGAAAGAGATATGAAAGGTTACAAACAAAACAAAAACAAAAAACACACATTCTACTGACTAAAACTTAACTCTGGCAAGTTACAATTTTTGTGTGAGCAGGTTTTTCCACCTACAGTCAGTTCCCAGAGACTTCAACTTCTTTGACTGAAGGATTCAATTCTCCCAGAGTTTGAGCGCTCTGGCAACTTTTGCCCCTAAGATGATGAATCCCAATTAATTAATCCCTGTTTCTTCTTGTATTTCCCTAAACCCATTGTCTGTTTAGCCAGAAAGGCTTTCTGGGGATAGAGCCTCCATCCCTTGTCATAATCATTAAGTGGCATCTCCCCCACTTGCTAGTTTAAGGGCTTCATTTACCTGATATGTAAATGTACTCTCCCGGGTTTCTGGCCTCACCTTCCTCAATTTACATTGGAGACACAGTCAAGCAGGCGAAACAACATCCCTTTGTCTAGGACAGGCTGGGCTTATGCTCTGCTTGCCAAAACACGTTTTAAGAACATATTTCCAGCACACATCTATAATTCTTTGCACACTTCCTGTACACACATCACACAATATTAACGACCAGTGTGTGACCAGTTTGGATAAGATACCTTACATGACACCTTTCAGATACAGATTATGACGACAACAGTGTGTTGGGGCAAGGAGTGCATCAGGTGTTCTGCGTTAAGGTATGGTACACCCTTTGCCAGTTGGCACTGAAGGGCTCCCAGAATCACAGTTAGGATTCCACTTAAGATATTACTATACTGGCAGAACTTTTAACTGTGTGCATGTGGGCGTTCAGCAACTTCTATAGTAGAGCTGACCCTGAAAGAACTCTGTTCACCTTTAATATATACCAGTAATGCTCTGTAGTGACCACTCAGCCAATGTAAAAACTCTAATGTGACAATCTTAAAGAGAGAGTTTTTAATACAAGCATTCTGGATAGGTGTACAGAAGCTTTTACAAGACAAAACCTATGCTTTGTCTAAGACTTATTTAGCTAGGTTACCTGAGATACTCCTGCTCTGGCCTGATGAGCTTTCTTCTGATCACCCCAGTTTCCAGTAGCCAATGAGTACTTCAAACCATCTGATATAATCCTTGTTTTAATTGCCAGTTCCAAGTTAAAATCTTTCCCTCTGTCAATAAATTTTTGTGCGTATATTCTCACTTCTTTGAGCAAATTCTTAAACATTCTGTTAAAGAAAGCAGAAAATGTAATTGTTAGAAGCCAGGAAGGATAATTGTAGTAACATTCTGTAACAGGTCAATTTAATCAAACAGATTTATGGAGAGTTTTTGAAAACAGGACACAGAAAATAGAGGTGAAATGCTTCACAGCAGTCAAAACAGAATTACATTTTTATATGGATAAGGATTCCATCCACAGTTACATTAGGCAGCATAAATATAAAGGCATATGAACTCCTCATGCTACAGGGCATAAACCAGCAACTAATCACCTGGAGTTCAGAGAAGTTTCTTCCTATGGACAGAAAGAAAATGAGTACTTGTGGCACCTTAGAGACTAACAAATTTATTTGAGGATAGGAGTCTCTACTCTTTTTGCAGATACAGACTAACACAGCTGCTACTCTGATTCCTATGGACAGGTTATTCCATAATTGTACATCCTGTACCTTCCCCTGAAGAATCCGAGACTGGCCATGGTCTGAGAGGATATCAGAATTGAAACAATGGTCTAGTATGACAGTTTTACATTCCCAACAACTATTACATGAAATCAGACACTTTTTAACACTGGAATACCATTTAATACCTACAATTTTGTTTATCATGCTTACCCTCTGAACAAGAATGCAAGCAATGGCCCTGCCAGATCAAGTCTTTTGTTGCCATAATGATCTCTGTCATCGAGTTCTCTTCTGCCCAGAGCTGCCAGTAGTAATCTATGAACCATATATCTAATAAAATAAAAAGAGACACCTTACTTTGTATTTTAATTAGAACCAGACAATCACCACCAAGACCAGACAACTATTTACAGGACATATCCACTAGGGGTGCTGATGAACTGTCAGTCCTAAATCAAATGAAATTATTGCATTTCTAAACACAGACCTCTTTACCAGGTTAATAAGCACAAGTCCCAAAAACCCACTGCTTCTTTAAGTCAATGCAGACCGGAAAGGAGAATTATTTTTTTAAACAATCTACCCCACTTTTGGACTGGACCTTCACCTGGCCAATCAGTGTGCTTTTCCTCTGTCTTGTATTGTCTAATTTAGGCCCCAGTTAAGTCAGTGGGGCTCTGCATGAGCATGGGGGCCACCAACTGGCGGAACTGGGGCCTTGGGCTCCTGATGCAGGGACTGACTGCCTGTATACCATTAGGCACTGAGCAAGGTGATACCACCCAAATAATTTTAGATAACCAAGAATACACTACACGGCCTTACAGTCAGTCAGCCTGCACCACAACTACACTGTCAACTCAAGCAATATATTAACAATACAGTAGAACCTCAGAGTTATGAATACTAGAGTTAAGAACTGACCGGTCAACCACACACACCTCATTTAGACCCAGAAGTATGCAATCCGGCAGCAACAGAGATTTTAAAAAAGCAAGTACAGTAGAGTATTGCGTTAAATGTAAACTTCTAAAAAAATAAAGGGAAAAAGTTTAAAGGAAGATTTGACATAGTAAGGAAACTTTTTGTGCTTGTTTCATTTAAATTAAGATGGTTAAAAGCAGCATTTTTCTTCTACATGGTAAAGTTTCAGGGCTGTATTAAGTCACTGTTCAGTTGTAAACTTTTGGAAGAACAGCCATAACATTTTGTTCAGAGTTACGAACAACCTCCGTTCCTGAGATGTTCGTAACTATGAGGTTCTACTGTAGTGTCTTTATTTAGGTCCCTAACACCACATTCAACTTAAATCCACTCTCTCATTATTTCTGCCATTTCAATGCTGCAAGGATTGGGTTGCAAACACTACAGGGGAAAGTAACTATTAGTACTATTTTGAAAATTGTGGAAACATTTCTACCAGTCTTACATTTCATCAATATCTAAAACTAAATTTTGAATCAATTCTGAGTTGACAGTTTCCCTTTCAGATGTATGACACAGCATTTAAGACAAAAAACAGTCATACCCCAGAAAATAGGCCTTTTTGGTTTCACAGAAGTCACTGACACCAACATGTGGAAGCATTTCCTTCTGTAAGACTTCTTTTGCATACTTAATTCTTTTCTCTTTGGTAACACCAGGCTTTGCACCTCTTGACCCGATGAAGTTTAATGCAACATTCTGTTCCTGGATGACAAATGCTTCATCTAAGGAAGGTTTGACCTAATGCACAAAAGGAAGCAAAAATCATTGCATCAGAGAAGGGGTGGGGGGGGGGGGATCCTGAATCATCCATAGATGATTCAGGATTTCAGTTATGTAGCTGTTTATAAAAAATATTTTCAGGAAGTTCTAGTTAACTACATTTTAAATAAAAATTCCAAAAAGTTATTTTTTTCCCAAATATAATTCTCCATTATACTGCAACAGATTTTTTTTTTTTTTTTTTTTTTTTAAGGGGCAGCAGGGAACGTCCGATATTCTAGAATAAGACATTAATACAGAAGTGGCAGTGCATGCAGAATTATTTTCTGAAGTTACAATTAAGCATGTTTCATTTAAAAGTAAAATTTAGTAGGTGATGACAGTTTAAATAAAGCCTTCATGTGCTAGGGTATTAATACCAAATTAGCTAACATGATGACAGTCACCACAGACAATGCACCTCCAAGTAAGAAATACTTCTAAACCAGCAAATGATGACTGGATCTTTAAAAAGTAAAAATGCTCACAGGATTGTATCATTAAACATGATTTCAAGCTACTTCACAGCTGAGTAATGGGATTTTTTTTTTTAATATAAACAGTACATACAGATTAGCTTTTTGTAAAAGACAACTGTGGATCAGTGTGGCACAGTAGGAAGTGCACCAAAAGATAGTTGAGACAGACAGACGTGGGATTTTTTCCACTGATTTCAATGGGAGCTGGATCAGACCCTGTAACTGAATAGTAAACAGCGCTCTTCCATTCCCACACAAGCACTTCGGGTAAATGTACATTTACCATAATTGTTTTATTCAGAGAACTTTTATTACTTTAACCAATGCAAAAAAAAAAACCCTAACATTTAAGATTCAAGTGGTACATGAGTCTTAAAATTACAACTGGGATATGGACAGGATGCTCTGAATATAGTAGAAGTAGACAGACAGACTTTAGCTCACTTAACACCATAACCCATACCATTATTGAATATACATTACCATTTCCATCATCTCAGGATCTTCAAAGTCATAAATTATGTGCTCTAAAATGTCTCTGTCAGATACAAAACCTAATGCACGGAAAACAATAATGATGGGCACTTCTTGTTTGATATATGGTAGAGTTGCTACAATACGCTGACCAATAGCGCTCTTCTTTGCACCCTAGAGGGGGGACAGGGTAGATCAGTCTCAAATGCATTTGATTTCAAACAAACCAACTTTTTCTGGACTTCAAATGGCTTGAATAAAGTACTTATTCAAGAGAGATAAGTATGGTTTTTGAAACTGAAAAGAATTACCATGTACAAAACCATAAATATAAATAATTAGATTAGGTCTGTCCCATTTCTAATACATCTGTTTTTAAACTATTAATGCCACAGAGCAGCTACTGAATAACATTTTTCATCTTATTCAAGAGGTTACAATTATATACATTAGATTTGAAAATCTACTCACAAATACCTATTTAATAGACTATATATTTGATTACACTCTTCAAAGCATTACATCCAACACACAGTTTCTCAAGAAACTGAAACTTAAATACCGCAAGATACTACATAAAGAAAAAACTCCAAAAAGTCTTAGAAAATTTCAGCCCAAACATAAACCAAATACACCTCTACCCCAATATAACGCGACCCAATATAACATGGATTCGGATATAACGCGGTAAAGCAGCGCTCCAGAGGGGCGGGGCTGCATGTTTCAGTGGATCAAAGCAAGTTTGATATAATGTGGTTTCACCTATAATGCAGTAAGATTTTTTAGCGCCCAAGGACAGCGTTTTATCGGGGTAGAGGTGTATAAAATATCCACCATTATTAAATTATCAGTCATGCATACCTGCCCTCCTCTGGCCAGCATGCTAACCCATATAGTACTAGTTGGTCGAGAGGAATTCTCCAGGCAGGATCTACATTCTCCTGTGTAAGCATATTTCGAATCTTTCTTTGCAAACACATACACTGTGTTTGTAGCCATCTTCTCTTGAGCAATCAGAACCTATATTGGAAACAAAGCATTGTAAATAACCAGGTAAGAGTATGCTTACAGTAAGTAAATATAAACATGCAATGCCTGTAAGATGTTTAGTTTTCAAACTGACTTCAAACCCACTACTATTTTTTGTCAATCTGCCAATCTTGTTCTTACCCAGCTATTCAAATCTAGCTTGTACTGTACTATCCTTCTTGGCTGTACAATAGCATAATAGTACTTGTTAGGCTCTCCACATAACTATATGCACATTGTTATTTTGCTAAAGGCTGCTCGTTGTACTAGTGTTTTTCACCTTTAGAAGAACAGAGTTCTAAGAAAATACCGTGTAATAGTATTACTTAAGATCACACAGTTTTAGAACACATTTATTGCATTTTCTAGTAGTGATACATTTAGATACCGCTCCATAGAGGTTTTAGAATGCCTTAAGGGTTAGCATATTGTATCTGAAAAGCAACTGTAAAAATGGCATCAGAAGATTCTGCGTCTGTTGTGTCTTAATTTCCATGTCAAATGTGCTTAGTGCACAAATAAAGAAAATTTCAGCTGCCAGCCCTGAGAGTCAAATTAGGTTCTTTTTTCTCTCATCACACCAACAGAGATGCTGAGGGCCAAATTATGCCCTCACTGACAGCTGTGCAGTCACAGTACCTTCAACGCATTTACATAGGTGCACATTAAATGAACTTGGCAAACAATTTAATGAATGAGCTCATGATAGAACACAATTTACTTTACTACTTATGCTGGTTCTGCTGAATAAAAGTAGCAAATACTTATTTTGTCACTAAAACAACTACATACAACTCTGAATAACAAGGAAAAGGTTTGTTTTTATACTGCCACTTTTCAGAGTTAGATCGGCACTCCAGTGTTGGAACTGGAAACAAAACTATCAAAAAAATGTTTTAAGTAGTATTCCATAAAACAGAGTTTTCGGATTGGTAGAAAGAGGAACACATGTCATACAGAGCCATTTCAATGTGTAATTTTCAGCATTCGTTTTATTAAAAAAAAAAAAAAAGACCACACCACACAACATTTCTTCATGTGAAATCTAATTCTTTACCTTTTCTGATCCATTAATAATGAAATAGCCACCAGGGTCAAGAGGACATTCATTCAGTTCACAAAGATCACGATCAGTCAAGCCATTCAACAGGCAGTATGTTGAACGGAGCATGATAGGAATTTTTCCTATAAAGGTTTTCTGATGCTGTGTCTGTAACTGGTCCTCTCCTTCTTTAATAACTGTTTTAGTTATGTCCACATACAAGGGAGCAGAATATCTATGAAAAAGAAAATACGACATGACTATATTATAACATTAGAATCATAGATTAGGGTTGGAAGAGACTTCAGAAGGTCATCAGTCCAACCCCCTGCTCACAGCAGGACCAACCTCAACTAAATCATCCCAGCCAGGGCTTTGTCAAGCTGGGCCTCAAAAACCGATGGAGATTCTATCACCTCCCTAGGTAACCCATTCCAGTGCTTCACCACCCTCCAAGTGAAATAGTTTTTCCCCCCAATATCCAGCCTAGACCTCCCCCACTGCAATCTGAGACCATTGCTTCTTGTTCTGTCATCTGCCACCACCGAGAACAGCCTATCTCAGTGGTTCTCAAACTTTTGTACTGGTGACCCCTTTCACACAGCAAGCTTCTGAGTGTGACCCCCCCCGCCCATAAATTAAAAACACCTTTTAATATATTTAACACCATTATAAATGCTGGAGGCACAGCAGGGTTTGGGGTGGAGGCTGACAGCTCGCAACCCCTTCCCCCCCCAATTAATAATCTTGTGACCCCCTAAGGGGTCCCAACCCCCAGTCTGAGAACCCCAGCCTATCTCCATCCTTTTTGGAACCCCCCTTCAGGTAGCTGAAGACTGCTATCAAATCCCCCCTCACTCTTCTCTTCTGCAGACTAAATAACCCCAGTTCCCTCAGCCTCTCCGCATAAGTCATGTGCCCCAGCCCCCTAATCGTTTTCGTTGCCCTCCACTGTACTCTTTCCAATTTGTCCATATCCTTTCTGTAGCAGGGGGCCCAAAACGCGATACAATGCTCCAGATGTGGCCTCACCAGTGCTGAATAGAGGGGAATAATCACTTCCCTCGATCTGCTGGCAATGCTTCTACTGATACAGCCCAATATGCCGTTAGCCTTCTTGGCTACAAGGCCACACTGTTGACTCATATTCAGCTTCTTGTCCACTGTAACCCCGAGGTCCTTTTCTGCAGAACTGCCGCTTAGCCAGTCGGACTCCAGCCTGTAGCAGTTCATGGAATTCTTCCATCCTAAGTGCAGGACTCTGCACTTATCCTTGTTGAACCTCAGATTTCTTTTGGCCCAATCCTTCAATATGTCTAGGTCACTCTGGACCCTATCCCTCAACATATCTACCTCTCCCCCCATCTTAGTGTCATCCGCAAACTTGCTGAGTGTGCAATTAATCCCATCATCCAGATCATTAATAAAGATGAACAAAACTGACCCCAGGACCGACCCCTGGGGTACTCAGCTTGATACAGACCGCCAACTAGACATCGAGCTGTTGATCACTACCCGTTGAGCCCAATGATCTAGCCAGCTTTCTATTCACCTTATAGTCCACTCATCCAATCCATACTTTTTAAACTTGCTGGCAAGAATACTGTGGGAGACCCTATCAAAAGCTTTGCTAAAGTCAAGATATATTACATCCACCGCTTTCCCCATATCCACAGAGCCAGTTATCTCATCATTGAAAGCAATCAGGTTGGTCAGGCATGATTTGCCCTTGGTGAATCCAAGTTGACTGTTCCTGATCACCTTCCTCTCCTCCAAGTGCCTCAAAAGAGATTCCTTGGGGACCTGCTCCATGATTTTTCCAGGGACGGAGGTGAGGTGGACAGGTCTGTAGTTCCCCAGATTCTCCGTCTTCCCTTTCGCCAAGATGGGCACTATAGTTGCCTTTTTCCAATCATCCGGGACCTCCCCAGATCACCACGAGTTTTCAAAGATAATGGCCAATGGCTCTGCAATCACATCAGCCAACTCCCTCAGCACCCTCGGATGCATTAGATCCGCCCCTATGGACTTGTGCATGTCCAGCTTTTCTAAATAGTCCTTAACCTGTTCTTTCACCACTAAGGGCTGCTCACCTCCTCCCATACTGTGCTGTCTAGTGCAGCAGTCTCAGAGCTGACCTTGTCTGTGAAGACCGAGGCAAAAGAAAGCAATGAGTACTTCAACTTTTTCCACATCATTTGTCACTAAGTTGTCTCCCTCATTCAGTAACAGGCCCACACTTTCCCTGACCTTCTTGTTGTTACTAACATACCTGAAGAAACCCTTCTTATTACCTTTCACATCCCTTGCTAGCTGCAACTCCAATTGTGCTTTGGCCTTCCTAATTACACCCCTGCATGCTTGAGCAGTATTTTTATACTCCTCCCGAGTCATCTGTCCAAGTTTCCACTTCTTGTAAGCTTCCTTTTTGAGTTTAAGCTCACCGAAGATTTTGCTGGTAAGCCAAGCTGGTCGCCTGCCATATTTGCTATTTTTTTGCACATTGGGATGGTTTGTTCCTGGTGCCCTCAATAAGGCTTCTTTAAAATACAGCCAGCTCTCCTGGACTCCTTTCCTCCTCTTATTAGTCTCCGAGGGGATCCTACCCATCAGTTCCCTGAGGGAATCGAAGTCTACTTTTCTGAAGTCCAGGGTCCATATTCTGCTGTTCTCCTTTCTTTCTTTTGCCAGGATCCTGAACTCAACCATCTTATGGTCACTGCCTCCCAGGCTGCCACCCACTTCTATTTCCCCAACCAATTCTTCCTGGTTTGTGAGCAGCAGGTTAAGAACCCGAGTTGGTTCCTCCAGCACTTGCACCAGTAAGTTGTCCCCAATACTCTCCAAAAACTTCCTGGATTGTGTATGCACCGCTGTATTGCTCTCCCAGCAGATATCAGGGTGATTGAAGTCCCCCATGAGAACTAGGGCCTGTGATCTAGAAACTTTTGTTAGTTCTCTGAAAAAAGCCTCATCTACCTCATCCCCCTGGTCCGGTGGTCTATAGCAGACACCCACCACGACATCACTCTTGTTGCTCTCACCTCTAAACTTAATCCGAAGACTCTCAACAGGCTTTTCTCCAGTTTCATACTGGAGCTCTGAGCAGTCATACTGCTTTCTTACATACAGTTAACTCCTCCACCTTTTTGCCCGCACTTGTCCATCCTAAACAGTTTATACCCATCCACGACAATACCATGACAATATGAAGACAATGCATTCTGAACTAGAGAAAGCATAAAATAAAGAACTGATAAAGTTATTCCGAGAAATTGTTGGTACTGTTAAATTATACTACTTAGTAATAACGTGTCAGTGATCTTTTGTACTTAATACTCAAGTAGTTTTAAATATAGGGAAGTAATTCTTCATTTTACAGGGCATAATTAAAATTAGAGAAAATCCTATTAATTTAGATTGCAAATGTGTTCCTTCATGGTATCCAACAGCTGCTAAGGAGCTTTTTCTTACGTAAGATTTCTCAGTCTGGCTTCATTGGGCATCATGGGTGAAGGTGCACCATCTCTTTCCCAATGCGTAGGCTTGGAGAGATAGATTTGTTCAAACTTCAACAGATATCGTGGCTGAAAATAATCCAAAATAACTAATTTTAATAATCAGAATGGCAAATCACAATATGCATGAGAGAATTTAGAGCTTGTTTAATACATATACAATGCCACACACAGAGATCCCAATTCACAGATTAGAGAGGTAATCCCTTTCTATAGGTCTGTAGACAAACTGCTCTTACAACACTTCACTGGATGCCTCATTAACACAGATGTAGGATAAACTCAAGAGAATTCAGAGAAAAACATCAAACAATTAAGATCTGGAAAGGTTGATCCTCATGGAAAAGTCCTAAATATGAACAGATTCTCTTAGCCATGACTAAAGATATTGGGCAGGAGGGGATGCAAAAAAAAAAAAAAAGAGAGAGAGAGAAACACAAGACAATCTCCAAGTAGTTTGAAGATTTCATAACACTAAAGAGGGAGAATAGTTATTTAGCATGCTACAAAGGGTTATTCACTAGCAAGAGTGTGATAAAATTAAGGAAAGTTTTAGGAAGATTACCGGGAAAAGTTTTCTGACAACAAAATCTATTAATGACAGGTGCAGTGATAGAAGCAGAATTGTTTATTTACAAACCAGACAAATCAGGAGAAAAAATATTGCAGGGGGCAATGCGGCACTGGCTTGGGTTGAGAATGGTGGTGGGAGAAGCAGATTAAAATCCCTAACAGGTCTTGCCCTTCTCACATACTTCTCTATGGATTTGCACACATTTGCTGAGCTAGATGTTTTATTGTCTAGTAAGATCAGATCACATTACAAAATTATTTTGCCTTCAAGATATAATAAGACCATTAATATTTACTGGGTCAGCAAGAAAATACGTAAATATGAATTTATAATGGTATTAAAAATCTACTAAGATACAAGAACTTCAAACTTGAAATCACAGCATTTCTTTATTTTAAAATATATCCTGTAAGAGACATTAAATATTTACACTGCTTTGTTACTCCCAAAAAAGTCTAAAATCAGAAGCACACAAAAAAAAAAGAGTCCTGGAATTGCCCCACGGCACAAAGCCGGGACTATTTTATTTACATATATTTAACTATTGTGCATATAATTGTAGCATCTCAAAGCACTACACACTACCAAGCGGTAGATGAGAATTTGACTCCCCATGACTTCTTGCAGGTGGTGGAAAGGGAAGACTAGGAGTTATGTGAAGATGACACAAAATTGCAGACAAAAGCCTTGTGTCAGTGCAGCAGCATCTTTTTCTGGATTATCTGGTGATCCCCACATTGCATAAGCTCTGGTGGGAGCAATTCTATCCATCCATCCAGCAGTAAGGCATAAAAAGACCTCCTGGCAAGAGAACAGGGGAAAAATGGAGAGAGAAAAAAACCTGGACTTCAGCAAGGTGCACATTCTCCTTTTGGCCACTTCTTATGCCCCAAGTATCAGTTTCCTTACTCAGCTGGCCAGGGCACCATAAGATATAGATGCACACTGAACTGATCTGGTAATGGAGATGGATAGTATAAAAAGAAGAAAACCTAATTATAGCTGCTTCAAGAGCTGTATTTCAGATCATATGCGGTTCAAGTTTTCCCACTGTGATTGTCTGTTTCATGAATGACTTCTGACAGTTTCTAAATCTGTTAAATGTAATATAGTCAACAGTGGAATTCAAGTAATTCTCTTTTAATATACTTATTGTTTGCATTGGTTTACTATAGCCTAACATTAACAATTTTATTTATGACTGAAAGGGCACTTTCATTCCAATCCCTATTATGGATAGCTTACATTTTTTTCAGCAAGTTGCACCTTATGATGAAATACTTCATACTTGGCTCAGAAGATTTGCTTTAGTTTTAGTATTTGTACTACCACAGCACCTAGGAACCCCAGACATGGAGCAGGACCGCATTGTACTAGGCACTGTACAAACACAGAACTAAAGGAGGGTCGCCCCACCCCAATGGGCTTACAATCTAACTAGAAATCTATTTAGTTATTTCTCTGCAGTTATTACTCTGTGTGAGGATAAGTTATCTTTTGGTTACTAAAACTTGTATCAAGATCTTCATTTTTCTCCAGCCAGCTTTTCTTTAAACTTGATATGAATGGGGTCCAGAAGTATAACATTCACTTGGCCTAGATTGAAAGCAATGTTTTGAAATTAAGTTCCAGAAGTTTGAGAATGGCATTCTGATTACATGTAGCACATCATGCTTCTGGAGTTAAGGAATACAATTTGATAACATGTGCCAATTGAGAACAATAGGAGCTGAGCCCTTCTGAATATCTGGCCCCAGCTGTGGGTGCTGAAAATTTTTGAAAATCTAGCATGAAATGAATAAAAGGCTAAAAAAATTGATATTTCTCACCCTTGATAAAGTTTATTATGGACATACCATTTTTGCCAAAAATGTTACAAGTTTCAACTGCTTTAATGACCCAGTCGTTTCCCCATTAGTAACATTTCTTTTTAGCTATATCATACACTAATTGACTGGATCTGCTGCTGCAATAACAACTCCCAGCACAATTTTCACATCTGTACGATTAAAAGAATCAAACGCTGCAAAGGTCCCTCTTACCGGTTCTTCAACTTCCCCTGTGGCATGCTGAGCTTCAGCTTGTAGATCGATAGGTGGTGCATCTTCTACAATTCTCTGCACAGACATCTGAATGAACTCATCAAAAGAATCCAGCTGTTGTCGGACCAACCCCTTCTCATCAAAATAGGAGCTTAGAAAAAATAAGGCATATTTAATTAATCAACAAAAATTCTCAGTTTACATATCCATAAACTATGTTAATTATCAGGTAATGTTTAAAAATTCAAGATAAACATACTGTAATTAATCAAAGGATATTATTGCTACATGAAACAAATCTCCGCTTGTATTTCAACATTGTGCTGTGAGAAGAAAACAATTGTTCCAAAGAAACTTTCAAAAAACAGACAGAAATATTTATGCCCAGATCCTGCAACTTTGTTCCCTATTGACCCACTTGCAAGAAGCTGTGGGATCAGGGCCTTAACTTACTTACCAATTCACTATGTTAGCATTATTCTTAGCAGTAATCTTATAAATGTAGCTCTACACCCACAAGCAATAATGGAAAATATTGTGTTAATGCTGAATTTGCTATGAAAACGCTTTCAGACTGTCTAGGAAGGCAATGACTTACAAAACCATTGACCTTTGGCCATTTATACACAGGCCCAGTGGTCTCAAATCTTATGTTCTCTCTTTGTAACCGTTCTTTCATTCGTAAAGAGAAAGCATTTATGATTCTGGACATGAAATCTTGGAATTTCCATCACAATAAGTTAGGATATAATATTTATTAGTATTAGATGTTTTAGCTAAGCGTACACTTGCCTGATTACTTCACTATTCTTAACATTTCTTAGAAAGTTTGATAGTTACCTAATAACTATCCAGCATGCTTCTTGCCATAAATCTGGAGTGATTTCATCATCATCTTCATCATATTGCATATCTACCAAGAAAACAGAACACTCAAATCAGTCTTTCTATTCATTCATGTTTTCTTTGGCTGTATATAGCTTCTAAATACCCGATGGCTGCACACAAATACATTATTTTTCTAAAAAAAATGAGGAGTACTTGTGGCACCTTAGAAACTAACAAATTTATTTGGGCATATGCTTTCGTGAGCTAAAACCCACTTCATCGGATGCATGCAATGGAATCTAGTGAGCTTAATAAAACCTGTAAGAGGGATAACAGGAAAGCTACGAACACAGCCTACTGTCATACTTTGACTGCGAGCTCTTTGGGGCAGAGACCATCTTTCATTCTGTATTTGCTCAGCGCTTAACACAGTGGAGTCCTGGTCCATGTCTGGGGCTCATAGACACTACAGTAATAAAAATATTGTAATTTATTTATATCTGGAACACAAAAGTTTTATTACTCCACTGGCCCTTGAGAAAAAGTAGGCAATCTATGAAGGCTTATTATAAACAAGAACTTTTATGGGAACAATAGGATTCAGTCTACTTTGTTTCCTAAGGTTAAGCATCTGTTCCTAAACACTTTACCATCGCTCAGCAAAATATGCATGATAGCACTCAAAACTTGTGCTTTCCTAGAGTAGCAATTAATAAATCAGTCTGAATTCAATGCAAAGCTCATTAAAGTCAAAAGAAAGATTTTTATTGACATCAGTAGGCTTTGGATGAGGCCCTTTATGCCTTTGGTAAAGATCAATTAACTTTCAATTGTATCTTAACAGATGTTTCAGCTTTCTGTTTATTTAGGAACCACAGACAAGCTATTCCAATATCTAAGCATCTTTCAAAGTTTTTGTTACTCTAAAACACATTTTTCACTTGTAGCATCAAGAACATTGGACACTCATGCAAGTTTTTCCCTCATACTTTTTAATTACCATAAAATACTAAAATACCCTATAAACATACGGTCAAAGGTTGAAACTTTCAAAAAACAGGAGCCTAATACTTACCTCCATTTTTCAAAGCACCAGTTTCCCCATCAGCTACTTTTGATTCCAGTGGGAGCCACTGTGTGCTCAGCACTTTTGAAAATCAGGTCACTTGTTAAAATGCCTAAGGTCGAGTCTACCTTAGATTCACAGATTCCTAGGCCAGAAGGGATCATTCTAATCACCTAGTCTGACCTCATGTAGTCATAGAGCTTCCCCCAAAATAATTCCAGGAGCAGAAAGAATCTTGAGTTAAAAACTGCCAGGGATTAAGAATCCACCCCAACTCTTGGTAAATTGTTCCAAGGGTTAATTACCTTTACTGTAAAACCATATGCTTTATTTCCAATCTGAATTTGTCTAGCCTCAACTTTCAGCCATTACATCATGTTAGACTTCTATTTGCAAGACTGAAGAACACATTTTCAAATATTTGTCCCCATGTAGGTATTTACAGACTACAATAATCAGCCCTTTGTTCAGCTAAACGGATTGAGCTCTTTGGCTCCATCACTATTAGGCTTGTTTTCCAAGCTTTTAAACATTCTCATGGCTCTTCTCTGAACCCTCTCCAGTTTAATAACATCCTTCTTGAATTGCGGGCACCAGAAGTGGACACAGAACAGCAGGAGTCATATATAAAAGTGCCAAATATAAAGGTCAAAACCTCTCTGCTCCAAATCCCCCCGTTTATGCGTCTCGGGACCGCATTCTCTCTCAGCCACTGCACGGCAGGGTCAGCGGATCAGTCAGCACATCCCGCAGCCTTTCCGGGCTCGCCGCGTCCCAGCTCAGAGCCCCCGGCCTGTGTTCCTGGCTATAAGCAGGGACACTTAGAAGGGACCTGGAGGTACAGCTGCGGCCCCTCCAGCGGCCCTCCCCGCCCCGCTCCCCGCCCCGCCGGGGTGAGGCGCAGGGACTCGACCACGCTCCCGGCGGCACGGCAAGGGTTTGCAGGCCCGGCGGCCCGGGACCCCAGGGGCCTGCGTCCCGTGCCCGGCCCGCAGGGGCAGCCCTCCGGCCCCGAGCTCCCGGCTGAGGTGACGGGACCCGCCGCCAGGGCATGGCTGTGGCGCGCTCACCCTCGTCCGCGTCGTACATCTTGGCGGCGCGAGGCGACCTCAGCGGCAGCTACCGGGACGGACCTGTCCCCGCGATGGATGGACGCGAAGGCGCACGCGCATGACACTAGACCGGACTGCGGTCGCGCACTATTTCGATCCCGCCTCCTTATCGCACTGCGGCTGCGTGCGGTGCAAGGTCTGACTACGGCTGCGAAAGCTATGGGCCGGCCTCACCCACTCCCGTTCGCACTGCGGCTGCGCGCGCACTTCGCGCTATAGTCCTCCTGAGCCGCCTCGTGACCAGTTCCTGGGGAGACTCGAGGAGCGCGCATGCGCGCGGCTCAGGCGAGAGTCACGAATGAAGTGCGGAATGCGCGTGCGCCTTGGCATCGTGTCGCGCGGTGCCCATCTTTTTGAGGTGGGGTGGCACGTACCATTCTCCCAAAATAGGGACGCATAAAAGCGCTGTTCCCATCCCAGCCGCGGGTAGGATAGAGAGTAGAACGTGCCGCCCTCCTGGAGTAGACTGAAGCGTGACGGAGGTTCAGGGCTGTGCCCCGCTGTAGCAGTCGGCCACCGCCCCACCCCCTCGATTTTATGCGTCACACAGAGCCCCTGGAGGGGGCAGGCTGACCCTGCAAACACAAGGGGGGGGTGCTCCTCAGACAGGGATTTCCCTACACCCCCCCCCGTTTTGTGAACTACTTACATGCAGTGTTGCCAATTTAGTGATTGTTTGGAAATTTGAATGGAAATTGAAACATTAATACACACTTTAAAAGCATATACAGCATATGATAAAATACTTGTACCTGAAAAAGTATAATAGATTTGAAAAGTTTCAGAGTAACAGCCATGTTAGTCTGTATTCGCAAAAAGAAAAGGAGGACTTGTGGCACCTTACAGACTAACCAATTTATTTGAGCATGAGCTTTCGTGAGCTACAGCTCACTTCATCGGATGCATATTGTGGAAACTGCAGAAGACCAAGGAGAAGAAGGTCTTCTGCAGTTTCCACAGTATGCATCCGATGAAGTGAGCTGAAGATTTGAAAAGTATGACCATAGACTAGCTTCCTTATACAGCTGTTGTTTTTATGACCATGTCAGTGCCTTCATTTAAGTGATGTTGGCCAACCTAATAATTTCACATTATGATTTCTAAGTAAAGTCTAAATGTGCTCTCCCTGACAGCTAGTGATGAGCTGGGGGAAAAGGCTTCAGGACCAGATTGTATTTTCATTCACACCTCATCTACCTAGGTATCCAGCAAACAGAGCTGTTGTTGCCCAAATGATAGATTTTGGCTGGGGTTGGGTTATAAATCACTTGAATGCGAGGTGGGAGGTGTAATGAAGTGTTATTTCCATTGTATGAGTAAAGGGCAGTAGAACTGTACTTAGCTTGTGCTGATTGAGGGCATCAAGAGAGGGTAGGGACAGGTGTTTTGCTTGATGGTCTGCCTGAGTCACAAGTACTATTAGACCTGCCCCCCTCCACTGTTTAAAGACAGAACTGATTAGGATCCATAGATACTCTTTGTTTTATTAGGTTGACACCTAAGCTGAAATCACTGATAATCAGGTGCTTAGAGCTGCTGTGGGACAGTGTTTCTGTGGAAGAGATGGCCAGCCTGCACTAGCAGCGAGGTTCCCCCACTGAGAGCTCAGCTAAGATCACTGAGAGCTGCATGGACCCTCAAGAGACCGACTCGCAGAGGTCATAGTGGCAGGTGGCAGCAGAAGGTGACGGCGCAGGGCCATTGGTAACAGAGCAATGGAATGAACGGTGGCACAATGAACAACAGTGGTCAGAGCGAACAGTGAGCAGCTGGAGGAACGAGCAAGGTGCCTTCTTGCCCCCCACCTGGGAGATGAACTCGTGAAAGCACCTCTGAACTCTGAGTCTCCACTGACCAAGGACAACACTGGTGAGTGTTAATGAGGCTGTTAAGAATGCTGGAGACACAACACAGTTCATGCAAACAAACATCATACTTTTTATTTAGGCAAGAGATACCACACACTACAAACTGGAGGCCAATGTTAAGTGCATTGTCACTTGTTCATCCTGAAGTTGAACACTGGTTCCGAACAAGACCAGCAAATGCTCACTGTCTTTCTGCAAGAAACTCAACTGACTGGCTAGAAACATGAGGTGCAAGAATGACAGACTCAACAGTTGAAAAAGTGAAGAACTCTCTCACCACATTCAAAAAATTTACATACATGGCTAATGAATGCACCAATGCAAATGGTCATCAAGTATTAAGTCATTGTGTACATTATCTTGATGTCAGTGGTAGGCCAGTAGATGCATTTCTAGATGTTCAAGTTATAGAAGACAGATTGGCTGCATCTGTGACAACCGACATCTTAGAAGAGTTAAATGCTTGTCAATGGGACCCCAAACAGATGGCTGCTTGTGCATTTGATGGAGCTGCAAACTTCTTTGGAAAACATGGTGGAGGACAAGCTTTGCTGAGAGAAAAGTGTAACCGTAGTGTCTCCTATACACCCTGCAGAGGCCATCTACTCCAACTAGCGCTAGTACGAGCTGCAGACTCTCCGAAAGACATTTAAAAAGCTATAAATTTAATATCTTCATTATATTCTTTTTTCAGCAAGAGTCCAAAAAGACTGAATATCTTGGAAAATATAGAAGATACACTGGGACTGAAGTTCAAATTAGTCCAACCTGGGAAAACCCGCAGGCTTTTTCATCAGCAATCCTTGGCTGTTGTCTTAAAATTACTCCAGCCATTATTACTGGCTTTGGAAAGTATCTACCAAGATGGGATGGATCTAAGTAGTGGGGCTGGTGGATTACTTTGGCTGCTACGTTCAGAGAAGACTATTGCCATTCTCTCTCTTGTAAGTCTACTGTTGAAACCAGTTGGGTCATTAAACAATGTCATCCAGGCATCTGCTACAACAGTAGTAGATCTTTGTACAGCAATAGAAGCTACATTTGGATCAATCCGAGAGCTATCCGTTGAAAAAGTACTGGAAGAAGCAAAGACTTCAGTCCAGAAGTTGACTAATGAAGGCATTTATATTGAATCCTTAAGTGAAGAGGACAAGAAGTGTTTGTTAAGACACCTGAAAAAGTACACAGACTTGATTCTTAAAAATCTACAACAGCGACTTCTAGATTCTACTCAGCCTCTACATAGCCTCTATAAGCCCTGTCTTATAAAACACCAACAGTTGTAGTGCCTCACTCCACTCCAGCAATGGGGCTGCCGTGTGCTCAGGACAGAATAGAGAATTTGAACACAGAGTGGAATATCATACGACAAATGAATGAAGATTTGACTTCAACTTCTTTTTTATCATCACTAGTGGCTGGACCCGATCTTTGTGCTGTGTTTCCTGGGATGAAAGAAGTAGGAATTCATCTCTTGCTACTCCCAGTCACAACAGCTACAGTTGAGCGTTCTTTTTCATCATTGAATAGAATTTTGTGTTTTGAAAGAAGTCGCCTTCTGCCTGATCATGTGAATGAGCTAATGAGCATATCAGTTGAAAGAATGGAAGTACCGGACACACAAGAAGCCACCAAAGATGAACACATTGCATTCGAGAAGTTCATTAACAGAGTTGTGCAAAATTATAACAAGAAACCAAGAAGGATGTAGATGTAGTGCTTCATAGAAGGCTTGAGTAGCCAACTTTTTAATTTGTGTGATGATGATTTTAAAATCCATCTAATAAAATGGTCATGAAACATTTTTCAGTTTTTACTATGGTGCCATACAGCCCACCTTCACCCTCACAGTCCCACCCCTCATCAGCCCTGACCTCCCCCCCCCCCCACTAAATTTGAACACACACCCCCTCCCCATTTCAGTTCCTGGGGAAAACACTGTCCCCAGAGACTCTAGCCCTGCAGAGGGGCCTGTATGTAGGTCCCCCTGCAGGGTCAGGGTATCATGCCATGGGCACTGCCAGCTTGCCCCTTTTTATTGCAAGGCTTGCAATAGTGGGTGAGTTACAGAAAGACCCAGCCCTTGGAGTCATGGTGTCACGTGGGAGTTCCTGCTTTTACTGTACTTAAAAAAATGTTTCCAGGCCTGCGGTGATTGTGGTGAAAAGCTTGAAAGCATCACCCTGGGAGGCGCAGCCAGCAGAAGGCAATTAAACCCAATCCAAGAGCTAGCAACATCTTATGATTTTAAACTCAATCTGACTTTTGATTTTTTAATCCTTGAGGCTGGCAGTACTAGCTCGGCGGTTTCCGGGGGCTACTCATCTTGTTTTCCCGGACAGAGCCTCTTTTTTGAGCCTCCGTCTTCTGTCCTGGTGGATTTTTCAAATAACAGGCAATGTCCTGGACTCTTGCAGAGTATATGCTGTACCTCAGAAAGAGCCCTGATTGATCTGCTTCCAGTGGGTTCCTGCCCTGCATCCACAGCTAATTGATCTGTTCCCCTGCAGCCACAGTTGCTGGATCCCTGTCCCTAGTCCTGGGGAAGGAGTCCTCCAAGGGGGGGGCTGCCTGATGGACATCCTTGCATTCTGAGCTTGTGCCAGCTCCTCTGCCACTGTGACAGGGAGTGACACTGTCCCCCACTTCCAGTAACTACCCCCACTGCAGGTACCCCTTCCAGCAACCCCAACTGTACCTCACTCAACTCCTCCTCCCCCCAGTTTCCCAATTGTACCCCCACACACATGCAGTGTCCTCTCTTTGGGAACCTGAAATATGGTAACCCACACATAGGGCCTTTTGCACGGGGCACTGCAGATTGAGGCTCCAAGACTCTTCAGTCATTCAAGAACACCCTTACTCAATCTCTTGCTGAGTTGCTTGCATTTTGTTACAATTGAGTGAATTACCAACATAGGCCCTGACTGAGCCATTTTGCAGTGAGCTCCACATGGGCACAACCATGCTTATTGCAGGTTTAGAGCCACACTTCAGCCAATCCTCCTCCTCGTGTAGTGCTTATGATTGAAAGCATGATTTTAAGATGATTGGGGTGGGGGGAAGAAGGTTTGCACTATTATTGCTTGGGTTAAAACACCGTGATTGATCCCACACCAGCTTCCACTGGCCAGCACACATTCAAATGCAGATGCAAGTGCTTGAGCATCTCTGAGTTATAAAAAGGGAGTTTCAAAAGCACTGCTGTCTACAGCATTTCTCAAATGCGGCCATTGTGGCTACGTGCAGCCACCAGGGGCTTTTCGGGCAGCCACAGCCTCCTGGGCAGTGATGGGGGCAAAGCAGTGGACCCTACCCCAGGGACTGCCAGCAGTGGTTGGGCCCTGCCCCCTTCTGGAGACACAAAAGCTGGAGGAGCAGGTAGTAGGTGTGAGTTCCCCACCTTCCCTGGGGCAGGGTCCGGCTTCAGCCTGAGGAGGCATTGGAGGGAGGACGGGCTACCTCAGTGGTTTGAGCATTGTCCTGCTAAACCCAGGGTTGTAAGTTCAGCCCTTGAGGGGGGCATTTAGGGATCTGGGGCAAAAATTGGGGATCGGTTCTGCTTCGAGCAGGGGGTTGGACTAGATGATCTCCTAAGGTCCCTTCCAACCCTGATATTCTATGAGGCAGACTCCAGGCACAGGGATTTGGGCTCCATTCCCCTGCCACACGGTGACAGGCTCTGGCCCCAAGCTCACCCCATCAACCCTGGCCCCCAGTGACCCTTGGCCCCCACTGCCTCCGTACCAACCTCTGCATCCAGGACTTAGTTTGTCCCCAGGCTGAGTAAGCCTGCTGTGAAAAGTAATATTTGCATGTTTGTTAATATCACTTTTTTTTTTTTAAAGCAACCAAAAAAGCAAAGGAAACAAGAAAAAAGACAAGAAATGTGTAAAAGAACCTTACTTGTGTTTCTAGTCTGTTAGGTCCAGTAAAGAATAGAAACAGCTGTACCTTATTTTTATTATTGAGTCTGCAAAAATAATCCTACATAAATAAATAATGATTTGGACATGTGCATATTTATTTGTTTTTCCTAACGTTAATTAAGTATTTTAGGAAATATGTCCGAACGGTCACCAGCAAGAGTTGGTGGCCACACTCGGAGGCCACCAAAAAGTTTGTCATGAGAAGTAAACTGCATTGTTCTGGGTGCTCCTAGCGCTTTCCCATTGCTCCAGGTGGGGTCTGGCCCACTCAGCACCCCACAGAGCGGCAGGCCCCAATTTACAGCTGGGGGAGCAGAAGAGAGGCCAAGCCACTTGCCCAGGGTCAGGCAGCGAGCCAGGCGCTGGCATCACTGGCACTGCCTGGCCCCGTGTGGGGTCTGGCTGAGGCTGCCCCTGTCCCTGCTCTTGGACATGGGGGGAGGCGATGCTGGGCAGCCCCTGGACTCCCTGCCCCGCGGGGTGCGGCAGGCCCCGCCCGGCTGCCCAGTCCCGCCCGGCAGGAGGCGCTGTCTCAGGCCGGGCTCTCCGCGTGGCCGAGGCCGGCGCAGCGGAGCCGCGGCCTCGCTTCTCTCATGCACCGACTGAGCCGCGCGCTGCTGGGGGCCCTGGCCCGGGGCTCACCGGGCCGGCAGCCCCCGGGCCCCGGCCGGCTCCTGCCCGCTGCCCTGCGGCCGGGCGGCCTCTCCACCCGACCCCGGCGGGAGCCGCCCGCCGCCCGGCCTCGCCCTGCGGCCCAGGGGCCGGGCGGCGAGGAGGAGCAGTTCGTCTTCCCCGAGTACGTGCCCGAGCCGGGCCCGGCGCCGGCCGGGGAGCCGCCCGCCGCGCCGGGCCGCCCGCCGGGGAGGCCGCGGGAGAAGCGGCAGCACCGGGTGACGGGGCGGCCGGACCCGTCGGTGCCGCCCAGCGGGGTGAGCTGCTCGGGCTGCGGGGCGGAGCTGCACTGCCGGGACCCCGCCGTGCCCGGCTACCTGCCCAGCGAGAAGTACCTCCGCCTGATGGGCGGGGGGCCGGGGGCCCTGGGGAGCTCGGAAGGATTGGGGGGGCAGGGAGCCCTGGGGGGCTTGGAAGGATTGGGGGGGCAGGGGGCCTTGGGGAGCTCAGAAGGATTGGGGGCACAGGGGGCCCTGGGGAGGATGGGGGTGCAGGGTGCCCTGGGGGGTTCGGAGGGGCAGGGGGCCTTGGGGAGTTCAGAAGGATTGGGGGGGCAGGGGGCCTTGGGGAGCTTAGAAGGATTGGGGGCACAGGGGGCCCTGGGGGGTTCGGAGGGGCAGGGGGCCTTGGGGAGCTCAGAAGGATTGGGGGCACAGGGGGCCCTGGGGAACTCGGAGGCGCACCGGGCCCTGCAAGGGGTGCTGTGTCAGCGCTGCTGGCTCCTGATCCATCATCAGCAGGCGCTGCACATGCATGTGTCCCGGGAGCAATACCGCAATCTGGTGAGCGCTGCCCTGCGCAGCCCCCCACGCCACGGTCGCCCCCCCCTGGTGCTATACATGGTGGACATGCTAGACCTGCCTGACTCGGTGCTACCGGATCTGCCTCAGCTGGTGGATGCAGGGTCCAACATCCTGGTGGTGGGCAACAAGGTGGACCTGTTGCCCAGGGACTCTCCAGACTATCTGAAGCGCTTCCGAAAACAGCTGTTGAGGAGCTGTGCCCGCGTGGGCATCCTCCCTGCAGCCCAGGGCACTGGGGGCCGGGTTGGTAGGACTGGGAGCCAGAACTTGGTGGATGTGCACCTGATCAGTGCCAAGACAGGCTATGGAGTGGAGAAGCTGATCTCCAAGCTGCAGCGCTCCTGGAAGTGCAATGGCGATGTGTATCTTGTGGGAGCTACCAACTCCGGCAAATCCACGCTGTTCAATACTCTGCTGCAGTCTGACTATTGCAAGTCCAAAGCGCCGGAGGTGATCAACAGAGCAACAATCTCGCCCTGGCCAGGTGAGGGGCATGGATAGGGACTTTTATCAGTATCTGTTTGGACTAAGCTTTTCAGGGCAAGGAGTGTCTCTTAGGCTTTTATATAGGAGCCTATTTCTGATTGTGGTCTCCTGGGTGTTATGTAGAAATAACTGTTCCCCAAAAAAGTTGGTAAAAGAACTTTTAAGGTTAAAAAATCAAGCACTCCAAAGTTAACAAATGTCAGCGTTAAGCTTTCCCTTAATATGGTCTCCTTGTGCATTTGCATTCTGATACAGGCATATTAAATGGCACAAACCTTTGTTAACATCGAGTTAAGGTTGTCCAGTGGTAGCTTGGGCCTTTCCAGAACTTCAAGTTCAGCAAAACTCAAAACTTCTGAAAACCAAGAAATCCAACCTTAACTCAGCCCTGTGAAGCTGGCAATAGCCACTGGGAATCATCTGCATACACTCTAAGCATTTGGTGTAGCTGTATTTAATGGGGGATGAATAAGCTGGGACAGCTTGGAAGAGCTGTGATTGTGATATGAGGAGATTTGCTGCTGAGTACCCCCAAAACAAAGAGTTGCGGGTTCCAGCCTGCATCCATTCAGTTCAGCATTGGGTAGGTTGTAGCAGGGCAGTGGAAGCTTCTTGACATGGGCATTGTCAGTAGTGAGATGGTATATGAGAGCAACTGTGTGTGGATTTAATGATGGGTAGGGGAAAGTCCAGGTTTGGGAAATATCCTGTGTGCAAGTGTCAAGGGATTGTAAAAGGGTATGAAGCAGTTGTTAAATTTCACAAGTGTGATATTCTGTCAAGGGAGTAGGCTCATCTTTGAGCATAGGGAAAGTGCAGATAGCACTTGTCCATTACAGAGGAGAGGCAAAGTGCCAGTATTTGTGTTACTGGTGTGTTTGGACAGAGTTAAGGTTGTGTGGGGTTTTACCTTAACTCTGTATTTCTTGATTATCAGAAGTTTGAGTTTGCTGAACTCAGCGTTCTGGAGGGATACAAGCTGTCCCCAGATAATCTTAATTCTGAAGTTTTTTGCCAGTGAATTTCTTAGTTTTTTAAACAGAAACGTTTGTTGGTAAGAGGCAGTGATCATTCGCCCAGTTGTAGTTCTCACTTAGGTTTGCAGTTGATATGCTACTGTGGCTAACTAATAATCAAAAGACTTAGCTTTTATCTCGTGGTTTCATCAATAGATCTCAAAGAACTTTCCATATTCCCATTTCACAGATGGGAAACTGAGGCACGGAGGTGAAGTGACTTTCCCAAGATCACCCAGCCAGCTAGGGACAGAGCTAGGAATAGTCCCAGTCCAGTGGTCTTTCCACTAGGCCACTCAGTTGCTATGTGATTCCTCAGTACTCCTCCCTGCTCCTGTATGTTTTGTTATAGTGGAATGGGAAAAATGGTCATGCTTTGAAACATTTGCAGTGTGTAGCCACTAACAGGGCCAGCGAGAGAAATCTCATCCGTGTTCTAGGTCCCAAAACCTTGACAGTTTTATGACATGGTTGTAATAGTAATTTTAAGCATGTGAGGGAAGACTCGTGTGTCTCTCTCCTTCTCTGCCCTCTGCCACACCATTCCCTGCTACATACAGTGCCCCCCCCTCAACATTTCCAGCTCCCCCTCCCATTCCCATCCCATCCCATGAAGCCAGCATTTGGCACCAGGCATGCCAGTTCTCAGGTCTTCACCTTTGTCTCACCAGTGTCTTCTTGGTGCATGCACCCAGCATGCCTTTTTAAAGGTTTCCATCCAGAGGGGCAGGGGGGCTTCCACAGATCCTGGCTCACATGGAAGGGGCAGAGGACAAGAGAAAGGGGCTAGACACCCCCAGAAAGGTAAGAGGTCTCTAGAACCTGGTTCATATGGGGAGGCAAGGAGAGGGGTCAGACCACCATAGATGAGCTGGGCCCCCAGATCCTGGTGCGCACACACAGGAGTAGGGAGAGGGGCTCAGGCACCATTGTGGGGACAGGACATCCAGGTACCAACTCACATAGAATCATAGAAGATTAGGGTTGGAAGAGACCTCAGGAGGTCACTAGTCCAACCCCCTGCTCAAAGCAGGACCAACCCCAATTAAATCATAGGGGGTAGACCCTCACATCCTGGTGTTCAGACATGGAAGGGGACAAACCTCTGCCCCATTCTTCCTGTGCCTCTGCTACTCGTTCCCATTGTCCCTCTCCTGAGCTCCCCCAATCCCCTTCAACTCTTGTATCACCCATCCCCATTTATCCCCCCCGCCTTGCTGCAGCCCCAAGCCCCTCACTCTTATTCCCCCTTAAATGCCCTTCTCCTGCCTGCAACCATTCACATTTCCTTTTTTTTTTTTTTTTTAACAAAACTGCTTTGATTACATTCCCCTGATATAAAAAACAACCAACTGTGCCTCTCTGGTGTCACAAAGCAGCTATTAGACCTGGTTCAACTGGCCAGTTAAGTTAGCTTTGCATCTAGTTTGCTTCACCAGAGTGAAGCAAAATATCTGGAGTGGGCTAGCGAATTTACCTTCCTTGATTTCCATTGGTATGTTGTGGTGGTGCTCAGAGCTGTTTACCTTACAGTGAGAATTATGTCAGTCTTCAAGCAGTGGCACATCTATTAGTTGTAGTCCAGTGCAGAACTTTTACGCTTCTAGAGGCTTTCTTGACAAACTGAAAAACCAAAAATTAGCTCCTCTCTGCACCCAGCATGGGTGGCTCATGGGTTTCTCTGCTCTCAGTTCGACCATTATCAAATTTGCAGGCATCATCAAAATTAGAAAAGGGCTAAGCAGTCAGGCAGCAGGACAGAACCAAACTGCAAAGTGACCTGGAGAGAGCAGAGTATTGGCGTCATGTATTTTACTGCTAGCCCTGGTGATTTGCAAAATATCAGTCGTTAAACCTCTTCCCGATCCTTCGGTCTAATGGGGCTCTTTTTGGCACTGGCCTAGGGCTGAATATAGCAAGTCCTGTGTCAGTGTTATTTTCAGTTTCTCAATATATACATAACTCTTAAACTCCAGTTCATATAATTTGGCCAAATATGTGTCTCAAAATCTCTTTGGGAAAAATAATGTTTAGCAGTCTTGTCCAATACTGAATAATATTCATTGAAACAGAGCTGCCTAGCTTTCAGTGTCATTATTCAGTGAATCTGGCACCTCTGGAAGGTTACCTTAGCAGTGGTGGTGGGAGCCTCCTGTTGAGATGCTAGAGGCATAGAAGTAACAACTCTTGACCCTCTTATATTGACACTCCTCAAGGGGTGAAGTTAGTTCAGTCTCCATGCTCATTGATGCCTTTGCCTCGCTGCTAAGACCCTCAACAGGAGTTAGAGATAAAAGAATTTGGCTGACCTTCCATTCCCCCATAAGCTTCACCTTGGCAGACTAACACATTATAAATTATACAATTGCACGGTCTATACTAAGGTTGTAAAATGCATTCCAGTGTTTTGGCTAACACATTTTAAAAAAACATCTTCCTTCCTAGCCTCAACAAGGCCATGGTGTCTTCCATGTAAAAAAACCATGAATTTCTAAGGTGTCGCAGAGTGTGGGGGAGTCCGAGCCCTGCACCCCTCTTCCTGGGATTCACCGTGACTCTCAGCCGGCCAGTAAAACGGAAGGTTTATTGGACAATAGGAACACAGTCTAAAACAGAGCTTGTGGGTACAACCAGGACCCCTACGTCAAGTCCTTCTGGGGGGCAGGGAGCTTAGACCCCAGCCTTGGGGTTCCCTGCGTTAAACCACTCAGCCAAAAACTGAAACCAACCCCCCCCCCCCCCCCCCAGTCTCACTCCTCCTTCCCCCAGCTTCTCCTTGAGCCTTTGTCCAGTTTCCTGGGCAAAGGTGTCACCTGGGTCCAAACCCCTCCCTCCCCCCCCCAGCTCAGGTTACAGGCTCAGGTCTCCTCACTCCAGTGGAGTCACCCCCTGCTCTCCCATCCCCCATGCAGACAGTCCCAGCAGAACTAGATGATATTCCCCGGTCAATCCGCCCCACTCCGTGCTGCGTCACATAAAGTTTAAAAAAAAAAATCAAATTTAAATGGCCACAGCCCTATTGTTTTCTTTGTACATCACCTTTAAAGGCCAATTGAAAGAAACACCAAGTTTTGCTCTGACAAAATTCTGTTTGCTTTCAATAGTCTTTAAAGACATTTTTCACATATAGTTTTTGTTTTTTCAGTAAATGGAGAGCCATAAATAAGAATCATAATAGCAAAATGGGATAGGTCTTAATTGTGAAGTAAATATCACTGCAGAATTTTGCTGGTTTTCATGCAATTACTCCACAAGTAAAGTTTACAAAAGAATGTGTTCATAGGCGTAACCCTTTCATATCATGCTCAGCACTCTCTCTTCCTAGAACTCCTGTTGTTCCAATCCCGTCCTTCATTCCTTTCTCCAGTCCACCTATCACGACGGTCAGTGGTCTGATATTAACAGAAAGGTAATGCTGTAAGGATGTGGCTGAGCCAACACCATGTGCACTGCACTTGTGGCAGCAAGAAAAATGTGAATCACTTTGCTGCAGTTGTTGAGAAAGACTTTTGTTTCTAACCAGCTGTTCAACTCAAATGCTGTTGACCTAATTCTGGGCCTTTAAAATCAAGAAGAGTTTTGCCCTTGGCTTTGATGAGACCAGGATTTGGTCTCCAGTGGCCTAGTCTACACTACACAAATGTACTATGCCTGAGTACAGTTGCCAAAAATTCATGTTTTGGCAATTTTTAATCACAGTGAGCTGATGCAGTGCTGAATGTGGTTTGCTCTGTATGCTAAGTAGTGTTCAACCTCAGTTCAGCTAACATGACTGCTGACAAGATCACAGTGTGGTCATAGAATATCAGGGTTGGAAGGGACCTCAGGAGATCATCTAGTCCAACCCCCTGCTCAAAGCAGGACCAATCCCCAATTTTTGCCCCAGATCCCTAAATGACCCCCTCAAGGATTGAGCTCACAAGCCTGGGTTTAGCAGGCCAATGCTCAAACCACTGAGCTATCTCTCCCCCACCACTGTGGCGGATAGTTTCTGAGAAGAGCCATTAGCTTAGCAGTTGACTTTAGTTTTGTTGTTGTGATTGCTTTTCTGTTTCATAAAGAAGAATGAGGCCATCATACAGCCTGCGAACTTTCTTCTGTGCGTGGTTTTTTTCATTGTTTGAACCTTAACATTTAATTGATTTTATATATACTGTGTTCAGTTTGCACAGTCACAGACCTGGATAATGTTGGAATTTGTTTTACAGGCACAACTTTAAACCTCCTGAAATTTCCAATTATTAACCCTACATCTGACAGACTGTTCAGGAGACAGGAGAGACTAAAAGCAGATGCAGAAAAAACTGAAGAACAACTTAGTGATGATGAACAAAAGTATCTTAAATGCCTTAAAAAGCAAGGTTATTTAATAGGTGAGTATTATCTGAGGAAGAGTATCACCATTTGTTCTCAGATGCAAATACTGCATTATACAAAAGACTCAGTTAAGCTTTACTGTATGATAAGTCGGTGTCTCAAGTGAACTCTTCATTGGTAAACATTGCTAGCCAACATACATTTATGATACATTCTAATTTGGGTTACTAGCAACAGCATATCAGAATAAGAATTCTTCAAATATATATTAATAATCTTCTGTAAATCCTTATTCTTGATCTTATTAACAAAAAGCTATCTTAACAAAAAGCAGGTTAAGGGGCGGCTTGATTACAGTCTATAAGTACCTACATGAGGAACACACGTTTAATAATAGGCTCTTCAATCTAGCAAAGAAACATATAATGTTATCCAATGGCTGGAAGTTGAAACTAGACAAATTCAGACTGGAAATAAGGCATCATTTTTTTGACAATGAAAGTAATTAACCATAGGAACAGTTTACCAAGGGTCATGGTGGATTCTCCATCAATGGCAATTTTTAAATCAAGATTAGATGTTTTTCTAAAAGATCTGCTCTAGAAATTATTTAGGAGAAGTTCTTTGGCCTGTTATAAAGGAAGCCAGACTAGATGATCACAATGGTACCTTCTGTCCTTGGAATATGTGAAAATCTAATATGCAGGATCTCTAACTTTCTAAAAGTCATAACTTCAGATGTTTTTTGTGTCACCAGTTTTCATTCTACCCGATAAGAGGCATATATACATAAGTTTCTCCTGGACACCACACCAATGCATCAATTCAGTCCTTGTCCTTCTGGTGTAGGTGATTTAATGGATTTCCAGGATTGCATCGCAGCTCTTTTGCCTTTTCCAAAATAAAAAAGACTAATACACTTAATTGTATTGGCTATTCATTGGCAGTGTGCAAACTGATAGTGTGTCTTGTAGAAATGGGCTAAAAGATTACAATTACCTTCAGAGAGAGTGCCGTCCAAAGACACTTTAATATAGCTGGAGATAGGCCCAGCTACTGAGTTAGGTTTTAGATTTCCAGCAAGTTCAGAAATGTTCAGATCTGGAGTTTTTGTTGAGGCATATCCCTCTGTGACTGGGGTCCCAGGGGGGCCATGCTGAGATCGCTCAATCAGGGCAAACTGCACAGAAGGGGGCAGACAATCCCCCAAACTGGTAGTTATTTCTAATACTTAGATTCACCAAGCCAGCAACAAAACAGCTTCTACGATACCTAACTGGTTACCCAGAAGCCAAAACACAGCTCCCTTAAAGCAACCCAGCCTTGAGCTCCCACCCAGACAGCCAGTTCAAATATTATGAAGATTACTGAAAATCTTCTTCATCTTATAAAAAGTTATTCCAATCCCAAAGGATCAGATACATCACCCACCAGGTCAGTGAATATTTCAGATCTTACCCAAATACACGCTTACCACCAATTCTTATTAATTAAACTAAGATTTATTAAAGAAGTGAGAGTGGGTATTGGTTAAAAGATCATTCTACACACAGACGTGAATAAAAATCTTAGGTCAGTTTCATTGTAGGGATGGTGAGCTTTAAAGTTGCAAAGAGTTCTTTCAGAATTAGTCCATAGGTTACAGTCCAATGTCCAATATCAGGGTGATCCAGATGGGACTGGAGATCTCAGTCTTGGGACTCAAACTTCCCCTGGCAAGCTTAAGCAGATCTGAGATAACAGGGTCAGGGCCCAAGAGTTCTTTTTATAGTTCTTTGGCAGCCTCTTGACAGCATGCAGTCTTTGGGTGAACAATAGTAGCTTTGAAGTAACCTCCTATTCCTTAAGCATCACCAGTAATTAGCTACATGGATTAATGTAAGGCAGCTGTCCATCTCCCCCCAGTTACAGGTAGTTTGCTATATACTTCGAAGAGAAATGAAGATAGTAATATTACTACATTCACAGTTCATCTCAATGTTAATATCTTCTTTTGATCTCTGAATTAATGGAATACAGCAATGGGAACCATTCGGTTACATTGTTAACCGCTAACGATGTATTTGTAAACATACACAAAAACACAACTATTATCTACTAATTTATCTCTAAAGGTTGAATCTGGGTCAGTTAGCCTGCTAGTTGTGTAATCCTTTCTGGCCCTGTGTCACACCGTAATTAAAACACTTCTTATTAACATTACGTATAGAGCAAAGACTTAGAAAACATAAAAGAAACAGTTATGTGTAAATGGATGTATACTATATATAATGTGGGCTTTCTTGATTGTAAGTCTGAACTAACCGTTATAAAAAAGAAAAGGAGTATTTGTGGCACCTTAGAGACTAGCACATTTATTTGAGCATAAGCTTTCATGAGCTACAGCTCACTTCATCGGATGCATTCAGTGGAAAATACAGTGGGGAGATTTATATACACAGAGAACATGAAACAATGGGTGTTACCATACACACTGTAATGAGAGTGATCAGGTAAGGTGAGCTATTACCAGCAGGAGAGAGAGAGAAAAAAATAAAAAAAAACTTTTGTAATGATAATCAAGGTGGGCCATTTCCAGCAGTTGACAAGAACGTGTGAGGAACAGTAGGGGGAAAAATAAACATGGGGAAATAGTTTTACTTTGTGTAAAGACTGCGAGTGGATGTGCTTATAGCTTTGTGCAGTTTGTAAGCTTTGCAGGCCATTTTCCTCTTGCAGAGACTGAAATTGCCACAGACCAAAGGCCTTATCCTGCAAAGATGCACATGCTTACATTTATACAAGCAGTTCCATCCAAGTCAGTACTCTCACAAGTAGAGTTAAGCACATGTATAAGTGTTTGAAAGATCAAGGTCTTAAATATATATAAAAAAAAGTCTAATTTACAAAGTGTTTTGTGCAATGCCTAGAACAATGGGAACACGATCGGGGTCCTTAGGGTTACTGTAATACAATAATAATAATAGCACATTATAGCAGGTCCATGATCTGGGGGACTGCTAATAGCACTGGATTTCTCCATTTTTTGTCGGACAAGAAGGAAAATTAAAATACAGAAACGTAAGTCACTTTTTAACATCCTGACTTTTGAGCATTTAAATTTGTAAGCATAAATCACATTTATATTACTTTATCATGTGTGTTTTATTTATTTTTCGATTGTAAGGAAGAAAAATTTCCAGTTGAAGAAAATGTAAAGTAACATAAATTATTAAAAATACTTTTCTTTTTTAATGTAGGAAGAGTTGGAAGAACATTTCAACCACAGAAGTCAAAAGCTGTCATTGACTTTGATCCTGATGAGCTCTCTTTTAACATGGAAGAGGAGCCTGTCTTTTCATCTGACAAGCCTAAAGAGAGAGTGGAATTTACACACAATGAACTGAAAGATGCTCGCTGGTTTTTTGACACGCCGGGGATTGTAAAAGAAAATTGTGTAGGTGCTCTGTCTGCATTTGAGAAGATCGGTATTTGGGAGAGGGAGTACTGTCTTAGTTAACTGTCAGTGCAGGAAAAGAGATTTTTGATATCCTTATGAAATAAGACTCTTGCAGCCAGGTAATCATTTACTGCCACCCAGTGTATCCGAGTATTGTGTAATAAGTAGAGCTGAGCGAATAATGGATTTTATTTTACTTTATTTTTATTTTTTGTTCGGCGCTGAACCAAAATTCGTTGGGGGGGAAAAAGCCATTTTGAATCTCGTTTTATTCAAAAAATTTTATTGAATCAGAAAACTTTAAATAAATTTGTTTCTAATTGGCTGAAGTGTTTTGGTCAACTTGAAACAAATTTTTTCTAGTTTTTCAATTCAGCCATTTTTAGGGGGTTTTCACTCATTTTGAAATGGTCAAAATGAACTTTTTTAACTTTTTTGATTTTTTTTTTCTTTTTTCAGCCAAAACTATTCATCAAATTCAATCTGAATTTGCAAATTGTTTTAGAGCCTCGAAAACTGCATTGTTTAGGATAAATTTCTGTTTCCCAAAAATAATTTGCCCACTTTTAGTACTCAGGCCTGTTTTATGTAGCAAAATGTATCACGCTGGGTGGTTTGCTGTAGCTAGTTGTGCCATAACCACCTTACAACATGGGTATTTACCAATGGAGATTGGACCAAGTGCTATTTATAAGCATGTTAGTGAACTTTTTACAGACCAGTTTTTTGTAGATGAGCCCTGAATGTGTCTCTCTGTGGTAGTACATTTCTGTAGGAGGAATGAATGGGTCGGAGTATTAAAAACAGGATCTGGTGGCAGGATTTAGGATTATATCTTTAGGTCTGGTTTTGAGTGAGAATCAGATCACAAGAGACTTGTCTGTTCTAAAAAAAATTATATTGGTTTAACTGAATTGATTTAAAATCCATCTAGTAAAACCAGTGCAACCCCCTAATGTATAACCATTGCTTAAATAAGTTTGCTTTGCATTGGTCGTTTACCAAATAGAGCTAATCCCATTTAAATCTACATTAGGGTTTTATTTAACTAGATCAATTTTTAAATAGATACAATTTTTAGTGTAAGAGTACCTAGGACTGAGACTTTCAAAGCTGCTTCAAGGGTTTGAATGATAAATTCATGGGAATAAGAAGTCCAAATCCCCTAGATGGATTTTAAAATTTTGGCCTTAAAATTAATAGAGCCACTGGAAATATGCTCTGTAGAAATCCTGCACAGTTACATGGACTTAGGATCTGTCTATGGTGTGACAGGGTCAGGCCAGGTGGCTACAGGAGAGTGATGGAAGGCAAATATATTAGCCCCAGGTTAAGCAGGTCCCCTTTCCATGGGTAAGGAAACAGGGGCGGTTCCAGAACAATCAGGAACTTGCTGGAACCAATTAAGGCAGACAGGCTAATTAGGACACCTGGAGCCAATTAAGAAGCTGCTAGAATCAGTTAAGACAATCAGGCTAATCAGGGCACCTGGTTTAAAAAGGACCTCACTGCTGAGAGTGAGAGAACGTGCTGCTGGAGGACTGAGGAGCACAAATGCTATCTGGCATCAGGAAGAAGGTCCTGTGGTGAGGATACAGAAGGTGTTGGGAGGAGGCCATGGGGAAGTAGCCCAAGGAGTTGTAGCTGTCACACAGGTGTTACACGAAACACTGTAGACAGCTGTGATCCACAGGGCTCTGGGCTGGAACCTGGAGTAGAGGGTGGGCCCGGGTTCCCCCCATCTCCCCAACTCCCTATTGGATACAGGAGGAGTTGACCTGGACTGTGGGTCCCACCAGAGGGGAAGGTCCCTGGCCTGTCCCCCGACCCACTGGGTGGACCAGCAGAGACAGCGGGGATTGTTCTCCTTCCTTTTCCCCATGCTGGCCAGTGATGAGGTTAGCCGAATGAACGGCAAGTTTGAGCCACTAGCAAAAAGTGGCCAAACTGAGGGCTGCCGTGAATCTCTGAGGCGAGCAAATCCGCCAATAAGTGCAGGACCCACCAAGGCAGAGGAGGAACTTTGTCACAGTGGATATAACTGTTTTCTACAGAATAGAAGTTAAACTTTTTTTTAAAAAAAATTAGTAGTAGTAGTTTGACTTTCTACCCGCAGATTTTGTACCAGTAGAATTCTTTTGGTTAGAGGGATGATAATTGTTATTTTTTTACCAAAGTAGTTACACCAGTACAAACCCTAGTGTAGACACAGCTATGTCAATAGAAAGGAGTCTTATACTGTTATAGCTTACTCCCCAACATATAGGGGAATGAGTGTTACTGGACTAAGCACCTTTATACCAAGATAACTACAGCCACATTAGGCAGCTGGTACTGATTTAACTATACCACTATAATTAAAGTGGTTCAACTTCTGTGTAGAGACACGGCCTAATTGTGACGATAGACTTTCAAATAATGTTAGACTGACTGATCCAAAAAACTTGAGAGGTGTGAACTGCCCCATTCATCTCAGTAGCCTCCTCAGTCAGACTTCAAAATGATTGCCCTGTTGAGATGTATAAAGGAGCTCACACCTTATTATTACTCTCAGCTTCAGTCAAGCTCCAGGACTGTAATAACTTGGATAGGCATCTCCTGCCTCAGCCATCTCAACAGGGTAAAGATTCTGACGCCTACTGCAGATTTACTGTTAACATCAATTTCACTGCTGGTCAGTTTAGTATATACATCTAGCTCAATCACAAATTATGGGCTTGATGCTGGAATTTTATACAGGAGCTCAGAATAGATGGTTACAATGCTTCCTTCTGGCCTTAATATCTTTTAATTGAGTAGAAGCACCTAGCTAATGTGTGTGGTTTGGATTCACTTGAAACGACGTTTGATATGAGTAAGTTTTATAGACACAAATGATTAATTGTACTGCATCTAGCACAATGGGGACTCGAACATGATTCAGGCCTCAGGAAGTTAGTTAATAAAGGCACACAAAATACTACATTGAAAGAGTGTTAAGGTTGCAAAGTCAACCATTCAAAAGTTTGGAAATGCTAGATTTAAGATTGCCCATGTAAACTTAATCCAGTCCCCTGGTGCGTATGCATTATAAACTGTTTTTTAATTACATGATCACACTTCTGTCCACAGGACCCCGCCTTATTCAGCATGTAAATTGGATGGTGCTCAATGAATGAGCAGCTTTTCAATTTTCATTTTACCTTTGATGAATAACATGTGGCCCCAGGCACACTATACCAATCCTGCTCTGAAGACAGGATTATTAATTATGTCATGGGCCTTTTCGTCTTGCTCCTATAGTATCTGACTACTTCAACAAACATAAATTAATCTTCACAATGCCCCTGTGACATGATGGGGGGGCATTATTCTAATTTTACAGAAGGGAGAACTGAGAGACAGAGACATTAACATGAAAAATACACACTAAGTGGGATGCTCACTTTGAGATGTCTAGGACCTGACTTTTCAGAGAACTTAGGGCTTGGCTACACTTACATTTTATAGCGCTCTAATTTGCTGGCTCAAGGGGGTGAAAAATCACCCCCCTGAGCGCAGCAAGTCAGAGCGCTTTAAAGCGCTAGTGTAAACAGGCTGGGAGTGCTGGGAGACACGCTTCCAGTGCTCGGAGCTAATCCCCTCGTGGAGGTGGATTACCAGGAGCGCTGGGAGAGCTCTCTCCCAGCACTCAGGCGCGCGACCACACCCGCACTTCAAGGCACTGCCACGGGAGCGCTTTGAAGTTTCCAGGGTAGCCATGCCCTTAGTATTTTGTAGCACTTTATATGTTGGGAGAACATTTGCAGATGTGACCATTCAGCACGCCTGCAAATCAGACACCAGTAGTCTCACATTGGGCACCCAGAACATGAACCTACAGGTTTAGTGACCCCCTGTGAAAAGTTTGGATTAAATGACTTGCCCAGTATCTCAAAGGACCTGTGTGCCCGAGACGGGGAGAAAATCCGTTCTCCAGGGTGCTGTTCAGCTGCCGAAGCTATGACACCATCCTTACTCTTTCTGTAGTCCATTGCCTCATGCACCTTCCAACTTCTGCAACATATGAGGCAGGGGTCCTACAGACAACAGCTTCCTTCACTACACAGTTGTGATCATCCCTAACCACCGTGCATCCAGTGCACTAAATGAGTCAGGGGTCCTGTGGAAAAAGTAGTATGTGATCATGTGATTAAATATTGCATCACAGTGCATAGGTACAGGGGAGTCAAATTAAGGCTACATGAGCAATCTAAATTCTGACATTTCTTAATTTTTGAGTACTTGACTTAGCAACCTTAACATTCTTTTAATATAGTTCTTGTGTGTAATTTCCTAGGTTTTTAATATCAAACTGTGGGGGAGGGGGGCGGGAATGTCTATCATGTGGAACTGAATGAGCATAGAAAGTGAATAGACTTGTGTTCAGTAACTTCCTGTAGATATTTCTAATTTTGATTAAGCTTGGAGTGCCTGTGACGTGGGGAGGTATGAGACATGCCAAAGTTCGGATAGAATTTCCTCTTGTCACGCTGTTCTTTTTGGTTGGAGAGGAGGAGGGTTGTTTGGGCACCAATTTTGGGGTGGGGAGCAGGAATTTTCAGTCTTTGCTTTCTGTACATTTTTGTGAGGGTTAGCTGATGTGGATAGATTTGCCAGTAGGCTAGTTCAGTCTATGAATTATTAAAGATGTTCAGTTTTATAAGGGAGCAAGAGAAAACACCTAAACTTCTAGAAACAGAAACAAAGGGTTTTCGATAACTGTCAAATTTAGCACTAGGTATTATCTAATACTCTGGAATATTATCTGCGGAGCTTGCAGTCTAGAAGGCTCCTACTATTTCAGAACTGATGCAAAAGTTGCCAAGATTTTCAGACGAAAGTTGGCTCCATCTACACTACAGAAAGAGTGTGTAGAGACCCAGTCACACCATAGTAGTTGCTGACACAATTACAAAACGGTTCTGTCTTTTAATGTAGAGTCAAGACCTAACCATATTGCCACACTGTAGTACACACTTGAACGTTAGCAAGGCTGTGGCATGACTTAGGTGCACGGTTAGAAGAGTTTGGTTCTGTTTGTGCTGAAAATTCCAAGTGTGAGAGAAAGGGATGCTGTCAATTTGGAATCTAGTCAGTGCTTTAAAGTTAAAAGTAATGTTGGGTACTGCACCTGGGCCTGGATCCCACTGCCACATTTTGTGCTTTTCCAGTCACTTTTTTCTCTTTTTAACATTTTTTTTTTCTCTCTACTGTTCCTGTGTGCGAAAGACCCATACAGACCGGGGAAGCTGACTGTGCGGGGTTGGTGGGGAGGTGAAACTGACTGCACACATAGTCCCATTAAATTTACAAAGTATGCCGGAAAGTACCTTTCAGTTATAGTCACCATAAGCATTACTTATAACAATAGTGGGGAAAACATTTCAGGCAGAGGTTTATTTTTTTAAGCTGGAGTCTCTCGCTGTGCCTGGCCCATCAGACACAGTAGTTCCTGCTTTTGAAGTTGGAACTCTGTTGCACGTAAACCTATGCCGAGGAGCTAATCTCTCAGTTACATTTCCAGAGAATTTATTCTCAAAGTATTTTTCGCTGGTAGAGATGGGGACAAGAGATCTCTGAAACCTTAGTCAGTTTAAGACGATTTACAGTTTTATAGCAGAAAGCTTGCTAATACCTGAAATAGCCTCCTTGAACCCAGAATCGCCGTAACACTAACTGTAAGAAATATTGATCCAAAATTCTGTTTAACGTACCTTGAACTGCTGGCACATTAAGCTTAACAAAATCTGCTGTGGTAGAGCAGGAAACAATTGGCTGATTATTATTAGTGGCTTCATAATAAAAGTGATAAAGAATAATTCCTGAGTGGAGACAGTGAGAGTTCCGCACAGTGCAGTGTGTTTTTACTCTGGGGATCTCAATCTCATTTTAGGTTGTTCCACAAATAAATAGTATTTGTGTGGAAGCATAGCAGGAACCATCCGCAATCTTCGATGTAACACAAAGTAGCAGTAAGCTGATTCTGTGAACATTGCAGAGGACAAATTGGCTTGAGCTGTTTAGACTGTAAAGCCTTAGACTCATATTGTTAGTTTGGAGTGTCCATGTTACAAGCCACTTTGTCACTATGTGTGAATTGTTAAAAAAGACGAGCACTTTCTTGTCGTGGCTGAACTGAATATGCAGTCCTACTTGTCTGTAATTTCTGTATGAGATCATTTGAGACAGATGTTCTCCATTCAAGTATATTTGGTCATCTTTCTTTTTCCCCATAAAGCAAGAGCATTGGTTTCATCATTTTTGTAAAGGCATCCAAAATGAGTTATGGTCATACAATTTGCTTTGCAGGTTTTAAATCTTCTAACAGAGAAAGAAGTAAAGCTTGTCTTGCCAACACATGCCATTGTTCCACGGACCTTTGTACTTAAGCCTGGAATGGTTTTGTTTCTAGGTGCTTTGGGACGCATAGACTATCTGCAGGTAAGGGAGAGTGGATTTTGTAATGTTCTGTGAATAACATCTTGTTTGTGCTTTGTGGTGTTATAACAAGTTACAAAACACCTTCATCAGCAGGCTGTTTGTGTAGCTTTCTTCACCATTTCGTTGGTAGCTGCTACACTTAAGATTTCCACTAATGAAACACACACCTTGTTGTGTAAAGTAAAAAATGCTTTAGAAAAAGGCTGTGCCATATGATAGCCCAAAGTGAAGATTTCTGTACCGTAGAGGAGCACCTTGCAGCATGCTCCAAAGAGGTCCTGAGCTTTGTTCTAAATGAAATCGGAGAATTGCTTTGGGACTGACGTGTCACTAAAAGAACAAGGGTACAAATCCTTGCAAGGTGGCTAACAGTGCTAGCATGTAGCCAAAATGAATCAACTTTAAAGGGACACTGCAGTGGTTACATGAAAGAGCTGCGTAGGTCGGGAAATTGATTAAGGGCATTTCTGCTTTTCCTTCGACATTTATAAGAATTGTTTAATCAAGGGAGAAGGGAAAGATGATGACACCAAACACTATTCAATGAACAAAGTAGAAAAAATAAACTGGAAAAATACTGTTCTTTGCTAATCCTTTTCACTCACAGCAGTTCTGGGTAAAACCTCCTTCATATAGACGTGTGATTCTTACTGGGATGATTTCCCTTAAAGTTATTTCTGTTAGATGGTGGTTCAGTCATGTTAAATACTTGTGCTAATTCCCCTTAGTGATGCTTTGCTTCATTTTGAAAAGAAAGGCTATTAGAACAGGGCAAGGAGTGAGCTTTTTCAAAAGTTATTGTAGAAATAAATTTGATTAGTGTTTCCTCCAGGTTTAAAGAAATATCTAATAGTAAAGGGCAGAGCAGATGGGTGTATGTGTCTGGGGTCCATTCTCCCCTTTCTACACGTACATTATTAATGAAAGTTTTATTTATTCCATTTCTAAAATGCAGCTGTCGATGCCCATCCAGTGCTCTGCATACCTATCAGATAAATAAAAAATAAAAAAAAAACCACCAAGGACTGCCCATAAATAGATCCACCTCAGCCAACCCCTCCTCAACAGCCTTAGGCAAGGTCTACACTAGAGCGCTTTGCCTGTATAACTATACCAGTGTACTATCCAGGCAAAGCGCTCCTTGTGTGGGTGTGGCTTATACAGGCAAAACTGAATTTTTGCTGATATAGCCTATTCTAGGACCCACCATCCGCACCCCGAGTGAAATAAACTATGTTGGTAAAGGCACAGTTTTGCTGGTATAAGTGCGTCTGCGCTAGGGGCTTTTGCCAGCACAGCTATGTCAATCACAAATCTTTACACCCTTGATCAACATATCTGTGCTGGCAAAAGTGTGTAGTGTAGCGCTGGGCTTGTGGGGAGAGTTGTATGCAGGTATCAGCAGGATACTAGATTCCTTGGTTTGGATTTGATGTAATCCTGTTTTTCCACTGCAGTTTGGATGTACAATTCATTTTGGTAATTTTCACGCTTAAATTTGATATGGAGGTATTATTATTTAGACGTGTGTGTGTGTGTGTATATATATATTTATATTTATATTTAAATCTGGTTCTTACACCTGTAGTCAGATTCGTTTCATATACAGTGGTCACAAGGAAGCAGGGAAGAAATTGCATCTTATTCAGTCTTTGTAGAATTCTAGGTACCCCAAAGCAGAGTCTGGTAAACAAGAGGGGTCTGGGAAATGGTCTGAGAGGATCAGCTGGGCAGGAGAAGTCTGTCACACCATCCAGAAATAAGCCTGCCAGTTTTGTTCACATTGGCAGTACTTTCAGTATTGTGAACTAAGCTAGTGTAAAGATACACATTCTGTAACATTTGACTATCATTTTATTTGCATGACCTGAGTGGAGGATTGTTACGTTCTTGTTTGTTTGTTTATTTAAGTGCCATTCCAATTATCCAAATTCCTTTTCTCTGAAAATCCTAGTTATCCATAACCACAGTGTGTCCCCCATGTAGCCATATGTTAGTTAATAGCATTTCCATTTATCTGAACACATAGTTAGAATCATAGACTTTAAGGTGAGAAGGGACCATTATGATCGTCTAGTCTGACCTCCTGCAGAATGCAGGCCACGGAATCTCACCCACCGACTCCTGTAACAAACCCCTAACTTATGTCTGAGCTATTGAAGTCGTCAAATCATGGTTTAAAGACTTCAGGGTGCAGAGAATCCTCCAGCAACTGACCCATGCTCCACTCTGCAGAGAAAGGCGAAAAAGCCACAGGGTCTCTGCCAGTCTGCCCTGGAGGAAAATTCCTTTCCGACCCCAAATAAGGCAATCAGCTAAACCATGAGCATGTGGGAAAGACTCACCAGCGAGACACCCAGGAAAGAATTCTCTGTAGTAACTCAGATCCCACCCCATCTAATATCCCATCACAGGCCATTGGGCTTATCTACCGCAAATAGTCGAAGATCAATTAATTGCCAAAATTAGGCTATCCCATCATATCATCTCCTCCATAAACTTATCAAGCTTAGTCTTGAAGCCAGATATGTCTTTTGCCCCCACTGCTTCCCTTGGAAGGCTGTTCCAGAACTTCACTGCTCTGATGGTTAGAAACCTTATCCAAGCCATTCAGATAAATGTGACTGCACTGTATTTGTATTAATGTAGCACCGAAGTATTGTGCTGTGATTGCAGAAGTTCTAGAATCAGGAAGGTTCAGGGCTTGCTTTAGGACTAGAAGCTTTGAGGTGGCACAGCTGTTGTATTTTTGTATTGGAAGCTCACTCCTTTATTTGCAGAGAAGTCATTGTTTATCATAGAAACAATACAGATGCATTTCAAAGACTAAGACCCTGCCTATCTAGATGAGAGAGAAGCGTGTAACGGAACTGCTTTTAAACAGAAGGTGTGGGAAGGGTGGACAGTAACTTGTAAATATCTTTACAGCATTGAGTTTGTTTAACAATCACCTCTCATTAATTTTAGGGAGCAAAATCCTCCTGGTTTTCTGTTGTGGCTTCTAACCTGTTGCCAGTCCATGTTACTACCCTGGAGAAAGCAGATAGCATCTATCAGAAGCATGCTGGAAAAACATTACTGAAGGTAAGAGGACACCTTGACACCTTCTATACCGTGTTCTGGTATGTGTAAGGAGTAAGGTCATGTGATCTCTTTTGTAGCTCAGCAGGCATCTGTTACTGGTTTCCCTATGCTTGACTCGACAGAGGCTTTGTTAAGTCCATGCTAGAACTCTGTGCATCGTCTTTGCAGTGATTCTTCCCCTTTCTGGGAAAACCAAATAAAAGAGTATATGCATTATTCCTCCCCTGACTGTGGGAAACAGATACGAGAATGAAAATCTTAATGCTAGTCACAACACACATTTTTCCTGTTTAGAATTAAACTAATTCATCAAGAGAACTCCCTCTGTGCATGGACAGAGGAACGTGGCATGGGCAGAGGTTAGGACTTTAGCCTGGGGCTTTGGGAGACCTGGGTCACATTCCCTGCTCTGCTTGCATACAAGGGACCATATTCATACATTAGACAGACAGTCTTGTAGGTAGGGATATAACTTTTTTTTTTTTTCAGAAGCACACAAATTACTCCTGAGCAGTCTACATTAAAGTTAAAAAATGGCTGGTGAGGTTTAGGCTTATACTTGCCAAGGCATCATATTCTGGCTCAGGGAGAAAGCCGCTCTTTCTGCAGCGCTGATGAGGCAACATCTGGAATACTGTGTTCTGAGCTAGGTGCACTGACGCCAGAAAGACATGGACAAATTGGAGCTACTCAGGCAGGAGTTCAGAGACAAGCAACAAAAACTGAATGTCTACTATGGAAATATATAAATTCGCAAAACACAAAGGGAGAGAAATATAAAAGGCAGAGGGGTCAGGGACTACAAATAGGAGCAACAAGGTGGAATTAAGAAACAGAAATACTGTACCTGGAAGTGATGTAAATCCCATCATTTGGGACTTCTGAACCTAGATAGGGGAGAGATCAGAAAAAAACATTGTATGGAATTGTCCTGGGGATGGACTAGATTACTGAAACATTACTTGTAGCTTTGTTCTTCAAAGATTTCAGATTGACACCTAGTTCCATAGCCCTTCTGTAGCAAGACTTACATGTTTTTTAATATATTTACATTTTATTTTCTATATCTTGTTTGATAGTGTAATTTGAAGTGCTTTTAGACTAAAATACATTCTGATGCATGGCGTAGAAATATTTGTTTTTTTAAAAAGCAATACTCTCATGATTTAGGCTTTATCTAGAAAGATGTGGAGTTAGCACATTGGTTAATGTGCTGTGTAAAACATTCAGAAGTCTAGCATAGACACAAGCTGTGTATACTTTAACATATATTCGCTGATTAAGTTAAAAGTCTGTGTTGCCCCCCTCTCCACTCCCCCCTGATTTGCCTCAACCGGCTAACGTGTTAATACTATAGCCTTGCCATTTCAACACTAGGATTTTAAAATGTGTTAGCTATCATGTTTTTAAAATGCATATTTTTGTTTCCTGTAAGCAGGGCCTCTGTGTATATGTATGCGTATCTTGATGTTTTTTAACTTGTTTCCTTGGCAATACCACTAAAACTGAAACACTCTCTCTATAGTAAATATCCAGGATCCCCATACTACATGGTACATTTTCCACTATCTGAAGCAGTTTTAAGCTGTCTCTTCTGGTATTGATCTTCACTTGCAAAGCAACAGTGCAACTCACTGCTCATGCTGAATTCACTTCATGAATTATTGCGCCATTTACAAAAATAAATGTTTCAGAGATGGACCAATAGACATACATTTTTGTTCTTTTGTAGTAATTAGTAACTTCGACTATTTCATTGAACTAGCTTGGAACTGAATCCTGACACTTACCCAAATAGGACAGTCTCTGATACTGTAATAGCTACTTTTTCGCATCTCTGAGGCATGTTCGTTTGATATCTAAGTGAAATCTGTGCCACCTTGACATTTGTTTCAACAAACTGTCCCTTAACTGTACAAAAGCTATTTTTAATAGAAGTGTTATGTGAGAGCAGATACTCTTTAAATTTCTCCAGCGTTTGAGTCAGTTTGAATAGAAAGAGTTAAGTTGCTGCATGTCACTTTGTAACTTGTTCTGTAACTTGAGAAGTTTAAAGATGTCTTTCTTGTTAGCTTTTAAACCCTTTCTCCTGTATTTTATTGTTAGGTTCCCATAGGGGGTGAAGAGCGAATGAAAGAATTCCCACCGCTTATTCCTCAGGAAATTACACTGGAAGGAATTGGCACCCTTGAGGCAGTGGCTGACATAAAGTTGTCCTCCGCTGGTAATTCTGCATTTCCTCCTCCACATGCAGGGAATCCACTTCTGCCGTGCACCCTTGTTCTTGGTTGTAATTTCATAATGGGTGCATCATGTGACTTGCAAAGGTCTTCTGACTAGGAAAGGTGACACAGTGTCGACCAAAATGCCTGCTGCCTTGTATGTCATTATGAACAGTTGTTTTCTGCTTTGGGGGTAGATGTTCAAAAGTGCTTGGCACCCAGTATCTTCCATTCTTCGTCTAAATGGGATGCTGAAAGTGAAAATCAAACCCTTTGACTTATTTAAATTGGTGTCCCTTTCCATTTTTTACATTTGATACAGTTGATTCCCATTTTGTTTGAAAGAGGTTGTAACTAACTGGATTCTGTTCTGATATCTGCGCAGGTTGGGTTGCAATAACAGCTCACTTGGAAGACAAACTACAGCTGCGAGCCTATAGCCCTGAAGGGACAACACTGATGATACGTAAACCTCCTCTGTTGCCACATATCATTGACATCAAAGGGACCCGCATCAGAGGAAGTGTGTCCTATAGAACTAAAAAGCCACCTCCCCTAGTGGAGAACTTAAAGGCAAATGGAAAAAATAAACAAATTTAAAAAAGGGTATCTAAAATTTAAGAAGCACAGGAGCTGGAAAGCCCTTGGACATATGTGTTGCTTACAGACAATTACGAAAACAATTATTCATTGAACTCTGTAGAAAACATACATTCTGATTTTAAGACTGGCTTCTGTAAAACATGTTTGAAAGACCTTCCAAATGCAGGTTTGAAGTTTGTATCAGCCTACTGCATAGTGCAGCTCATGGGATCATGTGATTTTCATTCTACTTCCCATTAACAGATGGCCTGTCTCATTCAGACTCTTTAGTTCTGCATTCAACAGACAGATTTGGCATCACTTCACATTATTGCTGTTTCCCCTACAGTGGGTGGAGTAAGGCTGCCATCAGGATGGGAGGGTAATCTCAGTTACAGCAGGAGGGAGGGCTTTAGTGAAGCTGTCAGAACATGTCCATCTTTCTGGTTGCTACCAATATTTGGACAGGAGACACATTGCTTGTTTTTTGGCTTTTTGCATGAAATTAGTGATAAAGATTTCAGAAAGAAGCCCCTAGAGTCCATCCTACTAGGTCTCTTTGCAATAATGTAAAACTTTAACGATAAGCAAACGACACCCAGAGGACCACTGTGTATAGCTGAAGGGAGGAAATCAGACTTATGCCTCAACTGAGAGCTCCTGCAAAACATCCCCATGCTGTGACTAGCCCTAAATGTACAGTCATCTGTCTCTTCATCATGACAACTGTGACGGGTTGGACCCCTTGGGAAGCCACCTGATGTGCTGAGATACCACTGAGTCTACCTGTTCTGCCAGCATGGGCCCCCTTTAACACGTCCTGCTAAGCCAGGCTCTTAAAACCCTCCTCTAACACACGCACACAGGAAGGGCCACACCCAGCTGCAGATCAGTTCTGGGAAGACTCAGCTTCAGGGATTTGCTGTAATGTCATTTATAGGTGTTTTTGGAAAGTTCTGGGTTTCTGTTCCCAGGTTGCCAGAAAATATTTTGGTGTGTAGCATTGTGTACATAATGCAGATGTCAATATTTTTTAAAGTCTAGGTGTCTTGGCATTTAGCCACCAATGCCATGAGGCGGTGTGCCTCGGTTTCCCCTTCCTCACAGCAGTCTAGATCAGTTATGTTTTCTCCACTGTGCCAAGCTCTAAGCCTGTCCACAGGTACTAGCTGAGAAGCAGTATTCTCATAGAACTTTCTTGTTACCACTCCTAGTCTATACCAAAGATTTTTCCAAAAATCATGCGTCTTACACATTTTTAAAGTATTTACCACCAGTATCAAATTCTTTGTCTTAACCCACAGTGTGTGTAGTAAGAGACATAAAGTTACCAGCACATTCATGACAGAGAGGTGCTTCCGAGTATGATTATCATACCACGCCTTCTCTCTAAACAGATCAGTTTGTTCAGCATTTATTGTATTTCTCATCCTCTCTGTAGAGGTTCTTTCTTTGGGTATGTGTTGGGGGTTTTGACAAGGAAAGGGTGTAAGGAGACCTTGTATGTTACTGGCCCACTCCCTGTGGAGTTGCATTTCCTCCCCAGGGTTAAACCCATGTGTTGTTCACCCCCATCACTCACTGTCTGATGCTTAGCTGTGGGGAGGGGTTTACCTGCCCAGGAAGTGGCTGTCTCCACCCCTTCATCAGATGGATCATTAGCATGTTCACAGACATCAGAATGCTAGGAAGAACCCTCCCTCCCCCTCCCCCGCCGCCTTAAAGAGTCAGTTAGTTTTCACAAGTACAGCAAGAAAAATACTTTGAAAAAGTGGGTCCTGGATTAGGGTGCCCTCCATCACCTCTCTCGCTGTTCCCACGAGGTCAGCTGTATGGCTGCTCCCCTCAGAGAGGTCAGATACACAGTTCCCCCTTAAAACTTGAGCCACAGATGAGGTGCCTGGGATTACAGATGCAGATCCAGCAAATTTCCCCTGGGCAAACCCTTCTCTGCAATGAGTGGGGAGACACTCCTGTACTCCCCCCACATTCCTTCTGAACCTCTTTCTCTGGGTCCCCCCGCCAAGGCATACACCCTGTGCTCCCTGGAGGGCAATCTGTCCCCTGTTGAGCTGTGAGCTCACAGCTAGCAGCCATGACAGACCCTTCATTGGCAAGCCCTGTACCCTCCTCCGTCTTGGAATTGGGCTGGCCTCCAGTTACAGAGCCCATGGAATCCTCACCCCTTGCAGCAGTTTCTTGGATCCTATCTTCCCCCTCTAAGGCTTCCTCCAGGACACATCTCCATATGCATCCTAGAGCAGGATTTTTCTCTTGCTTAACTGCAACTTCCTGGCAGCTAGCAACCTGGACAGTCTCCCTACCATCAGGCAAAACACTCCCATCCCCTGAGGGAACAGCCACTGGACTGGAGCTGGTTCTACCCACCCCCATCCCTTGTGGCAACTTGATTTGCAGGGCAGTAGAGGAATTAAAGAGACTCATTTCCTCAGCAGTTTCTGTAGCTTTGCTCCTTCCCACGGGGTTCCAGCACAAGATTTCTCCTCACTGCTGACAGACCCCTGGACAGCCTGAGCCACATTGAAAAAGTCGTTACCCAAAATAATTTGTGTTGGGTTATGAGAAACTGCAGCCATGGTTAACTCAGCTTGCAAATCCCCAGCTTCCATGTGCACTTTAGCCAAAGGCATAAGGATTTGGGGGGAGGGATATCTCAGTGGTTTGAGCATTGGCCTGCTAAACCCAGGGTTGTAAGTTCAGTCCTTGAGGGGGCCATTTAGGGATCTGGGGCAAAATTGGGGATTGGTCTTGCTTTGAGCAGGGGGTTGGACTAGATGACCTCCTGAGGTCCCTTCCAACCCTATGATTCTATGATTTTGTGACCCCCACTAACAGAAGCTCTGCCATCTGTCCTGGCAGTATGTCTTTCTCCTGAACCAGGTCTCTCTCCTGACCACAGAGATTTCTGCACCAGTATCTCTCCACGCAGGGAGCTCCTTGCCATTTATTCTGACAGCCTTCATGTGCTTACTGCCTGGCTGTGCAGTGGCAACCTTTACAAATCCTGTGTGATAAGTGGCAATTGCCTGAGGTGTCTCTGTGTTCTGGGTCACAGCATTTCCATGACTTGCCTGCTGCCAGTTCCCACTCAGCACAGGGCATTGTGGAATTACAATGATAGCACCTTCTGGGCTCCACTGCTTTCACAAGAGATTTGGGACGACTGGAGGAGTGAACTTGGGGAGGTAAGTGTCCAGCCTCCCTCCACCCTCCTTCTTCCCAGGGTTAAAACAGGGTCTTTGCGTCTCACCAAACTTAAAACCCTCTGCCTGTGATTTATTCCTACTAAGTGCTTGAGATTGCTCAAATTTATATGCAAAAATTGCAAGTTCATCGACCATTTCCACCTTCTTATCCCATAAACACTGTTTTACATCATCACTAGACATATTCAGGAACTGTTCCTGAGCAATCAAATCACACGTTCCTTCAAAGCTTGTAATACCTTTTCTCCTCACCCACTTATCCAGTAAATCTCTCATTTGGTTCACATAAACCACAGTACTTAATCCAGCCCCTCTCTTAAGGCTTCTAAATTTTACTCTATAAATTTCAGGTGTAATCTGAAACTGTTTCAAAAACAAATCCTTAAATTTACCATAATGGAAGCACCACCCATGAGCATCTTATTGAGTATGTCCAGAGCTCTCCCAGTCAATTTTGCACTAAAGTGGTCATGTTTTGATCATCAGAAATCGCTTGGAGCATACACAGTCCCTCAAAGGTGATGAAATATTCAGCAATGTCACCAGATTCATTATATGGTGGATACAACCGCTCCCACTTGTGGATTTTTGGAGAGGTGGAGTCCCCTGGTGTGGGGTTCTGTCTCCTCCACTCCATTACAGCCAGTTCATGCTTCATTTCTTTGTGTCTCAGTTCCATGGTTTGCTTCTGGGCCTCAATTTCTTTGTTTTTCAATTCCAGGGCTTGCTTCTGGACTTCTGTTTCTTTGTCAGCCTCTGGCTGTCTCAGTTCCATGGCTCTCTCATGAGCTGCTTTCTGCTCAATTTCCATCTGCTTCAATTCTAGCTGTCTCTGGTATATTTTTTCATTTTCCTCTACCTGCAGCTCCAACTTCTTGGTAGATTCACTTTCACTCATTTTCATACTTTTCTGTCCCTACTTCTCTTGCCTGAAATAAGCAAACAGAAAATAACAAACCAATAACCACTTTGTCTGTTCTCTAGTCACCACACTTAAAACTCACTTAAAATCACCACCAGTGTTTCAGGGCAATAAGCAGTGCACACTATCCTGCCCGACTACGCCACTGACAGGTTGGACCCCTTGGGAAGCCACCTGATGTGCTGAGATACCACTGAGTCTACCGGTTCTACCAGCATGGGCCCCCTTGCTGAGCCAGGCTCTTAAAACCTCCTCTAACACACACAGGCCAGGCCACACCCAGCTGCAGATCAGCTCTGGAAAGACTGAGTTTAAGGGACTTGCTCCAGCACTCAGATGTCCACCTCCCTTGGAGTGCAGACCCAAAGACATATTATGAAATTTGCTCCCTCCCTCAATGTGGGGACAGGTGTGCACACTTCTTGCCCCTCCCCCCAGCTAGAAATTACAGAAATGGGTCAATAATTAACAAAACAAATTTTAACTATGAAAGGCAGATTTTAAGTGGTAAAAGGGGTAACAGAACAAAGCAGATTACTAACAAATGAAATCAAACACGCAAACTAAGCTAGTTTCACTAAAGAAATTGGTTACAAATAGTATTTCTCACCCTAGATATTGTTGCAGGCAGTTTCCAAAGTTTCTGTGGTTCAGAGTTCCAGTTATATTCCTTTTCAGACTGGACCCCTGTCTCAGTCTGGACTCCCACTTTGCCTTCCCTTTTGCAGTTTTTCTTCTTGGGCAGACAGTTCCATGGAGAGGAGGAGTCCTGTTTGCCTTCCTCCCCACCCTTAAGTAGGATTTACATAAGGCGGGAATCCTTTGTTTCCCAAACTTGACCCCCTTACAGTGGAAAGTTACAAGAAGTCCCAGGTATGTTTTAGTATCAGGTCACAAGACCACCTGACTCTGTAGGATCACAGCATCCATGAGTCAGGGGCAGTATGGAGCGTCCACAGGAAGGCCAAGCTTTTCACAGTCCATTGTTGTTGCTGATGGGCCATCCGCCCTGTCTGGCTTCTCCATGTTGTACCAGAAGTGTTAGTAGTGGGTGTCACCCAAAGTAGCATAGTTGAAATACAGAAACATAGTCAATATTCCTAACTTCAAATACAGAAATGATACAGGCATCCAAATTGGATAATTGCATTCAGTAAATCATAACCTTTCCAGTGAGATCTCACATGAGCCATTTTGCATAAAATACATCTCAGTTATGTCATATTCATATGCTGCTACTAGACAATTTAGCACCACTAATCTGCAGGAAATGGGCGCTAGTTCAATCTTACCAATCATGAATTTATTCCAAACCAAATTGAATTGTGTAAAACTGGCTTTCACTTCACAAATAAGCTATTATACAAATCCACAATATTTCATGCTATCAATGTAAGGAGAATGTGAAGCAAAGCTTTGAGAAGGCATTTCAACCACCACTGGATTAAAAAAAAGTTCTCAGAATGAACAGCCTCTTTATTGGTCAGGCCTCAACAAGAATAGTCACAATAAAGCAGGCATGGAAACAGCCTCTGGCTCAATAAACTAGCTTAAAGTGGGAAACTGAAAAATGGGTTTGGCTGCATTCTGCTGTAAAAACTGATTTATTAAAATGTAAAACAGACATGAAAAGTCCAGGAAAAAAAAACTCAAATGGGGAAAGAGCAACAAACCTCCAACTAAACTATGGCGAAACAGAAGTGAAGTGAAGCCTGCTCGATGCTCCATTTCTGGCTACAGGCGGATAAGAAGCAACTGAGGGGGGGTTGTCCACGTAGCCTTCTATATTCTTGATATGGGGCATGAGGATGTGTAGGGTGCATGGCTGAAGAGGCACTGCTACCAAAAATCTCCTGTCAAAGGCAGGTGGGGGTGCATGTGCACCTGAAGTGGAACACCCATGGGGGGCACATCTCAAAGAACTCCAGCTACTGCACAAGGTGAGTAACCTCTCCTTTTACAACATTCCTCCAAGGCCGTAAGTCTGCTAACAATACAAACCAAATGATGAGCTTGTCCACATGCTGGAATAATAATTGTGAAATTTGTCGCTAATGTAAAGCTGGCCCATATCCAGCCTACCCCCACAAGCCCAATGGGTATTTGCTAGTTTAGTTGTCCTATCTCAATATGATATGAAAAATGTTTTGTGCAGCTAGTCCATTTGCTTCAAAAATGTAGCCTTACTTTACAACCATCAACAGTGAAACGATGCAGTGTATACTGGGAGTTCTTCTAAGGGGAAAGACTTGCTATCCAGCAAGTGGGCATGCTGCAGATTGTGACCAAATTTGGTCCCCGTTCACCGAGTATTTGAAAATAAATTACCCAGAGCAAAAAGGAGAATCAAGATCATATCGTTGCTTAAGGGGAGTGGTTAAATGTTCAAAAGCACCTAAGTCCCATTGACTTTCAGTAAGACAAAGGCTCCTAAGTGACTTTTTTAGGGATTTAGGGACTTTTGAAGATTTTCCCCGGTATATACTGGCTCCAAAGAATAAGAAGTCAGTCTCAGCAGAGCTGTGTATTTTTGTAATAAAGGCAGGGTCTGTAGTATTTTTATTCCAGATTACAAATGGACTTTACAAGCAGGTATTTCTCCCCTCACATTTCAGTGTTTGAATGTTGGTTTTAAAAATTAAACAAGGAAAAAAGTTACATTCCTGACTATATATGTCAAACTTGGTATCCTGGTGGACTGCAGTGTGGAAGCAATTATGCCTGGAGAAAGTATGCAATGTCTTTTATGAGCCTTCTTGTGATTGAATTAAATTGAAGTTGACGGCCTGCTCTGAAATTCTTCTTTCAGGACGGGTTTTATGATTGTTTTACACTTGTGGTAGAGAATAAGAGGGGCAAGATAATGTTTCACATGTCTGTGTAGGCAATAGTTAACTTAATTCTACTGTAAAAGCCTGTTGGGAGCAGATGGGTTGACTCTGTCAAGAAAGAGTCATGGGGCATGGATTATGGGTGCTGAGCACTTTTGAAAATATGGCCTTAAATGCTTTCTTAATATTACCTTCCCCTATAAGCAATTATTCATAGCTGCCCCAGGGATGCCATGGGATTATGAATGGGAGAAGAGGTGGTTTTTGTAATTGTGAATGGAAGGAGAGGAGGGATGTCCATGAGACAGTCTCCCCACTAAAATGTGATTTGACCTATCTGTTTGAGGCCAGTCCCATGGGAATGATTGAAAAACCTTGTGATAACACATCTTTGGCCCTCTGTAATGCACTCCTCTTGATACAAACCAGCACCCTATTGGCCACTTTTACATATTGGCCAGTTTTATGGCTGCTGCACAGTGTACCAAGAATTTAGATCTACCACTTTAACTAGGTCCTTTCCTCCACTATCACTCACTGCTGTCCAGACTTTTAATTAACTTGAGTATTATCTCCACCTAAGCACATGCATAAGAAAAAGCTTTGGAAGTTAACATTAAAAAATGAAGCTGAGATTACCCAGAGATCTTAGCAAAAACCTGTTTATTGCTCGGGATGGAGACTAAAACCCAAGGAGATAAAGCTAAACTTCTAAAGAGGAGATTCAAACAAGATATTAGCAAGGGCTTTTTCACCTACAGGATTGCTGGCTTGGGGTACAGTCTATTTAAGAAAGGAACACAGAAATAACCTGATGGGGCTTTTCCATATCTTATCTAGCCCAACCTCCCTAGGCCAGTAGGAATTTGTTTTGTGCAGTATTTTTCTATAAGACTTCTCTTTTAGGGTGAGATTTCAGACTGTAACATACATTTCAGGTTATAGTGACTGAGAAGCATGGTTAGTCCTCCCAGGAGGAAGTGGATAGACTTGCTGGGTCTGCTATTGTCTTGAAGGAATGACTTTTATGACAAGTATAATTGCCAAGAAAATATGCTGACATTCTCTAACATATCTTTTAAGTTCTTTGTACTAAATACCTATACATCAGTCTGATGAAATCCTAAAGGCATCTCAATGTATGTTTGTAACTGATCCACAAATAATTCATTTTCTGGAGCACTAGTTAAGGAGAAAGACGAATGGCAGGAGTGCTACTGTGTATCAACTTGGACATCTAGAGCAGTGGTTCTCAACCTGGAGTACACGTACCCCTGAGAGTACACAGAGTCTTCCAGGGGTACATCAACTCATCCAGATATTTGCCTAGTTTTACATAAAAAGCACTAGCGAAGTCAGTACAAACTAAAATGTCATACAATTACTTGTTTATACTGCACTATATATATATACTATACACTGAAATGTAAATACAATATTTATATTCCAATTTATTTTATAATCATAGAGCATTCATAACCATACAGCTAAGGGTAGCCTAGAATTCCTCCTTACCTGTAAGGGGTTAAGAGGCTCAAATAACCTGGTTGGCACCTGACCAAAAAGACCAATGGGGAAAGAAGATACTTTCAAATCTGGGGCAGGGTGGGGGGATGGCTTTGTTTGTGCTCTGTTTGTGTGTTTTTTCAGGAAGCAGAGAAGCATCAGGTCAGAAAACTCCTCCTAAAATCCTCCTAAACTGAGTCTCAATATTGCAAAAAGAGTAAGTAAATAAGGCAAGGCGCGTTAGATTATCTTTTGTTTTTAGCTTGAGAATTTTCCCTTTGCTAGAGGGAGGTTTATTCCTGTTTTTAGTAACTTTGAAACTAAGCCTAGAGGGAGCTCCTCTGTGTTTGTGAATCTTTTGTTACCCTGTAAAGTTATCTTCGATCCTGATTTTACAGAGGTGATTCTTTCACCTTTTCTTTCAATAAAATTCTTCTTTTAAGAACCTGATTGATTTTTCAGTATCCTATAGACCCAAGGGGTTGAGTCTGTGCTCACTTGGTAACCAATTGGTTAGGATATTATTCTCAAGCCTCCCCAGGAAAGGGGGTGAAGGGGTTTGGGGGGATATTTTAGGGAAACAGGAACTCCAAGTGGTCCTTTTCCTGAATCTTTGTCTAACTCACTTGGTGGTGGCAGCAGTACCCATCCAAGGACAAGGAAGGATTCGTGCCTTGGGAAAGTTTTAACCTAAGCTGGTAGAAATTAGGGGGTCTTTCATGAGGTTCCCCACATCTGTACCCCAGAGTTCAGAGTGGGGAGGGAACCCTGACAGAGTAAATATAAGAAAGTAAGTGATTTGTCAGTAACAGTGTGTTGTGACACTTCTGTATTTTTATGTCTGATTTTTTAAGCAAGTAGTTTTTAGTGAGGTGAAACTTGGGGTACACAAGACAAATCAGACTCCTGAAAGGGGTACAGTAGTCTGGAAAGGTTGAGAGCCACTGGTCTAGAGAAACTTAACAGATAAATAAACCTTTTCTGCTGACCAGCAAATCAGATTATGCCTGACAGCACGATGCTAAAGGGGATTTTATTCAGTCCTTGGTAGCTTTACAGCTTTCAGCATGGCTCTGCTTCTAGTCCATGCAGTCCGTGAATAGCAGAGAAGACGAGGATGTGCCTGTGAATGGGAGGGTTCTTCAGACAGGGAAAATCCAGGGGTTCACACTGGGACTGTATTTGGAGAAATCGTTAGAACAAGGCTTACTGTGCGGCCCAAGGGAAGAACAATATTTCATCCAAGCATGGGGGATCTAGACACAACTGAGCTGGAACTGTTAGCCATAGTGGGTGAGACAAGATGAGATTCTCTGTCTAAAAGATGTGCTGTAGCTCAACCAGATGGGCTTGATGCAGGCATTGTTGTGTGAAATCCTCTGGCCTTGTGCTATGCAGGAGGTCAGTGTAAAATCATCAGTCCTTTTGAGTCTTGAAACTGATGAGTAATGGAAAAACTCCTTTTACCTTCAGTTGGGCCAGGATTTCACCTGATGAGACACTGTCAGACTTGACCAAGAGCTTACATGCCCTTAGCTATCTACAGCTGATTTGTTGTTGCTGCTGTCGTTAAGGCTGCCCACTTGGTCCTGTGATTACTCCTGTTTTCAGGCTCTCTCAGCTTTCACCAATCTGGCTGATGTTTCCCAGGCTTGGTCTCTGCCCACTCTGATTTTATTTTTTATTTTTTTTTGAGCCAATGGGTCCCAGAGCCAGATGAACGCGTAGGCACCGACTTCTAATGGTGCCGGTGGGTGCTCGACCCCCTCTGACCCTGGCCCCGCCCCAACTGCACCCCTGCCCCGCCCCTTCCAACCCCTTCTCCAAAGTCCCTGCCCCTATTCCAACCCCTTCCCCAAATCCCCAGCCCCGCCTCTTCCCCGCCTCCTCCCCTGAGTGTGCCACGTTCCCACTCCTCCCCCCTCTGTCCCAGAGCTTGCTACAGCTGTTCGGTGGCGGCAAGCGCTGGGAGGGAGGGAGGGAGGGAGGAGCAGGGGCATGGCGCGCTCAGGGGGGGAGGCGGAGGAGGAGGTGAGGCAGGGGGGTGGGGCAGGGCGGAGAGCTTGGCTGCCAGTGGGTGCTGAGCACCCACTAATTTTTCCCTGTGGGTGCTCCAGCCCCAGAGCACCCATGGAGTCGGCGCCTATGGATAAAGGCAGTGCCCCATCCTAGGGAGCCCTGGGACAGATTTCCCCAAGTGATCAGCACCTGCAATTGCAATCCGATTTTCTAAAGAAAACCTGAAGCTGAGATTAGTGCTGGTATCAAAAGGTCCCCCCGACTGCCAGGCTGTGGGACATACAGATTGTAATGAGCAGCTGGAGAGCACGTGAACCAGTGCCCTAGCACTGATAGGCTTCATGTCTCTGCTCACCACTCTGGAAATCAGCCTGCCCCTCTGGAAGCAGGGATTGTCACACCATCACTAGAGCAGCGCTTCCTCCCAGGACAGCGAGTGCAAGAGCAGGAACCAGAAGCACCGTTAGGACGCTGTCAGAGATGGCAGCCATGCCCCAGGCAGTGAGTGCCGCACCCACAGCTGTGTCTAGTTATGGGAGGATTGTGTTGCTTCACCCTATCTGCAAGCCGCGACGTGCCGTTTCAGCTGGCAGCCTGTGATCCTTTACTTTGGAATGCTTCCCATTTGGCTCTGACTATCCAGGAGCAAAGAGAACCATTTCCCATCTCTCTCCAGCACAGCCATGCTGCGTGCTGCGCTTTTGCTTTGTTCCACCAGGTACATGCTCATTTTCCAAAACCACAGCTCACAGGAGACTCCTGACTTGGAAATGGATTGGAACAAATAACGCCTAAAGCGCCATTACCTGAGCCAAGACCCAGTTCTGACATCACTGGGAGCTGCAAGCAGCAGGTCCGTTGTTTGTTGGACATGAGTGGCAAATACTTTTCAATAGGCCTTCTAGTTAGGCCGGTCTGTGTGTGGCCCCATCAGTCCCGGCTCAGCCCCTCATACTCATTAACTAATCTAGCCTCCCTCTGCCCCATCAAGGTAGGCAAGCAGCACTACACCCATGTTACGGACAGGGAACAGGCACAGAATGATTAATGGCTATCAGCCAGGATGGGCAGGGATGGTGTCCCTAGCCTCTGTTTGCCAGAAGCTGGGAATGGGCGACAGGGGATGGATCACTTGATAATTACCTGTTCTCTTCATTCCCCCTGGGGCACCTGGCATTGGCCACTGTCGGAAAACAGGACACTGGGCTAGATGGACCTTTGGTCTGATCCAGTATGGCCGTTCTTATATGTTCTTATGCAGATGCACTTTAGACCCAGGCTAGCTGGTCATTGGGGACTGTAGTGGCAAACCTAGGATTGCAGTTTTAAACAGTATCTGCAGTGGGGTTTAAGTGATGTTAGCTAAGACACGCATTTTCCTAGTCTAGCCAAAGCCTAAGTGATTTGCCTAAGGTCACATGGGACACCTGGGAGCCAGGAATCAAGCCCAGACTTCCTGAATCTTAGTCCAATACCAGAGCCACAAAATAGCCTGTACCTAGGGAAAGGTGCACTGAGCTGCAAACCAGACCATAGATTCAGATTTCCTCTTCTGCTGACAATATTGTTTCACAACTGTTATTACTAATGAAGTCTTAATATTCCCACCCTTGGGTGCCACAACTGTCATCTCCCCTCTCCCCCATTTCGCATATAAGATGACTGAGGTTGTACAAGGTTGCTTCTAGTGGAGTTGAGAATATAACTCCAGCCTCTCATGTGGCTTCATTCTCACTGCCTGGGGAGGTGGATTTGCCTCAGCAAATAGTCATACATCATGGCATTTCAGTGTAGCAAAATAAAACACAGGCTGCAAGAAGGTAGTGATGGCAGTCTGTGATCCTTTACAGTTGGCGAGGGACTGGAATGCGGGAGGCCTGAGGTCTGACTGGTTCTCTGACACAGGCTTCCATGGTGGTGGTGCTCAAGTCACTGAAAGCAGGATTTTGGGAAAGAAGAGATGTCCCATCCACCAGAGATTTAGGACAAAGGATGGTCATGTCATTATGGCACTGGAGTGAGACTCGAGAGCGCAGTTTAGTTCCCAGTTCTGACACAGACTCGCCTGTGTGACCTTAGCCGAATTGTTTAATCTCTCTGTGCCTCAGTTTCTAAATCTGCTTAGAGTTCAGGGAACACTTTTGATTGGTGCAGTGCAGGACCTTTTGGGGCAAGAAAGAAACCTACGGTTTAAATGTCTCTTGGAATGCACTGGAACAGAGGGAGCAAGGGGCAGGGAGAAGAAAAAAAGGAAAATACTTGTTAAAAAAAATAGGTCCCTTCATCTTCTAGAGATGACCGCTTGCACCTAAGGCGAGTGTGACACCACAAATGTTTTGGGCAAGACATCGATTACAATGAAGCTTTGGTATGTATGATTACATATGCAGTGTGACAGGTTTCAGTTGGTCCTCCGAGCCCCTAGGGGCGATGGAGAGCTATGATCCCACTGGCAGGCCTCAGTCACACCTTTCGGGCGCTGGGGAATTAGCGGGGAAGGTGTGCCGGCCCGAGTCCGCGGCGCGCCCCTGAGGCAGGGGGAGCGCCGGCCCGAGTCCGCGGCGCGCCCCTGAGGCAGGGGGAGCGCCAGCCCGAGTCCGTGGCGCGCCCCTGAGGCAGGGGGAGCGCCGGCCCGAGTCCGCGGCGCGCCCCTGAGGCAGGGGGAGCGCCGGCCCAAGTCCGCGGCGCGCCCCTCAGGCAGGGGGAGCGCCGGCACGAGTCCGAGGCGCGCCCCTCAGGCAGGGGGAGCGCCGGCCCGAGTCTGTAGCGCCCCTCAGGCAGGGGGAGCGCCGGCACGAGTCCGCGGCGCGCCCCTCAGGCAGGGGAGCGCCGGCACGAGTCCGCGGCGCGCCCCTCAGGCAGGGGGAGCGCCGGCACGAGTCCGCGGCGCGCCCCTCAGGCAGGGGGAGCGCCGGCACGAGTCCGCGGCATGCCCCTCAGGCAGGGGAGCGCCGGCACGAGTCCGCGGCGCGCCCCTCAGGCAGGGGGAGCACCGGCACGAGTCCGCAGCGCGTCCCTTAGGCAGGGGGAGCGCCGGCCCGAGTCTGTAGCGCCCCTCAGGCAGGGGGAGCGCCGGCACGAGTCCGAGGCGCGCCCCTCAGGCAGGGGGAGCGCTGGCATGAGTCTGTAGCGCCCCTCAGGCAGGGGAGCACCGGCACGAGTCCGCGGCGCGCTCCTCAGGGAGGGGAAGCGCCGGCACGAATCCGCGGCGCGCCCCTCAGGCAGGGGAAGCGCCGGCACGAGTCTGTAGCGCCCCTCAGGCAGGGGAAGCGCCGGCACGAGTCCGCGGCGCGCCCCTCAGGCAGGGGAAGCGCCGGCACGAGTCTGTAGCGCCCCTCAGGCAGGGGAGCGCCGGCACGAGTCCGCGGCACGCTCCTCAGGGAGGGGAAGCGCCGGCACGAATCCGCAGCGCGCCCCTCAGGCAGGGGAAGCGCCGGCACGAGTCTGTAGCGCCCCTCAGGCAGGGGAAGCGCCGGCACGAGTCCGCGGTGCGCCCCTCAGGCAGGGGGAGCGCCGGCACGAGTCTGCGGCGCGCCCCTCAGGCAGGGGAGCGCCGGCACGAGTCCGCGGTGCGCCCCTCAGGCAGGGGGAGCGCCGGCACGAGTCCGCGGAGCCCCTCAGGCAGGGGGAGCGCCGGCATGAGTCCGCGGCGCGCCCCTCAGGCAGGGGAAGCGCCGGCACGAGTCCGCGGAGCCCCTCAGGCAGGAGGAGTGCCGGCACGAGTCCGCGGCGCGCCCCTCAGGCAGGGGAGCGCCGGTATGGGTTGGTAGCGCACAGTTCTGCTACCCAAGGCAGGCTGGCCGGGGTAGGGGAACTCAGGCCCACCCAGCTCCACGGTGTTCCAGCCCAGGGTCCTGACAGTGGCGGGGGGCCAAGTTCCTGCCACTGGGTCAGCGGGGGGCCGTCCGCGCCCACTGACCAAACACACCCACCCCACGGTGCAGTTCTGCCCCTGGGCTACTTCCTACCCGGTCTCTCAAGCGGGTCTCTCCGGTCCCGCCAGCTCGTCCGGGTATTCCGCTCCGGGCAGCTCCAGCTCCCTCTCTGTGTCGGACTCACGCTGGCCTGGGCTGCAGCCGGGCCCCTCCAGGTCCTCCAGGTACTCAGCGGCTGGCAGTCCTGATCACCGCAGGCCTTCCTCCCGGTCCGGTTCCTCCTGGCCCAGGGCCTCCCCTGGGTCGGCAGCAGGATCGCGAGGGAGCAGCCTGTGTCCGTCTCCCTCCCTGGTGCTCTCCTCACTGGGCAAAGGGCCCCGCCCTTCGTACTTCCTGTCCCACCCCTCCCCTTCCGGGGATTGGCGTAAGCTTGGTCTGGCCCCGCCCACTCAGGCTGAGAGGGTGGCTCTTTACCGTCTGGTTCGGAGGGGAGCCACCCTGGCTCCCTACATGCAGCAATATTTTCACTGAACTATCAGAAGGATTTCCTCGGAAGGGGGATGAAAAAAAGTAACAAAACTGATCAGTATGCTCAATTTCTGCCCCCCCCCCCCAACATCTGTTGAGTGGAGGCACTCAGCACAGAAATCTGGACTGAAATCAACTTCCGTTTTGGCTTTGCAGTTCATCTGTGGAGATTGAGCCTACAAGTAAGTACAGCAAGTACCACGGACAGATCACAGAGAAAGCAAGTATGTACTAGACTGAGTGGGGAAAAAACCAATGATCAAAATGAAATAAATAATGAACTGGACACACTCGGGGGAATTTGCAGCATGGTAGCTATTAGCTCAGCTGTGCACCTCCTGTTAATGTTCATAGGAATCACACAGCTAAAGTCCAACCTGTGACCTCCCTGTTTTGCACAGTGGGGTGAACGGCCAGAGAAAATTTTTGCATGGAAATGTTTGGAAAGAGATGCAGATGGCGCCAAAATGCAGTAAATTAATAATCTCTAGCCTTCAGTGAATCTTCACTGAGGACAGATTGGGTCCTGGCGGCACAGAACAAGTCTTTTGCATATTGTTTACACAACACTTGGCTTAATCATCTTCCCTGATTGAAAAAACCACTACTGCCACCAACAGCAGCAAAAAGTGTTGCTTTTAGCAGTGATTAGTGCACGGTTCATACTAAAAATGGAAATGTGACAGGGCAGCTAGACTATAGAGTACTAGGGACTGGTCCTCCCCAGGAACACAGGGTGGAGAAAATAAATTCAGAAAACCAAGGAAAACACAATCTCTATCCTTGCATGATAGAAAGCTAAATAAAACAGTCTCCTAGAGGCTGAGGAGGAGTATGAAGAGTTTGAGGACAGAACATGGTGTGAAACAACAGAAGCTCTCAAGAACACTAACAAAAATAACAGGAGAAGAATTTCAGCACTGCCTCCATTAAGCATATACAGTTTGAGGGCAGATAAAACATCCAGGTGAAGTCATCTGAGAATGTAATATTAATTTAATGCTATGGTAGTTAGGCTCAGGCAGTCATCAGTTCTATAACAGGTCTGGCCATCTCTCCAGTGAATCAAATTAAAAGCTCCTTTAATGTATCCCCTCATTGCTCACTTGGAATAATTCCTTGCAGAGCTGGTCGGGAAGTGGTTCCCCACCTAGGAAACGTTTAGACAAAAAGTGAAAAATAGGTACATTTTTTAGGCTTTTGGTTGCAGCAAAAATTTTCACTCAACCATCGAAGATTTTTCATGCCCATGGAGTAAGTTAGGTGTGCACTGGGGAGCCCCACCTTGCACTGAAGTTGGGATGTTCTGAATCAGGGAGCCACAATCCACTCCCTGCAGCCATGCTCCCCTCCACTAACCCTGAATGCTCTTGGCTGGACTGGAGAGTCAGGGTCCACAACTCTAAACTCCAGCAACAGCTTGCTTTATCATTCATAAACCAACCCCCTTTCCATCTACAACCACTTCATCACTCAACCTTTGGAAATCACATTTCCTAGGAACAGTCCAGCTGGTTTCCTGAGAATTTATATTTCTAGTACGCACACATTATACGAGGGCTGTCAAGTGATTAAAAAAATTAATCGCGACTATTCGCAATGTTAAACAGTAATAGAATACCATTTTTTAAAATATTTTTGGATGTTTTCTACATTTTCAAATATATTGATTTCAATTACAACACAGAATACCAAGTGTACAGTGCTCACTTTATATTTATTTTTTATTGCAAGTGTTTCCACTGTAAAAAGACAAAACAAATAGTATTTTTCAATTCACCTAATACAAGTACTGTAGTGCAATCTCTTTATCATGAAAGTTGAACTTACAAATATAGAATTATGTACAAAAAATACTGCTTTCAAAAATAAAACAAACAATGACAAATTTTAGAGCTTACAAGTCCACTCAGTCCTACTTCTAGTTTAGCCAATCGCTCAGACAAACAAGTTTGTTTACATTTGCAAGAGATAATGCTGCCTGCTTCTTGTTTACAATGTCACCTGAAAGTGAGAACAGGTGTTTTTATGGCACTGTTTTAGCCGGCGTCACAAAATATTTACGTGCCAGATGTGCATGCTTCAACCACTATTTCAGGGGACATGTGTCCACGTTGATGACGGGTTCTGCTCAAAAACCATCCAAAGAAGTGTGGACATACACATGTTCATTTTCATTATCTGAGTCAGATGCCACCAGCAGAAGGTTGATTTTCTTTTTTGGTGGTTTGGGTTCTGCAGTTTCTGCATCGGAGTAGTGCTCTTTTAAGACTTCTGAAAGCATGCTCCACGCCTCGTCCCTCTCAGATTTTATAAGGCACTTCTGATCCTTAAATTTTGGGTTGAATGCTGTAGCTATCTTTACAAATCTCATATTGGTACCTTCTTTGTATTTTGTGAAATCTGCAGTGAAAGTGTTCTTAAAATGAACAACATGTACTGGGTCATCATCCGAGACTGCTGTAACATGAAATGTATGGCAGAATGTGGGTAAAACAGAGCCTAAGACATTCAATTCTCCCCCAAGGAGTTCAGTCACAAATTTAATTAACTCATTTTTGTAATGGGCGTCATCAGCATGGAAGCATGTCCTCAGGAATGGTGGCCAAAACATGAAGGGGCATACGAATGTTTAGCATATCTGGCACATAAATACCTTGCAAGGATAGCTACAAAAGTGCCATGCAAATGCCTGTTCTCACTTTCTGGTGACATTGTAAATAAGAAGAGGGCAGCAGTATCTCCTGTAAATGTAAATAACCTTGTTTGTCTGAGTAGACGTGTAGCCTCTGAAGTTTTACATTGTTTTGTTTTTGAATGCAGTTATGTAACAACAACAAAATCTACATTTGAAAGTTGCACTTTCAGGACAAAGATTGCACTACAGTACTTGTATGAGATGAATTGAAAAATACTATTTCTTCTGTGAAAATATTTGTAATTTTTTTACAGTGAAAATATTTGTAATCAAAATATAGACTTTGATTTCAATTACAACACAGAATACAAGATATACATGAAAATGTAGAAAAACATCCAAAATATTTAATACATTTCAATTGGTAGTCCCTTGTTTAACAGTGCAATTAAAACTGTGATTAATTGCGATTAATTTTTTTAATCGCGATTAATTTTTTGAGTTAATTGCATGACTTAACTGTGATTAATCAACAGCCCTACATTATACAGTAGCATGACCTATGTTCACTTACATGTGCAAAGCCAAGATTTTTAAAAATTGGAGCCTACAATTTCAGCTCCTTGCTCCTTATTTATGCTCCTGAATAAATAAGTAATCTGACTTTTTAGAAGTGCTGAGCACCCAGCACCTCCTAAGAACCAGCTACGGAGCTCAGAGAAGAAGGGCTTTTGTCAAACCCCAGATTGATGGAGAGAGCATGTTACTTTAAATCATGGTGGAGAAGAACTGCTGCTCCAGTAGGGAGAATCAGTGTGTTATTTAAAAAGGGCAAACCCAACAGCCTTGTGCCTCTCCAACACGAAGCAAACAAGTGATCCCTGGCCACAGATTTATTACGTGGGGGTCCAGTGTCTGGCTTCTCTAAATCTGGTTTGCAACAGCGTTGAGTGTGGCCAGGCTGTTACATGAAGCCTCCACTGTCCCTCTTTGGCCCTGTGGCACAGACCTGTGCAAAAACAAGTACAGAAAGTGGCTTCTGCATCCCAGCTGATCTTCTGATGAATAGGTCAGCTGGGAGCAAAGCCAAAATTGGCCACTCTGCAGGCTACATGCTGCCAAAAGAGGTGGGCATTTTCAAATGAAGGAATCACTTGACCGTATCCAGGAGTGATGTAAACCATTTTAACCTTTAGCCTGGTGGCATTCGACATGCACTAGCCTGCTCCTCTGACATTGTTAGCTACCTACTCACGTGTGCACACGGGTATTACTTATTTCTCAACAGTACTGTAACATTTTGTATTAAAAAGGCTTGGTCACCAAATTTTCTGAGGGGGAAGTGTGGAAGAAAACCTCCCTCAGAATTAGTAGCCCAGCTGCTAGGGCACTCAGCTGGAATGTGGGACACCCCCTGGTTCAAGTCCCCCCATAACCTGCGAGGGAGAAGAGATTTGAACTGGGATTTGCCACCGGATGAAGCAGGTGAGTTGCCCTTATCCTCAGTGAGGCCCCCAGCCATGGGGCTAACACTTAGGAAGGAGGTGGTCCTCGCCCACATGTTTTCTGTAAGCTTGTCTATAGGGGCGCTGTCCAGCATGTGAGCTCTGAGAACACTTCCTGGCTCATGCCCTGCAGGTGCCTTAGGCAGGGGAATACCTGCTTTCGCCTGGGTCGTGCAGTGCCCTGGGACTGAGAGGTCGGGAGGCCTGGCGTGAGGCTGCAGGGTGCATGCTCAGAGGCAGAAACATAGGTACTTAGAGAAACTTTAAAGCAAAAATATAGGTGCCAAGGGAGCTTAGGAATCAACAGGGTTTAGTGGCAGCTGAGCGGGGGTTTTGTGAATCCCCGTGGGGCCGAATTCTGGGTTTTAAGCACCCAAGTCCCTTTGTGCATCTAGCCCCAAGTCACCAACCTTTGAATCCTGGAACAGTAAGTGACCCTGTGCTCTCATTCACCTCCACAGGCCTCTTGAAGGAAAAACACAATAGGCAGCCCTTCAGGAGAACCCATCCAGGTAATGACTGAGCCTCAAAAATGTCTTCCTGGCCCCAGGATGCAGTCAGTTAATCTTAGTGGCACTGGGCTTAGCCTAGTCAGGCCCCTCTAAAAATCCTATGTGTTGACTAGCAAGAGGGGTGGGTTACAGCCGGAGCCATGCTATAGTAAGAAAGCTGGCTTCTCTGCTCCCCATTTACAGTGGGTTTGCATCAAGCTGGCCAGGGAAAATCTTGGCTAAGCATACTGCTAAGAGCCACTAATCCACTACCCCCACCCCCAACTTTTCCTGTGTTGTCCCAACAGCCCCATTCCACATGTCCCACCCTCAAGCTGTCTGATTGCTATTTGCTGGTGGCTATGCCTTCTGGACAGCATGATGACACCAGTATGCAGCCAATGGCAAAATCCCCAATGCAGATGCACTCTCTGGATCGGTGACAAAGCACGTATGCTGTCTTCTAACCTCTCCCCACTAGCCTCATCTTTTTCCCTAACCTCCCTTTTACCTTCTGTATCGTAAGTGATCATTTCACGACAACTAAGTCTGTGTTCCATCCTGCCAGACCTGTTGCATCATCTCAGCCTTGCTGCCTGAGCTTGGGCAGGTCCGTGACTGGGGCACTCACCCGGCACAGAACAAATGAGATCAGAACATTAAATTTACCTTCATCCCTATGTAATATGCCATTCCCAGCACAGGGTCTCCAGCCTTCAGCTGACAGACCCCTATAGAGTCAGCACCTCGACAGCCCCAGACCGTGAAGTGCATTCACCACTAGGGGACACCAAAATAGCAAGACTTCCAGCGGAGCAAGCCATTTGTGTGAACAAGACAGGCTCTCAAGAATGGCTGTGAGTAAGAGGCACCTGTGGGTGGTAGGGTCGCAGCAGCCCACCCTGCATTCGTCACTTTTGAGAGAGTGGCTAGTATTACGAACAAAACATATACACGCACCTCAGTACAAACAGCTCAGTCCCACAGGAGGCCAATGCTGTGGCAGTAGCCCTCCTTGACATCAATGGGGGTTAACTGTGGAGGGCTACAAGACCTGGGTCCTATTGAAATGATGCACACAGCTCTTGCTGGCTGGCTGGTGTGATAGACCCATGCCAGTTGGATTCAGCAGAGGAGCCTTATAGAGGTCCAGGAACTGGGCGGGCAAAGCCCGCCCTCTGCTAAAGGATCCGCCCCCAGCCTAAGAGGTGGTCCACAGTACCTGGAAAACCAAATAATTACAGGGGACAACTAATGAACAACAGGGACAGGAGTGCGGGCAAAGGGTCAAACAAAGGAAACCGGATGGGGACACCGAGCAGAGAACCCCGAACAGCGCCCACTGCTTCTCAAAGTCGTCAAGGGAGTCAGTGGACACCGCCCAGAGGAACTCTGCCCGGAGACGTGAACGGACGGAGGATCGGAAATAGGCCCCGCAGTCGCAGGAGACTCCATCGGCCAACCTCCTCACCCTGGTTTTATAGATGGCCACTTTAGCCAAGGCCAGGAGGAGGTTGACCAGGAGGTCCCGCGACTTAGTGGGGCCACAGACAGGGAGTGCATAGATAAGGAGGTGAGGGGGAAAGTGCAACCAAAATCTTAACAAAATATTCGTGAGGAGCCGGAATAGGGGCTGTAGCCTGGCGCACTCCAGGTAGACATGTGCCAGGGTTTCCCTCACACCGCAAAAGGGGCAGGTGTCCGGGATTGGGGTAAACCGCGCCAAGTACACGCCCGTGCTCATGGCCCCGTGAAGGAGCCGCCAACTGATATCCCCGGCAGGCCTCGGGACCAAGGTGGAATATAGGCTGGCCCACCGGGGCTCCTCACCCTCTAGAGATGGCAGGAGGTCCAGCCACTTTGTGTCTGGACGGGACGCGAGGGTGAGGATGTGAAGGGTGTGGAGCATGAGCGTGTATAGATGTTTCCTTGGTGCGGTCTGGAAACGGACCGGCTGCAGCTCGTGTAGCCGGCTCACGGTGAAGGGGCAGGAGGGTCGGTTGGGTCCACGGGGCAGGTGCCCGATGAAAAGGCCCGGAGGGGTGGCGTTGAGGTAGACCCGGTTGAGGTAGACCCGAGCAGTGGCAGCAAAGCGGCCCTCACCTCCTGAAGTAGGCGCAGGGGAGTACGAGGTCTGGAGAGCCCCATGTGCTGAGCGAGCGTCAGGGGATCCAGCCAGTCTCCCCAGTCATAGTCCAGGAGGTCTCCGACTCTGGTGACTTCTGCCAGGACCAACCTCTGGCGCACTGAGGGGGACTCCGCCACCTGCACACGGAGCTGGGGGTTGTGTAGCAGGGGCTCCGCGAAGAGATCTTCCCCCACGGAGGCCTCCACGGCCCTGGTTGCTGTGAACAGTTTCCAGGTCCGGAGGAGGTCCTGGTAGAAGACCGGCAGCCCGGAGAGGTGGAGACAAAGGAGCTGCCGGTCGTATCAGAGCCCTCGGAAGCGGCGCAGGAAGGCGTGTGCCAGTACGCTCCACACCGGACTACCTGCACCATAAAGGAGTCTCTGCAGGGCCTGGAGGCGGAAGACATGGACCTGAGTGCAGAGACATTTCAGGCCCTGCCCTCCCTCCTCCAGGAGTAGAAGGAGAACCCCTGCAGAGACCCAGTGCAGTCCTGACCAGAAGAACTCCAGAATCAACGTCCGGAGGTTGGCCAGGAAAGCCGGGGCCGGGACCAGGGTGTTGAGCCTGTACCAGAGCATGGACAGGACTAGTTGATTGAGCACCAGTGCCTGCCCTCAAAAGGACAGACACCGGAGTAGTCCTGTCCATCTCCGGAGCCGCTCTACCACCCTGCCCTCTAAACCGTGCCAGTTCTCCGGCGGAGACGGATGCATGGCAGAAAGGTAAATGCCGAGATAGAGCAGTGGACCCGCGCTCCACCGGATGGCCTGAAGCGCGGGTGGGAGGGAGCTCGCCTGACACCAGTCCCCTACCACCAAGCCAGAGCTCTTGACCCAGCTGACCAGGGCGGAGGAGGCTGCCGAGTAAATGGCCTGGCAAGCCTCCACCCGCAGCAAGTCGCCTGGGTCCTGGACCATGAGGAGCACATCGTCGGCATATGCTGACAGGACCAGCCGCAGCTCTGGCTCCTGCAGCACCAACCCTGTCAACCTTCTGCGGAGGAGACAGAGGAAGGCCTCGATCGCCAGAGCATACAGCTGGCCCGAGAGGGGGCACCCCTGCTGTACTCCTCACCCGAAGCTGACCGGTTAGGTCAGGGTCCAGTTGAGCCTGACCAGACACTCTGTGGAGGTGTACAGCATCTGGAGAAAACCCACAAACTGGGGTCCGAAGCCAAACGCTCGCAGAGTGCTCAAGAGATACCTGTGGTCCACCCTGTCGAATGCCTTCTCCTGATCCAGGAACAGGAGGCGAACGACAGACCGTCCCAACACCCGAGTTCCACGAGGTCCTGGACCAGATACAGGTTGTTGAAGATGGTGTGGCCCGGGACGGTGTAGGTCTGGTCTGGGTGGATCACGTCTGCCAGCACGGACCCTAGCCGCAGCTAGATGGCTTTCGCTATGACCTTGTAGTCCATGCTGAGGAGCGAGACGGGATGCCAATTTCGTAAATCGCGGAGGTCCCCCTTCTTTGGTAATAAGGCGAGCACGGCTCACCTGCACGAAAGAGGGAGGACCCCCCTCTGCGAAGACTCGGCCCAGATGGTGGCTAGATCTGGGCCGAGGACGTCCCAGAACACTCGGTAGAACTCCATGGTCAGCCCGTCCATGCTCGGAGATTTATTGGTGGGCATGCGGCGGAGGGCTTCCGAGAACTCGGCCAGAGTGAGAGGCAGCTCTAGCTGGTCTCGGTCGCCCGTGCTGACCTTTGGGAGTTCGTCCCAGAGCACTCTGCAAGCGTTAGGATCGGTCAGATCCGGGGAGAAAAGGCCTGCGTAGAAGGCCCTGGCCCTCCCGCACATCTCCGCTGGATCCGTGAGGGGGTAGCCGTCCTCTGCGAGGAGGCAGGTGACGTGCTTCTTGGCCCTCCTCTTTTTCTCCAGGGCATAGAAAAAGCGGGAGCCGCAATCCATCTCCTGAAGGAGGCAGATGCAGGATCGAACAAAGGCACCCCGGGCCCGATGGTCCTCGAGGGCCCGGAGCTCCTCCCACTTCTCCCGGCACACCCCGCAAAGGGATGGATCCTCGGGGCTGGCGGCCAGATGCCTCTCCAGCTCTAAGACCTCCCGTTCCAACTGCCCTATCGCCGCACTCCTCCGTCGGCTGGCGCCCCGGGTGTAGTCATGGCAGAAGAGCTGAGCGCGCACCTTCCCCAGGTCCCACCAGGCCGTGCTGAGGGAAAGGCACGCCACTGCCCTCGCCAGGCCAGCCAGAATTCCCGGAAGGATGCCAAACAGCCCACATCCTCCAACAAGCTGTTGTTAAAATGCCAATAGGCCTGCCCCGGCCTCTCTGTGCAGAGAGAGACCGTCACAGTAGCTAAGTGATGATCAGAGAATGGGGCTGCCGGATGCTGCAGGAGTGGGCCTGTGAAAGGTGAAAACGTGATAAATAGATGCGGTCCAACTGGGAGTGGTGCGACTGATGGGCCTCCACCCGGACAAAAGTGAACGTTGAGACGTCGTCCAGGTGGTGGTCACACCAGACATCCACCAGAGAGTGATGGTCGACTATCTCCCGGAGGACGTCCACAGCAGCCGGGCACTGCTCGGTCCCCGAGCAGTCCTGCTCCTCGAGGGTAGTATTAAAGTCCCCACCCAGGACCAGGCACTCGCGAGGATCCAAGGTGCCGAGGAAGGCGGACGCCTGCTGAAAGAAACTCAGCCGCTCCGGGCCCGATGTTGGGGCGTAGACATTGACAAGATTGACCACGAGCCCCTCCATACGGACCCGGAGGTGCAGCAGGTGGCCCGGCACAGCCTCGGCAACCCCCAGCACCTCGGGCCATAGGTCGGGGGAGAACTGGGTCGCCACTCCAGCCGTACAAACTGTGAGATGGCTAAAATAGACCCTGTCCCCCCATTCCAGCACCAGCTATCTTCGGCGGCCGGATCCGTATGGGTCTCCTGCAGGAAAACCCCAGAGTACCCCCCTTCCCGAAGGAAGGAGAGCACCTGGCACCTGCGGAGACCCATCCTACAGCCCCGGGTGTTTAACGTGGTGATGGTGAGAGGTGCCATGAGGAGGGCTGGGGGGGATCCTCGCAGGCACGGATGCTCGCGGTTCCCAACAGGCTGCGCAACAATCCGTGAGCTACCCAGTAGGTAAGTAGGGAGTCACAGAAGAGGCGGACCCACTGGTAGGCCATGGCGGCCTGCTTCCCAGTCCTTTTATCCTCCCCCATGAGGGCCCTTGCGGCCTGGAGGATTTGATGGAAGTCCCCCCATCGCTGGAGGGCGAGCTGCACCTTGTTACAGGAGCTCTGGACATCCTCAAGAAACTCCCGCAGCTCCTCTCGCAGCGTATGGGGGGCTCGGGGGTCCTGGATGCCTCTCCTTGCCGGGCCAAGGGGCAGTCCCTCCGGACGTGCCCCATCGCCCGGCAGAGGAAGCACCGGGCCTTCCCCGTGGAATAGTGCACCCATAATGGGCCCCCTGGTAGGGGATCAAAAAGGACCCCTCAAGCGCCTCTCCGTCCCGCGCCGCCGGGAGCAGTTGCAGCTGCACTTGCCGGCGGAACGAGAGGACGTGATGGAGGGCGGGGTCCTTGCAGCCCAAGGAGAGAGGGCTCAAAACAGAGATGGGCTTCCCCAGGGTAGAGAGGGCGGGTAACAGGGCAGCATTGGGAAGGAAGGGAGGGACGGAGGTCAGGACCAGGCGGACGCCCAGGTCGTCCAGTGGCTCGAGGGGGACGAACACGCCCCCCACCGCCAGGCCCTTCTCCACCGCCTCCTGGGCGGCGGCCTCCGATGCCAGGAAGAAGACCACCTTCCCGTACATTTTGGATGCCGCCACAATGGCCGTGGGCCCCACCGCCCTTGCCAATGCCCGCACGTATGTCTCCACGCGGGGCGAGGGGGGCACCAGGAGGCAACGGACGCCGTGCTTCCTGGTCATGGTGGGAAAGGGGCCCCGGCCGCTATAACTGGTAGCGGAGGCGGTGGGCGGGAAAAATGACTTAACGGTAGGCGGGGGGGCTGCCGCCACCTGGGCGTAGGCCCTGGGGGCCGGGGGAGGGACACCCGCAGAGCTGGTGGAGGGAGCAGCAGGGAGAGACACTGCGGCCGATGGCGGGGCCGCAGCAGTGGAGGCAGTCCCTACCATGGAGGGCCTGGTTTTTTTGGTGGGGCCCTTCCCCTTTTTCTTGCCCTGGCCCTTCCCGCTGGCTGGGGGGAGTACCCCAGAATCTGAGGGGGTGAGGGACATGGCAGCAGTGAAGGTCACCCCAGTGCCTGCCGCTGCCAGCGCCCCGGCGGGGGCGGTGACAGATGGTTTGGCAGCGGTGGTTGAGGTAGAGGCTTGGGGGGGTGACGGAGGGGCAGGCGGGGGAGGGGTATCTGGGGCTGCTGGAGGGGCTCCACCCCCCATGTCCCCCGCCATAATGAGCAGGAAGGGAGGGGAAAACACCAGAGAGAGGAGGGGAAAGGGGAAACAGGTCAACCACTCCTCCCCGCTAGGCTGCAGGCAGGGGAGGAGGGCGCCAAAAGGGGTGGGCTGGACAGGGGGGCTATCAAGGGCTTGTGGGGGGCAGTCACTGACTCAGGATAGGAATCCGGCTCCTCTAGCTGCAATAGGGGAGGGGGGTTGTCATAAATATAAAGGGAAGGGTAATCACCTTTAAAATCCCTCCTGGCCAGAGGAAAAATTCTTTCACCTGTAAAGGGTTAAGAAGCTAAAGGTAACCTCTCTGGCACCTGACCAAAATGACCAATGAGGAGACAAGATACTTTCAAAAGCTGGGAGGAGGGAGAAAAACAAAGGGTCTGTGTCTGTCTGTGTGATGCTTTTGCCGGGAACAGAACAGGAATGGAGTCTTAGAACTTAGTAAGTAATCTAGCTAGATATGTGTTAGATTATGATTTCTTTAAATTGCTGAGAAAATAGCTGTGCTGAATAGAATGAATATTCCTGTCTGTGTGTCTTTTTTGTAACTTAAGGTTTTGCCTAGAGGGATTCTCTACGTTTTGAATCTAATTACCCTGTAAGGTATTTACCATCCTGATTTTACAGAGGTGATTCTTTCTTACTTCTATTAAAAGTCTTCTTGTAAGAAAACTGAATGCTTTTTCATTGTTCTTAAGATCCAAGGGTTTGGGTCTGTGGTCACCTATGCAAATTGGTGAGGATTTTTACCAAACCTTCCCCAGGAAGTGGGGTGCAAGGGTTGGGAGGATTTTGGGGGGAAAGACGTTTCCAAACAACGCTTTCTTAATAAAAATAAACCCAGATAAATGTTTGGTGGTGGCAGTGGAAGTCCAAGGGCAAAGGGTAAAATAGTTTGTATGTTGGGGAAGTTTTAACCTAAGCTGGTAAAAGTAAGCTTAGGAGGTTTTCATGCAGGTCCCCACATCTGTACCCTAGAGTTCAGAGTGGGGAAAGAACCTTGACATGGTGGCAGAGAGGTGGGATTAACTTGAAATCATTTTGAGATCAATTTGAGATTTTTTTGAACCAGAAACACAGATTTTAAAAAGGAAATATTTTTTTCCTTTGGGGCTGCTGGAAAGCAGGTCCAACTGAAAGCAGGTAGTTTTTTCTTTGCTTTGGGGCCAGAGCAGAGACAAAAGGGAACTACCTTTTGTGAATTGCAGGTTTTCTTTGCCTGGAGGCAGAGTAATTAACCTCCTGTAGGGAAATTCACAAATAACAAAATAACAAATAACAAAGAATTTATTCGGTGGAGTTTAGCTCTCCAAGATTTTGATTTCAACATCCAACACATCTCAGGGGCTTCTAACAGAGTGGCTGATGCACTCTCCCGTGAAAGTTTCCCAGAATCAACTGGTTAAAATCATCCTTGAGATGTGGAAAATATTGTTAGTCTTTATGTACTTGGTAGTATATTTAGAGGTGCCTGTGTCTTATTAACTCTGTTTTTCCTAGAGCTCCAGGAAGAAGCACACAGGTGGATTGGGGGGGGGCAGGCTCCATGCCACACCCCCTGTGTCCCCCCACACACAGTCAAAACCCCCACCACAAGAGCACAGTTCAAAAGTTACTCAGCCTCCAGGCCCCCTCCACAGTGGTCTGCAGAGTCCCTGTGCGCTCCCCCAGCAGCAGATGGCCTCGTCCCCTCCTCCTTCGGGGTCCAGAAGCTCCCAGGCAGCCCCAGGCAGCAGCCCGGTGGCCAGGCAGGCAGAGAGGACCCTCACTGGTGGTGGTGGTGGTGGTGTCCACAGCAGTAGCAATGGCTGGGGTCCCTCACTCCCCCACTCTGGGGAGCAGGCAAGCAGCCCCCCCTCCCCCAGGGCTGTAGTTGGAGCAGTAACAGCAGCACCCAAGGGTAGGTGGGGGAGTCCAGCAGCCGGCCAGCAACCAGGTAGCAGAGAAGGGGGGTGGGAGGTACCCGGCCCAGCCAGGGGAGCAGCTGGGGGGGGCGGCGGCAGTAGCAAGAGCCCAGAGCCCAGCAGCAGCTGTCTCCCTCCTCCCTCCAGGCCAGTCGGGTTCAGCCCTATTGGGATCCAGGAAGTGGGCGGGCAAAGCCCGTCAACTGCTAAAGGACCCCACCCCCACCCTAAGGGGGGGATCCACAGGACCTGGGAAGCCAAATAATTACGGGGGACAACTAATAAACAACAGGGATGGGAGTGAGTCAAAGGGTCAAACGAAGGGAACCGGATGGGGACACCAAGCAGAGAACCCTGGACAGCGCCCACCGCTCCTCAAAGGTATCAAGGGAGTCAGTGGACACCGCCCAGAGGAACTCTGCCCGGAGGCGTGAACGGACAGAGGATTGGAAATAGGCCCCGCAGTTGCAGGAGACTCCATCGGCCAACCTCCTCACCCTGGTTTTATAGATGGCCACTTTAGCCAGGGCCAGGAGGAGGTTGACCAGGAGGTCCCGCGGCTTAGTGGGGCCATGGACAGGGAGTGCGTAGATAAGGAGGTGAGGAGAAAAGTGCAACCAAAACCTTAACAAAATATTCATGAGGAGCCAGAATAGGGGCTGTAGCCTGGCGCACTCCAGGTAGACGTGCGCCAGGGTTTCCCTTACGCCGCAAAAGGGGCAGGTGTCCGGGATTGGGGTGAACCGCGCCAAGTACACGCTCACGGCCCCGTGAAGGAGCCGCCAACTGATATCCCCGGCAGGCCTCGGAACTAAGGTGGAATAGAGGCTGGCCCACCAGGGCTCCTCACCCTCTAGAGGTGGCAGGAGGTCCGGCCACTTTGTGTCAGGGCGGGACACGAGGGTGAGGACATGAAGGGTGTGGAGCACGAGCGTGTAGAGATGTTGTTTTGGCGCGGTCTGGAACCGGACCGGTTGCAGCTCGCGTAGCCGGCTCACGGTGAAGGGGCGGGGGTGTCGGTCGGGTCCACGGGGCAGGGGCCCGATGAAAAGGTCCGGAGGGCCTGGGGTGGAGGGTGGGCGGGACATGCCCTCTCGCAGGACCCGGTCGAGGTAAACCCGAGCAGCAGGCAGCAAAGCGGCCTTCACCTCCTGAAGTACACGCAGGGGAGTACGAAGTCTGGAGAGCCCCATGCGCTGAGCGAGCGTCAGGGGACCCAGCCAGTCTCCCCAGTCGTAGTCCAGGAGGTCTCCGACTCTGGTGACTTCTGCCAGGACCAATCTCTGGCGCACCGAGGGGGACTCCGCCACCTGCACACGGAGCTGGGGGTTGTGTAGCAGGGGCTCCGCGAGGAGATCTTCCCCCACGGAGGCAGCCACGGACCTGGTCGCTGTGAACAGTTTCCAGGTCCGGAGGAGGTCCTGGTAGTAGACCGGCAGCCCGGAGAGGTCTCACGGAAGACCTCTCAGATGGAGATAAAGGAGCTGCCGGTCATATCGGAGCCCTCGGAAGCGGCACAGGAAGACGTGCGCTAATATGCTCCATGCCGGACTACCTGCACCATAAAGGAGCCTCTGCAGGGCCTGGAGGCGGAAGACAGGGACCTGAGTGTGGAGACACTTCAGGGCCTGCCCTCCCTCCTCCAGGGGTAGATGGAGAACCCCTGCAGAGACCCAGTGCAGTCCTGACCAGAAGAACTCCAGAATCAACTTCCGGAGGTTGGCCAGGAAATCCGGGGCCGGAACCAGGGTGTTGAGCCGGTACCAGAGCATGGACAGGACTAGTTGATTGAGCACCAGTGCCCGCCCTCGAAAGGACAGACACCGGAGTAGTCCTGTCCATCTCCGGAGCTGCTCTACCACCCTGCCCTCTAAACCATGCCAGTTCTCCGGCGGAGACGGATGCGTGGCAGAAAGGTAAACGCCGAGATAGAGCAGCGGACCCGCGCTCCACCGGATGGCTTGAAGCGCGGGTGGGAGGGAGCTCGCCTGCCGCCAATCTCCACCACCAAGCCAGAGCTCTTGACCCCCCAGGCGGAGGAGGCTGCCGAGTACACAGCCTGGCAAGCCTCCACCTGCGCCAAGTCGCCCGGGTCCTGAACCACGAGGAGTACATCGTCGGCGTATGCCGACAGGACCAGCCGCAGCTCCGGCTCCCGTAGCGCCAACCCCGTCAACCTCCTGCGGAGGAGACAGAGGAAGGCCTCGATTGCCAGAGAGGGGGCACCCCTGCTGTACTCCTCGCCCGAAGCTGACCGGTTTGGTCAGGGTCCAGTTGAGCCTGACCAGACACTCTGCAGAGGCGTACAGCACCTGGAGAAAACCCACAAACTGGGGTCCAAAGCCAAACGCTCGCAGAGTGTTCAGGAGATACCCGTGATCCACCCTGTCGAACGCCTTCTCCTGATCCAGGGACAGGAGGGCGAACGACAGACCGTCCCTACACCCGAGTTCCAAAAGGTCCCGGACCAAATATAGGTTGTCAAAGATGGTGCGGCCCGGGACGGTGTAGGTCTGGTCTGGGTGGATCACGTCCGCCAGCACGGACCCTAGCCACAGCGAGATGGCTTTCGCTACGACCTTGTAGTCCATGCTGAGGAGCGAGACGGGACGCCAATTTCGTAAATCGCGGAGGTCCCCCTTCTTTGGCAATAAGGCGAGCACGGCTCACCTGCACAAAAGAGGGAGGACCCCGCTCTGCAAAGACTCGGCCCAGACGGTAACTAAGTTGGGCCGAGGACGTCCCAGAACACGCGGTAGAACTCCACAGTCAGCCCGTCCATGCCCGGAGATTTATTGGTGGGCATGCGGCGGAGGGCTTCCGAGAACTCGGCCAGAGTGAGAGGCAGCTCTATCTGGTCTCGGTCGACCGTGCTGACCGTCGGGAGTTCGTCCCAGAGCACTCTGCAAGCGTTAGGATCGGTCGGATCCGGGGAGAAAAGGCCTGCGTAGAAGGCCCTGGCCCTCCCGCACATCTCCACCAGATCCGTGAGGGGGGTGCCATCCTCTGCGAGGAGGTAGGTGACGTGCTTCTTGGCCCTCCTCTTTTTCTCCAGGGCGTAGAAGAAGCAGGAGCCGCGATCCATCTCCCAAAGGAGGCAGATGCGGGATCGAACAAAAGCACCCCGGGCCTGATGGTCCTCGAGGGCCCGGAGCTCCTCCTGCTTCTCCCAGCACGCCCCGCAGAGGGATGGATCCTCGGGGCTGGCGGCCAGACGCCTCTCCAGCTCTAAGACCTCCCGTTCCAACTGCCCGATCGCCGCATCCCTCCGTCGGCTAGCACCCCGGGTGTAGTCACAGCAGAAGAGCCGGGCGCGCACCTTCCCTAGGTCCCACCACCGTCGCGCCGAGGGAAAGGTACGCCGCTGCCCTCGCCAGGCCAACCAGAACTCCCGGAAGGACGCCACAAAGCCCATGTCCTCCAACAAGCTGTTATTAAAATGCCAATAGGCCTGCCCCGGCCTCTCTGCACAGAGAGAGACCGTCACGGTGGCCAAGTGATGATCGGAGAATGGGGCCGGCTGGATGCTGGAGGAGTGGGCCTGTGAAAGATGGAAACGTGATAAATAGATGCGGTCCAACCGGGAGTAGCGCGACCGACGGGCCTCCACCCGGACAAAGGTGAACGTCGAGATGTCATCCGGGTGGTGGTCGCGCCAGACGTCCACCAGGGAGTGATGGTCGACTATCTCCCAGAGGACGCCCACGGCGGCCGGGCACTGCTCGGTCCCCGAGCGGTCCCGCTCCTCGAGGGTCATATTAAAGTCCCCGCCCAGGACCAGGCACTCGTGAGGATCCAAAGTGCCGAGGAAGGCGGACGCCTGCTGAAAGAAACGTAGCCGCTCTGGGCCCGATGTCGGGGCATAGACGTTGACAAGATTGACCACGAGCCCCTCCAAACGGACCCGGAGGTGCAGCAGGCAGCCCGGCACAGCCTCAGCGACCCCCAGCACCTCGGGCCGTAGGTCGGGGGAGAACAGGGTCGCCACTCCAGCCGTACGAACTGTGAGATGGCTAAAATAGACCCTGTCCCCCCATTCCAGCCACCAGCTAGCTTCGGCGGCCGGATCCGTATGGGTCTCCTGCAGGAAAATCACAGAGTACCCCTCCTCCCGAAGGAAGGAGAGCACCTGGCATCTGTGGAGACCCATCCTACAGCCCCGGGTGTTTAACGTGATTATGGTGAGAGGTGCCATGAGGAGGGCTGGGGGGGATCCTCACCAGCAGGGACGCTCGCGGTTCCCAACAGGCCGCGCAACAGTCGGTGACCTACCCTGTAGGTAAGTAGGGAGTCACGGAAGAGGCGGACCCACTGGTAGGCCGCGGCGGCCTGCTTCCTGGTCCTTTTACCCTCCCCCATGAGGGCCCTCATGGCCCGGAGGATGAGATGGAAATCCCCCCATCTCTGCAGGGCGAGCTGCACCTTCTTACGGGAGTCCCAGACATCTTCAAAGAACTCCCGCAGCTCCTCTCGCAGCGTATGGGGGGCTGGGGTCACTAGCCCCCGGCTGTCCTCCGGAGGGACTACTGACACAGCCCTGTGGCCCACCGAAACGGGCAGGCAAGGGGCAGACCCCTGACGTGGCACCCGATGGGCTGGCGCCACGCAGCCCCCCTCAAACCCTGACTCGATTCGGGGCGGCGGAGGGAAGGTAGCAGCCCCTAGTGAGTCGGGACTGGGAAATACAGAAGCCGCTCCCTGGGGGCCATCCTCTAGGAACGAGGAAATGATGGCCCCAAGCATGGGAGGTGGCGGGGCAGGGACGGGGTTGACATCAGGGGCAGGGCAGGGATCCAGAGTAGGAGCAGGGCAGGGGTTGGGTGCAGAGCCAGGGAGAGGGGCAAAGGCAGGATCCTGGGCCCCAGGAGCCAAGTCATTGGGAAATGGCTCCTCTCGATCGGGCTCTGGGAGCTGGGGGCAGGGCAGGGGGCCCTCCGTGACGCCAGGCTCCTGCATCACAGCCGGCGGAGTAGCCACAGCATCGTCAGTGGGGTCCCCGCCCGGGAAGGAGGTCAGTTGCCCCATGCCCTTGAGGGGCAACCCGTGGGGCTCGGGTCCCAGCCGCACTGCACCAGCGGTCGCCTTGATGGGCTCGGCGGCCAACAGCAGGGTGCCACCCACGGCCGGGTAAATGGAGGAGCCTGGGGAACCCTCGGAGGCGGGAGCAGAAACAGCGGTTAGGGGAAGGGGACATGGGGAAGGCGGGGCTGGGGTGAGGTCGCTCAGATCGAGGCCCGCTAGCAGAGGGTCGTCCTCCCCCTGGGTGACTGGGGTCAGACCCAGGGCCTCCATCTCCTCGTAAATGGAGGGGAGCTCTCCTTCCACCACCCCGGAGATCTCCCCGCCAGTGCCCGAAGCAACACTTGCCCCAAGGCTCACGGGGGTTCCGGATGGTAACGGGGCAAGTGGGGCTCCATCGGGGGCCTTGGAGTGAAGGGACTCAAAGGGAGGGACGGTACTGCCCTCCCGTGCTGCCACATTTTCCCCAGCCAGCACCAGGGGATGGTATGCGCCCGCGGGCAAGGCCGAGGGCTCAGCATCGGCACCCCCCCTTCTGGTCTTCCGGGGGGCTTCCGCATCGGTGGAAAGGAGCAGAGCTCGAGCCCTCCACTTGCCCCGCTTCCCCTGGACTAGGGCCCAGCCCTCCATGGCATCATCAGGGGGGCGGCTAACAGGGGTTGGGTCGGGGGGCAAGGACGAAGGCTCAGGGACCGTGGGAGGCAGCAGTGGGGTGGAATGAGGGAGGGAAGATTTCCCCTGGGGTGAGCCCCCTCCCATGCTCGGCGGTATCCCTGCCGCACCCTCCTCTAGGGGCCCCACCGGATTGTAGGCAGCAGAGGCAGGGCTCTCCCGCTCATCTGGGCGTGTTGGGGGGAGTGCCCCTTGGGCCTGAGCGGGAGCAGTGATGGACTGAGTGGGAGGAGGGGCGGCTTCGGGTGCCGGGCAGCCGGGGGCGCCGGCGATGACGGGGCCAGCGCCCTGCCGGGGCTCGGAGGTCCCGGATGCCTCTTCGTGCCGGGCCAGGGGGCAGTCCCTCCGGACGTGCCCCATCGCCCCGCAGAGGTAGCATCGGGCCTCCCCCATGGAATAGTGCACCCGGTAATGGGCCCCCTGGTAGGGGATCAAAAAGGACCCCTCAAGCGCCTCTCCGTCCCACGCCGCCGGCAGCAGTTGCAGCTGCACTTGCCGGCGGAACGAGAGGACGTGATGGAGGGCGGGGTCCTTGCAGCCCAAGGAGAGAGGGCTCAAAACAGAGATGGGCTTCCCCAGGGTAGAGAGGGCGGGTAACAGGGTGGCATTGGGAAGGAAGGGAGGGATGGAGGTCAGGACCAGGCGGACGCCCAGGTCGTCCAGTGGCTCGAGGGGGACGAACACGCCCCCCACCGCCAGGCCCTTCTCCACCGCCTCCTGGGCGGCGGCCTCCGATGCCAGGAAGAAGACCATCTTCCCATACATTTTGGAGGCCGCCACAATGGCCGTGGGCCCCACCGCCCTTGCCAACGCCCGCACGTATGTCTCCACGTGGGGCGAGGCGGGCACCAGGAGGCAACAGACGCCGTGCTTCCTGGTCATGGTGGGAAAGGGGCCCCGGCCGCTATAGCTGGTAGCAGAGGCGGTGGGCGGGAGAGATGACTTAACGGTAGGCGGGGGGGCTGCCGCCACCTGGGCGTAGGCCCTGGGGGCCGGGGGAGGGACACCCGCAGAGCTGGTGGAAGGAGCAGCGGGGTGGGAGGCCGCGGCCGGTGGCAGGGCCGCGGCAGTGAGGGCAGTCCCTGCCATGGAGGGCCTGGAGTTTTTGGCAGGGCCCTTCCCCTTCTTCCTACCCTGGCCCTTCCCGCTGGCTGGGGGGGCTCCCCCAGAATCTAAGAGGGGGAGGGACGTGGCAGCAACGGAGGTCACCCCGGTGCCCGCCGCTGCCAGCGCCCCGGCGGGGGCAGTGGCAGGTGGTTTGGCAGCGGCGGTTGAGGCTTGGGGGGGTGACGGAGGGGCAGGCGGGGGAGGGGTATCTAGGGCTGCTGGAGGGGCCCCACCCCTCATGTCCCCCGCCATAATGAGCAGGGAGGGAGGGGAGGACACCAGAGAGAGGAGGGGAAAGGGGAAACAGGTCAACCACTCCTCCCCGCTAGGCTGCAGGCAGGGGAGGAGGGCGCCAAAGGGGTGGGCTGGACAGGGGGGCTATCAAGGGCTTGTGGGGGACAGTCACCGACTCAGGATAGAAATCCGGCTCCTCTAGCTGCACTAGGGGAGGGGGATCATAACAACGTTCGGGGAGTGCAGTGAGATCGGGGCAAACTCAAACAGGGGAAGGGCACAAGCGCATGGGAGCGGGGGCACGGGCGCACTGAGTAAGGGGCCAATCAGGGCAGGGGTATCACATGGGGAGGGGGGAGAACCAGGCTGGAGGCAGGACAGGGAACCTAGGGGCTGACTTCAGAGGCAGGGGCGGGGCAAACAAGCAAAGGCTGCAGAGGGAAAAGGGCAGGGCAGGCAAACAAGCTGAAGCCAGCGAGGTGCTGGGGTAAAGGGGGAGGGCAAAAAGGCTGCAAGGGGCAAAGTGGGGCAGGGAGCCAGGGACAAAGCTGGGGGCTTGCTGAAGGGGGTCAATCCAGGATTGGGCGGGGGGGGGCACCTGCGCCCATGTGCGCTTGCAGAAGAGTCAGTGCCGGCTGGCTGCTGCTTCAGGCCCAAAAGGTGGGGAAAGGGGGCGGCAGGCCAAGCAAGCAGCGGAGTCCTAGAGGCAGGAGCTGTTACTCAGCCTCCAGGCCCCCTCCACAGTGGTCTGCAGAGTCCCTGTGCGCTCCCCCAGCAGCAGATGGCCTCGTCCCCTCCTCCTTCGGGGTCCAGCAGCTCCCAGGCAGCCCCAGGCAGCAGCAGCCCCAGGCAGCAGCCCGGTGGCCAGGCAGGCAGAGAGGACCCTCACTGGTGGTGGTGGTGGTGGTGTCCACAGCAGTAGCAATGGCTGGGGTCCCTCACTCCCCCACTCTGGGGAGCGGGCGAGCAGCCCCCCCTCCCCCAGGGGCTGTAGTTGGAGCAGTAACAGCAGCACCCAAAGGTAGGTGGAGGAGTCCAGCAGCCGGACAGCAAGCAGGTAGCAGAGAAGGGGGGTGGGGGGTACCTGGCCCAGCCAGGGGAGCAGTTGGGGGGGGCGGTGGCGGCAGCAGCAGCAAGAGCCCAGGGCCCAGCAGCAGCTGCTGTCTCCCTCCAGGCCAGTCGGGTTCAGCTGAGAGCAGATCTACTGGCCACTGGATGAACAAGGTTCTGTTCCTGACTGACCAGAGCAGGGGCTGCTCCAGGCTAATGAGAACACCTGACTCCAATTAACCTGCAAAGAGTCAGGTGAGGCCATTAAGCTAATGTGACCACCTGACTCTAATTAAGGCCCCTCTGATTCTATAAAAGGGCTGACTCCAGTCAGGCAGAGGAGAGCCAGGGAGCTAGAGAAGAGGAAGTGAGGCTGAAGGGCTGGTTAATGAAGACACCCTCAAGTCATCGGTAAGGGAGCCCTAAGGTAAGGGTGAAGAAGGGAGAAGCAGGAGAGCTGTGGGGAAGTGGCCCAGGGAAATGTAGCAACTCTGGCAGTAAAAGGTTGACTGCTAACAGCTGCTACCATTAGGGTCCCTGGGCCGGAACCCGGAGCAGAGGGCGGGTCTGGGTTCCCCCCAACCCACCACTACAGAAACACCTCCTGGGAGGGGAAAACAGGCCCCTGTCAGGACAGCAGGCTAAACTGTTTTGGTATGAGGCCGTAGGAGCAACAGAGACTGTGGGAATTCTCTCACCAACCTCCTTGCTGGCTTAAGATGAAAAGGGCTCAGTAGACTGTATCCCTGGCCCTAGAGAGAGAAGGGCTACGTGGAGGGTTGCAGTGAGCCTCTGAGGCTAGCATAAACCGCCTGGAAGCGCGGGACCCAGGGGGACAAGGTTGGAGCTCTGCCACAACTGGTGTCAGGGATGGGATCGTGATTGTTCACAGCGTGGCGGAACAAAGAGGCTTAAAAAAAAAGTGCACTAGGGTTTTTGGTGTTGGGTTTTTGTTTGTACCACAATGGAGGAGGTGGTGCAAGCCACAGTGGCCCAGCAGGAGGCAACCTGGGCTTAGGCGATGGCACAACGGGAGTCCATGAGGTCACAGCCGGAAACCAACCAATCATTAATGAGCCAGGCGACCCAAGATCATGCCCTCCTGCGCGAGATAATGGACCAGCTGAAGTTCCTCACCACCCAGGCCTGGGGGTCCAATGGGACCCGAAGCCTGAGGGCCACCGGTTGTCTGCCAAAGATGACAGCAGAGGATGATGTAGAGGCATATCGCCTCTCCTTCGAAAGGTCTGCTCAGCGTGAGGCCTGGCCCCAGGAGCAGCGGGCCAGCATTCTTGCTCCTTTTTTGTGCGGAGATACCCAGAAGGCCTACTTTGATCTGCCCACCGAGGACGCTGCTGACTATTCCCGGCTGAGGGCAGAGATCCTAGCACGATCAGGGGTGACGGCAGCGGTACGGGCGCAGAGGTTCCAGGAGTGGAAATACAGGGAGAATAAACCTCCGAGGTCCCAACAATTCGACCTCATACACCTCACTCGGAAGTGGCTACAGCCCGAGGCATGCAGCCCAGAGGAGACTTTGGAGACTTTGGTAATGGACCATTACATGTGGGGACTATCGCCAGATCTCTGCAAATGGGTATGCCAGAATGATCCGTCCACCTACGATGAAATGATCACATTGGTGGAAAGACTGATAACAGCCAGGGAATTGACCCAACTCCCCAAGGAAGGCCCCTCACGCAGCAAACACTTGACCCTGACCCTGGAGGGTTGGGTGGCCAAATCCCCAGGGAGTCCTAGGTGGAAGAAGTGGGGGACTGAAAACCAGCTGGGAACCCAGAAAAGGGAAAGAAAAGGCCTGAGTGGGGGGGACCCTGGGACTAAACCCCCTAACCCTCGTGATAGGGGAGTGACTAGAAGCAATTGTAAGTGTTACGGGTGCGGGGAGTTGGGTCACATAGCGGCCCAGTGCCCCAATGTCGTAGAGCCCATGCAGTGTAACCTGGGGGACAGGGCAGACCCATGCAGCCTACTCAATCTTGTAGGAGTTGCAGTCACCCCACATAAATATACAAGGCAGGTAAAGTTGAATGGGGTAGAAACCATGGCACTCGTAGACTCGGGGAGTGCTATCACCCTAATTTTGGGTAAATTAGTGAAGCGTAGCCAGTTAATGCAGGCTACGCGTATGGGGGTAACCTGTGTCCATAGGACTCTTAGTTACTACTCCATCATACCACTGAAAATTGCAATTCAGGGAAATGGCACCGGGGTGAAAGCAGAGGTAGTCCCAAACCTCCCGTACCTCGTGCTCATAGGTAATGATTTCCCTGGGTTTGGAAACTTGCTCCCACCAGAGGAATTGGAGGGAGAGGAGCTCCCCGAACTTCAGGAGGCTTCCACGGCAGAAGGTCACCTCCCATTTTTCGCAGACATGTCCCAGGAGCTATCCCCTGTCCCGGGGAAAGGCAGGAAGACCAAGAGAGAAAGAAGGGTAGCCAAGGCCTTGGGTAACCGAGTCCTGATACAAGGACAGGGGGCCGCCCATGTAGGCAGACATACATGGGCAACCGAAGGGAAGGGCCCTGAGATGGTGGAGGGGGTCAGAGACTGCTTCCAATCCCAACCTCACGGAGCCAGCCAAGAAGGCAGAGGCATATCCCTCAGAGTTCGGGCTGATAAGCACCAGGAGAGAGACTTTTGGATGGGACCAGGTGGAAGACCCAAGGTATGAGAATGCCAGGAAGGAGGTGACTGAGATAGATGGGGTACCTACAGAGGGAAAGGCCCGGGGGCCAGGGCCTTATTTTGTGATCAAGAGAAATCTCCTATACCGAGTCGTGCAAATGCAGGAGCAAGAGGAACACCAACTCCTAGTACCCCGGAAGTACCAGAAGGCAATATTAAGCCTTGCTCACAGTCACCTTTTTGGAGGGCACCTGGGAGTGGAGAAAACTCAGATGTGAATCTTACGCAGGTTCTTCTGACCGGGGGTACATGAAGACGTCCGGCAGCACTGTGCCTTTTGCCCCGAATGTCAACTGCACAGCCCTCGTCCACATCTAAGAGCTCCTCTGGTACCCCTGCCGACCATCAAAGTTCTGTTCGAGCAGATCGCCATGGGTCTTGTGGGGCCACTAGAGAAAACGACCTGAGGCCACCAGTATGTGCTTGTCATTCTAGACTATGCAACCAGGTACCCAGAAGCTTTCCCTGTATGAAACACAGCTTCCAAGAGCATTGTCAAAGAATCAGTGGCAATCTTTGCCCGGGTAGAGCTACCAAAAGAAATCCTCACAGACCAGGGAACACCATTCATGTCCAAGTTGATGAAGGACCTGTGTTCCCTGCTCCATGTCCAGACCCTGCAGACCTCGGTTTACCATCCACAAACCAATGGTCTGGTGGAAAGATTTAACTGGACCCTCAAGGTCATGATAAGAAAGGTGGTAAGCAAGGATGGGAAAGATTGGGACAACCTACTACTGTACCTCATGTTCGCCATCTGTGAGGTCCCCCAAGCTTCCACTGGATTCTCCCCCTTTGAGCTGTTGTATGGACACAACTCCCAAGGCATCCTGGACATAGCCAAGGAAATTTTGGGAGGAGGAACCCAGTGAGGGGAAGAACGTAATAGATCATGTGCTATGGATGAGGGACCGGATAGCCTGGGTCACTCCCACAGTGAGGGAGCACCTAGAGAAGGCGCAAGAGGCCCAGAGAACCTACTACAACCATCAAGCCAAGGTTCAACAACCTGGTGACCGAGTAATGGTACTGGTACGCACGGCCAAAAGTAAGCTGTTGGTCCAGTGGCAAGGGCCCTATGAAATAGTCAAACCCATAGGGGAAGAAAATTACAAGGTGCGACAACCAGGAAGTCAAAAACTAGAGCAGATATACCACGCCAACCATCTAAAACCCTGGCATGCGCAAGAGGCATGCACAGTTGTTCGAGAAGAGATGCACCCAGGGAACAAAAATCCTGAACAGGTGAGGGTGTCTCCTGATCTAACGACAACCCAGAAGAAAGAGGTAACTGAGATAATTACCCAATATCAAAACGTATTCTCGACAAAGCCGGGTTGCACAACTGGGACATATCACCACGAACCCTGGAACCAGAGTAACTATGAGGCCCTACCAGGTGCCAGCAGCCAAAAGGGAGGAAATAAAAGCAGAAGTTAGGAAAATGCTGGAGATGTGGATCACCAAAGAATCCCACAGTCAGTGGTCCAGCCCAATAGTATTGGTGCCCAAACCTGATGACACCACAAGCTTCTGCAACGACTTCTGTCGACTAATCGAGATATCCCAGTTTGATACCTACCCTATACCCCGCATAGATTAACTAGTGGACCATCTGGCAAATGCCCAGTACTTGACAACCGTAGACTTGACAAAGGAGTACTGGCAGATTCCCCTAGCCAAAGATGCAAAGGAAAAGACGGCGTTTTCTACACCAGAGGGTCTCTTCCAATATACGGTCCTCCCTTTTGGACTACATGGAGCCCCAGCTACTTTCAGCGCCTCATGGACAAGTTATTACGCCCCCATGCCATTTATGCTGCGGCCTACTTGGATGACGTGGTGATTCATACCCCAGACTGGGAGGCCCACTTGGAAAAAGTGGGGGCAGTCCTTGATCCCTTTAGGTGAGCTGACCTTACGGCGAACCCTGTTAAGTGTGCCGTAGGGTTCAGAGGCCAAATATCTTGGCTACGTGGTAGGAAAAGGTCTGGTAAAACCCTAACTGAATAAGTTAGAGGCCATCCAAAATTGGCCACAGCCGAATCGTAAGAAGCAGGTCCGAGCATTCCTAGGGGGATGAAACGCTGTAATACCCCACCACCCCATTTTGCCATAAGGGCAAGTCCCCTAACGGACTTAGTGAAGGCCTGTGGTCCTGATCCAGTCAGATGGTCCGATGCAGCAGAGAGGGCATTCGCAGACCTACGGACTGTCCTCTGCAGTAACCCGGTATTGATAGCCCCGGATTTCACCAAGGAATTCATCCTACAGACAGATGCATCTGAGGTGGGGTTAGGGGCTGTCCTGTTGCAGATGGTTGGGGAAGAGGAACACCCAATTCTCTACCTCAGAAGGAAACGCCTTCTGAGGAAATAAAAATACGCAGTGATAGAGAGTGCCTCGCCGTAAAATGGGCCATGGAAACATTGCGTTATTACCTGCTGGGGTGCAGATTTATCCTTGTGACCGACCATGCTCCTCTTCAATGGATGCAACAGAACAAGGAAAGGAACACAAGGGTAACTAGGTGGTTCTTATCCCTCCAACCTTTCCAGTTCCACATACAGCACAGAGCAGGGAGTCATAATGGCAACTCTGATGGCTTGTCACGCATACACTGTCTGGCATCCCAAGCTGCCCAACCCCTTGGTGTTGAGCAGGGGGAGGGATATGTGTTAGACCCAGGCCAGTTGGGTTCAGAAGAGGAGCAGAAGGCGGGTCTACTGGCCACTGGATGAACAGGTTTCTGTTCCCTGACTGACCAGAGCAGGGGCTGCTCCAGGCTAATGAGAACACCTGACTCCAATTAACCTGCAAAGAGTCAGGTGAGGCTATTAAGCTAATGTGACCACCTGACTCTAATTAAGGCCCCTCTGATTTTATAAAAGGGTTGACTCCAGTCAGGCAGAGGAGAGCTAGGGAGCCAGAAGAGAGGAAATGCGGCTGAAGGGCTGGTTAATGAAGACACCCTCAAGTCATTGGTAAGGGAGCCCTAAGGTAAGGGTGAAGAAGGGAGAAGCAGGAGAGCTGTGGGGAAGTGGCCCAGGGAAATGTAGCAACTCTGGCAGTAAAAGGTTGGCTGCCAACAGCTGTGACCATTAGGGTCCCTGGGCCAGAACCCAGGGTAAAGGGCGGGCCTGGGTTCCCCCCAACCCACCACTACAGAAACACCTCCTGGGAGGGGAAAACAGGCCCCTGTCAGGACAGGAGGCTAAACTGTTTTGGTATGACGCCGTAGGAGCAACAGAGACTGTGGGAATTCTCTCACCAACCTCCTGCTGGCTTAAGATGAAAAGGGCTCAGTAGACTGTATCCCTGGCCCTAGAGAGAGAAGGGCTACGTCCAGTGAGCCTCTGAAGCTCGCATAAACTGCCTGGAAGTGCAGGACCCACGGGGACAAGGTCGGAGCTCTGCCACACTGACTCTATAAAATTCCCATTCCCTTGATGTTCCCTGTCAAGTTATAGACAACTGCAAAGATAAGTCAAAGTCTAAGCCTAAACTACTTTGCTGTGCCCCTTTAAACTGTTAATATTTGTAAACTAGTTTCAGCAGCAAGTTCTTCATTTAGGGCAGTGGTTCTCAACCTTGCAGCCCAGTCAGCACACAGCTGCGGCCCATGTGACATCCTCAGGGCCATACAGGCAGAATATATATTGTGTGGATGCGGCCCACATAACAGAGAGCTGCATATGTGGCCCACAACGGCCCCATATAATGAAGCGGGCTTCCATATGAATGTTGCTAACTAATGCTAGGGGTTATTTACAGACAGTTTTCATAGAGAGCGAGATTGTTTACTAGCCATTAATAAAAGGTATAGATAAGCCACAAGTTTAATAAACTTTATTTAATCATGACTATGCTTAGGAAAATACACTCCTAAAGGTTAATATAATGCAATTTAGTTTAACTTTACACTACATTTTGGACAAAAGACTTGTACATAGTTTAGGTAAAACAGGACTTGTGATCTGGTTTGTTTTACATCTATTACAAATGTATAAAAGGTTGTCATGCACTACAGTAGATAAACAGCATGAAAAAAATTACCTTTGGTTTAATTCAGAAAATAATACAAGTATTGCACTGTAAAAGCTTCAAACATGGTGCAACAAAACATTATAAAAATGTTTCAGTGCCAGCTTACAAAAGTTTGTTAGCTAGTGTAATTTTAGAAAAAAGCATATGTACATGTGAAACAATTCCATTAGCTAGCTGGATTCAGTTAATATGGTATGTAAATCAGGTATCTACACCACCAAGGTTCAAGAGGTGTCTTGAATTTGGTTTAACACTTATTAGCTACATTATTACTCTGTTGAAATCAACAACGTTATTGGATGCTAACTGACCTGTCAGTTCAAAGGATGTACAGTTCCAGCCTAGTTTATCAAAATTCAAAAATAGTAACTACATTACCATGGATTACAAGTTCCTGGTTATCCACTTTTTAGGTCATTTCTTGTGATGGTCACTTTTTGAGTGTACATTTACATATATGTGAAAGCCACAAACACCATGTTACTCAGTATGGGATTGGCAGTGTGGGATAGCATTACATGGAAGCCTGCAGTAATCCCTCCAGCCACATCTTAAGGTGGGATATTGTTACAGGCTTTGTCGCCCAGAGAAGCCCTATGAGAGGGAAGAAGTACTGGCAACAAAGTATACCAAATAATTTAACGTTCTTGGAAAAGAAACACAATGTGGTACATATGTTTAAAGAGAGAGTTGAAAAATACATATTTTAGAACACACAAGGTAGGTTAACCTAAGTTTTACACCCTATTTCAAATATTCATTAGCAATGTCTAAGCATATTGTTAGAGATGAGTGACATAGTACATCTTTTGCTGCTTTATGTTCACGTACTTCCAAATTCCTACCTTTAGCTCTATTAAAAGCAAATCAGAAAAATGGAAATTCCAACATGGTTTCAGTCTCATATCTGAAGTATTTCAAGGCAAAAAGATCACATCTCTGGTATATTTTTAAGTAGGAAGAATCCACATTTTATTTTTGTTCATACTTAACACATTAATTTTCACTTTCAAATCTTGTGATAAGGAATATTGCCTAATATAGGCATTATTCTTTTCATGGAGTCCCTGTGAGCATAAAGTAAAAAGCATTCAGCCCTTTTCCCAGCAGTGTACAGTATTTACTTGGAGGAACGTAACTCTGCTTTGAGTTAATGGCAGATCGTTTAAATTTAATTCATCTCACTGCCATATTTTAACTTCCAGCTCAAAAACCAGGCTTGTCCAAAAACTTTATCTGAAGGTAATTAAAGTTCTTGAAATCTCTTGCAAGATGGTAATTGCTCTTTTAAAAAATATGAAGGTATCCATAAAACCTCTACACGTCACTGGAATTCCCAGCCTCTGTTCAAATCTCTTACACAAGATGGTAACATTTTATACATAAAAAGATAACACACTATTAACAAGAAAAGCTATCGCTAAGACTATCATAACTGGTTGTTTAGGAAGACAATTCAACTAGGTTTATTTTCTAAATGTTTTAACATAAATATAGTTGCAACTTGATCTTCAGTTGACAATGATTGTCACAGCCAAGGAAAGCACTGAACGCTATCTAATCACACACAAACTCTCTATACATTATACAATTTATTTCTGTCTTGAGGGATCTCCCCCCCGCACGCAAATCTTTGGCCTTCCACTACCAATCCCCCCCAGAAGCAGTATACTGCCTTTGTTCTCTATTCATTCAAGTTATATTTATGCACACAGATGTGCAGTTTCCAGAACTAGTTACATCTCTAGACAAAACAAGAAGTAATCAGAATAAATACAAACTCTGCTGTCCCCTGGGGCGGGGGAGGAAAAGAACAGTAGGAGTTTATTTTTTTTCTTGGCAGAGTTCATATTTAGAGGACTTGTCACAAAATGCCTTGGCAGATGAGCTTACCCACTGGGGGGGCTCTATTCAGCTGACATTTGCATCCACAACTACTGCTCCTCAGAGGTCTAGCAAGCATTCAGGGCTGAAAAACCAGGGAGGCTGCGCCCTATCCCAGAGGCATAAATGTGGATTCCCCTGCTGCAGAGAGTTTTTTTTTTTTTTGCCTATTTGTTTTTGCAACTGGTTGGCACACAGCTAGCACACATGCAGCCTTCCTAGCACTTGCATGCCTCAGAAGATCATCTGTGTTTTGTTCTGGATGGAGCCCTGTATTCAAATAGTACTTATGTCTTTCCTCGCATATCAGCATGAGTTTATAATAATGGTCACCAATTTATTTTCTCTTTAACAGATCAAGGCTATTTTTTTTAATTGTTTAATTAAATCTTGAATGAATAAAGAACAGAAAATTCTACATCTTTCCTAATTCCAGGTTTGTTGCTTACCAGTCTTTTCTTGGTGGATGGGATTTTGGATTTGGATGATCTACACTTACATCCGTGCTACAATTAGTTTTAATCCTGTAGATTGAGAGTTGCCCCACATTGAAGTGGAGAAGAAAAAAGAAAACAAGGTTTATAGAAATATGCAGTCTGTTTCCCTCTAGAATGAATATTTCACTTTATGGTGATCAGAAGTTATAAATTAATTAAAATGAATGCACTAAGTATCACAAATATCAGAAGTAATATTTTCTTGACAAAATACAATGAAAATGCCATGAATATGGTTATTCAAAATGTTTTGAACCTACATCAGCATCTTTTGCCCAAAAAAACTATACAATTTTAAAGCTACTTAAAAAATATAACCAAAAACTCCATAATTTTACCAAATTCATGCACAACCAATAATACCCCACAAAAACAAGAAAAACTGTAGCAAAGAGTATCAAAGAAAACTGGCCCACGGTAAGCAACAAATCTGAAAGTTTCAAAATAAAGAAGAAAATTACATGAACAAAACCAAACATGCATATATAATGTACATATACTGCACAAATGCTATTCCTAAAGGATTAAACTGCATAGGTAAAAATCAAAAATATAATGTGCAATATTTTAAGCCCTTAAAGCACAATCAAAAGTAAAGAATAAAAAAAAAACATAACACTTGCTCCCCTCATAACTATGCCAATTACAACTACAGTTTCAATTAATATATTTACCAAGATCTGCGATCGAAAGTTGGAAATACTACTTCCAAATTTTGGCTTTCTGCTCATGATTAGGGGATTTGAAATGTATATTCAAAATTACAATTATCTCAAATCATTATGTTTATCTCTAGACAAATTTGATTTGTTTTACAAAGTGCTCTTTTTATGAAACAGAAGCCATCTTCCTTGTAGAAAAATCAATTAGTAGTTGATACGAAGATATGTTAAGATAATCGAACTAAAACTTAATTTGAGGAAAAAACTGACAGCTAAGAACAAAAAGGTTCTTATGGTTCAAAATGCATCTGAATTATGCAGGTGTAGCTAGAGTCTGTTTACTAAAATGCAATTTATAAAATAATTTGTGCATAAACGAACAGACTAGAGGCTTACGCTGATTTAATAGGATACAGCCTCACATACCCTACCTACGTGCCTTCTTTGATCAAGAGATACAATTAATGAATTCAACATTACACAAGTATTTTCAACTTAAAAAAAAAATAAACTAGACACTAATTAAAGCAAACCGTGCTTTAAAAAGACAACAACGACTGTACATAAACTGTGTAAGATGTTACAGACACAAGGATAAACTTGCCATCAAACTGCAATTTGGTTATTCCTGCCCCTTTGTTGCCTTCTCAAGATAATACACGTTCACTAAGTGGCGATTGAGGTGCTTACTGTATTCGCCTTCTTTTTTAAATGAGCGGTCACAAAAAATACACACATAGTTCTCCTTTGTAACCTTTGCCTCTGCAGCTTCCTGTGATGCTTTGCTACTCGTTTCCTCTGGCACAGATCGAGCACCATTTAACCCGGAATCATCACTTCCTTCTGACATGTTGTCACTTATATCACTGCCATCATGACTGTGGATGCCTTCGTCCTCATCAATTTCCTGAGATTCATTCACTGCCATGTTATCTGCAGATGACAAAGCCAGAGTTTCTTTAGGGTCTTGCTCACATTTTTCTGGTGGTTGTGGTGCTGGTTCTTCAGCTGGTAAATCTGTTTTGGACAGATCTACTGGATCTGGATTAGTCACAGTTTGTGTCTCACAAGTTTGCACCAGCTCCAGCTGATGCGCCAAATATGGTAACGCATCCTTTGGCACATCTAGGTTTTGTTGAGAGGATGATGTGCTAGGAGACTCCTCAGAGCAAGTGACCTGCTCTTTATCTGGCTGTTCTTCAACTTCTTTCTGATAAACAGTTTCTTTATTCTCCTCCTCTGAAGTGGGCATTTCTTGGTCTTTTACCTTTGGGTTTACATTTTCATCCCGAAGCTGTGGGGGAAGTTGTCCCTGGTCCTGCACACACTCTCCATCAATAGTCTGGCTTTCCCCATCAGGAATCTGGCTGTCAGTGTTCACTAACAGTGGACTAACAACAGGATCTGGCTCCTTCTGCTCGTCATTCCCGTCACTGTCAGACTTCCCCTTTTTGTCCTGTTCTAGGAGAGAAGACTTTTCAGGGATTACCTCACCTTGGATCTTTTCCTGATCAAGTTTATTGCTTTTCTTACTATGCTTATTTTTCAAAGCTTTCTTTTTTCTGTTTTTCTTAAGGCAAGAGTTCAGTTTTTTAGGCACCTCCAATTTGACTTCACTCTTTTGAGCTTCCTGACAGTTTCTGGATTTATTTTCCACTTTCTTTTTCTTTTTTGCTATTGTTTGTGTGTCATTTTCAAGATCTTGCTTTGAGGAAACTAACGCAGCCTCTGCTTTTCTTTTAGTCTTCTTTCTTTTACTTGATTTCTCTTTACTTTTGTCAATTTTAATATCTACCTCCTTGTTTTCAGAAGCTGATTTACGACTCCTGGTTGTCACCTGGCCTACACAAACGCTGCTGGCTGGTTTCTTTTCTTTTGATAAGCTCTCTTTTTTCTCCACTTTTACAGCTCCCTCATTTTTCTTTTCAGATGAATCTCCTTTCATTTGCTCTTTCTCCATCTTGTCATTCATGCTTTCAGAAAAGTCAGTTTCACTCTTTTTAGTCCGTAGTTTCACTTTGGAAACATCCATTGTGATATCCGAACAATCAGGATGTCTGGATTTGATGTGATACTGCAGGTTACATTTCTTGGATGCAGCATAATCACAGACAGGACAAAGGAACTGGCGTGGGTTGACATGGAGTTCTACATGCTTTTTGAAGTTACTTCGGTCAGCTGTTTTGTAGTCACAGTGTGGGCAAGTCAGAGGTTTGGGCCCATTGTGAACCTGCCTTGCATGACGAGTTACTTCATGCTGGTTTGAGGCCACATAGCTGCACTGATCACATTTAAATGGCTTCTCACCTGAGGAAGGAGTGGGGAATTATGATTAATAAACATAAAAAACAATTACTCAACACTATATAGGTACATACATGAATTTTTTTTTAAATTGGCCATGCTCCTTTGTTAAAAGTACGTCAACTTAAGAAATCCAAAATCATAATTTTATAGTCACAAACACGTTCACAAAGACACCAACAACAACACAAAGAAAAGAGAAGGAAAAACAAAACAACCAAACACGCAGTAACTACATCACACTCTGTCTATGAATACATACCGGAATAGATCATTCTATAGTAATATTAGCAAATGGAATCCATACCCAACTGGTCCATTGAATGCATTGTAGAAAAATGGAAATTAACAGGTGATGAATAATCGTCTTACACAAATATTTCCAAAAAAGTCCAACTTTACAAAGGGTTAATATACTTTCTATTTGCACTGAAAATGAAATGGATGAAAATTGATTCTTACACATGGCAAGCAAAGCAATAAAGCACACTTTAAAAATAGAATTTTCTGGAAAAAATGTACACCATTCAGATGATCATTACCCCTATTAGTTCAATGCTCTGAATTTTTACTTTAAATATTAAAATATTACTTTGTATTAAATATAATGTGCAAATCCTATTTGGTTTAGCATTTGCATATTAGTTTTAGAAACAGAAGACCAATTCCATTGAGCACATCTCTCTCATATCATTGATGAAGTCCTAGGGCACCTGCATTTTTGCAGCATTTCTTGACAAGGGTGTTACAAAACATATTGTCTAGTGTGTGAGTTTACTGCAGAACTACTTTGGTTTATTTCACATAAATGCAAATGTGCAAAAAAAAAATTTTAGTGTAACAAGACAAGTTCAACAGTTTTGAAAAATATGCAAAAAAAACCCCAAAACAGTAATAATTAGGTAAGCTGCCATCCAGTCCTCATGTCTTGTTATTTAATTCAGCAGTTTGCCCTAGCACCTTCTCTTTAGACACCTTAACCCCTGGCAGTACCTCTTTTTATTAACTGACAAAATGTAGGTCTCTCTCAAAGATCTTCTATGTTGAGAATGCAAAGAAATCGTTTAGCTTCTTTAATGTCCTAATTCTCCTTAATTGTTCCATTTATCTCTAGTAATCCAGCAGACCCATGGCATTCTTCAGGGTATGTCTATACTGCAATTAAAAACCAACAGCTGGCCTGTGTCACCTGACTTGGGCTTGTGGGGCTCAGGCTGAGAGGCTGTTTAATTGCAGTACAGACATTTGAGCCTGGGCTGAAGCCCGTGCTTTAGGACCCCATGAGGTGGGAAGGGTCCCAGATCTCAAACTCCAGCCTGAGCCCGAACAGCTACACTGCAATTAAACAGCCCCTTAGCCCGAGCCCATGTCAGCCACACGGGCCAACTGTGAGTGTTTAATTGCACTGTAGATGTCAGAGGGCTCCTGCTTCTGATATACTTAAACAATTTTCTTGTTTGTTTTTGTATCTTTGGCTATTTGTTTTTCAAATGTCCATTTAGCCCCCTAATTTCCATCTTAAATTTAACTTGTCCTAATTCAAATTTCACTCTATTGGCTTCACATGGGCTACATTTCAGTTTTTTGAAGGGTATCTGTTTGGCTTTAATAACTTCTGGTCCTTTGCTATTTAATCCCGCTGGAGTTTTGTTTTGTCTTTTGCTTTCCCCTTTGTTTGTTTGTTTAGAGCTCTGCATGTTTTCTGTGTCACTGTTAGGATATAATTAAGTTGTCTCCCTTGCTGAGTCTAAGGATTTTAATTTCCTCACTTCTGACTTTAGAATCTTTTAAATATTGTTTATATCACAACAGCACCTTAGAACACCAAGCACAGAGCAGAAGTGCGCTGCTTTTTGTTGTTGTTTTTTTTTTTAAATGATCTTCCTCTTTTAGTTCCCCCTCTAATCCTCCTTTCTCAAGTTTAGCATCACAGTCCTAGTGTTTGGTATGGTACAATCCCTTCCCTGAGGAGCCTGAACTTAATTACACGATTATCACCAATAATTAGTGGATCAACTATATTTTACTGTGTGTTACTTAGAAGTAGGTGAAGAGCACCTCTCCCTTTGCATGCTCTAGAATTATCTGTTCCAACTGCTTAAGGTGCTCAGAAATTGCTTCTTTAAACCATGTCAAGACATGGTATTAACAGGAGTGTTGAATGTAAGACACATTGCCCTGTTCCACTCGGTACTGGTGAGGCCTCAGCTGAAGTACTGTAACCAATTCGGGGGTCACACTTCAGGAACAATGGGGGAAAAACTACAGAGAGTCCAGAGGAGAGCAACAAAAATGATAAACAGTTTAGAAAACCTGACCTTATGAGAAAAGGTTAAAAAAATGGGCATGTTTAGTTTGAGAAAAGAAGACTAAGGGAGGAATCTGGTAACAGTCTTCCAATGTATTCAGAGCTGTTCTAAAGAAGACGGTGTTCTCTATGCCCACTGAAGGTAAGAAAAGTAGTAATGTGCTTAATCTGCAGCAAGGGAGATTCAGGTTAGATATTAGGAAAAACTTTCTAACTATAACTATATTTAAACTCTGGAATAGGCTTCAAAGATAGAATCCCAGTCATTGGAGGTTTTTAAGAACAGGTTGGACAAACACCTGTCAAGAGATGGGCTAGGGTTACTTAGACCCTGATATTCTATGATTCTATGATACTTGGTCCTGCCTCAGCGAGCGGCGGGCTGGACTAGATGACCTGTCATGGTCCCTTCCAGCCCTACATTTCTAGGATTCTATGACATACAACCACTTATATGAAAATAGTTATATATGCTATTGCTGCTTTATTAGACTTAGTTGTCTCTTTCATCTCTTTCAACATTGCACACACAATATTTTGTTCCTGGTCTGGAGGCCGGTAACATAATCTGACTACTACATTTATAGGTTTCAGAGTAGCAGCCGTGTTAGTCTGTATTCGCAAAAAGAAAAGGAGTACTTGTGGCACCTTAGAGACTAACAAATTTATTAGAGCTTGCTGTAGCTCATGAAAGCTTATGCTCAAATAAATTTGTTAGTCTCTAAGGTGCCACAAGTCCTCCTTTTCTTTTTACTATATTTATATTCTTCTGATTTAGGATTTGGATCCTGCCCTCATTACCCAGGCAAGAGTCACAATTAAGGCAATAGGTATAGTGTAGGTTGAAGTTCACATTGAGGTTTTCCTAGAGCTACAACTGAGTTGTGCTTGTGACTATACCTCAATACAACAGCAGCTGTACAACAGTAAATGCTGCCCGTTCCTAAACAAGATGTGTAAAAGAGAGACCAAACACAGTTACCATAGGTTACTGAGAACACAAGCATGACTTTACCAACCGTGAAATAAATGACAGTGACAATTACCACCTTGGCCTTAAATCCTAGGGAACATGACTGTGTAAACATTTTCTGCAATTTTTTTTTTTTTGGTGATAAAAGCTAAATAAGACATTTTCTTACATCAAGTGGACATAACCGTGACAGATTTTTATTTAATTACTAAGCATAAATTAACCATTCTCTCGGAATTGCTGAAACAGATATATATTAGATATTACAGGCTAGATCCTCACCTGGTGTGCACTGTCACAGCTTCACTACTTCAACTGAGCTATGACAATTTACACGAGCTGAGGATCTGTTCCCACACTCTTCATCCTATTGCTCCTGAACCTATATCATGCCTTAAAAAGTACAAAGGAATGAAGGTTCTCTACCAAGCCTTGGAATGTACCTTGGATAGCAATGGGAAAATATTTATTCCTTCCTTACAACTTTCAATAGTAATACTTTGCACTTGTATAGCCCCTTTCATCTAAGGATCTCAACTACTTTTCAAATAATGAAGTAAACTTGACATCATCACTTTTAACCTTGCCATCTTCAAGTAAACCAATAATGGTGGTAAGGAGCAGTGCAGAGTCTCTTCTTTTCAAACAACATTCATTTACTAATGCAAAAATTTAGCATAGTCTTCTTTTTCCTGTCCCGGAGATTTTACCTACTTTTTCAAAATCTATCCAAATTAACCAAAGCTTCACTATCTAACCCAAAATGTTTTTTTATAGGACAAAGATATTAACACTTTTTGCATGTCACTTTATACATAGTAAAAAGAGTGAAGTAAGAACAGGCAGCATTTGAGTAAAACTGCTTAATTTGACAATCTGATTCTAATGGTCCACCCCAGGTAGGAAACCACTAGGATACCAGATATCCTGTTCTTTAATCAACAGTGCCTGTTTGAACTGCACAAGATTAAAAATGTCCTCTTAAAAAGCTAGATCATTTTCATTATGATCATTTAAGCTCGGACAACACTAAACAAATTTAATAAATATTTTCTATGGAATAAACCAAAAAGTAACTAGCTTATTTCTGGGTTACTGTGATTACTGCCTTTTTACCAACCTGAATGAGTTCGCATGTGCCTGGTTAAATGAGTCTTCTGAGAACTTGAATAGGGACACATAGCACATTGATAGGGACGCTCTCCTGCAAAAACAAACAGTGAGTTCAAATAAAAACAAAACATGGTAAATTCAAAAAGCCCCACACTTCCTGAGTGATGTAGCAATGCCAACAAAAGCCGCAGTGTAGGAACAGCTATGCTGATGGAAGAGGGAGTCTGTTGACATTGCTAACTTCGTTCAGAGAGGTGGTGTTCCTGGACTGACAGAAAAACTCCTTCTGTTGGCATAGGCTACATGTACACTCTAGGGCTATGTGGTATCGTCTCTGTAGTGCAGATGCACTCTGGGTGTCCCCTGATAGACAAGCCAGTGCCTCTTTCATTTTTAGGTTAATCTACTTTCAAGATAAACAAACATAAAATGCGTTTGCTATTCTGGATTAACTTCATTTGTAGATAAACCCTAGCACAAGTAAAGTCCTTAGTGAAGACAAGTATTAGTTTTAGTATTAACACGTGTTAAGCAGGTCAAGGTAAATCCTAGGCTCCCAACTGGTGTTTACTTGGACCGGGAAAACACATGAAAGTTACATGCTTCCTTGTCTTCACTAGGATTTTAAGAACACACCTTTTTCCTAGTGTGGACACATCCAACGGCGGTAGGGACAGGTCTAGGGATAGGGCTGAGATTGTTTGGGAGTTTCTGTGGCTTAGTCTATGCTACAGACTTATGTCGGCAAATCTACGTCACCCGAGTGTGTGGAAAATCCACCCCACTGAGCAACGCAGTTAAACCGACCGAATTCCTGGTGTAGACAGAGCTATGTTGATGGAAGGGCTTCTCGCATCAGCATAGGTACCGCCTCTCAGGGAAGAGCATAACCGCCCATCAGTGTAGGTAGCGTCTTCACTAAGCACTGCAGCTGTGCCACTGCAGCGCTGTACCTGTAGACGAGCCCTTTAACTAAGCTTCTTCCTCCCACCCATCCAATTCCTCCCACCAATCCAATTATACAATCATTGTTAATTAGATCAGCAACTGAAAGAAAAATTCCACCCTAAAACATTTTAATCCCCCTCCTAAAAAAACGTTAATTCTCCCCTACTTAAAACAATGTGGGAGATTTATGCTAGACACATAAACTGAAATTAACGGAGGAGTGGGTCTACTGTTGTAAAGCAGTAGTTGTGTTTTTAAATGCCTCCTCCAAGCAGATGAGACTTTCTTTACAATCTGAAACTACATGAGCAAAGGTCCTGCACTGTTTTAGTTTGTCATTGCTTGTTACCAGTGCTTTTTCATTTCATAGTCTTGACTGAATGACAAATTTAAAATTCAGAAATATTACACTTTTAGATAACTTTAAAGGGGGTGCAGCAATTTAAATAATTGATTTAACTTACTGATTCCCTTGAGACTGACAGGCAAATGCAGGAACACTGAGAGCCCAGGTACGGAGGCTGGGTTTTGCTGTAGGTACATGCATACTTGGGCTAGACTATCCTCAGATACTCAGACCCTGGTGCCAATCACTGTGCAACAAAGGCATACCCTTTGTTTCTGTACAAAACAGTGAAAGGTACTACAGACTTTCAACATATTAGCAAAGTAATGGTGAACTCTCTTATGGACACACACCAAAATTTAAAAAAACAGTAGCCTAAAAAGGTAGGCTCCTACGGGTGGAATTTTCAAAAGCACCTTAAGTGATGCAGAGTTTGTCTGCACAGCTCCACAGTACTGTAGGGTACACTCTGTAGGGGTGTAAACTACAGAGCCCTGTAATGCAACAATTTTCAAACTGTGGATCAGGACCGCAAAGTGGATCACATCTCCGTTGTAATGGGGCCACCAGGGCTGGCATTAGACTTGCTGAAGCCCATGCCCAAGCCCCACCACCTGGGGCTAAAGCCGATGGCGAAGGGCTTCAGGCCTGGGCACAGGGCTCAGGTTACAAGCTCCCCGCCTGGGGCTGATGCCCTTGGGCTTCAGCTTTGGCCTCCCAGCCTGGAGCAGCGGGGCTCGGGCAGGTTCAGGCTTTAGTCCACCCTCTTGGGGACGTGTAGGAATTTTTGTTATCAGAAGGGGGTTGCAGTGCAATGAAGTTTGAGAACCCCTGTGTAACATGTTGTGCTCTGTGTGTAGACCTTGCTGGTGCACTCTATACCTGGGGTATAGGCTAAAGTCCGAGTGCCGCTTTCACTCTGTAGTGCTTTCACTCCTCCAGTGCTTTCCCACAATTACCCCCATGTGCCCAGAAGGACACTCTCCCCCACAGAGCTGCTCAGCTTACCACAGCTGAACCAAGGGATATGACCGCAGAAGTCCTACGAGCACAGCACCAGAGTGGACATGGTAACTCAGGTAGGGCTTTGCCATGTGGCTGCTCACTTTTGAACTAGGCTAACCCGGGTGCCCACTCCCAAATTAACTCTGTAGTGAAAACATACACATTGACTTCAATCTGAAAACCTGAGAGACATAACGCCTGATCAGAGCATTTCAGCTCTCTTGATGCGTGGAGGTTCAATACGTGAGAAGGCAGTGGTGATTGCAAATATAGCAGTCTATTTATGCATCAATTTTGTGTCTGAGTTTGTGTTGTTCTCACAATAAGGATGATTATCAGTCCTTGGACTTATCTTTTTCATCATATAGGAGCATTTTAAGTGTGAAACTAATTAGTAGAAAAAAATCGATATGCAAAATCTGTAATTCTAATAACAATTAGGAAACTGATTTAAGAAAGAACATCCACTTCAGCAATTTCAGACTATTAAATGGAAAATAAACAATTAGCAACATCAAAATAAAATATTTGATGTAGAAAATTTTATTATTATTGTAAAAGCTACATAAGAGAGGTTCAATCAGAGCAGAGGTGGGCAAACTTTTTGGCCCTAGGGCCACATCAGGTACAGAAACTATATGGAGGGACAAGTAGGGAAGACTGGGGGAGGCTATGCCGCCCCAAACAGCGAGGCGTGGCCTGGCCCCGCCCCCATTCCAGCCCCCTGGAATTCCCACCCCCATCCAACCCCCCCTGCTCCCCACTCCTGGCTGCCCCCCGGGACTCCTGCATCCTATACAAACACCCCTGCTCTCTGCCCCCTGACCATCCCCTCCGGATGCCCGTCCCCTATTCAATCCCCCCTGCTCCCCACCCCCTGACCACCCCGGGACCCCCGCCCCATCCAATCTCCCCTGCTCCCCACCCCCTGACCGCCCCCCTGGGGCCTCCTCGCTCCCTATCCAACCCTCCCTACCCCATGTTACCTGTGGGGTGGGGGAAAAGGGGGCTCAGTCCTTTCCCTGTGAGTTTCCCCTGCTCGTTTGGCTGCTCTCCCTGGCAGTCGGGAAGGGCTCACTCCCTTTCTAGGCTTGGCTGCTGGGGACAGGGGCCAAGCATGCTGGACGTGGAGGGGGGCCCTGGTTTGCTCTGCCTCTGTCCCTGGCAGCAGGGCCCAGGCTCCTTGACTGCCTCCCTGCAACCCTCCCTGCTCCTCGCCTCCCCCCCCCCCGTAACTCCCCCTGACCACGCCGCCCTGGAGCACCAGGTCTGGCAGAGCTATAGCCGTGCTGCCCGGCCGGAGCTGCAGCCACGCTGCCCAGGCGCTGGGAGAACTGTGACTGCGAGGGTGGCAGGGAGGGAGGGGAGAAGAAGGGAAGGGGCCAGGGGTTGGGTTCCACCCCGCTCTCCAGTCTGCCATGGAGTTGGGCTGGCTCCTCTGCAAGCCTGTCCTGACCCCAGGGAGCTCGGGGGCCAGAGGGAAGGGTCCTCCGGGCCGGATGTGGCCCGCAGGCCGTAGTTTGCCCCCCTCTGAATTAGAGTGTTACCATAACAATAGTGAGTTTAACAGACGGGCAGCAATCTAAAGACATGGAGACTGTAACAAATCAGAGTTTTAAACAAAAGGCTAAACAGCTGTGTAGCAATCAGCATAGATTGTTTAGCCTGGCTGGCAACAAACCCAAAACTAACTACTTCTTCAATTCCACTTCCTTCCATCTCACATGCATACCCCTCATTTCCAATAAAATAGATGTATCTCAAACAAATCAGAAGCAACTACCTAGGCTGGATGTTTCATAAGGCACTGTAAATACAAAGTTCAGTTTTAACCAGTAATAAGGACACTTCCAAGTAAAGAACCATACGTATAGACTGCCACAGTTACTCAAAAAAAAAAAAAAAAAAAAAAAAAACCTCTCTTCTACTTGTTTTATTTGATTTTTTTTAAAATAGCTTCCCTGTTTAATTTATTGGTGAACTAGTAGCAAACATTTGTCAATACAAAACATTTAATGAAATCATAAATGCAGCACACTATTTTACAGAGATCCAAACACTGGCAAAAAAGCCCTTGTACCCCAGCATGAAAAATGATCAAGGCTCATTTCTTCTTTTGCTCATTTATTCCCTTCTGAAACATTATAACTGCTGTTGCTGTGTAGTATTACCCACCCCAAATGGAGTGATCAACTAAATGCTGTCTCTTGCTTTTGGGTTAGAGCCTATGCAATGCTGAGCACCCTTATCTCAATGAGAGCTTTTGTGAGTTTATCAGAGTGATAAACTGACTCAGCTGACTGCAGCTTCCAAACAAAAGTGGGGAAACTTTAAAGAGCCACCATTAATTAACCAGAAATTAAGACAATTTTTAAAAAATAATTAAAAGTAGTTTCATGGAATTCTTGATCTTTAGCCCCACTATTTTAGTGATTTTACAATCACATTTTATAATTTCTAAAAAGTTTTCCCTCTCCTAGTGATCCTTGAAAGATCCACACCAACAAAAGCAGAAACTGACTAACTACAGGGAAAATGGTGAAACTGACCATACACAAAGTGCTGTCAAATGCACAAAATAAACTGAAAGACAGGAACATATTGGTTTTTTCCTAATCTCTTTCAGTTACAACCATCTTAGGTATGTAGTAGCGTTGTAGCCATGTTGGTCCCAGAATATTAGAGAGACAAGTTGGGGAGGTAATATCTTTTATTGGACCAACTTCTGTTGGTGAGAGAGCATGAAAGCCTGTCTCTCTCACCAACAGAAGTTGGTCCAATAAAAGATATTATTACTTCACTCACCCTGTCTCTCTAATAATCTTAGGTGTGATTTTAAAAATAGTAACTAAAGTATTTGCAGACAGAAGTGTGATTTTTTTTTTTTTTAAACTGATGGTGTCCTCTGAACAAGATACTTCTTTTTGGCAGATATGAGTACATTTTAACATAGATAAGAAACTAAGGGCACAGACTAATACAGGCTGGCACCATACAAGCTTCTCTATGTAGCTTCATCACTGCACCTCAGTCCTGACCAGCAAATCTCATGACTCCAGTCCTGGACTTCTAAACAGAGATTTCGAACTGTGCAGGAGATTAAGTCACTAAAAACATTTTACTTGGGTTAGAAATACAAGGAGAAATTCTCTGTGCACTTTGTTCAGCCAGCACAGCCCACGCAGTAGGAAGAACCAGGTCAGAAGGAGAGGGGCCAGCCCAGGCCAACTGGAAGAGGTGATGATTGAGTCTCTCTCCCTGAGGTAATCTCCAATGGCTAAATTTAAAGCTGCCCCCAGGAGGAGTGACCACATTGCCACCTAACCCAGCCACATGTGAATCCCCTTCTGTGCCACAGAAGCAGAGAAAGAATTTTATCCCATTATCCCAGGAGTGAATCTGGTCAAGCAAACACCAATTGTGATTAAACATAAAACTGGTGGCACTGGCAGCCATTTTGCTAAAAAGTAATAGCACTTGTGACATTGACAGCATAGGAGCCCTACGTAGGAGATTTGGAAACTGGTTGCTCATGCTTAAAAATATCTTGTTAAAATAGCAAAATATTTAGACCAAGTTCTGTCCTGCCCTACTCCTGGAGCCACTTCACAGAAATTCCTGAGACTGCACTTGGTGCAAGGCAAAATGAGGCCCTAATTTTTTTCTTCAGACTGTTAGTAGCAGATTGGAAACTGATTCAAAATCTCTTAAATGGGACTCCTGTGTGCTAACAAATGATGTACCTATTTCTCTTGGATACTGCAGGGATGGGGATCTAGAAACATCTGAGCCCCAGATACATGTCATAGCTTCAGTAGGCCCAGCTTACTGTACATACGAGGGACTCCTGGCAGCCCTCCATTCCCCCCTCAAGCTTCCTGTGGGCCACCCTCCCATCTATTTTAGAGACTCTCTGCAACCCACTCGCTCCCTGCCTCATGCCATAGCTGTGTCCCCCTCATACCACACCATTCTTGCACCCCATCATGGGTTTTGTGCGATTCCCCTGTTCCCCACCCCCAAGCCAGGATTCTGTGTACACCCCCTGTTCCGTCCATACCAGCGTTCCCCACCCGCCCCGGCCATGGCTCTGTGCCTTCCCCCGCATTATTACTTCTCTTCTTTCTGTCAGGGAGGTAAGAAAGTCACGGTGTCAACATGTTGAAATCTATTGGGAGAACGGGCAAAGGGATGAAATCGTGGTTTTGTTATGTCAGAAGGTGTTAACTCCGGGTTTCTCAAACTGGGAGTCATGACCCCTCAGAGGGTCACGAGGTTATTACATGGGGAGTCGCAAGCTGTCAGCCTCCACCCCAAACACTGCTTCACCTCCAGCATTTATAATAGTGTTAAATACTTTTTAAAAAGTGTTTTTAATTTATAATGGGGGTTACACTCAGAGGCTTGCAGAGTGAAAGGTGTCACCAGTACAAAAGTCTGAGAGCCAGTGTTAACTGGTATGAACCAGTACCTTGAGCTACAGACTATTGCAGCAGTATTTGAAGCTGTGGCACTGCTAGACAGACAGCAAGGCTTCGGTGTGTCCCCAATTTTCCCCCTCTGGTTTTCCAATTTTCCCCAAAATCAATAGGATTCTGCCCATTGATTCCGAGAACACTCCCTTAAATTCTGGAATTAATTGAATATGGGATTCAAAAGTTATTGCATCACATGCCATCAAGTTGCACAAGCTTGGCCAATTAAGATTCATGTAGTTATAGTGGATACTATTCTTAACCTCTCAGTAGGGTTGGTAGTTGCTCAAGGTTTGGGTAGGGTAGTTTCCTTTCTCTCTCTCTCTCTCTCTCTCTCTGTGAATTCCTTGTTTTCTATTATTACAATTTAATCTGAAAAAGATCAAGTTTTGTCTCAGCCTTAGGGTAAAATTTTCAAAGGTGCCTGAGTCGCACAGGCCCTTTGAAAACTTTACCCTTAGTCTGATATCAATTTTGTTTTGTTTTTTAAGTCAGCTGGCCTTCACTTTGCAGGTCCAGAAATTCTAAAGGTAATGAACCACTTTTAAATATATATTCATGTTCTATTCAGGATAATGTGTTTTTTAGGCTGAGCTGAGCACATACTCTTAATCTCCCCTTGGACCCACTTCAGAGTATCAGCCGTGTTAGTCTGTATTTGCAAAAAGAAAAGGAGTACTTGTGGCACCTTAGAGACGAAACCAATTTATTTGAGCATAAGCTTTCGTGAGCTACAGCTCACTTCATCTTCATCGGATGCATCCGATGAAGTGAGCTGTAGCTCACGAAAGCTTATGCTCAAATAAATTGGTTAGTCTCTAAGGTGCCACAAGTCCTCCTTTTCTTCTTGGACCCATGACACTGGATGTGTTTTCTCAGTCCTTCAGGACTACGAAGTGCAGTTCATAACAAGTAAAGGCTTCCATGTAGTCGGAAGCTAACCTGGTAATATTATCGGAGTACAACAGTCAAATAGAGAGCCTTATCAGGGTGGAGCAAATCTTGCAAATACAAGAAGCTCACTTAGTAATACTTAGTACAGTTCCCCCCATCACCAATATTCCTATTCAAGTACAGATGAAAGACTTACCTGTATGAGTTCGAATATGTTGAATATAATTGTTCTTCCTGTCTGAAAAATAGGAGCACTGGGAGCATGTGTACACCTTTCTAGGAAAATGATTTCTTAGATGTTTCTTCCAATGATATTCACTGACTGTAGTGTAAGTGCATATGGTGCACTTGTAGACTCTCTCATTTTCTCCTGCTTTGTTGTGGTGTTTCAAGTGAGCCAGATAGTGATCATATCTGTTAGTGTTATAGCCACAACGATCACAACGAATAGGCCCCTTAGAGAAATCTGCCTCTTCTGTTGTGCAAGAATCAGATTCTTTGACCTGGACTTGCTTCTCTGCATTTTCTTCTACAATGAATTTTTTGGCACTGTGAACCCTAATGTGATGCACAAACTCTTCCTCACACTCTGCTTCATACTGGCATGGCTTGCAACGAAATGGCTTGCTCTTCAAGCTTTTACATTTGTCCTCCGCACTCTCCGAAGTATCTGGTGCTTCCAATGGGAGGTCCTTGTCCAGACTGCAAGTCTCAGGAGTAGGGCAAACTGCTGGACCCTGGGTTTCCACACTAGGAATTTCAAGAGACCCTAATTCCATGTTTTCAGGTTCATCAGGATCACTGTCCACTCTCTGTGTATCTTCCATACCCTCTCCATCACTGTCTGAAAAGTTGCTGTCACCTACAGTTGTCAATTCAGCCATTTGCCTCTCTTCTCCAACCAGGTAATCACAGCAGCTGCCATTAACTTCTCCTGTCAAGGCCACATTTGCCAACATAATAAGCTGAGGGGCTGCCAGCTCAGCTTTGGAAAGGTCATGCAAGTCATACATGTCGTTAGACAATGCCATACTGATGTTAGCATTGCCAGCAAATAGACTGTTCCCACCAGACTGCCCCAGCACCTGAGTTGCCATAATAGCAATTCTGTCAAAAAACCAAAAACAAAAACAAAGAACACCAGTAAAAATCTAAATTACAAATATAAAACATCCATTTTGTAATACCCAAAACTAAGAGTGTACTTCAGAAACCTCTGAAAATCTATCCAAGACTGTCAATTATTATTAAATACAAATAGAATAAAAACAAAAAGATTTGGTGAGTTATCTCTTCCTTAGATTAGATAAATATTGTATTTTATTAATTGAGCAAATACTAATTCATTTTTCTTTAAAATTATTTTTACTTTTTGCTCACAAGTATGAACTCACCCTCTGAAAAATCTGCCTTAAATTTTATCTTTATCATTTTTTTTTAAAAAGTCTACTTTAACTATAATCTAAAACAACTTCTTGATTGCTTTACACTATCACGAGACACATTAGCTTTATAAAATATTACTCATTGTTGAACTAAATTTAGAATATGTCTAAAGATATATTTCTGAATCCCTTCCCCTACCCCCTCTCATTCAAAGCTGGAAGTCACGTATTCCCATACTTTACAGGCTACCCTCTTTGCAAAGAGACTCATTTTGCATCTGCTTTCACAAAAAAATCTGAAAGCTCTTTCTTTCTGAACTTTAGAAGAGTTATGTGAAGTTTGTGAGAAATTGGGAGAGAGCTCTCTTTATAGTTTCACTTCTCCCATGAATCCAAAAGCTTTGGCGACTGTAAAAGCCATGCTGTGCCTCCATTACCTATGCAGCCATGTCTTAGAATGTGGAAGACTGTGATAACTGGTCAATTTAATTGAATTTGGTGTGGACTCATCACAACTTCCAGATGACTAGAGCTCTTGACAAGTTAATCAGTTCTGTTAATTTCTTCAAGACCTCTTCAATCAAAGAAGACCACAACAATTAAAACTGTGAGAGAATGAGTGTGATTTTTGTTGGGTTAAAGACCCAGAGAGAAGAATACAGAAGTTACGTTCACCATACTAAAAAGCAAAGTTACTATCAACAACTTTTCCGTATTCGGCCTCCTTTGACTGAGGACTCCTGCTGGAGGGCAAACATCAAAAGCTGCATTTTCAAAGCAACAACTGCCTTTATTTTCAGAGCTAAGCACAGACTTTTCAAGTTCCATTTGGTTTCTCGGAGAGCCAAGTGAGGTCGGCTCAGCCGCGGAGTCGCGATGAAACCAGACGCAATCCGCTCCCATGACACAACATTTCCCCTCGCTCGCACCCCAGCCCCGGGAAGCACACTCGCTAGCGGGAGCCCCGGATCAGCACGCCGGCCCGCTGCTCGCTACAGCCGGCGTGTCCGCCTCCGCGGGGCCAGGCCCAGCAGCCGACCTCCGCCGGCCGAGCCGCCAGGCCCCGCACGCAGGGCCGGGCCGGGCCGGGGGGCCGCCCGCTGCCAGATTCCTGCGTGTGGCGGTGCCAGCAGCACCGGCGGCGCCTGCATTCCGCAAACAGGCATTCGGCCATTTTCTCCGAGACCCAACACAAAGCCGCTGCCGTCCCCCCGCGGCCCCGCTCACCCCGCAGCCTCGGCCGCCGCCGCGCCCCGAGCGGCCCCCGCCGTGCGGCCGGGAGCGGGCAACTTCCCCCCGCCGAGCGCGGCGGCTGCTTCCCCTTCTTCGCGCGATCGCCCTGCAGGCCCCCGGCCCCCGCCCAGCCCCGCAGGGCAGAGCCGCCCCCGCCCCCCGCGCCCCGGCCCAAGGTCACGCCCCCGCCCCCTCGCCCGCCCGCCGCGGAGACCCAGGCCCAGCTCCCGGCAGGAAATCGCTGTCCAGCCTCCCGGGCCGCGAGGCCTGGGGCTCCCGGCGGCGCCGAGCCCCTTCCGGGGCTCTCCCGCCCGCCTCGCCGGCCGCTTCAGGACCAGCGGCCCGAGCAGCTCCGCCGGGCGCAGCGCGAGGCAGGCCCCGGCCCCTTAGCCTTGGTGCTGATCGCCCGCCCCGGCCGGGCCTGGCCGCCCCCGCCGGGCTGCCTCGCTGCAGATCAGCCCTGGACAGCGCCTCTGGCTGCCCGCGCCGCCGGGCCAGCCCGCTCCCCGTGGCACTCACCGGCGGGGCCGGGCCGCCGCCCGCCCGGGCTTTGCCCTGCTCCCGAGGGCTGGGGGCCGGGCTCAGGGCGCGGGGCGGCCGCGAGTCTCCTGCGGGCGGCGGGAGGCGCCGCGCATTCCAGCACACCCCGCCCGCAGCGCCGCCAGCGCCGCCCGGCACCGCCCCGCCCCGCCCGCCCGCCGGCCCCCGCCCCCGCGCGGCCCGCCCCGCCCCCGGGGGTGGCCGGGGCGTTAGGCCTGGCGGGCGTTCAGGCAGCTGGCGGGGTGATCGGCGCGAGGGCGGGAGTGGGGGTGACAGGGACCTGCAGGGTGAGGCGGGGCGATGTGGGGGTGATGGATGGGACGGCGGGAGTGGGGGTGACAGGGACCTGCAGGGTGCGGGGGGGCGATGTGGGGGTGATGGACGGGACGGCGGGAGTGGGGGTGACAGGGACCTGCGGGGGGCGATGTGGGGGTGATGGATGGGACGGTGGGAGTGGGGGTGACAGGGACCTGCAGGGTGAGGCGGGGCGATGTGGGGGTGATGGACGGGACGGCGGGAGTGGGGGTGACAGGGACCTGCGGGGGCCGATGTGGGGGTGATGGATGGGACGGTGGGAGTGGGGGTGACAGGGACCTGCAGGGTGCGGGGGGGCGATGTGGGGGTGATGGATGGGAGGGTGGGAGTGGGGGTGACAGGGACCTGCAGTGTGCCGGGGGGGCAATCTGGGGGTGATGGATGGGACGGTGGGAGTGGGGGTGACAGGGACCTGCAGGGTGCGGGGGGGCTATGTGGAGGTGATGGATGGGACGGTGGGAGTGGGGGTGACAGGGACCTGCAGGGTGCGGGGGGGCGATGTGGGGGTGATGGACGGGACAGTGGGAGTGGGGGTGACAGGGACCTGCAGGGTGAGGCGGGGCGATGTGGGGGTGATGGATGGGAGGGTGGGAGTGGGGGTGACAGGGACCTGCAGTGTGCCGGGGGGGCAATCTGGGGGTGATGGATGGGACGGTGGGAGTGGGGGTGACAGGGACCTGCAGGGTGCGGAGGGGCTATGTGGAGGTGATGGATGGGACGGTGGGAGTGGGGGTGACAGAGACCTGCAGGGTGCGGGGGGGGCGATGTGGCGGTGATGGATGGGACGGTGGGAGTGGGGGTGACAGGGACCTGCAGGGTGAGGCGGGGTGATGGATGGGGGTGATGGATGGGACGGCAGGAGTGGGGGTGACAGGGACCTGCAGGGTGCGGGGGGGCGATGTGGGGGTGATGGACGGGACGGTGGGAGTGGGGGTGACAGGGACCTGCAGGGTGAGGCGGGGTGATGGATGGGGGTGATGGATGGGACAGCGGGAGTGGGGGTGACAGGGACCTGCAGGGTGCGGGGGGGGCGATGTGGGGGTGATGGATGGGACGGTGGGAGTGGGGGTGACAGGGACCTGCAGGGTGCGGGGGGTTGATGTGGGGGTGATGGATGGGAGGGTAGGAGTGGGGGTGACAGGGACCTGCAGGGTGCGGGGGGGCGATGTGGGGGTGATGGATGGGACGGCGGGAGTGTGGGTGACAGGGACCTGCAGGGTGTGGCGGGGCAGTGTGGGGGTGATGGACGGGACGGCGGGAGTGGGGGTGATAGGGACCTGCAGGGTGCGGGGGGGCTATGTGGGGGTGATGGATGGGACGGGGGGAGTGGGGGTGACAGGGACCTGCAGGGTGCGGAGGGGCTATGTGGAGGTGATGGATGGGACGGTGGGAGTGGGGGTGACAGGGACCTGCAGGGTGCGGGGGGGGCGATGTGGGGGTGATGGATGGGACGGTGGGAGTGGGGGTGACAGGGACCTGCAGGGTGAGGCGGGGCGTTGTGGGGGTGATGGATGGGACGGTGGGAGTGGGGGTGACAGGGACCTGCAGGGTGCGGGGGGGCTATGTGGGGGTGATGGGTGGGACGGTGGGGTGGGAGAGGAATCAGTGAGGTCTGTCAGGGGCGCCTGGACATAAATGGGAGTGGCTCAGGTCATTCTCTTCTTTAAGTTTTGTCTAATAGAGATTCAGTCCTGTCTGGAATATTTGTAGAGTGATAGCTGAGTGGTTTGAGCATTGGCCTACTAAACCCAGGGTTGTGAGTTCAGTCTTTGAGGGGGCCATTCTGCCACAGGCTGCTGTCCCAGCCAGTAGCACCCAGGAGATGATGACAGCTAGCAGTTGTACTGCACTGTCTGCTGCCAGCCTGCCCCTCGCTCTGTGAAAGCAATGGCCAACAATTGTTTCACGCCTTTTTTTTCGTGCAGGTGCCATACTGCTGTCAGCATTGTCATCCACCCACCACTTCCGCTGCCACTCTGCTCTCTTGCAGACGCCATACCACGGCAAGCATGGAGCCCGCTCAGATCACTGCAGCAGTTATGACGGCTCTAAACACCACACGCATTATCCAGCAGTATATGCAGAACCAGAACCTACAAAAGCAGGCGAGTAGGCGACGACAGCGCAGTGAGCAGAGTGATGAGGACATGGACACAGACTTCTCTCAAAGTATGGGCCCCTGCAATGTGGACATCATCGTGGTAATGGGGCAGGTTCATGCCGTGGAACACCGATTCTGGGCCCAGGAAACAAGCACAGACTGGTGGGACCGCATAGTGTTGCAGGTCTGGGATGATTCCCAATGGCTGCAAAACTTTCGCATGCGTAAGGGCACTTTCATGGAACTTTGTGACTTGCTTTCCCCTGCCCTGAAGCGCCAGAATACCAAGATGAGAGCAGCCCTCACAGTTCACAAGCGAGTGGTGATAGGCCTGTGGAAGCTTGCAATGCCAGACAGCTACTGGTCAGTCGGGAATCAGTTTGGAGTAGGCAAATCTACTGTGGGGGCTGCTGTGATCCAAGTAGCCAGCGCAGTCACTGAGCTGCTGCTACTAAGTGTAGTGACTCTGGGAAATGTGCAGGTCATTGTGGATGGCTTTGCTGCAATGGGCTTCCCTAACTGTGGTGGGGCGATAGACGGAACCGATATCCCTGTCTTGGGACCAGAGCACCAAGGCAGCGAGTACATAAACCGAAAGGGGTACTTTTCAACGGTGCTGCAAGCACTGGTGGATCACAAGGGACGTTTCACCAACATCAACGTGGGATGGCCGGAAAAGGTACATGACACTTGCATTTTCAGGAACTCTGGTCTGTTTCAACAGCTGCAGCAAGGGACTTTCTTCCCAGACCTGAAAATAACCATTGGGGCCCAGCCTACCCGTTAATGCCATGGCTCATGAAGCCATACACAGGCAGCCTGGACAGTAGTCAGGAGCTGTTCAACAATAGGCTGAGCAAGTGCAGAACGGTAGTAGAATGTGCATTTGGACATTTAAAAGTGCGCTGGCGCAGTACACTGACTCGGTTAGACCTCAGCGAAACCAATATTCCCATTGTTATTACTGCTTGCTGTGCACTCCACAATATCTGTGAGAGTAAGGCGGAGACATTTATGGCGGGGTGGGAGATTGAAGAAGATCGCCTCGCCGCTGATTACGTGCAGCCAGACATCAGGGCGGTTAGAAGAGTACAGGAGGGTGCGGTGCGCATCAGAGAAGCTTTAAAAACCAGTTTCATGACTGGCCAGGCTACGGTGTGAACGTTCTGTTTGTTTCTCCTTGATGAAAACCCAAGCTGCTTGGTTCACTCTACTTCCCTGTAAGCTAACTCCCCTCCCCTCCCCCCCCCTTCAATCACCGCTTGCAGAGGCAATAAAGTCATTGTTGCTTCCAATTCATGCATTCTTTATTAATTCACCACAAATAGGGGGATAACTGCCAAGGTAGCCCGGGAGGGTTGGGGGAGGTGGGAAGGACAAGGCCACACTGCAATTTAAAACTTATTGAATGCCAGTTTTCTGTTGCTTGGCAGTCCTCTGGGGTGGAGTGGTTGGGTGCCCGGAGGCCACCCCTCCCTGCTGCGTTCTTGGGTGTCTGGGTGAGGAGGCTATGGAACTTGGGGAGGAGGGCGGTTGGTTACACAGGGGCTGTAGCGGGGGTCTGTGCTCATGCTGCCTTTCCTGCACCTCAACCATGCGGGGCAAATCAGTTTGATCCTCCAGTAGCCTCAGCATTGACTCCTGCCTTCTGTCAGCAAGCTGACACCACCAATCATCTTCAACCTGCCACTTATTATCTTCAGCCTACCACCTGTCCTCGCGTTCATATTGTGCTTTCCTGGACTCTAACTTTGTCTGCCTCCACGCATTCTACTGGGCTCTTTCAGTGTGGGAGGACTGCATGAGCTCAGAGAACATTTCATCGCAAATGCGTTTTTTTCGCCTTCTGATCTTTGCTAGCCTCTGGGAAGGAGATGATAGTGTGAGCGTTGAAACATTTTCAGCTGCGGGAGGAAAAAAAAGGGAGAGTAGTAGTTAAAAAGATACATTTCAGAGAACAATGGGTAGACTCTTTCAGGGTGAACCTTGCTGTTAACATTACATAGCACATGTGCATTCGGTACAAGGTCGCATTTTGCCTCTTATGTTGAGGGTCTGCTGGTTTGGTGTGAGAGATCGCACGTGCAGGGCTGACGGGCAACAGAATTCGGCTTGCAAGCAACCGTGGTAAGCCACAGTCTTTTGGCTTGTTTAACCTTCATAACGTGGGAATGGTTTCAAACAGCAGCGCCCTTATTTCCCATACCAAGCAGCCGTTGGGTTGGCCATTTAAAATGTGTTGGCAATTTAAAAGGAGGGACTGCGGTTTTCGGGTTCACGTGCAGCACAAACCCAACTAAACCCCCCCACACACACACCCAATTCTCTGTGATGATCGCTTCACCGCTCCCCCCACCGTGTGGCTAACAGCGGGGTAGATTTCTGTTCAGCCACAGGCAAACAGTCCAGCAGGAATGGCCACCTCTGAATGTCCCCTTAATAAAATTACCCTATTTCAACCAGGTGACCATGAATGATATCACTCTTCTGAGGATAACACAGAGAGATAAAGAATGGATGTTGCTTGAATGCCAGCAAACACCGGGACCATACACTGCCATGCTTTGTTATGCAATGACTCCAGACTATGTGCTACTGGCCTGGCGTGGTAAAGTGTCCTACCATGGAGAACGGAATAAGGCTGCCCTCCCCAGAAACCTTTTGCAAAGGCTTTGGGAGTACATCTAGGAGAGCTTTATGGAGATGTCCCTGGAGGATATCCACTCCATCCCCAGACACGTTAACAGACTTTTCCAGTAGCTGTATTGGCGGCAAATTAATCACGCTTGCTTTTAAACCTTGTATTATATTTACAAAGGTACACTCACCAGAGGTCCCTTCTCTGCCTGGCGGGTCCGGGAGCCCACCTTGGGTGGGTTAGGGGGGTACTGGCTCCAGGTCCAGGGTGAGAAACAGTTCCTGGCTCTCGGGGGAAAACGGTTTCCCCACTTGCTTGCTGTGTGCTATCTTCAACCTTCTCCTCATTATCATCTTCGTGTTAGGATATAGATATTCAGGCCTGTCTGTAAAGGCCTGTACTCTTAAGAATTTAGGTGTATTCTTATCACTTGGCTAGTTATAGGGATATAAAAGAAAGAATCAAAATCACTGTCTGCCGGTGTAAGGGCTTTCTCTTATTGTGACAATCTGAGGCCCTGTTCTTAGGCTAAGGCCTTTGGCTAAGCAACAGAGGCAGCCATAAGCTGGGAAGCGACCGGTCATATCCTCACATTCCAAACTAGTCACATTGAAATAAGGTGCTATTGGGCTGTTAGGAATACAGTCCTGTCCTGATAGTGCCCATCACCTCCAGAGAAAGGGAAGTGCCTAAAAAATGTAAAAGGAAACTTAGTTTGATAGCATCCTGTCTGGCAAGAACTCACTTATCAATAGCTGGGATGTGAAATCCTCACTTCTGTATTTTTTTGTCATTATAGTTCCCATTTTGCTATTGTTTGTCTGTATAATTTCTGTCTGGTTCTGTGATTGTTCCTGTCTGCTGTATAATTAATTTTGCTGGGTGTAAACTAATTAAGGTGGTGGGATATAATTGGTTACATAATCATGTTACAATATGTTAGGATTGGTTAGTTAAATTTCAGGAAAATGATTGGTTAAGGTATAACTAAGCAGAACTCAAGTTTTACTATATAGTCTGCAGTCAATCAGGAAGTGAGTGGGTGTGGGTGTGGGGAGGGGAATGGGAACAGGGAATGGGGGTGGGGAAATTGGAATCATGTATGGCTAAAGGGGGAAATGGGAACAGGGAACGGGGGTAAGGAAATTGGAATCATGTTTAGCTAAGGGCAGGAATGGGAACAGGGACACAGGTGTAAGGCTCTGTGGGGTCAGAGCTGGGAAGGGGACACTAAGGAAGGAAACTGGAATCATGCTTGCTGGAAGTTCACCCCAATAAACATCGAATTGTTTGCACCTTTGGACTTCGGGTATTGTTGCTCTCTGTTCATGCGAGAAGGACCAGGGAAGTAAGTGGGTGAAGGAATAAGCCCCCTAACACTTCCTTGTCCCCAAAATGCGCTTCCCTATTGTGTGATAATCCATCGATGGAGTCAAAGCACAGGGGTGGGATAGTGGTGGCTGTACCTCCTAGAATGGCATGCAGCTCATCATAGAAGGGCATTCCAAAGAGGATGGATCTAGACTGTTCTGAGTGGTAGCAGATGGCAGAACGAGGAGTAATGGTCTCAATTTGCGGTGGGGGAGGTTTAGGTTGGATATTAGGAAAAACTTTTTCATTAGGAGGGTGGTGAAACACTGGAATGCGTTACCTAGGGAGGTGGTGGAATCTCCTTCCTTAGAAGTCTTTAAGGTCAGGCTTGACAAAGCCCTGGCTGGGATGATTTAGTTGGGGATTGGTCCTGCTCTGAGCAGGGGGTTGGACTAGATGACTTCCTGAGGTCCCTTCCAACGCTGATATTCTATGATTCATGTCTGGGGCTCTGACCCCGAGCAGCCGTTTGCCTCTCTGGTTTTTTGGTAGGCTTGCCTGAGCTCCTTAAGTTTCATGCGGCACTGCTGTGGGTCCCTGTTACAGCCTCCGTCCATCATGCCCTTGGAGATTTTTTCAAATGTTTGGGCATTTCGTCTTTTGGAATGGAGTTCTGATAGCACAGATTCGTCTCCCCATACAGCGATCAGGTCCCGTACCTCCTGTTTGGTCCATGCTGGAGCTCTTTTGCAATTCTGGGATTCCATCATGATCACCTCTGCTGATGAGATCTGCACTCACCTGCAGCTTGCCATGCTGGCCAAACAGGAAATGAGATTCCAGAGTTTGCAGGCCTTTTCCTGTCTACCTGGCCAGTGCATCTGAGTTGAGAGCACTGTCCAGAGCGGTCACAATGGAGCACTCTGGGATAGCTCCCGGAGGCCAATACTATCGAATTGAGACCACATTACCCCAAATTCGACCCGGCAAGGTCGATTTCAGCACTAATCCCCTCATCGGGGGAGGAGTAAAGAAATCGATTTTAAGAGCCCTTTAAGTCTAAGTAAATGGCTTCGTCATGTGGACAGATGCAGGGTTAAATTGATCTAATGCTGCTAAATTCAACCTAAACTCGTAGTGTAGACCAGGGCTATGTGTCAGGGTGTGATAGGGACTCTGAGGTGGAGAGGTCTCATGTGATAGTGAGGTAGGGTTTGCAGGGTGCTGCTGTGGTTTTGGGCCTGCACACACAGTGAGTTGAGCACCAGTAGAAAGGAATGTTTGTGAAGTGCTAGGTCACCCACATCCTTCACGGGAACCCAGTCCCATATAGAGAGGAATGGCCCCGGTGTAGGAAGGGACATACCAAGGGATCCAGTTACAGCATGCTAATCAGGCTCCCAACACAGTTACATTGCTGCTTTGTCTGGCAGTGAAGATGGGATTGAGCATTGGTAGCACTGTAGATAGGGGTACCATTTTAGATTTGGGGGCGGGGGCAGCTTTAACTGTGATTCCAGGGGCTACTTAGGTACCTGAAAACTCTAGGTTTTTTGCACATAACTTAGAAATTAGCTGACAGGAGCACTGTATCTAATTCCTATATAAAGAAAGAAAAAATATATACAAACACCAATTAAAGCCATATTTTAAATTTATATGTAAATTTAGAATAATCAAGAGAGAATACAGCAAGATATTCCCAATCCCAAAACTTCAGGTATCAGTTTTGGAGCCTTAACACAGATATCAGAAACACAAGTTTGATACTTTGTATTCTATCTTTAGTAGAGATAAAAAAATAAAATCTTCTTAAAATCTGCTTACTTTTTCTAACAGACGTCACTAAAAGTAAAAATAGGGTTGGCCTTAAGATGTGCAGGGACACAAGCAATAGTAGGACCACAGGTTTCTAGGTGGGGATTCTATGAGTTATCTTCACCTCCAGGTCCACTACTAGAAAGATGAGGGGGGGAAATGAGTTGCTGTTAGAAAGCTGTTTCAGCTACTGCCTGCCCCCCGAAGCATGGGGACCTAACCAACTGCTTATCTCACTTGTGTTTCAAAAAGACTCTATTTATATTAACAGGCACAGCAGAAACCCAACCTTTGTACAGAATAACTTGTATTGCTATTTTCTTTACTGTGCAGTCACAGAGCTGTTGGATGACAAAGTTTTAAAAGTCAGCTTGGACTGAACTTGTATGTTTTCAGTTGAACTGCTTTGTAAATCTTAAATGCTAAAATAGAGTTGAGTAGTTAAGGAACTCATTTAATTGCAAGGTTTAAAAAACTACTCCTTTCAGCTGCCTTTCCCTCTTTTCATCTCACCAACTTCAAAGTGTACTTTATCTCCCTCGGCACTGCACCCAACATCAGACATAAAGAAGAGGGCAGACTCAGGAGTTAGCAGAGTGAAATTCTTTAGACAAATTTGAAAGTTAAAGCTATTTTTCCTGCATACAAAAATAATTGAGAAATTCAACCCAAGTCAGGATTCATTTAGAGCATTAGGCCTGGTCATATTTTTAAATACTTTATCTTGCCAGCTCCTTGATATAACGATGAATTCATTTTTAGTCTTTATCCCGTCAGGCATTTCAGCTCAAGTGAGCCCAGTTGGTGTTGATAGTCCTGAGCTGCTTCATGCATTTCAAGTTGAGGAATATTATTAAACTTCTCCCACAGATGGCTGACGGCTTTTGTATACTGTTCTTTTCTATGGATTTTCTTTTCTTGGTGTTGAAAGCATTGCTTTGACTCTTTTAGTGATTACTGGTAGATTGGCTATATAATTAAGCAAGTTCACAGAACTGTTTAATTTGGTGCAGAATACTTCAGCACCAAAGAAATGGTATAATATTTAACCTAATGTTAGTTTAGTTAAAATACAATCCTGCAATCTGATTCACACACAGACTCCCACTGACTTCGATGGGATTCCCTGTGGGCATAAAGGTCTATCTCTGTGAAGTCCCCATAAAGTTATTGAGGCTCTGTACTGATGCAGAGGTCAGACCACATGAAGCAGTTGCAGAAGCCAGACATATATTGTAAACTCTTCAGGAGAGGGAGTATGTTTTCTTGTAGAGCTTGTACAGAACCAACACACCACCAGTACATAACCAAAAATAATGATAAGATAAATATATAGGTTTTCACTTGTACGACTCATTTTAAGTGCCTCAGTTAGTTATATATTTAATATCTTATTAATTCAACATATAGAGAGATCTATGCAAATTTACATTAGTCAAGGATCTGGTCCTATAATTTCTTAATGTTTAGAAACTGAATTCAGTGCTTGTTAAAAATGACAGATTGACAGCAGTGGAAAAGAAGATTCTCCTTTTTTACCTTCCCTCCCCCCCAATTACAAGGGTTTTTTTAACTGTACAGTTCTATGCCTACCCAAAATCCAATCAGTCCAAATAAGAGGGGAGGCAGCTCTCCAGTAATAAAGTCTATTTGTTCACAAAACAGGTACAGCATTGGCAACAGCTGAGCATGCATCCCCACACTATCTTTGGCAATGTGCATCAAATCTGGTTTAAAGAGACTCTATTTCAGTTTTAAAAATGCTGTGGTAGTATGCAATATGTCAGTCTACAATGGAAAGAGTCCAGTTAGCTCACTTCTCAGTTTTTAATGAAAGAGGCATGTTTGATTCTTTTCTTTTCTTTTTTTCAGTGATACAGGGCTTGATGGGCTTTAGGGGGAAAGTGATTTATTTTCTTGGAATTTATTACTGTGATCTTAACTCTGAGTTTCCAGGCTTTGTAATGTTTGTGAGTAAAGTTTTCAGAAATGCTTAAATGACTTAGGAATTTGACTTGATTTTTAATGGATCTTAGGAACATAAGTCAGTTAAGTACTTCTTGAATTTTTTACTCTGTCTTTTGAAAAATAAAAGTTCTTTTAAGAGTTTTCTTCTTTAAATACTTGCTAAATATTTACAATTTTAATAATAACATAAGGGTTTTTTTACTATGGAATTTTCTTAAGTTTTTTAAATAATTGCTTATTAACAGTAACAGAAGTCATTGGTGAGCTTACAAACTGCAGAGACTCTGCATCTTCCAAAATACTTTTTACATACTCATGAAAGTTCCTTCCTTCTGTTTCCTAGAGGAAATCTCCTTGTTCTTCCTCCTGTGACTGCCTGCCCTCATAGAATCATAGAATCATAGACTATCAGGGTTGGAAGGGACCTCAGGAGGTCATCTAGTCCAACCGCCTGCTCAAAGCAGGACCAATCCCCAACTAAATCATTGACCTTCATTCAGGGGTGTAGCTCCCAGGGAAAGGAAATATAGTGGATTTATCTGGGAAGAGGCTTTTCCCAAACCATCTTGGTTTTCTTCCCAAACCTTTGCAACTTCCATGTATCTTTCTTCCTCTGGCCACAAAGACATAAGAACATCAAAATGGCCATACTCGTTAAGATCAGTGGTCTATCTAATCCAGTACCCTGTCTTCCAACAGTGGCTGGAGCCAGATGCTTCGGGGGGAATGAACAGAACAGGGAATTTATCAAGTCATCCATCCCCTGTCATCCTGTCACAGCATCTGGCTTAGGAACACTGGGAACATGGGGTTGCATCCCTGACTGTCTTGGCTAATAGCCATTGATGGACCTGTCTTCCATTAACTTATCTAATTCTTTTTTGAATCCAGTTATACTTTTGGACTTCACAACATCCCCTGGCAATGAGTTCCACAGATTGACTTTATGGTGTGTGAAGAAATACTTCCTAATGTTTGTTTTAAACCTGCTGCCTATTAATTTCTTTGGGTGACCCCAGTTCTTATGTGAAAGGGTAAATAACACTTCCTTATTCACTATCTGCACACCAATCATGATTGTACAGACCTCCATGTTCCCCCCGCTCGTCTCTTTTCCAAGCTAAACAGTCCCCATCTTTTTAATTTCTCCTCATACAGAAGCTGTTCCATCCCATAATCATTTTGTTGCCCTTCTCTGCACCCTTTCAAGTTCTAATATATCTTATCTGCAATCGGACAACCAGAACTGCATGCAGTATTCAAGGTGTAGGTGTACTATGTCTCATAGTGGCATTATGATATTTACTGTCTTATTATCTATCCCTTTCTGAATGGTTCCTAACATCCTGTTTGCTTTTTTAACTGCCACTGCATGTTGTGTGGCTATTTTCAGAAAACTATCCACAAGGACTCCAAGATCTCTTTCTTGAATGGTAACAGCTAATTCAGACTCCATCATTTTGTATGAACAGTTGGGATTATGCTTTCCAATGTCCATTATTTTGTATTTATCAACACTGAATTTCATTTGCCATTTTGTTGTCCAGTTACTCAGTTTTGTGTAACTCTTCGCAGTCTGCTTTGGACCTAACTATCTTGAGTAGTTTTGTATTGTCTGCAACCTTTGCCACCTCCCTGTTTACCTCTTTTTCAGACAATTTATGAATCCATTGAGCAGCACAGGTCCCAGTACAGATTTTTGGAGGACCCTGCTATTTACCTCTCTCCATTCTGAAAGCTCACCATTTATTCTTACTCTTTGTTTCCTATCTTTCATCCAGTTACTGATCCATGAGAGGACCATCTCTCTTATCCCAAAGCTTACTTTGCTTAAGAGCCTTTGGTGAGGTACCTTTTCAAAGGCTTTCTGAAAGTCCAAGTACACTATATCGACCAGATCACCCTTGTCCATATGTTTGAGCCCCTCAAAGAATTCTAGTAGATTGGTGAGGTATGTTTTCCATTCACAAAAACCATGTTGGCTCTTCCCCAGCAATCGTGTTCATCCGTGTGTCTGATAACACTGTTCTTTACTTTGGTTTAACCAGTTTGCCTGGTATTGAACTTAGACTTTCCAGGCTGTAATTGCCAGGGTCACCTCTGGAGTCTTTTAAAAAAAAATCGGCATTGCATTATCTATCCTCCAGTCATCTGGTACAGAGGCTGACTTAAGTGATAGGTTACATACGACAGTTAATAGCTCTTCAATATCATAGTTGAGTTCCTCTGGAACTCTTGGGTGAATACCATTTGGTCCTGGTGACTTGCTACTGTTTAATTTGTCGGTTTGTTTCAAAACCTCCTCTACTGACCCCTCAATCTAGGACAGTTCCTCAGATTTGTCACCTAAAAGAATGGCTCAGGTGTGGGAATCTCCCTGACATCCTCTGCAGTGAAGACCAATGCAAAGAATTCATTTAGCTTCTCTACAATGGCCTTGTCTTCCGCAAATGCTTATTTAGCATCTCAATTGTCCAGTGGCCCCACTGAATGTTCGGCAGGCTTCCAATTGCTAACATACTTTAAAAAAAAGTTTTGCTCTTTGCTAGATGCTCTTCAAATTCTTTTTTAGCCTGCCTAATTATAATTTTACACTTGACTTGCTAGAGTATATGCTCCTTTCTGTTTTCCTCGTTAGATTTGACTTCCAGTTTTTAAACAATGGCTTTTTGCCTCTTACCATGTCGTTTACTCTGTTGTTTAGCCAGGGTGGCATTTTTTTGGTCCTCTTACAGTTTTTTTTTTATTTGGGGTGTACATTTAATTTGAGCCTCTATTATGGTGTTTTTAAAAAGTTTCCATGCAGCTTGCATGCATGTCACTCTTGTGACTGTTCCTTTTAATTTCCATTTAACTAGCTTCCTCATTTTTGTGTTGTTCCCCTTTTTGAAGTTAAATTATACTGTGGTGGGCTTCCTTGGTATTTCCTTTCCCACAAGGATGTTAAATTTAATTAAATTATGGTCGCTCTTATTGAGCAGTTCAGCTATATTCACCTCTTGGACAAGATCCTGTGCTCCACTTAGGACTAAATCAAGAATTGCCTCTCCCCCTGTGGGTTCCAGTACTAGCTGGTCCAAAAAGAATCATAGAATCATAGAATATCAGGGTTGGAAGGGACCTCAGGAAGTCATCTAGTCCAACCCCCTGCTCAAAGCAGGACCAACCCCCAATTAAATCATCCCAGCCAGGGCTTTCTCAAGCCTGACCTTAAAAACTTCTAAGGAAGGAGATTCCACCACCTCCCTAGGTAACGCATTCCAGTGTTTCACCACCCTCCTAGTGAAAAAGTTTTTCCTAATATCCAACCTAAATCTCCCCCAATGCAACTTGAGACCATTACTCCTTGTCCTGTCATCCGCTATCACTGAGAATAGTCTAGGTCCATCCTCTTTGGAACCACCTTTCAGGTAGTTGAAAGCAGCTATCAAATCCCCCCTCTTTCTTCTCTTCTGTAGACTAAACAATCCCAGTTCCCTCTCCTCATAAGTCATGTGTTCCAGTCCCCTAATCATTTTTGTTGCCCTCCGCTGGATGTTTTCCAATTTTTCCACATCCTTCTTGTAGTGTGGGGCCCAAAACTGGACACAGTACTCCAGATGAGGCCTCACCAATGTCGAATAGAGGGGAACGATCACGTCCCTCGATCTGCTGGCAATGCCCCTACATATACATACATTGGCCTTCTTGGCAACAAGGGCACACTGTTGACTCATATCCAGCTTCTCGTCCACTGTAACCCCTAGGTCCTTTTCTGCAGAACTGCTGCCTAGCCATTCGGTCCCTAGTCTGTAGCGGTGCATTGGATTCTTCCATCCTAAGTGCAGGACTCTGCACTTGTCCTTGTTGAACCTCATCAGATTTCTTTTGGCCCAATCCTCCAATTTGTCTAGGTCCCTCTGTATCCTATCCCTACCCTCCAGCGTATCTACCACTCCTCCCAGTTTTGTGTCGTCTGCAAACTTGCTGAGGGTGCAATCCACACCATCCTCCAGATCATTTATGAAGATATTGAACAAAACCGGCCCCAGGACCGACCCCTGGGGCACTCCACTTGACACCGGCTGCCAACTAGACATGGAGCCATTGATCACTACCCGTTGAGCCCGACAATCTAGCCAACTTTCTATCCACCTTATAGTCCATTCATCCAGCCCATACTTTTTTAACTTGCTGACAAGAATACTGTGGGAGACCGTGTCAAAAGCTTTGCTAAAGTCAAGGAACAACACGTCCACTGCTTTCCCTTCATCCACAGAACCAGTTATCTCGTCATAGAAGGCAATTAGATTAGTCAGGCATGACTTGCCCTTGGTGAATCCATGCTGACTGTTCCTGATCACTTTCCTCTCATCTAAGTGCTTCAGAATTGATTCCTTGAAGACCTGCTCCATGATTTTTCCCGGGACTGAGAAGTCATTAATAGTCTCTAGAAATTTTATTTCTGCATCCCATCCTGAGGTGACATGTACCAGACAGAATGGGGATAGCTGAAATCCCCCATTATTATTGAATTTTCTATTCTTGTAGCCTCTCTGGTCTCTTTGAGCATTTCATAGTCATCTTCACCAGCCTGATCAGGTGACTGGCAATATATTCCTACTGCTATACTCTTATTATTCAAGCATGGAATTTCTATCCATAGAGATTCTGTGGTACAGTTTGATACATTTAAGATTTTTGCTATATTTGACTTTATGCTTTCTTTCACATATAGTGCCAATCCCCTACCAGCACAACCTACTCTGTCATATTTTGTACCCTGTTATCTGTGTCCCATTGATTATCATCATTCTTATCCTCACCAAGTTTCTGTGATGCCTCTTATATCAATATCCTCATTTAATATCAGGCACTCTAGTTCACCCACCTTAGTATTCAGACTTCTAGCACTTGTATACAAGCACTTATAAAAGTTGTCAAATAGTTGTGTGCCTTCATGTGAAGTAACTAAATGAGATTCTTTTTCATTTGACTCTTTCTCTCCAGCATCTGCCTGTGCTTTACAAACTTCTATCCTCACCTCCTTACTAAGATACAGAGAATCACCATTAATAGATACCCCCCAAGGGACGTCTCTATCCAAACCATCACTCCTCTGCACCTGTTGGCTTTCTCCCAGCCCTTAGTTTAAAAACTCCTCTATGACCTTTTTAATTTTGCATGCCAGCAATCTGGTTCCATTTTGATTGAGGTGGAGCCTATCCTTCCTATATAGGCTTCTCCTTTCCCAAAAGGTTCTCCAGTTCCTAATCAACCTAAACCCCTACTCCCTGCACCATAGTCTCATCCACACATTGAGACCCTGCAGTTCTGCCTGTCTAACTAGCCCTGCACATGGAGCTGGGAGCATTTCAAAGAATGCTATCGTGGACTTTGTAGTCTTACATGGCTGCCTGAATTTGGCCTCGAGGACCTCTCTCCTACCTTTCCCTACGTCATTGGTACCTACATGTACCACAACCATTGGTTTTGACCCAGCATCACACATAAGTCTGTAGATATCTCAAGAGATCTGCAACCTTTGCAACTGGCAGGCAATTCACAAGGCGGTTCTCCTGGTCATCACAAACCCAACTATCTATATTTCTAATAATCAAATTCCCCATTACTATTGCCTGTCGCTTAATAATTTGGGTCCCCTTCTCCGGAGGGGTGTCCTCAGTACAAGAGGATACCATGACATCACCTGGAAGAGCTGCTTGCACCAAATACACACATATGCCACCTGCCCACAAGGCAGGTAATCGTACATGCTGCATTCAGTGCAATAAACTGGACAGCCCCCACTCTGCTGCTGGACTTCTGACTGCATTATTTTTACTTATGCAGCTTTTTGTTTCTTTGTTTTCTGGGGAAGTATATATTGGTCTACATTCAGAGAATGTTAGATGTATCTGGTGGTCATGCTCCCTGTGATAAATAAAGTGGAGGGATAGCTCCCGTTGATGGACACCCAGCCAGCCAGTTAGTTGTAAAATCCCTCTTGGTAGCTGTTCTTGACTTGCTTTACCTCTAAAGGGTTAAAAAGTCCCCCAGGTAAAGAAAAAAAAAGTGGGCACCTGACCAAAAGAGCTAATGGGAAGGCTAGAACTTTTTTAAATGGGGAAAGAATCTTCTCCTTTGTCTGTTGTTCTCGGGGCTGGAGGGACAGAGCAGCAATGCTGTAAGTAGCTTTAAGCCAGGTATGATCATAAATCATCAGATTGTACCTAGAACTAGTTATCTGAACTCCAAATGTGTAAGTAGATCAGAATGTTTAGCTAGACGCGATTAGGTTTTTCTGTTTATTTTTTAAGGTGTGTGGATCTCCTCTGTGCTAACCCCAGATGCTTTTGTTTGCTTGTAACCTTTAAGCTGAACCCCCAAGAAAGCTATTTTGGGTGCTTAATTTTTGTAATTGTCTCATTTAAGATCTAGCAAAAAGTCTAAGTTCCAGGTGTATTTTTTTCCTTTTTTGTTTTTAATAAAATTTACCTTTTTTAAGAACAGGATTGGATTTTTGGTGTCCTAAGAGGTTTGTGCATGTTCTTTGATTAGCTGGTAGCCACAGCTAATCTCCTTTGTTTTTTTCCTCAGCTCTTCCCCGGAGGGGGGCGTGAAAGGGCTTGAGGGTACCCCACAGGGAGGAATTCCCAAGTGCTCCTTCCTGGGTTCAAAGGGGTTTTTTTTGCATCTGGGTGGTGGCAGGGTTTACCAAGCCAAGGTCAGAGAGAAGTTATAACCTTGGGAGTGTAATACAAGCCTGGATTGGCAAGTATTAATTTTTAAAATCCTTGTGAACCACCACTTCCTGCACTCGGAGTGACAGAATGGGGATTCAGCCTTGACACTCCCTCTCTGCACTCCCTTGCAAAACTCCCGTGTGCTAGGTCGCTTAGATCTGGAGATGGCTTTTTAAACCCCTGTGCTCCCTGAGTAGCCATGCCGCCTTGTTAAGGGATCCCAAAGGGATCAGGGGTCAAAGGATAGCAGGCTAGAGCCTTGCTGCTAGGCTCAGCACACAGACCCCCCCCAAAGAGAGCATACTACATAGTTCAGACACGCAGTCAGCACACAACACACTGACTGACTAACTAACAGACAAGAAACTCACCCCAAGTGTCAGATAGTCGCTCCTCCTTCACCTGGAAAAATCCCTTGCCAAACTCCCCTGCTGGCTGCTCCTGTTCCCTAAGCGAGTTCCCTCTACTTCCCTATGTGCCTCTCTGCCTCTACCAGTTCCCCAGAACACATCTCATCCCTATGTGCAGGGCTGTCCCTAGGCAAATGCAGAATACGCAGCTGCGTAGGGCACCACGAAATTTGGGGTACCAAATTGCCCCAGATTTCATGGTGCCCTACGCAGCTGCCTGCTTCGTATGCGGCAGCGCTGGCAGCCAGCCCCATCCCCTAGCTGGCCTCCCTGTGCGTTCCTAGCGGGGTGAGGGGCCCAGGACAACTTCCTCCGCCGCCGCCCCACCTCTTCCCGTCCCCACCCCACCCCCATTTTCCACCCCTTCTCCCAAGCCCCCACCCCCAGTGATGGACAAGGCCCAGGGGATTAGCGAGGGGCCTGGCGATGACAGCAGGGGTCAGGCCTACCCCCGCACTCACTGGCACTGGCAGATCAACCCAGCCCCAGCCCACTCCACTCCGCTGGCTTCCGCTGTATCGCTCCACTTCCCGCTCCCTCTTCCCTTTCCCCCAAGCCCCTTTCCCTGAGCGACACGGCTGAGGCTGGGTCACTCTGCTGCCGGTGCCAGGCCCCCCAAGCTAGTCCCCCGAGCCGCTCTGGGCCTGTGGGGCCCCCCAAAGCAGCCCCCCACAGCTCCTTCCTTCGTGGCCCTGGAGGCCTTGACGCAGCCCAGACCCCCGCGGGGTGGGGGGAACGGGTACTCGGGCTGCATAGGGCACCATAATTAGTAGGGATGGCCCTGCCCACGTGGGTGTCTGCTTATTGTTCACCCCCTTGTCTTCAGTGTAAAGTTTTAGTTATAACTCAAGCATTGCCCTTCACTTGAGTCCCAGCTACACACAAAATCCTTTAGTGCATGTGTAGTAATGCTCTTAATTGCAGCTGCTGGTCCATCAGGGTTATAGTCTAAAGCTCAAGTCAGCACAACTGGTCAGCCACGTGCATGCTCACTCTATTATGGACTTAGGCTAGCTCTACTCAAGTTCCACTCCAAGTTCTCCAGTGGCTTCCCACAATTCCCGTGTGCCTGGGAAGGCCAGACAAGTTTTCCCACAATTCACTGGGAAATAATTCATAGAGTGGCTCATCTTAATGCAGTGCAAAGAAGCATGGGATGTGACTCTGAAAATCTTGTTGCCACCCAGGAGTGAGTGCAGCACCACTGTGGACACAGCAGCTTGAGTGTTATTTCACAGGGTGGCTTCTGTCAGGTGAGAGAAAGAGCTTGAACATAGATAACCTGAGTTAACTCTGCCATGGAGACACACCCATAAGAACTACTCCACATTAAGAGTAATAGCATATATGAAAAATGCTTTTAATAGTTAAAAAAATCTGCTAAATAAAGAAACTTCAGATGAATTTAAAAATTGATTATTCTAATTTTTGGCAATTTAGGGAGGAGGAGTTAAAATCAAGTTTATAATGGAAAGCAAGCTTTAACCTTTACATCTATCAATAATACTATAAAGGCACTGAATTTGTGTTTTAAATGTAACAGGGTTTATATTACTTCACTTTGGGGAAATTTAGGTTCTTTCCCTTATATATATTTCCACAATTGGATTAGATTAGATTTAAGCGTCCTTTCATTCCACACACAGACGATTATTTATTCATTCTGCATTTTCTTCATCTGAATGTTTTAAATGTTCAAATCCTTTAGGCTCCTTTGAAAATTCCAGGCTTAATGTTGTCTTAACAGTTTTTTAATTTGTTTATCCCTTTTACTCAGGTCTTTTTTCCCTTTTTTAGAAACCAGTCTGACCTGATTTCTCAACTTTTGTACATAGTAAGTAGGTCATTTTACCATAACTATCTATGTTAATGGTTTAAAAATGTGTTTTGTTAAAATATTCTAAATAACTTGAATATTAATGTTTCCCTTGCTTTGAAATGATATCTGCAAGCGCTTTGAAGTAAATCAGAAAAGTTGTCTAATTTTACAGTAGCTTTAAGAAACTCTATGTCCTCTGCTAAACTTGTAACAAGTTTCTAATTGAATCACACCGGTTATACATCTACAGCAAAATACTGTTTGGGGACTCTTTCTCCATTTATATACCTAAATATGTGGCTGTATTTCCAAAAGAGCTCAGTACCCAACAAGGAGAGCAATTTCTGAGAATCTGGTCCCAAGTTTCTTGTCTGAAGCCATATAGAGCAGTGGTTCTCAACCAGGGGTAAGTATAGAGTCTTCCAAGGGGTACATCAACTCATCTAGATATTTGCCTCGTTTTACAACAGGCTACATAAAATGCACTCGTGAAGTCAGTACAAACTAAAATGTCATGCAGATAATGACTTGTTTATACTGCTCTATATACCATACACTGAAATGTAAGTACAATACAGTATTGATATTCCAATTGATTTATTTTATAATTATACGGTAAAAATCAACAATTTGTCGTAACAGTGTTCTGTGACACATTTGTATTTTTATATCTGATTTTGTTAGCAAGTAGTTATTAAGTGAGGTGCAACTTGGGGTAGGCAAGACAAATCAGACTCCTGAAAGGGGTGCAGTCGTCTGGAAAGGCTGAGAGCCCCTGGGGCTAGAGAATCAGTGGTCAGAACGGGGAATAGAATTTAAGCAACAACTGACTCCCAGTCCTGTGCTATAAACACTTGTTAAGTAACCAGTGTAACTATTATAGTTAGGGTGTGATATATATATATATATATTACCAGAGTAGTTATCGTGGTACAACATGAAGGGGAATAAGCTATACCAGCATAAGCGCCTGCACACCAATATAACTATATCCACACAAGGGTGGTGGGGGTAGGGGTAGGGAGGGTTGTAAGGCGTTAACTATACTGGTATAGTTAAGCAGTACAACTTTTGTGTTTGGACAAGGCCTTAGTGAGTTATAAAGTAGTAAACAGTGTTTAACAACAGTTCTATGGATGAGCAGTTCTTGCATTAGCAATAGCCTAGCCCCCATTGTTACTGGCTCTGTCACTGGATAATTGACTGTGACAGGAGTTATGCAAGGAGGAGAGAACACGTAATAGACATCAAAGGAAATTACTGGGCAACAGGGAATACAAGGAAAGAAAGCTATAGTTAGAAGGATTAGCTGTTCTGACTCCATGCCCTGCTGTTGCCTCAGTTTCCCCCCTTTGTTCCCAGTTAGTCAAACTTCACACTTCACGTGTATTCCCACTTGCAGAAGTCTGGCTTATTAACAGAGTTTAAAACAACACATCTTCCACTCCTAGCTAGCTCACATCCTTGGTGTAGGATAGTCCTCTCCTCCCTGCTGTGGCTTTCCTCCTTGCAGGCAACTCTCCTTTCCAGGCTCTGAAAGGCTATTCAGTTTAGGCTGTCTTGCTGGCCTGTTCCTAATTGTTCATTTCACTCTTTAATGGCGTGCTCACTCCCAGGTCTGTTCTTCCTGCAGTCTCTCCCATGAACTGTCCTGTCCTTATGTCCCCCAGCATGCCTGGTTCTTAGTCACATCTTCCCCATCCTATGACCCTGCTTTTTCCTCCTTCTCTAAATTGGTGCGGGTGTTAAACTTGCACAGGTAATGCTCAGCTGCAACCTTCTTAAAGGGCCAGCTCACCCTGTGACAACTGGAAAATATTTATTACTGATTTTTAATTCCTGCCAACTTTAGGCCCTCTTTTTTTGATAGTGCTTTTGTGATCAGAAGCTGGAAAACAGTGAGGCTTCTCTAAGGTATAACAGGCTGATTCCTCCCCAGGACTGGATTCAGGGGAAGACAGGATGACATAAAGGTAGCTTGGACACTTTTATCAAAGTGCCCTGAGAGCTTCTTCAAAATGCATGAGGATTCAAGCCAAGCAGCCTAACCTGTACCATTAAATCCCTGTTTACTCCAACACAGCACATCTACACTATGCACCGTGCAGCTACATTGGTGCAAAAACCAAAAAAAGTCTAGACAATACTTTAATCATGTTTCCTTTTTCATTTCTTCTCAGCTGAATTTTTAATTAACAGAATTGTTTGAAAATCTGAACTAATCTCTAGGCATGGCATATGGTACACCTGTATCCAGCCTTCTATAAGGAATTAGAATCTCCCAATGCTTCCCTCCAATTTTATTGTTTTCTGAAAAATGTAGGACCTTGTCTATACTGGTGTGGCTGCATAGGTGCAAAACAGCATGTAGTCTAGTGTAACAGCGCACTAGTGCAGTTTCTCCCCGTTTGTAATCAGGATGAGCTGCTCTGGTACAAGTCACAAATGGCTCTAATGCAGCATATCTACATGAGGGATTTGCATGATGCAGCTACACTGAAATAGGTATAATGGTGGCACTGGCTAAAACCTCAAAAACCCAACACTTCACTGGAAAAAGTTCTAGTGCTCTGGTTAGGGAAGATAGCCTTTACATTGTAAACTGGTGCCCTGTTCTCTTTCTGAATGGAAAACAATAGCCCTGACAGATGTGTGAATGTCCCCCTTCATCTTGATGGGCTGTTAACTTTGAAGCCTAGTTATGAATGTTTACCTCCTCCCTCTTTCCCCCCCTTTCAATGTCCCTTCCCTTCTTTCTGCTTAGCTAATCTCATTCAAACAAAACTCCACCCAAAACTCAGAGAAGAAACAGGAAAAAAAACCCTGATATGGCATTAGCAGCCCATCATATTGATCACTTGTCTGGTGTGTTATATCCCGCCCTGCCCAGCCCCTTGTCTGCCTTGTGGACTGACTGAGAGAGACAAGGTGGGTGAGGTAATATCTTTTATTGGACCAACTTCTGCTGGTGAGAGACAAACTTTGGAGCCAAGAGCACTGTCTCTTGTACTGACATGCTGTCCGATTCTTTCCCAGGCGGTTGTGTCAATTGTGGGAGAACTTGCCTGCCCTGGGAGGAATTGTGGGAAGGCAGGCACTGGAGCACTATCAGATTCAGCATTAGGTTTAGCTAGGATCTTCACTACAAAGTGGGGGAGGGGAGGTGTGAGAGTGCCCCCCATAAGGCTTATGGAAATATGCTTATCAATGTATAGATATGACACAGCTGGAAAATGTTTTATGTTACATATGCCATGGAACATATCTCTGTAAAGGTTGTGATCTACTGAATCTATTAATCCTATTTGTATGCATGTATCAGTTTTGTATTCGAAGTTATGGATATTGGCTGTATACTGGCTTGATTTTTAAGTAACCTTTGTAAAGCATTTGGTCAGTTTCTTGAGAAAGGAATGTGCAAATTAAGTGCCCAATCAAGAAACATTTAAGGAACAATGGATCTTGGAATGCTCCAATCCACAGAAGAAGTCTACTTGAGGACATTCAAGGTAGCATGTGAACCATGGCTGCTACATGTAGGTCTGAGTCATGCAGGGACATGTGACTGGCCCATGTGACTCCAAATCTACATCTTGTAGCTGGGATTCTACAGGGGGGAGGGAGGGGTGTCCACCCACAAGAGAGAGGCTATTTAAACCCCAGGGAGACCCCTCCATTTGGTCTTCAGCTGGCTAGGGAGATAGCCTCTCCACCCCCAAGGATACCTGAGAGAAACTGGAACAAAGGACAGTAACTACAGGGGGTGTGAGTGATTGCTGGACCCAGACTAGAAGGAGACTAGTCTGTAAAAAGAAAAGGAGTACTTGTGGCACCTTAGAGACTAACCAATTTATTTGAGCATAAGCTTTCGTGAGCTACAGCTCACTTCATCAGAGCTGTAGCTCACGAAAGCTTATGCTCAAATAAATTGGTTAGTCTCTAAGGTGCCAGAAGTATTCCTTTTCTTTTTGCGAATACAGACTAACATGGCTGCTACTCTGAAACTAGTCTGTAAAAGGAAGCTTACTGGGTGAGGTTTTTATCTGTATTCAGTATTCCTGAAGTTATAAGATGGAGGAGATCAACACAGTTTGCCCCAGAAATATTGGGCAAGTGTAGCAACTCAACAGGCTTCCTTCAGGACAACAAGCCAGGGGAGGCTAAGAGTTAGGGCTTGTCTACACAGGGAAATTTATTGGCATAACAAAGGCTTGTCTACACAGGTTCTCTGGCCTGTGTTATACAGGGGATCAGACTAGATAATCACAATGGTCCCTTCTACCCTTGGAATCTATGAAAAAGCGTGTCCACATGGGGAGTTATACTGGCATAATTATTTTGGTATAATTAGGCTGGTAAATTTCCTTGTGTAGACAAGCCCTAACATGTGCTGCTATAGTGGGCAGACCAAAGAAAGCAAGAACACCCTGAAACCTCGGTTTTCTCAGATCTTGGTAGTTGATGAGCAGACTAAGGCTGTGCCTACACCGAGCACCTTACAACGGCACAGCTGTGCCGCTGCAGCTGCACCGTTGTAAGGTGCTCAGTGTAGCCGCTTTCTCTCTCTGGGAGAGAGCTCTCCTGGCAGCAAAATAAAACCACCTCCAACGAGCTTCATCGCCAGGAGCACGTCTCCTGATGCCAAAGCGCTGCCCACACCGGGGCTTTTCATTGTTAAAACTTTTCTCATTCAGGGGATGGTTTTTTCACACCCCTGAGCGACAAAAGTTTTAACTACAAAAGTGCAGTGTAGACATGGCTTAAGACCCCTCAAAATATGCACCAAAATCATTGGCAGCCAGGAGCCTGCTGTCCTGCAGGCCGTGGGGTTATTTCAAGATTTGTTCCTTGAATATTTTTCAAATATTGGCAACTCTGGGATTCTGCTTATTAGCAACCTCTCGGTTCCCAGTAAAAGTTGCTATTATCTGAGAATTGCCAATAAGCAAATGGCAAGTTTGTGGGGCTGCAACCTAGCTGTGAATTGCCTTCCCGGGCTGCAGCCTTTCAAACTCACTTGCAGCCAGGGAAGAGTGGAGCGCAGGATCTGCTCCAAGAGGTAACTATAACAGGACCACTTGGAAATAGTGACCATAATATAATAACATTTAACATTCCTGTGGTGGGAAGAACACCTCAACAGCCCAACACTGTGACATTTAATTTCAGAAAGGGGAACTATGCAAAAATGAGGAGGATAGTTAAACAGAAATTAAATGGTACAGTGACTAGAGTGAAATCCCTCAAGCTGCATGGACACTTTTCAAAGACACCATAATAGAGGCTCAACTTAAATGTATACCCCAAATTAAAAAACACAGTAAAAGAACTAAAAAAGAGCCACCGTGGCTTAACAACCATGTAAAAGAAGCGGTGAGAGATAAAAAGGCATCTTTTAAAAAGTGGAAGTCAAATCCTAGTGAGGTAAATAGAAAGACGCATAAACACTGCCAAATTAAATGTAAAAGTGTAACAAGAAAAGCGAAAAAGGAGTTTGAAGAACAGCTAGCCAAAAACTCAAAAGGCAATAACAAAATGCTTTTAAGTACATCAGAAGCAGAAAGCCTGCTAAACAACTAGTGGGGCCCCTGGACAATCGAGATACAAAAGGAGCATTTAAAGATGATAAAGTCATCACAGAGAAACTAAATTAATTCTTTGCTTCAGTCTTCACGGCTGAGGATGTTAGGGAGATTCCCAAATCTGAGCCGTCTTTTATAGGTGACAAATCTGAGGAATTGTCACAGATTGAAGTGTCACTAGAGGAGGTTTTGGAATTAAGTGAGAAATTTAACAGTAATAAGTCACCAAGACCAGATGGCATTTACCCAAGAGTTCTGAAAGAACTCAAATGTGAAATTGCGGAACTCTTAACTATGATTTGTAACCTGTCCTTTAAATCAGCTACTGTACCCAATGACTGGAAGATAGCTAATGTAACGCCAATATTTAAGAAGGGCTCTAGAGGTGATCCTGGCAATTACACACCGGTAAGTCTAACATCAGTACCGGGCAAATTAGTTGAAACAATAGTAAAGAATACAATTGTCAGACACATAGAAGAACATAAATTGTTGTGCAAAAGTCAACATGGTTTCTCTAAAGGGAGATCATGTCTTACTAATCTATTAGAGTTCTTTGAGGGGGTCAACAAACATGTGGACAAGGGGGAAGCAGTGGACATAGTGTACTTAGATTTCCAGAAAGCCTTTGACAAGGTCCCTCACCAAAGGCTCTTACGTAAATTAAGTTGTCATGGGATAAGAGGGAAGATCCATTCATGGACTGAGAACTGGTTAAAAGACAGGGAACAAAGGGTAGGAATAAATGGTAAATTTTCAGAATGGAGAGGGGTAACTAGTGGTGTTCCCCAAGGGTCAGTTCTAGGACCAATCCTATTCAATTTATTCATAAAGGATCTGGAGAAAGGGATAAACAGTGAGGTGGCAAAGTTTGCAGATAATATTAAACTGCTCAAGATAGTTAAGACCAAAGCAGACTGTGAAGAACTTCAAAAAGCTCTCACAAAACTAAGTGATTGGGCAACAAAATGGCAAATGAAATTTAATGTGGATAAATGTAAAGTAATGTACATTGGAAAAAATAACTCCAATTATACATACAATATGATGGGGGCTAATTTAGCTATAACTAATCAGGAGAAAGATCATGGAGACATCTTGGATAGTTCTCTGAAGATGTCCACGCAGTGTGCAGCGGCAGTCAAAAAAGCAAACGGGATGTTAGGAATCATTAAAAAAGGGATAGAGAATAAGACGGAGAATATCTTATTGCCCTTATATAAATCCATGGTACGCCCACATCTTGAATACTGCATACAGATGTGGTCTCCTCATCTCAAAAAAGATATACTGGCATTTGAAAAGGTTCAAAAAAGGGCAACTAAAATGATTAGGGGTTTGGAATGGGTCCCATATGAGGAGAGATTAAAGAGGCTAGGACTTTTCAGCTTGCAAAAGAGGAGACTAAGGGGGGATATGATGAGTGGTGTGGAGAAAGTGAAGAAGGAAACGTTACTTACTTGTTCCCATAATATAAGAACTAGGGGCCACAAAATGAAATTAATGGGTAGCAGGTTTAAAACAAATAAAAGGAAGTTCTTCTTCACTCAGCGCACAGTCAACCTGTGGAACTCCTTGCCTGAGGAGGTTGTGAAGGTTAGGACTATAACAGGGTTTAAAAGAGAACTGGATAAATTCATGGAGGCTAAGTCCATTAACGGCTATAAGCCAGGATGGGTAAGGAATGGTGTCCCTAGCCTGTTTGTCAGAGGGTGGAGATGGATGGCAGGAGAGAGATCACTAGATCATTACCTGTTAGGTTCACTCCCTCTGGGGCACCTGGCATTGGCCAGTGTCGGCAGACGGATACTGGGCTGGATGGACCTTTGGTCTGACCCAGTCTGGCCGTTCTTCTGTTCTTATGTTAAGATGTTACTAACCAGCATGCCTGTTGCCAATATCTGAATCCCATTAACACTTATGTCAGTGGGACAGGATCAGTTCTAGGCAAGATGTTGCTATTAAGCTAAAGTTGTTGATATCAGGATTATTATTAAGCGACATCCACTGTACTTCCTTGGGTTCCTGTGGTGGCTTGTACAATCCTAGGCCCCAGCCCTGCAATAGGCAATGAGTAGCTGACTGCTGCATTGAGCCTCACTGACTTCGCTGCAGGAGCATCCGTCCACCTTTGTGCGCCACACAGCCCCCTCTGCCCCCAGCTCTGCTCCAGCCCCGGATTCGGGCCTCTCCTGCGGCTCCGCTGTGATTGGGTGGCCTGTTTCAACCAGCCCTAATCTCATCTGAGTACATGGAGCTGGAGATACCATCAGCTGAGACCGGCGAGGACTTTGATCTGAGCCCCCCAGAGAAGAGTGGGTTTTTTTTTAGAAAAATAATTTAAGAAAGCGAAGGTTAGAAAAGATTTTTTTAATTATTAAAAAGGGCGAAAACTTTCTTTAAAAATAGCGTATTTCTAATATCTTGGTCAAAATTGGCTTGTTTGAGTCCAAGCAGCATGGTTTCTCATTTAGCATTCATATTTGCAATGTTTTACAACTGTGCATACTTAGTTACATAGAGAATTATTCCCTGATCCCCACCTCCCCATTCCAAATTCTTAGCCCCGCTATAGAGGAGAACATGTAAAATTAATCAAGATTGCATTTGCTGGCAAGGGAAGAGCACCACATTGCAAAGTCACCCAGGAATGTCTGCTGTTCTGATGATAACATGGGACTGCCTGCACTAGAAAATGACTCATTGATGACAAACAATGACACTATTTAACAGTTAAATAATGTTCAGCACTGATAAATAATGTTCAACACTGATAAATAATGTTCAGCACTGATCTAGCTACACCGGTTTCTGACGCCTATTGCCAGCAATGGGTCATTTTTCTAGCATAGACCAGGCTACAGAGAGAGAAATACAAAAGGAGCTTGATTTTACCTCCATTGCATTCATCTGTAGCAATTCTGGGCCTTCCAATGTTGCTGAAGTAAGTACTTCAGAAAGCACTGGGGATATTCAGAAAAGCAACAATAAAGCATTCTTTTTGGGCCTGAGCAAATGTTGATAAAACATTTCACCTGGACAAAGGTCAGTCCTGTTTCACAGCCCTTCTCGAGTTTAATATATTCTGTAGCAATGTTTATTGTTCACTCCCCTATTTCTCCCCATACTATTTCTCCCCCATAAACGATTGCATGGAAATTCTGCTTTTCCTTATCTGCTGCCTTATGAAAAACAAAAAGTCTAAACAATATTGTAAGAGGGAAATCTCACTCCATTCCTTGCTGGAGACTTTCCAATCTATTTGCATGTTCCTGTGCATATTGGTATTATTGGCCAACCAAAGTGTTATTTTGCGATGCGGTTTTGTGCTGGAGAGCTTGGTCACTTGAGTTAACGCTGAAGTGAAGGTGCACACGAGCAGGCTGAGGCCTTTCCTCCGCTGCTGCTGCCTGGGGCCTCCTCCTGCCTGGAAAGGGGATGGAGGTGAGGCCACTGAGGACCTAAACGGTAGTGATGGACCCACATTTTAATGTGCATAGTGTCCTTGATCTCCTTGACTCAGCCTCAGATGTATTTGTCGCCTCCCTTGTGCATCAGATTACAGGCAGTAGGTGACTCCTGGAACATGCACAAGTGCAGTGTGGCCTCCTGCTCGCTGCTGCTGCAGTTCTACTTCCCCTGCTTAGTGGCCAGGTTTCTTCTCCTGAAGCTGACCCAAAGATCTCTCTCATATTAGTGTCAGTGGTCTGACAATTGGCTCTTGCCCCTTGTGAGTTGACCTGTTTTCCTACACAACTCCTCAAGCCAACAAGAGAAATGTCAGGTAATCACTGGCAAGCACTTGATTACATGAAACAAAAGGCTCCTGGGGGTACTGGTGGGAAGGAAAGTACTATTCCCATTTTATAGCAGAACTTTTCTCTCAACTTGACAGGGCCCAGCTGTGGGACAAAGTCCAAAATGAAAGATAAACAACTTATTTTTGCAGCAACTGGATCTGCTGTAGGATTCCTTCCTTGCATGTAAATATCTCTTCCTATAACTTCAGCTCTGTGCTTATTTCTGCTATAGACAATGGCCAGCAATAAAAGTGAAAGAGACCCAGATTTATGTGGCATACAGTTAATTTGGAGACTAAAATGAGTGATAGCCCTCTGTCATAAATATAAAGGGACGGGTAACCATCTTTCTGTATACAGAGCTATAAAATCCCTCCTGGCCAGAGGCAACATCCTGTTACCTGTAAAGGGTTAAGAAGCTCAGCTAACCTGGCTGGCACCTGACCCAAAGGACCAATAAGGGAACAAGATACTTTCAAATCTTCGGGTGGGGGGAAGGCTTTTGTTTGTGATTTTTGTTTATGTGGTTGTTCTCTCTTGGGATTGAGAGTGGCCAGACAGAAATCCATCTTTTCCAACCCATTCTAATCCAAGTCTCCAATATTGCAACCAGTATAGGTAAGCCAGGCAAGGTGGATTAGTTTCTTTTGTTTTTTGTGAATTTTCCCTGTGTTAAGAGGGAGGTTTATTTCTGTTTTCTGTAACTTTAAGGTTTTGCCCAGAGGGGGATCCTCTGTGTTTTGAATCTGAATACCCTGTAAAGTATTTTCCATCCTACTTTTACAGAGATGATTTTTACCTTTCTTTTTTTTTAATAAAATCCTTCTTTTAAGAACCTGACTGATTTTTACATTGTTCCAAGATCCAGGGGTTTGGGTCTTTGATGATTTTGGAACCAATTGGTTAGGATATTATTCTCAAGCCTCCGCAGGAAAGGGGGTGTGTAGGGCTTGGGGGGATATTTTGGGGGAAGACGTCTCCAAGTTGTCTCTTTCCCTGTTCTTTGTTTAAAACGCTTGGTGGTGGCAGCATACTGTTCAAGGACAAGGCAAAGTTTGTACCTTGGAGAAGTTTTTAACCAAAGCTGGTAAGAATAAGCTTAGGGGGTCTTTCATGCGGGTCCCTACATCTGTACCCTAGAGTTCAGAGTGGGGAAGGAGCCCTGACACCCTCAGAATGCTAAATAGATTTTTTTTTTTTTTAAAGTTTTGTACCTGTAAATGGTTGTTTTGAGACTACAAGACCATCGGGAGACTGCAGAAAACATCCACAAATTCTGTGGAGTCTTTTATTCCAAGTGTATGGAATTCTGCAAAGAATTACCATGGTAAATTCTAAAGAGCCATCTATTCAAACTGTTTTGCTCATTTACTTAATTTTTACTGAGCCTGCAAACATTTAATACATGTAACTTTATTATTGGTCTCAGTTTTGCCACACTGAAATGTATCTAATTTCATAAGTGGCCCGTTGACTTCAATGGAGTAAATATTTGTGAAGTAAGAGCCAGATTCACAAAGGTAACTTTATCAGAGGGAAAAAGAAAAGTAGTCTCTAAGGTGCCACAAATACTCCTTTTCTTTTTGCGAAAAGACTAACACGGCTGTTACTCTGAAATTTATCAGAGGGGTAGCCGTGTTAGTCTGGATCTGTAAAAGCGGTAACTTGAGACACTTTGCTGCCTATTGAAGTTCTCATCCCCAAGTTAGAGGCCCAGGCATTGCATGGGGAGAGCTAGATGACTAAAAACGGGATTCTTAAACTCAAGATACTACTTCACGTCAGTCAGGGTGGCAGAATCAGATTAATAGATGTTAAGGCCAGAAGGGACCACCATGATCATCTAGTTTGACCTCCTGCACACTGCAGGCCACAGAACCTCACCCACCCACTCCTGTAACAGACCCTAACCTCTGGCTGAGTTACTTAAGTCATCAAACCTTAATTTAAAAACTTCAAGTTAGAGAGAATCCACCATTTACTCTAGTTCAAAGGGAGATGAAAAATGCTATGGTCTCTGCCAATCTGTCCTGGGGGGAAAGTTCCTCCCGATCCCAAATATGGTGATCAGTTAGACCCTGAGCACATGGGCAAGACCCACGTGGGGAAGACCAGACACCTGGGGAAGAATTATTTGCATTAACTCAGAACCCTCCCCATCTAGTGTCCCATTTCTTACTGTTGGAGATATTTGCTGATAGCAGTCAATGATGGGTCATATGCCACCTTAAGCAATCTCATCATACCATCCCCTCAAACTTATTAAGCTCAGTATTAAAACAAGTTAGGTTTTTTGCCCCCACTACTCCCTTTGGCAGGCTGTTCCAAAACTTCACTCCTCTGAGGGTTAGAACGCTTTTTCTAGTTTCATTCCTAAACTTATTGATGACCAATCCATTTGTTCTTGTGCCAATATTGGTCCTTAATTTTAATAACGTCTCTCCCTCCATGATGTTTATCCCTCTGATGTATTGATAGAAAGCATCCTTAATTGTGTTAGGTAAGCAAGCCACGCTCCTTAAGGCTCTGTTGTAAGGTAGGTTCTCCATTCCTCTGATCATCCTAGTAGCTCTTCTCTGCACCTGTTTCAGTTTGAATTAATCTTTCTTAAACTTGCAGTAGTCCAGATAAGGTCTCACCAGGGCCTTGTATAATGGTACTAACACTTCCCAATTGCTTCTGGAAGTACCTCACCTGATGTAGTGTTGTACCAATAAATTAAAAACCAGCAGGATCTTATTAAAGGGAAAAAGGCAAAATACCACATTTATTGTGAATACAGAAAGAATCATAGTAAGCAGTTAGTTACAGCTGTAACATTCCATTCAATCTCATCTTTATTCACTCATTCATTCATACAAACACACACACACACACACACAGGTTCTGCAAGGTTGTTATCATAGTAAGCAGTTAGTTATAGCTATAACATTCCATTCAATCTCATATTTATTCACACATTCACACACACACACACACACACACACACACAGAGGTTCTGCAAGGTTGTCATCATAGTTACCAGCCTTAGAGTTGCTCATGCCAAGCCACTGGCCAGGTGGCCTGGACATGAGGAGGGAGCAGGGCCTTGTCAGATGCTCATCTGATGCTCCTGGAAGTTGGTTTGCAGAATCAGACCCCAAAGTTCTCACTTTTTAAGAGTCTATTTTTATAGGAATTTCTTCCTATGCCAGTCTATGGGAATTGCTTCATCATGCTCAGCAGATAGCACATTCCTGACGGCTCCAAGAAGTTATCTTGTTCTTTGGTTCTCCCATTCTTGAGGCTGTTGGGTGGATTCCAGTCTGCCCTCCGGGGGTCCTCTGGTTATTTCCACTTGACGCCTTCTTCAGCCGATGGACACTGGATTCTTAGGCTGGCACCTCCCTGATCATTCAGTTGTTATCCACACCAAGCATCCGTCCACATACATCCTCTATCTCTATTTTAATCACAATTGTTAATACAACAAAAGGGCGGGGAGTCTCTGGGTGCTGTTTCTGTTGTTAGAGTATTGCTTTGAGTCTCTGTGAATTGCTTTGAGAACAGATTCTGTCTTAGAATGTACTAACACAATTAGCAGCTTGCAAGTTTCACACATAGAGGGAGAGAAACAGTACCAAAACCCAAGAGACCTCTTAATTAGTAATACCCTGGAATTTAAACTATGGGGAATCAAACTCATTTGTGATTTTAATACAGAACTTCTTTAATATGATCCAACATAATCCCCCTTTTGACACTAAGATTTATAATCGTCAGTGTCACTTTCTATGTAGCCTATTCAAGAGAAGGTACTGTGAGGCAATTTGAGTTTGTGATTCCAATTCATGCCACATACACGATCCTAGTGATGTATCTTTACTACAAGGTTCTGGGGCAACAGGCAAGGTGAGGCACACCCACTTTTGAGGAGTCCATTCGGTACAACCTCTAGTGTCCAATAGCTTCCCTCCCTCCCCAGCCCACTGGCTCAAGGTCCAGGGTAGCCAGAAGGATCCCATGTGTAATATGGGGAGTGGGCTAACCTTCAATACCTTTGCCTCCAGGGACTGTTGGTGTGCAATTTTGACAACAATTTCTCCCATTAACAAGTCTGGTTTTACAATACTGGAAACATATTGAATCCATTCATATTGATAAGTGTCAAACAATGATCTCTTTCTTTTTTAACAAATGCATCAAACCTTAATATTTCCCAATATGACCCAGAACATTTTGTGTTCCAAAGTAGCTAGTGCAAGTTTCTGCATTTCAGTGCATCCCATAGCTATGGCTGTGTAGTTTCCTATTTCTAATTTTTTTTTTCTTATGCATAAGCCATGTGGTAGTATTAAGCCATTGCCAAAGATTCCATCGGGCTTTTAGGTTACCCAGACCAATTTGGACCAAGTCTACGTTGGCATGTACTTGTTTTTGTATCAGGCTGTCCTGTAGCTGGGACAGAAAGCTTAATTTATTTTTAAGTTCCTGCAGGTCTTCAGTATTTTTTTTTTTTTTAAACACACAACAGTGCTAGCAACAAGACAAAACACAAGACAAAACATAGAACACAAAACACAATTTCTATTGTGACAGTAGATTCATGGTTTTGGGTTGCTTTTCAGCTGGCATTAGCTTTTCCTGATTTTCTGAAAGACAAAAAGAACATGTTTCTACCCCTTTTGGGGTGGCAGATTATTGCTTAAAATATTTCTTTTACAAATACCCTTGCTGATTGCAGGCAAAACAGAGGAATTGCCCCCACATTTTCCTGTTTTTGTTCTATAGGCAGGCCAGGTTTCAATGGCTTTTATCTTTTAAGGGTTATGGGGAAATTATCCCACTGTTTAGTCATTAAATCCCTGAGTTTTCCTTCTTATACTGCAGACCAAGTTAATAATGTTTTTCCTGCTGTGTTAAGCTTTAAGTTTTATTTACAGGTAATAACTGAGAAGCATCATTACCATACGACGTTAAAGGGTTTTTCCAAAAATCATACACACTATACATTGTTACAGGGATACTTATTATCATTAAATTTATTAAAATTATCTTGTTATCCCATGCCTTTTATTTAGACAATTTGTTTGCTGACCAGGTATGTCCTTTATCTGCAGCTCCTTTGTGCTGCTAATTCTTTCCTTCCTTTATCATTTAGGTAATTTGCATTTTCACAGAAGCTTCCTGCTTTTGGATTTAAAGCCATCAGCAGCTCACTAAAAGGGACACCATCAACTTTCACCAGAGTTTTGATTACTTTTAACTTCTGCTTCCAAAACACACAGCAATCTGAAAAAGAAAACCCAACCTATTGTGGCTCCCTTTGGAGCCCTAATAGCATTTTAATTAAGTAGCATGGTATGTTTGCATTTCTTTTGCCCCTTCTACAATATACCCTGCACATGTTCTGGGGCAAATGCACATTCCTTCCATAGTTTAACTTCTATAACATTATCCAGATCCATTTTTACATAAGGTGTCACTATTTCTTTTTTTGCTTACAGAGGTTTCATGTACCTTTATCAAAGTGACAGTCTGATTACTCAGAGCCATTTTAAGACTCAGTGTTTCTAACATTGCTTCTTTTTGTTTTGTGCACCTCACCCCTGCTGTTGCTTCAGAGGGGCACTGTCTTTAATTTTTTTTTTGTACTACAACTCTCATCTGCTATTTTGTTACAAAAACAAACAAACAAAAAGAATCCAGAATTTTTTTTTTTATATTCTCCTGATTTTGACTGCACTGCTGCAGCCACAACTTAAAAACATTTTAAATTTTGTAAAGCATTGAGTTACCTTTTAAGGGTTAAATGCCAAATCCCAAAGCCAAACAACACTAATTACCTGTGTCTAGCAAAAAGGTCTGTCAGTTTTGCAACTTTGAATTAAAGAGTCAAATGGATTTTTAGTGGCATTATTTAAAACAAAAACAAAACCAACTGGTCCTTAGAACTTTACATATTTACACACACACAGATAGATACATACACATTTTCTTTTCTTTAACATCCCTTCCACGTTGCTCTGTTTTTTTACATCTTACATTCCCTTTATACATTTGAGGCAGTTAAGTTCCAATAGAACCCCCTTATGTTCTTTTAGCAAATTTGACTAAATTGTCCAGTCAAATGATTTTAATCAGTTTCTTTTGCCTGGCTAATTTACAGACATTCCTTTGGAAAAGGGCCCATTTTTCCCTCAGAATGGCTGCAAAGAAACCAAGAATGCTCTTTCTCTAACACTTTTTTTTCCTTTTTAACATTTTCACAAAGTTTAGCTGCTTAATTCCCTCCAGCCTCTGCAGAGTTAACTTTTTTTTTTTTTACTTTCTCTTTGTAATTATGCCTGGGGGTGCCATACATAGGACCTTCTCCCCCTTTACCTGCCTCCCTCCAGCCTCTGCAGAGTTAACTTTTTCACTCTTTTTGTATTCCTGGAGTGCCTCTTTCACTATTTTCAGCTGGCTTTGGGTATTTGTAGCCAGCACCTTCCAATTGTCTGCTCCCTTTTCCGTTTGTGCCTTTTCCTCTTTACATGAAGACAAGCGGAGGGAAGAATCCTTACATGCCTCCCACAACAACCAAATTGCTGCTGCATCTCTTTTGGCAGCACTAGAAGGTTTGTATATGAGGATATACTGAGCCAATCTATCCTCTAGGTCCGAAATAGTGCAGAGATCAGCTAGGGCTTGTTTAGTCCAAGGACTGTGCCCAAATTTTTGAAGGTTTTGTTTAAAAGGTGTAATTTCTTTAACAAAAGGTGAGGTTGGAGTTCCTTCTGACTCCATTCCTCCCTCTGGTACTGGCTTACCCTGTTTTCTTTTAAACATCTTAACATGGATATTTCAATCTCTTTGTCACTGCTGGTATTACTTAGCAAGTGACACAGCCTAGATTCTGAAATCATAGCTTAATCTATGCGTTTTTCCCCTGCTACCTTCCCGGAGGCCAGCAGGTCCCCTGCTACCTTCCCGGAGGCCAGCAGGTCTGGTTAACCTATTTCTCCCCGCTACCTTCTCGGAGGCCAGCAGGTCCGGTTAACCTGATCTTCCCTGCTACCTTCTCGGAGGCCAGCAGGTCCCCTGCTACCTTCTCGGAGGCCAGCAGGTCTGGTTTAATCTGTTTTCCCTGCTACCTTCTCGGAGGCCAGCAGGTCTAGTTTAATCTGTTCTTCCCTGCTACCTTCTCGGAGGCCAGCAGGTCCCCTGCTACCTTCTCGGAGGCCAGCAGGTCTGGTTTAATCTGTTTTCCCTGCTACCTTCTCGGAGGCCAGCAGGTCCCCTGCTACCTTCTCGGAGGCCAGCAGGTCTGGTTAACCTAATAGAAATGCCTAGCTCACTAGAGCTGGCGGTGTGCACACCAATATTTACAATAACTGAGGTTTTTTACCAATATTCCCCCTTTCGCAATTCTCCACCAAAATGTTGTACCAATAAATTAAAAACCAGCAGGATCTTATTAAAGGGAAAAAGGCAAAATACCACATTTATTGTGAATACAGAAAGAATCATAGTAAGCAGTTAGTTACAGCTGTAACATTCCATTCAATCTCATCTTTATTCACTCATTCATTCATACAAACACACACACACACACACACAGGTTCTGCAAGGTTGTTATCATAGTAAGCAGTTAGTTATAGCTATAACATTCCATTCAATCTCATATTTATTCACACATTCACACACACACACACACACACACACACACACAGAGGTTCTGCAAGGTTGTCATCATAGTTACCAGCCTTAGAGTTGCTCATGCCAAGCCACTGGCCAGGTGGCCTGGACATGAGGAGGGAGCAGGGCCTTGTCAGATGCTCATCTGATGCTCCTGGAAGTTGGTTTGCAGAATCAGACCCCAAAGTTCTCACTTTTTAAGAGTCTATTTTTATAGGAATTTCTTCCTATGCCAGTCTATGGGAATTGCTTCATCATGCTGTTGCTGAATCAATCAGCAGATAGCACATTCCTGACGGCTCCAAGAAGTTATCTTGTTCTTTGGTTCTCCCATTCTTGAGGCTGTTGGGTGGATTCCAGTCTGCCCTCCGGGGGTCCTCTGGTTATTTCCACTTGACGCCTTCTTCAGCCGATGGACACTGGATTCTTAGGCTGGCACCTCCCTGATCATTCAGTTGTTATCCACACCAAGCATCCGTCCACATACATCCTCTATCTCTATTTTAATCACAATTGTTAATACAACAAAAGGGCGGGGAGTCTCTGGGTGCTGTTTCTGTTGTTAGAGTATTGCTTTGAGTCTCTGTGAATTGCTTTGAGAACAGATTCTGTCTTAGAATGTACTAACACAATTAGCAGCTTGCAAGTTTCACACATAGAGGGAGAGAAACAGTACCAAAACCCAAGAGACCTCTTAATTAGTAATACCCTGGAATTTAAACTATGGGGAATCAAACTCATTTGTGATTTTAATACAGAACTTCTTTAATATGATCCAACAGTAGTCTAGGATTGCATTAAACTTTTTCACGGCTGCATCACAGTGGCAACTCATAGTCATCCTTTGATCAGCTAATACACCATGTCATTCTCCTCCTCTGTTGAGTCAAACTGACACATCTCCAACTTATAGCAAAAATTCTTGTTAGTCCCTAAATGCCTGACCTTGCACTTTGCACTGTTATTTTTCCTCCCATTTCTATTACTTCAGTTTTCAAGGTTATCCAAATCATTTTGTATGATATTCTGATCCTCCTCCATATTGGCAATACCTCCCAACTTTGTGTCAGCCACAAAATTTTATTTGCACACTCCCACATTAATGAAAATATTAAATAAGATTCATCCCAAGACCAATCCTTGAGTAACTCCAGTCTGACAGCTCACCTTTCAGCATGACCTGTTGTAGTGTCCCCTTTAACCAGTTCCTTACCTTTTGATTCTCATCTTAAACCCTGTCTTCTCCAATTTAATTAATTTCCCATGTGAAACTGTATCAAATACTTTACAGATATCCTGATTATTCAGATCTACTACATTTCCTTTGTCTAGAAAAATTGGTTATCTTTTCAAAGAAAGTGATCAGGTTGGTCTGGCACAATCTAACTTTTGTAAAACCATGTTATATTTTATCCTTCATGTCCTTAACTACTCTCTCTTTCAAAATTTGTTCTAAGACCTCACACAGAATTGAGGTCAAACTAATGGGTCTGTAGTTTTCCAGATCATGTTTTTTCCCCTTTCTTAAATATAGTTACTTGTGACTGAATACAAACCTGTGTTCACATCCTACATATACTATTGTAATAATCTTTGTACAAAGTATGCCTTGGAAGATATCATTTGAAAACTCATAATTTGCTGATCAGTATTGTCCTGGTAAAATATGTGTGACAATATTGTATGTGAAGTTATAAGATTCCCCTGTATGGTGTTAGTAACACATTTTACAAACCCTACAGCCCTGCTCAAACAGAGGGGCAACAGGTCTGTCCTAAACAAAGGAATGTGTGCTCTGTTTAATTTGCGTTTAAGCAGTAAACAGAGTCATCAAGCAGGAAGAGAGGACAAAGGAATTTCAAACAGGTAAATAAAACAGTAAGGAACATTCTTCAGCAGGGGTCGGCAACCTTTCAGAAGTGGTGTGCTGAGTCTTCATTTATTCACTCTAACTTAAGGTTTCGCGTGCCAGTCATACATTTTAACATTTTTAGAAGGTCTCTTTCTATAAGTCTATAATATATAACTAAACTATTGTTGTATGTAAAGTAAATAAGGTTTTCAAAATGTTTAAGAAGCTTCATTTAAAATTAAATTAAAATGCAGAGCCCCCCGGACTGGTGGCCAGGACCCGGGCAGTGTGAGTGCCCCTGAAAATCAGCTCGTGTGCCGCCTTTGGCACGCGTGCCATAGGTTGCCTACCCCTGTTCTTCAGCACAGACTCTTTGGCTCCTGGTTCTCCGCTGGAAATGTTTTTCAAGAGGGGGGCTGAAACTATAAAAAGGAAGGACACACATCCCAAGGAACCCCTCTCTCACTCGCTCTCCCTGCCCATTGCATTCACGGTACCTGAAGAGACAAAGGATGCAACCGTTGGACTCTGGTGGAGGGGTCCTGACCTACAGAGTTTGGCTGAAAGCATGTGAGAAATCTCTGCTTTGAATCTAATATAGTTTGTTAATTTAGGCATCAATAGGCCTTTCCTTTTTATTTTTCTTGTAACCATTTCTGACTTTATGCCTCGTTACTTGTACTCACTTAAAATCTCTTTTTGTAGTTGTTAAACTTGTTTTAAGTAATCCAGTGTGTTCAAGTTGAAGTGTCTGGGTAACTCCATTTGGGTGAACCAGTTGTGTACATATTATACCCTGAAAGCAATAATGTACTCAATAGCTTTGTACCATCCAGGAGAGGGCTGGGCAGTACAGACGTATGTCTTTGAGGAAAGCTGAAGCTGGGAGTGTGTTGTGTTCACCCAGTGGTGGTAATTATTAAGACTGGTAGGACCCAAGGTATGGCTGGCTGGGTGCAACACACACACGCAGGTGAGAGTGACTTACATGCTGGTTGCTATTTGTGAGCAGCAAGGCATTGTAAAGGGGGCCCCAGGTTACAGGGCAGGAGTGACACAGCTACTCATCAGTCTGGATTGTATCTTGGTATGTCACAATGCTGTATTTGCAGTTCTCCAGTCATAGGGTGACCCCCAAGTTGACAGATTTATTAAAATCCTTGCTAGTTGGCTTGCAATTTCATGTGCGAGGTCCTTTAATGTTCTTGGATAGAGATTATCCAGGCCCCCTGATTTATCCCATTAAACTGTTTTGAGTTTGGCTTCCATGTTGGATGTGGTAATTTCTACTTCCATATCCTTGTTCCCATTAGCCACCCTGCCACGACCTCTAAACTCATTACCGTCATAAAAATGGAGGCAAAGTATCTTTAATCTTTACCCCATCCTCACTGCTTAATGGTCCCACTTTTTCTTTCCTTGTTTTCTTTTTATTTATGTGGCTAACGAGCCTTTTAATATTGGCTTTAATTTCCTTTGCAAGGTCCTACTCTGCTTGGCTTTTGGCAGCTCTCACTTTTTATTACACTTTTTGACCTCCAAGAGGTAGCTTTCCTTGGTGATCCCTCCCATCTTCCATTCCTTTTCTGCTTTCACATAATACCCTGTTTGAGATGTTTGTTCATCTAGCTTGGTCTGCAAAACTCTTCTCTGTGAATTTCCCTCCCCTTGCTTGGGATGCAGGCTTCAGAAAGCTTCTGCAACTTATTCCAAGTCTCTTCCATATTCAGATCTTTGAGTTCTTCAGTCCAGTCCACTTCCCTAGCTAACTCCATTAATTTTTTTTAAAATTTTGCCTTTTGAAATCAAGGACTCTATATGTAGATCTATTGTTGTTTACTCTTCCATTAGTTTAAATAGAATTAACCCTTGATCACTCAGTGATTATTATTTGTATGCAGTAGTGCTGAGAGGCTCTGACCAAGATCATAGTGAGACATGGTTCCTGCCTCAATGAGCCTGCAACTTTACTTGGTAGTTTCAATTTACCGTGTGCAGTATCAGTGAAGTCATGGGCCTTCGTGGGAGCAAAGTTATTCACATGCATAGGTTTTTCTCAGGATTGTGCTCTAAGCTTGTAGACAAGATACCCAGGGAGAAGCTCAAAAGTAAGAGTAAAGGTGAAATACACAGGTTGACATTTGGTACATTATAGCCGTACAGAGTATATGAAACAATTACACAAGTACTAGAATATAGTTGAGGAAAGAATAAAGTACATAGGAAGTGACTAACATTTGTAGTGAATTTGATTGTAAGTGTTATGCCTTTTGATTTGTCTTTTGCACTTTTAAATATCTATGGCCTCTGCAGAGTTAGAGTGCCATTTGGTGTTCATTTCAGTGTCAGCAATCATAGGAGAGAGAGACAGACACACACACAGTTCTTTTAATCTATAACAGATTCAAAATTAAAAAGTTTATGGTTGCACCGTGGGAGTGGAATAATATCATTCTCTTTAAAACGAGTCTAATAAAATGCATTGTGTTAAGCAGTCAAGTGATTGCTGGTGTCGTTACTATGTATTCTTTGCATAGAAGCTCTAACAGGGGGTGACCATTGTGCTGGATATTGTACACACACATAACAAAAAGACAGTTCCTGCCCTTCACAGTTTACAATGATGAAATTTTTGTTTGTTACACTTATGCAGCTACACTGAAATTAATGGAAGATGTACAAATAACTGAGCAGAATTTGCCCAGTGTCTGTTACCTGTGTAGCTTTGTTTCTTGCTGGAGAATTTTCACAGGTACAAGGCTGCTTGAGGTGGTGGTAGTCCTCAGTTGCTCCTTGAGTGATTGCAAAACAGAAACAAACACACACTAAAAGATGAAGATTTAAGAACAATCCCAGTCTTATCAGCCCTGGCAGCATCACAGGAAATTCTTGCTTTAGAAAACCAGTTGACAAAGCTGCTCCTGTAAGTACATAAAGGCCTGATCTTGCTTCGCTGTAGTCAAGCTCCCATTGACTTCACTCAGAACAGGATCAAGCCTGAAGTGTGAGGAGAGGGGAGCCAAAATACAATGTTTGAGAAAAACAATTTCACTCCAGCTGAGTGTCTCATAGATTATAAGGCCAGAAAGGATCATTCTGATGCTCTAGTCTGACCTGCATAACACAAGTCACAGAGCGCTACCCAGTGATTCCTTCAGTGGAAGGGATTATTCTTTCCTGTTGTCTCACAAGTGAGCCCAATATAAGTTGTATTTGAACTACAGCATCTCTCAGAAAGACAGTCAGTGTTGATTTCACAACTCCAGGCTAGATCAAAGGTACTTAGGCACCAAATTCAACATTTGGGCACAGCTGCCATTCTCAAAACAACTGTTCAGTTGCCACCTAACCTTGTAAATCCCTCTGTTTTGGCAGTAGGCACATGCAAAGCCACCCAAATCCAGATGCTGCCCCCCCAGCTAAAGAGCTAGTTGAAGCCCCAGTGGGATTCTTAAACAAGCTGGTCCCCCATTTACTGCACCAGCAGGTCTGAGTGTGCATGTGCATACCTACCCAGTGATTAGGGCATTCAGTTAGGATGTTGAAGACCCAGGTTTGAATCACCACGCTGCCTGAGTTAGAGCAGAGACGTGAATCCAGGTCGCTGACATCCCAGATGAGTGCCTTAACCACTGGGCTATTGGGTATGATGGGGTTGGGGGAATCATCCTCCCTGAGAAAGGCCAGATGTGACATAGGCACCTAATTCCAGAAGGGTTCATTGTTGAGAATCCTTATCAAAAGGAGACACCTGTTGCTTGCCTGTCAGTCAAAGTATGTCTACATAGCAATTAAACACCTGCTGTTGGCCCAGGTCAGCTGACTCAAGCTCATAGGGCTCAGGCTGCAGGGCTGTAAAACTGCTGTGTAGATGTGTGGGCTCAGGCTGCAGTCCAAGCTCTGGGACCCCACAAGGGGGGCCAGTCCCAAAGCCCGGGCTCCAGTCCAAGCCTGAACTGCAACTTTTAGCCCTGCAGGCTGAGCTCTGTAAGCCTGAATCAGCTGACCCACACCAGCCACAGCTATGCTGGGGTCTCTTATTCCAGTGTAGATGTACTCTTTGGCACCCGAGGCCCCGATCAAAGGAAGTTAAGGCCTAGATTCACAAAAGGCACCTCAGCCCTATACCTTTCCTCTGCATTTCACACCAGGCTAGGTTAGGTGGGTCCCTCCTCTGCTTCCTGCTTCTGGGCAACCCTTTCTTAGGTCTGGTCATTACGTGGTTAGGTCAAATTTAGCCATGTTAGGCTGATTTTATAAGCAATGAGGCTACACAACCAACCCCATTCCGCTGACCTAAAGGGCTCTTAAAATCGACTGTTGCTACTCCCCTCGTCGAGGAGTACACTAAAATGGACCTTCTTGGGTCGAATTTGGGGTAGTGCAGATGCAGCCCTGTGCAAATTGATGGTATTGGCCTCCGGGAGCTATCCCAGAGTGCTCCAATGTGACCACTCTGGACAGAACTTTCAACTCCGATGCACTAGCCAGGTACACAGGAAAAGCCCCAGGAACTTCTGAATTTCATTTCCTGTTTGGTCAAGTATGGCGAGCTCAGCAGCAGAGGTGACCATGCAGTCCCAGATGAGTGAGCAATCTACAGTGAATTTCCCAACTCGTTGTGTGAATAAGGAAGGTTCTATTCTATATGCTTAGGTTTAAAAATAACTATTGAAATTAAATATTTGAAAGCAGCTGTTCCATTTACTGACCGGCTCTGGAGTCCGAGGTTCTGTGTTCCCCGTACAAGCCTTGGGGACATTGGACCCCCATAGCCCAGTGGCGTAGCCAGGTGGAGAAAACAGGGGGAGTGGAGACCAAAAAAGGCGCCACTCGCTCCGGTCTTCAGGGGCACTGAAGGACCAAGCCCCTCCCCCCGCCCCCGCCCCGCCGCCCAAGGCCGGAGCGAGCGAAGGACCCGCCGCCCAAGTGCTGCTGAAGACCCGGAGTGCCGCCTGGCCCGCCGCCCAGGGCCCGGAGCCAAAGAATTAAAAAGCCGCCACTCCTGGTCGGTGGGGGAGCTCGGCGCGGCCCCCCCCCCACCAGCTACGCTGCTGCGATAGCTCTGCAACAGCGTGCCGGGAGCTGACCTGCGCCCGGGTTATCGCGCTGCGGGTGGGAAGGAGAAACCTGAATGCAAAACTTAGAGGAAAGAACGACTACTTTTATTTCAAAAGACTGATGGTTACTAATTTGGGGTGTTAAAAATAGTTTTGCTTTATATTTTAAATAAGGTAACTTTGATTCAAATGTAACAGAGAATATTCCAAGCTGCCTTATTTCATCCTCCAGGGTAGGACACTTTACCACGCCAAGCCAGTAGCATGTAGTCTGGAATCTGTTGCAGCTCAAAGCATGGCAGCGAATGGTCCTGGGGTTTGGTCGCATTCATGCAGCATTCGGTCTTTATTTTTCTGTGTCAGCCTCAGGACAGTGACATCATTCATGGTCACCTGGTTGAAATAGGGGAAGTTTTGTAATGGAACAGTGATCCCCTCTGTTTGGTGATCCCCGGCACATTAGACCCCGGGCATGCTGGGCTGTTTGCACTTTGCTAAAATGGATCATCCTGGAGAATAGCCACGCATGGCGGGAGGGTATGCTGCACATCCACCCAGAAACCGCAGCCCTCCTTTTAAACAGCAACTGCAGCCCCTCCATTTAAATGGCAAAACCAACCAGCATTGGTTGCTATGGGAAAGGAGGGTGCTGTAGTTTGAAACCATTCCCGCGTTATGAATGCGGAAGAAGCCAACCCCACGTACCCTTTGGCTTACCCTTCCTGCCTGCAAACCGAATTCTGTTGCCCAGCCGTGTGTGATGTGTCACCATACTGGCAGGCACTCAATATAAAAGGCAAAATGCGACCTTGTACCTAAAGCACATGCTGTCTGCTGTGAATTCCTTGATTCACTGTGAAAGAGTTTCCCTTTTGTTCTCAGAAATGTATCTTCTTAAACTGTACTCTCCCTTTTTTCCCCCCTGCAGCTGCAAATGTTTCTGTGCTCCCCGTATCAACCCCGTCCCTGAGGTTATCGCAGATTAGAAGGTGGAAAAAATGCACTCTCAATGACGTGTTTTCAGAGCTCACTGGGAATCATCCCATTACCTGCAACACTATGCGGTCCCACCAGTCTGTGCTTGTTTGCTGGGCCCACAATCGGCATTCCACGGCACGAACCTGCCCCAGTGCTGCCATGACATCCCAATTGCCACATCCCATGCTTTCAGGAACGTCTGTGTCCATGTCCTCCACACAATCATCCTCATGCTGGCAGTTCCTAGCCAGGCTCTGCACGCACTGCAGGCAGAGCTACCGACTTCTTCTGGTGCCGGTAGGTGCTCGACCCGCTCTGCCCCGGCCCCACCCCAACTCCACCTGTGCCCTGCCCTCTCCCGCCCCCATTCCAACCCCTTCCCCAAAGTCCCAGCCCCAACTCCGCCCCCTCCCTGGCCCTATTGGACTCCTTCCCCAAATTCCCACCCCAGCCCTGCCTCTTCCCCACCTCCTCCCCGCTCCCTGCCAGAGCTTGCTACAGCTGTTTGGCCGCAAGCGCTGGGAGGGAGGGAGGGAGGGAGGACCGGAGACGCGGCGTGCTGGGAGGAGGCAGAGGCGGAGGAGGAGGTGAGGCGGGGAGGGAAGGTTGGCTACCGGTGGGTGCAGAGCACCCACTAATTTTTCCCTGTGGGTGATCCAGCCCTGGAGCACCCACAGAGTCGGCACCTATGACTTTAGGATAATGCGTGCAGTGTTTAGAATGCTCACAAAAGCAGTGTGCAGCTGAGTGGGCTCTATGCTTGCTGCGCTATGGCATCTGCACGGCTAACCCAGGAAAAAAGGCATAAAATGATTGTCTGCCGTTGCTTTCAGGGAGGGAGGGGAGACTGACAACATGTACCCAAAACTACCCACGACAATGTGTTTGCCCCATCAGGCATTGGGAGCTTAACCCAGAATTCCAATGGGCAGCGGGGACCGTGGAATAGCTACCCACAGTGCACCACTCCATGAGTCGATGCTAGCCACGGTATTGAGGATTCACCCCGCCGACTTAATGCGCTTAGTGGGGACATACATGATTGACTGTATAAAATCGGTTACTAAAGATTGACATTTATAAAATCGACCTAATTTTGTAGTGTAGACATGCGCGGAGGTGCTTAACCACCCCCCTACTGAGCCTAACTTGGAGCTGAGAATTCCATGAGGCAAAAAGATCCCTAGGAGTTAAACATTGCAATACCTAAGTACCTTTGTGAATCTGACCCTCCAACTCCTGGTTTACACACAGTTTTTGTACCCATTTAATTATATTGGTTTAGAAATGTATAAACTATGCAACCACAAGGGTGGATACAGTTACATCAGTATAAAGGAATTTATGATGTAAACCGTAGCAATATAACTGCACTATAGTTAAATTGATACAGAAACCGTGTAGATATGACGCAGAGTTTACTCTATCCCTTAGGAAGCTGTGTAATCCCTCGCCCTGTTAAATAGCTGCATTGATTTCTATTCAGATTTTTCCTTTCTTCAACTTCTAACCAGTGGATCTTGCGGGCTAGATAGAAGGCCTCCTAACAGCAGGTATTCTCTCTCTGTGTAGGTCCTTATTAGGCCATGACCAAGTTGTCTAGTCACCTTTCTTTCCTTATATTGCCACGCTTGATAAGTTTGGCATTTAAATAGGCCCAACCAGCAGTTAAAATTAACACATCAGGCCAGACGGTGGAGTTTTCACAACTAAGCACCAGCTACATTGTGAAACCTCTTTCGGTGCAAGAGAAGACTAAACTCCTAACCGATAGAGCTAAGCCAGCACACGTCCTGCTGTAGATGCATTTATATCCGCAAAAGAACTCTCCTACCATTCTAAGCTGCTGCCTGAGCTAGGAGGATTCAGTGGAATCGTGACCCTGGCAAACTCTGTCTAGTGTACGCCAGGCTTTATATTTTGCAGAAAGTAGCTACACTTATGGTAATATCTTAAAATCACAGAATCTGTTATTCTTTTGCAGCCTTGATTTCACACATACACAGTGCAGAATAATGCCCTAATGGAAAGTGAAGTTGTCAATTTTGATACTAGGTGGCGCCACAGTCAGTTATAGCTCTGGGTACTCAGGTACTCTTCCAGCTTTCTTTCTAATTCTGTGCTGCTGGGGCCTTCTCTTGCCCATTAGGCCCTTATGCACTGCAACCCAGACATGTTTAACCACAGTTGTGAATGGGCTTTTTTCTGTCTGTTCAGAAAAAGCAATGGGGAAAAAAATGTTTAAATATAGCTGTGGCCAAAGCATGTTACAATGCAGTTAATTTTGTAGCTTAAATAGTGTTCAGCCCCAGCTGAGCTACATCAATTGCCAACATCTGTTGTCAGCAATAGGTAGTTTGGTTTCTTTTAGTATGAATGGACTGTAGAATACTGGGCAGACAAACAACTGCTTCTCCTAGAGTGGGATTTGCATGTATCAGTCACCACTTTTTACAGCTGGTTATAAATTTCTTAACGATTCATTAGTCAATATCCTTTTTATCTGAAATTCACTAATACTAGAGCACTTTTAAACATACCCAAAAATAGGTTTAGCATAATGCATGGAAGGAAAAAAATTATTGCAACTCAACAGGAATCCTCTCCATACATATGACTACTTCTCAAAGCACTCTAGATCAAGTATTCTTTTATCAGATTTGATGTAGGGATATATTACCGACCACCTGACCAGGATGGTGATAGTGACTGTGAAATGCTCAGGGAGATTAGAGAGGCTATTAAAATAAAAAACTCAATTATAATGGGGGATTTCAACTAACCCCATATTGACTGGGTACATGTCACCTCAGGGTGGGATGCAGAGATAAAGTTTTTGACACCTTAAATCACTGCTTCTTGGAAAAGCTAGTCCTGAAACCCACAAGAGGAGAGGCAATTCTTGATTTAGCCCTAAGTGGAGCACAGGATCAGGCCCAAGAGGTGAATATAGCTGGACTGCGTGGTAATAGTGACTGTAATATAATGAAATTTAACATCCCTGTGGCGGGGAAAACACCACAGTGGCCCAGCACAGTAGCATTTAATTTCTGAAAGGGGAACTACACAAAAATGAGGCAGTTAGTTAAACAGAAATTAAAAGGTACAATGCCAAAAGTGAAATCCCTGCAAGCTACGTGGAAACTTTTTAAAAGACACCACAATAGAGGCTCAACTTAAATGTATACCCCAAATTAAAAAAAAAAACTAGTAAGAGAACCAAAAAAGAGCCACCGTGGTTAAACAACAAAGTAAAAGAAGCTTTTTTTTTTTTTTTTTTTTTTTTTTAAGTACATCAGAAGCAGGAAGCTGATAAACAACCAGTGGGGCCAGTGGACGATCGAGATGTTAAAGGAGCACTCGAGGATGATAAGGCCATTGCGGAATTGATGAATAAATGAATGAATAAATGAGGAATAAATGAATTCTTTGCATCAGTCTTCAAGGCTGAGGATGTGAGGGATATTCCCAAACCTGAGCCATTCTTTTTAGGTGACAAATCTGAGGAATTGTCCCACATTGAGGTGTCATTAGAGGAGGTTTTAGAACAAATAGATAAACTGAACAGTAATAAATCACCAGGACTAGATGGGATTCACCCAAGAGTTCTGAAGGAACTCAAATGTGAAATTGCAGAACTACTAACTGACAATTTTTAAAAAGGGCTCCAAAGCTGATTCCGGCAATTACAGGCCAGTAAGCCTGACTGCAGTACCCGGCAAATCGGTTGAAACTATAGTAAAGAACAGGATTTCAGGCACATAGATGAACATAATTTGTTGGGGAAGAGGCAACATGGTTTTTGTAAAGGGAAATCATGCCTCTCTAATCTACTGGAATTGTTTGAGGAGGTCAACAAACATGTGGACAAGGGGGATCCAGTGGATATAGTGTACTTAGATTTTCAGAAAGCCTGTGACAAGGTCCCTCACCAAAGGCTCTTAAACAAAGTAAGCTGTCGTGGGATAAGAGGGAAGGTCCTCTCATAGATCAGTAACTGGTTAAAAGATTGGAAACAAAGGGTAGGAATAAATGATCAGTTTTCAGAATGGAGAGAGAGGTAAATAGTGGGATCCCCAGGGGTCTGTACTGGGCCCAGTCCTATTGAACATATTCATAAATGATCTGGAAAAAGGGGTAAACAGTGAGGTGGCAAAATTTGCAGATGACACAAAACTACAAGATAATTAGGTCCAAAGCAGACTGCGAAGAACTACAAAAGGATCTCACAGAACTGGGTGACTGGGCAATAAAATGGCAGATGAAATTCAGTGTTGATAAATACAAAGTAATGTACATTGAAAAGCATAATCCCAACTATACATATAAAATGATGGGGTCTAAATGAGCAGTTACCACTCAAGAAAAAGATCTTGGAGTCATTGTGAATAGTTCTCTGAGAACATCCACTCAGTGTACAGTGACAGCCAAAAAAGCAACAAAATGTTGGGAATCATTAAGAAAGAGATAGATATGAAGACAGAAAATATAGTGCCTCTATATAAATCAATGGTATGCCCACATCTTCAATACTGTGTGCAGATATGGTCGCCCCATTTCAAAAAAGATATTGGAATTGGAAAAGGTTCAGAAAAGTGCAACCAAAATTATTAGGGGTATGGAACAGCTTCCATTTTAGGAGAGATTAAATAAGATTGTCGTCATCTTTTCCAAGCTGAAAAGTCCCAAACGTGGGATATGATAGAGGTCTATAAAATCATGACGGGTGTAGAGAAAGTAAATAAGGAAGTGTTATTTACTCCTCATAACACAAGAACTAGGGGTCACCCAATGAAATTAATAGGCAGCAGATTTAAAACAAACAAAAAGGAAGTATTTCTTCACACAAAGCACAATTAACGTGTGGAACTCTTCGCCAGAGGATGTTGTGAAGGTCAAGACTATAACAGGGTTCAACAAAGAACTAGATAAATTCATGGAGGATAGGTCCATCAGTGGCTATTAGCAGGATGGGCAGGGATAGTGTCCCTAGCCTCTGGTTGCCAGAAGCTGGTAACTGGCGACAGGGGATGGATCACTTGATTACCTGTTCTGTTCATTTCCTCTGGGGTACCTGGCAGTGGCCACTGTTGAAAGACGAGATACTGGTCTAGATGCACTTATGGGCTGACCCAGTATGGCCATTCTTATGTTGGAATTAGCTTGTTTTGCTAGATTTTGTCTGCAAGACTGACAAAAATAAATCTTCTCATATGCACTAGTAATTTCCCCCTTTAAAACAAAATATGGCATACACCAGCATTGCAGCTGGATATGCAGGCTAATAATCCAGAGGTGCAGTGGTATCACAGGTGCTCTGTAAAACAGCATCATGGTATACTGTAAACAACATGGCAATGAGAAGAGTCATCTAGGCCAGAGGTTCTCAAACTGTGGTTTGCAGACCACCAGTGGTCCACGAGCTCCATTCAGGTGGTCCGCGGATAGTTCCCTTTAAGTGCACGCTTGGGCAGCCGCACACAAGAGAATGAAGGGCCACGCACCTAATTAGTGGAGCCACGCAGGTGTGGCTCCACTAATTAGGTGCCTGGACCTTGGAGAAGACTCACATGTAAGATAAGGTGGTGGCCTTGGTGGTCACAAGGGGGTAGGTGGGAGGGGCCAGTGGGGTGAGAAGAGGGGGTGGGGAGAATTTGGGACATGCAGGCTCCAGCGGCCAGAGAAAGATGCAACTTTCCCCAACTCCAGGGCTGCGGCTGCCAGGGAGAGATGGCCCTCCTTCCCAGCCTCAGCTCTGTGGCGGGGGAGAGACCCCCCAGCTTCTTCCAAGCCCCAGCTCGGGGGCTGCTGCAGTGTGAGAGAGACCCCCCGCCTTCCCAGCCCCAGCTTGGGGGCTGCTGTTGCAGGGGAGAGAGGGCACATCCATTGCATTAGAAAGGTAAGACTACTGATATTAAAATATGAGTTGTGTGCTTTTATTTGCAGAACAAAAAAAGTTAATAATTAAGTTTTTTTTATATAGCGCTTTTATCCAAAGCGCTTTACAATAGTTAGCTAATGGTACAAACAACATCTGGAAAGATCATTAAGTAGTCTGCCAAGACCCTCAGCGATTTTCAAGTGGTCCACGAAAAAAATCGTTTGAGAACCACTGATCTAGGGTTTAGATATAGTGTACTTACTTGGTTTTGAAACAGTACATCCCCCCAGTAATTGTTTGCTTTTGCCCTGCCCCTTTGTTGATTTAATAAAAATAAGTCAATGATAGGTTGGTACGGCTGTAGAAACATCAGGGTCATCAAGGTTACACATCAGAACAAATACACAAGAAATATTCAAAATACAAATCAAAGCATTATCTGAAACATGTTATATACAACATTATGCATTTCTAAGCCAAGCACAGAATTCAAACTCCTCCCAGACAGTTCTATGATAATGGATATTTATCTTGCATAGCAAGGAAACAAAGTGCTAAAAGAGCTAAACTATACATTACATTTTAATGAGAAAATAATTACAAATTAAATGGCATGATACACAGATAAAAAAATATCAAGAAGGTGAAGTAAAAATAAGCTACTTCACTCTACTTGGCCAACAAAACCAAAAGCCCCACCAAAAAAAGCTATCAACCCTTGCTACCATTTACTATTCCTCACACTACCTAAGAGCTAAGATAATTATACAGGCATTCTAGCAAGACAACAGTAAGACTCATTCTCTCTCCCTATTTTAAAGTTTATTCTGTTCTCTAGACAGAGAGAAAATGAACCTGCTCAATTCCTCTCCCCCAGCAACCATGTGGTCCTCGGGTAGCTCTAAACAGCAAAACTCCCATACCTGTACCTGCCCACCCGGCCAGATCAGTTATGTCTTTCTGGCTGTATACAGGTGAGTGTCTCACACCCAGACAGGTAAGAGTTTTTTTTTTTTTTTTTTTTTTTTAAACAGTGTTCCTTCTTTGGCTGTCAGGATCAGTAATGAGCAAGCCAAAGCCTGAATGTGATGTTCCTGGAGTAGTCTTGGTCCCCACTAGTCCAGCAGAAAGCAGATCCAGATCTCTCAGATGGTGAAGAAGTCCCAAATTTGTAGTAATGTTCTATCTTTTAGTGTCAGTTCCACATTCTGAATAGTTTCTTGGTTAATAGGATTCTTATAAATTTAGTTTTCTTGCATGAAACAAGCCCCAAACTCAGGCAAAATAGTCTTAAACAATTGCATTTGTGCTTAATAATAGTTGTGGTTATATTTTTCTTTTTGCGCTTACTAGCCCTGAGGCCATGTCTACACTAGGGCTTTTGCTGGTATAGAAATGTCACTAAAAAAAATTACCATTCAAACTGCCATTACTATACCATCAAGAATTTCTAGTGTATATCTGGCCTTAGTGTCATATTATTCTCTTCATTCCTCCAGGGGTCCTTAGAGGATCCTATTTCTTTGCTTTTTAAAGCAGCTTCTCTTCCCTTCCCAGATCCAACCCATGATGTGAGGAGGCTAGGGGAAGCTCCCACAGGGCCCATCATTGGTGGTTCCAAAATAGCATCAGAAAGCAATGCCGAAGGGCCACAGAGTCCATGCTACAGAAAAAGGCTACAACATTTTTAAAAACAAAATCTGCAAAACCAGCTCAGACACAGCCCTGTAGGGGTATGTCTAAACTGCAGCTTGAAGGTGTGATTTTAGCGCTCAAGCTGGTGCACTAAAAAATATCAATGTGGCTATTAGAGCATTGGCTGGTTGCTCTAGTCCGAGCCCACCTGACCCCTGGGTCTGAGCCTGAGCTACCACCTGCGCTGTAACATCCACACTGCTATTTTTAGTGTGCTAGACCTCTCACTAACTAGGCTCAAGCAAGTAGGTACTTGCGCTATGAATCACACCACCAAGCCTCGATGTAGACATATCCTAGGAGACCTGATTCACATTCTGGGCTCAGTCTCAAGGTCTGCTGTGCTTTGGAGGACGACATTTTAGTTTTTGAATAGGGGCAGCAATGCTCTTTGTCCAATTATAGCGATCACTCCCAACCAATTGAGTCCTGGCCAGTTCTTCCTAAAGGAAGGATGGTGGCCGAGGCATAAGCTTTGTCTGCACCAAGGATTTTTCTGCTAAGAACTTTCCACCATAGCTAACAGCCATGGTTGAAACATCTGGAGCCCTGCTATAGACAAGACTGCTGTGGCCATAAGCATTTAACACCACATCAATCTGCTCTGACAAGATTTGGAATTAAAGGCAATGGCCAGTAGCTCCTTATCTAGGCTAAGACACCCAGTGTTAGATGAACCTGTGGATATATACTTAAAAAACAAAATACCTAATAATGCACATAAGTCATGTCATTTCAAGGATGAATCATAAAGCAAGTAACTGTTCAAATATGCAACCTTCAGGCCTCAACATTGATGCCAAGATCCCCATTACATGTGGGACAAAGGCAGAAAGAGTCCTGAACATAAGAACACTTTTTTTTGCACTCCTACAATTATGGACAATGCCTGCATATACGATTAACTGAATTCACCGTTACTGTAACACACATCAATTCTATAAGTGAAAGAGAACCCAAATGGATCTTCAGAAAACAGCACTGAGGTGAACAATTCCTTACATGCCAGGCTTCGTTATGCACTGAGGTCCAGATCCTCAAAGATATTTAGGCTCCTTTCTCTTCCACTGATTTCAATAATATCTTCTGAGAAGATGAGCTGGAACGTTTATTACCAAGTTTGCTAGCGTCCCATGGAATTGTCTAACACTGGCTTGCAGATGCTGAAGCACAAAGACTGAGAAACCCTGGTTGAAAAGAACTGGCTCCTAGGGCATGGTTAAGCTAGTTATTTTGGAAGACTGGAACAGGTACCATTGCCAGATCATTAAAATACTAAAGATTGGAAAGATATCCCTTTGTGTTTTTATTATGAGAAAACAGAATATGTTCTGATACCTGCTAAATCTCTAAACAAGATGATAGTATCCCACCTCTCTGTTAGGGCTATGAAAAAGTCATTGCATATATTTATTCATTCATGCCTCTCCCACGCAGTCATATAGACTTTAGTCTGAACACATCAAAAAACAAAACCAAAACAAAAAAAAACAAAAAACAAAAACAAAAAAAAGAGAAACAAAACCAAAAAAAACAAAAACAAACAAAAAAAACTGTTCTCACCACCAAGAGCAGTATCTGCTCACTGATCTTATCTCCATTTTTTTTTCAAAATGGATCTCCAAAGCACAACATCTACAACATCCAAATCCAAGGAGCATCTAATTAAAATAAACTCTAAGCTGTGGAGATATTTCTAACTGAACACCCAGCCCGTATTTTCTATGAAGAAGGATTTCAATAGTTTTAAAAACTGAAGCTCCATATTTAACTGTATTTAACATATTTAACTGTATTTAACTGCAACTGTGCCAGGGAACTAAGATCATCATCTCCTTTTTGTGCCTCCAAAGCCTGCAAAGGAAAAAGACAATCATGAGATCTAAGGGCTTGTCTCTGTGGCCCCACATGGTGTGCTGTGGGGGTGTGAATTGCAGATTGCACTGGTGTGCTGCACTGTAAGTCCCCTGCGTGGATGCTGCGGGCGTGAGCTGGAAGGTACCTAGCTCACATTAACTTATTTGGTCAAAGGGGACTTCATTGGTGGGAACTGAGTACCTTTTGGTTCACGCCCCACAGCAGCCACGTGGCGGAGTTACAGAGCAGCTTGCCAGTGTGCACTTGTGGCTCTAACTGCAGGGCAGCATAGGCGTAGCCTGTGGCAGTAATACATACAGACCCCATGCGACACAAACTGTACAACTATTTGAACAAGTTAAAAATTACTAAACCGATGATCAGTTTTCCTCGGCTTAGCAGGCAGACTAAGGAATAGAGACTGGCTCCCGTCCAAACACCCGCTGGACACTGGGCAGGCTCAGATCCAGGTCTGAGCTCTGTGACTCAGGCCTGCTTCAGTAGAAACTTACCAAAAAGGTGTTCTGCCATGTTCCTGCTCCTTTCCATGGGGGGTGGGAGTGGGGGAGGGGTGTGTGTGTGGGAGATATGTATAATAAATACACATGCATGCATGCGCGCACCCACCCACCCACCCACCCCCCTTCTCTTCACAGCAACCCTTGTGTCAGACTCTGGACATGTTTCTAGTCTCATTTGGAAAGGGGAAAGGTACTGAGTCTAATGTAACCTTTGGCAGGTAAGCAGAGAAACTAGGGATGAGCTGGCTACAAGTTGTCCAAATGCTGTCAGGCATCCACCTAAAACATATGCTAAACCGTATATATGATATTACCCATACTTCATGGATGCCTTCAGCCTTCACAGTGGCCACTGAAATGAAAGGCCAGTTATAGATCTCCAGAGACAGACAGTTATTCTTGTAGGAGGGCCAGGGTGTGCTATTTTAAGTCCTGGAGCAGTTACAAAATAGCATTGTGACATCTGGGGCCAGGGACGGTTTTAATCCTGGGTATCTCAGAAACTGTCAGGGCTATATCTGACTCTGGCATTGGCAAGCTGAGAACTCCACTTTTTCATATGGTTTTGAGCATCTGGCGTTAGCCATGGGGATTTGTGAGATATAGGGTAGTTGGTGGTTCGTTTAATCAACAGACGATGAATCCGTGGAACTCATTGGTGCATGTTACTGAGGCAAATAGCTTAGTACACGAAAAGAAAGGGATTAGATGTTTATATGAATACAGAGAGCCTTCTGAATTGGACTTACAAGGACAAAAATACAAGAGCTATTCATTTTTCTCTTTCAGGGCATAAGTGGAACAGGAAACTTTACTTCATAGTAAAAAGAAAAGGAGGACTTGTGGCATCTTAGAGCCTAACCAGTTTATTTGAGCATAAGCTTTCGTGAGCTACAGCTCACTTCATCGGAAGCTGTAGCTCACGAAAGCTTATGCTCAAATAAATTGGTTAGTCTCTAAGGTGCCACAAGTATTCCTTTTCTTTTTGCGAATACAGACTAACAGGGCTGTTACTCTGAAACCTGTCATTACTTCATAGTATATCACATCACATAACTATGTATATTACAGGGTTTTTAGCCTCCCTCTGATGGTGCCATTAGTCCTTGGGATGAACAGGATACTGGTCTGGGTGAATTACTGTCTGTTCCGGGTGGCTGTTCCCATGCTGATGCGTGTGGGAGAGAACTGCTTGCTGTGCGAGGAGCAATGGCCCTGCTTCTTTCTAAACATCTGCAAACCATTGGCTATTTAGGTATTGCAGGCCCTAGGCTGCCTTCTCTACCCCCATTTCCTTTACACCACAAAGGATTTGAAGGAGAATGATTCTGCCAGTGACGGCATTCAGTTCAGCGTCCCAGGACTGATGATCTGGAGAATGGCATGGATTGCACCCTCAGCAAGTTTGCAGATGACACTAAACTGGGAGGAGTGGTAGATACACTGGAGGGTAGGGATAGGATACAGAGGGCCCTAAACAAATTAGACGATTGGGCCAAAAGAAATCTGATGAGGTTCAACAAGGACAAGTGCAGAGTCCTGCACTTAGGACGGAAGAATCCAGTGCACTGCTACAGACTAGGGACCGAATGGCTCGGCAGCAGTTCTGCAGAAAAAGGACCTAGGGGTTACAGTGGACGAGAAGCTGGACATGAGTCAACAGTGTGCCCTTGTTGCCAAGAAGGCCAATGGCATTTTGGGATGTATAAGTAGGGGCATTGCCAGCAGATCGAGGGACGTGATCGTTCCCCTCTATTCGACACTGGTGAGGCCTCATCTGGAGTACTGTGTCCAGTTTTGGGCCCCACACTACAGGAAGGATGTGGAAAAATTGGAAAGAGTCCAGCGGAGGACAACAAAAATGATTAGGGGACTGGAACACATGAGTTATGAGGAGAGGCTGAGGGAACTGGGGATGTTTAGTCCACGGAAGAGAAGAATGAGGGGGGATTTGATAGCTGCTTTCAAACTACCTGAAAGGGGGTTCCAAAGAGGATGGCTCTAGACTGTTCTCAGTGGTAGCAGATGACAGAACAAGGAGTAATGGTCTCAAGTTGCAGTGGGGGAGATTTAGGTTGGATATTAGGAAAAACTTTTTCACTAGGAGGATGGTGAAACACTGGAATGCGTTACCTAGGGAGGTGGTGGAATCTCCTTCCTTACAAGTTTTTAAGGTCAGGCTTGAGAAAGCCCTGGCTGGGATGATTTAATTGGGGGCTGGTCCTGCTTTGAGCAGGGGGTTGGACTAGATGACCTCCTGAGGTCCCTTCCAACCCTGATATTCTATGATTCTATGATTTAATCAAGTCAACTACTGTAGTCTAGAGAAGGCTGAGGGGGGACACAATAACAGCCTTCATATATGTAATAGATTGTTATACGGATGATGGGGATTAATTGTTCTCCATGTCCACCAAGAAGTACTTAGTTTGGTTTGCAGCAAGGTAGATTCAAGTTAGATATTAGGAAAAACTTTCTGACTACAAGGATAGTTAAGCACTGAAATAGGCTTCCAAGGGAGGTTGTAGGATCCCAGTCATTGGAGGTTTATAAGAACAGGTTGGACAAATACCTGTCAGATGGTCTAGGAATACTAATCTTGCCTCAGTGCGGGCAGGATGGACTAGGTGACCTCTTGAGATCCCTTCCAGCCCAGCATTTCTATGATTCTACGTACAACGTTTGAATTCCTGAACATGGTCATTAAAGAGCTGGAGGTGGCAGTCTTGGAAAGTCATTTGGCACTTCATGCATGCAGTTCAGCTGTAGATGTGTCAGTCCCAGGAAAAGATATTACCTCTCCCACCTTGTCTCTCTAATTTGGCATTTCAATTATTTAATGAATAACACTTTGGGAAAGAAGCTATGTACAGTAGGAAGTTCACACACATTCGAGGAACTTTATGGAGAACATCTCAGCAATATGTTAGGTTTTATTTTGCCCAGGAGGAGTGGATCCAAAGCCCACTAAAATCCATGGTAGTCTGTTTATTCATTTCAATGTGCTTTGGATCAGCCCCAAAATCTCTTGAGGAGCCACAGGAAGATAAAACAGTTTTTGCCTTACCAGAAGCAGTTCTTGTCCCTGAGGTATGAGGCCCCGTAGAGCCACTTGAATTTCCGCCTGGAGGAGGAGAAGCAGTGGGACCAGCGTATGGATTGGCATATGGAAAATGTGAGGAACGTGGTTGTGCCCTGAGAAAAGAAACATGGGTTTAAGGATTTTTTTTTTTTTTAATTAGAGAAAGGTCACTATTTAAGAAGGTATTAGCATCCAAAGCAAAGCATCTTTTTTAAAAAGGCAGATATGAGTAGAAAAATACAATTGCACACATTTTACTTATTTTTAGGCCTAAAACTTAGCAAGATGCAAAGAGGAATTGGATATATACATGAACAACAAGGTTTTTCAGAGCTATCATACTTAATGCTAACAAGTTTTGGAAGAGATATTAAACCGCATGCTTCAGGATTTAACCAGTATCTAATTCCTAGGGATTAAGAGGTTTCTTGCACCTTCCTAAGAATCTGATGCTGAGTATTGTCAGAAACTGGACTAGATTTTTGATCCAGTCTGGCAATTCCTTTGTTCTTCTATTACATTCATGTAATGTTAAAAAAAAAAAAAAAGTACTTTCAAGTATCTCTAGGACATTTTACTAGAGAAGATATGAGCAACTGCAATACAGGTGTGAAGAGAGACGGAGTAAAATTCATGATCTTTGACTCATCTCACTTCAGTTTATTCTCAACCTCTAGAGACAGGAGATTCCGACTTTTTGAAAATCCAGAGTCTACTCCTTCACTCTAAGTTTGGATCACAATTTCTTCTTATTCTTGTCAGAACATGGGGAAAGAAGAGTTTTTTAATGGAACAAAGCTACTATGGTACTTGGGGACAGTGGTATGTGCTTTCACAAGTTTGAAAATGTTGGCTTAAAATCTGTTGTAAGACAGGAAGCTAAAAAGTTAGGCTCTTAAATACTTATTTAGGCCACTAAATAAGTGACTCAAATTTCCAGCATTCTGAGCACCCAAGAGCTCCGACTGAAGTCAAAAAGCACATCTTTTCTGTATACAAATTTCCTGGTGTTTAGGCCAGTTTAAAGCTTAAAAAAAAAAAAAAGGCAAGCAGATATTTAAAACATCCTAGGAGCCCTAAAGGGGTGACTTCAGTTACTTCAACAAGCCACTCTCCTCTGAAGAGTGACACTGTAAACATTTCTGTTTCTTCCTGCTGAAGAAATCTTCATCCTGTGTGTATTCAGTCATATCTGCTAGCTTTGCTGCTTTTACTTCTATTAGCCCTTCAGAGCTAAGAGTGTCAGCTGGATTCTATTGCTCCTTGTACATCAGAATTGGTCTCTGCTCCCAAACTGTTTTTTCTGCAGAGCTGCCAGTTTGTCTCCTACAGCTCCCTCCCAATCACTTTTCAAAGTAGATTGAAACTTCAGTGCATTCCAGCATGTTTCGTATTAGAGTCATGAAGTTTTTATCAGTTTGTATCCCAACTTTTGTTCCTTGAAGAGTAGGTAAATACACACAGCCCCATATATTTCTATATTCCAATAAATGGTGAGTTGGCATATCTGTAGGTAGCCCAGTCACTTGATAAACAAAACACTCCTGTGCAAGATCAGTTTGAGCTCTGCAGAGTCCCTGAAGACCTATAAAATCCCACTAAAATGGCAACTGTTGCTAATCCTACTAGGCTGTTTGGAAGAGTTTACAAAATGTTTTGATTTTTAAATAAACATTTCAAATGTGAATGGCAGATAAGGGCTCAGCTCTTTTAAATTACTTTATTATTGTAAAACAGATTTTTGCCTGGTACTTTGTACAAAGTAAAAGTCATTTGTAGAATCATGCCACTTGGATTTCTATTCATGGGATACGAGGTGGAGAGACTAGTCCATGTACTGGAACCCCTTGGAATTTGGCTTCCCATAATGTCTCAGAATGGTGCATCCTGGATGTCACAGCAGAGCAGGAACCAGCCCAAAGTGACTTTAGGGGAGATAAAATTAAGAATAAAGGCTAATTTATAGGGCTGTCACGTGATTAAAAAAATTAATTGCGATCATGCAATTAATTGCGCTGTTAAACAATAGAATACTATTTTGGATGTTTTTTACATTTTCAAATAAATTAATTTCAATTACAACACAGAATACTTTATTTTTGATTACAAATATTTGTACTGTAAAAACCAAAAGAAATAGTATTTTTCAATTCACCTAATATAAGTACTGTAGTGAAATCTCTTTATCGTGAAAGTTGAACATACAAATGTAGAATTAGGTACAAAAAACCCCGCATTCAAAAATAAAAGAATGTAAAACTTCAGAGCCTATACGTCCACTCAGTCCTACTTCTTGTTTAGCCAATCACTCAGACAAACAACTATATTTACATTTTCAGGAGATAATGCTCCTGCTCCCTGTTTACAATGTCTCCTGAAAGTGAGAACAGGCGTTCGCAAGGCACTGTTGTAGCTGGCGTCACAAGATATTTATGTGCCAGATGCACTAAAGATTCGTGTCCCTTCATGCTTTTACCACCATTCCAGGGGACATGCGTCCATGCTGATGATGGATTTGGCTTGATAACTATCCAAAGCAGTGCGGACTGATGCATGTTTTGAGCAGGGGGTTGGACTAGATGACCTCCTGAGGTCCCTTCCAACCCTGATATTATATGATTCTATGATTAAAACGAGCCGGAGAGAGACAATTCTGCCCCAAGGAGTTCAGTCAAATTTAATTAATGCATTATATTTTTAACAAGTGTCATCAGCACGGAAGCATGTCCTCTGGAATGGTGGTTGAAGCATGAAGGGGCAGACGCATGTTTAGCATATCTGGCACGTAAATACCTTGCAATGCCAGCTACAAAAGTGCCATGCAAATGCCTGTTCCCACTTTCAGGTGACACTGTAAATAAGCGGGCAGCATTATCTCCCGTAAATGTAAACAAACTTGTTTGTCTGAGTGATTGGGTGAACAAGAAGTAGGACTGAGTGGACTTATAGCCTCTCAAGTTTTAATATTGTTTTGAGTGCAGTTATGTAACAACAACAAAAAAACCTACATTTATAAGTTCCACTCTCACGATTAAGAGATCACATTACAGTACTTCTGAAGTGAATTGAAAAATACTATCATTTTACAGTGCGAATATTTAATAAAAAATATAAAGTGAGCACTCTACGGTTTGTATTCTGTGCTGTAATTGAAATAAATACATTTGAAAATGTAGAAAAACACCAAAAAATATTTAATAAATTTCAATTGATATTCTATTGTTTAACAGTGCAATTAAAACTGCGATTAATTTGAGTTAATCGCATGAGTTAAACAGCAATTAATCAACAGCCCTACTAATTTACAATTACTTCTATTCTTAATGCTCTTAGCTATGACATTGAAGATATTCCACACAACTTGTTTATATAATTTTTTTAATTTGCAGTTCATCGAAACAAGCTACAGTGGTAGGTGGTTACCTGAAACAAAACCAGTATTAAAGAACCCTTTTAAAATGCCCCATCTGCTGAAGCTTCAGCTTCCAACTGGGAACTGCTATTGTGGCAGAATTTTGCTGCTTGGATGATGCAGGATCCTGCAAGCTCAAATCCAGAAGCAATGTGAATATTTTATAGCTAGGTAAAGCGTACACCATGAGGAGGACAGACTACTGGGAACAGCGAAGGAGAGAGCGAGCATAGTGCTTACCTTTGACTACCAGCCAAGTATCCTAGTAGGCCTCCTGTTCCAAGTCCAGTCCAAAACCCTGGTCCTGAATTGGCCTCAGAACTGGAACCGCCACCAAAACCACCAGCTCCTTAATTCAAATTGCAAATGAAAAACAAAAAAAACCAATCATCAACTTTGAGTCAATGGCAAATTTACCATCATGCCATCCTTAGAGTCATACAAAAGAATTATTTTAACAAAGAACTAACTGTGAGACTGACTTCAATGGACTTTAATCCTTCAGTGGCTCAATCCCCATTTGAAGAGCTTCAGGGAGCGGTTCTGCTCTGGAAAGTGATTACATTACAAATGGCACCTTCTGTTTAATAATTGTATTACAGTAATGCTTAGTGCCTCCATCCAAGATCAGGGTCTCTTTGTTACTAGACATTGCACAAGAGATAGTCCCTGCCCCAAAGAACTTATACTCTAAACAGGCAAGACAGATAAAGTATGGAAGGTGAAACAAGGGTGAAGCAACATGTTCAAGATCACATAGCAGGTCAGTGGCAAAGCTGGGAACAAAACCTTGCTCAGTGCCGTATACATTAGACCACACTGCCTCCCAGTCCTCTCACTCAACAGATTTGCTGCCATTTTGAGTAACTGCGTATGTTGAGTAGTATGTGCTCAATCTAATGACTAAAACAACAATACCACATTTTTCTCCTGGTAGTTCTGTCTCAAGTGCATGTTAACAGCACTGTTAACCAAGATCAGATTGCAAAAATCTTCATTATTGGTGATGCATGAGTCAGGGGAAACCCAGCTCGACTTAAATCTCTGGTTGAACATGCAAAATCATCAGTTAGAAAAAGGCATATTTTTAATTGTTAGCAGCAGCCTTTTAACCTGGAATCAGAGGCAACGTGGAATTTCACAATGTCATTTACAGTCACATTTTAGAGTAGAACTGCACTCTAACTCCAGAGATAAACATATTCATAATCACTAAAAATAAACAATAAAAAGGGAACAGAGTTCAGAGTAACAGCCATGTTAGTCTGTATTCGCAAAAAGAAAAGGAGTACTTGTGGCACCTTAGAGACTAACCAATTTATTTGAGCATGAGCTTTCGTGAGCTACAGCTCACTTCATCGGATGCATACTGTGGAAATTGCAGAAGACATCATATACACAGAGACCATGAAACAATACCTCCTCCCACCCCACTCTCCTGCTGGTAATAGCTTATCTAAAGTGATCATCAAGTTGGGCCATTTCCAGCACAAATCCAGGTTCTCTCACCCTCCACCCCCCCCCCCCCACAGACAAACTCACTCTCTTGCTGGTAATAGCCCATCAAAAGTGACCACTGTCTTCACAAAGTGTATGATAATCAAAGTGGGCCATTTCCAGCACAAATCCAGGTTCTCTCACTCCCCCCCCCCCCCACAAACTCACTTTCCTGCTGGTAATAGCTCATCCGAAGTGACCACTCCCCCTACAATGTGCATTATAATCAAGGTGGGCCACTTCCAGCATAAATCCAAGTTTAACCAGAATGTCGGGGGGGGGGGGGGGTAGGAAAAAACAAGGGGAAATAGGCTACCTTGCATAATGACTTAGCCACTCCCAGTCTCTATTTAAGCCTAAATTAATAGTATCCAATTTGCAAATGAATTCCAATTCAGCAGTTTCTCGCTGGACTCTGGATTTTAGGTTTTTTTGTTGTAAGATAGCGACCTTCATGTCTCTGATTGCGTGACCAGAGAGATTGAAGTGTTCTCCGACTGCCCAACACTCTCACAAATCTTGGGAGACAGGCCAGTCCTTGCCTACAGACAACCCCCCAACCTGAAGCAAATACTCACCAACAACCACATACCACACAACAGAACCACTAACCCAGGAACCTATCCTTGCAACAAAGCCCGTTGCCAACTGTGCCCACATATCTATTCAGGGGACACCATCACAGGGCCTAATAACATCAGCCACACTATCAGAGGCTCGTTCACCTGCACATCCACCAATGTGATATATGCCATCATGTGCCAGCAATGCCCCTCTGCCATGTACATTGGTCAAACTGGACAGTCTCTACGTAAAAGAATAAATGGACACAAATCAGATGTCAAGAATTATAACATTCATAAACCAGTCGGAGAACACTTCAATCTCTCTGGTCACGCAATCAGAGACATGAAGGTCGCTATCTTACAACAAAAAAACTTCAAATCCAGAGTCCAGCGAGAAACTGCTGAATTGGAATTCATTTGCAAATTGGATACTATTAATTTAGGCTTAAATAGAGACTGGGAGTGGCTAAGTCATTATGCAAGGTAGCCTATTTCCCCTTGTTTTTTCCTACCCCCCCCCCCCGACATTCTGGTTAAACTTGGATTTATGCTGGAAGTGGCCCACCTTGATTGTCATGCACAGTGTGGGGAGAGTGGTCAGTCTGGATGAGCTATTGCCAGCAGGAGAGTGAGTTTGTGTGTGTGTGGGGGGGGGGGGGGGGGAGGGGTAAGAAAACCTAGATTTGTGCTGGAAATGGCCCACCTTGATTATAATGCACATTGTAGGGGGAGTGGTCACTTCGGATGAGCTATTACCAGCAGGAGAGTGAGTTTGTGTGTGTATGGGGGTGGGGGAGTGAGAAAACCTGGATTTGTGCTGGAAATGGCCCACTTTGATTTTCATGCAGGTTGTAAGGAGAGTGGTCACTTTGGATAGGCTATTACCAGCAGGAGAGCGAGTTTGTGTGTGTGGTTTTTGGAGGGGGGTGAGAGAACCTGGATTTCTGCAGGAAATGGCCCACCTTGATTATCATACACTTTGTGAAGACAGTGGTCACTTTTGATGGGCTATTACCAGCAAGAGAGTGAGTTTGTCTGTGGGGGGGAGGGGGGGGTGAGAAAACCTGGATTTGTGCTGGAAATGGCCCAACTTGATGATCACTTTAGATAAGCTATTACCAGCAGGAGAGTGGGGTGGGAGGAGGTATTGTTTCATGGTCTCTGTGTATATGATGTCTTCTGCAATTTCCACAATATGCATCCGATGAAGTGAGCTGTAGCTCACGAAAGCTCATGCTCAAATAAATTGGTTAGTCTCTAAGGTGCCACAAGTCCTCCTTTTCTTTTTAATAAAAAGGGAAGTGATCAGAGAAGGCAGTCTAAACTCCCCCTGAACTCCAATCTAAACCAATCTGCCAGAAACTTCATAGGAATGTTATGACATAGTAGTCTGAGGGGAAAAAAAAAAAAAAAAAAAAGAAAAAAAAAAATCAATGAAGTATTTGAGATAAGAATTAAAGAAAATTTTTTACAACAGGGAAAATTTCCTAACATGTCTGAAATCTGTTGGCCCTGGCAAGGACAGGGACTTGGCTAAACCTGGATGATAAGGAATAGGATGGAAGAAGAAAATGACTTTTTGCTCTGTGCTTGACAACACCTAGCACAGTAGGATCCTGGTCACGGCTGGATTTTGTAGGTGCTTCACAATACAAATACATAATAATGATAACAATAGCCATTGGTGTGCAGTAGGAACTCACCAGGGTTACTAATGGGCACACGGCACAGACACATGGTTTAGAAATTCCAGAATCAGCAAATGGGAACAGATTTTGCAAAAGCTCTTATGGAATTTAAGAGCAAAAGTTCCATTAACATACATATAAAAGCACTCACCACCACACTATTTCACAGCATTAAATTTTCAAGGTTCCACTTGATTTATCCTTACCCTATTTCTCATTCAGTATTGAAAGGTTGACTCCCACTTCCGATTAGCCAATGATGCCGGCCTCCGTTGCCCACTACTTAGATTTTCAAAGCAGCACTGTCATGCTTTCTCCACACACTTGGGAGGCACTCCCTGTAAACATCTGCACAACTACAGTGCAACCTCTGAATTATGAACACCTCAGAAATGGAGGTTGTTTGTAACTCTGAACAAAAACTTTATGGCTGTTCTTTCAGAAGTTTACAACTGAACATTGACTTAATACAGCTTTGAAATTTTACTATGCAGAAAAACAATGCTTCTTTCCCTTTTTTTTTTTTAAAAGTAGTTTACATTTAACACTCTACTGTATTTGTCCCCCCCCCCCCTTTTTTTTTTTAGGTCTCTGCTGCTGCCCGACTCTGTACTTCCGGTTCCAAATGAGGTGTGTGGTTGACTGCTCAGTTCATAGTTCTGGTGTTTGTAACTCTGAGGTTCTACCATACCTCATTATCCACCTTCAACTCCCTCCTCAAAACCCCCCTTTGCCATGAAGCCTTCAAAAAACTTGACAATGGCTGGGCTGCTGATGTGCTGAGACCACTGCCTATCATGTTGTCCAATGTTATCGCATTGTTTCCTTGTGTTCCTCTGTGGGTCTGTCTGTATCCATCTGGTGTCTCTTTCCTTATATTTAATTTTATAAACTTTGGAGCACTGGACTATCTTTTTTCTGTATTTAAACACCTAGCACAATGGCACCCCACATAAAAAATAATTTTACTCAAAACGTTTGATTCCTTTCAAGTTGTGACCAACCCCCCTCTCCTACTCTGACCAAATAAATATGAAGTTTCATACTAAAAGGACTGCTTTGAAAAAAGTTAAGTTTGTTAAAAATAACGCGAGAGTTTCAAAGACAAAGGGCAGCCAGGCATCCAATTCTCTTTGAGGGTCAGTGGGAGTTGGGCACCTAACATTCATTTGTGCCTTTGAAAGTCTCCTCCAAAGAGGATAGTAGAAAGCTAGTTGCAACTTTAATAATGAAATCATGACTGTGGGCCCCATAACTGGTGTCAAGTATCAGGGGGTAGCCATGTTAGTCTGTATCCACAAAAACAACAAGGAGTCCAGTGGCACCTTAAAGCCCAAATAAATGTTAGTCTTTAAGGTGCTACTGGGCTCCTTGTCGTTTTTGTGGCCCCATAACTGACATTCACACTCAGCAATGCATGAAGACTTTTTTTGTTTTTTAAACTATTTCTGCCCACATTTGCTGAAGCAAGAGCAATACCACATTGCTTTTTATTTCTAACACTACAACAAGCTTAGAACCATACCTGTGAAGCTGGATTTAAAACCAGGAGGAGGTGGTGTCTGACTATTCTGCCAAGATGTCCTAGAGTATCCATCACCATTAGAGAAATCCTGTTGAGGCAGCTGATTACTGAGGAATAGCTTGTAACATCCATAAGCAAGGAGCAGAAGTACTATTATGACAATCACTCCAGCAGCAGAATCAGAGGAATCCTGAGAATTCACTTTACTTGACTGGTAATAGCTGGAGCTAAAGCTTCCACCAAAGTTGTGAGCTTTTCTTTGGCCTTCCTCGGTTAACTCTAACCCGTACTGCAAACCACAAGACCCCCTTAAGATGTATGGGTCATCTGGATAATCATAGCCTTCACAGCTCACTTCGATTCTTCCAAAGCGATAGGAGTTGTCCAAGTCTGCCTTACACTCCCACTGAAATTAGTAAACAAAATTCAAAGTAGTAACCATTTCCAGGTTGGTGAGAGTAGTCTTTTGTTTACTTTCCTATATATGTAGTGAAATATAATAATAATTAATCAAATCATTTAAAAACAGTAATTAGGAGAGCTTCTGGACATTTGTATTTTAAGTTAGCTATCAAGATTCATGAACCTTTAACTTAGAGAAACGGAACATTCAAAAAGTAAAGCAATTGTAACTTTAAAAGACAAAGTTTCAGTAGTTCACATATCAGGTTTTTCTACGCATTCATCTTTACAGAATACTGCAGAGTATCATGTAATAAAAAAAGCAATAGCCTTTAAAATGTTTTAAATAAGTGTCCCCCACAAGAAAGCTGGGTGGTAGTTACAATGAAATACTAATCAAGGCTCCAATCCTGCAAGCTGATCCATGTCAACAGACTGTTGTATCTAGGTGGCGCTCCATTGACATAAGTGAGACAGAAGGGTTGCCCACATAGATTAAATTGCAGGATCAGAAACAATGATGTAATGAAAGCATTCTGTAAAGAAAGTCATAAATGCAACTCCTAAAGAAGTGCCTATCTCATCAAACAAAAAAATGGCCTTAGCCATAGGGCACATATAGTTTTAGCAAGATTTAAATAGTTAATTCCTGAAGAAACAATTCAGAATGACACGTGCAATTATAAATCCATGTTCGACCGAATTTACAAAGTAATACCAAGATCTTTCAGTGTTTCTATTGCCAAGACTCCCATTTCAGCTTTCTTCCGCAGAAACCTATTTTGCTATTACCCAAACTTTCGACAATTGGATAAAATATTAAAATTTAAACCACATTTTTGCTTGAAAGATCTTAGAAAGATCTGAAAGTCAGAGCCTGTCTACAAGGGAAAGTTGCAGCAGTTTAACTTAAATTGGTTTTAAAAATCAGTTTTGCTAAGATGGTACAAACCTCTGTGTTTGGTTACAGAATGCCTTGTTTCAGGTTTAGCATAAATTGACTGGCAAACTGTTTTAGCAAAGCCAAAATAAGGGTGTCCATAAATGGTCTTGCACTATTTTAACTAACTCAGTTTAAAAATAATTAAGTTAAACTGCTGCAACTTTCTCATGTAGACAAGAAAGAGATGGGTAATATGGAGACTTTTGTATTGGTCTTTGATTTTAGGAAGTGTATTTTAAGAAACCCAACATTTGGCTCAAATTTGACTGGACAGTGTTCTTTTAAACAAAATTTAAGTTTGGGGTGTAAACTAACAGACAATGTCCCTTTAAAACTATGCTTTTAAACCAGGGGCCTCAAAGTCCTGGCCCACAGGCGTTTGCAGCCCGAGAACCTCCCCACTGCGGCTGTGGAGGAGAGACCCATGCAGCTGGCTCTGTCCACTGCAGGCGCTGCCCCCCGCAGCTCCCACTGGCTGGGGGAGAGGGACAGAGATACTATCACTAGTCACTGGGCAGAGAGTCAGGCACTGTCACTTCCCCCCCCCCCCCCCACAATGAATATAAACAAGTCAAAATACCCAACACAACTATCTGATGCACACCTTATTGTAATCCTGAAGGTTTCAGTCACTGAGGCCAAATATCAACAAACTGACAGAACTGAAGTGTTGCCAGGTGTCTGGCAAACAAACACTAAAAACTCTCTGGCAAACAGTAAAAACTCTCTGGCAGGCGAAGAATTGTATAAAGTTGTATGATAGTTTTATTATTTCTACAAAATTCAAAATAAAAAATACAATATAAATGTTTTCTTTTCTGTGACCTTATTAGCCACTGGAATGATTTGAGGACTGCCACTGGCCCTAAGGTAAAATGTTTAAAACAGGGGTCTCAAACTCAGTCATTAAAGGAATAATCTGCACCATAATTTAGAAATGTTCTTGTGATTCTTTTTAGTTTATGGTTGCTGAAAATTTCATTCAGTCGGTGCAAAGAGATTCTTATTTAATATTTAGCATTTCATTTACAAGCACTTTGAAGTGAAGCTACCTGTATGTCAAAGCCATCCCATCCTTTGTTATGACACTGAACAACCGCGGGGACGTATGCACATCCAGCTGTGCCTCCAGTACATTGTAACTGGGGAATTGGAGATGTCCGCCGAGAAGTAGTATATCCATCTCTGTAGAGAGTGAGAGTTTGGATCTCCCGCAACAAAACCCTCCCTGAAACAGGAAGTACACAAATTAACAGAACTAGCATGCATGAAGAATGTGTTTCAGAACAAGAGTAAATGTGATAGTTAACACAAGCAGCCTGCCACGGTGCTTTCAGAACAGCGAGCACTTTAAAAACCACTTGAGACTCCCAGCAACAATGTGATTGTGGCTGAAAGTCTATGACACTGACAGGCCCTGCTAATAGGACCCAGCTATGTTCTACTCCTTTCAAAGAGATGTTACTGTGTATGTCACAGCCCAGCTGGCACCTCACCAAAAACATACAGGCTTATGCAAGAACCTTTGGTTACAATGCAATAGTTTCTCTGTGAAAAGCAAATCCCTGATTGTGTATTTACCATATAGATGCTCATGAACAAATTTGTTTAAAAGAAAAAAAACAGTCTGCTTCATAGACTCCATAAAAACTGAACTGAATGACTGAACCTGAAATTAGTACAAAATGGAAGTGGAGGAAAAACTTATGACTTTAGTCAATCCATGTCCCAGTCCATCAAATTCAGGACAGCAATATACAAACTGAAGACGTCAAGAAAGAAAGATGAGTAAAACAGTTTAATTTCAGCCTAGCTCTCTTCAATTTATACATACCAACTCTACAGGAACAATCCCCAAGTCAAGAATCCCCAAATGACACAAAAATTAAATGCTTGCTGTATCATGATGACTAAGCATACTATCACCTACTAATGAGGATCACCAAGTATCTTACACCTTCTAGAAATTTACCACAATACATGAACCATGCAGGTCAAACAAGCAAACAAACGCTCACAATCATAGTTTTTCCAAGGGGACAAAAAATGAAATCAAACAAAACAGTAAAATCCTCTTAGAGACTTGAAGACAGACCCTAAATAATGCATACACAAGAACAGCCATACTGGGTCAGTCCAAAAAGAAAAGGAGTACTTGTGGCACCTTAGAGACTAACCAATTTATTTGAGCATAAGCTTTCGTGAGCTACAGCTCACTTCATTGGAAGCTTATGCTCAAATAAATTGGTTAGTCTCTAAGGTGCCACAAGTACTCCTTTTCTTTTTGCGAATACAGACTAACGCAGCTGCTACTCTGAAACCTCTCCTTACAGTGTATATGATAACACCCATTTGTTCATGTTCTGTGTGTATATAAATCTCCTCACTGTATTTTCCACTGAATGCATCCGATGAAGTGAGCTGTAGCTGTAGCTCACGAAAGCTTATGCTCAAATAAATTGGTTAGTCTTTAAGGTGCCACAAGTACTCCTTTTCTTACTGTAAGGAGAGTGATCACTTAAGATGAGCTATTACCAGCAGGAGAGTGGGGGGGAGGGAGAAGAAAACCTTTTGTAGTGATAATCAAGGTGGGCCATTTCCAACAGTTAATAAGAACGTCTGAGGAACAGTTGGGGGGGGGGGGGAGAATAAGCATGGGGAAATAGTTTTACTTTGTGTAATGACTCATCCACTCCCAGTCTCTCTCTATTCAAGCCTGAGTTAGTTGTATCCAGTTTGCAAATCAATTCCAATTCAGCAGTCTCTCCCTGGAGTCTGTTTCTGAAGTCTTTTTGTTGTAATATTGCGACTTTTAGGTCAGAGATCGAGTGACCAGAGAGATTGAAGTGTTCTCCGACTGGTTTATGAATGTTATAATTCTTGACATCTGATTTCTATCCATTTATTCTTTTACGTAGAGACTGTCCAGTTTGACCAATGTACATGGCAGAGGGGCATTGCTGGCACATGATGGCATATATCACATTGGTAGATGTGCAGGTGAACGAGCCTCTGATAGTGTGGCTGATGTTGTTAGGCCCTGTGATGGTGTCCCCTGAATAGATATGTGGACACAGTTGGCAACAGGCTTTGTTACAAGGATAGGTTCCTGGGTTAGTGGTTCTGTGGTGTGGTGTGTGGTTGCTGGTGAGTATTTGCTTCAGGTTGGGGGGCTGTCTGTAGGCAAGGACTGGCCTGTCTCCCAAGATTTGTGAGAGCGATGGGTCATCCTTCAGGATAGGTTGTAGATCCTTGATGATGCATTGGAGAGGTTTTAGTTGGGGGCTGAAGGTGATGGCTAGTGGCGTTCTGTTATTTTCTTTGTTGGGCCTGTCCTGTAGTAGGTGACTTCTGGGTACTCTTCTGGCTCTGTCAATCTGTTTCTTCACTTCAGCAGGTGGGTATTGTAGTTGTAAGAATGCTTGATAGTGATCTTGTAGGTGTTTGTCTCTGTCTGAGGGGTTGGAGCAAATGCGGTTGTATCTTAGAGCTTGGCTGTAGACAATGGATTGTGTGGTGTGGTCTGGGTGAAAGCTGGAGGCATGTAGGTAGGAATAGCGGTCAGTAGGTTTCTGGTATAGGGTGGTGTTTATGTGGCCATCGCTTATTAGCACTGTAGTGTCCAGGAAGTGGATCTCTTGTGTGGACTGGTCCAGGCTGAGGTTGATGGTGGGATGGAAATTGTCGAAATCATGGTGGAATTCCTCAAGGGCTTCTTTTCCATGGGTCCAGATGATGATGATGAAGATGTCATCAATATAGCGCAAGTAGACTAGGGGCATTAGGGGACGAGAGCTGAGGAAGCGTTGTTCTAAGTCAGCCATAAAAATGTTGGCATACTGTGAGGCCATGCGGGTACCCATAGCAGTGCCGCTGATTTGAAGGTATACATTCTCCCCAAATGTGAAATAGTTATGGGTGAGGACAAAGTCACAAAGTTCAGCCACCAGGTTTGCCGTGACATTATCGGGGATACTGTTCCTGACGGCTTGTAGTCCATCTTTGTGTGGAATGTTGGTGTAGAGGGCTTCTACATCCACAGTGGCCAAGATGGTGTTTTTAGGAAGATCACCGATGGCTTGTAGTTTCCACAGGAAGTCAGTGGTGTCTCGAAGATAGCTGGGAGTGCTGGTAGCGTAGGGCCTGAGGAGGGAGTCTACATAGCCAGACAATCCTGCTGTCAGGGTGCCAATGCCTGAGATGATGGGGCGTCCAGGATTTCGAGGTTTATGGATCTTGGGTAGCAGATAGAATACCCCAGGTCGGGGTTCCAGGGGTGTGTCTGTGCCGATTTGATCTTGTGCTTTTGAATGGGTCAGTCCAGTGGTCCATCTAGCCCAGTATTCTGTCTAATGAGATTAGGGCAGTGATTCTCAACCTATTTACCATTGTGGGCCACAATGTGTTATGGGGGCCACATCCAATACTACCTGTATGGCCTTGAGGCTGTCACGTGGGCCGCAGCTCTGTGCTGATCGGGCTGCAAGCGGCCTGTGGGCCATAGCTTGAGAACCACTGGGTGAGGGGAAGTTTATAAAAAGAAGGCCTGTGACCAATAGAGGTGACTGGAGATGGTTTTAAACCACATCAGCCAACCATCAGGGCTCATTCACCTGCACATCTGCCAATGTGATATAGGCCATCATGTGCCAGCAATGCCCCTCTGCCATGTACATTGGCCGGATAGTCTCTACGCAGAAGAATAAATGGACACAGATCTGACATCAGGAATTATAACATTCAAAAACCAGTAGGAGAACACTTCAATCTCCCTGGATACTCAATAACAGACTTAAAAGTGGCCATTCTTCAACAAAAAATCTTCAAAAACAGACTCCAACAAGAAACTGTTGCGGGGGAGGGATAGTTCAGTGGTTTGAGCATTGGCCTGCTAAATCCAGGGTTGTGAGTTCAATCCTTGAGGGGGTCATTTAGGGATCTGGGGCAAAAAAAAATTGGGGATTGGTCCTGCTTTGAGCAGGGGGTTGGACTAGATGACCTCACTGAGGTCCCTTCCAACCCTGATATTCTATGATTCTATGAACTGCAGAACTGGAATTAATTTGCAAACTGGACACCATCAAATTAGGCCTGAACAAACACTGGGAGTGGATGGGTCACTACAAAAACTAATTTCCCTCTGCTGATACTCACCTTCTTGTCAACTGTTTGAAATGGGCCACCTTGTTTACATTTACATTGGCCTCATTAGCACTACAAAAGTGATTTCCACCCCTTCTTGTCAACTGCTGAGAATAGCCCACTTCCACCTTAATTGAATTGGCTCATTAGCACTGAATCCCCCACTTGGTAAGGCAACTCCCATCTTTTCATATGCTATGTATTTATACCTCCCTACTGTATGTTCCACTCCAAGCACCTGATGAAGTGGGTTTTAGCCCACAAAAGCTTATGCCCAAATAAATTTGTTGTTTAATATCTCTAAGGTGCCACAAGGATTCCTTGTTGTTTTTGCTGATACAGACTAACATGGCAACCACTCTGAAACCTGTCTTAAAAGGAGCAAACATAAACCTTCCCACCCCACCAGCGTTATCTTAAAAGTGAAGCCCATGTGAACGCAGGTGGAATGGAAAACCTGTTGAACAACAGGAAGGAGGGGAGGAAAGGCCTTGGGGAGAAAGGAGGTTGTAAAATTCATCTGGATTGAGACTAGAACTAAGGGTGACAGCGTCCCAGTGTTTTTAGCTGGGGCCTTGGCAATGACATCACTGGTTTGCTGAGGGGTATAAAGAGCTGGGAATTTGAGGGGGCTTGGTAAACCTACCTGACCACGCGGGAGCATGCCAGGAGGAGATGGTTTTCCCCAGGTCCGGCCTGTTTGTCCCTGCACTGAGCACCTGCTTCTGCCGGCTCTGGCACCCTGCGGGGCCTGCGCCTGCTCAGCGGCGGGCTGCGAGGCAGCGTCAGCCCAACGCTCCCAACCCCGCGTGCCCTCTGCTCTCCCACGTTAGCAAGGGCTCGTGCGGTGGCTCGGCCCGCAGGTGGGCTGGGCGTGGGCACGGAGGGCTCACACCCTCTCGGGGGCTGAGACCCGGGCAGGCGGACCGGCCCCCCGCCAGGGCCCAGGAGAGACCCGCGCAGCCCGGCTCCCGCGGGCAGGGGTCGCGTCCTTACCCGGCTGGTCCCAGCCCCGCGCAAGCCCCGGCCCGCTCAGGAGCAGCAGCAGGGATACGAGCAGGACCCGCCCGCCGGCCGCCATGACGATGCCAGGGCGCACCCGGCCCCGACAGCTCGCGTTACTGCGCACGCGCCTGCAAGCCGCGCCCTCTAATTGGCTAGTGATTGTTGAGCGGTTGACTTGCTTGCGCACCCTGCTGCGTTCTGCCCACAGCGCGGAATATGGGCGGAGTCCGGCCAATCCTCGCACCACCCCCGTCCTGATGCCGACCCTCTGCCGGCAGCGCCCAGGGGCAGAGAGGAGGCTCTGAGCCTGCCGGAGGGGCCGCTGGGCAAAGTTTAAGGCTGCCATTTAGTCAGGGGTATTTTTAGTAAAAGTCTCCAACGGGTCATAGCAATAAACAAAAAGTCACTGCCCCGACCTGTCCATGACTTGTCCGATATACCCCAACTAAAACTGAGGTGCTCTTGGGGGTGCGGGGGGGCTCCAGCGGATGCTGCTGCTCCAGGGCAGCACGAGCAGGGGCTGGTGCAGCTGGCCACAGCGCCTGGGGTCAGCTGCACCGGCTGCTGCAGAAGTCTTGGCAGTCCCGGGAAGCCACAGAATCCGTGACCTCCATGAAAGACTCTCAGCCTTAGCAATGTCTAATAGGTGCACATGTGATTTCTGTACTGCAGCTGTTTCCCATATTCCCTCGCTGTTCAGCACCACCCCAGTGCCTCCCAGGCTGGGCCTCTGCCCTGCTGCAGTGCTGGACCTGTGGGATGGCACAGGCAGAATTAAGGGTGCCTGGAGGCGATTTTGTGTCCTCAGGTTGTTTTGTTAGCAAAGAGCGATGTTGGGTGCAGGTGGGGCTGAAGGAGTGGAAGGTTATTACACCCCATGGAGGGCACCTTTCCTGGGGTTGAGCCAATCCCCACAGCTCCTGGGGCCCCCTCAGACCAGGGGGCCCCTCCACAGCACACAGGCCTCTAATTACAGCCCTGCTGGTCAAAACACATGCTTCCTCCTGGGCATACGTTTTAATGTAAGGGCTGCAGTGCCCAGAGCCCAGCCTGTGTCTCTTCGGCCAGGCCTCCTAAGTGGAGTCTTGGCTTAGTCACAGTCTCAGCTGGTTACACGGTATGGGTTAAAACCTGGGTTACTTACAACAGCAGGAAGACAAGGGCTAGCAGCCCAAGGCCAAACCTGCCACACAGCCTGGGGTTGAACATGAGCTGCTAACCCAAGTTAAATTCCAAATAGTTGAGTCTTCTCTGCTGTTTTAACCCAATTTAGCGATCCTGAGTTAAGAACACGCTTTGTTTGGAGCCTAGACATACCTAAAGAGTGATGCTCTTGTTCAATCAAAAGTTATTGGGCTTGCAAAAGGATGCATTAGTTGAAATTTTGTGGCTTGTGTTATTCACTAGATAAGAGGTCAGTTTAATCCCTTCTGGTCTTAACAACTGAATCTATAGACCCAATTTATGCACTATAGCTCTCATTTGTGTTAATAAACTTTTTCAATATTGTAAACTTTCTGTGGGTCATATAGTGCCTAATGCAGTAAGCCAGAGGTTCTCCACCTTTTTCTTTCTGAGCCCCCTTCTCCCCCCAGCATGCTATAAAAACTCCCTGGCCCACCTGTGCCACAAAAACAGTTTTTCTGCATAGAAAAGTCCAGGCTGGCATTAGGGGGCAGCAAGCAGCCAAGCAGGGCAATTGACCACGGCCCCACACCACAGGGTACCCTGTAAAGCTAAGTTGCTCGGGCTTTGGCTTCATCCCCCCATGGCGGGGCTCAGGTTTGGGCTTTCTGCGCTGGGCCCCATAGAGTCCAATGCCAGCCCTGCTTGCCAGACCCACTGAAACCTGCTTGCAGCCCTCTATGGGGCTCCGGACCCCCAGTTGAGAACTGCTGCATTAAACTTAAATGTAGACCACACCCAATCCTCCTCTTGAAGGACTGAGCCTTAAATGTTTTTGGCAAAACGTAGTAAATTGGTTTTGCTTATTGAGGACTTGAGCTAGACACAGATTTGGAATATACACATGTTCAAAAAGCATGTTGGTCATGGAGGGCCTTTTTTGCTTTGTACCAGCTGCTCCTTCCAAGTTCCTTTGCTCTGCATTCAGTGTGCAATTACATATTTTGTGTGGCTCCTTTGAAAGGGATGGGCAATTACCTTACACATCCAGCAACATCTAAAATTGTTCACGCTGGAGGGAGGAGCAGGCACTCTATCAGCTGCAGAATTGCCAACCTCAAGCATTCAAAAATCATGACTCAGACCCAAATGAAATTTGTCTGAAAAATAACAAAATAACAACAGTGGGGATGTTTTGATTTGTTTTCAGCATCCTGGTCTGACTGGCTCACAGTGTCAGCCAACCACAAGGGCTAGAAACGAACTTGTTTTACAGAGGAGAGTCTCCCATAATCACAGGGCTCCAGGACCTGGGGCTTTAAGGAAAGCACCAAACGTTGTGCGACTAATGATAATATCAGGGGGGTTGCAACATTTCTGAGGTAAGAACTGAGGCACAGCTGGCATCTGCGCCCAGCAGGGAGCAGTCCAGGGCCAGGCGGCAAGGGGTGTGACTTGGGCGCTTCATTTTGCTGGTCTAGGGAGGCTGAGTAACATGTTGTCCCTGGCCCTGTAAGGATTCCCCGCTGCGATACCGGCCCTTTAAGCAGCCACCTCCCTTCCCCGACAGGCCCCTCGCGCAAGGCTTCACAGCCGCCCGAGACACAAGACGGGGAGGGGGAGCAAGCTCCTGCCTTGGCGGCTGCGCAGTTCTTACCGGAAGTGTTGTCTCGCCGCATACGCACTTCCGGGGGTGGGGTGGGGTCGGGTCGGGCGTGCTCTGCGCCGGCGGCCGGCTGTGCGCTGAGGGGAGCGGCGGCGGCGGCACTATGGCCGGGATCAAAGGTGCCGGGGGCAGAAGCGGTTGTTGGCGCTCGGCGTCGGGAGGGGTCAGGGAGCGGAGGCGGATGGGTGCCCCGAGACCCAGTGTCCCAGCTACACCCCGTGCCCCGAGGTAGAGGGGGAGCCGCCGGGGCAGCGCCTTCGCTCCCCGGTGCGGGGCCGGTCTCCCGCAGCCTCGGGTCGGGCCCTCCACCCTGGCGGGGAGCAGTGGCTGGGCCGCGGGCGCGCAGAAACGGCTGTCAGAGCTGCCTTGCGCCGCGAGCAGCCGCGGGAGAGCGGGCGCCGCGCTGAGCGGTTCTCGGGGTGAGCGCTCTCTGGGGGGGAGACTCGGTCCGGAGGCCCGAGTGGTCTCTTCCTCCGCGTGGCTGATCTAGGCCAACCCAGTACCCACCGCCGGGGGCTAGCAAACACACCCGTACCTTGTCCCCACTTGGGTTTGACTGCAAGGTAGCTGTTTCCACGTGAAAACAAAGCCTTAGGCCTGCAGCACTTGATTGGTTTACCCTTGGCTCTCGTTCGTGGGGGCGCCTTTGCAGACAGGAGGGTGGAAGGTCAAATTTTAAACACCCACAACCAGTAAATTTTGCAAGAAATATTATTTTGCTTTCCCTTGCTCTTCCAATGAAAGTCATCTTCTGGCTACTGGCAAGCTGACTCCTCAAATCCTAGATTTACTCTAATCTTCATTTGTATTGTATCTATACAACTAGAATCTCCAGTAACATTTTTCATAAAACAAATCCTAACTTTAAATGGACTGAAATCTCTTGGGGAATACCTCTATGAATCTGTGAAGTTAAATAATTCTGATCTTAGGATGTTATTTAAAGACAGATTTACAATAAAGCCCGCTGGCTGGTTAAGAATTGGTAAGACTTCAGCTTCTTGAAAATCTGTCATTTGCCTCAAAATGTTTTCAGATAAAAATGAACACATGGAACCAAAAGCACAATAACTTAATGGGAAACAGGTTTAACATGAAATTTAACATATTTCTATATTAATAATTCCTTTGATTGTTTAAAATTTGAAATGAGCTAGAAGTAGCCTCAGGTACTAGCTCTGCTTCTGAGATCTCACTGATTTTTGCAGTATAATTGTATTTTCTCTTAAAATGACCCACATAAATAGAAGAAACCGACTGAGTGTACGGGGTAAACAGTACAATGTACTATGGGCAAAATGCTGTCAAATTAATGAAGGGCCTGATTCAGAGTCCTTTGAGGTCAGAGTTTTTGTTAGCTCCAGTGGGCTTTGGAATCCATAAACAAACCGAATAATCCATTTTGAAAAATATGAAAGGAAAATACTTTTTACAATTCCAAAAACTCTGTTCACTTCAATTTTATTGTCTGAATCTATACTGAGAAATGGGTATGTATATGCCACATAGCTTCATGAGAAACCTCTATTCATTCTCATTGCTAGCTTAATCATACTGCCAAAGTTAAATCACATTTTCCTCAGAATAGGATTAATAAATGAAGTAACCCCATGAGGTTACCTGAAGGGACTCAACCTCTCTTGTGCTTCAGAAAGTCCCAAGGTGGATATGACAGTCCCACTTGCATCATCTTTGTTCTTTAAGTATTAACAGGTGAAAATATGTAGCAAACAAAGAGGTGAAAGCCTCATTTTAAATTACATTCAAAACTTCATCTAAAATAGACTTTCTTTTAAAGCTTAATATAAATGTTCCTGTAACCAAAGTTACATTTTTGTGTAGTGTTAAATACAAATGTACAGAACCTTTTACTGTAATACCAATAAACATCTGCTTAAATTAAATATGAAACAAATGAGAAATAAAATGTTTGCTTATAATGCTCTAATGGCTTGGAATCAGTGAAAAGAATCTGGGAACTTGAGTTTCAGTAGATTTGAATGAATCCTACTTAATACACAAATGGTAGCACTTTAAAAGATTTAATTCTGAAAAGCATAGTAGCTGTAAAATTTAATTTGGCTGTATATCAAGTTAACATTTTCATTGGTAAATAACTGAGCAGTTTTAAGAGGACATTGTTTGATAGGATGTAAAATGAGGATTTAAAACAATTACGCTTTCACATCAGTCAATGGGAATAGCTTCTATTTTCTGATTTAAAAAAAAAAAGATTTCTAGTGGATGCAATTACCATACTTTTTTTATATAAACGTGGACATCTCAGAGTGTGAAATAAAATTATGAGGTATATGTTGCATGTGACTTGACACTAATTTAGTCAAATAACTTCAGAATAACTTTTAAAAAAAAAATCACATAAGAGAAGGTTTCAGAACATAGCCTTGTGAACAATTATCAATCTCTGACCTATGATACTAAATAATGAATAAGTATAAGGCAGTGAGTTTATACAAAGGAGGCTGGGCTTCTTTGCTAAAATCTTATTGTGCTAAGTGAATACAAGTAATTTAGAAATATGTCCAGTTGTATTTTTTGCAAGCTTGATTATGGGATATTCCATTCAATAAGCGTGATTTGTGGCTCATTTCAAAGTTCAGCCCATTTGCATTATTAGTGTGACACATTTATTTTTCACAATTCAAGTAGTTGAATAGATTTCCTTCAAACATGCCAAAAAATTAATCTTCTGTCTAGCCCCAAGGAGTTTTTGAGCAAGTGAAAAACAGGATTATTATTGAATCTATTTTGCAACCTTAATTACAGCGTATTCTGTCAAGCAAATGCTGGAGAGGAATGAGATCAGCTCGCCCCAATCTACTGCAACAGCATCCATTGATCTGTTTTAAATGTTTATAAAAGTAAAATTGACTTGGATATTATAGGATACTCTGTAAGCTCGAAAGCTTGTTTTTCTCCCCAACAAAAGTTGGTCCAATGAAAGATATCCCCTCCTCCACCTTGACTTTGAAAGTCTGTTAATGCAGCAGGAGGAGGCTGTTATCGCAATGACACCCTTGACTTGTGTAGATATTGTTCAGATTTGCCAACATCCAAAAAAATTGTGAATGCTTTCAGAATGTGTAGTAGTGTTCCATGTGGTCCAACAAACTGACCATCCTGTTCTTGATTTGTTTTCCTTACAGCTTTGATTAGTTTGTCCTTTGGAGGAGCAATTGGACTAATGTTCTTAATGCTTGGATGTGCTCTTCCACAGTACAATAGGTAATGTATACAGTTTGACCTCTTGCCCTTTCACTACTGAATAGTCTGTCCTCCAGATCCAGTGTACTGAAAATCCTTTTGGTGCACACTCGCCTGTTCCTATAGGCAGTTTTTTGATTATGGATTGAAAATGTTGGAAAAAACAAAGATCACCTGTGAACTAGTTTGCAGCTATCTGGTCAGAAGAGGGAAATCAACTAATATTAATAGGATAGTCTTAAATACAAACCATTAAGGAAAGCATCAGAAAAATATTTCTCAAATACTCCTTTTATCCTATAACCTCTGTGTACTTGCGATTGACAAGGGTTTTAGCATGTATTGAAATGGGAAATAGAAATGTATTGCCAGTGTGATGGCCACTTTGTCCAACAAGCTCTGTTGGATAGTTGGCAGATTCACTGATACATTCAGTGTTGTAGCTGAGTTGGTCCCAGAATATTCGATAAGGAGGGAAAGGGAATATCTTTTATTGGACCAACTTCTTGGTCTCTCTCGCCAACAACAGTTGGTCCAATAAAAGATATTACCTCACCTACCTTGTCTCTCTCGATTCACTGATAGACAAGCTTGTAGACCATCTAGCCCCAGGGAAGGCCCTTCTCGTTTCTTCCGTATACCAGATCTGTTTGATAAATTGTCCTGGTATTTCAACTTATGGTAGAATGAAAAAAAATATACTAAACACCTCTTGCTAGGTAGGATGACATCTTGCACTGTTGTTGTGGGATAAGTTGCCCTCATGGGTCTGTGTTTTGGTCTGTAGCGTCCTTTTCCCTGCTTTCTGTGTGTTGAATGTCAGGTGTAGTGCTAAATATACTTTGTATGACCCCTTCTTACTGAGTGAACTCTAAACTTAAAATATCTGCCAAAATATTAATTTTCCAAGTTCTTAAAAATATTATGGAGGCATTCATTCCATTGCTATGCTTTTTTTTTTTTTATAAATGTCTGTGGAGAACAATTGTCTCCTTCCACAGATAATTTTTTTATGGGCAGCTTTTAAGTCCTATAAAGCTTGGCTTGGGTGCTAAAATATTCAGAGTGGAGTTGATCATATCTGGTTCTCTTAAATGATGCAATGAGGCTCCCAGAAAAACATGGATATGTCTTTCCCTTCATTGTGTGCTTAAGAAACCATATCGGTTTAAGTGTTAATAAAATAAACCATTATTGCCAAATGGTATGGATGTATGGATTACATAATGGCATTGTTACACTTGGACATTTAAAATGTTAAAAGATCTTGGCACTTGATTATTTTTAGTAATGATAGCTGGATTTGTTTTTTGTTTTAAATGTTTCAATACAAGTTCATGAAGTGAAGGGAGGAGCAGATTGAGATCTTTCTCTATAACCTTCTGAGAACTCCCTCTCAACCGGTTTTCCTCCACTGTCATTGAGGTCAGCTGAATCAGCCCCAGGCTTGAACATCTGGGGCTATTGCCAGAACATTTTCATGGGTGGGCCTATCTTGGTTATGGAATTCACTTCCCACATAAATGAACTGGAGCCAATATGTCTGTCAGTTCATGTTGGAATGCCCCATTCTTAAAGTTTTGCCTGAATAGGAAATCGATTAAAAGAGGGTTATAACTTTGCAGTGGGGCAAGCGACTAGTTCTTAATATGCTTTGTACAGCAATCACTGTGGTAGGGGCTTCTTAAACTTTCCTGTTTCCTGGGTGGTGGGATAAAAGTATAATCTTATATCAGGAAAAGCAACAATGAAGTATTTACTGTGGAGAAATGGGAATATTAACTCTTGTCTCTTTTTTTTCTTTTCCCCAGCCAATACTGGCCACTGTTTGTTCTGTTTTTTTACATCCTTTCTCCTATTCCATACTGCATAGCAAGAAGATTAGTAGATGAAACAGATGCTACAAGTAATGCTTGCAAGGAACTAGCAATATTTCTTACAACAGGCATTGTTGTCTCAGCATTTGGACTACCTATAGTATTTGCCAGAGCACAACTGGTTGGTAATATTTCCATATGGGAACATGTTCTTTGCTAAATGATTCTATGTTGTGTAATACTCTCTCTGAGCTTAAAGTTTTGCTGATACATTTTGATATAACTTAAACTAAGATGTTTAGAGTGTACCTGAGTAGATGAAAATATATATAACACAACAGCAATATAAAAACTTACCCCCAGAAACAAAACTAGAAATGTTCCAAATAATTTGGAGACCATTTGTGTAATAGAAAGGATAGTTCCTTGGTAGTCAGCTATTTCTCTTTCTTCTTTTTGTTAGGTTCAGTAAACAAAAATATAGGATGTCAGAGAATGATGAAAAAATGAGTGGCCCTCATTCTAATCCATGTATAATTCTCTTCAGTCCCTCAAAACACTCTGTACTGCTTTGTATTCTTTCACTTACACCTTTTAAAAGAATATCTAGTCTGCTTTAATTCCATGGAGAAAATCAGAAAATAAAGTTGTTGTTTAAGTTCTTTCCTAGAGGGAAACCTCCCAACTGAAGTGTGGCTTTCAGAAGTGCCTGAGGGAGTCAGGTGCCCAACTTCTATTGACTTTTAATGGATTCTGAACACCTAATTCCTTTAGATGGCTTTTGAAAATCCCACTTAGTTACCAAGATAACTTTTTTTTTTTTTTTGAGGGCTGCATCTATAATTCTCTGTTTAGGCAAGTCTAGTACTCGGGCTAGCAACCAAAGAAGCACAAGGGTAGGTTGAGAGCAGACGTGTTTTACTGTGTTATCTAACCCTGCTTGGAGCAGGTCTAGATGATATGGTGGTAAAAAGCAGCTGTACCTGTACTCTAGCGCTTCCTCCATTGCTAGCAGTGTGGGGAGCTGCTCTGGTGCCGGACCAACTGTGAGAGAATTGTTAAAACATGTACCTGGGCTTTGTGGTTTAATTTCAAATCATAATATACAAACTTGTCCTTGCATCAGTGACTTGTTAACACTTCGGACCACGTTCAGTAACTTTGCATACTCGTTTTTGTCTCATTTGGTTGCTTCTGCTGTCTGTTTCTCTGTATATGTAACTAAATTTCCCTTATCCACAGATTTTGTGGGGAGCATGTGCACTCGTCCTCACAGGGAATACTGTCATCTTTGCTACTATCCTAGGATTTTTCTTGGTCTTTGGCAGCAATGACGACTTCAGCTGGCAGCAGTGGTGAAAGGAGTTTAGTACAGAACTGTCACAGACATCTTGTCATTCAGTGGCCATCCATACAAATGAGAGAAAGGGCAATAAGGAGAAATAGCGTAGCAAACCTTGGGTGTATTTTAGATACTCCTTTTCACCTTGTTTATTTTAAGTGTACTATCTTGACTGACTTGCTGATGGATTTCAAGGTTTCTATTGTTTGGAAAAAGACACTGTTTTCACTTCCTTTTATCTAAATATGTTTAGTATCTCACTTTAAAAATTGTAATTGTTGGTTCCATTCTGTTTTTGTATTTATGCTACATATAAATGCTGGAACAAGAATTTTTAAATGGTTTCATTGAAAGTTTTTTTTTTTTTTAAAAAAAGAGCAACAGTAATATTGAGTTAAAGATAAAATGTATCTTTTTTTTCTTTCTCTTGACCCTGGTGATTAAAATATGATGTACAAAGGAGACAAAGTAAGCAATTGTACTGCCCAAACGACAACATTGTCAATAAGCAAATGTGTATGGGGGTGGAGGTATGCATAATGGGTGGGAGTACCAGCTGTAGACTTTTCTGTTCATACCTCACTATGACTGAAGTATTGATGCCACTGGCTTGGGGATGGGGCTTCTGCCAATAAGCGGGTAATTATTTTCTGGGATCTGATTCCTATGTTTTTAACACCCTTAAAGGAGTACTTCCCCCTTTTTGTTCTCAACTCTTGTGTGGGTGTGACATGCAAATCTCTTATCTGTAAGTTTATTGATGCTATAAAATGCAAAATTTAAATTGCATTGTTGAGAAAAGAAAACTGATATTTAATTCCATTTTTCAAAAAATCTGTGTTGAAATGTTTCTATTTATAAGTATTGTATGTTTTTGGTCTTATGTCAACTTTTCACATTTTACCAAAGGGGAGGTAAAATGTTCATTTATGGAACTACTGATGTGTGTGTGTGTTTTTTGTTTTTTTTTTTGTTAGCAGCGTATACAAAATATTTTCCCCGCTTCCCTTTTTAAATTTATTTTATACATAGTATATATTGAGTAAAATGGCTTTTCAAATGTAGACTAACACTTAAATCATAGGTATTTAACTTATGTAAGAAAATTGATTGCTATATGAATATACAGTACCGTCAAAGCACAACTTTTTTGCAAGTCTTTGACTGAAATGATTTCCTAGTGACTGTCAGTCTTTCAGTTCATGCATTATCTGTTAACAGTAATGTTATCTGTAATTGTAGTTCTTGTTCCATAAGGCTATATCACCTGTAATTTACAATATTTAAGACAAGTTTTCTGCATACCTCTCAGTTGTCTGTTTTTAATTGAAGCAAATCCTATTTATTAGACATTCATTGTGGTAGACAGTGGATTAATGCAGATTAGCCAGGCTTGATTGTATTAGATGCATCAATAAAGCTGACCAAAAATACTTCTAAATCTATTTTTATTCAACTTTTTTTAAAATGAAGATTAGAAAGCTAACTGTGCAGGCATGATAAAAAATTGATTACTTAGGTCTTAATGACCAGTGCTTCAGTATAAAAAAGCACAGAGTAAGTGGATCTTGGCTTATCTTGTTTGAAAGGGGATTATTTTATTTACACGGATGTAAACTAACTATAAAACTGACTATTTCAAGTCTGATAGTTATATGTGTGATATTGTATGTTCAAGATATTTAGTCTAGTGTGTACAGCTACCTGTCAGTCTACTAAAGCCACACAATGTTGTGGCTTTGAGCAATATTCTCCATAGCTGTAAAGGAACTGAAGAATAAAGTCATAGGTGTGCAGAAAGTGAGTCTTTAGCAGATAGCATTTCAGCCACCTGTAAAGACGTGTAACAGAAGAATCTGCTGAGTAAGGTGGAAATTTTCAAAAGTGCCTAAGTGAGTTAGAAGCATGTCTCATTGACTTTCAGCGGCACTTGTCCATGCTTTTGAAAATCTTCTAAACCAGTGGCTAAGGATAGTACTTGCCTTCACACAAAAGGTAGCACTTGTGACTTTGACAACTCCTCCCAGATTCTTGAATTTTTTTGATCTGTCCCAGTCAATTGCCCAAGAAATGAGTTCTGTTTTTCCCATACCCACATTGCTTTCCTAGGTGTCATTGTAATACCCTGTTACTCTTCCACTTGACCACAGAATTTTTTATATTTAATAGCCATGTATTTTTCTGTATATTTGCATTGACAGCATTGTGTTCTTGACCTTGCACACTAATTAGACATAGTGCTGTCTCTGGTTTCTAGGCTAGACACTTGAGAGGTATGATTTTTCCATATAATATGCACTGAAATAGCATTGCCATCCTTCTATAGAGAACTTTTAATGATGAAACAATAAACATTTTAAATATCAGCTTGAGTTCTGGGTATTTAATTAAAATATACTGTTATGTTAATCAAAGAGTATAATCTGATGTGTTTAAAACATGGATTGCTTTCCCCAACTTGTTTTCATAGGGTTGTCCTTGCTGTTGGAAAAATGTGCTTGTTTTCAAAAATTACTTGAGGCAGTTCTGTGAGCCAGTACTTCATTAATCTGAGGCTGCTATTGAGACTTACTGTGGAGGTTTAAGATTATATATTCATCAGTACACAATGATGTCCCAACAAACTCCAAAAAAGCCATAAAAGATAATTTAAAATGTTTAGACACTTTTCCAAGTCTCTCTCTCCCATTTTCTTGAATTTCATTTGTAAGATGTGTAATATCAGATACTACCTCTCTAACTTAATTGTATATGCTTACATTGCCAATAGATGTCACAATATGGGGACTTTTGAAATTCTTAAATTATATATAACAGTATGCTAAACCATACAGTATTTTATTAGTTGTAACCAGTGGATTCGCCCAACCTAGCACAATATAAACTTAAATATTCCACAGTAATATATTGTCAGTCAAAACTCTGGTATGTTGAGCTTCTGCTACATTTATTGCCTCAGTACACACAAGGTATAAGAATACTGATTTATAAAGAGTGGTGTGAAATACGTTCATCAGCAAACTTCTGAAAATTGGGAAGTGCCTGTTTCTAACAAAAGAAATCAATGGAAACTGTGGATGAGCCCTTTCCTTTTTTCTAGGGGGGAAAAACTGATAACTTGATGGGGGTCAAACCAGTTTCTGAAAAGCAAAATACACGTATTTCTAATGTGTGAAATCTGAGGAAAATTATAATAGATGGCTTCTGATGGTTGAAATTTTAATTTTCTAACCATCACTCATAAGTGAGGAAACGAGTGAGTCAGAGTCCTGTAGTGGGTGAGGGAAGAACTTATGACCGTAACAATGAAGAGCTGCTTTTCTGGGGTAAATGAGATCTCTTGGGACCAGTAGTGGGGGAAGTGTTAATATAGTTTGTTTGTTGGACGCAACTGAGTTGAGACTATTAAATTAGCAAATAAGAATTAGGGATACTTTAGGTCTAAACATATCAATGGACATTAATTAGCACAATGGCAAATGGAATTTGACTAGGATAAGTTACTCTTGACTAAAATCTAAAATACTTGTTGCGACGTTCCCCCCTGGTGTTATCTGGACTGGTGATCTGCTAGGTCACTCCAATCCTTGACTCTGGGAGCCAGCCTTACCTTGCTCTGCTGTGAGAATCTCCACTCTTGGGCTGTTCATGCACAGCCTCTGGCATGGAAGCTGCTCCCAGCTACTTGCAAGTGAATGACACTAGCCAATATCTCCGGTCTCAGACACAACCTTAGGAACCTCCATCTTGCAATGTCCAGTTATGCCTGCTGGACACTGCAAGTTTATGAGTTTGTCAATTGAACAAAGAAATTGATATGTACCAGGCTTGTTATCCCAAGGGAAGCCTCTGACATGTTTCAAACCAAATGCACTGCTTCAGGTAGAATAAAGAAACTTATTAACTATGATAGATTTTAAGTGATTATAAGTCAAAGCATAACAAGTCAGATTTGATCAAATGAAATAAAAGCAAAACACATTCTAAGCTGCTCTAACACTTTCAATGTCTTTACAATCTTAGATGCTTCTCACCACAGGCTGGCTGGTTGCTCTTCAGCCAGGCTCTCCCCTTTGATCAGCGCTTCAGTTGCTTGGTGTGGTGTCTGTAGATGTAGGTGGAAGAGAGGAAGAGCATGGCAAATGTCTCTTCCTTTTATCATGTCCTTTCTTCCCTATTGGCTTTGTCCCCCCCACTCCTGTCCAGAGTTGCGTGAGCATTGTCTCTCCAAGCAAGGTTGAGCAATTCCCCTGGTGTGGCCCCATGCAGGTGAGTCATTGCAGCACCCATTGCAGCTCCCTTGTTGGACAATGGCTGTTGATGGTTGTTTGATACCCCACCTGGGTGTTGGTTACCTTCCTTGCTGTTGCCTCTGTGAAGCCAACATCTGGCTGATTCCCCTAACTTACAGCATGTTTTAGTGACCACCGTACAACACAATTCTCATATCATATGAGTTAACGATACACATCTATGGATAGAGAAATGACTTCCAGCAGATCATGACCTTTCCCCTGATACCTTACAAAGCATGCTTTATTTGTAAGATCACAATTATATGAAAATGAGGAATATGGGGGCTACAGTATGCTCCCCCAAGGTATAGAATGTCACACGCATGAACTCTGAACTTGCACTATCTTATGAGTGGAAAAGGCCAAAAAGTCCTTGTGGATGGATAGTTTAAAGAATAAGGCTGCCTATTCTATTTAAAAAAAAAAAAAATTTTAGGTTGCATTTGCAAAAGGATGGATACTACAGACTTGAACTTTATGCAATCACCTGGCCTCAAGAAACCACTGAGATTTAAATGTTTATACAAAAATAGTGGTACAATGGGTTTACATACCAGAGACTGGAAACAAAGTGAAGTGTTAACAATGTCAACATAAAATGAAGCTTCTGAGTCTGTTGCCGATTACAAATTACTCCTTCAATGAGTAGTGTGTTACCATAACTGGAAAAAGTATAGAAAAAATGTTTAGCATGTAGTGTTCCCTCAAATTTGTCTACCGTGTGCAACAAATGCTCAAGTCTAAAACCTCTAAATGTAATCTCTCCCACATTGTCCTTTTATTTATAAAATTAAGTCAGTGGCAACGTTAATCTACCAATTTACTATGGAAGTGTTACATGTACTTGTTCTATTATTTTAGTTTTTGTGGATCTTGTTCCTAGGCACTGTTGCTAAGCTGTAAGTTAAACAAGGAAAGGCTGTTTGTGCCAAAGATACTGTTAAAATCAAATCCTGTAACAACAGCAAGCTGTACTTCATGGTCATTGTGTAGTTTGGCTATTCTCAGCAGAGGAGTGAAGTTCTGGAACAGCCTTCCAAGAGGAGCAGTGGGAGCAAAAACTTAACTTGTTTCAAGACTGAGCTTGTTAAGTTTTTATGCAGGGGATGTGTCATAAAGGGAAGGCTAACCACCTTTAAATCCCTCCTGGCCAGAGGAAAAAACCCTTTCACCTGTAAAGGGTTAAGAAGCTAAAGATAACGTCGCTGGCACCTGACCAAAATGACCAATGAGGAGACAAGATACTTTCAAAGCTGGAGGCGGGGGGGAAACAAAGGGGTCTGTCTGTCTGTTTCTTTTGCTGGGACAAGAGCAGGAATGCAGGTCAGAACTCCTGTAAAGGGTTAATAAACAATTTAGTTAGATATGTGTTAGATTCTGTTTTGTTTAAATGGCTGATAAAATAAGTTGTGCTGGATGGAATGGATATTCCTGTTTTTGTGTCTTTTTGTAACTTAAGGTTTTGCCTAGAGGGATTCTCTCTGTTTTGAATCTGATTACCCTGTAAGGTACTCACCATCCTGATTTTATAGAGGTGATTCTTTTACTTTTTCTTCAATTAAAATTCTTCTTTTAAGAACCTGATTGCTTTTTCCTTGTTCTTAAGATCCAAGGGTTTGGGTCTGTGTTCACCTCTGCAAATTGGTGAGGATTTTTATCAAGCCTTCCCCAGGAAAGGGGGTGTAGGGCTTGGAGGGATTTTGGGGAGAAAGACATTTCCAAGAGGGCTCTTTCCCAGTTATATTTTGTTAGACGCTTGGTGGTGGCAGCAATAAAGTCCAGGGACAAAAGGAAAAATAGTTTGTACCTTGGGGAAGTTTTAACCTAAGCTGGTAAAAATAAGCTCAGGGGCTTTTTCATGTAGGTCTCCACATCTGTACCCTAGAGTTCAGAGTGGGGAAGGAACCTTGACAGGATCGTTTGATGTTGCCTATGATAGCAATGTGGCTCATGTGTGACTGCTAGCAAATCTCTCCAAAGGCCAGAGATGGGACATGAGAGGGGGAGAGCTCTGAGCTACCACAGATAATTTTTTCCCAGGCGTCTGGCTGGTGGGTCTAACAGACTGCCATATTTGGCGTTGGGAAGGAATTTTCTTCCAGGTCAGGTCGGCAGAAACCCTGTTTTGTTTTACCTTCCTCCGTAGTGTGCGGCATGGGTCGCTTGTTTGAACTATAGTAAATGGTGGATTCTCTGTAACTTGAAGTTTTAAATCAAAATTTGAGGACTTTAATAATTCATCCAGAAATTATTGGCCTATTACAGGAATGGGTGGGTGAGGTTCTGTGGCCTGTGATATACAGGTCAGACTAAAAAATCATAATAGTCCCTTCAGGCCTTAAAGCTTGAGTCTAAGCTGTACGAACCCAAACTGAAGCTGGAATAAGAGCTGCCTCAAGATAATCCCAAGTGTATAAAATACTGCAGAAGTTTGCTGAGGAAATGTATGGCACAAACGTTTTGCCAAATTTTGAGAGAACTATGGCCACAAAAGTAGCTAGTCTTAACTAAAAAGTGATGCAGTGCAAACATTGAAATCAAATGCATTTTAAGATTTTTAAAATATTCTCTCCCATGTTACAGATTTTACAGTCAGAAGGGGCCACTGCAAGCAGAGAATAGAGGGGAAAGGTTTTTGTTCTGCCCTAAGTTGCATCCGATGAAGTGAGCTGTAGCTCACGAAAGCTCATGCTCAAATAAATTTGTTCGTCTCTAAGGTGCCACAAGTACTCCTTTTCTTTTTTCGTTCTGCCCTAAGTACCTTGTCTGAAACAGCGTGGTTAAGGGCCCGCTATCCCAGGTAACAAACTGGGAAAGTACGGTGTTGCTAAGCCCCGATCCGCTTGGAATAAGTTAGTGACAAACCGGGTGGTTCAGATTGTGTTTGCTATTTTCACTTCTGCACGCTTCTAAGTTTTTTCTCCTCAGGGCCCCGGAGTCCAGCACCGGTCAAATGCCTGTAGCGCTCCCTTGAAGTAAGTCTTATTCCAGGGGCTCAGAGGGGGCCTGAAGGAGTCCTGCACCGCGTGCGCTAAACGCCGGCCTGGCCTGGCCGGAGAAGGCGGAGAGCCCGCGCTTTGCCCGGCGGAGAGACCCCTCCCCGTTACACGAGCTTTCTGCGGCAGGGGCCCGAGGGCGAGCCGGCGCTGCGGCCTGGGCGGGGACCGGGACTGGCGGCGCCCCGGTGTGTGCAGGCGGCTGGGCGCGCTTTCCCCATTAGAGCTCCCGGGCCTGGCTATCGGCGCTGGCCCCGCCCCCGGACCGAGCCCGTACAGCGCCGGGCCCCGGCGGGCACGCGTCCGCTTCCGGGGGAAGGGTGACGAGCCGCGCCCCCTCTCTCCCCGTTCCCAAGATGGCGGCCGCGGGCGGCGCGGGGACGGCGGCCGCGCTGTGGAGCGAGGTGAATCGCAGCGGCCAGAACGGAGACTTCGGCCGCGCGCTCAAGTCCGTCAACAAGCGTGAGTCCCGCGCGCGCGCACGGCCCCCCCCCTCCCCGCGCGGTGCGGAGGGGCCGGTCCGCGCGTCCCCGCCAGCCTGGGTGGGCCGGTCCGAGCCGGCGCGTGGGGGCTCCGGGCCGCGGCGAGACTCCCCGCGTCCAGCCCCGGGCTGGTACCGATTCCGGGGTGCCGGCCCAGCTGCCACGCCTGGCCGTTCCGGGACCGGGACCTGCCCCTTCTCCCCGGGCCCTGGGAGATCCCTGGCGCTCGGTGGCGGGCAGCGCTGCCGGGCCCCGGGACTGTCCCCCCCGCCGGGCCCGGTGCAGCGCTCTCTGCAGCCCGCTGTGCAGGCCGGTGCCGTCTGCCGACGTGTCACAAACACGCCGGGCTCGGGCTGTCCCGGGGCAGCGCCGGCTGCGCCTTGATGGGCTGGAGCAGCGGGTCTCAGCTTTTCCAGGCTGTGCCCTTTCAGCAGGCCCACGGGTCTTATGAACCCCCAGTTTCACCTCACTTTTAAACTGTTGGCCGATAGAGTTAGACACCAGGATGCAGAAGTGTCCCAGCACGCTGTTACTGAAATATTACTGACTTTCTCATTTTGTCTGTATGAAATTGTAGTTTGTACTGACTTCGGTAGTGCTTTTCACGTAGACTGTTCTAAAACTAGACAACTATCTAGAGGAATTAATGTCCCCGTCCCACCCCAAAGACCTCTGCGTACCCCCAGGGGTACAGGTACCCTGATTGAGAACAACTGGCCTGGAGCACCTAGTTGCATTTCAAGGCCTCTAGCTGTTAAAAGGCAGCACAACCATAACAAAGACAGAGAGAACCTGTTAACTTCCATACCTGGTGCTTGAGACACTGTAGCCTCAGATATTTGACATGACTGAGCAAAAACTGAGATCACCAGTTCGCCCAATAACTTTTAGAAAGTCCCAGCTATATAAGCATGTCTCTCCATTAACAGGGAGGTCTCCTAAGACGTGTGTCTGTGCTAGGTAGTATCGTTTAGCTCAGTGCTTTATTATAGTTTCAACCAATTTGCCCGGTACTGAAGTGAGGTTTACTGGCCTGTAGTTGCCAGGGTCACCTCTGGAGCCCTTTTTAAAAATTGGCATCACATTAGCTATTCTCCAGTCATTTAGTACAGAAGCTGATTTAAATGATAGGTTACAGATGAGTTAGTAATCCTGAAATTTCACGTTTGAGTTCCTTCAGAAGTCTTGGGTGAATACCATCAGGTCCTGGAGACTTATTACCGTTTAGTTTGTTCCAAAATCACCTCTAATGACACCTCAGTTTGGGACAGTTGCTCAGATCTGTCACCCAAAAAGAATGGCTCAGGTTTGGGAATCTCCCTCATATCCTCAACAGTGAAGACCGATGCAAAAAATTAATTTAGTTTCTCCGCAATGGCTTTATTGTCTTTGAGTGCTCCTTTAGCATCTCAATTGTCCAGTGGCCCCACTGGTGGTTTAGCAGGCTTTCTGCTTCTGATGTATTTAAAAAAAATTTTGATATTACTTTTGGAGTCTTTGGCTAGCTGTTCTTCTTTTTTGGTCTTTCTAATTATATTTTTACACTTCATTTGCCAGAGTTTATGTTCTTTTCTATTTTCCTCATTAGGATTTATCTTCCACTTTTTAAAGGATGCCTTTTTGCTTCTCACTGCTTCTTTTACTTTGTTGTTTAACCACGGTGGCTCTTTTTTGGTTCTCTTCCTATGTTTTTTAAATTGGGGTATACATTTAAGTTGAGCCTCTATTATGGTGTCTTTAAAAAGTTTCCACGCAGCTTGCGGGGATTTTACTTTTGGTACTGTACCTTTTAATTCCTGTTTCACTAACCACCTCATTTTTGTCTAGTTCCCCTTTCTGAAATTAAATGCTACAGTGTTGGGCCGTTGTGGAGGTTTCCCCGCCACAGGGATTGGTTGAAACTATCATAAAGAACAAAATTGTCGGACGCATACATGAACATAATTTGTTGGGAAATAGTCAATGTGGTTTTTGTAAAGGGAAATCATGCCTCACCAATCTACTAGAATTCCTTGAGGGGATCAACAAGCATGGATCCAGTGGGTATAGTGTAGTCAGATTTTCAGAAAGCCTTTGACAAGGCCCCTCACCAAAGGCTCTTAAGCAAAATAATCAGTCTTTGGGATAAGGGGGAAGGTTCTCTCATGGATTGGTAACTGGTTAAAAGATGGGAAACAAAGGGTAGGAATAAATGGTCAGTTTTCAGAATGGAGAGAGGTAAATAGTTGTGTCGCCCAGGGATCTGTACTGGGTCCAGTCCTATTTAACATATTCATAAATGATCTGGAAAAAGGGGTAAACAGTGAGGTGGCAAAATTTGCAGATGATACAAAACTGTTCTTCCCAGGCAGACTGCAAAGAGCTACAAAAGGATCTCACAAAACTGGGTGACTGGGCAACAAAATGGCAGATGAAATTTAATGTTGGTAAATGCAAAGTAATGCATGTTGGAAAACATAATCCTAACTATACATATACAATGATGGGGTCCAAATTAGCTGTTACCACTCAAGAAAGAGATCTTGGAGTCATTGTGGATAGTTCTCTGAAATCATCCGCTCAATGTACAGTGGCAGTCAAAAAAGTGAACAGAATGTTGGGAATTGTCAAGAAAGGGATAGATAATAAGACACAGGCAATATGATATTGTCTGTATAAATCCATGGTACGCCCACACCTTGAATACTGCGTGCAGATGTGGTCGCCCCATCTCAAAAAAGATATATTGGAGTTGGAAAAGATTCAGAAAAAGGCAACCAAAATGATTAGGAGTATGGAACGACTTCCGTATGAGGAGAGATTGATAAAACTGGGACTTTTCAGCTTGGAAAAGAGGCGACTAAGGGGGGATATCATAGAGGTCTATAAAATCATGAGTGGTATAGAGAAAGTAAATAAGGAAGTGTTATTTACTCTTTCTCATAATACAAGAACAAGGAACCACCAAATGAAATTAATAGGTAGCAGGTTTAAAACAAACACAAGGAAGTATCTTTTCTCGCAACGCACTGTCAACCTGGGAACGTCTTGCCAGAGTGTGTTGTGAAAGCCAATACTATAACGGGGTTCAAAAGGGAGTTAGATAGATTCATGGAAGATAGGTCCATCAGTGGCTATTAGCCAGGATGGGCAGGAATGGTATCCCTAGCCTCTGTTTGCCAGAAGCTGGGATTGGGTGACAGGGCATGGATCACTTGATGATAACCTGTTCTGTTCATTCCATTTGGGGCACCTGCCATTGGCCACTGTCAGAGGACATGATACTGGGCTTGATGGACCTTTGGTCTGACCCAGTATGGCTGTTCTTATGTTCAGTGGTTTTCAAACTTTTTGAGCTGGACCCTCCCACCCCCCTTTGAGTTACAATTTTCAATTGTGTGCCCCCGGCCCCCCCCCCCCCCCCCCCCGCCCAGACAAAAAGAGGTGAGTCGGGGGTGGAGGTGGTGCTCCCTCTCTGAGCTCCACCGGGCTGAAGCCCAAGTTGCCTGGCGTCACCGCACGTTCACCCAAATGTTCCTCCAGGCCCCCCACAGTTTGAAAACCATCTCAAGGGACTTTCATTACATCACATCTTAATGTATTGAGAACGTCTCCATCTATGGATATTTGTGTTCTCAGCTCCCAGGATCCTGATTCTGCAGTTGGGTCTGTGTGGCCAGCGGCTTATCAACCTCAATTAGGCATTTCATTTTCTCAGAAGCCTGCCTGCATGGATCTGATTTCAGGATCAGGGCCCCAGTATGTCCTGTGAGGGTAATGCTGGTGGTCAGGCAGCTGGTTTTCTGTGATCACTGCTTTTCATGCTGACTAGTTTTGTTTTATTCTTTCCTAGTGCTCCCCTCATCTTTTCATTTAGCCACTTGTTTTTGTAACATTACACTTAGCCCTGGTCTACACTGGGGGGTGGGGTGATCGATCTAAGTTGCGCAACTTCAGCTACGTGAATAACGTAGCTGGAGTCGACTGCTGCCGCTCCCCCGTCGACTCTGCCGGCGCCTCTCGCAGCGCTGGAGTACAGGAGTCGACGGGAGAGCTCTCAGGGGTCTATTTATCGCGTCTAGACTAGACGCGATAAATTGATCCCTGCTGGATTGATTGCTGCCCGCTGATCCGGTGGGTAGTGAAGACATACCCTTAGATTGTAAGGTCTTCCAGGGAGGGATTGTCTCTATTGCGTTTCTACAGTGCACGGTGGGGCCCTGGGTTATAGGCTCTACAGTAATACAAATAATAAAGAAAAGCATCTACAGTACAGTAGCAAGATGCAGACTATATTTTATTGAGTAGTAATATTATGTGAACAGTTCCATTGCTAAAGTATGATGTGGCTTCATAAATCCATTGGTTTGCAATCGGGCTAACCTTGGTAAGAGAGAGGAAAAGGGAGAATACTGATGGAAGGAGAAGCAAGAGAGGAAGGGTGCATATTTAGGCCCTAGTCCTGCATCAGGGGCTGTTGTTAGATTGTGTTTGGGATGCAGTTTGGTTATGTTTAACTCGGCGGCCTAGATATGGTTTCTGAAGAGCCTGATGTTTTCTAGGGGTTAAGTTCACCTTGCTCTGTCTCCATACATGTAGTAGAATTCTGAGTTTTGTCAGTTTTGTAGAGGCACCCGTAAGCTTTGTGAAATCAGAGTTTGGGAGCGTTGGGTGGCACCCAGGGAGCTTCAGCCCTGTGAGATTTCAGTGTGGAAGAAGGAGCCTTGGTTTGTGTATGCAGCTTTGGAAGCAGCTGACCTATGGCTAACTGGAGTTTGGACAATCAGGGTTGAAAGGTGTTGTCATATGACTGTTAGTCTGGTATCTAAAGTGGTGTAGTCTGAGGGTGGTATAGGGAAAGAGCAGGTACTTTTCTCTTTGACATGTTTTCGGGGGAAGGAGTGGATCTGTTTTTTTTCCATAGTCGAACTGTCAACAATTAATGTCGTGTGGCAAAAATACAAACCGTGTTCCAAATTTTTCCCTACCATCTTTCCCTGGTAGCAAGCCTCTGGGTCCTGAAATTAATCCTCTTGTCGACCTGGACTTGCTTTGCTTTTTCTCAGTGTGCTTTCCCTTTTGTTCCTGAGTAGGGATTGCAGAATTGATGATGCCCAGTTCTTGAGAACCTGCTAGTCAGGCTTTGACCTCTGATCTGCAGAGTGACGTGCGAGTGCAGTAACCCTGGTGCTATCTAGCCCTCCCGTCACTTTCACACTTAGCTGACATCAAGGCTTGGTCTACCCTAAAGAAAAATTCTACCAGTATAGCTGGCGATTAACTGTGTAATTTATTTATTTATACCAGTATTACAGGTATAAAACCCTACTGTGGAGGCAGTTTTACCAGTATAAGGTATTTTATACTGGTATAGCTTTTGCTGCCTAAACCAGAATGAGCTATACCAGTATAATCACTTTTATACCACTATGCCTGATCCACTCCACGGGTTTTTGGCCACTTCTACGTCACTGGGATTGTTAAAAGCAGTTCAACTTTCTAGTCTAGACAAGGTCTGAGACATTGTCTGGATTTTAATTTGATGAACTCTGATTTGTCTGGATTTTAATTTGATGAACTCTGATTTTAATGGGAAGTAGGAAAGGAGTTAGAGATTGTGATAACTCTCTTTGCTTCCCCAAGTGTTGCAGATCAACAAGGATGATGTGACTGCCCTTCACTGCAAAGTGGTGTGTCTCATTCAGAATGGAAGCTTCAAGGAAGCCCTTAGTGTAATCCACACCCATACCAAAGTGTTAACCAGGTGAGTGGTAGCCCCAGAGCCTCCTGCAAATGAAAAAAGCACAAGCCCCAGGAAGCTATTAATCTAGGTAGAAGGGTGGTGCTGGTTGGCAATGGCTGTTGCTGATGTTTTCAGTGTTTCACATGCTTAACTTTAGGCTTGGTCTATACTACACAGTTAGGTCAATGTAAGGCAGCTTATGTCAACCTAACTATGTCAGTATACGCACCACAGCCTTGCTCCCTCCAGTGTAAGTGCCATACTACACTGACAGAACTCCATCTCCACAAGAGGTGTAGGCCTTATGTCGGTGTAGTTACGATGACGTAGTATCTGTGTAGACACTTATATCTGCTGTTGGCTGTCATCCAGTGCAGCTGTGAAATTGACAAGAAAGCTGGCTCCTGGCTCACCCATTGGGCTGCTACCAGGTCTCTGCTCCAAGCCGGGCTGTCACCTGAGCTCCCCGTTCCTCCCTGGGAGCCCTGCTGCCCCCCGGGGTCCCAGTTCCCTGCCGGGAACACGGCAGCTGACCAGACTCCGGGTGCGGATTTACCTGCTAGAGGTGAGAAGCCCCGGGCGACTTGCCCCCCACTCCTGACTGGGAGCATGCAGGCGAGAAGCCTTGCAGGGGCAGCTGGGCTTCCAGTGCGGAGCGGTGTGGAACTGAGAGCCCAGGCCAGTGGAAGTGATCATGGTGAGGATGCACAGCACTGACAGAAGGGGGGTAGTGTGGACATGAGCCACCATGGTAATTATTCTGGTGGCTGTAAGTCGATCTAACATAGGTCGACTTAAGATTGTAGTGTAGACATGCCCTTACTCTCATAAGCACTCCTGTGGAAGTCAATGGAACTGCTCAGGTGAATAAAGTTCAGAATATGCAAAAGCGTTCCCAAGACTGGGGCCCATACCCCTCCTTATCTCCGTTTTCCCATCTGTGAAACTGCAGTGATAAATGTTACATACCTACCTTCCTGCCTCACAGGGCTGTTTGTGGCCTAGTGTCTGTGCAGTGGCTTAGGATGAAAACTGCTATGTAAGAACTCACTATTAGCAAAACTAATGTATGTACTGTCAGAATCACTTCTCTATGGGAAAGCAAGAAGTATGCATGGAGGGAAAGGATGTAGGACTGATTATTGTTGTAGTACAAGAGTACACTCTAAAAGTATTTTCTCATATTCCTTATTTATAACCACTAATGTGAATGTAAAAAAAATCAATCTAGACTTTAGCCTTAATTCCTTGACGCTTTGAACACTCGTAACTTAAATAGCAAAGCAACTTTCATTCAGCCTGTGTAAAAATATGTGTGTGTGGGTGTGTATATGTACTTGTGAGGACTGGTAGAACCTCATGGGAAATTACCTGTCAGGTGTGATGGTAGTGGATCGCATGAGACGTAGATAGCCTTACAGGTAGTGGTGGGAAGGAATTGGTGGTTGTGGTACATGTGGGTACCAGAGACATAGGAAAAGGTAGAAGAGAGGTCCCGGAGGCCAAATTTAGGCTGCAAGGTAAGAGATTAAAGTCCCGGATCTCCATGGTAGCGTCCTCTGAAATGCCTCCTCAGTAGAGAAATAATTCAATACCCTTGTGCTGACACATGCTGTTCTGTCTCTAGCAACACGGTAGGCTTATAAGAGTAGTTATAGATGCTCAAATAAGGGTTCATGGCTCTCCTAGGAGGCAGATGTTGTAGAATGAGCGCTGTGGTGATGCGCCCGCCATCCGTCTCTGCCTTGTTTTCGCAGTGACTCTATCACCTTTGAGAAGGCGTACTGTGAGTACAGGTTGAACAGAATTGAAAATGCCCTGAAGACCATTCAGAGTGCCAGCCAGCAGACAGACAAACTGAAGGAGCTGCATGGACAAGTGGTAATTACTGCTTTGGAAACTCTGTCTATCATTCATGAGCCCTGTGCTTTGTGAAGGTGGAAAAAGTCAGAGAGAAACTTTTCTCCCCCTCAGCTGTGATTTAATAAATGGTTATGTTCTGGGCGAAAACCCCAGTGAAATCAGTGACAAAACTCCCACTGACTTCAGTGGGGCCTAGGATTTTACCCTCTCTTCTAGTTAGCCGGGGTCTCCCAAACTGTCAGATAGCACCACCCTTTCACTTGTTGGCTCACTAATCTTCCCCCACTTCCTTCCATTTCAGCTCCTAATAAATCACATTCCTCTGTTCCGGAAATCAGGGTGGTTTGCTGGACGCCACTGAACCAAAATGTGCCTGTGCAGCCATACAGTTGGCCACCTTCCTTCTCCCCAGGGCTAGAATGAAGTGATTTGCTTGATTTCCATCAGCCAGGGAAGTGGGCGGTCCTGAGGCGAGTGCTTTACTTCTCACTCTGTGAGCGCTTGGTTTAGGATCTAGTCCTGCACATGCTTCATGCATATAGCTCTGACATCAGGAGCAGCTGTGTGTGAAGCAACACAAGGATGGACTACCTTGGAGCATCAGGATTGAAAAGAGGAAGAGAAAAGGCTTTTCCTCCTCCTTTTGTTTCCATAGTTGATTAGAATAATCCCAACATGTGGAAGAAACAGTTGTTTGCTGTAAACAGTGCTTGAAAGATGGTCATTTAATTTGCTCCCTAGAGAGCTAAAGCCTGCTGTGAGGAGGCTGGCAGAGACCATAATGGACTCTATTTTCTCGAGTAAATTCTGAATTAGACTTTACAGCACTTGTTCGGGTGTCTCTAGTTGTGGATGCCGATGTGCAGGGCAATGTCTCTCTTTTCAGTTGTACAGGTTGGAGCGCTATGATGACTGCTTAGCTGTGTATCGGGATCTCATCCGGAACTCCCAAGACGACTACGAAGAAGAAAGGAAAACCAACCTTTCTGCAGTGGTTGCAGCACAGAGCACATGGGAGAAAGTGGAGCCAGTGAGTTTGTGTGCATGCACGCACACGTGGGAGAGATTGTTCCCCCTTCCACCCTCTCTCTGCTGAACCTTGCCTGTGTTAGAACACTTCTGAAGATGAATTGCATGGCTCATAGATGGCAGAGGCAGGAAGAGGACATTCGAGAACCTAAATCATTAACAGAAAATAGGAGAACTCAGCTAATACACACACAAAATGGCAGGTTTCAGAGTAGCAGCCGTGTTAGTCTGTATTCGCAAAAAGAAAAGGAGTACTTGTGGCACCTTAGAGACTAACCAATTTATTAGAGCATAAGCTTTTGTGAGCTACAGCTCACTTCATCGGATGCATTCAGAGGAAAATACAGTGAGGAGATTTATATACACACAGAACATGAAAAAATGGGTGTTTATCGTGCACACTGTAAGGAGAGTGATCACTTAAGATGAGCTATTGCCAGCAGGGTGGGGGGGGGAAAAACCTTTTGTAGTGATAATCAAGGTGGGCCATTTCCAGCAGTTAACAAGAACGTCTGAGGAACAGTGGGGGGGGGGGGGGGGGGATAAACAAGGGGAAATAGTTTTACTTTGTGTAATGACCCATCCACTCCCAGTCTCTATTCAAGCCTAAGTTAATTGTATCCAATTTGCAAATTAATTCTAATTCAGCAGTCTCTCGCTGGAGTCTGTTTTTGAAGTTTTTTTGTTGAAGAATAGCCACTTTTAGGTTAGAAATCGAGTAACCAGAGAGATTGAAGTGTTCTCAGACTGGTTTATGAATGTTATAATTCTTGACGTCTGATTTGTGTCCATTCTTTTACGTAGAGACTGTCCAGTTTGACCAATGCACGTGGCAGAGGGGCATTGCTGGCACATGATGGCATATATCACATTGGTAGATGGGCAGGTGAACAAGCCTCTGATAGCGTGGCTGATGTGATTAGGCCCTGTGATGGTGTCCCCTGAATAGATATGTGGACACAGTTGGCAACGGGCTTTGTTGCAAGGATAGGTTCCTGGGTTAGTGGTTCTGTTGTGTGGTATGTGGTTGTTGGTGAGTATTTGCTTCAGGTTGGGGGGCTGTCTGTAGGCAAGGACTGGCCTGTCTCCCAAGATCTGAGAGTGATGGGTCATCCTTCAGGATAGGTTGTAGATCCTTGATGATGTGTTGGAGAGGTTTTAGTTGGGCCACCTGCTGAAGTGCAGAAACAGATTGACAGAGCCAGAAGAGTTCCCAGAAGTCACCTACTACAGGACAGGCCCAACAAAGAAAATAACAGAACGCCACTAGCCATCACCTTCAGCCCCCAACTAAAACCTCTCCAACGCATCATCAAGTGAGGGTGATGGTGGTTTCTCCAAACTGGAGGCCTCCTATCCAACAGGAGCGCATCCAGAGTGACCTCTGGAAGTGTCAGAGGTCACTCTTGTGGTTTATCCATGCAGTCAGTGTCCCTTAATGCACGAGTGCATGACGTACTTCAAGTTTCTAGTTTGGGAATGTGGACATTTATTGCTAATGAGTCATCTGTCATGTTGCTTACCAGTGTCTTTTCTATTGGATACCCCAGCACGTCGTGAAGTATAATTTAATGTAAACTACAGTTAACAAAAGTGCCTTTTGCAATTGGCACTATCTATATATGTCATTAGTGTTCATGCACATATTACCACACTTGTGCAATCTGGTAATTTACAGTGGGTCTCCAAGACCGTGCAAACCAGCAAGATTCCACTGAATGTGAATGGATGTAAGCCCCAGGTCCTGCAAAGCCTACTTAAATCCAGTAGAACATTGCTAATCTGCACTAGTGACTGGGAAGAGCCATTGCAAGTGTAAAGCTCAATGGTTAGGCACATTAAATAAGTTTTTAAATATTTAAGACTGCAGCTTGTCTTCGAAATTCTCCAGGGCTACAGTTTCTGCCAATTCTCTCTGTGCTTAAACAGCCTGGACAGCTCCCCTGAGGTCTAATCTGATTTTCTCTAATTCCTAAGAACAGGACTGCTCTACAGCTAGGAGTTGGATAGCTCCATTGCAGATTCCCCCTTGGCTTTGTCCTGCAGCGTAAAGGGAAGACCATTCATGCCGTGGCTTTTTAGACAGCACATATCCTCTCAAGATCACCTTCGCATGTGGATTTCATAATGAATCTCTGTTGTATATTAATCTAAGAAGTTGGCATGTTTGCTAAAAGCTATGATTTGTGTCTGTAGTAATCCTATAAAAGTGGCTTTAAACAAATCTGTTTAGATTCTAATCCAAAATTAGGCTGTATTTAATTTCTTTCAAGCATTTAACCCAATCCTTTCACTCCATGTCAGGAAGATCTGGGCCTCCAAGAAGCTACCTATGAGCTGTGTTATAATGCTGCATGTGCATTGATTGGTCAAGGCAGGCTGAATGAGGCAATGAAAAACCTACAGAAAGCAGAAGGTAAAAACACAGGGGGGTTATAGATCTCTCTGTCACTCATTCTTTGTAAACACATTTAAAGAGAGAACAAGGATTTGATTCCGGATTGAAAATGGGATTGGACAACCGTAGGGTTCTTCTATTACAGTTTCCATAGCTTGTTTGCCAAGACTGGTTGGGACATAGTAGCACTTAACTATTATGTCAGTAATTTTTAACTATTGTAGATCAAACTGTTTTCTTATCTACAATTCCCATGTAGTCCATAGTTTTTCAATCTGTAGCTCTCAGCTTGCTTTCCAGCTATGCATAGTTTATTGTTTTGCTGTCATTTTACAATAGTAAACGGTATATAACATCTCAGTCTTCTCTCCCAATTGGTGTTTAATTCTCAAGTGCAATTTGGTATCTGCTTATAACTTTGACAGTGCAATCTCTTCACGTTAGCAGAAGTTTTAAAAGCCCTATTTAGTTGTTGTTTTATGAGTGTACTGAAGACTGTAGAGTGCCGTAATGTTCTGAGTTGGGGGTTGCCCTATCAAGTGTACTAACTTTGATTTTTCACATTCAGAAAGACCATTTTTATTATTGTTATATTTCAGTCTGTTCAATAAGATGTGTAGGAAGGAGAATAAACGATTAAAGTAGAAGTTGATAGTAGCGAAGAGGAACCAAGTTACAGGCCTTTCAGATTAGGTTTAACATCGACAGCTGCAAAACTGAAAAGCTTGATCTCCCTTATATCCTCTTATTAAGCTGACTAAATATGTTATAAGTGGAGCTGGCAATGCCATCAGTACTTAAAGCTACCCAACACTTGCCATTGTAAGGCCCTGTTTTCAGATGCTTATAACTTTGCCAGACTATAGTCATTCAGAAGTTTTCCAGGCCAGGTGCTTGCCTCAGGCCTGACATTTTTGGAAAACCTCAGCATAAATAGTTCAGCCATTTCCAAGAAGGGGTGTAAGAAACAATACCTTAGTTTGCCCATGTTAAAAACCAAACAAACAATGCTTACAGCAGTTTCACTGAGAAGTTCTAGCCCAAGTGACAGAGCAAGTACTCAGTATTTGGCAAAGGGGTTGCCCTGGTGTCATGGATGTGCCTTTTGTCATCACAGGCTATACGTCTCTGAAAATCTCAATTCTCAAATACTAGAGGTTTGTTAGTTTTACAGCTAAATTTGTTGAAGATTCTGTCTGTGTGCAACCAGATGAGGAAGGGGGCTGAGTTAAGCTTGCACAGGCAACCTTAATTCTGGCCTTTCCTGACTTTGGAGTGCTTGACTTTGCAAACTTAATGTACTTCTAACATAATTTTTTGGTTCAATATCTAATCTAAATGTTACTGTGGAATCAGGAGTGCTAGTTGTGTACATTCCTATTTAGTAATTTTGCTTTTTTGTGATCTAATTGTGGAACATAATGCGAACCCTTCAGGTGTGTGTGCTGTCGGATACCATGGTAATAAATAACATAGTTCAGTCTTGACCTTAGTTACAGTTGTGTGGAGCTAGACGAGCTGCAGGCCATTCTTAGTGGATGTTCTTTCTACTGTTAGTTAATCCAGGCGCTGAGACAATAATCTTTAGGAAAACACAGAGCTTCACTGCTTTTATCACACTGCAAAACTGCTTACTGAGCAGTAGGTGAGAGAGAAGAGAGAAGACTCAAGGAATAAAAGTGGGGATGAAAACCAGAAGGACCTAGTGAGGCAGTATTGCACAAAGGAGAGTGACAAAATCTACATCAGTCTTTTAAGTCTGGGTAAGGTCATATGAGTAACAAGTAGTTATGGTGGAGAGAGCTCTTTCATGAAAGATCATAAAGTATTTTTAAAGAAAATGAACAGGGGAAGGAGAGAAACAAGTAAAAAAACAGGTTTCAGAGTAGCAGCTGTTAGTCTGTATTCGCAAAAAGAAAAGGAGTACTTGTGACACTTTAGAGACTAACAAATTTATTTGAGCATAAGCTTTTGTGAGCTCCAGCTCACTTCATCCACTGAATGCATCCGATGAAGTGAGCTGTAGCTCACGAAAGCTTATGCTCAAATAAATTTGTTAGTCTCTAAGTAAAAAAACGTGAGTACTCAAAAAGAATTCTGGAGGAGCAATGTCTCCGGCATTCTTGACTTTTTAAAAAATTTCACTGTAGACTGTATTTCTCTCCCACACACACCCAGTCATTTCCTTACTTTCTTGCATTAAAAAGTACTTGTGAAACTTTGTAGAAGCCTCACTTATTATTCACAATGGGCACATGATATAAACAAACATTCCTGCCATCGTCTTGTTCTGTGCTTTCCTCTAGGTAAGAATTAACCCTTTCTAAATTTGTCTTTCAAATTATTTTCTCTAGATCTGTGTCGCCAGTCGCTTTCGGAAGACTCTGTAAGTTGTTGCTGTTACTCTGAATAATGTGCCTTTTACACCAAAGCATTTCAAAGCAGTGCCCCAGGGATTAGCCATGTGATCACTTATTAAATTGCTATGCAATATCATACCCAGCAAGAGTCACCCGTCTGCCTAATTTCATGTTCCCAATACCACTCCTGAGGTGTGAGCTATCCTTCTGCCTGTTGCTAAAATTTAAATTCTTGGGGCCTGACTGTCTCCTGCCGTGCCCCTTCTGCAGTCCCTTAATCAGTGCAATGTGTGTGTACTCCTACCACATTAGAGGCGTGGGTACGCCCACTGAAGAGGTGTTGAGGCTGCGTGAATCAGGCCCACAATTTGTGATTCATATCCAGCACACTTTGACATGACTGTAGGGTGGAAGCAGACCGCACACACGTGGGTTGGGAGGGTAATTTCTGTTGTTAAAAGTAGCTCTGCCTTTTGCGCCTATTTTCTGGTTTATGGCGTGAATGTGTGTAACGGTATCTTTTGAAGATATGCTCTTCTAGTGGTGGGGATTGTGACTGATGGTTTTGCCCAAGATCGACTGAAAAAGGAACAGGTCCTCTGCGAAACGCTGAAGCCAGGGAGCACACAAAGGGAGAGGCTTCATTTTGTTTTGTCTGGATTTTCCTTCAGGATGTGACTGAGGAAGACATTGAGGCTGAGTTGGCCATTATTCATGGTCAGATGGCGTATATCATGCAACTACAGGGACGTACAGAGGATGCTCTCCAGCTTTACAATCAGATCATCAAATTAAAGTAAGTGCTTCATTCAAACAAGCTCTCATCCTTCCACATGTGACAAGGCTGCTGTCTAATAGCTGTGCCTTTCATTCTCATTTGTTGTCTGCAGGCCGACAGACGTGGGATTGATTGCTGTCATTGCAAATAACATCATCACTATTAATAAGGTATAGAATTTGCCCATCCTCTTTCTAAAGCATTTTTGCAAAGAAATGAGCATGAACTCAGAACTCACCACATGCAGAGCTCCCATTGGCTTTGAGGGGGGTTCTGCGTGCAGAGAGATTGGAGAGTTGCATCTCTCTTCGAACTAAGTCCTTACTTTCAAGTGGAAGCACTCTAGCATGAAAGTTCTATTTACAGTGTTGCTGTTTGTGCTGTTACACTGGTATTTCCATTATATTTTTATCCTTATAGGCCCCAGTCCTGCAAAAATAGATTGCAAAATGATCTTGCACATAGATAAATTCACCAAAATGAGTCCCACTGGAGCCAGTCACACTGCTTGCATGACTAGAGTTACATGTGTGGCTAGGAATTTGCAGGATCTGGGTCTTAGAAGCCTGGAGCTTCCAGACTAAGGGTGTGTGTGAGAGAGAGAGAATTTTTTTCAGGTACAGGATTCAGGGAGTTGGGAAGATTCTGGATTTAGGTGTGCTGTGCTTGTGCTTCTGTAACTTCTAAAGTGCATCATGCAAGCTGTTAGTGCATATTGTGGACATGAGGCTTTTGTGCTGTCTTCAAAACCTGGTGGATGACTTCAGTGAAATTTACATCAAGTGCACAGCCACAGCAGTATTTTTATGTGTGAAAACTACAAATAGCATAACGGAGGAGTCATTTCTTATCTAGTCTCACTCTACTTCTGCACTATTGTCATGAGCATTGCAAGCATTGGGCTCAAGATCCTGAAATATTTGCAGAGCCTCAAGAAGAACCGAATGAATAGGGAGCATGACGGTTTCATGGAGGACAGATTGCTGTGGGACACACAGAGAACCAATTCGAGGTTGGTGGTGTGGTGGTCTCAGAGTGGCTTCGGATAGTGGGGCACTGATTCTCGGACCAAGAAACAAGCACGGGCTGGTGGTATCGCATTGTAATGCAGGGTTGGGATGAAGAGCTGTGGCTGCAGAACTTCCAGATGCACAATGCCAGATTTCTGGATCTGTGCACTGAGCTCATTCCAGCCCTCCGTTGCAGGGACACCAAAAGGAAAGCTGCACTGACAACGGAGAAGCAAGTAGCGATTGCACTGCGGAAACTTGTAACACCAGATCGCTACTGGTCACTCGGGAATAATTTGGAGTCAGGAAATGCATGCTGAGGGTCGTTGTGATGCAAGCATGCAGGGCCATTATTCACCTCCTGCTATGCAGGACTGTGACTCTAGGCAATGCGCAGGACATGGTTGATGGATTTGCAGCAGTGAGGTTCCTGAATTGCAGTGGGGCGATAGACAACACCCATGTACCCATTTTGGCACAAGCCCACGTTCATAGAATCATAGAATATCAGGGTTGGAAGGGACCTCAGGAGGTCATCTAGTCCATCCCCCTGCTCAAAGCAGGACCGATCCCCGACTAAATCATCCCAGCCAGGGCTTTCTCAAGCCTGACCTTAAAAACTTCTAGGGAAGGAGATTCCACCACCTCCCTAGGTAACACATTCCAGTGTTTCACCACCCTCCTAGTGAAAAAGTTTTTCCTAATATCCAACCTAAATCTCCCCCACTGCAACTTGAGACCATTACTTCTTGTTCTGTCATCTGCTACCACTGAGAACAGTCTAGAGCCATCCTCTTTGGAACCCCCTTTCAGGTAGTTGAAAGCAGCTATCAAATCCCCCCTCATTCTTCTCTTCCGTGGACTAAACATCCCCAGTTCCCTCAGCCTCTCCTCATAAGTCATGTGTTCCAGTTCCCTAATAATTTTTGTTGCCCTCTGCTGGACTCTTTCCAATTTTTCCACATCCTTCTTGTAGTGTGGGGCCCAAAACTGGACACAGTACTCCAGATGAGGCCTCACCAATGTCGAATAGAGGGGAACGATCACGTCCCTTGATCTGTGGGCAATGCCCCTACTTATACATCCCAAAATGCCATTGGCCTTCTTGGCAACAAGGACACACTGTTGACTCATATCCAACTTCTCGTCCACTGTAACCCCTAGGTCCTTTTCTGCAGAACTGCTGCCCAGCCATTCGGTCCCTAGTCTGTAGCGGTGCATTGGATTCTTCCATCCTAAGTGCAGGACTCTGCACTTGTCCTTGTTGAACCTCATCAGATTTCTTTTGGCCCAATCCTCCAATTTGTCTAGGGCCCTCTGTATCCTATCCCTACCCTCCAGCGTATCTACCTCTCCTCCCAGTTTAGTGTCATCTGCAAACTTGCTGAGGGTGCAATCCACACCATCCTCCAGATCATTTATGAAGATATTGAACAAAACTGGCCCCAGGACCGACCCCTGGGGCACTCCACTTGATACCGGCTGCCAACTAGACATGGAGCCATTGATCACTACCCGTTGAGCCCGACAATCTAGGCAGCTTTCTGTCCACCTTATAGTCCATTCATCCAGCCCATACTTCTTTAACTTGCTGGCAAGAATACTGTGGGAGACTGTGTCAAAAGCTTTGCTAAAGTCAAGGAACAACACGTCCACTGCTTTCCCTTCATCCACAGAACCAGTTATCTCGTCATAGAAGGCAATTAGATTAGTCAGGCATGACTTGCCCTTGGTGAATCCATGCTGACTGTTCCTGATCACTTTCCTCTCCTCTAAGTGCTTCAGAATTGATTCCTTGAGGACCTGCTCCATGATTTTTCCAGGGACTGAGGTGAGGCTGACTAGCGTCTAGTTCCCCAGATCCTCCTCCTTCCCTTTTTTAAAGATGGGCACTACATTAGCCTTTTTCCAGTCATCTGAGACCTCCCCCGATCGCCATGAGTTTTCAGAGATAATGGCCAATGGCTCTGCAATCACATCCGCCAACTCCTTTAGCACTCTCGGATGCAACGCATCTGGCCCCATGGACTTGTGCTCATCCAGCTTTTCTAAATAGTCCCAAACCACTTCTTTCTCCACAGAGGGCTGGTCACCTTCTCCCCATGCTGTGCTGCCCAGTGCAGTAGTCTGGGAGCTGACCTTGTTCGTGAAGACAGAGGCAAAAAAAGCATTGAGTACGTTAGCTTTTTCCACATCCTCTGTCACTAGGTTGTCTCCCTCATTCAGTAAGGGGCCCACACTTTCCTTGACTTTCTTCTTGTTGCTAACATACCTGAAGAAACCCTTCTTGTTACTCTTAACATCTCTTGCTAGCTGCAACTCCAGGTGTGATTTGGCCTTCCTGATTTCACTCCTGCAAGCCCGAGCAATATTTTTATACTCATCCCTGGTCATTTGTCCAATCTTCCACTTCTTGTAAGCTTCTTTTTTGTATTTAAGAGCAGCAAGGATTTCACTGTTAAGCCAAGCTGGTCGCCTGCCATATTTACTATTCTTTCTACATGTCGGGATGGTTTGTCCCTGTAACCTCAATAAGGATTCTTTAAAATACAGCCAGCTCTCCTGGACTCCTTTCCCCCTCATGTTATTCTCCCAGGGGATCTTGCCCATCAGTTCCCTGAGGGAGTCAAAGTCTGCTTTTCTGAAGTCCAGGGTCTGTATTCTGCTGCTCTCCTTTCTTCCTTGTGTTAGGATCCTGAACTCGACCATTTCATGGTCACTGCCTCCCAGGTTCCCATCTACTTTTGCTTCCCCTACTAATTCTTCCCGGTTTCTGAGCAGCAGGTCAAGAAGAGCTCTGCCCCTAGTTGGTTCCTCCAGCACTTGCACCAGGAAATTGTCCCCTACATTTTCCAAAAACTTCCTGGATTGCCTGTGCACCGCTGTATTGCTCTCCCAGCAGATATCAGGGTGATTGAAGTCTCCCATGAGAACCAGGGCCTGCAGTCTAGTAACTTCTGCGAGTTGCCGGAAGAAAGCCTCGTCCACATCATCCCCCTGGTCCGGTGGTCTATACTAGACTCCCACCACGACATCACCCTTGTTGCTCACACTTCTAAACTTAATCCAGAGACTCTCAGGTTTTTCTGCAGTTTCATACTTGAGCAGTCATACTGCTCTCTTACATACAGTGCAACTCCCCCACCTTTTCTGCCCTGTCTGTCCTTCCTGAACAGCTTATATCCATCCTTGACAGTACTCCAGTCATGTGAGTTATCCCACCAGGTCTCTGTTATTCCAATCACATCATAATTCCTTGACTGTGCCAGGACTTCCAGTTCTCCCTGCTTGCTTCCCAGGCTTCGTGCATTTGTATATAGGCACTTGAGGTAACCTGCTGATCGCCCCTCTTTCTCAGTATGAGGCAGGAGCCCTCCCCTCTCACACGCTCCTGCTCGTGCCTCCTCCTGGTATCCTACTTCCCCACTTACCTCAGGGCTTTGGTCTCCTTCCCCTGGTGAACCTAGTTTAAAGCTCTCCTCACTAGGTTAGCCAGCCTGCTTGCGAAGATGCTCTTCCCTCTCTTGGTTAGGTGGAGCCCGTCTCTGCCTAGCACTCCTCCTTCTTGGAACACCATCTCATGGTCAAAGAATCCAAAGCCTTCTCTCTGACACCACCTGCGTAGCCATTCGTTGACTTCCACGATTCGACGGTCTCTACGCAGGTGGATTTTTTCCTTCCATGGGGAGGATGGACGAGAACACCACTGGCACCTCAAACCTCTTCCCAGAGCCACGTAGTCCACAGTGATCCGCTCAAGGTCATTCTTGGCAGTATCATTGGTGCCCACGTGAAGAAGCAGGAAGGGGTAGCGATCTGAGGGCTTGATGAGTCTCAGCAATCTCTCCGTCACATCGCGAATCTTAGCTCCTGGCAAGCAGCAGACTTCTCGGTTTTCCCGGTCGGGGCGGCAGATAGATGACTCAGTCCCCCTGAGGAGAGAGTCCCCGACCACCATCACCTGCCTCCTTCTCTTGGGAGCGGTGGTCGTGGAACCCCCAACCCTAGGACAGTGCATCCCATGCCTTCCAATCGGCGGAGTCTCTTTCTGCTCCCTTCCCTCAGACGTATCATCTGGTCCACTCTCCACATTAGTACCTGTGGAGAGAACATGAAAACGGTTATTTACCTGTATCTGCCCTGCTGGTACATGGACGTTCCCCTTTTTTCTTCTGGAGGTCACATGATGCCAAATTTCTTCACCGTCCTTCTGTCCCCGCTGCGCAGCCTGCTCTGAATCTTCAGAACCTTGTGCCTGTAGAAGCCTATCCTGACATCCGTCCAGGAAATCTTCAGTTTCTCTTATGCAACGCAGGGTCGATACCTGTTGCTCCAGACCTTGAACCTTCTCTTCCAGTATGGAGACCAGCTTGCACTTTGTACAGACAAAGTCGCATCTGTCCTGTGGAAGAAAGACAAACATAGCACATCCAGTGCAGGTCACAACAGCTGAACACCCCCCATCCATATTACCTTCCTTCTACGAGCTTCTTCAGGAGTTGTAGTACTTAGAGAATCCGGCAAGATATAAGCCTCAGTGGGCTCTCCCTAGGCGAACTCCCAGGCAATCTCCTTTTGTTAGCTGCTCTGCTGTTCGCTGCTCAGCTGGTTCGCAGCCACTGAGTACATCATAAGAAAGGGTTACTTTTCTATGGTTATGGAAGCATTGGTGGATCACTGGGGATGCTTCACTGACATCACTGTTGGCTGGTCAGGGAAGATGCGTGACACTTGTATCTTTAAGAACACAGGACTGTTCAGAAAACCACAAGCAGGGACTTTTTCCTGGTAGATGGATTACCACAGGGAATGTTGAGATACCACTCATGATCCTGGGCGACCCAGCCTCCCCCTTACTCTCCTGGCCGATGAAGCTGTACGCTGGCCACCTTGACAGCACCAAGGAATGGTTCAATTCCCTGCTCGGCAGGTGCAGAATGACGGAATGATTGATTGAAGGGCAGCTGGTTGTATTTACTCACAAGATTGGATCTCAGTGAGAAAAATACCCCAATGGTTATAGCTGCCAGCTGTGTCCTGCATGATATATATGAAGCAAAGAGGGAAACGTTTTTGCGGGGGTGGATGGTGGAGGTGGAGTGGCTGTTTGCTGAGTTTGAACAGCCGGCTACAAGGGCTATTAAAAGAGCTCAACATGGAGCTATGCAGTTCAACGAGATTTTGAAAGACCATTTTAATAGTGAGCGAGAGTAGTGAGTGGTGGTGTGCTCCTGTGGCCTAGTAGGAATCCTGTGGTGATTGCTGTAACGTTGTCAGTCTACCTATGAATTTTAATTGTGACTGAATCCGAGTTGTGTGACATTATGCAGTAACAGGAAATTGATGGGTTTCAGAATTGCTGAGCATTCTGCTGCATGTATTGTGAAATAATTATGTTCAAAATAATTTTATTCTGTAACAAAATTCAGTGCAACCCCATCCCCATGCAATTTTAAAACAAATACTTTAAAAACCTAATAAAAACGTGATAAATTAAGAGCACAGAACTTTTGAAGGGAAAAGAACATGCACATCCATTTCAGCTACACGTACACCAACGGTGGCTTTCAAAGGCCTGGGTCTGTGACGTTGCAGTTGTCTTCAGTGTCCCCCAGGGCGGAGTGGTAGGGGTAGTGCAGTGACCCCGATGCCATGTGGAATGTTAGGGGGAGATTAATGGGAAGGTCCCGCTATTGAGTTTGCAATGGTCTGCAGAGGGAGGCAAGCTCGGGCTTGTTGAACCTGCAGGTCCAGCAGAGTCTGCAGCATCTGTGTTTGCTGTCTGAGAATCTCTCCATTATGTCTTGGTGCCTCTCCCTCTCCTTTTCCTGCTGGGACTCCTGGGCCTGTCTCCTCTCCACTCTTTCCTTCTCCAGGCTGTCCGCAATGTTCATCCTCCAGGCCCTGTGCTCGTGGTCCGATGCAGCGCTGGCTTGCAGGGTCTCATTGAACGTGTCATCCCGAGTCCTCTTCTTTCTCCTCCTTATCTGGCTTAGGTGTTCTGTGGGTGTGGGAGGGAGACCCTGAAGGCCACAGTGGCAGCAGCTGAAGATACAACACACAGCGGTACATTGTCAGCACATTCACTACAGAGAGCGAAACTACTGCTGCTGAACTCACTCCCCCTGCTCCCCTAACGTTGTAAGCTCTGCATTCTCGCTTGGGATTGGGATTGCTCGTGCATAGCCCCACTCGCAGCACCAGCCCTGGTGAGTATGGCCCACTGGGGTTGGGGAAATGCGGAGGGAATTGCTCACTGGCATGATTCTCTTGGCACAGGGCAATGGCACTGAGCACTGGCACCATTTCCTACAGGCAGGGGTGATTTTAGCTGATCTCTCACTCGTGAGTGTAACAAAGGCAGAGAGAGCAAAGCTGCTGCTAGGGTCCCAAAGCCACCAGGGTTCATATGCTGCTAACCTGTGCACTCCAATGTCGCCTGCTGAAGTTATCACTGACTGGCATGGGAAAGTGTCCCACCGCGGCGGAAGAAATAAGGCTGCCTTCTCTAGAAACCTTCAGCAGGGGAGTGCAGACACCTCCATGAAAGTTTCATCGAGATTTTGATGGAGGATTCACGAGACATGCCGGTGCACATAAACAGACTGCTCCACTTGGCCCCCTTGGCCTAACGAGGGGAATGAAAAGCAGGTAGCAACTCTACCTCTCTTGGTTGTGCCACACCCTCTTCTAGCACCAGTAAAGTAATGAAAAGTCAACAGTTGTGTCCTGCCATTTTGGGGATGCCATCCCTGTAATGGAAAAGTTATCTACGCACCTACCTGAGGTGCCTTCCCCTGCATCAGGCTCACCTGTGCTCTGCTGGTGGAACTGGCTGGACGGCAGCGAAGTCAAAAACAGGTCCTGGCTCTCTGCGCAGGTGGATCCCACCGGTCACCTGACTCCATACTCCTCTTCCTCACTTTTCACAGCAGGGACCTGTGGCTCGGGGTCCTCAGAGGTAGCCATAGTGCTGTAGGGGGTGGTGGTGGGGTCTGAGGATGGCATGTAGCTCTTTGTAAAAGTGATAGGTCTGCGGCTCAGCCCCACATTGACTGTTGGCCTCACTGGCCTGCTTTCACATGGCACTGCTGTTGTCCCTGTCGTGCCCCTCCTCCTGCTTCCCCCAAGCAATCTGCTCGTAGATGTCCACGTTTCTGTGGCTGGATTGGAGCTGTGTCTGCGCAGCCTGTTCTCCCCATCAGCCCACGAGATCCAATATCTCCTGTCTGCTCCAGGCTGGAGTGTGCACTTGGCATGGTTAGTTGGGGAGCTCCACTCAACAGTGGAGAGCTGCTAAGTGTGCTCACCAAGCTGGGCAATGAGAAAAAGGAATTTCAAAAATTCGCCAGGCTTTATAGGGAAGGGGCTTCTGGTCTCCATGACCCCTGTGCAGTGGATCTCACAATGGTAACCAGTGTGGTCAGTGTGGAGCATTGCGGGACACCTGGTGGAGGACAGTTAGGGTCAATGTAACTAATGCAGAGTCTACCTTTTGCATTGCGTCGACTTAAGCACATCGACTGTGGGTCTCCCCTGCTTGGGGGGCAGAGGTGTTACTATGTCAGCGTAATGGGGTGCTTTCATTGGTGGGAGACCAATTTGAGTGTAGACACGTGCACAACTAGGTCAATGTAAACTGCCTTTTGTTGAGCTAAGCACGTAGTGTAGACCAGGCCTTAGTTACGTATCACAGCTCCAGTTTACACTTGGTTCACGTTTGGGAAATGTTCTTCACAGCCATAAGCACTAGAGGCCTGATTTCTTTTTAAGTGAAAACTCTGGAACGTGAGACACAGCCTCCAGGGGAAAGTATTGACTCGCTGAGCTCTCGCACACTGGCCCAGTTCAGCCCCTTCTAACGCTCTTCTCTGTATGTATCTCACAGGAAGTCATATAAATACCTAAATAATGCAACATTCCCAAAGGGTTGCCACTCTGGTTAATTTGTGTTTTTTATTGTCAAGTGAGTGAACTCTTCTTGTAATAAGAAACCAGTGAGAACTTCAAAGCCAGTCTTGCAAGAGAACAAACAAGCATAAACACTGATTGATGTGTATCAGCAGTTATCAAGGTCTTGTTTCTTTCACAGGAGGTGAGCCAGGCTTTGCTCTAGGAGGCAAATACTATTTCTATAAGTCAGGATTTGGCTAGTTACATACTTTTAATATGTTTTTATGGTGGAAAATAGCGAGGGGAGAATCAGAATATGTGGCCCAGAGGGAAGGGTGCTGACTTAGGAGACCCAGGTTCTGTCCCTGCTCTACCACAAACTCCTTTTGCAACCTAAGGCAAATCTGTGTGCCTCAGTTCCCCATCTATACGATTGGGATAACAATATGGTCTTACCTCACAGGGGTGTTGAGGATAAAGACGACAAAGGTTGTCAGGTGCTCAGGTAGCACCATAATGGAGGCTATATAGATACTTAACCACGCTATGCTCTCTTATCTTATTTCCCTCCCAGTCACCGTGCCTCGTCGGCTCCTCTCTCGTGTTTTTTATGCTGCCCAGTGCTGGCAAACAAGGCAGAAACACATGCCTGTGGGTGTTCATGGCACATTGTGCATGTGGTGTGGGGAGGGCTAGATAGCGATCACCATTTAATTAAGATAGTAGAACTTGGCTTGATCTTGGTTTTGTTTCCTACAGGACCAAAATGTCTTTGACTCAAAGAAAAAGGTGAAATTGACCAATGCAGAAGGCGTGGAGCACAAACTCTCCAAGAAACAGCTCCAGGCCATCGAATTCAACAAAGCTTTACTGGCTATGTACACCAATCAGGTAGAGAACTGTCCTGTGTCTGCTGGGTACAGATTTACAACCAGTCACAGGAGTTTAATTAAGCAGAAATGTAATCCAGTTGAGCTAGTTAAGTATCAGAGGGGTAGCCATGTTAGTCTGGATCTGCAGAAGCGGCAAAGAGTCCTGTGGCACCTTATAGACTGACAGACATATTGGAGCAACAGCTTTCGTGGGTGAATACCCACTTCATCGGAGGCATGTAGTGGAAATTTCCAGAGGCAGGTATAAATATGCAAGCAAGAATCAGGCTAGGGATAATGAGGTTAGTTCAATCAGGGAGGATGAGGCCCTCTTCTAGCAGTTGAGGTGTGAACACCAAGGGAGGAGAAACGGCTTTTGTAGTTGGCTAGCCAGTCACAGTCCTTGTTTCATCCTGTGCTGATGGTGTCAAATTTGCAAATGAATTGAAGCTCAGCAGTTTCTCTTTGAAGTCTGGTCCTGAAGTTTTTTTGCTGGAGGATGGCGACCTTTACATCTGCTATTGTGTGTCCAGCGAGGTTGAAGCGTTCTCCTACAGGTTTTTGTATATTGCCATTCCTAATATGTGAGGAATTGAGCTAGTTAGATTTCCATAGACTGTTCTTTCCCCCTCAAAATAGTCAGGATGTTATCCAGAGATGCTAGATTTTTCAGAAGTGCTCAGCACCCAGCAGCTCCTATTGAGAATAATCTTTTTGCTGAGGCCTTTTGATGATCTGGCCAATTCATTTAGGTGCCTAAATCGGAGATGAGCATTTAAAAAAAAAAAAGTCTGGCCCATAATGTTTAATACCTATCAGGGAAACGTCATGTGACTGTCCTGGTAAACGTATTGTTGGTTAAAATAGTATTGGCTGGGTATCTACAGGTTGAGAAGAAATTGTGCATTGCTATACATGAGGACATGTGCATACCGCTGTTCTTGTTAACAAGGACCAATAATATCCATTGCCAAAATGAAAACACAGGAATAATGGATTTGGTACTAATATCGGGTCCATGAAGCTCAGCGCTTTGGAGGCGTGAGCTTTGTAGAAGTCTAAATAACTAACAAAAAATACTGTCTGTTTTCTAGACCACAGAGACCTACCTGTACAGACACTTCATGGGCTTACACGCTGGCTGCTGATGGCAGCTTTCGGTGTGGTCCTGTAGTGAGGGAGATTCTGAGCCACTCTAGCAAGAAATAAATACCTGGAGCTGCATGTACACAGAAACTGAGATTTATCCTTTGTCTATTACAGTATCTGGTAGAAGAGGTGTGCTGGGCATTTTCACATGGTTCCCCTTCCATTTCCTGTAAAATCAGACTCCACTCCCGTGTGTGCGTCTAGCTCCTCCATCTTCCACACAGACATTCTGGTGGAAAAACAAGGGAGAACTTTTGGGAAGAATTCATATGATGGTGGCCTGCACAGTGCCTCACTTGGAGAGTCTCTTCCCAGATAATGTATTTATTATTGCAGTAGCACCTACAGGCTCTGATGCTGATTGAACTAGGCACTGGATGCACATAAGGCTGTCTCTGCCCCCACACTGCTTGCAGCCTGAGCGTCTAGGCAGATGTAACAAACTGGCAGGAGGAGCACAAGGGCGTAATGAGGTGGCTCTGGCCAGTGTAGTAACCAGCTGCCTGCCCACTGAGTGTTGCGTAGGAGAGATGTAGAGGAGTGCAGAGTGATGGCTGTAGTTATCACCCAAAGGCCCTGCCATGTGGGAGTCGTGGGTCAGAATCTCCTTGGGCCAGTGACTTTACCTGTTTCCACAGCCTCCCCTGCCACCACGTCCCATTCCCCACTGATGGCAGGCAGCGTCTGGCCCCACTAGCCCCTTCGCCCTGTTCTCTCTGTGGGGTTTGCACAGTTGCACTAACTATCCACTAATACTGAGGAAAACGTTCCATTGTGTCCCTTAGGCAGATCAGTGCCGCAAGCTGTCAGCAAGTTTACAGTCCCAGAACCCCGAGCACCTGCTGCCCGTGCTAATCCAGGCTGCCCAGCTCTGTCGAGAGAAGCAGCATGCGGGGGCAATTGAGCTCCTACAGGTGGGTGACTGATCTCCTCCTGCTGGCCAGGAGAGCGGAGCGCTGTTCCCTGCACTGGAACCTGACAGATGGAGTTGGTACAAGGGGCAATTAATAGTCCTGCAACACTGGGCACTGCAGAAGTGGATGTTAGCTCAACCACCCGCAGTGGTCATTGCGTTGTGTAATGGATGTGGCTTACGCAGGGCTCAGTAGTGAGGATGCAGTGACTGGTCTGTGGGGAGAGACATGGACACGCCCATGCTCTGATCATGAAGGGTGTGTTCTTTCTGTAAAGGGAGACCCCCATTTGGACATGACCCCCTTCACTATGGCGGTGGTGCCAGGGCTGCTTTTCCTTCCCACAGGGACATGGTGGGCGCTGGTGCCTGGGGCTGTGCTCCTCTGGAAGGCAGGACTTCACTTCTGGCCTCTCATCCCAAAGGGTGGTGGTGGCCACATTCCTTCTCCAGCCCTTCTCTGGCCTCATCTACATGCACAGGTTGCACTGGTTTACTTAAAATTGGGGTTTAAACCGGTGCTAAAGACTCTGCGGACACTTCGGTTTCAGAGTGCCCTGTTCCTACTCAACCTCTGCTAAATTGAAATAAGCTGGTTTTAAACTGAAGTCGTGTTCACATGGCACTTTAAACTGGTTTACTTAAACAGGTACAGCTTCCTTATGTAAACAAGGCCTTGGTCCTGGTGTCAGGCGTCACCTGGGACACTGCACTTGCCAGCTGCTTGCCTAGAGGGAGCAGCTACTGTGTGTGGTGAGGGCATGGACCCTGGGACTTGCTTGTGGTGGAATGGGATGGCACTGTGGGAGGAGTGACAGACCATGGAAGCAATTCAGGACTCTGGGTGGCGTGGTTCCACTCGAACTGGCTCCCTCCCTGTCTATTCAAATGACACAGTCGAGCTTTTCTTTCTGAAGTTGGTTTTAAAATGGGCCCGGGCCATGGCTGATGCGCTGTGTTCATGAACATGCTCTTTGCGTCTCTCGCTCTCAGGACTTTGCGGAGCAGAGCCCTGCCAACTCGGCGCAGATAAAGCTGACGATGGCACAGCTGAAAATCGCTCAAGGTACCAGTGCCCTTTTGTGCTGAGAAATGCTTGTTTAATGCTAAGTTTAAAAAACCCCACAATTCTTTGTTGCTGGCCTTAGTGTCCGGAGAGCCAGGACTGAGAGTGGCCTCTTGCTGCTGTGAGCCCCAGCAAGACAGCTCCATCCAGGGCGGGTTAGAAATATCTTCTCAAACACTGCGCTTCACAGCCTTGCACGAGGGCTGGGACGACATCTCCACTCCTCATAATGAGCAGCATTAAAGCAAGATGTACTCTGCATTTGGCCAGAACCATTTTTCTCTTGATTAGTTCTTGGACAGGGCTGCACCTGCCCCTCTGGTGTCTCTGAGAGGAGTTACCAGGGGAAGGGATTGTAATTAGGGGATAAAAAGAAAAGGAGTACTTGTGGCACCTTAGAGGCTAACCAATTTATTAGAGCATAAGCTTTCGTGAGGTACAGCTCACTTCATCGGATGCATACGAGCTGTAGCTCACAAAAGCTTATGCTCCAATAAATTTGTTAGTCTCTAAGGTGCCACAAGTACTCCTTTTCTTTTTACGGATACAGACTAACACGGCTGCTACTCTGAAACCTGTAATTAGGGGATGGCACCTTTTTCGGGGGGGCGGGAGGGGAATTAAGCCTGGCAGGGGCGGGCCTCTTCTCTTTTCACCATGGATGGGGGGGTGAGAAATGAGGAGACTTTCTCCCGTTCCTTGTCTCTTTCTTCTCAGAAGGATGCCTGCAATCCCATAGTATGGCACCTCTTGCCGAGAGGGGTGCCCTATGGAGATCAGTGCTCCTGCCTGAACCTGGCGTTGTCCATGCAATGTGGGGGGTTGTGTGCCCCAGGGGGCATGGCCTGTGGAACAAGTGGAGGGCAGCCCTGGGCACTGTGCTGATGGCTGGCGTTCACCACATTGACACTGGGCTGATGTGTGTGCCTCAGCCTGACCCGAGAGAGGGAGCAGGACAGCTGGGCACTGAGAGTCAGCGGGGGCGGGGGAAGGGGAATTCATATTAATGTGGTTGGTGCGGGATTGACCCTTTCCTGAGTGGCTGCAGAAGTGCATACTGGAAAGCCTGGGGATCTGCGTGTTGAAATGGCTGGCTGTTGCTGACTGCATGTCACTCAAGTTTTAAAGTTCCCCTCGAGCTACCTCAAATATGCACTACCCAGCATCCAGTACTTGGCATGGGCCGTGCTCCATTGTGCCTGCAATGGGTGGGACTATTCAGGAGAAATAAGGGGTAGGATCTGGCCCCACACTGCGTGGGGTGGGGAGAATGGGGAGGGGGTCAAAGCACTTGGTGTTGGCCCAGCTTTGCTCTCACTGAAGTTTGTGATAAAACTTGCACTGGCATCAGTCGGAGCAGGCAGGCCAGAGCTGTTTTAGGTTTGTTCTGAAATCGTAAAGAATACACCCAGCTGCTGATGCTCCATTCCCTCTCATAGGGAAGTAAAGCATTGCTCTGGACCCACTGCTTCTAGCATTGGAGGTGGGGATGAGCCCTTTGCATGTGGTAGCAGCCTTGGGCGTGCTGGACACTTAGGTGGGAAGCCCAGTAGGTGCTGGGGTTGCTGCAAAGGCTGTTTAGTCTGAGGATGAGAAGAGCACTGTTTGGGACTGACGTTTCTTCCCCATGAATGGCCAGCGATTGTGTTGTCTTAAGAATAATAGTGGAGAAAACCTCTTCGCAGCTGGCCCTGCAGGCAGAGGAGCGTAGTGGCTGGTTGGTGTATGCTGACTTCCCCAGGGAGACTCTGAGGGCAGGGGGATCCAGGATGGAGAACAGGGGCAGGGAAAGCATTGCTGTTTAAATTGCATTATTCTCCCTTCTTTCTCTAAGGCAGCATCACCAAAGCATGCATCATCTTGAGGAGTATAGAAGAGCTGAAGCATAAGCCAGGCATGGTGAGTGGCAGTTAACAGGGACCAACCCAGAATACCGTCATCCTTTTCATGCTCCTTCCCTGTTCCTGTTTTCCTGTCTCCTGAGCTACTCCTGGGCTGAGATTCAGATCTGGGTGCCCAGCGTTGGTCTCAGTCTGCTGGTCTGCTTGCACAGTGGGGCTTGATTGCTGAGATTTTTGATAAACAGCATTATGCCTCAGAGTAGATGTTAGACCTTTAGATAGCTCACTTATTGTGGTGAAAGCCAGCCAGACAAAGGGTAATAACTTGCATCAGGGTCCCCAAACTTGTTTTTAGAGTAGACAGCTTCCCTCTCGTTCATAGTTGCACGGACCTGCCTCCCCTTCCTCCAGCACTCCCTTAACAGCCCTAGGGCAGCTACAGGAATTGCTTGCCCAGTAAGCAATGTTGGGGAAGTATCAAACACATTTTTAAGCTGCTCCATGTGGCAGTGAGCAGTGGGAAGCAAGGAGGAGCCAATATTGTAAGACCTTCCAGCTCCCCCCAGGGCCCCAGCAGCAGCAAGTGCCCTGCCGACCATTGTGGTGGTGAGAGAACAGTGTGAGAGCCTTGGCTTTTCCAATTAAGTAATTCTCTCATCCCTTATCCTCTATTGATCGGAAACCTTTTAAAAACAGTTCTACTGGGCTGTTTCGACCATTGCAGTAATGTCCTAGCTGTACTGGGGAGGATAATCCCAGGGGGCGGTTGCTGCCTCCAAATTCCATTGTAGTAGTTCGTTCCATTCCCTTTTTTTTCAGCAATTCTTTTAATAACGGGTTTACATGAAAAGTACCTTAAAATGATCACTTACAAGTAACGCCCGTCCCGTGGCTGCACGCTGACTGTTATTGGGGTTTGCAGGTGTCTGCATTGGTGACGATGTACAGTCATGAAGAAGACATTGACAGTGCTATTGAGGTCTTCACGCAAGCTATCCAGTGGCACCAGGGATACCAGGCAAGTAGATCAGGGCAGACAATACATTTGAGAGGTGAAGCTACTTTTTGTCCCTTGCTAACTTGCTGGAGACCAGCTGTTCCTGTCCAGCTCCCACCTGTCTGTCCCCTGGAGAGGAGCGGTCTCCTTGCCAACGGCTCACTACCTCTGATGAGATGATGGGGGGCCAGGGAACATTCTACTCCATGTCTCCCTCTGTCTCTGGCATGCTTCTTGCACCAGGTTTGTCATTCAGACCAATGGCAAGTCTGCAGTGTGGGAAAAATGGCAGACTCTTCTCCAGCTCTTCCAGTGCCTGTCAGGTTATAGATTCTGGAGGCTAGCAGAGGGAACATCGCAGTGTTGTCCCTCTTCCCATGTTGACACTGGAGCAGCAGCAGTCAGTTGGCTTTTTGCATGCACTTGAGGAGAAGGAAAAGCTTGAGCAGAAGAGCTTCAGAGGGGGAGACTGATTCCAGCCCGGCAGCCTGCTGGCTGTACTCAGTTAATCGGAATGTCAGGCCGCTGAAAGGAGCCAGTTGGAGTCTGTCTGAGCGGAGTGATGGTTCCATTGGGGGCTTAGTGATTCGTTCCTGGAACCTGGTTATTTTGGGGCTGGAGGTAGCAATTATTTCAGCAAACAGTGAATTGCCGGAAAAAGTGTGACCCCCATGGGAAGTGTTCTCACAAAGCTGCCTTGGCATTGGCTGTTTCCTTTGTTTCTCTCTTCCCTGGTTTTCTAACAGCAAGGACATTTGCCTTTTCAAAATGTGTCTGCCTGCACTTGTTCCTTACCTGATGATCTGATGCCTTGGCTGGTCACTGGGGAAATGGCTGATGTCCTAAGCGAGGCTGACTGCAGGTTGCAAATCATCATCATCAGCAGACTGTTAGTTTTCCGTGATTGTCAGACGCTGGCTAAAATGCCTGTCCCCTTCCCATTTTCACCCCCTCCTCCCAATTCTGTTGCTCTGGGGCTGCTGGCAGGGTTAGTAGCTGTGTTTGTTAAGAACCAGGCAGAGGAACTGGAGATTATTCTTACATATGAGGGGTCTCCGAACAAGGGGCTAGGTTGTGCTAGCACCATCTGGGTGTGAAGGGGCAGGGAAAGTGCGTGAGGGCTGTGCACAGGGGCCAGGAGCAATCCTGCCCCTTACACTCCTGGTAAATACGCAACCCAAAGACTGAGCTGTGGACCCACCCCCTTCTACACCAGCCAGCAGCGCTAGGCTCAGAGCATTGGTTGCAGGAGGTAACACAGGCATGAATATTAAGTAACAGCCATCTGTGTACTGTATTAATGAGCTGACAGCCTGTTTCCGCCTCAGGCTCATACAGGTAGCTGCTGGTGAGCAAACCACTTCTCCTTTCCCAGCCCCGTCTAACATGCGTAATGGTTTAATGCCACAGCCTGCCAAGCCTTTTCCTCAAGGAACGGGGAAGAAATTCCTGCAGCTCAGTTCTCCTTCCAGATCACTTGGGTGGGGAGCGCACGTTGGTGTGAGCCAGTCTCTAGTAACATCAGGAAGCAAAGCAGCCACATCACTAAATTGCTAAGTGCTGTCAAACATGTCTTCATTTGAAGAACCTTGTGACTTGCAGCCAAAGTCTCCAGTTCATTTGTCGCTGATAAGGGAAGCAGCCAACTTCAAGCTGAAGTATGGGAGGAAGAAGGAAGCAATCAGCGACCTGGAAGAGCTGTGGAGGTGAGTTCAGGGAGGGGAGAGGGGTATCTTGTTTTCCTTCTGGACCTGAGCTGTGGCCCTGCTGTCTTGTGCACTGAAACATGAGCAGTGCCTGGTCCCCGTGAGGACTGCTCAGGGGTTCTAGAGCCAGATAACGTCTGCTAGCATTTTGGTGACGTCTGAGGCAATAGTTCGTCCTTTTAAACATTGTAAAGGGGCTTCTGGTCAAAGCTGTGCTCCCTGTCCAACCCCTTGGATGAAGTAACTGTTCCAGCAGGCCTAGCCCTGCGATCTGTTGTGGGTTCTTTTGTGTTACATCCTGATAGAAGCTGTGTCTTCCATGTTGGATGCCATGTCTTCTGTCCTCAGCCAGCACCCATTCACTGCGGGAGGAGTTCCCCAGTCTGTATCCAGATGCAGACTGCTGGCACTTCACATTAAAAAGGTTGCAGAGCAGTTTTTAAACTAAGCGATGGGGGAAAGCCGATTGCTGCAGAGGTGCATGTGGATCGGACAGAGACTTCTCTTAGAGGAGAATCTATTGATAGAGATTCTCTAGGTTTTAGTCAGGAGGAGAGGATGGAAGAGGATAAAGTATTGGCCAGATCAGACGAGAAACATTCACATAAAGAATCTCACACATCAGAAAAGGGCAGACAAATAAATATTTACAAGTTTTTAAAGTGCTTGTACACAAATGCTGTAAGTCTAATTAATAAGATGGGTGAACTAGAGTACCTTGTGTTAAAGGAGGATATTGATATAATAGGCATCACAGAAACCTGGTGGAGTGAGGACAATCAATGGGACACAATCATTCCGGGATACAAAATATATCGGAAGGACAGAACAGGTCGTGCCGGCGGGGGGAGAGTGGCATTATATGTGAAAGAAAATGCAGAATTAAATGAAATAAAAATCTTAAATGAATCCACATGTTCCATAGAATCTCTGTGGATAGTAATTTCATGCTCTAATAAGAATATAACAGAATATAGGGATCTATTATTGACCATCTGACCACAACAGTGATAGTGACGATGAAATGCTAAGGGAGATTAGAGAGGCTATCAGAATAACTCAATAATAGTGGGGGATTTCAATTATCCCCATATTGACTGGGTACATGTCACCTCAGGATGAAATGCAGAGACATTATTTCTCGATACTTGAAATGACTGCTTCTTGGAGCAGCTGGTAGAGGAACCCACAAGGGGAGAGGCAACTCTTGATCTAGTCCTGAGTGGAGCGTAGGATCTGGTCGAAGAGGTAACTATAACAGGACCACTTGGAAATAGTGACCATAATATAATAACATTTAACATTCCTGTGGTGGGAAGATCACTTCAACGGCCCAACACTGTGGCATTTAATTTCAGAAAGGGGAACTATGCAAAAATGAGGAAGTTAGTTAAACAGAAATTAAATGGTACAGTGACTAGAGTGAACTCCCTGCAAGCTGCATGGATGCTTTTCAAAGACACCATAATAGAGGCTCAACTTAAATGTATACCCCAAATTATAAAACACAGTAAAAGAACTAAGAAAGAGCCACCGTGACTTAACAACCATGTAAAAGAAGCGGTGAGAGATAAAAAGGCATCTTTTAAAAAGTGGAAGTCAAGTCCTAGTGAGGTAAATAGAAAGGAGCATAAACACTGCCAAATTAAATGTAAAAATGTAATAAGAAAAACGAAAAAGGAGTTTGAAGATCAGCTAGCCAAAAACTCAAAAGCTAATAACAAAATGCTTTTAAGTACATCAGAAGCAGGAAGCCTGCTAAACAACCAGTGGGGCCCCTGGACACTCAAGATACAAAAGGAGCACTTAAAGACGATAAAGTCATTGCAGAGAAACTAAATGAATTCTATGCTTCAGTCTTCACGGCTGAGGATGTTAGGGAGATTCCCAAACCTGAGCCATCTTTTTGTAGGTGACAAATCTGAGGAATTGTCACAGGTTGAAGCGTCACTAGAGGAGGTTTTGGAATTAACTAACAGTAGCAAGTCACCGGGCCCAGATGGCATTCACCCAAGAGTTCTGAAAGAACTCAAATGTGAAATTGCGGAACTCTTAACTATGGTTTGTAACCTGTCCTTTAAATCATCTATTGTACCCAGTGACTGGAAGATAGCTAATGTAACGCCGATATTTAAGAAGAGCTCTAGAGATGATCCCGGCAGTTACAGACCGGTATGTCTAACGTCAGTACCGGGCAAATTAGTTGAAACAATGGTAAAGAATACAATTGTCAGACACATAGAAGAATATAAATTGTTGCGCAAAAGTCAACATGGTTTCTCTAAAGGGAGATCATGTCTTACTAATCTATTAGAGTTCTTTGAGGGGGTCAACAAACATGTGGACAAGGGGGAAGCAGTGGACATAGTGTAGTTAGATTTCCAGAAAGCCTTTGACAAGGTCCCTCACCAAAGGCTCTTACGTAAATTAAGTTGTCATGGGATAAGAGGGAAGATCCTTTCATGGACTGAGAACTGGTTAAAAGACAGGGAACAAAGGGTAGGAATAAATGGTAAATGTTCAGAATGGAGAGGGGTGTTCCCCAAGGGTCAGTCCTAGGACCAATCCTATTCAACTTATTCATAAATGATCTGGAGAAAGGGATAAACAGTGAGGTGGCAAAGTTTGCAGATGATACTAAACTGCTCAAGATAGTTAAGACCAAAGCAGACTGTGTAGAACTTCAAAAAGCTCTCACAAAACTAAGTGATTGGGCAACAAAATGGCAAATGAAATTTAATGTGGATAAATGTAAAGTAATGCACATTGGAAAAAATAACCCCAATGATACATACAATATGATGGGGGCTAATTTAGCTACAACTAATCAGGAGAAAGATCTTGGAGTCATCGTGGGTAGTTCTCTGAAGACGTCCACGCAGTTTGCAGCGGCAGTCAAAAAGCAAATGGGATGTTAAGAATCATTAAAAAAGGGATAGAGAATAAGACGGAGAATATCTTATTGCCCTTATATAAATCCATGGTACACCCACATCTTGAATACTGCGCACAGATGTGGTCCCCTCATCTCAAAAAAGATATACTGGCATTAGAAAAAGTTCAGAAAAGGGCAACTAAAATGATTAGGGGTTTGGAAGGGGTCCCATATGAGGAGAGATTAGAGGCTAGGACTTTTCAGCTTGGAAAAGAGGAGACTAAGGGGGGATATGATTGAGGTCTATAAAATCATGAGTGGTGTGGAGAAAGTGAAGAAGGAAATGTTATTTACTTGTTCCCATAATATAAGAACTAGGGGCCACCAAATGAAATTAATGGGTAGCAGGTTTAAAACAAATAAAAGGAAGTTCTTCTTCACTCAGCGCACAGTCAACCTGTGGAACTCCTTGCCAGAGGAGGTTGTGAAAGCTAGGACTATAACAGGGTTTAAAAGAGAACTGGATAATTTCATGGAGGTTAAGTCCATTTATGGCTATTAGCCAGGATGGGTAAGGAATGGTGTCCCTAGCCTCTGTTTGTCAGAGGATGGAGATGGATGGCAGGAGAGAGATCACTTGATCATTACCTGTTAGGTTCACTCCCTCTAGGGCACCTGATATTGGCCACTGTCGGTAGACAGGATACTGGGCTGGATGGACCTTTGGTCTGACCCAGTATGGTCGTTCTTATGTATCTGAAATTCATATGAACCCCAGACTCTTCTTGATGCTGGCATATTCTGAGGTCTGATCTGCAACTCTCTCTCCTATTGTGCCAAAAGACAAATCGGCCTGTTTGTGCAGTCTGAGCTAATTGTGGAGAGAAGCAGAGGCAGTGTGGTTTTTTTATAGGGGTAGAAGATTTTCATCGGAGCGACCTTAAAGGAAAAACAAACAAACACCCCAGTTAAAAAAATGTAGAATAAGAAAATGGGTAAGAAAAATGAAAACAGGCCCTAGATTTCTAGGGTTGTTGGTGGCTGCATGGTCCCTGGGGAGAGGCTAGTCAAAGTGCTTGGCAGTGTTAGGTAGTGAACACCCTGCGTATTGTACTGTGAATCTCAAGGCCTCTATTGGCACCTGCTATTGCACACACTGAAAGCACCTGCCCGGGGCTAGCCAGCGCTGGGCCGAGTGGTTAGCTGTAGTGTACACTTGGGGCATGGCTGGTGTTTGTAGAGTGTTTAGTGAACTTCAGAATGTTTCTTTCTTCTCTTCAAGGCAAAATCCAAGAGATATTCATACTCTGGCCCAGCTCATCTCCGCATACTCCCTCGTAGACCCCGAGAAGGCGAAGGTGTATCCTTTGTGGTGGTGACTGGGCTTGCGGTGGGAAAGGGGTTTTGCTGTCCCTTCGGTTCCCAGAATGTTTTCCTAATGATGTCATGAGTGTTTGGAATTTTTGAGCTGCTTCAGGACCCTTCCAACAGGGACATCAGAGAGCCTCTGATCCTGGGGAGTAGTGGGAAGGTCATAGTGCAACTCCACATTAAGGGTGGGCTTTTCAAAGGCACCTAAGTGAGTTGAGTGCCTAGCTGCTATTTACTTCTGGTAGGATTTGGGTGTCTAATTCCCTTAGGGCTTTTGAATCGCCCCATGGCCCCCCAAAAGCAATGAGAACTTCAGTCAGTTAATGATGAGCAAACAAATCAGTATGATCCAACTTTTTGCTGTGGCGTTTTTGTCCTATAGTGGTAACATGTTGTACTTTCCCACCGAATCGTTTGGTGTAACTCTTATTATAATAACCAATTCTTACGGCACTCCCCATCAGCAGCTTTCAAAGCATGTTACAAAGGACCTCAGGGTCATCCCTCCCACTGTACAGATGGGGACACAGGTACCTAGAAGGGAAGTGACTTGTCCAAGGTCACCCAGCAGGCCAGTGGCAAAGCCAGGAACAAAACCCAGGTCTCCTGGGTCCCTGACTGTTGCCCTCTGCACTAATTCACTCTGTGTCTATGGATTGGAGCTGCTGGTTAATCCCCCTGGGACCGAGATGGGGTTTGAGTTGCTGCTGGTGCCTCCCTCCTGGCTCTCTTTGCTGAATGCATTCCTGTTTCCATTCCTGAGCTCCGCCCCTCGACAGCCTTAGCAAACACTTGCCCTCGTCGGACACGATGTCTTTGAAAGTAGACGTGGATGTGCTTGAAAATTCCCCCGGGGCTACATACGTTCGGAAGAAAGGCGGAAAGCTCACGGGAGAGAACCAGCAGAAAGAACAAGGGTAAAAAGCATCTCTCGCCCGTCATTCTTTTCCGTGGGCTTGGGGTTAGAAAGCACCTGCTGTGTGGATCACCTCAGAGCTTCAGGCCTGTTTCTGCAGCCACCCTGCAAATGGTCTGACTAGTCGAAAAGCAGGCTGTCCCTTAGAGTGTCTGTAGGTAACTCTGGGAGGTCCAGAGAGGGACAGCAGTCGTCCCGATCAGCGATGCAAGGACATGTCCCTATGAGCGATGCAGATGTGGGCAGCAAGGCCCTTGTGAAGTCAGAGCTGTGCACACCACTAGAGTGAGGCCAAGCATGGTCTGGGGAACATTCCCTCACACAGGGGTTCTTGTGCATTAGCTTGTGGTGCGTTTGCTGGAGGGCTGCAGAATGAAACATTGAGCCGGGGAAATGGGGGTATTCTGGGAGCAGGAGTCAGGGTCTCTTACAGACTGATCTTTGGGGGAAGTAACTGGAGATCCACTGCCCCAGGGGATTAGAACTGTTTCTCTGAGACTGGTGTCCTTTCCTCCTTGCCCCCTCACTTCTTTGAAAAAAGACAGTCTTCTTTTCCCATCCCTGGCTCCGTGCTTGTTGGTGCGTTCCAGGGAACCCACGGCAGCACTGTGATCTTGTTTCTTCTCCTCACCCTTTTAGGCAAGGGGATGTAAAGAAAAAGAAGAGGAAAAAGAAGGGTGAGTTGTGTGTGTTTGCAAATACACCTTTGCTGTCCTGCTAGCCATCAGTTTGGAGCCTCGACCACACCGTATCATCTGTGCATTACCCCTGTCCCTGGTAACGTTCTTTAAACTCCTGTCCAGAAAAGCAGAAGATTGTGAAAATCCCAGGCTGTTCTTTGAGGGTGGGGGGAACGCCTACAGGAGTTAGGTGCCCAAGTCCCATAGACGCTGAGTGCCTCATTTCCTTGGCAGGGGTGGGGAGGGTTTGGAAATCCCACATATAGAGTTTAAACCATCTCTTTTAAAGAATAACAGGTGGCTGCTACATGCCCTCCCTCACACCAGGTCACTGTGCTTCCTGCATGTTTCCTGCCTAGTCCTGTGTCTTCAACCTCTTCACTCCTCAGCTGCTGGGTTCAACATAAAATGTGAAGTGGCCAGGCCTGAGCACTCCTCTATTCCCATTGGCTTCAGTGGGAGTTGAAGGCAGTTTGCATCATACAGGATTGGGTCCTAAACAAACCAGAACCCCTCTGATTTCCATGCCTTTGATTCCTGAGAGTATTTCCCACTTCCCCTTTAGAGGGGAAAGCAGCCTGTCAGACTTAGCAGGCGCAGCTGTACCAGCAAGAGGAGCTTCATTTGACCCTGCACACCTTGCGGGCTTAAGCTTTGTAGAGTCACAGATTCTAAGGCCAGAAGGGACTAGCCTGGCCCCCTGTATAACACAGGCCAGAGAACTGCCCTGGAATAATTCCCTGAGCAGTTCTTTTAGGACAACATCCCAGATGGAAGGAAGATAGAAAAATTACTCGAGCTTCATATCGATGTGTGTGGGGTTTTCTTCACCATGTCACGTGATCTCCATGTTTTTCCTCTGCTGACTGCTGTGCAGGAAAACTGCCCAAAAACTATGATCCCAAGGTGACCCCGGACCCTGAGCGGTGGCTGCCGATGCGAGAGCGCTCCTATTATCGCGGAAGGAAGAAGGGCAAAAAGAAGGATCAGATTGGAAAGGGAACCCAGGGAGCAACGACAACTGGCACATCTGAGTTGTGAGTAGCGGTTGCACAGAAGAGTGCTTTGTAATTACACAGTGCCTCAAGCAGCAAACGCTCCTTAACTGCTTCACAAACATGGCCCCCAGATCCCACCGAGGCCAGTGAGGCTTATCCTCTGCTTCTGCCAATGCATTGAGCCTGATTTGTTTGCTCTGTAGGTTGCTAACTCCCCAGAGCTGGGACTGTATCTGTAGTTGTCTTAAACTGAGCATGTCATCCGTGTGTGGCATGAGTCTGGCGTGCGCCGGGCATATGGGGCTGGACCATAATGTACAGAGTATACGCTGACAGAGCTTCATCGGTCATTAAAAACAGTAGTTCTTCAACAGCTTACGGGTGAATTAGGCAGCACTTCAGGACAGGAAGTGAAACATCCTTATCCAATTGCAAGTGTGGGAAAACGTAGGTAGAAAGAATTACATAATAATATTAGAACGGCCATACTGGGTCATCCAGCACAGCATCCTGTCTTCTGACAGTGGCCAATGCCAGGTGCCACAGAGGGAATGAAGAGAACAGCTAATCATCAAGTGATCCATCCCCTGTCGCCCATTCTCAGCTTCTGGCAAACACAGGTTAGGGACACCATCCCTGCCCACCCTGAATAATAGCCATTGATGGACCTATTCTCCATGAACTTACCTAGTTCTTTTTTGAACCCTGCCTTGGACTTAGCTTAATGGTAGAGCTGCTTCAACTTTTCCAGTAGCCTTTCCTTTGTGGTGCCCCTGGGGTGGAATGAATTCTCTCTCTCTCATCACACTTGTGTGTGTATAATATGAGCCTAGTGTTAAATGGGCAATTCATGGCTAAATCACTTCTTAGTGCAGCTGATTACTTTAGAAAGGATTGAAACTATTAAGCTACTAATAGCGGTAGAAGCAAATGGGAGTTGTAGTTCCTCTTAGCCTGAGTGGTACCTGGAGTCACTTGTGAAAAAGGTGGCCATGGCTCTGATTGCAGACTTGTGAGTTGGGACTCACCGCTAAGTGCAGCCGTTACGCAGCTGTCGCCACCTGCAAATCACAGGCTCAGAATCTGTCGACAGGGCGGCGGCTTTAGCAGAATTCAATGGTTATGTTTTTGTTGTTGTGATCTACATCAGTTCTTACTGTTAAACATTTTGAAATGTATCAGTTTTAATTTTCTCAGTGTGAACTGAAGGGTTTCACCTTTTTAAATTTTTTTTTTCTATTTGAATGTTCACAGTTGCAGAATATTAAGGTGGGGGGTGTCGGACAATAACTTTGTAGTGACCCCCGATCCCGGCAGGGACAAGATGCGAGGAAGGCTGAGTTCCTAGCAGGGCAGAGCAGAGACTGAGAGCAGAATTCCTGGCAGGGCAGAGCAGAGACTGGCCAAGACTGAGAGCAGGAGGATGAGCTGGTGGCCGTGGGGCAGGCCACCTTGCTGTGTCCAGCCCCAGGCAGTGCAGGGAGCCTCCTGCAGCCCCACTGTTCATAGATTCATAGAATAGATTAATAGAATATCAGAGTTGGAAGGGACCTCAGGAGGTCATCTAGTCCAACCCCCTGCTCAAAGCAGGACCAATCCCCAATTTTGCCCAGAACCCTAAATGGCCCCCTCAAGGATTGATCTCACAACCCAGGGTTTAGCAGGCCAATGCTCAAACTACTGAGCTATCCCTCCCCCCACTGTTATAGCCCTGCTCACTCACTCACTGTCCAGGAGTGTGGGAGCCATCCCTAGGCAAGAGCCATTCAGCAGCAGGGTGGCCTCCCTCCCAGCTGGGGGCTTGTCAGTGTCCTTGCAGACCTGGCTGGGTGTTGCTGCTTTGCCCCACCAGAACCCAGCCTTCCCTGCACCTGGGGCCTGCAGGGATGGAATACCCAACAGTATGTATCATCCGGTTGGTGCTCCAGAGGAGAGAGATGTTGGGGTTTTCAAAAGTGCCTAATGGAGGTAAATGCCCCTTGACTTTCACCTGATTCCCTTGCACCCTTTCACGACCCCAGCCCAGACAGAACGAGGGACCTGGTGCTTTGTCGTTAGTGAACAAACAGGTGATTTATGCTACCTGAGGTTTGGGTGAAAAGGTTCCTTCAGCCCAGAATTTGTCTTCTGCAAGCTTGTGCCATTCTTCTGACATAAAATGTTCTGATTTGGAACCAAAGTGTGTGCTGGTTGCGGTTTTTGTGAGCTAGAGCTAGGAGGCAAATCACACTTCCTAAAACTTTCTTGGCTCCTGTCTTCTTCCCTTCCCACTTTTCAGGTGTACCATGTTACATTCATGTTGAACTAGAAAGGAGACTGTGTTCTGTTTAGTTTTACGATAAATGAGCTCAGCTCCTACAGACCCTTCAGAGCTCCTAAGCATGATTCTGGGCTAAAGTGAGGTTCTGTTTTGCATTGAACTCAGTAAGAATTGTGCACTGGATAGGAGCTCATTGCTGCCACTTGCAGGGTCAAGCAGGGAGGAGCTGAGTTGTGGCAGGGGGAGCCCTGGTGCAAACAAACCTCCCCGTAACAGTGCAGGCAAGAGAAAAGCAAGAGTCTGGCTTCTGTCGGGTTTGCTTGTCTGCATTCCCTGAGCGTGAGCTTTCTACTTTGTGTCTGAATAATTTAACCATAACCTAGACAGTGTGGTCACTTCAGTTCTTCTTCGAGTGCTTGCTCATATCAATTCCAGTTGGTGTGTGCGCGCACCGCGTGCATGGCTCTCGGAAACTTTTCCCTAGCAGCTACCTGTCAGGCCGGCTGTGGAGCCCCCTGGGGTGGCGCCGGTATGGCGCTCTATATACGACCCTGCCGGCCCAACCCCCCCTTCAGTTCCTTCTTACCGCCAGTGACGGTTGTTGGAACAGTGGTCTCTTGCTTGCAAGTGTCCCACTAATCCCTAGCTCTTCTGCTAATCTCTGTATATAGTTACTCATTGTTAGTTAATAGTTCTTAGTTAGTTGTTAATTGTTGTCTCACTACTTAGCAGTTGGGGGGTCTCCCCCTCCAACTCGTGCCCCGCAGGACCTCAGGGCATGCCATCTTAAGGTTTCAAACCCTGTAGTTCCTGTGCTAAACCTATGCCCACGGGCGACCCCCATGACTCCTGCCTCTGGTGTCTGGGAGAAGGCCATCAGTCGACAAGTGCAAGATCTGCAAGGCTTTCAAGCCTTGCACCAGGAAAGAGAGGGACATTCGCCTAAAACAACTTCAGATGGAGTCAGCCCTCTGTCCGCAGCAGGACCCGGCCCCGAGCGATCCTCCTGCAGTGCCTTCTGCAGTGCCGTGGAAGGACTCTGCATGCCAACCCGGGAGCTGCCAGTCCCCCAGGCCCCAGAAGCACTCTCCCTGGCACCGTTCTCCTTCACCGGATGCTCGTAAGAAACAGGCCAAGGGGAAGTCCCCCCAGCAGCTTGCTATGGCTACTGCACCCCCGGAAGGGGACTGTGCAGGGGACGGTCCTATGACTGACAGACCCTTGGGCTGCGCACAATCCTCGCGGGCCCCTGTCTCCCCAGGAAGTCCTGCTCTCCTGGACTCACTGCGGCTGCATGTGGGGAAAGTTATGATGCCTTCCACCCTGGACACCTTCGAAGCTGCTAGGGGGCTCATTGAGATGACGGCACCTAAGTCTCCCACTATGAGGGATAAGCCTCCACTCCCTCGAGGTACGGCACCATCTAGAGGCAAGCCTGCCATGTTTGGCCAGTCTGCCCCTGACCTGGATCTCTGCACCGCTCCAAGTCCCGGCGCCGCTCTGAATCCAAGCACTGGTCTGGCAGCCGTGACTCTCGGAGCCGCTCCCACTCAAGGTGGTTATTGGCGGACAAGTCGTGGTCCCACTCGAGGTCCAGGTCCCATTCTGTGACCTCGTGGCATCGTTCTGAGCGCTGGCATCAGCCTGCACGCTGTTCACCTTCCAGGTGTTGCTCAATGGACAGCACCGCTCCCTGCTCGAGGCACCGCTCCACGCCGCGGCATCTCTCCCCGCTTCGTCACTGTCCTCGATCGTGGCACCGCTCCCTGCCTCGACGCGGCTCTGTGTCGCGGCACTGCTTTACTTCATACCACCGCTCCTCACAGCGGTACTGCTCTGCACCATTGCACCGATTGACATCAAGGCCCCACTACACTTCATGGCATGCATCCTGCCTGTCGGAGGAGGATGTTTCTTCGGTGCTATCTTGCATCATTCCCCCTTGGCAGTCCCACTGAAGGTCACCCTTCCTCCGCTCAGGCAGGGCATCGGGGGCATCAGAGGTGCCCAGGTCGGGGCCGGGGAGCCTAAGGCAGGACGCTTCAGCGCCCCAGTGGCAGCCTCAGTGGCAGTTTTGGACCCCTTGGGCATGCCATTAGGCCCAGGGTGCCCCTCCTGATATCCCACCACCTCCCCGTTCAGGATCTCGCCTCCCAGAGGCAACCCTCAGCCGCCCACCCCTGGACCCTCCACAAAACCCAGACCCAGCTCCACGTTCACCCGTTGAAGCTACGCCTGGTGCTTGTGAGGACCCGGTCCCTAAGGACCAAGAGGCCACCATGGAACTGATCCTACTGGTGGCTTCCTCCTCATCGTCCCCGGATGAGGTGGTGGCAGGCACCTCAATGTCTGGGCCGCCACCCAGGGATTACAGGGCCCTGCAGGAACTCCTCCGACGAGTAGCCCTGAATATGAACCTCCAGGTGGAGGAAGTGGTCGAACAGGAGGACCCTATGGTGGACATCCTGGCACAAGAGGGCCCTCTAGGGTGGCCTTACCCATTATAAAAACTATTCAATCCAATGCCAAACCCATTTGGCAAACGCCTGCCTCCGTTCCCCCTGTGGCCAATGGGGCTGAACGTAAATACTTTGTTCCCACTAAGGGATATGAGTGTCTCTTCACCCACCCTCCCCCATGCTCTCTCGTGGTGGAGGCGGTGAATGAAAAAGAGAGACAAGGTCAGCAGGCCCCCGCACCCAAATCAAGGGAGGCTAAACGGCTTGATCTGTTTGGAAGGAAAATTTATTCCACAGGGGGTCTCTCTCTCTCAGGATCACAAATCAACTCGTGGTCCTGAGTAGATACAACTATAACTCATGGTCCTCAATCTTAAAGTTTAAAGAGCACCTTCCCTCTGAATTGAGAGTGGAGTTGGGGGTCATCACCGAGGAGGGTAAAGCTGTTGCCCGGACTTCCCTCCAAGGCTCCTTTGATGCCTCGGACTCTGGCGTCCAGGATTGCGATGAGGCGCAATGCCTGGCTCCAGTCCTCTGGCCTTCCCCCGGAGGTCCAGCAGACCATACAGGACCTTCCCTTTGGCCAGGGCCTATTTGCTGAGCAAACAAATTCCAGATTGCGTCACCCAAAGGACTCCCGGAACACAATAAAATCCCTCAGCATGCACACTCTGGTGACCCAAAGGAAGCCCTTTAAATCGCAGACCACCCAGCAGTGGTCTTTTCCCCCTAGGCCCAGACAGGACTTCTCTCATAGGAGAAGTAGATACAGTCAATGCAAGCTGTCGCATCGTCCTCCTGGGCAGGGCCAGGGGCAATCCAAACCCCCTTCGGGCCCTAAGCGCCCCTTTTAAAGGTGCAAACAAGGACGGATTACCAGTCCACAACCCCTCCTTTCCTGAACCGTCCTATCCTGCTTTTACCATGCATGGTCCCTTATTACGTCGGACCAATGGGTGCTCCACAGGGTAGAGGCGGGATATTCTATCCAATTCCGTTCCTCCCCACCCTCCCATCCCCCTTGCCTGTCCCTCTTCAGGGACCCGTATCATGAGCAGCTTCTCGTCCAGGAGATCCAGGCTCTCCTTGCTCTAGGAGTGGTGGAGAAGGTCTTCTCCCGATATTTCCTCAATCCCCAGAGCTAAGCGGGGCCTCAGGCCCATTCTGGACCTGTGGGAGCTCAACAAGTTCATAGTCAGCTTGAAGTTCCTAAGCACAATCATTCCTTCCCTAGACCTGGGAGACTGGTATGCCACCCTCTATCTGAGGGACGCTTATTTCCACGTATCCATCACACCAGCTCACAGACGGTTCATAGTGAACAAGGTGCATTACCAGTTCATGGCCTTCCCATTTGAGCTTTGCACAGTGCCTCATGTCTTCATCAAGTGCATGGCAGTTGTAGCAGCTTTGCTCCGCCGCCACCACGTGCATGTCTACCCTTACCTGGACGACTGGTCCTCTGGGGCCGCTCCCGCCAGCATGTGGAATCGCAGGTGCAGATAGTCAGGGACACGTTCAAACATTTAGGTATCATTTTCAGCGTCGTCAAATCAGTGCTCACTCCAACTCAGAGGATAGAATTCATCGGGGCCGTTCTGGATGTGTCTCAAGCGAGAGCATTCCTGCCAGAGACTCGTCACCTGGCCCTCTCGCAGATAATCGGCAACCTTTGCAGCTTCCCTACCACCACGGCGAGGCAGTGTCTCCGGCTGTTAGGCCATATGGCATCCTGCACTTATGTGGTTCAACACGCCAGGTTACGACTCAGACCCTTGTAAGCGTGGCTCACCTCTGTGTACCACCCAGGCCACGACAGTCCTGACATGGTGCTGACCATCCCTCAGCACACCCTCAATTCCCTCCGGTGGTGGCTGAATCCCCGCATGGTACTCGCCGGGGTTCATTTTCACCCACCCCAACCCACCTTGACTTTAGTCACAAACGCGTCCGTGTTGGGCTGGGGAGCACATCTGGGAAGCCTGACATCTCAGGGCTTATGGCAAGGAGAGGAACTGGCTCTACGTATCAACATCAAAGAACTCGGGGTGATCCGTCTCGCCTGCCAAGCTTTTCTGACTGACTTGCAGGGCCACTGCATAGCGGTACTGACGGACAACACCACGGCCATGTTCTATATAAACAGGCAAGGTGGAGCCCGCTCATTTCCTCTGTGTCAGGAAGCCCTCCTACTGTGGGGATTTTGTCTAGCCCACTGCATCCTTCTCCAGGCCTCATACCGGCCAGGTGTTCAGAACATGCTGGCGGACAGCCTAAGCAGACGTTTCCTCTCACACGAGTGGTCGATTCACCCAGACATCATCCACTCCATCTTCCGCAGTTGGGGGTTTTCCCAAATCGACCAGGTTGGCACACGGGCCAACAGGAAGTGCCCAACCTTTTGCTCCTTCAGGAGCCACAGCCCAGGCTCAGTCGCAGATGCGTTCATGACTCCATGGTCAGGTGAGCTGCTATACGCATTTTTGTCATTCCCGCTCATCCACGAAGTGCTTTTCAAGGTTCACAGGGACAAGGTGGATGTCATTTTGGTGGCCCCAGCTTGGCCTCGCCATTGCTGGTATCTCACCCTCGTGGATTTGTCGGTCCAGTCACTGATGTGGCTACCTCTCACTCCCGATCTCATTACACAGGACCTCCTTCACCCAGACCTTCAGTCTCTCCACCTCATGGCCTGGAGAATCCGTGGCTGAATCAGGCAGAGCTCGCTTGTTCAGAGCCGGTGAGGCAGGTATTTCTGGAAAGCCACAAGCCGTCTACTAGGACCACGTACAGGGCGAAATGGAAGAGGTTCTCCAGCTGGTGCTCCCAAAGGCAGGTACTCCCGCTCCAGGCTCCCATCCCTTGTATCCTGGAATATCTTCTTTAGCTAAAACACCAGCGTCTGGTGTTTTGGTTCTGTCAAGGTCCACCTCGCGGCCATCTCAGCTTTTCACCCAGGTGATTCTGGGCGTTCGGTGTTCGCTTACGCCATCATGGGTCATTTCCTTAAAGGACTGGAGAAGATACATCCCCCGATGAAGCCCCCCATCCCAGCCTGGGACTTTAACAAAGTCCTCTCCCCCCTCATGGGCCCTCCCTTTGAGCCTTTAGTTTCTTGTTCACTCCTCTACCTCTCTTGGAAGGTAGCTTTTCTGATGGCTATCACCTCAGCATGACGCATGTCTGAACTACAGGCCCTCACCTCTGAGCCCCTGTACACTGTCTTTCATAAGGACAAGGTACAACTTAGACCCCATCCAGCTTTCTTTCCCAAGGTAGTGTCCCGTTTCCATATCAGCCAGGACATTTTCCTGCCAGTCTTCTATCCAAAACCTCACAACAGCCCTTAAGAGCAACAACTACACTCGCTGGATGTTAGGAGGGTGCTCCCTTTCTATATCGATCTCACAAAGCCGTTCCAAAAGACAACCCAGTTGTTTGTTGCTATAGCAGAGTGGATGAAGGGTTTGCCAGTCTCTTCCCAGCGGATCTCTTCCTGGATCACAGCTTGTATCCGCACTTGTTATGACTTGGCAAAGATTCCATCACTGCTCACTCCATGAGGGCGCAGGCCTTGTAGACTGACTTTCTAGCCCAAGTACCTCTCCAGAAAATGTACAGGGCTGGGATGTAGTCTTCGGTGCTTACTTTCATGCACTATGCCATCGTCCACCGATCTAGGGATGATGCGGCCTTCAGCAGAGCAGTACTTTGGTCGGCAATACCTTGACTCTGACCCCACCTCCTAGGTAAGGGTTGGGAGTCACCTAACTGGAATTAATATGAGCAAGCACTCGAAGAAGAAAAAACAGTTACTCATCTTTGTAACTGTTGTTCTTTGAGATGTGTTGCTCATATCTATTCCATTCCCCCTCACCTTCCCCTCTGTCAGAGTAGCTGGCAAGAAGGAACTGAAGCGGGGGTCGGGCCGGCAGGGTTGTATATAGAGCGCCATACCGGCGCCATTTCAGGGGGCTCCACAGCCGGCCCGACAGGTAGCTGCTAGGGAAAAGTTTCCGACAGCCGTGCACGCGTCGTGCGCGCACACCTAACTGGGATAGATATGAGCAACACATTTCGAAGAACAACCGTTACAAAAAGGGTAAGATAACCGTTTTTTGTTGGGCTGTAATTCCACAGCTTTAAAAGCAAGTCCCATGGCATAAGGCCAATTGCTTGTTTATCTGTTTTGGAGCCTAAATCAGTTTCCCTTTGATTTCTGTTTTGGGCAAAGAAAGGGAAAATGTTCCTCTCTCTAGCAGCGATGTTCTAAGTCCCCAGGCTCTGGGAGGCGCTCCTAACCCGGCGGTGTTCCCTGTCTCCCTGCAGGGATGCCAGTAAGACAGCAAGCAGCCCGCCTACCTCCCCACGGCCTGGCAGTACCACAGCCACGTCTTCCGCAGCCACGAGTAACATGATACCCCCCCGGCACCAGAAACCTGCTGGCGCTGCAGCAACCAAGAAGAAGCAGCAGCAGAAGAAGAAGAAAGGAGGCAAGGGAGGCTGGTAACGAGAGCGGCTGCCGAGCTGGCTGTGTGAGGGACTGGAGCTCTCTGCTGTAAAGTGCTGAGAACAGAATAAAGATCAGAGTAAGAAGCAGCACAAAGTCACGGCTTCCTTCACGCTGTCTTGAAAAGGTTCCTCCTGGGCTTCATTTCCTCTGCAGTGGGAAGGGAAGGGAAGCTTTTCCTCCTCCCATTCCCGCTCCCTTTCCTAACCCGCTGCCCGATGTTTCCCTCCATTGTTTTTTTTTTTTTTTTTTTTTGGGGGGGGGGGGGGGGGGAGAGGTGGAAGAATCATGGTTCATTTGCTTACCGAGTCAGACCATTGTCCCTCCCTGGTGTGCCCTGGCCCCCTGCAGCAGTTACACAAACACAAGGTATTTCCCCAGTCTTGCTTGCAGCAGAGAATCAGCTGGAGTGATGAGTCTTGACAAACATGCCACATTACTGGCCTCCCCACGGGCCCTTGCTGTCTCTGGGCTGCCTGGCAAAGGCCCTCACCTAGGTGACAGGAGGGCAGACATTGGACACAGAGCCTGTGGGGTGCTGTCTGGAGGTGGCTGTGCATCTCAGAAGGGACAGTTCACTATCACTTCATTTTGTGGCTTGAACTCTGGAGAGCCACATTCTTAAATGTGTCAGTTAAGAATAATCTGAGGTTGCATGGAGCCTCCCAGGACAAGGTACAGGCGACCTGTGGCACCTTGGCACTGTCTGGAGGCTTTGATTTCGTCTAGCCAGACGCAGTGTGTGAGAATGCTGCTTTGTTAGTGGATAACACTGGCCTTTGGGAGCGCGCTGTGGGGGAGCAGCCCACGTTCTGGGTTCCGTGAGGAACAAATCCTTCTGGAATGAGGCAGGGCATTGGAAATGGCACACTTCTCCTCTGCGGCCGGAGTGCTGGGTGCTGAGCTCTCTGAGCATCTGCCCTGTGGTGTCTGGCATTCAATACTTTGTTTTCAGGGTCTGGCCATGCCCAAGGGACACAGTCCAGATTTCAGCCTTCACATGTATTATGACCTGTTTGGGTGCGATCTTCAGGGGTTTAGGAATATTTTCCAAAAATCTTTGCTGCAGCAAGATGATGTAGACAATGCCTCATGCCCTGCTTCTCCTCACAAAGGATGCTCATGCTGTCTTACTGATGCACACTCTTGTGCCAGCCTAAAGCCCCTGAATCATAAGATGGTGTCTGGGGTTTTATACCGATATTTGTAGGGATAGTGTACTAATGGGGGCACCAGTCACACTCAGCTCCTTGCGAAGAAATGAGCATAGGAGCTGGCTCTTGGAGGCCCCTGGGCTGGTTAGGCTTTCTCTGAACTGCTCTGATGGTACCTCTTCAAGGATGGGAGTCTTGCTTCCTCCACCCTTTGGTAGCCGCTAACTCTACATGATTGAAATAACCAAGCCTTCCAACGCCAGACTGCCTTACCAGACAGCACACTGTACATAGACTGGTGCACAAGTGTCACTGGGTCTGGGGGCTGCAGTTCAGACGGCCAGGCTCGCTAAGCTGGGATGGATTTATTGCATGGCACAGGAACAGTATTTCTTACTGAGCAGAAATTCCTGGAGCCCTTCAGACAAAAACCATAAGCAGAGGAACATCCGTACTTGCATTTCCAGCTACCAGCATGTCAGACACACTGCTTTTCAGTCTCAGTCTCAACTCTTGCACCATTTTATCATCTTAGCACTGCAGGGACGCATGTCTCCTGTGTTAAAGTGTGGGGGGCACTTGCTTTGCAATTGCTAGCAGGTAGCAACAATCACGGTAGAAAAGGAAGTGTGCGTGGACTGGAAGGAATTCTCTAGCAGCAGCTGGCTCCAAGACCAAGTTACAGTGAGTATTGTGCTTTGGATGGCAGGCAGATCAGGCACAAAAACACATTTTTGTGCTACTGTTTTGTATAGCACAATGGAATGGGCTGAGAACAGGGGTAACTGAACAAAACACAATTATTTTTTACAGAAAGAACCTGAATGCAGTGTTAGAAATCACTTTGTCTATCACATGTATGGTCTCTAACTAGAACTATAAAGAGTAAATCATAACACATAAAGCAGCTTTCACTCTGGCCACAACTGTGAATTCAGCATTCGAGTGTATATGTTTAGATGTTTGCAGTCTAGTTTGGAGAACTCTACATTCTTAATCGTCATGGCCAAAACTGTCAAATGTGAAGACTGGAAGTTCAGACACCACAATAAAAAATGGATTGATTTTTTGCTGAGCAATCCCAGCTCCTGTTGACTTCAACTATAGAGGCATGACCAGTGTTTCCATCTTTCTAATACACTCTTGGACAGTATGTACTGATTGGGTTGGTGCCAGGATCTGTAGTGGCTGTATACAGAATATGATGGCTGCCGGGGGGAGGGGGAAGGGGAGGGGAGAGAGCTGTTTTCACTCCTCTTCCAATCACAGTTGCTTCTCCTTTAACTGTAAAGCCCTTCAGAAAATGCTGGTGTTCATACGGTGTCGTTTATTTCTCTCTCTCCTCCAACCCCCCCACCACCCCCTGTGCCAGCCAAATGTAGTCGTACTAAGCTCTATATTAAAGCTAGAGGGAGGTTTAATACATTCTTTTGAGTGGAAGTTTGCAGTTGGACTATGTAAATAGATCAGTTTCTGTGTAATCCCCCTGGCAGTTTCCTCCATGCTCCTCTTGCTTTTGTTTTGGTAAATGTTGCAAAATAATTTTTCAAGGAAATTGGGTAGGGAAGAGGTAGGTAGAGGGGAAGAGTGTGCTGGCTTGGACTGAGGCATTTCGAACTTGGGTGGAAATTGCACTAGTAGAGGGGTAGGTGGACAAGTTTGGCACAAACTACAGGCTTTGTAAAAACAGCCTTTTAGAGACTTGTAAGACTAAACGCAAGACTGCCAATGGAAACAAACATTGCCCTGCAGAATCTGCTTCCCAGCCTTTATAGCAGTGGTTCTCAACCTGCGGGCCACTCAGCACACAGCTTTGGCCCATTTGACATCCTCGGGGCCTAGAGATAGTATAATGTTTGGTTGCGGCTCACATAACACAGAAAGCTGCAGTTTCGGCCCACAGTGGTAAATAGGTTGAAGACCACTGCTTTATGCACTACCCAGCATGAGAATTGAAACTGACTAAACACTGACTAGTCTGTTTCATCATCCCAGTGACCATAAATGTGAAAAGTGAACAGTATAACCCAGGAAAATTAAATTTGATTTTTAAAAATCTTTGTTTTAATCCTCTTCCATTAAGTATGGTTAATAAGCAAGATCATGAGTTGAAAAACTGTTTGTGTTCCTTTTAAATTCCAATGCATAGTGCAAATAAAATACCCCCAGGCTGTGAACTTCAAATCAGCCTAACTTTTTAGAAAATCTGTTTAACATTCAGGGCCAGATTTTTCAAAAGTGCTCAGCATCCAGCAGCTCCCATTGTCCTCAATGGCTGCAGGGTTCTCCATTCTTCTCAGTGGGTGCTGAGTGCTTACAGGGACTTTCAGAAGATGGACTCCAAAACTGCCATCTCGTCAGGCATGGTGAATTTAAACCACCCCCTGAGAAAATTAAATCTCTTGTGCTTGAACTAATCCTGTTGGACTCAATGAGTTTTTACCATGTCATGACAATGATGACATCTGTGCCAATTTACTAGAGCTAGTCAAAAACAGCTTTTCCATCCTGTGGGAAATTGCGATATTTCGATACTGAGATGAGATGTTGAAACCTCCAAATATTTATTGAAATGAAATATTCTGACTCAGATTATCAAAACAGGAGGTTTTCACCTGAACCAGGAAATCCAAGAGTGGCCATTTTGAATTCAGCCTTTTTCAGTGGAGCAGGGTGGCTGGGCAGAGGTCGGAGGACCAACACGTGCAAATAAAATAAATAATTCCCAAGAGGGCCTTGGTTGCAGGAAAGGGCAGACACCTCCTCATTTGGCCAGGAGCTGGTACTGCAGGATTTGGGAACATTTTTCAAAGGTGTAGGGCAGCCAACAAGGGGCTGCCTGCCAGGACTGTGGAGAAGGGAGCTCCCCTGTTGGCAGGGGGAGGAAATCTGAGATAGTGACTTATGGTACCCCCTCTACAGGAGGGCACCAAGGGACCCATCCTGGAGCTGGCAGCAACCTTCTATCCACTGTAGCATTGGGCTGACTCTCCAGCCCTGTACCTCCTGCAGTGGGCCTGGCACGCACATCACTGGTGCCATGTGGCTCCCTGTAGTCTCCTGCCTGGGTCTCCTTGCTGCTCCCTAAAGCTGTGTATTAATGATGCTGTCTCCACACTGCACATAGCATACACTTGCATCTATTATGTTGCTCGCATCCACAGTGCAGCCACTCTGCTTCACTTAGCATCTCCTGCTTTCAGGGTGCATGGGGCTCACTGTGGTAATCATTAAGTCCTGGTCTACACTGCGAGTTTAGGTCGAAATTAGCAGCGTTAGATCGATTTAACCCTGCACCCGTCCACACAACAAAGGCATTTTTGTTGACTCAGTGGGCTCTTAAAATCGATCCCCTCCCCGATGAGGGGATTAGGGCCGAAATTGACATTGCCAGGTCCAATTTGGGTTAGTGTGGATGCAATTCGACGGTATTGGCCATCGGGAGCAATTCCACAGTGCTCCATTGTGACTGCTCTGGACAGCGCATTCAACTCGGATGCACTGGCCAGTACACAGGAAAAGCCCCACAAACTTTTGAATTTCATTTCCTGTTTGGCCACCATGGTGTGACCACGCAGAGCTCATCAGCAGAGATAACCATGGAGTACCAGAATTGCAAAAGAGCTCCAGCATGGACCGAATGGGAGGTACTGGATCTGATCACTTTATCGGGAGATGAATCAGTGCTATTAGATCTCTGTTCCAAAAGACAAAATGCCAAAATATTTGAAAAAATCTCCAAGGGCATGAAGGACAGAGGCTGTCACAGGGACACGCAGCAGTGCCGCGTGAAACTTAAGGAGCTCAGACAAGCCTACCAAAAAACCCAAGAGGCAAACACCTGCTCGGGGTCAGAGCCCCAGACATGCCGCTTTTATGATGAGCTGCATGCAATTCTAGGGGGTACCCCTACAACTACTCCACACCTGTACGTGGACTCCTGCAAAGGAGTCTCATGCAACAGGGATGAGGATTTGGGGGATGAGGAAGATAGCGCACACCAGGCAAGCAGAGAAACTGTTCTCCCCGATAACCAGGAACTGTTTATCACTCTGGAGACAATACCCTCCCAACCCGGGCCCCCGGACCTTGAAGGCGGAGATGGCACCTCTGGTGAGTGTACCTTTGTAAATATAATACAGGGTTTAAAGGCATGTTTAATGATTAATTTGCCCTGAAGACTTGGGATGCATTCGCGGCCAGTACAGCTACTAGAAAAGTCTATTAATGTGTCTGGGGATGGAGCAGAAATCCTCCAGGGACATCTTAATGAAGCTGCCCTGGAGGTACTCCCAAAGCCTTTGCAAAAGGTTTCTGGAGCGGGAAGCCTTATTGCGTCCTCCATGGTAGGACACTTTACCACGGCAGGCCAGTAGCACGTAGTCTGGAATCATTGCATAAGAAAGCATGGCAGCGTGTGGTCCCGGTGTTTGCTGGCACTCAAGCAACATCCGTTCTTTATCTCTCTGTGTTATCCTCAGGAGAGTGATATCATTCATGGTCACCTGGTTGAAATAGGGGAATTTTATTAAGGGGACATCAGAGGTGGCCGTTCCTGCTGGGCTGTTTGTCTTGGCTGCAAATAAATCCTCCCCACTGTTAGCCACGCGGTGGGGGGAGGGGTGACACGATCATCCCAGAGAATTGGGTGTGGGGGGAGTTTAGTTGGGTTTGTGCTGCACGTTAACCCAAAAACTTCAGCCCCTCCTTTTAAATGGCCAATGTGTGTTTTTTTCAATTTTAATCTCCCTTTTTTTCTCCCGCAGCTGCAAATGTTTCAACGCTGTGACTAGCATCTCCGTCCCAGAGGCTAGCACAGATTAGAAGGTGAAAAAAACGCACTCATGATGAAATGCTCTCTGAGCTCATGGAGTCCTCCCGCACTGAAAGAGCCCAGCACAATGCATGGAGGGAGACAATGGCAGAGTCCAGGAAAGCACAAAATGAACGTGAGGAGAGGAGGGACGAGCGAGAGGAAAGGTGGTGTCAGCGTGATGAAAGGAGGCAGGATGCAGTGCTGAGGCTACTGGAGGATCAAACCAATATTCCGGCGTATGGTTGAGGTGCAGGAAAGGCACAGACCGCCACTGCAGCCCCTGTGTAACCAACTACCCTCCTCCCCAAGTTCCATAGCCTCCTCACCCAGATGCCCAAGAATGTGGGGGGAGGGGGAACCTCTGGGCACCCAACCACTCCACCCCAGAGGACTGCCCAATCAACAGAAAGCTGGCATTCAATAAGTTTTGAAGTGCAGTGTGGCCTTGTCCTTCCCTTCTCCCCTCCTCTCCACCCCACCTGGTGCTTCCCTCCTCCCCCACCCCTCCCAGGCTACCTTGGCAGTTATCCCCCTATTTGTGTGATGAATTAATAAAGAATGTATGCATTTGAAACAACAATGACTTTATTGCCTCTGCAAGCGGTGATCGAAGGGGGGAGGGGTGGGGAGGGCGGTTGGCATACAGGGAAGTAGAATGAACCAAGGGGTGGGGGGTTTCATCAAGGAGAAACAAACAGAACTGTCACACCGTAGCCTGATCAGCCATGAAACTGGTTTTCAAAGCTTCTCTGATGTGCAGCATACCCTGCTGTGCTCTTCTAACCGCCCTGTTGTCTGGCTGCGCGTAATCAGTGGCCAGGCGATTTGCCTCAACTTCCCACCCCAGCATAAATGTCTCCCCCTTACTCTCTCAGAGATTGTGGAGCACACAGCAAGCAGTAATAACAGTGGAAATATTGGTTTTGCTGAGGTCTAACCGAGTCAGTAAACTGCGCCAGCGTGCTTTTAAACGTCCAAATGCACATTCTACCACCATTCTCACTTGCTCAGCCTGTAGTTGAACAGCTCCTGGCTACTGTCCAGGCTGCCTGTGTATGGCTTCATGAGCCATGGCATTAAGGGGTAGGCTGGGTCCCCAAGGATAACTATAGGCATTTCAACATCCCCAACGGTTATTTTCTGGTCTGGGAATAAAGTCCCTTGCTGCAGCTTTTGAAACAGACCGGAGTTCCTGAAGATGCGAGCATCATGTACCTTTGCCGGCCATCCCACGTTGATGTTGGTGAAACGTCCCTTGTGATCCACCAGTGCTTGCAGCACTATTGAAAAGTACCCTGAGTACCGCGGCAGTTATGAGCATTGTAAACACCTCGCGCATTATCATGCAGTATATGCAGAACCAGACCCTGCAAAAGCAGGCAAGGAGGCGATGGCAGCACGGTAACGAGAGTGATGAGGACATGGACACAGACTTCTCTCAAAGCACAGGCCCCGGCAATTTGGCCATCCTGGTGGCAGTGGGGCAGGCTCGTGCCATGGAACGCTGATTCTGGGCCCGGGAAACAAGAACAGACTGGTGGGACCGCATAGTGTTGCAGGTCTGGGACGATTCCCAGTGGCTGTGAAACTTTAGCATGCATAAGGGCACTTTCATGGAACTTTGTGACTTGATTTCCCCTGCCCTGAAGCGCACGAATACCAAGATGAGAGCAGCCCTCACAGTTGAGAAGCGAGTGGCAATAGCCCTGTGGAAGCTTGCAACGCCAGACAGCTACCGGTCAGTTGGGAATCAATTTGGAGTGGGCAAATCTACTGTGGTGGCTGCTGTGATGCAAGAAGCCCACGCAATCAAAGATCTGCTGATATCAAGGGTAGTGACCCTGGGAAATGTGCAGGTCATAGTGGATGGCTTTGCTGCAATGGGCTTCCCTAACTGTGGTGGGGCCATAGACGGAACTCATATCCCTATCTTGGCACCGGAGCACCAGGCCGGTGAGTACATAAACCGCAAGGGGTACTTTTCAATAGTGCTGCAAGCTCTGGTGGATCACAAGGGACGTTTCACCAACATCAACGTGGGATGGCCGGCAAAGGTACATGACGCTCGCATCTTCAGGAACTCTGGTCTGTTTCAAAAGCTGCAGCAAGGGACTTTATTCCCAGACCAGAAAATAACGGTTGGGGATGTTGAAATGCCTATAGTTATCCTTGGGGACCCAGCCTACCCCTTAATGCCATGGCTCATGAAGCCATACACAGGCAGCCTGGACAGTAGTCAGGAGCTGTTCAACTACAGGCTGAGCAAGTGCAGAATGGTGGTAGAATGTGCATTTGGACGTTTAAAGGCACGCTGGCGCAGTTTACTGACTCGCTTAGACCTCAGCGAAACCAATATTCCCACTGTTATTACTGCTTGCTGTGTGCTCCACAATATCTGTGAGAGTAAGGGGGAGATTGAGGCAAATCGCCTGGCTGCTGGTTATGCGCAGCCAGACACCAGGGCGGTTAGAAGAGCACAGGAGGGCGCGGTACGCATCAGAGAAGCTTTGAAAACCAGTTTCATGACTGGCCAGGCTACGGTGTGAAAGTTCTTTGTTTCTCCTTGATGAAACCCCCCGCCCCTTGTTTCACTGTACTTCCCTGTAAGCTAACCACTCTCCCCTCTTCCCTTCGATCACTGCTTGCAGAGGCAATAAAGTCATTGTTGCTTCACATTCATGCATTCTTTATTCATTCATCACACAAATAGGGGGATGACTACCAAGGTAGCCCAGGAGGGGTGGTGGAGGAGGGAAGGAAAATGCCACACAGCACTTTACGCATAGCACTTTAAAAGTTTACAACTTTAAAATTTATTGAATGCCAGCCTTCTTTTTTGGAGGCAATCCTCTGTGGTGGAGTGGCTGGTTGGCTGGTGGCCCCCTGACCGCGTTCTTCGGCGTCTGGGTGTGGAGGCTATGGAACTTGGGGAGGAGGGCGGTTGGTTACACAGGGGCTGTAGTGGCAGTCTGTGCTCCAGCTGCCTTTGTTGCAGCTCAACCATACCCTGGAGCATACTGGTTTGATCCTCCAGCCTCAGCATTGAATCCTGCCTCCTCTCATCACGCTGCCGCCACATTTGAGCTTCAGCCCTGTCTTCAGCCCACCACTTACTCTCTTCAGCCCGCCACCTCTCCTCCCGGTCATTTTGTGCTTTCCTGCACTCTGACATTATTTGCCTCCACGCATTCATCTGTGCTCTGTCAGTGTGGGAGGACAGCATGAGCTCAGAGAACATTTCATCACGAGTGCGTTCTTTTTTCTTTCTAATCTTCACTAGCCTCTGGGAAGGAGAAGATCCTGTGATCCTTGAAACACATGCAGCTGGTGGAGAAAAAAAAAGGGACTGCGGTATTTAAAAAGACACATTTTATAAAACAGTGGCTACACTCTTTCAGGGTAAACCTTGCTGTTAACATTACATACATAGCACATGTGCTTTCGTTATAAGGTCGCATTTTGCCTCCCCCCACCGTGTGGCTACCCCCTCAACCCTCCCCCCTCCCCATGGCTAACTGCGGGGAACATTTCTGTTCAGCCGCAGACAAACAGCCCAGCAGGAACGGGCTCCTCTGAGTGTCCCCTGAAGAAAAGCACCCTATTTCAACCAGGTGACCATGAATGATATCTCACTCTCCTGAGGATAACACAGAGAGATAAAGAACGGATGATGTTTGAATGCCAGCAAACATACACTGCAATGCTTTGTTGTACAATGATTCCCGAGTACGTGTTACTGGCCTGGAGTGGTAAAGTGTCCTACCATGGTGGATGGAATAAGGCTGCCCTGCCCAGAAACCTTTTGCAAAGGCTTTGGGAGTACATCCAGGAAAGCCGCGAATGCCAGGGCAAATTAGTCCTTTCACATGCTTGCTTTTAAACCATGTATAGTATTTTAAAAGGTACACTCACCGGAGGTCCCTTCTCCACCTGCCGGGTCCAGGAGGCAGCCTTGGCTGGGTTCAGGGGGTACTGGCTCCAGGTCCAGGGTGAGAAACAGTTCCTGGCTGTCGGGAAAACCGGTTTCTCCGCTTGCTTGCTGTGAGCTATCTAGAACCTCATCATCATCTTCTTCTTCTTCTTCGTCCCCAAAACCTGCTTCCGTGTTGCCTCCATCTCCATTGATGGAGTCAAACAACACGGCTGGGGTAGTGGTGGCTGAACCCCCTAAAATGGCATGCAGCTCATCATAGAAGCGGCATGTTTGGGGCTCTGACCCGGAGCGGCCGTTCGCCCCTCTGGTTTTCTGGTAGGCTTGCCTCAGCTCCTTAAGTTTCACGCGGCACTGCTTCAGATCCCTGTTATGGCCTCTGTCCTTCATGCCTGGAAGATTTTGACAAAGGTTTTGACATTTCGAAAACTGGAACGGAGTTCTGATAGCACGGATTCCTCTCCCCATACAGCGATCAGATCCCGTACCTCCTGTTCAGTCCATGCTGGAGCTCTTTTGCGATTCTGGGACTCCATCATGGTCACCTCTGCTGATGAGCTCTGCATGGTCACCTGCAGCTTGCCACGCTGGCCAAACAGGAAATGAGATTCAAAAGTTCGCCGTTCTTTTCCTGTCTACCTGGCCAGTGCATCTGAGTTGAGAGTGCTGTCCAGAGCGGTCACAATGGAGCACTCTGGGATAGCTCCCCGAGGCCAATACCGTCGAATTGTGTCCACAGTACCCCAAATTCAACCCGGCAAGGCCGATTTAAGCGCTAATCCACTTGTCAGGGGTGGAGTACGGAAATCGATTTTAAGAGCCCTTTAAGTTGAAATAAAGGGCTTCATCATGTGGACGGGTGCAGGTTTACATCGATTTAACGCTGCTAAATTCGACCTAAAGTCCTAGTGTAGACCAGGGCTAAGGGCGTACGCTATGCCCTACCCCCCGAGCTCTGTCCCTGTCCCATACCTACAGGGTAACTCTGGGCATCCCCAGGTTCCAACAGAGCATACAATCCGGATTTCAAAAGGTTCCTACCTTATCTAAGGGACCGGTTCCCCACCGTCGCCCGCAGCTGCTTCTCCACTATATGAGTGCGTTGCACCGTTTTGCCCTCCGGGGTCGATCAAATCGCATCTCCTCCGAGGCCCCCGATGAACTCACCGGTGCGTGCTGGGCGTCGGTTCTCGCTGCAATCCTCGACCTCCAGGAGGGGTCCGGGCAAGGCTAAATAGCAGCCTCGTAGCCCTCCCAGGGACGCCAAAAGCTGTTGCCGGCACCCAGTGCCAGAGGCAAGCAACAGCAGGGGTTCGTTGCCCGGTGTGCGTCACCCAATAATCACAACGGGGTGGAGAAGCGGAAAAGTTTATTTGAAGCTTCAAAGAAGGTACAGGGAGAATAGAATCTCAAATCCTGCACACCGAGCAGGAAGTTACACAGGCTTTTATACATCCTTTCTTCAGCATACTTATCCAATAGCAAGCTGCCCTAAGTATCCATATAGCCGGCTAATCCAGTTACCAGCTAGTTCCCTTGTTCTCCGTACCATCTATTAAACTATAGGTATAAAGCTGCTTTGTTCAGCATTGTTCTGCCATATCTGCCCTGTTTGGCCTTGTTTAGTTTCAGGCAGTCTAACTTTGCAACATATTGTTGCAGATCCTCAGCATAACTGCTGCGAGTGCTTCCAGGCGGGGGGGACCAAGGTCACTTGGGCCTAGTGTGAGGGGGCTTCATCGACATTCGTGGTCTTCCATCCCCTCGAGTTACCTAGTGGCTATGCCCAGTGTCCCCAACAGTATGTAGAGCAGTATAAACAAGTCATTGTCTGTTTGAAATTTTAGTTTGTACTGACTTCGCTAGTGCTGCCTTATACGTAGCCTATTCTAAAACTAGGCAAATATCTAGATGAGTTGATGTACCCCTGGAAGACCTCTGCGTACCCCCTGGGGTACATGTACCCCTGGTTGAGAACCACTGCTCTAGACCTTTAATCATTTTTGGTCTTCTCTTGACATCCTCCAATTTGTCCATATCTTTCCTGACATGTGGTGCCCAGTGGACAAAATACTCCAGTTGAGGCCTCATCAGCATGGAGTAGAGTGGAAGAATTACATCTCATGTCTTGCTGACAACACTCCTGCTAACACATCCCAGAATGATGTTTGCTTTATTTGCAACCGTGTTATACTGTTGACTCATATTCAGCTTGTGATCCACTATGATCCCCAGATCCCTTGCCACAGTACTCCTTCCTAGGCAGTCATTTCCCCTTTTTTATGTATGCAGAGGTGGTCAGATTTTTGTTGGTGATAATAGTTTGACTGAAAAATGCCATTTTTGTCAGTTGAAATGATTTGGAAAAATGGTGTCTATTTTGATGAAATTTCATTTAAGAGGAAAAAATAAAGTGTTTTAATGTTAAAACATCCCATTTGACATTTTAAAAATGGAACACTTTTGTTTTGAAATGACTTTTTGAAAGAAAATTGTTTATGCATAAAAATATTTGTAAAAAGTTTAAAAGGGTGAAATTGTAACAAAATGTTTTAATTGGCCCAAAATACATTTTTTGGCGGGGGGGGAAGAAATTTTGAATTTTGGTTTCATTCCTTCTCAAACGATTTTTTTTTTAATTGTGGAATTTGAAAATCCAGGCCCTGCCCCTCCCTCCACTACTCCCTTGTAGGCACCAGACAATTTGACCAATTCATTTAAGAGCCTACAGGAGAGCAGCTGCGTACTGACTGTTGCAAATCAGGCCCATAGTGTTCTTATTACAGCATCAGCCATGTTTGCTTCTGTCTGCCAAGCTACAGTGCTGTCCATGGTCATAAGCAGGGCCGGATTAACTCTCCTGTGGGCCCAGCACGATTAGATTTTGTGAGGCCCCCGTCTTTTTCCTGGGAGGGAGTTTGGTGCAGAAGGGGGCTGGGGCAGGGGATTGGGGTGCAAGAGGGGGTGCAGTGTCTGGGAGGGAGTTTGGGTGCAGAGGGGGATTCTGATCTGGGGCGGGGGGTTGGGGTGCAGGAGGGGGTGCGAGTTGCAGGCTCGAGCTGGGAGACGCTTACCACATCGACTCCCAGGAAGGCTGCCTGCCATAGCCCCATGCGGCTCCCAGAAGCAGCCGGCTGCTAGCACATCTCCACGGCCCCTGGAGGGAGGGGGATGGTGTATCTCCCTGCACTGCCCGTGCCTGCAAGTGCTGCCCCCGTAGCTCCCATTGACTGATTCCCAGCTGCGGGGATGGTGTTGGGGGCGAGGGGGAGCTCATGGAGCTGCCTCCCCCTGTCCACAGCATGCCACAGAGACATGCTAGCAGCCGGCTGCTTCTGGGGGCCGCGTGGGGCTATGGCAGGCAGGCAGCCTGAGCCCCCCCACTGCGCTTTTAGTGACCTGGAGTTGGAGGTCGCTGCCTGTGATTTATTTTTGCGGGGCCCCTCTTAAGCTGGGGCCCTGGGCTGCAGCCCTTAAAGCCCCTGCCTTAATCTGGCCCTGGTCATAGGCGCTGGAACTAGGGGTGCGGGGGGGAACGTGGATCTGACTGAAAGCTGCTTTGGGCATTGCTCTTGGGTGTGAGAGGGAGCGAGAATGAAGGAAACACCCCCGGGGCCCCCTTGTAAAATACACAACAACCCTTCACAGCGGGATTGCCGCGGCACCCCGCAGCCGTTCCGGCTCGCAGGGGGCCGCTCGGGGTCGGCGGCCGGGTGGCGAGAGGAGGAAGGCGAAGGGCGCGCTGCAGGCGGGGGAGGACGTGGGGACGCTGGCGGGGACCCGGGGCCGGACGGAGCGAGCAGCCGGCGGCGGAGGCGGAGGCGGGTGCGGGAGCGGGGCGGGCCCGGCGGAGGTACAGCCCCTTCCCGCCCGGCTCCGGCCGGGCAACGCGCAGCCCGGCCCTACGCCCAGGCGTCTAGCGGGGAGTCCCGCCCTGCCCGGGGCAGAGCCGCGATGGGCAGCAGCCTGCGGCGGGCCGGGCTGGCGGGCGCGGTCCTGGCGCTCGGCGCGGGCGGGGCCTACGCCGCCTGGCGCTACCTGGCCCGGGACCCCGGGGGCCGAGCGCTGCCGCCGGAGCCGCCGCTGGAGCCGCGGGCGGGCGGAGCCTGCGCGGCGGCCGGGGAGCAGGTACCGGGCGGGGAGCCGGGCGCGGGGTTCCGCCGGGCTGCGAGCTCTGCGGGGGCCCGGGCGCCCCCTCGGGCGGCTGCTCCGTGGCCGGGCAGGGCCGTACGGACGTGGGGGTCCCGCTGGGAGGTCACCGGCCGGAGCCGCGGGACCTGCCCCTCTTCCCGGCCCCCGGGTACTGGCAGGGGCGTGTGGGGCAAGAGCTCGTTCCTGGGCCGCGCGGAGCGCGGGAGTGTGGCCGGCCTCCCTGCGATCCCGGGCCCAGGCCAGCGGAGCCAGCCAGGGCGGGAGATCTGCCTGCCCCCGGGCTATCGAGGCCAAGGCAGGATAAGCCCGAACGGCCTTGGGGGAAATCTTGTTAGTGCCGAGTGGAAGGAGGGCTCAGAATAGGAGCTGCCTGGAGCGCCGCTCCCGCAGGGGCTGGCTGTCCCTGCCCCGGCCCAGGGGCGGCCTGGGGCCAGGCGCAGCAAAGGGCGTGCTGCCGCTGGTGACTTCAGCGGGCTCGCTCCGAGTCGGGACAGTCTTCGCTTGGCTCTCGCTGGGACAGCTCGTGTGTCCCCTTTGTACTGGATTGAGGAGCTGCCCTGCTGTAATGAACGGGCAACAGATTAAACGTTTATTTTAGTGACTAAGCCACAGGGGCTTTATCTATGTAAGACCCACCGTTCACAGCTTCAGAACTAATCAAATGCAAATCCTTCCATGCCAAGGTGGCTGCAAGTTCACTCTTATGCTCCTGTTAAACCATAAAAAGAAAAGGAGGACTTGTGGCACCTTAGAGACTAACAAATTTATTAGAGCATAAGCTTTTGTGAGCTACAGCTCACTTCATCAGATGCTGTAGCTCACGACAGCTTTATGCTCTAATAAATTTGTTAGTCTCTAAGGTGCCACAAGTCCTCCTTTTCTTTTTGCAGATACAGACTTAACACAGCTGGTATTCTGAAACCTGTTAAACTATAGACACTCCTGCTGCTCTCTTGATTTCTGGTACAAGACCAAACTCTTCACACAGAAATGCAGACTGGGAGTGTCAGAGAGGCCTATGCGATTTAGGCATATAGTTCGTATTGACCACTGAGGACTGGTGTGTGCCTGACTCCCCTGGCTGCTTTTGAAAATCTCACCCATAAGCAATATGCTGTCTCCATCCTGTATCTACTTATTTCTTCCAGGGTAACCCAGCTTTGCCTGTCTAGGAAGAGGCAGGGCTGACTTTCACAGAGAGCAGGAGAGCATTCTTCAGAGGTTAAGGATTAGCATGGTTTGAATCTGACAGGTTAATCTCAGGCTCTTGTTCCCACCTGCCCACAATGATGTTTGAAAAGCCTTTAAAAAATAAAGAAGGTTATTGGGCCCAATTTATTGCTGGCATAAAATCGCACAACCCCGCTGAAGTCAGTGGAGTTGAACTTTGCTTTCACCAGCAGTGGATGGGGGCTAGGAAATGGAATAGCCCATCATTGTAAAGTTCACATTTGTGGGATCTACTCTTTCTTTCTTTTCTGAATGTCCTCTCCCCCCTCCCCCCGATCAAATCCTGCACTTAGTAAACACTAGAGTAATTTCGGACAGCAGGACAGCATCTGTAAGTGCAGACCCATGTGGTCGTGTAAAGCCAGGGAAGGCCTGATCCAAGCCCACTGGGAAGACTCCATGTGCTTCTGTGTTGTTCATGTTAGTGGAGCACCTGGTGGTCTCGGGGCAGAGACAGCTCTTGAGTTAACTGGCCACTGTGATTTTTCAGTTAGACTTGTAAATGTGACTTACGTGTAGAAAAAGCACTGGGCTTTGCTCTTCATTGGTGCATTAGGATTTCATAATCCTACTGCTTCACTAGATCGCCAAAGAGACTTCCAGGGCAGACAGTTCTTGAACTTCTCATTTAAAGAAAAAAATCCTGCCTTCCTTATATATCATAATGCAGCCATAGAGAGCACAACCCACTGCACTCAATTTTCAGACCTAGCTCTACTCTACAGTGTTTGGTGGGCTAAAATCCATGTCACAGAAGCTTCATCCACAAATTAGTGGAACTGAGAGTTTCTGCTCAGCTGAGACCCAGGCTCACAGGAGAGGCTTTATAGATGTGTTCCAGCACTCATGCCTGGAGAGGGAAGTGGCTCTAGCTCAGGTGTGAAGTCAGGGGAAGGGAAGAGTGGAGGCACATGCCCAGCATCTGGATAGAAAGGGGACTTAAATTCTCATGGCTAGTCTCCTTACATTAGACACTAAAACAATCTAAATAAATACATACACGCATAAGAACGGCCACACTAAGTCAGACCAATGGTCCATCTAGCCCAGTATCCTGTCTTCCAACAGTGGCCAATGCCAGGTGCCCCAGAGAGAATGAACAGAACAGGACAATGGTCAAGTGATCCATCCCCTGTCGTTCAGTCCCAGCTTCTGGCAGTCAAAGGTTTAGGGACACCCACAGCATGGGGTTGCGTCCCTGACCATCTTGGCTAATAGATAAGCCTGTCTTCCATGAATGTATCTAATTCTTTTTAGAACCAACCCAGTTACGCTTTTGGCCTCCACAACACCCCCTGGTCCGCTTTGTTATGTGAAATACTTCCTTTTGTTTATTTTAAACCTGCCGCCTATTAACTTCGTTGGTGGACCCCTGGTTCTTGTGTTATGTGAAAGAGTAAATAACACGTCCTTATTCACTTTCTCCATACTATACATGCTTTTCTAGAACTCTGTCATATCCCCGCTAATTCTCTCTCTTTTAAACTGAAAAGTCCCAGTCTTTTCAATCTCTCCTTGTATGGAAGCTGTTCCATCCCTCTAAATATTTTTGTAGCCCTTCTCTGTACCTTTTCAGATGATGATATATCTTTTTTTGCGTTGGGGTGACCAGAACTGCACACAGTATCCAAAGTGTGGGCGTCCCGTGGATTTATATCGTGGCATTATGATATTTACTGTCTTATTTTCTATCTCTTTCCTAATGGTTCTCAACATTGTTAGCTTTTTGACTGCTGCTGCACACTGAGTGGATGTTTTCAGAAAACTATGCACAGTGACTCCAAGATCTCTTTCTTGAGTGGTAACAGCTAATTTACACCCCATCATTGTGTATAGTTGGAATTATGCTTTCCAATGTGCATGTACATTGCATTTATCAACACTGAATTTCATTTGCCATTTTGTTGCCCAGTCACCCAGTTTTGTGAGATTCCTTTATAACTCTTCGCAGTCTGCTTTGGACTTAACTATCTTGAGTAATTTTCTATCATCTGCAAACTTTGCCACCTCACTGTTCACTCACTTTGCCAGATGATCAATGCATATGTTGAACAGCACGTGTCCCATTACAGGTCCCTGGGGGACCCCTCTATTTACCTCTCTCCACTGTGAAAACTGACCATTTATTCCTGCCTTCGGTTTCCTATCTTTTAACAAGTTACTGATCCATGAGAATCTGCTCTTATCCCATGCTGCCCACTTTACTTAAGAGCCTTTGGTGAGGGACCTTGTCAAAGGCTTTCTGAAAGTCAAAGTACACTATATCCACTGGATCCCCTTTGTCATACGTCACCAAACAAGTACATGGATTTCCCTTTACAAAAGCTGTGTTGATTTGTCCCAACATACCTTGTTCATCTGTGCATCTGATGATTCTGTTCTTACTGTAGTTCAACCAGTTTGCCTGGTACTGAACTCAGGCTTACTGGCCTGTCATTGCCAAGATCACCTCTGGAGCCCTTTTTAAAAATCAGTGTTGCATTAGCTACCCTCCAGTCATCTGGTACAGAGGCTGATTTAAGTGATAGGTTGCATACCCCTGTTGGTAGTGCTGAAATTTCACATTTGAGTTCCTTCAGAATGCTTGTGTGATACCATCTGGTCCTGGTGACTTATTACTGTTTAATTTATCAGTTTGTTCCAAAACCTCCTCTATCGACCCCTCAGTCTGGGGCAGTTCCTCAGGTTTGCCACCTACAAAGAACGGCTCAGGTGTCGGGATCTCCCTCACATCCTCTGCAGTGAAGACTGATGCAAGGGATTCATTTACATTTCTGCGCAACGGCCTTTTCTTTCTTGAGTGCTCCTTTAGCATCTCGTTGGCTCACTGATTGTTTGACAGGCCTCCCAAAACACACCCCAAATAAAACTCCTTCTTCATTTATGAACTGCCTGTGCCTCTGCCTGTTGATTGCACTGACTACCGAAACTGACCATGGTCCAAGAGAGCACTTGTTACACTTTCAGGGGATTACCTGTAACCTAGAGCCACAGCTTTGGCTCACCCTGACATCCAAGGTGCAATTCTAACGTCTCTTAAACCAGAGGAATTCCAGAGGAGTCAATAGATTGTTGGTTTTGTGTTTTGTTTTTTAAGTCGTTGATGTTAGTCAAGTCTTACACTTGTGTAATAAGAAAAGGAGTACTTGTGGCACCTTAGAGACTAACCAATTTATTTGAGCATAAGCTTTCGTGAGCTACAGCTCACTTCATCGGATGCATACTATATAGAATCATAGACAATCAGGGTTGGAAGGGACCTCAGGAGGTCATCTAGTCCAACCCCCTGCTTAAAGCAGGACCAATCCCCAGTTAAACCATCCCAGCCAGAGCTTTGTCAAGCCTGACTTTAAAAACTTCTAAGGAAGGAGATTCTACCACCTCCCTAGGTAACGCACTCCAGTGTTTCACCACCCTCCTAGTGAAAAAGTTTTTCCTAATATCCAACCTAAACCTCCCCCACTGCAACTTAAGACCATTACTCCTTGTCCTGTTCTCTTCTACCACTGAGAATAGTCTAGAACCATCCTCTCTGGAACCACCTCTCAGGTAGTTGAAAGCAGCTATCAAATCCCCCCTCATTCTTCTCTTCTGCAGACTAAACAATCCCAGTTCCTTCAGCCTCTCCTCATAAGTCATGTGTTCCAAACCCCTAATCATTTTTGTTGCCCTTCGCTGGACTCTCTCCAATTTATCCACATCCTTCTTGTAGTGTGGGGCCCAAAACTGGACACAGTACTCCAGATGAGGCCTCACCAGTGTCGAATAGAGGGGAACGATCACGTCCCTCGATCTGCTCGCTATGCCCCTACTTATACATCCCAAAATGCCATTGGCCTTCTTGGCAACAAGGGCACACTGCTGACTCATATCCAGCTTCTCGTCCACTGTCACCCCTAGGTCCTTTTCCGCAGAACTGCTGCCTAGCCATTCGGTCCCTAGTCTGTAGCTGTGCATTGGGTTCTTCCGTCCTAAGTGCAGGACCCTGCACTTATCCTTATTGAACCTCATCAGATTTCTTTTGGCCCAATCCTCCAATTTGTCTAGGTCCCTCTGTATCCTATCCCTGCCCTCCAGCATATCTACCACTCCTCCCAGTTTAGTATCATCCGCAAATTTGCTGAGTGCAATCCACACCATCCTCCAGATCATTTGTGAAGATATTGAACAAAACCGGCCCCAGGACTGAGCCCTGGGGCACTCCACTTGACACCGGCTGCCAACTAGACATGGAGCCATTGATCACTACCCGTTGAGCCCGACAATCTAGCCAACTTTCTACTCACCTTATAGTGCATTCATCCAGCCCATACTTCTTTAACTTGCTGACAAGTTATGCATATGCGTATGCATCCGATGAAGTGAGCTGTAGCTCACGAAAGCTTATGCTCAAATAAATTGGTTAGTCTCTAAGGTGCCACAAGTACTCCTTTTCTTTTTGTGAATACAGACTAACACGGCTGTTACTCTGAAACTTGTGTAATAGAGATCAAAACTGGCCCACTAACAGTCATGGAGACACTGCTGGTTTCATGTTGTGCGTGAACTGAATATGTTCATATGGATTCCATCGCGGTGGATCTGTGTGTTGTGCAGAAGGTAAACGCAATAATTTAGATAGCCACTCTGGCAATTGCAGGGGAAAGAAAGGAAGAGCTGGTGATTAAAGGGAGCTCCACGGGGGTAAAGATGGGCTGGCTTGAATAGAGGGGCCTGACACTCAGCCTTGAAGGCTGACAGAGAGACTCCAGTGGAAATACTCCAAAAGGTGACCCCGAGCCCAGCACAATTCAGGGGGAGGCTGAGGATAACCAGAGCTTCCCTTTGCAAGATAGAAATTGTTTCTCCCCCAAATACAAGAGTCTGGTGGCATCACCACTAGCCCAGGACATCATGTGAACCCGCTCAAAGCGTCTCTGTCTGCTTAGGAAAGTGAATGAAAGGATGGCCTGATGATACAGTGACATCTGCTGCAGCCCATGTGGTGTCACTGCTGGGGAGCTGGTTTGCTGTCGTATGTAGTTAGCTGGCCGGGGGCTAGTGAACCGATCAGCCATTTGATGAAAACCATTCTGGGAACATAGATCATGAAGAAATTTCTCCACCTACAAGACTAACACATGCAGAGCTGAGATGCAATGAAATGAGCAAGGAGCTCCTGTCTTTGGATGATGATAGAGAGCAACCAGAAATACAAAGTGAGGAGTGGAGATGAGACTGTAGAAGCGGGGGAAGGATTCATTGCTGTGTCTTGTGGCCTGAGGCACACTTCCATCTACACTCTGCCATGTTATGAAACTGTATGCGCCAAAGCTGCAGAGCCTGTAAGTGACTGGCTGACTGGCCCCCGTCTTCTCTCTTGCATGCACCAGCACTTGTTCTGCACTGCTTTTCTGCAAGCTGTCATCCAGCTATCATGAGCCAGCAGTAAGAGAGGAGTGTGGGTCATTTTTCTATAAATAATTCTATTTCTGTAATTAATCATCCCAACAGCTTCTAGAGCAGGGATCTCAAACTCAAATCACCATGAGGGCCACATGAGGACTAGTACGTTGGCCCGAGGGCCGCATCACTGACACCTTTTCATATAAAGATACAAAAGTCCCCCACCCTGCCCCCGGCCCCACCCCCACTCCACCCCTTCCATGAGCCCCTGCCCTGCATCTTCCCACCCATTCCCGGCCCCTATTCCAACCCCTTCCCCAAATCCCCATCCCTTCTCTGCCTCCTCCCGTGAGCACACGGCTCCCTGCTCCTCCCTCCTGGAAAGCGCTAAGTGCTGCCAAACAGCTGTTTGGCGGCAGGAAGTGCCTGGAGGTAGGCAGAGGAGCGGAGACGCGGTGCACTGGGGAGGAGGGAGGGCAGCGGGTGAGGGGAGCTTGGTGGCCGCAGGAAATAACTCCGGGGGGGCGGGGAGCTTGGCGGGCTGCAGCAAATAACCCTGCCAGCTGCGTGTTTGAGACCCCTGTTCTAGAGGTAGCTGGCAGAGCTTTGAGGGCTGTAGATTTCAGCACCTGTGTCCATTCCAGATCTCACACGTGCTTTGGGGTGTCCCCTGAATACACTATAAGATTGAAACTACCATTCACACGAGGTTTGATTGGACAAAGAACCCCACAGCTCTGCGGCTTAACCTGTGTGTGCACAAGTGGCTTTTCTCAGCTCGGTGTCTAATCGATGCTGCCGTGCCTTCTTTCTGCTCCTGCAAGGCCGTGTTTGCATCGCCCTTGCCTGCCTGCCTGGCCATCGTAGTCCCTTCTAAGGGGCTGTGCTACCTCGGTGCCATTGCCAGGGTGCATCCTTCCCTCCTCATTCTAGCAGCCCCAGGCTCCATCCACATTAAGATCTCTGGACAGATGCATAGTGACTAATCAAGTGGCAATTGCTATTTCTTGTTTTCTGGATACAGCTGTGTAATAAAGCAGAACCCTCCTGTCCAGAGTTTCTTCAGTCCTTGCCTACTTGGATACATGGTGGAACACTGGTTCACACACCTTTGAAAGCTGCAGGCACTCTGGCCACAGAAACCCCACAAGGCCCATCCTTGTTTAGGTCTTGGGCAAAACTCGCACTGAAGCCAATGTGAGACTTGCCTGCATAGGGGCCTCGGCTGGGTGCACACAGAAGCACCTTGGCTAATGCCTCAAGAAGAAGGCCAGCAGCCGTTCCGGGAAGGGAAGGGTTAGTGAATGAAGGCAGAGGAGAGGCTGCAGCGCTGATGATTGTGTAGAGGCTGGCGTATAGGTGGCACTGTGGGTTAATGCATGCAGCTCGTACAGTAGTAATTGTTCTACTGTGCAGTTCTGGGCCATAATCTGGCCATGATTCCCAGCCAGATGGCTCCTGTGAGCTCAACCAGTGGTCTCTTGTGAATGTATGTGTGTCACCACACAGCTTGGCTTGGTTGGCAGCACATTTAGGAGGGGCTCAGGATTGTGATGGTGCCTCTGAGAGGCATGGCTACCCCCAGGGATCAACCTGGACCTGCTGGATGGGGGTGGAAGGTGTTAGTTAACTTGCATCTCTGTGAGGGGAAAGACAGGGGTGAGTTAACATATGCTGCCTAAAACCCACCACCTAGTTCAGACAGACCGGCTGTGGGAGAGCTGGGATAGGGCCGAGCTCTTGCGATTGCTGACTCATCACTTCCAAGAGCAGTAATGGTCACTGAAGTAAAGGCATGAAATGTTTTATACTGCTGTCTTCAGCAATATCACCCATTTACAAGCAGGCAGAGTTCTGTGATCTCCTCTTACTACCCCAAAGAGCAGAGCTTAACTAGTTGTTGAAGTGGTTTGGTTTGGCCAGTGTTAGGTAGAACTGGGTCAGAGGCTGGTTTACAGAAATAACCCACACCAAGCTAGTGCTTTAGTTCAGGTTTCTTCTGCCTCCTCTACATCACATCCTATCCCAGTCAGCCACCTGCAAATGCAATAGCTGAACATAAAAACGGCCAGACTGGGTCAGACTAATGGTCCATCTAGCCCAGTACTCCGTCGTCTTACAACGGCCAATGCCAGGTGCCCCATAGGAAATGAACAGAACAGGGCAATGATTGAGTGATCCATCCTCTGTTGCCTATTCCCAGCTTCCAGCAAAAACAGGCTAGGGACACTCAGAGCATGGGATTGCGTCCCTCACTATCCTGCTTAATAGCCATTGATGAACCTACCCTCCATGAACTTATCTAGCTGCTGTATCAACTTTTGTTCTCGCAGTATAACGGGGGTGTACAAGTCCAGAGGCTCATGTCTGACCTGAGCCGAACAAGCTGTGATTCCGCTTGTTCCCCCCACTGTCAGGCCTCCCCTGAATTGAGTCGGTAACCCGTTATGAATGCTAACGCTCTGGTGAAATGCTGGCTGCAGGCTGCTCCTTCCTTAGAAACGACAGCGATTATGAATGAGGTGCCCGTTAAAAGAGAGGAGAGCGAGAGATTGAGCTGATATTTAGCCTCACTAAGCCTACAACTTGGCATCGGCTTACTGTAGTTTAGTTCTGAGCTCTGTTCATCAGCAGTGAACTCTGCCACTTCTGTTACCTGGTGGCGATTGTGGAGCCTGCAATGGAGCTGGGAACCCCCAAATGGCACCTGCTTATGTCACAGACAGTGGAGACAAGGAATGAAAAAAGCCAGAGCTGGATTTTAAGAGCTCAGCCCCCAAAAGCTCCCACTTAGGCACTTAAATAAATAGTCACCTTTTCCAAAGAGCTCAGCAGCCCCTCTTGTTCTCAAAGGGGCTGGAGGGGCAGGGTCCGCCATTGCTCTCTGAGAGCTGCTGGGGTCCAGGCCCTTTTGAAAATCCGACCATTGTGTGTAGGTTCCTAAAGGGGAGCTGAGCCCTGTGGATAACGTGGCTTGAATGACTGTGCTTGAGGTTCTCTGGTTTTAACTAGAGAACGCCACATCAGCTCTGAAAAGTCATCTCCTAGTTACTGCAAACTCTGAGCGGCATTTCTGGTCTATTTAATCTGTCGTACATGCTGTTGTGAGCTGGTGCCTCCTGCTGTGTATCTAGATTGTCAATCCCTTGTCCTACCTGACAGTCAAACCCCTGAGCCTCTCTGCGCTATGACTTCAGCCACAACAGGGCACTTAGTTACACCACCAGGTCCAGTCTGTAGCGCAGATGGGACCTGATCTACCTTTTAACCATGGCCCAGAAACTTGCTGAAGACTTACACACCCAACCCCTTCATGCTGAGACCTCAAGTGAGTTCTCCTACAACACCATGCAAGACCAGGCTTGACAATCCTGCTCTCTCTCAGGCAAGGGAAAAACAATTTTTGTTTGACAACACCCTCAAAGCTTCCTTCCCCCATCATTAAGAAGCAAGAAAGAGGATGCAGCGCCAATTCCCACCCCCCATGTCCCATTCCTGGCAGGTCACCTTAAGTTTCTTCAGGGCTGAATTTTAGCATGCCCTTAGGGTCAGATTTTTAAAGGTATTTAGGTGCCCATTTGCATCTTCAGGCATCTAAATACCTTTAAAAATGTGGCCCTTAGGGACAGGGCCATGTAACTGAGTCACCATCAATTTTAGTACGAGTCTGGAGAGCAATTAAGTGGCTAATATACAGTTGTCAAGGTTCCTCCCCCACTCTGAACTCTAGGGTACAGATGTGGGGACCTGCATGAAAAACCTTCTAAGCTTATCTTTACCAGCTTAGGTCAAAACTTCCCCAAGGTACAAAATATTCCACCCTTTTGTCCTTGGATTGGCCGCTACCACCACCAAACAAATACTGGTTACTGGGGAAGAGCTGTTTGAACACGTCTTTCCCCCCAAATTACTTCCCAAAACCTTGCACCCCACTTCCTGGACAAGGTTTGGTAAAAAGCCTCACCAATTTGCCTAGGTGACTACAGACCCAGACCCTTGGATCTTAAGAACAATGAACAATCCTCCCAACACTTGCACCCCCCCTTTCCAGGGAAATGTTGGATAAAAAGCCTCACCAATTTGCATAGGTGACCACAGACCCAAACCCTTGGATCTGAGAACAATGAAAAAGCATTCAGTTTTCTTACAAAAAGACTTTTAATAGAAATAGAAGTAAATAGAAATAAAAAAAAATCCCCCCTATAAAGTCAGGATGGTAGATACCTTACAGGGTAATTAGATTCAAAACATAGAGAACCCCTCTAGGCAAAAACCTTAAGTTACAAAAAAGATACACAGACAGAGATAGTTATTCTATTCAGCACAATTCTTTTCTCAGCCATTTAAAGAAATCATAATCTAACACATACCTAGCTAGATTACTTACTAAAAGTTCTAAGGCTTCATTCCTGGTCTGTCTCCGGCAAAGACAGAATGTAGACCGACACACACCCCCCCTTTGTTTCTCTCCCTCCTCGCAGCTTTTGAAAATATCTTGTCTCCTCATTGGTCATTTTGGTCAGGTGCCAGCGAGGTTACCTTTAGCTTCTTAACCCTTTACAGGTGAGAGGAGATTTCCTCTGGCCAGGAGGGATTTTAAAGGGGTTTACCCTTCCCTTTATATTTATGACAACAGTATATCTCTATATCACAAACAATTAACTTTTCTAAATTAGTGAACCACAGCCTATACCTGCGTAGGCCCTAATCCTGCAAATATTGAGTGCTGGGTAGTAAACGTGCTGCTGTGTAGTAAGCAGCTGTGAGATCAAACTCTTACCACTTTCTTCTATGTTGTGGGTCATGGCAGCAAAATATACACACAAATCTGCAGGATAGCTGATGACTTCAGCTGCTGGCTGGGGGATGGTTCATATGCAAATAGTGTGCGGTTCTTTATTTCGGTGGCCTGAGTATGCTTTTTCTGCATGATATGGATGGCTAATGCCACTGGCTTGCAGAGGTTATCATCTGCTACACGCATTTGTAAAGCCCCTGTCACACTGGGAATCTAGACGGCAGTTTACATGGCTTGTTCTCCGTGTTCGCCGAGGGTAAGACAAGAAGTACTCAGCTTAGTTTGTCGCGAGGTTAGGTTAGACACTAGGAAAAACGTTCTCACTCTAAGGATGGTTGAGCGCTGGAACAGGAGGGAGGCTGTGGGATCCCTGCACTGGACGCTGTTGGACAAACGCCTACAGTGTGTATGGTAACACCCATTGTTTCATGTTCTCTGTGTATATAAATCTCCCCACTGTATTTTCCACTGCATGCATCTGATGAAGTGAGCTGTAGCTCACGAAAGCTTATGCTCAAATAAATTTGTTAGTCTCTAAGGTGCCACGAGTCCTCCTTTTCTTTTTGCGGATACAGACTAACACGGCTGCTACTCTGAAACCTGTCCAGGAATACTCACTCCTGCCTCAGAGTTGGGAGAGGAACTAGACACCCTTTTGAGGTCCCTTCCAATCCTTTGTTTCTATGACAGGAGCAAAATACCAGGCTGATCTTTCCAGTCCCAACTCCCTTGCATTTTTATGAGGTCAAGATCCTTTTAAGCGCAGATTTCCCAGAATGGCTTTCTGTGCCATGTAGCAGTTAAATAGATAAATCAGGTGTTGAGGACTTACTGCAGTAACCAGTCATCCAAGCAATCGGTGCCTCTGCTGGCAGCAGTGAACTCAAGGCTGATGTGCTCTTGGGAGCAAAGACCAGGGTAGTGTCAGGGTCAGTTATTTACTCCCATGCATATAACACTCGGAAGGCTATGAGCCTCATTGGGCTGGATAAGTGGGCTCAACTCCCATTGAAATAAATAGGAGCTGTGGCTGTCTCCATTAGAGCTGATACAGTCCTATATTTTCAATGTTTTCATCAATGTTATTAAGTATTCTACTATTTAAAAGGTAGGGAAGCAGCATGGTCTAGTGGGCATAGACTGACCAGGTAGCAAGTGTGAAAAATCGGGGTGGGGGTGGTAATAGGGTCCTATATAAAACAAAGCCCCAAATATCCAGAGGTCCCGATAGTATTGGGACATCTGGTCACCCTTAGTGGGCAGGGCAGTGAACTGGGAGTCAGGAGACCTGGCTTCTAGACTCAGCTTTGCCAGACCAACTGCGTTACCAAAAACGAATCATTCATTTCTCTTGTCTGTACAGAACAGGGATAAGGATATGTCCCTTCCTTTGTAAAACGCGTTGAGATCTGTGAATGAAAAGAGCTAAGGTCCAGATAAGTGCGAAAGCAATGGGAGTTAGGTGTCCAATACCTTTGAGAATCTGGGTCTAAGTGTCATTGTTATGCTCTTGTGCTTTGGGATAGCTGGTACGAATTTTCCATTCTCTCTGTGTTATTTGCTATGGGATATACACAGAGTTCTGTGGGTATCCAAAAGCCAACTGTGGGTGCAAAACACCTACATTAGCAACAAAACTGTGCTAGCAATCATTGGTTTAAATAGTGATGGAGAATCTAGTGACAGACATTCAGGTGGTAAAGAGAAGTCTTGCAATACAAGGGTGATTTTAGAGCTAAAAGCTGTGTGAGTGGCAGAGAGAGCTCAGAAAGCTGACGCCAAAACAGATTTCATAGGCTCAATGCTAGATTGTAGCCCAATCTGCAAAAAACAAATTACACCAGACAGAGTCCAAGGCCCTTAAGAAACTATATAAATAGGACCCACTTGTGCAGGGGAGGTCTGCAACACACTGTTGTGCAGGCAGCATGCTGCACAGCAGTGCAGGGAGGTGCTGTTGTGGCTAAGGACAGTGCCTCAAACCCCTGCTTTGAACAAAATCACCATGGGATCTTTAATGCCCGCATGCCATAGAGACCCCTCATTTCAGAACGAAGCTAGCCAGCTGCTGCAGCACCGGAGGATGAGTATGGCGGGGCGCACGGCACGCTGGGCTTTGCAGTGCTGGCCGTAATACACAACAGTGTGTCTACACCTCGGGGATGGTGTGATTCCCACATCCAGCGCCACCTGGTGTTGCTCATCCCAGGTGACACTCACGCACCCAGTGGCCCCTCGCCCCTGCTCGACAGGACCCGGGTGGTGGGGTGGCACGGAGCCTCCTGCAGCTGCTCCTCCGGGCCAGCAAAGGGCTGCGCTGCCGAGGAATGGCGGGTGACCAAACTGCCTCTCTGGTTTGGCCCTCTATCCCCTGGCCCCAGCTGGGAACAGGCCGCATGGCGCAGCTGGAGGGAGGTAGCTGGGTGCCTGGTGCCCTGCCAGAGCGGGAGGTGAGAGGGGTCATGGGGAGCAGCTGGGGCCTGGAACCAGGAGGCTGATGGAGATCAAACCATCCTGGGTAGCCTCCGTCATCCTGTCCTAACCTCCCAACCAGAGCCCCAGGCCTTCCCCCGTCCTCCTGGCTGCCCGCACATGCCTGGATGGGGGGGACGGGCTCTGCCTGCTCTCACCACGTGCTGGGCGGGTCCGATGTGTTTTCTCATCAGTGAGAAATGAGCCATGTGGGGCTGCATGACATGCGGCGCGACTGGCCCCCAGAATCCTGGGCACTGGTCTTGGCTCTTGCCGAGCCTCACGGGAGCTGCTGGGAGGAGAGGCATTGGTTTATTTGGGGGTCCTAGTCTGAGGACCAGCTGAGGAAACGTGCCAGCGGGAGTGCAGAAGGGGGAATGGGTATGGCCTCCCCTTCTAAAAATAACCCTGTAGCAATAGCCCTAAGCAGTGCATAGCGCTCTTGTCCACTCATGCCATCCTTGCCATCTAGAGTAAGGATCAGGATCATATGTCCCCCCGCCCCATCCCATCACTGGTGGTGACCCCCTTGGGAGTTATTCATAACACACACCAGAGTTTCACATCACGTAAACAGTTTGTGAGGCTGTCACTTGCATTACAGTGGAAGAAAAATGCTGATGTCCCTCTTTTAAAAAAAAAAAAAAAAAAAAAAGCGGGGGGGGGGGGTAGCTAGCAAAAGCCCTGTCCAATTCTGAATAGCTAGTAAAAACAAACTAACTGCCAAGTCAAATAAATCAGATTCTACAAGAACATAATGTACCTTTGTTCTTTCTGCTTCTTGCTGCAGTGATGAAATGACAGACGATATTCCAATAGCTGTGGTGGGCTAACTGATAATGCTAGGCCACAGACGACAAAGTCTTGGCTTGATGATATGAGGTGTGCATTGAAGGTCGTTAATCAGGTGCAAATATATTAATCCAGATACATTCAAAGCTCAGAAGAAACAGGCGTTTGCCAAGGAGAACGTGTTGGTATTTGTAGAGAAACACTTATTTTCAGGCTTCTAAAAGGGTGTCTATAAATAAAGGAGACTAAGATGTTTTTTTCCCGAAAGACATGGCAGTGTTCTGTTAATGGGGGCTGGGAAAACTGCAGGAGCTCCAGTGTGTCCCACTCACGTTGCAGGTGGGGAGGCTTCTCTTTTACAGAATGACTGTGATATTGGACAACGGAAGTCGTTCCAAACAAACTGACGATGGTCCCTGCAACGAGCTAACTTCACACACTTTGAGTAGTCCCATTGAAGACAGTGGGGTTATTCAGTGTATAAAGAAAGCGTATTCATAGCTATTTGCAGGACCAGGCTCTAATTTGATACATTTCTAAGCCTTTCTATTCCCAGTGCAGGCATAGGCCCCTACTGCATTCATCTTGCTAGAATTTGACTAATATTTGAGTTTTTTTTCTCTTATAGCCACACACAGACAGATCAGTTCTCTTGCTTCCTTGTAATGCTAGTCCTACAAAACTTCATAGTGTCATTCTCTGCAGACCTGTATGCTGACCAGCCTACTCACCCTCTTCCTGCTGCACTAGAGAACATGTTCATTCTTATTTCACAGGGTAAGCTCCAAAGCAAACAGATATTAGTATTGGGCCTGGACGGAGCGGGGAAGACCAGCGTTCTCCACTCACTGGCCACAAACCATGTGAAGCGAAGTACAGCTCCCACAGAGGGCATCAATGCGGTCTGCATCAACACCGAAGAGGCCAAGATGGAATTCTTAGAAAGTAAGTGCGTGCATTTTAATAAGTACCATAAGGAAAGTTCTCATTATACTTAATGGGAGCTTTGCTTTAGGTAGAACGCTTAGACCCTTCATTTTTTTAACTATTTATTTATTTAGGAAGTTTAAACAAGTTTACAGATCCTTGCCATGTAAGTATCAGAAACAAAATAATCATTACAACAGAGAGTTTTTGTCTAAAGAGACATTATACAGGAATATAGTCATCAGATCTTTCTGTTTAACAGGGTGGTACCATATAAAGTGTGAGCATCATTACAACACCAACAACATGTCATTTCTGGTGATTTTATTAAATTGAGTGAAATCTCTCTATACAGGTATTTAACAGACCAGGCATGTCTATCAAATGGTACTTTTCCAAAAAAAAATGGACAGAGGTGCTGGTTTTTTTACAATAGTTTTTCTGAGTATAACGTAAAAGGTAACCAAATATCTATCTGTCCTGTCTATTTTGCTGGGTACATAGTTGGTGTATTAATTTTTTCATAATCAGAAGCTCCCTTTTTTTAACCATCCCTCTATAGACCCACCATTTTTAATCCTTCCAATTTCAGGAATGTGCTGTCACACTGTCCTCTGGGACACTGTGAAGACTGTACGGCTATGGTGCTTATTAACGGATTACATCTTTCTGCATTGTTCCTTGCTTAGGAAAATACATTGGCGTCAAAGTGCATGCACGTGTGCCCATATGCTAAATGGAAACATGGAGCCAAAGTCTTTTCTGGCATAGCTCCAGTGAAGTTACATTAGGGATGACTTTGGCTGAATGTGAGAGAATGCTAACATAACCCAAAACAGTGACACTGTTGAAGAAAGTTGTGTTTTACAGCTATGAATTAGTGTTTTTCACTAGAGAACGTGTCTAGCTAAGTATAGCGTTGGCACGAGGGCTGGGTAATCGCTCTAAGGCTAGGAAAGAATAAGGATCCTCTGATGTTTGTAAAGTTGAAAAACCACAGGAACGCTAACTGTTTTAATTCTTAATTACTGTTAAGCTGGTGTCCCTTTGAACTCTGGCTAATCCCTTCCTTCCTCCAGACCGTTCCTAGGGTGGACTCTGGATGCTGACTGAGTCTACAAACAAGAAGCTGCTGTGACCACTTTGGAGGTCTTAAAAACTTAATTTTCACTGGGAAAAATATACACTAGTTCAATGCATGAAAACAGTCTAAAAGCAGTTTTGTTTCTGGCTATAGTACGTTTGGGTTATTTATAATATCCGACTGAAACAGTTCCTTAACAGGGCCCTGATCCTCAAAATATCCACTGAGAGGTATTTAGCACCTGCACCTTCCATTGACTTGGAAGGAAGTGGAGGATGCTCTGGCTGAGCCCAAAGTATGCATTATATTAATATCCAAAGCAGTTTTGTAGAGTAGAATTGCTTGATTCAGGTGACTGGCAATACTTGACAGAACCTTTCATTTCAGAGTTGTCCTTTCCTATCCAGGCCTGGCTGGTAGTAACTGAAGTTTGTTGTTAACTGGTGGCTCTTTAGTGACCTCTGTGAAATGAGATGTCTTAGTTCAGTTTCTGTCAGTCAAATCTGTACCTCCCTATCTAATCTATTTACTTATCTGGCCTGTGGTATTTTGTGTTATGCATGCATATTGGCAAACCGTTAAAACGGCATTACCAAATCCAGTACACGTGTTCCAAGCACATTTTAAAAATACTTTAACAGATCATACCACCAAAAGGCAGGCCCAGCTGTAACCACAGGATTATCTCTACCCCAAATGTCTAGTTCTTACTATGTACCGTGGATGTGCTAGAGCTGTTAGAGAAAAGTTACACTTTCTTTTCTTGATAATTGAAAAGGTGTATTTTTTCCCCATGTTCTTTGTTCTGGAAACTACTGATCTGTTTTGACTAAAATTTAAGGGGAACAACATCATTCCCAGATGAAGAACAACCCTCCCTATATTCAGCCAGAACAGAAAAGCTTGACAAATTGTAAGCAACAGAATGGAAACCCTTATGTAACTTTGCTCATGCTCCACCTATAATAATAACTGAATGTACATAGAGACAGAGTTCTGTTCTCTAGAGTAGGAGTGGGGCGTGTTGGCAGGGCAATATATAGGAACTTATAGTGTTGCCTGTTTACTTCATTGGTGGATAAATAGAAGTTTGCTGTTCTGTCAGGCCACCATCTTTTATGAGAACTAAAAGGAACCAAGCAAACAGAAATCCAGTATTTAGAAAATATAGGGCCAGATTTTTAAAAGTATTCGGGTGCCTAGTGGGATTTTCAAAAGTGTCTGTGAAGGGTAGGTTGGTTTTTTAAATCAGCGATTTAAATCGGCAAGCAGGAAGCTTTGATTTAAATAATCAATTTTAATTTTGTTTTGTATTTGTACTTTTTAGTTGTATTCCTAAAGAGAGGCTGAGGTATATTTTGGTACTTTTTTGCTAACCAGGGGAATATACCATAGCTATACATAGTTATTTAAGCAATTATATAGCTTTGCTTACATTTACTGAGATTCTTAATTTTTACTTCTTTTTATCATGTTAGAAAATATGGACACGTTTCTTCTTTACTAGATGATAATTATTCGTTTACTTGTGATCTATGTCAGGCTGCATTTGGATGGAAAGTGGAATTCAGTTAAATGCACAAAATCCGCATTTTAAAATTGTTTTCTATTAGCTAAATAAAACTACCTTAAATGTACTAGATTCATGAGGGAAAAAAATTAAGCTGATCAAAACATATTTTGTTTTTAAAACTGATTTAATAAACAAAGGAAGTATGATCTGAAGCTAGTGCGTTGAACTGATTGTTTCTGGTCACCATGTCCTTCAAGATTTTAGAACTAGCAGATCTCAGTCTCTCATGCTTCAGTTTTATTCATAGATTGGTCAACAAACTTTCCTGCTTTTTCTGCTCCTGTTTTTTTCACTTTGAATGAGCTAGTCATTTAACTGAACTAATTGAATAAACTGAAAGAAAATATTGTCTCTGCACCGGCAGAAGAGGCTGCTGCTGTCTAGCACGTCAGCAACCTCTGCTTGGCCAGAGACTTGCACCAGTTCCATAGTCTGACTTTCTTTAAAACTTGGCAGCAAACAGGTATTGCTTGACTATTATTTTTTTTTTTATGTAATGAAAATGATTTAAATAGATTATAGTAAAGTTTAGGCCTTAACAGAAATTTTCATGATTTCAGATTTGTTTGAACAGATCATTTTTTTTAAAAGAAAAAGTATAACTTTAATAAAAAAATCGAGATATATTGATATATATATTTAAATCTCATTATCCACCTGGCTTTTTAGGCATTTAGGTGCTTTCAAAAATACCACTAGGAGCTTAAATACCTTTAAAATCTGTGTGCCACTGTGACACTATCTCCATAGCAATGAATGATGTGTCTGTGGGAGAGGCCACTGTAATATTCCAGACTGGGAGCATCTGACTCCTGGTGGTAGAGTAGGATTAAGGATGCAGCAGTCCTTAGCATTCATGAGGAAGAAGGGATTTATAGGGAGAAAGGATGGCCCAGTGGCTAGGGCAAGCCTAGGACTTGAGCGATCTGGGTAAATTCCTTGCTCTGACACAGACTCTCTGTGTGACTTTGGGCAGACCACTTAGGCTCTGTGTGTGTAACACTTAGGCTCCCCATCTGTGAAATGGGAATTATTTAGGGAAAGTTCTCTGGCCTGTGTTATACAGGAGGTCAGACTAGATGATCACAGTGGTCCCTTCTGGCCTTGCGGCCTATAAAAAGTTGGACCAATAGCACTTCCTTACTTGATGGAGGGGAGAGGTGCTCAGGTACTGTGATAATTGGGACCAGGTAAGTACCATACATTGGGAAAAAAACCGGAACTTTCTATGTAATAACTTTGCTTTCCTATGCGTCTGCATCCTCTCAATCCTGAAATACATTATCGGACTCTCAGATAACAGCTTCATAACTGATTACGTATCCGGTATAAGACACATAATTTTTAGTGACACAATTAGAATAAATCTTTTAAGCTTTCCCTTTGGAGCTTTGAAAACGGCTAGGGTGACTCTCCTTCTGAGGTCTCTGTTCTCAGAAGAGGCTGATGGGAACTAAAAATAAGCTTCTAGCTGCAAAAACCTTGCAGCATGTGCAATGCTTCTCCCAGTGGAAATAAAACATATTAAGATCAAGGGCCTGGTTTGCCACTCTAGTCTGGTGAAACTCCAGTGGGGAATTCGGGGGCAGTGTGGTTCCGGGTGAAAAGCTCCTGGGCTGGGGAACAAGGGACCTCTGTCCCCTCCTTAAAACAGGGAAGTCTCCTCCCTGGGGCAAAAAGTCTCCACTGCTTCCTGGGTGCCCTAATCCCAGCTGTTTTTCTGCAGTTCCCAAACCTTCCAGCCTCCCTCCACAACTTCTGTGACCAGGTCTGTGTTTTCAGAACAAAATTCCAGGACTTGCTGGAAATCTAGAAGCTGCATCAAACAGACTGACTTTCAAATCAATATAAATCAGGGATATCCTCGTGGCTGGTGTTATCTGTGTTTGTGTTTAATTCAAGGAATCCTTTTTCGAATATACCTGAAGCTGCTCCAGTATTTCTGGCCTGCACTGGACCCTGGCCCTTACCGCAGATTTTAGATCCAGCTTGGTGCCTAATACACAGACAGGGCCCTGCATTTAAGCAGACATGATCCCCCTCTGCCCCCGCAACAAGCAGCCAGCTGGTGAAGAATTCCATAATCATAACTCTGACTTTTCTGTTTCCTGGCACTGATATATATCACTGCCATGAAGTGCACCACTTTGACCAATACGAAGCATTAGGCAAAGGATTTGAAGTCAATTGTATGCTGATATCACAGGCCTGGTCTGCACTGGTGGTTTTTCTACCTTGAGTTAATTAATTGCCAGTTAACTCAAGATTGTGAACATCTTGGCCTGGTCTTCAGTAGGAGAAATGGTGTGTTCTTAACTTGAATAAGCTAACTTTTGGTCTGTCTTCACTGCACAGTTAACCTGGGCTCTTACCTGGGTGTTAGCCCAAATCCCTACCAGCCACACACAAAAGCCTCCCAGGTTCTAGCCTGTACCCTTAGGGGGTCACCTAGCCCAGGGTCCAAACCCCCTAAGGGTACAGGCTAGAACCTGGGCTCCAGTTTAACTCAGGCTAGAATTCTTCCACTTTGCCGTGAGCATGCAGGTTAAATCCCCCAAGTGCTTATAGTCCTTCACTGCCTTCCCACAGTGTCCTCCGAAGGATAGACAAGTGCTCCCACGATTGACAGGGCAGGACAGAGAGCCATGGGCTGTGCCCCCAGTCACATGGGAATTCTAGTGTGTCACCGCACCGAGAGCCAGGGGCTGTGCCCCCAGTCACACACACGGGTGAATGCAGAAACAGCGAGGACTCAAGAACGTGGGAAAGGCTTTGCTGTGGGGATGCTCACACCCAGACTAGGCTAATCCAGCTGCTCAGGCTTGGGGGCCAGTCACCCAGGTTAACTATGCAGTGAAGAGAGAGCCCAAGATTTTACTTCACGTTAGGCCTAGTGTAGATTTAAAAGCTTTACCCGCACTGCTGTGTCAATGAGGAGTGTGGCTTTGTTGACATAGCGAGACCAGTAAACACCCGAGTGTAGAGGCAGTTATACTGGGATCAAAGTGTTTATGCTGAAGTAGCTTGTGTTCGTTCTCTGAACCAGAGGCATAGTTGTGGCGTCGGGGAAGAAGCTAAGCTAGCACCATCTGCCATTGCCCGTCCACCCAAAAGTCGGGGCCCACCCAAACGTCCACTCCTAGCCACGCCACTGCTCTGAACTGGCATAAGCTATACGAGTAGAAGCACTTTTATACCAATAGAGCTGTGCCCACAGCAAGAGGGCTTTGCCAGTTTAACTAAGTTGGTGAGTTAAACTGGCAGAACCTGTAAGTGTAGCCCACACCTGAGTTAAGAACACACCTTTTGTCCTAGTGAAGGCACCCCTTTTGAAAGGCTCATTTGTTCTAGGCTACAAACGATTGTCATTTGTCTCAGGAAAATGGCTCTGCCAAACTACAAATGCTCAGTGTGTTAAAGTACCTCGAGTTAATTGTACCTCAGGTTAACTGACTGTCTAAGGTCTGGCGAAGACAAGTAAAAACAAGCTGCCTTTTCCAGGCCTCAGTTACTACACAGTAGTACCCAAGATGGCTGGTCTCATGTGTAAGGGGAACTGATCCTTGTTCCACAATTGTGTGAATACCCTGTGAGTTCAGATATACAAATACAATGCAGCAAAACCACTGCCAAGGTGCCAGGCGCATCCCAGGGGTTGTGGTGATACCACAACCCATGTGAACCACACACATGCCGTTAGAAGCCAGTAAGGTGACTGTGTGTTTAGCCTTATAGTCCAGGCTTACCTCTGTAGTAATATGTATAATAGCCTAACCCTGTATCCCAGTTGTACACCCAGTTGAAGTCTGTGGAAATCTGGATGCACAGTGGGTGCAGGATTGTGCTTACTCAGGGCATATACTGCTGTGTCCTGCCATACGGGAGAACCCAGATCTTATTCCTAGCTCTGTCGTCACACTACCCTGCGGAGCAGATATGGGAGGGGCTTTGGAAGCCATATGCCCAGACCTAGGACTTGTCTACACTACCACTTAAGTGAAAAAGCCACCCCCTGAGCGATGCAAGTTACATCGACGTAAAGCGGTGTCCACACCATTGAGGTGGAGTAATTATGCCGACATGAGAGCGCTCTCCTGTCGGCATGGCACGTCTTCATCAGGCGTGCTACAGTGGCGCAGCTGTGCGGATATAGTGTGGTGTAGACTAGCCCTGCAGCAGTGCCTCTTGCCATTCGGCATCAGTTTGTCCAGCTGGGCTCCCCCGGGAGAGCAGCTTCTCTGAGCGAGGAGGGGTTGGTGCTGCGACAGGCACCTGGGGCTGGGAAGTGTCAAGCAGAGTAGAAAGGTGGGATATGAACATGGGACAGAACTATTGCTGGCTCTGACATTGACGCACACCAGCTTCTCATCTAGAATTGTCCTCCCAATTAATGAGGTGATTCTAGATCCTACCAAAGTCATCTGGCAGACACCAGCCTCCATCACACCATCCAGCAACAGAGTGTTTTAAAAAAACAAAAACCCTACATCTCCACCCAAAGAGGCAGACTTTGTTTTCAACATCTGCAACCCAACTCCATCATAGCGGATGTGGTTAATGCACGAAGCAAGCAATATGATGCCAAGTCAACTCCATACAATGAGGCTTAGCAAGATGGCCTATTCATCGACAATATTACTGTTTAGAGTCATAATTACCAAACTGACATGGCCAAATACAATTTTATTAATTATGGGAAACCCAATGTGTTTCTGGAACATTACTGGAAACACAAAAAGAACAGATTCAGACCATTCTTAGAGATGGTCAGTTAATAGCCAGACTGGTCCTAGAGACAGCACTGGATGTAGCTGTTACAGCTGCCTGCCCAGTCTCCATGACAGTGGTACTGAGGCAGGTTGTGTTGTTTTTGTTTTTTGGGCTACACCTCTCTAGATTGCCCAAAGAGCTACAGACTTCCAGTTTGAAGGGCCAAACTCTTTATGGAGAAGACCGATTTTCTCTCCGCATCCTGAAGGATTCTCAGACCACGTTACAGCCCTTAGGAATCTACATTGTGAGACAGAAGAGAAGATATACCTCTCAACCACAATACAGGTCACAATCTTCTCAACCCCCACCATTTCAGTGCTATGAGCCACAGTGTAAGAGGCCCAGGGCTCAAAAGTGGGAACAGGCAGCACCCCAGTCTGTGACCTCTCAAACTGCCTCTTATAAGCACTTTTGATGAGCTGGTTGAGGGCCTGAACAATGATACCTTACAGCATCAGCTGCCATCTGTATACCTGTCACGCCACTCAGAAGTCACCTTGCCCTACTTCACAGCAGTTAGGACCAGCTCTAAAGCAAGGAGATTGATTTCTAGCCCTGAACCTACAGGGTGCCTACTTCCATATCTCAATACAACCATTGTACAGCAGATTTCCTACTACTTACCTTTGGGGCAGGATCATTTTCAGCACAGACTGCTCCACGCAGGGTATTCTCCAAGGTTCTCTTCATTGTAGTGGCATGCTAACCCCGGTACAGTGACTAGACTTTATCAGCATCAACTTTGATGCAGTACAAGCGACAGTGTTCCTCTCGCTACCCATATTCACCACCCTGGGACACGTCTCCCTAATACACTGGGGAAATCACCTACACAACCACAAGGTTCAAGACAAATGGCCGTCCACAGAAATGAGCTTCCATATCACTCTTTTGGGGCTAAGGGCTGTCGGGAGTGCCTGGGCACACTTTCTGCCTTTCATCAAAAACAACACACAAAGGTCATGATGCGCTTAATGTGACCTGTATGTTTTGTATAAACCGCCAAGGAGCTGCCAGATCTCCCTCCCTCTACAAGACAGCACTCAAACTTTGGAATTGATGCACCCATCACAATATGCTCATCTCAGCTGTCTATCTACTAGGGATACAGAATGTCACAGCCAACAGTCTCAGTTGCAATTTTCTCACGACAAGGGGTGTGTACTGAATTCAGAGGTGCTCCAAGATATAGCCGCCCTTGTTACTGCTCCAGGGCCGGCCTGGGGAAACATTCACTGGCAGTTGCCCTCATCTTCCCACGGGACAGGGCCCACTTGTATGTCTCTTCCCAGTTTCCTACTCTATCCAAGATTCTGTTGAAAATTCAATGAGACAAAGCAAGAGTTATTCTGATTACCCCTCTTGACCATGACAAGTCTGGCTCCCTTACCTGACACAGATGGCAATATGCCCTCCTGTTTCTCTTCAGCCCATCCCTCACCCGCGCTCTCAAAACAATGGGCTAACTCTTCGCCCCAACCTGCGGGTCCTTCGCCTCCAGGCTTGGCTCCTTCTTAGTTCCAAGGCTTAGAGGCAGAATGCTCTGACAAGCTGAACGTGTTGCAACACAACCAAAAGTTGACCGCTGACATATCTACAAAATGGAAACGACTCCAAGTTTGCGTCATTTCAAACACACAGACTCAACCTCATCTTTCCTCCCTCTGATTTTGCACTACATTTTAAACTCTCACTCAGCTTCCTTAAGGTTCATCTTGCAGTGAAATCGGCTTCCCACTTGGTGTTTGCTCACCCACTAATGCATAGATTCTTTAAGGACATTGGGAATCTCTTCCCGCAGGTGACACCACCCGCTCCAGCCTGGGACTTTAATCTAGTTCTCAGGGCTTTGACTAGACCTCCCTCCGAGTCCAGGGCAACTTGTTCTCTCTTACACCTGTCCATGAAAACAGCATTACTAATTGCCATCACCTCAGCTAGGCACATAGGAGAAATCCATCATTCACGGCCTTTGTCTTTTAAAAAAAAAAAAAAAAAGTAACTCTAAGGCCATATCCCAAGTTTCTCCCTACTTTCTCTGCACTTTTCATATGAATCAACAGATCGGTCTCCCTCTTTTTTCCCAAAGCCACATTGTGACAACTGGGAGACAATTGTGCATATGTTAGATATTAGAAGGACATTAGCATTCTACTTGGACAGGACTAAGGACTTCAGGAAATCCCCTAAACTCTTCCTTTTGTCCACAGAAAGATCCAAAGTCTCTGTGATATCAGCTCAAAGACTATCCAAATGGGACTCTAGTTGCATTAATCACTTATCAAGGGTGCTACTTGCTTCCATCCAGAGTCCATATGCACTCCACGAGGTCATTTTTTACCTCAATCACATTCCATAGGGATACCCCAACCTCTGTCCATACTTTCGCAGAACGTTATGCGATCACTGAAGATTTGGCTGCTCACACCATCTTTGACTCCATAGTACTCTCTGTAGTAAAAGACTCCACTTCGAAGTCCCAGCCTCCAGTGGTGGGTGCTGCTCGGGAGTCACCTACCGTGGAGCACCCATAGGAACACGACACGAAGAAGAAGAGGAATTTACTCATCTTGTGCAGTAACGATGGTTCTTCGAAATGTGTGTCCCTATGGGTGCTCCACAACCCACCCTCCTCCCCTCTACTTCGGAGCCCTCTATAGGGCTCTGCAGTAGAGAAGGAAGTGAGGTGGGGGGTTCGCCCATGCAGGGCTAAATAGCCTCGAGGCAGACCATGAGGGAGGGAGGGCACATGCGCGGGCTCAATGGGACACTGCTATCAAAAATATCTGACTAGAGGCGCAGGGGCACTCAGACACCTATAGTGGAGTACCCATAGGGACACACATCTTGAAGAACCATCGTTACTGCACAAGGTGAGTAACTTCCTCATCTGTGTATTACCTCAGAGTGATTGTGAGATTCAGTCAGGCCTACGTTTGTAAATGTGCAAGCTCACTTTAGGTAGCCACCATGAAGCCTGATTTGCAGAGGTGCGAAGCACCCACAGCCTCCATTCTAATCAGCTGGAGTTTTGCACCTCAGAAAATCAAGCCCTAGATGTCTTATGTTGGAAGGGCAGGGGCCCAACTCAGTGACCATTTGTGAAGTATTTGGCCCCCATGTTTGCAAAGCATGCTATAAATGCAACATATGTATAGTTGTAATAATCCACAGAGGCGTTCTGTTGTTCAGCACTCTGTTAGTAACTGGTTGAAATTCTACGGCCTGTGTTAATCAGGAAATCAGATTAGATGTTCTAATTGTCCTTTAATATATTTACATCAACCTCCACTAGAGTATTGCACTGACTTTGAAGTTTGCCTAAGAGGAAGCTTGTACATTCTGATCCTCTGGTCGCTTAAAAGAGTGGATCAGGCGAGCTGCGCAGAGTGGCAGTGCCTGATCACACCTGTGCCTTGTACTGGCCAGCTGCTCCCACTGAAATCCAGAGGCAATGCAAAGTCCACTTTGCAGATAGGAGCAGGCTGAGCTCAGTTGTGTTACTGGTGGTGACTCAGCTGAGTAGTTGGGAAGTACAGTGTTGCAGCCCTTGTATTGCAGACAGCTTTACTCAGGATCCAGAAGATATTGGGGTCAGTAAAATGTATCCTAAGCAAGGATTTTCACCTAGTGTACAGGAATCTCCTTCCTTAGAAGTTTTTAAGGTCAGGCTTGACAAAGCCCTGGCTGGGATGATTTAATTGGGGATTGGTCCTGCTTTGAGGAGGGGGTTGGACTAGATGACCTCCTGAGGTCCCTTCCAACCCTGATATTCTATGATTCTATGAATAGTTCTGTGAGTTCACTGGGATTTTCTTCTTAAGCACCTATGGCTGTGCATCTTGACTGGAGTAGGGAGGGCTCAGCACTTCTGAAAAAACAGATCCTGGGTGTCTCAAGTCAGATCCCCAAACCAAGAGACCCCCAGAATTAGAGGTTCTTCTTCGAGTGCTGACCCTGTGGGTGCTCCACTCCAGGTGACAGTGCATCCTGGCGCTGTTGATCGGAGATCTTTGGTAGCAGTGCCTGGTCGGGATGCACGCGCTCAGCTGCTATCTCGCGGTGTCATTAGAGTCTGCCTGAGCACCCCCCTCAGTTCCTTCTCAACCATCCTCAGCTGAAAACGGGAGTCGGGGCAGTGCTAACCTCTTCCCTGGTCACTGAAGGAAATAAGTAGAAAGAAATAGACATAGTTAGCTAGATATATCCCAGTTCTCTCCCTTCCTTTAGAATAGTTTGTTAGTTTAAAAAAAACCCACCAACTTTTCTCTCACGTTCGTCTCCTGTTGAGACTTCCCCCTGGGCAATCATACTTCCATGATGCCGGAGTCCCCAGGCTTTAAGAAATGCAGCTCCTGCAAGGAGCCTATGCTGCAGTCTGACGGGCACTCACTCTGTGTGAAATGTCTCCGCGAGACACACGTCCCTGCCAAGTGTCTCCACTGTACCAACCTGAAAACTAGGAGAAAGCTCTGCAGCCGTCTATGGAGACGGGCGGTGAACCCTCTCCCTTGCGCTCCCAGGCTAAGTCAGAACCGATCGGGAGCGTGGCTTCACCCTCTCAGGCGAAGAGGCAGGAAGCCCCAATGTCTCCGCGCAGAGACCTTCAAAAGGGTAAAGGGTCTCCTCTGAGATCTTTACTCTCAGTGCTGACAGCACCAAGAGCAGACGCCTCCGGCCACCCCAGCACCCCAGCCGCGGCTCACACCGGGCGCAAAAGCAGGGACTCGACTTTCCACAGCGGGACGTTCTCCTCAGCACCGGTCCCGCCGGCACCGACGATGGACCCGGTGCTGGCAGCATGTTCCACCGCCGAGCCTGCCCGTCACCCCCGCAGCAGACGCGGAACCTCTGCAGGGCTCCTACAAACGGCCTGTGGCTCCCACTAAAGCTAAACAAAAGTCGCTGCGGGCTGCTGCTCGTGCTCCGCAGCTCCGCAGCCCAGGGAGCATCAGCAGGATATCTCCGTGGCCCCTGAGCCTGACTCTCCACTCCTCGACATGGAGCACTCACTGTTTGAACACCCACTCTCACCACCCCGACCTGGCTGCCTTCACTGACAGCGAGAACAACATGCAGCAGCAGGCAGAGTTCTCCCCGCCTGATTCTCCTCCTCCACCGGAGCCATATCTGTCTCAAGGCACAGCACCTCACAAGAACCAGCCTCAGTTTCCCTACTCTGTCCCCCTGTGGGTGGGGCCCCACTTTTCCTACCCTATGCCCTGGCCTCAGTGGCATGATATGCCCTTGGTCAGCTCCTGCCACCACTCCTCCTCATGCCCCTTCCACCAGACCGCAAGCCCGTTCTGCGCCTCCGTCTCCAGCAACATCTACATCTAGAGCTCCTAAACCCCTTCTTGAAGATGTTGGCTATGAACCCCTCCTGGATTTACTGGCTCCTGCCTCTCCATCAGCCGCAGATGAAGCCCTCATGCCTCCACCTCCACAAAATGTGGATGATTTTAAGCAATTCCAGGAACTCTTCAATAGGGTGGCACTCAGCCAGGACATTCCTTTGGAGGAAGTCCAGGAGACACAATACAGATGCCTCAAATTGTCCAATTCTCTGCGCCCTCAAAGATCGTGCTACCCATAAACAAATTCCTCCTAGAATCAGCTCCTAGACCCCTGCCTCCATCCCACCAACATGCAAGAAGGCTGAATGTAAATATTATGTTCCCACTAAGGAGGTAGATTTCTTATTTTCCCACCCACAACCCAACTCTCTTGTGGTGGATGCAGCGATACACAGAACGAAACAGCCACAATACCAGCCCACTCCGCAAGTCAAGGACCTCAAACGCCTTGACCTCCTGGGCTGCAAGCTTTATATCTCCTCTGCACTACAATTTAAATTACAAATTATTCCGCCCTCCTCGCAAGCTATGACTAGGACAACTACTACAAGCTCTTTGATTTTGCCTCCCATATCCCGAAGGACAGGAGAGCGGACTTTTAAGTCAGTCCCTGTCGAAGGTCAGTTGGTGTCCCTGGACATGGCGGACCCAGCAGCCCGCACTACTGCGACTGCGGTGGTGATGCGCAGGTCTTCCTGGCTGTCTGCGTCCGGTATCCCCAAAGATCTGCAGACCACCAAAAAACTAAAGCGACCAAGTCCTTCACACTATGAAAGACACCCTGCGCACACTAGGGATATACTCGTCCCTCCCCAGGAGACAACGGTATCAACCTTGTCAGAGGCCCTGCACACAACAATATCACCGGCCCCAGCCCAGACTTATGATATTGGGAGAAACCGCAACAGACCTCCTAGGCGCAGACAAAACCACACGCAACCAGCTACCTCCCACCCATCGGAAAACAAACAGCAATTTTGAAGTGCTGGTCGGGGGTCTGCACGACCACCCCTTGACTCCGCCACCTATTTGCCCATTTGGCCGCCCCCTCTAGGTTTTCCACCATGCCTGGCAACAGGTCACCCAGGACCGCTGGATCCTGGAAATAGTTCAGTCAGGTTACTCCATCCCTTTCATACCCTGCCCACCCGCCCACCGTTCCCCCTCCCTCTTCAGGGACCCCTCTCACGAGCATAGAAGTGGCTCATCTTCTACAGCTAGGTGCATTGGAGTCTGTACCAACGCAGCATCGGGGAAAAGGCTTCTACTCCCGCTACTTTCTGGCCCAAAAGAAAGGCGGGGGATGGAGACCTATACTAGACCTACGCCGACTCAACACATTTATACGTGTACAGAAATTCAAGATGGGCACATTGGGCACAATAATACTTATGCTGGAACAAAGGGACTGGTTCACAGCCCTTGACCTACAAGATGCCTATTTCCACATATCCATTCATCCAGCACACAGACGCTTCCTGCGATTCTCACACGGACACAACCACTTTCAATACAGAGTACTTCCATTCGGTTTTTCCACAGCACCAAGAGTATTCTCCAAGACCCTAGCTGTAGTCGTGGCCCACCTCTGCAAACACGGGATTATACTTTTCCCCTACTTAGACGACTGCCTTATCAAAGGTGGCACGTACAACGAGACGTTAAAAGCGACACGTTTTACCATCTTCCTCTTGTTATACCAATAAAATAAAAACCAGCCGGATCTTATTAAAGGGGAAAAGGCAAAATGCCACATTTATTGTGAATACAGAAAGAATCATAGTAAGCTGTTAGTTATAGCTATAACATTCCATTCAGTTTCATATTTATTCACACATTCATTCATACACACACAGGTTCTGCAAGGTTGTTATCATAGTTACCAGCCTTAGAGTTGCTCATGCCAAGCCACTGGCCAGGTGGCCTGGACATGAGGAGGGAGCAGGACCTTGTCAGATGCTCATCTGACGCTCCTGGAAGTTGGTTTGCAGAATCAGACCCCAAAGTTCTCACTTTCTAGAGTCCATTTTTATAGGAATTTCTTCCTATGCGAGTCTATGGGAATTGCTTCATCATGCTGTTGTTGAATCAATCAGCAGATGGCACATTCCGGACGGCTCCGTGCTGCCAGCTGTTATCTTGTTCTTTGGTTCTCCCATTCTTGAGGCTGTTGGGTGGATTCCAGTCTGCCCTCCGGGGGTCCTCTGGTTATTTCCACTTGACGCCTTCTTCAGCCGATGGACACTGGATTCTTAGGCTGGCACCTCCCTGATCATTCAGTTATTATCCACATCAAGCATCCATTCACGTACATCCTCTATCTCTCTTTTAATCACAATTGTTAACAAAGCGAGATGAATACAACAAAAGGGCGGGGAGTCTCTGGGTGCTGTTTCTGTTGTTACAGAGTATTGCTTTGAGTCTCTCTCTGTGTGAGTAGTTGTTGTTACAAAGAATTGCTTTGAGAACAGACTCTGTCTTAGAATGTACTAACACAATTAGCAGCTGGCAAGTTTCACACATAGAGGGAGAGAAACAGTACCAAAAACCAAGAGACCTCTTAATTAGTAATACCCTGGAATTTAAACTATGGGGAATCAAACTCATTTGTGATTTTAATACAGAACTTCTTTAATATGGTCCAACACTCTTCCACACCATCCACATTCCCCAGTACTCATGCTCACCACGGACGCTTCCCTGATAGGCTGGGGAGTGCACCTAGGGGAACACACGATGTTCTATAGCTCAGAGCAGTCAGGTATGCCTGCCTTCACTTTCTCCCCATCGTAAAGAACAAATCAGTTTGGATCCTGATGGACAATAGAGCATGTATGTTCTACAGCAACGGGCACGGGGGAGCACAATCGCACTCCCTCGGCACAGAAGCCATCCGGTTATGGAATTGGTGCATACAACATCACATCGAAATCACCGCTTCCCACCTGCCTGGGTGTCACAACACTACCACTGACACACTCAGCGAACACTTCTCCAAGGAACACAAATAGGAATTACATACCATGATACTCCGACAGCTCTTCTCCCACTGGGGCACGCCGTCGATAGACCTCTTTGCCACAACTCAAACTGCAAATGCCATCTCTTCTGCTCCTGAGCTGGACTCGGGACCACATCCCTAAGGGATGCGTTCCTCATTCTGGGGAACAAATCCCTCATGTATGCTTTTCCACCGATCCCACTGATACACAGGATTCTACGCAAGATCGGAGAGGACGAGGACAGGGTCATACTTATTGCCCCAGCTTGGTCCAGACAGACATGGTATCCTTACCTGCTGCGCAAGTCCATCCGTCCTCCAAGGACTCTCCCCAACAGACCAGATCTGCTCTCCCAGGATAACGGTCAGCTTTTCTCCATCCGCAGCTCCAGAAACTCCATCTGACAGCGTGGTTCCTTCATGGTTTCAAACCCACGAATTAGCCTGTTCGGAGCAGGTCCAGTATGTCCTCCTGCACAGTAGAAGAGACTCCACTCGTAAGACTTACCTGCAAAAGTGGAAACACTTCTCTGTATGGTGCTTCCACAGACGCTTGACACCCCAGACTGCAACCCTCCCTGACATCTTAGACTACCTTTTGAATCTAAAACAGGACAGGCTCTCACTCGGTTCTATCAGAGTACACCTCGTGTCCCTCACCACCTTCCATGACCCGCTGGATGGATTTTCACTTTTTGCGCCCCCCACATAAAACGCTTCTACACAGGCCTGCAAAATCTCTACCCTGAGATTCATCCACCAGCAGCCTTCTGGAATCTCAGCCTAGTTCTCCAAGGTCTCATGAAACCTCCCTTCGAGCCCCTGGCTACCTCATCCCTGCTCCACATGTCTATGAAAGTAGCTTTCCTGGTTGCCATAATGTAAGTGAGAAGGGTCAGTGAAATAAGCGCCCTGATGGCCTACCCTCCCTACACGATTTTCTCTAAAGACAAGGTTATGTTGCGACCCCACCCCAAATTCCTCCCCAAGGTGGTGTCTACCTTCCACCTTAACCAGCCAATACACTTACCTGCATTCTATCCCAAACCTCATAAGACTCCACAGGAAGCAGGCAATTGCATTCTATCTTGACAGAACTAAGCCATTTCGTAAATCCCCCAGGCTATTGGTCTCCACTACCGAGAGATCAAAGGGTGATGCTATCTCTAAGCAACAACTCTCCAAGTGGATCTCTGACTGCATCAGGTCATGCTACCAGACTCAGAATGCTCAACCACCCGAAGACATCAGAACTCATTCTACTTGGGTGATGTCAACATCTGTTGCCTTCCTCCACAACTTACCTATTACTGACGTGTGCAAGGTGGCCACATGGACATCTGACCACACATTTGCCAAACATTACGCTATCACACAGGATACCACGGCAGACACCATAGTAGGCCACACAGTACTGTCTACCATTATTACAGCCGCAACTCCAAAATCCCACCAACCATAGTGGGTACTGCTTCACATTCACCCGGAGTGGAGCATCCACAGGGACAGCACTCGAAAAAGAAGAGAAGGTTACTCACCTTGCAGTAATTGAGGTTCTTTGAGATGTGTCCCCTGTGGGTGCCCCACTACCCACCCTCCTCCCCTCTACTTTGGAGTACTAATCAGACAACTCTACATGTAGAGAAGGAACTGAGTGTGGGTGCGGGACGCGCACCCTCAGGCAGATCCTAACGACGATGCGAGACAGCAGCTGAGTGCGTTCGTCCCGACCAGGCACTACTACCAAAGATCTCCGATCAATGGCGCTGGGACACACCGTCACCTGGAGTGGAGCACTCACAGGGACACACACATCTCGAAGAACCTCAGTTACTGCAAGGTGAGTAACCTTCTCAAATGTTTGAAAATGTTAGGCCTTAATAAAAGAACAAGCACTTGGATGTAGTCTTTTGTAGGAATGTTTTCAGGGAGAGAATCTGCTATCCTGTAGCACGAAGCTAGCTTCCCCCACTCCCCTTCCCCCGCAAAACATAGAGAGACTAAGGACAGCTTAACATTTGAAAAATAAGGAGATGGTATTTTGATTAGGTGCCTTTATATTTAGGAATTGTTAACGGATAACAAAAGTACATAAAATCAAATATTCTCTCATCTGAATATCTTGTGTTCACATTGCATATCTTGTAGCTGCATTGCGAGGGGTACTAACAGAGTGCTCTGCCATACTGTTCTCTTCCAGTTGGGGGCAGTGAATCTTTGCGTTCCTATTGGAAGATGTACCTGCCCAGGGTTCTGGTGCTGATATTCGTTGTGGATTCAGCAGATCATGAGCGCTTCCCCTTGGCTAAACAGCTTCTTCATCAGCTGATCCAAAATGACTCCACTCTGCCCGTGGTGATCCTAGCCAATAAACAGGTAAAAGGGAAACTTCACCATTCAAAGTGGAGGGGAAAAATAAACCTCTCCAAACACATCTGAATCTTTAAAGGCCAGGTATTTCAGAAATTGGTCTTCAATTTTGTGCTTCCCAATTGCAGATGAAAACAATCCAAGGATTGGTTTTGTACTTAGGTCAGGTGCTTATATATCCATATGACCTAAGTCGGGGTGTAAATAATTGCACATGTGAAATTGTGTGTGCAATTTGCAGGTGCAAAAATGGAGAACTGGCTAACCCTGGTTGACAGTTTGGATCTGAAGGCTCAGCAATGTGTCTGTACAGTGTCATGGGAAAATATTATTTAATTTAGGGGCTGGATGGCATTTATCTATATGTTTCACCTTACCTACTAGCATCCACTTAGTGAATCCCAAATGATTTTTTATATTAGGTACTTTGTGTCATAGAATGAGTGCATAGCTGAAGGAACGTGGAAACTGCAATATGCTTTCTCTCAACTAGGCACATTTTCTTCTACCTAATGCACTAAAATACAGAAGATAACTTTGTATTCCTTGGCTACTCTTCACCCTGAATTGAATCACACCCATATTATATCAATATGACAAAGAAAATGCCTTTTCTTTTCTAAAACAAGATGCTTTTATCTTACTAAAACCCTGTTTGTTTCTTCTGCTTTGCCTCAGATTTTCTAATGACTTGACTTTTACTTGGGTCATTTATCTGTCTGATGAGTGTGCACTTCCAGAAATCCACTGGGTCACGTTACCAGCGGGGACTCTCAAGTTCAGGGATGGGCCTTGGTGTCAGAGACATTGGAACAGCATAAAACAGGATCATGCCCTTGGATTATATGCTAGAGAAAAATTAAAATGGAGATAGCCAGATTTTCAAAAGGCTGAAGGGTTTGGGAGCACAGATCTCACTGAGTCAATAGGAATTTATGCTCCGAAATCCATTAGGTGCTTTTGAAAATCTTCCCCTCAATTCACAGTACTCACTCTCAATTATCCAAATGTACTGGTCTTTGCCTCAGAGACTGAATGGTGTAATTGGTGCTTATAAGAGATGCAAGTAACAGAGTTGTTTTGTCTTTGTTGGTCAGGATCTCAAAGGTGCATATTGCATCACAGACATTCATGATGCTCTGGCATTGTCTCAAATGGGAGATGAGAGAAAGATGTTCCTGATTGGAACCCACGTGGCAGAGGATGGCTCCGAGATCTCTTCCAGCATGAAGGATGCCAAGGAACTGATTGCGCAGCTGGTTTCAGAAACTCAGTGACAACTGTTCTCCTGGGAGCAGTAATGGGATACTGTATTATTGTATTGCCAGCTTGCAGCCACTTTCAAATCAAAATATGTGGCTTTATTTTTCCTAATGCATGGAGTTTATATGAAAATGATATCAATTTGTTACGAACATCTATTTTATTTAGGGTTTGCAGTTTAAAATATCTTTGAAAAGCAGTGTATTTTTTTTTTTAGTATTTGTGGGGTAGGGGAAGTTTCAATAAGACAGAGTTAATAGGAGATGCAGTTTAGACACACTGAGCCAGATCCTCAGCTGGTATAAATCAACCTTACTCCATTAACTTCAGTTACATGACACTGATTTATACCAGCTGAGGAGCTAAGCCTGAAATTTAGATTTTGTTTTTATGTTTTACAAAATCCTAATAGCAATGATTTCTGCACTTAAAAATATGAAAACATTCCCCCACAGTGTTGGGAAGAATAAGATTGTTCAGGAGTGACTAGCAATTTTGGATGCCCCAATTTCTGAGTGTCAGCTTGATACCTTTGAGGAGGGCTGTTTTTCAGAGGGTGGCCATTCATCACTTTCTGGAAATCGAGCCCTTTTAAGGAGTCTTGAGCTGGGCATCCAAAATCACTAATTCCCTTTGAAAATCTTGGCTTGCAGCCTTTTGTTAGTGTGTGAAAACCAGGAAGTGAAACTGAGACAGCAGAAACCACTGTCTAAAGGTTTCTTTGCCTATAGAAGATAGTTTCAACAGTATAATTTACGGTGTGAATTTAAATCTGTTTAGTTAAAGTGATGCAGACGGCTGTAGGGACACTTACTTTAGTTTAAGAGTGGCTTATTTTGGTTTATTTTAATTCAGTTAGGAACTCATTTAAGCTAAACTGAAATTAGCCATTCTTATACCAGATAAAACTGTCCAGACACCCCCTTTACATTAGTTTAACTATATTGGTTTTAAAGACAATTAAAGTTATTTCAGGGCAAATTGACCAGCCCTGAACTAAGTCAAATGCCAAAAAGCAAACACAGTATCAAAGATGAAAAATAAATCACATTTTAAAAATTACTTTGGTTATTTACAGATGAGGAAAACAATTTGTTCATTATGTTCATCTTGCCATTGTCTCTTTAATGTAAAGAATGTACCTCCTTAATAAGAATATTTAGAAAATACTGTAAATACCAAGCAAAGGTTTTGTAACAGCAGATACTGTACAAAGGTTTTGTAGCAGCAGCCTTTCCATTTGGCCACGGAAACAGTTATATAAAGCAGAACATTTTATCGTAGTCACATGTCTGAGTTTCATTTATCTGACCAGACTGCTCAGCTGATATTCCAGAACCTCACGATGGTCTGGTAGAGTTAGTTTGAAGTTTCATTACACTCTGGTATTGCTAATGCCAAAATCAGACCCTGTCACAGCCATCTAGATTCTAGGCTTCTTCCTTTGTAATTCCTCATTGCAGTCCCAGGTACCATTCTCTCTCCCCCTCCCTTTCTGCACCCCATCCTGGTCCCAGGCTTCCCACTCTTTCTCCAAAGACCTCCTTTCCTCTGCTTCGAACACATCTCCTGTTCCAGGCTGCTGCTTCACCTCCCACTTCCTGGACTCTGCTCAGGCAGCTAGCACTCTCCCCCTGGTTAACAGTGACTGCCTGCAACCGTTGCTTGGGCCACTCCCGTTAGTTGATTGGCTGGGGAAAGGAAGAGGGTGTTCATTCAAACACCCTCCCAAACAAGCAGCATGAGAGAGAAAGTGTGTTCATTTCAAACCTCAGACTGTGTCCAGTTTCCAGCCTCACCATTCCGCCTGTATAGTGCTGAACCCTACTCCAGGAGCAGATCTGACCCAAAATATTGGACTTTACTGACTTAAAGAACAGACCAAAACTGATTTTTCTGCCAGATAGACTACTGGAGCAGAACTTTAACCAAATTCGGTGACACCACTACTGCTTTGTTTCCTTGCCCTTTGCCCTAAGCTGAGAAAGAGGTGATGATAGCTCAAAACAGAGGTTATGGACTTAATACAGAAATTACTGGGTAAAATTCTCTGGCAGGTGAGCTATGCAGGTCAGATTGGTTGATCATAATGGTATCTTCTGGCCTTAGAACATAAGAACGGCGATACTGGGTCAGACAAAAGGTCCATCTAGCCCAGTATCCTGCCTTCCAACAATGGCCAATGTGCCCCAGAGGGAATGAACAGAACAGGTAATCATCAAGTGATCCATCTCCTGTTGCCCATTTCCAGCTTCTGGCAAACAGAGGTTAGGGACACCATCCCTGTCCATCCTGGCTAATAGCCATTGATGGACCTATCCTCCGTGAACTTATCTAGTTCTTTTTTGAACCCTGTTATAGTCTTGGCCTTCACAACATCCTCTGGCAAGGAATTCCACAGGTTGACTGCGTTGTGTGAAAAAATACTTCCTTTTGTTTGTTTTAAATCTTCTGCCTATTAATTTCATTTGGTGACCCCTAGTTCTTGTGTTATGCGAAGGAGTTAATAACACTTCCTTATTTACTTTCTCCACACCAGTCGTCATTTTATAAACCTCTATGATATCCCCCCTTAGTCGTCTCCTTTCCAAGCTGAAAAGTCCCAGTCTTATTAATCTCTCCTCATATGGCAGCCGTTCCATACCCCTCATCATTTTTGTTGCCCTTTTCTGAACCTTTTCCAATTGCAATGTATCTTTTTTGGGATGGGGCATCTGCCTATAGTATTCAAGATGTGGACGTACTATGGATTTATATAGAGGCAATATGATATTTTCTATCTTATTATCTATCCCTGTCTTAATGATTCCCAACATTCGGTTTGCTTTTTTGACTGCTGCTGCATATTGAGTGGATGTTTTCAGAGAACTATCCACAATGACTCTAAGATCTTTCTTCAGTGGTAACAGCTAATTTAGACCCCATCATTTTATATGTATAGTTGAGATTATGTTTTCCAACGTGCATTGCTTTGCATTTATCAACATTACATTTCATCTGCCATTTTGTTGCCCAGTCACCCAGTTTTGAGAGATCCTTTTGTAGCTCTTCGCAGTCTGCCTGGGACTTAACTGTCTTGAGTAGTTTTGTATCATCAGCAAATTTTGCCACCTCACCGTTTACCCCCTTTTCCAGATCATTTATGAATATGTTGAATAGGACTGGGCCCAGTACAGACCCCGGGGGATACCACTACTTACCTCTCTCCAGTCTGAAAACTGACAGTTTATTCCTACCCTTTGTTTCCTACCTTTTAACCAGTTACCAATCCATAAGAGGACCTTCCCTGTTATCCTATGAGAGCTTACTTTGCTTAAGAGCCTTTGGTGAGGAACCTTGTCACAGGCTTTCTGAAAATCTAAGTACATTATATCCACTGGATCCCCTTTGTCCAAATGCTTGTTGACCCCCTTAAAGAATTCTAGTAGATTTCCTTTACAAATCCATGTTGACTCTTCCCCAACAAATTATGTTCATCTATGTGTCTGACAATTCTGTTCTTTACCATAATTTCAACCAGTTAGCCCGGTACTAAAATCAGGCTTACTGGCCTGTATTTGCCGGGATCACCTCTGGAGCCCTTTTTAAAAATGGGTGTCACATTAGCTATCATCCAGTCATTTGGTACAGAAGCTGATTTAAATGATAGGTTATAGACTATAGTTAGTAGTTCTGCTATAATCAGGGACAGTTCTTCAGATTTGTCACCTAAAAGAATGGCTCAGATTTGGGAATCTCCCTCGCATCCTAAGCCATGAAGTCCTATACAAAGAATTCCTTATAGTTTCTCCGTAATGGCCTTATCATCCTTGAGTGCTCCTTTAGCATCTCGATCGTCCAGTGGCCCCACTGGTTGTTTAGCAGGCTTCCTGCTTCTGATATACTTAAAAATTTTTCTTTGCTATTACTTTTTGAGTCTTTGGCAAGCTGTTCAAATCCTTTTTTGGCCTTCCTAATTATATTTTTACACTTAATTTGCCAGACTTTACGCTCCTTTCTATTTTCCTCACTACGATTTAACTTTCACTTTTTGTCTCTCACTGCTTCTTTTACTTTAGCCACAGTGGCACTTTTTTGGTTCTCTTACTATGTCTTTTAATTTGGGGCGTACGTTTAAATTGAGCCTCTATTATGGTGTCTTTAAAAAGTTTCCATGCAGCTTGCAGGGATTTCATTTTTTTGTGCTGTACCTTTTAATTTCTATTTAACTTCCTCATTTTTGTGTAGCCCCCCTTTCTGAAATTAAATGCTACCATATTTGGGCTGCTGTGGTATTTTCCCCATCCCAGGGATGTTAAATTTAATTATATTATGGTCACTATTACCAAGCGGTCCATCTATATTCACCTCTTGGACCTGATCCTGTGCTCCACTTAGGACTAAATCAAGAATTGCCTCTCCTCTTGTGGGTTCCAGGGCTAGCTTCTTCAAGAAGCAGTCATTTAAGGTGTCAAGAAACTTTATCTCTGCATCCCGTCCTGAGGTGACATGTACCCAGTCAATATGGGGATAGCTGAAATCCCCCATTATTATTGAGTTTTTTATTTTAATAGCCTCCCTAATTTCCCTGAGCATTTCACAGTCATTATCACTATCCTGGTCAGGTAGTCAGTAATATATCTCTACTCCTATATTATTATTAGAGCATGGAATTACTATCCATAGAGATTCTATGGTACAGTTTTGTTCATTTAAGATTTTTACTTCATTTGATTCTACGTTTTCACGTATAGTGCCACTCCCCCACCAGCACGATCTCTTCTTTCCTTCCAATATATTTTGTACCCTGGTATTACTGTGTTCCATTGATTATCCACATTCCGCCAAATTTCTGTGATGCCTGTTATATCAATATCCTCCTTTAACACGAGCCATTCTCGTTCACCCATCTTATTATTTAGACTTCTAGCATTGGTATATAAGCACTTTAAAAACTTGTCACTTTTTAGCTGTCTGTGATTACATGATGTAATTGAATGGGACTGTTTTTCATTTAACTGTTTCTTATCAGATCCTACCTGTATTTTATCATCTTCCATCCCCTCCTCCTTACTAGGACATAGAGAATTTCCATTAATAGAGCCTCCCCTAAGGGATGTCTCTGTCCGAACCACGTGCTCCTCCGCACCTGTCGACGCTTCCCAGCCCTTAGTTTAAACACTGCTTTACAACCTTTTTAATGTGAAGTGCCAGCCCTCTGGTTCCATTCTGGTTTAGGTGGAGCCCCTCCTTCCAGCATAGGCTCCCCCTTTCCCGAAAGTTTCCTCAGTTTCTAAGAAATCTCAACTGCTCCTCCCTGCACCATCATCTCATCCACGCATTGAGATCCTGCAGTTCTGGCTGTCTAACTGGCCCTGTGCATGGAACTGGGAGCATTTCAGAGAACGTTACCATAGAGGCCCTGGACTCCAATCTCTTACCTAGCAGCTTAATTTGGCCTCCAGGACCTCTCTCTATCCTTCCCTATGTCATTGGTACCTACATGTACCATGACCACAGGCTCCTCCCCAGCACTACACATAAGTCTATCTAGGTGTCTCGAGAGATATGCACTTGCTGTCGCACCAGGCCGTTCTCGCAGTCATTGCAAATCGAGCTATCTGTTTCTAATCATTGAATCACCCATTATTAATACCTGTCTCTTCCGAATAACTGGAGTTCCCTCTGGAGAGGTATCCTCAGTGCAAGAGGATAACACAAAATCGTCTGGGACTTCCACAACTATGGGATTGTTTCCCTTGGCTTCAGTTGGATGTTCTCCTTCCCTGAGACTTTCATCCTCCTCAACAGTACAGAGGCTGTCAGACCGGGGGTGGGACCATTCTACTGTGTCCCAGAAAGTCTCATCTATGTACCTCTCTGTCTCCCTTAGCTCCTACAGCTCAGCCACCCTGGTCTCCAAAGCCTGTACGCGGTCTCTGAGGGCCAGGAGCTTCTTGCACCGAATGCACACATACACCACCTGCCCATAGGGCAGGTAATCATTCATAGAATCCTAGACTTTAAGGTCAGAAGGGACCATTATGATCATCTAGTCTGACCTCCTGCACAAAGCAGGCCACAGAATCTCACCTACCCACTCCTGTAACAAACCCCTATCCTATGTCTGAGCTACTGAAGTCCTCAAATGGTGGTTTAAAGACTTCAAGGTGCAGCTAATCCTCCAGCAAGTGACCCGTGTCCCACGCTGCAGAAGACGACAAAAATGCTCCAGGGCCTCTGCCAATCTGCCCTGGAGGAATATTCCTTCCTGACCCCAAATATGGCGATCAGCTAAACCCTGAGCATATGGGCAAGACTCACCAGCCAGACACCCAGGAAAGAATTCTCTGTAGTAACTCAGATCCCACCCCATCTAACATCCCATCACGGGCCATTGGGCATATCTACTGCTAATAATTGAAGATCAATTAATTGCCAAAATTAGGTTATCCCATCATATCATCCCTTCCATAAACTTATCGAGCTTAGTCTTGAAGCCAGATATGTCTTTTTCCCCCACTGCTTCCCTTGGAAGGCTGTTCCAGAACTTCACTCCTCTGATGGTTAGAAACCTTCATCTAATTTCAAGTCTAAACTTCTTGATCGCCAGTTTATATCCATTTGTTCTTGTGTCCACATTGGTACTGAGCTTAAATAATTCTTCTCCCTCTGTGGTATTTATCCCTCTGATATATTTATAGAGAGCTGCATTAGATGCAATAAATTGGATAGCCCCCACTCTGTTGCTTGACTTCTGCCTGCATTCTCTTTTTACTCCTGCAGCTTGTTCCTTTGTTGTTGTTTTGCTTTTTGTCAGGGGGTGTTTTGGGCTTTAAATTTAAAGAATGTTAAGTGTATCTAGCCCCCCCTCACACTCCTCTAAAGTCCCTCACAAGACTCCCCTGTTCGCTAGCTCCTCTGGTTTTAGGAGTGGGCTTTTTAAAGCCCTGGTCTTCCTGAGAAGCCCCACCCCCTGGTTAAGGGTTGATGGGTGCTAAAGGACTTAGGGATCAAAGCCTCGTTAAGACGCTCTCAGCTTTGCCTAGCAGGCTGCTAGGCTCAGCACACGGTCCCCCAAACAAACAGAACACATGGTATATTTCAGTCCAGCAGCAAGCACACCACAACACACACGCACAACAGACGCCAAACTTACCCCAAGGGTCATGTAATTGCTCCTCCTTCACCTGGAGAACTTCCTTGCAACACTCCTGTTAGCTGCTCCTGTTCGCTAGCCTGAGGCCTGGGCTACGCTGGGGGGTAGGGGGGGTTTCGAACTAAGATACGCAACTTCTGCTATTCTATTCGCATAGCTGAAGTCGAAGTATCTTGAGTTACCTGGCCGTCCTCACAGCGGTGAGTTGACCGCGGCGGCTCCCCCCGTCGACACTGCTTACCCCTCCTGCCGAGGTGGAGTACAGGCGTCGATTCGGGGATCTAGACGAGACGCGATAAATCAATCCCCAATAGATCGATCACTACCCGCTGAGCCAGTGGGTAGTGAAGACGTACCCTTAGAATCTATGAATCGGAGACTCCGTCTTCTTCCAGCTGGGGCAGGCACAAGGGGCAAACATTACAGCAGCCATAGCCATGACAAATTCATAGACAACTACAAGAGAATTTTTAAAAATCTTTAAAAAAAATGCTCAAATTGGAAGCAGTTGAAAGAGAAGACCATGGGGATGCAGTATTATCAATCCCAAGGACTCAGAATTACAAGATTTTAAAAATAACTTTTGGGTTCCTTTTCTTTGCCTTCTGGTGTCATAGGCTTTAGGGGTCACATTTTAAAGCCTTTCTTCACATCCATGAGGGCTATAAACTTATTTTTAAAGTGAATGCTGAGATTCTCAAAGTAATCATGACTCCAGAAGCTGGGTTTTTAAAGAAAGCATTGAATATCATGAGACTCCTGTTGAAGCTGTGAGAGTTGGCAACACTGGGACTGCAATACTGTCAGAAGAAAAAAAATATGCCATTCCTAACAGACAGGGCAGAGCCTTGATGCCATCTGCTAATTTAAAATAATATTTGACATTATTTTAATATAAGATCAGAGTTGAGAGAGTAGGGAAAAAATGCCAGTGCAAAGAATTCCTTCTCTGTAAATACAGTTTATGATCTATAGACAGGGTGCATAACTGATCGCAAGCTGATGCTATGCTTGATCTTAACTCATTGTCAGTAACGTGGTTTTAAAATACTCTCCCTGTTTGTAGGTTAATAGACTAGACTTTAAGGCCAGAAGGGACCATGATGATCATCTAGTCTGACCTCCTGCACACTGCAGTCCACAAAATCTCACCTCCTCACTCCTGTAATAGACCCATGACCTCTGGCTGAGTTACTTTAAAGTTATCAAATCAAGATTTAAATACTTTCAGCATAACAGGCGCTTTACCTTTCCTTTACAAATGATGTTGTAAGGGTGGAGAATCGGCCCAAAATGTTTAACAGCACAGATCTGCACTTCCTGGATTCATTCACCCATAAGCCCAGTCTACATAGTCAGGGAAACTGGGGGTCTGATTCTGTGTGGTGCTGAGCACCTTTGTTTCCCATTAGCTGAGCAGCACTCTGCAGGAGATGCTCAGTCCTTGGTAAGATCAGGCCCCATGTTAAGGCTTCTCTAGCTATTCAGGTTTAAGTACAGGTTCCCTGGCCAGTGCAGACAGGACCTACCTGTGCTGCGGACTGGTTTAAACTTTTGGGGCAGTGCACACAGCAGGATCCAGCAACCTGCACTGGGCCTGGCTGCAGGGAGCTGGAGAAGAAGAAATAAGTGTTGGGCAAATAAGGTGTTGGAACCGCCGCCCCCCTCTGGTCATGGCCTTGGGCGATGGGCTTACATTGTATGCGGGTGGGCACCTCTGAACTTTACTGGATGTGCTACCCACACCTAGGGCAGCGTCACAGCTAGAGTGTAAGAGCTTGGTGAGCCTGCCTAGGAGCCCCTGTCCAGAGCCAGTGCCTCCATCCCAGCCCCGGCCACGGGGGCTCTGGACCCAGCCGCTGCCCCCGTCCCTGGCCCAGCCCAGGCTGCAGGGCTCTGAACCGGACCAGTGACCCCGTCCCTACCCCTGGGGCCTCTGGACCAGCCGGTGCCCCATCCCCAGCACTGGCTACAGGGCTCTGAACCTGGCCAGTGACACCCTGGCACCCCCTTATTCACCACTGTCATACAATTAAGATATGTTTTGCCCGAAGTATGCCTTGTGAGGTATCAATCGAACAGTCTTGATCCGCTAGACAGTAATAGCTCATTGGATGGTACGTGCTATCATCGTATGAGAAGTTATGAAGTTTGGCTCTGTATGTGTTACTGAAACCTGTTGTGAGGTGAAAAAAAACCCACAAGCAGCCTTTCAGGTACAACAGTAAAAAGGCCAAACAATGTGAATGGCTTATTGAAGAAATGCACACAAGCTCCAGGATTACCCCAGGAACTGTGTACAACACAAACCTCTCAGAGATAGCACTGCACAATGGGAACTGTTTGACCCAGGTCACAGCAAAAGAGCTTTCCAGCAAGTGGGGAGAAGATATAAAAGGGGGAAAATGACATCGTGATGGGACCTCACTCTCCCTACAACACCACATCGGGAAACATCTGAGGAACAAAGACTGAACTGGGGGAAGTGATGGTCCCAGACTAAGGGATTTCTAGTAGGGCTGTCGATTAATCGCAGCTAACTCACATGATTAACTCAAAAAAATTAATTATGATTAGTTGCAGTCTTAAATAATAGAATACCAATTGACATTTCTTAAATATTTTTGGATGGTTTTCTACATTTTCAAATATATTGATTTCAATTAAAACAGAATACAAAGTGTAAAATTTTCACTTTATATTATTATTTTTATTAGAAATATTTGCATTGTAAAAATGATAAACAAAAGAAATAGTATTTTTAAATTCACCTCATACAAGTACTGTAGTGTATTGTACTCTTTGTCCTGAAAGTGCAACCTCCAAACGTAGAATTTTTTTGTTACATAACTGCACTCAAAAACAAAACAATGTAAAACTTCAGAGGCTACAAGTCCACTCAGCCCTACTTCTTGTTCAGTCAATCGCTAAGACAAACAAGGTTATTTACATTTACAGGAGATAATGCTGCCCTCTTCTTATTTACAATGTCACCAGAAAGTGAGAACAGGCATTTGCATGGCACTTTTGTAGCTAGCATTGCAAGGTACTTATGTGCCAGGTACACGAAACATTCGTATGCCCCTTCGTGTTTCGGCCACCATTCCAGATGACATGCTTTGATGACACTCGTTAAAAAAAGAATGCGTTAATTCAATTTGTGACTGAACTCCTTGGGGGAGAATTGTATGTCTTTGGCTCTGTTTTACCCGCATTCTGCCATACATTTCATGTTACAGAAGTCTCGGATGATGACCTAGCACATGTTGTTGTTCGTTTTAAGAACACTTTCACTGCAGATTTGACAAAATGCAAAGAAGGTACCAATGTGAGATTTCTAAAAATAGTTACAGCACTTGACCCAAGATTTAAGAATCTGAAGTGCCATCCAAAATCTGAGAGGGACGAGGTGTGGAGCATGCTTTCAGAAGTCTTAAAAGAGCAACACTCAGATGCAGAAGCTGCAGAACCCAAACCACCAAAAAAGAAAATCAACCTTCTGCTGGTGGCATCTGACTCAGATAATGAAAATGAACATGCGTCGGTCCGCACTGCTTTGGATGGTTTTTGAGCAGAACCCATCATCAACATGGACGCATGTCCCCTGGAATGGTGGTTGAAGCATGAAGGGACATATGAATCTTTAGTGCATCTGGCACGTAAATATCTTGCGACGCCGGCTACAACAGTGCCATGAGAACGCCTGTTCTCACTTTCAGGTGACATTGTAAACAAGAATCAGGCAGCATTATCTCCTGCAAATTGTAACCAAACTTGTTTGTCTGAGAAATTGGCTGAAGTAGGACTGAGTGGTCTTGTAAGCTCTAAAGTTTTACATTGTTTTATTTTTGAATGCAGTTTTTTTGTACAGAATTCTATATTTGTGAGTTCAACTTTCATGTTAAAGAGATTGCATTAGACTACTTGTATTAGGTGAATTGAAAAATACTATTTCTTTTGTCTTTTTAAAGTGCAAACACTTGTAATAAAAATAAATATAAAGTGAGCACTGTGCACTTTGTATTCTGTATTGTAATTGAAATAGATATACTGGAAAATGTAGAAAACATTCACAAATATTTAAATAAATGATATTCTATTATTGTTTAATAGCGCAATTAATCATGATTTTTTTTTAATTGTGCGATTAATCACAATTATTTTTTTAATTGCTTGGAAGCCCTAATTTTTAGCCTGTGTATGAAAACCTGGGAAACCCAAGCTGCAAAGCAAAGGTAGCTTGTGCCTTAAGAATCTGCCAGCCTGTTTATCACTCAGGGTGAGAATTTGCTAATTCATATCCAATCTATTTAGTATATAAAGCTTAGTGTGTGTTTTTTGTTTATTTGCTAGGTAATCTGCTTTGATCTGTTTGCTATAATCACTTAAAATCTGTCTTTTGTAGTTAATAAATTTATTTTTGTTTTAATCTAAACCAGTGAGCTTTGACTGGAGTGCTTGGGGAAAAGCTCTGCTTGGTTACCACAAATGTGCATTGTTTTCTTCACATTGAGGGAGAGGCAAATGGGGTATTTAAACCCATATACTGGCCAGATTTGACCAGGGCAGGACGGTACTGCTCTGGGGTCATAGGCTGGGAAGCTGGTGGTTAGAGAGCCTGCATGTAACTGCAGCTGGGTGTGTCCCTACCTGTATGTATGCTGGTGAAAGTGCAGGCTGGAGAGCTTTGCAGCTTCTCACAGCAGTACAGTGTGAAAGGGAGCACAGGCTGGTGGGTCAGAGGGCTCAATGGTACCCCAGTTCCAGGTGGCATCCCAGGGGGAACCCGTCACAACTTAGTCCCTCACCCTGGCCGCAGGGCTCTGAACCCAGTCGTTGCCCCTGGCCCCAGCCGGTCCCCCGGCCCCAACTGTGGGACTCTGAACCCATCCCAGCCGGTGCCCCTGGCCCCAGCCCTGGCCGCGGGGCTCTGAGCCCAGCCGGTGCCCCTGGCCCCAGGGCTCTGAACCCAGCCGGTGCCCCTGGCCCCAGCCCTGGCCGCGGGGCTCTGAACCCAGCCGCTGCCCCTGGCCCCAGCGCTGACCGCGGGGCTCTGAGCCCAGCCGGTGCCCTTGGTCCCAGCCCTGGCCGCGGGGCTCTGAGCCCAGCCGGTGCCCTTGGCCCCAGCCCTGGCCGCGGGGCTCCGAGCTCAGCCGGTGCCCCTGGCCCCAGCCCTGACCGCGGGGCTCCGAGCTCAGCCGGTGCCCCTGGCCCCAGCCCTGACCGCGGGGCTCCGAGCTCAGCCGGTGCCCCTGGCCCCAGCCCTGACCGCGGGGCTCCGAGCTCAGCCGGTGCCCCTGGCCCCAGCCCTGACCGCGGGGCTCCGAGCTCAGCCGGTGCCCCTGGCCCCAGCCCTGACCGCGGGGCTCCGAGCTCAGCCGGTGCCCCTGGCCCCAGCCCTGACCGCGGGGCTCCGAGCTCAGCCGGTGCCCCCGGCCCCAGCCCTGACCGCGGGGCTCTGAACCCAGCCGGTGCCCCCGGCCCCAGCCCTGACCGCGGGGCTCTGAACCCAGACGGTGCCCCTGGCCCCAGCCCTGGCCGCGGGGCTCCGAGCTCAGCCGGTGCCCCCGGCCCCAGCCCTGGCCGCGGGGCTCCGAGCTCAGCCGGTGCCCCTGGCCCCAGCCCCGGGGCTCTGAACCCAGCCGGTGCCCCCGGCCCCAGCCCCGGGGCTCTGAACCCAGCCGGTGCCCCCGGCCCCAGCCCCGGCCGCGGGGCTCTGAACCCAGCCGGTGCCCCCGGCCCCAGCCCCGGCCGCGGGGCTCTGAACCCAGCCGGTGCCCCCGGCCCCAGCCCCGGCCGCGGGGCTCCGAACCCAGCCGGTGCCCCCGGCCCCAGCCCTGACCGCGGGGCTCTGAACCCAGACGGTGGCCCCAGCCCCGACCGCGGGGCTCTGAACCCAGACGGTGCCTCTGGCCCCAGCCCGCACCGCGGGGCTCTGAACCCAGCCGGTGCCCCCGGCCCCCGACCCGGCCGCGGGGGCGCTGCAAGCCGGCTGCTAGCGGCACGGGGCGCTGCAGCGCGCGAGCTGCCCTCGCGCCACCCACCTCCAGCGGCGCGCGCCGCCCCATCTCTGTGGCTGAGAACGCGGTTGCCCTGGCGACCGGGACAAACAGCGGCGCCAAGCGGAGCGCGCGCCAGGGCCGGCGGGCGCGGAGCGGGTCCGGCGCTGAGCATGGCGGGCTGGCAGCCAGGTGGGTGCACGGCCCTGCGCGGGGCGGGCCCGGGCCCGGGCCCGGGACGTGCAGCCGGCCTGCCGGGGAGCGGCACCTTCCCTCGGCCGCGCTCGTGCTCCGGGTGCAGCTGTACGGAGAGCGGCAGCGACTGGCCGTGCCCAGCCTGACCCCCCCCACCTGGGTCCGGGCTCGGCTGGCCCCCGATGCGTGCAGAGCTCTGGGGCAGGGCTTTGCAGAGCGCCATTCACACGCCACCAGAACCCGGCATTAGTAAGTAGGGCTGTCAAGCGATTAAAAAAATTAATCGTGATTAATTGCACAATTAATCGCAATGTTAAACAATAATAGAATACCATTTATTTAAATGTTTTAGGATGTTTTCAACTTTTTCCAATATATCTGTTTCAATTACAATACAGAATACAACGTGTACAGTGCTCACTTTTTATTTATTTTTGATTACAAGTATTTGCACTGTAAAAAGACAAAAGAAATAGTATTTTTCAGTTCGCCTCATACAAATACTGTAGTGTAATCTCTTTATCTTAAAAGGTGAATTTACAAATATAGAATTATGTACAAAAATACTGCATTCAGAAATAAAACAATGTCATATTTTAGAGCTTGCAAGTCCACTCAGTCCTACTTCTTGTTCAGCCAATCGCTCAAACAAGTTTGTTTACATTTGCAGGAGATAATGCTGCCCGCTTCTTGTTTACAGTGTCACCTGAAAGTGAGAACAGGTGTTCTCATGGCACTGTTGTAGCCGGCGTTGCAAGATATTTACGTGCCAGATGCGCATGCTTCAGCCACCATTCCAGGGGACATGCATCCATGTTGATGACAGGTTCTGCTCGAAAACCTTCCAAAGCAGTGCGGACCGACGCATGTTCATTTTCATTATCTGAGTCAGATGCCACCAGCAGAAGGTTGATTTTCTTTTTTGGTGGTTTGGGTTCTGCAGTTTCTGCGTCTGAGTGTTGCTCTTTTAAGACTTCTGAAAGCATGCTCCACGCCTCGTCCCTCTCAGATTTTGGATGGCACTTCAGATTCTTAAACCTTGGGTCAAGTGCTGTAACTATTTTTAGAAATCTCACATTGGTACCTTCTTTGCATTTTGTCAAATCTGCAGTGAAAGTATTCTTAAAACGCACCACAACATGTGCTAGGTCATCATCCAATACTGCTGTAAATGAAATATATGGCAGAATGCGGGTAGAACAGAGCCGAAGACATACAATTCTCCCCCAGGAGTTCAATCACAAATTTATTTAACAGATTATTTTTTTAACGAGCATCATCAGCATGGAAGCATGACCTCTGGAATGGTGGCTGAAACATGAAGGGGCATACGAATGTTTAGCATATCTGGCACGTAAATACCTTGCTATGCTAGCTACAAAAGTGCCATGCAAATGCCTGTTCTCACTTTCTGGTGACATTGTAAATAAGAAGAGGGCAGCATTATCTCCTGTAAATGTAAATAACCTTGTTTGTCTTAGCGATTGGCTGAACAAGAAGTAGGACTGAGTGGAGTTATAGCCTCTGAAGTTTTATATTGTTTTGTTGTTGAGTGCAGTTATGTAACAAACAAAAAAAATCTACATTTGGAGGTTGCACTTTCAGGACAAAGAGATTGCACTACAGTACTTGTATGAGGTGAATTGAAAAATACTATTTCTTCTATCATTTTTACAGTGCAAATATTTGTAATTAAAATATACACTTTGATTTCAATTAGAACACAGAATACAAGATATATATGACAATGTAGAAAAGCATCCAAAATATTTAATACATTTCAATTGGTAGTTTCTTGTTTAGCAGTGCAATTAAAACTGCGATTAATCACAGTAAATTATTTTAATTGCAATTAATTTTTTTGAGTTAATCACGTGAGTTAACTGTGATTAATCGACAGCCCTATTAATAAGATCATCCAGCTACTTGCAGGAAAGCATCCCACGTGGCGGAGAGTTGTTCTTGGCTATTGCTGTTAAGGTGTGTATGATTCTTTCCATGGGGGCCCAGTTTACCATGTCTGTGCTCCAGTCTTTGGTCCCCTTTTGGATTTCCATGTTTGTAGTGCTAGTCTTTCAGCAATTATTAACACTCTGCTTAGCCAAAGTTTTTAACTTTATTCAGCTTCCAATTAACATCCATTAGGTTTTAAATTACCTGTTTAGCTTGTAACAAATTTTATTTGATCGGAAAAAATTAACTCTGCCATTCACTTCTGCCTGGTGTAGGAGCCTTCCCAGAGTACATGTGTTAAGTTAGCACCTGCTGAATCATGGCACCAACCTTTGTCTGATTTAGCAGCAGCTGTTTCAATCAGTTGGAGAGGGGTCCAATGCATACTCCATATGATTTTCGGATGGATTAAGCTTAAATGGAGATCTAAAGAGCACTGGCTAAATTTTGTTTCAATTGGTTTCAATCCTAGTTTCTCCTCCCATTTCTTTTTGGGGTATTCATGTTTGTTTCAAATTTGCTGGCCCTGTGTGCATATAGTGTGGCCATAAATCTTGGCAATCTGGATAATATTTGGAGGAATGAAAGCAGTTCAGGTGAGTCAGGTTAGCTCAGGCATGGGGCCAAACAGATGGGAGAGGGCATGTCTAATTTGGGAATATTGCCACTCCTTCTTAGGCTCTAGATTGGACCTCAATTTTAATATTGTAAAAAGGAGGAAAGTGCCATGTTAAATTGGCTGATGGTCAAAATTCCTTTCCTAAGCCAATGTGGTGAAATGATGGGGTTGCCTACTTGTTACGGGGTGCACTCGCCACTGGTGGAGCGTCTTCCCCAACCTGGCATAGACTCCCTTGGTACGTTCAAGTGAGAATCTACCAGTAAAATTTGTTCCCACATGAAGGACGATCAGTGGATTCTTTCCCGCTCCCCGTAGGATCCTCTTCAACCTCAGGTCCACATCCCGTATCTTAGCACCTGGAAGGCAGCACACCCTTCTATTCTCTGAATCAGCTCTGGTTACAGGCCTGTCCATTCTTCTCAATAAGGAGTCCCTGATCACGTAGACCTACCTTTTCCTGGTGATGGTGCGATTCTCCGGTCTATCCCCTGTTCCCTCTGGCTGCAAGTTCTTTCCATTCCTATTCTCCCTTGTAATCTTCTTCAACCCATCCTGTATCCTCCTGGGGCTCATATTTGGTGTAGTCTCCATTGACTCTTTCCCTTTTCCAATAGGACTAGCCGCTCTTCTCTTCTTCCTTGCCCCTCCACCTTCAGTGACCACCTGTTGAGCCCCTTCTTCATTTTCCAACTCTGAAAACCTGTTCTTGAGCTCTATTTCTCCTTCACTAGCCCGTCTTTTCCTCTGCCTGGTTCTCTTAGTCACATGCTTCCACTGTCAATTTTCTTCACCTCAGAGTTCTTCGGTCCTGCTTCCATCTGCAAGTCTGAGCTTTTCCCTTCAGCCGCCTCATGTCTTTGCTCCATAATTCGCTCGAACCCCCTTCTAAACTCAACCAGACTTTCCACCTGCATCTCCAATCCTCGGATCTTTTCTTCCATCAGCTCAATCAGACGGCACTTCATGCAGACAAAACTCTTTCCAGGTATGTCTTTTGGGTCTCTTGATGTCAAAGAAACCATTGTAATTAAGTCACCTGATAGAGATGTTTTGGTCATTGCTGTTCACTGCTTTCAAAAAATGGAACACAGAGATAATGTGTGGATTGAAACAGGCACCATTACCAGCACAACTGACAAGCATCGCTTCATGCCTGTACATGCAATCTGTGACGCACTCACTCCTGATTTCTGCAGCATATGTCCTGCTATACACGCATTAACAGCTTGTGATTTTGTGTTATCCCTGTTTGGTATTGGGGGGGAAAAAATCTGTTTAATGTTGTCAAAAGAAAGGGAGCTTACTGCTTCAGAGATCTTCTCAAATTGTGAGAGTGATGGACAAGCTGCAATTTCTGCAGCAAGGAAGTTGGTAGCAGTGCTGTAAGACCAGAGCGAGGGAAAAAAGGAGACTCTGAGACCTACATTGCTTGCCCCTCAATCTAGCCATCAAAAAGGACAGGTCACTGGCCAGACTCCCACCATGTGAGGATAGTTCTGAAGAACAAGTCAAAAGAGCATGTTGGCAAACAAAGATTGGGACACCTTTGCACATAGGTAAGCCAGATACTGGCTCACCAGTGCAACATGGATGGGGAAAATAGAGATAGTGAACTACTTTCTGTATTCAAGGGCCCGATGGCATCTGAGCTTCTACAGCACCTTGTCTGTGCCTCTGCCAGTAGAGGTTGCTCCACAATCATCTGTTCTGACTACAGGCGCAATCTCCCCTGCACAGAACTGTGTGCTGCCCCAGCAAGGAAGACTCTCGAATCCCGTGCACTCTCCACGGAGACCATAGATGATGAACTAGATAATGACTAGAAATGTCACAAGCGTGATTACGTTTTAATGATACCTGTACACGTTTATTATTAGATTTTGTTTTACCCTTTTTGTTATGATGCTTTGAGGTCACAAAGAAATCTAATTTTATGTCTTGAAAATAATTCATAGAGTCATTAAACTAACAAAAACAAATGCTAATATTTCAACACGTTGATGATACCATTGTTTATCCCCATTTCTATGGTGATGGCACCACTTGACAGCTCATGTTAGAGTGGACATAACAAGCTTTCAAATGATGCATTGTGTGTAGAAAGGTACATTAAGTCTCCCAAATTGATGGTGCCTGCAGCAATGAATGTGTCTTGGTCTGGTTAGCAGGATGTTTGCTGTGCGAATATTCTGGTTTAGTTTACTAGGGGGTTGTCAGGAAGGAAAAAAAAAGGCTCACGGTAAGGCACTTTTCAGCAAGCATTTGAGGGTTGCCAAGAGACCATGCCAGAATGGGGAAAAGCCTAGGGACCCAGGAGAGCAAAAGGATCCTGACGTTTAAAAAGGAACACTCTCTCAAGAATCATAGAATATCAGGGTTGGAAGGGACCTCAGGAGGTCATCTAGTCCAACCCCCTGCTCAAAGCAGGACCAATCCCCAATTTTTTCCCCAGATCCCTAAATGGCCCCCTCAAGGATTGAACTCACAACCCTGGGTTTAGCAGGCCAATGCTCAAACCACAGAGCTATCCCTCCGCCCCGAAAGAGAGGTGGGAGTTGTTTGGGGGAGCCAGGCTAACGCCCAGGCACTTGCTGAGGTATCTGAAGAAACTAGGCCTGCCTAGGTTATCATCAGGGGATGGTAAACCTTTAGGTGAGATACACAGGAAGTGCTTGATGAGAGAACAGCATACATAGAGGAAGGAATAACGCCTGAATGTTGCACTGTCTTGACTCTCCCTCCTTTTCTGCTTGAACAGTAAATAGTGTTCATTTCTGTCCTATATCACATATCTGGTACAATGTTACACTGACCATGACTTTTGATAAAGCGTTCCAGCAGAGGGCAAGCTTTTCCATCAGATACTAGACACTGAGGTGTGGAGCTACATTACTCCACAGCTAAGGTTGTAAGCCCAGTTCTCCATGTGCACACAAACAACTGTGTAACTTCTTCAGAAGATGTTTCTTTCCTCCTCACGTTTTTCATGTTCGGTTTCTAACCCAAGGAGCTGGAGGCTCATCATTTTTGCAATAAGAGACTTTTTAAAAAAGCGTTCTTTCCTTTTTTGTAAAAGCTTCCAGCATGCATTTTTTTTACTTAATAGATACAAAATAGAATAACTGAGAGAAGAAGAACATTTAGGAATGTATTTAGTAGTACTTTTGAGACTTTGGGCATAGGACTATTTTTACTAAGGCTGCGTTGAAAATTTTAGAGCTAGGTCCGATTCTCTCCATTGTTTCACCTTGTGGATTTATTTATTCCTGTGCAGAACTGGTGTGAAGTGCTCCCAGCTCAGACTGGTGGTGCTTTGCACAAGGCTAAAGGACTCCTCAAGATGCAAGGCAATCCCACATTTTTTATTTCTGGAAGTTATACTAAGGTCTCTGAGGAGATTATGGGCCTAATTTTTCTCCTGCTCCATGGGTCTAAGTCAAGAGTAACCTCATTCCAGTCAGTGGAGTTACAACAGCATAACACCAGTGTAAGCATGAGGAGAATCCAGCCTTGTGGCCATTAGGAGTAATATGTATAGTGGCTATAGTGTTTGCAGGTTCCATGAGAGCCTTAGCCATGGTTTGTGTAACTTACAAACTCAGCTGATGGATGATGGGAGCTCTGTGAGGTTGTTGGCTGGAGCTACAGTCTCAGCTGAGTACCTGAAGGAAGTGGGGGGGGTGGGGGGTGCTCATCACATGGAAACAGGAACCGGAGAGGCTGGCTCCTGCTTAAGGGCAGGGGCCTTGGCTCGGTGCTTGTCAGAGCCAGAAAGCCGCTCCTAACCCTCTCCTCCAGGGAAGAGGAAGCCTGTCTTTACACCAGCACCTGCCTTAGCCTGGTCACAATTATGTGACCCTGTTCTCAGATATCACTCTGTGAAAGCCAGGTGCCCTTTCTTTCAGCCTCCATATTCACAGACTCTCAACCCACTCCAGTCATCAACCCTCATCTCTTCAGTCACAGGACACTCCCCAATCCAGCATGACCCTGCCACTCATTCCTCACCCATGTGGGACCATCCAGCCTCGCCCCCACCCTGGGGATGGCCCTGCTCACAGAATTGGGCACCTGGCTGATTTTACTTGCACACTGGTCATGCTCCCTGCAGCAGAGGCTGACTGAGGATGATGCAGGCATCAGAAAGAGCCCACTTTGGCTTTAGGATCTGAGTGGAATGTGCAGAGCTGGCAGTTAGAAAAATAATTGGCAGGATTCTCTCTCCCACCCCTGGCCCCTAACCTTTGCTTGAGTGCAGGGGGGAATGAGGCCCAAGTGGTGTCTTAGCCCAGTGCCAGCCAGCCCCAGCAGAAGCTATAGCTGCTTGGGGCTTGCTCAAGCATTACAGCCTTTACGTAAAGTTCTTAACAAGGTCAGCTGGTGCAGGAACGGTTCTGCCTCCCTCAGTCCTACCGTCAGAGAATCCCCTTACACCTGGGGAATTCTCTGCCAGTCCTGTTGAACAGGTTTTGTTCAATATCTTCATAAATGATCTGGAGGATGGTGTGGATTGCACTCTCAGCAAATTTGCAGATGATACTAAACTGGGAGGAGTGGTAGATACGCTGGAGGGGAGGGATAGGATACAGAAGGACCTAGACAAATTGGAGGATTGGGCCAAAAGAAATCTGATGAGGTTCAATAAGGATAAGTGCAGGGTCCTGCACTTAGGATGGAAGAATCCAATGCACCGCTACAGACTAGGGACCGAATGGCTAGGCAGCAGTTCTGCGGAAAAGGACCTAGGGGTGACAGTGGACGAGAAGCTGAATATGAGTCAACAGTGTGCCCTTGTTGCCAAGAAGGCCAATGGCATTTTGGGATGTATAAGTAGAGGCATAGCGAGCAGATCGAGGGACGTGATCGTTCCCCTCTATTCGACACTGGTGAGGCCTCATCTGGAGTACTGTGTCCAGTTTTGGGCCCCACACTACAAGAAGGATGTGGATAAATTGGAGAGAGTCCAGCGAAGGGCAACAAAAATGATTAGGGGTCTAGAGCACATGACTTATGAAGAGAGGCTGAGGGAGCTGGGATTGTTTAGTCTGCAGAAGAGAAGAATGAGGGGGGATTTGATAGCTGCTTTCAACTACCTGAAAGGGGGTTCCAAAGAGGATGGCTCTAGACTGTTCTCAATGGTAGCAGATGACAGAACGAGGAGTAATGGTCTCAAGTTGCAATGGGGGAGGTTTAGATTGGATATTGGGAAAAACTTTTTCACTAAGAGGGTGGTGAAACACTGGAATGCGTTACCTAGGGAGGTGGTAGAATCTCCTTCCTTAGAGGTTTTTAAGGTCAGGCTTGACAAAGCCCTGGCTGGGATGACTTAACTGGGAATTGGTCCTGCTTCGAGCAGGGGGTTGGACTAGATGACCTTCTGGGGTCCCTTCCAACCCTGATATTCTATGATTCTATGATTCCTTCCCAGCCAGAATCCGTCTTCTCTGCTGAGCAGCTGGGAGTAGCCAGAGCCATATGTTTTACCTAGAAACTGAGGACAATTGATATGGAAATCAGAGAGAGATTCTCTCATTTCTGCATGGTCGTGTTCCAGAGCAGAACCTCACTTCAACAACCAAGAGGCAGGGAAGCTTGGCCGCTTATATAAATTAATTAAAAAGGGACATTAAAGGATGTTACTGAATGCCACAAAAGCAAGTCTAGGGACCTCATCTCCCTAGGATAATGCATACGTCACGGCCTCTGTAGTGTACTTATGCACAATAAGGTGCAATAAGGACGAGTCTCCTCTCTCAACTTTAGATTTCCTTGATGGTGTGAAATGCCACCACCCACAACAATGGGTGGGGGAACTTGATGGGCCAAGGGACAATAGGTAGCCCCTCCCCCTGGAGTCTCTGCCATCTGTTGGCCAGCTGGAGGAGAGGGGTGCTGATTGGCCAGCATTCCCCACTTCCCAGGGTGCAGGAGCCACGTGGAGCCTCTTTGAGCTCCATTCCAGCAGCCCACCCTACCCCCTGAACTAGGAGTGGGAGCCTGGCCTGATCGATGCTGTGGGTGTAGCCAATTGCCTGTTTAGGGGGTCTGGAATGAATTTTTCTCCCATAGGCCAATTGGCAGAGGATCAGAGAGGTTTTTTTGGCCTTCTTTGCAGCACCTGCAAGCCACAATGGGTTGAATAGGAACGCGCTTAGCACCTAACTGCAGTACTGAGGTGCTGGTGTTTACTCATTGCAACTTGCGACTGGTTTCCAGTGCGATTAATAGAACAAAGTGAACGGTTTCTAGAGGTAAAATATCTGGGATTTGGGTGACGGGCCTTAGGCTTATGTGATAAGATGAGACCTTGTGGCCTTTGTGGGCTGAGATAAGGACTTGTGGCCGACATGGGTCGAGATCCTTATCCTTCTGCACCATCTGTCCCCCTCATGCGGGGAAGGGTGCTAGGACTCAGAGAACTGAGTCCTGGGGAGTGGGCTGAGGAGAGCCTTGTTATGGGCTATATGGTAAGGAGCCCTGTAACCCCCAATTTAATGCCTGGTATAGGAGAGTGTGGGTGATGGGCGGGTAGCGCCCCTTTCTTGTTTAATAAAAGTTGCAGCCTGCCGTTTAATTCCATGCATGTGTCTGTCCTCACTTTGCCTCTACGTCCATATCAGTTGTCTTTGGTTCACATGGAACATCTATGCAGTCATTCACCTGTACAGCGCCTAGCACAACGGGGCCCTGATCCTTGACTGGGGTCCTTTGGTGCCACCTCGATGGAAATAATCATCATTGTTCATGTAAGTGGGAGGAAATCCTGACACAGTTCTGCTCTCCAAGCCTGTGAGACTGGATATCACAACGCTCTGTCTGCAACTAGTCTGCTAATACTGTGGTCATAACCTAGGCATCACTTTTCCAAGTCTCTGGGCTACAGGGAATAATACGACTTCACAAGTGTAGATGGAAGAAGCAGGGAGAGTGATATGGCACTCATGCCTCCCAAGCAGTGATTCATGGTTGTTGGTCTCCAAAGGGAAAGGTAAGTGTTTTTTTAAAAACACCTGATTCCAGCACTGTATCGATCTCAGGAAAATAATTAAGTAAACCTCTCATTTGAGTGAAGTGGGGGAACAGTTTACATGTTTTGTTGTTGCAATTGTCTAGCTGGCACAGATTCTGCAAGGCTGGCTTAATTGTGCAAAAGTGCATTTGGAAAGTTGTCTTTGTAGAAGAAAGGGTTAGCAACTTCCTTTTAACGTACAGCTTAAATGATGTAGAAATCAACTAGGAATTGCAAAGAAATCCCACCATTGCAATACCAGTGCTCTTTTCTCCTGCTTTGCTCTTCTTATATGCCAGGCTACTGCCTGGAATGAATATTTAAAGCTGATTTCTATTAGTTTGTAAAAAATAGTGTTTAGTAACAGATTAAAAGGATGTGGAACAAATGAGAGCCTCAGCTATAAAGACTCCAGTAGTGGTGTTGAAATAATAGTGTCTGAAAAAATTAATTATAACAACTCACACCATCTGCAGATTTGCTTTTGTTGAGGTCCTCATAATGCATTGTTTCCCAATAATTACACAAGTATGGTATCATTTGCTTCACTTCTGCTTTTACAACATACATCATTGGCCCTGGATTTTTCCTGTTTCTCAAGCATCCCAGTTCTGAAAATGGCACTATTTCTTTTGTACTTTGTCTTGTACAGTTTATATAATACTGCTTACCTAAGGTTCTGAAAAATTCCCTTGAAGTTTTAGTTAAAGCACATAATAGATTATTAGACTTAGCCAAAGAAGGACTTGTACGTTACCGTTACATCCAATGATAATTTCCCCTTGTTGCTCATGTAACCAGTGTTGAAAGTGAGCCGGTACGGGCTGGTACGGCTTATCATTAAGAACCCACACTGCCCGTACCTAGGCCCCATTAAATCGCTGCCATGGCAGCACTTTTATGTCCCTGCCCCTTTTGCCTCTCCCTGCTGGTAGGGTCCGTACTGGCAGGGCTGCTGCCAGGGGAGGCAAAGGGGCAGGGACATTAAAGCGCTGCAGCGGCAAAGGAACCTGCTGCGCTTTGAGGTCGCCACCCTTTTGCCTTCCCTCCCCCCCCCGCCCTGGCCTCATTCCGGTAAGTGTCCTGAGTTACTTTCACCCCTGCATGTAACCCTTTTGCCAGGTGGAGCCAGCAGCAACCGGGGCTGGGTTCAATATCTCAGGGCTCCTTTCCATTGATGCAACACAGAACCGGCTCGCGCCCCCACCCTTAACCTGGGAAATTTACACACCATCCTTGGGTGCCTCGGAGAGGCAGTACTTTCCCTCTCACAAGCACAGAGTCTGAGTGTAGAAAAGAAACTTAATAAAAGGAGGGAAGTAACTCAGGAGTTAATTTGGGAAAACACCGCAAACAGGGTTCATAAACATAAACCATGAATAAAAGACCCACCCCCAAGTAAGTTGGGCAGTGTCCTTTTCTCCTCAGGTTCTTAAGTCCAGCAACCCAAAAGTCCCTTTCAAATTCCTGACCCTTCTCTGCACCCCTCTCACAGTTGCTGTTCTTGGTCAGTGCAGACCAGAGTTCAGAGGTGCATCTGCAGAGTTCATCTACCCCCCTGGGTGGGGGGTAAAGAGGCATCTTACTCACTCCACTCACTGGCAACCTGCTCTTGCCGCACCCCTCCACCAGCCACCCTGCCAACCGCTTTTCAAGCCCCTCCACCGCCCCCTGTGGGCTGCTTGTCACGCCTCTCTGCCGCCACCCTGCTGGTCACTCATTCGCCAGCTGACTGTAAGTCACCTTCTGCCTCTCTGCTGTGACCTCTGCACATCAGTCTCAGTGATTTTTGGTTCTTTTGCAGGCTGGGCAGAAACACAGCCCCATCTCAAGTGATTTCAGCTCTCAGTGATTTTAGCTGTTAGCAGGCAGGGCAGAAACATAGTCCTACCACAACTGGTTTCAGCTCTGATTGAGCATTTAAAATAAAAAAAGAGGCTCCTAATGAAGCCTATTTAGCTCTATTCTTTGAACAGTGAGGAAGAACAGGTTAAGCCAGTTTAGAGAGGACCCCTGGGATGTGGGGGGAGTTGTGCAGCCTCCTGACCAGGACACCAGGCGTCCTGTCCCCACCCCTCTTACTTTCATAGGGCTCTGACATTCGAGCCCCTGCTTAATGAGGTTCTTTCAACTGAGGGTGCCCTCTCTCATTTGGGACAGGTTAAGCCAGGGGTTCTCAAACTGGGGATTGTGACCCCTCAGGGGGTCACGAGGTTATTACCTGGGGGGTTGCGAGCTGTAAGCCTCCATCCCAAACCCCACTTCACCTCCAGCATTTATAATAGTGTTAAATATTTTTTTAAAATTTTAGTGTATAAGGCGGGGTCGCATTCAGAGGCTTGCTGTGTGAAAGGGGTCACCAGTACAAAAGTCTTAGAACCACTGGGTTAAGCACAGTCCTGCTTTCCTGTATTCCTATAATAATTACCACATTGGTAACCATACTTCACTATCCCTGCATTCAGTGCTAAGGTCATTTGTACCCAACACCAGCCAAAGTTGATCCTTTGACACAGCTGTAAATGATGAATATGTAAACAGAACAGGAGCAAACTGTATTTACATAAACATATCCATAGTCTCTTCCCCTCCCAGCTAGCTGTCAGGGAAGCATTCATTCAGACCCTGCTTACAGTCGCATGGTTCAAAGAGATACGTGAATGTTTTTTGTTACAACAATTAACCACAGGGAAGTGTGAGAGATGATGTGTACATTGCACTGTAGTTACATTCAGGATAACTACTAGGAAAACATACCCAAAGCTGTCTGATAACTAAGGCTTAAGTAGTTGGACATGCTTCTTTTCCCTTGCCAGTTATTTTATAGAGAATAAAGTATAGTCATCTACTTACAATGAATGCAAATAAATGATAGCACAGAATGCAGGCATTATCCAGCCTTTTAATACCCACTTTGTTTTTGTTTTCTTTGCAGTTTCTTACTTCTGTTCATATTCAAGTGACAGGTAAGAAAAAATAACGCGGCAGGCATCTGGAAACGCAAGTACATAACTCAGAGTCCTCTTCCTCACTCAGACAGAGCTCCCAGCATACCTAATGGGAGCTTTGCCTGAGTGTGGACTGCAGGCCTGGCTCCAAGGGGATTCATGGGGCTGGGGCTAAAGTCATAAATATCAGGAGGAAATGTCTCCTGCAGATGAGGGAACTTGAATGAGTAAATCAGTTATGATGGCACAACAACATTTCTTACAACGCTGATGTGCTTTTGGAGGTCTGTGTCAACTGGTTATTACAAGAAATAATGTAGGGGAAATTATTCACATTATTTCAGTGTATCACCTGCAAAAAATAAATCCATTCCATGATATAGATGCTTGTAATAGTGTGCAGGTATGTGGCGCTGACCCTGAGCGCCTTGTGAAAGAGCAACCTGTGAATCCAGGTGGTTTAATGTAAAAGACCATTCTGTCTCAACTAGAAGAATTTCTTACCAGAAATTCCCATGCATACAAAACTGGAGATGTGCTAGTTTTGATTATAATGCCCACATAAAGAATAGAAATGCATTCATTGTATGCAGAGGATTTGGGCTTATTTATTTTAATTTGTAAAAATCCCCAAATACTAGACCGGTATAGTCAATTTCATTATTTCTCCTGTCAATATGACTGCTCATGTGCTTAAAGTTACAGACTTATTTAAATCATTTGCTGGGCTGGGACTTCAGAGAGTCATTTTCTCCTGTTTGTGGGAGTCTTTCACGTGACAGCAGAGGAGAGAATGACATTTTTTTAAAAACAGGAAAATGTGATTCATAAAAAAACACAAAAATTGTGAGTGGAATTCAGGGGCAGGAGTGGGACATGAAAATACTTTTAACTTATTTCTTTAAAGTGACTACATTTCAAACTGAAGGTGAGATGTAAATTACAGCCATTCTGTCATTTTTAACAAACAGCATACAAGCAGAAGGTCGTCTTGGTGTTTTTCATGCTTCTTGAGAGGAATCTTTGCACAGAACATATTTTGTGAGGTGATTTGATTCTTAGGAAAACATAAAGTATTACAGTCAGACTTTCCTTATAATCCACTGGATATAGTTAGAAAATGGATCTAGGCCAACGTACTATATTGTGGATGAGTAAAGATTAGAGAGATACTAAGGAGCCTCTTCTGCTGAGAGGATGCCCAGTAATAATCTCATTTTCAGTAAACGAGTTTATCTACTGTTAAATTTATGCTGTGACAAGGCTGGAACTAAAAATAGTTCTATATGAAATTTTAATTGGCCCCTTGCTGCTTCTCAGGGAAAGACCATTGTAGAACAACTGGACTGGGAGTTAAAAAATGAAACTGATGCTTGGATCCTTAAAAGACAAGACCATATCTGGACATGTTCTGCCATGAGCTGAAGGCACAGGACCAGAGTTTCATGAGCAAATCCCTCTGAAGCTCATGGGAGTTGTGCTGATCTTTCTGAAAGCAGTTTGTACATGATGTGAGGATGGTAGAGCTTAAGTATAATTAGCACGGTCCATTATCTTGCCTCTTGCATCAAGTAAACAACAATAGACTGCCTAAAAGATAATCTGCTATTGCAGGCATCTTTCCAGCTTCCTGCAAGAGGCTGAGCTCCCCCATTCCCACTGACTTCAGGGAGAATTTACTGTGCTCAGCATCTTGCAAGAAGTTCTCAGCAGTTTCAAATCAGGCTGTGTCATAACCATAGGGGTAGCCTAAAATTCCTCCTTACCTGTAAGGGGTTAAGAAGCTCAAATAACCTAGTTGGCACCTGACCAAAGGAACCAATGGGGACAAAAGATACTTTTAAATCGGGGGGGGGGGGTGAGGCTTTTCTTTGGGTTCTTTGTTTCTGTGTTCGTTCGCTCTTGGGACTAAGAGGGACTGGACATCAATCCATGTCCTCCAAACCCTTCTGAACCTCTGAGTCTCTCGTATTACAGAAATTGTAAGTACAGCCAGGCAAGGCGTATTAGTTTATCTTTGTTTTCTCAACTTGTGAATTTTCCCTTTGCTGGAGGGAGTTTTATCCCTGTTTTGTTGTAACTTTGAAACTAAGGCTAGAGGGGGTTCCTCTATGTTTTGTGCATCTTTTGTTACCCTGCAAAGTTATCTTCCAACCTGATTTTACAGAGGGGATTTTTACCTTTTCTTTTTTTTTTTTAAAAAATAAAATTCTTCTTTTAAGAACTGATTGATTTTTTTTCAGTATCCAAAGATCCGGGGATTTGGGTCTGTGTTCACTTTGTAACCAATTGGTTAGGATATCATTCTCAAGCCTCCCCAGGAAAGGGGGCGTAAGGGCTTGGGGGGATATTTTGGGGGAACAGGAACTCCAAGTGGTCCTTTCCCTGATTCTTTGTCTAAATCACTTGGTGGTGGCAGCATACTGTTCAAGGACAAGGTGGAGTTTGTGCCTTGGGGAAGTTTTTAACCTAAGCTGGTAAAAATAAGCTTAGGAGGTCTTGCATGCGGGTCCCCACATCTGTACCCCAAAGTTCAGAGTGGGGAAGGAACCCTGACAGGCCACGTGCCCTTAAGAGAACCCAATAGCATAATCACATAGTACATGCATTCTTAACCAACATCTCTCAGACACTGCTCCAGCCCCACCCCCTCACCAGGCTGTGTTCCCATTGCCAGGCTAATAGAGGGCCTGATCCAACACCCACTAAAGTCAATGGTGTCACTGGGCGTTGGATCAGGCCCATAGTGCATAATTTATACACCTATTTCTGTTCAATTGCTAAGGGAAGTGTCACAAAGTAAAGGGAAGCCACCAGCCCCCTTTCTGCCTGGAGAAAGTGTTGAATAGACACCAAGGATGTCAACATATGAAATATGGGACTCATGGAGAAGGAGGAAGAATTTGATGGCACTTCATCTATTTAATTAGACTCTTTTGCCACTGACTTCCAACAAGCAAAGAGGTTGTTGACAGAGGACTTAGTCTGATTCTAATTCAAAGACCTTGCAAATACTATTGAACTGCTAAATCAATTGCTTGTATCCCTTCCCCTGATTGGATATGCAGTCTGAATATTTAATCTTGCAACCGCAAACATCAGTCAAGTGTGCCTGCCCATGCTTCAGACACTGTATAACAGAGACAGACAATACTTTGTTGGGAATTCTTGATAATTCAATGGTTGGTTTCAGAGTAACAGCCGTGTTAGTCTGTATTCGCAAAAATGTAACCATCTTACCTTCTTTACAGTGAAGCTTTTTGGGATAAGGACCATGCATTTTGTGTGTTTCTGCAGTGCCTTGCACATTGTGAGTACTAGCGGAAACAGGCAAACAACACTAATATTAACAGTAATATAATAAATTGATCTTAAAGTGTAAGCAGTTTAGTGCAGGGAATGTGACTTAATCTATACTTGTAAAGCACTGTGTGAATGGTGTTATTTAATAATCATGATGATAAGAATGCATGCACATTTGTGTGGTGCTTGTTCTGTTTATTTTTGTGTTGGCTGGGAGAATCTCTGAGCTCCTAGTCCTTGTGTATTAATGTCACAGTATTAAAACAATAGAAAGTGCTTCCACATCGGCCCATCTCACACTGATTCTGCATTGAAGTCTTAATCCTGAATTTTTCTGCGCAATTCTGGCCCAGACAGCAGACTATTGTAACAGAAAAAAACTGGATTATGAGTTCACCAGAGAACTGAGCAAAGGAGAAACTGGACTGAGAGGGAAAGAATTCTTACGTCAATATATGTACTGAAAAGATAGGTAATGTTATAGAGACAATGACTAGCCAGGCCCATTACTTAAAAAAATGAATGAATGTTCTTTTGTCACGTTGGCTTCATGATGAAAATCTTTGAGTGACTCAAGAATTATTTAAGGTTCAGAATACTGTAACACCTGCTCTATGCTTGTTTTAACAGCCTCTGAGTTTAATTGCTTATGTAACCTTGATTTGCATTTACTAGGATCAGAGAACTAGCAAGACCAAAGAAGCCTAAAGCAGCTTGGGAGAACTATAGTAGGTTAGTGGAAAAAGTACAAAGCTTACGCTGTATGGGCTTTGGGTTTCTTCTGCACTGGTGAGCTGTCTCCATCTAACATCTGGGAAAGACAAAAGAATATGACTTTTTGTTTACAGTGCTAGAGAGGTTATGTCTACAGTACAAAATTATTTCAAAATTATTCTATTTGAATTTTCTGAAGTGATTTTATACATTCGGTCTTGTGTGTCCCCACTAAAGCGCATGAATTCAGCGGAGTATGTCCACAGTACTGAGGCTAGCATTGAATGTTGGACCGGTGCACCGTGGGTAGCTATCCCACAGTTCCCGCAGTCCCTGCTGCCCATTGGAATTCTGGGTTAAACTCCCAGTGCATGATGGGGCAAAAATATTCTCGCAGGTGTTTCTGGGTGTGTGTCATCAGTTGCTCCTCCCTCCATGAAAGCTACGGCAGACAATCGTTTCGTGCCTTTTTGGCGTGCAGACGCCATACTGCTTTCGGCAGATGGTGCAGTACGGTGCACCGCTTCTCTCCTGGTACTATGATCCACCTCGCATTTCCTCTCGTCTTTCCATGTAATCTCTAAGTGTCTACATTCTTTCTCTTCCTCATCGACCGCTTCCGCTGCCAACTCTGCTCAGCCATCGTGAACCGAGCAGCACAGCTTCCACCGCCAACTCTGCTCTCCCGCTCTTGCCGCGCTACCAAGCTTCTCCATGTTGTCTGTCTTGGGCTCCCGTCTCCATGAAAGCTACAGAAGACAACCATTTCCCGCATTTTTTTTGGCTATCGTGAACTGAACAGCACCTCTTCCGCTGCCACTCTGCTCTCCTACGTTTCGCGCCCTTTTTCCAGGATTACCCATGCAGGCACCATAGCACGGCAAGCATGGAGCCCGCTCAGATCGCCGCTGCAGTTTTGGCCATTGTAAATACCTTGCGCATTATCTAGCAGTGCGTGCAGTACCTGCAAAACCGGGCGAGGAAGCGACGACAGCGCGATTACGATAGTGATGAGGACCGGGACACAGACGTTCCTAGAAGCACGGCATGTGGCGATTGGGAGATCATGGTGGTGTTGGGTCAGGTTCATGCCGTGGAACACCGATTCTGGGCCCAGGAAACAAGCACAGACTGGTGGGACCGCATAGTGTTGCGGGTATGGGATGATTCCCAGTGGCTGCGAAAGTTTCGTATGCGTAGGGCCACTTTCATGGAACTTTGTGACTTGCTGTCCCCTGCCCTGAAGCGCAAAGACACCAAAATGAGAGCAGCCCTCACAGTTGAGAAGCGAGTGGCCATCTCCCTGTGGAAGCTTGCAACACCCGACAGCTACCCGTCAGTTGGGAATCAGTTTGGAGTGGGCAAATGGAGCGGGGGACAGATAGCTCAGTGGTTTGAGCATTGCCCTGCTAAACCCAGGGTTGCGAGCTCAATCCTTGAGGGGGTCATTTAGGGATCTGGGGCAAAAATTGGGGATTGGTCCTGCTTTGAGCAGAGGGTTGGACTAGATGACCTCCTAAGGTCCCTTCCAACCTTGGTATTCTATGATTCTATGAAATCTACTGTGGGGGCTGCTGTGATGCAAGTAGCTAACACAATCATTGACCAGCTGCTATCAAGGGTAGTGACTTTGGGAAATGTGCACGTCATAGTGGACGGCTTTAATGCACTGGGGGTGGGGTGATAGACGGAACGCATATCCCTGTCTTGACCCCGCAACACCGGGGCGGCCAGTATGTAAACCGCAAGGGGTACTTTTCAATGGTGCTGCAGGCACTGGTGGATCACAAGGGACGTTTCACCAACATCAACGTGGGATGGCCGGGAAAGGTGCATGATGCTCGCATCTTCAGGAACTCTGGTCTTTTTGAACAGCTGCAGGAAGGGACTTACTGCCCAGACCAGAAAATTACTGTTGGGGATGTTGAAATGCCAATAGTTATCCTTGGGACCCAGCCTATCCCTTAATGCCATGGCTCATGAAGCCGTACACAGGCACCCTGGACAGTAGTCAGGAGCAGTTCAACTATAGGCTGAGCAAGTGCAGAATGGTGGTAGAATGTGCTTTTGGACATTTGAAAGAGCGCTGGCGCAGTTTACTGACTCGGTTAGATCTCAGCACAACCAATATTCCCATTGTTATTACTGCTTGTTGTATGCTCCACAATCTCTGTGAGAGTAAGGGAGAGACATTTATGGTGGGTTCGGAGGTTGAGGCAACTCGCCTGGTGGCCAGTTTCGCACAGCCAGACAACAGGGCGATTAGAAGAGCCCAGCAGGGCACGCTGCACATCAGAGAAGCTTTGAAAGCCAGTTTCATGACTGGCCAGGGTATGGCATGACAGTTGTGTTTGTTTCTCTTCAAGTTACCTGCCCCCTGTATATATGAAAGGAAATAAAGTCACAATTGTTTAAAAACTGTTCTTTATTATTTGTTGCACAACACATTTGAGAGAAATCAGAAGATAGACTGGGGGAGGGGGGTACTGAAGGAAGGGGGTGGAGGAGGAGGGAAGGACAAGTCCAGAAAGCAAATCAAAATTTTGGATATGCCAGCTTTCGCTGCTTGTGCAATCCTCTGGGGTTGAGTGTGTGGGTCCCCGCAGCCTCCCCCCCCGGCCCCGTGTTCTTGGGCATCTGGGTGAGGAGGCTATGGAACTTGGGGAGGAGGGAGGGCGGTTATACAGGGGCTGCAGTGGCAGTCTGTGGTCTACTGTCTTTCCCGCATTAGATCCACCATACAGCGGAGCATGTCAGTTTGCTCCCCCATGAGCTTGACCATAGCATCCTGCCTGCTCTCAATACGCGCGTCCCTCCTCTCTTCGTGTTCATTTAACGCTTTATGGGACTCTGCAATTGTTTGCCTCCACACATTCATCTGGGCCCTGTCAGTGCGGGAGGACTGCATGAGTTCGGCGAACATGTCGTCCCGAGTTCGTTTTTTCTACCTTCTAATCTAGACCAGCCTCTGGGACGGAGTAGATAGGGGCTGCGTGGAAACATTTTCACCTGCGGGAGGAGAAAAAGGGAGGGTAGTATTTTAAAAGATACATTTTAGAGAACAAAGGGGACACTCTTTCTCAGTGAAACAAGCAATTCATAGTACACAGCACATGTTCTTTCTGTACAAGGTCACATTTTGCCTCTTAAACTGAAGTGCCTGACACTTTGGTGTGAGTAAGCCATCACACGTGGCTGGGCAACAGAATTCAGCTTGAAGGCAGACATGGTAAGCCCTAGGGGCACACGGGGTTCTGCTTCTTCCGCATTCATTTCAATGCTTTCAAACTGCCAGGCCCCCTTTCCCATAGCAAGCAATGCCTGGTGGGTTTGCCATATCAAAGGAGGGCCTGCGGGCTCTCTGGGATGATTGCTTCACACAACACCCCCCAGCCGCCCACACACCCCCACCGCGTGGCTCCGATGAGGCTCTGAGCAGCGATGAGCCCTTTAAACTAAATGCGAACAGCCCAGCGCGGCTGGGTTTCCACCCACCACGTGGCTCCAATCAGGCTCTCACTCACCAGAAGTGCCTTCTCCAGGGTCATATTCCAGGAGCCCGCCTTGGGAGTGGGGGGAGGCTATTGGGTCCAGCGTTAAGACTGGTTCCTGGCTAGGGGGGAAAACAGATTCCCCACTTGCCCCCTGTGCACTGTCCTCCTCCTCTTCATCCTCCAATAACTCATCCTCGTCGCTCCATGCAACTCCCCCCTTGCAGACGTCCACGGACAGTGGTGGGGTAGTGCTGGCGTCACCCCCCATAATTGCATGCAGCTCACGGTAGAAGAAGCATGTATGGGACTGTGACCCAGAGTGCCCGTTCGCCTCCCTGGCTTTTTGGTATGTTTGCCTGAGCTCCTTGATTTTTGTACGACACTGCTCTGTGTCCCTGGAGTAGCCTCTTTCTGTCATGGCCCTGGAGACTTCAGCGTAAGTATTTGCATTTTTTTTTTTTTTTTTTGGAATACAGTTCTGCCATAACAGATTTGTCTCCCCAACATGTGATGAGATCCAGTACCTCCCATTCGGACCATGCTGGAGCTAGTCTGCGAATCTGGGACTGCACGGTCTCTTGTGATGGTGGACTCTGCATGGTCGCCTGTGATGGTGGACTGTGCTGATGGTGACCAAACAGGAAATGAAATTCAAAAGTTCCTGGGGCTTTTACTGCCTACCTGGTTAGTGCGTCGGAGTTGAGAGTGTTGTCCAGACTGGTCACAAGGGAGCATTCTGGGATAGCTCCCGGAGGCCAATAATGTTGAATTGTGTCCACGGTACCTGTAACCCGGAACTGTGATCTCGATTTTAGCGCTACTCCACTTGCTGAGGTGGAGTACAGAAATCGGATTAAAGAGCCCTTTAAATCGAAAAAACTGGTTTGGTCGTGTGGACGGAATCAGTTTTATTTCGAATTAACTCGGCTAATTCCGAAATAACCACGTACTGTAGACCAGGCCAAAGTTCACCCACAGCAGCTGTGGTCAGGCTAAGACAATCCAGGGCCCTGAATATGTAGTGCCTACACCTTAATTTAGCTCCGGGTGTGGTCAGGATTACTGTAGTCCTCAAGTTTCACCTGCCACTTGGGTGGCTGTGCATTTTGCCAGTTCTTGTCGTGCCTGGCCAGTTCTTGTTCCCCTGCACATTTTGGACAGTTGGGAGGAGAGCAAGGGGAGACTTATCAACCACCCTTACCAGTGTGTTTAAGGTCTGGGAGATGGAAGATGGCCTCTCCTGAAAGTGGACGTGGCTGGGGATGGTGGGATGGAGCAGGTCATGCTGTTCCTCAGGAATGTCATTGAGAGGGCTGCTCACATTGTGCAGCGACAATGGTTGAAACCAATAAACATGCACGTTGCTCCTCAGTTGTTTTGCAAATTTGGAAGAGCATCAGAGGCTCAGTGCAAAGCTTAGTTTAGTGATCATCTAACCGTGAATTTTGTTTCCCTTTTGTTCCCTGTTTTAACAGTAGGTTAGAATGGGGAAACCAGCAGACAATTTGGCCCCTCTCCCTGAGTGCTTTGACGGCTCAGCCAACGCCAAGAATTATGTCTCTGGCCAAACCCAAGAAAATTTTCGATGGTAACCTTCAGCGCAGGTTGGTTGTATTCAGGAGCGCTCTTCCTTCTGTTGGAAAACATTCACTAATGAATGCAACAGCTCAGGGTTTACTGATAATAATCAATACAAATAAAGACATGACAACTGTACAGAGGTGAATCCAGAACAGGAGAAGAAATCAGAAGTTTCTGCACTTTCACATTATGACTGTAGCCCAATCCACCATGAACAGCTTCCCTCTGAGATCAGCTCAGCAGAGCTGCTACTGAGTAAAGCAGTTGTTCAGTTTTGCCATCTTAAGGTCTCTCTACGTTTGGCTGAGTTCTGCAATTTTCTGGATGAAAAGGGGCTGCAGAAGTGTAAAGCATTTATTATAAATGTCTCTACATAGACTGTTTTTTCAATGGCTCCCTCTATTTCATCTTTGTGGTTGTTCTGGTCACTAAATGTTGCTGAGATTTTCAACATAGGACTAATGATTCTGGGTGCCTTCATTTTCAGGTGGCCAATTTGAGACACTTTAAGGAGTCTCATTTTTTCAGAGGGCAGGCGCTCAGCACTTTCTGAAAATCAAGCCCCCCTTTTAAGGTTATCTCAGGTTGAGCACCCAAACACAAGTCAGCAAATCACTGGTCACTTTTGAAAAATCCCGATTTTTCATAATAGAAAATCTTGGTTCTTCATAATATAGTCTCCTCCTAAATATATGTTTGTTCCAAAAACTGGGAGCAGGTTGATTTCCAAAGGGAAATTGGGAAGGTTAAGTTGTATTTCAGTTTTAATTCAGGCTCCCTCCAAAACCTGGCAGGCAATACAGGGATTAGGTAGAAGGGTGGAGCCGCTGATGGGCTGTGAGAAGGGTATGACTCACGTAATGGGAAGCTGTTGTTGCTGGAGCAACAATTTGTCGTCATAGAATTCCAGTGACACCAGGTTCAGTCTAGTGCCAATTTGATCTTGGTTTCCACATGGCGTGTGGCTTTGGAACGGAACGCTGGGTGTTGTATGACATTTGACTGATGGTGGTTGTGTCTGTGTAATGTGTGTGGGTGTGGATTGTTACACCCTGGCCCCAATGCAAGGCCCTGTATCCTATGCAGCATTAGACCTGGATTTATGTGGCACTGTCCCCTGCCCAACCTATCACCCCTTCACTGTTCACCCATTTACTCCACTACCTGTCCCACATGCACTGCTACTTCAGAGGCATAACAATCCAGCGGCTTGAGGGTAGAAGGAGCAGAGTCCTGCTGCATCATTCGTTAGCTGGTGTGCGGGGCCAGGTGGGAGGACTGCCTGGGCAGAAGCTCTGGACCTGCTGTCCACTCCCCCTTCCTTCTCCCCACCACTGTAAGAGCCCAGGGTTCTCTATAGTGACTTGCTAAGTTGCACAGGGTTGGCGCTGTCTTTGATCTCTCCATTTCCCCTGGTGTGCCGGCCCCTGTACCCAATAGCCTTCAGCAAGCCACAACTGTCCTGTCTTGCACATGCTGTTTGATGCCCCATGGCTGAGACCCTTGGAAGCAATGCCCTGTGTGCTTTCCTAGACCATAGCCTTCTCTCCTTCATGGCCCTGTTGTTCCATGAGAAGAAGGAGAGAAGCTAGATAATGGCATATGCATCCTTCAGCAAATCGTCTACATTGTGTAAATTCCCCCTGTGTTCAACAAACATCCCTGTGTCACATGCTGATGAAGAGAATGGAAAGATATATGAATTAATAGGGTTGAATTTATAGCATGGAGTTTTGTTAACATACCAGACCGCATGTGATGATATCAAAGAGGAGCCAGTACACCAAATGAGGGCATATAGACGAGAGCACACTATTGTCCAAGGAATGTGGCTGTAAGGCAACAAATTAACCAACCTACTGCCAACAGCTTGCAAGAAGAAAACAGGCCCTAACAAGTGTTATTACTGAGCAGTGTTATTTAGTTCCTCTTTCAAAAGAGGGTTGATCACAAAGCCATGTACATACTTAAAATGCCCATCTTGAGGTGTAGGTGAATGATTATTACCACTATTGGTTATATTGAGGTAACGAATCTTCAGTTTCATTAACATCTGCCAATTGTATTTGTCATAAAAAACCAATGGAGACTCCCTTCTCCAGATGATCATTGTTTTTCATAACTTATGGATTTGATGGAATAAGGCAAAGCCAGGGGACAAACTGGCCGTACGGATATGTAGTTCAAAGTTGTTCCAGGGGGACAATGCCCAAATTTGCAGTTCTCTGGTAGCAGTTTCAATAAAGTCACAGAAGAATAAACAATATTTTTTGCTTATCAGTTGCTAATCATTGAATTCATTCACCAGTCCCTTCCTAAAGATTCACTGTCCCCGATGCTTTGTAGATCCCAGGGGGATAACTGGAGATTTTTTAGCGGAAGGTTTCTCTAAGTGCTTATAAGTCTCAATTCATTTTTGAAATAATTACTGGAGGGGGTGGTTTTGGTGAGGAGACTAGGCCAAAGCTCTGTCAGGGTATAGAGTAGATTTCTAGCCCCTGAGGAGCCATAAAACCCATGAGAAAGTGTCTCTGCGTTTCTTGTGCTGTTGAATATAATGCTCAGTAGCCAGAATAAGGATTGGGGATGTCATGACAATACAACTGTATTTGTTTCTCTCTTGCCATTGCCACTAGTTTCTTGTCTCTTTCCTGCTCAGAGTTAATATAAAACACTGATTTACAAATACAAAACAAAATGCCAGTGTTAAGTAAAGTGGGTATAGTAGGTGGGGTGAGAATTACAGAGAAACAATTGGGAATCTGGATTACCGCATTGTAGTCCCATCTCCACCACTGGCCTTGAACAAACCTCGCTGTGTTTCATTTTCCCCATCCATACAGTGAGGATAATCATCCTGACTCCACCTGCCAAGGGGATTGTTATGAGGCTAAATTAATTCCGTGCTTCTGAGACCCTGACATGAAAGGAGCTATAACAGTTCAATATGTTATTAAATGTTATTTATACTTAGACTGATTCTAATTTACATGCTTCAGAGATATTGTGGGATTTGTATTATGAAGTAGTTTCTTAAAACTGCCCATAGAAAGGACTACATTTTCAGCCCCCCCCCACACACACACTCCTTTGTGCATGCAAGCAAGCAGGTATTTGCTTGGCCAAATCAGGTAATCCCATGTGCAAATACCCATTTGTTTATGCATTGTACCTAGTTTGAGTACAGAAATGTGGATTTTTGCATGTGGGATGTCTGCGTATGGATTTAAGTTATCCTGGTTTGGCCATGCATGCTTGTTGTCACTGTTTTAATGAGGTTATGGTCCTGGCTGACTCTCTTCATTACTTCTTCCATGACATTCCCAAAGGCACCTCTTCCTGTACAGCTGTGGCCGGATGTCAGAGATCTGGCAGCGCCCACCGTTGATGGATTTAGCTTTACCGTCGCCTCGAATATTGAAGTTGGCAGAACCTAAAAAATACCAAACAGTGTACTTAAAACAAAGGTAAAAGATGACACAGCTCTTATTGTGCTACACATGTTTCAAGTGGGTTTTCAGCATCATTAGCATTCAAAAGCAGTTTGTCTGGTTGGAGTAGGAGCAAAACGAACAGGACCAAAAAAGGGGGAGAGCAGAGGTGCTGTGCTCTGTGTGGCACTTGCTGACGATCTGCAGCTAGCTGGCTGCTGTCATCGTGTGGACATGCCTCCTTCCAGCTGCCAAACTGGGTTGAAAGAAGCTAAGCGTATAAGCTTACATGCAGTGCGTTCCTCACATTGCCTGCATAGATGTGAATAGGAGGGCTGAAAGTTTCTGTATTTGTGTGGCCAACAAACTCCACACTTTGAAAATGATTGCGAACCATCCTAGAGAGCACATCATTATGTTAGGGACTCCAAAGGCAAAATAGGTGGTGTACTTGGAATAGGCAAGGGTTATAAATGTGAGACAAGGATACATTTACCATAAACACGTATTCATCTGATGAAAAGAATAGAACACTGGGTCATATTCAAAGCACAGTCCTGATGGAACAGACCCTCCATAGTACTGACCATAGCGTCTAAGAGAGTGCCTTTCTCTCTGGGCTTGGCTAGATTAGGGAAAGAGGTGAGGATAGGTCAGGCTTAGCTAACAAATATTAGCTGCCCCTGACTAGGGCAGGCTGAAAATAGTGAATCCAAACTGTTGGGTTTTTTTACATAAAAATGGGTTTTTGACAAAATGAAGTTTTTTGCAAAAAGCTTTCCATGGAAAAAATGTATTGTTCTGCCAAAAACCAGAATGGCGGAAATGGAAGTGTTTCAGTTTGGAAATGTTGCAGTGGTGCCTCATGGGCATTGTAGTTCTGTTCCCTCATGTCTCCATTCTTCTTTATCTACCAGGCACCCTGGTAGGACTGCATTTCCCAAGGTGTACCATGGCCAAGGACTCCATGGTACACTGCCTCCTGCCTCCAGAAAGGGAGGTTTGGTGCAACCAAGGAGCCCAACTTGTGGAGGAGAAAGAGAGCAGGAGGCATCTGAACTACAACTCCCATGGGGTGCCGTGGCCACATTTCCATATAGAATTTTTTCAGTTTTGGACAAAAAAAATCTAATTATTCTGTGGAAAATTAGATGAAAATGAATGTTCTTTCCATGGGGAGACAACCTCCTTTTTTCCGAACAGCTCTTCCCCTGGCCTAATGTACACTGCTTTCCAGGTCTAGACGAACCCTGTGTGACCATAACCTCCCTTAGCAGCTGCATTCCTCAGCATCTGTGCAGCTGTCAGGCTTGAGGGTGATGTTGGTGAGAGTGGGAGACAGGGTGTGAGCAGGGCTGAGGAGATGAGTGACCACTAATCTGGCTGCCTTCAGAAGGACATGTGAAACTCACCTGTTTGGTATAACTTCCTCAAAGAGGAAGAGGTATAACTCACCTGTTTGGTATAACTTCAAGCAAAGAGGAAGAGGAGGAAAATGAGGTGAAGAGAGGAAGGGGAGAAGAGCTAGTGGAGGGGGGGCAGGGGTGGGTAGGGGGAGGAAAAAAGACGAAAAGGAAAGAAGAAAGGAAACTGCCTGACTTCCTCTGGGGAAGTAGGGAAACAAATTAAGCCCTGGGCTTGGTTATAACTCTTGGGGAGAGACAGATTCTGCTGTGATGGCCCCACTATCAAGCTCTGGGTAGACAGAAACCATCAGAAATGGTGAACCTGATCATAAGAATTCTCTGCTCTGGGTCCAGTTAGGGTAGCAGCTGGGGGACAGGTATAGAATTCTTAAGAGCTTTCCCCTGCAAAGTGCAGTCCTGAATGGCTTATCTGTTTTTAGCACAGAGAGATGGGCTAACCAGGCTGCAAGTTGTTTGCAGTGTAGAAAAAGGAAGGCCCTATTTATGGGGTCTCCCAAGAGAAGCAGAGGCAGAGTGTGCTAGGGAAACAGACAATCAAAAGTAGGAGGCAGTTTACTCGCAACTGTCCATCACCAACTTTGCAGCACCAGGTCGTACACTGCATGCACCTTTAAGCTGGGAGCTGGAGTCGTTAGGTGAAAGTCAATGGGATTTGGGCACCAGTTCAGGCCTACTTCGAATGCCCATATTCCTTATTTTCAGCTGCCGCCTTTTGCTTCTTCACCGAGTGAAAATGCACCCCTTCCCCCATTTTGTTAAAAAATGTTCCCAGCCTTTGACCTGAAACATGGAGTGTGTCCCCTTTGCTTTGTGACGGGGAGAGGAATGAGATGGCAGGGTTTCCCCTCGTCCACACAGCCGCTCATTGTAATTCCCTGGCTCTTTCTTTTGATCTCATTCACACAGTCACCCTAGTTCCTTTCGTTTATTTGACCACTGGAGTTCTGCACCAGAGCAGCTAAATATTCATGTACAAGGTGGCTTAGACCACATTTTGGTGTAGAGCTGATGGTTTTGCATCATGGCGAGGCACGCGGTGGTGGAGGATTTAGCAACGTAGGTAACAAAGAGAGCAACAAATCACTTTGCTTCCCAGCTCTGTAATGTGAGGCAATTCAGTCTCAGGGTGGAGCACCCCCGGTTCATCATGTGGACCCCAGATCCCAAACCTCATGCCTGAGAGAACCCTGCTAATCTCCCAACCCCTGGGTCCCTCAACAGCCCTCAGGGAGGCAGCCGGAAATAAAGGCTGCACTCAGCTATCACGTCAGTGGCTTTATGTGGGCAGGACAAACCCTGAAATAGCACAAGAGACCATTTGTGGGCCCGTGGTGAGTCTCTCATCCTCCTTCCAGCCAGAGCACAGTGTACTGAGTCCCCAGAGCCCAGACATACAGATCAGCATTCACTAGCCCAAATAAGAGTCCATCCGACCTCCAGCTCCAGTCCCAGGACAGGCACCTCCTGCCCCTGGCAGCACAGGCCAGGGTCTTGGTTGGGTGTGAGCTGGGAGGGTGAATCCTGGTCTCTGCTGCATTGCCTGGTGTCCATCTCCATGTCACTGGGCTCCTCACTGGATCCAGGTTGTGCCTTCAGCCTTGCTGTGCCCATGCCCCCAGCCTGCTCCCTGGGCTGACCCCCAGCCTGCAGGGCCAGGCTGTACATGGTCCTGCTCCCTCCCGCAGCAACATGTGCTCCCCACCTAACCCCACAGTCTTCTCCAGCCCCACCCCTGTGCCCACCGATCGGCCCAGAGCCTGCCAGGGCTGCAGGCAGAGCTCCTGCTCTGGAGTGGCATTCCCCTCCTCCAGTGGGGAGTAGGTTGGCCTCAGGCAGTCAAGCCAGCCATCCCTTAGCCAGCAGAGCTCTGGGGCCAGCTCCCCTCTCCGCCTCCCCAATTCAATCAGGGCTGGTGGGGTAGGACTAGACCTTTCACACTGGACCCATGTCCATGTGGAGTGGGGGCTCCACACCCAGCTCACTGCTTAGGAGGGTGACGGGTCCCTCAAGCACACACCTACTCCAGATATTTTCATGCACTCCTTAAGTTACATTGTCTCTATGGCTTTGGTTTTATTTACACCAGGCATTAAATGAAAACCAGTTTTAGGGCTGGTTGTTACAGCATTACCACCACAATCCTTGTAGACAAACAGCTACAATAATTCTGCAACAATGTGTCTAGTTTAATTCAAATAAACAAACCTATTCTGGGAACGCCCTGAAGCTGTGTCCATATTGCGTGTTTGTGTTTTTCTCTAGGCCTCGTAGCTCTCCGGTGTGGCCCGTGCCAACAGCTGCGCTCACCTGTGAGGCTTCCCAGCGGGTTCAAGAACTTGCTTGTCCGAAATCAGTGCATCCAGGCTTCGAGCTAGACAGAAAGGTGATCGTGATGTTCAGCCAAACTGGGAAAAGGGAACCATTGCTCCTCCCTGTATCGGCTTTCAGCAACAGATTAACTTTGGTTGCTGCAGCCCGAGGTTAGCCCCGGAATAGACGCGATGGCCTGTTTGCACTACAGAAACAGCTGGATGGTTCCACCAGTTCAGGAGATGGGGCAGAAGTTGCTTGATATGCTTTTTAATTACTAGGTTAAGAAAGTTTGCCAGACCTGCCGTGGCTGCTTAGCCATACTAACTGATGTCATTTTTAAAGCGTCTTTTTTCTTGTAGTTTAGTGGTGACTTAAATGGTAGCCCATTTGCATGATGTCTTTTTTTTATTGCTTTGGTTGGTTGATAAAGATAATAGGGGTGACAGAATACACGTAAACTTCTGTAAGGGTTTTGACTTGGTACTGCATGACATTTTGGTTAAAAAAATATGATACAAAATTAACATGGCACACATTAAATTGATTAAAACTGGCTAACTGATAGGTCTCACACTGTAACTGTAAAAGGGGAATCATCACTCTTTCCTGTATACAGCTTGGGCCTTTGATCTTGGCCTCATGTAACAGGTGAAAGAAAAGCCCGCTCCTCAGCGTGGAGCTTCAAAGAGCTTGGTTTTTGCGTAACTGGAGACAGGGAATTTACATTCACTTCCCCCGAGGCATTTCCCAGGAAATCCCCTTCACAATTGCCCATTCTCGTCTGGCACATTGTTCAGTATAGTCCTTTGATCATTCACGCCTCACATCACAGCTGCCCCGCCCCCAGAGAGGTTACATACTATCCTGCCCCACGATAATAACCTTTCCATTTAATATAATGGACCGCAAAGATACTTAAACTTAATTCAGTAAGGTCTTCCAAGGATATTGCAGGCCATTGCCACATCTCGCACTATTCCAACACAGGGAGAAACCTACTTCTGCATTTTGCTCACATAGCTTCTGTGAATTCTATTTGGGTGTAGTTCAGTGATTTCATTTCATTTCATTTCCTTTCAATCAGCTGGCTAAAATAAAAAAACAATAACAACCATGAATCCCACTGGCCACAAAAATCTGGATGCTTTGTGCAATAGGTGGATTGTTGATGGTCAGTATATTTCTTTGTCACAGTATTTCCTGTCGTAGCTGAAAAATAGGTGTATTCTAGGAAAGCAATGCCTCCCTCTCTTTAGTGACCTCTGTTGTGTAGCAGTAGGCTGTCTGGGAGGGAACATGATGTATATCCAGTTTATATTTTTGGATGCAGGTGTTTGCCTACTTCATGCCAGCTGTGAATGCCAAGAACAACATTTGGCTGAAATGACAGATCCCATTCTCTCTATTTCCCAGATACAATGTGGCCAGCAAAAGAAGACAAGTACAATACTCATGTCCCCGAAAGTCCCCTAGCTGATCTTGCAAAACTCCACTTGCTAAATTGTCAAACAAGCTTCTTTGTGCTTCCTCCCATGCTGTGCCTCCCTCTTGGGAGGAGCTCCCCTAAATACCCACCAAGCCACCTCACTGGCATCCTGCACCGCCCTCCTTTTCCATGAAGCATACAAAAAAACCTGACAAAGGTCAGGTCGCTGGTGTGCTAAGCCCACTGTCCATGATGCTGACCTGTATTGTCTCTTTGTTTCCTTGCACTCCCCCGTCTGTCTGTGTCCATCTGTTGTCTCTTGTCTTACACTTAGATTAAGTCTTTTTGTTCTATGTTTGTACAGGACCTAGCACAATGGGATCCTGGTCCATGACTGAGCCTCCTCAGTGCTACCACAACGTATAGTTATAAATGTAGTTAGATGTTTGCCTGTGTTTGTTTCCTCTGTATGCTGTCACAGCTCTGCACAGGTAGCTGGCATAGCAGACCTTGAGCAAACCGCCCAATGACCACAAGATCCATCAAGGTGCAAAGGCACTTGGTCGGGTTTATTGTCAACCAAGCATGGTCCTAGCTCCCCGGATCAGTGTCTAGTTACACTAGCACATGTATGCCCCGTGGTTATGGACCAGGTCAATGAATGGCGGGACTTTCCACTATCCCCTTGGCTGACCAAAGACACTTCCTCCAAGACTCCATTTTATACCTCAATGCAAACAAGTTACGTATTGCCCCGCTGACGTAGTTAGGTGCCACCCATCACCTTGTACACGTTGGTTCGATCAAAACATCTCTATCCATCATGCTGTCATCCTGACCTTATCTTTAAGATGGGTCAGCGTGTTCCTGTTCTCGTTAGGGGGTGTGCTGGTATTGAGGTGCTGTTCCGGTACCACCCTTCTGGAATGTGTTTGTGTGAGTGTCCTGTGCCTAGCACCTCTTCAGAATGTGTGTTTCTGCAATATCAGTCCTGTTCTTGCCAGATTCAGTGAAGCCTAGCTCACAGCCTGACTTTGATCACTACTTTAGCCCAGGCCTCAGGCCTTATTCCAGGCTTCTGATACAAGGGCTTATGTCTCAGACTCTCTTTCTACTACATGCCCCCACTTTTTCTCTTTTTATGGGGAGGATGTTCACCCATTGATTGTCCTGGAAAAGCATAATTCATGGATGGAAGATGACCCATTGGACTAAACAGTGTTATGTAGTCACCTTACTTTACCATCCACACATTCATGCCTCATCTGTCCCATAATCTGCACATTCCCTCGTACGACTGATAGACAGATTTTATTTTTTAATTGTTTTTAGTTCCTTATGGTGGACCTGGGAGTGTTAGGCATGGGACCATGACTGATGTGTGGGGTTTAGAGTTGTTTTTTGATAACTTTTGGGTGACATGAGAAGGCCTTTCTACTTAGTTGGTGATTGATGAGAAGGGCTTTGGTCACAGTTATAAGTGTATTGTGCTTATACTTTATAGAGTAGTACAGGTTTATAGATGGATATATATGAGGGATTACATGATTATTTTCTTGAATAGATGAATACCAGATATATTCCCTATAAGCCCTGCTAGAAGGAAAAGGCGGGGAGAACTAATGCACCAGGCTTTAAAGAGTCCCTTGCAGGCTGTAGCGCTTGCAGGTGGATTTTGTGGGGCCATTGCTCACCACACTGAGAAAGAACAGATTTTTATTTGTAGAGGCATTTCCCACCAGGAAGGAAGATAGCCCTGCAGCTGCTAAAATGCTGATGACGGAAGTATTCCCCAAATGGGGACTACCACACAGTATTGATTCTGATAATGGACCTGCATTCATTGGGGAAGTATTCCAGAGCATGGGTACATGGCCTGGTATTCCCCTACCTTTGCACATTCCCTACCGTCCTCTGAGGGCAGGTGGAAAGAATGAACAAGTCTCTTAAAATTGAATTATCCAAAGTGTGCAGTGAGTTGGGAACAAATTGGGATATGGTGCTACCATGGGTTCATGTGAGAATCCGGAGCCGTCCAAATTGCATGACCGGATTTAGCCCTTCTGAGGTGCTCTTTGGCAGACCGATGCATGGCTGGAGAAACTTGCTATACCCCCCAGATTGGGAAACTGTAAAAGCAATGGCAACAACAGTCAGGATAAACAATCTTAAACACTGGTTGGGTATGGTCCAAGGGGCTGCTGCAACATAACAAGCCGCAGAACAGCAAAAAATGAATCAAGCATTTGATGAAAAGAGTGACATTAAGCAATGGCAAATTGGAAGCCAAGTAATGGTTAAAAGTGACCCAGCACCTATTGTCATGTTTCCCCATTTTCGTTTTTAAAATTCATATGGGGCCCCCTTTGCTGGCAATTCATCGGGTCCAAATTTCATCAAACTTTGTGGGAATTTGCAGGGTAGGTATTAGAGGGTTCCCTAACTCATAGCTTTCTGCCATGTTAGATTGTGATTCCTACAGAGGGCAGCTCATTTACTCAACAGATCAGTGGTTGGGGTCCCCAGTGTAGTTAGACGTTTGGTTGCGTGTGTTTCCTCCATATGCCGTCCCAGCTCTGCACAGGTAGCTGGCACAGCAGACCTCGAGCAAAGTGCTCAATGACCACAAGATCCGTCAAGGTGGGAAGGCACTCGGTCAGATTTATTGTCAATGAAGCACAGTCCTAGCCCCCCAGATCAATGTCTACAGTTATACTAGCACATGTATGCCCATGACAATGGATGCAGCTCAGTGAATGCCAGGTGGCTTTACCTTCCCAGGAGTCCTGTCAGTCCCCTCTCTTCAAGTCCAATAGGCCTCGGTTCAAACCAGGTGTACGAAGTAGGTGCCTGACATCAGACCTTCCATCCTCTCCTCCACCACACTGCCAGGTCCTCTACTGTGGGGGCCAGAGCTGGCTGGGATGTGATCAAGCCGCACACACAGCGAGAGGGGTGAGAGCAGTGCTCACAGCTGGAGAGGAGCAGGAAGCCTGCTGCAGCCTGCCTGGAGACATGGCCAGAAAGGTTAGATGCTGAGGGTAAAGTGCAGGACAAGAGAGTAGGACCCAGGGGAAGAGTAGCAGGATCGAAGTCTGTGAGGCTCTGGGAAAGTAATACAGTACAGCGGTTGGTGGACCAGAAAGAGCTTGGCATTGTGGTGGAGAGGCGAGTGGAAGGGCTGATCTCAGGACAAGTACCTTGTACATCTAATGAGAAATGGCTTTACCGTACTTGGATCCCCTGGGGCCCATTGGGCCTGCTGCTTCACTTTTCCCAGGCTCAGTAACTCCTGGCTGCAGGCCTGCAGACTAAGCAGTTCCATGCCATCTATACTGTGTGAAGTGTTTTATTCCCCCCTTGCTTCTCTTGCCTTACAGATTAGTGTGTGCCCAAAATAGCTTATGCCCAAATAAATCTGTTAGTCTTTAATGTGCCACCGGACTCCTTGTTGCTTTTGTGGTTACAGACTAACACGGCTCTAATAGGTTAGCCTTTGTGTGCCTGGGGCACCCCGGGGAGTTTCCATTGAGCAGGTTGGCTGGCTACCAGGTACACTCGCACACACAAACTTTGGAAGGACTTCCCCTTTTCTCTCTTCACTTATAATCCCTGTATTCTCCTCCTGTGGCTGCTGTTTGTCCACCCTGGAGCACAGAATTGTGAGCGCACCCCTGTAACCATTATCTAAGCGCCTTCCTCTCCACTGCTGGTGGCCCCACCAGAGGCGTAGCAGCAGTTCCGTGAGGTCCTCGGCCCATCTGTTGTTCCCTCTCATAAAGAAGGCCAACACCCTGACTTCCAAACAACAGTCAGTGGGGCTCGGTTTGTGGAGTCAGAGTTGCATTTCCAGGGCCCATTGATTTCAATGGGATTTGTGCTCCTCAACCACTTAGGCACTTTTGAAACTCCCGCCCTAAAAGGTTTCAGAGTAGCAGCCGTGTGAGTCTGTATTCGCGAAAAGAAAAGGAGGACTTGTGGCACCTTAGAGACTAACCAATTTATTTGAGCATAAGCATAAGTTTTTCCACTGAATGCATCCGATGAAGTGAGCTGTAGCTCACAAAAGCTTATGCTCAAATAAATTGGTTAGTCTCTAAGGTGCCACAAGTCCTCCTTTTCTTTTTGCGAATACAGACTAACACGGCTGCTACTCTGAAACCTAACAGACCTGTGTACTGGTTTATTTGTCCTCTGTAGGTTGAAACACAAATTGCAGACACTGCAAGGATGACTCTCACCCCTCCAAGAACACAACGTCTTGCCCAGCCGAAGATTCAGAAGAATACTTTGTGCTACGACAGGGGAAGTCCCGAGTCCGCGATCCGCCCAGTAAGGCAATGTGGCTGCAGCTCCTTGGCGTGGAGGGCCTTCCTCTCTATTGGCGGGCTGTCACTGGTCTCCCTTAGATGACAAAGCAGACAATGCTTATGCATTCAGTGTTTAAAAAACAGCTTAGGGCTTCACAACCCAGTACCCTCCTCCCTGTCCGCAGAGAACCTCTGGGCAATGGTTCTGGTGCAATCCGCTGGATCCCGGGTGCCTGGCTTATGGTGCTCAGATACCCTGAAGATGTGCAAGGCATGAACATGAGGCAGACGGATAGATGGCGGGTGGGTGAGTAGGTAAGAGATGGACAGACTGGAGGACAGTGGGGACTGGAAGGGGAGGAGGGATAGCTCAGTGGTTTGAGCATTGGCCTGCTAAACCCAGGGTTGTGAGTTCAATCCTTGAGGGGGCCATTTAGGGATCTGGGGCAAAAATTGGGGATTGGTCCTGCTTTGAGCAGGGGGGTTGGACTAGATGACCTCCTAAGGTCCCTTCCAACCCTGATATTCTATGATTCTATCACTGCACAGATCCTCTCATTCTCCTCCATACATAAGGGCCCAGAGAAGCTGCTTTACCCATTAGGCTGAAGTAACTGCTGCAGAACAGGCCTGCAGCCAGTCTGTAGCCTGGGACAAGGATTCTTTCTCCCACCCATGCATTTGCCTGGCACCTGACATGGTTCGCAGGCTGGCACTGCGCTTTGGACTTGCCCCAGTAGAAAAAGGAGCAATTGTTGCAGCAGTACAGATCCATTTGAAGCTTGTCCAGCTTATGGGAAGAGGGAGACTCAGTGGTTAAGATGGAGAGTGCACCATGGAGGGCAGCAAAGGTGAGGCATGGAATGAAAGTGCTTTGGCATAGGATAGCCTGACAGGCCGGGGTGATCTAGTCTCATCGGAGAGGGGGCCTGACTGCAGGATCTCAGCTAGCCAAGGTTGCTCGAGACTGAAGTCTGAGTCTGTGGAATGCACCAGAACAAAGGGGCAGGGTCTGGAGTTGAGGGAATTCCTCTCCTTCATTTCCCTCTCCTCAGCTGGTTCTTTCCCATCAATAGCTCTGAAATCCGCTCTTTCCTCTCCATCCCAACCACTAACACCCTGGCCCTGGACTTGATTCTCTTTTGCCCAAGCTCCTAGCCCCTTGGGCCTTATCTTTGGTATTACAGTGGTTCCCTCAGCCATCAGGCCTTGCTGTGCTGGGCACTGCACACACACAGTGAGAGAACTTTTACAGTCTAAGTGGACAGGGGAGGGAGGAGTAACTGAGGCACAGAGAAGGGAGGTGACTTGCCCAAGATCACATTGTACGTCAAAAGAACAGGAGTACTTGTGGCACCTTCGAGACTAACAAATTTATTTGAGCATAAGCTTTCATGGGCTACAGCCCACTTCATTGGATGCATAGAATGGAACATATAGTAAGAAGATATTGTGACGGGGCAAGGCCAGATAGCTATAGAAAAGTAGTGGGAGATAAATATATTAGCTCCAGGCTAAACAAATCCTTGGTACCAGGATAAGTGAAATGGCGGAAGCTCCAGGTCAATTAAGACACCTGGAGCCAATTAAGAACTTTCCAGAAGACAGGGAGAATGCTAGGTTGATTGGAACACCTGAAGCCAATCAGGGGCTGGCTGAAACTAGTTAAAAGCGTCCCAGTTAGTCAGGTGGGTGTGCATGTCAGGAGCTGTGGGAGGAAGTTGTGCTGTAGGAGAGACTGAGCAGTATACACCATATCAGGCACAAAGAAGGAGGCCCTGAGGTAAGGGTGAAGTGGAGCTTGAGGAAGTGAGGGCTGCTGTGGGGGAAGTAGCCCAGGGAATTGTACATGTCATGTTTCTGAAAGGTCAGCTCCCATAGCTGATACTATTAGGGTCCCTGGGCTGGAGCCAGGAGTAGAGGGTGGGCCCGGGCTCTCCTCCTCCTCCTCCCCCACCTTTGCCCCCTGATTAATCACTGAGACTGGGAGACAACAGAGACTGTGCAAGGGAGGATAACTTCTCCTCACCTCCCTTGCTGGCTTATGATGAAAATGGCTCAGTAGACTGTGACCCTTGTCTCTAGAAAGAGAAGGGTTACGTGGAGGGTCACAGTGAGCCTCTGAGGCTAGCGAAATCTGCCAGGAAACACGGGACCCACGGAGGCAAGGACAGAGATTTGTCACAATATATATATACATATAGAAAACATGAAAAGGTGGAGTAAGAGGCTAATTAATTAAGATGAGCTATTATCAGCAGGAGAAAAAAACTTTTGTAGTGATAATTGAGATGGCCCATTTAGACAGTTGACAGGAAGCTGTGAGGATACTTAACATGGGGAAATAGATTCAATACGTGTAATGACCCAGCAACTCCCAGTCTCGATTCAAACCCAAGTTAATGGTATCTAGTTTGCACATTAATTCAAGCTCAGCAGTTTCTTGCTGGAGTCTATTTTTGAAGCTTTTCTGGCCACCTTTAAATCTGTTCTGAGTGGCCAGAGAGGTTGAAGTGTTCTCCTACCGGTTTTCGAATGTTATGATTCCTGATGTCAGATTTGTGTCCATTTATTCTTTTGCACAGAGACTGTCCGGTTTGGCCAATGTACATGGGGGGAGGGATAGCTCAGTGGTTTGAGCATTGGCCTGCTAAACCCAGGGTTGTGAGTTCAATCCTTGAGGGGGTCATTTAGGGATCTGGGGCAAAAATTGGGGATTGGTCCTGCTTTGAGCAGGGGGTTGGACTAGATGACCTCCTGAGGTCCCTTCCAACCCTGATATTCTATGATTGCTGGCACATGATGGCATATATCACATTGGTAGATGTGCAGGTGAACAAGCCCCTGATGGTGTGGCTAATGTGATTAGGTCCTATGATGGTGTCACTTGAATAAATATGCTGACAGAGTTGGCATCGGGCTTTGTTGCAAGGATAGGTTCCTGGGTTAGTGTTTTTGCTGTCTGGTTGCTGGAGAGTATTAACTTCAGGTAGACTAACATGGCTGCTACTCTGAAACCTGTCATAGTATGTCAGTAGCAGCTCCGGGAATAGATCCTGTGTCTCCTGGTTCCTAGTCCTATTCATTGGACAATGCTGCTTTCCTTATTTTCTCTTGTTTCCTTCCCACCCTCTACTCCTCTTGTGGGAGTTATCTAACGTAGCTCTTTGGACCAAGGGCCTCTCTTCTCACTTCACTGTGCACACCTATGGCTCTCTCTCCAGATATGACCACTCTAGTGAGCTCTTGTGCTAGGGTTGCCAACCCTCCCCATTTCGCCAGGAGTCTCCCAGAATCAGTCTCTAACACCCGGAGGCTGCTGAAGCCAAACCAGGAGATTTTAGGCCGCTAAAAGTCTGGTGGTACAGTGGGGTAAAGGCAGGCTCCCTGCCTGCCCTGGCCCTGTGCCGCTCCCGGAAGCAGTCGGCACGTTCTTGCGGCCCTTGGGGGGTGGGAAAGGCCAGGGGATCTCTGCGTGCTGCCCCCGCCCTGAACACCAACTCCACAGCTCCCATTGGCTGGGAACTGTGGGCGGAGGCAGAGTGCAGAGCCGTCTTCCCCCTCCCCACCAGGGGCCACAGGGACGTGCTGCTTCTGAGCCTGCCTTAGCCCTACTGCACCGCCTCCCAGAAGCCACCTGAGGTAAACGCTGCCTGGCTGGAGATGGCACCTCTCGCCCCCTCCCGAACCCCAAGCCCCTGCCCCAGCCATGAGCCCCTTCCTGTACCCAAACTCCCTCCCAGAGTCCACACCCCCTCCTGCATGCCAACCCCCTACCCCAACCCAGAGCCCCCTTTTTTGCACCCAAGCTCCCTCCCAGAACTTGCACCCCTCACCCCTCCTGCACCCCGACCCCCTGCCCCAGGCTCAGCCCGGAGCCCCCTCCCACACTCTGAACCCCTCAGCCCCAGCCCAGAGCTCGCACCCCCTCCCACACCCCAACTCCCTGCTCCAGCCCGGTGAAAGTGAGTGAGGGTGGGGGAGAGCGAGTGACACAGGGAGGGGGGATGGAGTGAGCAGGGCGTGGCATCAGAAAAGGGGCGGGGGGTGGGGCCTTGAGGCAGGGATGGGGTAGGGGCGGAGCAAGGGTGTTTGGGTTTGTGTAATTAGACAGTTGGCAACCCTATCTCGTGCTGTGAGAACGGAATTGGTAGCGGGAGAGGCAGCCAGGAGAGATGGATTCCCAGCTGGGCTGGGGAAGCGGGCTAGCTTTGATAAGGATACTGTAGCACTGTTTAGGGGGGGCTCTCTGGCGGGTGTCAGGCATCTCCACTCTGCCCACCCTTATTCAGTGCGTGCGTGTGAGGAGCCAGTGGGAGGGTCAGTGCGGAGCCGTATCTGCAGCGCCTTCAGTATGCCGAAGGGTCAAGTGACCCTCGCCAGCATCTAGTGCCCCCAGCAGCCGGCCCGGGCGGGGAGAGGAAGGGACAGGGCCAGAGCCTCTCCTCTTCCAGCCTCGCTGCCTGCCTGGGACGCTGCCCGGCGCAGCGCAGCAGCTGCCTGGGAGAGCGCGTGGCTGTGGCAGCAGCTGGCTGCCCCCTGCGCAGCCTCAGCTCCTGGGGGCGCTCCGGCTCTCTCAGCCGCTGTCCCAGGAGCTGAGGCTGCACCGGGGGCAGCCAGCTGCTGCCACAGCCACGCGCTCTCCCAGGCAGCTGCTGCGCTGCGCCGGGCAGCGTCTGGAGTGGCTCCGGGGCCTGGCTGCCAGGAAGAGCAGTCAAACATGCCGGGGAAGCTGGCGCAGTGGGAGGACAGAGCCGCCCCCCCCCCCCCCACAGGTAACGGTTGACGGGGAGAGCGCAGGGGCCCTAGGCTGGGGGTGGGTTGGGGCAGAGTCATGTAGGGGGGGTCACATAGGGAGGTCATGTGCCCCCCCCTTTAGCTGGTGCCCCCTTTTGGGTCCCTACCCCGAGTCGCCTTGATGCATCCAGCATTATAATGGGGCCACCTAGCCCAGGCCACAGGGTACGGTGGTGTGTTTCTCTCCAGGTCTGGGCAGGACTGGACATGAGGTTCATTGTCGCTGAGACTGAGCCTATGACGGCAAGTTGGGGGAAGCAGCTGCAGGGTTTAGCAAAGTCACTGTCAGCCCGTCTGATTGAGGGGATGGGTGCAGCATTTGTCACTTGGGTGTATAACTTAGTAGGCTTGGTAGACTCCCAGGTGCTTCCCTCGGATCAAATAACAGCAGTGGCCAGGCAGTGTCTGGGCACTAGGCTCCAGCCTTTTCTCTTGGCTGTGGACTTTGCTACTGTGATCCATGCCTTTGTCACCTCTAGGCTGCTATGCTGGGCTGCATTGGGTAGACCTTAAATTCCTTTGGGAACAGAAGGGTTTGTGAAGTGGTGTCTCCTGACAGGAGAGTGTGGCACTGGGCTGTAGGATTGGCACTGGCTGCCCAGGGGCTACCTAACATTCAGCCTAGCGCTTCACGGCCAAATGCTTGTCGGCTCCAATCTAACAGCTGTGCTTTCAGGACAGAACTCTAGGGGAGCTCTTCCCATGGTTCCTCTCACAGGTATCCAGGGCTGCCCAGCAAGCAGTAGCAAGTGTTCGGACACTAGAGTTGGCTAAAGCAAAAGAGGTGTCACACGAGTATCTGCCTGCCCGTGATACCGAATGGCCAGTGACAAAGGCAGCAAAGCATGCAGTGCCTACGCCTAGGATTGAGGAACTGTCCCAGCCGTGCAAAAGGTACGTGCTCACCAGAGGGGGCTTGCTAAAGGGAGAGGGGAAAGGTTGCTCAGCTGTGCAGAGAGCACGTTTCTTTGTCATCGTTCCTGTGTCTCACCAGCTGGTTCTATGGCCATTTCGCTCAGAATGCGGAAATGGATTAAGCAGAACTGGTTCTTGTAGGAACCCAAAAGCTAGTTGTGCTGTTAAACAGCTGCCATTCCACCCCAGAGATGTTTGCATGTTACTATTGGAAGAAGCGACTCGTGAATGTATATTAGACTGGCTATACAGTTTGAAAAGCGCTTTGAAATTTTTTGAGATGGCAGCGCTGGGAAAACCACTCTGAGTTACTGATTTTTGCACATTACTTAGTAAATACGGTAGGAAAAGTAAGGCTAATGTATCATACAATGCTCTTTGTTCATTTATGTTGTCAATCGTAGTGTAGCCTTTGTCAGGCTGTCTGGAGCGGCTCACAACTGTGAGTGCCTATCTCAGGGCAGACTGCCAGAAAACAAGGGCAGATGCCCCAAACTTGTGGTGTGTTCTAGTATTAGATTTTTACCAAGCCAGTAACAAATGTGAATGCCTGGATCACTATGCCTGGAGTCACAGACAGTCCCCTTAGACTCTCCAGCCCATCTTGCCACCCAGACAAACAGCACTTTGTGATTAAAAAGTTATAGAAACCAAAAGTCACATCACATTAGGTTACTCCCAATCCCGAAGTCACTTACCCCAAATCAGTTGGTAGTCTGGATCTTATGCCAAGAACAACACTTATAGCCAGTTCTCTAGTAAACTAACTAAAGGTTTATTAGCTAAGAAAAAGAAATGAGAGTTATTGAGAGGTTAAAGCAGGTAAAACATATTAACAGGTGAGTCAAAGTTTGTAAGTCCAAATGTTAGCAGAGATGGAGTAATCTGCCAGTCTCCAAAAGACTTTCAGGGTTACCCAGGAGAACTCTAGGGATCTCTGTCCATTCACTCAGTATTTCCACCCTGTTGAAATCCAGACAGTCCAGAGATACAGGATCAGTCCATGAACCCATATTTATAGCTTTCCCCCACAGGAGGCAATCTGATAAGTGTCTTTAATTCTTCCATGATCCCTGGCTTTGAAATTAGCATTTTCTGTTACAGACATTAAGTCTTTCATTAGCATTTCCAAGATTCCATTTTTGTTTGAGTTTAGTCACAGGGATATACATAATTTAAAAGGTAAGGTAATAGCAAACAACAATCCTTCATTAGTTTTCATGAAGTTTTAACACCTGATTACAATCTTACACGAACACACCTTTGATTACAGGGTATACATAATGTAGAAGTAACGTAATAGCAAACTATGGGATATAGACAGATGAAAACAATATAATCAACATCTTTGATATTCACATACAAGTGAATTGCCTTGAGAATCTGGCATGCACTGGCACCTTGCCTGTCAGCATCACAGCCTTAATTATCTGTGGCAATATATCAGCATGTACTACGGAACGTTCTGTGATATATTTTGCAAAAATAATGAAATTTTAGTACTATGGGACCTCTCAATGATGCCTGCTATTAAATCTTGGCTGAGAGATATGGAGAGGTCATCAGTGATTTGTGCAGAGTGTAAGGGGTGCAGTTTGAAGTTCTCCTGAAAACATAAGCTCTTATTGTTAGTAGCTATAGATTCAGAACTTAAGCTCCAGTTGTTAAAACTGAGGGAGTCTTCAGAAATCACGTTGCCACTCCTAACCCATTCTTCTTCTGTGTTTTCACGGTTTCAGGCCCACTGCAAACCTTGCTCAGTTTGATCCAGATGCCTTTTTTGTAAAGGAGTCTGCTAAGAAGGCAGTTTGCTCCAGCAGGCTTCAAAAACTAGCACACCCTATTGAGCGCTGAACCCCTTGGCTCTTAGGTTCATTAAATCCTTCGAAGATTCATGGCTGTCTTGTCTGCTGTTCTCCTCCCCAGTGCATGTGATTACATGTTGTAGGTAGACTGTATGTTTGGGAGAGTTTGAATAAAGAAGAGATGGATGATCTGGGGAAAAGCCCGCCAGTGATTCAACTGCTGCTGCTTTTAAATACGTTGCGTCTCTACCCAAGTTCTCAAATAAAAATTTGTCCAAAAATTAAAAAAACTCAGAGTATTTCTTTGCACGATTAGGGCTGGATCATGCTCCCCATGCCCTGAGTTCCTTTGCTTCTCAGAGGCGCCCTATGAGAGGATTTCTTCCATGAGTTAGCCCATCCAACTCCACATTCTTTATACTCGCCTTGTGCTTAATTTGGCCTCTTCCCCACACATATTGCCCATATATAACATGTTTTAGTTTCATCTTCATGGGAGGGCCCAGAACCACCATGGTCTGCAAAGACATGCCTTTCACTTTGCTGGGAGGTACCTACAACCCAATGCAGAAATCCTGTCTCATGTTTTTCGTAAGCGATTTCCATTCACTGTTAGAGCAGGGGTGAATTTTTTTTGGCAAATAGTTTATTCACCAAAAATGTAGTTTCAGGTTGACTGAAACTATTTGCAAATTTGGGTCGAATTCAGTGAATAGTTTTGGCTGGAAAAAAAAGGAAAAATATTCTGAAAATGCTGAAGTGAAACATTTTGATTTTTTGTTTCAAAATGATGATTTGTTTAAAAATTTAGCTAGATTTAGCTAATTTCCCCCCAAAGTGTAAAAAACTCCCAAAATGAAATGAAACATTCTATTTTGAGTTGAACTAAATGTTTTGTTTGACCCGAAACAAAAAAAATTTTTTTTTTCTTTTAGGGTGAGAAATTGTCATTTTGGGTTGACCCGAAACAAAACATTTTTCTGTTTTTTTTTCAGTTTGGCCACTGACCTGAAAAATCAGTTATTCAACCAGCTCTATACTTACACTTGGATTACTTTGTAAATGAAGACTATTATTCATATATTGCTACTCTAACAGGTGAAAGGGATGCGTATATGCTCAAGTGTAATCTGTTCTTTGCTTCATGGACTCAAAATCCCATATGGAATGCTGATAGGTGTGGAGGAGCACACGTGTAGGGAACATAATAACGGCCATACTGGGTCAGACCAAAGGTCCGTAGATTCATAGATACTAAGGTCAGAAGGGACCATTATGATCATCTAGTCTGACCTCCTGCACAACGCAGGCCACAGAATCTCACCCACTCACTCCTGCAATAAACCTCTCACCTATGTCTGAGCTATTGAAGTCCTCAAATCGTGGTTTAAAGACTTCAAGGACCAGAGAATCCTCCAGCAAGTGACCTGTGCCCCATGCTACAGAGGAATGCGAAAAACCTCCAGGGCCTCTTCCAATCTGCCCTGGAGGAAAATTCCTTCCCAACCCCAAATATGGCGATCAGCTAAACCCTGAGCATAGGGGCAAGATTCACCAGCCAGATACCCAGGAAAGAATTTTCTGTAGTAACTCAGATCCCACCCCATCTAACATCCCATCACAGGCCATTGGGCCTATTTACCATGAATATTTAAAGATCAATTAATTACCAAAATCATGTTATCACCTAGCCCAGTATCCTGCCTTCCGACAGTGGCCAATGCCAGGTGCCCCACAGGGAATGAACAGAACAGGTAATCATCAAGTGATCCATCCCCTGTCACCCATTCCCAGCTTCTGGCAAACAGAGGCTAGGAACACCATCCCTGCCCATCCTGGCTAATAGCCATTGATAATAGGACCCCTTAGTGATGCAGTTATTAAAGGGGGTACTAGTAAATAGGATAGGAAAGAAGCTAATAAAGTACAGGTAGAAGCTAGTGAGGAACAGTCAAATGTAAAAGAGTCCCATTTAAATATAAGATGTGAAGGAAAGCAACTGAATATTGACAAAATGTACAAGTGCTTATATACAAATGTTAGAAGTCTAAATACAAGAGTGAATTAGCGTCCTGGCAATAAATGAGGATGTTGATATAACAGAAACTTGGTGGAATGATTATAATCAATAGGACATGGTAACACCAGGGTACAAAATATATCAGAATGACAGAGTAGTTTGTGCTTGTGCGGGAGGGGCACACTGGCACACTTAGTAACAGAAAGCATAGAGTCAAATAGTCAAAGTAAAAATGTTAAATAAATCAAACTGTCCCATAGAAGCTCTATGGATAGAAAGAACAGAATTATCAGACTCATAGATGGACATGATATATTGAGGAAGAGTCTTTGACAAGGTCGCACACAAAAGGCTCTTAAAAAAAGTAAGCAGTCATGGGATAAGAGAGAAGGTCCTCTCTTGGATCAGTAACTGATTAAAAGATAGGAAACAAAAGGTAGGAATAAATTATCAGTTTTCACAATGAAGAGAGAAAGAAATAATGGGGTTCTCCAAGGATCTATCTTGGGACCTATACTATTCAACATATTCATAAATGATCCAAAAAGGGGATGAAAAGTGAAGTGGCAAAGTTTGCAAATGATAGAGAATTACTCATGATAGTTAAGTCCAAAACAGACTGTGAAGAGTTACAAAGGAGTCTCACAAAACTGAGGGACTGGGTGACAGAATGGTAGATGAAATTCAGTGTTGATAAGTTCAAAGTAATGCACATTGGAAAACATAATCCCAACTGTACATACAAAATGATGGGGTCTAAGTTAGCTGTCACTACTCAAGAAAGAGATCTTGGAGTCAGTGGATAGTTCTCTGCAAACCATTGCTCAATTTGTAGCGGCAGTCAAAAAAGCTAACAGACTGTTAGGAACCATTGGGAAAGGGATAAATAATAAAATAGAAAATATCATAAAGCCACAAAATAAACCCATGGTACACCCACACCTTGAATATTATGTGCAGTTCTGGTTCTGTTTCTGTGGGGAGGGATAGCTCAGTGGTTTGAGCATTGGCCTGCTAAACCCAGAGTTGTGAGTTCATTCCTTGAGGGGGCCATTTAGGGATGTGGGACAAAAATTGGGGATGGGTCCTGCTTTGAGCAGGGGGTTGGACTAGATGACCTCCTGAGGTCCCTTCCAGCCCTGATATTCTATGATTCCCCCATCTCAAAAATCTGAAAAGGTGTAGAGAAATGCAACAAAAATTATTAGGAGTATGGAACAGCTTCCACATGTGGAGAGATTAAAAAGACTGGGACTGTTCATCTTAGAAAAGAAACAGCCAAGGGGGGATATGATAGGGGGTCTATGAAATCAGGAATGGCTTGGAGAAAGTGAATAAGGACTTATTGTTTATTACTTCACCTAACACAAGAACTAGGGGACACCCATTTTTTCACACAGCGCACAGTCAATCTGTGGAACTCATTGCCAGGGGATGCTGTGAAGGCCAAAATTATAACTGGGTTCAAAAAAGAATTAGATAAGTTCATGGAAGATAGGTCCATCAATGGCTATTAGCCAAAATGGTTAGGGATAAAACCCGATGCTCCAGATATCCCTAAACCTCCAACTACCAGAAGCTGGACTAGACAACAGGGAATGGGTCACTTCCAATTTCCATGTTCTGTTCATTCTCTTGGAAGCACCTGGCAGTGTCAGAAGACAGGATACTAGGCTAGATGGACCATTGGTCTGATCCAGTCTGGCTATTGTTATGTTCTTAGGCACCCTCAGCAAATTTGCGGATGACACTACGCTGGGGGAAGAGGTAGATACGCTGGAGGGTAGGAACAGGGTCCAGAGTGACATAGACAAATTGGAGGACTGGGCCAAAAGCAATCTGATGAGGTTCAGCAAGGGCAAGTGCAGAGTCCTGCACTTAGGATGGAAGAATCCCGTGCACCACTACAGACTGGGGACTGAGTGGCTAACCGGCAGTTCTGCGGAAAAGGACCTGGGGATTACAGTGGACAAGAAGCTAGACAGGAGTCAGCAGTGTGCCCTTGTTGCCAAGAAGGCAATGGCATATTGGGCTGCATTAGTAGTATTATTGCCAGCAGATCGAGGGACGTGATCGTTCCCCTCTATTAAGCACTAGTGTGGTCTCATCTGTAGTACTGTGTCCAGTTTTGGGGCCCCCACTACAGAAAGGATGTGGACAAATTGGTGAGAGTCCAGCGGAGGGCAACAAAAATGATTAGGGGCCTGGGTCACATGACTTATGAGGAGAGGCTGAGGGAACTGGGATTGTTTAGTCTACAGAAGAAAAGAGTGAGGGGGTATTTGATAGCAGCCTTCAACTACCTGAAGGGAGATTCCAAAGTGGATGGCTCTAGACTGTTCTCAGTGGTAGCAGATGACCGAACAACAAGTAATGGTCTCAAGTTTCAATGGGGGAGGTTTAGGATGCTAGGAAAAACTTTTTCACTAGGAGGGTGGTGAAGCACTGGAATGGGTTACCTAGGGAGGTGGTGGAATCTCCTTCCTTAGAGGTTTTTAAGGTCAGGCTTGACAAATCACTGGCTGGGATGATTTAGTTGGTGTTGGTCCTGCTGTGAGCAGGGGGTTGGACTAGATGACCTCCTGAGGTCTCTTCCAACCCTGATTGTCTATGATTCTATAGCCCCTTGTGCAAGCAATCCAAGCTACATGAGGCCTGAGCCATCAACTCTCAGAGCCAAGACTTTGCTCAGACCTGTCAGTGTGGTGCTGTCTGCTGATGCTGTATGTTTTCATATTGCATTCATATGCACCTGTCAACAAAAATATGCACCTGTCAACCTAATAACATTCATATGCACCTGTCAACAAAAGTTATTTAGCAGACTATGAAGAGAAACTAATGTTTGTATTTATATGAAGGAGGGTGCCTTCAGCCCTGGGAACCCATGACCCTAATATCCTGCCAGGCCTGGCCTAGGGAAAGACTCAGTGTTCTGAAAGGTGTTTTCTATCCCTCACCACTATGATCTAGTCCATTTTGCCAGGTCTCATTCCAGGGAGCAGAGAAGTGTGTATGTTTCACATTTCTCTGCTGGCCTCAGGCTAGTTACAGGAAGCTTTGGGGAATACGGCCTGCAAGTCCAAGGTGAATGGGAAGATTTTTGGGTACTAACTAGAGACCAAGCAAAGAAGCCATAAGAACTACTGGCTGGTGGTGACATATGCAAGTCATTTGTCCCTGATACACCCATTGGAGATGCCAGAATGGTTATAGATGGGGGCGTATAGCTTAGAATTCTGACTCTTTAATTACAACTCATTTGGGTGCTCTTGCAGTACAGCTATGAAACATGTGCATAAGTATCCTAAACGCTGCCTCTAGGACTTAGCCTGTTCAGGGCAAGTCTGCTAGTCATGGGCCAAACACACAGTTGTTCTGTGATGGGAATCAGAGCTGCTGTAGTGGATTGTAGATACCGGCATTTACCCACTTTGCATTTTTGGAGGCAGAAGTTGGCCAGCCCTTTGCCAACAGTGAATTCTGATGGGACACCCTGTGGTTTCTACAGATAGTTGCTAGGTTAGGGGAATTTCCGGTGTGAGTGCTGGGCCCACAAAGAAACCTCATACAGAACACACACTTCATAAATTACCACTACAGCCATGCTTGGGGAACTCATGCTTTGATAAATGTGTTTGTGAATGCATGTGAGATTTCATGTCAGAGGTTATATGGCACTTCTGGCATCGTAAGCTGGGCCATTTTTGTGAGACTCACAAGAAACTTGACTCTTACTCATACCAGAAAAGCTTGATTCAAGCTGTGTATTCTGCAAAGGTTTGAAGAACGTGGAGATATCTGTATTTTTTAATGAATATGATGTGTATCTCTAGTTGAGCATCATAGTGTGGCCAGCTCTATGGAACACCAAGGGGTAGTTCCAGCTGGAGCTCTCCACACATACCCAGAATGAGGCAATGACTCTAATTTAGTTGCTGCTGCTTAACAACAATACAATGAATCTACTGCTGGAGGTCTGCCCCCAACTTTCCTGAGGAAAAGCATAAACCTGACAGTGATGGATTGTGCACCCCACACCAGCCTTGATAGGGTTAAGAAGGCCCTGAGAGGCCAATTAGGTCACCTGGCATCACCTGAGAGAAGGAGGTTAATTGAGAATAAAGCCCAGCTGGGGAAGGACTGGGACAGCACTATGAAACTAGGAAGCTGAGAGTAGAAAGGGGCTTCAGGAGAAGGAATCTTCAGTCACTCCCTGGGACTGGACTGGACTGGATTGGATTGGATTGGATTGAATCGAATCGAATCGAATCGAATCTTCAGTCACTCCCTGGGTGGAGGTCTCATCAGGGACAAGGAAGAGGTACAGGGGGAGAGTAAGCTCTCAGACCCTGTCCTGGAATAAGGAGTCTGGAAAGAGGCTAGGAGGGGTAAAGTAGCCAGAGGGAGTAGAGTAAACTCCAGTGGTAAACCCAGACCCAGGAAGAGATGTGTTAGGCTATAGATATTGAGGCCTGTCTGAAAAGGCCTATACTTTAAGAATTTAGGTGTATTCATAGAATCATAGAGTATCATGGTTGGAAGGAACCTCAGGAGGTCATCTAGTCCGACCCCCTCCTCAAAGCAGGACCAATCCCCAACTAAATCATCCCAGCCAGGGCTTTGTCAAGCCTGACCTTAAAAACCTCTAAGGAGGGAGATTCTACCACCTCCCCAGGTAACGCATTCCAGTGTTTCACCACCCTCCTAGTGAAAAAGTTTTTCCTAACATGCAACCTAAACCTCTCCCACTGCAACTTGAGACCATTACTCCTTGTTCTGTCATCTGCTACCACTGAGAACAGTCTAGAGCCATCCTCTTTGGAACCCCCCTTCAGGTAGTTGAAAGGAGCTATCAAATCCCCCCTCATTCTTCCCTTCTGCAGACTAAACAATCCCAGTTCCCTCAGCTTCTCCTCATAAGTCATGTGCTCCAGCCCCCTAATCATTTTTGTTGCCCTCCGCTGGACTCTTTCCAATTTTTCCACATCCTTCTTGTAGTGTGGGGCCAAAACTGGACACAGAACTCCAGATGAGGCCTCACCAATGTCAAATAGAGGGGAACGATCACGTCCCTCGGTCTGCTGGCAATGCCCCTACTTTTAGACCCACAAATGCCGTTAGCCTTCTTGGCAACAAGGGCACGCTGTTGACTCAAATCCAGCTTCTTGTCCACTGTAATCCCTAGGTCCTTTTCTGCAGAACTGCTGCCTAGCCATTCGGTCCCTAGTCTGTAGCGGTGCATGGGATTCTTCTGTCCTAAGTGCAGGACTCTGCACTTGTCCTTGTTGAACCTCATCAGATTTCTTTTGGCCCAATCCTCTAATTTGTCTAGGGCCCTCTGTATCCTATCCCTACCCTCCAGCGTATCTACCTCTCCTCCCAGTTTAGTGTCATCTGCAAACTTGCTGAGGGTGCAGTCCACGCCATCCTCCAGATCATTAATGAAGATATTGAACAAAACCGGCCCCAGAACCAACCCTTGGGGCACTCCACTTGATACTGGCTGCCTACTAGACATGGAGCCATTGATCACTACCTGTTGAGCCCGATGATATAGCCAGCTTTCTATCCACCTTATAGTCCATTCATCCAGCCCATACTTCTTTAACTTGCTGGCAAGAATACTGTGGGAGACCATGTCAAAAGCTTTGCTAAAGTCAAGGAATAACACATCCACTGCTTTCCCCTCATCCACAGAGCCAGTTATCTCATCATAGAAGGCAATTAGGTTAGTCAGGCATGATTTGCCCTTGGTGAATCCATGCTGACTGTTCCTGATCACTTTCCTCTCCTCTAAGTGCTTCAGAATTGATTCCTTGATGACCTGCTCCATGATTTTTCCAGGGACTGAGGTGAGGCTGACTGGCCTGAAGTTCCCCGGATCCTCCTCCTTCCCTTTTTTAAAGATGAGCACTACATTAGCCTTTTTCCAGTCTTCTGGGACCTCCCCCGATCACCATGAGTTTTCAAAGATAATGGCCAATGGTTCTGCAATCACATCCACCAACTCCTTTAGCACCCTTGGATACAGTGCATCTGGCCCCATGGACTTGTGCTTGTCCAGCTTTTCTAAATAGTCCGGAACCACTTTTCTCCACAGAGGGCTGGTCACCTTCTCCCCAAGCTGTGCCGCCCAGTGCAGTAGTCTGGGAGCTGACCTTGTTCGTGAAGACAGAGGCAAAAAAAGGATTGAGTACATTAGCTTTTTCCACATCCTCTGTCACTAGGGTTGCCTCCCTCGTTCAGTAAGGGGCCCACACTTTCCTTGGCTTTCTTCTTGCTGCTAACATACCTGAAGAAACCCTTCTCTTAACATCTCTTGCTAGCTGCAACTCCAAGTGTGATTTGGCCTTCCTGATTTCACTCCTGCATACCTGAGCAATATTTTTATACTCCTCCCTGGTCATTTGTCCAATTTTCCACTTCTTGTCAGCTTCTTTTTTATGTTTAAGATCAGCAAGGATTTCACTGTTAAGCCAAGCTGGTCGCCTGCCATATTTATTATTCTTTCTACACATCGGGATGGTTTGTTCTTATCACTTGGCTAGTTATAGAGGTATAAAAGAAAGAATCAAAATCACTGTCTGCCGGTGTAAGGGCCTCCTCTCACTGTGACAGTCTGAGGCCCTCTTCACAGGCTAAGGCCTTTGGATAAGCAGTGGGAGCAGCCATAAGCTGGGAAGCGAACGGTCACATCCCAAACTAGTCATATTGAAATAAGGCAATCTGGGGCTGTTAGAAAGGTGATCCTATCTATCTCCTCCAGAGAAAGGGAAGAGCCTAGAGGCTGTAAAAGCAAATTTAGTTTGATAGTTTTCTGTTTGATAAGAACTCACTTATCAATAGACATAGCTGGGAAACCCTTATGTCTTTATAGATGTCGTTGTAAAATCCTCACTTCTGTATTGTTTTGTCATTATAGTTCCCACTTTGTTATTGTTTATTTGCATGGTTTCTGTCTGGTTCTGTGATAGTTTCTGTCTGCTGTATAATTAATTTTGCTGGGTGTAAACTAATTAAGGTGGTGGGATATAATTGGTTACCTAATCATGTTCCAATATGTTCGGATTGGTTAGTTAAATTTCAGTAAAATGATTGGTTAAGGTATAGCTGAGAATATTACTATATAAATTAGGGGCAAACAGGAAGTAAGTTGGGATTCAAAAATAAGGAAAAGAATTTGGATTTAAGCTTGCTGGAAGTTCACCCCAATAAGCATCGAATTGTTTGCGCCTTTGGACTTCGGGTATTGTTGCTCTCTGTTCTTGCGAGAAGGACCAGGGAAGTGGGAGAGTGAAGGAATAAACTCTCTAACATCTTGGTGCCGTGACTCGGATGCATCGCATCAGATAGGTGAGTGGCAGCCTGTAAGTCCCCCACCCCAACAGTCCGCGCAGCTGCTTGGAGGGGTATAGTGAACTCTCGAAATGGTAGTTGCGGGTTCTGGCAAGCCGGGGTAATGGATTTTTTTGATAAATGGATAAGGAAGAACTAGGCCCCATACCAGGTGCAGGGATCAACCTGGGATGAGATTAAAAAGGAAATGGAGGTTGTGTTAGGGAATCCAGTGGGATGGAGAGTGGCTGAGAAGCCCACCCTCCTTGGTATATGGGTAGTGGAAGAAGGGCCCTGCCCATGGGGACTAGATGCTGTCCAGGGAAAGGAGGCACTTCAGTCTGCTTGTGAGAGGTTTGAAGTACGGGCAGCATTACATGAGCTGGGACTTGGTCCTGGGGGAGTGGGGTGGGGGGAGGAAAGTAGGTTTCAAAGTGAAAAATGGCGGGGTTTGCAGGAGCAGGTACTAACCCCCACTCTTGTCCCAGAGCCAGGATGAAAACCTGGGAGTAAGGGTTCCCAAGTGTTTCAACCCAGGGAGCCTAATCTTGGCTCAGAGTTAACTGTATCCTTTTCTTCTTTTTCCTTCTTCTTTTTTTCAGTTTACTTAATTTGCTGCTGGTAGCCTGTACTTTAAACTGACCTGACAGGCTTAATTGGTTTCTTTCCACCTCTTCCCCCACCTTTCCACACTTTTGTTTTTCTGAAGTTTTAATGGAGGGTACTTTGGATACGTATGTAAAAGGTTTTGGGTTTTCTGGACAAAGCATGATGGAGGTCTGCTGTATTCCACTGGAATTTTTTGGAGTATAAGATCCATGGGCATCCATGGAGACAAATGTTTTACTGCATTTTTAATAGTCTCAAGGTAAAGACAGCACAGGTTAAGGCAGCTGTGTGGCAATAATTGTACTTGGTGGCTAAGTTGTTACATACAAATTGCACTATTTTAAAGAACTAAATGTAGGAGTAAGTGATTTAAAGAAGTAAGTGAAAAGTTACAAATAGCTTTTGCAAAAATTAATAATACAAAGTTTGGAGGAAAGTAAACATTTGGGAGTTGTGGAAATGGTAAAAGGTAACAGTTGTGAAGATGTTAAAGAGTAACAGTTGTGATGTTACAAGAAGGAAGTTTTTGTTTAATGATAAAACCCAGTTATATAAATGTAACTGTATGTGCGACTCTGTGCAATCACATAGGTTGAAAGCTTGGTAATTAAATTATCCAAGGGGGTCAGGTAGAGTGGCTACTACCAGCACTATGCTTCTGTCCCCAGAAGTCTTTACAGCTATTCTGAGGGAAAATGGGCGCTTTTCCCACAGAAATGGTCTATAAGGGACTGCTGCAGGCAGAGAGATAATCTGATCAAATTATTTAACTATTGGGTAATGTAATCAAAATCACTAAAGGAATGTAAGGGGTTTCTATTGGAATTTAACTTGGCTACCCATGGCTGTCTCTAGTTGTACAAGATGGGAGTGTAATTGGGGGTACAGTTGTGTAAAAAAGAGTAATCGCAGTGCAAGGGATGTTAGGCAAAAGAGAACTTTGTGTGTGTGCGCACAGGAAAAAGAAAAGGAAAAGGGTAGCAATGATGGGAACACTAAGCCTTGGGGTGGCTCTGGGGGATCGGAATGTCGCTTTGGTGGGGGTCCATGAAAACTCTGTGGGCATGGGGGAGGCAGTTACACCTTGTGTAGAATTAATATGGCTAATATAAGTTATGGAGGTTAAACTATGGAAGGAATGTGCATTTTCCCAGGACGTGTGCAGTGTATATTGGAGAAGGGGTAAAAGAAATGCAAACAAAATATGGCACTTAATATAATCCTATTATGGCTCCAAAAGGAGCCACAATAGGTTGTGCTTTCTTTTTCAGATCTGTGTGTGTTTTGGAGCAGGAGATGAAAGTGGAAAGTAATCAGAACTCTGGTGGAAGTGGAATGTGTCCCTTTTAAGACAGTCTCTGGGCTGCTAATCCAAAAGCAAGCCAAAAAGCCTCTGTGTGGATGCAAATTACCTAGCTGATGGGGCAAGGGAAGTGGCAGCACAAAGAAACAAAGGACCTGCAAATAATAAATACATCTGATCAGCAAACAAGCTACTAGAAGACTCAAATTATGGCCCTCTAGGAAAGGGAGGTGGAAAAAACAAGTCAAGCCTGAAAATAAGGGGGACAGGTTAACCTTAAGAGGGTGTGTGGGTGTGTGTGTGTGTGTGTGTGTGTGTGTGCGCGCGCGCGCGCAGTGCTAAAATCTGAATCTGTCTCTCCACTATTATCTGAGAATAAACTTAAAGCTTGGTACAGCAGAAAAACTATAGCAAACCTGGTCTGTTGTACAAGAGGGGAAACTGAGGTACACCACCTCATGAATTTCATAAATGACCAGTGAGTGGGGTAATTCACTAGCCTAACTATAGAACAAAATAAGGAGAGCCTGGAGGTAATTCTTCTGTTTTCCTGCAATTAGCAAGGAGATTTGTAAAAGGAAGTGGTATTATTATTAAGCAATAATCTGTCTCCGCCAGGGGAGTGGAAATTGTTTCTTTTTGTTTGTCAGACACTCTACAAGCAAGCTGGCGCCAGTAGAAGAATAACCCATAATACCAATGATCTATGTTTTGTGTTGTTTATCTGTGGTGGTTGTCTTGTTGCTAGCATTGTTGTTTCAATGAACACACAACCTCATGACATGGGTGGGGGATGGCTTCAAAAGGCTGACCTGGGGGGAACATATGTATGGGAATGCAAAATGCTCAACGAGGAGGCCAGCACCTGTGTAATAGCTACTGTGGTACCTGGAAATGGAACGGCAACTACGGTGGTCCCCACAAGCCCTATGGGAATAATGAGAAGGGGAGGAGCTCACTTGGAATCAATGGAGGGGTGTGTAAAATGGTGTAAATCCAGAGAAGATGTTTGGATGTGCCCCTCCCTGATGGCCATGGAGGAGCACAGCCAATGGCCTCTGGCAAGGGGGGGACAATTGGGTGTACTGTGTATGAAGTGTTTTGCTGGGAATGTACATATTACTAGGGGGCACAATTACACCAGCCCATAACCAAACCACACACATCTACACATTGCTATCTGGACTTTGGCGCACAAATGGATATGTAAATCCTATTGCTGTAACTAATCGAACCAGGGCGTATGGCCTGATTCCATACCAAGTGGTTAAGTTGGTTTGGACAATAACCCATTTCTCTGTGGACATTCAATGGACTTATAATATGGACAAAAGCACGCAAAACCTGCAGGGGCAGTTTGTTGCAACTGCCAGCAACTGGACACATTAGGATCTTAACCCTATCACAGGAGGAGAAGCCGTGTTTTTGGTGGTGGCCAGGATGTTGAACCATACTGCAGTGGTCAGGACACTCAGTGTTGCTGTGGATTATTATAGCAGCTGGTGTATTGTTAACTGTATTTGTATTACGTTGCATATGAAAATGAACAAGGTGGGCACAACCCCGTAGTGAACAGCCAGTAATTATAACCAATAAGTAATGTAGTAAGCCCTCCCCACCTCGCAGTGTGCTAGACAACCCTGACCCAACCTTTTCGGGCTTGCTATACTGGGAAGTCTGGAACACTAATTGGAATAGGTGTGGTATGCCCGTACGAGAGAAGCTGCAGGGCATTGTACTACACAAGGGGCAGTGGGACAGATGGAGCATCGATACCTTCCACCGTGATGCCTGGCCCTATCAGGAAGTGTGTCGCCATCTGTCCTATGCTTTTCCAGGGATACCTGGGCAGGAGGATCCCAAAAGAAAAGAAAGGGGTGGCGTGTTAGGATATAGACATTCAGGCCTGTCTGTAAAGGCCTAGACTTTAAGAATTTAGGTGTGTTCTTATCACTTAGCTGGGGCCGAACGCCATCTGGAGATGGCATTTGGACAGGGGTCCTGTTGAACTTTGTAACCGGGGAAGGGGTGGGCTAAATGGTGACCTTGGCAGAAGGCCAAGCTACCAGAAGAAAAGCTATCGCAGAGCGAGGCAGCAGGAGCAAAGTTCCATCACTTGAATGCAAGGAGCCGTGCTAGTGGTGAATGGTGACCTTGTTACATGGGGTGCCCAGGTTCAGGGTCCCCAAACAAACAGGGATTTTGAAATGGATAAAAGAGTGCCTGTGAACTTGGGGGCGAGATACTGACTGGGGTCAGACTGACAGTAAAGGCTGCAGGGGGGCCCTCACCCAACCCAGTGCTGGGGTGTGTGTCTGAGACAAGGGAGCCTATGGAAAAATGCGAGGAGAGGTTAAGGTTTAGGTAGGATAACATGTGGAAAATCATTTTGTTGTTTTGATCCTTTTCCTGTCTGTTTTCCTATGGAAATATAAATCATTCTTTGTTTTGAACAAGCCCTTCTCTGTCACTGTGTTCTCACGCTGATCATAGGCTCCCGAAGTGTGCTCTTTTGCAGGGGTCAAACCCAGCAGGACCTGTTGAGGTAACATGGTTGGTGACCAGGGGTGGGAAATGGGGGTTCAAATTCCTACTCCAAAGCAGGCTGAGGGAAGAGATGAACCTTGATCCCTGTGATGGAGTGCTGAGGGCTAGCACTTGAGCGAGCACTCTAGTCACTATTAGTACTAATTAGATTCCCCTGGAGAAAGTCTAATTGGACTGAGGTGTACCTGATTAACAGGCCAGGTTGGGGCTCGTGAGTCAATGAGACAATTAGTGTATTAACAGGGAAGCTGTATAAAAGGGGACAGGAAGGAGTGGTTGGGAGGGAAAAGAGAGAAACAGAAAACTAGGAGAGCCTGATAAAGGGGGTCCTCTGAGGAGACACCTCCCTCCCCCCTTTTTTTTGGCAAAGGGGTGCGAAAGTTGAGATGTGGTGTGTAAAAGTGTAGGGATACTGCTGTGTATTGTGGAGGGGTTAAATACTGTAAATGAGCTGTGCAGTGAGGTTTACAAGCAAGGTCTGTGTTGTGGAAGAGGTGGGGGTGCAGCACGCTGCCCCATCACAGTCTCTCCCATGCTGGGTTGAGTTCTCTAACCAGTGGGCTACTGGGCATAAGAGGTGAGATGGGGGCTGGCACCGCTACCACCACCTTGGTTTTTTGAAAGAATGGACCGATCTGGATTGGGCGCCTGGCTCCAGCAGAGGGTTCGCAGCCGTGAATCCCAAGCGGAGGAAGGTGCCTCCCTCTAGCCCAGAGTTACCCGCCTACTTCCCTAAGAGGGTGGGGCTCAGGCCACTTCCCCTCTCCTCACTCTATTCTATTAGCTAGCTTGGGCAGCTCCCCCGCTCAGCAGGCCGGCTTTCGTGGATCCCGTTCTTGGGCACTGTGACGCTCCCTGCGTCCTGGGCAGGGAGGCTAAGTCGAGGCTGAACGTCCATGGAGCAGCAGGCCAGCTGACGCTAGGTGCTGCAATGCTGATGCTAAGTCACCTTCTGGCTCTGGTGCTGAGTGTGCCATGCGGTGCCCTTTAAATCTAGGGCAAAATATTGCCTTCTTTATGGGCTACACTCATGCTCACAGTTTGGAAGCTGAACACAGGATGTTCAGTGTTTCTCCTTTGGGGGAGTTCTTAAACGCTCCCCCCTCCCCCTCCAAACCAAAAACAACAAAAACCCAACCTGCTGCTTTTATCTCTCCTCTAGTGACTCAGACACCACTGCATCATTTAGACCTCCTCCAGCAAGGGCAAGTGTGATATTGCTTTAAATACAAGGGCCTAGGATGCTAGGATTCTAGCTCTTTGTGCTGTAACTCTGCTCCTGTGTGAATGTCTAGCCTTTTGCTACTCTCCATGGTGATGTGAAGCATCCCAGAACTGGGACAAGCAATTCCACATCCCTTTGAAGGGATGGTATTCAGAGCACTGGGGGGGAATAAATATTTAGCACTCATGACAGCAGCCAGATTGGGTCCTCTTTGAGATAGGAAAGGAATGAATGTCAGCCAATTAGGGAACAGCAGAGATCCTACTATTGCCTGTCAGGGAGAAAAGCTTACATTGCACTCAGGCCTGTTGGTCTGACACTGCAAGCAATAGTTCTTCCCTCTCACTTTTGTTGCCGTATTCCCAAACCTACCCCACCCAGTTGCTGTGAGCCAGCTCAGCTAATGTTTAGAAATCTCTATGAAAACTGTGAGCAACATGATCTTGCCTCATCCAGTACTGTTCCCCCTAGCTGCCTCAATTTCCCTGCTCTCAGGCTTTCAGATCGTATCCCAGGTGCTTGGACAAGTCAAATATCCCTTCCAGGAGATGTTATTAAAACAACCCAGGTCGGCTAAACAAAACAGACACCCGCAACTTCATGCTACGCCTTACCAGGGCCTTGGACTGGGCAACTCACGGCGATAGAAGGGAGACTTCCCCTCCCTAAATCCCCTCTACGCTGTAGGCTTTTCAATACCCGCTTCCCCAGAGCCAGCTCGTTCTCCCTGAATGCTTCCCTCAAATGCGCCCTTTCAGTAGCTTCTGCCCCTCACGGCCAGGCACTTCTACCTGCCCTCTCTCTGCGTGGCATGGAGAGCCCCTTCCCCAGTCTGCTCGCCTGTACATTCCCCTTTTATCTTTGTATCAGGACATGACACCCCAGCTATTTCTTTCAGCCCCCACAGCTCTCTGAGCAGGGGAGCGCTGCCAGCCCCACTCCAAAGGCCTCATAGGGCCTTCCTGGGCTCTCGAGCCCCCTCTCACAGGAAGCCTTGCCTGGGGCTACCATCGCGTGATGCCTGGTCACCTGCCCCAAGTCCAAACTCATCACGTGCCTGGCAGATGGGCTGAGCCCAGCCCCCCTGGAAGGACCAGGCCACTCGATGACACAGGTTTCTGGGCTGGATTCACATGGGCACCTAACTGCCTCTTTCGATAGCCAGGTGCCGCTGATGTGCCCAAAAGCCCTGCTCAGCCTCCACCTCAATGCCCACAGGCACCTACGTTCCCCTGGTGGGCAGCCTTGTGCATGCCTAAGTCCTGATGCTGCCCCAGCAGGATGCTCCAACCAGGCAATTCCCTGCCTCTCTCCCGTGAGGGACCCGCTCTGGTAGGTGTGCTCCGATCTCACCCAGCCAGGGTGAGTGGGGATGTGTCCCAGTAGCCAGGTGAACAGGGTGCTCGCTGGGGAGAGGGAAGATCCAAATTCAAATCCCTGCTCTGTCTGCTTTGGAGAAGGGACTTGAACCTGGCTCTGGCATCTTCTAGTTGAGGGCCCCAGTTGCTGGGTTAGAGTCAATCCCTCACTTGCTTTCTCTGGGCCAGGTGACTATTTATACTTGGTGAAATGACTTTAACAGAAGAGACTGAGACATCCCCTCCCCTGAATATCCCACAGGCCGGTGCCCAGGGCCTCTCCTGAGAGCTGGGAGCCCTGGCTGCACGTCCCTGCTCCAGTCAGTCAGAGCAGGGCTTGAATCTGGGTGTCTCACAGCTCAGGGGAGGGCGCTGGCTGCTGGCTGTAATGGGAGGGGCCCCTTTCATGAGAAAGGCTGAGCATGGAAATTGGAGGACAAACAATACACACCCAAAAGCTTTTTAAAAATACAACAGATGGGACAAAATCCTTCCGGACACGAAACTGCCCGAAGGTCTGCCATGTGCAGAAGGCCTGCAAAACGGCCAGCAACCTTTTAAAGACAGTTCGTGTGGAAGGGAAGAAAAGACCTGTGTTGTCATAGTGAATACTTTGGATGGGCTGTCAGGGAGCTGATGGCTAAGAGCACCACATGCTGACAAAAACATGCTGAAGAATGTGAACATCTACTTCAGGTTGTTTGGCTTGGCATGCGGGTGGCTGGATGGTGGTCATTGGCCGGCGATATACAGGTCAGACTAGGTGAGCTGAGGGTGGGGGCTCATCTGGCCTTGAACTGACGTTAGTGTGACCAGAACACAAATATTTTCAGTTTGAACAAAAAGTTCTAATTTTATTAATACATCAGAAAAATATTCCTTTTCATTCAGTGACATTTATTAGACACACTTCAGATAAAGTCAAGGGTTCTTGGCATGATCTAGTAATTATGGATGTCCTCAGTTCTCCTCTGTGGTGATTTTCAGTGCTCTGTGTGTTGAGTTGAGTAAGCTCAGGTTAATGACACATCTGGTTTTCTGTTCCAGGAACCTAGAGACTGTTAATGCTGGCACTGAGTGTGCATATGGGGATCAGAAGAAAAGGAAAATTTTCACACTATCATTCTGCCCTTTCATAGTAGCTTTGCTCAGAGCCAAGGGTTAGGTCCTTAACTGGTTCTGCTCTGTGCAGCTGACATTACATTTATACGCCATATGGAACTCTAATCCAAACAGGGTACAGCTGCTCTCCTCTTAGCCACTCTATAATATCTGACAAGAGCTGTTTAAAGTATTATATCATTATTTTTTTTCTGGTTATGTACATTTTAAATAAAACACCATGTTAAACAGCAGGATGTTACTTTGGATCATAACATCTATTGCGAGAAGGAAAAGCAAAATCAGTTGTTTACAGTGAGTAGGGAAAAAGCTAGTCGTTCTCCTTAGTCTCTAACGGATCCACACTCTGAAGGGAGCCCTTCGGATTTTCTCCACTCTGCAAGGCGCTGCTTGAACCATTTCTAGAGAACAGAGAAATGTACAAACATGAATGTTTTCAAGGAAATTAGACTTATGCACTTAACTTTTTTGCATTGCAATAACTTTCTATTCCATTGCAATCACACATAAGGTAAAACATTTTGGAAGTGCCTATGTGATTTAGGAGCCTAAAGTCCCACCAAAAATCAACAGGAATAAAGCTCCTAAGTCAGTTAGGTGCTTTTGACAATGTTACCCATTGTCTTACATTCCTACTTTCTAAAGACTCTGTCAGTAGGATCTAGTTTTCCAATAGTCTTACATCATAATGGTAAGGTGATTTGTTGCCCAGAAAACAGATGGATCCAGGATGGGAGAAAGCGGCAGAGAGAGAGATGTGGCTGTCTTGCAGCAAGGGGCTGCTTTGATACCAGGTGTGCAGCAGTCCTGTGCTCCCAGTTAGTGTAGATATCAGAGAGTGAGGAAAGAAATGTGGGTCACTGGACTAAACCTTTTACATGTAAAATAGACATGCAAGCTCCTTAGGGCAGGGACTATAGCCAGTGTTTTCCCCAGGAATTGAACTTAGTGGGGGTGTTCAAATTTATGAGGGGGGGAGGGGGTCAGGGCCAATGAGGGGTGAGACCGTGAGGGTGAAGGTGGGCTGTGTGGCACCATAGTAAAAACTGAAAAATGTTTCATGACCATTTTATTAGATTTTAAAATCATCACACAAATTAAAGTTGGCTACTCAAGCCTTCTGTGAAGCACTACATCTACATCCTTCTTGGTTTCTTGTTATAATTTTGCACAACTCTGTTAATGAACTTCTTGAATGCAATGCGTTCATCTTTGGTGGCTTCTTGTGTGTCCGGTACTTCCATTCTTTCAATTGATATGCTCATTAGTTCATTCACATGATCAGTCAGAAGGCGACTTCTTTCAAAACACAAAATTCTATTCAATGATGAAAAAGAACGCTCAACTGTAGCTGTTGTGACTGGGAGTAGCAAGAGATGAATTCCTACTTCTTTCAGTCCAGGAAACAGAGCACAAAGATCGGGTCCAGCCACTAGTGATGATAAAAAAGAAGTTGAAGTCAAATCTTCATTCGTTTGTCGTATGATATTCCACTCTGTGTTCAAATTCTCTATTCTGTCCTGAGCACATGGCAGCCCCATTGCTGGAGTGCCTCACTTCACTCAACTGTCGGTGTTTTATAGGACAGGGATCTGTAAAAGCTGCGTAGAGGTTGAGTAGAATCTAGAAGTCGCTGTTGTAGATTTTTAAGAATCAAGTCTGTGTACTTTTTCAGGTGTCTTAACAAACACTTCTTGTCCTCTTCACTTAAGGATTCAATATAAATGCCTTCATTAGTCAACTTCTGGACTGAAGTCTTTGCTTCTTCCAGTACTTTTTCAACGGATAGCTCTCGGATTGATCCAAATGTAGCTTCTCTTGCTGGAGAAAGATCTACTACTGTTGTAGCAGATGCCTGGATGGCATTGTTTAATGACCCAACTGGTTTCAACAGTAGACTTACAAGAGAGAGAATGGCAATAGTCTTCTCTGAACGTAGTAGCAAAAGTAATCCACCAGCCTCACTACTTAGATCCATCTCATCTTGGTAGATACTTTCCAAAGCCAGTAATAATGGCTGGAGTAATTTTAAGACAACAGCCAAGGATTGCTGATGAAAAAGCCAGTGGGTTTTCCCAGGTTGGACTAATTTGAACTTCAGTCCCAGTGTATCTTCTATATTTTCCAAGATATTCAGTCTTTTTGGACTCTTGCTGAAAAAAGAATATAATGAAAACATTAAATTTATAGCTTTTAAAATGTCTTTTGGAGAGTCTGCAGCTCGTACTAGCGCTAGTTGGAGTAGATGGCCTCTGCAGGGTGTATAGGAGAGACTAGGGTTATACTTTTCTCTCAGCAAAGCTTGTCCTCCACCATGTCTTCCAGAGAAGTTTGCAGCTCCATCAAATGCACAAGCAGCCATCTCTTTGGGGTCCAACTGACAAGCATCTAACTCTAAGATGTCGGTTGTCACAGATGCAGCCAATCTGTCTTCTATAACTTGAACATCTAGAAATGCATCTACTGGCCTACCACTGACATCAAGATAATGTACACAATGACTTAATAGTTGATGCTCATTTGCATCAGTGCATTCATCAGCCATGTATGCAAATTTTTTGAATGTGGTGAGAGAGTTCATTTTTTTTCAACTGTTGTGTCTTTCACTGTTGCACCACATGTGTCTAGCCAGTCAGTTGAGTTTCTTGCAGAAAGACAGTGAGCATTTGCTGGTCTTGTTCGGAACCAGTGTTCAACTTCAGGATGAACAAGTGACAATGCACTTAACATTGGCCTCCAGTTTGTAGTGTGTGGTATCTCTTGCCTAAATAGAAAGTACGAGGCCACAGCCATGTTTGTTCGCTTGAACTGTGTTGTGTCTCCAGCATTCTTAACAGCCTCATTAACACTCACTGGTGTTGTCCTTGGTCAGTGGAGTCTCAGAGTTCAGAGGTGCTTTCACATGAGTTCACCTTCCAGGTGGGGGGCAAGAAGGCACTTTGCTCGTTCCTCCAGCTGCTCACTGTTCACTCTGGCCACTGTTGTTCATTGTGCCACCGTTCGCTCCACCGCTCTGTTGCCAATGGCCCTGCGCCATCACCTTCTGCTGCCACCTCCACTGTGACCTCTGCGAGTTGGTCTCTTGAGGTTCCACCCAGCTCTGTGATTTCAGCTGAGCTCTCAGTGGGGGAATCTCGCAGCTAGTGCAGACTGGGCCATCTCTTCCACAGAAACACTGTCCCCCAGCAGGTCTAAGCACTTAGACCTGATTATCAGTGATTTCAGCTGTAGGGGTTCCTTAACAAAACAAAAGACCATCTATGGAGCCTAATCAGCTCTGTCTTTAAACAGTGGAGGGGGCAGGTCTAATAGTACTTGTGACTCAGGCAGACCATCAAGCAAAACACCTGTCCCCACCCTCTCTCTTGATGCCCTCAGTCAGCACAGGCTAAATACAGTTCTACTGCCCTTTACTCATAGAATAAGAACAACAACATTTCTTTACACCCCGCATTCAAGTAATTTGTAACCCAAACCCAGCCAAAATCTATCACTTGGGCAACACAGCTCTGTTTGCTGGATACCTAGGTAGATGAGGTGTGAATGTAAATACAGTCTGGTCCTGAAGCCTTTCCCCCCCCAGCCCCAGCTCATCACTAGCTGTCAGGGAGAGTTCATTTAGAGTTTACTTACAAATCATAGTTTGAAATTATTAGGTTGGCCAACATCACCAAAATGAATGCACTGACATGGTCATAAAAACAACAGCTGTAAAAGGAAGCTAGTCTGTGTTCCTACTTTTGAAATCTAGTATACTTTTTCAGATACACATATTTTATCGTACACTTTATATGCTTTTAAAGTCTGTATTAATGTTTCAATTTCAATTCAAATTTCCAAACAATCACTAAATTGGCAACACTGCATGTAACTAGTTCACAAAACTGGGCGGGGGGTTTTGGGGAAATTCAGGGGGGGTAAACAGCCCCATGGGGGGTGTAGGGAAATCCCTCACTATAGCCCTAATCCTGCATGGGCAAAGTACCTGCATGGAGCTTTGTGCACGATGGGAGTTGATGTTTGCAGATCTCCAAGCACACTAATAGGGCTTGGCTGGTGGTAGTGAGTACAAGTGTATGGGCATATTGAAGGCTGTGATCACAACGCACTTTAATATAAGTGTGGAAATTACCTTCACTATAGGACTAAATTCTGTCTTTTTGCTGCAGGATTTTGCAGGACAGATAATCTAAGTCACATTTTTAACACTGACATTTTTGATTTTCTAATTCACAGAAGTAAGTACTGCTTAAGTGACCAGAATATGATTGGCACTGCATGAACAGCAATGCTGGGAAACCTGGAGTAGTGAAACTACCCTCATCCTCCAATCCAATGGTGGGACCAACATATGCTTTAGATGACAAGGGTGGTAATCAAAGAGGAAACTATTTCAAAGTGCACGAGGAAGAAGCAGAATGGCTCTCTGCAGATATAGGTACAGTTTCGTTAAAAATTTAGATCCCTGTGGTACAGGTAGGCTATTTTCTAGGCTCTGCACCTTTAAGAGTAAAGTGAACTCCCTAGCCTGTCTGCAGGGGCATGCCCTGTGAGTTAGCCCAAGATGGCAGCTAGTATAGAGTGAGTCACACACACTGTGCTCTCCACAGGAGATTGCATATTGTTTTTTCTATGCTTTTTGTTTCTGTTAATCTAAAATAAGTCATCCTCAGTGGATGCCTACTGTACAATATTATAATGCCTCAGCTCTGCTGTATTCCCTTAGTGTTTGCCTTTGCGACCTTTTAACACTTACATAAGAAAATGTGTACTGTCAACAATGCCATGTGCCTTCAATAAAAAGCCAGCAGCTGAAATAAGTCATCCACACGGAAAGTACAATGAACGAGGAGTACTTGTGGCACCTTAGAGACTAACAAATTTATTTGGGCATAAGCTTTCGTGGTCTAAAGCCCACTTCATCAGATGCATGCAGTGGAAAATACAATAGGAAGATATATATAGACAGAGAACATGAAAAAATGGGTGTTGCCATACCAACTCTAACAAGATTAATCATAGAATTATAGAATCATAGAATATCAGGGTTGGAAGGGACCTCAAGAGGTCACCTAGTCCAACCCCCTGCTCAAAGCAGGACCAATCCCCAACTAAATCATCCCAGCCAGGGCTTTGCAAGCCGGGCCTTAAAAACCTCTAAGGAAGGAGATTCAACCACTTCCCTAGATAACGCATTTCAATGCTTCAGCACCCTCCTAGTGAAAAAGTTTTTCCTCAAATCCAAACTAAACCTCCCCCACTGCAACTTGAGACCATTACTCCTTGTTCTGTCATCTGCTACCACTGAGAACAGTCTAGATCCATCCTCTTTGGAACCCCCTTTCAAGTAGTTGAAAGCAGCTATCAGATCCCTCCTCATTCTTCTCTTCTGCAGACTAAACAATCCCAGTTCCCTCAGCCTCTCCTCATAAGTCATGTGTTCCAGACCCCTAATCATTTTTGTTACCCTCCGCTGGACGTTTTCCAATTTTTCCACATCCTTCTTGTAGTGTGGGGCCCAAAACTGGACAAAATTAAGGTGGGCTATTATCAGCAAGAGAAAAATACTTTTGTAGTGATAATCAGAATGGCCCATTTCAAACAGTTGACAATCAGGTGTGAGTAACAATAGGGGGAAAATTAGCATGGGGAAATAGATTTTACTTTGTGTAATGACCCATCCACTGCCAGTCCTTATTCAAGCCTAATTTAATGGTGTCCAGTCTGCAAATTAATTCCAGTTCTGCAGTTTCTCATTGGAGTCTGTTTTTGAAGTTTTTTTGTTGAAGAATTGTGACTTTTAGGTCTGTAATTGAGTGACCAGGGAGGTTGAAGTGTTCTCCGACTTGTTTTTGAATGTTATAATTCTTGACGTCTGATTTGTATCCATTTATTCTTTTGCGTAGAGACTGTCCGGTTTGGCCAATGTACATGGCAGAGGGGCATTGCTAGCACATGATTGCATATAAGTACAATGTTGCTCTCTGTCTGCGAATACGCACAGCACTCCTATGCCTGTGATCTACTATTTTGCTGTTAGCAGTTATTTTTGGAGCTATTGTGGTCACTAGAGACACCAGTGCCACAACACTTTTCCTAAGAGCATTGTAGCATCATTAACAGGGATATCTTGGCCCAACTCCAGCCTGGTAAATATCTACTTAAATTTCTCCCTGTCAGTTCAATTAGATGCACTGTTTGTCACGTCCCGTCCTAAACAGTTGACCAGTCACCACTTTGCACTTCAGCAGTAGTCTCTCTGGTGTCTGACTAGTGACTGCAGGACACTGCAGATGGAAAACACTGATATTAATAATATTAGACACAGTACATGTGCTATATAACTAAAACCTCAGTCTTGATTTATTACATAAACAACCCTTTTTTCAAACATCCTCAGCTCTGTAGGAGTATTTCAGGTTCAGGAGCAGGCAAGCTTGTCTATGAAGGTCAAATTTTAATGTGCAGTAATTTTCACGAGAGAGACACGGGTTCTGTGCACCCTGTGCGATATTTGATCGTCACTTTGTAAAGAAAGAAGAAGTGAAACTTCAGAGCCGTAGCACATCTCTAACAAACTAACACACAGCAGCGCCTCTGCCCATCGTCTGATGTCACCTTTTAACCAGGAAAATAAGTCCTTTAAGGGGAGACTCCAATGAGGAGCATGGATTCTCTTTTGTGATAGCTTGTTTTAATCAGGAGATCAGCACTAAGAGGCTCGTGTGTGACTGATTCTTGGGCCCCCCCCAGAGCAGCTTGGAACCAGGAGCACAGCGTGGTGTTAGACACAGAGACCTGCACTGCTCCCTACTGAAGTATTACTTTCACTCACTGGTGCCAGTTGCACTCTGGTAAACTGAAGGGGGAGAAGGGTGCTATGAACAAAGGAATGACTATTACACCAGTGCCACTTACGCAGGCCAGGCCAGAGACTGGTCTCACTATGTTTAGACCATTTGTGACTCCATTGACTGCAATGGTACTTCTGAGTTACATAGTATGAGATCTGAACTGGGCCCTTTCCATTTCACTTCCCCTGAGCTCAGAGACAGCCTGTAGCACGTGGTGAAATGGTTTTCCTGGGGCTGTTTTCTTTTTAGATGCAACTTTGGCAATTTTCAAAAAGAAAACTATCAAATGGAAATGGCCCAGTGGGTGCTTCGCTGTTCCTCATAGAATAGAATCATAGAATATCAGGGTTGGAAGGGACCTCAGGAGGTCATCTAGTCTGACCCCCTGCTCAAAGCAGGACCGATCCCCAATTAAATCATCCCAGCCAGGGCTTTGTCAAGCCTGACCTTAAAAACTTCTAAGGAAGGAGATTCCACCACCTCCCTAGGTAACCCATTCCAGTGTTTCACCACCCTCCTAGTGAAAAAGTTTTTCCTAATATCCAACCTAAATCTCCCCCACTGCAACTTGAGACCATTACTCCTTGTTCTGTCATCTGCTACCACTGAGAACAGTCTAGAGCCATCCTCTTTGGAACCCCCTTTTAGGTAGTTGAAAGCAGTTATCAAATCCCTCCTCATTCTTCTCTTCCGTAGACTAAACATCCCCAGTTCCCTCAGCCTCTCCTCATAAGTCATGTGTTCCAGTCCCCTAATCATTTTTGTTGCCCTCCGCTGGACTCCTTCCAATTTTTCCACATCCTTCTTGTAGTGTGGGGCCCAAAACTGGACACAGTACTCCAGATGAGGCCTCACCAATGTCGAATAGAGGGGAGCGATCACGTCCCTCGGTCTGCTGGCAATGCCCCTACTTATATAGCCTAAAATGCCATTGGCCTTCTTGGCAACAAGGGCACACTGTTGACTCAAATCCAGCTTCTCGTCCACTGTAACCCCTAGGTCCTTTTCTGCAGAACTGCTGCCCAGCCATTCGGTCCCTAGTCTGTAGCGGTGCATGGGATTCTTCCGTCCTAAGTGCAGGACTCTGCACTTGTCCTTGTTGAACCTCATCAGATTTCTTTTGGCCCAATCCTCTAATTTGTCTAGGGCCCTCTGTATCCTATCCCTACCCTCCAGCGTATCTACCTCTCCTCCCAGTTTAGTGTCATCTGCAAACTTGCTGAGGGTGCAATCCACACCATCCTCCAGATCATTTATGAAGATATTGAATAAAACCGGCCCCAGGACCGACCCCTGGGGCACTCCACTTGATACCGGCTGCCAACTAGACATGGAGCCATTGATCACTACCCGTTGAGCCCAACAATGTAGCCAGCTTCCTATCCACCTTATAGTCCATTCATCCAGCCCATACTTCTTTAACTTGCTGGCAAGAATACTCTGGGAGACAGGGTCAAAAGCTTTGCTAAAGTCAAGGAACAACACGTCCACTGCTTTCCCTTCATCCACAGAACCAGTTATCTCGTCATAGAAGGCAATTAGATTAGTCAGGCATGACCTTCCCTTGGTGAATCCATGCTGACTGTTCCTGATCACTTTCCTCTCATGTAAGTGCTTCAGGATTGATTCTTTGAGGACCTGCTCCATGATTTTTCCAGGGACTGAGGTGAGGCTGACTGGCCTGTAGTTCCCAGGATCCTCCTTCTTCCCTTTTTTAAAGATTGGCACTACATTAGCCTTTTTCCAGTCATCCGGGACTTCCCCCGTTCGCCACGAGTTTTCAAAGATAATGGCCAAGGGCTCTGCAATCACAGCCGCCAATTCCTTCAGCACTCTCGGATGCAACTCGTCCGGCCCCATGGACTTGTGCACGTCCAGCTTTTCTAAATAGTCCCGAACCACTTCTTTCTCCTGGGTCTGCTCATTGTGCTTGGTCTCTGTGCTATCTAGGGCTCACCCGGTCCCCTTCACTATACTGGCCTCCCAAATCCTGACCCTGAACCCCGTGTCTTGCAGCCAGTCTGGCAGCTCCTGCCTCCTATTGAAGGAGCTTCCAGAATTTCTTTGACCCCTTTTAGTCCACAGAGAATTCAGCTGATGCTACTGATCTGATTTAAAGGGACAGAAATGAGGACCAAGGAGAAAAAGGAGAGACCAGCCAGCGGGAAAGGGGCCATTGTGAAGATGCTGTAAATGGTCTGGCCTGCATTGTAAGAGCAGAGACAGCCAGGGCTGCTGCTGGGAACCCAGCACTAGAGGAGTCACAGTGGAGTCTGCCAGCCCAGCCTGGAGGGGAAGTGACAGCAATTCAGCCTCCCCAGGAGAGCCAGCGGGGTCAGGGAGAGAAAGAAACAGGCTTGAAAGGAAGAGGAGAGAAATGCCAGACAGCGTGAGAGAGAGAAGGGGCAGGCTGGTGGGAAGGGATGGAGCTCTGGGGTAGCAAGGGCAGGTGCTGGTGAAGTAGCTGGGACCAGGGCTGGGGAGGCAAATTGAGGCCATGTGATGGAGGAGGGGAGCACTTATGGGGCTATGTGGTGCGGGATGGGAGCAGGGTCATGTGTGTTGAGCATAGGGTGTATGGGGCTGTGGCATGGGGCGGGGTGGGAGTCTGGTGTAAGAAGGACAGCAGAGTTGTGGAGGTAAGCGGTGAGATTATGGAGCTGTGCGCCGGACAGCAGAGTTATGGCAGTGTGGGGTGGGATGCAGGTGTGTTGTGAGATGAGGAGCAGGATTATGAGGCTGTGGGGTGGAGGGCAGGACTCTGGGGGCAGTTGGGGTAGGAGGATGTGGAGTTAGTGGCATGGAGAGCAGTGATATGGGGTGCATGGGGTGTTGTGGTATGAAGAGTGGGGTTATGGGTGGACTGAGGTTGAGGGTGTGGGGTGAATCACAGAGCAGAGTTATGGTGTTGTGGGGTGGGGAATGGAGTTATGAGGTGCAGTGTGGTTGTGGCATGAGGCAAGGAGCAGGGCTGAGGGGTTAGCTGGTGCAATGGGCTTGTGGGGTGAGATGGAGCAGTGGGGTGAAGTGAGGCGTTTGCATGTGGAGGTTTGGTGTGAGATGGGGATATGGGGCTCAGTGGGGCTGTCGAAGTGTGAGGTGAGGCTGGAAGGCTGGAGAGCAGGGTGCACTGGGGTATAGGGCTGGGGGCTCTGGGGGCAGCATACAGGAGTGTGTTTGGGTTCTGGTGATGCGGGGTGAGGCAGGTTTGTTGGGGTAGGGAGCAGAGGCAGTGAGATTTGTACAGTTATGAGGGAATGGGGGTGTGGAGATGAAAAGAGTGGGATTGTGGGGGCAACAGAGTTAGCACTGTGGAATTTGGAGCAGGGTTATGGGGTGAATTGGGAGTATGAGGGTATGGGGTTATGTGATGGCTTGGGGTTATAGGGTGGGGAGGGGGTGATTGGGTGGTTAGGAGCTATAGAATTGTGGAATGGGTCGGGGCTGTAGGGCTATGGGGCGAGGAGTGGAGTTATGGGGTGGGTTGAGGAGTGGGGCGGGGCTGTAGGGCTATGGGGCGAGGAGTAGAGTTATGGGGTGGGTTGAGGAGTGGGTCGGGGCTGTCAGGGGGGAGCGGGTTTCTTGGCCGAGGAGCAGGGCTTTGGGCCCGGGGGCCCGTGTTGCTCACTCACCAGGGTCTCCTCCTCGGACAGCCCCGCCTCGGCTGCGATGAGGCACAGGGTGGTGGGGTCCGGGTGCTTGTTGACCTTGCTGAAGTTATACTCCAGGATCTCCAGCTGCTCCTCCGTGGGGCCCATCGGCTGCTCAGTGGCCATTTCCTCTGCACACAGGGCGCTGGGCGAGGGGCTGAGGAGAGAGACCCAGGGGAAGGGGGTTCTTGCCTGAGCCCAGAGCAGGCGGCGGAGCTGCGTCCCCTCCTGCCCTGTGCTCTGCTCAGCCCTTGACACACAGCTCCAGGCCGTACTGCCGCAGCCAGCTCTGATCAGCAGGCAGAGCGGCCGCAGCATGTGGTCTCTGGGCCTGGTGGGGCCTGCATGCGTTGTGAGTGCGACACTGTCCAAAGCCAGGGCAGTCTCATGCTGGGGGCTGTCCCAAACCAGGCTAATCTGAAAGAGTGAGATTTAGTGCGCTGGCTCGTTGGGATTCCCCCCCAGCAAACCCCTTTATCGTAGGGAGGGGAGAACCAGCCACCAAAGACCCCTGAATGGAGTAACCACCCTCCTGATGCACAGGACCAGTGGGCTAGGTAATGCGTGGCAGTCTGCACCCAGGGCAATACTCAGTCTGCTACTTGCAAACCATTCAGAGGCTCCATATCACTGTATCTTCTGTTCCCACTTGGGTTTGAGCAGAGCCCCTTCACCGGTAACACCAGGAGCTGCTTCCCCGTGAGCAAAAGCAGTCCTTCCTTCCGCTGGGAGCTGGCACAGACCCTTCACCAGATGGTAGAGGGGACAGAATATTGGGCTTGTGTGATTACAACTGCTCAGCCCAAAGATTAGCAGAAAGGCATAATTGGAATTTGGGACAGTGGAAATCTGGGGAGAGCGTTAGCTAGTTCACATCAATGCGTATCTATCTGCTTGAGCTGTAACAGCCCGGTAGAGCAGAAAATAACACCTCTTTCCATGCTGATTCTGTGCTCTGCTGGGCAAAGCTATTTTGCCATGTTTACAGTTCCAGCAGCCTCCTGCAGGGCTGATTCCTGTTCACAACTTGAGGCGTTGGCATCGCTCGTTGGGGATGTTACAGGAACGTGCATGGCTCTGGAAGGAGAGGCTGCTAGTTATCGCACTGGGAGAGCTAGCCCTCTGGATCCTGTAGTGCCCTGCAAGCCCTGGTAACAAATTAGTGAATCAAGGGTAACTGCTAAGGGAAAAAAAAAGCATTGTCCTTTTTTATTGCTTCTCCCTGATGTTGAAAGAATGTCTGAGAGGTTTTTTTGTGGAATGCTTTTTTCCTTGGGCGTATCAGCAACAGAAGGGCTTCCCTGCACGGCCAGACACCTTATAGAACCACTGCATTGAAGCGTGACCTATCGGCCATGCTTAGAGCAGTGTAGGAAATGGTTTCCCTTCCCAGGAGAACTGTGCAGAGTTCAAAAGAAATTTCTGTCCCAAAATTGGCAGAAAAGTCAAAATGTCAAAAATTTTCACAAACTGAAAAATCTGCATTTTGTTTCCGATTGGGTCAATTGAAATGTACTCCTGTTCATTTTGATTTTGACCTTTCTCTGAGAACCTGTTTTTTGTTGATGTTGTTGTTGTTTTACTATAAATTAACTTAAAAGTTTAACCAAAGTCACTTTGAACTGAAAATGGGATTTTTCATTTTGAAAATGTCAAAACGGGACATTTTTGACAATTGTGATTTTTTCCCCCCAACTTTTTTTGAAAGTGGAAATGTGTCAAACCTGCCCCTTTCCCAGGAGACATTTGGGTTTTAACAAAATGGCATTTTTCCAACAAAAAAAAAGTTACGTGCAAAATTCCCACCCATGATAATGGCAGGACAAGTTTTGCTCCCTCGGGGTCAGGGGAGCCTTTCCAATCTCTGGGAGTGCATGAGGAAGGAACAGAAGAAAGCAAACAGGGAAGGGGGCTCTGTCGCTGTTTGGAGGGGTGAGCGGGACAGGACGGGGGGAGGGGAGCGGCTGCAGATGTGAGGCAGTTTGTGTGAAGCCTGTGTATGAGTTCTCCTGCGGGAGCTGGCGTATGTGTGTGTGACTAGAGCTGAGGGTGACCATAGAGCAAATGTGAAAAATCAGGACGGGGATGTGGGTAACAGGTGCCTATTAAAAGGCAAAGCCCCAAACATCAGGACTATCCTTATAACCACAGGCCAGCTGGTCACCCTACTGGAGCTGGGGCAAGGGGAGGCACCTGCATGGGTGGGTGGGTTCATGCTGGCTGGATTTTCGAGGGACAGCAGTGTGAGATTTTGGGGTGGGGGGCTGGAGAGATGGTGAAGGCGGGGGCAGCACAGAGAGGTTGTAAAGGGGCACACGAGAGCAGGAAGGAGCACATCGAGGATGGAGGCTTAGCCCATTTTCTTGAATAGAAAGTGTAGGCACAAAAGGATTCACTAACCAGCCATGCTTGAAGCAGGGCTGGGATGTTGAGAACAGTCCCCTTCTGCCCCCACTCCATTACTTCTCCTGAAGGTCCACCTCAGCATGTCCCAGTCCTGATTTTGGTCACTGCGCATGCCGGGCCCAGCACCTCCTGGTCTTTCCCTAGTGAAGTCCCGCTCCTTCCCAGTCCCTTCCCCTACCCCTTGTTTATTAGCACTGGTAACGGTGTATGGCCAACATACAGTCCTGTCCTGCAAAGATTTAAGAATATGAGGAACTTTACTCGCACAAGTAAAGCTCCATTCGACTCAATTATTCACATGCTTCAGTCTTTGCAGATGCAGATCCTCAACTTGCAAGCCCCTTAGCACAGGGACGCTCCAGTATTTAGTTTTTGGTCTGTTAAGTGTCATGTTCTCCTACGCCACTTCAACGCATGAGAAGGCTGGGGTAGATTCTACTGTCAGTCAAAGCAGTGCATCTCCCCACGCAGCCCAGGGCCCCATGGTTTGTTCTTAGTCATCCCCACAAATACCAATCTCCAAGTGCTTTATGGTTCCACTGGCAGCTCCCACTGGGCTCTCAGGGGGATGCACATCCATTCCCAAAGAGCCCAACGTAGACAAGGAATGCAGTCCTCCAGGAAAGCATCAAATGAAGTGCAAGATTTTCCACACCTGAGATCACCTTGGGGAAACGTTACCCAGCGAACTTCCAAGGCACTAACGACCCTGTCACAAGTTTTGAACTACTGATTGTGGGAATATTTCTTGTGTGTGCTAAGCCGGAGTTTCCCATGCCCATCTTCAGTTTCGTTGCTAGGGGATTTCTGTAGTATCCTGACACACTTCTCACCCTCAGGCTGAGCAGTTCACACTATTTCACATGGTTGTGACATGGGTTCACACTCTGTTGGAGGACTGCAAAACAAGTGTTTGTTTGCTAGCTCTTAGACACCAAGAAGACATAGCTGCATAAACTCTAACCTTAGCAGCTCCAAAAGCATTCCTCTGTTCTTCCAGGTTACCATTCTGTTTGTAGGCCCTAGTGCATTTCTAGTACGCAGAGTTGGGGGAAATATTTCATGCAAAACCTTTGTTTGCACACACACACACAAATGCAGATTCGGGCCGCCCAAAACAATTTGTGAATTCAGCAAATTGTTTTTGTTGAATGTTTTTTCCCTTGGAAAGGTTGAAACAGTTTGTTTCAGCAGTTCTGAAATGAAATGTTTTGACTTTTCCTTTCAGAAAGTCAGTTTGCATTGGGATGTCCCTGGGTCACTGGGCAGGTGACCTGCAAAGCGCTGACCTCTATTACCACTCAGCAGAGGGGCAAAAACCTAATTTGTGCATCACTCTACAAGCTGTTGCACAGGCCGAGGATGCGAAGACCACCTGAGGCACAGGGCTGTGGAAATGTGTCCCGGCAATGTGCTGTCACCCCACGCAGTGCCGGCAGAGTTGTGTGACGCATTAGTATTGCTCTCCAAGTCACCACAGAGAACTGCAGTAAAGGAGTCAGAGCTCTTTACAAATGGAATAGCTTTTAGAGTCTTATGCTGCCCCTGTGCCTGGGACATCCCCCCTAAGCCCCTGGCCTATACAACCACACCTGCCTTCACATTCCCTCCTCAAAAGCCATGTCTTCCTTTGGGCCTTACTCTGGCCCAGCTGTCATCCAGGGCATTGGAGGAAGGGGTAAACAGGTGGCAAAGTTTGCAGATGATACTAAACTGCTCAAGATAGTTAAGACCAAAGCAGACTGTGAAGAACTTCAAAAAGCTCTCACAAAACTAAGTGATTGGGCAACAAAATGGCAAATGAAATTTAATGTGGATAAATGTAAAGTAATGCACATTGGAAAAAATAACCCCAACGATACATAGACTATGATGGGGGCTAATTTAGTTATAACTAATCAGGAAAGAGATCTTGGAGTCATCGTGGATAGTTGTCTGAAGACTTCCACGCAGTGTGCGGCGGCATTCGAAATAGCAAACAGGATGTTAGGAATCATTAAAAAAGGGATAGAGCATAAGACGGAGAATATCTTATTGCCCTTATATAAATCCATGGTACGCCCACATCTTGAATACTGCGTACAGATGTGGTCTCCTCATCTCAAAAAAGATATACTGGCATTAGAAAAGGTTCAGAAAAGGGCAACTAAAATGATTAGGGGTTTAGAACGGGTCCCATATGAGGAGAGATTAAAGAGGCCAGGACTTTTCAGCTTGGAAAAGAGGAGACTAAGGGGGGATATGACTGAGGTCTATAAAACCATGAGTGGTGTGGAGAAAGTGAATAAGGAAAAGTTATTTACTTGTTCCCATAATATAAGAACTAGGGGCCACCAAATGAAATTAATGGGTAGCAGGTTTAAAACAAATAAAAGGAAGTTCTTCTTCACTCAGCGCACAGTCAACCTGTGGAACTCCTTGCCTGAGGAGGTTGTGAAGGCTAGGACTATAACAGGGATTAAAAGAGAACTGGATAAATTCATGGAGGTTAAGTCCATTAATGGCTATTAGCAGGATGGGTAAGGAATGGTGTCCCTAGCCTCTGTTTGTCAGAGGGTGGGGATGGATGGCAGGAGAGAGATCACTTGATCATTACCTGTTAGGTTCACTCCCTCTGGGGCACCTGGCATTGGCCACTGTCAGAGGACAGGATACTGGGCTGGGTGGACCTTTGGTCTGACCCAGTATGGCCATTCTTACGTTCTTATGTCCCCAAATGTCCAATCAACCATAATGTCCAGCTACCCTGGTTTCTACTCTGGTTCAGTCCGGCTCTGTGGCTATAGCTGGATCCTATCTAGAAGCCGCATTGTAGCCTGATGTTGCAGTGATGGTTCGGGGGCTCAGTGTAACAGCCAGGCTAGACAGAAAGAAAGAAGGAAGGGAACAGTCAAGTCAGAAAAACATGCAGTTGCCAGTGTGAGCCCCAGAGCTAGAGTGCTGAAATGGGAAAGAAGCTCCCACTATTCTGCTCCTCCTGTAGGAGAACAGGGAAGGAACAAGCTGTGGCAGGCTTCCCTTACATGGGTTGCAGTTTGGCTTACGCATGGTGGGTTGTGTTGCGTTGTCTGGAATCTGTTTGTGTTCTGTTTCTAGGAATGACAGCAGTGTGTGAATGTGGCTGGTTATGAAAAGGTGTTTGAATTGTGCAAGATACGCCCAGTAGTAAGTGGGTCACCCTGAGCTGACAGGTTGTGTGCGGTTTGACAGGTTGGGAATGCCCGCTTCCGAAGGGAAGGGAGGGGCTGTGCTGGAAAGGGAAGTGGTTTGACCAGGAGTCCTGCCTGGCTCTGGGTTTTGTAGCTGGGGACTCGGAACCCTCCATAACACGGTCTTTACTGCAGAGGGCTTCCTGGTGGCAGGGATGAATGTTGTGGGGCCTGCACAATGGCGATGGAGCTAGAGCTGAACATCATGCCTGCCCTGAGCGCCAGGGGCAGAGCCGCAGGAGCTGAACTGCCTGAGACAGCCACAGACCAGCAGGGGGCCTGGTGGGGTGGATGTTGCTGGGCCAGAGCAGCCCAGCTGAGGAGCCGCTTCCTAGCGTCCGCTTGATCAGCACTGGGCCTAATGGGATCTGCAAGTGAGCTTTTAGATGGATGTAAATAGAGCTGTGGGCCCTCAAAAAGCTAGACACTTAATAACTGGGACTGTGGGGTACGCCATACTCCTGATCATAGAACCACAGGGTTAGAAGGGACCGCCCGGGTTAGTCTAACCCCCGCCATGATGCAGGATTTGTTGTGTTTAAACCATCCAAGACAGGTGGCTCTGTCCAGCCTCCTGTAGAAAACCTCCAGTGAAGAAGCTTCCATAACTTCCCTAGGCGTCTGTTCCATTGTTCTACTGGTCTGAGGTTTTCCTGAGATTTAATCTAAATCTGCTGTGGGGTAGGTTGAACCCATTGCCATTTGCCCTGTCCTCTGTGGCAAGAGAGAACAACTTTTCTCCATCTTTTTTAAGGCAGCCTTTCAAGTATCTGAAGACAGTTTTCATATCTCCCCCTTAATCTCCTCGTGTCCAAACTAAACATACCCAGTTCCTTCAGCCTTTGTGCATATGGCTTTCACTGCATTTCTTTGATCATATTTGTTGCTCACCTCTGGATCCTTTCCAGTTTCTCCACATTTCCACATCCACGGATGACCAGAATTGGACAGCTTGGGTTTTGCCCGTTTTATTGCAGGTAAATATATAGTGATTGTGTTTTTCCCAAATAAAAGGTGTGCATGGTTCCTTATTCCCAAGGACTCTGAGTGCTGGGAAATGGGAAAGAACCACCTGCAATAGTGACCAGGGAACTTAAAGGTTAAGTTCCTGAAAGATGGGCATGGCTAAGGTTTTAATTGGGGGTGGAGAGGGCTAGAGCCACACGTTTCTAGAAAGGTCCCCCTGGCATCTCATTGGAGCTAGCCTGGGTTAGTGCCATGGACAGCTGAGGGCAAATGGTCTCCAGGCACAAGTGAACTTGTGGAGGTGGAAATTCCACCCTCCCCATTGCTACTCCCCTGCTCCAAAACACAACTAAGATCTGGCTTGAACTTGCTGTGAAAAGGCAGCAGATTCTGACCTCAGAATCAAACCTTATATCCTGCTTTGTCACCAGCGATTGCTAGGAATCTCTCAGGAGCCCCCTGTAGCAGCTGTGTTTTCATGTCCCAGCAGGACTTGGTACAACTCCCCAGGCCCACAAACCAGGGTGGCACTTTCGAGGCCGACAGTCACAGACTCTAAAGTGCCGAGGTCTTATTGAAAGCCGATGGGACTTTGACTCCTAACTGCCAAAGTCATTTCTGAAAACGGGGCAAATGCTCATAAGTCACAGAGGGGCTTTTGAAATGTTACTCTCTGTCTCAAAGCCCTTTGAGCTTTCTGCTGCCAACACCCTGTCTGGAAACTCCTGTTCAAGCCACTTCTGCAGAAGGCGGCATTTGCTAGTGAAATCACTGTTTGGCAATATGGAAAGTGGTCATAAATAGGACTGTGCCCAACATCACATGACTCATTGGTTGCTCAAACACAGAGCTTTCTTCTTGTGTCCGAGAATGCTGCAGGACAGTAACCACACCCATAGCTCTGGGATGTACCGGGGTGTGAAGTGGGTGGGACCAGCTGATTTCTCGTTACGAAACGAACGAATGACCAACTCGCTCACCTCTTGAAAGTAATAGAACATCATTGCTTGTGCAAACTTAATTACTGCCACACCCTCATTTGGTCACTAGTGACCCACACAAACAAAATGAGTAGAATGCTATCCTAAGGGACAAACCTTCACCTGCGTCCTCCAGCACTCAGCCACAGGAAGGCCAGTGTCCTTCTGCCTGGTCAGCAATGTGGAGTACTCTGCATAGAAAGCTGAGTGACTCCAACAGAGCACGCAGTCAAGAGACAAAGTGGGTTTGCCTACCCAGCAGTGGGGAGGCAGCACGTGTAGACGTACCCGAGCCAGCTTGGATCTAGCTTGCTCAAAGTGACCATAGCAGTGAAGCTGTGGCAGCAAGGGCAGTGGCACGGCTGGCCCCATTCGGGACTTGGGTGTGTACTTGAGCCGCTCGCCCTAGCTCAACGGTAGCTCAGGTACTGTATGTGTAGACGTGCTGCAGTCACACCTTCTGACTGCGGTGTAGACACAGACTCGCTGCGGCTTTGACAGGCGGGGTTTGTGCAAAAAGATAGTGGCCCCAAATCCGATGAAGTGAGCTGTAGCTCACGAAAGCTCATGCTCAAATAAACTGGTTAGTCTCTAAGGTGCCACAAGTACTCCTTTTCTTTTTTCTTTTTACGAATACAGACTAACACGGCTGTTACTCTGAAACCTGGCCCCAAATTGGAAACCTAAATCTGGTTGTAGGCACCTTAATTAAAATACCCTGATTTTCAGAGGTGCTGAGCAGATGCTGATGGGTAGGGTTAAACAAACAGAGCCGAAGGAGGCCTCTGCCCAGCATAGGCTGAAATTTAGGCTGGCGAGCAAAGGACAACCCAGCTGATTGTAACTGCCTTGGGGGAGCTAGAAGGAAATAAATGGTCCTGCAAGTACCTAGGGACTAGATTTGCCAGGCTGGCTGAGTCCATCCCAATGCCTGGAATTGTCTCACTGGTTGCTGGTGTAGTTTGCCGAAGGCCAGTTCCCTGCCTGCCATCCGGCGAGGGAGCACACTGCAAACCCCGATGCTTCTGGCTGAACTGGAAGGAGTAGGGAAGAGCAAATTCCGGCCCCGACCTGGAGGTGATGTCCCATGCGCCCACAGGGGGCTTCGCTCGGGAAAGGGGCAGGCTCTCCAAAGAAGTTGATGCTAGCCATGCTAGGCCAGCGTGGGCTCCCCTGGTGAGGGAGCAGCCCCCAGTGACTCCTGCACCTACCATCATTGCCCCAGGCACTCTGGGCTGGAGGTCAGCCCAGAAGCAACCACTTGGCCTCACACTCCCAGCATCAATGGCTACAAAGCTGATGTAAGTCTTCATGGGCGTTCCCCTGGTCTAGAGGAATCGCTGCATCTCCACCATCTCCATTGTGTGGGCTGGGAAGAGGGAGCAACATGTCCCCTCCTAGATGCCAAGCACCTGTCTAAGCACCTATATATCTATATAGGCCCCAATCCCATACAGTCTGAGCACTCGTGCTGCTCAATGCATTTGCCTTCCCAACACCCCATGGGGCAGGGCCACAGTGTTAGCCTCACCGCACAGGTGGGAGCTGGAACACAGGGGAGAGTAAGTGACATGCATAGGGTCCTAGGGAGTCTGGGGCAGAGCAGGCGCTGACCCAGGTCTTTGCATCCCTCTTTCCTCTGCCACCAGCTGTTTGGAAATGTCCGTCTGTCTCTGTGCCCCATCTTCAGACCTGCTCCAAAACCGGATATTTCTGGCTGTGTCTGCCTGTAATTCACCCCTCGCTCTGCTGTTCTGCAACTCTGTGGGGTATGGGCCCGGAGGGAACCACCCAAGGGAAAGCTGTCGTGCCTCGCCATACAGCAGAGTCGTGTTGGTTCCTCCCCCAGGCCAGGTCTCTAGCCGCCCACTGCAGAGATAGTGCTGGTTTCCGTGTAGCAAGGCTGTCTAGTATCTGCTTGGGCAAGTCCCTGCCGGGCGCACAGGGTGGGCTAGATGGGAGTGCCCTATATGTGTGTCATCTCGGAGCAATGCCTGGCCTGTTTCATTGTCTGTACTGTTTCGAGGGAGATATGAGTATATGGGATGTGTTTTCCTCCAGTTCCCACCCTCTCCTGTCTTTACTCTCATGTCCTCCCTCTGTCCTTGGCTTCCTCTCTTGCCAGACCTGGAATGCCACCCTTCCCTCCTGCTCGGTGTTCAGATCTGGAGCCGGAACTGTACTGCAGCGCTAGTGTCTGGTTTGGGGGGAAAGCTCCATCAGCGGGGCTGGGGCGAGCTGTGATAGACTGAGAGCCCTGGGCGCGCTGAGAGTACTCAGTAAACTGCCATTCTTTAAAATGTGTTAATTTTATGCGTGCAAATTTGCATATGAAATTTAACACGTGCATATTTGTTTCCCCAGTTCCACTTTACAGCTGTTTCCTTTCTTCTAGCACTCTCCAGTGAGTGACTGGAGCCGGAGGTAGCTCAGTGGCAAAGCAGTTTCCACAGGGAGGGATATTCCTGCAATGACTTCAGGCTCAGGAGCAGCTGGGGGGCTGCTGTTCAGTGTTTGCTACCCATTATCTCTGGCCTCAGGGTCTGTGGCCCTCAGGCTGCTGATTCCCTTTCCCTCACTAGCCCCAATCTGAGGCTTTCATAGCTCTCCCCCAGACTTTGGAAACACGAGGTAACCTCAAGCTCAGTGGGTGTTTCTACAGTGCACACTAAGCCCAGGCCTGGACGCAGGTTTGAGGCCATGCCCCCTTCTGTCCGCACAGAATCAGACACTCAGGATGTGGGTTTTAGGATTCTGCTGGAGGGTGGGTCAGAGCCTAGCTCCTGCTGTGACTCAGGGCCAAGCCGTGTCACTTTGCAGCATAGATGCTGGTCTAGCCGCAGACCTGAATCTGGAGGGCTGTGCAGTGCAGTGTGGATGCGTTAACACGGCTGTGAGATCAGGGTCCAGCAATGGTAAACCCAGGTTTATAATGCAGTGTGGATGCTCAAGCTTGGGCTTGGAAACTCTGCATCCCCAAGGCTGGGTCCCCCAGACCTGTGCTTAGTGTGCAGTGTACACATAGGCTATAGAGCCCCAAAAGGCACAAGCTTTCAGATGGCTCATGTCCTGGTCTCTGCTGTTGGGTAAGCTATTTCCCTGGTGTACGTGTGTTCTGTGCCGCCCACAGTGGCTGGGGCTACCTGAGGCTTCCCCGAAATTCTCCCCATTGCTCCAGTGCTGATTTAGCGCCATCAGAGCTAGCAAAGGTGGGTGCACTTATGCAGACTGCCCAGACTGTGGCTGTGCCCTAGCCACAATGTCACACTACACCATGGCACTGACTTGTGCCTCGCACGGCTGTGTAGAGTAAGAGAACTAAAACTGCACCAGTAAAATGCTGTCCAGCTCTCTGAGTATTTGACTAGAGACGCCCCGTAACACAGGCCAGAAACAGGACGGGTGCACTGAAGAGTACAGATTTCATTGACACTTCATTAGCGTGAGCTGAATAACTCTCTCAAGTCTTTGCCACTCAGCTGCACTGTAGTCAGCCTAAACTCCCCCTAATAAATACCTTGTATACAGAGCCTAGAAGAATTGTTACTCCAGTCACCATGCACAAAGCGACTCTTCTGTAACTCTGTAATGACTGAAGCATTACAGGCCAGGTGTCACTGAGTAAGTCCTGGGGTGAGTGCCATTGTAAGTGCTAAGGTTGCATTTCCATTTCCAATGGGACAGATCATCATGATTTAAAATCTTGCAGAAATCTGGGCAAATGCAAACATTATTCCACTGTTTGCATAACAGTCCATTGTTTGGTTTGCTGAATTTTCAGCAGATTTGCTTGAAACAGTATTTTTTGCTTTTAAAACTGAAAAGTGTTCAAAACATTTTTTTAAATGTCAATACAATTTTTTGATTTAGGGATAAAACATTCCTATATGACTAGACTGATAGATCAAAATTGGCATTAAAAATCCCCACAAAACAAAACTGAAAAAAGAAAATTAAGAAACAGTCAATAGAACAACAGGCTAAATATTTTCATTTAAAGTTTCTCATCTAAAGTTTCTTTCCCTGCCCCCCCGCCTCCCCCCCCAAAATGGAAAATTTTTGAGGAAAACGTTTTTGTGAAAAATTCCCTGAGCAGGGCAGGGGATGGGGAAGGGGGAGATAAAGGGCCAAATTTTAACAATTTTTTTTGTTTTGAGAAATTTTGACCAGGTGGAATTTTCAGATGCCTCCTAAACACTCAGAAACGTTAGCTTGTGAGTCAGGAAGGACGGCGCTGTTGCCAGCATGGGGGGACAAGCGCTGAGGTCCTTGTACAGGACTGGGACCTCCGTGGGTGTCAAGCAGCATAGCTCCATTGATGTCAGAATTCAAGGGAGGGGGGCCGCTGACACCATAAAACTCCACCTGCTGAGGAGCTGGCCAAGGACTCCAATGGAGCGACACCGGTTTACTCCAGCTGGGGATCAGACCCATTGAATCCAGTGGAACTACACTGATTTACACCAGCTGAGGATTGGGCCCTCCAGTTGTTTGCATCCAAGAGGGCTGCGTGACAAATGAGTAAGAATTGTCCTCTAAGATCTTCTCCCATGGCTACAGTAACGTTGGGGCACAATGGGGCACAGACTGGCACACGCAAAACTATTTCTCACAGAGGTGAAACGTTCCTGTTTGTCCTTCTGCTATGGCCACGTGGTGAGAGACGCTCAGCATTGGCTGACCCCACAACTCCCAGTAAAGTCCAGGGGAGCTGAAGGTGCTGAGAGACAGGTGTTAGCAGTGTGGGGCTGGCCCCTATGTTCCCAGCTGAGCGCTCTGTGTCTGGGCCAGTCTACACTGGCAACGCTAAAGCGCTGCTGCGGCAGGCACTTTAACGTGCCTTGAGTGGTCGTGGCGCAGCTCTAAAAAACCCACGTCCACCAGGGGCGCAGCTCCCAGCGCTGGGGCACTGTCTACGCTGGCGCTTTACAGCGCTGAAAATTGCTGCACTCAGGGGGATGTTTTGTCACCCCCCGAGCCAGAAAGTTGCTGCGCTGTAAACTGCCAGTGTAGACAAGCCCTTAGACTTTGCTCAGTAATGCAGGAGTAATAAGAGTTCTGAGGCACTTTCCCAGCGCACCACGTACCTGTCTTGTCATGTACACTCCGGCTGCAAAGCCAGCAAGTTTGCACCCAGACCTGAATGAACTTACCACCCTCGCCATCTTGGCTAGATCCTCAGCTGCTGTAAGTCAGCAGGGCACCCTGATTTAAAGTAATTCTGAAGTAAATAGGATGAAATTCAATAAGGACAAATGCAAAGTACTCCACTTAGGAAGGAACAATCAGTTGCACACATACAAAATGGGAAATGACTGCCTAGGAAGGAGTACTGCAGAAAGGGATCTCGGGGTTATAGTGGATCACAAGCTAAATATGAGTCAACAGTGTAACACTATTGCAAAAAAAGCAAACATCATTCTGGGATGAATTAGCAGGAGTGTTGTAAGCAAGACACGAGAAGTAATTCTTCTGCTCTACTCCATGCTGATTAGGCCTCCACTGGAGTATTGTGTCCAGTTCTGGGCACCACATTCCAGGAAAGATGTGGACAAATTGGAGAAATTCCAGAGAAGAGCAACAAAAATGATTAAAGGTCTAGAAAACATGACCTAGGAAGGAAGATTGAAAAAAACTGGGTTTGTTTAGTCTGGAGAAGAGAAGACTGAGTGGGGACATGATAACAATTTTCAAGTACATAAAAGGTTGTTCCAAGAAAGAGGGAGAAAAAATGTTCTCCTTAACCTCTGAGGATAGGACAAGAAGAAACAAGGGCGGTTTATGTTGGACATTAGGAAAAACTTCCTAACTGTCAGGGTGGTTAAGCACTGGAACAAAGTGCCATGGGAGGTTGTGGAATCTCCATCATTGGGGATTTGTAAGAGCACGTTGGACAAACACCTGTCAGGGATGGTCTAGATAATACTTAGTCCTGCCTTGAGTGCAGGGGACTGGACTAGATGACCTCTCGAGGTCCCTTCCAGTCCTATGATTCTATGATTTCACTGGACTGATGTTGATTTACACCAGCTGAGGATCTAGCCCTAGATTTCCAAGCGGGGGTATTAAAGTGAAGGACCAGTCAGGTAGAACACACCCCAACGCAAGCAGGTGTCACGCTGGGGCTCTGCCAGTGCATCTCAATACTGACCCAGAGCAGCATTTGTGTGCTCATCTAGGGCCTCTGGGGGCAAATGGCCGGCTTCTGCATTTGGAAATGTGCTCGTGGGGCGAGTGATTTGTCATATGGCTAAACAGCTACTACCTGTTAGGGGTTTTAAAAATTACTGTGAAGAAAATCATTTGGGCTTGCATAGCCCAGCCCTACAGAGCAGCGCTACTGGGTTCATGTAAACCCAGACAGCTTTGTAGTTGGATGGATTTTGAAAATATTTCTGTGGAGCCACTTAGGTGACTACTTATATGATTCTTATCCTGTATTAGCTGTGCACCTCCCAGTATTTAATTTGTTAATCCTCACACCACCCAGTGAGGTGGGGCAGGGCCATTATCCCCATTGTCCAGATGAAGAAACTGAGGTACAGAGAAGCTACATGACAGTGGCCAAGCTGGGCACCTAGATGGTCTTCTGCGCCCCAGGGTAATGCCTTAAACACTGGAACAACCTTCCACTCCAGACTGGTCTTCTCACAGTCACTATCAGCCAAACAGTGAAACACTAGGAGAAATCCAGGTCCCATGCGATTTCAGGGTTTAAAAAAAGCACCTCCAAGCCATAAATACAAATAAACACAAAAGCCGGATACACTGACCCTCTGCAAAGCCCCAATGAATCTGCTGCAGCGACACCTTTGCTCCAAACGAGCAAGGAAGGCCACTTCATAGAGAACAGAGGTGTCCTCTAGCAGCGCCCCCCACCCCCGCGGTAGCGCGGCTTGTCACAGCTGATTCAGAGTCACGTTAGAGCAAAGCAAGTAAGCGTGGCAGGGACCAGTGGTGGGGAGCGGGTGTGTAAACAAAGCAGGTGTCGCTCAGCTAAGGCGGCGCTGTGACTGGCGGCAAACTCGGCAGCCTGACTGCGTCCCTTAGGAGAAGCAGGTTGGCAGGCGCTGGGCTCCCCAGGCAAAGCAGGAGAGAGCCCCGCTGCGAGCGGCTTCTCACGCAGAGAACCCTGCCTGCAGGAGAGGGCTTCCTCACCCATTGCGGGGCTGCAGGCAGGGCTCTCTGCGTGAGCAGCCTGAAAATATTTCTTTGGAACCATAGGCGGCGAGTTCTATCTCCATGTGGTGCCTTAGCACCAGCAATATTCAGAGCCCAGGGGCCCGGCCCCCGCGCCTCCCCTGAGTGTCCTCCCAGCCCCCTGCGCGCCTCCCCGCCCCCGGAGCAGAGCGTCCCTGCCTCTGCCTCTTCCCTGCAGCTCCATGCTGCCTCCCTGCAGCAACTGCTGCCCCAGGGTCCTAGTGCCCCCTAACTCCACTGCCAGGGCAGACTGACTCTGAGCCTGCCCTTCCCCCTCAGACCCTTCCCTTTTCCGGCGGGACCCTCCACCAGCACAGGGCCCCCCTCGCCCGCAGTCACCGCTCCTGCCCCATGCTGGGCAAGGAGGCAGCCCCATCCCTCACCCCCAGTGAGGCTACAGTCAGGGGCAACAGCAGGGGAGGAGGCGCACGCAGCACCCCCCGGCACCCACCCTGGGGGAGGCGAGGGAGATTCCTGGACCTGAGAGGGCCCCTAGGAGCACATGCAGTGACAGTTGTGGGGGTGAGTGCGCTGCTGGGGGGGGCGGGAAAGGGGGGCTCCTCCCCCAGAGCTCGCTACTGCCGGCAGGGAAAGGGCTGGGGGGAATCCTCCTCTCTGGTCCCTGTCCCAGAGCAGCCTGTTTGCACCCCAAACTCATCCCCAGCCCTGCCACACCCCAGAGCCCACACCCCCAGCCAGAGCTTTCACCCCCCACACACCCTCTACCCTAGCCCTCAGCCCCTCCAACACCCCAAACACCTTATCCCCAGTTCCAGCCAGAGCCCGCATCCCCCTGCACTCCAACCCTCTGCCCCAGCCCTGAGCCGCTCTAACACCTCAAACCCCCCAGCCCCAGCCCGAGCCCTCATTCCCCCACACCCCAACCCTCTGCCCTAGCCCTGAGCCCCCTCCAACACCAAAAACCCCTCATCTCCAGCCCCAGCCAAAGCCCTCACCCACCCGCACCCCAAGCCTCTGCCCTAGCCCTGAGCCTCCCCAACACCACAAACCCCTCATCTCCAGCCCCAGCCAGAGCCCTCACCCCCCCACCCTAACCCTCTGTCTCAGCCCTGAGCCTCTCTAACCCCCCAAACCCACCAGCCCCAGACAGAGCCCTCACCCCCACACTCCTACTCTCACCCTGAGCCCCTCATTCCCAGCCCCAGACAGAGCCCTCACCCCCCTACACCCCTACTCTTGCCCTGAGCCCCTCCCATACCCCACAGCCCTCACCCCGGCACCCCCTCCCTCCACACCCCCTCCCATCCCAAACTCCCTCCCAGAGCCTGCACCCCAATCCCCTGCCCCAGCCTAGGGCCTGCATCCCAGACCTCCTCCCCCACCCAAACTCCCTCCCAGAGCCTTGGGCAGGTGGGGGGCGGAGTTTGGGCGGGGGCGGGTTCTGGGCACCACCAACATTTCTACAAACCTGCCCCCCCTGTTTGGAACAACAGTTTAGAGCAAGGTGGGCACAGCGGTCCAGTGCTGGCCTCGCCCCATGGGTGTCGGTGCTGAAACTCCCCCGGCTTCACCACGAGCAGAGTCAGGGCCAAACCCACTGCTTCCCCCCCACCCCACCCCATAGCGCATCTTTCCTCCCGAAAGGGGCCGCAAGCTGTAGGCTGCGTCCCGCAAACACGCGCTGGTCACATACAGTCGGAGTGGTCCCACGCCCAGCCCTCGGAGGCCCGCTGAGCTGATCGGCCCTGGCTCCAGGGGCAGCTGAATCCCCGCTGGTGGAGACGGGGCAGGCCAGGGTCTGGTCCTGAGCGCGCAAGCAGCAGAAAGGGCTGGGGCGCCGCAGCCAGGCCAAGGGCTTCCGAGGCACCTCGCAGCAGGGGCTCGGGGATTTCAGCGGGCGCCAGGTGCCGCCGTTTCTTTGGGGTGCGGGGCCTTAGCGTCTGAGGGCCAGAGGCGCCCGCGAGCGGCAAGTTCTCGCCCCGTGTGCGCGGTCTCCGCTCCGCGCAGCCCAGCCGCGGGCTCCTGCCTTGCGGAAACCCGGCCAGCCGCGGGGAGCGGGCTCTGGGCCCGGGCGCCGCACCCCGCGGCCCGCGAAGGGCCGGTTCTGCGCCGGCTCCCGCCAAGCAGGGCCTGTCCTCCGCGCCGGCTCCTTCGAGCGCTCCGCGCGGTGCCCGCCCGGCGGCCGCAGCTGCGGAGCGGTGGGTCTCCCGGGGCGCGCGGCCTGGCGGGCACTGGCCGGCGACCCCGCACGGCTGCGCGGGCTCCCCGGCCGCCCTGCCGGCGGCGCTTCGGCCACCGTCGCTGCGCTGCCAGGGGGCTCTCCCGTGACTGGGTGTTTACGGGGCTATTCTTAGATACCCCCTTTTCCTGCCACCGGGAACCAAAAGGCGACGGTGAAAAGCTGAACCCCCCCCCCCCCCCCGCATGTGCATCCCTGTCTCGGCGGCGGCAGCGTGTCCTGCGCCGCGGCTCGGTTCTGCCACCTTTCCTCTTGTTGGTGCGCACCCTGCTTTTGCCGGTGTTCCTGTTGACACCCGTTACCGTTGGTTCTGAAATCAATGGGGGTGTGTGTGTGAGACACACAATACGGTACCACGCACTGTACACAAGGTGACAGAATCCGCTCCTGAATACACAAACTCTCTGAGTCAGTGATCATGTAAAATAGGAACGTGCAGCATCTAATTCATCTCCAGCAGCTCCGTGTTTAGAGCAAAATATCTGGTGAAAGCAGAAGAAATAATAATCTGAATGCACCAACAGCCGGCAGAGCCAGCTCCCTACCTTTCCACATTGCAAAGGGCGGCAACGCCTGGCGCTGTTCCGCGCCTCTTCCTGCACGGGGCACTGGCTTCCCCCGGCCCCTGGCAGGGTGGTGCCAGGGCAGTTCAGGTCCCTCATGCCCACACCCCTCTGCTTCCCTCTCGCTGCAGCAGCGTCCGTGGCACCCCCGAGTTCCGCCCCTCCAGCTCCCCAGGGCAAAGTTTGCACTCACCTGCAGCTGGAAGGGACCGGAGCGCTCTCAGCCAGCCAGCGTCCGACGCGCCGGTGGAGGAGCTGCGCAGGCGGCTGCCCGGACCACAAGCCTGCGTGCGCGTGTGACAAGCAGGCAGCGGGGACCCTGCAGCGCCCTGTCGCCTGGCTGGCTGGTCACAGCCCCGGACGCAGCTGCGCGTTTCGGGCGCTCTCGCCCGCTCTCCTTCAGCCCCCCGGTTCTGTAGCTCCCCCGAAGCCTGGCGAGAGCAGAGGCGGCGGATACTTGGCTTCCCTCTCTGCGCCTGGCTTCTCGCTAGCTGCTGCAGCTCTTCAGAGAGCAGCTGTGGACGTCCCCAGCTCCCCGGCCCTGGTTCTGACGGCTGATTACCGCACACTTGGCTCCCTGCGGGGACAGAAGGTTCATAGCAGGCAGAAGGGAGGGGATGGCAGGTATGACTCACCCGCAGCTCCACCACAGACGCTGGTAACTCTGTTTTGTTTCTCAGCGTGTCCTTCCTAGCTTTCCCGCCCTCACATCTCAGCAAAGAGCTGGAAGGCTTTTCAGGGCACTTCTGCACCCAAGTTTGTGCATGTGCATGCCTGTAATTGTTGGCACGCTGCACTCAGTCACGCCTTGGCGTCCCCTGCACAGGGCGCGAGTACCACTTCCCAAACTCTCCTGGGTGGGCGAACTGCAGCAAGGGATCCTTGGCACTGTCCCCGCAATGGACAGGCCCGTGTGGCTGCGTCAGCGTCGAGGGGTCACTGTGCAAGTGGAATAGCCATCAGAAGATCCCCACCACCTGTTCTGGGAGGGAGGCCGGTGAGGTCTCCGGCCTGTGTCGCACAGGGGTCAGACTAGATGATCACAATGGTCCTTCTGCCCTTGGAATCTGTGACTCCTTCTGAGCTCGGATGAAGCCGGAGAAAATTGTGGGTCAGTCACAAGGGCTCCCAGGGCTCCTCCCCGTTGCACCCATAGCTATGCCGACAGGCACCATCTAGCCCTGCAGAGGAAGGAGCCAGTTGGGCCTCCTGGAAATGATGACAAGCTTAAGGAAAATAAACTCCAGCAATGGCATAAAATGCAAATGCAAACCCTTCTGTGGCAGCCCTCCCCATTCAAAGCCCCCAGCCATTAACCCTCGTGGTAGCTGGGGGTGCTGACCTCTTATTACCATCGGTGCACTAAGTACACAGGCCAACACTTAGTGAGCCTGGCTGCTAGAGTTCTGGGACACCCAGACTGAAACACCGAAGGTGCCTGGAGCTCCAGTGGGCATCCGCTGGGGCTATATGTGCAGGCCAGGACAGCTCAGCTGGGCACCAAAAACTGGAGGCCCCTAAAATCAGTAGCTACTTTTGACCATATGGTCCTTAGCATCTGGTCTCTGCTGCTGTGAAAGGTGTCTGCCCCACCATTGGAGCATTGCCAGTGGGCGTCTCTAGTGCCCTTGCTGAGGACTTACCTTTGGTTTTAGTTTCCTGCATTCAGTGGTAATGCCCCTTTGGCTGGGTTCCTGCCATAGTAAATTAGCAGTTTATAACTGGCATTAATCTGCCCTCTAACCACAAAGATACTCTGGTGGTTAAGGCACAGGGCTGAGTGCTGTAATGATCTGCGGTCAGTTCCTGGCATGGCCACGAACCTCCTGTGACCTTGAAGTCCCATTGGCCTGGCTTAGCCTCTCCTGCAGAGAAACCTTTTCTGTGGGGAGTCTGAAGAGAGCTCCATAAGGAATCCCTCACTTGGATGATTAAGCATAGATGGCCGTAATGTTACTACGGAAACTATTTGGGGGAAAGAGGAAATATATTAGCAAAAATAATCCAATTTAGGGGTGAGTTTTAGCAATGCACCCTCTTGCCCTCAGACTTTTATAGAAAATTGGTAACAGCTGAATACCTGGAGAGAGGCACAGTACATGCCACTTCTGCAAACTCCTACGTGCAGCTTGTTACTCCCTCTGGCATGGTGATGGGAGGACAGAGATCTCCTCTGGGGTTGTTCCTGCCTTGCCAATGGATGTGGCTCAGCTGGATCCTGTCTGCAGAGTGCCCAAGTGTTCTGTCTGTTGTGGGAATTTTCTGGTCTGTTTTTGGAATTTCCGTAGGTTTAGCGGTTTGTGTTCAGCTGTGCTGGGACTGAATAGAACTAAACATTGAATGTGTGAAAGGGCAGAAATGGTGAGTGTTGAAGTGCTATGAAGGCTGGGGAAAAAAGCCTTCCGTTAAGAAGCTTGTAGTTGCAAACAGGAATGCAAACTTTTCCTTTAAGGAATAGCAGAGAGTTCCTACTGCAGTTGGTTGTCAGCCAGCTGGGTTGCAAATTAGCCAATCAGAGGCAGCCAAAGCATCCATAGTAATCTGACAGCACAGAAAATATGCTGTAAATGCTAAAGTCTCCTTTCCCAGCCTCAGAGGCCAGTTTGAGATTGATATCTAAACCCTGGATTTAAAAGCATTCGAGCACAGTGCTTTAATACCCAGTACCTGCAGATGCTCTCCCATGTATTTTATCACTACACTGTTTACTTATAGATACATTGTTCTTGCCCGTATTGCTTCACCACTAGGAGATGTTTCCTCAGTAATTTCCATGGCCATGTGCTAATGCTTCACTAGGTAAATTTCTTGGGCTTGACCCTGTAGTCCTTACTTAGTCAAATTGAGTTCAAGCAGAGTTTTGCTAGCACAATAACTGCAAATTCAGTTGCTACTAAAACTCAAATGGAAACATAGTGAGAGCTAGATTAAATGTACCATTTCATAGACTGTTCCCAGGTTTAACAATGGAGTTCCAGAGACATGTGGCAGGCCACAGGATACATTGGATTTTGCGGAGCAAATTCAGTGGTGCTCTCGGGCTGCTTTGGGCTATCCCATGGCATAAGGAACCGTGAACCATGGTTTGTGCTACTGGAATGGGGCAAGATGTTAGAGATGTTCACTCTCCCATTTCCCTGGTCCTTCTCGCATGAACAGAGAGCAACAATACCCGAAGTCCAAAGGTGCAAACAATTAGATGTATTGGGGTGAACTTCCAGCAAGCTTAAATCCAAGTTCCTTTTTCCTTATTTTCAAAAAGAAAAGGAGTACTTGTGGCACCTTAGAGACTAACCAATTTATTTGAGCATGATGCATCCGATGAAGTGAGCTGTAGCTCACGAAAGCTTATGCTCAAATAAATTGGTTAGTCTCTAAGGTGCCACAAGTACTCCTTTTCTTTTTGCGAATACAGACTAACACGGCTGTTACTCTGAAACCTTTCCTTATTTTCGAATCCCAACTTATTTCCTGTTTGCCCCTAATTTATATAGTAATATTCTTAGCTATACCTTAACCAATCATTCTACTGAAATTTAACTAACCAATCCGAACACACTGTAACACGATTAGGTAACCAATTATATCCCACCACCTTAATTAGTTTACACCCAACAAAATTAATTATACAGTAGACAGAAACAATCACAGAACCAGACAGAGATTATACAGACAAACAATAGCAAAGTGGGAACTATAATGACAAAACGATATAGAAGTGCGGATTTTACAACGACATCTATAAAGACATAAGGGTTTCCCAGCTGTGTCTATTGATAAGTGAGTTCTTACCAGTCAGAAAACTATCAACCTAAATTTCCTTTTACATCTTCTAGGTTCTTCCCTTTCTCTGGAGGTGATAGATCGGATCACCTTCCTAACAGCCCCATATTGACTAGCTTCCCAGTTTATGGCTGTTCGCTTCCCAGTTTATGGCTGCCTCTGCTGCTTAGCCAAAGGCCTTGGCCTAAGAACAGGGCCTCAGACTGTCACAGTGAAAGAAGGCCCTTCCACAGATTCTTTCTTGTATACCTCTATTACTAGCTAAATGATAAACATGTAAGCTGAGTCAGGATGAGCTCCACCCTGACATCTGGTGGTGAGGCAAGTTGTGGAAAAGAACTTCAGGGGCCGATCTTATTTGCATAGGCACACCCACCCCGCTGTCAAAGTTTGACTCAGACTCACAATTTATCAGACCACTCTGTTTTATTAGCAAAGCTGCTCTGCTAATACATTTAGAAGTGAGCCCCCTGAGTGGGGCTTGTGTCTCTTAATTTATACAGTTTTTTGGAGAACAAGTTACAGAGAAGTTACAGACAAAAGAAGAAAAAGATTTTAGTCACCACCCTTTGAGATCCCTGAGACCAGTCACGTATCTTCAATTACCTGCCACCCTTAACAATCTCCTTTAACAGCTTCCAGTTAACTTAACTAATTGCCCTTCACACCTTCCATTCTGATGCCTGCTTCTTAGACGTGCTGGCTCTATCTTAATTGCTTCTCCATTCAAAAGCTAACTGTCCCTACGTGTGCTCCCTCAGACACTTTGTAACATGTTTTGGCATGCCCTCTCATATACAATGTATCCAGCATGTCCCCTTATACAACGTTATACTTATACAATGTTATACTTCCACACCACCTAGAATGAGGCCATAGCTGCCCAAATGGTCACTTTGGCTGCTGTGGGATCCCCAGTGTCTCTGTTATTGGGGCAGGAAGAATAAATTGTTATTACCCTGATTATGGGAATCAAGGACAGTGGAACGGCACCTGGCCTTTTCTTATGATGGAGGGACTTGCCATCAACTAAGTAGCACTCGCTAAGCAAGGGACATGGGTTCCAAAACTCTGTGAATTGAGAGAGGCTAGGGACAGGTATTAATACTTGGTGGTATGGGCCCCCTGGGGAGGGCCTTACATGCTAATTGCACTTTCTCCTCTCTCTACTGTGGACTATCAGAGCTAATTCTGATTCTATTAGGAGTCTAGTTACAGGCTGCTGAGCTCACTTTGGGCTAATGGTGCACCAGCACTCAGGCTCCCCTACTACAAGCTGAAATCACAAAAGAGCTGAACTGACTAAGAGCTGAAATCACTGAGTGTTGTGTTAAGTAGTGGGGGAGCCTGAAGATATATGGTGGAGCAGTTTGCAGGACGGTGAGCAGAGCGGTTTGTCAGATGCCTAGAGCAGCTCATGGGGCGGCTGGCAGAGCGGAGCCCCATGGAGAGGTGGGGCCATCAGCTTTGGACCACGTAAGGTGCCCCTTAACTGCCCCCCCCCCCCAATCTCCACCCAGGTTGGGAGGTAAAACTCTGCAGATAAACTTTCAAACTCTGGGGCTGCCCTGACCAGGGACAGAGACTTTTGGGTCGTTGGACTTTGAGTGATTTTGGGTTGCTGGACTCAAGAACCAAAGGGAAAGGACATGCCCCAATTTGCTTGGGGTGGATTTTTTGCTCATGGGTTGTGTTATGAATCCTGTTGGTGGTGTTTCCCCAACATAATGCCACATTGTTTCTCTCTGTTATTAAAAGGCTTTTTGCTACACTCGGACTATAGAGGGGAAGTATTGCCTCTTGGAGGTGCCCAGCGGGGGTGGTATATATTTGTCCCAGGTCACTGGGTGGGGGCTCGAGCCGGTTTTGCATTGTGTTATTGGAATGAAACCCCTAGATACTGAACCCGGACCTTGTTGCTGCCAACTCTGACAAGCAGAAGGGTTACAAACATATACCTACATTCTTAGAGTACGGGCCTTTACAGACAGGCCTGAATATCTATATCCTAACACAAGACAGATCGTGTCCTGATGAGTCTTCCCCTGTCAGTACAGTAACAGGCACAACACCAAAGAACAAAGAGAGAAATCAGTATGCAAATGACTAGGGTGCCCCTTGGAAAGCCGTGTCTCTGAAAAGGAGCTAGGTGTCGTCTGAACATGCGCTGCCAGTGCAATGCTGGGACACAAAGGGCTCATGCGATCCTGGGCTGGAGAATGGGGAGTAGCGTGAGCAGGAGCAGGGAGGTGGATGGCATTGGTGAGCCCGATGCAGGACTATTGAGTACAGTTCTGGTGTCCCCTTTGAAAACTAGAGAGGGTACAGAAAAGAGCCACAAAAATGATTGCAGGTCTGGAGAAAATGCCTGACAGTGAGCCATTTGAAGAGCTCAATCTCTTTAGTTATCAGAATGAAGAATGAGGTTATAGACTAGAAGAGCTTTCACAGGGAGAAAATACCAAGTACTAAGGGGCTCTGTGATCTAGCAAAGAAAGGCAGAACAAGAACCTATGGCTGGATGCTGCTGCCAACACATTCAAATTAGAAATAAGGCAATTTGTTACCAGTGAGGGTGATGAGCCGTTGGCACAAACTCCCAAGGGCAGTGGTGGATTTTCCATCTCAGTGTCTCAGATCAAGACTGGCTGCCTTTCTGGAAGAACTGCTGTAGCCAACCACAAGTTATTGGGCTCAGTACAGGGGCAACTGGGTGAAATGTAACGGTCTGTCTGGATGAGCTGATGGTCCTTCTAGTCTTGAATTCTATGAACATGCCAGGTGGAGCAGGCACTGTTTGCAGTATAGTGGTAATCTAGACACCTCATAAAACAAGCTTTGCATTTAAATCTTTGTAAACAGACTTTCAGGGGCAGAGCACCTGGTCCTACATGCTTTACTTAGGCAAAAGGCCAGCGCCCCATGTCCTGTTTAGCAGCACTGCCAGGCAAGTAGTGCGTGGGCAGCCTTCCAAATATACCAAAATTCACATTTGGAGCAGTCCATCTTGGGATGGGGTGGGGATTTCTGCAGCAGTGCCTTCATTGACAGTGTCTTGGGGGGTGGGAGGGGGGGGTTGCTAGAGCAGACCTGGCATGGATGAAGTGGGGGTGCATGGAGCAAGGATACCCCCTTGCAAACTCCATTGACAGGGCTGGGAGGGAGTACCTGGTGGAACCAATGGAAATCCCACCTTTCCCTCCCCCAGGGGTGTGTCTTCTCCCTGGCACAGGGAGATGTAACCTGTACTGCTCTACTCCAGAGCCTAACCAATCAGAATAAATTGTCAGTGTCTTTGATTCTCTCTCAAAGTGTATTTGATAGAGGGAGCTTTCTGAATGCAGCACAGATTCAAACCGGCTACGTACTTCACCACCCTTCCCCAGTATCATCGGCCCTCTCCCAACAATCTCCATAGAGTCAGGGGTAGCTGAGAGCTAAGTACAGACCTCAGCAGCTGAACAGATCTCTTGGGCTTTGGTGCTAGCCAAGTACTAGTCACAGGGCCTAGAGAATGTGGAACTGGTCTATTTTCTAGACTTGTCAGTTTGGCACTGCAGCAGCAAGAAGACCATCTACTCAAGCTGGTGTGGATTTGTGTGTGTCTATTCCTAGCACATCAAAACTTTTCAAAACTTAACTCCCCTTACCCCTGGCAACTGTGAGAGGGAGCTCTTCTTCTCTCTTCTTCTTTATTGCTTCCTAGGAAAGGAAGGAACCCCTAATGCAGCAGGAACTCTTTTCCTTCACCTCCTCCTGATCTGCAGCAAGCAGGCCTCTGATTTGCAGGGACAGGGCATTAGGCAGAGATGTATTTCAGTTTAACAAAGTGTTATTGTTGTAAACTTAGAGTTATTATTTCAGCAATATTCCTCTGAACACTAGAGCTGGTCACACATTTTCATCTGAAAGATTTGTTTTGACAAACAATGGCTTTTCAATTATAGAGCAGGTTTTTCAAAAAAAATTTCCAGTTTTGTCAAAAATTCAGGTTTTTTGTCAAAAATATAATCCCTCCGAGGCCAACTTTTATTTTGTTTTTCAGTTGTTGAATCCCTCCCCCAAATTTTTCATCGGGGGGGTGTTGGGTATTAACGAGAACCTACAAGATTTTGATGTAAACTAAAAGTATTTTATTTTCAGATTTGTTAAATAGTGTCCTGACCAGCTCTACTGAATAGTCCTGTCTGAAATCAGTCAGATGTGATTTTGCAGGATGTAAATCTGTTGCCATTAGCTTTGTAGGAGGTTACACATAATTGCTGTGTGTGGGATACTCAAAGGGGAAGGTTTGAATAATTCATCTGATGAGTCATCTCTCTTTCCATTGAAAAGCTCACAAAGGAGCATTAGGAGATTTGGAGGACCAGTGACTGCTACCCTCAGAAAGTTACTCTCACCAACAGAAGTTGGTCCAATAAAAGATTTTATTAAGATAATGTTGAAGTAAAAAGAAAACGGTACAGAGTTTTAAGCATAGAAGATTCTGGTTATCAGGGAATAAGGTACAGATTATCAAGGGGTTCGAAATTCGGTTTAGGAACGGGTGGCGTAAGGAATACATAATCTGCAATCTCCCCGATTGGGGGTAAAAGTTTAACTGGTCAAAGTACAGACATTGAGCTACGGGGGTATGTTGTCCATATAATGGCTATGTTCAGGTGTGGAGTATAATGAGTGCATACGATGATGAGGATGGATCTACCCTCATTTGGTGGGATTTAATGTTCGGTGAGTTTATGGTTCCAGTTCATATGGTCCAATGGAAAAAGCCTCTCAGTCCCTTTCCCATAGTGGATGCACGATGTTGTACCGGCTCACACCTCCTGGTACTGTCGGTGGCCGGTGATGCGTTCGATGTAGTTGTCCCTGGACCATCGGATGGTGTCCGAGACCATGAGGCGCCGCATGAGCCGTGCGTAGCGTCGACCGATCCCACAGGTCTGCAGCACACGCTCGTTGCAGGGGTCCCAAGTGCCCAGGGCTCCGACGATCAGGGCATCCATCTGCACCTCGTAGCCCTTCGCTCTCAGGGTGTCGGCCAAAGGGGCGTCTTTTTCCAACTTATGAGCTCGGGCTTCGCGGAAGGCCGGGGTCCTGTTCTTGAAGGAGACCGTGATGTCGACAGGTTTCAGAGTAACAGCCACGTTAGTCTGTATTCGCAAAAAGAAAAGGAGTACTTGTGGCACCTTAGAGACTAACCAATTTATTTGAGCATAAGCTTTCGTGAGCTACAGCTCACTTCATCGGATGCATACTGTGGAAACTGCAGAAGACATTATATACACAGAGACCATGAAACAATACCTCCTCCCACCCCACTCTCTTGCTGGAAATAGCTTATCTAAAGTGATCACTCTCCTTACAATGTGTATGATAATCAAGTTGGGCCATTTCCAGCACAAATCCAGGTTTTCTCACCCTCCGCCCCCCCTCACGCAAACTCACTCTCCTGCTGGTAATAGCCCATCCAAAGTGACCACTCTCTTTACAATGTGCATGATAATCAAGGTGGGCCATTTCCAGCACAAATCCAGGTTTTCTTACCCCCCCACCCCCATACACACACAAACTCACTTTCCTGCTGGTAATAGCTCATCCAAAGTGACCACTCTCCCTACAATGTGTATGATAATCAAGGTGGGCCATTTCCAGCATAAATCCAAGTTTAACCAGAACGTCTGGGGGGGGGGGGGTAGGAAAAAACAAGGGGAAATAGGCTACCTTGAAGAATGACTTAGCCACTCCCAGTCTCTATTTAAGCCTAAATTAATAGTATCCAATTTGCAAATGAATTCCAATTCAGCAGTTTCTCGCTGGAGTCTGGATTTGAAGTTTTTTTGTTGTAAGATAGCGACCTTCATGTCTGTAATTGCGTGACCAGAGAGATTGAAGTGTTCTCCGACTGGTTTATGAATGTTATAATTCTTGACATCTGATTTGTGTCCATTTATTCTTTTACGTAGAGACTGTCCAGTTTGACCAATGTACATGGCAGAGGGGCATTGCTGGCACATGATGGCATATATCACATTGGTGGATTTGCAGGTGAACGAGCCTCTGATAGTGTGGCTGATGTTATTATGCCCTGTGATGGTGTCCCCTGAATAGATATGTGGGCACAGTTGGCAACGGGCTTTGTTGCAAGGATAGGTTCCTGGGTTAGTGGTTCTGTTGTGTGGTATGTGGTTGTTGGTGAGTATTTGCTTCAGTTTGGGGGGCTGTCTGTAGGCAAGGACTGGCCTGTCTCCCAAGATTTGTCAGAGTGTTGGGTCATCCTTCAGGATAGGTTGTAGATCCTTAATAAGGCGTTGGAGGGGTTTTAGCTGGGGCCTGAAGGTGACGGCTAGTTCTAAATCAGCCATAAAAATGTTGGCATACTGTGGGGCCATGAGGGTACCCATAGCAGTGCTGCTGATCTGAAGGTATACATTGTCCCCAAATGTAAAATAGTTATGGGTAAGGACAAAGTCACAAAGTTCAGCCACCAGGTTAGCCGTGACATTATCGGGGATAGTGTTCTTGACAGCTTGTAGTCCATCTTTGTGTGGAATGTTGGTGTAGATCCATCGGTGATCTTCCTGTTAACACCATCCTGGCCACTATGGATGTAGAAGCCCTCTACACCAACATTCCACTCAAAGATGGACTACAAGCCGTCAAGAACACTATCCCCGATATTGTCACGGCAAACCTGGTGGCTGAACTTTGTGACTATTAAGGATCTACAACCTTTTGCAAATTGGATACTATTAATTTAGGCTTAAATAGAGACTGGGAGTGGCTAAGTCATTCTTCAAGGTAGCCTATTTCCCCTTGTTTTTTCCTACCCCCCGCTCCCCCAGATGTTCTGGTTAAACTTGGATTTATGCTGGAAATGGCCCACCTTGATTATCATACACATTGTAAGGAGAGTGGTCAGTTTGGATGAGCTATTACCAGCAAGAGAGTGAGTTTGTGTGTGTGTGTTTTGGTGGGGGGGGGGGGGTGAGAAAACCTGGATTTGTGCTGGAAATGGCCCACCTTGATTATCATACACATTGTAAAGAGAGTGGTCACTTTAGATAAGCTATTTCCAGCAGGAGAGTGGGATGGGAGGAGGTATTGTTTCATGGTCTCTGTGTATATAATGTCTTCTGCAGTTTCCACAGTATGCATCCGATGAAGTGAGCTGTAGCTCACGAAAGCTTATGCTCAAATAAATTGGTTAGTCTCTAAGGTGCCACAAGTACTCCTTTTCTTTTTGCGTGATGTCGACGAGGATGATCTTTTTCTGGGCCTCGTCGGTGACTACCACGTCGGGTCGCAACTGGCTGTCAGTACCGGGTATTACTTACCCACCTTGTCTCTCTAGTATCCGGGGACTAACACGGCTACAACACCACTGCACGCCCTCCGAACAAACATTCTGAAATAGGTTTCAGAGGAGCAGCGTGTTAGTCTGTATTCGTAAAAAGAAAAGGAGGACTTGTGGCACCTTAGAGACTAACTCTCTAAGGTGCCACTAGTACTCCTATTCTGAAATAGGCCTTCCCCAGAAAAAGCCTGCATCTTATGCATTGTAGCCAGGCCAAATTCTGCTCTCAGTTATGGGCTTGCAAGTCCCTTTGAAATGACCCTTTGAGCAGTCCCATTTGGGTAGTCCGGGGCAGTTGCTTGCGCCCATGTAACAGTATTTGGCCCTCTCTACAAATTGTCTGCTGGGGTAAGATGGGAGAATTGCAGGGTTAAGGGCAGAGGGAAAGTTGGCCAAATGATCTTTAACTGAGTTTCTCCATACTTTCAGATGTTTGCTTTATTTTTAACATGGAGCCTGCACCTTGATTTCCAGGCTCCCTAATGTTAAGTTTCTGTTTTTTTTTCAGAAAACTACCATAGTATTTTATGATGATCCCCCCTGAAGTAAGTGATACTGGGGAAGACAACTTAACTTCAGCTGAGCAAAGTCTCTGCCTTTGGATATAACTGAGAACTGCAGGACTCCCTGCACTGGCGAAGATACAGCTGCAGGAGCTATCAGTCCATCTGTGTCTGGCCAAAATGCAATGAGCCCCCACTGGGGCCACAGGGCTGTTCTCAAGGTGAGCTATGCCTTCCTGTGACACCTTTGTCCTTGGCCACTTTCAGAGAAGTGCGTAGGGTGGATTAGGTCTGTTACTGTCTGGCAAGTTCTAGCTCATGGCTGGAGTGGTTGTATATTACTAGGACCCTGCCAAAGTCATGTCCATTTTCATCAACTTCACAGTCACAGGCTTCTTTAAATGGTCAATTTCACGGTTTCAGGTATTTACCTCTGAAATTTCATGGTGTTATAACCCTGGTGGTCCTGACCCAAAAAAGGGTTGTGGGGCTATTATAGGAGGGGGGTCATGGCATTGCCCCCCTGACTTGGGGGGTGCTGCAGCTGCTGCCAGAGGCGCTCCCTTCAGAACTGGGCAGCCGGAGAGCCGTGGGCAGCGCAGATGGGAGGGTGACATGGTATTGGTGGGGGTCATCACTCTTTTGGGGGGCAGGGCATGGTAGGAGCCCCAGTTTGGGTGCCCCCAGCTCTCCCCCTCCCCAGCAGATTTCACTGGGGAGACCAGATTTCACAGTCTGTGACGTGTCTTTCATGGCTGTGAATGTGGTTAGGGTCCTATATACTACCCACCAAATGTTGAGCAGAAGCACAATGACCCACCTCTCAATTCTCTTTTCTGGATTTCTGTTTCTTTAACAAGATTTTATTATTTGACAGATAGCAGCCTGGATTTCACTGCATGGCCTTTCCCAGAGGTTACACAAGCAGATGCAAATTTCTCCGAAATGTCCCTTGCCCTGCAGTTAGGAGCGCACCTTTCCCTCTGCCCCTGCCATGTGCCATACAGAGCCATCATCTAGTCTGACCTCTGTATATCACAGGCCACCAGCCCTCGCTGGCACCTGCACCTTAAACCCAACTGCTTGCATGGGATTTTTTACTGCTCGGCTACATACAAACAAGTCCTTTGCTTGGCATTTCTAGTTGTAGGCTGTGTCTGATATAGATCCTTTCCCCCAACACCTTTAAGGAATGCTCCTGAGTGACTAAAATGCATACAGAGTCTACAGCTCCCTGCCAGGAGACGTCTGACAATGCTGTTGTCATCCTTAGGCACAGCATGCCCCAGCAGGTCGAGGAAGCATGCTAAATACCACACATGCACACATGTGAGTTGGCTGCCTGACCTAGCTCACAGAAACACTGGCTTCTCTCTGGAAATCCTAAGACCCGGAGAAAGATTGTAAGAGGTAACAGACCATTCATTTGGTCTTGGAAAGTTGGGCTGCTTGCAGAGATGAGAAATACCATGGTGGTTCTAAAAGGCTCCGCCAATGGGTAATCATCATCATGATGATCCCATTATGCCTCTGGCATTTAGGGCAGCAATGAAGATCCTCAGCTCCACCTCCCTTGTAAGGTAACTCCCATCTCTTCATGTGCGAATATATGTATGCCTATATCTGTAATTTTCACTTCATGCATCTGAAGAAGTGGGTTTTTTACCCACGAAAGCTTATGCCCAAATAAATCTGTTAGTCTTTAAGGTGCCACCAGACTCCTTGTTGTTTCTGTGTATACAGACTAACATGGCTACCCCTCTGATACTCCACTCCTGTCTGTTTCTGGCGAGTCTTTCAATGGTCCCCCAGCCGTGCCCCAGGTTTTTCACCTCGGCTTCCACAGCTCTTTGCCATGTTGTTTTCGGGCAGCCTCGTTTTAGCTTGCCTTCAGGTGTCCATCTTATTGCTGCTCTGGTGGTGGAATCAGTTTGCATCCGAAGCACATGACTGATCCATCTCCAATGCCTCCTGGCAATGATGGTGCTCAGATCCGCTTGGCTGCACTGTGTCAATTGATCTTGGTTTGAGATTGTTCTGGGCCAAAAGGTACGGAGGATTTTTCTGAGGCAGGTTGTACGGGATGAAGACGGTTCAGACATGTCACACTTTCTCATTCCCCAGCATTCTGCACTCTAAAGTAGTGTTGAAAGTATGCAGCTCTGATAAATCTTGACTTCAGTTTTGATGTTGTATTTTGATGATTTCCTGACTGTATCTAAGCTCCTGAAGGTGTTCCTGGCTTTACTGATTTTGTTCCAGATGTCCTGGCTTGTTCCACCGTCCTGGCTGATGGTGCTGCCCAAGTATGTGAATGTTTCTACATTGGTGAGAACATAATCCTCTATCCATACTGATGATGGAGAGGCAATATTAAAGGTCATGAGATCGATCTTATTGCAATTGACTTTCTAGTCCAATTTGCTGGCTGAATGCGTTGAGTCGAGTTGTTTTTTCTTGTATATGGTTTTTGTTTTTTCTCGCCAATAGGTAAGGTAGATACATTTTTAGACACCCTGAGCGTGAGACTCATTACAGTGTGCTGGATAGCTCTGTTAAAATAAATCCTATACCAGAGTCTCCATGGTAGAGCCTGCATTTTTATGGTGTTATAATGCAGACACAATGAATCTGCTACTGGCTGCCATTGGGTATACTTGGCAAAATAGATTATGTTTACCCTTCTGGAATAAGAATTAACTTGGCAGGTTTGTGTTACAGGACAGCTGTACTGAAAGAATAACACACTAGTAGACATGACCCATAACAGACAATACAGGACCAGATTCTGCCATCCTTGGATTTGCAGAGTACCCTGCGAGCAGCCCCATTTAAACCAGTGTAGATATCTTGGAGTACAGTACTACTCTGGATGAGCAAGGGTGGTAAAAATCTGGCCCAAAATGGTGATGATAATACATAATCGTTTATATTTATTTAGTGCTTTTCACTTCCTGGGGTCCCAAAGTACAAACTCCCAGGCCAGATAGTAAGCCACATTTTTAATAAAACAAAACAACCAGAAAATCTGGACATGCTCAACCCCAAGTCAACCTTAACTCTCCTGCATAGCCCTGATCACCATTCATCCCCTTGCTTACCGCTGGAGGCCACAGATCTCCACTGGTCCAAAGAAAACTCCACACACTGGCTTGTAAATTGCCAGACCAGTCACTAATTAAGGCCCAGAGACCAGATGCTTTCCAACCTTCACCACCTGGGCCAGAGACAACAACACCTCACAGTTTATTCTTAACACATGGCCCTGTGTTTGCAGAATCTGTAAACGCCTTCGGTCCAGCCCATTTGGCTGGTGGAGTTTGCAGATTCCATCAGCTACACTCTCAGAGTTAGTAAGGTTCATGAGGCACAGGGAGAAATGTCTAAATATCCCCAAGATGGAGCAGAGAACTTACAGGCGCCAATGTTTGTAACAATTTATTCCAGAACAAACGACCCAGTCCGATCCAGCAGGAGCAGCAGTGGAAATAGATTTCAGAGTAGCAGCCATGTTAGTCTGTATTCGCAAAAAGAAAAGCATCCGATGAAGTGAGCTGTAGCTCACGAAAGCTTATGCTCAGATAAATTGGTTAGTCTCTAAGGTGCCACAAGTCCTCCTTTTCTTTTTAGTGGAAGTAGACAAGGTTTTAACTATCTTAAGTGAAATCCTGGCCCTATTTAAGCTGATGAGAGTTTTGCCATTGACTCTAGCATTTCACTTGAGGTTGTTTAGCCCTGCTAGTGTTGGCTGACTACCCGTCTTGTGCTTAGTCCACTAGCACACAGAGCTTCCCAGGCAAGTCACCCCATTTCCCCAGTTGTACAGTTTATAAACTCAGTCTGTAGGGAACCTTCGCTACAACATTCACTATCACCAAGTGCCAGGAGCATCTCACCTGGGCGGTAACACAATGGCCTTCTGCGGGAGTGAGAGGCAGCCTACGCTGAGCTTCTTATCGCCTCTTCATGTTTTCTTCCCTCTTCAAGGTCTGGCTCAGTTATTCTTGGTCTCCATGTTGCATAGCTGCACCTTCTGAAGTGGAGAGCCCTTCACACTGGAATGTCGAAGGGGAACTTTCCTTTTATGACCAAGAAAACACCTTGCAATTGAATTCCAGGTGATGAGGAGGCAGGGTGCTTTTGCATATGCAGTTGTTGGCAGCTGTGATGGTCATGTTGCTGTGGCAGGCTCACTAGAGGGGCCCTCTTTTTGATGTGGGATTTGGTTTTAATTTCCTCCAATAGCCATTTCTGTCAGAGCTGCTTGTGAAGGAGGCACTAGGGTTAATGTGGCCTAACAATGAAAGATGTGCTGATCAGAAAGTATGAACGGGAAGAGATGAAAAGGGACCTTGTTTGGCCACGTTCTTTTTATTAAATTATATTTTTCATAGATGTTAAGACCAGAAGGGACCAGTAGGATCATCTAGACTGACCTCCTGCATGACCCAGGCCAGAGGACCTCACTCGGTGATCCCTGCATAATTTTAATGTGACATAATATTCGTGCCCACTGCAAGAACTTTCACAGGATTAGAACCATTCTAAGCCAGGCTCTTACCCCTAGCCCAATAAATCACTTGAGATTGCAAAATGCAACAAAATCAAATACAGTAGGGTGTAGCAAATTGCCTTTTGACAGCATGTCATGTAGCACTCCGACGTGACACCCTTTTATTACATATCCCACACACAAACTCTGTTAAAAGAACATTATGAAGGTTCTAAAGTCAAGCATGCAAAGGTTTGGAAATACCAGATTTACAGTTGTCCATGCAACCTTAATTTGGCCCCCCTGTGTGTATACATTATGTAAGTGTCTCTAATTACATGATCACATGATTACATGATCACATTGCCATATGACCTCATATTCATTCAATGCACAGTGTTCTTTTAACATTCTCTTGTGCATAATTTCCTAGGTTTTAAAAATAGCAACTTGAGAAAACAGAATTTCCATCATGTGGCATCATATTGACACCCATGTGGGTCTTTGGTAAGGCTGGAACTTTTAGATCCATCACACAGCCCTCTGTCACTTGAGCTAATGGAAGAACTGATAGCAGTAGTAGGTTGTCATCCTCTCTATGGATCAGTACTGGTGGGGGAGAGGGGAGGCACATATTTTGCCAGCGGGTTTCACAGCTATTTGCTGACAGCAGAGGAATGGTGAGACTCTGGATTCTTGGGTTCCATTCCAGGCTCTGGAGGGAGTGTTCTCCAAAGGGCACAGACTCTTCTGCCCATCTGCCACCTGTTTGACCCCTTCTGCCCCAGGTCAAAGACACCCTGTCTTTGTCCCAGTCCTCACCTACCCAGTCCCAGTCTCCCCTCCTCAGGCTTATTATCCCAGGCTCAGTCTCTTCTTGTTGAGCGCTAGTCTCACTGTACAAGTCCTAATGTCCCCCGACTCCCAGTCTCTCCCTCTCCTCACATCCAGTCCCAAGCTCCTGCCCAGCCAGTCCCCATTCCTCATTCCCAATGCCTCATCCAAACTGTCTCTCCCCTGCACTCCTCCCTGTCTGTTTGTCCAGCCAGTCCCAGTTCTCCCTCAGCACTAATGCATTTTATCAGATCTGTCTACCCTCTCCCTCTGTCCCTGTTCCTCCCAAGAGTGGCTCCTAATGCCAGTGTCTTTGTCCAGCTGGTCCCACTCTCTCACCCTCGCCCCCAACTCTCGTCTTATCTCTGTGACCCCTCCAGTCAACTGGGGTCCCAATCGCACTCTCATTTCCCTCACTGGCACCAGTCCCAAGCTCCCCATCCAACTCCAGTCTCAGGCCATGTCTCCACTACAGCTTATGTCAGCATAATCACCCCCTGAGGGATGTAAGTTACCCCGACCTGGTGTGGACAGTGCTATGTCAGCGGGAGAGCTTCTCCAGCTGACATAGCTACTGCTCCTCGCAGAGATGGTTTGATTATGCCAATGGGAGAGCTCTCTCCCCTCGGCATAGAGCGTCTTCACCAGACGTGCTGTATGTGCAGCCAATCCCTCCGTCTTACCAGCCTCCTTTCCCCACACTGTTCCTTTCCCTCTCCAAAGTCCATTTTTTGTCCCCTCTGCATTCAAATACATTTGTTTCCTCCTACACATTGCCTGCATGCCGGCAGGCGGTCACTGAGCGCACATGGCTAACAAGACTCCCTGCACTCTATTCCAGTGCCCAGCCCCATCCTGACCCAGAGTAATTGGGAGCAGAAATTATAGGGAAATCCTGTAGTCTATGGGGTGGTGCATGCTCAGATACACTGTGGGGATGGCACATGTAGAGTCTAGGCAGCACTAGGAGTTGTGAGGGGACTGAGCATGCTCAGTGAGGATGGACTCTCTGAAGATTTTAGCTGAGCATATATGAACTGTGATTTTCCAGAGGCTCATAAGTTGGCCAAATTTGGGCTGATTTGTACAGGGATAGTTAAAGGCACATCCCGGACACAAAGGCTACCCCCTTTTGAATTTCAAACTCCTGCTCCAAAGCACGGGGGGAGAACTACAGCATCTCAAAACACATCAGCTGGAGACATCTGCTCGACACACAGGAACGGCAGTGGAGGACTGGGTCTAGGAGTGGGAGCACTGCATGATTCCACCCCAGAAAAGCTGAAGGCATGAGGCCTGATACCATGGGAGATGGCACTCAGAGAGGGCACAGACTGCTAGCTCTGCCACTATGACAAAAATCATGGGAGCTCTTTGGGACCACAAAAGCTCGTTTAGGCCATTTTAGAGGAAATTCCTTGAAACGTTTTGCTCCCTCTACAGCGGGAGAGTCAGCTAAGCCCCCTGGCTTTCCAGGAGGAAGGATGCCTGAAATAGTTCATTCTGCAATCTGTTTGCCTAGAAAGTCTGGGGCTCATGCTGGCATGGTGCAGCACGAAGGTGGTAGAATTATTCTTACAATTAATTTAAAGCACCCAGAAGAATGTGAGACACTTAGTAAAAAACATTGACAGGCACGGTCCATGCCCTGAAGCTCTTACAGTCTAAACTGTGGGCATGCCAAAGCAAGCAAGTGTTACAAGCAGCAGAAACAGGTGACGGTCGCACAGTCCCTCCCTTTCAACATCCGACCATCTGGCTGGTTCTGCTCACGTGACACCCAGCAAGGAAGCTAGATATGTGATAGTGAACAGTCTTGGTAGAAGGCGTCCCAGAGGAAGTGAGTGTTGGGGAGGGATTTAAATGAGGGCCAGGTCGTGGCTTGGGGGACCGGTGTGGGGAGGGCACTCCAGGGAACAGGACAGCAGGAACAAAGGTGCAGAGACACTTGTGGGAGAAACAGCCAAGCCATGGGTCAGGCTGGCTATCTGGGAGAGCAGAGGGTGAGCTGGGATACAAAGCAGTGGAGTCCAGGGATAGGACACTGGACTAGGAGAATGCCGGATCCCTGAGTTCTCTTCCTGAGGCAAGTCTCCTCACTCTCTAGCCTTTTGTCTCCTCTCCTGCCTTTTATCAGACTTGTCCATGTAGCCAGTCAGTCCTATGGGGCAGGGGTGTTTCAGTACCTAGCATAATGGGGTCCTGTCTCTCTTGGGGCCTCCAGATGCTATTGTCAAACACACAGTAGTGTCAGCTAACTAGGGCAGGGTAGAGTTATGCAGCATTTTGAAGGCAAGGACAAGAAGAGGGAACGAGTGGCTTATGGCTTGGCTACTCAGGAGTAATGTAGCCATCTCAAAGGAGTGCTGATAAAACTCTTCTATGACACCACACCATCATGCGGCCCACAGCTGGCGCACGTGGTGTTGACTCTAAATGAATTGCTGGAAGTGCAAGCTTAAGCATTCTACCCTGGATTGTCTGAGAATCTACGTCAGTTTCAACCATCCCAGAATAGCTGTAGGGAGATACATGATCTCATTTGCAAGGGTAGCTTGTCAAAGGCAGAAGAAGTGTTGCAATTACCATGCCTGTCACAGTAATGCCATAGTTACAATAAACAAATCCAGGTGAACAAATTACAATGACATTTTTAAAGTACATCTTGTTCCTTTTTTCTTACAGCTATTATTGGTTCCAGTGGCATTCCTGCAAGATCAGACCTTTAGCCATGAAGAAGTTAAATGCCATCTGCCTTTTCCACATGGAGAGACTGAAGCTCAGAAGTTAAATGACTTGCCCAAGGTTACACAGCAAATCCGTGTCAGAGCAAAGATAGGAAGACATGCTTCTAGCCTCTCCAACCAATGGCTATCCTCCTAGACCACACTTCCTCCCAGGCAGCCTGTCTAACCGTTCCTTAGGAACCTCGATTCCCCAGCCTGCACATTCTGTTGCAGATTACCTGTCCTCTGCTACCTACACTGGCTTCCCACAGAATATCCAATCAAGATCAACATCTCTGGGCTTGTCTTTAACGCGCTCCATGTCCTGGGCCCAAGGTATCTAAAAGAGTCTAAAGTTCTGGGATGGAAATTGTGGCGGACAGCAATGCTGCTCTGGCTCAGTGGAAGTCTCCACAATAATGGTAATGCTTGTCTGTGCAGGAGACAGCTTTTCCAGGGACCGGGCCGAGACTGTGGAATGAGCTCCCATAGGAACTAAGAACCATCACAAACCTCCCCATCTCTCGCTCCCAGTGCCGGGCACACTGTACCAGCCTGCCTTCTCTAATATAAACACATCAATCTAATCTAATTTAATCTCGCTCTCTCTCTCTATATATATATCTATATATGCACATATGGAAAAAATATTCCAAAGAAAACATTTCACTGCACACCTTTCTCCCCCGGGGAGTGGAAGAGAGAATAAACAAGGCATGACAGTGGTTAGTCATATTGCTTAGTGCATTACGGATGATGTTTCGATACTATGGTGATGAGTGCAGTATAAAAACCTGTATATACTAGACTAAAAGTGGCTCTTAGAAACTATTCAGCAATGTTGGACGCAGGGAAGAAGGATTAGTGGCAGGATTAGAGGCAGTCAAATAAAATTTTTGTGGCTCTGCAACTCAGCATGGAGATCATAGCTATGTACATGGTATACACCAGACTGACTGGATCTTTCGTCTGTAAAGCATTTTGAACAGTATCTAATCACACTAGTCCCAGACAGAATAGGAAGGGGTGTATATATATATATGTAACCCTTCTGCCAGGCTGAGTTGACAGCTGCAAGGGCCAGGTTCAGTACATAGGGATTCCCTTTCAACAATACAATGCAAAACTGGCTTGAGCCCCCACCCAGTGACCTGGGAAAATTACACACACACCCCTGGGTGCCTCAAAGAGGCAATACTTTCCCTCTCACAAGCACAGAGTCTCGGTATAGCAAAAATCTTTAATAACATGAGGTAAACAACTCAGCATTAAATTGGGAAAACACCACAGCTAGGGTTCATAAACACAAACCATGAACCAGAAGACCCACCCCACAAGCAGATTGGGCTGTGTCCTTTCCCTTCGGTTCTTGAGTCCAGCAACCCAAAAGTCACCCCTCCCACAGTTTCTGTCCCTGGTCAGTGGAGCCCGCAGAGTGGTTCTTGAGTCCAACAACCCAACAGTCACCCCTCCCACAGTTTCTGTCCCTGGTCAGTGCAGCCCCCCCAGAGTTCAGCATTTCATCTGCAGAGTTTACCTCCCAGGTTGTGTGGAAGGGAGGGGGAGGTATGGGGGCACCTTACATGCTCCGCTGTTTATGTTAACGGCCAATTGCCACGCCTCTCTCTGGGGTTCTGCTGCAATCTTCACCACCAGCCGCGCCTCCCCGCCAGCCATCCTGCTGGTGGCTCACTAATATGTCTTCAGGCCCCCCCCACTTAACACAGCTCTCTGTGATTTCACCTCTTAGGAACTTTAGCAATAATGCTTAGACCTAGATATCAATGATTTCAGCTCTGCAGCATGTAACAAGACTCCTAATAGAGTCAAAATTAGCTCTGTTATTACACCATGGAATAGAGGAGAAGTCAAGGTAGTGTTTAAGGCCCACCCCACCAGATACAAATACCTATCCCCAACCTTTCTCAATTGCCTAGCAAGTGCTACTTAGTTGAGGGTGGGTCCCTCTGTCATAAAATGCCCTGTACAGTTCTACTGTCCTTGATTCACATCACCAGGATAACAACCCTTTATTACTTCTGCCCCAATAACAAAGAGCCTGGGGATCCCACAGCAGCCGAAGTGACCATTTGGGCAAGCGGTCCCATCATGCTAGGCAGGGTGGGTGTGCCCTTGTAAACAAGATCAGCCCCTGAAGTCCTTTTCCACAGCTCACCACCAGATGTCAGGGTAGAGCCCGTTCTGACTAGACAGACTAGTGTTTTGCAGGTGAACATAGTTTGTTACCAAATTGTTTACTTGGTCCATGTGGGGCTAGGTCCTATGGCCTTTGCTCATACGAGCAGTTCCACTGAAAACAACAGGAATAATCACACGAGTAAGGGCTGTGCCACTGGTTAATAGAACTGGCCTGATAACTGCCTCTGAAACATTCAGCCTGATTCCTTCCATCCTGCCTTTGCTGGCAGCTCCCTCAGCCTGCAGGAAATGTTCCCGGTGCCTGTGAGGAGAACTTGAGGGCAGCTGAAATTGGCCTGCTTGCATGCAGCGCAAGAGGGCTTTATCTGCTCTGCAGGCCACCAGTTTCAGAGTGGCCCAGGGCTCTGTGGTTGCTCAGGTTTTCAGCAACCTTTTAAAGACACAGGCAGGTTTTTACATGTTGCAGCATGAACCGGATACCCATGTTATGCCAGTTTATGATTGCTTCTCAATGACAATAGCTGCCTCAAAGATCAAACCGGGTGCTGGGCCAGGGTCACTGCTCCGGTAATTAAGCGGCATTGGGGAAAATCCATGGGGAAGCTGACCACTGCAGCAGCCAGTAAGAGTGGTCTCTTGCTTCGAGGACTCCCTTTCTGATAGGCTGATCCCCAAGTGATAGCGACTCCTCAGAAATGCCCAAAGCTGGGTGTTCTTATCCTTCTCTTGTAGAAGTGGAAATGAAGACCCGGAGTAGAGAAGTGATGTGTCCAAGTTCACAGTGAGTCGGGACAGTGTTGGCAAAAGAACCCTGGTCTCCTGGCACTTAGTTTCCTGTTTCTAGCTCTTGCATGTGGTCCCTCCCAGTTCAATGTTAAAGATTTCAGGGCTTGAAAACCCCACTTGCCCAGGGTGTGTTGGGCTCTGTCCTGGGTGCATGCCATCAACCTCTGCAGAGTTGCCACCTTCATTTAAAAAGGGCATGGAGAGGTGGGGGTGGAAAGTTCTTACGGTTGCAAAGGATCCTTTTCCAGTAATGTCTTCACAAGCCTGCAGAGATGACTCCAGCATCCCCACTGCTCTTAGGGGAGAGGCTGCTGCTGCTCCTACTGTCACTGGCTGAAGTAGGGTGTCCTGGGGGGACCCAGCCACCCCACCTGAGATCTGGGGGTTGTGAGCCCCATCTGCTGTCACTCCAGGAGAGGGCTTTGCTATAGAGTCCTCTTCTGGAGTGGGAGGAGGGTCCCCATGCCCATAGCTCTGTTCTCAGGGGGTTGTGTCTGGGGACATACCCCCATAGAAGACACCTTGGTGAGGGTGGCAGGAAAGGGGCTTTCCAGCACTGGTCCCAGACTGGATGGGATCTTCCTCTGCTTCAGCCCAGTGATCTTGGGCTTGGGAGGGTGGGCTGGGTTCCAGACCAGGAGGAGGGAAACCTCAGCTCTGTGCCCTTGCCCTGCCATGTCCAATGTAGGGCCAGAGTAAACTGAGTAGAAGGGACCTGTGGGGTCCCATGGCTGTGAGGCACCACACTACCACCTTCCCTGAGCATGAGGGAGCCTCGTCTGGGCCTGCTGTTGATAGGGTTGCCAGGTGTCTGGTTTTCAACCAGAACATCTGATCGAAAAGGGACTTGGCAGCTCTGGTCAGCACTGCTGACCGGGCCATCAAAAGTCCAGTTGGAGCGGGGCTGGCAGGCTCCCTGACTGGGTCAGCGTGGCTCCAGGGAAGTGGCTGGCATGTCACTCTGGCTCCCAGGCATAAACTGGCTTCTCAGCTCCTATTGTCTGGGAACCAGGGCCAATGGGAGCTGTGGGGGCAGTGCCTATAGGCGCGGGCAGTGCGCAGAGCCCCTTGGCCACGTCTCTGCCTAGGAGCTGGAGAGACATGCTGGCCGCTTCCTGGGAGCCACCTGAGGTCAGTGCCACCCAGGACCCACACTCTGAACCCCGTCCTAAACCCCAACCCCCTGCCTCAGCCATGAGCCCCCTTCTACACCCTAACTCCCTCCTAGAGCTCACACCCCTTGCCCCAGCTCTAAGACCCCTCCCACACCCTAATTACCTCCTGGATCCCCCACCCCCTCCCGTGCCCCACCCCCTGTCCAAGCCCTGAGCCCCCTCCCACACTCTGAACCCCTTGTCCCTAGCCCAAAGCCCACACCCCCAGTCCAGAGCCTGTACCCCCTTCTATACCCCAACCCCCTGCCTCAGCCTGGACCCCCTTCCTACACTCCAAACCCCTCGGCCCCACACCCCAGCCCGGAGCCCCCTCCTGCATCCCAAACCCCTCATCCCCAGCCCCAACCCAGAGCCCGCATCCCCAGCCAGAGCCCTGACTCCCTCATGCAACCTAACCCTCTGCTTCAGTCTGGCATCCCCTCCCACATTCCAAACCCCTCTGCCCCAGCCCAGGAGTACCTTCCTGTACCCCAAACCCTCATCCACATGCCTAGCTGGAGCCCTCACCCCCTCCTGCACCCCAAACTCCTGACCCAGCCTGTTAAAAATGAGCGAGTGAGTAATGGTTGGGAAGAACAAGTAACGGAGGGAGGGGAGATGGCATGAGTGGGGGCGGGGCCTCAGAGAAGAGGTAGAGCAGGAGCAGGGCCCCAAAAAGGGGCAGGGCAGGGCACCGGGCAAGGATGTTAGGTCTTCTGTGATTAGAAAGTTGGCAACCCTAGCTGTTGTTCAGTTCTCCGAAGACAGCAAACACACTGCCTTCCAGGCCACCGCAGGCTCCATTGATATGCTGCAGGTTAGCAACAGGCACCCCCAACTTGAGGCCTCTGAGCATCACCCTGGAGTGCCCAGCCCCTGGGCCACTGGAAATCCACAGATTTGCTGCTTCCAAAGAAACAGGAAAGCCCAGCTTCCCCCGTTCCACCCCACTCACTGCACTGCCGAACACACAGCGCTCTGACCTGTTTCTAGAGGAATCGAGCATAAGTGTATTTCACAAAGCACATGGATTCAGGGGTTGGAAACAAAGGGGTACATAGCAAATAAAACCATAACAGGCAGTCTAGAGCATAGACTTATTAACGAGTTACACCAATGGCTAATCCAGTACTGCTCATCCAGCGTCCTGGCAGCACGTGGTGCTTAGGCTGACCGGGACCTTCCTTTCACGAGACATGCAAGCTGTCCGTTTGCATCCCAGGTGACAGCTTCAGGTGTCCCTTTGCACTCCAAGATATACAAAACCAACCCTTTGTCTTTATGACTGGGCTGGACACCCCCTGCTGTTTGTTTCTGCCTGTAGATTTCCTCATCGCAATTTGCACCTGGCTCTATATGCACATAGGTGTACTGTATGAAGCCTACAATACACCAATGGCCAGACAGGGAGACAGGTGTTGGTTCCCTCTGCGTAAATGGAACAGTGTCAATGTATGTCACCTCTTGGTGACCTGCCTGAACTCCCAGTATGGCCACATAACTCCTTAAGTATTAGCTGTACAGCCGTTCTGCAATGATTATGGCACCCAGCAGGCTATTGGCTCTCAGTAGAGACCTCACATGCCATTCTTTGGTGAACTATTGTGCAGCTGTCAGACCCAGAGAGTTCCTGTAGTAACCCATGAACCCTCCATGCCCTCTGCCAGTTGGCATCAAGGGGCACCTGGGTCCCAGCCTCTCCCCCATAATTGTTTTATTTAGGGGCCAGAAGTAGCCTTGCATTAATTAGTGGCTCAGAGTGCAGTTAGTGAGAGGCTATTTTTTAGCATGTTCACACATGATTAGCAAGAATATATCTCAAGGGCAGACAGGTCGTGCAGGAAGGGGAGTGACACTATACATATCAGAAAGTGTAGAATCAAATGAAGTAAAAATCTTAAATGAACCAAACTGTACCATAGAATCTCTAGGATAGTAATCCCATGCTCTAATAATAAGAATATAGCAGTAGGGATACATTACTGATCACCTGACCAGGACGGTGATAGTGATTGTGAAATATTCAGGGAGATTAGAGAGGCTATTAAAAAAACCCACTCAACAATAATGTGGGATTTCAACTATCCCCATATTGACTGGGTACATATCACCTCAGGGCAGGATGCAGAGATAAAATTTCTTGACTCTTTAAATGACATCTTCTTGGAGCAACTAGTCCTGGAGAGGGAATTATTGATTTAGTCCTAACTGGAGCACAGGATCCAGAAGCTGGAAATGGGCGGCAGGGGATGGATCACTTGATGATTCCCTGTTCTGTTCATTCCCTCTGGGGCACCTGGCATTGGCAACTGTCGGAAGACAGGATACTTAGTCTGACGCAGTATGGCTATTCTGATGACTATTAAAACTCTGATGTTAAATTTCAGAAGATAAGGCCCAAGGGGACAAATAAGAATATGCCAGCACAGCAGGGTATAAAACCAGAACGTACTATGAGTATTTTAAAATGTACACAAAGCAAACTATGCAGGAAGAGATCAATAGTTTCAGTAGAAGTGTTTGTAGCGATGCCAGTTTGGTAATGCAGCCTCTGCTTTCAGAGTAGTTTGTAAAAGGTCATTTTCTGGTTCCTCTCAAACTGCGGTGGGTTTGTTATCAGATGATGTTAACAGACACAGGCCCTTGGGAGTAAGAGGAAACGACCATCAAACTTCTGACAGAGACAGGCACGGCTCCTTTTAGCTGCTGTGCCATTTATCTGACTGAAGACTGAAAAACCACTGCCCTCCCTAAGGATATGCAGAGCTTGACTGGCTTGACTTCAGAGCATTATTTGAGCTAAAAAAGAAGTGTGGTTTGAGCAGAGACTTAACTAAGACAGCTTGAGTTCCAACATCAGCTCCGACACTGATTCCCACCCTGGGGACTGGGCAAGCCCTAACTCCTTCGCCTCTGTGAAAATGAGCATAAGATTTGCCTGTCTCCCAGCAGCACTGTGAGGGGTTAATGTTTGCAAAATGTGAGGGAGATGAGCAGCAGTAAATGTCATTGAAAGTCCTATAGGAAACTGCAGGGTAACAGTTGCTATTATGTTTCTAATGCTCCGGTCACTGGCCGAATTTTGATATGCAGGGAAAGTCATAAGGCTCTAAACACTGGATTTACACACTGCATATTTATAAGGTGCCCATCACCTTGACTGGTGGGCCCCTACTTCATAAAGTGACATGAACATTCCCCATCTTACAGTACTTTGAGTACAAATTGAATTCTCTAAGAATTTACACATCAATCCACTAATTTGAGTTCCAATTAATTAAAAATGTGTCCTTTAAGGAATTAAGCACTCTGTTTCAGGCCTTTTTGTTGTTCCAAATGATGTTAATAATGGCAAACAGACTTCAGATTCCCATACAAATTCCATACTCCAATTTTTTGAAAAATGCCATGTGAGAACAAAAAATCTTTCCCTTGTATTTTAATTGGTGTCAGAGCCAGATGGCATTCTGCATGTTTGCTCTCTGGGATGTGGCCCCTTTCAAATATCATGCCTGAGTCACATTCCATTCCCCAAAAGCCAGATTAAGATAGCAAATGTGAGTCCTACAGAGTGGGGGCTGGGAAGGGGGAAATGAAGGGGGGAAGCCCCCTTCTGATTGGCTGTCTGCCTCACCTCCTTCAGGGGCAGGACAATGGTAATGATGCTGGTTCTGGCGGGACTCAACTGAGGGTGCCAATTCAGGACAAATTGCTTAAAGCAGGGCAGTTACAGCCCAAGACTGGGGTTTTTCCACCTCTAAGGCAAACCAAAGCAGCCAAACAGAGAGGACTTTGGTTTTACCCCACGGGCCAACCACAGATCACACAAGCAATTCCCGTAGACACTCCAGTTTCCCAGTATCCCCACCAGCGCAACTCGTTATGGGGACAAATGGTTATGAAAACCAATACCCCAGTAAAAGAAAAAAGGTACTCTAGAAGATCCCAAAGGACCAAGCCCCAGACCCAGGTCAATATACAAATCAGATCTTACCCACAAATCACGCTGTTGCCAATCCTTTAGAAACTAAAATCTAAAGGTTTATTCATAAAAGGGAAAAGACATAGATGATAACTAGAATTGGTTAAAGGGAATCAATGACATACAGTAATGGCAAAGTTCTTGGTTCAGGCTTGTAGCAGTGATGGAATAAACTGCAGGTTCAAATCAAGTCTCTGGAGAGCATCGCCAGCTGGGATGGGTCATTCAGTCCTTGGTTCAAAGCTTCTGTGTAGCAAAGTTCCTCCAGAGGTATGAAGCAGGATTGAAGACAAGATGGAGATGAGGCATCAGCCTTTTATAGTCTCTTGCCATGTGGTGCTTTGTTCCAAAGGCAAGCCGTCCATCACATGGCATGGAAAAACCTCAGAGTTCTGTCCACAGGCATGTCCCTGCACACCTTGCTGAGTCACAAGGCGTGTCTACCTTCTCTCAATGGGTCACTTGTGTAGCTGATGGACCTTAATGGGCTCATGAAGCAGGCTAGGCAGAGCCAACACCAACGTGTCTGGGGTGTCACCCAGAAGCCTAGCATAAATTTGAAATACAGACGGTATAGAGCCAATACTTATGACTTTAAATACAAAAAATGATACATGCATACAGATAGCAAAATCATAACCAGCAAACCATAACTTTTTCTTAGACACCTTGACACCCCCTTTATATAAGATTTGGTGCCACTACAGAACCTTGGTTGCAACAATGTCCTATACAGTCCCAGATTATGTCAATAATGTCACAGCAACCAATCAGAGCTCAATCTCCCCCTCCTCCCCTCTGCCCTCCTGTGAGCAATGGGTTGTCTCCTCTGCCACCGCCCCTCTCCTGCAGCTATAGCACATCCCTGGAGGGGAGTAGCCTGGAAGGGGAGCTACATCCCCCCAGGGTTGGGAGGGGTGCTGAGTGTGAGGTGGAGGAGCTGGGGGGTCAGAACTGGTGGGGGCTGGATGGGACAGAATTGGGGTCAGGTGGGGGCTGGACTGGTGGAAGGTGAAGACAGAACTGATGGGGGTTGGGGGGAAAGAACTGATTTGGAGACTAGGGGCAGAGGATTGATTTGGAGGTTGGGGGGCAGAATTCATTGCTGGACAGGGGATGGGCAGATGTGGGGGTGAGAACTCCTGCAGCGGGGGCCAAATCCTCATAGCCAATTTGATTTGGGAGCCTGGGCAGCACTAACACACTCTCTTTCTGGGGACGGGCAGGGGCCATTCACCAGTCGCAGACAGACTGAAAAAACAACAGAATCTCTTTGTAAATAACCACAGTTTTGGGGGCCAGTCTTCTGATGCGTTAGTGTCTGACTCATTTATTTTTGATGTCTTGAGGTTGGCAGTATTCTGAGTGGGAAGACTATTTTGGGAATGAGAAGAAATGATTAATTATTAATTGCTTGTCATCCCAAAATATTATTCTCAAGTGCGTGTCACTTTCTCCACTGAGCATACTTTTGTCCAGCATTCTTATATTTAGCGTTAATGTTAGTTTCCACTAATGTTAATTCTGCCACAAAAGACAGATCAGGCTCTAACATTAGCCAGCGTGGTTTTTTGATTTGAACCCTAATAGCCCCATTTGGAATTGGCTCATGAATATGCAAGAATTCATCTGGAGACAATACGGTGGTGTTCCTCAAAATATGTAAAGGCATCAAGGTGTGCCACAGCAGAGAAAAGGTGGGGAGCCACTGCTCTATCTTAACAGTTGTCAACGTTCCTCCCCCACTCTGAACTCTAGGGTACAGATGTGGGGACCTGCATGAAAACCTCCTAAGCTTACTTTCACCAGCTTAGGTTAAAACTTCCCCAAGGTACAAATTAATTTTATCCTTTGACCCTGGATTTCCACTGCCAACACCAAACTTTAACTGGGTTTACTGGGAAACGTAGTTTGGACACGTCTTTCCCCCCAAAATCCTCCCAACCCTTGCACCCACTTCCTGGGGAAGGTTTGGTAAAAATCCTCACCAATTTGCATAGGTGACCACAGACCCAAACCCTTGGATCTGAGAACAATGAAAAAGCATTCAGTTTTCTTACAAGAAGACTTTTAATAGAAGTAAAGGAATCACCTCTGTAAAATCAGGATGGTAGATACCTTACAGGGTAGTTAGATTCAAAACATAGAGAATCCCTCTAGGCAAAACCTTAAGTTACAAAAAAGGTACACAGACAGGAATAGTCATTCTATTCAGCACAGTTCTTTTCTTAGCCATTTAAAGAAATCATAATCTAACACATACCTAGCTAGATTACTTACTAAAAGTTCTAAGACTCCATTCCTGTTCTATCCCCGGCAAAAGCAGCATACAGACAGACACAGACCCTTTGTTTGTCTCCCTCGTCCCAGCTTTTGAAAGTATCTTGTCTCCTCATTGGTCATTTTGGTCAGATGCCAGCGAGGTTACCTTTAGCTTCTTAACCCTTTACAGGTGAGAGGAGTTTTCCTCTGGCCAGGAGGGATTTTAAAGGGGTTTACCCTTCCCTTTATATTTATGACAGGCATCAAGGTGTGCCATGGCAGAGAAAAGGTGGGGAGCCGCTGCTCTATCTTAACAGTTGTGGTCTGACGATTGCGGTGGTACGTACTTGTTGCAGTAAGACGTACTTGCTTGCTTTGTTACAGAAAATTATGTAGATAGTCTTTAGTCTGTAAACTTAAGATGTAAGAAAACTGTTGTAATCATTCCACGTTCCAAAGATACTTGCTATAGCTCTCCCTCGCATAAAACTCTGGCAGTGTAACAATTTTCTCTAAGAAAGAGTGAAAGTGATGAATACACAAGAGGGCCAGGAGAAGATGGAACATCCAGATTCATTTAACCCTATTCCCAGAATGGTGTAAAGATAAGGAAATAACAGGGCTGGAAAATGGAACTGGCAGGGGCTCTAAAGGATAAGGAGGGAGGCCAGGAGGGATAGCTCAGTGGTTTGAGCATTGGCCTGCTAAACCCGGGGTTGTAAGTTTAATCTTTGAGGGGGCCATTTGGGATCTGGGGCAAAAATTGGGGATTGGTCCTGCTTTGAGCAGGGGGTTGGACTAGATGACCTCCTGAGGTCCCTTCCAACCCTGATATTCTATGATTCTATGATGCATCTGAGAAGATCTCCTGCAGTCTGACATGAGAGGAGTTATTTGTCAGGTATGATAAACAAAGCAGTTCTGGTGAAAAAGATAGTCAAATCTTCGAGATAGGTGTACCAGGGGCATCAGAAGAACACAAATAAATCTCCATGGAATACTTGCAAGTGCAGGACATCTAACAAATTTCTCAGATCCATGTTTCTTCTTCTCTGAAAAGTGCATATTCAGCGACAACCCCCATTTACACTCTCTGTCAGAACTAGCGGCCAGGTTCTCCACTAGAGTGCGCCAGCCTAGCGCCATTCAGATCAATGGAGCTAGGCTGAGTTCCACTAGCTGAGGATCTGGATCTAGAACTTGACCATGAAAACACTGTATTAAAAACCTTCCATTTATGGTACAAAGTCAATTATACTTCTTAATTGAAAGGTGTCTATAGGAGTGATTCATAGATTTACATAAGAGTACCCTGTGGTGAGAATCTCAGTGTTATACTTTTTTTGTGTGGGTGGGGAGGGGAGGATGAAAATATTTTGGCTCTTTGATCAGCAGGCTTCTTGTGGGAAGACTGAACATCATTTTATATTCATAACAGTGTAAGTGTTCGTAGCCCCCCCATAAAGTCTGGTACAGGGCGATTTATATTATTCCTTTATGCAGTTAAGCAACAACCTTGGTCTAGGACACTTCTGGGGACCTGGTTCATTAGGAGGTGTGTGTGCCTACGAGAACAAAAAACCTAGACAATACTATGAGTGTTCAGTTTAGCAGTTATCTTTATAGTTTCGCCAGTGACTGCCTGTCATAGTAAACTCCATTCTGGAGGCATTAAATTGCCTTTGTGAGCTAAGAGGGAACTGTAGAGAGTCTAAAACATTTCAACACAAGGCAGCTAATCTACAACAGGGGCTCTCAGCCTTTCCAGATGACTGTGCCCCTTTCAGCAGTCTGAGCTGTCTTGCCTACCCCCAAGTTTCACCTCACTAAAAACTACTTGCTTACAAAATCAGACATACAAATACAGACATGTCACAGCCCATTGTTACTGACAAATTGCTGACTTTTCATTTTTACTGTATAATTCTAAAATAAATCACTTGGAATATAAATATTGTGCAGACAAACAAACAATCCCCCCTCCCAACCCGAATTCATAGAGGTCATGCAGGGCATCAATTATTAAAGTGACTAACTAGATAAATAAGTGAGAAATGGCCTTTGAGTATTGGGACTAATATATACTAAACTGCAAAAGTAATTTGTGTGACCAGACATCCTCATATTTTTCCAAGCATTTCTGTCAGAGAGCGTCATTTTTTCCATTAATGCAATAGCAGAGAGCTCACTAAGCCAGCCTGTGCATGAGGGAGGAATTGCAGATTTCCAATTTCTCAGAATAACTCTTCTGGCTACTAAAATTAGTTACTGCAAGTTCCATTTCTTAATGTTAACACTGACTCATCCAGCACCCTAAAACACACAAGCTTGGAGAAGGAAAGACAGAGAGCACTGACTATGAATGCAGAACACATGCATGTTTGACAGGTATAGAGATTACTGAGGTGCAGAAGGTTGACATGTAGCTATTTGCATCTCAGACATTCACAGTGTGTCGCCAATCTTGCCTTAAACAAACGTTCTGGAGTCCAGTAGCACCTGGTTAATGTCTTGCTCTGGAAGACTCGCAAGGAGAAAGCAGTTGAAGGATCTTTCACATGAAGCCAGATTCCTCCCAAGTTTCTGTTTTGACATTAAGGCAAGTTCTTTTTTCCATTTTGCTTTGCAACAGACTGAGGGGGTAATGCGAAGCATTAAGCCACCGAGAAATAATTCCTGCAAAGTGACTTTTGTTCCCATATTTCTTATTGATGAATCCTTGAGCACAGCAGCTGAAAGAAGGAACCGTGAGACAGCGGTAGCTGATATTTGTCACACATGTAATTGATGGAGGCCAGTCTATCATCTTGTATTACATCTTTAATTTTTGTGAATTCTTTCTCTATCCAAATTGTCCTTGGCCTTGATCCTGAGGCACGGGTTATCCCAAAGTGGTACGAGAAGATAATTAGTAAGATCGGATGCTGTAATCATCGTATCGCGTTGCAGGATGCCCCACGTAGATGCAAAGACTGGATTTTTCCTTAAGGTGTGGGTAGCCTCTTAAGGTATATAACAGAAGAGAGGGAACCAAATGGCACAGCTAAGCTTTTTTCCATCTCAAACCCAGCCAGAATGTATGCAGAACTACTGGATGGGAACCACCTTACAGGGCACAACATTTGGAATGCTAGATAACAGATACAAATCTGGCAATCCCATGCCTCCAGTTGCCCAAGATTTTTAAGGATCTTGTATGACAAGCAAGGCTGTTTTTATCCCATATAAATTGCATACTAAGCCTATTGATTTCAGCAAAGAGGAGGGGAGAGGCCTTGAAAGGCAATAGGCTAATGATGTGAGTTGTTTTTGGGAAGATATCATGTTGGCTACTTCTATTCTCCCCAGTAAATAGAAGGAGGAGATGCCACGTCTCTACATCCTTGAAAATTTCTTTTAATAGATAGTCCATATTTATAGAAACAATTTTGGGAAGATTAGGACAAATTTTAACACCTACATAAGTTATTTCCTTGCATATTTGAAATGGAAAAATGCTGAAACTGGTCCTTTGGATATATCCATTGCTTGTGATTTGTTCAAGTTACTGCAAAAACCACAGATCTTTCCAAAAATACCTGCTACATTCAATAATGGTGGGAGTGATGAGGACAGAGTCTTCCACAGACACCCTCCCCCCAAAGTTTTTCCAAATAGAACTACAGTGTTCCACAGCAGAAAGAGGCCTTCAATCTACCACAGACATTCAACTTCTGGCACCAACAGATCACTGGCTCTAATTGTTCAGGAACTTCTCTACCTTGCTGTGTAATGGGGTCTCTTTGAGCTGGATGGATCCCACACTAGGAGCACATGCACCCCAGGCACGGGAGATCAGTCTTTGAACAGCAGGGTGTGCTGGGCTGTGCCTGCATTGGGCATGTTCTTGTGCCCCCCCACAGGAACAAAGGGATCCCTCAGTTCCCTCATTCATTCAGAAGCCTAGATAAAGGGGACTCCATAAAGGCCAGACTATAGGGTAGGTTGTGGATCCACTCCGAGAACCACAGTTACTCTAAGGTGAGTAACCTTTCTTCAAGTCCGTGGTTCCCACAGCTGTACGCATGCAATGCACAGTGGGTACCATTGGCAGGGGCAGAGCTGTCCCCATGGCAGCTACCAGGAGCTGCAGCACTTGACGTCCATTACCCGCTCAGGTCTGGCCCCACCGCCCCTCCCCAGTTCTGACAGAGGGGTCATGGGCCCAAACCTGAGCAGCACTGCAACCCCTATGCACCAGATCACAATGCTGCTCATTCAGTCCTGGCCCTGCTGCCCCCACATCATGACGGAAGGACCCGGGGCCAAACCTGAGCTGGCAGGGAGGTAGCCAGGGCTGCTTCTCCTTGCCCCTGCCATGGGGCTGGATCCTGCACAAGGGCTCACCTGGGGGTCTGGATGGCATTGCTGCACTTCCAGCAGCCTGTGTCCCCTCCACTCTACCAAAAGGATTTGCTAAGTGTCAGCCCCAAGACCTACTTCAAGGACGAGGTGCTGCGGTGAGAGTCTGAGTGAGGGACCCGGCTGGGAGAGGGGCAGTGGGGCGCCCTGAAGGGCGAGCAGAGGCAGACATGACAGGCTCTGCCTAGGCCCCAGTGATGGGTCTCGGTGTGTGATTCTGTTTTGTTTCCTTGCTCTGGACAGGATTTTGTTGGAGAAGAAACTTTGGGCTGGAACCCGGAGGCATCATGCATTGTGCGTACTAGGTGAAAAATTTCTGGGGGTGTCCCTGTTCAATTCTGCAGCTGTGTGGTTCCAACTCTAGGAGACTGACAAGCAGAGCCCGTCTGGAACGTGGGATTGAGAAGTCCCTCCTGACTGTCACTAACTAAACGATTGTAATGCTGACCTACCAAGCTTGGCATCTGCTCATGCGGCCAGATCAAGGGCCCATTGCTTAGAGGAAATAAGGGAATTACTCCACGTAGCTACCTTGCAAATTCCAAATATTGGGATGCTGCTTCAGCTTTAGTATGTGGAGGGAGAGGTATATCTGCCATTTGATAGCAAACCGTATACCCTACATAGCCCTTTTTGATATTCTCTGGGACAAGATGGCTTGACCCTTAGAAGCGCCCAGGATGGCAATAAAAAGACAGAACAAAACTCCCTCTCTCGGTAATATAACAAGGCCTTTGAAATGGGTGAGGTGTGGATTTTATCTCCTGGAGAGGAATGGGGTTGGGAAAGGAAACAGGTCATTTAAGAGGTTGGCTGAAGGAAAGGCTGATTTGGATAGAGCTAAGCAGGCCATTGCCATGCTGGAGATGAATGCACTGGAGCTCTAAAATGAGAGCTCTGGTCTGTAGCACATGAGAGAGACGTTCGCCTGACCTGTAAGAGCTGAGAGAGGAAGGGTCCCTGCTGGATGGAGGAGAAAAGGTGTGTCCTGGTGATGGAGATGAGGAGTAGCCACAGAGAGGGGGTGCCGACTTTTGAAGCTACGTTAGTACCAAAAATGCGAGAACACACAGCAGTGCCGAGCGTAGAGACGCAGTGCCTATGGCAGTGCTGCAGACGTGGTTACAGAACCAGCAGGTGCCAGCACAGGGGTTGATGCTGATGCCAGTACTGATGTTGGCATCTGCCATTTGTGAGCATTTTCAGGCACAGGCACTACCTCAGGCTTGTGCTTGCCCAGGGCCAAGTCAGAGACTGAGCCAGACTCACTTGCCAGTTAGGTGAGCAGGCTTAGTGACTTGTTTCCCAGATGGTCAAGGTTTGGGCCTCTCCTTATGGGAAGAGGAGGACCTGTACCCATAATCATGCCTGTCCCTGGTCTGGGATGTCCACTGATTCAGGGAGCAGGTGGTACTGGTCTTTGGTGCTGCACTGGTGGTCGGTACTGAGGCAGTCTTCTGTGCCAGATCTTTGCCTGACAATACCAAGGATTTTTAGGTGATACTGACCCTGGGAACACAAACTGGCTGGCAGAGACTTAGCAGGGGGCACATGATACAGAGGCACATTGGTGCTAGCTAGCAAAGGGTTTGCTATTCTGTGTCAGCAACGCGTATCAGGCCTGACAAACTCACTCACCCAATACACTGCTTTCATAGTGCTTATCCACAAAGTGTCTTGTAAGGTATCAAATGAAAGCCAATGACATGCTGCTCATTAATATCATTGTACAATGTATTTATTGACACTATATAAGAAATTGTGCAAAACAATTGCAATATGTATACAATCTGTAACAAGGCAGCGTGGACAAGCCAAGTTTTCTGCCAGCCAAAGCATGTCTATGCCTCTATTGCTATCTCAGATGTAAATTAAGCATTGTAAAGCCAACACAATGGACACCCTATTTGCATGTGAAGTCAGCAGGAAAACAGGTTGACAGGAGATGTGAATACACTGGAGAACAAGTACTAGGGGAGAAAAGTCTTAGGTTGGGGGTTCATTTCAACGGGTTTACTGGACTGTAAGAGGAAGGCAAATGGACTCCCCTTTATCCATCACTGGGAACAAAAAGGACAGCAGTTTTTGTATCCATGAGCAGTGGATCCCAGCCAGGGGTGTTCGTGACAGTGCAAGGAAGTGTTAGAAAGGTGAGAAGCTGCTTTAGACAAGGATTTTAGCCTGTTAGGTTTTGACTCTAAGAAGTGTGCTATACCGTTTGTTTTACACATAAACAGTTGTTTCCACTTCTTGTCCTTATTCACTAGGTCTTAAAGCTTCTCCTTAGATAATAGTGAAACAGTCGTAAGTTTACTAACGTATTTCAGAGCTACACTCTGCTGACCCATATCCAGCCTCTCATCCACTGTAATCCCCAGGTCCTTTTCCGCAGAACTGCTGCTTAGCCAGTCGGTCCCCAGCCTGTAGCGGTGCCTGGGATTCTTCTGTCCTAAGTGCAGGACTCTGCACTTGTCCTTGTTGAACCTCATCAGATTTCTTTTGGCCCAATCCTCCAATTTGTCTAGGTCACTCTGCACCCTAGCCCTATTCTCCAGAGTATCTACCTCTCCCCACAGCTTAGTGTCATCTGCGAACTTGCTGAGGGTGCAATCCATCCCATCATCCAGATCATTAATGAAGATGTTGAACAAAACTGGTCCCAGGACCGACCCCTGGGGCACTCTGCTTGATACCAGCTGCCAACTAGACATCGAGCCGTTGATCACTATCTGTTGAACCTGACAATCTAGCCAGCTTTCCATCCACCTTATAGTCCATTCATCCAATCCATACTTTTTTAACTTGCTGGCAAGAATACTGTGGGAGATCCTATCGAAAGCTTTGCTAAAGTCAAGATATATCACATCCACCGCTTTCCCCATATCCACAGAGCCAGTTATCTCATCATAGAAAGTTGGTCAGGCATGACCTGCCCTTGGTGAATCCATGTTGACTGTTCCTGATCACCTTCCTCTCCTCCAAGTGCTTCAAAATGGATTTCTTGAGGACACGCTCCATGATTTTGCCAGGGACTGAAGTGAGGCTGACCGGTCTGTAGTTCCCTGGGTTCTTTTTCTTTCCTTTTTTAAATATGGGCACTATATTTGCCTTTTTCCAATCATCCGGGACCTCCCCTAATCACTATGAATTTTCAAAGATAATGGCCAATGGCTCTGCAAGCACATCAGCCAACTCTCGCAGCATCCTCGGATGCATTAGATCTGGATCCATGGACTTGTACATGTCCAGCTTTTCTAAATAGTCCTTAACCTGTTCTTTCACCACTGAGAGCTGCTCACCTCCTCTCCATACTGTGTTGCCCAGTGCAGCAGTCTGGGAGCTGACCTTATCTGTGAAGACCGAGGCAAAAAAAGCATTGAGTACTTCAGCTTTTTCCACATCATCTGGCACTATGTTGCCTCCCACATTCAGTAATGGTCCCACACTTTCCCTGACCACCCTCTTGCAAAACTGCTTCATGTGAAGGGCAGGTGGCAGTGAGGTGCCTCAAATTTGGAGGAGCAGAAGAGGGTAGATCTGCCTTGGAAGCTGATGCTTCCTCTTGAGGGTCTGAAGTTCACCTCACACTGTTTGAGGCAATATAGCTTCAAATGGGTGTCCCTGGAGTTGTTCTTACTCAAAACCACTGACACATGGCTCTTATCAAGACAAGACAGACAGCAGCTGTGGCCATAAAGGGGTGGAATTAAACTGGCATAGGACAGAGGTTTAAGCCAGAGGGCTTCAACTCTGTCATGGTTTTAGTAGACTCACTGTTGGTACCCCACCCCAACTGCTGGCATAGCCATTCTTTCCTCTGTAGCACCCCCGCCGCTAGTCACTCTCGTCCTGTGATGATCCACCTCATCTCAGGACTTGGCCCTCTGGCCAGGTCACATTTTAGTCCCAGCTCATCCATAGTAATAAATGTACAAAAGTTTTCCCAGACGTGAAGAGTAAGCTCAAAAGCTTGCCTCTCTCACCAACTGCAGTTGGTCCAATAAGAGATATTAGAGAGACCAGGTTGGAGACGTAAAAGTACAAGAGTCAAAAAATGCCCTGATGAAAAAGATCCTCTGACCCCTCTTGGACTATTCCTCATCCTCCCCATAAGATTTAGTCCTCTGCCCTGCTCTGGGCTCCATAATTCTTACACTGGGCTTCTATGCCCCTTTCTCAGTGCTGGTAGGAGAATCCAGGCACACCTCTGCTCCGAGTTCTGGACTAGGGACCCTGTATGAAATAGCTATGTCTGCTCCTTCATACACATTGCTGTTTCCCTGTGCTGCTTCTTACCTCCGAGCCCCTTGTTCTGCTTCGCTACAGTCTGAGCATAACACAGCCTCTGCTCTGGGTCCCAAGCCTTGGGCTTCTCCCTAGGTCCTCACAGCTCCATTCTCTGCTGGAATGCTGGCCCTTCACCATGGCTTCTTTCCAGGGCCCATCACAGGGATTGATTCTGTCCCTGTGACCTCCTTCTGTCTGCCTTCCCCAGGCTCTTCCCAGAGAGGGAACTCCCTACCTCCTCTCTCCTGCATCTTCCCTATTTTTATGAAAAATCTTCCCTATCCTTATTTTATGAAAGTGACCCAGCTCCTCTCCAGTTGGGTCTAACAGCAAATCAAGCCTGACACACTAGGTGCAGTCAGGTGAGCTAACTCAGCTCTCAGACACGTAACTCTTTATCCACCTATATGGAGCAAACACCCCAGCAAGGAGGATAGAGGTGCCAAGGGACAAATTTAGTTTAGATTGTTCGGTTTTCTTGGTATGACCAGAACAACATAATAAAAGAGGCTAATATTTTGAGGGGAATTACCCCTAACTAATACTCTAGAAGTAGATTGGGTTAAGGGTAATGCAAGGACTCCACTTGTTCTGTTTAGCTGCCATCAGTGGTAAGAGGGAACGAAGGGATGGTTGCAGCTGCTCTGTTCTTTGTGCTTTTGGGTGGCGTGGGTGGAACTAGAACATTCAGGACACTGCTATTCAAAAGCTTCTGAGCTTGGATACATGGGGCTCAGGTCAACTTAGAGTGGAAGCCACACTGACACATATTCGAAGAACTTATTTTCATTGGTCTGAATTTTTGTTCCTTATTCATTAACAAGGTTCCCACTTCTAGGGTATGAAACTATTTAATAATCATCCTATATAACTAATGTTACAGTTTAACAGTAGAAATCTTGGTAAGACAACATCTAACTAAAAAAAAACAAAAAACACTTTTAATCCTTCTGTGCAACCAAGTAACATTCTGAAACAGCTAACTTACTAGTTTATGCCTAGACTCTGCACTGGAATTGGCTATCATCTTCCTGAGCCCAGGAAGAGTCTCATTAAAGTGAATGGACACCCCAATGATGCTCTATGCTAGCAGTTCCTGATACAGCATCAGGGGCTTAGACTGTAATATGTTCCCCTCTGGGGCTAAAGTTATAATATTTTAACATCAGTATCATAAGACATCACTAAGGTGGAAATGCATTAAGCTGAAGTTCTTATTTGATAATAGTAAGAATTGAATGTGGGGAATGTTAAGCTGGCACTTTGCTTTTGCTACTGACTAATGCAGAAATAACAAGATATTTTATTCAAAGTAAGATGGAGTCATACATCAAAGTGAAAAGCGTGCATAAGTAGTTTGCAGTGTGTAGACTGATAAAAGCTAAAAATAGGTGTGGTATAAAACTTATTGACAATTAAAAGCTGTGGCTTTCAACAACAGAATCAAATGGTTACAAAACAAGTTTAAGCATTGTGGGCAGCAGGTAAGCTGTATTCCCGCTAGGGCCCACACACCACCAAGAAGAATCTGTATTGCAAATTCAGTGTGGAAAAGACAGTCCCCTGCCTATAGCAGCCAGCCAAGATCTCAGGGGAGGTAAAAGTTGTTTGTAACTAGAACAAGTTATCCTGGCTTTTTAATTAAAAAATAAAATAAAAAAACTTCATACCAGTGACTTTGCATTGGTAGGGGACGATGTGGAACATACAGCACGCTTAGAAATTTGGTCTTCTAAGTAAAATTATGCCACACCTAGGGAGGTTAGACACATGGATGGTGCAGCAATGGTGTAGTATAACCTGCAAGATCCCCACATACCAAGCTGCCTCAGCTGCTCTATGAAGTAACCATGCCATCTCAGACAAATTCTACATAGATAATAAAATCAAATTAGATTCAGAAATCTTCAATAGTGTAGTATCTTCCAAAGAAAAAGGAAATATAGACTATGAGAATATAAATGAATCTTACAGGTACATTCATAAACTTGACTACTACTTTAATAAAATAATGGTACTATGTCTATTCAAAAGTGGTATAAGAGCAAAATAGGCATTTTATTTAATCAGACTAAACTACACACAGACAGCAAATTTAAGACACTGTTTCCTCTTCAATCTGGCTTTCCTCTGTTCCATGTTCAAGTTTAATACTACCGTATTAGCAGTATCCCTTCCAGCGAATTTTGACATCCCTCCTATTTTCCCTGTAACCAGAACAAAAAAAAAAAAAAAAAAACATTAGAAGATAGATTCTAATAGAGTGGCAAACAAAACACACTTTCCACAGTGGAATTGTCTTCAGCTTCTTTCTACATCTTACAAGTAGAATCACATTCAGTGATGTTTTCAGCAAATCTTACTGCAAAACTACAATATAAAGTTTTATACATCATGCTTAAATGACTTATTAGAGAACACCTTATTTTTGAATCTGTCATCCATGCAAGACTTGGTAACAGTTTATAAACCTGAGGAGTTTTAACTTGTGATAGAGAAAGCTTAAAATGAATGCCAAAATGTCAGTAATCCAAGAATATTATCTTGTAGGACAGGCTCACACTCCCTGCAAAGTATCAGAGGGGTAGCCATGTTAGTCTGTATCCACAAAAACAGGGAGGAGTCCAGTGGCACCTTAAAAACCTAACATTTATTTGGGCAGGTTTCAGAGTAGCAGCCGTGTTAGTCTGTATTTGCAAAAAGAAAAGGAGTACTTGTGGCACCTTAGAGACTAACCAATTTATTTGAGCATAAGCTTTCATGAGCTACAGCATCTGATGAAGTGAGCTGTAGCTCACGAAAGCTTATGCTCAAATAAATTGGTTAGTCTCTAAGGTGCCACAGGTACTCCATTTATTTGGGCATAAGCTTTCATGGGTAAAAACCCACTTCTTCAGATGCATCGAGTGAAAAGAACCAAATTTAAACCTTACAAAACTGCCTGGCCTCATCCAAAAAACCACTGGAGAACGGTGGTGGCGGGGGTACATCTTCTGAACAGTGCATTCCCATTTTAGGAGGTCGTTTCTCCCCGTCCCCTGCCTCTTTTACACTTGTATCCCTCTTCAGCATTTTGAAGGGAGCAAACCAGGGAATGCAAAGTTAAGATCTAACAGAGTTTTGTTTTGGGGTACGATATTAAATTTGCTTTGTTTACAAATCAAGTTTTTCTGACTGCACTGAAAATGAGAAGAATTAGAAGCTGGACTTTTTTTCCCACCTCTTAAAGTGATGAGGTTTTACAATTGGAACTGGCAATTGTGTCGAAAAAGCAGAGCAGACCCTAGCTTCCATTTTGACAAGAGTAAAAACTTGTTTTAGTTAGTAAACAGGTGTAAGTGAGATACAAGGAATAGGTGTTTCTGTATAGTAACTTTCCTGACCATAACCACACTTTAGTACAATGTTGATTATAGTTTTTACAAATAATTTGTTCAACTATTCATATTGGTTAAAAAATACAAAGATCCATAGTGAATACAAGATGGAGTTTCTATTATGGCCTCTCTACCACAACAGAATCAAGCCATCTGTAGAACATCGAGATTTATTTTACTCATCATAGCAGTCAAATGGAAGATGCTCATCCTTACTTTTGAGGAATTCATGTTACAAATGGCTGAATCAGAAATCTTTTTATCTGAAAGTAACAGAGCCACTTACTGAGCTGAAATGATGATCAACTTTTCTAACATTAGTATCGGTTTATGAATACTATAAACAAAAAGTTCCAACCAAAGACACAGGGACTTCTTCTAAGTTACATTAAGGTCACTTTAGACATCTCTGGCTGTTTAAAAAAAGCCTTATTGCAGCACCACACCAATGTAAAGGGGCTTTAGTGCAAATGAAAATAAGATCCCTAGAGTTTAGAAAATGAAAGATTAGCCACTGCCATCATACAACTCTCATCTGAGCACCCATTTAAGAATAAACCAGGCCCAAACTTGCTCAGTTTAAAAAAAAAAAAAAAAAAAAGCACAAACCTGGATTTTATGGTTAAAAGAGAGCACTGAGTGTAAAGAGATCTGGGATGTATCCCTGGTTCTGTTGCAAACTTCCTGTAAAATAATGGGCTTGCCAAGCAATCTCCATGCGTCAATTTCCCATTCTGTCAAATCTCTTTATCTTACAAGGGTACTTGCAGCTTAAAAGTATTGTTTGCAAAGCTTTTGTAGATCTTCTGATAGATGATACAACAGAACTGCAAAGCAGCCATTCATTGCAGTCAGAATACTATCTCTAGTTGCAACTTACTAACTCCTATTTCTTATTCAAATAGGATGTACTTACCTATCTGCTAAGTCATTTCAGCCACTTAAGATATACCAGTCACTGTAAACAACTTACAAACTACTATACAGACATTAAGTTAAATTAAGCAAAGTTGAGGTTGGCAGGTAACTAGTGCAGGAGAAAGCACAATAAGCAGAGCTCACATGGACGAAAAGTCAAGCAACAAACATGTCAGAGGGTATACAAGCTTCCTGTATGAAAGTAAGAGCTCTTCCCACTGTTCTCCTTCCTGAGAAACTGGGAAGATTTGGACACTGCACTCTTCTGAAATTAAGTGACTACTGCATATATCCATAACTGTTTTTTCAAAGCTAAACAAGGGAAGTATGAATAAACATACTGATGAATAAGGATTTCAAAGTCAAAAGTTTTAAAACAAAGTCATTCAAACAATCAGTGTGCTACAAAGCAGCCAAGTAAGCAAACTGCCAAATGGGTTGTAATGAAACTTAAAAAAAAATCCACTTTCAAGCTGATACCCATGAATCTTCAGTCCAAAAGACATTTTTGAGCATTTCATAAGCCATCAAATATGAGGGTTTAAGGTACCATTTCATTTATATGAAGTGTCAATCCCATAATGCACACACAAAACCATATAAAAATTACACATGAGCAGTATACATCACTAGATACCATAAATTACTTCTTAATAGACACAGGGAAAGTAATCAGGACTTTGCTTAGAAACTTCTTTTGGATTTCTCTGTACCCTTACAAGATAGGGTGCTGTGCAGTGACCTATTTATGAATCTCAATTTCATCTATTTAGAACTACGTTGGAACTAAGTGGTAAACAGGAGAAAATTTTCATTAAGTATTAAAGTTGAGACAACATGCAGACAATACAGAAGGGAAACAAATTTCCTTTAAGATATTCACTGTATGAGTACTGGTATCAGGGTAGATTTGATTTAAATCACTAATCATTGGGAGGGTTTTGTTTTTTTTTTTAAATCATGGATTTTTATCCACCGTGACTTGTATTGATAGTATGTCTTGAGTAGACATATCAGAGCTAGCTTTAATCTAGCTCGCTCAGGTCCCAGACTAGTGAAGCTGTGTCAGCACTCACTTCAGCATGGGATAGGCCTGCAAGTAGTTATCCAGTGTTCCAGGTGGCCTTGTAGAGTCCATGCTGAAGTATGCCCTGCTGCAGCTTCACTGTTTTGGGACCAAAGCTAACTACTCGAGCAGCAATCACATTGTGATTTCAGTATAGACGGTATGAAGTGGGACAAAATATTTCCCCCCTCAACCATAGGCAATGCATGGTCATGTTCCTCCTCCCCCCCCCCCAAGTTTTCTGCTTGGCCCACAAGGGGAGGGGGGGGAGGAAGAGGTGCTTTGTCCTTCTCTCACTGGGCCTGCCCCTGGCACGCTCAGCCCCTGTCCCTGGCAGCCAGGCCTGTGTGGGGAGCAGAAAGGGTGGGACCAGCTGCTTTCCACGTGGGCTGCTCTGGGTCGCAGCGGCTGCCTGCAAGAGAGCCTGGCTGAGGTGGTGGCCTGCCCGGCCCCCTCTACTCCCTGCCCAGGCCTGGCTGCTAGGGACAGGGGCTGAGTGAGCCAGAAGCGTGCCGGGGGGGGTGGGGAGGGGAGAGGGGCTCTCTCTCAGGCAGCCACCATGCTGCACAGAGTCAGTGACCCAGGCTACCTTCAGCTGCTGTGAGAAGTGGCTCCCTCCCACTCCCCACCCAGGCCTGGCTGCCAGGAAGAGCAGCTGAACATGCTGGGGGAAGGGGGGTGGGGGGAAGAGAGGCACAACAGGAGAAGGAAAAAGCCCCGCCCCCCCCCCCAATGGTAATTCCGGTGGGGTGGGGAGAGCACAGGAGCTCCAGGCTGGGCTCAGGGCGAGGATGACACCGGGCACAGGAGACATGTGGGGCAGTCACATCTTCCCCTTTAGATTGTGCCCTTCCAGTATCAGGAGGCACGAGTCATCTATGCCCTCAACATTCGTCACTCAACCATTTTCCCTGCATAAGAAACTATGAAAGGTTTAAGTCTAGAGCCCCAAAAAAAGATTATAGTAAAAGCACCTCTGAGGCTGGGATAGCTTCATCCCACTCCCTCTTGGGGGATACCTTTCATGTTCTATAGGTCCCTGATTCTATGATGAGCTGGTAGGGTGTTGGGTCTTATCAAGCAGTGAGCAGGAGTTATGTAGCACAACAGAATAAAATTCCCACAAGCCACTAGTTTTGCAGGATACATAAGTGAGTGTGCAGCATCCGTGGCTAACAGAATCCAAACTATATCATTTCCATGTGACACCATAAAAAGTGTGCTATAGGAGATCAATATTTGAGGAAATACTCCTACACATACAGTTTAAGAAGTGTGAGAGAGCTGAAGTCTGTTTCAGTAACGCAGCCTGGAAAATGAAAAAGAGTCACTACTTTATGTGAAAAGTTTGTCATACTTCAGACAAAAAAAAGATAGGATGTGTCCAAGTTGCACAATTACCTGTTTGAAAGGCAAAGTGCACACTCATTTGGATAAGTGTGCCCATCAGTCCCACAAACTGGGTTAAAGTTCTTTGGACATCCAGGCAAACCATACAAGTAGCATTTTGGCTAGAGAGGAAACAAACTTATGAAACAGTCTAGGATAAGCAACTCCAAAACAGCATTTTGGAAACCTTTAAGCAATTTAATTGAATTTTTTTTTGGATTAAGCAATTTAACAAATCCTGCCATCTTCCAATGGCATACCAATGTACTTATATACAAAATAAAAATCAACATTTCATAAAAATTTGTGGAGGAGTTGTGAGATATTGCATCACTTTCCTAGTTATGTGGAAATGTATCACTTCAGGCTTCACATACTAACTGCTCCCTACCATTACTTAGCTAAATACTTATATTGCTTAACAGTCAAGGGGACCTTAGTCATCATTGCTAAAAAAGGAGTGTTTTTTAACCTTGGGATAACTAACGCACGGCAGCTCTCCCAAAATAGAAGTACAGTGAAGACAAAAGGTTTTAGTTTTTGCACAAAATAAACTCAGAGGTCAACCCAAGTTGGGTGTGTAAGGCTGGCCTCCACAAATTTACCTCCTGGTAAAACTGAAGTGCTTTGTCTTCACTGTGTGTTTACCTCAGGATCATTCATGCACTTCAGTTACCCTGAAAGATTAAAAAAGCCACCACAGCATTTTTCAGAGTAACAGCCGTGTTAGTCTGTATTCGCAAAAAGAAAAGGAGTACTTGTGGCACCTTAGAGACTAACCAATTTATCTGAGCATGAGCTTTCGTGAGCTACAGCTCACTTCATCGGATGAAGTGAGCTGTAGCTCATGAAAGCTCATGCTCAAATAAATTGGTTAGTCTCTAAGGTGCCACAAGTACTCCTTTTCTTTTCACAGCATTTTTAGCAGTGAAGACATGGTCACTTAACAAATCAACAGCGTACTGTAAGATGGAATCCATTCAAAATCACGTTTGCATAACATTTTAGGGCCAGAATAGGAGGTTTTATAGTGAGAATAAGCTATCTGGAGCTAGTTATCTTGCTATAAAATCCTACGCTTAAATTGTTAGTCAACACAGCTATGTTGGCCAGGGATGTGAGAAAGCCCCATGCTACATATCCCGTGCTGACCTAACCCCGGCTGTGGGCAGAGCTAGGGCAGTGGAGAACGTTTCCAGCAGCCTAGCGGCTGTGGCCCAGGGAGATGGTCTTCCTACACCAACGGGAAACCCCCCTGCAGGCGCAGGCCGTGTCTGCATTTCAGGTTACGCTGCCATGGCTACCACGCAGTAACTAGTGTAGACATATCCCTAGTTGAAGCATCAGCTACCCCGCTGTAAAATCTTCATCCTGAGGTGGCTAGCGGGGGTCAAGCTCCGGTGGGAAGAGGGGGACGCGGAGCACTGACTACAGCGAAGGACGCAGCTGCCGGCCTGGTCTCCGCCAGGGTTACAACGCGCGGCGGCTGAGGGGCCTGGGGAGCCAGACAACCCCCGCCGGCCCAGGCGGCCGGGGCGGAGGGCAGCCTCGACGGAAACGCCGCCGCACAGAGCCCGCAAGGCGGCGAGACCCCCAGCCGGCCGGGCCAGCTGGCGGCCCGCGGGGCCGGGCCAGGGGCTGCCCGCGCCGCAGCCGGGGAAGGCCCCACGCGCTGGCTCCCCAGCCCGGGCTCCCTGGGACGGAAAGGGGGGGGGACACCCGGGGCTTGCCCTGTGCCGGGGGGATGGGCACGGGCCCCTGCCGCTGCCCGCAGACACCCGCCGGGGGATGGTGCCAGGGCGGGGCGCTGGGAGGGGGGCAGGGTGCTGCGGGACCCGGCGCGGCAGTGCGGGGCGCTGGGGACCCGGGGGTGTTGGGCGGTGCCGCGGGCTGCCCCGGCCCCACTCACCCAGGCGGCGGCGGCGGCCCGCGCGGGCGGCGGCAGGAGAATCCCTGCGAGGAAAGAGGAGCGCAGTGTTACCATGGCAACAGCAAACCCCCCCGCGCCCGCGCCCGCCCGGCCGGCCGGTACCTGCCAGCGCCCCGCACAGCAGCAGCAGAGCTGTCGCGCGCACGACGCGACACCGCACCCCCATCTCCGCACCCAGCGGCCGGCGCCGCGGGCCGCCCGCTTATAGGGCACGTGCCCCCTCGCGTCACAACCCGCCCGGCCCACCCTGCACCACTGACCACGCCCCCGGAGACGACCCCCCCCCCCCGCACCCGGGGGATGTGGGCAGGGTCAGTGGTGCCCATGGGAGTGAGGAGAGGAGGTGGGGCACCTGTGGGGGAGGTGGCTCCTGTGGGGTAGAGGGGCTGGGATACCAGTTGGGGTGGGGTGCTGGCTCCAATAGGAGTGGGGGGATGGTGGCACCTGTGGGTGGGGGGATGGTACAATGGGAATGGGGGGTGGCTCCTGTGGGAGCAGTCCATAGGGCAAGGAGCCAGCAGGGACCTTGCTGCCGAGCTCAGCTTTCCCCCCAGGCTGGCTTGGGTAGAGGCATCCTGGTGCACCACCCCACAAAATTCAGTGACTCCCTTTGTGAGAGATGCCAGCTGTCCAAGTTCTTATACAGTCCCTAGCACCTCCCAGCCATCAGTGCAGCCGGCCTCCTCGCACCCCACGAGGCAAGAAGGCACGGTGCCCATTTTACAGAGCGTAAGCTGAGGCACAGAGCACATGACATTACATGCCTAAGCTCACAACAGGGAAACTGTGGCCAAGCCAGGAACTGAACCAAGCTCTTCTGCATCCAAGTCCATACAGCATGGTCCTGCACTGCCTCTCTTCTGAGCAGGAGATGGTGGTAGCTGCTCAATGCTGTGACAAGTGTGACATTTTATTATAGGCAGGACTGCTAGCACCACTCATTATTAAGGTTGCTTCCCATTATAAGGTCCTGTTTTCAGTTGTATGCAACAGGGGTGGCCAAATTTTCTGAGCCACATATGACAATCTTCAGAAGTTTGAGAGTTGGGGCTCACCTGCCAGGGCTTCAGCCACACAGGAGGCGCCTGCTGGGGGTCAGGGCTTCAGCCTCACGCCTGCTGAAGCCCCGAGCCCTGTCAGCCATGCCCTGTGGGACTGAAGCCCTGAGAACCCGTCCCCTGCTGGGCAAAAGCCCCAAGCCCCACCACCCCACCATAGGGCAGAAGCCCCAAGCTCTCCCCTCCCGCCTATTCTGGTAGGCAGAGAGTGTGTGTGTGTGTTGGGGGGGAAGTGGGGAGCTCCATGAGCTGCACTTTAACGGTAAAAGAGCTGCAGTTTGGCCACCCTGGTATATAACTTTGCCAAACTTTAACTATTTGGGCTGAAATTTTCCATGCCTCAGGCTATATTTTTTTCTGAAAATTTTCAGCCAAAACAGTTCATCCGTATCTGAGAATGAGGCTAAAATTCTTTGAGAAGCTCTATATCCTCATGCTTTGGAACAGAGGCTTGAAATTTGGCAGGGTGTGGCCTTTGTGTCAGACATGTGTCTTTTGCCAGCCTCATGACAATCCACCCATATTTGGCCAAATTATAAGCTTCTGAAAAATTTCAATTTGCACATGCTCAGTAGAGGTTTCTTAGAGTTTAACCGCGAAATTTCCTGAGGATTCCATCTGCACTGCACCTTCTTTAGCCCAGGGCTGAGCAAGTATTCTGCTGTAATTGCTGCTTTGGGCTGCTGTGAGCCATTCCAGGCAGTGTTTTCCCCAGGAATTGAAATTAGGGAGGGTGTTTGAATTTACAGGGGAGGGTGTCAGGGCCGATGAGGGGTGAGACCATGAGGGTGAAGGTGGGCTGTATGGCACCCTAGTAAAAACTGAAAAATGTTTCATGACCATTTTATTAGATTTAACTCAAGTTAAAATCACACAAATTAACAAGACTTCTATTAAGCACTACATCTACATCCTTCTTGGTTTCTTGTTAATGAACTTCTCGAATGCAATGCGTTCATCTTTCATGGCTTCTCATGTGTCCGGTACTTCCATTCCTTCAACTGATATGCTCATTAGTTCATTCACATGATCAGTCAGAAGGCGACTTCTTTCAAAACACAAAATTCTATTCAATGATGAAAAAGAATGCTCAACTGTAGCTGTTGTGACTGGGAGTAGCAAGAGATGAATTCCTACTTCTTTCATCCCAGGAAACATAACACAAAGATCCGGTCGAGCCACTAGTGATGATAAAAAAGAAGTTGAAGTCAAATCTTCATTCATTCATGGTATGATATTCCACGCTGTGTTCAAATTCTCCATTCTGTCCTGAGCACATGGCAGCCCCATTGCTGGAGTGCCTCACTCCACTCAACTGTTGGTGTTTTATAGGACAGGGATCTGTAAAAGCTACGTAGAGGTTGAGTAGAATCTAGAAGTCGCTGTTGTAGATTTTTAAGACTCAAGTCTGTGTACTTTTTCAGTTGTCTTAACAAACACTTCTTGTCCTCTTCACTTAAGGATTCAATATAAATGCCTTCATTAGTCAACTTCTGGACTGAAGTCTTTGCTTCTTCCAGTACTTTTTCAACGGATAGCTCTCTGATTGATCCAAATGTAGCTTCTATTGCTGGAGAAAGATCTACTACTGTTGTAGCAGATGCCTGGATGGCATTGTTTAATGACCCAAGTGGTTTCAACAGTAAACTTACAAGAGAGATAATGGCAATAGTCTTCTCTGAACGTAGTAGCAAAAGTAATCCACCAGCCTCACTACTTAGATCCATCTCATCTTGGTAGATACTTTCCAAAGCCAGTAATAATGGCTGGAGTAATTTTAAGACAACAGCCAAGGATTGCTGATGAAAAAGCCAGCGGGTTTTCCCAGGTTGGACTAATTTGAACTTCAGTCCCAGTGTATCTTCTATATTTTCCAAGATATTCAGTCTTTTTGGACTCTTGCTGAAAAAAGAATATAATGAAGACATTAAATTTATAGCCTTTTTAATGTCTTTTGAAGATTCTGCAGCTCATACTAGTGCTAGTTGGAGTAGGTGGCCTCTGCAGTGTATATTGGAGAGATTAGAGTTACACTTTTCTCTGAGCAAAGCTTGTACTGCACCATGTCTTCCAGAGAAGTTTGCAGCTCCATCAAATGCACAAACAACCATCTGTTTGGGGTCCAATTGACCAGCATTTAACTCTTCTAAGATGTGGGTTGTCACAGATGCAGCCGATGTGTTTTCTGTAACTTGAACATCTAGAAATGCATCTACTGGCCTACCACTGACATCAAGATAACATATACAGTGACTTAATACTTGATGCCCATTTGCATCGGTGCATTCTTCAGCCATGTATGCAAATTTTTTGAACATGGTGAGAGAGTTCTTCACTTTTTCAACTGTTGAGTCTTTCACTGTTGCACCGCATGCTTCTAGCCAGTCAGTTGAATGCTGACCACACTGAATGCTGATGAACTGAATGCTGATCACAAGGGAATGACATACCAGAGCAGTGTTGTTGTAGCCAAGTAGGATATTAGAAAGAGAAGGTGAGTGAGGTAATATCTTTTATTGGGCCAACTTCTGTGTGGCTTGAAAGCTTGTGGCACCTTAGAGACTAACCAATTTATTTGAGCATGAGCTTTCGTGAGCTACAGCTCACTTCATCGGATGCATACTGTGGAAATTGCAGAAGACATTATTATATACACAGACACCATGAAACAATACCTCCTCCCACCCCACTGTCCTGCTGGTAATAGCTTATCTAAAGTGATCATCAAGATGGGCCATCCGATGAAGTGAGCTGTAGCTCACGAAAGCTCATGCTCAAATAAATTGGTTAGTCTCTAAGGTGCCACAAGTACTCCTTTTCTTTTTGCGAATACAAACTAACATGGCTGTTACTCTGAAGCTTGAAAGCTTGTCACTCTCCCCAACAGAAGTTGGTCCAATAAAAGATATTACCTCCCCTACCTTGTCTCTCTGATACCAGAGCTTCCTCCTTCAGCCACCATGGTAAGAAATACCTGCCAAGCCCTGAGCAGTGACTTTGCCCAAAGGCTAGATACATACAGGCAATTCTGTGGCAGTGCATTTATTTCTGCACAGGGCTTGGTGTTTTCCAAGATAAAATAAAGTTCAAGTCTCCGCTGCAGTATTCCTTATGGACATGTGCATTAATACTGGTATGCTACCAGAATCCTAGAGCTATCCACTACATCCAGTCTATCTAGGTTTAATACCATGCCCATCACTGTGGACCTAATTTAGGAGGAAAAGTTTTCATAGTAATGAGCCGGAAAGGTCCCTTTGATCAGTTGATCCATTATCACAAAATCCAGAGTTGATAAACTTGCAAGAAACAGAAATATGTGAAAGTGTAGAAATTTATAGTGAAGATAACTGAACTACCATAGCTGCCCATATAGCTAAGCCCTGAGGCAATAAAAAAATCTATAATATAGCTTCATTTTATCAGATGCTGCAAAAATTAGAACACATTAATCTTAATCATTCAGTGGGTGTGCCAATTCCAGGTGCCTTTATGGTTGTACATGATCTATAGACAACAAAATGGACATTACGTTCCTGATCAGACAAATAGCACAACCAGTTCTGATCTTCATAAAATACTGGCTCCAGCTAGATCTTGAAGGTATTCAGCTCCTCCCAGATTCAGGCTCTGTGATTCCATGCACCAGCCAAGTGTATCTCAGTTAACCCATCCACAGAATGAGTGTTATAGTACTTCTCTACCCCACAAAGGGCTGCTGTGAGAGTTAAGGGCTAGAGCCACAAGGGTGGCTTAGGCTTAGTGTTGCAGACCCTAAGTTTAGGCACCTGACCACCTGTGGAATCCAGGAGTTAGGTGCCCAGGTTCCCTATACAATACATGGGGAGAGTTAGGCACCTGAGAATAGGATCCACAAAAGCCAGCTGAGTGGAGAGCCACCTAAGCTAACCAATAAGAAATGCTGAGGAGATGGATGTGGCCTAAGCCTTGCCCCTCAAAGGGATTTAGGTACTTAAGTCTGGATTGGAGGGTGGTGCCCATCTCCACTCAGGAGTCACAGCTGTGAACCCTCTGCTGGAGTTAGATGCCTAAACCCTCTCTCCCTAGGGTAGGTAACATGGTAGTATCCCCCTTACACACTTTAGCCCAGTGGTTAGGAAGACCCAGGTTCAGTTCCCTCGTTTGCCTGACTTGGAGCAGGGATTAGAACCCATGTCTCAGGAAAGTGCCCTGGGCCATGGGATATTCTGGGATGCAGCATGCCCCAGCTCTCTTGTTGAAGACATTCCAGTTTGTCCAATTAAATTGTCACTGGCCAGAGTTCAAGGGCCTGTTCTAGTTTCTGTTTTATTATGAGTGGAATGGCTTCAACAGGACAGACTGAAAATTCACCCACCCCAGAATACCCTGTAGCCCAGTGGTTAGAGTCCTACCTGGGAGACCTGTGCTCTGATCCTTGCTCCGAAGCAGGCGGGTGTGGGAATAAAACCTGGGTCTCCCACATCCTGGGTGGTGAAAGCTTTAACAACTTGCTATAAGAGAGCTAGCACCCCCTCTATCTATCTTTTAGGCAGGACCTGATTCAGCAGATGTGCTTTAAGACAGCCTCTGAGAACACCTGCCAGATCAGGCCTAGCCCATGGAGACAGGCAAAGGAATGCCTAATCTGAGAGTGCTGCTGGAATTTAGGCGTGAGTTAGGGCAGCTCTATCGAAGCCCACTGGCAGATTTTTAGGCACCTGGGGACAGGAGATTTGTTGGCAGAAATGTAGGTGTAATACCGCCAGACCCCAGTCGTCGGTGGGCAAGATCGAACCTGGGACCTCTGGAGCTTAGTGCAGGAGCCTCGACCACATGAGCTAAATGCCAACTGCTTGTTAGCTAAGGCTGTAGAGCAGATCATTTTCTCTCTCTCTAAGTGGTCTCAGTGCCACTAGATGGGACACACCACCACACCCAGGAGGTGTGTGGGTTATAGAGGCACTGAGGGACTTTAGGACTTCAGGCACTACAGGGTTAGGCAGCAGCTGAATGGGGGTTGTGAGGCTCTATATTTTGAATTTAGCTGCCTAAAGTGGAAGTTTGAACTTAAATCCTTTTGTGGATTTAGCCCAAAGTGTTTGTAAAGTGCTTTGGGCATGATGAAAGGTACTATACAGGCACACATTATTACTATGAACACACAAGAATTGGGTGGTTTTTGCCATGCCATTTCATACCCTGTTGTTGCACAGACACAGACATTTATGCTGTTATTTTTCTTTCAGAATGAAACCATTCCGAGTTGCAAGAGAGCTAAGAAGCCTCATTGACAAGTCAAAGTCCATGAGAGCAGCATTTCTTATTTAAACAAATCCTCTGTGAAGAAAAGGTTGAAATACCTTTCGAGGTAGCCTGATACATAGTTGTTTTCAAAATACTGGCTTGAAGAGCAGTCAGTATTGAGTTCCTCCACTTATCTATGTACTAAAACAGTCAAGAATGTTAATTGGCTGTGTCCCAGTAAACCATTTATTCCAGCATTCAACAGAGACTCTTTGTAGACAAACTATCAGTGACTGTCTCTCACAATTTCAGCAGACCTTTCCCTGTGCGGGTATTAATCCTTTCATGCCAGGAGTTAGAATTTCCAGTGCTACATGTTGACAGTCTTATTTATGGTTAAATGTAAGGTCAGTAAACAATTTAAAGCAAAAGCAAAGTTGTCTATTAACTACTTTTCAGTCCACTTAAATGTGCACTTTTCTGAGTGGCTTTGTTGGCATATTTATTCGAGATTCACATGATGTGTCGGCTGGAGGAGTTGAGAAATATCTATCTGCTAGTTGCCCATGTAAAGTTAGATTGGCTTAATTCAAAGTACTGAAATATAAGCCTATATTTCTCTGGAGACCAATGCTTTGATGTCTTCAGCTTTTATAGTAACACAAAACAGCTTCCACTCTATTGTAAGATAAGATTAGAATTGTGTTAATTCTTTGGTTCCAGGATCAGGTCATAAATGACATCCATTTTTTTCAGGTTCTTTAAAGTTTAAAACAAAACATTTTTTCTTATGCACACAAGGAATTATGAGTTTGTTAAAAGGCATCATGATACAACAGCCATAACTCTGACCCATGGACTGTTTTTTAAAAAACTATATTTTTGTTATTCTGATTTTCAGAATTTAATTAAATATTTTCCTTTAAGATATACTGCTAAGTGGGAAGCTTTATCAGCTAATAAAAATATTAAATAATATTTAATTTTTATCAAAGTATTTATAAAGTACTTATAATTGCTTAAGAACATGTTATATGTAATTTAATCAGAAAGGTACTCCTGTTCATTACATTGTTTATGAAGAAACTGTAAATGCTGTATTCAGATCAGCAGATATTTATGTGTGTGCAGTTAGCAGAAAATATCTTAATTAGGACAGATAATTAAGACCATATGCGACTTAAAACCCTATTAAGACTCTGATCTTTCATGCGCCTACACAGGTGCTTAACTTTATTGACTGCAGTGGCACTACATGCAGGTATGTAGCTAAACTCATGTGTCACTGTTTGCAGGATTGGGATGTAAGTGTAAGAATGGTTCATAAGCTGGAAACAAATCATTTTAGGCTTCTGCCTGTTTTCTCCCAAGTAACATACATAAATAAGAAAACAATACAAAATACACTATATTAGCAGCACATTTGAATTAAGACAGCAAACATACAGCTATTGCTTTCAGTGATTCAGTAACAGATCAGACTTGCACTAAGCAAGATATCCCACTCCCAGCAAAATAGGCAAAAAATGGCACACATTAAATCTGAATGTCAAAATTGCTTCAAAGAGACCATCCATATTATCAATTATTCATTGGGATTTTACCCCCACTAGGTGTCTCCCTAGACAGCATAATGGTTGTGTGCACACATGTGATCCCACAAAGACCTTTCAGGGAAATACAACTAAACTGGTTTTTATCAGGAGTTTCCTTACACCCCCGCTTCCCAGTGATCAACTAGTTACATGCACATAGTGTTGCCAATTTAGTCATTGATTGGAAATTTGAATTGAAATTGAAACATTAATACACACTTTAAAAGCATATACAGCGTATGATAAAATACTTGTACCTGAAAAAGTATACTAGGTTAGTGTAGTGAGGCCTTATTGGCATTTCTGGGAGGCAGGTGGACATAAGCCTGCTCCCTTCTAAAGGCCCTTCCTCCAGCCATGTAGGAGGATCCACTGGACCCAGGAACCAACTGAATTGGGGGGACAACTAATGAATAACAGGGACAGAAGTGGGAGTCATAGGTTCAGAACTAGGGATCAGAGGGGGATACTGAGCAGAGAACCCCGGACAGCGCCCACTGCTCCTCAAAGCTGTCTAGGGAGCCAGTGGACGCCGCCCACAGGAACTCTGCCTGGATGCGTGAGACCAGGGAGGTGAGAGAGGCTGTCATGGTCACCAAGTGGTGATCTGAGAATGGGACTGGCTGAATGCAGGAGGAGTGGGCCTGTGCCAGATGGAAACATGATAGATAAACGCAGTTCAACCGGAAGTGGCGTGACCTGTCGACCTCCACCCGGACATAGATAAAGGTGGTATTCTCATCTGGCTGGTAGTTGCGCCAGACATCCACCAGGAAGTGATGATCGATGATCTCCCTGAGGACACCTGTGGCAGCCTGGCTGCTCTCGAGCCCTGAGCAATCCCAGCCCTCAAGGATGGTATTAAAATCCCTGACCAGGACTAGGCACTTGCGAGGATCCAAGATGTCAAGGAAGGTGGATGCCTGCTGATAAAAATGCACCCACTCCAGGCGTGCATTCGGGGCGTAGACATTGACTAGATTCAATGTCAGCCCCTCCACACAAGCCAGGATATGCAGCAAGCAACCCGGCATGACCTCAGAGACCCCCAGCACCTCAGGCCACAAGTTGGGGGAAACAGGGTGGTCACCCCAGCCAAATGAGTGCTAAGGTGGCTAAAGTACACTCCGTCCCACCACTCCAGCCGCCAGCTAGCCTCGACGGCTGGAGCCATGTGGGTCTCCTGCAGGAAGATCACAGAGTACCTCCCTTCTTGGAGGAAAGAGAGCACCTGGCTCCTGCGGAGACCCACCCTACAGCCCCTGGTGTTCAAGGTGGCAAAGATGATCTGTCTCATAGTGAGGGCTGGGGAGGATCCTCGCGGGCAGAGGTGTCGGCAGCCCCCAGTGGGCCTCACAACAATCCGTGACCAACCGCCAAAGCCAGCAGGGAGTCACGGAAGTTGTGGGCCTGCTGGTAGGCCATGATGTCCTGCCTCTTGGTCCCCCTCCCCCCTTCAAAATGGCCCTCACTGCCTGGAAGACGAGATGGAAGTCCCCCCAGCGCTGGGGAGCGAGCTGAACCTTAACCCATGGCTTCAAGGATTTCCAACGGAAAGCAGTCCAGCTCATCACGCAGCTCAGCGGGGGACGGGGTCATGGACCTGCTGCTGTCCTCCAGCTGGGCCCCTGTGATAGTCCCACAGCCCATGGAGACAGGCAAACAGGGGCAGACCCCCGGTGCACCACACAACCCCTCTCCATCTCTGGCAGGGGAGGGGGCGGTGGAGGGAAGAGAGCAGCCCCTAAAGGGTCAGGGATGGGAGGCACAAAAACTGCCCCCTGAGGGTTGTCCGAGGACAGGGGAAACAAAACAACCCTGGGGGTGGTAGCAGCAATATGGGGGGAGGGAGGCAAAGGAGGTGGGCAATGCATCACCGGGGTCAGGGCTGGGGTCAGGGCCAGGGTCAGGGCCAGGAATGGAGGCAGGAGCAAGGGAAGGGTCAAAGGTGGGAGCGGGATCCCCAACAGTTATGTCACCAGGGTGTGACACCTCTCAACCGGATTCAGGGGCTGAAGGGGTGGGTATGGGAAGCGGGCCCTCACCGCTGCCAGCCCTGGGCACTTCAACAAGCTCAGTGTCCTCAGCCATGGCATTGGGCATGGTGGCATTAGCAGCAGGGCCCCCAACCGGGAGGGAGGCTGCCACCCTGCCTCAGAAAGGGGCACACCCAAGGACTCGGGGCCTGGCCACTCAGCACTGGCCATCGCCACCAGGGGCTCGGCAGCCATGAGCCGGGTGCCATCTGAGATCAGGCAGATGGACGAACCCAGGGGCGCTCCAAGGTCAAGAGCGGGGGCAGCAGCCTGGGGAAAGAGGAGGAAAGGGCGGCGTGAGCAAGCCGCCGCCCAGATCGAGGCCCACTGGCAAAGGGTCGCCCTCTCCCTAGGCAATTGGGGTCAGACCCAGGGCCTCGATCTTCCCAAAGATGGAGGTGAAGTCACCCTCCCCACCACCACTCCAGAGTCCTCCCTGCCAGCAACCGAGGCAGCAATTGCCTCAGCACCAAAGGGGGCACAGGTGAAAAAGGGGCTGGGAGGGCTCCATCCGAGGCCTCTCCTGGGAGAGGCTCCGAGAGGGGGGAGGTCCTGCCCTCCCCTCCGCTGCCAAGGCTTTCCCAGCCAGCTCCACCTGTTGGGTTCTATCATGGGGCACGGCGGAAGGCTTGGCAGCAGCAGCCCCCAAAATGGTCTTGCCTCCCACCCTCCGCAACAAGGGGGAAGTTCTGAGCCTGAGCCTTCCTTTTGCTGCGCTTCCCCTGCACAAGTACCCAGCCCTCCAAGGTGGCGGTGGAGGGCTGGCCAGCAGGGGCAGGGCCGGGGGGCAAGGGCGATGGTTCCATAGGTTGGGGAAGCAAGCGGGAGACAGTGGGGGGAAGGGAACCTCCCCCAGGGTGGGCCCTCTCTCCCATGGGCCCTGCCAGACTACACATGATGGAGGTCAGGTGCACCAGGTCATCTGGGCACGATGGGGGGGCTGCCCCCAAGGCTCAAGTGGGATCAATTGCAGAAGGAGGAGGGGCAGCTACGGGGGCTGTGCCACCATTTTCGCTAGAGATGGCAGGGCCGGCACCCTCCCGGGTCTCAGGCGCCACTCCATGCCGGGCCAGGGGACAGTCCCTCTGGACGTGCCCCATTGCCCGGCAGAGGTAACACCGGACCTCCCCTGAGGAGTAGTGCACCTGGTAGTGGGCCCCATGGTAGGGCTCTAAAAAGGACCCCTGGAGCACCACCCCATCACATGCTGCCAGCAGCAGTTGGAGTTGGACCTGCCAGTGAAGGACAGGACGTGATAGAGAGTGGGGTCCTTGCAGCCCAGTGGGAGAGGGCTGATAATGGAAATGGGCTTCCCCAGAGTGGAGGGGAAGGGAGAAAGGTCAGCGTTGGGCACAAAGGGAGGGATGGAGGTAAAAACCACCCATACACCCAGGTCCTCAAGGGGCTCAATGGGTACATATATGCCCCCCCGCCGCCAGGCCCTGCTCCATCGCCTCCTGGGCAGCGGCCTCCAATGTCAAGAAGATGATCTTCTTGTACATTTGGAGGCCACCACCATGGCTCCCACCATCGGTGCCAACGTCCATACGTAGGTCTCCATGTGGGGTGAGGCAGACACTAGGAGGCAATGGATGCCATGCTTCCTGGTCAGGGTGGGGAAGGGACCCCAGCCACCAGGGATGGAGCTGGCGGCAGCGGTCAGGGAAGACGATATGGCAGTGCATGGAGGGGCTGCAGCCACCTGGGCATATGCTCTGGGGGCCACAGGTGGAACGCCCTCAGAGCTGGGGGGGGGAAACAGCAGGATTGGGAGGGGTGCTGCAGCAGATGACAGGGCCACGGCGGGGTGCACTATGTTGGTGCATATCAACACTGAAATCTGTGCGAGAAGTTGGGAGACTTGGGCATGGTCAGGGGCTGGTCACTTGGCTTCACCTGCCAACTGCAGTACTTCGGAACAGGTTTGCCTTGTGTACCTACAAAACCAAAAAGGACAGGTAAGGGTCAGTTACCGTGGCTTTAATTACACTCATTCCTGTTCGACCGTAGTATAGCTCAGCAGCCAAGGGGATGCAGTCAGGGAATAGTGTTTAAACACTAAAGAGTAGTGACTGCTTCCAGTGGCCAGGGTACTACGCCCTAAGCAACGGGAGGTGCATTGTAGAAGCATGCTTTGGTGGTTTTGCTGTTCAGTTCCAGCTGTGCACATGTACCCTTAGGGGCCTGAAGTGCTGATTGCCAGGTTGCTTTCTTAACCTGACATAAGAAACATCCTCAGAGGAACTGGCTTTAGACTAGTTTAGGCGACAGAGGCCTTGACAGTTCACTACAGCAGTAGACTCAGGACTGCACATGGATGCTGCATGTCCAATAAGCCCAGTCAGCCTGCGTTCCAGGCCCTGACCAGGAATAGCAGCAATGCTGTGTAAGGCTTGAACCAGGTATGAAAATTCATCTTCCATACCAGGAAGAAATTTGGATAGGGAATGTTTAGATAGACACAATCAGGTTTATTTCGGCTTGTGGATCTCTTCTGTGCTAACCCCAGATGCTTTTGTTTGCTTGTAACCTTTAAGCTGAACCCCCAAGAAAGCTATTTTCGGTGCTTGAGTTTTGGAATTGCTCTTTTAAAATCTAGCATAAGCCTAAGTTCTAGATGTAATTATCTCTTTTTTGTTTTAATAAACTTTACCTTTTTAAAGAACAGGATTGGATTTTTGGTGTCTTAAGGGGTTTGTGCATGTTCTTTGATTAGCTGGTAGCCGCAGCTAGTTTCCTTTGTTTTTTTTCCTCAGCTCTTCCCCAAAGGGGGGTGTGAAACAGCTTGAGGGTACCCCACAGGGAGGAATTCCCAAGCTCTCCTTCCTGGGTTAAAAGGGTTTTTTTCTTTTGCATTTGGGTGGTGGCAATGTTTACCAAACCAAGGTCAGAGAAAAGCTGTAACCTTGGGAGTGTAATACAAGCCCAGAGTGGCAAGCATTAGCTTTAAAAATCCTTGCAGGCCCCCTGTAGCAAAGTCAAGACTCACCGGTGCAGTGCCTCCTGCTGGTCATCTTGGAAATTAGCTCTTTTCCAGCATACGGAGCACCCTCTGCAGGCCAGTGTCTCACCTACCACTGGCCCCATGTCCCAGTGCCCTTTCCCTTGGGGTCCTGCCCCCAGCAGTAACCCACAATCTGGGTCTCCCCTCCTAGGGGAACCCCAACCCTCTATCCCCACCTTGCCTCAGTGGCTACTGCCAGTCATTATCTAGCCCCCACTCACTGGGGCAGACTGCAGTCTGTAAACCACTCATCACTGGCAAGGGGGGTTTGGACCTGCTGCCTTTCCCTGCAGCCCAGTACCTCTCTTTAGGCCTTGCACAAGGCCTGCATTCTGGGGACTTGCCAGGCTGGAGCTCCTCTTGCCTTTCCCCAGCACTACTCTACCTCTAGTACCCTACTCCCAGGTCCTTCTCTCTCCACTGCTAGAGAGATACTAACCCAGCTCCTGGCTCACAGCCCTTTTATAGGCTCAGCTGTGGCCTGATTGGGGCGTGGCCCCAGCTGTGGCTGCTTCCCCAATCAGCCTGGCCTTTCACAGGAGCGGGGTAACTGCTCCGCTACACCCCCACTTCTGCACTCAGAGTGACAGAGTGGGGATTCAGCCTTGACAGAGCTTTTGGGAACTACAGGACCAGAAAGGCTCTCTAAGTTTAGAAAAAGAGGGAAGAACATTGGCGCAACAGTCGCCCAAAGCATAGCTACATTAGGGTTAGACGGAAGTCTCACCTGCTAGAGGTCCATGAGTCAAGTGGATTAGTGGAGGCAGCTGGGATTTTGGGAGAAGGAAGAGAAGCTTATGTGCATCTGGGATGCTCTAATACAGGGTCATTGCTCCAATAATGGGGCAATGAATGGAGGCACTGGTCAGTCTAGGGCAGAGGTTCCCAAATTTTTCTTATTGCCCACCCCCTTCCAGAGTTACCAGTTGCTGACGTACTCCTACCTTTCTCATCACTGATGCCTTGTGTGTTCTTCTTAACACACCTGTCTTTAGACATCTGCTCATATTTCACTGTTATGTGCAGATAGTTATAGTGCGACGTATACAACCGGAAAAAAAAAAAAAGACACAACCCTGACTAAGATCTGAGCTCAGTTAGACCGGACAATTGCTGAGCAACTGAACCCCGCCATATGGTGACTGAGGTGTATGTCAGCGTCTGTGTTCTTTTTGGGACATCTTGAAGTAAATTAAAAACTGTATTTTAAACAACAAATGCACACAGTTTTAAAGCTTTGGCTGAGTAATCTAGTATAAAAATGCAGTAAATAAAATAAAATCCACCATTATACAATTTTCCCCCTCATTCTTCCCAGAGATGGCTTGCATACCTTCAGGGGTATACACACAGTTTGGGAATCCCTGGTTTAGGGGACTTCTTGGAAGAGTTCTTTACAAACAGACTTTTGAAGGGAAGGTTGTTGTAGGAGAGAGAACAGACAAATGCTCCTAGTTCCCACAAAACAAGCCATGGCCCTCTTCATAAAAGAGAAGGAAAGGAAAGGAAAGCCTGGTAGCTACTACAGAAGTGTTCGCTGTCTCTACAGGGAGCGCCTTGCATGCTCTGTACTCTTATCCCAAGCTAGTAACTACTATCTGCCAACTGCAAAGCTGTTAATGCAGCTGCCATGTTGAGCAGAGGAAGGGGCACTGAAGAGAAAACCATCCTCCTCCCCCCCCCTCCTTAGGTACTGAGGCTATTGGGGGGTTTGTTGATAAAATATTGCACAAGCACCACTAGCTATGGAAGGCAACTGGCTTTGAAACCTGACCACTCATTTTCTTCACAGGTTGTCCTAAAAAGGAGAGAACCCCATGAGACTGATATGGAGGAGGAGCAGTTTATGCTCATCCAAAACCTGTGTTCTCTCTGGAGTTATGTGTTACATCAGGCCTGAAAAGTCATCCTCAGCCCTTTCTATTTCACAAGATAGTTAAGCTTTGTTTCCAGGTAGATTTTGTGCCCCAATACACTTTAGACATGCCATTTGGCATGGTTCCAGAAACATGCTGTTAAGAACATGGAAAATCTGTTTTGGTGGATATCTCTACCTTGGTCTATTCGATGATGGTCATGCTGTCTGCTACATGGTGCACAGATCTGACTCAGGGCTTGGCTACACTTGCGAGTTACAGCGCATTAAAGGAGCCCCAGGCGACTAGCTCACTACCCGTCCACACTGGCAAGGCAGGTAGAGCGCTCTGACTCCGCGGCTGGTCTGCTCCTGGTAATCCACCTCGGGAGTGGAATAACGCTCGTTGCGCCCCCACTGGAGTGCCGCGGCGCCAGTGTGGACGCCCTGGTCCTATAGTGCGCTCTGATCGGCCTCCAGAAGTGTCCCACAATGCCTGTGCTAGCCACTTTGGTCATCACTTTGAACTCTACTGCCCTGCCCTCAGGTGACCAACTGACAGACCCGCCCTTTAAATTCTCTGGGAATTTTGAAAATCCCCTTCCTGTTTGCTCAGCCAGGCGTGGAGTGCTCTCAGCAAATCTTTCCAGGGGACCATGCCTCCAAGTGCCAGGTTATCCCCAGTATGGAGCAATGGCGAGGTGCTGGACCTCATCAGTGTTTTGGGGGAGGAAGCTGTCCAGTCCCAGCTGCGCTCCAGCCGTAGGAATTACGATACCATCGGGCAGATATCAGGGGACATGATGGAAAGGGGCCATGACCGGGATGCACTTCAGTGCAGGGTTAAAGTGAAGGAGCTGTGGAATGCCTACCGCAAAGCCCGTGAGGCAAACAACTGCTCCGGTGCTGCCCCCATGACCTGCCATTTCTACAAAGAGCTGGACGTGATACTTGGGGCCGACCCCATCTCCACTCTGAGGACCACCATGGACACTTCAGAGCCCAGTTCAACAAGGCAGGAGGAGGAGGAGCAAAGCGGGAGCGAGGGTGCTGAGGCAGAGGAAGACACCCTGGAATCCCTAGATGCATGCAGCCAGGAGCTGCTCTCAAGCCAGGAGGAAAGTAGCCAGTCGCGGCTGCTGGTGTTTGGGGAAGGACAAACACCAGAGGAGGTTCCTGGTAGGCGGCTTTTAGTTTGGGAAGGAAGTTATTCGGTGCGGGCTGTTGGGGCGAGGAGAGTTAGGGATGCATGCATGCCTAGATGCAGAATAAGGAGTTGATGTGCTCTCTCACATCGTGGTAATCGGCCTCAGCGATCTCTTCAAAGGTCTCATTCAGAACTTGGGCAATGCGCTTGTGCAGGTTCCTCGGGAGAGCCACTGTGATCCTTGTCCCAGTAAGGCTAACTTGTCCACGCCACTGTGCCGTGAGGGGCGGGGGGACCATTGCTGCACACAGGCAAGCTGCATATAGGTCAGGGCGGAAGCCGCATTGCAGTAGAAGACCCTCCCTTGCTTCCCAGGTCACCCTCAGCAGCGAGATATCTTCCAGGACGAACTCCTGTGGAAAATGTGGGGACAGTGTTCAGTATAGGGGCCCCCTGCCGCTGTTGGCTCTCCCCAAGGCACAGAAACCCAGCGGACAGTACAGCCGTGAAACAATCAGTCATGCTTGACCCTGTGCTTACTCACCATTTTGGGGCTCCTGTGGGTTCTGTGCGCTTGCTTTGGGACGGGCAAATTATGCTATTGTGTAGATTGTGCTTGCCCTTAAGTATGGGGGAATCATTGCTCTGTCTGGTGTGAACAATGCTGCCTCTGTTAAGTGTTGCATTTTGCCTTTACAGATGCAACCTTGAGATCTCAGCCGTCCGTGTTATCACAAGCCGAAAGACTCCAAAACATCAGAAAGAGGCCACGTAGAAGCCAGGAAGACATGTTGCATGAAGTAATGCAGCATTCAAGTAATGAAAATCAAAAAGTGCAGGAGTGGCGGGACAGTGAAAGGAGGAAAAAAGCGCGGTGCTCCAGCAGCAAAGCACGGATCGACTGATAAGCATAACAGAGTGCCAAATGGACTAGATCCAGGTGCTCGTAGCCATGCAGGCGGAACACTACTGTGCCTGACCCCCCTCCTGCAGCCCTTGTCCCAGAAGTCTTTCCCTTGTGGCCCCATGTCACCTCCAACCCACTTTCCCCAACATCCGGGTTCTTACCGCCACCAGCTGCCTCCAACACCTGTAGCTTCACCACCCAGCCCTGAAAACTACGACCCTTACCCTCTGCACTCAACTCCCATCACCATGCAGTATAGCCATCCTGAAGTGTAGCACTCATTGCACAGCACTCCAGACAGGAAGGCTGAGTATGATAACAGGACATACGCAAATCTGTGATTGTACCGTTCCCCACCCCACCCCCTTGCCCTTTCTGTTTCCCAAGCAGTTGTGTTTCTTTTCAATAAATGGATTTTTTGGCTTTGAAAACATTCTTTATTATTGCATAAAGTAAAAGATACCTTAGCCCAGGAAAGAAACAGGCACTGCAAGTCAGCATAGCGAACACAGATTCCTACTAACATTGGAACCACTGCACTTCACTCCCGTGCAGGGCACCAGACATTATTGGTGGCTTTCAGCCTCAAATTGCTCCCTCAAAGCATCCCTAATCCTTGCAGCCCCACACTGGGCCCCCTAATAGCCCTGCTCTCTGGCTGTTCAAATTCAGCCTCCAGGTGTTGAACCTCCGAGTTCCATGCCTGAGCGAATCGTTCACCCTTCCCTTCACAAATGTTATGGAGGGTACAGCAAGCAGCTATAATAGTGGGGATGCTGTCATCGGCCAGGTCCAGCTTCCCATACAGAGAGCGCCAGCGGCCCTTTAAATGTCCAAAAGCACACTCCACAGTCATTCTGCACCGGCTCAGCCTGTTGTTGAACTGCTCCTTGCTGCTGTCAAGTCTTCCTGTGTAGGGTTTCATGAGCCATGGCATTAAAGGGTAAGCGGGGTCTCCAAGGATCACAATGGGCATTTCGACTTCCCCTACGGTGATCTTCTGGTCTGGGAAAAAAGTCCGAGCTTGCAGCTTCCTGAACAGGCCAGTGTTCCGGAAGATGCTTGCGTCATGCACCTTTCCGGGCCAGCCTGCATTAATGTCAATGAAACACCCACGGTGATCCACAAGTGCCTGGAGAACCATAGAGAAATACCCCTTCCTATTAACGTACTCGGAGGCTAAGTGGGCTGGTGCCAGAATTGGAATATGTGTGCCATCTATCCCCCTGCCACAGTTAGGGAAACACATTTGTGCAAAGCCATCCACAGTGTCATGCATGTTACCCGGAGTCACGGTCCTTCTAAGCAGGATGCGATTAATGGCCCTGCAAACTTGCATCAACACAATTCCAATGGTCGACTTCCCCACTCCAAACTGCTTAGCGACCGATCGGTAGCTGTCTGGAGTTGCCAGTTTCCAGATTGCAATAGCCACCCACTTCTCCACCATCAGGGCAGCTCTCAATCTCGTGTCCTTGCGCCGCAGGGTGGGGGTGAGCTCCTCACACAGTCCCATGAAAGTGGCTTTTCTCATCTGAAAGTTTTGCAGCCACTGCTCGACATCCCAGACGTGCATGATGATGTGATCCCACCACTCAGTGCTTGTTTCCCGAGCCCAAAAGCAGCGTTCCACGGTGGTGAGCATGTCCGTGAATGCCACAAGCAAACTCGTGTCATATGCGTTACTCGAGTCGATATCATTGTCGGAGCCCTCACTGTCACTTTGGATCACAAGGAATAACTCGACTGCCAAACGTGACGTGCTGGCGAGACCTGTCAGCGTACTCCTCAGCAGTTCGGGCTCTATTCCCGCAGACCGAAAGGGAAGACAGAGCGCGCAGTACAAAAAACGTTGAAAGATGGCGCCAAATGTGGGCGGAAGCACAGGGATTGCTGGGATGCGAAGAAGTGCATCATGGGGCATGGGGACAAGACCCGGAATGCCTTGCATCCTCTGCCCCTTTCCCACAAGCCACAGCTCCAGAATGGGAAGAGGTGCCCTGTGGGACAGCTGCCCATAATGCATTGCTCCCAATGCCGCTGCAAGTGCAGCAAATGTGGCCACGCCAGTGCGCTTGTTCCTGTCAGTGTGGACAGACGGCAGCGCTTTCCCTACTGCACTCTCCGAAGGCAGGGTTAACGCAACTCGCTCTACATCCACAAGTGTAGCCATGCCCTCAGATCCAGGTAGAGTTACATCTGCAAGAAGGCAGATAATGGCTGTAGACAGCTCATCACCAACACTAAAACACTAAAGAACTTGGAAATGGTTAAAAGCCTCAGTCCTGAACCTATGGGGAAGTGGAGGGTCTGGAGACTAAGGCCTTGTCTACAGTGAATTTAATGCAGATTAAGGTAAGTGTGAATTTAAAGCAGAGTAGCTATTCCTCATTAACTCCCTGTGTGAGTGCTCTTATCCTGGATTAACCCAATCCACTTCCAAAGTGGATTACAGTACTACGGAATAAAAGGCCTCATTCCAGAAATAAGAGCATCCACACACGGAGTCATAGTTACCCTGTACAGAGAAGCCCTGAGAAGCAACTGTAACTCAGGGCTATGCCTGCACTGCCCCACAGTTTGGACTGCAGGGATGTGGTTTTGCATCCCTGCCCATCCTGGCTAGTAGCCTATCCTTAATGAATTTATCTAGTTCTTTTTTTGAACCCTGTTATAGTTTCGGCCTTCGCAACATCCTCTGGCAAAGAGTGTCACAGGTTGCCTGAGAGTTGTGTGAAGAAATACCTCCTTTTGGTTGTTTTAAACCTGCTGACTATTAATTTCATTTGGTGACCCCTAGTTCTTGTGTAATGTGGAGTAAACAACACTTCCTTATTTACTTTCCAGCCCATTCCACCCCTCCCCTGAGTGTGCAGCTGATCTTGGCGGTCAGGAGGCGCAGAGAGTGACGGGGGAGGCGCTGATTTGTGGGGCCCGCCAGTGGGTGGGAGGTGCTGGGGGGAAGGAGGGAGCTGATGGGAGGGCTACTGGTGGGTGCTCAACACCCACTAATTTTTCCCCATGGGTGCTCCAGCCCCGGATCACCCACGGAGTCAGCGCCTATGGAGGGGGCTGTCTCTGCCCAGGAGGGAATGGAAGGGTGGGATCCAGGTTACTAACACTCAGTAAGATGCCATCCACAATAAACATATTTTAATCTCTGCTCCAATTAACATTTGAGCCATAGGCGTGGGCAATACTTACTGTAAATGAGAAAAGGACATTCTACCGACAGGACAAGGGGATTATTAGCACAAGAATCAAAGTAGATTACTGGCTCCCTAATAACATACCACCAAAATCTACTCCTGGAGTAAGCAAAGGAGAAAAATTCAGGTGACTATGTGGCAAATGGATAAAATATGTTTTAATAAAAATTTCAGCTTGAAAAATGATACACGAGTAACTTTTTTTCCTCACTAACCAAGAATGACTGCTGGCCTATTGTTTACTTTTCCTGAGAACAGAAACACGTCAGATTTTGATGAATAAGCTATACTTGTATAGGGCGTGTAATACCATATCATCCAACCAGAGCTCAGAACCATCCCCAAAGAAATACATTGATTTCTAATGTCACAGCCAATACTGATACTTACCCTACTCACGTTGTAAGGGCGCTCTGAAGATTCACTTCCAATTGAAGAGCACAGACTGTTGTGAAACAGATGTAACTATTAACGATGATGAATAATGTATCATCACATATGTTTGCTAAAGGGAGGTCCAATGTATCACTGAATGTCAAAGTGCAATAGAAATGAATTACACTGACTCTGCCATAAAACAGTGAAAACCATTCGGAGTTTAATCATCCAGCAGACACTTCCCAGTATGCCAGATTAAAGCAATGGAAATATAACCTCTATATGGGACCAGAAGAACTGGTGTGCTGAAAACTGTGTGTTCTCTTCTTCATCATCCTCTGGTAGGAAGCAGCATATTAGAGAGTATTTGTATTGTGATAGCACCAAGGACCTCGGAGTACTGGTTGATCACAGGATGACTATGAGCTGCCAATGTGATGTGGCCATGAAAAAAGCTAATGCGGTCTTGGGATGCATCAGGAGAGGTATTTCCAGTAGGGATAAGGAGGTGTTAGGACCATTATACAAGGCACTGGTGAGACCTCATCTGGAATACTGTGTGCAGTTCTGGTCTCCCATGTTTAAGAAACATGAATTCAAACCGGAACTGGTACAGAGAAGGGCTACTAGGATGATCCGAGGAATGGAAAACCTGTCTTATGAAAGGAGACTCAAGGAGCTTGGCTTGCTTAGCCTAACCAAAAGAAGGCTGAGAGGCGATATGATTGCTCTCTATAAATACACCAGAGGGATAAATACCAGGGCGGGAGAGGAATTATTTAAGCTCAGTACCAATGTGGACACAAGAACAAATGGATATAAACTGGCCATCAGGAAGTTTAGACTGGAAATTAGACAAAGGTTTCTAACCATCAGAGGAGTGAAGTTCTGGAACAGCCTTCCAAGGGAAGCAGTGGGGGAAAAAGACATATCTGGCTTCAAGACTAAGCTTGATAAGTTTATGGTAGGGATGATATGATGGGATATCCTAATTTTGGCAATTAATTGATCTTCAACTATTAGCAGTAGATAAGCCCGATGGCCTGTGATGGGATGTTAGATGGGGTGGGATCTGAGTTACTACAGAGAATTCTTTCCTGGGTGTCTGGCTGGTGAGTCTTGCCCACATGCTCAGGGTTTAGCTGATCGCCATATTTGGGGTCGGGAAGGAATTTTCCTCCAGGGCAGATTGGCAGAGGCTCTGGGGGTTTTTCGCATTCCTCTGCAGCGTGGGGCACGGGTCACTTGCTGGAGGATTCTCTGCACCTTGAAGTCTTTAAACCACGATTTGAGGACTTCAATAGCTCAGACATAGGTTAGAGTTTTGTTACAGGAGTGGGTGGGTGAGATTCTGTGGCCTGCGTTGTGCAGGAGGTCAGACTAGACGATCATAATGGTCCCTTCTGACCTTCAAGTCTATGATTCTATGATTCTAAGGAGAGCCAGTTGTGGCCCAGGACCCCATTGTGCTAGGCACCGTACAGACACAGGGCAAAAAGAGGGTCCCCACCCGCAGAGGATTGATAGTCTAAGCAGAAAATAGAGTTGAGATTTAAAACTGGTAATAATAATAATATTTTGCAGTTAAAATGCCAGGCACACTGGGGAAGAGCAATAGTAATGCGGCCAAAATTATGTTCTAAGGTAAACAATTATTAAAATGCGCCCTACATACAGATTTGGGTCCTTGATTTTATCGGATGAATGTTCCCACATCCAGGTGTGAACTTTCAGTCTCACTGCTCTGTGGACTCCCAGAGGAGCTCTGTTTGTGGGATAACCCCAGGGGCACTTCTTGTTGCTTTGTTAGCAATTCCTTCAACTCTGTTATTCCATGTAGAACAAGGTTGCTAATGGGGAGTGAAGGAACCTCTCAAGGTTTAGGGGGAAGATTTGCAACCACCTCTGGGGTGGGGCGCAAGGGCTGTTTTTACAGGGGTCCCTCACCCGCCTGGTGCAGATAGGCAGATGCCTCTGGGGTAGGGTGTGGGGATTGTTTATAGAGATGTGAGGGCCCCCCAAAAAACGCAAACTGCTTTGGGAAAAAAACTTTTAATGTTTTTTTCTGAAGCCTGGTATGGGAAAAATTGAAAAGAAAATGGCATATGAAATATTTTCTCTCAAGAAGCAGTAGAAGAAATTTTAGAGTAATGTTTAAAATATCATTGTTACTGCTGCCCCTCACCCCTTCGAAATGTTTTCTACTAATAACTAATCAGTATTTAAAATGAATAAAATGTTTCCTTAGAAACATGAGTTTCTTCTGCCTGCATCATAGTGTCAGGTCAGGTCTATCTACACACCATTTCTGAGCCCACAGTATACAACCTTCCTTGCTGTTCACAAAAACATGGATAAGAACGGCCATACAGGGTCAGACCAAAGGTCCCTCTAGCCCATATCCTGTCCTCTGACAGTGGCCAGTGCCAGGTGCCCCAGAGGGAATGACCAGACAGGAAACATCAAGTGATCCATCCCCTGTTGCCCATTCCCATTTGTCAACATTTTATATTTTTTCCTGTTTGCCAACTGTAATGACACAGCCTCTGGCGGGACACTACTGAGAGTATCAATTCAGGACAAATTGCTTAGAGCAGGGCAGTCACAGCCCCAGGCTGGTGGTTCTCCACCTCTAAGCCACACCAAGCCAGCCAAACAGAAGTCATACCAGCAATTCCTTCAGATACTCCAGTTCCCTTGTATCACCAGCACCACTGCTTATAGGGATGAATGGTTATTGTCATAAATATAAAGGGAAGGGTAACCACCTTTCTGTATACAGAACTATAAAATCCCTCCTGGCCCGAGGCAAAACCCCTTCACCTGTAAAGGGTTAAGAAGCTAAGATAACCTCGTTGGCACCTGACCAAAATGACCAATGGGGAGACAAGATACTTTCAAAGCTGGAGCCGGGGGGGGGGGGACGGACAAAGGGTCTGTCTGTCTGTGTGATGCTTTTGCCAGGAACAGAACAGGAATGGAGTATTAGAACTTGTTAGTAAGTAATCTAGCTAGAAATGCGTTAGATTTCCTTCTGTTTAAATGGCTGGTAAATAAACTGTGCTGAATGGAATGTATATTCCTGTTTTTGTGTCTTTTTGTAACTTAAGGTTTTGCCTAGAGGGATTCTCTATGTTTTGACTCTGATTACCCTGTAAGGTAACCATCCTGATTTTACAGAGGTGATTCTTTTACTTTTTCTTTAATTAAAATTCTTCTTTTAAGATCCTGATTGCTTTTTCATTCTTCTTAAGATCCAAGGGTTTGGGTCTGTGTTCACCTATGCAAATTGGTGAGGATTTTTATCAAGCCTTCCCCAGGAAAGGGGGTATAGGGCTTAGGGGGATATTTTGGGGGGAAGACGTCTCCAAGTGGGCTCTTTCCCTGTTCTTTGTTTAACACGCTTGGTGGTGGCAGCATACGGTTCAAGGACAAGGCAAAGTTTGTACCCTGAGGAAGTTTTTAACCTAAACTGGTAAGAATAAGCTTAGGGGGTCTTTCATGCAGGTCCCCACATCTGTACCCTAGAGTTCAGAGTAGGGAAGGAACCTTGACAGTTATGAAAATCAATACCCCAGTAAAAGAAAAAAGGTTCTCCTGATTCCAAAGGACCAAGCTCCAGACCCACGTCAATATACAAGTTAGATCTTACCCACAAATCATGCTGTTGCCAATCCTTTAGAATCTAAAATATAAAGGTTTATTCATAAAAGAAAGAAATATAGATGAGAGTTAAAATTGGTTAAATGGAATCAAATACATACAAGAAAGGCAAAGGTCTTGGTTCAGGCTTGTAGCAGTGATGGAATAAACTGCAGGCTTAAATCAAGTCTCTGGAATACATCCACAGATTTGGATGAGTCGTTCAACTGTCTAAGCAGCAGTTCTGCAGAAAAGGTCCTGGGGATTACAGTGGACGAGAAGCTGGATATGAGTCAGCAGTGTGCCTTCACAGGGGCCGGTGTTCTTCAAAATCTTTATTAATGATCTGGATCATGGGATTAATTGCACTCTCTATACTGTCACAGTTCATGTCAATAACATCACACCAACATACAAAAAAAACCCAAACAAACAAACCAAACGCCCCCGCCCCCCCGCACCACCACCATTTAAGTACCTTATTGTGCAGCTGCAACTCCAGCCCTAATACTAGGTATTTTTGTCATTATTATTTGAATCAAAACTAATTAACCTATATTTAGTTCATAAATACACCAAGCAGGCCTTTCGTATGTTCTAACTATGTATACTATGTCTCATTCTTAAAGAAGTAAAGAAAGTTTAATTTCAATAAGCAAGTAACTACTGCAGATATTTTAATTTTTCCCAACATTTCCATTTTGCCCAAAAGCAGGAAAGAATGTTTTTCCCAAGCCTTCAAAGTTTCCAGCTATTTTACATCCCTAGGTATTTATATGGGAATTTCTTGCCCAGCACTGAGATGCAGCTGCCTCTGGGGTAGGGCGCAGGGGCTGTTTAACAGCCAAACAGCATGCCACACAAGCCTTTTGGCCAGGAAGTGAAAGATAATCCTGCTTCCAGCTGAAACTGTAGGGAACATTTAGAATCATCCCAGTGGGGATTCAGCCAGGACACCAGGGTTACAGCTCCCCCTGTGGGGGAAGCTGCCTGGGGATCGCTAATGAACACAATGGGGTCTCTATCAGGGTCCCTTCTGGGGGTGTCATTCCCTTGTCTTCGCCCCAGGAGGGGGCACCTTAGGGCTTCGGCAAAACATGTTTCCCTCAGTCTCCTACAGGTGTAACCCTCTGGGGCTCAAACTGCCCCAGAGCCCTGTCCCATGCCCCGCAGAACATAGATCATTGCCCACCTCCTCAGTCCCCAATTCTGTATCCCAACTCACCAGCGCTCAGACTCACCTGCATCTTCCTCAGTAACAACTGCCTATAGGTTGCCAACTGTCTAATGGCACAAACCCAAACACTTTCTCTGCCCCCTTCTCCAAGGCCCTGCCCCTTCTCCGAGGTCCTGCCCCCTGCTCATTCCATCCCCCCTCCCTCCGTTGCTCGCTGTCCTCCACCCTCACTCACTTTCACTGGACTGGGGCAGGGGTTTGGAGTGCAAGAAAGGACGTGGGCTCTGGGCTGGGGGGTGAGGCCAAGGGGTTCAGAGTGTGGGAGGGGGCTGAACCTGGGGCAGGGGTTTGAGGTGCAAGAGGGGATGTGGGCTCTTTGAGGGAGTTTGGGTGTGGGGGAGCTCAGGGGTGGGGCAGGGGTTGGGGCACAGGAGGGGGTTCAGGGTGCCGGTTCTGGGAGGGAGTTTGGGTGCTGGAGGGGGTTCAGCACTGGGGCAGAGGTTTGGGGTGCAAGAGCAGGAGTGGGCTCTGAGAGGGAATTAGTGTGGAGGATTGGGGTTGGGTTGCAGGAGGGGGTGTGGCCTCTGGGCTGGGGGGTGTGGCCAAGGGTTTCGGAGTGTGGGAGGGGGCTGAGCCTGGGGCAGGGGGTTGGGGTGCAGGACAAGGTGCAGGCTCTGAGAAGGAGTTAGGGTGTGGGAGGGGGTTCTGACCTGGGGCAGGGGGTTGAAGTGTGGGAGGTGGTGAGGGGTGCAGGCTCTGCGAGGGAGTTTGGGTGCAGAACGGGACTCAGGGCTAGGTCAGGGGGTTGGGACGCAGGAGAGGGTTCGGGGTGCGTGCTCCAGCCGGGTGGCGCTTACCTTGGGTGGCTCCCAGAAGCGGCCGGCATGTCCCTCCGGCTCCTAAGCTCAGGGGCAGCCAGATGGCTGTGTGCTGCCCTTGCCTCCAGGCACTGCCCCCGCAGCTCCCATTGGCTGCTGTTCCCAGCCAATTGGGAGCTGTGGAATCAGTGCTCAGGCAGTATGCAGAGACCCCCCTGGCCACACCTCTTCCTAGGAGGCAGAGGGATGTGCCAGCCACTTCCAGGAGCCACACAGAGCCAGGGCAGGTAGGGAGCCTGCCTTAGCCCCGCAGCACCACTGACTGGACTTTGGCCTATTAAAATCTGCTGGATGACTTTCAGTAGCCATCGGGAGAGTGAAGCCGATTCCGGGAGGGTTGGCAACCATCTACTAAGGACACCCAAGTGCCTTCCTTGGGCTCGCACTCTTACTCCACAGCATGCTGGGAGTTGTAGTCTTCTGCTTCCTGCCCCAGTTGGTGCAGAGGGGCTGAGCTGTTAGTGTGGGATGGAGGAGGTGGCAAAGTCCCATCCCTATCTGAACTCCTACCTCTGCAGCCCCTGGGAGGAAGCAACAGCCTTTCCCAGAGGCCAAAAGAGCACCCAGGGTAGGGTTTTGTTTAATTTTAAATCACAGAAGGTTATTAGTTTGCCTTATACAAGGAGCTGTATTCCTTAAAAACCCACCCACCAAGATGGACCTGACTGAGGGGACCTGTTTTCTGCACCTACCAGCTCTGTTTTAGATAATTTTTTAAACCAATGTAGTTAAACTGGTGTAACTTCTTTGTATAGACCAGACCTTAGGCACTGGCAGCATGTGTGTAAGTAGATGTAAGGGAGCCTAAATTAGTAGAAGGGGGTCTGACACCATCCTATGCACCACTTCTGAATCTGGTCCTATGTGTTTGGAGCATGTTGGGAGCCACATCTCTTAAATATGGCATTTGCTTGACTCGGGGTTAGAGCCAGGGTGATTTGCCCTATGTGGGCATGGTGTTTACCTGGGAAGAGGGTTGTTTCTGTTGTCCCTTGTGGCATTGTAGACTGATTTAGCTTTCATTCTATAATGCCCTAGATACCACTGTGACATGAATCTCAGGATGAGGAAAGGCAGGGTTTTTTTCTCTAGTTAGATACATTTTTTAACTTCACAAAATATGTTGGTCCTATCAATAATCTCTACACATGACATGGAATTTATAAAACATAGTTGCTAAAGATCTTCAGCCCAGGAAGCCTATAGAAAGCCTGCAGCAAAGTGCATGTTCTTCTGGGGCTCCGATGGTGACATTTATTTGGAATAAGTGCTCCCCCAGCGTTCAACTGCAGCACTGTATGACTAACTGGGTAATGCATCCGATGAAGGGGGCTGTAGCTCATGAAAGCTTATGCTCAAATAAATTGGTTAGTCTCTAAGGTGCCACAAGTCCTCCTTTTCTTTTTGGGTAAAAAGAGATGCAGCACTGTAGACATTGCAGATTGGAATCTAAATAATAGAGTTAAAATGGAAGGGGGAGGGGATTGTTACAGCTAAATTCTGGCAGCCCCTCAGGTGTTCCTGTTGACTCCAGTGAAGTAGCATGGTGTGCAAGATGGTGCAGAGTTTGACCCAACACATGCAAAAAGTATTATATGATGTTGGCATCTCCAAACCTCTCCTGCAAATGCATTGCTCAGATGGTTACATACAAAAAAGGATTGGTCACAAGAGGTCTGGCTTCAATCCCCAGCTCATGGTAAAGTCTTGATCCTGGCTCAACTTTACGCATTTGACTAGTCCTACCCATTTCAAAAGGGTTAAGGGTGGGTACAACCATACTCCTTTCCCGCACACTTTGGCTGTTTAGACCCCAATCCTGCAAACAGTTATGCTCAGGTTTAACTCCATGCATGTGAGTAGCCCCGCTGAAGTCACTCATGTGCTTACAGTTGGGCATGTATATAAGTATGAGCAGGATTGTGACCTTATACTGTGAACTCTTCTGGGCAGAGACTGTTTCTTACTATCTGTATGTATAACACCTGGCACTCTGAGGGCTTCATCTCAGACAGGACCTCTGGGTGCTACTGTAATACTGCTGGTTATACAAATCATCATCATCGTCACTGTTAGTATTTAAACAGGCATACAATTCACCAAACAAAATTTTACTTTGTTCAATATTTCTAACAACGCATCAAATTATTTATTTAAAAATAGCTTAAAATGTAGAAAAAAACATACAATGACTCAGTAGCAGAGGCTGCAAGAAATAGTTCTAGACCAGTCAAAGGTGCAAAATAAATGGCAAGGGTTTAATTTTTTTTTCAAAGACTAAAATAAAGAATTGGAAATATAATAAAATACAACTTGCAAACATTTTTGAATACCCAGAACTCTCTTTTTACCCTCGTATTAGGAATAAAAAATAACAGACACAATAAAATTGGATTTATTTTTAGTTACTTTAGAATTTTGCAATCAGGATTGGAAAAAAAATCCTAGAAAAAAAATGATTGGTGTATTTGAATTACAACTCGATACATGTCTGAAAAACTGAAACGCTTGCTTCAAACATAAAAGCTTCAAAATTACTCTGGAGCCTTCATAAGCAATCTCATTTAATGTGTGCCTCTCCGTTCCCACACGGTGCATAAGGATGAGTTATTCTGAGTAACCCAGAAATGAACTATAACGAGCATCATGTGTGATAGCAGTAGGAAGGAACAAGACATTACATAAGCTGCAGTGGATAGCATGAACCAGACCTAAATTCCAGTGAAAGCTCCTTTCAAGAAATTCTCCTCTTTAAATTCTTTTAAAAAACGATTCTTGAAACATTATCATCATTTTATATCTGCTGTTTTCAGATTAAACTGAAAACTGGAATCCTTTATTCCTAGAAAAATGAAATGTTACCGAGAGTCAAATCTTTCCATAATAATACTTTTTAGAAGTATTAGTAAGGTTCGTAGACTTTTGTGTCCTTTGGCTCATAGATACACTTTTAGGGATGGGATTTTCAAAATCACTCAGGATTGGCCCAACTCTGTTGTTCCCATTGACTTAAAGGGCAGTTTCTCTACTGAAGACCTGGGGTGAAATCCTGGCCACATTTACATGAATGGTAAAACCGCCACTGAAATCAACTGGAGCAGTTAGGCCAACACCGAGCACTCTTGAACACAGACACACACTCCCATAAAGTACTCCTAAATAGAGATGTTCTCACCAGACTACAGTAAAAGCTGTGTTATCCAGCATTTTATTAAACGGAAAGCTCTATTAACTGGCATTTCTGATATCTCTCAATACTATTCTTCAATCTAGTAACTGGGACTAGCATACTGCCCAGGAGGTTGTGCAATTGCACATTCTGAACTCTACTTTTATGCAAAAGAGACAAAAGACAAGTAAACAAGCTGATATCAGGGATTTATTCAAAAAAGCAGCTTCCAGGGTGTGTCATAGGGTCAGTACCGATTCAGCCCAATCTCCTACACCTGCTACATCTACGATGATAATTGATGTTGAGAATGATGACCCTGAGGCACTGCAAGATCCAGAAAAGCCTTCTGAATCATCAAAGAAAGATTAAATTATATTCAATATCGTTTTAGTGTTGTGTATTTTTAGTGACCTGGGCGTATGCCATGTGCTGCCCATAGTAATATGTAGTGTCAAGAAAACTTTACCTGTATACACTTAAGTGCTTCAAGAAACCAACCACACTGCAGTGCAGGACTACTACTGGATTGGTGAGTACCTGTCTACTATTTTATACTTTATTCATTTTACTGTATTCTAATTCTTTGAAAATTGGTATTTCATTGGTAAGTATAACTCTTAGTTAACCAGAATTTGTGACTAACCAGCACCCCCCATGTCCCCAACATGCTGGATCACAAAGCTTTTACTGTATTTTTATGAGTGCAGGGGACTGGACTAGGTGACCTCTCGAGGTCCCTTATAGTTCTATGATTCTATATTGGTTCTGAAAGAAAGGAAACTTACATAATGGCTCAGATTTCTCTCTTAATTCACCCCATTGCAGCAGGCCGTCCAGCTTGCATAGACATCAGTTGAACGGACACTTAGAATACAGGATGGTCTTACATTTAATAGGAGCTAAAATATCTAGGCACAACAGGTGAATTGGGACACAAAATCTAGGGCAATGGTAGTGAGAAAAGAAAAAGATCTATTCGATCATTGAGCCATTTCCTTGTTCGGGCAGGATATAACCCTTCAATAAAGGATGTATCAACTTTTAAACCAGGGGTCAGCAACCTATGGCAGGCGTGCCAAAGACGGCACGCGAGCCCATTTTTAATGGCACGCTGCTGAAAATCCTGCCCTGCCCTGCCTGGCCCGCTCTTCTCCGCCCCCGGCCCCCTCCCGCGGGGGCAGGGGGCAAGGCAAGGGGCAGAAGCTTGGTCCTGCCGGCTCCCCTTCCTCTTCCCGCAGTGTGCTGGGTGCCTGCCCCTCCTCCTCCTCCTCTCCTCCCTCCCTGCTGGCTGATCAGCTGATGGCCCTTGCGAGGGGGTGGGGGAGGAGTGGGGTCACATACTCGCTGCTCCCTGCGGAGGCAGAGAAGAAGCAGGGGCAGGGCCTTGCGGGGGGGGGGTGGAAGCGGGGCATACTCCCTACAGCCCACTGCCGTGAGCACCCCACGACCCCAGCCAACACCCCCAGCCCTCTGCCCTGACCCCCTCTCACACACACCCAGCCCTCTGCCCTGAGCCCTGGAGCCCCGCACACCTCCCAGGCCCCTGCCCTGAGCCCTGTACCCCCCTCACACACACCCAGCCCTCTGCTTGACTCCTTCACCCCCCTCACAACCCCAGCCCTGACTCTGGCACCCCCACACGTACCTAGGCCCCCCACACCTCATGCCCTGACACCTGCACCCCCCTCACAGGCCCCCAGCCCTCTGCCCTGACTCTTGCACCCCCCCAGATACCCAGCCCCCCACACCCCATGCACCCCCCACATCCTGACTCTTGCATCCCCCACATCCCCATCCCCACCCTGAGCACCAAACGGGAGCTCCTGCACCCCCCCACACACATTCCCACCTGCACCCCTCCCACCAAATGGGAACTGCCCAGGTAAGCACTCCACATCCAAACCTCCTGTCCCAACCCTGAGCCCGCTCCCGCATTCTAGCTCCTGGCCAAACCCTGCACCGCAACCCCCAGCCTGCTCCTTCACCCCCAGCCCTGTGCTCAGTGCACTCCCACCCTCAGCTCAGTGCAGAGAGAGAGGAAGAGAATGGGCCAGAACCAGGGAGAAGGTAGGTACCCACTCTATGTGGGCAGGGCCGGGACCCCAGACCGGCAGTGGGCTGAGCAAGTCCAGCAGCCGGGATCCCGGCTGGCAGGAGCTGGCAGATGGAACCCCTGAGTGGAAGCGGGCTGAGCCGCTCAGCCCACTGCCGGTCTGGGGTCCCGGGCGCCAGCCCCGCTCAGCCCGCTGCCGGTCTGGGGTTCTGGCTGTCAGCCCCTTGCCAGCTGGGGTCCCGGCCGCAGGCCCCACTCAGCCCACTGCTGGCCTAGGTGAACAGAACCCCAGACCAGCAGCGGGCTGAGTGGGCCGGCGGCATAAGATCAACATTTTAATTTAATTTTAAATTAAGCTTCTTAAACATTTTGAAAACCTTGCTTATTTTACAATACAACAATAGTTTAGTTATATAATATATAGACTTTTTAATAGGGAGAGAGATCTTCTAAAAAACGTTAAAATGTATTACCGGCACGTGAAACCTTACATTAAAGTGAATAAATGAAGACTTGGCACACCACTTCTGAAAGGTTGCCAACCCCTGTTTTAAACTGATAAGAACAGATTTTAAAAGTTTATTAAAGCTAATGTTTAAAATCAAATTTACACAAGTTAAGAGGGAAGGTATTGTACATCTGGGGTCAGGCTTGAGTTTTGAGGGATTACAAGTATTGGTTACAAGATTCACGGGATACATACATAGCACATAACCAGCATAGACCCAGATCGGGTTGTGGGAGTTTTTAAAACGTCTGTGGATAAGTGGTCTCGGGTACGCCACCCACTGAATGTATTTAGAGTCCGAGTCAGTATTGGTGTAGTGAATAAATACATGGGTGGGGTTCATCAGGGGAGGAAGTGGGTTATTTCCCTGACTGGTGTTCTCGATTACTCAACCTGGTACTGACGGTGTCCCATCATGTGTAGATGTCTCTGGACCACCTGATGTGTGGGACACTTTTATCTTTGCCAAATAACATCTCCATTTCCTGGCTTTTTTGTTTTAAGCCAGATCTCTACTGATATTTTAAAGGCACAAGCTAAAATCATGTTTGTTTTTTTTCTCTCTTCAAAACACGGGCATTGACTTGAAAATCACAAATATATTTTAAAGCACACTAGTTGAAAAATCAGTTCATCCTTGGAAGCGTTGGCACCAGAACAGGACACAGTATCGAATACTGGTCGCACTGATGCCATATATGGTGGTAATACCACCTCGTGGTTCCTATTCAATATTCTCCTGTTTATTCATCCAAGGATCACATTTGCTATCTTAGTTACGGCACCACATGGGGAGCTCATGGTCAACTGCTTTCCATCATAACTCCTAAGTCCTCTTCTGAGCCACTGTTTTCCAGAATGCAGTCCTCTTTCCATGGCCTACACTTTTGGTTCTTAGATTTATGAACTTACAGTTAGCCCACCTTACCATATGATCCAGATCTCTCTGTATGACTGATCTGTCCTTCTCACTATTTACCATTCTATCAATCTGTGTGACAGCTCCTAACTTTCCCAGAAATGATTTTATATATTCTTCCAGATCAGTGGTGCCAACTCCACATGGCAGGAAGTTGCCAGAGAAGCCCTGGAAAGTCACTAGATGTTGCTAGTTAAGCATTCAAAAAGCATCAAAAATGTCACACAACAAAATGTCCACAGAATTCAATGGCGAATTCTCTGTCTATATCAACCTGTGCTGGGCAAGAGGCCACTCCCAGCTGCTGAGCAGAAAGCAGCGGCAGTGCCGGGCGCTCCCTCTCCGGCTGGATTGTCTGGGCAGCTGAGTTTATTTTGTTATCACTGACGGGCTCTGTTGGTGTCTCTTAGTTGGGAGGGGACTGGCAAGTGGTTTCTGGTTGTCCTAGTTACACGGGGCAGGGCTGGGGTCCCCCTTACTTCTTAACCTGGCACTGGGCTGCCTGGGTGGTGGGTGAACCCCTAGCATGGGGAGGTGGGTAGCTCCCCAGCCCCGCCCCTTCCACTTGAGGTCCTGCCCCGTCTGCGCCCACTGGAGCCCAGCCGCCACTGTAGCCGCTGGCCCCTGCCCAGTGCCCCCAGCCCCCCCCCCCGCACTGTGGCTGTTGGCCCCTGCTCCAGGTTAGCGCCCCCCAAAGCGCTGGGCAGCGTGGCCCAGCCTCCCCAGGTCATGCTGCCCGGCCTGACCCCTGGACGGCTGGCCTCCCTCGCCCCAGCACTTAGTGGGCAGGCAGGCAAGCAGCTTGGCCAGAATGCCTCCAGCCTCGGGCAGGCGTCGTGGCCAGAGTGCCCCCAGCTCCAGCGCTGGGCAGGCAGCAAGGCCCCAGCGCCAGGAGGATGAGCGGTGTGGGGCGGCCCCCAGGGTGCACCCCGGCCCCCAGCGTGCCTGCTCCAGGGAACAGCAGGCAGGATGGAGCCTGGGGGTGGAGCATGGGTGGGGGGACGTCAGGCTGTTTGGGAAGGCAACGTCTTCCCGTGCCTATGGTACCCGCCGCCCATGCTGGGCTGCCCCTCTAGCTCTGCCGTCAGGGCTCTGCTCCCTGGGGGTGCAGCCTAGATTCCCTTAGACCAAACTGCCCCTCTTGGGCAGCGAGGAATGAGTTCCACAGGAGCGTTTTCTTCAGGCAATGGCTGCTCTGGGGGAGGCAGGTTCACTTTGCCCAGGACAGCTCATCCCCATAGAGGCTAAGGGAATCTGGGCCATGCCCCCAGAGAGCAGAACCCCAAAGGGAGGGCTGGAGGGGCAGCCAAATGTCAGCCCTGCCCTGTGTAACCAGGACAGCCAGAAAGCCCTTGCCAGCCCCCTACCAGCCGAGAGGTGCCAACAGAACTGGTCAGTGATAACAAAATAAACTCAGCTGCCAAGACCATCCAGCCGGAGAGGAAGCGCCCAGCATTGCTGCTGCTGCTTTCTGCTCAGCAGCTTGGAGTGTCCTCTTGCTAGAGCAGGGTGAGCGCAGGAGGTAGTAATAGGGGCAGGTTCAGCAGAGTCCCAAGGACTCACTCACAAGCCAGCTTCTCCTTGGAGAGGGATTTTGATCAGTTAATGTTTCAGCGGACAAAGGCTCAAAGATCTGTTGACAAATAAGAACATAAGAATGGCCACACTGAGTCAGACCAAAGGTCCATCTAGCCCAGTATCCGATCTTCTGATAGTGGCCAATGCCAGGTGCCCCAGAGGGAATGAACAGAACAGGACAATGATCAAGTGATCCATCCCCTGTCACCCATTCCCAGCTTCTGGCAAACAGAGGCTAGGGACACCATCCCTGCCCACCCTGGCTAATAGTCTTTGATGGACCTATCCTCCATGAATTTATCTAGTTCTTTTTTGAACCCTGTTATAGTCTTGGCCTTCACAACATCCTCTGGAAACCGGTTCCACAGGTTGACTGTGCGTTGTGTAAAGAAATGCTTCCTTTTGTTTGTTTTACACCTGCTGCCTATTAATTTCATTTGGTGACCCCTAGTTCTTGTGTTATGAGAAGGAGTAAATAACACTTCCTTATTTACTTTCTCCACACCAGTCATGATTTTATAGACCTCTGTCATATCCCCCCTTAGTTGTCTCTTTTCCAAGCTGAAACGTCCCAGTCTTATTAATCTCTCCTCATACGGAAGCCATTCTATATCCCTAACCATTTTTGTTGCCTTTTTCTGAACATTTTCCAACTCCAGTATATCTTTTTTGAGATGGGGCGACCACATCTGCACGCAGTATTCAAGATGTGGAGGTACCATGGCTTTATATAGAGGCAATAGGATATTTTCTGTCTTATTATCTATCCCTTTCTTAATGATTCCCAACGTTCTGTTTGCTTTTTTGACTGCTGCTGCACATTGAGTGGATATTTTCAGAGAACTATCCACAATGACTCCCAGATCTCTTTCTTGAGTGGTAACAGCTAATTTAGACCCCATCATTATATATATGTGGCAAAAGTCACTCTCCCACCCCTAGCAGTTGGGGTGCAGAGAAAGTGACAGCCTGATTCTACAACCCCTGTGTTTCAAAGTGGGATTTTCCCCCTTGTTATGTTGCATGTGAATCTTACTGTCCTGTATGAACACTGTGTGTACCCCAGTTTCCCTGTGTGCTGCACCAAAGCCTAGGTGGTGGGAATTGGGTGTGTGACTATTGTTGGGGCCCTCAGGGCAGGTGAGACTGCTCCAGCTGTCTGCAGGTAAGCTATGGCCGCTGCCCTTCCTAACCTGAGAACCAGAGGGGGGATGCGACCAGGTGACACCTTGCCTGGGAAGTAGGACAAAGACCGAAGGAGGAGCAATGGGCATGTCAGAGCCCAGGCAGCAGGGTCCAGGGCAGTCTGCCATGCGGGGCTGCAGGAGAGGGGAGTCCAGGGTGTCTGGGGTTCTCCTAAGATGGACTTGGCTGAAAATCACTGATTTCTGTGCTATGGTGTGCTCCTGTGGACTAACAAACCTTCGGTTTTAGTCGCTGGCTGAGAGTCATGGCTGACTGCGGAATTGGGGCGCAGGGCGCGCTGGCTTCCTCAGGAGCCCTGCCCAGCCCAGGCGGGCTCGCTGCGGGAAGCGCACGGTGACACCGGGATGCTGAAGGCGCTGAGCTCAGACCCGGGAGGCCCGAAGCCGGACAGGCGCCGGCCCTGAAGACACTGCGCTCAGAGCAGGGAGGCTCGCTCAACCAGAGCCCTGACCGGCCTCATTCAGCGCAGTTCCCGAGCATCGCCGGGGGGCTCCCTGACACTGCCTAAGTCCAGGGGACCAAGGCTGCGCCGTGAACCCAACAGCCTGGCGCCCCCGGCCGAGGCGCTCGCTGAGGAGACCGCAGGCGGCGGCGCTGCTTTGCAGGCAGGCTCCTCAGCCCGGGAAGGGGGCGGGGCGCCGGATCCCGAGCAGCTGGGGCGCGGGGCGCCGGGGCGGCCGGGGTGCGGGAGGCTGAGCCCGGGCTGGGGTGAAGGAGGCGGGAGGGGCGCAGCTCCCAGGGCCGGGGGACGGGGGCGGCGATTGGGGCCCGGCCCATGTCCCGCCTCCGGCAGGGGGCGGGCCGGCCTGGGCCCCTCCCCCGGCGGGGCGGCGCAGCGCGGCGCGGCGCGCCCCTCTCCCGGAGCCGGCCGGGCGCGGAGCATGGGGCTGGCGGCTGCCGAGGCGCCGGCGGGCTGGGGAGGGCCCGGCCCGGCGGCGAGAGGGGGCTGCGCCGAGCGCTCCGCGGCCAGGCCCGGCCGGTAGGGCAGCCGCACTCCCGCCCCGGCGGGCCATGGCCGAGCCCGAGCCCCCCGCGGCGGCCCGGCGGTGGCGAGACGCCGCCCTGCGCGCACGGAAGCTGCGGAGCAACCTGCGGCAGCTGAGCCTGGGCCCGCGCGAGGAGCCGGAGCCCGCCGGGCCGCCCGCGCCGCGCCGCCCGCCGCTGCCCGCCGGGCCGGGCGAGCCGGCGGCGCTGAGCCTGAGCGGGCGCGGCCTGGAGGAGCTGCCCGAGGGGCTGGGCGCCGCGCTGGGCGGCCTGCGCGTCCTCAGCCTGCGCAGGAACCGCCTGTCCCGGCTCCCCGCCGCGCTGCGCCACCTGGGCCGCCTGGCCGAGCTCGACCTCAGCCACAACCGGCTGGGCGGCCTGGGCGACGGCGAGGCGCTGGCGCCGCTGCGGGAGCTGCGCAAGCTGAGCCTGAGCCACAACCAGCTGGGCGCGGACGGCGCGGCGCTGCCCGGGCGGCTGGGCGCGCTGCGGCGGCTGGAGGAGCTGGACCTGAGCTTCAACCGCCTGCGCCGCCTGCCCGAGGCGCTGGGCCGCCTGCCGCGGCTGCGCTCGCTGGACGTGGACCACAACCAGCTGCCCGCCTTCCCGGCGCCGCTGTTGGAGCTGGGCGCGCTGGAGGAGCTGGACTGCTCCGGTAACCGGCAGCTGCGCGTGCTGCCCGAGGGCATCGCCGCCTTGCGCTGCCTCAAGATCCTGTGGCTGAGCGGCACGGGGCTGGGCGCGCTGCCCGAGGGGCTGTGCCAGCTGGGCGCCCTGGAGAGCCTCATGCTGGATGGGAACCAGCTGCGGGTCCTGCCCCCCGGCTTCGGCCGCCTGCAGCGCCTCAAGATGCTGAACCTCTCCTCCAACCTGCTGGGTGAGTTCCCTGAGGCCGTGCTCGCCCTGCCCAGCCTGGAGGAGCTCTACCTGAGCCGCAACCAGCTCCCCTTGCTGCCTGCCCGCCTCTGCCAGCTGCACCAGCTCCGCACCCTCTGGTTGGACAACAACCGGATCCGCTACCTGCCCGACTCCATTGTGCAGCTGCACAGCCTGGAGGAACTCGTGCTGCAGGGCAACCAGATCGCCATCCTGCCCGAGGGCTTTGGGCAGCTCTCCCGGGTCACCCTCTGGAAGATCAAGGACAACCCGCTCATTCAGCCCCCTTACGAGGTTTGCATGAAGGGCATCCCCTACATTGCTGCTTACCAGCAGGAGTTGGCCCACTCCCAGCCTGCTCTCAAGCCCCGGCTCAAGCTGGTCCTCATGGGCCTGAAGGATGCTGGCAAGACCTTGCTGAGAAGGTGCCTGATGGAGGAGGAGAGGCAGAGAGACTCTCCCCTGGCTGCAGCTGGCAAAGATGGTGGGAGAACCCAGCAGCAACAAGACATCACTCTGGGCCTGACTCCTGAAGGTGGTGGGAAAATACAGCTAGGACACAGCCCCATCACTGAGCCCCGAGATGCTTCGACTTCAAAAGGCTCCTCGGTAGGACATACCTGCATTGAGCAGCAGGACCCATGGCTGTCCCCGTCCCTTAAAGTTGCTGGGAAAATCAAGTTAGAGCACCAGGACGTCTGCCCGTCTCCATCCCCAAAAGTTAATGGGGAAGCCCAGATAGGACACTTCCCCATGCTGCTGGAGCGAGATGCCACCCTAACGCCATTGGTAGCAGGCCTGACCGGCACCAGACAGGGTATCGAGGTGACGGACTGGACGGCAGATGCAGAGAGGGGTCTGACCTTCATTGTGTATGAGCTGGCGGGTGACCCTAGCTACGACGTGATCCAATCCTTCTTCCTTTCGCCGGGAGCCTTGTATGTGCTGGTGGTGAACCTGAGTGCCTACACCCCACATTGCTTCTACTCTGCAGTGGGCTACTTCCTGCACTGGCTAGGTGCCAAAGTGCCCCATGCTGTAGTGTGCATGGTGGGCACGCATGCTGACCTGTGTGCTGAGCGGGAACTGGAGGAGAAGTGCCTGGACATCCACCACCAAATTGCCCTTCAGGAGAAGCGGGATGCCGAGGGACTCCAGAGCTTGGCCCAGCAGGTGGACAATGCCCTGGGACAGGACTTTGACCTGCGTTGCTCCAGCCCCCACACTGCCTTCTATGGGGTTTCAGACAAGAACCTGCGGCGCAAGAAGGCCCAGTTCCAGTATCTGCTCAACCACCGGCTGCAGATCCTCTCGCCGGTGCTGCCCATTAGCTGCCAGGACCACTACCAGGTGCGCCGCCTGCGGGACAAGCTTCTGTCAGTAGCTGAGCACCGGGACATCTTCCCAAACCTGCACCGGGTGCTACCCAAGTCCTGGCAGGTGCTGGAAGAGCTGCACTTCCAGCCGCAGGCTCAGCAACTGTGGCTCAGCTGGTGGGATTCGGCACGGCTGGGCTTGCAGGCGGGCCTGACCGAGGACCGACTCCAGAGCGCCCTGTCCTATCTGCATGAAAGTGGCAAGCTCCTGTACTTCGAGGAGCATCTGACTCTGCGGGAGTACGTATTCCACAATCTGCCTGGGCTCATTGACATCCTCAATGTCTTCTGCCAGCGGGACACCACGGTGCTGCTCCAGAAACTGCTCAGTGACACCCATATAGATGAACTGAGAACCACCCAGCTCCACCACTATGTGGAAGGGTTCCTGCTGCATGGGCTTCTTCCTGCCCATGTTATCCGCCTACTTCTCAAACCCCATATCCAGAGCCGGGAGGACCTGCAGCTTATCCTGGAGCTGCTGGAGAAAATGGGGCTCTGCTACTGCATCAATAAGCCCAAATGCAAACCCCTGAATGGGGCCACTGCCTGGTACAAGTTCCCCTGCTATGTGAAGAACGAGGTGCCCCATGCAGAGGCATGGATTAATGGTACCAACCTGAGCGGACAGTCTCTTGTCATTGAACAGTTGCAGATCGAATACACCTTCCCCTTCATTTTCCCATCTGGGTTATTTGCACGCTACAGTGTCCAGATTAACAGCCATGTGGTTCAGCGGTCCGATGGCAAATACCAGATTTATGCCTACAGGGGGAAGGTACCTGTGGTGGTGAGTTACAGGCCTGCTAGGAGCACTCAGCAGCCAGATACTCTGTCTATTGCTAGTCACGCATCTCTACCAAATATATGGACAGCCTGGCAAGCTATTACCCCCTTAGTGGAAGAACTGAATGTACTGCTTCAAGAATGGCCAGGTCTGTACTACACTGTGCACGTCCTCTGTTCCAAGTGCCTTAAAAGAGGATCGCCAAACCCATACGCTTTTCCAGGTAAGGTGCGATTCAGCTTGGCTTTAGCAGCCTTTACATGATTTCAATATCACTCATTCTTCCAGAGCACTGGTTTTCAAAGCTGTTTGGTTTTTGGGTAACTTTTTGGGGGTAATTCTCTTCCCAGCCTAATTCCATCCCTTCCCTACAACTACAGTACGTGGTTACATGAGGGAACATTAGTATGGTCTGAACGAAACAGGATCAAAGTAAACTTAATTTGAGGTGTGCGGCTGCTGCATGGTCATATTTCCCTTTGTCCCCTCTTTTCTAGCTGTATGGTCTATTTTTGTCCCTCAGGGTAGGGTCTTCAGGGAGTAAGACTTAACCCCCAAGTTGCCTGTGCTCCCTACTCTGCATTTTTGTGTTCACATTTTATTGCTTCCCCTTCACTTTGGGGCTTTCTGTAACTCAGTTGTGTTTGAATTTACATACTCAAAAAAACAAAAAAGGAAGCTATGAATGCAAAGAAGGTTTTTATTTAATTGATTTTTTTGTTTAAAAAAAGCCTTCAGAAAACCTCAAATTCCTGTCTAGATCTAGGAGGAATAGTCACTTCCTGAATACTGAAGGGTGCTTCATCATCTTTGTTAAGCAGCTCTGCAGACCACCTAGAAGTGAGTCTCAGACCTTGGTTTGAGAGCCATTGTTTGGAGAATAACTCCGAAACATTTTTTAAAACAAATTTTCATTGATGCTTTAAAATATATGTGAAACTTTAAAACAGGGGTGGGCAAACTTTTTGGACTGAGGGCCACATTGGGCTTGCGCAACTGTATGGAGGGCCAGGCAGGGAAGGCTGTGCCTCCCCGTACAGCCTGGCTCCCGCCCCCTATCCATCCCCTCCCACTTCCCACCCCCCTCAGAACCCCCAACCCATCCGACCCCCTGCCCCTAACTGCCCCCCGGGACCCCACCCCCCTCAGAACCCTCCTGCTCCCTGTCCCCTGACTGCCACGACCCCATCCACACCCTTGCCCCAACTGCTCCCTGGGACCCTATCCAACTCCCCCTGCTCCCTGTCCCCTGACTGCTCCTCGGGACCCGACTGCCCCTTATCCAACCCCCCCGCTCCCCACCCCCTTACCATGCTGGAGCCAGCCACGCTGCCAGGCTGCCCGACAGGAGCGGTGGGTCAGAACGCTGCCCGCGCAGCGGCATGACTGCGGGAGAGGGGGACAGCGGGGGAGGGGCTGGGGGCCAGCCTCCCTTGCTGGGAGCTCAGGGGCCGGGCAGGACGGTCCCGTGGGTCATAGTTTGCCCACCTCTGCTTTAAAACCAGTGTTTGAAAGAGGTGATAGTTATCACAATAGTACATATCTAGGTAATGGAAATTTTCAGATGGCCTCTGGTTTAGATTCTGTTCCATTTAGTACGTATGCAGATGCTGCTATCTCACTTCATAGAACTGTTGCCACCTTTGCTACTGCAGCCTCAAAGAGAACCAGAAAAGGATGCATTAGCAATCGTGCATATGCTGGCATAAAATCAAAGTAAACTCTCGACCTTAAGCAATGCTCTGAGATTTCTTGCTCTCTTCCCCCCTCCCACAATAATGAAAGTACTTTGCAATATATTTTATTTATAAAGATTTTTAATTGGAAAGGAGGTGGAATAGTACTTAAACTGAGGATAGTGGGGCTGCTGCTTCAGCTCATGTGGTATAATGTGGACAACTTAAACATTTCTTAAGCTCTTCAAAGCAGAGAGCTGCTCGTTGTGTCCCAGCCTATGTCCTGGCACAGTCACTTACATCTCTGACTCAGTGTATTATTAAGTTATGTAAGTGACTGAAGGGAGAGCGTGAGCTTCCATTTCTGTGAGCCGTTGATAGCTATTTAAATATGACGTGCATACCTGGACTTGTGTGGACACACAATACAGTTTTCCTTGACTGCTGACCAATCTGGTGTTTACACTAAATTGAATTAATTAAAAGCAAAGCAAAAAAATTAACTGCAAAAAACATAAGTAAAATGCACAAATAACAGCTGTAAGCACTGCCTGCATCTCGGTCTGGTGGGTGTTCGCTAACCCTCCCCCATGATCCATCCTGGTCCCTGCTTGGGCCAGCAGTGATAATTCCTGGGCTGTAACTGTAGTGTTGATAAATGGAGAACTACGCTTCCAGCACTTATCAGGTGAACTAAATGCATCTAAAAATCAAGTACAAAGGAAAACCTCTCTCTCTCTCTCTCTCTCTCAATATTGGCAACAGGTGTTGAGTACTCTCCATCAACCTGAGTGGGAGGCATAACAAAACCCCCTCTCAGACCTAAAAAATCCCTTTTCCTCTTTGTGTCTCCTGAAATTGTTGCACTCTGATTTTTCCCCGACTTCTTTTTCTTTTGTAGCTGTGTGAAAGAGTGCATTAATTGAAATCTCAGTTGGAATCTGTATGTGTACGCAAGAAACTCGCATCAGTAATACTGATAAATTGTGTGTGTTACTCTTTTGTGTGAATGCTTTGACTAGTTAAAAGGTTGCTTGGAATGGCTCCTGTATGTTCATAGAATCTGTTGCAACTCTAAGAGGATTTAGATATTGTAAGTGAAATACTTTCTTCTACTTGGAAAACTTTAACAGGATCAGTCTTTAGTTTGAAATAGATTAAAAATATTTGAAATTTGTATCGTATGAACCAGAAAGACTGAGAGATATGGCAGCTTTTTGTTCAGTTAAGAATTATTACAAGGCAAAAGAGTATTCCACACTCTGTAGGTTAAAACGTAATTTTGGACACCCAAGAAAACAGTATGTCCAGATTTTCAAAATTGCCCAAAGCCAGGATCCAGGGTTATTTGATTTTCAAAAAGCTATGCACCTGGCAGGGCCCATTGACTCAAAGCTTCTACTTTTTTTAAAGAAGTTGGTCTCTGCGTTTTACTACAGAGGTTGTAATGTGTGTGTTCTTTTTCTTCTGATTGTGTGAAATGATATGCTGTCGACAAAATTCAAGTATTGTTTTCTTAAAAGTTGACTTATCAAAGTCAGCTGCATTGCTGTAGTGTGTCTGGTGAAGACCCTCTGTGCAGTGGGAGAGAGCTCTCCCCTCGGCATAAACTCCACCTCCATGGGAGGCAGTAGCTGTGTTGGTCGGAGAAGCTCTCCTGCTGACATAGCGCTGTCCACATCGGTGCTTAGGCTGGTGTAACTTATGTCTCTCAGGGGTATGGATTATACCAAAGTAAGCTGTAGTGGAGACCAAGTCTTAGTTTGTGTCATTTGGGGGGGTTACTTTGCTAACCTTTGTCAGACATCAAAGAATTAAAATTATGTGTTTGCTTTTGGAGAGTATTTGTGAGAATGTCTGATTTAATATCTTATTTTTGATTTGGTTTTGTTCCATTGTTCTCAAAGTGGGGAAGTCTTGTGCTGGTCTTGGTTGAATCTCAGCCAGCTGGCATTCATCCAAGCTGCAGTTTATGTAGGATACTTCTACATATTTTGGGGTGGGTTTCCAAACCCTTAATGAGGGTTTAAGTGGCATGGAGGAGCTTATGGGGACTCTCTAAGTTTCACTACTGGAAAGCAGTCTGTGTTTTTGCATATTAAGCTGACGTTTCAAGTCCACATTAATACAGCCCAAGACTGTCTCAGATTGGCAGTTATATCAGGTGCAGAGAACTGGTCAAACACGGTAGTGGGGGGACAGATGTCGGCCAAATTTTCATGGAGGGGAAAAAAACCTAGCTAGGATACAGAAAGCAAAGAACAGGATGAAATGGTCAACTTTCATCATGGCCAAAGGTAAGCAGAAGCTTCTTCGGGATACTGTGTGCAGTATTGGTCACCTCATCTTGAAAAGGCTATTATAGAACTGGAAGAGCTCAGAGAAGAGGGGTGAGAATGAATAAGGGCCTGGGAAAACTTTCCCATGAAGAGAGATTGAAAAGACTGGGATTGTTCTTAGACAGTAAATGAATGAGAAGGGGACAGGATAAATGTACCTACAATAATGAAATGTCTTCTAGAAAAGATAGATCAGGAACTTTTGGTCTTCGTGTCTCCGATCACAAGAACAAGGGGACGTGCCATGAAATTAAAATTAAAAGGGGACGTGCCATGAAATTTGGGAAATTCAAAACTGAGAAAAAGGAAATACTTTTTCACGCATGATGTGAGCTCACTGCTACCTGAAGTCATCTGGAATTGCCACGCTGGATCAGACCCATGTTTTCCAAGATGCTCAGTGCCTAGGAGCTCCTGCTGTTCTCAGGTGGGTGAAGGGGAGAACTCTCTGTCATTCTCAGTGGGAGCTGCTGGAAGCTGAGCTCTCCTGAAGACTTAGCACCAGGTGACTCATGTTGAAGTTCACTTTGAAAATTGGAGTTGGTTCTGAATGAAACCCCAATATCGGGTGTCAACATGCTCTCCTTTATTTATTATTAAATTCTAGACTGCTGTTTTTCATAGACCCAGTTGCTCTGCAGCAACATTTCCTGTAATAGAGCTTGAGTCTAGCATGTGGCAGCATTTACATAGCCTGCCGTGGGCTTTTTTCTTGCCTTATTTTAAAGATAGCTGCTGTAGCTGTTTTGTCCTAGACATGCATTCTTCTAAAGGATGTTATTTGTCTTAATGGAGCAAGAGGTCAATCTCATCTAAATCTGTGGGGCAAGGCTTACTTTTATATAACCACGGGGTGTTTAAGGGTTAGACTGTGGAAAGTCACGGATCAAGCTGAATCAGTTCTGTTGAGTTGGGTTAAGAGGATAGAAGATTAGCTGTAAAATGTAAGTAAACTGTAAAACTCTAGTGCTGTTTGTTAAATGTGTCCAGGTTTTCCCTACTATTGAATGTTGGGTTTGGATCATGTAGTTTGCTATAAATAATGGGATACAAACTACTCTGTTTTCCCCAAAGACTTAAATCAGATCTACAGGAAAAAAGCCAAAATGCCCACCACAAACTGTACATACATACTATGAATTTCACGTTTCGTTGAGGATGCCCAGCACCTGGGATGGATGATGTATTTTTGTTCTATATTTAATAACTCTAAATGAAATATTACAAAGAGGAGAAAATTGGGGAAGCCCACATAATTTATGGGAGAGATTGTCAGAAAGGCAGAGATCAGTTAGGTCCCCAGCTTTTGCAGGGTGGATCGATTTGAATCAGCAAGCAGAAAAGCTTGATTTAGATCATTGATTTTAATCATGTTTTGCACTTGTACATTTTAGTTTTTTTCTAAAGAAAGTTTGATTCTCCTTGGTTACCATTAAAACATGTTATTTGCAACTAAATATAAACTTTACACTACAGGGTGGTTCTTTTTGCTGATCAGGAGGATATGCTAGATCTACATTTATTTTAAGCAATTAAATAGCTTAACTTACTATGATTCATCTTAATGTTTATATTTTTACATTAGAAAATGGTGAACAATGCATTTCTTATTTACTAGATTAATTTTTTTATTTATAATTTATGAAGCCCTATTTGGATGGAAAATAAAATTCCACTAAAAATACACAACCAGCATTTTATTTTTTTGTTAAAATTACTCCAAAGTGTGCTTGCTCGCACGCTCTCATGCTCTCTAGGAAAAAAACTTGATCAAAACATATGTTTTGCATTTAAAACTAGTTGATTTATTAAGCAAGGAAAATATCTGTAGCTAATGAATTGAACTAATTGTTTCTGATCCCCATGTCCTTCAAGATTTTAGAGCTAGTAGAATTTATCCTCCTATAGTTTATTCAGATTTCCTGCTTTTTCATCTCCAGATTGGTTTCTTAACTTTGAATGAACTAGCTGAATAAACTGAAATGAAGCAAATACTCTCTCTGCAGCCACAGAAGAGGCTACTGCTGTCAAAAGCTGGTGTAGCCCTTCAGCAAGCTCTGGTTCCAGGTGCTTAGCCCGAGACTTCCACCAGTTCAGTGGTCTGACTTTCTTTAAAACGGGACAGCAAACATTAATATTATTTTTATATTTATTTTAAATTATTTTAATAAGTTACAATAAATGTAGGCATTAGTATAGATTGTCATAATTTCAAGTCTGAAATAAATTTATTTCAAAAAAAGTAAACCTGTGTTTAAATTAAAAAATTGGATTTTTGATTTAAATCAGATTTTGTTCAGTTAAAAAAATATCAGTATTTGTTCATGCTGCCAGCTGGCACTAAAAGTCGCTGGGAGGAAGAACTACTGGTTGCTACCTCTTTTCAGGGTTGAGGCCCAGATTATCCATGTTAAAGGTGTCTCTGTTGAGCTTACACCACAGGGAATGGAAAATGCAGATGAACTTGCTGCATGTGTTGGCAGAAATGTACAAGTTATTTGTAAAAATACTGATACTTTTTAGAAAGCGACCCCTTGGTTAAAGTTACTGTGCCAAGCACTTCATGGATTCCTTGATACAGTGGAACTTCAGGGTTACGAACACTTCGGGAATGGTGGTTGTTTGTAGCTCTGAAATGTTTGTAACTCTGAATAAAATGTTATGGCTGTTCTTTCAAATGTTTACAACAGATCATTGACTTAATACAAGCTTTGAAACTTTCCTATGCAGAAGAAAAATGCTTTTTTTAACCATCTTAATTTAAATGAAATAAGCATAGAAACAGTTTCCTTACCTTTTCAATTACCTTTTTTAAACTTTCCCTTTATTTTTTTAGTAGTTTATATTTAACACACTACAGTACTGTGTGCTTTTTTTTATTTGACTCTGCTGCTGCTGACTGTATACTTCCAGTTCCAAATGAGGTGCGTGGTTGACTGCTCGGTTCGTAACTCTGGTCTTCGTAGCAACCTGCAGCCTGTCAGGGTAATCCGCTGGCGGGCTGCAGGACAGTTTGTTTACATTGACCGTCCGCAGGTATGGCTGTCCGCTGTTCGCCGTTCCTGGCCAATGGAAGCTGCGGGAAGTGGCAGCCAGCACGTCCCTGTGGCCCGCGCCACTTCCCGCAGCTCCCATTGGCCAGGAACGGTGAACCGCAGACACTGGGAGCTGCGGACACTGGGAGCTGCAGGCGGCTGTGCCTGTGGACAGTCAATGTAAACAAATGGTCTCATGGCCCGCCAGTGGATTACCCTGATGGGCTGCAGGTTGCCCCACCATTGTTCTACTGTATTGTTTTTTTTCTTTTCTGAGTGCCTGCTCATGTCCATCCAATGCTAGGTGTGTGCGCACTCATGTGCACGGTGGCCGGAGGTTTTTCCCCTTAGCAGTATTGTAGGGCCAGCTCTGGAGCCCTCTGGAGTCCCGCGCTCATGCACTGCTATATGGGGCGCTGCTGACCCCCACTCCCTCTTACCACCAGTGATGGTGGCTGGAACACTCCTTGCTCTTGCAAGTGGCCTTAGTGTTGTTTCTGGACTCTGAGTTGTTTCCTGTAAATAGTTGAATAGTTAGTTATCTGTTGTTTGACCTGCCCTCCATCCCTGCTGTTGGAGCAAGAAGAAACCGAGAGGGCGTGGGACTGATGCCACCCCATATACTGACACATGAGTGTGAGACTCCAAAGGGTGCCAGAGCCAGCCCTATGGATATTGCGAAGGGAAAAACCTCCTGCTGCTATGCACGTCGGTGTGCGCATTCCTAGCATGGAATGGACATGAGCAACACATCTCGAAGAACACCAGTTACTGAAAGGTAGGTAACGGTCTTTGATAAAATGTTACTGAAGCACTAGGAAACTTGCCAACATATTAAAAGTTCCCAGTGCAACAATTATTACACATTTAAGCTGTTTGGAGTTTCTGATGAGCTTAATGCTGATTACTGATTGGGTAAAAATCCTGTAACAACTGTGTAGAAAAGCAGTAGTTCAATAAAACTTTTCTTTATGTAAAGGAGAGAAGATTGGTAGGCTGGAAATGTGGCCTATCCTTTTTCATGTTGGCGCAGAGTCTGTGCCCTTTTAATGCAAATAACGCTTGATTTTTTTAAATTAATTTCTAAAAATAAATGCTGTAAAACCCTTATTTCCCTCTCCTCCCTCCCACCCCTTTTCTTAAAATGTTTGGGTAGCCTCAATTCACAAATAACACTTCAGTAAGTAATCCACATGTCTGCGTGTGATGAAAGCAAATTGTCAAGGAAGGGACTATACAGTATTATAAATTACAGTTAGGAAAAAAGTTTTTAAACAATAAGGAAAGCTTACAATTATTATACTTTAAGGAATCATGGGTAAACAATATAAAATGGGTTTATTAATTCAGCAAAGTTTCCCTTAATCTTGTCAGCTGGTGGTCTTTGGGCCAGCGTGGCAGGATATGACATTCCTTGTAGACCGTCATCTCTTGCTGTAGGCCCTTATGATGATTCCCCAGCTCCGTGACGTGTGTTCGGTTGAATGGATCTTTCAGTTTGGCTAGTGAAGCAAAACAGAATTCTGTGCCTTTATTTCATTACTTTTTAGACTTGCGGAAATTTTGTTTGTGCAGGAAGTGACCTGTAAAAGGGATGCACTGCTCTGAATTGGTCTTTGTTTTCTGTTACATAAATGTTAATTAACAACCACCTTTCTGAGTTTATTTTGTTGATGTAAAGCTTGTGTAGATTTTTGCTTTATGGATTAGATTGACTGCATTCATATTAAGACTTGTTTCTGCTGTGTTTCATCATCTCTGCTAATGAGTCTTGTGAACTGTCTGGAGACACTGTTCTGTAGTAAGAAGAACAGGAGTACTTGTTTCAGAGTAGCAGCCATGTTAGTCTGTATCTGCAAAAAGAAAAGGAGGACTTGTGGCACCTTAGAGACTAACACATTTATTTGCGCATAAGCTTTCATGAGCTACAGCCCACTTCATCGGATGCATAGAATGGAACATATAGTAAGATATATACACACACATACAGATAAGTTGGAAGTTACTCTGAAACCTGACAATTTGTATGGTAGCAGTCGTGTTAGTCTGTATCTGCAAAAAGAAAAGGAGGACTTGTGGTACCTTAGAGACTAACCAATTTATTTGAGCATAAGCTTTCATGAGCGAAAGCTTATGCTCAAATAAATTGGTTAGTCTCTAAGGTGCCACAAGTCCTCCTTTTCTTTTTGCGCATACTAATTGTGAGAGGCTAATTAGATAAAATGAGCTATTATCAGCAGGAGAAAAAAACTTTTGTAGTGATAATCAAGATGGCCCATTTAGACAGTTGTCAAGAAGGTGTGAGGATACTTAACATGGGGAAATAGATTCAATATGTGTAATGACCCAGCCACTCCCAGTCTCTATTCAAACCCAAGTTAATTGTATCTAGTTTGCATGTCTGTAGTGATCTCCATCTTTTACCAGGTGTATCAGAATCTTGTATTGTCTGCTTGGTTTAAAAACTTGATGATTTGTAGTTCTAGTGGTGTTAATTTACATTGTTAGGGTACAATTCAGTAGGCTTAGTGTGATTAGAACCACATGTCTTCAACATGCATGCCATTGGCAACAGTATGAGTGGAATTGCATTTGAGACTGGGTGTTTTTTCTAAAAGGATCTGCTCTAGGAATTATTTTGGGAAAGGTGTGTGCCTGTGTTTATACAGGAATCTATGAATAATCTGCTCGTGCAGAGCAAGAGTAACTTGTAACGTAAGCTACAGCGAAAAGGTTCAAATTTCTTTAAACATCACTGGTTTTGTGAAAAATTCTTTGAAGAGATGTTTGTTTTTAGCATTAAAGATAATAACCCTGTGTGTATCTCTTCCAGCGGAAGATACTGTTAATACTGTCAGAATCATTGTGGAGTGTTACTCTGAATAGTGGGAGCAAAAGGCAAGGGAGAAGTGTGAGGGAAATAGAGGACTAGAGAGAGTGGTGAGGTGACATGAGGAACAGACAGTAGGTCAAATGACCTTGTATGGCAGCGACTCATTGGTATTGGAAATCCAATTCTCACTGCGTAACCAAGCAAGAGCTGCTTTCCACCTAAGCCAAGACACATTGGGAACTGATCTGAGCTATATCACTTCAGACACAGCTGTTCTCTTCCACTTTCTGCTGTTTGTCAGATCTGAGCTTAGAAAGATGTTGAAATGCCACTTAAAGAGCAGTGTGGCTTTGTGGATTTGAGTTGGGCATTGGATGCTCTCAAGTGCTAATCTGCCAGAGTTATGTAGCCTTCATCTGTGTCTGATTCCCCATCTGTAAAGTGGGGATGATCATTCTTACCTATCTCACTGGAGGATAATCTAATGCATGTTTGTATGGTGCTTTGCAAATGTAAACAGCTGTGCAACAATATGGACAATACAGGTCTAACATTCAGGCAGTGTCTTGTGCTCTGCAGTCTCCTTGATGCTGGAGTATTAAGCAGCTATCCGCTTACAGTAGCTTGGCCTGTGCTCTAGTCAGGACTCTGGTTAATGACAGCACAGACTAACTGGCTGTCACTTACTTCCTTCTGGCTCATTACTGGGAAAAATTAAGAGAGAGAGAGTAGTCAATCAAACAAGTTCTTGGTCCTGTTTTTTTATTTGATTTTTCTGTTATGATTGGAGTCTGAATGCAGAAAAATAACTACATTTGTCTAATGAAAATAGTTTTTTGGATTAAATATAAGAAAATTACATATCTCCCATCCCCACTTCCCACCGAGAGAATTAAGAGAACTAACTGAAGTCAAATAGCTATTTGAATGGGTCTGTTGGCCCAGGTGAGCTTACAGGATACCGATTAAGGGCTATGCTATTTTCAGTCTGTTTTTGTCATCTGATTACAGAAAGGAGAGCGAAATCCTACAAAAAACACGGTGGATAAAAATCAATGATTTTTTTAAATAAAAAAAATTGGATTTTTTTAATAAAATGCTAAAGATAGGTTTTTAATTAAGATACATTATAGTTCAAAGATATCTCATCATTGAATAGAGATTATAAATTCTAATTCAAAAGTATAAGACAATATATTAATGTAATGTTTAAGAAAAGTTTTGTAAATGAGTTCCAATAGTTCATGGGTTAGGGACCCAATTTTATGGGGTTCCAGGGGCTTCTGTATAGATTATTTAGGTTAATCTTTCTATCTACCCAATGGGACTCAGTGCTCAGACTAGACGGTACCATCAGAGATGCTTAGTTGTGCAGTTCTCAAACTGTGGATTTATCTCTCCAGAGATGATATCCTTGTTAACAGCAAAAATGTTTTTAAATAAATAATATATAGAGGTGAGAAATAACAGACCTCAACCCTGTTGTCCCTCTGCAAATTTGTGTACACAGAGTCAATCCCTTACCTCTCTCTAAAAGTGCAAAGTTTCAGAAAGTTCAATGAATAGAAGATTGTTGGGGGTGGAATAGATCTGGACAAGGAGAAGAAGTCAGGAGATAAATGTGAGAGGGGAGGGACAGGCAGTAGAAACAAAAGTGAAGTGTTTGAGCAGCATTTTCCAGAATTCTTGAGGTCTTTCTGAGTATAGCCTTCATTGATTTGAGATCTACCATACCATTCTCTCACTAGAAAGGAAACCTATCATGGCAGCAGGCTGTAAAAGAAACCGAGTTTGGGAATAAGAACCATTCAAGAAATATGTTTGCTGATGATGTTTTAAAGAAAGTCATACCAGTGAACTGGTGGAACAAACAGGAATATGAAGGTGAAGAGACTGAGTTAGCTGCAGAAGCTAATATTTTAAGTTTCTCATGTTGACCTGGCTGACATAGTCAATTTAATTTCTTTTAACTTCATTTAACTATTTTAGGTAAATACAGTTTTAACAAATACAAACCTGATTTTAAAAAACTTGAATGTTTAACTAAATTCAAAAATTCATATTGTTGTTTTGTTAAAATGTTATATGTTTGCTGTTGAAGAAAAAAATCCAGAATACGTAACGTTGTTTTAGTTAAATAAAACAATTTAAATGTCTGTCTGGAGATGTTCTCCTCCTAATACAGCATGGCAAGAAAATCCTCCAAATATTAATGATAGTTCACCTCCCAATGACTTCATAAATATCTGCATAAATATCATTAACCTTTGGTAAATGAAATGACCAAACAATCATTCATTTTCTGATATAGCTGTAAAACTAATCTGAAAAGTTTTCAAAATAAATCACTTTAAAATGTATAGTGTGTACCTTCTAAAAATGAAACCTACGTCTGTCTCTGAGTTGTGAACAATATGTACTAAGGTTATAACAACCAACAAGAATGCGCTTTTATGTAGAAATCCATGATTAAATCAAGGCTTCCTGAGTAGTGATTTAAATCACATCCACCCTGACAAAAAGCTTAATGGAGTCCTAAAAATATCATGTAAATGTACAAGCAAACCAACCACCTTGGTACCTTGGGGTTTGCGGCTAGGTATGAATATTTCTCTTTTTAAGAAAATTATGTAACTGGTTTGAAGCACTTCCGACCATAGTGCACTTTACTATAAACAAAGGACCTGATTTTAATTTAAGGAGTCAGTCATTGGAATTTGATGGGATTGTAATATGGCAGATTAATGTGAATTTACCAATGATCCTTCTTTGATTTAAAGGAGAATAAAGAGAATTAGATAAAACAGAGCTGATTCCTGGTTAATGCCTCCAATAAGAAATTAATGATCAAAATCATGGTCTTTAGCTTTACAACAAAGAGTAGGTGAAGAATTTCTAACAGAATGGGCATTTGGAAATGGGCTATGGGAGACTATTAATGTCCTTCCTTCAGCAGGACTCCTGAAGTTGTTAAAGGTAGGGCATGCAAACCAGGATGCAATCACCATGATGCTTTAGGCTCATCAAGATGAAGGCAAGAACTGTGGGAATATAGGTGGGTCTATGAGCATTCAGTGCTGCCATGTGTGTGAATTCAAGTTTATTTTCTGTAGCTGAGCAGTAGTCTCTCTCCAGTGGGGTTATGTTTTTGATATCTTTTATCCAATCAGACTCCGAGGGTGGCTGGCTGAGTTTCCATTGTATGGTAATTCTACATTGTGCCAGGAGTGCAAACCTTTTCTTGCATTTGTGTCTCGGATTTGGTGAGACTGTAGTGGGGACAGGGTCTTGGAATGAAAGGCTTGTTCAGACTTCCACACCTGTTTGTTTCCTGTGCATTTCTAAAACGTCTGGCTGTGAACATGAGGAGACTTGGCATCCTTCAAAGGACTACCTTGAAGTACTACTAAGTACCACTTGGCACATACCTACTGCATCTGGTGATGCTAGCTTTTTGAGGACTGGACTAAAATGTTGCTTACGTTTCAGGGGTGTTGGGTGACGGGGGCACCTAACCTGTGTGTCATATAAAGATGTATACCCCAAAACCGTGGACTTCGTAATTCCTTGACTCCACAGGCCAACTGTGGAAAATGAGTAGGCTTAGGATCACCGCTCACAGCTGTGGAAATGCTACCCAAAGCCCATCAGATACACCTCATGTAAAATGCAGACTGCGATTGGTACGCAAGACTGACCAGAGACTGGCAGAGCCCCAAGGTTGTTCAGATGGTATTCTGCACATTTCTAGACTTTATAATGCTATTTAGGGTATAAGTGTAACCTTAACTTCAGACAACCATTACAAAGCTGAAAGTCTGTTGAGAGCTCCAAATGTCACTTAAGTAAATGATAATTAAGTTGGAGTTCAGGTTATGCGTTTGGTGAGATTTTTCTTTTGGTCTGGAAGCAGACTTCATACGGTGTAGATAACGGCGTCTATTTGGAACTTTTTTTGTTAAGTAGGAGCTCTCCTTATGCACGCCAGAGAGCTGATAGTGCAAGTGTGAACATCTTCTCATTGTGAAGTGATGAGGCTTCATAGATCTGATGCTAGGAGGGCATTATGATGATCTGTTCTGACCTTCTGCATAGCACAAGGCATGGAGTTTCACTTGGTGACTTGTGCATCAAGGCCAGTAACTCCTGGGCGAGCTACAGAGTTTCTTTCTAAAAAAGCAGCCAAACTTGATTTGGAGGTCTTAAGTGAAAGAGAGTCAGCCACATCTTTGGTAGATTGTTCCAGTGGTTAATTACTCTCACTGTGGAAAACAAACACGTCCGTTCGAATTTGTCTAGCTTCAGCTTGCAGCCATTTGGATGTAATGCTGGCCTCAGTGTTCATTAATTCAGATAACTTGGCACTGTTGATTTTAGTTTGAAGTAAATCGTTTAGTTCAGATGATGCCATGCTTTGACAAAGCTCTACTTAATGGGATTTCACTATTAACTCACCCTATTATAGTACATCTGTCTAAACTTGCCTTGTAGCTACAGTCTTGTAACTTCTTGGTACCATTCACAAGATGGCACTTTGTGAGTCGCTGTCTGTTATAACGAAATGGCTGTGCCACGGATGAGGGACCCAAAGCTACCCTGACGCTTTTCTGTCTTATTTTGTTAAGAGGTTTCAGAGTCCCACCAACTAGACGTGTAATAGGAAGGAAATAATTATCAAGAACCATCATGGTGGGATGGGGCCAAGGGGAAATTCCAGGAATATAAAAATTGCTTTGATTATAAAATTCATGCCAAATGTAACTAACACAAACTGGACATTGGGGCACCTAATGTGAGCATTATTCTTCTATAATTGCTCTTTAGGACTTTCACCGTGTAACTGGCTGACTACTAAGGGAAACGTTTTTCCGTCAGGTGCGCATCCTGTGGCTCAGCGTGCTCCGTGGTGTGGTGACAAAGATGTCTGTTACTAACAGTACTCTCTTACTGTACTGAGTGAGCATTAGACTGCAGTGTGACACAGATCATGCTGCCATGAAGCTGCGCATGTTGTTAATGTGTTTCATTAAAAATGTACCAGCCCTGATTTCCCCAGCAGCATTTATCTTAAGGATTGGCCTGGGCCGAAAAGGAGTGTTCCAACTTGCTTGGTTTCAGAGGAGCAGCCGTGTTAGTCTGTATTCGCAAAAAGAAAAGGAGGACTTGTGGCACTTTAGAGACTAACCAATTTATTTGAGCATAAGCTTTCGTGAGTGGTATTTTCCACTGAATGCATCCGATGAAGTGAGCTGTAGCTCACGAAAGCTTATGCTCAAATAAATTGGTTAGTCTCTAAGGTGCCACAGGTACTCCTTTTCTTTTTGCTGACTTGCTTGGTTATTTCACTGGTATCTTTTTTTCTATGCAGCATGAAAATCCCTCATGGAAGCAAAGAATAGCTCTCACTCTGCTTCAGCAGTTTAAAAAATGTCAGAGTTCCCATTTTGGGCAGTTACCTGGTTCAGCGTGTTGCAGAGTAGTGAGTAGTTTCCCCACCCCCTCCACAGCACTGGGACCAGTTATACTGATCAAAGTTTAAAATCTAGAAAAGGAGCAGACTGGGTGTCTCATGAGATGAGGGCCTAGCCTCATGATGCTCAGTGAAACACTCAGAGATCTGCACAAATATGAAAGAAGAATGTGAAGTCCAATAATAAGAATAAATCGAATGAAGTAAGGGCACCATTCTACTTCATAGGGTACTGGAAATGCTAAGTATGGAGTTCAGGAAGCTGATTGTCCCTTTTAAGAAGGGAGCATTGAGGGGGAGTGAAGAGTCTTCCCTGTAGAAGAGGAGGGGTTCGGCTCGCCTCACCTCACCTGTAGATCTCAGGAGAGCTGCTGAAGGTCCGGGCTTTTAGCAGAGAGATTCTTGGTGGGAGAAAGGGGCTCAGAGCATGGAAGGGGAGTAAGGTGTTTCTTGACGGATCAGCATTCACTTACTCATGTATTTTCTGTATGGTTGAGGTGGGCAGCACTGCAGAAAATGCCCAGTCCCTCCTGCCCTGTATAGTCTGAACTTCATGGAGCTCCTGTTGATGACTTTCTGCTGGCATGGCTCATGGCAGAAGAGAGGGCCATGTCCTGGAGTTGGCACTCATGCCTTTCCCGTGCCCACTCCAGATCAGTCCCCTTCCATGTGTGTAGGTGGAGGGATGGGCCTGAGCCAGTGTTTTAGACTTTCTGTGCAGCCATGATCCTTTGAACTCTGCAAATTCCAGGTCCCCATAGCCTGGGCTCCTGGGTGTTTGCAGGGACAGTCAGTTGCAAACAAACATTGCCATGAGAGCTGCAGACCTGAAACGTAGAACTGCCAGGAGAAGACCAAGGTGGCAGAAGTGTCTACACCATTCTCACGAGCGGGATTCATTGAGCGCTAAGGGCACTGTAATCCGTTCCAGCAGCTGTCCAGAGAACTGCAGCAGGGGAAGGGCGGAATACCTCTGTCTCCTGCAAGGAGAATAGTCCTGCAGCTGGCGTTGTGGTGGAAGATGGGCTTTGCTGGGTGGCCTGGGGCTGTCTGCATGTTCATTTCTGCTTGTGCAGAGCAGAGGGGCACATTTTCCTTTTGAATTTCAGTATTGTACTCTGCCTCTGCACTGGCAGTTCTGGGCTATCAGGGAAAGCGTCCCCCCGGATGGATGTTTCAGGAATTTGCCTTTAGTGTAGGTTTTCAGAGTTGTATAACCAGCACGCAGCTCAGTCACAGCCTATCGGATGTGTGTTCTGGCCAGGTTTCCCCCGCTTCCCCTGCAACCCCTCCTCCCCCGAGCTTTGAAATGCCTCATGGTGTAGGGTTTGTGCATGGCGGTGCAGTGAGCATCTACTGAAGGGCTTGGTTGGTGCAGTGCTCCAGGAGTAGCCTGGTGGAGATGTGACTTGAAGTGCAATTAGGGCAGCTAAGATGTCAAATCATGTACAGGGATAGTCACTCCTGCATTTACACTCCAAGTAAGCACAATGGTTAGTGCATATTAATTGCAGAGGAGAAATACTGAATAGTCCCTGTAGCTTGAATGCACGAAAGGAGTTAGAGAGGCAGGATGGGTGAGGTAGTATCTTTTATTGGACCAACGTCTGTTAGAGAGACAAGATGGTTCAGTGAAAGCTGTTGCCTTCACCACCTTGTCTCTCTAATATTCTGGGACCCACATGGCTACAACACCACTGCAAACAAAAGGAGTTAGGCATTGTGATTGTCAGTGTCATAGTGCCTAGAAAATCACTGTAATTCACAAAGGATGAGTTAGGTGCCTAAGCTCCTATACAATGAATGGGGGAAAGAGGTGTCTTAGATTGAGAGTGACAAAAGCCAGCATCTGCGTGGGGAGCTGCTTAAGGTAGACAGTGAGAGATGGCAACGAGGGGGTGGGTGCGAAGCCCTGCCCCTCTGTTGGTGTTAGGTTCCTTAGGCACATCCCTCTGCTTGGGATTCTCAGCTGCAAACTCTCCCTTGGCGGTAGGCGCCTACCCTGTTGGCAAGAAGCTGGGAGGAGGAAGAGCTCCTGCAGAACTTCTGGCGCAGTGCGTAGGGCACTCACCTAGAATGTGAGAGAGTCCCATCTCTAGTCCTCCATTGCTGAAACAGAGCTCTGTCTCCTCTCGGGGCGGGCTCGAACCATGGGGCTATGAGAGAGACGGATGTGGGGCTCCCTTGGTCTCTCCTATTGAAGCTGTTGCACTGTGGATAAATAATCAGTGATTGGAGCGGGGCACTGGATCCTGGGGTTCCTACCTGCCAGGTGAATGCTGCAACCCCCAGGCTGTGGAGTCATTCTATAGCTGTGTGCTCTGTCTTTTAAAGAGTAATTTGGGCCAGAGAATTTGTGAATTGCTTTGGGGCTTAGGTGGGAAATAGCTACCCAAGTGCCTAGAGGGAGGCAGCAGCGTGCATGCTTGGAGGCAGAAGCGTGGGTGCTGAGGAGACTTTTACTGCACAAACGTAGGTGCCAAATGAGTTTAAGTGCCTACAGGATTCAGCAAGAGTTATATGCATCACAGTGGTCCCTAGACTGGGGTTTAGGCACCCACCTCCTTCTGTGCATTACCACTAGAGATAAGTGTACAGTAGCACAGATGCTGTGTGCTAAATGGGGTTATTACAGTTCAAATCAGAAAATGTTTAGAGCCCTAATGTATTAGATTCTTTGTAAATTAAGGTCTGAATAGCAAGGAAGACAGCACACTTATGAGTAAAGGGGCGTTGGAATGGCTGCCATAGGCAGCAATCATCTCATCGTTACCCTGTGCTCCCCTGTCTGTTGTGTTGTGCTCCTCATGTTAGAGGACTTTCCCTTCGCCCCCTCCCCTGGTTCATGTTACGGAGACAGAAAAGAGAAGACCAGAAGTGTGAAGTGCAGGCAATGCGGTGTTTATTGGCATTACTTTCCAGCAAGCATGTGTCCCATAACTCTGACGTCACAGAGACTTGTTTCCCAGTATCCCTTTCCCAGCTCTGATGCCACAGAGTGTTTATCCCTCCCCCCCGCTTCCCAGCTCTGACGCCGCAGAGCCTTGCCCTGTGTCCCCATTTCCCCCATTCCCATTTCCTCCCCCTTAGCAAGCCCAAATATACCTACAATGCATGCCCTCAGTCCCACCCCACACAACTTATGGTCATGTTCCATTTTGGAGAGTTGTGAGTCCAGGGTCTTCGTTCCACCTCTTTTGTATCCTATGGGAGGGGTGAGGAGTGAGGTGGTGCTACGGTCAGGGACAGGCATTTCTTTGGCGTTTTAGTGTTTTATACCTTCCACCCCAATCCGCCATTGTCCCTCCCGGCTGGTTGCTTGACCTTGCCTTGAGAGAAGAGTCAGGCAGCCTTCCAGTGTATTCCCAAATATTAAACTCCTACCATAGCCTGTAACACTTTTTAGTTCCATCTCTTATCTCTCTTCACCCCCATCTGCTTGTGGGCAGATGTAACACACAGTGTCTTTGTCCTTTTGTTTACACATATTCGTATACGAGATAAGAGTATCAAAAAGTCAAACCCAAAATTCTATCTCAGGCTGACAAACAAGCCTATATACTAACACTGCCCAGCGCGAGGTGGCCCGGAGATGCAGATAATAAGTGGAGAAATCTTCCTGCTTTCCCCTGTCACAACTTAGCTGAATGAGCACGCTAGGAGAATGTAACTGGGCTTAGGTGAATGGCAATGAGGGAGGCAATTCACCATATGGGAACCAAATCTTCTATTCTGGTGTGTCCATGGTGCAGCCTTTTGGAGCTGAGTGCAACAGATAGATTCTGCACTCAGAGACGCCTACCACCAGCCCAGACCCTGAACACCGGTAATTCAGAGTGTTCGTTGTATATGTTTACAAACCATTGACAGATTGCATGGTGGTTAATTGGTGTCAAACTATGGAGAACCTTAAGCTGTTAAAATATGAGAGGAGTCTGACAGATATGACTGCTTCCTTCAGTGTTCTTGAAAGACCCTGTTGTGTTAAGTTTATGTATTATTGTGGGCCAGGATTGTGTGTAACTTCTCTAAGGGGGAGATGTGATAAATGACCATATTGAAAATGTGCCAGTCGAGTATGGACTTTGGGACAATAAGTGTTAAGAGGATTCTCCATAGGGATTCCCCAGGAAAGTTAATGCACATTCCCCCCGCTCTGGTTATGTAAAAACCAAGCCTTTTGAAGCTCTGCTCTGAGAGAGCCGTTATCTGCTGATCACTTGTTACACAATGCCAAGATCAAATTGCCCAAGGAGCATAAAGAAATAGCTGTTCTGCCCAGCCTTGGTTCTGGTTGTGGTCGCAGATGGATGTGAACTTTGTAACCACAGGGAAAACCCACTTACGATTGTGAAAGACTACAACATAGGGCACTGGTAGGTTTCAGTTTAGTGTGACCTCTGGTAAGCTTTTCAGCATGCATGTAGGTTCTTCTGCAATTAAAATGTGTTTTCTGTGTAATGTTTTCACCTTAAGAATATGTGTGCTTGCTCAGAAGGAGCTGTGTAGTAACTTTTAACTGCAGGCAATACACTGTTTCATGTCCTCAGAGAAAGCCAGGCTGTTTAGGGGCTATCCGTGTAGATCAGGGAGCTGTGCAGCCTTAAAACCCCCAGTGGGGAGGAGGAGAGATGCGGATCTCCGCACGGCAGAGGTGACGGCTGGGAACTGGGAGCCTAGAGTAGGTGCCCGTGGTGGACCATGGAGTGGGAATACAGGGGCAGTTGCCCTAACCTGTGACAGTCCTTCTCTCGTTCTCCCTCCTCACTGTGTGCCTGAGGTCTGGTGTCCACCCCACACAAGGCCTGAGTGGCAAAAGGGCCAATTAACCTGTGACGGGCTGCCCCGGGAAGAGAGTCAGGGCTGAGAAGACCTAGTGGATGATGAAGCCCTGCAGGGGCAGGCAGAGCAAATATAAAACCCAGAAGTGTAGAGCAGGCAGGGGCTGCAGGGAGGAGATCTGCAGTCGTTTCATAAAGAGCAGGGAGTTGGCTAGATACAAGGAGGTCTAGGGGAGAATAACCCCTGGGATCCTACCTTGTACTATAGACTCTGGCAAGAACCTGAGTGGGGTGAAGTAGCCACAGGGAGTAGAGGAAGCTCCAGTGGTAACCCGGGGGGAGGCCCAGAAGATAGGGAAGAAAGGTAGGAAAGAGTCCAGGGAAAAACGACAAGGTTAGAGCTTAAGCAGACCGTGGTTTCTGGGTTTAGGGTTCCTGGGCTGGAATCTGGAGAAATGGGTGGGTCTGGGTTCCCCTGCCTGCCACCGGGAAAGTGGCACAGACTGGCCAGTGGGTTGGAAGGCTGAGTCTGCAGATCGTGCTTGGCTGGTAGGCCTTTGTTATCCCGGAAGGGGGGGGCTGTAGTGCCTGGCTGGAAGGCTGTGTCACAAAGAGAGAGTAACCTGAGAGCATAGAAAGAGACCGACCACAGGGCGAGCAACCGAAGGAGGGGGCATAATCCCCTTAATCTGGGGAGAGCTAATCCCCAGATGAGCCACATGAGGGCGCCCCAGGGGCGAGTAGTAAACCCCATGAGAGTGCCATTGTCTCTTGTGAATGATCCCATGTTGGTGTCACTCTAGGTTATTCATTAATATATCAAGTGATCAGTCAAAGATAGGAGTCAGATGATCACTACTGCACAAAGAAGTCACGATCTGGAGAACCCAGATTTTTATAGGAAGTACAGGATGATGTGTGGGAAATTTCAGTGACTTCATCTGAAGTGGGATTTTACTTGCATACCCTGGTGAGCTTTATATTGCCTTTAGATTAAATATACTGCTCTAGGAAAGCTTCTAATTGAGTGTGAAAGACAACTGGTCCAACCTGAACTAGCTTGCAGGATGAAATAGTTGTCTGAAAAAGTTTGCGTGTTACAGCAGGAAGCAAAAGAGTGTAATGTTCCATTTGAATTCCCTCTCCAAGCTGCATTGTTGTTTTCTCAGTCTTACAATGATGGATTTTTAAAGCAGAGCACCAGTCAAAACTGAAGTACTGAACCATGGCATTCAGTGACAAATATCCAAAGACAAGAGGCTGCAGAAAGCACCAGGACTAATTAAAAAATATTATATAAGTGGACAGGTTTTCATGTCTCTCTTATTGCAAATCTGTGTTTTCCTTTAGCACAAGCTGATGTTGTCCAGTTGAGAGAGATTCGAGACTCATTTCAGGAGCAGCATATATTCTAGCCACAGAAAACACCTAGATAAACCCAGTCCATTGGGATACAGGTGGCTACAGTAGGGAAATGATCTAACAGAGCACAACCACATTGCTGCTTCTGAGATTGTGTATTCTGATGTGTGCAGTATTTTGACACTTGGCAGCTGAATGTAGTTTGGGAAAGCACTAAAAGAGATAGCAACATCCTCTAGTAGCAAGCAATAACTAATTTCTGTCAGTGTGTTTGGGGGGGGAAGAGGGGTACGAGGGCTTCAGCTCATACCAGTGCTTGCGTTAGCATGGTCCCAAGTTGCGTGGCAGTGCTGCATCAAAGAATCATTACACTAGAGTCTACCCTGACTCCCACCAGGGAAATTTAAGGATCTTTAAAGAGCATACTTAAAAAAAAAAAAAATACCTTGGTGCCTTTGCCAACAATTCATCTTCCAGTACCAAGGATTCTCAGGTCCAAGGTTCTGGGAGCGTTCGTACCGAGTGCAGGCAGAATAGCAACTATTTGCCTTCACATTATCTCTCGCTGCCAGACTCAAACTCCTGGGAAACTTGAGGCGATACATAGGAGTAGTAAAATACTGTATAAGATAGGAACACTCAAGGACCAGTCAAGGCTCCAATTCAGTTTGTCTTTCATCCACTAATTACTTCATTTAATGTATGAAAATTAGGTGAATTATTCTAATATGCAAGATTGGCTATGAACCATCTGAGAGTTGGGAAAGCACTTGGCCCAGACATAGTGCTCATCTGGGAGCGACTTGGATTCTCAGTGTGTTTTAATGCTTGTGATTAATGGAAGCACTTCTGAATACAGGCTTCTTGAATCTCGTAGCTTACAGTTACATTATGGGTTCCTGAGTGTTGGGAGTTCCCCATCTACTCCTGTGCTGGGTCTGTGTCTGAAGAACTTGTTCAGATTGGTGCTTTGGTCATCTGGGTGCTGATGAGAATAGAGCAAACATTTCCAGAGCTGGAGTAGTTTTAGCTGTTCTTGCTCACGGCAGCGATTGCTGGAAGGAGTGGGGGAGAGGTCACTAATGGCTCAGGGTGTGCCTCACTATGTATTTGGGGTTCCTTTGCACTTGTGGGGAGCAGGCAAAGGGATTGAGAGAGACAGAGATGAAGAGGGAAGGAAATAGACAAAGTTGCAAAGGGAGAAAGACAGGGAGGTATGAAGGGCAGAAGTATGGACTAGAGTAGCCAGGAGTCTCTCCTCCTGCCCCTGAACTCCTGGGTGGCTGTTTTGGCTTTGTGAGGGACACAGTGTGCTGCCAACCTCTGAGCTGCAGTCTGCGGTGGTAGCAGAGTTTAGAGGGAATGATTTGTCGGGTTATTTTCTGGATGGGTGAGGAGGGATCATTTGGGGGAAGGGATAGCTCAGTGGTTTGAGCATTGGCCTTTTAAACCCAGGGTTGTGAGTTCAATCCTTGAGGGGGCCATTTAGGGATCTGGGGAAAAAATTGGGGATTGGTCCTGCTTTGAGGAGGGGGTTGGACTAGATGATCTCCTGAGGTGTCTTCCAACCCTGATATTCTAGGATTCTATGAATCTTGTTAACGAGGCAAATACAAACCTCTTTCAGACCAGTTCATCAGTTCTGGTCTGTCTCTCCCTATGTACGAATAGCAACCTCACGCTTTTCCCAAACTCATCTTCCCTGCCTTGCATGGAAGGTCAGCAGCTGGAATTCTGATCCAGTATGCCAAGCTGAACCAGTTCTAAGCTAACAGATGATCTTACTTTGATGGTGAAACCTTGGAACAGCATGCAGAAATAATCAGTATGTGACAAAAATAGAGTTCAGGGGATCTTGATTTCCAGTTCTGAAATAGGGCTGTGTGTTGAGCTCCAGGGAGTTGTCATAGGGCTTTTCAACCTTGCCATGTAGTTTTTTAGCCTATTTTCTGACTATAGTAGTGCATTAGGAGCACTGCATTTGCGTTAAGAAAAGGAGGGCTTGTGGCACCTTAGAGACTAACAAATCTATTTGAGCATAAGCTTTCATGAGCTACAGCTCACTTCATCGGATGCATTCACTGGAAAATACAGTGGGGAGATACAGCTCATAAAAGCTTATGCCCAAATAAATTTGTTAGTCTCTAAGGTGCCACGAGTACTCCTTTTCTTTTTGCGGATACAGAATAACACGGCTGCTACTCTGAAACCTGCATTTGCGTTGTAATGATGGTTCATCACTACTATATCCTTACAGATAGGTAATGTGTGTGTATACTGCAGTGTGTCTGGTGACATGACTATGTTAGATGCTGCAGATATTCTCACCAGAGAATTTCACTGAAGTCCTAGATCAAGAATTTGCAAACTTGTTGAATTGCCTCATTGACTTAGCATATTCGCACTGTGTTAGAACTTCGTGGCAAGAACTGTGTGTTTCCTAAGTGCTAAGACTGTTTGGAAAATCAGTATAGGTGTGACGGGAGGGAGATTCTGAGCCTTAGTGTGCCAGAAAAGGGAGATTCTTGATGAGCATCTTTGCCTGACCTTCTCTCTCTTCTCCTCCTCCTCCTCCTCCCCCCGCCAAACCTGGCTTTGTGCATGGCGGAAGTGAAAGAGAGCTTGTAGCTAGAGCGGCTCAGTACTGCAGGCTGTGCCCTCGATACGGCCTTGCAGTGCAGGACGTAGAGCAGTTGCTAGGGTGCCAAGCAATCTCTGAAGAAAAGGAGGAAACTCAGGAGTGAGAGAACCATTTCTTTAGATCAGTAATTGTTACAGAAAACACAGGTAGATACAGAACCAGTCATTTGCAATAAAGAACTGTCTCCTTTCATGCTGCTTCTGTTCTAGCAGTTACTTCAGCTTTTTCATAACCACCATATAAAAAGGGAAAACAGTAATGCAAGACGTGGCCATCCTAAAGCCTATTGGGCCAAGTTTATTTCTGGTTTAAATCTGCTGAAGGGCTGAAATTGGCTCTTATGTCTTTATAAAAACTGATGTTTTGCAAACATTATCCTAATTTGTATTTGTTCTCTTAACTAACTGTGTCAAGGATGCTGTGCTTGTGTGGGCAAAACATTCCTTGCCTACGTCGTCCGTTGCGGCTGGGCGTGGACGTCAAAGGGCGCTGTGCCCATACGCGCCCTACAGCATTTGGCCCTGAATTATTTTGTATATTTGATTAACTAAAATTTGAAGTCTTCCTGTGGGAGAATAGAAAGTAATTTTTTTTTCTTTTTCTTCCACAAATCTACCTAGAGCCCTTTCTTCTTTTGAAGGTGCCTTTTATTCTTAACTTTTTCCTTGGCCTTTGTGAAGTAAACTACTCGTTCCTCCCCCAGCAGAAGGCTGCCTTCTGGAGAGCCTAATGCATTATATTTAGTTTCTCTCTAGACACTCTGAATATATATAACATTAAGAACATTTTGCCAAACAAGGCAAGATCATGCAAGTGTTAGAAATTGCAACACAGCACTGTGATAAAGTTCTTTAGGCTGAAGTAGTGTTGACTAAACAGCCTTTGGTCAGAGCAGACATTTTGCTGTTTTCGTTGTTCGTGTGATTTTTGATTTAGTGTTGTCTACCTGTCCTTTTAATGGAATAAATCAGTGTTGGGACAGAATGTTATCTCTTTGTACAATTCAGGTGTTCAGCATAGCACTGTTGAGGACTGGAGCATTGGCTTCAAAAAGAACATAAGAATGACCATACTGGGTCAGACCAAAGGTCCATCAAGCCCAGTATCCTGTCCTCTGACAGTGGTCAATGGTAGGTGCCCCAAAAGGAATGAACAGACAGGTTATCATCAAGTGATCCATGCCCTGTCACCCAATCCCAGCTTCTGGCAAACCGAGGCTAGGGACACCATTCCTGTCCATCCTGGCTAATAGGTCCATCAATGGCTATCTTCCATGAATCTACCTAGCTCCCTTTTGAACCCTGTTATAGTATTGGCCTTCACAACACCCTCTGGCAAGGAGTTCCAGAGGTTGACAGTGCGTTGCATGAAAAAATACTTTCTTGTGTTTGTTTTAAACCTGCTCCCTATTTATTTCATTTGGTGGCCCCTTGTTGTTGTATTATGAGAAGGAGTAAATAACACTTCCTTATTTACTTTCTCTGTACCACTCATGATTTTATAGACCTCTATCATATCCCCCTGTAGTCGCCTCTTTTCATACTGTGGTAAAGGTGAAGTGGAGTTGTCTGTACGTTACAATTTCTCTCACTTTAAAATACCCACACTCGCACCCCAGGTGATGGATACCAGGCTGACAGCACTGGGAATGCCAGGCCTCTCTCCCTAGCCTACGTGCAGCTCTGGCAGCAGGAGTACTGCAAGCGTTCCCTGCCTGCTTGCTTCTGATGTGGAAGAACTCCCTCTAGAGCGTGTTATTACATGCTTTACATTTCAGAGTAGCAGCCGTGTTAGTCTGTATTCGCAAAAAGAAAAGGAGGACTTGTGGCACCTTAGAGACTAACCAGTTTATCTGAGCATAAGCTTTCGTGAGCTACAGCTCACTTCATCGGATGCTTTACATTAGTGCCAAAGCTTCATAGATGTTCAGGTCAGAAGGGACCATTGTGATCGTCATCTAGCCTGCATAGCACAGGCCAGAGAATCCTGCTTAGGGATTCCTGCACCCAGCCCAATAACTTTGTGCTGAACTAGAGTGATCCCCACCAGGTTTGTGGTCCTGTTATGCCAGGCCGTCTACACACATGATCCTTTGCCTGAGAGTTTACAGTCTAGAGCAGTGGTTTTCAAACCGTGGGAATGTAAGGCACTGAGTCATGGCATCTCTGGTCAGCACTGCCGACCGGGCTGTTAAAAGCCGGTCAGGTCCGGCTCCTAGGATGGGGGGGGGGGCCCATGGGGCTCTGGGCACTGCCCCCACCCTGAGCACTGGCTCTGCAGTCCCATTGGCTTAACCCTGTCCTGTTGAGAATGCTGATGAGAATGTTGGGTGTTGGTGATAGGTTTTGGAAGCTTGTTGAGACCACGAACTCCTTTCACATTGGCTGTCAGTCAGCAGCTGGATGGTAGCAGCAAGGTCATTACTAACTTGGGTAGCTACACTGGCCTTCCAGAGATGATGGGCTCTGTAATCCATTACCAATATGCTGGACCACCCACTGCTCCAATGTGGCACCTAGTTCTCATTCTTCACTACAGTCCTTAGACTCTTAAAAAAGAGGAGGAATCCAGACTCTATCTAGGGGTACGTTCACCCAGCCAAAAAACCCCAAACCACCTGCGGCAGTGAGTCTGAGAGCCTGGGTCAACTGACTTGGGCTCGCAGATCTCAAGGTATGGGACTAAAAACAGCAGTGTAGAAGTTCTGGCTCAGGCTGGAGCCTGGGCTCTGAGACTCTTCCTCTTCTCTGGGTTTCAGAGCCCAGGCCCCACCCCGAGCCAAAACTTCTACACTGGTAGTTTTAGGCCTGTAGCGTAAGCTCAAGTCAGTTGACCCAGGCTCTGAGACACAGTGCAACAGTTTGTTTGTAGTACAGACATAACCTGTAAAGGGTCTGGCTGCACTGTAACAGACTACTGGGTTGTACGTGGGTCTGCTCTTTGGAACATATACAGCACACAGAATCCCCCTCTGAGCTTTCATGTAGACACTTGGATTGAGAATTGTTTGAAAAATTGTGGCTATTAGATGTCTGAGAAAACATGAACTTGTGTTTTTGTTTTAGTCTCTGTCGTGCTTTATCCTTAGTTGTGTAATGCCTGAGTCAGTTAATCTGCTCGTCAGCACCAAAAGATTTAAAACTCCTATAATCAGAAATTTTTTTAAAAAATAAAGCTTTGCCTTGCTTGGAACACTGCCCTCTCAGTCCTGTAGTTAAACAGAGACTAGGCTGGCAGGCAGAGGCAGATGTGGCAGAGTGAGATCACGGGGGAAAAGGATTACTATGCTTAGTACCTGGGCAAGCAGTGATGTAGTTATAAAATGTGGTGTTAGCATAGGCATTGCCATCCCAGGTCAGATCTGAGGTCCATCTAGTCCTGTATCTAACGGGCCAAACGCTTCAAAGAACGGTGCAAAGAACCTGTAGATGCATGTGGGAGTTAGGTGTCTTGGCTTTTCAAAATCTTCCCCTTAACCTGCCCATAGGAAGGGGTGGGTTGTTCCTAACCCGTCAGGTCGTGGCTGGCTCGTGCTCTGAAGCATGAGGGCTTATATTGCTGTTTATTAAAATCCTGTCTAAAATAACTTGGATATTCTCATGAATTCCTTCCAGTGGGCATTCCCATGAGTTTGGCAACATTGAATTTCATCTGACGTGCTGGCTGTTCACCTACTGTGGTTAGGTCCCTCTGAAGTTCTTACCAACCTAGGTAATTGTCATCTGCAAACTTTGTAGCTTCCTTGCTTACCCCTCTTTTTAAGATCATTACTATATTAAATGATTCCTGTTGACCACTTATTCCTACTTCCGGTTTTCCCCCGGGGCTGTTTCTGTTTAGTGACATTACTTTGCCTCTTAGCCCATGACTACTTGGTTTCTAGTGGTGGTACTACTTTCCTTTGCAGTGGCTGGTTGGTTAGACCCTATCCTAGCCTGTCCATCTAGCTGTTTTATCATTTTAATTTGATTATTTCCACCGGTTTACTGGATCATGAAGTAAGATTAACCGGCCTGTAGTTCCTAGGGTCATCCACAGTGTCTCCTACACAGATAGCAAATGTTGTGCTGACCTCTGGTGTCACTCATTTTAATAAGACTGCATATTTTTGTTGGTAGCTTAGCCCCTTTAAGATTGTTCAGAATTCTTTGAACAGACTCCCCAGGACTGGGTGGCAATTAATCAGCTTGTTCAATCCCCTCTCAACATGTCAGCCTGACGGTATCTTATCAATACTACTTACACAGAGTTGACCCAGGGTCGGTATGTCTGTAACCTTTTCTGTGTTGAAGACAGATTCAGAGATCTCATTCAGCCTCTTTGCAATGGCCAGACCCCCTTAACTGCTCCTGTCACTCTGCAGTGGTCCAGCAGGCCCACCAGTTCTTTCACTGGCTCCTGCTTCTGATACACTGATAGCATTGCTTGTTCATTTTTATGCCTTTGGCTCTTCCAACGCTGAGTCTCCTAATTTCCATCTGACATTTTACCTGCCTTTGCTAAGGCTTTTTTTTCTTGACTTCATTTGGGCTGGATTTCTAGTTTCTGGAGGATTTTTGTTTGTGTCATAATCTTTTGATTCTAACCATTTAATCATTAGGGTTTTTCCCTTGCCTTTCAGTTTCCTCTGTTTGCTTAGGGTGTGCATACCTTCTGGGACTCTATCCCAGCATGCTTAGGGAGCCTCAGTGCTGAATCTAATGTCTAACATTAGGTGGTTTGACTTTTTTCTTTTTCTGTATTCACATCCTGCTTTCTAAAGTTTCATGTCTCTAATATCCAGTCAATAAACTGTCTGTACTGGGAGTTTCATGAGTTAGTCCTGTGTGTGGATTTTGATGATGTTGTATGTGAAAGGAGAAAGGAAGAACCTAACTCTATACAGCCAGCCAGACTAATTCTGACTGACTTCCATATGTCTGGTTGGGAAGGAATTCGCCCCCCGTTCCCGGTCAGATGGGCAGTGATCTGGGGGAGGGGGTTTCGTCTTCCTCTGCAGCATGGATTGTCACTTGCCAGGATTATCTGGGTACATCTCATTTAATCCTTTCCCTGCCATTGTGGGAGCCTCAGGCGTTGGTGACACCTTGGTCTCTTCTGTTCCTGGCCAGTGGCACAGTTATGGGCTCTAGTACTCTTGGAGGCTGCAGTATGCTGGTCTAGTCTGGGTTGTTGGTTTTAGTGTGCTGGTGCTGGGGGATGGCCCGTGGCCTACATGAGGTCAGGCTAGATGATCTGGTGTTCCCTTCTGGCCTGAAACTCTGACTACTGAACGAATTCACTTCCTGATCCCTGGAGCTGAGGCTGGGCTGATGTGTCACCGCTTCAGGGCTAGTGTATTGCCTGGGGAAATTTACTCTTGACCCAAACTTGGACCATCGAGGCCAGCAACTGAGCAAAGTAGAAATGGATTGAGTCCATTGGCCCTGAGTGGGAGGTAGAGACTTCATGGTTAGCCATCAGAAATAAATGAACCTCAGCCAGCCACAAAATAAACAAAGTTTGCTTAGTTAGTTTCCTGACCTCCTTAAGAACTAGCCATTGAGCTAAAACCTTCGTGGAGTTAGGGGGGCTGAGGGCAGAGAAGGCCAGCAGCAGTTTATGTGGGTGGGGCAAGTTACCAGCATTAGCACAGGATGGAGTGCAGAAAGTATTGCTGATTGCCAAGTAGCTCATGTGTAGGCACTGGGCAACAAACTGGAAGAAGCTAAAGATAGGGAAGCTTGGGTTTCTGTGGTTGCTTTCCCTGAAAGTTGCTGTCAATGGGAGGCTGAGGTGATAAAGTAGAGAGGATGAGATTTATGCTTTAGACATCAAGGAAAAGCCTAGGGAAAGGAGAATCTATAGAGAAGGGACAGACTCCATCTTAACCAGATGTGAACCAGCGAGCTGGCGGCAAATACTAGTTAATTCTGATGGAGGAGAGCTGGTAGGTCCAGAGGAGTACTAGGGTAGACAATGAGACCCGCACGTGAGAGCGGGTGCCTGCAGGCACAACATAGAACAATGTGTCCCGTAGCAAGTTGTGACAGTCATTGTGGTAAAGATTGTAAAGATAAAATATGGGTAGGATCTGAAGAGAAACACTCAAATGAAAGAGTTCCATTCAATTTCATCACATAATGGTAGACCATTTAAAAAGGGACAGTTTTTTAAAGTGCTTATATACAAATGCTAGAAGTCAACATTGGGTGAAATACAGTGCCTTGTATTAAATGAGGATATTGATATTATAATGATAGGTGTATCACAGAAACTTGGTGGAATGAGGTAATCAATGAGAGTCATACCAGAGTACAAAATATATCGGAAAGACAGAACAGGTCATGCTGGTGGGGGAGTGGCACTATACGTGAAAGAGAGCATGGAGTCAAATGAAGTAAAAATCTTAAGTGAACCAAACTGTATCATAGAATCTCTACGGATAGTAATTCCAGCTTGAATAATAAGAATGTAGCAGTAGGGGTATACTACGAGCACCTGACCAGGATGGTGATAGTGACTGTGAAATGCTCAGGGAGATTAGAGAGGCTATAAAAATAAAAAACTCAATACTAATGGAGGATTTAAACTTTCCCCATATTGGCTGGGTACACGTCACTTCAGGGCGGGATGCAGAGATAAGTTTCTTGACACCTTAAATGACTGCTTCTTAGGGTATGGCTACACTTGCAGATGTAGAGCACTTTGAGTTAAACCAGCCTTCGTAGAGCACAGTAGGGAAATCGCTGCAGCGTGTCCACACTGACAGCTACAAGCGCACTGGCGTGGCCACATTAGCAGCTCTTGCAACAGCCACAGAGAGCAGTGCATTGTGGTAGCTATCCCAGTATGCAAGTGGCTGCAACTTGCTTTTCAAATGGGGGGGTGGGGTGGAGTGGAGTGGAGCGTGACAGGGAGTGTGTTGTGTGTATGTGGGGAGAGAGAGAGTGGGTTTTTGGGGGGCTGAGAGCATGTCAGCATGCTGTCTTGTAAGTTCAGACAGCAGCAGACCCCCACCCCACCTCTCTCTCTCACACACCATTCCACACTAATGGTTGCTTTGTCTCAGAGCAGATAAGAATGCCGGCCTTCAGAAACGGAGCTTTCAGAGGGCATATCCGCATTCCTACAGCGAGCTCAAAACAATGAGAAGAGTGGCCATTTGACTTAAGGGGATTATGGGACGTTTCCGGAGGCTGATCAGAGCGCAGAAATGCAACACCTTTTTCGCACTGGTGCCCAGGCGTTTCAGCCAAGGCGCAACAAGCGTTAATCTTCTCGCCGAGGTGGATTACCAAGAGTGCTCTAGCCATGGAGTCAGCGCGCTCTACGTGCCTTGCCAGTGTGGATAGGTACTGAGCTAGGGCGCCCGGGGCTGCTTTAATGTGCTGTAACTCGCAAGTGTAGCCAAGCCCTTAGAGTAGGTAAGACCTGGAACCCACAAGAGGAGAAGCAATTCTTGATTTATTCTTAAGTGGAGCACAGGATCTGGTCCAAGAGGTGAATATAGCTGGACCACTTGGTAATAGTGACCATAATATAATTAAATTTAACATCCCTGTGGCGGGGAAAACCACCATAGCAGCCCAGTGTGGTAGTATTTAATTTCAGAAAGGGGAACTACACAAAAATGAGAGAGTTAGTTAAACAGAAATTAAAAGGCAAGCTGCATGGAAATTTTTTAAAGACACCATAATAGAGCCTCAACTTGAATGTGTACCCCAAATTAAAAAAAGTGTCTCCCCAAAAAGAGCTACTGTGGCTAAACAACAAAGTAAAAGAAGCAGTGAGAGGTAAAAGACATCCTTTAATCCGTGGAAGTTAAATCCTATTGAGGAAAATAGAAAGGAGCATAAACTCTGGCAAATGAAGTGTAAAAATATAATTAGGAAGGTCAAAAAAGAATTTGAAGAACAGCTAGCCAAAGACTCAAAAAGTTATAGCAAATAAATTTTTAAGTACATCAGGGAGCCTGTGGGGCCACTGGATAATCGAAATGCTAAAGGAGCACTCAAGGATAAGGCCATTGCAGAGAAAAGAAATGAATTCTTTGCGTTGGTCTTCACGGCTGAGGATGAGGGAGATTTCCAAACCTGAGCCATTTTTGTTAGGTGACAAATCTGAGGAACTGTCCCAGATTGAGGTGTCATTAGAGGTTTTGGAACAAACTGATAAACCAGACAGTAATGCCTCACCAGGACCAGGTGGTATACGCCTGAGATTTCTGAAGTAACTCAAATGTGAAATTGCAGAACTGCTAACTGTGATATGTAACCTATCATTTAGATCAGCTTCTGCACCAGATGACGCCAATTTTTTAAAAAGGCTCCAGAGGCAATCTTGGCAACCTGTGGAACTCATTGCCAGAGGATGTTGTGAAGGCCAAGACTAATAACTAGGTTCAGAAAATAACTAGGTAAATTCATGGAGGATAGGTCCATCAGAGGCTATTAGCCAGGATGGGCAGGGTTGGTGTCCCTAGCCTCTGTTTGCCAGAAGCTGGGAATGGGCGACAGAGGATGGATCACCTGGTGATTACCTGTTCTGATCATTCCCTCTGGGACACCTGGCATTTGCCACTGTTGGAAGACAGGGTACTGGGCTAGATAGACCTTTGGTCTGACCCAGTATGGCCGTTCTTATGGTGGCCAGCAGAAGAAGCAGTCACCTAGAAAAGTGAAAAGAAAAGGAGTACTTGTGGCACCTTAGAGACTAACCAATTTATTTGAGCATGAGCTTTCGTGAGCTACAGCTCACTTCATTGGATGCATACTGTGGAAACTGCAGAAGACATTATATACACAGAGACCATGAAACAATATGGTCTCTGTGTATATAATGTCTTCTGCAGTTTCCACAGTATGCATCCAATGAAGTGAGCTGTAGCTCACGAAAGCTCATGCTCAAATAAATTGGTTAGTCTCTAAGGTGCCACAAGTACTCCTTTTCTTTTTGCGAATACAGACTAACACGGCTGTTACTCTGAAACCTAGAAAAGTGAGTCATTACAAACAGACTTCTCAATGACCCTTATCTATGCATGCTGCCTCTATAGCCTATGGCGCTGGAACCTTCGCTCCAGCTTGAGAGGCGGGTCAAGATCTGCAGCTCCAGTTGTAGCACTGTCTCCCAAAGTGAGTAGGGCCAGCTAGGCAGCTCTTTTTATCCGGGTGACTTAGAATCCTAGAATATCAGGGTTGGAAGGGACCTCAGGAGGTCATCTAGTCCAACTCCCTGCTCAAAGCAGGACCAATCCCCAATTTTTGCCCCAGATCCCAAATGGCCCCCTCAAGGATTGAACTCACAACCCTGGGTTTAGCAGGCCAATGCTCAAACCACTGAGCTATCCCTCCCCCCATGAACACATGAGCATTGTGTTCTCTTCCATTTCCACCTTCTGGCAGGACTGTGGTATTTGCTCTGTGGGCTGCCACAGAGAGATTTAACACAGGGATTCTCAAACTGTGGGTTGGGACCCCTCAGGGGGTCGTGAAGTTATTCTATAGGGGGTTGCAAGCTGTCAGCCTCCACCTCAATCCCTGCTTTGCATCCAGCATATATAATAGTGTTAAATATTTTAAAAAGTGTTTTTAATTTATAATGGGTGTTGCACTCAGAGTGAAAAGGGTCATCAGTACAAAAGTTTGAGAACCATTAATTTAACGGGTAAGGAATTCTGCAGCATAAGAGGAGAGACTCCTTGGTTTAGTTCCAAATAGCCAACAGGATTGAGTTCTGAAAGTCTCTATGGTTGATCCACTACATAATGCTCTTCCTTGAATAATTCAGCTGCTTATCACCTTCCCAGGGTAATCGTCCTCTGCACTGGCACTTGGACGCTAAACCTCAAAGGGGGGGGGGGGGCGGCTTTTAAAATGAGGAAGATAGAAACAGCTTGAAGGGAGAAGTTGGCAAGCAAAAATCCACACAATCAGCAGGGAAGCGTCTTAAGAATGCTGTATTGGTGCTAAGGGGGAATGTGTAGAAAGAAGCAAATCCAAACATGCTTGCATGAAAGTTCATGACTTTATTTAGCTACAAAAATGTCCCTCTAAAAATGGATCTCCTGTCTAAATGACGCTAATAAAACATGCAGGCAAAATATAAAATAGAGGGTGAGACAGTTTGAAGAACAAATCATATAGCTATAAAGCCAGGCTAAGTTTTGAATAAATACAGGAATCCCATAGGAGAGATGGGGACCCTTAAGCCAGGAGGGTGGAAGGGGCACAATCAGAAGATAAGGAGCTAAATGATTCTTTGGCATCAGATTTCACCTGCCTTGGAGGCTGATGAATTATTTACTGCTCTCGAGGTTATTCTTCTGGTAATGAGGATGAGATGCCGTAGGAGACAGAGATCTTAAAGCAAAAGAAAAAAAATTGCATTAAGTGACCCAGAACAGATGGCCTTTATCTGAGAATTCTGGAGGAACTACAGAGCAAAGTAGCTTAGCTACTGTCTAAAATTACATAACTTATTGATTTAAAAACAGCTTCTGTCTCAGAAGAGTGAAAAGTGGCCATAACTTTCAGGTTTTTTGTTTTTAATCAGTCAAAAGTGAGTAAGATGTTACCTTGTAAAGTCAAGGTAATAAAGAATAATGCAGGAAATATGAAAATGCCGTTCTAAATAACTGCTACATCATTGGCCTGACTACAGAGCTTGGTTTTAGTCACCTCATCTTAAGAGACATCAGAAATGGAAACGTCTAGAGAAGGACAGTGAATTGATTGGAAACATTGGGGTTTAGGGCTTCAGCACAAAAAGGGATTTAAAAGATTAGGTCTGTTCCCTTTGGAAAGGGGACAAATAGGAGGAGATATTTTATAAGCTTTTTAAAACAATGCTGGTATTAGAGGACAAATAGAATGAAGCTATTTACCCTTTCTTTCAATACAAGACTAGCAGTTTGTTTATGAAATTAAAAGGCAACAGGCAAAAGAAGGAAATGCTTTCAAACAGAAGATACCAGGCCAGGTTTTAAAAAGAGCTCCTCTGTCCGGGAACTGCCTGGTGCTGAGCTCTTGGGGAAATCTGCCACCTTAACCTGTCTGCGAGGAGAGCGGTGTAGCATAGTAGTGCACAGTTGATCGTGGAGTCTCACTGGTGTGAACAGGAGAGTTGGACTAAATCCTGCCCTGCCTCGTGATGGGGTACGTCGAGTGTAACCCCATGTATTTCAGCGGTTCTACTCTGCATCGGCAGCTGTGGCACTGAGAGGAGAGTGTGGGGGGATGGCTCAATTTCCACAGTCACAAAATGGGGCGGTGATAGTTGCCTGTTCTTGCACAGTCCAACAGGATACGTTCCACAAAGGGCTGTACGGGTAAAGGGGTTCTGTAGATGTGTGTGCAGTGCCTAGCTTGTCTCACGGTGAGAGTAGTACCATGTGTACTGCAGAGCCACCTTCCGTCTAGAAAAAAGAGAGCCACATAGGGAGACAGTGCGGGAGAGACTCTAGGCTTGACATAGGCTTGGTACAGGAGTTCGGAAGGGACATGGAGCAAGATTCACCTCTCTGATTCTCATGTATCTCTTCTGGCCCATCAGCATAAGTTAGAGCAGCTTAGGGAATGCCTGTACTGCGCACTCTTTTTTCAGAGGAATGTCGACATGGGCAGCAGGTGGAGCCTCGCTTTGGGGAGGCTAGACCCCGGCTCCACCCCTCTGCCAATGCCCTCCTCATGGCTGGAGTCCCGAGACCCTCTGCACCTCCCCCCACAACTGCAGGAGCCCCAGGCTGGCGAAGCCCGGAGCCCGCCCCCCTCCCCCCCACCTTCCCGGCTCTGCTCCCCTCCCCTTCCTCCCCCCCAGGAGGAGCCCAACCCCCCTGCCTGGAGTAGCCCGGGGCTGGCTGAAGCCATGCTGTGCCTCCCCTCCCTGGACCCATCCCACACAGGGGAAAAGCATCTGTTAGAAGATACTTTTGATATGCCCCATGCAGGTTCCAGGGCAGCTGAGGGTGTCTCCCCAGCCACCCCGGAACCTGCATGGGGCATAATAAAGCAAAAACTTCACTGCCAAACCCCGCAATTGGGGGTCCGGCAGCTGCGGCAGTGCTGGAGGAGGCAGAGCCTCCTCTGGCCTATTATTCTCGTCGCCCATGAATGCATAGTACATACACTACATACCCCTCCCCTCTCCTTCCCTCCTCCCATGAGCATAAATAGCAGTGTAGGTGGTGAGGCACTGCTTAGGCAAGTAAAGACACTCCTGAGCCTGTGGGTATGTACCCAAGTAAATATCCACAGAACTCTCTACTTGCCGAAGCCTTGCCGCCTCATCTACACTGGTATTTTTAGCAGTGTAGTGTCCTGCTGCTGGATTCTTTCCTCATTGCAAGGAAAGGCTCCTGCGATGGGGAGGTGCCGGAGCCTTTCTCCTCTGCCTCCCTCCTGCCACAGCCTTTCACTGACACATGTAGCTATGCAACGCAGGGTGGATGTAGCCTGTTTTTCACTGCGGTGTGTAGCTATTCATACCCTACATGCTGCCGAAAAAGATTTGCAGCATAGATGTAGCCTTAGATGCAGCATAGATGTAGTCTGTGAAGTGGTGTAGTGTGGGCATGCCCTACCCAATCCCTATGCTGGATTGGGAGAGAGGCATCTGGCATAGAAGCCAGCTGTGCCCCTACACTTAGAGGAATTCTGTACATTTTTAATTCAGCTTGTTGGGAACAGTTATGGAGAGATGCCTCATTCTCTGCATACGCTGATTACTGTACGGTAGTGCCTTGACAAGTCAGGTTTAAAGAGAGATCTGTGACGAGACAAGGGATCCATGCTGCTATGCCCTCTCTGCTTTAGAGGAGGGACATTAATTCAGTACAGTAATTCAGTACATTAAGTTCCTTTTTGCACTTAAATTTTACATTTGAGAAGATTCTGAGCAAGTGAAGAAGGCAAGTTAGAATTCCATTCTGTTTCTGTAGGGGTTGAGGTCTTGATCCAGCAAGTTCCTTCTCTCTCTAAGTTGTTGGAGAACCGGACACTTGGCTTGTAAACTTTTCAGGATAGGCTCTTGTCGTCTCATGTCTGCCTATGCATAATTCTGCTGCTGCAGAAATAACTATAGAGTGCGCTATTCAGATATGGTGTTGCTGAGTAACTAGTTGAAATGTCAGAAGACTTGATAGAAAAAATGAAGGCATGAATTCAGTCTGAGTCATTCAACAGTAGGTTCTGTTACTACAGATACAAATAGGAAACTGGGAAACTGACTAGACAAAGTGATAACAAATGCACAAAATAAACTCAATTTTTTTCTCTACTTTTTCAGTTAAGTGGTCATTTTAGGTGTCACTTCTAAAAGTTTAGACAGAACTTTTACATTCTTTTGTGTCCCTCTAAGTTGGGCAAAAAGATCAACTGATAATGAGGGGAAAGAATTTTCTTACTGTTATCAAGCAGATTGGCTGCATATTCTACTGCCTAGTCTGTACAAATCTTAATATATTCAGTTAAAACCCTGAATATAGCTTTAAGATGGACCAAAATAGCTTTAAAGTGACATACATAATATAGTTATATAAATTAGAGAAAAGTGAACACAATGCTATTCAGTAAAGCCAGGACAACCGTGAATTTTAGGAAAACCCCAGTCTGACGGATCAATTGCTTACTAAACACATTTAAGCTTTGGAATGGCCCTGCAGCAAAGGCCATTGCTATAGAGCCAAGTTATCTTATTCAGGGAAAAGTTTATTTAGTCACAAGAAAAACTGTTCAAGTGTGCGTGCGTGTGCTCACCCCTTCTGTCGAAAGCCAGGTAATTAAAAATTAAGGCAACATCACTGTGGAGAGAGAAAAGATTCCGACAAGCAAATTAATGAGAAGCTGTTAAGCTTAAATTTAAATATTCTCTTTTGTGTCATAACCTCAGTGTGCCTTAAATGTGTGTAAGTAAAATAAATACATTGGAGCTCTGTCACGCCATCTGGAGTGGCTCACGACTGAGTGTGCCTACCTCCGGGGCAGGCTGTCAAAAGCACGGCAGAGACCCCAAACTGGTGGTTATGTTCTATAATTAGATTTCACTAAGGGCATGGCTACACTGTGAACTTCAAAGCTCTGTCACAGGAGCGCTCCCACAGCAGCGCTTTGAAGTGCGAGTGTGGTCGCGCGCGAGCACTGGGAGAGTGCTGGTAATCCACCTCCACGAGGGGATTAGCTCCGAGCGCTGGGAGCATAGCTCCGAGCGCTGGGAGCCTGTTTACACTAGCGCTTTAAAGCGCTCTGACTTGCTGCGCTTGGGGGGTGATTTTTCACACCCCTGAGCTGGCAAATTGGAGCGCTATAAAATGTAAGTGTAGCCAAGCCCTAAGCCAGTAATAGACGTGAGCTCCTAAAGTACCAGCATAGTCTTCTAATGGAGCCATAGACACTCATAGATCCCTTAGGCTGGATTGTCTATCTTGTCACCCAGGCAAGCTGGACGATGTGATCAGTGGTCACTTACACCAAAAATCATGAATATTCCAGGTTACTCCCAGTTCCAAGAGATCAGTCAGTCACCCAGGTCAGTTTGCATCCTAGATTGCACACGAAAGCCACTGCTGGTGCTTAGTAAACTAACTAGTTAGCTAAGAAAAAGGAATGAGAGTTATTGAGAGGTTAAATCAGGTAAAATATGTATACAGGTGAGTCAGTCTATAATTCCAAATGGTAGCAGAGATATAGTAATCTGCCAGTTTCCCAAAAGTCTCTCAGGGCTACCCAGAATAACTCTGGGGATATCCATAGTCTTGTTCAGTTATTCTGCCCTGTTAGTATCCAAACAGTCCAGAGATGAAGAATTTTCCCTTGTGTCCATACTGGGGATGTTGATTAATCGCAATTAACTCACACAATTAACTCAAAAAAATTCATTGTGATTAATCACTGTTTTAATCACACTGTTAAACAATAGAATACCCCAATTGAAATGTATTAAATATATTGGATGTTTTTCTACATTTTCCAATATATTGATTTCATTTACAACACAGAATGCAAAGTGTACAGTGCTCACTTTATTATTTTTTATTACAAATATTTGCACTGTAAAAATGATGAACAAAAGAAATAGTATTTTTCAGTTCACCTCATATTAGAACTATAGTGCAATCTCTTTATCGTGAAAGTGCAATTTACAAATGTAGATTTATTTATTTATTTTTTTGGTTACATAACTGCACTCAAAAACAAAACAATGTAAAACTTTAGAGCTTACAAGTCCACTTAGTCCTACTTCTTGTTCAGCCAATTGCTCAGACAAACAAGTTGGTTTATATTTGCAGAAGATAACGTTGCCCGATTCTTATTTACAACGTCACCTGAAAGTCAGGACAGATGTTTGCATGGCACTTCTGTAGCTGGCATTGCAAGGTATTTATGTGCCAGATATGCTAAACATTCATCTGCCCCTTCATGCTTCTGCCACCATTCCAGAAGACATGCTTCCATGCTGATGACACTTGTTAAAAAAATAATACATTAATTAAATTTGTGACTGAACTCTTTGGGGGAGAATTGTATGTCCCCTGCTCTGTTTTACCCACATTCTGCCATATATTTCATGTTATAGCAGTCTCGGATGATGACCCAGCACATGTTGTTCGTTTTAAGAACACTTTCACTGCAGATTTGGCAAAACACAAAGAAGGTACCGATGTGAGATTTCTAAAGATAGCTACAGCACTCAACCCAAGGTTTAAGAATCTGAAGTGCCTTCCAAAATCTGAGAGGGCCAAGGTGTGGAGCAGACTTTCAGAAGTCAGAGCAACATTCCGATGCAGAAACTACAGAACCCTAACCACCAAAAAAAAAAATCAACCTTCTGCTGGTAGCATCTGACTCAGATGATGAAAATGGACATGCGTCGGTCTGCACTGTTTGGATCATTATCGAGCAGAACCCGTCATCAACATGGATGCATGTCCTCTGGAATGGTGATTGAAGCATGAAGGGACAGATAAATCTTTTGCGCATCTGGCATGTAAATACCTTGCAACACCATGTGAACGCCTGTTCTCACTTTCAGGTGATATTGTAAACAAGAAACAGGCAACATTATCTCCTTCAAATGTAAACAAACTTGTTTGTCTGACAGGTTTCAGAGTAACAGCCGTGTTAGTCTGTATTCGGAAAAAGAAAAGGAGTACTTGTGGCACCTTAGAGACTAACCAATTTATTTGAGCATGAGCTTTCGTGAGCTATAGCTCACTTCATCGGATGCATACCGTGGTAATAAGCTATTACCAGCAGGAGAGTGGGGTGGGAGGAGGTATATTTTCATGCTTTGTTTGTATATAAAAAGATCTTTTACACTTTCCACGGTATGCATCCGATGAAGTGAGCTATAGCTCATGAAAGCTTATGCTCAAATAAATTGGTTAGTCTCGAAGGTGCCACAAGTCCTCCTTTTCTTTTTGTTTGTCTGAGCAATTGGCTAAACAAGAAGTAGGATTGAGTGGTCTTGTAGGTGCTAAAGTTTTACATTGTTTTGTTTTTGAGTGCAGTTACTTTTTGTACATAATTCTACATTGGTAAGTTCAGCTTTCATGATAGAGACTGGGCTACAGTAGTTTTATTAGGTGAATTGAAAAAATACTGTTTTGTTTTTTACAGTGCAAATGTAATCAAACATAAATATAAAGTGAACACTATATGCTTTGTATTCGGTGTTGTACAGTAACTCCTCACTTAATGTTGTAGTTATGTTTCTGAAAAGTGCGACTTTATGCGAAACGATGTTAAGCAAATCCAATTTCCCCATAAGAATTAATGTAAATAGGGGGGGTTAGGTTCCAGGGAAATTTTTTTCACCAGACAAAATACATTATATACATACACAATATAAGTTTTAAACTATTTTAAGCAAACAGTTTAATATTGTACACAGCAATGAATGATTGTGAAGCTTGGTAGAGGTGGTGGAGTAAGAGGGTGGGATATTTCCCAGGGAATGCCTTGCTGCTAAATGATGAACTAGCACTCAGCTGAGCCCTCAAGGGTTAATACGCTATTGTTAATGTAGCCTCACACTTTACAAGGCAGCATGGACTGACGCAGGAGGGAGGAAACAACAGATGCAGGGCAGTAGCTGCAAATACTTCCCTGCAAAAACTGAACATGATGATGAGCCCACGCGATCCAGCTGGAGCGCACCACTCCCTCCTCCTGATGGCACATGCACGGCTGCACAGGTGTTGACTCTTCAAAGTGCTGGGGGGGTGCGTGCATGAGTGAGATTGACAGAGAGAGAGTGAGGTATTATTGCCCCTTTAAGTGCTTAACCCCACTTCAACTACGTTGCCCTTTTAAGCAGATCAGCCAGTTCAGACAGGAAGCAACAGCTTCCAGCAAGCTCCCTCCTTTCTGTCCCTGAGCCCTGTCCCCCTCCTCTGCTTTGTGGAGAGGGGGTACGGAGCAGGGGGCGGGGAAGAGCAGGGGGACATCCTGATATCAGCACCCCTTGCCCCCCCTCCCAGCAAGCAGGAAGTTCCTGGGAGCAGCTCCAAGGCAGAGGGCAGGGCAGGGGCAGCACGGCAGTGGGGGGAGGGACAGCTGAACTGCTGCTGAGCAGCTGCCCAGCCACAGACCTTACAGGGAATTTAGGGGAGCTGATGGGGTGAGGGGGGAGGGAGCTGCCAGTCCCCTGGTTCCAATCCCCACAAGGGGGGGGCTGCTCTTCCAGAGACTCCTGCAAGCTGTGGACAAAGCAGGCAGCTTCCAAAGGGCATTATAAGGGAGCATTGTGCAACTTTAAATGTGCCTGTTCCCTGCTTGATCAGCAACGTGACAACGTTAACCGAGGAGTTATTGCAATTGAAATCAATATATTTGAAAATGTGGACAACATCCAAAACCATTTAAATAAATGGTATTCTATTATTGTTTAACAGTGTGATTAATTAATTTTTTTTAATCACATGACAGCCCTAGTCCATACTTATAGCTGCTTCTCACAAACAAGCTGCCTCAGCTCTTTCTTTGAAGCGGGGAGAGAGGAGCACATTTAGAGTCTTTGATCTCTGATCCTCACACACAATGATCACTTGCTGTCAAATGTGCAAAAAATAGCCCTTTCCAGTTAAAGTTCATTTGAGTTACACAAGGCTTCTTTCTCATTTGATGGTTTATTTTAGTTACAGGGGTATATACAATGTAAATGTTTGCTATTACTTTATAACAGGGTACAGATAAGTGAAAACAATGCATGCAGAGACTCATTAGTTTTCATGAATTTTAAACACCAACAACATTCTTGTACGTTTAAGAATAACTTTGATCTATACTAGTACGCAAGGGAATTGGCCTGCCTCCCAGCTGAGCATTTTGTAACATTCAGTGAGGCCTGAGGTTTTGGCCTGAGTTGGCACCTCATCTGCCAGTGTCACAATCATATTTTCAACAGCATAACTATTTGAGGTTATTTGTGAATGCTTCTCGTTCATGATCAAACTTGTGTCTAGCAAGTAACGCCATTGTTAATTAAAACTTTCTGTGAGTTTCATAGAAGAAATGTCTCAGGAGTTTGCATCACTGTTCTCAGTTTAGAAGAGGTAGGGATGCAACCTTGGCTGTGCCCATTTATTGTATAAGAGTAGAAGTCCATTGGATTCTTAGTCACTGAGGACTTAAGGGACGCTTTGAAACAGTTTCTTAACCCAGCTCTTGTTCAGTGGGTTCTCCTTGTGTCAAAATGCTTGAGTGCATTGTCACTGCCATAGGGGTTTCTGTATGGTACAAAATGTGTCCAAACCCAGTTGCCAAGAGTCAAGTTAGATGGCGAGTTGCTGACCCTGACTAACCCCTCTGCCTAGACCACGGCAAATCGTGTTGGCTAATTCAACTTCTAATAACACAATAGCATTTTGTAATGCAGACCATTTTCCATGAGTGGTAACTGATGCAGCATTCCTACAGTCCCAAAGAAAGGCTAGGTACATGCACTAAGATCTGGAGACTGCATTGTCTGGGGATTATGCATTGTGTGGGAAATCTGGATTCATAGTTAATGTGAGTTAAGTATTTGGATTGGCTGCATGCAGAAATGTCCAACATGCAGGTGGAGGGTAATGTGTTGAGTAGTTTGTGTTTTGTCTTTGGTGGGTGACTAAGTAGCAGCATCGTGAGAGTCCATCAGCTTGTTCTTGCGGGTTGGCCTTGTTCTGATTCTTTGTCTTGGCAGATTCTGAGCTAATGGTGTCTAGGGTAGGGAAGTAACCCAGATGCAGATTCTAGGCACGGTTACTCTGTTGCCTGTTTCTGTTTGGGGATGATTGTTTTCACTGAGCCTGCTAGATTAGACTGTAACGCCAACAGTGCCCATTTAACTTCAGCTAACATGGTTCTGAAATGTTAATGAATTACGTTATTGCACAACCAAGTTATGGAAAATGGATTATAATACAGCACTCTCCACTGTGCCAGCCACAAGGATCTGTTTATGGCTGGACTGGTTGGTACAAGAAGGCTGCACAGCATCATCTGAGCAGCTTGCAAGGTATCCAGTGACTTTGGAGGAATGATAAGCCACTTCTGGAAGGGTTCTCCCTTTGGAAAAATTAGAGTATGTAACACACCTGGAGCACCCAAAGGCTTAAACCACGCCCCCGCTTCCCCTCCCCCTCCCCCCCCCCCAAGAAAAGCACCATCCATTATTATTTGTATTGCTGTAGCACCTAGGAGCCCCAGGATCCCGTTGCACTAGGTGCTGCACAAACAGCAGAAATGTGATCCCTGCCCTGAAGAGCTTAAAATCTGTCTATTCCAGTGGTCCCCAAACTGTAGGGGTGCGTGGGCGAACGTTCAGGCAGGCGCGTGGTGGGTCCCAGGCCAGCCTCCACAAGGGATGGGGAGGCAGTGCCACCTACCCCCCCTCTGCTCCCAGGCCAGCTCTGCCTCTAGCCCCAGCTCCTCCCCCACCCCCAGTTCTGCCCCCAGCTCTGCCTTCAGCCCAAGTGCCTCTGCAGTAGTGGAGTGGGGGGTGGACAGATTCCATGACTGGTAAGGGGGAGGGGGGGCTGAAAGGAAAAGTGTGGGCCCCACTGGTGTATTCACTACAGCCAGGTCTCCCAGTCATCTCTCTGACACAGTTGTGTACCCCAAGGGATAGTGTGTCATTTACTGTAACACGTAGTTTCATAGACTATTCAATGCCAATGTAAATATATTGAACTTGCTGCTCCACCCTCGTTGGTTGGCCTTTTCCCCCTCAGTGCACTCACTCCCTTTTTTCTTTCCTCCTGTGTCTGCTAGCCTCTTTCCATCTGTCACCTGTGGGATTTTCAGCTCTCCTGATTTTTCCCTCTTTTTAACTCCCTTGCCACCTTATGCTGTGTGCTTCTGCCTCTCCAGTCATTCCCCTTTCCCCCCTTGTTCCCTTCAGTCTTCCACCCCCAAATCTGGTTACTCCAGTCATGCATTTCCTTGTGCCTGCCAACTTGCTTTCCTTCAGAGGGGCAGGGGCTGCAGGAGTTGCCCTGCTTGGGAAGGGGGTGAATACAAGGAGGAGACAGGTGAAGGTTGGGAGGCTCGCAGGATGGGGGAGAGGCCTAAGGATCCACTCTGCTGGGCTAGGAGACCCAAAGAGCTGCTGCAGCCTTTGGGTGAGGGCTGCATCGCTCAGAAGAACAGTTCATGCAGGTGGCTATGGGGGCACTGTCCTAGCACAGTAGTGCCCCAGCAGGGAGCACTGCAGTCTGCGCTTGCATACAGTGGTGGGAGGGAAGGCAACACACAGGGAGCTGTCCCACTGGGTGTTGGGCAGCCTAGCCTGAGCCGGAATTGTACAATTCTGCTAGCCTGCTAGAGGTGTCTTAAAAAGACACAGCTTTAATATTCATTAAATCTCCTAGAAACTGAGTACTTTTAAAAAGTGATTGAGCTGCTTCTGTTAGACATGAAATATCAGGTCTTGTGGCTCATTGAACTGTCTGTGCGTAAAAGAAACGGCTGAGCTAAAACCGGTCTCAGCCACCCTGCAAAGGAGTTGGAACTCCTGAAGTTGGGGGAAGTTCTCATCTCTGGTCAGTCTGTGTGATTGGAAGGAAGGAATGCGGATCATGGAATGGAGACGTGCAGCATGTGTTGGAGAGCTGCGTGCTCTAGATGTAGCTAATTCCACACGCTAGTAGGCCTGTCTAATAGACTATGGGTTTTAGTGAAGGTGTGCTTGGAGAGAGTACTGTCTGGATTTACATGGAGATAGAAAGCTCTTTATCACAGATTTCAAGACTAAACCCGGCGTCTACGTCAGAACTCCCTTCGTGAGGGAGGGTGTTGCCCTAGGAATTTCCAAATCAACCCTGGCTGACGCTGACTGTGTGGGAATAGCATGTTTTTGCCTTCTCAATCTTAATCTGGAGATAGGGTCCCTTGGGGGTGGGATCCAGAATATTCAGGGTGGGGGGCAGTCCAGCAGCAAAGCGTGGAGTAAGGAAAGTTGCATGATTTGAAGACCCCCAATACAGATATGGTCCTGTAACTTTGTGTGAAGTAGTGGGTCTGTGGAAACCACACACGCTCTGATACTGCTCTCAGAGTGGCTGTTAGTGAACCTGAGCACCATGGGAAACTGTGTTGGCATCCAAGGGCAATGGTAAATGGTAGCTAATGGTAAAGTTCAGCTGGGTGGACTCTTGTGTTTTACAGTCAGAATTGTTAGTTTTCATTATGGGCAGTCTGTTTCCCTTTTATGTGTGAAAAATATTCTTATGAGCCAGTTACATATATATTGTGTGTGTTTCATTTCATAAACACCCTTGTTGCTTTTTCAGGTTTTTACCTCCTTTTCTTTTGTCTTGGGAGAGGGGACAGGTGTGCAGTTTTTGTTTTTGTCTCCTCCCTTCTCCCCCTCCCCACCCCAATTGGGGATGATCACAATCCCCTTCGCCCGCACCAGATAACTCTGGAAAATGAACTGCTGAGTCTGGGGATAGCACATAAATGCTCTTAACATTTAATGTTTCATGAGAAATGTGAAATAGCAAAGTAAACCTACTGGCAGTGCAGGTAGCTGCGTTTGGATTAGTAAAAGGAAATTAAGTAGGCATCTGTTACACTTCATGAAACAAGTGGCTCATACAGAGACACATCAGGTTTGGCTGGTACTGGTCATGTGATGCACAGGCAACTTAGACCTCGTTACCACCTCTGCATCTCTTCCTTTGTCATTACCATGAGCGAAGCGGTTTGGGGGCAGTCCAGGATCGCGAAGGCTTGTTTTGCCCAGATTAAGTTGAAAGTCTGAGTGCCAAGCGAGGAGAGGCCTCGAGTGCAGAACTCAGATGACTCATAAATAGGGTGTGGAGAGCACTGCAACCTTCTGGGGTTTCTTTACGCTATCCTTTCAGTTGCCCCTGACCTAAATTAATAGCTCAATGCATGACTTGGGAAATATTTTTTAAATGTTGTCTTAAAGGTGAAAATTCTCTCTCTGAAAAAGCATTTTTGTCTGCATTGCTCATCACTGAGAACTGGGCAGCTAAAGCCATCCCCACACTGCACTGCATAACGTGAGCACCCAGTACCAGCCCCAGTTAGAGGGAGACTGCTTTTTTTTTCCTGTCATTGTCTTGTTTTGTTATCGGAAGATAGAGCTCTCTCGTCATCCTAACCTCTCCTGAAGAAAGGTGAATTACTATCCAGATGAAGACGTGGTTTGTTAAACTTAATTAAAATCTTGGATTCAAATGAGAATTGAATTCTAAGCTAAGTATTCAGAATTCTTTCCCATATAATAGCAAAGTAATAACAGGGTTTGCTCCGAGTTCTGGGCGAAATCTGAGGGCTAGTCTACACTGGCAACACGAAAGGGCTGTCACGGCAGCGCTTTAAAGTGGCTTGTGTAGTCACGGCAGTCACTCTCAAAAAACCACCTCCACCAGAGAGCACCTCCCACTGCTGGTGCACTGTCTACCCTGGCGCTTTATAGTGCTGAAACTTGCTGTGCTCAAGAGATTTTTTTTTTTTTTTTTTTCACACCCCTGAGCGGGCAAGTTGTAGCACTGTAAACTGCCAGTGTAGACAAGTCCTGAGAGATTGCTGGTGTGGTTGTGTGGAGGACTTTCCACTGTGCTTTGCAAGTGTGAATAATGGAGAGCTTTCTCTGTAGTTAAACAATAAGAGAATACAGTATTTATTGAGTGCATTTTAAAAAAAATCACATTGGGAGTCAGGACTGTTAGCATCTGTATGTGCCATACAAACAAAGAATTAACCACTGCATCTTACATGAATATATGGTTCTCCCAGTTACCTTTAAATAGGTGGCTTCTTATCACGTAGCTTTCGTTAGATGTTTATTCATCAAATTTTGTTCATGAAAATTAGTAGATGCAACCTAAAATCAGAATTAGTATTTTAAACATTTTCTATAATTCGGCTGATTATTTTAGCACTAGTTTCAGCAGCTGATTCTAATATACAGTCATGTACGTTTTCCTGAATTTCCTTAGTGTAAGGAGGGAGCATGGACTGTCCCAAATAATCCAGCTCAGGGATGCCCAGCATTGTGCCTGAGATTTCTCCAGTTTTAATGTTTGTATTCCATTGCTTTTCAGGGGACGGGAAAAAACCTGCATTTAGAGCTGTTAGGAATGCATAATTGACCAAAGTATAATGGATTGCATGCAAACCATTGGGATCTGGCAATAAGGGGGAGAGAGAGAGAGCAGTGATTTCAGGATTGGAGCCATTATCTTTGCAGCCCACCGAAAGTGGGGGAGGGGGGATGTTTAACTCTTAGCAAGAATGGAAAGCCCTTTAATTCACTCAGCAGCAACAGAGGCTCAGCCCACCCCAAGCGGGTGAGTGGGGGAAGGGCGCATACTTTCTGAATGAAGGGCAGGGGAGGGGGTCTAGGGCTTTGTCAGCATGGCCGAGAACACAGACTGCTGAGGTGGAGAGTTAAACTTTGTACTTGGCATCTTGTTTTACTCTTGGTCTGGAGGTGGGGACTGACTTTTTGAATGCAGCTTAGACTCAGCTCTACCTGAATGTGGTAATAGCTGAGGGAGGACTCCAGCCCTGTATGAGGGTGGTGTGACTGGGGCTATACTGCTGGAGGTGTCCCAGGGAATGCAAGCCAACCCAGCCCATGTTCGTCCTGGAACTCCCAGCTCATGCACTGCAGAGGGAGCCCCACCAGTTTGTGAGTGTGCACCCCTCTTGCCCCTGCCACATTCAGTTGGCTTTTCTGTTTGCTTTGGTATGTCCTCTCGCCATGCTCTCCTCCATGAGGCTAAAGCGGTCTTGTGCAATGTCTGGGCTCCCCACCTGCATTCTGCCACGCCCTTGTGTAGGGTGTGTGCTGGAGAAGTTTGGCTCGTGGTGCTGTTCTGTTTAATGCAGTGCAGGCATAGGTAAGAGTCTCCCATTTATGTGTCAGATGTGGTCAGTCGCGCTGGGGCATGATGTCTTTTTAAATGAATTTTAGCACTTGACACACTCTTCTCTATCTCCCTATCCCAATTCGCAGAAAAATAACTTGCCAGTTGACCATTTAAAGACATCATGGTTCTCTGTGTAAAAGGAATACGGGTAACTGCGTTCTGCCTATCTGTATTACTCACGCAGTTTCAGTAGGAATGGTCTGCTACTCGTCCTGTCCTGGGTGCTCCACGCTGGAGGTGGCTGCATTTCTGTGTTAGATTATATTAAATGATCCTTTTGTGTGCTAATGAATCTGCAAGGCAGGGTGGATAAAAATCAATGTTTTAAAAGAAATTATTTTTTTATTTTTGTTTAAATTACAATATGTTTAAACAGTTATTTTGAAAAAAAAATGAAATCTGAATTTAAAACAATTAGTTAAAGCTGAATTTATTATAATCTCTTAAAACATTTAAATAAAAAATAAACTTTGTTAAATCCGTGAGCCTCTGTCAGAAACTTGAGTTAAAAGGCTGCTTTTCTGTATAAAGAGAGAATTGGGGGAAAACATCTAACTTTGGAGGTCAAGCTTTATAAATATGGCACAATAGGTCATGTGCTGTGTTAAGGGCTTGATCCTGTGGGGGGACCCAGGGGCTGTGCTCTTCGGAGCAAGAGGCTGGAAAAGTCATCAGAGATATTGGGACCTGGCCTCTGACTCTAGGAGACGTCGTCATTTAGCTCATCAGAATCATCCACTGAGCCCACCTGGGTGGTCTCATACTCCTGTTTTATAGCTTCTCCCCATCTGAGCTCTGATTTTCTCAGTTCTGAAATTATGAATATTTATGACTCCACCCATCATTCACCATTTTCTGACATATTAAAAATGTACAGTTAATAAGAATCTGAAAATATTAAGGTATATGATTGCTTAAATAAATGTATATAGTTGTAGTGGACCCTCCTAGGTAGCAAAAAGATGCACCAAATCTAGTGTAAAGGCTCTAGTTAGTTGTAAATCAGCATGTTTTAATGGTTAGATCACCTAATGACAATGCACCGTTTTTAGAAATGAACTGAAATACAAATGGAGAAGTTGATTTTAAATTGAGGCTTTTCACTTTAAATCAGTCCACCCAAAGTGCTTTGGAATCATTTTGAATGGAAAGCACTGTATAAAGGGGAGACCACTGTACCTACAAACTAAAAATATTAAGGAAAATCCAACAAGTGATTGTGTCAGAGTCAGGAATACCTGTAAAGCCAATTATACAGCTTGCTAGAAGATGGACCCCAAACTTGTCAGCACTTAATAAATCACTCATCCAGCTCCGTTTAGCTATTATGGGCCAGTCACGTTCTTACATTTTGAGGGTTTTTTTCGTTCCAGAGAGTTGGGGGTAGTTTGGCATGGGCTGCAGTTAAATCAGTTTGTTGTGTGTTAGGAAAAGTGAGAACCCTTTTAGGTCCAAATAGAATAGTGCCCTTTCGGGCATGTATAGTTTCTGGTAGCATGAAAGAAATACACATTCAGACTTGCATCTTATGAAGAGGGCATCTGTGGTAAGAATAGAAAAATCCTCAGTGTTCTTCTCTTAGCTTCTGGCAGTTCTCCAGATGGTCTGGAAAAGTACTGTTGATGCTGGCCTTCCAGCCATGCAGTGTTCAAACTGTATCACCTCTTTGCGCAATAATGCAGTGGTTTCATCCCAGAGCAAGGAGGTAATAGTCCTTCCCCAGGTGGCTAAGAAAACATCACACCTACCGTGCTATAGCAAGAGAGATGTAGGGTAAAATTTTCAAAAGTCCCATCTCAGAGATGGCTGGAGAGCCGAACTGTCAGTACCTTTTAATGTCACCTTGTCCCCTAAAACGCGTGCTTTTTAAAACTTTACCCATAGACAAATTGGAGGATAATTCTGAGAACAACAAGAAGAGCAAGTTGGGCTGCTGGGAATGTGTGGTGAATGAGGGATTGCAAGGACCAAATATGAAGACACAAGGTGGAAATGTAGGATTACTACTTGTTCTGGCATTAAATAGGCAAGTTAATTCTTTCAGGCTGGCATTTGGCATGTCTGCTCTCATGTCTGGAGTGTTTTGTGCCTCATTTCACAGATGGTCATGTGTCTGGTTTTGAGTTATTGTGATCCTGCATTAGCATCACCTGATTTAATAGCTGCACATGTGCTGTGGAAACTGCAAAGGGAAATAATTAAACGTAGGATGCACATCTTTCCAGAGTAGGGACCACAGTGCCGCTGTTCAGCACGAGCATGGTGCTGCGTGGGCATGCTCTGGAGATGGCTGCTTCGAGTTGAGTGCTGAATGCACATGAACCAGCCGCGCTGCTCTTCCTGTTCCTCTGGCACTGGGAGGGCAGGATTAGCCAGAGCTCTGTAGTGTTGGCGCCAGGGGTAGTGCTGCAGGGCACGGTGTTACAGAGAGCAGTGAGGGGGATCAATAATAAAATAGGGGCTCTTCACAGAGCTGGGTTTTTTGTATTGAAAGCTTTTGTTCAAAAAAGGCCTGTGTGATAAATTCTTGATGTTACTGCAATTTTCTATTTTCATGACATTTTCCTCCATATTTTTACCAAAACGTTTACCCAAACCATTATAAAACCTCTTTGTTCACCAAAAACTGTTTTCTTACAGAGATTTGGATTTTTAGTAAACAAAACTTGTGTAAAAATTCAGTGTTATGCAAAATTTCATGAAAAACAGAAATCTGTTTTGACCCTGGGGAAATGGGAACAATGTCAAAACCTCAGTTTTCCAAGACAGACTGTGGTTTTTTCAACCAGCTCTAGTTGTTAACTTTCTGTTCTCTTCTTTCCCCATCTTTTTTTGTTTTTGCTTTTATTTCAATCCTAGTAGCAGTAAAAATGAAGGTACAATAACTGATCCCTTTGGCTGGCAGGGTTGCTTTGTGGTTAGTTGGTAGCATCCTGGGGTGCTGTCGCCCTTGGGGTTTTGTCGATGACTCTGGCGGGTTCCCAAGTAGCTCTCTCACAGCCAGCTAGAAGTGAGAGATGCAGAAAAGGGGGCAGATGCCCCCTTGATTCAATGGCTTAGTCAGATACAACAGAAGGGGCAGAGTAGAGCTTAAATCTCCCCTAGGCTGTAGCCCCATAGCAGATACAGAGCTGAGTCAGTACTTGGGGGGTAATTACCTCTAAGTACAGATCTGTAAGTTCTCCTAGATGGAGTCACGCATAGTGGGTGCCCCATGCCTCCTGCTTATTGTTGCTTATCATGTAAGCTGCAGGCCCCTGCTAGCTGCAGCCTGGCTCTCTGCTTCCCAGCCAGTGTCCCTAACCCAGATTGTAGGATGTTGCCGGCTGTGCTGGATTGCAAATGTGAGGGCAGGCTCTGCTGAGGGAGGGGAAGGAAAGCCAGCATGCTTAGCTGATGGGCTGCACTGCCATGTATCTCTACATAGCAAAGGGGAGAGGGAGAGGGATAGCTCAGTGGTTTGAGCATTGGCCTGCTAAACCCAGGGTTGTGAGTTCAATCCTTGAGGGGGCCATTTAGGGATCTGGGGCAAAAATTGGGGATTGGTCCTGCTTTGAGCAGGGGGTTGGACTAGATGACCTCCTGAGGTCCCTTCCAACCCTGATATTCTATGAAAACCCGAATGCTGCCAATAAAATAGAGGTTAGCAACCATGTTAATAATGTAAAGTTTGGTACCAGTGGGTTTAGGAGGACAGTGCTGCTCTGGTGCTTAGCACTAGTGCCCTGGAGTGATGGCTAACCCTTGCCCTCCTGCAGAGTTGTCATGGAGGAGTGCTGTGGCATGAGTGTGCAGTAATGCAGTTAGGGTTGCCATCTTTCCAATTGCACAAAACAGAACCGTGTCCAACCTCCTGCTCTGCCCCTTCTCTGAAGCCCAGCCCCCCTCCCTCACTTTCACTGGGCTGGGGCAGTGAAGTGGGATGCGGTAGGCAGTGTGGGGTCCAGCTGGGGTTGTGGGCGCTGGGGTGGGGCCGGGATGAGGGTTTTGGAGTGTAGGAGGGGCCTCCGGGCTGGGGCCAAGGGGTTTGGCATGAGGGAGGGGGCTCAGGGCTGGGGCAGGGGTTTGGAGTGTGGGAGGGAGTGCGGGGTCTGGGAGGGAGTTGAGGGGGGAGGGGGTTCTGACCTGGGGCAGGGAGTTTGCGATGCTGGCTCCAGCCGGGCAGCGCTTACCTCAGGCTGCTCCCGGAAGCAACTGACATGTGCGACAGAGGCATGCCAGGCAGCTCCCATTGGCCGCAGTTCCAGGCCAATGGGAGCTGCGGAGCTGGTGTTTAGGGTGGAGGCAGCGCGTGGAACCTCCCCGGCTGCCCCTGAGCCTAGGAGCCAGACATGTCGTCCATTCTGGGATCTGCGTGACGTCAGACAGGCAGGGAGCCTGCGTTAGCCCCACTCTGCTGCCCGCTGGACTTCTAATGGCCCGGTCAGCAGTGCTAACCAGAGCTGTCAGGGTCCCTTTTCTACCAGGTGATCTGGTTGAAAACTGGATGCCTGGCAGCCCTAGATGCAGTCGTAGAGGGGCAAATGCACACAGGCAGCTGGGTGGGACAAGCGCTGTGCTCTGGGGTGGTACTGCTGGCAGCACAGCTGGTACCTTGGGCTCGTGGCTGGCACAAGGCCCCCGAGCAGGAGACTCAAAGGGAATTAGAGATCAGATCACGGCACCAGTCGTGTCTTGATTCCCTACCTGACAATATGTTCCAGAACCTTTAGGAGAGAGGGGCTGGGAACTGAAACCACACAGGGCTCTCATAGACACCTCCTTCCTGCCGTCAGCTTGTGTGTTCCCCAGGGAAGTCATTACACTAGTCCCAGTGATGACAGCAATTGCCCTACAGTAGTTAATGCAAGCCTTGGCGCCCGTGTGTGCAGACACATGAGAGAGAACATTAAACAGGTTGGGGGCTCTTTTAATGTTTGCATAAGCAGGAGAGGGTGTCTAAGAGGTAAGTCCTTGGGTACACATCTTTCAGCTCTTGGTGTCTTGCACTCTAGGGCTTGCTAGGCAAAGGAGGCATTGATTTTTAAACTGTTTGGTTTTTAAACCTTTTCGGTCCACGCACACGCTCTTACTGATTTAGGTGCTCAGGGGTTTTTTTTAAGAAGGTCTTTTTAGTTCAGTCCTTTGCCATGAAATGTATAATGCTGAGAGACAGCACTCCCCTTGCACTCTGCACTCTCAAAACAGCATCATTACATTTTTAAACATTGTATTGCTTTAACTATTTTGATTAAGAGCGTGCAAATGGACCGGTGATTATGTCTGCTTCTTGTGACAGACAAGTACCTTCCTTGATGGGCTTTATTCACAGCAATCCTTCTGGGGAATGATGCTAGGAAGTCCCAGCCTTAGGCTGCCTTATGTTAGAACATTGGTTCCCAAACTGGGGTTCACAAAATGTTACAGGGACTTCTCGGGGAAAAAAAATCCCTAATGGCGGACAGAGCTGTCCCTAGGGCCAGCAGCCCAGAGCCCCTGGACTTCCAAGAGCTAAGCAGATCAAAGCAAGCATTTCTGTCACACTGAGGAGATTTAAACTTCAAGACTCCTTATAAGAAATGGAAAGGGAGGTGGATATTTTTTGCTGTTTTAAAAATTAAATAGGTTACTAGTATTGTTTTTAAAATTATTGTGAAGAACAAGTTTAAGCTTTGTTGTAACGTGCGTTGTTTGCCTGGACTGCTCAAGACCTGAATGTTTGTGTAGGAGGAACTCTTTGAGCTGGCTTCTTAAATACCTTCATGCTGTTTCACATCTGATACTCCTTGGTGAAACCTAGGAGCCTTGTCTTATAACAGGCTTATTCAAAGTGATACAAGCTACGAAAGTGAGATCTTGGAAGAGTGTTGCCATTTTCATCATGTAATAAAAATACTGTAATTATAAATAACAATTAATAATAAATAGTGTGTAATAAGCATGTCATAAAAACAAATTTTATATTTCCAAGATCACTGCTTTTATAATTTATACTCAGGTAAAGGAGAAAATCCCTGGAAATATTCATTTTTAGGAGCAGGTTTGCGAGACTTGACATTTAGTCAAAGGGGTTGACAGGTTGTTGAAGTTTGGGAACCACTGTGTTAGAGGAAGAACCAGTGCTCTGTCTGAAGTGTTGGGAATCCAACAGTTTAATGGTAGAGCTTCTCTTTCTGCTGTTTGTTTTTGTGTTCATGCTGACTTCTTTTAAGAGCCTTGAATCACGACTGTTGCACGCACTGTACAAATATGTCTGTTTGGTGCATATTTGGTGCTGTTGCTAGTCTGCTTGTGGTGGTTGTTTTAGGTCTCTGTTGACCATGCAGTTGCACTAAGTCAGTGGTCTCCAAACTTTACACTCCCAAGATCACTTTTTGAATTTAAGGGCAACCCAGGATCTGCCCTGCCCCTCTCACTCCATCCCCCCTCTCTCTGTCGCTCACTCTCCACCACCCTCACTCACTTTCACCAGGCTGGGGTAGGGGGTTGGGCTTTGGGAGGGGGTGTGGGCTCTGGGCTGGGGTCAAGGGGTTCACAGTGTGGGAAGGGGTTCTGGGCTGAGCCTGGAGCAGGGGGTTGAGTGCAGGAGGGGGTGAGGGGTGCAAGCTCTGGGAGGGAGTTTGGGTGCAGGAGGGGGCTCCAGGCTGGGGCACAGTGTTGGGATGCAGGAGGGAGTACAGGGTGCGAGCTCTGGGAAGGGGGTCAGGGCTGGGGCTTGGGTTGAGGAGGGGGTAAGGGGTACTGGGCTCCAGGAGGGGGCTCGGGGCTGGGGGTTGAGGTGTGGCCTCCCACCGGGCAGCACTTACTTCCGGCAGCTCCCGGTGTGTGGTGCAGCGTGGCTGCCCCTAAGGCAGGCTCCCTGCCTACCCTGGCCCCACGCTACTCCCAAAAGGGGCCAGTGCACCCCTGAAGCCCCTGGGGGAGGTGGCGAGGGGTATGTGGCTCCGCTTGCTGCCCCTCTTTGCAAGCACTGCCTCCGCAGCTCCCATTGGCCGCAGCTCCCCGTTCCCGGCCAATAGGCGCTGCCGGGGCGGTACTTGCAGGCAGGAGCAGCGTGTGAAGGGAGATCCCTGCGCCCCTCAGGGCCGTGCTGGCTGCTTCCAAGAGCAGTGTGGGATCCTTAGCGGCAGCCCCACTGCACCACCAGCGATCCCAATCGACTGGGAGATCCTCTAGGGTCAACCGCGATTGACCAGTTGGTGACCACTGCACTAAATATACAGCCTCAGAAGTACCACTTTAAAAGGGGACTTCAGTCATAATGATCCTTCCGTGGGAGAGACCAGGCACCTCATGCAGATGGGAGCAGCTCTGCACAGTACCCACAAGTTACTGTGACATTACATTTGTGCTCAGAAATTCAGTTCGTTAAATAATGTAACTGTGAGCATGAAATTTCACTGCTGTCTGAAATGCCTTTCTTTTAAAAAAAGGGGGAAAGTGTCTAGGTTCCCATTATGGAAAGTTTTTAAAATTGTCTGCAATTCTACATGCTCCGAAGTGCAAATAACTGACCTGCTTTTCAGAAGTGCTAAGCATCCAACAGCGCTCATTAAGGTCAATGGGATTACTCGGGTGTCTGCAGGACTGGGGCCTCAATGAACAAGACTAGCAGTAGATAGGAGGCAGGAAGTCTGTATATCCCCATTTTTGCAGATGGTATCACTGAGGCACAGACAGACATGGCAAAGTATTTTCTGTGGGGGAAAAAAGGGGAAATTCTAGGTAACCTGGAGGGATCTGGAAGAGGGGTGGATGTGGGAAATAGGAAAAGAGAGTGATGGGGAGGAGGGGGTTTGCAATGATTATAGAGACCAGTAGGAAGAAGCGAAGGCAAAGCAATGAATCCCTTTTAAGGATTTCAGTGGTTACAACAATTGATTTCTACAAATTTATGACCTTTTTGCCATCTTCGGTGCTCTAAATCAAAAAGAGGTGAAATATGTCAAGGATCATTTCTGTTAGATGCTAAATACAATTGCATTTGAGCTGACAGCTTGTGCTGCACCATTCATGGAATAGTAACAAGAAAAGGTCTAGTTTTAGTAATGGAAATACTGCCAAAAGTAATCACATTATAAACTGCCATATGTTAATATAATAGTGTGCTGTATCAAAGTGTGGTATTCCATGTACAGAATACTTAATAGCATTTAGGAGAGATCGTGTGACAGCAGAATATGCTTAAGAAAGATGTGTGTAAATTAGATTGTATTCCTAACGGAATGAATGAAATGATTGTTTCTCTAAAGATGCTACTAATGCCTGATAAGTTGGTGTCTTTGATTACAGAATCTTTCAGCTAATGGCTTGCTAGCCTATTTGTGGATTTCGGTTTCAGAACTAGTGGCAGAATTAGCAGTTATAGCCAGTTCTACGTATGTTTCCATGCAGTATATGCAGGTGTATAACATTGTGGGGGGGTGCGCTGTGTGTCTGTGGATGAAAAATGTGTTTTAAAAATAGTCTAACTGTAAGCTCCTGAGTTACATTACTTTCAGAAGCCATTTTGATCTATATGGAAACTAAATTTCGGCAATTTTATTTGACTTCATATTTTTTCTTTCTACCACAGAAATTCACCTGAAAGTAGAACAGCAGTTTGTGAACTCTCAGCCCATACATTATGCATGATATCACTATGTGGGCTGGAGCTGGAGAAGGCAGTCATGGCTCTGATGTGGAAGGCCTTAATGACTTACTGATTTGTTTTCAGCGTGCTGCTCACATCTCTAACACTGGGACTGGGTAGAACCATCATTTCTGTTCAATTTTTAGCAGCTGACTGCTTTTTCCGGTGATAAACTGCTTGAAATAATTGGCTAGCATGAGGTGGATTTTTCTACTAGTGGGAGGTTTGTCTGTGAATAGGACAGTTCTTTATCTTTACCTCCTCCGGTGCTTGTTTGCGTGGTTATAATGCTCTGTGTTTGGTGCTCACTGTAATTTCTGTTAACGCATGCGGAAATCGATCTTGCATATTTGGGGGCGGGGTTGTAAAAATCAACTCTTGTAGGCATGCTCCTACAACTGATAAGAAAACATAAATTTACATGAAACAGCTACGTGTGTAGAATAGCACTCTTTGACCGATGTGAGCACGTCCCATATCCTGTCCACATACATAGTATGGAGACTTAAACCCGGTTAAGTGGAGTTAAAATCCAGGGTATTTGCTGGGAGGAGTAGTTCAGAAGTACTCCTCAAGTTGCCAGGATGAGAAAGTCATTCCACAGATTTCTATCTTAAAACAACTTTTATGTGCGTTCCTGCCATGTCCTCCCTCACCCTAGTTTGCTGGGCCCTGCTCTGATTAATATCTTGGCGTGCACTGTGCTGTAACGCACATCAGTCACCAAGTTCTGGCAGAGCCTTGGCTGCAGGGAGTAGGTGGAGGGCACTACTGTGCAGTTCTACAAATATTTTACATCCTATGAAATGATGCCAGCTCTAGAAAACTGTACAATTTTGCTGGGAAGAGACCTCCATGTTAGGAGGAGTTCGTTGACTGCCTCCATGCAGCGCCAGAATTTGGTTGATATGACCTCATGAGTGCAGTCACTCACAGCAGGAACCAGCGATCTGGCTTTAATGTGCTTGAAGATAGATTTTTTTTTTTTTTTTAATTTACTACAACCCCAGTTGGTGACGAGTCTAAAGGATTATAAGTGATGGCTTACCTCCTTTACTCCGAGCATGCTGGTGCCCTAAAAGCAAGATTCAAATCCATGCCCCACAAATGCTTCAGTAGTCAATGAAATTTTACAAAAACTGATTTCTACTCATTGAAGAACAAATCCTTCAGTTCAGTATTGTCCATGTTTACTCACAACCAAATATTATTCAAGGGAAAAGCAGGAAGCATAGGCTTGCTTGGGTAGAATCTATGTAAGCCTAACTCTTGTGCACAGTATTGTGAGGAGTATATTAAAAATGCATAACCACCAGCGCAAAGGGAGTTCTCCCATGGGATGTTTGGAGGAACAAGCTTGCCTGTGTAGAGACAGTCATTGAGAGTATGTCTGCACTGCAATAAAAACCCTGTGGCACAGAGTCTGAGCTCGGTTCAGTTGGTTTGGGCTTGTGGGGCTTGGGCTGCAAAGCTAAAATCTGCAGTGTAAACATTGGGGCTGGAGTCTTTGCTGGGTTTCAGAGCCCAGGCTCCAGCATGAGCCTGAACGTCTACACTGCAGCGTTTAGCCCCGCAAGCCTGAACCAGCTGACCTGGGTCAGCCATAGGTCTTTTATTGCAGAGTAGACATATGCTGAGGGCTTATGTCGGTATAACTTAATGTCGCTCAGGGGTGTGAATAAGCCACCCCCCTGAGTGACGTAAATTATACTGACCTAAGTGCTGGTGTGGACAGCGCTGAGTCAGCGGGAGAGCTGCTCTGACCAACATAGGTGATGCAGCTTGCGGAGGTGATTTTATTATGCCGACGGGAGAGCTCTCTCCTGTCAGCATAGGGTGTCTCCGCCAACGTGCTACAGCGTCATCGATGGAGCTGCACCGCTGTAGCGCTTACAGAATCATAGAATATCAGGGTTGGAAGGGACCTCAGGAGGTCATCTAGTCCAACCCCCTGCTCAAAGCAGGACCAATCCACAACTAAATCATCCCAGCCAGGGCTTTGTCAAGCTGGGCCTTAAAAACCTCTAAGGATGAAGATTCCACCAGCTCCCTAACCCATTCTAGTGCTTCACCACCCTCCTAGTGAAATAGTTCTTCCTAATATCCAACCTAAACTTCCCCCACTGCCACTCGAGACCGCTGCTCCTTGTTCTGTCATCTGCCATCACTGAGAACAGCCGAGCTCCATCCTCTTTGGAACCCCCCTTCAGGTAGTTGAAGACTGCTATCAAATCCCCCCTCACTTTTCTCTTTTGCAGACTAAATAACCCCAGTTCCCTCTGCCTCTCCTCGTAAGTCATGTGCCCCAGCCGCCTAATCATTTTCGTTGCTCTCCGCTGGACTCTCTCCAATTTGTCCACACCCTTTCTGTAGCGGGGGGACCAAAACTGGACTCAATACTCCAGGTGTGGCCTTACTAGTTCCAAAGAGAGGGGAATAATCATTTCCCTTGCTTTGAGCAGAGACTAGCCCTGAGATGCAAATGTTTAATAAGCAGCACCTGTCATGCCAGCCTTCCATGATCTCTGCTGTGATGAAACCTAAGATTCAAGTAGTCCAGACAGGGAAGAGTCTTGGGAGCCTGAATCATAGAATATCAGGGTTGGAAGGGACCTCAGGAGGTCATCTAGTCCAACTCCCTGCTCACAGCAGGACCAATCCCCAACTAAATCATCCCAGCCAGGGCTTTGTCAAGCCTGACCTTAAAAACTTCTAAGGAAGGAGATTCCATCATCTCTCTAGGTAACCCATTCCAGTGTTTCACCACCCTCCTAGTGAAAAAATTTTTTTCTTAATATCCAACCTAAACCTCCCCCACTGCAACTTGAGACCATTACTCCTTGTTCTGTCATCTGCTACCACTGAGAACAGTCTAGATCCATCCTCTTTGGAACCCCCTTTCAGGTAGTTGAAAGCAGCTCTTAAATCCCCCCCTCATTCTTCTCTTCCACAGACTAAACAATCCCAGTTCCCTCAGCCTCTCCTCATAAGTCATGTTTTCCAGTCCCCTAATCATTTTTGTTGCCCTCCGCTGGACTCTTTCCAATTTTTCCACATCCTTCTTGTAGTGTGGGGCCCAAAACTGGACACAGTACTCCAGATGAGGCCTCACCAATGTCGAATAGAGGGGAACGATCACGTCCCTCGGTCTGCTGGCAATGCCCCTACTTATATAGCCTAAAATGCCATTGGCCTTCTTGGCAACAAGGGCACACTGTTGACTCATATCCAGCTTCTCGTCCACTGTAACCCCTAGGTCCTTTTCTGCAGAACTGCTGCCTAGCCACTCGGTCCCTAGTCTGTAGCGGTGCATGAGATTCTTCTGTCCGAAGTGCAGGACTCTGCACTTGTCCTTGTTGAACCTCATCAGATTTCTTTTGGCCCAATCCTCTAATTTGTCTAGGGCCCTCTGTATTCTATCCCTACCCTGCATAGATTAAAAAAAGAAACGAACATGAAATCATCAACTTTATTTTTTTTATAGGTTTCAGAGTAGCTGCCGTGTTAGTCTGTATCTGCAAAAAGAAAAGGAGGACTTGTGGCACCTTAGAGACTAACAAATTTATTTGAGCATAAGCTTTTGTGAGCTGCAGCTCACTTCATCGGATGCATTCAGTGGAAAATTCAGTGGTATTTTCCACTGAATGCATCCAATGAAGTGAGCTGCAGCTCACGAAAGCTTATGCTCAAATAAATTTGTTAGTCTCTAAAGTGCCACAAGTGCTCCTTTTCTTTCTTTCTTTTTTTTTTTTTTTCCTAGTGGCTTTAATAAGATTTTTTTTTCCTTACACTTTGCAGTTAAACAGCCTCTTACAACCACTAACCTGGTCTTAAAAGCATACAGAACAATATAAGCCGTGAGGGTGTATAAAATTAGTCATCCTATCTCTTTAGGTTATTCTCCAAATATAGGAATATTTCCCTGTTTATTGCTTTACTTGATCTGGTGCACATCTTACAAGAAGCTTCCGCACAGTGGGATGATATCAGCACTTGTCTGGTCATTGGTGTGGTGACTCCAATGCTTACCTCCTGGGTCACGTTCGTTGTCTTAGCTAGGAGCAGCCGCACTAAGGAATCTGGGGCCTGGCCTCTCCAGTGCATCCCATTCTCTGTGGCTGTTCTTGGGGGCCAAGCCTTATTGAGGTATGTAATTTATAACGGAGAGCTCAGAATGGGAGGAAAAGTGCTTCTCTCGTGTCATCTCTTTGCAGGGCTTTAGAGAGAGTGAGAGAGAAAATGAGATGTGATGCCAGTGCTGCAGATCTTGCAGTCTGCGTCAGAATCAGAAAATCAACAACAGGTAGTGGTGGGGGAGGATACGGGGAGGGGAGGGTACCGGGGGGCGGGGAGATGAGGTGGGACAAGCAAAGGTAGCATGGGCTGCATTATACTGTATAAGATGCTCCTGAATTCTGATATTTGAAGAACTGCCGTTTAAGGTGGGATGAGGGCGCCATGCTCTAATGGGGCAAGGCGGAAGAGGGCAGAGGAGTGTGGAGCCTAGGAGAATGGGCAAAGGGGGGTTGTTCCGAACCTAGGGATCAGCATGTAGAAAGCACAGAGGTGAATGTGGGTGGAGGAGCAGGAGATCAGTGGGCAGAGCGAGGGAGGGATGGGATATAGGCAGGCAGAGCTGTGCAGAACAGTAAGTGGAGATGAGGTAGAACTTCATGCAGTTTCAGGGGGCCCATTGGCGGGTGTATGTCCACACGTGTGACATGGTTAGTGTGTCTGGAGGGTGAAACTCCTCTAGCTGAAGAACACTGCATGGAGTGAAGAAAGGCGTGTGTGAGCTGTCTTGGCAAAAGAACCAGTGTGTCCCCCATAGGCTTCGACGGTGGGTCACCCTCTATGCTTTGTGGGCTGCACGCACTTGCCATGAAATCCTTTTGAAAGCTGTTGATTAGGGATAGTGTTGCTGCTGCTGAAGGCCAACTTTTTAAAAGCCGTTTAATGGTGGCAGAAGAATATCATGTAAAGGGCAGCGTCTTACCTTGGCTTATCTGCTAGTGCAAAATCAGAACAGCCCTGTACTGTAAGTGTTAACTGTTGAAGTTGTGTAGTGGTGGTTTGATCCTTTTGTAGGATGCTGGGCATTAGCTGTTTGCAAGCCATGTGTCATAGTGTAATCTGAATTCTGACTTCAGAAGATTCAGTATAATATTTAGAAATAAGTGCTTCTGTTTTCCTGTGTGTTCTGAACAAAGCTACCGCTGTGTAGTACAGCTTTTAAGGCAAGCCATTTTCTTAGGTCAAATTTTTCCACCCTGGGTGCCTAAATGTAGGTTCCTGAATCCATATTTCGGCACCCCAATAAAAATGACTTGATTTTCAGAGGAGCCCAGTGATCCCAGCTGGAACCCCAACTTTTGTTGATGTTAATGAGAGCGACAGGTACTCAACATTCTCTGACAACCGAGTTGCTTCTATGTAGGTGTCAAATCTGGATTCAGTAGGCGAACTTTAGGCACCCTGGTTTGGAAAACTTGACTTTTTTTTTTTCTTTTAAACTTGTTGAGCATAATTTATGCAAATCCAGATAAGAAATGTGAGATCATAAATGACCCACATTTCTATTGCTATCATTTATCAGTATCTAGGAAGAACGTTCTCAAACAGTGCACAGAGGTTTTATCTGGGGCTCCCCATAATAAAAACAATCTTTACCTCATTTCACAGTTTTAGAGATGAGGAAAAGAAGTGTAGTGACTTTCCTTGGATCACACAGCAAGTCACAGGTCATGGGGAGATTAATCCACCAATCTCCTGACCCCTCTTCTAAGTGCCCTATCTATGGGACCCCACTATTTCCTCAGTGATTGTTTGGCTAAGCACCTATTTGTCTCTTTGATAGTTCACCTGCAAGATCCCCCAACCGATCAGTACTTTTGTAAAGATGCAAAGTAATCTGTGACATGTAGTATCATGGCTGTGACCCAGTGGTAGCTTGATGTTTACTTATATAAAACCATAGATGTGTACATAGCTGTACAATGGGGAGAATGTGCTGAACAGATCCCTGTGGAAAAGAATTTATAATCTGATGACACAAAAGGGTAAGTACAATACAGAATAAATGGCATAGGGAACTTCGTGCTGTTTGGTGTTTCTCTGGAAATCAGTAGCATGTGTGTGTTGGGGGAAGGTGGGGACTTATGTAGATTTCCCACACCATCTGTAAACTCTACTTTTTGGAAGCATTTCACTTGTCAATTCACCTTTTCCTGTTTGTAAACTTTCTGTGTACTAGAGACCACCAAATGGAGGCGGCTGGCTGGCTGGCTCAGGTGCCAGGATGCAGTAATTTAATGTTCTTGCCAATACGCAATTTTCATTGTTGGAACATGTTTTCCTCTTAACCGTGGCCAATCAGAGGTTTGTGGCATTTTATGGGTATCTTATTTGACTCTGTGATATGCCCTCTTCAGATACATGGCATAGCAGTTACAATGGGTCTAACCTTTTTTGTTTTTCATTTCTTTCCTTAAATTAGAAGAAGATATCTTTCTTTGAGAGGGTAGCAAGCCTTGTGGATAGTGGGAAGCAGTAAACGTGGTATATCTTGACTTTAGGGAGGAGGTGAGCAGCCCTCAGTGGTGAAAGAACAGGTTAAGGACTATTTAGAAAAGCTGGACATGCACAAGTCCATGGGTCCAGATCTAATGCATCCAAGGATGCTAAGGGAGTTGGCTGATATGATTGCAGAGCCATTGGCCCTTATCTTTGAAAACTCATGGCGATTGGGGGAGGTCTCGGATGATTGGAAAAAGGCAAATATAGTGCCCTATCTTTAAAAAAGGGAAGAAGGAGGCTCTGGGGAACTACAGGCCAGTCAGCCTCACCTCAGTCCCTGGAAAAATCATGGAGCAGGTCCTCGAGGAATCCATTTTGAAGCACTTGGAGGAGAGGAAGGTGATCAGGAACAGTCAACATGGATTCACCAAGGGCAAGTCATGCCTGACTAACCTGATTGCCTTCTCTGATGAGAGAACTGGCTCTGTGGATATGGGGAAAGCGGTAGACGTGATGTATCTTGACTTTAGCAAAGCTTTTGATATTGTCTCCCACAGTATTCTTGCCAGCAAGTTAAAAAAATTTTCTATCCACCTTATAGTCCATTCATCCAATCCATACTGACTAGACTGTCAGGCTCAACCGGTAGTGATCAACAGTTCGCTTGATGCCGGCTGCCAACTAGATATCGGAGTGCCCCAGGGGTTGGTCCTGGGGCTGGTTTTGTTCAACATCGTCATTAATGATCTGGATGATGGGATGGGTTGCACTCTCAGCAAATTTGCGGATGACACTAAGCTGTGGGGAGTGGTAGATAAGCTGGAGGGTAGGGATAGGGTCTAGAGTGACCTAGACAAATTGGAGGATTGGGCCAAAAGAAATCTGAGGTTCAACCAGGACAAGTGCAGAGTCCTGCACTTAGGATGGAAGACTCCCATGCACTGCTACAGGCTGGGGACTGACTGGCTAAGTGGTAGTTCTGCAGAAAAGGACCTGGCGTTTACAGTGGACTAGAAGCTGAATATGAGTCAACTGTTTGCGCTTGTTGCCAAGAAGGCTAACGGCATATTGGGCTGCATTAGTAGGAGCATTGCCAGCAGATCGAGGGAAGTGATTATTCCTCTCTTTGGCACTTGTGAGGCCACATCTGGAGTACTGCGTCCAGTTTTGGGTCCCTCACTACAGAAAGGATGTGGACAAATTGGAGAGTCCAGAAGAGGGCAATGAAAATGATTAGGGGGCTGGGACACATGACTTATGAGGAGAGGCTGAGGGAACTGGGGTTATTTAGTTTGCAGAAGAGAAGAGTGGGGGGATTTGATAGGAACCTTCAACTACCTGAAGGGAGGTTCCAAAGAAGATGGATCTAGACTGTTCTCAGTAGTGGCAGATGACAGAACAAGAAGCAATGGTGTCAAGTTGCAGTGTGGGATGCCTAGGTTGGATATTAGGAAGCACTATTTCAGTAGGAGGGTGGTGAAGCACTGAAATGGGTTACCTCAGGAGCTGGTGGAATCTCCATCCTTAGAGGTTTTTAAGGCCCGGCTTGACAAAGCCCTGGCTGGGATGATTTAGTTGGTGTTGGTCCTGCTTTGAGCAAGGGATTGGACTAAATCACCTCCTGAGGTCTCTTCCAACCCTAATCTTCTTTGATTCTGTTATTTGTAAAGCTTTTGATAGTGTCTTGCATGACCTTCTGATAAACAAACAAGGGAAATGCAACCTAGATGGAGCTACTATAAGGTGTGCGCAAAACTGGTTAGAAAACCATTCCCAGACAGTAGTTATCAGTGGTTCACAGTCATGATGGAAGGGCATAAAAAGTCGGGTCCCATAGGGATCTGTTCTGGGTCCGGTTCTGTTCAAGATCTTCATCAGTGATTTAGATAATGGCATAGAAGGTACACTTATAAAGTTTGTGGCCAATACCAAGCTGGGAGGGGCTGCAAGTGCTTTGGAGGATAGGATTAAAATTCAAAATGATCTGGACAAACTGGAGAAATGGTCTGAAATAAATAGGATGAAATTCAATAAGGACAAATGCAAAGTACTCCACTTAGGAAGGAACAATCAGTTGCACACATACAACATGGGAAATGACTGCCTAGGAAGGAGTACTGTGGAAAGGGATCTGGGGGTCATAGTGGATCACAAGCTAAATATGAGTCAACAGTGTAATGCTGTTGCAAAAAAAGCAAACATCATTCTGAGATGTATTAGGAGTGTTGTAAGCAAGACACAAGACACAATTCTTCTGTTCTACTCTGCTCTGATTAGGCCTCAACTCGAGTATTGTGTCCAGTTCTGGGTGCCATATTTCAGGAAGGATGTGGACAAATTGGAGAAAGTCCAGAGAAGAGTGACAAAAATGATTAAAGGTCTAGAACACATGGCCTATGAGGGAAGATTGAAAAAAATGGGGTTGTTTAGCCTGGAAAAAGGAAGACTGAGAGGGACAAAACAGTTTTCAAGTATGTAAAAGATTGTTACAAGGAGGATGGAGAAAAAATAATTTTTCTTAACCTTTGAGGACAGGACAAGAAGCAAGTGGGCTTAAGTTGCAGCAAGGGAGGTTTAGGTTGGGCATTAGGAAAAACTTCCTAACTGTCACAGTGGTTAAGCACTGGAATAAATTGCCTAGGGAGGTTGTGGAATCTGTCATTGGAGATTTTTTAGAGCAGGTTAGACAAACACTTGTCAGGGGTGGGCAAACTTTTTGCCCAAAGGCCACATCTGGGAATAGAAATTGTATGGCGGGCCATGAATGCTCACAAAATTGGGGTTGGGGTGTGGGCGGGGGTGAGAACTCTGGTTGGGGGTGCGGGCTCTGTGGTGGGGCCAGAAATGAAGAGTTCAGGGTGCGGGAGGGAGCTCCGGGCTGGGGCGGGGAGGTGGGGGCTCCGGCTGGGGATGAGGCGCTTCGGGTGTAGGAGGGTGCTCCAGGCTGCGACCATGGAGTTTGGAGGGCAGAAAGGGGATCAGGGCTGGGGCAGGGGGTTGGGGTGCAGGCTCCGGCTGAGGGTACAGACTCTGTGGGTGGGACTGGGAATGAGAGGTTTGTGGTGCAGGGGGTGCTCCGGCCTGGGATTGAGGGGTTTGGAGGGCAGGAGGGGGATCAGGGCTGGGGTTGGGGTTTGGGGGGAGGTTCAGGGGTGCAGGCTCCAGGTGGCGCTTACCTCAAGTGGCTCATGGAAGCAGCAGTATGTCCCTTCTCCAACTCCTACGCGGAGGTGTCACCAGGCGACTCTGCACATTGCCCCACATGCTGCCTCATCCACAGGCACCACCCCTGCAGGTCCCATTGGCCAGCTCCCAATGAGAGCTGCAGGTGCAGCACTTGGGGTGGAGGCAGTATGCAGAGTGGAGCCCCCTGGATACCCCTATGCATAGGAGTCGGAGGGGAGCCACGTGGAGCAGCCCCAGGCCCTGCTTCTTGGTTGGCGCGCCAGACAGGGGCCATGCCCCAGACCCTGGGTGCTCCCCAACAGGAACTTGAGGGCCGGATGTGACCTGCGGGCCGTAGTTTGCCCACCCCGATCTAGCTAATACTTAGTCCTGTCATGAGTGCAGGGGATTGGACTAGATGACCTTTCAAGGTCCCTTCCAGTTCTACGATTCTATGATTCTAAGTTGCAAGTATACAATCCTGAGTGAAATAAAGGCTTGGTGCTTGCCTGCAAGCCTTTTTTCAGGCCATTCACCAAAACCAAAAATTCTTAGTTAGTTCTGTAGAGCAACACAGAAAACATGTTAAATTTATAACATACCACTTTGTTGCTTGTCAAATTGAATAGCATCAACTTCAACAATTTAAATTTTTTAACATCCTACACTGCAGTTCAGGTTCATCAGGTAATGGGCTAAATCTGTAACAAGCAACATCTTTTAACCTATAGAGGCTAGTATTTTCCAGACTGCAACCTACATAAATGGTTCTAGGGTCTGCAGTATATAGGACTGCAGCCTCCCACCAGGCTGAATTATACTGTAAAACAAGCTTTCGCATGAACAGCGAAAACAGTTGCAGTGAGAGTTGTATTTCTGGGGCATACACTCTCAACAGTAATCATAGGGATTCAGCTGCATGAGGCATACTAATGACAATGGGGAGTAATAGGCCTCATTATGTAGGGTATTAAAACTGTATTCCTAAATTTATAGCATTCAAAATGTCTCCCTTTCTCGGCTCCTTTGTTGTGTGTTTTACTTACTGCAAGAATCTCCTAAGCATGGTCTGTTCCCAGCAATTGTTTCTGCTGTGAACAAGGGGGAGGTCAGTGCCCTGACTAGAAGGGCTGGCAATCTAAAAACACGAGCAAAGAACATAGGAATGGCCATACTGGGTCAGACCAAAGGTCCATCAAGCCCAGTATCCTGTCTTCTGACAGTGGCCAATGGCAGGTGCCCCAAAGGGAATGAACAAACAGGTAATCCTCGCCCTGTCACCCAATCCCAGCTTCTGGCAAACAGAGGCTAGGGACACCATTCCTGCCCATCCTGGCTAATAGCCATTGATGGACCTATCTTCCATGAATCTATATAGCTCCATTTTGAACCCCATTATAGTATTGGCCTTCACAGCACCCTCTGGCAAGGAGTTCCAGAGGCTGACAGTGCGTTGTGTGAAAAAATACTTTCTTGTGTTCGTTTTAAACCCGCTACCTATTAATTTCATTTGGGTGGCCCCTTGTTCTTGTATTATGAGAAGGAGTAAACAACACTTCCTTATTTGCTTTTTCTATACCACTCAGGATTTTATAGACCTCTATGATATCCCCCTTTAGTCGCCTCTTTTCCAAGCTGAAAAGTCCCAGTCTTATTAATCTCTCCTCATATGGAAGCCGTTCTATACCCCTAATCATTTTTGTTGCCCTGTTCTGAACCTTTTCCAATTCCAATATATCTTTTTTGAGATGGGGCGACCACATCTGCACGCAGTATTCAAGATGTGGGTGTACCGTGGATTTAAATAGAGGCAATATATTTTCTGTCTTATTATCTATCCCTTTCTTGATGATTCCCAACATTCTGTTCACTTTTTTGACTGCCACTGCACATTGAGTGGATGATTTCAGAGACCTATCCACAGTGACTCCCAAGATCTTTCTGAGTGGTAACAGCTAATTTAGACCCCATCATTGTATATGTATAGTTAAGATTGTTTTCCAACGTGCATTACTTTCCATTTATCAACATTAAATTTCATCTGCCATTTTGTTGTCCAGTCACCCAGTTTTGTGAGATCCTTTTGTAGCTCTTCACAGTCTGCAGTCTGTATAGACTGTATAGGCCATACACAGAGGGGGTGTGGCTGTGCTAAGATGAATTGGAGGGCTGTTAGTGGCTGTTGTTCCAGAGGCTGTTCTGGGCACAGGGAGATGTAAGAGAGCATCAGATGGGATGGGTCAAGGAGATGATTGGGGTTAGGGTGCTAAAGTGCACAAAGTGTGGGTTCTGTCTCCCGGGCTGCCTTAGGATTGCAGTGTGATAGCCTCTCTGTGCCTCAGTGTCCCATCTGTGAAATGCAAAACAATTAGAAGGCTCATTTCATTAATGCTGCCAAAATGACAGAACTGGGTGTGAAGCCCTGCACATCCTTGGCATGGGCTTTGAAGTGCCACACTCGTTCAGTCACCTAAGTAACAATAGTGGAGATTAAAGCACTTCTAGGGCTGCGTTCAGTGCTTGGAATGTGTGACTGTCGACCTTCAGTGTGATGGCTCACTAGCTTTCTTGGTGATCTCCGGTCTGTCTGTGTGGTCTTCATTTTAGAGGAGCTGGGACAGAAAATTCTTCTTTGAGATGTTTTGTCTGTGTGGATCCTGCTCATGGTGTACATGAATCTGGTAAGTCCAAGGGGCTTGCACACCAGAGGCGCACATGCACCTTGAGTGGGATCTGCACAGGCAAAACGTCTCAAAGAACTAGTTAGTTACTGTAAAGCAAGTAACCATTCTTTGTGTCACACAAACTCAGCAGAACCCACTCAAACCTCTCCCAAATAGATGTCTGCTGCTTCTGCAATATCGTAGGTGGTAAGGTGCCAAGCAGTATATTAATTATTAGGGCTGTTGATTAATAGCAGTTAACTCACGCAATTAACTGAAAAAAATTAATCGCGATTAAAAAAAATTTATCGCCATTAATCGCAGTTTTAATCGCACTGTTATATAGAATACCAATTGAAATGTATTAAAAATTTGGATCTTTTTCTACATTTTCATAGATATTGTATTCTCTGTTGTAATTGAAATCAAAGTGTGTATTATTTTTGATTACAAATATTTGCACTGTAAAAATGATAAACAAAAGAAATATCATAAATATCTTGCGATGCCAGCTACAACAGTGCCATGCGAACGCCTGTTCTCACTTTCAGGTGACGTTGTAAACAAGAGGCGGGCAGCGTTATCTTCTGCAAATGTAAACAAACTTGTTTGTCTGAGTGATTGGCTGAACAAGAAGTAGGACTGGGTGGACTGGGAGGCTCTAAAGTTTTACATTTTTATTTTTGAATGCAGGTTTTTTTGTACATAATTCTACATTTGTAAGTTGAACTTTCATGATAAAGAGATTGCACTACAGTACTTTTATTAAGTGAATTGAAAAATACTATTTCTTTTGTTTTTTACAGTGCAAATACTTGTAACAAAAATAAATATAAAGTGAGCACTGTACACTTTGCATTCTGTGTTGTAATTGAAATCAGTATATTTGAAAATGTAGAAAATGTCCAAAAATATTTAAATGGTGTACTATTATTGTTTAACAGTGCGATTAATTGCGATTAATTTTTTTAAATCACTTGACAGCCCCACTAATTATAAATGAAAATGAAACTTTTTCTTGGAAATATAAAATTGAAATCTTTCCTATTTCCACAAATGCATGCGTCTAGTGGAACGGTAAGCTAAAGCAGTGAATGCATGGATTCATATATGGCTTATGTCAAAGCTGAAAATGAGTTCAGTGGTTTCATAGTCAGTCTTCATTTATATCACAGACACTGCTGTGCAATTGTGTGTGATTCAGTTTCTGCTTGGGAGGCTTGGGGCCAGGACAGCAGTGATGATGCATGGCAAAGTTCAGGTGCGTTAGCAGAGTTCTGTGATGGTAGTCTTGTGTATTACCCATTTTCTGTTTGCGAAGAGGAACATTTTCAAAAGCACCTAAATCCCATTTGCAAAAGTGATTTTGGCTTTCACTGAGACTTAAGCTCCTAAATACCTAAGTTGCATTTTAAAATGAGATGTAAGCTTCTAAGTCACTTGTGTGCTTTTGAAAATGTTACCTAAATCTCCTGTTACCTCTGTTCCTGTTAAGAAATTTAATTAATTCCTAGAAATCGATCATTTTCATTTTTATAAAGAATCTAATTAATCCTCACTGTTCAAGACAGCATTTTACCCAACAATCTTTAAGGTCAAAGCTTTAATTTACTCTCTGTATATTACTGTTAAGAGGAAAGCTGTTCTGAGAATAGAAAAATATGTCGGTGAATGTTTTATGTATGTGCTTGTTGCAGTATGATTCTTCGGGGGGGTAGGAGGGGAAGTTTCCAATAACGAGCGTGTGACATGCTGCTGAAAGAATGCACCATCAAAATACAGAGTGACTGGTTAAACATTTTAGCCAGCAAAAGCCTGGGTTTCTTTTTTCTTGTGCTTTGAGAGAGGAGGGGCATGTTCACTCCAAGTGACCCTCTCTTGACACTGCTGCCCCACGAAGCATGTCTAATCCGTCGCCAAGTGACAGGAACTTTATGCCACAGAACAGGAAAATGGCGTGTGTTTCCTTTCTTAGGTGGGTTTATATTTATATAACCCTTGGCACCAAACAACCAGCCAAGTGGCAGACTCGGAACTGGAACGAGGGAGAGGGAAAAACCCTCATGGAAACAAACGAGAACAGAATAATCCCTCCAGGAAGAGGGGGCTGCTCAGACTGTGTAGGATTTTATGATTAAAAAACCCCAAATAAACATGCATGCCAGCGGTCTGGTTTTACTGAATAGTAGCACGGTAAATTACTTCATCCCATCCCACCAGTCCTGCTTCCTACAGAAAGATTTTTATATCAGTATTTTCTCCAGCTCAAAGAACATCACAACTCTAAACAGAAATGGTAAGGAATTGAAATACTAAAGAGTTACACTTGAGTGGGGTCCTAAAATTGTTTTAACATTAAATAGACTTTAAAAGTTCTTTGTCAGCAAAGAATTTGTGTCAAGCCTCCATTTTGGTATGACACAAACTTCCATTTTGGTCCAACACAAGCATTCTTTCTCAGCAGAAACGAGCTGTCATCAGGAAGACAAACAGAAAGGAAAGTAGTGCTTTGGTGGAAAAGCAGCAAAGTATGCTGTCGGATGTGTGTGTGTCCAATCAGTAGGGGAGAGATGGGGAAAAAATAAACTACAAATTAGTTAATAGTATAGGTGTGTAGACTTTAAAAAATGAGTGTGTGCATGTGTGAAGGTAGAGAGAATCTCTGCTGAGGGGAGCACTGTAAGGGTGAGTTTTTGCATACATAATAATGAACATAACTGCTATGCTGCTGCTATTAAAATCACACCATAGCCATTGGTCACACGTGCTGGAGAAGGTAACTGTTTCTTCGAGTGCTTGCTCATCTCGATTCCACTGTAGGTGTGTGCCCCCCATGTGCACAGTTGTTGGAGATTTCTGCCTTAGTGGTATCCGTAGGGCCAGCTGTGGTGCCTTCTGGAGTGATGCGCTCATATCAAGCGCCACCAGCCCCTACGCACTCTCAGTTCCTTCTTATCGCCCATGACGGTTGGGTTGGAGCACCTGGTCTTGCATCGCAAGGGCATTAGCGGTTCTTCACTGTTCAGATAGTTCTCCTTCGGTATTTAGTCAGTGATTACTTAGCTGTTACGTGTTTTAGTAATAGTTTAGTACTTTGTTCCAGAGCAGGGCATGCCCCGTTCCCCAGACTTCAAGCCCTGTTCTGAGTGCAGCTGGCCGATGCCCATCAGTGACCCTCACGATAGCTGTTTAAAGTGTCTGGGGGAATCCCATAGAAAAGACAAGTGCCAGATCTGCAAAAACTTCCGTCCCCGGACTCAGAAAGAGCAAGACATTTGGTTGAGAGCTCTCCTCATGGAGGCTGCTCTGAGACTGGCACTGGAGCCCTCGCACTCAGACTCCACACCTGGCACTTCAGCTTGCAGTGCACTGCTGGCACCGGAATCTGCCTGGCACCGTTCCCCCTCACCGGTACTGAAGAAGTGGTCTAAGTCGACTGGTCTGCAGGTAATGCACCGGAAGGGAACTTTGGGCAAAGGACCTGTGTTAGGCCTTGTGTCCGCCACTGTGGTCAGACCTCCTAGCCCAGCCAGGGACCCGACTCCAACTCGGGAGAGTTGCAGGGGGTCCCAGCCCATCGCAGGACTATCTGCACCCAAAGCTGGCCCGGCGGCCAAAGAACAGTTAGGCCAACTGGCACTACAGGCACCTGGCTTCATGGTGGATCCAGCCAAGACACCGGTACCGACAATCCAGCCAGTTATTGGACCACCCCCTAAGGCAGTAGAGCGTCTGCGGACCGCAGGCATCGTTCCCCTTCGCTGCAGCCAGGACTCTGGCACCACAGTCTCAGGCTCTGGCCAGGAGGCCCAGGTCTCTGACTCCATGGTCCCCACTGACAAGACATGGGACCGCAGAGTCGCGACGCTGATCCCCGTACTCATGGTACTGTGAAACCTCCCTCCAGAGATCGCCAAGACGCCAATCACTATCGCCTCACAAGTCTCCCAAGCTTCGATCCCCTACTGGATTCTGGTTGCGGCACCGGTCACCGGGGCCCCGGGACGGTTCTGCGGGCAGGTGCCGGTCCTCGCCTTCCCTGCACCGGTTGCCGAGTAGGATCAGTTGACAAGCTCAGGTTTCGACAGCCCTGCCTTGGTCACCAGAAGGGCAGTGGTCAGGGTTGGAGGGCCGGTTCAGCCCTTCCCCCGTATAGGGCGAATAGTCTCCTAGCCGGGAACCCGCCAAAGTGCCTGCGGCACCAGCACAGGGTCAAGGGCAACGGCCCCCCCAGTGGCAGTACTGGAACCTGTGGTGTGTGCCTGTTACGCCGGCACTGTACTCCCACTGCTCCTCCCTGGCTGCATCAGACAACCTGCGGCCAGTGCGGCTGGCACCAGCGTCGGAGCGTGGTGCCGTCTGACGTGGGAGCTTCGCGGCAGTCTCTAGTGGCTGCAGAGTGGTCCCCAATTGAGCAAGAGGATGCTCCCCACCCTCCAGCGGTGCAGTTGTCCTCATCATCCCCGGATGAGGCAGTGGCGGGGCCCTCGCAAACCAATAGCCCCCCCGTGGACTTCAGTGAACACCAAGCCCTGCTCAAGAGGGTGGCGGCCAACCTGTATTCGGAGGTTGAGGAGCTAGCTGAGAAGTCCAATGACTTCTTCAGTGTCATCCCCTCCTCCGCCCCAGCCCAGGCCTCACGGCCCATCCACCCAGGGGTCCTAAAGGTCGCCAAGACTGTATGGCAGAAGCCATCTTCCATTCCGCCCACATCTAAGAAGGTGGAAAAGAAGTACTACATCCCCACAAAAGGGTTTGAATACCTGTACACGCACCCTCCTGACGGTGGTCGCCTCTGCAATAACCATGAGGCACAGCTCCTGGTTACAGACCTCCGGGCTGTCCCTGGAGATGCAGTCCACCCTCCAGGACTTCCCTTTTAAGGGAACGGGGCTATTCTCAGAGCTTACTGATGGAAGGCTCCATGGCCTTAAGGAGTCCCAGGCTACCCTTCACACCTTGGGTCTCCATACGCCTCAGCAGGCCAGAAAGCCATTCCGCCCACTGCTCCTCCGCTTTCATTAAGGTCTTGGGGGGGTACCCCTTGGGCCGGCTCCTACAAAAAGGACAGACACAAGGATTTTAAGCGGTGCCACCCATCATGATCTCGTCCCCCTGCCCAGCCTGGTCCTTCCAGGGACCAAGGCAGCCAGAAGCAGGCATTTTGAGGGTGCGCCCGAGGACGACACCCCAGTCAATTCACCGAATCCGCTTCCTGTCCTCCTCAACCGCCTCCGCCCTTTCCAGTCGGCCTGCTACCGTATCACCTCTGACTGCTTGGTGCTCGACACAGTTTGGGGCTATATCCTACAATTTATAGCCAACCAGCCCTTCCAGCCTCCTTCCCGGTCCCTCTTCAGGGACCCTTTTCATGAGCAGCTCCTTGTCCAGGAGGTCGAAAACCTCCTGCGGCTGGTAGCAGTGGAAGAGGTTCCTCAGAACATGGACGGAAGAGGATTCTACTTCTGCTATTTTCTAATTCTGAAGGCAAAAGGGGACCTCAGACCTATTCTAGACCTCAACAAGTCTCTCAAAGAGGTTGAAATTTTGCATGGTCTCCCTAACCTCCATCATTCCATCCCTGGATCCGGCAGACTGGTACGCCGCCCTCAATTTAAAGGCCGCGTATTTCCATATTCCCGGGTACTGGCATTTACTCTGTTTCATGTTGGGCCAGCACCACTTCCAATTCACGGCCTTTTGGTCTCTCGTTGGCCCCGAGAGTATTCACAAAGTGTATAGTGCCAGTGGTCACTTACCTACGACATCAGGGAGTCCAAATCTACCTGTACCTTAACGACTGGTTGATAAAGGATCAGTCCCCGGATCAGTTGCAGAGGCATCTCAATCTGGTCTGTTCCACCTATTGTGACCAGGGCGGTACTGTACTCCACTCAGGTCAGGGTCTTCCTCCCCGAGACTCTGTTCCAGGCCATGGTGGACCTCATTTTGTTTCTGCGAGCGCACCTGCTCACCGCTGCCCACATGTGCCTGAGGCTGTTGGGCCACATGGCGGCATGCATGGCTGGTGTCGGTCTATGTCCCCAACTGGCACAGCATGGTAACGATTCCAGACCACGTACTGTCGTCTCTAACCTGGTGGCAAGATCCCGCGTTGGTGCTGGTGAGAGTCCCGTTCGCGGCCCCAGTCTCGTTAGTGACTCTCATCTCTGATGCTTCGGACTTGGGTTGGGGAGCCCACCTGGGCTATCTCAGTACTCAAGGTTGTTGATCCAGTCAAGACTGGTCCCTGCACATCAACGTCCGGGAGCTCAGGGCGGTTCGCCTAGCTTGCCAAGCCTTTCTGCTTCACATACAAGGCATGGTGGTTCAGGTCACGATGGACAACATGGCCATAGTCTTCTATATCAACAGGCAGGGTGGAGCCAGGTTGTCTGCCCTCTGCCAGGAAGCCCTCCGGCTCTGGAACTTCTGTCTGCAGCACGACATCAATCTTGTGATTGCTCACTGCCCAGGGGCCAGGAATGCTTGGGTGGACCGCCTCAGCAGGACATTCTCATCTCGCCGTGAGTGGTCCCTTCACCCGGAGGTGGTCAGTTCCATCCTCCACAAGTGGGGAACTCCCTGGGTGGACCTATTCGCATCCAGGCAGAACAGGAAATGCCACGTTTTCTGCTCAATTCGTGGCATGGACAAAGGATCCCTGTCATAGAATCATAGAATATCAGGGTTGGAAGGGACCCCAGAAGGTCATCTAGTCCAACCCCCTGCTCGAAGCAGGACCAATCCCCAACTAAATCATCCCAGCCAGGGCTTTGTCAAGCCTGACCTTAAAAACCTCTAAGGAAGGAGATTCTACCACCTCCCTAGGTAACGCATTCCAGTGTTTCACCATCCTCTTAGTGAAAAAGTTTTTCCTAATATCCAATCTAAACCTCCCCCATTGCAACTTGAGACCATTACTCCTCGTTCTGTCATCTGCTACCATTGAGAACAGTCTAGAGCCATCCTCTTTGGAACCCCCTTTCAGGTAGTTGAAAGCAGCTATCAAATCCCCCCTCATTCTTCTCTTCTGCAGACTAAACAATCCCAGCTCCCTCAGCCTCTCTTCATAAGTCATGTGCTCTAGACCCCTAATCATTTTTGTTGCCCTTCGCTGGACTCTCTCCAATTTATCCACATCCTTCTTGTAGTGTGGGGCCCAAAACTGGACACAGTACTCCAGATGAGGCCTCACCAGTGTCGAATAGAGGGGAACGATCACATCCCTCGATCTGCTCGCTATGCCCCTACTTATACATCCCAAAATGCCATTGGCCTTCTTGGCAACAAGGGCACACTGTTGACTCATATCCAGCTTCTCGTCCACTGTCACCCCTAGGTCCTTTTCCGCAGAACTGCTGCCTAGCCATTCGGTCCCTAGTCTGTAGCGGTGCATTGGATTCTTCCATCCTAAGTGCAGGACCCTGCACTTATCCTTATTGAACCTCATCAGATTTCTTTTGGCCCAATCCTCCAATTTGTCTAGGTCCTGTCGGATGCCTTCCTGCTCCCGTGGTCAGGGGCTTTGATATACGCCTTCCCTCTGGTGCCCTTGCTACCCAGAGTCCTCATGAAAATCAAACAGGACAGGGTGAAGGTCAGCCTCATAGCGCCGACGTGGCCATGCCAACACTGGTTCAGCACTGTGCTGGACCTCTCGGTGGTGACTCCATTCCAGATGCTTCTCAGGGCAGACCTGTTGCCCCAGAATCACGGCAGTCTCCTGCACCCGAACCTGGCAGCGCTACATCTGAGGGCTTAACTGCTGCGTGGCTAAACGCACAGGAGCAGCGGTGCTCAGCCGAGGTCCAGCAAGTCCTACTGGGAAGTAGAAAGCCCTCCACCAGAGCGACCTACCTGGTCAAATGGATGCGGTTCACCTACTGGACCGTGGATAAAGGTGTCCGTCCCAAGTGAGCTTTGCTGCAGCTCATGCTAGACTACCTCCTGCGTCTCAAGCTCCAGGGCTTGTCCCTCTCATCAATCAATGTCCATTTAGGGGCCATCTCAGCCTTCCAGCGGCCATTCGAAGGCAGGACGGTTTTCACTCAGGATATCATGGCCGGATTCCTTAAGGGTCTGGAGCACCTCTATCCGCATGTCAAAGATACAGTTCCTCTGTGGGACTTGAATCTGGTGCTGTCACAACTCATGGGTCCCCCCCTTCGAGCGTCTGGCTTCTTGCTCTTTCCTCCTCCTCTCCTGGAAGGTCACATTCCTGGTCACTGTGTCATCAGCCCTCTGAGTATCCGAGATTCAGGCACTCACCTCAGAACCACCTTCCACAGTCTTTTACAAGGACAAGGTCCAGCTCAGATCGCACCCGGCGTTCCTTCCCAAGGTAGTCTCTCAGTTTCATTCGAGCCAGGACATTTACTAACCAGTCTTCTTTCCAAAGCTGCACAAGTTGGAAGAGGAGCATAGGCTGCATGCCCTGGATGTCTGGAGGGCTCTGGCCTTCTACATTGACAGGACCAAGCCATTCCATAAGTTGACACAATTGTTTGTCGCTCTGGCTGACAGGATCAAGGGTTGCTCTGTATCTGTTCAAAGGATTTCCTCCTGGATCACTGCCTGCATTCTCTTCTGCTATGATCAAGTGAAGATGCTGCCCCGGCGATCGTCACCGCCCACTCTACAAGGGCGCAAGCCTCTTCGGCAGCCTTTATGGCCCAAGTGCCTATCCCTATCCAGGACATCTGTAGAGTGGTCACCTGGTTGTCTGATCATACCTTTACATCCCACTATGCACTTACCCAGCAGGCCTGGGACGATGCTGGCTTCAGTAGTACTGCAAGCCGCTAAGCTGTGAACTCTGAGCCCAGCTCTGTGGATACTGCTTGTGAGTCACTTAGAATGGAATCGACATGAGCAAGAACTCGAAGAAGAAAAAAATGGTTACCTACCTTTTCATAACTAGTGTTCTTGGCGCTGTGTTGCTCATGTCCATTCTATGACCCGCTCTCCTACCCCTCTGTACTGCCGCATGAGCACGCCACTTCAGAGGGTGCCGCAGCCAGCCCTACGGATACTGCGAAGGCAGAAATCTCCGACTGCACGTGGGTGCGCACGCGCATACTTACCATAGAATGGACATGAGCAACACATCTTGAAGAACAACAGTTACGAAAAGGTATGTAACTGTTTTTTGTGTCTGTTTTCCCAGGTAGAGTCCTAGCCTGCTGTATGAGATGTAACTGCGATTCACACGTCCATCTAAGGCCTGGTTTACACTGCCAAGTTTTTTTGCCAAAAGGCAGCTTTTGGCGCTGAAACAGCAGAGGTGTACCCACTGCAAAGCCACTGCTTGCGATGAAACTCCTCAGTTGCAACGCGGTAGTAAAACCACCTCCACAAGAGGGTAAGGCTTTCTGGGTAGAGGCTTTAGCGCCCCAAGTGCCAGGGTAAACACCTTGATTGCTTTTATTGCTGCAATTGGCCTTTGGAGGTGTCCCACAAAACCTGCAGTGACCACTCTGCTGCTTGTTTTGAACTCAGCAGGCATGCGCTCCTCCCCTTTGAAAGCTCCGTTCTGACTGCTGATCTGCTGTGCTACTCTGCAACGGGAAACAAATCATTAACATGGGATGCTCTTGCTCTCTCCACACTAGGAACACAGAGGCAGGCAGGCTGGGGTGGATGTGTGTGAGACAGAGAGCCTCTGTGCTGTGCAGAGCCAGGGAGGGGGGCAGGGTGGTGGTGTCTGATGTTGGGGTTTTCCCCTGCCTCAGGACTGGTTGCTTCCAGCAGGGTAGCTGTCTGAACTTACAAGACAGCATGCCGACATACTCTCCTCCTTCCCCCCGCCTCACGCTCCCCCCCCACACTTCAGTTGAAAAGCAGCTGTCAATCTAGTAGGATGCCCATGGGACAATGTGATTGAGAAACCTGCATCATGTGATGCGGTACCTGCCCGATAAGGTATTGCAAACCCTTCCCAAAGCACCGCACGTCCAGTTGCAGGGTGATAGCTACCACAGTGCACTGCTATCTGTGTTGATGCAAGAGCTGTTAGTGTGGATGCGTTCCAGCAACACAAGGAGCACAGTGTGGACACGCAACAGAGGTACCAATTTATAGTTAACTGTACTCTCCATTCGGTAAGTCCCTCCTTAAGGGTTGTTAACATGGGAGAGTTACTTTTCAAACCAGCAAGTTGAAAATTGGTCCTCAAGCTCAAGCACAGGGAGCAGTCATTCTGTGCTCAGCTGCGCTCTTCTTCGAGTGACGGCCCCAGTTGTATTCAATGGAAGGTTATGCACATGTGCCCAAAGCTGGAGCTTTTCAAAATAGAAATGTCCATTGGGCTATGCATGTGCCCTTGTACTGCCTTATGGTTTTGACTGAGGGGATGGGGGTGGGGACAGATCAACCGCGCCTTCAGTTCCTTCTCTCAGCCGCATGGACTGAGTCGCAGCTCTCGTCCCTTGTGACACATCTCGGTACTGGATTATGCCGAAGATGCCGGGTTTCACGATCTGTGCTTCCTGCCCTCACTCGTTTTTGATTAGCAATGAGCACCAGCGCCGTCTGTACTCCTGGGGGGAAGCCCATGTTGTGTCCCGGTGCAGTATCTGCCTCTTGTACCTGGAGGCCGGGCTCTCCATCTTGAGAAGCACCTCAAGGAGGTTGCCCTGAGGCCGCAGTAGATCCTGGACAAGGACCCCCATGTACATCAGCTTGAGCAATCCAGGAGTGCCCCTCCTATTGCGGAGCTCCAGTCCAGTTCCACTGGTACCAGCACTATCAACGCTGTGCTAGGCCTAGACATGAGGCAAGGAAGCGTGCGCATAAGTATGGCAGTAAGTCTTCCTCAAGGCTCAAGAAAGATGACTCATAATCCATGAGTTCCAGCCACGGAGAAGTGGTGCGTTCCAAGGCCCACAAACATGACAAAACGTTGCACCATGTGCCAGATCTGCTAGTCCTGGTGCCTGAGCAGCATATCCGTTTTGCACCAGTTCAGCCGAAGTCCTGTGAATCGTCTGTTCCGATGCAGCTTCCCATTCTGGTTCCCTCCATGGACTGTGTGCGGTTGACATGAATCTGCCTCTGAACCTCATGAGTTGTTTCATGAACTGTTTGCCCTGGACGAGGTGAGGTCTCCGTGGGCATCTTTGCTAACTTGGGAATGCTCATCTGCAGCGTGAGACGTTCTCTCGAGCGGCAGGAAGGAATCCATGAGGCAATTCTATCAAGGCAACTGGAAATGTTTCACCTCCTTGGGACCAAGAGAAAGGCCTTCCTCATAGGCCATAAGTCCGTATGCTCTTGGGCTGTCTTTTGTCTCTGAAAGAGTTGGGGCTTGCTCTGAGCTCCATCAAGGTGCATGTAGTGGCCATGAGTGCTTTCCACTCCCCTGTGGAGGGGCACTCGGTTTTCACTCACCCATTGACTGTTCTATTGTGGAAGGGCCTTATGTGGACATATCCTCCCAATCCTCACAGCATTGATGAGGTTGCCCTTCGAGCTCCTGGCCTCCTGCTCCCTTTCTCTTCTCTCCATGAAGGTCGCTTTCCTGGGAGCTATTACCTCTGCAAGAAGGGTTGGTGAACTAGGGGCCTTTCACCACATTCCGTAAGGACAAACTTTCCATGCATTTACAACCAAGTTTTCTGCCAAACATGGTTTCCAACTCTACATTTACCTGTCTTTTTTCCGAAGCAACACACCTTAGAAGAGCAACGACATCTTTACTCCCTCGATGTCCATAGGACCCTAGTCTTTTACCTGTAGAGGACGAGGCCATTCTGGAAGTCTCCGAGGCTATTCGTTGCCATAGCGGAAACAAATAAGGTCCACGCTATCGCCACTCAGTGGATTTCCAAGTGGGTTTGGGGTGCATTATACTCTACTATCAGTTAACTATCAGTCTCATCCCTGTGGGATGTGGGCCCACTCTATGGGAGCGCGAGCATCAACTACTGCCGCACTTACTGACATAAGAGCACCAAGGTCCATCTAGCCAGTATCCTGTCTTCTGACAGTGGACAATGCCAGGTGCCCCAGATGGAATGAACAGAACAAGGAATCATCAAGAGATTCGTTCTGTTGCTCATTCCCAGCTTCTGGCAAACAGAGGCTAGGGACACCATCCCTGCCTACCCTGGCTAATAGCCTTTGATGGATCTATCCTCCATGAATTTATCTAGGTTTTTTTTTAAACCCTGTTATAATCTTTTTTTTAAAAGGCGAACATTTATTGAATACTCAATCATAAAGGACATTATTTTTATTCATTGAACAAACTAAAGAAACTAAAACTTAACTAAACTTAATTTTTTTAAAATTAACAACTACACTTTGCTTAAAAAATACAAACTTACAAAATGAGACACAAAATACCAAATTTTTGCTGTCGTGCTATCCAGGCATATACAAAGATACAGTCAATTTTCACGATCTTATCTTTAACCAGATAATGAGCTAAGCCAAATTGACCAAAGCAGATTAACGTTTCTTCATCTTCCTGTCCTAGAGAATGAGACATCGCTCATCAGGTGTTATGGACTTAAATTCCTCAATCACATCATTGTAATTAACTGACGAAGTAATTAACAATGTACAAAATCATGAAAAGAAAAGGAGTACTTGTGGCACCTTAGAGACTAACCAGTTTATTTAAGCATAAGCTTTCGTGAGCTACAGCTCACTTCATCGGATGCATACTGTGGAAAGTGTAGAAGATGAGTCTAGGCGCTGTTGGGACATTGTACTTCTTAGTTTGTCTTTTACATGTGCTAGTTTCAAAAAGGCTTTCACATGAACAGCTTGTAACAGGTAAGCCTGCAAAGCGTTGAATAAGTTTGTAAAAGGCCTGGAACATGGAAGACGGATCAGATTCCTTTAGCCTATCAAGCCACTCTCTGGTGGTGTTCGTAATGCTACCTGTAGGAACAGATCCGTCATAACCCCGAAACAAACTGACTTCAGCTTCCAACTCATCCAAGGACACTTTAAATATTTTGGCAACGATTCTCATATTGTCCCTGCCAATGTCTAAGCTCAGCAGTTTTCCCATTGCAGTCACAATTTTACAAGTCTCCTGTTCAAATCGCTGGTCAGTGCTGGTAATCATTGAGTCTAGGAGTGGGTAAAATGAAGTTATTCTCTCCTGCTCCTCTTTTGTATCAAAGTGACGCTGGGACTCAAACGCGTCATCAATACGAGTGGACGTTTTTCTCTTCTTAACTGGAGGAATCAATATATCATTCTCTGCACACATTTTCACACTGTCATTGAAAATAGATTGAAAATATTCTGGGCCACTTCTCATCGCAGCCAAAGAGTTACACAAGCTTTTCACCCCTGTCATTGCAGTAAGTAAGTTGAGATCTGGAGCTTGAAGAGCCTTACTCACTTTTACGACCATCTGGAGAATAGAGTGCATCATGTGAAGGGTAAAGATGAACTTGAATGAATTTAGTTCATGGATAAGGCCCCTGGCTTTTATTTTAGCGTCAGCAAGGCAAATTGTTTCTATAATCTCATGTAAAGCTTGTAAAATGGTGGAGTAATGTTTTACCTCAGTCACTGCTTCTGCTCTGCATGCCCATCTTTTGTTTGACAGGAACTTCAAAGTCTTCAGCTGGGATCCTACTTCTTGTGAAATCTTCTCCGTTACTGCACATCGCACAGGATTCCCCTCCGTGAAGGCATAAAGAGTCTGAATAACACCAAAAAAATCAGACAGTTCTGTTTTGTTTACTTGAAGTGCGTGCATCTACTAGGATAAGGTTCAATCAATGCACATAGAGTATTTCACTGTTTCTTTCTTTACATTTCATTTGAACTCCCGCCGTACATCCAGACATAGTAGATGCGCCATCAAAACAGGCAGACGTCACTGATGACCAGTCAATTTTAAAAATGCCAAGGACGTCATTTAACTGGTCAAAAATAGACTGAGCATCAACTGTTAATAGTCTCTGAACAGACACAAAATGGTCAACTGGACTATGTTTTTCATTGTCAAAATACCGCACCGCAATGGACATCTGTTCATGGTGTCCACAGTCAGTAGTGTCGTCGGCAATTATTGAGACCATTTTTCCATTTAGTGAAGACACAATCTTTTGTTGCACAAGGTTGTGCAAGGCTACAATTAAATCATTTTGGATGCGATTACTCAGAGAGGTAGCGTTTCGAGGAGATTGTTGCACATGCTTTGCCATTATGGGATCATATTTTTGGAGCATATTGACAAGGTTTAGAAATAAACGTTTCTCACAAGTGTCACCTTTTCACTGTGACCCCTGAATGGTCTCCCACCTTTCGCCAAACACAGACCAATGTCAATCAGTCGCTCCATTACACTTCGGTTATGGCACCGTTCTTCTTCTTGTTTAGACAGATAAGCCTGCTTGCCCTCATCCAACAATAAATACATCAATAGGTTTCCCTTCGTTAAAACTTGACCATGAAGAACAGCTCAACACATGAGATTTTGACACTTGGTGATTTTTTAAAACATTTTTTAGCCCTATTCCAGTTTCTGAATCCCTTATCAATAAATGCTGGATCAGTGTGACCTTTGTTTGCTGCATCATTAGAGGAGAAGAAACGGCAGTAAAAGCAAAATGCTGCGTCCTTTCATGGGCTATATTCTAACCACCTATAATTTTCATACCAATCGGACTGAAAACTTCTTTGTTTATTCCCTATTTTACTTCTAGGAAACATGCTCAATCTAGGCTGATAAGGACCTCTAGATAACCGAGACTGGTGTTCTAATCTATTTTTTGGAATATCACAGACCGGGTCATCAGATGGAATGTTTGATGGCTTTGAATAGGAACTACAGTGACCTGAACTAGGAGGCAAAGTCTGTTTCTGTTGGTCATTACTCAGTTTATGGCACGCACTGGAACTGGTGGCGGCATTATCTTCATGTAATTTCTTAACCGAGGAGTCCGAGGTATTTTCGCTACGATCAGCACATTCATTATAATTCAGTTTGTCTGTTCCTTTCCTTATCTTAACAACGAACCGATCCATATTTTAAAATTAAAAGGGGGTATCATACGATTGAATTCAAACATAAAGCCACGGGCTTGTTGTGCTATTTCAGTAGAGTACACGCGACAAAGATTACAGACACTGTAGACACTGCGCTGGGCACACCTGACGTGGCCGCTTATATAGGTCAAAGAATTTTTTAGAATAGTAGTCGGAGGGGAGGGGAGGACCAATGGTAATGCAGCGCCGCAGTAGAGGGGGCGCATGCTGCGAGCAAATGCGGGCTTTCCTATACATTTCTACAACATCTAGATTACGCAATTCAGCGCTTATTGCATTGTACAACATGCAAAACTAAAAGAGCATATCATGCAATTAAATTAAAACACAACCTCAGGGTTGGGACAGGAGGTTTGGGTGTGGAGTGCTTACCTGGGCAGCTCCCATTTGGTGGGAGGGATGGAGGTGGGAATGTGGGGGTGGGGGATGCAGGAGCTCCCGTTTGGTGCTCAGGGTGGGAATGTGGAGGGGGTGCAAGAGTCAGGGCATGGGGTGTGGGGGGGGGCTGGGTATGTGTGAGGGGGTCCAGGAGTCAGGGCAGGGGGCTGGGGGTGTGTGAGGAGGGTGCAGGAGTCAGGGCAGAGGGCTGGGAGTGTATGTGTGGGGGGTGTAGGGATCAATGCAGGGGGCTGGAAGCATCCCTACGACCCTAGCCCACACCCCCTGCCCAGAGCGGCTCACGGCAGGGGGCTGGAGGGGATATGCCCTGATTCCACTCCTCTTCCCCAAGGCCCCATCCCCACCTCTTCTCTGCCTCCTCTCCCCCCGGAGCAGCGAGGGCACTGTGGCTCCTCTTCTCCCCCTCCTGCCCTCGCAAGGGTCATCAGCTGATGGGTGGCAGGGAGGGAGAGGAGGAGGGACAGGAACCCAGCACGCTGGGGGAAGAGGCGTGGGGGCGAACTTGCCTGCCCTGCAGCAGCAGCCGCCAGGGCCAAGCTTCTTCACCCTGCCCCCGCGGGGGTGGGACAGGGCAGAAAAGAGCGGGCTGGGGCGGGCAGGATTTTTAAAGGCACGCTGCTGCCTGCCGGGTTCCCAGCCCCGCTCAGCCCGCTGCTGGCCTGGGTTCAGCAGTGTGCTGAGCGGGGCCGACAGCTGAGACCCGGCAGGCATCAGCGTGCCATTAAAAATTGGCTCACATGCCGTCTTTGGCACCCGTGCCATAGGTTGCTGACCCCTGCATTAGGGTGTGCCTGGGCACACCCCATACACACGCCTATGGGCTTGGCCTTCACAACATCTTCTGGCAAGGAGTTGACTGCATTGTGTGAAAAAATACTTCTTTTTGTTTGTTTTAAACCTGCTGCCTATTAATTTCATTTGGTGACCCCTGGTTCTTGTGTTATGAGAAGGAGTAAATAGCATTTCGTTCTTTATTTTCTCCACACCAGTCATGATTTTATAGACCTCTATCCTATCCCCCCTTAGTCGTCTCTTTTCCAAGCTGAAAAGTCCCAGTCTTATTCAACTCTCCTTATATGGCAGACACTCCATTGCCCTAATAATTTTTGTTGCCCTTTTCTGAATCTTTTCCAATTCCAATATATCTTTTTTGAGCTGGGGCGACCACATCGGCACGCAGTATTCAAGATGTGGGCGTACCATGGATTTATATAGAGGCAATATATTTTCTGTCTTATTAACTATCCCTTTCTTAATGGTTCCCAGCATTGTGTTCGCTTTTTTGGCTGTCGCTGCACATTGAGTGGATGTTTTCATAGAACTATCCACAATGACTCCCAGATCTTTCTTGAGTGGTAACAGCTAATTTAGACCCCATCATTTTATATGAATAGTTGGGATTATGTTTTCCAGTCTGCATTACTTTGCATTTATCAACATTGAATTTCATCTACCATTTTGTTGCCCAGTCACCCAGTTTTGAGAGATCCTTTTATAGATCTTTGCAGTCTGCTTGGGACTTAACCATCTTGAGTATCATAGAATATCAGGGTTGGAAGGTACCTCAGGAGGTCATCTAGTCCAACGCCCTGCTCAAAGCAGGACCAATCCCCAACTAAATCATCCCAGCCAGGGCTTTCTCAAGCCTGACCTTAAAGACCTCTAAGGAAGGAGATTCCACCACCTCCCCAGGTAATCCATTCCAGTTCTTCACCACCCTCCTAGTGAAATAGTTTTTCCTCATATCCAACCTAAACCTCTCCCACTGCAACTTGAGACCATTACTCTTTGTTCTGTCACATCACCACTAAGAAAAGCCTAGCTCCATCCTCTTTGGAACCCCCCTTCAGGTAGTTGAAGGCTGCTATCAAATCCCACCTCATTCTTCTCTTCTGCAGACTAAACAATCCCAGTTCCCTCAGCCTCTCCTCATAAGTCATGTGTTCCAGCCCCCTAATCATTTTTGTTGCCCTCCGCTGGACTCTTTCCAATTTGTCCACATCCTTCTTGTAGTGTGGGGCCCAAAACTGGACACAGTACTCCTGATGAGGCCTCACCAATGTCGAATAGAGGGGAACGATCACGTCCCTCGATCTGCTCGCTATGCTACTACTTATACATCCCAAAATGCCATTGGCCTTCTTGGCAACAAGGGCACACTGCTGACTCATATCCAGCTTCTCGTCCACTGTAACCCTTAGGTCCTTTTCCGCAGAACTGCTGCCGAGCCACTTGGTCCCTAGTCTGTAGTCATTTAAGGTGTCAAGAAACATGATCTCTGCATCCTGTCCTGAGGTGATATGCACCCAGTTAATATGGGTACAGCTAAAATCCCCCATTATTACTGAGATTTTTATTTTAACAGCCTCTCTAATCTCCCTGAGTATTTCACAATCACTATCGCCATCCTGGTCAGGTCGTCGGTAATATACCCCTACTGCTATATTCTTATTATTAGAGCATGGAATTACTATCCTAGAGATTCTGTGGTACAGTTTGGTTCATTCAAGATTTTTACTTCATTTGATTCTATACTTGCTTTCACGTATAGTGCCACTCCCCCACCAGCACGACCTGTTCTGTCCTTCCGATATATTTTGTACCCTGGTATTACTTTGCCCCATTGATTATCCTCATTCCACCGAGTTTCTGTGGTGCCTGTTATATCAATATCCTCATTTAATACAAGGCACTCTAGTTTACCCATCTTATTATTTAGACTTCTAGCACTGGTATATAAGCACTTTAAAAACATGTCACTTTTTAGCTGTCTCCCATTACGTGATAGAATTGAATGAGACTTTTGTTTATTTGACTGTTTCTCATCAGATCCTACCTGTATTTTATCATCTTCCATCCCCTCCTCCTTACTAGGACATAGACAGTCTCCATGAGTAGATCCTCCCCAAGGGATGTCTCTGTCCGAACCGCGTGCTCCTCAGCACTGGTCGGCTTTCCCCCTGCCCTGAGTTTAAAAACTGGTCTATGATCTTTTTAATTTTAAGTACCAACAATCTGGTTCCATTTTGGTTTAGGTGGAGCCTATCCTTCCTGTATAGGCTCCCGCTTTCCCAAAAGCTTCCCCAGTTCCTAATAAATCCAAACCCCTACACCATCATCTCATCCACACATTGAGACCCCGCAGTTCTGCCTGTCTAACGGGCCCTGCTCGTGACATGCCTCTTAAGACATACTCACCTTCTCTCCCCATTATGCCCTGGTGCGTGACTCTGTGACGAATGCTTTGTTCAGTGCAGCATTTCTCCATTCCATGGTTCCATCATCTTCCTCGCACCCTCCTCCTATCTGGGTACTGCTTGTTAAATCACCCTCAGTGGAATGCAGTAGAGACCCTCACTCGAGGAAGAGGAGGTTACTTACCTGTAACTGGAGGCTCTTGGAGATATTTGGTCCCTACCTGTATTCCAGTTCCACCCTCTTTCCTCTCTGCTGTGGATCTGGTTGATTTGCAGTAGAGAAGTAACTGATGGTGCAGTTGGTCTGCCTCACCCTTTGTCACCTCGGTCAAAAACATGAGGCAGTACAAGGCTGCGTGTGCGGAACGATGGACACTACTACTTTTAAAAGCTCCGGCTCTGGGTGCATGCACATAACCCTCCATGGAATGCAGATAAGGGCCACACATTTCGAAGAACCTCCAGTTACAGGTAAGTAACCCACTTTTCGCTGCACATTCATGGGCAATTGCAGTTTCTTGAAAGCATGTGGGTATTAGTCTAGTAGAGAGAAGGAACTCAATTTATTTGAAACCCACTGGAGCACCTTTTAAAACTTGCACTTGTACAGAGAGAACTGCTATAGGAAAGAAAGAGAAACCACTTCTGTCGACTTTGCTTGAATCCTCTAAACCAACGGTTCTCAACCGGGGGTCCATGGCCCCCTGGGGGAACGTGAACACTTTCAAGGGGGCCGCGGGGCCCCACAGCTGAAACCCAGAGCCTGAACCATAGCGCCCCCTGTGCTGAAGCCGGGAGGCGTGGAGCTGAAGCCCTGATCCCCGGCACCGCTCACAGGGCAGAAGCCCAGAGCCCATGGGCAAAGTTGGGGACGTGGAGGGCGTTCCCCCCACAAACTGCAGCGCAAGAGCACAGTGGTCCTGAGGGTAGCGCCACACCTTCCCCCGTCTCCTCTCCCCTGCTCCCTGGCCAGGTCGCAGGCAGGGCGCTGAAGCCAGAGCCAGGCAGTGCCGGGCATCTGGTGCCATGGAGCAGGCACCAGCAGCGTTCCCTCATCTCCTGCTGGTGCTGGGAGTTGAAGCTGCTCCTCAGTTCCCAGCACCCTTTGCTCCCGCAGAGGCAGCCAGTAAGAGTCACACAGGTGGAGAGACCCGGCTCCGTGGCTGGCAGACCCCTCCGGGAACGGGGACCGCAGGGGAGCCTTCCCATCTCACAGCCCCTAATACCCTTCTCCCTGCACCCTGGCTATGCCCTCCCTGAGGCTACCCCCTGCCTGCATGCAGTCCCTAGCTACCCCCCCCCCTGCACACTGAGTTACACTTCCTGCCCGCACAGAACCCCAGCTACCCTCTGCCTGCACCGTAAGCTATCCCCTGCCCTCACACAGCCCCTAGCTACCCCTCCCTGCATCCTGAGCTACCCCCTGCCCACGCACAGCCCCTAGCTGCTACTCTCCCTGCCTCCTGAGCTACCCCCTGCCCACGCACAGCCCCTAGCTGCTACTCTCCCTGCACCCTGAGCGACCCCCCCACCCGCACACAACCCCAGCTACCCTCTGCCTGCACCCTGAGCTACCCCCTGCCCACGCACAGCCCCTAGCTGCTACTCTCCCTGCATCCTGAGCTACCCCCTGCCCACGCACAGCCCCTAGCTGCTACTCTCCCTGCACCCTGAGCGACCCCCCCACCCGCACAGAACCCCAGCTACCCTCTGCCTGCACCGTAAGCTATCCCCTGCCCTCACACAGCCCCTAGCTACCCCTCCCTGCACCCTGAGCTACCCCCTGCCCACGCACAGCCCCTAGCTGCTACTCTCCCTGCACCCTGAGCTACCCCCTGCCCACGCACAGCCCCTAGCTGCTACTCTCCCTGCACCCTGAGCGACCCCCCCACCCGCGCACAGCCCCTAGCTGCTACTCTCCCTGCACCCTGAGCGACCCCCCCACCCGCACACAACCCCAGCTACCCTCTGCCTGCACCCTGAGCTACCCCCTGCCCATGCACAGCCCCTAGCTACCCCTCCCTGCATCCTGAGCTAGCCCCTGCCCTCACACAGCCCCTAGCTGCTACTCTCCCTGCACCCTGAGCGACCCCCTGCCCACACACAGCCCCTAGCTGACCCCCTGCCCGCGCACATCCCCTAGCTACTGCCTCCTGCACCCTGAGCTACTCCCGTGCCTGCACACATCCCCTAGCTACCTGGCTGTTTTCAAATTTTTGAACTAAGCCCCCCTTTTCAGTTACAATTTTTGGTTGCAGCCTCCTCTTCCCCCACCCAGACAGGCTTGGTGGCCTGCTTAGGTGAGTTGGGGGTGGATTTGGTGCTCCCTCCCTAGACACCCCCCCCCCCATGCAGAGGTGGTTTGAGCCCCGCTGGCCCCTGCCCCCCCAAATAGAAGTCAAACTACGCCTATGCCCAAGGCCCCTGCTCCAAGGCCCCCCCCACCCCTGCTGGGCCCTGGAGTTTTTATAGCATGTGGAGGGGGTCTTCTGAGAGAAAACGGTTGAGAACCCCTGCTCTGTACCTGACCTGATTTCCTGCTGGCTCTGAGAACATCTACACTCTGTGTTAGAGCTTGTACCACTGCGAACAGCGTTGCAGCTGCCCCGGTGCTGGAAAACGGGTCTGGAATTGTCGTGCAGGGTGCACGTTAGTATGTTCTAGTTTATAGCCTGGTTAACCTCGGACTTTTCATTCGTATAATTGGCGGCACAGTTTTAGAATTAACTTTTAATTTCAAATAGAAGGTAATGTTCTTCTGTTCCAGGAAAGTGGGTGCACCTTAAAAGCAACTAACGTTTTTGAAGATAAAATGTAGGTGAGAGACTTATGTAAATACTCTATTAACTTGAATTTAACTGGTCACTATACAGACTGCTAGGGAAACATTTGAATTAGCAGCTGTTTGTTAGGATGATAGAAGAGAAGGGAAGAGTCCCGATAGATCATATCAAACTCAGGGTGCACATGTGTGCTTTCTACTGCACTTTGCTAGCCACGCTGGTTTTTCAAGCAATGAACTGAAATTTACAAGAATCCTGCTTTGATTGTTTTTTAAAGACCAAGAATTTTGTACATCTCCTTGCTCACAAAAATGGAGAAGATAACCACAACAGAAAAAAAATGCGGTAAGAACAGCGCTAAATTTCACTGTGCTTATTGTGGAGTCACTGCCAATGCAGTTGTTCTGTTTGGCTTTTATGGGTGGGGGGTATCTTTTGTAATAGGATTTTTTTTTAAACTTAACAGCAAGATTTATCAGCAGAATGCTTTGGATAAATTTATTCTTGGGATCAGATGGCTCGGGGTTGGTAATGGGAACATGTCAGCACATCGTTGCTGCTTAGCAAATGAGAATAGTTGATAACATCATGTGGATGATGTCAGTGTCACAGTTCAGAGCGACTGCGCCTGCGTCGTCCGTCCACCCCCTTCCACCCCCCCACCCACCCCCCCGTGGTCCGGCCAGGCACCCGCTCTAGGCTCCTGGCTTCTCAAGCGAGTGGATAAAACAATCAGTGGTGGTGGTTTTTTTATTTAAATTATTTTTTTAATCTGTTTTGAAATAAAAGCTGAATTTAATACAAAATGTGTATATACTACTTATAATTTCTTAAAACATTTAAATAAAAAAACTAAATATGCTGAATCCACGAGCTTCTATCAAAATCTTTGACTTAAATGCCGCTTATCTATATAAAGAATCAGAAAAAAATCTGACTTTTGAGGTCAAGCTTTATAAATATGGCACAATAAATCCTGGACTGTGTTAATGGCTTTTTGTAGTAAAAATAAATTTGATATGCTGTTTTGTGTGTATAATTAAAATTCCAGTTATCATGCTACTGCAGCTTGACCCAAATCATGAGCAAAAAGTTAATTAACTGGTAAATAAGCAATATATCACTTACCGTTTTCTAACATACTAAAGCGTATGATTAGGAAGAATCTGAAAATGTTAAGCTATATAATTCCTTAAACAAATGTATATAGTTGTAGTGGACCCTCCTAGGTAGCAAAAAGATACACCAAATTTAGCGTAAAGGCTCCAGTTGTAAATCAGCATGTTTTAATGGCTAGATCAAGTTGTGAGAGTGCTTTTTAGAAACTGAAGTACAAATGGAAAAGTTGATTAACATCAGTGATTTAAATTGAGGCTTTCCACTTGGGTATTTAAATCAATCCACCCTGCTCTCCTGCCATCACCTCTCTTGCACAGAGGCCTGCCTCTTTCTGCCTCCGGACTGGGTTTTCCCAGGCTGCACAGTTCCCTGCCTATACTGTATATTCTCCAGCAAGTCAGGCTGCCTCAGCCAGCCTGCTTTGCCTCCTCCTCACAGGCTGTCCCAGGCAGATGCTTGAGATGAAAGTGGCGTCATCCCTGGCATATTAGAAGATACCTGCTTGTGGCTTCGCAGCGCGGCCATCATTTCTGCTTTCTCAGTTTGTGGAGGGTCTTTGCATATCTCAGTGCTTTCAAATGAGTCATCCCGCCAACTCTGCCACGGTGAGCGTCTGTCTGGACACAACAGCCTGTCTGCCTTGCCAGTAAACTCCTTGGGACTCTGCCAGTCTAACCCTTGTCTTGCAGGTAGCCACCAGCAAATCCCAATTCTCGAGTCCCTCAGATACCCCCCTGCAGTGTCCCTTTCACTGGACAGTCACAGAAATTGTGCCTTTCCTCCAAGGAAATGGCGCACACATCAGCCTGTTAGGTTAGCTGACGACTCAAGCTTTCATTCAGAATAGCAGCACTAAGATGGTTTGGTAAGAAAACAAGAATAAATGTATTAACAAGGAGATTTAAGTGATATTAAGCAAGAGAAAAAGAGACAGGTCTGGTTACAAACAACCAAACCAGCTTTCTAGTGACTGAACCGTGATCTTAGCAAGTTACAATCTTTGTCTGAGCAATTTTCTCATTTACCTCATGTTACCAGCATCTCCAGCCCTCCAGGTCAGAAGACCCAGTGTTCACAGAATGAGAGGGTGCTGTTCCCTTTGTTCTCTAAGCAATGAGTAACTAAAATGTCCTTTTTTTTCTCTGCCTCAAGAGCCAGAAACACTCTGACCCACAGCCTGATAGCTTGTTGGCTTTGTTTACCTATATGTAAATATACTTTCATTGTTCTCTGCCAGTAACTAAGGCAAGATGGGTAAGGTAATGTTTTTTTATTGGGCCAATTTCTGTTGGTGAAAGAAGCAAGCGTTCAAGCTACACAGTGCTCTTCCTCAGGTCACACCAGTCAGAGAGGTGAATCCAGACTCCTTTGTCAGGCTTCGTGTACTCACTGCCTCCCAAACGTATTCTAAGAACATATTTCCAGCCCACCCACAAGCTCTTGAATACCACCTGTACATACCTCACGCAGTGACTTCTGAGACCAGTGTGTGATGGGTTTACATGTGATACCTGACATGACAACAGAAAGTGGGGGGGTAGTGAGTGTGTCGGGCCTGACATGAGTTACAGTATGGTGGGCCCTCTGCCAGCTGGCATTGAGCCGCTCTGAGGGTCACAAGTGTTGCAGACAACACACATTCAAGCCAATAAAAGAAACTATTCAACAAGCTGAGAGAGATCTCCCTGAACTCCAGCAAGGATTCTGGCTGGTGATTAATCTCTCAGACCCCACCGAAAGGTTTTTCTGTGGTTACAAGCACATAACCACTTGGCTCAGAACAAGCACCCCAGGAATCTGAGGGTCACTTCTTTATACCATTTTTGGGCCTTTGATCTTGTCCTCGTGTAACAGCTGATCAGCAGCCAGTGGACCCTTCCTAAGGGCAAAGATTCAGAAGGCTGAGTTCTTGCATAGCTGGAAGGGGTCTGTGTGCATACACCGAGAGATTTCCTGGGACACCCACTTCACTTTGAAAGTTCCTTCTAGCTTGGCCTTTTGTTTCAAGTAGCCCTTTGACGCTCTTACTGTTTCCCAGGGTTTACATCAGTCATGTCTCCCTAGAGATGTTGTATCCAAGGGGTGGCCAAACTGCAGCTTTTACAATTAAAGTGTGGCTTGCCAAGGGCCCCTTCCCCCATTCTCTGCCTACCAGACTGGGGAGGGAGAGCTCAGGGCTTCCACCCTGCGGTAGGGTGGTGGGGTTAGGAATAACTTCTGTGCAGCAGGGAGGGGTGTCTCAGGGCTTCAGCCCCAAAACCCTTCTTCCCACAAAGCTGAAGCCCTGAGCCCTGACTCTCAAACTTCTGAAGATTGTCATATGTGGCTCAGAGGGTCAGTAAGTTTGGCCATCCCTGTTATATACAAACCCATAATAATACATAAAAACACTGACGTTTTTAATACAACAAACTCCTAAGATACTTGAACCTAATTCAGTTAGGTTTGTCCAGGATATGGCAGGAAATTGCCATCTTGGTCCATCAGTACTTCACTTCTGATCTAGGTCAGTAGTAACTTGCTTGTTACCGTCTGACAGGTGGCCTTGTAAGATGAGCTGGTAATCCCAGTCCTGTTGCTGGCGTACAATTGTCTGACTTACACACACACACAACCCTCAGCATTGGGACAGTTGGCATCTTTGTCAGCAGTCTGGGCAAACGGGCAAAGTGCTTAGTGGATGCTGATGTACCTTATCGCTGGTAAAACGGTCACCTCCACATCACAGTGGAGACATTGTCAAGTAGGATGGGTACTTGCAGTGCTGATGTCTGCACGATATCGCTATAGTGCTCTCAGTCCAACATCTCTCATTACTAGGCAACTGTTAATGGTGTATTGCATCTGTGGCCTGAAACCTGTGACCGTAGTCATGCTTTGGATAATCATTACTGTGTGAAGGAAACCTGAATTAGACATGACTATTCTGAAATAGTTTAATGCCAAGTTTTACCCTGGGCTGTGAATCAGACTTTTCTTGGTCAGGAGCAATGCCCAGGAAGAGAACACTACAGTAGGATGGCATGATGTGAACTTTTAGACTTGAAATCACTCAGCTATCACTCCTAGTTTAGAGAAGCTAGAGAGGTTACAAATGAGAGCCGTGCTGTGGGAAGGCTATTTGCACAAGCTAAAGACTAAAGGTGAGGCTTGGAAAATAAGTAAGAGTTGTCTCCTAATGGAGATGGGCAAACCTCCAGAGATGTGACTTTTTGTTCTATTTCTGATTTAGCCTTCCTGTCGCGCTCTTCTCTCTCTCCCCCCCCCACCCCCATTTACTTAATGTGTAAGCAAGTGCATGTGTCATTCCCAGCCTATTGTTCTTAACTGGACATTTAAGAGAGCCTGCTATGGGCTCTTCTTGTTCTCTCTCTTCTCACTTGAATGATCATCAATGTCTGTGGTGTTGTTTAATGGGCTGGTTACAAATGGTGAAACCCAGCTCACTGTCCCAGCGGTTGCTCCCAGAGATGGGAGTAGAGGGGTTAAACCTGAGGGTCCCAAAAACTTCCATACCACAGACCACATCTTAATAGAGAGCATCGCCTGGCCAACTGCCCTCCCAGTCACCATGGCATGGGCTGCTGCCGTGAGCAATCAGGTAAGGTTCCACTGGCATCAGCAGCTGTTGCTTACATGGAAAAGTAAAATGAGGGACATTATTTAATGTATTTTTAGCTGCTTTTAATGTGATTTAGCAGCTGAAAATGCAGAGTAACTGGCACCCTGTGATCAGCCAGCTCTCCTAGAACAGCAGTTCCCTGCAGACCACTGGTACTCCCTGGGCCAGTTTGGGAACTGCAGTTCTAGATGCAAGTGCAGACCATGGTTCCAGATAGGGGTGTTAAATGGTGCATCCCTGAGGATTAAGGGACATTGCTACAACAGCTCTTTATTCCAGGATCAAACACTCAGGGCTTGGTCCATTTGTCTCTTCACTTATATCTTCGTCACATGACTGTAGCTGGTGCAGGGCCCTCCCTTGACTTCTCTGTGATTTGGGGTGTCAGGAACTGGCTAATCAGGAGTAGCTTTTTATCAAACAAATGAACTTGACTGACTCATGGCATAGTTGCTGAAGGGAGCCCTGGTGAATGGGTCAGCTGTAGAAACGCACCACCACTGCCCCTCAGCAGGCAGCTGCGGCATGCTCTTGTATTTGCTTAATTCCGTAAGGCCCAATGCAGAAGATGGGTACTTTGTGCAAAGGTCAAAGTAAGAGGCCCACGTTCTGCCTTGGAATGCACCCCTGGAACTCCCATTGACTGCATGGAAGGTTGTGCAGGAGCCTCTGGGAGCAGGATTTGACACACAGCATTTTGCTCTAATGGGAGCGTAGGACATGTACTCCAGCCAGCAAACAAAGAGCCAGCAGCCTGGTGCAGCATGATCTCTGAGCTAGAGAGCAGCAGCCCCTGGGAATGTTGCATCCCCAAATCTAAATTTTTAATGAAGCTCAAATTTGGCCACTGCTGGTTTATGCAAAGGAATAGAGTCTCCATCGGATAGTCATAGAATCCCTTTAGCTAGATTTGTACGGACTTATTCCATGATAGGGTAATCTCTCTATGTGGGGTGGGGGTGGCGGGTTAGAGTACCAATCACTGTACTGCATAGACACAAATAATAGGGGGATGACTGTAGCTCTCTCCACTGATCTGCCAGCTGGTTTACTGACACCTGCAATTCATATAGTGTATGCAGAGCTTTGTTGGAAGGTAAATTTCAGATCTCATCTGCCCTTGAATCCTAATTAGGAACACCTACTCTGCAGTCCTTGCCTCATTAGACTCTAGAGACCCACTTCAATTTGCCGTGTCTAGCTAAAGATTTTTGGAGTCCGTCTGTGGTGATGCAGGTTAGGGGAGCGGGGTGTAATGGCAGATGTTGCCTTTGTCTGGAGAAACATTATTCCAGCTATAATCACCATCAGATGAGAATTTTGTTGGGTTGAAAAATAAAATTCCTTATAGAACTTTTATGACATTGGTCTTAGGTGCCTCCCTTATGAGTCTTTGTGAAATGAGCTGTCTTGTGAATATGGCTGTGATGCTCAATGTCTCTCTCTCTCTCTCTCTCTCTCAGGAGAATTGCTGAGTCAGCCTAGACCAGAGGGAGTGACGGAGATCGTCTGCCCCAGGAATGGCAGCGAGCGAGTCAATGTTGCACTGGTTTACCCCCCCACCCCGACAGTCATCAGCCCTTGTTCCAAGTGAGCTCTGAGAGACGCACGGACCCCCAATTTCAGTACATGCCAAAAACCCTACATAAGACAAGCCCTTGCTAAGCATTTTTGAAAACTAGCCACCACAGAGCCCAGGGACTGTTCTAATTATTAGTGGGATGTGGACATCCCATTCTCAGAATAAAGGTACAGTAAAGCAAAATCCTCTGTTTGTTTTGCTGAATGAAGGAAATGTTTGACTAACTGGTGATTTTTCTTTGAGTGCTGGTCTGTGCGCATATTCCATGTATGGGTACACATGCGCACTGTCCTCCCATGCCCAGAGAATTTAACAAGCAGTGTCCTTTGGCGCAGTAGATACCCTCAACTTGGGAGCACGAGGAGATCAGAGGCAGTGCGCGTAGATGCCACCTCAGTTCCTTCTAACCACCACATGTCCTGAGTCGGAATCCAGTGTCTTCTCTTTCTTCAGCTTTTCAGAAAACCTATAAATAAAATGGTTGGTGAATAATTGTTCTTTTTAGCTTAGTACAGTGTTAGTTCTAGAGTAGTTTGTTTCCCTGGACCAAGGACTTCTTCCCCATGGTCTGGGACTATGACCAGAGTCCCATGCTTCAAAAACTGCATCTCCCGCCCTAGATCCTTTTCCGCCAGTGACAAATAGCAATGCTGCCTCTACTGTTTGGGTGAGATGCATATTTTGTCGCTTGTTTCTACTGAGAAATCACAAAGCCCTTCAGCTTTGCCTTAGGAATGCTTGATGAAGAAGGCCATGAGGCCCTTCTCTGATCCAGCCAGGGAGACACCCATGTACTTTGGCCTCAACAAATGAGCAGCGCCCTTATGAGCACATGCTTAGGAATGGAGTCCTCCAGGGCTTCCCACAAAAGTAAGGGGCACTCATGGGCACAAGGACAGACGCCATCAGTGACTGTCCATAAGAGATGTGCTCCTTCCCTGAGCCCATTGAGGTCAGGCAAACCCTTACATATCCTAAAGAACCAGTTCTGACGGACAAAACAAAAACCCACAACAAAAACAAAAAAACAAACCACACACAACCCAGGCTTGAGGGTAAAGCATATAGGAAGAAGAATGCACTTGTGATTCTGGCACTGAAACATAAAGACAGCCACCTGCTGGTTCTGTCCACAACGGTCCAGACTCTGATACTGACTTACCTCCCCAAAGACCTCATCGTGCCCAGGAATGTACCCGTACTGTTGGTGCCGACCATCTGAACTCCCCGTGCATTGGGACATACTCAGACCTACAACGCACCAGAGGATACCTTTCTCCCCTATCCACAGTCTCCCCTCTTCTCTGGCCCAACCCTCCTGAGGACATTATTAGACCAGAGGACGATAGTACATTGTTGTCCCAGGAACCATCTCACTTACAACCATCAGGCAGCATTGACCTGGTGCTGCCAGCTCTGCCATTCCAACAGGAGCAATATTCAGATTCAGGTGAATCTGATGAGCTGGCTCCTCCTTCATTCTCTCACGCACACACCCCCACCCCCCGAGACAGCCAAGCCCAAACAGGCAATCCAGGACTTACAGTTGCTACCTTTATAGTCGTGACTTTCCTAGGGACTGATGGTTTCCCATGCCACAGGGTCCCCCTTAAACAGTTGGCCCCTCTTTCTGGCCTTACTGGGGACTGTAGGATCCTGATAGCAGATGCCTGGGACTCTCCCAGGAGACTTTCCACCCTTCTCCTTCTCACCCACAGCCAGATTCATTGGTGTATGAGGAGGAAGAGGTTGTTGAACCAGAACCACAGGCACAGACAGTCCTGATGGGAATCTCCTTCTCTTCCCCATCCCCACTGGACAATCATCAGCAATACCACAACTTGTGTGAAGAGTGGCTAATTGTCTCTAGATACCTCTGGAGGAAACCCAAGGCCCACACCAACTGTTAGACATTCTGTAGCCTCAGGGCCCAAGTAAGGTGGTCCTCCCAGTTAATGAGGCCATATTGGAACTAGTAAGATTGGCACACCCCATCATCCTGTACTCCCACACCTCTGAGGGCCAACAGGCACTTTTTGGTCCCACCAAAGGGAGGCAAATTTTTATTCTCCCACCCTGCTCCAGACTCTGGCGGTACAGGTTACTACAGAAAGGACTAGGTCACTATACCTAGGGACCATCCCGTCACACAAAGGCTTCAGGAGACCGGACCTCCTGGGGAGAAAGGTCTTCTTTGTGGGCTTGCAATTCCGCATAACCAAAGTACAACTTCAACAACTACTCTAGGCTGGTGGCCTTTCAGGACAAACTTTCCCCGGGTGACAGAGCCCAATTCCTGTCCTTACTAAAGGAGGGCAAGTTGGTGGCAAAAATGGCTGTTTGGGCTGCAGCTGATGCAGTGGATAGAGCATTAACAAGCTTGGTCACTGGTATTGTTGTGAGGAGGGATTCTTGGTTGCAATCCTTGGGATTTCCCAGGGACGTGCAGAATACTATCCAAGATCTTCCCTTTGACAAGTTGAACCTCCTCAATGAAAAAATTGATGACTCTCTTTATTCGTCAGAGGACTTGATGTCTGCCCTCTGCTCCTTGGGGTTCTGCCCACCAACCCCAAGAGGGAAGCACTAGAGGCAGACCTATAAATCAAGACCTCCTCCTCCTCCTCGTGCTTTCTACTACCAGCATCCTGCTGAGGCTCCATGCAAGCAACAGAAGACTGAGAGGCCCTGCTTTTAAGCCCCCTCTACCATCTCAACCATTACCCATTCCCAGCCCACTGCTAGGAACCACTTTTGACATCTTAGTCGAGACCCAAATGCCATCTCTGATGCCACCTACCCTTTTTTCCATCACCTTTTGGGGCCATCTTACTCTTTTCACCTGGAACTGGGAGCTAATCACGACAACTGGTTGGGTTTGTGGAGATTATCCATCAGGGATACTCCATAGAGTTCCTCCCCTTCCCTCCGCACAAGCCCCTTTCCGCTCCCTCTTTGGGGACCAGTCTCACTAGATGACCATTCAGCAGGAAGTAGAATTCCTGTTATACTGAGGGGAAATAGAACACATCCTACCTCAGTATCAAGGAAGAAGGTTCTAGTGTCCATATTTCCTAGTCCCTAAAAACACGGAGGGTAGAGACCCAATCTGGATCTTTAGCACTTCAGCATCTTCATTGGAAAGTCAAAATAAAGGATGGTTACGTTGGCATCAATAGAGGAAATATGGGCCATAGCTCTCAACATGGATGTATATTTTCATATAGATATTCACCCTTGCCACAGGAGGCTCATATAGTTCATGGTGGGTAAGGAACACTTCTAATTCCGGGTCCTCCCGTTTGGACTAGTGGTAGCACCCAGAGTGTTTATGAAAGATTTTTTTCTGTGGTGGCAGCACAGGTGAGATGTCAGGGCCATACAGTTTTTCTGTATCTGGATGCCTGGCTCCTTTTAGGACCCTCTCGGCTGAAGATCGCATCAGCTATTCAATTCCTCATTCTGCGTCTCACAGCACTGGGGGTTTGCGTGAACAGAGAAAAATCCATTTTATCCCTCATGAAGCCAACAAAATTTATTGAACTCTTTCTGCAAGAGCCTTCCTCCCCGCAGAAAGGTTTCAAATGATATGCAACCTGATTTATTTGATTTCCCACAGACCAAATGCTACAGTGAGAATGTGCATTTTGCTGCTAGGCCATGTGGCAGCGTGTTCTAATGTGACACACTTTGCTAGACTTCATCTATGTTGCCTACAGGCCTGGCTCAACTCAGTCTACTCACCCAACAAGGACCACATCAACTCCAGGGTTCCCACCAGGATCATTGCCTCCTTTGTTTGATGGTCAAACCCTGAAAAGGTACACTCCTCTGCTCCCTTTCTCTACTCCCGCTCCCTGTGCCACCATCCATGAAAGTGGCATTGTGGCCATCGCTTTGGCCAGGACGGTCAACAAATTGGGAGCCCTCATGGCAGATCCTCCCTTTATGGTATTTCAGAAAGACAAGGTATCCCTTTGCCTTCACCCTGAATTTCTTCCCAGGCTAGTCTCTGAATTTCACCTTAACCAGTGTATTCACTTACCTCTCTCTTTTCCCAAACTCCACACTTCTCCCAAAGAGAAGAGACTTTACTCCCTTGACGTCGGGCATTCACTGGCTTTTTACCTGCAAAGAACTAAACCCATCAGAAAGTCACCAAGGCACTCTATCATGATAACTGAGAGATCCCGAGATCAAGCTATTGTGATGGGATCCCCAGGGTGCAGCCTGGGACTTCTGGGACCACTGTACCTCCTGAACTCTCTCCAGCCTGGGCTGTCTCTCATAATGCCTCGCTAGTGACCAGCAGCAAACTGCTCCAGGAGCTGTCATCACTCAGCACAACAGCATGTGAAGCCCCACACCCAGCTAGATTGCATGAATGCTCCCAGAGCCACTCATGAATCACACAAGGAAAGGCACCACAGCCAAATCCCCCCAGCTCCCAGCACTGTACCCCAGGAATATACCGTCTTGCACTGCGCAAGACGAGCAGTGCGCGTTTATTAATTGGTTCACCAATTCATCAATGGAAAGTGGATATACACCAGCCTTTGTCAATCCTGAGCAGATTTGCCACACGCTTCATACAACCTCACTGGTAAAGGTAAACAGTTAAACAAATTTATTGACCACAAAAGATAGATTTTAAGTGATTTTAAGTGATAGGCAAAAAGTCAGAGTTAGTTACCGAAAGAAATAAAATACAAGCATGCAGTCTAAACTCTCAACCCTATTAGACTGGGAAACATCTAGATTAAGCAGTTTCCTCACCCCACTGGATATTGCAGTCCTTAATATACAGGTTTGTTCCTTAAACCTGGGCCGATATCCTCTGCTGGAATCTTGTCTTCTTCTCAGTGTCTTAGTTGCTTGCAGTGTAGGTGGGGGCAGGAGAAGAGGCCAAACATATGGCCACTCTGTCTGTTTTATACCCTCAGTTCATGTGCTTGGAAAACACAAGTCCAAGCATGACTGGGGGCATTGCTGAGTCTCCAAGCAAGGTTGAACAATTCCCTGGTGTGGCCTCATGCAGGTGAGTCATTGCATGGTAGCTCCCTTGGTGGACAATGGCTGTTGATGGGTTGTTCAACACCCCGCTCGGGTGTTGGTTACTTTTCTTGCTGTTGCCTCTGGGGAGCTAGTATTTGGCTGATTCCCCAATTTACAGCTTGTATTAGTGACCACCATACAACACAATTCTCATAACTTCATATGCATTAATGATACACATCTATGGATAGAGAAATGACTTTCAGCAGATCATAACCTTTCCCCTGATACCTTACAAGTCATGCTTTAAATGTAAGATCACAATTATATAAAAATGAGGAATATGGGGGTTCCAGGACGCTCCCCCAAGGTGTAGAATGTCACAGTTATATTGTCTCAAAGGATTTCTAGGTGGGTTTCTGGCTGCTTATCAAGTGCTACATGCTAGCTCACATTTCGCCTCCCGGAGGCATAATAGCACACTCCACGAGAGCACTGGCCGCCATGGTAGCATCCCTGCAGGAAGTCTCAATGCAGGACATATGCAGAGCAGCTACCTGGAGTTCCAGACACACATTTGCTATACATTACGCACTAGTCCAGACCTCTACTACAAATGCAGCAGTGGGATCTGCAGTAGTGCACGCATCTTTGTTGCTGGCTTTCTTGCTTCCACCTCCAGTCTGAGGACTGCTTGCCAATCACCCATGCATGGAATACATGTAGGGACCAGCTCTTGAAGAAGAAATGGAGGTTGCTGACTGTAATGGGAAGTTCTTTGAGATGTGTTGTCCCTCTTTGTATTCCATGACCCGCCCTCCATCCCCTCTGCTTCAGCTCTGTTTAAATTCGCAGGAAGAGGAACTGAGGGGGCATCGACTTGCACTGCCTCTTGTACCCTTGTTCGGGAGCATGAGGAGATCTACTGTGCGTGCGCGGACCAACTGATGCTGCTTGTTACAATGTCTCGACTTGGGCGCATAGGGCACATGCCTGCCCATGCATGGAATACAGATAGGGACCACACATCACTTGATAGAAAGGTCCAGGTTTTAAAATGGTGTCTTTGCTTCTCTGGATGCAGTGGGGCAGAGGTTCCCAAACCTTTTGCTGAGTCCCTCTTCAGAGATTCATGTTTCATGTGTGCCCCCTCGTGGGGAGGGGTGTGCTCTATAACAGTAGCAGACAAAGATGTGCAAAGAATGTCAGCTGGGTACGTGGCCAGCTGTTCTCATTTTGGGTACCAACTTTGGTGTTCTTTCCTGCTTTTAGATCCTCAGTGGTCTCGTTCACCGTCTGAAACTAGTTCTGAGCACAGTTTGCCCTTGTTTCCCTGCAATGGGCCAACTGTGTTTAAAGCAGCTTGGGAGAGGGGGGAAGCTGTGTTGAGTTGTGTGTTAATGCAGTTTTCAAACACAGCTCTGTCTGTAGACCTTTCATCTCCTGAAGCCCCTGAACCACACCTCCTTTTGTTTGTTTGACACTGTTAGATCTCGGAAGCAAATACATTTCTATCCTCAAACTAAACAGTTTGAGATGGAACACAAACACTGTAAGGCTTGTCCCTCAAATATTCAGTCTGCCCTAGGCAGCATCTAACACTCATGCCCCAGTCCATAGTAGCTGTGGTGGTGACTCATTTGCCAGCAAACCTATGACAAAAGAAGCACTGTCTGTTCTGAAAAAGAGCCATTTTATTTAGACTGAGTACTCACCATGTTTGGCAACTGGAAGAAAACAGAATGTGTATTAATCTGTTCATGATGAACACTATAAGCCATGAAAGACTGCTGCTACGTGACAGTTTCTTTGTCCTTCTCTCCTCCAGATGAATGACAATGCTAGTGCTAAAGGTTTTATATCGGGCGGCGTGTGAAACCGTGGTGTGGCTGAAGGATCTGTAGGGCTACTGTCTCTCTTGGGTTTGGAGTCCTGCCTTTACAGCGAGACCAGACTTTGGAACTCTGAACTATTTGCAGTGGGAACAGAGCTAAGCGTGTCTCTCCGGAGATACCCTTGAGAACTGAAGTGTACAGCGCAATCTGAGGGTCACTGATGACCAGATGTGACGTGAAACAATAGTCTTGCAGCAATCAGATGGCATCATTAATGGCCGGAGATGAAACACTGGGATTGAAATTCTATTGACCCTTTGGTTACCTGCTGTGCACCCATTTGGACCTGTTGATGAATGTAAAAATGTTCTCAGGACTGTTTCATTCAGATGTAACTGAAGAAAAGTCAGCTGAGACTTGCTGTTGTGGAGCTTCCTGGAGTTGCTCCCATACAGGTGAGTGTTTGGGGTTGCATCAGTCACAAGTTTCAGTGGGGTTTGACAGCGTGCATGTAGCTATCGGATCACTTTAAAAGCAGACCGGTAGAGCAGGCCAGTGGGATCTGGCTCCTCTTCACCATAGCACTCTGTGGCACACATGTTCCTCCCATAATTTGGTGGAGGGATGGACTGGGGCAGCTTGTTAATAGAGTTTCACATGGTATGAATTCCAGTAACAAAATTACTGTCCCGGACAGTTAACTGCAGATGCCTTTTTTAACTATGAGGTTGTAAATGTACGTGAACTTAATTCACTCGCGAGTGGATTTCACATATCGAAGGTTGAGATGGAATAAGAGGACAGTTCAGCTCTGGGCTGGCATGTGCTAGGTTATAGTTGACACATGATGCTTGGTCTATAGCAGGTTGAGTTTAGGAGCAACTGAACTGCCGCTGACCAATCAGCTACGTGTTTTAAGTCCCTGACGTGCTGGTGCTGCACAAACCCCCACGCTGTCTGTATGTATCCTCCTTTCTGTGGCATTTGTAAGAGGAATAGTCTGTAAACCTTGAACTGAAGTTCTTTAAATATCAGCCAGATCTGTTACTTTGAATCCTCTCCTAAATTCATGATGGTGTAGAGCTAGGACGTTATCCTAACCCTTCCCATTCAAACAACACTCACTGGTACGGGGCTAGGAAGATGCCCCTGCCCTTCTCAGTTCCACCTGCTCTCTTACGAGATGAATCCTCCATTCACTACTGGTCCCCACCAAACTCCGAGCGCTGGCTGGACATTCCATCGGAAAGGACTGGTTTGGTGGGATCGGAATGTGCTGCAGGAACAGGCTGATTCCACCAGCACTTGTGCTGGGCACCAGGCAGGCAGACTGGCCACTGGGGCTCCCTTGTTCTCCGCAGCTCACCTGGTGGGCTTCCCAGACTATCAGCTCCTTCTGCTACCGCAGAGCAGGTGATTCCAGGGAGCACATTTTGTTTTGGAAACACTGAAGTGGTGCCACTGAGGGAAATGTCAGTATTTCCAAAGCAAAAAATTTAGGAATTTCATCCCCACAAAAAATTCAAGTTTTGTGGCTTTTTGTCCTGATTCGGGATGATACTTTCCCTCAAACTCAATTTTTTTGCAGAACAGAAATCCCATCTCCTGGCTGGCATTACAGAACTGCTTTTATGAGTATCAGTGTTCACTGGCTCTAAGCCCAACCTCATTACATGACTGGCTGCAGCTGAGTTAATATCTACAGTGTCCTTCTAAGAGACAAGCACTCTTCCCCCTCACCTCCAAGTCATGTCTGTGCCCCATGCAGGCTCAGTTAATATTGATGCCACACCCCGTTGCAGTGAATGCAATGTGCCACTCCACACCCCCATCCAGTGAATACTGGCCATCCGCTCCTCCACACTGCTAACATTGGCTGCCCTCTCCCAGTGAATGCTGATTTCCCCTGTCTTCCCTGTCCCTGCAAGGACTAGGGGTGGCAGGAGTATGGAGGAAGCTGCTGGGCAGTACATTGTTCATGGATGGCAGGGGGCAGTAGCCTCTCTGAAAAAGGCAGCTCTCTTTCTTCCCTCCCAGTTCTCTCCTTGCTTCTGGGAGGGGAGGGCAGAGCTGAAGCAGGAGCCACCTTGTCCCATCCAGGGGAAGCCAAGTCAGTGGGGGTGGGACACAACTCCAGGGCAGAAGAAGATTTTAGTTGGTTAGGTCTCTCTCTGTATGTGCTGGACCCTTAAAGAAAAGGAGGACTTATGGCACCTTAGAGACGAACAAATTTATCTGAGCATAAGCTTTCGTGAGCTACAGTTCACTTCATAGGATGCATTCAATGGAAAATACAGTGAGGAGATTTATATACACAGAGAACATGAAACAATTACTCCTTTTCTTTTTGCGAATACAGACTAACACGGCTGCTACTCTGAGATCTTTAAAGGGCCATCCCAGGGGGTGGGGTAGACTGACCACTAGGTGCTACTACCCCATCTTACATGGGCTAACATAGGGGAGAACACCACCACAGCCGGCTTAATATGACTGACTCCACTCCCTCCAAAGGGCCCTGTCAGTCACCTTTTAAGGCAGACAACTCTTGGGCTTCTTACTGCTCCTCTCCTCCTCCTCAGCGTGCAGATGTGTTGAGAAAAGCAACTGCAAAAGTGCCACTTATTGGTCAGACACGTGTCCCTAGATTTCAGTGGCAAATGAGTGCCTTGCCTCTGGGTGAGTGAGATGGGTTCTCTTCCAGCTTGTGCATCACACACACTGGTCTAACCCTTCCGATTGCGGGTCTCTGGTGCTGACGATGGTTTACCAGGCAGAGTGCGTGGCTTTCGCTCCCCTGCAGGGCTGGCGGTTGGCTACCCACCACAGTGCTCAGACGCTGGGCATTTGGGGCAGACACATTGAAGCACAGTGAACGGGAAGCCCCACAATGCCATTTGCAGCCACTGATCAGAGCAGAACTACGCCCTTCCTGAGAACCCTTCCGGATGTGTCTCGCACATGGTGATCTGAGCTGCAGGCATGCTGCCGTCGCCCATGGCTGATAAATACTGAATGCGCCAGCTAGTATAAAGTTTCCTCTGCCCACATACTGCCTGGGTGCTCTGGTCGTGCACTGAGCATCAGGAGAGGTGATATCCAGAGCGCAGTTATAGCATCTCCTGGCCGGTGGAGCAGGGTATCGCAGCCGTTGGAGCTGTGTAAATGCTACAGATCTGTGCCCTCACTCCACTGCTGTTGGAGCCGGTGGAGCCAGCCTGGAGACCCTTTCTGGTTTGTAGGGGATGTGTAGGAATCCCTATTAGGCTGCACTGCCAGTGGCTCCCAGTGTAGCCACTGTGTGGGATTTAACTGGTGTGGCGTGCCTTACGTTAGCCCCTGTGCTGCTGTCCGATTTCCCCCATGGAGCAGGTACCTCAGCAAATCATGCTGGGGGAGGGAGATGGGGAGAGACGGAAGTCTTTCAGAAGCTGCAAGCATTGCTCTTTGGCACTAGAGTCAGGTCGTCTTATGTGAACTGGTCTGCTTGGCTCACCTATTCGGTTGCATGTGCCCAAACCCAGTTTAGTGTCTAGTAACATTACCCTTTACTGATCCCACTGTGGTAACTATGCTGATCTGATTGGTAGAAGATAATGCCAGGACAGGAAAGCTAATAGTAAAGCTAAAATGTGTGTTCGCTAGGAGGATGGGCTGCCTGGCAAAGTCTAAAGAGCAGGAGGGATCCTTTCGTGCTCAGAGATCCCCTGCAATTCTACATTTCCCCCACAAAGACCTGTTCAGACTCCTCCAAGTGCTGGCTTGGTTAATCTGCTGGGAACTGCCTCTCTCTGAATGTGGTTTCCTTATGTGTTCCTAGGAGGCAGACTCTAACAGAGTTCCCATCAGCCTCCTGCAGGGACTGCACAGAAGACTGGATGAATTCAGTCACTGTAGTGTGCCTGAGTATTGTGTCTGACAGGGACAGGCTAGGGATCAGCTGGATATTGACTGGAAGCTCTTAAAATTCACTGAGGCTTTCTGGAGAGGAAAAAACACTGTTGCCTTGTGATGAGACCTAGATACTTTTGAAAGCTCTTCTCCCCGTTCCTCTGGGTGTGCTGCCAGATATGACACTTTGCTACCCAGAGCAAAGTGCTGGTTCCTGTTCCTGGTGGGCCACTAGGGGGTGGTCTGGCCTGCGGGGGCTGCAACTGCCATCTTACAGCTGAAGAGTCCTACACTGTGTGTGCTGGGCTCTGGCCATCTATTGCCAACGGGTGAGGTGGAAAAAGGAAGTAGCAGTTTCTCACTAGGCAGGACGCACAGCTCCACTAGTGTAATGGAGTCCTAGGAGCTATCTCGGGAGGGGAGGGGCCGGGGCCGGGGCTGGGGCCGATTCACCCTGCCCTGCCTTTGGTGCAGCCACTTACAGCAATGCAGAGCAGGTGTGACATGCCACCAGCTTAGGAAAGTGGGGAGAATCAGGCCTTCACGCTCCCTTTGTCACTGCTAAGAGAGGGCTGGCTGCTGCGCGAACCCTTCTGCATTTTAACCCCAGACAAATGCATGGTGTCCTCCTGAAAACTTTGCTCAGCGGGAGCCTGCTCCTGTAAACAAGGAACCGGACTTGATCATTGAAGTCCCTCGACAGAATTCCTGCCTGGCTGGGAACTGGAGCTCCCTTGGGGTCTGCACTGCCAGTCGTGTGTCCCTACTCGGCAAACTGCACAGTGGCCTGAAAGCTGCCAGGCTGGGCTTGTCCTTCGGGAGCTGGGCTGGAAAAGTGCACACTCCCCGTTCTCGGGCACCTTTGGAACCAGATCTGTTGGTGTGGGCACACGTGGCAGGAGTGTCAAACTCACCAGCTGCTGTGGAGCACTCACATGTGCAGTCGCTGCTCCACAGAGGGAGCCACGGAGTGCAGTCACGTTGTGTAGCGAGCTGGTAACAGCCTGAAGAAGAGCAGTCTACCAGGGCTATTCAGCCACAGACATGAGCTCAGGGCTTGGAGGAGCCCATGGCTCCAAGTGCCTTCAGCTTCTGCAGCCCATAAGGGCCTGCTTCCTGCTCATGAGGGCTGTACCCCTGCGGTTCCTAAGGGAAACTCGCAGCAGCGTTCTGTGCGGGACGTGGTGCAGAACTGCCTTCCTGAGGCTGCTGGCAGATGGCTCCAGCACTGCTACTCATGTTGGCACTTCCTGAAGCTGTGAGCAGCAGTAACATCACCGAGAATAGGGGCAGCCTCACTCTGCTGCTTGGCAAAGCTGTGAGTAGCATCAAAGACAGACCTGCGAGCTGTGTTGGGGGAGCAGAGTGACAGCGGACCCCTTGCCTGCATTGTCAGCTGTCAGGTCCCCACAGCAGTTTTGGGCCCCACACTACAAGAAGGATGTGGAAAAATTGGAAAGAGTCCAGCGGAGGGCAACAATCATGATTAGGGGACTGGAACACGACTTATGAGGAGAGGCTGAGGGAACTGGGATTGTTTAGTCTGCAGAAGAGAAGAATGAGGGGGGATTTGATAGCTGCTTTCAACTACCTGAAAGGCGGTTCCAAAGAGGATGGCTCTAGACTGTTCTCAGTGGTAGCTGATGAGAGAACAAGGAGTAATGGTCTCAAGTTGCAGTGGGGGGAGGTTTAGGTTGGATATTAGGAAAAACTTTTTCACTAGGAGGATGGTAAAACACTGGAATGCGTTACCTAGGGAGGTGGTGGAATCTCCTTCCTTAGAAGTCTTTAAGATCAGGCTTGACAAAGCCCTGGCTGGGATGATTTAATTGGGGATCCGTGCTGCTTTGAGCAGGGGGTTGGACTAGATGACCTCCTGAGGTCCCTTCCAACCCTGATATTCTATGATTCTATGATCAAGAACCCACCGAAGGCTGACCCCAAAGACCCCTGCACAGGCTCCAGGAACAGGATCATAGTGGGGTTGAGGGGACCCTTCCCCACAGCTCTGGGGAGGGATTGGCTTCCCACCTGGATGTTTCCTGTGGAGAAGGATGTGGGGCGGGGGAACGGGGACTTGGTGGGAAGAGAAGAGAGCAAACATAATAGGAGCTGGGGAATGAGGCCAGGAGCTGGGAATGGACAGAAGCTGGGAATGGACGATGGGATGGATCACTTGATGATTAGCTGTTCTGTTCATTCCCTCTGGGGCACCTGGCATTGGCCACTGTTGGAAGACAGGACACTGGGCTAGATGGACCTTTTGATCTGACCCAGTATGGCCGTCCTGTTCTAGGACAGGGAACCACTCTGCATAGCTCAGAGTCTGCGGGATTGGGAGCGTTGCCCTAAAACCGAGTGCGCTCTCTCCCTTGTGCTAACCGTGGTGCTTTCCATGGTTTTGTTTTGGAGCATTTTAGGCTCATCCTGGCCTATCAAACAACAAAGATCAGGTGGGATCGGTGACCCCTGAAATAACCGGATACCAGAAAGAGCAGTTCAGCACTACTGAGATGTGGACTCGCTGTGAGAACCAGGAAGGGGTTGTCACTAGGAAGCTATTTGGAGAAGAAAAATGTAGGCTGACCTCGACCCTCCGTGTCTGATCAAATAGTCAGTGAGCCACCTGGGCGCTGGAGGCCACTGCACTGCTCAGCACGAATGTAAAATGCACTGATCATGTGCGTGGCCAGGGGAGTGCTGGTCTGCTGAGCAGCTCCAGCCAGCTTGATTGAAGAGGTTTTTTTTATAGTAGTAAAAATGATTTCTCTGTAGCATTTGAAGTGCTGATCCAGAAGGTAAAGCTGCTACGCTACACTCCTCAAGCTGCAGTTTAAACACGTCTGTGCTGTGGAAGGTAATCGGTATGTTGTGATTTTTCCACTGAAGTCCAGAAACCTCGGTTGCAAGGGTTTCCTGAGGTGTTCCTACAGAGACAACGGCTGAGTCGGCACGCCATGGCAGCACCCCACACTGAGTTACTCCTGCGGGACTTCTGTGCCAAAAAAATAAAAATTCTGCACACTATTTTAAAATTCTCAAAAATCTGCATACAGTATTTGTCAAAATAACGCAATGTCATCACACTATTTTCAGTTCTTTGCTGACAAGTATTTTGAAATAAATTACCAAAATAATTGAAAATGATGTGATTATATTGACAAATAAAATATGCAGAATTTTGCAGAATCTTAAAACCTTTAATTTTTTGGCACACTTTTTAAATTTTGGTTTAGAATTCCCTCAAGAGTACCAGGTTTTATGTGGAGCAACCAGGGTGTGGGCAGCTCGGTGTGGGGGAGGGGATCTGGATGCACAGGGGTGCAGGGGGAATGGAACTCTGCAGGGGAGTCCAGGTGAAGGTAGTTAGGGCTCAGCAGGGGGGTCTGGGAGTGGGGGGCTCCCAATGCATGGGGTGAGTCTCTGGAGGGTGGGGATTTGGGTGTGGGGAGGTCTGGGTACAGGAGGCTCCTGATGCAGGGGTGAGGCTCAGCATGGTGGGAATTCGGTTGGAGGCTGCAAGGGGCTCCCAATGCAGGGAGGCCTCATGGGGGGGGTTCTGGGTGTGGGGAGGGGGGTCTAGATGCACGGGGGTTGGGTGGACAGGGGGAGAAGCTCCCTGTACAGGGACTGCTCCCCCCTGGCTGAGGAGTGATGGGGCCAGGAAATGGCGGGAGAATCACTGTACGGGGAGTTGCTCCCCCTGTCTGCCCAACGCCCATGCATCTGGACTCTTCCCCCCACTGACTTGTCTCTCCCGCAGCTGCTCCAGGTTCCCGAACCGATGTGTCTGCACTGCCAGGGAGGGGTGAGTGAGTGTCACGGAGTCACCGGATCAATGCTCTGGAACTACTCCATATGAAGCCATTCTGGACTCTGTGGGAGCCTCCTCTCTCTGAGCATATTGTCACCAGGGCAAGAAGCTTCCACAGCTTCGACCTTCCTGGGTCTGACCTTGGAGCATTCAGCATCCCCTTCCTCCACGTGCACTTCCCATAGCGAGTCCATCTGGCCGGGGCTCCTGGGAAAGCCAGAGGGCCCTGCACCCCAACTGTGCAGTCAGACGTGACTCTCAGCCAGCCGGTAAAACAGAAGGTTTATTAGTTGACAGAAACACAGCGTAGAACAGAACTTGTTAGCACAGAAATCAGTGACTTTCATCCAAGTCCATCTTGGGGGTGGAGAGCCCAGAGCTAAGGCTCTGGCCGTCCCCCAAATCACCTGAGATTGACTTGCTTCCAGCTGCTTGTCCATTGCCCTGCCCGTTGCTCCTCCTCCTCCGGCCTTTGTCTCGCTTTCCAGGCCAAGAGTCACTGGTCACATCCCCCTCCTGGGTCTCAGTTTATGAAGGGGACAGCCATGGCATCCATGCAGGCAGCTGGAGCAGCCACCGCATAATTCACGCACCCTTATTCCCACCACCTAGACACTGGTGCAATACACAGGGAAACTGAGGCACACACAGCATTCATGCAGAACAGTAAGACTCACATCGGCTCACATACAACATAAGGAAAAATCCCTGCTTCATCACAGTGAGCACTGGGAAAGCTTCTCTTTGCTTCCCCACAGAAACCATTTTTCTGCAAGGAAGCGAAGAGAATCAGTGGGGGGACATGTTTCTGTGCGTGCGCAGTGGTGCAGAATCCCCCCAGGAGTACTGAGTGCCCCTGTGGCTGAGAGCTCGAGACATGTTACAGAGCCACGAGGCACACACTGAAATGGGAAGGCCTTGCCTTCCTCCCTTGTCAGGAATAGTTTGGTGTTTGTTCCCATGAACTGTGCCACGGCTGGTGCTGGTCAGGTTTGGATGAATACTGAGTCCTCAGCTTCTCTGGAAGTCCCATACTTAAACCCGAGCTTGAGCTGCAAAGACCTGTGCACTCACAAGTCGGGAACACAGGCACTCACAGATGGAGCTGTGGATTGGACCAATCTCTAGTCATGACCAGTCGAAGCCCTACAAGCCAGAGTCAGTGGGCAGTGTGTAGCTGGCTTCTTTTCTTTCTTTTCATTATTTTAACTGTAAACAAATTTAGTTAGCTTCTTTACAATAGCTTAACTATTTGAGTGATCTTATCAGCAACAGCTAGTGTGTATTAGGTGTTGGCAAAACCTTTCCAACATGAGAGGGCTGGGAATGCTAGTCTGGGCTAAGAACTGCCTACCTCTGGTTTTGGGGAAAACCTCCAAATCCTCTGGCTCAATAAAAAGGAGGTTTCTCCAGGAGCAGAATGGCTTGGGGACAGCGCTCTGTTGACACAGTAATTTAATCTACATAAACTTGTCTTTTCAGGTTAACGTTGAAACCTTCTCCAGTGATGGTCTACTTAGCGCTATCGTAAAACCCACCAGTGAACTAAATTCACCTGCAAATGTTGGGGGAGTGGGAGGACACAGATGTTCAAAGGGGCATAGAGACAAGGCCAGCCTTACGGGTTGCATGTTCTCCAGCTGTTGGAGCTCAGTGTCACTGCTTGGAGGGGGCAGGAGAGGCACAGAATGCCCACATGGATATAGGCTTTGTTTGGGCCCAGCGCTGGGGCTGGATAAATAGCAAGGATCTCCCATCATTTACCACATTTGGAAACATTCTCCTGTTCTCTTCACTGCCACTGATGTGTCTCTCTCTCTATATTTTCCCCAGAGGAAGAAACTAGTGATTTGTTGCTGTGATGTTAAGTGAGGAAAAGAAAACCCTGGACTTGAATCTCTTTCCCAGCTGGAAGACCGTTTCCTGATAACTCGGCGTGACCTATGGACACACTAACAAGAAGAGTTCAGATGTTTTCAAGGAATAAATGCCGTGGCTTGGTAAAGCAGAACTGAGTAAATGTTCTACACCTGAACCTTAGAATCATGATCATCCTCCAAGGAAGAGCTGCTTGACAAACGAACTGTGTGAGCGGCTTCTCAGGGATTCTGTTTGCTGTACACAAATAGCCATAATGTTGGGATTGATGGCAGTATTTAGAGCACTCCAGTTTGTTTCTATTTCATGTGGAAGCGGGATCATTCACCTGAAGTTCACTGCTGTTCATTAACTGGTGTGGAACAATGTGGTTTGTCTTTATTTTTGTAATGTGCAAAACCATTTAATTTTCTACACAGTTTAAAGCTTCTAGCATTAGTGACCACTGGGTGCAATATTCTGCTTGGTAGCCCTGCCAAATAGTCCGTGGGTTCTTGGTTTGTTGTCGATATGTTCAAGTATCTATCACTGTTCTTGTGTCCCACACACACTATGTTAGCTCACCAAGTACACTCCAGACTGTCACTATTGAGCAGCTCACAGGAGTGGCTGCTTCTGGGGACGTTCTCCCCTCTCCGCGGTGAGGATATGCTGCCTGATGTTAATCATCCCTGTCTCTCTTCACTTCCAAGAAACCCAAAAGAACCCCCCAGCCTGAGGCAGAACAAGGCAGCCAGAAGATACTAGTTTGGGAATACCTTCACTTCCAAGTGCCATGCTTCAACCCAGCACAATGGCAAGGAGCAGGGGGCCTAGGCATTCAATGAAAATAATCTGTGACTAATCACAGGCCAAGCATCAGTGAAATTGGTGTCGCTGACCTCGTAATGGAGGAGATGGTGCTAAGGTGGGCAGGGAAACATACATTTTCAGCCGGCATGCACACCCCTCACTGTCATACTATGCTTGGGAGTTAATGAACTGTTGTAATCAAGCCAGCATTCTCAACCAGAGAGCAGAATATTGTGCTCACTAACCTGTTGCCAGTCTTCAGGTTGCTGTCTGATCTGTGTTCTACATAAATAGCACAGTTCAGAAGGGCAAACCAATAAATCATTTACCCTTGGGGCAACAATGGGAGGCAGACAGCACCATTATTCTTTGGGATGTGACCAGTAGCATCTTATATTGCATTTGAAAGCAGAATCCCAGCACTGAAGAGGCAGTTCCAGTTAAATGAAGCTCAAATGCAGCAGTCACTCTACTTGCTTACTTTGTGTGTTGACAGAAAATGTGCATAACTACATGTACGTAATCAGTGAGAGCATGGAAAGGTGGGAACTCTGTCAGTGGATTTTACTTTACATGTCTTGTATAGTGAGAAGTCTGGAGTATTCTTGCAGTACTGGATTGTTGCTGGACCACATACATCCCTGTTGTAACTGCATTGATACCTTTTGGAGTTCTTACCAGAGAGAAGTTTGGCTTCATAGCCCCATTTTCCGCTGACTGCTTAGGCTAAGGTCAGGGTTGGGCTGACTAGTCCCTTTTCAACGTGCATTGTTCTCTCCAGGTTCAGCCTTTGTTAAACGCTTTAGGACTCCGTTTTAAATCTGAATACAGCTGAAGTCTAAGAATTAATTAAGGTTAACCAGGTTTGTCTGTACTGCAGGCTCTGAAGGCAGCTCAGGGTTTGTGCAACAGGAGTCAGAACCGAAGGAGATGGTTTCCCTTGGGCAGTCCTCCCGTGTAACTGTAAACCTTAAAAGTAAAGGCAGGTGTATGTGTTCAGCTTCTCTGGGGACATGCGCATGCCTGGTCCCTGCTATAGGGTTTCTGCTCAATGGGGGTCATACCAGCGTGAATTTTTTTTGTGTGCTGTTACCTAAACCTGCCCAAGTGGCAAAGCCTGTGCCCAGGTGTGACAGGCGCTGTGCTGGCGGGGTGCAGGAGATGTGTGAGAATGGCTGAAGAAACAAACAATTGGAAATGCTCCTTCGCTGGGCAGGAACATTCACCCTCTGTGCAGGAAGCTCCTTTCTGTCTCATCACCTGGGAGCTTTACAGCCAGGCTCCCAGGGAGCTCAGCTGCTGCAGCCCCAGGCTGGATCCTGTTGGGACAGCATCACTGAAAGACCTGTGTCAGGCTCTTCAGGAAAAGGTCAAAGTTCTACTCCAGTAAGCACAAGAGCAACGATTCTGACCAGGCAGGTCCCCCCAGGCCAGAAACTTCTCCTTGAGGCTGTTCTGTCTTCTGCTTGTGCCTCTTGTGGTAGAAAAGCCAGTTCCCAAGTTTGTGTCAAGGCACTGCCCACGTGTTTTTCCTTCCTGAAAAGGTTCACTTGCTTCTGTGGGACCTGTCCTTGTGATTTGCACTCTTGCAAGAACAGCAAGTGGTGGTGGTGTAAAGCTGATGCTGCAGCTACAGTTATCCATTAATCTCCATAACTGGGCAGAAATTTAAAAAATATCCTCGCCAAAAAGATTGAAAATAAATCTGATCTTAACTTGAAACAAAGCAAAACTCTTCCCATTCATTTAACTCATCTCAGAATTTCCATCACTCCCCCCCCCCCCCCAAAATTGATTTTTGGCTTTGAAGACCCAGGGCCTAGTTATGTTTTTGAACTATGAACATAGAAGATTGATTCACACCCTACATAACTGGGATTTGATGGTGGAGCCAGAGGCTGAGTACTAATTACTGTGGTAAAATTCAAATTCAGATAGATCATATAACTCAACAGACCGCAAACACTTGTTCTGTAACAGCATGTGTGGGCCTCTGGAGCTCCCATAGTCCCTGTTCCTATATCTAAATACTAGAGAACATAGAAACTCCACCTCTTTTTGTTGCTGTTTCTCCAAATGGCACTCACTCACAGTAAGTGTAGAGAGATTGTCTGCACGTACAATGTCTAAAACTTGAGCTCTACTGAAGGAGACATCAGAGCCACAAAGAATGGGAGGGATAGATTAATAATCAATGAGGTGTTCAGGCAGAGGCACCTGGTAATTGCTGATATGAGGGGGGCACAATTTTTAAAGGTTCTGGTGGTCTGCAGGTAATCAAGAGACAAAGGAGTTTTGATTTCTAGAGCTACTTTTGATGTCATGATTTGCAATACTATGTAATAGCAGATGAAGACATTTCTAAAAGAGAGCTACACAACTCTGAAGCAGCTCTGGATTGTACTGGCATATTATCAGTTCGAAGCAGTTCTCAACCAGGGGTGCATGTACGCAGATGTCTTCCAGGGGGTACATCAGCTCATCTAGATATTTGCCTAGTTTTACAGCAGGCGACATAAAAAGCACTAGCGAAGTCCGTACAAAGTGAAATTTCATACAGACAATGGCTTGTTTATACTGCTGTATATACAGTATAGGTGTTTCTCAACCTGGGGGTGGTGGGATGGGTTTCAGGGGTTGGAAGTGCCAGGCTGGCAAGCAGGGGCCCCGTGAAGTTGAGAGACGTGCTGAAGCCTGAGCCCTGCTGCCCGTGGCTGAAAGGGATTCAATAGTCTGGAACGGTTGAGAGCCGCTGATTTGAAGAACAGAGATATTTGCAAACAATCCTTTTCGAGCTCTTGTGATAATAACTGCCCCCAATAATTATGTCAGGAATCTGTTCTAATGTAACTATATCAAATTATTTTGCCTCTCCATTTGAATCCATTCACTCTTGTGGGTTTACAAGGAGACCTGAGCTCTCTCGGTCATCACAGGTACCAGAAATCTCTTGCTAACCCTCCTGGTGGCTGTGATGTCTCTTCTGGCAGCTGTAGTATCAAAGAATGCTGAATGTATGGCATCATTAGCAAACCTGGAAAAACAGATTTCGTAGCAGGAGAATAGTGGTTTGAAAGGTTTTTTGGAAAGTAGAGAGAGCACAGAAATCTCTGTTAATCGCATGTGCCTACGCTAATTAACAGTGACATTCGAGGCGGGTTTCTGAGCTTTCCTGCAATTCAATTCTCTCTCTACCGTTAATTTCTAACTAGAGATGGACCCTGAAAGTAGGACACAGAATCTAAACCACTGAGAACCACAAGGAAGGTCAGCTCTAGATTTCAACTTCACAGCTCAGGTTTATTTTATGATGGGCTAGTTCAGAACCCCAAATCCCAACCCTCTTTGTGAAGCGGGTGGGTTTGGATCTGAAGTTTAAGAACTGGAATTTGGATCAAAGCTTCACAACTGACCCCCTTTTGCTATTAACATTACAAAGTTTAAGAGTGTGACTTTCCAGTTCTTATTGTTTATTATAATATATGCTAACATTAAGGCCCCAATCCAGCAAACTTGTAAGCATATGTTCAATTATAAGCAGCGGCATGGTCCATTGACATCAATGGACCTGCTCAAGTGCTTGGACTTCCCATGTAAGTTCACTGCTGGCTTAGTGCCTTCAGAAACAAGGAAATAAAACATCAGTCACAGTTGCAGGGGAACTGCACTTGTATTCTCCCCACCTCCCTATCACTCCTGGCCCCTGCTGCCTCTGCACCCGCCACCCCTTGGCCCTGCTGCCCCCCCATCTCTCCTCTGGCCCCCTGCTGCCCCCCCTTCCCCCACCCCTGCCATTGCCCTAACCTCCCTTCTGCAGCCTCCCGTGCTAGGCAGGCTCCACGGCTGAGCTGTTGTATCTGCAGCTGCTACCAGCCCGGTCTCGATCCCTGCTCCCGGCACCACTTAGCAGGGCTTAGTGAGAGCGCTCAGGGCTGGTGCCTTTCCCAGACACGTTCCTCTCCCCCACGCTGACCCCATGTCCCACCCTGGCAGGAATTAGGGGCGGGGGCAGGTGCTTCCGCAGCGGGAGAGCGAAGGCTATGGAATGAAGGTCCTGGGACACACGTCCTCTCCTCGCTGCCCTGGCTTGTGAAGGCCGGGCTGCCCGTGTTCCCAGCCTGGCGCGCTCTGAGGCACTAGCAGGACTTCTGAGCCAGCCCCCGAAGCAGTGGTGCCAACTCCACATGGCAGGAAGTTGCCAGAGAAGCCCTGGAAAGTCACTAGATGTTGCTAGTTAAGCATTCAAAAGGCATCAAAAATGTCACACAACAAAATGTCCACAGAACTCAATGGCGAATTCTCTGTCTATATCAACCTGTGCTGGGCGAGAGGCCAATCCCAGCTGCTGAGCAGAAAGCAGCAGAAGTGCTGGGTGGTCCCTCTCCGGCTGGATCGTCTTGGCAGCTGAGTTTCTCATAGAATCATAGAATATCAGGGTTGGAAGGGACCTCAGGAGGTCATCTAGTCCAACCCCCTGATCAAAGCAGGACCAATTCCCAACTAACTCATCCCAGCCAGGGCTTTCTCAAGCCTGACCTTAAAAATATCTAAGGAAGGAGATTCCACCACCTCCCTAGGTAATGCATTCCAGTGTTTCACCACCCTCCTAGTGAAAAAGTTTTTCCTAATATCCAACCGAAACCTCCCTCACTGCAACTTGAGACCATTACTCGTTCTGTCATCTGCCACCACTGAGAACAGTCTAGATCCATCCTCTTTGGAACCCCCTTTCAGGTAGTTGAAAGCAGCTATCAAATCCCTCCTCATTCTTCTCTTCCGCAGACTAAACAATCCCAGTTCCCTCAGCCTTTCCTCATAAGTCATGTGTTCCAGTCCCCTAATCATTTTTGTTGCCCTCCGCTGGATGTTTTCCAATTTTTCCACATCTTTCTTGTAGTGTGGAGCCCAAAACTGGACACAGTACTCCAGATGAGGCCTCACCAATGTCGAATAGAGGGGAACAATCACGTCCCTCGATCTGCTGGCAATGCCCCTACTTATACATCCCAAAATGCCATTGGTCTTCTTGGCAACAAGGGCACACTGTTGACTCATATCCAGCTTCTCGTCCACTGTATCCCCTAGGTCCTTTTCTGCAGAACTGCTGCCGAGCCATTCGGTCCCTAGTCTGTAGCAGTGCATGGGATTTTTCCATCCTAAGTGCAGGACTCTGCACTTGTCCTTGTTGAACCTCATCAGATTTCTTTTGGCCCAATCCTCTAATTTGTCTAGGCCCTCTGTATCCTATCCCTACCCTCCAGCGTATCTACCTCTCCTCCCAGTTTAGTGTCATCTGCAAACTTGCTGAGGGTGCAATCCACACCATCCTCCAGATCATTTATGAAAATATTGAACAAAACCAGCCCGAGGACTGACCCTTGGGGCACTCCACTTGATACCGGCTGCCAACTAGACATGGCACTGATCACTACCCGTTGAGCCCGACAATCTAGCCAGCTTTCTATCCACCTTATAGTCCATTCATCCAGCCCATACTTCTTTAACTTGCTGGCAAGAATACTGTGGGAGACCGTGTCAAAAGCTTTGCTAAAGTCAAGGAACAACACATCCACTGCTTTCCCTTCATCCACAGAGCCAGTTATCTCGTCATAGAAGGCAATTAGATTAGTCAAGCATGACTTGCCCTTGGTGAATCCATGCTGACTGTTTCTGACCACTTTCCTCTCCTCTAATTGCTTCAGAATTGATTCCTTGAGGACCTGCTTCATGATTTTTCCAGGGACCGAGGTGAGGCTGACTGGCCTGTAGTTCCCAGGATCCTCCTCCTTCCCTTTTTCAAAGATGGGCACCACATTAGCCTTTTTCCAGTATTCCGGGACCTCCCCCGATCACCATGAGTTTTCAAAGATAATGGCCAATGGCTCTGCAATCACATCCGCCAACTCCTTTAGCACTCTTGGATGCAGCGCATCCGGCCCCATGGACTTGTGCTCGTCCAGCTTTTCTAAATAGTCCCGAACCACTTCTTCCTTCACAGAGGGCTGGTCACCTCCTCCACATGCTGTGCTGCCCAGTGCAATAGTCTGGGAGCTGACCTTGTTCGTGAAGACAGGCAAAAAAAGCATTGAGTACTTTAGCTTTTTCCACATCCTCTGTCACTAGATTGCCTCCCTCATTCAGTAAGGGGCCCACACTTTCCTTGACTCTTTTCTTGTTACTAACATACCTGAAGAAACCCTTCTTGTTACTCTTAACATCTCTTGCTAGCTGACTTCAGGTGTAATTTGGCCTTCCTGATTTCACTCCTGCATGCCCGAGCAATATTTTTATACTCTTCCCTGGTCATTTGTTCAATCTTCCACTTCTTGTAAGCTTCTTTTTTGTGTTTAAGATCAGCAAGGATTTCACTGTTAAGCCAAGCTGGTCGCCTGCCATATTTACTGTTCTTTCTACACATTGGGATGGTTTGTCCCTGTAACCTCAATAAGGATTCTTTAAAATACAGCCAGCTCTCCTGGACTCCTTTCCCCCTCATGTTATTCTCCCAGGGGATCCTGCCCATCAGTTCCCTGAGGGAGTCAAAGTCTGCTTTTCTGATATCCAGGATCCGTATTCTGCTGCTCTCCTTTCTTCCCTGTGTCAGGATCCTGAACTCGACTATCTCATGGTCACTGCCTCCCATGCTGGTGTCTCTCGGCTGGTAGGGGGCTGGCAAGGGGTTTCTGGCTCTCCTGGTTATATGGGGCAGGGCGGGATCCCCCTCCAATCTCCCCTGCGGAGTTCTGCTCCCTGGGGGCCCAGATTCTCTTAGACTCCCTGAGATTCCCTCTTGGGCAGCGTGGAATGAGCCTTTTCTCTGTAGGAGCTTTTTCTCCAGGCAACAGCTGCTCTGGGGGAGACAGGTTCTCTCTGCCCAAGGCAACTCATCCCTGCAGGAGCTAAGGGAATCTGGGCTGTGCCCCCAGGGAGAAGAGTCCCGAAGGGAGGGCTGGAGGGGCAGCCAAATGCAAGGATAAGAAGGAGGGGGGGATCCCAGTCTTGCAGGGGGAATCGGAGGGGCACCCAGTGCAGGGATGGGGATGGGGCTCTGGCATCCCCAGCACCCGCTGTCTGCAGGGGGAATTGGAGGGGGACCTTGTGCAGGGATGGGGACGGGGGTCTGCCACCCACAGCACCCTCCTTCTGCAGGGAGCACGTGGGGCAGGAAGCTAAAGGGTGGCACAATTATGGCCAGAATAAATGTTTTCAGAGGCATTTACCAGACTGGGTCAGCCTCCCTCTGCAGTTTGTCCTAGGCATCGAGCCAGGGCAGAGACTCCAAACTGTGATGGGTACTGGAAGCCTGGCTGGGTGAACTTCACCGATGTGGGCTGTCATCTAAATTCCAGCTGTTGGTGGCTTGCCGCCTCATGGCCTGGGCACGTCCCTTCCCATTTGGGGCTGCAGTGACCTCCTGCCCTCCTCCTGGGGAAGAAATGACATCCGATAGGGATGTGGGGCAGCAGATGCAAACAGGCAGAGCCATACCATGTGACCAGCCAGCTCGCCATTGACAACCTGCAAGTGCCCCAGGGGCCACTGGTGATCTGTGGAAGGCAGCATGGCCCAGTGGTTAGACACTAGCCTGGAACTGGAGACCTAGGGTCACTTTCCATCTCACCACAGACTCTTGCCCAAGGTCACATAGTCACTTACATCTCTGGTCCCAGTGGCATCTCCCTCATAGGTGTTGTAAGGCACTCAGAGACAACAGCAAGCGGGGACACACCGACACCTTGGTGTCTAGATGGATTACATCTTGGGAGCCAATGATGTGTCACGTCAGGAGGGAAGGTGTACACGTCCTGTTGCTCCGAAGAGCCTGTCCCATGCTCTGCGCTCCCTGGCTTGGTTCTGCAGGGGCTGTAGACTTCCCCTGACCCTGCAGCCGCAGTTCCTGGCAGTTTCATCCTATAAAGTGCAAGCCAGGCCGCCAGCCCAGCGTGAAGTGAGGGTGGCATATGCTGCTTTTCTCCTGCCAGCAGGAGATCAGGCGGGCTGTCAAATACAGGTCAGTTGCTCCTAATTCACGACCAGACTTTTACAAGGCTTAATGTATAAACAGCAAGATTATGTAGGAGAAATGGTTAACTAAATGTTACTGACTGGTTTAGGGAGACATTTGTGCTGAGATCACAGACTTGGAAAGCAATGCTCAGGCAATAATATAGAGGTGTTTCTGGTTCTAGAAACCTGTTCTTGCCACCCATGGGCCCCTTAGGATAGCCCTGTGTGCCTCTGATTCCCCAAACCCCGGTGCCTGGGGGTGATGACATCTCTCGTAGACTTTTGACCTTTGTTTCCCTCTTTGGAATGGAGGGAACAGTAGCATTATTTTCTCTTCCTGCTTCTCACTTCCTATGTTAGAGTCAATCCCAGGCACTAAATGGCTAGAAGAGCAACGGCATCAGCAATAAAAATCTGGGCAGGAAAAAGGTAACGTTTAGAGAAAGCATGAGCTCCAGGCACCTAGAAAGGTACCTCCAGTCTCCACTGGGCTTTGGGCGTTTGGTAACGAGTCTGGGTCTAGCTACCAGGCTTGGAATTAGGTTCTGGCTTCAGCCAGCTAGATTAGATTAGTGAGTTCTGTCCTGGTGCAGCTGGCTCGGAGGCAGAGCTGTGGTTAAAGCAGGAACGCACCGGTAGAGGATAACATGCTGGATGTTATGTACTCCTGGATAAACTCCCTGTCACACAGACTGGAATCCTCACATTTTGAGGGGCCCTGCCCAATGGCAGTAAAGAGGGAGCTACAGGCATCTGACTGAATTTGTAACAGAAATAGATTAATCCATTAAGATAATTCACATCAATTGATAATACCCTGCCATGGCTTTTTGGAACTGCCACTTTCAACCGCTCAGGTTCCAGGCCTAAAGATGTTTCTCTCATGGTGGGAGCAGGGCCGGATTAACCTTTGGTGGGCCTGGTGCCAAACATATTTGTGGGGCCCCCCCCGTGGGGGAAATGGAGCAGGGGGCGGGGGGTGTCGGTCCCCAGAGTGAGGAGCCAGTCGGGCAATATGGCATGGCAGGGGCAGCCCCGCTCCGCCCAGTGCAGGGCACTATTTACAAACCAGCAGTTGCCGGATGCACGATGGCCCACCCAGCCCTGTGCTGCCAGCGTGCCCCTTCCCCTCGGGGGTGGGCCCATGCCATGCCACACAGCCCCCCTGCCCAACACCAGAACAACCCCCCCCCCCGATTCCCTATGGCCAAAGCCCCTCCGGACCCGCTATGCCCAGCGCCTCCCCCCCAGACCCTGCCACAAATGCACAGCACCCAGCACACCACCACAGATCCCCCACTCCCTTGTGCCCCAACACACAGCCCAGCACACCCCCACCTGCCCCGGCCAGGCCCTCTAGAGACCTACTCCCCCAAGCCCTGCCTCCCGGCCCCACTTACTGGCCCTGCTGGGAGTTGACTGTGTCTGCTGGGCTGAACCGCCAGTGCAGCCAGAGCTGGACCTGGGGCGGGGAATCACTCCGGCCCCTCGGAAGTGGCATGATCAGCTAGGCCAGGGCCTGCCCCTGCCGGGCTCTGTCAGGACCCATTTGCCTGGAGGGGCCCAGACGAGCCCCCCCCACCCAACTGCCCTCCCCCAACCGGCCGAGACTGGCCAGGCTTCTGCATCAGTCCCAGGCAGCTCAGCTCCAGGGAGACAAATGGGGCCCCACAGGCCTGCAGCTGGAGATGCACTGGGGTCCGGCCAGGAGGCAGAGAGAAGCTGGCAGGGGGGCCACGGGGTGGAGAGGAGCCCTTGGCTGGCTGGTGAGCAGGCTGAGAGGAGCAAATGATGGGCGGGGGTGGGGAGCCAGCGGGGTCTCGGGGCTCAGTGCACGCGGAGCAGGCCGCGGCCCCTTCTGAGCCTGGGCCTGGCTCCATGGAGCCACTGGCGCCATTGTAAACCCGGCACTGGGTGGGAGAGATCTGGTTAAGGCACAGCAAGGGGTACACACATGATGCCAGTCCCTATGCAGCTGTTCTCTGTAAGTGGGAAGCAGGAGGTAGATGGGGAACAGTGCACATCTCTTATTGCTGTTAGTAATGATCTAGAGCTGTCAGCAGGTAAGAGTGGGATTCCTTAGAGACCCTACCCCTTTCAGAGAGGGGCTTCTGTCTTGGCAAGGATGGGTCCTCGCTATGCATAGTGGGAATTCCCCTCTCTTGGGATTTGATTTAGGAGCAGTCTTTCCTTTGTGCTAAGGAATGACGAGTGACACACAATGGAGGCGGACACCTGGCTAACTTACCGAACCTTCAGGGAAGACCAGTCCCAAAGAGATCTCTGGGAAAAGGATGGACAGATGAACATTCTTGCAACCCAGAATCAGTGGCTGGTTTTGCCCCCTTTGCTCTCCACACATCTGGACTAAGAGGCTGAGTGGTCTTCTGGGGCACAGCAAAGGGTGTAGGCAGGTGATCCTCATGGCATCCCACATTCATGGAATCATAGAATATCAGGGTTGGAAGGGACCTCAGGAGGTCATCTAGTCCAACCCCCTGCTCAAAGCAGGACCAATCCCCAACTAAATCATCCCAGCTAGGGCTTTGTCAAGCCTGACCTTAAAAACCTCTAAGGAAGGAGATTCCACCACCTCCATGGGTAACCCATTCCAGTGTTTCACCACCCTCCTAGTGAAAAAGTTTTTCCTAATATCCAACCTAAACCTCCCCCACTGCAACTTGAGATCATTACCATTACTGTCCTGCTGTGAGGGACCTGCAGCCAGAGGGTGCTTCCCTCTCCCTACCCCCAGCCTCCCAGTAAACATGATTCCCAGACCAAGCTTTCTGCTGTCTCCATGTGGATTTATTAATAAAACATTTCCATGGCAATCATGACACATGGTGCAATAATTTTCAACTTCTCTGCAAAAATATTATCCTCCAGCTCTTCCAAGCAGCTGTTTGAGTCACCTGGGACATTTCCTGTGTGTTTGTGTGTTTTGCTCGCAGGTGCTGGATTGAGAGCCTATCCGTTCACTGAACAAGCACAGCCTGGGCAGTGGGCATTTGCCAGTCAACGTACATGCTGATTTGCTTCAACCTACTGTGGAGCTACCCGCCTTGGGCAGGTCAGTGCTCAGTCTAACTGGCTACTTCACCTCTGTGGAAGCCTGTCCAGCAGGAACTGGATGGAGGCACCAACTCATTTCATAGGCCACAGAGCAGAAGTCAAATGTAAGAACATCTGGTCACTACCAATCTATGTTGAAAGGTTTCAGCTAACATTGCAAGGCTGCAGCTTGGCTTTCAGTGATACCGTGATGGGATGTTGCTGGGAAGACGTCTATCAGGCCCTTGAAAGATCATGGCAGCTCCAAAGATGTGGTGCGCCAAAAGAAGAGCCTTTCTGCTGCGATTATACCAGACTTCAGCTAACTAGTCTGCTGGCCCCAGCCAGGTGTCATGCACTGATATGGCTTCAGAAGCTAGCTCACGACCCTGGGGCCCCCACAGGTCCCGCCTTTTTTGCAGGGACAAATTGAAAAAGTGTGGGGCAAGTCTTGCAGCAATGGTTCCTAACAGGATGATCTTACCCTTCACTACCCTCCATTGAGCGCTATTGTGAATGGACACTGTGGCCCAGAGAACTTTGTGGCTTAAATCTTGAATTCAGTTTTCCCGACTAAACTCTCTTACGCCATTAAAAAAAAAAGTCTGCTTCTGCTAGCTGCACCTGGAGCCATCTGTTCACTCTGAGTTACGCGTTCAGCTGAACAGTGCCCTACTCCACCCTGAGTCAGGTGACAAAACTGAGGGGACTAACGTTGCTTAGCGAAAGTCTCCAAAACCCAGAAATGGGGGTGGAGGGAAGGCTGCTCACCCTAAAGGCCCTTATCTGGTCACATCTTATTGTCTGCTCACATCTCACGTGTTGGAAGGTCTTTGTCTGGTATCTTCTCCCGCTCGTGGCCTCATGTTCCATTCTCATGTCCTTTCCTTTCTATGCCACAATCTCTACCTCATTTCTTGCAAAGGCACTTCTGAAGGAAAGAAAAGGAGTACTTGTGGCACCTTAGAGACTTAACCAATTTATTTGAGCATAAGCTTTCGTGAGCTACAGCTCACTTCATCGGATGCATACTGTGGAAAGTACATAAGATCTTTTTATACACACAAACCATGAAAAAATGGGTGTTTACCACTACAAAAGGTTTTCTCTCCCCCACCCCACTCTCCTGCTGGAAATAGCTTATCTAAAGTTACCACTCTCCTTACAATGTGTATGATGATCAAGGTGGGCCATTTCCAGCACAAATCCAGGGTTTAACAAGAACGTCTGAGGGGGGCGGGGGGGTAGGAAAAAACAAGGGGAAATAGGTTACCTCGCATAATGACTTAGCCACTCCCAGTCTCTATTCAAGCCTAAGTTAATAGTATCCAATTTGCAAATGAAGGGAAGCTATTTCCCTGCCAGATTTCCATTTCCTGTCTCAGCCACTGGAGTGCTAGAGCTGTTCAAAGAGAGGTTGGAGAACTGTTTTATTGTTAGCGTTAATCTCACACCCGCAGCTGGACAACCCAGTTTTCTCAAACTTGGGAGGGTGGGGGGGAGTGCTCAGGAAAAGACCAGACCTGGGAAGCTAATAGTTCTGGAAAGTTATAAGTAGCTGAAAGTGATGTGTTGGGATCGACATGGGGATAGTACCTGTTCTGTAGCTGTGGCACCTTAGAGACTAACCAATTTATTTGGGTATAAGCTTTCGTGGGCTAAAACCCACTTCATCGGATACGTGCTGTGGAAAATACTGTATTTTCCACAGCATGCATCTGAAGATGTGGGTTTTAGCCCACAAAAGCTTATGCCCAAATAAATGTGTTAGTCTCTAAGGTGCCACACGTCCTCCTCGTTTTTTTTGCTGATACAGACTAACACGGCTGCCGCTCTGAAGCCTGTTCTGTAGTTGTCATTGCTGCTGCTAGAACAGACACTTGGACAAGTCTCCATTTGTACTGGAGGCTTTCCCTACCACTCCACCACAGTGATCATTACTGCTAATAACCTGGCCTCTACATCCTGTTACACATCTGGACATTTCACCAGGCCAGTCCTCCTTGAGTCCGTCACTTCTCCTACACAAGCCTTGCAGCCACAGCATCATTTGTGCCTCATTGTCTCAACATGCTCCTCTGGGCAAGCCAGGGTGGCAGCTGTGCTGCCGGCTCCTCCCCCTGCCCGGGGGCTAGGAAGCTCGGCAGAGTGGAACCTCACACCAGTGTCTGGCTGTTGTCTTGAAGGATTAGTTGACCAGCCTCCCAGAGCTCCCTTTCACTCTGAAATGCGATGTGCTCCCCAGAGGCGCCAGGTGTCCCCCAGAACAGTAAGTGAACTGGCTGGATGAGCTATGCAAACACCTGTCCATCTCCTGTGCCGCCAGCCAGTGTCACTCGCTGAAATGTTCCACAGAACTTGGGTGGATCCCTCCCTCAGCTGGGGCTGGAGGCGGCTTGGTGGCTTCCCCGGCCAACAGCAGTTCCGGAGAATGGAGCTGTGGTGAGGCCAGACCCTGGAATGGGGAACTCCCAAGGTCACCGGGTGATGGAGCCAAGTCATGAGCCTGGTCTGCCAGCGTACGCGCCAGCTCCCCGCAGTGCAGTAAAGGCCCCACAGTGTGGTCGTATCCGCCTGATTTTCATGCCCTTTCGCCGGCAGGCTGTTTGTTCCATGTGCCTCCAGTGACACCTACTGAGTTAACAGGCACTAGCAAACAGCAGGTTTTACTCACTAGCAGGCCTGCTTTTTAATTGTCTTTTCTGCTCCGAATCCTCCCAAAGACCCAGGCAAGTCCCTTCCAAATCTGTTTCTCCTTGATAACAAATATGCAAGCCCTGCTGTAGTGGGTCACTCTGGGGCATCTAGGCTGTGGCGGCTCTATGTATATAACTTTGGTTATGTTTGCAAAGGTTGGGGCATGGATCCCAGCTGACTTCCCAATCCAACCCATTTACTCCTGAGGGCATTGTGCAGCAAAATATTAAAAATTCTGCACCAAAAAAAAAAGTAAAATTCTGCGCACAATATTTTAAAATTCTGCAAATTGTATTTGTCAAATAAATGTGGAGGCTCCAGCATGGCATTGGGGAGCACAGGCCACCAGCTGCACATAGGTGGGAGATCACTGTACAGACCCTGACTCAGCGGTGAGGCTGCACCCAAGCCTGACACAGTGCAAGGACTGGGCCTGCCCCAGAAACACCCCGGGGCCCTGCCCCTCCATGCCAGGTGCACCAGGTGTGGGCAGGCAGGCTCAGCAAGGCAGGATCCAGGCGTGGAGGAGCTTAGTGTGGGGGGATCCATGCGTGGGTTCAGAGGGTTCTGCATGGGGCAATCTGTGTTTGGGCGGCTCAGTGGGGGATCTGGGTATGGGGGGATCTGGATGCACAGGGGCTTGTTGGGGGGTTCTGGGTGCAACGGTAATGGGACTCTGCAGGGGGGTCCAGGTGAATGCAGCTGGTTGGGGCTCAGCAGGGTTGGGTGTGGAGGGGATAGAGCTCTGCACGGGGGGTCTGGGTGTGGGGGGCTCAGTGGGGGGGGTCCAGATGCTGGGGGGAGTGGGACTCAGTGGGGTGGGGATCCAGGTTGGGGTTCGGTGGAGTGGGGATCCGGGTGTGGGTGGCTCGTCCCTGTGGTCCAGGTGCAGGGGGAATGGGCTCCTCGTGGGGTTCTGAGTGCAGGGGAGTGAGGCTTGGTGGGAGAGTCTGGGTATGAGGGGGTCTGGATACACAGGGGTTGGGCAGATGGGGCAGCAGCTCCATGTATAGGTATCCCTCCCGCTGCAGCTGAGGAACGATGGGTGCAGGAAGCAGGAGGGGGGTTGCAGAGCTTCCTGCAGCCAGGGGAGAAATCCTTCCCCAGCCTGGCAGGATGCAGCAGAGCACAGACACTGCTGTGTCTGATGCAGACCAGAGTGCTACCCACACATTGGTGAGTCTGCAGCCCCACAGTGAAGAGGGAGGGGAGAGCTGTACTCCCCATGATAGGCACGGGGAGGACAAGCCCACCTCCTCACCCCTTGCTCTGGGATCATCTGCAAAAGAGGCAGTGAACCCACCTCCGCTGGCCAGCCAGTCCCAGGAGCAGTGCTTGCAGGCTGGTGTGCATGCCTGCCTTGTGACAGTGCCCAGAACCCAGCCAGAGCCGCCCATGGTTCCTTCACACGGTGCCTGCGGTGGGACTGGCATGCGTCAGGTGGAGCCGCTCCACAAGGGCGTTCTCAGCCCCTTCCCTAGCGCTAGTGTGGGAAGGAGCAATAAGTAGCAGCTGCATGTGACTTCTGAGAAGTGTCTCCATCTCTCTCTGCGGCAGGGCAATTCCCACCCAGCCTTCCCACACTCACACCACAACACCTGCCAATAGCCCAGCTGGCCTGGGTCTCAGCAGTGTGACAAAAGCAGTCACGCCCTTCCTCCGGTGACAGCCCATTGGCACACACTGTCTGTCTCCGGCTGCAGCGATGCCAACTCCTGACCACTGTACCTGACTCCCATGCCCTTCGGTGGTCCCCTCTCATCTCGGCTAAGGTTCCCGAATCTCGGCCAGTCCACCTCCCCATGGACAGCTGTCACTCTTCCCTCAGTACCAGCATGTGGCCCAGCTGGTCCCCCAGTGCTCCAGACCAGTCACACAGGGAAACACAGCGACCCAAGCAAAGGGACCATCAGACTGTCTCTAGCTCTCTGGGGTTTTCTCTCCTCCTCCGGCCAGCCAGGATATTCCCCCTTTCTTCCCTCCCACTTCACAAAGGGCAGCCACTCTATTCCCCGGGAGCCCCTCCCTGACAAGTCGCTCTACCATCCTGCATCCAAAGAGTGGGGGAGGATTTTGTCTCAGGCTGGTGCCAGCTCCCCGGGTGGGGGGGCTCCTGGGACCTGTCTGCCCCATGGGGCTGCTCCTGTTGCTGGCCTGTGAGTGGAGGATCTTCCCTTGGCAGAGCAGTTCTCACACCTGCCGTGCCCAGGCCCACCTGCCAGAGGGGCTGAGCACCCCCACACGTGGGGAGCCCGGCTCATCGTTGCCATGTAGACCCGGGAGATCCTTGTTACCAACAGTGTCCTTTCCCTCCTGGGCCTTCAGGGTCCTTTCCCTACTGCGCCCCCCAGGGCAGGGCTGACACAGGAGAGGTGGGACTCGAGAGGAGAAGAGACGAATGCCCCGGGCGCTGTCCCCTGTGGAGGGCAGCAGGAAGGGGGCCAAGCTCCCGTCTGCCCCCGCCAACCCCAGGAGTAACAGGACAAGGTGGTGCTGCCTGCTGGGCAGGCGCGAGATGAGAGCCCAGCCCAGAGCGGGAGCGAGGCCTGCCTGTGTGCGCCTGCTCTGGCTCCAGACAAGCGCCTCCAGCAGGCTTGCCACCCCCGGGGGCTCCCGTTGTGAGGGCGAAGTGCGGAGTCCCCGCTGGGCTGCAAACAGCTCGGGGCTCGCCAGCTCCGGCCTGTGCCCCCCTCGCATTCTTTGACCGCGTTGCTGCACAGTGGGCAGGCTGGCAGCCGCGGCGAGGAGCCCAACGCAGCGCGAGGGGAGCAGCGGCCTCTCCCTGATCTTCACAGAACTCTTTGGAGTTGATGGCTACCCTTGGAGATTTCCGAGACTCCCGACCGGGCCAGCTGCTCCGCCGAGAGCAGTGGGATGTGCTGCTCCCCTGACAGCCTGCCCTAGTTTGTTGTGGGCCATTACACAAGAGAGCTCTGGTAACATTTCTTCTAGTCACAATGTTCTCCTTATATGTTAGAGGGTCCCTATGTGGTGCAATGCAGAGGGACAGGATGCAGCACTTCCAGGGTCTCTGACAAACATGATCTCCAAGTGCAAGCTTGCCAACCTGTGAAACTATGTCTACTCCATGTCTCCCTGAGATGATGGAAGAAAATGGGAATGAAGCCAGCAGCCCTTAGGAGACTCCAACTAGTAAAGGAGACTGCAACACAGCTCCTGCAACACAGCTCCTTTCAGCCATCATCTGACCTATCCCCTCCGCTTCTACACTGGCTCCCCATAGAACAGTGAGGCAAATTCAAGATCTCGGTCACTGTCTTCAAGCGGTTCCATGGCGTATCTAAAAGAGTCTAAAGCTGCAGGATGCAGGCTGCGGTTGACAGCTCTGCTCTTCAGGCACCATGGTACTCTTCAGTAGGGTAAAACTATGCAAGAGACAGAGCTTTCTCAGGTGCCAGTCTGAGATGGTGGAATGAACTCCTCCAGGTGATAAGAACCATCACAAACCTCCTCACTTTCCCCTCGGATTACCAGGTGCACGGTGCCAACTTGCCTTCTCTAATGCAAACACAGAGCAGCGTGGACATGTAAACAAAACAAAACCTTCCAAAATCATGCCCTACATTGCACACACAATTCTGTCCCTGGGAAGGTGATGAGAGAAAACCCCACACAGTAGAGATGTTAGTCATTGGCATAATGCACAACTGGAAAGCATTCCAATACTATAGTGATGAGAGCAGGATAAGAACTAATATGGGATAGAATAGAACTGCAGACAAACAACTGTCCTGAATGTGACCCTGTTCGCAGGGACTGTCTGCTAGTACTGCCTAGGATGTGACTTGCTTTTCAAATATCTTTTTGCTTTGAAGCTTGAAAGAGCTGTATGGTATCATTAATTGTCACTCTTGGACAGAGCGTGCCAACCTTACTCGAGTGGTCCTACTGATTTCAGTGAAAATACAATAGAATACAAAAAATACAGTAGGATACAACTCAATGGGTGACGTCCTCACTTCATTGAAGTCAATGGCAGTACTCCCCCCAAAAATAAATGTGTTAGGCTCTTTAACCATGTCTAGTCCCTTAAGCTGGTTGTGCCAGTCTTGTTCCGAATCTCACTTTTGGAGTGAGGGAATACTCAACGTGAGCAGCATGGCAGTCAGGTTAGATACCTGTATGTGAACAGAGCACTGTTAAAAACCAGACTGTAAAACTGTGCGAAGCGGAGTGCCCAGGGAAGTGCACATGCCATGTCTAGCTTGCCAATATTCTAAACGAATGCTGTGAATGGGGCACTGAACAACACTCCATGTGTGGAAGGCCGGTGCTTTCAAACGAAGGTAGGCAACTAAATCCATATGTAGCCACCTAACTAGAAGGGACCTAATTGGGTGGTGAGTATGTGTGACTTGTGTTGAAGGCCAGAGGAGTTAGGTACCTAACTTAAACATTCAGTTTTGAAGGTGTCAGCCTTAAAGATGAGCCTTGTGTTAACTCAAGAACATAAGAACGGCCATACTGGGTCAGACCAAAGGTCCATCTAGCCCAGTATCCTGTCTTCTGACAGTGGCCAGTGCCAGACACTTCAAAGGGAATGAACAGAGTAGGGCAATTTATTGAGTAATCCATCCCTTGTCATCCAGTCCCAGCTTCTAGCAGCCAGAAGCTGAGGGAAACCCAGAGCATGGGGTCGCATCCCTGACCATCTTCTCTAATAGCCATTGATGGCCCTACCTCCAAGAGCTTATCTAATTCTTTTTTTAACTCATTTATAGTTTTGGCCTTCGCAGCTTCCCCTGGCAACAAGTTCCACAGTACACTGTGTGAAGAAATACTTCCCTGTGTTTGTTTTAAATTATTAATTTCACTGGGTGACCCCTGGTACTTGTGTTATGTGAAAAGAGGTAAACAGTATTTCCTTATTCACTTTCTCCAGTCAAAATTTTATAGACCTATCATATCCCCCATGAGTCGTCTCTAGTCTGAGCTGAACAGTCCATCGTCTTAATCTCTCTTCATACAGAAGCTGTTCCATACCCCTCATCATTTTTGTTGCCCTTTTCTGCACCTTTTCCAATTCTAATATGTTTTATTTGGGATGAGGTTACCAGAACTGCACACTGTATTCAAGATGTATTCAAGATGGGCATGCCATGGATTTATACAGTGGCTTTATGATATTTTCTGTTTTATTATCTATCCCTTTCCTAATAGCTGCTAAAATTCTGTTAGCCCTTTTGACTGCCGCTGCACATTGAGTGAATGTTTTCAGAGAACTATCCACAGTGACACCAAGATCTCTTTCTTGAGTGGTAACAGCTAATTTAGACCCCATCATTTTATATGTATAATTGGAATTATGTTGTCCAATGTGCATTACTTTGCATTTCTCAACACTAAATTTCATCTGCCATTTTGTTGCTTGTCACCCAGTTTTGTGAGATCCCTTTTGTAACTCTTCACAGTCTGCTTTGGACTTAACTATCTTGGGTAATTTTTGTATTATCTGCAAACTTTTGCACCTCACAGTTTCCCCCTTTTCCCAGATCTTTTATGTAGCTCTTGAGCAACACTGATCCCAGTACAGACCCCTGGGGTTCTGGAGGACACCGTTATTTATCTCTCTCCATTGTGAAAATTGGCCCTCTGTTCCTACCCTTTGTTTCCTATCTTTTAACCAGTTACCAATCCATGAGAGGACCTTCCCTCTTATCCCACGACTGCTTACTTTGCTTAAGAGCCTTTGGTGTAGGACCTTGTCAAAGGCTTTCTGAAAGTCCAAGTACACCATATCCAGTAGATCACCCTTCTCCACATGTTTTTTGGCCCGCTCAAAGAATTCTAACAGATTGCTAAAGCATGATTTCCTTTTACAAAAGCCATGTGACTCTTCTCCAACGTAACGTATTCATCTGTGTGTCTGATAATTCTGTTCTTTTATTATAGTATTTAGTTGTCGTCCGTCATGTGATGTAATTGAATGGGACTCTTTTGTTTCACTGTTTCTCTTCAGTTCCTACCTGTATTTTATCAACTTCTAGCCTCTCCTCTTTACTAGGATATGGAGTATCCCCTTTCATAGAATCATAGAATATCAGGGTTGGAAGGGACCTCAGGAGGTCATCTAGTCCAACCCCCTGCTCAAAGCAGGACCAATCCCCAACTAGATCATCCCAACCAGGGCTTTGTCAAGCATGACCTTAAAAACTTCTAAGGAAGGAGATTCCACCACCTCCCTAGGTAACGCATTCCAGTGTTTCACCACTCTCCTAGTGAAAAAGATTTTTCTAATATCCAACCGAAACCTCCCCCACTGCAACTTGAGACCATTACTCCTTGTTCTGTCATCTGCTACCACTGAGAACAGTCTAGATCCATCCTCTTTGGAACCCCCTTTCAGGTAGTTGAAAGCAGCTATCAAATCCCCCCTCATTCTTCTCTTCCGCAGACTAAACAATCCCAGTTCCCTCAGCCTCTCCTCATAAGTCATGTGTTCCAGTCCCCTAATCATTTTTGTTGCCCTCTGCTGAATGTTTTCCAATTTTTCCAAATCCTTCTTGTAGTGTGGAGCCCAAAACTGGACACAGTACTACAGATGAGGCCTCACCAATGTCGAATAGAGGGGAACGATCACGTCCCTCGATCTGCTGGCAATGCCCCTACTTATACATCCCAAAATGCCATTGCCTTCTTGTCAACAAGGGCACACTGTTGACTCATATCCAGCTTCTCGTCCACTGTAACCCCTAGGTCCTTTTCTGCAGAACTGCTGCCTAGCCATTCGGTCCCTAGTCTGTAGCGGTGCATGAGATTCTTCCGTCCTAAGTGCAGGACTCTGCACTTGTCCTTGTTGAACCTCATCAGATTTCTTTTGGCCCAATCCTCTAATTTGTCTAGGGCCCTCTGTATCCTACCCCTACCCTCCGGCGTATCTACCTCTCCTCCCAGTTTAGTGTCATCTGCAAACTTGCTGAGGGTGCAATCCACACCATCCTCCAGATCATTTATGAAGATATTGAACAAAACCAGCCCAAGGACCGACCCTTGGGGCACTCCACTTGATACCGGCTGCCAACTAGACATGGAGCCATTGATCACTACCCGTTGAGCCCGACAATCTAGCCAGCTTTCTATCCACCTTATAGTCCATTCATCCAGCCCATACTTCTTTAATTTGCTGGCAAGAATACTGTGGGAGACCATATCAAAAGCTTTGCTAAAGTCAAGGAACAACACTGCTTTCCCCTCATCCACAGAGCCAATTATCTTGACATAGAAGGCAATTAGATTAGTCAGGCATGACTTGCCCTTGGTGAATCCATGCTGACTGTTCCTGATCACTTTCCTCTCCTCTAAGTGCTTCAGAATTGATTCCTTGAGGACCTGCTCCATGATTTTTCCAGGGACTGAGGTGAGGCTGACTGGCCTGTAGTTCCCAGGATCCTCCTTCTTCCCTTTTTTAAAGATGGGCACTACATTAGCCTTTTTCCAGTCGTCCGGGACTTCCCCGGATCGCCATGAGTTTTCAAAGATAATGGCCAATGGCTCTGCAATCACATCAGCCAACTCCTTTCGCACTCTCGGATGCAGCGCATCCGGCCCCATGGACTTGTGATCGTCCAGCTTTTCTAAATAGTCCCGAACCACTTCTTTCTCCACAGAGGGCTGGTCACCTCCTCCCCATGCTGTGCTGCCCAGTGCAGTAGTCTGGGAGCTGACCTTGTTCGTGAAGACAGAGGCAAAAAAAGCATTGAGTACATTAGCTTTTTCCACATCCTCTGTCACTAGGTTGCCTCCCTCATTCAGTAAGGGGCCCACGCTTCCCTTTAATAAATCTTCCCCTAAGGGATGTGTCTGTCCAAATCATGTGTTTCTCTGCATGTGTTGGCTTTTAGTTTGAAAACTCCTCTAAACTCCTCTACAACCTTTGTACCTGTACATGCCAGCAATTGAATTCTGTTTTGGTAGAGCCTGTTTTTCCTGTATAGGCTCCTCCTATTCCAAAAGGTTCTGCAGTTCCTAATCAACCTAAATCCCCCTCTTCCCTCCACCATTGTTTCATCCACGGAGGGAGACCTTGCGGTTCTGCCTGTCTAAGGGTGTGTATGAAGGCTGCTCTCTCCAGGTGCCGATATTACACACTTATAAAATAGGCATTAAAAAAGTGGCGTATTTATATAGCCCTAACTTGGTGACAGAGATGAGCAATAATCACTTAGATTAACAAACCCCTAATGGAACCTGAAAGGGACACTATTAAAAACAATCTGGAGTGAGCTAGGGAAATCTCAGCAAATTCCTCAAATTGGCTGTGCTAAAATAACTGCAGCTTTCCCACAGAGTCACACACAATTATGCACAGACTTCTTGCTGCCAGACCACATGGGCTGGCCCCAGAAAGGCCTCTCCAAATGACCCTGTCCTCCAACAAATGCTGGGGTCCTCGCTCACATTCCTACAATGAATATCCTCAGGAGCCACAGGGCAGCTGGTGGGGAGAGATTTGTCGGCTCCCCAGCTCTGCGAATGACCTGATTTCATAGTCACCTAGTTGGCTGAGCTCGCCCGGGCTCTAGCCCTCATCAGCGTGTCTGACGCACGTTTGGCCCAGCTCTAGTTTGGAAATCCTCAAACCATTGCTCCAGCTTGTAGGTTCCCCACTGTGTTTCACAGGCGGTTCTAAATTTTGCATGGAGGTGAGTGGGGAAGCCTAGTGTGTCCAGAGAAATTGTTGCCTTGGATAATGGGAGGCGATATGGAAGCCAGTTTGAATATGCTTCCAAAAAGGCAGCTACTTTGTACCCAACAATTGCTGTTTGTTTGAGTCTATACGTGGGAGTGAGCATTCTGTTCTCCCGGGGCTGTAACCCAGTGAATATCTGCATGGGACTATTTCATACTTCTCCAATCTGATCAGGCTTACTCTTTGAGACCCCTATCCCCTTCCAGAGACACCTCAAAAAGTACATGACATCTTCAGTAAGGGAGGCCCCTAGAATCCAAACCACAAGGCACTAGCCCAGAAATACAAATGTGGGGCGACTGGGCGTGGGGCCTCACCCAGAAGAGATCCAAGGAGTTTTTAATGGGTGAAGTCATTTCATAACATTTGGTCAGGGCTGGGTTTCATAGGAATCTCCAGTAGCTGAAAGTTAGCTCAGACCATTGGGATGAGTAGTCGGTTCCCGAAAGTTAAGAAAAATGCATCTCATTAATTTTGCCAGCTACCCGTGGACAGTGGGATCTGAGCACATAACAGGAGCCAGAACCGTAAGCGCCTTGCCAGGGGCATGAAACACAATAATTTTATTGGCCATGTTCTTATCTTTATATAAGACATTCTTATCTGGGTGCAGCACCTCAATGGGTTGCTGATGGGCCTATGGCAAATACTGGAGCAGAAGCAGGTGTTCACTTTCCAGCTGATATGATTATTTGTAATGAATAGGATGGGCAACGGTCGTGTTTACCCACAATCGAGACTGTGAGCTCAGCTTGGACCCATTATGTAATAAAGCATGTGAATGGGTTCAAAGAGGTGAACCAAGGGAGGTCACCGATTCTGGACGGTGCATGACATTCCATCGTGGTGGGTGATGGGACAGCTCAGCACAGGGAACAGGGGCAAGGGAATAAATGTGTCCCCCAGCAGCCCTGCGTGTGTGTTTGCCGTGTGGAGCTGTGTAAGGGCTCAGCCCTCCTGTTCCCACCTGCCCTCTCTATGGACAGCAGGGGCGGTGCTGTTCGACCGCCCTGGATCCTGCAGGGGGGAGGTGGGGCAGAGTTCCCTTTTCCCCTGGAAGGAAGGAGGGCTGGAATCAGCAGGCTCCCCCCTTCCCTGCTCTATCCCTAGCGGGAGGGATAGCTCAGTGGTTTGAGCATTAGCCTGCTAAACCCAGGGTTATGAGTTCAATCCTGGAGGGGGCCATTTAGGGATCTGGGGCAAAAATTGGGGATTGCTCCTACTTTGAGCAGGGGGTTAGACTAGATGACTTCCTGAGGTCCCTTCCAACCCTGATATTCTATGATCTCCCTGCAGGAAGGAGGAAGCTGGTAAGAGACTGCCCACGGGACAATTCCTCTCTGCCATTTGGTGCTTTCCCCTGCTGGCAGGGCAGGCCTGGAGCCCCCTGGACTCCCAGCAGGGCACCAGTGCCCCCGGCAGCCCCACTGATTTTCATTAGAGGCAGGAAGGGCCAAGCTCCCCCCAAACCCAGGGGAGGTAATGGAGTGGACCCCTTGGGGAACTGCCCTCCCTAGTGATGAAATTGCAGGTGATTGAGTGCTCTGAGCATGGAGGCCTGTTTCGCTCTGTGAGAGCACTTTTGTCACCACACAATGGATGAGCTGGGCTTTGCCGTGGAGCATCTGCTTCTTGATGTATTTCAGCCAGCCCTTCCCCGTCACCAGCATTGTCTGCTCAATGTCTCCTCAACGGTGCCAGCCCTGAGCCGTCCCAATCGCACATCAGGCCCACAAATCCCAGGGGTTTTAACAATACGAACTGTGGGGTGTGTCTCCTGGCTGCCTGGTGCTGCAGCCTGCAGGGGTCATGGTGTCAAGCTTTTCTTTACAAGCACAGGGAGCTAGAACCTTTTCTTGGAAGCTGAAATCTGGAATTCTTATGTAATCCCATGGCTCCAGTAGCTGGGCCTTTAAGAAAAACATCAACTATTGCAAGACTTACAATAAGATCAGGAGAGTTGGCAACAGTAGAGTGCGTAGTTTACAGTCTGCCTCTTACAGCTAGGGATATGTCTGAGTGGCAGGGGGAGCGTGACTACCATTTTCAGGCAGTGGCTGCCTGTGAGCCCAGCTGTCTGTTCATCCAGCCTAGGGGAGTCAATGTATCTGTGAATTATTTTTTCTCCTGGAGTAGTTCCAAGTAGGGTGTTTTGCAATTGTCCCACATTGAGGCTAGCTCGGTTATTCTTGTGCTGCTAATACAATGGTATGTGCTCTTGCTCCTGCAGTGAACACGTATTATTGTGGGTACCTGATCTCTTTGTCAGTAGCTCGGCTTTGCTATCAGTGTTCTACTTTGGCTAGGCAGGTGCAGTAAGTAAATGAATCCCTCATTTGTCAGTTTTGACATTACCTTAATGATCATGTAGGCGAAAATGCCCTAGAATGGATTAAACGTAGGGCAGGCTGAGTATAGTTATTTCTGGGATATGCCCTCTTCAGTCTGGTCATCACATGGGGGCACTCACCAAACTCAGCATTGCTAAAAGTCTTCCTGTGTGTAGTGAAGCAGCATGGCCTCCCTCCAGCACAGAGGGGTTAACCCCGCCTTGGGGGGTTCAGCTCACCCCACTCCCTCACAGGAAGTGCAGTGCAGGGAAGGCAGTATAAGGGCAAGGCCCTGCTAATCAGTTGGCCTGGACCAGATTAGGAGGCAGACCTCCATCCCAGGTAGCTGAGCCCTCAGCTGAGCCTGCAACCGGCAGCAGGGAGGAAAGGTGACCCACTGTCCCAGGAGCCAGACAACCCCGGAGAGAAACAAGTGGAAGGGCTGCCTGATCAGGAGGCTGAGAGCCAGGTCCCAGCAGGGATGGAGCAGCACCTGCTGGAGCTGGTAGGAAGACGGAGAGGGAAACAAGACTTGGGTCTGATGGTACTGCCAGGATGCAAGGTAGCAACCACACTAGGGTGAACATCCATCCCTAATTAGGCGGGACAGTCCCAGAATGTACATTTCAAGTCCCAGTCCCAGGCTGAATGACTCTGGGACAACATTTGTCCCAGATTCCCTGTGGCACTGCTCCATGCCTGCCCAAGGCTCAAGGGCAGCACCAGCCTCTTGGTGGGGGCGGGAGCGGGCTGAGGTGGGCCTTAGCCCCCCCCCCTTGCCACAAGGCCATGCCTCCTGCTCCTCTCCCCCCACCAAGGCCCCACCCAGGACAGATGGAGGGTCCAGGGCTCCCCACAATGGCCTGGCTCCCTGGGCAGCTCTTACCACTGCCGAGCTCCGGCTTCTGGCCTGGCCAGGGGGCAGGGCCTCAGGGGGAAAGGAGGAGCAAGGATGGGGCCAAGAAGGGGCGGGGCTCCTGCATGTGTCCTATTTTTGCATTTCAAAAAGATGGTCCCCCTAGACTGCATGTTTTCCCGCTGACCCTGTGGCAGAGTCACACACCACTTCTAGGGCCCCGGGCTGGAGCAGGGTGGGCCCGGGTCCACCTACCTCTAGCCCCATATGCAGATCTGGGTGTGCTCTGACTTTTAGACCAGTGGCTGGAAATGCTATCTGTTTGTTTGTTCAGCCCTCATCTTAGGAAGCCTGAGCCATCAACTCTTATTGGCTGCTCCAGCCAGGAGGCCGGAGCCCATGAAGGTTTAAGTGCTCAGCCCTCACCCTCGGAGGCCCACGATATAGACTGCCTGTTAACATGCTGAACCTGCACCAGGTAGGTTGAACTATCATTTGAGAGCCACCTACAGCTTCATCTGGTGTTTGTCCCAAACCCCCATGCCGCCACAGGGGGCACCCTGGCCTGGAGATGCAGCAATCTTATATTGTGTTAGTCTTCTCTCTTGTTAGACTGAGCATCTTCCACATGGATTCTAGGTAGGGTGACCAGACAGCAAGTGTAAAAAATCAGGACAGGGGGTGGGGGTGCCTATATAAGAAAATAGGTGCCTATATAAGATATAATATATATATATATATATAATAGGTGCCTATATAAGAAAAAGCCCCCAAAATTGGGACTGTCCCTATAAAATCGAGACATCTAGTCACCCTAATTCTAGGCAGCTTTAATGCCTACTGGGGGTTTGCTCAGCCTAAGCCATGGTCACTGGGGGCCATCACTGATTTTTGTCCCAGATGTCACCAGTTTCCAAGAGTTTTGCTGTGAGGCACTGTTTTTGTCCAGAAAAGGCAAGGTGGTTTGCTGTTGATGTCAGTGGGAAGAGGGGCTGGCTTCAGGCATTTATCTGTAGCATTAGCACCCGATACTGCAAAGTATGGCTCAATCAGGGCAAACTGAAAAGAATAGGGTAGACGATTCCCAAAATTGGTGGTTTATTCCAATAATTAGAGCCACCAAGTCAGTAACAAAACAGCTTCTGCAATACCTTACTGGTTACCAAGAAGCTAAAATACGGTTCCCCTTAAGCAATCCATCCTTTGGCTCCCAACCAGGCAACCAAGTCTAATATGGTGAGGATTACATAAAATCTTATTCACTAATATAAAGTTCTACCAATCCCAAAAGATTGGGCACATTACCCACCACGAAATCAATGTATATTTCAGATCTTACCCAAATACACACTTACAGCCAATTCTTATGAACTAAACTAAGATACATTAAAAAAGAAAAGAGTTACTATGGTTAAAAGATCATTATACTTACAGATATGAATAAAGTTCTTACGTCAGTTTCATAGTAGAAATGGTGAGCTGCTGATTTGCAAAAGTCCTTCCAGAATCAATTCAATCGGTTATAGTTCAACAGGCCAGTGGTTCTCAACCTTTCCAGACAACTGTACCCCTTTCAGGAGTCTGATTTTCTTGCGTACCCCCAAGTTTCATCTCACTTAAATACTACTTGCCTACAAAATCAGACATAAAAATACAAAAGTGACACAGCACACTGTTACTGACAAATTGCTTACTTTTACCATATAATTATAAAATAAATCAATTGGAATATAACTACTGTACTTACATTTCAGTGTAAGGTATATAGAGCAGTATAAACAACTCATTGTATGAAATTTTCATTTGTTCTGACTTTGCTAGTGCTTTTTATGTAGCCTGTTGTAAAACTAGACAAATATCTAGACGAGTTGATGTACCCCCTGGAAGACCTGTGTACCCCCAGGCTACATGTAACCCTGGTTGAGAACCACTGCAAGTGCTCAAACTCTTCCATGAGAATTAGCGATGGACCTGGAGATCTAAATCTTGTGATTTAAACTGCCCCTGACAAAGTTCAAGTAGATCTGAGATGATAAGGATCAAGCCCTAGAGTTCTTTTACAGTTCTCTAGCAGATTGTGAGAGCCTCTTGACAGCAGACACCACAGCACGGATCTCTTGGATGAAGAATAGGTAACATACATTGTTGCTTTGAAGTAAGTCTCTGTTTCCTAGGCACACACCGGTAACTAGCTGCATTCATTAGCATAAGGTAATTAACCATTCAAGCAGTTCATAAACAGTTTACCACAAACTTCAAAGAGATATATAGACAATGATATTATTACACCCAAGTTTCATCTAAAGTTAACATTCCTTTTTGATCTCTGAATCAATAGAATATAGTAACAGACATTACAGTTAGGAACTGAAGTTTAGCATCTACAAGCTAATTGGATCACATTGTTAATCTTCTAATAAGCAAAAAGAACAAGGAGTACTTGTGGCACCTTAGAGACTAACAAATTTATTTGAACATAAGCTTTCGTGGGCTAAAACCCACTTCATTGGATGCAAGCAGTGGGAAATGCAGTAGAAAGATATATCTATACACAGAGAACATGAAAAAATGGGTGTTGCCATACATCATGAATAGGTCGGAATATGAACAAGAGGCTGCTAGGCAGCTCTCTAACTCCACATTCTACAGACCATTACCCTCTGATCCCACTGAGGATTACCAAAAGAAACTACACCATCTGCTCAGGAAACTCCCTGAAGAAGCACAGGAACAAATCTGCACAGACACACCCCTAGAACCCCGACCAGGGGTATTCTATCTGCTACCCAAGATCTATAAACCTGGAAATCCTGGATGCCCCATCATCTCAGGCATTGGCACCCTGACAGCAGGATTATCTGGCTACGTGGACTCTCTCTTCAGGCTCTACGCTACCAGCACTCCTAGCTTTCTTTGAGACACCACTGACTTCCTGAGAAAACGACAATCTATTGGTGATCTTCCAGAAAACACCATCCTGGCCACTATGGATGTAGAAGCCCTCTACACCAACATTCCACAGAAAGATGGACTACAAGCCGTCAGGAACACTATCCCCGATAATGTCACAGCAAACCTGGTGGCTGAACTTTGTGACTTTGTCCTCACCCATAACTATTTCACATTTGGAGACAATGTATACCTTCAAATCAGCAGCACTGCTATGGGTACCCGCATGGCCCCACAGTATGCCAACATTTTTATGGCTGACTTAGAATAACACTTCCTCAGCTCTCGTCCCCTAACGCCCCTACTCTACTTGTGCTACATTGATGACATCTTCATGATCTGGACCCATGGAAAAGAAGCCCTTGAGGAATTCCACCATGATTTCAACAATTTCCAACCCACCATCATAGAATCATGGAATACCAGGGTTGGAAGGGTCCTCAGGAGGTCATCTAGTCCAACCCCCTGCTCAAAGCAGGACCAATCCCCAACTAAATCATCAACCTCAGCCTGGACCAGTCCACACAAGAGATCCACTTCCTGGACACTACAGTGCTAATAAGCGATGGTCACATAAACACCACCCTATACCGGAAACCTACTGACTGCTATACTTACCTACATGCCTCCAGCTTTCATCCAGACCACATCACATGATCCATTGTCTACAATCAAGCTCTACAATACAACCACATTTGCTCCAACCCCTCAGACAGAGACAAACACCTACAAGATCTCCATTAAGCGTTCTTACAACTACAATACCCACCTGCTGAAGTGAAGAAACAGATTGACAGAGCCAGAAGAGTACCCCAAAGTCACTGACTACAGGACAGGTCCAACAACAAAAGTAACAGAACGCCACTAGCCATCACCTTCAGCCCCCAACTAAAACCTCTCTAGCGCATCGTCAAGGATCTACAACCTATCCTGAAGGACGACCCATCACTCTCACAGATCTTGGGAGACAGGCCTGCCCCCCAACCTGAAGCAAATACTCACCAGCAACCACACACCACACAACAGACACACTAACCCAGGAACCTATCCTTGCAACAAAGGCCGTTGCCAACTGTGTCCACATATCTATTCAGGGGACACCATCATAGGGCCTAATCACAACAGCCACACTATCGGAGGCTCGTTCACCTGCTCATCTACCAATGCGATATATTCCATCATGTGCCAGCAATGCCCCTCTGCCATGTACATTGGCCAAACCGGACAGTCTCTACGCAAAAGAATAAATGGACACAAATCAGACGTCAAGAATTATAACATTCAAAAACCAGTTGGAGACTGGATTATAGACCTAAAAGTCGCAATATTACAACAAAAAAACTTCAAAAACAGACTCCAACAAGAGACTGCTGAATTGGAATTAATTTGCAAACTGGACACCATTAAATTAGGCTTGAATAAAGACTGGGAGTGGATGGGTCATTACACAAAGTAAAACTATTTCCCCATGCTTATTCCCCCCCCGCCCCTCCCCCAGTTACGCTCACCTTCTTGTCAATTGTTGGAAATAGGCCATCCTGATTATCACTACAAAACGTTTTTTTCTCCTGCTGATAATAGCTCACCTTAATTGATCACTCTCATTTTAGTGTGTATGGCAACAGCCATTTTTTCATGTTCTCTGTGTCTTTATATATCTTCCTACTGTATTTTCCAGTGGATTCATCCGATGAAGTGGGTTTTAGCCCACGAAAGCTTATGTTCAAATAAATTTGTTAGTCTCTAAAGTGCCACAAGGACTCCTCGTTCTTTTTGCTGATACAGACTAACACGGCTACCACTCTGAAACCTAACAAGATAAAGGTAAACACAGACAAATACAATTGGTACTGACAAAACTGGTTGTTTCAGGGAGCCCTAACTCTCCTGTTTGGAATCCTAATAATTTTTGTACGTTTTCAGTTACTTTCCTGTTGTATCCAAAATTGTGTCAGGCATGCTACACAGATAGCTGCCCCAAACCAGAGTGCTAATTTGATGATTTTAAATATCACTGATGAACAAAGAGACAAAGAACGATTGATATGTGGAACCCAGTCATTGTTGGTAATTGCGTAGCTTGACCAAAAGGAGGGATTGTGAAAGTAGAATGAATTATATTGAAATTATAAATCATTAAAGAAATGCTGCTTGAAAGATTTGTTGAAATATAGTTGTTAGGAAGAGAAACATTAAGGAGTGTGAGACAATGGGCCTCAAACTAATTAACTTAGAGCTCCTACTGAGCTAGGAGATTGGTAAATGTTAGTATGCAAATAAGATATGTATGTATATTTGTCAGTTTCTGCTTCCTTTTGTCTCCTACGTTAAATTGGCTTTGGCTTATCTGTATAAATAAGTTAGCAAAGCGCTTTGCCAATGCACCCAGATATATATGAGCCTTCTGCAAAAGCTCAAGCTAACTTATTTATACAGATAAGCCAAAGGGTGGGCACTGGTGGAGGCCCTGCAGACTGAGAAGCTGGAGAGAGGACATAGGAATAGTGCAGGGACTGGCATGGACTCAAAGGGAGGACATTTTTGAAGAGGGTAGAAATGGAAGGCCATGTATGTAGGCGGTTTTGGGAGGCCAGCACTGAAACTCCCCTTATATTTCCCACTGCACAGCTCCGACCCACTTCCATCCCCCCCCCCCCCCGATTCTCCTGCACTGCGCTGACCTCCCCTTTCCCCTCGAAGCAGCAGCATTCAGGGAAGCCTGGAGCCCCTTCCCCACAGCTGGCGGAGGTCACATGTGGAAGGACAGGAGTTCTGGGTTCCTTCCCCCAGCAAGAAGCAGCGGAGGGAAGGGGAACCCTGGAGCACTCCCCTTCGGCTTGGTGCAGTAGCCATGAAGACTAATTGTAAAGGCTAGGGGTATTTGTAGATAAGGGGTAGGGGCACTCCACTCCACCCCGAATGTTACTGAAAGGAAGATGCCCAACTTTCCCTCTCTTTGTAGTTTTGCTGTTTTCTGAGTTCCCAGGGAGCAAATGTTCCTTTGAGGATGAGCCCCTATTCAGAGAGAGATTGTGGAAGAATAGTTTTTGGAAACCCAGTTCTTCAATGCTCTAGTCACAAGAACAGTGTTTGGGGGTCCCTTCCGCTGATAGGGGTCGTTGTCTAGGGCTGCACTGGTCCCTCAGAACTCAGTAGCTGTGTCAGAGCACAGCCCTAAGGGGCAAAGGTTGGCCAAGGGGTAGAATTCCCACCATGACCCTCCCAAGCACAGCACAGCCCCTACCCTTCTCCAGTGCCCTCCCAGCCCCCCCCTCACTGCTCCAACCTCCCACATACTCCCCCATCACTGCCACGACAGACAAAAACTACTCCACCTCGTCCACCACACGCACACCCTACCAACTCCGCCCTCCTCCTTACTTCTCTGTGACCCTTGTGAACTTGGAGAGGTCATGGGGCTGTGATGGGGTGTTAGCCGATGGCCAGGGATGTTTGGTGAGGTGCCAGCTATGCCCGTTTATACCATCCGTGACTTTAACCGCTAGGACGCACTGTCCCTTCGCGGCGGGCAGCCCGGGCTAGGCTGACGGATGCCCCAAGGTCCTAACCACCCGTGACTTTAACTGCTAGAGCTCAGAGCTCCTTCGCAGCGGGCAGTCAACACTGACTGACAGGTGCCCCAATGGCAGCACTAAGAGCCTCTCCACACCCGTGACTTTAACTGCTAGAGCTCAGAGCTCCTTCGCAGCGGGCAGTCAGGATTGACTGACAGGTGCCCCAAGAGTTTGCCCCGTGGAGGCGGCACAGCTCAACGCTAGGCTCTTAGTACTCTCACCTAATGGCCAGGCTTTATAGCCAAAACGGCTGAGGTTCTTTAATTGTGTTGGCTGCTTTACAGTAAACCAGAGAAACAAGTCAGGCTTATGCACAAATGGTTACCAAAATTTATTAAACTAGATTCTAATCATGTGGTTACAAAATTGCTAGTGCCTACTTATTTAAGTGTAGAGATGTTACACACACAAACAAGTTACAAAACTGAAGCTACAATCCCAAAGAAAGAAAACAAAGTATAGAGCTCTATTTCAAAATATGTGTACACTAAAGATAGGAGATCAGGTGTGGGTGCTTCTTACCCTCCTTGCATCTCTCGATTCCAGCGGTGCCACGCCAGGATCGGTCACTCAATTCCGCGGAAAGATGAATAAAGGACAAGGCTTAGGGACCCTCTTAGCTGCAGAAGCCTTGGGAGGCTGTCACTTATCTGACCAGCAGATAGATAGTGAAAAGCACTCAAAAATCATGGTGCTGTAGGTCCCCTACTTATACCTCTGTACTCCTTTATTCTCTTTCTCCTTTCTATGCTAAATTGGGGCTGGTCTGTCGGGGTGACGCCAGCTCTCGCAAGAGTAGTTCACACTTGCAAGGGAGAAACAATACGTTTCGACTACTGGACACTTCTTTTATCAGGGTAAATATTTTCCCACCTAGGATGTTGGGGTGTGTGCATCATGCTGTTTTAGTAGGGGCTAAGAGCCATGTCTGTCACAGCGCCTCTGCCTGCTGTGAGCCTAATCGTTGTATACGTTCCCAGAGGCACATTGTCGCAGCACACCTGTGCTTCTCACAGCTTCAAAGGCTGTGCTGGAGTGCCCTGGTGGTTTGGCTCCCGTGTGTTTCCAGCAATGCTGGTCGGTGGGGGGGGGGGGGGGGGGGCTGGCTGTCTGGCTACATTCCACCCCCTGATGCACCACACTACATCCCAGATTGCAAGGTGGCGGTGATGCCAGCACCTCTTGCCCTCCTTGGGGAAATCTAGAAATACCCAACAACCAAATTAGAGGATGAGGGTTCGCGGAATTGGTTAGGATCCCTTTTTAGCTCTAGGTATCTGATTTGTGTGGAGGAAAGAGCAGTTTGAATCAAATGCTTCATAATACATAAAGTTACACAAAAAACAATTACAATAATTAAAATGGTTAAAACAGTATTTACAACTGAATGTAAAAACGGGGAGAGGGAAAATCCCAAGTGTATCCCGTTACATATTCCACAGGCCGTCCCCAAACAGTGCGATGCCATTGTCCCACCCCCCCGAGTCAATGTGAGGGTTGGTGGTGTACCATGCTGGTGGTCCCCACCGAAAGATGTCGCTTTTGTTCCACCAATCATTTGGGCTGAGTGGTACAAATTCAATTCCCAGTCCATTGGTTGAATTTAGCAAGGTGCACATCCAGCAATTTGTAGCACCAGCAGCTGAGGCGATGGTTTGGATTGCTCCCCGAAGAGGATGTTCTGGTATTGCCAAGGTGACTGGAGCCAACAGAAGGATCATGAGGGCTTGCAGGAACATATCTCTGGTGGGTCGTGGTCTAGCTAAAAAACTTATTTTAAAACCAAAAGCAAAAATTACACCTGCTATTATAAGTAATGGCAAATATATCAACAGTCCATAGTAGTCTCTAGTGATCAAACAGGTCTGCTGCACGGTCCATTTTGCTGACAGGCTAGCTGGCAGGTTGCTCGGAACCATGGGACCATTCCTGCAATAAATCACATGGTCAGCCGGTCTTGGATGCGATCCAAGCCTCTGTAATGGTTATTAGCCTTTTATCAGCATTTAAGGCACTCCATACACCTTTCTCTTTATAGGCGTGCAAAACGCAGGTAAAGGTTCCCAGGGCTGGGTGTTTAATCACAACAGTGTCTCCGGGAGCATACTTGGAACTGTGCAGTGGTGTTCTGGCAGGGGAGATAGCTTTCCCTGTAGGGAAGAATCCCCTGCTGATTGGACTTCCTGTAGGAGTCTGTCTGTTGTTTAATCTCTGCACCACTTCGTCCAGTCTGTCTCCCCATGTGCCATCAGTAGGCTTCAAGTGATTCTTTAGCAACCCATTCCAGCGCTCGACCATGCCATTAGATTGAGGTCGATATGGAAGGTGGAAGGTCCATTGGACTCCATGGTTAAGGGTCCATTCCCTTACAAGTTTATTCTTAAAATGCGAACCATTATCTGATTGGATTTCTTGAGGCATTGGGACAATTGCTGTTAAGCGGTTTAGTCCCATAATTGTGGACAACCCTGTTGCCAATTGGGTTGGATATGCAAAACCAATCCCTGAAACAATTTCTACCCCAGTCAAGATGTATTTCCACCTCTGCCTTGTAGTGGGCAGCGGTCCGACATAGTCGACCTGCCAGGTTGCCCATAGTGTTTTCCCATCTCTTAGCCTGGCAAACCTTTGTCCTTCTGCTATATGTTTTCTAGTTTCAGCACAAATAGCGCAGGCTTGCACCAGGTCTCTAGCCTGTCTGTGGGTGATAGGCCACCCCCTGATATGTGCTTGCCGCACTAACTCATCACTTCCTGTGTGTCCTAAATTATCATGTAACCATGAATATAAGCGTTCCCATTCTACTTGTGTGGTAAAGAGCTGGGCAGCTGCATCGGCTAAATTGTTTAACTGTGCAGCTGGGGTATTATTCCTCTGATGAGCTGAGACATGTCCTATAGACAGGGGTTGTTGCAGGGCATGCTGATATAACCACTTCCAGTATTCCAGTCCCCATACTGGTTTACCTCCTATTTCCCAGTGGTTATTTTTCCAGTTAGTGATCCACTGAGTGGCACCTGCCCATACCGCATAGGAGTCCGTATATACTGCGGTGGCTCCTGCTTCACAGGCCAGTTTAATTGCAGCCAATTCTGCAAGTTGTGCTGACCCATCAATTTCAGCAGTTAGGGGTGCTGCAGAGGTGTCTGCAGGCACTGCTGCAGCTTTTCCCTTCCATTTTCCTTTTACCAGCCTGGCACTGCCATCAGTGAACCATACTCCCTCAGGCTTAGAAGGATCAAATGGGGCAGCATCCTTAATAGGAGACTGCTGTGGAGGTAGGCGGTATTCATCAGGCATTCCTACTTTCCATAGGGATTCCTGAATCATAGTGGGGTTTTGTGCAGTGTCTGCACTACCTACCCTGTGGTGTATGTAAAGTGCCCATCTTTGGATAGTCATTTTTTGTGCTACACCAGGTGGTAACTCTTTCCCTTCCAATATAGGTTTAATGATTGGAAGAGGAGTGTGAATTGTGATGTCCTTATCCTGAGTTAATTCCTCAGTTTCTCTCAAGGCTGCGTAAGCTGCCAGAAGCACCTTCTCATAAGGCGTGTAGTTAGCCTGTGACCCTTGCCATGACTTGGAACCAAACTGAATTGGTCGTCTGGGAGCAGTGTCACTTTCTTGCCAGAGAGCATAAGACATTCCAGTGGCTCCCACAATTAGGTACAAATGGAATGGGGCTTCAGGATGTATGGGACCCAGAGCCTGATAGGTGTGTATCTCCCCTATCAGTTGCCTGAGGGCTTCCTCATGGGCAGGAGCCCATTCCCAGGCAGCACTTTTCTTTAACAAATTGTACAATGGTCTGGCTATAATGGCAAAGCCAGGTACATGTTTTCTCCAAAACCCCAGGGTTCCCAAAATCTGTCTCAATTGATCTTTACTTTCAGGGGAGGGTGCCTGATTTAGCTCTTGCACAGTGTCATTAGGCACAGACCTCCTACCTCCCATCCATACAGTACCTAAGAATTTTATCTCTTGGGAGGGACCTTGGCATTTCTCAGCTGGTAACTCTAAATTAAGGGCTTCTAGTGCTTCTTTGATTTGATTCATAGCCTCCTGTACCTCTTCTGAGGTTTTCCCACCTATTAAGATGTCATCAATGTATTGCACAGTTTGTACATTGGGTGGCAGTATAAGGTCATCTAGGACCTTTGCCAGTGCCCCATGGCAAATAGTGGGTGAGTGTTTAAACCCTTGTGGCATTCGGGTAAAAGTGTATTGTACACCTTTCCAAGTAAAAGCAAATCTTTCCTGGTCAGCTGGTTGCAAAGGGACCATGAAGAACATGTCCTTTACATCTAATACTGCTAGCCAAGGTTTATCCCAGGTTTGTATGGTGTTTACAATATCTGTTATGCTAGGGACTGCTGCAGTTAATGGTCCAGTGTTACTGTTTAGCTTCCTATAGTGAGTCTCCATTTGCCATTTGGCTTCTTGATGGGCCACACAGGAGAATTAAAGCGAGAGTGGGTACGAATTAAAATTCCTCGCTGTTCCAAATCTTTGATCAGGTCAGTAACAGGGCTTATGGCCTCAGCTGGGACATTATACTGCTTTATGTTTGTTACTGTTGAGGGCGGGAGAGCAGGCGCACTGCTAAGTAAGTTTACAGAATAGTGGGGAGGGCTTTCCTCTTCCAGGTGGGTGGCATGAGGAACAGAACTGACTCCAAAAGCCCATCTTTCCCCATTAATCCTTCCCTTCTTTCCTCTTAAAACGTCCATGCCCAGTATGTTGGCATTGCCCAAAATCACCTCATATTTTCGGGGCTGATGGTGGGGTTGCAATGGGATATCCAGTTTTATCTTAACTAATGGGTAAGTTATGGTACTGCCATTTACTCCTGTAACAAGTACCTGCTTTCGGCCAGTAAGTGGCAAGCCCTGAAAACTTTCTCGCTTAATCATGGACATTTGAGCCCCTGTGTCCATTAAGAAAGGAATAATGTGTTTGTCATTTACAGTTACATGTATCCGGGGGTCTTTTGCTGTTGTTTTCTCCTCTTTGGATTTAAGCTGGTTTATTAGGAGAGGAAATTGACCCCCGCAAGCTAGTTTCCCTGCTCTGGTAACTCTTGCAGTTGCTGCAGCAATGGAGTATACAGAGTGTCTGTAGGTGGGGGGGGAGGAGAGAGCTGCAGAGGTGCACTGGGAGTAGCATTAGTTGTCTCCCAGTCAGCTCTTTTGAAGGTGGTGAATAATTTTAGCCGCTCTGTGGGCAGTCCATTTATCACATCTCTGGGATAACCTAAAGCCAGACATTGTCTCCACAACTTGGCTCTAAGCTCCTTTTCCTCCTGGGTTGGCTCTCGCTTGTTTTTATGTCCTTTAGATGGTGCCCCCTTGTTTCCCTGAAGGGAACGCATCTTAGCTTTGCCTGTCAGTGCTCTGATGTCTCCGAATTCTCTAAAGTATGACACCAGAAGGTTTAGCAGTGCCCGAAAGGTACTGTTATGTGCTGCAGCTTCTGTTCTAAGGGACAGTGCCATAGCCCTATGGTTACTCGGAGCTCCCTTAAGCAGGGGTCTGAGATCATCTACATTTACCTGACCCTCCCATGGACTTTCATAGGTTAACTCTTGAGGGTTTTGGCCAAGCATGCTAATGACAGCCACAGTTAATAGAGCTGCTTTTACCTCATCTATGTTGGTCCAGTGCATTACTGTGGGTTCATCTCGGTCTGCTGGGTAAATTCCTCTTGCCCATCGACAAGCCAGAGACCAAAGTGTTTTAGGGGTGTTCCCCTCTGAATGTTCCAGGAATATTCTTGCACCTAAGTTAAGGCGCTCAGTTTCTTGGGCTGTCAGGCGTATATATCCACCCCCAGTGTCCCAGAGGCGGACCAGCCACTCTATTATACCTTCCTCAGGCTTTTTAGCAAAATCTCCCTGGATTGTTTTTAACTCCATGGGAGTATATTGGCGGGTGGTAATTTTGGTAAAGTGTGTTGGAGCTTTATTCCCTTCTCCCTTTTTACCTCCCCTCTTTGTTTTTGAAGAGGTGGATGGATCATTGTCATCCCCTTCTTCATCCTGCTCTGCCCCACTCAAATTTCCCTCATGTTCTTCTGATTTGTGCTGTGTGATAGCTGGTCTTAATTTTACAGAGGGACCTTCCTCCTCAGAGGAGGGGGACTCATCTGCTGAATCCCAAATATCTCCATCCCATTCCTCAGGGTCTAGCCAGAGAGCAGTCTCAACTTTAGCCCGATTGATTCTGTGTGTTTTAGTCTCCAGCTTTTCCCTTCGTTCTATCCCTTCTTTCTCAATTAAGGGAAGTAATCTTTTCTGAAGATGTTCCATATCCCTATTCAGTGTTCTTACTCTGGTATCTAAATTCTGGCATTCCTTGCGCAGTGTGTCCCTTTCCTGTTGTAGCCTATTAAATTCTATTGCCAGACTATGATAATCCTTACAGGCAGCTTGCCAAATGTTAGTAAGCAGCCATATACAAGCACCTTTTCCTTTCCCTTTCTTCATCTTGCAGGCAGTTCTCCAGTTACAGAAATGCTGCCAGATCTCTGCTGGTTTTCCCCAATATTTCTCCAGCAGTTCTTTGCTCCACAGAGGATTTCCCCATCCCTCTTGGGTCAAACTTTTCTCTAGCTCAGGGAATTCTGTGGTGTTTATCATGACTGGTTTCATTGTGTTACTGTAGTGCAGCCTATAACACAATCCTGTTTGTGACGCCAAATCTGTTAGCCGATGGCCAGGGATGTTTGGTGAGGTGCCAGCTATGCCCGTTTATACCATCCGTGACTTTAACCGCTAGGACGCACTGTCCCTTCGCGGCGGGCAGCCCGGGCTAGGCTGACGAATGCCCCAAGGTCCTAACCACCCGTGACTTTAACTGCTAGAGCTCAGAGCTCCTTCGCAGCGGGCAGTCAACACTGACTGACAGGTGCCCCAATGGCAGCACTAAGAGCCTCTCCACACCCGTGACTTTAACTGCTAGAGCTCAGAGCTCCTTCGCAGCGGGCAGTCAGGATTGACTGACAGGCGCCCCAAGAGTTTGCCCCGTGGAGGCGGCACAGCTCAACGCTAGGCTCTTAGTACTCTCACCTAATGGCCAGGCTTTATAGCCAAAACGGCTGAGGTTCTTTAATTGTGTTGGCTGCTTTACAGTAAACCAGAGAAACAAGTCAGGCTTATGCACAAATGGTTACCAAAATTTATTAAACTAGATTCTAATCATGTGGTTACAAAATTGCTAGTGCCTACTTATTTAAGTGTAGAGATGTTACACACACAAACAAGTTACAAAACTGAAGCTACAATCCCAAAGAAAGAAAACAAAAAGTACTCCTTTTCTTTTTTCTTTTTACGAATACAGACTAACACGGCTGTTACTCTAAAACAAAGTATAGAGCTCTATTTCAAAATATGTGTACACTAAAGATAGGAGATCAGGTGTGGGTGCTTCTTACCCTCCTTGCATCTCTCGATTCCAGCGGTGCCAAGCCAGGATCGGTCACTCAATTCCGCAGAAAGACGAATAAGGGACAAGGCTTAGGGACCCTCTTAGCTGCAGAAGCCTTGGGAGGCTGTCACTTATCTGACTAGCAGATAGATAGTGAAAAGCACTCAAAAATCATGGTGCTGTAGGTCCCCTACTTATACCTCTGTACTCCTTTATTCTCTTTCTCCTTTCTATGCTAAATTGGGGCTGGTCTGTTGGGGTGACGCCAGCTCTCGCAAGAGTAGTTCACACTTGCAAGGGAGAAACAATAAGTTTCGACTACTGGACACTTCTTTTATCAGGGTAAATATTTTCCCACCTAGGATGTTGGTGTGTGTGCATCATGCTGTTTTAGTAGGGGCTAAGAGCCATGTCTGTCACAGCGCCTCTGCCTGCTGTGAGCCTAATCGTTGTATACGTTCCCAGAGGCACATTGTCGCAGCACACCTGTGCTTCTCACAGCTTCAAAGGCTGTGCTGGAGTGCCCTGGTGTTTTGGCTCCCGTGTGTTTCCAGCAATGCTGGTTTGGGGGAGGGGGGGGGGGCTGGCTGTCTGGCTACATGGGGGCATGTACCAGGAGGAGAGAGCAGGAGCATGGTGATGTGGAGTGCCTAGCCCAGATCCAAACTACCAGGTTTCGATTTGTGGAGTCCCTTCCCCTACTGCAAGGGTTCTAGTGTGGGTCAGAACCCCGAAGTGGGTAATAAGAAAAGGAAGACTTGTGGCACCTTAGAGACTAACAAATTTATTTGAGCATAAGCTTTCGTGAGCTACAGCTCACTTCATCGGATGCATTCATGAATGCGTATGAATGCATCCGATGAAGTGAGCTGTAGCTCATGAAAGCTTATGCTCAAACAAATTTGTTAGTCTCTAAGGTGCCACAAGTCCTCCTTTTCTTTTTGCGGATACAGACTAACACGGCTGCTACTCTAAAAAGTGGGTAATGGGGTCACCAGGGCTGGCTTGGACTTGCTGGGGTCCAGGGCCAAAGCCTGAGGGCTTCAGCCCCGCGTGGCCAGGCTCAGGTTATAGGCCCCTTGCCTGGGGCTGAAGCCCTTGGGCTTTGGGGAGGTGGGGCTTTAACTCTCCCTGCCCCCGTCGGGGTGGCAAGGCTTGGGCAGGCTCAGGCTTCGGTCCCCACCTCCTGGGGTCTTGTAGTAATTTTTGTCAGAAGGGGGTTGGGGTGCAATAACGTGTGAGAACCCCTGCCCTAGTCCATGGGAAAGGAACTATTCTCAGCCATCAAAGTCATATGAGGCTTAGTGAGGTGTGAAGTGGCCAGTTCATCTCATTAAAATATTCTCCTCTGAAGGAGAATGCCCATGGAGATGAATGCAGCCTGGAACAATGGCACTGAGAGGTATGAACAGCTTCATTCATCTCAGAGTGTGTTTTCATCCCTCCTTCTGTGGTGCCAGTAGTGCTGGGCTTGTACTGTGCACTGAGCCTGCCTGTTCTCAGCGGAACATTTTGCCTCTTTCCTGCTCCAGCCTCTGGACTATGAACATATACTAATGGGAGCATTCAAACCAAGGGACTGAGAGCTTTAAGGTAATCTGGAGCCTTCATAGTTCCTTGATCCTAACCCTAACCCTCAGAAGCATACCAGCTCTTACTATTTCTTTGGCTCAATGCCAGAATTGGTAAAGGGGGGGACCAACCCTTCGCCCTCTTTTGGTGCGTTCAGGTGTAAAGCTGCACGTTTACACAAGCTGTGATAATTCTATGCACAGGTGGTGAAACCTGCTAAGTCCAGGGCCAGGTCTACCCGATAAACTTACATCACTATAACCAGGTTGCTCAGGGGCGGGAAACCCCTCAGCCACGCAGTTAAGGGTGCAGAGGGCACCGCGCCGGCCGGAGGGCTTCTCCCAGGCACACAGGCAGAAGAATGCCCGGGGCCCGCTCGCCCGGCCCGGGCGTGACTGACGGGCCGCTCTAACCGCCCGCCGTTTCAGCCACCCGCGGCTGGCCGCGCTGCCTTCCCCCGCCGCCCGCCCTGGCTGGCCAGGCAGGCGCTGCACCGCTCCCGGGTGGCCACAGGCCGTTCCCAGGTTGGGGCGCCGCCGAGGCCTGCCCCGGCCGGGCTGCGGCGCGTCCCGGGGAGCGCAGGAGAACGCGCGAGGGCCGGAGGTGACAGGGCCACGGGGCAGAGCCTCCAGCGCCCGCTGCTCCCCAAGGGGCCGGCGGGCACCGCCCAGGGTCGCCCCGGCGACTCCCACACAGCCACCGGGTGCAAGCCCGCGAAACGCCGCCGGCGCCGCGCCCGCCCCTGCCGGCACGCGCCCGCCCGCCCATCATCCCCCGCCCGGAGAGGCGGGGCTGCGTGGCGACGTGCCCGTGCCACGAGGGAGCGGCCGCTCCGCCTCTTCCCAGCGCCGAGAGCGGCGCGGCAGGCGGCCTGGCGAGCGGCGGGGCGATGGAGGAGCAGAAGGAGAACCGGCCGCAGGGAGCCCGCAATGAGGCGCTAGCGCGCGCAGAGCGGCCCGCCCTCCCCAGCCACACCCCGGTCAGTGTCGCTCGCGCGCGGGGAACCCTCGCGACCGCCTGGCCCAACGGGCCTGACCGCCGTCACGTGACGCCGCAACGGCTGTGACTGGCCGCAGCAGCCATAGCCCCCGTTCAGTGGGGTGGGCTCTCTTCCCGCTTCCCAGCGTGGGTGCCCTGCACCGTCACGCCGTGTGTGTGTGTGTGTGCGTGCGCGCGCGCGCGGCGGGATACTTTCCTGCCCTCAGGCCGTGTGTGTGTGCGCGCGCGCGCGCGCGCGCGCGGGGTGCCCTGCGCCGGCACGCCGTGTGTGTTGTGGGTCTGCCCGCGCGCCTGCTGGGGCACAGGGTTTCCTCCCATGCCGCACTGCGTGTGTCTGCTCGGGGAAAGGCCCGTGGTCCTCCCGTCCTTCCCACCAGCTGCTCCGGGCCCTGGCCACGAAGGAGAGCAGTGCTGCTCTCAGCCCAGCCCTGGGCTGGCAAAGAGCGGCTAGGGCCCAGTGGCGGCGCTGAACACCCCAAAAGGCACGTGGAGAGCCTTGGCGAACACTTGATCCCTGTTTGCTGAGCTCCCGTCAACAGTCTTTGCCCCTGAAGAATTATTCTAGTTAAGTGATAACGCCAGGAGGCTTTTGCTGTGTTTTTGTGGAGCAGTTCACTATGATGATGAGCTTAGTCCAGACGACAGGGATGTAGCTACAGTACATAGCCCTGTAGTGTGGATGCAGACTCCAGTAATGGAAGCGGCTTTTCTATCGCTGTAGAAACACCAGCTCCCCAGGCGACGGTCGCTAGGTAATAGAAGTGTTCTTCCATTGACCTAGCTGTGTCTGCACAGGGCTTAGGTCAGGTTAGTTATGATGCTCAGGAGGCTGTGGATTTTTCATACCCCTGAGCGCTGTACGTATGTCAACCTAAGTTTTTTAAGTGTAGACCAGGCCTTGAAACCCTTCCAAAGTTAACCTGGGAAAGGGCACTTATACCAGAATAAGTGTGTCCCTCTCAGGGACTTACGCCAGTATAACTATAGTGCTTTAAAGTCATTCCATACTTTTTACTGGTATAAGTTCTGTATGTAAACACACGCTTACAAAACTCTAGTTATTACCTCTAGAAACTCAGATTTCTGGATAAACAGTCTTCGGGCTTGGCTACACTTGCGAGTTACAGTGCATTAAAGGAGCCCCGGGCGCACTGGCGCACTAGCTCGCTACCCGTCCACACTGGCAAGGCACGTAGAGCACTCTGACTCCGCGGCTGGTCTGCTCCACCTCGGCAAGCGAATAACATTTTGGGCGCCCCCACGGGAGCACCGCGGTGCCAGTGTGGACACCCTGGTCTGTTACAGCACTCTGATCAGCCTCCAGAAGTGTCCCACAATGCCTGTTCTAGCCACTCTGGTCATCACTTTGAACTCTACTGCCCTGCCCTCAGGTGATCAACCGTCAGAATTCTTTAAATTCTCTGGGAATTTTGAAAATCCTCTTCCTGTTTGCTCAGCCAGGCGTGGAGTGCTCTCAGTGAATCTTTCCAGCTGACCATGCCTCCAAGCGCCAGGCAATTCCCAGTATGGAACAATGGCGAGGTGCTGGACCTCACCGGTGTTTGGGAGGAGGAAGCTGTCCAGTCGCAGCTGTGCTCCAGCTGTAGGAATTACGATACCATCAGGCAGATATCAAGGGACATGATGAAAAGGGGCCATGACCGGGATGCACTGCAGTGCAGGGTTAAAGTGAAGGAGCTGTGGAATGTCTACCGCAAAGCCCGCGAGGCAAACAGCCGCTCCGGTGCTGCCCACATGACCTGCTGTTTCTACAAAGAGCTGGACGTGATACTTTAGGCCGACCCCACCTCCACTCTGAGTATCACCATGGACACTTCAGAGCCCAGTTCAACAAGGCGGGAGGAGGAGCAGCAGCAAAGCGGGAGCGAGGGTGCTGAGGCGGAGGAAGACACCCCGGAATCCCGAGATGCATGCAGCCAGGAGCTGCTCTCAAGCCAGGAGGAAAGTAGCCAGTCGCGGCTGCCGGTGTTTGGGGAAGGACAAACACCAGAGGAGGTTCCCGGTAAGGGACTTTTGTTTTGGGAAGGAAGTTGTTTGGTGCGGGCTGTTGGTGCGAGGAGGGTTAGGGATGCATGCATGCCTAGATGCAGAATAGGGCGTTGATGTGCTCTCTCACATCGTAGTAATCGGCCTCAGTGATCTCTCTTCAAAGGTCTCATGCAGAAGCTGGGTAATGCGCTTGCACAGGTTTCTCAGGAGAACCACTGTTGTCCTCATCCCAGTAAGGCTAACTGGTCCACGCCACTGTGCCGTGGGGGGCGGGGGGACCATTGCTGCACACAGGCAAGCTGCATACGGGCCAGGGCGGAATCTGCATTGCAGTAGAAGACCCTCCCTTGCTTCCCAGGTCACCCTCAGCAGCGAGATATCTTTCAGGACGAACTCCTGTGGAAAATGTGGGGACAGTGTTCAGTATAGGGGCCCCCTGCCGCTGTTGGCTCTCCCCAAGGCACAGAAACCCAGAGGACAGTACAGCCGTGAAATAATCAGTCACGCTTGACCCTGTGCTTACTCACCATTTTGGGGCTCCTGTGGGTTCTGTGCACTCGTTTTGGGACGGGCAAATTATGCTATTGTGTAGACTGTGTTTACCCTTAAGTATGGGGGAATCATTGCTCTGTCTGGTGTGAACAATGCTGCCTCTGTTAAGTGTTGCATTTTGCCTTTACAGATGCAACCTTGAGATCTCAACTGTCCCTGTTATCACCAGCCGAAAGACTCCAAAACATCAGAAAGAGGCCATGTAGAAGCAAGGAAGACGTTACATGAAGTAATGCAGCATTCAAGTAATGAAAATCAAAAAGTAAAGGAGTGGCAGGACAGTGAAAGGAGGATTCACCAGCAGAATGAGGAGCACCGGCACAAAAGCGCGGTGCTCCGGCAGCAAAGCACGGATCGACTGATAAGCATAATAGAGCGCCAAATGGACTAGATCCAGGTGCTCATAGCCATGCAGGCGGAACACTACTGTGCCTGACCCCCCTCCTGCAGCCCTTGTCCCAGAAGTCTTTCCCTTGTGACCCCATGTCACCTCCAACCCACTTTCCCCAACATCCGGGTTCTTAACCGCCACCAGCTGCCTCCAACACCTGTAGCTTCACCACCCAGCCCTGAAAACTACGACCTTTACCCTCTGCACTGAACTCCCATCACCATGCAGTATAGCCATCCTGAAGTGTAGCACTCATTGCACAGCACTCCAGACAGGAAGGCTGAGTATGATAACAGGACATACGCAAATCTGTGATTGTACCGTTCCCCACCCCACCCCCTTGCCCTTTCTGTTTCCCAAGCAGTTGTGTTTCTTTTCGATAAATGAATTTTTTGGCTTTGAAAACATTCTTTATTATTGCATTAACTAAAAGATACTTTAGCCAAGGAAAGCAACAGGCCCTGCAAGTCAGTGTATCATACATAGCAGACACAGATTCCTACTAACATTGGAACCACTGCACTTCACTCCCGTGCAGGGCACCAGACATTACTGGTGGCTTTCAGCTTCAAATTGCTCCCTCAATGCATCCCTAATCCTTGCAGCTCCTCTCTGGCTGTTCAAATTCAGCCTCCGGGTGTTGAACTTTCGAGTTCCATGCCTGAGTGAATTGTTCACCCTTCCCGTCACAAATGTTATGGAGGGTACAGCAGGTGGATATAACTGCGGGGATTCTGTCATCGGCCAGGTCCAGCTTCCCATACAAAGAGCACTAGCGGCCCTTTAAACGGCCAGAAGCACACTCCACCATCATTCTGCACTGGCTCAGCCTGTTGCTGAACCGCTCCTTGCTGCTGTCAAGGCTCCCTGTGTAGGGTTTCATGAGCCCCGGCATTAAAGGACAAGCTGGGTCTCCAAGGATCGCAATGGGCATTTCGACTTCCCCTACGGTGGTCTGGGAAAAAAGTCCCGGCTTGCAGCTTCCTGAAGAGGCAAAGTTCCAAAAGATGTGTGCGTCATGCACCTTTCTGGACCAGACTGCATTAATGTCCATGAAACGCCCACGGTGATCCACAACCGCCTGGAGAACCACAGAGAAATACCCCTTCTGATTAACGTACTCGGAGGCTAGGTGGGCTGGTGCCAGAATTGGAATATGTGTGCAATCTATCACCCCTCCGCAGTTAGGGAAACACATTTGTGCAAAGCCATCCACAGTGTCATGCACGTTACCCGGAGTCACGGTTCTTCTAAGCAGGATGCGATTAATGGCCCTGCAAACTTGCATCAACACGATTCCAACAGTCGACTTCCCTACTCCAAACTGGTTAGCAACCGATCGGTAGCTGTCTGGAGTTGCCAACTTCCAGTTTGCAATAGCCACCCACTTCTCCCCCACCAGGGCAGTTCTCAATCTCGTGTCCTTGCGCCGCAGTGTGGGGGTGAGCTCCTCACACAGTCCCATGAAAGTGGCTTTTCTCATCTGAAAGTTTTGCAGCCACTGCTCGACATCCCAGACTTGCATGACGATGTGATCCCACCACTCAGTGCTTGTTTCCCGAGCCCAAAAGCAGCGTTCCACGGTGGTGAGCATGTCCGTGAATGCCACAAGCAAACTCATGTCATATGCGTTACTCAAGTCGATATCATTGTCGGAGCCCTCACTGTCACTTTGGATCATAAGGAATAACTCGACTGCCAAATGTGACGTGCTGGCGAGACCCATCAGCATACTCCTCAGCAGTTCGGGCTCTATTCCCGCAGACCAAAAGAGAAGACAGAGCGCGCAGTACAAAAAACATTGCAAGGTGGCGCCAAATGTGGGCGGAAGCACGGGGATTGCTGGGATGCGAACCGATGCATCATGGGGCATTTGGACAGGACCCGGAATGCCTTGCACCCTCTGCCCCCTTCCCACAAGCCACAGCTCCAGAATGGGAAGAGGTGCCCTGTGGGACAGCTGCCAATAATGCATTGCTCCCAATGCCGCTGCAAGTGCAGCAAATGTGGCCACACCAGTGCGCTTGTTCCTGTCAGTGGACAGACTGCAGCGCTTTCCCTACTGCGCTCTCCGAAGGCAGGTTTAACTCAAAGCGCTCTACATCCGCAAGTGTAGCCATGCCCTTACAGTGTTAAGCCACTTCTCTGGCTTTTAAAAACTCATTTGCTCACATGTTTTAACCCAGTGATGCTCAGGGTGAGGCTTGTGAACTGCAAGTGGCTCTTTAATGTGTCTCTTGCAGCTCTTTGCCGCACATGATGTTAAAACAATGTGATTTAATTATTAACCAATCTAAGTTAGGATGCTTTTACTTTTTGTTAACCAATTGTAGTTGATAAAATAATAATACTTGGTCATTTTGCTGTGAGAATAGTATATATAATATAAATAGCAAATGAAACAATGAATTCACACTACTGTGGCTCTTTTGGGTAACGCTGATTGCTAATTTGGCTCCTGAACCACTGGGGTCTGAGTATCACTGTTTCAACTATTGGCTTTTAAACACTGGCAAAGACAGGATTTAACACTTTTTTAAAAAAAAAGATCAACCTTTAGGGGAGATGTCAGTGATTGGGACTCTGGATAGAGACATGGATGAGGAAGTCAGGTTGATCTGTCATGTGTGGATCTTGGAGAGCCAGTGTGTGAAGGAAAACCTACTTCTGTCCCCAGATAGGCTGCTCAATGGCAGTCTGCTAGCTAGGCTGTGACCCTCACATGTAGGAGCCAGATAATGTGAAAATCCCACTGATTTCATTTTACCAAACTAAAAAGTACGTGTGTGTGGGATTGGACTTGCAGGCAGTGAGTATTGCAGAAGCCCATATATTACGTATGATCTTCATTGTACCTGGGATTATCACCCTTCATGAATGTGAAATTATATCAAAAAGAGTTGTTAAATAAATAAAATAAGAAGGGTAAAACAGTAACCAAGACAAAGAACATCTCATATACAATAGCCAGCTTTATAGCTGTAAACAGGGACCCCTCAGCCTTAAGTCTGATGGGAGGGCTGCTCTGTTAACAGGTGTTGATGGGGGTGGGAGGGAGTGTCAGCAGGCCGTGAGCTGACAAGGAAAGCTGTAACTTGGTGCCCAGAGAGAGTGGGGAGGGGCCACTGAGGCTAAATCATGTCTACCTAGGGGCTCATGGGGAAAGCCATAAGTAATACAATGTCCTTGTAGGTACTGTAGGTTAAAAATAACAGATTCTCTAAGATCTGTGCACTGTTTGAGCAAAATATATCATATTTTGTTTTGGAGAAAATGCTCCTGTGTCACTGCATATTGTTACTGGCTACAAGCCCCTGGAGGAGAACTTTTGTCAGGGTCCAAGTCTGGTTGGCCTGCTATGTGACGTAGTTGGCAATATGGGAGGTGTAACCCAAGAGACCTATTGGAGAGTGGTTGGATTAAGTGGTGTACTTGGGGAACTGGAAAAAGTGTCTCAGACGGCACAGTCTGCACCTGGACTGTGATACCATGGTGAGAGGTGTAGGACAACTAGCTGTCCATGAGTTCATGCTGATAGAATAGCTCGCCAAAATATTAAGCCTACAGCCATTGTTTCTTGTCACTGCAGTTAGGAAACTTGGGAATTGCCATGTTGAATCAGGCCTGTGGTCTAAATAGTGAAATATCCTGTTTCTGGCAATGTCCCACCATCAGATGCTTCAGTCGGATCATCTGCCTCCCAGGGAAGTCACCTCCTGATCACTAGTAGTTAGAGATCAGTTTAAGTCCGAAGCACAATGTTTTATATCCCTTCCAAAACTCTTAAAAATACATATTATTGTAACTAGTCTTTCTTTTTATATAGGTCAACGTCCATTCCCTCAGATACTTGTTAAATTAGGCTAGTCTTGCTTTTTGAAGGAAGTTGATGACGAGAATGTATTTAAATAAAAAAAAAAATTCTTTACATAAGTGCTGTGTGATTAGTGACAGTCTTTGCTAAGGCAGAGACCTGCATGTATATTTAAAAAAAATAAAATAAAAAACAAGAAAATATGGATAATGTTCCAAAACAGTGGTCCCAAATCCTGCAGTTTATCCGATAGAGTAGTTACTAATGTGTTTTGGGCTGAGTATTCTGCAGTAAATATTTTATTTTTTTTATCCAACCCCCCTGTTTTTTTCAACAGGCCCTAAGCCTGGCACATTCTTTCAGCTAAAACATTTTATGCTTTCATTTCTATACGATTGATTTACCTTTTGTAAAATGTATTCAAACTTTGGTTCTGTGTTGTTTAAAATGTCTTCCCTGTTAACCCCAGCCACTAGCTTTCATTGAAGAGCAGTCACCTAACTATTTAGAAACAATTTCATATTTTACATAAAGAAATCAGTCAGTGATTGTCATTTTTATAATGTTTTTATTGTGTATTTCTCGAGTGCTATCCATACTGTCCCAGGGATTTGGGTTGTGAACTGACCTAGGTGAATTCCCCAGCCTATTCCTGAAGTGTCTTTTATCCACAGGAGATGATGGAGTTGGAGTGAAGTGGATGCCTTTGAAAACATGTTCTGGTTTAGACAGTGTTTCTCAATAGGAGAGCACAGCTTGCAGGGTGTATGGAGATCCATGCAATTGAGCTGGGGCTGATGAACTGTTCTTGGCCAAGTTTGCAGTGATCTTAGCCATTTTTTACTAGAGCAGTAATGTTATGTGCATGAATGCTAACAGTCCAAAGTAAAATCAGAGAGTTGTCTCATGGTTTTACCTGAAACTCAGGGATCATTTTGAGCATGGTCTGGAATCTGTCCTTTGGGAGATAGCTTTAGAAGATTTGTAATCCAGGACTGCTCCATAAACTCCACTGCTTACGCAGTGATGAAAATGAACTTTTCAAGTTTGTCTTATGCCCAATGATGGGAAAGTCCTGATGCTGTCCTGAAAGCATATTTCATCTTTTGGGATAAATAATCTCTGATTAACCAGTCAGTGAAATATGGATATCCACACATAAATATCAGGTCTTCTGGAGTGGGCTGACACTGCTGCCAGAAACTTCATGAACACTTTTGGGGTGCGGTGAGTTCAAATGGCAGGATCCATTGCTGTTGGTGTTAGTCTCTTGCAGAATGTGATGTATTTCTGATGAGCTGGGTGGATTATAATATGGAAGGACGCATCCTTCACATCAAAACTCTGCAAAGCCTCAAAGAGAAATGTGATCTGAGCTAATGCACCAAGGGTGTACACTTCACCTGCAGGGGGAATCAAAACACTTAGTAACATGAATTAAGTGCCAGTGCAAGATGCTGGCCTGTCTGACAGCTCTGATGACTGATATCCTCTCTAGAATGGCATAGAAAATAGGATGGCAAGCTTAAATATTACTCTGTCCATGTGCTTGAGCTGGGAGAACCATCTGTAGAAATGAGGAGTGATGGCAGCTTGTAGATTCTTTCAAACTTGACAATCAGAGAAAACTTCAGAAAAGGTTACAATGCATCATGTGTACAAAAATGCAGAATAGTTTCTGGGGTGAAATAGCCTTTAGTATAGATGACCACCTAGATACAATGATTTAAAGTGAGTTGTGGTAGAATTAAATTTGATTTTGCAGCTCCTTTCCTGAACAGAATGACTATAAAACTTAGTTGTCATATTGACTTTATACACTATTACACATTTGCCAGCAAATCTTGGTCAAAACTAGTATAGAAACTCTTATATTTTCCCTTATCCAGCTAAGCCTTTGACAGCTCACGTTTCTAGGAGGAGTGGCACTTTCATTATGCTTAAGTGTGACAGATGTCTGCTCCCACTTTCTTTCCCCATTGGTATGTCATACTAGGGATGTAAATATCGTTAAAAAAGTTAACTGTTTAAAGGATTAAAATTATATTGTTGAACTGGTTAATCGATTCAAGGGAGAGGGCCTGGGACTGCTTTGGCCCACTCGCCCGGCTGGGGCTGGGGCTGTTCCAGTCGGTCCGGGGGTTAACGGTTAGGGTGGGTTAATGGTAAGTCTAATGCTTACCTTTTAACATTTAATATTTTACATCCCTATGTCATACCAAAAAACAATTTTAAATCCCAGTCTCTTCTTTTTTCTACCATCTGTGTATTGCAAAGATATATGATGGAAAGGAGACAGGATGGCCTTTCAAAACTGATACAGTAGTTGGCATATTGATGTATTTTTAGCTATATAAACCAATACATACTATCTGTGAGGAAAATTGCATGAGGCTACATTGAGTTTTGGTGATGGAGGTATGTGACAGTTGTAATTACTTAACTTCCATTTTAGCTTTTTTAAACTAATTGCAGACTTTTTCTTCTAGGGCAAGCAGCGTTGTAGACTTGATGGCGAAGAAAATAATGGACAACATTGCACTTCCAGTTCAAGTGATTACAGTGACCCAGTGTACAAAGAAATTGCTGTGACCAATGGTTACATTAATAGAATGAGTAGAGATGAGCTCAGAGCTAAACTTGCAGAATTCAAACTTGAAACCAGGTAAGATTTAGTTATAAGCCTGTTAATCATTTCTGAGAAGGACTGCCATGGCATTTTCTTGGTTCCATTTGTAAAATTGCTGTAGTAAAGTAGGGAAAGTCTTCTATAATCTGAATATTAATTTTAAAAATATTTATTTTAAGATTTTCTATAATCCCATCTCCATAGTATCTAAGTGGTAAATGTAGCCTCTATTATCAGACAGTATTTTTTAAAAAAAGAGACTCTTGGTGAGACCCACACATAGTTGTGTAAAGCCAGCAGGTATAGCACATTTTGCTGAATAACCCTTGTTCCCATAACAGTGCTGTCCTAATCAGTGATGTTTATTCATAAATTAGATAGAAAGATCATGTAAATTATAAGGTTCTTAAGATATGTTTTCTGTCATCTTTTCAAAGAAAAAGAACTGTAGTAATTTTAAGGATTCTAAAATAATCTTTCAAAACATTCAGCATTTAGTAAACTAATTTAAAATGTACTTATTATTTATATTGTAATACTACCTAGGGATCCCAATCATAATAAGGCCCCATTGTACTAGGCATTGAACAAACACAGATTAAGAAACAGCCCCTGCCACGAAGAGATTATAATCTAAATAGAGAAGATAAAGTGTTGCAGGGAGGGTATATAACATACAATCAAGTGAACAATGTGATGTTTTGCTGGCATCCTGTTGGTTCTGTGCCGTGTGTATGGTGTGGGGGGGAGTGTTTGGTTTTTTTGTTTGTTTGTTTTAAATGAGGCTGTGCTGGAAGGGAATTAGTTAAACAAAGCGTGAAAGGGACAGGTGATAGGGGAACACAGAAGACAGGTGGAGTGAGGCTGAAGAGAGAGAAAGTTTAGAGTAAAAAGTGAAAAAAGCAACCAGACTCTGAAAAAATCATTACTGTCCAAAAGTCCCAGCTGCTGCTGCTTTTCTCTGCTCCTGTTGGCTGTATTGCTGGGTGGCTCTCCCTCAACAGTTTTTGTTCCCCAGTGTTACATGGTTAGGGCCCATGGACCTTGGAGTGAGGAGGTCTCCCCTACACAGTTCAGGGTTCGGGAGTACTGAGAGGGATAACACCAACTGTGGCTTGGTTCTCCTACCTCTCTCTCCCTAATGGTGCTACTGCACCTACTTGCTTCTGCTGCTGCCAACAGATATTGCCTGGATATTATCTTTTAAATTGCGCTCCATAAAGAGGATCTTTGAGGCTCTTGAAAAGTACAAAACATAAAGTATGCTTAATTTTGGAAGGCAGGAAAACTGAAAAATGTTAATGACGGTGTTATTAATTGTATTGCTTTTCTATTTTAAAGATCACTTGTAAAGGAAATTTTTTTAAATTGAATTTTTTTCTTTATGACAGAGGGTTGAAAGGATTTTTTAAAGGGTTGTTTTCTGCTTGCTTACTACTTTTTGAAATACATGGAATGTAAAGTTTGTCTTTCCTGATTTTGCTGGAGGACCTCCAGGTGATTTCAGTGATATTTACTGTGAGATCTAGCACTGTAATTAAAGGGGTGAAGGTACTGAATCTTAAAAAAAAAAAATTAAAGAATTCCATTATCCAAATAGTAATTAGTCATTCACGTTAAAAGGTGTTAATGAAAAAAAACAAATTTTAAAGTCTGACTAAAAAAATCCCTTTCCTTCTGAAATAGTGAACTTTAACTCTCTTGACTCTTGTGATTTCATCACTTAATTACAGGTTTCAGAGTAGCAGCCGTGTTAGTCTGTATTTGCAAAAAGAAAAGGAGTACTAGTGGCACCTTAGAGACTAACCAATTTATTTGAGCATAAGAAGGTATTTTCCACTGAATGCATCCGATGAAGTGAGTGTAGCTCACGAAAGCTTATGCTCAGATAAATTGGTTAGTCTCTAAGGTGCCACTAGTACTCCTTTTCTAATTAAGTGATAAGTTCTTCAGACACTGTAGAGTCTTCCGGCTAAGATAAGATCTGAATTCCTAACTTAAAAAGAAAAAAGGAGGAGGAAAAACATTGTAAACAATCAAAAAAAAGAAAAAAGAAAGCACAAGACTAATTATTTTCTTTTGCACATTATCTTTAAATCTCTGTTTATGTGGAACCAGTGATGCATTATCTGACATAACTGGCGGCAGGATGTGTCAGCATTTCCAATATATACTTTCAATTTCAGGGGTCTTTTAAATTCGCTGCAGAATTTTTGACTCTGAAGATCCGTATTGAAGTAACTACTCTGAAAAGTGGTTTTCTGAAAGTGGTATCATTGGGTCTCAGTGGCTTCTAGTGCACAGCTGTAGTCTTTTATTTCTTTCCTAACTGCCAGCTCTGCAAAACTAACGTGGAATTTAAAAGTCAAGCTTTTTTTTTTTTTTTCTGGCTTATGCATCACCAACAAAGATTCTACAGTCAGAACAATCTGTTGATGCAAAAAGAAAAGGAGTACTTATGGCACCTTAGAGACTAACCAATTTATCTGAGCATAAGCTTTCGTGAGCTACAGCTCACTTCATTGGAATAGTTGAAGTTTCGGGAAACAAAACAATTTTTTTTTTTTTTTAATTTTGAGAAATACACTAGAGGCATTTGTCAGTGACAGTGGATTCTCTTACCCCCTCAGTGTGGATGACCAGGGAAGTACACAGAACAATAAACAGAAGAATATATACAGCTTTCAAAATCAATAAGGTCTTTGGTATAAAGAAAAGGACATATGAGTCTAAAGTAAAAAGACTGGCTAACCTAGTGAGGTGGGCTTTAAACTTGGTTAGAAGGGTCAGGTGACCAAAGCCCACAGGTAAGTCAAGAACATGGAAACCTAGGGGAAGGTTTGGAATTTGGGGGGAAGCATGGGCTGTTATAGCAGGGATAAAGGAGAGACAAGACAGAATGGGGCGGGAGGGGGGAAATCAAATCAGTATTTTAGATGTCTGTATACTAATGCTAGAAGTATGGGGAATAAGCAGGAAGAACTCAAAATGTTCGTAAATAAGCACAACTATGACATAGTTGGCATCGCAGAGACCTGGTGGGATAATATGCATGACTGGAATATTGATATAGAAGGGTACAGTTTGCTCAGGAAGGACTGGCAGGGGAAAAAGGGGAGGAGCTGTTGCCTTATATATTAAAAATGTATATACTTGGACTGAGGTTAAGATGGAAATAGGAGAAAGACTTGTTGAATGTCTCTGTGTAAGGATAAAAGGGGTGAAGAAACAAGGGTGATGTCCTGGTAGGGATCTACTACAGACCACCTAACCACCTACGACACTTGTTTCATCTACAGTGGGCAGGGAGAACAGCACACATCACATGCTGAGCCTCAGCCAATCACTGATTTTACTGTTCAAGCTTTCTGATTGGCTCACGTCCCCGGGCTCAGCCAATCAAAAACAAGCAGCAAGGCTACCTGGCAACAAGCTAGCCTGGCCGTGGAAGCCAATCAAACAAGAGACTGCAAGGGACCCCCTTCCAGCTCCATTCATTATAATACGACTACAAAGTTATTTACAAGCAACTCGATAAAAAGCAAGCCCAGTTCTGCATAGTATGTTGCTGGCATTCTGAGCAGCTGCCTGCCTTGTTGCCTGCCTCCCTGGCTGTCTGCCCAGCCTGTCTCCCAACATTGAACACATTGCATCTGTGAATAGGGGCATATCCAACACGTACAGCTGCTACAGAGAAATTTACAAGGAGAAGAGGAGAACATCTGTCCAAACTTCCTTGGACACTTTAAGACTGCAAGAAGACTCCAGAGAAACCTGCAGCCCAGGCTTCAGAGAAGCCCCCAGCCAAGAGCCCTTCAAAAAGTTCTGGAAAGTCAAAGCATATGTGATTAGTCATCTATAATTCATTTAGTACACTTATTTGGGTTATTGTGGTGAAAATAGTGCATCAAGCCTTGGTTCAGGAACCAGTCCCCCCTTTAAAATCATTGATTCCTATGGGAAAAGCAGTTTCGACTTACGTTTCAACTTACAACGCAATTCTGAGGAACGAATTGTTTTGTAAGTCTGAGATTCCCTGTACTGCGTCCCCGCCAGAGGGGTAGACTTCCTCTTCTCCAACTGGCCTCCTAATTCCTTTGTGGTCAACACCACTAATCAACGCGGAAAACAACAACAGTTTAGGTCAGTGGTCTCCAACCTTTTTACGCCCAAGATCACTTTTTGAATCTAAGGGCAACCCAAGATCTAACCCGCCCCTTCCCCAAAGCCCCGCACCCTCCCTCTCTCCCCCCCACCCCACCTCGGTCGCTCACTCTACCCCACCCTCACTCACTTTCACCAGGCTGGGGCAAGGGGTTGGGGTTCGGGAGCAGGTGCGGGCTCTTGGTTGGGGCCGAGGGGTTCACAGTGTGGGAGGGGGCTCTGGGCTGAGCCTGGGGCAGGGGGCTGGGGTGGAGGAGGGGGTGAGGGGTGCAAGCTCTAGGAGGGAGTTTGGGTGCAGGAGGGGGCTCCGGGCTGGAGCACAGTGTTAGGGTGCAGAAGGGGGTACAGGGTGCTGGCTCTGGGAGGAGGGTCAGGGCTGGGGCAGGGTGTTGGGGTGCAGGAGGGGGTATGGGGTGCTGGCTCTGGGAGAGGGCTGGGGTAGAGGGTTGGGGGACAGGATGGGGGCAGGGTGCTGGCTCTGGGAGGGGTTGCAGGGGTGGGGCTTGGGGTGCAGGAGGGGGTTCAGGGTGCAAAAGGGGGCATGGGGTGCTGCCTCTGGGAGGGGGCTCAGGGCTGGGACTTGGGGTTCAGGAGGGAGTTTGGGGTGCAGGAGGGGGTTTCGGATGCTGGCTCTGGGAGGGGGCTCAGGGTGGGGTTTGGGGTGCAGGAGGGGGTTTGGGGTGCTGGCTCTGGGAGAGGGCTCAAGGATGGAGGTTGGGGTGCGGCCTTCTGCCAGGCAGCACTTACCTCTGGCGGCTCCTGATTGGTGGTGGGCGCAGCGAGGCCAAGGCAGGCTCCCTGCTTACCCTGGCCCCACACTGCTCCTGGAAGGGGCCAACGCGCACCTGGGGGACGTGGCTCCGTGCACTGCCCCTCTCTGCAAGCACTGCCCCTGCAGCTCTCCCAGCCAATGGGAACTGCGGGGGCCGTGCTTGCAGGCAGGAGCAGCGTGTGGAGGGAGAACCCCAGACGCGGGGTGGTGCTGGCCACTTTTGGGAGCAGTGTGGGGCCGGGGTAGGGAGGGAGTCTGCCTTAGCAGCAGCCACACTACACTGCCAGAGATCACGATCAACTGGGAGATCCTCTAAGATCTACCAGTCGAGTGCGATCGACTGGTTGGTGATCACAGGTTTAGATCGACCCCACAGGACAAGGAACACACAAGGATCGACCTCTTCGGACAAAAAGTTTACTCCTTGGTGACGCTACAATTTAGATTTCAGAGCGGTAGCCGTGTTAGTCTGTATCAGCAAAAACAATGAGGAGTCACCTTGTGGCACCCTAGAGACTAACAAATTTATTTGAGCATAAGCTTTCGTGGTCTAAAACCTACTTCATCAGATGCATGGAGTGAAAAATACAGTAAGCAAATAAATTTCTCTAAGATGCCACAAGGACTCCTTGTTGTTTTTACAATTCAGAGTCACCAACTAGTCTGCTTTATTAGCTAAATATGGTTATGATAAATATGATGAGCTCTTTCACTGAGGAGCTTCCAGAAGAGAAACAAACACGTTTTAAGGCTATTCTAAATGAGAGCCAACTTGTTGCTTGAACAGCCCTCCAAGCATCCTGGGACGTAGCAGATACGACAGCTATAACCATGGCCACAGCCATGGTTATGCAGCAAGCACCCTGGTTACAATCCTTTGGCATACCTGAAGAACTCCAAACCAAAGCCAAAGACCTACTTTTCGACCGAGAGAAACTATTTTAAACCAAGACGGATAAGGTGCTCCACTTGATGAAAGATTCTGGAGCCACTCTTCTCACTTTGGGGATCTACACTCCACCTGCAAAGAGAAGACGATACCAGCCTTATCAGAGGAACAGAGATTCCTCATCCAATCGACAGCAACAGAGGCAGTATGAGAACCAAAGATGATAACGTTGGCAGTCACAGAGACCACCTCAGTCTCAACCCTTGACATCTCAAACGGCTGCACCCAAACAACAATTTTGAAGTTTTTGTCTAGGGTCTGAACAACCTCCTTCACCCAATCTGTCCCCATGCTTTGGTCATCGCCTTCGCCCATTCTGTCATATCTGTGCGTCAATAACCACGGACCAATGGGTGTTAGAGATCATACAGTCAGGCTATACCATCCATTTGGGGATGGGATAGCTCAGTGGTTTGAGCATCGGCCTGCTAAACCCAGGGTTGTGAGTTCAATCCTTGAGGGGGCCCTTTAGGGATCTGGGGCAAAAATGGGGGATTGGTCCTGCTTTGAGCAGGGGGTTGGACTAGATGACCTCCTGAGGTCCCTTCCAACCCTGATATTCTATGATTCTCTGATCCCTTTTACCTCCCACCCCCCTACCTTACCCCCATCCCCGTCCATCTTCAGGGACCCTTCTCACAAGCACCTGTTAAGACAAGAAGTTGATCATCTTCTACTACTAGGTGCCATAGAACGTGTGCCTTCGCAATATGGGGGGAAGGGGTTTTACTCCCACTACTTCTTGACCCAGAAGAAGAATAGGGGATGGAGACCTATGCTGGACCTCAGGAAGCTCAACAAGTTTGTACGAACTCAAATGTTCAAGATAGTCATACTGAGTATGATACTTCCAGCACTGCAAAAGGGGGACTGGTTTTCAGCCCTCGACCTCCAAGATGCTTATTTTCATATTACTATAGAATCATAGAATATCAGGGTTGGAAGGGACCTCAGGAGGTCATCTAGTCCAACCCCCTGCTCAAAGCAGGACCGATCCCCAATTAAATCATCCCAGCCAGGGCTTTGTCAAGCCTGACCTTAAAAACTTCTAAGGAAGGAGATTCCACCACCTCCCTAGGTAACGCATTCCAGGGTTTTACCACCCTCCTAGTGAAAAAGTTTTTCCTAATATCCAACCTAAATCTCCCCCACTGCAACTTGAGACCATTACTCCTTGTTCTGTCATCTGCTACCACTGAGAACAGTCTAGAGCCATCCTCTTTGGAACCCGCTTTCAGGAAGTTGAAAGCAGTTATCAAATCCCCCCTCATTCTTCTCTTCCGTAGACTAAACATCCCCAGTTCCCTCAGCCTCTCCTCGTAAGCCATGTGTTCCAGTCCCCTAATCATTTTTGTTGCCCTCCGCTGGACGTTTTCCAATTTTTCCACATCCTTCTTGTAGTGTGGGGCCCAAAACTGGACACAGTACTCCAGATGAGGCCTCACCAGTGTCGAATAGAGGGGAACGATCACATCCCTCGATCTGCTGGCAATGCCCCTACTTATACATCCCAAAATGCCATTGGCCTTCTTGTCAACAAGGGCACACTGTTGACTCATATCCAGCTTCTCGTCCACTGTAACCCCTCGGTCCTTTTCTGCAGAACTGCTGCCTAGCCATTCGGTCCCTAGTCTGTAGCGGTGCATGGGATTCTTCTGTCCGAAGTGCAGGACTCTGCACTTGTCCTTGTTGAACTTCATCAGATTTCTTTTGGCCCAATCCTCCAATTTGTCTAGGGCCCTCTGTATCCTGTCCCTACCCTCCAGCGTATCTACCTCTCCTCCCAGTTTAGTGTCATCTGCAAACTTGCTGAGGGTGCAATCCACACCATCCTCCAGATCATTTATGAAGATATTGAACAAAACCAGCCCAAGGACTGACCCTTTGGGCACTCCACTTGATACCGGCTGCCAACTAGACATGGAGCCATTGATCACTACCCGTTGAGCCCGACAATCTAGCCAGCTTTCTATCCACCTTATAGTCCATTCATCCAGCCCATACTTCTTTCATTTGCTGGCAAGAATACTGTGGGAGACCGTATCAAAAGCTTTGCTAAAGTCAAAGAACAACACTGCTTTCCCCTCATCCACAGAGCCAATTATCTTGTCATAGAAGGCAATTAGATTAGTCAGGCATGACTTGCCCTTGGTGAATCCATGCTGACTGTTCCTGATCACTTTCCTCTCCTCTAAGTGCTTCAGAATTGATTCCTTGAGGACCTGCTCCATGATTTTTCCAGGGACTGAGGTGAGGCTGACTGGCCTGTAGTTCCCAGGATCCTCCTTCTTCCCTTTTTTAAAGATGGGCACTACATTAGCCTTTTTCTAGTTGTCCGGGACTTCCCCGGATCGCCATGAGTTTTCAGAGATAATGGCCAATGGCTCTGCAATCACATCCGCCAACTCCTTTAGCACTCTCGGATGCAACACATCCGGCCCCATGGACTTGTGCTCGTCCAGCTTTTCTAAATAGTCCCGAACCACTTCTTTCTCCACAGAGGGCTGGTCACCTTCTCCCCACGCTGTGCTGCCCAGTGCAGTAGTCTGGGAGCTGACCTTGTTCGTGAAGACAGAGGCAAAAAAAGCATTGAGTACATTAGCTTTTTCCACATCCTCTGTCACTAGGTTGCCTCCCTCATTCAGTAAGGGGCCCACACTTTCCTTGACTTTCTTCTTGTTGCTAGCATACCTGAAGAAACCCTTCTTGTTACTCTTAACATCTCTTGCTAGCTGCAACTCCAGGTGTGATTTGGCCTTCCTGATTTCACTCCTGCATGCCCGAGCAATATTTTTATACTCATCCCTGGTCATTTGTCCAATCTTCCACTTCTTGTCAGCTTCTTTTTTGTATTTAAGATCAGCAAGGATGTCACTGTTAAGCCAAGCCGGTCGCCTGCCATATTTACTATTCTTTCTACACATCGGGATGGTTTGTCCCTGTAACCTCAATAAGGATTCTTTAAAATACAGCCAGCTCACAGAGAATACACCCCGCTCACAGAGAATACCTGCGGTTCACAGTAGGACAAGAACACGTCCAGTACAGAGCACTACCATTCAGCCTAGCCGCTGCACCAAGGCTTTTCTTCAAAACCGTACTGGTAGTAGCAGCATATCTACGCAAACAAGGGATATTGCTCTTCCCATACCTGGACCATTGGCTTCTCAAAGGCCCAACTTGGCAAGAAGCACTGGACACAGTCCAGACAACGATCACCCTATTCAGGGATCTAGGGCTACAGAAAAATAAAAGAAAATCTACCCTAATCCCTGTTCAGCAGCTGGACTTCATTGGGGCACATCTCAACACCATAGAGGCCAAAGCATCCCTACCACAGCACAGATTCACAACACTGATAAACCATATCTCAGAGGTCAGAGTCAGCCCCCAAACACTGGCCTATACAGGTCTGCAACTGCTCGGACACATAGCAGCCACAGTGTTTGTGGTGCAACAGCAAGACCACATATGCGTTGCCTACAGGGCTGTTGACCTCTTGATTTGTAACATGGCAGTTCTCAGCTAGCAACTCCCCGTACAATGGTTTTAAAAATAATTTTATTAGAAAATAAAAGCTCTCTCTAGTTTTTAACCTTCTGCCATTATAAACATTATCCAAATTAAAAAGAACAGGAGTACTTTTGGCACCTTAGAGACTAACAAATTTATTAGAGCATAAGCTTTCGTGGGCTACAGCCCACTTCATCGGATGCATAGAATGGAACATATAGTAAGAAGATATAGATAGATATATATATATATACACACACATACAGATAAGTTGGAAGTTACCATACAAACTGTGAGAGTTAAGATAAGCTATTATCAGCAACAGAAAAGCTTCAAAAACAGACTCCAAGGAGAAACTGCTGAGCTTGAATTAATATGCAAACTAGATACCACTAACTTGGGTTTGAATAGAGACTGGGAGTGGCTGGGTCATTACACGTATTGAATCTATTTCCCCATGTTAAGTATCCTCACGCCTTCTTGTCAACTGTCTAAATGGGCCATCTTGATTATCACTACAAAAGTTTTTTTTCTCCTGCTGATAATAGCGCATCTTAACTAATTAGCCTCTTACAGTTTGTATGGTAACTTCCAAGTTATCTGTATGTATATATATATCTTCTTACTATATGTTCCATTCTATGCATCCGTTGAAGTGGGCTGTAGCCCATGAAAGCTTATGCTCAAATAAATTGGTTAGTCTCTCAGGTGCCACGAGTCCTCCTGTTCTTTTTGTGGATACAGACTAACAAGGCTGCTGCTCTGAAACCTGTTATTATCCAAATTGCCACTGACTTCAAGGGTACAGGATCACAGCATTAAGGTTTTTCAAAATACTGAAAAGTAAATCATTCTACTTTAGGATCATATAGCTGTTTTGAAGATAAAACTAGATTGCATAGTGACTTTGTGCATCATTTATGACTCTGTTTTGAATAAGCAGAAGAAGTAGATTTGGCTTCATTTCTGGAGTGATGAAGCAGTTAATATGAACAAAATTGGATTGGAATGTGAGTTCTAATACCTTGTCTCATTCCTTTACAGGGGAGTGAAAGATGTACTGAAAAAGAGGTTGAAGAACTACTATAAGAAGCAGAAGCTGATGCAGGAGCCCACTAATGGAGACAGTTACTATGATTACATCTGTGTTATTGACTTTGAAGCAACCTGTGAAGAGGACAATCAGCCTGAATTTACACATGAAATAATTGAATTTCCTATTGTTTTATTAAATACTCGTACCCTAGAAATAGTAAGTGACCTACTTGCTTTGCCTCGTGTGCTCATTGCTTCAAAGAGTAGGAACTGATCAGTTTTTAAATAGTTACAGAACTTGGAGTTTAAAGGGACACAGCTAACATGAAATACAGCCAGTTTTTCTTTATTTAAAAGAGAGAGCGTCAGGAATGATATTTGCTTCTGCATTTTTTATTTTTTATTTTTTTTTAAAAAAGACCAGATTTGAAGTTGACCATGTTCCTTAAACAATTATACTTTGCATTTTTATATCTGGGTAATAAATTCACTACTTGGTTCTTCTGCCCTTGTTTGGTTTCACATTTTTAAAATGTCTGTTTTTCTCCAAAGTCCACGGAAACAGGAGAAACAGTGCTCTCAAATGCATAAAATAATTTTTTTTTCTTTTTTTCCCCTTAATTTTTTTTTTCTTCACCCAGTTATGGTAATCTTGGAGCTAGTCTATATTAGAAAACTTGTACTATTTGTAATTAAGTCAATTTAATATCAATCTAGTTTCACCACTGCACATTTTCTAAAATGGACGAGGTCTTAATTGTATGCTGAAAATTGTAGGCAGAAATGTGACTTAAGTAGATGTTGCTGTATCTTTGGGTATACCTCTGTCCAGTTCAACCAACAGTCATTTAGAGTAGAGTCCTCAAAATCTTCCCATGTTGACAACGTCCCTTAAGATCTTCTCTATCTTCAGAGAGACAAAACTAGAATAATACCTGGTGGTGTATATATATGGTGGTCTAGATCCTCAGAGTGGTGATCACTTAGCTACCTGATAGGATTGTATGCAGTTTAGTTAATAGTTCCTCATCTATAAAATAGGGATACTTAAAACAGATTAAGGGACTTGCTGAAGGCCTCACTGCCAATCAGAGCTAGGTTTAGGAGCCAGGAGTTCTTGGCTTCCGGCCCTGAGCTCAGTTCATTACACCAACTCCAAGATAGGCAGCATGTTCCTAAACATGGAGTTTTCTCCAGTTTGACTTTCTTATAGCGCTGGTCAGAGATTAATCAGTAGTGTTATGTCTTCACTGCAGAGTTAACTCAGATAATCAGCACCCAGGTTAGCTTAGCCTGAGTATAAGCAGCAACACTGCAAAGCCACACCTTCATTCAAACACTGCAAAGCCACTATACCTTCATTAGTGCTGCACTAACTGGGGTCCCATTTTTCTTTATGCTGTAGTAAGTTGAGCTGCTCTGATTCTTTCCCAGTGAATTGTGGGAGAACTTCTTTCCTTTTGGGCACACAAGTGGAATTTGGGGAAGGCACTGGAGTATTAACAACATTTTAATGGTTTAGCCTGCATTCTCACTGCAAAGTGGGTGGGTTACAAACCCAAATGAAATCCTCACTCCATCTTTAGCATGTACCCCAGGATGAACCAACCAGTTCAGGTTGAAAGCACCATTAATTTTGGGTCAGAGGTCTTTGTGTGTGGATGGACTCTGGATAAGGAGTAACACCTGAATAAGAGCCCAGGTTCACTCTGCAGTGAAGGCAAATGTTTGTTACCCTGTTGGGACCCCAGTGCATAATCTCTAAGGCCTGGACTACATTTAAAACCTTAGCTGCTATAGCTATGTTGTTACAGGTATGATTTTATTTATTTATTTTATTTATTTATTTATTTATTTTTACAACATAGCTACCAGTAAAACTCTAATATATATTCAGGAGTACTTGTGGCATCTTAGAGACTAACCAATTTATTTGAGCATAAGCTTTCGTGAGCATCCGATGAAGTGAGCTGTAGCTCACGAAAGCTTATGCTCAAATAAATTGGTTAGTCTCTAAGGTGCCACAAGTACTCCTTTTCTTTTTGTGAATACAGACTAACACGGCTGTTACTCTGAAATATATATTCAGTTATACTGGTATGAGCTTTCTTATACTGAGAGAATTGTATCCACACTAAAGAGTATTTTGGTACAGCTAACTGGTATAACTACACCAGCAAAACTGGCTAGGGTTGGTAAGGTGGTCTACTTCATATGGCCCTACAGAAGTTAGTTGTAACCAAAGATTAACTTTTGGGCTTTCCATTTGATGGTGTGCAAAAGAGAAAGGATCATGCGGTTAGCAGCATGCTGAAACCCAGCATATATATGCACCTCAGCTGATAGATATATCAGGAAGCTTTAGGAACAGAGGTCATCCAACAATCAAATCATATCACATCAGAGTGCAGCCCATGGCTTCCCTGTAAATTCAGTTGATGAAGGAAAACAAGCAACTCCTAGTCATCTATCAAAGATGACGCATGGAAGAAAATATATTTATGTGGATTTTATTTTTGATAAATGGTTTTTACCTTGGAACAGTATATCACAAAAATTTTGTAGTCATTTATTAATTGCATTATTGCAGTCCCATTTATTTGGTAAACTTCAAATGATGGACAATGGCTAATAAAGAGGGCTCAAATATGAATATTATCTGGCTGTTTGCTAGTTAACCATTCTTTTCAGGCACAAGGCTAAAATCCTATGAAATCTGACTTGTGATTGTATGTTTCTCCATGTCACTGTAAAACATTTGACTTTTTTATCTCCTCTTGTAGGAGGATACCTTTCAACAGTATGTGAAACCAGAGATTAATCCCCAGCTTTCAAACTTCTGCATCAATCTGACAGGAATCACTCAGGTAACATCTTCAATATCTATGAGTCCAGATACAGGTATGAATGGAAAGGTTACATTTTGTCAAGGTTTTTAGACTTAAGTTTCAGTGATTGATTTTAGGGCTTACCGGTACTTTCCTGATTTTTTCCCCTCCCTTCTCTGTCTCACCACTTAATTTCTTAGGCCTTGTCTACACTGCCACCTTACAGCGGTGAAACTTTCTCGCTCAGGGGTGTGAAAAAACACCCCCGAGCGATGCAAGTTTCACCGCTGTAAAGTGGCAGTGTAGACAGTGCACCAGCACTGGTAGCTATACCCCTCATGGGGGTGGGTTGGTTTTTTTTTCACAGCGCTGGGAGTGCTCTCTCTCAGCGCTGGTGCTGTGACTATACAGCCATGTTAAAGCCAAGAACTCATCATATTTTGACTAGTTTGGATTAGTTCAGGAATGATGTAATGAGCCAAGTTTCTCCACTTTACAAACCAGCTTAAAACTACTATGGACTGTTCTCAGTGTAGATGCTCAATCTGTTTTTGCTGTATAGACTGAGGTATTGTTTCTGATTTCTGTGTTCAGACCTCATGAGTGTGTACATTGATGAACATCAAAACTTGCTGCGCTCATAGCTGTGTTTTGGTTTTTGAGAGAAGGGAGTTTTCTGGTATCTGTTTTTACTTCCAACAATAAAGATTGTGCATTAGTGATAATTCCTCTCTAATGGCTGGACGTGGATCCTCTATAGCTGCCAGTTTCCTGCCAGCCCAAAGAATCTTAAATGGTTGCAAGATGAGTGGTAGTGGTTGTGGACTAGGAGACCCAGACTTCTGGGTTTTAGTTTAAGTTCTGTCACTGGCTAACTTCTTGACTTACTGCAAGTCACTTAAGTCCAGATTTTTAGAAGTATTGCAGTGTTGTTTTCAGTGTTGCAATGCCTAACTGATTTAGGAGCCTAAATTGACTGTCAATGGGATATAGGTTCCTAAGTGTCTAAATAACTTAGGCTGCTAAATCAACTAGGCATTTTAACAGTGAGTGCAGCAATCCCTCAGTATCTTTAAAAATCTGGGCTCTAAGGTCTGATTTTCATCCCCACCCTCCCATAGGTGGTAGTAATTGGATCTGTGAGTACTTACCACCTATGAAAATCAGGCCCTTAAGCTCTCTTTGTCTCTGAAACTGGGATAATGCGTAGCCACCTCAGAGGGGTTTTGTGAGCCCCTCTTTTGTTTAAATGTTTTTAGTTTGTTGGAAGTATGTAGTGTTAGTTCCTGTTTAACTGTAATGTCTTACACTACACATTTTCTTTTAGAAAACATACCTGACTTCTGTTTTTATGTATTCTCAGGACCACGTAGACAAAGCTGATGCATTTCCTCAGGTTCTACAAAATGTTGTAGAGTGGATGAGACAGAGAGAGCTGGGAACCAAGTATAGCTATACCATATTGACTGATGGGTATGTCTCGGAAAGCAGGGTGCAAAGTTTATATAGTAACCTTTCAAATGCATTTTAAAACTGCAAAGCAATTCTTAGATTAATCTACTTTTTGTAACCGGTATTGCCAAAATTAGAATATAACATTGGCCCTAAGAGCACACTAGAGTACTTTTTCATTTGGGCTATAGTTCTGAAAATGAAATTGAGTGGGAACTAAAGCTTGAATCCACTAGGTGGCACCAATTATTTTCCAGCATTCTCCTGGCTTATGTGAGCCCAAAATGAAAGCTTTATACACTTTTCAAATCCTTAATAAAATTAACAAATATGAATGCAAAATATAACGTGCAGTATTGAGGTTGTGTAGTTAGATTAAAAGTCATGAAAATATGAAAGTTGATGTTCTAGAAGCAATGTTAATGTTGGTTACATAATACATCTTATGCTTTACAGTACCATTACCTGTAATATGTGCTAATATTTAACAAGAAAACAGGAATAGAAAATGCTGTATACTACATGTTAGGAACAGTGGCCTAATGAATAGAACACTGGAGTTGGACTCAGGAGACGAGCATTCAGTTCCTGGCTCTGCACGGAATGTTCTTATGCTAGTCAGTCTACCCTGTGCCTCAGCTTCCTAGCAATGATAGTTCCTTATTTCACAAGGATTTTGTGAGAATAAAATACATTAATAATTTTGAGGTGCTCAGATACAATGGTGATGAGGACTATATAAGTTTCTAGATAGATGTGCAATGTAGACAACATAACATTGGTCTTGGAATCTTCACTTCTGCATCTCATGGAGTCACATATTTTAAGACCAGAAGGAACAATTATGATCATCTTGTCTGACCCGCATAGTGCAGGCCAGGGCACTACATCCAGTCAATTGTGTGTCTCTTTTTAACTGTGAAATTTTAACATTCTGTTAACTAACTTTGCAATCCCTTTTTTTTTTTTTTTTTTTAAATGAGATATAAGCAGGACAGGCAATTTTAAATGTTAAACTTAACATTATCCCAATCAGGCTTCATAGTGCACACCTTAGTGAGGTGAATGGTATCTGTCATGGGGTTCACTCTCTGCTGGAGGCGCCTCCTCCTGGCCATCCTCGGGATTAGCTCTGGCCAGGCATTGCACCTTCCTCCGGCAGGGGGGTCTCATGTCCTCCTCTTATCCTATGGCTCTCTCACTCCAGGAATCTCAGCCTTCTGGCCATGTGACTCAGCCTTCTGGCCATCTCACTATGTGGTTTCCTCTTCCAGGGAGGAGTGTAACAAAGTCTTTCCTGGACCAAATTGTCCCAGACAGTCCACTGTCCTCTGCCTGGTATTTGCCGCATCCCCAGTGGCTGGTAGGGGAACCTGGGCTATATCCGGTTAGCAGCCAAGTCTGCACTCCTATTCCTTGCTGTTATTCTCCTGAGTCTTCACATGCATACCTTCCTGGCTTTCCCCCTCTTGGGATTTGCCAAATTCCCAACTCCCTCCTCTCAGGGAGTGACTGCAGCCTACTTCCCTGCAGCTTCCTTCTGCTGCCAGCTACCTGGCTTTATATAGGCCCCAGGTGTTCCTGTCCAGCTGAGCTTGCTTCCAATTAGTTCCCTGCTCCTTGACTCCTCCTCCAGGTGCAGCCAGTGGAGTTAATTGGCCTGTCTGGCCATCTTAACCCCTTTCAGTCCTACGTGGGGTGGACACACCATCACAGTGTCCGAAACGAGCATGTTCTTATCTGGTAAACGTTTTCTGTTAGGCTGGGTTAACAAGGCAAGGGTATATCTTATGTTGTGATCACTGTATCATTGTCCCGGAAGAAGATAAACAAATGTATTCTATGAAAGTATGTAATTTAGAGAAAAGAGTAAAGAACCCTTTATCATGGGGTCAGCAAAATGATTTTCTCTGCCAGTGTCTTTTTCCTGTTCTGGGTATAAAGGTAGCCTTAAAATATATTTAAAAATGCTAATTTTCAGTGGGACACAATCTTTCTTTCCAAGTAAATTGTCCCAGTAGCAGCCCCTTCCCCTTCTAGACCCCCCTGTGTTATCCTGGAAGAATGTGCAAGGATGTCACAGAGAGGGCTGAGCTTATTTTGGGTCTAAGATTTTAGTAGGTGCCAGTGTCTTGCTCAGTAGTTGACTTCTTTTCAGTAACTTAACATTATTTTTATCTCCAAACCAAGAACAGGAATGGAAACATAATGGAAGTTTTTCACTAACTTTAAATGTAGTGTGTGCTGAGGAGGCTCCTACAACAGAATATTTACTTTTCATCCACAAATCTGACAGATTTAGAACTTAGTTGGGGAACTGGCCCTATTGATTTAAAAAAATATTTTGGGATCTTGAATGGTCACCTGTCATCAAATCGGTTTCATTACTTAATTCAGGAAAGTAACCTTCATAGGGTAAGCTTCAAATGTGTTCCTGAAGTGACTTTCACTCAAGGGGAGAAGATACAATAGGATTCCTTACCAGTCAGCTGTGTAGGTAGAAAACACACTTTTTGGGATGGATGTGCATGAGATTGGAAGGGTGACTGGCTTCAGAATGCAGAGTTGGAAATGCCTGGGGCCATGTCTACATCCTTCATGAGTGAGGATAATGTCCTAAAAATAAGAGTGCTTGCTTTAATGTCTGGAGTTGACTGGAGACAGTAGCCAACAAGTCCCTCTCTTTTGCTGATGTTATTTATTACGAGTGATAAAATTTTTCTCATGCACTATCTTTTCCCTCCTGTCCATTGTCCCAAAGAAAAGACAAAGAAAACTTGTGCTACAAGTTTGCTATGTTGAAAATGTTTCATATAATTGTCTCTTTTGCTCCCATTTAAGATTTGCTGTTAAAGTTTTGTCTTTACTTTTTCTCTCTCTCCTGCTTTTTCCCCCCAAGGTCTTGGGATATGAGTAAATTTCTGAATATCCAGTGCCGTATCAGCCGTATCAAATATCCATCTTTTGCCAAAAAGTGGATCAACATTCGCAAATCCTATGGAAACTTCTACAAGGTTTGAATTGATTGCAGATTCTCTGGGGAAAAATCAGTCTAAAGTTGGAATAAGTGAAGTCTTGCACACATATTTATGAAAATTATTTTTGTACTGTCCAGGGTCAGGCTGTAAGACCTTCCAGTTTGTATAATTTCAGTAGCATTTATTTAGGTCACAGGGCCTTAACAAAATGCTAATTTTGAGCACCCACAGCCTCTGTTGAATTCTTGAACATGAGACCACTGCTTAGGTGCTTAAATAAAGATATAAGACTTTAACTTTAGTGTCCTATCTTTGAAAATCGTGGCTCATGTTTTCACTGTTGCAACTTGAAGCAATCTTTTGTACAGTACTGGTGCTCCTGGAGCTATGTAGCTCTACCACACTGGAACTAGTTCACCCAGATGTGATCATGTTTAGTATTACTGTAGCAATTACTGCTTTATGTCTTCAAAAACCATACACTACAAAGAGCTAATCTCACAATTCCTATGTGAATTATAGTAGCTAAGCAGCATTATCCCCATTTTCTGAGACACAGTATCACAGGGGGCATGGAGAGGAAAGAGAGATTGCAAACTTGCCTAAAGTTGCAACAGATCACGCGGAGCTAGGATTAAAATCAGGAATATTTATCTCATTTACTGCTAGACCATGCTGCTGCTTTTTATCCTGATGGAGCTTAAGCTGCTATACTTGATCCTTTGGGGATCTAATGAACTCTGAGTTTAGCAGCCTGGTTAGGCTGTTCAAACCAGAATGGGGCCTGGCTTACCATCTGATTCCGACACGGCAGTGAAACTACTAGATTACGTAAAAGCCACTGTAAATCAATTTTGGAATTAATTTATCATTTCCACACAATTTCTTATCCAAAGAGGCTGCAGTGTTGTGATCATTTCAAACTTTTTTATAATCTCTTCCAAACTCCTCTTGAACATATCTAAAATAGTAGAAGATAGTAAAGATGTTATAATTAATGTTATGTTAAAAGTGTAATGAGTAACTTACTCTAATTTTCAGGGAGACAGTTGGATCTCGTATCTTACCTTTTTATTGAACTGGCATAGTACTACATCATTGTGAATGGGAAATATCCCACAACTTGCATGTATGATTTTTTTTATCCCTTTGAGGAACTTATCTATGTAACTGTCACTATCAGAGTTGCTTGTTGCCAGGTTTTGGCAAATACACAGAACACTGATAATGCTGGTGCTAAGTGGAAGGGCATCTACCTTCCAGTGCCCTGTACTTTGCAGGATTTTTTTTAAAGACCAAATTTCACGTTTTAAAGAAAATTAAGAATATTATGTATTTGCACTGCAACAGTGTCTTCTAGTAATTAGACAAGTGAAGGACTCAGAATCAGGACTCTGATGACACTGGTCTTCTGGGCTCTGTTGCTGGTGTGCCCTGTGCCTTGGACAAGTCACTTAAGCTTTGACTACACTAGGGAAATCTTTGCAAAAATTTCTCACCATTGCTAACACTGGTCACCAGCATTACTGATCACCCAAGTGTAGATGAGTCTCCAGTGTTTTGAAAATCTTCCCTCATGATGCTTCTAACTCCCTTGGGCATTTTTGAGAATCTGCTCCATGTCAGTTACCTGCTGCACTGAGCAGTGTCAGATAATACAGTGCTTGGAATACTGGTGGCAGTCTGTCTACCCATGTCTCCTACTGTTGCCACCACTGGCAAAACTGAACTAGAGTTGACAGTGGTGGGAAACTTTTGCAAAACTTTCCATAATCTAGACAATACTCTTCGCTGTGTGTCTTTGTCCTCATCTGTAAAAGGTGGATACTCCTTTGCTAGGTCACAGAGATGTTCTGAGGTTTGATTGTGTGCAGAGTGCTTTGAGTTATGAACCAAAAGTGGCACAGCAGTGCTAGGTAGTCGTAGACCCACTGCAGTATGAGAACTTATATAGGATAACGTAGAGTGTTTCATGCTGAGATATTTTTTGTCTGATTTCTTTAACATGGTTCATTTTCTTTGTCAGGTTCCCAGAAACCAGACCAAGCTAACAATCATGCTTGAAAAGCTGGGAATGAACTATGATGGGCGTCCTCATAGCGGACTTGATGACTCTAAGAACATTGCACGGATAGCTATACGTATGCTTCAGGATGGATGTGAGCTACGTGTGAATGAGAGAATGCATGGTGGGCAGCTAATGACTGTATCATCCTCTGCCCCAGTAGAGGGAGCCCCTGCTCCACAGATGCCCCGTTTTAGAAACTAGGCGTCGAAACATGCTGCATTATGGACCAATATTGAAGACTTAAGTTAGGAATTGTTAATAAATCTTATCACGTGGCCATTTCAGTGCACCAGTTCTGCAATGCAAAATCTAAAAGCACCTTAAACAACTGTCTCTGTTAAAATAAATGGGGGAGCATATGAACCTTGTTAATTAAAACTTGTGCGACAGCACTTTTCATGCTGATAATATTTTTGTAAGTCATCTTGGCACCTTTTCATACAAGGTTGATGTATAGTATGCTGGCAGGATGTTCAGATTTCTTTTTTGTGTGTGTGTAGAATAATTAATACAAAGTGTGGTTAGCCAGTGTGCCCTCTCCCTCTCCCGGCTCATAGGAAAGAGGATGGTTGTAGTAATGTTTAAAACACAATGTGCTGCAAGAGCTTTTAGCATCTTGACTACCCTTTGCACTTCCAGAAGAACTGTACAGTACCCTGACCAGACTGGCTTTATCTACTGTGCACATTTGATAGCAGCAGACAGCATTCTCTTTTTATGTAAGATAGGAAAGGTGGGGGCATTCTTTACTGTTTTAATTGCTTTTAAAGCATTGGAGAGGGGAAGGTCTTTTAAGGAATACAGTTGTCAGTTTCTGTCTCTTAAATAATTGAGTAGCGTTGGGTGTCAAAAAACTGTATTGAATAAAAAGCTTTCATACAGCTATTGGGATTTATTGATTTTTTTAATGTACATATAATCTGTCTGTAAAAAGGTTTTAATCTTCAGAATTTCATGTACTTCCAGATAATGGGTCCGCTTATTTCTTCTCTTCTCATTCCAAATCAGATTAAGTGTAGTTGTTTAATCCATACCAGTCACCAGGACTCTAAAGAAAGGGTGAAGTAAAAATACTTATAATATTTAACATAATGTAAAGTACGGCTTGGTATACTTGTAGTGTCACTTGGATATTCTGTAAAAACTGTTTTGTATGGCCAAAGAAACACCAACTGCATTTATGTAATGAGCCATACCAAACAGTCATGAAAATGTCAACCTTGATGTATTTTAAAGAAGCCTGATTGAGGGCACAGGAACAAACCATCCCGATGTGCAGAAAGAATAGCAAATATGGCAGGCGACCAGCTTGGCTTAACAGTGAAATCTTCGGTGAGCTTAAACTCAAAAAGGAAGTTTACAAGAAGTGAAAATTTGGACAGATGGCTAGGGAGGAGTATAAAAATATTGCTTGAGTGTAATCAGGAAGGCACGATTGGAGTTGCAGCTAGCAAGGGATGTGAAGGGTAACAAGAAGGGTTTCTACAGGTATGTTAGCAACAAGACAAAGGTCAGGGAAAGTGTGGGACCCTTAATGAATGGGGGAGGCAGCCTAGTGACAGAGGATGTGGAAAAAGCTGAAGTACTCAATGCTTTTTTTGCCTCGGTCTTCACAGACAAGGTCAGCTCCCAGACTGCTGCACTGGGCAAAACAGTATGGGGAGGAGGTGAGCAGCCCTCAGTGGAGAAAGAACAGGTTAAGGACTATTTAGAAAAGCTGGACGTGCACAAGTTGATGGGTCCAGATCTAGTGCATCCAAGGGTGCTGAGGGAGTTGGCTGATGTAATTGCAGAGCCACTGGCTATTATCTTTGAAAATTTGTGGTGATCAGGGGAGGTTCCGGACAATTGGAAAAAGGCAAATATAGTGCCCATATTTAAAAAAGGGAAGAAAGAGAATCTGGGGAACTACAGACCGGTCAGCCTCACGTCAGTCCCTGGCAAAATCATGGAGCATGTCCTCAAGGAATCCATTTTGAAGCACTTGGAGGAGAGGAAGGTGATCAGGAACAGTCAACATGGATTCACCAAGGGCAAGTCATGCCTGACCAACCTGATTGCATTCTGTGATGAGATAACTGGCTCTGTGGATTTGGGGAAAGCGGTGGATGTGATATATCTTGACTTTAGCAAGTCTTTTGATAGGGTCTCCCACAATATTCTTGCCAGCAAGTTAAAGCAGTATGGATTGGATGAATGGACTATAAGGTGGATAGAAAGCTGGCTAGATTGTTGGGCTCAACAGATAGTGATCAACGGCTCGATGTCAAGTTGGCAGCCGGTATCAAGCGGAGTGCCCCAGGGGCCGGTTTTGTTCAACATCTTTATTAATGATCTGGATGATGGCATGAATTGCACCCTCAGCAAGTTCACATATGACACTAAGCTAGGGGGAGAGGTAGATACGCTGGAGGGTAGGGATAGGGTCAAGAATGACCTAGACAAATTGGAGGATTGGGCCAAAGAAATCTGATAAAGTTCAACATGGACAAGTGCAGAGTCTTGCACTTAGGAAGGAAGAATCCTGTGCACCGCTACAGGCTGGGGACCGACTGTCTAAGCAGCAGTTCTGCAGCAAAGGACCTGGGGATTACAGTGGACGAGAAGCTGGATATGAGTCAGCAGTGTGCCCTTGTTGCCAAGAAGGCTAACGGTATATTGGGCTGTAATAGCAGGAGCATTGCCAGCAGATCGAGGGAAGTGATTATTCCCCTCTATTTGGCAATGGTAAGGCCACACCTAGAGTATTGTGTCCAGTTTTGGTCCCCCCACTAAATAAGGGATATGGACAAATCAGAGAGAGCTCAGCGGAGGGCAACAAAAATGATTAGGGGGCTGGAGCACATGACTTAGGAGTAGAGGCTGAGGGAACTGCGGTTATTTGGTCTGCAGAAAAGAAGAGCGAGGGGGGATTTGATAGCCTTCAACTACCTGAAGGGGCGATTCCAGAGAGGATGGAGCTCGGCTGTTCTCAGTGGTTACAGATGACAGAACAAGGAGCAATGGCCTCAAGTTGCAGGGGAGGTCTAGGTTGGATATTAGGAAACACTATTTCACTAGGAGGGTGGTGAAGCACTGGAATGAGTTACTTTGGGAGTTGGTGGAATCTCCATCCTTAGAGGTTTTTAAGGCCCGGCTTGACAAAGCCATGGCTGGGATGATTTAGTTGGTGTTGGTCCTGCTTTGAGCAGGGGGTTGGACTAGATGACCTCCTGAGGTCTCTTCCAACCCTAATAATTTATGATTCTATGATGTCAGAATCTGCTAGTGTAAAATTAAATTTAATTCCATGGGGGGCCTTGCTGATAATACAACTCCATTTTCCACTGATACTTAAATGTATAATGTTTTAATTAGGCCAAGGATTTTGTCTGTTTGTTTGGCTCGGTAGTTGCTCTGCACTTGAGCATTAATTGACTTGAAATTATAATGATTTGTCCTGAAAATCAAAACAATTCATTTTTTGTCATTCCAGAGTCAAAAAAGTCAGAGAAAGGAGCATTCAGATAACTATTTTTGCCATTGGGAGAACAAACTGTCTGTCATCTATATTCATAGCTTATTCACCTTAATCAAGACTTGCAGGAAACGAGCTGCTGATACTTAATTGAATTCATAATTAGCCTTTCTATGTTCAGAAATTATCACTGTCTAGCTGATGGGGAATTTTTTCCACTCTTGATTAATTATATTCATACTAAGCCAATATAAACCTGAAAATAATTACTGATTTTTTTAAATTCATGTAATAGAGAGATTAGAATCAATCTGATCTCAGGACTTTTCCTTTTTAGTGTTCAGGAGGAGAGCCTTTGTTTTAAAGATCGTGTGTGTGTGTCATTACGGGTACTTTAGACATTAAGCTGTAAGATGATTTTGATCAGTTTCTGAAAGTAATCATTTATTTTTACCTTATATAATATCATTGGTCCTTTTGACAAGTTACATCAGGGGTGGGCAAACTTTTTGGCCCAAGAGCCACATCAGGGTTGCACAACTGTATGGAGGGCTGGGTAGGGAAGGCTGTGCCTCTCCAAACAGCCTGGCTCCCGCCCCCTATCCACCCCCTCCCACTTCCCACCCCCCTCAGAACCCCCGACCCATCCAACCCCGCCTGCTCCTTGACCCCTGACCACCCCCTCCCAGGATCCCCTGCCCCTAACCGTCCCCTGGGACCCCACCCCCATCCAACCTCCCCACCCCCTGCTCCCTGTCCCCTGACTGGGACAACCCCTATCCACACCCCCACCCCTAACAGCCCCCCAGGACCCCACCCCCATCCAACTTCCTCTGCTCCCTGTCCGTTGACTGCCCCCCCCCGAACCTCCGCCCCATCCAACCGCCCCCTGCTCCCTGTCCCCTGAGTGCCCCTCGGGACCCCCTGCCCCTTATCCAACCCCCCTGCTTCCTGCCCCCTTACTATGCTGGAGCCAGCCATGGTGCTGGGCTGCCCGAGAGGAGCAGCGGGCCAGAACGCTGCCTGTGCGGCAGCATGGCTGCAGGGGAGGGAGGATAGTGGGGGAGGGGCCAGGGACAAGCCTCCCTGGCCAGAAGCTCAGGGGCCAGGTAGGATGGTCCCGTGGGCCATACTTTGCCCACCTCTGATTTACATTATTCCTTTATGAACCTTTTGAATTTTACTATTCTAAAAATATCTGATTACAGTGAATGTACTTATCCCTTAAATAACTAATGTGGCTAGTAAAAATAATGAACACATCGTGTTCAAATATGACTTCCATGTTCTGCCAGACTTTCGTACAAAATGTTAATTATATATTTGGTTTTCCATGTATTAAACAAAGTGTTCTCTCTTTTTGGAAACATTTTGGGAAATAACTTTTTTTTTAATATGATGGATCATGGTAAAGGTTTTTATGATGAAATCAAGCTGAGCCCAGCAAACATTCTCATCAAACATTGGCATCTCCCTAGATCTAGTTGCAGTTCCTTTATTTACCTGTTTTTTGTGAGGCAACCAGTCCAATGAGGCCCAGCCTAGTTACAGATTATACTATACGTTTAATAAGTAAAGGACAGTTGCAACTTGATATCACTTATTTTAAGCACAGACCTGACGTTTTTGCCAAATACATTTATGGCAAAGACGTTTTGAAATAAGGGACAGACATTAATGGCCAGATTCTACTCTTGTGTACATTATTGGAAATCTGAAGTGGCTCTTTTTGTATTCAGTTAATTAGTGAAATGAATGGAGCCATTCCAGCTTTACTTTGGTGTAATTTATATTAGAAGCAGACCCTAAATTTTTGTTACTTTTCAATCATTTTGAAACAAGTGATAATGTTTGTTAGTTTACCACTCAAGTGTATGAACCTTTAATAAAACAGGTTAGAAATTCATAAAATAAGTTACTTAACTCACTCTTTAAAAACAAGCAATATTGGCATTCACTTCTTCGGTATTTCTAGTATTTTAACTGTCACTTCATCAATTGAAACAGGCTCTGCATTATGGCTAATGTTCTGTATCTGTTGGGATTTTTGCTTTTATATGAATAATCTTTTAAAATTCAGCTGGTATTGTCAGTTTGCTCTTTTCTGATATATTACTGGCTCCTGGAAGATTGCTCTTCTGATAAAATTAAGTGACGATACTCTACAACTAATATGTTTCAAACAGAAACAAAAAAAGTTACCAGCTTAATAGTGGTTTTTTTGTAATTATGGACTGAGAGTTGTAGTCCAATAAAATTTTAGATTGGTATTAAATGTTCAATGATTGAAAAATATTACTACACTTGAAGGGGGAAAACAAATTAAAAGGACATTAGTACATTGACCTAGCTACGCACAGGAGTGTACTTTGACTGACTTTCTGTTATCTAGTGCATGAATGCTTAAAGTATACTCCATGCTAATGTCTGGGAATATCTTTAATTTATATTACTCTAATCTTCTGTGATGGGGAAAGGTTATTGGGAAGGTGGGCAGCTCCAATCCCACTTTGGTTGTATTACATCTCTGTCTGGATTCAGGCATTCTCGTGACATGCAGGAATTTCTGAGCAGCCCGGTGCCTGACGATCTTCCCTTGAGGAAGCATTGCAGGAATCTATCATTCTGCAGAATATCAACCTTAATCCTATGCCTGTTGATGGGGGAATCTTCTATGCTTTTGTGGTTTTATGTCAGGCACACTGTGGGTAGTTCGTAACTGTGAAACAGTTATGGTTATTAATTTTCTAGGGTGTTTTAATGTTTATGCAAGGGTTATGTGTTGGGTGAGGGCTGTGGACCTGTAGAGGGTGGTGGTTCTAGAGCTGTGTCACAAGTGCAGCGGCTAACAGATCTTTTTTCTCTCAGCAGCTGTGCTTTTCTCCTTAGTGGAGAAGATTCTTTTTGCATCTACTGACGGAAGATTTTACCTGCTAAAGAAATGCAGCCATTGACAGAGAGACTCGAACTGCAGCTGTGGGGGGGTGAGGTTCTGTGGCCTGTGATGTGCCGGAGGTCAGAGTAGATGATCATGATGGTCCCTTCTGGCCTTCAAGTCTATGAGCTGTGCGTGTAACCGTCTCCATTTTAGGATAAAACCTGATGGAACATTTTATCTGTCTGCTACGTGTTGGTGCATACATTTTCAATTGTGATGAATAATGGTAAAAAAGACCTTAAAACTTAAATATTTTATACTACCCATTGCAACTGTTCTACTCCAGATTAATCTCTATCAATTTCATTAGTTTTATAAAAATCAGTCAGAAAAACCCCAAACAAACAAAAAAACCAGCCATAGACAAACTTCAGCTAGAGCCCAGTTCCAAACATTTTCTAGCAGAAGAAATCAAACTGAACAGAAAATTCAAACATCATAAAAACAGGCTGTGTGAATTTCAGACTGATAGGTTACCCCCATATAGAGGGGAAAACAGGAAGCTATACTGCATTTTAAGACCCATTAAACTTAACTGAGTCACAAAAAGATGCCTACATAATAAATCCCAACCCATAAATAGCAACGTGCTAGATTGCCTTGTACTAGTGCACAAAGCTGAGAGAGGTCAAGGCCACAATCTGCTAAAATAGTAACTAGTGACTTCAGCTACCAAAAGAATCCCTGGGAAAATTTTACAAATGTAAGAAAGCAATATCTCAATATCCTAAAGCTTTACTTTGTGGGATAACTAGTTTAAAAATGCAGTTTAGGGAAAAAAAAGTTTCCAAAGAAGCCATAGGTATAAGAGGAGCTGTAGATTTTGGGGAATTGAAAGCTTTATGGGAGAGTTGCACTGCTTGGGGGTTGGTGACTATGACTGGAAACTACATAGGAGTCCTACACATAGAGGAATCTCTCATTAGGTATCATGGTAAATGCTATTGTAAAGTTTTTCTGTAGTAATCCCCCCACCCCTTTTTTTAAAACTTTTTTGTAGAAAATACAGAGATGGAAAAACTCTTTAAACACAATTGCGTGTAGTCCTAAGAAAACAAGGTAAAGGGAGATAAAATCCCCTAAGATGGGCAATGCTGAGAGTAGCAGAGAAGTTTAGACAATCATCAAAATACTGAAGTTCATTAATCAAAATGAGTTAAATTTTGTAAAACATCTCTAAGAGGTTTTGAAAATTAAAAACAAAAAATAGGGAAAGGCTGAAAATCTGTGTTAATGCAAAACAAAGATGTTTGAGGGTCTCTCTAGGTTCCTACTTGCTGGATGTAGCACCCTGGCATTGAGCTGCAGAACTGCCTTGAAAAGCTGTGTCCATTGGAGGGTGCACAAGCATTCTCAGGTGAAGTGGTCATTGTACTATTCCCTATAAAGAAGAGCACCTCCCAGCTGACTCAGTTCCTTCACCATCGCCATAAAGTGGAAACAACTTTCCATTGTGTCCTTAGGGGAGCCTCCTTTAGTGTAGCTTAAGGCTTTTTGTAAATAGTTTGCTTAGAGTAGAAAAGGATAGTTTAGAGTAAATAGCCTTTCCCTTCACCTGGAAGCCTTTAGCCCTTTATGGGGACTATATTGGGTCCTGAGGCTGGTAAGGGCTTCAAGAGGTATATCTCTCACCAGCTATTATGCTGCAGACTGACTGCGCTCCTGGTGCCCTCTGTCTCGGTGAGACAACTCATCCAATTGCATTTTGCCACAGCTTCATTCCTTGTACCAGAAGAGACCAGCGTTGAGACTCCAGGTTTATTTGGCTTCTCTATACCTACTGCCTGGTATGCTGGGCCTGTCAGTGGTACCAAGTGCAGACTCCATGCTGGGGTCTTGCACACGATTGAAGACATACTTTACCACTCTGTCCTCAGCGCTGCCTGGGGCTCAAGGCCAGGATCTCTTCTGCTCCGTAGTAAGAGTGAATTCCTCACCCAGCAAAGCTGACACCAGTCAGATCTAAAGTGGCATTGAAGATCTAACAAGCACCATCCCTTCATACATGCATAGTCTTGCTAGGCCAGAAGGGACCACTGTGAGCATATAGTCTGACCCTGTCTGTAACACAGGCCACAGAACTGCCACGTAATTATTACTAGAGCAGATCTGTTAGAAAAACATCCAATCTTGATTTAAAAAGTGTCAGTGATGAAGAATCCACCACGACCCTTTATAAATTGTTCCAGTGGTTAAATTTACACCTTGTTTTCTTGTCTGAATTTGTCCAGCTTCAACTTCCAGCCATTGGATCATGTTATACCTTTCTCTCTTCCTACATCAGCACCACAGCTAATGAGGCCTTAGGAAATGTCTATCTCATCACCTACTCCTCACTGGCACTGTTACAGTTGGCATCAACTGCAGAGGGGTTGTCTGGTCCCATCACCTCTGCTTCAGCACTGCAAATCCTTTGATGCCCATTGGGATAAAATATGGGAAGCACATCACCCCACAAAAAGTGGCACAAATAGAGGAAAAGAGGAAACTTTATCTCTCTCCAACCCACGAGTACATCGGAGACTCTTAAATGGCACCATTGTAACCTCTTCTCCATATTCTTCTGGAGCCAAACTGGACATCCCAGTACTACCTTGGGCTCCTCACCAGTTTGGATTCTGATACCACCTCCAATCTTTTTCTGAGTGGGATGCACTGTCAAGGCTACTGTCTATGCCTCTGTATGCTTTTTGGTTGCTTGACTCTGCACCCCATACCTACTCCTCTGGTCCTGGTTTGGAACTGTCTCAAAGCATCTTCAAAGCATCCCTTTGGAGATGAACTTGACGGATCAACTGACTCGACCTCAGGATGCTTCCCTCACCTCAAATCCAGATGTTTTGGAAGGATATCATTCAGGGCCCTTTTCAGCTACGCAAGTGGGCCTACATATTACATGAAAGCCTAGTTGGGGACTGGAAACCCAACTCTGCCACTGACCTTGGTGCCAGCACCTTTCCTTTCCTCAGCACTGTTTACCATTCCCAGCACCTATGCCTCATGTGGTGCCAACACAACATTCCTTACCAGTGCCAATGCACTGCTTGAGTGACTTGGTTTAAGGCTCACCTTTAGTCAAAACGGTGAAGTTTTTGTGCAGACAAGGCCTGAAACACATGAATTAAATCATCCACACAGATATGCAGCTATCTCTGGGTGAAAAGTAGTATCTGATGTAGCGCTATACAGCTGCAGTGGACAGGCTATGACTCTGCACATAGCATAGGGCAAAATGTTATCAATAACTCTTCCAGCAGACCCTTCAGAGGGAATGCTTTGGGCTGGCCATGCAGGTGAACACACCTGCTCCTTGGAAGAGTGCTGTGGAAGCATCATGTGGTCAGGACTTCTGTTTTGTTTCTCATTTGAAACAGCAACACAGTGCCCCATAACATCATCCCCGGGCATTCTTAGTTTTTAGCTCTGCCTTGCTAACGTGGCTTCCTGCAGCAGTTAGGTGTCAGTTGGAGATCTCCCTATATCACTAAAAAAAAAAGAATGAGGAGAACTTGTGGCACCTTAGAGACTAACAAATTTATTTGAGCATAAGCTTTTGTGGGTTAAAACCCACTTCATCAGATGCATGCAGTTTAAAATACAGTAGGAAGATATATATACACAGAGAACATGAAAAAATGGGTGTTGCCATACCAACTGTAACAAGATTAATTAATTAAGGTGGGCTATTATCAGCAGGAGAAAAAAAACTTTTGTAGTGATAATCAGAATGGCCCATTTCAAACAGTTGACAAGAAGGTGTGAGTAACAATAGGGGGAAAATTAGCATGGGGAAATAGTTTTTACTTTGTGTAATGACCCATCCACTCCCAGTCTTTATTCAAGCCTCATTTAATGGTGTCCAGTTTGCAAATTAATTCTGCAGTTTCTCGTTGGAGTCTGTTTTTGAAGTTTTTTGTTGGAGAATTGCGACTTTTAGGTCTGAAATTGAGTGCCCAGGGAGGTTGAAGTGTTCTCCGACTGGTTTTTGAATGTTATAATTCTTGACATCTGATTTGTGTCCATTTATTCTTTTGCATAGAGATTGTCCGGTTTGGCCAATGTACATGGCAGAGGGGCATTGCTGGCATATATCACATTGGTCGATGTGCAGGTGAACGAGCCTCCGATGGTGTGGCTGATGTGATTAGGTCCTATGATAGTGTCCCTTGAATAGATATGTGGACAGAGTTGGCAATGGCCTTTGTTGCAAGGATAGGTTCCTGGGTTAATGTTTTTGTTGTGTGGTGTGTGGTTGCTGGTGAGTATTTGCTTCAGGTTGGGGGGCTGTCTGTAAGCGAGGACTGGCCTGTCTCCCAAGATCTGTGAGAGTGAGGGATCGTCTTTCAGGATAGGTTGTAGATCCTTGATGATGCACTGGAGAGCTTTTAGTTGGGGGCTGAAGGTGATGGCTGGTGGCGTTCTGTTACTTTCGTTGTTGGGCCTGTCCTGTAGTCGGTGACTTCTGGGTACTCTTCTGGCTCTGTCAGTCTGTTTCTTCACTTCAGCAGGTGGGTATTGTAGTTGTAAGAACGCTTGATAGAGATCTTGTAGGTGTTTTGCTCCAATCCCTCAGACAGAGACAATGTGGTTGTATCTTAGAGCTTGGCTGTAGACAATGGATCATGTGATGTGGTCTGGATGAAAGCTGGAAGCATGTAGGTAAGTATAGTGGTCAGTAGGTTTCCGGTATAGGGTGGTGTTTATGTGACCATCACTTATTAGCACTGTAGTGTCCAGGAAGTGGATCTCTTGTGTGGACTGGTCCAGGCTGAGGTTGATGGTGGGATGGAAATTGTTGAAATCATGGTGGAATTCCTCAAGGGCTTCTTTTCCATGGGTCCAGATGATGAAGATGTCATCAATATAGCGCAAGTAGAGTAGGGGCATTAGGGGACGAGAGCTGAGGAAGCGTTGCTCTAAATCAGCCATAAAAATGTTGGCATACTGTGGGGCCATGCGGGTACCCATAGCAGTGCCGCTGGTTTGAAGGTATACATTGTCTCCAGATGTGAAATAGTTATGGATGAGGACAAAGTCACAAGGCTCAGCTGCCAGGTTTGCCGTGACATTACCGGGGATACTGTTCCTGACGGCTTGTAGTCCATCTTTGTGTGGAATGTTGGTGTAGAGGGCTTCTACATCCATAATGGCCAGGAGGGTGTTTTCGGGAAGATCACTATATATATATATATATATATATATATATATCACTATTTCACTGTGGGTATTTCTGTGTGTTGAATACATGCCACAGTTAAAAACAGGCTGCGTGCTGACTGGTCACTGCAGTGTGTAGCTGTGCACTGCAGTGAAAGGCAGAGGCACCAGGGAAAGGCCCTGGCAGTAGGGAGGCAGCGGGACACTATGTTGCTTTAAACTTAGCAGTGTAAGCGTTGGAGATGTTGCTTGGGCACGTAGAGAGCCTGTGAAGGATATGTACTCTGGGGGTTCAGACGTGTAGGCCACTCTTCCCACCTAAACCATGCCTCACTGTTTACACTGTTGTTTATACCCATGCTGGGTGGGCATACGGTGTCTGTATTCTACACGCTACTGGAAGTGTAGATGTACTCTATAAGCAATTATTCCTTTTGTTTCTCTTAACCTCACCTGTACTCTTGTTTTGAATTGTTAAACATCTGCCATGTCAGGTGTCTGTACTCTGGCAGTAATTAAAGTGCTTTATATATGTTTTAGAGATGGATAAAGGGATCCTTCGTCCAGGTTTTCTCATAATATCCTGTGTCCTAAGAACTTGTTTTCAGACACCTGAAATGTGCCATCTTTTTTATTTACTAAGTCATTTTAAAATAAATATGAAATGTTTGTTCGAGGTATATTTATGTTCTTACAATTTACTGAGGGGGATGATAGGAGAAACAAGAAGTAGTGATATTTAGTTAGCTGTACTAGGCAAGATAGGTAAGACTAGACGCTATAATGGTTCATCTGGCCTTAAAATCTATTAATAGTCTTAGTGACTGTTGAGATAGCAACCTTGTAATACCTACAAATCTTTCATACACAAAGAGAATGATTGCCATTGAGTCACCATGCCCACATGGAACGTGTGTTTGTTTTAGTTTTATTTCAGAGCGAGTTTGGGTGAAGCATGATCAAGTAATTTTGTATCCTATAATAACATATTAACACAATTGAAGAAAAAGCGTAAATTGTGTATTTAGCATGCCCTACTCTGGTGCTAGGAGCCCTCAGAGCTACCTAAAAATGAACAGAAAATTAGACAAACAGTCTTTTGAGATTCCTGCTTCATTCTTTGGCAATGCTACATTTTTTTCTCATTATTTATATTGGCAACTGTTGACTCTTAGTAACACAGTGTGTTGCCAAGCATCAGTTTGGAGAGTGAGGCCCTGCTGTGAGAATAAGGTCAGCACAGGGTTATCAGGCCTCAGTAAACAGGCAAACCCAAGGTATTTTCTTGCTGTGAGAGTATCAGGTGGATGAGGGCTGGCAGAAGAATTGCTCATTGTTATCCTGCATCTTCAGATCTCCGAATAGTAAATTATTGTGACTATTCTGATATCTGTAAAATCCTTCTGTTCTAGAATTTTTCAACTTCCTTTGAGCTATTTGTCTCAATTCTACTTATAATCGACTTCTCCCCTATGGATCTTCGTTACTGTCAATTGTCTTTTTCTTTTTTATACTTTCCACTCAGCGTTTCAGATCTGATACAATTTTGATCCAACTGTGTTATAAACAGGTTTTAAAGAAACCTCATTGGGACAGGCACTGTCTTAGGTGTTTGTATAACACCTAGCACAGTGAGGTCCTGCTCTTTGGCCATGTCTACACAGTGATGTTACGGTGATGTAGCCTGTTTGCTATAACATGCAACGACCTAACTAGCAAATTGAAGTATGTTCACACTACTTTGTTACAGTATTTTCATGGTTGATCATGTTCACTCAGTTCTGTGTTAGTTTGAATTAACTGCTCAGCATTCTGGGTCAGACTAACAAGCCAATGATTCGATTCTTGGCATCCATTCATTTTGCCAGCATTATTTTCGAACTGATGTCAGGCAGCATAGTTGACCCCGGTGTTGAATATTGTGATCATTGCAGTCACTCATATGAACAAGATGATGCTCATGCATTTTGAGTCATGCAGGCAGACGGAGTTGACTGCAGTTTCATAGGACTTATGCGACCATGATGACACAGCTATTGGAGGAGGAGGAGCTGATTAGTTACTTCTGCCGAGCACATAACTGGAGCAAATTTACTTAGTGGAGCGCCACTTCTGGCTCAGTCAACTAGCACTGATAGATGGGACAGGGTAGTGATGTGGAACCTCAGGATGACGAAGGTAACTTTGCTATAAATCTGCACAGAGCTCACCACCCTGAGTTCTCCTTGCCATAATGCGGCGTTGCCATCACTGATTGTTATCAGTTTGGTGTTAGTAGATTGACTGTTGGGGCTCTTGTGGAGGGTGCCTGCTATGCCCTGTCATAAAGCTTGGCAACGGACCAGAGCACAGAGACTATTGGTGGGACATACGTGCATATACTTTGCCTCCTACTCCTTGCCATGTTAGTGTTGGTCTGGGGATGTCCACGATGGAAAGACCTTGAGAAATTCATGACTGTCTGCTGGATTGAGCACAGGAACTTCTCCTCAGAACGCTGTGAATGTTAATGGTGTTAAGATTCATTCTGGGAGACTCAGCTTCCCTGGTTTATGAAGCCTTACACTAGCCACTTGGACAAGAGAGAGGAGATTTAGTTTAGTGTGCAGGTGCTGGCCTGTGATAGAAAGTCAGACTAGATTATCTTGTAGTCCCTTCTGGCCTTAAAATCTATGGCTCTATGACCCTGAGTAACTACAGAATGTCAGTAGGAGTGTAGGGTTTTTTTTGTTTGCTTTTTTTTTTTTTTGGAAGGATGAGGGGAAGGTGGTGGTGCCTTATGAAAGGGCTGGATATTTCTCATCTTTATGTGCCTCATGTAATAAGTCCCTGCTATATTTTGCACAACATCTGAGACACCAAGGGAGAAATCTGGGAGGCTGGATGGGAGCAGGAAGTCAAGGGATTCTCCAAATTATGGGCAGCCAGAGAAGGTGCCCATGCAAAATGGCCCATATAGTCAAGGGATCAGGATCAGGGGTGCATAGTGCTCCTACTTTGATGCCAGGAGGTAGTGGTAGGTAACGAATGCTCTCTGTAAGCAGGAAATGTGTATTGGTTTGCTTTTATTCTGAATTAATAACATGGGGTGGTTAATGTTATGCCATATATGGGTTGAACTGTACCTAAACTAAGTATTTTCAGGCAAGTTCTTAGAAAATGTATTAATTGCGCTTACAAAACGATGACAGTGCTTCTTCAATAAAAGTAAACAAGGTATGTTGGTGATGCATTCCAAGGAGTTCTCCTTTTCCATCTTCTGTGGGGTTGAATATAGTGGGAGGGATTTGTAATTAGGTTATTTGAAATGGTGGGCCCCATATGGTGTGTTCTGTCTGTTTCGCAGGATGTTGGGGTGCAGTGCTTGAGATTTTTAAATAGAGGTGCTTCATTAGAGCTATCTGCATTGTCTGTATAATGTCCCTCTCAGGGGCCATGTGTCCCATTTTCATCTTTTGCGAGTGCTCTGGGAATCTTTCCCTCCACAGCTCTGCCTTCAGTATCCTCTGTTGTGATGAACTGAATACTTCATGGAACAGATCATCTAGAAGGGTTTTTTCCCCTTGAGAATTGACGGCCACTCTGCGGGTGATGATAACCATCTTCACACAGTAACAACTACTAAGGGAAATCAGGAAAAAAATAATTATTCTCCCATTCCTCATAATCCATGTACCAACCATACTAAACTTTTTCTCTTCCAGTCTTCCTACAATTTTGCAATGTCATTCCAATCTTCTCTTCCTATTCTGTGGTGGTCTCTTCAAGATAGAACCATAGAAACGTAGGTCTGGAATGGACATTGAGAGGTCATCTACTCCAGCCTCCTGCACTGAGGCAAAACCAAGAAAACCTAGACTGTCCCTGATAGGTGTTTGTCCAACCTGTTTTTAAAAACTTCCAGGGATGGGGATTCAACCACCTCCTGTAGAAGCTTATTCCAGAGCTTAATTACTCTTTCAGTTGGGAATCATTAAGAAAGGGATAGATAATAAGACAGAAAATATAATATTGCCTCTCTATAAATCCATGGTACGCCCCACATCTTGAATACTGCATGCGGATGTAGTCGCCTCGTCTCAAAACAAGATATTGGAAAAGGTTCAGAAAAGGGCAACAAAAATGATCAGAGGCATGGCCTGTGTGCCGTATGAGGAGAGATTAATAAGATTGGGACTTTTCAGCTTGGGAAAAAGATGGCTAAGGGGGGATATGATAGAGGTCTATAAAATCATGACTGGTGTGGAGAAATTAAATAAGGAAGTGTTATTTACTCCTTGTCATAATTTCATTTGGTGACCCCTATTCTTGTGTTAATAGGCAACAGGTTTAAAACTAACACAAGAATAGGGGTCACCAAATGAAATTAATAGGCAGCAGGTTTAAAACAAACACAAGGAAGTATTTCTTCATACAACGCACAGTCAACCTGTGGAACTCCTTGCCAGAGGATGTTGTGAAGGCCAAGACTATAACAGGGTTCAAAAAAGAACTAGATAAATTCATGGAGGATAGGCTATTAGCCAGGATGCACGGGGATGGTGTCCCTAGCCTCTGTTTGCCAGAAGATGGGAAATGGGTGACGGGATGGATCACTTGATTACCTGTTCTGTTCATTCCCTCTGGGGCAACTGTCATTGGCCACTGTTGGAAGACTAGTATGGCTGTTTTTATGTAGTTTGTTTATGAGAATGTCATATGAGACTCTGTCAAAAGCCTTACTAAAATCAAGATATATCATGTTTACTGTTTCCCACTTATCCACTAGGCCAGCAACCCTGTCGAAGTAAATTTGGTTGGTTTGGCATGATTTGTTTTTAACAGATTCATGCTGGCTATTCCTTATAACCCAATGCTTTAGGTGCTTAGGCATTAATTGTTGAATAATTTGTTCTAGTAATTTTCCAGATATCAAGTTAGGCTGATTGGTCTATAATTCCCCAGGTCCTGTTTGTTCTTGTTTTAAAGATACACCCAATGTTTGCCCTTATCCAGTGTTCTGGGACCTCACCTGTCTTCCATGAGTTCTCAAAGATGATTGCTAATGGTTTCGAGATTGCTTCAGCTAGTTTAAGTACCCTAGGATGAATTTCATCATCTGCTGCTGACTTGAATACATATCACCAACCTACTTATTTTAACTGTTCTTTCCCTAGTTTAGCTTGTATTCTTTCCATTTTGTTAATATTTATTGAGTTGCATATCTGATCACCATTAAACTTTAGTAAATACTGAAGCAAATAGTCATTGAACACCTCCGCCTTCTTGATGTCATCCATTATTAGATCTCCTTCCCCACTAAGTAGAAGCTGTACACTTTCCTGTGTTTCTTGTTCTTCATGTAATTTATTTATTGCCTTTTATGTCCTTTGCTATGTGTAACTCATTTTGTGCCTTAGCCTTTCTGATTTTGTCCCTATAGGCTTGTGGTTCTCCTTAACAATTCACCTGTTTCTACATTTTGTAGGATTCCTTTTAGATTTTCAGATCATTAAGAGTACCTAAGAGTTATTTTGGCCTCTTACCTATTCTTCCCATCTTTCCTTCGCAGTGGAATAGTTTGCCATTGTGCCTTTAATATTGTTTTCTTGAGAAACTGCCAGCTCTCCTAAACTCCTTTATCCCTTTTATTTTCTTCCTATGTGACCTTAACTATCAGTTCTGAATTCAAGTAAGTCTATGTTCCTTATTCTGCTGTTCTCACTCCTTCTGTTCCTTAGAATCATTTCATAACTTTCACCTTCAGAGTTATAATCAGTTCCTCCCTGTTGGTCAGGATCAAGTGTAAAGTGGCTGTCCCCTGGTTACTTCCTCCACTTTCTGCAACAAAAGTTGTCCCTAATACATACCAAGAGATTAGTGGACATTGTGTTTTGCCCTATTACTTTTCAACAAGATGTCTGGGTAGTTAAAGTCCCGCATTAGTACCAGGTCTTGTTTTGGATATTTGTTTGTTCTAGAAATGCCTCATCCACCTCCTCTTCTTGATTTGGTGGGCTATAGTAGATATCTGTTGTGATGTCACCTGTATTTTCCCCTCCCTTTTTTCCTTCCTGAGCATGCTATTCCCTTCTATACCAATATTCCAGTCAAGAGACTTCTCCCACCAATTGTCTGTGATGCGAGTTAAGTCATAATTTAGCTTATGTACTATTACTTCCAGTTCTTCTTGTTAATTCCCCACACTCCTTGCATTTATGGATATCTAATATACTGAGCAGATTTCCCCCCACTGCTTTTCCTCTTGATGATGACTCTTGTAATTTTCCACCCCCCAACATCTAGTCCTCTGTTAAGATCACCTTATTTATGCTTAACTGTGGCCTTTGGTCAGCTGCCCCCCTTTGAACCTAGTTTAAAGCCCTTCTCACTAGGTTGGCGAGTCAGTGCGCGAAGATGCTCTTCCTCTTCTTGGTCAGGTGGATCCCATCTCTTCCCAGCAAGCCACCTTCCTGGAACAGTATCCCATGGTTGAGGAAGCCAGATCCTCTCCCATTGACACCTTCTGCGCAGCTATGCATTAGTCTCCATGCCCTGCCTAGGCCCTTACCCGGGAGGATGGATGAGAACACTCTGCACTTCTGACTTCACCCTCACTCCCAGAGCACTGCAGTCACTGCTGATCTGGTCAGGGTCATACTGGGCAGTATCACTAGTGCCTACACAGATGAGCAGCATGGGACAGTGGTCAGAGGAATGGATAAACCTCAGCAACGTTTCCATAATGTCTTGGATGTGGGTTCCAGGCAGGCAGCGCATCTCCTGGATATCCTGTCAGGTTGGCAGATATAAAAAGGTTTTTCCAATTTAATTCCTCATGTATAAGGCTCCCTATAACTTTGGAGGGAAGCTTTATGGATGCCTGTGCCTTTTTTAATTAAGTTTGTTTGGGGGGGGCGTAGGATAGGAGGCTGGATGCCTCCTTTCTTTTGTTTTGTGGGTGAGAAGCAGGGGATGGTTACTAACTGTGTGTGAAACTCGGCAGGCTGTCCTTATGTTGGAGGATATAACCTGGAGGTGAGTCCCCAGGAGACAGAAGGTCTTGTTCAAAAGGCAATGGGCAAATTAGGAAGATCTACAGCACTGTTATTTACCAGGATGGTTTGCCCGCAGCTGGTGCCGGAGTGGATGGGAAACACTAGCTACATAGGGAACACCCAGAGAGCTGCTTTGCCATGCAATGTTCAGGCCAAAAATCAAGCACTGTCTCTGCCCTAAGTTCTTTATTTTTATGATCAGCACAGTGTGCACTGCAGAATAAGATAGGATTCCACAGTAACTATTCAATATCCAAATTAGATAGACTGGATAATCAGTCCTGCCTGAGTGCAGGGGACTGGACTAGATGACCTCTTGAGGTCCCTTCCAGTCCTATGATTCTATAATTATAGTGCCTTGAAATAGCTATGCATTTTGAAATGCATCTGTAGTGTGATTTGGAGCCTTTAACCTCATGAACGCTAAACTTCTGTAAAATGTGAGTTCAAACTGTGATCCAGTTTATCCTTCCAGTGGTGTAACTTTGTTTTTGTTGCCATTTGCCACCATATATACTTTCCAAAGATACCCAGCTAATGCTTTCTGATGGAGCAATCTGTGAGGGGAGTTTCACATTCAGAAGAACTCCATAGAGATCTAGAGGAAGATAAAAGAAGAGCATGAAGAGAAAATGAAAGGTGGTGACCTTCCACAACATCCACTAGAAACTTCCAACCCTATCTGTTCTGCACCTAAAGACCTTTCTTTTTCTTCACTGGATGCAGCTGTGACGCCTACTCCCATACCACCCCCTTATGACTTACTTCAAGTGCTTCCAGGAGTTCCAGGGAGAGTGCCAAATATTCTAGATATCAAACTCTCAGTAGGGCAAGAAAGCACATAACTTGTCTGAAATCTTTCACTCCAGCCTCACAGGCAGATGGCAGTGCCGTTAAACAGGGGCCCAGACCCTGTGAACACACTTTCACCTAAGAGCGAAGCAACAGACACTAAAAACTGGGTGTGGATGGTACTACAAAAGACAGCGGACCTGCTGAGGCCTGAGAGTCCTTGTGAGCACATCACTGCACTTTCCCAACTGCTGCCCCCATGAATGCTCTGCCTAATTCTGCAAATCCTGTATTGCATTAAATCCTGGTCTTAATCTCTAGAATCCATGGTGATTTTGGTGCAGATGATCTCAGAGACCACAGTCAAAACCTACCATGCTGGCCAAGTTCCTTTAGATCAGTGGAACTGTCTGTCCCAAGAGTGAGACTAGTGCAAGTAGAGATGGGAACCTTCCTGCTCTGAGCAGTGGAATTCCTTCTCTCAGGAGCTGAGGGACCACAACCCTCAGTCTTAAATTACAAGACCCATCGCTTCCCTCGCACTAATGAGTGATATGAAAAACCCTCTGTGTTCTGGGGAGAGAAGCTTTGTATCTAAGTCTGAATTACAGGAATAAAGCCTTGAGACCCATATGCCTACCATCAGGAACACTGAGTTCATTAGTCTCTGCTTTAACCCTGTTATTTGTACAAACAGCCCCTGTCTGCTATTATAAAGGGATGTTAATTTGTTAATAGCTTGCTCTTATTAGCCTGATTTGACACATTTCTTGCAACTAATTTGATCTCATTCACTATTGACTTCATCTAGTAATTCTCTCTTCCTTTTTATGTCCTGGATTATGATCCAAGTCCTTTTAAGCCTGCTCTATTGCTCAGCAAGTTAGCTACAAATACCACACATCTTGATATCTCCTTTTCTGGGGCCTATAGACCAAATCTATATTCTGCGAAATCTTTCCCTTCTGTCTTTAGTATCTACGGTGTATGTTCTCTTCCTGCACCTCAGACCAGTGCAGTCCTCTTCAGTTCACTTACCTTTGACCGATCAGACAGATGCAATGCTCTGTTTGCTTGAAGATTTTGGCAGAACTAGTTGTCCATAATATATCTTAAAATGTCATTAGCCACTTCTCTGTCATCCTACCTCCTTATGTAAATACCTTTCCGTGCCCTCCAATACCAAACAGACATTGTATGTTTTTGCTAGGGGTTGCATTTTCCCCCGTTACCTATTCTCTTCATTCTGCATTTCTTTGCCATCCAAGTGCAGCTATTGTTCAGTCTCTGAACATTACTTTTGGTCTCAGTTAAGAGTACTACAATACCTGCAAAAAGCACTCCATCTATCCACACAACCAAGCAGCTAGCCATCCGTCAACTTTACAGGGAGGTTTAACTCTTAATACTAAAGATTTTCAAATTAGTGTAAAAACAGCGACTAAATGTCACAACCATGTTTTACTATCCCTGTGTTAAAGATAATATTCAGGCACAGAGTGATTAAATCACATGTCCAAGTCTATATAGCGAGTCAGTGAGAGTAGGAAAGGTATCTCAGACCTCTTAGCACCTCCGAGACTTTACCTTCCTCAGCCTTTTCATTGGCAAGTACAGAGATCTTTCCTACAGGCCTTCAAGGATCAACTCCTGGTTCTACCTCAAAATTGATGGGTAGGTTTGGGCAACCTAATGAACTGCTCTGTGAGCATACATGAACCCTCACAAAACAATGTGAGCTAAGTAACCTTAGACCAATTTTACTGTTAACAAAACAGTAAATGACGTGTTGGATACAGTAGTACTGGGTGTGGTTGGGCCTCATTTAGGGTAAAACATAAGTACTAAATAGAGTCCCAGCTGCTACTGCCCCAGCCCTCTCCGCTTCCATACACCCACCTTCGCGCTACTGCTCCAGGTCTCTCTGCACTCACACTCCCCTACTCATTACCGCCCCAGACCTCCCCACTATGACACAACCCTCTCCGCTCTCACACAGACCTCTCCTCATTACTACTCTTGCCTGCTCCACTCCCCCTCTGCACTACCTCCCCAGCCCACTCCGCTCTCACACACCCCTCCCCGCTACCACCCCAGTCCACTCCGCCATCTCACACCCCCCTCCCCGCTATCTCCCCAGCCCTCTTTGCCTTCACACGCCCCAAACCTCTCCGCTCCCATGGACCACCGTCCTCGCTTCTGCCCAGCCTTCTCCAATCCCCGCACACCCCTCCTCGCTACTGCCCCAGCCCTATCTGCTCTTACACACATGCCTCCTAGTTACTGCACTAGTTCTGTTCCCACACACACCCCTCCTTGCTATCACCCCCCCCCTCCCCACTACTGCTAAACCCTCTCTGCTCTCACACACCCCTCCCCATTATTGCCCTTGCCCTCCACTCACACAGCGACCACTCCCCGCTACCGCCCCAGTCCCCTCCACCCTCTCATGCACCCCTCCCGGCTACCTCCCCAGCCCTCCTTGCCTTCACACGCACCTTCCTTGTTACGGCCCCAGATCTCTCTGCTCTCACGCACCCCCGTCATCGCTTCTCCCCCAACCCTCTGCGCCTGTACACCCCTCCCTGCTGCGGCGCCAGTCCTTTCTGCTCACAGACACGGCTCATAGTTACAGTCCTAGACCTTTCCACTCCCATACACACCCCTTCTCGCTACCACCCCAGCCCTCTCCGCTACCCCCACACCCCGCCCCACTATGGACGTGGCAGCGCTTTAATGTCGCTGCCCCTTTTGTACCCGTCAGTGGCCCTGCCATTAAGTACCAGGAGGTCAGTGATGGTGGGCATAAAAGGGGCAGCGTCGTTAAAGCCAGCTGGATACAGGCTGGTATTGGTGGCCACTTCTGACTTGTGCACATCGTGGCCCCTACTGGCCTGCTTTCACCCTTGGCTGGGGTGCTGGCTGGCTGCACATCAGGTCTCCCTTCACTGCTCCCCAGGCCGGCTGCTTCCGCACAGCTTGGCGCTCCCCAGGCAGGGCGGGCAGCAGAGCTCCGAGCCGTGCCCCAGCACACTCCTGCCTCAAAAGAGCCTGGAGGCAGCCCCTGTCCGTGGAGCCTGGCTGCCATGAGATGCTCCCTGAGGTGCTCCCTGCAGTACTCATCCCCCAGGGCCCCTGCCTCTCAGCAGTCCAGTCACACCCTGCTCACTGCCCTGGGGTCCTGCCATTGCAGCCGGGTCACTCTCCGCCCACTCCCGGTGCACAGAGCGGACCCTCCCTTGCTCCCCTTGGCTGCGGGGCTCGGAGTCACGCAGCCTGAGCTTGGTCAAGCGAGCCCAGCCCAGGCGCTGGGGCAGGCAGCTGCTGCTGGCAGGGTGAAAACCGAGGCCCTGAGAACAGAGCGAGCCCCCTGCACCATGGACAGGCTGCCGGGGCAGGGGACGTGTCTGACACACGTCTCCACGCAGGACCACGGACAGGCAGCTGGCGGCACTCAGCACCCTGCCTGCCATCGTCCTAGCACTGCAAGGAAAGCCTGCTCTGGCTGGAGTCACTGGGTGTGTGTGTGGGGGGGGGCAGGGGGGAGAAGACACTGCTGGTCCCCACCCTTTGGGGGAGGCTGAGCACCCTCTGCTGTGGCTGATGCCACTGGGCTCAATCCTGCAGGGAAGGAGTGGCACTGAGCACCCTGAGCTCTGGCCAATGTTGCTGGCCCAATCCTGCAGGGGAGGCTGGTGCCACTGGGCCCAATCCTGTATTGGGCCATTTTTCCATCCCTGCTGGCTTTGTGCCGCAGGCAGTTTCCCCACTCGCCCTGCCCTAGTTCAGCCCAGTAGCTGTTACTGGAGCCAGGCAGTATGGGGCATGTACAGGGGCGGTAGGTTTGTATAATTTTTGGTGGTGCCCAGAACAGATCCAAGTCCTAGTCCTGCTGCCTTGTAAGCCAACATACAATAACTCCTCTCTTAAAATCATCCCGGTTAACGTTTTTTGTTATGTTGCTGATCAATTAGAGCAGTGGCTTTCAAACTTTTTTCCCCACGGACCACTTGAAAATTGCTGAGGGTCTCGGCAGACCACTTAATGATCTTTCCAGATGTTGTTTCTACTGTTAGCTAACTATTGTAAAGTGCTTTGGATAAGAGTGCTATATATGTGTAACCCTTCTGCCCGTCAGAGTTGGCAGCAACAAGGTCCGGGTTCAATATCTAGGGGATCCATTCCAATAACACAATGCAAACCAGCTCAAGCTCCCACCCAGTGACCTGGGACAAATATATACCACCCCTGCTGGGCGCCTCCAAGAGGCAATACTTCCCCTCTCGCAAGCACATAGTCTGAGTGTAGCAAAAAGCCTTTTAATAACAGAGAGAAACAATGTGGTATTATGTTGGGGAAACACCACCAACAGGTTTCATAACACAACCCATGAGCAAAAAACCCACCCCAAGCAAATTGGGGCATGCCCTTTCCCTTTGGTTCTTGAGTCCAGCAACCCTAAATCACCCAAAGTCCCAAAAGTCCAGTGACCCAGAAGTCTGTCCCTGGTCAGGGCAGCCCCAGAGTTCGAAAGTTTATCTGTAGAGCTTTATCTCCCAACCTGGGTGGAGAGAGAGAGGTGTAAGGGGCACCTTACATGATCTGAAGCTGATTACCCCACAGCTCCATAGGCCTTCGCTCCGCTCCGCCAGCCACCCCACAAACTGCTTTGCTCGGCTCTGCGGCCCACAAGCACTCCCGCCGTCCTACGAACTGCTCCGCTCCACGTCCCACAAGCAGCTCCCGCTGTCCTATGAACTGCTCCACCAGCCTGTCCACAAGGCACTCCAGCTGTCCCACAAACTGCTCCACAATATATCTTCAAGCTCCCTCCCTACTTAACACAACACTCAGTGATTTCAGCTCTTAGTCAGTTCAGCTCTTTGGTGAATTCAGCTTGTAGTAGGGGAGCCTTAGTGCTGGTGCACTATTAGCCCAAAGTGAGCTCAGCAGCCTGTAACTAGACTCCTAATGGAATCAAAATTAGCTCTGATATTCCACAGTGGAGAAAGGAGGAAGTGCAATTAGCATGTAAGGCCCTCACCAAGGGGCCCATGCCACCAAGTATTAGTACTTGTCCCCAGCCTCTCCCTATTCACAGAGTTTTGGAACCCATGATCTTTGCCTAGCGAGTGCTGCTTAGTTGATGGCGAGTCCCTCCTTCATAACAAAAGGCCAAGTACAGTTCCCAGCACAGTTCCCATAATCAGGGTAACAACAATTTGTTCTTCCTGCCCCAATAACAGAGACACTGGGGATCCCACAGCAGCCAAAGTGACCATTTGGGCAGCTATGGCCTCATTCTAGGCGGGGTGGGTGTGCCTATGCAAATGAGATCAGCCCCTGAAGTTCTTTTCCACAACTTGCCACACCTCACCACCAGAGGTCAGGGTGGAGCTCATCCTGACACTGCTTACATATTAAAAAAACCTTAATTATTAACTTCTTTTGTTCTACATATAAAAGCACACAACTCATTTTAATATCAGTAGTCTTACCTTTCTAATGCGGTGGATGTGCCCTCTCTCCCACTGTAGCAGCCCCCAAGCTTGGACTGGGAAGGAGGTGGGGCAGGGCAGGGGAAGTGTCTCTCCCTCTTTCCCCCACCACAGCAGCCCCTGAGCTCAGGCTGGAAAGGAGGGGCGTCTCTCCCCTGCCAAAGCAGCCACAGAAGTGAAGCTGGGAAGGAGCGGGGGGGGGGGGGGGGTGTTTCTCCCCAGCAGCCACAGCCCCGGAGCCTCTTTCTCTGGCCGCCATAGCCCTGCATGTCCCAAATTCTCCCCACCCCCTCTTCTCACACCACTGCCCCCTCCCATCTACCCCCATTCCCCCCCACAGCCACCACCTCCCCTTACATGTGCATCTTCTCCAGTTAGGCACCCAATTAGTGGAGCCACACCTGCACAGCCCCACTAATTAGGTGGGTGGCCCTTCATTCTCTCATGTGCGGCCACCCAGGAGTGCGCCTTAGAGGGAACTCTCTGCGGACCACCTGAATGGAGTCCATCGACCACAGTTTGAGAACCTCTGAATGAGAGAGCAAGCTCGTTTAAAGTTGCACAGTGCTCCCTTACAACGTTGTTTGGTAGCCACCTGCTTTGCCCATTGTTTGCAGGAAGAGCAGCTTGTTGGAGCGCCAGTGGTGGGGGCTTGGAACTAGGGTGGGCCATCAGCCCCACCCCACCTCCCCCCCACCAGCTCCCCTAAATTCCCTGTGCGGCAGCTGCCCAGCAGGCTACCAATTGCTGGCAGTTCAGGTGTCCCTCCCACCACTGCCATGTGCTGCTCCCGCCCTCTGCCTTGGAGCTGCTCCCATGAGCCTCCTGCTTGCTGTGCGGGGGTGTCACAGGGCAAGACTCGCCCCTGCAGCACCTCCTGCTGGTCTCTCAGGGGATTAGCTCTTCCAGCCTCCAGAGCGCCCTCTGCAGGCTGGTGCCCTGCTTGCCCCTGTGTCCCTCCCAGACCCCAGTGCCCCTTTTACTCAGGGTGATGCTCCCTGGCAGTACCCCTACAGTCTCTGGGTCTCCCCTCCCCAGGGAACCCCCACCCACTATTTGGCTACTGCCAATCACCATTGAGCCCCACACACTGGGGCAGACTGCAGTGTGTAAGCCACTCATCACAGGCAAGGGGGGTTTGGACCTGCTGCCTCTGCCTACCCATGGGCTGCAACCCCCATACCTATCTTAAGCCATCCACCAGGCCTGCAGCCTGGGGCTTGTCCAGTCTGGAGCCTCCCAACTCCTCTGGCCTTCCCCAGCCCTGCTTCACCTCAGGTACCCTGGTATGCTCCCCAGCAGCCAGGCCCATCTCTCTCAGCAGCTAGAGGAGACTCTCTGCTCCTGGCCCACTGCCCTCTTATAAGGGCCAGCTGAGCCCTGATTGGGGCGGCCACAGGTGGGCCTGCTTCCCCCAGTCAGCCTGGGAACTGCTGGCTCCCAGCCACAGCCCTCTTCTGGGCTGTTTTAAGCCCTTTAAGGCTGGAGCGGGTGACCACCCCGCTACAGGGGAGAAGAGGGGTGCTGATGTCAGGATGTCCCCCTCCCCCGTTCCTGCCCCCCCATCTCCACAGAGCAGGGCGGGACATGACAGGGCTCAGAATGGAGGGAGCTTGCTGGCAGCAGCTGCAGTCCCAAAGTCTGCCATGCTGTGATTCTGTCTCTCTCTTCCATGCTGTGTTTCCTGCCCCCCCCCCCCGCAGCTCCCCCGCTCCATTCGTGCTGCCTTGTAGAGTCTGAGGCTCCATTAACAACAATGTGTTAACCCTTGAGGGCTCAGACAAGTGCTAGTTCATCATTTAGCAGCAAGGCATTCCCTGGGATATATCCCACCGCTAACTCCACCACCTCCACCAAGCTTCACAATCATCATTGCTGTGTACCATATTAAATTGTTTGTTCAAAACTTATACTGTGTGTATATATAAAATATAGTCTTTTGTCTGGCAAAAAAAAAAATTCCCTGGAACCTAACCCCCCTATTTACATTAATTCTTATGGGGAAATTGGATTTGATTAACATTGTTTCACTTAAAGTTGCATTTTTCAGGAACATAATTACTAAGCAAGGAGTTACTGTATATTTTTTAAAATGGAAAAATGTGAGGGCTCTGGGGTGGGGCTGGTGATGAGGGGTTTGGGGTGTGGGAGGGGCTCAGGAAGAGGGCTGGGGTGCAGGGGTGAGGGCTGTGGATGTGGGCTTTGGGGTATTGGAGGGGGCTCAGGGCTAGGGCAGAAGGTTGGGATGTGGGGGTGAGGGCTCTGGCCGGGGGTGTGGGCTCTGGGGTGGGACAGGGCTGGGCATGAGGAGTTTGGGGTGCAGACAGGCTGCCCTGGGACAAGGGCCAGAGAGGAGGATTCCCCCCAGCCCTCTCCCCGCAGGCAGCAGCGAGCTCCGGGTGAGGGCCCCCCGCCACTTTGTCACAACCCGACAGCCCCCTCCCTCAGGGGAGTTCCTGGGGAAGGCAGATTAGCACTGTATATGGCTAACACTGCTGCAAGCATCGCAAAGCATTTTGGGGAGGCCAAAGGTGTGTGAGTGGAGAGTGGAAGTTTCCTTTGCAGAATACGAGAGGCCAGGGGGGAGAGAAACAAGAAGAACAGAGAACGGGTTAACTCAACACTTCAGCTAGCTCCATGTGAAGATAAGATGCTGGCCCTGGCCCAAGGTCATGGGCTCGATGAGAAATCAGCAGCTACCCGCCATGAGAAGAGGAGAACTAAGTTGAGCAGAGCTGCAGAGATAGCAGCAAGAACGTGAGAGCAAATGAGACGGTGACAGTGAAGGCCAATAGAAGGGAAAACAAAGTCTCCAGAGCCGGGATGTTTTGGGAAACCGAGGAGGCCACAGCAAGCCGGTATGGACTGGCACAAAGAGCACCAGGAGCAGAGGTCCCTGAACAGAACACCGCCCCCCAAGGAGCCCAGGACTTAAAACCCTCCTGAGAGCTGGAGCAATTTGGAGATCAACAGCGGATCCTTGGACGACCTGGGCCCAGGACATCACTCCCGTCCACCCTTCCCCCCGGCCCTGCTTCTTCTGACATTACAGCCAGGCCTGGCCAGTCTTGGGTAGTGCGTGTGTGAGTATGAAAGTGGGTTAGGGCTTGGGGTGTTAACGCTTTCTTTCTTCCCCTGAGTGACGTGGGAGCATTCCCAGCACTCTCTGCTGTTATTTTATTATTTTATTAATAAAGCTTTAAAATTTAGACACTTGGTGTGTTTTGTCATCTCTCCCCCTGCCCCCCCCCCCGCCAACGATCCTGTGTCGTCAGCCTGATCACCTGACACAGTGGCAGATTGGTAACAGAAATCTGTCACAGTTTTGGTGGAGAATTGTGGAGTGGGGGAGCCCTGCGGAGCGCACCAACTGTTCTGCCCTTGGTATTTCATGTTTGCTCTGTCCGGCATTGTTGGTTTTACATGTTAAGGATTTTACAGTTAAAGGTGTGCCCACTCTCAGCTGTAACAGGTCTGAGAACTGGAGAGCGGTTTAGCATTCCTCTCTCCACCCCGGTTAGCGGGGATAGGGTGCAGTTGGGTATACCCCCCAGTTGTAGCAGCCTGGGGTACGAGGTGGGGAGGACTCAGGGAATCTCACTCCACGCATATAATCTTTGGTGCATACACCCCCAATCATAGCAGGACTGGGCATAAGAGGAGAAGAGAAGGTGTCTCGCTCTGCCCGGGAAAGGTTTTGGTGTATGGACCCTCGGTGATATTGGACTGAGTAATATGGAGGGAGGCTTAGCATCTCTCCCTCTGGTCTAGGAAGGGTGAGCATTGTTAGCCCCAGAGCAGGTGTAAGCAATGTAAAATCTCAAGTGATTAAATGATCTTAAAAGTTGCACTAACGGATTGTGACAACATGTTCAGGAAATAGAAGAGTATAGCTGTGAACTCAGGAGTCCTGCCATTGTGAGTGATGGCACCAACGATGGCTTCAAGGCCAGATGTACAGTGTGCCAGATGTACATGGTAGTCCGGCTGCCTGGTCAGGTGGCTTCACGGGAGGCAGGTGGACCTGATGACCGAGCCATGGGGGAAGCAGCAAAGAGGGACGGGACCCTGCTGCCTTTTTCAAATGGGGGTGAAGACCTCTCCCGGCTGAAGAGGGCTCTCGCCAAGGTGGGATACAATCCCTGGGGTTCCATGATGGAGCTTCAGAGCAGTGTGCATTCTTGAAAGGATTTGTTAGACCTGTATACCAAGTATAAAAAGCAGAAGGGCAAAAACCTAGGGGCAGCTGTGGGATTAATTTGGACTGCAGCAGCCATGTGGTATCAGATGTTGCCGGGACAGAAAGAGGAGTTGGGAAGAAGGGAAGAGGTGTGTACCCGACAGCTCTAGTTAAAGAGCCAACCCTCCTTCCTGAATTGGTAGTGAAACAAAGCCTGTGCCCATGGAAAGGGACAGTTCCATGAAAAAAACATGATCACCTGACGTGGCAGCAGATTGGTAACAAAAATCTGTCACAACTTCCCCCCCGCACCACACTCACCTTGCACCACTGTCACTGCACGTGCTCCTAGGACCCCCTCTCAGGTCCAGGAAGCCCCCTCACCTCCCCTGCTGTGGGTGCCGTGCGGGGGCTGCCATTACATGTGCACCTCCTCCCCTGCTGCTGCCCCTCACTGTAGCCTCAGTAAGGGTGGGGCTGCCCCTTGTCCAGCGTGGGGCAGTAGCGGTGACTGCGGGCAGGGGTGGGAGGGGGGCCCCTGTGCTGGTGGAGAGTCCCACTGGAAAATGAAAGGGTCTGAGGGGGAAGGGCAGGCTCAGGGTCAGTCTGCCCTGGCAGTAGTGGATGCAGGGTGCTAGGACCCTGCGGTGAAAGTTGATGCAGGGAGGCAGCGTGGAGCTGCAGGGGAGAGGCAGGGACACTCTGCTCTGGGGCCCCGGGAAGGTGCGCGCGGGCAGCAAGTGACGGGGGACACTTGGTGGAGGTGGGGCGGCAGGCAGGGGAGACCCGGCCCCAAACATTGGTGGAACTGGGCCCCTGGGCCTTGAATATTGCTGAAGCCCGGGCACCACGGGCCCATACAACTCACCGCCCATGGGCGTGTGCATGGTGCCTGCCCAGATGGTGCAGTGTCAGCTGGTGGGGCTATGAGCCTTAAACGCCGAGTTCTTTGCTCTACAACTAAACTCCCCTGTGACCCTGGGCAAATTTTTAACACCTCAGAGCCTGAGTCCCTATCCATAACTGAGGCCAAGCATAGCAAGTCAGCTGCCCTGCGTGTGGGGAATGATCAGCTAATGGCTGTGCAGCACCTTGCACACCAACCAACCCAGAATTTAAACATTGGCTTGTTAGGTATTATCTGTATTGCCACAGAGCCTAGGCATTCCAGTCATGGGCCAAGGCCCCCCTGTGCTTGGTGCTGCACAAACACAGAACACAAAGACCGTCCCTGCCCTACAGAGCCTTCACTCTAAGACAAGAGCCAACAACTGGATCCAGAGAGGCAGATGGGGGAGCACACGGAAACACCGACAATATTTGCCACGCCCATGGCTGTGACAACTGGACCATGACAATAGTTGTCAGCATGACAGGCAGTGGTCTTAGCACACGAGCCATCTTGCTCGGGGGTTCTCACCACAAATGTTTTGGTGGCCTTCGAGTGCGGCTACCAACTCTCACTGGTGGATGCTCTGACACTTTTTCCCTAAAATACTTAATTAACTTCAGGAAAAACAATAAAAAAGCACAGATACACATCCAAATCAGTGTAATTTATATTTGTAGGGTTTTTGGCAGACTCAATAGTAAAAATAATGCTGTCCCCCACCTTTACCCCCCCACCCCCCCACCCTCCAGGACTTGCTGTGTCCTGGGGCTTGCTGTGAAAAGTGATATTTGTATTAGGGCTGTCAAGCGATTAAAAATATTAATTTTGATTAATTGCGCTGTTAAACAATAATAGAATACCGTTTATTTAAATATTTTTGGATGTTTTCTACATTTTCAAATATATTGATTTCTGTTACAATGCAGAATACAAAGAGTATTGTTGAACTTACAAATGTAGAATTATGTACAAAAAACCTGCATTCAAAAATAAAACAATATAAAATTTTAGAGCCTGCAAGTCCACCCAGTCCTACTTCTTGTTCAGCTAATTGCTCAGACAAACAAGTTTGTTTACATTTGCAGGAGATAATGCTGCCCTCTTCTTATTTACCTGGAATTGACAATCGCATGGCACTGTTGTAGCCGGCGTCGGAGGATATTTACATGCCAGCCAGATGCACTAAAGATTCATATGTCCCTTCATGCTTCAACCACCATTCCAGAGGACATGCATCCATGTTGATGATGGGTTCTTCTCCATAACGATCCAAAGCAGTGCAGATCGAGGCATGTTCATTTTCATTACCTGAGTCAGATGCCACCAACAGAAAGTTGATTTTCTTTTTTGGTGGTTCGGGTTCTGTAGTTTCTGCATCAGAGTGTTGCTCTTTTAAGACTTCTGAAAGCATGCTCCACACCTCGTCCCTCTCAGATTTTGAAAGGCACTTCATATTCCTAAACCTTGGGTCAAGTGCTGTAGCTATCTTTAGAAATCTCACATTGGTACCTTCTTTGCATTTTGTGAAATCTGCAGTGAAAGTGTTCTTAAAATGAACAACATGTGCTGGGTCATCATCTGAGACTGCTATAACATGAAATATATGGCAGAATGTGGGTAAAACAGAGCAAGAGACATACAATTCTCCCCCAAAGAGTTCAGTCACAAATTTAATTAACAAATTATTTTTTAACAAGCATTGTCAGGGTTCCCTCCCCACTCTGAACTCTAGGGTACAGATGTGGGGACCTGCATGAAAGACCCCTTAAGCGTATTTCTACCAGCGTAAGTTAAAAACTTCCCCAAGGCACAAAACCTTCCTTGTCCTTGGATGGTATTGCTGCCACCACCAAATGATTTAGCCAAAGATTGAGAAAAAGGACCACTTGGAGTTCCTGTTTCCCCAAAATATCCCCCCAAACCCCTTCACCCCCTTTCCTACAAAAGTGCCATGCAAATGCCTGTTCTCACTTTCTGGTGACATTGTAAATAAAAAGAGGACAACATTATCTCCCATCTATGTAAACAAACTTGTTTGGCTTAGCGATTGGCTGAACAAGAAGTAGGACTGAGTGGACTTGTAGCCTCTGAAGTTTAAAAAAAAATCTACATTTGTAGGTTGCACTTTCATGACAAAAAGATTGCACTACAGTACTATGTGGTGAATTGAAAAATACTATTTCTTTTGTTTATTTTTACAGTGCGAATATTTGTAATAAAAAATAATATATACTTTGATTTAAATTACAACACAGAATACAAGATATATGAAAATGTAGAAAAACACCCAAAATATTTAATAAATTTCAATTGGTACTCTATTGTTTACACAATGCGATTAAAACTGTGATTAATTGCAATTAATTGTTTTTAGTTAATCACATGAGTTACCTCTGATTAATCGACCACCCTAATTTGTATATTTGTTAATATCACAGCACACTTTAGCTACCTGGGAGGCTATGAAAAGTGATACGTGATATTAACAAACATACAAGTATCACTTTTCACAGCAAGCCCCAAGACCCATTAAGCCCTGGATGGGGGGGCAAAGGGGGGGCAGCAGGGGCCAGAGGTGATGGTGAGATGGATGCGGGGCCGGGGGAGGCAGCGGGATCCAGGGGCGATGTGTGTGTGGGGGAGCGAGATGGATACAGGGCTGTGGGAGGCAGCAGGGGCTGGGGTGATGGGGATGGGTGATGAGTCCCACTATCGCATTGCCACAGCCAGGGCCTGGTGTCTGCTGCCCGCAGCCAGAACCTGGAGCTGGGAACAGGAACTTCATGGTTGGAGCCAGGGATCGGAGCTTGCTGCCGTGCAGCCAGAGCTGTGAGTCAGCGCCCGGGGCCAGTGCCTGTCGCCGCATGGCAGAGCTCAGAGCTGTGTGCCGGAGCCAGGGCTGCGTGGCTGGAGCCAGCACTCGCTGCTGCGCGGCCAAGGCCAGAGGTTGGCAGCGCACCTGGGGCCAGCTCCTGCCACTGTGTGGCCGGAGCCCGGGAATAGAGCTGTGGGTCAGCACCTGCTGCCATGCAGCTGGGGCAGGGGATCAGCGCCGGGGCTGGGGCCGTTCGGCTGGAGCCTGTGGCCAGCTCCCACCACCACACGGCTGGAACTGGAGGCCGACTGAAGCTCCACGGCGAGAGCCGGGGGTCAGCACCTGCTGCCCTGCAGCCAGAGACGGGTTGGCAGCCAAAGCCCCATGCTTGGAGCCCGCTGCCATGCGGCTGGGCTGGGGGGTCGGCGCCTGTGGCCAGCACCTGCCACTGTGCAGCCAGAGCCCAGGACTGGAGTCAGGAGTCAGCACCTGCTGCCACTCAGCTGGAACCTGGGGCTGGAGGCTGAAGCCCAGCAGCTGGAGGCCAAGGCCACATGGCCAGAGCTAGGGGGGAGGGTCAGTACCCACTGCCCCATGGTTGGAGCCTGGGGCCGCACTGCCAGGCTCCTGAAGTCCCACCGCTGGAGCCTGCTGCCCAAACCCCCTCCCCGCAAGGTGGGTCAAGAATGCGCCTTGCTCCTGCAGCGTTGTGCTCCACCTCGCTCCAGAGGCTGTGCAGGGCACTGCACATCCAGGAGCAACAGGGAGGGAGTGGGAGGGGCCGATCCTCCCCCCCCCCCCCCCATGACCTCCCAGGAGGCTGTTGTATCCACATGAAAAGCCCCTGGTGGCTCCATGCGGCCATGGTGGCCGCATCTGAGAAACATTGGTTTAGCTCAGGGGTGGGCAAACTTTTTAGCCCGAGGTCCACATCTGGGTTGGGAAATTGTATGCAGGGCCATGAATGTAGGGCTGGGGTAGGAGGTTGGGGTGCGGGAGGGAGTGCAGAGTGTGGGAGGGGGCTCAGGGCAGGGGATTGGGGTGCAGATGGGGTGTGGCAGGGGGCTCAGGGCAGGGGGATGGGGTGCAGGAGAGGTTCAGGATGCAGGCTCCAGCTCAGTGCCGCTTACCTCGAGCAGCTCCAGGGTGGTAGTGGCGTGCAGCAGGGCTAAGGCAGGCTCCCTGCCTGACCTGGCCCTGCGCCACTGTTGGAAATGGCAAGCATATCTGGCAGTGGCTCCTGAGGATGGGGTGGGGCAGGGCAGGGGTCGCAGAGACGTGGTGCTTCCGGGAGCGGCACGGGGTCAGGGCAGGCATGGAGCTTTCCTGCAGGTCGGATTGAAAGCCCTGACAGGCTGGATCTGGCCTGTGGGCCATAGTTTGCCCTTAGGGGGAGGAATAGCTCAGTGGTTTGAGTATTGGCCTGTTAAACTCAGGGTTGTGAGTTCAATCCTTGAGGGGGCCATTTAGGGATCTGGGGAAAAAATTGGGGATAGGTCAGGTCCTGCTTTGAGCAGGGGGTTGGACTTGATGACCTCCTGAGGTCCCTTCCAACCCTGATATTCTATGATTCCCTGGCCTGGTCCGTGACAAGGGTTTTGGAGGCTTCTTGGCAGAGAAGAGTGTGAAGGCTGAGAAGGAATTTGCTTTGTGGATGTTTATGGGGACCGGCTCCTGAGTGTGAGGGGCAGTTTGGGAAAGAGCACAAAGGAACAAGTTTGAAGGAACAAGTTGGTGATGGAGGCTGATCCATCCTGGACTGAGCCAAGGCAGGAATGTGAGAGGGTGCAGGGTGAGGAGAGGCTGTGTCAGCTTGTCAAGCTGACAGTAGGGAAAAGGAGAATGGGGACATTACATTTTAGTTTGCATGTTAAGAGCCTATCAGGAATTGTATGGGGCGATAACTTACTGCTCTGACATCAGCTGTAATGCAAACAGAAAATGACATGACCGAAGCCATCCAGGAGATGAGCTGTGATCAGCACAGCCATAGGAAATTACCTGACATTTATCCATCATCATGACAACTGGTGTGACCAGACTAGAAAACAAGGCAGCAGGAACCACCTCTGTGACATGTTTGAAGACCATAGTTTGCAGCACTCTGGCCATCTGCAAATCATGTGTTCGGGTGCTGACCCACAGAGGCGCCTCTGGGGAATCAGGGGGAAGGAGGGTGAAAATGTGTGTGACAAACAAGCAGACCGGAACCCTGCTAACATCTGCAGTTGAGATTAGCCTTACAGAGTTGTAAAACATTTCCCAAGGATTTGGTACAGTCAAAGCCTGTTATTCTTAAAATATACATGGCTCATGTGAACCATCCAGTGAAGTCCTCAGTACAATGGATTCAAGTTTGGCTGGATAAACCCACCCATCTATGACCATAAATGACCAGGCCAGCACAATGATATTTTTGAACACCATTATTTCTATCATCATTCAGACTCAGAAGAGTCGGAGCTAAGGCCATGATGCCATGGGCTCATGTGCTCACCCTTTTATCTCTGCAGAGCTGAGTTCAAACCATTGCTAAGGTCACAACTGAAGAATCTCCTCCTTAGACTCTGTCACCATACAATCTGGACTCCTGGCAGCCTCTTCTCAAGAGTAGCACATGATGGGTGAATCTCCATTGGTTTGGAGTTTGGGTCTAGTTTGAACAAGCACACTACATTTTGAACACTAATCCCACCGCTGCAAAAATAAGTCCCTCGTCCCTAACAGGTCAGGTTTCCCTTGCAACAGATGTATCATTATCATCAAAGGATCCAAAACCTTGAGTGAGGAAGGTGCTCATACAACTATATTCTTGGCTACTGGTGTTTAGAGGGTACACATCAGCCTCTACATTTGCAAAGAGTTCTCGGAGGTTTCAGGAACAGCACTCTTGATTGCCAAGAGGGTCACTGACTGAAAGTCTAGTCACACGCCTACCGTAGTCAAAGGAAGCTTTGCCTTTGACTTAGTGGCTCAGAATTACACCATAAATCTCTATGCATTACTTTAAAGGTATTGGGCTAAGTCTTTCAAAGAATCTATAATGGGCTTCCAAATGAAACTCTCTTAGCAGTGTTGTGTGTGTTTCACATTCAGTAAATCATCTTATTTAATTTTTTACCATGAATTTTGTAGGGAGAAAGACTACCCAGATTCTCAACCCAACAATGCTAAAGAATGTTTTAATTTGTAACAGTGACAGGTGTCTTTTCACAAAATCTGTCAACAGCAGGAAATCAGGCATAGAGCCTGAATTCTGTATAGCATGTAGTCAATGCATAGCCTCTTCAGGGTGAAATGTACCCCTGGGCAGGCTTGTAGAAGGCCTGTGTACCACCTAAGTCCCTCTTAAACCTTTAAAATTGGGCTCATCTGGGAGTTAAATGGTGCCTAGTCCTCATATTGGGTCTTTCCACACTGGTGAATCTCACTGAAAATATGACTCTCCTCTGAAAAGAGACCCTGCAAGGGTGGCATTTTGGGCTTCCTGTTTCTGGTCACTCAATGATTAGTGAGAATAGCGTGAAATGATGAGGCAGGGAAATCTGCAGTTTCATGAAACCTTGAGAACTTTAAAAACAGCCCTCCAAAAATGGAGAAATGTTTCTGAATCAATTTTAAGTTTTGAAAACAAAATGTTTTTAAAAGGAAAAACCATTCTCTTCCTCCGTCCCCCTCCAGAAAACTGAAACAATCCCCCTGTAATGATGCTGGTTCTGGTGGGACCCAACTAATAGTGCCAATTCAGGACAAATTGCTTAAAGCAGGGCAGTTACAGCCCAAGGCTGGGGTTTCTATGCATACCAAGGCAAACCAAAGCATCCAAACAGAGAAGACTTCAGTTTTACCCCACTGGCCAACCACAAGTCCCACAAGCAATTCCCTTAGACACTCCAGTTTCCCAGTATCACTTCCAGTGCCACTCATTATGGGGACAAATGGTTATGAAAACCAATACCCCAGTAAAAGAAAAGAGGTTCTCTCGATCCCAGAGGATCAAGCCCCAGACCCAGGTCAATACACAAATCAGATCTTACCCACAAATCCTGCTGTTGCCAATCCTTTAGAATCCAAAATCTAAAGGTTTATTCATAAAAGGAAAAAGTTACAGATGAGAGCTAGAATTGGTTAAATGGAATCAATGACATACAGTAATGGCAAAGTTCTTGGTTCAGGCTTGTAGCAGTGCTAGAATAAACTGCAGGTTCAAATCCAGTCTCTGGAGAACATCCACAGCTGGGATGGGTCATTCAGTCCTTTGTTCAAAGCTTCAGTTTGTAGCAAAGTCCCTCCAGAGGAATGAAGCAGGACTGAAGACAAGATGGAGATGAGGCAGCTGCCTTTCATAGTCTCTTCCAGGTGTAAGAACACCTCTTTGTTCTTACTGTGGAAAATGACCACAAAATGGAGTTTGGAGTTACATGGGCAAGTCACATGTCCATGCATGACTTTGTTCTTTACAGGTGGCAGCCACTGCCTGCATGCTATCTTGAATGTCCCCAGGAAGACTTCTTATGTGGACTGGAGTCTTCCAAGATTCATTGTCAGTTAAGTTTTTCTTAATTTGCACATTCCTCTCTCAAGAAGCTGACCAAATGCTTTACTAAGGGCTTGGCTACACTTGCGAGTTACAGCGCATTAAAAGAGCCCCAGGTGACTAGCTCACTCCCCGTCCACACTGGCAAGGCACGTAGAGCACTCTGACTCCGTGGCTACAGCGCTCCTGGTACTCCACCTCAGCGAGTGGAATAACGCTCGCTGCGCCCCCGCTGGAGCACCGCGGAGCCAGTGTGGACGCCCTGGTCCTATAGTGCGCTCTGATCAGCCTCCAGAAGTGTCCCACAATGCCTGTGCTAGCCACTCTGGTCATCACTTTGAACTCTACTGCCCTGCCCTCAGCTGACCAACTGTCAGACATGCCCTTTAAATTCTCTGGGAATTTTGAAAATCCCCTTTCTGTTTGCTCAGCCAGGCGTGGAGTGCTCTCAGCGAATCTTTCCAGGTGACCATGCCTCCAAGCGCCAGGCGATCCCCAGTATGGAGCAATGGCGAGGTGCTGGACCTCATCAGTGTTTGCGGGGAGGAAGCTGTCCAGTCCCAGCTGCCCTCCAGACATAGGAATTATGATACCTTTGGGCAGATATCAAGGGACATGATGGAAAGGGGCCATGACCGGGATGCACTGCAGTGCAGGGTTAAAGTGAAGGAGCTGTGGAATGCCTACCGCAAAGCCCGCGAGGCAAACAGCCACTCCGGTGCTGCCCCTGCGTCCTGCCGTTTCTACAAAGAGCTGGACGTGATATCTGGAGGCGACCCCACCTCCACTCTGAGTATCACCATGGACACTCCAGAGCCCAGTTCAACAAGGCAGGAGGAGGAGGAGCAAAGCAGGAGCGAGGGTGCTGAGGCAGAGGAAGACACCCTGGAATCCCTAGACGCATGCAGCCAGGAGCTGCTCTCAAGCCAGGAGGAAGGTAGCCAGTCGCGGCGGTCGGTGTTTGGGGAAGGACAAACACCAGAGGAGGTTCTCGGTAAGCGGCTTTTATTTTCGGAAGGCAGTTATTCAGTGCGGGCTGTTGGGGCGAGGAGGGTTAGGGCTGCATGCATGCCTAGATGCGGAATAGGGCATTGATGTGCTCTCTCACATCGTGGTAATCAGCCTCAGTGATCTCTTCAAAGGTCTCATCCAGAACTTGGGCAATGCGCTTGTGCAGGTTCCTCGGGAGAGCCACTGTGGTCCTTGTCCCAGTAAGGCTAACTTGCCTGCACCACTGTGCCGTGAGGGGCGGGGGGGCCATTGCTGCATACAGGCAAGCTGCATACGGGCCAGGGCGGAATCTGCATTGCAGTAGAAGACCTTCCCTTGCTTCCCAGGTCACCCTCAGCAGCGAGATATCTTCCAGGACGAACTCCTGTGGAAAATGTGGGGACAGTGTTCAGTATAGGGGCCCCCTGCCGCTGTTGGCTCTCCCCAAGGCACAGAAACCCAGTGGACAGTACAGCCGTGAAACAATCAGTCACGCTTGACCCTGTGCTTACTCACCATTTTGGGGCTCCTGTGGGTTCTGTGCGCTTGCTTTGGGACGGGCAAATTATGCTATTGTGTAGACTGTGCTTGCCCTTAAGTATGGGGGAATCATTGCTCTGTCTGGTGTGAACAATGCTGCCTCTGTTAAGTGTTGCATTTTGCCTTTACAGATGCAACCTTGAGATCACAGAATCATAGAATCATAGAATATCAGGGTTGGAAGGGACCTCAGGAGGTCATCTAGTCCAACCCCCTGCTCAAAGCAGGACCGATCCCCAATTAAATCATCCCAGCCAGGGCTTTGTCATCAGCCATCTATCTCAGCTATCTCAGCCATCCGTTTTATCACCGGTCGAAAGACTCCAAAGAATCAGAAAGAGGCCATGTGGAAGCAAGGAAGACATGTTGCATGAAGTAATGCAGCATTCAAGTAATGAAAATCAAAAAGTGCAGGAGTGGCGGGACAGTGAATGGAGGATCCACCAGCAGAATGAGGAGCACCGGCACAAAAGTGCAGTGCTCCGGCAGCAAAGCACGGATCAGCTGATGAGCATAATGGAGCGCCAAGCAGACTTGATCCAGGCACTAGTAGCCATGCAGGTGGAGCACAACCGCGCCTGCCCACCCCGCAGCCCTTGTCCCAAAACTCTTTCCCTTGTGCTCCCATGTCACCTCCAACCCACTTTCCCCAACATCCGGGTTCTTACCACCACCAGCTGCCTCCAACACCTGTAGCTTCACCACCCAACCCTGAAAACTACGACCCTTACCCACTGCACTCAACTCCCATCACCATGCAGTATAGCCATCCTGAAGTGCAGCACTCATTGCACAGCACTCCAGACAGGACATACGCAAATCTGTGATTGTACTGTTCCCCACCCCACCCCCGTGCCCTTTCTGTTTCCCAAGCAGTTGTGTTTCTCTTCAATAAATGAATTTTCTTTTCAATAAATGGATTTTTTGGCTTTGAAAACATTCTTTATTATTGCATAAAGTAAAAGATACTTTAGCCCAGGAAAGAAACAGGCACTACAAGTTAGTGTAGAAAAACAGATTCCTACTAACATTGGAACCACTGCACTTCACAAACGTGCAGGGCACCAGACATTACTGGTGGCTTTCAGCCTTAAATTGCTCCCTCAAGGCATCCCTAATCCTTGCAGCTCTGCGCTAGACCCCTCTAATAGCCCTGCTCTCTGGCTGTTCACATTCAGCCTCCAGGTGTTGAACCTCCGAGTTCCATGCCTGAGTGAATCGTTCACCCTTCCCTTCACAAATGTTTTGGAGGGTACAGCATGCAGATATAACCACGGGGATGCTGTCATCAGACAGGTCCAGCTTCCCATACAGAGAGCACCAGCGGCCCTTTAAACATCCAAATACACACTCCACAGGCGTTCTGCACCAGCTCAGACTGTTGTTGAACCACTCCTTGATGCTGTCAAGGCTTCCTGTGTAGGATTTCATGAGCCCCGGCATTAAAGGGTAAGTGGGATCTCCAAGGATCACAATGGGCATTTCAACTTCCCCTAAGGTGGTCTGGGAAAAAAGTCCCGGCTTGCAGCTTCCTGAACAGGCCAGTGTTCCGAAAGATGCGTGTGTCATGCACCTTTCCGGGCCAGCCTGCATTAATGTCAATGAAATGCCCACGGTGATCCACAAGCGCCTGGAGAACCACAGAGAAATACCCCTTCCGATTAACTTACTCGGAGGCTAGGTGGGCTGGTTCCAGAATTGGAATATGCATCCCATCTATCCCCCCGCTACAGTTAGGGAAACCCATTTGTGCAAAGCCAGCCACAGTGTCATGCACGTTACCCAGAGTCACGGTTCTTCTAAGCAGGATGCGATTAATGGCCCTGCAAACTTGCATCAACATGATTCCAGCGGTTGACTTTCCCACTCCAAACTGGTTAGCGACCGATCGGTAGCTGTCTGGAGTTGCCAGCTTCCAGATTGCAATAGCCACCCGCTTCTCCCCCACCAGGGCAGTTCTCAATCTCGTGTCCTTGCGCCGCAGGGTTGGGGTGAGCTCCTCACACAGTCCCATGAAAGTGGCTTTTCTCATCCGAAAGTTTTGCAGCCACTGCTCGTCATCCCAGACTTGCATGACGATGTGATCCCACCGCTCAGTGCTTGTTTCCCGAGCCCAAAAGCAGCGTTCCATGGTGGTGAGCATGTCCGTGAATGCCACAAGCAATCTCGTGTTATATGCGTTACTCGAGTCGATATCGTTGTCGGAGCCCTCGCTGTCACTTTGGATCATAAGGAATAACTCGACTGCCAAACGTGACGTGCTGGCGAGACCCATCAGCATACTCCTCAGCAGTTCGGGCTCTATTCTCGCAGACCGAAAGGGAAGACAGAGCGCGCAGTACAAAAAACGTTGAAAGATGGCACCAAATGTGGACGGAAGCACAGGGATTGCTGGGATGCGAAGCGATGCATCATGGGGCATTGGGACAGGACCCAGAATGCCCCCCACCCCCTTCCCACTAGCCACAGCGCCAGAATGGGAAGAGGTGCCTTGTGGGACAGCTGCCCATAATGCACTGCTCCCAATGCCGCTGCAAGTGCTGCAAATGTGGCCACGCCAGTGCGCTTGCAACTGACCGTGTGTACACACTGCAGCGCTTTCCCTACTGCGCTTTCCGAGGGCGGGTTTAACTCCCAGCGCTCCACATCTGCAAGTGTAGACATGCCCTAAGACTACTTCAGGATCAAAACACACTGATATACAAGTACAGAGCCAATATTCATAACTTCAACTACAAAAACGATACACACACACAGATAGCATAATCATAATTAGCAAATCATAACCTTTTCATAGGCACCTTACTGGACAACCTTTGTACAATATTTTCTGCAAATATATAACAGTGAATGCAACAATGATCTATATGGTTACAAGTTATGTCAGTAACATCACACCCCCTAACCATTAAAGTGCCCTAAGGCTTGGAGAACTCCTGAGCCCCGAGAATTCAGAAAGATTCTAAATGATGGGTTGCGAGTTCCCTCATCTCAAATCCAGAGCCAGGGCTTGGTTAGTCACCCTAACCCTTCACTCTGGCAGGAGAGAGAATATTTTCTCCAGTTACTGTTGTTTCTATTCTCCAGCTTTCTTCATTAAGCCTTAAAACAAAGCCAGCTAAAAACCTCAGGGCATCCGTTCTCCCTTTGATGCAAACCCTCAATTCTCATGGACTCTAATGGAGATTACTCTTGCATGGAGAGAGAGATACATATCTTACAGACATCTATAATATTCATATAGACACTGATGAAAGCAGGTCCTGAGATTCTGATTAGATAACCCGAACTGGGCACTTCATAAACAAAGGAGGATCTGTTCTGAGGAGGTGAGCTGCCTCTCCAGAACATAGAATTTAGCAATGAGATATCAATGGTGCTATTAAAGGTCCTGAAGCTATTTCCATGTGCTCAAGTAAATAACATTGATTAACTGACCTTCCAAACCCAGGGCAAAACCAAACAGGAGGGCAGTGATCAATATGAGAGTTTAGGAGACTATAAAGCCTCAGGCTGATAGCAAATATAAGTCAAAGGAGAGCACCCGTGTACCCAATTAATGTGTAAACCACATGTAGAGGAATTGCATTTGGAAGGAGATCAGTGCAACTGGGAGCAGCCAGAACAAAATAAGGCTATAAATTTATGAAGAACCCCTTTTCCCTGAAATTTCCAGCCCCCCAGATTTGGACTAGCATCCCAAAATATTGACTATCTGAACTGCACCAACTATTTCGAAACTTGCCTATCACAAACTGTATCCTAATCTGGGGGGCTGGAAATTTCAGGGAAAAGGGGTTCTTCATAAAAGTTTCAACAAATGGGAAATGGTTACTTACCTGTGACCACAGTTCTTTGAGATGGACTCTGCACAGTCTCTGCACCATTGGGGCCTCCAATCAGCATGAATGTGCAGAGGCCATTCGAAGCAGCACCCTGCTCACACGAGTAGCCCCATAGAGTGCAAAGCAATACTCCTGGGAAGCACTCACCAGTGTGCATTTAGGCTCCACAATCAGGCCCTGCAAGAACAGCTCTAAGGGCATGGCTGCACTTGCAAGTTAGAGCGCATTAAGTCAGCCCCGGGCGTCCTAACTCCTGAGGTGTCCACACTGGCAAGGCACGTAGAGTGCCCGGACTCCGTGGCTGGAGCGCTCCTGGTAATCCACCTCGACGAGAAGCATAATGCTTGCTGCGCCCTGGCTGGAGCGCCACGGCGCTAGTGTGGACGCCCTGGTCTGTTATTGCGCTGTGATTGGCCTCCTGAAATGTCTCACAATGCCTGTGCTAGCCACTCTGGTCATCACTTTGAACTCTACTGCCCTGCCCTCAGGTGACCAACTGCCAGACATGCCCTTTAAATTCTCTGGGAATTTTGAAATTCCCCTTCCTGTTTGCTCAGCCAGGCGTGGAGTGCTCTCAGCGAATCTTTCCAGGTGACCATGTCTCCAAGCGCCAGGCGATCCCCAGTATGGATAAATGGCGAGGTGCTGGACCTCATCAGTGTTTGGGGGGAGGAAGCTGTCCAGTCCCAGTTGCGCTCCAGCCATAGGAATTTCGATACCTTCAGGCAGATATCAAGGGACATGATGGAAAGGGCCCATGACCGGGATGCACTGCAGTGCAGGGTTAAAGTGAAGGAGCTGCGGAATGCCTACCGCAAAGCCCGCGAGGCAAACAGCTGCTCCAGTGCTGCCCCCATGACCTGCCATTTCTACAAAGAGCTGGACGCGATACTTGGGGGCGACCCCACCTCCACTCTGAAGACCACCATGGACACTTCAGAGACAGCACAGAGTTCACCAAGGCAGGAGGAGGAAAGTGGGAGCAAGGGGGCTGAGGAGGAGGGGGACAGCGCGGAATCCCTAGATGCATGCAGCCAGGAGCTGTTTTCAAGCTAGGAGGAAGGTAGCCAGTCGCAACGGATGGTGCTTGGGGAAGAACAAACAGCAGAGGAGGTGCTTGGTAAGTGGCTTTTATTTTGGAAGGAAGTTATTTGGTGCGGGCTGTTGGGGCGAGGAGTGTTAGGGCTGCATGCATGCCTAGATGCGGAAGACCCTCCCTGGCTTCCCAGGTCACCCTCAGCAGCGAGATCTCTTCCAGGACGAACTCCTGTAGAAAATGTGGGGACTGTGTTCAGTATAGGAAAACCCATTTGTGCAAAGCCAGCCACAGTGTCATGCACGTTGCCCAGAGTCACGGTTCTTCTGAGAGGATGCGATTAATGGTCCTGCAAACTTGCATCCACACGATTCCAACAGTCGACTTCCCCACTCCAAACTGGTTAGCGACCGATCGGTAGCTGTCTGGAGTCGAGACTGCAATAGCCACCCGCTTTTCCACCATCAGGGCAGCTCTCAATCTCGTGTCCTTGCGCCGCAGGGTGGGGGCGAGCTCCTCACACAGTCCCATGAAAGTGGCTTTTCTCATCCAAAAGTTTTGCAGCCACTGCTCGTCATCCCAGACTTGCATGACGATGTGATCCCACCACTCAGTGCTTGTTTCCCGAGCCCAAAAGCAGCGTTCCATGGTGGTGAGCATGTCCGTGAATGCCACAAGCAATCTCGTGTCATATGCGTTACTCGAGTCGATATCGTTGTCGGAGCCCTCGCTGTCACTTTGGATCATAAGGAATAACTCGACTGCCAAACGTGACGTGCTGGCGAGACCCATCAGCATACTCCTCAGCAGTTCGGGCTCCATTCCCGCAGACCGAAAGGGAAGACAGAGTGCGCAGTACAAAAAACATTGCAAGGTGGCGCCAAATGTGGGCGGAAGCACAGGGATTGCTGGGATGCGAACCGATGCATCATGGGGCATTGGGACAGGATCCAGAATGCCCCCCACCCCCCACCCCCTTCCCACAAGCCACAGCTCCAGAATGGGAAGAGGTGCTCTGTGGGATAGCTGCCCATAATGCACTGCTCCCAATGCTGCTGCAGGTGCCGCAAATGTGGCCACGCCAGTGCGCTTGTAGCTGTCAGTGTGAACACACGGCAGTGCTTTCCCTACTGCGCTCTCCGAGGGCTGGTTTAACTCCCAGCTCTCTACATCTGCAAGTGTAGCCATGCCCTAAGTCCAGCCCCAGTTGAACCCAGCAATTGCAAAGGTATTTGAATATTTTTAATGTTCAGAAAGTTGCTCCATTTTTTCCAAGCCTCCTACTGAGTTTGGATTCAACTCCACTTTGGGGCAGACATTCTGCCCAGTTCTTATTTTATCCAAACTTTTCTCTAACAGGCTTGACACTACCCAAACAATTCTGAATTCAGAGGCCATCTGCACTCTGATCCAATTCAGGATCCAGACTCTATGTCTCAAGTTCATGTCTAGGCATAATATACTAATGCCATGGGAGTCCAAAGGGAAAGAATTTCATTGCCAAAGTGATGTTTAGGAGTCATAGGCTAAAGAGAAGGGGCAGGTTTTGAGTTGAAACATGAAAATCACTTCGGCACAGAAGAGCAGGGAGACTGATCCAAGGATCTTTTGCCCACTGTGGAAGAAACCCAGAGGGGCAGGAAGAAATCTGGTGTCTAAAGAGCTGAGAAACCACCTGGAGGGTGGGAAAAAAATTAAAAAGAGAGGAAAGTAGAGCGGGTTGGAAATATTCCAACAAAAACAGCTGAGCCAATGGCCTGAAACATTTCACTACATCTATTGCAAATTCGATGAAACTTTTGCCAAAACAGTTTTGTTTTGTTTCAGTTCACATTTCACAGTTTGGTTTCACGTCAGTTTCACCTTTTCTTCCGGAAATACCATATTTCCAAAATGAAAATTTTTGATGTAATCAGGAATGCAGTAGGCTAGTGGGGAAGGAGTATCCAATTCCAGTCACAAAAACACAGTCGCTGGTAGCCTCTTCATGAAGAGGCTCTAGATACCTCCTCTGTGTACAGACTGTTTCTCCTGGTGGGGATGCAGCTGGACATTGACGGAAAAACACAAGCAGAGATGTTTGCAGTCATTGCAGGAAAAAGGGTGGGTGAAACAATTCATGTCAGTGAAAGAGGACATTGCTCAAGACACCCTGAGTCTTTTAGACCCCTACACCATGGTGCAAATTTTGGTAGCAATAATCAGGTTTCAGCATGCCTAGCAGGGATTCCAGGATCAACGTGGAATTTTTTCCTGTTTTAACCATATTATAAACCCAGGCTATAGAACAGGAGTGGGCAAACTTTTTGGCCCGAGGGCCACATTGGGGCATGGAAATTGTATGGAGGGCCATGAATGCTCACAAAATTGGGGGTTGGGGTGTGGGAGGGGGTGAGAGATCTGGTTGGGGGGGGTGGGCTCTGGGATGGAGCCAGAAATGAGGAGTTCAGGGTGTGGGAGAGGGCTCCGGGCTGGGGCAGGGTGTTGGGGCACGGGAGGGGTCAGGATCCAATTGGCACTGACCTCAAGCAGCTCCTGGAAGCAGCGGCGTGTCCCCTCTCTGGCTTCTACATGGAGGCATGGCCAGGCAGCTCCCATTGGCTGCAGTTCCTTGCCAATGGGAGCTGTGGAGGAGGTGCTTGGGGTGGGGGCAGCGTGTGAAGCCCCCTGGCTGCCCATATGTGTAGGAGCTGGAGTGGGGACATGCCGGTGCTTCCAGGAACTGCACGGAGCAAGAGCATGTGCAGAGCGGGGCAAGCCCCCGACTCTGCTCTCTGGCTGGAGTGTTGAAATGGGGCAAGCCCTGGACCCTGCTCCCCGGCGGGAGCTCAAGGGCCGGATTAAAACATCTGAAGGGCCAGATGTGGCCCCTGGCTGTAGTTTGCCCGCCCCTGCTATAGACTGAACCCCATATTATAATCCATAAAGGAGTCTAGGGCAGTGTATTTCTTTCCCCTTGGGATGATGATAAATACTGTTTTATAAATAGGGAATTTCAATGTCTAGCCTTACACAATGACAATCTTAGGAACAGCTGCTACCCAAAACATTCCAAAAAAGATTTGTTGCCCTGGCATGTGAGCACCAAAGGATCAACAGTACTGAATCTCATAAAAAAACCTAAGCTCAGGAACTCAGCAATCTCTGAAGAATTACAAATAGCTGCTAAATTATTGCACATACTTTGCTTCAGGAAGATTCTGGCTTCACACACATGGCTTGCCAACATTCCAGAGGAAAGGAATGCATTTTAATTATTCAGCCCCCAAAGTCATTAAGTAGGAATATAATGAGCTAGCCTAAACTCTGACACCTTAACATTAGCTGCCAAGTAAGCGCCTTTGTGGTATAATCATGAGGGTGAAATCCAGTGGCCAGAAAGGTTAAATAGGTGCTTGTATGTATTTCTTATGCATGCATGGGGGTGGGCCAAGGAAATGGAAGGGGGGAACTTACTTACTGAGCGTCTGGCAAGAGAGCCCACAATATTCATAAGAAAAATCACAATAGCTTCCTCTCCAGGAACTCTGGCCTGCACCTATTTGCATGTCCACACGCATTTTCTAGAGAAAACAAACTTGCAGCAGTGCTTTCCTGTTACTGTGAGCAAACCTACCCCTTGTGTTGTGGTTATCATCAAGTGGTCCGCCCAGTTATTCAAATGCGCATCAGAGGGGCCTAGGGTGACCAGACAGCAAATGTGAAAAATCGGGACGGGGGGTGGGGGGTAATGGGAGCCTATATAAGAAAAAGACCCCAAAATCTGGACTGTCCCTATAAAATCGGGATGTCTGGTCACCCTAGAGGGGCCTAGCAGGCAGAGGCAGAGTCTGCAGTCACAGAGCAGGAGACAGTTGGGTCAGGATAGTGAGAAGTCAGAGGCAGGAGACAAAACTGGAAGTCAGAACCATGAATCAGATGCCAGGGGTCATGCCAGGTCAGGATGCCAGGAAATTGAGCCAGGGGAGAAGGGGCAGGAAGCAGAGGCTCATAGTTCAGAATAGGCTGAAGCCCAGTTCTTCAGAGAACTTCCTGTTCCTGCTGCTGGCTTATGTAGGGCCATCAGGCCATCAGCTGCCCTGGGACTCTGCCAATAGGACTGCAGGGCAGAACCTCAGACTGGGGCTGGGCTTCATGGGTCCCGGGTAAGCCAGCATCAGCAGACTGCTGGGTGGAAAGTTGGTGCATGGCTGCACCTATAAACCCTGTAGACCCAGGTTCAAGCAGTTGTCCCCTTCATGTATGTGTCAGTGTGATTCTACTGCAGGTGACTGGCAGGCAGTATCCTGCCTGGATGGTGAGAATGCGGAGTTTCAGCTGCATCAGTCCCAGCGTGATTGCAGTACTGCCTTCCAGAACTTGGCATCTGACCTCACAGCTAAGTCCAAGGCACTGTGCTTGATGGCGTCACCACCTTGCAGATCTCAGATACTGGTGGGGCCTGAAGCAGGCAGAAGTCTGGTGGAGTGAGCCTCCCTGTTCAGTGGGAGAGGTGCTCCAGCCAGCTGGTAACACAAGGAGAAGCAGTGCGTGACCCGTCTGTATATCCTTGAGAGGAGATGCCTCGCTACAGTCAGAAACACTGGGGGCGACAGTCTGAGTGGGTCAGTCCTGTCAATGGAATAGAGCAGAGGACTGACCACACATTCAGCAGGTGCAATTTCTTTTCTTCCAGTCCCAGATGTGGCTCTGGGAAGAAGACAGGGAAGCTGGGAGATTGGTTCTGATGGAATTCGGAGAGACCTTGGGGATGAATGTCGGGCAAGGCCTCAGCACCCTTTTGTCCCCGGGGAATTTTGTCTGGGGAGGTTCAGCCATAAACTCTGGACGCTCCCTCGCTCTCCTGGGGGCCAACGTTATAGTGACTAGGAAGGTCTTCAGTGTGAGGCTTTGACATTCTCCTCTGGTGGTGTCTGGACCAGTGATCTGCTAGGCCGCTCCAATCCTCGACTCTGGGAGCCAGACCTACCCTGCTCTGCTGTGAGAACCCCCACTCCTGGGCTGGTCACGCACGGCCTCTGGCAGGTAAGCTGCTCCCAGCTACTGGCAAGAGAATGACACCAGCCAATGTCTCTGGTCCCAGACACAAGCCTGGGAACCTCCATCTTGCAGTGTCTAGTTATGCCTGCTGGACACTGCAAGCTTCTATGAGTTCGTCAATTTAACAAAGACATTGATATGTACCAGGCTTGTTATCCCAAAGGGAGTCTCTGACACACTGCGAACCAAACACAGTGCTTCAGGTAGAATAAACAAACAGATTTATTAACTATAAAGGTAGACTTTCAGTGATTAGAAGTCAAAGCATAACAAGTTAGAGTGGTTACCATAATAAAATAAAATATAAGCATGCAGTCTAAACTCTCAACCCTATGAGACCAGGCAGCACCTAGACTAAGCAGTTTTTCTCACCCCACTGGATGTTGCAGTCTTTAATATACAGGCTTGTTCCTTAAACCTGGGCCAATCTCCTGTGTTGGAGTCATAGAATATCAGGGTTGGAAGGGACCTCAGAAGGTCATCTAGTCCAACCCCCTGCTCAAAGCTCAAAGCAGGACCAATCCCCCATTTTTGCCCCAGATCCCTAAATGGCCCCCTCAAGATTGAACTCACAACCCTGGGTTTAGCAGGGCAATGCTCAAACCACTGAGCTATCCCTCCCCCCAAGAGTCTTGTCTCTTCTAAGTGTCTTGGTTGCTTGCAGCATATGTGGGGCAGGAGAACAGCCCCCTGTGTGTCCACTCTGTTTGTTTTATACCCTCCATCCATGTGTTTTTGGAGCACAAGTCCAGGCATGTCTGGGGGGCATTGCTGAGTCTCCCCAAGCAAGGTTGAGCAATTCCCCTGGTGTGGCCTCATGTAGGTGAGTCATTGCATTGTAGCTCCCTTGCTAGACAATGGCTGTTGATGGTTGTTTCACACCCCTCCCGGGTGTTGGTTACTTTTCTTGCTGTTGCCTCTGGGGAGCTAATATTTGGCTGATTCCCCAACTTACAGCTTGTTTTAGTGACCACCATACAACACAATTCTCACAACTTCATATGCGTGAATGCTACACATCTATGGATAGAGAAATGACTTCCAGCAGATCATGACCTTTCCCCTGTTACCTTACAAGGCATGCTTTAAATGTGAGATCACGATTATATGAAAATGAGGAACATGGGGGTTATGGGACGCTCCCCCAAGGTATAGCATGTCACAGAGGTAGTGCAGGGAGCGTATATTGCAACCAGTAGAGGTAAGCCAGGCAAGGCGGATTAGTTTATCTTTTGTTTTATGTGAATTTTCCCCGTGTTAAGAGGGAGGTTTATTCCTGTTTTCTGTAACTTTAAGGTTTTGCCCAGAGGGGGATCCTCTATTTTGAATCTGAATACCCTGTAAAGTATTTTCAATCCTGCTTTTACGGAGGTGATTCTTTTACCTTTTCTTTAATTAAAATTCTTCTTTTAAGAATCTGATTGAGTTTTCATTGTTCTTAAGATCCAAGGGTTTGGGTCTGTGTTCACCTGTACCAACTGGTGAGGATTCTTATCAAGCCTTCCCCAGAAAAGGGGGTGTAAAGCTTGGGGGGATATTTTGGGGGAAGACATCTCCAAGTGGGCTCTTTCCCTGTTCTTTGTTTAAAACGCTTGGTGGTGGCAGCATACGGTTCAAGGACAAGCAAGGATTTGTGTCTTGGGGAAGTTTTTAACCTAAGCTGGTAGAAATAAGCATAGGGGGTCTTTCATGTGGGTCCCCACATCTGTACCCTAGAGTTCAGAGTGGGGAAGGAGCCCTGACAGCACCAATTCCAGAAGTCAACGGCTTCCAGGCAGAAGGGAGAGGAGCAGGCGCCTCCTTGCTTGTTCATGTAATGCATAGCTTTAATGTTGTCTGTGAAGATCTGCACCACAGAGTTTTGGAGAACAGGCAGAAGTGCCATACAGGCCAGTCTGATGGCTCTGAGTTCTAGACATTCATCTGTAACCCCATGTCGCTTCGGGGCCAAGTCCTTGAATCCATAGATGGTCCAAGTGAGCTCCCCAACCTGTCTCTGATGCATTGTTAACTAGTGATTTTGTCAGAGAGAGGACTAAAAAGGGGACCCCCTTCCTGTGTGTTTGCAGACACCAGCCCAATTCTGCAGTCACACAACACGGTACTATGACCTTCTTGTCTAAGGTGTTTTTCCAGCAAATGGACAGCCAGAGCTGGAGAGGCCCCAAGTGAAGTCTGGCACATACTTTCACATACATGCATGCTGACTTATGGCCCAACACTGAGAGCATGTTCAGACCGTTTTAGCCAGTTCGAATGTCAGCTGGAATAAGAGTCCTCATAGTGAATGGTACCCATCCTCAGGCAGGTACACTCTTTCCAATCTGGAGTTGATCAGAACTGCTTTGAATTCTATTGTTTGAGATAGTGTAAGCCACAATTTTTCATTGTGGTCCGGAAACAAATGTCATAGAGGTGGCTGATCAGCCCATTGTTCACACAGGAATAGACGTGAATTCCTTGTCTCCTCACATGGACTACCACCATCTCAAGTCATTTCATAGAATAATAGAACCATAGAATATCAGGGTTGGAAGGGACCTCAGGAGGTCATCTAGTCCAACCCCCTGCTCAAAGCAGGACCAATCCCCAATTAAATCATCCCAGCCAGGGCTTTGTCAAGCCTGACCTTAAAAACTTCTATGGAAGGAGATTCTACCACCTCCCTAGGTAACGCATTCCAGTGTTTCACCACCCTCCTAGTGAAAAAGTTTTTCCTAATATCCAACCTAAACCTCCCCCACTGCAACTTGAGACCATTACTCCTTGTCCTGTCATCTTCTACCACTGAGAATAGTCTAGAACCATCCTCTTTGGAACCACCTCTCAGGTAGTTGAAAGCAGCTATCAAATCCCCCCTCATTCTTCTCTTATGCAGACTAAACAATTCCAGTTCCGTCAGCCTCTCCTCATAAGTCATGTGTTCCAGACCCCTAATCATTTTTGTTGCCCTTCGCTGGACTCTCTCCAATTTTTCCACATCCTTCTTGTAGTGTGGGGCCCATTGAGAACATGGGTACAAAGCCCACAAACATCACAACCTATGGAAATCACAAGGTAAGGTTGCACAAACAATTTTAACAACTTTCACACACTCTCACACCCACTCTCGCAACCAACCTTTAAACGAAATATTCTCCATGACTACAATTCAGAAAGGCCTTGACTTTCTCAATATTTCGGAAAAACAAGTGAACCTTTGGCTTCATTGTCTACTGAGTTTAGCTAGATCGTTCTAAGGTCAGTACAACCATTGAAAAAGGGATGTTAACTATATTTAAGAGAAAGAGCACTGAGTAGAACTAGTTGAATTATTCATGGAAGGTAAGATTTCTGCTAAGAAAACCTCAACCCTGTTATCTGTTTGCAGATTATCCACAAACTGGCTTGGAGTTTTACAAATCTAGTTCATTATTATTCAACAAACAGTTTATGCAAACACATTTCAGCCTGTGAGATGTTTGTGAATTCTTCATTTCTGCTCTGGGTTATTTGTGGTGTGCAACTGACCACAAGGAGGGATCTCTGCTCCCTGACTAAATGAGTGAAATGTTCTATAGGAGAATCATAGACTATCAGGGTTGGAAGGGACCTCAGGAGGTCATCTAGTCCAACCCCCTGCTCAAAGCAGGACTAATCCCCAACTAAATCATCCCAGCCAGGGCTTTGTCAAGCCTGAGCTTAAAAATATCTAAGGAAGGAGATTCCACCACCTCCCTAGGTAACCCATTCCAGTGTTTCACCACACTCCTAGTGAAAAAGTTTTTCCTAATATCCAACCTAAACCTCCCCCACTGCAACTTGAGACCATTACGCCTTGTTCTGTCATCTGCTACCACTGAGAACAGTCTAGGTCCACCCTCTTTGGAACCCCCTTTCAGGTAGTTGAAAGCAGCTATCAAATTCCCCCTCATTCTTCTCTTCCGCAGACTAAACAATCCCAGTTCCCTCAGCCTCTCCTCGTAAGCCATGTGTTCCAGTCCCCTAATCATTTTTGTTGCCCTCCGCTGGACGTTTTCCAATTTTTCCACATCCTTCTTGTAGTATGGGGCCCAAAACTGGACACAATACTCCAGATGAGGCCTCACCAATGTCGAATAGAGGGGAACAATCACGTCCCTCGATCTGCTGGCAATGCCCCTACATATTCATCCCAAAATGCCATTGGTCTTCTTGTCAACAAGGGCACACTGTTGACTCATATCCAGCTTCTCGTCCACTGTAACCCCTAGGTCCTTTTCCGCAGAACTGCTGCCGAGCCATTCGGTCCCTAGTCTGTAGCGGTGCATGGGATTCTTCCGTCCTAAGTGCAGGACTCTGCACTTGTCCTTGTTGAACTTCATCAGATTTCTTTTGGCCCAATCCTCTAATTTGTCTAGGGCCTTCTGTATCCTATCCCTACCCTCCAGCGTATCTACCTCTCCTCCCAGTTTAGTGTCATCTGCAAACTTGCTGAGGGTGCAATCCACACCATCCTCCAGATCATTTATGAAGATATTGAAAAAACCGGCCCCAGGACCCACCCTTGGGGCACTCCACTTGATACTGGCTGCCAACTAGACATGGAGCCATTGATCACTACCCGTTGAGCCTGACAATCTAGCCAACTTTCTATCCATCTTATAGTCCATTCATCCAGCCCATACTTCTTTAACTTGCTGGCAAGAATACTGTGGGAGACCGTGTCAAAAGCTTTGCTAAAGTCAAGGAACAACACATCCACTGCTTTCCCTTCACCCCACAGAACCAGTTATCTCGTCATAGAAGGCAATTAGATTAGTCAGGCATGACTTGCCCTTGGTGAATCCATGCTGACTGTTACTGATCACTTTCCTCTCCTCTAAGTACTTCAGAATTGATTCCTTGAGGACCTGCTCCATGATTTTTCCAGGGACTGAGGTGAGGCTGACTGGCCTGTAGTTCCCGGGATCCTCCTTCTTCCCTTTTTTAAAGATTGGCACCACATTAGCCTTTTTCCAGTCATCTGGGACCTCCCCCGATCGCCATGCGTTTTCAAAGATAATGGCCAATGGCTCTGCAATCACATCCGCCAACTCCTTTAGCACTCTCGGATGCAACGCATCTGGCCCCATGGACTTGTGCTTGTCCAGCTTTTCTAAATAGTCCCGAACCACTTCTTTGTCCACAGAGGGCTGGTCATCTCCTCCCCATGCTGTGCTGCCCAGTGCAGTAGTATAGTAGAATAGAATGAAACACACCGCTGTGCAGAGGACACAAGGGCTGCCTAGGTGGGGCTTGGACCTAGTCTCCTCACAAGAGTTGCACCAGTTCTGGGTGGAATAGCGTGTGTGTCCCTGTTATTCTCGATAGTTATTCCCTTTGGCAAAGTGGCACAGGTCCCTAGTGGTGGAATGATGCTGATGCAGCACCATAGCTGCACACTAACACTGATGCAACTTTACTGGTACAAGAAGTCCTCCCACCCCAATCCTCCCTCCAGCAGTGACCTCACTGCCTTTCTGAACTCCACTGCCTAGGGGTCAGAGTGACTGGGATACGCCCAGCAGTTCAAGGGCTTGGACAGGCTTTACTAACGCCACTGCAGGTTGTATCTGTTCTGGACTCTTGCTGGCTCACTAGACACAGCTGAATTTCACCCACGGAGAACAACTGATACCCAAACTGTCACGCAGCTACTCACCCATTTCTGCAGGCCTGAGAACACTGAAGAAGAAGGGAGATGCATGTAGCTGAAGGGAACGGCTGCTCCCAGACTGAATGCATGTTTGCAAAGGTTTATTGTAGCAGTTGACCAACTCCACTGCAGCCACTATTCACATAGTGTTGGATACAGTAGTACAGTAGGGTAAAACATAAGTGCTAAATATAGCCCCAGCCCTCTACAATCTCACCCCCACCCTCCTCCCTACTGCCGGCCCCTGTACCAGTAAGTCTTCGGCTTTACTTTCACCCCAGCGTGGAGAGCCAGGGGCCTGAGCAGGCCGGGTGCCACCTACCAGCTTCCAATCCACCGGCTCCTGGCAGGAGGAATGGTTTTCAAACAGTGGGGAGCATCCCCGGGGTGTGTGTGTGTGCCCGCGTGTGTGTGTGTGTGTGTGTGCGCATTCCACAGTTTGAAAATCTCTGTGCTAAATGGAAGGCAGCAAGCTGTGGTGGTGGTGGGAGGGAACATGACCCTATGTGCCCCCCCCCCCGATCCATCACCTTTAGGGGGCACAAATATGCTTGCTTGCCCCAGGCACTGAAAGGCTGAGTGACGGCTCTGCATGGCCGTGCTGGTGTTAGGGACCCTCGTAAGCCACCCAGGTGCTGCATAACTGCTGTGCTGTGTCACGGCACGGACCTGTGCTGGCAGGAGCCAAGCTCCCCATGCACATGCTGCTCCAGCCCTTGGAACTGCGCTATGTTCCCCCATGGAGCTAGCCAGCTCCCCAGGCCAGTGCAGAAAGGAGTGGGGGCCCTGGCTCCTCTCCTTGAACCACTGGGGTGCTTTCTCCTTGCGTGGCGGAGGGAGGACATAGTTCTTACGTGCACCCAGTGCAGGCGCTGTGACTGTATCTGGGCCTTGCTTGGAGAAGCAAAGGTGGGGCAAGTCTGCTTGTGCTCCCATAGACCCATGCTGAGCAAGGCATGCTCGGGCCCTAAGGCAGAGGCCCCCAAACTGTGGGGCATGCCCGGCTCCGTGTGGGTGGGGAGCGTGACCCTGAAAAGTTTGGGGACCACTGCCCTAAGGGTATGTCTATCCTGAAATAAAAGACCAGCAGCACTGCTATGGCTACCCCAGGCCTGCTGGCTCAGGCTTGCAGGGCTATAACATTGCATTGTAGATATTCAGGCTTGGGCTGGAGCCTGAAGCCTGGATTCTGGGGCCCTCCCTGGTCCTGCGGTTTCAGAACCCAGCCCAAGTGCTGTGAGCCCGAGTCAGCTGACCTGGGCTCTGAGCCCCGAGCCCCGGTGCTCCGGTTCCTTTCTTTCAGTGTAGACATAGCCTAGCTGCTGGGACCAAGCCATGTGAGATAAGCAGTCTTCTTCTGTGTGCTACACAACCTCCTTTGTGGTGGGTTTGGTTCTAGGTGAGACGGGCATTCGTGGCACCTGAAGTCAGGGTGGGCGGGCTCATGCTGGTGGTCCTGGGGGTCTTAGGCGCATGCCGTAGTGCTGCAGCTGCTACAGCTGTTGGGTGGTGCTGGGGACTGTCTCCAGGGGCATTGCATGTGTTGACTTATCCTGCTTTTTGTTATTTGATCGGGTTGATCAATAGCTTGTGTATATGCTATGGGAAGGTCAAGGGTCACAAATACAAGACCATTCTGGGGGCAGTAAACAACGCACTTTCTGGCTTTTCTGTGTGCAAGTCTTAGGTCGGGCTAGGCTGTCCCAAAGGGTGTTGGAAGAGCAGACAAAATTCTCTGAGAGAAGGGGAGTTGGGGGTACTGGATGTGTTCCTCAGGGCTAACACTCAGCACATGAATATGAAACTAGCTTTTGGATATAGCCAGATGGGGGCTGGCTGGCTGCTGGCTCCCACTCCACACAGGGCCTCTGTGAGCCCTAAGCACACTCTGTACCTCCTGCTCAGTGAAAAGTGGGAGAATTGGTGTGTGTTGGCCGGGAGGGGAGCAGGAGGCTTGGAGGCAAAGCAGAGATGGACCATGTCTTGTGGTAAAACCCCAGTACATGATGAGGCTGCTTTTGAGGTGAAGCTCCAATCCCCTCCAGACCCAGAGAGAACCTCTGTGCAGAGCTGATTTACTGGAGCTCTGTGCTGGCATCTGGGTTGAGCCTCAATATCCTTAGGGTATTTTACTAATTGCCCATGATCTGAATCACAGCATCTAGCTGCCTGCCTCTCAGGGGTCTGTGGAGGGATCGCCAGCAGTGCTGAATGGCACACTGGGGTCAGTGACAGGGACTGATGGGCTCCAGGGGAAGGGGTGGATTGAGACCTCCATCCTCACTCTCAAAAGAAGCATCTTGCTTCTTTGGTGGGTTTGTGACTTTCAACCCTTCTGATGTGCCCATGTATCTGATCCTTTGTCCTCCCAGACACACCCATAAGTCCCTGGCTGACTTGGTGGTGCAGGTGCTGGGACACCCCACCCCATGTGCTCATGTACCTGCTTGCTGTGTACTTCATGGGGGATGCCCTGCAGTAGACCCCATCCCAGGCTCATGGTGCCACTCTACTCCCCTAAATCAGGCGCTCTAGATGGGCACTTCTCCAGCCTGGGCCTAACCCTGCTGCCCCGGTGGGGTCCTGCTGTGCAGCTCACATCAAGGGGTGTGTGCTCCCACGGTGGTTGTGGAGCGTCATTTAATATTGAATGGGTTAATGCTACGCTCCAGCTCTAGCAGTGGGGGTTGGGGCTGGCACTTGCACGGTGTGGGCTCCCGCATTCTCGGAGACCTCTGCCAGTAGTCACAGAGCAATAATGAGACCAACGGCGGTGATAATCAGAGTGAGCTGAACACTGCAGCTCTGAAGTTGGTCCAATAAAATATATGATCTCACCTGCCTTGTCTCTCTAATATCCGGGGGCCAGCATGGCAACAACACCACCCCACCGTGTAGATGCAGCCAACACCAATGTAAAGCATCGCTGTAGACGCTCCACCTCCCTGAGTGATGGCAGCTGGGTTGTGGAAGATTGCGAGCTACATCTACACTGGGGTTAAGTTGGCAAAGCTACGGAACTGGGGGATGTGGGATTTTTCATACCTCTGAGCACCGCTGCTATGGCGACCTACATTTTAAGTGTAGGCCAGGCCTCAGCCTTGCGTAGGCTCCAAAGCAAGCCAGCTGGAAAACAGGATGTCCATCTGTACTAGCCTAAATAAAATGCAGAACTTTAAACTGTTGAGCTAGAGGAGCGTAAAAGTATGCCCAACAGCAGAACAAAGTAAACACATCCGTCCTCCTTCTCCTGGCCCCAGGCTTCAGGATACGGGTCATCAGAACACAAAAGAAGGGTGACTCTGGCAATTACCAGCCAATGAATTATTAACTAACCCAGTGAAGAAATGGAATAAATAGGAAGGGGAAATCTGCTAATGCCCTGGAGAATAGTGGAACTGTAAACCAAGAAGCAGCACTGGTTTATAAAGAGTGAAGCTTGCCAAATAAAGAGAGAGACATTTATAAATGTAGCAGATGTAGGCTATGTAGCAGATGTAATATATTTGGCTTTTGGTAGAGGGCATGACATAGGGTCTCATGTTCAGAAAGAGCCCTGAGATCTACGTGCACAAATGGACAGTCATATGGACTGAAAATTGGCCGAAGGATCACAAGCAAAGAGTAACACTGGGTGAAATCCTGGCCCTGCTGGGAGTTTTGGATTTCACCCAGCATGTTGAAATGGTCAGTTCAGGGCCGTCCTTAGGATTTATGGGGCCCTACACAGTATTATTAAACTGGTGCCCCTATGCCATGGCAGCCCGGGCTCACATGTGTATTTTAGATAAGGGTGGTCTTTTGAAGGATTTATTTAAAAAACTATATGTCTGAAGATCAAAGCATCTAAGGCTAAAGATGAATACTCAGATTGTGCATCTAAAAATCTATGCAAGGATTTTTTAGAGATGTGATTTTGTAATCTTCAGCAGCAACACACTAATGAAATATTTTAAAAGCAAATTTTAAACTAAGGTCCTGTAGACTAACATGTTCTGAGTAAATATTAGAGTAATGCACAACTGTTTTGTCAGCAAATTCAGAAACTGAAAGTATATACCTGGGGGTTGGCAAATGCCTGTTAAATGGCTTCTTTACCACTTGAATGGCTCTTTAAGAGTTTCAGTGTTGTGCTAATAGGTCTGGCAGGCTGGAAGGCTTTTTCACTTTTAAGTTACTAGATCCAGCTGTGGTGGGAGCCTGCAGGAAGGGTCAGAAGAGGGATAGGAAGAGGTGGGTGGGTGGACTGTAAGACCCAGGGGTGCCCCAAATTTTCGGGTGCCATAGGCAGCTGCCTATGCTGCGTATACCTAAGGATGGCCCTGGGTCAGGGGTAGGCCTTTTGTTATTTAATACCCCACCCACTCAGGGCTTAACTTTAGCTGGAGCTGGCCAGAGCAGAGCTTCGGGAAATATTTTCAAACCAATGGGGCAGAAGCCCTGAGCCCTGGTGCCCCCCGCAGGGCAGAAGCCCAGGGGCTCCAGGAAATACTCTGGGAGAATTTAAGCCCTGCACGCGGTTGTCTGGAAAGGTGGCAAAGGCATATTAATGGACTGCATGATATATACTGAACTGTGCAGTGTTTCAAGCTGCAGTCTGGACAGTGAAATAACACCTAGGGCCCAAAGAAAATTAGAAATATGCCCAGAAAAGCAGAGGGTCAGATTCAGTTTGGAGCTCTGCACATTATTGTGGTACAGTAGGGGGAATAATCGACCAGGTCACTTTTCAAAGGGAGGGGGAATGTTGCCAAGGAATATAGCTGGGAGACCCCAAGCAAGTGGGACATGCGTTCACAATGTCATGCAGCAGCTAAAGCTGCGCCATCTGGGTGTGGGCTGCAAGCACAGGGCCAGACCCTCACTGAAGAGGGGATAATAGATCTAGTGCAGGGGTCCCCAGCGCGGTGCCCGCAGGTGCCATGGCGCCCGCCGGGGCATTTTTGTGCGCCCGCAGGACACCCTGCTGCTGAAATGCCGCCAAGAAGAGTTGTCATTTCTCGGCGGTATTTCAGCGGTGGGGTGTCTGGCACCCGCCACAGTCTTCTGAGAATAGCAATATGCTATTCCCACAAGAAAGGTTGGGGATCACTGACCTAGTGTATGACTGTTGAACCTGGACAATTGTATTCAGGTCCCAGTTCAGCAGCCTGTCTTCAGCTGGACTGGTCAGGCCACATACTAACATACCTGGCCTCACAGGAGCATGCGTATGCAGGGACCGAGCTGGTGGAGCACCTAGCAGCGTGGGGCTGGGGGGAGATCCTGGGTGCCCTGCTCTGTTCGCTCCAGTGCTGCAGGAGGGTGCTGCGTGTGGGCTTACGAGAGCACACCCCCTTACATGGCTAGCAGCCGACCAGCCCTGCAGGGAAAGGGCTCCCTGCTACTCTGTCACGGGCAGGCAGGGATGCCCTGGGATTGGTTGCCCATTGGGACACCCTGTCTCTTGAGGGATGGCTTCCCATGGTGCAGCATTTGAACCCAGCTCAACTGCAAGAGCCCCCTGCAGCTGGGGTTAACAGGTGATGCCATTTCTGGGGGAAGCCGCCTTCCTCCCTTCTGGGCACTGGGGGGAGCAAAAAGAAGGAAAGAGAGCAAGGGTCAGGGAGAGCTGCTCTCCAGGCCAGGCTGGAGTGTGTAGCACTTGCCAAGGGGCCTGATCGTGGCTGGAGCCGCTGGGCACTACCAGCGTAGCCATTAGAGTTGCTCCAAAAGGTCCAGGTCCTCAAGGAAAAAATGGAGCAGGTCCTCAAGGAATCAATTTTGAAACAGTTAGAGGAGAGGAAAGTGATCAGAAACAGTCAGCATGGATTCAGCAAGGGCAAGTCATGCCTGACTAATCTAATTGCCTTCTATGACGAGATAATTGGCTCTATGGATGAGGGGAAAGCGGTGGACGTGTTGTTCCTTGACTTTAGCAAAGCTTTTGACACAGTCCCACAGTATTCTTGCCAGCAAGTTAAAGAAGTATGGGCTGGATGAATGGACTATAAGGTGGATAGAAAGCTGGCTAGATTGTCGGGTTCAACAGGTAGTGATCAATGGCTCCATGTCTACTTGGCAGCCAGTATCAAGCGGAGTGCCCCAAGGGTCGGTCCTGGGGCCGGTTTTATTCAATATCTTCATAAATGATCTGGAGGATGGTGTGGATTGCACCCTCAGCAAGTTTGCAGATGACACTAAACTGGGAGGAGAGGTAGATACGCTGGAGGGTAGGGGTAGGATACAGAGGGCGCTAGACAAATTAGAGGATTGGGCCAAAAGAAATCTGATGAAGTTCAACAAGGACAAGTGCAGAGTCCTGCACTTAGGACGGAAGAATCCAATGCACCGCTATAGACTAGGGACCAAATGGCTCGGCAGCAGTTCTGCAGAAAAGGACCTAGGGGTTACAGTGGACGAGAAGCTGGATATGAGTCAATAGTGTGCCCTTGTTGCCAAGAAGGCTAACGGCATTTTGGGCTGTATAAGTAGGGGCATTGCCAGCAGATCGAGGGACATGATCGTTCCCATCTATTCGACATTGGTGAGGCCTCATCTGGAGTACAATGTCCAGTTTTGGGCCCCACAGTACAAGAAGGATGTGGAAAAATTGGAAAATGTCCAGCGGAGGGCAACAAAAATGATTAGGGGACTGGAACACATGACTTATGAGGAGAGGCTGAGGGAACTGGGATTGTTTAGTCTGCGGAAGAAAAGATTGATAGCTGCTTTCAACTACCTGAATGGGGGGTTCCAAAGAGGATGGTTCTAGACTATTCTCAGTGGTAGCAGATGACAGAACAAGGAGTAATGGTATCAAGTTGCAGTGGGGGAGGTTTAGGTTGGATATTAGGAAAAACTTTTTCACTAGGAGTGTGGTGAAACACTGGAATGGGTTACCTAGGGAGGTGGTGGAATCGCCTTCCTTAGAAGTTTTAAAGGTCAGGCTTGAGAAAGCCCTGGCTGGGATGCTTTAGTTGGGGATTGGTCCTGCTTTGAGCAGGGGGTTGGACTAGATGACCTCCTGAGGTCCCTTCCAACCCTGATATTCTATGATTCTATGATTCTACAATTCTTTCACCAGCAGAAGTTGGGCTCATAAAAGACATTACCTCACCCACCTTGTCTCTCATGGGAGAGAAAAGAACAGCAAAGGAAGAAAATGCAGCTTCTGTTTCTGGCGTTCCCTTTTACTTGCAGTCTTACTAATGGAAAAAGACAGGAACAGCATGCGGTCTTATTAGTCACTCCAAGACCTGGCAAACATCTACCAGCATTAGGCTATTTAAGGCATTGCTTTTAGCTGCCTTTTTCTAGTCACAGTTTTGCAAAATACAGAGTGTTGGCCAGCAAAGCCAGACTCTTACTAGACAGTAGGAAAAAGGAAAGGGGAAAGAAAGAAGGTGAAGAAGGGGAAGAACGCACAAGGGGGAGGAGGGGAATGACAGAGTCTCACATCCCAAGGGGTATTTGGGATCTAGCCAGAGCCAGTGGTGGTGGCAATGTCACCTGGCTCCCTCTCTTGCCTGGTCATCTCATGATTAGGATAAAGAAGGTCTGGGGTCCCAAGAGATGGTGGAGGTGGCATCCATGTTGAAATTCATTGCTTCCCATTCTCTCATCTTTCAGTGAGCCAGTGTCTGTCCACTCAAAGTATCTTTTTGAGGACCCCAAAAGGGAGCAGTGGGCAAAACAGTGCATCCTCCCATTATTTTGTCCACCAGTTAGGACTAACTTCCAACACAGCAATTTTGGTTCATTAATTTCTGGTCCCATAGACCTCTTGTTTACCAGGCTTGATCTTAACACAATATTTGAATTATACCAGTAGACCTTTGTTTAGATTAATTCAGTCTGTCGCCCTTTTGTAATTTTCCCATCAACATTTGTTATTATAGGTTGTGACGTTTTATAAACTTTCACTCACTTTTTATAGATGAGCTCACAATTAGGATAAATTTGTAGGCCCAATTATTACAATAGGTCCTTAGTCACTAGTTGTAGTTTACTGTGGAAAGATTTTAAAAATCCTCAACATTTATTATTGAGAGCAAAGGGATCCAACGCCTAATGAATGTTACTAAAGTTAATGAGGAGTACTTCTAAGCAGAGACATTCCCCTTCCCCAATTAGATTCCTTTGTTAAGCTAGTCCTGAGCAGAGGGGCAGCAATGGATACACTGCAACATGTAGTCTCTTTACCTTTTACCCCGGGCCCATTTCATATCTTAAGACTTAAAAAGAAAACTTCAGAAATTTATCATGAAAATTCACCTACCCAGGCACAGAGTCTACTCACCCATCCTTACCACAATAGTAAGTGAAACCTATCACCTCTTCCATCAAAACAAGTCACTCAGCTCAGATAAAGTGTTGCAATACTGATCTAAAATGTTTCTACTGTTTGGCCTTCTTTGGCATAAATAAGCAGCCTTAAAAAGTAAGTTAACACTGTGTGACAGGGTGGGCCAGATGACTACAGGAAAGTAATAGAAGGCAGATATATTAGCCCCAGGTTAAGTAGGTCCCTTTTCCCTGGGTAAGGTAACAGGGAAGGTTCCAGAACAATCAGGAACCTTCTGGAGACAATTAAGACAGGCTGATTAGAACACCTGCAGCCAATCAAGAAGCTGTTAGAATCAATTAAGGCAGGCTAATCAGGGCACCTGGGTTTAAAAAGGAGCTCACTTCAGTTTGTGGTGCACGTGTGTAGAGCTGGGAGCAAGAGGCACTAGGAGCTGAGAGTGAGAACGCGGACTGTTGGAGGACTGAGGAGTACAAGCATTATCAGACACCAGGAGGAAGGTCCTGTGGTGAGGATAAAGAAGGTGTTGGGAGGAGCCCTTGGGGAAGTAGCCCAGGGAGTTGTAGCTGTCGCACAGCCGTTCCAGGAGGCACTCTAGACAGCTGCATTCCACAGGGCCCTGGGCTGGAACCTGGAGTAGAGGGCGGGCCCGGGTTCCCCCCAAATCCTCCCAACTCCTGGTCAGACACAGGAGGAGTCGACCTGGACTGTGGGTTCAGAAAAACGGCCAAACTGAGGGCTGCTGTGAAGCTCCAAGGCAAGCAAATCCGCCAATAAGCGCAAGACCCACCAAGGTAGGGTCACAACTGGTGTCACAAGTGGGATTTGGTGTGCACAGCACTGAGGAAGAAAGAGGGTGTTTGGAAAAAAAAAAAAGGGGGAGAGGGTTTATTTTTTTTTCACCACAATGGAGGACATAGTGCAGGCCCAGCAATATCATGAGTGGAGGTACCAGGAAAACAAAACCCCGCGGTCCCAATTATATCACCTCATCCTTTTCGCACAAAAGTGGTTTCGAACTGAGTCCTGGAGTCCAGAGGAGATACTAGAGGTTATTGTCATCGACCGGTACATGAGAGGACTACCACCAGACCTTCGTGCCTGGGTAAGCCAGAAAGAACCCTCTACCTATGACGAGGTTGTCGCACTGGTAGAGAGGTGAAGGACGGCAAGGGAGCTGACCCGACCAGTTAAGGAAGAAGCACCCCGGGTTAAAGTAGCAACACCAAGCCCTAGAGCTCGGGTGACTGGGTCACCAGGAGAGCCCAGGTGGAAAAAGGGAGGGGCTGAAGGCCCACCAGAAGCCACAAAGAGTCGGAGCACTGAGGGGGAAGAGGATCGTGATGTTAGACTGCTCAAACCAAGGGACCAGGGAAAGCCTAGGGCTCCATACAGATGTTACACCTGCGGGGAGTGGGGACACATAGCTGCACAGTGTCCCAATGCCAAGGAGCCTATGCAGTGTAACCTGGGGAACTGGGCAGACCCATGCTCCCCAATCCACCTTGTGGGGGTCTCACTAACCCCACATACGTACACCAGACCAGTGAAGCTAAATGGGGTAGAGACCACGGCACTGATTGATTCGGGGAGTGCTATCACACTTGTCTTGGGGAAGCTCATGACGTGTAGTCAGCTGCTGTGGGCTAAGCATACGGGGCTAACATGCGTCCATGGGACAGTTGGTTATTACCCCACCTTCACAGTAAAAATCGAGATTCAGGGGAACACTACTGAGGTAGCAGCAGGAGTAGTCCCTAAATTCCCATACCCGGTGCTCAAAGGGAGGGACTTCCCAGGCTTTGGAGACTTACTCCCAGTAGGGGAATTGGAGAAAGGGGGAAGCCCTGAAGTTAGTGAGGCATCCACAGTAGACTGTGATTGGGGGCAACCCCCAATCTTCTCTGAAATATCCCCAGATTTGTTCTCCAGTCCCAGACAGGGTAGAAAGACGAAAAGGGAAAGAAGGGCAGCTAAGGCCTTGGGAACCCGAATACTGGCCCAAAGCCAGAGGGTCGCTCGTGTAGGTAGGCAGACCCGAGCAGCTGAAAAGGAGGCCACCCAGGAGGGAGAAGCACCCAAGTCTGACCCACACCCTAACGCCTCTGAACCAGTAGAGGCAACAGAGACTAGCTCCCTAGATCTCGGGCAGATTAACCCCGGGAGAGGAAATTTTGGATGGGACCAGGCTGAAGACCCAAGGTACGACAACATTAGGAAAGAGGTGACCGAAATAGATGGGGTCCCCGTGGAAGGGAAAACCCAGGGACCAGGACCCTAATTCATAATGAAGAAGAATCTCTTATACCGGGTTGCACCAGTACAGGGGCAGAAGGTACAGCAGATCCTAGTGCCTCAAAAACACCAGTTGTGACAAAGTTCCTCCTCTACCTTGGTGGGTCTTGCGCTTATTGGCGGATTTGCTTGCCTTGGAGCTTCACGGCAGCCCTCAGCTTGGCCGTTTTTCTGAACCCACAGTCCAAGTCGACTCCTCCTGTGTCTGACCAGGAGTTGGGAGGTTTGGGGAGGAACCAGGGCCCGCCCTCTGCTCCGGGTTCCAGCCCAGGGCCCTGTGGAATGCAGCTGTCTAGAGTGCGTCCTGGAACACCTGTGTGACAGCTACAACTCCCTGGGCTACTTCCCCATGGCCTCCTCCCAACACCTTCTTTATTCTCATCATAGGACCTTCCTCCTGGTGTCTGATAATGCTTGTACTCCTCAGTCCTCCAACAGTCCGCGTTCTCACTCTCAGCTCCTAGTGCCTCTTGCTCCCAGCTCTACACACGCGCACCACAAACTGAAGTGAGCTCCTTTTTAAACCCAGGTGCCCTGATTAGCCTGCCTTAATTGATTCTAACAGCTTCTTGATTGGCTGCAGGTGTTCTAATCAGCCTGTCTTAATTGTCTCCAGAAGGTTCCTGATTGTTCTGGAACCTTCCCTGTTACCTTACCCAGGGAAAAGGGACCTACTTAACCTGGGGCTAATATATCTGCCTTCTATTACTCTCCTGTAGCCATCTGGCCTGACCCTGTCACAACTGCTAGAAGTATCAGAGGGGTAGCCGTGTTAGTCTGTATCCACAAAAACAATGAGGAGTCCAGTGGCACCTTAAAGACTAACAGATTTATTTGGGCATAAGCTTTTGTGGGTAAAAAAACCCACTTCTTCAGATGCATGGAGTGAAAATTATAGATACAAGCAGCTACTACTACTAGATACTACTAGAAGTAAACCATCTAATAAGAACAGAATCACTTCATTCCTTTCTGATAGCTCCCTTACAAAAGGGCGGAGGGAGGGGAAGAGTAGGACTCATTTTCAAACTATTTCAGTTTTAGAAGAGAAACATCTTCCTTGATCTTCAGAGAAACAGAATTAGAAAGTATCTTCTGGCAACATTTTTCACTCCTGCTTGTCATGCACTAGGGAGCTGAAATCCAGCATTCCAAGTTCTTCCGTCTTTTAGATCCAAGCACAGTGATATCAGGTAAGAACATGTGTTATCCCCTAAAGGTAGGAATGCACTACCCTTGAATCCTTCCAGTCATAAGAACATAAGAACGGCCATACTGGGTCAAACCAAAAGTCCATCTAGCCCAGTGTCCTGTCTTCCGACAGTGGCCAATGCCAGGTGTCCCAGAGGGAATGAACAGAACAGGTAATCATCAAGTGATCCATCTCCTGTGGCCCATTCCCAGCTTCTGGCAAACAGAGGCTGGGGACACCCTCTGTGCCCATCCTGGCTAATAGTCATTGATGGACCTATCCTCCATGAACTTGCTGTATACAGAGAACAGGATTTCCAACTCAAATACAAGAGTGAATAGTATAGGTACAGTAGAGGTTTCAGTTGATGACTGGAAAGTAGTAGTAGATTCATAGATAAGGCCAGAAGGGACCATTGTGATCATCTAATCTGACCGTCAGTATAACAGAGGCCAGAGAACTTCCCTGAATTAGTTTGACTTACAGAACCTCTTTTAGGAAAACATCCAATCTCATAAAGCAGCGGTATGTGGCCCAGACTAGGGGAAGAAGGAGGAGGGAAGAAACCACTCGTAAAAATTTCAAGTTTGTTTTTACATATTATATCTCAGTGAGAACCAGCACACTATTTACCACCAAAACACAGTGTAAGAGTTCCCAAACAAAGGGGATACATATTTTCACAACGTCCCCTAAACCTACTCTAAAGGTTTCATTTTAAAAAAATGAAGACTCTAGACCATCTTGAGGAAAAAAAAATATAACTTTCAAAATATAAGCCTGTCACTAGGCTTACAAATTTTGGCATCTGATTTTAGAAGTTAAACAAAAAGCAGAAGGAATAATCTAAGAAACATCCAGTCCCTGCCAGCTGTTCTTTCTCCATCTTCTGGCAGCCAGAATCTTCACCCTCCCCACTAATAGAGGCAGAGAACAAAGGCAAATAAAATTCACCAGTCACTGCCACATGCAACTCCTCTTGAATATCTGCTTGTGAAATTCAGCAGCCCACTTAATAGCACATGGGGAGGAAAATAAATATGCCTCCCTTAGCCACCACTGCTGCTCCCCCCACAAATACATACTCCCCTTTCAGGGAGATGAAGTTCCTCAAAAGGTGAGTGGGAAGAAGAGCATCTCCTGTCCATGAAGACATCCATAGTGTTGTAGGAGGGAGTGATCTGTATGCTCTGTATAACCTGTATGTTCAAAAGGTCTGTTACACCTCCCCCCCCTCCCGTTTTGTCTCCTCTCCCTCTTTGAACACCTGTGAAGTGCCTTTCCCCGTCCCCCTCCCTCCTGGAATGCTTGTGGGATGAATGGGCTGCTTGTACAGCTGGAAGATCAGAAGAGCTCCCAGGTAGACAATGTGTCTGGGACTCTAACTAGGCAGCGCTCACACGCCCAATGCATGGACACTGCATGGATACTGGCCGAGGTGGAGTGTGACCAACCAGACGTGGCCAAGTCACCTCTAGTCTCAAGCCATGAGGAGCAGGTCCTTAAAAGGTGAAGGGGCCATGTGCTCAGGAGTGCAGTCACAAGCTTGTAACTCCCGTGAAGGCCCTTCGCACGGACCGCCTGGCCAGTGGTTCGCTGTGTTGCATTCCATCGTGCCTTGGGAAGGCTGACCTTCATCACACCATCCACTGCTGCACTGTGGGACACTTACCTTGAAGGATCCTGACATCTCCAGTGCTGGGCCTGTCCTGGGAGCGTGAGTATGCAAGTGTGAGTGTGATCCGCCCTCCCCCTTTCTTTTGGGCTTAGCTATCAGTACAATAAACGTGCTGCTTTCTGCCAAACTCTGGTGGGTCATTAGTCCTCCCTAAGCCTACTAGCTGCCCCAATTTTGGGTAACACATAGTTCCAAAAGCGGCAGCTCCAGAAAGATATGCTCCCTGTGCTACCTGAATAAGGAAGTAAATGTGACTCCTTATTCACCATCCTCCTGATGTGGTGGAAGGACTCCACCATCCAGATACAGCCTAAAAAGTCACTTTTACCCTATTGATTGCTGATGAAAGGAGCTATGTTAAACTCATCTCAAGCCTCTAAAGACAGTTTTGCTGATGAAACAAGCTGATGTATTAAACTTGATTGTTTCATAGATTCATAGATACTAAGGTCAGAAGGGACCATTATGATCACCTAGTCTGACCTCCTGCACAACGCAGGCCACAGAATCTTACCCATCCACTCCTGAAAAACCTCATTTATGTCTGAGCTATTGAAGTCCTCAAATCGTGGTTTAAAGACTTCAAGGAGCAGAGAAACCTCCAGCAAGTGACCCATGCCCCACGCTGTAGAGGAAGGCGAAAAACCCCCAGGGCCTCTTCCAATCTGCCTTGGAGGAAAATTCCTTCCCGACCCCAAATATGGCGATCAGCTAAACCCTGAGCATATGGGCAAGATTCACCAGCCAGATACTACAGAAAATTCTATCCTGTGTAACTCAGATCCCACCCCATCTAACATCCCATCACAGGCCATTAGGCCTATTTACCATGAATATTTAAAGATCAATTAATTACCAAAATCATGTGATCCCATCATACCATCTCCTCCATAAACTTATTCAACAATGTATCTTGAGTTTTGCAAATAATTGCTCCAGAGTACACATTTATTTTGCAATCTTTGCAATAGAGAGAAAAAGAAAAAAGCATTTTGATTCCTAATGTTCTTTTCTCAGGGGCTATTTTTCTTCTCTTTCCCTTATGATAGAGAAAGATTTGTGAGCCTAAAAACTTCATAAAGTTAAAAAACACTGATCATAAAAAACACTGACCTAAAAAACCTGAAGCCAAAAGACTACAATTAGAAGAATCAGAAGAATTAAAAGAAGGGGGGGAGGGATAGCTCAGTGGTTTGAGCATTGGCCTGCTAAACCCAGGCCTGTGAGTTCAATCCCTGAGGGGGCCATTTAGGGATCTGCTTGGTCCTGCTTTGAGTAGGGGGTGGACTAGATGACCTCCTGAGGTCCCTTCCAAGCCTGATATTCTATGATCAATTTGTCACTGTTGCTAAAGAAGCAATGTCTGAACATGAACAATCAACAGGACTGTGAACTGGTGAGTGGGGGAGAAAAAGGCAAAGGCCCAGAAAGAAGTGACTGGAGAATGGAACCTTATCAACCACCACAGGTAAAATTCACATACAAGTGATGGCAGACTGGGCTTTGGAGGGTTTTTTTGGTTTGTGTTTTTTTTGTGGGGGAGGATGTTTCCTTCTCTTTTATTAGTCTTAAACATCAATTTATGTATGTGTGACAAAGACCCAAATAAGGGACAGTCAAATGACTCATGCAGGAAACGGAGCAGGAAAGTTAAGCCATGGTTAAGCACCATGGCTTAACTTTCGCCAGTAAAAGACAGTTGTGTGGCGTGGAGGGACCCTGGTGTGACGATGTGACGCAGCAGGGAGGGGGGAGTGTTGACCTGGGAATGTGCCCTGGGGACGGGAGACCTGAGAGCCTGTCACCTGAGCCAGGAGGGGGAGGGGGAGGTGACACCTCTGCCCAGGAATGTGGATGGAGGCTGCAGCAGGGAACCTGCTGGGTGGGTTTAGTTTCAGTTTGGGGCTGGGTGGAGGAACACAGGGAACCCCAGGGCTGGGGTCTAAGCTCCCTGCTCCCCCAGAAGGACTTCACTGAGGGGTCCTGGGTGTACCCACAAGCTCTGTTTTGGACTGTGTTCCTGTTGTCCAATAAACCTTCTGTTTTACTGGCTGGCTGAGAGTCTCAGTGAATCCCAGGAAGAGGGGTGCAGGGCCTGGACTCCCCCACACTCCGTGACAACTGGTGGCAGCGGTGGGATCTACTGCACCCCGTGAACGGCGCTTCCTGCAGTAAGTGACTGGGGAACAGTAAAACGAAGGGGGATTGACGGGGACCAGGCGTGCTGAAGATTCAGAGAGAGACGGTTTCAGGGGGCGGTTAACCCCTGGGAGTGTGTGACCAGAGAGAAGGACTTTTGCAGTAACAGGGTCCCCCGGGGGATTGCAGCGAGCGGTCCCAGGGGCGGAGGAGTCTGCAGCTCGACCCTGGCAAAGAGGTGGTGACCTCAAGAAGGACTGGCACACTAGGGGCTTTTCCTGGAAACCGTGGACAGCTGCCTGGCCTGCGAGTGGCCAGCCGGGAGATGTACGCTAAACGCCTTAAGAGCGACCTGGTGGAGCTGTGCAGGCAGAGGGGGCTGCGCGTCGGGAGGTCCACCAAGGAACAGCTGATTGCCCAGCTGGAGGAGAGGGATCGCTTGGATGACCCGATCCCTGTCCCTGAGGGAAGCTGCCCGGCGGACGCAGCGTGGGCCCTGGGGCCTGACCAGGCTGGGAGGGGTCAGACGGCTGCCCAGGACACCCCGAGACCCTTCCTACCTATGCCTGGGGGAGGGGTTGTGGGAAGCCCAGCGAATACCGAGGGCCCCCTGACCCCAGCAGCCAGCAGGGGATCCTCCCAGCGGAGCTCCCCATCCCTGGAGCGGATGCGGCTGGAATGGGAGAGGGAGAGGAAAATGAGGGAGCTGAAGGATCATGAAAAACAACGTCAACATGAGGAGAAACAACGTCAACATGAGCAGGAGGAGAAGGAGAGGGAGCGTCAGGAGAAGGAGAGGGAGCGTCAGGAGAAGGAGAGGGAACGTCAACATGAGCAGCAGGAGAAGGAGAAACAAAGACAGCATGAACTGGAGCTGGCCAGGCTGAGGAGCAGTGGGGCCCCGGCTGCGGTGAGTGAGGGGGGACCCAAGACTGCAAGGAGCTTTGATAAGTGCTTCCTGGCCCAGCGGAAGGAGGGGGAGGACATAGATAGCTTCCTGACGGCCTTTGAGAATGCCTGCGAGCTGCACAGGGTTGACCCTGCAGACAGGCTCCAGTTCCTCACCCCCTTACTGGACCCCAAAGCCGTGGAGGTCTACAGCCGGATGACAGGGGCAGAGGCAGGGGACTATGAACTGTTCAAACAGGCCCTGCTCCGTGAGTTTGGGCTGACCCCCGAGATGTACCGGAGAAGGTTCCGGAGTCAGCGTAAAACTACCTACAACTGGTCAACAGGATGCAGGGATATGCCCGCAAGTGGACAGCGGGGGCCCAAACTAAAGAGGACCTGCTTGACCTGTTTGTACTGGAGCACCTGTATGAACAGTGCCCTTCCGACCTGAGGCTGTGGCTGGTGGACAAAAAGCTCGCGAACCCCCAGCATGCAGGGCAGCTGGCCGACGAGTTTGTGAACAGTCGGTCAGGGGGTAGCCGGGAGGAGTCCCAAAAGAACAGGCCCCCCCGATGCAGAGAGAGAGTCACCATGGGGCCTCCCAGCGGGGAAATAGGGAGAACCCCCTCCAAAGGGGAACGCCTGGTGTCGGGCCCCTCCGACCCGTTCGAGGGGACCAACGTGACCTGAGCTGCTATCACTGTGGCCAGAGAGGCCACGTACGGGCCCAGTGCCCCGGGCTCAGGGACAAACTGAGCAGACCCAACCTACCCAGGGTTAACTGGGTAGGGACTCAGCTGGACGAGGGGCAGGCGACCCAGGAAAGGGGGGCTACCAGTTTGCCACCTGCTCAGGAGGGAAGAGTACCCCCAGCCAGCCCCGCCAGAGGGCTGGAGGCTCTGGACTCAGGGTGCTCGGTTTACAGGGTGGGTGCGGGGCTGTCCCTCCGGAGAGAGTGCCTTGTTCCCCTGGAGGTGGATGGGAGGAAGGTCAATGGATACTGGGATACGGGCGCGGAGGTGACGCTGGCCCGGCCCGAGGTGGTGGCCCCAGATCGGGTGGTGCCCAACACCTACCTGACCCTGACGGGGGTGGGCGGGACCCCATTTAAGGTGCCCGTGGCAAGGGTACACCTGAAATGGGGGACCAAGGAGGGCCCCAAGGATGTGGGGGTACACCACCATTTGCCCACTGAAGTTTTGATGGGGGGAGACCTAGAGGACTGGCCAAGCGACCCCCCGACCGCCCTGGTTGTGACCCGTAGCCAGAGCCGGCGAGGGGCACTGCGACCTGACCCTGGGGAGGGTACCACACTGGAGGCGCAAGACCCTACTCGGGTGGGGAGGGAGCGCCGAGGGGCACGGCTCAGAGAGGCTGCGGCCTCAGACCTGGCCACGGAGGGGGAACCGGGCCCCATCCCTTCCCCAGCCGCTGAGTTCCAGGCCGAGTTGAGGAAAGATCCCTCCTTGCAGAAGCTCAGGGACCTGGCCGACCTCAGTGAGGGACGGACCATGAGGAGAGGCTGCCAGGAGAGGTTCCTGTGGGAGAAGGGGTTCCTGTACCGAGAATGGGCTCCCCCAGGGGAAGGGGAGTCCTGTGGGATCAGGAGGCAGCTGGTGGTCCCCCAGAAGTACCGCCGCAAGCTCCTGTCCCTGGCCCATGACATCCCCCTCGCAGGGCACCAGGGAATCCGGCGCACCCGGCAGAGGTTGCTACAGAACTTTTACTGGCCCGGGGTCTTTACCACCGTCCGGCAGTATTGCCGATCCTGTGACCCCTGTCAGAGGGTGGGGAAGGCCCGGGACAAGGGGAAAGCGGCGTTGAGACCTTTGCCCATCAGAGAGGAGCCTTTCCAGAAGGTGGCCATGGACATCGTGGGGCCTCTCAGCAAGACGACCCGGTCGGGGAAGAAATACATTCTGGTGGTGGTAGATTTCGCCACCCGCTACCCCGAGGCAGTGCCCTTAGCTTCCATTGAAGCAGACACCGTGGCAGATGCGCTCCTGACCATTTTCAGCCGAGTGGGGTTCCCCAGGGAAGTCTTGACAGACCAAGGCTCCAACTTCATGTCGGCCCTGCTCCGGTGCTTGTGGGAGAAATGTGGGGTCTGGCATGACTGGGCCTCAGCGTATCACCCCCAGTCCAATGGGCTGGTGGAGAGGTTTAACGGGACGCTAAAGATGATGCTGAAAACCTTTATGAACCAGCACCCGCAGGATTGGGACAAGTACTTACCTCACCTGCTGTTCGCGTACAGGGAGGTGCCCCAGGAGTCTACCGGATTTTCGCCTTTCGAACTGTTATATGGAAGGAGGGTGAGGGGCCCCCTGGACCTGATGAGAGACGAGTGGGAGGGGAAGGCCACTCCCGATGGAGAGTCAGTGGTGGAGTATGTCCTGACCTTCCGAGAGAGACTGGCTGAACTCATGGGCCTGGCCAGGGAGAATCTGGCCAGAGCCCAGAGGAAGCAGAAGGTCTGGTATGACCGCACGGCGCGGGCCCGTGCCTACGCCACCGGGGATCAGGTGATGGTTCTCATCCCCGTGAGAAAGAACAAACTACAGGCCGCCTGGGAGGGCCCGTTCAAGGTCGTCAAGCAGCTCAATGAGGTAAACTATGTGGTGGAGCTGTCGAACCGGGCCCACCACCGCCGGGTGTACCATGTGAATATGATGAAGCCATATTATGCCAGGGGGAATGTGGTGTTAGCTGTGTGTGGTCAGTGGGAGGAGCAGGGAGATGACCCTTTAGTAGATCTATTCCCTGGGACCAGAGCTGGTTCCCCCCTGGAAACAATCCCCCTCTCGGATCAGCTCACCCCTGCCCAGCAAGCTGAGGTCAGGGGGGTGCTGCATCCGTACTGACAGCTGTTTTCCAACCAGCCTGGACGCACTAATCTGACTGTCCACCGGGTGCAGACAGGGTCGCACCCGCCGATAAGATGCTCCCCCTTCCGAGTCACAGGGAAAACTGCTCAGGACCTGGAAAGAGAGGTCCGGGACATGCTGGCTTTGGGGGTGATCCAGCCATCGGCCAGCCCTTGGGCCTCGCCGGTGGTGCTGGTCCCCAAAAAGGATGGGTCAGTCCGGTTCTGTGTGGACTATCGGAAGCTCAATGCCATCACTGTATCGGATGCCTACCCCATGCCCAGGCCGGACGAGCTCCTAGACAAGCTGGGAGGAGCTCGGTACCTTACCACCATGGACCTTACAAAGGGCTACTGGCAAGTGCCGCTGGATGCAGATGCCCGGCTGAAATCGGCCTTTATCACCCCTCTGGGGCTCTATGAGTTTCTGACCCTGCCTTTCGGCCTCAAGGGAGCGCCGGCCACCTTCCAGCGCCTGGTGGACCAGCTCCTGAGGGGGATGGAGAGTTTTGCCGTGGCGTATATTGACGACATCTGTGTCTTTAGCCAGACCTGGGAGGACCACGTGTCCCAGGTTAGACAAGTGCTGGACCGACTCCAGGGGGCTGGGCTGACTGTCAAAGCGGAGAAGTGCAAGGTGGGGACGGCTGAAGTATCTTACCTGGGCCATCGGGTGGGGAGCGGCCGCCTAAAGCCGGAACCGGCCAAGGTGGAGGTGATCAGAGACTGGCCCGCTCCCCACACCAAAAAGCAGGTCCAAGCCTTTATTGGGATGGCAGGATACTACCGAAGATTTGTGCCCCACTTTAGCGCCATAGCCACCCCCATCACTGAGCTATGCAAGAAGGGGAAGCCAGACAAGGTGGTCTGGACCGAGCAGTGCCAGGAGGCTTTCCGGGCGCTGAAGGAGGCTCTGGTCAGTGGCCCAGTTCTAGCAAACCCAGACTTTGACAAGCCCTTTGTGGTGTTCACCGACGCCTCCGACACGGGACTGGGGGCGGTGCTAATGCAGGAGGATGAAAAGGGGGAGAGACACCCCATCGTGTACCTGAGCAAGAAGTTGCTACCCCGGGAGCAACACTACGCGGCCATCGAGAAGGAGTGCCTGGCCATGGTGTGGGCCCTCAAGAAACTAGAGCCCTATCTCTTCGGGCGACACTTCACCGTGTACACCGACCACTCTCCCCTGACCTGGCTGCACCAGATGAAAGGAGCCAACGCCAAGCTCCTGAGGTGGAGCCTGCTCCTGCAGGATTACGACATGGACGTGGTCCATGTGAAGGGAAGTGCCAACCTGATAGCGGACGCGCTGTCCCGGAGAGGGGGCCCCGAACTTCCCCAGGTCACTGGTCACAGTGACCCCGCTCAGTTCAGTCTCGAAGGGGGGAGAGATGTGACGATGTGACGCAGCAGGGAGGGGGGAGTGTTGACCTGGGAATGTGCCCTGGGGACGGGAGACCTGAGAGCCTGTCACCTGAGCCAGGAGGGGGAGGGGGAGGTGACACCTCTGCCCAGGAATGTGGATGGAGGCTGCAGCAGGGAACCTGCTGGGTGGGTTTAGTTTCAGTTTGGGGCTGGGTGGAGGAACACAGGGAACCCCAGGGCTGGGGTCTAAGCTCCCTGCTCCCCCAGAAGGACTTCACTGAGGGGTCCTGGGTGTACCCACAAGCTCTGTTTTGTACTGTGTTCCTGTTGTCCAATAAACCTTCTGTTTTACTGGCTGGCTGAGAGTCTCAGTGAATCCCAGGAAGAGGGGTGCAGGGCCTGGACTCCCCCACACTCCGTGACACCTGGTCCCTAAAACAAGCTGTGTTTGGGAAGGCTGATGCCAGTGACTCAGGGTCAGGTGTGTTTAGTTCAGAAGGAAAGCTGGGTTTTTCCTAACAGCCAGCCCTGCAAGCTCAGGCCTCAGTCCTGCACAAATGGCCTCAACAGGACTTTGGCTATTGACATCAGTGGGAGCTGCTGGCTCAGGCCCTAAACCTGCACTCGGAGACTCAAGCTGGCTCCTTTCATAGAATATCAGGGTTGGAAGGAACCTCAGGAGGTCATCTAGTCCAACCCCCTGCTCAAAGCAGGACCAATCCCCAACTAAATCATCCCAGCCAGGGCTTTGTCAAGCCTGACCTTAAAAATATCTAAGGAAGGAGATTCCACCACCTCCCTAGGTAACCCATTCCAGTGCTTCACCACCCTCCTAGTGAAACAGTGTTTCCTAATATCCAACCTAAACCTCTCCCACTGCAACTTGAGACCATCATTCCTAGTTCTATTATCTGCCACCACTGAGAACAGTCTAGATCAGAGGTGGGCAAACTACGGACCGCGGGCCACATCCGGCCTGTGGGACCCTCCTGCCCGGCCCCTGAGCTCCCAGCCAAGGAGGCTCGCCCTCGGCCCCGCCCCCACTGTCCTCCCTCTCCTGCAGGTATGCCGCCATGTGGGCAGCGCAGCTTGCACCCGCCCACCTCCCAGGCTTTCCAATAAGCCTGTCCTGCCACTCTGAGCAGCATGATAAGGGGGTGGGGGGTGGGGAGCGGGGGGGTTGGATAAGGGGCAGGAGGTCCCGGGGGGCAGTGAGGGGACAGGGAGTGTTTGGATGGGGTGGAGGTTCTGGGGGAGGGCAGGGGCAGTCAGGAGACAGGGAGCAGGGGGGGTTGGATAGGGGGTGGGGCCCAGGGGTGTGGTTAGGGGCAGGGGGTCCCAGGACGGGGCGGTCATGGGGTGGGGGTATGGATAGGGGTCGGGGCAGTCAGGGGACAGGGAGCAGGGGGCAGTTGGATGGGGTGGAGTTTCGGGGGGTGGTCAGGGAACAGGGAATGGGGGTTGGGTTGGATAGGTGTGGAAGTCCCAGGGGGCCTGTCAGGGGCCAGGGGTGTGGATGGGGTGGGGGGGCAGTCAGGGGATGGGGAACAGGGGGGGTTGGATAGGGGGGTGGGGTCCCAGGGGGGCGGGTCAAGGGACAAGGAGCAGGGGGGTTGGATGGGGTGGGAGTTCTGAGGGGGGCAGTCAGGGGGTGGGAAATGGGAGGGGACGGATAGGGGGCAAGGGCCAGGCTGTTTGGGGAGGCACAGCCTTCCCTACTCGGCCCTCCAAACCGTTTTGCAACCCCGATGTGGTCCTCGGGCCAAAAAGTTTGCTCACTCCTGGCCTAGATCCATCCTCTTTGGAACCCCCGTTCAGGTAGTTGAAAGCAGCTATCAAATCCCCCCTCATTCTTCTCTTCCACAGACTAAACAATCCCAGTTCCCTCAGCCTCTCCTCATAAGTCATGTGTTCCAGTCCCCTAATCATTTTTGTTGCCCTCCGTTGGACTCTTTCCAATTTTGCCACATCCTTCTTGTAGTGTGGGGCCCAAAACTGGACACAGTACTCCAGATGAGGCCTCACCAATGTCAAATAGAGGGGAACGATCACGTCCCTCGGTCTGCTGGCAATGTGCCTACTTATACAGCCCAAAATGCTGTTAGCCTTCTTGGCAACAAGGGCACACTGCTGACCCATTTCCAGCTTCTCGTCCACTGTAACCCCTAGGTCCTTTTCCGTAGAACTGCTGCCGAGCCATTTGGTCCCTAGTCTATAGCGGTGCATTGGATTCTTCCATCCTAAGTGCAGGACTCTGCACTTGTCCTTGTTAAACCTCATCAGATTTCTTTTGGCCCAATCCTCTAATTTGTCTAGGGCCCTCTGTATCCTATCCCTACCCTCCAGTGTATCTACCACTCCTCCCAGTTTAGTGTCATCTGCAAACTTGCTGAGGGTGCAATCCACACCATCCTCCAGATCATTAATGAAGATATTGAATAAAACCGGCCCCAGGACCGACCCTTGGGGCATTCCACTAGATACCGGCTGCCAAATAGACACGGAGCCATAGATCACTACCCGTTGAGCCCGACGATCTAGCCAGCTTTCTATCCACCTTATAGTCCATTCATCCAGCCCATACTTCTTTGACTTGCTGGCAAGAATACTGTGGGAGACCGTATCAAAAGCTTTGCTAAAGTCAAGGAATAACACGTCCACTGCTTTCCCCTCATCCACAGAGCCAGTTATCTAGTCATAGAAGGCAATTAGGTTAGTCAGGCATGACTTGCCTTTGGTGAATCCATGCTGACTGTTCCTGATCACTTTCCTCTCCTCTAAGTGCTTCAAAATTGATTCCTTGATTCCTTGCTCCATGATTTTTCCAGGGACTGAGGTGAGGCTGACTGGCCTGTATTTCCCTGGATCCTCCTCTTTACCTTTTTCCTTCTTTCCTTTCCTTCTTGCACATAGCCTGCAATAGATTCTCAGGAGCTCTGACTCTGAATATACACAGGGAACAGGTTTATTAAGCAAGAAAGTACCATTTTTGCAAAGTAACTTTCCAGAGTAGAACACCACTTTAATCTATTGCTTGTCAGAAGAAGAATTTAAGAGCTAGGGGGAAAAGCAAGGTCATAAAGCTCAAATTGCTTCAAAAAATGCACATAACTTTGGCATACAAACAAAAGGCTGGAGATCATGGTGGTACTGCAGAAAATAGTGTCATAAACTAGTGTCAGAGTTAGAGGTTGTAGCAGAGCCCAAAGTTATTGGAAAAAGGCAGGTGCCCAGCATACCTAGTTTAGGTTAAACATTAATTCAAGAACAATAAAAGAGTGATGAAGATGTAGCAAAGATCATGAAAGCAGCAGAGCTGAAGAAAGCAGAAAGGTTCTGCTCATTTGGATTTGGGCAAATGCAGGAATTGATGTTTTCAAAGAATGACACTTAAAAATACTTCTCTGTTTGTTGCATGTTCGGTGTGCTCTTGATCTTAGGCCTAAGGTTGCAAATATCCAGTGTGAAGGTATGTACAAGCAGATTACCTGATTCTACAAAGCCCCTCTAGTGCAATGCCTTTTATCTCTGATATGAATCCCACAGTTGGGGTCAAATCCTGGTCTTGTTAGAGTTGGTGACAAAACTCCCATTGTCTTCAATGTGATTGGATTTGCCCCTTGGGGCCATATCTTCAATGGTATTTAGGTAGGGAAAGATTCAGATGAGGTACTTTTGAAAATTCCACTAGGTGCCTACATTAGGTTCCCTTTTAGCCCTTAATGGGGAATAAGAGTAATAGCAGTCGTTGCTGAACAATTGCTGTTTGGTGACTCTTGATCAGCGAGCGCGGTGAATTAATGAGCTCAGGGGGTTAACCGCTTATGGGCCGAACCATCTTGGAGTTCCAGGGATGTACTGCTAAAGTCTTGATCCAATGTATTACATGTGACAAAATTGTTAAACGGGAATGTGTTTGTGGAGTAGCTGAGCTTGGTTCCCCCCGGCCTGCCTCTGGGGCAGATCACCTGCACCTTGGCAAAGTGGGTGAGAAGAGCTACAGGTTAGGGTGGCAGTTTGTGATGCTCTGCACCGGCAGAGAAACTCCAGAGCTGCAGGGACAGTGGAAAATCAGGCCAGCGGCTGCGGATTAACAGCAGAACGCTGCATCCTGAGGCAGCTGGGGACACTGAGCCATGGGGGGACTCTGGCCTCCACTGCACAGGTTATGCCAGCGTAATTTATTTCGCTCAGGGGTGTGAATAAGCCACCCCCATGAGTGACGTAAGTTACACTGACCTAAGCGCCGGTGTGGACAGCGCTATGTCAGCAGGAGAGCTTCTCCCACCAACATAGCTACCGTCGCCCACGGGGGTGGTTTTATTACACGGATGGGCATTCTGTCAGCAGAGGACATCTTCCCCAGATGTGTTGCACTTGCATCGGTGTGCCATTGCAGTGCCCTGAGACACCCCAGGCTGCTGGTCTGGAGTAACAAAAGTCACTGTAGTGTCGCTCAGCCAGAAGTTGTGGGCTTGGTGCAGGAATCACGGGGCTTGTGCGCTGTCGGGTGGTCAGAATGGCTTAGAACTCTAGAAACTTCATCAGCTTGCTCCAGACCAGCAGTCCCTGCCTCAGTTTCCCCATTTATGTGAGATGAAAAACACTTGCCCGGCCAGCAGGGCAGTTGTAAGGATTTAATATTTGGGCAAAGAGCTTTGAAGCCTGGCAGGTTTTCTCCAGACAAGTGCCCAGGGTTGTTAGTCCTACCTCTGGAGTGGTGAACCGAGCCTCTTCCCAGAATCCTGCTTCCTGCACGTACAGTCATGCATGTCCCCTCTGGCCAGTTCCAGGATTTCTCTAATATTAGCACTGAAAGTCAGGAAATCCCATCTGTCCGTGCCAGAATCACTACGCAGCCAAGCTCTGTTTTCAGATCACCTCCTCAGCAAGCACAGAGCCTGGTCACCAGCTGAAGGGTTTGGAGAGCACACTCCAGCCTTACTCGCCAGTCTGTAACACCCAGTGCCTAGTGGGTGGCTGTGACTGCTGTGGGGATCCTTCCATGAGACACAAGGGTTTGGTGGGGATGTTACACACGTGGCCCCTTCCAGAAGTGAACCCACTAGACATTGTCTGCTCTAGGGGGTTGTGTTGACCCAGCTCCCCCCCAGCACGGCTCACACTGTAAGAAGTTACTGTATGATACTCTGGAAAGCAGCTAGCAGGAGGCATGCATACAGCAGCCATAATCCCACTAACCTCCCTGTGCCAGCAGACCACTACTGCCAAGCTGCACATAGGATTGATTTCCTGGCTCTGTCTGGGCCTTGGGCCTGGCTGCCCACAGGGCTGCTCTCTGTGTGGACACTATGAATTAATGGAAACATTATATTGTCGTAGGGCAGGATCCTTCCACTGGCTTCCTCCGTGGCTTCCTTCGAGTCACCACCTCTGATGTCCTGACAGCCCAACCTTCTAGGGGGAGACTGGCAGAAAGGGCAGCTCCTGGGCAGACTCAGTGAAAGCTGGGTGCCCTGCAAACCTCCTCCCCAAGGGCTAGCAGCACACTTGGCCAGGGAGTGTTCGTATCCCCGTCCCCGCAATTCTGCAGCTTGGGACTTTTTCACAGATGGTTCTTGAAGTGGGATATGTCCCCTCTAGGCCTGTGTGAACCCAACTGCCTGGAGGAGGGTGCGGGCTGGGGGGGCGGTGTGCCTGGCTGGGGCGGGGTAGCTGGAAGGTGTTTGTGGGAGAGACAGAGCTCCTAGACAGGCCAGGGTTCTCCCTGCTGATCAGACAGAGCTGCCAGTGCAGCTGCGGTGGGGTTCTGGGAGGACATGTCCTCCAGGACTCTGCCCCCTTGTGGCTGGCTGGAGGGCAGGGCAGGTAGGGAGAGCAGCCTGCGAGGCTGCCTTGAGCACTGTGCTTGCTTCATGCACCCCACGCCCCTGGGGTAGGGAGGGGAAAGCTGCATTGCCTTGCACTGTCCCCTGCTAGCCAGAGGTGGCTGCAGTTGTGTCTCCATTACAGAGCTGGCTCAGCCTCCTTCTAGCCTGGGGCGGCTGAGGACATGGCCAAGCAGGGAGGGAGAGTCCCAGCTGTGGCTCCTGCTGGGCAGCAGGATGAGGGAGGCTTACTGAGGGCCCGGGCTGGGGTGCTGTGCTCTGCCAGGCTGCAGACTTCGTGCTGTGTGGCACCAGACAGGCACAGAGAACTCGGAAGCCCTCTCCGTCTAATGCTCCACCAGCTGTGTGGCACGCAGCGCTGTGGGTCAGAGCCACACCTAGCACAGGACAGCCCTGTGGCTACTCACTTTCTCCATGCTGTGCCGGGCCTTTCTCCCCAGCAGAGCACAGGCCAGATTCTGGCACAGTCTTGTGGGCCCAACTCCCCTCAAAATCAGCCAGCAGCATCCCAGTGTCTGCCATGGGCTGCCAGTGACACTGGGCGGGAGCAGTGCAGGGAGTCCGCGTGTCCCCTCACCTGGTCACTGGAACTCCGAGCATGTGCTGGAAGTGCCTTGTACTCACTACCACTGGGGCAACTGGAGTCTCTGGCTAAATATAGAAGCAAACCCCCAACCCCCTAAACTCCTGATACAGACACATGGGTCACTCAGCTACACAACCAGCCTGGTGGGAAAAATGACCTTTTCTTTTCTTTTCTTTTCTTTTCTTTTCTTTTCTTTTCTTTTCTTTTCTTTTCTTTTCTCACTGTTTTAAGCTTAAAAAACAAAACAAAATGGTGTTGGTTTGTTAAATGTTGAAGACACTAACGATGCATTCCCTTTCCTGACCAACCCCTTTTCTTCCCAGCATGATCCTACACTCCGCTCCTTATGCCCAGCAATTCCTGTGCTGGTCAGTGGCAGAGTGAGTCAGTCATTGGACAGCTCTGCCCTCTGGGGTGGCATGCGTGGTGTGTTAGATGATCCAGGCTCTTATCGAAACCCTATCTGTCTGACATGCATCCAGGTCAGCGTGTGGCATCAGATGACCTGGCTTTTGGCACCAGACAGTGACACATGATGTTATGTCCTCTGTAAAATGTCAGGTAAGTGAAGGGCTGTGACCCTGTGGAAATTTGATTCTTCAGGCAGCCAAGATTTTGAAGGGCACATTTTTGCCGGCTTAGTTTAATTTGGCACTGTTAGTGGGTGCAATTCCGATGAGTTCAGTGGCGTCGCGTCGACTCCTCCCCTGGCTGAATTCCAACTATTGTGTTTTTAAATGAGGGAAGAGTGGGCCTGCACTTTCTTCTCTCATTCAGATCTGTGTCAAATCCAATCCTCACTTCCTGATGTCACTCTTCAAAGGCCAAATCCTGCAGGACCAGATTGTACCTCCTCTCTCCATGGCTCTATTCTGTTCTCTGTAGGTTCTTACCCCACCCTCATCACCAGATTAGCTGAGCGCCTTGCAGTCGTGCATTAAGTGATCTGACTGACGTCTGTCATGTGTGGTTTGTTCCATCTCCCCCTTTCTCCAGGGAGAGAAGTGTGTGTGCAGCAGAGGGCGTTGGTTTGGTGTTTATACATCCCTGCTGCACTGTTTTATGTTAGAGAAGGCAGGTAAAAGAAATGTGCCTGGCACTTGGAGTGGAGGGTGGGGAGGTTTGTGGTGGGCCTTAGTTCTTGATGGAGTTCATTCCCCAGTCTCTGACCCCGGAGAAAGCTCTCTGTCCTGCACAGATGAGCTCTGCCTTTGTTGTGTAGAGGTCCATTGTGCCATGGTCTTCATCCTGGAGCTCTAGGCTCTTCTGGACACCCTGGGCCAAGGCCAGGGGGTGCCTTGAGGATAATAAGTGAGACCTTGACCATGACTCTATTCTATGGGAGGCCTGTGTAGGCAGCGGAGGACAGGTTTGATGTGCTCACGGTAGCCTATGTTGCTGAGGAGACACACTCAGCTTTCTGTACTAGTTGGATTTTCCTAAGCGCTGCAGGCACACACTCACAATTGATCAATCCAGAGTTTAGGAGGCTCTTGGAATCACCACTGATCCTGAGCTCTCACACAGCTGTATCTGTGAGCAACACTTTTTACCACCTCTGGTTGGCCAGGGGTCACAATCCCATCCTGGTGGACAATGGCCTGGCCTCTGTTATTCATGCCTCCATCACTATTAGCAATTATCTTCAAAAACTCATGGAAGATGGGAGAGATTCCAGAGGACCGGAAAAGGGCAAATATAATGCCCATCTATAAAAAGGGAAATAAGGACACCTCTGGGAATTACAGACCAGTCAGCTTAACTTCAGTACCTGGAAAGATAATAGAGCAAATAATTAAACAATCAATTTGCAAACACCTAAAAGAGGTGTAAGACACACTGTATCCATCAGCATGGATTTGTCAAGAACAAACCATGTCAAACCAACCTGATAGTTTTCTTTGACAGGGTAACAAGCCTTGTGGATGGGAGTAAGCTGTAGATGTGGTATATCTTGACTTTAGTAAGGCTCTTGATACTGTCTTGCATGACCTTCTCATAAACTAACTAGGGAAATACAACCTAGATGGAGCTACTATAAGGTGAGTGCATAACTGGTTGAAAAACCGTTCCCAGAGAGTAGTTATCAGTAGTTCACAGTCAATCTGGAAGGACATATCAAGTGGGGTCCCGCAGGATCAGTTCTGGGTCTGGTTCTGTTCAATATCTTCATCAATGCTTTAGATCGGGGTCTCAAACTCAATTTACCTTAGGGCCAGTGCCAGTCCTCAAATCCTCCCAGCAGGCCAATAATGTCACTCATGCCGCCCAAAACTCCTCCCCCCCAAAAAACTCTGCCCCCCACCTGCCTAAGGCTCTGGGAGGGAGTTTGGGTGGGGGAGGAGGTCTGGGGTAGGGAATTGGGGTGCAGGCTCTGGGAGGGAGTTTGGGGGTGGGAGAGGGTGTGTGGGAAGGGGGAGGGGGTGAAGGCTCTGGGAGGGACTTTGGGGGTGGGAGGGGGTATGTGGGGTGGGGGTGCAGGCTCTTTTAGGGAGTTTGGGGGTGGGAGGGTGTGTATGAGAAGGGGGTGAAGGCTCTGTGAGGGAGTTTGGGGGCAGGAGGGGGAGCGGGTGCAGGATCTGGGAAGGAGTTTGGGGGCAGGAGGGGGTGGGGGGTGCAGGCTCTGGGAGGGGGTTGGGGGGTGCGGTGTTTACCTGGGGCTCCAAGGTGGGGCGAGCTGGGGGGCCTCCACAGGCTTCTGCCCCCAGGCACTGCCCCCGCACCTTCCCATTGGCCACAGGGGCGCTCGGGGTGGGGGCAGTGTGCCGAGGCACAGCCCTGCCCCATCCTGGGGCTGCAGGGAGGGACCAGCAGACACGTGGAGCGAGCAGGCAGATGCCACTCAGCTCCGCTGTGCTGCCGGGGCCAGGGGCCATTTTAAATTGCCTGGGAGGAGTGGGGGAGAGTGCCCGGGGGTGGCAGGTGGGGCCAAGGGAGAGACCCGGCCCCAAAACTGCTGGAGCCCTGTGGCCCACATTGGGGAGGTTTGTGGGCCGCAGATGGCCCACGTGCTGCGAGTTTGAGATCCCTGCTTTAGATAATGGCATAGAAAGTACACTTATAAAGTTTGCAGATGATACCAAGCTGGAAGGGGTTTTGCAAGTGTTTTGGAGGACAGGATTAAAATTCAAAATGATCCAGACAAACCGGAAAAATGGTCTGAAGTAAACAGGATGAAATTCAATAAGGATAAATGCAAAGTACTCCACTTAGGAGGGAACAATCAGTTGCACACATACAACATGGGAAATGACTGCCTAGGAAGGAGTACTGTGGAAGGGGATCTGGGGGTCATAGTGGATCACAAGCTAAATATGAGTATAACACTATTGCAAAAAAAGCAAACATCATGCTGGGATGTGTTAGCGGGAGAGTTGTAAACAAGACACGAGAAGTAATTCTTCCGCTCTACTCTGCAGAGAAAGTGATGGGAGTTTCTATAAAGCTTCTTTTTCTTGGCAATGTCAACAGCCCATTTATTTCAGCCTTTTGATCTTTTAAATTTTAAAAAATCGGTTACATTTTTGTAAAGACGCTAACCCCCAAACTTCCAGGCATTGGCCAACAGCTAACTGACAGTGGTGAGCAAGATACATCCCCTATGGGCACGTGATTCTACAATCACCCACTTCAGGGTTTCTGGCACTGTACATTCTCTAAGACAGGAGTAGGACACTGGACTAGATTGACCCCCTAGTTCCATCCAGTCTGGCACTCCCTGTGGTCCTAGAACCTGATCCAGCTCCCACTGTAGTGAATAGGAGTCTTTCCATTCACATCAGTGGGAACTGGATTGGGCCTTTAAACAGTTGTTCCATCCAAGGCCAAATCAGTCATGCCTAGCCTCTCCTCTGTGTGCCCATGCACGGGAGCACAGGTGGGTGGTCGGGTCACCCAGCACTTGGAGATCTGTTAGTACCTGTCAGATGAGTGACTGTTAAAAGGGCATGCTACATCTGCTTGCCTGTGTAGTCAAGTTCAATCTGGTTTCTTCACTGGTTGAAATAATGAGTCACTATTAAGTCAGGAACTGTTCATTAAAAATGCTGATTCATTGAACCCAACTGTAGCGGGGTGGTCACCCCGCTCCGGCCCTGAAAGGGTTAAAGCAGCCCTGGAGAGGGCTGCGGCTGGGAACACCTAGGCTGATTGGGGAAGCAGCCACAGCTGGGGCCACCCCGCAATCAGGCCACAGCTGGCCCTTATAAGAGGGCTGTGGGCCAGAAGCTGATGGAGTCTCACTCTAGCCCTGGAGTGGGAAGGGCTAGCTGCCTGGGAGCAAGGTACCTGAAGTGGAGCAGTGCTAGGGAAGGGCAAAGGGAGCTGGGGAGCTCCAGCCTGGTAAACCCCCAGGCTGCAGGCCTTGGTGAAGGCCTACAAAAGGTACTGGGGCTGCAGAGGGGCAGCCCAAGGATAGGCAAAGGCAGCAGGCCCTAACCCCTTGCCAGTGATGAGTGGCCATGACACTGCAGTCTGCCCCAGTGAGCGGGGGCTAGATGAAGACTGGCAGTAGCCACTGAGGCAAAGTGGGTTTAGAGGGTTGGGGGTTCCCCTGGGAGGGGAGACCCAGGGTGAGGAGGTACTGTTGGAGCAGAACCCTGAGGTAAAGGGGCACCAGGGTCCGGGAGAGACACGGGAGCCAGCGGCAGGTGAGACACCGGCCTGCAGAGGGTGCTCCAAAGTCTGGAAAGAGCTAATTCCTGGGACGACCAGCCGGAGACGCTGCACCAGTGAATCATTGCTTTGCTACACCAACGCTTTTTGTGGGAAAGGGTCAGTGTCATTGTGGTGTTTAGATGTTGCTTGTGTTGGGGACACTGGGGCATGGCCACTCGGTAACTCGAGGGGATGGAAGACCACGAGTGTCGATGAAGCCCACTCGCACTAGGCCCAGGTGTCCTTGGCCCCCCTCCCGCCTGGAGGCACTCGCAGCAGCTCTGCGTACTAGGCCCAAGTGTCCTTGGCCCCCCCGACCTGGAGGCACACACAGCAGTTATGCTGAGAATCTGCAACAATATGTTGCAGAGTCAGACTGCCTGAAACTAAGCAAGGCCACACAGGGCAGATATGGAAGAACAATGCTGAATAAAGCAGCTTTATGTATGGGTTAACAAATGATACAGAGAACCAGGGAACTAGCTGGGAACTGGATTGGCTGGCTATATGGATACTTGGGGCAGCTTGCTATTGGATAAGTATGCTGGGAAAAAGGATGTATAAAAGCCTGTGTAATTTCCTGCTCTGTTTACAGGATTTGAGATTCAAATCTCCCTGTACCTATTTGAAGCTTCAAATAAACTTTTCTGCTTCTCCACCCCGTTGTGATTATTCGGTTTAGCACACCGGGTAATGAACCAACTCAAGCTGTTGTTCAGTCTCTCGGCATTGGGTGCCGGCAACACTTATAATTATTAGAATTGGGAGCACGGGCTGTTGGGAGTCTGAAAGGACAGGAAACAGGAAGGAGGGGGAGGAGTTGAGAGGCTGGGAGAAAGCTACCGAGGCTGCAGCAGCAGCTTGGTAAAGAGGTTTCCACTTTGAAAATAAAGAGATGGCCCAGTCACTCTAAAAACCTTGATCAAGTTTTGCTGCTTTATTTTAGAGTTCGGGATGAACTTTCTTTGTTCGATGGCTGTGTGCTACAAGGTACACACCGGCTCCTTGTGCCAGAAGAATTACAGTCAAAACTCATACACCTGGCACACGAGACTCATCAAGGAATTGTCCAAACCAAACAATGACTACGGGATCTGTATTGGTGGCCAGGGATGGACTCTCAAACTGAAGCACTCATAAAATCCTGTGTCAGTTGCCAAATGCATGACAAGACAGCAGTGACATGTACCTCTCCATTACAGCCTGTTCCTCTTCCTGAATCTGCATGGGAAAAAGTGGTGATTGACATTGTAGGTCCCTTTGATACTGCTCCAATTGACTGCCGTTATGCCATCACTTTAATAGACTATTTCAGTAAATGGCCTGAGGTAGTGTTTACATCGCAAATCTCTTCCGCTACAGTAATTAAGTTCCTCTCTTGAGTTTTTAGCAGGGAAGGTAACCCCAAAGAACTGGTTTCAGATAATGGTAGTCAATTTACTTCCTGGAGTTTGAAACTTTTCTAGCACAGAGGAACATTTTACACAGAAGGTCATCCCTGTATTACCCTCCAGCCAATGGGGAAATCGAATGGTTTAACAGAAGTTTGAAAGAGAGTTTGCAAACGGCTAAACTGGAAGGGTGATTGTGGATACCCTTCACTACTGATTTCTTGCAAGCATACCGGGCTACATGACATGCCACAACGCAAAGATCACCTGCAGAGTTACTGCATGGGAAACAGATGAATATAAACTGAACATTGCTGGTATGTTAAAGGCACAACCTATGCCCCAAACGAGGATGATGTGAGAAAAACAGTTGAACGGAACCAAGCAAAGTCTAAGGCTTTCACAGACAAGCGGCGGGGGGCTAAGGAACCAAAGTTTGAGTGTGGTTCCTTCGTTAGAATACGAAAACCTGGAATTTTATGCAAAGGGGACCATAATACACAGCTCCTCTTAAAATCATAGAGAAGAAGGGACCTTACACCTATCGACTTTCTGATCGGCGGGTATGGAATGCTTCTTATCTTGTACCTGCCTACGCATCAAGAGGAGATTATGCCAACACCTGGTCTGCATTGGATGACTTCACCGTAGTACCAACACAACAAGACATTGCACTGGAACCGGGGCTTGAGAGACGGCCTGTCAGACCCAGACGACCACCTGTCTGGACTAGAGACTGTTATGTAGTATCTACAATGTTTTCAGTGTAATATTTCTGCCAACAGTATAGTGTCTTGTTTCATATTTGTTCCTGTGGTTAGAACAATAATGTTTATTTTAATTGGGAGAGTTTCTTAAGAGAGGAGGGAATGTGGTGTTTAGATGTTGCTTGTAATTATTAGAATTGGGAGCACTGGCTGTTGGGAGTCTGAAAGGCCAGGAAACAGGAAGGAGGGGGAGGAGTTGAGAGGCTGGGAGAAAGCTACAGAGGGTGCAGCAGCAGCTTGGTAAAGAGGTTTCCACTTTGAAAATAAAGTCCTATTGAAGCTTGTCAGTACCTTGCCTGGTTGATACAAGAGTCATCGAATTTCTCAGCTCAAAAAAGTTTTGAAAAAAAAGTTTTGAAATTGTCAGAATATCCCATTGCATTAGTCTTTTAAATTAAAAATTTCAGTTTTCTGGATTCGAAGAAATTTTCATTAAAAAAATGTAAGCTAATTATAGTGCAAAAACATTTACTCTTTTGTAATTGATCAAAATCAAAAGAAAATGTTTTGAAATGATCAAAAGTAAATGTTTTGTTTACCTGGACAGAATTCTGCATCTTAGGTCTCAGGCTACCCTCAAAATTTATATCAGCATAGCTACCTCTGTCAGAGGTGTGAAAAAACCACTCCCCTGTCCAACATAGGTATCTGGCCAACCTCCCTCCCCGCAAAGACGCAGCTTTCCTGATGGAAGAGTGCCTCTGTTGACATAGCGAAAGGTGTTTGGGCGGGTGGTGTTCTTGTACCAACAGACAAACTCCTTCCGTTGGTGTAGGCTGTGTCTGTGCTGAGGGCCATGCTGGTGTAGCTAAGCTGGTATAGTCTCTGTAGTGTAGACAGCCTAACTGAGTGTGGGGGGTGAGAGGAGATGGAAGGGTACAGGGGAGAGAGAAACTGGAAAGGACAAGGATGGGGAGAGGTGAAAGGGATGGATGGAAGAGGGGAGCGGAAAATGAGATGGAGAAGTGGAAGGGAAAGAGCCCTAAAGGAGCAGAGGGAATGTAGTGGGGGAGAGAAGGGTAAGAAGGCAGGTGTAAGGGGGAGAAAGAGCAGTCTCTGAGTTTGACACTGGCCAGGACTCCATGGGCATTCTACACAGAATAGCTCTATGTAGCTCCAAAGTGTGCCGCTCTCACGAGCAGAAATTGGTCCGACAGAAGACATCACCTCCCCCACCTATAAGTTCTCTAACACCCAGAGGCTGCAAGGACATTGGTCTTACATGCCAGATCCTGGCCCCTGTTCCAGATACCATCTGACATTCCAGGGACTCAGAAGAGCTGGGAAGCTGGTGGAGCCAGTGCCCTAGGGAGTCGCTCCTGGATAGGTTGTGTCAAGCTGCTATAGCAATTCCCTTGCCACTTCCCCCTGCCCCAGGCTCAGATGCTGGAAAGCCCCCCACCTCAGCCTTGCCCTGGGCCCAGGCCTTTCCAGCAGCAAAGTGAGCGCTAAGGTCAGGCTGACTTTGGGAATAACGTGCTGCCTATTGCTACCCCAACAGCACTTTGTGGAGGTCTCCCATCCAGGAACTGTCACAGATTGAGGTGTCATTAGAGGAGGTTTTGGAATAAATTGATAAACTAAACAGTAATAAGTCACCAGGAGCAGATGGTATTCACCCAGGAGTTCTGAAGGAACTCAAACGTGAAATTGCGGAACTGCTAACTGTGGTTTGTAACCTGCCCTTTAAATCCGCTTCTGTACGAGATGACTGGAGAACAGCTAATGTGATGGCAATTTTTTTAAAAAGGCTCCAGAGCTCCTGGCAATTACAGGCCGGTGAGCCTGACTGCAGTACCAGGCAAACTGATTGAAACTACAGTAAGAACAGAATTGTCAGACACAGAGATGAACATGATTTGTTGGGGAAGAGTCCATATGTTTTTTGCAAAGGGAAATCATGCCTCCCCAATCTACTAGAATTCTGTGAGGGGGTCAACAAACATTGGACAAGGGGGATCCAGTGGATACAGTGTACTTAGATTTTCAGAAAGCCTTTGACAAGGTCCCTCACCAAAGTAAGCTGTCATGGGATAAGAGGGACGGTCCTCTCATGGATTAGTAACTAGTTAAAAGATAGGAAACAAAGAGTAGGAATAAATGGTCAGTTTTCAGAATGGAGAGAGGTAAATAGTAACCCAGGGGGCTGTCCTGGGACCAGTCCTAGTTAACATATTCATAAATGATCTGGAAAAAGGGGTAAACAGTGAGGTGGCAAAATTTGCAGATGATACAAAACTACTCAAGCTAGGTAAGTCCAAAGCAGACTGCGACGTTACAAAGGGATCTCACAAAACTGGGTGACTGAGCAACAAAATGGCAGATGAAATTCAACATTGATAAATGGAAAGTAATGCACACTGGAAAACATAATCCTAACTATACATATAAAACGAGGGGGGTCTAAATGAGCTGTTACCACTCAAGAAAGATCTTGGAGTCACCTTGGATAGTTCTCTGAAATCATCCACTCAATGAGCAGCGGCAGTCAAAAAAGTGAACAGAACATTGGGCATCATGAAGAAAGGGATAGATAATAAGACAGAAAATATCATGTTGCCTCTGTATAAATCCATGGTACGCCCACATCTTGCGTGCAGATGTGGTCGCCCCATCTCAAAAAAGATATATTGGAATTTGAAAAGGTTGAGAAAAAGGCAACAAAAATGATTACGGGTATGGAACAGCTTTCGTAGGAAGAGAGATTAATAAAACCGGGAGTTTTCAGCTTGGAAAAGAGATGACTAAGGGGGGATATGATAGAGGTCTATAAAATCATGAGTGGTGTGGAGACTGTGAAGAAGGAAGTGTTATTTACTCCTTGTCATAACACAAGAACTAGGGGTCACCAAATGAAATTAATAGGCAGCAGGTTTAAAACAAACAAAAGGAAGCATTTTTTTCACACAACGCACAGTCAACCTGTGGAACTCCTTGCCAGAGGATGTTGTGAAGGCCAGGACTATAACAGGCTTAGAAAAAGAACTAGATACATTCATGGCAGTTAGGTCCATCAATGGCTATTAGCCAGGATGGGCAGGGATGGTGTCCCTAGCCCAGGGGTGAGCAAATTTTTTGGCCAGAGGGCCATATCGGGGTTCCAAAATTGTATGGAGGGCCGGGTAGGGAAGGCTGTGCCTCCCCAAACAGTCTGGCCCCTGCCCCCATCTTCCCCCTCCCACTTTCTGCCCCCTGACTGCCCCCCTCATAACCCCCAACCCATCCAACTCCCCCTGCTCCTTGTCCTCTGACCACCCCCTCCCAGGACCCCCTGCCCCTAACTGCCCCCCTGGAACCCAACCCCCTATCCAACCCCCCCTGCTCCCTGTCCCCTGACTGCCCTGCTCCCTATCCACAGCCCCACTCCCTGACAGCCCCCTCCCTGGGACTCCCATGCCTGTCGAACCCCCCCCCAGCCATGTTCCCCATCCCCTGACTGCCCCCCCCCAGAACCTCTGCCCCATCCAACCGCCCCTGCTCCCTGTCCCATGACTGCCCCCTGGGACCCCCTGCCCCTTATCCAACCTCCTTGCTCCCCTCCCTCTTACCATGCCGCTCAGAGCAGCAGGACTGGCAGCCGCGCTGCCCAGCTGGAGCCAGCCACGCCACTGCACTGTCCAGCAGGACCTTGCAGCCCTGCTGCCCAGAGCGCTGGCGGCACGGCGAGCTGAGGCTGCGGGGGAGGGGGGACAGCAGGGGAGGGGCCAGGGGCTAGCCTCCCCGGCCGGGAGCTCAAGGGCCAGACAGGACGGTCCCACGGGCCACCCACCTCTGCCCTAGCCTCTGTTTGCCAGAAGCTGGGAATGGACGATGGGATGGATCACTTGGTGATTACCTGTTCTGGTCATTCCCTCTGGGGCACCTGGCACTGGCCACTGTCGGCAGACGGATACTGGGCTAGATGGACCTGTGGTCTGACCCCGTCTGGCCGTTCTTATGTTCTTAAATACTGACCTGGACCAATGCTGCTTAGAGTGGGAGAACTGATGGCAGAGCAGGACAAAGTGAGATGTCTGTTGCCTCATCAGGGGCTCAAACCAAGCAGCAGCTCTTATTCTAGATGCTTGGATTAATAGGCCAGAACAGACTATTGTGACAAGCTAATAGGACTTCCCTGAATTGATTCCTGCTTGAACTAAGATCAGAGCTTTTAGAAAAACAGCTGATCTTGATTTTAAAATGGCCAGTGATGGAAAATCCACCACTTCTCTGACCCCTCTCCAAGTTACCAACCGGCTTCTGGAACAGTAGACACCAGAGCTGGGCACAGGATTCCAGCCATGGTCACACCAGTGCCAAAGTAACCGCTCGGCTTCTACTCGAGATTCTCCTGCTTGTGCAAGCAAGGATCCCATTAGTCCTTTGAATCACAAGCCGTGTCTTGCTGGGAGCTCGTGTTGAGCTGATTATTCACCACAATCCCCACATCCTTTTCAGTCACTGCTTCCCAGAACAGAGTCCCCCATCCCATTAGTATGGCCGACAGTCTTTGTTCCTAGCTGTATAACTACATTTGGCCATATTGAAATTCACATTGTTTACTTGACCCCAGCCTACCAAGTGATCCAGATCGCTCCCTGTCAGTGACCTGTCTTCATTATTTAGCACTCCCCCAATCTTGGTGTTGTTTGCAAACTTTATCAGCATCCTAGTGCTGCTTGGCAGTCTTGTCTTTCTAGAAGAGAGGCACAGTGGCTAGGATGTGGGGACAGTTGCGCTGCTTCTGCCCACCATATACCTGGCCTATGGATAAATACAGTACAGGGCATCAGGCCAAGGGTTTCAGAAGTTAGAGTCTGAAGTTAGGTAGCCTGATTCTGTTACCTGAAATTGGGCCAGCTAGTAAGCTTAGGGAGGACTAATGACCCACCAGAGTTTGGCAGAAAGCAGCACGTTTATTACACTGATGGCTAAGCTCAAGGGGTCACACTCACACTCGCATACTCACACTCCCAGGACAGGCCCAGCACTGGAGATGTTAGGATCCTTCAAGGTAAGTGTCCCACAGTGCAGCGATGGGCGGGGTGATGAAGGTGAGTCTTCCTGAGACACGATGGAATGCAACGTGGCGAACGCCTGGCCAGGCGGTCTGGGCGAAGGGCTTTCACGGGAGGTACAAGCTTGTGAGTGCACTCCTGAGCACATGGCCCCTTCCCCTTTTAAGGACCTGCTCCTCATGGCCTGAGACTAGAGGTGACTTGGCCACGTCTGGTTGGTCACACTCCACCTCGGCCAGTGTCCATGCAGTGTCCATGCACTGGGCGTGTGAACGCTGCCTAATTAGAGTCCCAGACACCTTGTCTACCCGGGAGCTCTTCTGATCTTCCAGCTGTACAAGCAGCCCATTCATCCCACAAGCATTCCAGGAGGGAGGGAGACGGGGAAAGCCACTTCACAGGTATTCAAAGAGGGAGAGGAGACATGGGGGGGAGGGGGGAAGGTGTAACAGACCTTTTGAGCATACAGGTTATACAGAGCATATAGATCACTGCTGCTCCTACAACAGATTCAAGCACATGGGAGCTCCAGTTGCCGTCAAGAGGGAGCTGTTGGATGCTCTGCACCTTTAAAATCTGGGTCCTTTTTTAGGTGCCTAAATATGGACTTAGAAGGCTGACTTGAGGCTCTTATCTTTGAATCTCTTGGTCACTGTTCTTTTCCAAAAAGAAAAGGAGGACTTGTGGCACCTTAGAGACGAACCAATTTATTTGAGCATAAGCTTTCGTGAGCTGCAGCAAAGGTCACACACAGGGTATTCCAATACAGCCCTGTAGCAGTAGCTACATTTCACCCCGTTAGTGAAACGAAAGAAACATCTGTGATAAATCTGGGCAAGCCGATGACCTCCCAGACGTTTGAGAAAATGGCACAAAGAGAGAACTGTTAATGCTGAAGTATTACTTGCCTGGGCCAACAGGGCTGGAGTATTATTTCAAATGAGTGACACCAAACTGTTTTAATAGGCCCTCTGTTTGTTCCAGCTCTAATGACTAATTGCTCCCTGCTTATCCTGCTGCTTAGTTCATTTAAACTGGCAAATCAACGTCTTAGAAATGCACATTCCTGACGGCTGGAGCCCTGCTGGAGTCGTGGTTTGTTACAGCCTCTGAAAGCTCATTTCTTTCCCTCCTTAGAAATCTGAACACTGAAGTCACCAAATTTTAGAAAGTTCTAGTAGGAAACAGAGTAGCAGCCGTGTTAGTCTGTATTCACAAAAAGAAAAGGAGGACTTGTGGCACCTTAGAGACTAACCAATTTATTTGAGCATAAGCATAAGTTTTTCCACTGAATGCATCCGATGAAGTGAGCTGTAGCTCACAAAAGCTTATGCTCAAATAAATTGGTTAGTCTCTAAGGTGCCACAAGTCCTCCTTTTCTAGTAGGAAAAACATTCCTGAAGGGTTTGTTCGCTCCTTCTCAAGCACCAGCTGCACACCATAGCCTGGGGCCAGTTACCATACTAGCAGAGCCGGTGCTGGGCATAAGCAGACTTAGGGCCCCCTATTAATTATTAGTATGTGTTGTGTGTCAGGGAGGGCCCAACAGTATTTCTGCTTAGGGCCCGCAACGCACTGCATGCTACGTGGACCCCATGGGCTCATCCATAGGCTGTGTTAGGAGGCTGAGTTACTATGTTCTGTACAGTAGATAATTGTTGTACGTGCCAGTGATTGGCACAAAGGGTGTTACTTTAATTCCTTACCTAGAGCTAAAACAACAAGGAGTCCGGTGGCACCTTAAAGACTAACAGATTTATTTGAGCATAAGCTTTCGTGGGTAAAAACCCCACTTCTTCAGATGCAAGACTAACTGCAGATTAACACGGCTACCCCCTGATACTTGTTACTTAGAGCTGCACCCCTTGCTGGTCGTTTAGCTTAGGTTACAACATGGCAAAGCACGGGCAGGTCACTGGTATGCTGAGATATTGCAAGGGAGTACAACTAAACAACATGTCACCTTCCCAAGGCCTGGAGTCCTGGTGACAATCTGAACCTTGCATGCCAGTGAAATACCAATGGGTAGGACAGCACTCTGCTTGTAATTGGGGGACACAGAATGAAGGCTAAACAGAGAGGAGGGTCCTCACAGGACAGCGTGTTACCAATCTGCAATGGACAGGACCAAAGCCATCATCACACTCAGACCTGAAGTGATGCACATAGCATCCAACTCGGTTACTATCAAGTGAAAATTAAAAGGTGGGTTTGCAGTGAGTAGCTCTTGGACCAAAGTTGCGTGTGAGTCACTATAAGTCATTTTATAAGGCATCGATTCAGCAAACTACTTAAGCATGTTGCCTCTGTCTAACTGAAATCAATGCGATTTAAGTACATCCTTAGAGGTAAGCATGTGCTCTGCTGAGTCAGGGCATAAGAGCACACAATATAAACCAGACCCTGCAAAGCTTTTTTTCTCCTGTCCTTACTAATGTGACTAGTTTCATTGACCGCAGTGGCTCTGTTCGCATATGTAAGGGTTACTTGTGTGAATAAGAGCTTGTGCGGGCTTGAGCCCGATATTGCATAATGCCTTCTGAAATCAACTTTCCAATAGAGCTGCATTCTTTTCAGGAAAGATGCAGCCAGCTCTCTGAAATAGTCAGTTATTTTAGTAGTTGGTGCACCACACACTCTTGACAGATCCAGCCTTCAAACTAAATCGAAGTGTGGCTCAGAGCAAGTCGATTTTTAGAGAGAAATGCTGAGAAATAGAACGATGCCTGCTTAAAAGAACACTGCTTCAGGTGATACATACAAGTCTCACCCTAACCCGACAGTTTTATTCCTTTAAGGGCCCATGTGGATTTTAGACTTGTTGGGTTTCACTAATCTCCTGCTTGGTGGCTAGAGTGAACAGCTGTGCGGGTGTGTTATCTTTAGCAGATTGCACAGTCCAGGCAGCTTTTCGTTTGTTTGCCTTTCTTTGGGTGGCAGTTTGCACGGTGCATTGCTGGAATGTGCCCTTCCTGGGAGCAGGTGAGATAGGACGGCTGCTAAATGCTGTGCGGAGGAATTCAGGGATCCTCCGCTCAGCCTTTGCGCTGACTGTGCAGATATTGGCATTTTTCAACACTCATTCATTGTATTTCCATTCAGTTATTCATCCCGACCACCCACTCTGCACAAAGACCTGTCTCAGCCCAGCTATGCACCTGGAGGTGAAGAGTAGCAAAGTTTATCTTGCTCACTGAAAATGTCCTTTCATTGAATGCTAAAGTCTATCGATCAGTTCAAATGGGTGCTCAGCTTGCTCTTTGCTTTGCTAAATGAACGGTAAGGGCCAGCGACGGCCACCCCTGAGTTTTGTGACTGTCTGAACGCAGCTCTACATCTGCAGTGAGATGTGGCCTGTGTCAGCTTCAAAGTCCTTCCTGTACAGGTGGACCCATGGGGCACAAGTGGGCACTTGGCTATAAGGAATGAGACAAGCTGGCTGTGTGCTGGCCGTGTGCTCCCCCACCACGCCCCGCTCTCAGTCAGTCTCTTCCCCCGAGACCCCATCCCCACTTCGCCTCTTCCCCCCACCCCGAGGCCCTGCCTCCGCTCGCTCTTCTCCACCCCTTCCCCTCATCACTCACTTTTAAGGAAGGTAAAAAGCGATGGGGCCACGGCCCCTGGTCCCCCTGTTCCAGAGTGCCTGGGGCAGTCACTTTGCCCTGTGCGGTGAGAAAGGGCTCCCCGCCCCAGGGGAAGAAGTGCGGGTCTGCAGCACTCGCCCTAGGGGAGGCAGGAGCAGGGTGCAAAGAGGGCAGGCCAAGCCCCTCTCTTGGCCATCTCTGAGCAGAGACCCAGCAGCCACCACCTCCCTTCCCAGCTATAGCTGACCCAGCAGCGCAGGGTGGCCCTATGGCCAGGGACCTGCTACCTGCACAGGAGGTCATGGGCTGGGGAGCCCCTGCTGGCATTCCGGTGCTGTGGGCTGGGATGGGACTAGAGGCCCCAGTCTGTCCCCGAGCCCCCTGCCCCTGCTGGGGCAGCCCCAATGCCAGGGCTTTCCACAGGAAGCTGCAGGGTCCATCCCCCTACGCTCTCCAGGCTGCGCCCTGCCCTGGCACTGAAGGCCTGGGCACTGCACAGCCCAGCACTTCCTTCCCCATGCCGAGAGGAGGGAAGCTCTGGGACACTGTTCTGGCTCTCCACTGTCAGATGGGCCTCCTGCAGTGGCCTCTCTCAACTGGCTGGATCTCCTTCCCTCTTGTGCAGCTGGAGGGGGCGGTGAGCCAGCCGATGGGGCTCCCTCTAGTGCTGCTGGGCCGCCCTGGGAAGGGTCCCTAGGACTATCCTCAGGGCCACCTGGTGCATCTCTGGCTCCTGACCAGCTGCCAGGTCTGGAGAGCCTGGAGTGCCAGAGGGAGGTGAGCACTAAGTCTGGGATGAAAGCCAGGCACTTCACACTCTGCCGTGGGGCCTGGCCCAGAGTCGGCTGCGGGGAGCCCTCTGTGAGGGAAGCCTCAGGGTGGTGAGTGGGGGAAATCCGAGCTGGGGGAAATCATTAGCTCCTTGGAATTCAACTATGAGTCCCAGTCTAGACTGGCATGGGATGGGTCACACAAAGCCCATAGGGCCTGCAATACCTCGCCTGGGAATGGGGAATATCAGGGGCACCTCCAAACCCACCTGCTCCTGCCCCAGTACCTCATCCTGGCTCCTATGCTGCTTCCCCTCTCCATTTGTCCTCCTCCGCACTCCAGCCAGACTGTTCCTTCTCCTCTGGCACTTGGGCATGAGGGTATTGTCGCTGAGAGCCCATGAGCGACAGCTTCCCTGCGCTCAGTTCCTGTGCCTGGTACAGCAGCCTCAGCTGCCCGGAGGCACAATTGCAGGGAAATCCTTCTTACCCCCAGGCTCAGCATGCTGAGATTTTTCCAAAAGCTTGTAACTTGGCCATGTTTGGGAGCACAGCCATGGGGCCAGCAATAGGCACATCCCTGGCACCAGGGCTGCCACATTTCAAATCCTTGCTCCAAGGTATGGAAGTACTAGAACGGCCAAAAAAATTCTTACACTCAATTAATTAATGCGGGCAAAATAATGTATTTCCCCAATCTCATCTCTGCAACAGCAGAACCATTTCACCTAGAAAAATAAATAAATAAATAAATTGGCCTAAAGCCTGGGAAATTTGAGTCCAAATGGTTAAAGTTTGGTACCATTATAAGCCACTGAATGCAGTGTTGGGTAACCCTATGTATCATCACCACCTATGTCATCTCCAATATGACTGAAGGTGCCAGTGTCCAGTGTGGCCAGGCAGCCAGCTCCTCGGTGGGCTCAGTGGCGGTCCCTGTTTGACAAAAGTAGGTCTAACCAACCTAAAAGCTGCGGCATGACTGGATAAACCCAATGCTGCTCCACAACCAGACAAGTGGGGACCTCTGACGGCGCTGAGCAGCCAGTGCCCCAAATCCTTGGAAAAGCATTTCCACTTTGCAGCAGTGGCTCTGCCTTCCTCACTGCAAAGCGAGGCCTTAGTCCTGCCAGTGCTGACCCCGGCAGCAGCTAATGGGGCTAAGACAAGGCCCCCCTGTGGTTGCAGGACTTACGCTAGATGAAATATTTTAAAAAATCTCACCCCTAAGCAACATTGCTATACTGGCAAACGGCTGTCTTTCAGTTTGGCCTAAATAATTTTTTGGTGGGGTCAAACTTTTCATTTAAAGCAACGGAGAGTTTTGGGTCACAGCAGCTGCCTTTAGAGGAGCAGCCGTGTTAGTCTGTATCCGCAAAAAGAAAAGGAGGACTTGTGGCACCTTAGAGACTAACCAATTTATTTGAGCATAAGCTTTTGCTTGGAACCCAACCAGATCTGGCACCAAGGGATTCAGAGAATCATAGAATATTAGGGTTGGAAGAGACTCAGGAGGTCATCTTTTCCAGTCCCCTGCTCAAAGCAGGACCAACACCAACTAAATCATCCCAGCCAGGGCTTTGTCAAGCTGGGCCTTAAAAACCTCTAAGTGAGGGGATTCCACCACCTCCCTAGGTAACCCATTCCAGTGCTTCACCACCCTCCTAGGGAAATAGTTTTTCCTAATATCCAGCATAGACCTCCCCCACTGCAACTTGAGGCCATTGCTTCTTGTTCTGTCATCTGCCACCACTGAGAACAGCCGAGCTCCATCCTCTTTGGAACCCCCCTTCAGGGAGTTGAAGGCTGCTATCAAATATCCCCTCACTTGTCTATTCTGTAGACTAAACAATCCCAGTTCCCTCAGCCTCTCCTCATAAGTCATGTGTTCCAGTCCCCTAATCATTTTTGTTGCCCTCCGCTGAACGCTTTCCAATTTTTCCACATCCTTCTTGTAGTGTGGGGTCCAAAACTGGACACAGTATTCCAGATCAGGCCTCACCAATGTCGAAAAGAGGGGAACGATCATGTCCCTTGATCTGCTGGCAATGCTTCTACTTATACAGCCCAAAATGCTGTTAGCCTTCTTGGCAACAAGGGCACACTGCTGACCCATTTCCAGCTTCTCGTCCACTGTAACCCCTAGGTCCTTTTCCGTAGAACTGCTGCCGAGCCATTCGGTCCCTAGTCTGTAGCGGTGCATTGGATTCTTCCGTCCTAAGTGCAGGACTCTGCACTTGTCCTTGTTGAACCTCACCAGATTCCTTTTGGCGCAATCCTCTAATTTGTCTAGGGCCCTCTGTATCCTATCCCTACCCTCCAGTGTATCTACCACTCCTCCCAGTTTAGTGTCATCTGCAAACTTGCTGAGGGTGCAATCCACGCCATCCTCCAGATCATTAATCAAGATATTGAACAAAACCGGCCCCAGGACCGACCCTTGGGGCACTCCGCTTGATACCAGCTGCCAACTAGACATGGAGCCATTGATCACTACCCGTTGAGCCCGACAATCTAGCCAGCTTTCTATCCACCTTATAGTCCATTCATCCAGCCCATACTTCTTTAACTTGCTGGCAAGAATACTATGGGAGACCATATCAATAGCTTTGCTAAAGTCAAGGAATAACACGTCCACTGCTTTCCTCTCATCCACAGAGCCAGTTATCTTGTCATAGAAGGCAATTAGATTAGTCAGGTATGACTTGCCCTTGGTGAATCCATGCTGACTGTTCCTGATCACTTTCCTCTCCTCTAAGTGCTTCAACTGCTGGAAATGGCCCATCTTGATTATCACTACAAAAGGTGTATTTTTTCTCTCCTGCTGGTAATAGCTCACCTCAACTGATCACTCTCGTTATAGTGTGTATGGTAACACCCATTGTTTCATGTTCTCTGTATGTATAAATATCTTCTTACTATATGTTCCATTCTATGCATCCGATGAAGTGGGCTGTAGCCTACGAAAGCTTATGCTCAAATAAATTTGTTAGTCTCTAAGGTGCCACAAGTCCTCCTGTTCTTTTTAAAGGCAAGATATATCACATCCACCGTTTTCCCCATATCCACAGAGCGAGTTATCTCATCATAAAAAGCAATCAGGTTGGTCAGGTATGACTTGCCCTTGGTGAATCCATGCTGACTGTTCCTGATCACCTTCCTCTCCTCCAAGTGCTTCAAAATGGATTCCTTGAGGACCTGCTCCATGATTTTGCTGGGGACTGAAGTGAGGCTGACTGGTCTGTAGTTCCCCGGGTTATCTTTCTTCTCTTTTTAAAATATGGGCACTACATTTGCCTTTTTCCAGTCATCCGGGGCCTCCCACAATTGCCACAAATTTTCAAAGATAATAGCCAATGGCTCTGCAAACACATCAGCCAACTCGGAGCAGCATGTCCCCAGCTGAGCTGCTGTCCAAGGGGGTTCTGTACAGTTAGTGAAATAGGCTCGCTTTCCATGAGGGGAGGTGCAGAACCTGAAGCAAATGGGACAATGAAAGAGAAGCAGCATTCACAAGGAACGGGGCTCCAGAGCAGGGGTGGTTTGGTTCACTGTGGAACTAAGCAGTTTCCTCTGAGGAACACAAAGTGTTTCGCACACTAGCAAAGTAAGCCTCTTACCACCCCTGTGTATCACCGCACCCATTTTACAAGGGGGAAATTGATACCAGGATTTTCAACAGCGACGTGATTTTGGGCACACCAATTTTTGGGAGCCCCTCCTGGCACATGTTAAAAAGGCCTGACTCTCAGCAAGTGCTGCCCCTCTGTGAAAATTGGGCCCATTTGAGGGGTCTCTAGTTGGGCACTCAAAATCATTAGCCACTTTTGACAGTTTGGGCCTGTGAGTTTAGGTAACGTGTGTAAGATCACACAGCAAACCAGTGACAGAGGCAGGACAAGAAACCCAGGCGTCCTGCCGGCTTGTTCTTGGTTCTAGCTGATAGACCACACTGCCTCCCTGCCCAGAGTCACTGAAGTGCCTCTGCATGAACTACCTAGACACAAATTTCTGTGCTCTGAAAGGCGCAGTGTGTCCCCCCCCCCCCCCGGCATGCTGAAAAATTCAAGCCACTCAGCTGAGCTTCTATAACTGGGAACCGGCTGCACTTGATTTCCAAGGGCACAGGCTAGCTCTTTCCTTGCAGCGTGGGTTTAATTCTCAGTGGATTGCAATATCCTCCTTGGAGCCTGAAAAACCACTTCTTCCTCAGGCCAGCGCGTGCTTTCCCACTTGGCTGTCACCCGTTCCCCTTGTTTCTAATGTTTGATTCCTTTCCTGGGCATGTGCCTGAGCTATTCCTTGCGGTGCGTTGCTGCAGGAGAGCAGCACAAGAGCGCTAGGTCGTTGTTTTTCATAGGTCCCACAAAAATAGCATCTGTTTTTTGGGGACAAAGTGTTGGCATTGTAATAAAGACATTGCCAATGGCAGGGGATGGGGGAGACTCCAATGCTGCCCCTTAGCGAGTATAGCCAGGCAACCATAGCAAGGGCATACAGTGTCCATCTTCACAATACTATCTATTGAGAAGGGATTCCTAGAGCAATCAAACTGCAACTTCCCTCCAGCCTTTTCCTGCCTCTCGCCTGCCCCCGAAGTTGAAGACCTTTGGGGACAGGAGAGAGGGGATCCAGCCAGAACTTCCACCAGCGCTTGCTGGCACCACTGGCCCTATGTAGCTCTAATAACCATGAATTGAACCCAGTATGGTTCATCCCAGAAGGTGTGTGCTCCGGGGATAAATACGGTATATGGCATGTCTGGCTAGTGTCCACCAAAGCAGAGATTATGGCTTCAGAATTACAGCTTTAATTTTCATATTTGCCCCTCTCCATTGGGCCAGAGCAGTACAGCACACATGATGCCTACAAGAGAAAGTGTTACCTAGTGGTCTGACATCCAATCTGGGACCCCCAGAATGTCTGAATTCTGAGCTAGCCTGGGACTCCCTGCGTGGCCTTGGGAACATCCCATAAACGCCCAGGGGCACAATACTACCACTTCCCTACCTCTCAGGGCTGACAGGAGGCAGCAGCTTGTTCCTGTCTGTGAAAAGGGGGGATTGTTATAAATCACCCTCTGTCTGGAGGCTTGATCAAAGCTCAGACAGCATGGGATGTTTGAGGACCATTGTCATGGACTTTTTCCGTCTTTCCCATCTAATTACCAGGAGATGGTCATGTAAATGAAATCATCTCCTCAGTCATTGGGCTGCTCCTCCGAAAGCTGTCACTGAACAAGCTGGTGAAGAACAGGCTGATTAGAAAATGGGTGCAGCTATCCACATGCAAATGCCTTGGTAAGCATCACGAAGGGTTTTGGCTTCACAATGGTTACTGTCATGGCTGTTGCCTGCATGAGTCCCAAGGGCAGGGTAAATGCAGGCATTGTGTATTGCCAGGATGCACCCTCATTGGTCCTGAGTTCGCACCATTGTGGAGAAGCATTTCCATGGAGCTGCTGATCATGCACCGTCATGACCAGACTTAGCTCTCCTCTGCATGAAAGTTTGTGTGAAATAAAGTATTTTGGTCATAAAATTTCAGCTTTCAACAAGAAAAATTGAAACAGAAATATTGCAATTTTTTTGATTTTTGTTAAAATGTCAGTTCTATTCAGAGGAAAAAGCCACTTTCATTTTCCAACCACTTGTCTCTCCACTTGAAAAAGTTAGAAAAATATAAAAGGGAGAGGAAGAGGGTTTTTTTCTCACCAAAACAAATAAAAAAAATCATGTTTTGAAAATTTTAATTTTGAAATTTTCCGTAAAAAAGCCGAATGCTGAATTGAAAAATTCAGGTTTGTTTCAACCACGTCTAATGTTAAATGGGATGGCCTCAGTTTAATAATAATAATCTCTAGCCCTTTTCCTCGATAGATCTCAGCATGCTTCGCAAATGAGGCCAGTATCATCCACAGATGACAAGTGTGGTGAAACTGAAGCACAGGGCAGTGAAGTGATTTCCTAACTGCAGAGCCTGGAAATTAATCAAGGGCTCCCCACCTGAGTGTGAGCCCAGTGCCCTCTCAATAGTCTATGCCTCCAGACAGTAACACACACCAGCAAAATTATCTCCCTATTTTCTGTCTGACCTTTGAAGGCCTTACCAACGTGAGTAGCTCCAGGGAAGTCAATAAAACTATGCAGAGAAAGGGTGGCAGATCCAGACCTTTGTTTGGAAGAATGTACATTGCCATGAATTGGTTCCAATGAGAACCCAGCATCACTTCCTTTGGGCTGCTGCCCTGTTAAAGAATCTGTCCTGCTAATGGCTGCAGCTGCTCTCTGAGCAGCCAGGTGCTATTAGACCAGTGCTGCTCCAGGGCCACAGTTATGGTTTGTGACACACACTGAAAGCTCTACATTTGCATGGGAGGGTTTTTTTCTTTTTAGTTTCACAGAGAAAAGGTGATTAATTTCAATAGAAAATAAAATTTTCAGGGCCTCTTTGTGATCTTACTCTGGGTTTTAAGGTACTCTGACACCACTGAATTCATTAGAGTTATTCCTGATTTACACCAGCCTAGGTCAGATCACAGTCACAACCAGACAAGGGCCTACACAACAGAGCAGAGGCTGGTATACCTACGTCTGAGCAGTCCCCTACTGTAGACGCTGCATATACTCTGACAGAAGGAGTTTTTCTCCAGTGTGCACCAGCTCCCTGAATGACAGCAGCTGTGCCCTCTTCTCTTGGCTTAGCTGCTGGGAGTTTTGTGATCATATCTGTGTCCCGGGGGGTGGAGGGTGTCACACCCTTGCTGGTTATAAGCTGCAAGTGTAGACCAGGTCTTGGGCCAGATCTATACAGCAAGAGGTTTCCCCGTCCCAGCAAACCCTCCTAGTGTACACACAGTTTATCAGAGTAGCAGCCGTGTTAGTCTGTATCAGCAAAAAGAAAAGGAGGACTTGTGGCACCTGAGAGACTAACCAATTTATTTGAGCATAAGCTTTCGTGAGCTACAGCTCACTTCATCGGATGCATTCAGTTTATATAAGCAAAAAAGTAAACAGCGTATATTGAGTCTCCAAGCAAAAAAATGCAATACCAGCAAACACACTTTTATGCTGATATAACTGTGTCTGTACTAGGGCTTTCGCCAGGGTAGAAATGTGCCAAAAATATCACTTCCCTAATTATTAACATTGCTAGACCAGGAAAAGTTTCCAGTGTAGATCTTGCCTAACCACCTTTAAGGTGAGTCAAAATTTGCATTGCGATCAATGGAGAATTTTGCCTGTGGCTTCAAAGAAGCCAGGATGTGGCCGCTCATACATCACTATTCTATGTCAAGAACCGCCCAGTTCATTCTTTCTCCTTCAAACTCTGTGTAACCATTTGCTCCAGGACTAGGAGGTCATGGCCACGTTTCCAGAAGGGTTCAGCAGGCAGCAGCTCCCATTGTTCTACCGAGTGGTTGCTTTTCCATTGTTCTCAAGTGGAGCTACTATGGGCACCCATGAAAATCTGGCTCCTTTTAGCTCACAATGAAACTTCCTGGCCAGTTCCATGGCTCTGAAACTAGGAGGAAGTGTTACTGGAAATACAGCGGCAATGCTCTCCAGCAGCAAAGCTGCTTTGTTTCCTGTTGCTAGAAACAAATCCAGCCCTCCCCCCCACACCCCTCTGTGGGGTCCAGAGGCCAAACCCATCCCTGGTGTCACACCCTGGCTCTCAGGGGCATTGCACCAGGGAGGAGGTCAAGTTGTGGGACCCAATCCTGGAGCCCTCACGTGAACATCCTCACGCACGGACATGTCCAGGTGACTTGTCCCGGGAGTCGGGGCTGCAGGGTCTGGCCCTGGGGTCAGTGACCAGATTCACCTTGGTGTCACCTGAGGGAAGGGCAGGCTGGGGAGGCATCAGCCTTGTGCAAGTGACTCCTCATCAGAACAGAACGTTGCATTGAGCAGGTCAGTAAATGCTTGTCATTTTCAGAGGGAGCAAAGGGGCGTTTCGCAAACAGGGGCTGCTGCTGCCTTCCTGACTCACCGGGAGTAGCCTTGAGCATAAAAGGAGGCCCAGCGAGTGACATGGCAGTAAGAGTGGCAGGGCTGGAGCTCAGGGATGGCTGGGCATGACAGCTCCTCTGCTGTAACTTGCATAGCTGGAGCTGAACCGATGCCTCTAGCTCGGCTCGGGTGTGTTTGCATTGGCATGGTGCCACCCGTGCAGGCTGTCTGGAATTGAGCCACGTGTCCACACTGCATGGTGTGCGTTTCTGGGAGTGCACTGCCTTATGGGGAGGTGCCCCAGACTTCCTGGCACTGCACCAAGGCCAGCTGCATTCTGGGCAGTTCTCACTCCAGATTGTGGGGGCCTCCAGGAGACTAAGAGAATTGTGGGTAGAGGGGTCAAACTCCCATAATTCCCTGCACTGCATTCCCAAACTCACCTGGTGCTGGAGCCATTTCCAAACTAATGTTCATCAGCAAGGAACCCATGCAGAGGAGCTAAGACAGAAAAGCAGGCACGTCCCACATGCGAGCAGGCAGGCAGAGCCGGAGTCAGCAGCCAGAGGGGCGAGCCAGGGTGATGGAGTTTGGGACGGGGGAGTTGATGCAAGTGGCTCTGAAGGACAGACGTCTCACTGCACTTTGGATTTAGCAGCCAACAATGTAGCCTCCCCACAACGTAAAAATAAAAAAAGCCGTTGTCGGGTACAGTCACACAGGTGCTAAATATAGAGGGAGTTTAAAAAACACAGAGATGCAAACTGTCAGTGTGAACAGACATATTCTCAGGGGAGATCAAATCAGTCACAGGAAACCTGTGCTCTTGTGTTTGGACACCACGCGCAGCTTAGTCATAGTTTGACTCCTACATCAGGTACCTGGATTTCAGAGGTGCTGAGCTGAGTGTCCTGGACCGAGGGCTGGCAGTCTGTGTGAAGGCAGGGGTGGGGAGTGAGGGCCAGATTCTCTCTCCTGGTTCCAGACCCTTTGGAGCACCTGAGTGGCCAAAGGAGCCAGCACCCAGCCAAAACTGAGGTTTCCCCTGGGTGGGGGGAGGTAACTCTGAGAGCAGGGGGTTCCCCCATCACCCACTCCGTCTGTTCTGCAATATGGGACATGCTGGGAGATAGAAAGTGGGGGGGAGGGGGAAGAGCTCAGCTCCATTCTGCTCTGCAAATTCTAAGTAACCAAGCCAGCTGTCCGAGCAGCCGCTAGGATGCTGGAAACCAGGGCCATAGCAGCAGCCATGACAGTAACCACTGTGAAGCCAAAACCCTTCATGATGCTTACCAGGGTATTTGCATGTGGATAGCTGCACCCAGCTCCTTTTCTAATCAGCCTGTTCTTCACCAGCTTGTTCAGTGACAGCTTTCGGAGGAGCAGCCCAATGATTGAGGAGATGATTTCATTTACATGACCATCTCCTGGTAATTAGATGGGAAAGACGGAAAAAGTCCATGACAATGGTCCTCAAACATCCCATGCTGTCTGAGTTTTGATCAAGCCTCCAGACAGAGGGTGATTTATAACAATCCCCTCTTTTCACAGACACTAACAAGCTGCCACCTCCCATCTGCCCTGAGAGGTAGGGAAGTGGTAGTATTGTGCCCATGGGCGTTTATGGGATGTTTCCAAGGCCACGCAGGGAGTCCCAGGCCAGCTCAGAATTCAGACATTTTGGGGGTCCCAGATTGGACATTGGACCGCTAGGTAACACTTTCCCTTGTAGGCATCATGTGTGCCGTACTGCCCTGGCCCAATGGAGAGGGGCAAATATGAAATTTAAAGCCGTAATTCTGAACGTCTTTGCTTTGGTCGTTTGATTCAGCAAGTCACCTTCTCCCCACCCCCTGGCATTAGCAGTGTATTTATTTCAATGCCAACTCTTTGGCAGCAAAAACCAACCATCCAAAAGCCATTTCGGGGGGGACCTATAAAAAACAACAACCTAGTGCTCTTGTGCTGCTCTCCTGCAGCAACGCACCGCAAGGAATAGCTCAGGCACATGCCCAGGAAAGGAATCAAACATTAGAAACAAGGGGAACAGGTGACAGCCAAGTGGGAAAGCACGCGCTGGCCTGAGGAAGAAGTGGTGTTTTCAGGCCCCAAGGAGGATATTGCAAACCACCGAGAATTATAACCACGCTGCAAGGAAGTGCTAGCCTGTGCCCCTGGAAATCAAGGACAGCCGGTTCCGGGTTATAGACACACCGTTCGCAGTGTTCCCGAGACTCAGGGTTTTTCCCTGCGTCTGATGATAAATATTGTTTCCCTTAAAGCCCCAGCTCCTGGTGTCAAGTGGAGGAGTGATGATTTCACACTTCATTCTTAAACAAGAAGTAAGTTTCTAGCCCTCGTGGCCGTGGAGAACGCTTCAAACTGTGTCCCCAGTGCACCCTCAAGGCTCAAAAGACTGAAGACAAATAAAAGGAACAACAAATCTATTCAGTCTCATGATTTAAAGCCAACCTCACGATTTTTTTATGAGCCTGACTCATAATTTTTGTAAATGTAGGGTTGGCAATACTGCAGCTGAGTAACTTGAATTTTTCATCACGCCTGGGGAGGGGGGAGAGGGGAGATGCTTTGCCTTCCAGAGCACAGACGCCTGTGTCTAGGGTTATGCATGCCCAGGTGCGGCAGTGACCGTGTGTCGGGAGGCAGTGTGACCCATCAGCTACAACAGAAAACGGGCAGGACGCCTGGGTTCTCTTCCTGCCTCAGTCACTGTCCTGCTGCGTGAGCTTACGCACGTTCGCTAAACTCACAGGCCAAGATCGCCAAACGTGGCTAAGGATTTTGGATGTCCAACTTGAAACATGTCGAAAGGGCTCGATTTTCAGAGAGAGGGAGGGCAGCATGCAGTGTGCCATGCTGGGATCCCAGAAATCGGAGTGCCCCAAAAAAGCAGCTTTGAAACACCCTGGGCTCTGCAGAGGGAAGTCAGGATGTCAGAGCTATGCATCTGTCACGGGACAGAACGTGAACGCAGCTGTGGTGCTAGTAGCAAAACCAAATGACACCTGCGCCGGACTCCCCTTTCCCCGTGAATGCTGCTGTTCTCCCGTCCGCCCCTTTGATATGTAACACGAACCTGCAGCTTCGCTCACCTGCCCGCGTGGAAAGTGACGCTAGTTGGTTAATTATAAAAAACAACCCCTGAGCAGCCCGTCAGTAGGGGCCCTGCGATTCAGAGCACTGCAGCTGGGAGCAGTTCTGCTTCGAGCCTTGGTGCCAGGTTCGGCAGAGCTTGGCGCTTGACCCAGGCGTTGGTGATGCCCCCATACCACTGACAAAGTGGATCAACTCTCCTTCTGCAGAGCTGGCTGCAGCACCGTCGTAAAACGCACCGGCGAGATCTAAGTAGGGCCTCCCGCTGCTCCGGCCCCACGAAGAGTAGCGAGAACAAGAGCACATTCCTGACAGGGCCGGCTCTAGGCACCAGCAAAACAAGCAGGTGCTTGGGGCGGCAGAGTCCTAGGGGTGGCATTCTGGCGCCGATCTGAAACCAGGTACCCCACATCCCCAGGGGGTGTCCTGGCCTAGTGGCAATAATGCGGGGGGGCAGAGGTGAAAGTAAGCCGGTTCAGTCCTCTACGGTGTGCCGGCAAGAGCCAATACACTGTGCCGGACCGGACTGGCTTCCCCAGGCGGGCGATTTAAAGGGCCCGGGGCTTCCTGCAGCAGTGGTGGTGGCCGGAGCCCTGGGCCCTTTAAATCGCCCCTGAGCCCCAGGCCTCCTAGCCGCCTCTGCAGCTGGTAGCTGTGGGGGTGATTTAAAGGGCCCTGGTATTTAAAGGCTCCGCCTCTTCCGGTTGAGGCCACACCCCCTGCTCCGGACTCCAAATTACTGGTAAGTCCTTTAAATTACTTTCACCTCTTTGGGAGGTGGGGGGGCGGAGGATTGCTCTCACACTTTCATTTTTCCTGCAAAAGGGCTGCCCTGGCTGAGGCCCCCAGTGCCAAGAGTGGGTTGCTGGCTGAGAATCCTGAGTGGAGCAAGGCACGTCCCTCCCACCTGGCCTTAGGCACGTCTTACTCTTGGGGGCGTGGCTTATGGCACACCCCTCCCGTCAGCATTTCCCACTGGCTCGCTTAGACGGCTCCTGCTCAGCCTGCCGGCTTCAGTGCCTCACACTTTTGGGCCCCTAGCTCTCCCCATGCAGTGTATAGGGAGCCTGGGTTGCTAACTCCGGGATGAGCACTCACTGGGCGGCAGAGTGCCTACAAGTTAGGTATTGCAAGCCCTAAGTCCCCTGGTGCACCTAGCCCTTAGTAACTACACTGTAGGTCTGTGTTCAAGGGACAGCTGTTCAGAGCACCACGGCCGGCTCCATCCCAAAGCTGACTGCATTTTAGTGGTCAGCGGGGTGAGTCCTGTGCCAATATATATAGGGCTGCCTGTGAGTGACATGGGCACTTTTGCATGTATCACCGTGGGCTGTAGAGTTCAGGAGTCTTTGGGTGGCAGGCCGGGGCAATGCAAGGAGCTGGGCATGTGGCTTCCTGAGCACAGCATTGGAGAGCAGCTGGCAGAGGGAGCAGGCACATCCTGCTCACTGATTCCACCTCTCCCCAGCTTAGCAGCACCCTGGAGCTTTTTGCAGCATTTCTATTTGTTCTTGCTCATGCCCACCCGTGTGCTGTGTGTGAACAGCCCCTGCCCTTCCTTCAAGGCAGCCCCTGCAGAGGAAGCGCTGTGGCCATTGCTTTGGAGTATGGATCTTTACAAGACCTTGAGAAGCAGACTGCGCTGCATGGAAAACACTCCTGTCAGAAATGAGCCTGCTTTGACCTCACATTGTTGCATGCATCTCCCCTGGCAATCACCAAACCAGTGGCTGTAGTCAGACGAGTGCCATCTTCCTACCCCGCAGATCAATGTCCTGCAGGGTTCGCTCAACCCAGGGGCTGCCCATAGCTCCCTGCAGAGCTGGGTGGGAAATGGGATTCCCATCGTGGGAGAGTTTTTGACATTTTTTCTCATCCCAAATGGGGACAAAAAGTCGAAATCTCAAAACTGTTCACAAATCAATAAAATAATAAAACGACATGTGGAGTGGGTCAGTCAAACCGCTTCTTTCTGATAAGTTCAAAGTAAATGAGCAATTGTCGGGTGCCGTTGTGATCATTCAACCCCAGAGGCTGAAAGCAGCTCCCCCTCTTCTCCGGCGGAAGCAAGACGTGGCATGGTAGTAGTGAACTCAGGTGGGGTGGCCTGTGCAGCTAATTTAGCACTGCGCTCCTACACTCTGGCTAGGATGTGATCTTGCCTCCCCTTAGGTCAACAAGCAACAATAACCTGAAGCTACAGCTGCTGCTTGGGCACAAATATGCAAAAGTGGATTCTGTTAGAGGCTGGGCATGTCTAAGTGCGGCTCCTCCCCGGCTGCCACAGGTAAAGCATCGCTCCTTGGTTAACTTTGCCTGGCCATTCCCCATGACCTGTGCTTGCACTGGGAAGGGCACTGTGGCTGCAACAGACACTTGATTTGCCTCTTTTCAGGCCCTGCCACACCACTGCATGCTGTGAACACATTATCTGCTCCAATGTACTGCCCCAGCAGGCTGGAGCCTAGAACCAGCCCAGAGAGTGGGGCAGGTAGCTCTGGTTTTAATGCAATATACGTTTTTCAGAAATGCTTCATTATTATGGGTAACAGTAGTTTACACCTCCGTTAAAATGGCAAGAGACTCACCAAGCTTCATCCTCACTTCCTGGTGAGCTAGAGAGAGGGGCCAACTGGCCAGAAGATGCTCATGCTCCAAGAATCCATCTCCCAGGAGCATGAAGGACAGAAAAGAAGTTGGCCAATCAGAAGCCTTGAGACCGCCTGCTCCAGCAGATTAGCTCCCCTTTGCTAATGTGGTGAGGGTTGGAGACAGGAAAGTGGAGGAGGGGTAGACAAAAGAGACTGGCGGGAAAAGAAATGAGGGAGATGGAGAGGCTGGAGCTGTGGTTGCCTCCAGGGTACTAGACAAGGGGGGAAGTGCCAAACATTCATTAATTAGGGTGACAAATTCATAGATACTAATGCCAGAAAGGACCATTGTGATCAGCTAGTCTGACCTCCCTTATAGCACCGGCAGAGACCCTCACCCAGTGACTGGGTGAGCCTGATAGCTTGTGGTTGAACAATACACCTGCTGCTTGTTATCTGGTATAGTGTGGAAAAATCCATGGTAAAAGCTTGCCTTAAGCCTCAAAAGCAAGGAAATGTGGAATAAATACTAGTCCTGGGTGATGCTTTTCTACCTTATCTCATGTCTTTAATTACAGAAGAATTAAATGCCAATCTGTTACCAATGTAAGAATCAGAGTAAACTGACATTAGGAGCAGAGAATATTTTTTCTCTAATTCTTATTGTCAGCATCAGTTCCTTTTAATAACATCAATCGTATGCAATTGTTAACAAATACTTGTATACATTCCTGGCTGACTTTTTAAAAACAGCAACCACAATATTTGCTCAAAAGCTCATGCTTCAAATTACCAGGGAAATGTGTTTGCTTTGAAGTCTCACTATTTGCTTTATACAGCGCTATTACAAACTTTAAACGAGCGTTCCCTGTAAATTCTACACACCAGGTAGCTTTGGAGGTATTGGAAGGCTAAAAAGTGCTTAAAATATAGACTACACTCTGAACAGGGTTTGCCTGTTGCTGCTAGGACTGCCGACCAAGCATGCAAAGCAAAGATACAGAGGAAATTTGGAATTAAGATTAACAGTGTCACAACAGGTTTCAGAGCAGCAGCCGTGTTAGTCTGTATTCGCAAAAAGAAAAGGAGGACTTGTGGCACCTTAGAGACTAACCAATTTATTTGAGCATAAGCTTTTGTGAGCTACTGCTCACTTCATCGGATGCATTCAGTGGAAAATACAGTGGGGAGATTTATATACATAGAGAACATGAAACAATGGGTGTTACCATACACACTGTAACCAGAGTGATCACTTAAGGTGAGCTATTATCAAGCCTAAGTTAATTGTATCCAGTTTGCAAATTAATTCCAATTCAGCAGTCTCTCCTTGGAGTCTGGTTTTGAAGTTTTTTTGTTGAAGAATTGCAACTTTTAGGTCTGTAATCGAGTGACCAAAGAGATTGAAGTGTTCTCCAACTGGTTTTTGAATGTTATAATTCTTGACGTCTGATTTGTGTCCATTTATTCTTTTACGTAGAGACTGTCCAGTTTGACCAATGTACATGGCAGAGGGGCATTGCTGGCACATGATGGCATATATCACATTGGTAGATGGGCAGGTGAATGAGCCTCTGATAGTGTGGCTGATGTGATTAGGCCCTGTGATGGTGTCCCCTGAATAGATATGTGGGCACAGTTGGCAACGGGCTTTGTTGCAAGGATAGGTTCCTGGGTTAGTGGTTCTGTTGTGTGGTGTGTGGTTGCTGGTGAGTATTTGCTTCAGGTTGTGGGGCTGTCTGTAGGCAAGGACTGGCCTGTCTCCCAAGATCTGTGAGAGTGATGGGCCATCATTCAGGATAGGTTGTAGATCCTTGATGCGTTGGAGAGGTTTTAGTTGGGGGCTGAAGGTGACGGCTAGTGGTGTTCTGTTATTTTCTTTGTTCGGCCTGTCCTGTAGTAGGTGACTTCTGGGTACTCTTCTGGCTCTGTCAATCTGTTTCTTCACTTCAGCAGGTGGGTATTGTAGTTGTAAGAATGCTTGATAGAGATCCTGTAGGTGTTTGTCTCTGCCTGAGGGGTTGGAGCAAAGGCGGTTGTATCATAGAGCTTGGCTGTAGACGATGGATCGTGTGGTGTGGTCTGGGTGAAAGCTGGAGGCATGTAGGTAGGAATAGCGTAGTGTCACAACAGTGTTCAGATCCCTAAACGCACATTCTGAATCGCTGTTGGATGGTTCAGAGCAGTTATTAAGAAGCTGCGGGGCAGGAAGGGAGAGAATCAGTAGAGATTGTAGGAAAAAACTGGCATGTTTGTTTAACTTCAGGAACAAAAATACTGCAGCAGCAGCAAGTGTCGAATATATCTATTCCCCCCCCCCCCCGTTCCTACTGAAGACAAAGGGAGTTTTGCCATTGATTTCAGTAGGGCCAGAATCAGGCCATGTCAATAGTTTCATTTCACAGCACAAACACCACAGAGCACTTACCGTGGCATTTCGAATCAGGCCCTGTTTCTTCCAGCGCCGGTTCCCTCTCTCCCCAGGGGAGACCTGTGTGTGTGCAGGGAGGGTTCGGTTTGGGTTTGCTGGTTTATTTGTTTTTTAAATGGCCAGGCTGCTCTGTGTTTATATTAGAGAAGGCAGGTTGGAGCAGCACGCCTGCTACTTAGAGTGGAAGGTGGGAAGGTTTGGGATGGCCCTTGCTTGCTGGGGAGTCCATTCCCCAGTCTCTGGCCAGCCCCATGGGGGTCTGTCTCCTGCACAGATGAGCTTTCCCCTGATGGTGGAAAGTTCCACTGGGCCAGAGGAGTGGAGCTGTCGAACACGGTCGGCAGCCCAGGTCGTTCGACTCTCTACGGCTAGGTCTACGCTACCCGTACGACGGTGGCATAGCCACTGCACGCAGCTACACCCTGTAGCACTGTACTGTCGACACTTGCCCCAGCGACGGAAAGGGCTTTTCTGGCCCTGTAGTAAATCCGCCCACTCGAGAAGTGGTAGTTAGGGCAATGGAAGAATTCTTCCATCAACCTATCAGTGTCTATACCGGGGCTTAGGCTGGCCTCGCTCTGGCACTGCTAGGTGTGACTTTTTCACACCCCTGAGCAACAATAGCTCGGCTGACCTGAGTTTTAGGTATAGACCAGGCTTCGATACCCTGGGCCCAGGCCGTGGAGTGCCTTGAAGAAAATGGCTGATAGGACTCATAGATGAAGAAAAGAGTTGGCCTATGGTTTTGACGGCCATCTTTTTCTTCCACATGCATCACAAGCCGATATCTTCTTTGTTCAGCCATCTAATTGCAGCACCATCCAGCATACCAAGGTTGTGCACTCCTCCACCACGTGTCTGGCCCTCGGCACTGCTGGGACAACTGGGCTAAGCAGCCACACTGGCCATTGTGCTTGGCAGCCTGTTAACCCTAGCCAGGATCTGCATCCCAGGTGGCAAACAGGTCAGTATAAATCAGGGTCCTGGACTTCACCAGCACGCGTGTCTCTCTATCCCAAAGCTGATGACACTCTGCCAGGATCGAGCTGTCGGCCCTGATATGTTGTCATTCATCTGAGACCGGCACTGGGCCTGCAGCACTGGTTGTGAGGGCATGAGCAGCCATTGCCAAAGGATGTTGTGAAGTCAGTTGTGGCAGGTCAGCAGGTGCTGCAGGTGAAGTTGTTTTCTCCTGGAGGAGGGCAGATATCTCCAGTGGTGCCCCCGGGCATTCATAGAACATTTGCCTCTACTCCCAGGAGGTTCCTGCTAGCTTCTGGATCAAGACAGTGTGGGAGGTAATAATTTTCTTTAAGTGTTCTAGATGGGACCGGTTTGACTCCTAAATAAGTGACAACAGGCTGGAAAGCGAGTCCTCAACATGGACTGTAAGGGGCTGACTGGCCAGGCGATTGTTCAGATGGGAGCTTGTGACCAGCGTCATAGGCTCACTTAAGGTGTCTCCACTGATGAAGGTAAGTGGCCAGAGCATTCGTGTCCTGGCTGAGTGACCCTTCATGATTGTGTAGATTGTTATCCATATCAGCAAGACAGATGTCATCCGCATATACTTACTTATTGGCCTTATCCACTGATAGGCCTTAACAATCTATGTTAAAAAGGAGAGGAGCTAGAGCGGATCCTTACGGGAGTGCATTACAGAGGCATCTAAGATATCTGATTATGTCTCCAGTTTGCACGTTGAAGCTCTGATTCATCATTTCCATGAAGGTCTGATTCATTATCATTTCCATGAAGAACCACACCATGGGCTTACAGGGAATAGTCTGCAACAACTTGGAGGGCAGCCCCGTATGTCAGACAGAGTCATATGCCACTTACAGATCTACCAGTACAGCGCCAAACTTGACTTGATCTTGGGTACACCATCCTCATCTGAAGCCGTCCTGAACAAAGGGCAATTGTGATTCAATAACCTTGTTGGTGTGCATCAGAATCAGTCTCTTCATAAGCTTGTATGTGACACAAAGGAGAGAGATGGGTCAATAGCTCTTGGTCTCTTCCACCAGTTTTCCTGGTTTTGGCATAGCTACGACCTTTGGCCTGCGCCATACTTTTGGGATGCAGTTCTTCTGGGAACATCAGTTGAGGAACCAAAGCAGCCAGCTTTGGGGCCCAGATGAAGTAGGAACTCCATATGGATATACTCCAGGCCTGGAGCCTTTCCTGTCTCCATAATTTTGGGCCTGGTCCAGCTCTTAGTTTGAAAAAGGAGCCATCAGGTTTGAATCCACACTTGGAACTTTCTACCTCACTGCAACCTCAGTTTTGACCTCATGGCTGAAAGACTTATCCAAGCTCTGTGTACATTCGTTAGCCACTAGCTGAGATGCGATAACATTTTCAGTAACTGGAAACTCCTTTTGGCTGAGGCTGGAATCTCTGGAAAGTCTTTTGATGGTCTGCCAGGCTTTCCAGCTAGAATGAGTGAAGTCCATCTTTGTGACTGTCTCTCTCCTTGAATTAGTTCCTTATTCTTATTAATGGCCTCCTGTTCATTACCAGCACATTTGAATTACAACAGAGCTTAATTCCCTCTGACAACCACCTAGGGATATACTGTTGGCAATAGCCTCTTTAGAGATCAATTTCTTAGCAGTTGCCTGAACTAATTCACAGAAAATTTGGTAGGAGTCATTTTTATTAGCTGGACAAATCATGTACAACTTGCTGACAGACGTCTTTAGTTCTGATTGAAAGAATACCCACCCATCTTTCTGAAAATTCCACTAGGCCTCCTGTAGGCAATTTGTTCCTGATATCCACAAGCCTGAGGTGATCAAAGATGGCCAATGCTGAGACTTTGGGAAAACTTCAAACAACTTTTTGCTCTATGATCCTGGTGACAGTTACCTGGATGATGAAAAGGAGATGTCAGGTGAAAAGCCCGCTGCCCATCTGCTACTGTGAACGCTTGGTGTTTGCTGTGGGTCATAGAGGAGTTGTAGGTCAGCTATGGATGCCCACTCTAATAGACTCGCTCCATCTGCATTGTTGTCAGGGTATTCCCAACTGACAGGGCAGGACCTGAAGTGGCCACAGCAGATGGAAGAATGTGGAAAGGTGGGCAGAGTGGGGGCTGGCCAGTTAACTGATGGAGGCTCATAGACTTTGATCAGCATAAGCTCATTCGCCTTTAGTGCTTGCCATTCTATGGTGTCATTTGGACCAGTTGTCAATACAATGACAGCAGCCAGCCCTTCTCTAACATAAGACTCCATCCCATATTGTTTGTACTGCTGATGAGCCATGACAGCCTAGCACTGAAAGTTGCACATTGGTGGTTGAGTACATCTCCAGAACCAAGATTACATGTGCTTCAAGGTTTGTAGCTCAGTAGAGGAGGAGATCTCTCGATATTGAATGGCAGCATCTTGAGAACCAGCCCCACTGCTAGGGTTTGCAGCTCTGGCCCTGAAAGGGGCTCTGTAAGAGGATGGCTCATTTGGGCTGATGGTCAAGCAGAGCGCAAGCTGGTGTTCCACATTTTGTGTCCTTTCATTTTCCTTTACATTACTCATAGGGAGCACCATGAGCAGGCAGTAGATGTGGCCCTCTTTTTTGATGATCACCCAAACACTCACTGAATCTAGTGAGCAGGAAAATTGAGAAGAAATAATAGCATTTAGGTATATCTGAGTGTCTAAAACCATAACACAGTGTGAAAGAGGAATAAATAGCTAGTAAAATGCTGCCCCAGCTGGAACAGGCCATTTAGTTTATTTAAGGCGCCTGTCACCATAACAGCGAGGTGTTGTCTTGCAAACATTGAAGAGCAATAAATTATACTTGCCTGCCCACAGTGACTGGGATTAACAACTGCCCTTCTGCCAAGGACAATAAACATAAGAACGGCCAGACTGGGTCAGACCAGTGACTGGTCTGTGGACCGGCACCGGTCCCTGAGATCTCCCAACACAGTTTAGTGGTCAGTCACTTGGGTCAAACTCACCCCCGTTTCGTCAGGACAAAGTAAGGTCAGCAGTGAGCTGCCCTGCCCAGCTGCACAGTGCAGCATCAGTGCCTAGCCAGGAAGGCTGGAATGTGGCAGTGCTGTGAGCAGCTCTCTCACCGTCCTGCTGCAAGAAGGAAAGTGGCTTTTTCCATCTAGCCCAGTATCCTGTCTTCCGACAGTGGCCAATGCCAGGTGCCCCGGAGGGAGTGAACAGAAGCAAAGCGGAAGTCACCTAATATAAGGGCTCCGCACTGGGCTGCAATGCTACATAGATACAAGCTGTGCAGAGAGGGGAGTTCAGGATGCGGGGGAGCCCAATGGCTGCTGCAGTGGGCAGTCACGCACAGTGGCAAGGCCCCCAGGCGTTCATGGCTTTGAAGCGATGGCAAACATCTGGACGGCATCCAGAAGCCAATGCAATGAACAAAGGGGCTCTACACAAGGTGTTTGCCTGGATGCTCGCTCAGCAGGCAGCTGTATTCTGAACTAGGTGGACTTCCCTGTTGTCCTCAGTAGAACAGATGTCACTGCACTGAGGATGCCCGTAACCAGTAGAGGCCACAAGAGGAAAGGATGGCCTCCAGGGCTGGCCAGTCACAGGTGGGACCGTGAGACAGCACAGCTGTCTGAGAGCACAGGGGCAGCAATGGATTATTTAGCAACCTGTGGCTGAGCACCTGACACCCTCAGTTGGTAATGAAGACACTGCCTCGCCCCACTGCCAACCAGAGCTGCTCCTGCCCCACCAGGGTGACTCACGAGCCTGTTTGCATTCATGCAGGGCCCTGTCTCAGGCAGCCGCTGGGAGGGCTGAATTTGGGCATGCGGGGAAGCCAATGCAGGGGAAGTGATGGTACTGAAGCCATGAACATCCCACCATCATCGTGAGTGACTTTTCGTGCAGGTTTCACAGGAGAGTGGCAAAACCAAAACCCTTGGGGGCCTTCTAGGGGGAGGAAAGGGGCAGCCAGAGCTAAGTGCTGGGCCTGCCCTGAGCAACCCCCTGAGGGCCTGGCCTGCCCACCTTGGCACAGTCCTGCAGCCAGGTGGCCAATGCACTGCAGTCAGGGGATCACTGCTGTGCCTAGCTCCCAGCAGGCACTGCAGGCCAGTGCAGTCTCAGATGGAGAGGGACGGAAATGAAATCAACATGCAGCCAGAGCTGTCCCAGCACCCTCTCTTTAAAAGGGAAGGTCGTGGTGAGACTCACCACCTGCTGTGACATGGCAGTCAAGGCAACGCAGCCTGAGCCTGACTGATTCTCTCTGTGATGCCTTGCAGCTCGAATCACTCGAGTGGCAGTGAGCAGTCACAGTCTGGGCTGCTGCAAGTGGCTACTGCATGGGGCAGTTCTGCTGGCTGCCAGTTTGCAGCTGTTGTGGCTGGAGAGAACAGTCCTTTTTCCCCCTCGCCACACTGCCACAGCACAGGAGGGTTCATCACTTTGCACTGGAGCTGCGTTGTCATGTGGGTGAAACGTTGGGGTTGCAAGCTGCTGTTATCCGTATCTCTCACTTACTGTGTCCTGTCATGTATCTAAGGCAGCGTTTCTCAGGGACTGGTCTGTGGACCGGCACCGGTCCCTGAGATCTCCCAACACAGTTTAGTGGTCAGTCACAGTGCAGCATCAGTGCCTAGCCAGGAAGGCTGGAACGTGGCAGTGCTGTGAGCAGCTCTCCCACCGTCCTGCTGCAAGAAGGAAAGTGGCTTTTTGGAGTCCTGGCCAGTGGTGCACAGTGTGCGTGCAGGAGGACTGACACCCGCCCTAGAGTAACCCCACTGTACCCCAACCAGGAGATACTCATGGGCTGGCTGTGCGCATCTAGGCAATGCTGGGGCGAAGAATTCTGTCCCCCTGAGCAAAGCCTTTCACTTGGCCATTGCTCCTTTTCTCAGAGTGTGCTCTATAGAAATGTGTTCTCCTCAGACTCTTACCCCACTGCCACCGGACGTGAAGAATCACTGCCCCACCCCACATTTTACTACTAAACCTCCAAATGAACTAACAATTGGGGGTTAAAAAACCCAGAGTGTGTGATGGTGGTCGGGGACTCTCTCCTCCGGGGGACTGAGTCATCTATCTGCCGCCCTGACCGGGAAAACCGAGAAGTCTGCTGCTTGCCAGGGGCTAAGATTCGCGATGTGACGGAGAGACTGCCGAGACTCATCAAGCCCTCGGATCGCTACCCCTTCCTGCTTCTCCACGTGGGCACCAATGATACTGCCAAGAATGACCTTGAGCAGATCACTGCGGACTACGTGGCTCTGGGAAGAAGGATAAAGGAGTTGGAGGCGCAAGTGGTGTTCTCGTCCATCCTCCCCGTGGAAGGAAAAGGCCTGGGTAGGGACCGTCGAATCGTGGAAGTCAACGAATGGCTACACAGGTGGTGTCGGAGAGAAGGCTTTGGATTCTTTGACCATGGGATGGTGTTCCATGAAGGAGGAGTGCTGGGCAGAGACGGGCTCCATCTTACGAAGAGAGGGAAGAGCATCTTTGCCAGCAGGCTGGCTAACCTAGTGAGGAGGGCTTTAAACTAGGTTCACCGGGGGAAGGAGACCAAAGCCCTGAGGTAAGTGGGAAAGCGGGATACTGGGAGGAAGCACAGGCAGGAATGTCTGTGAGGGGAGGGCTCCTGCCGCATAGTAGGAATGAGGGGCGATCAACAGGTTATCTCAAGTGCTTATATACAAATGCACAAAGCCTTGGAAACAAGCAGGGAGAACTGGAGGTCCTGGTGATGTCAAGGAACTATGACGTGATTGGAATAACAGAGACTTGGTGGGATAACTCACATGACTGGAGTACGGTCATGGATGGTTATAAACTGTTCAGGAAGGACAGGCAGGGCAGAAAAGGTGGGGGAGTAGCACTGTATGTAAGGGAGCAGTATGACTGCTCAGAGCTCCGGTACGAAACTGTGGAAAAACCTGAGTGTCTCTGGATTAAGTTTAGAAGTGTGTGCAACAAGAGTGATGTCGTGGTGGGAGTCTGCTATAGACCACCGGACCAGGGGGATGAGGTGGATGAGGCTTTCTTCCGGCAACTCACGGAAGCTACTAGATCGCATGCCCTGATTCTCATGGGTGACTTTAATTTTCCTGATATCTGCTGGGAGAGCAATACAGCGGTGCATAGACAATCCAGGAAGTTTTTGGAAAGCGTAGGGGACAATTTCCTGGCGCAAGTGCTAGGGGAGCCAACTAGGGGGGGCGCTTTTCTTGACCTGCTGCTCACAAACCGGGTAGAATTAGTGGGGGAAGCAAAAGTGGATGGGAATCTGGGAGGCAGTGACCATGAGTTGGTTGAGTTCAGGATCCTGACGCAGGGAAGAAAGGTAAGCAGCAGGATACGGACCCTGGACTTCAGGAAAGCAGACTTCGACTCCCTCAGGGAACAGATGGCCAGGATCCCCTGGGGGACTAACATGAAGGGGAAGGGAGTCCAGGAGAGCTGGCTGTATTTCAAGGAATCCCTGTTGAGGTTACAGGGACAAACCATCCCGATGAGTCGAAAGAATAGTAAATATGGCAGGCGACCAGCTTGGCTTAATGGTGAAATCCTAGCGGATCTTAAACATAAAAAAGAAGCTTACAAGAAGTGGAAGGTTGGACATATGACCAGGGAAGAGTATAAAAATATTGCTCGGGCATGTAGGAAAGATATCAGGAGGGCCAAATCGCACCTGGAGCTGCAGCTAGCAAGAGATGTCAAGAGTAACAAGAAGGGTTTCTTCAGGTATGTTGGCAACAAGAAGAAAGCCAAGGAAAGTGTGGGTCCCTTACTGAATGAGGGAGGCAACCTAGTGACAGAGGATGTGGAAAAAGCTAATGTACTCAATGCTTTTTTTGCCTCTGTTTTCACTAACAAGGTCAGCTCCCAGACTGCTGCGCTGGGCATCACAGAATGGGGAAGAGATGGCCAGCCCTCTGTGGAGATAGAGGTGGTTCGGGACTATTTAGAAAAGCTGGACGTGCACAAGTCCATGGGGCCGGACGAGTTGCATCCGAGAGTGCTGAAGGAATTGGCGGCTGTGATTGCAGAGCCCTTGGCCATTATCTTTGAAAACTCGTGGCGAACGGGGGAAGTCCCGGATGACTGGAAAAAGGCTAATGTAGTGCCAATCTTTAAAAAAGGGAAGAAGGAGGATCCTGGGAACTACAGGCCAGTCAGCCTCACCTCAGTCCCTGGAAAAATCATGGAGCAGGTCCTTAAAGAATCAATCCTGAAGCACTTACATGAGAGGAAAGTGATCAGGAACAGTCTGCATGGATTCACCAAGGGAAGGTCATGCCTGACTAATCTAATCGCCTTTTATGATGAGATTACTGGTTCTGTGGATGAAGGGAAAGCAGTGGATGTATTGTTTCTTGACTTTAGCAAAGCTTTTGACATGGTCTCCCACAGTATTCTTGTCAGCAAGTTAAGGAAGTATGGGCTGGATGAATGCACTATAAGGTGGGTAGAAAGCTGGCTAGATTGTCGGGCTCAACGGGTAGTGATCAATGGCTCCATGTCTAGTTGGCAGCCGGTGTCAAGTGGAGTGCCCCAGAGTTCGGTCCTGGGGCCGGTTTTGTTCAATATCTTCATAAATGATCTGGAGGATGGTGTGGATTGCACTCTCAGCAAATTTGCGGATGATACTAAACTGGGAGGAGTGGTAGATACGCTGGAGGGGAGGGATAGGATACAGAAGGACCTAGACAAATTGGAGGATTGGGCCAAAAGAAATCTGATGAGGTTCAATAAGGATAAGTGCAGGGTCCTACACTTAGGATGGAAGAATCCAATGCACCGCTACAGACTAGGGACCGAATGGCTAGGCAGCAGTTCTGCGGAAAAGGACCTAGGGGTGACAGTGGACGAGAAGCTGGATATGAGTCAGCAGTGTGCCCTTGTTGCCAAGAAGGCCAGTGGCATTTTGGGATGTATAAGTAGGGGCATAGCGAGCAGATCGAGGGACGTGATCGTTCCCCTCTATTCGACACTGGTGAGGCCTCATCTGGAGTAGTGTGTCCAGTTTTGGGCCCCACACTACAAGAAGGATGTGGATAAATTGGAGAGAGTCCAGCGAAGGGCAAGAAAAATGATTAGGGGTCTAGAGCACATGACTTATGAGGAGAGGCTGAGGGAGCTGGGATTGTTTAGTCTGCAGAAGAGAAGAATGAGGGGGGATTTGATAGCTGCTTTCAACTACCTGAAAGGGGGTTCCAAAGAGGATGGCTCTAGACTGTTCTCAATGGTAGCAGATGACAGAACGAGAAGTAATGGTCTCAAGTTGCAATGGGGGAGGTTTAGATTGGATATTAGGAAAAACTTTTTCACTAAGAGGGTGGTGAAACACTGGAATGCGTTACCTAGGGAGGTGGTAGAATCTCCTTCCTTAGAGGTTTTTAAGGTCAGGCTTGACAAAGCCCTGGCTGGGATGATTTAACTGGGAATTGGTCCTGCTTCGAGCAGGGGGTTGGACTAGATGACCTTCTGGGGTCCCTTCCAACCCTGATATTCTAGGATTCTAGGATTCTATGAATGCTGGGTAGAATTTCAGACCGTGCAGTCAGATGACTATCACAGCATCGCACCTGAATCAGAGAATTGGAGTGCTTGGGTAGCATATTTCTGCATTTTGAGCAAAGACTGTCTAATAAACAGGTTGTGATAAAAATTAATACTTGTGTTCACTAGGCGTTTGCATTAGTCCTCACAGCATCCCATTGCACAGAGGGGAACACCAGCTGAGGCTCAGAGCCTTAAAGGTATTTAGGCTCACACTTCCATTGAAATCCATGGAGTTAGGCTCCTAACTACTGTCGAGGATCTGGGCATAAGTGATTTGACCAAGGACATGAAAGGAGTCTGGGAGAGCTGGGTATGGAACTCCTCTTCTGGCTCCCAGTTCAGCACCTCAGGTACAAGGCCATGCACTCACGACCCCATACAGTTGCTTGAGCCAGTTTTCTTTTAAAAGCCATAGTGAATGCAGGAGGGTCCCTATATGGCATCACCTCTGCTCTCCTGAACCTCACGACCCAGCAGACAGGAACCCAGCCTGTTAAGGCACAGGGCTTTCTCATGGCTGCCTAGAACTAGAACCAACATTGAGATTCCCGGGAAGCGGAAGGAGGGGGAGGAGTTTATGACATCACTTTGGGGAGGAAGGGAACAGTTGAGGTAATTTCTGCTTGTAATAGCTGGAGTGGGAAGGAAGAGCTCTGAGCAAAGTTACTTCTGCTCCTTTTTCAGGATTTGTACTTGAGTCGGGGTACTGAGTTGTTCGAATAGCAGCCCTTTTTGGTTGTGGCTTAGCTAGAGGAGGGAAGTACTTGGCCCTCCATTGCAGCAATGGGCTTGTGGAACATAAGAACGGCCATACTAGGTCAGACCAAAGGTCCATCTAGCCCAGTATCCTGTCTTCCGACAGTGGCCAATGCCAGGTGCCCCAGGGGGAATGAACAGAACAGGTAATCATCAAGTGATCCATCCTGTCTCCCATTTCCCGCTTCTGGCAAACAGAGGCTAGGGACACCATCCCTGCCCATCCTGGCTAATAGCAATTGATGGACCTATCCTCCATGAATTTATCTAGTTCTTTTTTGAACCCTGTTATAGTCTTGGCCTCCACAACATCCTCTGGCAAAGAGTTCCACAGGTTGACTGTGCGTTGTGTGAAGAAATACTTCCTTTTGTTTGTTTTATACCTGCTGCCTATTAATTTCATTTGGTGACCCCTAGTTCTTGTGTTATGAGAAGGAGTAAATAACACTTCCTTTTTTACTTTCTCCGCACCACTCCTGAGTTTATAGACGTCTATCATATCCCCCCTTAGTCGTGTCTTTTCCAAGATGAAAAGTCCCAGTCTTATTAATCTCTCCTCATATGGAAGCCGTTCCATACCCCTGATCATTTTTGTTGCCCTTTTCTGAACCTTTTCCAATTCCAATGTATCTTTTTTGAGATGGGGCAACCACATCTGTACACGGTATTCAAGATGTGGACGTACCATGGATTTATATAGAGGCAACATGATATTTTCTGTCTTATTATCTATCCCTTTCTTAATGATTCCCAACATTCTGTTTGCTTTTTTGACTCCTGCTGCACATTGAGTGGATGTTTTCAGAGAACTATCCACAATGACTCCAAGATCTCTTTCTTGAGTGGTAACAGCTAATTTAGACCACATCATTTTATACATATAGTTGGGATTATGCTTTTCAATGGGCATTACTTTACATTTATCAACACTGAGCCTCGGTGTACACTAGGAGTTGAGGTCGAATTTAGCAACATTAAATCGATTTAACCCTGCACCCGTCCACACGATGAAGCCCTTTTTTTTTACTGAAAGGGCTCTTAAAATCGATTTCCTTACTCCACCCCCGACAAGGGGATTAGCGCGAAATTGGCCTTGCCAAGTCGAATTTGGGGTACTGTGGATGCAATTAGATGGTATTAGCCTCCGGGAGCTATCCCAGAGTGCTCCATTGTGACCGCTCTGGACAGCACTCTCAACTCAGATGCACTGGCCAGGTAGACAGGAAAAGAACCGCGAACTTTTGAATTTCAATTTCCTGTTTGGCCAGCGTGGCAAGCTGCAGGTGACCACGCAGAGCTCATCGGCAGAGGTGACCATGATGGAGTCCCAGAATCACAAAAGAGCTCCAGCATGGACCGAATGGGAGGTACGGGATCTGATCACTATATGGGGAGAGGAATCCGTGCTATCAGAACTCCGTTCCAGTTTTCGAAATGCCAAAACATTTGTCAAAAACTCCCAGGACATGAAGGACAGAGGCCATAACAGGGACCCGAAGCAATGCCGCGTGGAACTTAAGGAGCTGAGGCAAGCCTACCAAAAACCCAGAGAGGCAAACGGCCGCTCCAGGTCAGAGCCCCAAACATGCCGCTTCTATGATGCGCTGCATGCCATTTTAGGGGGTTCAGCCACCACTACCCCAGCCGTGTTGTTTGACTCCTTCAATGGAGATGGAGGCAACACGGAAGCAGGTTTTGGGGACGAGGAAGATGATGAAGTTGTAGATAGCTCACAGCAAGCAAGCAGAGAAACCGGTTTTCCCGACAGCCAGGAACTGTTTCTCACCCTGGACCTGGAGCCAGTACCCCCCGAACCCATCCAAGGCTGCCTCCCGGACCCGCCAGGTGGAGAAGGGACCTCTGGTGAGTGTACCTTTTAAAATACTATACATGGTTTAAAAGCAAGCATATTTAATGATTAATTTGCCCTGGCATTCGCGGCTCTCCTGGATGTACTCCCAAAGCCTTTGCAAAAGGTTTCTGGGGAGGGCAGCCTTATTCTGTCCACCATGGTAGGACACTTTACCACTCCAGGCCAGTAGCACGTACTCGGGAATCATTGTAGAACAAAGCATTGCAGTGTATGTTTGCTGGCATTCAAACAACATCCGTTCTTTATCTCTCTGTGTTATCCTCAGGAGAGTGATATCATTCATGGTCACCTGGTTGAAATAAGGTGCTTTTCTTAAGGGGACATTCAGAGGTGCCCGTTTCTGCTGGGCTGTTTGCCTGTGGCTGAACAGAAATGCTCCCTGCTGTTAGCCACGGGGAGAGATGAGGGGCTAGCCACGCGCTGTGGGGAGGCAAAATGCGACCTTGGAACAAAAGCACATGTGCCATGTATGTAATGTATGTAATGTTAACAGCAAGGTTTACCGTGAAAGAGTGTAGCCATTGTTCTATAAAATGTGTCTTTTTAAATATCACTGTCCCTTTTTTTTCTCCACCAGCTGCATGTGTTTCAAGGATCACAGGATCTTCTCCTTCCCAGAGGCTAGTGAAGATTAGAAGGCGAAAAAAATCACACTCACGATGAAATGTTCTATGAGCTCATGCTGTCCTCCCACACTGACAGAGCACAGACCTCACCAAAATGATTGTCAGCCGTTGATTTCACGAGGGAGGGACAAATCTGGTTTATTTCTTGTTTTGATCCACTCCATCTATCTTTTACATCTTTGGCTGGCAGCAGACGGTGCAGTAGGACTGCTAGCCATCCACATGTCCTGGCTGCTCGGCAGAAGATGGTACAATAGGACTGCCTTCAGGACTAAAGAGAATGACCTGGTCTAGTCACTCCTAATTTAGTCCCTGCGCCCATGTCTGCCCAGGCGCTCCTGACCGACCTTACCGAGGTGGCCAGGAGCACCTCAGACACGATGAGGATGGTTTTTCAGGCCTATTGCACCGTCTGCTGCCACAAGGCAATGGGTTGCTGCTGCTGTGTAGCAATGCCGTACCGCGTCTGCCAGCACCCAGGAGACATACGGTGACGGTGAGCTGAGCGGGCTCCATGCTTGCCGTGGTATGGCGTCTGCACAGGTGACTCAGGAAAAAAGGCGCGAAACGATTGTCTGCCCTTGCTTTCACGGAGGGAGGGAGGGAGGGAGGGAAGGGGGGCCTGACGACATGTACCCAGAACCACCCACAACAATGTTTTTGCCCTATCAGGCATTGGGATCTCAACCCAGAATTCCAATGGGCAGCGGAGACTGCGGGAACTGTGGGATAGCTACCCACAGTGCAACACTCCCGAAGGTGACGCTAGCCTCGGTACTGTGGAAGCGCTCCGCCGAGTTAATGCACTTAGAGCATTTTGTGTGGGGACATACACAATCGACTGTATAAAAACTGACTTCTGTAAATTCGACCTAATTTTGTAGTGTAGACATACCCTGAATGTCATCGGCCATTTTGTTTCCCAGTCACCCACTTTTGAGCGATCCTTTTGTAGCTCTTCACAGTCTGCTTGGGACTTAACGAGCTTGAGTAGTTGTGTATCATCTGCAAATTTTACCACTTCACTGTTTACCCGTTTTTCTAGATCATTTATTAATGTTAAATAGGACTGGTCCCAGTACAGACCCCTGGGGGACATCACCATTTACCTCTCTCCATTCTGAAAACTGAAAATTTATTCCTACCCTTTGTTTCCTATCTTTTAACCAGTTACTGATCCATGAGAGGACCTTCCCTCTTATCCCACCACAGCTTACTTTGCTTAAGAGCCTTTGGTGAGGGACCTTGTCAAAGGTTTTCTGAAAATCTAAGTGCACTGTATCGACCAGATCTCCCTTGTCCACATGCTTGTTGACCCCCTCAGAGAACTCTAGTAGATTGGTGAGGCATGATTTCCCTTTACAAAAACCCTGTTGACTCTTTCCCATCAAATCATGTCCATCTATGTCTGACAATCCTGTTCTTTACTATTTTCCTGTTGCTTGGCTGCTACCTTACATGGAGGGCGTACAGCATCCTGCTGCCACCACTCTATGGCTAGATTCTGCCGTGCCAGCCCTACAGGCTCAGCCATCCGAGAGCTGCTGCTGTACTTGGTGCTTCCCCCACGCTGCTCCCAGCCTACCAGCGATTGAAACCGCAAAAGAAATTGCAGAACTTCCTTCTCACTCACCACAGCTCAGCCTTAAACAGAAGAATGTGGTTCTGGCAGGGTGGGCGCTAGTGGAAAGAGAGCATAGTGGTCACATTCACTACTGCTTTAGAGCATATGAGAGAGAACCTGCCCCCAGTTAAAGAGAAATGTACAGTGTTATCGCTACTCAGGAAATAGTGCCTGCCGCACTGGGACAAACGGGGTGTGTGTATGTGTGGGGGGTTAAACAGTGCTCAGACTCCAGCAGCAAACATTGATCTCAATGGGGATGGATGGGGAGGGGGAATGCTCCATGGATCTCAAAGCAGGGCAGTGTGGGGGAATCTCCATTGTTCTCAATGCGAACTGGGGGGCTGGTGTATCCTTAATGCAGCATTTCCTGGTGTTCAGGGGCACTCAACACTCGGGAAGGGCTCTCGGCTCTGCTGGTCAGCCCGCACTCCACAGTAACGAAGGGTTGGGGGCAGTGAGTACAGAGCTGGGTATTGGCTTGAAGGTCTGCAATGAGCACTCCACTCAGTACAGGATGCTGAAGATTCACAGACCCCCCCCCTTGTCCAGCTGGGAGTCATAGGGCCTTCTGCTAGAGACGACGGCGGGCAAGCTCAGACACTGGCATGGAAATAGCTACATAATTGTTCCAGATTCAGCAAGTCCTCAGAAGTAATAGGAAGAGTGTCTGGTCCAGGCACCATATTTCTCAGTGCAGTACTTAGGATTGCCAACCTTCCAGGATTGGCCTGGAGTCTCCAGGGATTAAAGATTAATCTTTAATTAAAGATTATGTCATGTGATGAAATCTCCAGGAATACATGCAACCAAAATTGGCAACCCTAGCAGTACTGTATTTTTCTCCTCAGGTCCTTGCTAGAAGCAGGTCTGGTCTAGAATTCGGGCAGCTCTTGTTAGACCAAAGGGAAGGGAAGACATTTGCCTGAAGTTTTATCCACACTATTCAATTTCTAAACAGTAAATGGGTTTTGAGTAAGGACCACTGCCAATTGCAATCCTCCAATTTCATATTCATTCACATTTCATGGACAGGACTGTTTTCTATAAGGTTAATTACTACAGATCTAAGGCCATAATTTCCTCAGTAAACAGTCTCCTTCAAGCATAGGCACGTGAAGCCTTTTCTCAGGGTGGGGGAGGTTAGTGATCTTTTAATACTCTTCTAACTCTTCGGTGAACGGTTCCTGTTCCCCTCTGGGGATTAACTGAAGGATGAGGTAGGCACCACATCATGAAATCTTTTTGTTGTCTATCAAAAATAATGTACTACTAGTTAAGTGGTTTAAATATGAGCAAGGCAATTAGGAATAAATATCTCCCCCTATCTTTTAGATATGTATCACATAAGTGTTCATTTCCACCCCTAGCTGCTTCTTGAATTAGAATCAATTTACACACAAAAAAGCCCATGTCTTCTTAATTCCATCCCCTTGGGCATATGCATTGTGTTATTCTTGGATCATCATGCTAGTTTTCAGTGCCGAGGATGGACAGTGTTGCCTGAACAGATAACTGTTCACAATTTCTTTGTATCTTCCTCCATGCAATCCGTGACCCCATGCATTATTTACATCACACAGCCAACCCCAGCTCTGACTAGAGAAGTATTCCTTTCCTCCTCGACTTTGCTATGGTGCACTCATCATAGCATCTTCGTGCTTTGCAAGTGTTCATAAATTACTAATCTTCACAACACTCTAATGAGGTGAGGGAGCGTTATCCCCATTTTACACACGGGGAACCGAGGCACAGAGATTAAAACCAAAACTGGCAGAAATGACAGTGACTTTAGATGCCCAGCCTGGGAAGCCTGCAGCCTGATTGTCCAGAGGACTTCGCATTATGTAGAACTTTATGGTCAGAGAAGAGCTCCCACTGACTTATGGTGCAGCTGAAAGTGCTCAGCCCTTCTGCAAATTAGACCTCAGGTCGAGAACCCAGACAATGAGGAATACACAGTTGTCATAAATCTAAAGGGAAGGATAACCACCTTTCTGTATACAGTGCTATAAAATCCCTCCTGGCCAGAGGCAAAGCCTTTTACCTGTAAAGGGTTAAGAAGCTCAGGTAACCTGGCTGGTACCTGACTCAAAATGACCAATGTGGGGACAAGATACTTTCAAATCTGGAGCGGGGGAAAAGGCGTTTGTCTGTCTGTGTGATACCTTTGCCGGGAACAGATCAAGGATGCAAGCCCTCCAACTCCTGTAAAGTTAGTAAGTATCTAGCTAGAAAATGCGTTAAGTGTTCTTTGTTTTGGCTTGTGAAATTTGCTGTGCTGGAGGAAATGTGTATTCCTGTTTTTGTGTCTTTTTGTAACTTAAGGTTTTGCCTAGAGGGATTCTCTATGGTTTGAATCTGACTGCCTGTAAGATTACCTTCCATTCTGATCTTACAGAGTTGTTCTCTTATCTTTTTTTGTTCTTCTAATAAAGTTCTGTTTTTTAAGAATCTGATTGGGTTTTTTGGGTGTTAAAAATCCAAGGCTGGTTTGTGCTCATCTTGTTTATTCTCAAGCCTCCCCAGGAAAGGGGGTGTAAGGGCTTGGGGGGATATTTTGGGGAAATAGGAACTCAAAGTGGTCCTGTTCCTGATTGTTTGTTAAATCACTTGGTGGTGGCAGCGTTTTACCTAATCCAAGGGCAAAGAATTTGTGCCTTGAGGAAGTCTTAACCTAAGCTGGTAGAAATAAGTTTAGGGGGTCTTTCATGTGGGTCCCCACATCTGAACCCTAGAGTTCAGAGTGGGGAAAGAACCCTGACAACAGTTAAGAGCCGTCAGTGAAAGTTTGGTTTAAGTGACTTGACAGCATCACATACCAACTCGGTGGCAGAAGCAGGGATAGAAACCAGTTCTCCACAGGATCAGTCTTCCCCTGCCTCATGTTCTACCTTCTGCAGCCAATGAGGCTGGGGTCTTTCAGACAACAGCCTCCTTCACTACACAACCCTGACTCATTCCCAGAGGATATCCCGTCAACCTGCCCCTAGCAGCTGGGAGAAGCCATTGCAGAGAAAGTCCGGCTCAGCTCCTGCAACCCTGAGCTGGAGCACGCTCAATCACACTGGGACTGTGCATGCACCATCCCCCCCAACAACCCATAGGCTCATGCTCAGTGCAGACAGAATCTTCAGAGAATTTAGCTGCCAAATTAACAAGTGTCCACCAAGCATGTGCAAACTGAAATTTTTCTCAAAGGTTGACCAGATTTGGGTGAATTTTCACAGGAATCACAAAAGGCAAATTTCCATGCTCTGCTCCAAAACATGGACGTGCAAGTGCTTCTCAATTAAATGGTTGGATTTTTTTAATTATTTTTTTTAAAATATGGACAAAAGCTTATTTTCCCCGATCTCACTCTCAGAAACAGCGGAAATGTTTTAGCTGAAACTTAACAAATAAATCAACCTGAGGGAGATGACAGCTAAATGGTTAAAGTTTGGCAAGGTTATAAGCAACAAAAACCAGGGTCTTATAATGGAAAGCGACAGGCAACCTTTTGTACAGGCAGTGCTACCTGCTCCGCCCACGAGGGCTAATTTTAAAGTTGAAAAGTGGCGTGCAGAAGGCTCTGGTATAATTGCAATGACACTGGAACAGTACAGAGGCACAGACATCCCTCCTGTGCTATACTCAGTGTTTTAAAGTATTATCTCCCAGCTTTACAAGGTGTTCAGCTAATCAAACCTTGTGCTTGGGGCCCAGCTATTCCTCTGCTCAGCTCTCCATCTCCTGTTGCTCATTTACCAGCAATCCTCACCTTCAGATTAAACAGGAATATGAGCTGCTCAAGGACATGCTCAAGGACATTTTTAAATACAGGAACATTTTGTCTCCAAGAATAAACTGTTTCAGGCTGTCACCAGCCCCGCTGAGGTTCCTAGCCAGGTCCAGAGCAGTGGGATTCTCTCTACCCACATCTGACTGCCTCCTAGCCCCTTATCAGGCACACCTGTAGGTCATTCACAGGGGTCCCAAGGGCGTGACTTGCCCCTCCTCTTCTGTCTGAGCTGCCTGCGTTTGTCCTGCTTAGCAAGCTTCTGTTGGTGCAGCTCTGCCTCCTCGCTCTGACACCCCGGGCTGCCAGCTCCATTTGCCTCTCCTCCCCTAGCTGCCTTTTCCACTCCAGCACCCACAGCTCTGGACCTCTTGCCATCACCACTGCCTCTGCTGGATCATCCGGGGAACTGTCAGCTTGGTCCCCTGCATGCCCTGTAGGAGAAAAGGAACCCCAGTGGCCACCAGTTTGGAGCAGGTGCCCTATCCTGCCTCATGGCAGGAGTGCAGCATGGCCACTAGCCCAATTACTTCTGATCAGCAGCTGACAGGCCTTGCTGTGCACACAGCTCTGCTAGCTGCTTCTTGGCAAACTCAGAAAATGTGTCTTTGCTCCTCCTGCCCTTTCTGCTGCTTTCCTTGGTTCTGTTTCCTTTACCCGACATAAAACACAAGAGAACAACAAAACTAACCTTTCCTGACTCTTCCCAGCCTTCTCCCACTGAATCACTTCACAACCTAGTTTACCAGAAGTGTGAACCTCAGACAACCTGCCAGCTGCGTGTAAACCCTGCAATTGACTCTGCCACTTGGACATTCTGCTGAGGGCACCCCAAACCGTAAGCCACTGGGTACCATTTTACCTCAAGAAGGGAGAATTTTCCTGGGGTTAGATGGTGTCAGCTCCTTGCCACACTCATGTGGCTGCCTCACCAGCAAACTCCTAGAGACTCCGGAAGGTACAAGTGGCCCAACTGAATTGCTCTTGCTGTTCCAGTTGGCTAGGACACTCGTCATGCTGTGTCTTGGGGCAACGTTGCTGTGCAGATGCTGCATTTCATCTTTTAGTAAGTAGGTTCCTGATCTTGAAAATCATCCATCGGGCCAGACATCAGCCACCTCCTCTCTAGCCAGAGCCTACCCACACAGCTGCAGTCTCTCAGAGGGGTGTGTGTAATCCACGAAGCTATGGAAGCAGCACAGGGAGCCAGAGACGAAGTATCCTCAGTCAAGGACATGCAGTGAAAGGAGGAGCTTCCAAAAGGAGATTATACAAGACTACTCCAGAGTCTGACAGAGAACCTTGCTCTGCAGTTAGAGCTTTCCACAATAACCACACTAAAAATAAAAGTTTAGATGTATATTGCAAGCAAAGCTTCCTGTAACCAGAGAAGGGGGAAGACTTAATGAGCTGCAACCTTATTGTGCAATCTAGTTTACCTATGCTGATCGGCACTATAGAAAATCCTAGAGATGTACTTCTCCCCACGGGCCCATTTTACTGCTGTGCTGTGGGGTTTAGTGAGAAGGTGGAGACACCAGTATTTTATTCAAATCAGAATCAAAAAGGAAAGCTTAACTTTCTTCATATTAAACAGCAAAAGCGTCACTGCATTTGACAGGTTAATGGCAGGGTCAACGTCAACCTAATCCCATTATAATAAAGCCTTTATAAACAGCATAATCCCAGGCAGTCTCCCATTGCTATTTTGTGAGCGCTTATAAATCTCCCCACTGTATTTTCCACTGAATGCATCCGATGAAGTGAGCTGTAGCTCACGAAAGCTTACGCTCAAATAAATTGGTTAGTCTCTAAGGTGCCACAAGTCCTCCTTTTCTTTTTGCAAATACAGACTAACACGGCTGCTACTCTGAAACCTATAAGGTAAACACTTCTAGTGTTTGAGTGAGAGACGTTGGCTACCAGCATTAATAGTATTTGTTCAGACTTCCTTACCTGTCCAGTAGCAGCAGACTTTTAGGATGGTTCACAAGCAAACTGCAGTAGCAGCTCCCTGCGGTTAGCTCGCCTGTGAACGAGCTGGACATTCATCACGGAGATGTGGCACCCCAAGCACTGGCTAACGCATCTGAAAAGAACTGTGGAACACCACGGTTTTATTTTTAAGTGTCTTTACAAGGAAGAGGAGTAGAGTTTTGGATGCAAGGGCTTCCGTACATTGTGCAGAACTCTTTGAAGAAATACTGGCTTGCTATAGCTTGTCCGATTTGATTTTTTTTTTTTTATTCCTGAAGTGATAAGGGTCCTTTAATGCTACCCACTGTGAACAGATTCACATAAATCTCGTAAGAAGATTCCAGGATTATCTGTGTGTATCACTCGGAAGCCTAGAAGTCTGTGTGAGTGTGAAGCAATAGAAGCAGCTGCAAGCATGGTGGAGAGAACTTTTTCTTCAGTAGATCATCAGGGTCAATCAGCCCTGGTAGGTGTGGTCTGTTACCATCCTATTTTAAAATTCTCAACCATTTTTTGCCCACCCCTCCCCCATTTTTAAACCCACAGTTTATGAATTACACCCTTTTAGTGACTTATACTTAAAATAAAGGCTTTTAAAAGCATGTAGGTGCCATGGCTACCCGAATTTAGAGAAGCAAGTCAGAAAATGGAAATAGTTCTGACCTGTGAATTGTAATGTTTATCCTACAAGAAGTCTGGCCACTAATACAGCACTTGTGATGTCAGAGGGCTAACTTCCAGTGCTGCACAGGTCACATATGAAACTGTGTGTTTGTATTACCCTTTCAGCTCCACACAAGCAGCACTCTCCTCTTGGACAGGCCAACACTGATGTGCTTCCCAGGCCTACCTCCCCCCCCACAAAACACTCAACGGCTACCTCACCCTTTCCCATGACTCTCACACGGCTGACTCTGTTTTGAGTGGAGTCAGTTAAGTCTGAGATGTTCTTTTGCTTCCAATATAGAGCAGAACTATATGACTAAGGGCTTGGCTACACGGACACTTTACAGCGCTGCAACTTTCTCGCACGGGGGTGAAAAAACACCCCCGCGTCCTGCAAGTTTCAGCGCTGTGAAGTGTCAGCATAGGCTGTGCACCAGCGCTGGGAGCTGTGCCCCTCCTGGAGGTGTTTTTTTCAGAGGGCTAGGAGAGCGGCAGTGCTTTAACATTGCCAGTGAAGACATGCCCTAAGTTAATGCCCTCCCTTTGGAAGCAAAGCCCACCACCATGCAAGGAAGGGGTTTAGACATGTTTCAGCATGTAAATAGCTTTAGTGACAGCATAACAAAGGTTTGTCTCTCAGCCAATAGTGTGTGAGAGAACAATTTGATACAATCTATTCTCCATGCAGACAATTCTATGAACGTTAGCTATATTGATAGACATTTGGGGCAGAAATGTTAGCTCCTACCTAGGTTTATACATTGGTAGTTACAAGTTTATTCACAGAGTTAACTCCACTTCTGCCCACCCTAATGAACTGCTTTATAAGCTGATCTATAGCAGAAATCCTCTTTATAGCTTGAAAAAAGTTAAATGGCTGGATTGTATGGAAGCATTTTTAACATTACCAAATTTCATAGACCCCATTTTTAAAGCAGTGAGTTGCGGATTTTCATGAAAGGAAGGGTTTTGTCAAGGCAACACACTCTCACACAGATCATTGGTTATTCTGACTACACCCACAGAATATTCACTATTCACCACTCTCCTACTAGGACACAGAAATTAAAGTTATGAAAGTGAGAGAACTAGAAATAGCCACATTCAGGAACTGCAGTATTTTTTGAGTATGAAGGCTGGCTATTTGCTGCCCCCAAGCCACACTACACACACAGTCGAACTGTAAAACTGACTCCTGATGCTTAAACAAGAACAGATGCAGTTACATGCAGAAAGGCATTCAAACTTCCACTGGTATTCTTAGCCATGACTGGATGGCAGATCTCATCAGAGCTGAGCTTTCACGTTACAACCTCATGGGATAATCTCCAAGAGCAGGCTCTGTTGGTGGTTTCACATTGCATGAGCTGGCTTTAATTACCAGCTTATTATATAGCAAATTTCCTCTCTCACTCTGGAAGTTGTGCAGCTCAAGAGCTTATGTTAGTGTCAATATCCTTCAGAAAAGTAGCTAACGTTTTTGGCAGTGCTTTTATTACAACTCAGTTTTGTTCTGCAAGTTAATACGAGAAAGTTACAGTATGTTTGAAGTGAACTCAACAGAATCTGATTAGCATTGGATTGTTCTCTTAGGGGAGATCTGAGGCCTTTACGCCAACCTTGGGTCGTGCCAAGGGGCCTTACGATGGGCATACATGGGAGCCAGGCCCAACCTGCTGAAAGACTCAATCAAGTGAGGGTATTTTAGTGTTACTTGCACAAAACTTTAACCTCCTTGCGCTGCCTTTCATTTTGCTGAAACTTGGGACTTCTCAATACTGTGATCAGTTGTGTATTTATACCATAAATCAAGGAAATCTGGTTGAAATGAGAGCAAGTAGCTTTCCCCTGATTTAATACCTCCCCCCAACTGAGAGACTCCCGAAGGACTTGCCAGTATTATGCTCAGATGAAGCCATCAGCCCAGAGTTTGGTTTTCTGATCTGGTTATTTTCCTTAACTCTAAATTTTAGCCTTCAGCATGGATAAGGAGCATCCACTGTCGGAATAATTCAGATAGCCAGCATTCACTTTTGAATCTTTCACTTCCACATCCTAGGAACCTGGAGGAGACCTCTGTATGACTCAGGAGAGTACAACATGTAGTTATTTGAAATGCTGGAAAAGTCTGAAAAGCTAAGCATTATTAAGAAGAAACCTTCCCAATGCCCACTTTAATGCTCAGTAAATTTCTGGTTTCAGACGGAAAAAAGGAGTTAATATGGTATGCGTGGGACTGCAGTCACTTTGCAAGATAAACATTACAACTCATGATAGCATGAAGTTTGCATGTGCAACTTTAATTGTAAAATAAGTCAAGCAGTAGTTAATTGCCATTTATTAGATTAAAATTATAAATTCAGTGCTCTAGATAGAGTTTTCTTCGTACATTGAGCCCCAATGAGAAGTACTATAGTCTCCAAAAGGCTCAATATAGCTGGTGAAAAGTTAGGGATAAGAATAATCAATCCTTTATTCTTCCCCGAATGACAAATACTTCCTGAGAATAGCTAGTATTTCTAGTGCACTTGGCATATTATACAACTGAAGCAGAAGAGAAGACAGATTGAGCCCTCAAAGTCAACAGCTCCACTAGGAAAAAAGTTCTATGAGTAACATTTCTAAATCCAAGGTCGAAGGAAAAGGCAATTCCTTCCCATGGTAAGTGGTTAAGTCAGATGTTGATGTGTATTGCCCTCTCCCTCCAAAGAGGCTTGTCTGATTTGCAGGTGTTCCCATCCTCATACCCTGTGGTTCAGATAAAGTTCTGTCTCCTGGCAACAATACAAAGATAACAACCAGGCACCTTCCGCTCTACTTTTATTTTCACTTTCAGATAAAAACAAACCATTGTTCTTTTAAAAGAGAATAATCCATTCATTTGTGATTATAAAGTGCATTTTTCACCTTGAACTTTGTGTACAAAAACATTTTAAAAGACACAAACATGCAAAAAACAGCTTAACAAGGCACTTCCAGGCATAAAACAAGGACAGCAATGCCTCACTTCTACATTCACATTGGCAAAAGAAAAGTGTGAAGAGGAAAGCTCCAAAAAGTTACCTTTTTTATTTTTTAGAATCATTGGTCAAAGAGTCAGTTCCCAGCACAATGTTTACACAGTGTCAAAGCGTATGTCACAACTTCCAGAGCTTTTTCCCCCATCCACTGCAGTACACATTGCTTCCATTGGCTGGTATGCATGGCCCCTTCATTGTACCACCAGAGGAGGAAATAAAAGCACACTACTACCCATGGCACTACAGAACACATCACTGTTGCATTTTAGGGAGTCATGGTTAGGATCCAAAGCTGTGCTAGAATAGGTTAGCTAAAAGTTGTAGCTGTACACTAGATTTTTAGAACATGTTAGCTAAAAACAACCATACCTTTAAATCCTAATAATGCTAAACCCCTGACTCATTCACAGCCGGCCTTTGGAAATCAAAGAATGATTTTAAACCAAAACTTGGATAAGTCTTTCCTAAAGACAACTTCATGGAGGACACTATTTAACTTATCAAACAGAAATTCAGGAAACAGACTTTTCAAATTAGTGAATGAAGCCTGTGCAACCCATGTTTACATACACACAGTGTCAATTTAATGCCTGAAATTAATGACCGAGTACAATAATGCTTTCCACAGCCCAATACATTGATGCAAAGATCAGAAAGCTATGCATTCTTTCTGTAAGCTCATTGTTCTTACTCAATCATGTCTAATAGAAGGTTGGGTACATCATCTCCCAAAATTATAGGACAGTGTAGAAGTGTTTTGTACTGTGGTCTCCAGAATTAAAGTAGTGATGTTTTTAAAAGCAATTTTTTAATTTTTGAGAATAGCATAGCCATTTGCTTCTTCTAATGCCCTCCTAAACACAAATACTGGGTATGTGCCAAAATATATAAAATTTGTGTTCTAGAAAAATAGAATATCTGGAAATATTAAACCCCATTTGAATTATTCCATTGAAGTATATGAAATAAGTTATTCTGCTCGAATAGCAAGACATTGGCTTAATGACTGAAGTGAGTAATTTAGCTACTTTCTCTCTGGAAGTACCTAAAATGACTGTCCTTTGCAATTCACCTCACCTCCAAAACAAGCCATGGTACTCTCCCCTCTAAAGCAACAGATCTCCCTTTTCAACAACAAGAGCAATCATGGCATCTCATGCCCTTGTGAGATCTGTTTTCTTGGGCAGAACTACATTTTGTATGGAAATAGCACTGAAGGCCAATGTGTGCACTTACGAGGTTAAAATTGTGATAGCTTCTACAATGTCAATACAAGATACAGCTGTGACAGCTCAATATGTAATTACAGTGCAAGTCTGGTGTTCTACCAATCTAAGTGAACTCATTCTAGCATGAAAACTGAACAAAAAGCGACACATCCATTCTAGTGAGACAAGTTTTAGACAAAACAGTTGACTTGGATTAATACAAACTTTCAGAACTTTTGAAAAGCTAGCAGTCACATTTCAGAAACCTTTGTAGTTCAAGCCACTGCCGTGATATTGTACAAGGCACTCACACCGCACTAAAAAGTTAGTCTCCCAAATAAACTGTCTTCATAGGACATGACAAGCAGCAGCAGCGAGGTCTGTTTATCAAGTTTCAAACCCGCTACAGAAATAAACAAATTCACAAACATGCAATGTACTGACTGTCCATGCAGACTCATGCACGAACCCTTTGGCATCCGGTTTCCTCACAGAATGAAAGCTCATTTTACATTAGCATTACAAGTAGAAGCTGCTGCACTTCCCAGGCACAGTAAGGCAGTTAATAGAGACACGTACTGAGAACAGAACGGTGATCTTACAGCATCTGCAAGATTAAAAGTTAAAAAGAAAAAATCCTCAGTGTTACTTCCCAAGTAGTTCCAGGGGGGCTGGAAGACCTTCTGGGCATATTAACAATTGCAGACAAAGAGCTCTTCCCCTCCATTAAAAATGTTTTTTAAAATACTTGATGAGTCAAAGGATTTAACCCCAAAGCTACAAGGATACTACACAGTTCTAAAGGAAAAAAAAATTCAACTCCTCAACATGGGCAATTGCTATGAATTTACTACACAAGTTATATTTAAATAAAAATATCTTACAGATGAACTGGTGACTAAGCGTACCAGTATCTTCCCATAAATGCAGATCTCTCCTAATATGGCATGAGGCAAAGCTTCTAGGCATGGTTATTGTGTCATTTCTAGAATCTTCTCCATCTCTAACCGAAAGGCTCCAGCACAGTAACAAGGTCAGAGAGAAAGGGCCATTCACATCCCCCTCTTGCCATAAGCAGGCTAGTTTAGCTTTAATATCTTCTGTCATGTATAAATTACCTGTCAAATAGTCTTCTGGCAAAGCCAACTTGCATAGTTCTACAGAAATGGTAGAGCATAGTTAAAAAAGCCTCCCTCTTTAAGATACTCAAGCCTGTAACAACCCTAATGTGCAACCCAGGACACTACTACATATCTAAGTGAACAATGCAATCACTGAAGTAGTAAGTGTTTAACTGGAGGAGATTAGCAGCATTATACAGAAAAGGACTAGCAGCACTGGGCAGAAACTCTAGTGAGGTCTCCCATTCTGTCAAACTGTTTCCAAGTGTTGAATCTGGGGGGTAACTATCATGATGCAAAAGACACTTGTTTAGCTGGTATTAAAACCACTTGCGATCACTGAACGTTACAGTCATCTTGCTCTACCCCAATGGAGCTTTGCATTGCCATGTAAAGTGTCATTTACCCAGCCCTTTGGCAAACGTCCCGTTCAGGCCAATTCCCAAGCTTGCAACAGGCACAGCAACAGTCAATGAATCAAGACTCATTTCCTCTATTAGTAGTAAGGCCCTAGCTTTTCATACCCTGAGTAGCTAGGCCACTCAGGGAACAAGCCATAGGAGCACCTCGGACTTCCAAACTGATCAAAGGCAATGCCAAAATCAGGGCCAGCCTGAGGCTGCGAGACTTCCCGAGCAGATTTCAGTTCAGACTGTATGATCCTGTAATTCAGGCCTCTGTTGCTGTCCCAATACACTTTCCCATCACACTCGTAATAGACTGCAAACTCGATTCTTTCATGGGACTGAATTCTCTCTGGCAAGCAGATATCAAAGGAAAATGTGTCCTTGTCTGAACCTGCGTAAGTGTCCTTGACATATTGGCATGGATAGTCTGTGAAGCTTTTCCAAGTGTCAAATGTCATCCTTATTCTCACAGTCTTCTCAAAAGCAAGATTCCTAACCTTCACTGTGCCCACAATAGCTTTATCCTTTAGCACGCAGTTTTCCAGGCAGACAAAATCCGTCTGAAGGCGATTTCTGAAGTCCAAGTAGTCTGCAGAAGGCTGTACGAAATCCAAGACAAAGTTGTCCCTCTCTACCGTCGTCAGACCCACAATATTGTCTATTAACTCTGTGATGTTGAATGGAATATCTAATGGGTCATCAAACTCTGAAAACACTTTAACCATTGTCAGAGCCAAGCCTCTGCTATCGGCAAAAGAAACTCTCTTTTTTACCCTATTTCCCTGGAGAGATGTTGCTGCGTCTCCAGGTTCACTGAACTCAGCCTTGCTGTTCTGAATGCAGGGACGTAATGGTTTGTTTGGTTTTGGAGCTATTTTACAAGCAAATCTCTCTCTTCTCAAGGGTGGAGAACACAGATACAGCTGCATGGCTATGTCCACAGCCATTGCTGGGGTGGGAGCAAAGTAGTCCAGAATTCTGAAAGAAAGAGGGCGAAAAGGTGAGTTTTCATCACATAATTATAGGACCTGAAACGGAGCATAAGCTAGCAACAAGTAAACTTTATTATTCTGTGACATGAGCTCTCTTTGAGCTCCAGTTACTGCTATATACAGTCAGCTGCTGAAGAGTTTTTTTCCTGGAGCACACCTTGCCCCCTCATCCCCCTGCAACAATATAATATCATCAATGACAAGTGTTTAAAAGCAAAGCATACAGAGAATAAGAGTCAACTGGTTTTTATATTGCATTTCCTCCATTCTAGCTGCATAAACCATTTTGTTTGTTAAATACTGGGCAGAGATCAACCATCTTTAAATAAATCTAGGCTGTAGGAATCATAGAATATCAGGGTTGGAAGGGACCTCAAGAGGTCATCTAGTCGACCACACTGCTCAAAGCAGGACCGATCCCCAACTAAATCACCCCAGCCAGGGCTTTGTCAAGCCTGACCTTAAAAACCTCTAAGGAAGGAGATTCCACCACCTCCCTAGGTAACGCATTCCAGTGCTTCACCACCCTACTAGTGAAATAGTGTCTCCTAATATCCAACCTAAACCTCCCCCACTGCAACTTGAGACCATTACTCCTTGTTCTGTCATCTGCTACCACTGAGAACAGTCTAAATCCATCCTCTTTGGAAGCCCCTTTCAGGTAGTTGAAAGCAGCTATCAAATCCCCCCTCATTCTTCTCTTCTGCAGACTAAATAATCCCAGTTCCCTCAGCCTCTCCTCCTAAGTCATGTGCCCCAGCCCCCTAATCATTTTGGTCGCCCTTCGCTAGACGCTTTCCAATTTTTCCACATCCTTCTTGTGGGACCATGACTGAAAAGGATTACTGGCCCAAGGAATATTTCTTCTACTCTGTCATGGTGTTTCTAGTCATGACAGGTTGCAAAATACTAAACCTAAGTATAGTGCTTTATCCCCACCCCAATGGTTTTGCTGTATTATGGTTAAACGAACATTGGAAGTTAATGTAAAATTTCAGTAGTTTCACAAACTTAAATACAATTAAATATTATATTTCTGCTGTGGTTTCCTCACTAGGAGAGTCTGATATTTTTTCCACTTCACTGCGTAGCTGTAGCTTCCTTTAAACATACAAACAGGAACCGCATATTTCATCAGCAGTAGCAGTATGGAGCTGACATGATCTCTGCGGGGGCGGGGGGACCAGAACCACAGCACAACAGACACTAGACTTCATGATAACTTGATTTTTGAAGTTTGGGGGATGACACCAAATTTTGTCATTTCTTATGACAACTCCTCAAGTTATTTCAATATGTTTCCCTCCTCAGACTCTTCTGGCATGATTTTGAGCAGCCAATTTTCTCATGAGCATTGGTGTTAGAGATGAATGCCTTACACAACATGATACTCAGTAGATCTAGCTCTAACTGCTCTTGAGTCACTGGAAAATGGTAAAATGAATGTGATCCTAGGGTCTGATACTATTATCATGGGCTACCGACATAAACAGATGCTGCTCAAGCTTTCCTGCCCCATCCAATATTACTTTATAGCCATGGTGATTCAGGAAATAACGGATAAATAGATATGTATAAATACTCATTTTAAATGGTCACAGAGATGAGCAGTGACATTTCGACAGGGGACTGAGCAGTGTAGCATGGGAGTATTCTAGACCCGTCCCCAGAAAAGGCTAGCAGACACAGCAGGGTATGTGCAGCTCCACAGGATATGTGCACTTAATGGTAACAGGAATTACGTTCAATTAAAACCAAAGGGACCTTTAGCAAGCTAAACTTGCTATAACACCCCCCCCCCACCACCAAAAGAACCCCACTGGTGCCAAGAGCCACCCCCACCCAAGCCACATCCCGCTCTTGCCGGGTCTTCTGCTGTTTGTGTGCTCACCAGTATCTGGCTCAGTGGCCACACTGACTGAACTTCAAGCCCCAAATTAATGCCACCTCCCACAATCCAGGGAGTCGCCTTCTCAGCCCCCACACCAGGTGCTAGGCAGCACCCCGTCAGGAAGGCAATTGATGCTGGCCCCACACAGCCTTCTGCAGCAAAGCAGGTGCACTAAGGTCTTCTTCCTTCCAGAGAAGACCCCTTCCTGGTCCAGAACTGGGCATGAGGAACCCAAGGAAGCCCCAACCAGCCTGAAAACCAGTGCCTGCAGGCCTCTTGTCCACCACTCAATACCAAGGGCCTGTTGACACCACCCCACCAGCAGAAAGCATTCGGGGTGGGGGTGTCTCCTGCTAGGCCTCCAGAGAGCGACCCCTCCAACATGTAGGGCCCCCTATCATTACAGCAGGAATTTCCATCCAGGGCAAAAGGCCCCACCTGCCACCATCCACTAGAGCCCTTCCCCTCCCACAATCCTCTGCCTGGACAGCAGGAGCCCTCTGCTTGGGTAGCAAAGCAGTGTTGGTGGTGGGGGGAGGCAGCATCTCAGCATGCACAGAATTCTCTACTGGGGAGGCTGGGTACCATCAACAGCCCCCTCTTCCAGGCTGTGTCATTCCCCCTCCTGCAGTTCCCATTGGCCAGGAATTGTGGCGCTGGAGCGGGGACATGCTGCTGCTTCCAGGAGCTGCTTGAGGTAAGAGCCACCCGGAGCCTGCATCCCTGTCCCCCTGTCCCCCTCCTGCGCCCCAACCCCCTACCCCAGCCCTGAGCCACCTGCTGCCTTCCGAACCCCTTGGTCCCAGCCTGGAGCACCCTCCTGCACCCCCAAACCCCTCATCCTCAGCCCTACCCCAGAGTCCGCACCCCCAGCTGGAGCCCTCACCCCCCTCCGCACCCCAACCCCCAATTTCATGAGCATGTATGACCCGCCATACAATTTCCATACGCAGATGTGGGTCTTCGGCCAAAAAGTTTGCCCACCCCTGAACTAAAGTGTCCCAAGCCTCACAGAACAGCATTAAATCCATGTGTGCATTCTCTGCTCTGCTGTACATGGTCTTGTAAAGCTTCTACTCACACAAAGGAAGCTATTGTTTGTATATGCTATTTCATCCTGCAAAACAACACAGCCTCAAATATTCACAACTGCCTGTTACCTCGACCACTCTCAGAAACATTACAGGGTCATGTCTCATTATAGTTAAGCCTAGGGAGGTGGTGGAGTCTCCATCCTTAGAGGTTTTTAAGGCCTGGCTTGACAAAGCCTTGGCTGGGATGATTTAGTTGGGGATTGGTCCTGCTTTGAGCAGGGGGTTGGACTAGATGACCTCCTGAGGTCCCTTCCAAGCCTGATCTTCTATGATTTGAAGAAACTAATAATTGCAGCCTCAGTGTCCCTGGCAATATCTGGATAAGGAAGGATATATTGTGTTATTTAATAAAAAGGTACTCTATCATAAAGCTATTTTGGGACATTCAACCTAAGGGTGTTTAGAAGTCAAACCTCTCACGATGCATCCTATTTAGGCCATTGAAGTCACAAGGCCAGATCTACTGAACTGACTGCAATTTTCAGTTACGATTTTATAACTCAGATGTGAACTTTTGCTCTGGATCGACCTTGGGGCACTTACTTCAAAGTCCAGGAATGCTGGGTGGGACTCTGTTGAACCACCCTAAAAGGAATGGGGAAGCTTTTCATTTTAGTCAGAGACTTACAGTAAGGTTAATGAACTGTCTCAGGTTTTAAAACATTTAGATCTTTAAAAGCGATTCAGTGAATAGCTGTTACTGGAAAGAAGCCCACAAACTCAGCTCTGGAAAACACAGGAAGTGTTCAGCTACAAGAATGCAGAGAAATTGTGTTTAAAGGGACACTGACAACTTGGTATCTTCATTCTTTTAAAGAAAGTTTGAAGCTCATTTGCCCAGTTTTCAATACCACCCCAAAGACTTCAAAACTGTATTACCCTGCCAGTTTCACCCTCTCCTCTGAGCAAATACTGATGCCCTTTCTCCCACCCCAGCTTTTATGGAGCATAAGCAAACATGGGAACGAAACTGTTTAAATCCATGTTTGTCAGCAGCCTCTGATTATATTGGTACATATCCAAAAATAAGGTTTGTTAACCCATGCTTTCTCTGCTAGCTGTCTGCAGCAGACTAATACAACAAACATTAGCAAGCATCTTGAAAGAATACTGACAACAAACAAGTTGAAGACAGTTTTACAGGTATGTTGTATGCTGCCTGTTAGGTCCAGAAGAGGAGGCAGTATTATGCTAGTACCACTTGGTAATCAGCTTGGGCCACGTATATCTGACAAAGTTTTGATGGCATATCTATGTTGGTCAGGGGTGTGGAAAAAAAACCCAACCAAACAAAACCACACAGCCAGTTATGCTGACAAAAGCCCTTGGGTAGATGCAGCTATGCTGACAGAGGAGTGCTTTTGTCAGCTTAGCTGATGTCGTTCAGGGAGGTGCACCTACAGTAGGAGGCTCTGCCAATACCATTTTGCCAGCAAAGCATCCGTAGCTTCAAGGCCTTGCCTACGTACAGTTGATGCATACGTATGGTCTCTTGAGAAGTTCCAATACCTTCTCTTCTCATCCTCTCAGGAAAGGGAAAGACTGTCTAGGCCTCTCTTGGGCAGCTGGAACTACCAGAGAGCCTGGAACAAGAGGAGAACAGAAGTTCTGAAATCCCTTCTCAAGGGCTTGGGACCTACAGCACCTCTCTCCTAGATGTAGCTAGTACAGAAACTAGAGTTAGCCACAAATCCTTCACTTGCTCCAACATCTCTTCATTTATTGAAAGGGCCCATTTAGATTGTAAGCTCTTATAGGGCAGGAACTGTCTCTTGCTACGTCTATGTACAGTGCCCAGCATAATGGGGCCCTGATCTCAGAGACCTCCAGGCACCACAGCAACATAAATACAAATAAATGACTTTGGAAAATCCAGCCATTATTTAGGTGTCTAAATGGGAACAGAGGTCTTCTGGGAGTCTGGCCCTATTGTGTTGTTAGTCAATGACATATAGGAGAGCAGTGGTGCAACACATGCCCCTCCTCACAAGAAATCAGAAAACAGTACGACAGCTGGCAATGGACTGAATGCCATTCTAGGAACAGCATAACATGAAGCCAGTAAAATGAGGATCACAATTGTGAGCTCCAAGCACATCCTGACAGAGACTAAATAGCCAACAAGGCTAAAAATCCTATCGCTATCAATGAACAACTGATGCATAGCAAGAACTAAGCTCCCAGAAGAGGGATCAGAGTAATCTGAAGCCACCACACTCCTTATATATCTGCAAGCAAGGAAGCACTGTAACAAGGGGATAGGCAGGGTGTGTCCCCAATGTCAACACTGCTGCCAGAAAACGTCAAGCTTCCACTGCTTCAGTGGAGGGGACCATGCAGACAATGCACTAAGCACTCTTTGCTCCCAGGCACCAGAGAACCCACACACTGTTCACTCCCACCACTTTGGCTTCTCTGCCAAGAAGTCCTGCAGAGCTTTTTGGAAAAACTTTTACTGAAGTGTCCAGGAGAAGCCAGTTTGAACAGAGGCAACATGCAGGTTAGAGTCTCAAAGTTCGAAGAATGACTGTGGGGACACCGCTTCTATGAGGAAGGGAATTTACTACTGAGGCTATGGCTACACTGCCACTTTCAGCAGTAAAACATTACAGGGGTGTGAAAAAACACCCCCCTGAGCGACAACAGTTCTAGTGCTGAAGAGTCGCGCTCCCAGCGATAAAGCTACCACCCCTTGTTCGGGGTGGTTATTTTTTATCGCCAGGAGAGCTCACCCCCAGCGATAAAGCGTGACTACACTGCCCACGACAGCACCGCCGGGACCATGCTGCAACATGGGCAGCGTAGACATACCCTGACAGCACTTACCACCCCGGAAGAGAGGTGCTTCAGTTACAGGTTGTTAAGAACCAACACCAACAAAAACAGTAAATCAAATCCTAGACAACATAAATGGCATCTCAGCTTGTGGCCTACAGGTTGGTGAACTTCACCCAGAGACTTTACAGGCATTGATTTTCAAAAGATTGGACTCAAATTACAGAGTTATTGAAATTTAGGCCATGTCTACACTAGAAACCTTAGAGTGACACAGCTGTACCAATGCAGTTGCTCTGCCGTAAGCCTTAGGTTGTGATTGCAAGTACTTCTCATCCACTTTAACTATTCTAATGAAGGCCCTCACATAAGAATGCAAGGCCATTCAAGGTTTTTAAAGGTTGTCACCACCTGCAAGTGAGCAGAAACCCAGAGCAGTGACTCTGGATGTTACGTTCATGCATGCCTACCTGCAATGAGGTGGAGAGGGACAGGTGTGTTCTAGAAGACCAGAAGTCTTCCCGTGGGCTTGAGAACTACTCCTACTCAGGACTTTATCACAGCAGCGAAGCTTGAAGGTAACCAAAGCGTCAGATCACTGGGAGGTCTGCACTAGCGAGTAATGACTGCACATCTCCTGGCCAGCCACAGATGAAACACCATAAATCATCCATGCCATCTGGAATACTTCTCCCTATCAACAGTGACTCTACACAAGAACAAGAACAAGGTGAAACCCCACAAAGACACCAATTGCAATCCAATACGCTTTCAGATACCTCAGAAGGAGCAGCCCACAAAGTGAATCCCTTAAGATCCTACAGGAGAGGCAACAATAGAACATACAGCCAGACGGGGTCAGACCAAATCTCTATCTAGCCCAGTGTCCCGTCTTCTGACAGTGGCCAATGCCAGGTGCCCCAGGGGGAATGAACAGAACAGGTAATCATCAAGTGATCCATCCCCTGCCACCCATTCCCAGCTTCTGGCAAACAGAGGCTAGGAACACCATCCCTGCCCATCCTGGCTAATAGCCATTGATGGACCTATCCTCCATGAATTTATCTAGTTCTTTTTTGAACCCTCTTATAATCCTGGGCTTCACAATATCCTCTGGTAACCGGTTCCACAGGTTGACTGTGCGTTGTGTGATGAAATACTTCCTTTTGTTTGTTTTAAACCTTTTGCCTATTAATTTCATTTGGTGACCCCTAGTTCCTGTGTTATGAGAACGAGTAAATAGCACTTCCTTTTTTACTTTCTCCACACCAGTCATTATTTTATAGACTTTTATCATATTCCCCTTAGTCATTTCTTTTCCAAGCTGAAAAGTCCCAGTCTTATTAATCTCTCCTCATATGGAAGCTGTTCCATAATACCATTTTCGTTGCCCTTTTCTGTGCCTTTTCCAATTCCAATATATCTTTTTTGAGATGGGGCAACCACATCTGCACACGGTATTCAAGATGTGGACGTATCATGGATTTATATAGACACAACATGATATTTTATGTCTTATTATCTATCCCTTTCTTAATGATGCCCAATGTTCTGTTAGCTGTCATTAATATAAAAAGCTAAGGGCAGATCAAATGGACACGTACTGCTAGATCAAACAGTTGACACGAGTCTAAGTTCCACAGTTAGATCTGAACTCAAATCAAAAGGGAATCAAAGAAGTCAACATCTGTCTGGGAAGATGTAAGTGGGCCCTGCCCCAGCACAGGGGGCTGGACGAAATGATCTCTCAGGGCCCCTTCCTGCTCTGCATGTCTTCAGTTCTCTAAGGCTGTGGAATCCGGGGGTTGCATCACCTTCCCTAAAACCCCTCTGCTACTGTGGGGGTGAATCTGGCGGAATAACCTGTCCCCACACTTCAGGCCACGTGCCGATAATTCAGAAATTGCCATTGCTGGGACCCAAGGCTGCCCCACACCTTGAAAAGAAAAACCGTCTTGCTCCCAAGCCTCGACACTAGCTGAGGGGCAAGTTACTCACGGGTCGCCACAGCACAAGCCCAAGCGAGCGCTCCCCTCGGGAGCGGGTCTGCGAGGCTCCCCCCGCGCCGCGGAGCTCGGGCTCTGCCGAGCGAGCGGGGGCGGCCCCGCGGAGGCAGCGGGGGGTCCCAGGCCGCCGCTGGGGCGGGGCGGGGCGGCTCGCGGGACCCAGGCTCGGGAGGCCCGAGCTCACCTGCCCCGTGACACACGCGCCCGGCCCCGCGGGGAGCCCGGCGGCCCCCCGCCGTCAGCAGCGCCCGGCAGGGCTGGGACGCCTCCCCCGCGAAGCCTCCCGCAGCTCCCCGTTCATGGCGGGGCCGGCCCGCGGGCTCGTACCTGGCGCGGCGCATGGGTCCGGCGGGGCGCGCGCAGCCCGGCTCCGGCTCCGGCTCCGGTGGCGGCAGCGGGCCGAGGCTGCCGAACAAGGCTCAAGGGGGGCGGGGGCGGGGCGCAACCACGTCGGGGCGCTCAGCCCCGAGCTCCGGCCGGGCCAGACCATCCCCACTGCAGCCAATGGGAGCGCGCCGGGCCCGACCCGCCAGCCAATCGGAGCGCGCCGGGCCCGACCCGCCAGCCAATGAGAGCGGAGTTTCCGCGTGACCCGCTACACTCTAGCTCGTGAGCATACCCCTGCCGGTGCTCTGCGGAGCAGCCCCAAGACGCCAGCCCCCCGCTGGGCTGGGAGTGGAACAGCCCCTCCCCCAGACACAGCCCCCCCGCCAAGGGGCCGAGGGGGGCAGCCCCTCCCCCAGACACAGCCCCTCCCCCAGACACAGCCCCCCCTTCCAAGGGGGCGAGGGGGGCAGCCCCTCCCCCAGACGCAGCCCCCCCTTCCAAGGGGCTGAGGGGGGCAGCCCCTCCCCCAGACACAGCCCCCCCTCCAAGGGGTCGAGGGAGGCAGCCCCTCCCTTGCGCAGGCACCCCCGTTGCCCAGAGGAGCGGAGCGATCCCCCGGGCGTGGGCCCCCTCCCACAGCCAGGGCTTGGAGCGGGGGCAGACGCCCCCACGAGGGCTGGGCGAAGTGGGATAACCGAGGGGGCAGGGCCAGCCCAAGGGATCCACGGGGGACGAAGCCCAAAACTCCCGGGAGAAGGAGAGACCGACCCGCGTGGCCGCCTAACTCTGTATTATTCCCCTGCAGCGCAGTCACCTGCCAGTGCCAGCCCACCTCATCCCGGCGGTCCCCACGCATCTGGCCTCTGTCTCCCAGCGCTTGGCTTCGGGGCCTTCCCTTTCACCTTTGTCAATGAACGTGGCAGGCTTAGTTCGCTTCCTCCCTTTGCCCTTTGTTATCTGATCGATCAAACGCTAATTCCTGCTGAGCTTCTCCAAAATAGGAATTGTGTAGGGGAAACCCCGCTTTCCAAGCCTGCTGTGAACACAGGGCAGGAGAGCTACTCTTTCTTTCCTACAACATTTGCACTCAATAAAAAGATAATGTTAACTAAATGAGGGGGATATAAACGAGCAATTAAGCAAGCACTTTACAGAGCTGCATTAGAAAGAGTAGTAGAGTCAAACGTGCTTTTTTCACTGCATGCATCCGAAGAAGTGAGCTGCAGCTCACAAAAGCTTATGCTCAAATAAATTGGTTAGTCTCTAAGGTGCCACAAGTCCTCCTTTTCTTTTTGCGAATACAGACTAACACGGCTGTTACTCTGAAACGTGCTTTGACATGCAGGTTTGCTCTGGAGATGTAGGACCACAGCCTTGGGAAATGTCTACACTTGGGGCTATTTGTTGAGCCTTGAGTTAATTGTTTAGTAATTAATTCAAGGTAGTTAACACATTTCTAAATACTACTTTGGACACTCCCCAAACGTTTCTTCCGGGACACACATATTTCCTTTACCCTCCCAGATAAGTTTTTAGCAGTCAATTAACTTCAGGCAAAACCACCTTCGACAACCCCACCGCTGTATCTTCCGGCATGGCAACACTTGCAGATGTGGAGTGCTGGGAGTTAAACCAGCCCTTGGAGAAAGCAGTAGGGAAAGCACTGCAGTGTGTTCACACGGTCAGCTGCAAGCGCACTGGCGTGGCCACATTTGCCGCACTTGCAGCAGTATTGGGAGCAGTGCATTATGGGCAGCTGTCCCACAAGGCACCTCTTCCCATTCTGGCACTGTGGCTTGTGGGAAGGGGGTGGGGCATTCTGGGTCCTGTCCCAACGCCGCACGATGCATCGCTTCGCATCCCAGCAATCCCTGTGCTTCCATCCACATTTGGCGCCATCTTGCAACGTTTTTTGTACTGTGCGTTCTGTCTTCCCTTTAGGTCTGCGGGAATAGAGCCCTAACTGCTGAGGAGTATGCTGATGGGTCTCGCCAGCATGTCACAAATGGCAGTCGAGTTACTCCTTAAGCTGCAATCTGACAGTGAGGAGTCCAATGATGATGTTGACTCGCATAACGCTTACGACACGAGATTGCTTGTGGCATTCACAGACATGCTCACCGCGGTGGAACGCCAATTTTGGGCTCAGAAAACAAGCACTGAGTGGTGGGATCACCTCGTCATGCAAGTCTGGGATGATGAGCAGTGGCTGCAGAAGTTTTGGATGAGAAAAGCCACTTTCATGGGACTTAGAGTAACAGCCGTGTTAGTCTGTATTCGCAAAAAGAAAAGGAGTACTTGTGGCACCTTAGAGACTAACCAATTTATTTGAGCATAAGCTTTCGTGAGCTACAGCTCACTTCATCGGATGCATACTGTGGAAACTGTATGTATGTAGCTCACAAAAGCTCATGCTCAAATAAATTGGTTAGTCTCTAAGGTGCCACAAATACTCCTTTTCTTTTTGCGAATACAAACTAACACGGCTGTTACTCTGAAACCTGTCATTATGCAAGGCACTGCATTTAGCTGTAGGCAGTTTCCACAGTATGCATCCGATGAAGTGAGCTGTAGCTCACGAAAGCTCATGCTCAAATTGGTTAGTCTCTTAGGTGCCACAAGTACTCCTTTTCTTTCATGGGACTGTGTGCTGAGCTCGCCCCAGCCCTGCAGCGCAAGGACATGAGATTGAGAGCTGCCCTGCCAGTGGAGAAGCAGGTGGCTATTGCAATCTAGAAGCTGGCAAATCCAGACAGCTACCAATCGGTCGCTAACCAGTTCGGAGTGGGAAAGTCGACCGTTGTAATCACATTGATACAAGTTTGCAGGGCCATTAATCACATCAGAAGAACCGTGACTCTGGGTAACGTGCATGACATTGTGACTGGCTTTGCACAAATGGTTTTCCCTAACTGCGGAGCGGTGATAGATGGGACGCATATTCCAATTCTGGCACCAGCCCACCTAGACTCCAAGTACATAAATCGGAAGGGGTATTTCTCTATGGTTCTCCAGACGCTTGTGGATCACCGTGGGCGTTTCATTGACATTAACGCAGGCTGGTCCGGAAAGGTGCATGTGACGCACGCATCTTTCAGAACACAGGCCTGTTCAGGAAGCTGCAAGCCGGGACTTTCTTCCCAGACCAGAAGATCACCATAGGGCAGGGGTCTTCAAACTACTGCCTGCGGGCTGGATCCGTCCCAGGGCTTCCATTTGTCGGGCCCTCCAACCAACAGGGGAGAAGCGAACAGCTGAGTAGGCACACCAAGCAGGCAGGGGGAGGAGCTGCCAGCAGCAGCTCGTGCGGGAGGGGTAGCTCAGCTGAGCTGTGTGGAGGGTTGAGTGCCCCCGGGAGCCAGTGTCCCCCAAAAAGGGGAGCCAACTTAGGGGAGAGTTGCTGCTGCAGCCCAGCAGGTACAATCAATTCTGGTGATGGGGAACACTAACTTTGAACCACAGCTAAATGCAATTTTGTCAGAAAAACATCAGTACCATACTTCTCACTAATTCTAACATAATATTTCTTTATTTCTGAATATGTGTATTTGTATGATACAAATGTGTGAGTTTTTAGAAATAAAAATAAAATAATGTGAAATGATTTTTAATGTACTGACAAATATTTTGTGTGATTTCACAGTACCTGCATCGATTAACTTTTATACCTGATTTAGAATGTAATGCAACACTGACACAGAGTAGTGTTGTTTTTAATGATTTTGCATATATTTGCATACATTTAATTTCTTTCACAGTCGCTTCGGCCCATGAAGCCCCTTCAAAAATCTAATATGGCCCTCGTCTCATAAAGTTTGGAGACCCCTGCCATAGGGGAAGTCAAAATGCCCATTGTGATCCTTTGAGACCCTGCTTACCCTTTAATGCTATGGCACATGAGAACAGCTCCTGGCTGCATGCTGGGGATGCTGGGGTGTCTCCCTCCTCCACAGTCCCCTCGCTCCCGCTTTCCTCCTCCTCCTCCTCCTGCCTTGTTGAACTGGGCTCTGAAGTGTCCATGGTGGTCCTCGGAGTGGAGGTGTGGTCGCCCCCAAGTATTGCGTCCAGCTCTTTGTAGAAACGGCAGGTCGTGGGGGCAGCATCGGCGCGGCGGTTTGCCTCGCGGGCTTTGTGGTAGGCATTTCGCAGCTCCTTCACTTTAACCTTCACTGCTGTGCATCCCGGTCATGGCCCCTTTCCATCATGTCCCTTGATATCTGCCCGAAGGTATCGTAATTCCTATGTCTGGAGGGCAGCTGGGACTGGACAGCTTCCCCCCCCCAAACACTGATGAGGTCCAGCACCTCGCCATTGCTCCATACTGGGGATCACCTGGCGCGTCGAGGCATGGTCACCTGGAAAGACTCGCTGAGAGCATTCCACGCCTGGCTGAGCAAACAGGAAGGGGATTTTCAAAATTCCCAGAGAATTTAAAGGGCGGGTCTGAGGGTTGGTCACCTGAGGGCAGGGCAGTAGAGTTCAAAGTGATGACCAAAGTGGCTAGAACAGCCATTGTGGGACACTTCTGGAGGCCGATCACAGCACAATAACAGACCAGGGTGTCCACACTGGTGCTGCGGCACTCCAGCCAGGGCGCAGCAAGCATTATGCTTCTCATTGAGGTGGATTACCAGGAGTCCTCCAGCCGCGGAGTCCGGGTGCTGTATGTGCTTTGCCAGTGTGGATGCATTATAAGTTAGGGCACCCGGGGCCGCTTTAATGCGCTCTAACTCATAAGTGTAGCCATGCCCTTCACCACAGTGCAATTGCTGCTGAATTGATACCTGCTACAATTCATACCACTGCTGTTGTGTAATTATAGTTTAGGATTTCAAGTATTTAAAGATAGTTATGGAAGTTATAAAGAACTAGAAAATTGTTTGATCTATTTACTAAAGCACCTGAAGATCCCATTTCACAGCAGTTGAAACAACAAGTGACAAGAGTGAATTCTTACTCCAAAAACATTTTATACATATTTTGTTTTCAAGTTAGCAAGTGGATGGATTTGAAACCGACTGTTGTTATCGTTCAGGTTTAACAAAGTATATTATATGTAAGTTTTTATAACAAGCCTAAATATAAATGAAAAGGGACAAACCAACCAATTGCCTTTTCATTGCAAGGAAAGGCTTTTTTGGGCTGTGAGCTCACAAGAGTGGCCTATCTAGAACGTTTTGGTGGTAGGGGATGAACAGGGAGAAAGGAGTCATCCCACGTTCATGGATCTGATCATCGCATGGCCTCTTCCACTGCTCCCCAAAGCACCAAGGCCCCAGTTCTGGAGTGAATTCCCTGTGGGTGCAGCAATCCCACCCCCAGACAGCTCATTGCAGGATTCTTAGTAAACATCTTTTCCAATTAATTTTAGAGTATCTAACAGAGACACTATTGTGATTGTTATTTATCTGACAGAACTGCCTAGAAGCCCCATTGTTGCAGGGGCTGTATTACACATATTTAAGAGAGAGTCCCTGCCTGAAGAGTTTAAAATCGTAATAGTAAAACAAAGGGCTTTCTTGCACCTTCCTGTGAAGCATCTGTTGCTGGTTACTGCCAGAGGCTAGGTGGACCACAGCTCTGATCCAGTCTGGCACTGCCTGTGGAACGTGTAGATCAGCGTAGGACTTTAACACTCCTGGAAGTGGCACAGCAGATGTTCTCCCCAGCACACAGCTCAGCCCATTCTTTTAGAGGCACCGAGCACTGCTGGCACAATCAGACATCCCCAGTGCTCATACACCAGGAATGAAAGATCTGAGATGTGGGTGCCCCTCACATGGCTTTTGGGGTAGGAAGTCTTGCACCCTTCCCCTTCCATGGGCACCCATTCAGGGATAGCCCAGTCTAGCTTGGTAGCTGCCAATGATGACTCTCAGCTACATTAGAGCTTTTAACATTCAGAGATAAAAAGCTGCACTCCTTCCATGGATATTTGTTTTTAATTAACTTCTGGTAGCACACACGGCCATTGTTATGTCCTGACGCCTGAAGAAATAAATTACAATTTCACAAGCATAATCTATCAGCTAAAAGGATAGTGTTGATAGGAGCAGACCTAGAAGTCTCTTACTGCTAGATAAGTGCTGAGATCAAATTCAAAGAAATCAAGGGGAAGCCTGCGGGCCCCGCAGTAGGCTCAGCAGGGCCCAACTGACCACAGTGTTGACCTAGCAAGGCATTTAGGCATTAGCCCATTTAGAATCATAGAATATTAGGGTTGAAAGAGACCTCAGGAGGTCATCTAGTCCAACCCCCTGCTCAGAGCAGGACCAACACCCACTAAATCATCCCAGCCAGGGCTTTGTCAAGCCAGGCCTTAAAAACCGCAAAACATGGAGATTCCACCACCTCCCTAGGTAACGCATTCCAGAGCTTCACCACCCTCCTAGTGAAATAGTGTTTCCTAATATACAACCTAGACCTCCCCCACAGCAACTTGAGACCATTACTGCTTGTTCTGTCATCTGCCACCACTGAGAACAGTCTAGATCCATCCTCTTTGGAACCCCCCTTCAGGTAGTTGAGGGCTGCTATCAAATCCCCCCTCACTCTTCTCTTCTGCAGACTAAATAACCCCAGTTCCCTCAGCCTCTCCTCATAAGTCATGTGCCCCCTAATCTTTTTTGTTGCCCTCCGCTGGACTCTCTCCAATTTGTTCACATCCCTTCTGTAGCGGGGGGAACAAAACTGGACGCAATACTCCAGGTGTGGCCTCACCAGTGTCGAGTAGAGGGGAATAATCACTTCCCACAATCTGCTGGCAATGCTCCTACTTATACAGCCCAAAATGCCATTGGCCTTCTTGGCAACAAGGGCACCCTGCCGACTCATATCCAGCTTCTCAGCCACTATAATCCCCAGGTCCTTTTCATTTCAGAGTCCCTACAGGATTTAATTTACAAACACACCACCCTGTTTTTCAGGGTATGCTGCACCAGCAGCCCCAGAAGTCCAAAGTAGGCCAACTACAAAGTCTGTCATCCTCCATACCATTCTTCCCCTAGGTCCTGGATGTGACCCAGGAGCTGAGCCCCTCTCTGACTCCAGACACTGCCTGTTAAAGCCGAATGAGACCCAGCCTATTTCCCCTCCCTCTAGGACATTGGAAGGGAGCTCAGCATCAGGAGCCCCTTGCTTTTGTGACATAGGTTCTCACTACTGCATGGCCCTTTAACCTGAACGTTTGTATGGCAGAGCAGCAGTGAAATGTGCAGCACACTCTTGCAGGGATGCAGGATTCAATCATTCAGTAACTTTCCATTTTATTAAAATAATTGCAAAAATGCACCGCAAAGGGAAAAAGCTTCCCAATGTACAGGAGAGGAAGGCTGGCCAGGGGTTAGCGTGCTACCCTGGGAGACTGTAGTTCTGTTCCCTGCTCTGCACCAGGCTCCCTGGGTAACTGTGGCAAGTCTCTTAGGGCAGGGGCCATGAAGGACGTGGGCACTTAGACTACAGAGTTAGGTACGTAAGTCCTTGTGCTCAGCTCCCCTGAGCTCCACAGAATTCCTACCTATCACCGAGATTCACATACCGACTAACTTCCCACACAAAGCACCTGGTCCTTGGGCCCATGCACTGCTGTCCCACGCTACATATCTGGATCATAGAATCATAGAATATCAGGGTTGGAAGGGACCTCAGGAGGTCATCTAGTCCAACCCCCTGCTCAAAGCAGGACCAATCCCCAACTAAATCATCCCAGCCAGGGCTTTGTCAAGCATGACCTTAAAAATATGTAAGGAAGGAGATTCCACCACCTCCCTAGGTAACGCATTCCAGTGAAAAAGTTTTTCCTAATATCCAACCTAAACCTCCCCCACTGCAACTTGAGACCATTACTCCTCGTTCTGTCATCTCCTACCACTGAGAACAGTCTAGATCCATCCTCTTTGGAACCCCCTTTCAGGTAGTTGAAAGCAGCTATCAAATCCCCCTCATTCTTCTCTTTTGCAGACTAAATAATTCCAGTTCCCTCAGCCTCTCCTCATAAGTCATATGCTCCAACCCCCTAATCATTTTTGTTGCCTCCGCTGCTCTCTTTCTAATTTTTCCACATCCTTCTTGTAGTGTGGGGCCCAAAACTGGACACAATACTCCAGATGAGGCCTCACCAATGTTGAATAGAGGGGAACAATCACGTCCCTCGATCTGCTGACACTGCCCCTACTTATACAGCCCAAAATGCCATTGGCCTTATTGGCAACAAGGGCACACTGTTGACTCATATCCAGCGTCTCATCCACTGTAACCCCTAGGTCCTTTTCTGCAGAACTGCTGCCGAGCCATTCGGTCCCTAGTCTGTAGCGGTGCATGGGATTCTTCCGTCCTAAGTGCAGGACTCTGCACTTGTCCTTGTTGAACCTCATCAGATTTCTTTTGGCCCAATCCTCTAATTTGTCTAGGGCCCTCTGTATCCTGTCCCTACCTTCCAGCATATCTACCACTCCTCCCAGTTTAGTGTCATCTTCAAACTTGCTGAGATGTGGAATCCACACCATCCTCCAGATCATTCATGAAGATATTGAACAAACCGGCCCCAGGACCCACCCTTGGGGCGCTCCGCTTGATACCGGCTGCCAAGTAGACGTGGAGCCATTGATCACTACCCGTTGAACCCGACAATCTAGCCAGTTTTCTATCCACCTTATAGTCCATTCATCCAGCCCATACTTCTTTAACTTGCTGGCAAGAATACTGTGGGAGACCGTGTCAAAAGCTTTGCTAAAGTCAAGGAATAACACGTCCACTGCTTTCCCTCATCCACAGAGCCAGTTATCTCGTCATAGAAGGCAATTAGATTAGTCAGGCATGACTTGCCCTTGGTGAATCCATGCTGACTGTTCCTGATCACTTTCCTCTCCTCTAAGTGCTTCAGAATTGATTCCTTGAGGACCTGCTCCATGACTTTTCCAGGGACTGAGGTGAGGCTGACTGGCCTGTAGTTCCCTGGATCCTCCTTCTTCCCTTTTTTAAAGATGGGCACTACATTAGCCTTTTTCCAGTCGTCCAGGACCTCCTCCGATCGCCATGAGTTTTCAAAGATAATGGCCAATGGCTCTGTAATCAAAGGTTCCCATCCACTTTTGCTTCCCCTACTAATTCTTCCCGGTTTGTGAGCAGCAGGTCAAGAAGAGCTCTGCCCCTAGTTGGTTCCTCCAGCACTTGCACCAGGAAATTGTCCCCTACCCTTTCCAAAAACTTCCTGGATTGTCTGTGCACCGCTGTATTGCTCTCCCAGCAGATATCAGGGTGATTGAAGTACCCCATGAGAACCAGGTCCTGCGATCTAGTAACTTCTGCGAGTTGCCGGAAGAAAGCCTCGTCCACCTCATGCCCCTGGTCCGGTGGTCTATAGCAGACTCCCACCACGACATCACCCTTGTTGCTCACACTTCTAAACTTAATCCAGAGACTCTCAGGTTTTTCTGCAGTTTCATACGGGAGCTCTGAGCAGTCCTACTGCTCCCTTACATACAGTGCAACTCCCCCACCTTTTCTGCCCTGCCTGTCCTTCCTGAACAGTTTATATCCATCCATGACAGTACTCCAGCCATGTGAGTAATCCCACCAAGTCTCTGTTATTCCAGTCACCTCATAATTTCTTGACTGTGCCAGGACTTCCAGTTCTCCCTGCTTGTTTCCCAGGCTTATTGCGTTTGTGTATAGGCACTTAAGATAACTCGCTGATCATCCTGCTTTCTCATTATGAGGCAGGAGCCTTCCCCTCTCGTGCTCTCCCGCTCGTGCGTCCTCCTGGTATCCCACTTCCCCACTTTCCTCAGGATTTGTTCTCCTTCCCCCAGTGAACCTAGTTTAAAGCCCTCCCCACTAGGTTAGCCAGCCTGCTTGCGAAGATGCTCTTCCCTCTCTTCGTTAGGTGGAGCCCATCTCTGCCTAGCACTCCTCCTTCTTGGAACACCATCCCATGCTCAAAGAATCCAAAGCCTTCTCTCCGACACCACCTGCGTAGCCATTCGTTGACTTCCACGATTCGACGGTCTCTACCCAGGCCTTTTCCCTCCACAGGGAGGATGGACGAGAACACGACTTGTGCCTCAAACTCCTTTATCCTTCTTCCCAGAGCCACGTAGTCTGCAGTGATCCGCTCAAGGTCATTCTTGGCAGTATCCTTGGTGCCCACGTGGAGAAGTAGGAAGGGGTAGCAATCCAAGGGCTTGATGAGTCTTGTCAGTCTCTCCGTCACATCGTGAATCCTAGCTCCTGGCGAGCAACAGACTTCTCGGTTTTCCCGGTTGGGGCGGCAGATAGATGACTCAGTCCCCCTGAGGAGGGAGTCCCCGACCACCACCACCCGCCTCCTTCTCTTGGGAGCGGTGGTCGTGGAACCCCCATCCCTCGGACAGTGCATCTCATGCCTTCCAATCAGAGGAGTCTCCTTTTGTTCCCTTCCCTCAGATGTATCATCTACTCTACTCTCCACATTAGTACCTGTGGAGAGAACATGAAAACGGTTGCTTACCTGTATCTGCATTGCTGGTACATGGACGCTCCCCTTTCTTCTTCTGGAGGTCACATGCTGCCAAATTTCTTCACCGTCCTCCTGTCCCCGCTGCGCAGCCTGCTCTGAATCTTCAGAACATTGTGTCTGTAGAAGCATATCCCGACATCTGTCCAGGAAATCTTCAGTTTCTCTTATGCAACGCAGGGTCGATACCTGTTTCTCCAGACCTTGAACCTTCTCTTCCAATATGGAGACCAGCTTGCACTTTGTACAGACAAAGTCGCTTCTGTCCTGTGGAAGAAAGACAAACATGGCACATCCAGTGCAGGTCACAACAGCTGAATGCTCACCATCCATATTACCTTCCTAAGTTGCCTATGTTGCATGTGGGGCCCAATCTTGCAGGCATGCTCAGAAGCTACCTATTCATCAGGTCCCATTCAAAATCCAGCTGAAAGAGGTGCTCTCCTTAGCCCAGTGGTCAGAGCACTCCCTTAGGATGTGGGAGACCCAGGGCAGGGGTGCTAATTGGGGCGGGAGCCCCCTGAGTTTCATACAGGCGGTGTGGGAGCTCCTAACTACAGCACAGCGTTCCTGTGAAATGTAAGTTCTGCAGAGGAGAGGTGCCCCTGGGGCAGGGAGTCAGGATTTTGTTTACAAACAGAGGCAGGGTGATTAAGATAAGAAAAGACTGGTGATTAAATTAAGGATCTGGAAGTTTAGCTGTAAAAAAGGAATCCCTCCTGGAGAGGGGAGTGGAAGGAGGGGTTGTTTTAAAGAGAACACAGACAGAAAACATACAGCAAAGCACTGAGTCAAGGTTACATTCAGAAAAGGGGGAGATTTGGGGGCGCAGGTGAAAAGAAGGGGTCAGACCCAGGGCAGGGCTAGCAGTGTATAGAGAAAAGGAGTACTTGTGGCACCTTAGAGACTAACACATTTATTTGAGCATAAGCTTTCGTGAGCTACAGCTCACTTCATCGGATGCATTTTCCACTGAATGCATCCAATGAAGTGAGCTGTAGCTCACGAAAGCTTATGCTCAAATAAATTGGTTAGTCTCTGAGGTGCCACAAGTCCGCCTTTTCTTTTTGCGAATACAGACTAACACGGCTGCTACTCTGAAACCTGTCAGCGTATAGAGAAGTTCCCACTCTACCTGTGGTACTTATGTGGCCCCATTGTTGTAGGAGCAGCAGTGATCTGTATGCTCTGTATAACCTGTATGCTCAAAAGGTCTGTTACACCTTCCTCCCCCCCCATGTCTCCTCTCCCTCTTTGAATACCTGTGAAGTGGCTTTCCCCCTCCCCCTCCCTCCTGGAATGCTTGTGGGATGAATGGGCTGCTTGTACAGCTGGAAGATCAGAAGAGCTCCCGGGTAGACAAGGTGTCTGAGACTCGATCACACGCCCAGTGCATGGACACTGCATGGACACTGGCCGAGGTGGAGTGTGACCAACCAGACGTGGCCAAGTCATCTCTAGTCACAGGCCATGAGGAGCAGGTCCTTAAAAGGGGAAGGGGCCATGTGCTCAGGAATGCACTCACAAGCTTGTACCTCCCATGCAGGCCCTTCGCCCAGACCACCTGGTCAGTGGTCCGCTGCGTTGCATTCCATCGTGCCTAGGGAAGACTGACCTTCATCGTCCCACCCATCACTGCGCTGTGGGACACTTACCTTGAAGGATCCTGAAATCTCCAGTGCCAGGCCTGTCCTGGGAGCGTGAGTATGCAAGTGTGAGTGTGACCCGCCTCCCCCTTTCTTTTGCGCTTAGCTATTAGTACAATAAATGTGCTGCTTTCTGCCAAACTCTGGTGGGTCATTACTCCTCCCTAAGCTTACTAGCTGGCCCAATTTTGGGTAACACCCATCACCATAGTATCTGAGTTTGCACCTCACAATGTCTAACCTATTTCTCCTCCCAGCCCCTAGGTGAGGCTCAAGCAGTGCTGTTATCCCCATTGTACAGATGGGGCACTGAGGCACACACAGACTAAAGGCCAGATTTTCAAAGGTATTTAGGCACCTAGTGAGATTTTCATACACACTTAGAAGGTTTGGTGTTTTGTATATCCCACTAGATATCTAGCTGCATCTTTGGGTGCCTAAAATCCTTTGAAATTCTGTTCTTAAAGCACTGGCCTGGGGTCAGACAGGAAGTCCATGGGGTGAGGGGGGTAGAACCCAGGTCTTTCAGGGCTAGCTCCCTATCCAGGAGACCAGGCTCACTCTCTGCTGCATGCTGCAAAAAAAGAGGATTCAGATAGAAGGGTGCAAAACCAAGGCAGCCAGTTCTCTGGGACACCAGCAAACACCCCCAGGATGGATGTCATGGCTGACAGCATGAAAACAGCACAGAGCTTCGGAAGGATGGAGAATGAGAGTCAGGTGAGAGGAGCTCACTTAACTCCCAAGGCGTGGCAGGTTCTGCCCCATGCTGGGTTGTACAGCAATGACTGCCATGCATTTTAACTGAAAACCATTTTGTTAGTCATTTTTTGTTCTGACTTTGAGAAAAGGAAGGAATGAGAAAGTGTCATATAAGTATCAGGTGTGTTTATGCCTCAAATTCTTAGGGTTTCAGCTGTATTCAGGCCAATTCCAGAACAAAGAACAGAAACTGCATCCACAGAGTCCACAAAGTCAATGATTATTGTTATGATTTGCATTACTCACTGAGCACCATCTGTGTGCTCAGCACTGTTCAGAATATGCCAGAAAATCCAGGCCCTGAACCGATGCATATAAGCTGTGTAACTCAGGGTAAGATAAAAAGAACAGGAGGACTTGTGGCACCTTAGAGACTAACAAATTTATTAGAGCATAAGCTTTCGAGAGCTACAGCTCACTTCATCTGATGCATGCATGCAGTGGAAAATATAGTGGGGAGATTTTATATACACAGAGAACATGAAACAATGGGTGTTACCATATACACTGTAAGGAGAGTAATCACTTAAGGTGAGCTTTTACCAGTGGGGGGGAGGTGGGGGGAACAGTAGGAGGGGAAATAAACAAGGGGAAATAGTTTTACTTTGTGTAATGACCCATCCACTCCCAGTCTCTATTCAAGCCTAAGTTAATTGTATCCAGTTTGCAAATTAATTCCAATTCAGCAGTCTCTCGTTGGAGTCTGGTTTTGAAGTTTTTTTGTTGAAGAACTGCCACTGTTAGGTCTGTAATAATTGCTACTTTTAGGTCTGGGTAAGATGGCTCAGATATTTAAGTACAAAGTGTTGTCACATGGTCACTGTGAGGTTTATAGCTTTGAGTGGAGGTGCTGATGGCAACAGAAGTTTTACTGGATTAAGGACTAGAAGATTTGACCCTCCAACTTTCTTTCTAAAATTGGATTATTAAACTTGGATTATTGCTGTGCACATTGTAAGATGAGCTATTGCCAGCAGGAGAGTGAGTTTGTGTGTGTGGTTTTTGGAGGGGGTGTGTGTGTGTGGGGGGGTGGTGGTGAGAAAACCTGGATTAGTGCTGGAAATGACCCACCTTGATTATCATGCGCATTATAAAGAGAGGTTTCAAAGAGGGATGGGCTATTACCAGCAGGAGAGTGAGTTTGTATGTGTGTGTGTGTGTGTGGGGGGGAAGAGTGAGAAAACCTTGATTTGTGCTGGAAATGGCCTTCCTTGATGATCACTTGATGATCACTTTAGATAAGCTGTTAGCAGCAGGACAGTGGGGTGGGAGGAAGTTTTGTTTCATGGTCTCTGTGTGTATATAATGTCTTCTGCAGTTTCCACGATATGCTATGCATCCGATGAAGTGAGCTGTAGCTCACGAAAGCTCATGCTCAAATAAACTGGTTAGTCTCTAAGGTGCCACAAGTACTCCTTTTCTTTTTTCTTTTTACGAATACAGACTAACACGGCTGTTACTCTGAAACCTGTCATTATAAAGAGAGGTTTCAAAGAGGGATGGGCTATTACCAGCAGGAGAGTGAGTTTGTATGTGTGTCTGGGGGGGGGGGGGGGAAGGGTGAGAAAACCTGGATTTGTGCTGGAAATGGCCCTCCTTGATGATCAATTTAGATAAGCTGTTACGAGCAGGACAGTGGGGTGGGAGGAAGTTTTGTTTCATGGTCTCTGTGTGTATATAATGTCTTCTGCAGTTTCCACAATATGCTATGCATCCGATGAAGTGAGCTGTAGCTCACGAAAGCTCATGCTCAAATAAACTGGTTAGTCTCTAAGGTGCCACAAGTACTCCTTTTCTTTTTTCTTTCTAAAGGAAGAGCTGCCCAGAGCCCCCAGGCCTGTTTATCTTCCTTTCCTGCCTGCCGTGGCCTTGACATGCCTCAGAAGTCTCAGGTTTTTTCTCAACTTTAAAATATAGAATTTTCTTGGTGTTTGGTTTTAAATATTCTCCGGTGAGAACTGCAACTCAGTCGCTGTAGTGTTGTAGTTAAGAGCCTTCTGGAAAGTAACTAGTCTTTAAACAGAAGTAAAAGGACTTGAAAGTGTCAGTTTCACTCCTGTTTAAGGTTAGTTTCTGGTCTATTATTTGTAGGAGGTGACACCTCTAGAGCCCCAGGCAGGTGCACTATAAACTCATGGGGCTTTGCCCTAATAGGATGTTTCCAAAGTTAAATGATCTATTCCAAGCTTGATGAACTGCAAAAAAGTGATAGAAAGTCATCTAGATTTCTCTACAATTGTTTCAATGGCTGTGTTCAAGAGTTTAGTAACAAAAAATATACATTAAAATTTTAAGCCTAACCAGTGTCCCTTAAGTGACTTGACACAAGATGTGAGAGCATGTTAGTATTAGAGCTGAGTGGGTCTAATATTTATTAAATCCTCTTTTCTTATATAGGAATTAGATACAGTGCCAGCTAATTTCTAAGTTATTATCTGCAAAAAAATCCGAGAGTTTTCAGGTGCCTAAGTAGCCCTTGGAATCACGGTTAAAGTTGCCCCTCTTCAAAATCTGAAATGGCGCCCCTGACCCAGGGTCACTCCCCTCCTGTCTGAGTTGGGAAAAGGATTTAAATAGGGCTCTCCGCCTCTAAGAAGGGTGCTCTAACCACGGGCCGATGGGGTAGCATGCTGTGGGGCTCCCTCAGACTCTCCCGTTGAAGCTGTGCCACTGGGGCTAAATCACAATCCAGTGAGCAGAGCAGAGGGACGGGACCCTGGATTTCCCACCTCCTAGGTGGGCACCGAAGCACTGGGCTCTGGAGGCACTCTGGCTCTCTGTCCCCCTCTGTGAGGTGGGAGACCCCTGTTCAAATCCATTCTCCCGCTCTGGCAGAAAGGGGGCACTGAAGCTGTGGAGTGCTCCAACCACTGGGCTAAAAGGAGTAAGGTGGGCACCACCACCATGGCCTTTGGCTGGTTTCTGGGGAGTGAGGCAGGCACTGAACTTATTCCTGAAAAAAATGCCTCACGCACTTAAGTTGCCTGATCCGGCAGCGGAGCCCTAGTGGTGGATCTCTGCTCGCAGAGCTAGGTGCCTCCCTCTTAGAACCACAGAATCAGAGAACATCAGGGTTGGAAGGGACCTCAGGAGGTCATCTAGTCCAACTCCCTGCTCACAGCAGGACCAATCCCCAAGTAAATCATCCCAGCCAGGGCTTTGTCATGGTAGGCCTTAAAAAGCAGTAAGGATGGAGATTCCACCACCTCCCTAGGTAACCCATTCCAGTGAAAATGTTTTTCCTAATATCCAACCTAAACCTCCCCCACTGCAACTTGAGACCATTACTCCTTGTTCTGTCATCAGCTACCATTGAGAACAGTCTAGATCCATCCTCTTTGGAACCCCCTTTCAGGTAGTTGAAAGCAGCTATTAAATCCCCCCTCATTCTTCTCTTCCGTAGACTAAACATCCCCAGTTCCCTCAGCCTCTCCTCATAAGTCATGTGTTCCAGTCCCCTAATCATTTTTGTTGCCCTCCGCTGGACTCTTTCCAATTTTTCCACATGCCTTCTTGGTGATCCCAGTATGGTCCACCCACTCTCATTGCAGCTTTTTGGCCCTCACTTGGGGAGGTGAGAGTTCTCTGTTTCCTCAGCATTCCTTGCAGATGAAGGATGAGGGAGAGAAGAGCTGTTCTATGATGCAGGGAATGGCCCCAAACCCAAACTCCAGATCCAACCTTATCAAAGACTGTGGAGGCCCAGGACCTGGAGATACAGGTCAGAGGCAACTCTTCTTGCGCCAGTGTGATGGAGCGATCCAAACCCTAGGATTTGGGATGGAGGGAGGGAATCAGACTTCGGATGGCTTGCACCCATCGCGACAGGACTGTTTGCCAGCATTAAAGCTAGAGTGGGGCTGGTAAGGATTCTGAGGCTGAATTAGCCACACTGTGGTTCCTACGTTAAAGCTATAGAATCCGTTTGGTCTCTCCCCAACAGTCACTGCAATCAGAGGTGGATTACCATTTTGTAAGGCCCTGGGCCAGAGCAAGTGGGGGCCCCTCCCCACCCCATCAGCCTGCAGTCACCCACACGTGCCCCCCCCCCAGGTGCTCCTGTCAGGGGGTGGGGTTGGGGTACAGGGGCTTGCCCCCGGTCTACCTGCCCAGTGCTCCTGGGGGCTTCCCCCACTCCACTCTCCTGGTGCTTCTGCCGGGGAGTGAGGTTGGGGGGGCATGGGGGCTTCCCCCGCTCCCTGGCTGGTGCACTGGGAGGGTGGACTGGGCCAGCCCCCGCATCTGGATCCCACTCCCTGGCAGGAGCACTGGGCAGGCAGAGTGGGTCGGAGTGCAGGGCCCCCCCGTTGGCTGGAGCCCCTGGGTATGGGTCCCATTGGCCTCATGGCTAATCCACCACTGAGTGCAATGTACACACAGCTATAACAACAATGAATATACATTGTGGCTTGGACCTGCAAGACCCTGCGCGGTGCACAGCAGGGAGAACCAGTCTGTTGCACACCCGGGCAAGTGTGAGAGAAGGCTGGTGATGAGCACTGCTGTCCCATTTGCCCCAGACACCGGGCTTTGGCGTGGCAGTGCACCTCCCGCCCCGCACATGCCTGCACCCTCGCTTGCTGGTGTGCACTGCACAAAGGGGGTGGAGTGAGCTGCGCAATGGTCTTGTCTGAGGAGATGATTTAAATGCAGGCCTCATCCCACCAACCAGGGCCTTTACCATGCATTCCCCGCGGGCAAAATCCTGGGCCTATGGAAGTCAGTGGCAAAACTCCCATGGATTTCAAAGGGGCCAGAATATCACCCAGAGCTTCAGTCGTGTTATGGGGCAGGAAGGGCTTGATGGCTGCCCAGCAGCGTTCTCAGCATCCCCTGAAACATGCCTCCTGCCACCTAGAGACACAGTCTGCACCTGCGTGGCTCCTTAGGCCGGCTGTAATCATAGAATCATAGAATATCAGGGTTGGAAGGGACCTCAGGAGGTCATCTAGTCCAACCCCCTGTTCAAAGCAGGACCGATCCCCAATTAAATCATCCCAGCCAGGCTTTGTCAAGCCTGACCTTAAAAACTTCTAAGGAAGGAGATTCCCCCACCTCCCTAGGTAACGCATTCCAGTGTTTCACCACCCTCTTAAAGTGTAGGTCCCCATAGCTGCCTCTCTCAGGGGTGTGAAAAATCCCCCCCCCTCCCCGAGTGTAGTAGCTATGCTGACCTACCCCCCGGCAGAGTCACAGCTAGGTCAGCGGAAGAATGCTTCTGTCAGCCTAGCTACCACTGCTGGGAGAGGTGGCGTCCCAGAAACCCCCCTTCCGTCACTGTCATCTGCATCTACGCTATAGGGTGGCCAACTTTCTAATCACACAAAATCGAACACCCCCAGCCTGCTCCCTTTCTGATGCCCCGTCCATGCCCTACCCCTTCTCTGAGGCCCCGCCCTCCCGCTCGCTCCATCCCCCCTCCCTCCATCACTCGCTCTTCCCCACCCTCACTCACTTTCACCAGGATGGGGCACGGTGTTGGGGTGCAGCAGGGGGTGAGGACTCTGGTTGGGGGTGCAGGCTCTGGGGTGGGGCCAGGGATGAGGGGTTTAGGGTGCAGGAGGGGACTCTGGGCTGGAGCAGAGGCTGGGGTGCAGGCAGGTGAGGGCTCCTGCTGGGGATGTGAGCTCTGGGGTGGGGCTGGGGATGAGGGGTTTGGGGTGCAGGAGGGGGCTCTGGGCTGGTGCAGAGGCTGGGGTGCAGGGGGGTGAGGGCTCCTGCGGGGCGTGTGGGCTCTGGGGTGGGGCTGGGGATGAGGGGTTTGGGGTGCAGGTGGGGGCTCCGGGCTGGGCCAGGGGGTTGGAGTGCAAGGGGAGGTGTGTGTGCAGGGTCCTGGCAGCGCTTACCGCGACTCTGCAGCCTCTAGGCTCATGGGCAGCCAGGCGGTTCCGCTTAGCGGACTTTTAATGACCCGGTCGGCGGTGCTGACCGGAGGCACCAGGGTCCCTTTTCGATTGGAAGTTCTGGTCGAAAAGCGGACACCTGGCGACCCTACTACACTACGGAGTTGCTCCCCCATAGCTACAGCACCATGGTGCAGATATGGCCTGAGTTAAGGTCTTAGAGTGGTAGCCATGTTAGTCTGTATCAGCAAAAACAATGAGGCGTCCTTGTGGCACCTTAGAGACTAACAGATTTATTTGGGCATAAGCTTTCGTGGGTAAGAACCCACTTCATCAGATGCATGTCTGACTCCTCTGTTAGTCCCACAACGGCAATTACAATCAAAGCACCTGAACATTTGAATTCAAGGCAAAGAGGAGCAAAACCAGGTGGCTGTGGGATTATTTGAATAAAATGAAACCCAAGGATGGTTTAGACCCAGCCACATTTGTCCAGCCCCTCCCCCAGCATCCAGGGCTCTGTGCATGAATGGTTCTGGTTTTGCCCATCAGAGTTCAGTCAGAACACTGCATGGCCAGCATTCAACTTGGCCTGCAGTCAAACATTAATCCTGAGCCAGGAAATGCCAGAGAAATCAAGCCTGAGAGTGAAGTCTAACCCACCACAAATGTAAAAGATCTGGAGCGGTGTCAGACTGTGGTCATGCCAAAGGCAAACACACAGACAACTCTGGCTCCATTCGACATTCCAAAGGGTTCCAGACTCCCCTAGATGGCAAAAGGACCATTGGCATGATCACCTTTACCAGCCGGCAGCTTGTCCTGATCCGTGCTGCTCGCTCTGCTCCTCTTCCTCAGCCATCAGGGCAAGGACAGCTGTGAGCAAGCCCTCCCCCGCTGTCCTCTCCTCGCCTCTCTTCCCCAAAGGCAGTGACAAATGGAGTGACTCAGTGAGCTCTGGAAGGACATCACAGACACAGAATCTGGGAGCTCTAGAATCACATGGCTACTCATCTTAGTGCAAAAAGAACAGGAGGACTTGTGGCACCTTAGAGACTAACAAATGTATTTGAGCATAAGCTTTCGTGAGCTAGAGCTCACTTCATCGGATGCATGCAGTGGAAAATACAGTGGGGAGATTTATATACACAGAGAACATGAACCAATGGGTGTTCCCATACACACTGTAAGGAGAGTGATCACTTAACCCCTGCAGCATCCTGAACTCCAGAGGGCCACTGAGGATCTGGAACCGGGCTGAGTGGGCCGAGGAATTCCTTAGAGCGTGGATTGTATGGGGCAGGGACCCTGTCTGCCATTATTTGTACAGCACCCAGCACAGCAGGGCCCCAATCCTGCCTGGGGACCCCTGCCCTGACAACAATATAAATTCTACTAGTACTACCTTGGCAGGCCAATAACCCCCTGCGGACAACGAGCGGTAAGGAAGGAGGACCCTGGGGGCTGCAGTGGGGAGGAGGTGTTGGCAGTACCCCACCTTCCCCTGAGATGAAGGGGAGTGGATTCAGAGACCCGCTTTCCCACACACTCCCCCTTCTGAGGGAGGCCAGGGATTTGGGGGGAAGGGGGGTGGGTAAGCGTCTCTGTATTGTAAAGGCAGGGATTTCACAGCCTGAGATCAGCACCTGTGGGGCAGTACCACCAGAACCAGGGCCCATTCCATGTCCAAGCGCTGGGTTACCTGTTCCTCTCCAGCACCATGGGCTCTACAGCATTCCTCTTCCCGTGATCCACAGTGCAGGGTCTCTGGGGGGCCAAGGGGCATTGTCCCTCACAGACCTTCAGGGATTTCCTGACCCTGTCCGACTGCTATGACCTGGTGTCCCCACATGCAGAGAGCAGAGCAGCCCCACTGCTTCGTGACACCTCGGTCCTGAGGAGGGGTTAAGAGCAGGCCTTGTTCTCCAGTAAGTGGAAACATCCCTCTTGCTCTTGCCATGGGGAGTGGGAGCAGGGAGGATGCTCCTCACAGATCTTGAGGTACCTGTAGGCTCAGGGGAGGACCCCCTGCCCATTCCATGCAGTCTGTGCCCTTCTCAAGGTTCCTCTGTCATGGTACGGCCTGTCATTTGTACCCCACCAAAGGGAGTCTGCAGCTTTGGGTCCAGCTCTCTGCGCTGCATGGAGATGACCCAGGAGCCAAGGCCCGAGGCCCATCTCTATAACACTCTCCTTCAGCCCCGGACTCATTTACTCCCAGTGTAAGCAACATCCTTACGACAACCCTTCTGCAGTCCACTCGGCAGCCCTCCTCGCGCCTCCGCTTGCAAGAGCAGCAGCACGTCCATCTCTGAGTGACCTGGTGGGGCTCTGCAACGGCTTCACGCGCCAACCCTTGCTGAACAACAGCTCTTGCTTATCCTGCGCAGTCAGCGCCGAAGAAGCCTGCTTCTCCCCGGCTGATTACTCATCTGGGAAGAAAACGCATTTGCCATGTGCCTGCTGCTCGGGGTTAGTCGGATCTAAGCAAGTTGGACCTGTGGCTACCCCTGCCCTTCCCCTGCCTCTGTTCTCCCTGCGGAGCTGTAGCAAGGCGCTTGGTACTGCTGTCGGCTCCAGCTGGCATACAGCTCCAGCAGGGGCAACTCACCACCCTGGCAGGTGGCACTGACTAGGGCTCTTCTAGTGCCCAGGGAGAGCTGCAAAGGCCAGAAAGCGCTAGGATGTGGTCCCTGTCCATGCGGAGCCCTCAGACTACTGTGGCATGCAAGGAATTGTGTGATTAAAACCGAGAGCGCCCAGCTGGGTGTGCAGCCGCGACTCCTGCTGGGCTCTCCTCGGTGTGAACAGGTGCTCACTGCAATGGTCCTTGTGCTAAATCGAAGGCAGCAGGAAATCTCATCCTGCATTGCATTAAACCCTTCCTGGGGGTCACAATAGGGGCTCCCCTCCTGGCCCCTTAACCCCTTCTTGATCAGCACCTTGCTCCCTCCACCTCCTCACCTCTGTGACCTCTCGGACAGCCAGTGGCTGGGGGGGGCTAAGCTGTGAAATCCGGTGGAGACAGTGTGACAGATATGGCAACTTCCTGCCATATCTGGGGAGACCTTATTGAATTCATCTGAAGTATTTTGGGAGTCCCATGTCTTAAAGTAATAGTTCATGTATGATTCTGTTCTGCGGCATGGGGGCGGAGTTGCCATAGCTCCTCCTGGAACTGAAAATGGGGTGGCGATAAGGCAAATCAGCCAGGTACCACCTCCTGGGAAGGTTCTCATCTACTAGTTCAGACTGGATTCTCTAGGGACCAACAGACAAAGAAAGGACGTCTGGATAAACAGGCTGCATTTAAGCTGATTTGAGGCTTGCTTTCTGATCCAGCAAATGGACAGGAGCTGCTGTCCAAGGGGCTCCCTACCCTTGCGGAAGGGATAAAATTTTGGGCTCTGGAGGCCCCATAAGACTGAGGGTGACCTCTGTAAATTGTTAGCAGGTGTATAGGAATGCTATTTTTTTTAAAATGTTTTCTCTATAATGCTTTTACTTTAAGAATAAATGTGCTTGCTCAGAAGCTCAGAACTGGGGTAACTGGTAACTGTGGGCAACACATGGTTTATAGCTCTCAGAGAGAAAGCCAAGCACAGGCACTGGCTTGTTTAGGCAGCCTGGCTTGCTGAGGATATCTGGATATAGCTCAGGGAGCTGTCCAGCCTTATAACCCCCGGTCAGGAGGGAGGGAGATGCAGGTCTCCACCCAGGAGAGGTGATGGCTGGGAGCTGGAAACCTTTGAGTGGGTGGCCTGAAGGACCACAGAGGGTTATACTGGTACAGACATCCTGAATCTGTGACAGATCGCTCTCCTCCCTCCCCTCCCCTCGATGACACAGCCCTAAACCCTAAAGAGAAGGAGAGAGGAGGTGAAGTGTGACAGGAGCACTGCTGGCCCTGCTAGCTAGGAAACACCAAGGAGAATGCAGCCTGTGTTCTAGACATGGGCACAATGCTCTCTGCTCTGCCAAGTGCCCTGCTGCCATGCATGTATGTGTGAGATGCACGGCTCTTTCCAGGTAGGGACTCATCCAGAAGAACAATGATTGATAAACTAAACAGAAATAAGTCACCAGGACCAGATGCTATTCACCCAAGAGTTCTGAGGAAACTCAAATGTGAAATTGCAGAACTGCTAACTGTAGTCTGTAACCTATCATTTAAATCAGGTTCTGTAACAGATGACTGGAGGATAGCTAATGTGACCCCAATTTTTAAAAAGAGCTCCAGAGGTGACCCCGGTAATTACAGGCCGGTAAGCCTGACTTCAGTACTGGGCAAACTGGTTGAAACTATAGTAAAGAACAGAATTGTCAGACACACAGATGAACTTAATTTGTTGGGGAAGAGTCAACATGGTTTTAGTAAAGGGAAATCACGCCTCAGCAATCTACTAGAATTCTTTGAGAGGGTCAACAAGCGTATGGACAAGGGGGATCCAGTGGATATAGTGCACTTAGATTTTCAGAAAGCCTTTGACAAGGTCCCTCAACAAAGGCTCTTAAGCAAAGTAAGCTGTCATGGGATAAGAGGGAAGGTCCTCTCATGGATTGGTAACTGGTTAAAAGACTGGAAACAAAGAGTAGGCTTGTTTTCAGAATGGAGAGAGGTAAATAGTGGTGTGTACTGGTGTACCCAGTCCTATTCAACATATTCATAAATGATCTAGAAAAAGGGGTAAACAGTGAGGTGGCAAAATTTGCAGATAATACAAAACTACTCAAGATAGTTAAGTCCCAGGCAGACTGTGAAGAGCTACAAAAGGATCTCACAAAACTGGGTGACTGGGCAACAAAATGGCAGATGAAATTCAATGTTGATAAATGCAAAGTAATGCACACTGGATAGATAATAAGACAGAAAATATCATATTACCTCTATATAAAGCCATGGTTCGCCCACACCCTATGCAGTTCTGGTTGCCCCAGATCAAAAAAGATATGTTGGAATTGGAAAAGGTACAGAAAAGGGCAACAAAAATGATTAGGGGTATGGAATGGCTTTCAGATGAGGAGAGTGATAAAACTGGGCCTTTTCAGCTTGGAAAAGGACTAAGGGGCGATATGATAGAGGTCTATAAAATCATGACTGGTGTGGAGAAAATAAATAAGAAAGTGTTATTTACTCCTCCTCATAACACAAGAACTAGGGGTCACCAAATTAAATTAACAGGCAGCAAGTTTAAAACAAACAAAAGGAAGTATTTCTCCATACAATGTACAGTCAACCTGTGGAACTCTTTGCCAGAGGATGTTGTGAAGGCCAAGACTATAACAGGGTTCAAAAAGAACTAGATAAATTCCTGGAGGATAGGTCTATCGATTGCTATCAGCCAGGATGGGCAGGGATGGTGTCCCTAGCCTCTGTTTGCCAGAAGCTGGGAATGGATGACAGGGGATGGATCACTTGGTGATTACCTGCTCTGTTCATTCCCCCTGGGGCATCTGGCATTGGCCACTGTCAGAAGACAGGATACTGGGCTAGATGGAGCTTTGGTCTGACCCAGTATGGCCGTTCTTATGTAACAATGGCACCACTTTAGAACAGAACCAGCCCCAATTTTTATCTTGTGACTTGGCAGCGTCCTGATTTTCAGAAGCATTAGGAGGCACTTGGGGTCAGTTCTTCAGCTTGGCACTTGGACAGCCAGCCAGGCACATGGATTCTGCCCCAGAGCTATGAAAGCCCGTGGCCCTGGTTGCTAGCATAGCCTGGCAGGAATGCTGTAGATACACACGGCCCTGTTCTGCCATCACTAATGCTGCATAGGACCTGGCGTTCTGCATAATGCAGACAAGCTGGGTGGGTTATGGAAGTGTGTCAGGGAGGGCACCGCCGTATTTGAAAACTCAGCCTGCCCTTCCAGAATGAATACTCACCAGGACGGGCTGCGTAGTATGGGGGAGAGCTGCTCAGCCAAGGCCTGGGTAGATGTGAGGGAAAGGGGGAGAACTGGGCAGAGAAGCAGTGTAGATGTGGACAACATTAATACAGACATTCTAAAATGTTGTTTCTTTGAATGCTGACACAGGACATGTAGCCTGAGCCCATGTGATCCCCATTGTACAGGATAAACATCATCCTTTCTCAGGGGTAGAAATCAGTCCCCAGGATCACACCACCCACGGGGCCAATGGGCCAATATGCACTTGCATTTTCCTGACCTTCCCATTGTCAACAATACACACCAATCACACCAGAGGACAGCAAAACTAATCCCAGCCCAGCCAAACTGCTCATGGCATTTCCAAGCTGTATTCAAACTCAAGTGGGAAGTCCGTTAGAAATGGTAAGTGCTTGGATGGCAGAAAAGGGCTAACACAAAGAAAGCGCAATGCAGATCGGATGAGGAGATTTACCTGACAATAGAAATGTGTCCCCCGCGGCATTGCATAATCCCCAGGCAGAGGGCGGGGAAGATTCCCCTTCACGCTGGGGGGTTTTTCAAACTTCCCTTGCTAGACAGAGAACAGCAGCTCCAGAGCGAGCCCTGGCTCTGCTGCCCGTGCACCCAGGTTATGGCTCAGCTCAGCTCCAGGGCTGCTGGGGTAGCAGAAGCGGCTCTGAGTAGGTTTGTTCTCACTTCCACAAGGAGCAAAACATTGAACCTGTTGGGCCAAATTTTGGACTTTCCAGTTCTGGAGCTCAACCCTTCAAACACCGAACAATGTGTGCAATGTTACTCCTGTGAGCAATTCCCAACAGGGTTACTCCTGGGAGTAACAGTACACACATGCTTAGGGGCTTGCAGGAGTGGTGCCCAGTGCCCTGGTGTCGTTGGCCCCTCTCCCCCATCTCTGATTTGTTCCTGCACACAGCCTGGAGCAGGGCACATGCTTTACATGCATAAATGCCCTGACCTGTGCAAATCAACTGCTGGGCACCCAGCAAGGGGCCTACATCAGACAGTCCTAGAGTCCTACAGTGTAAGCCAGGAGGAATCACCAGCTCATCTGGTCTGACCGCCTGTACATCACAGGCCACCAGCACCACCCAGCACCCGCACTCTACACCCAACAATTGAAATGAGACCAAAGTTACAGCCCACTGAAAACCAGACTGTGATGGGTCACAGGGAGAGAACAGGAGGGCCCGAGGCCTCTGCAATGGCAGGGAAATGATTAACTGAGATATACCTAGATGAGGCTGGCAAGTGACCCACACACTGCAGAGCAAGGCTACCCCCCCACACTCCCGGGTCACTGCTAATCTGATCTGGGGGAAATTCCTTCCCAACCCCACACACAGTGATCAGTCAGACCCTGAGAGTGTGAGCCAGAACCAGCCCACCCATCACCTGAGAGAGAGAATGCTTGGTGCCACCTCTGAGCCCTGGCCCTCCCTGGCCTATGTCCCATCTTCAGCCGTGGCCTGCCCTGATGCTTCAGAGGAAGGGAAGGAAAAACAAAACAACATCAAACACCAGAACACAGTGGGAGGTGGGGAGGGGGAAATCCCCTCCTGACCCCTGCAAGTGGCTGGATGAAAACCTGAAACATGAGAGTAAATAAAATGGGGGTCCAAAGTGAGAGGCAAGTCAGAGGCACTCTGAAAACCTGGCCTAGCCTAGCATCATCTGGGCTGCAGCATGTAAAGAGGGGATATTAGGCCTTAACTGGGAACAAGAGACTTCAGTTTGGAACATTTAAAAATACACTTGTAACCTTTGCAGAATGACAGCTGGGTCCAGTTGATCCCACCAGAGCTTGCATGACCTCTCCAAGTCATCTCTATTTTAACCCCACCACTGTCGGGGCCTCAGATCATCACAGGTATCACTTTCCTAACTGAGGCCAGGGTGGGACTGTCCTGGAAACTGGCTAATGCTTCACCTTCCTCAACAGAGCGGGACAGTTAGTCCCACCTCTGCAAACCACACCTGTTCAGCAAAGCACTTTGTTATATCCTTGGCACGTGCGTGCGCATGCACACACACACACACAAGTTAGATCAAAATATCAAATACTCTGCTGGAAGGATGCAATGCAGCATTGCTTTATTTCTTAGAATTCAGAACACACAAGAATCCCAAACCAGAGAGAGAGACAAAAAAGACTGCTCCCTGAGGCAGACACCCAACTCACCCCCCAACCCCTTGTTGTAGGCTGGCTGGCTGCAGACTGACTGCTGCTAGATGCCCAGATTTGGCATGATTTTGGCAATTAATTGATCGTTGACTATTAGTGGTAAATAGGCCCAATGGCCTGTGATGGGATGTTAGATGGGGTGGGATCTGAGTTACTACAGAGAATTCTTTCCTGGGTGTTTGTCTGATGAATCTTGCCCATATGCTCAGGGTTTAGCTGATAGCCATATTGGGGGTTGGGAAGGAATTTTCCTCCAGGGCAGATTGGCAGAGGCCCTGGGGGTTTTTCGCCTTCCTCTGCAGTGTGGGGCATGGGTCACTTGCTGGAGGATTCTCTGCACCTTGAAGTCTTTGAACCATGATTTGAGGACTTCAGTAGCTCAGACATAGGTGAGAGGTTTATTGCAGGAGTGGGTGGGTGAGATTCCGTGGCCTGCGTTGTGCAGGAGGTCAGACTAGATGATCATAATGGTCCCTTCTGACCTTAAAGTCAATGAGTCTATGAGGCTATGAGATTGCATGCTTCCCTAGGGAATTCCCTGCCTGCAACCAGGGCCAGGAAATCCCCTGAGAATTTAAAGCAATAGATCTCAATTTTAACAGAAAGAAAAGGAGTACTTGTGGCACCTTAGAGACTAACAAATTTATTTGAGCATAAGCTTTCGTGAGCTACAGCTCACGTCATCGGATGCATTCAGTGGTTTTTCCATGTTATCCAGAAGCAATGCAGGCTCTGCGATCCAAACACAGCAATCTCCCACATACAGAGATCAGTGGGAGCCAGGGGGTGCTGATCACCCCTTAGAATCTGGCCACTACATCCCAGACAGGGAGGGCAGCTCCCAAAACAGAACAGAGAAGGGCCTGTTTGATTGTGTAATGTGGACCTGCCATGTCAGGAACAAGGTTCAAGGTCGAGTGCTGTAAACCATCAAGGCAGCTTATATAATGTTGCCCCTTTTCCACCTGAGCAGCTAGTCAAAAGGCCCTGGGGATAGCCCAGCTGGGAGTAGAAATACCAGCCAGGTATTTATTTGAAGCAGTTTTGTTTTCTTACAAAGAATGCACAAAGCCCTGAATGCGGAAAGAACCAACGAGCAGGAAACAGCTTCCTTTGCTCACAGCACCAAGTGTGCTCTTTTCAGCCTGCACCCCTGACCCAAGAATCTCTCCCCAGGTTTCCCCAGGGTCAGACGCCGGGCTCTCAGCTGCTCCTCTGGCTGTGTGGCTGTCTCCCCAGTGTCAGAGTTTTTTCTGTTCTGCCTCCCCCCGCCCCCCCCCCCATATACCAACCGCAGGCGCACACACATCTGACCACAATACCCAGGCGAACCCCTTGCCCACATAGTGCTCCTGTCTGGGTAGACTCTGTGAGGCCTTGTTTTTGGTGTGAAGTGGAGGGTGCAGGGCACATTCACACTTCCGTTTTAACAAGGTTTCCTCCAGCTTCTAACAATAACCCCAGAACCAGTATAAATGGTGTATGAGCCAGATCCAGCAGCTGCCCCCCAGCCCTTCCCCAGGCTGAACTCCGTCTCAGGCCTGCTCTGAGTGTTAACTGCAAGACCTAGCACTTACAAAATCCTAAAGCAATTGCATTTAATAATATTCTGCAGGAACTCTTTTTCCTGCTGCATGGAGCAGCAGAACTAACGATGTTCTGAATTACGATTGGTTTTCTTACGTTTATTGCTGTTGATACGTGCGTGTAATCTGCAGGATTCAGATCTGTGGAGGAAAACAGAGGAATGAATCCAAATATGACTGATTATTCTGATTTATTATTTGTACGGTGCTAGCTCGCAGGACCATCCAGCATGGAGCAAGGCTCTGCGATGCTAGCTGCTGTACAGATACATAATCAAAGCTGGTCCATGAGACAAAGGGTTTACAATCTAGGTACATTACTCTGGTCCTCAATGGATGCACAGAAAAAGCAGGCAGAGGAGGAGGTGAGAAATGATTTCTGACATGGGTGTTTATAATCCTACAACATGGAAAGGAGGACTTGTGGCACCTTAGAGACTAATAAATTTATTTGAGCATAAGCTTTTGTGAGCTACAGCTCACTTCACAACATGGGTTAGTCCTAGAGTCAGAGAGTTTAAGGCCAGAAGGGACCACCAGATAGGGTTACCACCTGGACAGTATTTGACTGGCCTGTCTGGTTTTTTATGGATTTGCCAGAAAATAATTTAATCTGCCGTGTTTTTTTACTTGAGTCTAAAGAATTGCATTATTCTCACAATACACTGGGATAGCTAATGGTAAAAATTTGTGTCCAGCTAAAGATGCTGCAGTGTTCCCGCTTCCACAGTTTAAGTGATAACAGATCAAAACTGTTGAAAATACAGCAGCTGTCTGCTCACCAACAGGCAAGCGCATTGCACATGTGTGTGTAAGAGAGGGTTTGAGTCATGTGGGAGTGAAGAGATGTGTGATGTTATTAATCTTATCTATATTGTGTTCTCTCTCTGGATACTATAAGTGGCTGTTGAAGGGGGGGTTGTGGAGTTGCCTTGTGTGTGTGTGTGGGGGGGTGAGTGCTAGATTTTTTGCGTTTCTAAGGTAGCAACCCAACCATCAGATCATCCAGTCCAGCCTGTACATCACAGACCACCAACACCACCCAGCACCCGCACACTATCCCCAACAACCAAAACAAGACCAAAGTGTTACACCCTAGAGGAGAGTAGCCTGTTCTGTACCACAGCCGCGAGGAGGGGGACCGAGGTGCACCAATATCTGCAATGGCAGGGAAAGGATTAAATAAATAAGATGTACCCAGATAACCCTGGCCTGGAACAAGCAGCAGCCAACTCATGAGCCTGATCCAAAGCCCTGTGGAAAGACACCCATTGACAGTAATGGGCTTTGGATCAGGCCCCAAATTATCCACATCACTGCTCTACACACATTGTCTTGTAACGTGGTCAAGACTGGCCAGTGCATTGTTGTGCTGGTGACAGGTGTGAGCCTGCCAGCCCTGCAGACTGGAACATTCTCATTGTGCACAGAACATGGAAAGGGCAGTAGCGTAGGATTCCCAAACATTAGCGCCTGATCATTGGCCTCCACCTCAGTGTGGAATGGGCAAGAGGCAGTTAATCTCCATGCCTCTTCACTTGCAAAAAGTTCCCTTGGGGGGGTTTGAGGCTGCTGCCACACACCTTTCTCCATTTCCCCCTTGGCCGGGAAAACATTGCCAGCAGGATAGCGCTACATTAAAAACCTCCCACAAACTGAGGTCGACATGGAGGTCACTTGGGGAGCATTTTCTTCTTCAAGACAGCAGCTCTCAGTGAGCCTGAACAGTGGCTCCAGCCCAACCTCTGGGAGCCAGCTGTGTCTCCGAGTACAGGTCTCTCTGCCCTCCTTGAAAGAATCACTGCTTTGCCTGCTGTCTCAGCTGTGTTGCTTTGGTCCGACAACCCCAAATTCTGGGGAGACTGAAGTTCCTCTGTGCTTGAACTGGAGCAATAACTATTTACACATTTCATCATAGCTAATCAATTACAATTGCACAATGACCTTTCAGCCATGAGAGCATGTGGGTCAGGGGGAAGGGCAAAGATGCAGATGTTTTAATCTGGATTCACAAAGTCTGGGGGGATTCATCACAGCCCTTATAGCACAGGTCCCCAAACTGTGGGGTGCACCCCCCTAGGGGGGCGCTGAGGAACATTTGGGGGGGGGAGGGGAAGGCGTGGCTGGGCCCTGGGCTAGCCCCCATGGATGGCAGGGAGGAAGCGTCACTCAGCTCTGCTCCTGGCCCTGGCCCCGGCTGCTGGCCCAGTGCCCAGGGCTCTGATCCTAGCCCTACACCCGGGGGCTCCACTGTTGGTCTCAGCCCCTGGCCGAGTCTCAGCTCCCAGCCCAGCCCTGATCCCAGAGCCACAGCCCCGCTCCTGGCCCCAGGCGAGGCAGACAAAGATAAGTGGGGACATGAGGTAAAAAGTTTGGGGACCACTGCCTTATAGACTTCCCTTTCCACTATGCATGCTCCTTAACACACCATAGGCCCTAAGAACACTTGCTGTCAGTGTCTTTGTTTAACGGACTCACCTTGTTGCATCATTATGAATAAGAACAAGCCAATTCCCTGGAATTTGGCACCATTTAAGGCCGTTTATGCCATGTAGCTGCAGTTACCTTCAAGCCAGTCATTGATTAGAGAATAATGTACATTGGTTAGGGTTTTTTCTAAGGTTGGCCTGTACGTGCAAGTTGGGATGCTTTCTACTGGACAAGATAATTTTAGACTGATCAACATGGAAAATGTTTAAACAAAAGTTTGGTTTCAGAGTGAGTTGCATAACCACGATTACTTGTTCTACTAGGGAACTGGCCCAGTAATTAAAACGGGAAGAGGTTATTCAGTGGAATAACTAAGTCATAGTTGCAGAACTGGCTATAACAGATTAGGTGGTTGCCAAAGTCAGCAAAATATTAGAGGCTGCAAAAAGGATAGTGTTTGTAGGCTGTAAGGGCATACGTTTTCCAGTTTGTCCGGAGCAGAGAGTTATCTCTGCACAGCAGTATTCATGGAGCTGATCTGGGACAGCTCAGTGAAGAGCCAAGAACAAAGTATCTTCCTTTTAAAATAAAAACTTGCAAACAGCTAATTGCAATGGGAGCCGCCCAGCCAGAGTGATAACAGAGGAGAGCCCAGCGAAGTGGCAGCTTCAGGCCAGGTGCTGTGGCAGGTGCTATGCGACGGGATTCCCCAGATGTTACTGTGCTCAAACCCACACACCTGCACCCCCAGAATCATACAATAAACCCAATGCCATTGATTAAAATGCACGGACAAGCCAAGGGAATTCCATTCTTGGCCCGGCCTGCTATTGACATCGATAATGAAGCTCTTGTAGAACAGGACTGGGGGACACAGGTTCAGGTACGCAGAGCGCAAGCTGGGCATGTAGACTGCAAGCTCTCTGGGACAGGGCTGCCTGTTGTTCTGTGTTTGTACCTGGCACAGTGGGGACCCGGTCCAGGGCTGGAGCTCCTAGGTGCTACCACAATACAAACAATCAACACAAATTAGGACAAAAAGAAAAGGAGGACTTGTGGCACCTTAGAGACTAACCAATTTATTTGAGCATGAGCTTTCGTGAGCTACAGCTCACTTCATTGGATGCATACTGTGGAAACTGCAGAAGACTTTGGATAGGCTATTACCTGCAGGAGAGTGAGTTTGTGTGTGTGGTTTTTGGAGGGGGGTGAGGGGGTGAGAGAACCTGGATTTGTGCAGGAAATGGCCCACCTTGATTATCATACACATTGTGAAGAGAGTGGTCACTTTGGATGGGCTATTACCAGCAGGAGAGTGAGTTTGTGTGTGGGGGGGGGGGGGCGGAGGGTGAGAAAACCTGGATTTGTGCTGGAAATGGCCCAACTTGATGATCACTTTAGATAAGCTATTACCAGCAGGAGAGTGGGGTGGGAGGAGGTATTGTTTCATGGTCTGTGTATCTAATGTCTTGTGCAGTTTCCACAGTATGCATCCGATGAAGTGAGCTGTAGCTCACGAAAGCTTATGCTCAAATAAATTGGTTAGTCTCTGAGGTGCCACAAGTCCTCCTTTTCTTTTTGCAAATACAGACTAACACGGCTGTTACTCTGAAACAAATTAGGACAAAGTTTTCAAATTTCTGTGGTTAACTTGTGGCAGCTACGTCCGCATTTAGGCACCTGCGTGAGCTGTTTCCCAGCAGCTGGAGGCTCTAGGGTGGTACAATGGCTGTTGAGTTCAACATGAGGTAAGGGGGCTTAGCACCTAGGAGATATGCTCCGCACTTCAGAAGATCCAGCTCTCCACTTCTCCCCTTTGCAATCAGGAGTTGGGCTGCTTTCCACGTACGCCATGAAAATATGTAAGTTCAGTGAGAACATGTGCCCTGTGCCTTGTGTTGGCATGTAGCTTCCTGCGGGACATGGTCAATGGCCACTGCCCGCCTCAGCTGTGGAGGGGGAGGAGAAATGACATAGTCCAAAAGCGTCATTATGACTTTGCAAAACACAGGGACAAAAGCTTCCTTGGGTTTGTTAAGGCTGATACAAGAACAAAGGAGACAGCTATGGTAGGAGGTGTAGAAAAATAATCTATATTCCATAGATATGCAATAGAATGCCCCTACACATAAGATATAACAGTGCTCCACGCACTTCACTCACCTCCCCATTCACTTCTGGATCCAGTTTCCTACCCATATCTGAGTGTTAGCTCTAAGGACATGGAGCACATTGGTGACTAAGGATCTGATCCTGAAGACATGGGGTGAAATCCAGGCTCCATTGGAGTCAATGGAAAAACTTGCACTGGCTTTAATGGGGCCAGGATTCCACCCATAAACATCACATAAGAGGGGATCACTGCCATGATTCAGGGCTGCAAGATCAGATCCAAACAGATGGCTTTTATGAGGCATTGTTTTACACAACAAGTTTTCAAACAGAGGGCTTGTTGACACTTGAAATCATAGAATATCGGGGTTGGAAGGGACCACAGGAGATCATCTAGTCCAAACTCAAAAGCAGGGCCAATCCCCAATTTTTGCCCCAGAGCCCTAAACGACCCCCTCAAGGTTTGAACTCACAACCCTGGGTTTAGCAGGCCAATGCTCAAACCACTGAGCTATCCCTCCCCCTTAATGCTGTAGCTGGGCTGCTGCACCAACCAGAGGGGTTCTCCCATATTAAATAATATTACAAATAATTTCTACTCTGCAGCGTGACTCTGTGAACTGGTGATCCATATGGATTATATCTCAGCAGTTTCCATATCAGATGCAGGGCCAGATTTAGGGGCTGGCGACCCCAGTGACAGCCTGGAGTGCCAGGCTTGGAGAGGCACCGGACTTGGGGGGCGGTTTTTGTTGTGAGCGACAAAAGGGAAAATAGAATGTTTGAAGTAACATGTTTCAGGTATTCCATGTGTGGATTCATTTTTCACTAACCTCCTAGAACGTTCTGGACCTTTGTAGACTCTCATGGAACCACCAGACTTTCTGAGAACTACATTCTCCTTGAAGCTCCTAGAATGTGGTCAGCCTCGCCCTCATGAGTAAGGCTACATTTAAGACACCGGTATTTTTAGTAAAAGTCATGGACAGGTCATGGGCAGTAAAAAAAAATTCCCGACCCGTGACTGGTCCATGACTTGTTACTATACCCCAGGCTAAATCTTGGAGAGTGGGGCAGCCTGGGGGGCACCGCAGGTGCTTGGGAAAGTCTGGGGGGTGCCATGGATGCTGGGGGGGGGCACTGCAGGTGCTGGGGGGACAGGGGGCGGTGCGTGGCCTGGGACCCCCACTGACCATGGCCAATCGGAGCTGCAGGGGTAGTGTCTGCAGATGGAGGCAGTGCGCAGATCCCCCTGGCTGCACCTCCCCCTAGGAACCGAGGGATGTTGCTGCTTCCGGGGAACCACCCCCTCGAGGTAGGGGGCAGTGGCAGTGGCCTGAGACTGCCCCAGCAGCATCCAGTGCAGCTGGCTTCTGCAGAAGTAACGAAAAGTATATAAGGGGTGGGACGTTGCCAGTCAGTCAGTGAGACTGGGCAGCACAGCATTGGGAGGAAGTGACCAGCCCTCTGCGGCGAAAGAAGTGGTTCGGGACTATTTAGAAAAGCTGGACGAGCACAAGTCCATGGGGCCGGATGCGCTGCATCCGAGAGTGCTAAAGGAGTTAGCGGAAGTGATTGCAGAGCCATTGGCCATTATCTTTGAAAACTCATGGCAATCGGGGGAGGACCCGGACGACTGGAAAAAGGCTAATGTAGTGCCCATCTTTAAAAAAGGGAAGAAGGAGGATCCTGGAAACTACAGGCCAGTCAGCCTCACCTCAGTCCCTGGAAAAATCATGGAGGAGGTCCTCAAGGAATCAATTCTGAAGCACTTCGAGGAGAGGAAAGTGATCAGGAACAGTCAGCATGGATTCACCAAGGGCAAGTCATGCCTGACTAATCTAATTGCCTTCTATGATGAGATAACTGGCTCTGTGGATGAGGGGAAAGCAGTGGATGTGATATATCTTGACTTTAGCAAAGCTTTTGACACTGTCTCCCACAGTATTCTTGCCAGCAAGTTAAAGAAGTATGGGCTGGATGAATGGACTATAAGGTGGATAGAAAGCTAGCTAGATTGTCGGGCTCAACAGGTAGTTTGGGGGGGGGAGGGATAGCTCAGTGGTTTGAGCATTGGTCTGCTAAACCCAGGGTTGTAAGTTCAATCCTTGAGGGGGCCATTTAGGGATCTGGGGCAAAAATTGGGGATTGGTCCTGCTTTGAGCAGGGGGTTGGACTAGATGACCTCCTGAGGTCCCTTCCAACTCTGATATTCTGTGTGATCAATGGCTTGATGTCTAGTTGACAGCCAGTATCAAGCAGAGTGCTCAAGGGTCGGTCCTGGGGCAGGTTTTATTCAACATCTTCATTAATGATCTGGAGGATGGTGTGGATTGCACCCTCAGCAAGTTTGCAGATGACACTAAACTGGGAGGAGAGGTGGATACGCTGGAGGGTAGGGATAGGATACAGAGAGATCTAGACATATTAGAGGATTGGGCCAAAAGAAATCTGATGAGGTTCAATAAGGACAAGTGCACAGTCCTGCACTTAGGATGGAAGAATCCCATCCTACCCCGCTGCAGACTAGGGACCAAATGGCTAGGCAGCAGTTCTGCAGAAAAGGACGTAGGGGTTACAGTGGACGAGAAGCTGGATATGAGTCAACAGTGTGCCCTTGTTGCCAAGAAGGCCAATGGCATTTTGGGATGTATAAGTAGGGGCATTGCCAGCAGATCGAGGGAGGTGATCGTTCCCCTCTATTCAACATTGGTGAGGCCTCATCTGGAGTATTGTGTCCAGTTTTGGGCCCCACACTACAAGAAGGATGTGGAAAAATTGGAAAGGGTCCAGCGGAGGGCAACAAAAATGATTAGGGGGCTGGAGCACATGACTTATGAGGAGAGGCTGAGGGAACTGGGATTGTTTACTCTACGGAAGAGAAGAATGAGGGGGATTTGATAGCTCCTTTCAACTACCTGAAAGGGGGTTCCAAAGAGGATGGATCTAGACTGTTCTCAGTGGTAGCAGATGACAGAACAAGGAGTAATGGTCTCAAGTTGCAGTGGGGGAGGTTTAGGTTGGATATTAGGAAAAACTTTTTCACTAGGAGGGTGCTGAAGCACTGGAATGTGTTACCTAGGGAGGTGGTGGAATCTCCTTCCTTTGAAGGTTTTAAGATCAGGCTTGACAAAGCCCTGACTGGGATGATTTAGTTGGGGATTGAGATGCCAGGGATATCTATCAAACCTCTATCTGCACTGGGATGATCACTTGTGCCTAAAGCCCGGTCTATGTTGTTCCGTTTCAGATATTTTCCCATCAAGTTTGCCCCTTGCTGCAAACTAGATAGCAATTGAGCTTTTCGCTTCCTATACTGAGCTCCTGAAGGTTTGGTGGGGCCATGGTGGGGCTGCATAGGGCACCAAAATGTCTAGGAACGGCCCTGTTGCCTGGGGTGCCATTTCATCTAGGGCCAGCCCTGATCAGATGAACATAGAATACAAATAATTCTGTGTTTTCTCTAACTGCCAGTACTGCTCTAGGTTCGGAGGGTCAGGCTGGGTTATTTCCTTCCTTCACTCATCATCACTGATGCTAAGATTTCTGTACTTAAATAAGGTCCTCAGTCACACTTGTGCGGCCTCATTGTCTCAGTGATTTGCCTGGGTGTAACTAATGGGAAGTCAGTGATGTAGCCCACAGAGCGAGCTTTAGCATTTATTTTATTCAGCAGTAACGCAAAGGACCTTCAGGCCTGTCCCCTCTACGACACTGGCTTTAGCAGTTAGCATAAGGCTAGAGGCCTATGGACTTTGGCACAGACAAATGACCCGATGGTCACCCCAAATTTTGGGGACCTGGGAATAGAGTGTTTAAGGGGGAAATTTGTTCATAACGACACCAGCCAATCACAGGAACATGAGCTAACACCAGCTTCTGGATAGGATGGGAACATCTGCAGCTGTCTAACCAAAAGAGGGCCATGGCAACGAACTGATGTATATGAGAATAAATTGAGATCATTAGTGTACTAACCTATAGGACAAGGGCACCCCAGCATTAGTAATGTGAGGAAATACAAATAAGGACGAGGGGAGAACCCCCTACAGAATATACATTAGGCATGGTGGCATCAGCATAACGTATTATAAAAGTTGTATCCCAGCCCTTGGGCAGGAGGAGAGAGAGATGTAGCCCTTGGGAGGTGCCGCTGGTGATGATGAGGAAGAGGATGGGGATGAGGAAGATGATGGCTGACATTTCGGGCTGTTCTGCGAGGGATGACGTGAGTATGGATGTGCAGACGTACTTTCTGTATTATCTCTCCCTACCGTGCTGGGTTAGAGCCCTTGTGACTGTGCTGAATGTATTAAGCTACTGTAAGTACAGAAGGGTTCCTGTAGTGGGAGGGTTGCAGCTGGGCACATTGGGGTTCCCAACTGAACAGTAATTTTAATAATACTGGGCCTGGTCTTGGGACAAGAACCTGTCAAACCTCAGAGTGATAACTGGGGATTCTTAAGTAATCAATATAATTAAGGATCCAATTCTGTCATTGAGGTCATCGGTTCCATGACTTTAACGGACCTCTGTGGCTTCTTTGGCTTCAGCCCACTGCAGCGGTGGGGCTGGAGCAGTTGTCAACCCCACCGTAGGAGCAGTGGGCCAGGGCCAGAGCAGCCGCCGCTGGAGCAGCCCTTGGGGCTGACGGGCAGCCCCCATGCGCAGGAGCAGCGGCCGGTCTGGAGCAGCAGTCAGTGGTCAGCCACCAGCAGGCCTCCGATGTTAGTCCCCTCAGGATATTGTTAGTAAAAGTCACGGACAGGTTACCAGCTTCTATGGATTTTTGTTCATTGCCTGTGATCTGTCCATGACTTTTACTAAAAATACGCGTGACAAAATATTAACCTTAACTATAATTAACATGATTCATAGACTGGGCTACGGTGAACAATTATGTTCATTAAGCACAAGTGGGCATAAAGTCTCTTTCAGCTGGGTTGGCGCCTGCAATAAAAACTTACTGTCACTTGACTCAACAGACCAGCTCTGTGTGAGCAAGGGGTTGCTATTCCTTACAAAGACACAGTATTCAGAGTAACAGCCGTGTTAGTCTGTATTCGCAAAAAGAACAGGAGGACTTGTGGCACCTTAGAGACTAACCAATTTATTTGAGCATAAGCTTTATTTGATGCATCCGATGAAGTGAGCTGTAGCTCACAAAAGCTTATGCGCAAATAAATGGGTTAGTCTCTAAGGTGCCACAAGTACTCCTTTTCTTTTTGCGAAAGACACAGTAGTTGTTCAGAGTAGAGCTACACCATCACTGCATACCAGCATCTGGCTACCGCAAGATGACTCAGCACTGCAGAGCTAATTAGTAACGAGCAAGCAAACCAGTTAATCAGGTGGCATGAGGCAGCCACGCCCTAGCCTGCAGAGAAACCTAGCTCTCCGTGGCCCCTTGCTGAGAGAGATACCCCTGAGATTCGACTCCAAGGGCCAGGTTTTTAAAAGTGTTTAGGTGCCTTCCATTCAAATCCAGGGGAATTAGTACCTAGGCACTTTTGAAACTCTCACTTGGCTCCTATCTGCACCTTTAGGTGCCTAAACACCTGTTTTGTACACGCCTTATATCTGAAAGGCTGAATTGGGAAACTGGGCTTGGCGAAAATGTTGCTCAGGCTACAGAACTAATTCTTCTTTCCTTGGGGAGGGTCACTCCCAGCTGGGATTTTTAAAGCTTCAAAAACTGCAGCTTGTAGCAGAACTCCTTTCAGCAGGGCAGGCTGAATGAAAGAACAAAGAGTTGAGAAACCTTCCAAGGTTTTTCTGCTCCCTGCTGGGGCTTTTCTGCAAGGCAGAGTAGATGGGTGGGCCTGAAAGCAGTCACTAGAGTTAGCTAACTTGAGGTAAAATCCGAGTGAAGACAAGGCAGTTTGTAGCATTCACATGAGTTCACAGGTCCACACAGACCCCAGCCTCCCCCATAGTCTTTACTTCGACCTTCTAACACGAAAATGACAAAATGCCTTGTCTCCACTAGGATCCTGTTAGTTCCTTTTCTCCTAGTGAAGATGAATGCTGACAGCCCAAGGCTCCCCAGTCAAGTACGGGCCCCAAATCCTCCGGCTCCTAGAAGCCGTACAACTTCCCTCGGAAGTGGCGGTGGTACACTGTAAAGCCCATCAAAGGGAGGATCAAGATGTGGCCAGAGGTAATGCCCGGGTAGATAGAGAGGCTAAGCATGCTGCCACCCTGTCATCCCCTCAGACTGAGAACGCCCATATGCATGCCCTTATCCCATCAGTAGGGGAGCTTCCAACCCCTCAGTACTCTGGGGAGGAGAGACAGCTAACTGACAAACTCGGTCTCCGGGAAAAGGAGGGATGGCTCCATTCCCCGGAAGGGAAGGTCCTCCTACCAAAGGGCCTAATCCGGCCAGTGCTGCAGAAACTACATCAAACCACTCATGCTGGCAGGGAAGCACTTATCCAACTAATGGGAAAAAACTTTATCACTTCCGGACTCCGACCCCTGGCTGCCCAGGTACAAGTGGACTGCTTAGTCTGCCAAAAGAATAACCCCCGACAGGGACATCCTGTGCCACCAGCTGCCCTAGAACCCACTCCGGGCCCTGGACAAGTGTGGCAAATAGACTTTACTGAGTTTCCCCGGACCCAAGGGTTCAAATATCTCCTTGTTATAGTGGATCGGTTTAGCGGATGGCCAGAAGCCTTCCCATGCCGTAACTGCACTGCCAGAACAGTGGCCCTCAAGTTTGTTAAGGAGATCATTCCTCGCTTTGGACTCCCCCGTGGATGGAATCTGACAATGGGACACACTTCACGTCAAAAATCATTCAAAGCATCTCACATGCCTTACAGATCCCCTGGAAACTCCATACGCCCTGGAGACTGCAAGCCAGTGGGGTAGTGGAGCGGACCAATCAGACCCTTAAACGGCATCTCTCAAAAGTGTGCCAAGAAGCCTCACTGTGATGGCCTGATGCTTTGCCCCTCGTCCTACTGCGTATCCGTGTTCTCCCAAAGGGTAGATTAGGGCTCAGTCCCTTTGAAATTATGTTTGGAAGGGCATGGCCTATGAATGGCACCCCGGTTCTGTCAGGGGAATGAGAGTTGGGTAATGTTTTTTTGTGACAGTATATGTGTTCCCTGTCTGCTGGTCTCTTGTCTCTTCACAGGTATACCAAGGATTCCCAGCCTCTCCCCTTGGACACTCCCGTCCACTCCTTACAGCCCGGTGACTCTGTGCTTGTTCGCACCTGGAAAGACGAGCCTCTCCAGGAAAAGTGGAAAGGACCCTATACCGTCCTGCTGATCTCCCATACAGCGGCAAAGATGGAGGGACACTAGAACTGGATCCATCACTCTCGTCTGAAGGCAGCACCCGCCCCCTCGTCAGCAGAACAGTGGACCGTCCAACCTGCTGACTCCTCATCTAGTGACGATCTCGGGCTAAAGCTACTGTTTAAAAGACACAAATGGCGGGCACCTTAATGCTAAAATGGCCCACCCAGGTCCTGGAGACCCTGGGCTGGGAAGACTCTGGTGATAATTAATTGGGTAACATTGTTATTCTCTGTATTGGTATTTCCAAACTGTGCATGTCGGGAGCATAACTCCTTTGTTTCGCTTGCGCACCATGTTGCTACTTTAACAAACCAGACTGATTGCTGGGTATGTGCTCCAACTCCACTGTCCCCCCAAACGGGAATGCCCCTTGACATGCTGCCCCTGACCCTAGCAGAATTAGCCACCACCAAAGAGCAGGAAAGAACGGACTCGCCGTTCTGGAATAAGACCTCTTTACAGCAGGCCACCTATCAGGACCAGGAGTATTCAGTTGCAGTACTCACTGAGGGAGTGTTATGTTTTACCCAAAACCAATCTGATCACTATGGGTGTCCTGTGGGAAAAAGCTCCCGTGTTATTACACACTGGGCTGATGGCTATTGGGTAAAGACCAACAGGGGAGGCCAACAGTGTGGGTGTAATGGTTCCTCCCCTTTTAGGGAAACTCTTACAAATAATCTTACCACAAAAGAAAGGTTTGGAAATGTAACTTGCCGTCCAGTTAACATCTCCACTGTAGCCAGCCAATGGTGGGTTTGTAGTGGTCCCTATGGCGAGTGTAATTTGAACGGCACAATTAGAAACGCCCCCACTTGTACCCAGTCAGGAGGATGGGATGCCCCCCTAGGGGCATATGAACTGTTTGGAAAAGCAGCCTTAAATATCCCAGGAATCCCCTTAAGAAACAGTCCTTACTGGGCCGTACAGGGTCACTATTTTGTATGTGGCCGAAAGGCTTACAAGGTGCTGCCAGCCAACTGGACAGGTAGCTGTTATATAGCTCATGGAGTTCCTCATCTTTCCATAACTGCCACACTGCCCAAAGGAAAGATTAGAAATGCCCGAGACACCTCTGTTGAGTCACGAGAAAAGACCCTGCGGCGACTGACTACGGCATTGGAGGGCAATATGAAGAATCCCCTCACAACCGAGAAGCTTGTAGGGTGCTCTGTACTGGGAATAGCGCCACTGGTTTCCGGGCCAGCCATGGCATGCATAGGCCGCTATACTGTAAGGCTGCAGATGGTACTTGAGAAGGTGGCCTTAGAGTTAGAGGACTCGGTTAGTGATTTAGGGTCAGCAGTAAAAACATTAAATAAAGAGATACAGCAGCTCAGGACGTTTTCCCTCCAAAACAGGCTGGCTTTGGACTATCTCTTGGCATCCCAAGGAGAGGTTTGTGCCCTCGTCGGGCCCCGATGTTGTGTATATGTAAATGATAGCAGTTATGAGATCTATGAAAAGGTGGTACAGGCTGATGCCCATGCCCGAGCCGGAGCACAGATTGCCTATACTGCCCCAGAGAACGATTGGTTGCAAACCTTGTTTTCAGGCTGGGGTTTGTCGTCTTGGCTTGGTGGTTTATTTAGCCTGCTATTGAAACTTCTCTTTCCTGCATTGCTTGTATTACTGGTATTATGCTGTGCAGTATCATGTGTTAGGGCCCTTTTGCAAAAGTTAATAAGTCATTCTCTTCAGGGTTATCACAAAGTGCTTATGCAAAGTCCTATTGTAAATAAATAAGTAGCCCAAGTGAGAAAACTCAGAGCCAAGGCTGTTGAGTGTTCTCAAAGGGGGGAGTTGTTGGGGACACTGGGGCACACACACAGGGTCTGAGCCACACACCCCAAAGCTGCAGACTTGACTGAAAACCACTTAGCACCTTATCTCCAGCACCCAGACACCCAGCTCCCAATGGGATCCAAACCCCAAATGAATCCATTTTACTCTGTATAATGCTTATACAGGGTAAACTCATAAATTGTCCATCCTCTATAACACTGATAAAGATATGCACAGCTGTTTGCTCCCCCAGGTATTAATTACTTACTCTGGGTTAATTAATAAGCAAAAATGATTGTATTAAGTATAAAAAGTAGGATTTAAGTGGTTCCAAGTAATAACAGACAGAACAAAGTTACCATGCAAAATAAAACAAAACACGCAAGTCTAAGCCTAATACATTAAGAAACTGATTACAGATGAAATCTCACCCCCAGAGATGTTCCAATAAGCTTCTTTCACAGACTGGACTCCTTCCTAGTCTGGGTCCAGCAATCACTCACACCCCTGTAGTTACTGTCGTTTGTTCCAGTTTCTTTCAGGCATCTCTTTGGGGCGGGAGAGGTGCGTGTTTTGTTTTATTTTGCATGGTAACTTTGTCCTGTCTGTTATTACTTGGAACCACTTAAATCCTACTTTTTATACTTAATACAATCACTTTTGCTTATTAATTAACCCAGAGTTGTTGCAACCAGGGCCCTATGGTTGCACCAGGCCTTGTACAGAGGAGATCAAGTGGGGTATCTATGGGAAGGTTGTAGTTTGCTGGTTATGATTATGCTGTCGGTAGGTGTAACATTTTTATTTTTGAAGTTATGAATATTGGCTAGGTACTTGTATCTCAATGTGTTTGATTCTAAGTAGTCTCAGTGAAGCATTTGGTCAGCTTCTTGAGAAAGGACTATTCTCAGTAAGTGCCCAATCAAGAAACACTTAAACTGACAATGGACTTTGAGAAACGCCAGTCCACACCTGAACTTTCCTGGGAATGTTCAAACTAACATGTAAACAATGGCATCAGCCCGCAAAAAGCTGAATCATTCATGGATATGTGATGTGTCCAGGTGGCTACAGACTCCATCTTGTTGCTGTGACTTTGCACAGAAGAACAAAAGGGTTTCCACCCACAAGAGGGAGAATATAAAAGGCCCTGGAAGTCTCTCCATTTTGTCTTCAGCTGGCTTTGGATGGGCAGCGTAAATAAGATAGGGGGGCTACAAATCAAATGAGTAAGGATACAAAGAAATATCAAACAGCTACTCACTCAGGCAACACTCTCCCTCCTAGGCACCGGATGAGGCAAGCGCCTGTGGGAAAAGTAGTATGTGATCCTGTAATACAGACTGCATGGTCATGCAGGCACACAACGGGGCCAGGTGAAGGTGTCATGGGTAACCTTAATTCTGTCGTGTCCTAACTTCTGAGTGCCTGACTTTGCAACCACAATATTCTAACTTTTTAAAAGTTTTTATTTATTTATTTTTTAATGTAACTTGGAAAGACTCTTTAAATCACCATTTTGCTACAGTTTCATGTGGCTGTTCACTGGAAGCATTAGGACCCTACCAAATTCATGGTCCATTTTGGTCAATTTCGTGGCCGGTGGTTTTAAAATTAGTCAATTTCACATTTTCAGATGTTTACATCTGAAATTTCATGTGTTATAAAACCCTGGGGGTCCTAACCCAAAAAGCAGTCAGGGTGGGTGGGTTGCAAGGCTATTGTAGGGGGGTCGTGGGATTACCACCCTTACTTCTGCCCTGCTGCTGGCAGGGGCACGGCCTTCAGAGCTGGGCAGCCAGCGCGGAAGGCTGCTGGCCAGGCACCCAGCTCTAAAGCCAGCACCACCACTAGCAGCAGCGCAGAAGTGAGGGTCGTAGGGCATGGGGGGTGGGTTCCCATAGGTCCAGTTTCCCGGCAGTCTTCTGCCACAGTGGGGGGCTGACAGCTTGAGCCACAGCCTCCCCTCGTGGGGGTGGGGTTGTGTGACAGCTGGGTCTGCAGTCTCCCTGAAAAGGGGCGGGGTGACAGCTGGGGCTGCGGAGTTTCCTGCAGCTGGGGGAGATCCCGGAGGTGGGTCTGACTCACCCCAGGAGCGGTCCCTGCAAGGGAAGAGGACGTGTCTTCTCTCCCCATCCCCAGTGGACCAGTAGCTGAAGCCCTGCGCAGGGTAGGAGGCCCCAGATGGGCACCAGCTTTCACGGGGGAGATGAGATGTCATGGTCCATGACACGTTTTTCACGGTGGTGAATTTTGTAGGGCCCTAAGCATTATATAATCCAGGAAACTTGATCATGTTTCAGTACCTGCCTAACTTAACCAGAGGCATAAAACTTTGCTATGGCTGAGGGCAGGTCTGCTCTGAGCTTTGTGCCCACAGAAAGTCTTTCCTGTGTCCTTATCTTATTTCCTTACCTATAAATTAAAATTGGAAAATGCCTTTTCAAAGCCAAGGGGACAGCCTGAGATGCCAGTGTGCCAAACACTTGCAGTGCAGCATTACCCACTCTCTAGAGAGCATTTTACCACTCCATCTGGAGGCAGGCTACTTCTACATGAATGGCCCTTGTCCCAGCAGATCCCTGAGGACCCAGGCAAGTCTCTTGGGATCTGCAGCCTTATCACCAAACTCTCATGGGAATAAACAGCCACTGAAGGTCAAATCTTGCACCCAGGGAGCTCCAAGAGCTGAAATCATGGGGTTTCCTGTCCCTGCTACAGGAATAACCCAAATAGGGGACCCTGGAACCCTGAATAAAGACTTAAGGATGGGTGACAGGCACTGGACTAGATCCTCAGCTGGTGTAAATGGGGGCTGCTCCATTGAAGTCAATGGGCCAGAACCCCAGCTGATGTCAGTCAGTGCTACCCCACTGAAATCAATGGAGCGGTGCTGATTCACGGTACTCAGGCTGTGGTCCTCTGTATTTATTCTGGGTGCACTGATCTATCACGGGGCTCATTGCTCTGACCTGTGTTCTAGAGAGTGTCAGACAAGATGATCACTGTGGTTCTTCCTGACCTTGGAATCTGGGAATCCATGTAACAGATTCTGTTATGGAGCAGGACATAGGCAGTCTGACCCAGTAGTCAGAGCAGGAGTCATGTCTTGTGGGCAGAGCAGGTGTCCAGGTTGGGGAGCAAAGCCAAAGGTCAGCACCAGAGTCACCTGCCAGTTACCAGAACCATGGGTCAAGTCAGAGTCAGGAATCGAAGCTGAGCGTCCGAGCTGCGCTCAGGAGTCAGAGGCCAGGCTGGGAGTCAGGACTGGTAAGTGATGATGGAATCAAGGTAAGGGCAGGAACTGGATGAGAGGCGAGGATCAAGCATGGAGCAGGAACACAGTGGGAACAGGAGCAAAGGCAGGGCTGAGGCAGGAGCAGAGTAGGAATCAGGAATAGGGTTGGAAGCACCCACATTAGGAAATCACCTTGTTACTCAGACAATTTTCTGGGCCTCATTTAGGCTTAAATAGTGTGGTTGGACCAATCAGTGGAGCCAGGTGATCCTCCAATCAGGGCTTCCATGGGTGGTGCCATGGCTGAGGCTATAGGCCTACTAGCTTCTCAGCCCCCAGGCTTTGGCAGATAGTGGGTGGAGACCAGGCTGTGGCAGCTATCTGGGCACTCCCAGGCCTGGGGTCAAGACCCATGGCATTAGCGTTAACCAAACAAACAGCATTTTGCCACATGAGCAGTGCTACAGACCCTGGACTGAAGTAGGTCAGGCTTTTAGAGGCTAAAAAATGCCCCTTGGACGGGGAATTTTCTGGGAGTGGCAAATAGCTTCATTTAGGCGTTCAGGCTCTGGAAAGCTGTCTACCCATCGAAAGCCTGTTTACTTTGATCGATGAGGAGAGAGTCAGATTGTCAGGACTGTGATCTGACCAGAGTTCCGGGGCTGACAGCTGGATGCTGCACGTGTCCCATTCCCTGGGAGCTGCTGAGCATTTTCAACTGTCGTTCGTTCGTTCTCCCCCGGCCCCTGTCTCATCTCTTAGTCCAAATCCACCCTGTTCCCTGGGCATCAGATGGGGGTGGGGGGTGGGGGGAGGGAGCCCAGCAGCAGCCTGCTCAGATCAGCTGTTTGCTTAAACAGCAACCGCTGGCACCTGTAGCGACTGCGAGTCAAAGCACTGGAAACAGTTGGTGGGTAACAAAAGTGAAGCAAATCGCTCCCTTGGATACATGTTTCTCCTTGGTCCTGAGGTTCCTGCATGGGTGTTATGCAGGCCAGGGAGGGAGCGAGGCTGGGGGAAGTGAGGCAAGCAACGGGGGTAAAATTCAGAATTTGGGAGGGGACTGCTGGGGTGAAGGAGAAGGGCCAGGAACGCTACTGGCTGGTAATGCTCCTGGGAATCGCGCCAGGAGCGAGAAGGCAGCGTTGACCCTGGATGTGCATTGGCCCTTCCACACAGAAAGGAACTATTGGAGCAGAGCATAGGTGGACTCTACGTCCCATAGGTGGCCTCTACTCAGCCACATTTCGCAGCATCTACCGCTTATGTGTCCACCCAACTGCACTCCGATCCAGAGAATCGGCCGGCCTACTCCACCCTCAGCCCAAGAAAGTCCGTGGCATGATGCCCATTTCCCACACTCAGTGGCCCATGCTTTGCAAAGGTGTGTGGCCCATGCCAATGCATGGCAGCCAAGGCCGGATTAACCTTTTGTGGGCCTAGCACCAAACCTATTTGTGGGCCCCCATGGAGGCAATGGTGCATGGTGCGGGGAGGTTGGTTCCCAGAGTGAGGGGCCAGCCAAGGGCAGCCCTGCTCTGCCCAGCCCAGTGCAGGGCACTATTTACAAACCGGCATTTGCCAGGTGCACAGTGGCCCGCCCGGCCATGTGCTGCCAGCATGCCCCTTGCCCTCGGGGGGCAGGCCAATGCCATGCCACACAGCCCCTTCCCCCCCGCCACCCAACATCCCATAGGCTCTGATTCTGTGGGTGCTTCGGGACTAGAGCACCCACAGCAAAAGGTAGTGTGCGCTGAGCACCCACCAGCGGCCCCGCCAATCAGCTCCTCCCTCTCGCCACCAGCACCTCCTGCCTGCTGCTGATCAGCGGCGAGGGGGAGGAGCAGGAGCAGGAAGAGGCGGAGCGAGGGCGGAGGGTGTAGAATGAGGCAGGAAGCGGTGGGGTGGAGGTGGGGTCTTGGGGGAGAGGGTGGAGTGGGAGCAGGGCCTGAGACAAAGGGGGGGGTCAAGCACCCCAGGGAAATCAGAAAGTTGGCACTTCTGCAACACCCCCCGCCCCCGCCTCCCTATGGCTGGAGCCCCCCCCCGGACCTGTTATGCCCATGCCCCCCCAGACTCCCACTCACAAATGCACAGCACCCTGCAGAGCACCACTCCTGCCCAGCACCCCCCTGCCCACAGGCCCAGGGCCCCCCTGCCTGCAGCCCCACCACAACTGCCCAGCACCCCACAAAGAACCCCCACTCCCTAGTGCCCCAACACACACTGATCTTCCCCGCCCCCTCACAGCCCAGCGCCTGCCCCCCCAGAGACCCACTCCCCCACGCTGTGCCTCCTGGCCGCCCTCACTCTCCTTGCTGGGAAGTGACTGTGTATGCCAGGGGCGGGGAATGGCTCCGGACCCTTGGGAGTGGCGCAATCAGCCAGGTCAAGGCCTGCCCCTGCCTCAGGACCCACTTGCCTGTAGGGGCCCAGCCAAGCCTCCCCCACTGTTCTCCCTTCTCCCCACAACTGGCCGAGACTGGCCAGGCTTCTGTACCAGTCCCAGGTGGCTCAGCTCCGGGGGTCGACGGTGGGAAGCAGAGACTGCCTGGAGCTGGAGGTGCACTGGAGTCCGGCCAGGGGGCAGAGAGGAGCTGGTGGGTGGGTCAGGGGGTGGAGAGGAGTTCTCGACCAGCCAAGAGGAGCAAGTGATGGGTGAAGGGGAGCCAGCTGGCTGGCAGGTTCTCGGGGTGCAGGGCAAGCGGAGCAGGCTGGGGCCCCTTCTGAGCATGGGCCTGGCTCCGTGGCACCACTGACCCCACTGTAAACCCAGCACTGATGGCAGCTGAGGCTCTGGCCTGGGAAATCTGGAAAAAGACAAGGGAAAGATTAGATCCACAGGAAACTCAATACAAAGGAGTAAACAACATCAAGCTGAAATTAGCTAACAGATCTGTGTGACGGAGTAGGGAGTGGGGCGAATTGACCGGGGAATATTGCAGGGGAGTTTTATTGGGACTGTCTGCATTGGTGATGGGATACCAGGGTGTGAATTCACTTGAGGGACATACCTGAGCATGTAACCTGAGCCCAGGAGGGGGGTTGGGGCCAGGTGACACCTTTTGCCCAGGAAACTGGACAAAGGCTGGAGGAGGAGCCGGGGGGAGGCTGGATGAGATGGCTGGAGGGGGGTTTCAGTTTGAAGCTGGCTGGGGAAATGGAGGGAGCCCCAAGGCTGGGGTCTATAAGCTCCCTGCCCCCCAGAAGGACCTGACTGAGGGGTCCTGTTTGTACCTACAAACTCTGTTTTGGACTGTGTTCCTGTTGTCTAATAAACCTTCCGTTTTCCTGGCTGGCTGAGAGTCACGGTGAATCACAGGAAGTACGGGGTGCCGGGCGCTGACTCCCCCACACTCCGTGACAATCTGCACATGAAATTAGTCACATTAAAGGAAAAGGGAAATATCCTCAGCTGCCAGTTTGCACCAGCTGGAGATCTGCTCCCATAATACTTACCTGACCAGTGTTATCTGATTTTGAAGGGCCGTGCTTTGAAAAAATGGGAAAACAGATCAGGTCAAAGGCTTTTGGCTTTTCATGAATTGTGCAGAAGTTACATGCATATCACTGAGCGCAAAGCACATACAGCTTCTTGGCTGCACAATGTTTAGGTATCAGTCCTGTACGGAAAGACATATATAAGATTACTTTAGTGAAGGCTGTGAATACAAGATTCAGGCTTGTGCTCTGCATGGTCACAGATGAGCTATCTTGCTAATCAGGATCCAATGATCCCAAAGGGAAGGCTTTTAATAACAGAGATATTGTCATTTACATAAAGAACGAGGAGTACTTGTGGCACCTTAGAGACTAACAAATACATGCATCTGATGAAGTGGGTTTTAGCCCATGAAAGCTTATGCCCAAATAAATTTGTTAGTCTCTAAGGTGCTACAAGTACTCCTGTTCTTTTTGCTGATACAGACTAACATGGCTACCACTCTGAAACCTGTCATTTGCTTGGAGATCAAATGAGTTCCACACAGCAAACTGCATCATATTCCAGTCTTTCATGACAAATAAATTCAAAGTGATTACAGAAATCTTTAACATTTATAAGCACATGATAAGCCCTGTTCCCAAGGGTCTCCTGATATACCAGCTCTGCTGCTTTTTTAAAAAGACTGGTTTCCATTGCATTACCCCAATGATATGCCAGTGTCATTCAATTGAAATGAATGGTGTGACACTGCAGGGCACAGCAATGAACCATGCAGCTGGCATCAGACTGCAAAGTTCTCTACACTCATTACCTGGGCTCATATCACTGGCACTTCAGAACATGATCTTCCTGCAGCATTTGGATTCTTGGCATATAATCAGCCTGAAAGAGAGCAAGCACCGAATTTATCCAGCTGATCACAGTTTTCTTGTCATCTGATGATCACAAAGCACATTAGAAACATTCATTCATTCTCTGAATGAATTATTCTAGGTATACTATACCACTCAGCTGAGTGGTAGGTTAGTGTACCTGCACCCATTTTACAGATGAGTACACTGAAGCACAGAGCAAGTCAGGGAAAAGAACCCTGGAGCTCTGACTCTCAATTCCTATTCTAACCACTAGGTTATATTTCTTTACTGTGGTTCCTCATTACGCAGAAGCAAGAGAGGTGCCTACTGAATGACCTCCACTACTTTGTCAAGCACAGTGTTTTCTTTGCAGAGCCTCCATCCAAGGCCTAACCCTGTTTCGTTTAGGTATAACCTGAGCACAGCTCAAGCTGGGCTGGCTGCAGAATAACTTGGAATCTTTTACAAATCTTTGAGTACTGGGTGGGAGGCTGGATTGTAGCCAGTGAACAGCACACACTGTTGGGCCGGACTCTGCTCTGGACTCTGCTTTTCCCAGGTGAATGGTACACAAGTTGTGCAGCATGGTGTTAGGAACAACGTTAAGATGGACTGTGCCAGAGTTCCAATAGCAGGGTAAACCCCGGGAACCTGCTGTCTCCTGCTTCTCCTCGGAGCCAAAACAGGCCGCGAGAGCCAGTCAGTGCTAAGGGGCAATTGGCCATTAACTATCATAAAAACTGAACTTTTTTGGGAGGAAACTTTCAAATGTGCCTGCGGGACGGAGGGGTTCATGTACCACTAACTGTCAGAAGGAGGTGTGCTTCTAAATCCCTTTGGGGCTTTTGAAAATCTCTCCCTTAAACATTCTGTGAAGCGCCTATAAATAGCAAGCGATGACCCTGAAGCTAATACTGGGTTTGGGATCTCTGGGCTCGGCTGTATTTTGGTCTCCAGGCTCAGTTGCTCTCTGTTTAGGATGTCAGCTCAGCCACGCCTGAGTGAATTCCAGCCTCAAAATCACCGCTGCTGTGCCATATGTCCTCTGGGGTGTATTTGTTCCATAAGGGACACACATAGTGATGTCAAAACTTGGCAGCACTCAGAGAGGAGATGTCTCCAAACCTGCTAGAACATTATTTAGTTGCATGAGACAAGAGGAAATTTAACTGAGCTTCTGTAAAAAAGAGAAGAATCACGTGGTGCCATAAATTCAGGTGAGGTTATGTCATCTTTGGAGGTCAGACACAAACACAATCATTAAAACAAACCACTAATCCTCTTTAAATAAAACAGAGCAAAGTGTCCAGACTACTGCCCTGGTGTGTAAATGACTCCTTGACACATGCTGCAAATCCACCCCCAAGCCTAATAGGCTTCATATAGCTGGTGCAGGCAGGTTAGGGTGACTACTGAGCAGATGTAGCCCAGATGCCATGTCTGGAACAGAATGGACAGGGACCATGATGGCATATCCCTAGCCTGGTCTGCTTATCATCGGCATGTGCGTGCATCTTATCTACGGAGATCACTCCCTCTCTGCTGCAGGCTGCTTCCCTTCATTAGGGTGCTATCTCCTAAGGACAGGACTAGTGTGTGCAATATGTCAAAACATGCCCCAGCTGTACGAGGCTCCTGCTTTATTAACTTCCCCGAGGCTGCCCCAGACCCACAGGAGAGTTCCTAAAGAAGGCCCAGTGTGCTCTGTCCTAATTATCCATGAGCAATATTATCTGTGTGACATCAGTCTGTGGGCAGAGTCAAGTGCTCCCTCGTAAAATCGCCATTTATGGATTGTTGGGCCAATGGCACCTGACTTGATTTGTAAAATTCACTCTAGTGACAACTGGCAGCCATGTCCTTCTGCTCTAGTCACATGGAATCCTTTTTCCAAAGAGCCCCCCATTCCTTGCTCTCAGCAGGGGGAAATGCAGGTCTTGGGAGTTGTCAGACACATGCAGCTGTCTGCAGCACGGAGGAGAGATCGGGTTGAAAAAGTCAAACCCATCAGCAGCTGCTATTAAGAAGTTGCAGGGTCACTAGTCCCTGTTCTCTTTTCTCTCTCTCACAGCAGCTATACGTTTGATTTGGGCCTAATTCTGTAGCCTTGACATGAACAGCCCCATTGGCTCCAAGGGTTGGAACCTTAAATATTTGTCTGTATATGAAAGATTTGGTGATCACACCCAGGCCTGGCCATAGTACTTCAGACATAAGCACCTAACCAATAACCCGTTTGGCACCAGTCCAAAGGCATTTCACTTCTTGCAGGAGGCAGGTGGCAGAAAATGGAGCATATTTTTTTACAGCCAAGGAGCTATTTTGTCATTACCCTAAAGCTGTGTCTTAAGAACAGCTGGACCCCAGACAAGCAGGTCTTTGGGTGCTACCACCATGCAGTGCCCCTGAGACCTCTCTAGCTCTAGTGGTGACAGTCCCATGGGCTGGGCTGGACTGGAGCCAGCCGCATCTTGTAGCAGCACGCTGGACAGTGCTGCTGGGGGCTAAGGCAAGATGGTTTGCATTGAATGCCGTCAATGGCGTGTTTTCACACAGGGTGTGTGAGAGGCAATGGACCCTGGGCCAGGACGAGCACGTGCAGAGGAGACGCAGTCTCAGTTCCGTGCTCTGTCACTGGCTCCCTGTGAGATCACGATTTCAGTGGAAGTTAGGAGCCTAAATACCTGAGGACATGGACCTCAGCCCTTCTGAGCTTCATGCCCACCTGTCCAGTGTGCGTAGTGGCCCTGCCTTCTAGACAGATTTACAGTGAAGATTTATAGCATTTCATGTGTTTGAGACACAAACACTGCAATGGTGGGGGCTGTACAACTGCCTGCGATAGATCCACTTCCTCACCCAGGCTGAGCACGTCACAGCCCCTGCAGAGCTGGCCAGCACACTCCACGCTCCCTGGAGCTTTGGGAGGGTCCCAGGTCGGTTTGCAGCTGTGAGGGGCTGTTGGCACTAGGGCTACTGCCAGCGCTCTGCCTGCCAGCTGTCTGCAGCTTTCTCAGATTGCTGCTTCGGGCCTTGGTAGTGATGTCACAGCCCTGCACCGGTTCCCAAGCTTTCACAGCTGTGAGCTCACCGACGGCACATAAATGAGCTGGAACACAGTACTCCTGGTCCAGTTCCTAGCAAAAGCCTAGCTAAACCTAGCAGCTCCCTTTGGGTCACCTTTCACCTCCCACACCAGGGACCAGCCAAGCAGTTATCCCCTCACTGAGCCCACCACTGGTGTGATGGAGTCTATTCTCTGAAAACATCCACTCAGTGTGCAGCAGGAGTCAAAAAAGCAAACAGAATGTTGGGAATCATTAAGAAAGGGATAGATGATAAGACAGAAAATATCATGTTGCCTCTATATAAATCCATGGTACTTCCCGCAGATGTGGTCGCCCCATCTCAAAAAAGATACATTGGAATTTGAAAAGGTTCAGAAAAGGGGGGATATGAGAGAGGTCTATAAAATCATGACTGGTGTGGAGAAAGTAAATAAAGGAAGTGTTATTTACTCCTTCTCATAACACAAGAACTAGGGGTCACCAAATGAAATTAATCGGCAGCAGGTTTAAAACAAACAAAAGGAAGTATTTCTTCACACAACTCACAGTCAACCTGTGGAAGTCCTTGCCAGAGGATGTTGTGAAGCCAAGACTATAACAGGATTCAAAAAAGAACTCTTGATGATTACCTGTTCCGTTCATTCCCTCTGGGGCACCTGGCATTGGCCACTGTCAGAAGACAGGATACTGGGCTAGATGGACCTTTTGTCTGACCCAGTATGGCCGTTCTTATGTTCTTATTGGCTTGAGGACAAGCCCCAAGGGAAGTCTGACAGACATCTTCTCTCTCTATGAAGTACCGAGATGCAAGAAGTTCACTGGTTCTCACTCCAGCCTGGTGCTGCGGCCATGGAGGCTGGTGGGAGCTGCTCTTCCAGCACTGCCCCATTGATTTGTGCTTTCCCCCAAACAAAGCCATGTTTGCAAATGTGTTGGTAATGCTGTTCCCAGTAGCCTGCTGGGGCTATGGGGGCATTTGTCAGTTACTGGTATCTTGCCTATTGAAAGCACTTGGCATTTGGCCTTTTGCCTCTCCATGCAGCAGAGATCTACCCCAACAGCCAGCTAACGCACATTGTATCTGATGCATTGTTTACAGTAGCTGCCAGGCTGCAGTGTGATGAGTTTGCTGAGAGCCAGCTACCACCCAGGAACTGCTTTCAGGGGTAGGAAGTTCCACCCAAAATCAAAGGGATTGCTTTCTCTGTGCTAGTATGGGAGAAGCAAGCTCAGCTTGAGTCACTTTGAGACCTTGGGTCCAGCCGGGATGTGAAAGCAGAAGAGACAGTTCTGATGGCAGGCCGCAGGAAGAAGATATGGGTATAACGTTTATCTTACAATATGCACAGAATACATCACAGGCCAATTACAAGAGGGCAGGTATAGACTTGGGGTCAGATCCTCAGCTGCTGTAAATGAGCAGGGCTCCACTGAAGTGATTGGATCAATGCTGATTTACACCAGCTGAGGACCCAACTCTTAGTAGTTTTGTGAGCAGGAACCATGGTACATAGCATTACTGGGGGAAGCTCACTAAGCCCTGTCTACACATAGATTTTTTTACCAGTTCAACATGGTCTCCTAGGGGTGTGGGTTTTTTTACCAATACACTTATACCAGTACAACCGCCAGTGTGGACACAGTTATGCAGGTATAAGTGTGCCTTTTACTGATGTAGATTATTCCTCTTCCCATATGGGAATAGCTATACCAGTATGCACACCCACGGTACGGTTTGCACGGTGTTAGCAATACTGGTAGAAAGCAATACTTCTTTTGTGTGGAGATAAGCACCAAGGAATCTGTTTGAGTCTTTCACAAGTATTCTCATGATATGTACAATCAGGTTTTCCACCTTCTCCTATCTATTCCCTCGGAAAGGAAGGGAATTAGACTGCTTGTATATTTCATGCAGCAATGTTTTCTGTGGGCAGTATAGGAAGGTAGGGACAGGTGACTTGTTTTGAACACTGTGCTGTGTCACCATCCCTTTTCTAAGCAAAGTCAGAGAGGATTTTCTGAACTAAAAGCCTTCAGTGTATAGCTGCTGACTGTGGAGTAAGAATTTGGAAGAAGAGCTCTCTCAGCCCAGTTAATACCATGCACCATGGCCTGGCTGGGCAACGTTTTAGAGAATGGGGCCCACATGTTGATGCCGCAAAGACAGCCATTGAAATACCAGGCTGCTGCAGACTTCCCTGCTTTCTAAGCAAGGCAAGTCCTTCCCGGAAGGCTCTGTGTTGTAGCTGGCAGGGTTCTGAACAGACACGAGCCAGGCACATTTTTCCCAGTGCTCCTGGGGCCACTCAGCTTTCTCTCGTGCCTTGCTGCTCAATGCTGACTTGCCACATCCCAGAAAAACCGGGCAAGGGCTGAACGTGTTCCTGTGAGAGGGCTCTCTGCACAGCTGGCATCCTATGGCTATTCGCAGGAGATCCTTATGGCAGCTTGGCACATCTTAACGCTCTTGACTCTCTCAATGGTCGCACTATGAACAGCTGAGTTGATGGAGGCGTGTGCAGCTCAGTGATAGTCTGACTCCCGTTCTGTTTATTTCCTTTGCAGCAGGCTGGGCTGGATGTCAAAAGTGACAATGAAGGAGATGACCGGCCCACTTTTCCTATCCCCAATCTGTATAGACAGCAATGAGAATAGCGGTGGAAGAGGATAATGTTGCCTTTCGCATTGAACAAGACTTGGCTGCATGGCTAGCACATTTGCAAGGCAAGAATCGCATTGTCAGGGAGTTGGTAGCACTACCTCTAATGCAAATTGCTTACTGGCAGGAAGTTTCGAGGCATATTGTAATAGTTAAGCTTCTTGCTGGAGATAGATGACCTGCTGAGCCGTTTTTGGTTAAAGTCTGCAGCTTTGGGGGTGTGGACCAGAGCTGGGTCTGTGTTGCAGCAGGCTAGTGTGTCTGGCTCAACAAGGCAGGGTTCTGGAGTCCCAAGCCGTCAAGGAAAATGGGCTCAGAGGTAACTGCAGCATGTCTGGTGACAGTCCCAAGGGGGTCTCTGTGACTGAACTCGGCACAGTACATTTATAAAGTTTGTGGACGATACCAAGCTGGGAGGGCTTGCAAATGCTTTGGAGGACAGGATTATAATTCAAAATGATCGGGACAAACTGGAGAAATGGTCTGAAGTAAACAGGATGAAATTCAATAAGGACAAATGCAAAGTACTCCACTTAGGAAGGAACAATCAGTTTCACATATAGGAAATGGGAAATGACGGCCTAGGAAGGAGTACTGTGGAAAGGGATCTGGGGGTCTTAGTGGACCACAAGCTAATTATAAGTCAACAGTGTAACGCTGTTGTAAATAAAGCGAACATCATTCTGGGATGTGTTAGCAGGAGTGTTGTAAGCAAAATATGAGAAGTAATTCTTCTACTCTACTCCACGCTGATTAGGTCTCAACTGGAGTATTGTGTCCAGTTCTGGGTGCCACATTCCAGGAAAGATGTGGACAAATTGGAGAAAGTCCAGAGAAGAGCAACAAAAATGATTAAAAGTCTAGAAAACATGACCTAGGAAGGAAGATTGAAAAAATTGGGTTTGTTTAGTCTGGAGAAGAGAAGACTGAGAGGGGACATGATAACAGTTTTCAAGTACATAAAAGATTGTTATAAGGGAAGAGGGAGAAAAATTGTTGTTCTTAATCTCTGAGGATAGGACAAGAAGCAATGAGTTTAAAGGGAGGTTTAGGTTGGACGAAAAACTTCTGTTAGGGAGGTTAAGCACTGGAATAAATTGCCTAGGGAGGTGGTGGAATCTCCATCATTGGAGATTTTTAAGAGCAGGTTAGACAAACACCTGCCAGGGATGGTCTAGATTATACCCAGTCCTGCCATGAATGCAGAGGACTGGACTAGATGACCTCTCGAGGTCCCGTCCAATCCTATGATTCTATGATTGGCAGCACTTAAAGCTTGCAAGATGCCAGTTTAAACATGCAGCATTTCCTTTAACTCTTAAGGGTTTATGTTTTTAAGTTGATCCAGGCAGTATACAACCTGCTCATTGTCTTCCATTTCTTTTCGTGTTTATTCAGTAATATACAGGACTTGTTGATTGTCCTAAGCTGGGTCCTTTTTTGCTTTCGTTAACACCGTGCTCACAAAAAGGGGGTCACAGAATAACGTTAGCCTCAGGCATCCCATATCGTTAATCCAGGCCCCAGAGGACTCATGAGTGCAGCCTCTCTCAGGATCAGGTGCTTGGCATCCATGTTTGAAAACTTTAGCCTAATGACCATCTCTACAGACAGACAAATGAGAGTTTAAGATCAGCTATAATAAGCTCAGATATAGCACTTTCCAGCACGGAGCTCAAAGCACATCTCAAAGAAGCATGAATATCATCACTCACTCTACAGAAGGGGAAGTGACCTGTACAAGGTCACACAGCAGAACCAGGAGTAGAGTCAGCTCACTGACACTGCAAGCCAAAGCTTTACCCACTGGGTCACATGGCTGCTAGCCTGAAATGACCTCCTTTGCGAGCCGAAGACCTACCACAGCAGAGACAATGTCAAACAATCTTGATCTGTTCAAGGATGTTTCTAATTCTTCACCTGAAAGGTGCACTGAGGAAGATCAACCACCACCTCCAGACTATTTCACAAACCCTAGTTTGAACAGAGAGGTTTTCATGATTTTTCAATATATGTGATTCTTTCTCATTTAAACATCCCTCAGCAGCCTTCTTAACCTAAACAAAAGCCCCTTGTCCTTAGCTCTCCCACATGTAACCCTCACCCTTGTGACCTGCAAAAATGCATACAGAGGTCTGCTCTCCAAATTGATTTCCTGACCCAAAACTACGTGCGATATCTTAAGTGGGAAGTCCAGAATAACAGGCTAGAGGGGGAAAGGAAACTGTGGGTGGTTGGCTCTGCCCTAGTACTGTCCTGTTTGTTTCTGTTACGGAGCCCCCGTGAAATACACAGCTCAACAGCGGGAATGAATTAAGGGAAGAATTCAATAGCTGTGCATAATCCCACAGTATAGTAATAATAATACTATACTATAATGGGCTTTTGCAGAGTGGCTGTCTGCATGCCCTGAAATACAGAAACACTGGCTTTATCTCTGTGTGATAGCAACAGACTTAATAATGCCTTGCACTTCATTAGCACAGCACTCTCCAGCCACAGATCTCAAAATGCCTGACAAGCAGAAATGAGCTGAGCCTCCCTAAAGCCCCCTGTGCATGGGGCTATTATCAGCAAAGACCTGACATCTCCTCCTGGATATCTCTCCAGCCACTTACATGTGCCATGGGCAAACCCTCCCTCAAGAGCTGCCTGCCCAGTGCCATCCCCCTGTCTGAGGGTGCTCTCTCTCACCCTCTCAGTTGCTCATTGTGACGAAGCTGGGGATTTTTGTAGTGTTTTACATGAATAGCGTGTGCCTCCCTCAGTTTCCCTGTGTGCTGCATGTTTAACGAGGTGGTGAGAGAGGGTTTGTTGTTGCAGAGGACCAGGTGTGACCTCGTCTAGCAGCCCGGACCCCCAGACAACGGCCTGGAGATGGGGAATCCTAACAACTGGTGACTAAAAGGCCCACCCAGCTTGGCAGTCAGCTGGTTCTGACCAGTGGAAGGACAAAGGGCTGAGGAGAGAGGACCCCAGTGACCTGACCAACCAGTTCCAGCCAGAGGGGAACAAAGGACGGAAGAGAGAGGGCCCCAGAGACCTGTTTACCTGGGACAGAAGACAAAGGACAGGGGAGGAGCTGTTGGGGCCCCTGATATCAGATGCCCAGCTGGAAAGTGTAGGGTCTCTGGACTGGAGAGAGAGAGAGCAGCCAAAGCCCACCTGGATGCAGAGGAGCTTAGATGTGCTGTGCTGAGGGAGGCCAGGCCTGAGGCCCTGAGAGCTTCCTTTGCTGGGTTCAGATGCTTAATAAACCCTTCTGTGTTACGCTGGCTCAGAATTGCTCCGGTCTAGAGAACCGGGGGGCATTATTCCCTTTGGGAGTGGAGGCTCTGGGGGTCCAAAGCGAGTGAACTCCCTGAGGGGGCCCACGGCAAGAGCGTGGCATGCTAAGGCTCAGAGAGGTGTGGTTCCAGGAGGCAGAGGGGCTTAACCCCCGAGAGAGCGTGGACCCCTGAGAAGGGCTGTCACACTGAAAGGGGTTCCCCTCAGGGACCGTACGGGGTCAAGAGTGGGCATGACCTGTGAGTCCGTGACACTCATGCAGACACATCTTTCAGTCTGCCCTGTCTGCAGCCCCACACAGACATGCTGTGTCACAGCCCTGTCACTAAGGCTGCTCAAAAATGTTTCTATTGGAAGTGTTTTTCAACAGAAAATTGGGGTTTTGACTAAGCAAAATTTCTCATGAGAAGTGTCTGCTTTCCGCCAAGAGAACTGGTATTTTATTGAAAAACTTAGTACCTGAAAACCAGCATATTGTGATTTGGAAATGCTGCCATATTGCCTCCTGGAGTTGTAGTACGCTTACCTCATGTCCCCATTCTCCTCTATGGGCTGGGCTCCCCAGCTGGATTACATCTCCCATGATGCACAGGGCATCCCCCTCAACTCCATTCAAAACATTGCTAGTAGGGCATAGCCCTTGCCTATCCTTCTGAGTATCAGAGTAACAGCTGTGTTAGTCTGTATTCGCAAAAAGAAAAGGAGTACTTGTGGCACCTTAGAGACTAACCAATTTATTTGAGCATGAGCTTTCGTGAGCTACAGCTCACTTCATCGGATGCATCTTGTACTTGCATCCGATGAAGTGAGCTGTAGCTCACGAAAGCTCATGCTCAAATAACTTGGTTAGTCTCTAAGGTGCCACAAGTACTCCTTTCCTTCTGAGTATGTCACCCCTGTCTGAGCCCCTGCACTGGTTCCCCCTCCACCATCACATAGAATCATAGAATCATAGAATATCAGGGTTGGAAGGGACCTCAGGAGGTCATCTAGTCCAACCCCCTGCTCAAAGCAGGACCAATCCCCAATTAAATCATCCCAGCCAGGGCTTTGTCAAGCCTTACCTTAAAAACTTCTAAGGAAGGAGATTCTACCACCTCCCTAGGTAACGCATTTCAGTGTTTCACCACCCTCCTAGTGAAAAAGTTTTTCCTAATATCCAACCTAAACCTCCCCCACTGCAACTTGAGACCATTACTCCTTGTCCTGCCATCTTCTACCACTGAGAATAGTCTAGAACCATCCTCTTTGGAACCACCTCTCAGGTAGTTGAAAGCAGCTATCAAATCCCCCCTCATACTTCTCTTCTGCAGACTAAACAATCCCAGTTCCCTCAGCCTCTCCTCAAAAGTCATGTGTTCCAGACCCCTAATCATTTTTGTTGCCCTTCGCTGGACTCTCTCCAATTTATCCACATCCTTCTTGTAGTGAGGAGCCCAAAACTGGACACAGTACTCCAGATGAGGCCTCACCAATGTCGAATAGAGGGGAACGATCACGTCCCTCCATCTGCTCGCTATGCCCCTACTTATACATCCCAAAATGCCTTTGGCCTTCTTGGCAACAAGGGCACACTGCTGACTCATATCCAGCTTCTCGTCCACTGTAACCCCTAGGTCCTTTTCCGCAGAACTGCTGCCTAGCCATTCGGTCCCTAGTCTGTAGCTGTGCATTGGGTTCTTCCGTCCTAAGTGCAGGACCCTGCACTTATCCTTATTGAACCTCATCAGGTTCCTTTTGGCCCAATCCTCCAATTTGTCTAGGTCCCTCTGTATCCTATCTCTGCCCTCCAACGTATCTACCACTCCTCCCAGTTTAGTATCATCCGCAAATCTGCTGAGAGTGCAATCCACACCATCCTCCAGATCATTCATGAAGATCATCAAAGTGAAACTTCTTATTCGCCCTTTGAAGGCCTGTCCCAGCGCTGCCCCTTCCTATGTATCAGCTCTTGTATCTTAGCATGTTGGCCCTTCTACTCAACCGCCCACACCAGCATCCTTTGCCCATTTGTCCCCTTCTCCCACAAGCACCGTCATGCTTTCTTCCATGGCATCGCTGGTAATCTGTGCAGTCGTTGCCATGTGCTCCTTCAAATCCCTTCTCCAGCCCCACCTCTCCTGTGATGCCCCTGGGAAATTGCCAGCTGGGAATGGGGAGGTGGACAGCCAGCAGGGAGTGCTGGAATTTATAGCTTAGCACTTTAAGCAACAATACTGCTGTGAATGCCCTGTAAGCCATCTGACCGCATACAGCTACCACAGTCCGCGTCACCATGTGTGTCCTCCCTCCTGCTTTCTCTCTGTCTCAGAGCTGTAGCCACATGCTGCAGCTTGTCTTCAATTCAACTGGGAGCTCTTCAGGCCTGGATTGTCTCTGACTGTGTGTCTGAGTAGTGCCCGGCACAATGGGACCCCTGCCAGGACTGGGGCCTCCTGTAATACTAAAAGTACTAATCACCCTGCTTTACAGATGGAGAAACCTCCACACTGAATCTGGTGTGCTCAAGGGAGCCTCAAGGAGTCAGGGGTCCAAATAACTGCCTTGGGCTCTTGGCAATCCCAGCCAGAGAGGTTAAGTTACTTACCAAGTTCACACAACAAATCCGCGTCAGAGCTAGGAACAGAACTCAGATCTTCCGATTCAAGACCTGTGCTTTGACAAGTAGATTGGACTTCCTGTCAATTTTCCACACAACATTTGTTTGAGCATTAGCTACACAGGAAACTATAATGTGTCCAAGTAACATTTCCTAGCATCTCTATTAATTTATTATTATTTATTTATTCCCTCATGGCACTTCCCAGACCTATTAAAACCATAGGTGCCAAGGATCTCACATTCTGAATTAACTGAAATACAAGGGCTGAAAATAAACAAGGGCGTGGAACGATGTTGAAGCTCATGAGATGTGTGTATTCACACACAAACACTCGTGTGCACACACACGCACCTCCTGAGAGTTCTGTTTGTGTTTCTTTGTGTAGCGTTGAGTGTTAGCATTTCTCAGCTCCACTGGGCAGTCATGAGTTAGTGATTCAGCCCCTCTGGCTTTAGCTCAGCACTCTCCTTCCCCATCAGCCCAGCTCCTGTCAGAGAAAAAAGGCCAGATCTGTGCAGGGGCGGCTTGTCAGCCCAGGCAAGTGGGGCACAGCCTAACAGACAATTCCCCAAAGCTAAAAAGTACACCCTGCCTATTCTTTTTCGCTTCAGTGCTAAATCCATTCCGAATAAAGGACAAGTGGTGAGCTGATTTAAACGTCCGAACTCCCTCTCTCCAGGAGCGAGAGGCAGCGCCAGACAGGTCGAAGCACAGTTCGAAGTTCTGGCACTGGGAGAGGCTCCAATCTTGGTGTTGCTAATATTGCCTCCCGAAGCTGCCCTGTTACCCTAGCAATGTACCACACCCAGGAGACACTTTATCAGGGCGTTGCTGTGGTGACCCCTGCTTGGTGATGCTATGGCAGGAGGGTAGCAGTTAAGGCTGGGCTGCAGGGAGTTTGCAGGGGGCAGGGATGGGCCCTGGGCCGTGCACCTGCCTGGCCCCCTCCCTGGAGGTGGGCCCCAGGCCTCTGCCAGCCCACAGAGCGGGGGCAGTGAGGGAAGCGCCAGCTTCCCGAGGCTGCCTGCTGCTGCTGCACTGTAAAGAGGATAAGTTTTTAACAGCCCATAAACCTTACATTAGGTGGGGGTGGAAATCACTTTTGTGATGTGTGCCTCACCTGTCAAAAAAGTCCCGAGCCACTCCTGGCTCTGCGCAACGCTGGGAAGGGCTGGCTGCCGCGGGAGTAGCTGGCGGTGTCAGAACACAGCATGAGCGGAATCTGGAAAACCTGATAAGAGACAAGAAGTCAAGTGGTCCGTAAATAGGAATAATGGCAGCAGGAGGGAATGCTACATATGGCAATGTGTGCTGGGGCTGCCACGCAGCTAGGAATGTGAAGGAGCCGGGCAGCCAGTGTCACCTTTCACTCCCTAACACCCAGGATACCCAGGGTGGGTGTGCATCACCCCCACCCCTCGCGCCACACACTGGGTGTGCATCACTCCAGCCCCCTCCCCTCCACGCATGGTGTGCATCAGACCCCTCCCCCACACTGGCTGTAAATCACCCCAGATCCCCTGTCCCCGTGCTGGATGTACATCCCCCGCACCCCACACATACACATGTTGTGTGTGTATCCCCCTCACACACACACACTGTGTATGCATCACCCACCCACACACACACACACTAGCTGTGCATAACTCCCCCACACACACATTCTGGGTGCGCATCACCCCCCCCCCCACACACACACATATTGGGTGTACATCATCCTTCCACACACACACACACTCTGGGTGTGCATCACCCCTCCCGCCCCACACACACAGCCCCTGCCTCCATTGGCTCTGCTCTGGTGGCACAAAGTGGACTAAGAGCTGCTGCACCAGGGCAGGAGGGATGGATCCCCCCCGGCTTAGCCAGAGCGAGTTCCTGGACAGGGAAACACAATGCACAGTCTTCACACAACTCACCATCAACCAGCGGAACCTGTTGCCAGAGGATGCTGTGAAGGCCAAAACTATAACTGAGTTCAAAAAAAGAATAAGTTCATGGAGGATAGGTCCGTCATTGGCTATTAGCCAGGATGGGGAGGGATGGCGTCCCTAGCCTCTGTTTGCCAAAAGCTGGGACTGGCCGACAGGGGACGGATCACTCCATCATCGCCTGCTCTGTTCATTCCCTCTGAAGCACCTGGCCACTGTTGGAAGACAGGATACTGGGCTAGATGGACCATTGCTCTGACCCCATATGGCCGTTCTTATGGATAGTCCTGGCCTACATACAGCTTTTGTAACTGTGTCACGGAGGGGTATGATTTCTATGCTAGGCTAGTTTTACCTGTAGGGCCCCTATTAGGGATGCAGTTCTACTGCTATAAACGTGCCTTACCCTGGAACAGCTCGTTCACTTCCCAGGTGGGAGCAGCCATACCAGTACACCCACACCCTCTATGCTGAGAGAACTGCTCCTCGGTTCACCTCGGTTTGTCGCATGCGCAGGATCTGAGCCTCTGCCCTTTCTCCCATGCAATGTTTGCTGCTTCGATTGTGCCTGGATGAGATCGGCAGCCATGGGCTGTAAGCAGATTCATTCACTGCAAGCTGGCCACCAAGGAAATGAGACAGCAGCTCTCAGGTTGGCTCCCACTGACCAGTCACTCCAGCCGTAGAGGTGAAAGGGGCTGCAGTTGTTCGGAGCCCGGCCCATTGCCCGAGTTAGGCACATAGCAGGAGGCTGCTACCTTCACGGCAGAGTGGCCACGGCTCAGGACACTGCAGCTCCACTTTGGTTTCTCCTGAACCTCGGGGTTGGAATGTAGCTGCCGGCGCGACGGGGGCCCCTTGCTCATTAGCCTGACCTCCCCTATGCCAGGGCCTGGCCCAATTCCAGCCCTGGCGCTCTTTTAAACAAAACATGTCAGCATGTTGAAGGGCTGAACACATGCCATTGCTGTGGCTAGAGTGTTAACCCCGGAACCTCCACAATACAGCGCCATCGTCAACGTGGACCCCAAACCCCTCAGCCACAGCTGAATAACGTCTTTTTAATGATCTTTCGTAGAACATAAAAGACTTTAATTGGTGTTTATTTCAACTACGTCCTTCTCTCGTGTTATTTTATCAGATCAAATAATAACTATGTGCATACAAGAACGCTGAGCTAAGAGAGCTGTTGATTATTGGTATCAAAGTAAAAATTGTCTCAAAATGTCTCAAGGACAAAGAACCCTTTCAAATATTAATGTAGGATCTGAACAAAATAAGAAATGGGGAATAAAAACAGCTGCTGACACTTTTGTTCCAAAATTTGGCAGTGAGGATCAGATAACCTACAGATGAGCTAGTTGCCCTGTTTTCAGAGAATTCTCTGCTCTTAAACCGAGAAATCAAAGCCACATCGCCAACATCCTGACCATAACACAGGGACTGGTCTGTAGCTTTCCATAGTCTCGCTTGTGCAAGACAGGGTACAGGAACTGCTCTAGATTGTCTTCTCTTTCCTTTTGCTCCATTCCTGTCTGGGCTTCTGGACTGGAACCCTACAGCTCTAGGTTCATTTCCCTGCCCTACCACAGATTTGCTGCGGGACCCTGGGCATATCCCTCAGCACCAGATTTTCAAGAGCTTAACTCCCATTTGGTCACATCAATAATTTTCCAAACTGCGCAGGTCCCACGATGTCTCTTAGGGACGGATCATTAAAACAGCTCAGCACCCAATGTGCACCTGACCTGCTGAGCGCTTCTGAAAATCGGGCCACTAATGGGAGCTGGGGTCTTTTGAAAAGCTCCCTCCAATTGGGGGTTTTGTGTGTTTCTGAAAGTCTGGCCTCAGTCCCTGTGTGCCTCCATTCCTAATCTGCCTGCTGGGGGTAAGGGCGCAGCCCTACCTGCCAGGGTGTTGTGAGGGAGACATTATTAATGTTTGTGACTAGGCACTCGTTCTTCAGTCCTCAGTGCCAGGAAATGCCAATAAATAACAGCTAGTCACTATGGAGCAGATGCACAGGCTCTGCCCAGCAGCCCTTCACCAGCCAGACCCCCTTCACCTCGTCCCTGCACAGCGGGCAACGTAAGGAAGCTCAGGATCACTCCCCCCCCTTGGCAGAAGGCGAAGCTGTGCAGAGACCACACTGGGCTTAGGGCTCAGAAGCAGCTAGACCCGGGGCTATGCTGCATTTCGCTCAGAGAGCCTGGCGAGGGGCACCACTCACCTGCGAGACAGCGGGGTAGAGATGAGTTCAGTTAAAGGCTGAAACCAAAAAGATGCTGGCAGTCCTTGATGGGGGCTGTCCCAGGGACTCCAGCTCCCCAGGCAGAGGCAGGCTGGATGCTTGGCAGTTTTATTAAGTGTTTAAATCTTCCTCTGATGGCTTCTTTGTAAGGCAGTGACTGGAGATTCCCTTGTAGTTCATGTGTGGATGATGGGGTTATACCGTGTGTATAGAGTGTTAATAAATGCTGTAATGATAACAATATTTACATTCTAGTGCATTATTTCCAGGGGCGTCTCCTTGAAGCAGGTAGCCCCCCAGAGGACCCAGCTGTACAGACTGAGCTCCTCTGAGCTCATTAGCAGGGCACACAGGAGAGGCTTGAACCAGAGCAGTGAAAAGCTTGTTCCAGGCCTGGATTAGCCTGGCAGACTGTCACAAACAGCGTAACCTTGAGCGTCCCTGAGTGCTTTGAGCTGCGTCATATGGGAGGACGGTGAAAGAGCACAGCACTAGGTGTCCGTGACAGGCAGCCAGCGGGGCTCACAGCCTCTTCCCGCTGACCTGACCTTCTAGAGAACTGAGATCAGGAAGCTAATGCCAGCTTGAGAAAAGGGCTGACGTGATCCCTGCTGCACCCACTGAGCTGAGAGAATTGCTAGGGAGTGCAGTCTGCTGGCAGAGAGTGTGTCCTCCTCATCTTAGCAATCAGGAAGTAGCTCCATTCGGGATCCGATCCTGGGCAGCCTTAAGGAATGAATACAATATCGACAGCTCTCTCCAAAGCTTTTGGGTTTGTATAATGCACTGCAGGCTCGATATGAATTCGGTTCAGTGGGAATAAAATGAGGGCAGTACATATGTCTGCCTATATACACACCTATGAGACAGAGGTATGTGTGTGCATGTGTATCTATAGGTTTTATACACATGTGTGAGCATGTATCCATAGTCATATAGATATATGTGCAAACACACATATATATACACACACATTGTGTGTGCCTTACATCCAGACATGCACAGACACTGGACCATAGCTACACAGAGAGTGACATGTCTGCCATCACCAACCATGGTGCTAGCTAGACGAACGTATCCCCTACAGACCCTGAGATGCTCACAGGATAATTTTGTATTGCTCTGAAATAACTCGGGAAGCTACACTGTAGGGCAGTGATAGAGCTCAGCGGTTCAGCAATCAAATTAGCAATGAAGATTACCCAGAAGAGCCACAGTCATGTGAATTCATTGTTTCATCTACTGTAGTACTGTTCATATGTAAACAATATGGCAGGGAAATATTTAGTTTGGATATAATAGATATATCTATCATTCCCACAGCAAATAAGTTAATAACTTAGTGCACGTTGATAACTTCATTGGTTAATAACATAGGAGAAGTATCCTGATTGGTTAATAACTTTAATATCATGTGCTGCAAAGAGCCGCAGGGGAGACATTAAAGAGCCACTTGTGACTCAAAAGCCTCAGTTTGAGTATCGCTGCTGTAGAGACAGAAAAGTGCTGGAAAGCTGGGCCCTTTTCTGGGCCATTTTCCTAGACAGTTTGGCCCAGTTCCACCCCAGACCTGACTGACAAGGCACTCAATTCTGCAGCTTTGTGTCAAGCGGGTGCTAGAAGTGGAGTGGGGGTTGGTTACTGTAACCATGGCTTCGCAATGCCCCTTCTGGGCATCAGCGATGCCAGGAGAAGGGGCAGCTCTGCAGTTACCCCCAGCTCCCTGGAGAAGGCACAGAGACTGTTGCTGTCCTCATAACCCCATTCTCTGTTATCCTCTCCACACTGCCTGAACCTGACACATGGCCATGCACTCCGACCAGCCTCTCCCTCGGCCTCAGCCTGTCCTGGCATCTCCTCCTGTTGTTCTTACCTTAACTAGGGACCCAGCGAAGGATGGTCCTGCTGCAGAGGGCGTGGGAAAAGCACAAGGACTGTGCTTGGGGGAATACAGGGAGTGCAGAGGCTGGGGCCATGCATCACCCCACAGGGGGTAGGGTGGAGAAGTGCCCAGCATAGGCGCCAACTTCCACTGTTCCTGGTGGGTGCTCAACCCCACCCCCGCCCCTGGCCCCACTCCTGTACCGCCCCGCCCCGCCCCTTCCCCAAAGTCCCCACTCACTTCCTGCCCCCATTCCATCCCCTTCCCTGTCCCGCCTCTTCTCTGTCTCCTTCCCTGAGCATGCTGCATCCCCGCTCCTCTCCCCTCCCTCCTGGAAAGTCCTAAGTGCCGCCAAACAACTGTTTGGTGACGGGAAGCGCTGGGAGGTAGGCGGAGGAGCGGGGACGCAGCGCGCTCAAGGTGGGGGAGGAGGTGGGACAGGGAGCTCGGCTGCCGGTGGGTGCAAGCACCCACTAATTTTTCCCCATGGGTGCTCCAGCCCCGAAGCACCCACGGAGTCGGCGCCTATGCGCCCAGCACACACACACGCATTCACTCTTCTTGTGTGTTCCTGCCACTGCTTACCAACCCTGAAGTGCAGAAAGGTGCATGCCCCCCACAGCACAACTCCACTCCTAAAGAGCTTGTACCCCCCTCTCCCGTGATGTGATGTAATCTCTTCCTGAACTCCTCCTATCCTACTTGGGGGAAGTGCCCACCTAGCTCTTCAGGGCAGGAAAAGCCTCATTTCTCTGCAAGTGTCTTTGGGACACCATGTCAGTTATTATGTCCAAAGAGTCAAGCCCTGAAAAGTTAGGACAGGCCAGAATTATGGTCCTCTTGTGACCTTCTGTTGGGATGTCCCAAGACCCTCTTCCGCTCGGGTCCCGCACATTCAGTTCAATTCCAGAATTCGCCACTTTATTTGGCATACAGCAACACTACACCCAGGGTGAGCAAGCTCAGGTGCAGGGGGGCAGATGCAGGGTATATCACAAACCCAAAGTCACACCACAAAACTTCTCCTTACACTCATCTCTACTAACACCTGCATTCCTGACTGTACATTGCATCGCGTACTTCATGGCTTGGCTACTTTTCAGGAACCCATCCCTGTCCAGCATGCTCTGTCCATGCGCTGTTCACTGTAACCTGAGTGCTGCATTCCAGGTTTACCTTCTCCATTGTCCTTAGTACCAGGACATTCCTGCTTATTTGAGCTAGACTCACTCCAGCCTACTTACAACTTAATCTTCTCTTCACCTTCCCAGTCATGCCCATGGAAACGAGGTCTTATGTCAAGGTGGGCCTACACCTTCGTGCAGTCCCCTTGTGCGGATGCATTATGACACATTCTGCAAGGACATTATCTCAGGATACTTTTTCCACATGACACCGCAATCCATTCCATAATCCACCATTCTAGGAATTCAGTGCTCAGAGGAATTTGTACGGACTTTTACCCAGTACACTAACCAGTGATGAGCTGCCAAAATCTTAACAACTGGTTCCCTCCTCACCCCACAAGAGGGCCGTGGCCCGCCCCTGCCCCCTGGGACTCCTGCCCCGCCCTTGGGACTCCTGCCCCATCCAACCCCCCGCATCCCTTGACGCCCCCCCGTCCCGGGACCCCAGCCCCATCCACCCCCCTCCCCGTCCCCTGACTGCCCCCAGAACCGGGCAGTAGGGTCTCGTGGGCCACCGTAGTGGGTGCCCACCCCGCCCTGCCCCTAAGAGCCAGAGGGAACTGCCGGGGGGTGAGCTGGGGAGTCCCGGCGGTGCTTACCTGGGGTAGCTCCCAGGAAGCATCCAGCAGGTCCCTCTGGCTCCTAAGGGCAGGGTAGCATAGCTAGGGGGAGCAGGGGGAGCGGCCGCTCCCCCACTGATCACATCAAAAGTGGCACCTTAGGTGCCGACTCCTGTGGGTGCTCCAGGGCTGGAGCACCCAGGGGAGAATTTGATGGGTGCAGAGCTCCCACCGGCAGCTCCTGTGCCCCCCCCTCCGGGTTACCTGCTGCGGCGTGGGCTGCCCTCCTCGCGACCCCCCCTCCCCGCCCCAGCTTCCCTCCGCCTCCGCCTCCCTGGGCCTGAGCACGAAGCCGCCGCTTGCTTCTCAGCCCCCCGGCTTCCCACGCAAACAGCTGATTAGCGGGAAACCAGGGGGGCGGGGCGGAGAAGCAGAGCGGGGCGGCGTGTTCAGGGGAGGAGGCGGAGCGGAGGTGAGCTGGGGCCGGGCGCGGGGCGGGGAGCTACCGGTGGGTGCTCTGCACCCACCAAATTTTCCCCGTGGGTGCTCCAGCCCCAGAGCACCCACAGGAGTCGGCACCTAAGGCGCCACTTTTGGCCGGTTCCGGTTCTAAAAGGGCTTCTAAATTTAACAACCGGTTCCAGTGAACCGGTGCGAACCGGCTCCAGCTCACCACTGACACTAACCCGTCCCCCATGCATTGGGGATGCACAGAGATGTGTAGCAACACCTCGTGGCAGATCAGGTGTCCTCATGCCCATGTTGCAGGTGGACATACTTAAACACTTTCCACTTTGTCTTAGTTAATGGTACACCCACAGGAGAGAGAAAAAAGGCGAAGTGTTGCCCACAATACACAACCACCGGCTTCATAGCAAAGAATAAAATACAATAAATCTTGCATTAGCTTTAGCAATCTGTCCCGATCCTCCCGCCCTCTGGATGAATTCTCATGCTGTTTTACAAGAAACAAAACACACATACACACACGTGTGCGCACAGACAGCTGTGTTCCACATTATACCACTTTTTAACTAAAATCACAGAAGTGTTGTGCCCCATATTGCACTCTTTAGAATCTGTACCATTTATGATCTTTGGCCCCAGCTGCAAACTGATGCTGCAGACACTTGTCTACCAACCATGCAAAATCTTCAAGGAATCATAGAATCATAGAATCATAGAATATCAGGGTTGGAAGGGACCTCAGGAGGTCATCTACTCCAACCCCCTGCTCAAAGCAGGACCAATCCCCAATTAAATCATCCCAGCCAGGGCTTTGTCAAGCCTGACCTTAAAAACTTCTAAGGAAGGAGATTCTACCACCTCCCTAGGTAACGCATTCCAGTGTTTCACCACCCTCCTAGTGAAAAAGTTTTTCCTAATATCCAACCTAAACCTCCCCCACTGCAACTTGAGACCATTACTCCTTGTCCTGTCATCTTCTACCACTGAGAATAGTCTAGAACCATCCTCTTTGGAACCACCTCTCAGGTAGTTGAAAGCAGCTATCAAATCCCCCCTCATTCTTCTCTTCTGCAGACTAAACAATCCCAGTTCCCTCAGCCTCTCCTCATAAGTCATGTGTTCCAGACCCCTAATCATTTTTGTTGCCCTTCGCTGGACTCTCTCCAATTTATCCACATCCTTCTTGTAGTGTGGGGCCCAAAACTGGACACACTACTCCAGATGAGGCCTCACCAATGTCGAATAGAGGGGAACGATCACGTCCCTCGATCTGCTCGCTATGCCCCTACTTATACATCCCAAAATGCCTTTGGCCTTCTTGGCAACAAGGGCACACTGCTGACTCATATCCAGCTTCTCGTCCACTGTAACCCCTAGGTCCTTTTCCGCAGAACTGCTGCCTAGCCATTCGGTCCCTAGTCTGTAGCTGTGCATTGGGTTCTTCCGTCCTAAGTGCAGGACCCTGCACTTATCCTTATTGAACCTCATCAGGTTTCTTTTGGCCCAATCCTCCAATTTGTCTAGGTCCCTCTGTATCCTATCTCTGCCCTCCAATGTATCTACCACTCCTCCCAGTTTAGTGTCATCCGCAAATTTGCTGAGAGTGCAATCCACACCATCCTCCAGATCATTTATGAAGATATTGAACAAAACCGGCCCCAGGACCGACCCCTGGGGCACTACACTTGACACTGGCTGCCAACTAGACATGGAGCCATTGATCACTACCCGTTGAGCCTGACAATCTAGCCAACTTTCTACCCACCTTATAGTACATTCATCCAGCCCATACTTCTTTAACTTGCTGACAAGAATACTGTGGGAGACCATGTCAAAAGCTTTGCTAAAGTCAAGAAACAATACATCCACTGCTTTCCCTTCATCCACAGCATCAGTAATCTCATCATAGAAGGCGATTAGATTAGTCAGGCATGACCTTCCCTTGGTGAATCCATGCTGACTGTTCCTGATCACTTTCCTCTCATGTAAGTGCTTCAGGATTGATTCCTTGAGGACCTGCTCCATGATTTTTCCAGGGACTGAGGTGAGGCTGACTGGCCTGTAGTTCCCAGGATCCTCCTTCTTCCCTTTTTTAAAGATTGGCACTACATTAGCCTTTTTCCAGTCATCCGGGACTTCCCCCGTTCGCCACGAGTTTTCAAAGATAATGGCCAAGGGCTCTGCAATCACATCCGCCAATTCCTTTAGCACTCTCGGATGCAACTCATCCGGCCCCATGGACTTGTGCACGTCCAGCTTTTCTAAATAGTCCCTAACCACCTCTTTCTCCACAGAGGGCTGGCCATCTACTCCCCATGTTGTGATGCCCAGCGCAGCAGTCTGGGAGCTGTCCTTGTTAGTGAAGACAGAGGCAAAAAAAGCATTGAGCTCATTAGCTTTTTCCACATCCTCTGTCACTAGGTTGCCTCCCTCATTCAGTAGGGGGCCCACACTTTCCTTGGCTTTCTTCTTGTTGCCAACATACCTGAAGAAACCCTTCTTGTTACTCTTGACATCTCTTGCTAGCTGCAGCTCCAGGTGCGATTTGGCCCTCCTGATTTCATTCCTACATGCCCGAGCAATATTTTTATACTCTTCCCTGGTCATATGTCCAACCTTCCACTTCTTGTAAGCTTCTTTTTTATGTTTAAGATCCGCTAGGATTTCACCATTAAGCCAAGCCGGTCGCCTGCCATATTTACTATTCTTTCGACTCATCGGGATGGTTTGTCCCTGTAACCTCAACAGGGATTCCTTGAAATACAGCCAGCTCTCCTGGACTCCCTTCCCCTTCATGTTAGTCCCCCAGGGGATCCTGGCCATCTTTCCCCTTTCCTGAAGTTCCAAGGAGTTCTTTAAGCTCTGATTGAAAGGAGGAATTACACAGAGAGCCATGCATGTGGGGACCGGGCCCTCTGCTAATGAACAGGAGTTTAAGAAATGCAAACATAAGATAGGTGGGATATTTTTGAATTTGGTCAACAATACACAACAATACACAAGCTTTCAAGGAAATAAATTGGGTGGGGAAAACAACAGGAGGCGTAGAACAAACAAGCTTAAATGGAATTGTCAAAATGTCAGGAGTGGGGAAAGGGGAAACAGGGCCTCACACAGAACTACTGCACCTCCTCTGGTCATGTAAAGAATGGCACCAAAGGGCTCTGATGAAGCCAGTCTGATCCTTTAGAGAGAACAGTGGTGGGTACAACAGGAGCCTGTCAGCCAGGCTGGGCTAGCACTAATGCTTTGCACATGATCACCATGGGCCCCCATCACCTCCCAACGTCCACATCTCACTGAGTTTCGGGTTTAAAGCACCATAACCTCACCACAGTCATCTCAGCCAGTCAGCCTGACCTCAGTCCCTGGAAAAATCAAAAAATAAATTCTGAAGCACTTAGAGGAGAGGAAAGTGATCAGGAACAGTCAGCATGCCTGACTAATCTAATTGCCTTCTATGATGAGATAACTGGCTCTGTGGATGAGGGGAAAGCAGTGGACGTGTTATTCCTTGACTTTAGCAAAGCTGTTGATACGGTCTCCCACGGTATTCTTGCCAGCAAGTTAAAGAAGTATGGGCTGGATGAATGGACTATAAGGTGGATAGAAAGCTGGCTAGATCATCGGGTTCAATGGGTAGTGATCAATGGCTAGTTGGTATCAAGCGGAGTGCCCCAAGGGTTGGTCCTGGGGCCGGTTTTGTTCAATATCTTCATTAATGATCTGGAGAATGGCATGGATTGCACCCTCAGCAAGTTTGCACTAAACTGGGAGGAGTGGTAGATACCCTGGAGGGTAGGGATAGGATACAGAGGGCCCTAGACAAATCAGAGGATTGGGCCAAAAGAAATCTGATGAGGTTCAAGAAGGACAAGTGCAGAGTCCTGCACTTAGGACGGAAGAATCCCATGCACCGCTACAGTCTAGGGACCGAATGGCTCGGCAGCAGTTCTGCAGAAAAAGACCTAGGGGTTACAGTGGACGAGAAGCTGGATATGAGTCAACAGTGTGCCCTTGTTGCCAAGAAGGCCAATGGCATTTTGGGATGTATAAGTAGGGCCATTGAAAGCAGATGGAGGGACGTGATCGTTCCCCTCTATTCGACATTGGTGAGGCCTCATCTGGAGTACTGTGTCCAGTTTTGGGCCCCACACTACAAGAAGGATGTGGAAAAATTGGAAAGAGTCCAGCGGAGGGTAACAAAAATGATTAGGGGGCTGGAGCACATGACTTATGAGGAGAGGCTGAGGGAACTGGGATCGTTTAGTCTGTGGAAGAGAAGAATGAGGGGGGATTTGATAGCTGCTTTCAACTACCTGAAAGGGGGATCTAAAGAGGATGGCTCTAGACTGTTCTCAGTGGTAGCAGATGACAAAACAAGGAGTAATGGTCTCAAGTTGCAGTGGGGAAGGTTTAAGTTGGATATTAGTAAAAACTTTTTCACTAGGAGAGTGATGATGGAATGGGTTACCTAGGGAGGTGGTGGAATCTCCTTCCTTAGAAGTTTTTAAGGTCAGGATTGACAAAGCCCTGGCTGAGATGATTTAGTTGGGGACTGGTCCTGCTTTGAGCAGGGGGTTGGCCTAGATGGCCTCCTGAGGTCCCTTCCAACCCTGATATTCTATGATTCACAGACAGGTTGAGAAGCCATGTGAAAGGACAGGCATCACGCAACTTCAATGCACCAGCACAGATCGGTCCAGGTTTGACTGCAGCTGGGTCTAGGATCCCCAGAAAGGCATGAGAATCTTCCATGCGCCTTCCAAACAAGCCTGCTTTCTCTTGTCAGTTTCTAATGAGACATGAACCCAGCAAGGGCTCTTCTTGTGCAGTTTTATTTGGGGCGAGAATAAAGTGCACAAAAAGAGATAGCGGGCGGAATCCCAGCCTCCTGCTCCAGAAGAGGGAAAGAAGAGAGGGACCATTTTCAAAAATGCCTAAGTGACTTAGGACCCTAAATGCCATATTCAAAAGTGACTTAGGCATGTCAGAGCTCAAGGTCAACATTTTCAGAAGTGCCTCAGGGCCAGAGTTTCAAGGGTATTTAAGCACACAAAGAAGCAGGTAAACACCTAATGGGGTCTTCAAAAGCACCCAAGCAGGTTAGGCACCTAATTCCCATTTAAATCAATAAGAGTTATGTGCCTAACCCACTTAGGCATGTGCTGCCCGTGAGAACTCCTGAAAATGTCCCCTGAGCTCACCTTCCCCATAACTCTGCCAGTTTGCAAAGGGTGCAGTGAGTCAAATTCATTTACTGTGTTTCACATGGAATCAAAAGGAACATGGCAATTTTAAACAGCACCTTCAGCTTTCCTAGCCCCTCAGAAAAACACTTGGTCCCCTCTTTAGAGAGACAAAAGCATGTAGAAGCCACAAGGTTCTCTCTCAGATCGTAACGGTGCCAGAGTCAGTAACATTTGGGCTGAAGCCCTGATTCTTTGAACGAGTCTCCTGGAAAATATCCCTGTTGTTTTATTCCCCAATCTTTGTTTCCCAAGTCACATTGCTGCCGTTTCTCCTTTGATGTTTAATTACTTGCACTCCTCTCGCCCCACACACACACACTATGGCTTGCCTGCCCTTGCTCTGATACCAGATATGTCTCTTGTTATGCCCCAAGCAACCCAGAGCGTGCAATGATCATGTTGTGAAAGCCCATAAAAGGTGGAGTCCTGTGACATGCAGCAGGCATCCTACCTTCAGGTGTGTTTGTGAAGGGCCTAGCACAACAGGGCCTTGGCCTGACTGGGGACTGTGGGTGCTTCAGCACGATAAATATTTCATCATCAACATCATAAGTAACTTGATTCAGAGTAGCAGCTGTGTTAGTCTGTATCCGCAAAAAGAAAGGAGGACTTGTGGCACCTTAGAGACTAACCAATTTATTTGAGCATAAGCTCTCGTGAGCTACAGCTCACTTCATTGGATGCATCCAATGAAGTGAGCTGTAGCTCACGAAAGCTTATGCTCAAATAAATTGGTTAGTCTCTAGGGTGCCACAAGTCCTCCTGTTCTTTTTAAGTAATTTGAGACATTCCTGGAACATAAGCCTGGGGAAAGCCAAAGGATTCACTTTGGTTCATTACACTGCTGGGCAGAAGCGCCTGCTGCTTTGGAAACAATGACCCAGCTTTGTCTGAGACTCTCCTCTCCCCCGCCCCAGCCCAGAATATCTGTCCATGTCATTCACACCAGCCTTGCTCTCCACCCTAGCTTCATCTCTCTGGGCATGCTGTAGAGCAGGATCAGGAATTTCATTCAAATGCTTGTCCAGGTCTTGCAGGAAAAGCTGTTTTTCTGCCCAAGGAGTCACAGACACATTTCCTCTGTATAGGAAGGTCAATCAGCACCTGTGAAATTCGGGCCACCTATCTGTGTAGCTGCCTAAATATGGACGTAGAAACCTAACTTCACAGACCCACTTTTTAAAATCTTGTGCGCCCCCACCCCACAGACTGACAATGTATGCTGTTTCCAGATCTACAGCCAGTCCAGCCGATGCCAGCACCTCCGGCCTTGGTGGGGTGCTATTCCACTTTCATGGACATGACTGGGAGCCCTTAATGCACAGTTCCAGGTCACTTTCAGACACTGAGGCCTCATGCGCCCAATCACTGGAGCACGTGAGCACCTACCTGAGAGATTTGCAGGGTCGTGATCGCTCTGAGCTAGTGCCATACCACAAGCAACTCGAACCATTAACCAACAGCAAGGACATAGATCCAGCGCCCCTTGCATGCCAGACACTGACTCAGGCAAGTTAGTGATGAGTTCAAATCCAGTACAGACTTTCCACCAGGGAAGGCTGCAATGCTGGCTGGCATCTTACTGAGGAGCCCCATAGATCCATTATATTCTCAGGATGATAGCGGAGGCCTCTGGGAGCCATTCTGAGTGCTCCTCAGGTTCAGCAGAAAGTAGGGCGGATTAACATAGCCCCTGGAGCCAGTCCACAGGTGCAGACAGACATGGCTGGCACAGTCGCTTATCAGATCCTGGCTTCTGTGCAATGAGATGAGAGCTCGCTGAAGGTGATGGTCTGGTTACCTGTGGCTGTCAAATTGTACCCACAGTCCTCGTGGCAAGGATACAATGGAAGCCAAATGTCTCCACTCCAATCCACACTGGGGCTATCTTTGCATATTCTGCATGCAGAACGTCCACTGATGCAAAGGGAACTGGGTGTGGAATGAGTGACAGGCACGCGCAGTGGGGAAACATTTGTGTAGCTTGTCATGCCGATGAGATCTCTTCGAACCTGGGACCCAGCCCGCAGCTGGGAGAAGAGGAGTTTGCCCCGGAAGGGAGGCATAAGACTTCATGGATACACAGAGTCCAAGGCCAGAAGGGAAAGGGACAACTGTGATCATTTAGTCTGACCTCCTGTGTTGCACAGGCCAGAGAGCTGCCCCCAAATAATTCCTCTCAGAAGAAACATCCAGTCGTGATTCAGAAATTGCCAGTGGTAGAGACTCCACCGGGCCCGGTGTGTTGTCCCCGTGGTTAATTACCCTCGCTGGTGACACCTTACATTTTATTCCCAGCCTGACATTCACTAGCCTCAGCTCCCAGCCATTGGACTATTCTAGACTTTTCTCTGCTAGCCTGAAGAGCCTCTTATCAAATATTTGTTCCCATGTCAGCTTATGCACTGACATTAAGTCACCCCTTAGCCTTGTCTTTGTTAAGCTAAACAAACAAACAAACCTCCAAGGGCTCCTGGATGGAGAGTCCATTCCTGACTCATTGTGGTTGGCGGCAACATCTCACCAGCATTTGGGACACATTTAAGATGGAAGCAGAAGCCCTGAACAGTCAAGCTCATTAATGATGCTGCGGCACTTCCCTTGGGAGTGGGGCCCAAACCCCAGTGTCCTGGCTACGTTCGAACTTGGATAATCACAGTTCACATAGCTACTTGGAAGGGACAGTTACGCTTCCTTGTAGTTTCCACTGGCTTGACTTCCTGTCCTAAATGCCTATGTAGCATTTCTGTGCTCTGTGAAGCTGTTGCTACACCCTTGCCCTCAGGAGAGGCTGTCGTTCCATCGGGGTGTGCGGGGGGGTAGTAGCCCCTGTAAATCGTTTACCCACTGTACAGGCTGTGGGGATGTGTGGAGTAGGGACTCTCAAGATGAGGGCTTCAGATCAAGGTGCTTTTCAATGTAGTTTTCATATTGCTATTAGTAATGTTAAGAGCCATTGATTTGCCTAGCAGAAATTTCTGCCCTGCCCCCTTTGCTGTTTTTGCATGGCCATCCATAGTCCTTCCTTTGCCAAAAGGAATATCAAGGGCCAAGCTTAAAATAAAACCAAACACAAGGGTTGACTGAGGTGATAACCAAAAGGAAGGGCTCATCCGATCTCATTCCAGAGTGATCCTGCCAATTGGAGGAGTTGTGGTTTCCAAAGCACTGTGTCCCCAGTGTGTTTTCAGGGGACATGACATGTGATAGCAAAGCAATCTAATACCCTCCTGATCACTCACCCACTGAAACACAATACAGAATGCTGTGTGGAAACATTGTTTGCCAGCTCAGCACTTAGTGGAAAGAGGCCAAATGCATTTCTGCTCAGTTCCTTTGTAAGGCCCCAGCATTGGTCTGTCTCCTGCAGAACATTTGCATCATGCAGGTAGGGGTGCGGCAGGGCTGGGATACTTTGGACAGAAGAGTGCAGTGGAAGAGTTTCTGATCTCACACTGGTGTAAATAAGGAATAACTCTGAAGTCACAGGAGTGGTAAATCAGTGGTAGTTTTAGTAAAAGTGATTGTGACTTGATCACTTTTGTAATGTGTAAACAGAATAAAGTCCAGACCAGCAATATATATACTTGGTGCTTTAAAAGGGCCAGTTTAACAAAGCTGAAAACATTCATGAGCCAAATATTCTGGGAGGAAGAATTTAATCAGAAAACTGTGAATGACAATTGAGAATTGTTTAAGAACATTTTACTAGATGCCCAAAAGGCCATAATCAAGGATGAAGGCTGTATGGTTAAAAAAAGGATCGACCTTAAAGGAGAAGTGAAGGGAGCTATACTATATATATATATATATATATAAAATGGAAGAAAGGGGATGCTGATAGTAATGAATATAAATCAGAAGCTAGGAATTGTAGCATATTGGTAAGGGACGCAAAGAGACACAAGGAGAAATCTATGATCAGCAGAGTTAAGGGGAATAAAGGGGAGATTTTTAAGTATGATAAGAACACAAAGAATCCTAACAATGGTATTGGTCCATTCCTAGGTGGAAATTTAGAACGATCAGTAATAATGCACGAAAGGCAGATGCATTCAATCAATATTTCCGTTCTGTCCTTGGGAAAAAAAGAGATGATGTGCTCCTATCACATCATGATGATGACAACACGCTTTCCCTTTCAACAGTAACTCATGGGGATGTTAAACAGCAGTCACTAAAGTTAGACCTTTTTGAATCAGCAAGTACAAATAACTTACATCCAAGAGTTTGGTGCTCCCTTGGAGGTCAGTCTCGCCTGCACTGATATTGGTGGGAGTCAGTTAAGAAGCTCCCTCGACTGGGGAGTGCGTCAGCACTGAGCACGCTTTGCCTTTCTTCCCTGCCTGATTGCTGGATTTTGGTGCAAGGGACTGCCCTCTACAACAGGTCCCTGGATGCAGTCCTGCAGTGTGTCTTTGGTACCAGCGAAAGAGATTGGCAGCAGTGCTGTGCATGCTCCCCAGCTGTTTGCAAGTAATCTCTGACCATGTTGGAAATTTGTGGATGTTCCCTGCTAGTGTTGGGCAGTTGTACACACCCCGAATTTGATGACTCTCCATGCCTGAGTAAATATGATGGACACATTTTTAGGCTTGCACCTGTTCCTTTGCTGTGCATGCTCCTGGGTGGGCATGCAGTGGGCATGTGCTCCCTGCTGAGATGCACAGTTTGCAAGGAACATTGGGAAAAGTAAGGGGGCCGAATTTAAACAGGGCCCCTCCCCCAGCACTCTTGACTAGGAGAGAAGAGGGGTAGCCCCTAAAAGTAGTAAGGGGGTCCTGCTCCCTTGTGATTCAAGCACTGCTTCAGGCCCACAGCCCTCAGTCACCTTCTCCCCAGATGGCCCCTTTCTACTCAGAGTTCTTCCTGCTGCTTCTTCCGGGAGCTCCTCTCTCCAACCTCGCCCTGATGGCTTTGCTCATTAGTCAATTAACTTCCCAGGTGGCCTCGTTCCCTTTAAATGAGCTCTTCACAGTAGACCTGGCATGGACACCCCGTAAAGGAGCCAGCAACCCCAGGACAGTGGGCTTGGCCACAGCTACTGGAGAAAGGCCCTTTAATGGCTTTCGGCAGCAGCTTTGGCCCATGGTGGGATTCAAACTGCTGCCACACAGGGGCAGATTCCCGTGCACAGGACACAGCACTTCCACGGGCACCAGCCTGAGCTGATGGGGCTCGCTGCCTCCCCGCCTCCCCAGAACTACACTGCAGCCTCGTGCAGCAGCCCCAATGCCCACTCAGGGCCAGAGAGATTCAGGGTTTGCTTCTTGTAGGGGGGGACTCAGATACCCCCATGTGTGACCTCACCGAAACCCAGGCAGACGGACAGATAAAGCAGGCACTGGCTGATGTCTCTGTGCTCCCACCAAGGCACCGGGCTTCCAGCTGACTCAGGAAGTGTGGCTGCAAGGAGCTGGCTAGTGTTGAGGGGTATTGCAGCAAGCGCAGCAAGGCAAGGAGAGGTGCAAGTGATCAGATCGAGGTCTGCCAAGCGGGGGCCAAGTCTGGCTCAATAGCCAGTAACAGGAAGAAAAGTAAAGAGAGGCAGACAAGCCAGGATGTCATTTGCAGGGTTGTGGGTAGCCCTGTTTTACCAGAGCAATGGAGCGGGGATCATCATCCAGGCCCTTCTTTCTGGGTAAGGCTTATGCTGTGTTAGTGTCACCCCCAGGGTGGAAACCCCCCCAGGCCCCGCTCTGTGGCATGGAGAGGAGGAAGGCAGTTTCCAAGGGCACGTCCCGTTCTCCTGCAGGAGACCACACTGGCTCCCATTGCTGCTGTTGCCTCCCCCAGCAGCGAGGTAAGAATATCAAGCCCACCTGGAGTGAGTATGGGGGGGGGGGGGGGAGGCTGCCACAGAGCGTGCCCTGGGCAGTAATCACATGAAGGCAGAGTGCTGGGAAGCTGCTAGCCTGCCAGCTCAGAGACTGAAGTCCTGACTTTGTTCATAGAACAAATACTGCAGAGCACAAACACTGCACGGATCCCCTGTGGCACAGTGAGCACATCACAAGCATGACTTGGGCAGGCCTTGCCCAGCCGAGAGAGGGGCCCAAATAACCTTCTGCTTCTTCTACCTTGCGAGAGCTTCCTGGGTCAGCCACCTTGCGATAGGGGCTGGGAGGAGAGCACCGATGGCATCTGTGCACGAATGGCCACTGTCTGGGCCTTGCTGGGCATTCAGCGGTGGGCACCCAAAGCGCTTGGCACATGAAAAGCAAGGTCTAAAGCCCAGGTCAGCAGATGAGAGGCTGGCTATGGGGAGCTTGACTACCTGGCTGTGGGGGTTGGTACTTAGACTGGTTTCCACCCAAACCAGCACTGGAGTAACTCAATGGGATTGCATGGCCCCCCCCGCCCTTTGTTGTTGTGGGGCAGCGCTCTCATTTCAGTTGCAGAGTGTTCCATGGCCATGTAACTTACAAGGTAAAACACAGGGATGAAACTAAACTGAAAATAAGCTGCCTGTAACCAAACTGCACGTCACACACAAGCTGGCATTGACTGAAAGAGCACCTTGAGCTACATTAGTTCCAGCCTGTGTGTAGACAAGGCTTAAGAGTTTAGAGGAAGCTTCTGGAAGCTCCTCTGTACCCAGCCCAAAGCTGTGTGCAGCCAGAGTCTGAATCCAGCCAAAGGTTTTTCTTGCCCTTTCCTCCCTGGAGAGCCGAGCCTGCATCACCAGAGCTGCCTCCTCAGGGAGTGACTTACTTGATCTCAGGACTGCACCCTGGCATGCACACTTAGGCCTTGTCCAGCTGATGAAAGAGGGGGACTTTTAAAACCCTGGTACCTCACTCAAGTGAGTTAACCTGATTCTAAACAGCCCTGTGCAGACAATTTACAATTGTGTTAGCTGGAGTTAGCTCGTGGGGTCTTCATCTTGGCTCCAACAGCTAACATCGAGTTAAAGGGGACACCCTTCATCTACACTAGGAAAAGTGGGGATTTAGGTCAGGCTTAGCTAAACCAGACCTAACCTCCTCCACTTGTCCTCACTGAGACAAAGCCAGACTGCTAGCTCTCTGCAGCTAGCTCGCAGCATTAACAAGCACTCTTTTGCCTCGGCGAGAGTAGGATAAAAGGTGTGCTATCATGTGGAAGCGAACACATGTTCAATAACATGTTTGAATGGCCTAGTGTGGATAAGACGGTGTGCTTCTAACAGGGACTAAGCAGTTTAACCTGTTAAAAGCTCACTGCCATGGCTAGACTAAGCTTTGTAAGCCTTCTGCTAGGTGTTGTCAGCAATAAAAAGGGCTGGGTTAGATTATAGCCAATAGTTCATCCTCCAGGGGTTTAAAACAAAGATAACTTTATGGGGAGGGGGCACCAGAATAAACTTGGGAAAGGCAGAAGTTAATAAGCCAACAGTACTCCGAGGTTAGATTCCCACCCCTCCCTCCGGGATGTTTTAGCAAGAGTCCCTCAATCCTCCTCTCACAGTTACGAGTGGCTACTGCAGTCTAGCCACTTCCCAGCTTCCCCGCTCACACCTGGTTGCCAGCCTGTCTCCAGCCCCAATGGGGAGTGCTGCGTGGGGTTCTACTACCTGACGCGATTCCACGGGAGTCACTGGGTTACACGGCTCTTTGCTGTGGTGTCAGCCCAAGCTGCTTGGCCCTGTTACCTGCCTCAGCTTGGTGGCTAGTCTTCAGAGAGGGGTCAGGGGCATGTAGGGCCCTTCACATACTCCTTGTTTCCAGGGAGCCACTCCCAGCAGCAAATATGAACCCCTACCCCCTCTTTCTAGTCTGGGCCAGGCTCTCTTGCCCAACCTTGCCAGACTGTGGTTTTGGTCAGGGTGACCCTTCATGGCAGGCACATTTAGAGCTGCTGTTCACTGCCCCCTCAGTTTCCCACAGGCATAATAAAGGCCCGTCACCCTTGCACTTAAAACATCATGGAACTTTGACTAAAATATCCCAAACTGTCACATAACCGAAATGCCAGTAAGGCCTGGCCCACTCATTCACTTCCCATGGCTCACCCTGAGATGGCACCAGAGCACTCCCTCCCCTGTGGAGTCCCTGGCCACTGTAGTTTTCAGGCAGCTCTGGGCCATGCTTCTCTCATTTCACCACCAGGTGTCAATAGCCCGCTCCCTGCTCACCAGGGCTTTCATTGTACTAAGATCTAGCTGCCATATAGCTCTTTCCATCAATAAGGGCAGGCCTACACTACAAAATTAAGTCTACTTAAGTTGACGTACAGCCACCGCAGTAACTAAAGAGGTGGGTCATGTCCACACTATGCGCCTTCTGTCAGCGGCGCGTGTCCTCACCAGGAAATCATCCACCAACTTAACAGTGTGGGGCACTGACAGCTGAGTCCCACTACCCCGGACTGACAGCTAGAGCTGCCACCCGCCCCGCACCATGGCTGACAGTCTGAGCCCACTGCTTGACAGCGGGCTGTCAGCCGCCCGGGGCCGGGGGGCTCCAGCCGTCGGCCGCCCGGGGCCGGGGGGCTCCAGCCGTCGGCCGCCCGGGGCCGGGGGGCTCCAGCCGTCGGCCGCCCGGGGCCGGGGGGCTCCAGCCGTCGGCCGCCCGGGGCCGGGGGGCTCCAGCCGTCGGCCACCAGGCTATGTAATCAAAGCAGTGGCTACATAGGCACTGCATCGCCCTAACTACATCGACCTAAGCACTCCGCCTCTCCCGGAGGTCGGCGCAGTGGGTGCGTTACATCAGTGGGAGCACCACTGTAGACCAGGCGCAAAGGCTCTGGCCCACTAAAGCTAATCACCCCTCCAGGCAGTGGGACTGGGGCTGGAAGGGGAGTGAAGGAAGAATCCCTCTACAGGTGACCCGCAGGAACACAGTGCGGCTACAAGCACCAACATCATCGCCTTGGAGGTGGCAGCTAATTGTGTGCCACTGGAGGGGGATGAAGAGCCAGGCTGGATTGGTCTGGGCCTCACCACCCATGGAGTGCCAGACATAGGGCTGGAGCAGCCTCTGCAGCCCCTGTCTCCCAGAGCAAGGAGCCAGAGGGACTATGTAGTGTCAGATCCCCAAGCCCCCCTCCTCCCCAGCACCCTCCCCCATGTAACAGTGTGCAGGGAATTGGGCTCTGGGCTATAGGGCAGGGGCATGTGCCCATCCCTGACCTCCCCTTTGCACAGTGGCAGAGCCCCAGTTCTCCAGGAGAGCCCCCCGGCCCTGCCCACACTGGGGAAGCAGGCTAGGCCCTCGGTGCATCTTCCACAGGGAACCCAGGCTAGCCCTGTGTGGTTCTCTGCCCCCCTCTAGTAGTCAGACCACGTATGGCACTTTAGGACTGCAGCCAGGCCCTGTGGCGTGGCTGGTACAGTCCTGGCCCATATGGGGAGAACTGTGTATCTAGTGGGGTGAGGGTCTGGAGCACTCACATAGCTCTCTGCTCCCCTCTAGCAGTCAGATCACACATGGCAGGTTGGGACTCTGCCAGCCCTTTAGCCGAAGCCCTAGAGCCTCATGCATTTAAATCCCGTGGCCATGGGTTCGGTCCGCGCACAGAGTCGAGTGGCTAATGCACCTTTCAAGTGAGTAGCATGCGTGTGTTTGGAAAGGCTAACCCTTGACCTGGACGTGGCAATCTGGCCCTGGTGTCAGGATTACAGTGTTCTCAACAGCCTTTCGGCCACTCTGGCTCAAAGCCTGCCATAGGGACAGGAGACCTTTATCGGTGCTCTCTCCCCTCTGTTTGACAATTGATCAGTGTCTCCTGTGCCTGGCACCCAGGAAACCTCGGTTACCTCTCGGCCGATAATCGCCTGGGGTTACTGGTTTCAGGCTTCCTTCAGCACCCAACAACTCACAGTCATCGAGCTGAAGGCCAGGAGGGCCCACCAGCCATCCAGTCTGACCTCCTGCATAGCCCAGGCCGCCAGCACCATGCAGCACCCGCCCACTGAAATGAGACCTAAGCGTCACCGCCCACAGGAGACTGAACCAGCCTTGCCATGGGCAAAGAATAGGAGAGCCCGAGGTACCCCTATGCCCAGGGCCCCTGCAGTGGCAGGGATTGATTACGGGACCGGTCCCCCAGGATGACCCAGCCTTCTCATCAGAGACACCAACTTTCCAATGTGCAGGAGGGAGCTCGACCCCTGGCCCCGCCCCCAGCCCCACCCCGCCCCCACTCCCACTCCACCCCTTCCCCCAAGGCTCCACCCACATCTTCCCGCCCCCGCTCTACCCCCGCCCTGCCTCTTGCTGCCCTATTCCACCCCCTCCCCCAAGCGCACCGCATCCTCGCTCCTCCCCTCTAACCCCCAGCACCTCCTGCATACAGCAAAACAGCTGACCGCAGCGGGTGGGAGGCACTGGGGGGAGGGGGGAGCTGATGGGGGGCTGCCAGAGGGTGCTCAGCACCCACCATTTTCCCCCCGTGGGTCTTCCAGGACTGGAGCACCCACGGACTTGTTGCCTATGCTCATTGCTCTCTGCTCCCATCCCACTGCCTGGAGTTTTACCATTGAAGCCAGTGGGAGCAGTCAGGCCGATGCTGAGCATGTCAGGAAATCTGTGCATGTCTGTGCATGCGGGGTCTGCATTGCCATGCCCCAGGAAATACCCCTGTGGGTTGGAAAGAGTGCAAGGGTCGCATAGTGAGCCCTGGTTACTGGCCATGGAGGAGATGCAAGAGTTGTGCTCTCTGTAAGAGACTTTCATGCACTACTTTTGTCTTTGGAAGTGGTTTCTGTGGTGAGCTGGCCCAGGCAGCTCCGATCCCCCCAGGGCTAGTCAGTGTGGGTCAGGTGACTTCAGCTCTGGGCGGGGCTGACGGCGATGATGCAGTCCTTCCACTACGACAGCCACATCTGTTTCTGAGTCAGTCTGAAAGTCAATAATCCTTCCGTGACCATTCAGTTTCACTCTGCAGGCAGGGTGGGTGTCATCACATGTGACAGATCCCAGAACTGGTGGCTCTTGACTGTCTGTAGTAGTCAGTTCCCTGACTACCTTAGAGTGGCAAACACCTGCAAAAGGTCCATAGTTTGTGCATGTATTACAGTATCTCCAACTTGTCTGTGATGTTGAGCCCGTTTGGTTTTGCAGGAATGTCTGCATATGCTCTGGGGCAACATCCCTTTCCACTAGCAGCAGGGTGCATGGTTTGGCAGTTTGACAGGACTGCACCTGTGGTCAGTGGAGACCCTGCAGTTTGCTTGCCCGTGGTTTCCAGGAGAGAAGGCTGCTGGCCCGGCATTCATTGCTGGAGGTGTTGGACTCTGGAATTTACTCCTGCCCTCCTTTAGCCAGAGCTTGGCTTTGTTCATCTTCTGGGAGCACTGCACAGCTCATCTGTTCTCCTGGGCATTTTGGGGTAGTCAGATAGGAGGCTAGCTAGCCTGGGAAACAAGCAGGGAGAACTGGAAGTCCTGGCACAATCAAGGAATTATGATGTGATTGGAATAACAGAGACTTGGTGGGATAACTCACATGACTGGAGTACTGTCATGGATGGATATAAACTGTTCAGGAAGGACAGGCAGGGCAGAAAAGGTGGGGGAGTTGCACTGTATGTAAGGGAGCAGTATGACTGCTCAGAGCTCCCGTATGAAACTGCAGAAAAACCTGAGAGTCTCTGGATTAAGTTTAGAAGCGTGAGCAACAAGGGTGATGTCGTGGTGGGAGTCTGCTATAGACCACCGGACCAGGGGGATGAGGTGGACGAGGCTTTCTTCCGTCAACTAACGGAAGTTACTAGATCGCAGGCCCTGGTTCTCATGGGAGACTTCAATCACCCTGATATCTGCTAGGAGAGCAATACAGCGGTGCACAGACAATCCAGGAAGTTTTTGGAAAGTGTAGGGGACAATTTCCTGGTGCAAGTGCTGGAGGAACCAACTAGAGGCAGAGCTCTTCTTGACCTGCTGCTCACAAACCGGGAAGAATTAGTAGGGGAAGCAAAAGTGGATGGGAACCTGGGAGGCAGTGACCATGAGATGGTCGGGTTCAGGATCCTGACACAAGGAAGAAAGGAAAGCAGCAGAATACGGACCCTGGACTTCAGAAAAGCAGACTTTGACTCCCTCAGGGAACTGATGGGCAGGATCCCCTGGGAGAATAACATGAAGGGGAAAGGAGTCCAGGAGAGCTGGCTGTATTTTAAAGAAGACTTATTGAGGGCACAGGAACAAACCATCCCGATGTGCAGAAAGAATAGCAAATATGGCAGGCAATCAGCTTGGCTTAACAGTGAAATCCTTGCTGATCTTAAACACAAAAAAGAAGCTTACAAGAAGTGGAAGACTGAACAAATGCCCAGGGAAGAGTATAAAAATATTGCTCGGGCATGCAGGAGTGAAATCAGGAAGGCCAAATCACACCTGGAGTTGCAGCTAGCAAGGGATGTTAAGAGTAACAAGAAGGGTTTCTTCAGGTATGTTAGCAACAAGAAGAAGGTCAAGGAAAGTGTGGGCCCCTTATTGAAGGAGGGAGGCAACCTAGTGACAGAGGATGTGGAAAAATGTACTTAATGTGTTTTTTTCCTCTGTCTTCACGAACAAGGTCAGCCCCCAGACTACTGCACTGGACAGCACAGCATGGGCAGGAGGTGACCAGCCCTCTGTGAAGAAAGAAGTGGTTTGGGACTATTTAGAAAAGCTGGACGAGCACAAGTCCATGGGGCCGGATGCGCTGTATCCAAGGCTGCTAAAGGAGTTGGCGGATGTGATTGCAGAGCCATTGGCCATTATCTTTGAAAACTCATGGCGATTGGGGGAGGTCCCAGATGACTGGAAAAAGGCTAATGTAGTGCCCAGCTGCTGGCCCCTGCCCCAGGCTAGTGCCCCCAGCCTTGGAGTAGGTGCCCTGGAGCGATAGGAGGCAGGGAGGGCACGGCCGCAGTCCCCCAGCCCCAGGAGGGCAGGTGGTGTGGCTGCAGCACCTCCAGCCCCAGAGCAAAGGGAGAGCAGACGGCACGGCCCAAGCCGGGGCCACCCCAGAGGGAGATTGGAGCAGCCGTACTGAGCGGAAGCAGGAGGGGGAGGGTTTGGGGGTGAAGCGTGAGCAGGGCCATGCCTGGCTGTTTGGGGAAGCATGGCCTCCCCCAGCCTATGGTACCCGCAACCCATGTCTGGGACCAACATGGCTACACAACACTGGTATAAAGGAGACAGATCGGGAACTTATATTCACCCTCTGACAATACAAAGATATGGAAACATGCAAGGACATTGAAAGGGGGCCAGTTCTAAACAGACGAAAGAAATACTTTACACAATGTGCCACTCGCTTGTGGAACTCATTGCCATGAGGTAACATTGAAGCCAAGCACTGAGCAGGATTCACACAAGGATTGGACATTTCTCTGGATAGCATATTCATGTGTATAATAGTATGAATTAAATAAAGAGCAGCCTTGGAAGGGCCAGAAACTCTCCTGCTTCAGAGCATAAGCCAGCTTCCAACTAACAGGGGCTAGAAAGAAGCCTTCTCTGGGGAAAGGTTATCCCATAACTGTGGGCGTTCTTGCACCTTCCTCTGAGGCAGCTGGCAGACAGAGGATGCTCGAGGAGTTGGGCCCCAGCTCTGATCCAGTCTGGCACTTCCATGGTCCTAAAATTGCCATGAAAGTCAGCAGAAAAAGACAGGAAGAAATGCAGTGCTCGGCCAGAGGTCCCGCTGAGTGATTGGGAGACCCACCCACTCCTCTCTGTGTGAGGCAAGCGTCCGCCCGCGTTCCTTTGGCAGTCTGGGGCTGGCTCAGGGCGACCAGACGAGTCAGCTCTTGCCAAAGGGAAGATGTCTTCCAAGGGGGTTCAGAGGTTTTAGAGTCATTTAAATCCAAAGCTCGCCAGAAAAATGTTTTTCCGTTTGGAAACAGCCTGTCCTAAGCACACACAGCTCTCTCTCCAGACTCTATCCCAGTCAGCTTCTGTCAGCAATGGACACACAACAGTCAATTCAAGCAGAGCTGGAAAGGCGGCCACAGGGTCAGATTCCAATCTGTGATAGTGGTGTGAATGCCTTTTCAGTGGAGTTACTCCCCATTCATTCTGGAGTATCTGAGGCCTTGTCTACACTGGCAAGTTTTGGCACAGTAAAGCAGCTTTCTGCGCTGTAACTCCCGGGGTGCACACGCTGCCAAGCCACTGAGTGTGCAGAAACGGGGCAGCTGCAGCACTGTAAAAAAACCACCCCGACAAGAGCCATTCAGCTTTCCGCACGGGTGCTACAGCGCTGCGGTGCCAGCGCAGACACCCTGGTCGGTACAGCGCTGCGATTGGCCTCTGGGAGGCAGGGCCGTCCTTAGGCATATGCAGCTGCCTAGGGCACCATGACATTTGGGGCACCAAATTGCCCCAGATTTCATGGTGCCCTAGGCAGCTGCGTGCTGCATACGCGGCAGCCCCAGCCCCAGCGATCAGCCCTATCCCTCGGCTGGCCCCCCCGCGGGCTGCACCCACCGCAAGGGGCAGGGCCGTCCCTAGGGGGGTGTGGGGCCCCGGACAACTCCCTCCATCCCACCTCTTCCCCTTTCCCCCGGCCCGCCCCCATTCCACCTCTTCCCCCAGCGACCCCGCACGCACTGGCAGCAGCGGGAAGTGGAGCAACCCGGCCCCAGCCCGCTCCGCTCCTCCAGCTCCCACTTCCCGCCGTCCGTGAGTGCGGGGAGTTGGGAAAAGGACCCCTGCTGCTGTCACCGGCGGCAGGAAGCGGAGCACCGCGGCTGGGAGCTGGCGGAGTAGAGCTGGCTGAGGCTGGGCTGCTCTGCTTCCCGCCACTGCCGTGAATGCGGGGGTGAGGGGGATCCCTTCCCCCAAGCCCCCTTCCCTGAGCGACAAGGCTGGGGCTGGGGTGAGGGAAGCGAAGCGGACTGCTCCCGGCTCCCCGCTAATCTCCTAGGCCACTCTGGGCCCCCCAAAAGTGCCCCCCACAGCTCCTGCCTCCCAGATGCTGGGGGTGGGGGGAAGCCCGGGGGTGTAAGGCACCCAAATGGCTAGGGATGGCCCTGCCGGGAGGTGTCCCACAATGCCTGTTCTCGCCTCTCTGGTCATTGGTTTGACCTCTACTGCTCGGCCCTCAGGTGACCACCCGTGAGCCCCAGCCCTTCAGTTCCTTGGGGGCAGAAGAGAAAGAGGGGCTCTGTCGGACAGCTGCCCAGAGTGCCTGGCTCCAAATAGCGCTGCCAGGGCCACACGTGGGACCACGCTATTGCACAGGAAGCGGACAGTGTGAACACACAGCAGCGGTTTCCCGTCCGCGCGCTCTGAGCCAGGCTGGAGCTGCCGGCGCTGTCCCTCCGCCAGGGAAGACAGACCCCGAGAGCGGGCTGTGGCCTGCCCAGTGCTCTGAGCAGTTAAGGGTTTGCGAGGAGGGTTCTCCGCTGGTCAGATGACAAGGAGTGACCGCATTCGCTGGGCTCCTTTACGGAACGGACACTGTCACACCTGGCTCTTCCCAGCTACTTACAGCAGCCAGTCACTGCGCTTATCGCAGAGCAACCCTGCCCCCCCGACCCTTACTGAACACCTTGGGGCTGGGAACAAGAGGCAAGCAGGGGTTAAAGGAGATTGAAACAGGCGGGGAAGTGCTCACCCGGCCAGCCAAAGCAGATGGGGGGGCCCCCCTTGTGCTCTGGCAGAGAAGGGTGGACACTACATTGATGACATCTTTGTCATCTGGACCCATGGGAAAGAGGCCCGTAAGGAATTCCACCAGGATTTCAACAATTTCCACCCCACCATCAACTTCAGCCTGGACCAGTCCACACAAGAGACCCACTTCCTGGACACTACAGTGCAAATAAGCCATGGTCACCTAAACACCAACCTGTACTGTAAGGCTCCATACTCTGGCCGTGGAGACACGCACCTCTCTAGGAGTCAGAACACAGTTATTGCAGCTGGTGGCAGTAGCAACAACACCTGCTCAGCAACTTTACAGGAGGCAATTTATAGCTTTAATCTATGGGCGATGAGAAGCAGCATGAGTCAAATCCCAGCAGCTGCTAAGAATAGTTCTCATTTACCTCGATGACATGAACCAAAATAGCCCTAATTCTAGCAGCCTCCACAGGCTGATCAACGTCACTCAGTGATCAAAATTAAAAAGTAACTTGATAAATGAGGCTGAAAATCGCTGTCATCCCAAAAAGAGCGATATGCCACCACTTCCACCCGAGGGGCACATTTCATTGGCACCTCTACAAATGCTGAGCAAACAAGTAAGCCCCTTGTGAAGTTTCTGTGGTTGAATGGGGTTCTTCCACTCGTGCAAAGAGGTAAATTTAGCATAAAGAAGTTGGGTCATAGAATCATAGAATATCAGGGTTGGAAGGGATGTCAAGAGGTCATCTAGTCCAACCCCCTGCTCAAAGCAGGACCAATCCCCGACTAAATCATCCCAGCCAAGGCTTTGTCAAGCCTGACCTCAAAAACTTCTAAGGAAAGAGATTCCACCACCCTCCTAGTGAAAAAGCTTTTCCTAATATCCAACCTAAATCTCCCCCACTGCAACTTGAGACCATTACTCCTCGTTCTATCATCTGCTACCACTGAGAACAGTCTAGATCCATCCTCTTTGGAACCCCCTTTCAGGTAGTTGAAAGCAGCTATCAAATCCCCCCTCATTCTTCTCCTCCGCAGACTAAACAATCCCAGTTCCCTCAGCCTCTCCTCATAAGACATGTGCTCCAGTCCCCTAATCATTTTTGTTGCCCTCTGCTGGACTCTTTCCAATTTTTCCACATCCTTCTTGTAGTGTGGGGCCCAAAACTGGACACAGTACTCCAGATGAGGCCTTACCAATGTCGAATAGAGGGGAACGATCACGTCCCTTGATCTGTGGGCAATGCCCCTACTTACACATCTCAAAATGCCATTGGCCTTCTTGGCAACAAGGGCACACTGTTGACTCATATCCAGCTTCTCGTCCACTGTAACCCCTAGGTCCTTTTCTGCAGAACTGCTGCCGAGCCATTCGGTCCCTAGTCTGTAGCGGTGCATTGGATTCTTCCATCCTAAGTGCAGGACTCTGCACTTGTCCTTGTTGAACCTCATCAGATTTCTTTTGGCCCAATCCTCTAATATGTCTAGGGCCCTCTGTATCCTACCCCTACCCTCCAGCGTATCTACCTCTCCTCCCAGCTTAGTGTCACACTTCTAAAAGCATTCACCAAGTTTGGGTGTCTGGCTTGAGCCACCGAGGGCCCCATTCTCTGAGTCGCTATGTGGGCACTCAGCACTGCTGAAAAATCAGGCCCCAGCTATTGAGTGGGACACCCAGCAATTAAGGTACCCCAAATTAGTGGTCACATAAAGCAAACTCCTTCCCCAGATTTCCCAGCAGGAGAGTGGCAGTGCTACTTCTCAGCACTTGCTTGACACTAGCTGGAATTACAGCTCATCAACAGCAATGATGGATGTAAATTTTCTTACCTTGTTTCCCCTCGAGGTTGATTAAAGTTGTGTTGCTAAAATGAGAGTGTGTTAGATACACAGAGAAAATACATCTTAGAAATGCAAACACTGTAGATTGCTGGGGGAATAGCTGGCTTAAAGGCTTCTCTGGCCATAGTAATACATGCTTGAAGGCAGCACCTGCATCATTGTTTGAACGCACATTATAGTCAAAGAAGGGCTTGCATGCATCAGTGAGATTTCTAACAGCTCCCTTCTTTCTGTGTTTCCCATCTCCCTGTAGGATAGTGTGCTATGGCACAATCACCGTGGGGACTTAGCCCAGCGGCTAGCTGCTTACTGCAATGCTTGCTGGGCTTTGACGGACTAATTTACATAACTAATGTTGCTTGATAAGATACACAATGTTCCCTTCACCAATTTGCACACTACCCCTCATCCCCATTGCAGACATGCTCCCTCTGGGCCCTCAGTCCCTGCAATAAAGATAAGGGACCTACAAAAAGCTGCACCTGTTTCATGTTACAGGAAAGAGCCATTTAATCTACCCACAACAGAGATAATGGTCACTGAGCATGATTACCCTGCCTCCTGGTAACTCAATACAATCAGTCAGCTGGGAAGGAGGCTTCTGTTTCTATTTGGATTGAATTTGGTATTTACAGGATTAAATAAAACTCTCCGGCTGTAGTACCCAGCACAGTGGGGTCTGACCCCGGCTGGGGACTCTGGGTCCTGCTGCAGTACAAACAACCACAAGTAATAAACATAAGCAAACAGTTATGAAGTGTGATTCCCCCCTGGGAGAAACCGCATGGAGTGTGACTTCATGCAGCAGCCAGCAAATCCCCCATTCGCTGGTTAGCAAAGAAAGACTGTTCCGATCAGACGACAGTTCAGAAATCAGCGTCAGATGGAATTTTCCCCGAGTGGCTGTGTCTGCATCTTTTGACTGCACTCTGCCGTGAGCAGCATGGGACCCAAGCCTCAGTGGTTCTCCATCTATTTACCATTCTGGGCTGCATATGCGGCCTACAATGTGTTATGTGGGTGGCATCCAATCCTACCTGTATGGCCCTGAGGATGTCACATGCGCTGCAGCTGTGTGCTGATTAGGCCACAGGGGCTGCAGGTTGAGAACCGCTGCATCAGACACACAGGGACAGAGCCTTGGATATGTTTAGGCTCCTCGTTTCCATTGATTTCAGGGGAAGTTAGGAGCCTAAATATCTTTGAGAATCTGGGCCCTGGGGATTATTGCAGAGAGGCCAAGAAAGTGCCATTTCCCCTTACAGCACCTTCCTCCCAGGTACTGCACCGTGGGAGTTCCTCTCCCTGACCTTGGCCAGGCCAGCAGAGGCAGCAATCTTGAGGGAAGGATAGGAGTACAACAGCAAAGATCTCTCTGGCTATAGTGAGGCCAGTCCAGTCACGTGCACTAGGGGCCAGATCCAGCGTTCACTGCAGTCAATAGGAGCCCTTGTGTTGTCTTGAGTGGGCCCGGGCCCGGGCCTAGGAGCGCCTTGGTGCCGAATAGCGTACCGGGGTAGGCTGTGCGGTAGTCCTTGACTGCAATAATGGGAACTGCTAGGCCTATTGTTTTAAGAAGAGAGCGAGAGGGGCCATGCAATGACTGTGCTCTGGAAAAACATTATGGGGTCTAATGCCCCCAAGCATCCTGCTGTTTCAGAGAGGGGCTGGTGCTTCAGCAGGGAGAACAAGCCTGGGGGCCATGGAGTACTCACTAACCCATCTGTGTCAGGGTCCATCGAGAGCCTCATTGAGCATGCTGGCGGCAGGGCGAGCGCCCAGGCCAAAAGTCTAGGCTGAAATATGTGTGGAGAACGCCAGCCCCTGCTCAGAATGCGAGGGGCCCATGCTTACTCCGCCTATGGGTATTCTGGTACCGGGCCAGGTCCTTCTCTGGGGCTAAGGAGCACAGAGGCACAGTTCAAGGAGGAACGCCAAGCCCATCTCTGCACTCCCCAGTCACTAGGGTACATTAGCCTAACTTGTGCTGATGGCTAATGGTGTCAGGGGGCCATGTCTGCGGCTGGGGGAATGGTGCCGCTGTTCCTCCGGGGGTGCCCAGGCTGTCAGCGAGAGGGAGAGCTATGCAGGGATGTTGGTTCAGGCCCCGCTTTGCCCTCTGATCTCATGCATGGGGGTTACCTCTCAGGGCTCTGCACTCAGGTTCTGCCCCAAACAGATGTACCAGGGCAGGGATCTCAAACTCAGATCACCATGAGGACTAGTACATTGGCCTGAGGGCCACATCACTGACACCTTGTCATACAACGATACAAAAGTATAGTCAAAAATGAAAAAAATGAAGAGTAATATAGTATGCTATTAAAAGTCAATGAATTAACTTTTTAAAAAGTTAAAGCTAAGCTATTACCAGCAGGAGAGAAAACCTTTTGTAGTGATAAACACCCATTTTTTCATGGTCTGTGTGTATAAAAACATCTTCTGTATTTTCCACAGTATGCATCCGATGAAGTGAGCTGTAGCTCACGAAAGCTTATGCTCAAATAAATTGGTTAGTCTCTAAGGTGCCACAAGTACTCCTTTTCTTTTTGTGAATATAGAGTAACACGGCTGCTACTCTGAAACCTTTTTAAAAACTGTAATGCGAAGAGGGGTTTTAATAAAATATAAACACTCAGCAATGCACCTCACTCAAATGACAAAACACGCATTTACTTTTAGAATTACTTTGGTTAAAGCCCCCTGCGCTGCTTCCGGCCCCACCCCCACTCCACTCCTTCCATGAGGCCCCGCCCCTGCCCTGCCTCTTCCCACCCCTTCCCCAAAGTCCCCGCCCCAACTCCACCCCTTCCCTGCCCCTATTCCAACCCCTTCCTCAAATCCCCGCCCCTGCCCCACCTCTTCTCCGCCTCCTCCCCTGAGTGTGCTGCATCCCCGCTCCGCCCCCCTCCCTCCCGGAAAGTCCTAAGTGCTACCAAACAGCTGTTTGGCGGTGGGAAGCGCTGGGAGGTAGGTGGAGGAGAGGGGACGCGATGCGCTCGGGGACAGGGGGAAGGAGGGGACTGGAGGGAAGGGAGCTTGGCTGCCAGTGGAGTCAACGCCTATGGCAGGCTGCACGAAATAACTCCGTGGGCCGCGTGTTTGAGACCCTTGTGCTAGGGGATGGTTATGGCACAAGAGACCTTTAGCTACAGCAGTGGTCTCCAACCTTTTTATACCCAAGATCACTTTTTGAATGTAAGGGCAATTCAGAATCTACCCTGGCCCTTCCCCGAGGCCCCGCCCCTTCCTCAAAGCCCCACCCCGCTCACTCCATGCCCCCCTCTCTCTGTCGCTGACTCTCACCCACCCTCACTCACTTTCACTGGGCTGGGGCAGGGGTTTGGGGTTTGGGAAGGGTGTGGGCTCTGGGCTGGGGACGAGGGGGTCGCAGTGTGAGATGGGGCTCTGGGCTGAGCCTGGAGCAGGGGGTATGGGGTGCAGGAGGGGGTATTGGGTGCTGGGTCTGGGAGGGGTTCAGGGCTGGGGGTTGGGGTGCAGGAGGGGGTTCTGGGTGCAGAAGGGGGTATGGGGTGCTAGCTCCTGAAGGGGGCTCAGGGCTGGGGGTTTGGTGCAGGAGGGGTTATGGGGTGCTGGCTCTGGGAGGGGGCTCAGGGATGGGGTTGGGGTGTGGCCTCCCGCTGGGCAGCACTTACCTCCGGTAGGTCCCGGTGGGCGCAGTGAGGCTAAGGCAGGGTCCCTGCCTACCCCACCCCCACACCGCTCCGAGAAGAGGCCAACACACCCCTGCGGCCTCTGGAGTGGGGAGGGCGGGGGACATGTGGCTCCACGCGCTGCCCCACTGCAAGCAGCGCCCCCACAGCTCTCCCGGCCAATGGGAGCTGCAGGGCCGGTGCTTGCAGGCAGGAGCAGCACACATGGAAGGAGACCTCTGCCCCCCCACCCCCGGGGTCGCCAGGCTGCAGTGGCCCCTTTCACGAGTGGTGTGGGGCCAGGGTAGCCTTAGCCCGCCACACTGCGCTGTTGCCGGAGATTGCGATCAACTGGGAGATCCTCTAGGATCGACCAGTCGATCGCGATCGACCGGTTGGTGACCACTGAGCCTCAGAGAGACATTTGAGAGGCCAGGCAATAACCCAGAATCAGCCATCGTTGCCCAGACCCTGTGCATTGGCAAGAGAGGCACGAGCGGTTTAAAAGCCCTTTCAATGTAATTGCCACAGGTCCCTTCTGGAGCTGGAAACACTCAGGCCCAGGCCTGCCTGGGGATCCTGCCTTGGCTAGACGGCCTCCGTGGGCAGAGCCAACACCAGCACTCACTCCCCCCATGCGCGGGCAAAGCCCACTGAAGACAATGGGACTCTAGCAGGAACAGGAGCTGAGTAAGGCCGTGGCTATTGGCCTTGAGGGTGGGGAGCACCAAGGGCTGTGATTTCTGGGGTGTGACTCCCAGGAGCCCCGCTGGTGGCGGGATGACATCACTGCAGAGGCGAGGTGATGTCCTCACAGGACGACCATTTCCAGTGACGGCATGTTTGAATGAGAGGACATCAAAGGCATCCAGTGCCTGCATTAGCAGAGCTACGAGTAGAGAAGGGCCAATGGGCATTTCCACTGAGGTCTTTGTCAGCCTCTGATTGCACTGAGAACTGATCCGCTGATGTGACGTGTCTGGAGCCCCGCCCCTGCAGCAGACCAGCCGTGTCTTTCCGCTGCTGGGCTTGCCCCGCGCCGGGGGTGCACAGAGGAGCCTCGGCTGTGCTGTGGAAGTGGGGCTGCACGTTAACATGGCCAGCGCTCTAGTTCCTCCAGGGGGCATTGTGGGTACAGTGCAGCACGACTCACGCAGGGGTCTTTCGTACGTGCCATTGGGCTTGCTGCTCCTCTTCCCCAGGGGCCTGCCGCAGGAGATGGGGAAACACAGGGTTTGCCAACCGCTGGCTGAGCCTCAAGCACAGGGCATGCAGCACCAAACACAGCGTCAAACAAACAAAGCTTGCCTCCACCCCCATCCAGGTGCACAGGACTCACCATCTCCCGGCACTACATCCGGCATGTTCCTAGGAGCACGAGGAGCCCTGGCCTACGTGACTAGCAACACTTCCAAGCCGGCATGCCTTTTCTCCTGGCGTAGCACACAGCTGTCAAAGCCCGCAGACGGGGCTATTGTGCACAGTGCCACAAGCACTTCAGATTTTCCACATCATTTCTCTTTCTGGTTACCATGCTCAGTGCGGTAGCATTTTCAATGGCCCACTAGAATATTAATGAATAGCAAACAGAGAGCAAGCCACTCTCCAGAGTGTATTCTATTTGTATTTTACAGCTTGGCATTGTACCAAATCATGCCCAGATGGGCCATAACTCCTCACCCCTTGAGCTGTTTCCTTTGCGCTGTAGCTGTCACCTTCCTTACTCTGGTGATGGGACACAGACAGTAACAATGCAGCTTTCCAAAGCCTCCTCTACCACCGGTTTATTACCTACTGGTCCCCACCACTGCTACCACTGAGGCTGATCCCTGGTGGTAGCAACCATGGGAGTGCTTGGGTAGATGTTCGACAAGGTGCCAGCAGCAGCTGTTCTGAACACCCATGTCCCCTAGACCAGTTCTGGGCAGGCGCAGATGACCTAGTGGATAAGATGCAAGCAGCCAGTGTACACCGGCGCTCCTGGCTTTGCTAGCACTGATGAAGCGGAACTGGTGGTAGCAAAAGTGTGAAATTTACAGAAAATTGGATTCGTGTAGACACCCCTCAAGCAGGCAGGTGTTCTCCAAGACGGCCCTTAATATGGTGCAGAAAGCAGCTGGGGTCATATGGGACTGCACTGTCTAGTTTCCTAGGGTCTGCTACTGTTACCAAACGTTTCAGAGTGGAGAAAGGAACCAGTGATAAGGGATGGTGTAAATCAATCACCTTTTGCCACTGTGAGGCAGCAGAAGGGACACCAAGAGCCAGACTGCAGCCATTTCGTCTGATGGGGAGGCTGAAGGGACCAGTAGTCCCATCTTGCACGTACAACCGAGACCATCTCTGCATTCCCAGGGGGCTGAAGGGGAGAGAATGGTTTGGGAAGAAAAATGGCAACATGCCTACAGCATACTGCCCCTCTGACAAGTTGTCACTATTTTCTCTGCTGGAGATATACATGGGATCAATAAAGGCAGGCTATAATGGGGACCCTGTGCAGCACTACAATGATATCCTTGCCTCACTTTCCCTTAATGGGCTTTCAGTAAGTCCAATGAGGCTGATGTATATTGAAGTGCCCCTTCAGGGATCTAGCTTATTTAACCCAAAGATGGAACATTACACAAATAGGCCTCAACTCCAGCATTCTAGCATCCTCAGCATCCTTGGTCCAACCCCCCCTCAAGCCCAGGTCCCTTATCAGAGAGGCCCTCTTGACCCAGAAACCTCTTCTGGTGCCAGGGCCTCTTGTCATCAGCTGGGGAAGTATCTCTCCTCTTGAGTCAAGGTCCCCACAGAGATCACACTATGACACGCCTTCCTCAGGACAGCATATAATGCCTTTGACTGGGGGCTCCTGCACCGACCTGGATAAGTCCTTCCATTGGAGCTCCTCCCTTGCAGAGCCTCCCCCACCTAGGAGCGCTCTTCCTTGCTTTCCTGTCCTGGTGAGGCCCCTCACCAGCTCCCCTGAGAAGCCCTCCCCTTGGGAGCTCTCTCTTTCTGCATTCTGGGGACTGGTCCTCTCCCCAGGAGCCCTGATCTCTAGGGAGACCCACTTGGTGTAGCTTCCTAGCCAGCCCCGGAGGAGCTTTTTTCCCAGGTGCTCCCTCCCTGCGTTCTGTCCTGCCGAGCACACAGGGCAGCAGTTAATTAGTTCTGAGTTATCCCCAGATGGATCCGGGCTGGCTTGTTCTCTTCAGCAGAGCCTGTCACAGGTAGGCCAAGCACCTGGCCACCTCAGGGGCCAGCTACCCTATGACCCAGGCTCTGTGGGAACAGAGGGGGAGATTTCTTACCAGGGTGTAGGAAAATCAGACACTCCAGACACCAGCCCTGTGCATGGTTAATATATTAATGTGGCTGAGAAAGGAAACAGCCATTCTCCCTTCTCCCCACAGAGCCCGCGGGTGTCTCTGGCAGCAAGGCGGAGATTTAGCACTCCCTTCTGGAGGCCACCTCAGACCCCAGTGCCCCAGCAAAGCACAGGGCATGCAGCACCAAACACACCGTCACAGCCTGATTGCCCCATCAGTGGCTATGGCAAGACCGTTCCCAAATGAAAATTGGGTTCCCCCTCAACACACCTCGATTGTGGGGCCTAGGGGCCACTGGTGCTCTGGTGCTCATCAGCGACTCCTGACTGAGAGATTCACCCATCTCCATCCTGGTGTTTCTAGGGCTCCCCATTGCCCTAGGGTAGGAAGGCACCAGCTCCCCTTTGGTCAAGCACGAAAAGTTACTCCTGACACCTCCAGTTATTGAAAGCCAGCTGTGGACCCCGCCTTCCCCCTGTGACCAGGCTCCGTGTCGGGTGCCGGGATTTCATGAGTAGCTGGGCCAGGGACATACACAATGGCAGCCTGGCTGGTGACCTTCCCTCGGGGTTGGTGCTTGGCATTGTGCCCACCCTCCAGCCTGACTTCCCTCCACCGGCTGGCACCTAGCCAGAAAAAAGCCCCGGCGGGACTAGAATGGCGTATGTGACACAGCCCGCAGCTGGGAAGGGCTTTGGCTTCACCCGACTCTGCCCTGAATTATTTGGCCACTGCCCTTGACAGGCTGCTTGTTTGAGACTGGCCTGGCCTGATTCCCTCCCTGCACTACCTACGCTAGCAAGCTCAGCCCAGCTTTGTCCAACAGTACTGTCTCCAGGTGGCTGCAGCTGGCTCTTGAGTACGGATGGTACCTCCAGGCTTACAAATAAATCTGCTCCCTTTTTCAGCCTATGCCAGTTCAGCATCTGCCCTATGGCCTATCAAACGGGCTGTCACTTGCTTGTGTGGAGTTTGGCCACTTCTGTGTTAGGCTGTGAAATCACCACAGCGGTGCAGGCATGTTGTTTTCTTGGCTAGGTAATGCTATTTGCAGAGGTAGGCACCCTGGGAAACAAGCTGTGCAGGCCACGGTTAGTGACCAAGAGGGCAGGTGACAATTGGCTGTGAGGGATGGGAACATGTGGTTACTGTGTTACCAACCCCACATCAAAACTTGCCTTCAGAGATTGTTTCTCTGTGACTTGGAGCACGGAGAACCATTTGCTCCAATGAGTGCAAACCATCGTTCGGAGATCATATTAATAGATAGGGTGCAGCAATGAGTAGGTGAGATTTCACAGCATGACATACTTCCCCAGTGGACATGTTCGGCTGGAGGCGTTCAGCATTGGCCTTACACTGGTCCCATTGATCAACTCCCGTTAATTTCAATGGGAGCAGCATGAGGCCAGCAGTAAATGCTGCTGAAAATTCTGCCTTTTCTTTACAGTGAAGTAAGTTAAGAGCATTGGGTGCAGAATTCGGATTACAACTTTTGTTACAATTAACGGGAGAAATGCCAATACATGAAACTGAATACTGAAAATTTACCCTATTGCACAACCTAATTCAGGTCATGGCAAGTTGGGGATGTGTGTTTGAGTCATGTTGGAATCCAGATTTTCAGAGGTGCTTGGATTCAGTGAATTGCTCATTGGCACAAATGTAAACACATCAGATAACCACATGATTAACAGCATCCCACTAAAACGCAGCATTCATAAGTCTCATGCCCTGTAACATTAACACAGTCTGCCATGTGACACATCTAAGCATAGCAATTAGAGAATAGATGTTCAGATAAGCTAATAAAACAGTTATTGGGCTCAGGAGTAAAAGGGTGAAACTCTCTGGCCTGTGGTCAGACTTGATGATCTAATGGTCCCTCCTGGCCTTAAAAATCTGTGAGCCTATGAGTCAGTGTTTAGTGAGAAGTCTCTGTTCTGAATTTGTGCAGGATGGTTCTCAGTCCAAAAAGGCAAATACAGGAGTTCTTAAAGTCCCATTGGCAGTGAGAACTGAGATCCTATTATCACGTTCTTAGGGAACTGTATTTAAACACATGCTTTTCTGGACAGGGGCCAACATGAGTTCAAATCTCAGAAGGCTCTCTTTTCTGTGAGACACAGTGTGCAAAAGCCTCATGTCTCATGACAACATAGCCTCAGAGCAGACTGTAAGCAGGGCAATGGGAACAAAAACAAATTAGGAACAATTTTTAAAAAATCCAACAGTAGATCATAGAATCATAGAATATCAGGGTTGGAAGGGACCTCAGGAGGTCATCTAGTCCAACCCCCTGCTCATTGGTGTAGATGTTATACCAATGCTACATTCATTTGATTCTGATTTTCAACATCTTTTTACCTTGTCTGATCTGTATCCAGTCACTAGCTAATACTTGCTGGGTCAGTCACCAAAATAGATTCCTGCATGCTTACTCGAAACCTGCCCCACCCTCCCCGGTTTTGTATGTAGAATGTGTTTATTAGTTACAGAACGGCTGAGCCTCTCGGTATCCATGCCACAAGCGCGTGGTCTCCACCGTGAGCCCAAAGGACTAGCTGAGGCCAGCAAAGTATCATAACTGCAAACCTAGACCTGAGAGAGCCTCTATTTCCAGCATGCTCTTGTCATAATACTCTCATGTGCCTGCCTTACACTACCATTGCCCTGGGCGAGCATGCCACACATGGTGCCAGCACTGAGATTTACTGCAGTGCAGCGGCCCCGTGCTGGGCTGATAGCTCTGGGCCCCCATTGTCACTGGATGGTGCCAGAAACCGATAGGGGTGATCAGGCTGGCCTGGAGAGGAAAGTGAGACCTAAGGGCTTTGATGCCAACTGGCAGAGGGCACAGGGTACATAGGGCTACAGGGATCCCCTGAGGTCACTGACAGGGGTGATGTAAGGTCTCTGCTGAAAGCCTGTGCCACACTGGTCATCATAACCATTGTGAGGTGTATGTATGGCGAATATGTGAGGAGTTACGTCTACGTGCTGAATATTATGTGCACTAGGCCTTGTAGCTAAAGGCAGGTCACTCAAAGGCAGCGTGTCTTGAACAAACGTCTTCAGGCACGAGGGAGGAAGCACTGATCTCCTGGGTGGGCAACTGTGGATGACGTGTCTTACAATAGACGCCTGTGAGCCTACTGAGCCAATGAGGAGCTTGTGGAGACTTCAGGAGGAAATGATCAGGAAGAGGTGCGCAGCGGGGGGCGGGGTCACCCCGTTTTCAGGTGAAGATCAAAGGTCTGGTCTGGTATATCTGGGGGTGCAGAGAGATGCCCTTGCATCCTTCTGCCTGGGAGGACAGGCTGGTAGTGGGCTTGATCTTATGAAAGGGGGTTCTCTGCCATCCTGGCTGAAAATGCTGGGGAAAGGACTTGGGGTAGCTATCTGTAGGAGACAGGAGGAAGGTCTTGAGAGTTAAGTTTAGGCTTTCCAAAGCATGCTATAATGTTGTTATGTAACCATTTGCATCTGATAGTAAGCTGGTGTGTACTGTTCCTTTGGGAGCAGAGTGAGAGGTTGGTGAGTGTTCAGCGGGGTAGAGGCTTAGCACTCCAGAGGGATGCTGGGGTGGGTGTGTTCCTATCGCTAACCTTGTGCTGCCAGAGGCTGGTGGGATCAGGGAGCTGATCCATAGCATGTCCAGATGAGACTGCTCCATGCTAAGGGCAGATGGTGGTGAGATGCCTTCCAACCCTGGGGAGTGTCACAGAAAGGGCAAGGCAATGGGTCAGCTGTCCCCAGAACAGAGACCAGTGGGGCAGGCTTGCTAAAGCAGTCCCCAAGCTAGCTAGGGCCTCCACAGCAATATTCATCTGGCCTGAGCTGATCAGCGAGCGTGTGTGCCCCTCCACCAGAGCCCGCAGAGCTGAGGACTGCGGGAGAGCACAATGCCATTATGTCCATGTTCTGTTCCCAGCTCCACCAGAACCTCTCACAGTGATGCATCATAGTGCAAGACCAGAAATGGCCAGACTGACAGGGGTGAGATGGGTGTGTCACAGGGTACCACTCACCACTAGGGCACCTCCTCTTGGTTGCTCTGGGGGTTAGCTCCCTCCAGGTCCAAGACTCCCTTCTGTCATTTGTTCACATGCCCCAGAGCCTTCCCCTCTGCAACTCAGGGCACGCCCTCTTCATGGCTTGGCCTCCAGCCTAGTCACTATAGTCCTCTCCTTCTGGGGTATCAAGGTTTCTCCATCCAAAAGGGCAGTCTTCCCTTCCTTCCCCAGTGGCTGCTAGGGGAACCCTGGCCCACCCTATATCCCCAGGTTCCATGCCTAGCAACTATGATCTGCTTGCTCCCAGACTCTGCTGCTATTTCCCTGGACGCCTTCCTACATCTTCTGGCTGCCTTCTTCTTTCTGGGAAAATTCCTTGGGTGGGGGGGTGGGGGGAAAGGATGATGATGGTGGATCCAGTACATCCTGTCCATGGTACAAAGTTTTATTACTTCCTGTCTGTTATGCTGGAGATGATAGATAAAAACTGCTGTGTTGGACTGAAAGGAGATGTTCTCGGTCCGTTTATAGCTTCTGCCTTCTGTTTCCTACGGCACTGGACACTATCTGAGTCACTGAAAAGTTATCATGGGAATGCTGGGAAAGCCACATCCCACCGCCTTGCACTTTGGAAATGTGGGAAAGGGGGGGAAAGTGGGGGAAGTAGAAATGTTGATAATTGCCTGAAGTGAACTGTATAACATCTACAGTCACAGAATGGCAATTTAAAATGTTAACTGGTGCTACTACTAAAGACAGATCTTCCTTACATTGTAAAATAGAAGGACTAAAAACTCTCAACTCCCAATCCTGCAAATGCTTATGGCCAGATTTTGCCACCCAGAGCCCTGGTCTACACTACGGGGTTAGGTCGAATTTAGCAGCATTAGGTCGATTTTAAAATGAATGAATCTACACAACTAACCCTGTTGTGTCAACCTAAAGGGCTCTTAAAATCGACTTCTGTACTCCTCCCAGGCGAGGGGAGTAGTGCTAAAACTCGACCTTGCTGGGTCGAATTTGGGGTAGTGCAGACACAATTTGATGGTATTGGCCTCCGGGAGCTATCCCAGAGTGCTCCAATGTGACCGCTCTGGACAGCACTTTGAACTCTGATGCACTATCCAGGTACACAGGAAAAGCCCCGGGAACTTTTGAATTTCATTTCCTGTTTGGTCAGCGTGAAGTCCCCCCAGCATCGCAAATGAGCTTCAGCATGGACTGAAAGGGAGACACTGGGTCTGATTGCTGTATGGGGAGAAGAATCTGTGCAGGCCAAACTCCGATCAAAAAGAAGAAATGCTTAGTACATATGCCAAAATCGCACAGGGCACGATAGACAGAGGCTACAACAGGGACACACAGCAGTGCCGCGTGAAAGCCAAGGAGCTCAGGCAAGCCTACCAAACGACAAAGGAGGCAAATGGTCATGATCAGCTGCATGGCATTCTAGGAGGGGACCCTACCATTACCCCACCACTGTCCATGGGCATCTGCAAGGGGGGAGTTTCACTCAACAGGGAGGAGGATTTTGTGGAGGAGGAGCAGGAGGAAGAGGAGAATGTGCAGCAGGCAAGTGGTGAATCCGTTCTCCCCAGCAGCCAGGACCTTTTCCTCACCCTGGAGCCAATACCCTCCCAAGGCGGGATCCCTGACCCTGAAGCCGGAGAAGGCACCTCTGGTGAGTGCACATTTGTAACTACAGTACAGGGTTTAAAAGCAATAGTGTTTTATGTTTGATTTGCCCTGAAGACTTGGGATGCATTCGCGGCCAGTACAGCTACTGGAAAAGTCTGTTAACGTGTCTGGGGATGGAGCAGGAATCCTCCAGGGACATCTCTATGAAACTCTCCTGGAGGTACTCTGAAAGCCTTTGCAGAAGGTTTCTTGGGAGGGCTGCCTTATTTCTTCCTCCACGGTAGGACGCTTTACCATGGCAAGCCAGTAGCAAGTAGTCTGGAATCACTGCAGCGCAAAGCATGGCAGCGAATGGTCCTGGGTTTGGTCGCATTCAAGCAACATTCGGTCTTAATCTTTCTGTGTTAGCCTCAGGAGAGTGATATCATTCATGGTCACCTGGTTGAAACAGGGGGATTTTTGTAAGGGAACAGTAAAAGGACCCCATTCATGCTGGGCTGTTTGTGCTTGGCTAAAAGGGATCATCCCGGAGAACAGCCACGCGGCGGAGGGCGGGGTGAAGGGATCATCCTAGAGAATAGCCGTGCAGTGGGGCGGGCAGAGGTGTGTGCATTGTTCCGCTTGCATTGCTACGAGCGCCTGTATTGAGTCCGCTTGGTGCTCCATGATGCTTAGCAGCCGCTTTGTGCTTTTGTGCCGGCGCTCCTCATTCTGCTGGCGGATCCTCCTGTCACTGTCCCGCCACTCCTGCGCTTTTTGATTTTCATTACTGGAATGCTGCATTACTTCATGCAGCATGTCCTCTTTGTTTCTACATGGCCTCTTTCTGATTCTATGGAGTCTTTCAGCCGGTGATAACAGGGACAGTTGAGATCTCAAGGTTGCATCCGTAAAGGCAAAATGCAACACTTAACAGAGGCAGCATTGTTCACACCAGACAGAGCAATGATTCCCCTGTACTTAAAGACAAGCAAAATCTACACAATAGCATAATTTGTTGTGTTTCTTTTCACATATCAGTTGTGTTTCTTTTCAATAAATTAATTTTCTTTTCAATAAATGGATTTTTTGTCTTTGAAAACATTCTTTATTATTCCATAAAGTAAAAGATACCTTAGCCCAGGAAAGAAACAGGCACTGCAAGTCAGCATAGCGAACACAGATTCCTACTAACATTGGAGCCACTGCACTTCACTCCCGTCTGGTGGCTTTCAGCCTGAAATTGCTCCCTCAAGGCATCCCTAATCCTTGCAGCCCTGCGCTGGGCCCTTCTAATAGCCCTGCTCTCTGGCTGTTCAAATTCAGCCTCCAGGTGTTGAACCTCCAAACTCCGTGCCTGAGGGAATCGTTCACCCTTCCCTTCACAAATGTTATGGAGGGTACAGCACGCGGCTATAACAGTGGGGATGTTGTCATCGGCCAGGTCCAGCTTCCCATACAGAGAGCACCAGTGGCCCTTTAAACGTCCAAAAGCACACTCCACAGTCATTCTACACTGGCTCAGACTGTTGTTGAACTGCTCCTTGCTGCTGTCAAGGTTCCCTGTGTAGGGTTTCATGAGCCATGGCATTAAAGGGTAAGCGGGGTCTCTAAGGATCACAATGGGTATTTTGACTTCCCCTACAGTGATCTTCTGGTCTGGGAAGAAAGTCCCGGCTTGCAGCTTCCTGAACAGACCAGTGTTCTGAAAGATGTGTGCGTCATGCACCTTTCCGGGCCAGCCTGCGTTAATGTCAATGAAACGCACACAGTGATCCACAAGCGCCTGGAGAACCATAGAGAAATACCCCTTCCGATTTATGTACTCTGAGGCTTAGTGGGCTGGTGCCAGAATTGGAATATGCATCCCATCTATCGCCCCTCCGCAGCTAGGGAAACCCATTTGTGCAAAGCCAGCCACAGTGTCACGCACATTGCCCAGAGTCACAGTTCTTCTGAGCAGGATGCAGTTAATGGCCCTGCAAACTTGCATCAACACGATTCCAACAGTCGACTTCCCCACTCCAAACTGGTTAGCGACCGATTGGTAGCTGTCTGGAGTTGCCAGCTTCCAGATTGCAATAGCCACCCGCTTCTCCACCGTCAGGGCAGCTCCCAATCTCGTGTCCTTGCACCGCAGGGTGGGGGCGAGCTCCTCACACAGTCCCATGAAAGTGGCTTTTCTCATCCGAAAGTTTTGCAGCCACTGCTCATCATCCCAGACGTGCATGACGATGTGATCCCACCACTCGGTGCTTGTTTCCTGAGCCCAAAAGCAGCGTTCCACGGTGGTGAGCATGTCCGTGAATGCCACAAGCAAACTCGTATCATATGTGTTACGCGACTCAACATCATCGTTGGAGCCCTCACTGTCACTTTGGATCACAAGGAATAACTTGACTGCCAAACGTGACGTGCTGGCGAGACCCATCAGCATACTCCTCAGCAGTTCGGGCTCCATTCCCGCAGACCGAAAGGGAAGACAGAGCACTCAGTACAAAAAACGTTGCAAGATGGCGCCAAATGTGGGAGGAAGCACAGGGATTGCTGGGATGCGAAGAGGTGCATCACGGGGCGTTGGGACAGGACCCGGAATGCCTTGTACCCTCTGCCCCCTTCCCACAAGCCACAGCTCCAGAATGGGAAGAGGTGCTCTGTGGGACAGCTGCCCATAATGCTGCACTCCCAATGCCGCTGCAAGTGCAGCAAATGTGGCCACGCCAGTGCGCTTGTTCCTGTCAGTGTGGACAGACGGCAGCGCTTTCCCTACTGTGCTCTCCGAAGGCTGGTTTAACTCACAGAGCTCTATATCTGCAAGTGTAGCCATGCCCTAAGTGTTAGTATGTTTGGGCTTAAAGTTTGAATATTAGATGCATGGGAACATTTTCAAAGTGGCCCAAATGATAGGTTGTCTGTTTTTGGAACTTGATGCCACAATATACATTTAAGGCTCCATTTCAAATACTTAAATACTTAAGAATATCTCCTTCTACTTATATTCTGTGCAGAACTCTAACTGATGAGGAAGACCTGCAGACAGTTTGGAATCAAAAAGACAGTTTAGTAGATTAAAAAAAAGAAAGCCAGATTTTCCTCTTTATCTGGCTGAGACAACATAAGGGTTTTTGGTTCCTAAATCCAAATAACTTTGAGTTTTAATGCATCAGTGCTTGTCCCTGCTAAATTGCACATAACCACTGAAGCTATTAAAAATATCTTTTTATGGCAATGCCACAACACTTCTTACTGAGCCGCTAAGATCCGGGTATCATGCCTGATCACCTCAGCATTTCTGATGATGAAGCAAAATTTGATCCACTGATTATGTCTGAGGAAGAGCTTTTCACTCACTGCCTGCAGTTGTACTTGCTCAGATCATTATCTGAGATAGCAGGGTCTGAGATAGCACAGCAAGATTTGGGGCTTTACTGTATTTATTAGTCTGCCAGTCCAACCGTTCCCTACTATGGTTAGCCACACCTGGGCTGTTTTAGAGGGTTTTGCTTCAGACTTCTGCAAGAACATTTTAAAAGGGTTTCTCTGCCAAGTTAGTCACTATGTATTTGTTGATGCCTTCGTTTTGAAAATGGAAATAAGATGACCAAGAAAAAGGAAAGGGCTCGGCGCAGTGTAGGTCAGACACAGTGAGACACAGGACTGTGAAATCTAGTACTGGAGACATCCTACAGGTGTAAAGTTATCACTGCTGCAGTGACTGATTTTGCACAGATTTCGGGGGTTCTATAAAATCCAGGAAATTCTGCTGGATTCCACAAGGGGATCTATATATCTGGAGTTTAAAGTCCCTCAAATGCCAGCAGATACCCCTCAAGGTCCAAGCAGTGGTACAGGATTTACATTGACGGACTGTGGAACATTAACAGCACAAAAGGTGTGACCGACCTCCTTCACTCAGGCCATTAGCTGCAGGCAAGTGCTCATCTCCTGTGTCCAAACAGCAGCTCCCCTCCTGGCAGTGTTTGCAAAGTCTCACTGCAAAAGGAGAGAGAGGTGTGATACACAGCAGCGCAGATAGCCAACAGCACTTCACTTTGCTGGAGTGAAGGCTGGGCCTAGTCAACAGCAGTATCTGTGTCTGGAAGTGTAGGTGATGTGAAATTAATGGCCCCAGTTATAGCTGAGAAACTATTTGCTTTGCCCAGCACTGTATCTCTAAGGCCATCTGCTGTTCAAAATACGTTTGTGCAGTTAAAAGAGCATTAGACAATTCCTACATTGCTTTAGGAGGCAGTACTGAGGCTACTGTACTTACAGCTAAACCTTGGTCATTATACAGATGCACAACTCTCATTTAGCTAATGCCATAGAAAGCCATTCTTGCCAGACAGTCAAAGTGAAAATCTGTTATTACAACAAAAGCATATTGAACTGGGATTTTCTGTGAAGAGCACTGCAATTTTGCAGCAGTTCTATCATGAAGCTGAGCTGTTGTAAGAGAGAATTCTTGATTTAGATAAAATGTCAGGACACAGCACAATAAATGAGGAATTAAACAGATGATATAGAAAAAGACCTCAAGGAACATTTTTACAAGTGTCCTTATTTCTTCTGCAGGAACAAAGTGGCTGGGAGAGCAATACAGCAGTGCACAGACAATCCAGGAAGTTTTTGGAGAGTGTTGGGGACAACTTCCTGGTGCAAGTGCTGGAGGAGCCAACTAGGGGCCATGCTCCTCTTGACCTGCTGCTCACAAACAGGGAAGAATTGGTAGGGGAAGTAGAAGTGGGTGGCAATCCGGGCAGCAGTGACCATGAGATGGTCAAGTTCAGGATCCTAACAAAAGGAAGAAAGGAGAGCAGCAGAATACGGACCCTGGATTTCAGAAAAGCAGACCTTCACTCCCTCAGGAACTGATGGGCAGGATTGCCTGGGAGGCTAATATGAGGGGGAAAGGAGTCCAGGAGAGCTGGCTGTATTTTAAAGAATCCTTATTGAGGTTACAGGGAGAAACCATCCCAATGTGCAGAAAGAATAGCAAATATGGCAGGCGACCAGCTTGGCTTAACAGTGACATCGTTGCTGATCTTAAACACAAAAAAGAGGCTTACAAGAAGTGGAAACTTGGGCAGATGACTAGGGAGGAGTATAAAAATATTGCTCAAGCATGCAGGGGTGTAAATCAGGAAGGCCAAAGCACAAATGGAGTTGCAGCTAGCAAGGGATGTGAAGGGTAACAAGAAGGGTTTCTACAGGTATTTTAGCAACAAGAAGAAGATCAGGGAAAGTGTGGGACCCTTACTGAATGGGGGAGGCAACATAGTGACAGATGATGCGGAAAAAGCTGAAGGACTCAATGCTTTTTTTTTGCCTCGGTCTTCACAGACCAGGTCAGCTCCCAGACTGCTGCACTGGGCAACACAGTATGGGGAGGAAGTGAGCAGCCTTCAGTGGTGAAAGAACAGGTTAAGGACTATTTAGAAAAGCTGGACGTGCACATGTCCATAGGTCTGGATGCACTGCATCTGAGGTTGCTGAGGGAGTTGGTCGATGTGATTGCAGAGCCATTGGCCATTATCTTTGAAAACTCGTGGTGATCAGGGAGGTCCCGGACGATTGGAAAAAGGCAAATATAGTGCCCATCTTTTAAAAAGGGAAGAAAGAGAACCCGGGGAACTACAGACTGGTCAGCCTCACCTCAGGCCCTGGAAAAATCATGGATCAGGTCCTCAAGGAATCCATTTTGAAACACCTGGAGGAGAGGAAGGTCAACATGGATTCACCAAGGGCAAGTCATACCTGACCAACCTGATTGCCTTCTATGATGAGATAACTGGCTCTGTGGATATGAGGAAAGCTGTGGATGTGATATACCTTGACTTTAGCAAGCTTTTGATACTGTCTCCCACAGTATTCTTGCCAACAAGTTAAAGAAGTATGGATTGGATGAATGGACTATAAGGTGGATAGAAAGCTGGCTCAATCAACGGGCTCAACGGGTAGTGATTAACGACTCGATGTCTAGTTGGCAGCCGATATCAAGCGGAGTGCCCCAGGGGTCGGTCCTGGAGCCAGTTTTGTTCATTAATGATCTGGATGATGGAATGTATTGCACCCTCTGCAAGTTCACGGAGGACACTAAGCTGAGGAGAGAGGAGGGTGGTGAAACACCGGAGTGCGTTACCTAGGGAGGTGGTGGAATCTCCTTCCTTAGAAGTTTTTAAGGTCAGGCTTGACAAAGCCCTGGCTGGGATGATTTAGTTGCAGTTGGTCCTGCTTTGAGCAGGGGGTTGGACTAGATGACCTCCTGAGGTCCCTTCCAACCCTAGTATTCTATGATTCTATGATTCTATGCTGGAGGGTAGGGATAGGGTCCAGAGTGACCTAGACAAATTGAAGGATTGAGCTAAGAGAAATCTGATGAGGTTCAAGAAGGACAAGTGCAGAGTCCTGCACTTAGAATGGAAGAATCCAATGCATCGCTACAGACTGGGGACTGACTGGCTAAGCAGCAGTTCTGCAGAAAAGGACCTGGGGATTACAGTGGACGAGAAGCTGGATATGAGTCAGCAGTGTGTCCTTGTTGCCAAGAAGGCTAACGCCATATTGGGCTGCATTAGTAGGAGCATTGCCAGCAGAATGTGGGAAGTGATTATTCCCCTCTATTCGGCATTGGTGAGGCCACATCTGGAGTATTGTGTCCAGTTTTGGGCCCCCCTCTACAGAACGGATGTGGACAAATTGGAGAGAATCCAGCGGAGGGCAACGGAAATGATTAGGGGGCTGGGGCACATGATTTATGAGAGAGGCTGAGGGAACTGGGCTTATTTAGTCTTCAGAAGAGAAGACTGAGTGGGGATTTGATAGCAGCCTTCAACTACCTGAAGGGGGGTTCGAAAGAGGATGGAGCTTGGCTGTTCTTAGCGGTGGCAGATGACAGAACAAGGAGTAATGGTCTCAAGTTGCAATGGGGGAGGTCTGGGTTGGATATTAGGAAAAACTATTTCACTAGGATGGAGGTGAAGCACTGGAATGGGTTACCTAGGGAGGTGGTGAAATCTCCATCCTTAGAGGTTTTTAAGGCCCAGCTTGATGAAACCCTGGCTGGGATGATTTAGTTGGTGTTGGTGCTGCTTTGAGCAGGGGGTTGGACTAGATGACCCTCCTGAGGTCTCTTCCAAGCCTAATCGTCTATGATTCTATATAGGTTGAATGCTGTGGGGTAGTAAGGCCCAAAACAAAAGATCAATTTTATAGAATTGCAAAGGGTTCCCCAGCCAGAGGGGAAACTGAGGTACAAACTAGCCTACCAGCACAAGGTGACTGCAGGTCACCAAGGGAAAATTGAAGCACAGGTGCACATTAGACAGAAGATGACCAGGAGGAATTCCACACAGCTAGAAGTTTTCAAGTGATACCAGGTTCTCAATGTGGAAACTGTGGAAGATATCTCCTAAGATCCAAAGAATCTTGGATGTGGTCCAAGGGAACAGAGCGATGTACGGGACCACACCAGTGGATGGCAGCTTGACCCAACTTGTAAGAAAATCAAGCTTGCCCACAAAGAGTTCTCCAACTGTCCAAGGAAGACGTATGATCCTTGTTGGGGATTCAATACTCAGAAAAATTGAGAGAACATTCTACAAGGGACAGGTGGACAAGAGGACAGTGTTTTGTCTTCCTGGTGCCAAGACATGAGATGTCACTCTAAGACCGGGAAGCCTTCTGAAGTCGATAGGTAAGGATTCATTGGTGATGGTTCATACTGGCACTAATGACATTGTGTCATGGGATCTCTCACAGACAGTAGATGACTTCATGAAACTCAGAAGTGTGCTGAAGAATAATAATGTCCAAACAATCTTCTCTGAGATCCTTTCTGTCCCATAAGCAAAGGAAGTCAGAAAGAAGAAAATTCTGGATGTGAAGCTCTGGCTAGGTAAGTGGTATAGGTTAGAGAGTTTGGTTTTGTGGAACACTGATCCACCTTCTATAGGGAGAGGGGGCTGTATAGTTTGGGTGGCCTTCTCAGGAGAAGGGGGACCAATCTTCTCATGAACAAGCTGGTTAGAGTAGACAGGAGAGGGTTAAAGTAATAACAAAAAGGGAAGGTAAAAACATTTAGAACAAAATTAAACAAAGAACCCAAGCATATGAAGAGAAGAAATTATTTAATTGCCAATACACTAATGCTAGGAGCCTGAGCAACAAACAAGAGGAACTGGGATTACTCATTTATGATAATAAATTCAATCTAGTTGGTGTGACTGACACCTGGTGGGATGATTCCCATGGCGGGAATGTTAAGATCAATGGCTATAATCTAATTAGGAAGGATCGAGTGGGCAAAGGGGGGGGAGTGGCATTCTGTCAAAAATGGCATCACCTGTTTCCGTGTCACTGTTAACTTGGAAGAAAATTATCTTGAATGCTTAGGGAATGCTCACTATTCTAATAGATAAAGCACATGATGAGGTATTAGTTGATGTCTGCCAGAAACAACCAAATCACACTTGGGAACAGAATGACCTGCCTCCTTACACACCTATCTAAAAAAAGCTGTGTGATCATGGGGGACTTTCAGTTTCAGTGACACGTGCTCAAGGTGTCATGCAGCCAATACTAAAACAACGTCGAAATTTCTAAACATTATAGATGACAATTTCCTAACTCAAAAAAGTGTTGCAGCCAACACGGCGGGAGCTTATCATGACACATAAAGAGAACTGATTACAGAACTGATCACATTTATAATGTGCAAACTGAATAAAGTCCAGACCACTAATATACATATTTGGTGCTTAAAAGGGCCAACTTCACAAAGCTGAAAACAGTTATGAGCCAAATCAGCTGGGAGGAAGAATTTAATCAGTAAAATCTGAATGAAAATTGGGAATTGTTTCAGAACACTTTACTAGATACCCAAAGAGACATAATCAAGAAAGAAGATTGTATGGTTACAAAACTGACCTGGTTTAGAGGGGAAGTGAAAGCATTCATAAATTAAAAAAAAAAAAAACCGAAGGGGAAGCTGATAGTAACAAGCAGCTCGCCCGGAAGCAGCTCTCCCAGAAGTGCCTTCTCCGGCTCCTACGGGGAGGGGCGGCCAGGGGGCTCTGCACGCTGCCACATCTGCAGGCGCCGCCCCTGCAGCTCCTATTGCAGTGCCGGGGGGGGCCATGCCACTGCTTCCGGGAACCATGTGGAGCGGCTCCCGACCCTGCTACCGGCTGGAGCGTTGGAGCACCGGCGCGCTGGAGCAGGGCAAGCCCCAGAGCCTGCTCCCCAGCGGGAGCTCAAGGGCAGGCTTAAAATGGCTGGTGGGCCGGATCTGGCCCGCAGGCCGTAGTTTGCCCACCCCTGAGCTAGGAGCTGTAGAAAATTGATAGGGGAAGCAAAGGGACAAAAGGAGAAATCTATGACCAGAGTTAAGGACAATAAAAAAACTCCTTAAATATATGAGGATCAAAAAGAATGCTAACAATGGTATTGGACCATTACTAGAAAATGGTAGAACCATCAGTAACAACGCAGAAAAGGCAGGCATGTTCCGTAAATATTTCTGTTCTGAGGGAAAAAACCCCAGATGATGTAGTCATGTCATATGATACACCCTTTTCGTTCCACTAATATCTCGGAGGATGTTAAACAGCAGTTACTAAATTTAGACGTATTTAAATAAGCAGTTCCAGACAACTGGCTTGCAAGATTTTTGAAAGAGGGGCTCACTTGACCATAAATGCTGATGTTCAATAAGTCTCGGAACGGTGGGGAACCTCCAGAAGCCGGGAGCTAATGTTGTGCCAATATTTAAAAAGGGTAAAAGGGATGACTGGGTAATTATAGGTCTGTCAGTCTGACACTGATCCCAGGCAAGATAATGGAGCAGCTGATACAGGACTCCATAAATAATTAAAGGAGGGTAATATAATTAATACCAATCAACATGGGTTTATGTAAATTAGGTCTTGTCAAACCACTTAATTTTTTTGGTGAGATTACAGGTTTGGTTGATGGGGCATGGCCCCGGGCCGCTGCCTCTTGAGTCCTCGTGCCCGCCTGTTTCCTGTACACGGGGGCAGAGGGGGCAGGGCAAGGGCGTTGGGCTGGGGCTGGGGGAAGGCAAGTTGGGGGAAGAGAGAAGGATAGGTCAGGAGGAAGAGAAGGGGGTGGGATGGGGCAGGGGACAGTGGGGGGAGAAAGGGGGAGGGGATTGGGAAGAGAAGGGGATACAGGATTGGGCTGGGGGGGGTGGGGCAGAAGCTGGGCATGTGGCGTCCCCTCAGCAGCAGCAGCAGCCCTAGCAGGGAGGTGGCTGCAACCGAACCAGAGCAGCCACATTGCTCCAGCAGCCAGTGCTGGAGGGGCCACCCGCAGCAGCTGGGGCTGCCCCGTTGAGCTGGACCGTCCCCGCAGCCCAGGTACCACTCCAGGCGGGGGGAGAGAGCCAGGGAGCCAAGGCAACTGGCTTCAGCGTGCGCATGTGTGTACACGCACTTTGCCCTCCCCAATACAGCAGTCACACTACACCTATGGCCAGGGGTAACAGCGGTCCTGTAATAGACTCGATGTTTGACCTGGAACGGCATGGCACGTTCAGGAAAAAAACGTAGGAAGATATAAAATTAACAGGGCAAACATTAAATGGGTTTAAAACTGGCTAACAGGTCAGTCTCAAAATGTAATTTTCAATGGGGAATTACCACAGAATGGATGTGTGTCCAGCAGGGTCCCACACGAATTGGTTTGTGGCCCTACACTATTTAACATTTTTATCAATGATCTAGAAGAAAACATAAAATCATCACTGATCAGTTTTGCAGATGACACAAAAGTTGGGGGAGTGGTAAATAACGAAGAGGCCAGGTCACTGATTCAGAGCGATCTGGATCATTTGGTAAGTCGGGTGCAAGCAAACAATATGGGTTTTAATGCGCCTAAATGTGATTGTATAGATTTAGAAACAAAGACCATCAGCCATACTTACAGGATGGGGGGGCTCTGTCCTGGGAAGCCAGGATTCTAAAATGATTTGGGGGTTCTGGTGGATGATCAGCTCAGCATGAGCTCCCAGTGTGATGCTGTGGTCAAAAGAGCTAATGTGATCCTGGGCTGTATAAACAAGGCCATCTCGACTCGAGCAGGAGCAGACAGGTTATTTCACCTCTGGAACTGGCACTGAAGCAACCGCTGCGGGAATCCTGTGTCCAGTTCTGGTGCCCACAATTCAAGAAGGATGTTGATAAATTTGGAGAGGGGTCAGAGAAGAGCCATGAGTATCATTAAAGGATTAGAAAACCTGCCTCTATCCTGATAGACTCAAGGAGCTCAATCTATTTTGCTGAACAAAGAGAAGATTAAGAGGCAACATGGTTACAAAAAGAACAGGAGGACTCGTGGCACCTTAGAGACTAACAAATTTATTGGAGCATAAGCTTTCGTAGCTACAGCTACAGCTCACTTTATGCTCAAATAAATTCGTCTCTAAGGTGCCACGAGTCCTCCTGTTCTTTTTGCAGATACAGACTAACACGGCTGCTGCTCTGAAACCTGTCATTAAACCTGGTTACAGTCTATAAGTACCTAAATGGGAAACAAGTATGTAATACTGGGCTCTTCAGGCTAGCAGAGAAAGATCTAACACGTTCCAATGCCTGGAAGTTGAAGCCAGAGAATTTCAGACTGCACATAATGTGTACATTTTTAACAGTGAGAGTAATTACCCACTGAAACAATTTACCAGGGATTATGGTGGATTCTCCATCACTGAACATTAGTAAATAAGGCTGGATGTGTTTCTAGAAGATCTGCTCTAGGGCTTATTTTGGGGGAGTTCTCTGGCCTGTGTTATCCAGAAGGCAGACTAGATGATCACAGTGCCTCCCTTCTGGCCTTGGACTCTATGAATCAGATCTGATATCGAAGCCACATTTCCCCACCCTACCCCAGGCACTCACAACCTGTTGGGCATGAACACTCATTCCTTAATCAATTATTTCAGCCATTTCTGAGAACAAGGTTAAGAGAACATACATTATTTTGGATTTTGGATCATGTTAAATTAATTTTCAACTTATTTTGAGGAATTCTAGCACCCCCATGCTGTGGAGCAGGGACTTAAAACTTGGCAGGAGTCACGTTTGTGCCAGGGATGTGCCTTTTGCTGTTTCCATAAAAAATCATCCAAATGTGGCAAATTCATAAGCCCTTGAAAACATCTCAGTTTGCACATGCTCAGTAGAGACTTTGTTTGAGTTTGGCAGCTAAGTTCTCCAAAACTTGAACCTGTACTGAGTATGCTGCAGCCTGGGGATGCAGGACCTATGCAGGAGTTTCCCTGCAATTGCTGCTCCAGGTTTCTGGGGGACCAGGTACAGGAACTGCAGTGTCTCCACTGCTGTTGCTTGAGTACCCCAAACCAGTAGAAAAGTTTGACCTTGATCTCATTGTGCCTCAATTTCCCCATCTGTAAAATGGGGATAATAGCACTACCTCACCTCAAAAGGGTATAGTGAAGATGCATTCATTAATGAATATGAATCACTCACATACAATAGGGATGAGTGCCATACTACAGCCCATAAGGAAATTAATAATTTTGTAATCAACAGGGTTTGAATAGTGGTCAGTAAATATGGCCTGGGGCCACACAGCAAACAAGCAGACTAAAGCAAATTGTTGAATAGCTGTTCATTAAGTGAGCACCATCCGTCCTGTGCACTGAATGAGGTAGAGGCCCTGTTCAGCTTGGAGCAACCACCTGCAACTCTGCAAGCCAACATAGCCCAGAGCAAAGTGGGTCAGGGCCTTGCAAAGCCTGCTCAGCTCACCTCTGCTAGCCTGATGATAAGAGCCCATGCTGTTCTAGTCAAGGAATTGAGACTGTTCTGTGCCATTGACATCATTCCAGAGAGCATCCGTTCCTCCATCAGTGTGGAAACACCATACACACTAGATCTCTAAATAGAGTCCCTACACAATCCCTACATCACAGTCCTCCTCCATGAGACAGAGCTTTACCCTTCTCCTTCTGGACCCAACCTTCACTATCCCACCAAATATAGTTCTTGTAGAGTTCGGGTGACCCCTGAGTCAGGGCATGTTCAACACAATTTTTATGCCCCTCTTTATTGCCAAGTTAACTGTTTTTTATTAGTCTCCTACTTAAAACATAAACAAAATCTAACCAAACCCACCAATCCTGTTAGGTGGAATTGTGGATAATCATGGAAATGAAGCGGACAGAGCAGTTTTTTGCCCTTCTCTCTGCCAGAGGGCTCCAGAGAGCTCCATTCCTGTAGGAGCGCCGTTCCTTCTGTAGAGCTCCATTCCTTCTAGTTACGGGACTTGTAGTGTGTCCTGTCCCTTGTGTTATGGCTTTGTCACACACTATCCCATAGTTGGGCTTGGGCAAGTTGATAGGTATGGACATGGGTGTGACCCAGGGTGCCTGGGGCAGCCCTCCCGAAAATGCCAAGATCAGGGCAGGTTGCAAAAGGGACAGAGAATACGCCCAAAACTGGTGGTTAACACTAAAGTTAGACTCACCAACCACTCATAAACTGTGCTCCTGATCCCCCACACTGACTATCGAGAAGCTGAAAAAAGAAATCACACAGTCATAGAATCATAGAAGATTAGGGCTGGAAGAGACCTCAGGAGGTCATCTAGTCCAACCCCCTGCTCAAAGCAGGACCAATCCCCAACTAAATTATCCCAGCCAGGGCTTTGACAAGCCTGACCTTAAAAACCTCTAAGGAAGGAGATTCCACCACCTCCCTAGGTAACCCATTCCAGTGCTTCACCACCCTCCTAGTGAAATAGTTTTTCCTAATATCCAACCTAGACCTCCCCCCCTGCAACTTGAAACCATTGCTCCTTGTTCTGTCATCTGCCCCACCCCACCCCTTATAGTTCTCTGGCTCCCAATTGGCACATGAGTCCAGTACAGTGAGAAGTTATTTAAAAACTCTACTCACTATATAAAATGTTATTCTGACCCCAAAGGGTCAGCCACATTACCGGGTCAATATTAGTTTAGATCTCACCCCAAATCCCACGCTGCCAGCCAATCCTTTAGCATCTAAAACTAAAGGTTTATTACAAAGGAAAAAGAAAGAACAAGAAGAGAGTTGTTAAATGGTAAAGCAGTCAGATACATACAGACTTCAAAGTCCATATATCAGGTTCTTAGCAGTACTGGTGAGTTTGCTGGCTTGAAAGTTCCTCTGGAACAGATCCACAGCTCGGATGGGTCCTTTGTTCAGAGTTTTGTTTGTAGAAAAGTCCCTCCAGAGGTAGGAAGCAGGAACGAAGACAAGATGGAGAAGATGCAGCTGCCTTTTATACTCTTGAGCCCTGTGGCTTGTACTTCCTTTGTCCCAAACACAAGCTTCACAGCACATGGCATAGAAAAGTCTTAGAGTTCTGCCCATAGGCAGGCCCCTACATGGCTTGCTGACTCATAAGCTGTATCCCTGACTCTGTTCAATGGGTTCATTGTACAGCTGATGACCCCTGATAGGCCATCGAACAGGCTAGACAGTGTTGATGCCAGTCTGTCTGAGGGTGTCACCCAGAAACACAGCACAAGTGTTCCAACCTATCTATAACTCACACTACAAAGGGGATACAAACATATAAACAAGCTTATCATATTTGGCAAATTATAACATTTGTTAACATTTTCGCAGATACCTCACATGGTATATCTGCTCAGATTCCTTGCAGTTTTATAATATTGGTGTTAATAATATCATAAAGTGTCTCCCGTATTTCATACAGCATCACAATGGGTACAGAGAAACAGTCTCTCTACAAGCTGACTCCTCCGAGAAGTGCATCTTCTTGGGAATGCTGCTCAAACACGCAGTTGGGAACTTGCGAAGAAGAATGATTATTGCTCTCTCGGGCAGTGGCCAACAGCCCCTAGCAGTGCAGAAGGGGAGTCTACACAATGCCAAGCAGTCTGGCTAATGTGAATGTTAATGGGCTTTTAGGCATTTGGCTGAAAGAGCTCGTAGGCCCAGTCATCATCGTCATCAAGTGTGCACTGTGGACCATTGCACCAGCCAGAGTAGCCATGATTGATGATGTCATATCTGGTGTTGTGTAGTGAAGTTCCCAGATGTGGCTTACCCTGCGAATCCACGAATTTCTGGGGCGCCCCTGTAGGCAGTGCCAGGTAGGGTCAGAGCGTGCACCCCTTCATGAGCTGATGGAGAGGTTAAGAGCAACATGGCTGAAGAAAAGCCAGATCTCTGCCAGACTGTGACATGGTGCACAAAGTCAGACCACTTTATGCTCAGGATTTGGTGCTGACAGAGTATATGGAATGCCTCCAGCCACTCCAACTCTGCCTGTAACAGGATCCAGGTTTCTGACCTGTACAGCAATATAGACAGCACTCATGTTCACTAGATCCTGACCTCAGTCTCAGCACATAGATGTTTTGCAGTTTACACAGATGAACTTGTCAGTGTTCTCCACAGTGCTCGATCCCACATGCTGGGGGTTCTGGTGGCCCAGCTCAGAGGTTCTGGACCTGGGTCTTCTGCTATGAGATGTTCAACCCCATAGTTTGTAGGCCCAGAGACCGTCAGCAAAGGCAGATTCAGCCCATAAATACCTTTGGCTCCGTTCTAAAAGAATCAGTGACCCTAAGGTGGCTGCAGAGGACCTCAGAGTGTCTACTGTGACTCTTGCATCTGCTCACAGGACCAGTGCATTAATGGAAGCTAAAACACCCTCCAAACAGCTACTTCCTAACAGCTACAGAAGTTAAGATGAGGATTAGTGCTAACAGTAGCAGCAGCAGAGACAGCAAGGGTTGCTGGACAGGGCCCTCATCTAGGGAGCAGGAGACTTGGATTCTAATCCTGGCTTTGCTAAGGATCTGCTGTATGATCCATGGCAAGTCGCTTCCCCTCTCCAGGCCTCGGTTTGCCTTTTGTCCAGTTAGACGGGGAGCTTGCTGGGGCAGGGGACATCTCTCAGAAAGTGCCCAGCCCAACAGGGCCTTGATCTTAGCCTGTGCCACTTTCTGAGGAGTGCATGCGGAAAGTTCTCGCTGAGATCAAGGCCCTGTTGGGCTGGGCACTTTCTGAGGGACGTAGATGGAGGGATGGACAGCACAGCTTCCTTAGCCGCCAGCACTCAACATCCAAAAGCCAGTGAGCTACTGCCTCAACTTCCTATCAGCACTTTAACTCCACAGCAGAAGCCAAGCCACGGAGAGGAGCCAGGGGCAGGAGGGCTGGGTGCTGGCCGGCGGAGAGGTTGGTGCTGGGGAGTGCACTGACACCTAATAAACACCCTGAGAATCATGGGAGGGCCAGCCTGGAGCAGCTGGGAGTCCTGCAGGCAGAGGAGCAGGGCCATGGATAATCACTGCGTGATCCTGTGCTGCTCAGTGTACCTTTTAATGGGGGTGGGGGGCGAGGGGGCTGGCCTTGTCAACCCCCACTCCACCCCGAAGGCTGGGCCCAGGAAAGCCAACCAGCCTGGTCCAGTGTGTCAGGAGAGGAGATTGCAGGCCGTGCTCCCCCCTCCAAGGGACAGCACAATGCACAGGGAGGGTGTGAGAGAGGGGCACGTCTGGGGAGGCTCCCACATGTGCTTTGACTCAAAGCTGGCAGTGAATTGGGGTAAATTTTGCTTTAAAGTTCAGGGGTTCATCTGGGCCTGAATCTGGAAACAAAACTCAGGGAACAGGGCTAGGAGGGTGGGGGTGAGGCTGGCCTTTGCAGATGAGACCAATGGATGTATTCACATGGGCCTGTGTGCTCGTCTCCTGCTCACATCCAGGGCCCGTTCCTTCCCACGCTGCCTCTTATTTAACCCTTCGCTAGCCAGTGACCCAAGCAGACATGCAGTTGCTCACGGGTTTATCGTCATTTAATGCCAGCTCTCCTCTGCACAGGCCCATGGCATTCCTCCTCCTCCCCACAGTGGGTGCAGAGTGGATGTGTCTTTCTCTGCATCACTTTCTGCAGTAAAAGGAAGTAAAATCAAGAGGAAGCTCTGAGTTTCCACTTTACCCAGGGAGCAGAATCTGGTTAGTCTTGTCCCTTGAGATTGTTTCACTGCGTGAGTCTAAGTAGAGATTGGGTGTGCTGGTGGGGCTGTGCTGAATCTAGGGCAGGAAGAGCACTTGCCTTGCTCACGCACTTCTAGAGACTAATCTTTTTTTTTAAAAAGGGATTTGGGTTTCTGTGTCCCAGAAATACCATAACCTCAGCACCTTCCCCACAGGCAAAGAGAAAGCTACGTCTGATTTCTGTGTAGAAGGTGCTGTGCTGAGCTCTGAAGAACCTCATTGCATGCCTGTGCAAAGAGACCAAAAGCCCAGCTGGAATAAAGAAAATCTGTCCTGAAAAGACAGCCCTAGCAAGGGGCTGTGTAACAAGGCCAGCCTTTTAGATGAAAGGCCAGTCTGACAGGGAAGAGAATCAGATTATTACTTTCTCTTTCGGCCCTGGACAGCTACTGAAGGAAAGAACCAGTTGCCGCTCATGAAGGTTGACAAGTCAGCCATAACGATGAATTAAATCTGCAATCATTATAAACCTCAACAGACACTGTCTCTCATCAGCCACTGCATTGCTTAATCTTTCTAGACAAACTTGTCAAGACTTTGTGAGAATGGCAACTGCCTAATGTTATATCCAGCATCAAGGACTGATCACCTTTGGGAATCAGATCCTGTGCAGTGTTGGGGCTGGTGGTACTTGGATAATCATAGAATCATAGAATATCAGGGTTGGAAGGGACCTCAGGAGGTCATCTAGTCCAACCCCCTGCTCAAAGCAGGACCAATCCACAATTAAATCATCCCAGCCAGGGCTTTGTCAAGCCTGACCTTAAAAACTTCTAAGGAAGGAGATTCTACCACCTCCCTAGGTAACACATTCCAGTGTTTCACCACCCTCCTAGTGAAAAAGTTTTTCCTAATATCCAACCTAAACCTCCCCCACTGCAACTTGAGACCATTACTCCTTGTCCTGTCATCTTCTACCACTGAGAATAGTCTAGAACCATCCTCTTTGCAACCACCTCTCAGGTAGTTGAAAGCAGCTATCAAATCCCCCCTCATTCTTCTCTTCTGCAGACTAAACAATCCCAGTTCCCTCAGCCTCTCCTCATAAGTCATGTGTTCCAGACCCCTAATCATTTTTGTTGCCCTTTGCTGGACTCTCTCCAATTTTTCCACATCCTTCTTGTAGTGTGGGGCCCAAAACTGGACACACTACTCCAGATGAGGCCTCACCAATGTCGAATAGAGGGGAACGATCACGTCCCTCGATCTGCTGGCAATGCCCCTACTTATACAGCCCAAAATGCTGTTAGTCTTCTTGGCAACAGGGGCACACTGTTGACTCATATCCAGCTTCTCGTCCACTATCACCCCTAGGTCCTTTTCTGCAGAACTGCTGCCTAGCCATTCGGTCCCTAGTCTGTAGCGGTGCATTGGATTCTTCCGTCCTAAGTGCAGGACCCTGCACTTATCCTTGTTGAACCTCATCAGATTTCTTTTGGCCCAATCCTCCAATTTGTCTAGGTCCCTCTGTATCCTATCCCTACCTGCCACCGTATCTACCACTCCTAGTTTAGTATCATCCGCAAATTTGCTGAGAGTGCAATCCACACCATCCTCCAGATCATTTATGAAGATATTGAACAAAACCGGCCCCAGGACCGACCCTTGGGGCACTCTACTTGATACCGGCTGCCAACTAAACATGGAGCCATTGATCACTACCCGTTGAGCCCTACAATCTAGCCAGCCTTCTACCCACCTTACAGTGCATTCATCCAGCCCATACTTCTTTAACTTGCTGACAAGAATACTGTGGGAGACCGTGTCAAAAGCTTTGCTAAAGTCAAGAAACAATACATCCACTGCTTTCCCTTCATCCACAGAACCAGTAATCTCATCATAGAAGGCGATTAGATTAGTCAGGCATGATAAATGTCAGTCTGATCAAAACTCCATGACAACTGAAGACAAAAAATAAGAAAAACATGTTTGGCTTGTCTGGGGTTTCTGTGTCTAATAAAGCACAGATCTGGTGGTTGCACTGATGTAGTGGAAGCCTTTAGTGTAGACCTACTGCACTGATGTGTGAACCACAAAGTAAAACTATTTCCCCATGTTTATTCCCCCCCCCCACCTCGCTGTTCCTCAGACATTCTTGTCAACTGCTGGAAATGGCCCACCTTGATTATCACTACAAAAGGTTCCCCTCCCCGTCCCCCCGCTCTCCTGCTGGTAATAGCTCACCTTACCTGATCACTCTCGTTACAGTGTGTATGGTAATACCCATTGTTTCATGTTCTCTGTCTATATAAATCTCCCCACTGTATTTTCCACTGAATGCACCCGATGAAGTGAGCTGTAGCTCACAAAAGCTTATGCTCAAATAAATTTGTTAATCTCTAAGGTGCCACAAGTCCTCCTTTTCTTTTTCCAAGTCTATAAGTAAACCAAGAGATGCTGGGGTGTTGAATCATCATGTGTCAGATGAGTGGAAATACAGCATCTGCTTCTAGAGGGCAGGCGCCAGGACAGTATGCCGAGAGAGAAAATGCTGATGGCACGATGGATGGGTGAGGACTGTCCTGTTGTTCCGATCTATTTGCAGGTGCTGGAACCCCAGTAGTAGAAAACCGTGGTCGGACTGGGCATCACCCACTGTAGCAATGTTGCTTTGTTTGGAGGGAAGCCAGGAATGAAATGCAAGTGGAGGTTGTGACGGGTTTTCCCAGGGTGCAACCTGGAACTGGAGTACTGCTGAGTCCTCTCTCCCTCCAACCTGCGCTTTCTCTCACACTGTGATGCTGTTGCTAAGCCACAAACCTCTCTCAGGTACTGTACTTACAGACATCCACAGGCAGGGACACACCCAGCTGAGTTATATGAATGCTTCTCCCAGTTCACTCATGAACTAACAATAGAGAGGCTCCAGCCAATTCCTCCCAGCCCTCAGCCTATGACCCTAGAGCTGTACCGGTCCATCCCTCCCTCAATGTGGAGAGGACATGCACCAGTTTTTGTACACTGAGCAGATTTCCCAAGCATTTCAACCACAATGCACTGTTTTAGATAAAACATAAAATAGGTTTATTAACTACAGAAAGATAGATTTTAAGTGATTGTAAGTGGTAGACAAAGGATAGAGATGGTTACCAGAGAAAACAAAAATAAGCACACAATCTGAATTCTATAAGCAGGATTTGAATCAAGCAGTGTCTCACCCTGATAGATAGTACAAACAGGTCACATATTTTCAATACACAAGCTGAAACCTGTAACTTCAGCCTGTGACAGCCTCCCCCATTCAAGATCTTTGTCCTACAGACGTTTTTCCAGGTATTGAGTGGCGGGGGGGGGGGGGGAGAAAGAGAAATGAGGCCAAGTGGTGATGTCAATTCCCCTCTTTTATTGCTTCTTCCATCTTGCTTGGGTGGGTCAAGCAGTCTCCATTGTCTATGTGCTATGTCTTAGAAGTCTCCACTGTATACAGTTCCTAGGATAGCCCTTGTGAGTGTGGATTCCCTTAAATGGGCCATCAGCAGCATCTGGCTGCTCCACTGTTGTACCTGAAAGGCTGGTTATGGGTGTTCCCAACCTCACAACATATTCCAGTAACACACACGTAGCAAAACTTCATAACTTCTTATACAATGATAAACACTAATATCCTGTTGACTGGTATGTGCTAACAGATCAAGACTTTTAAAATGATACCTCACAAGGCAGACTTTGTACACAACACGTCATAATTATATGACAGCAGTGAATATGGGGGTTCCAAGGTGCTGCTTTGAGGAACAGTTTGCCACAGAGGTCACATTTTCTTATGGGCTGAAAGAAGGTAGATTCCAAACATGTCATTGACTTTTTCACTGATGCTGCAGGTTACTCACTCGGGCATTTGTGACTCATTGACACATCCCTGAAGATAAGGGAAGTGGGAGATGCCCTCAGGAAAGGGAGCTAGAGTCTGGGACAAATAGGTCAAAGTAGCATCCCTAAAAGGCAGCCAACACAGGGTAGGAGACTGAGGCCTTATCTATATTCAAAGATGCACTGTTTTAACTAAATGAATTATTTTAAACCTATTTAGTTAAGCTGGTGCAAGATACAGTGTGAACACCCTTAACTTGATTTAAACCAGGTTTGTACCCATTTACCTGAAGTTGATTCCTTACCAAAATCTATATAAATCAGGTTTAATTTGTATTAAGAGGGTCCACTTTTGTTTGAACCAGTTTTACGCGAATCAGTTTTAAAAAAAAGAATCACATCATGAGTTAAAAGTATTTCAGTAGAAACAAGGCCATAGGCTGGTGTTTATGATGTGTTTAGATTTAAAAAAGGGTAACTTTGACCTTGTAGGCAGAGTATGTAAAGTGCAGGTTTCTCTCACTTTAGAGCCACTATCCAGTAAGAGCAAATCTTTGTTCTGGCTGTGATATTGTAACAACTCTTTTTGCCTTCTGATCAGTTGTGTCCAGTTGCATCACTCACATGGCTGATTGTGCCGCAGTGTGTCAGGACAAAGCAGCATCACACTACAAGATACGATGCACGCAGCATGATGGGAAGTGATAGCTAAGTGTCAGAGGAAGAGAGATTCATTTTTTAATCTATTATTTATTGTCAGTGGGTATTCTAATCTGAGCAAAGCCAATGAACAGAATCAGAGCTGACAGGTAGGCATCTGTATGTCATTAGACCAGGGTTAAAAGGAGACTCTTGGGGAATTCAGAGCTTTTTGTGTTGTTTCTCTTTCTTAACTCTGTATTCTTTGTAATGCTATTAAACACACCTTAAAACAAACCAATCTGTATCTACTTTAAGGTCAGCAGGGACCATTATGGTCATCAAACATAATACAGGTCATAGAATTTCAGAGGCTGGAATCATTGGTTGATTGACCTAGAACATGTCTCTTAGAAAGATGTCCAATCTTGATTTCAAATGATAGAGAATCCACCGCAGCCAGAGCTGAGGTAATAGCAGATTTTTCAGTTTGCCAAATTGTTTCAGAGCAAACCAAAAATGAATGGTTGGGTTGAATGAAACATTTTGTTTTGACAAAATCAAAATGTTTAATTGCCATTTTGATCATTTAAATTGTTTGCTTTTTAAATAAAATTAAAGGAAAATAGTTTTGGACTGAAAAAAAAATCAAAACATTTCATTTTGAAAAATGTCAAAACAAAACGATTCGGCTTTTTCCAATGTATGTAATTATTTTACTGTCACAATCCAGACACAAATTCCTGAACCATTTTACGGCCACCGAATCTGCATTTTCCCCACAAACATGTGGCTGAAAAATGTTGCCCAGCACAAAGCAGAACCCTGCTACAAATGTGCTCCCTGCACCCAGTCTCAGTTTGACCAACTTCATCTTCCAGCCCCTGGAGCTCACTGTACCTTGCTCTGCCCTCAAGCTGCAGAAAGCTCCTCTTTCTGTTGAATAAACTAAAGAGATTGAGCTTCTTAAGCATCTCACTGTAACACAGATTTCCCAGATTTCTGATCTTTCTTGTGGCTCTTTTTCTGAGCACATTCCAGTCTTTTAACATCCATTTTACAATACTGACAACAATGGGTTCCCGAATGCCATATACAAAGGTAATATCACACAAATCTGAAAAAAATCCCCAAGATACTTGAAATCCTCAAAATTTTCCCATTCAGATTAAAATACTTCCAGTAAATCAAAATGTGGGGCTTGTGTGACATAAAGCCATATTACCAGCAGCTATTGACCTTTGTGAAGGTGAATAGCATTCGTTATGAACCCAAGAGGTAATGTTGGTATTTTCCGCAGAGAGCAATAAATCCTGGTTTTCAATGTCAGGAAGAAGAAAACACTATCTGCATTGTTACGTACATTCTGAATAGATCTGGAAATCTCTCCACTAAGGCCACACATTTTATAAGCGTAACATTTCCAAAGTTACTATACTCACAACAGGGAATGACACAAGACAGGTATTTTGGTGGAAGATCTATCCAGACTTTATTTGCTGCAACTGGGAAATGATCTACTTTAGCTGCAATCCAATACTGCATTTGAAGAAATTTCTTACAAATTACAGTCTGACCAGATCAGCAACCCGATTGTCCTGTGTGATTTCAGCTCCACGTCTTCATTCATTGCTTGTGGAGTGAGGTGACGTTTTCCTTCACCTCGGGCACTGTATAAAGGAGAGAATCAAAGCAGGCTAGGAGTTGCTAGTTGTTGTTATGTCTGTGGATTGAAAAGAGAAGGAGGATGTGAACAGTGTCTTACCAATGAAATCACAAAGCTGTGGAATCATAAAAAGTGGCTTATTTTCAACCTGGAGTTTAAGTTTAAATTGTTCAAGGCACATGAATTAGTTGACCTGGAGGCAGGGCCATCCCTGGGGGGGGGGGTGCATGTTCCAGGGCAGATTCGTCTCTTTCGGGACCAACCATGCTGGCCAATCGTACCGGCCTGCAGGGCCCCCCAAAGCTCGGGTCCTGGAGCGGTCGCCCCGATTCGCCCTACCCAAGAGACGGCTCTGCCTGGAAGCAGCCTGCAAAAGCTTTAACCCCTTTGACTCTCCAGAGCCTGGAAAATCTTGGGCCAGATTCTGATTGTCACAATTCAGGGCAACTGCACCTATATTCCCCCCTACCCCTGTGATCCAGCCAGGGCACCCACTGAGGCTTATGGCTCTCAGCTGCTATCGCTCTTGGGCAGAGATCAGGGGTTTTACCAGGCTGCACGGTTCCCAGCCTACACTGTGTTACTCCAACAAGCCAGAGCCATTGGCCATTATCTTTAAAAACTCCTGGCGATTGGGGGAGGTCCCGGACGACTGGAAAAAGGCTAATGTAGTGCCCATCTTTAAAAAAGGGAATAAGTAGGATCCTGGGAACTACAGGCCAGTCAGCCTCACCTCAGTCCCTGGAAAAATCATGGAGCAGGTCCTCAAGGAATCAATTCTGAAGCACTTAGAGGAGAGGAAAGTGATCAGGAACAGTCAGGATGGATTCACCAAGGGCAAGTCATGCCTGACTAATCTAATTGCCTTCTGTGACGAGATAACTGGCTCTGTGGATGAAGGGAAAGCAGTGGATGTATTGTTTCTTGACTTTAGCAAAGCTTTTGACATGGTCTCCCACAGTATTCTTGCCAGCAAGTTAAAGAAGTATGGGCTGGATGAAAGGACTATAAGGTGGATAGAAAGCTGGCTAGATCATCGGGTTCAATGGGTAGTGATCAATGGCTCCATGTCTAGTTGGCAGCCAGTACCAAGTGGAGTGCCCGAAGGGTTGGTCCTGGGGCCGGTTTTGTTCAATATCTTCATTAATGATCTGGAGGATGGTGTGGATTGCACCCTCAGCAAGTGTGCAGATGACACTAAACTGGGTAGATACTCTGGAGGGTAGGGATAGGATACAGAGGGCCCTAGACAAATTAGAGGATTGGGCCAAAAGAAATCTGATGAGGTTCAATAAGGACAAGTGCAGAGTCCTGCACTTAGGATGGAAGAATCCCATGCACCGCTACAGACTAGGGACCGAGTGGTTAGGCAGCAGATCTGCAGAAAAGGACCTAGGGGTTACAGTGGATGAGAAGCTGGATATGAGTCAACAGTGTGCCCTTGTTGCCAAGAAGGCTAACAGCATTTTGGGTTGTATAAGTAAGAGTATTGCCAGCAGATCGAGGGACGTGATCATTCCCCTCTATTTGGCATTGGTGAGGCCTCATCGGGAGTACTGTGTCCAGTTTTGGGTCCCACACTTCAAGAAGGATGTGGAAAAATTGGAGAGAGTCCAGCGGAGGGTAACAAAAATGATTAGGGGACTGGAGCACATAATTTATGAGGCGAGGCTGAAGGAACTGGGATTATTTAGTCTGCAGAAGAGAAGAATGAGGGGGGATTTGAGAGCTGCTTTCAACTACCTGAAAGGGGGGTTCCAAAGAGGATGGATCTAGACTGTTCTCCATGGTAGCAGACGACAGAGCAAGGAGTAATGATCTCAAGTTGCAGTGCGGGAGGTTTAGGTTGGATATTAGGAAAAACTTTTTCACTAGGAGGGTGGTGAAGCACTGGAATGCGTTACCTAGGGAGGTGGTAGAATCTCCTTCCTTAGAGGTTTTTAAGGTCAGGCTTGACAAAGCCCTGGCTGGAATGATTTAGTTGGGGATTGGGTCCTGCTTTGAGCAGGGGGTTGAACTAGATGACCTCCTGAGGTCTCTTCCAACCCTGATATTCTCTGATTCAGTGGCTCTGCAATCACAGCCGCCAACTCCTTTAGCACTCTCGGATGCAGTGCATCCAGCCCCATGGACTTAGATGCTTATTTCAGGTAGGGTTTTAGGAGTTGTGTTTTTCCTGGTCTCTCTCTGTCCTGGAGAGAACCACAAAGAAAGCCCAAACAAAAACCTCCCCCCACAGATTTGAAAGGATCTTCTTCCCTTATTGGTCCCTTTGGTCAGGTGCCAACCAAGTTATTTGAGCTTCTTAACCCCTTACAGGTAAAGGAGGGATTTTATGCTACCCTTAGCTGTATGTTTATGACAGCCCTCGTCAGTGGGGTCTCAGAAGACAGAGAGCTGTGATTTCTGGACCCATCTCAGTGCTAATTAGTCAAGGGGAGGAGAGATGCTACCATCAGAAGTCCTGACTTTGCCCCAATGCATGCTTAGGGGTAGGACCTATGTCACAGCCCTCTTAGCACCACCCTGACCAATCAGTGCTAAGAGTGTGAAGCGTTTGACACGTGATTTGAAAAAATGTGCCTAGGGATGTGAATTTTTTTAACAACTTGTGTAGTCCTAAACTGCTAACATGTACATACCCTGAGAGGAGGTATCCCGTGGCGGAGTGGAATTTTGTTAAATTAATCCATGTAAAAATGGTTTAAAATGTCAAGGGACTATTTTAACATTTCATTCCAAATACACAAATAATTGTGTTTTCCTCTAGCTTTTCAAACTGCTGTCATTTTAGATATATTTTGCTAACGAAGGCAGTGTCTTTATCTTCCTTCCTCAGGAATCCCTTCTAAACTGAGGGAAGACATACTAGATGGCACCCAGGAAGCAATACACCTTAGCAGTCTGTACTGTAATCAAGACGCTGAAGGAATTTTGTTAGTGATGCTTTCCACAGTGTGTGGTGCTTCAAATACTTCTACTGACATCTGGAAGAGATTCTCTGCCAGCCAGCCATCAGGCCCTCACAGGAAAGCACATAGGAAAAAACAAATAGGAGCAGCATAGTCATTCAAAATCCTCGTTTGTTACAAGCAGCGATCTGGCTTCTATTATGAATGTATATTAAAGCTGGATTTTGGCACAATGGATGAGAAAATAACGGAGACTTCAAAACGGTGGTGCTCTCATCCAGTGGCTGCCCTGGGGAAAAAACCAACAACATAACCCTAAGCTACGGCAAAGAGTTTTTTACACAAGTAGCATGGCTTTGCTAAGGAACCTGGTGGGTAAGAAAGCAAAGAAACATGGTATGTTGGGCCCAATCCTCCAATACCTTACTGTTAGCCGATGGCCAGGGATGTTTGGTGAGGTGCCAGCTATGCCCGTTTATACCATCCGTGACTTTAACCGCTAGGACGCACTGTCCCTTCACGGCGGGCAGCCCGGGCTAGGCTGACGGATGCCCCAAGGTCCTAACCACCCGTGACTTTAACTGCTAGAGCTCAGAGCTCCTTCGCAGCGGGCAGTCAACACTGACTGACAGGTGCCCCAATGGCAGCACTAAGAGCCTCTCCACACCCGTGACTTTAACTGCTAGAGCTCAGAGCTCCTTCGCAGCGGGCAGTCAGGATTGACTGACAGGTGCCCCAAGAGTTTGCCCCGTGGAGGCGGCACAACTCAACGCTAGGCTCTTAGTACTCTCACCTAATGGCCAGGCTTTATAGCCAAAACGGCTGAGGTTCTTTAATTGTGTTGGCTGCTTTACAGTAAACCAGAGAAACAAGTCAGGCTTATGCATAAATGGTTACCAAAATTTATTAAACTAGATTCTAATCATGTGGTTACAAAATTGCTAGTGCCTACTTATTTAAGTGTAGAGATGTTACACACACAAACAAGTTACAAAACTGAAGCTACAATCCCAAAGAAAGAAAACAAAGTATAGAGCTCTATTTCAAAATATGTGTACACTAAAGATAGGAGATCAGGTGTGGGTGCTTCTTACCCTCCTTGCATCTCTCGATTCCAGCGGTGCCAAGCCAGGATCGGTCACTCAATTCCGCGGAAAGACGAATAAGGGACAAGGCTTAGGGACCCTCTTAGCTGCAGAAGCCTTGGGAGGCTGTCACTTATCTGACCAGCAGATAGATAGTGAAAAGCACTCAAAAATCATGGTGCTGTAGGTCCCCTACTTATACCTCTGTACTCCTTTATTCTCTTTCTCCTTTCTATGCTAAATTGGGGCTGGTCTGTCGGGGTGACGCCAGCTCTCGCAAGAGTAGTTCACGCTTGCAAGGGAGAAACAATAAGTTTCGACTACTGGACACTTCTTTTATCAGGGTAAATATTTTCCCACCTAGGATGTTGGTGTGTGTGCATCATGCTGTTTTAGTAGGGGCTAAGAGCCATGTCTGTCACAGCGCCTCTGCCTGCTGTGAGCCCAATTGTTGTATATGTTCCCAGTGGCACATTGTAGCAGCACACCTGTGCTTCTCTCAGCTTCAAAGGCTGTGCTGGAGTGCCCTGGTGTTTTGGCTCCCGTGTGTTTCCAGCAATGCTGGTCTGAGGGGGGCGGGGCTGGCTGTCTGGCTACACTTACACCTTAGATATTGCACAGCGGATGTTCAGTTTCACTGGAGCAGCGTGGAGTGCCAAACATTGCCACTGAGGTCCACATCCACTCAGAATACTTGTAAATTACTAACAAGGCCAGGGGCATTGTAATTAAACGTCAGACTCTTCTATACTGTACCTATGGCTGATATGCTCCTCTTGTTTGGTGTATGAAAGTTAGAGCTGATCAGGAAATTTTGATGGACAGTGTGCGTGGGTGTGGCAGGGGAATTTGCCACAATATTTTTTGCCTTTTCGCACTCTATGACCAGCTCTAATTATACCATTTTAGTTTGGTTTTTTTAATATGCTGAAGAAAGAAAGGAAGTACACCAAATGGAGTTCACACTAAGCTGTAAGTTGCATTCAGCTTTCACAGTGATCTGACAATGGGGAGAATGCTACTGTTTAAACAATAAATGTTCTCACCTGATTGCTATACGGTGTGGGAGTTGATCGAGCTGGTAGTTACCACTGTGGCGTATGTGCAGTACTGCCAGTGTGGTATACCGGTCTCGGAAGCATATTTGTTCATTAAAGCATAGCACCAGGAGCCAGATGATCGGATTCTCTTCCAGCTCTGATAGAGCTGTGCTGGGTGACTTGGGCCATAAGAAACTACATTAATGGTGGCAAAATTATGCTTCTCTTACTTTGAGTTCACAAAACTAAGTATTTATTTACAGCTTGTCAATAAATGTTTAAATTCTTCTTTCTAACCAAAAGCTAATCAGGTACACAACTAGAAATGTCAGTTATCAAAAAATGGTAAATGTCCTCTGTGGACTGGCAAATTACTCTTGTAGGCCTCAGGTGGGGGAATGGCTGGTAACTCTAGGAGTGGGTGCAGGGAGCATTCCGAGGTCTGATAATCTCAGTGTTCATCAACCAGAAAAAAGGGATAGCCCCAATGACCAGCAAACATTGACTCCTGTGTAAGGACAGGCTTGGGCACAAACGCTGATGTTGGGGTTATGTGAAAGATGAGACTCATCATTTTCCAGCATGTGCTCCTGTGATCTTCAGGTCAGTGGGGAACTCCCTTCAGCTGGAGATCAATGGGGATAATTCTGTCATGTCTACAAAGCACATTCCGCAGCTCCCTATAATAAGGTCCATTTCATCTGATCTCCTGGTTGCATGTGACTCTATATAATGCTAATTACAGCAGCATGGTTCCTGTCTGCCATCACCAGGACTGATCCAGTGCTACTCCTGTCCATTCGTCCCTCAGATTCACTGGAGGATGAAGAACTTCTCTGTGCCTGATCTGGCTTTTGTCCACCTTCGCTCAGTTCCTTTCTGTTCATTTATATTAGCCATGCCCGTCTCCTACATTGCAATGGACATTTCCTGTAAATATTCAAGGTGATTTGAAAGTTGCACCAAGTTGTGTTACTCCCAGGGGAATCTCACAGTGCATCTGAAAACAAAGACTGGGGAGCGGACGGAGGGAGGGGCAGAGCTGACAATGACGTGATAGTCAGTGGTTGTGGTCCTAACTGGCAGCCTTGCCTACCCCAACTGTTCACAGGACATTAGTCTGGCTGCCCAAAATCATTAGAGTAGCTTAAAAAAACCCATAAAGTCTTTTTTAAAATTAAGCTATTTTTATTGGCCTTCTGGCTTTTGAGCCTTTAGAGGGCACTTGGGTCACATTTATAAGCTATTCTCTGCAACCATGAGGGTTGGAAACATGCATTTTTTTGTTAATGAAAGCAAAATTTTTAATCACAGAACTCCAGGAGATGGGGCTTTAAAACAGTGAATATTGTGACACTCATGATGAATTCATAAGAGTTGCAACAGAGCAGTCTTCTCTTGGGAAATGCTGCATCAATTCAATGAAATGTTGGGGGTTATTTTTGGAAAATCAGATCAAATTTTCACAATATTTTCCATAAAAATATGTTTTTCATTAGAAAAATTCTCATTTAGAAAGTTTCATTTACAAATATATTTTATTGTATATTACTTCTGTCATCATTACATGCTTTCATGACATGTCAGTAATAGCAGTGGTCACTATGACATGTCATACTATGCACTACTACTGTGAACACATCATAATTCCAGGACATATTCTGACATGATAGTTGAAATATTCTATTTTATTTTCATGACTTCATTTTTGTATATTATTTTAAAAATCATTCAGGGCATCAGCTACTTAGTACCCATCCATGGCTGAGACACTAAATCCTGCTTCACAGAAGGGGGAAAGTTTGTCCCAAACACAAAGTGATAAACCATGTGCCAAGAGTGCCCTACGTTCCCGTGGACTGCTTTGCACCAGCGAGGTCAGTGTAACATCTCATCCGTAGAACAGCGCTCTGAGTCCAGAGCTGCTGCATGCAGGCTGCATGGCAAATCTGGCTATGCTGTGTGGAATCAACTGCAGTGCCTTGTCTCTGTGTGTGTTGTGCAGTATTGTCCCAACTTTGACATTTTCCAAAGAACGTATCATTTTCTTTGCTCATTGGGGGCAGTTCTGCCCTTCAGTCAACAGCAAGAGGGACTGAACATATAAGTACCATGTGTGCCCATCTCATGTAGCTCTCAAGAGAGATGGCCCATCCAAAACACTCCTTGAGAAGGGACTGATCCATTTCCTGTCATTGATTTTGGCTTAACCTCCCATCATCCCCACACTCTACCTCAAATGCCTAACAGATCGTGGCAGAATGATGGACAGGGCCTACTTGTTCTGTAGCCCTATTACAGGCTACCCCAGCCTGGGGAGCGACCCAGTGCTCCCTTATCTACAGCATATTCACAACAGCATGACAGTCAATGGCAAAAATAGCAAGGGTTTCCTTTTTGCCACAGTCTAGAGAAAAACAACTCTAATGTCTGCACCAGGGACCAGCATGTACAAACAGGGGGAAAACTTCCATCCTTTGTGCTGTAGGGTTTTGTTTTGTTTTTTAAATAAAAAAGCAGTAAAAACATCCCATTGTCTGAGACCTCCACAACTCTAGGCAATAACTCATTAGTGATATTTTCTCTACCCTTGTGTGACAAGATGGCCGATGTTAGTCTGGGGGGGTCCTGCCCTTTTCTTGGCGGGGAGCTAAAATGCCACCCCTTGCCCCGTTCTTGGGGCACCGATGGCCTCGCTAGTGGCCCAGGAAGGTGGTAAAGGAGGGAAGCAGGGGAGGGGTCTGGGTTTGCTCCTCACTCTGAGCCCCAGCCCCTCTCAACTCTTGCGAGTTCTTACCCTCTTCTCCCTTGGGTGGGGAAGGGAGTCTCCCTCCCCTACTGGGGCAGGGTCCTCCTTACTTCAGTTCTCTGATTTTCCAAGTCTCACAGCAGCACAGCACAGCACAGCACAGCTCCGGTCGGTCGGTCGGTCGGTCGGTCTCCCTCCCTCCCTCCCTCCCTCCCTCCGTCCGTCCGTCCGTCCGTCCGTCCGTCCGTCCGTCCGTCCGTCCGTCCGTCCGTCCGTCCGTCCGTCCGTCCTCCTTCTCCTTCTGTCTGCCTGAAGCAGAGGGTTTTATTAGGTTCCTAACAGGGCCTTAATTGACTGCAGGTGCTCCAATTAACCTGCAGCCCCCTTCCCTAGTCTATAGGGACCCACGCCTTAATTAGCCTTGAGCTTATATATTTCCCCTCTAGCACTCTCCCACTGCTCCCTGGCCCTTCTGTATCACACCTTGTAAGAATATTAAAGAATTTTTTAAATGATTTTAACAAATTTCCTGCTTCCTGCTTTTTAGTTTAATAATTTAAGTTTTATATATTTATATATATATAAATCATTTTCTCCATTCACTATTGTTAGGGGTTGTTATAAATATTTAAAACATATATATATATTGACAATACAAACCTTTTTTGGCTTTAAAATCTGGTATGACTACATGTCGGATGTCAGAAAACTGATGTAAGAGCTATTTTAGGGCCCAGCCCCCCAAGTTCCTATGGCCATTGTGCTAGGAACATATCCTGACGTGTCCAAAGCTAAATAAAGACAGACACCTGCTTAGAATTTTCGTGGCTGCACCCAATAAATGCATTTGATCACTTTGGTTGCAAAACCAGACTTTTTACAGAACCAAAATAAAAGAATTAAGACAGTGAAGTGGCTTACTATCTACATTGCATTAAAAATTGGCCTATTTGAGAAAAGATAAGCCAAAAGGGATGAACCAATTTTTAAACATTCATTCACAGGATTTTTACAAAATCAATATTAATACCCATTAGAAAGTGTAAACTATAATTCTTTACATTCTGTATTTGCTCCCTCTTTCAATACTTATGTAAGAATATCAGCAATTCTGTTTATCTTTTTTTAAAGTCTCATATTTGCTTTCTAAAAACCTGTAATAAAATATATAATTCTTATATCACAGATCAGTATAAAGTATCATTATAAATACCTAGGTCTTCACACTCCTCTCTCCAATAGTTCCTGTGGGAAAATGTGCTGAGAAGTTTTTTACTGACATTTTGATTTATAAACTCCAATTTTCCTTAAAACCCCTCACATATTTCAAGACATATTTTTCCTCTTTCTGTCTTTGCATTTTATCTTCTCCTTGCATCCCAATGTATTTCTTTATCATTTCTAGTTGTGGTGCTATTTCTCAGTTATTAGTTTAGGCGTATGACATGAAATCCTGCTGCTTCTTCCCCTCCCAACATAAGATGGGCCTTCTGCTTGAGGGTCAGAGGGCAGAAGGGATCAGGTTGGGCCCCGGAAGGGAAAGGGTTTGGGTTATAATATCACATCTGGATATCCTCATTTCCTGTTGTTGGGGACACTGGGGCATGGCCACTAGGTAACTCGAGGGAATAGAAGACCACGAGTGTCGATGAAGCCCCCTCGCACTAGGCCCAAGTGTCCTTGGCCCCCCCTCCCGCCTGGAGGCACTCGCAGCAGTTATGCTGAGGATCTGCAACAATATGTTGCAGAGTCAGACTGCCTGAAACTAAACAAGGCCAAACAGGGCAGATATGGAAGAACAATGCTGAATAAAGCAGCTTTATGTATAGGTTAACAAATGATACAAAAAACAAGGGAACTAGCTGGGAACTGGATTGGCTGGCTATATGGATACTTAGGGCAGCTTGCTATTGGATAAGTATGCTGAAGAAAGGATGTATAAAAGTCTGTGAAACTTCCTGCTTTATGTGCAGGATTTGAGATTCTATTCTCACTGTACCTTTTTGAAGCTTCAAATAAACTTTTCTGCTTCTCGTTGTGATTATTGGGTGAAGCACACCGGGTAGCGAACCAACCCCAGCTGTTGTTTTGCCTCTCGGCACTGGGTGCCGGCAACACTGTGATGTCATCATCCTTATTTTATCTCTGGATCAATCTCAATCTCACCTTGACAGAAGCTGGGGCAGTTGCTACTGGCAAGCCCTTTAGCATGCTAATCTCTGTGTTGCCTCTGCAAGATGCTGGCAGATATCACCGTGGGTTACCTTGGATTCCAAATCAGCTGCCAAACCTAGGCACAGTGTTAGAGAACCTGGAATCCTTGGAGAGAAACTGCTCCCTATGCAGAGCCTTCCACGTCTCTGCGTATGCACATCACATCTCACCTGTGTCACCCTGCAGCATGGCTTGAATGAAACATGACAGCGCTGCTCCTCCAGCCCTTTACTGCCACTCAGGCATCACTCCAAGAATATTTTAGGGAGAAATCAGAGAGACTTCACATGGAGTTCAGTGCTTGGATCAGGAGAAAATAAACAGGGCAGGTGCTGGAGTACTTCCAGCTTCAAGGACATTTTGAGCACATTCAAGGGGAAGTGCAATTATGCAAGCTAAGCCTTAACCTCTCAGATTGCGCGTTGCCAGCTGCACAGCAGCAGAGGGTGGGCAAGGGATCTGGAGCAGGGGCACAGCCAGGAAGGTCAGGTGCAGAGGGCAGCTGGCTAACTGAAGGAGGTTGACTGGGAGCCATGTGGGATAGCGGCAAGCACCAGTAAGAGCTAGAGAAGGCACTTGTATGTGCAGCCAAGTGGGTGTCACAGCTCCACAGGATCTGTGCTACACCCCAGCTTGTAAACAGTCCCTTGGAGGAACCCTTTCAATGTGCCAGCCCCCCAAGGGATCTCACTCTTCCTTAAGGGTAAGCCAGGCAATCTCAACACCTCCACAACTGAGCCTCCATGCGCCAACAGCCCTGCGTCACACCATGAGCTCTGCTCAGTGATCCAGCTGAGACAGATTCCTGGTCAGAGACTTTGACACTGTTCAGGGACCAGTGCACCTCAGCCAGCATTTGCAGTGATACCAGGCAACCTTTTCAAAACAGAGCAGTGTTTATTAGCCAACTCGAACACAGCATCGGGAAGTCCTTAGGTTAGCATAGGGAAATAAGGGTTAAATCATAGTCCATTCTGGCCAAACCAGTGCTCCACCCAGTCAGCCTGCCATGGAACCCAGTTCTGGCTCTAGTTCGCCATCTCTCTGCCAGTCTCAGGTGACAGCTCTGTGTTGCTCCCAAAAGCCAACTCTTATTCTAGCCCCTGACACCTCTCAGGCCATTGTTCAATTCCTGCAGACCCACGCTGAGTTCACACGTCTGCCTGCCAGAGCTTCCCATGGTAAGGTGTCGACTCTACAGTCCTCAGGGGCTCCCACTGGCCTTGTGGCTCCTCCATTGATATGGGTGGGTTTCAGCCAGTCCTTTAACAATCCATTCATTCCATCCCAGAGCTGTGGGCCCTGGACACCTGCAAGAAACCTGCCAGTGTTTAGGCAAAAGTCTTCTCAAGTCTGCGGTAGATTAGATGAAACATTTCAGTCCAGCAAATCGGCATTTTCCGACCAGTCTAGTTGTGTGGCTGGTCATGCAGGGGAAGGATCTGGAGGGTGAATCAGGGCAGGAGTTTAAAGGCCAAGGGGAAGGAGTAGAAGTGGGTGGATCTCAGATGGCAAGGGAAGGAGAGGAGAGATTAATAGCTTCTCAGGCCAGAAGGGACCATCGTGATCTTCTGATCTGACCTCCTGTACAACAAAGTCTAGAGAATCAAAGGCATGCAGTGCTACAAAAGATTTTCAACCCTTTGGTTACGTGCCTCCCCCCCCCCCGGGTTAAAGGGTTAAATAACTCTCTCTTACAAGGGAAACATGCAGCAGCCAAAATGAAGGAAGAAATACCTCAGTATTTTAAATACAACCTAACCCTAGACATAAGGGTGGCTATGATTTCCAGTAAGCTAATGCAGTATGGATGGGAAAGGATACAGGCCAAGCCCAGGGAATGATTCACAATGAGATATTTATCTGACAAATTTGACCTCATTCTGCTTATAGAATATCATTTTCCTCCAATACATGTTACAGTTAGATAATAGATTTTGGTTTACAGATGTATCATGACTATTTGAAACTCAAATTGTGCGGCTTAGATGTGATTTATCAGATCAGTCTATCACATCAGGCCACGCTCTTCCAGAATGGGAGGTTGGGCTTGGGTGGTCATGTCAGGCTGAACATGGCTGCTGCGGAGTGCATGCTCCCCAGCTGGAACAGCGAGCAGACTCTGTGGTGACAGCTTGTGTCTCTGTGTGGTCAGAGAAGCAAGCGGAGGCTGGGGACAGCCCTAAGGCACTGCTGGGGCTGTGCAAACAGGCACCAAGCTGAAACCAACTGGCCATCGGAACATCCAGGAGCAGCAGTAGCCTTCATTCAGCTTCAATCAAACGTAAACACTGAAGATGCAGGTGACAGGAGTGACAGATACAAGTCCCCTAGTGGCCTCCTTGCCAGCCACTGATAACTGGTTTCATTTGGGTTGGATTTTTTTTTATCCTCAGACACATTCTTCTTGGAAAGCTTCAAATATCTGTCAACAGGAACTTTGCTCAGAGATTTCATAGTGATTTAACAGAGCATCTTCTATACATGCCTGAACCGGATTTACAATTCAGGGTTCCTGTGTTACCTCCTAATTACACTCGCTGGTGCACAGTCAGGTTAGTTTGGGGTTTGGGGATTCAGTTCTTAGAAACAGAGCACAGCATCTTATGAAAGTCTTTGTGGATGTCCCAAGAATGTGCAGTTACACCATGTTCACAAAATGAATTTTATTATTGGTGTTAGGCAAGAGTTAGCCCATCTGCTGGTGGACTATTGTACAAATCACAGCCGCTGCTGCTTCTGTATTTGTGTTACTAACCTCTGTTGTCATGTGTGGGTATTTCAGACACATGCTTAAAAATCTCACTATGCTTCCTACCTTTGCCCCTTTCCCCCAACTCCCCTCCTCATCCCCTCTCCCACCTCCCTTAGGTAACCCTAAAACAAATCATGTATATCAAAGCATTCAAGTATTGACTACATCCTCACCTGGGAATTCGATTTGTTAAACAGCAGGGGGGAGGGATAGCTCAGTGGTTTGAGCTTTGGCCTGCTAAACCCAGGGTTGTGAGTTCAATCCTTGAGGGGCCCATTAAGGGATCTGGAGCAAAAATTGGGGATTGGTCCTGGAGGTTGGACTAGATGACCTCCTGAGGTCCCTTCCAACCCTGAGATTCTAGGATCCTATGAGGGAACTGTTAGGTAAAATTTCAGTTAGCAGCTAAGGCAAAACCCCACATAACTAACAAGCTGGCCTCCCAGAGGCCCAAGGACAATGGCAGCTGTGAACACTTGACAACTTCAGTGGTCAGATGTCTGCTCAGTAACTCGGCCTCTCAGTAAGGAAGAACAGTAGAAACCCTCCACAGCTTTCCAGATATCTGTGAACACTCACCCCTTCCCCCACCACCCCACTCCTTCGCCTTAAGGGTAGTCATAGATAATTAATGTAATCAGGATGGTTTCTATCCATATGTTCTGTTCCTGTCATTATCATGTTAAGTGTTCTCTCCCTATCTCTCTCTCTGAAACAATGTTTGTCTCTGTAAGTACAAAATAAATGCAAATAAAAAAAATATATATATATATACATATAACTGGTCACTGTAACGTCGTACTTTTGAAGTTGTTTATCAGCCTCCCCGGTGCCATAAATAAACCTCTTCAGTATTGTCTGTGCTGCCTGATTCTTGGAGAAAAGAATCTCCTTGCTTCACATTGGCTTCAACATATATTAATCATTCATACACTGAAAAGAGACAGCAGCTGACACAAAACATTAATGTACACAGTGAACAATCTCTTTGGAAGCAGTACTTCTCAAGGAGCCATGAATTTTAGGTAAAATGCATTAAAATAACTTTATTTACTCTTCACCTGCAAATTGCACATTTTATTTCAAAGACAGGCATATCATTCTACAGTAATGCCTTCTGGGTGCTGGGTCTTGCAGAAGGCTTTTATTAAGCTCCACTATATTCCTGCAAGAGGATAACTTGAAATTTCTGGAGGATTACAAAAATGCTCCCTGCTTTAATAAAGGTTTTCTGAGAGCCGTTCTGAAATTCCAGTGGCTTATGAACTCTTCACTCTGAGAAAAGTAGCTTTACGTGCTCTTTATCGCAGGTTCACATGACCACCCTTTCCTGGCTTAGCAGTACTCAAGTCCACTACACAGAGTTTCTAACATTCAGGAGCTTTTCAGCGCAGAGGCTATAAGCCAGGCTTTTTTGAAACCTTTGGGGTTCGGTCATAAGTGTGCCACCAAGCAGGGGAATAGCAGGTCGAAGTAGGGAGGTGCCATTACTGCTGTAGAGGGCATCAGCTAGACCATTACTCAGGGGTGAAAGTAAGTTAGAGGACTTACCGGTATGCCGGAGTCCTGAGCAGGGGGCATGGCCTCAACCGGAAGAGGCAGGGCCTTAAGTCCCCCGACCCTTTAAATCTTGATTTAAAGGGCCAGGGCTCGGGGGCGATTTAAAGGAGCCCCGGGCCCTTTAAATCACTGAGGAGAACCTGGGGGCTCCCGGCTGCCACCGCTACTCAGGGGCTCTGGGCTCTGGCAGAGCTTTAAAGGGCCTGGGGCTTCGCTGTGGTAGCGGCTACTCCAGGGCTTTGGCAGCAGGGCTCAGGCAGGGATTTAAAGGGCCCCGGGGTGGGGTAGTGGGGGCTGGAGCTTCCCTTTAAATCCCCACCAGAGCCCCGCCGCCGCTACCCCAGGGCTTCGGCAACAGGGCTCAGGCGGGGATTTAAAGGGCCGGGGCGGTAGCTGCTGCTGGAGCTCCCGGGCCCTTTAAATCCCCGCCGCAGCCCCGCTGCCGCTACCCCAGGGCTTTAAATTGCCCTCTGGGAAAGCCGGTCCTGTTATAGCGCATCGGCTCTTACTGGTACGCCGTACTGAGGCGTACCAGCTTACTTTCACCTCTTCCATAACTGCAGGCTGCAGAAAAGCACAACATAAGATTTGATATTTGAAATTCTGCTTTATAGTGGGAGACTTAAGAAGCTCAAGCTATTTATTTTTCAAAAAGAAAGGTCAAGTGGTGACTTAATCATGGTCCACAAGTACCTACCAGGGGAGAGATTTCTGAGAGTAGAGGGTTCTTTTAATCTGTCAGACAAAGGTCTAATGAGACTTCATGGCTGGAAGCTGAAGCTAGACGAATTCAAACTAGAAATATGGCATAAACTGTTAACAGCTGCGGGTGATTAACCACTGGAACAGCTTCCCAAGTGTTGTGGTGGATTCTCCATCACTTGAAATCAGGGCTGGATGTCTTTCTAGAAGATGCACTGTAGCTCTCACAAAAGTTATGGTGCCACAGATCTGGTCAAGCGCCCACTGTTGGACATTTGCCAGGCTGCTGAGCAGGGGCACTGCAACAATGTGGATCCTGGGGGTGCTGAGAGCCATTGAACCAAACTATAAACCCTGTGTGTGATGGAAACCACTTCAAGCCAGGGGTGCTGCTGCCCCCCCGCCCCCACACCTCTAGTTCCAGTACCTGTGCTGCTGAGTCAGGGATAAGCGATACTGAAAGCCAGTTGACTCAGGCTTAGCAAAAGGTTCCTAACCCAGTTACTCTCTACTCAAGAGATAAAGCACAAGAGAGCACAGATGACTGGAAAACAGACTTTCCTGAGTGGCATGTGCCTCTCTCTAGCTCACCCTTCCCTTGGGAGTCCTTGGGGGACCATCTGTGTTCAGGTAGGCAGGGTTCCCTGCAGCAGCTCCCCCCTGCTTGAGCTGGTGAAAATGGCCAAAGACGCACAGCAGAACAGCTCCCACCTTTCTGTAACCTCCCAGTGTCTTTGGTCATGTGACTGGCTGATCAGTCGCAAAAGAGGACCACAGTCCCCTACCAGATGACATTGTTTCCAGGCGACTTCTCCGGATAAACCAGCTCTCCTAGGTAGGAGCCAGCCTTTTGCCTATGTGAACAGAGGGCCATCCAGATTTAACAGCCCTTTATTGTTAGCCTTGTGCCTTTATCCCTTGGCATTTCAGCCTGATGTGGAGGTAGACGGACAATAGAGAAAGTGAACGAACCCCCGCATTCAAAATGGAGCTTGCAGTCTGACATGAATACACGTAGACAGCCCCCAGGATCAACCAGTATCGTAAGCTGTATATGGACAGATTCCCTAGATCATCACATAGGGGCATGGTGAAGAAATTACTGGGTGAGGTTCTGTGGTCTGTGCTATGCAGAAGGTCAGACAGGAGGATTATAATGATCCCTCTTGGCTTTAAAATCTATTAATCTGAATCACCACATGAACGAAATAAAGCCGTTCAGGGGCTTGCCATTTGCTGCACAGCCAGAAGTGAAGCAGTCTGGGGAGAGGGGTATCTCAGTGGTTTGAGCATTGGCCTGCTAAACCCAGGGTTGCGAGTTCAATCCTTGAGGGGGCTATGTAGGGATCTGGGGCAAAAATTGGGTATTAGTCCTGCTTTGAGCAGGGGGTTGGACTAGATGACCTCCTGAGGTCCCTTCCAACCCTGAGATTCTATGAAGTCCTCAGATTTGGAAATGACACATGATTTCATTCAAAGATTGTTTCCCATGTATTGGGCCAAATCTTCAGCCAGTGTAAATAGGTATAGCTCTATTGACTTATGCAGATTGCAACCAGCTGAGGACCTGGCACATTACGTTTTTAATGTAGGCCTGAAGGAGACAAGAACAATCCCACTGAGAGTTAAGGAAAACTAATACCTTTCAACTGAGCACTTTGCTAAATCCCCTCACACAAGAATTCTCCACGAGCAAAGAGCTACAGTGAAGTCTCCTATTACTAGGACTTCATTGCTCTTACAAAATACACTGCAGTGTATAAAACAGATGTCATGTAAGTATATGCTAAATAATTAAACTGCACTTACCAAATAAATGAGCAAAGTATGTTTAATGCACTATGGTCTCAATTCGGGAAAGATCTTAAGCATTTGCTGAAAGTTAAGTATGCGCATAAGTCCCATAGAAGTCAGTCCATATTTCCTGAACAGGAAAGCTTTTCCTACATTTGCTTTTGAATCTGGGTTTAACCTATTTGCTAATTCACAAAATTCAATAATTTGCAATGAGTCATATTAAGGCAAATGAGCAAGAGCCTTTTCTAATCGCATTTGAATCCATTCCCTTTAAAATGAGAAGTGCATTTAACAATGTCACCAGACAGGACATATATCACCCCAAGGTGGTCGATTCAAAAACAGCTTCATCTCCTAAGTGGAGGGGAACCCTTATTTTGTGCAGTTGTACTGCACACTTGCTGTTTTGATCTGGATTAACCCAGAATCATTTTATTTTCTGGATTTAAGTATCTTTTGATACCCAGAATGCAGCCATGTTCTTTGGATACGAAGATCACATCCTTGTGTAAACATTCCTAAATTCTGTCTCTGTATCTCTGACTGTGGATTACCCTATCTGGGGGATAGGGTCAAGGGGAGTCAGCTTTCCCTCTCCTGCCAAGAGCAGAGAGAGACAGAGATCCTTCTTTCTCTCTTGGGCTTGGGTGAGTGCAGCTGATGGTGAAGAACAACCTGAACATGAAGATGTGGCCAAAAGAACTAATGCAATCCTTGGATGTATGACTATGGGAATATCAAACAGGAGTAAGGAGATGGTTGTACTGTATATGGCACTGGTGAAGTTATCACTGAAATACTGTCTCCAGTTCTGCTGTCCACACTTCAGAAAGGATGTTGAAATGTTGGAAAGAGTTCAGAAAAGAGCTACAAGGATGCCTGGCCTCTCGGTTGGTCTCCAGAATCTAAGCTTTCTATGATTTAAAAAGCAAGTCTCTAGCGGTTATGGTGGTAAAAAAAACCCTGCAAAATGTGACCAATTCAGAGACACTTCCACGAATTTGCAGAGAGTGTGAGGTGTGATCTGCTCCGTTCATTTCAGTGAGGACTAAGGCAGATGCCAATGAGGATACCTTATATGTCAACATTGTGAACTACTGCAGTGCTTACCACAGCACGTAAGGAAGGAGAAGGAGGGTCATACCATGAAGATGGGAGGGAGGAAAGTGGGGGTGGCTTTAGGTCTTCTCATGAAATGGAGAGAGAAGGGTTGGGGGAGCAGAAGGAGAGAATTTGAGACTTGGGGGATGAAGGAAAGGGTGTTTGGGGAGAAAGAGTGAAGATTGGGGGAAAAGGGCATTTGCAGGAGTGAGGGAGTCAGGAAATATGCAGGGAGGAAAGAGTTGCTCTTGGGTACTCAGTACTTTTGAATCTGCATCCTGGATCACTCCCGCTGGCAGAGCCACCATTCTTACCAGGAGGAATACACCATGGTTTACATGGCCTCCAACTGGAAATTTATTTTCACAACTGGCCCCCAGAGAAACATCCTCTGCTCAGAAGTGTCTAGCAAGAGGAGCAAACCTCCTGCCCCTGACAGCTACTCCCCAACCCTTGTCCCACTGGGCCCCTTCCGCCCTAATCCCAGATCCAGGCACTGCATGGGCAGGCACCTGCTGCCCATCTGATGCAGACATCCAGGCCTCTACCATCCAGAGCCCTTGATTCCCAAGAACAGATGGAACGTAGCACCACAGAATCTATGTGGGATGCACCATAACGAATGCGGAGTCTGAATCTGATTTCACGTTGTACAAACGTTGCCAAATAACTCTATTCATTGAATTCTGGAAGAAGAGCAGGTCCTGGGTTCTATGGAAACCAGCACCTCTGAGTTCATAAGAAGTTTTGGTCTCAGAGTCTCCTTCCTTGTTTTGCAGGCATTTTTATTAGCGGCAGTCACCCTGCAGCATGTCTAATGGGAGCTTGGCATGCATCAGGCTTGGCATGCATAAGAATGAGTGCTTTGGAGAGATGATTCAGAATAATTATCTTGCTCCATGCTAGCAGGGTTTCCCTTTAGCGTGGGTGCTGTGACCATGATTTACATATCTTTTTAAATAGAATTAATATGCTGGAGTCAAGAGGGGAGAAATAAATTATATCTCCAGCTTTCCATGAGCACTAATTTAAGTCCACAAAAGAACAGAAATGAAGGCGAAAGTTTAGAACACATGGTGTTGGCACCGGCAGCAATAAATTAGATTGCATGAATCATGAACAATGCTTGTCGGTGTCATTGCAGACCCAATTAGTAAATAACGAAGAACTGCCCTTGGTTACACCTACAACTCAGTTACTCTCCATTAACTTGAATTAGGTTATACTTCGCTGTTGCAACTTCAGATCAGTGGGGTCGCACAGGTGTCACTGGCGTGGGACATTGTCCATTGGTTCTGTTACCTTCCTCAGTCTACATCTTAAGACTTTTGAATGATAAGTGTATTCCCAAGGTAAAACTCCAGGGAGAGAGAGAAATTGTTCTGAGTGACATGAGGGAATAGAACTAGGAGTGGGATGAAATTAAATCCAGAAAGACAGAAGTCTCAATACCTGCAACATCTTGTTCTCCGGCCTTGACAAATGCATTCCTGCCCCACTCACACCCAGTCGGAGTGCTGCTACATAGGTCGTGTTCCTAGCTCCGTGCTTTGATCATCTCACCCCACTCTTTGAATCCACCCACTGGCTCCTCTTCTCTATCTTATCAAACATCACTTTCAAGGCCCTTCACAGCCTGTCCCCACCTACCTGTCATTTCTCACTCAGTATCAAAAGGTCGGCTCTTGTCTCCAGTCAGCCCATGGTGTCAGCCTCTATCGGCCACTTGTTAAATTCACAAACAAGCACTTTTGTGCATTCCCCCTCCCTGCTCCTCATGCTTGGGAGGAGCCATTTCATTATCCTCCTTCAAATGCCTTCTTAAGAACTTAAGGATGGCCATATGGAGTCAGACCAATTGTCCATCTAACCCAGCATCCTGTCTTACAACAGTGGCCAGTGCCAGATGCTTGAGAGGGAATGAACAGAACAGGGCAATGATCAAGTGATCCCTGTCATCCAGTCCCAGCTTCTGGCAGTCAGAGGTTTAGGAACACCTAGAGCATGGGGTTGCCTCCCTGACCATCTTGGCTAATAGCCATTGATGGACCTACCCTCCATGAACTTATCTAGCTCTTTTTTGAACCTTGTTATACTTATGGCCTTCACAACATCCCCTAGTAACCAGTTCCACAGGTTGACTGTGAGTTCTATAAAACTCTCCTCTGCCACAATCCCTACACAAAGGAACTGGTTAAAAGGGGAGAATACAATGTATCATACTGAAAGGTGAACTGTCAGGCTGGAGGGACGTTGCTAGTGGAGTTCCTCAGGAATCGGTCTTGGGACTGATCTTATTAACATTTTTATTACTGACCGTGGCACAAAAAGTGGGAGTGTGCTAATAAAATTTGTGGATGACACAAATTAGGGTGGTATTGCCAATATGGAGGAGGACCGGAATATCAGACAAGAAGATCTGGATGACCTTGTAAACTGGAGTAATAGAAATGGGATGAAATTTAATGGTGCAAAGTACAAGATCATGTATTTAGGGATAACAACAAGAACTTTTGCTATAAGCTGGGAACTTTTCAGTTGGAAGTGACAGAAGAGGAGAAAGACCTGGATGTATTGGTTGATCGCAGGATGACTATGAGCCGCCAATATGATGCGACTGTGAAAAAAGGCTAATGCAGTCCTAGGATGCATCAGGTGAGGTATTCCCAGTAAAGACAGGGAAGGGTTAGCACCATTATACAAGGCACTGGTGAGCCCTCATCTGGAATACTGTGTGCAGTTCTGGTCTCCCATGGTTAAGAAAGATGAATTCCAATTCAGATGGGAACCGGTGCAGAGAAGGGCTACTACAATGATCAGAGGAATGGAAAACTTCCCTTATGAGAGGAGACTCAAAGAACTTGGCTTGTTTAGCCTAACCAAAAGAAGGCTGAGGGGTATGATTGCTCTCTATAAATACATCAGAGGGATAAATATCAGGGAGGGAGAGGACTTATTTAAGTTAAGCACAAGAACAGATGGATATAAACTGGCCATTAACAAGTTTAGGCTTGAAATTAGACGAAGGTTTCTAACCATCAGAGGAGTGAAGTTCTGGAACAGCCTCCCAAGGGGAGCAGTGGGGGCAAAACACCTAACTGGCTTCAAGACTGAGCTTGATCAGTTTATGGAGGGGAGAGTACGATGAGACTGTCTACAATGGCACGTAGCCAATCTGTGACTGCTAGCCGCAAATATCTCCAATGACTAGGGATGGGACACTAGAAGGGGAGGGCTCTGAGTTACCACAGAGAATTCTTTCCCAGGTGTCTGCCTGGTGGGTCTTGCCCACGTGCTCAGGGTCTAACTGATCAACATACTTGGGATCTGAAAGGAATTTCCACCCAGGTCAGATTGGCAGAGAGCCTGGTTTGGGTTTTTTTTTCCACCCCCTTTCTCTGCAGCATGGGGCCTGAGCCACTCGCAGGTTTAAACTAGTGTAAATGATGGATTCTCTGTAACTTGAAGTCTTCAAAGCATGCTTTGAGGACGTTAGTAACTCAGCCAGAGGCCATGGGGCTATTACAAGAGAAGGTGGGTGAGGTTCTGTGGCCTGTGATATGCAGGAGGTCTGATTAGATCAGGGGTCTCAATGCGGCCCGCAGAGTTATTTCCTTTGGCCCACCATAGGTGCCAACTCCACTGGCAGCCAAGCTCCCCTCCCCCCCGCACCCCTCCTCCTTCCGTGAGCATGCCACGTCCCCTCTCCTCCGCCTGCCTCCCAGCGCTTCCCGCTGCCAAACAGCTGTTTGGCAGTGCTTAGGACTTTCCAGGAGAGAGGGAGGAGAAGCGGGGACGCAGCGCACTCAGGGGAGGAGGCGGAGAAGAGGTGGGGCTGGGGCAGGGATTTGGGGACGGGGTTGGAATAGGGGCAGGGAGGAGGTGGAGTTGGAGTGGGGACTTTGGGGAAGGGATTGGAATGGGGGCGGGGAAGGGGTGGAGTGGGGGCAGAGCTGGGGGTAGAGGGGTGGAGGGCAAGTAATTTTAGTAATTTTAAAAGTAAATGCGTGTTTTGTCATTTGAGTGAGGTGCATTGCTGAGTGTTTATATTTTATTAAAACCCCTTTTTGCATTACAGTTTTTAAAAAGTTAATACATTGACTTTTAATAGCATACTATATTACTCTTCATTTTTTTCATTTTTGACTATACTTTTGTCTTGTTGTATGAAAAGGTTTCAGTGATGTGGCCCTCAGGCCAATGTAATAGTCCTCATGTGGCCCTCGTGGTGATTTGAGTTTGAGATCCCTGGACTAGATGGTCATGATGGTCCCTCCTGACCCTAGAGTCTATAAGAAATGTTCTGTAACTGTAGGTGCTATGGGGGAGAGCAACAGACAGTGTGAAAAGTTGAAAAGGAAGAATGAACATAAGAACGGCCATACTGGGTCAGACCAAAGGTCCATCTAGCCCAATATCCTGTCTTCTGACAGTGGCCAATGCCAGGTGCCCCAGAGGGAATGAACAGAACAGGGAATCATCAAGTGATCCATCTGCTGTCACCCATCCCCAGCTTCTGACAAACAGAGGCTAGGGTCACCATTCCTGCCCATCCTGGCTAATAGCCATTGATGGACCTATACTCCATGAATTTATCTAGTTCTTTTTTGAACCGTCTTATAATCTTGGGCTTCACAATATCCTCTGATAACCGGTTCCACAGGTTGACTGTGAGTTGTGTGACGAAATACTTCCTTTTGTTTGTTTTAAACCTGTTGCCTATTAATTTCATTTGGTGACTCATAGTTCTTGTATTATGAGAAGGAGTAAATAACACTTCCCTATTTACTTTTTCCAAACCCGTCATGATTTTATAGACCTCTATCATATCACCCCTTAGTCTCTTTTCCAAGCTGAGAAGTCCCAGTCTTATTAATCTCTCCTCATACAAAAGCTGTTCCATACCCTTAATCATTTTTGTTGCCCTTTTCTGAACCTTTTCCAATTCCAATATTTCTTTTTTGAGATGGGGCAACCACATCTGCATGCAGTATTTAAGATGTGAACATACCATGCATTTATATAGACACAATATGATACTTTCTGTCTTTTTATCAATCCCTTTCTTAATGATTTCCAACATTCTGTTCTCTTTTTTGACTGCCTCTGCACATTGAACAGCTGTTTTCAGAGAACTATCCACAGTGACTCCAAATTCATAGAATCATAGAATATCAGGGTTGGAAGGGACTTCAGGAGGTCATCTAGTCCAACCCACTGCTCAAAGCAGGACCAATCCCCAACTAAATCATCCCAGCCTGGGCTTTGTCAAGCCTGACCTTAAAAACCTCTAAGGAAAGAGATTCCACCACCTCCCTAGGTAACCCATTCCAGTGCTTCACCACCCTCCTTGTGAAATTTTCTTCCCTAATATCCAACCTAAACCTCTCCCACTACAACTTGAGACCATTACTCCTTGTTCTGTCATCTTCTACCACTGAGAACACTCTAGATCCATCCTCTTTGGAACCCCCTTTCAGGTAGTTGAAAGCAGCTATCAAATCCCCCCTCACTCTTCTCTTCCGCAGACTAAATAATTCCAGTCCCCTCAGCCTCTCCTCATAACTCATGTGCTCCAGCCCCCTAATCATTTTTGTTGCCCTCTGCTGGACTCTTTCCAATTTTTCCACATCCTTCTTGTAGTGTGGGGCCCAAAACTGGACACACTACTCCAGATGAGGCCTCACCAATGTCAAATAGAGGGAAACGATCACGTCTCTCGATCTGCTGGCAATGCTCCTACTTATACAGCCCAAAATGCTGTTAGCCTTCTTGGCAACAAGGGCACACTGTTGACTCATATCCAGCTGCTCATCCACTGTAACCCCTAGGTCCTTTTCTGCAGAGCTGCTGCCTAGCCGCTCGGTCCCTAATCTATAGCGGTGCATGGGATTCTTCCATCCTAAGTGCAGGACTCTGCACTTGTCTTTGTTGAACCTCATCAGATTTCTTTTGGCCCAATCCTCTAATTTGTCTAGGTCCCTCTGTATCCTATCTCTATCCTCCAGCATATCTACCACTCCTCCCAGTTTAGTGTCATCTGCAAATTTGCTGAGGGTGCAGTCCACGCCATCCTCCAGATCATTAATGAGGAGGGTGAGGGGGGATTTGATAGCAGCCTTCAACTACCTGAAGGGGGGTTCCAAAGAGGATGGAGCTAGGCTGTTCTCAGTGGTGGCAGATGAGAGAACAAGAAGCAATGGTCTCAAGTTTCAGTGGGGGAGGTTTAGGTTGGATATTAGGAGACACTATTTCACTAGTAGGGTGGTGAAGCACTGGAATAGGTTACCTAGGGAGGTGGTGGAATCCCCTCGCTTAGAGGTTTTTAAGGCCCAGCTTGACAAAGCCCTGGCTGGGATAATTTAGTTGGTGTTGGTCCTGCTTTGAGCAGGGGGTTGGACTAGATGACCTCCTGAGGTCTCTTCCAACCCTAGTCTTCTATGATTCTAATACAGATCAGGATCCCATTGTGCTGGACACTAGACAAGCCTCCAGGGAGAATTCTCTCTGCCCTGGGGACCTTTATTGCCAGGCTTAAAATGCCTGACTGTAACAGGGAAAGATGAGTAGGGAGCCCAAGGGAAGCAGGAGTAAGAAAATGCTTTCGTCTAGGCTAGCTCTGTGCATAGCTTGACAGCCTCCTGTCTCCAGGGTGGTTAAAGTTCCCTTCTGGCTGTGAGCTATGCTGCAGTGGAACAATTGCCAAGACTTTTTATAATGGCTATGTGAGTGTCCACGTGCTTGCTTGCCTTTACCTTCTGCCTGTTTGTCTAAGCAACCAGCATGCGCGCCTCCTTTCATTAACTCAAGCTGGAGCAGTAGGCAGGCACAGCCTGGCTGGCGGGTTGGACACAGAGATGAGACAGAAGCCTCAGCATTCTAATCTGGGCTCAGATGCAAACCCCTGCGGCAGCCTCTGGCACATCATTTAACCTCTCTGCCTTAGTTCGGCCATCTTAACATGGGTGTAACGATACTTACCTGCCGACCTCACCAGGGTATTGTGAGGATTAATTAGTGTAATACAATTACTTAAGATGAAAGGTGCTGTAACCTTACCAAGTATTTTTATTAGCTAAAGCTGATCCAATACAGCAAAACCAGTGCTGGGTACTTACGAGAACTCGAGGTAGACATTTAGCTCGACTGTGCTCATGCTACTTTTACGAGCATTCCTGTGAATGGTTTTTCGTTTGCCTGAACATCTGGAGAATGACTGATCTTTGCGTCTTCACATGCAAAGGAGCGTACATGCACAAACAAGTATTCACTCTTCTCCTGTTTGCCACATTTCAGTCCAGAAGTCAGACAGCAGAAACAATGCCACTTGAGTTAGGTGGACAATCGCATTCCATGAACAGCAAATAGTCAAGGTGAACAGTTTGCAAACAACCCAATGGCTGACATTTATTTGCATAACTGCAAATAAATTCTTTAAAATCAGTCTCTGTGGCTAAACACATGGAATAATTTCTTCATGGTGAATAATCTGAACAGCTCTATTCTTCTTGTCGTGTCTATCACCTGGCTTCTCTTTCGTATTTTGTGATCCCATAATGACATGGAAGAAATATGGTCTGCATAACTAAGCCTTCCTTCCTCCTCTAATCACCACTTTATAAAAAGGTACCCAGAGCTGTAGCGCTTCCCTGTCACTAGACTATAATGGAAGGTCCTGACCCAAAGCCGAGCAACTGCAATCTTTCCATTGACAGCAATGGACTTTGAATCAAGCCTGCTATGCTGGAATAACCCCCTCTGGTTCTTGTTCTATAGCTCTGCTTACACATCTCCCCCTGGTCTCATATTCTGCCAAAGTTTTAGTCAGTCCCAGCCCTTTCCCAGATCTTCACCTATTCAGTGTTTTGAAGCAAGGAACTATTGAGAATATTTTTTTAATGGCTTGGAATGTAATTACTGAACAATATGGCTCTACATGGAATTCACAGAACAGTGAATAAAGGCAAGCCAGTCAGTATGCTGTCATTAATCACAAACCTTTCACAAAGGTTACGTAGTTCCTCCCAAGAGGCCATTAACTAGGAAACTTGGTAGTCAACGTACCACACTCCATGGAGTGATTGCTTAGATGTGTGTTTAATGTGTCTAGAAATATAGGTGCATTTTTATAATGGTCTTCATATGTTCTTATTAAAACTTCCTAAGATGAATATGCACATCCATTTGTATACCCTCCTTTAAAAACTGTCTAATCTGTCGGTTTTCTATTGCGTCTGTCAGTGCAGTACATGTGTGAACGTGTCCCAGTGTTAGGCAGGCAAGTACAGCAAGTATGTTCTAGTACCTGAACGCAATCCCCTTTTCCAGCAACCTGTCCAGAAAAGCAGACTGTGAGCGCTGTTCTGTAACGCACACTTTCCCTCTCCTTAGTTCTGCCCTTGAAGCTCCAGTCAGTGGTTGGGTTGAGTGACAGATGCCATTGCCAGGGTGGCATTATGTGGGTTCTGAGATGTCAGTCTAGTTAAATAACACACAGGGGTTGGCTTGAACCCCAATCCTGGATCCAAACAGACCCAAACACTGGAGAAATTGGCACTGGATCCACATCCTGCCCTGAACTTTAGGGCGTGTCCCATCTTTCATAGGAGGCCTGTTGTGTTTTCAACCCCATGGCCTGCTCGGTGAGATTTCTAGGCAATGCTGTAGTGCCACGCAAACCACCACGCATGATCAGGATCCCAGAGGTCATAGAACACCGTTCTGCACTGGCGTCTCATTTAGGGATTTGTTCCGATAGGGTAGATAATGACGTGTGGCTGAAAAGGCTAGATCTGTGCTCTCTCTAACTTGTTAATGAGCTGAGCAACAGGTGATCCCGGCTGAGGGCTTGTTCCTCTCCCTGCATTTAAAAGGATGCTGAAAACCCCCTTGGAGAGGAGCCTGTCAAACATAAATATATCCAAGTGCTGCTCAGAAAAGCAGAGACAAATTTTATTCCCCCACCCCTGAACCAGCCCACCCCAGATTTCATTCCGCAGCTGTGTCTTTGTACATTGCCACTAGGCACATAACACTGCACATTAGGGGGCTGTTTCGTAAAATGAGCCTTTTATAAATGCTTTTGGGCAGCAACAGGAGAGAGCATTCAGCAGCAGCACAGAGGTCTTCACTAATTACAGAATGAGACACCCCAGTATTAATGCCTCGAATAGCTAAGTGGGACAAAGCAGAAGGAATGCTGCAGCCTGACCAGAAATGTCAATTTATCAGATGTCCCAGACGGAATGAACAGAACAGGTCATCATTGAGTGATCCATCCCCTGTCGCCCATTCCCAGCTTCTGGTAATCAGAGGCTAGGTCATAGAATATCAGGGTTGGAAGGGACCTCAGGAGGTCATCTAGTCCAACCCCCTGCTCAAAGCAGGACCGACACCAACTAAATCATCCCAGCCAGGGCTTTGTCAAGCCTGACCTTAAAAACCTCTAAGGAAGGAGATTCTACCACCTCCCTAGGTAACACATTCCAGTGTTTCACCACCCTCCTAGTGAAAAATCCAACCTAAACCTCCTCCACTGCAACTTGAGACCATTACTCCTTGTTCTGTCATCTGCTACCACTGAGAACAGTCTAGATCCATCCTCTTTGGAACCCCCTTTCAGGTAGCTGAAAGCAGCTATCAAATCCCCCCTCATTCTTCTCTTCTGCAGATTAAATCATCCCAGTTCCCTCAGCCTCTCCTCATAAATCATGTGCTCCAGCCCCTTAATCATTTTTGTTGCTCTTCGCTGGACTCTCTCCAATTTTTCCACATCCTTCTTGTAGTGTGGGACCCAAAACTGGACACAGTACTCCAGATGAGGCCTCACCAATGCCGAATAGAGGGGAATGATCACCTCCCTCGATCTGCTGGCAATGCTCCTAAAATGCTGTTAGCCTTCTTGGCAACAAGGGCAGACTGTTGACTCATATCCAGCTTCTCATCCACTGTAACCCTTAGGTCCTTTTCTGCAGAACTGCTGCCTAACTGTTCGGTCCCTAGTCTGTAGCAGTGCATGGGATTCTTCCATCCTAAGTGCAGGACTCTGCACTTGTCCTTGTTGAACCTCATCAGATTTCTTTTGGCCCAATCCTCTAATTTGTCTAGGGCCCTCTGTATCCTATCCCTACCTTCCAGCGTATCTACCACTCCTCCCAGTTTAGTGTAATCTAACTTGCTGAGGGTGCAATCCACGCCATCCTCCAGATCATTAATGAAGATATTGAACAAAACCGGCACCAGGACCGACCCTTGGGGCACTCCACTTGATACCGGCTGCCAACTAGACATGGAGCCATTGATCACTACCCGCTGAGCCTGACAATCTAGCCAGCTTTCTATCCACCTTATAGATCCATCATCCCTGCCCATCCTAGCTGTGACGGGATCCCCAGGGTGTAGCTTGGGACTGTAGGACTGCTGTGCCCCCTGAACTCTCCAGCCTGGGCTGTCTCTCATAAATGCTTTGCTAGTGACAAGCAGCAAACCCCTCCAGGTGCTGTTATCACTCAGCACAACAGCATGTGGAACCTCACACCCAGCTAGATTGCATGAATGCTCCCAGAGTCACTCATGAGTCTCAAGAGAAAGGCACCAGCCAAATCCCCCCACCTCTCAGACTTGTACCTCGGGAATATACCATCTTTATTAATTGGTTCATCACTTAATCAATGGAAAGTGGATATACACCAGCCTTTGCAAACCTGAGCAGATTACCAAACACTTCAAGCAAACTCACTAGTAAAGATAAACAGTAAAAGAAGTTTATTGACAACAAAAGATAGATTTTAAGTGATTATAAGTGATAGGCAAAAAGTCAGAGTTAGGGCTAGTCTACGCTGTGTGGTCGTGGAGCTCTCCCAGTGCTCTAAAAAACCCACCTCAATGAGGGGTGTGGCTACCAGCGCTGGGAGCGTGGCTACCAGTGCTGGGGCACTGTTTACACTGGCGCTTTACAGCGCTGCAACTTGCTGCGCTCAGGGGGTTGTTTTATCAAACCCCTGAATGAGAAAGTTGCAGCGCTGTTAATTGCCAGTGTAGACAATCCCTTAGTTCCCAAAAGAAATAAAATATAAGCACACAGTCTAAACTCTCAACCCTATTATACTGGGCAACAACTAGATTGAGCAGTTTTTCTCACCCCACTGGATATTGCAGTTCATAGTACACAGGTTTCACCATTGAAACCTGGGCCAGTCTCCTCTGCTGGAGTCTTCAGTCTTCTGTGAGTGTCCTTGTTGCTTATAGCATAGGTGGGGGCAGGAGAAAGGCTCAGCATGTGGCCGCTGTGTTCTGTTTTATACTGTCACTCCCATGTGCATGGAGAACACAAGTCCAGGCATGTCCAGTGGGCGTTGCTGAGTCCCCAGGCAAGGTTGAGCAATTCCCCTGGTGTGGCCTAATTCAAGTGAGTCATTGCATTGTAGCTCCCTTGCTGGACAATGGCTGGTTATGTCTGTTCAGCACCCACCTGGGTGTTGGTTACCTCCCTTGTCAGTGTTGCTGGAGAGTTAGTATCTGGGTGCCTCCCAAACCCACAGCATATTTTAGTGACAACCATACAACACATTCTCATAACTTCATATGCATTGATGATATACATATTTAGATAGAAAAATGACTTTCAGCAGATCACAACCTTTCCCCGATACCTCACACAGCGTGTTCTATATGCAATATCACCATTATATGAAAATGAGGAATATGGGGGCTACAGGGTGCTCCCCCAAGGTGTAGAATGTCACACTGGCTAATAGCCATTGATGGACCTATTCTCCATGAACTTATCTAGTTTGTTTTTCAACCCTGTTATATCTTGGCCTTCACAGCATCCTCTGGCAAGGAGTTCCACAGACTGACTGTGCGTCACGTAATCGATCCTCCTTCACCTGGAGAACTCCCTTGCAAAACTCCCCTGCTAGTCGCTCCTGGTCGCTAGCTCCTCTGGTCGCTTAGGAGCCGGCTTTTTAAAACCCTGGTCTTCCTGAGTAGCCCCACCCCCTTGGTTAAGGGTTGATGGGTGCTAAATGGCTTAGGGATCAAAGCCTCATTATGAAGCTCTCAGCCTTGCCTAGCAGGCTTCTAGGCTCAGCACAGTCACCCAAACAAACAGAACACATGGTATATTTCAGTCCAGCAGCAAGCACACCACAACACACACAAACACACAACAGACAACAAACTTACCCCAAAGGTCATGTAATTGCTCCTCCTTCACCTGGAGAAACATCATGGAGCCCCTCTGCCTCAAGCCAATTGGCTCAGGCTGGGTGTAGGCACCAGGATCTGGCCCTTACCGAAATCAGATCCCTCCTTCCCTATTAACAATTTCCCATAGAATGCAAAAAAGGAATCGTTCAATTAAACTAACAGCAGCTAAACATAAAGCAAATAAAAGGAAATACTACTTCACACTGTGTAGCCAGCCCATGGAATTCATTAGCCCAGGAGGTCCTAGAGGCAAATACTGTTGCTGTATTTATAAAGAACCAGGTAGTTTTATCACCAATAACACATAATTATGTCGCAGTCAACCCTCCGCCTCAGGGCGTCAGCAGATTGTGAGAGGTTACAGGGGAAGTAGGATACAGAGGGACCTAGACAAATTGGAGGACTGGGCCAAAAGAAATCTGATGCGGTTCAACAAGGACAAGTGCAGAGTCCTGCACTTAGGATGGAAGAATCCCATGCACCGCTACAGACTAGGGACTGAGCGGCTAGGTAGCAGTTCTGCAGAAAAGGACCTAGGGGTGACAGTGGATGAGAAGCTGGATATGAGTTAACAGTGTGCCCTTGTTGCCAAGAAGGCCAATGGCATTTTGGGCTGTATAAGTAGGGGCATTGCCAGCAGATCGAGGGACGTGATCGTTCCCCTCTATTCGACATTGGTGAGGCCTCATCTGGAGTACTGTGTCCAGTTTTGGGCCCCCACACTACAAGAAGGATGTGGAAAAACTGGAAAGAGTCCAGCAGAGGGCAACAAAAGTGACCACGGGGCTGGAGCACATGACTTATGAGGAGAGACTGAGGGAACTGGGATTATTTAGTCTGCAGAAGAGAAGAATGAGGGGGGATTTGAGAGCTGCTTTCAACTACCTGAAGGGGGGTTCCAAAGAGGATGGATCTAGACTGTTCTCAGTGGTAGCAGATGACAGAACAAGGAGTAATGGTCTCAAGTTGCAGTGGGGGAGGTTTAGGTTGGATATTAGGAAAAACTTTTTCACTAGGAGGGTGGTGAAGCACTGGAATGGGTTACCTAGGGAGGTGGTAGAATCTCCTTCCTTAGAGGTTTTTAATATCAGGCTTGACAAAGCCCTGGCTGGGATGATTTACTTGGGGATTGGTCTTGCTCTGAGCAGGGGGTTGGACTAGATGACTTCCTGAGGTCCCTTCCAACCCTGGTATTCTATGATTATATGATTCTCCCTACACACAGCATTGCACAGCTGGCTAAGTGCAAGAGTGGTAAAGGAGGAATTGCCTTCCCATGGAGCATCTGCTGTTGTTCTCTGCTGGAGGCAGGATATCTGACATGACATAGACCAAATGCTGCGTGATCCGGGATGGCAAATCCTATCTCCCTTTGCCGATTACCAGGCTAATGTACTGGCTTAAATGGAAACTTGCAGAACTGACACGTTCCAAAATTGAAGCAACAGCCACCATAAATGCTCCAAAATATCTGTTTTCTAGGTGAAAATTGTTCTGTAAATATTCCCTTGAAAAAACTATGAATATCTTCAGCCACCTGGCCACACTGTGTGCATGCACTTTCCAAAACTATTCTCGCCAATGAATTTTTCTTTCAGGAATGTTTGCTCAGACAGTGGCTTTTAAGTTAATATTAAAGAACACTCACTCCAGACAATGAGTTAGGTAACCTGGGGTCTAATCCCATCTATCCCATCAGTTTTCCCATCTATAAAATGGAAATAATGTTGTGATTTGTGTTAATCAGTTGCTGTAGAACACTGTGTAAACAAAATATTAGCATTGTATCCAATTCCTATATAAAAGAAAGAAAACTAAATATTAGACCCACTCAGCTCTAATACTAACATGTTCTGACATCTTTTGGCAAGTCACTTAAGGGAAACTGTTTAGGTTTAAAATGATAATGTATATTCTTACTTTGTTACTAACTCTGCAGAGAGAGAGACCCTGTCAGGACTCCTGGGTTCTATCTCAGCTCTGGGAGGGGAGAGGGGTCTATTGGGTTACAGAGGGCGGGGGGGGGGGGCGCAGATACATCTCAGTTCTATATAAGAACATCAGAACGGCCATACTGAGTAAAACCAATGGTCTATCTAGCCCAGTATCCTGTCTTCCAACAGTGGCCAATGCCAGGTGCTTCAGAGGGAATGAACAGAACAGGTAATCATCGAATGATTCATCCACTGTCGTCCACTCCCAGCTTCTGGCAAACAGGCTAGGGACACTCAGAGCATGGGGTTGCATCCCTGCCCATCTTGACTAATAGTCATTGATGGACCTATCCTCCATGAACTTATCTAGCTCTGTTTTGAATCCTGTTATAGTTTTGGCCTTCACAGTATCCCCTGGCAAAGAGTTCCAGGGGCTGACTGTGAAGAAATATTTTCTTTTGTTTGTTTTAAATCTTCAGACTATCCATTTCATTGGTGACCCATAGTTATTGCATTATGCGAAGGAGTAAATAACGCTTCCTTATGCAACTTTTCAACACTATTCATGATTTTATAGACCTCTATCATATCACCCCTTAGTCATCTCTTTTCCAAGCTGAAAAGTCCCAGTCATTTCAACCTCTCCTCATATGACAGCCGTTCCATACCCCTAATCATTTCTGTTGCCCTTCTCTGTACCTTTTCCAAATCCAAAATATCTTTTTTGAGATGGGGCGACAACATCTGCACACAGTATTCAAGATGTGGGCATAGGATGGATTTATATAGAGGCAATTATGATATTTTCTGTCTTATTACCTATCCCTTTCCTAATGATTCCCAATGTAACCCTTCTGCTAGGTGGAGTCAGCAGCAAGCAGGGCTGGGTTCAATATCTCGGGGTTCCTTTCCATTGATACAACACAGAACCGGCTCAGTCCCCTACCCAGTAATCTGAGAAATTTACACACCACCCCTGGACACCTTTCAGAGGCACTACTTCCCCTCTCGCAAGCACAGAGTCTGAGTGTAGAAAAGAAACTTTTAATAAAAAGAGGGAAGTAACTCAGAGTTAATTTGGGAAAACACCGCAAACAGGTTCATAGACATAAACGGTGAGTAAAAGACCCACCCAAGTAGGTTGGGCAGCGTCTTAAGTCAAGCAACCCAAAAGTGCCTTTCACATGCCTGACCCTTCTCTGCACCCCACTCACAGTTGCTGTCCTTGGTCAGTGAAGACCCAGAGTTCAGAGGTGCATCTGCAGAGTTCACCTCCTCCTCTGGGTGGGGTAAAGAGGCACCTTACTCATTCCACTGCTCAGGCACTCGCTCGCCATCCCTCTCTGCCAGCCACCGGCTCGCTGCTTCCTCTGGCTGCCTGCTCACCACACCTCTCCACCAGCCGCCTTGCTGGCCACTCATTGCGCCTCTCCACCGCCACCCTGCTGGCCGCCTGTTCACCACGCCTCTCTGCCACACCAGCCCCTTGTTCACCAGCTGACTATCAGTCGCCATCTGCTCCCACCTGCCTCTCTGCTGTGACCTCCACACATCAGTCGCTTAGTGATTTTCAGCTCTTTGCAGGCTGGGCAGAAACATTGCTCCATCTTAAGTGATCTCAGCTCTGACGGGGCATTTAACATAACAAAGAGGCTCCTAATTAAGCCTATTTAGCTCTATTCTTTTAACAATGGGGAGGAATAGGTTAAACCAGTCTAGGGATGACCCTTGAGGGTGCAGCCTCCTGGCTGGTATACCTGTCCCCACCCCTCTTATTTTCACAGGGCTCTGATGTTCAAGCCCCTTGCTTAACAAGGTTCTGTCAACTGAGGGTGGCCCCCTCATTTGGGACAGGTTAAGCACAGCCCTGCTTTCCTGTATTCCTACAATAATTACCACATTGGTAACCATATTTCACTACCCCTGCACTCAGTACTAAGGTGATTTGCACCCAACACCAGCCAAAGTTGATCACTTTGACACTGCTGTATCCACTGAATATGTGAGCAGAGCAGGAGCAAACTGTATTTACATAAACAAACCCAAATTTTCTTCCCTTCCCAGTTAGCCGTCAGGGAAGCATTCATTCAGACCCTGCTTACACTCGCATGGTTCAAAGAGATACCTGAACGGTTTTTTGTTACCACCATTAGCCACAGGGAAGTGGGAGAGATGATGTGAACATTGCTTTTTTGACTGCCGCTGCACATTGAGCAGATATTTTCAGAGAACCATCCACGATGATGGGTAACAGCTAATTTAGACCCCATCATTTTATATGTATAGTTGGGATTATATTTTTCCATTGCATTACACTTTGCATTTAACATTGAATTTAATCTGCCATTTTGTTGTCAAGTCACCCAGTCTTGTGAGATCCCTTTGTAACATTTTGCAGTCAGCTTTGGACTTAAACTATCTTGAATAATTTTGTGTCATCTGTAAATTTTGCCACCTCACTGTTTACCCCATTTTCCAAATTATTTATGAATGTGTTGAATAGCACTGGTCATAAATAGAAAGGGAAGGGTAAACCCCTTTAAAATCCCTCCTGGCCAGAGGAAATCTCCTCTCACCTGTAAAGGGTTAAGAAGCTAAAGGTAACCTCGCTGGCACCTGACCAAAATGACCAATGAGGAGACAGGATACTTTCAAAAGCTGGTAGGAGGGAGAGAAACAAAGGGTTTGTGTGTCTGTCTACATTTTGTCTTTGCCGGGGATAGACCAGGAATGAAGCCTTAGAACTTTTAGTAAGTAATCTAGCTAGGTATGTGTTAGATTATGATTTCTTTAAATGGCTGAGAAAAGAATTGTGCTGAATAGAATAACTATTTCTGTCTGTGTATCTTTTTTGTAACTTAAGGTTTTTGCCTAGAGGGGTTCTCTATGTTTTGAATCTAATTACCCTGTAAGGTATTTACCATCCTGATTTTACAGGGGGGATTTCTTATTTCTAATTCTATTTTTATTAAAAGTCTTCTTGTAAGAAAACTGAATGCTTTTTCATTGTTCTCAGATCCAGGGGTTTGGGTCTGTGGTCACCTATGCAAATTGGTGAGGCTTTTTATCCAACATTTCCCAGGAAAGGGAGGGTGCAAGTGTTGGGAGGATTGTTCATTGTTCTTAAGATCCAAGGGTCTGGGTCTGTAGTCACCTAGGCAAATTGGTGAGGCTTTTTACCAAACCTTGTCCAGGAAGTAGGGTGCAAGGTTTTTGGGAAGTATTTTGGGGGGAAAGACGTGTCCAAACAGCTCTTCCCCAGTAACCAGTATTTGTTTGGTGGTGGTAGCGGCCAATCCAAGGACAAAGGGTGGAATATTTTGTACCTTGGGGAAGTTTTGACCTAAGCTGGTAAAGATAAGCTTAGGAGGTTTTTCATGCAGGTCCCCACATCTGTACCCTAGAGTTCAGAGTGGGGGAGGAACCTTGACAACCCCATTTTCCAAATTATTTATGAATGTGTTGAATAGCACTGGGCCTAGTACAGGCCCCTGGGGAACACCACTATTTAGCTCTCTCCATTCTGAAAATGGACCATTTACTTCTACCCTTTGTTTCCTCTCTCTTAACTGGAGTGCCTGGCCATGCTTTCAGGATCATCTAACGATCCTTACTTTCATTTAATGACAAGTTATCACTTTGTTACCTTCATCACCCTGCCTCTGTTATAAACAAACTCCCTGCCCCAAGGGAATTAGTTTTAATTCCAGCTGTAATTATTATGCCAAATGATCAGCCAAGGTCTTTGCAATGATATTTAGTTTGGCTTGTAAGAACCTGACTACTCTTGGCTTTCAAACTTGCTTGGAAAAAATTCCTAGCTAATACCGCTGCCTTACTATATAGTTTGGGGCTGTCTCATATCTAGCCATGGTTTTTCAGAGCTCCATCGGCTCTCAGTTCTCCAAGCTCTGATGCTTCCATCCATACTATTTAACACACATGCAGAGTTGTGCAGGCAGAGGGTGAAATATGCACCCTTGAAGACCCATTTCAGCCTTCCTCATCTGAGGACTTTAATGGGACTATAGTAATGCAGAGGTCCTATGTTGGCGCTTTACATGGTGATAACTTTTCATCCTTAGCACTTGGTGATGGGTGATCTAGAAGCCCAGCCAGGTACTGAGGTGGTCTGGGCTGCTGTACCATCTGTATGCCACTCTATCCAGTGATGCTTAAGGAGTGAAGTGTCTGGAGGGTACGGTGGGGTGAGGGACGAGCCTACTGTTGGATGTGTTTGCACACTTTGTAACCAGGGTTTTGCAATTTGAGGGTGAGCTGCTCCTAGGTTTCCAGGTGGTGGCAGTGGCCAGAAAAGTTTTTCCATCACTACCCGAGGAAGCATTTGTGCCTACTGATCTCTGCTCCAACCTCCCCAGTAATCCATGACTTTGACTTCTAGACCAATGGCTATCAATGAGGGGTCTGGGGCCCCCTAGAGGTCTTCGAGCAGCTCTCAGGGGGGCCTCAAAGCAGGACCAGCATTAGACTCGCTGGGGCCCAGGGCAGAAAGCCGAAGCCCCATCGCATGAGGCTGAAGCCCAGGTCCCTGAGCCCCACCACCCGGGGCTGAAGCCTGAGCAATGTAGCTTCGTGGAGGCCCCTGGCAATTGCCCTGCTTACTACCCCCTAATGTTGGCCCTGACTTTTATATGCAGAAAACCCGTTATTGTGGTGGAGGAGGTGGGCCGTGGAGGTTTTATAGCATGTTGCGGGCGGAGGGGAGCAGCTCAGAAAGAAAAAAGTTGAGAACCCCAGTTCTAGACGACGTGACTGCAACGCACTCTGCTCTGTGATAGACACTCAAGCAACAGCGGCGCACAATGCTTCTCCTTGCCTTAGCTGCAAGGAGCATGTTAGCCCTGTGTTCTAGAGACAGCACAGGCTTCCTATCGCCTTGCCGATGCAATTCCTGGTGATGACACTGATCTATAAAGTACTAAGCCTGGGCCCTAGCTATGAGACCACCCTTCCACCCTGTGCTACAATGGGCGTGGTCAGCTGGAATGGTTTTACTGACAGACCCTAGATTTGAATGGCTGAAGAGCTGAACAGGTGAAGAGATCTCTGAACCCTTAATAATTATCTTTGAGAACTCATGGAGGACAAGAGAGGTTCCAGAGGACTGGAAAAGGGCAAAAGTAGTAGCAATCTATAAAAAGGGGTATTATATAGGACAACGTGGGGAATTACTGACCAGCCAGCTTAACATTGTTACCCAGAAAGATAATGGATCAAATAATTAAACAATCCATTTGTAAGCACCTAGAAGGCCAAGTGATCAGTAACAGTCAACATGGATTTGTCAAGAACAAATCATGTTGAACCAACCTAATAGCCTTCTTTGACTGGATAACAAGCCTTGTGGATAGGGGGAAAGCAGTAGATGGGATATCTCAACTTTAGTAAGGCTTTTGACGCTGTCTCATAAGCAGACGAAGGAAATATAGCCTCTACAATCCAACTATAAGGTGGGTGCACAACAAGTTGGAAAATCACACTCAGAGTAGTCATCATTGTTTCACAATCCAGCTAGAAGGACATATTGAGTGGGGTCTTGCAAGGATCTGTCCTGGGTCTGGTTCTATTCATTATCTTTATAAACTATTTGGATAATGACATAGAGTTTGCAGACGATACCAAGCTGGGAGGGGTTGCAAGCTCTTTAGAGGACAGGATTACAATTCAAAATGATCTGGACAAACTGGAGAAATGGTCTGAAATAAACAGGATGAAATTCAATAAGCATAAATACAAAGTATTTAGTTCCCCTTTCTGAAATTAAATACTACAATATTGGGCTGATATGGTGTTTTCCCTGCCACAGGGATGTTAAATGTAATTATATAATGGTCACTATTACCAAGTGGTCCAGCTATATTCACCTCTTGGACAAGAGCCTGTGCTCCACTTAGGTCTAAATCAAGAAATGTCTCTCCTCTTGTGGGTTCCAGGACTAGCTGCTCCAAGAAGCAGTCATTTAAGGTGTCAAGAAACTTTATTTCTGCATCCTGTCCTGAGGTGATATGCACCCAGTCAATCTGGTGATAGTTGAAATCCCCCATTATTATTGAGTTTTTTATTTTAATAGTCTCTCTAATCTCCCTGAGCATTTCACAGTCACTATTACCATCCTGGTCAGGTGGTTGGTAATATATCCCTACTGCTACATTCTTATTATTAGAATTGCTATCCATAGAGATTCTATGGTACAGTTTGGTTCATTTAAGAGGGAGAACATAACAGTTTTGAAGTACATACAAGGTTGTTACAAGGAGGAGGGAGAAAAATTGTTCTCATTAACCTCTGAGGATAGGACAAGAAACAATGGGCTTAAATTGCAGCAAGGGCGGTTTAGGTTGGACATTAGGAAAAACTTCGTAACTGTCAGGCTAGTTAAGCACTGGAATAAATTGCCCCGGGGAGGTTGTAGACTCTCCATCACTGGAGGTTTTTAAGAACAGGTTGGACAACCACCTGATAGAAATAGTCTAGTTATTACGTAGTCCTGCCTTGAGTGCAGGGGACTGGACTAGATGAGCTATTGAGGTCCCTTCCAGTCCTACATTCCCATGACTCTCAGTTGGAAGCTGAGCATTTTCAGCACAGGTCCCTTGATTTTGGGATTTGCTATCTGTGTCAGTCTGTAGTGCTCAGCCTGTTGATCTCCACAGTGTGGTACAAATCTCTTCCCTTTCCTTGGGCTTCAGCCTGAAAAGGCTTAACATGGATAAGGATAGTTAGGCACTGGAACAGGCTAACTGGGGAGGTTGTAGAATCTCCGTCATTGGAGGTTTTTAAGAACAGGTTGGACAAACTCCTGTCAGGGATGGTTTAGGTTTACTTGATCCTACCTCAGTGCAGGGAGGTAGACTAGATGACCTCTCAAAGTCCATTTCAGCCCTACATATCTATGATTCTATAAATCATGGCTTGTATTCACATATCAGACAACACCCTCTCACACCCCAACATTTCACCACTACACACTTCATAAATCAAACAGGAAATAACATTTGCTGGTGTGGGATGGTGGGCAGCCTATTTATCTCCACTCACCCACGTTCTTACTTCTCCTTTGGATTTGATTTGCAGGAGAGACACATTACTAGAAAGCTCACATTTTTAGAAGCCTTATTTGATACAAGCCTGGGAGCTCAAAGTTAGGCTCCTATAGCCATATTTAGGCATCAAAATGAAGACAGCCTGATTATTCTCCAGTGGCGCTGAGCATCTGCAGCTCCCATTGACTTTGAAGGGTCTTATGGGTGCTCAGCATCTATAAAAATAGGGTCACCTATTTAGGAGCCTAAATATGGATTTAAGAGCTTAGCTTTATGCTCCCAGGCTTGAAAACTTTGGCCATGTTGTACTGAACACACATTACTGCTTAAAACAGAAGGAGAAAAGGAGAGGCAAACATTTTCCAAGCAAATAATATTCTTCATCCTCCAGTCAAGAAAGTATTACTATTTAGCAGCTTAAGTTTAAGCATGTGCCCAAGTCCTAATTGGGGCACAAACAAATGCTTAAAATTAAGAATTAAAGTTTTCCTGAACTGGGGCCTGTATTTGCAAAAGCTTCTGAGATCATGTGATGTCATCTAGTTTGGGAAAACTTGGGGTGTGATTTTGCCCACAATCTGTTAACATCCCCTTCCTAAAATTAACACAATTATTTGACCCTGAAAATGTCAGAACTGGCTAATTCTCTTTATTGACAGTTTGTTTGATTGTTATCAAGATAATATAGTAAAATTAATGTCAGTTTAAAAGAGAGAAGCCAGAATTTAATGGCATGAAGACAAATGTAGCAAGTCTTGGATGGCCTAGATAAGGCAGGCAGAGGGTTGTAAAACTCTAATTATTAGATGAGAGCAAGAAAATTGCTCACTAAGTTCATTAGTAGAATTAATGTTCCATATGGCATTTCTGCTTTTGCTTTCCAAATTAAACATGATAATTAATAGAAAAGTATGTTACAGTAAAGGACAGTGTTTTATGAACTCTTGCCAGTATGCATGCAAATGTGGACTAATATTTAGTAACCCCATTTGTATTGTTTGCAGCCAAGCTACCAGCATTTCCGAAGGGATGCTTTGGGGCCTGCCCTACCATGGCCTGGTGGGTGTGTAGGAGAGAGGAAGGGGCCAACTGGGAGCTGTTCCCCACCTTTGGATGGATGTGGGTGGAGAGGGGGCAGGAAGCAAGCAAAGCTGCATGGTGGAGAGTATGCTGCAGCCTTTAAAGGGGTGTGATAGGGTCCGCCCCCAAGCCACCAGTGTGTGGTACAAATCTCACCATGTGCAATAGGGGCCCAGGAGGCATGGTGCCTTTGAGATCTCCCTCTGGGGTAGTGGCCTGCAATGCCCCTTACTATGGGCTCTATGCTAGACATACAGCAAGCCCTATGTAACTGAAGAAATATTGTTTTCAGTGTACTTGTGGGTGAGGGATTGCAAACAGCAGGAAATATGAAAAGAAAATACAAAAAGCTAAACTCCACAGGAGATGGTGTACACACATTAATTGCCCACAGACAGACAAGTGTTATCACTAAAGATTGCTGGTTCTTAGCAGGCATCAAAAGACTGGACTCTCCTGCTTCAAGGGGCATTAGACTAAAGAATAAATAAGAAGTGATGCCCAAGTAGCAATAGTATGTTGACAGTAATGCTCTCTTGTTGTAACAAAAAGAGGTGCTGTCTTGCAGCTCTGAAAGAAAAAGTAAGGGAGTTGAGCATCAGAGGGGTAGCCGTGTTAGTCTGGATCTGTAAAAGCAGCAAAGAGTCCTGTGGCACCTTATAGACTAACAGACGTATTGGAGCATAAGCTTTCGTGAGTGAATACCCACTTCGTTGGATGCATGTAGTATTGTTCTTTGACTTTAGCAAAGCTTTTGACACGGTCTCCCACAGTATTCTTGCCCACGAGTTAAAGAAGTATGGGCTGGATGAATGGACTATAAGGTGGATAGAAAGCTGGCTAGATTGTCAGGCTCAAAGAGTAGTGATCAATGGCTCCATGTCTAGTTGGCAGCCGGTATCAAGTGGAGTGCCCCAAGGGTCGGTCCTGGGGCCGGTTTTGTTCAATATCTTCATTAATGATCTGGAGGATGGAGTGGATTGCACTCTCAGCAAGTTTGCAGATGACACTAAACTGGGAGGAGAGGTAGATACGCTGGAGGTAGAGATAGGATACAGAGGGACCTAGACAAATTAGAGGATTGGGCCAAAAGAAATCAGATGAGGTTCAACAAGGACAAGTGCAGAATCCTGCACTTAGGACGGAAGAATCCCATCCTACACCACTGCAGACTAGGGACCAAATGGCTAGGCAGCAGTTCTGCAGAAAAGGACCTAGGGGTTACAGTGGACGAGAAGCTGGATATGAGTCAACAGTGTGCCCTTGTTGCCAAGAAGGCCAATGGCATTTTGGGATGTATAAGTAGGGGCATTGCCAGCAGATGGAGGGACGTGATCGTTCCCTCTATTCGACATTGGTGAGGCCTCATCTGGAGTAGTGTGTCCAGTTTTGGGCCCCACACTACAAGAAGGATGTGGAAAAATTGGAAAGAGTCCAGTGGAGGGCAACAAAAATGATTAGGGGACTGGAACACATGACTTATGAGGAGAGACTGAGGGAACTGGCATTGTTTAGTCTACAGAAGAGAAGAATGGGGGTGGGGGGGTTGATAGCTGCTTTCAACTACCTGAAAGGGGGTTCCAAAGAGGATGGATCTAGACTGTTCTCAGTGGTAGAAGATGACAGAACAAGGAGTAATGATCTCAAGTTGCAGTGAAGGAGGTTTAGGTTGGATATTAGGAAAAACTTTTTCACTAGGAGGGTGGTGAAACACTGGAATGCGTTACCCAGGGAGGTGGTGGAATCTCCTTCCTTTGAGGTTTTTAAGGTCAGGCTTGACAAAGCCCTGGCTGGGATGATTTAGTTGGAGATTGGTCCTGCTTTGAGCAGGGGGGTGGACTAGATGACCTCCTGAGGTCCCTTGCAACCCTGATATTCTATGATTCTATGAAATTTCCAGAGGTAGGTATAAATATGTAATTCTAACTCAGGAACCAATCCATGCAACAAACCTCGATGACAACTCTGCCCACATATCTACACCAGCGACACTATCACAGGACCTAATCAGATCAGCCACACCATCACCGGTTCATTCACCTGCACGTCCACCAATGTAATCTACACCATCATGTGCCAGCAATGCCCTTCTGCTATGTATGTCAGCCAAACTGGACAGTCCCTACGTAAAAGGATAAATGGACACAAATCAGATATTAGGAATGGCAATATACAAAAACCTGTAGGAGAACACTTCAATATCCCTGGACACACAATAGCAGATGTAAAGGTCGCCATCCTGCAGCAAAAAAACTTCAGGACCAGACTTCAAAGAGAAACTGCTGAGCTTCAATTCATTTGCAAATTTGAAACCATCAGCTCAGGATGAAACAAGGACTGTGACTGGCTCGCCAACAACAAAAGCCGTTTCTTCTCCCTTGGTGTTCACACCTCAGCTGCTAGAAGAGGGCCTCATCCTCCCTGATTGAACTAACCTCGTTATCCCTAGCCTGATTCTTGCTTGTATATTTATACCTGCCTCTGGAAATTTCCACTCCATGCATCCGACGAAGTGGGTATTCACACACGAAAGCTGTTGCTCCCACACGTCTGTTAGTCTATAAGGTGTCACAGGACTCTTTGCCACTTTTAAGGGAGTTGGTTGTTCTAATGGGAACATTGGTCTCAACGGCTAAGGGGATGTCTCTATGTGAAGCTGTAACAATACAGATGTGCTGCTGCAGTGCGTGTGGTGAAGATGCTCTATGCGGATGGAAGAGAGCTCTCCCGTCAGCATAAAAATCCCACCTTTGTGAGTGGCATAAGCTAGGTCAGCGGGGGAAGCTCTCCTGCCAACATAGCACTGTGCACACGAACGCTTGTGTCAGTGTAACTTACATCGCTTGGGGAATGCCAACACAGGCTGTCGCGTAGACACGGCCGAAGACACACTGCATAGGGCTAGAGGCATTATAGCCAGGCAAGGCCAGTGGAATCCAGCCCAGGCACAGGGCTGTTATTTATGGGCCAGATTTTCAAAAGCTCAGCACACAGTAGCACCCAATGTTCACAGTGGGGTAGGGGAGGGTGTCTATTGCAATGGGAGCTGCTGAGTTCTGACTCAGTGCTTTTGAAAACCTGGCCACTTCATTTAGGTGCTTAAATGGGAGCGGAGCACTTTAAAACCTGGCCCTGCAGCACTGGGGGTAGCATCAGGCCCTCAGTGACATCTGTATGGCAGGCACAACATTTGGCCTGTAAGCACCATCTTGGGCCAGTTTTAGAGAAGTGAGAACTGGCTGAAGAAGCAGTCCGAGGAAAGCTTTGGGATACACCTACTGTGGCAACTGGTTCTCAACGTCTTGCTAAACCCCAGTGGCTTTGTAGGACAGTCAGAAATGCTGGACATACGACACTGCTGCCATGAGATAGTCAGGTTGGCTCCAATATGGAGGGATGACTTTGCAGACCCAGTATTCTAAATTGGTTAGTCTCTAAGGTGCCACAAGTACTCCTTTTCTTTTTGGTAATCTGACAGATTCACTTACAATTAACTCTAGTACTTCAGGGTAAATTATTAGAACCATCTTTATTAGTGTCCAAGGATGTGGGGATGATAGAACTTGGGAGTTTTGTCCTGCAAAAAAATTCAGTAGTCATGCTTTAATAAATGCCAAAAAGCTAATTAAGTTTTTTTATGGCTAAAATGCCCTCCAGTAAGGCTGCAGTCTGCATCCTCTGAACCAATGCCGATTCTGAGCCATGCTTCACAAACTGAAACTGACCCATTGCCACGCTCTGCAACAGAGCATGTGAGCCGGAAAACAGGCACTCCTGACACCGAGAAGAGAGAACATCCAACAAGCAGGCTCAAGTGGTGATGGGGGTGCAGAACCTGGGGACGGCGGCAAGAAAGCTGGAGGCTCAAAAGCTGAGAACAAAGATGAAATGGGAGGTAGGGGAAGACATTGGGATGTATCAAAGGATCCAACAATGGCCTATAAATAAAACATCTAGGAATTGTATTGAACAACCAGGAACCAAACCGGAAGCCAGAATTTGGGGCTTATTGGACACATCCCGACTGGCTATTTTAGTATTCAGAGTAGCAGCTGTGTTAGTTGTATTCACAAAAAGAAAAGGAGTACTAGTGGCACCTTAGAGACTAACCAATTTATTTGAGCATAAGCTTTAGTGAGCTACAGCTCACTTCATTGGATGCATTCAGTGGAAAATACAGTGAGGAGATTTATATACACACAGAACATGAAACAATGGGTGTTATTATACACACTGTAAGGAGAGTGATCACTTAAGATGAGCTATTACCAGCAGGAGAGCGGGGGCAGGGGGGGAGAGAAAACCTTTTGTATTGATAATCAAGGTGTGCCATTTCCAGCAGTTAACAGGAACGTCTGAGGAGCAGTGGGGGGTGGGAGAAATAAACATGGGGAAATAGTTTTACTTTGTGTAATGACACCTCCACTCCCAGTCTCTATTCAAGCCTAAGTTTCCACACAACATTCCACACAAAGATGGACTACAAGCCGTCAGGAACAGTATCCCCGATAATGTCACGGCAAACCTGGTGGCTGAACTTTGTGACTTTGTCCTCACCCATAACTATTTCACATTTGGGGCAATGTATACCTTCAAATCAGCGGCACTGATATGGGTACCCGCATGGCCCCACAGTATGCCAACATTTTTATGGCTGACTTAGAACAACACTTCCTCAGCTCTCGTCCCCTAATACCCCTACTCTACTTGCACTACATTGATGACATCTTCATCATCTGGACCCATGGAAAAGAAGCCCTTGAGGAATTCTACCATGATTTCAACAATTTCTATCCCAACATCAACCTCAGCCTGGACCAGTCCACACAAGAGATCCACTTCCTGGACACTACAGTGCTAATAAGCGATGGTCACATAAACACCACCCTATGCCGGAAACCTACTGACCGCTATGCCTACCTACATGCCTCCAGCTTTCACCCTGACCACACCACACGATCCATCGTCTACAGCCAAGCTCTACGATACAACCACATTTGCTCCAACCCCTCAGACAGAGACAGACACCTACAAGATTTCTATCAAGCATTCTTACAACTACAATACCCACCTGCTGAAGTGAAGAAACAGATTGACAGAGCCAGAAGAGTACCCAGAAGTCACCTACTACAGGACAGGCCCAACAAAGATAATAACAGAACGCCACCAGCCATCACCTTCAGCCCCCAACTAAAACCTCTCCAATGCATCATCAAGGATCTACAACCTATCCTGAAGGACGGCCCATCACTCTCACAGATCTTGGGAGACAGGCCAGTCCTTACTTACAGACAGCCCCCCAACCTGAAGCAAATACTCACCAGCAACCACACACCACACAACAGAACCACTAACCCAGGAACCTATCCTTGCAACAAAGCCCGTTGCCAACTGTGCCCACATATCTATTCAGGGGACACCATCACAGGGCCTAATCTCATCAGCCACACTGTCAGAGGCTCGTTCACCTGCCCATCTACCAATGTGATATATGCCATCATGTGCCAGCAATGCCCCTCTGCCATGTACATTGGTCAAACTGGACAGTCTCTACGTAAAAGAATAAATGGACACAAATCAGATGTCAAGAATTATAACATTCATAAACCAGTCGGAGAACACTTCAATCTCTCTGGTCACTCGATTTTAGACCTAAAGGTCGCAATATTAGAACAAAAAGACTTCAAAAACAGACTCCAACTAGAGACGGCTGAATTGGAATTAATTTGCAAACTGGATGCAATTAACTTAGGCTTGAATAGAGACTGGGAGTGGATGTGTCATTACACAAAGTAAAACTATTTCCCCATGTTTATTTCCCCCACCCCCCACTGCTCCTTGGACGTAACTGCTGGAAATGGCCCACCTTGATTATCACTACAAAAGGTTTTCTCCCCCCCCCACCCCCCCGCTCTCCTGCTGGTAATAGCTCATCTTAAGTGATCGATCTCCTTACAGTGTATATGATAACACCCATTTTTTCATGTTCTGTGTGTATATAAATCTCCTCACTGTATTTTCCTCTGAATGCATCTGATGAAGTGAGCTGTAGCTTACGAAAGCTTATGCTCAAATAAATTGGTTAGTCTCTAAGGTGCCACTAGTACTCCTTTTCTTTTTATTTTAGTATTGTTTGTGGGGTTACACATCATTTTCTGGTCTGTGATGGGCTGAAATCTTTCCAGTGTCATTTAATAGAAGGATACACCCTTGTCTCACTGTCATGCACACGTATGGCCTGAGGGCGCTCAGCTCTTGGCAGTGACTGGGATCCTTAGCCCCCGCCAGCTATCACATCACAGGGAGCCAAGTGCTCTCAGCTCCACCCCAGAGGAACTCAGAGCCCTTCCGGATCTGGTCTGCAGCGATCCACTGCTCGAGTGGTTACAAAGCATGGTGACTGACACGCTATTTGTCATTGTGTGGCAGGTGTGCCTCACCCCATGTGCTAATAAAGCAACCAGCAGCTGTACTGAATTTAGAGAAACAGAAGTGAATGCTAGCTATTCAGGAGAGAACCTCCCCTCTTGGCACTGGTTGTATATGCCCTGGCAATCCTCCCCATTTCCCCAGAAAGATCAAGGACCTCTTTGATGACTACAAAGGAATCCCAGTTTGTAACATGCTCTGCACGCTTGTGGCACTATGTGACTATAGAATAATACAACTAAATGCATCAGCTACAAAGAAACCAAGTGAGGTTTGAAAGCAAGCCAGCTCTCAAGACGAGGCGTGTGTTCTGGTCTGCTCTCTCCACGGGAAGAGCAAGATGCCTTGGGCAAACATTGGCTGAGATGCAAGCTGGGCAAGAGAGAGCCCTAAACAAGTTCCCGATTGACAGTCCACCTGTGAGCCACAGAAATCTGGGCAAGAACCAGCCTGCAAGGAGGCTACACCCCTGGGGGACTCACCTTGATGATAAATGATGATCTTCTGAGCCATGGGAATTAGAACAGAAGTACTTGTGGCACCTTAGAGACTAACAAATTTATTAGAGCATAAGCTTTCGTGGGCTACAGCCCATTTCATCCGATGCATAAAATGGAACATATAGTAACACACACACACACACACAAGTTGGAAGATACCTTACAAACTGTGAGAGGTTAATTAGTTAAGATGAGCTATTAACAGCAGGAGAAAAAAACTTTTGTAGTGATAATCAAGATGGCCCATTTAGACAGTTGACAAGAAGGTGTGAGGATACTTAACTTAAGGAAATAGATTCAATATGTGTAATGCATCCGATGAAATGAGCTGTAGCTCAAGAAAGCTTACGCTCAAATAAATTGGTTAGTCTCTAAGGTGCCACAAGTACTCCTTTTCTTTTTGCGAATACAGACTAACACGGCTGGTACTCTGAAACCAGTTTCTCCTTGGAGTCTGTTTTTGAAGCTTTTCTGTTGCAAAATTGCCACCCTTAAATCTTTTACTGAGTGGCCAGAGAGGTTGAAGTGTTCTCCTACCGGTTTTTGAATGTTATGATTCCTGATGTCAGATTTGTGTTAGAGCAGAGAATGCTTTATCCCACTGGAGAATTAGGACCCCCACCCTCTTCCAGTAGGAAACAGCACTTGTTAGTCTTGCGAGAGCATAAGCAACCACAACTTGAAAATGGAACACTTTGTACACAAACAATTTGAGGGGTCTAAAAATGTATTCGCCATAGTTTCCTCTCCTTCGGAGTTCTATGCCCTTGGACCCATGGTGGAGCTCAGCTTTGCAGGTGGAGAGATATGAAAAACAACCCAATGAAATGGTTTCAAACTCACTGAAGCATTTTAACAAGTTTATTTTTCTTGTAATGGATGTGGAGCAAAGTCAGTCTGACAGCGTGGTATACTATAGCTGTTTGTTGGGGCACATTGATTTTATTGGCACACATTGTGATGAGCTCTAGCTCATGACTCTTGCTTGTGCATAATGTCCCATCCCAAACTCATGCCATTAAACCTTTATGTCACATCACACTCTCATTCTTTCATTCTGTATATTTTGTGTACCCAGGAAACAATACAACTTTTGAGGCATAATTTTAAATGGATTGAGGTATTTTACAGTCACTTGGAGTGGTTTTGTCTCTGTATTTTAAAGTAATAGAAAGAAATGACGAGTGAACATCTGAGCATTAACAACCAACTGCGCCATTTACATCCATCCTTGTGCGGTCATCTGAGTGCTGCACAGTGGAGCTCCTGCTATGAACATTTCAGTACAGCTGGGGGAGGGAGTTCATGTGTATCTCACTTGTTAAATATTGAAGTATTGAAGGGAACGAAGCAGTAAATTTAAACAAAATGGTGATAGCAAGACTTTTTGCAATGCATTCAAGACTGCATTTGGGATGTAATTTTTAGTATGCCCAGTAATCGATGCCAAGGCATAGTCCCAGAAGAAAGATTCACAGCACTTTCTACATTCATATTTTGGACAGGGAGGGGTATGCTAGCAAAGAGCTGCTAGACTCTGAATGACAATGTAAAACACAGATGATTGCAATTTTCCCTGAATCCAATGGCTAAAGAGAGGATAAGCATGAAAGTGTGGCAAGTATGAATTGTGTATTATCTTTCTTCATGAACTGTCTGCTGGAAGCCATATCCAGGTCTGTTCTGGAAACTGTGGGTCAGCCCTGGCCCCCAAGCCAGCCCCTGTGCACCATTCTGGTGGCACAAAAGGACTGGAAAGCAGCTGGGGATTCTTGTAAGGGGTTATTATGAGCCAGCACGACTTAGCTTAGAGTATCCCAGAGGGTGCTCTAACTAGTGCTGGGGGCTTAACTAGCATCCAGCTGGTCCCAGCATTGAGGGCAGGGGGAAGGGGATGTAAAGCATAGCTCTGGAATATGTGGTCATGCCCAGCAGTGGCACCCAGATACTTAAGGCTATGGGGTTATAGGAGAGTCCAGGCAAACTGGGCAGCTCCCCCATTGCATTAGCAACATTGTACAAGGACTCCCCACCTCCCACAACGATGTTTTGGGCTGGGGCTGAAACACAAACCATTCAGTAGCCATAAGGGCCAGGAGAAGGAATCACACTTTTTCCACAGATTCCAAGGCCAGAAGGGATGACTGTGATCATCTAGTCTGACCCCCTGTATAACACAGGCCACAGAGCTTCCCCAAAATAATTTCTAGAGCAGATCTTTTAGAAAAGCATCTGTGAAGAAGTGGGGGATTTTTTTAGTGTTTTGCATGAATACTGTGTGGGTCTCAGTTTTCCCTGTGTGCTGAATGTGTAACAAGGTGGTGGGAGAGGGGGTTTGTTGTTACAGAGTACCAGGTGTGACCTTGCCTAGCTGTCAAGAGCCCAAACAACTGCCTGGAGATGGGGGACCCCAGCGACCGGTGACCTGGTGACCAGGAGTCCCACCCGAGCTTGGCAGTCAGCCTGTTCTGGCCAGTGGGAGGACAAAGGGCTGAGGAAAGAGGACCCCAGGGACCTGATCAACTGATTCCAGCCAGTGGTGAACAAAGGACAGAATAGAGAGGGCCCAGGCGACTTGTTTACCTGGGACTGAAGACAAAGGACAGGGGTGGAGCTGGGGGAGGTGATATAGGATGCATGGCTGGAAGGATGGGGCTTCTGAACTGGTCTGAGAGAGCAGACGGAGCCCACCTGGATGCAGGAGAGACCTAGATGTACTGTGCTGAGGGTTGCTAGGCCCGAGGGTCCTGAGAGTTTCATGTGCTGTGTTCAGACTCTCAATAAACCCTCCTGTTTTACATGGCTGAGTGTGTAGAGAACAGAGTTGCCTTGCTCCCTCTGCGAGTGGAGACCCTGAGGGTCCAGAGCAAGTGGACTCCCTGAGGTGGCCCACAGCAGAGCCAGGTGTGCTGGAGGCTCAGAGAGGTGCGGTCCCAGGAGGTGGAGGGGCTTACAGCTTAACCCCTGAGAGTAGACCCCTGAGAGAGGCTGTCACACTGAAGGGGATTCTTCCCAGGGACTGTACGAAGCTGAAAGAGAGCACAAGTCCTGTGAGTCCGTGAAAGCATCCAATCTGGATTTAAAAATGGTTAGTGATGGAGAATCCACCACAACCCATGGTAAATTGTTCCAGTGGTTAATTACTCACTGTTAAAAATTGACACCTTATTTCCAGTCTGAACTCATCTAGCTTCAACTTCTAGCTTGGATCATGCCAAATCGAAGAGCCCATTATTAAATATTTGTTCCCCGTGTAGGTATTTAGAGACTGTGACAAAGCTCTGTCGTTGCCTCCGTGGGTCCCGCGTTTCCTGGCGGATTTCGCTAGCCTCAGAGGCTCACTGTGACCCTGCACGTAACCCTTCTCTCTCTAGAGACAAGGGTCACAGTCTGAGCCATTTTCATCATAAGCCAGCGAGAGAGGTGAGGAGAAGTTATCCTTCCTTGCATAGTCTCTGTTGTCTCCCAGTCTCAGTGATTGATCAGGGGGCAAAGGTGCGGGGGCTGGGGGGGAGGCCCGGGCCCACCCTCTACTCTGGGCTCCAGCCCAGGGACCCTAATAGTATCAGCTATGGTAGCTGACCTTTTAGAAACATGACATGTACAATTTCCTGGGCTACTTCCCCCACAGCAGCCCTCACTTCCTCCAGCTCCACTTCACCCTTACCTCAGGGCCTCCTTCCTTGTGCCTGATATGGTGTGTACTACTCAGCCTCTCCAACAGCGCAACTTCCTCCCACACCTCCTGACATGCACACCCACCTGACTAATTGGGAGGCTTTTAACTAGTTTCAGCCAGCCCCTGATTGGCTTCAGGTGTCCCAATCAACCTAGCCTTCTCCCTGCCTTCTGAAAAGTTCTTAATTGGCCCCAGGTGTCTTAACTGACCTGGAGCAGCTGCCATTTCACCTATCCTGGTACCAGCGATTTGTTTAGCCTGGAGCTAATATATTTCTCTCCCACTACTTTTCTATAGCCATCTGGCCTTGCCCCGTCACAAGACTATGATCAAGTCACCCCTTAACCTTCTCTTTGTTAAACTATGTTCGACTCAAGGACCTCAAGCTATCACTATAAGGCAGGTTTTCTAATCCTTTAATTATTCTTGTGGCTCTTCTCTGAACCCTCTCCAATTTTTCAACATCCTTCTTGAATTGTGGGCACCAGCACTGGACACAGGATTCCAACAGTGGTCACACCAGTGCCAAATAGAGGTAAAATAACCTCTCTGCTACTACCTGAGATTCCCCTGTTTATACATCCCAGGATTGCATTAGACCATTTGGCCACAGAATTGCTTTGGGAGCTCATGTACAGCTGATTATCCACCACGACCTCCAAATCTTTTTTAGTCCCTGCTTCCCAGGAGAGAGGCCCCCATCTCTTAAGGACAGCCTACATTCCTTGTTCCCAGATGTATACAGAGGCCTCAGGTGGAAGGGCTCATCTGAAATGGGTCAGGCCCTCCCCCTCAGGCCAAATATAAAAAGTCATTATGGACAACAGTTCCCAAACTATGGAACCCCCCCAGGCCCATCTAGTCCCCACCAAACTATTCACCATAACTACGAGACAACTGGGGAGCTGGCAAGACAGCACAGGCTGAGAGGTCACCAGGATGCAGACAGCAACCAGCCCTATAACTCTGTGCATTGAGCAGCCAGTTTCTTGTTGGGTGGATAGTTACACATAATAGAAGGTTTCTACTTTTTTCTTTAAAAATAGGAAAATATATTTTTAAAACCTACTTTAAGAATGCTTTTTGTGTTGCAAAACCAAGCACTCGAAAGGTAGGAAATGCCAGATTTACAGTTGCTCGTGTGACCTTAATTCTGCCCCTTGTGCGTGTAACTCTTCTGCTCGGGGCTGTCAGAAGAAACAAATCTCTAGGGGTTCTTCTTAAAATTAAGAAATCCACCAGCTCAAGGCCCCACACAGAAACCTGTGAAAAGCTAAACACCTCTCCTGGGCACCCTCGACAGGCAACTTCCCCACTCAGCATGGAGTCTGGGCATGAAACAAGAGAAAGCCATCAGGGGACACAACATCAGTCTGGGGAAACATAGCAACAGCAGAGATAAGTGAATGAAAACTCAGATTCCTCCTCCATGCCCCACTCTCCTGGTGTCTTTGGCAGGAATGCTGTAACTCAGTTCCCCACCTGCCTGTGTGAACATCCAGCAAGCAAATATCCTTTAACAAATTACTCCCCCTTCCTTCCCCATCCACTGCACCCCACTCACGGTTTGGTGTCACTGGATAGCATGGTCCAAGAGTCTGGGAGTGCACTCAGGTAGACCTGTCTCCAGTCCCTTGGGAAGTGCTATCTGGTTTGGTTCTCCGGTGCCACACCCAGCGCAGCTAGAGTGATCTCAGCTTTACTTGTGCTGGGTAGAGATGCCCTTACTGGAGTGCCCTCAGTTCAGCTGCTGCTGCCCTCTGAGGCTTCTGCAAAGAGACTTCTCTTGTTGCAGAGCTGCCTCCGCCCTGTTCCATCTTTCATCGCAGAATTGCCTTGGCATTATCTCTTTGCCAAGTCTTCATTGGAGAGTATTCAATGGCACATCAGACCCTTGAGCAGAGTCCTTATTGTTGGAGACATGCTGCTTGCCACAAAGTAGAAATGTCTTTCTCGTCCTCTGCTTGCAGGTCAGTCCTACTACTCCACCAGTTTGGAATTCATGTGCAGTTCTGGTTACTCCCAAAAGTGTCACTTGGAGGATTTCTGGGTAGCAAGCATATGCAAATGAACTGTCTCCACAGCTATACTTCCCCCTGTTGACCAACAGATGGGGGCAGAGAACTCCTTTCTGCGGAGCTTTTATGTGTAGCTTATAAAGCAGCCCCTTGGCTTCACCACTAGATGGATGTAGTGAGCTCCCCACCTGCTAGAGCTCAGGTACAGGGTTACATGCATAGCTGTTATGATACAGTCTAATTACAGGATCACACACTTTTTTCCCCCACAGGACCCCTGCCTTATTCAGTGCACTGGATGCACACAAAAAGGGTCTGATGAAGTGAGCTGTCGCTCACGAAAGCTTATGCTCAAATAAATTGGTTAGTCTCTAAGATGCCACAAGTCCTCCTTTTTCTTTTTACAAAAAGGGGGTTTATTAAGACTGCATGGTGAGACAGGGCATCATCCTGCTCCTGTCTCTTTTCTAGCCACAACCTTTGTGCAATTTATTTACCATGTTTTCCCCCATCACCATTACAAAACTTGTGCATCTTTGTATACAACAGCATTCACTCCCCAACTCATTCAGCAAAGGAGGGAGGAGCGGATGGTATCTCCTCCAGAGAGATCTCTACTGGCTCTGACGAGGGCCGGATTAACGCAGGGGCTTTAGGGACTGCAGCCCAGGGCCTCGGGCTAAGGGGAGCCCTACAAAAATAAATCCATAATTATACACAATTCAGTGGTCTCCAACCCATTGATTGTTATAAACTGGTCGATCCCATAGCCTCTGCCAGTTGATTGTGATCTCCAGGCTGCTAAAAGTCCAGCGGTGCAGCAACGCTCAGAATCATAGAATATCAGGGCTGGAAGGGACCTCAGGAGATCATCTAGTCCAACCCCCTGCTCAAAGCAGGACCAATCCCCAATTTTTGCCCCAGATCCCTAAATGGCCCCCTCAAGGATTAAACTCACAACCCTGGGTTTAGCAGGCCAATGCTCAAACTGCTGAGCTATCCCTCCCTCCAACAGGATTAGGCAGGCTGCTTGCATGCCATGGCCCCACGCTGCTCCCAAAAGCGGCCGGCTGCTGGCATGTCTCTGCGGCCCCTGATGTGTGTGTGGGGGTTGGGGAGGAGTCTCTGTGTGTTGTCCCTGCAGCTCCCAGACCCCGCACCTCCTCCTGCACCCCAACCCCCTGCCCCAGGTCAGAATCCCCTCCTGCACCAAACTCCCTCCTAGAGCCCGCACCCCTCACCTTCTCCTGAACCCCAGCTCCCTGCCCCAGCCTGGAGCCTCCTCGTGCACCCAAACTCCCTCCCAGAAAGAAACTAATATAACAGCTGTTCTAAGGTAAGAAGTAGGCTATTTTGAATTAACTTAACTATATTCTACATGTTTTAAGACTGAAATGTAATCACAGAATGGCTTTATGTTAATTAAAAGGCAAGTCTAGCATAGCATTAATAGCCTTGATGCCATAATTGTGAGCATTTTGTTTTAAATTAGGAAAAAGACTGTCAGGGTTCCCTCCCCACTCTGAACTCTAGGGTACAGATGTGGGGACCCGCATGATAGACCCCCAAGCTTATTTCTACCAGCTTAGGTTAAAAACTTCCCCAAGGCACAAATCCTTTGTCCTTGGATGGTACGCTGCCACCACCAAGTGATTTAGACAAAGAATCAGGGAAAGGACCACTTGGAATTCCTATTCCCCCAAAATATCCCTGCCCCCAAGCCCTACACCCCTTTCTTGGGAAGGCTTGAGAATAATCTACCAACCAAATAGGTAAACCAGATTCTTAAAAAACAGAACTTTATAATAAAGAAAAAAAAAGTAAAAGAAGCACCTCTGTAAAATCAGGATGGAAGGTAACTTTACAGGGTAATCAGATTCAAAACACAGGATTCCCCTCTAAGCAAAACTTTAAAGTTACAAAAAACAGGGATAAACCTCCCTCTTAGCACAGGGAAAATTCACAAGTTGAAAACAAAAGGTAATTAACGCGCCCTGCCTTATTTACTTACTCTTTTTGCAAGATTGAGACTCACTTTAGGATGGTTTATAGAAAAAGGAGTTTTCTGACTTGGTGCTTCTCAAGAGAACACACAAACAAAGAGCAGGAACAAAGCCTTCCCCCCACCCCCCAGATTTGAAAGTATCATCTTTCCCCATTGGTCCTTTTGGTTAGGTGCCAACCAGGTTATTTGAGCTTCTTAACCCCTTATAGGTAAGGAGGAATTCTAGGCTACCCTTAGCTGTATGGTTATGACAGACTTGTATACCAGGGCCCCACAAAATCTAATAGCCCCAGATCCACAGGAGAATTAATCCGGCCCTGGCTCTCACTCTCAAAAGTCTGCTATTCTCTCTCTTCCCTCTGAGCCCTTCCTTCCCGTGTCTTGCTACTTTCTCACCTCATGGGTTAACTAACTTTGTAGCTCTCTCCTGCCCAGCCCAGTCTATCAATTAGGCACAGTCTTGCCCCTCAGATTTTCTCCCGCCAGGGATGATTCAGTTGGTGAGCCAGCTATCAGAGCGCTGTCACAACTGCCGTTGCCCAGCCCCCTATCACAGATGGGCAGCTGTGAAGCTGGCATTGCCTGACTTTTGGCTGGTTGGCTTTGCAGCTAGAGCCAGTTGGAAACTTTCCAGCGAAACGTTTTACAGACATAAATCCTGATTCATCAAAAGTGAAATACTCCCTGGAAACACATCACTTCCAATGACCTGAGGAGGAGCTCAAAAGCTCATCTCTCTCACCAACAGAAGCTGTTCCAGTAAAAGATATTGCTTCTCCCACCTTGTCTGTCTGACACCCTGGAACCAACATGGCTACAACAGCATTGGGAAAAGAGGAGTCTTAACAGAACGCAGGCAGGATTTTGTAGCTTGCCTGGTCCCTGCTAGCTCGCTTACCCCACTCCTCAGCAGTCCACTGGGGTCACAGAATCATAGAAACGTCAGGGTGGACAGGACCTCAGGAGGTCAGCTACTCCATCCCCCAGGCTGAGGCAGGGCTGAGTTTACCTAGCCCAGCCCTGACAGGTGTTTGTCCAACCTGGTCTTAAACCCCCCAGTGAGGGGGATTCCACAATCTCCCTTCGAAGCTTGGGTGGCAGGGGCTCCCTCAAGTCCTCTCCAGGCCCCACTGCCAGTCATGTACAATGTCTGCCCACCCCCCAGTTCATAGCACATGAGGGGCTCTCAGAGTAAAACAAAAAAGAACAGGTGTCCCCCGCCCCCTCTCCTGTAGGAGACAGGGGACTCCAAGTGAAAGACAAGAAGGGCAAAGGTGGCCTGGCTCTCAGGCAGTCTTTTGGACTGGGTCTATCAGCAGGTCTACTGTCCCTTAGTGAGGCCTACCTCTGCCCTCTCCTCTGGGGCGTCCTGCCCCAGGTTGTCTGTGCACCTCTGTGGGTGCTGAGGCCTGCAACTGTCTCCCGCTCATCTGCCATCTCTGGGATTGGAGCAGCCTTTCTCCTCTTCACCACCCCTTCCTGGGCCAGGTTTCCCCCCATCCAGGCAGAACAAGCCCTGCAGGTGCACCTTGTTAGTACCAAACAGGCCCAGAAGAGCTTGTTAGTCTCCTCTCGGCCAGACTGAGGGCATGTATCTTCACAGAAACCTATTCCAGAGATTATCTACCCTTGTCATTAGAAAGTTTTTTCCTAATATCTAACCTAAATTGCCTTGCTGAAAATTATAACAGCCCTTAACAGATCTGAAGACAGTTAATCTCTCCTCAGTCTTCTTTTCTCAAGAGTAAACATGGCCAGTTTTTTAAACCTCTCATAGGTCAGGTTTTCTAAACCTTTGATCACTGTTGTTGCACTCCTGACTCTCTCCAATTGGTCCACATCTTTCCCGAAGTGAGGCGCCCAAAATAGGACATGGTACTCCAGCTGAGGCCTCACCAGTGTCAAGTAGAGCAGGACAATCACCACCCATGTTACTTAGAATACTCCTCTTAATATATCTGTGATAGAGTGCTGGACCCTACTGAGTTCTGGGAGTGAGCAGGTGTGAGCCTGTCCATAGCTGAAGGCCCCTCCCCTATTGAACCTGGGGCTCAAGTGAGTTTGGGGGACAACTGATCTCAAACAAGGACAGGAGTGAGGGTTACAGGGTGCAGGGAGCATGAAGATGACACCGAGCAGAGAACCCCAGACAACGCCCACTGCTCCTTGCAGGCATCCAGAGAGCTAGTGGATATGGCCCAGAGGAACTCTGCCTGGATGCGTGATCAAAGGGAGGAAAAGAAATAGGCCCCACAGTTGCAGAGCACCTCCCCATCCAGCATCCTCCTCCTGGTGTTATAGATGACCAGGAGGTGGTTGGTGAGGAGGTCTTGTGACTTTGTGGGACCACAGATAGGGTGTGCTGCAGGGAAAAGTGCAGCCATAACCTATGGAGAAAGTTCTGGAGAAGCTGGAAAAGGGACTATAATCTGGTGCACTCTGTGTAGATGTGTGCCAGGGTCTACCTCACGCTGCAGAAGGGGCAAGTGTCAGGGAAAGGGGGGTGAACCGCATAAAGTACATGCCTGTGCTCACAGCCCCATGAAGGAGCCACCAGCAGATGTTCCCGACAGGCCGTGAGACCAGAGTGGAATACAAACTGATCCACCAGGGTTCCTCACCCTCCACAGATGGTAAGAGGTCCCGCCACTTGATGTTGGGATGGAACACGAGGGTAAGGGAATGAAAGGTGTGAAGCATAAGCGTGTACAGCTTTTTCCAAGCCACGGTTCAAACACGAACTGGCAGCAAGTCACACAGCTGGTTCAGAATATGGGGCGGGGGCGGGCAGGGGAAACTCGCGGAGCAGGGGCCTGATGCCAAGGGCCAGAGGTGGGCAGGGAGCACCCTCCTGCAGGACCCACTCAAGGAAAACCCGAGAGGTGGGCAATAAGGCTGCCCTCACCTTCTGGAGTATGCACCGGAGGACATGAAGGGTGGAGAGCCCCAGAATCTGACTGAGCGCCAGGGGATCCACCCCAGTGCCCCCGGTCATAGTCCAGGAGGTCTCCAATTCTGGTGGTTCCTGCCAGGATCAGCCTCTGGTGCACCGAGGGGGATTCTGCCACGTGCACACCAAGTTGGGGGTTGTGTAGCAGGGGCTCCGCGAGGAGATCTGCTGCCTCGGTGGTCACCACAGACCTGGTTGCTGATACCAGCTTCCAGGTCCGGAGGAGGTCCTGGTAGAACACCGGCAGCTCAGAGAGGTCTCGCGGAAGACCCCTTGGATGGCGATAAAAGAGCTGCCAGTCATATCGGAGCCCTCAGAGGTAGTGGAGGAAGGCGTGTGCCAACATGCTCCACACCAGACTACCTGCACCATAAGGGTGTCTCTTCAGGGCCTGGAGGCGGAAGACATGGACCTTACTGCAGAGACAGACCAGGCCCTGTCCTCACTCCTCTAGGGGAAGACGCAGGACCCCTGCAGAGACCCAGTGCAGCTCGGGTCAGAAAAACTCCAGAATTAGCCTCTGGAGCCAGGCTAGGATACCCAGAGCCAGGCTTAGGGTGTTGAGCCAGTGCCAGAGCATATACAGGACCAGCTGGTTAAGCACCAGTACCCTGTCTCACAGGGAAAGGCACCGAAGAAGTCCTGTTCACCTCCGCAGCCACTCAGCCACCCTGCCCTCCAAATCTTGCCAGTTCTCTGGCAGGGAGAGATGGGTGCAAGAAAGGTAAACATCCAGATAGAGCAGCAGGCCTGCATTCCACTGGATGGCTTGGAGCGCAGGTGGGAGGGAGCTTGCCTGTCACCCATCCCCAACCATCACACAGCAGCACACAGCAGGAGTTTGCCTGGGAGTTCGCCTGGAGTGAGCCCAGTGAGGCTTACATCTTGTCAACTTCTCTGAGGAAGCTCATAGTAGGAAAGTGATATGGAAAGGGGGGGTTCAGCTGTTGTGACCTGCACTGGATGTGCCATGTTTGTCTTTCTTCCACAGGACAGAAGCGACTTTGTCTGTACAAAGTGCAAGCTGGTCTCCATATTGGAAGAGAAGATTGAAGGTCTGGAGCAACAGATAACGACCCTGCGTTGCATACGAGAATCTGAGGATTTTCTGGACAAAAGTCAGGATATGCTTCTACGGGCGCAAAGCTCTAAAGATTTAGAGCAGGTTGCACAGCGGAGCCAAGAGGCCAGTGAAGAAGCTTGGCAACATGTGACCTCCAGAATAAGAAGGGGGAATGTCCGGGTTCCAGCAACACAGACACAGGTAACTAACCGCTTTCATGTTCTCTCCACAGGTACCATTGCGGAGAGTGGACCAGATGATACGTCTGGGGGGAGAAAGCAGAAGGAGACTCTGCTGGTTGCAAGGCATGAGATGCGATGTCCTGAGGTTGGGGGTTCCACAACCACCACTCCCAAGAGAAGGAGGCGGGTGGTGGTGGTCGGGGACTCTCTCCTCCGGGGGACTGAGTCATCTATCTGCCGCCCTGACTGGGAAAACCGAGAAGTCTGCTGCTTGCCGGGGGCTAAGATTCGCGATGTGACGGAGAGACTGCCGAGACTCATCAAGCCCTCGGATCGCTACCTCTTCCTGCTTCTCCACGTGGGCACCAATGATACTGCCAAGAATGACCTTGAGAGGATCACTGCGGACTACGTGGCCCTGGGAAGAAGGATAAAGGAGTTTGAGGCGCAACTGGTGTTCTCGTCCATCCTCCCCGTGGAAGGAAAAGGCCTGGGTAGGGACCGTCAAATCGTGGAAGTCAATGAATGGCTACGCAGGTGGTGTCGGAGAGAAGGCTTTGGATTTTTTGACCATGGGATGGTGTTCCATGAAGGAGGAGTGCTGGGCGGAGACGGGCTCCACCTTACGAAGAGAGGGAAGAGCATCTTTGCGAGCAGGCTGGCTAACCTAGTGAGGAGGGCTTTAAACTAGGTTCACCGGGGGAAGGAGACCAAAGCCCTGAAGTAAGTGGGAAAGCGGGATACCGGGAGGAAACACAGGCAGGAACGTCTGTGAGGGGAGGGCTCCTGCCTCATACTGAGAATGAGGGGCGATCGGCAGGTTATCTCAAGTGCTTATATATGAATGCACAAAGCCTTGGAAACAAGCAGGGAGAACTGGAGGTCCTGGTGATGTCAAGGAATTATGATGTGATTGGAATAACAGAGACTTGGTGGGATAACTCACGTGACTGGAGTACAGTCATGGATGGTTATAAACTGTTCAGGAAGGACAGGCAGGGCAGAAAAGGTGGGGGAGTAGCACTGTATGTAAGGGAGCAGTATGACTGCTCAGAGCTCCGGTACGAAACTGCAGAAAAACCTGAGTGTCTATGGATTAGATTTAGAAGTGTGAGCAACAAGAGTGATGTAGTGGTGGGAGTCTGCTATAGACCACTGGACCAGGGGGATGAGGTGGATGAGGCTTTCTTCCAGCAACTCGCAGAAGCTACTAGATCGCACGCCCTGGTTCTCATGGGTGACTTTAATTTTCCTGATATCTGCTGGGAGAGCAATACAGCGGTGCATAGACAATCCAGGAAGTTTTTCGAAAGCATAGGGGACAATTTCCTGGTGCAAGTGCTAGACGAGCCAACTAGGGGGGGAGCTTTTCTTGACCTGCTGCTCACAAACCGGGAAGAATTAGTGGGGGAAGCAAAAGTGGATAGGAATCTGGGGGGCAGTGACCATGAGTTGGTCGAGTTCAGGATCCTGACGCAGGGAAGAAAGGTTCGCACCAGGATACGGACCCTGGACTTCAGGAAAGCAGACTTCGACTCCCTCAGGGAACGGATGGGTAGGATCCCCTGGGGGACTAACATGAAGGGGAAAGGAGTCCAGGAGAGCTGGCTGTATTTCAAGGAATCCCTGTTGAGGTTACAGGGACAAACCATCCCGATGAGTCGAAAGAATAGTAAATATGACAGGTGACCAGCTTGGCTTAACGGTGAAATCCTAGCAGATCTTAAACATAAAAAAGAAGCTTACAAGAAGTGGAAGGTTGGACATATGACCAGGGATGAGTATAAAAATATTGCTCGGGCATGTAGGAATGAAATCAGGAGGGCCAAATCGCACCTGGAGCTGCAGCTAGCAAGAGATGTCAAGAGTAACAAGAAGGGTTTCTTCAGGTATGTTGGCAACAAGAAGAAAGCCAAGGAAAGTGTGGGCCCCTTACTGAATGAGGGAGGCAACCTAGTGACAGAGGATGTGGAAAAAGCTAATGTACTCAATGCTTTTTTTGCCTCTGTCTTCACGAACAAGGTCAGCTCCCAGACTGCTGCGCTGGGCATCACAATATGGGGTGTAGATGGCCAGCCCTCTGTGGAGAAAGAAGTGGTTAGGGACTATTTAGAAAAGCTGGACGTGCACAAGTCCATGGGGCTGGACGAGTTGCATCCGAGAGTGCTAAAGGAATTGGCAGATGTGATTGCAGAGCCATTGGCCATTATCTTTGAAAACTCATGGCGAACGGGGGAAGTCCCGGATGACTGGAAAAAGGCTAATGTAGTGCCAATCTTTAAAAAAGGGAAGAAGGAGGATCCTGGGAACTACAGGCCAGTCAGCCTCACCTCAGTCCCCGGAAAAATCATGGAGCAGGTCCTCAAGGAATCAATCCTGAAGCACTTACACGAGAGGAAAGTGATCAGGAACAGTCAGCATGGATTCACCAAGGGTAGGTCATGCCTGACTAATCTAATCGTCTTCTATGATGAGATTACTGATTCTGTGGATGAAGGGAAAGCAGTGGATGTATTGTTTCTTGACTTTAGCAAAGCTTTTGACACGGTCTCCCACAGTATTCTTGTCAGCAAGTTAAAGAAGTATGGGCTGGATGAATGCACTATGAGGTGGCTAGAAAGTTGGCTAGATTGTCGGGCTCAACGGGTAGTGATCAATGGCTCCATGTCTAGTTGGCAGCCGGTGTCAAGTGGAGTGCCCCAGGGGTCGGTCCTGGGGCCGGTTTTGTTCAATATCTTCATAAATGATCTGGAGGATGGTGTGGATTGCACTCTCAGCAAATTTGCGGATGATACTAAACTGGGAGGAGTGGTAGATATGCTGGAGGGCAGGGATAGGATACAGAGGGACCTAGACAAATTGGAGGATTGGGCCAAAAGAAACCTGATGAGGTTCAATAAGGATAAGTGCAGGGTCTTGCACTTAGGACGGAAGAACCCAATGCACCGCTACAGACTAGGGACTGAATGGCTAGGCAGCAGTTCTGCGGAAAAGGACCTAGGGGTTACAGTGGATGAGAAGCTGGATATGAGTCAGCAGTGTGCCCTTGTTGCCAAGAAGGCCAATGGCATTTTGGGATGTATAAGTAGGGGCATAGAGAGCAGATCGAGGGACGTGATCGTTCCCCTCTATTCGACATTGGTGAGGCCTCATCTGGAGTACTGTGTCCAGTTTTGGGCCCCACACTACAAGAAGGATGTGGATAAATTGGAGAGAGTCCAGCGAAGGGCAACAAAAATGATTAGGGGTCTGGAACACATGACTTATGAGGAGAGGCTGAGGGAACTGGGAATGTTTAGTCTACGGAAGAGAAGAATGAGGGGGGATTTGATAGCTGCTTTCAACTACCAGAGAGGTGGTTCCAGAGAGGATGGTTCTAGACTATTCTCAGTGGTAGAAGAGGACAGGACAAGGAGTAATGGTCTCAAGTTGCAGTGGGGGAGGTTTAGGTTGGATATTAGGAAAAACTTTTTCACTAGGAGGGTGGTGAAACACTGGAATGCGTTATCCAGGGAGGTGGTAGAATCTCCTTCCTTGGAAGTTTTTAAGGTCAGGCTTGACAAAGCCCTGGCTGGGATGAATTGATTGGGGATTGGTCCTGCTTTGAGCAGGGGGTTGGACTAGATGACCTCCTGAGGTCCCTTCCAACCCTGATATTCTATGATCAGGCCAGAGCTCTTGACCCAGTTAACCTAGGCATAAGAGGCTGCTAAGTAGATAGCTTGGCAGGCCTCCACTCGCCCCAGGTCTGGGTCCCGGACCATTAGGAGCATGTCGTTGGCATACACTGACAGGACCAACCAGAGCTCCAGCTCATGGAGCACCAGCCCCATCAACCTCCTGCAGAGGCGATGGAGGAAAGGCTCAGTGGTCACAGTGTAAAGCTGGTCTGACAGCGGACAGTCTTGATGCACCCCTCACCAGAAGCTGACAGGTCAGGGTCCAGTTGAGCCTGACCAAACACTCCATGGAAGGGTAGAACACCTGGAGAAAGCCCACAAACTGGGTCCTGAAGTCGAATGCCTACAGAGTGCCCAGGAGATACCCATGGTCCAGCCTGTCGAATGCCTTCTCTTGGTCCAGGGCCTGGAGAGCAAACAGATCATCCCTACATCCAAGCTTGAGGAGGTCATGGACCAAATAAAGGTTATCAAAGATGGTGTGGCCCGGGACAGTGTAGGTCTGGTCAGGGTGGACCACATTCACCAGCACGGACCCCAGCCACAGCAAGAATGCCTTTGCTATGACTTTGTAGTCTGTGCTGAGTGAGATGGGATGCCAATTCTGAAGGTCACAGCATCTTAGGCAGCAAGGCAAGCATGTCACCTGCATGACAACGGGAGCACCCGCTCCCTAAGAACTTGGCCCAGATGACAGCAAGGTCCGGGCCCAGGACGTCCCAGAATATGCAGTAGAACTCCATGGTCGGCCTGTCCATGTCCGGAAATTTATTAGTGGGCGTCAGATGGAGGGCTTCTGAGAACATGGCCAGAGTGAGGGGCAGCTCTAACTGGTCCCAGTCACCCGTGCTGACCATCGGGAGTGTGTCCTAGAGCACCCAGCAGGCATCTGCATCTGTTGGATCCAGGGAGAAAAGACTGACCTAGAAGACCCTGGCCCGCCCCCACATCATCACTGGATCCATGATGGGGGTGCCATCCCCTGCCAAAAGGCAGGTGACATGCTTCTTGGTCCCCTTCTTTTTCCTCCAGGGCATAGAAGAAGTGGGAGCTGTGATCCATCTCCCAAAGGAGAAGGATGAGGGATCAAACAAAGGCACCCCGAATCCTATAGCCATCAAGGGTCCAGAGCTCCCTGCATGCTCCGCAGAGGGATGGATCCCCAGGGCTGGCAGCCAGACGCCTCTCCAGCTCGAAGACCTCCTGCTCCAGTTACTCTATCATCACATCCCTCCACCAGCTGGTCCCCTATGTATAGCTACAGCAGAAGAGCAGGGCGCGCATCTTCCCCACATCCCAACACCAATGCACTGAGGGAAAGGCTCACCTCTGCCCGCGCCAGGCCAGCCAGAAATCCCGGAAGGATGCCATGAAGCCCATGTCCTCCAGCAGGCTACTGTTGAAATGCCAATAGACTGGCCCTGGCCTCTCCACAGTAAGAGAGGCTGTCACAGTCACCAAATGATGGTCCAAGAAGGGGGCCGGTCAGATGCTTGAGGAGTGGGCCCATGATAGATTAAAGCAAGATTCAAAAAATTCAGTCCTTGGCACCATGATGGACTTGGCACCCGTGGCCATGGCAACAGGTGAGGGATTGCCTGAATCCAGGCGTCCAGATGGGAAAGGAAGTAGCTGCCCCACCTCAGCACTAGCCATCACCACAATGGGCTCAGTGGCCTGGAGCAGGGTGATGTCTGTGGCCAGGCAGGTGGACGAGCCGAGTGGGGACAGCTGCCTAGGGAAGGGGAGGGGATGGTGCAATGAAATCAGCACCCAGAGTGAGGCCTGCTGGCAGAGGTTCACCCTCCCCCTAGGTAACCGGGGTCAGACCCAGGACTTAGAGCTCCTCGAAAATGGAGCTAAAGTCCTCACCACCACCACCGAGTCCTTCCCATCAGCAACCGAGACAACGTCTACCTTGGCACCAACGGGGAGCATGGATGACAAAGGGGCGGGGGGCTCCCTCCGAGGCCTTCTCGGGGAGGGGATCCGGGAGGGGGGCTTTACTGCCGCCTCTGCTGCCATGGTATCCCAGGCCAGCCCCAGCCACTGGGCCTTGTCAGGGGGCACAGCGCAAGGCTGGGCAGCAGCAGCCTCCCTTCATGGTCTTACGGGCGGCCTCCTCCCCCTCCATGCCGAGGAGGAGGTGCTGGGCCCACACCTTCCACTTGCTGTGCTTCCCCTGAATGAGCACCCAGCCCTCCAAGGTGGTAGTGGAGGGCTGGCCAGTGGGGGCAGGTCTAGGGGGCAAGAGTGATGGTTTCAGGGGTCGGGGAGGCAAAGGTGGGACAATACACTGTACACAGTGGTGGAGGGGCCAACCTGCACTACAGGGGGGCTATCCCTGGAGCCCAAGCAGAGGTGATGGCAGGGGAAGGAGGAGGAAGGGCAGCACCCAGAACTGGGTGGCCAGGGTCGCTGGCAGTAACAGGGCCAGCACCCTCCCGGGTCTTGGGAGTCCCAGATGCCCCTCCATCCCGGCCAAGGGGCAGTTCCTCTGGACGTGCCCCATTGCCCAGCAAAGGAATAATGCACCCAGTACTGGGTCCCCTGAAAGGACCCCTCGAGAGCCTCTTTGTCACAAGTTGCCAGCAGCAGCTGGATCTGTACCTGCCAGTGGAATGAGAGGCAGGGGCAGATTAAGATTTACTGGGGCCCTGGGCACAAAGAACATTTGGGCTTCCCCACCCGCACCCCACGGCCCAGCACCCTGCTCCTCCCCTTCCCTCACCCAAGGCCCTGCTCCCTGGCCTGGCCGGAAGCTGGAGCTGGCCCGTGGTCAGAACTGCCCAAGGAGCCCAGGCTGCTGTGGGGAGCCCTGGACCCTCCACCTGTCCTGGGCAGCACACCCTGGGGGGCATGGACATGGGCCAAGGGCTGATCTCAGGCTCCTCGGCCTCCCCTCCCAGGGCAGGTGGAGGGTCTGGGGCTCCCCAGGCAGCTTTTAAGTGATCCACAATCTCAGCATCTCTCCTTTTCTGGCTCTGGAGGGGGTTAGCCCTGTGGTTCCCTTGCCTAAATCAAGATCAGGACTCCATTTCATGAGACTACACAGACCTCACAAACACAGACTAAAGGATGGTCCCTACTCCCAAGAGCTCCAATCATTCTTAAAAGCCAACACAACAAGTGAACATGATGGATGCTAGGAGGGGAGTGATGAGGGACTCTTGCAGTTCCGAGCTGGTCAACAGGAAGGTCCCAAATCAGGTATTTTTTTAAAAAATAGCTTTGTTAGAGTTCCCTACCAGATCCTTGGGACTCCCTCAAGGCCCCACTCCAGGGACAAGTGACCCTGGGCTTGCTGTCCATTATTTTTAAAGCATTTTATTTATTTTCTCCTTCTGTACAGACTCTCCTCATCAGGGCCCTTTCCCCAACATTATTAGTTCCCATCTCTTCAGCCCCTTCAAACCGTGGGCCAGTCCCTCAGGGTGTGTACTACCCGTCTCTTTGCGGCTAGGCACAGGGCCAGGGTGGGTTCATGAAGTATAGGGAGTCCACTGATCAGTTATGGAATGCCTGCTTTGATGTCCCCACCAGTGAGGGGGCCAATGGGGCCTACCCGTTACCTAACTCCCTACTTAAGCTGCTCATCACTAGGGACTTTCTTATTGCTATTGACCTTATGTGGAAGGCACTCAGATACTGCAGTGATGGACAGCAGGACAAAACCCTGAGATAGCAAGCTAGACATCTCCCCTACATAGGAGTCAATCTCCCAGCCCTACAAAAGCACTCCCAGAGTCTGGAACTGCTGAAAGCTGAGGGGCTCCTCACACTAAAAGGAACCTCCATGTAGAGCTGCTGAGAGGGGATATGGAGCTACCAGGGCCATGTGCTCCCAAAAGCCTGGCATCACAGAAAGAAGGGGAAAGAGGTCAGCTCCGTTACCAGCTGCAGTAAGCAGCAAGAAGTACCTCTGAAAGAACAGCCCCTTTGTGCTACACAGAATGACCCTTGGAGGTAACAGTCAGAGCTGCTGGTTCACAGGGAAACAAAACCTCCTGTCAGCGCCATAGACTCAGCCCAGTGGTGGAAGAGGGACTAGTCTGGCTCACACATCACCAGCAAGATGGCTAGCTGGGCCATCTAATGCAGGCAATGGGGTTAGGGCTCTGTGGGGCTCACCCGGGGGCAGGACCCAAAGGTAATGGGGGGAGGGGGATGTGGGGCAGGACAGTTGGGGTGGGGACTGCACAGAGGTCAGGATGTGGCCTGCCGAATCATTCCTGCTGGTGATGCTGCAAGGCTGGGAAGGCCCTAGCATGATTCCCAGCTCCTGGGAGTTGGAGGCATTCGTGCCCCTGAGACAATGAGCACAGGGCCCTGCTAGGTGGGTTGGACAGTCACTCACTAGCACAGCGCTGTACCGTGAGTCACCCTTTGCCTGTGCTGTGATGGGGAGGCTGCAAGGTCCCAGCCCCTCACAGAGCATCCCGAGTAGGGCAGGGGCTGGGAAAGCCCTTGCAAAGGCTCCTCCTGGCCTCGATGCTGCTCGTCCTCATCCCCTGCACGAGCAGCTTGTGCCCAGACGAGGTGCCAGTGCCAGGGTATGGCTGAGCACTGCCACAAAGAGGCAGACTGTGGTTGCTCATGGAGACCACAGCTTCCAGCAAGCAGAGATGACAAAATTACTCAGTCCAGCAACAACAGCATTCCTACCACAGAATCCAATAATAGCAGCTGTTCCTCCTCCTCAACATCAGCAGCCAGACAGGAGAGACCCTGGTGGTGGTGGTCACTCGCTCCTCTCTGAGAGGAAGGCCAGCAGGGTCTCCCACACAGCAGCTAGCAAGACAGCAGAAGGGATCTGGGGGTGGGGGCTGCTAGAAGTGAACAGGTGGGCCCTATGCTCACTTAGGCACCAATCAGCTCCCCTGGAGAAGGCTGACTGGGGAAATATGCAGCTAATTAGCGAATCAGTCTGGGGGCTGCGAACCAACTAGCCATCATCTGAAGGCTATAAAAGAAGACACAGGAAGGAAACAAGGGGAGAGGATGGGGTTAACTGAGTCCAGTGTGCTATGAAATCCCAAGGGTGAGGAAGCTCTGTTCTCTAGCCCTGTGGGAAAGGGCAGGAAATCACCATAGGTACTTGTCTGCACAAGACTCTATTAATGTTGGTGGTGGGTGTCAATGTTCCTTCCCCACTCTGAACTCTAGGGTACAGATGTGGGGACCTGCATGAAAACCTCCTAAGCTTACTGTTACCAGCTTGGGTTAAAACTTCCCCAAGGTACAAACTATTTTACCCTTTGCCCTTGGACTTTCGCTGCCACCACCAAACGTTTATCCAGTTACTGGGAAAGAGTTGTTTGGAAACGTCTTTCCCCCCAAAATCCTCCCAACCCTTGCACCCCACTTCCTGGGGAAGGTTTGGTAAAAATCCTCACCAATTTGCATAGGTGACCACAGACCCAAACCCTTGGATCTTAAGAACAACGAAAAAGCATTCAGTTTCTTACAAGAAGAATTTTAATAGAAGAAAAAGTAAAAAAGAATCACCTCTGTAAAATCAGGATGGTAAATACCTTACAGGGAAATTAGATTCAAAACATAGAGAATCCCCCTAGGCAAAACCTTAAGTTACAAAAAGACACAAAGACAGGAATATCCATTCCTTTCAGCACAGCTTAATTTCTCACCCATTTAAAGAAATCATAATCTAACACATATCTAGCTAGATTACTTACTAAGTTCTAAGACTCCGTTCCTGTTCTGTCCCCGGCAAAAGCATCACACAGACAGACTCAGACCCTTTGGGTTTTTTTTTCCCCTCCAGCTTTGAAAGTATCTTGTCTCCTCATTGGTCATTGTGGTCAGGTGCCAGCGAGGTTATCCTAGCTTCTTAACCCTTTACAGGTGAAAGGATTTTTCCTCTGGCCAGGAGGGATTTTAAAGGTGTTTACCCTTCCCTTTATATTTATGACACCCCCCAAATCACAGATAGGGTGAAACGCTGGCTGGGATTTCTTCCTGGAGCTCTAGGAAAAAACAGAGTTAATAAGACACATACACCTCTAAATGTACCACCAAGTATATAAAGACTAACAATATTTTCCACATCTCAAGGACGATTTTAACCAGTTGATTCTGGGAAACTTTCACAGGAGAGTGCATCAGCCAACTTTGTTAGAAGCTCCTGAGATGTGTTGTATATCGAAATCAAAATCTTGGAGACCTAAACTCCACCGAATAAGTTTTTTGTTATTTCCTGTGGCGGTATGAAGCCACTGTAGCGCAGCATGGTTGGTTTGCAGGTGGAAATGCCATCCCCAAACATATGGGCGTAGCTTTTCCAGAGCGTAGACAATGGCATAACATTCTTTTTCACTGACTGACCAGTTGCTTTCCCTCTCAGACAGCTTCTTGCTGAGAAACACTACAGGGTGGAATTCTTGATCCGGTCCTTCCTGCATTAAAACTGCTCCCACACCACGCTTGGACGCATCGGTGGTTACTAGGAATGGTTTGTCAAAGTCTGGAGCCCTTAGTACAGGGTCAGACATGAGTGTCGCTTTAAGCTGGTTAAAGGCTTTCTGACACTCTTCGGTCCACTGAACGGCATTTGGCTGTTTCTTTTTGGTTAGGTCTGTCAATGGGCAGCGATTTGGCTGTATTGTGGTACAAATCGCCTGTAATAACCGGCCAAGCCTAAGAAGGATTGAACCTGTTTCTTTGACTTTGGGACAGGCCACTTTTGGATAGCATCCACTTTGGCCTGTAGGGGGTTGATAGTTCCTTGACCCACCTGGTGTCCAAGGTAAGTCACTCTGTTTAGGCCTATTTGACACTTCTTAGCCTTAACAATTAGTCCTGCCTCTCTTATGCGCTTGAAGACTTTTTGTAGATGTTCCAGGTGTTCTGCCCAGAAATCCGAAAATATGGCCACATCGTCAAGGTAGGCGACTGCATATTCTCCTAATCCCGCTAGGAGACCGTCTAAAAGTCTTTGGAAGGTGGCGGGTGCATTCCACAGCCCGAAAGGGAGTACATGAAATTCATACAGCCCGACGTGTGGTGAAGGCTGACCTTTCCTTGGTGGATTCATCTAGCGGTACTTGCCAGACCCCTTGGTTAAGTCCAAGGTAGAGATGAACTGGGCCCGTCCCAGTTTCTCTAATAGTTCATCTGTGCGTGGCATTGGAAAGTTGTCTGGGCGAGTTACAGCATTTAACTTACGGTAGTCCACGCAAAAACATATCTCCCCATCTGGTTGGGAACTAGAACCACTGGAGATGCCCATGCACTGCCAGAGGGACGGATTACCCCCATCTGTAACATATCCTGGATCTCCTGGTCTATAGCAGTTTTAGCTTGAGGAGACACCCGGTAGGGTTGGACTTTAATTGGGAGAGCATTACCTGTGTCAATGGAGTGGTATGCCCGTTCAGTCAGTCCTGGGGTGGCTGAGAACGTCAGCGCGTAGCTAGTGCACAGCTTCTTGATCTGCTGTCGCTGCATACGTCCAAGGGTCATGAAGAGGTTCACCTCTTCCACACCACCAGCACCTTCATAGTAGACACCTTCAGGCCACTCAACGTCATCTCCTCCCTGGGCTGTAAACTGACAAACCTTTAATTCTCTGGAATAAAAGGGCTTTAGAGAATTAATATGGTATACCTTAGGCTTTCGGTTGGAGGTGGGGAATGCTATGAGATAATTAACAGCTCCCAGGCGCTCCTGGACCGTGAATGGCCCTTCCCACGACACTTCCATTTTATGGGCCTGGAGCACCTTTAAGACCATGACCTGGTCCCCTACTTTGAAGGAATGCTCTCTAGCATGTTTATCATACCAGGCTTTTTGCTCTTTTTGAGCATCCTGTAGGTTTTCTTTAGCGAGGGCTAGAGAGGTTCGGAGGGTGTTTTGTAGGTTGGTTACAAAGTCCAGAATGTTAGTTCCTGGAGAATGTTAGTTCCCCTCCCATTGCTGCTTCAACAACTGTAATGGCCCCTTAACCTCGCGGCCATATACAAGTTCAAATGGTGAAAACCCTAAACTGGGATGTGGTACAGCTCTGTAGGCAAAGAGCAACTGCTGCAACACTAGGTCCCAATCACTGGCGTGCTCATTTACGAATTTACTTATCATGGCCCCCAAAGTTCCATTAAACTTCTCCACCATGCCATTTGTTTGATGGTGGTAAGGAGTGGCAACCAAGTGATTTACCCCATGAGCTTCCCAAAGGCTTTCCATAGTTCCTGCCAGGAAATTAGTTCCTGCATCTGTGAGGATGTCGGAGGGCCATCCTACCCTGGCAAAAATGTCTGCTAGTGCCTGGCACACACTTTTAGCCCTGGTGTTGCTTAGAGGTACTGCTTCCAGCCATCGGGTGGCAAAATCCATGAAAGTCAGTATGTACTGCTTTCCTCTGGGTGTATTTTTCGGAAAAGGACCCAGAATATCCACAGCTACTCGCTGAAATGGAACTTCAATGATGGGGAGTGGCTGGAGAGGCTTTGACCTGGTCTTGGGGTTTTCCCACTTTTTGGCATACCTCACAAGACCGGACATAGGTAGAAACGTCCTCGCCCATTCCCTCCCAGTGGAATGACCTCCCCAAACGGTCTTTGGTCCTGTTCACCCCAGCATGGCCACCCGGTACTTTTCCCTTGATTTTAAAGGTGTTTACCCTTCCCTTTAAATTTATGACAGTGGGAATGTAAAAAAATAAATAACACGGAGATGCTGCTCTCTGTACAGTCTGAGAAGTTCCTGGGCACCCAAAGATAGGGACAGACTGTGCCCTGTTACAACACTCCAGAATGACAGCCTTTTTTGCAATCACATCCCTTTGTTTCCTCGTATTCAGTTTCTGATGAACTATAACCCCGAGAACCTTTTCAGCAGTACTACCACCTAGCCAATTATTCCCCATTTTGTAGTTGAACATTTGAATGTTCGTTCCTAAGTGCACTACTTTGCACTTTATTGACCTTCATCTTGTTGATTTCAAACCAATTCTTCAATGTATCATGGTTGTTTTTAATTTTAATCCTGTCCTCCAAAGCACGAGCAACCCCTCCCATCTAGATGTTGTGATAAATGAAGGGGAGGGGGTAGCTCCCTTTTATGGACACCCAGACAGCCAGTTTGCTATAAAATCCCTCTTAGTAGCTGTTCTCCACTTGCTTTACCTGTAAAGGGTTAAAAAAGCCCATAGGTAAAAGGAAGAGAGTGGGGAGCTGACCAAAAGAGCCAATGGGAGGGCTAGAACTTTTTAAAATTGGGAAAAAAACTTTCCTTTGGTCTGTCTGTTGTTGTTCTCCAGAGAGAGGAGACGTGGAGCAGGAACAGGGCTGAACTATGCTGTAGGAAGCTTTAAGCCAGGTATGAAAAACCACCAGATCATACCTAGAGATTACTTATTTGAAACCCCCAGATATGTAAGTAGATCAGGGAATGTCTAGGAAGAGGTGATTAGGTTTATCTCTTTTTTCCTTATTAGCTTGTGGACTCCTCTGTGCTAACCCCCAAATGCTTTTGTTTTGCTTGTAACCATTAAGCTGGACCTCAAGAAAACCATTCTTGATGCTTAATTATTATATTTGCTCTTTTTAAATCTAGCAATAACATAAGTTCCAGATGTATTTTCTTTCTTTTTGTTTTTAATAAAATTTACCTTTTTTAAGAACAGGATTGGGTTTGGATTTTTTTGTGTCCTAAGAGGTTTGTGCACATGTTGTTTAATTAGCTTGTGGCAACAGCTGATTTCCTTTGTTTTTCTTTCTCAGCTCTTCCCCTTTGGGGATGGTGGTGAAAGGGCTTGAGGGTACCCCACAGGGAAGAATTCCCAAGTGCGCCTTCCTAGGTCCAAAGGGGTTTTTTGCACTTGGTTGGTGGCAGCATCTACCTATCCAAGGTCAGAGAGAAGCTGTGACCTTGGGAGTTTAATACCAGCCTGGAGTGGCCAGTATTAATTTTTAGAATCCTTGCGGGCCCCCATCTTCTGCACTCAAAGTGCCAGAGTGGGGACTCAGCCTTGACAGATGTCCTCCACAAATTTTGTAACAATACTCTCCACCATTGTCCAAGTCATTAATGAACAGAGTGAATAGTCTCGATCCAGAATAGATCCCCATAGAACCCCACTAGACACATCCTGCTAGTTTGACAGAAAACCATTGATACCTACTCTGGACGGGATGCCCCTGAGCTACAGAATCTGGAAGCCTTAGCACCTGGTGACTGAAATTGACATGATTCTTGTCATTGTCATTGCTACCCACCAGTGGAATAGCAGCATGTAACTTGGACAGTGGATCAAGTACATTGCTAATACAGCAATTAGCAGTGAGACTGACAAGCATATGTGAATTTCAATCCACCTCTGCCAGGATCCCAGGGAACTGTATTTTGTTTTGGAAACACCATGTTGTGGTATTTCCTAAATGAAAATTTTATGGAATTTGTAGCTTTCTGCCTGGATTATACTTATGGAAGATGGAGGCACTGCTGTACTGTGTTGCAAAATGGCCACAGAATTGGGTTGAAGATAAATTTATCTGATTTTGATTTTATGTTCTCATTTCTCTGGGGGGTGGGGCAAAGGCTTGGGTGGCTCAATGGCAGAACAATGCTTGGCAAAAACATGCAGATGGAAACTTGCATGACGGAGGAGCACTTATGCATGCAAATAGGTAAGGTGCACATAACTGAATATGCAGTGGGTCTTGTGTGCAAATCAATGTGTATAAAAATACACAACTGCACACACAGGGTTCTTTTGCAAGCATAATTACGCATTTTCACTTGGGTACCATGACACCAGCTGCTCTATAAAAACCCAGTAGAGCTAAGCACCAAAGATACATAAGGTAGGTTTGCACGCCCAGATATCAGCTTGAATATACAAGTGCAAATTTTACCCACACTGAATATATACATTTTGTAGCCACAATTTAGGATGTGTCCTGCATGGTTTATGTGAAAACTAACACCATATTTATTCCCCCAAAAAGGGAGGCTGCTCAAATCATTCCGCCAATGCAGATGGATTCAATAATCTGCCTTTGTTTGAATGCATGTGGTCATGAAGTAACTAGAATTCTTTGAGGGGGTCAACAAGCATGTGGACAAGAGGGATCCGGAAAGCCTTTGACAAGGTCCCTCACAAAGACTCTTAAGCAAAGTAACCTGTCGTGGGATAAGAGGGAAGGTCCTCTCATGGATCAGTAACTGTTTAAAAGATAGAAAACAAAGGGTAGGACTAAATGGTCAGTTTTCAGAATGGAGAGACGTAAATAGTGGTGTCCCCCAGGGGTCTGTTCTGGGACCAGTCCTATTCAACATATTCATAAATGATCTGGAAAAAGGGGTAAACAGAGAAGTGGCAAAATTTGCAGATGATACAAAACTACTCAAGATAGTTAAATCCCAAGCAGACTGCTAAGAGCTACAAAAGGATCTCACAAAACCGGGTGACTGGGCAACAAAATGGCGGATGAAATTTAATGTTGATAAATGCAAAGTAATGCAGATTGGAAAGCATAATCCTAACTATACATATAATAATGGGGTCTAAATTAGATGTTACCACTCAAGACAGAGCTCTTGGAATCATCATGGATAGTTCTCTGAAAACAACCACTCAATGTGCAGTGGCAGTCAAAAAAGGGAACAGAATGTTGAGAATCATTAAGAAACGGACAGATAATAGGATAGAAAATATCATATTGCCTCTATTTAAATCCATGGTACGTCCACATCTTGAATACTGTGTGCAGATGTGGTTGCCCCATCTCAAAAAAGATACATTGGAATTGGAAAAGGTTCAGAAAAGGGCAACAAAAATGATCAGGGGTATGGAACGGCTGCCATATGAGGAGAGATTAATAAGACTGGGACTTTTCAGCTTGGAAAAGAGACGACTCGGGGGGATATGATAGAGTCTATAAAATCATGACTGGTGTGGAGAAAGTAAATAAGGTAGTGTTATTTGCTCCTTCTCATAACTAGGGCCCTACCAAATTCACGGCCATGAAAAATGTATCATGGACATGAAATCTGGTCTTTTGTGTGTTTTTACCCTATACTATACAGATTTCATGGGGGAGACCAGCATTTCTCACATTGGAGGTCCTAACCCAAAGGGGGGTCACAAGGTTATTTTAGGGGTGTTGTGGTATTGCCACGCTCACTTCTGCGCTGCCTTCAGAGCTGGGCAGCCACAGAGTGGCGCCTGTTGGCTGGGCGCCCACGCTGAAGGCAGCGCCCCACCAGCAGCAGTGCAGAAGCAAGGGTGGCAACACCATGCCAGGCCACCCTTAGTTCTGCACTGCTGCCTTCAGAGCTGGGCGGCCAGAAAGTGGCAGCTGCTGACTGAGGGCCCAGCTTTGCAGGCAGCAGCGCAGAAGTAAGGGTGGCAATACCTTACCGTGCCATCCTTACTTTTGCGCTGGTGCTGGCGGTGGCTCTGCCTTCACAGCAGGGCTCCCAGACAGCAGCTGCTGCTCTCCAGCTGTTCAGCTCTGAAGGCAGAGCCACCGCAGTGCAGAAGTAAAGGTAGCAAACACCCCTACAATAACCGTGTGACCCTCTCCCCCCAACTCCTTTTTGGGACCCCTACAATTACAATACTGTGGAATTTCAGATTTAAATAGCTGAAATCATGAAATTTATTATTTTTTAAATCCTATGGCTGTTAAATTGACCAAAATGGACCATGAATTTGGTATGGCCCTACTCATAACACAAGAAGCAGGGGTCACCAAATGAAATTAATAGGCAGCAGGTTTAAAACAAACAAAAGCAAGTATTTTTTCACACAACGCACAGTCAACCTGTGGAACTCCTTGCCAGAGGATGTTGTGAAGGCCAAGACTATAACAGGGTTCAAAAAAGATCTAGATAAATTCATGGAGCTATTAGCCAGGATGGGCAGGGATGGTGTCCCTAGCCTCTGTTTGCCAGAAGCTGGGAATGAGAGACAGGGAGGGGATGGATCACTTGATGATTCCCTGTTTTGTTCATTCCCTCTGGGGCACCTGGCATTGGCCATTGGTGGAAGACAGGATACTGGGCTAGATGGACCTTTGGTCTGACCCAGTATGACCATTCTTATGTAACCCTGCTTTTATGTGTTCCCTATTACAATCTTGCTGTTATCTGCTGCTGACCTTTTCCTGCCCTTTAATTTAGTATTGACTTCTGAGCCTGGTTGGGCTTTTTATTATGTATATCTTCATTTTATTTATTATTCAATGGGAAGAATGATGATGGGGATTTTCTTCTCCAGCATTTTCTCGTTCCCACCTTTCTACAAAAAAAGACCCATTAAAATAAACTGTAGTCTCGTTATCCTTAAAGAAGGGGTTAAGGTGTGTAGGAAGTAGCTGCAACAAGAGCTGCACTAGTCATTCCAAGTGCATTTGGCTCAGTTCTGGTGGCCCCACACAGTCTTACTGGAATTTGCTAGTATGTAACAGACAATAGAGTTCCTGGTTGTTACGGCATCTGAGCTCTCCAGAGAGATCAGGGGAGAAAGGTCTTATATCCAGCAGGAAAGCAGTGTGTTGATTGAAAGGGAGGAAATGGGCTTCATTTATCAGTGATTTTATTCTCTGCTTCCTCTTCACCATTATCTTCTCCTCCCTGCTGGGACACTAGGAAAGGACGATGTAATGTGATGTACAAACCCTGTGCTAGACCAAGGCATGAAAAAGTTAATGGTCTGTCCTGGAGACTGGGACTTAAGTCAGCCCAGCCCTAGCATAGCTGACAGCAGTGTACTGCTCAGACTGAGGCTGCTCCAGCTATAGCTAATAACCAGGAGGGAACTGGACTTGAATGGGAGGCAGCCACCATGACCAGTGGTATGCATGTCTCTAGAGAGCTGGGTTCACAGGCCTGGGGACTACAGCCAACAAGTTGGGGTGTAAGAGGCTTCCCTGGGGAAAGGGTGACTCAGCTGTCGTGAGTCTGATCACTCAGGGAATGGGATAGACTGACGGGAGATAAGGGGGACAGTGCACATGGCATTTGGGTTGCCTCTTAGACTGTGGATTTGTGTGTAGACAGTCATGGAGCCTGAGTTCAAAAGGCACCTGCAGATCATCTAGTCTGACCTCCTGCGTATCACAGGCCACCAGCATCGCCCAGCGCTCGCTCACTGAACTCAGCAACCACAATGAGCCCAAAGTGTTGCAGCCTGTAGGAGACTTGCCTGTTCCGTGCCATGGACAGAGAACAGGAGGGATCCAGGTGCACCAGTGCCCTAGCCCCTTGCAATGACAGGGAATTAAGTTGAGACAGACCCAGGTGATTCTGGCAGATGAACCACAGCCTGCTATCAGGATCCTGGGCAAAGGGAAGCAGGAGTCTGGGATGCCAGAACTGAAGCCAGAGGTCAGAGGTGCTAGCAGGGTCAAGAGTTCAGCCAGGGGCAGAGCCAGGAATCAGGCTGAGGGTCAAAACCAGGTATCGGGGTCCGTGTTGGGATTCCAGGGGCCAATCAGGAGTCAGAATCCAAGTCAGAACTAAGGTCAATACCAGAAGCTCAGAAACAGAAAAGAAGGGCAGTCATTGCAGCTACCTAGAAACCTATATTGTTGCCTGGAAACTTCCTGGTATGTCCCATGGGCTTCTATAGGGACAAGGAGCTAATCAGAGATTGCAAAAACCACTGTTGGTCACATCCCTTGAGAAAGAACTTCCTGTGGCATTGAACCTTTGTGGGTTGTGGGTCAAAGGGAGTGGCCCCATTGCAGCTGTTGCTGGGTGATGGTGTTGGGGTGCTGGTTACCAAGGAGCCCTGCAGGCACAGGTTCAAGTTGTGCTGATCTATACACCTACAGCATAGAGGAAGGCAAAGAAACCCAAGCTCACTGCTAATCTGGCATGGGAAAAAATTCCTTCCTGACCTCACCCTATGGTGATCAGTTAGATCCTGAGCAAGAACCAGACAGCCAAGCACCTGAGAATGCTCAGAGCCCTGGCACACCCCAGCCAATTCACCCATCTACAGCCATGGCCATCCCTGGTGCTTTGGAGGAAAAGAACAAAACAGCAGAATACATTAGGGGAAAAAACCCATCCTGATCCCTGCAGGTGCTCAGCTAAAGCCCTGAAGCATGAGACTTTACAAACCCTGACATGAACCAGAAGGGATGATCAGGCCTGCTGAGCCCTGCCCCCACCATCACAAGTAGCCTGACATACAATCACACTCATAAATTTATCCATCTCTCTCTTAACTCTACCTAATTTGTTTGCCCGCACAAGTCATTTTGGGAGGCTGTTGTATGTGCCAGGGAGTGTGCTCCTTTTACATCTGCCTACGATCTCTGCACCAGGCTTTACAGACCATACTGGACGTGACTTGGTAAACTGATGATTTGGAGCTGTATTCAGCCTCCCCCACATTGTCCTAAAAGATCTTTAGGCTCATGTTGCTGATACATCTAGTGGTTCACAAGTTGTGATCATAACTGGGGGCTGAGGCTTTATCTGCTTTGGGAGCTGTGTCGTCTGGCAGGGTGTGGGCATCTGCAGCAGATTCATAGAACAGATTATTTTCAGCTGTTCAAAACAAGTGTTACAATGTTCACATCAATCCAGCCTGCAGACACTCCACCCTCCCTCAGCATCTGCTTGATCAACAGTGAGCTACCAACAGCCATCAGGTTGTTTCATCCATATCAAAGTTCAGCACATGCCTTTCCAGGCCTTTTGGAGCAGAATAGAGACCCTGAAGTAAATTGATTTGCTGACCCTTCATTGCAAAGGAGTAAATCCAAAGCTCTTAGCTGGCATTTTTTCGTGCCCATGTGCCCAGTTTGGATTCATGGGAAGATAACTTGTCCTGATGTCTGAAAAATATTATGCCCTCCTCGGTGAGAGGCAATCTTTATGGCTTCAATCCCCTGCAATGCTGGAGGAATACTTCTAATGCTTGTCTACCCAGCCAGCATTACTTGGTCTGAAAATTTCACTTTTTCTTCCTTTTCAGTTGCCTGATTAATTCCTGTCCCTTTCTGATCACTTTCTAGAAGAGCCTGATGTGCCACTTATACCTGCAAGTCCATTCCATTACTTGGGTTATCAGCGCCGTGCGCTTTTGGACAGCATCTGTGCAGATGTGCCTTTTCAGGGACGATGCCTTGCTGAAGGATTGCTCTACGTCAGTGATGCATAGACTGATTTTTATGAAAATTAATGTAAGTGGTTTCTGATCAAGTCCAGTGGTAACAGGATGACAGTACAGCCCTAGTTACAACACAAGCCTTCAGTTTCCCCTTCCTCGATGACCTTTTATGGTGCTGTCCCCTTATTGTGCTACAGTCTCTCCAGTTACCCTATTGCTCTTTGCACTGTATGTAATGTTGTCCTCCTGTGCCATGCAGTACTGTCACACTATTCTAATGATTTCTCTTAGCTCCCATACACAATGAATTGACAAGAACTTACCACGTATTAGGGAATTTTTCCTCCAACAGTTTTTTTTTCATGTTCAAAAGGCATCTTACTCACAAGCTCAGCGTTTTGCTTCCAGAACATGTGTTTCAAATAAAGGCACCACAGGGCCCAAGATTTTCTTCTTTTCAGTAACTTGTAATTAACAATTTCTAGTTTAAGAGAAGAAAATCTTCAGTAGACCTCCCACGGCTCAGAGGACACCATTTCATCTTGTAAGCCTCCTGGCTCTGGAATTTGGTGACTATGACATCAGAGATGCCATCCAGAATTCTGGACATTTCCCCCTCCCACTATTTTGTTATCAGCAGACATGACCCAGCTCTCATGATCAGCTCAGAAGACCCCCCAGAAGTTTAGATGCCCAGCCAAAACCTATCTAAACTGGGCCTGAAATCTGGGCTGGTAGAAGAGAACCAGGTGGAATCTGCTCAGAATCTAGACTGATGAGAAATGTCATGATTCCAGGCCTCCTTGAGGTGTTTTAGTGGAAGTGAGAGAGTGGTGAAAGTTAAACACAACTCTCAGAAGAAATGATTGGAGGGACCGAGCCAAAAAAGTAGGCCAGGGGACGTTTGGATCTAAAAGCCTGGAAGGTTGTTGAGGGTGTGGGGGACCCATTATGCCCCAGTCTCAGTACTCCTTCCTAGATCCCTGCCGCTTGCTGCTGCAGCACAGCCACCACCTCCTCCCTAGGCTCCAAACTGACAACCTCAGCACCCTCTAGTGTCTGCTAGGGTGGCTTGCAGCTCCTCCCTGCAGTGCCTGAGGCTTCAGACACACTGTGGGAATGTGGGACAGGCCTGCCAAGTATGTGAGTGCCCCACAAGATGCTTGACACCTGGCTGCCTTGGGACTGCTGCATTTTCCACTGGTGGATGGTCCCCTGCTTCTCCTGCCACTGCACTCCCTCATCTCCTGACACCACTTCCCTGTCCTTGTGCTTTCCACTTTATTATGACCTCCCTTTCTTTACCCGTCCCCCTCTTCCAACTGCAGAACTCCCCCCTCCTCTCCCACATCAAACCACAGCCACCCCTCAGTGCAGGTCTTCAGTTGATATTTTATATATGTACACACAGCCTACACAGAACTCCCTGGGGTTAACGTGGTGTGTCCCTGCTATCACCCATACCGCCCTGCCTGCATACTGACTGCATCCCTTTCCCCCTTCCTTTGCATGGTTTGCAGAGCTAGCAAATGGACCAGCAAACAGGGGAGTTTTGCGAGGCAGCTCTCAGGGTGAAGAAGGAATGACTGTGACCTTTGGAGTGAGTTTGCTTGCTTCTTAGTTTGTTGTTCGCTTGCTGCTTGCTGTATGCCTGCTTGACTGAAATTTATAGAGTGGAGTGGTCTGTTTGGAGGGCGTTGAGCCTAGCGGCCTGCCAGGCAAGGCTGAGAGCTGCTGAAATGAGGCTTTGATCCCTGATCCCTTTAGGATCCCTTAACAAGGGGGCAGGGCTACTCACGGACCACAGGGGTTTAAAATGCCAGCTCCAGACCTAAGCGACCAGAGGAGCGAGCAAACAGGGGAGTTTTGCAAGGGAGTGCAGAGAGGGAGCATGACCACCAGATACAGCTAACATTCTCTGAATGTAGGCCAATAAACATTTCCCCCCAAAACAAAGAAAGAAAAAGCTGCATGAGTAAAAATAATGCAGTCAGAAGTCCAGCAGCAGAGTGGGGCTGTCCAGTTTATTGCAGTGAATGCAGCATGTACGATTACCTGCCTTGTGGGCAGGAGGCGTATGTGTGCATTTGGCGCAAGCAGCTCCTGGCCCTCAGAGACGGCCTATGGGCTCTTGAGGCCAGAGCGGCTGAGCTGGAGGAGCTAAAGGAGGCAGATAGATGCACAGAGGAGACTTTCTGGGACACAGTAAAGTGGGTCCCACACCCAGTCTGGCAGCCTCTGTCCTGTTGAGGAGGATGAAAGTCTCAGAGAAGGAGAATATCAAACTGGAGTGGAGGGAAATGATCCCATAGTGGGACGCTCCTTCCAGGTGATGTCATGGTATCCTCTTGTGCTGAGGACACCTCTTTGGGGGAGGGAACTCCCGTTATTAGGAGAAGACAGGTAATAGTAATCTGGGATTTGATTATTAGAAATAGATAGTTGGGTTTGTGATGACCAGGAGAACCGCCTGGTGAATTGCCTGCTGGGTGCAAAGGTTGCGGATCTCTTAGACATCTAGACAGACATGTGCAGTGCTGGGGAAAAGCCGGTGGTTGTGGTACATTTAGGTACCAATGACGTAGGGAAAGGTAGGAGAGAGGTCCTCGAGGCCAAATTCAGGCAGCCACATAAGACTACAAAGTCCATGGTAACACTATCTGAAATGCTCCCAGTTCCACGCGCAGGGCCAGTTAGACAGGTGGCAAACAGCGGAGCAGCTAACAGAGGGAGTTGGCCTGGGGTCTGTCCGAGACGAGCTATGCCAAGTGCTGCACTGGGGGGCTGCATTGGCAGTTGGTGGGGGGGTGAGTATCTGAGTGTCTGTTGCAGGGACAGTTTGTCAGTTTGATCATGTGGCTTGATTGTTTGAAAAGTGTGAATTGGGAGAGCTTTGTTCCAGGTGGGCCTTGAGTGGGCCTGATTGTTATAAAAAGGCAGCCAGTTGCGAACCAGCAGAGCGGTGAACAGCGGAGAGGCTAACAGAGGGAGTTCACCTGGGGAGAGCCCACTGAGGCTTTCATCTTACAGGCTTCTCTGAGTAGGTACTGCAACAGCTGAGGAAGCTCTTAGAAGGAAGGTAATACGGATGGTGAGCGATCAGCTGTTGTGACCTGCACAGATTGTGCCACGTCTGTCTTTCTTCCACAGGAGAGAAGCGACTTTGTCTGTACAAAGTGGAAGTTGGTCTCCATATTGGAAGAGAAGGTTCAAGGTCTGGGGAAACAAGTATCGACCCTGCGTTGCAAAAGAGAAACTGAAGATTTCCTGGACAGACGTCAGGATATGCTTCTGCGAACACAACATTCTGAAGATTCAGAGCAGGCCGCACTGCGGGGACAGGAGGACAGTGAAGAAATTTGGCAGCATGTGACCTCCAGAAGAAGAAAGGGGAGCTTCCATGTACCAGCAACGCAGATACAGCTGAACAACCGTTTTCATGTTCTCTCCACAGGTACTAATGTGGAGAGTGGACCAGATGATACATCTGAGGGAAGGGAGCAGAAGGAGACTCCACCGATTGGAAGGCATGAGATGCACTGTCCTAGGGATGGGGGTTCCATGACCACCACTCCCAAGAGAAGTCGGGGACTCCCTCCTCAGGGGGACTGAGTCATCTATCTGCCATCCTGACTGGGAAAGCCGAGAAGTGTGATGCTTGCTAGGAGCTAGGATTCACGATGTGACGGAGAGACTGCCAAGACTCATCAAGCCCTCAGATCGCCACCCCTTCCTGCTTTCCACGTGGGCACCACTGAATCATAGAATCATAGAATATCAGAGTTGGAAGGGACCTCTGGAGGTCATCTAGTCCAACCCCCTGCCCAGAGCAGGGCCAATCCCCAATTAAATCATCCCAGCCAGGGCTTTGTCAAGCCTGACCTTAAAAACTTCTAAGGAAGGGGATTCCACCACCTCCCTAGGTAACGCATTCCAGTGTTTCACCACCTCCTAGTGAAAAAGTTTTTTCCTAATATCCAACCTAAATCTCCCTCACTGCAACTTGAGACCATTACTCCTTGTCCTGTCATCTGCTATCACTGAGAATAGTCCAGATCCATCCTCTTTGGATCCACCTTTCAGGTAGTTAAAAGCAGCTATCAAATCCCCCCTCATTCTTCTCTTCTGTAGACTAAACAATCTCAGTTCCCTCAGCCTCTCCTCATAAGTCATGTGTTCCAGACCCCTAATCATTTTTGTTGCCCTTCGCTGGACTCTCTCCAATTTTTCCACATCCTTCTTGTAGTGTGGGGCCCAAAACTGGACACAGTACTCCAGATGAGGCCTCACCAATGTCGAATAGAGGGAACGATCACGTCCCTCGATCTGCTGGCTATGCCCCTACCTATACATCCCCAAATGCCATTGGCCTTCTTGGCAACAAGGGCACACTGTTGACTCATATCCAGCTTCTCATCCACTGTCACCCCTAGGTCCTTTTCTGCAGAACTGCTGCCGAGCCATTCGGTCCCTAGTCTGTAGCTGTGCATTGGGTTCTTCCGTCCTAAGTGCAGGACTCTGCACTTGTCCTTGTTGAACCTCATCAGATTTCTTTTGGCCCAATCTTCCAATTTGTCTAGGTCCCTCTGTATCCTATCCCTGCCCTCCAGCATATCTACCACTCCTCCTAGTTTAGTATCATCCGCAAATTTGCTGAGAGTGCAATCCACACCATCCTCCAGATCATTTATGAAGATATTGAACAAAACCGGCCCCAGGACCGACCCCTGGGGTACTCCGCTAGATACCGGCTGCCAACAAGACATGGAGCCATTGATCACTACCCGTTGAGCCCGACAATCTAGCCAACTTTCTACCCACCTTGTAGTGCTTCCATCCAGCCCATACTTTTTTAACTTGCTGACAAGAATACTGTGGGAGATCGTGTCAAAAGCTTTGCTAAAGTCAAGGAATAACACATCCACTACTTTCCCTTCATCCACAGAACCAGTTATCTCATCATAGAAGGCAATTAGATTAGTCAGGCATGACTTTCCCTTGGTGAATCCATGCTGACTGTTCCTGATCACTTTCCTCTCCTCTAAGTGCTTCAGAATTGATTCCTTGAGGACCTGCTCCATGATTTTTCCGGGGACTGAGGTGAGGCTAACTGGCCTGTAGTTCCCAGGATCCTCCTTCTTCCCTTTTTTAAAGATGGGCACTACACTAGCCTTTTTCCAGTCTTCCAGGACTTCCCCTGATCGCCATGAGTTTTCAAAGATAATGGCCAATGGCTCTGCAATCACATCCGCCAATTCCTTTAGCACTTCTTTGATACTGCAAAGAATGACCATGAGCAGATCACTGCAGACTACATGTCTCTGGGAAGAAGAATAAAGGAGTTTGGGGCACAAATGTTGTTTTTGTCCATCCTCCCTGTGGAAGGAAAAGATCCAGGAAGAGACCGTCACATTGTGGAAGTCAACGAATGGCTATGCAGGTGGTGTTGGAGAGAAGACTTTGGATTCTTTGACCATGGGATGGTGTTCCAAGAAGGAGGAGTGCTAGGCAGAGACGGGCTCCACCTAACGAAGAGAGGGAAGAGCATCTTCGCAAGCAGGCTGGCTAACCTAGTGAGGAGGGCTTTAAACTAGGTTCACCAGGGGAAGGAGACCAAGCCCTGAAGTAAGTGGTCACATGGGATACCAGGAGGAAGCACAAGCAGGAGAACGCAAGAGGGGAGGACTCCTGTCTCATACTGAGAAAGCAGGATGATCAGCGAGTTATCTTAAGTGCCTATACACAAATGCAAGAAGCCTGGGAAACAAGCAAGGAGAACTGGAAGTCCTGGCACAGTCAAGGAATTATGATGTGATTGGAATAACAGAGACTTGGTGGGATAATTCACATGACTGAAGTAACTCACATGTCATGGATGTGTATAAACTGTTCAGGAAGGACAGGCAGGGCAGAAAAGGTGGGGGAGTTGCATTGTATGTAAGAGAGCAGTATGACTGCTCAGAGCTCCAGTATGAAACTGCAGAAAAACCTGAGAGTCTCCGGATTAAGTTTAGAAGTGTGAGCAACAAGGGTGATGTCGTGCTGGGAGTCTGCTATAGACCACTGGACCAGGGGGATGAGGTGAACGAGGCTTTCTTCAGGCAACAAATAGACGTTAGTCTGGCTGGGATGATTTAGTTGGGGATTGGTCCTGCTTTGAGCAGGGGGTTGGACTAGATGACCTCCTGAGGTCCCTTCCAACCCTGATATTCTATGATTCTATGGTTACTAGATCATAGGCCCTGGTTCTCACAGGGGACTTCAATCACCCTGATATCTGCTGGGAGAGCAATACAGTGGTGCACAGACAATCCAGGAAGTTTTTGGAAAGTGTAGAGGACAACTTCCTGGTGCAAGTGCTGGAGGAACCAACTAGGGGAAGAGCACTTCTTGACCTGCTGCTCACAAACCGGGAAGAATTAGTAAGGGAAGCTGGAAGGTAGGGATAGGATACAGAGGGACCTAGACAAATTAGAGATTGGGCCAAAAGAAATCTGAGGAGGTTCAACTAGGACAAGTGCAGAGTCCTGTACTTAGGATGGAAGAATCCCATGCACTGCTACAGACTAGGGACTGAGTAGCTAGGCAGCAGTTCTGCAGAAAAGGACCTAGGGGTTACAGTGGACGAGAAGCTGGATATGAGTCAACAGTGTGCCCTTGTTGCCAAGAAGGCTAATGGCATTTTGGGCTATATAAGTAGGAGCATTGCCAGCAGATCGATGGACATGATCATTCCCCTCTATTCAGCATTGGTGAGGTCTCATCTGGAGTACTGTGTCCAGTTTTGGACCCCACACTACAAGAGGGATATGGAAAAATTGGAAAGAGTCCAGCAAAGGGAAACAAAAATGATTAGGGGACTGGAACACATGACTTATGAGGAGAGGCTGAGGGAACTGGGTTTATTTAGTCTGCAGAAGAGAAGAATGAGGGGGGATTTAATAGCTGCTTTCAACTACCTGAAAGAGGGTTCCAAAGAGGATGGAGCTAGACTGTTCCCAGTGGTAACAGATGACAGAACAAGAAGCAATGGTCTCAAGTTGCAGTGGGGGAAGTTTAGGTTGGATATTAGGGAAAACTTTTTCACTAGGAGGGTGATGAAGCACTGGAATTGGTTACCTAGGGAGGTGGTGGAATCTCCTTCCTCAGAGGTTTTTAAGGTCAGGCTTGACAAAGCCCTGGCTAGGATGATTTAGTTGGGGATTGGTCCTCCTTTGAGAAGGGGGTTGGACTAGATGACCTCCTGAGGTCCCTTCCAACCCTGATATTCTATGATTCTATGAACTGAAGGGTCTCAATGTGTGGATGAGATGATGGCATAGGGAGGAGCGGGTTAGGTTGATTAGGAACTGAAGAACCTTTTGGGACGGGAGGAGCCTATACAGGAAGGATGGGCTCCACTTCAATCAAAATGGAACCAAAATTACAAAGGGCATAGAGGAGTTTTTAAACTAAGGGCTGGGGGGAAGCTGACAGGTGCAGAGGAGTGCATGGTTTGGACAGACATCCCTTAGGGGAGGATTGATTAACGGGGATTCTCTATATCTTAGTGAGGAGGTGAGGATAGAAGTTGATAAAGCACAGGTAGAACCTGAAGAGAAGGAGTCAAATGAAAAAGAATCTCATTCAGCTACATTACATGAAGGCAGACAACTAAATATTGACAAATTTTATAAGTGCTTGTATACAAATGCAGGAAATCTAAACACTAAGATGGGTGAACTTTGGTGCCTGGTATTAAATGAAGCTATTGATATAATAGGCATCACAGAAACTTGGAGGAATGATGATAATCAATGGGACACTAATATCAGGGTACAAAAATATATCAGAATGACAAGTAGGTTGTGCTGGTGGGGAAGTGGCACTGCATGTGAAAGAAAGCAGAGTCAGATAGAGTAAAAATCTTAAATGACTCAAACTGCACCATAGAATCTCGATGGATAGAAATTCTATGCTTGAGCAATAAGAGTATAGCAGTAGAAATACTACCAACCACCCGACCAGGAAGAGGATGGCAGTTAGGAAATGCTCAAGGAAATTAGAGAGACTATAAACATAGAAAACTAAATAATAATAATGGGGGATTTCAAATTCATCCATATTGACTAGGTACATCACCTCAGGATGGGATGCAGGGATACAATTTCTAGACATCATTAATGACTTGTATCTGCTAGTCCTGGAACCCTCAAGGGGTTGGCAGGCTCCGTACCTGGCTCTGCGCAGCTCCCCGGACGCGGCGACATGCCCCTCAACTCCTAAGCCGAGGGACAGCCATGGGGCTCATGCTACTCCCGCACTGAGCGCCTGCTCCACAGCTCCCATTGGCCAGGAACTGCAGCCAATGGGAGCTGGGGGGGGCAACGCCTGCGGGCGGAAGCAACGCGCACTGTGCAGAACCACCTGGTTGCCTTACACCTAGGAGCCAAGGGACATGTTGCAGCTTCCAAGGAGTCCCCCAAAGTAAGCACCACCCAGAGCATGCACCCCTCACCCCCTCCCGTACCCCAACCCCCTGCCCCAGCCCTTAGCCCCCTCCCAGACCCTGCACCCCGCATCCCTTCCTGAGCCCCTCCTGCACCCAAACTCCCTCTCGGAGCCTGCACCCTGCACCTCTTCCTGCACCCCAGCTCCCTGCACGAGCCCTGAGCTTCCTCCCACAATCAAAATCCCTCCAAGCCCACACCCTGCACCCCCTCCCACACCCCAACCCCCTGCCCCAACCCAGACCCCCTCCCACACCCTGAATCCTCATTTCTGGCCCCAGCCCAGAGCTTGCACACCAACCCCCTGCCTCAGCTTTGGGCCACCTCCCACACTCTGAACTCCTCAGCTGCACGCCCCCAGCCCAGAGCCTTCTCCGGCATCCCCTGCCCCTCATCCCTGGCCCACCCCAGACCCTGCACCCCAACCCACTGCCCCATCCTGGTGAAAATGAGCAAGTGAGTGAGGGTGGGGGAGAGCAAGCAACCGAGGAAGGGAAGATGATGTGATGGGGGCAGGGTCTTGGATAAGGGGCAGGGCAGGGGTGCGGCCTAGGGCAGGGGGCAGGGCAAGGGTGTTTGGTTTTGTGCCATTAGAAAGTTGGCAACCCTATGTGAAGCTTGTGTTTGGGACACAGGAAGTACAAGCCCCATGGCAAAAGGAATATAAAGGATAGTTGCATCAACTCCATTGTGTCTTCATTCCTGCCTCTTACCTCTGGCGTAATTTTTCTACAAACTGAAACTCGGAACAAAGGACTGAATGACCCATCCAAGCTGTGGATGTTGTCCAGGGGGACTTTCAAGCCAGCAAACTCACCAATACTACTAAGAACCTAATATATGGACTTTGAAGGCTCTGTATGTATCTGAATGCTTTACCATTTAACACCTCTCTTCTTGTTCTTTCTTTTAAATAATAATTTATATTATTTAAATAATAATTTAAATAATAAACCTTTAGTTTTAGATACTAAAGGATTGGCTGTCAGCGTGGTATTTGGGGTAAGAGCCAAACTAGTATTGACCTGGTAATGTGGCTGACCCTTTGGAGTCAGAAGAACATTTTGTACAGTGAGCAGAGTTCTTAAATAACTCCTTACTTTACTGGATCTATGTGCTGATTGGGAGCCAGAGAACTGGAATGAAAAGAGGAGGCTGTGTGATTTCTTTTTCAGCTTCTTGATAACCAATGTGGGGGATCAGGAGCACAGTTTGTGACTGGCAGTGAATTTAACTTCACTATTAACCACCAGTTTTGACCTTGGCATTTTCAGGGAGGGCTGCTCCAGGCACACCAAGTGTCACAAGTCCCTTGAGAAGAAGCTAAATTCTTTGCATCAGTCTTCCCTGTAGAGGATGTGAGGGAGATTCCCACACCTCAGCCATTCCTTTTAGGTGACAAATCTGAGGAACCATCCTAGATTGTTCCAAAAACCCCACTATTGACACCTCAAATTGATAAATTCAACAGTAATAAGCTTTCGTGAGCTACAGCTCACTTCATCGGATGCGTTCAGTGGAAAATACAGTGGGGAGATTTATATACATAGAGAACATGAAACAATGGGTGTTACCATACACACTGTAACCAGAGTGATCACTTAAGGTGAGCTATTACCAGCAGGAGAGCGGGGGGGGGGGGGGACCTTTTGTAGTGATAATCAAGGTGGGCCATTTCCAGCAGTTGACAAGAATGTCTGAGGAACAGTGGGGGGTGGGGGTGGGGGGGATAAACAACAGGGAAATAGTTTTACTTTGTGTAATGACCCATCCACTCCCAGTCTCTATTCAAGCCTCAGTTAATTGTATCCAGTTAGCAAATTAATTCCAATTCAGCAGTCTCTCGTTGGAGTCTGGTTTTGAAGTTTTTTTGTTGAAGAACTGCCACTTTTAGGTCTGTAATCGAGTGACCAGAGAGATTGAAGTGTTCTCCAACTGGTTTTTGAATGTTATAATTCTTGACGTCTGATTTGTGTCCATTTATTCTTTTACGTAGAGACTGTCCAGTTTGACCAATGTACATGGCAGAGGGGTATTGCTGGCACATGATGGCATATATCACATTGGTAGATGAGCAGATGAACGAGCCCTCTGATAGTGTGGCTGATGTGATTAGGCCCTAGGATGGTATCCCCTGAATAGATATGTGGACACAATTGGCAACGGGCTTTGTTGCAAGGATAGGTTCCTGGGTTAGTGGTTCTGTTGTGTGGTTGCTGGTGAGTATTTGCTTCAGGTTGGGGGGCTGTCTGTAAGCAAGGACTGGCCTGTCTCCCAAGATCTGTGAGAGTGATGGGTCGTCCAAGGAGAGACTGCTGAATTGGACTTAATTTGCAAACTGGATACAATTAACTTAGGCTTGAATAGAGACTGGGAGTGGATGGGTCATTACACAAAGTAAAACTATTTCCCCATGTTTATCCCTCACCCCCACCCCCCACTGTTCCCAGATGTTCTTGTCAACTGCTGGAAATGGCCCACCTTGATTATCACTACAAAAGGTTTCCCCCCCCCACTCTCCTGCTGGTAATAGCTCACCTTAAGTGATCACTCTGGTTACAGTGTGTATGGTAACACCCATTGTTTCATGTTCTCTATGTATATAATTCTCCCCACTGTATTTTCCACTAAATGCATCCGATAAAGTGAGCTGTAGTTCACGAAAGCTTATGCTCAAATAAATTGGTTAGTCTCTAAAGTGCCACAAGTCCCCCTTTTCTTTTTGCGAATACAGACTAACACGGCTGCTACTCTGAAACCTGTCAACAGTAATAAATCACCAGGACCAGATGCTATTCACCTGAGAGTTCTGAAGGAACTCAAATGTGAAATTGCAGAACTGCTAACTGGGTATGTAACCTGTCATTCAAATCAGCCTTTGTACCGATGACTAGGGGATAGCTAATGTGACATTTTTATTTTTTAAATCTGCAGAGGTGATCCTGGCAATTACAGGCTAGTAAGCCTGAGGTCAGTACTGGGCAAACTGGTTGAAACTATAGTAAAGAACAGAATTGTCAGACACATAGATGGACATGATTTGTTGGGGAAGAGTCAACATGGCTTCTGTGAAGGGAAATCATGCCTCACCAATCTACTAGAATTCTTTGAGGGGGTCAACAAGCATGTGGACAAGAGGGACCCAGTGGATATAGTGTACTTGGACTTTCAGAAAGCCTTTGACAAGGTCCCTCACAAAAGGCTTTTCAGCAAAGTAGGCAGTCATGGGATAAGAGGGAAGGTACTCATGATTCAGTAACTGGTTAAAAGATAGAAAACAAAAGGGTAGGAATAAATGGCTGGCTTTCACAGTGAAGAGCTAAATGGTGGGGTCCCCCAGGGAGCTGTACTGGGGCCAGTGTTAGTCAATAAATGATCTGGAAAAAGGGGTAAGAAGTTAGGTGGCAAAGCTTGCAGATGATACAAAATTACTCAAGGTAGTTAAGTTCAAAGCTGCCTGTGAAGAGTTATGAAGGGATCTCACAAAACTGGGCAACAAAATGTCAGGTGAAATTCACTGTTGATAAGTAGTGCACAGAGGAAAACATAATCCCAGATATACGTACGAAACAGTGGGGTAGCTGTTACCACTCAAGAGAGAAATCTTGGGGTCACTATAGATAGTTCTCTGAAAACATCCACTCAATGTGCTCCTGCTGTCAAAAAAAGCTACCAATGTTGGGAACCATTGGGAAAGGTATAGATAAGAAGTAAATATCATAATGCCTCTATATAAAGCCATGGTACGCCCACATTTTGAATACTGCATGCAATTCTGGTTGTTCCATCTCCATCTAATTTGACATATTAGATTTGGAAAAGAGAGAGAGAGAGAGATGGGCAACAAAATGATGAGGGGTATGGAACACCTTCCCCTTGAGTAGAGATTAAAGAGACTGGGCTGTTTAGCTGTCTCTTTTCCAAGATGGTTGAGCAGTGCCGGATTATCACATTCTGAGGCCCTAAGCTATGTCAAGTGTAAGAGGCCCCCTGCCATAAAAAAATGAATTTATTATTTTCATAGAAAGGACATTGGATATATAAAAACAAAACCTTTATATTTGCATATATACAGAAAGGCGAAGTTGTAAAAAATAAAATAATAATCTTCATTTTCAGCAGCCCTCTCTGTAACAATGACATCATGACAGAAATAAATTTTAGACAAATTTTTTGAACTAATTGCATGTAAATAAAGTAGAAACAAACAATACAATATAAAAAATACAAAATAAAAAAATACAGTAAATAATACAATTTACTAGAAGAGTTCTCAGGAAATTTGTCTTCTCTGTTGGCATCTAAATTGTGGAATTCCTTGTCTGAATACGCAATGAGACTCTTAGAAGACATAAGGTGGCAACAGACAATACAAGAGGCAATAGAGGATATAGGATGGGGATAACCCAGAAGCTTAAAGCTCACCTGTTAGTTCTATTGATATAAATTACACCTAGGTAATAAGCAAACCATCAGAAAACTGTATGTGGGTTGTATTTTTCCAATAAATTGATTTCTTTTGTTTTTATAGAAGGTTATGCTGAATTACCTAATATTGGTACTAAAATAAGTAGCAAAAAGTTCTTATTGAAATCAGTAAAATTAATTCTATATTATAAATATTGAGATTTATATATCTATACAAAAATAATATTTTATTAATATATATATATGCTAAAAACCTGTATTTTACCAGGATATTTCTGAGAAAGTTAGTGCTATTTTGTCTATGTTCTCACAGGAAAACGAGAGGATATATAATTTTTTTTACACCATGAACAAGGGAATTATCTTTCTTTTCATATGAATAAATGAAAAAAACATTTGATTCATTTTGGTAGGGAAATACAAAGTTTATCCAGACTATATATAAAATATATTTACAAATGTTTATTCCCATTTAATTTTTGCTACGAAACAATGAACTGTTGGGATTTTTCTTTTGCCATACTATAAAAATACAATGCATTATGCATATATGATGTGATTTATAAGTCTGTAGAAGCATTTGTACAGAGCACACGACTTGTAATAAAATATGATCTTGCGCGCTCCAAAGCCGCCGAGCAGAAAATCCCAGTCTGTTTTCTAGGCCGATATTTCTCTTTGCATTCGCTTCTCTATCCTCTGTCTCCCCCAGGGCCACTAATTAAACTTGAGTAAACACCTCGGACACACAGAGTGACAACAAGCTGTTTGTGCAAAAGAGAAAAAAGATTTACTAGAAAAAAGACTGGTAATCTCTAGACAGGCATTGAGGAAAAACTAACCTATATTCAAGCAAAAATAATGATTATCGGCTTTCATAGAATCATAGAATATCAGGGTTGGAAGGGACTTCAGGAGGTCATCTCGTCCAACCCCCTGCTCAAAGCAGGACCAATCCCCAATTAAATCATCCCAGCCAGGGCTTTGTCAAGCCTGACCTTAAAAACCTCAAAGGAAGGAGATTCCACCACCTCCCTAGGTAACGCATTCCAGTGTTTCACCACCCTCCTAGTGAAAAAGTTTTTCCTAATATCCAACCTAAACCTCCCCCACTGCAACTTGAGACCATTACTCCTTGTTCTGTCATCAGCTACCACTGAGAACACTCTAGATCCATCCTCTTTGGAACCGCCTTTCAGGTAGTTCAAAGCAGCTATCAAATCCCCCCTCATTCTTCTCTTCCACAGACTAAACAATCCCAGTTCCCTCAGCCTCTCCTCGTAAGTCATGCGTTCCAGTCCCCTAATCATTTTTGTTGCCCTCCGCTGGACTCTTCCCAATTTTTCCACATCCTTCTTGTAGTGTGGGGCCCAAAACTGGACACAGTACTCCAGATGAGGCCTCACCAATGTCGAATAGAGGGGAACGATCACATTCCTCGATCTGCTGGCAATGCCCCTACCTATACATCCCCAAATGCCATTGGCCTTCTTGGCAACAAGGGCACACTGTTGACTCATATCCAGCTTCTCGTCCACTGTAACCCCTAGGTCCTTTTCTGCAGAACTGCTGCCGAGCCATTCGGTCCCTAGTCTGTAGCAGTGCATGGGATTCTTCCATCCTAAGTGCAGGACTCTGCACTTGTCCTTGTTGAACCTCATCAGATTTCTTTTGGCCCAATCCTCTAATTTGTCTAGGGCCCTCTGTATCCTATCCCTACCCTCCAGCGTATCTACCACTCCTCCCAGTTTAGTGTCATTTGCAAACTTGCTGAGGGTGCAATCCACACCATCCTCCAGATCATTAATGAAGATATTGAACAAAACCGGCCTCAGGACCGACCCTTGGGGCACTCCACTTGATACTGGCTGCCAATTAGACATGGAGCCATTGATCACTACCCTTTGAGCCAGACAATCTAGCCAACTTTCTATCCACCTTATAGTCCATTCATCCAGCCCATACTTCTTTAGCTTGCTGGCAAGAATACTGTGGGAGACAGTGTCAAAAGAAAAGGAGTACTTGTGGCACCATGGAGACTAGCCAATTTATTTGAGCATAAGCTTTCGTGAGCTACAGCTCACTTAAAAGCTTTGCTAAAGTCAAGGAACAACACGTCTACCGCTTTCCCCTCATCCACAGAGCCAGTTATCTCATCATAGAAGGCAATTAGATTAGTCAGGCATGACTTTCCCTTGGTGAATCCATGCTGATTGTTCCTGATCACTTTCCTCTCCTTTAAGTGCTTCAGAGCTGATTCCTTGAGGACCTGCTCCATGATTTTTCCAGGGACTGAGGTGAGGCTGACTGGCCTGTAGTTCCCAGGATCCTCCTTCTTCCCTTTTTTAAAGATGGGCACTACATTAGCCTTTTTCCAGTCATCCGGGACTTCCCCCGATCGCCATGAGTTTTCAAAGATAATGGCCAATGGCTCTGCAATCACATCCGCCAACTCCTTTAGCACTCTCGGATGCAGCGCATCCGGCCCCATGGACTTGTGCACGTCCAGCTTTTCTAAATAGTCCCGAACCACTTCTTTCTCCACAGAGGGCTGGTCACCTCCTCCCCATGCTGTGCTGCCCTGTGCAGCAGCCTGGGAGCTGACCTTGTTCATGAAGACAGAGGCAAAAAAAGCATTGAGTACATTAGCTTTTTCCACATCCTCTGTCACTAGGTTGCCTCCCTCATTCAGTAAGGAGCCCACACTTTCCTATAAATAGCCTATCATAATAGCCTATAAGTCATAGCCTATAAGTCATATATGCACATAGTTTGAAATAACTTGCTCACCAAGTACTCAAAATATTTTGATATGTATGTATATTTTCCTTCACTTCTCTCAAAACCCTACATTTATCCCTTTGTCCGCACTTTCTCATATTTACTGTGAAGGTTCCTGAAACTGACGGAGGGAAGCCAACACAAATTTATCCTCCCCAAGGTCCACTCGACCCAAGTCCATAAGATGATTGCCTGCAAACTCAGTTGTGTGAAGCATGGATAACGCATGGAGCAGCAAGCGGTGTGCGCACTAAAATACACAACTGTCCGTCTGTACAGACCAAAAGGAGAAAGACCCCACTAACATATGAGTAGGAGCATGGCAGGATGGCTTCACGACCCTGCTGTCTCCGACTTCACATTTTTCCCGATTTTATCGGCAGCGAGATTATTTATTTATTTAAATGTTCTGAAGGCACGGTCAGAATTTTACCAGTAGCAGCTGGCCAACAAAAGGCTGCCTTAGGAGACTGATGGAAGACTTACATGTAGAAATACTAATTTTACAAGTACAATTATCATTTCTTTCTCAGCCCTGGCCTCCCATCTGTCAATAATGAACAATTAGTGAAGGGTAAAAGTAGAGTAAGGGTATGTGTGTAGCCAGATGTGTATATTTTTGTCTGTAGCGAGGTGTTCACCCTACTCTTGCCGGGAGGGGTTAAAAGCAGCCCTGCGGGAGGGCTGTGGCTGGGGAAGGCTGAATGGAAAAGCAGGGCCCAGCTGGCCCTTATAAGAGGGCAGTGGGCCAGGAGTAGACAGTCTCTCTCTGTCTCTAGAGGGAGAAGGGCCTGGCTGCTGGGAAGCTGAACAGAGTACCTGAGGGGAACAGGCTGGGGAATAGGGCAAGGGAGCTGGGGAGCTCCCGCCTCGAAAAGCCCCAGGCTGCAGCCTTGTCAAAGGCCAGAAAGGTACTGGGGTGCAAGGGTGCAGCCCAGGGTAGGCAGAGGCAGCCGGTCCAAACCCCCCTTGCCTGTGATGAGTGGCTTATACAGACTGCAGTTGGCCCAGGTGAAAGGGGGCTAGATGGTGACTGGCAGTAGCTACTGAGGTGAGGTGGGGATAGTGAGTGGGGGTTCCCCTGGGTGGGGAGACCCAGAGAGCGGGTGTACTGCCAGTGGGCAGCGCCTGAGGACAAGGGGCACCGGGTCCGGGAAGGACACAGGGGCCAGTGGCAGCGAGGCACCAGCCTGCAGAGGGTGCTCCGGGTCAAAAGAGCTAATTCCCAGGATGACCGACAGGAGGCGCCGCAGGAGTGGGTCTCGCCCTGTGACATTTTAATATTTGAATTAAAATGTCTATATTTAGAAAGAATCTTCCTTTTCCCATATCTCCTTTATTTATCAACCGATTTTGATAAAATTTGAAATGGAGTCATTTTTTTTCTTTTTTAGAGGCCCCTCATATTGCGAAATCCTAAACTGTAGCTTAGTTAGTTTATACCTTGATTCAGCATTGTGGGTGGGTGGGCTGGGGACATGATAGAAATTTATAAAATCATGACTGGTGTGGAGAAAGTAAATAAGGAAGCATTATTTACTCCTTCACATAACACAAGAACTAGGATTCACCCAATGAAATTAATAGTCAGTGGGTTTAAAACAAAACAAAAGGAAGTACTTCTTCACACAACGCACAGTCAACCTGTGGAACCCGTTGCCAGGGGATGTTGTGAAGGCCAAAAGCATAACTGGGTTAAAAATTTTTTAATAACTTCAATATGGCTGTGAGAGTAATTAACCATAGGAACAATTTATCAAGGGTCACGGTGGATTCTCCATCACTGACAACTTTTAAATCAAGATAGGATATTTATCTAAAAGACCGTCTCTAGGAATTATTTGGGGAAGTTCTATAGCCAGGAGGTCAGACTGGATCACAATGGTCCCTTCTGGCCTTGGGATCTATAGAGAAGACGTAGGAATGGCCACACTGGGTCAGACCAATGGTCCATCTAGCCCAGTGTCCTGTCTTCCAACAGTGGCCAATGCCAGGTGCCCCAGAGGGAATGAATGGACAGGAATCATCCAGTGATCCATTCCCTGACCCAGCATTTGGCAGTCAGGGGGTAGGGATACCCCAAACTTGGGGTTGCCTCCCTGCCCATCCTGGCTGATAGACATTGATGGACCTGCCCTCCATGAACTGATCTAATTCTTCACTGTAGGTGTGTTTAGCACCTAGCACAGGTTCCCTGAATTGAAGCCTTTAAGCACTACTGCAACTCCTACCATAAAGAGAGTCTTGTGGAGACTGCAGCATTTGCTTCTGTTCACATTAACCTCTTATTTCATGCTGTGCCTTAGAGGGCCATGCTGAAGGGACAGGGGCTGCATTTCGTCAGTGTGCTACTGTCATCCTAAAATGACAATTGTTAACATTGGATCATTGCGATCTCACCATTTATATACCATCCCAATGTGCAGCAATACAGGAGATACAGAGAGGGGCCACAGGAATTAGCTCACTTTCACAATCAGCATGAATCTGGAGTAGGCCATTCAGTGCTGTAGGCCTTAGCCCAAAACTCCTCATTTTTCCTTTTTGTGATGCTCTGATGCAGCGCTCCAGACCAACGCCAATTACTGAGTATTAGGGCCTCATCGCAAGGTGCTGGCAGATCAAGAAATCTCCTAGCTTCAATAGACAAAAATAGTAGACTAAAAGAGCACTATACACATTGGCAAACAGAACTAAAGCATATAATGTCAGCTGTTTACTTTTGCCATGTGTCCTCCTTATCTCAGAAAGAGTGGGTACATTGCGCCAATGTACTGTATTCAGTATGACACTGCTCTTCTACTTTCTACTATTCAGCCCCCTACACACACTCTCTCTCTCTCTCTCTTTAATTTTTTTCATCTTACTCTGCTTTGTTTTATGCATTTACCAGGACTTCTTTTCAGTTCAGCTGGTCATATATGTATCACTCCAAACTACCTATATGGCAAATAATATTTTAGTTTTAGAATAGAAGTGGATACAAATGTTATTAAAACCACCTTTAAATAAGATTACCACCAATTTGGTCATAACTTGAATATTTAATTATATGAAGAAATGTAACTGTACAGGATTAGAGCCATCTTTCTATCAAAAGAGAAGTGGACTAGGCTGCAGTATGTACAATACCATAGAGGCAAGGAGATTGCAGTAATATGTCACAGTATTTGTGGTACCATATGGATAAAAACAGAAGCCTAAAGCTTCTCATTCCATATCTAGGTGCCTAAATAAGAAGCTGAATTTTCCAGTGCTGAGCACTTAATAGGACTACTCATCTGCTCAAGTTTAAGCACTGTGCTGTATCGGGGCCTGAGTTCTCTCAGTGGAGACTCAAGCCCGGCTCCTGTGCAGGGCCAGGTGCCACCCATTGGGAGAGAAAAGTATCCACACATTTCCTGGGGGTGTCCTTAACCAGCTTTCAAGGTTTTTTTCCTTTTTCCCTGAGCTGCATGGCTCTCATCTCCGGTGCCTCGGGCCATGCTCCGTGCAGTCCCGTTTCTTTACACTCTATGGTCGGTTTTGAATGATAGAGATGTAATGGAACCCTTTATCATATGAGAATGCAGGTTGAGGTTACACCAGCATGCCAGCAATGCTGTATTTGATCAGGTGTACTGTCTGGGGAGAAAAGTATAATAGTCTCTCCTATTGTCCCCTATAGCTAGGGTGACCATATTTCCCAAAGGGAAAACAGGACACCATGAGGGGCTGGCCTGAGCCACTCGCCTGTGCCCTGCAGTGATTCCAGCCCCCTCTTTCCCCGCACGGGGCTGGAATCACTGCTCACCTGAGCCCTGCCTGCCTCCACATACAAGACTGGGGCTGGTGTCGCTGCTTGCCCAAGTCCTGCCTGCCCCTTGAATGAGGCTGGGGCTGGGGTCACTGATCTCTTGACCCCTGACTGCCCCCCCGCCCGAGCCCTGTTTCCCCCCTGGCACGGGGCTGGAATTGCCCCTCCGTACCCCATTTTTTTGACACAAGTTGGCATTTGTCCTGTTTGCTCTTGCCAACTTGATCAATTGGCAAATGCCCAGTTTTGCCAAAAAAGTTGGGACGGCCAGGACAGGGCTTAAAAAAAGGGACTGTCCCGGCCAAAATGGGACATATGGTCACCTACCTATATCTGACAAAATCTCTCTCCCTTCCACTCTTCCTCGCCCACCTCCAGCTCAAATCTAGCTCTAGAGTTATTTCCCAGTTTCATCTTTCAAAGCCAACTGTCAGAAATGTCGTTGTGCTCTTGCCTTCCCAGTAACCAGTCTGAAATGTCAAGGAGACAGGATCCTGGTTTGCCTGTCAATTGTCCCTGGCTCAGAGGATTAATCTGAATCCAGCTTTGTTGGCTTTTAAAGAGACAGGGCTTCTATTTTCTTAATCCTCCCCTTTTCCCTGCACTATATCAAATATGAACTACTGACTGATTTCAATCAGTCGTACTGTTCTAGGGAATGGTATCTGTTAGAATTCTATAGGATAGTTCAAATAAACATAGGAAAGGTAGCTCTATTTAATTCAACTTCTGTAGAATTATATTAAATGTCCATAGACCATTATTGGTTTAATCCCTTCCCTATTTAACTCTATACACCTTTTTGGCAAGAGGGCAAAACACAGAGTAACCATGGTGTTATTTCCTGCCGCTATGTAGTGATAGTTATATCATAGCATCATTACATCATGAAGCATCATTTCCTGACACATTGCAACACTAACTTCAGAAAGCCATGTCACATCAAGGGCTCCGACAACAGGGCGAGGAATGTGTAGGTGAACAACGTTTTACAGTCCACTCTGACTCCATTTAATGCAAAAATCTCTCTTCAGCTCTGCAAATGCAAGCACTGTTCAGCTAAATGGACCAAAAAGGTAAGTGCAAGTAGTGCTTGTCTCTTCTGTTACACAAGCTTTCAGTCTAGCAGAGAGAAATGAACTTTTTAAAAGTGGGAAAATCCTGAAGCTTCTACTCAGCCAAAACTCCCTTTGACTACAACAGGGGACAAATCCAAGTCAGTGGGAAGCCTTTGGGGTTCGACTGTGTGCTTAATTACCCAACTTTCACAAAAATCTCACCTGATCATTTTATTCATTAGTAAATTGCTCTTAATAGTTTAAGACTTAGGGGGAGATTTTCAAGACCCCTAAAGGATTTAGGTGCATACATCCCCTAGGAAGTGGGGGATTTATGCTGCTATACACTGTAGGCGCTTTTGAGACCAATGAATAGGCAGCAAATTCATTTTGCCTTGTTGGATTTATCTAGGCTGAAGGCCTTCGATGCGGACACTTGTGACTAACTCTTACTCTCCCTGAGTGAGTGAGCTGGACCTGTGAACTCAAGTGCCATTTGCTATGTATCCAGCACCTGATTCTGCACCCAGACTTCCAGTCCCATTATTTTAGTTCTCTAATTCAGTAGGTAACTAGTGCTGCCCCCTTTGGCTTAAAACAAAAACAGGAGGAGACCAACACAAACTAAACTCCTTGGCCCGGGTTCTTGGAGCCACAGGTGCTGATGGATCTATACAGAGATTATTCTGCAGTAACCACAGTTCCTGGGTTATGTTGCCTTTGCAGAGTGACTCTGATGGGCTGTACGCTCCTGCCATTGCTGAGCTGTGGACTGCTCCTAGAAAGCAGTGCCTTTGAGCATCGCTGACAGCAGTATGGCGTCTGCTTGCTGCCTTTACCTATTGCCTCTCCCTGTGGCAGAGCGCACCCTCTCCTGTGAGGGCTGGCTGGCAAGAGCTGCCACTTCATGAGAGCGAGGCAGCTGGAGCCCAGCAGCCCTGTTACAGGCATTGGGCCCCAGGGGCGATTGGCATTGATAAAACCCTATTATGCTCATCCCATCTGCCCTCCTCTCTAGCACATACCAGGGGCCCTTACCCGCTGATTCCTGCACTAAGCCCATAACTTCTGTTAGAGCTAAAGCATATCTTTTAGATAGACCACTCTTGTATCAAACGCACCACGGTGAGGGGTTTAGCACTAAAATCGACCTCGCTGGGTCGAATTTGGGGTAGTGTGGACACAACTTGACAGTATTGGCCTCCAGGAACTATCCTAGAGTGCTCCGTTGTGACTGCTCTGGACAGCACTCTCAACTCTGATGCACTGGCCAGGTAGACAGGAAAAGCTCCACGAACTTTTGAATTTCATTTCCTGTTTGGCCAGCGTGGCGAGCTGATCAGCACAGGTGACCATGCAGAGCTCATCAGCGCAGGTGACCATGGAGTCCCAGAACTGCAAAAGAGCTCCAGAATGGACCAAACAGGAGGTACTCAATGCTTTTTTTGCCTCTGTCTTCACAAACAAGGTCAGCTCCCAGACTATTGCACTGGGCAGCACAGCATGGGGAGGAGGAGACCAGCCCTCTGTGGAGAAAGAAATGATTCGGGACTATTTACAAAAGCTGGACGATCACAAGTCCATGGGGCCGGATGCGCTGCATCCGAGAGTGCTAAAGGAGTTGGCGGATGTGATTGCAGAGCCATTGGCCATTATCTTTGAAAACTCATGGCGATCGGGGGAAGTCTTGGATGACTGGAAAAGGCTAATGTAGTGCCAATCTTTAAAAAAGGGAAGAAGTAGGATCCTGGGAACTACAGGCCAGTCAGCCTCACCTCAGTCCCTGGAAAAATCACGGAGCAGGTCCTCAAGGAATCAATTCTGAAGCACTTAGAGGAGAGGAAAGTGATCAGGAACAGTCAGCATGGATTCACCAAGGGCAAGTCATGCCTGACTAATCTAATTGCCTTCTATGATGAGATAACTGGCTCTGTGGATGAGGGGAAAGCAGTGGACGTGTTGTTCCTTGACTTTATCAAAACTTTTGACACGGTCTCCCACAGTATTCTTGCCAGCAAGCTAAAGAAATATGGGCTGGATGAATGGACTATAAGGTGGATAGAAAGTTGGCTAGATTGTCGGGCTCAACGGGTAGTGATCAATGGCTCCATGTCTAGTTGGCAACTGGTATCAAGTGGAGTGCCCCAAGGGTCGGTCCTCGGGCTGGTTTTGTTCAATATTTTCATAAATGATCTGGAGGATGGTGTGGATTGCACCCTCAGCAAGTTTGCAAATGACACTAAACTGGGAGGAGAGGTAGATACGCTGGAGGGTAGGGATAGGATACAGAGGGACCTAGACAAATTAGAGGATTGGGCCAAAAGAAATCTGATGAGGTTCAAAAAGGACAAGTGCAGAGTCCTGCACTTAGGATGGAAGAATCCCATGCACTGCTACAGACTAGGGACCGAATGGCTCGGCAGCACTTCTGCAGAAAAGGACCTAGGGGTTACAGTGGACGAGAAGCTGGATATGAGTCAACAGTGTGCCCTTGTTGCCAAGAAGGCCAATGGCATTTTGGGATGTATAAGTAGGGGCATTGCCAGCAGATCGAGGGACGTGATCGTTCCCCTCTATTTGACATTGGTGAGGCCTCATCTGGAGTACTGTGTCCAGTTTTAGGTCCCACACTACAAGAAGGATGTGAAAAAATTGGAAAGCGTCCAGCGGAGGGCAACAAAAATGATTAGGGGACTGGAGCACATGACTTATGAGGAGAGGCTGAAGGAACTGGGATTGTTTAGGCTGCGGAAGAGAAGAATGAGGGGGGATTTGAGAGCTGCTTTCAACTACCTGAAAGGGGGATCCAAAGAGGATGGATCTAGAGTGTTCTCAGTGGTAGCACATGACAGAACAAGGAATAATGGTCTCAAGTTGCAGTGGAGGAGGTTTAGGTTGGATATTAGGAAAAAAATTTTCACTAGGAAGGTGGTGAAACACAGGAATGCGTTACCTAGGGAAGTGGTGGAATCTCCTTCCTTTGAAGTTTTTAAGGTCAGGCTTGACAAAGCCCTGGCTGGGATGATTTAGTTGGGGGTTGGTCCTGCTTTGAGCAGGGGGTTGGACTAGATGACCTCCTGAGGTCCCTTCCAACCCTGATATTCTATGATTCTATGATCTGATCGCTGTATGGGGAGAAGAATCCATGCAGGCAGAACTCTGTTCCAAAAGAAGAAATGCAAATATATTTGCCAAAATCTCCATGGGCATGATGGACAGAGGCTAAAACAGGGACACACAGCAGTGTCATGTGAAAGTTAAGGAGCTGAGGCAAGCCTACCAAAAAACTCTAGGTCAGAGCCCCATACATGCCGCTTCTATGATGAGCTGCAGGCAATTCTAAGGGGGGCCCCCTAAGACTACTCGACCCCTGTCCATGGACACCTGCAAGGGGGGAATCTCACACAACAGGGTGAGGATTGTGTGGATGAGGAGGAGGAGGTGGTGGTTGAGGATAGCGCAGAGTAGGCAAGCAGAGAATCCCTTCTCCCCGGCAGCCAGGAACTCATTACCCATGGAGCATGCTGAGAGGAGGCAGGATGCAATGCTGAGCCCAATGGGGAGCAAACTGACATGCTCAGGCGTCTGGTGGAGCTTCAGGAAAGGCAGCAGGAGCACAGACCACCACTGCAGCCCCTGTGTAACCGCCTGCCCTCCTCCCCAAGTTCCATATCCTCCTCACACAGACGCAGAAGAACGTGGGGGGGGGGGGGTGAAGGCTACAGGCATCCAGCCACTCCACCCCAGAGGATTCCCCAAACACCAGAAGCTTGGCATTCAATAAGTTTTGAACTGTAGTGTGGCCTTGTCCTTCCCTTCTCCCCTTATCCACCATCCCACCCAGTGCTTCCCTCCTTACCCACCCCTCCTGGGCTACACCTTGCAAGTTTTCCCCCTATTTGTGTGATGAATTAATAAAGAATGCATGATTTTGAAACAATAATGACTTTATTGCCTCTGAAAGTGGGAGGTCGGTTGGCTTACAGGGAAGTAGAGTGAACCAAGGGGGCAGGTTTTCATCAAGGAGAAACAAACAGAACTGTCAAACCGTAGCCTAGCCAGTCATGAACTGGTTTTCAAAGCTTCTCTGATGTGCAGGGTGCCCAGCTGTGCTCTTCTAATGGCCCTGGTGTCTGGCTGCATGTAATCAGCGGCCAGGCGATTTGCCTTAACCTCCCACCCCGCCATAAATGTCTCCCCCTTACTCACAGATATTGTGGAACACACAGCAAGCAGCATTAACAATGGGAATATTGGTTTTGCTGAGGTCTAACCAAGTCAGTAAACTGTGCCAGCGCACTTTTAGATGTCCAAATGCACATTCTACCACCATTCTGCACTTGCTCAGCAGTTGAACTGCTCCTGACTACTGTCCAGGGTGCCTGTGTATGGCTTCATGAGCCATGGCATTAAGGGGTAGGCTGGGTCCCCAAGGATAACTATAGGCATTTCAACATCCCTGACAGTAATTTTCTGGTCTGGGAAGTAAGTCCCTTGCTGCAGCTGTTCATACAGACCAGATTTCCTGAAGATGCGAGCGTCATGCACCTTTCCCAGCTATCCCATGTTGATGACAGTGAAACGTCCCTTGTGAGCCACCAGTGCTTGCAGCACCATTGAAAAGTACCCCTTGCTGTTTATGTACTGGCTGCCTTGGTGGTCTGGTCCCAAGTTTGGGATACGCATTCTGTCTATCGCCCCACCACAGTTAGGGAACCCCATTGTAGAAAAGCCATCCACTATGACCTGCACATTTCCCAGAGTCACTACCCTTGATAGCAGCAGCTCCATGATTGCGTTGGCTACTTGCATCACAGCAGCCCTCACAGTAGATTTGCCCACTCCAAATTGATTCCCGACTTACCGGTTGCTGTCTGGCGTTGCAAGCTTCCACAGGGCTATCGCCACTTGCTTGTGAACTGTGAGGGCTGCTCTCATCTTGGTATTCTGGTGCTTCAGGGTAGGGGAAAGCAAGTCACAAAGTTCCATGAAAGTGCCCTTACGCATGCGAAAGTTTTGCAGCCATTGGGAATCATCCCAGACCTGCAACACTATGCAGTCCCACCAGTCTGTGCTTGTTTCCCGAGCCCAGAATCGGAGTGCCACAGCATGGACCTGCCCCATTACCACCATGATGTCCAAATTGCCAGGTCCTGTGTTTTGAGAGAAGTCTGCGTCCATGTCCTCATCACTACCGGGAATGCGCTGTCGTCGCCTCCTCGCCTGCTTTTGCAGGTTCTGCTCATACTGAGTGTAATGCGCAAGGTGTTTAGAATGCTCACAACAGCAGCGGTGAGCTGAGCGGGCTCCATGCTTGCCATGGTGTGGTGTGAGCAGGAGAGCAGAGTTGCAGCGGAAGCGGTGGATGACAACAGATGCCACGAGAATAGATATTTATACAGAACAACTAATCGTCCTCATCCACCACTTCTGCTGCAACTCTGCTCTCCTGGTGCCATGAATCCACCTCGCAGGTCCTCTTGTTGTTCTGTATAAATGCCAAGGTCCGGCAGACAGCAGCGTGCCATTAAAAATTGGCTTGTGTGCAGTGTTTGGCACGCGTGCCATAGGTTGCCGACCCCTGGTCTATACTATCAAGTATCAGGGGGTAGCCGTGTTAGTCTGTATCCACAAAAAGAATGAGGAGTCCGGTGGCACCTTAAAGACTAACATTTATTTGGGCATAAGCTTTTGTGGATGGTTCTGGCTTTAGGCAGCCGCTCCCGACCCGGTGGCCAAGGTAAGATACTTTGGCCATCCCCACCTTGCACTTCTCAGCTTGTATGGTCAGCCCAGCCTCCTGGAGTCGGTCCAGCACTTGTTTAACCTGGGACACATGGTCCTCCCAGGTCTGGCTAAAGACACAGATGTCATCAATGTATGCCACAGCAAAACTCTCCATCCTCCTCAGTAGCTGATCCACCAGGCGCTGGAAGGTAGCAGGCGCCCCCTTGAGGCCGAAAAGCAGGGCCAGGAACTCATAGAGCCCCAGAGGGCTGATAAAAGCATATTTCAGTCTGGCATCTGCATCCAGTGGCACTTGCCAGTAGCCCTTTGTAAGATCCATAGTGGTAAGGTAGTGAGCTCCTCCCAGCTTCTCTAGGAGCTCATCAGGCCTGGGCATGGAGTAGGTATCAGACACAGTGATGGCATTAAGCTTTCGATAATCCACACAGAACCAGATCAACCGATCCTTTTTGGGGACCAACACCACAGGAGAGGCCCAAGGGCTAGAAGATGGCTGGATCACCCCCAAAGCCAGCATGTCACTGACCTCTCTTTCCAGGTCCTGAGCAGTTTTCCCTGTGTCTCGGAAGGGAGAGCATCTTATAGGAGGATACGATCCTGTCTCCATCCGGTGGACAGTCAGATTAGCGAGTCCAGGCTGGTTGGAAAACAGCTGTTGGTACAAATGCAGCACCCCTCTGATCTCAGCTTGCTGGGCAGGTGTTAACTGATCAGAGAGGGGAATTGTTTCCATGGAGGAGCCAGCTCCTGTCTCAGGGAATAGATCTACTAAAGGGTCATCTCCCTGCTCCTCCCAATGTCTACACACGGCCAAAGCCACATTCCCCGTCATAATATGGCTTCATCATATTAACATGGTACACCTAGTGGCGGTGTGCCTGGTTAGACAGTTCCATCACATAGTCTACCTCATTTAGTTGCTTGACAACCTTGAAAGGGCCTTCGCAGGCGGCTTGTAGTTTGTTTTTTCTCACGGGGATGAGAACCATCACCTGGTCCCTGGTGGCGTAGGCGTGGGCCCGCGCCCTGCGGTTATACCAGAACTTCTGCTTCCTCTGGGCTCTGGTCAGATACTCCTTGGCCAAGCCCATGAGCTCAGCAAGTCTTTCTCAGAAGGTCAAGACATACTCCATCACTGATTCTCCATTGGGAGTGGCTTTCCCCTCCCATTCGTCTCTCATCAGGTCCAGGGGCCCCCTTATCCTTCTTCCGTATAACAGTTCAAAAGGCGAAAACCCAGTAGATTCCTGGGGCACTTCCCTGTACGCGAACAGCAGGTGAGGTAAATACTTGTCCCAATCCTGTGGGTGCTGGTTCATAAAGGTTTTCAGCATCATCCTTAGAGTTCCATTGAACCTCTCCACCAGGCCACTGGACTGGGGGTGATATGCTGAGGTCCAGATGTGCTGGAGCCCAAATTTCTCCCACAAGCATTGGAGCAGGGCTGACATGAAGCTGGATCCCTAGTCTGTCAAGACTTCCTTGGGGAACCCCACTCGGCTGAAAATGGTCAGCAGCGCATCTGCCATGGTGTCTGCTTCAATGGAAGCTAAAGGCACTGCCTCGGGGTAACGGGTAGCGAAATCTACCACCACCAGAATGTATTTCTTCCCTGACTGGGTTGTCTTTTTGAGAGGCCCCACTATGTCCACAGCCATCTTCTGAAAAGGCTCCTCTATGATGAGCAAAGGTCTCAAAGCCACTTTCTCCTTGACCCGGGCCTTCCCCACCCTCTGACAGGAGTCATAGGATCTGCAATACTATTGGAAAGTATTAAAGACTCCAGTCCAGTAAAAGTTCTGTAGCAGCCTCTGCCTGGTACTCCGGATTCCCTGGTGTCCTGCGAGAGGGATGTCATGGGCCAGGTACAGTAGTTTGCAGCGATAGTTCTGGGGGACCACCAGCTGCCTCCGGATCCCCCATGACTCCACTTCCCCTGGGGAAGCCCATTCTTGGTACAGGAATCCCTTCTCCCACAGGAACCTCTCCTGGCAACCTCTCCCCATGGTCTGTGCTACACTGAGGCCAGCCAGGTCCCTTAGCTTCTGCAAGGAGGGATCTTTCTGCAACTCGGCCTGGAACTCAGCAGCTGGGGAAAGGATGGGGGCCTGCTCCCTCTCACTGGCTGGGTCTGAAGCCACAGCCCCTCTGAGCCTTGTCCCTGTGCACTCCCTCCCCACCAGGGTAGGGTCCTGCACCTCCAGTGAGGTACCCTCCCCAATGTCAGGGCATAGTGCCCCTCGCTGGCTCTGGCTCACAACTAAGGCGTTCTGGGGTTGCTTAGCCAATCCTCTAGGTCACCCCCCATCAACACCTTAGTGGGCAAATGATGGTGCACCCCCATGTCTTTGGGGCCCTCCATGGCCCCCCATTTCAGATGTACCCTCACTACAGGCACCTTGAATGGAGTCCCACTCATGCCTGTCAGCGTCAGGTAGGTATCGGGCACCACCCGATCTGGGGCCACCATCTCGAGCTGGGCCAGCGCCACCTCAGCACCTGTGTCCCAATATACATTGACCTTGCTTCTATCCACCTCCAGGGGAACAAGGTACTTGCTCCGCAGGGACAGCCCCGCGCCCACCCTGTAAACTGAGAACCTTGAGTCTGGAGCATCAAGCCCCCCAGAGAAGCTGGTCCGGGAAACTCCTCCCTCCTGAGCAGTTGGTAAGCTGCTAGCCCCCCGTGCCTGGGAAGCCTGCCCCTCCTCCGGCTGGGTCCCTACCCAGTTAACCCTGTGAGGGTTCGATTTGCTCAGTCTATTGGTCCCCGTGAGCCAGTTGGTTGGTCCTGGTGCTGGTTGTTCCCCTGGAGAGGGGGTCTCCACATTCCCCCTTTGGGGGGTCCCAGGATGACTCTCTCTCTGCACTGTGGTGGGCTTATTCTTTTGGGACTCCTCCGTTCCACCCCCTGCCCGGCTGTCCACAAAATCGTTGGCCAGCTGCCCTGCACTCTGCAGGTCCTCTGGCTTTTTGTCCACCAACCATATCCTCAAGTCGGATGGGCAATGTTCATACAGGTGTTCCAGTACAACCAGTTTAACCATGTCCTCCTTAGTCTGGGACCCATCTGCTCACTTGTGGACATATCCCTCCATTTGGAGGATCAGTTCCAGATATGTGTCCTCAGGGGTTTTACGCTGACTCTGGAACTTTTCTGGTACGCCTCGGGAGTCATTCCAAACTTGCATAACAGGACCTATTTGAACAGTTCATAGTCCCCTGCCTCCACCCCTTCCATTTGGTTGTACATCACTACGGCTTTGGGGTCCAGTAAGGGGGTGAGAAACCAGAGCCTGTCTGCCAGGTCAACTCTGTGCAGCCCGCAGGCCTTCTCAAAGGCCATCAGGAATTCATCTATGTCCTCCCCTTCCTTAAACTGGGACAGGATGCGCTTATCAAAGTTCCATGTAGTCCTCGGTCCTCCCTCACTCACTGCAGCGGGGGGCTCTCTTCTCCTCAACTTTGCCAACTCCCGTTCATGCTGCCGCTGTTTCTTCCAATCCTCCAGCTCTTTCAGTTTTATCTCCCTTTCCCATTCCAACCGCCTCAGCTCCAGCGATGAGGAGCTTGGCTGTGAGGATCCCCTGCTGGCCATGGGGGTCATGGTGTCCTTGGGGTTTGCCAGGATGCCTCTAGCCCCTCCCACAGCCATAGGTGGGAGGGGCCTCGGAGTGCCCTCGGCAGCAGTCTGACCACTCCCAGCCCGGACAGACACCGGTGCTGGTGCTGCATCTGCCAGGCTGCTTCCCTTCGGGACAGGGATCAGCTCCTCCCAGCGATACTCCTCCTTCAGCTGGGCAATCAGCAATGCTTTGGTGGCCTTCCCTCTGCGAAGCCCTTTCTCCTTGCACAGCTCTACAAGGTCTCTCTTAAGGAGATGGTTATACATCTCCCCGCTGTTCCCAAGTTGTTGTGGGCTTGCAGGCCTGTGTGCTTTCAGCTCCCCAGGGTTTCCAGAAAGAACCCCTACTGTGCCAGCCTTTCTCCAGGTCACCACATCTTTCCCAGGGTCAAGCCGCAGACTCCTCCGCCCCTAAAACCGCTTGCAGCAGTCCCCAGGGGGATCCCCTTACTGCAACACTCCTTCTTGCTGGTCACACACTCCCAGGGGTTAAGCATAGCTCCTCTCTGAGCCTTCAGCATGCCTGGTTCTCATTAATCCCCCTTCATTTTACTGCTCCCCAGTCACTTACTGCAGGAAGTGCCATCCACGGGGTGCAGTAGATCCCACCGCCTCCACCAGTTGTCACAGAGTGTGGAGGAGTCAGGTCCCTGCACCCCCCACTTCCTGCAACTCACTGTGACTCTCAGCCAGCCAGTAAAACAGGAAGGTTTATTAGACGACAGGAACACAATCTAAAACAGAGCTTGTAGATACAGAAAACAGGACCCCTCAGTCAGGTCCCTCTTGGCGGGTGGGGAGCCCCCCGTGTTAGGATATAGATATTCAGGCCTGTCTGTAAAGGCCTATACTCTAAGAATTTAGGTGTATTCTTATCACTTGGCTAGTTATAGAGGTATAAAAGAAAGAATCAAAATCACTGTCTGCCAGTGTAAGGTCCTTCTCTTACTGTGACAGTCTGAGGCCCCGTTCTTAGGCTAAGGCCTTTTGCTAAGCAACAGAGGCAGCCATAAGCTGGGAAGCGACCGGTCACCTCCTCACATTCCAAACTAGTCACATTGAAATAAGGTGCTATTGGGCTGTTAGAAATACAATCCTGTCCTGATAGTACCTATCGCCTCCAGAGAAAGGGAAGTGCCTAAAAGATGTAAAAGGAAACTTAGTTTGATAGCATCCTGCCTGGCAAGAACTCACTTATTAATAGCTGGGATGTGAAATCCTCATTTCTGTGTTGTTCTATCACTGTAGTCCCCATTTCCCTATTGTTTGTCAGCATAATCTCTGTCTGGTTCTGTGATTGTTCCTGTCTGCTGTATAATTAATTTTGCTGGATGTAAACTAATTAAGGTGGTGGGATATAATTGGTTAAATAATCATGATACAATATGATAGGATTGGTTAGTTAAATTTCAGGAAAATGATTGGTTGAGGTATAGCTAAGCAGAACTCAAGTTTTACTATATAGTCTGCAGTCAATCAGGAAGTGTGTGGGTGGGGAAATTGGAATTATGTTTTGCTAAAGGGGGAAATGGGAACAGGAAATGGGGGTGGGGAAATTGGAATCATGTTTGGCTAAGGGCAGGAATGGGAACAGGGACACAGGTGTAAGGCTCTGTGGTGTCAGAGCTAGGAAGGGGGACACTAAGGAAGGAAACTGGAATCATGCTTGCTGGAAGTTCACCCCAATAAACATCGAACTGTTTGCACCTTTGGTCTTCGGGTATTGTTGCTCTCTGTTCATGCGAGAAGGACCAGGGAAGTAAGTGGGTGAAGGAATAAGCCCCCTAACACCCTGTCTCCCTAGCCAGCTCCAAACTGAAACCCCTTCCTGCAGCCTCCCCCAGCCCCTTCTCCAGCCTTTGTCCAGTTTCCCGGGAAGAGGGTGTTACCTGGCCCCAACCCCCTCCTGGGCTCAGGTTACGGAGGGCAGCTGCCATCGGTTACGTGCTGGCCGTCAAGTATCATCCCTCAGTGAAGTCACACCCTTATTTCCCATCTCCATCTAGTATTGGTGCAGTACCCCAGGGAAACAGAGGCACACCCCATGTTAGCAGAAGACAGTAAACTAGTAAAACTCCCATGCAACATTACCAGGTTAATACTCCCTACTCCATTACAACTCCACTATGACCCCCAGATCCCTTTCCACAGTACTTCTTCCTAGGCAGTCATTTCCCATTTTGTATGTGTGCAACTGACTGTTCCTTCCTAAATGGAGCACTTTGCATTTGTCCTTATTGAATTTCATCCTTTTTACTTCAGGTCATTTCTCCAGTGTGTCCAGATCATTGTGAATTTTAATCCTATTCTCCAAAGCACTTGCACCCCCTCCCAGCTTGGTAACGTCCGCAAACTTTGTAAGTGAACTCTGTATGCCATTATCTAAATCACTGATGAAGATATTGAACGGAACCAGACCTAGAACTGATCCCTGTGGGATCCCACTCATTATGCCCTTCCAGCATGATTGTAAACCACTGACAACTACTCTCTGGTTTTCCAACCAGTTTTGCACCCACCTTATAGCTCTGCCTAGGTTGCATTTCCCAAGGTTGCATTTGTTTATCAGGTCATGGAGACAGTATCAAAAGCTTTACTAAGGTCAAGATATACGATGTCTACTGCTTCCCCTCATCCACGAGACTTGTTACCCTGTCAAAGAAAAGGATGAGGTTGTTTTGACACGATTTCTTATGTTTATGTTCTTGATTTGTTTTTGACAAATCCATGCTGACTGTAACTTATCACCTTATTATCTTCTAGATGTTTGCAATTTGATTGCTTAATAATTTGCCCCATCATCCTTCCGGGTACAGAAGTTAAACTGACTGGTCTGTAATTTCCTGGGTTGTTCTTATAGCCCTTTTTATAGATGGGCAGTATATTTGTTGTTTTCCAGTCCTCTGGAATCTGTCCCGTCTTCCATGGCTTTTCAGAGATAATTGCTAACGGCTCAGCGATCTCCTCAGTCAGCTCCTTGAGTATTCTAGGTAGGATGCATTTCATCAAGCTCTTTGACTCCAAGACACCTAATTTGTCCAAGTAATTTTTAATTTCTTCTCCCCTGTTTTAGCCGCTTCTGCTCCTACCTCGTTTCCACCGGCATTCATTACGCTAGCTGTCCCGTCACCCCCAACCTTCTTGATGAGAACCGACACAAAGAGGTCACCAATCCCTTGTGCCAGGTCCCCATTTCCTGTTATTGCCCCCTCCCCTTACGCCACAGGCCTGCCCTGTGCTTGGTCTCCCACTTGCTTCTAATCTACTAGGAGCAAATTCGGGGGGGCCGCGAGCGTGCGCCGGGCAGAGGCGTGTGGAAATGTGATCGTGCCCCGGGCTGGCTCGGGGCGAATGTGCACGGGCGGGGGGCGGGGCGGGGCCTGGTCTCTTCCCATCGCCGCTGGCGGCCGGAGGGGGCGCGGCCAGGCCGCCGTCGGGCTCGAAGAGCTCCGGCCAAACCCCGCCCCCTTATTCTCCTCCGGCCCCCCCCGCTTTCCTCACCACAACAATACACGTCACGTCCGGGCGCCCTGAGTTGCGATTGGAGGCGCCGGACCGGAAGCGAGGGCGGGCGCCGCTCCGTTGCCGCAGTGACAGGGCTGGAGTGGAAGATGGCGGCGCCGCGTCGCTCCCAGCATCATCACCACCATCACCCACCACCCCCCGCGCCGGCCTCCCCGCCGCGCAGCCCCGGCCTCTCCCCTGCGGGCGCCGCGCCCTCCCCGCAGCGGCACAGCCTGGCCGGGCCAGAGGGCGAGGCCCCCGCTCCGGGCGGCGGCCGGGACGCGGAGCGCGCCCTGTCGCCGGAGCAGCCGGAGAGCGCGGCCGGGGCCGCCCCCCCGCCGGCTTCCGGCTCCAGTAGCAGCAGCGTGGCCACCAGCAGCGGCAGCGCTTCGTCGTCCTCCTCGGCGGCCTCCAGCCCGGCGGCCGAGAGCCCGGAGCCGCCCGGGCCGGGCGCGGGGAGCGGCGCCTTCCGGGAGCTGCTCGAGGCCTGTCGCAATGGAGACGTGACCCGGGTCAAGCGCCTGGTGGACACGGGCAACGTGAACGCCAAGGACATGGCGGGAAGGAAATCCACCCCCCTGCACTTCGCCGCGGGTGAGCGCCGCCGCCCGGCGGGGGAGGGGGTCGCTGTGCGCGGGGGGCGCCCTGCGTGGCGGTGGGCGGCCCGGCCCGGCCCGGGGGACCTGCCCCAGTGTAGCTGCTGGGCAGTGGGGCTGGGGAGGTGGCTAGGTCACTGGATGAGAATGGAGCTGAGATCCCCCCATGGGCTGGGCTAGAACAGACCCTAGGATAAAGCTGGCTCGTGAGCTTGGGGAGAGCACTTCAGACTGCTGCCTTGGAGACTCTGAAACTACCTCTGACCCCCTCCCCCCTTTAAAAAAAACCTTAAGGATTTTTGGTCTGCTCGGGACTTGACAGGGATGTGTTAATGTCAGGTTAGCAGTGTTACAGATTTGGAGAACAGAAGTTTTGGTTATCAGGGGATGACTCTTTGTGCTTTCCTTATCTTCCTGCTGAATGTTACAGGCACTTTTCTTTGTAACTTAAACATTAGTTTAAAAAAAAGTTTGTAGCCCTTCAAAACAAACTGCTGAGTAGGTGTAGGTCAATGGCCTTTTCTTAAAGGAAGGCAGTTTAGTAACAGAAAGTACTACTACATTCTTAAGGTAGGCTCTCAGTGATGTCAGTAACTGCTCTCTGCCTAAGCTCTTATTTCAAACTCATATTCTTGGTGTCCATGTGAGCCACTCTCTTCTGATTATTCTTGCATGGGGAGATGTAGTGTCTGTGTCCTGTAATCCTTCCTGGTTGTTGAGAAGGGAGAGATGCTGTCTCCACACTGTCTGAAGAGGACTTGTGTGGAAGTAGCTCTCCAGTGTTTCCATCACAAGGTCCAAGACACCAAGTTCCATCCTTGTGTTAAGAAGGGTCTCTAGAGCACAAAAGTTGCTTTAGTGGTGGAATCTTCAAAGCACCTACAGGTGGGGAGGCAAGTGAGAGTAGACTCTTCAAATGTCCCCTTCCCCCCAAACAAGGGCAAAAAATAATACTTTGAACTCACTGGGGTAAGAAAAAAAGAGGAGGAAAGATCAATGAGAAACAAAAAAAAATCATAGGCCATGAAAATTTTCTTCCTTACTAGTTGTACAAGAAGTTAATCCACTAGTGTGCATATAATTAGGGGAGAAAGTAACATTGGGGCACTTTCGGAACACAGTTGGCTCCAACTTCCTTTTGGGGGATGATGATCTTTGTAGTACGGTAGTTCCTAGGGTATCAGCCTGGGCCCCATTCAGCTGTGCGCTATGTGGGCATGTACTAAAAGAGAGATCCTGCTCCAAAGAACATAGTCCTGGCTAGTGAAAATGACACAAGTGTATAAAAACACACAAATAAGGAAGGGGATAACAATAAAATGTGCAAGATATTCAAAATAAGCCATAGCCTCAGCCCACTAACTAACATGATTACTGGACTTGGCTCTTGTGCAGATTGTAAATTCTCTGGCACATTCTGTATTTCTTTGTGCTAAGTGCTGTACATTGTGGCCTCTGGGCATTACTCTTAAAATATTTAATAATACAAAATCTATTTGTGTACACAATGATCAATATTTACATTTTAAAATGTGGTTCGGACTAACCACACTGAAATGACTTTCTTAGAAAAATCAGCATTTTTAAGGAATGCTCTCTCAAAGACTTCAAAGTGTGTCCAGCTTCCTTTCCCACTGGTATTGCCTTGGTTATTCTGGATATGTGGATGTAAAGAGTCAAAAAGTGGTTCTCTGCTGGGCCCACGTCTTGAGTCCCCAAGTGCTGCCACTATAGCTCATGAGCTTCATATTGACTGAATTTGTAAAAGCAGTTTATCCCCAAGGAGTATGCAGATAGAGTTTAATTCTACAGAGCCTTGAAATGTGGGCTTATGGTTGCAAACTCCTTAAGTTCTATAGCTCAAGTGATAATTCCATGAGACCTCAACCAAGGGTCAGCAGCGTGTCCATATACGGACACAAGTGTCTGTGGTAAAAATTTTGAGGTCCGTGGTAATTTTTCAAAAAATTGAAGGACTGAATGACACAACCCCCCCAATGTCCGTCACTAAGTATGGTAATTTTGTCAAGTGTCCGTTGCGTGACATGGTGGTTCCGAGCCCTGGCCTCAGCTAGGTCCTACTTATCCTGAATTCAAGCTTATAAAAGCTTCACCAACATACTTCATACATACATAAACTCTTGAGCATCACTGGTGAAACACAGGTGTCACTAAAGTTACAAGCAAAACTTAATTGGCCACTTGGATTGTGAACATGAAAAATACTTTCCCACTTTGAGGGGAAATGAACAAAACTTATGTGAGAGAAGTTGCGAATGTTGCCCTTTAAAACAATTTTAACAGAATATTATGTTCTAACAGAAAAACAAAAACTTGCTTGAAGTGCAGGACACTTACTGTTGGAAGATTCAACATCAAACTTAACTCTGTATGTGCCTATATCTATAGACTAGACCAGCAGTTCTCAAACATTTTAATGGGGTCGTCAGGGCTGGCGTTAGACTGGCTGGGGCCCAGGGCCAAAGCCTGAGCCTCCAGCCCTGAGCGGTGCGGCTCAGGTTACAGGCCTCCTGCCTGGAGATGAAGTTTTTTGGGCCCCCCGCCCAGGGAGGTGGGGCTCGAGCTTTGGCCTCCTTGCCCGGAGCAGCGGGGCTCAGACGGGCTCAGGCTTCAATCCCTCCTCCTGGGGTCATGTAGTAATTTGTGTTGTCAGAAAGGGGTTGCGGTGCAAAGAAGTTTGAGAACCCCTGGACTAGACACTTTTTAGGTGCCATGTAAATTATTGTAATTTGATAAGAATGACATCAGGTACTAGTGGATCTCTTATGTGTTGGGAAGGTATTAGGATAAACTTTTGTATTAGGGGGTTCTGCCTTTGAAAGTGTCTGCAAATGTCAGCCATGGCAACTGATTTCTGATGGAGACTGGGCACTAATTGCCCCAGTACCAACTATGTGGCTGAAACCAGACAGTCACTACACTCTTGAATTAATTCACAGGAAAATGATCACATCATGAAAAGTGTTCACCCACAGGTGATGTGGTGTTTCTCTCTTTTATCAATCTGTCTGACCTGTCAGTCATCAACCTCAAAGAAAACATGCACAACGTTTTCAAAAGACTAGTGTGGGAGCTTAAATTTGTAACTTTGCTCGACACTAAGGGTATGTCTTCACTACCAACGTTAAAGCGCTGCCGCAGCACTGCTTTAATGTGGCTGTGTAGTAGTGGCACCAGCGCTGGGAGAGCTGTTCCACGAGGGGACTAGCTACCAGCGCTGGTGAACTGTCTACAATACCACTTTACAGCGCTGAAACTTGCATCGCTCAGGGGGGTGCTTTTTCACACCCCTGAGCAAGACAGTTTCAGCTCTGTAAAGTAGAAGTGTAGACCAGGTCTAAAAAACATGGACTGCACAGAGATCCTGGATTTATGGCTTATTACAACAACATAACAACCCCCTCCCCCTTTCCTTTCCATCCTATGACTGGATGGGTGTTAATGGTCCACTTCACCCTGAATGGTCCCTTGAAATATGTGTTAACTACTTATGCTAAACAATCTGTTCCATCTTGTATTTTGCTGTGTACATCTCCCAGACCTGAAGAAGAGCTGTGTAAGTTCAAAAGCTTGTCTCTGGCTAGGTACGCTACCACTTATGTCAGTGTAACTTATGTTGCTATGGGGTGTGACTACCCCCCCCCCCCAACCTGAGCAAAATAAGTTACACTGACATAAGCGCTGGTGTGGACACGGTGGGAGAGCTTCTCCTGCCGACATAGCTACCGCCATTCTTTGGGGCAGATTAATTAAATTGATGGGAGAGGGCTCTCTGTCGGCATTGAGCGGCTGGCTACACTAGTGATTTTACAGTGTCGCAGCTGCCTCAGGACAGTGGCACTGCTGACTAACATAAAAGAGAAGGAACCACCCCCCCCCCCCCCCCGAAAAAACAAAACAAAAACTAAACTCCAAACAAAACCAAAACCTCCAGCCTGCAGTCACTTATATGTGAATTTTGCCTGTGGCTGTTGATAAGGCTCCATTCTCCAGTCACTTCTTTCTGGGTCTTGGTTCACCCACCCAATTCACAGTCCTGTTGACTGTTCATGTTCAGACATTGCTTCTTTAGCAACAGTGACAAATTAGAAGAATTAATTTATTACAATAGTAATCTTTTGGCTTCAGGTTTTTTGGTAAAAAGCATTGAGATCAGTGTTTTTTAATTTTATGAAGTTTTTAGGTTCACAAATCTTTCTCTATCATAAGGGAAAGAGAAGAAAAATAGCCCCTGAGAAAAGAACATTAGGAATCAAAATGCTTTTTTTCCCTTTCTCTCTCTAGTGCAAAGATTGCAAAATACATGTGTACTCTGGAGCAATTATTTGCAAAACTCAAGATACACTGTTGAAACAATTAAGTTTAATACATCCGCTTGTTACATCAGTGTCAAGGTTCCTTCCCCACTCTGAACGCTAGGGTACAGATGTGGAGACCTGCATGAAAAACCTCCTAAGCTTATCTTTACTAGCTTAGGTCAAAACTTCCCCAAGGTACAAAATATTCCACCCTTTGTCCTTGGATTGGCTGCTACCACCACCAAACAAATACTGGTTGCTGGGGAAGAGCTGTTTGGACACGTCTTTCCCCCCAAAATACTTCCCAAAACCTTGCACCCCACTTTCTGGACAAGGTTTGGTAAAAAGCCTCACCAATTTGCCTACGTGACTACAGACCCAGACCCTTGGATCTTAAGAACAATGAACAATCCTCCCAACACTTGCACCCCCCCTTTCCTGGGAAATGTTGGATAAAAAGCCTCACCAATTTGCATAGGTGACCACAGACCCAAACCCTTGGATCTGAGAACAATGAAAAAGCATTCAGTTTTCTTACAAGAAGACTTTTAATAGAAATAGAAGTAAATAAATCACCTCTGTAAAATCAGGATGGTAGATACCTTACAGGGTAATTCGATTCAAAACATAGAGAACCCCTCTAGGCAAAACCTTAAGTTACAAAAAAGATACACAGACGGAAATAGTTATTCTATTCAGCACAATTCTTTTCTCGGCCATTTAAAGAAATCATAATCTAACACATACCTAGCTAGATTACTTACTAAAAGTTCTAAGACTCCATTCCTGGTCTATCCCCGGCAGAAACAGCATATAGACAGACACACAAACCCTTTGTTTTTCTCCCTCCTCCCAGCTTTTGAAAGTATCTTGTCTCCTCATTGGTCATTTTGGTCAGGTGCCAGCGAGGTTACCTTTAGCTTCTTAACCCTTTACAGGTGAGAGGAATTTACCTCTGGCCAGGAGGGATTTTAAAGGGGTTTACCCTTTCCTTTATATTTATGACAATCAGCAAAACTGTCTTTAGAGGCTTGAGATGAGTTTAACATAGCTCCTTTCATCAGCAATCAGTAGGGTAAAAGTGACCTTTTAGGCTGTATCTGGATGGTGGAGTCCTTCCACCACGTCAGGAGGATGGTAAATAAGGAGTCACATTTATTTCCTTATTCAGGTAGCACAGGGAGCATATCTTTCTGGAGCTGCCTCTTTTGGGACTATGGGTGTCTTCATGGACAGGAGATGCTCTTCTTCCCACTCACCTTTTGAGGAACTCCCTGAAAGGGGAGTATGTATTTGTGGGGGGAGCAGCAGCGGTGGGTAAGGGGCTGGCTGGGGGCCATATATATTTTCCTTCCCATGTGCTATTAAGTGGGCTGCTGCATTTCTCAAGCAGATATTCAAGAGGAGTTGCATGTGGCAGTGACTGGTGAATTTTATTTGCCTTTGTTCTCTGCCTCTATCAGTTGGGAGGGTGAAGATTCTGACTGCCAGAAGATGGAGAAAGAACAGCTGGCAAGGACTGGATGTTTCTTAGATTATTCCTTCTGGTTTTTGTTTAACTTCTAAAATCAGATGCCAAAATTTGTAAGCCTAGTGACAGGCTTATGTTTTGAAGGTTATATTTTTTTTTTGCAGCAAGATGGTCTAGAGACTTCGTTTTTTGTTGTTTTTTAAATGAAAGCTTTAGAGTAGATTTAGGGGACGTTGTGAAAATGTGTATCCCCTTTGTTTGGGAACTCTTACACTGTGTTTTGGTGGTAAATAGTGTGCTGGTTCTCACTGAGATATAATATGTAAAAACAAACTTGAAATTTTTACAAGTGGTTTCTTCCCTCCTACTTCTTCCCCTAGTGTGGGCCACATACAGCTGCTTTTTGAGATTGGATGTTTTCCTAAAAGAGGTTCTGTAAGTCAAACTAATTCAGGGAAGTTCTCTGGCCTCTGTTATTCAGACGGTCAGATTAGATGATCACAATGGTCCCTTCTGGCCTTATCTATGAATCTACTACTACTTTCCAGTCATCAACTGAAAACCCCCACTGTACCTATACTATTCACTCTTGTAATTGAGTTGGAAATCCTGTTCTCTGTATACAGCCCAAAGAATTCCCTTTTAGCCATTGTGGATAGAACAAATGATCTAGAGACCCCAAAGTATCATATAAATTTGAGCAGGGGTCCTTTATTTTGCTCCATCTTCCATAAAGGAGCTGTATTGTGTGACTCTTGCGTGGCAGCCTCCTTTCCCCTCTGTCAGCACAGAACTACCAGTTTGTCTGCTCTCAACATTTTCCCTCAAATCAACCAAGTCAGTAGACAATCAGAGGAGGTACTGCTGTACCCAGTTTATGTTGTTGGTTTGGTCACTCTAAGGTACTTCACTGTCTAACAGTTTTGGTGTTTCTTTTTAACATATCTGTTTCCCAGAACACAAGGACTTGCTGAAATCTTTTTTTATAATGTGCAGAGAACTCTGCTTTAATTCCTATAGTTAACAGAGTGAAGTTCTGCATGGCAACTGACGAGGGCTTTCACTTGCTAGGATGGTACACAGTGATAGTAGGGCAGAGTTAAGGTTGATATTTGAATCTTTTCACAATTAGGTTTTCAAAATGTTAAGGAAACAAACATTCTAAGGACATAATGCATTATTTGTGTGATGGGATATTAATGTGGAGCTGAAAGCTGCTTTTTGAGCCACTTTTAGCTGGGAGCTCAAACTTCTTAGGTGAGGGAGGCCATTTTTGTAGGGGCAGTGACTTCAGCATGTAATATAAATGAATTACAGGCTGCAGCAATCCATCTGGTACTGAATACTGGCTGTTTTAAGTGGATTAAAGTGCTTAAAGTCCACCCAACTTTATTCAACAACATTTTTTTGGCGGTGCTGTCACTGAAAGACCATGGCAAATGGCTGGCTGTTTGCATCTTGCGTTGTTGTGATGTGGCTGGCGTGAAGCTGGAGGGCCATGGCGAGGCTCATTCAATTCATTGACTAATGGAGGTTTTCATTTCAGACATAGGAAAAATAGCCTCATAGTCTTTGCTCTGTATACTCTACAAAGTATGATTGCTTGGCTTGGGTTTGGTCTGTTTCTGAAGCAGTAATGCTCAAACACTCCTGCCCTCTAGAATATCTTTTTGGTGATCAGTGTTTTTGAGTTGGCCACACTGCAGTTTTTTGCTTTTGGATGCAACTTATAGGATATAAAAATACCATTTATGGAGGAGTCTTCTTACCCTTCCTCTATATTTAGAATTTACTTTGTTGCCGTTGGCCTTGTTCTTGCTGTTTGTCAGAGTTTTAATGCTTGCTTTCTTAAACATTCACCAAGTCAGTTCCCTTCGAAGAGTAGAAATCCAGCAGAAATGGTGTCTTCAGAGAAGGGAAAAATACCTTGATACTCTGTTTCTCTGGAGATGCCTCCTGTACGAATTTCCTTGGAGTTTGGCAGTAAACAATGTTGAGAGGAGCTGGTTAATTTTACACTGTTTTATTGCAGTGTCTCCTTGATGCGTTTAATTCTTCAGTAATTTTTGTGACTGAGTCTTTTTATGGAAAGTCTCTATTTTCTGCCCTTGTCATGAAGTGTCACAGCACACAGTCAACCTGTGGAACTCTTTGACAGAGGATGTTGTGAAGGCCAGCAAAAGGGTTTAAAAAGAACTAAATAAATTCATGGAGGATAGTTCCATCAATGACTATTAGCCAGGATGGGGAGGGATGGTGTCCCTAGCCTGTTTGCCAGAAGCTGGGAATGGGCTACAGGGGATGAATCACTTGTTGATTACCTGTTCTGGTCATTCCCTCTGGGGCACCTGGCATTGGCCACTGTTGGAAGACAGGATACTGGGCTAGATGGACCTTTGGTCTGACCTGGTATGGGTGTTCTTATGACTGGAAGGATTCAAGGGTAGTGCTTCCCTACCTTTAGGGGATATCACATGTTCTCACCTGCTATCGCTGTGCTTGGATCTAAAATTCTGAAGAACTTGGAGTGCTGGACAAGCAGGAGTGAAAAATGTTGCCAGAAGATACTTCGTAATTCTGTTTCTCTGAAGATCAAGGAAAAGAAGTTTCTCTTCTAAAACTGAAATAGCTTGAAGATGAGACCTACTCTTCCCCTCCCCCCGCCCTTTTGTAAGGGAGCTATCACAAAGGAATGAAGACACTATAGTGATTCTGTTCTTCTTAGATGGTTTACTTCTAGCAGTGTTAACTTACTTTTTAAGGCTGCCTCTTTATGCCAAAGAAGGCCAAACAGTAGAACCGTTTTAGATCAGTATTGCAACACTTTATTTGAGCTGAGTGACTTGTTTTGATGGAAGAGGTGATAGGTCTCATTTACTATTGTGGTAAGGATGGGTGAGTAGACTCTGTGCCTGGGCAGGTGAATTTTCATGATAACTTTTTTTTTAAGTCTTAAGATATGAAATGGGCCTGGGGAAAAAGGTAAAGAGACTACATAGAATCATAGAATCATAGAATATCAGGGTTGGAAGGGACCCCAGAAGGTCATCTAGTCCAACCCCCTGCTCGAAGCAGGACCAATTCCCAGTTAAATCATCCCAGCCAGGGCTTTGTCAAGCCTGACCTTAAAAACCTCTAAGGAAGGAGATTCTACCACCTCCCTAGGTAACGCATTCCAGTGTTTCACCACCCTCTTAGTGAAAAAGTTTTTCCTAATATCCAATCTAAACCTCCCCCATTGCAACTTGAGACCATTACTCCTCGTTCTGTCATCTGCTACCATTGAGAACAGTCTAGAGCCATCCTCTTTGGAACCCCCTTTCAGGTAGTTGAAAGCAGCTATCAAATCCCCCCTCATTCTTCTCTTCTGCAGACTAAACAATCCCAGCTCCCTCAGCCTCTCCTCATAAGTCATGTGCTCTAGACCCCTAATCATTTTTGTTGCCCTTCGCTGGACTCTCTCCAATTTATCCACATCCTTCTTGTAGTGTGGGGCCCAAAACTGGACACAGTACTCCAGATGAGGCCTCACCAGTGTCGAATAGAGGGGAACGATCACGTCCCTCGATCTGCTCGCTATGCCCCTACTTATACATCCCAAAATGCCATTGGCCTTCTTGGCAACAAGGGCACACTGTTGACTCATATCCAGCTTCTCGTCCACTGTCACCCCTAGGTCCTTTTCCGCAGAACTGCTGCCTAGCCATTCGGTCCCTAGTCTGTAGCGGTGCATTGGATTCTTCCATCCTAAGTGCAGGACCCTGCACTTATCCTTATTGAACCTCATCAGATTTCTTTTGGCCCAATCCTCCAATTTGTCTAGGTCCTTCTGTATCCTATCCCTCCCCTCCAGCGTATCTACCACTCCTCCCAGTTTAGTATCATCTGCAAATTTGCTGAGAGTGCAATCCACACCATCCTCCAGATCATTTATGAAGATATAGAACAAAACCGGCCCCAGGACCGACCCCTGGGGCACTCCACTTGACACCGGCTGCCAACTAGACATGGAGCCATTTATCACTACCCGTTGAGCCCGACAATCTAGCCAGCTTTCTACCCACCTTATAGTGCATTCATCCAGCCCATACTTCTTTAACTTGCTGACAAGAATACTGTGGGAGACCGTGTCAAAAGCTTTGCTAAAGTCAAGAAACAATACATCCACTGCTTTCCCTTCATCCACAGAACCAGTAATCTCATCATAAAAGGCGATTAGATTAGTCAGGCATGACCTTCCCTTGGTGGATCCATGCTGACTGTTCCTGATCACTTTCCTCTCATGTAAGTGCTTCAGGATTGATTCCTTGAGGACCTGCTCCATGATTTTTCCAGGGACTGAGGTGAGGCTGACTGGCCTGTAGTTCCCAGGATCCTCCTTCTTCCCTTTTTTAAAGATTGGCACTACATTAGCCTTTTTCCAGTCATCCGGGACTTCCCCCGTTCGCCACGAGTTTTCAAAGATAATGGCCAAGGGCTCTGCAATCACAGCCGCCAATTCCTTCAGCACTCTCGGATGTAACTCGTCCGGCCCCATGGACTTGTGCACGTCCAGCTTTTCTAAATAGTCCCTAACCACCTCTATCTCCACAGAGGGCTGGCCATCTCTTCCCCATTCTGTGATGCCCAGCGCAGCAGTCTGGGAGCTGACCTTGTTAGTGAAAACAGAGGCAAAAAAAGCATTGAGTACATTAGCTTTTTCCACATCCTCTGTCACTAGGTTGCCTCCCTCATTCAGTAAGGGGCCCACACTTTCCTTACACATGTTGAGGTGTATCCATTGCTGGCCCTCTGCTCGGGACTAGCTTAACAAAGGAATCTAGTTGGGGAAGGGGAATGTCTTTCTTTAGAAGTACTCCTCATTAACTTTAGTAATATTCATTAGGCGTTGGATCCCTTTGCTCTCAATAATAAATGTTGAGGATTTTTTAAATCTTTCCACAGTAAACTACAACTAGTGACTAAGGACCTATGATAATAATTGGGCCTACAAATTTATCCTAATAGTGAGCTCATCTGTAAAAAGTGAGTGAAAGTTTATAAAACGTCACAACCTATAATAAATGTTGATGGGAAAATTACAAAAGGGAGACAGACTGAATTAATCTAAACAAAGGTCTACTGATATAATTCAAATATTGTGTTAGGCCTCTTGTTTACCAGGCATGTTCTTATGAGACCAGAAATTAATGAATCAAAATTGGTGTGTTGGAAGTTATGCCTAATTGGTGGACAAAATAATGAGATGCATTGTTTGGCCCACTGCTCTCTTTTGGGGTCCTCAAAAAGACACTTTGAGTGGACAGACACTGGCTGATGGGAAGCAATGAGTTTCACCATGGATGCCACCCTCACCATCTCTTGGGACCCCAGACCTTCTTTAGCCTAATCATGAGATGACCAGGCAAGAGAGGGAGCCAGGTGACGTTGCCACCACCACTGGCTCTGGCTAGATCCCAAATACCACTTGGGATGTGAGACTCGGTCAGCCCCCTCCTCCCCCTTGTGTGTTCTCTTCCTTCTTCACCTTCTTTCTTACCCCTCTCCTTTTTCCTGCTGTCTAGTAAGAGTCTGGCTTTGCTGGCCAAGACTCTGTATTTTGCAAAACTGTGACTAGAAAAAGGCAGCTAAAAGCAATGCCTTAAATAGCCTGATGCTGGTAGATGTTTGCCAGGTCTTGGAGTGACTAATAAGGACTGCATGCTGTTCCTGTCTTTTTCCATTGGTAAGATTGCAAGTAAAAGGGAACACCAGAAACAGAAGCTGCATTTTCTTCTTTTGCTGTTCTTTTTTCTCCTGTGTTCTGTATGTGTGGCTTGTGTTTGTCTTCTAGGAAACAGGATCAGACTTTAATGGTAGCAGCTCCAGTCCATTAACTTCTCCCCCCCCCCCCCCCAAAAGGACAGTTATTACCCTCTGAGACAGTGAAACAAGGTGTCTTCCCCCCCCCCCCCCCCAAGACTCTACAGCTAAAGGGAGCAAGGGATGTTGTTAAAATGAAAGTCTTATTTTAATATTTTATATTTCAAATGTTTTAACTGTTTTCTCTTCTGTAGCTTTAATAGAAGGTTAAAATGATTTTTAATGGTTTGTTTGCCATTGTACGAGGCAGACTGAGGTTTCTGTATACCAAACCCTGAACCGTGTCCAACGCTGAACAGTTTTAAACAGTGGTAGAGGTCATGTTAACACTTCACTCTTCGGGCCCACTTATTCAATCTAAATTAGTACAACAGACCAAAGGACAATGATCTCACTTGGAAAATTGGAAAAACTGTCATTGTTTCTCTTTAATAGAGGAAGATAAGGCAACAGGGGATAGATGACTTGATTACCTGTTCTGTTCATTCCCTTTGGGGCATCTGGCTTTGGCCATTGTCGGAAGGCAGGATACTGAACTAGATGGACCTTTTGTTTGACCCAGTCCGGCCATTCTTATGTTCTTATCCATTAACCTAAAAATGGGAAAGCAGCTGGAGAGTATATTACTGGAGAGATACTTAACCAAGTGATAAAATAGCCCTCTGGACTTTTCCTGGGGTTTCTGTCTGGAATATGGAGTGAAGTAGTGAACCTACCAAGTGGAAAGAGACCTGATAGTAAAATTGCCAAAGAAGGGTGGCTTAATAACTGGACAAGTATCATTATTCTCAGTGCTTGCAAAAAATCATGTGCATCATCATCCTGGAACATATTAAGAAACAGATCTCCAGCTTAGAGACGGAAGCAGGTTTTAGACCTCTGAACCATATCTCAGACCTATTTTAGAACAAATCCTGGAGTGGCAGATGTGATGGGTTTGGTCACAGAGACCCCCTTGGGACTGTCGTCTGATGTGCTGAACTTACCTCTGAGCCTGTTTTCCCTGCCAGCTTGGGACTCCAGAACCCTGCCTTGTTGAGCCAGACACTCTAGCCTGCTGCAACACAGACCCAGGTCTGGACCACGCCCCCAGTGCTGCAGACTTTAACCAAAAACTGCTCAGCAGGTCAGCTATCTCCAGCACCCAGACACCCAGCTCCCAATGAGATCCAAACCCCAAAGAAATCTGTTTTACTCTGTATAAAGCTTATACAGGGTAAACTCATGAATTGTCTGCCCTATATAACACTGATAGAGAGGTATGCAGAGCTGTTTGCTCCCCCAGGTATTAATTAGTTACTCTAAGTTAATTAATAGTGATTTTATTAAGTATAAAAAGTAGGATTTAAGTGGTTTCAAGTACTAACAGACAGAACAAAGTAAGTCATCAAGGAAAATAAAGCAAAAACACGCAAGTCTAAGCCTAATACATTAAGAAACTGATTACAGGTAAAGTCTCACCCTCAGAGATGTTTCAATAAGCTTGTTTCACAGACTAGACTCTTTCCTAGTCTGGGCCCAATACTTCCCCTCATACAGTCCTTGTTAGTTCCAGCAGACATCTTAGGTGGAAAACAGGGGTGTTCTCATGACTGGCAGCCCCCTTTGTTCTGTTCCACTCCCTTTTATTGCTTTGGCACAAGGTGGGAATCTTTTGTCTCTCTGGGTCCCCACCCCTCCTTTTAAATGGAAAAGCACCAGGTTTAAGATGGATTCCAGCATCAGGTGACATGCTCACATGTCCTGTGAGACCCCAGCCTCCATTCTTCCTGGGTTTGCTCACAGGGACACAGGAAGGCTTGCAAGTAAACAGAGCCATTTACAACCAATTGTCCTAGTCAGTGGGAGCCATCAAGATTTTAAACCAGCATTAATGGCCCACACTTTGCATAATTACAATAGGACTTCAGAGTTATACTTTATATTTCTAGCTTCAGATACAAGAATGATACATACATATCAATAGGAGGAATATATTTAGCAGGTTATATAACCTTTGATACCTTACAAGAGACCTTTTGCATAAAGCATATTCCACTTACATCATATTCACACGCATAAGCATATTTCCATAAAACATAATGGAGTGCAAAATCACAGCAGGCACCTCTTGTGATAAAGTTTAGAGCTTTCTAGAAGCTTTTGACAGTGTGCAGAGAGAGAGTCTTTGAAAAATTATGGAATATTATGGAATATAAGTAAGAATAATTGGCACCATCAAGGATCTATATAACGTTAAACATGTAGTCTGATGGTTACATCAGCCAATGGTTTATACTGACAACAGGAGTAAGGTAAGGGTGTATTATGTCCCCACTATGTCATGAGGAAAGTAACTGCAGAAGGCAACTGAGGAATTTTATTGACCAATGAAGCACAACTGGATAACCCCATTGTTTATTTTGTGCTCATGATATTGTCCTGTTTAGTTCAACACATCACTTAAGGGACAAAAAGACCCAGCTTTTGGCAGATAAACTTTTGGTTCATCAATAAAGGGAAGACAAAATATATGGCTATCAATGTCCCCAAAGCAACAGAGTAGATGGAGAGACACTAGAAGTAGGAAGCACTTTACCTGTCTAGGGAGTGAGATGTGTAAAGATGGTGTCACCATGCTGTATGTCAAGCAGTGTATATTGAAAGCAGCAAACAACTTTCAGAAACTTGAAAAGATTTGGAAAAGTAGTATGGCTGACAGTGATACAAGTATGAATTTTTAATTCATGTCTGTCCTCCTTTTATGGAGCAGAGTCATGAGAATCTACAACAGAAATGGATAAGATCAACTCATTCTAAAGTAAAAAGAAAAGGAGTACTTGTGGCACCTTAGAGACTAACAAATTTATTTGACCATAAGCTTTCGTGAGCTACAGCTCACTTCATTGGATGCTATCCCTTACGAAAGCTTATGCTCAAATAAATTTTAGTCTCTAAGGTGGCACAAGTACTCCTTTTCTTTTTGCGAATACAGACTAACACGGCTGCTACTCTGAAACCTGTCATTCTAAAGTAAAAACCTGGGAAAGGTCTTCAGAGTTCACTGGGAAGTATCTTGCAACATCAGAAATTCTAAGGAGAGCAAACTAAACAAAAGCATCAAACATGGTCAGACAATGATGGACATATTTAAGACATGCTTTAAGGATGCCACCAACCTGACTTCCACATCAAGTAATAATGTGGACACTACCTGGAAAGAGAAGAGGGCAACCTAGAGAAGCATTATGCAGAACAAGGGAGAAAGAAGCCGAATCTATCTGTTTGACACTCAGAACAGACCAGCACCAAACCAAAATCAGTGGTGGAATCTGGATGCCCTATGCACCTGATGGTATGGGAGGATAAAGAAGAATATTTGGAGTATACCTTTTTTGCGGAGGCTAAAACACTTCTAGAAGCCAAGGCCCTAATCCTGCAAAGGGATCCACGTCCGCAGACTCATGCCCATATGGACTGGACGCCTTTGCAGGATTAGGGCCTGTGAGATGGCAAAATCCCAAGGACAAATTTAATAGATCCAACAGACTTTCATTTTAAACATCTCTGATCGTTCTCAATATTTTATCTGTATGAATTGTATTAACTTCTAATGACATGAAGCATTCTGTGCTTCAGCTATGGCCTGTTTTTTGATTTCTCTGAATAGTGTGGTCTTGTACAACAAAATCATGTTTAAAATGTGTGGAGGTGGAGAATGAGAGAATACAAGAACATGAACATAGAACTTAAACTCAGATTATTTATTTAGTGAAACCTCAAACCGCATTTTACTGGAAAGCTTGTACGCTGCACTGAAAATGTCTGATTCAGTTTCTAGATACAGTTAAGTTAATGCACTTATTTTCAGCCAGTGGTCTTAATTCTCTTTTTACACTGTTGTGAACTGGGAATAGCTCCATTTAAGTCAGTGGAGTTGTGTTGATGTAAACTGGTGTGAGGGAAAATCTGGCTCAAAATATGCTTAACTGAAAAGACAAATTAAACTAGCCTGAAGTCCCCGCCTACCACGGAAACCATTCTGACAATAACATCCATTTTCTTAATAAGATGAGCGCTTTGAAATGGAGACGTGCACATTTTCTGATGTGAACTAGGTTTGGTCCTCTAAAAAATAATGAAATGGGATTACGTTTATTCAGTGCATTTTTGCTATTTTATCGAACATAATGACAGTGTTCAGATACGGATAAATTGTGCTTTTCCATTTTATTGAGGATATATTCTCAGACTTTTTTAAAGAAGTGTTTGGACTAACACAAATCTAAGAGCAAGTAATCTGTAATGTGGAAGAGGGTAAAAGATGCAATGAAAGTACAATTACAGTAAAAAGTACAATAAAAATCTTTCCTAGAAAACTGAAAACCAAAGTTTTACGGAAAATTGAGATCAGAGTAAAACTGAGATTATAATTAGTTTAAAAGAAAATAGACCTAGCTAGTTTGGCTCACACGTTGCACTAGTTGTCATTGGCTGAGCCAAACAACTTGACACTCCCACATTACCTGGGATACCTGTCAAAACCAGATATAAATTTCTGCTTTTTAGTAAGACAAGTGAAATTATACAACTGCATTATCTGACTGCATGATATAACTAGAACTTGATATGTAGCTAGTACTCTAATTGGGGAAGACATATTCTTCTTTCTTCATGCAAGGGTATGGATATTCTGTAGTATTTTATGACTTTAGTCTCTTACCTGCAGAAAACATGAGGGCCAAGACTTAATAATAAAGCCTAAAGTTAGGCACCTAAATAAGTAACTAGACTTTCAGAAGTGCTAAGCACCTACCCACTCCCACTGACTTAATTGTCAAGATGAACTTGGTTTAAAGCAGTGGTTTTCAACCTGTTGTGGGCCGCATATGCAGCTCTCTGTGTTTATGTGGGCCGCATCCAGTGGTGAGGTGGACCTGGTTTGCACCGGTTTGTGTGAACCGGTTGTTAAATTTTGAAGCCGGTTTAGAACCATTTGTTAAAGGGGTGGGCAAACTCTGGCCCGTGAGACCATCTTGTCTGTCCCGCCTGAGCTCTCGGCTGGGGAGGCCCCCCTGTGAATTTTTACTCACCCGGTGGCACTCCGGGCCTTTGGCGGCACTTCGGCGGCGGGTCCTTCACTCGCTCCAGGCCTTCGGTGGCGGGTCCTTCAGTGCCGCCGAAGGCTCGGAGCGACTGAAGGAACCGGTTCTTCAGCTTCTTTCAGCTCATCATTGGTTGCATCCACACACTATACCTGTATACTACCTATATGGCCCTGAGGATGTCACGTGGGCCATAGCTGTGTGCTGATAGGGCCGTAAAGGGCCACAGGTTGAGAGCCACTGGTTTCAAGTCTTGTTGAAGGTTTAATTTTCTTAATGTTTTGCCTGATCATCTGTGCAAGGTCTTTAAGTGGAGGATTTTGAATTAAAGCCTCAATTTGAGTAAATTGTTCGATGGATCAACTTTCTATCTGGAGATGCACAAAGATTTAAGGTTTAAACAAAACTCTCACAGTTCAGGGCAACTGAACCTGTATCCTCTCTGTGATGCAGCAGCAACACCCACTCTAGGCTCCCAGCTGCTTAGCTTTCACCTCTCTTGGGTGGAGACCTGCGTATGTGTGTGCGCGCGCGTCTGTCTCTCTCTTCTCCCTCCCATCCCCTCCAGGGGTATTTCCAGGCTGCACAGTTCCCTGTCTACACTGTTATTGCCAGATTGCCTAATGAGCATGGTATCTGTGTTTGCTTACCCTTGAAAGACAATGAACAAAGTAATTGCCAGCAGTTATGCGTTAACACAACCCTTTTTATGCAAGCACATTTATTCTTAAGGTGAAAGCATTACAAAGAAAACATTAAAAACAATAGAGGAACCTACACATGTTAATAAACTTACCAACGATCACCCTTCCCCCCTCCAACTCCAGCAGGAGTCTTTCTAGCCCTTTCCTAAGGTTTTGGGCCCTCCCTTGAACAGAAGATTCTGTCCATTCTCTGGATCAGAAAGAGGGCCCTGAAGTCAGTTTAAACTCGAGCTGTATATCCAAAACACTTTTTTCTTTGTCTATGGGTCTCTAGAGACCCATAATCTCTTTAACGATTCTGAGTCTGACTCACGTGTTTCCTGAATTAAAAAGCTTCATTGATAGAACTGGAAACAAGACTTTAAAAAAGTGCTAATTAGATTCTTGTTCTTAATCTTCATTGTTTCATGCAATCCATTAATTCTTGGCAAAACTGAGTGAGGGAGATGGTGGGATCTCCATTTTACAGATTGAGGGGGTTGAGGAAGGAGCTTTGCTTTGTCCAGCTGCTTGTCCTAATCTGCATGTGTAAGGGAGGATCTAACAGCAATAACTAGATTAGTCAGTGTTGACTTTAGCCACATTAAAATTTTGTCAGTTGTGCTCTTTGAAAAGGCATTCCAGAATACATAAAATTTGAAAGAGTAGGATGTGACCCAGGAGAGAGGTTTCTAGACCTGTTGCCCCCCAATGAGAAATGGAGGAAAAGGTTAGGATTTTGACTTTTACCTTCTTAAGAGGTCTTTGGGAGGGTCCTAATATTAACTGCTATCTTCTTGCTGGGGCATACTACCCGTGTATGTGCACTCGGATTGGTGCCTTGGATTTTAGAGAACTAACCTTCTGATTGTCCATGATTTTGCGATGTGTGATGTAATGATGAGCTCTAGAAAGAAGTGCTAATTGAGGATTTTAACATTCATTATTAAGGCACTCTATTTTCCCTTTGACACTGTTTTCACAGAGCCCATCGTATGAGTCCTGTGCCCAACCTCGGAACACTTCTGAGCCATAGTTGGCCGCTATGATTTTAGTTTCCTCAGGTCCTCCATTGCCTAGACTGCCACCTTTTAATGGTCCTTCACTTTCTCGACCTTTGGAGTGGTCATTGAAGTCTCTCTCCCTTCATCCACTATTAAAGAAACAAACTTGACTATAAATAGTTTTTTTATTTTGTCACTAGGGTTAGGTGGAAAAGTTTGTTTTTACTATTTAACTCTGACCATTTCATTGAATCTTTAATTTAGGCCTTGCCCACGATGGGGGACCCGTCTAAAAGAATGGGATTATTGCACCGGCTTCAGGTGAAGTGCTAAGGCTGAGATGCCTACAAGGTCTTCTCAGAAAGGGCCCCAAAGGGCAGTAACCTTTGTGCTCCAGAACCTGTTTCTGCAAGAGGCTCTGGAAGCACATGAGTTTAGGGGACATTCTTCTCATTACCTGAATTTATTGTAAATATGTCCCTTGTCAGTCTAAGTGCATCTTTCAAGTCGGAAATATATTTGACCTGTACTGAACATTCCATGTTTATGATCAAACGATTGAAATGCAGAGGATTTTAAGAATGGATTTACTTCTCATGTGGTTGTTCCTATCTCTAGAACATACTTCTTAGCCCAACATAGATATTTAATTAGACTCTGTGTTGACAAACATTTAACAAAGGTTTCTTTCATCTCACAGGTTTTGGACGGAAGGATGTAGTAGAACACTTGCTGCAAACAGGAGCCAATGTTCACGCTCGTGATGATGGAGGGCTAATACCTCTTCATAATGCTTGTTCCTTTGGTCATGCTGAGGTGGTTAGCCTGTTACTATGTCAAGGTGCAGATCCAAATGCGAGAGACAATTGGAACTACACTCCTCTGCATGAAGCTGCCATCAAAGGGAAGATAGATGTGTGTATTGGTAAGTATTTGTCATTAATTACATCAATTTACTAAAAATTTAAACACATTAACATTGCAGTGAAGGCTGATCCTGGTATTGTGGCATTCTTCAAACTGTGAAGTCGGGTATTTCCTGTGTTATAAGAAATGAAAGGCTGACCATTTTACTAGTATTTGAAAGCTTTGAGGGACTAGTTACAAGACAAACTTGTTCAGAACAGTTATATATTTTCAGCATGTACTGAATCATAGAATATCAGGGTTGGAAGGGACCTCAGGAGGTCATCTAGTCCAACTCCCTGCTCAAAGCAGGATCAATCCCCCATTAAATCATCCCAGCCAGGGCTTTGTCAAGCCTGACCTTAAAAACTTCTAAGGAAGGAGATTCCACCACCTCCCTAGGTAACGCATTCCAGTGTTTCACCACCCTCCTAGTGAAAAAGTTTTTCCTAATATCCAACCTAAACCTCCCCCACTACAACTTGAGACCATTACTCCTCGTTCTGTCATCTGCTACCATGGAGAACAGTCTAGAGCCATCCTCTTTGGAACCCCCTTTCAGGTAGTTGAAAGCAGTTATCAAATCCCCCCTCATTCTTCTCTTCTGCAGACTAATCAATCCCAGTTCCCATAGCCTCTCCTCATAAGTCATGTGTTCCAGACCCCTAATCGTTTTTGTTGCCCTCCGCTAAATGTTTTCCAATTTTTCCACATCCTTCTTGTAGTGTGGGGCCAAAACTGGACACAGTACTCCAGATGAGGCCTCACCTATGTCTAATAGAGGGGAACGATCACATCCCTCCATCTGCTGGCAATGCTCTTACTTATACATCCCAAAATGCCATTGGCCTTCTTGGCAACAAGGGCACACTTGACTCATATCCAGCTTCTCGTCCACTGTAACCCCTAGGTCCTTTTCTGCAGAACTGCTGCCTAGCCATTCGGTCCCTAGTCTGTAGTGGTGCATGGGATTCTTCTGGTCCTAAGTGCAGGACTCTGCACTTGTCCTTGTTGAATCTCATCAGATTTCTTTTGGCCCAATCGTCTAATTTGTCTAGGTCCCTCTGTATCCTATCCCTACCCTCCAGCGTATCTACCTCTCCTCCCAGTTTAGTATCATCCGCAAATTTGCTGAGAGTGCAATCCACACCATCCTCCAGATCATTAATGAAGATATTGTACAAAACCGGCCCGAGGACCGACCCTTGGGGCACTCCACTTGATACCGTCTGCCAACTAGACATGGAGTCGTTGATCACTACCAGTTGAGCCCGACAATCTAGCCAGCTTTCTATCCATCTTATAGTCCATTCATCCAGCCCATACTTCTTTAACTTGCTGGCAAGAAGACTGTGGGAGACTGTGTCAAAAAATTTGCTAAAGTCAAGGAACGTCCACTGCTTTCCCCTCATCCACAGAGCCAGTTATCTCGTCGTAGAAGAGCCTAGAGCCAAAGCAATTTCAAATAAAATTGAATATTTCAATCATTTTAAATGTATGTAGATCATAGTAAATATTCTTCAGTAATATCTTTCATTTTTATATATTTTCAGTCTGCTTAGTAATACTTTCTTCAAGCAGAGTTCTTTATTTTTAATTGTGCAGACTGGCTTGAAAGTTGCTTCTGAAGGAAGCTGTGAAATTGTGTGGTCAGTATTTCAGATCTGGAGGGAAAAAATAACTTCATTATGTAGCCACATCATATTAATGATCATGGTTACAAATTTGAGATCTTAGTTTTAATCTGAGGGCACTTCATTTTATTATATGGACCAATTTTGAAAAACCTACAGTGTTTGCTTAAAGACAGTCCCGACAAAAATTTAGTAGGGAGATTATATTACCAGTGGATAATGAGACCACTAATGGGAGTCCTGTGTCCAGTTCTCAGTCAACACTCCGAAAAGGTGGTGGAAAATGTGGAGAGGGCTCAGAGAAGAGCCACGAGAATGATTTGAGAACTGGAAAACCTGCCGTGTATTGAGACCTTAAAACAAAGGTTAAGAGGTGACTTAATCGTGGTCCAGAAATAGCTACACAGGAAGAAGAGAGCTGATGCTAGAGAGCTCATTTAGGTGACAATGGCATGACAAGATGAGTCTAGATGTGCACAGGAATACATAACAAATTTAAGTGAGGGTAATTGGGAATATTTTGCCAAGGGATGTGGTAGATTTTTCCATCACTTGAAATCTTTACATCAAGAATCATGGTCTTTCTCATGCCATATTAAGGACTTAAATGATTCCATAGAAACCTGCGGTGTACACTTTTCTACATGTGTGTGAAATGATTCTGGTGTAGTTTGATCAAGATGTAGATAATTTAGTGTCTGGCCTGTCTGTTTTACCCATTTTAGTATGTCCCTTCCTATTTTTATACGGGGCCCTATCTCCAAGTCCTGTAAGTAAATAACTCTGCAAAACAGACTTGTATACATTTATTTATCATTTAATTTTCTATGTATGGCAGAACGCTTGAGTGTTAAGAGGACATACAAATATCAGTCTTTGATAGAGAGGTTGGTGGAGTCTTGTTCATGCCTTAAGCAATATTTGATGGCACAGCAAGGATTCAGACCACTTGCAAATATATTTCTGCAATATTCTTAGGCTTGGAAGGATTAATTTTTATTGATAAATGTTGATTTCACCCTAAACACACCGACAGATGTTTAGATGATAAACATTTGCAGATAGGAAAGATGATGATAATGCTGAGAATTTTAGTCAAAATCCAGAGATTTTTTTTTTTTAAGACTTTTGAATTAGGCTTGTTATGAATGGATTCATGAATGAATAGTAACGGGTATGACTTGTTGATTTAAGGATATTTACTTTGTATATTTTGACATGTGATGTTGACAGTTTGTTTTAATGATGTATAAAGATTTAACTTACTTATGCTGTCATTAAATAATTCTGACCCACTCCCACAACTGTGAAAATTTTAAATGGGGGGGAAAAGGCTTAAAAATAAACTTCAGCTGACATTATACAAAAAATGCTGACATGCATAAAAATAGATTCTGCCAAGCCTAAGTATATTGTACAGTAACTATTTTTACCCAAAGTGTAGATTACTGATATAATTGCTATATTAGAAATTGGCTGGTACAAATCAGTGTCAGGTACTAGACTTAAACAAGTCAGGTATGCTTTATTATAAAGCAAGAATTTGACAGTGTCTGGAACACTGGCACAACGTATGAGTATTTATTGTTGAACACCACAATATCTGCTGAAACTTTTTTCTTTTTAGAAACTGTCTACTGACTTTTTCCCTACATGCTTCATTTTGGCTCTTGTTTATTTTGAACATCATCCAAAAGCTAAAATGGGAGATGCTTGCCATATTTGTTCTTTCCTCCCATCTGCATGTCTTTGTCCATATCCTCGTTACCATGCGAATGCTGCTTCTGTAATATGGCAGGAGAGTAAACTGGTAATTGAAGAGCATAATGAGCCAGGAAACATGGAAAAGTCATTAACAGTGGTCTTTCAGAGCCACAATAAATGTAACAAGATAGGAAAGCTAGAATACTTGCAAAAACTGGATAGTGATTACAATAGATCTGAAGATTGCTAATGGTCTCTGGGTTTCAGTTGTTAAATAGTTTTTTAAAATAGTAAATGCACACTTCTACTGCATAGTTTTTATATTGCTTAATTGTCATCGACATTATTTGCATCTAACTGAACAACATTTCTTTCCCCCAGGTAGAACATGAGAGAGAACAAACCATATGTGGCAAGTGTAGGTCATGTTGCTTAATGTGCTACAGGAAGGCGCTTGTTTACCATGGTGATAAGACAGTATAAGAATCTGTATAGAACAGAATGGAAAGGTGCACCTGTTTAGCTCAGAAAATCTGGCCCATGACTTGTAGTCTGACCTGGTGTGTCTTTGTCATCTTTGTGCTCTCTATCTTGGAACACCAAGGATCCCTGAGGATGGCAAATGCTTAGCAAAAGTGAACATGTGCTGGCCATTTCTTTCGGGATGACTAGGCACTGAAAATTTGTTTTCATTACTTAGTAATCAAATGTATGTCAGGTTTTGTGTGTTAACACCATTTAATGAATGTGTGTGTTTTTCAAATTGACTCAAGCATTGGAAACAAGAAAACTGTTAGATTGCAAGTTGATGATATTTATAGATCTTTGTGTTGGCTCATCTGTTACTAAGATGCATGTTTAGTGTCTGAGTTCTGCTCCCAGAGCTAATGAGAAGCATTTTGCTCTTAAGTATTGCTATTCAAGATCGAGCACCATTTCATTTGCTTAGGGAAGAACCAAGGAAGAAGCATTTTACTGTAATTCAAGAATGAACACTAAATACTCATGGAAGAGTACTGTCAAGTCACAGAAGTGATTTTCAAAGCTAAGATAGGGAGAACGAAGGTTTCTAGTTTGCTATGGAAGACCAAATACGAGGGAACGTGAGCGTACTAAGAATTCAACCTTTTTGTTTCTGTACAGTCCCAATAAAACATTGCATCTAGCTTAATACTGACCCTTTGTTTTGCTGGGTGTAGGTGTAGAGCACACATGCTTATGGCCAAAATGTAGGAAAAGCTTCCCTTTTTTTTTTTTTTTTTTTTTTTTTTGCTGAAGCAAAATACTGAAAACGAGCCTTGATAGTCTTTGCATGCATATAAATCTTGTTATGGATTAGGCAACTGGAGTTGTATGAATTTCAGTTCTGTATTCAGCTTTTTTTCTGTACCACTCCAGATACTATGAATGGAGACTGAGCATCGTAACTTGTTACAACACCTTTGATATCTTTGGCTTTGTCTATACCAGACATTTTTCCAAATACTTCCCACAACTGCTGCCAACTATTGTAAAGAGAACTCAGAACTCAGTTATTAGTTTCAGTAGGAACGCTTGAGAAATCTTTGGATTCTTCTAGAACCCTTCTGCATGCTGGAGGAAATCAAAGCAATGAAAAGGAAGAAGCTAGTTTGTTGCTATTGAGGTACTCCTTGGTTCACTGTTATAACGCAGGGGCGGCCAACCTGAGCGTGAGAAGGAGCAAGAATTTACCAATGTACATTGCCAAAGAGCCACATTAATATATCAGCAGCCCCCACCAGCTCCCCCACTCCAACCTGCAGCGCCTCCTGCCTGCCGGCAGCCCACCAATCAGTGCCTCCCGTCCGCCATGATCAGCTGTTACGCAGTGTGCAGGAGGCTCTGGTGGGGAGGGGAGGAGAGCGAGGACATGGTAGGCTCGGGGGAAGGAGTGGAGTTGGGGCAGGGCCTGGGTCAGATCAAGGGGTTGAGCACTGAGCACTCCCCGGCATGTTGGAAAGTTAACATCTATAGCTCCAGCCCCGGAGTCAGTGCCTATTCAAGGAGCCGCATATTAACTTATGAAGAGCCGTATGTGGCTCCGGAGCCATAGGTTGGCCACCCCTGTTATAGTGAGACTTCAGCAATCCAAGAGTTCTTGCACCAAGTGGCTCTCCTAGAAAGTGTGGCATATGGCCAATCCCCTGTAATCTGCAGAAGTCAGGACCTCAATAATACAGCTCTTCTAGCTTTAGCTTTTTCCTCTCTGGGTATGTCTACACTGCAAAGAAAAATGTGTGGTGCTGAGACTCAGAGCCTGGGTCAGTTAATTCAGGCTCATGGGGCTTAGACTGCAGGGCTGAAAATAGCAGTGTAGATGTTCCCACTTGGGCTGGAGCTCTGAACGGGAGGGTCTCAGAACCTGGGCTCGAGCCAGACCGGGAAAGTCTATACTGCTATTTTTAGCTACAGAGTAGCTAACTTTCATGTTAAAAGGAAAGGAGTACTTGTGGCACCTTAGAGACTAACCAATTTATTTGAGCATAAGCTTTCGTGAGCTACAGAAAGCTTATGCTCAAATTGGTTAGTCTCTAAGGTGCCACAAGTACTCCTTTTCTTTTTGCGAATACAGACTAACACGGCTGCTACTCTGAAACCTAACTTTCATGTTGTACACATTCCAAGACTTTGTTCAAAAAGTCCCATTAGTCCAAAGAATATTAAGGATTCATCAGCAATAGTTAGTCTGTCAGATTTTCTTCATTTATTTTGTATTATCAAGGGCTATAAAAAGCTGTTTTCTTCAGCGATGGTTATAACATTTTTAGGTCTGTCAATTAATCGCAGTTAACTCACGCGATTAACTCAAAAAATTAATCATTAAAAAATTAATTGATTAATCACAGTTTTAATTGCACTGTTAATATAATACCAATTGCAATTTATTAAATATTTTTGATGGTTTTTCTACATTTTCAAATATATTGATTTCAGTTACAAAATACAAAGTGTACAGAATACAAAGTGTACAGTGCTCAGTTTATATTATTTTTGGTTACAAATACTTGCACTGTAAAAATTACAAACAAAAGAAATAGTATTTTTCAGTTCACCTCATACTAGTACCGTAGTGCAATCTCTTTATTGTGAAAGTGAGACTTACAAATGTAGATTTTTTTTGTTACATAACTCCGCTCAAAAACAAAATAACGTAAAGCTTTAGAGCCTACGAGTCCACTCAATCCTACTTTTTGTTCAGCCAGTTGCTCAGACAAACAAGTTTCTTTTAGTTTACGGGAGGTAATGCTGTCCACTTATTTGCAATGTCACCTGAAAGTGAGAACAGGTGTTCGCATGGCACTTTTGTAGTCAGCATTGTAAGGTATTTACCTGCCAGATATGCTAAACAGTCATATGCCTCTACATGCTTCCATGCTGATGATGCTTGTTAAAAAATGCGTTAATTAAATTTGTGACTGAATTCCCTGGAGGAGAATTGTAAGTCTCCTGCTCCATGGTTTTACCCGCATTCTGCCATATGTTTCGTGTTATGGTAGTCTTGGATGATGAGCCAGCATATGTTGTTTGATTTAAGAACACTTTCACTGCAGATTGACAAAACAGGAGTGGGTGGTTGAGATTCTGTGGCCTGCATTGTGCAGGAGGTCAGACTAGACGATAATAATGGTCCCTTCTGACCTTAAAGTCTATGAGTAACACAAAGAAGTTTCCAATATCAGATTTCTAAAGCTAGATAGATCACTCACCCCAAGGTTTAAAAATTTAAAGTGCCTTCCAAAATCTGAGCGGGATGAGGTGTGGAGCATGCCTTCAGAAGTCTTAAAAGAGCAACACTCTGATGCAGAAACTATAGATCCCAAACCACCAAAAAATAAAATCAACTTTCTGCTGGTGGCATCTGACTCAGACAATGAAAATGAACATGCGTCGGTCCGCACTGCTTTGGATTGTTATCGAGCAGAATCCGTCATCAGCATGGACACGTGGAATGGTGGTGAAGCATGAAGGGACACATGAATCTTTAGTGCATCTGGCACATAAATATCTTGTGATGCTGGTTACAACAGGGCCATGTTCTCACTTTCAGGTGACATGTAAACAAGAAGCGGGCAGCATTATCTCCTGCAAATGTAAAAAAACTTGTTTGTCTGAGTGACTGGCTGAACAAGAAGTAGGACTGAGTGGACTTTGTTTTATTTTTGAATGCAGTTATTTTTTTGTACATAATTCTACGTTTGTAAGTTCAACTTTGGTAGAGATTGTACTACAGTATGTGTATTAGGTGAATTGAAAAATACTTTTTCTTTTGTTTCACAGTGCAGATATTTGTAATAAAAACAAAAAAATGGACACTTTGCATTCTATGTTGTAATTTAAATCAATATATTTGAAAATGTAGAAAACATCCAAAAATATGTAAAATAATGGTATTCTATTGTTTAATTTTTTAATCGCTTGACATCCCTAAAAATTTTTTTCAAAAAAAATCTAATAGCATGCTGAATTTGTGGTTCCAGTGATGTCATAATCTATCATAGCAATTTAATGGTAGATTTTTACTGGGTGTGTTCTGACCAGAGATCTCCACAGGAAGCAGGGCTCTTCGAGTGCTACTTTTTTCACTTAATCTGCCTGCTGGAATCACAAAATAAAGATTACTCTTTTTTTCACCATAGGAAACCCGTCTTACGACGAGTATGAACTAATAGTCCAAACGTTTCAGTTCTTGCTAATATGTGACAGCAACATATTTTTCCTGCAGAACTTTAACCCTATTTGTTAGAAAGGTATATCTGTGGATTCGGGGAGAGTGGGAAGGAGTCATCATAAAAATAACATCCCCACTTATAGAAATTAGGGAGTGGAAGTGGAGGAAATTCTATGATCTAACTCATACAGGAGACATGACTAAGACAGCATGGTTATTTTTGGCTTTAAAATCTAACTTAAAATCTAAGCTTTAAAAACTAACTTTAAAATCTAAAAGTTGACTAAACATGGGAATAGTGCATAATAAGCATTAAGGGCAAATATAAAAATGTTAATATGCCAAAGAATTGAATTACATGTCTGTGCCGTTCCGCTCTGGTGGTGTCCGGACCAGTGATCTGCTAGGTCACCCCAATCCTTGACTCTGGGAGCCAGCCTTACCCTGCTCTGCTGTGAGAACCCCCACTCCTGGGCTGTTCACACACGGCCTCTGGCATGTAAGCTGCTCCCAGCTACTTGCAAGTGAATTACACTAGCCAATATTTCCGGTCCCAGACACAACCCTAGGAACCTCTGTCTTGCAGTGTCCAGTTATGCTCTCTGGACGCTGCAAGCTTATGAGAGTTTGTCAGTTTAACAAAGAAATTGATATGTACCAGGCTTGTTATCCCAAGGGGAGCCTCTGACACACTGCAAACCAAACAGATTTATTAACTATAAAGATAGATTTTAAATGATTATAAATCAATGCATAACAAGTCAGAGTGGATACCAAAATAAAATAAAATTTTAAGCACACAGTCTAAACTCTCAACCCTATTAGACTGGGCAGCAACTAGATTAAACAGTTTTTCTCACCCTACTGGGTATTGCAGTCCTTAATATGCAGGTTTGTTCCTTAAACCTGGGCCAGTCTCCTGTGTTGGAGTCTTGTCGTCTTCTCAGTGTCCTGGTTGTTTGCAGCAGAGGTGGGGGCAGGAAAAGGGCCCAGTATGTGTCCACTCTGCCTGTTTTATGCCCTCAGTCCATATTCTTGTAGAACATAAGTCCAGGCATGTCTGGGGGGTATTGCTGAGTCTCTCCCAGCAAGGTTGAGCAATTCCCTGGTGGGGCCTCATGCAGGCGAGTCATTGCATTGGAGCTCCCTTGTTGGACAATGGCTGTTGACGGCTTATTGACACCCCACCCGGGCGCTTGTTACTTTCCTTGCTGTTGCTTCTGAGGACCCAATACCTGGCTGATTTCCCCCAACTTACAGCATGTTTTAGTGACCACCATACTACACAGTTCTCATATCATATGCATTAATGATACACATCTATGGATAGAGAAATGACTTCCAGCAGACCATGACCTTTCCCGTGATACCTTACAAGGCATGCTTTATATGTAAGATCACGATTATATTAAAATGAGGAATATGGGGGTTACAGCGTGCTCCCCGAAGATATAGAATATCACAATGTTTCATTGACAAACTGTTGAAAAATAGGCATGTACTGGAATGGAAGTGTCAAATGACCACAAGGTGAATTTAAAGTAGGTCAAAGATGGCAGAACTGATTGTCATTGTGTAAGAAACCACTTTATTTGGAGAGGAGATATGTCAAATTTGGTGATACTGTTTATGAGTTTTAAACTGTTCTGAGCACTCTTAAAGTGGGTTTAATTCTAAAGCTTCATCACTGGCTTTCAAAAAACATTTTCTACCACCTACCCTGTGGGCTTTGTGGATTTCTAATTTTGTTCTGATCTTTTTTTGACTGAAATGTCAAGTCAGACCCAGATGCCATTCAGAGAGCATAGTTGGTGCCTGCCAAGTAGAACTTTGTGGAGCATGGGAGGCTAACTACACATGATCAAACACTACAGATCAGGGCACTCAGAATGAAAATGGGTTTATACAGAGCAAGACTGGTTTCAAATGTAATGCTATGGTTGTGGGAAAACATAAGCAAAACAACAATCATTCAAGCTTTTACAAATATTCACATTCCTTGAAGGAAAGTGATACTGAAATACTGTCTGACAACAGTGACAAGAGAATAGTGTCTTTACAAGCTATGATGCTTGGGTGATTGTCTACACTGATTCCACTCTTGGTGCATATGTGCCCCATGTGTGTGAAATCAGATTCTTTTTTGAATAGCAGTACCAGTTGTGGCTGCACTAATGCCCATCCCTCCCTCCAGAATATCATAGCTCTGGGTGTAAGGGGCAGGGCAGGGTACCCATCGCTCAGTTCCTCTGATTTGCTCCTGGTGCAAGACAAAATACTAGCAGCGCCCATGTTCCTCATGCGACATAGCCATTTCCTAGGTCACTATTGTCGGAAGATCCAGACAAGCACACGCTTTTGGGGTCTCATCAGATTGCTGAGGGGATCCTATTGCTGGATCCAATGTACATTAAGCCTCTGGAGTCTGAATCAAGTACAAGCATTGCCCCTAGCTTGGGGTCTCTATCACTCTTAGGGTGAAGATCCTCTGTCAAGTGCCCCCTTCTGAGAGCTGAGACATCTTGGTTAAGCTGCCTAGCCTGTTAGCAGTGCTGACAACTTAGACTTCACCATAGTTTAAACGCACTGTCTCTTGTAACTCAAGCCATGTCGGTATTCTGGGCCCACAGTTCCCCTCTTCAAGGGAAACTTAATTCGTTGTAGCACATACCTCAGATACTTACTTTGGACAGGATTCTGAAACCTCATTGCTCTTTCCTTAAGCACCAGAAATAGAGTACAGATCATACAGAATGTAAGCCTGAATGTAATGCTGCTCAGTCTTGCCCACCATTCATTTGTGGGGCAGGGGACAACTGTCTGAATTATGAGGTAGGCAAGGTTCCCCTGTCTCATATTCCTGCATTAGCTTCCATTTGCTTGAGGTGGTGGAATGGCTGAAGATGCAGAATAGATCAGTTCTTGCCCTGTATATAACCACCTTGTCTCTCTGTATGAGGTGGCTCCCAGATCAGCCTCCTCAGGTGATCCCAGACCCTTACCAGCTGATTTTGCTGTCTTGCAACCTCTCCCCTGACAAACCAGTCCTCATGGATTGGAGCCAGACTGCTGCGCTGGGCATCACAGCATGGGGAGTAGGTGGCCAGCCCTCTGTGGAGAAAGAGGTGGTTAGGGACTATTTAGAAAAGCTGGACGTGCACAAGTCCATGGGGCCGGACGAGTTGCATCCGAGAGTGCTAAAGGAATTGGCGGCTGTGATTGCAGAGCCCTTGGCCATTATCTTTGAAAACTCGTGGCAAATGGGGGAAGTCCCGGATGACTGGAAAAAGGCTAATGTAGTGCCAATCTTTAAAAAGGGGAAGAAGGAGGATCCTGGGAACTACAGGCCAGTCAGCCTCACCTCAGTCCCTGGAAAAATCATGGAGCAGGTCCTCAAGGAATCAATCCTGAAGCACTTACACGAGAGGAAAGTGATCAGGAACAGTCAGCATAGATTCACCAAGGGAAGGTCATGCCTGACTAATCTAATCGCCTTCTATGATGAGATTACTGGTTCTGTGGATGAAGGGAAAGCAGTGGAAGTATTGTTTCTTGACTTTAGCAAAGCTTTTGACACGGTCTCCCACAGTATTCTTGTCAGCAAGTTAAAGAAGTATGAAGGTGGGTAGAAAGTTGGCTAGATTGTCGGGCTCAACGGGTAGCGATCAATGACTCCATGTCTAGTTGGCAGCCGGTATCAAGTGGAGTGCCCCAAGGGTCGGTCCTGGGGCCGGTTTTGTTCAATATCTTCATAAATGATCTGGAGGATGGTGTGGATTGCACTCTCAGCAAATTTGCGGATGATACTAAACTGGGAGGAGTGGGAGATACGCTGGAGGGCAGGGATAGGATACAGAGGGACCTAGACAATTGGAGGATTGGGCCAAAAGAAATCTGATGAGGTTCAACAAGGATAAGTGCAGGGTCCTGCACTTAGGGCGGAAGAACCCAATGCACCGCTACAGACTAGGGACCGAATGGCTAGGCAGCAGTTCTGCAGAAAAGGACCTAAGGGTGACAGTGGACGAGAAGCTGGATATGAGTCAACAGTGTGCCCTTGTTGCCAAGAAGGCCAAGGGCATTTTGGGATGTATAAGTAGGGGCACTGCCAGCAGATCGAGGGACGTGATTGTTCCCTTCTATTAGACATTGGTGAGGCCTCATCTGGAGTACTATGTCCAGTTTTGGCCCCGCACTACAAGAAGGATGTGGATAAGTTGGAGAGAGTCCAGCGAAGGGCAACAAAAATGATTAGGGGTCTGGAACACATGACTTATGAGGAGATGCTGAGGGAACTGGGATTGTTTAGTCTGCAGAAGAGAAGAATGAGGGGGGATTTGATAGCTGCTTTCAACTACCTGAGAGGTGGTTTCAAAGAGGATGGTTCTAGACTATTCTCAGTGGTAGAAGAGGACAGGACAAGGAGTAATGGTCTCAAGTTGCAGTGGGGGAGGTTTAGGTTGGATATTAGGAAAAACTTTTTCACTAGGAGGGCGGTGAAACATTGGAATGCGTTACCTAGGGAGGTGGTAGAATCTCCTTCCTTAGAAGTTTTTAAGGTCAGGCTTGACAAAGCCCTGGCTGGGATGATTTAATTGGGGATTGGTCCTGCTTTGAGCAGGGGGTTGGACTAGATGACCTCCTGAGGTCCCTTCCAACCCTGATATTCCATGATTCTATGAATCAGTCTGTTTAGGATGTTTGTGTTAGAATAGAATCATTAAATTAGGATTGTCTTCTATCAGCCTGGTATCACAGCCCTTTGGAATTTAGGTCCAACATGATGGTGAAAGGACAACAGAAGGCAATGTGCTGCACCTTCAGAATTTAGTTTGCAGCTTAGTAAAGATACATACAGAGTTCATAATCTCACACAGAGCTCAGAAGTTATGTAGATTCCCTAAATCTTTCCACTACGTGGACTTTTTTAGAGTTATTCTTAGTTTAGTATTACTTTAGTTTTTATTCTTTTTACCTGTTGGCTGCTTTTTTGGCTGTCTTTGGGCTGGTCTACACTATCGTTGTAAATCAATCTAAGTTACATTATTTGTTACGTAACTTATGTAACTGACGTCGACGTAACTTAGGTTGGCTTATTGCAGTGTCTGTACTGTGCTATGTTGATGGGAGATGCTCTCCCATTGACATAGCTTTTGCCTCTCAGGGAGGTGGAGTACAAATGTCGATGGGAGAGCTCTCAACAGACCCGCTAAATTGACACCACCACATCAATCGCAGCGGTGCTGATTTAGCTGGTAGAGTCGACATGGCCTTTGAGTGGGTAAGTATAGCACACTCCCAATAGAGAGGGTTATTCCTTCATTTTGGGAGTTCCCAAGTTTCCTGGCTTGAAGACCTGACAGTTGTGTGACTCCGCCATGCCTGTTAATGATAGGTGCACCAGTTACCTCATCTGCCTGTCTGGGAGACAGGCATGTGCCAGATTGCAGCTCTGTTTCTAAGATGGGCCCTCAAGAATAGAGAAGTGAGGCTGAATTTCTTGCTGCTGGAAAGATTAATGCAACATCCATCTCTGTCCCTGAGAAGCCTGGGAATGATCCAGTGCACCCTACCTCGGCACCAGGAAGTTGTGGCTCAGCCTCTACTTTGAAAAGTGCTTCCTCTCTCAGAGCACACTGCGTCTGTTTGTGTTTTTAAAGAGGAGAACTGAGTACCATGCCAATCAGGATTCTAGATGCAGATCACCACCCCGACCCCAAGTAAGAGGCCTAAAACTTCTCCTCTGCTTCCATCAAGATCCATGGCCTGAAGTTCCTTCCCAGTGCCATGGCACTGATGATTCCTTCATCCCACAAGGACTGTGCTGCTTCAGTGCCATAGCTGCATGGTGACTCTGGCCCTGGCATTGGCAGACATATTTGGTGGTGACCACTTCACCCTGTCACAGAGCACCATCTCAGCACTGACCCTTCCCTGGCACTGGAGATCCCAGCACTGAGACTCTTCATGCTACTGGCTGACCAACCTATCCGTCTGTTCCCTGAGTCTCTGATACTGGATTTTTTGAGATGTTGTCTCCAAGCAACTATCTGCTACAATCATACCTCATTTGGAACCATGTGGACCCAATACTTTGGACAGGAGTGCCCCCTCTAGAGGAGACCTATTCCTCCTTGTCCTCTTCATCAGCATGCTCCAAAGGCTGTCTTCCCCCTTGCTCCCATTATCCACCTTGTGTGGCCCAATGGGTATCTGGTAGGGAACCTAGAGAAGAGTATACTGGAGAACGTGAGACAAGTGGACTTCAAGGAGCACCTTTTGTGATATCTCCCCTGAGTCTGCCACCCCATTTTTCTTACCAGCCCCTGGGACATGAATCCCCACTTCAGAAGACTCATTTCCTCAGTATGTCAGCTAAGAGCTCCTTTACAGATGAGGCAAACCCCAACCACTCAGCCCCGAATCCTAGAGGGCACGGAGTACATAGAGCATCCTACTTCTCTTCTTAGTCCCTTTAATGAGGCTGTCGAACCACCCTCTTTTGTATCTCAGAATGAATTTAAGACCCTTCAGGATCTCTTGAAGAGGATTGCAGGGACCCTTCACATTCAATCTGAGGTGATACAGGAGAAACAGACTATTAGACATTCTCCACATGGCAACACTGGGTAGAGTAGCAATGCCCATTAACTTTGGTCAGCTCAAAAAGATCCTTGTTATCTGGCATACTCCTGTCTCCATCCTACCCAGCGTGAAGAGGGTGGACAAAGTATCAAGTCCCCACAAAGTGATTTTAATCTTTTTTTTTTCTGGCACCTGATCCTTGTTCCTTAGTGGTGCAAGCAACTCGGGAGAAGTCCAGATAACAAGCTTTCTAAAACACTCCTCCTGAAAAGTTTCAGAGTAGCAGCCATGTTAGTCTGTATCCGCAAAAAGAAAAGGAGTACTTGTGGCACCTTAGTCTCCAAGGTGCCACAAGTACTCCTTCCCTCCTGAAAAGGATCCCAACTCTGCCCTTCAGGAGGGACCTTTTCTCCAAAAACTAATTTTGATGCGAGTTGTCTGACAGAACTCTCCATGGATCTCTGCTGCTGCTTCTGCTTCTGTTCATCCCTTTAGGAACTCTATTTCCTGCTTTCGAGACAATTGGATGAGGAAAACTTATAACTGGTGGGTCCTCGAGGTAAAGGGGTATCCGATTCATTCATTTAATAACAACCCTCTTCCCTCCTTTCTCAACCCTCTTCAGGCACCAGTCTCATGGGTCTCTTCAGGAACAGGAGGTGAGCTCCCTAATGCAACACAGAGCTCTTGGAATAAGTACCCTTAGTATTCTGAGGGAGAGACTTCTATTGTCATTTACTTTCCAGCCCCGAAGAAAGCGGGTATTTTTCACTTCCCCAGCTAGATATTTTTCTCTGTGTCTGGGGCCTTTAGTATCTACAGCTTTGTATTTGAATCCTAGATTAGAATGACAAGCCAAAGGAGAATCAGATCAAGGACAACCTTGGTTCTAGCCTTCATCCAGAGTGAAACTCTTGGGATCTCAACTGATCCCCCAAGAACTCTTATGAACTGGATCTGCAGATGGATTATCAGTTGGAATGGAGAAGGCCACTGTGGTACAGACTGCCTTACTGGCAACCCCAACCTTTCATTATGAATCCGTAACAGATGGAAGATGATAGAAGGCGGTAGCTACCGCAGTGTTGGAACTGGCTCTCTTAGATCCACACATAATGTAGCTTGACAGTTATCTGGTGAAGGGGTACAATCTCCATTGTCTACAAGAAGTTTTTCAGAGGATGAAGAGCAAGTGGCCTTTCAGGAGTTTACTGATTTGGACCCTGAAACACATGTCCAGCAGTTGCCTGTTAAAAACATGAACATTTCATCAGCCACTTATCTATATAAAGATACAGTAGCATTCCAAGAACTAGTACAGAAGATGGCCTCTGCATTGAAACTACCTACTTGCTCGCTGAAAGAAATACATCCAATTTTTGATTGTGTGCTTAGTCCTTGGGAAGAGTATCATTACAACTTTCAGACAGTCTGTTGCAACTTGCAGAATTTAATTAGGCTGCAGAGAAAAAAATTATCCAATGTCCAAAAAAGCGGATAAAGATGTATCACTTATCTCAGGATGGCTTTTCATATGTCCTGAAACCTAACTCTAGTGGTAGAAGCTGCTATTCAGAGAGTCAGAGATGGGTGATTGCATTCCACACTGTCAGACCAGGATGATAGCTGTTACTTTAAGAAGAAAGGTCTCTTCCTCCTCTACCGTGAGCTTGAGTCACTCTTACTGAGTGGGCCATTCTCTATCATTTCTGTCTTCGGGACAAAATGTCTAATTTTACTAAAATGTTACCAGATGAACAGAAAAATTGGCTAATGCCATAGTCTTTGATGAACAGCAGCTAGCAAAGCTGCCTTTGCACACAATATTTGACTCTTCAGTTACAGCTGTCAGAACTCTTGTATCTGCTCTCTGTGTAGATACGCTAGGTTCATATCTTTGGGGTTGCACCTGGAACTAAGGTGGAAGACATGCCTTTTGAGGAAGAGGAATTTTTCAGCACCAGGACAGATGAGGTTTTAGAGAATAAAGGTTACAAGGTATGTGGCTAGATGACTGGGTTTCTACAAAGCACCCAGAAGAAGATTGTTTAAGTATTAGAAGTTTGCCTTTTTTGTACATTAAATGTAGAAGGAGGGGGGAGAACCAGTTCTATCACCAACATCAGTAATCTCCTCTTCCATATCAGTATGGGAGAAGGAATAGTAAGCCAAGAGCTGCGGGCAAGGAGATGTCTTCAACAGCAATATTTTTGAATGTCAAGCTTCAGATTTGACATGCATCTCAAGGACTGCAAAACATTCCTCCCAGATTTTAATTCACTTTCTTCTGGAGACAGTCAATATTTCCACCAATTGTCATCTGTGACATCGGACAAATGAACATTAGAAATTATCCACACTGGATACTCAATTCAGTTAAAAGAAATATTCCTCCTTCCAATTCTTCCCTCCATGTTCAGAGACCCTCCTCATTAGTCTATCAAGATCAGAGTGTTTCAGGCTTTCATGGAATTGGGAGCTGTGTAGGAGGTCCCGGAAAAGTTCAAGGGCAGAGGATTTTATTCCAGTTATTTCCAGATACCCCCGAAGGAGGGAGTCTTTTTGTCCAATCCCAGACCTAAGAAAGCTCAACAAATTCACAAGTTCTGCTTCTGAATGTTGACTTTAGCTTCTCTAATTCCCAAGCTTTCCCAGAAAGTCTGGTTTGCATGAAACATGAAAGATGTGTTTTCACATTGCTGTAAGATGTTCGCACATCCTTCTGGCTCACCTTGGGGAAATAAGCATTTTCACCATCTGGTGAAGTGGGTTTTAGCCCACGAAAGCTTATGTTCAAATAAATTTGTTAGTCTCTAAGGTGCCACAAGGACGCCTCGTTGTTTTTGCTGATACACGGCTACCACTCTGAAACCATTTTCAATACAGGTTCCTTCCCATTGGACTGTTAATGTCCCCCGAGTGATCACAATGTTCATATACCTCAGGAGACAAGGCATTTGTTTTCTCTTTCTCACAACTGGTTAATAAAGTCCGTGTCAATCTCTGTTTGCCAAAAGTATTCTTGATACATGCACCCTCTTCCAGACTCGGGGATTTACAATAAATCAAAATGAATCATTTCAGTTACTGCAGAGAATCCTCTTAATAGGTGTGGTATTGGACTCCCAAGAAAACAAAGCGTTCCTACCTTGACAGATTTCAGAGTGTAACACTGGCTGTACATACCTTGTGTGAGACTATTGCCTCAAATCAATGGGCATGTTAGCTGCAACAACATATGTAACCCCATACACTTGGCTAAAAATGAGGAGTCACTGGCTCTCAACTGTTACATGCTGGGACAGGACAGTATGAACAAGAGTTACTATTCTAAAGAATGGTCTAATACACCTATACTGGTGGACAGCCCCTCCAAATGGGGTGGCATTTTGTCAATAGGGGTAATGTCAAATGCTTCCAAAGCAGGCTGGGGAGGTCATTGCAGCAGCCTCATGGCTCAGTCTTTGGAATATTTGAGAGGAAGTTGCACATCAGTAAGAGCTAAGAGTTGTCAGAGGGGCATTGTGAAAGCATTCTTGCACCACCCTGCTCTTCAGATGGGTGAGTGGTAACAGAAAGAAAGCGCTTGAGAGATAAGCCCTTGTATCAGAGGCCTGAGCTAAAGTCGTGGGCAGGTGTTCCGGATATAAAGCAAAGTTAGCCAAAGTCAGGCTGGGAGCAGACAGACATCAGGCTCTGCCTGTGAGCAGGCTCACAGCCTCTGGCAAGAATAGGCCTGGTATTGCAAATGCACAGGGTCTGACGTCTGCTCACCGGCTGACTTTGTGACTTCGCAAAGCTTGTCGACTCAGTAAGCTCAGGCCTCGGACACAAGGGCACGTGTCTCAGACTCTCTACTGCAACTACTACAGTGTTCTACATAGAAAGCCAGGTGGTGCTTAGCCTTCCCAACTTTGCAGGAAGGCTGTCAAATTATGGCAGTGGTGCTTCTGTGTTCTGGTATTTTCAAAACAAAGTCTTCTTGCCAACATGGTGGGATATCTGGAGGTCTTGTGGCCCTCTGAGGCACTATGTCTAGTTTGGAGGGTTTTGCCCTTGTTAACCTGAGTTGCCTAACATAAATGGTACAGTGTCTAGTCTAGTGTTTACGGACGTTTGTTCCAGAATACAAGTGCCTGTAGCTTACCCTAGGACACAGCCTATAGAAACAGTTATGTCCTGGGACAAAGATGTTTATGTAATGTTGAGACTAACATTCATAATTGTTTTAGCTAACTCCGCTTAACTTCTAAGAACAAAATCTCTAGTCTGGACATACTATAAGGCAGTGGTTCTCAACCGGGGTATGTGTACCCCTTGGAATATGCAGAGGTCATCCAGGAGATACGTCAGCTCATCTAGATATTTGCCTAGTTTTACAGCAGGCTGTTTGAAAAGCACTAGCAAAGTCAGTACAAACTAAAAGTTCATAAATGACTTATTTATACTGCTCTATATACTGTATCAGTGTTTCTCAACCTGAGGGCTACAATTTATTTTATAATTATATGGTAAAAATGAGAAAGTAAGCAATTTGTCAGTAACAGTGTGCTGTGACTTTTGTATTTTTATGTTTGATTTTGTAAGCTAGTAGTTTTTAAGTGAGGTGAACCTTGGGAAACACCAGACATATCAGACTGCTGAAGGGGGTACAGTAGTCTGGAAAGGTTGAGGATCACTTCAGGGAGAGGTAACTAAAAAGAGGAAGTGGTGAGCTTATAACCTCTAGTCCTGCATTGGAGACTGAATGGAAATGGAGCAATATTAAAAAAAATGCAAAGTGCTTAACTTGAAAGTATGGTTATAGTCAATTGGTTGGGTAGATAAAGATACAATTGCTGTTTAATGGGAGCGGTAGCCAAAGTAAATTCTGAGGGCTTGGGTGGAAGGATGTGCTTGACCACCATTCTTCTGTGGTTTCCCTCTCCAATAGAGAACAGACTTAAAGCCCTTGTAAAATACAAGCTCTGGCTGCAGTTACAGCTTTTTGAGATGAAACTTTGTCTTGGACAACCTGTGCAATAACTGAGACACAAATAACTTGACTTAAAATAAGCCCACAAAAGCTTATGCTCAAATAAATTTGTTAGTCTCTAAGGTGCCACAAGTACTCCTGTTCTTTTTGCAGATACAGGCTAACATGGCTGCTACTCTGAAACTAGTCTGTGTGTAAGACAAGCTTCAAAAAACATTGTGTATTCCTATGTATGGTGTACTAATGTATTTTATAGTTTAAAATATTCGTTTGGGGAAGCCTTCTGGACCTTTTAAATTGTTCCCTTTGGCCATAGAAAAAAGCACGAACAATTGAAATATATTTTATGCTCTAAGACTGCGATTTCTCCCCACACCATAGTGACTATTTTTGATGATGCAGTTATATGCTTTCAGTGTAAAAAATCTGCAGCATATAGAAAACTGAAAAGATGGTGTGGGGGCAATGCAAAAATCCTCTTGAGACTAGTCTCTGACATTCCTGCAGAAACTTTTTAAACATTTCTAACTTATCACTGTGTTCGTTGCAGCAAACAGGGCAATGCTTTGTTGTGAGGTGATGCAAGCTAATTGTGTATCTGCCTCACTCTTGTCTGCTAGCAAAAGGGGTGGGTGTGGGTGGTGGTTTTACGCAGTGTTTTCCAGTGACTTCAGGTTCTGAAAGGATCTGTGCTCACTCTCTTTACCAGAAGAGGAGAGGCATTTTTTTTCAAGGGAGCTGTAGCCTGATCCTTTTAGATGGTTAATAATTGTATTGATTCCCAATTGGTACTAATTTAATGAGTTAGGGGTAATACGGTTCTTATCCCAGAATCAGCCTCCATAGAATTAAAACTGACAACTTCAGTATCTTTTAGGGAACCTTGAGATGTGTGGCAAAGACACTCGCACTGAGGGCAAAGCCAAGCTATGGCTATTTTTATTAAAACAATCAGTAGAGACAGGAAAGCACTAGACCACATAACCCCCCCCATGGTGGATTGGTGTTATAGGGCCTCGGCACTAACATGAATGTTCATGCTGATGCCCAGTCTTCTATGTCCAAATCTAACTTCCTCACCTTCATAATAGTGCGGTACACTTAACCTATAGGATAACATATTAATGCCTTTTAGGCCATTATCATATACATCACCTATATTAAATATACCAGCGATTTTACCCTAGAATATCTAAGCCCAATATCAGTTCAATATTCTTGTGGTTGTCTGGTATCATTATGTACCAGCTCCCTCTATTGAGCAAGCTATTACCCTAGATTTTGGGGAAATGGGAACTGTTGGGCCATTTGATCTATGAATCATAGAATATCAGGGTTGGAAGGGACCTCAGGAGGTCATCTAGTCCAGCCCCCTGCTCAAAGCAGGACCAATCCCCAGTTTTTGCCCCAGATCCCTAAGTGGCCCCCTCAAGGATTGAACTCACAACCTTGAGTTTAGCAGACTAATGCTCAAACCACTGAGCTACCCTTCCCCCCAGTGCTAAGGGTCAAATGCCTACTTTAGTTATGCTAACTTGCTGAAGCCAGTGTCCTACAGGATACAAACCTATATGTTGCTTGCATTACTGCTGAGTAAAATATAGACTAAGCTAGCTCTACGGGCTATGGGGCAGATGTCCTCAATATAATTGAAGATCGGGGTATGTATAGTATTTCTTATTACTCTTAAGCTGTAAATCTCTGTTTAGATAATGCTGTAAATCGGAATTTCTAGCTGTCTTCTGGGAGGGGTAAAATGGAGGCCACTCATACCTTCAAAATTCACAGCCCTCATTCCACCTCCCCACCCCTGGTGTTAGAGAAGCATATAGAACAGAAATAGCTCTCCAATCCAAGCTCCCTTTGTAATCTTGTTTTAATGCAGGGGTTCTCAAACTGGGGGTCGGGACTCCTCAGGGCGTTGCAAGGTTATTACATGGGGGGTCGCGAGCTGTCAACCTCTACCCCAAATCCTGCTTTGCCTCCAGCATTTATACTGGTGTTTAAATTAAAAACACGTTTTTATATATTTTAAGGAGGGGTCTCACTCAGAGGCTTCGTATTGAAAGGGGCCACCAGTAAAAAAAAGTTTGAGAGCCACTGTTTTAATGTAATAAAACGCTCCCTCGTGGTACTGATGGGCAAGATCCCCTTGGGCTAATATGTGGGGGAAAGGAGTCCAGGAGAACTGGCTGTATTTTAAAGAAGCCTTATTGAGGATGCAGGAACAAAATCTCCTGATGTGCAGAAAGAACAGCAAATATGTCAGGCAACCAGCTTGGTTTAACAGAGAAATCTTTGAGCTTAAACACAAAAAAGAAGCTTACAAGAAGTGAAAACTTGGGCAGATGACTAGGGAGGAGTATAAAAATATTGCTAGAGCATGCAGGGGTGTAATCAGGAAGGCCAAAGCACAATTGGAGTTGCAGCTAGCAAGGGGTGTGAAGGGTAACAAGAAGGGTTTCTACAGGTATGTTAGCAACAAGAAGGTGATCAAGGAAAGTGTGAGACCCTTACTGAATGGGGGAGGGAACCTAGTGACAGAGGATGTGGAAAAAGCTGAAGTACTGAATGCTTTTTTTGCCTTGGTCTTCACAGACAAGGTCAGCTCCCAGACTGCTGCACTGGGCATCACAGCATGGGGACTGATGGGTTGGAGTTCCCTTAACTAGGATTCCAACTTTCTTGGCAGACTGAACCTGTTCCATTGCTATATGACATCAGTTTATACTTTCTATAAGCAGTATTTGATGGCATAGTTACTGCCAGTTCAGATTAATCCTTTTTCTGTAAACTAATAAGGCAGGTGCTGAGTAATGACCTCCCCCCTTTAATGGGCTAAATTCTTGCTTTCCTCTCCATGGGCCAGTTTTACTTTCAGGCTTGGTAACCTGTCAATTCAGGATTAGAGTAGCTGAGACACAAAACAATGAATTTCAGGTAAGGTATCATCCTACTGGGAACAAAAAAGTATCAAAATTTCAATAGTTTTAAGTATAGAAATAGTGGAGGTAAAATACCTTTTAGTCTACATCAGAAGAGTGAATTCCATTTGGACTGCTGTGTATTGTTTGGATGCTTTCAAATGCTGAGAGAAATGAGCTTTTAAATCTTCAGTTAAATATAGTTTGGGAATATGTGATGTTCACAGCCAATACCTAGATTTGTGCTACCAGTTCCTGGGTTAACAAAGTACAGCATACCTTGTAGGTATTATAATCTAGAGAAAAGTAGTAGAGAGTAATTTTATACTGTGTTTCAAAATGAATTTGGTAAAAAGGTCACCTTCTTCACAGCTAGATTGCATTTTGACAGTGCTGTTTCCCTGAGTCACCGTATTGCATTGGAGGGTAGGGGAGAAGACACCAATTCTAGTTTGCATGAGAGAGCTGAAATAGTCACTGGGCTGTAAAGTGATTTTTTTTTTTTTTTTGGGTAAAATCTCAACCTGTTATCTGTAAATGTGATTAATACATTATAAACCTGGAAGGGACCACTGTGATTATCTGAAAAGAAAAGGAGTACTTGTGGCACCTTAGAGGCTAACCAATTTATTTGAGCATAAGCTTTCGTGAGCTACAGCTCACTTCATCGGATGCATACTGTGGAAAGTGTAGAAGATCTTATTATATACACACAAAGCATGAAAAAATACCTCCTCCCACCCCACTCTCCTGCTGGTAATAGCTTATCTAAAGTGACCACTCTCCTTACAATGTGTATGATAATCAAGGTGGGCCATTTCCAGCACAAATCCAGGGTTTAACAAGAACGTCGGGGGGGAAAAAACTAGGGGAAATAGGCTACCTTGCATAATGACTAAGCCACTCCCAGTCTCTATTCAACGCGATTCTAAATCAGCTATGAAAATGTTGGCATACTAGGCGCCCCATCATCTCAGGCATTGGCACCCTGACTGCAGGATTGTCTGGCTATGTAGACTCCCTCCTCAGGCCCTACGCTACCAGCACTCCCAGCTACCTTCGAGACACCACTGACTTCCTGAGGAAACTACAATCCATCAGTGATCTTCCTGATAACACCATCCTGGCCACTATGGATGTAGAAGCCCTCTACACCAACATTCCACACAAAGATGGACTACAAGCCATCAAGAACACTATCCCCGATATTGTCACGGCTAACCTGGTGGCTGAACTTTGACTTTGTCCTTACCCATAACTATTTTACATTTGGGGACAATGTATACCTTCAGATCAGCGGCACTGCTATGGGTACCCGCATGGCCCCACAGTATGCCAACATTTTTATGGCTGATTTAGAACAATGCTTCCTCAGCTCTCGTCCCCTAACGCCCCTACTCTACTTGCGCTATATTGATGACATCTTCATCATCTGGACCCATGGAAAAGAAGCCCTTGAGGAATTCCACCATGATTTCAACAATTTCCATCCCACCATCAACCTCAGCCTGGTCCAGTCCACACAAGAGATCCACTTCCTGGACACTACAGTGCTAATAAACGATGGTCACATAAACACCACCCTATACCGGAAACCTACTGATCGCTATTCCTACCTACATGCCTCCAGCTTTCACCCTGACCACACCACATGATCCATCGTCTACAGCCAAGCTCTGCGATACAACCGCATTTGCTCCAACCCCTCAGACAGAGACAAACACCTACAAGATCTCCATCAAGCATTCTTACAACTACAATACCCACCTGCTGAAGTGAAGAAACAGATTGATAGAGCCAGAAGAGTTCCCAGAAGTCACCTACTACAGGACAGGCCCAACAAAGAAAATAACAGAAAGCCCCTAGCCGTCACCTTCAGCCCCCAACTAAAACCCCTCCAACGCATTATTAAGGATCTACAACCTATCCTGAAGGATGACCCAACACTCTCACAAATCTTGGGAGACAGGCCAGTCCTTGCCTACAGACAGCCCCCCAACCTGAAGCAAATACTCACCAGCCACCACACACCACACAACAGAACCACTAACCCAGGAACCTATCCTTGCAACAAAGCCCATTGCCAACTGTGCCCACATATCTATTCAGGGGACACCATCACAGGGCCTAATAACATCAGCCACACTATCAGAGGCTCGTTCACCTGCCCATCCACCAATGTGATATATGCCATCATGTGCCAGCAATGCCCCTCTGCCATGTACATTGGTCAAACTGGACAGTCTCTACGTAAAAGAGTAAATGGACACAAATCAGATGTCAAGAATTATAACATTCATAAACCAGTCGGAGAACATTTCAATCTCTGGTCACGCGATTACAGACATGAAAGTCGCTATTTTACAACAAAAAACTTCAAATCCAGACTCCAGCGAAAAACTGCTGAATTGGAATTCATTTGCAAATTGGATACAATTAACTTAGGCTTGAATAGAGACTGGGAGTGGCTTAGTCATTATGCAAGATAGCCTGTTTCCCCCCCCCCCCCCCCCCCACGATGTTCTTGTTAAACCCTGGATTTGTGCTGGAAATGGCCCACCTTGATTATCATACACATTGTAAGGAGAGTGATCACTTTAGATAAGCTATTACCAGCAGGAGAGTGGGGTGGGAGGAGGTATTTTTTCATGCTTTGTGTGTATATAATAAGATCTTCTACACTTTCCACAGTATGCATCCGATGAAGTGAGCTGTAGCTCACGAAAGCTTATGCTCAAATTGGTTAGTCTCTAAGGTGCCACAAGTACTCCTTTTCTTTTTGCGAATACAGACTAACACGGCTGTTACTCTGAAAGCTGTGATCATCTAGTCTGATCTCCTGTGTAACACAGACAATAGGAATTAATTGAGGGAAGTTCTATTTGAAGTAGAGCATGTCTTTTAGAAGAAAATTCTTATCTTAATGTAAAAATTGCCAGTGATGGCGAATTCACCACAACCTTTGGTAAGTTCTAATGGTTAATTACCCTCAGTGTTAAAAATTTGAATCTTATTTTCAGTCTGAATTTGCCTACCTTCAATATCCAGCCATCAGAGCTTGTTATACCTTTGTCTGCTAAACTGAAGAACCCATTATCAAATTTCTGTTCCCCGTGTACAGACTTAGAAAATGTGATAAGTCACCCTTTTAGTTTCTCTCTGTTAAACTGAATAGATTGAGCTCTTGGAGCTAACAGTGTGATGTTGTGGTGAAAAAGACTAATATTCTGGGATTTATTAAGACGTGTCATATGTAAGACATGGAAGGTAATTGTTCTGCTATACTCAGTACTGGTGAGGCATTAACTGGAGTATGGTGTCCCGGTTTTGGGCACCACTCTCTGAGATGTGAACAAATTGGAGAGTCCAGAGGAGAGTGACAGTGAAGAAAGGCTTTGAACACGACCTATAGGGAGAGGTTGGAAAGAATTGGGCATGTTTATCCTAGAGAAGAGAAGACTTTGGGGGGTCAAGTGGCATGGTAAGTTTTCAAATATGTAAAAGGCTGTTAACAAAGAGGACTGTGATCAGTTGTAGGTCCACCAAGTGTAGGACAAGAAGAAATCCGCTTAATTTGCAGCATGGGAGACTTAAGTTAGATATAAGGAAAAACTTTCTAACAGGCTACCTAGGGAGGTTGCAGAATACCCGCCCTTGGAGGTTTTTAAGAACAGGTTAGACAAACACCTGCGAGGGATGGTCTAGGTCAGTGGTTCTCAACCCCAGTTAGCACACAGCCCATGTGACATCCTCAGGGCCATACAGTTAGTATATACATTGTGTAGATGCGGCCCACATAACACACAGAGAGGTGCATATGTGGCCCACAATGGTAAATAGGTTGAGAACCACTGGTCTAGGTATACTTAATCCTGCCTCAGTGCAGGGGAATGGACTAGATGACCTCCTAGTCCCTTCCAGACCTAAATTTATTATTGCTGCTTTATATTTAGCTGTTAATGATACATATCACTTTAAAAAGTTCTTTTAATAAAATAATCTCTTTAATACAAGGCCTCATCCAATTAGAAGCATTTTAAAGAAATAGGTTTAAATTGGATTTTAGAATTAGGAATATTAAGCAAAGAAAGATCAGTGGCTCAGATTCTCTGTATTGGATGAAATCAGAACATGTTGCAGTCCCTTTCCCAATCACAGTTAGAAATATATTCACAGTACTTGCTGTGGTTGCCATACTGTTTCCAAACCTCAGGGTGAAACTGGCCCAGATTATTATGTTAATGTTTCTCTGTCTGCTGCTGGGGAAATATGGTGGCTAGAGAGAGAGATGGTTTGGGAGGGATGGGGTAGAGGGGAAATACGATGAAAATAATTAAGGGAATGTCTACACAGCAAGAGAGAGACCCACGGTAATGAATCTGAGCGCAGATCAACTTACTTGGGCTCCTGGGGCTTGTGTTGTGGAGCTAAAAAATAGCAGTGTGGACATTAGGCCTCGGGCTGGAGTCCAGGCTCTGAAACCCAGTGAGGGGGGATGATCTGGAGTCCAGGCTCAACTATACTGCTATTTTTAGCACTGCAGCTTGAGCCTCTTGAACCAGAATCCATTGACCTGGGCTCTGAGATTCGCTACCAAGCCTCCCCCCCCCCCTTTTTTTTTCCTGTGTACCCTAAGAGAGAGAATCCCCTCACTCCATTGCTCCCTCCCACCAAGGAAAAAACGGAGAGTAAACTAAAGGAGGCTGGTGATGGGAACGGGAAGGACATGAGGCATTGACCACAGATCAATACTAATGAAATTAAGACATTTGAAGAAGAGAAATGAACAAAATCAAAAGGAGCTAAAAGTGTATAATAGAAAAGTATGCTGAAGACTGATTTAATTAAATCCATTTTATGAACAACAAAACTAACTCATTTGGAATAAAATTACTTTCATATGTATCCCAATTAAGGGAAAAAAATACTGTAATCTGAAAACCACATGAGCAATAACTTTAGGGACTTTGGTGTTCCTGGATCACAAGTGTCTTGCTAAAAACTAACAGTTTGTTGGCCAGTAGCCACTTCTGTACTTCCAGACGTCACCTGGCTTAGACAAAATCCTCATGACAAATATTGGCTCTACATGCAGACAATAAGGACAATAAGAATTTATGCCCATGACGAGTAAATCCCAGTTGCTCTCTCAGCTAGTATGCCCAGTGCACCAAACCATCACTTCTCTGTTGGCCACATGGGTTTTTGCAGGATTGCGGAAATTCTTTGATAGTTAAGATAACCTTCTGAATGAGTCAGTGCTGTATTCCTGTACTGAGACTGCAAATAGCTCTGGGATGCTGTGAGTGATCCATTGTGTATAACTTTGTTCCGTTCCTGGCTGGGCCACAGACTTTCTCGGTGGTGCGGGGTGAGTCATTTAGATCAAAATTTCAGTTAACCACAGTCGGTTCCTTATTTCTGGTTGCCCAACTTGGAACATCTGGTGCCTGATTTGCAGAAGTGCTGATTGCTTGCAGCTGTAGCTGATGTAAATAGTAGTTGTGGATGCTCAGCAGTTCTGGACAGCAAGGCTGTGCATTCTGGTACAATGAGCATAGGGTTGGAATTCAGTTCACAATATGGCCATGGGCTCTTTTATTTCAGGCTGTGGGTCTTAAATAGCTTTAGCTTCAATTGATAATAAAGTGTGAATGAAAACACATTTATTTTGATGAAAGTCTGTGTGTGGACAAGCCCATAGAGGCTCTCTTCCACCGTATTGGAAGACTACTTCCATTTTTGTTATCATAGAATCATAGAATATCAGGGTTGGAAGGGACCTCAGCAGGTCATGTAGTCCAACCCCCTGCTCAAAGTAGGATCAATCCACAACTAAATCATTCCAGCCAGGGCTTTGTCAAGCCTGACCTTAAAAACCTCAAAGAAAGGAGATTCCACCACCTCCCTAGGTAATGCATTCCAGTGCTTCACCACCCTCCTAGTGAAAAAGTTTTCCTAATATCCAACCTAAACCTCCCCCACTGCAACTTGAGACCGTTGCTCCTTGTTCTGTCATCTTCTACCACTGAGAACAGTCTAGATCCATCCTCTTTGGAACCCCCTTTCAGGTAGTTGAAAGCAGCTATCAAATCCCCTCTCATTCTTCTTTTTCGCAGACTAAACAATCCCAGTTCCCTCAGCCTCTCCTCATAAGTCATGTGTTCCAGTCCCCTAATCATTTTTGTTGCCCTCTGCTGGACGCTTTCCAATTTTTTCACATCCTTCTTGTAGTGTAGCGCCCAAAACCGGACACAGTACTCCAGATGAGGCCTCACCAATGTCGAATAGAGGGGAACGATCACGTCCCTCGATCTGCTGGCAATGCCCCTACTTATACATCCCAAAATGCCATTGGCCTTCTTGGCAACAAGGGCACGCTGTTGACTCACTGTTGTCTTGTAGTTACTTAGGAAAGCTTTCACTGAGTCTTGCCAGGGAAAATTTGGAAAGATAAGAATACAGTATATTTAAATGTGAAATTATTTACTCACTATTTTTTAAAGGGAAGACAAATTTTTGACAGCAAAATGATCAAGTTCAGTCATTTTGAAAATAACCACGCCAAGCGGCATTAGATCAAATGGTGAGGCCATGTCTACACTTCCAAGCTTATAGGAGCACAGCTGTACTGATACAGCTGTGCCACTGTAAGAGTGCTCTTATAGCCACGTTATGCTGGTGGGAGAGAGTTCTTCTGTTGACATAATAAAACCAGCTTTATAAGCAGCGGTAGCTGTGTCAGCGGAAGAGCGTCTCTCACTGACATAGCATTGTGCACACAAGCGCTTATGCTGGCAGAAGTTATGTGGCTCAGGGGCGTATGTTTTCTCACCTCTGGGTGACAGAAGTTTTGCTGACATAAGTGCTAGTGTAGACACGGCCTTACTTTCAGGGTTCATCCTGCTATATCAAGTTGGGAGTAACTTAACAGCACTTAACAGCAGCTGTAATTCATGCTCTGTGTAACTTTATAACTCATTTTTTGGGGGGGAGAAGGGAATCTGACCTTTAACTATCTATTGTACTGATTGCTGTAGTAACAAATGTAATTAAAACAAACTTATGTGTCACGTGAAGAAATGTGAGGCATCAGTGAAGACCAGCAATCTGTATAAGTTAAGAATCATAATGGTGGTGAATGCAGTTGAATTCCATGTAAAGCTTTTGGATAGTTAAGTTTACAGGATTTTGATTTTTCTCATCTTTTATATAAAGGATCGGTTTAAAGAAAACTGTTCTGTACTGGTTTTACAAAAGTTTGTGAAAAAGGCCTAATGGGTAGGTAATGGTATTGTTTATACCTGTTTATTTTGACTGCCAGACTTTTAAAAAAAGGTTTGAATTAAATACAAATTTGGAAGGGGATACTGTCTAGTGGTATTTCTGTATTGTGGAGCTACAAAATGGGATTTTCGCTCTGCAGTAATTCTGTATTATGATGCAGTCTTTAATTATGTGATTGCATACTAATTTTTCCCCCCACAGGACCCCTGCCTCATACAGTGCACAGGATGTGACCTGCTCTGGGAATGAATCAGGGTTGTGTAGTAAAAGAGGCAATTGTCTGTAGGACCCCTGCCTTGTGTTGCTGAAATTGGAAGGTGTGTGGTGAATGAGGTGGAAGAGTACAGGAGGATTGTTTCATGATTAAGGCACCAGAGGGCAATGAGAAGCGTTTTGCCAGTGGGTTTCGCGGATGTCTGGTGGCAGCGGAGCAGACTCAGAAATTTTGTATTCCATTTTAGGTTCTAGAGGGGAGAATAGGGAGTGTACTCCAGTGGTCACAGACCCCTCTGCATTTGTCACCTCCGGCCTGTCTCTGTTCCAGTCTCCCAATCTAGTTAGTCCTAATCTCCATACACCCACCTCACCCTACCCCCGATGACTCCTCTCATCACACTTTTGGGGTATATCTACACTACCCATGTTACAGCGCGGCTGCAGCAGTGCAGTGATGTGGGCAGTCTAGTCATACTTTATCGCCGGGGGAAGAGCTCTCCCGGCGATAAAAAAATAACCACCCCGAACAAGCAGCGGTAGCTTTATCGCTGGGAGTGCTGTCTATACTAGCACTTTTCAGTGCTAAAACTTTTGTCGCTCAGGGGTATGTTTTTTTTCACACCCCTGAACAACTAAAGTTTAAGCTCTGAAAGTGGCAGTGTAAACACAGCCCCACTCTCCTTTCCCAGCCAGCCCTTTTCTCCCACAGCAGACTCCCTGTTAGATTTCCACTTGCTTCCCTGCACCTGCCATCCCCAAACCCTGGCTACCAGTCTCCTTCTCTGGGGTCCTCATCCAGTCTTGGTTGTCTGTCCCTTCTAGCTCCTTTCCAATCTCTCTCCCTCTGCCCCAGCTCCTTGTCTTAGTCTTCCTGCCTAGCGAGTTCCAGTCCCCTGCCCCCAAACTCCTCATCTGATCTCTCTCTCCCCTTAGTATTCTACCCTCTGCTTCTCCCCTCCATCTCCCAGTCTCAATACCCTTTCCTTGGCTCCTTGTAACAATCTACTCCCTTCCCTAGGTCCAGGTCTTGTCTCCTCTGCATCTGAGACAGGTTGCTTTTTTCCTCCATGATACCTAGGCATAGTAGGGGGAGCATTGACAGTGCAGACTGTCTCCCTTTCCTAATTTTTTTCTGCCTGGTGCCACCAGGATCAGCAGTTACAGGGAAACTCTAACAAAGTTAATTTGAGCATTTGCTAAGATTATTCAAAGGCTCATAACGTGGCCAAATTTTGAGTTTCCTGCCCAGAACAGCAAAAGGCACATCTCTGACACCAGAACCCATGTGCCCCCTGCCACATTTCAGGTTCCTGTTCTAAAGCATGAAAGTATTAGAGCTTTTCAACAAAACAGCTGTATGACTTTAACATGGGCAAAACAACATCTTTCTTCAGTCTTTTATTCTTTGAAACAAACTACTTTTGTTGAAACTTTCACCCAAAAATTAAGACTGAGGCAGAAGCCTGGCATAGGAAATTTCAGCCTAAATGATTAAAGTTTAGCAAAGTTATAAACAACTAAAACCAGGGTCGTCTTATGGGGACATGTCAGACTTCAGTGTAAGTGGTGCTCCTAGCTCAATCTGTAATAAAGCAGGTGTTTTCTTTGAAGAATCTCTCACTGGTTAGATATGATTATTACTGACTAGTTGGTTTTGTGCTGGATCACTCAATATTCTCTTTCTGGAATCCTGTCAGTTAAATGTTTGGGGTTTTATCAGTTGCAAGATGAAATACCTCCCAGTACTTTTTCATCATAAATCCATTGTAGTCTTGCAGCTTCACAATGAGCATTGTTGCTTGAGCTGCCCCAAACACCTGCTTTTCTTCTTACCTATAGTGTCCTTGAGACTGATTCTGCACTGTCTTGGACACTCTGCTATCATTCACACCTGTGTAAAGTGGGTATAAAATGGTCATTCAGAATTGGTAGCATTTTACTTACTTTGTGCAGTATACGGGGCAGTGGACAGTTGGTCTCCTGGTATTTAATATTTGATGTTGGTGTGTGGACTTCACTATTTGTCATCCCATTCTTTAGGAAATGTTTTGGTCTTGAAAGTAAAAGGCCCGAACTGTATTACTGTAGTTATTTTTGTTTAAGATAGCTTAAGTTTGGAATATCCATTTCCAGTTTCTTGCAAAGGCTCTTGTAGGATATTGCTACAGTGAATTACCACATACATGCCTATGGTTGTATACTGCTCTCTGCTTCAGATATTTTTATGTAATTGAATTTTTGTCTCAGTAGTTTCAGTAGAAAAAAATATTGTGGAGGGTAGTAACTTCTGAGCATCCAGATTTCAGGGTACCAGAATAGCGCACATTACCCTACTTGTTACATTTTTTGGACACAGAGTATGTTGTGGTAAGGTTTCTCTGTAAATGGTGAGCCACTAAAAGACTTGAGCATTACTACTGTTCTGAGATAGAAGGATCTGGATATTCAGCAGTAAAAGGAGCAGCAGCAGCAACAGCGGTAGTAAAGACAGAGCAGGTTCCACAGTTAGCATATTTCACAGTATGAGTCAGTGTGAACACAGCTTCCCAGATAGCTGCCTGCAGGAGGGAACGAAAACTGTATATTGAAAAAATATTCAGGTTTCATGATTATGATAAGTCATGTGATCTTTACTATACCTTAAGTTGCCAACTTAGCTTTACTCAAGAGAGGATCCTTTGCTGCAGTGTATTTAAAAAAAAAAAACGGAAAATTGTGCAATGTGTGTTTATGCCTACACCATGCCGAGGAGACCCTTACCAGTAAATAATCTGTGTATCTCTGAGGTAAGATATTGTTTCTGCTTTCCCTGCACAGTGCTGCTGCAGCACGGAGCTGATCCAAACATTAGGAACACTGATGGGAAATCAGCACTAGACCTGGCAGATCCTTCAGCGAAAGCTGTACTCACAGGTAAGAGACACAAGTTTCTATTGAATTGTCTTCTATAGTTCATTGTGTATATACCCCTTCAGCATAGAAGGAACAAAAATGTATGTGTCGTTATCAGGTTCCTTATTGAGTGGATATAACTGCCATTAATTGCCATGCTTCCAGAGGTTTGAATTGCTTATTTCACTTATTTGAGAGAATTATGTAATTAGAAAACATCATTCATTATTCACTGCATTTTTATCACTAGCCTTCATATGGGTTGAATTGCAGCCTCCATCCCCTGCCCAAAAAAAAAAGTGTCAGTTACTCAACAGTGAAGGTCTTAAAACAATCAAGGACGTTTGTATTACTGTAATAGTAGCTGTGATCAGAAAGGTAACCTGCTACCTTATAGCTTAAATCAATATTTGCTATGGATTTGTGTGCTGCTCTTCTTCCTCCTCATCATTAGCCATTTAGATATAAATGATGGGTGACACTGAATTCTGTGGGCTATTAACCTAACCATTAAAGAATACTTTGCACATTATTTTTTACGAATGTAATGTTTTTATATACCTATATTTTTATATATAATATTTATTAATTACTTTAAAATATCAATGAACATTAAAAATTAGTATCCTATGGAAGAGTTGTATGTCCAGAGTTCATATACGTTTTGTGCTGGTTTTGTTTTAAGTGATTTTTAGGAAATAGAGGTTAGAAGGAGATAAATGTGGCTATAAAAGCATATTAGGCTGGGGATTAGATTCAGCAGTTGACCCTCATTGTCAACAACTAGCTATTTTTTTCCCTAGGTGTTTTATTTGTCTTTGCACTCTTCCCTCCTCTTTTGTATTGACCAGTTAATGTGTAGTTGATCTGCTAATGCAAAACACATCTCTCCTTGTGCATGTTTACGTTTAGGAAGGGAGAATACAGCTCCCATCACATTCGGTCAGTAAATATTCCCCCCCTTTCTTTTTTCTTCCAGTACACTGTTAAACATTCACTGATCTGAAGTGAACTGAGTGTGTTTGTGGAACAAAGCTCTTTAAACATGACTTACTTTAATTACTGTGCCTCAAATTTAAAGAGACTCCTGTAGTGTTAACATTAATGATAACTGTGCTAATCAGGTTAATCTGATTTTTGTCAGTTAATAAAAAGTAAGGTAGTACAGACACTGCATGCAGGTAAGATATGTGTGGGAATCAAGGCAACTTTTAAAATAAACTACCTAGGAAGGGATTAATGTGAATGGAAAATTTAATTACAAGCAACACTGAAAATTTTCTGCTTTGGGGCCACTGATTCATGCCATCTTTTCAGGCTCTCACTAAGGCCAACCTCAGGTGTCAGCAATAAATTTAGGAAGAGCTTTTGCAAAGGTGACCTCACTATGACATGCCCCATTATCCATTTTAAGTACATGGGGATCTTTTTGCAGATTTCAGTGGGCATTGGATCAGGCCCATGTGCCTTTGGAAAAAAAGAACAGTCTGTTGTAGCAAGTGTGTGTGGGTTGGAAGTGGCCTTCTGGAAGGCTGTAGACTCTCCCTGCGGTAAGCATAGTTTGCTGTATGGAGCTTGCAATTGTTCTTCCTTATCTCCTAGCACAGGAGTGCCCAATTGTTGCAGTACTGAGGGATACCTTGACAAATTGATGGAAGCTAAAGGTCTGCACCGAAGCTGCATATAAACTTCAAATATAAATAGAACCAAATTTGTTTGTATTCTTCCTTTTTAGATTAATAAAATGAGTTTTTTGGTTTTTTTGTTTACTATCACTAGCAGTGAGAGCTTGCAGTTCCTCAGCTTTGTCCTGAAGGTGACTCTTGGCTACATTTTGACCCTTCAGTTATATATTGTGCATCTGTGCCCTAGCTGTATACACTGGAAACACATCACCCTTCAGCTGGCATACAACAGAATTAATAGGTTTAAAAATGTTGTAGCTGGAATCCAACTAAATCAGAACTTCTTATGAATGACTGTTTTGTGGAGACTATTCATCTGCATATCTTCTCTGTTAAACTTTTGCTTTCCCATGTATTTCCAGTGTGCTACATCTTTAGGGGCTCTCCTCTGTTCACTGACTTAAAGGGATTTGACAGAAAATTTTGGTGGCTCGAGCTTCACAATAGCCTTTGGCAGTAGCATTCTCTCTGAGATCAGATATAAGTGTGTTAGAAGGTATTGTTTAGTGAGATGAGTACTAGATTACACTTCATTTACAGTATTTGTATGTTGCATGGTGATATTTTTGGAGGTGCTCAATGTTTGATTAACATTGCTCCTCTTAAAGACAATGGTAAAACTCCTAACTTTAATGGGAGCAGAGTTGACTCAGGCTTGGTGTACAGTACTCGGTTATTTTGGAATTAGCCGAGTTAATTGGGGGGGAGGGATAGCTCAGTGGTTTGAGCATTGGCTTGCTAAACCCAGTGTTGTGAGTTCAAACCTTAGAATTATAGAATATCAGGGTCGGAAGGGACCTCATGAGGTCATCTGGTCCAACCCCCTGCTCAAAGCAAGACCAACCCCCAACTAAATCATCCTGGCCAGGGCTTTTTCAAGCCTGACCTTAAAAATATCTAAGGAAGGAGATTCCACCACCTCCCTAAGTAACGCATTCCAGTGTTTCACCACCCTCCTAGTGAAAAAGTTTTTCCTAATATCCAACCTAAACCTCCCCCACTGCAACTTGAGACCATTACTCCTTGTCCTGTCATCTGCTACCACTGAGAACAGTCTAGATCCATCCTCTTTGGAACCACCTCTCAGGTAATTGAAAGCAGCTATCAAATCCCCCTCATTCTTCTCTTTCGCAGACTAAACATTCCCAGTTCCCTCAGCCTCTCCTCATAAGTCATGTGTTCCAGTCCCCTAATCATTTTTGTTGCCCTCCGCTGGACATTTTCCAATTTTTCCACATCCTTCTTGTAGTGGGGCCCAAAACTGGACACAGTACTCCAGATGAGGCCTCACCAATGTCGAATAGAGGGGAACGATCACGTCCCTCGATCTGCTGGCAGTGCCCCTACTTATGCATCCCAAAATGCCCTTGGCCTTCTTGGCAACAAGGGCACACTGTTGACTCATATCCAGCTTCTTGTCCACTGTAACCCCTAGGTCCTTTTCTGCCGAACTGTTGCCGAGCCATTCGGTCCCTAGTCTGTAGCGGTGCATGGGATTCTTCCATCCTAAGTGCAGGACTCTGAACTTGTCCTTGCTGAACCACCTCAGATTTCTTTTGGCTCAATCCTCTAATTTGTCTAGGTCCCTCTGTATCCTATCCCTACCCTCCAGCGTATCTACCTCTCCTCCCAGTTTAGTGTCATCTGCAGACTTGCTGAGGGTGCAATCCACACCATCCTCCAGATCATTTATGAAGATATTGAACAAAACCGGCCCGAGGACTGACCCTTGGGGCAGTCCACTTGATACCGGCTGCCAAGTAGACATGGAGCCATTGATCACCTTGAGGGGGCCATTTAGGGATCTGGGGCAAAAATTGGGGATTGGTCCTGCTTTGAGCAGGGGGGTGGATTAGATGACCTCCTGAGGTCCCTTCCAACTCTGATATTCTATGATTCTATGAAGTAAAACGGATTTCGTCCACACGACCAAACCGGTTTTCAAAGGGCTCTTTAATCCAATTTCTGTATTCCACATCGGCAAGTGGAGTAGCGCTAAATCGAGATTTCAGTTACAGGTAGAATAGAATAGAATATCAGGGTTGGAAGGGACCTCAGGAGGTCATCTAGTCCAACCCCCTGCTCAAAGCAGGGCCAATCCCCAATTTTTGCCCCACATCCCTAAATGGCCCCCTCAGGGATTGAACTCACAAGCCTGGGTTTGACTGTGGACGCAATTCGACGTTATTGGCCTCCGGGAGCTATCCCAGAATGCTCCCTTGTGACCGCTCTGGACAACACTCTCAACTCCGATGCACTAGCCAGGTAGGCAGTAAAAGCCCAGGGAACTTTTGAATTTCATTTCCTGTTTGGTCACAATCAGCACAGGTGACCATCAGCACAGTCCACCATCACAGGTGACCATGCAGAGTCCACTATCACAAGAGACCACAAAGTCCTGGATTTGCAGACGAGCTCCAGCATGGTCCGAATGGGAGGTATTGCATCTCATTGCATGTTGGGGAGAGAAATCTGTTATGGCAGAACTATGCTCCAAAAAATGAAACGCAAATCTGTGTGCTAAAGTCTCCAGGGCCATGACAGAAAAAGGCTACTCCAGGGACACAGAGCAGTGTTGTACAAAAATCAAGGAGCTCAGGCAAGCGTACCAAAAAGCCAGAGAGGCGAATGGACACTCTGGGTCACAGCCCCATACATGTCACTTCTGCCGTGACCTACATGCAGTTATGTGGGGTGACGCCACCACTACCCCACCACTGTCCGTGGACGTCTGCAAGGGGGGAGTTGCACGGAGCGAGGAGGATGAGTTATTGGAGGACGAAGAGGAGGACAGCGCACAGGAGGCAAGTGGGGAATCCGTTTTTCCCCCCTAGCCAGGAACTATTCTTAATGCTGGAGCCAATAGCCTCCCCCCACTCCCAAGGCGGCCTCCTGGACCATGACCCTGGAGAAGGCACTTCTGGTGAGTACGAGTCTGATTGGAGCCTGGGGGTGGGGGAAAACCCAGCTGCGCTGGGCTGTTCGCGTTTAGTTTAAAGGGCTCATCCCTGCTCAGAGCCACATCAGAGCCATGCGGTGGGGGGACGTGGCGTGTTGTGTAAAGCGATCATCCCAGAGAGCTTGCAGGCCCTCCTTTTATATGGCAAACCCACCAGGCATTGCTTGCTATGGGAAAGGGGGCCTGGCAGTTTGAAAGCATTGAAATGAATGCGGAAGAAGCAGAACCCCGCGTGCCCCTAGGGCTTACCATGTCTCCCTTCAAGCTGAATTCTGTTGCCCGGCCCGCTTACTCACACCAAAGTGTCAGGCACTTCAGCATAAGAGGCAAAATGCCACCTTGTACAGAAAGAGCATGTGCTGTGTACTATGAATTGCTTGTTTCACTGAGAAAGTGTCCCCTTTGTTCTCTAAAGTGTATCTTAAAATACTACCCTCCCTTTTTCTCCTCCCGCAGGCGCAAATGTTACAACGCGGCTCCTGTCTACTCTGTCCCAGAGGCTGGTCCAGATTAGAAGGCAGAAAAAACGAACTCGGGACGACATGTTTGCCGAGCTCATGCAGTCCTCCCGCACTGATAGGGCCCAGCTGAATGTGTGGAGGCAAACAATTGCAGAGTCCCATAAATCATTAAATGAACACGAAGAGAGGAGGGACGTGCGTGATGAGAGCAGGCAGGATGCTATGGTCAAGCCCACGGGGGAGCAAACTGACATGCTCCACTGTATGGTGGATCTAATGTGGGAAAGACAGTAGACCACAGACTGCCACTGCAGCCCCTTTATAACTGCCCTCCCTCCTCCCCAAGATCCATAGCTTCCTCACCCATATGCCCAAGAACACGGGGCCGGGGGGGGGGGGGGGGGAGGAGAGGCTGCGGGGACCCACACACTCAACCCCAGAGGATTGCACAAGCAGCAGAAAAATGGCATATCCGAAATTTTGATTTGCTTTCTGGACTTGTCCGTCCCTCCCCCCCCAGTCTACCTTCTGATTTCTCTCAATGTGTTGTGCAACAAATAATAAAGAACGTTTTTTAAACAATTGTGACTATTTCTTTTCATATATACACACACACACACACACATAATATAAAATATGTATGGATGAAGGGGGCGGGTAACTTCAAGAGAAACCAACTGTCACACCGTACCCTGGCCAGTCGTGAAACTGGCTTTCAAAGCTTCTCTGATGCGCAGCGTGCCCTGCTGCGCTCTTCTAATCGCCCTGTTGTCTGGCTGTGTGAAATTGGCCGCCAGGCGAGTTTCCTCAACCTCCCACCCTACCATTAACGTCTTCCCCCTTACTCTCTCAGATACTGTGGAGCACACAACAAGCAGCAATTACAATTGGCATATTGGTTGTGCTGAGATCTAACCAAGTCAGTAAACAGCGCCAGTGCACTTCCAAACGTCCAAAAGCAGTTTTACCACCATTCTGCACTTGCTCAGCCTATAGTTGAACTGCTCCTTACTACTGTCCAGGGTGCTCGTATATGGCTTTATGAGCCTGGCATTAAGGGGTAGGCTGGGTCCCTGAGGATAACTATTGGCATTTCAACATCCCCAACAGTAATTTTCTGGTCGGGGAAGTAAGTCCCTTCCTGCAGCTGTTCAAAGAGACCAGAGTTCCTGAAGATGCGAATGTCCTGTACCTTTCCCGGCCATCCAACGTTGATATCGGTGAAATGTCCCTTGTGATCCACCAGTGCTTGCAGCACCATTGAAAAGTACCCCTTGCAGTTTACATACTGGGCGCCCCGGTGTTCTGGGGTCAAGATAGGGATATGCGTTCCGTCTATCGCCCTGCCGCAGTTAGGGAACCCCAGCGCATTAAAGCCATCCACAATGGTCTGCACATTTCCCAAAGTCACTACCCTTGATAGCAGCTGGTCAATGATTGCGTTGGCTACTTGCATCACAGCAGCCCCCACAGTAGATTTGCCCACCCCAAACTGATTCCCGACTGACCGGTAGCTGTCGGGCGTTGCAAGCTTCCACAGGGCTTTCGCCACTCGCTTCTCAACTGTGAGGGCTGCTCTCATTTTGGTGTCTTTGTGCTTCAGGGCAGGGGACAGAAGTCACAAAGTTCCATGAAAGTGGCCCTACTCATACTAAAGTTTCTCAGCCACTAGGAATCATCCCATACCCACAACACTGTGCAGTCCCACCAGTCTGTGCTTGTTTCCTGGGCTCAGAATCAGCATTCCACGGCATGAACCTGGCCCAACGCCACCATGATCTCCCAATCACCCCATGCCACGCTTCTAGGAATGTCTGTGTCCATGTCTTCATCAGTATAGTAATCGCGCTGTCGTCACTTCCTTGCCTGGTTTTGCAGGTACTGCATCTATTGCTGGATAATGTGCGAGGTATTTACAATGGTCAGAACTGCAGTGGAGATCTGCTGTGGCGCCTGCATGGGTAATCCTGGACAAATGGCATGAAAAGTAGGAGAGCAGAGTGGCAGTGGAAGAGGTGCTGTTCGGTTCACGATAGCCAAAAAAAGGCGGGAAATGGCTGTCTTCTGTAGCTTTCATGGAGGCTGGAGCCCAGGACAGACACTGAGCTTCTCCATGTTAGCACGGCAAGAGCAGGAGAGCAGAGTTGGTGGCGGAAGCTGTGCTGCTCGGTTCACGATGGCTGAGCAGAGTTGGGAGCGGAAGCGGTCGATGAGGAAGAGAAAGAGTGTAGATACTTATAGAGATTACATAGAAAGACGAGAGGAAATGTGAGGTGGATTCATAGTACCAGGAGAGAAGCGGTGCAACGTACTGCACCATCTGCCGAAAGCAGTATGGCGTCTGCACGCCAAAAAGGCACAAAACAATTGTCTGCCGTAGCTTTCATGGAGGGAGGAGCGACTGATGACACACACCCAGAAACACCTGCAAGAATGTTTTTGCCCCATCATGCACTGGGAGCTTAACCCAGAATTCCAGTGGGCGGCAGGGACTGCGGGAACTGTGGGATAGCTACCCACAGTGCACCGCTCTGACATTCGATGCTAGCCTCGGTACTGTGGACGCACTCTGCCAAATTCACGTGTTTTAGTGGGGACACACAAGACCGAAAGTATAAAATCGCTTCCAAAAATTCAAATAGAATAATTTCGTACTGTAGACGTACCCTAATGCCAAGTGTATTGGAAAACTCATCCAAACCTTCATTATGCTTGTACCTTTAGAGAACTCACTTATTCAAGCAATGTTGATTTATTGCTGTTATTCATGTAGGGTTTAAGTGTCCATGTGTGTAATATGGTCACTGCTGCATAGCTTGAGAGACTGAGATTCCTCTTACAAGCTCATTTATTTACCCAATGAATTTTGTGCATTGATACATGCTTTGGGAGTAAACTTCAGTGGTGAACTTTTTGTGAACTACAAATTAAAGAGAAAAAGTGAATAGAGAAGTCATCAATACACTGGCTAAGTCATAAAAGAAATACTTCAGACAGATTTATGAAAGAAGAAAAAACTCCCATTAGCTCAATAATGGGAGTTTCATACTTTCTTTCCATGTAGATTGCATTTCCAGCAATATTAAGCACAGTGGCGGCAATTGTCGAATCCACAGTGATTCCATTTTCTTCATCTTCCAGACTAGGAAAATGTATTTACCACCTCGTCTCTCAGCCTGGGGGAAGGGTATATAATGCAAGGCCTTCAGGGAAGACTTCCAGTTTCTCTTCTAATACATTTTCTTAAAATGTGTACAAAGAAGACACAATGCAAATGAGGGACCAATTTTATGATGGAAATGGCATTCTAAAGTTTGCTCTAAAATTGAAACTGAGTCTAAAACCGTTTAATTTCTCTAACGTCAGTTAAGTAAACACCCAGTTTCGGCTCCTGAAAATAATTGTATATTCATCCAGAGGATGGAAATTGTGTTTTGATACCTACACTCAGAAACAAGCTTCCCTTCCTTCTGCAAGTAACCAAGTCATCCCTGGAGTGACACAAACATTTCATGCCAGTGGTTAATTATCTCAATTTTTTAAAACTTCTATGCCTTTCTTAGCAAAATACAGCCATCTCTAACTTTTCCTCCAAGCTGACTGAAGAAGGGTTTTTATCATTGTGACGGGGTGTACGTACCTGGCACCAGTCACAAAAAGGTTAACTGTGCTTTGCAGGCTGAGGAAGCCCCACGCTTCTGACTCTGCTGAGCATGCTCAGCCTGGAGGCAAAGTATAAAAGGAAGCAGCCCAACTCAGTCTGGGCAGGCAGCTGAAGTGGGAGGATGTAGACTGCAGGCTCTCTCCAGGGAGCTGCTACAGGCCCTGATTACAGAGCTATGGCACACAGAGGTCTAGGCAGACTCCAGGCTGCCTGATGAGCCCGGAAAAGGGACTGTGCCGGCAGGAGCTATGCCACTTGAGGACCCCAGAGACCCTGGGGAACCGTGGAGCATCGCCGAGGGAGAAAGGGTAGGAAGCAGCCCAGGGGATTTAGACATTTCCCAGTGAGTGAACTGGAGAGCCAGACAGCGTATCACGGGAGGATCCCCGCTGACTTGGTGGTGAGCACCCCCACCATCGCCAGGTCCCTGGGCTGGGACTCGCAGGAGCAGGGAGGGCCCGAGTCCCCCTACCCTGGGCGCCACACACCCCTAAGTGGCGTTCCACTTCCCCATCGGGCCAATGAGCCATGCAATCCCACAGAGGTGGGTTACTTTAATGACTCAGGCCATTAGGCCACGCTGCCCTGCTGGAAGGGCCGCTTATTGTCACTGGCCATTGGGCCTCACTGCCTTGAGCAGAAAGGCTGCTTTACTGACTCCGGCTATCAGGCCATGCTGCCCTGAGTGGAAGGGCTGCTTTATTGACTCTGGTCACTAGGCTGCACTACCATGTTTTATAGTCAGGGCCATGAACACAGGACCTAACTGGCTGCTATGCAGTTTTTTCCCCTTCTTCTCCCCCTATGAGACCCGGGACCCAGGACGGCATGTACCTACCCTGCAACAAACATCTTTCTTTTGGGCTAAAATTTCTGTATTGTCTTTACACCAGTTTTGCTATAAAAATTAAATACCCATGTCTAAAGAACTGGTAAAGTTATACACATCCTGCAGCCTTTTAAAGAAGCTTTCTAGTTACCTCTTCCTTAAATTGCTAACCTGTTTTTAGATTAACTCTTTGGGATAGGGACTGACTTTTAATCAGTGTTTGTACAGTTGCTAGCACAATGGGCCTTAATAATGAATGGGACTTCTGGGAGGTGTATTGCAATAGAAGTCCAATAAGTAACAGCCTCTAATTATTGCATTGTTCTACCTATTTCCATTTTAAATGTTAATGTTTTTATTTTTCTTGTATGCTGTCATATAATTAACTGAGAAAATTCACTATTCATTTTAAAGTTGCTCGTGTTATGAGCTTCACTTCTCCTTCTCCTACTCTACTGTTTGCTATTCTGAGTTGCTTCTTACATATGAATTGCCCATCAGTGCATTTGTGCAACCTCCGAAGCTATTAATGGGAGTTAAATATGCAGTGAGTGGAAAGTATGCTCTTTGGTAGGTGAGGGTTCCCCTAGAAATGAAAAGCCCAAACCTGAATATCTTAGACCCTTTTCCCAGATAAAAGGAATATTAGGGAAAACTAATTTCTTGTTCATGAACTGAATCCACTTTCCAAGTTAGAACAAGGACCGTGATCTTCCTACATATTATGGAAATAAAAATACCACTTTTTGTAAAAAAGAAAAGCATTGCTCAAATCATATATTCAGCTTTTCTCACCCTCAACTATTTTTAAAAAAGATGTTATGTTAGGGATAGGTAGATTTGTAGTGGTGAAGCTGGGCTAACACTACAAAAAAGTGTTAATGAGAATTTATATGAATAAGCCTTTAGTTTATTTTGGTGTTTGATTCCTTTTTGTTAGTTTTCTGTGAACACTCATAGGAGTGACTTTTTGTTTTTTGTTTCAAAGAATGTGAAGATGAATCATATGAAGATTCACACCAAGTGTTTGTGCAGCCATTCTGAAATCTTCTTTGAGTCTTTTATTTATAAATGTTTGTCAGTCACTCGGAGCAGAAACAATGACGTGATGTGTTACCTTCTTAGTGTAAACAAGTAGTTCACACACAGCCTATAGGCTGAGATATGTTTACATAAAATGTACACATTTGTACACAGAAATCCCATCAATGGATAATTTACTATTAGAAAAAAAGGCAAAATCTGCTGGATATTTTACTGCAAATTTACTGAGGCTTGGAGAGTAGGAGAAAGGACTTTGTGCACAAAGTCCTAACTGACTTTCATTTTAAGTAACAAGCTTCAGGAGGAGGGGATACGTTTTCATTTCTTCTTAGAGTGCTTGCTCATGTCCATTCCATGTTAGGTGTGTGCGTGCCATGTGCACCGTTGCCAGAGATTTTCCCCTCTGTGGTATCCATCAGGCTGGCTCTAGTGCCCTCTGGTGCCGTACGCTCATGCGCTAGTTTAAGGAGCCTGACCGGCCCCCCATTCTTTCTTATCTCCCGTGACAGACTCTGGAACAACTTCTCTTGTTTCGGCAAGGTGTTCAGTCAGTGGTTCTGTAGAGGATGCTTGCTGGAACTGAGCAAGGACAAGCAAAGGAAGTGCTGTGGAGTGCGACCCGCATTGGGCCCCTCCTCTAGCCCCGCTCTGTAAGTGGCACCGTTGACTCTACCCTGCTTGTAGGTGCCATTGAGTCCAGTGCAGGACCATCCATTGACAGCGGGGGGACATTGTGGCACCACCGGGAGTGCGGTACCGTCCACTCTAGAGGCCTTTCTGGCGGCCAGCGACCTGATTACTCTCCCAGTACTGCTGACCCTGCTGGGACAAGTCCCGACACCGGTGAGATAGTCAAGCAGAAGGGATCATGTTATCCTGAGCTCTTATCTGGCACCAGGTCCTCTGGTACCAACCAGAGGGAAACTGGCCCTGTTGATGTTGGCGAAAACTTCCGCTGTCCAGCACCAATCCCCGCACCCTTGGCACCAGCTGGCAACAGCGAAGGGTACTGTCCGTCATGGTCTCCTCAAGTTGACTTGTCCTTGGAATTGGAGGTGGAGCCCTGCACGCAATCAAGGGCCTGTGACCAGTACCTGACCTACCTCCTAACGGATCTTGATGTGGTTGCCACTGCTGCCTCACCCCCCCCTCCCCCAGAGCCTGGCCCAGAGGACAATGGCCGATGCAGGTCCAATGGTGGTTTTGGAATCCATGGGTTTTCGACTGGGACTGCCTTCCAGCCATTCATACTCTGTGGTGTCCGAGAGAAGGGCTCCTCCCCCACACCATCCAGCACCCGACCTGGACTCCAGGAATGAGTCCGGTACCGACTTAGGCCTGCGTGATGTGGTCGGTGCAGAAGAAGAGGAAGGCCTGTTGTTGGTGCAGGCAGCCTCCTCCTAAGAGGAAGCTGTCTTGGGACCGAGCAGCTCGGTGCAGCAGGACAATTTTAGAGCCCACCAGAAGGTTGACTTCTAACCTGGGGCTAGAGGTGTAGGTGCTTAGAGTCCTCACACAGCCTGACTGACATTTCGGCTGCGGTGGCACTGTCAAAGGTGGCCATACCCCTCAAAAAGAGTTGAGAAGTAGTATTGTGTTCCTGCCAAGAGGTATCAATACCTATATTCCCACCCCCCTCCCAATGAAAGAGATAGGCAAGGCGGCCAATGAAAGAGACAAGCAAGGGCTGCAAGGCGTGACCCCCAAGCAAAAGGACTCAAAAAAGCTAGACCTGTTTGATAGAAAGATTTATTCTACTGGTGGGTTACAGCTTCGCATCTCCAACCAGCAGGCCTTGCTTGGGAGGTATGATTATAACATCTGGGACTTCATGGCAAAGTTTAAGGACTCTTTACTACAGGAGTCCAGGCAAGAGTCCCTTCTGATGGAGGAAGGGAAGACCATAGCCAGGTCCTCCCTCCAGGCAGCTGTAGACACAGCTGACAGTGGCTGGAAAAATGGCATCGGCTGTGGTCATGAGAAAGATGCTTGGCTCCAATCCTTGGGGCTGTCTCCAGAGGTTCAGCAGTCCATCCAAGATCTTCCCTTTGAGGAAACCTCCCTCTTTTCTGAGCAGATGGATTCAAAGCTCCATGGTCTGAAAGATTCCAGGGCTACCATCAGATACCTGGGCATTTATTTCCCGGCATCTTCAAGGAAACATTTCAGACCTCAGAAGCCAGCCTTCTTCTTAGCTCTTCCACCTCGCCAAGACCTGTTTAAAAAATGGAGCAGGGGTTATAAGTGTAGACAACTGCCCCCCTTCCACCTCAACCACACTACTGGGATTGCACAGATATCCGGGAGTCCCCCAGCAGAACTTTTTGAAGTGGCACCTGAGGGCATTATATCAGTTCCCATACTGGATCCTGCCCCCCCCCCCCCTTTGTTTTCAGGCCAACTCTTCTACTTCAGCCTGGCGTCGTTCTTCATCACCTTTAGTTTTCTCTCTCCCCTGCACCCCGGCCCATCCCTCTTCAGGGACCCTTCTCATGAGCAACTTCTAGTCCAGGAGATGCAAGTCCTCCTGAAGGTAGAGGCCGTGGAGGAGGTGCCTCAGAACCTGAAAGGGAAAGGATTTTACTCCCGCTATCTCCTAATCCTGAAGGCCAAAGAGGGTTTTTGACCGATCCTAGACCTGCGTCTCCTCAACTGTTATCTCAAGAAGCTGAGGTTCTGCATGGTGTCTCTGGCCTCTATTATTCCCTCCCTGGATCCAGGGGACTGGTATGCTGCCCTTGACTACCTTCTGTGCCCTGGGCCTATTGATAAATGAGAAAAAGTAGACTCTCGTCCCTATCCAGAGGATAGAGTTTATCGGGGGGAGTGCTCAATTCTACCCAGAGTCTCAGTTCCAGACAGTGTCGGCGCTGATATCCAAGGTCAAGGCCCACCTGGTCACGACAGCCTGTTTTTGCCTCAGACTCTTGAGTTACATGGCTGCATGTGCTTATGTGGTATGGCGCTCAAGACTATGCCTCAGACCCCTTCAAGCTAGGCTGTCCTCGGTGTACTCATCAAACAGTCATCACTTGGACTCGGTGCTTACAGTCCCGACCCGGTCTCCCTCTACTGGTGAAGGATCCCCGATCAGTGGGTGCAGGCGTTCCCTTCATCACTCCCCACCCACACACGCCTTCAGTATCCCTCATTTTGGACTTGTCCAACCTATTTTGGGGGACTCACCTTGAGCACCTCAGGACTCTGGGCCTGTGATCCCAGGAAGAGCTCTCTTTGCACATAAACATCAGAGAGTTCAGAGTGGTCTGCTTAACATGCCAGGTGTTCCTATGCCAGATCACGGTCAAAGTTGTATGAGTGCTCATGGACAAAACAGCAGCCATGTTTTACATTAACAGACAAGGAGGAGTGCATTCATTTACCCAGTGTCAGGAGGCCATTTGCCTGTGGGACTTCTGAGTGAAACACTCTATCCACCTTGAAGCTTCCCACATCCCAGGAGCCCAGAACACTTTTTGGCAGATCACCTCAACAGGTCTTTCTCTTCTCACCACAAGTGGTCCCTTCATCCAGAAGTAACCAGAACCATCTCCCAGAGGTGGGGATTTCCCCATGTAGACCTGTTTGCACCCAAGCAGAATAGGAAATGTCAGCAGTTTTGATCGCTGTGCGGCCGCAGTCCGGGCTCCCTCTCCTACGCCATTCTACTCCTGTTGCCAAAACTCCTGTTCTACATGTTTCCCCCCCCATTCCTCTGGTACACAAGGTCCTTCTGAAAGTCAAGCAAGACATAGCAAAGTTTATTCTTATAGCCCCTGCATGGCAGCACCAACTCTGGTTCAGCATGCTGCTGGATCTGTCAGTAACGACCCACTGTTGCTTTTGCTTCTCCTGGAACTGATCTCAGAATATCACAGCTGTATGCTCCACCTGAACTTCAAGGTCCTCCACCTAACTGTATGGAAGCTGCATGGTTAAAATCATAGAATATTATGGTTGGAAGAGACCTCAGGCGGTCATCTAGTCCAATCCCCTGCTCAAAGCAGGACCAACACCAACTAAATCATCCCAGCTAGGGCTATGTCAAGCCTGACCTTGAAAACCTCTAAGGATGGAGATTCCACCACCTCCTTAGGGAACCCATTCCAGTGCTTCACCACCCACCTAGTAAAATAGTGTTTCCTACTATCCAACCTAGACCTCCCCCACTGCAACTTGAGACCATTGCTTCTTGTTCTGTCATCTGCCACCACTGAGAACAGTCTAGCTCCATCCTCTTTGGAACCCCCCTCACTTTTCTCTTCTGCAGACTAAATAATCCCAGTTCCCTTAGCCTCTCCTTGTAAGTCATGTGCCCCAGCCCCCTAATCATTTTTGTTGCCCTCCGCTGGACTGTCTCCAATTTGGCCACATCCCTTCTGCAGTTGGGGGACCAAGACTGGATGCAGTACGCCAGGTGTGGCCTCACCAGTGCCGAATGGAGGGGAATAATCATGTCCCTGAATCTGCTGGCAATTCTCCTACTAGTACAGCCCAATATGCCATTGGCCTTCTTGGCAACAAGGGCACACTGCTGACTCCTGTCCAGCTTCTCATCCACTGTAATCCCCAGGTCCTTTTCTGCAGAACTGCTGCTTAGCCAGTCGGTCCCCAGCCTGTAGTGGTGCATGGGATTCTTCCTTCCTAAGTGCAGGACTCTGCACTTGTCCTTGTTGAACCTCATCAGATTTCTTTTGGCCCACTCCTCCAATTTGTCTAGGTCACTCTGGACCCTGTCCCTATCCTCCAGCGTATCTACCTCTTCCCCCAGCTTAGTGTCATCTGCGAACTTGCTGAGGGTGCAATTTATCCCATCATCCAGACCATTAATAAAGAAGTTGAACAAAACCGTCCCCAGGACTGACCCCTGGGGCACTCCACTTGATACCAGCTACCAACTAGACATCAAGACGTTCATAGAATATCAGGGTTGGAAGGGACCTCAGGACGTCATCTAGTCCAACCCCCTGCTCAAAGCAGGACCCAGTCCCCAACTAAATCATCCCAGCCTGGGCTTCGTCAAGCCTGACCTTAAAAATATCAAAGGAAGGAGATTCCACCACCTCCTTAGGTAACGTATTCCAGTGTTTCACCACCCTCCTAGTGAAAAAGTTTTTCCTAATATCCAACCTAAACCTCCCCCACTGCAACTTGAGACCATTACTCCTTGTTCTGTCATCAGCTACCACCGAGAACAGTCTAGATCCATCCTCTTTGGAAGCCCCTTTCAGGTAGTTGAAAGCAGCTATCAAATCCCCCCTCATTCTTCTCTTCTGCAGACTAAACAATCCCAGTTCCCTCAGCCTCTCCTCATAAGTCATGCGTTCCGGGTCCCTAATCATTTTTGTTGCCCTCCGCTGGACTCTTTCCAATTTTTCCACATCCTTCTTGTAGTGTGGGGCCCAAAACTGGACACACTACTCCAGATGAGGCCTCACCAATGTCGAATAGAGGGGAACGATCACATTCCTCGATCTGCTGGCAATGCCCCTACCTGTACATCCCAAAATACTATTGGCCTTCTTGGCAACAAGGGCACACTGCTGACTCATATCCAGCTTCTCGTCCACTGTAACCCCTAGGTCCTTTTCTGCAGAACTGCTGCCGAGCCATTCGGTCCCTAGTCTTTAGCGGTGCATGGGATTCTTCCATCCTAAGTGCAGGACTCTGAACTTGTCCTTGTTGAACCTCATCAGATTTCTTTTGGCCCAATCTTCTAATTTGTCTAGGTCCCTCTGTATCCTATCCCTCCCCTCCAGCGTATCTACCTCTCCTCCCAGTTTAGTGTCTGGGTTGATCTGGGTTGAATCTGATGGAGCTGGCCTACTCAGAACAAGTCCACGGGGTCTTGTTAGGTGGTAGGAAACCAACTACTAGAGCAACTTATCTAGCCAAGTAGAAGCATTTCTCGGTGTGGTCTTCCCAGCAAGGCCTCTCATCAGCCCCTTCAGTTTGTGCTGGAATACCTGCTGCATCTGAAACAACAGGGACTAGCCACTTCATAGATTTAAGATGCATCTACCAGCAATCTCAGCCTTCTAATCTTCGGTGGACAGTCGATTGGTTTTCTCACATGAGATGTCCATTCGCTTCCTTAAGAGATTAGAGAGGCTTTACCATCAGATTCATAAATGCATTGCACCACGGGACCTAAACCTGATTGTGTCAAAACTCACGGACTCTCTCTTTGAGCCACTGGCATCGTGCCCTCTGTCATCTCTCTCCTGGAAGGGTTGCCTTTCTGGTAGCGATTACCTTGATCAGGAGGGTCTCGGAGATCAAGGCTCTTACGTCAGAACCCCCATATATGGTGTTCTTTAAGGACAAGATTCAACTGCGCTCCCACCCAGCATTCCTCCCAAAGGTGGTCTTGCAGTTTCATAGTAATCAGGCTATTTTCCTCCCGGTTTTCTTCCAAAAACCACACAAGAATACAGAGGAGCATTGTCTACACATGCTGGATGTTTGATGTGACCTGGCCTTCTACATTGAAAGAACCAAGCCATTCCATAAGTCCACACAGCTCTTTGTGTCAGTAGCAAACCAGTAGGCCTCAGCTCAGAGAATTTCCTCCTGGATCTCTTCCTATATTCGTGCTATGAGCAGGCAGGTTCCCCAGTGCCTACCATCTTGGCAGCCCATTTGATGAGAGCTCAGGCTTCATCAGCAATGTTTCTGGACCAGGTCCCAATTCGAGATATCTGCAGAGCAATATCCTGGTCGTTGATACTACTCTTTCCTCCCACTGTGCCATCACCCAGCAGGCTAGGGATTATGCAAAGTTCGGTAGAGCAGTATTGCAATTCACATGTCCATGATCTCCGAGCCCATTTCTTTAGGTACCACTTGGGAGTCACCTAGTGTGGAATGGACATGAGCAAGCACTCGAAGAAGAAAAAACAGCTACTAACCTTTCTATAACTGTTGTTCTTTGAGATGCATTGCTCATGTCCATTCCACGACCCACCCTCCTGTCCCTCTGTCAGAGTTAGCTGGCAAGAAGGAACTGAGAGGGTGTGGAGCTGTGTAGCGGGGTGGTTACCCACTCCTGCCCTTTGGGGCTTAAAACAGCCCTTGGAGATGGCTGGGGCTGTGGGCTAGAAGCTGGGCTGGTTGGGGAAGTAGCTGCATCTGGGCCATGCCCCAATCAGGGCCCAGCTGGCCCTTATAAAGGATGGGAGCCAGAAGCTCTGTCAGACGTGGGGATAGTGGGTGAGGGTTCCCTGGGGTGGGGAGACCCAGGGAGTGGGGGTACTGCCAGGGGGGCAGCACCCAAGGCAAGGGCACCGGATCTGGGAGGGACACAAAGGCCAGTAGTAAGGCGGATCACCGGCCTGCGGAGGGTGCTCTGGGCTGGAAATTGAGCTAATTCCCAAGAATGACCAGCAGGAGTTAGTTGCTGCGGGGTGAGTTAGAACACTTATAGGCTGGCTGGGCCCCTTATACTGCTGCATAAGCAGATGGCAGAAGAGGGCGCTAGAGCCGGCCCAATGGATACCACTGAGGGAGAAATCTCCGGTGATGGTGCATGTATTATTTAGCATATGTTTATAAGAGTTAAAACTTTGCATAAAGGTTGATCAGGTATTATATGTTCTGTCAGTCCCATCTGGTGTGCATTCTGAGTGTATGTTAGATTGGCAAATAGATTCTTTGGTATAATGGAGCCATGCAAAGCACAGCTTTTGATATAGTGAGTGTTCGTTCATATCCATTAGTTACAATAGCACCAGAGCTTTGTAAGCGTCTTACTTTGTATATATTTTAGTTTTACTTTGAACGCTAACCCTTTATTTTTAAGCCTCCGCGGTTCCTTTCTTGCTACCATACTTGAATAGAGAGGTACAGCAATTAACTTTTAGTAATACACACACATTTTAACAGTGCAAACCATCTGTTCAAGAGTGCCTGCCTATTTTTGCTTGCTCTCTGGTCCCACCTTCATTTTTTCCGCTGTATCTGTTACTCGTTTTTGTGCTCCAAGGAAAGGGGAGGGACTTTCTTTTGGCATCAGTTAGGCTCTTAGGTTCAGTTGCCTTCCTTGGTAATTGCACACTCTGCTTGAAATAGTTCTACCTCAGTGTGAACCAGCGACCTCTTAGTGCCAACTGGCAGAGGGCACAGAGGGTTTGGTATCTACATACTAGTTTGCCCAAGTGTCATATAAGGTCTCTAATGAGAGCCTGTGTCAGATTTGTTCTCATAATCACAGTTAAATATATATAGGGGTAATAGGTAAGGATGTATGTGTTATATACTGAAAATTATGTTCTTAAAATCTGTGACTTGGGGCTGGTCACCAGAAAAGGTGAGAAACTGGTTTCTTTCAGGCAAGAGATGTTTATCCATCTATCTACATGTACACTGAGTATTGTATAGTTCTCAATGGACACCCATTTACAGTCTGAACAAAATGCTAATCAAGTGATTATAAAATCTCCATGGAAGACCCTAGAGAGGAAAGCACAAAGCAGTGGAGGTTATCCTGTTTGAGGTCACGCTATAGATTTTTAGGCTATAACTAGAGACTGACTCTGGATCTTTCCACTGAGGAGGCAAGAGTGTGATGTGATTTTTTTCCTGAACTGAAGATCACAGCGAAGTCTGGCTGTAATGTGTTGGAAGGATTTTGGGTGTGCTTTTGCTCTGATGACATGACAGGGGCTTATTGGTTAACTTTAGGTTCTTGTATGCTTGTTTTATTTTGTGTGTGTCCCTTCTTTCCAATATTTCTACTTGCTATCATTTGAATCTCTGTTCTTTGGTACATAAACGTATACTTCTTTTCTCTGTAAACGTATGTAAGTACAGTGCGTTAAGCTGAGCGGTATTCTACAGTATAACTGATAAACTCTGATGTAGTGTTCCTTTGGGAGCAGAGGATCTGATAATTCTGTGAGTGTCTAGTATTGGATCAGGGGTTGGGCACTCCAGGGAGATTCTCAGGACTCGGGGGTTGGAGTGCACCTCTTGTTAACCTGTAAAGAGACAGTGGGGCCTGTGGCAGCCTGGATGGCAGCACTAGTGTTGCCAGAAATTGGTGGTGGTGGGAAACTGACCAACAGCAGGCACAAATGAAGATTCCTCATGCTAAGAGCAGGTGGTTGTGAGGTGCCTCACAACCCTAATACCTCCGAAACATCACAGTCAATTACTTTTTGCTCCTAATGTTCTGACTTTTAGATGGTCCTATATTTCTTGATTACTGTGAACTCTGAATTTTATAATTCTCGAACAACATAGAAGTTTCAGTTCTTCAGAGGTGTAAGTTGTAATAGATCCCTCATTCTTAGGTTCCAGATCTATGGCTTTAGCTGTTGAAGCTGACTAGCAATCTTACTGAATTTCGGAGTGTCATTTTTGTGACACGGGTGGGCAGAGGGTCTAAATGGTGTTCCAATACTTAAACTCACACATTTCCGTCTCTGGCACTTTGTCAAATCTTTTAAAGAATATTTTCCTAGCATTTAGCCTCTTGTGGGTGAATAAAATAGTTTTTTATTATTCTGTTATGTTGGGGGGCAGGGGGAGAAACGGGAGGATGGGGGGGTGGGCAATATGAATTTTCTTCCCACAGCTCAGTCCAGTTATTTTCTTTAAAAACAGATATAAAAAGGGGAGATAATATAATTGTCTAATGTACTTGAACTCTTCTAAATAATTCATTTGGTAGCCTTTGAAGTTCCAGTAATTACCAATAGGCCATTATTTTCTTTATCTCACAGCCCTTAGTTGGTCAGCCTAGGATCTAAGCTGGGAGAAAGCATTCTTTCTTCATATGTAGATAGTTTCTTCTTGTGTGACCAGTGATAGGGCACAGTGCCTACGTGGAAGCAGATGGCAAGAAGAACTTGAATGGAGATTTTTAGACTGCTTGAGAGTGGCTTTTGACTATAGTTGTAACTTTTGTATGGTATCAAATACAGCGCATGCGTCTCTAATAGCTCTCTGCCTCTTTCCTAGGCTAAGAATGCAGGTGGTCGTTTTACAGGTATGTCCTAACCACAGTTCTTGACCAAGGGGCAGTAGCTGTAGCTCTTGGATTTAGGAAGGTAAAGGCGCTGTGAACATAGTTTCCAGTCCATTGGCAATGGACAGTGAGGCCACCTCCTCTGGTAAACTCACATTCTACAAAAATAATGATGATCCCAGTGGCCACCCTCACATGCAGGGGCTCTTAATATGAATTATATTTTTTTAAAAAATGCGTTGGTTGGCTTGGAAGGTCAAGCATTCAAAAACTAGCAAATGCCATATTGAGGTTTCCTGTGCAATTTTAACTCATACCCCTTGTGCCCATGCATTATGGTACATTCTGTGTTTACATGGTCATGTGCTCTTTCCCCAACAGAGTCCTCGCCTCAGGTGGCGCACAGACTAGACACTGCTCACTTAATGAACTATTCAATGTATTGTTCAATATATGGCCCCAGGTCTTATTTACTGCACACTATTCAAACCCTGTGTTGAATACCAAATTATTAATTTCCTCGCTGGCTTTTCTAAGTTGCTTATCACTGTATTATCTGAGTGCTTCACAAACACTAATGAATTTATCTTTACAACACCCCTGTGAGGTAGTATTACCCCCATTTTATAGATGGAGGAATTGAGGCACAGAGAATTTAAGGTCAAAAGGATCAATTAACTGTGTGTGCCCAGTCTGAGACATCTAAAGTCTGATTTTGCAGTATTTTTATAGCCCTTTATGTTCGAAGTACAGCTCCCATTGACTTAACTTGCATTTCAGCACTTCTACAAATCAGGCAACATGCGTGTCAAGTTTAGCACAGAGAAAATGAGGAATGCAATTCGTGGCCACCAGTGAAAAGCTTAGTTTAAGTGACTTGCCAAGCATCAGAAATTCTGTGGTAGAGCCTGGGAAGGACTGGAGTTCTCCTGTGTGACAATGCATTATCTTAACCACGACACCATTCTCTCTTCCTACAGTCCCTCTGAGTCTTCCAACTTCTGCAGCAAATGAGATAAGGGTCCAGCTGACAGCCTCATTCACTACACAATCCAGATTGCTTGCTTAAGCACTGTCCATTGCGTGCAGCGAATGAGGCAGACGTCCTATGGGGGAAAAATGTCATCAAAATTGTAGCAGAAAGCATATGTCCAAGAGACTTGAATTAAAGTTGCACAGGCAACATAGTCTAGGTTCTGAAGAGGAGCGTGCTCTAATAGCAACAGACTCTGTGCTTCTCTCTTAGCATGTCCCCGTCCCCCTTTACTCCTGCCCATGTCCTCACGCAGCCTGTTCCCCAACCTATAGAGCCCTGCACGAATACACAAATGTGTATCCGCATCCAATCCGCTATCCGCCAAAATTATCTGCGGATATCTGCGGATTTGCAGGGCTATACGCTGGGGAACGGGCTGAGGCTCCGAGGCATCCCCCCTCCGGAGCCTGGTTGGGGAGAGACGGGTGGGCGGTCAGCTGTGGAGAGCCCACACGGAGTCACAGACCCTCCACCTGTCCTCAGCTGGGCGGGGAGCCTCGGGGGTGGGGACACTCCCAGGGCCTGCTCTCAGCTCTCTTTCCACCTCCCCCGCCCCACCCGGACAGGTGGAGGGTCTGCCATGGCTCTCCAGCTGGGCTCAACGCTGGCCTGGCGGGGGGAGAGGGGAGACCCATGGAGCTGCCCGGTGGCTGCTTGGGCCCCCCGCCCAGGGCAAGTGGAAAGGACCCAGGTTCCCCACAGCTTCCAGGGCAGCTCAGAGCTGCAGCCTGGCCACAGTAAGAGCTGGGCAGGCAGTTGTGCGGAGTTGCGGCAAACCTTCCACCTGCTCTGTGGGTATTTCAGTAGTGACTATAATTATGCATATTAAAACACTAACAGGCACATTTTAAAAATCAGATTTCAATGTAATTCACAGTGAAAGCAGCATAATTAAATTGTTCAGTAATACAAAACTGCCTTAAGAAGCAAGTGGAGGAGAAATTTTGTTGGAAATTTCCTGTTATAAGAGTCAACTGAAGGTAATGAACTTCTTGAATGAATACTATATATATTTTTGTGCAGTTCTAATTTTATAGAATTGAAATTTGACCGGGGAAAATTCACTTACTTTTATTACCGGTCACTCACTGACAGCCATTCTGGGGAAATGTCAGATTTCTCATATTCCATCTTAAGAGGTGGTTATTTATCCTGGATATGTGATGGCAGGTTATGATTTCTTACATGGAAAAAGAAACATGAAAGTCTGTAGGCCTTTTTACTATAATTTACATGTTATAATATTTTATTTCTTCTTCAACCTGCCAATCACTAAAAACAAAACAAAAACCTGGTTCATAATATATAATTTTAAAAAATCCACATAAATTTTCCCCTGATGAGAAGAAGGGAGAAAGAAGGAAAGAACCACCCATAAAGATGCTTTTTGCAGATAAGTTGTAGCTGTGTTGGTCCCAGGAGATTAGAGAGAGAGAAGGTAGGTGAGGTGATATCTTTTATTGGATCACATTTGATTGTGAGAGAGACAGACTTTCGAGCTTACACAGAGCTCTTTTTCGGATCTGGGGCCTGGTCTGTGCTACAAACTTAAGTTGACAGAAGCCATGTTAAGTCGATCTAATAATGTATGAGTCTACACTGTCTAGCTCCTTCCACTGATCTAAGTGGCCTGTGAAGTTGACTTCTGTGCTCCCATCTCCGCGAGAAGTGTAGCACTTGATTCAACATCCGCAGGTTGACATGGGGATAGTTTAGACACTGCATTGTGTAATTCAAATGAATTGGCTTCAAGGAGGTGTCCCACAGTGCTCCGCTGTGAACGCTTTGCAGAGCACTTTCAATTCCTCTGCACATCAGCCGGGTACACAGGAAACAGCTGATCCCCTGTTAAAACCCTGGGAACTTCTGATTTTTCAGTTCCTGTTTGTTCATCATGGAGAGCTCGTCTGCACGGCTGATCATGGAGACTCAAGGCCGCAAACATGCTCCAGCATGGAGTACACAGGAGGTGGTGGATCTTATTGCTGTGTGGGGAGAATTGTCTGTGCAGGCAGAGAGCTCCAATCCAGCAGAAGTAACGCTGACATTTATGCCAAGATTGTGTGGGGGAGAAGGTCTACATGAGGGACACACAGCAGTGCCGTGTGAAAATAAAGAAGCTTCAGCAAGCGTACCAGAAGACAAGGGAGGCGAACAGTTGTTCTGGTTCTGCCCCACGGATATGCCACTTCTGTGAGGAGCTGCATGCGATTCTTGGCTGCGACCCCATTACTACCTCAAAATGCTCAGTGGAGCCCTCCGAGGAGCCCTGGGCGACCTTGAGCAACAACGGGGAGGATGATGTTGATGAGGAAGAGGGGAATGGGAAGCAGGCAAGCCGTGAATCCATTCTCCCCGACAGCCAAGAACTGTGTTTAACCCTGGAGCCCATCCCTTCACAGGACCAGTTGGCAGCAGAGTGTGATGCTGGGGAATGTACCTCTGGTAAGTACACACTTCCAATCAAACTGTAGGAGTTACATGCTATTATTTTTAATGTTTAATCTGAAAAAAAAAAAAGTAGGTGTACTGGGTATCAGTGGCCACTCCGGTTGTGCAGAGGGTGCTCTCAGGAAAAAAAAACTGTTTGTGTGGGGGTGGCCTGGGAATCCTCCATGGAGATCTCTTGGAAGCTTTCATGAAGGTACTCTGTAATCCTTTGCAGAAGGTTTCTGGGAAGGGCTTCCTTATTTCGTCCAGTGCGGTAGGACACTTTCCCGTGCCGCTCAAGTATGAACTCTTCTGACATCATTGCAGCACAGAACATTGCAACATAAGGACCAGGTCTGTACCCAGATGCTTGTAGCATCTGCTTCCTTTTTGCCTCCGTTCTCCTCAGGAGAGTGGTATCTCTGGGAGAAACGGTAAGTTTTCAATGCAAGCCCTTGACCGGAAACAGTTCAGTAAGTAATCCAGCCCCCCTTTGGTGAAATCTGGGTCACACAACTATGCTTTTCCAAAAGTGCCATGGCTGTGGTTTCAAGGGATCACCATGTATGGCAAGCAGCATGGGGGTGTGGTTGATTCCTCTTTGTCTCCCTTCCCTCCTCAACCCGGGGCCGCTTTTGTTAATTTTTTTTTTTTTAAACAAACAAACCTATTTGGGGGGCTTTACGCTGATGCTGGTCCTGAAGCACCATTCAGGTTGCTGTGGGAAAGAGGGCTTTTTACAAGTTCCAACCTGTGATCCCAACGATGTCTTCCCAAAAGCAACAGCACAAGATGTCTCACCCATGCCTCATGGCCTTACTCACCATGGCTGGAGCAGCAGTAGCTAGCGCTTGTGATTACGTTGTGGCTTGCACCAGAAACAATGTATGCACTGTCAATCCTACCCTTGTGCTTTGCATTTCTTTCAGCTGAAACCTTGTCCATTGGCGCATCCTCCACACCATGACAGACACTTTCCCAGATTAGAAGGCAGAAAAAGAAGACTCGGGAGGACATGTTCAATGAGTTAATGTGCACCTCTGAGAGTGACAAGACAGAGCTTAGAGCATGGAGGATTACACTGTCTGAGAACCTGGACATGGACAGGGAGGACAGGAAGAAGTGCTGCGGATTATGAAGGTGCAGTCAGACATTTTGAGGCGTCTGGTTGAGCTTCAAGAAAGGCAGCTGGATGCTAGTCTCTCTGCAGCCTATGCTGAATTTGCTGCCATCATCACCCAGTTCTCAATCCTCCTCTCTCAAACGTCCATTGGGGCAGGGGTTGGGGAGTTCTGTATCACTTGCACCCAACACCTTTGATTGTTGTTGCAGTGCATCTGTAAGAAAGCTTTCCTTGTTTCTCCCCCCACAGTGTTATCAGCCCTTTTGCCCCAGGTTATCTTACTTTTCCTTGCTGTCTGTGTGTTTGTCTGCATAATAAAACTAAATGATTGAGGAGAAAAGGCTATTTATTCATTCAGCACATGGTGGTTGGTGGGGGTAGAGTTTACAGGGAAGAAAATGCAATGGAGGGGACAGTTTGGTAAGGAACAACACACAAGTGTCGCATTACTCTGGCTCATTGCTGAAACTGTTTTTCAAAGCTTCACAGAGATGCAGAGTCTCTCGATGTGGTGGTCTTATTGCTCTGGTATCTGGCTGCTCAAAATTGGCTGCCAGGTGATCTGCCTCAACCGCCCACCCCGGTGGAAACTTTTCTCCCTTTGCTTCACAGATATTATGGAGCACACAGCAGGCAGCAATAACAATGGGAATACTACTTTCACTGAGGTCTAACCTAGTAAGCAGACACCACCAGTGACCTTTTAAACGTCCAAAGGCACATTCCACCACCATTCTGCACTTGCTCAGACTATGGTTGAACCGCACCTTACTGATGTCTAGGCTACCGGTATACGGCTTCGAGAGCCATGGGAGCAAGGGGTAAGCTGGGTCTCCTAGGCTCATGACTGGCATTTCAACATCACCAATGGTTATTTTGCGGTCTGGAAAGGAAGTCCCTGCTTGCAGCTTTCTGAACAGACTTCTGTTTCTAAAGATGTGCACGTCATGCATCTTTCCTGACTATCCCACATTGATGTCGGTGAAACAGCTCTGTTTGTGTGATCCGCCAGCTCTTGTAACACCATAGAGAAGTATCCCTTTCGGTTTATGTGCTCTTTGGCAAGGTGGTCTGGTGCCAAGATAAGGAAATGCATTCCGTCTATCGCCCCACTGGAGTTAGGGAACCCCATCGCAGAAAAATCATCCACTATGTCCTGTATTCTGCCTAGAGTCACTATCCTAGCAGAAGTCTGTTAATGGCCCTTCAAACTTGGATCACAACAGATCCCACAGTAAATTTACTCACTCCAATTGATTCCCCACTGACCGATAGCAATTTGGTGTTGCAAGCTTCTACAGAGTTGTTGCCACTTGCTTTTCCACTGTCAGAGCAGCTCTCATTTTACTATTGCTGCGCTTCAGGGCTTGGGAAAGCTCTTCACACAGTTCCTGGAAAGTGACCTTATGCATTCAAAAGTTCTGCAGCCACTGCTCGTCATCCCATAGCTGCATAATGATGCGATCCCACCAGTCAATGCTTGTTTCCCGGGACCAGAAACGGCGCTCAACAGTGTCAAGGTAATGCCTGACGTTCACCAGCAACTGCAAATTGCTCTGCTCTGTGTCTTCCGGCAGGGCTGCTTGTGTGGCATCACATTGTTCTGCGAGGCGGCTCCTGTATCGGCTGTGTAAATACTGCAGGATAGGGCGCTGAACGGGGTCCATGCTTATTGTCTGTGCAGGTGACCCAGGCTTACAAAAAAAGGCACGAAAAAGGCTTGGTTTGTTTGCCGTTGATCTCAGGGGAGGAGGAAGGGAGGTAAGTGTATCACGGGAGGCTAAAGCCATGTTCCCATAACCACCCACACCAATGTTTTAGTCCCATAAGGCATTGCAATCCGCACCAAAAATTCCATTCAGCTACATGCACTATGGGATAGCTGCTCACACTGCAGTGCTCTGTGCGTTGATACAAGCGCTACTAGTGAGGATGTGCTCCGTTGACACAATGAGTGTAATGTGGACACGCAAGATTTACTTGCTTAAATTGGAGGCCTGATGTCAACTTACATAAAGTTGACTTAACTTTGTAGCATAAACGTGGACTGGGAAACTAACTCTGAGTGTCTCTGCTAAATACAAGATTTGAACAGATTCAGCATAAGTAGTTAACACACATTTCAAGGGACCATTCAAGGTGAAGTGGGCTGTTAACTAAATGCTCCAATTAGCAGCTATGTGGGTGAAATCAGACAATCACTGCGCTCTAGCTTTTGAATGAACTCTCACAGGAAAATGATAATAGAAAAAACATCCTATCACCTGTGGGTGAACACTTTTCACAAAGTGATCACTCTATATCTGACCTATCAGTCCTCATCCTCAAAGGAAACCCACACAGCACTTTCAAAAGACACTTCGGTAGCTGGCATTGCAGGAGATAATGCTGCCTGATTCTTGTTTACAATGTCATCTGAAAGTGAGAACAGGCATTCGCATGGCACTATTGTAGCCATTGTCACAAGATATTTACATGCCAGATGCGCTAAAGATTCATGCTTCGACCACCATTCCAGAGGAAATGCATCCATGTTGATAGATTCTGCTCGATAACGATCCAAAGCAGTGCAGACTGATGCATGCTCATTTTTATAAACTGAGTCAGATGCCACCAGCAGAAGGTTGATTTTCTGTTTTGGGGTTTGGGTTCTGTAGTTTCCACATCAGTGTGTTGTTCTTTTAAGACTTCTGAAAGCATGCACCACACCTCATCCCTCTCAGGTTTTGGAAGGCACTTCGGATTCTTAAAGCTTGGGTTGAGCGCTGTTGGTATCTATAGAAATCTCAAATTGGTACCTTCTTTGCGTTTTGTCAAATCTGTAGTCAAAGTGTTCTTAAAACGAACAACGTGTGCTGGGTCCTCATCCGAGACTTCTATAACATGACATATATGCAGAATGCGGGTAAAACAGAGTAGGAGACATACAATTCTCCCCCACGGAGTTCAGTTAAAAATTTAATGCATTATTTTTTTAACGAGTGTCATCAGCATGTAAGCATGTCCTCTGGAATGGTGGCCGAATTTTTAGCATATCCGGCACGTAAATACCTTGCAATGCCAGCTACAAAAGTGCCGTGCGAACGACTGTTCTCACTTTCAGGTGATGTAAATAAGAAGTGGGTAGCATTATCTCCCATAAATGTAAACAAACTTGTTTGTCTTGGGGACTGGCTGAATAAGAAGTAGGACTGAATGGACTTGTAGGCTGTAAAGTTTTACGTTTTGTTTTTGAATGCAGTTATGTAACAAAAAAAATCAACATTTGTTAGTTGCACTTTCACAATAGAGATTACACTACAGTACTTGTCTGAGGTGAACTGAAAAATACTATTTTATCATTTTTTACAGTGCAAATATTTGGAATAAAAAATAACATAAAGTGAGCACTGTAAGCTTTATATTCTGTGTTGTAATTGAAATCAATATATTTGAAAATGTAGAAAAAAATCCAAAAATATTGAATGCATTTCAATTGGTATTCTATTGTTTAACAATGCGATTAAAACTGCAGTTAGTTTTTTAAATCACAGGTGTTTTTGCCTTAATCACGTAAGTTAACTGCAATTAATTGACAGCCCAAGGTTCTTCATAATTCTGAAAGCTTATTGGGACTGGTAACATAGTAGCAACTTGTTTTAACAATATTTAACCTTTTTTCCAGTACTAAGGGTGTGTCTACAGTATAAAATTAGGTTGAATTTATAGAAGTCAATTTTTTAGAAAGCTATTTTATACAGTCGATTGTGTGTGTCCCCACTAAGCGCATTAAGTCGGCGGAGTGCGTCCACAGCACTGAGGCTAGCGTCAACTTTTGGAGCGTTGCACTGTGGGTAACTATCCCACAGTTCCCACAGTCTCCGCTGCCTATTAGAATTCTGGGTTAAGCTCCCAATGCCTGATGGGGCAAAAACATTGTTGGGTACGTGTCGTCAGTTGCCCCTCCCTCTGTGAAAGCAACGGCAGACAATCGTTTCGCGCCTTTTTTCTGTGCGGGCACCATACTGCTTTCAGCAGACGGTGCAGTAGGACTGCTAACCGTTGTCATAGAACCACCACTTCCACTGCAACTCTGCTCTCCTGATGCTGTGAATCCACCTTGCAGGTCCTCTATATGACTGTCGTCCTCCACCGCTTCCACTGCCACTTTGCTCTCCTGGTGGTCTCTCAGGGCTGCTTCTGCTACAGCTCTGCTCAGCTGCTCTTGTCTCGCCATACCACAGCAAGTGTGCGGCCCACTCAGCTGTTGTGTCCTGGCAGCAGACGGTGCAGTAGGTCTGCAAAACTGGTCATCCAACCACCGCTTCCCCTGCCCCTCTGCTCTCCTGCAGACACCATACCACGGCAAGCATGGAGCCTGCTCAGATCACCGCAGCAGTTATGAGCATTGTAAACATCTCGCGCATTATCATGCAGTATGTGCAGAACCTGCAAAAGCAGGTGAGGAGGCGATGGCAGCGTGGTGACAAGAATGATGAGGACATGGACACAGACAGTCTCTCAAAGCACAGGTCCCGGCAGTTTGGCCATTATGGTGGCAATGGGGCAGGCTCATGTCATGGAATGCCAATTCTGGGCCCAGGAAACAAGCACAGATTGGTGGGACCACATAGTGTTGCAGGTCTGCAATGATTCCCAGTGCCTGTGAAACTTTTGCATGCATAAGGGCACTTTCATGGAACTTTGACTTGCTTTCCCCTACCCTGAAGTGCAAGAATACCAAGATGAGAGCAGCCCTCACAGTTCACAAGCGAGTGGCGATAGCCCTGTGGAAGCTTGCAACGCCAGACAGCTACCAGTCAGTCGGGAATCAATTTGGAGTGAGCAAATCTACTGTGGGGGCTGCTGTGATGCAAGTAGCCAACACAACCACTGAGCTGCTGCTCTCAAGGACAGTGACTCTGGGAAATGTGCAGGTCAGAGTGGATGGCTTTGCTGCAATGGGATTCCCTAACTGTGGTGGGGCGATAGACGGAACCCATATCCCTTATCTTGGGACAGGATCACCAAGGCAACCAGTACATAAACCGAAAGGGGCACTTTTCAATGGTGCTGCAAGCACTGGTGGATCACAAGGCACGTTTCATCAACATCAACGTGGGATGGCCGGGAAAGGTACATGACGCTCGCATCTTCAGGAACTCTGGTCTGTATGAACAGCTGCAAGAAGGGACTTACGTTCCAGACCAGAAAATAACCGTTGGGGATGTTGAAATGCCTATAGTTATCCTTGGGGACCCAGCCTACCCCTTAACGCCATGGCTCATGAAGCCATACACAGGCGGCCTGGACAGTAGTCAGGAACTGTTCAACTATAGGCTGAGTAAGTGCAGAATGGTGGTAGAATGTGCATTTGGACATTTAAAAGCGCGCTGGCGCAGTTTACTGACTCGGTCAGACCTCAGGGAAAGCAATATTCCCGTTGTTATTACTACTTGCTGTGTGCTCCACAATATCTGTGAGAGTAAGGGGGAGACGTTTATGGTGGGGTGGGAGGTTGAGGCAAATCGCCTGGCCGTTGATTAGACGCAGCCAGACACCAGGGCGGTTAGAAGAGTGCAGCAGGGTGCTCTGCGCATCAGAGAAGCTTTGAAATCCAGTTTCATGGCTGACCAGGCTACGGTGTGACAGTTCTGTTTGTTTCTCCTTGATGAAAACCCACCCCCTTGGTTCACTCTACTTCCTTGTAAGCCAACCGCTCTCCCCTCCTGCCTTCGATCACTGCTTGCAGAGGCAATAAAGTCATTTTTGTTTCAAATTCATGCATTCTTTGTTAATTCGTTACACAAATAGGGGGATAACTACCAAGGAGCCCCGGGAGGGGTGGGGGAGGAGGGAACGAGAAGGCCACACTGCAGTTCAAAACTTATTGAATGCCAGCCTTCTGTTGCTTGGGCAGTCCTCTGGGGTGGAGTGGTTGGGTGCCCAGAGGGGGCCACCCTCCTCCCCCGTGTTCTTGGGTATCTGGGCGAGGAGGCTATGGAACTTGGGGAGGAGGGCAGTTGGTTACACAGGGGCTGCAGTGGCGGTCTGTGTCTTTCCTGCACCTCAACCATATCCCAGAGCATATCAGTTTGATCCTCCAGAAGCCTCAGCATTGCATCCTGCCTCCTTTCATCATGCTGCTGCACTTTTCCTCTTGATCCCACCACCTCTCCTGTTGCTCCTGTCACTTGTCCTCTCGCACGTCCCTCCTGTCCTCGCATTCATTTTGTGCTTTCCTGGTCTCTGCCATTGTCTGCCTGCACACATTCTGTTGGGCTCTTTTAGTTTGGGTTGGCTGCATGAGTTCAGAGAACATTTTATCGCGAGTGTGGTTTTTTCGCCGTCTTATCTGCACTAACCTCTGGGACAGAGATGCTAGTCGCAATGTTGAAACACTTGCAGCTGCGGGAGGAAAAAAAGGAAAATTAAAATTGAAAAAGACACTTTGGCCATTTAAAAGGAGGGGCTGATGTTTTTGGGTTAACGTGCAGCACAAACCCAACTAACCCCCCTACCTCCACACACACTCAGTTCTCTGGGATGATCACTTCACCCCTCCCCCCACCGCGTGGCTAACAGCGGGGATGATTTCTTTTCAGCCATAGGCAAACAGCCCAGCAGGAATGGCCACCTCTGAATGTCCTGTTAATAAAATTCCCCTATTTCAACCAGGTGACCATGAATGATATCTCTCTCTTGAGGATCACACAGAGAGATAAAGAACGGATGTTGCTTGAATGCCAGTAAACACCGGGACCACACGCTGCCATGCTTTCTTATGCAATGATTCCAGACTCCGTGCTACTGGCCTGCTGTGGCAAAGTGTCCTACAATGGAGGAAGCAATAAGGCTGCCTTCCCCAGAAACCTTTTGCAAAGGCTTTGGGATTACCTCTAGGACAGCTTCATTGAGATGTCCCTGGAGGATTTCCACTCCATCCCCAGACACGTTAACAGACTTTTCCAGTAGCTGTACTGGCCGCGAATGCATCCCAAGTCTTCGGGGCAAATTAATCATTTAACACGCTTGCTTTTAAACCGTGTATTATATTTACAAAGGTACACTCACTAGAGCCTTCTCCTCCTTCAAGGTCTGGGAACTCGGGTTGGGAGGGTACTGTCTCCAGGGTAATAAACAGTTCCTGGCTGTTGGGGAGAACGGTTTCTCCACTTGCCTGGTGTGCGCTATCTTCAGCATCCCCCTCCTCATCATCTTCCTCTTCCGCAAAATCCTCATCCTTGTTGCGTGAGGATGCAGGAGTCCACGTACAGGTGTGGGGTAGTTGTATGGGCACCCCCTAGAATGGCATGCAGCTCATCATAGAAGCGGCATGTCTGGGGCTCTGACCCCGAGTGAGCGTTTGCCTCCTGGGTTTTTTGGTAGGTTTGCCTGAGCTCCTTAAGTTTCACATGGCACTGCTGCGGGTCCCTGTGATAGCCTCTGTCCTTCATGCCCTTGGAGATTTTTTCAAATATTTTGGCATTTCGTCTTTTGGAATGGAGTTCTGATAGCACGGATTCGTCTCCCCATACAGCGATCAGATCCAATATCTCCTGTTCGGTCCATGCTGGAGGTCTTTTGCGATTCTGGGACTCCATGGTCATCTCTGCTGATCAGCTCTGCGTGTTCACGCCACGCTGGCCAAACAGGAAATGAAATTCAAAAGTTTGTGGGGCTTTTCCTGTGTACCTGGCCAGTGCGTCCGAGTTGAGAGCACTGTCCAGAGCGGTCACAATGGAGCACTGTGGGATAGCTCCCGATGGCCAATACCGTCTAATTGCGTCCACACTAACCCAAATTTAACATGGCGATGTCAATTTCAGCGCTAATCCCCTCCTCAGGGAAGAGTACAGAAATCTATTTTAAGAGCCCATTAAGTTGGCAAAAATGGCTTCATTGTGTGGATGGGTGGAGGGTTAAATCGATCTAATGCTGCTAAAATCGACCTAAACTCGTAGTCTAGACCAGGGCTAAGACTTCCTTCCCTCATAAAAGTTGTTAAAAAAAAGTGAACCCACTTTGGCCCCAAGTCTTGCAGTGAGGTAGTTGACTCTTTAAGCCCATTTAGACCCTTTGAAGTCAGTGAGACAGAATGTGGGCACAGAGGGCTGTCCTCAGAAGTCTCATTGCAGAACCGGGGCCTAAATGAGCAGTGAAATATAGAAATGCTACCAATATAAAAAAGTTGTACTTAAAAGAAAAAACATTTCCCGTTGAGTACAGAAATTCATTCACTTCGTCTAAAAATCATTCTTAAGGAGGCAAGCAGAGGTGGTGATGTAGGTTAATTTTTCTCTTTTCCCTTGCTTTTTCTCTCCAGCCTCGTGGAACTCCTTCCATAGAAATTAATAGTTTTTATTTCGATATATTTGTGAATGATGGTGATTGGATGGTGTGTGCTGTGTTCCAGAAAGAGCCTCTCTGCAGCAGCATCTCTCTAGAAATCTATGGGAATTTTTCAAGGAAATGCTAACATCAAATAAGAAACTGCAAGTTAAATTGTTTCTCAGTGCAGATTTAGACTTTAAAAAATAATCAGACATCTTTTGGGGGATAGATAAGATGAAAACTAGGAAGAATAGCCCTAGAAAAATCCCACAAATACTCAGTGTGTTAAGTTGTTTTTTTTAAATGGTCAGTAGTATCATAACCTTTGTACAACTATACAAGCCCTGCCTCTTACCTTGGTTACAGTACCAGCAGTATTATAGTAGTTAATGATGATCTGGAGTGTCATCTGATCCTTTGAAGCTGAAAGAACAGAGTACATTCCTTTCTCTCAAAGGACCTCTCCCATATGTTAGTAATCCCAAAGAGAAACTCTCTACTTCTGAGATGTTTTACCACAGTGAATGCATGTTTGCTGGAGTTGCCGAGGTTCCCTGATTCCTGTTCAGATATTGAGTAAGAAGTGAGCTGTAGTTCACGAAAGCTTATGCTCAAATAAATTGGTTAGTCTCTAAGGTGCCACAAGTCCTCCTTTTCTTTTTGCGAATACAGACTAACACGGCTGTTACTCTGAAATGAGTCCATAGTAGCTATTTGTGTAAGGATTAACTGAATTTCAAGGCAATATACATAGAACAAGAAACAGGGGGCAACTCCTCAGTGAGAATATATGCTTTTCCCCTTCATTGGTGAAAAACATTTCTATTCACTCTTTGCTCTGGTAGCTGCATTGTGAGCAAGCCCAGGAGAGACGGTTTGGTCAAGAATAGTTTGGTTTTCAGTTCTGTTACAGATGGCATTTACAGATACCATCATTGTATTGCTTACATAACTGTAAAGAGATATTATCTTTTCTACACAAGTTTAGGGCCTTTGCCCTAGTTGGTTCTGTTTATAATAGGGTAGGGATTGACTCGTTTGATGCGCTCGTGGTGGAGGAGGGCAGAAATTTCCTCCTGTTTCTCTGTTTAAGATTGACTTTATAGGAAAGTTTGCAAGTTCACTGTGTGACAGTTAGTTAATATTACTCTTGTCACTTCTCTCACAAAACTGTTTGGTCACTTTCTAAGAGACTGAGTACACCATTCTTTCTTAATTTGTCTTATTTGAACATGCAAAATGTGCAAATAGCAGACCACTATCTGTTCATCTTTTAGTGATTTTGTTCAGGAATAAGTAAATTGATTAAGTTTTTCCTTTTGGTCAAGTTGATCCTCAGATTCATTAAATGGACCATCTTGATTATCACTACAGTTTTTTTTTTCTCCTGCTGATAATAGCTCATCCTAATTTAATTAGCCTCTAACAGTTTGCATGGCAAATTCCACCTTCCCGGTATGTGTATATATACATCTTCTTACTATATGTTCCATTCAGTGGATCCGGTGAAGTGGGCTGTAGCCCACGAAAGCTTATGCTCTAATAAATTTGTTAGTCTCTAAGGTGCCACAAGTACTCCCGTTTTGTGTTGGGTGTTCTTTTTTTTTTTTTTTTTTTTTTTGCGGATACAGACTAACATGGCTGCTACTCTGAAACCTGTCATTAAATGGAAAGTTGACTTTGTCTTAGTGAGTTTCAGGCTATAATTGATCCATCCTCTACAGTATTTTGTAAAGATACCCATGCTGTTAGCTAATTAGAAATACCTTCCTCAGGAATTTCGTCTCAGTTCACTTGGACATGCTGGAGAGAGCCCTTCAGCCAAATTTTACATATATAGGCCCTTCTGCTTTTATCTAGAGCATAAAGCCCTTAAAGCAATTTTTTCATTTAGATTCTCACAATATTTCAAGTGTGAATCCTGTTAATATGGCTATCTGATTGCATTTCCTATTTCTTTGTTCTCCCCATAAAGCAGTTCTGAACTCGCAGGGACATCTTAAGGCCATTCAATAAGGCAGATGAGTCACAGCAGCAAGTCCCAGATTAGGATATTTTAGGAGCCAATATAATTTATTTTGTTTCAAACACATGCTGCTACTTAGCCTTTCTTAATTTCAAGCATAGAATTTTTTGAAATATTTGAACAGAAAAGAGTGTCACTTTCTTCTCTTTTTTTATTGCACACTTATCGTCCTTGCAATAACTTCATTTATCTGAAAGTTTGTTAGACCTTAGATGGTTTAACTTTTGCTGTTTGAATCTCCTCATGAAGCCCTGTGGAAAGTGTTGGACAGACCTCTTTTCCCTCAAACACCAGCTAGCCTTGGAAGAAATATACACAATGAGGAAGAAAATGAAAGTGCCTTTCAATTGCAACACCTCACTACTGTAGTAATTAAGCCTTTTGCTTTAAAGCTTTGAATGTAATGCAAGCCTGAATAGTTATAACCAACATTATTTTTCAGCTCATCAGAGATGACATATTTGCAGAACATAATAGTAACTCGTTAGTGCACCTTGAGAGCAGCTGTCACTTTTAGTACAGTGGACTGTAGTGAATATCAATCATTTAAGTTGCATTTTGTTTTATAACTGTCTACAGCCAGATAACCATTTTAGAAATGCACTTACAGTTTACTTGGCATTCTGATAGTGATGGCAGTTAATATTTATCAAAACAAAAACATTTTCAATGGTAAAACTGAAACTTTATGCTATCAAGATAGCAATTCTACTTTTAAAAAATTACTGTTACTCTTCCACATAGAGGAAAAATAAATAAATTCATGAACTTTAGCTAGCATATTTAATGTTTGAGGAAAATGGCGCACAGTGAGACTGTGTATTGGAAATTTTATTTCCTGGTGCTCTTCCGTTACTGCCCCCTCTACAATGATTTTCAACAATTTCCAATAGTTTCAGAAGGGCTAATGCTTAGCAAATGATACTCAAATCCTTTAGCATCTCTAGCATCACAGCTAGAGCCAACCTTAGGGTTAGGCTTGTTAAATTTTTCTTGGGCTGCCTATGAAGCATACTTGGATCACTCCATTAGGCACAGTACTGGTCATAGGATTTTGGGAAAGCTTATTGAGATGGTTCTTTGAGGTCTCCATAAACTAAAGTGATTCTTTATATAAAAGAAGGCAGAGAGAGAGAGAAGCCATTGGTTTTCTCTGCTGCAACGCTGAAACCTAGATGCTTGTGATGGGGGGGGGGGGATATCTGTAATTTCCAATATAACTTTTTTTTTTTTTTTTTTTTTTAATTTTAATGGGTAGTTCTCCAAATAAGCAGGTGAATGTTTTGGTCTTCAGGGTTTTATTTGTATTCTGGTGAATGTGAGCTTGAGCATATATTTCAGAAGGCCATCCAGTCTTTAAGGACTTCAAGTGATGGAGAATCCACCACATCTTTAGTAAGTTATTCTAGTGGTTAATTATGCTTACTGTTAAAAATGTGCACCTTGTTTATAGTTTGAATTTGTTTAGCTTGAATTTCCAGCTATTAGCTCTTATTTGAAGAATCCTCTTGTAGTAGGTATCCTCTTCCCATACAGGTTCTTACAGAATGTGATCAAGTCACCCCTTACCCTCTTTTGATAAAATAACTAGATTGAGGTTGTTTCTCACTCATAAGTCTTATTTCAGGTTTTCTGGACTTTGGATATTTTGCATAGCCCTCTTCTGAACACTCTTCAAATTTTCAACATCTGTTTTTAAAATGTAGACACCAGAACTGGACACAATATTTCAGTAGTGGGCTGAGCAATATTGTATAAACAGGTAATACTGTGTCCTGTTCATAGTCCATTGTTTATACATCCAAGGATCACATTAACCCCTATTAGACTATGTCTGCACCACGGTCAGTGTGATCACAGTTTGGGTAGGCATATCTCTGCTTGCTTTAGTCTATCCAGCACAGCTAAAAATAGCAGTAAAGATGCAGCAGCATTGGCTTTAGTGCAAGCTGTGCAAGCCTGCTCAAAACCCGGTATGTACTTGCCTTGCTAGCTCGGACTGAAGCCCGTGCCGCTGCATCTTCACTGCTCTTTTTAGCCGTGCTAGCTAAATAGCAGTTCAGGTAAGGCATGCCCATGCTAGTTTTAATTGTATCTCCAATTTGCTGTGTATACATAGCCTTTTTAGATACAGCATTATATTGAGAGCTCTCCTTCAGCTGGTTATTTGACGTGACTTTAAGTCCTTTTCAGTGTTCCTAGTTTCCAGGATACAGTTCTCCATCCTGTAACAATGACCAACATACTTTGTTCTTAGATGTATAACCTAGCATTTGACTCTAGCAAAAGTTCTTCTCCTTACTCAAGAAACCTCAAGTGGAGATAGACTTATGCAATGGCAGCTGAGGGCACCAAAGTCCTTATAAAGGGGGATACCACCTGTAAAAGTCTGACTTTCAAGTAATAAAACTCCTTTTTTCCAAATACTCTGAACTAGCAGGGATACTCCAGAATTATGTGCGTTCTTCTACAGGAGACACTTTCACTTTGACACACAGGAGACGTGTTCACCCCCAGGCTGGAGCTCTTGTTTTTCTGCTTTAGCACCATATTGTCCTAATGTTACTTCTATAATTTACGGGTTTGTCACAACTCCTTACCTCACTGTTTCCCTACTCTGACCAGACTTTTCCATACACTTGGCAGTTAATCTGTGAATCTAAATACTTTCCAGATCCTCTGTAATAAGCAGAGCTGCCTGAGATCACTGAGGTGTTTGATTGCTGTCCTTTATGAACACAGACAAAATATATTTGAATACAAATTTCTCCAAGAAATGTTACAAGAGTGAAATGTTTAGATATCCGTGTATTAAATTTTTTCTTTTACAATTGTTATACCCGCTATCTCAGAAAAAAAAATTACAAATAAATCATAATCACTGTACTAGAACAAGCTTTTAGGTTCCTTATCTTTGCTACTTGCAGATTAAGTTGCATGAAGAGTAAGGTATTTAGGTTGCAGAATTTCTTAGTTGAATGGCTTACATCAGTATAGTGACTGACTTAGAGAAACTGTAGCCCAGAAGAAATACAGCTAAGTATGACTACTTGGTCCTTCCTGGAAGATCCTTTGAACCTGGCAAGAATCTGATTAAGGATTAAAATAACTGTATAATTTAATTTTTTTCTTGATTGTAACATTCAGACATTCAGTAAAACATTGCCTTGAAAATATTCCTGGGTCAGATTTAAAATTCATTTTAGGTGTTGTATATTCACTAGCCCTTAGATTGAAATTCATATTGACCCAATATATCCAGTTTCTTTGATCTTTGAAAAGGTCTTTCCTGCTGGCCAGTGTCTATGTTGGCATCTGAGACAGGTGTTTTAGAAAAAAATCTAATTGTGTAGATTGTAAGCTTCTTTGTTAGGCAATTGGTTACACTCCACATAGGAAATCTTCCCAAATATTTATATCTGAATGACCTGATTCCCTGCTATACTCTGAATATTTGAGCTGAGCAAACAGGGTGCAGTTTTCCTTTAAAAATGCTTTCTTTGCACATATTGTCTTTCCCATACCCCTCCTTGCATACATGAGACATCTGTATTTTATACATTGGATGTTCACACATTAAAACTTTATTTTAAAGTATTCCAAAGCATTAGTTTGTATGGTAACATTAGTACAGGATAAATTTGTCACCTCCCTTTTGGCGATAGGTCGCTTAACCTTGCTGTGGGCAAAACATACAAACACCTCAATTTCAATGCTTGCTGTAAGGCAATTGAAAGCTGTTTTTTAACCAAACTTAGTCCAACTGCTACTTGCCCAAAGAGGTCCTCCTCAAAACTTCATTGGACATATAAAGAGTGACATTTGTCACAAGGCCGCCAAGGAGCCTAGATGGAGATTCACGTAGGCACACTGTGTAATCTACTTAGACAATTTCTGAGGATGCTTTCTCTCTGTTTTGAGCCTCTCCCCTGTTGCCTTAATGCTCCCATTGCAAGAGAGAGTGCTTCAGACTGTGCTTTGTGATTGTTGGCCCCCTAAATGCTTGTCCAGGTGATGAACACTCTGCTCAAGAGACATGGTAGTTAAAAGCCAAGGAAATGTCATTGTGCAGTGCTGTTTAAAGCAGGGTTTCCTAACGAGAGTGTTCAGACTCACTTGTTTAAATGAAAATACTAACAGCAATTCACATGGTCTCATTTCTTCCTTCCCAGTCTTCACTTGCCCATGGACTCAGCAAACAAATTAAACAAGTTGAGAACCAGAATTGCCCTATTTATGCTCTTAGATTCAGTTATTAACACTTTGTTTAAATGTACCATAAGACATCTATACACATAAAGTTAGTGTATATATTACAGTTTGCTGCTTTTCTCTTTGGATATTTTTAAAACTGAAATTTGGCTTGGAGTTATTCACTCAGAACCAAATTGTGCCTGGTTCTTGTGCGTGTTTGTGTGCTTATCCAACGAACTCACCCTGAATCGATTGCAGTCTTTGTGGATGCTAAGCATTCTAAAGGGGAAATGAAGGAGATAGGCTATGGCCTCCATAAACACTGCACTGTCCAGCATCTGCCTAAGGGAGAGTGCATTGTGCACATTTGTGCTTAATGCCAGGAAGCTTTCTGGAAGGCATAGCACTTCTGGCACTCCCAAGGGGTGGTATGATGCTACACTCCTGCCAGTGCAGGCCTGTGCCTTAAAGACACAATCTTCTCCTCAGTGTCTACAAAACTTTACCTTTTGGTCAAGTCACTTAAGGTCTTATGCTCGGCTTGATGGCATTTCTCAGTCATTCCACCTGACAACTTGGGTTTTGGCTGATTGAGCACTGCTGACAGATAGTGCTTGGAACAGGTTTTAAACATTTAAACAGGAAGACTTATTGCTTGAAGTGGAAAAGATTCTGTATTTTTTTGTGCGAATCAGAACAGTTTGATCCAGTGGAGACCTGTCTGAAGCAAGAGGGACTAGCATTTAGATCTCTCAAGGTCCACCTGGCAGCAATATCAATGTGTCACACTTTGGTACAGTCACACTCTTTTTTTTACATCCAAATGTATCAAAGTTTAAGACCTCTCTGGTTAGGGTCTGGACTTCCTCATGGACCTCAGTGATGTCTCTCCAGGCACCATCTTACCATCAAGATGGTCTTTCTGATGGCCGTTCCCACAGCTCAGAGTCAGCCGGTTCCAAGCTCTCATGGCCATACTGCTATACACATCCTTCCATAGGGACAAGGTGGTGTTGACACTATGCCCCAAGTTCATCTGTATGTGGTCTTGGGCCTTCACTGGAACCAACTGATTAAGTTGGCAGACTTCTTCCTGAAGCTGCCCTCAACATCATGAGAGAAGCTGTATACTCTGGATGTATGCAGAGCTTTACTTTATTACCTTAATATGATCAAGTTGTTTCGACCGTCTCCCTATCTCTGTGTCCTTGCTGGTATGTCCACAGGCCAAGCCATTTTGGCACAGATTATTTCCAAATAGATGACATAATGCATTTCCACCAGCTAGCACCTGGCTGATGAGCCTCTCCATCTGAATATCAAGGCACAGTCCACCAGAGCACAGGCTAAATCTGTTGCCTGCTTTAGAACCATTCCACTGTCCGAGATCTGTAAGGCTGCAACCTTGAGTAAATGATTGACTTTTGGGAAACATTATGCCCTTGCTGTAGCAGCCAGAGCAGGTGCCAAGTCTGGGAGAGCAGTACTTCAACTGTTTTGACTAATTCAGCTGATATGCCTCACTTCCACTCACTTGCCAGTTACCTCAGTGGAATGCACGCTGACATACTTGAAGAGAGAACTGTTACCCTACAGTAACTGTGCATGTGGATCTCACTCCTAGTGCACTTGTGCCCCTGCATGGGAGTTGAGAAGTTTTTCCCTAGCAGTGTCCTCTAGGGGTGGCACATGCATTCCTCATGCTCTCCTGCTCTGCCTCCTGAGAGCTTAAGGGTCAAGGCAACCCAAACCACCAGACACTTCAACTTTTTGGTGTTCCTCCTTCTTACTACTCATTCTTTGACTCCCTCAGGGAACTGATGGGCAGGATCCCTTGGGAGGCTAATATGAGGGCGAAAGGAGTCCAGGAGAGCTGGCTGTATTTTAAAGAAGCCTTATTGAGGGTGCAGGGACAAACCATCCTGATGTGTAGAAAGAATAGCAAATATGGCAGGCGACCAGCTTTGCTTACCAGCGAAATCTTCGGTGAGCTTAAACACAAAAAAGAAGCTTACAAGAAGTGGAAACTTGGACAGATGACTAGGGAGGAGTATAAAGATATTGCTCGAGCATGTAGGGGTGTAATCGGAAAGGCCAAAACACAATTGGAGTTGCAGTTAGCAAAGGATGTGAAGGGTAGCAAGAAGGGTTTCTACAGGTATGTTAGCAACAAGAAGATGACCAGGGAAAGTGAGACCCTTACTGAATGGGGGAGGGAACCTGGTGACAGACGATATGGAAAAAGCTGGAGTACTTAATGCTTTTTTTTTTTTTACCTCGGTCTTCACAGACAAGGTCAGCTCCCAGACTGCTGCACTGGGCATCACAGTATGGGGAGGAGGTGAGTAGCCCTCAGTGGTGAAAGAACAGGTTAAGGACTATTTAGAAAAGCTGGACATGCACACGTCCATGGGTCTGGATGCAGTGCCTCCAAGGGTGCTGAGGGAGTTGACTGATGTGATTGCAGAGCCATTGGCCATTATCTTTGAAAACTCGTGGTGATCAGGGGAGGTCCCGGACTATTGGAAAAAGGCAACTATAGTGCCCATCTTTAAAAAAAAAAAAAAAGGGGGGGGGGAGAAGGAGAATCTGGGGAACTATAGACCAGTCAGCCTCACCTCAGTCCCCAGAAAAATCATGGATTAGGTCCTCAAGGAATCCATTTTGAAGCACTTGGAGGAGAGGAAGGTGATCGGGAACAGTCAACATGGATTCACCAAGGGCAAGTCATGCCTGACCAACCTGATTGCCTTCTATGATGAGATAACTGGCTCTGTGGATATTGGGGAAAGCAGTGGACGTAATATACCTTGACTTTAGCAAAGGTTTGGATACTGTCTCCCACAATATTCTTGCCAGCAAGTTAAAGCAGCATGGATTGGATGAATGGACTATAAGGTGGATAGAAAACTGGCTAGATCGTCGGGCTCAATGGGTAGTGATCAAAGGGTCGATGTCTAGTTAGCAGCCAGTATCAAGCGGAGTGCCCCAGTGGTCAGTCCTGGGGACGGTTTTGTTCAACATCTTCATTAATGATCTGGATGATGGGATCGATTGCACCCTCAGCAAGTTCGCAGATGACACTACGACACTATGCTGGGGGGAGAGGTAGATATGATGAAGGGTAGGGAAAGGGTCCCGAGTGACCTAGACAAATTGGAGGATTGGACCAAAGGAAATCTGATGAGGTTCAACAAGAACAAGTGCAGAGTCCTGCATTTAAGACAGAAGAATCCCATGCACTGCTACAGGCTGGGGACCGACTGGCTACGTGGCAGTTCTGCAGAGAAGGACCTGGGGATTATAGTGGGCGAGATGCTGGATATGAATTAACAGTGTGCTCTTGTTGCCAAGAAGGCTAATGGCGTATTGGGCTGCATTAGTAGGAGCATTGTCAGCAGATCAAGGGAAGTGATTATTCCCCTCTGTTCAGCACTGGTGAGTCCACATCTGGAGTATTGCGTCCAGTTTTGGGCCCCCCACTACAGAAAGGAGGATGTGGACATATTGGAGAGAGTCCAGCGGAGGGCAGTGAAAATGATTAGGGGGCTGGGGCACATGACTTATGAGGAGAGGCTAAGGGAACAGGGCTTATTTAGTCTGCTGAAGAGAAGCATGAGGGGGGATTTGATGGCAGCCTTCAACTACCTGAAGGGGAGTTCCAAAGAGGATGGAGCTTGGCTGTTCTCAGTTGTATCAGATGACAGAACAAGGAGCAATGGTCTCAAGTGGCAGTGCGGGAGGTCTAGATTGGTTATAAGGAAAAACTATTTCATTAGAAGGGTGGTGAAGCACTGGAATGGGTTACCTAGGGAGGTGGTGGAATCTCCATCTTTACTGGTTTTTAAAGCCTAGCATGACAAAGCCCGGGCTGGGATGATTTAGTTGGGGTTGGTCCTGCTCTGAACAGGGGGTTGGACTAGATGACTTACTTAGGTCTCTTCCAACCCTAATCTTCTGAGATTCTATGACATCTCTGAGGCAGCTTTGAAAATCTGAGCCTTGTTAAAAAGAAGTTGGTCTTTGGCAAACTAATTCCCTGCCTAATTGTCCTCATACAGAATTAATAGGTGCCAGACTCTGTTCCTGGCTGTAGCAGCACAAAACTTAAATGGCTAGCTGAGGATTCTGTTGGTGTGACTGTGCCATCCACATCTCAGTTCCCAATGTGGCCAGGACCTGCTATGGTCTGGCTTTCCCTGGCTGATAGAATGGACTGTTGGGGCGGTGGGTGTCTGGATATATACTAGTACAGCATTTGGGCTGGCCCAGAACAAGTGACTGCACCATTTCTTAGATACGTTTGGTCCTCTCCTCTCTTTGAGTCTCTGCTGAGTATAGCTCAGCCGTATCAGGGGATCCAACCCTAACTTTTAGACTCTTACAGGATAATATTAACTTTGGCTTGGGTAGGAAGGACTCAAGTATTCATTCCTGTGGGCTCCATGTATGATGATGATTGAATTGTACTTACTTCTATTGATCCAGCCACACTGTTTTAAGTGTCAATCATATTGCATAAGGCGATCAAGCTGTTTAACAACGTAAAGGCTTAATTTCATGCAGATAATACTGTGTTAATGGGTCATTACTGTAGGCTGCAACATTTGCTTCAGCTCACGTTTCACTCGTTTGTGTTCAGTATGTACATAGTTTCAGAGTAACAGCCGTGTTAGTCTGTATTCGCAAAAAGAAAAGGCGGACTTGTGGCACCTTAGAGACTAACCAATTTATTTGAGCATAAGCTTTCGTGCGCTACAGCTCACTTCATCGGATGCATACTGTGGAAACTGCAGAAGACATTATATACACAGAGACCATGAAACAATACCTCCTCCCATCCCACTCTCCTGCTGGTAATAGCTTATCTAAAGTGATCACTCTCCTTACAATTTCAGAGTAACAGCTGTGTTAGTCTGTATTCGCAAAAAGAAAAGGAGTACTTGTGGCACCTTAGAGACTAACCAATTTATTTGAGCATGAGCTTTCGTGAGCTACAGCTCACTTCATTGGATGCACACATTTTGTGGGGGGGGGGGGGGGCGGAGGGTGAGAGAACCTGGATTTGTGCTGGAAATGGCCCAACTTGATTATCATACACATTGTAAGGAGAGTGATCACTTTAGATAAGCTATTACCAGCAGGAGAGTGGGATGGGAGGAGGTATTGTTTCATGGTCTCTGTGTATATAATGTCTTCTGCAGTTTCCACAGTATGCATCCGATGAAGTGAGCTGTAGCTCACGAAAGCTTATGCTCAAATAAATTGGTTAGTCTCTAAGGTGCCACAAGTACTCCTTTTCTTTTTATGTACATAGTGACATACTGAGAATTTTACTTTTGTAAAGGGATGAGGGTTTGAGGGAAATTCATGTGCAGTTCTACAGCTTCTGATTCTGAAGTATGGTGTTTCAGGACAGAGTGTATTCTCCTGAGGATATTACCACTTTCAAACAAATGCCTGTTGCATATTCATAGATTCTAAAGCCAGAAGGGAGCATTGTGATCATCTAGTCTGACCTGTATAATACAGGCCAGAGAATATAACCAAAATAATTCCTAGAGCAGATCTTTTGGAAAAGCGCCCCATCTTGATTTAAAAATTGGCAGTGATGGAGAATTCACCACAACCACAGTAAGTTGTTCCAATGGCTAATTACACTCATTGTTAAAAATTAATACCCTATTTCCAGTCAGAATTTGTCTAACTTCAACTTCCAGCCATTGGATCGTGTTAGACCTTTCTTTACTAGACTGAAGGGCCCATTATTAAATATTTGTTCCCCATGTAGGTACTTATAGACTGTTATCAAGTCACCCTTAAACCTTCTCTTTGTTAGACTCCAGGAGCTCTATATCTATAGCCTGTCATTGTAAGGCATGTTTTCTAACCCTTAATTTTCTTATGGCTCTTCTCTGAACCCTCTCAAATTTTTCAATATCGTTCTTGATTTATGGACACCAGAACAGGGTACAGTATACCAACAATGGTCGCACCAGTGCCAAATACAGACATAAAATAACCATTTTGCTCCTGCTCGAGATTCCTTTGGTATGCACCAAACAATCTCGTTAGCCCTTTTTGGCTACAGTGTTGCACTGGGAGTTCATGTTCAGTTGATTATCTACCATGCCCCCAAATCTTTTTCAGAGTCCCTGATTCCCAGCATAGAGTCCCCTGTCTTGTAAGTATGACCTGCATTCTTTGTTCCTAGATGTCTTCGTTTGCTTGCTCCCAGTTTACCAAACAATTCAGATTGTTCTGTGTGAGTGGTTTCCTTTTCATTATCTATTACTCCTCCAATTTGTGTGTCACCTGCAAACTTTATCAGGCTCATCTGCAGATGATTTTATGCCCCCCCCCCCCCCCCCCGATCATTGATAAAAATGTTGACTAGTGTAGGGCCATGAACTGATCTCTGTGGGACTCCACGAGAAACACACTCATTCAATGCTGATTCCCCATTTACAATTATATTTTGAGACCTATCAATTTAGCCAGCTCTTAATCTATTTAACGTGTGCCATTTTACTTCCATATTGTTCTAGTTTTGTAATCACCATGTTGTGAGTTGCCATGTCAAATGCCTTGCAGAAGTCTCAGTATATTACATCAACACTATTACCTTTATCAGCCAAACTTGTAATGTCAAAGCAACAAAAGATATCAAGGTGGTTTGACCAATAGGTTTTAACACTCTTGCTTTTCGAATGCAATTTATTTCAGGGAGAACCACTTTGGCACAATCCCTCTGATCAGGGAGAGTAGGAGAGCTGCTCCCTGGAGTATCATGCTTTGCATCAGCTTTTGTTTTAGTAGCACAGATCGAGGGTGTCTGAACTGTTGGATGTGGATGTGGATAATAAGTTAATACTTGTCATACCATACCTTGCTTCAGTGTGGATGCTGATAATATGAGCCAGTTTCGCTGTGTACCACAGATATATTTATCTAACATAGTTTGTCCTCACAGGTCCTAATGTGATATTCAGATTATCTCTACCTTTAACAGTCCTCTTCATTTTTCCTTGCTTCAGTTCTTTCTTCATCCCAGTTTGGTTTACTCTTTCCCTGATTACCCTTGCTTTTCTCTCAAATGTCCTCTCTCTCCGGTTCAGAGCACCCATCTACATCTTTTGAGAGCAGTTTTTGCAGACCCATCTTAAATTTGTTTCCATCTCCCCCATCTAGTGGTTTTGTGAAGAATGAAGAGCAGGTCCAGCCCTTCCAAATAAGTCAGACAGGGGAAAGATGGAGAGGAACAAGGAGAGAGAGAGAAGTGGCAGATGGGAGCAGACTTGAGACAGAGTGAAGGTAGAAGGAAGTACTTAGACATTTTGGGCAAACTTTAAAAGGCTCAACACCCAACAGGTGTTTGTTCTCAGTGATAGCAGCTGGGTGCTGAGCACTTCTGAAAATCTGGTCACTTCATTACTATTATCTCTATATATTTTGTATGTGGGCAATTTCAGGGGTAAAGGTTTGGTGGGATAGTGGTACATGGTAGAGAGAGCGCTTCTGTAGCTGCTAGGTGTTTGTATCCTATTCAGATAGTAAAGTACTCCTGTAGTTCAGCCAGTCTTTGTCAGAAGGAAAGATGAGCATGCTCTAAACTACTGACTCATGCAATATTTGTTGGTTTATGTATTCTGTAAAAAAAAAAAAAAAAATAGAGTAAACCAGGACAAGAGAGACCTGGGGGAATATAGACAAATTATGCCTTCCTCCTGGTGAACAGTGATAATTTGGGTGGGATTTGCAGTGTAATGTGGCAGCACAAAAAGGCCAGTGCAGTTTTGGTTTGCATATCTAGGGGCATCACTTTGCGGTGAAGCAATGCGATAGTCCCTCCTTGTGGCTCCAAGCCAGCAAAGCACTCAAAGCATACAAGTAGTCTCATTGAAGTCAGTGGGGATACTCCTGTGCTTTAAGGTAAGCACATCCACAAAGTCCTTTGCCTCTATTACTTCTGTGGACTTACTCCTGGAATAGTGATTTCAGTGAAGTATTGAGTGACCTCTCAGGACCATAAAGATGTAGATAAACTGAAGTAAATTTTGTGAAAAGGAAAAAGTAAAGATTAAGGCCTGAAAGACTGCACATAGTTCTTTATATCTTTTTTTCTTTAATTAGAGGCCTTCATTCTCAAACACTAAAGCCTCTTTGTGCCACTCTGGTAGCACAAAGGATTCTCAGAAGAGCAGTTGCATAAGACCCCTTTACGTTGCCAGAGCAATGTAAAGGACTTTTAGCCAAACAAGGTAAACTGGGTCTGATTCTTTATTTACACTGAGTGAACCCTATAGGGATGCATGGTCATCTACAAATATTTGGGTGTAAACTCCTAAAAGGGAGATGAATTATTAAAGTTGTCCTGCAAAATGAAAAAAGAATTTGTGCCCTTAGTTCTGTTACAGAAAGGAAAGTGGTTGGTTGGTTTCCTGCTTAATTTTTACATTAGAAATTTAAGTCTTGTCTGCCCCAGAAGAACCTGCCTAGTAGCTTTATGGCCTCACTCAAGGAAGTGAAATATGATCTGGGAATTGATTTTTATGTAGACTGATTAAAATGATTTGTTGGAGAAATGCTTTCTTTGTTAGAGATTCAGCACCTCTCTTCATTCAGTCGGGACTGAGAAAATGCCTAATCCTGGTTATGATTCAGCCAAGAAGTCCTCTACCAAAAAAGGGCAAGCAAGACTTGACATTCCTGATATTTCCAAACTGAGGCGAGGGTAGGGGAAGGGAGAAATCAGGAAAACATCTTTTCATCATAATGTGTCCAAAGGGCGCAAATCCATTTTTCCCTTTTGTAAGTTATTTTTAGGGTGGTATGAAGATGAGGGAGAGCGGATGAAATTGAAAAAAGAAAATCTTAGGATATTGGAAGAAATTTGCTGCTGGAACAGGTTGCATTGTAGAATAGTCTCCTTGTAATACAATGTGTTGACTTCTGTACAAGCCGGTGGTGCCAGCCTGTCTTTTACTGGGCCTGATCCTTTAGGCCAAGGGAATTCTAGGAGATGTAGTCACCATAGGGACCCTAGGAATTGTGGGCTGCTGCAAGGTCTCCTGGAAAGAGCGGGTAGGAATTTTATAATGAAATACCTGAGACTGAGAACAAGAGTGAGTGGCAGGGAGTAGGGAAGTGCTGAGAGAAACCAGAAGTAAGTCCAACCTGGTCTGGGATGCTCTGCCATGGGAGCTGGGGAAGCACTCAGTCCAAATGAGGCTGTGGAGAAGTCCATGAGGAGGCAGGAACCCTAGGGCTGGAGAAGGAAGAGATCCGGGGCAAAAAAGTATTAGTATAGGATTTAGACTTAGATGTGACACCTGTTCTAGGGGCACAAGGTCAAGGCTTCCAATGAGGGTGAAGCCCCCCTCCCTTCAACTTCCTGCATCAACAGAGTTAAGAGACCATCTAGATCTGGGGAAGGGTGACAGAACTAATTGGTCTGTCTGGACAGCTAAACTACTGTACCAGAGGAGAACCTGAGATATTGTTAGGTTTCAGAGTAGCAGCCGTGTTAGTCTGTGTCCGCAAAAAGAAAAGGAGGACTTGTGGCACCTTAGAGACTAACAAATTTATTTGAGCATAAGCTTTCGTGAGCTACAGCTCACTTCATCGGATGCATTCATGCATTCATTTCCACTGAATGAAACCGATGAAGTGAGCTGTAGCTCACGAAAGCTTATGCTCAAATTTGTTAGTCTCTAAGGTGCCACAAGTCCTCCTTTTCTTTTTGAGATATTGTTGTGACCTGGCACTGGAAAGGTAAGCAAATCATTACATTTCTAGGGCTGCCTCTCTTCTCTCATCTGAATGTTCAAAACTAGAGTGGATACAGCCCTCGAAAATATATTGTAGAACAGTCCTGTACTGTTAGGGTTGGGTAGTGAGTGGGTCACATGAAGCCCAGTGTAACATGACTCTTCAATCCAGTTAGGGTCTTCTGGGTGCTGCCACAATATGTATCATCATCATAATTTGTAAAATGTGCTCATTAAAAGTTCAGATACATTCAGCTATTCAGCATGCCATATTCTTTCTCATGTTTATATATATTTTCTTATTAAGCACATTAACCTGCATTTCTCAGTGACATGTTTTTTGTCTTAGAATCATAGAATCATATAACCCAGAAACCTTTCAGAAGTGGTGTGCCAAGTCTTCATTTATTCACTTTAATTGAAGGTTTCGTGTGCCAGTCATACATTTTAACATTTTTTAGAGGGTCTCTCTATAGTCTGTATATTATATAACTAAACTATTGTATGTAAAGTAAACAAGGTTTTCAAAATGTTTAAGAAGCTTCATTTAAAATTAAATTAAAATGCTGATCTTAAGCCACTGGCCCACTCAGCCCGCTGCCAGCCCGGGGTTCCGTTCACCTAGGCTGGCAGCAGGCTGATGGGGGGCCTGCGGCCAGGACCCTGGCTGGCAAGGGGCGGGCAGCCAGAACCCCAGACCGGCAGTGGGCTGAGCGGAGCCGGCAGCCGGGACCCCAGACCAGCAGTGGGCTGAGCGGCTCAGCCAGCTGCCACTCAGCCCACTGCTGGTCTGGGGTTCCGTCTGCCGGCCCTGCTCAGCCCACTGCCGCTCTGGGATCCCGGTCCTGCCCATATAGAGTGGGTACCTACCTTCTCCCTGGTTCTAGCCCATTCTCTTCCTCTCTCTGCACTGAGCTGAGCGTGGGAGTGCACTGAGCACAGGGCTGGGGGTGCAAGGTCTGGCCAGGAGCTAGAATGAGGGAGGGGGGCTCAGGATTGGGCCAGGAGGTTTGGATGTGGAGTGCTTAACTGGGCAGCTCCCATTTGGTGCGAGGGTTGCAGGAGCTCTCGTTTGGTGCTCAGGGTGGGACTGTGGGGGATGCAAGAGTCAGAGCAGGGGGCTGGGGGTGTGTGAGGAGGGTGCAGGAGTCAGGGCATGGGGTGTGGGGGGGCTGGGTATGTGTGGGGGGTGCTGGAGTCAGGGCTTGGGTCATGGGGGGTGCAGGGATCAGGGCAGAGGGCTAGGTGTATGTGAGGGGGGTGCAGGGGTCAGGGCAGAGGGCTGGGGGTGCGGGCTAGGGTTGTGGGGGTGCTTCCAGCCCCCTGCCCAGAGTGGTTCATGGCAGGTGGCTGGAGGGGGTATGCCCTGATTTCCCCCCACCCCCCCCCTCCCCACCTCTTCTCCACCTCCTTCCCGGAACAGCGAGCGCGCTGCGGCTCCGCTTCTCCACCTCCCTCGCAAGGGCCATCAGCTGATTGGCGGCAGGGAGGGAGAGGAGGAGGGGCAGGAACCCAGTATGCTGGGGGAAGAGGCGGGGGAGGGGGGAGCTTCTTCACGCTGCCCCTGCGGGGGGAGGTGGGGGGTGGAGAAGAGCGGGCCGGGGCGGGCAGGATTTTTAATGGCACGCTGCTGTCTGCCTGGGTTCGGCAGCGGGCTGAGCGGGGCCAACGGCTGGGACCCGGCAGGCAGCAGCGTGCCATTAAAAATCAGCTCGTGTGCCGTCTTTGGCACCCGTGCCATAGATTGCCAACCCCTGATATTACCTTTCTTCTCCTCTTGCCCTGGGAAGTTCATAATTACTAAGTTACAAATGTCCTCTGTTGTATGTGCATGTCTGTGTTCCTGTGGCAGTACGCACTCACCTCTTGTGAGCCCCTCCTGTTGGATGTGTGCAAACCTGCACTCTCTTTCTCTGCTCATGGTGTCACATCAACAGTTGTCCTTGTCAGGCGGGTCTTCAGCAGCTCAGCCCTCCGGTGAAGTCACACACAGTGTAAACATATGAAGGAACTCCTTCTGGGGTAACCCTCTCTTATATCATATTATGATATGAAACTGGCTTATCTGGGGTAACCCTCTCTGCCGTCTTTAGTCCCATCCGTGGGCCTGCCCACAACTCTGGGTCCCAATCCAGGGATGGACCTACTGTTTTCTTTAATAATTGCTGTGGGTACATTCCTTGGGCTGCTTCCCATCACCTTCACCTGTTACCTTAGGGTTACAGTCTTTGGGTTCCCTGTTTGTGCAGGGTCTCTTCCAGGTCTCCTTGCCTGGAGTGTTCCTCTGTCCTCTCCCTTCTGGTCGCAGCCAGCAACTGATCTGCTCAGGCCCGACAGCTCCTTTTAACTTGGCCTGCTGCACTCTGATGGCTGCTTCCCCTCAGTCTCTCTTGGCAGGCCTGGAGGATCCATTTTCCTTGCTCCTTTTCTGGGGTGGGGTGTGACAGGACTGCAAGGTCTCCAGGAGGGGGCCTCAAAGCCTGGTACACCGCATCATAGTTCCTCAGAGCTTTGTTGGGAGTTTCAGCAAAGGTGCCATTGTAGACGACTATCCACTCGGAACTGGACTGAATTACTAATGAATGCATTCCAAACAGGCCAGCCTCTGGAATTCACCAGTGAACTACTACTTCCAGGAAAACGCTATCCTTGCTCTCTCTAAGTTGAATCCCTTCTATGGCCCCTACTTTGTGGATTCAGGGAATCCAAATCTGTATCCCCACTGTGTGACTGCAGAGTGAATCTTCCCTATTATTGTTAGACTTTCTGGGGTGAAGTTGAACTAGTGATCTGGAGGTGAAAGATCCTGTATTTCATTATTGTTTCCCTCAGTCATCCAGTCTACGGGAAGTATAGTTTAATGGGAAAGAAACTCTCTTCTTGCTCCAAGTTATGAGTCCAAAAAATAGTATCTGGCAAAGATGCCCTGGATAAGTGAAGAGAGATGACTTTCTCAGTGATATACTTACCATTTCATGTGTGGTTTTGCTATTAATCTCTTATCTTCTGCTGCATTGGAAAGCAAAGATATATTGTCTATGACAGGTCACAGAAATGAGTTGTGTTTTAAAAAGTTATTGGAGTGCCAATGACAGTGACTGAACACAGAAGCAGTCTTTCCTCTGAAAGCAAACCGGCAAATACTACTTAAATTCCTGCAAACATAACATTCTTTTATCAATAGCATTTCCAGTCTCTAGCAGATAAAGGGAGATAGTATTTTTCCACAACTAAAAAAACAAAAGGAAGCAAATAAATGTTCAATAATAAAGTTTATCACTCAAATTTTGTTATGTATGAAAGAACAGAGTGGAATAATCTACAGTAATTTATACATTAAATATGATACTCATATCAGAATGCAATATAATAACCTTTCTCTGTTTAATGTTCTTATTCATTTAGCTCACTCACACAAATTTAAATTACAGAATGTAATGGAGATTCCTTTTCATTTGACATAGTATTCTTATGGAATGTGGTGGAAGCTCTCTACATACAGGGTTCCAGAAATGCATTCCAAAGCTTGTTGGTCTAGTTATTGTCCAGTAAACTCCACCTCCCCACCCTTCCCTGAATCACTTTACTTTCGACTGAAACTGGTCATACAAAAAAGTGCTATCCAAAGCATGAAATAACCAGCCAAAGTAACACAATGCATTTTCTCTAAACTCTTTCAGTGATAATCTTAACATTATAGGGTCTTGTGAGAGTGTGTGAAAGGAGGACTTCCCCTCCCCCATAGCAACCTCAGCATCATTGCCTATGAGTCCTCTCCTTGCCTCTTCATTTCCTTGGTGTGTTAATGCACCCAGCTAGTTACGCACACTCACGTTCCTGCTTAGTTGCCAGTGAGCCAGTGTGGGTTTAGAGCGCTGAAAAGGAACCTGCTACCTCTGCTTAACAGGAGAGGAGGCCAGGAAATGTCCTGACGAGCAACCTCTGCTAGCCAAACAAGGAGGAGATCAGGTGCTGCGCAGTAGCAGTGAAGCAGATTCTGATCTTGCCGGAGGATGGGAGATGCTTCCCAGAGGCATGGGAACCACCGCAAACCCAATTGGGTCATAGCCAGATTCCGTTCTCCTCCTCCTGCTTCCCTTGAACACAGCACTGCTCAAGGTTCCAGGGTTTAAACTTTCCCTGGATTAAATGGGAAGTTTGCTTGGTAAAGGGTGCTAATATATAATTAAAAATACATTTTTAAAAAAAGTGGTTTTCAACTTCTAGTTTTTAGGTTGTCTGAAATCACCAAAATTCAGGTTAAAAAAAACCTAACAAACCTGCTTCCTTCCTTTTCTGTCCACCAGCCAGAGTTCTCCTTTTCTGGGCAAGAAGTCTAGGTGTAAAGGTATTCATGAGGCTTCACCTCTTCAGGGGAGTCTACTGAGGCCCGTCAGTGAACTCTCCCTTTGTGTCCGAGGAGGAGAAAAGGGCACAGCAAGTGCTCTGCCAACTCCTAGTCTCCACAGTAAGAAATGTAAAGCCTTTGCCAAGCTCCTCTCCCTCCTCCTTTTCATTGCCATCAAAAGGGGGCAGGAAAAAGAGCAGCACATAGGAAAAAGACCCCAGTTGCCAAGAAAAAACATCCCAGTGTCAGCAGAAGGGATCTGTTTCTCCTGTAAGGAATCTGGTCAAGGAATCGTGCTACAGAGCACCTTGAGAAATGCAGGATAAAATCTGTTTCTTGTAAGCAGGATGAGTCTCACTCCACTTGTTAGGAAGATGGCCAGCTGTCAGACTGTTGCAGTGCCCAAGGAGAAGGCTCAAGACAAGCCTTTTCAAATTGAATACTGAAGGCCATACTCAAAAAGTACAGCCTCCGTACTCGACTAGGCTCTGCAGGACGACCCCACGGGTCACAAGGAGTTAAAACAAGGTAGTAGAGAAAACGACACCACAAAGAAGAACTATCCATTTGGTTCCAAACTTAAACCACGTGTCATGTACCTTTAAAGACAATTATCACGGCGGACTGGGATTTCCTGACACCTCAAAAAGGCTAAATAATGTACCCAAGCAGCGTTACAGTTGTTAGAGAGCTTATTCTTTCACTCTCGCATGAACAGAGAGCAACACTACCCGAAGTCCGAAGGTGCAAACAGTTCGATGTTTATTGGGGTGAATTTCCAGCACGCTTAAATCCACGTTCCTTTTTCCTTATTTTTGAATCCCAACTTTCTTCCTGTTTGCCCCTAATTTATATAGTCTATACCTTAAGCAATCATTTCTACTGAAATTTACCTCACCAATCCTAACACATTGTAACATGATTAGCTAACCAATTATATCCCACCACCTTAATTAGTTTACACCCAGCAACATTAATTTTTCAGCAGACAGGAACAATCACAGAACCAGACAGAGACCATGCAAATAAACAATAGTAAAGGGGGAACTATAATGACAAAACAATACAGAAGTGAGGATTTCACAATGACATCTATAAAGACATAAGGGTTTCCCAGCTATGTCTATTGTTAAGTGAAAAGAAAAGGAGTACTTGTGGCACCTTAGAGACTAACAAATTTATTTGAGCATAAGCTTTCGTGAGCTACAGCTCACTTCATCGGATGCATTCAGTGGAAAATACAGTGGGGAGATTTATATGCATAGAGAACATGAAACAATGGGTGTAACCGTACACACTGTAACCAGAGTGATCACTTAAGGTGAGCTATTACCAGCAGGAGAGCCGGGGGGGAGGGGGGGAGAGACACACCTTTTGTAGTGATAATCAAAGTGGGCCATTTCCAGCAGTTGACAAGAACGTCTGAGGAACAGTGGGGGGGGGGGGGGATAAACATGGGGAAATAATTTTACTTTGTGTAATGACCCATCCACTTCCAGTCTCTATTCAAGCCTAAGTTAATTGTATCCAGTTTGCAAATTAATTCCAATTCAGCAGTCTCTCCTTGGAGTCTGTTTTTGAAGTTTTTTTGTTGAAGAATTGCCACTTTCTGGTCACTTGATTAGAGACCTAAGAGATTGAAGTGTTCTCCAACTGGTTTTTGAATGGTTTCAGAGTAGCAGCCGTGTTAGTCTGTATTCACAAAAAGAAAAGGAGTACTTGTGGCACCTTAGAGACTAACCAATTTATTTGAGCAAAAGCTTTCTGTAGCTCACAAAAGCTTATGCTCAAATAAATTGGTTAAAGCTTTTGTGAGCCACAAGTACTCCTTTTCTTTTTGGTTTTTGAATGTTATAATTCTTGACATCTGATTTGTGTCCATTTATTCTTTTACGTAGCGACTGTCCAGTTTGACCAATGTACATGGCAGAGGGGCATTGCTGGCACATGATGGCATATATCACATTGGTAGATGAGCAGATGAACGAGCCCTCTGATAGTGTGGCTGATGTGATTAGGCCCTAGGATGGTGTCCCCTGAATAGATATGTGGACACAGTTGGCAACGGACTTTGTTGCAAGGATAGGTTCCTGGGTGAGTGGTTCTGTTGTGTGGTATGTGGTTGCTGGTGAGTATTTGCTCAGGTTGGGGGGCTGTCTGTAAGCAAGGACTGGCCTGTCTCCCAAGATCTGTGAGAGTGATGGGTCGTCCAAGGAGAGACTGCTGAATTGGACTTAATTTGCAAACTGGATACAATTAACTTAGGCTTGAATAGAGACTGGGAGTGGATGGGTCATTACACAAAGTAAAATTATTTCCCCATGTTTATTCTCCCCCCCCCCCCCCACTGTTCCTCAGACATTCTTGTCAACTGCTGGAAATGGCCCACCTTGATTATCACTACAAAAGGTTCCCCCCCCCCCCCACTTGCTGGTAATAGTTCACCTTAAGTGATCACTCTGGTTACAGTGTGTATGGTAACACCCACTGTTTCATGTTCTCTATGTATATAAATCTCCCCACTGTATTTTCCACTGAATGCATCCGATGAAGCGAGCTGTAGCTCACGAAAGCTTATGCTCAAATAAATTTTAGTCTCTAAGGTGCCACAAGTCGTCCTGTTCTTTTTGCGAATACAGACTAACACAGGTGCTACTCTGAAACCTATTGATAAGTGAGTTCTTACCAAATAGAAAACTAAATTTCCTTTTACATCTTCTAGGCTCTTCCCTTTCTGTGGAGGTGATAGATCGGATCACCTTTCTAACAGTCCCAGATTGCCTTATTTCAGTATGACTAGTTTGGAATGTGAGGGTGTTACCGTACACTTCCCAGCTTATGGCTGCTTCTGCTGCTTGGCCAAAGGCATTAGCCTAAGAACAGGGCCTCAGACTGTCACAGTGAGAGAAGGCCCTTACACAGATTTTCTTTTATACTTCTGTAACTAGCTAAATGATAAACATATACCTAAATTCTTAAAGTATAGGCCTTTACAGGCAGGCCTGGATATCTATATCCTAACACTCCACCCCTTTTTTTCTTTTGGGATCCTCCTGCCCAGGTATCCCTGGAAAAACATAGGACAGATGGCGACACACTTCCTGATAGGGCCAGGCATCAAGGTGGAAGGTGGAAGGTGTCGATGCTCCATCTGTCCCACTGCCCCTTGTGTAGTACAATGCCCTGCACCTTCTCTCGTACGGGCATACCACACCTATTCCAATTAGTGTTCCAGATTTCCCATTATAGATGGCCCAAGAAGGTTGGGTCCGGGTTGTCTAGGGGGTTGTGCCCCCCTTGATTGTTTCCATGTGCAACGTAACACAAATACAGTTAACAATACATCAGCTGCTATGATAATCCACAGCAACACTGAGAGTCCTGACCACTGCAGTATGGTCCAACATCCTGGCCACCAGCAAGAACACTGCTTCTTCTCCTTTGATAGGGTTAAAATTTTGTCAGCACCATCCTGTAGTGTGTATTGTAAGTGTGTCCAACTGTTGGCGCTTGCAGCAATTTGCTTTGTAATCTTTGCATACTTTTGTCCATATTGTGTATCCATTGAATATCCACAGTGAAATTTGGTATTGTCCAAACCAATTCAACTACTTGGTATGGCATGGGGTAGTAGGTGCTGGTTCAATTGTTTACAACAATTAAGTCCACTGATCTATTGGTGCACCATAGTCAGGTGGCAGTGTATAGAAGTTCATAATTTGGTCATATAGTGGAAGGATTTTGCCTCCTAGTGTTGTATTCCAGGATTGCATACATTCCTAGGAGAATACACTGTACCCCATACACATTACCCCTGAATGCCCCCCCTTTGCAATAGGCCATTGATCCTGCTCCTCCATAGTCATAGGAGAGGGGCACGTCCATATTCCTCCTCTGGATATACAACTACTTAATGTGATGACAGTCCAATTTACCCCATTCCACCCTCGCACCTATTTCCTAGTGGCTCCCAACACGCTCCCCCTTCCCTAGTTACTCCCACAGGGTTCAAGGGGACCGCCTTATCTGCATTTCCTTCCCATGGTATCATAGTAACAATTACACAAGAACTCTCCCCACAGGTGGGGGATGTTATTTTCCTGCTAGATGGTTATGTTTTTGCAATTGTATGTTTTTGCAAATGTATTTTTCTAATACCTACACACACTTCTCCCCATGTTAGTCTTCTGAAGCAATCCCCCACCCATATCACCAGGTCCCCTGCCCAATGAGTTAACTGTAAGTTTACCTCCACTGCGTCCTCCACCCTGTGGCAACTGCCGATAGTTGGAGTGCCATTAATTCATCAATTTGTTGTTGAAATTTCACATTTTGGCTCACTAATTGTTCGGTTACCCACTCGTCCCCCAGATTCCATGTACCCAGCATAGTGTTCCCAGCTGCCCACAATCCCCTTTTCTGACGATGATTCCAGGTGTGTCCCCTCACCCACCCGTTGAATTGTTGTTTCAATCCTTTTATGTACATACTACCATTAGGATGAATTCGGTCCACCCACCATGCCTTGGGGCGTCCCATCCCTGGAATAGAGTGAAAGGACACATCAAAAAGTGGTGGCTGCACCTGCTCCCACGATGGCTCCCAGACATTTGCTCATCGGGGAATATTCTCAGTTCCAGGCTGTGGCCACTTTAAATTTGAATTCTTCCAACTTGGCATCCATATCACCTGTAGGGTTACAGTCTGTAAAATGGTTAACTCATCGTACACCCAGCGTCCCAAAGGGGATTTTACGCCCAATGTAATATGTACGTAACAATAACACCTTCGGGGATTATCTTCCATGGAAGTACCATTGTGGTTACATATGGTAACATCACACCCTAAATGTGGGGCCCTATTTTCCCCAGAGGGTTCATTTGTTCCAGGAGACCAGAGGGTTATATTCTTTGGACCATCTATAACAAACCACATAGCTGGGTAACTGTGTTTTCCACTATCAGTAATCATTGCAGCACCCAGGGAGTACCATGCAATATTTCCTGATAAATTGTACATTCTCCACCTGGTTAGGATTCCCCCATTTAAACCATAAACCATATACCAACACTGCCAAATTCCTGTTGGAGTATTAGTGGTACATCTTTCTATGGGGAGATTCTCATAGTCTTCATTAGCTTTATTACTACAGGTTGCATGTGTAGCCGTCCATGTGTTTGTTTCCTCCTTTTGACACTTCACATCCTAGGATCTGAATAGAATTTGTAATGTGACAATTGTAATTAGCACTAGTAATTGTTCCATCCAGGGCGAGGGAATTTTCATCCTTTTCTCCCTTTAGAATTAACCTGTAATGCACACATAACAAAATTTACACGTCCCCTTTCCCAATCCCCTGTTTGTACCTTTTTATTTGCATGCAGTGAACCCACTCCCATCTTCTGTTCTCTTTACCCAGTAATAGCAGACTGGGCCCTAACTGGTCAAGGACAAGATAGCGGCCCTTCCATTTAGGAGCTGGGAATGGATGGTGTTGACTTGGAATCTTGTACATCACGAGATCTCCCACCATGGGTAGATCATGCTCCCCAGGCAGGTCATACCATGCTTTGACTCTTGCTGCTCCTTGCTCGTCTCACCAGGCCACCGCCTGCTGTACCTGTTTTACATGGTCGATTAGAGTTAAAATCCATTCTTGTGTTAAGCCTTGTGTAGTGACTTCCCCAGGTACTGGGGTAAGTAGATTTTCCCACCGTTCCGTGGGCCTTCCCATGAGAGCCTTGTATGGAGAAAATCCTGTGCCCTTTGATTCTTGGGCCCTTATTCTCATTAAGACAAAGGGCAGTAACTGTGACCAGTTTTTTCCTCCCATTTCCACTCCCTTTCTTAGCTCACTTTTAATGGTGCGGTTCATGCATTCCATCTGCCCCGCAGCCTGGGGGTGATAAGCAATATGAAACAATTGTGTGATTCCAGTGAGGGCTGGTAGCTCCCCTAACAGATCTGACCGGAAAGCAACCTCTTGGTCTGAGTCAATCACCTTTGGGACCCCCCAGCAAGTGAATACCTCATTTACCAGTATTTCAGCAGTTACCTGGACAGTTTGATACTTCGTGGGGAAAGCTTCCACCCACCTTCTAAAAGCATCCACTACCACCAACATGAATCGGTTTCTCCTGTGATCTGGTGGTAGGGGTCCTGTGTAGTCAATTTGTATTCTTTCCCAAGGTCCCCTTGGAGCTTGTCTCATTAATTCTCCCCTTAGCACCTTGTGAGGTGGGTTGTGCCTGGCACAGTCCAAACAATGTTCCAGATGTGATTTTAAATCAGCTGCCATTCCTGGCCACCAGCACAACCTTTTTAAAGTTCCCAGTGCCTCCTCAAATCCGGGGTGTCCCCCTACCAAGCTCCCATGCACCCAGCTTAAGAAAGCCATCCGGCTTCCCTGAGGACACAGCATTATTGGTCCTTCAGCTGTTAAGACACACCAAATCGCTTCCATTAGTTCCACCTTTGGCACATGCCTGTCCCCAGGTTTCATGATGCCTTCCAGTCCTGGTCCAGATTCTTGCAACTCTCGAACTCGCCCTCCCTGATCTGTATTCCAAACTTGAACCATGTGTCAAGTACCTTTAAAGACAATTATCACAGAGGACTGGGATTTCCTAATGCATCAAAAAGGCTAAATAAAGTACCCAAGCAGTGTTACAGTGTGTACTAATGTAAATCAGGTCTTGTCTCCTTTCTTAAGGTTGTTGCAGCCTTGTCATCTCTCATAAAGGGCACTGCCATTCCGTGAGACAGCCCTGAAAATTGTTGTTTTCATCAGGTCTACTTAAGGCTTTGGCTGTATCTATGTACTTTCCAAGGCAGCATCAGCATCAGTGTTCCTGACATCTGGAAAGGCATCCTTTCTGTGTCTGTGTGCATTGTTAAAGAAGATTTTTCTACTTGCGACCTCAGGCTCTGGCTATACTAAGAGCTAGGGGTGTGATTCCTCTGGCAGTGTACATATACTCAGGCTAGCTCTCACTGAGCTAGCACCAGTATTGCAGTGTTGCCATGGTGGAAAGGGTAGCAATTGTGGAGGCATGGTTTAGCTGTGCCAAGTACAGACCCACTGCATGTACATCCTGCTTACCTCCCTGCCCCAGCTGCTGGGAAAAGGGAGGATCCTGCTTGAGGGACTCATATCTGCTTCTGGCTTGTAGGTGTCTGATGAATCTGAAGCTGGTCACCCCAACCCAATTTGGCTGCATGAAGCAGCCTTCCTTTCTTTTCCTCCCACCTCGGAGCCTCTTGTTTGCAGTAAGGGTGGTGAGCTTCCACTGCTTCAGCCCTTCCCCAACTTCGAGTCTTTTCTAGCGAATAGCTTCAGTACTGGTCATAACTTTCCCATGCAGCAGAAGAGTAAAATTGATCAGAAGAGCAGCAGGGAAAACTATGAGACTTCTTGTAAGTTTTTACTCTGCAGCTGTTGAAGAAGCTCTGGGCTGCATGAGAGGCAAGGGAGCTGACTGCACATTACAATGCATCACTACACTTGGTTCATATTGGGAAGTTTATCTTCCCAACCATAAGGGATAGAAATGATTCTGCAGACACTGATGGCACTCTTTTGGGAAAGCTTCCTGCTCACTGGTGTGAATGGCCTTTTCAAGTCCTTGTTTGGAATCACTTTGAACGTGGAGTTTGCAAGGAGCTAAGTCCTTTTCCAACATTAATCTTCCTTCTGCGTCTTATATACAGAAAGCAGTTTGGGGTGAGTGGTCATGTAGAAATAATTACGGTTAGTTTTTTAAACAGGGTTATGTCAGCATAATAAAAAGACTTCGATACGACTTTTACATTACAGGCATGTGCTCAGCTAAGCAGAAGGAAGTTCATTTGCTTGGAGAACAACATAAATGTGACTTTCTTCAAATTTTATTTTTTACAGAAGTAAGATGGAATCATATTTGGAGGGATTAAATGTTTTGGTAAACTCAGATATTAAGTGACATATTAATTGAAACCTAATTTTGTTTTGAAACTTGGAATGTTATTGCTAGAACAAGTGGCTATTTCTGTATCTTTATTCTTTACAAAAGACGGACATGATCATTTTTATACATTTACACTAAAATCAAATTATGGATTAGTACTTACCTACCTTTGGTTGGCACAAAGGCTGAAACAATGTGATTTTTTGGAGCCCCACATGAAAACTCCTTATTGTTTGTTTTTTGCTTTTTTTAGTTTAAAGTTTTCATGGTTACAGGGCTAGCTGCAACCCTGTGCTGTTTCTGGTCTCTGAGTGCACACCTCTGGTATCAGGCCTTGTGCCTTTACCTCTCCTGTGGTGGAACTCAGCAATTCACCCATTGTTAGACTGAGCCCTAGGCTACAGTGCCTTATCCTTAACCAGCAGGTCCAACTGGATTCAACACCTGTGGTTCGTTCTTTCAGGAGTCTGACCAGTGTTATCCAGTGACAAAACCAAAATATTGTTTATTTTAACTGTAGAAATAGCATGTAGAGAAAAAGGATTTTAAAACAGTCTACCTCTTATCTAAAGGTTTTCCATCCCCTCATGCTCACGTAGGTAGGCGTACCTTCTTCAGACATCTCATTGAGTGCCTGTGTCTTAGCCTGGTTCCCTGCAACAACGCTCGTCTCTCTCTCGAGACAAGGAGAGTTCCTCTTAAAACTGCTATAGTCTTCTTCGTCTTTTGTTTCCTGTCCTTTTCCTGTCTTGGCATTGTCTTTTAACCCTCAAGTGGTTGCAGAGAAGTGGCTTTATCTTGAGTCATTCTTTTTCCTTCATGCTTGTTTGTCTTTTGCAGCCTGTATTAAACTAACCCAATATATTCATACAGTAAACATTCCAGTAACCAGGTCTACAGTATTCAGCCATTATTACAGACTAAATAATCTCAGTTCCCTCAGCCTCTCCTCATAAATCATGTGCTCCAGCCCCCTCATCATTTTTGTTGCCCTCCATTGGACTCTTTCCAATTTTTCCACATCCTTCTTGTAGTGTGGGTCCCAAAACTGGACACAGTACTCCAGATGAGGCCTCACCAATGCCGAATAGAGGGGAATGATCACGTCCCTCGATCTGCTGGCAATGCTCCTACTTATACAGCCCAAAATGCCGTTAGCCTTCTTGGCAACAAGGGCACACTGCTGACTCATATCCAGCTTCTCGTCCACTGTAACCCTAGGTCCTTTTCTGCAGAACTGCTGCCGAGCCATTCGGTCCCTAGTCTGTAGTGGTGCATGGGATTCTTCCATCCTAAGTGCAGGACTCTGCAGGACACTTGTCCTTGTTGAACCTCCTCAGATTTCTTTTGGCCCAATCCTCTAATTTGTCTAGGTCCCTCTGTATCCTACCCCTACCCTCCAGCGTATCTACCTCTCCTCCCAGTTTAGTGTCATCTGCAAACTTGCTGAGGGTGCAATCCACGCCATCCTCCAGATCATTCATGAAGATATTGAACACATCTGTCTGTCCTTACTATTAGCTTGTATTCTGCCAGGCCAGTAACCACAGAGTCTATAACTAAAAGCTGTTACTTGCAAGTGGGTCCCCATGGCCCCATCCTTGTGCATTCCTCCTCAGTGGGGGCTGTTGGTTTGTATTGCAGTTGTGCCTAGGGGTCCAAATCAAGGTCCATTGTTCAGGCACAGTACAAGTACCTAGTGCTTCCCTTGAGTCCCTGCACTGAAGAGTTCACAATCTAAGGATGGGATTTTCCTAATGGGTTTAGGAGCAAATTACAAAACACCATTAGCTGTTATTAGTCATTCAGAACTTCAGCACAGTCCTTTGTTCAGTGGCTTCGGTCTCCCTAGCCTTCCAGCCTATAGCATGTCTGATCTTCAGAAAGGAAATCTCCGTTCTCTTCTCCCCTCAGGGCTTGGCTTGCAACTGTAGGGTTCACTGAACTAGAATGCCTGACTCAAGTGTTTGGGAGCAGAGACCATCGAAGACTATTTCAACAGAAGAGGAAGTTCAGATGCAAGAGGGAATTTTTTCCCCATGTCTTCCAAGGAGACAGTTACTCCTGTAGTGGAGGAGTTACAAGTTATCAGCATAGATAAGTCAGACAACCCAAATGAGGGGAACTACCTAAATGGGCAGTGTTTTACAAAATACATGGAATAAATACTAGCAGATCTCGTGGATAGATTTATTATTTACTGTGCAAGTACACAAGGCTCTTTATAGGATATGTGAATGGTCCTATCCTAAATTATGCATACATTCTGTGAGTTTTCACACACACGCACAAATTAACATGTACACTAGATTAAATTGTTTGCTTGCTGGTAAAGGAGCCATTCAGCTCTCTAAGGGGTGACTTCTTTCTAAAAAACTTCATGAATAGAAAAATAGAAGCATCTCTGAGAAGGCACTCTGCAGCAGCTACCATACAGACTTTCCCCTGCTTCCCCAAAGTATGGTGGGATGGGTATAAAGAGATGTCAACCACAGAAGATGAATTAAAATCCAAGATCTGCAAGACTTCCCTAGCTGCTTCTTTGTCCTATATGCTTCTGTGGACATTGGAGTTTTCCTACAAAGTGGTTTCTAGGATATAATTATAACCCTTGGAAGTGAACAGAACTTAGCAGCTTCAAATTTCTGTAATAGAGAGGAGGCCTTTAGAAAAAAGATGTCTGAATTTGTCTGTAAGGATAAGCACATCGTGTCTCCTACAAGTGGATAAGCACATAGATGGATGAGACTAGAACTTTCACCAGGAAGAAAAAATCCCTTTGTTCTTATCACCAAAATGTCTCGAAAAATTGTGTGGCCACCCCAACTTGTTCTTTCAGGATTGCTGCTGCTTTGGCGTACAACTCAGATGTGTCAGCTGATTAAATTTCAAGGTGGCCACTTGGGGGTAAGGCATACTTTTACCAGACACAATACAATCACGTCCTCTGATGTTGAGGATGACAGAGTGGTCCCACTGTGCTAGAGATGTTTTTGAAAGAGTAGGGGTTCTTCTATTGTATATTTCCTCGAAGTTACCCCTCTTCCTGGGACATCACTACTGCTCACTTCTCAATGGGAAGGCTTGCCAGAGATGCTTTATAAATAAAGAAGACATTCTAAGTTAAACAGCTTAGAATGTCTAAGTTAAAGCAGTTCCTTTGCTCAAGAATTCATGCCTAACAGCACATCCCTTTTTAGTCTTCAAGCTGGAACTGTTTTCTCATACAAGGTTTGCATGGTTGCTGTCATTTTTCTATATTTTACAGCTTCAGATGAATTTTTCTGAGGAGGAAATAGAAGAGGGCAGAGGTCCTATACCTGCTTGACAACTCAGGCTGAACACAATCAAGGGTGAAGATTGCTTGATGTGCCTTTTGAAGAAAATACAATGAAAAATAAGATTTTCTTTTCTCCCTCTTTCCCTGGCTTATCTTGCTTCAGACTTTTTGTTGTTGTTTGAGACCCCTTCCTTCCTTTGTGAAGTGAGGCGGGGTGGTGGTGGCGGAGAGTATTTCGTTTGGGATTCCTCATCTCTCTTTTCCTCCTTCAAGCATCTTCTGTTTTGCACTTTGGCATACTGTTTCCCTCTGCCAAATTTAGACACCTTTCAAGAATAGTGAACCATGTAAATTATGCTAGATTGAGGATTGCTTTAATGGTAAAAAGGCTAACATACATTATTTATGTTTTGTATATAGACAGTGTTAGCATGGTGGAAATAATCTGAGACTGGTTCCAATGGATTGATCTGCATGTAACACATGCTGGGAATGGGCAGCTGTAACGTCAGATAAATCTTTTCATGCATAAATGGAATGTTTAATAATGCAGTTCTTTGGAATCAAAACTAAATCACAGCAGCTTAGTAAATTAAAGGATTTTGTCTTTAATTTATTAGCTTGTTTTTCTTTCCTCCTGCCAGTCTGTTTTCTGAGGAGCTAAGCTTTTATTTATACTATGTTTTCAGTGAAGTATATTGTCATACAGGATAAAGTTTTAAAAAAAAAATTCATTGGTTGCCTTATCCTGATATATATCTAGCCTATAAACCATTGTGCATTTAACAAACACAAAACAACATTTATATTAATAAGTAAGCGTGGTACGTACTGGCACATGGGCCAGAAAATGTTGAGGCAAGTTCAGTTGTAGACAGGAGAAAAGTCTTTCAGTCTTTCTCCAGTGAAGAATGAATAGCATAATCTTTTACAGCTAGATCTTAAGCACACTTTTATCCCATATAACTGTAATATTAGCCACCATGTGCTGTATTTCTGCAGAAGCATCAAATGGTATCTGTATTTAAATATCAGGCAAATTTTACTAGTTTCTGAGCTGCCACTTTCATAGAATATTTCTTTAAAAAGAATCTATAGGTTGTAAAGAATCTAAACATTACTTGTGAACAAAATTCTCGAAGTCTTCCCTACAGAGCTCACACAAGCATATCTAGTACATCTTACCTTGTGTTCCCTTTTTAACTATGAAGTAACTTATTTGAGATATGAAGAGGGATATTGGGTCCAGGTAATATGCAGTGGTAATTGAATATTAGATACTGTAGCAAATAGTCACTCAGTGTTATACCACCTAAGCTACTGCCTGTTTTCAAAAAATATTTTGTTCCTAATTCTTTTCCTATTTGTTAATTGCATGCTTTTTGGCTAGTGAGCCAGAGGGAAGAAAGGTTTAATGAATCATAGCTGCAGCTGGGAGGCAAAACTACTTTTGAGTTTTGTGGCTTTTAAAATAAATGTGGAAAAGCTGTTTTGTTCTTTTTCTTTTGTTTTTTACTGTGGGAAACATCATATTTTTCAAAATACTTTAGAGAACTAATTTATCAACAGTTCAGATTTTCTACACAGGATAGTCAGTTATTCATTATAGCAAAATCTATTACCTTTGTTCTGACCTTCTTTTGATGATAAATTGCTTGCCATAGTTTGCTGTAAATGTTACATAAAAATATGAAGTTGTATTTTTTCTTAACAATTCCAACAACTTGGTAATGAGGACATGATGCAGTCTGTTTTGTTTCTGATTTTCTTCAGCTTCCAAAATACCCTGTTAAGAAGTTTCATTGTGACGTGCATCCTAAGTTAGAGAGATCTCCAATGTATATTTCTCCTCTGGTGAGAAAGAGGAAGATCTTTTCAGTTTTTGACCAAGGTCTTTCTTAACCTTTTCTGTCACTGTATTAAAGAAAGACATACAACTGTATTTCACTGATAACTGGAAGTATCTGGAAGACTCTGTGGAGAATCTCTGACAAGAAGGTGCTTGAACTGTGACAACAGCAAAGTGGAACTGATTTAATTCTGGCCAATTTTACGATGTAGATCTTGGTGAATCACTCTGCTGATGATGATTGGATGACATTCTTGGCAGAAGTGGGAGTAGAGACTAACATTTGTCTTCCCTTTCACTTTTAATAGGAGTAGATTTTTCAGGTGCTGCTCCTGCTGAGCCACACCAGAGAATTAACTAAATTCTTATTGGCTTCTTACTGTTCTTGCTGGGTTATGTGTTAAGGGCAGCTGTGGCAACACAGGTGCAGTTCTGGGGAGGTCACCCTGTTCTCCCAAGCTATAAGTATATGTTCAAGTACTAGAGATGTCTCCAGATATATAGGAAAAAATTACTCTTCAGTAATAGACTTTTAAGATTAAAAAAAGGAAAGCATGTACAGTACCTGTCCCAGTTGTATATATTCCCCTGTAAAGATAAAAATCCAACCCTTAAATTTGTATAAATTCCTAGTCCCACATCCCCCAAGTTCACCACATACAGCTATATGTAGCTTTTTATGAAAAAACAGCAATTTTGAAGCAAGCTGCATGCTTAAAGCAAAGACTCTGTAACCAGATAGCTAACATGTTTTCTCTCACAACTCATTTTTCCAGTGTAGATAAAGCCTCTTTCATCCGTGTACAATCTGTTCCTGTTTAGAAGATTATTTTTGTAACCAAAAGGAGAGCCACAGGTTTTTAAATGAAAGATGAGATGCTGCAGCACAATTCCTTGGCAAGGGATGGGTTCTTCTGCAAATTCTATGGTCATGGAATCACAGAGTAAGCAGGAGTCCTGGTTTATAGTAATAAAATATATTTTAACATCAGTGTTAAAAATTCCTCATACAATAAGTACAAACTCCCCTTTTTGTATGTGCCAGCCCTCCTAACAGTGTATAATCCATTGGAATAGTCTTCTTCCTCTCCCTAAAAGTCTGTAACACAAGAATGCCAAATATGCTTTTGGAGCAAGGAAGGGTGAGCAGCAGAGTAGGGAATAAGAGATCTGCTTATTCTCCCTCTCCTTCTCCCCCTCCCACTCCACCGCCTCATCTTCCCACTGCTTGCTGCTGGTGTCGGTTGGGAGTGTTATGTCACTGACATGCTGTACACTTGATTGTTTGTGCTGAAAGTTCACAGCCCCTCTTTGAACGACTGTGATTATAGTGTTTTCAGGAGGGATGGGGGTTATTTCTCTCCTCCGCGCTCTCCTTAAAATCTCCTGGAAATATTGGAACAAATCGGCAAAACAGCTCTCATCGGCCTTTTTGGCTTTCAACAGGGCAGTGGTCACAATTTCTCTGCCTACTGACTGACCTCTGTATGGTCAACCTTAGTATAGATTTTTCGGTTCCATCTGCCAGTGAGGAACATCTCATCACTTTCACAGTCTAGGGTGCATATTATTGAACGTGGCCAGAGGCTTGGTTTTGTTGGTCATTTTTGAGTCTTTTAATGTCATCTTCATCCACTTATTCCCCGACCATTGAACAGCCAAGTGGGAAAAGAGTAAAGTAAGCAAGTTCACAGTGAGTCCCCTGGCGTAGATGGGATAAAACAGAGAAGTAATTTCAATTCCTAATTTCAAGTGCCGGTTCTTACTCTGAGGAGATGTGCAGATCATCCATGCATTCTACTTACTGGTAGCCTTACGTATTGGTGGATTCACATTGCTGTTAACTGACTGTCACTACTGTAGCATATTTTCACAATAATTCCAGGACATTATATATTTGTGTTTGTCAAATGCCAGTAACTCCTGTTTGATAGTACACCTTAAAGCAGAAAAGTGCATTCATCAATTAGTTTGATCCAGGTCTCTCCAAAACTCGCAAACCTTCTCATGGCTGTAATTGTCCATCCCTCTGCTCCCAAAATTAAATTCAAAGTGAACAGCCATGAATGAAAAGCTTACCTTGAGGTTACTTCACTACCTGTCTGATCCACCAGGGTTATTTGGGCATTGATCCAGAATATGCATGTGGTCATAGCTGCCATTATCAAGCAAATTTTCCCAGGGAGATGCCAAGGTTTGAGTAGTTAGTGAGAGTTCACAAAAGACCTCAGTTAAGGGTGGGGGCTGGGGGAGGAACGGTGATGTTTCTGGTTATCTACACAGTGTGTTCTTGTTTAACCAAAATAACATGATTGGACTGGATGAGACCCAAGGTCCATGAAGTCCAGTATCTAGCTTCTGACAGGGCTAGCACCAGATGCTTTAAAGTCAGGTGCAAGAACCATGCAATTGGCGGATGTGGATTAATAACCGCCAACCCCTCTTCCCACCCCCCCTTTAGGTCTCAAGCCAAATCCTGATCTCTCATAGACGGAATAAGTCCTGAAGCACATGGTTTAATATCTTTTCCAACTTTTGGTTCGTTGGGATGACTCTGGAACAGAAACTGTAACATTCCAGCTGCATCCTTGACTTTCATGATGTGACTTTCCAAAGGGCTATATATTTTGCTTACTGCTTTGCTTCCAAATCTCATGCCTGTGGTTGAACCCTAAAGTGTTCACTTCCTTTTTTAGAGAACCTGGCCTTACTGTGTGAGAGCAGCTGATTGTGCCACTTGAGAGTCCTGCTCAGGAATGGGCTGTTCAAGAGGATGTGCTAACATGAGTTGTTTATTGCTTGTACACAGCTGCTCAGCTCCTCAGGAACTATTCCAGCCAGCTGAGGTTGAGAATCAAGTGCTTGCAAGCTGATGCATTGATGGATGTGTAGCAGGAGAAATACTTACGTAACTCAGGGTATGTCTACACTGCAAACAGGTGTGATTGCAGAACATGTAGCCAGACCTGAGCTAGCTTTGATCTAGCCAGCTTGAGTAACAGTAGCAGTGAAGCTGCAGCAGTACCGACTTCAGTACGGGCGAACTGCTTAAGACTGTAGTCAGGGTCTTGGATGGGCTTGTTGTATAGCTCATATTGAAATCGGTGCTTCCAAAACATCATTGCTATTGTTACTCAAGCTAGCTCGATCAGCGCTAGCTCAGGCTTGTCTACACATGCTGCAATCACACCTCTGACATCTTCTCAGGAGAAATTCTGACTCAGTACAACGTCGGTGTCTTGCTTCGTATGGTGGGCGGGGGGCATCAACCATACAGCCAACACAGAGGCGGCAGAAAAACTAAATAGGAATGTTTGTTTGCTTAGTCCTGTGTGTCTTTATAGAAGGACATACCAGATGGACTACTTTAAAAAACACATGGAGAGAAAATGTGTGTGTTCATGGTAGGATGGGAGGATGGAGAAAGATAAACTCATAGAAAATGGGAATGAGAGAAGGAGTGGACAAAGAAAAATCTAGAAATTAGACACATTGTTAGTCAACAATATGCAATAGTGAAGTAGTGGCAGGAGCCATAGTGAAGGCTCATGTTACCTGGCTTCCAGTATTAAAACTGGGAATTGAAATGGAAAAAAGAGAAAATGAGCGAAAGCTGTCATTGCATTAGGCATTAATTACTCCTGGGGGAATTTTGCATCACTGTGTGTGCACAGAATTCATGGCTCCCGCAGATGTCTTTGCTTCCCTGAAGAAAAATGACTTCTGATGGGGAAGCAAAGGGAAGCTGCAAGGGTGGTCACGCACAGGTTGGTGTGGGCGCCTGGAGCAGCTGGTAGAGACGTAAATCACTGTGGGTGGCCGGGGGTGGGGGTGGGGGGTGCTGGGCAGTCGTGCATGTGAGAGAGACAGACACTCTGTCCCTCTTGCTCACTATTGCAGAACGCTCAGCGTGGAGGGTCAGGGCTTTGGGATGTTTCTGAGGAGCAGGCGTGGGGCAGGCTCTGTCCCCTCAGGCAGAGCAGAATGTAGCAGCCTGCCTGCTTAGTGAATTGTTCCCATTGTTCTTAGTGAATTCCCCCAGGGGTATAAAACAGGTGTAAAAATTTGAAGGCTCCTGTACATTGCCAGAGTGGTAATGTCCTTACTGTAAAGGACAGTATGGCCTTATAAATGCTTATGGTGCTTTAGTAATTAGAACTGGTCTAAATTTTTGAACTGAAAAAATTTCCTATCAAAATGTGCTCCATGAATTAAAAATTCAACACCAAAAATTAAAAATTCTGCACACAATATTTTAGAATTCTGCAAAATTCTACATACTTTATTTGTTAAAATAATGCAGAATAATCATGCTGGTTTCAATTATTTTGGTAATTTATTTAAACTACAATACAATGGATGGAGAATGGGAGGGGGGAGCATTGGAGGAAATCCCCAACCCCCCTCTGTCTAATAGTAATGTAGCTAGTATTGACCCTTTACTTCTAGTTATTAGTCAACAAATATAGGCAGCCATATGCTGTGTTACATCATAAGCAACTGAAGATCAAGCAAGGGCTGGGGACTCAAACTCACAACTTATACCAGCTACTGATCATCTCCAGAAAGGTCAGTAACAGTTTTTTGGCGCAGAATTCCCTCAGGAGTAATTAATGGCCAGATTTTGAAGAGTGTTGAACATCCAACAGCTTCCATTGAGAACAATGGAGATCTACCCCACTGCCCCCAATAAACGCACACCTCTTTGACAGCTGGGTGCTGAGCTCTCAAAAACTTGGCCCTAAAACTCTTCAGGTTGTAGCTACTTTTCAAAAAGATTCTACATGTCTCCACCTCCTACCTACTGTACATTTTGAGTTGCAAACCTCTATCAGTGTCTTCTCATTCTCTTGGCATTCCATCTGTCTGTCTTGTCCTCCCATCGCAGTTTGAATGAGTGATTGAATACAATGAAAATACGTCTTTAGCAAAAGCTTGATGCGTAGAATAGGGTATGATAGATTGGAAAGTGTATTTATTTCTCTCACTCAAAGTTTTTTAAAAAAAAAAAGTGGGGTGGGATATGTGCCTGATCTGTTGCAGCACGGTGTTACTGTGAGTGGCATAAACTACTCAGAGAAGAAATAGAAACTACTAGTAAAAATGAAAAAAAAAAAAAAAAAACCCTGAAAAATCTTAGAGGAAACAATATTTTAGGACAGGGTAGCATTCTTGAAGGCAGTGAAGATTAAATAGGTTACCAAACCTGTTATCAGTTATGATTCTGCAGTTTGATTTGATTCTGTTATTTCCCCGTAATGTGCAGGAAGAGCCCCCTCTAACAGTCTGTTGATGGGCTTCTCTTTGCCTCACAGGTTCTCCTTTGTTGATTTTTAGTTTGCAAACCCTTGAAGACAAAGTCTCTGTTTCCTTTCCTCTCTGGATAGTACTATTAGAAATTTACAAAGAAATAATAAATAGCTTCTGAAAATCATCCATCAGAAATGGAAATCTGCTATACATTGAAAATATAATGAAATATGCTACACTGTACCTTTAGACACAGACTGTCCAGAGACCCATTCTGATGTGCAGGTTGGGCCTTTTTGGTGATTCCCATGTCCATGTTAAATGGGAGATTTAAACTGCATCTGAGCTTTAATAGTAATAATATTGCCACATCTCTTGTACATAGTAGATGACATATATGCATTATGTAACTGAGATTGGTAGAACACTATTACAGAAATCTCTTCTTGGCAGTGTGTGCAGAAGGGGCCTCTAGATTTCCCCAGCATTACTTCCTGTCAGGCCTTAGGGGACTTCTGACTTTCAGTTTCTTTAAAGCTGAATCAGGAGCATCGAACTGCACTTAAATTCAGGTTCTGTATAAGAAACTAAAGGTTATTAAAAGTACCTGGGCTACCAGCAAAGTGACTTGGCAGAACTGTGGGTAAAACCAGACCATCATTTTTCCTTTTGAAATCTGTTCTCAGCAGCACTTCACTGTTAATTGAGCCATATTTGATATCAAGTTTCAAAACACTTAATTAAGAAGCCTTTTCAATTTCTCCCTAGTTAGCTTTGTCAGAGGAGACTGAAAGTTAAGGTACCATGGAAGTGTTGTTGCAGGCAGGGGAAATGTTTCGAACTTGCTCTTCCAAATGCAATCTGCCATTTTTCCGCAACACTTAAAACGTGGTTGGGCTTGGCTAGTTTTTGGTTACAAAGGCTTAAAATGGGGTGCTTACTGCACTCCTGATCTAGCCTATTAAATAAACAGTTTATAGTAGCAGCCCAATTGCCTTTGAGAAACAGATGGGGCAAGAGATATGATGGAATCTAGGAACTCAAATCTAAACGGGGAGGAAGAACTGAGGTAATAAAAGACAAATTTAAAAAACATTTCTATACTATGTATGTCTTCCTCTACTGCTTCCTTCCCCTCACTTTTTTCTTGCATTCTTTCACTGAGAACTTTTTCACACAGAGAAAGGATATTACTCATAGAACTCATAGAATATCAGGGTTGGAAGCAACCTCAGGAGGTCATCTAGTTCAACCCCCTGCTTGAAGCAGGACCAATCCCCAATATCCCTAAATGGCCCTCTCAAGGATTGAACTCACAACCCTGGGTTTAGCAGGCCAATGCTCAAACCACTGAGCTATCCCTCCCCCCAAAAGAAGTCGCGTTCCCTGATCAGGAATCAAACCCGGGCCGTGGCAGTGAGATCACTGAATCCTGACCACCAGGGAGCTCTGGGGGGAGGGATAGCTCAGTGGTTTGAGCATTGGCCTGCTAAACCCAGGGTTGTGAGTTCCATCCTTGAGGGGGCCATTTAGGGATCTGGGGAAAAAATTGGGGATTGGTCCTGCTTTGAGCAGGGGTTTGGACTGGATGACCTCCTGAGGTCCCTTCCAACCCTGATATTCTATGATTACCATAACACACTTTTTACAAGCTGTTATATTTTTAAAATTTTCAGTAGGGCTCTCAAGCGATTAAAAAAAATTAATCGCTATTAATCGCACTGTTAAACAATAATAGAATAACATTTATTTAGATAGTTTTGGATATTTTCTACATTTTCAAATATATTGATTTCAATTACAACACAGAATACAAAGTGTACAGTGATTACTTTATATTTATTTTTATTACAAATATTTGCACTGTAAAAAGATAAAAGAAATAGTATTTTTCAATTCACCTGATACAAGTACTGTAGTGCAATCTCTTTATCATGAAAGTTGAATTTACAAATGAAGAATTATGTATAAAAAAAGTCTGCATTCAAAAATAAAACAATATAAAACTTTAGAGCCTACAAGTCTACTCAGTCCTACTTCTTGTTCAGCCAATCGCTCAGACAAACAAGTTTGTTTACATTTGCGGGAGATAATGCTGCCCACTTCTTGTTTACAGTATCACGTGAAGGTGAGAACAAGTGTTTGCATGGCACTTTTGTAGCCAGGGTCGCAAAATATTTATGTGCCAGCTGCGCTAAAGATTCATATGTCCCTTCATGCTTCAACCACCAGTCCAAGGGACATGCGCCCATGCTGATAACGGGTTCTGCTTGCTAACCATCCAAAGCAGTGAGGACCAATGCATGTTCACTTTCCTCATCTGAGTCAGATGCCACCAGCAGAAGGTTGATTTTCTTTTTCGGTGGTTGGGGTTTTCTAGTTTCCGCATTGGAGTGTTGCTCCTTTAAGACTTCTGAATGCACGCTCCACACCTCATCCTTCTCAGATTTTGGAAGGCACTTCAGATTCTTAAAGCTTGGGTAAAGTAATCTAACTATCTTTAGAAATCTTACATTGGTACCTTCTTTGTGTTTTATCAGACCTGCAGCGAAAATGTTCTTAAAATGCGCAACATGTGCTGGGTTATCATCTGAGGCTGCTATAACGTGAAATATATGGCAGAATGCGGGTAAAACAGAGCAGGAGACGTACAATTCTCCCCAAGGAGGTCAGCCACAAATTTAATTAATGCATTATTTTTTTGATGAGCATCATCAGCATGGAAGCATGTCCCCTGAAGTGGTGGTCAAAGCATGTAGATGCATATGACTGTTTAGCATATCTGGCAGGTAAATACCTTGCAATGCCTGCTACAAAAGTGCCATGCGAACGCCTGTTCTCACTTTCAGGTGACATTATAAATAAGAAGCGGGCAGCATTATCTCCTGTAAATGTAAACAGACTTGTTTGTCTTGGGGATTGGCTGAACAAGTAGGAGTACTGAGTGGACTTGTAGGCTGTAAAGTTTTATATTGTTTTGCTTTTGAGTGCAGTTATGTAACAAAAAGGTCTACATTTGGAAGTTGCACTTTCACAATTAAAGAGATTGCACTACAGTACTTGTATGAGAAAAATACTATTTTTTTTGTTTGCCATTTTTACAGTGCAAATACTTGTAATAAAAAATAAATATAAAGTGAGCACTGTCTACTTTGTATACTGTGTTGTAATGGAAATAAGTATATTTGAAAAAGTAGAAAAACATATATCCAAAAATATTTAATACATTTTAATTGGTATTCTGTTACTTAACAGTGTGATTAAAACTGCGATTAATCATGATTATTTTTTTAATTGTGATTAATTTCTTTGAGTTAATTGTGTGAGTTAACTGCGATTAAAAGATAGCCCTAGTTTTCAGCCCTGTAATATTAGAGCACTACCACAGCCTCGTGCTTCCTGGACTATTAAAACAACTTGTCATGACTTAATGCTGTATTTTACTCTCTTTGCTTGCTTTAGAGCAGGGATAATCATATGGGAAAATGGAAATATGTTAGTGGACTATTTTCCATTTCTCCCTGAAAGAGGTTACAGAGAGAATAAACTTTGAGGTTTTGTGGGGGAAAAAATAGATTTTTTTTTTTTTAAAGCCAGCTCATGTAGTCTGTGTCAGGGCACTAATTGCTCCCAATTTTAATGAGGTGAATATTTGTTTAAAACTAATTGCTGTAAAAGTATTGGAAAGTATTAAGGGAGACTATGCTAGGCTGGGGAAGACGCTTAAGGAAATCGAGGCTCAGGTGATCTTTAGTGGGATTCTGCCTGTTCCTTGAGAAGGGCAACAAAGGCGTGACAAGATTATGACTATCAACAGATGGCTCAGGCAGTGGTGCTAGAAGGAGGGCTTTGGGATGTCTGGCCACTGGGAGGCATTCCTGGACAGAGGACAGTTCTCTCGGGATGGACTTCATCTGAGTAGGGAAGGAAATAGACTTCTAGGATGGAGGCTGGCACAACTGATTAAGACAGCTTTAAACTAGGAATCTGGGGGAGATGGTTGGGAGATGTCCAGGTAATCTCCACGCCGGATTTTAGCACTGAGAGGAAAGAAAACGAAGTAAGAAAGGATACAGCCGAGGGTAGGAGAATGGCTATAAGGAGGAAGGGCAGTGTGGATACCAGTCTAATAGGTTCTATTGGCTGTAGAATGACCGTGCCTCATTGGGTAAAGAACGTGAGCAAGGCCAAACAGCAAAAATGAAGATGTTTGTACACCAATGCGAGGAGCCTAGTAACAAAATGGAGGAACTAGAGCTACTGGTGCAGGAAGTGAAACCAGATATTGTAGGGATAACAGAAACAGGGTGGAATAGTAGTCATGACTGGACTACGGGTATTGAAGGGTATGTGCTGTTTAGAAAAGACAGAAATAAAGGTAAAGGTGGTGGAGTAGCATTGTCTATCAATGACGAGGTAGACTGTAAAGAAATAAGAAGCGATGGAATGGATAAGACAGAGTCTGTCTGGGCAAAGATCACATTGGGGAAGAAAACTACTAGAGCCTCCCCTGGAATAGTGCTTGGGGTGTGCTATAGACCGCCGGGATCTAATATGGATATGGATAGAGCCCTTTTTAATGTTTTTAATAAAGTAAATACTAATGGAAACTGTGTGATCGTGGGAGACTTTAACTTCCCAGATATAGACTGGAGGACGAGTGCTAGTAATAATAATCGGGCTCAGATTTTCCTAGATGCGATAGCTGATGGATTCCTTCATCAAGTAGTTGCTGAACCGACAAGAGGGGATGCCATTTTAGATTTGGTTTTGGTGAGAAGTGAGGACCTCCTAGAAGAAATGGTTGTAGGGGACAATCTTGGCTCAAGTGATCATGAGCTAATTCAGTTCAAACGGAACGGAAGGATCAACAAAAATAAATCTGCAACTAGAGTTTTTGATTTCAAAAGGGCTGACTTTCAAAAATTAAGGAAATTAGTTAGGGAAGTGGATTGGACTGAAGAATTTATGGATCTAAAGGTAGAGGAGGCCTGGGATTATTTTAAATCAAAGCTGCAGAAGCTATCGGAAGCCTGCATCCCAAGAAAGGGGAAAAAATTCATAGGCAAGAGTTGTAGACCAAGCTGGATGAGCAAGCATCTCAAAGAGGTGATTAAGAAAAAGCAGAAAGCCTACAGGGAGTGGAAGATGGGAGGGATCAGCAAGGAAAGCTACCTTATTGAGGTCAGAACATGTAGGGATAAAGTGAGACAGGCTAAAAGTCAAGTAGAGTTGGACCTTGCAAAAGGAATTAAAACCAATAGTAAAAGGTTCTATAGCCATATAAATAAGAAGAAAACAAAGAGAGAAGAAGTGGGACCGCTAAACACTGAGGATGGAGTGGAGGTCAAGGATAATCTAGGCATGGCCCAATATCTAAACAAATACTTTGCCTCAGTCTTTAATAAGACTAAAGAGGCTCTTAGGGATAATGGTAGCATGACAAATGGGAATGAGGATATGGAGGTAGATATTACCATATCTGAGGTAGAAGTGAAACTCAAACAGCTTAATGGGACTAAATTGGGGGGCCCAGATAATCTTCATCCAAGAATATTAAAGGAATTGGCACATGAAATTGCAAGCCCATTAGCAAGAATTTTTAATGAATCTGTAAACTCAGGGGTTGTACCGTATGATTGGAGAATTGCTAACATAGTTCCTATTTTTAAGAAAGGGAAAAAAAAGTGATCCGGGTAACTATAGGCCTGTTAGTTTGACATCTGTAGTATGCAAGGTCTTGGAAAAAAATCTGAAGGAGAAGGTAGTTAAGGACATTGAAGTCAATGGTAAATGGGACAAAATACAAGATGGTTTTACAAAAGGTAGATCGTGCCAAACCAACCTGATCTCCTTCTTTGAGAAAGTAACAGATTTTTTTAGACAAAGGAAACGCAGTGGATCTAATTTACCTAGATTTCAGTAAGGCGTTTGATACCGTGCCACATGGGGAATTATTAGTTAAATTGGATAAGATGGGGATCAATATGAAAATTGAAAGTTGGATAAGGAATTGGTTAAAGGGGAGACTATAACGGGTCCTACTGAAAGGTGAACTGTCAGGCTGGAGGGAGGTTACCAGTGGAGTTCGGCTCAGGGATCGGTTTTGGGACCAATCTTATTTAATCTTTTTATTACTGACCTCGGCACAAAAAGTGGGAGTGTGCTAATAAAGTTTGCGGATGATACAAAGCTGGGAGGTATTGCCAATTTAGAGAAGGACAGGGATATCCTACAGGAGGATCTGGATGACCTTGTAAACTGGAGTAATAGTAATAGGATGAAATTTAATAGTGAGAAGTGTAAGGTCATGCATTTAGGGATTAATAACAAGAATTTTAGTTATAAGCTGGGGACGCATCAATTAGAAGCAACGGAGGAGGAGAAGGGCCTTGGAGTATTGATTGATCATAGGATGACTATGAGCCGCCAATGTGATATGGCTGTGAAAAAAGATAATGCGGTCTTGGGATGCGTCAGGAGAGGTATTTCCAGTAGGGATAAGGAGGTTTTAGTACAGTTATACAAGGCACTGGTGAGACCTCACCTGGAATATTGTGTGCAGTTCTGGTCTCCCATGTTTAAGAAGGATGAATTCAAACTGGAAGAGGTACAGAGGAGGGCTACTAGGATGATCCGAGGAATGGAAAACTTGTCTTATGAAAGGAGACTCAAGGAGCTTAGCTTGTTTAGCCTAACTAAAAGAAGGTTGAGGGGAGATATGATTGCTCTCTCTATAAATATATCAGAGGGATAAATACCAGAGCGGGAGAGGAATTATTTAAGCTCAGTACCAATGTGGACACAAGAACAAATGGATATAAACTGGCCACCAGGAAGTTTAGATTTGAAATTAGACAAAGGTTTCTAACCATCAGAGGAGTGAAGTTTTGGAATAGCCTTCCAAAGGAAGCAGTGGGGGCAAAAGATCTATCTGGCTTTAAGATTAAACTCGATAAGTTGATGGAGGAGATGGTACGATGGGATAACATGGTTTTGGTAATTAAATATTCATGGTAAATAGGCCCATTGGCCTGTGATGGGATGTTAGATGGGGTGGGATCTGAGTTACCCAGGAAAGAATTTTCTGTAGTATCTGGCTAGTGAATCTTGCCCATATGCTCGGGGTTTAGCTGATCGCCATATTTGGGATCAGGAAGGAATTTTCCTCCAGGGCAGATTGGAAGAGGCCCTGGAGGTTTTTCACCTTCCTCTGTAGCATGGGGCATGGGTCACTTGCTGGAGGATTCTCTGTTCCTTGAAGTCTTTAAACCACAATTTGAGGACTTCAATAGCTCAGACATAGGTGAGAGGTTTTTTGAAGGAGTGCTGGGTGAAATTCTGTGGCCTGCGTTGTGCAGGAGGTCAGACTAGATGATCATAATGGTCCCTTCTGACTTAAATATCTATGAATCTATGAAAAGCTGTTTTAAGAAACTAACATTCATTAAAAGAATGTTGCATGTATATTTGCCCATTACTCGCATCTAGGTCTGCAAGATCCTGCGATATCGGACTCTAAAGTTTATTGCCTTTTCTGGTTTTTTTGGAGATATTTTTATGTCTTCTCTAAGCTCTGTGCTTTCGGACTGATGGTAACCAAGGCTAATTTACAGGTAGAGAGAGACAAACAATAGTCCCAATAAATCTTTTAAAAACGTCATGAAAATTTCTAGAATACTTTGTCACATATGATATACTGAATACACGAGTTGTGTGAAAGTTTTATCATCACTCATTTAGGAATGATCTGCATAACTCTTTTGTAGCTTTAGCACTTTTGAATAGTGTGTCCATTCCAAACTGTCACTGATAAACACCTTAGACCAAGATTTTCCAAAATAGGAGCCTAAAGTGAGACTTCTTACTCTGTGTTTAGACTCCTAAATAAGTGACCCGGGGTGAAATCCTGGCCTCTTGAAGTCAAAAGTAAAACTCCCATTGATTGCAGTGGGACCATGATTTTCACCCCCTGATTTTTCAAAAGTGGCTTATCATGCAATAGCTCCCATTGATGCATGTAAACACTCTTGGGTGCTCAGTCCCTCTTTAAATCAGGTCAGGGCTCAGGAAATTATTCCTGTTTGGGGCAGTCAGTGGGACTTTAAGCACTCATTTAATTTGTGTGTGTGCTTAAGCTTGTAAATAGAGCCCTTAATTCAGGAAAGCACTTTACTGTGGAGTGAGGAGTCCAGCTTTAGTCAGATCTAAGTTTGAAAAATCTTATCCTTTTATAACACCAACAATCATATATTCTCAATAATATGCTTGTCTGTAACAAACCACACAGAAACGATCAACTCCATGCTGCTAAAAGACAAAACAAAGTCATTTTTATTGCAACTTTAGAAAATCAAGAATTCAGATTCGGGAAATGGGAAGGTCCTGAATCTACAAGAGCAATTGATTTCCCTGGGGCTATATGTGCATGGATCTCATTCCAGGATTGTGGCCTATGGCTGCATGCTTAACTCTGAATCTTTGTTTGAATGTCTCAAAAATGAACTCTCATTAAAATATGTGCAATAATACAGACATTTCAATTATTTGGAATTTCAGTCTTTGATTTAGTTTAAAGAAAACTATTCAAATTTAAAATCAACATAAAGGAAAAAAGATATTGTTTTTTTATTTTGGTTTGAATATTTGACAGGAATTTTTTTTCCTCATCCTTTTTCTCAGATATTAGTGAGCTGGCGTCTTACAGTGTACTCATCTTTATAAAATTAAAATAGGGATTTATACATGGGACTAGATCTGACCATGAAAGTGGCCTAAGCTTTCAGTAATATGGCATTGTTGTGGTATATAGTTGCAATAACATATTATACATATTTAATGTTTTTTTAATCCCACTTAATTTTTCAATTCCTAGAAAACATTTTAACCCATGTATTTTCTCCATCATTCATTGCTGTTTTCTTTTACTGTAATTGCCTGGTTTCATCCATAACTGATCTGTTGCTAGTCTTTATCTGGATTTAAGAGCTTTTCTTCAGTGGGAAAAGCTAACGTGGTAACTAAGTCATGGTATAATCCTAATGTTGACAAGGCATTTGTAGTTTTTAGCTAGTGCTAACATGTTAAAACTGCAACTGCCTTGTCCACGCTAAGATGTTTACAGTGCGTTAGCAGCAGTGAAATACAAAACAAAACATTTTTCCCCTTAGAGTGGACACATCTTCACAGTGTGCTCTTTTAAGTGAAAAGACCTGTTAGGTGCCAGAATTGCTCATCTTCACCTGAAAAGGTACCAGAGAGCACTACAATCTTATCCCATACATACAGGCAGTTCTGCAGCTGCAGTTTTAATTGTTTGGCTTAAAAGTTTAAAATTGTTTTGGCGATGAAATATTCTGGAAGACTGATTCATTTTGTTGATATTCTCTAGGATGTGGCATTTAAAAAGAAACCGTTTTATGCTGCCACTAGATAGTGGTCTTTGGACACCAAGGTATGGATACTAAATTGTATTCAGGAAATTGTGGCTCATTTTTCTGCTGCACTCTTGTGCTGTATTCTGCTTTAATTATAAAATTCTGTGGATGCCTCAAGTAATTAAAAGCCTGAATTAAATATCAAAATAAAATAATATGATTGGATCATTATTCTTTGCATTTATTTTGAAATATAATTCAATTTACTTTATGCTGCCTCCCAAAATTTCAGTATGACTCAGATATTTGTATTGTAAGCCATAATTATATAACAGAAGATGTCTGTGAAGAAAATGGAACTCTTGATAGCCTGGCAAAGAACTGGAGTTTTTGTCTTCTGGAAATGCCTGGGAAGCGATTTGGGGGTTTGGTACCTACCAGGTGGTTCAGTGAGTTTAGCTATAAAAGCTTTGGGTTTTTGGGTTTTTCTAGTGATAGTGCATAACATCAACGTAAAGCATATAAACAAAAGGCTGAATCCACTGGTATGGGTGGAAATGATGTAAAGATGACCCCTATTGGAGATCAGCAGCACGGTATTTGTCAGGCTATAGTTGTGTTCCTGTCTTTACTATCAGAATCTAACTACTATAATACTCTCAACCTTGGTTCGTGCTGTCAAGATCATTGGCACTGACACTGTCCCTGGAAGGAATTTTTCTCTCTTCCAAAGCTGAGAATTGCTAAGGAATTTGAAAGAGCAACTCATGCTACACTATCTAAATCTTGTGAAGATTGAGCATTACTCTGTGAAGCCATAAATCGCAGCCTACCGAAAGTTAATTTGTTTGTTTGGTCCAAGTCTGTCCATTTCTTACAATTTTTAAAAATCAATTTGCAAGGCGGATGGTCTGAATTTTTGTATTTCAATTCCAAACTTTAATGTTTAATAACATGAGTATGTATATTCTAAAAAAAGTACTTTGCAAACATATTTATCATTATATACATGGGACCAAATGGTGCAGTCTGTGTCCAGGTTTTCTTATACAAATTGGTGTAGCAAGTGCTTACTTCTTTTTTGGATCATAGTTCATGGCAAAGCATGCCATTCAGATTAGATACGTTTTTTAGAACAATGAAGTTGCACTCATTTAAAGAGGATTTTTTTCCTAATGCATAGTGCAGGAAAGCTGTGACAAATTTTAAGACACTCTTGTCTTGGTTTTGATATCAAGACCTCTTTTATCTGTAAATATCTCTGATTTTATTAAAAATAATTCATGTACTTAGTTAAATCAAGCTACCTAATCCTAGATTTCTTTCTGTTAGAAATATTTCATTGTATTCAAGCTCTTTGGGACAGAGAGAGGGCTCGTGTTTGAACAGCACCTAGCAAAATATTATTTAACTTTGGGACCTTTGGATACGACTATAAATCCAGTCAGGACTGGAGCTCCTTTGTGGTAGGCGCTGTGCCATCACTGATGAAGAGCACACAATCTGCAAGGTGGGCCCCCCATTTGAGTAGGGCTGCTAAGAGTCACTGCTGGAAATGATATATAATAACAAACAGCATCAAGCCATTTTTCTAGTGGCCAGAAATTTTTTGTCATTGTTGCTTTATTTGTGTAACAAAATGTAAATTATTTGATTCGGAAGTCAATCAGCGCTTTTGATTCTGCATTGAAGTACTGTAATTATGCCCAGTGTTTTGTTTACACTGTGCTAAGAATGAGGCATATGTTGTGTTGTGGCTTGAAAAAATCCCCTCACCAGTGGTAACTAGGAAACTTCTCTGGGTGAATTTGGAGAGCAGCAGGGAGATCTAGCCATTGGTTGTTTTTTTGTTGGGTTTTTTTTTTCCAGTGTTCAAATCTTCCTTACAAGCATGTTTCTGTGGATGTTCCAAAAATGACTCTAATCTTGTTTTCCTAAGTCCAGCATTGTTTTCCTTTCCTTTCTTGTTTTCCTAAGTCCAGCAGTCAGTGCCTCTGCTGGTGATTTTAATTTTGTAATTAACTAGACTTGGTCCATTACACTGCTGCTATTCAGAATCCTATACGCAGCCATGAAACTGTAAAGAACTGTGTCCGTTTCACTCTGCTGCTGGTTGGAAAAGCTAAAAGCGATGGCAGAAATAGACACTAAGCTATTCACAAGGGAAGATGACCCAAGCACTTCTTCTCCCAACAGTTAGGATCTGGGTTGGGGAGAGAGAAAAAGAACTCAACTCTTCTAGGGGATGTTGATTGGCATCTTCCTACTTATCAGCTGCCTAGGGTGGGATTTTTGCAGGTGCTCAGTGTAAGTCTGACTGCTCGCATTGAAGTTAACAGGAGTTTCACCAGAGGCTGGTATAAATAAATGTGGGTGGTAGTAGGCTTTTTAGCAGGGCCTTGCCTTCATACCTCACTCATGCAGGAGAATGCTATATCCCATTTTTTTCGTATCTGCCTTTGGATGGTTGCTTTAATCCTCTGGCTAGTAGGAGTCTAGGACATTTTCCAAACCCTGCATTAAGCGTTCCTGGAATGTCCTACTTTCAGAGCATTTGCTGAGGATGTTTAAAAGTGAGTTTCCTAATTCTGAATATAACTTTGCTTAGATTTATAATTAACATGTATAGTTGTGATCGAGCTTCACTTAATGTCATCTCATTTGCGGTGAGGTGCCAGAACAGCTCATCTTCACCGTGTGCTCTTTTCACTTAAAATATTCAGGCGATTCAATTTTTAAAGTGTACCACAACCATTCATGTGATTTTTTTTTTTTTTTTTTTTTTTTATGATTTAAGAACATGCTCGCTGCAATTAAATGCAAGTTCGAAACTACAACTTTCAGAGAGTTTGTGCCTTTTGGGGTATATTTTATATTTTAAGTGTATGGTTTTCCTGAAGTCTAGAAAAGGTTTCAGAAGTTCTGATTTTGGAAATTTTCTAAGCCTTTACGAGCCATTGCTCTTTGTAAGGACCTTGAATAATAATATTGAACTTCAAAAATAAACTGCCTTAGAAACTGGTAATTTGTACCTTTTTTAAAGAGCCATAATGCCTTGCTTTTGTCTCAGAATTTATTATGCTTCACAAGTATACTGTGTCCTACTGAATAGGAAAGTGGGGGCGGGGACATTGTCTTCAGCTGGCATACTGTTATCAGAGGGAATGTGTTTCTGGACACAAGATTTAGCATTCATTGGTTGTCTGAAGAAAGCCATTTCATCTGAGGATTGGATAAGAAGCTGTGTCAATTTTCTGCCCGTCTCCAAGGCACTGGTGATGCTGCCTTCACAAGCTGGCTAACGTCACAGCTCCATCACCCAGCAGGGTGTGGGCTCTTTTTTTTCTCCTCTTCTCTGTTTTAATTTTGTATTTGCTTCCTATTGCATTTCTTAATCTGTCTTCTGCCAAATGCTAACAGCATGATATTTTGCAATCATTTAGGTGAATACAAGAAGGACGAACTCCTGGAAGCTGCTAGGTAAGTGCTGCTTAGAATACAAAGCATATTTTGGGGATGGGAAGAGATGAGGAAAAGGGGCTTTTATAAACTGTAATGTTTTGCATTGCCTTCTATGAAATGATGCAGATAAACCAGTTTATTAGAATAAATCTCTTTGGACTTTACAGTCTGTTATAAATAGAAAAGTCTATTTATTGAATTGAAATCCCCCAATATGATGCTTGTAAGGTTAATATTAATTGAGTTCTTGCCTTAAGCTGCTAGAAATCCTATTTACCATTTAGTGATTGTCCTTTTTAGGTGGAAATTGCATGTTATTGGAGTATTTCCTTTTTTGTTTCACCGTCTGAAAGCTTTATTTTCAAAATGTTTCCTACCAAAACACAGCCTGGAGAAGCAAGAGCGAAAGGTGTAAAGTTCAGTCTAATATTCTAGAAATTATTTTATTCTTTTTCTTTGACAGCTTGTAAAACAGTTATTCTTATACTGTATTTTCCCTTTCAATAACATTTTAAAATGTTATTTTTAGCAATATATAGTGGTATTTGGCATGTGACCTAAAGAATAAGTTAACTATTAATTCAGAAAATGGCTTTCAGCAGATCAGTAAAACTGGCTAAAGGAAAGATCCTATTATAAGGCTGAAGAAATAGACGTTCAGAAATTTTTTTTGCATGATCTACTGTGGATTTAATAGCAAATAGAAGAATATTCGGATTTCATCAGCAGTTCTAAAACACTTATGAGATATTTTGCAAATTGACATATTTTCCACTCTCTGCTTTGAAGAATAGCGATATACACTACATTAATATGAAACTTCTTACCAAATCTTTTACAAAGGGACATGTCTTCCCCCTCTCCCCGCCCCCCCCCCCCCTGCAGGAGCGGTAATGAAGAAAAACTAATGGCTTTATTGACTCCTTTAAATGTGAACTGCCATGCAAGTGATGGGCGGAAAGTAAGTTAATATCTATTTAATATTTTTACAGTTTTAGAGAGGTAAATGTGAACACTGTGAAATGCAGATATATAAACCAGGACAGAGGATATGGCTGAATTCTAAATGATGTGTTTTCACCATGAAATTAAATGCTGCCATACTTGATACTGGCAGTTGTGGCAGACGGACAGAGCCAGTGGACCATGAATTTTGAGCCTGCCTTTTCTTTTAAATGTCAGGTACTGTGTTGTATAGAAAATGAGATGGCAGAGTCTTCAACAATAAGAACAAAATGTAACATGTTAGACTGTTAATAAAATAGCTAAAGGAACAGAGGATCGTTTACTGTCTCTACATTATACTTAGGGGTTCTCAAACTGGAGGTCGCGAGGTTATTATATAGGGTGTCACGAGCTGTCAGCCTCCACCCCCAAACCCCGCTTCACCTCCAGCATTTATAATAGTGTTAAATTATAAAAAAAGTGGTTTTTAATTTATAAGGGGGGGGTCGCACTCAGAGGCTTGCTGTGTGAAAGGGGTCATCAGTACAGAAGTTTGAGCCACTGCATTACATGGTGTGGCTATCCCATTTGTGGGGGGGGGGGGGGGGGGGGATTCTTCGGTAGAGGAAGTTGGCTCTCATAGGCCCTAATACCTTGCCAGTTAAAGCTGACAGCGTATTAATGAGATTAGCATTGACTGAATTTTCTTAACTTTGACATTGCATTGTTTGGCTTGGCTGTAGTTTTATTTATTAGGGATGCTGAATGAAAGAAAATAAGGATTATTTGGAATTAGGGGAACGGAAGAGCATGTACAACTAAGGCAGAATGCTGGCAAGCCTTTTAGGATATGTTCATGTAAATTACATAATGTGCATCTGGCTACTTAATTTCTATGCTTAATGTCCTTAGGGTTTCATGATTTATGATGATAGACATTCACATTAACAGACACAGATTTGTCTAGCTTTCTAGGTTTACAGACTTTGGTGGCTATTTTTAAGTATATGTTGGAATTTTCTTAATATATGTAGCTTAGAAAATCTGTCACATGCAATTGTACATCACACTCTGAAGAGTTTGAGTTGATCCAGTAAATAAGTATTTCAGACCGAAAAGCATGTATTTTAAATTCTTACTGTTTTTAAAAGTATTTTCAATGCAATCTCTTTTTTTTATTATTTTTTTTTAAAATTTTTTTTAAGTGTAATAAAACTGCTGACCCAGATCTGCAGCTGGGGTAAATGGGCACAGCTCTATTGAAGCCAATGGAGTTACGCAGATTTACACTAGCCAAGAATCTGGCCCACTTTATTCATAGGGAAAATATTCCTTGCCTTACCATTGCAGAGTGCCTGCTGTTTGCTACTAGAATGTTGCTTCGTTTGTTAAAATATGCTGACAGACCTTTACAGGCATCAATGTGATTAACAAAAAGAAAAGGAGTACTTGTGGCACCTTAGAGACTAACAAATTTATTTGAGCATAAGCTTTCGTGAGCTTGAGCTGTAGCTCATGAAAGCTTATGCTCTAATAAATTTGTTAGTCTCTAAGGTGCCACAAGTCCTCCTTTTCTTTTTGCGGATACAGACTAACACGGCTGCTCTTCTGAAATGTGATTAACATTTGCTTAAATGAAACAAGTAACTTTTTAATAGAAAAATTAAAATATCTTTGAATTGCAATATCTAGAAACATTAAAAAATTTAGTGTTTTACTTCCACAATCTGTATTTTAAATATTACGGGTTGTTGTCAATAATTGAACCCTTCTGAATCTTGGTAGAACAAGCTATTTAAGCAATTAAGTTTAAGACCCATTAAAAAAGAGTATAAGCATATGAAAATGGCCATACTGGGTCAGACCAAGGGTCCATCCAGTCCAGTATCCTGTCTTCCAACAGTGGCCAATGCCATGTGCCCCAGGGGGAATGAACAAAAAAGGTAATCATCAAGTGATCCATCCCCTGTTGCCCATTCCCAGCTTCTCGCAAACAGAGGCTAGGGACACCATCTCTGACCATCTTGGCTAATAGCCATTGATGGACCTCTCCTCCATGAACTTACAGTTGTTTTTTGAATTCTGTTATAGTCTCGGCCTTCACGACATCCTCTGGCAAGGAGTTCCACAAGTGTGTTGTGTGGGAAAAAATGCTTCCTTTTGTTTGTTTTAAACCTGCTGTATATTAATTTCATTTGGTGACCTCTAGTTCTTGTGTTATGAGAAGGAGTAAATAACACTTCCTTATTTACTTTCTCCACAACAGTCATGATTTTATAGTCCTCAATTGTATCCCCCCCCCCCCCTTAGTCGTCTCTTTTCTAAGCTGAAAAGTCCTAGTCTTATTAATCTCTCCTCATACGGAAGCTATTCCACACCCCTAATCATTTTTGTTGCCCTTTTCTGAACCTTTTCCAATTCTAGTATATCTTTTTTGAGATGGGGCGACCACATCTGCACACAGTATTCAAGCGACAATATGATATTTTCTGTCTTATTATCTATCCCTTTCTTAATGATTCCCAACATTGTTTACTTTTTTGACTCCTGCTGCACATTGAGTGGATGTTTTCAGAGAACTATCCACAATGATTCCAAGATCTTTCTTGAGTGATAACAGCTAATTTAGACCCCATCATTTTATATGTATACTGGGGATTATGCTTTCCAATGTACATTAGTTATCAACATTGAATGTAATCTGCCATTTTGTTGACCAGTCACGCAGTTTTGTGAGATCCCTTTTGTAGTTCTTCGCAGTCTGCCTGGGACTTAACTATCTTGAGTAGTTTTGTATCATCTTCAAATTTTGCCACCTCACTGTTTACCCCTTTTTCCAGATCATTTACGAATATGTTGAATAGGACTCGTCCCAGTACAGACCCCTGGGGGACACCACTATTTACCTCTCTCCAGTAATGCAGTATTTTGTCCTGATACATGGGGATCTATGATGTACTCCCTATGTGTTTGTTATAAAGATATAACTTACAGTTTGTGTTTTTAAAAAGATAAGACAGACCTGTTTAGATGAAGTATTATTTAAATATGTATAAAATACTGTTTTGTCATAGCTGAGTAGTAAGACACACAAATCAACAACACATTTCTGGTTGAGAATTTAAGCCCCATCACTACTGATATGAGGCCAAAGGTAGGATTGCGACTTTGGTCAACAAGACCAATGATCTCTCAGAAATATACTGTCTAGAATTTGTGTTGCCATGAAATAAAAATTAGATGTAAGGAAAAAGTTACTCATTTGGTTAGTAGCCTTCTTTGAATGGTATGACAGCACTTGAGTTAACACAAAAGCTTAATTTAAGTCCAAGGTTCAGAACGCACATCAGAGTTAGAAGTAAACAATGCTGACATTTAGAGAATACATTGGTTTCTGTGTTTGTCCAATTCTTGTCAGTAAAAGAACTAGTTGCTGAAACCATTCTAAGAAATCAGGTGGTTTTCATCCAGATAAGGATAAGATGGTTCTGTTAATTGTTAGGACTATGTCCTTTTTGTAATAGTAGTCAGTATCATAAAAATGTGTACCATCGAGTCAGTTTGCTAAATAAATTGAATCCACTCAATCCATTCAATAAATTGAATCCACAGACAAGGCTATTTTGAGACTTTTATATTTCTTTTTTTCAATATTAGTGTGCAGATTGGAAATTCAAGTAGAAGGCATTTTTTATAAGTACAATGTTGTTCAGCTGAAAGTATTGTATTAGTAGGGTGTGGGTTTTGGGCCCTTTAACAGTGCAAGACTCTTTTGTGGGACTTCTGAAGAAGTTTAGATGAACCTGTGGTGCAAATAATTACAGCTGATGGTACATGGACTGTTGTGAGCTAGTGTGTCACCTGGTGTAAGTTGGAGTAGCTACATTGACTCCAGTTGACCTACACTGATTTACACCAACTGAGGATCTAGCACACTGGTTTTTTTAATGTTTTACTGTCTAGATAATAGACTGGTTTTTCATTCCTTAATGTTTTTCCGAAAAAAACTCTTGTGTATTTCTCTGATTTTAGCATTTTTAATGCACCTGTACTAGCGAGGCACAAATTTAATTGTAGGTGAGAAAACTTACACTAACCTCTGTACTTTTGTTTGTTGTTTTTTATTTTTGTGTAACATAAGACATCAATAGGTTCCATACATTGTGCTCTTTACATTTTAGAATCTGCATACTAAGAGTTGTTGCATTAGAACTACTATTTACGTTTTCTCAAACATTTTTCCTCTAGCTGTTGTTGTCAGAATTTATATTAATGCTTGCTATAATTTTATAGTTTACCCATTTTTTGTCTGTATAATTTTTACGCACCATAAACAAGATCCAGAGTTGTTCTTCATTGTGAAATTTGTTGATCCGAAAGAGTCCAATTCTTAGTGGACAGGTGTCCCAATCGTAAATAGCATCACAGCTGGCACTGCTAGCCTCTCTCACCACTTTTATGTATTTGTTCAGCATAAAGGCCAAAGATTGAATAGGCAGGGGAAATGAACTATCGTATTACCATAGAGGTGGTCCCTCCAGGTCAAGGTTTAAACACGTTACCTGGATGTTGTGGAGAGGGTCTCACTGCTGAGGTCTGCCTATTACTTTTTCTCTTGATAAATAGAGAACTTCAGTATTCACGGCTGTTGAATTAGTACCTTCCTAACTGTTTTTAAAGAAATAAATACATGAGAGAGAGAGAGAAAATACATGAAACAAAAAACCACGCATCTGCTAAAGGACTCCCAAGATTGTGGTTACCTTCAGTATCAAAGATTAGCTATAATTTATGAGCTTTATTATGATAGAGTAGAATAAACAACAATATTGCACAGAAGTATCTTCTCACACATTAAACTAGTTTGTGTAACTATTGGTTTGTATATATGTATAGAATTTGTAAGTGTGTGTGTGTGTGTGTGTAGAGGATACTACACAAGTAACTAAGCTGTACATAGTAAATTTCTTGACAAGACAACTGAAAGCATTATATAGTAGCAGGATTTCACAAGAAACAAATAATAATAAAATATGCCCTGGTATACATGCTTTTCAAAAATTCTGTTGGTTAGAGACACAAGTCAAGTAGGATCTGTCCCTTCACATCTGTGCCTTCCAGATGGCTGGATACCTCATATCTCTAACCCCTCTTGTAGAAATGGATGCAAGTATTCATCTACAGATAGCGCTGCTTGAAGTAGCATCAACTTCAGCGTGGATATTTGCTGCCTTTTGAGGGGGACTACCTCGAATAGTAGCTTTACCTTTTACCCACCACAGACTCAGGGAGCTAGTTCCCACAGATTGCATACAGAGAGCTTTCCACAGGGCCAGCAAAGAGGAGAAATGATGCTATGAAAGCAACGCTTTTGGCCTACCCTCACCTCAAGAATTGCCTAAGAAACAATGTCCACTCATGGTCCCAGAGGTGGCCATATAACCTTTAAAATGTACTCCACCTGAAGCTGACTAAAACACTCTTTGTGAAAGAGAACCTGAGTACCCTGCTGAGGGGGAGACAGAGTGCATACGCACACACACGAGCAGTTTCCCTTTCTCCTTGTGTTCTGGGTCTTGCTCCTCCCTTTCCCCATGGCTTGTTATTTTTTCGTACTATATCTGTCTAACTTAAATTTACACTTTTTTGGAGCAGGGAAGTAGTTGTCTAGTCTGTAAAATGCCATGTACACCTGTGGTTCTATATATAAATTACAAAAAATGTTACATTAAAAGAACACTATTAAGGTTGCAAATCCAAGCACTCCAAAGTTAGGAAATGCCAGAGTTAAGATTACCTGATCACATGCTTTTTTTCCAGAGGACCCCTGCCTTATTCAGTGGAAAGGACAGATAGTGCACACATAATGAATTGCTACTCTGTATTTTGTTTTATCCATATAGGTCAGTGTGTGGCCCCATGCCTTATTTACTGCACACTGTTCAAACCTTGCTCTGAAGACAGTATTATTAATTTCCTCAGGCACTTTTCCATGGCGTTCATCACCATGTAGTATCTGAGTGCCCTTCACAAACACTAATTAATTTTCTCAACTCCCTGTGAGATGAGGGATGACGTTATACCCATTTTACAGAGGGAAACTGAGGCACAAGCACATTAAGATGAAAAAGTATCCACTAATTTTGGGTGCCCAATTTGAGAGACGTTGGGCCTGATTTTTCAGAGTACTTAGCATTATAATCTTCTTATGATATGCGTCTAATTTAGCTGTTGTGCCCTCTGGAGCAGGGAAATCATCTAGTCTGTAAAATGCCATGCACACTTTATATATGTCAAGCACAGCTCTTATTGACTTCAGTTGCAGCTGTGCATGCTCAGCATTTCTGCAAATCAGACCCCAGGGTCTCAAGTCAGGCACCCAGAAAATGGGGAACACAATCAGGGACCACCTGTGAAAAGCCTGGTTTAATGTATTTTCCCAGCATCACACAAGAACTCTGTGGCAGAGTCAGGGATGTAACCCGGTTCCCTAGGGCAGCATTCAATAGCTTTAAGCATGAGCCCATCCTTTCTCTTCCTGCAACCCCCTGCCTCATTCACTACATACCTTCCAGCCTCTGCAACAAATGAGACCAGTCCCCTTCACTACACAGCCCTGATTAGTTCTCAGAGCACACCTACCATCTAGAAGAATTAGTATGTATAGTGCACACGCACAAGGGCCCTCCTCGTCCAATTTCAGTCTAATCCACTCCTTTACTGCCAACCTAGTGTCTGTTCCCCCCCCCCCCCATACATCTACCAGCTCCCAGACTCCCCCCACCAGGCTTCTTGTCCTAATCAACTCCCTCTGCCGCAGTGCCCCTATCTCCTCAAATCCAGCACTTGTCCTCTCTGTATTTGAGTCAGGCTGCTTCTTCCTAACCCATACTCCCCTGTCATAGTGACACAGGAATGCTTTGCCACATGCGGTCGAGCAGGATTTATGGATTCTCTATAGCAAATGCATAGTAAGAAGTCCGACTCTCGGGTGGGTCCCATATATGCCACTGTGTAGCAGCAATCTGGATATGAGAACAACCCACCCAGTGTAGTATGTGCTTGTATTGGGGGACAATGGCATGGAAATTACTCCAGTTCTGAAGCTCTGGCAACATCCACGGAGCAGCTGTGATGCTCTGGAGTGACCTTGTGAGGGATGGTGGGAGATTACATCTCTCTCTTCCCATCCACTCCTCCCACCTTCACTGCCTGACTGCTCGGGCTGTAGTATGCGCAGATCAGGTAAGCAGAAAGTGAACTGTATAAGAAACAGATGAGTTATTCCCTAGCTCCCCGGGGAAAGCTTCCTAGCTGAGTTGGTAAGTTGCTTTGCCAGCTCCTGACCTAGAATACTCGAAGTTGCCAACCCTGTGCAATCCACAATCATGAGATTGACTTAAAATTTAGGAAATGTAAAAAAATAATAAATGTTGGGTTCTTCTTCGAGTAGTGTCCCTATGGGTGCTTCACCTCAGGGTGAGCATTCATTTGTGTACTCCTGATAGAAGACTTGTCAACAGTGTCTGCACCTGTGTCCCAGACACTCCTGTGCTCAGGTGCAAGAGTATAGAGGGAGGAAGTGGACCACCTACCATTCCAGTTGCTTCTGAGTTGCCTGCTGCTTGAGATGGAGTATCACAATGTCTGTTAGATAGCTATGCAGTTTGCTACCCTTCTTGCTTAATTTTTTCTTTTTCTCAGTATTGTTTTTTTATTTTGTTAGCGCAGATTGTGCTCTTTTACGAGGAGGTTTCCCCTTCCCTCCTTTTGCACAATTTGGGCCTTTGTTTTTCTCGGGCCTTGACCTGCGGCTTTGAGTAAGGGTTATGCCTGAGACCACACACTTCAAATCCTGCCAGACCTTCACAGGTCTTTCCCTCACAGCAGCAGACCTTCAGACTGCCTCTGCTGCCTGGGAGAGTCTTACATCTCCTCCATATGTAAGGTCTGCTCAGGTTTCAAAAGCAGATCTAAGGATTTTAGGGAAGACAGGCTAAAACTCTTGTTAGTGAAGCACTCACCGAGACTGGTGGGATCTGAGTGGTGACACCGCCCTCATTCCCCCTGTACATTGGCCCTCCAGAGAGTTCTGGTGACCATCTCTACTGAGACAGTGAGCAAAGACTCTGGGTGCCCTTCAAAACCATCTAGACCAGTGATTCTCAACCTGCAACTTGCAGGCCGCTTGCAGCCCAATCAGCACACACCTGCGGCCCATGTGACGTCCTCTGGGCCGTACAGATAATATATATAATAAGAATATATTAATATATATATTATAAAATTATAATTATTATATATAATATATGATTATATATTATTATAATTAATGTATATAACAAGAATAAAATTGTCAGACACATAGAAGAACATAAATTGTTGGGCAAAAGTCAATATGGTTTCTGTAAAGGGAAATCCTGTCTTACTAATCTATTAGAGTTCTTTGAAGGGGGTCAACAAATATGTGGACAAGGGAGATCCAGTGGACATAGTGTACTTAGATTTCCAGAAAGCCTTTCACAAGGTCCTTCACCAAAGGCTCTTACGTAAATTAAGTTGTCATGGGATAAGAAGGAAGATCCTTTCATGGATTGAGAACTGGTTAAAAGACACAGAACAAAGGGTAGGAATAAATGGTAAATTTCCAGAATGGAGAGGGGTAACTAGTGGTGTTCCTGAAGGGTCAGTCCTAGGACCAGTCCTATTCAACTTATTCATAAATGATCTGGAGAAAGGGGGTAAACAGTGGGGTGGCAAAGTTTGCAGATGCTACTAAACTGCTCAAGATAGTTAAGACCAAAGCAGACTGTGAAGAACTTCAAAAAGATCTCACAAAACTAAGTGATTGGGCAACAAAATGGCAAATGAAATTGAATGTGGATAAAAGGAAAGTAATGCACATTGAAAAAAATAACCCCAGCTATACATACAATATGATGGGGGCTAATTTAGCTACAGCTAATCAGGAGAAAGATCTTGGAGTCATCGTGGATAGTTCTCTGACAAAGTCCACGCAGTGTGGAGCGGCAGTCAAAAAAGCAAACAGGATGTTAGGAATCATTAAAAAAGGGATAGAGAATAAGATGGAGAATGTCTTATTGCCCTTATATAAATCCATGGTATGCCCACATCTTGAATACTGCGTACAGATGTGGTCTCCTCATCTCAAAAAAGAAATACTGGCATTAGAGAAGGTTCACAAAAGGGCAACTAAAATGATTAGGGGTTTGGAAGGGGTCCCATATGAGGAGAGATTAAAGAGGCTAGGACTTTTCAGCTTGGAAAAGAGGCGATTAAGGTGGGGATATGATAGGTATATAAAATCATGAGTGGTGTGGAGAAGGTGAATAAGGAAAAGTTAATTATTTGTTCCCATAATATAAGAACGAGGGGCCACCAAATGAAATTAATGGGCAGCAGGTTTAAAACAAATAAAAGGAAGTTCTTCACTCAGCGCACAGTCAACCTGTGGAACTCCTTGCCTGAGGAGGTTGTGAAGGCTAGGACTATAACAGGATTTAAAAGAGAACTAGATAAATTCATTGAGGTTAAGTCCATTAATGGCTATTAGCCAGGATGGGTAAGGAATGGCATCCCTAGCCTCTGTCTGTCAGAGGGTGGAGATGGATGGCAGGAGAGAGATCACTTGATCATTACCTGTTAGGTTCACTCCCTCTGGGGCACCTGGCATTGACCACTGTCAGCAGACAGGATACTGGGCTGGATGGACCTTTGGTCTGACCCAGTATGGCCATTCTTATGTTCTTATATATTGTGTGGATGTGGCCTACATAACACAGAGATCTGCATATGTGGCCACAATGGTAAATAGGTTGAGAACCACTGATCTAGACCCTCAAAGAAGAAAGAAAGAGGAAGTCCCCCCCCCCCCCTTTTTGGTCTGACTCTTGGGAGACCTCGCGTCTGTTACAGGTACTACTGAGGCGCCGATATCTTCCGGTACTGAGATCAAAGCACTGTTTAAGACCATGCTGTATGCTGAGAAGCCGTCAGATAAACCACCTAGAGCAGCACTTACATGAGCACCAGATTCTGTGCCTCCAAAACTCAGGGACTCCAGGCCAAGTCAAAATCCTTATTGATATACCACCTTCAATAGCCAGACATGAAGGATGCACCAATCAGAGACTTGGGTACTGTCTCCTGTACCACCTGACATACTGTCTTCTGAGATTCCCTGTCTGGCACCTTGGTACCAGTTTGAGACTCCTATCCCATGAGGACCTGGAATCCTGGAAGAGCCTAAATCACCATTACTGAGGGATACCAAGAGACATTCCCCACTCCTACCATGTCACCTCCTAGAGCCTACTTACCCTCTGCTACCATCTTCAAAACTTGCCCTCCAGTACTGACACTGTCACAAACCCCTCAAAAAGTCTTTGCGGCTACGGAGAGACCTTTCTAGCTGGTACTGACACAACATGCTCCAGTGCCATCACACCAACAATAATGACTTCTGGTACCCATGCAGTTACAGGGCTCTTTTCAGGTCCTAAGACTAACTCGACCACTGGTACCCGAAGCCATTTCTGTCTCCAGTTGACACGGGAGATGACACCTCATCTGATTTTGAGGTGTTTATACAAGATTTCTCCACCTTTCAACCTCCCTCCCTTGAAGTACACCATGAAGAGGAAACTCCTATCAGGAGATACACCTGGCAACCCTGGCATGGACAACCATGGAAGTCCTTTCCCCTTCATTTATGCCCCATCATGGTGGGCTTGTTGGAATCCTTGGACCGTTTATGGTGACCAGTTCTGCAGGGTCCTGTGTTGTAAGGGGGCACATCAGGAGCAACAGCCATCATCCTTGGGTCCTGCTATACAGCGAATCTTATAAATAAGCAAGAATTACCTGAGGAGGAAGAAATATCACCCTCTCAGAGATCCTCCTCCTCACTAGATGAAGTGGTTAGGCTCTGTCCCTCTCACCGTTCCCCCCGTCTTATGCTGACAATTTCAAGGCCTTACGAAATGTGTAGCAGAGACCCTGCATAGTCTGTTGCAGGAGATATGGCATTCCCTGTTGGACATCCTTCATACATTGCCTCAGAGCAAAATTGCCTTGCCCATCAATGATGCTCTGTGATTATGTTCCGTGTGGCAAATTCCAGCTACTAATACTACCTACGTGTAAATGGGCTGACAAAAACACTGCATCCCACCCAAAGGCTCAGGATATTTTATTCTCACCCAACTCCCTAGTTGTAGAGTGTTAACAAATGCAACAGACAAAAACTGGATCTGTTTGATGCCAACCAACAAAGCGCTAAAAGGGTGGACCTGCTAGCAAAAGCTACTCCTTGGCCTCGTTGGAGTTCAGGGTAGCCAATTACCAAGCCCTGATGGCAACATATGATTATACAAACGTTTCCAAGTTTTCATCTTTTATTGAACACCTGCCACAGGATCAGAGAGAACAATTTCTCGCCCTCATAATAGCAGGGCAGACAGTTGTCAAAGCATCTCCCCAAAACTTGCTCGATGCTGCTGACACAGTTGCATGCACCGTGGCTACAGCACTAATCATGCACTAGTCATCTTGGCTGCAGTTCTTTGGTCTGCCCCAGGAGGTACAAACACTGTTGAGACCTTCTCTTTGAGGAACACAATTTTTTTTAATGATACTACGGATGGGTCCCTTCATTCTTTTAGAGACTCCTGGTTGACACTATGATCTCTGTTCATCTAAACCCCTGCAGCAAAGTAAAAAGGACCATAGACCACAGACAGCTCAGTGGATCTCACCCTGTCCACTACCAATCCATGAGAATGGCCACACCTCCCAAGAAGAAGCCCACATTCACTAAGAAAGGACTGTGCTCTACAGCAACTGCCTAGTCAGTGACATCCTCAAAGCTACCATTTTGACCCTTGTCAAGGGTTATGAACTTTCTCCCTCTCTGGATCTTATGCTGCACCTATCCCCCCATATCCTTATGGGGATCATCTCCTATTTTCTACCTTCGTGGGAGCTCATCATCTTGACGGGTGGATACTGGAGATGATTTCTACAGGTTATTGCATCCAGTTCAGCTTCTTTCCATCTCCCGCACTCCCGCCCCCCCACCCCCCCGCGCACTCTCTTCAGGGACCCCTCTCATGCGTGTCTTGTGAGGCAGGAGGTATAATCCTTCCTAACATTAGGGGCGATTGAACCTGTTCCAGTGGACTTTGTCGAATAAATATTCTATTCCCAGTACTTCTTGGTTCAGAAGAAAAATGGAGGGGAAGTAGAGACCAATTCTGGACCTCAGGACATTGACCACCTTTGTTTACTCCCTCTGGTTCAGAATGGTAACCCTAACAGCTATAATTCCCTCTCTGGACCCAAGAGATTGGTTTGTCTCCCTCGACGTCCACCATGCTTATTTTCAAATCTCCATGCATTGCTTGCACAGATGCTTCCTATGTTTTATGTGGGCAGAGACCACTGCCCGTATCACATCCTACCTTTTGGCCTCTCCATTGCCCCACAGTTGTTTACAAAAGTCCCCTTAGCCACCACAGCCCATCTTTGCCCAATGGGAATAATTATTTTTCCTTACAATTGGCTCCCAAAAGGCCACTCATTTCTTGAGGTACAGACAGCAACCAGGATGCCCCATCTCTGTTCCACTCATTGGACCTCTGCCTCAATATGAAAAGATTTACTCTCTCATCCACCCAACAAATAGACTTCATCGCAGCCACTCTGGACTCCTCTACTGCCAGAGCATACTTGCCCCAGGACAGATTTGCCACTAAATCCAGCCTCATCTCAACAATACAATAGCCCACAAACCACAGCAAGGGCCTGCCTGCAACTTCTGGGCCATGTGGCAACCTGCATGCTTGTGACACCCTTAGCAAGAATACACTGTGTCTTCAGGCCTAGCTGGGAACAGTATACATACACCACCAACAAACAGTCTGTCCAAGTGGGAATCATACCTCAGAGAGTCCTTGGTTCTCTACGTTGGTGGAAGGTGTGTATGGGAGTTCCATTCTTGCAGCCTCCTCCCACAAGCATTATCACTATAAACACCTCCCTGATTGGCTGGGGTGCATGCTTCCAAAATCTCGTAGCTCCTCAGGAAGTGATCTTCTAATACATTGATATGGAGCTCAGAGCAGTTTGCTACACTTGCCAGCACTTCTTACCCCATATAAAGGGCCACTTGATCAGAATAATTGTAGACAACAGAGTAGCAATGTAGTATGTCAGTTGTTGAGGACGAGGAACATCCCAGTCCTTGTGCATCAAATCCATAAAACTACGGAACTGGTGCATATTACACTGCATACAGATCTCAGTGTCTTATCTACCAGGACTACAGAACAGTGTGGACTCCCTTAGCGTGCATTTCAGCATCAACTATGAGCGGGAGCTGAGCAAGTTATCCCAAATTACCTCTTACCTGGGGTCTTGCACAGATAGAGCTCTTTGTGACACCATCCAATGCTAAGTGCGGGTGATTCTGCTTGAGGAGAGGGGCACGGTCACAACTCAATGGGAGATGCCCATATCATTCCTCGGCTTCATGTATTGCTATATGCTTGTCCCCTACCTCCGTTACTGCTCAAGGTCTTGAACAAATTTTTGGCAAGAAAACTTAGAAGCCATCCTCATAGCACTGTCATGACTGAGAGTTGGTCTCTGGGACCACCTCTTCCCCTGCCTCTGACAGAGAATCCCCTCATTCAGGAGTCGAGATCCATCATCCACCCAAACCTCTTGGTGCTTCACCTCAAGGCATGGCTACTAAATGGCTTTCTGGTATAGGTCAGGACTGTTCCCCAGAAGTTCAAACAGTATTGCTTCACAGCAGAAAACCCACAAGGAAAACTTACCTGCAGAAGTGGAAATGCTTCCAGACTTGCTACAGTCACCGATCTATACCTTCTTTCAAGTCTCATCTGACACACACTCTCTGATTACCTGTAAAGTAAAAACTACAGAATTATTGCTGAGTTCAATTAAAATTCCCCTTGCTGCCCTTGCAGCCTTTCACACCACTGTTGAGGGATTTTCAGTCTTCACCCACCCAACCACTGTGAGGTTTATCAAAGGCCTGTTCAACCTCTTTCCTCCTGTCAAGGAACCATCTCCACTGTGGGACCTCAACTTTATCCTCAGTTCACTGAGGAGAACCCACTTTGAACCTGTTCTCTATTTCATTTGGCCCTTAAAACCTCTTTTCTTGTAACCATCACCTTGGTCAGGAGGGTAGGAGACCTCGTAACTTTGATGGCTGATCCATCATACACTGTCCACCCCCTTGCATCCTACATAAGGTTTCTTCAGAATTCCACATTAATCAGGAAATCAGTTTATCGGTGTTTTTTCCCCAAGCACCACTCTTTGAGAGCAGAAATGAGTCTCCATGCACTGGATGTAAGATGAGCACTCGCTTTTTATCTGGATAGGATTAGGCCCTTCAAAGGCTTCACCAAGGCTTTTCATCTTGATTGCAGAAAGAATGAAAGGACATCCGTCTTCCACCGGAAGACTGTCCAAATGGGTTGCAGGATGCATCTATGAAGCCTCAGGGGTTTTCCCCACTCCAAAGGTGATTGGGCCCTGATGGAATTAACAATTTACCTCTGTAGCCCTGCTGCCATACATACCAATCTCAGACATATGCAGGGCAGCCATCTGGTCTTCAGTGCATATGTTTTCCTAGCACTACACTCTCGTACTTGCTTCCAGAGCTGACACTGCTTTCGGTGATACTGTTTTACAATCTGTACTGAATCTGGCTCCTCGGCACTCTCCTTCGTAAATGAGGTAATGCTCAGGAATCTCCTGACATGGAGCCCTGTAGGGACACTGCTTGAAGAAGAAGGAGAGGTTCTTTACCTTGTGTAGTAACTGGAGTTCTTCCAGATGTGTGTCCCTGTGGTTGCTCTGTTTCCTGTCCTCCTTCCCCTCTGCCTCAGTCTTTTGCTTTTGTGACAGAGAAGGAACTCAAGTGGTAGTGGGTCTACCCTGTCCCTATAAACACTTGTACTGGAGCACAAGAGTGCCTGGGGCACAGGCGCAGTACTGCAGACATGGCTGACAAAATCTATGATCAGGAATGCACAGGCATGTGTGCATCCGGATGTGAAACACCGCTAGAGATGCACATCTCAAAGAACTCCAGTTACTGTACAAAGTAACCAACCTCTTTTTTATTTTTTATTTGCCTTCTGGTTTCTGAGCCTTCAGGGAACTCTCAGTCCACATTGTCACACTTTTCTCTGCAATTGTGAAGGCTAGAAGCTTTTTTTACATGAAAACTTCAGCCTTTATTTAAATCAGCTGTTTAGGAGGTGGGACTTCAAGAAAAAAAACAAACATTGCAAGTTTTTTGTGACAAAATCACGAGAGGGGGAACACTGAACTTTTTCAATGTTGTGCATTTTTCCTTCTGATTGTACAAGTAAAAATCAAACCTTTTAAATTAATACCACATAAGCCCATCCATCTGTTTGCAGTGTACATAGTGCACGGATTATATTCACATCTGTGTGTTAAGATGAATATTCTAAAATGAATATTGTTTAGAAGAATGAAATTATAGTATTAGTACTCCATTTACAGTTACAATAGGGAAGTTTCATTGTTTTAACTGTTGTCAGAATAAAAATTATCTTCAAAAAAATTGCACATGTAGTGAAAGACTTGTGAACAAATACCCAATAGGCAGTATATTTTACTGTGCCCCAAGGGTATGTTTAAATATTTGGGTATGTTGGGTATGTATGTGTATATTTAAATATTTGACATGCCCAATATATTTGCAGTGCCACTATCTAAATACAAGTCACATTATCTTTACTCTGCTTTGACTAGCTTTCTGACAGTAAAATATTTCTTTGTTGTTGTTTTTAGAGGTGCTAGGGTTTCTCTTTTTCTTAACTCTGTGGGTTCTTTTTTAGGACAGGAGGTGAAGTCTGTGTTCGACTAATGTACAGAAAAAATACTTCTTAGGGGTAGGGATTTATGGCCATAGCTAGACTACGGAAAGGGGTCCTAGTCCATGGCTATGATTCCTCCGCTCTAGGTTAATACAAATAATAAAGAAATGTTCTGGGTTAACTAGTACACTTGCTAAACTAAGGTTGACCATGACTTGCTATCACGGTTTTTAAAAACTGTTGTCTCTTTGTCTATGTTAGGTGCTAAGCGGTGTTTCAAACCTGTTAATTAAACGCATTTTATCTGACCCATTTGTTAAATGTGTGTCATTTTCCTAGGCTAGACTGAGCCTAAGAGGCTTCCTTAATCCCTGTTGTGTCATATTTCCTCTCCTGCTTCAGAGTTAAACAATTTTGATAATAGGTTATTATTACTGCTTAATATTTATATTAAGGTAATGTCCGGAGAGCCCCATCAAAAGCAGAGCCCTGTTATGCAATGTGCTGAGTACAAACACAGGAAGACATGGTCCTGTATTCTTCTAATTTATTACAGTTCATGTTTTTTGGAGGTGGGGGACAGGAAAATGTCTGTTCTCACCCTAGAGCCCAGAAGGAGATGCAGTAATGCTCTTTGTATGTTAGAAGGCCATGTCAAAGTTTATCTAGCCTTTTCTCTAGAGTTCACAAAGTCTCTTTTACTTTGTCTCATTTGAGCATCCTTGAAAAGGGCAACAGATTTGTCAAGGACATGTTCCTTTAGCTGTTTGCTTCCTCATGGTGATTGCCCTCACACAGTAAAACTCTGGCAATGCTTCTCTAGAGTAGTTCCCATCTCTTGGCTGAGAGGAGAGAACTTACAGCAGATGATTTGTGTGGAGCTGCCATTTAGTGCTCAGTATGTTAATCAAGCACTGCCATCTGGATTTGGCTGCATCAGCAGACATGACCAGCCTTCAGAACATGTGTGGAGGACAGTTCTCCTGCCATGGACTTCACTGACCTTTCTTAAAAGGCAGCCTGATTACCACTGAGGACCTCCCTCCTATTCATTTCAGCCTAGTCGAGTTAGGTGACCGGACTCCCCCATGGGTCTGGGTAGTGCTAGTCAGACCTACTATCCACGTTGATTTCAGCCAAGAGATGGAAGAAGCAGTATTTCCGTGGCTTGGTAACACCAGTGTGGGCACACCTCCAGAAAGCCCCTGTCAGATAATGGAACTGAGTCAAGGGACTATCATCAGAACCAGAATGATTCAGGATAAGATGGGGCATGGCATGGGATGATTTAGTTGGGATTGGTCCTGCTTTGAGCAGGGGGTTGGACTAGATGACCTCCTGAGATGACCTCCTTCCAACCCTGATATTCTATGATTCTATGTCCATCATGCCCATGGAGATCTTGGCAAATATATTTGCATTTCTTCTTTTGGAACGGAGTTCTGCCTGCATGGATTCTTCTCCCCATACAGCGATCAGATCATAGAATCATAGAATATCAGGGTTGGAAGGGACCTCAGGAGGTCATCTAGTCCAACCCCCTGCTCAAAGCAGGACCAATCCCCAGCTAAATCATCCCAGCCAGGGCTTTGTCAAGCCTGACCTTAAAAACCTCAAAGGAAGGAGATTCCATCACCTCCCTAGGTAACGCATTCCAGTGCTTTACCACCCTCCTAGTGAAAATTTTTTTCCTAATATCCAACCTAAACCTCCCCCACTGCAACTTGAAACCATTACTCCTTGTTCTGTCATCTGCTACCACTGAGAACAGTCTAGATCCATCCTCTTTGGAACCCCCTTTCAGGTAGTTGAAAACAGCTCTCAAATCCTCCCTCATTCTTCTCTTCCGCACACTAAATAATCCCAGTTCCCTCAGCCTCTCCTCATACGTCATGTGTTCTAGTCCCCTAATCATTTTTGTTGCCTTCTGCTGGATTCTTTCCAATTTTTCCACATCCTTCTTGTAGCGTGGGGCCCAAAACTGGACACACTACTCCAGATGAGGCCTCACCAATGTCGAATAGAGGGGAACGATCACGTCCCTCCATCTGCTGGCAATGCCCCTACTTATACATCCCAAAATGCTGTTAGCCTTCTTGGCAACAAGGGCACACTGTTGACTCATATCCAACTTCTTGTCCACTGTAACCCTAGGTCCTTTTGTGCAGAACTGCTGCCTAGCCACTTGGTCCTTAGTCTGTAGAAGTGTATGGGATTCTTCCTTCCTAAGTGCAAGACTCTGCACTTGTCCTTGCTGAACCTCATCAGATTTGTTTTGGCCCAATCCTCTAATTTGTCTAGGTCTTTCTGTATCCTGTCCCTACCCTCCAGCATATCTACAACTCCTCCCAGTTTCGTGTCATCTGCAGACTTGCTGAGGGTGCAGTCCACGCCATCCTCCAGATCGTTAATGAAGATATTGAACAAAACCGGCCCCAGGACCGACCCTTGGGGCACTCCGCTTGATACCGGCTGCCAACTAGACATGGAGACATTGATCACTGCCCGTTGAAGAATCCCAAGAAGAATCTTCTTTACCTGGGAAAAGACAAAAGCAGAAGACTCAAAGTCCACTTGGGAACTCATCTTGCAAACCTAATTTACCTGGGTAAGGTAAATTCACTTGGATGTTATGATGGTGGGTGCTAGAGAAAATAAGAAGATAAGCAGTACAATAATGCCTGTGTGTCTCAGCCTTGGAAGTCTGCTGGAAGAATTTAGAAGGGAGAAGGAGTTGACCTAAAAATCTTCCATTCTGATTGGAGGGCACTCTACCTGAATGTCAGATGATAGAGATCATGATCATTAGGGTTGTTGCCAGTCGTAGAAAATGATTAGTAGCTAAGAATAACTGTTTTTCTGATGATCAGTAGGGACTTAGAGCAATCAGTTTAACCCTATACAAAGAGAAACACAGAGATAATGCACAAAGATACATATTCAGGCATACAATGCAATGTACATATAAAGCATTTCTAAAACTGAGTTATGTTGTATTCCTTTGATGAGCAGCGAGATGAGGGGGGGATACCAAACAAAATGTCTAGCTCAGTGGTGCCAATTCAGATACTACTTGGGGGGAGAGGCAAAATCCAGTGTTGTCTGCCTCCTCTTCCCTGGGACCTTGGGTCTCCCTTGGTCTGGGAATCCTTCCTCTCTCATATCCACACAGTGCAGGAGCTGGGGCCACCAGGAGTTGAGGTCTTGGCAAACTCCCCTATGCTACACCATGGAGAAACAGACTCTCAATGCACCAGGTCTCAACACCATTTTGCTGTGCAGAAGGGAGACAGAGTCAGATTTCAGTGGCATTTTGACCTTGCAGCCTGAGTGATGCTCCAGACCTCCAGTAGTTGGGCCATGGCCTTCCCTGGCTGCATATCCTATGGACCTTTGAGCAAGTACAAAATGCTTCGGGCAGGGGGCATTCGCAGCCCCCTCCACCTCTTGATTGTGCCACTGGTTAAGAATCGTCATGGTATCGTAACTCTTGAAAAAACAAAATGTCAGTGAATAAGAAGAAAATAGAAAAGACTGATCAGATAACCCCTAAGCATAGCATTAATTATAAAACTACATTAGCACCTTGCAATAAAAACGTACTTCTTACAGACAAAATTCACTACAGTCTGTAAATTCTCAACAATGGTAACTGCTCAATTTTGAAGCACACTGAAGCTAGCTATAAGAAGAATGATCTCTTCACTGCTTTTTTCCCTTTTTCAAGGCTGCATTAGTTCTGCAGTGGAACAATGTGATCTACTTCCCTGGATTATTGAGGAATTAAATTATACACCTCATAAATAGCCATTTTTGGTTTGGAAAAGCGGATTTGGTAAAATATTTTTAATAGTATCTTACGTTCTTTACATTAATTTGGTCCCAAAATATCAGGAACGAACTTGAATGTTTATCATCTCACACTAGGCTGTTCAACGCTAGAGCTTTAGTACTTTCCTAAACCCTGGAGGCACTCCAGTGCTTACTCTGCTTCCTTGGTGTTTACACCACAAAGGTATGTAGACGATAACCTACAATGTAGTCTTCACATAGCCAAGCGTGTAAGATTTTAAAATAAAAAATGTATAATCATTCCCAGCTGTTCTTCTAGATCTTCAGCATCTGTCTAGTATTGAGTCATATAGCTCTAATATGAATGCAGTGTTCCTGGCATGATCTCATCAGAGTCCTGTACACGGGGATTTTTACTTCTGTGTTCCATGGTGTGATGCTTCACAATCACAATTACTTACTGACCTAGGGGAGCACTTTCATACACTACTAGGAGATAAGCCCTTGGTGAAGCTGGGGATTTTCTGTGCTATGTATCACAACCCTGGCTGTACTGTCTCCTGAAATTATTCAGTGGCAGAGAAGGTTTTGGTGGTTTGGGGTATTTTTTATCTGTAGACTTTTCACTTTGTCTGTTCTTCAGACAGCAAATAAAGGAATGATGAAAAGTATTCTTTCTTCACCTAGTCAGTTCCCATCTGCCCCCAGTCTCTTTCAGCTCCTCACAAGAGATCTCAATTTTAAAATGAAATCAGTACGTTTTTCAGATCTGGACATTTTGGGGAGTATGTATTACTGGTTGCAAAGCACCATGGGAGGTTCTTTTAGTAGTAATTGTTGTTAATTTTACCAGGGTAAAATTATTCCGTTCAACAGCACTATTAAATATTGCTAGCTGTGTTCTGAAGATAATATAATTTCAATTAAATTATATTTAACTAAATTTAAATTACCACTGGTAAATGCAGTCTATGTGGTAAACTTGAAAACAGATTTACCAATCAGAAAATAGTGTAATAGGGATTGTTTTAGTCCTATATTTTGCTATTTGGTTCAATGACCAAAAGTTAATTTGTAGTTCTAATCTCAATATTAAGATTAACAGTTGAGTGAGAAGAGTGTTCTTTGCTTAGTTTTAAAATCTTTTAGTCATTAAGAGTTGCCTTTTTTTATTCTTCAAACAATTTACTGAAATTATTTTAGCTCAGTAGCTGGTGTGGCTCTGTCATTTCAGCGTTTACACTTATTACTGTTAGTCCATTTACATTCAGCAGCAAGACTTAACTTGCTTTCATGGAGCTACATTTAGAAATTTGTCCTTAAGGGATAACGGTCAACCATGCAATTAGAGAGCACATGACTGCTATAAAATGATTGAGTGGGAAATGGTGCAGTTTGAATAGTTGAGGATCCCAAGCCATGTGGCTGACTAACATGTCTGCGTGAACTCTTGTCTAGTCACAAAGAATCTAATTCCATTACTTAGATTTCTGTGTGTCTTTATACAGCACTTAGCCCAGTGGAGCCCTAATCCTGATTGGAGCCTCTGGACACCACAGTATAAATATTAAATAATTATACTCTGTTTGATATCAGGAATTTAAATTTTTCAAAGTAGCACTCATTTCATTATTTTTATTGTGATAGTGTCTAGTGTTCCCAGCCCCATTGTGCTAGGCAGATACAAACACATTACAATAAGGTGCTCCCTGCCCTGGAGAGCTTACTATCAAAGTATAGGACAAGAGACAACAGCTGGATACATTATTGCAAAGTATTTCCTGTAGCCTCACTTTTCAAGCTGCTAGTTAAAAACAAATACGTATAGTGTAAAACTTCAGGAATGTCTGCTATAGATTTTAGTGTAGTTCCAACTTGTTCTCTCATTCTTGTCAATCAGTATGATAAAGTGGCAGCAAGGCTGCTCTGCCTGCATTTGGAACATATTCCTGATATACGTTCATGAGTGATGCAGTTGGCTTTAGAGAAAGCTGTAAGAGAACAGCATCAAATAAACCCAGGCTGTTGGGATTGGAAAGAGGCTCTGTGGCATAAATTCTAACCCATGGAGGAGAAGGTTTGTTGCCTGCTCAGAAGCTTTTGCTTAGTATACCAAATTCAAATAATCATCTTGTCAGGAATCAGGACATCTTTCAAAGTAGTCAGCTGTATGTAAATTATGAAACTGAGACCTTTTCTCTGATTAGAAACCCCACTGTGCATCCCATAATTCAAAGAAGGTGAAACACACAATGCTTTGAGGGAGCTTCTAAGACACACTTTACAAGTGCAAAGTATTATCGTTATTACTGCTGTTCTCTGCAGGCAGTCCATTCGGATTTGAATAAATGTAACTTGTAACATATGATGAAAAATGAGTGAGAATTTTGCATCACTGCTTGCATTTTCTAAATCTACTGACCACTGTACTTACCTACATGCCTCCAGCTTTCATCCAGACCACACCACACAATCCATCGTCTACAGCCAAGCTCTACGATACAATCGCCTTTGCTCCAACCCCTCAGACACAGACAAACACCTACAAGATCTCTATCAAGCATTCTTACAACTACAATACCCACCTGCTGAAGTGAAGAGACAGATTGACAGAGCCAGAAGTCACCTACTACAGGACAGGCCCAACAAAGAAAATAACAGAACGGCACTAGCCATCACCTTCATCCCCCAACTAAAACCTCTCCAACGCATCATCAAGGATCTACAACCTATCCTGAAGGACGACCCATCACTCTCACAGATCTTGGGAGACAGGCCAGTCCTTGCTTACAGACAGCCCCCCAGCCTGAAGCAAATACTCACCAGCAACCACACACCACACAACAGAACCACTCACCCAGGAACCTAACCTTGCAACAAAGCCCGTTGCCAACTGTGTCCACATATCTATTCAGAGGACACCATCCTAGGGCCTTATCACATCAGCCACACTATCAGAGGCTCGTTCACCTGCCCATCTACCAATGTGATATATGCCATCATGTGCCAGCAATGCCCCTCTGCCATGTACATTGGTCAAACTGGACAGTCTCTACGTAAAAGAATAAATGGACGCAAATCAGACATCAAGAATTATAACGTTCAAAAACCAGTTGGAGAACACTTCAGTCTCTCTGGTCACTCGATTACAGACCTAGAAGTGGCAATACTTCAACAAAAAAACTTCAAAACCAGACTCCAAGGAGAACTGCTGAATTGGAATTAATTTACAAACTGGATACAATTAACTGAGGCTTGAATAGAGACTGGGAGTGGATGGGTCATTACACAAAGTAAAACTATTTCCCCATGTTTATTCCCCCCCCCCCCTTCACCCCCCACTGTTCCTCAGACGTTCTTGTCAACTGCTGGAAATGGCCCACCTTGATTATCACTACAAAAGGTCCCGTCATGTGTGTGTCCCGTCCCGTCCCCCCTCCCCAGCTCTCCTGCTGGTAATAGCTCATGTTAAGTGATCACTCTGGTTACAGTGTGTATCGTGAGACCCATTCTTTCATGTTCTCTATGTATATAAATCTCCCCACTGTATTTTCCACTGAATGCATCCGATGAAGTGAGCTGTAGCTCACGAAAGCTTATGCTCAAATAAATTTGTTAGTCTCTAAGGTGCCACAAGTCCTCTTTTTCTTTTTGCGATTACAGACTAACACGGCTGCTGCTCTGAAATAAATCTGTTCAGACTCGCTGACTGTGGGGAAGGTGGGAAAGCTGCATGTATAAAACGTAGTATTTTCCTCTTCTCCCTTCCTCAGTAAACAAAAACCTAAATGCATTTTTGTTGTTAATGTACACAATAAAATCCACAGGATTGCCGTATAACAGAGCTAAAAATGACCAGCAAAGAAGAAAATTGGGCATAGTCCCTTTTCTTTATGATTTATACAGAAGTCCTGAAAGTGTGCAGGCCTCTGAAATATTCTGCTAAGTTTCTACATAGGAAATTCAAATCTTGTGTCTCCTGTTTTTCCTGAAAGACTGTATGGATAACTGTAGAACCAGTAGGATTACAACATCCAAGACATGATGTAAGTGAACCAGAATAACAGAAAAAGAACGTGATTTTATTCACTGTTCAAAACGCCCTGTTTTTTTTACTGTTGAATATAAATGTCTGAAAAACAGGGAGCAAAGTGGTTCTTATTAAGGATTCAGCATACCTGCTCCTTCATTTAAGAGCTCAGAGCTCACAATTCAAGCCTGAGACCTGCAAGGAGCTCTCTAGCAAATCCAGTAAAGACCAAGCTTCATCTTTTGATATTTCTTACTTAAACAGCAGGCAGTACACCTCTCCCTTTTTTTCTTAAACACTTCAAATTCCTTGTAAAACATAGAAGAACAAAAAAGGGATATAAACCCCTTCTCTTTCCCCTATCCCTTTCTTTGCAGGCCACCTTCAATGTAGCCAGAGCAGGGATAACTACCATTTCAATTATTTGGGTGCTATCCTCTATTCGTAAAATGTCCACCTTAAGTCAGTGGCGCAATTTAGAGCAGCAGTTGAAACTTCTTTTGGGTGTCAGAGTTGGCTCTCAAAACCAGGGAGCTGGAATTTGCTCCCTGACAGTATCCCCTGCTGAGCAAGAGCTCTGGAACACACAAGAATCTGCCCACTGGTTTTTTATTCACACTACCTGTTGTATTTAATATTAAAATCCCGGGTCCATTAAGCTAGGCCAAATCTTAGTGATTTAGAAGCACAAAAAATGTATAATAGCCTACCATTTGAAACTTCTGTTTCTTACGAGAATGCCTTAATTGTGGAACAAAATTTTTAATGTTGAAAGTAATTATTTTCTCTCCAGCAAAATCTAAGTTACAAAGAGAGACCACATCAGCATGGAATTCTGCTGGCTCACCCTGTCTAAAATTATAGAGATTTTAAAACAGTAGACTAAAGGTGTTAGGACTTCAGGCCAACAGGTTGTGAACTGGAAAACAAAGGATTCATTCCAATTACTGTAGAACATGGCAGTACAGAGACTTTTGTTGCAGAAAGCAAAAAAGATGACCGTTTCAGCTATGATTAAAAAAAATTGCAGCAGCAGTTCAGTTGCTGATATTGAAGGTAATGTCCCTTTTAGACTAGTGTGGAGATAGCATTTCCCTTGGGTTGCCAGCATTTTAACCCGCTAAACCAAAATTAAAATGCATATAGATAGAAAATTACTTCTCTTCAAGGTAGTGCTGCTTCCAGTAATCTGTACATTGTCTCTGCATAATGGGAACGTCTTTCCAGATTTGTTCCTGCTAATACTGACTAGAATAGTAAGGGTATGTCAATTGAATGTTTAGGTTGTGGGGGTGATGTGAAAAACTGCTGAATCATACTCATAATACTCTTTTTTTTTTTTTTTTCATGACTGTACTTCCCAGTGATAAAACATATGGATCATATCATGCAGACACTCTTGCATACATAGAATTTTATTCAACTGGCTTTAATGTTTGTGCTATATGTAGGTGTTTGCAGGATCAGGCCCTGTACAGTAATTAGTAATCATCTTCCTTAACTGTTAAACACAGTAAATCCATAGCAAATTAGCGTTTTAACTCAAATTGTTTGCTTTAGAAGAATTAGTGTTGTAATATGGTGTTATTTCAAACAGTCATTGGTTCACTGGCATTAATAATCTGGAACATATTCATAATTGTTTAAGAACCTCAGGTTTAAAATACTTACTCTCTAAAGATTCTGTCTGCTAGGATTCTCACATATGTTCTTGGTTCCCCATTGTGAGATGGGCAGAAATCCTTGAGTTCTTGAGAAATATATTGATCCCCAAGGGTGGAGTGTGAGCTAGCCTCTGTTGGATGTTGTGTACCATATTTTAAGTTTACCTGCTGCTCTTAGAACCTTCCAGTTAAGTTCCTTCTTGTGAGGAAAACCTTTGCTTCACATGCTCAAGAGCTGAATCTCTCTGATGATCCTCCAGTTCCTTATCTTGCTGACCAGATTTGAAGGCATTATCCATTTTTTTCTCTGTGTTCTGCCTTTCAGCGAGGTGCGAGTTCCATTTTAAATTCTATGTATGTTTAGCACTTTGATGCCTTTGCTTCGCTATGTCTTTTGGTGCCTTGTTCAGGTGCTTGAATACTACTTTCACCCAGCACTACAGTGCACTAGTCCCAGTGTTTCTAGTATTTCAGTACGTACGTTGGCATGCTGATAATTGTTGCCTGTGTTTCTAGCACTTTGGAACCTGTGTTGGCATTCCGACTAGAGCAGGCTGGAAAATGGAATTCCCATTCAGGAGGAAATTCTGAAATTAAAAAATCACTCTGAAATGGAACAGATCATTAACATTTCCAGTGATAGAAGAATTCCAAAATTTGTTTTGAAAAATTAAAAATGACATTTTGTTTTGACCTTTTTGACACATTTCTAAGGCTCCCCCAGCTGCCTGGAATCCCCCGGCATCCTACCATTCAAGGAGCTTGGAGAGCCTGGAAGCCGGGCATCTCTGGGAGCATGGAAGCTGAGATTTTCTGGGCTACTGATGAGCCTGGTAGTCAGGTGTCTGGAAGCCCAGGCTTCTTTGCAGCCTAGGAGGCTGCTGGGAAGTGGGAGAGCTACAGAGCTGGAAATGATTCTCCAAAGAAAATAAAAAAATTTCCAGCAAATTTGAAATTTTCTTGTGGAAAACTTAGATTTTGTGGGACATGAAGTGTCTGTCAGTGCATCCTATCACAGTACCCAAAAATGCCTGTTACAAAGTAGAAGTTCAGCAGTGTCCACCACCCATGCTGGGAGAGCTCTTGACAGTTTTACCAGAAGATCAGTGTGCCATATTGTATCAAAGGCCGCTGTCAGGTCCAAGAAAACCACTCCTGTCTTCAAGCTCTGTTGAAACCCATTTCCTATATATGTAGTGAGGGCTAGGACTTGGTCGCATGTGGTTCAACCCTTCCAGAAGCCAGCTTGGTCGACGCTGAGAGTTGCCTCTACCTCTGGAGATACATGCTGGAGGATAAGCCGCTCCAGGACTTTCAAGATGACAGATAGCATAGAGATTGGTTGGTAGCTTGCCGCATTTTGTGGGTCCTCTCCAAGTTTTAGAAGGGTGATCGCTTTTGACATCCTCCAGATCCTTGGCAGGTTATTCTCATTAACAACCTGTGTCAGGATTTTGGATAGCTCTTAACAGGCATTAAGGTGGTTTCAGGAACACCTTAGTGTTTCAGGTGTTTCCTGGTGTTTCAGAAACTCTGGCGAAATATTGTTATATCCTGCCATCGTTCCGGGTTTGATGTTACTTAGTACAGTGTCTAATTCAGTACTTGTGAATAGGGCTATGCACTGAGAAAGTGGCATCTGAATTGCCGCCATTCATCGTGAATCTGCCATTTTACAAGCTTATTCAGGGGAACTTTTGCAACCTCAAGGGAGTGGCTAGCGACTTGTTTTGGCGTGACAGGAGCACAGGGCATCTCTGGTGGTTGTAAGGACAACTAATGGTTAATTTGCACAGTTCAAATACCTGTTTGTTTAATGCAAAATGGTCAGGAAGTAACGGGTGGGTGTTCCAATGGATTAATGCCATATGAGTTTGTATGGATTGGGCTCACAGTATTCCGTCTCACGATCAGCAGTCTTTGGGGGTGGTTTTATATATTTTATATTTTTACTGCATTTCTTAGACATTGATTTTCCTTAGTTTACTGCACATGCAGTTTTGTAAGGAGCATGAACATGATAATCAGAAGGTTAAGTGAAAATAACTTCAGTCCCTGGTACATTTCTTTACTTAAAACATCGCCCTGCTTCTCCAACTCCCAAGCAGCTCATTTTCAAAAATGTTAAAGGAAAAAACATCTGTTTGAGTACAGATCTGGGGTATAGAAGCTGGCGGTGATTGCCACCCTGTGTACAATGATCTCCACTTAAATGTGTGCTGCCTGCATTTCCTGCTTTACAGAAACCATACAACTCGAAGATAACACAAGCATCTTACATAAGCCTTTACTTTAGTTTTGTAAAGTGGAGTTATACCCCTTTTAATTACCCTAGCCATTAGAATAGGGGAGGGCAAACTTTTTGGTCTGAGGGCCACATCGGGTTTCCGAAATTGTATGGAGGGCCGGTTAGGGGAGGCTGTGCTCCTCAAACAGCCAGGCGTAGCCCGGCCCCCGCCCCCTATCCAACCCCCGCCCCATCCCCTGATGACCCCCAGACCTCCCCGCCCCTGACTGCCCCCCACCACCTCATCCAACCCCTCCTCTCATTCCAACTGCCCTGCCCCTGGAACCCCTACCCATCCAACCACCCCTTCTCCCTGACCGCCCCCAGAACCCCTGCCCCTGACTGCCCCCCGCCACCCCATCCAACCCCCCCCATTCCCACCACCAGAACCCCTGCCCCCATTCAACCCCCCCGTTCCCTGCCCTCTGACCGCCCCGACCCCTATCCACACCCCCGACCACCACCCCGAACTCCCCTGCCCTCTATCCAACCCCCCCGCTCCCTGCCCCCTTAGCATGCAGCCTGGAGCACTGGTGGCTGGCCGTGCGACAGCCGCACCGCCCAGAGCACCAGGACAGGCAGCCACGCCACCGTGCAGCACAGAGCACCGGGTCAGGCCGCGGCTCTTCAGCTGCGCTGCCTGGCAAGAGCTCGCAGCCCCGCCGCGCAGAGCATTGTGCTGGCGGCACGGCAAGCTGAGGCTGCGGGGGAGGGGGCACAGCAGGGGAGGGGGCCGGGGGCGAGCCTCCCGGGCCAGGAGCTCAGGGGCCGGGCAGGAGGGTCCTATGGGCCATATGTGGCCCATTGGCCGTAATTTGCCCACCTCTGCATTAGAAAATGACTGGTATGCCTTGGTATATGGCATTGGTGTGCGCCTCTATGGGAAGCATGTAGGGTTACCACCTGGCTAGTATTTCACCAGCCTGGCCAGTTTTTTTTTTATGGATTTGCCAGACAAATAATTTAATCTGCCATGGTTTGTTTGTTTTTTTATGTGGGTCTAAAGATTTGCATTACATATCCCAGTGTATTGGGAGAATACTGTTAAAAGTTTGTGTGTCCAGCTAAAGATGCTGCAGTGTTCCCACTTCCACAGTTCAAGCGATAACAGATTGTAGTGGTGTGGCGGTTGTCCCTCCCCCTCTGGGTCGAAAGGAGGCCACACCGCCTCACTCTGTCATCGGGGCCTCCACCTACTATTAGGGAAATTAGCGTTAGGTGTTAGCATCCCGACCCGTCTAATGGGCTAAGCAGCCAACCATTTATAGCCCTTGGGCCCTTCGAGCCGAGGCTGCACACAGCTTAGTGTGGCAGGGCTCAGAGCCCACACAGGTGACAAGTAGCTCCAGACCCTTCAGCCGGGGCGAAGCAAACACAGTAGTCGATTAGCTCTGGCCTCTGGAGGCAGAGAAAGAGGAAACCCCGCATTCAATTAGCTCTGGGTTCTAGTTTCAGGGCCAGAGCAACCTCAGGAGTCCATCAGCCCTGGTCCCTTGGTGCAGAGACAGGGCAAGCCATCAGTCAATTAGCCCGGATCTCTTAATGGAGAGACAGGGCAACACCAGTAGGCAATTAGCTCTGGGTTCGGGTTGCAGAGCCAGAGCAAACCCAGTAGTCAGTTGGCTCTAGTCTCTGGGTTCGGAGACAGAGCACACCCAGCAGTCAATTAGTCCTGGTCTCTTGTGGCAGAGACGGAGCAAAGCCAGTAGGCAATTAGCCCTGATTTCTTAAGGCAGAGACAGAGCAAACTCCAGTAGTTAATGAGTTCCGGTCTCTAGCTGCAGAGACAGAGCAAACCCCAGGGGTCAGGTGGCCTAGCTTCGGGGGACAACCTATGAGCACAGGGCATTGGAGCTGGCGAGGGGAGGCTACCACCCTTGGGGTGGGGTGGGGTGGGGTTTGGGTCCACCCTACTCCACCAGACCCCAGCCCAGGGCCCTAACACTTGTGGAGTGGTGCACCACTGGGCCAGCAGGGATCCAGCCACAACACGCCGACCTTGCCTCAGGCAGAACTACAGCCTGACAGAGATCTGCTGTCCCTGGGCCACTTCCTCTCCTCCCCCCGGGGTGTACCTGCACCATAGATTCATAGATACTAAGGTCAGAAGGGACCATTATGATCATCTAGTCTGACCTCCTGCACAATGCAGGCCACAGAATCTCACCCACCCACTCCTGCGATAAACCTCTCACCTATGTCTGAGCTACTGAAGACCTCAGATCATGGTTTAAAGACTTCAAGGAGCAGAGAATCCTCCAGCAAGTGACCCATGCTTCATGCTGTAGAGGAAGGCGAAAAACCCCCAGGGCCTCTGCCAATCTGCCCTGGAGGAAAATTCCTTCCCGACCCCAAATATGGCAATCAGCTGAACCCTGAGCATGTGGGCAAGATTCACCAGCCAGATACCCAGGAAAGAATTCTCTGTAGTAACTCAGATCCCACCCCATCTAACATCCCATCACAGGCCATTGGGCCTATTAACCACGAATATTTACAGATCAATTAATTGCCAAAATCATGTTATCCCATCATACCATCTCTTCCATAAACTTATCGAGTTTAATCTTGAAGCCAGATACCCCCACTGCTTCCCTTGGAAGGCTATTCCAGAATTTCACTCCTCTGATGGTTAGAAACTTTCGTCTAATTTCAAGTCTAAACTTCCCGATGACCAGTTTATATCCATTTCTTCTTGTGCCCACATTGGTACTGAGCTTAAATAATTCCTCTCCCTCTCCGATATTTATCCCTCTGATATATTTATAGAGAGCAATCATATATATGAGGCAGTTATGGCGCAGTGGATACAGCACCAAACTGGGACTTGAGAGACTTGCGGTCTATTCCTGGTTCTCCCATTGACCTGCAAAGTGACCATGGGCAAATCACTTCCCCTCTCTGTGCCTCAATGTCCCCATGTGTACAATCAGGATAACATACTGCTGAAAAGGACCACAGATTGAATATGAGTCAGTGGTGTAATGCAGTGGTGAAAAAGGCTAAAATCATTCTAGGGTGTATTAACAGGAGCCCTGTATGTACGGCATGGGATCCTCCACCTCTTCAGCATAGGTGGCAAGTGGCAGTCCTGGCAGGTCTGTGGCAGAAGCAGGTTCCCCAGTGGGTCGGGTGTTGCTGGGCTCAGCAGCAGGGTCCATCTACCTCCTTCAATGTCTATCTTCCAACTGAGCAGGAGGCCCCAACTTCCTTTCCCAGTGATGTACTTCCGGCAGGAGGAGCGGAGCAGGCCTGGCTCTGCCCACTTGGGCACGGAGGGTGGTTCCTCCCCCTCTAGCTCGGCGGGAGGCCACATCGCTCACAGATCAAAACTGCTGAAAATACTGCAGCTATCTGCCCACCAACACGCAAGTGCATTGTACGTGTGTGTGTGTAAGAGAGGGTTTGAGTCATGTGGGAGTGAGGAGATGTGTGATGTTATAAATCTTATCTATATTGTGTTCTCTCTCTAGATACTATAAGTGGCTGTTGAAATGGGGGGTGCAGAATTGCCTTGTGGTTGGGGGTTGGAGTTGTGGCAGGCTTGCCATGTCGAGGGGAGGGTGTGCCAGGTTTTTTGTTTTTGTTTTTCCATTTCAAAAGTGGTAACCCTAGGAGTACAACAAGGTTCCCAGGAGTGTGTAAGGGCCTGACTGTCCTCTCAGTAGCTGGGTCTCCTGCTACAGTTCTTCTAGCCTGGCAGCTGTGGCAAGAGCAAGGAGAAGGGAGGGTCAAGGAGTGAGAAGACATGGCCTCTCCCTGATCCTTCATCCACAAAAATACTGCTTCTTAGACAGAGGGGGGCACGAGTGGGACTTGAATCTCCAAAGGTGGATGCAGCAAAAAGGGTTTGGAAACCTCTGGTATATAGTAATACCGTCACAGAATTATAGTTACATATGTAAGTGCTATCTAGGGATTCCTAATTGTAGGCCACTTGGCTTCCAGTGCAAAGCATTAGGGAGACAGTGAATTCATAGAACAATTAAGTCTTTTTCTAAAAGTAAGACCATTAGATTGAGATGTATACCTTAGAGGTATAGTATGATATACAGTATTGCTACTCATTGACATGATAGCTGGTTTCTAGTCTCCAGAGGCTGTTGGAACAATCCATCAGTTTCACACAGTAGTCCATTTACTGCAGTATTTTACTGGTTCTTTCCTTGATCCTAGCAATTTGTGTAATGATCAGGTTCTGTAGTATGACATTATCTTGGTAGGCCTTAGTTTAATTAATTAGCACGTGTATAGTAGGAATTGTTAAATGTTAAATCCACCCTATTGTTTCAAGACATAGAGTGGAACAAAGAACGTAGGCCATATTTACGGATGGGGACTCTAACCTGGGAAGCAGGGACTCTAAAAAAGATGTGGGCGTTGTTATGGATAATCAGTTGAGTATGAGCTCATAAAGTGATGCTGTGGTTAAAAGAACTAATGTGTTCCTGGGATGTATAAACCGGAATCTCGAGTAGGAGTAGAGAGACTATTTTACCACTGTATTTGGCACTGGTGCGACCAGTGGTGGAATACTGTATCCAGTTCTGATGTGCACAATTCAGGAAGGATGTTGATAAATTGGAGAGGGTTTATAGAAGAGCCGCAATAATGACTGAAGAATTAGAAAATATGTGTTATAGTAGTAGACTCAAAGACCTCAATCTAGTTAGCTTAACAGAGAAGATTCAGGGATAACTTGATTACACTGTTAAGCAGGGCCAGCCTTAGGGAAAATAGCACCCTGGGCAAACTTGTATTTTGGCGCCCCTGGCCCCAGCTGTCTCCCCATTCATCCCCCTACTGTCCTGGCCCTGCTGCCCCCGACCCCCATTGCCCCGAGCTCCCTTCCATGACCTCGCACTCCAGGCCCTCCCTCGCACTCCAGCCTCTTAACCACAGCATCCCCCTGACCACGTTGCCTACCTGTAGGGCCAGCCCTGCCATGCAGTGACTCACATCTGAATGCCATAGTGATGGGCATCATAGGAAACTGCACAGCAGTCACGTTGACTCCCCCTGCCAGTGCTCCAGGGGACCCTCATCTGGTCGCTGAGCAGGACAGCCAAGATGATGTAGTAGGCGGTCTGCTGCACTCTGACAGGGTGAGCAGGCTCTGGGGCAGAGTCTTACCTCTCCTGCACCTCCCAAGAAAAAGGGGGAGCCCCTGAGAACTGGGGAGCATAAGGAACTGTGAGGTTCAGAGTGTGGCATTCAGGAGGGGGATCTTGAAGATATGAGGGACACCCTGAGAACTGGGGGGGGAGACGGGGTGGCTAAGAACAGGGAGGATGGGACCCGGGGGGCAGAGGGAGGGGCCTCCTGGGAGCTGTGTGGGCATGGAGGGGGGCTGGGACCTGGGGGCACAGGGAGGGGCCCCCAGGAGCTGGTGGGGCTGGGAGCTGGGACAGAGTCAGGACCCCCTAAGACTGACTGACTGTCTTTGCCCTGCAGTTTTAGCTCCCTTGCCTTCCCCTCCCAAACTGGAAGAGGCTGGCAATTTCCAGCTCCCATTGGCCAGCTGAGATGCCACGCTCACCTTCCACTGGGTGGCATTGCTTTCATTCAAGCTGCCCATGGAAGGAGGAATAGCCGGGCTGGGACAGTCCCAGAGGGTGGCGGGGAGGAAGAGCATGCCAGCTTGCAGAGAGCAGAGGCAGGACTAGGAGCCAGGCTGGGAAACCATGTGGGGCAAAGAGCAGGGGATCTCCACTCTGGAGCAGGGAGGCGGGCACTCCTGCTGCACCGGGCTGCATCCCGCAGGCAGTGAGGGGATGCCCGAGCCCCTTGCCTCTGCACCATGGCATCCCCCAACTATGGCGCCCTGGGCAGATGCCAGGATCACCTAGCCTTAAGGCTGGCCCTGCTGTTAAGGAACAAATATTTACTAATGAGCTAGCAGAGAAAGGTATAACATGATCCAGTGGGTGGAAGTTGAAGTGAGACAGATTCACACTGGAAATAAGATGTAAATTTACCAAGGGTCGTGGTAGAATCTCCATCACTGACCATTTTAAAATCAATATTAGATGTTTTTGTCTAAAAGATTTGCTCTAGGAATTATTTTGGCTAAGTTCTCTGGCCTGTGTTATACAGGATCACAATGGTCCCTTCAGGCCTTGAAATCTATGAAAAAGACATGCTTTGCATGAAGCATAAATAAGCTGTTTAACCTCCTCCCCCCCCCCTCCCCCCCACCACCTGCCAAAGTGCAGCATACTGGCATAAAAGACCTTTGGAAGTTCTCTGATGTCTGCTTTGAGAGCTCATATGAGCAGTGCCCTGCGTACACCATGATATATTGGGACAAAATTTTGAGGCAACAATCCCAAAAGTCCATGGCAATAACTACTAAATCCCTTAAATTAATCCTGGCAAGATTAATGTATTCAGTTGCCATGAAGTTTCCTTTGTTGCCGTTCCTCCATCTCCACACAAGTACATGCAGCTATGGCTCATAGTTGAGAACCCATCAGCATAAACTCCACTGATTATTTTTATAGTGATTATTTTCAATGTGTTCTCCAGGGATCCTAGCACCACGCTCCATGCCTTGGCTCCAAGATGTTCTCTAGGCAGCCTGGTGCAGAATTACCTCCGTCCCAGGTGTCTCAGGGAAGGGAAATACTTCTGGTCTGTTTCAGTGGCTCATCTTCCAGGCTTCGCTGCTGTGCTCTTCTTTAGGCTCGCCAGCCTGTGCTTCTGGCTCCATTGAACAGTGCAGAGCACCAATTAGCAATTTCATGAAGGGAAAGCCAGAGAGCAAGAGGCAGCTACAGGAAACATCCCAGCAGGGCAGAGCCAGAAAACCAAATGGCTGCAGCAAAATGGCAAATTCCATGGTATCTTGGGGGAAAAATTAGGTATTCTGTGGTCATGGAATTGTGGAGTCCACAGGGCCTTGATTAAGAAGATTGAAGCAGTTCACACTTTTGAAAGCCATTGTCTTAAGTTGTCTACAGACTCAGGGTTTGTTTAGATGGTAAGTTTGTTGACTTGCCATCTAGACAAGCCCTCAGGCAGGCAACACTGCATTCATTTTGTTCATGTTTTCAACAACCATTAAAGCAGGAAAATTTGTTTCCATGAAAACTGGAGCACACTTCTATGGCAAAGGGATAAATTAAGTGCCAGATACCACAGCCACAGAGCTGCAGATTACATGGCCTCTGCTTGAGTCATAACTTTTTTTTAAAAAACCTTCAAGCAATGAAGGAATCTTGACAAGAGGCCTGGTCAGTTAGTTAGTTAGTTCTTTGTTGAGAATATCCTTTTAATCCCACTTAATATGAGTGAAAAGGAACTTTGCAATGTGGCCATCATTGTTTTAGAAATAGTATGCAGATAAAAATTGAGGCAATTACTTTCATCAAAACTAGGCTGACAAACCCTGCTGTGGTCCACGTCTCCGTCCAAGATCTGATCTCAGCTCCAGATAGCCCAGGTAGTTCAGACCTTTTGGTATATTGGGACTGTTCAGCCGTTTCCACAAGATGCCTTCCAGTGGTGTTTATACTATACCAATTGAGACAATTAGCACAATATATGCATTCTTGAAGTACGCTCTGAAACATTAACCATGATGACATAGCATTTTACAGTGGTCTGTTCTGGGGCAGACCCCCATGAAGTTAATACATCTTACTTTCGTCCAAACTGTGAACTCAATGACAGAAAAGCAGAATAACATCCCAAGAATTTCAGGGACATAAACTTTGAAGAATTGTTTTGTACTTATAAGGGACTAAAGAAGAGAAAGTATAGGTTACTCTTGTATATCTTTTTGAAGTTTGTAACAAGATGGATGGCTCAGGTTATTGCTTCTAAATTAAGAGCTTTACATTTGTTGTTTACACTTCAAAGACTAATGAACTGTGAAAACAAAATAGATAATTCTCCAAGTATATGTCTCATACAAAACTAAATAACTAGTTTAAAATCCAGAAATTAAAATCTAGCAAGCAGTAAGTGCAGATGTTTTTCCTAAAACATGTGAGTGGTATTACTTCAAACAGTATCAGTGCTAGCTCTGTCCTCAGGGAGACATACAGATTTACTGCTTAGTGTCCAGAGCAAGTATTGTTTCTGAAATGAAATATTGGAACTATATTAAAAACCTACTCCAGACTACTCAAAGTAATGTAATAGTCCTAAATCTGAATTAATTCCTGAAAACACGTACTGTATGTGAATGTACAGTATTTTCTGACATTTTATCACAGAAAGTGGTAACAATTTGCAGTTTGGCTGGATGATAGAGGAAGTATCTTAAATAACACCTCTAATACTGTATATTTTAACTGTTGACACTGAATTATGGGTCTTACGGCTAAACAAAGGATATTACATGACTTGCAACTCTCATTAGATGTTGGTGAATATCTGTTTCTATGTAGGATATTACTGTCTTTGAATTATCTTTTGAATTGTGTGGGGGGAAAAAAATAAAAACAAAACAAAAACTCCTGAAATTAAACCCTTTCTCAAATTCCCAGCTCTAACTCCGAGGGAAGATGAGAATAACATCACCCTTTTCTATAGGTGTACTTGTTCCTTCAAATGAAGAAAAGTACACAAAATTCGCTGCTGAATTCAAAGCTTTTAAGGTAGTTAAACTTCTTATAAGTGAATAAAAGTGGGACAATTGCACTCAGTTAAAATGGTGTTCTTATTAATTAGGTGAGGTAAAAGATATGATTTTAATTATTGGGCAGAGTTTAAGTAGCAAAATGTTTTGCCATTTAAAATGTAGAGTTTGCAAAAGAATTGAACATTGTGGGAGGAAACTATACAAACTGTACACAGTTTGCTACAGGGTGGATTTGATTTAAATCAAATTGATTTAAATCACTAGTCAGGAAGACTCGATTTAATCATAGATTTCTACATAAGTACATTCTTGACCAGCCTGCTTCCTTTCATCATCTTCAATGCAGCGTCTTCCTGAGAGGGAACACTTCTCAAGATGTTGTTTCATTTAGGTAGCCAGGCCTTGCATTTCTTTGTTGCACTGTTTGCATTTTGCACGCATGCCTGTCTGACCCACAGGTAGAGGAACTTCATTAAAATATTCCCAAACTGGGTCTCTCTTACAGCTTGCTGCCGTTATAGGTTTTCCCTTCTAGTGAGACAATGGTATGGTAGATCTCAAATCAGTGAAGGCCACTCTCAGACCTCAAGACTTCTGCAATATGCTGCTCAAACAGTTTCACTTTTGTTTCTACTGCCTGTCCCTCCCTTCTCACATTTATCTCCAGACTTCTTCTCCTTGTCCAGCTCTGTTCCGCCCCCAACAATCATCTATTCATTGATCTTTTTGAAACTTTGCACTTTTAGAGAGAGGTAAGGGATTGACTCTGTGTACACACATTTGCAGAGGGACAATAGGGTTGAGGTCTGTTATTTCTCACCTCTATATATTATTTATTTTTTTAAAAACATTTTTGCTGTTAACAAGCATGTTATCGCTGGAGAGACAAAGCCACAGTTTGAGAACTGCAAAACTATGCATCTCTGATGGTACTTTCTAGACTGAGCACTGAGTCCCTAAATTAACCTAAATAATCTATACAGAAGCCCCTGGAGCCCCATAAGATTGGGTCCCTAATCCATGAACTACTATTGGAACTCATTTACAAAACTTTTCTTAAACATGACATGAATATATTGTCTCATATTATAGAATTAGAATTTATAATCCCTATTCCATGATGAGATATCTTTGAGCTATAATGTATCTTAATTAAAACTATCTTTAGATGGGTTTTTTCCTCAAAAAGCATTTTATCAAAAAAATCTGATTTAAATTTAAAAAATCAGATTTTTTTATTTTTTAAAAAAAATCATTGATTTTTATCCACCCTGGTTTGCTATATATTCATGGTTATGTACATAAGCATGGTGCACCAAGACACCTGCAATCTTTGGACACAGAGCCAGAGAAAGACAGCCCTCCTACAAATGGAGCACAGTCCCTTTTTCTGCATGATGCACTGCACTTCCTCCCCCAATTTTTAAATGTTTGACTTTTTGGAATCTGAATTAAAAATGTTGGCATGTGTTTTAAAAAATGAACATGCATTTCTGCATGCATTCAGGTTTTATGTATGTATGAAATTTCCCAGCCTGCATATTTGCACTGAGCATTGTGTACACAACTGCACATGCATTTCTAAAAAATTGGGCCATTATTTAGTTAGCACCACTATGAAAGGGTGATCTGTAGCTGTCTGGATCTCTCCCCCTCCCCCCACCTGATCTGGATTGTCATGCACAAATACATCCACTTGGGATGGCTAGTAACAGCTGTGGGAAGTCAGTTGCGCCAGTTCAACCTGTCAATTTAAAAATAAAGTGTATAACAGCATTGCTATTATCAAGTGCTGAAAAATCCTGAGACAGGCCCCAAAAATCATGAGATTGGCTCGAATCATGATTTTAAGAATAATACATTTGAAGTTCCTTTTATTTGTCTACTGGCTTTTGAATCCCTATGGTTAATTTTTTCCAGTTTCTTGGAGATTCTGGTATAGTTACATGACTCCAGGGTCTAAGGCTTCAGAAAAACCCCAACACATCAGATATTGCAAGCCACACGATAAACTCATGGGTATTGGCAACACTAGGACAGAAGCGTCAGTAGAAATATGGAGTATAGCTAGCCAGGAATTTGTTTTCGGGTAAAAAAAAAAAAAAATTTTTTTTTTTGACAAAAATGAAAAGAACGCATTTGTCTCCTTTTCTACAATTTATTTGAGTTTTTGTTGAAAAACCAGAAAACACAAAAAATGTGGCCACTCTGACAAAATGTTTGGTTTTACAGAAAATTTTCACCTGACTGGCCAAATTTTTCATTTTCAAAATTTTGTTGTTTTTAATGAAAACCCCCCAAATGTTTCAAACAGACATCTCCTTCAAAAATTACTAGTTCGGTTGGGGGGGGGGGGGGAGAGAAAGCTGTTAAAAGAAACAAACCAACAAACATTTTGAACAAAAAATGTCAACCCGTCCTAGCTAGAAGTGCTAGCCAAGGAGCATTGTTCTGGAGCTGGCTAGAGAGCCAAGGTCCTCAGGCTATGTAGGGAGGCTGGTGGTGTTGATATCCTATGCTGTGTATTGTTTTGGTTTTGTTCATTTTCTCCATACTGTTGTGGGTGCGAAGGACACCTTATCCCCTCCGCCCCACACTCCCGCCCAATAAAAATCCCACAGCTACCCCAACAATAAAAATATGGACAACCTCTTAGTACATCTGTTACAACCAAAGATCTTTGCAGTGATGTTAAGATAGATGCAGGAAGCAGACCTGTTGAAAGTCTCTGGGTAAGGATAAAAGAGGTAAAAAAAAAAAAAAACAAGGGTGATGTCGTGGTAGGTGTCTACTATAGACCACCTAACCAGGAAGAAAAGATGAAGCTTTTTTAAAAAACTAGTAAAATCATCCGTAACACAGAACTTGGCAGTGGTGGGGGACTTCAACTACCCAAACATCTGTTGGGAAAATAATACAGCAGGGCACAGATTATCCAACAAGTTCTTGGAATACATTGGAAACAACATTTTTTTTAAATAACAGAAGATGGAGAAAGTGAGTAGGGGAGAGGCTATTTTAGATTTGATTTTGACAAATAGAGGGAAACTAGTTGAGAATTTGAAGGTGGAAGGCAGCTTGGGTGAAAGTGATTATGAAATGATGGAGTTCATGATTCTAAGGAATGGTAGGAGGGAAAAGAGCAGAATAAAGATAATGGATTTCAAGAAGGCAGACTTTAGCAAACTCAGAGAATTGATACATAAGAACCTATGGGAAGCAAGTCTGAGGGAGAAAGAGTTCAGGCGAGTTGGCAGTTTTTTAAAGAGACGTTAGTAAGGGCTCAAGAGCAAAGTATATCAATGCATAGGAAAGATAGGAAGTGTGGTAAGAGACTCCCCTGGCTTAAACAGAGATCTTCAATGACCTGAAACTCAAAAAAGGGTCATACAAAAAGTGGAAACTAGGTCAAATTACTTCCCAAAGAGTGAATATAAAATAAACACAAGCACGTAGGGACAAAATTAGAAAGGCCAAGGCAAAAAACAAGATTAAACTAGCTAGGGGCATAAAGGGCAACAAGAAAACATTTTACAAATACATTAGAAGCAAGAGGAAGACCAAGGCTTTTGATACTGTCTCACATGACCTTCTCATAAACAAATTAGAGAAATATAACCCTGACGAACGTACTATAAAGTGGGATCACAACTGGTTGGAAAACCATACTCAAGAGACTAGTTATCAATGGTTTGCAATTAAGCTGGAAAGAGACACTGAATGAAGTCCAGCAGGGATCTGTCCTTGATCTGATAGTCAGTTTCTTTATAAATGATTTGGATAATGGCATAGAAAGTACACTTACAAAGTTTGCAGACAAAAGTATGAACGCAAAGCACAACGCTTCTGAAGGGCTAATTAATTGGACAAATACAAAATGGGAAACAACTGCTTAGGAAGGAGTACTGCAGAAAAGGATCTGGGGGGTTATAGTTGATCACAAACTAAATATGAGTCATCAATGTAATACTGTTGCAAAAAGAGTGAACATCATTCTGGGATGTATTAGCAGGAGTGTTGTAAGCAAGATATGAGAAGTAACTCTTCTGCTCTACTCCACATTGGTAAGCCCTCAACCGAAGTAGTTGTGTCCAGTTCTGGGTACCACACTTTGGGAAAGATGTGGACAAACTGGAGAAAGGCCAGAGGAGAGCCAAAAATATTATTAAAGGTCTAGAAAACAGTGACCTACAAGGAAAGATTGAAAAAAATAATTGGAGTTTAGTCTGGAGAAGAGAGGACTGAGCGGGGACACAAGTATGTAAAAGGTTGTTGTAAAGAGGAGGATGATAAATGATTCTCCTTAACCCTTGAGGACAGGACAAGAAATAATGAACTTAAATTTGCAGCGAGGGAGGTTTAGGTTGGACATTAGGAAAAACTTCCTAATTTTAAGGATAGTTAAGCACTGGAATAAATTGCTTAGGGAGGTTGTGGAGTCTCTGTCATTGGAGGTTTTTTAGAACGGGGTGGGCAAACTACAGCCCGCAGGATTGCTACCCCTGTGGCACCTTGGGCCCCATGCCACTCCCGGAAGCGGCCAGCACCATGTCCCAGGGATGATATAGAAGATAATACTTAGTCTTGCCTCAGTGCAAGGGACTGGACTATAGATGACCTATTGAGGTCTCTTCCAGTCCTACATTTCTATGATTGATAGGTGCATACAAGACACCAATTCCTCTTTTTAGCCATTTACAGTCTAAATAGGGATGCACAAATGACAAGAGATCATGCTTGGTGAGGGGAAGATGAGGAGAGAGAACAAGGAGTAGATATTCCAGAGGAATATGTATTTGCTTATGGGCAGAAGATCCTGAATTATGCACTATTTTGTCAGTTGGGATTGGATTTTTTTTCAGTGAATCACTTGTAATTAGTGAAAATAACTTGTATGGTGGATCATCCTAAACTGTTCAGAAGAATCCTCCTTTAAGGAGTAATTTGAGTGAAGGAAATATGATCAAATGGAAACAAAGTTTGAAACTATTCCAAACTTAACGTGCATCACGGAAGAAGATATAGCTGTGTGAAGAACAAACAAAGGGAGTAGCCAAGTGTCTGGTTTATACTGAGTGAAGGCAATGAGTGGAAAGAGATAAGATCAGAAATGTAAGCAGAAGCAGAATATTTTTAGAGCCTTTAAAGCAAGGATGAGAAACATGAGGGGAAGGTGTCTTTTGGCAGCAGCATTTGTATGGGCTGAGGCCTTCCATGAGAACTGACCCAAGGTGCAGAGAAGAGTGTTGACATGATGATTTGAAGTAAGGTTAGATTTTTAGAGCTGTAGAGGAAGTAGTAATAGGGTGGATTGGGGGTGGGGGTATATGCTGGTGTTTGGGGATTGTGGGGATAGTGACATTATGAACAATTAAAAAAAAAAAAAGGAGTGGGGGGGGAAGAGTTAAGGGAGGTGGGAGAAGAGATCAATTCTGGTGATGCTGGGTTTGCACTGGCAGCAGGACATTCAGGATTGAGATGTTTTGGAATCAGAGCTACAAGACAGAATTTTTAAAAAACCTGAAGTACAATGAAGAGCTTTATAGTTACCAAATTATACTAGCATCTCTCATAACACTTTCATTGCTAACTCAAGGAGCAGCTACTTGAAGAGGGAAGTAGATGCTTTAATTTCCCTTTGGTTGCCATAAAGTTGACTGCTATCTCTCTTTAAAAATATGGGAGAAGTTGCAGTCTCCCAAAATCTTTTCTCATGGATTCCCAGAGTCACGCATGCAGACCTGGTGGCAGTAATTTGACTCTCTGTAACTTAATTTTTTTAAATTTAAGAACTATAGCCAAGATGTCCAAAGATAGGATCTTAAAGTTAGGCTTCTGAGTTTATGCGAAACTTCCTAAATAAGTTACCAGACTTTCAAAAGTGCTGAAGTCAGTGGGAGCTGCATAGGGTTGCCAACCCTCCCAGTTTCTCCGGGAGTCTCCTGGAATCTGGCTCTATCTCCCGGAGGCTACAGAAGCCAATCCGGGAGATTTTAGGCTGCTAAAAGTCTGGCGGTGCAGTGAGGCTAAGGCAGGCTCCTTGCCTGTCCTGGCCCCCCGCCGCTTCCGGAAGCGGCCAGCACATCCCTGCTCCCTTGCGGCCCCAGGGTGCGGGGGCAGGAGAACTCCCGTTGGCTGGGAACTGCGGCCAATGGGCGCTGCGGAGTCAGGGCGGGGCAGCACGCAGGCCACTTCCGGGAGTGGCATGGGGCCAGGGTAGGCAGAGAGACTGCCTTATCCCCACTGCGCCGACAACCAGGAGCCCCCCGAGGTAAGTGCCACCCAGCTGGAGCCCACATCCCTCACCCCTCCTGCACCCTAACCTCCTGCCCCAGGCTCAGCCTGGAGCCCCCTACTAAACTCCAAACCCCTCGGCCCCAGCCCACACCTCAACCCCCTGTCCCAGCCTGGTGCAAGTGAGTGAGGGTGGGGGAGAGCAAGCGACAGAGGCAACGGGGATGAAGTGAGTGGGGTGGTGCCTCGGAGATGGCGTAGGGCGGGGGCGGGGCGAGGGTGTTTGGGTTTGTGTGATTAGACAGTTGGCAACCCTAAGCTGCAGGGTGTTCAGCATTTTGAAAATCAGATTGGTGACTTGGCTCCTGTGTTTCGAACCCTTTGCCTTTTATTAAACGACTCTCATCCTTTTTTATGCATCGGTTTTGGTGTTCATTAACTTTCGCTGCTCCTCTCATTTTGTGGGCTGCATAAATTACAAACCGCCTATGTACTCTGCCTCCGTCTTACTTTCTGTTGTTTCTCTTTGCAGTCCACTCCTTTGCATCTAGCAGCAGGCTATAACAGAGTTCGAATAGTCCAGCTTTTGCTTCAGCATGGTGCTGATGTTCATGCAAAGGACAAGGGGTATGTATATTGGTTTTTAATTCATTCTCTGGTTTCACTAGTTAGTTACATTTTAAGAATTATTTTTATCATTGTTCTGTTGTATGTTGTAATTCAGTCTGTATCTGAAAATGAGTTAATCTAAAATTGGAGGTGAGAATTGGGGCACAGTTGTTTCCAGAATCAAAATTTGTTTTTGTGGTAAATAATCTTTTGTAAAAGCCCAAGTGAGGATTGAAGTGGGATGGTGTGCTCCTTAGTTATGTAGATCTTCTATTTTATGGATTATTCCTTCATTAAATAAGTGCATTTTGAAATCTATATTGCTTGGTTCTTTAAGGGTCCGCTGTGTTGTTGGAAATTCTGTGCACAATTTTGAGTGTTGATGGACTTCTGGTATTATTTTGGCAATAAAAAATGAATGCAAGGTGTGACAGACAAGAGGCATATTCAGTTACACTTTTCTGTGACCTGATTATCTTGTCAGGTATATGCATGTCAGCTCCATGAGATTTGCACGTGCACAACTGATGAGATAAACAAGCACCTAGTTTCACAGCTATTACCAGCAGTAAACATCATAGGAAGAGAAGACAGCAGAGCAGTCTTTTCTAAGGTGAATTAACATATTTCATAGATTACTCAGGTAGTTAAGTCCAAAGCTGACTGCAAAGAGTTACAAAGGGATCTCAGAAAAACTGGGTGAGTGGGCAAGAAAATGGCAGATGAAATTCAGTGTTGATAAGTGCAAAGTAATGCACAGTAGAAAACAAAATCCCGACTATATATACACTACGGTGGGATCTAAATTAGCTGTTACCACTGAAGAAAGAGATCTTGGAGTCATTCTGGATAGTTCTGTGAAAACATCTGTCAAATGTGCACCATCAGTCAAAAAGGCTAACAAAATGTTAGGAACCATGGGGAAAGGGAAAGAAAATAAGAAAAGAAAACATAATATTGTCTCTATATAAATCCATGGTTCACCCACACCTTGAATACTGCATGCAGTTCTGGTTACGCCTTCTCAAATAAGATATAGTAGAGTTGGAAAAAGTACGGCGAAGGGCAACAAAAATAATTGTGGGTATGGAAAAGCTTCTGTATAAGGAGAGATTAAGAAGACTGGGGCTTCTTCATCTTAGAAAAGATGGCTGAGTCCTATGATAGAGGTCTGTAATAACACTAATGGGGTGGAGAAAATGAATTAGGGAAGTGTTAACTTACACCTTCATGCAACACAAGAACTACGAGTCACTCAATGAAGTTAATAGACAGCAGATTTAAAACAAACAGACGGAAGTACTGCTTCACACAACACACAGTCAATCTTTAGAACTCGTTTCCGGGAGTGTTGTGAAGGCCAATAGTATAAAACAGGGGTCAGCAACTTTCAGAAGCGGTGTGCCAAGTCTTCATTTATTCACTTTAATGTAAGGGTTTCGCATGCCAGTCATACATTTTAACGTTTTTTTAGAGGGTCTCTCTCTCTAAGTCTGTATATTTTATAACTAAACTATTGTCGTATGTAAAGTAAACAAGGTTTTCAAAATGTTTAAGAAGTGTCATTTAAAATTACATTAAAATGCTGATCTTACGCCGCCGGCCCGCTCAGCCCGTTGTCAGCCTGGGGTTCTGTTCACCTAGGCCAGCAGCAGGCTGATGGGGGCCTGCAGCCGGGACCACGGCTGGCAAGGGGTGGGCAGCCAGAACCCCAGACTGGCAGTGGGCTGAGCGGGGCCGGCGGCCGGGACCCTGGAGGGCAAGGGGCCGGCAGCCAGAACCCCAGACCGCCAGCGGGCTGAGAGGGGCCGGTGGCCGGGACCCCAGACCGGCAGTGGGCTGAGTCACTCAGCCCGCTGCCAGCCTGGGGTTCCGTCCACCGGCTCCTGCCAGCCAGGGTCCCGGCTGCCGGCTCCGCTCAGCCCACTGCCGGTCTGGGATGCCGGCCCTGCCCACATGGAGTGAGTACCTACCTTCTCCCTGGCTCTAGCCCATTCTCTTCCTCTCTCTCTGCACTGAGCTGAGGGTGGGAGTGCACTTCGGACAGGGCTGGGGGTGAAGGAGCAGGCTGGGGGTTGTGGTGCAAGGTTTGGCCAGGAGCTAGAATGCGGGAGCGGGCTCAGGGTTGGGGCAGGAGGTTTGGATGTGGAGTGCTTACCTGGGCAGCTTCCATTTGGTGCGAGGGGTGCAGGTGGGAATGTGGGGGGTGGTGCAGGAGCTCCCGTTTGGTGCTCAGGGTGGGGGTGGGAATGGGAATTTGGGGGGTGCAAGAGTCAGGGCATGGGGTGTGGGGGGGCTGGGTATGTGTGGGGGGTGCAGGAGTCAGGGCTGGGGGCATGTGAGGAGGGTGCAGGAGTCAGGGCAGAGGGCTGGGGGAATGAGAGAGGGTGCAGGAGTCAGGGCATGGGGTGTGAGGGGGCTGGGTATGTGTGGGGGTGCAGGGGTCAGGGCAGAGGGCTGGTAGTGTGTGTGGGGGGGTGCAGGGATCAGGGCTGGGGTGTGGGGGGGGGTGTAGGGGTCAGGGCAGAGGGCTGGGGTGTGGGCTAGGGTTGTGTGGCCCCCTGCCCAGAGCAGCTATAACGAACTTGCTTTGGCCTCGAGTATTTCTGTTATTAATAGTCACGTCCTGCCCCCTGACTGACCCCTCAGAATGCCCGACCCATCCAAACCCCCCCCGCTCCTCGTCCCCTGACTACCCCCTCCAGAGACCCTCCTCCCCTAACCACCCCTCCCAAGACCCCACCCCCTATCTAAGCCCCCCTGCTCCTTGTCTCCTGACCGCCCCCTCCAGAGACCCCACCCCTTCCCTAATCACCCCCAGGACCCCACCCTCTACCCAATCCCCCTGCTCCCTGTCCCCTAACTGCCCCGACCCCTATCCACACCCCCGCCCCCTGACAGGCCCCCCGGGACTCCCACGCCCTATCCAACGCCCCCATCCCCTGACCGCCCTGCCCCCAGAACCTCCGAACCATTCAACCCCCCCCTGTCCCCTGACCGCCCCCCGAGACCCTCTGCCCCTTATCCAACCCCTCGGCCCCGGCCCGGCACCCTTAACATGCCGCTCAGAGCAGCATGTCAGAGCCTGACGCGCTGATCCGCCGGAGTGCAAAGCCCCGCACCCCAGAGCGCTGCTTTCCGCATTATATCCAAATTCGTGTTATATCGGGTCGCGTTATATCAGGGTAGAGGTGTAATTATGAATGCAGTGAGTGCTATTTCTTAACATTAATGTATGGTAGATTAAACACGTATGTTACATTACTCAAAAATGTTTTTTATGCTATTCTTAACCAGCGCATTATTCTGGAAATAAATGTAAATGTATTTGGTTAAGATTCCATTTGATTTTGAAATCTGCTAATATTACAGCCTGAAAATACTTCAAAAGTCTTTGAAAATGCTTCCTAGATATGTAATTTTGTTTTGTTTTATTTAATCTAGCGGACTTGTACCTCTTCATAATGCATGTTCATATGGACATTACGAAGTCACAGAATTGTTACTTAAGGTAAGTGGAGAAATGGAAGAAAACATAAGCATTGCAATATTGCAAAATTATGGAGAGAGATAGTTACATCATACAATAGTTAAGACTGTAGCCTTATTTCTGTTTTTTTTTGTTTTTGTTTTTTAAAAATCCTGATTTTCACACCTGTCATATGTTATTTCAGTTGTGTGGGGCTTTAGGGCTTTAGACATACACCTGTACCACTGAATTAAGTATGTGTTTTTTCCGCATAATCTCTGCAGACAAGCATTAGAATTTAGTTAACTGGAATTTTTTTGAAACACAGGTGTCTCAATAAAAATTAAGTTCATTGCAAAGTTCAGATTTTGGTAGATGAAGATAAATCAATTATTTTTCATTTCATTTGAAAATAACTTAATGAGTGTTAAAGTTATAAAAATGAAAACCTTGTGATCTTTGTCATGGTTATCTCTTATTACTAACATAAAAATTTCTTTCCCACTCCTAGCATGGAGCCTGTGTTAATGCTATGGATCTCTGGCAGTTTACCCCCTTACATGAAGCTGCTTCCAAGAATCGTGTAGAAGTCTGCTCTTTGTTGCTTAGTCATGGTGCAGATCCAACACTGGTCAACTGCCATGGCAAGAGTGCTGTCGATATGGCTCCAACACCTGAGCTAAGGGAGAGACTGACTTGTATGTATTTCAACCGTGAAATAATTATTAATATAAACTGACTCACCTTTCAACCCAGTTCCTTGTTAGTAATGGGAAATGCAAAACAACAGGATATAGAGGTGTCCATTTCTCACTTCTAAACTTGTAGAGATCTATACATGTTCTCCTTCATGAAATTGCCTTTATTCATAGCGTTTAGGGCCAGAATGGACCGTTAGATCTTGTCTGACCTTCTGCACAACACAGGCCAGGGAATTTCACTTAGTTACCCCTGTAGTAATCCCTATAACCAGAGGCAGATTAAGGTTTCCTGGGGCCCTGGGCCAGAGCAAGGCCCCTTCCGCCTGAGGCCCTGCCCCCATTCTGCCCCTTCCACCTGCAGCCCCACCTCTTTCTGCCCCTTCCCCAAGGCCCACCCCTGTTCCACCCAAGGTCCCCACATTCTCCCCCTCCACTGCAGCCCTGCAACCCCTTTCCCTCCTTTCTCCCCCTCCCTCCCCTCTGCGCCCACGAGACCGGAGAAGCTCTGTCCCTGCACCATGGCCCTGGGGTGCAACAAGGAATGAGAGCTCCTCCAGTCCCTGGCCGCAGCGGGGGTCTGGGTGACCAGGGTCAGGGCACTGGAGCTTCTCCCCCTTTGCCTCCTCCCCGCCCCCCCCGGGCTTCTGCCAAAAGCAGGGTTCTGCTGAGGGAGGAGGGGGCGGGGGAGGGGGCTTCCCCTGTGTCGCCTCTTCTGCTTGGGGGAGGGGAGGCTTCCCACGGCTTCTGCTGGGGACAAGGTCGCCGCTGGTTAGGGCTTTCCCTGTCCTGTGGCTTCTGATGGGGATGGGGCCTCTGGGTGGGGAGGGGCTTCCCCCATCCCACAGCTTCTGATGGGGATTGGGTCGGGCTGGGGCTGCTGGAAGGAATGGGGAGCTTCCCCCATCCCACGGCTTCTGCCAGGGCTGCGGGTGTTGGGGGGGATTCCCCCACCCACCCAGAGCTGCTGCCAGGGCATGGAGTTGGGGCCTGCGGTTTCTCCCACCCTGCCGGCCTGGTGGCTGGAGCTCCAGGCTTCTGCTGCCCTGCGGGGGATTTTTCCCGGACCCCGCCCCACAGTTGGCCAGGCCCCTAGGGGGCTAATCCGCCACTGCCTATCACTTGGGTTTGACTAAAGCATATCTTCCAGAAAGCCATCCAATCTTGATCTAAAGACTTCAAGAGATAGAGAATCCACCACTTTCCTTGGTAGTCTGTTCCAATCACTCTCTCTGTTAAAAATGTGTGCTTTAATTCTGATCTGAATTTGGCTGGTGTGAATTTATAGCCACTGGTTTTTGTTATGCCTGCCCCCGGTAGATTAAAAGGCCCTTTGGTACCCAGTATTTTCTTCCCATGAAGATACTTCTACGCTGTAGTTAAGTCTCCTCTGGATCTTCTCGTTGACAAGCTAAGCAACTGAGCTCTGTTCGTCTCTCGCACTAAGGCATTTTTTACAGCCCTTGAATCATTTGTGATTCATCTCTGCACCCTCTTCAGATTTTCAGCATCCTTTTTAAAATGTGGGTACCAGCACTAAACACAGTCTTCCAGTATCTGTCTCACCAGTTCCGTCTACAGAGGTAAAATCACTTCCTCACTCCTACTCACTGTTTATACATCCAAGAATCGCACTGGTCCTCTTTGCCACAGTATTGCAGTGGAAGCTTATCTTGCATTGCTTCTCTACTATGACCCCAAAATGCTTTTCATTAGAGCTGTCAAGTGATTAACAAAATTAATTGCGCTTAATCGTGAGATTAAAAAATAATTGCAATTAATTGCAATTTTCATCTCACTGTTAAACAATAATAGAATACTGTTTGTTTAAATATTTGTTGATGTTTTCTACATTTTCAAATATATTGATTTCAATTACAACACAATACAAAGTGTACAGTGCTCACTTTATATTTTTTATTACAAATATTTGCACTGTAAAAAGATAAACAAAAAAGTAGTATTTTTCTATTCACCTCATACGAGTACTGTAGTGCTCTTTATCGTGAAAGTGCGACTTCAAATGTAGAATTTTTTTTTACATAACTACACTCAAAAATAAAACAGGGTAAAACTTTACAGTCTACGGATTCACTCAGTCCTACTTCTTGTTCAGCCAATCGCCAAGACAAATAAGTTTGTTTACATTTACAGGAGATAATGCTGCCTGCTTCTAATTTACAAGGCCACTTGAAAATGAGAACAGGTGTTTGCATGGCACTGTTGTAGCTGGCATTGCAAGGTATTTATGTGCCAGATATGCTCAATATTTGTACGACCCTTCATGCTTCGACCACCATTCCAGAGGACATGCTTCCATGCTGATGACGGGTTCTGTTCAGTAACGATCCAAAGCAGTGCAGACTGATGCATGTTCATTTCCATCAGCTGAGTCAGATGCCACCAAGAGAAGATTGATTTTCTTTTTAGGTGGTTCGGGTTCTGTAGTTTCCAAATCAGAGTGTTGCTCTTGTAAGACTTCTGACGGCATGTCCCACACCTCATCCCTCTCAGATTTTGGAAAGCACTTCAGATTCTTATCCGTTGGGTCCAATGCTGTAGCTCTCTTTAGAAATCTCATCCTGGTACCACCTTCGTGTTTGGTCAAATATGCAATGAAGGCATTCTTAAATCGAACAATATATGATGGGTCATCATCCGAGCCTGCCATAACATGAAATATATGGCAGAATGTGGGTAAAAGCAGGAGACGTATAATTGTCCCCCAAGGAGTTCAGTCACAAATTTAATTAACACATTTGTTTAACAAGAGTCATCAGCATGGAAGCATGTCCCCTGGAATGGTGGTCAAAGCATGAAACTTCTGTCACCTGCTACTCAGTACTCTGACACACCCCATTCTGACAGCTCCATTGGCACCGCCATTTGTGGAAGTCTCCAATTCTGAGGATACAAATGTTTGGCGTGGCCTGCCACTCCTGTTTCAGAAGCACAACTACTGAAGGGTTCCGACGGCACCGTGACAGTTTCCCACTTTGTCTTACCCACAGAGGTAGTACCCAGCTCTTTGAGCACAGGCTCAACAGCAGCAGGATCAACTGGGTTGGTCATAGTGGAGCTCATGGCTTCAGTATTCACCTTGAGAGCGGTCCCATTCAACTTGGGAGGATTCCCCATCTTGCCCCGACAACCTTAGTCCGGTTAAACGTTCAGACATGGGGTTAGACGATGCACCGATTAGCCCGATTCTTATGGTACTGGCGGATCTGGAGAGATTCCCTTTGTCGACTCCAAATGTTGCCGTGTCATCAACACCTTTCTCCCCACCAGACTACTGACGGTTTCAAGAGCTCCTACGGAGGCTAGCCAATGCTCTTGAGATCCTACTAGAAGAGGTGCAGGACAGTCAACATCAGCTACTAGACATTCTGCACACATCAGTACTGGCAGCAGTGGCTCTACCAATCAATGAGGCCATTCTTTAACCAGACCGCACCATGTGGCATACCTTGGCCATATGCACACTGACCCCGAAGGGGGCCGAGAAAAGATGGGCCGAGAGAAGATACTATGTCCCCCCTAAGGGGGCAGAATTTCTATTTTCACACCCTCCACCTAACTCCTTGGTGATACAGGCTGTGTCGGAGTAGATGAAACAACACCAGTGCTCCACCCTGGCAGACAGGGAGGGTAAGGCACTGAACCTTATGAGTCAAAGGTCTTCTCTGCTGGACTACAGTTTTGGATCTCTAACTACTTGGCACTGATGGCCAAGTATGACTTTATAAACTCTAGCCGGATGGAAGAATTTACAGACAAGTTACCCCAACAGGATCATAATAATTTCCAGGCAATTTTACAGGAAAGCAAATTGGTCACCATATCCATACTTCAAGCTGCAGTTGATTCAGCGGACATATCCTCATGTGTGTTAGCAATGGGAAGTGTCATGAAGAGGGAATCCTGGTTACAGTCCTCAGCTTTCCCTAGAGAGGTACAAAACACAATACAAGGACCTTCCATTTGACGAGTCAGACCTCTTGAACCAGAAAACTGATGATTACTTACACTCACTAGAAGTCTCTAGAGCCACTTTACAATCCGTGGGCATTTGGAACCAAAAAGAAAAATTTTATAGCCCACTGCAAAGCCGATGCTGTAGAACAGCCCATTTCTATCACCAATGAGCCTTTGAGCCTCCTCAGAAACACCGTAAGGTGCACAGAACCCATCCACCTGTTTGGGCAACACAGACCCCTGCACAACACACTCAGTTGTCGTGAAAATGGTATTATTTCTGAGTGCGGCTAGAGAGTTGTCAACCACTCTGTATACCAATGTTCCTACCATGAACCTCTTTTGGGCGTCATCTCAAACTCTTTCTACCAGCATGGGACAAGCAATAGGACAAAGGACATAGCAAAGGACAAGCGGACATCATTCGACGTAGCTACACCTCGAGTTTATGATATCTCCTCCATATCCCTTCCTGACCTCCCTGCTGAGATCACTCTAATGATAGTATTCTTACTAGGGCTGCCAATTAATCGCAGTTAACTCACGCGATTAACTCAAAAAAATTAATCGCAGTTAAAACAATAATTGTGATTAATCATCCTGTTAAACAATAGAATACCAATTGAAATTTATTAAATATTTTGGATGTTTTTCTACATTTTCACATATATTGTATTCTGTGTTGTAATCAAAATCAAAGTGTATATTATTTTTATTGTAAATATTTGCACTGTAAAAATGATAAAAGAAATTGTATTTTTTATACAAGACTGTAGTGCAATCTCTTTAATTGTGAAAGTGCAGCTTACAAATTTTTTTTTACATAACTGCACTCAAAAACAAAACAATGTAAAACTTCTGAGCCTACAAGTCCTCTCAGTCCTACTTCTTGTTCAGCCAATCGCTAAGACAAACAAGTTTGTTTACATTTACAGGAGATAATGCTGCCCTCTTGTTTACAATGTCACCAGAAAGTGAGAACAGGCATTTGCATGGCACTTTTGTAGCTGGCATTGCAAGATATTTACATGCCGGATATGCTAAACATTTGTATGCCCCTTCATGCTTCGGTCACCATTCCAGAGGACATGCTTCTACACTGATGACGATCGATAAAAAAATATGCGTTAATTAAATTTGTGACTTAACTCCTTGGGGGAGAGGTTTTTTTGTACATAATTCTACATTTGTAAGTTCAGCTTTCATGATAAAGAGATTACACTACAGTACTTGTATTAGGTGAATTGAAAAATACTATTTCTTTTGTTTTTTACAGTGCAAATACTTGTAATAAAAATAAATATAAAATGAGCACTGTACACTTTGTATTCTGCGTTGTAATTGAAATCAATATATTTGAAAATATAGAAAACATCCCAAAATATTTAAATAAATGGTATTCTATTATTGTTTAACAGTGCAATTAATTACGATTAATTTTGTTAATCGCTTGACAGCCCTAAATCTTACCCTTGAGATGGACTCCCTCCTGCAGAGACTAGCAGTGGAAGCAGTCCCTGCACCCTTTCAGGACACAGGGTTCTATTCCAACTACTTCCTGGTACCCAAGAAGAAGGAGGATGGAGACCCATTTTGGATCTCCAGCTCCTCAACTGCTGAATTTGCAAGCGATCATTCCCTTGCTAGAAAAAGGTATGTGGTTTATGGCTCTTGATATGCAAGACGCCTACTTCCATATCGTTGTACACCTGACCCACGGGAGATTCCTGAGGTTCAAAATAGGACCTTGACACTTGGAACACAGGGTTCTCCCATTCAGACTTACTTCTGCTCCTTGAGTCTTCACAAAGATTTTCTCTGTGGTAGCGGCTCATCTCCAGTGTCAGGGAGTCCTTGTCTTCCCCTGTCTGGATGACTGGCCGCTAGCAGCGCGGTCCAGAGAGGAAGCTCAAGTATCAACATCTCAGCTTCTACTCCTCCCTAGGAATGAGCATTAATGTTGAAAAATCGACTTTGCACCTTATTCAGTCCCTGGAATTCATAGGAGCTCGCATCGATGTGGCTTCTTCACAAGTTATCTGCCACAGGACAGATTCCACAGCCTACTGGACCAAATAGTAACCTCTAACCCTTTGGTTTCAGCCAGGACCTGCCTTTCCCTCCTAGGGCACATGGCAGCGTACACATATGTCATGCCATTTGCCTAGCTGCATCTTTGCTGTCTACAGCTATGACTGCAAAGGATTTATTCTCTCATACACCAATTCATGGACACTATACTCATTGTCCTGCCGGAAGACATCTCCTCACTTTGGTGGTGGAGAGACCCGCTTCAAGTCTGCTCCAGATGCCCTTCCTCCTATCTTTGCTGAGCGTGACAGTCATAACGGACATGTCACTCGCAGGTGTTAGGATATAAATATTCAGGCCTGTCTGTAAAGTCCTATACTTTAAGAATTTAGGTATATGTTTATCATTTAGCTAGTTATAGAGGCATAAAAGAAAGACTTAAAATTACTGTTTTCTTGTGTAAAGGCCTTCTCTCACTGTGACAATCTAAGGCCCTGTTCTTAAGCTAAGACCTTTGGCTAAGCAGCAGACACTGCCATAAGCTGGGAAGCGTATGGTCACATCCTTACATTTCAAACTAGTCACACTGAAATAAGGTGCTATTGGGCTGTTAGGAATACAATCCTGTCCTGATAATGCCTATCACCTCCAGATAAAAATGTTTTTTTAAAAAAAAAACTTAGTTTGATAGCATCCTATCTGGCAAGAAATCACTTCTCAATAGTTGTGGTTATGAAACCACAGAACAAGGAGTAGTGGTTGACAGAACAAGGAGTAATGGTCTCAAGTTGCAGTGGGGGAGGTTTAGGTTGGATATTAGGAAAAACTTTTTCACTAGGAGGGTGTTGAAGCACTGGAATGGGTTACCTAGGGAGGTTTTTAAGGTCAGGCTTGACAAAGCCCTGTCTGGGATGATTTAGTTGGGGATTGGTCCTGCTTTGAGCAGGGGCTTGGACTAGATGACCTCCTGAGGTCCCTTCCAACCCTGATATTCTATGGTTCTATGAACCCTCAATTCTATATGTTTTATCTTTATGGCTCTCACTTTTCTATTGTTAATCTGTCTGGTTCTCTAATTGTTTCGGTCTGCTGTATAATTAATTTTGCTGGGTGTAAAACTAATTAAGGTGGTGGGATATAATTGGTTAGCTAATCATGTTAGGATTGGTTAGGTAAATTTCAGTAGAATGATTGGTTAAAGTATAGCTAAGAATATTAATATATAAACAGGGCAAACAGGAAGTAAATTGGGATTCGAAAATAAGGAAAAAAGGACTTGAATTTAAGCTTGCTGGAAGTTCATCCCAATAAACATCCAATTGTTTGCACCTTCGGACTTGGGATATTGTTGCTCTCTGTTCGCGCAAGAAGGAGGAGGGTGAGGGAATAAGCCCTCTAACAGCAGGTTGGGGCACTCACATGGAAGATCACATGACACAAGGCATCTGGATCATGCGATAGGTCAGGATGCACATAAATATACCAGAACTTCAGGCAGTGCACAAAGCATATCATGTGTTCTTACCAGCTATCCACTGCTGCCACATCCTCGTAACATCAGACACCACCACCACAATATACTACGTAAACAAACAAGGAGCAGCAGGATACGGACCCTGGACTTCAGGAAAGCAGACTTCGACTCCCCCAGGGAGCGGATGGGTAGGATTCCCTGCGGGACTAACATGAAGGGGAAAGGAGTCCAGGAGAGCTGGCTGTATTTCAAGGAATCCCTGTTGAGGTTACAGGGACAAACCATCCCGATGAGTCGAAAGAATAGTAAATATGGCAGGCGACCAGCTTGGCTTAATGGTGAAATCCTAGCGGATCTTAAACATAAAAAAGAAGCTTACAAGAAGTGGAAGGTTGGACATATGACCAGGGAAGAGTATAAAAATATTGCTCGGGCATGTAGGAATGAAATCAGGAGGGCCAAATCGCACCTGGAGCTGCAGCTAGCAAGAGATGTCAAGAGTAACAAGAAGGGTTTCTTCAGGTATGTTGGCAACAAGAAGAAAGCCAAGGAAAGTATGGGCCCCTTACTGAATGAGGGAGGCAACCTAGTGACAGAGGATGTGGAAAAAGCTAATGTGCTCAATGCTTTTTTTGCCTCTGTCTTCACTAACAAGGACAGCTCCCAGACTGCTGCGCTGGGCATCGCAACATGGGAAGTAGATGGCCAGCCCTCTGTGGAGAAAGAGGTGGTTAGGGACTATTTAGAAAAGCTGGACATGCACAAGTCCATGGGGCCAGACGAGTTGCATCCAAGAGTGCTAAAGGAATTGGCGGATGTGATTGCAGAGCCATTGGCCATTATCTTTGAAAACTCGTGGCGAACGGGGGAAGTCCCGGATGACTGGAAAAATGCTAATGTAGTGCCAATCTTTAAAAAAGGGAAGAAGGAGGATCCTGGGAACTACAGGCCAGTCAGCCTCACCTCAGTCCCCGGAAAAATCATGGAGCAGGTCCTCAAGGAATCAATCCTGAAGCACTTACACGAGAGGAAAGTGATCAGGAACAGTCAGCATGGATTCACCAAGGGAAGGTCATGCCTGACTAATCTAATCGCCTTCTATGATGAGATTACTGATTCTGTGGATGAAGGGAAAGCAGTGGATGTATTGTTTCTTGACTTTAGCAAAGCTTTTGACACGGTCTCCCACAGTATTCTTGTCAGCAAGTTAAAGAAGTATGGGCTGGATGAATGTACTATAAGGTGGGTAGAAAGTTGACTAGATTGTCAGGCTCAACGGGTAGTGATCAATGGCTCCATGTCTAGTTGGCAGCCGGTGTCAAGTGGAGTGCCCCAGGGGTCGGTCCTGGGGCCGGTTTTGTTCAATATCTTCATAAATGATCTGGAGGATGGTGTGGATTGCACTCTCAGCAAATTTGCGGATGATACTAAACTGGGAGGAGTGGTAGATACGCTGGAGGGCAGAGATAGGATACAGAGGGACCTAGACAAATTGGAGGATTGGGCCAAAAGAAACCTGATGAGGTTCAATAAGGATAAGTGCAGGGTCCTGCACTTAGGACGGAAGAACCCAATGCACAGTTACAGACTAGGGACCGAATGGCTAGGCAGCAGTTCTGCGGAAAAGGACCTAGGGGTTACAGTGGACGAGAAGCTGGATATGAGTCAGCAGTGTGCCCTTGTTGCCAAGAAGGCCAATGGCATTTTGGGATGTATAAGTAGGGGCATAGCGAGCAGATCGAGGGACATGATCGTTCCCCTCTATTCGACATTGGTGAGGCCTCATCTGGAGTAGTGTGTCCAGTTTTGGGCCCCACACTACAAGAAGGATGTGGATAAAGTGGAGAGAGTCCAGCGAAGGGCAACAAAAATGATTAGGGGTCTGGAACACATGACTTATGAGGAGAGGCTGAGGGAACTGGGATTGTTTAGTCTTCAGAAGAGAAGAATGAGGGGGGATTTGATAGCTGCTTTCAACTACCTGAGAGGTGGTTCCAGAGAGGATGGTTCTAGACTATTCTCAGTGGTAGAAGAGGACAGGACAAGGAGTAATGGTCTCAAGTTGCAGTGGGGGAGATTTAGGTTGGATATTAGGAAAAACTTTTTCACTAGGAGGGTGGTGAAACACTGGAATGCGTTACCTAGGGAGGTGGTAGAATCTCCTTCCTTGGAAGTTTTTAAGGTCAGGCTTGACAAAGCCTTGGCTGGGATGATTTGATTGGGGATTGGTCCTGCTTTGAGCAGGGGGTTGGACTAGATGACCTCCTGAGGTCCCTTCCAACCCTGATATTCTATGATTCTGTGATTCTAAGGAGGCATAAGATTCCCAGCGCTGTGCATGAATATGCCTGTGGAAATGGTGCATAGCATATCATACCCTTTTATCGGCAACCTCCCTGCCTGGCACCAAGAACGTGATTGCAGATGCCTTCAGCAGGAATTTTACTACCGACCATGAATAGGAATTGCCTCACACAGTAATTGTGCATATCTTTGACTGCTGTGGGATGCCTGTCAGAGACCTTTTTGCTTCACAGAATACCAGGTGCACCCAGTATTGCTGAAGAGGGGACATGGTCCCCACTCACAGAGCGACGCTCTGGTTGTCAATTAGTTGTACTGAAAGAACTATGCTTTCTCCTCCATACCACTCCTATTGTGTTCCTTCCACAAACTCTGTCAAGAGAGAGCAATGGCCATTTTGATTGCCCTGTTCTTGCCTTGCCAATTCTGGTTCCCTCTTCTTCTCCACATGTCAAAGCACTCTACACTTCCATCCAGACATTCCCGGAACTGCTGACACAGCACAACCGCAGACTCAGGCACCCAGATCTACGGACGCAACACTGAAAGCTAGGTTTTTGGCTGAACGCCTTGGTTAGCACGAGAATGCCCATTAGCAGTGCAAGACGTCCTCTCCAGTAGCCAAAAGGAATCCATGAGATGCTCCTATAAGGCCAAATGGAAACGTTTCACTTCCTGGGCTCAACGGCAAGGCCTTGTCCCCGAGGCCGTGGGCATGCAGATACTCGTAGACTATTTTCTCTATCTGAAAATCTTGAGTCTCGCTATCAGCTCCATCAGAGTTCATGCAGATGCCATTAGCGCTTTCCACCCTCTAGTGGCTGGACATTCAATTTTTATGCACCTCTTGACTGCACCTCTTATGCACCTCTTGATTCTGGAAGGGCCTTTTTTTGTAAGTACCCCCCATTCAACCTGTCGCTACCCAATGGGACCTCAACCTAGTGTTCCTCATTAATGAACCCCTGGCCTCCTGCTCTTTCTCTCTTCTCCATGAAGGTCACTTTCCTTGTTGCCATTACTTCAGCGAGGTGGGTTGGTGAACTGGGAGCCAAGGTGGCAGACCCCTCCCCCCTTCACTGCATTCCATAAAGACAATGTCTCACTCTGATTGCATCCAAATTGCTACTAAAAGTGGTTTTCTGATTCCATCCCAATCAAATCCTACATCTACGTACCTTCTTCCCCAAACCACACATCTTTCATGGAGAACGGCGACTTCATTCTTTTGATGTGCGTAGGTCCCTGGCCTTTTACCTACAAAGGACAGAGCCATTCCGGAAGTCTCCCAGGCTATTTGTCGCCATAGAGGAGAGAATTAAAGGACAGGCCATTTCCATCCAGTGAATCTTTAAGTGGGTTTCTAGGTGCATTACATAAGTTGTCAAGACAATCCCCACCAGGTGGGATAGGCCCACTCAATGAGATTGCAAGAATCAACCACAGCTGTGCGTCATGATGTGTCCCTTGCAGATATATGTAAAACTGCAACATGGAGTTGGTACACACTTTTTCCTCCAACTACACTCTAGTATGTGATTCCACAGGAGACGCCTCATTCAGTGCAGCAGTCCTCCATTCTATGATTCCATCATCTTCCTCGCATTCTCCTCCTCACTATGAACAGCTTGTCAGACACCCTCAATGGAATGCAATAGGGACCATCACTCAAAGAAGAAAGAGAGGTTGCTTGCTGGTAACTGGGGGTTCTTTGAGGTATGTGGTTCCTATCTTTATTCCAATCCCAACCTCTTTCCCCTCGGCTGTGTATCTGATAGGTCTGTGGTGGAGAAGGACCTGGAGACACTGGCAGTCCACCCTGCCCTTTATCACCTCAGGCGAAACCACAGGGCAATACATGGGCGCATGTGCGGACTGCCGAACGATACTACTTTCAAAGGTTCTGGCTCCGGGCATATGACGCATGCACGTAACCCTCAGTGGAATACAGATAGAGACCACACATTTCGAAAAACCTCCAGTTATTTTCCCTTCTTTCCCTTTAGTAAAGTCATATGTTCTAATTTGGGAACCCTACCCTCTCCACTTTAATCAAACTCAAAAGTTATTGTTTCATTATTAAATAATAATAAGAGCAGAACAGAGTTCAGGGAAATGATTTTAATTAACTTTGTAAAGAAAAACATGACTTTCAGACAACTTCATTTGGAGATTTATCTGTCCCTGCAAATTAGCCTGTGCTAACCAACCATAATGTGATTGATTTTTTGCTTTTGCAAACTAATGACAAGGAAAGAGAGGCGAAGCATCAACGATGCTTTGTTTTCCAATATTCTGTAAGGCCTGGTAGCATTGTTGGGCTGTCCGAATCTCACTGCGCTATGCCAGGCTTATTCTCGGACAGGAGAAGATGGTTTTGACAGAACCAGTTCAATACTTTTGGTACAGATGGCTGTGAAGCAGTAAAAAGGCTTTTGATTTGTTTTGTCATCCAGTTTCATATATGTGTTCTTCCTGGGCTGGAAAATTAGACTAATCTGTTGAAGCATGTCATCAGTTTGACATAGAAAATGCTGGCATGTGGCCTTACAGCGTGAAGTTGCCACTGATACTATAGCTAATTCTCGCAACGGTATTTAATTCTTTGGAATTCATTCTCAAACCCTCTTGATTACTTCATGATGGTCAATGTTCTAAACTTAGGTATGACCATATAAAATATAACTATTCTAGAAGTTAGTTTGGTCATAATCATGTTACCAAACTCTGATTCATCATTTGTAACTTAAATAAAGAGCTGCTTTCCACAAGAACCTTCATTACTCAGTCTTGTTTTTCTAAATTATTTTTTCTGATAGCTGGTCAGAAAACCAAACAAAAAGGATTCCTCCTAACCCGGTGGTGGGAAAGTTAAGTCCTAACCTTGAGTCTAAAGTTCTCTCTCATCTGTTTTTGTCTCACTCTTATAACAATGAAAGACAATTAATACAAGTTATAAAGTTACAGAAAACTGCTAATTCCACAAGAAGTAACTTCTGAAATAAGTTAGAAATTTTGTACCTCCTGACTTTCGGTTTTGTTCATCATTCATTAAAGGGTACTTTTACATATTTGGATATTAATATATCCTGCTCTCCTTACTCTCACCAGTGATCCCAGTGTCATCAGTGGGATTACTTGCAGGAACAAAGTGAGCAGGATCTGATGCTTGGCCATTTTTATGTTAAAGGAGCAATATAATGGTAAGATTCTATGCTGCACCTCCAACAGGTGCAATACCGAACTCTCCGATGGGGGAGAGGGTTAAGTAAGGTGGCTTTAAGCCAACTTTGTGTCCTCTTGGTCCTGGATTGATCTGGAGGCTGGAAGGTCCACTGGTGTAATTTGGGCCTGAAATCTCTGTAGTGCTGTGTGATGCAACCCCACCCTGGCATGCCCCCTATGCTGGAGATTGCGGTAGGGCTCTCGGAAGGTGGCCTGGTAGCTGTCTTCTGTAGTGCTGGTCCTAGAAGACTCCTCCTCTGGCTGGATACAGAGTTTTTAGTGATTCTTATAACACTCTTCATCTTGGGGCTGGAGTGGGAGGATGAGGGTTTTGCCCTGGAAACTGGAACTTTCCTTCCTATCTCACCCCAAGAATATATTTCTGCCTTCACTAGGAGAGGGTTTAGGATTCTGTCATCATAGCTGATGTTACTATTTAGGGCAATATAGAACATTTTTCTTTCCCCTTTGGTTAATTGTAGTTAGGTTTCTGAAATAAGATTTATAAATCTGATGTGTTGCTGAATATTAAGTATGTCTTATTTCTCCAACAGATGAATTCAAAGGACATTCTTTACTGCAAGCAGCCAGAGAGGCAGACCTAGCCAAAGTGAAAAAGACTCTTGCTTTGGAGATCATTAATTTCAAACAGCCACAGTCACATGAAACCGCACTGGTGAGATTATATAGTCAGTTCATTTTTTTATGATATATGTGGAAGTAGTGCTTGTTGAAGAGCTTTTTTTTAATTGCTAGACTATGAAAATGTATTCATCTAAAATTGAGGCTGTGCCACCAGGCATCTTATGTGTTAAAAGTAAATCACTGCTATAGAAGAAACATCGTACATTTTTTTCACCCTTGAATTCAGTTTTTATGCAGGATTTCTCCAGAAACCTTCAAGTAAGCTACTGCTTATTTCTTCATGTTGAACTTTTGTGTTCTCCCCACCTGATTACCTTCCCTGTAGTGACAACTGCTAGAGGGTTTCTCTGTGTTCTGCTATCACTGCAGTTGTCTTGTTTTTTCTCTCTATTTTGTCTTATGTTTTATGGACACTTGTTGCAAAAAATATTTTGGGGTGCCAGTGGGTTGAGATGAGGCAGGCAACAGAAACGTATCATGCTGGCTTATGGGAGATTGGAATAAGTTAGCCGGCTGCCCTCTATCTTTCATTTTTTCTTTTTTAAATCAAATTTTTCACCGGAATCCCAATTAGACTTGCTTCTTGATGAAAATCATTCTCCAACATTCCCACACAGATGAGTTTATTAATAATACTTAATTCTTTCAACATCTGACAGAGGTCAGCAGTGAAACGTTTGATGCTGTTCCTGCTATATAGGGGCTTTCTGGCTCTCACTGACCGACCAGTTGTTTCCCTTCTCCAGCTGATTGGTATAACTCTCTGCTGGCAATGTATATTTGTTGTGATGACATTCAGACCTGTCTAGCATTACAAAAGAACGTAAGAGTGGCCATATGGGGGTATGTCTACACTACGAAATTAGGTCAAATTTATAGAAGTCGATATTTTAGAAAGCGATTTTATACAGTCAATCGTGTGTGTCCCCACTAAGCGCATTAAGTCGGTGGAGTGCGTCCACAGTACCGAGGCTAACATTGACTTTCGGAGCGTTGCACTGTGGGTAGCTATCCCACAGTTCCCGCAGTCTCTGCCGCCCATTGGAATTCTGGGTTAAGCTCCCAATGCCTGATGGGGCAAAAACATTGTCGCTGGTGGTTTGGGTTCATGTCGTCAGTCACCCCTCCCTCCATGAAAGCAACGGCAGACAGTCATTCTTCTCCTTTTTTCCGTGCGGGCCCCATACTGCTTTTAGCAGATGGTGCCATAGGTCTGCAAACCGTCGTCATCAAACGACCACTTCCACTGCCACTCTGCTCTCCTGATGCTATGAATCCACCTCGCAGGTCCTCTGTGTGACCGTCGTCATCCACCGCTTCTGCTGCCACTCTGCTCTCCTGGTGGTCTCGCAGGGCCACTTCTGCTGCAACTCTGCTTGGCTGCTCTTGTCTCACCATACCACAGCAAGCGTGCAGCCCGCTCAGCTGTTGTGTCCGGGTAGCAGACGGTGCAGTAGGTCTGCAAACCATCGTCATTGGACGACCGCTTCTGCTGCCACTCTGCTCTCCTGGTGGTCTCGCAGGGCTGCTTCCGCTGAAACTGTGCTTGGCTGCTCTTATCTTGCCATACCACGGCAAGTGTGCAGCGCACTCAGCGGTTGTGTCCTGGCAGCAGACGGTGCAGTAGGTCTGCAAAACTGGTCATCCAACCACCGCTTCCCCTGCAACTCTGCTCTCCTGCAGACGCCATGCCACGGCAAGCATGGAGCCCGCTCAGATCACCGCAGCAGTTATGAGCATTGTAAATACCTCACGCATTATCATGCAGAATCAGAACCTGCAAGAGGAGGTGATGGCAGCGCGGTGACGAGACTGATGAGGACATGGACACAGACTTCTCTCAAAGCATGGGCCCCGGCAATTTGGCCATTATGGTGGCAATGGGGCAGGTTCATGCCATGGAATGCCGATTCTGGGCCCGGGAAACAAGCACAGATTGGTGGGACCACATAGTGTTGGAGGTCTGGGATGATTCCCAGTGCCTGCGAAACTTCCACATGTGTAAGGGCACTTTCATGGAACTTTGTGACTTGCTTTCCCCTATCCTGAAGTGCAAGAATACCAAGATGAGAGCAGCCCTCACAGTTCACAAGCGAGTGGTGATAGCCCTGTGGAAGCTTGCAACGCCAGACAGCAACCGGTAAGTCGGGAATCAATTTGGAGTGGGCAAATCTACTGTGGGGGCTGCTGTGATGCAAGTAGCCAACACAATCACTGAGCTGCTGCTATCAAGGATAGTGACTCTGGGAAATGTGCAGGTCACAGTGGATAGCTTTGCTGCAGTGCGATTCCCTAACTGTGGTGGGGCCGTAGACGGAACCCATATCCCTATCTTGGGACCGGAGCACCAAGGCAGCGAATACATAAACCGAAAGGGGCACTTTTCAATGGTGCTGCAAGCACTGGTGGATCACAAGGGACATTTCACCAACATCAACGTGGGGGATGACTGGGAAAGGTATATGACGCTTGTATCTTCAGGAAGTCTTGTCTGTATGAACAGCTGCAGCAAGGGACTTACTTTCCAGACCAGAAAATAACTGTTGGCAATGTTGAAATGCCTATAGGCAAATCGCCTGGCCACTGATTACACGCAGCCAGACACCAGGCTGGTTAGAAGAGCACAGCAGGGTGCGCTGTGCATCAGAGAAGCTTTGAAAACCAGTTTCATGGCTGACCAGGCTACGGTGTGACAGTTCTGTTTGTTTCTCCTTGTTGAAAACCCGTCCCCTTGGTTCACTCTACTTCCCTGTAAGCCAACCGCCCTCCCCTCCCCCCTTCAATCACCGCTTGCAGAGGCAATAAAGTCATTGTTGTTTCAAATTCATGCATTCTTTGTTAATTCATCACACAAATAGGGGGATAACTGCCAAGGTAGCCCGGGAGGGGTGGGGGAGCAGGGACGCACCGGGTGGGGTGGGGGAGAAGGGAAGGAGAAGGCCACACTGCACTTCAAAACTTACTGAACGCCAGCCTTCTGTTGATTGGGCAGTCCTCTGGGGTGGAGTGGTTGGGTGCCCAGAGGGGGCCCCCCTCCTCTCCCGCGTTCTTGGGCGTCTGGGTGAGGACGTTATAGAACTTGGGGAGGAGGGCGGTTGATTACACAGGGGCTGCAGTGGCGGTCTTTGCCTTTCCTGTACCTGTGATAGCCTCTGTCCTTCATGCCCTTGGAGATTTTTTCAAATATTTTGGCATTTCGTCTTTTGGAACAGAGTTCTGATAGCACGGATTCGTCTCCCCATACAGCGATCAGATCCACTACCTCCCGTTTGGTCCATGCTGGAGCTCTTTTGCGATTCTGGGACTCCATGGTCATCTCTGCTGATGAGATCTGCATGGTCACCTGTGCCGATCAGCTTGCCACGCTGGCCAAGCAGGAAATAAAATTCAAAAGTTCGCAGGGCTTTTCCTGTGTGCCTGGCCAGTGCATCCAGGTTGAGAGTGCTGTCCAGAGTGGTCACAGTGGAGCACTGTGGGATAGCTTCTGGAGGCCAATACCGTCGAATTGCGTCCACGCTAACCCAAATTCGACCTGGCGATGTCAATTTCAGAGCTAAACCCCTCATCAGGGAGAAGTACAGAAATCTATTTTAAGAGCCCATTAAGTCAACAAAAATGGCTTCGTTGTGTGGACGGGTGCAGGGTTAAATCGATCTAAAACTGCTAAATTTGACGTAAACTCATAGTGTAGACGAGGGCTGGGTCAGACCAAAGGTCCATCTAGCTTGGTATCCTGTCTTCCAAAAGTGGCCAATGCCAGTTGCCCCAGTGGGAATGAACAGTACAGATAATCATCAAGCGATCCATCCCCTGTCACCCATTCCCAGCTTCTGGCAAACAGAGGCTAGGGACACCATCCCTGCCCATCCTGGCAAATAGCCATTGATGGACCTATCCTCCATGAACTTCTCTAGTTCTTTTTTGAACCCTCTTATGGTCTTGGCCTTCACAACATCCTCTGGCAAGGAGTTCCACAGGTTGACTGTGCGTTGCGTGAAAAAATACTTCCTTTTGTTTAAAACAAACCTACTGCCTATTAATTTCATTTGATGACCCCTAGTTCTTGTGTTGTTAGAAGGAGTAAATAACACTTCCTTATTTACTTTCTCCACACCAGTCATGATTTTATAGACCTCTGTCATATCCCCCGTTAGACATCTCTTTTCCATGTTGAAAAGTTCCAGTCTTATTAATCTCTCCGCATATGGCAGCCATTCCATACTCCTAATCATTTTTTGTCCTTTTCTGAACCTTTTCCAATTCCAATGTATCTTTTTTTTTTTGAGATGGGGCGACCACATCTGCATGCAGTATTCAAGATGTGGACATACCATGGATTTATATAGAGGCAATATAGTATTTTCTGTCTTATTATCTATCCCTTTCTTAATGATTCCCAACATTCTGTTTGCTTTTTTGACTGCCACTGCACATTGAGTGGATGATTTCAGAGAACTGTCCACAGTGACTCCCAGATCTCTTTCTTGAGTGGTAACAACTAATTTAGACCCCATCCTTTTATATGTATAGTTCGGATTATGTTTTCCAATGTGCATTACTTTGCATTTATCTGCATTGCCAGTTGTTTACTGGATTTGCCTGTGGTAGTTGGCCCCGCTATGAGTTCTCAATTCTTGTTCAGGTCTTTGACATGGAACACTGTTAAAGATGCAAAGCACCCCAGCAGTATGCTGAACTTTGTGCTCGCTGTGGTCATGGCATTATCTAGCAGGGGGCCTTCTGTATGAAGGTACAGTGTCACTTGCGTGTATTTTTGTGTGTTAGTGACTTCACTGGAATTAGCCTCTGCTCCCAATTCATCATTTCAGCTAGCAGTGAAGTCAAAGAACATAGAGCTAATATCCCAGCAGTCTTTGACATAGACATATATAGAAAGTGAAGTGGGATGGAACTGATGATCTCGTTCAAATCAGTGTGACTATGTTGTTTTACTTTGAGTGTTAGAAGAGGGAATTCTTCACAGCAATGAGTCATAACTATTAAGTATGACTTTTGTGCTTGCTGTTTAAAACCCCTGTGGCTGGGCTCCGAAACATCAGGAGATCAATAGGCCCTGTCTTACAGGGACCAATAACTAGCTTTGTCCAAGATGGTCTCTCATCCTAGTGGTGGTCTCTTCCAACCGTTACTCCGGAATTTAGGACCTGATTTTCAGTTACTTGGAATTGTGGGAGCTTAGTTTCTCTGAAAATCAGTCCTTTGACATCTCAATTTGGGGCCTAAAATTAGTGGACATGTTTGAAAATTTCAGTCCAGGGGGTGACTGGCCCTAATGCAGTGGTGCAAAGGAGTAAGAGGGAGCATGGCCCATCACCCTGCCCTACCTGAACGCATGGCTTCATGGGCAGAGCAAAGGCTGCATGCTCAGTACGCTGCAACCCTCCCCACAAAGCAGCCAGCAGAGTTGACCCACACAAAGAGGTATATTGTACCTAGAAAAGGACTGTAGCAACTTGCTCCTGTCTTCCCCTGGGCAAGGGAGGTTATGAAGGCCCTTGCTTCCAAGACACCCCACTAAAGATACCTCTCACTTGGAACATTTAACCAAACTATGCCATGGAGAATGCATTACTTTCCTTAGAGCTTCCTTTATTTCATAAATCCAAATATTGAGCAGTAACTGCAAACACATACTGTACCAGCATGGCAATCAGTTAAGATTAACACATTAAGTATACATCAAAATAGAAGAATAAATAAAACAATTAACTCGGTCTACCACAGAACTCATGTTACATTGAAGGAAGCAGTGTAACTCTTCAGAAGCCATCTGCAGAAAGAGGGATTTTTGCCTTTAGCCACTTCTTGTAGTACACCATTTAATGTCCCTATGTCTTGCTTTTACAGATGGTGACTTAACCATTTCTCATGTGTGACTAATAGTTATAAAATCAAAATTGTTTTAAAAGCACCATGATTTAGCTTTAATAACTAGCTTACATTTTGTTTGGTGTATTTTATATTGAGGCAGAAATGTAATACATTTCGCTGGGTTCTATTTGTAAGCTTCAGTCTAATGTTCAGTGGGGTGTGTAAAAATGATGAAGCATGCGTCATGAAATATTGCATAGTCTAAGTAGTATATAATTTTTTTGCTTTGTTTTTCAGCACTGTGCTGTCACTTCCCTGCATCCTAAACGGAAACAAGTTACAGAACTGTTGCTCAGGAAAGGAGCTAACGTTAATGAGAAAAACAAAGAGTAGGTGTCTGAAAATTTAAGCCAAATTTTACATTTCCAAAGGACTAGGTAATACAGTATTTGGATGATAAAACTAACGTCTGCCATTTTTCACCTAGCTTCATGACGCCTTTGCATGTTGCAGCTGAAAGAGCTCATAATGATGTCATGGAAGTTCTGCATAAACATGGAGCAAAGGTAAATATATTCTAAATAAAGTAGTAGGAGGTAGATGGTCTTGTGGTTAAAGCACATGGCTAGCAGTCAGGAGAACTACTGCTTTTTCCTTACTGTGCCTCACACTTTCTGTGTGACCCCAGAAGTGTGCTTATATTGAATCAGTGGGAAATGCTGAGTTCTCAGCACTTGAAATTTAGGTCACTTACTTAAGTGCCTAAATGAAGATTTAGGAACCTAACTTTAGTCACCCATTTCTTTAAAAGTCTTGCCCTGGCTTTTCAAAAATGTCTAACATTTGGTGGGGGCTGTTGAGTTCTCAGTACTTGTGCAAATCAGGCCAATTTTAGTTAGATGTCTAGCTATAGATTTTTGAAAACTTTGTTCTCAGCCTTCAGTAATTAACTCTTTTCTTGTTTTCCCATCCAAAAAATTCCTTTTATTAATTCACCCTTTTGCTGTAGATAATAACCACTACCCACACAAGTCATTTATAAGCTCACTGTGAGTTGTGGTTTTAAAGGTCATGTTTTGGAAGTCGTAAGATTACAGGAAAAGATGAAAGTGTAGCCCCACAATTCTAAACATCTTTCAAAGATGTGTGTCTTTGTCCCTTCAGGATGACTGTAGCAACTAATTAGAAAATTGTTATTGTGATCATTATCGTTTTGCCACTTACCTTCTCTCGAAGACATTTTCTGCATAAAAGGCATTTTTTATGAATCAGTTAAAATTTGAACAATCTTATTTTTGCTTTTAGGGTAGTTCAGTTTGCTATAGCTGAGTCTGCATCCAGGTAGCTAGAAATGAAGAAGTATGCCTATAATAACAATCTATAATGTCACTCCTGAAGTACTAGGAGGTGAGAGCAGTGTAATTGAACATCTAGTTAATACAAATCTTTTTTATTTTAAGACAACTGAATTACAATGTAGGTGCCCATTTCAGAGCTAATTTGCAGATCTCAGTATCTGACTCACTTTCAAAGAGGTTTAATAGAATCATAAAATATTTTAATGACTGTAGCATGGCACAGTGTGTCATGTTCTAGAATTCTGATACAGCTGTAGCTTGCCTAAGACTTTTCCAAGGAGATTTTTTTTTTTTTTGAGAAGAGCATTTGCATTCATTCAAGCTGTTAACTATAATCATTTTCCCACATTATCTCCTGATAATATAGCTATATGCTAGAAACAGGAATCTCATCTGTTGCTTACAGCAGCAAATTGAGATTTCATAGGATTATGGCCAGATTTTTCAAGAGTTCAGTATCAGCAGTTATTGAGGGGTCGGGGGGGGGGGAAATAACAGCATTAGGGAGATTAAAATAATAGCTATCCTGGAACAGATCTCTGGTATCGTCTAAGAACGGTAGTTTTGATAACTCATGGTTAGGCTTGGAAGGATTAGAGCTCTATCCGTAAATATCAGTAAACGTTGATTTCACCGTACACACACACCAACAAAAATATTGTCATCAGTAGTAATCAAGAATTTTCAGACAGGCAAAGTATGAAAAATGCTGCTTGAGAACTTCTCAGAGTTTCATGTAAGGATATTTACTTTGTATGTTTTGACGTGTAGTAGACAATTTGTAGTTTAATGATTATAAAGCTTTTTTTTAATCTGTGTCTATTACATAATTGTCTGTTTTCCCTCCCCCCCCCCATAATTTTTCACAACTGTCACAATTTAAATCGAAAATAGATTTTTTTTTAAAAACGCTCAAAAATATACACATCTGGAGGTGGGAGACAAATGTGTAGGAAGCACTAGAATACCTTGGGTCAGGGTCTTCCTTTGAGGGCCTTCCTTGGCACTATCTTATACATTAAGTGAAAGCTCTTCTGCTTTGTGGGGAGTAGCTGCAATGTGTGTAAAATTGTTTTTCATTAAAAAATATATCGGACATAGGTATGATGTACTTGGGCAGCTATCTGGGTGGGCAGGGAACAGTTCTTTTTCTTGTGTGAGGATGGGGAAGAGAAACTGATTGTATTTCAGAGTTAGGGCTCAGTCCTGCAAGTTGCTAGGCACTCTAGCCCTAATCCAGGAAAACATTTAAGCAGGTGCCTAATTTTAAGCATGTGACCAGTTCAGTGGTACTGGATCAGAGTAAGAATGGTCAGTACCTTGTTAGATTGAGCCCTAACTGTATATATTTTGTAGATTAAACATAGAACTTCTTTAAAATACAGGAATGTCATTTTTGTTTCGTATGTGTGGGGCAAGATCTAAAAACAGCTTGTTGGAGAGGAGGTTCCAACAGACCACCTTAGCATTTGTATTTCCTTTTTGGTGGCAGGGATTTAATTCTCTTTATTCTTAACTCAAGGTAAACTACAAAATTGTTGATGTTGTTGACTGCTCAAGATCAAATGACAAATGGCAAGGTGAAGGCTGTATTTATAGTAAGATCTCTTGTCTGGTTGATCTATGCAGGTACCCTTTATTTTCAAATAATAGTCATAAAAGCCTCAATACCACTAATATTGTCCAGCATCAGCTGAAATATATGAAGAGTTTGCCATAAATATTTTGGCAAGAATTACATAACCAGCTGATCTTTGTCTACTTCATTCCTTGTGGGATTGAGAAACACAACAGATCTAAACTCAGAGCAGGAAAAAGTCAAACACTCCTGCCATAATATTCTTACAATAAGCTGCTAAGTATGCCAGATATAATTATACCATGCACATCCGCAATTTGTTGGAACTGCTTTGTGCTGAAAGGTGCCACTGGAGCAGCCGTCCAAACTGTCTACTTCCCCTTAAAGCACAAAGTATGCAAGTCAACATTTGGGTAAATGATCCAAGGCTAGACTTCATTCATGCTTGGTGACATGTTGTAAATTGACACTGTTCAGTCACATGGACTTCTTCTGCCAGGAAATTCAAATGAGCCCTGTGATGGGTATGGCAGTTTCCTACAATATCTTTGGGAGACCTTACTGAATTAAGTATAAGTATCTTTGGAGTCCATTGTATTAAATGAATGGTTTATGTCTTACGGGCCAGGATTGTATACAGCCTCTTAAGGGGGAAGATGTGAGACCTGAGGGTTCAAAGGACTGTGTTCAACAATGTGCCAAACAAGGATGGACTTTTGGAACAAAAAGTGTTAAGGGGTTTTCCTAGAGAATCTCTAGGGGGAGGTGAATGCAAATTAGCAAATGCCAAACTTTTTGAAGCTATGTCCTGAGGTGTGAGCCATTGTCTGCTGATAACCCGTTACGTGAGGCCGGGATCAAAGGCCCAAGCTGTATAAAGGAAAGATTGAGCTATTCATGTTTCCTCTGGTTATGAATCTTAGATTTATGAGCTGTAAATCACAGGGAAAACCCAGTTATGGCTTTTGAATGACTCACACCTACCAGAGCCTGATGTTGGAGTTGGGGTGATCTCTGGTAAGCTTTTTAGCGTGCATGTGGGTTCTTTTTTTTTAATATGATTTCTCTGTAGTGGTTTCATCAAAGAATAAATGTGCGTGCTTAGAAAGTGCTGTGTGTAACTTGTAATTGCGGGCAATACACTGGACATAGCCTCTGGAGAGAAAGCAAAGTGCAGATGCTGGCTTTTAGATAGTTTGGCATGCTGGGAATATCAGTGTGAGCAGGGAATCATGCAGCCTGGAAAACCCTTGGTCGAGAGAGAGAGAGGCTGGTCTCCACCCTAGAGAGGTGATGGCTGAGGAGGCGGGAGCTGAGAATGGGTGCCCTCCGTGGACCACGTAAGGGGACTACAGGTGTAATAGCCCTGTAACAAACACTTTTAATAGAGAGAATAGTATATTTTTACATAATTACCCACTGGCTGATATTACAGCAGCTTCATTTAATTGAAAACGTTTCTGCAGTGATATGCCTGTAAGCTGAGCTATCCTAGCAGAAAAAGCTTCTCTCTAAAGACCAGTCCACACAAGAGATCCACTACCTGGAAACTACGGTGCTAATAAGCGATGGTCACATAAACACCACCCTATACCGGAAACCTACTGACCGCTATTCCTACCTACATGCCTCCAGCTTTCATCCAGACCACACCACGCGATCCATTGTCTACAGCCAAGCTCTACGATACAACCGCCTTTGCTCCAACCCCTCAGACAGAGACAAACACCTACAAGATCTCCATCAAGCATTCTTACAACTACAATACCCACCTGCTGAAGTGAAGAAATAGATTGACAGAGCCAGAAGAGTACCCAGAAATCACCCACTACAGGACAGGCCCAACAAAGAAAATAACAGAATGCCACTAGCCGTCACCTTCAGCCCCCAACTAAAACCTCTCCAATGCATAATCAAGGATCTACAACCTATCCTGAAGGATGACCCATCACTCTCACAGATCTTGGGAGACAGGCCAGTCCTTGCTTACAGACAGCCCCCCAACCTGAAGCAAATACTCACCAGCAACCACACACCACACAACAGAACCACTCACCAGGAACCTATCCTTGCAATAAAGCCCGTTGCCAACTGTGTCCACATATCTATTCAGGGGACACCATCCTAGGGCCTAATCACATCAGCCACACAGAGGGCTCGTTCATCTGCTCATCTACCAATGTGATATATGCCATCATGTGCCAACAATGCCCCTCTGCCATGTACATTGGTCAAACTGGACAGTCTCTACGTAAAAGAATAAATGGACACAAATCAGATGTCAAGAATTATAACATTCAAAAACCAGTTGGAGAACACTTCAATCTCTCTGGTCACTCGATTACAGACCTAAAAGTGGCAATACTTCAACCAAAAAACTTCAAAAACAGAGTCCAACGAGAGACTGCTGAATTGGAATTAATTTGCAAACTGGATACAATTAATTTAGGCTTGAATAGAGACTGGGAGTGGAGGGGTCATTACACAAAGTAAAACAATTTCCCCATGTTTATTCCCACCCCACACTGTTCGTCAGACATTCTTGTTAACTGCTGGAAATGGCCCACTTCTGAGGAGTCAGTGGGACAGTGATGATACTCAGATACTATGCACGAGTGTAAAACATCACATAGGAATTGTAGGAGAAAAACTGAGATGGTTAAATATTTTATAAATCCTGTCAAGAGACTATTTTAGAATCAGAGGATATTTCTACTGAGATACAACGGGGTCAGTCAAAAGTTTGTTGCTTTTTGTGCTGCTGTTCTCCCGAGGAGTTAGGAGGATTTTGCAAACTTTCAGCATTTGACACTGACAGAAAGCTGATATTCTGATGATACACTGTCAAAATGTTCCCTGAGCAGATCCCAACTGTTGAGCTGCCACAGCTGACTGGCAGTATGAAGAAATATTGCTGAAGCTCTGGATTCTATTCTGTGTGAGACAGCAGCAGCGCGGTGATGAAAATAATGTCTTCAGTGCCGGCTAATACACATCCATTTTGATTTTCTCTACCAGATGGTCTCATGATGGAGGCACTGAAATGAAAAGAACAGAGGGAAATAATAGAGAGCAAGAGGTTTCAGAGTAGCAGCCGTGTTAGTCTGTATCCGCAAAAAGAACAGGAGGACTTGTGACACCTTAGAGACTAACAAGGGAGCAAGAGAGATCCCTGCAATGGAAAACAATTGATAGGAACATAGGTTTTTAATGCTTACTCAAAACACTTTTCTTTGGCAGGTAAATACGGTTTTAAAATGTCATGGTTAGAACAGAGGTGTGACTGTTTACATGCTAAAATGTGAGGAGATTGGATCCAGGATGATTTCTATAGCATAAAAGCTGTCAAATCTGTTGTGTGGTAGGTTGAGAGAATCGCTTACAAAGGACTGTCTGGAAAGCAGTTCGGAGCTGTAGCTGTCTGATTTGAAAGTGCTCAGGAGGAGAATCCACATGGATGACCATCTCATTTATTTGACTAGTTCAGCTCTAATGATCATGCGGGCCCATTAGTACATATATAATGGTAGTTTGGATACTGTATATTTTCTCACTTAGAGTTGGAATTTGAAAGGACACTCTTTTAGACCTGAAATTGTCAAGTAACCCAAAGAATTACCTTATCAGGTTGGACTTACTGTAAGTCTCAATATATTTTTCTGGAATTAAAGACTTGTATTTTATATCTGATACTTGTAGAACCTTTTCTTGAAATAAGTCTTTCAGCTGTGAACAAACAAGTAAATACAGTCTCCAGCCTTAAAGATTGTGTGTTGGTTTACAGTACAAAACGGTTCCCGAAGTAAAGTTCTGTCCCTGGGATTGTTTGGGATGAGAGTGCTGTATAGCTTTGAAGGCAGATTGGCTTTAAGGAGGCCACACTCCCAACTTAAGTGGCCCCTTTAAAGATGGAAAGCAAGTGCGCATTCTGCTAATAGTGCTGTAGGGACCCAGAATAATAACTAGTTCACATCCTGTTTACCGGCTCTCTAATCATCCCCAGCCCCTTTCTGTCCAGGAAAGCATGTACTTGTTCAGATTGCTTATGTTTGTCTGCTGCAAGGATTGGTTGTGAGGAAAATTAGTTATTTGAGAACTAAGGTAAGATCTGCATGCCATATAACATAAAACAGTTAGGAATATAGGACTGGAAGGGACCTCCTCTGTGACAGCATGGCGCATATTAAATGGCTTAAAAATTGGTTAACAGATAGGTCTCAAAATGCAATTGTGAACAAAGGAATCATTGAGTGGTTGTGTTTCCAACAGAGTCTCACAGAGATCAGTTTTTGGCCTGGTGCTATGTTTATTAATGATCTGTAAGAAAACAAAATCATCATTGATAAAGTTTATAGATGACACTAATTGGGGGAGTGGTAAATAATGAGGAGTACAGGAGTACAGACTGAGAACAATCTGGATCACTTGGGCGCATGCAAACAACATATGTTTTAATACATCAAGAAACACAGAATGCAGGCTATACTTAAAAGATGGGGGACTCTATCCTGGGAAGCAGGGACTCCGGAAAAGATTTGGAGGGCATGGCGGCTAATCAGATGAACATGAGCTCCCAGTGTGACGCTGTGGCCAAAAGCGCTAATGCGATTTTAGGATGCATAAACAGGAAACTCGAGTTGGAGTAGAGAGGCTATTTTACCTGTGTGTTTGACACTGGTGCAGCCACTGCTGGAATCCTGTGTCCAGCTCTGGTGCCCACAATTCAAGAAGGATGTTGATAAATTGGAGAGTGTTCAGAGAAGAGCCACCTGAACGATTAAAGGATTAGACAACATAACTTATAGTGTTAGAATCAAGGAGCTCAACTTAACAAAGAGAAGGTTAAGAGGTGACTTGATTACAGACTATAAGTACCTACATTGCGAACAAATATTTAATAATGGGCTCTTCAGTCTAGCACAGAAAGGCTGAACATGATTCAGTAGCTGGAAGTTGAAGCTAGGTAAATTCAGACTGCAAATAAATCATATATTTTTAACAGAGCAATTAACCATTGGAACAATTTACAAAGGATTTAGTGGATTCTCCGCCAGTGGCAATTTTTAAGTCAAGATTGGATGATTTTCTAAAAGATATGGTCTAGGGAAGTTATTTGGGGGAAGTTCTCTGGCCTGCCTTATACAGGAGGTCAGACTGGATGATCACAGTGGTCTCTTCTGGCCCTGGAATCTGTGATTCTGTTAATAGTCTTCTGTCACAGTCAACCTGGTCACATAATTTCATTCATAAACTTATCAGTCTCCATCCTAAAACCAGCTAGGTTTCTTGCCCCCACTAGTCATATTGGAAGTCTATTCCAGAAACTCATGCATCTGATAGATAGAAATCTGCTGTAATTTTTCAGTCTAAATTAATTAATGGTCAGTTTATACCAATTTGTTCTTATGCCAACATTGTCCCTTTGCAGAAACATCACTTCTCTCTCCCTGGTGTTTACCCCACTGATGTATATACAGAGAGCAATCATACTCTCAGCTTTTGTTTTGCTAGGCGGAACAAGACAAGGTCTTATCCAATCCCGAGACACACAAGCTACCGTGTCTCCTCTTGTAAGATAAGCTTTCTATTCCCCTATCCTAGTAGCCTTTGTCTGCACTCGTTCCAGTTAGAATTAATCTTTCTTGAACATGGGTGACCAACACTGTACACAGCATTCCATATGAGGTCTTCACCAGTGTTTTCTACAATGGTACTAATACTTCCCTGTTTCTACTGGAAAAACCTCACCTGGTAAATCCTTTTATTGCATTTGCCTTTTTTTGCAGCTGCATCCCATTGGTGACTCATAGTTTTCCTGTGATCACCTAATATACCCAGGTCTTTCTCCTCCTCTGTAGCTTCCAACTGATCAGCCATTAGCTTATAGCAGAAATTCTTACTAGTCCTTAAATGCATGACCTTACACTGGTACTGTTAAATTTCATTCCATTTCCGTTACTCCAGTGCTAGATCTGATGACTTTGCCATTGTCCCTTTCATGTGTGCATCATTTTCATGTGCAGTGTTGAGGCTGAGGGATACAATATAGCTGCTATGATCCTGTTATTCTGTGCTGTCAGTCACAATGTATTGAAATTAGAGAAAGGGAGGGCCTCTGCTCTAGTTCATCCCCTTGGCCAAAATGCAGTATTATTGCCTACATAGTTTAATTTTATCCTAACCTTACCATCTATAACCCTGGGCAGCCATAAACTCCTTAAAGGAGTTGTACCTGTTGTCGATGGTTATGGTAATCTTGGGTTCCAAGTCAGAAATAAAACTTCCGTTGAATAAAACTGGATTTTCATTCTTCAATGCCTGGTTTGTGTTTATGGTTTGTCTAGTCTTTTATAAAAGTCTTTTTGGTAAGAGAGCATGAAAGGGAGGGACTTAATAGCACTGGTGTGAGTCAAACCTGTTTGCAGGTGGATGTTGTGCAAACTCCCTATTCACTTTCTGTAGATCATTGAATCATAGAAGATTAGGGTTGGAAGAGACCTCAGGAGGTCATCTAGTCCAACCCCCTGCTCAAAGCTGGACCAGCCCCCTACTAAATCATCCCAGCCAGGGCTTTGTCAAACTGGGCCTTAAAACCCTCGAAGGATGGAGATTCCACACACCTCCCTAGGAAACACAGTGAAATAGTGTTTCCTGATATCCAACCTAGGTCTCCCCCACTGCAGCTTGAGATCATTGCTCCTTATTCTGTCATCTGCCACCACTGAGAACAGCCGAGCTCCATCCTCTTTGGAACCCCCCTTCAGGTAGTTGAAGGCTGCTATCAAATCCCACCCTACCCCCACACTCTTCTGCAGACTAAATAAGCCCATTTCCCTCAGCCTCTCCTCATAAGTCATGTGCCCCAGCCCCCTCATCATTTTCATTGCCCTCCGCTGCACACTTTTAGTCAGGAATTGAGGCAAAAACTTTGTTCTATTCTACCAAGGTAAGAATTTTGGGAAAGTCCGATGGGAGTTCTGTATAGTAAGTACATCTGTGATGCATGCAGCTCACAGCATGGAAACCTTACAGTTGGAGGGTGATGGCAAGTTATCTGTGACAATGTCCAAAGAATATAGAGCAGTTTGTGTTTCCTAAATTGACCAAAAAACCCCAAAGCTGTTGGATATCTGCATTTACATTTGCCATGAACAGCCATTAGCTACAAAGGTTCTACTTAAAATCTTTTTAAAGTGCATCTTGGCTATTATTCTCTTACTTTCTCTGTGAATGTTCTGCATAAACTCCAGATGTTTAGATTAGATTATTATATTAGATCTTGTCATACAGGTAGGTTTCCATTAGATGAGACTTTTTATTAGGTCACTTGAAGATGCCTATTCATCGTTCTATGCTGAGCTCCTGCATTACCTAATTTCTTGTTGCCTGCTTATAAGCTCTAGATTTCTGTTTCATTAAAAGAATTAACAAGTAGCAAGATGGACTGAATTCGTGATAACTGAATTTAGGTTTCAGGCTTGCATTTTTCTCCCTGAAGAATTCTCCTCCATCTGACCTCTTTAGATGGGTTTTTGAATTATTGTTATTAGATTATGTTGAGTTATTTCTCCTCTGAGGATGGCAGATGGTAATTTTCTTGCAGCTTGAACCTGCATGAAATTCTTAGGTTAGATGTAAATATATTAACCAATCATCCACTGTGTATTAGAGTTTTGCTCATTCAGTTGCTTTTGTTAAAGGGTGACTTTTTTTTCAAAAAGATTTAATTTATCCAAGTGAACTTTGTCAAAATATTTAATAAAGTTTTAAAGTACAGATTTTTCTGGTAATCCTGTTTCATTTTATGAGCAACATAAATTAATAACTGCATTATATAAGGAGTTAAGAAATGTAATCTGAAATAATTAATTACTTTTTAATTAGGAATATTTTAATTGATCCTTCGTTATTCTGTCTTAATAATGTGGCAAGGCAGTAGGGTTTATAAGTAAATTAGCATGTGCTGAAATTTTACTTGTTACTCTTCTTTCATATTGAGGTTGTGGGACGGGGTGGAGGCTTGCAATTATAAAGATACTTAATTTTATATTGCTGAATGATTTTTCAGATGAATGCACTGGACACACTTGGTCAAACAGCTTTGCATAGGGCTGCTTTGGCAGGTCACTTGCAAACCTGTCGCCTCCTGCTGAATTACGGCTCTGATCCCTCCATCATCTCCTTACAAGGTTTCACAGCAGCACAGATGGGAAATGAAGCAGTGCAGCAAATTCTAAGTGGTGGGTAGAAATAGACTTCATATTTTAACCTTCTCCCTTTTTTTCCCCTCAGTTGTAATGACTTAAACGTGATTTCTCTGAGACTGATTCTTTCGGTGTTACATAAAGTTTTGTCTTCCCTCTGCTACCGCACCACACGCACAAATGTCTGCAATTTACTTTGTGTTTAATACCTTTTATAAAGATCTGCTCTAGTTCTCCAGTTATTTTATGTAATAAAACACTGCCTAGTAGACATTTAAATGTAACCTGCTACATTGCAAAAAATCAGTATTTGTTGAATGACCTGAATAACCCAAGGTGTCATAAATATAAAGGGAAGGGAAAACACCTTTAAAAGCCCTCCTGGCCAGAGGAAAAACCCTTTCACCTGTAAAGGGTTAAGAAGGTAGGATAACCTCACTGGCACCTGACCAAAATGATCAATAAGGAGACAAGATACTTTCAAAGCTGGGGGGGGGGAGAAACAAAGGTTCTCTCTGTGTGTTGTTTTTTTGCCAGGAACAGAAAAGGAATGGAGTCTTAGAACTTAGTAAGTAAGCTAGTTAGATATGCATTAGATTCTGTTTTGTTTAAATGGCTGAGAAAATAAGCTGTGCTGAATGGAATGTATATTCCTGTTTTTGTGTCTTTTTGTAACTTAAGGTTTTGCCTAGAGGGATTCTCTGTTTTGAATCTGATTACCCTATAAGGTATTTACCATCCTGATTTTACAGAGGTGATTCTTTCACTTTTTCCTCAATTAAAATTCTTCTTTTAAGAACCTGATTGCTCTTTCATTGTTCTTAAGATCCAAGGGTTTGGGTCTGTGTTCACCTATGCAAATTGGTGAGGATTTTTTATCAAGCCTTCCCCAGAAAAGGGGGTGTAGGGTTTGGGGAGGATTTTGGGGGGAAGACGTTTCCAAGCGGGCTCTTTCCCTGTTATATATTTGTTAGACGCTTGGTGGTGGCAGCAATAAAGACCAAGGGCAAAAGTAAAGGAACCTTGACACAAGGTAATAAGAATGGCAGAGAGCATATTTCTCATTTTACTCTTATTTATTTCTTCTGTCCCAAAGTACAGACCTGTGGATTGCTAGCTACAGCTGCCCTCTGCTCGGGATGTAATACCTACTAGAAACTGGACCCTACCTATAAAGATATTTGAGTCCCATTTCTAACATTTTGGATTTTTCTAAAGCTTTTAATATTGGTGGTGGGAAGACTCAAAATAAGAATACTTTAGTAAGTGTAGGCAGGTATATTTTGCATGTGAGAGTCATACGCTCTCCAGCTCCACCCCCATTTAACTGTGTTACAGATGATCTCTCCAGACGTTAGCAGTGTCTGTTGTCACCAGAGTACATGCTAGGGCATCATAACTAGTATGAACTATCACTCCAGAGAGCCTCTCTACAGATATGAACTGTATAAATATGAACCATTAACTGTATAAATATGCTCGCTGCTTATCTTATCTATAGTCATTTGGGGTATTCAGCACATAATTCTAAAGGATGTGTTTTTTTATCTTTGGAAGTTAGTTTTAAAGAGTTCAGAAGTGTTAAAAGAGCGCAGATCAACATATTAAAATAACCATTCAGAGGAATTCCTGAAGGGGCACAAAGGTTAGATTGTTTTTTCTAAATTGCAAACAGACTATTTTTGGTTTGTATGATAAAAAATTATCCAACAGGAAAAAACTTGTTTTAATATATGGAGCAGAGTAATTTAAATGATGCTTAAACTCCTAGTGCCTTTAGAAACACTAAATATTTCTTCTTATTGCTGTCTTGAGGTATAAGGCATGAGCAGAAAAATATATCAGTAGTTGTAAAAGCAATCGACTCCTACTTCAGATGCTTTGATTATCCAGTAACAACTCACTGGATGTGATTTATAAAATCATAAAGTTTATATCAATTATAGAACAGCAAACATATGTGAAGGGTATCACTGTTTTCAAGTAGTTCATTAAGCACTTCCATCTTTTTATGCATGTGCCTTTTTGCATGCCTGTATATGTTACACTACTATTATTATTATTATTTGTACAAATTAAACAACACTTGGTAATGATTTTTGTATGCCGGGATTTGAAAGGAGCCAGTGAAAGCCAGTAGGAACTGGGCACCTATTTCCCTTAGTCTCCTTTGAAAATTGAAAACTTAAATGATACCATGGGCTGGTTGTTTTCTAGCAAAAAAAAAAAAATCTTCAATATGAAGGGGGTGCCATTTTAAAAACCAAAGCTTGTAAAGTGTGGGTACATAAAGGAGATACGTACCTATGTATACATTAGATATGTATATCCTCTCTCTCTGTGTGATTTTATATATGTGTATCAGAGAGAGAGTGAGAAAGAGAAATAAAAATTTAGGGAATAAATGTGGAGAGGGTGATTAATCATGTTTCCCTTACTGTTAAAGAGATTATCGGAATTTAATTTCAGGAAGAGGTAAGGCAAAGCTTTAAAATTAAGCATTTTGAAAAGTAAGCACTTATTTGTCTTTTCTGTGAAAACTTTAATTTCTTCTTCGAGTGCTTGTTCATGTCCATTCCAATTAGGTGTGTGCGCGTGCAGCATCCGTCGGGTCGGCCTGGGCGACCCGCCATCCCCTCCGTTCCTTCTTACCACCAGTGACGGTGGCTGGAACTCTCGCTCAGCAAGTTTGTTCTTTATCTGGTTGTATATAGTTAGTTCATTAGTGTTATTAACGTTGTTAGTGTCTTAGTATAGAGTTTGTTGGGGGTTCTCCCCAACCCCCCCGCCACTCCAGTTCCCGGAACCATGGTATGTCGTGGTCCCCGGGTTTCAAAACCTGTGTGGCGGCCAGAGACGATGCGGCCTTTGAAAGAGCAGTACTCCAATCCGTGGATAGCTCCAACCCCAGCTCCTAAATTTGGCTTGGGAGTCACCTGATTGGAATGGACATGAACAAGGACTCGAAGAAGAAAAAGCAATTACTCACTTCCCGTAATTATTGTTCTTCAAGATCTGGTGTTCACGTCCATTCCAATACCCAGTCTCCGACCGGAGCAGCCAGCAAGAAGGAACTGAGGGGGTGGCGGGTCCTCAGGGCTCTATATTAGGCGCCATGAAGGCACGACTCCCGGGGGTGTCCAGGCCGGCCCAACGGATGCTGCTAGGGGAAAAATCTTCCAGCCAACGTGCACACACGCGCGCGCACACCTGAATGGAATGGGCATGAACAACACATCTCGAAGAGCAACAGTTACAAGAAGTGAGTAACCATTTTTTCGGACATCATGCAACACTGGTTTTCGGCACAGGAGGCAGTATCTTTGCAGTTAGGCAAAACTCCCACCTATCTCCCTCCTCCAAATACACACGCAAACCCCCGCAAAGATTGAGGCTGACGTGATGCACGCGAGGGCTTTGTGTTGTCCTCAGAACAACAACGGGTTGTTGAGCATGTTTTGTTCTGTGTTCCAGGTAATCAGATGTCTTAATCCTGTTTATATATTAAAATCCTATAAATATCTCTGCAGATTTATTTTATATAGGATTCGTTTGAAGAAATATTTTTAAATATTCAATTTAGCTTGATGTAAAGACTCTTATTTAGCTCCATTATTGCATTACTGAGAAGTATTGATTAAAATTATCTTGCAGTATGCTTGATTTTTCCCCCCCACATGTTTTACAAACAGGGATATTTCACAGCTATGAGATCACAACCGTTCAAACAGCTTTCTGATGACCTCATGGGTGGGAGGTCTGTCTTTACTCAAACTGGTATTGAGATTTTGATTATGACAATGAAATGCAAATTTCTAATGTATGAAAGTTCATAAAATGGGCTGATTAGAAAGTTTTCTAGACTCCTGTTAAAAAATGCTGTTTGTTTATCTTCTCTTAAAGCGTAAGTACCTTTGTTTCTTTGCTCAGTCAGCTTCTCAAATATTCAAAGTCTTTCCTTAATCAAATCTCAATCTGGTGGAGTTTTTAATTTCCATTTCCAAATTTAATTAGATTGTATTTCTGATTTTTGTGATCCTACCTTCATTTCCCGCTTGAAGTCAGTTCCTGGGCCATATTGTGGTGTTAGAGGGCAGAAGGCCAGAGAGCAGATAAGGAAACAACAGCTGAAGAGTCAAGTCCCAGGTGGTGTTCTGTGACCCTATCAAAGCAGTAAAATACTCTCCAGTGCAGCCTCCCTACTTCAAAGCTTTGAGGAGGCTGAGGTCAGGTGAACTCCAGCAGCTGCTGGGGAGAGGAAGGGAAATGGGGTAATAGACTCTTACTAAGATCATGACTGGAGGGAGAGGGCTAGAATCTGAACCTTCTAAAAATGAATTAGGTTCATGCCGTGATCTGCCCAGGGCTGCTGATACTAGCAGTGAGCCTACTGCATCCCCTTCCAGCAGCTTTTGGCACATCATTTACTCATGTCCATGCTGGCAGCTGCCAGTGGTGCTAGCTTCCTGGGTAGGCTCAAGAGAAAGACTTAGCATTTCTGGGCATACCAGAGATGCTGATCCCATTCCTAGAGGATTAAGTTTTCATGAGTTTCCTCTGCCCTTGCTCTTAGTGAGCATTTCCCCACCTTTGCAAGTGGGTTCCTAGGTTCTGCCTTTTACCTTCCCCCGTAGCTAGCGCTGTCCATTTCTCTCTCCTTTCTCCTCTACCCTGTGCCCCCCCCCCCCCCACACACACACACACTCTCTCGCTCGCTCGCATAGAGACAGAGGGGAGGCAGATTAATTTACCTTTGTGGCAGGGTCCAAGAACAGCAGCTGGGATATCTACTGCCTGTGTGCTTTGCAACCTTCTGCCTGCTATGTCATCAAAGGATGTGTCAGGAAGAGAAAACAGGGTATACAAATGAGAAATACAACCTCAGATTGAACTGGCAAATCAATATACATGCACAGCTAGCTGGGAATTCAGATGTCCATTTGTACTAGTTGTGCTCTTCTGCAAACAGCTGATTTCACTAACTGGTTAGAAATAGCAAAGTGAGAATTGTGGACGTTTTAATGACACCAGATCACTCTGTTTGTGTACTTGCAGAAGGTGCTTGTATGGTCTGTTGGGTTAATTTTCTTAATGATAGTTAAAATTTTATACACATTTTTAAAGCTTTCTTTTTGTCCTTCAAGAATTACCTCTGCAGACCCGCTTTCTTGTGGGCATACTCCTTGGCATGGCAAGCTCTGAACCGTCTAGAAATAGTGGCCCCTGGGGCAGTGTGCCTGTGGTTTCAGGGCATATAAGAGACCCCATCCCCAAGTGCTCTGTCCCTTTTGACCTGAAGTAGGAAATAGTCTCAGAATCACCAGTTAGGCTACATTACAGAAATAATTATTCCTCAGCTCCTTAAACTGAATGGGGGGTTAAGTAATGTGTCCTCCCACTCTGAAAAATAGTCTCCAGTAAAAAGATAGGAGAAAAGAGTATAGTTGCCAGAAATGTTTGTGACACAGATGCCACTTTCGACTCATATTTTGTTGTAAAGCTTGAAATACTGAAGAGTTTCCAATTTAGCAGGCAAAAGTGACCAGAGGACAATAAACTTTCCAGGGTCAGCTGAGCTCCCACTCCTTTCCACCCAGCCTCTTCCTCTCTTCCCAACTGACTGTCTTTCTCACTCAGGTGCCTCAGTCCTGCACAGCTCTCAGTTGGAAGAAGAGGAAGCAACATCTGGTCAAGATGGGTGAGGGAGGGGTACAGTTTATGGCGGGGTTTGGAGCTAATGCCTGTAATTTTTAACTATCCATTAAAAACGAGGAAAGATATATTTAAAATGCATCTTTTTTATTACCTCCCCATTCCCATTCACTTTTTTTAAACCAACTCTGTAAATAGAGGCAGAGAGATTTTGTTTTTCAATTTGGTAGTTGGTGATGTTGTGACACTTGGGCCTTCAAATTTACCCAGATTGTGAGCTTAACTGTAAAAAGTATGTAACAATTCATAAAATGTTACGATAACCAAAAATAGCAAATGTTGAAGGGCACAGTACGAAAGGAATGCAAAATAACTCTGTTAGTCTAAACAAAATATCTAAGTCAGTATAATTCAAAAAATGTGTTTTGCTACCCCTCACTTTTTGGGTCCTTAAAAGAACGAAATTTTGTGGGGAAAGTACAAAAGAGTTTTTAAAAAGCACACTTGAAAGAACAGACAGAGGCTACTGAAGCAAGCTTCACCATCATGGCTGCCACTTCCTCTATTTCTTGGGACCCTGGGCCTTCCTTATCCTGATCTTCAGAAATGTCCTGACCAGACCAGGCCAGGGGGAGAGAGAGGGAGCCAGTTTACAACCCAGATACCACCTGGGATGAAAGAACTTTAACAGCAGCAGCAATAAAAACAGCTCGAGCCCATGTCAACTAACATCTTCTCTTTTTTCTAAAAATGAACAGTTATTACCATCTTTAATACCATCTAAGAGACTGTCAAACAAGGAATTTTTTCTTTCTAAAACTCTCTCCAACTAAAGATATAGAAAACAAAAAATGTTAAAACGAGAGCCTTATTTAATACTTTATGTTTCAAAGGTTTTAACTGTTTCTCCTTCTTTTCTAGATCTTTAATAAAAGGTTAAAAAGGTTTTTAATTGTATATTTGCCATGGTGCTAAGTAGGCTGAGGTCTCTGTACACCAAACCCCAGACCTTGTTTAAAACTGTTTAATATTAGGCAGTAACTTAGTTACATTAACACCTCTAGCCCATTATTCCTTCTAAATTAATATAACTGTGTACAATTGTTACATCATCAAGAAATCCCACCTGGCCAATCAGAGTGCACCCTGGACAATGACTGCCCAAAACCAGATTCTAGAGTCCAGCTCCCTCTCCCTTTGCTGTGTTGGCTCTCCAATACTACCAGGAGTAAAAAACTGTACAATCCTATTCCAGTCTCTAAAGTCAGCAGCTCTGCACCTTATTGCCTAAGTGATTTTTGAAAATGGGACTTAAGCTGTGCTAAATTGCTTAAGCACTTTAAAAAAATTGTGCCTGTAGTCTCTTTGGTCAATTTAGAAAATGTGTGAGGCTGAGTTTGTCCGTATTATGGCATCTTAGGTATTTTGGTGTAGGGCTATATAATTATCAAAGTTTCTTTTCTTTTCTGTAGAAAGTACACCTGTACGCACTTCTGATGTGGATTATCGACTGTTAGAAGCGTCCAAAGCAGGAGATTTGGAAACTGTGAAGGTAGGTTTGTCTAGGTGATACTTGTAGGATGGAAAGTATTACTGAGCAAGACCTTCTCTGCTAGGAGAAGGTGGAATGACCTAAAAATCAAAAGGGAATCCTACAAAAAGTGGAAAAATGGACAGATTGCTAAGGAGGAATACAAAAGAATAGCATAAGCTTGTAGGGACAAAATCAGAAAGGCTAAGGCAAAAAATGAGTTACACCTGGCAAGGGACATAAAAGGCAATAAGAAGTTTGTTAAATACATTAGGAGCAAGAGAAAGATAAAGGAAAGTGTAGGTCCTCTACTTAGTGGAGAAGGAGAACTAATAATTGATGACATCAAGAAGGCTGAGGTGTTTAATGCCTGTTTTGCCTCAGGGTTCACTAAAAAGGTTAATGGTGACCAGATAGTCAACACAATTAAAATTAACAACAAGGGGGAAGAAACACCAGCCAAAAATGGGGAAAGAACAGGTTAAAGAATATTTAGATAGGTTAAATATATTCAACTCTACAAGGCCTGATGAAATTCATTCTAGGGTACTTAAGGGACTAGCTGAAGCAACCTTGGAACCATTAGCAATTATCTGTGAGAGCTCTTGGAGGATGGAAGAAGTCCCAGAGGGCTGGAGAAAGGTTCTATTGTTTACCCATCTTCAAAAAGGGGAACAAAGAGGAGCTGAGGAATTATAAATCAGTCAGTCTTACTTTGATACCTAGAAAAATACTGGAACATTTGTAAAAAGAAAAGGAGTACTTGTGGCACCTTAGAGACTAACAAATTTATTAGAGCATAAGCTTTCATGAGCTACAGCAAGCTCTAATAAATTTGTTAGTCTCTAAGGTGCCACAAGTACTCCTTTTCTTTTTACGGATACAGACTAACACGGCTGCTACTCTGAAACCTGTCATGGAACATTTGTGAACACCTAGAGGATAATTGGATTATAAGAAATAGCCAGCATGGATTTGTCAAGAACAAATCTTGCCAAAACAACCTAATTTCCTTCTTTGACGTGGTAACCGGCCTAGTAGATGGGGGGAAGCAATAGATGGGATATATATCTTGATTTTAGTAAGGCTTTTGACTCAGACCATTTGAAATTTTTATAAGCAAATTAGGGAAATGCGGTCTAGATGAAGTTACTATAAAGTGGGCGTAAAACTGGTTGAATGACCATATTCAAAGAGTAGTTATCAATTGTTTGCTTTCCAACTGGGAGGATGTATATAGTGGGGTCCTGCAGGGATCAGTCCTGGGTCTGGTATTATTCAATATTTTCATTAATGACTTGGATAGTGGAGTAGAGAGTATGCTTACAAAATCTGCAGATGACATGAAGCTGGGTTTTGAGCATTTTGGAGAATAGGATTATAATTCAAAATGACTTTAACAATTGGCTGATTCATCTGAATTCAGTAAGATGAAATTCAATAAAGATAAGTTCTTTGCAGTACTTAATGTAGGAAGAAAAAATGAAGGGCACAACTAGAAAATGGGGAATAACTGTCTAGGTGGTGTTATTCCTAAAAAGGATCTGTGATCTACAAACTGAATGTGAGTCAACAATCTGGTGCACGGGAAGTAATTGTCCCACTCTGCTCAGCACTGTTCAGGCCTCAGCTGGAGTACTGTGTCCTATTCTGGACACCTCACTTCAGGAAAGATGTGGACCAGTTGGAGAGAATCCAGAGGAGAGCAACAACAACGACCAAAGGTTTAGAAAACCTGACCTAGGAGGAAAAGTTTAAAAAAAAAAAAAAAAGGGAAGGGGGGGCTGTCTTGAGAAAAGAATCTTTAAATGTGCTAATGGCTGTTATAAAGAGGACTGTGATCAGTAGTTCTCTATGTCCACTGAAGGTAGAACAAGAAGTAATGGGCTTAATCTGCAGCGAGAGAGATTTAGGTTAGATATTAGGAAATTTTTCTAACTATAAGGATAATGAAGCTCTGGAATAGGCTCCCAAGAGAGATTGTAGAATCCCCATCATTAGAGATTTTTAAGAACAGGTTGGACAAACACCTGTCAGGGATAGTGTAGGAATACTGGGTTCTGCCTCAGCTCACGGGGCTGACTGGATGACTTCTCAAGGCCCCTTCCAGCACTACATTTCAATGATTCTGTGATCTTGGTTCTGTCACTGCTTTCTTTTAAATGTTCAGAAATGTTGTTTTTTCTTGTTCCTGTGGAATGACCCCACTCTCCCATGCTTGGGCGCTTGTGCACATGAGAGTTCAGGCACACGCTCAATAATGTGATCATTATACGGTGTTTTCCCTACCTAACCACTGTTTCTTCCATTAACTGTGGAATGCAAAGCATCCGTGAGCAAGTATTCATTAATGCCAGTGCCTGTAAATGTGGTGACCGTACATAATTTGTTTTATCTAAAAGAACAGCCACAAAAGTCAGATCTGGCACATGGCACGTACCATAATTATGGTTTAAATAGAATTTCTCTTTTCAGTGTTCTCTACCAATCCAGACATTTGGAATTATAGTTCCTCCCAGCCATCTGATGGAGACAAAGCACACATGCTTTTGAGAATGTCACATATAAGGGTCCAGATATCCCTTAGCCATTAGTAGATTGAGCACACTGTGTCCCCCTAGCAGGCTGCCAGAGGAGAGAGAGAAGTTGGTCCTTGAGACCTAAAGGAAGCCGCATGGCACACTTTGGTCTGTGGCTGCCATAGCAGCACATATGAGGCATTGAAAGCCAGTGAGCCTTAGCCCCTCGTGCAGGGCTGATGAGAAGGGGAGAAGAGGAGACAATTATACTGGGGCCCCAAGCTCAGGGGGGCCCTAAAATGTCTTTAACAAGGGTGAAATGGGAGTGAAATTGGAGGGGAGGGGTCCCAGAGAACATGATGAACAGGGGCCCCAATTTTTTCTCGATGGGCTTGCCCATGTGTAACAGGGAAACCCCCACACCTTTACTAGCATATCCAGACCCTAGCAAGAGAATGAGGCCCCAGTCCAGGGCTGGGCTCCAATTCTGCTAGCATTGCCAGACCCTCGTCCTGCATGAAGTGCCAGGGCAGCTTGGGCTTGAGAGGGGTGAACAGGGCCAAGTGTCCCCTCAGAAAGCCCCGAAAAGGTAGGAGGCGCCACACCAACACTTGGCCTCTTTAGGGCAGGAAGGGATTCAGGAGCCCCACAACAGGATGACTGCTCCTTGGACCCCAGCATCTGCAGCTCCCAGGATAAAGAAAAGGAGTAGAAAACAGGGACAGACCCAACTCTGCCCCTTCCTTGGGCAGGTGCAGCACTTGCCTTGAGGAGGGACACTGGTCCTAGGAAAGCCCCCTGTAGCTTTCATAGTCATGTCTTGGTTTGAGCTGCAAATTGAACTGTCTTGGACCTTGAGCACCTTCCACCATACCCATGCCAGCTGATGAGCAGGTCTAGCACCAGTCTTCTTCCTGCAGAAGATTTGCTCTCCACCATGGAGCAGGGAGTGTACCGGCAGCTGCAGCCCCGGGAATCAGCTTCCCACACACACACCATTGGCAAGCAGACTGGGGGCAGAGAGGAGAAGCTGCTCCAGCTGTTCTTAACAACACTTTAGTCCTCATAGAAAATGCGGGATGGGAGCATCTTGCTGGTGTGTAGCTCTGCCTGCAGATGCTCACCAAACTCCGTCAGATCAGAATTCCAGCTCCCACAGGGGCAGGTAGGAGATTAAGGACAAAGAGCAGCCACCATTCTCGGTTACCCCTGAGAGGTGAAAGGGATGAGCTAAGGAAAGAAAGCAATGTGCTCTTCCCTCTCCATGCCCCCAACTGACTGTGCCCAGCTTGGCTCCACATGGGCAGAGACACTGAAGAAGAGAAACCTCTACAGCTGTCACTTGGAGCAGGACCACACCTCCAGCTGCCTCCTCCTATTCTTCCTCGTAGGGCTCCCCTGCTGTTCAGTCTGGACTTCACGAAGATTTGGGGCTCTGCCTTCTGGTATTTAAAGAGCAAGCCAGGACAGAGACAACAGGAAGAGTGCAGCCCCCATCCATTCCATTGCAGAGAAGAAATAGCTGAGTTCTGGTCACAGAATACCACTCAAGATGTCAGTCCAGTCAGACACCACTCAAGTCTGCAAGGCCTAGCTGAGGAGGAGGTCGAGCAGTGAGAAATAGGCTTCCCCAATCTTAAGAGAAGGCTGAACCCCTTACAGAGGGGACCAGCCAGTAGCGTAGCTGGGGGGAGCGGTACAGCGGTCGCACTCCCACCGAGCAGAAGTGGGGCCTTTTTAATTTTTACTCGCACGGCGGGTCTTCAGCGGCACCCGCTTGTATTCACCCGGCAGCACTTCGGGTCTTCCGCGTCGGGTCCTTCACTCGCTCCGGGTCTTCGGCGGCATTTTGGCGGTGAGGGGTCCAAGTGAAGGCGCTGATGCCGGAGCGCCACCAAGTGAGTACAAGCGGGTGGCACCTTTTTTTATCTCCACTCCCCCTGTTTTCTCCACCTGGGTACGCCACTGGGACCAGCCAACATTGTTAGAGGTTGGCATGTACTTGGGAGGTATTTGCTGGGGCCAGGGAACTCTTATCCTCCTCTTACAGGGCTCTACTTCCATGTTGGAGCAGAGACTAGGGCACCCTAGACAGAAAACCAGCCCAACAAGCTCTTTGACCTCTGGGTGTCAGACATGGAGGTGCTCCTTTAGAGCCTGAGGGATGGATGCTGCCATGTCAGAGGTGGAAAGAGAACAGCAATCCCTCTGGAAAGAGAAGTAGCTCTCAAAGGTCTTCTTGACATATGAGGTATGCCTGACAAGGTCCTTCATAGTTACTATAGCTTCAGTACATGCGACATGCACCTCCCATGGGGCAGTGAGGTGCCTACTGAAGCTTGGAAGTTTCCAGAGGCCAAAAATGAGAGCTCTGAGCAGGCCAACACTCTCCCAGTTTGCACTCGAATATGTTGTCCATGTATTACACCATACAGGATATAATCCTATCAATGGGAGCCTTAGCAGAGGGCCAGAGACCCCTGCAGCTAAAACAGTGGGTAGCATATTCTACCTCCAACACCAGGCTAGAAGCCATACCCTTTTTCAAGGCAGGCTTTTTTCAGGAAGAAGTTGGAGAAGATCCACTAACTCTTAGCGTCTTCAGAGAATTGAGGTCCAAGAGATTCCCAGCAGGTCCCCAGAATTTCAGATCAGTAGGCGCGTATCCAGGGAGATGAGGACCTACTAGCTAGTCCAATAAAAAAGGCAGACTAACAAAAGGATTAGCTTTTTATGTTACCAAAGAAGAGGTAACAGACTGCAGGGATCCCTTTCAGGCTTTAAATCGTTTGTCTGACGGTACAAGGGCCTGAGCGCAGAGTCCCAACATCACAGGAAGGCTGAGGGATTTCTTCCACATATGGGTCCCACCATGGGTCATGGACATGATAATAGACCAGTATGCCTAGTTAAGGGCAATGTGAGATGATCCAGGGACTTTGTCGTTCTGTTGCCCTGTAGCCATGTCAGTTACAGATACAGGCCAATCGCTGGTCTGGGGAGAAGAGGGGGACACAAGGATCTACTTAATTGTCTCCAAAATAGTGGGGGAGTCTGTGTCCAGTTTTGGACTTGCAAAGAGTCACCTCCTTCCTCGGGATTCAGGATGGAGTCACTAATGCCTGTTGTTCAAACTGAACCATCTCCAGGATATGCCAATCCTTGAGTCTCACCAGAAGTGTCTTAGATGCATGGAAACAGGAGCAAATCGAACAGATATCCTGGAAACCCCACCACCCCCCACTGTTCCTCAGACATTCTTGTCAACTGCTGGAAATGGCCCACTTTGATCACTACAAAAGGCCCCCCCCCCCCCCCCCGCTCTCCTGCTGGTAATAGCTCACCTTAAGTGATCACTCTGGTTACAGTGTGTATGGTTACACCCATTGTTTCATGTTCTCTATGTATATAAATCTCCCCACTGTATTTTCCACTGAATGCATCCGATGAAGTGAGCTGTAGCTCACAAAAGCTTATGCTCAAATAAATTGGTTAGTCTCTAAGGTGCTACAAGTATTCCTTTTCTTTTGCGAATACAGACTAATACGGCTGCTACTCTGAAACCTGGAAATACTCTGGACCTTGGATTTATTGTACATTTAACCCCTTCTCCCATCCGTGATAGTCAGGGTACTGCAGAAGTTTGCCAGATCTAGGGGAGCTTTTTGAAGCTCCAGTATGCTGGAGGGGGGATAGCTCAGTGGTTTGAGCATTGGCCTGCTAAACCCAGGGTTGTGAGTTTAATCCTTGAGGGGGGCCATTTTGGGATCTGGGGCAAAAATTGGAGATTGGTCCTGCTTTGAGCAGGGGATTGGACTAGATGACCTCCTGAGGTCCCTTCCAACCCTGATATTCTATGATCTATGGTCTTAGATTCTATGATCTAAGAAGGCAGTGGTACCTGTAATTGGTGATGTCTGTGTCCCCACCCTCTCTTCAGCTCTTGTTAATTCTGTTACCAGGGATAGTGTCCAGTAGTTCATGACGGCCCAGCACAGTTTGCAATCTCAATTGAGGCCACAGTGCCAGTCATCCTGGATATCTTGCAAGCTTGTGTAACTTTGAGCCTGAGTGTCAGGTACATTCGAGTTCAGGCCATGATAGTCACAGTGTTCAGAGGCTCAGTTGGTATAGTCTCAGTTGGCTATCATCCCAAAGTTTCCAGGTTTCTGAGGGCAGTGGATAAACTGAGAGTGGTAGTTCATTATCCGAAGCCTGCATGGGGCTTGAATCTGGTGTTGAGTGTTTCCATGGCTCTCCCTTTGGATCATCTGAGAAGTATTTCTCTGCGACAACTATCCTTAAATCCTGTTAGTAATAGCATTATGTTCAGCAAGAAGATAAGGGAGCATAATCCCTTTCCTGCAAACAGCTGTATATAATTTTTCTTGGACAAAGTCATGCTAAAGACTTGGCCAGAACTCAGGCCCAAGACATTGTCTGTCTTTCCCCTAAACAGAGAATTTGCCGTACCTACATTTGGTCCCAATCCTGAGATGGCTACATTGCTCGAGCCCTGCAGATTTGTATGGATGGGACAATAGAGTTCAGGCAGACTCAGAGCTTTTCATCATGAACCAGGGTTTAAAAGTCAATTGCTATTCAGATCTGCTATCTCTGGATGCATCAGAGAGGCTATACGGCAGGAAAGAAAGTACACCTGTAAAGTTCATCCTATCTGACAAGAAGGATTTGCAAGGTTAGTTCCCACATCTTTGTCAAACTTCATGGAATAAGCTTTCAGATGTGCCCTTTGTCAAAAGGTGTTGCAGGCAGTTGTCTAATGATGATCACACCTGTAATAAAATGATTAACTTCATTGTGGAGGTCTGAAGCATCTTCACTGCCGTAGAAAAGAGAAGGGGAAGGCTTCCTTAGCTGTTTTCTTTTTTGAGCTCTTCTATACCAGTTCCTATAAAATGCTGGTGCCTGTCTCATGCCTGAGAATGTCAATGCAGAGTCCCTGATATGGTCCAATTGCTACAGTTACTACAGTTATTTAATGGTTTTTGAATAGCATCAGTCTAAATTTTTCTTTAATACTGCTTTCGAAGTATTAAACTGAAGGCTGAGCAATGACAGACCTTGATAGCTGAGTGTATGGCATCCTCAAAAGCTCAATGTTACCCTTTAAATGACGGTGCACATATACATTGCATTATACGTGTATGCTCCCAATGCAGTCAAGTTGGAGATTTTTGCCAGCAGTATCACTACACGACACATGTGCCCCTGCTCTCCTTGTGCTCTCAGGCAAGGACATAAAAGGGGCGTCCCGCTGCTCTCCTGTCAGGTCCTTCTCGCTGCCTGTGGCAAGAGTTGGAGCTCCCTAAAGCCTTAGCTTTGGTCAGCCAGCTTTAGAAAACTTTGTCCATAGTTGTTATAGTTATACTGTAAGTGTATTTAGTGTGTAGCATATACTGAAGTACAGAATAGTGTAGTATAGTTATGTAGAGATAGTTCTGTTAGTACCTGGAGGATTTACTATGACAAAAGCTCCAGGTTTTAGATAGTGCGCCACTTGCAGGGCCATTATCCCTTTCACAGATGGGCACAAGAGTTGTCTGATTTGTTTGAATGAGGGGCATGTGAGGGTCAAATGCTTTATTTGTACCTCCTTTCCCACCTGAACTAAGAAGCGGAGAGAGACTGTTGCTTGCAGGTTCACCTCACGAAAGGAGGCAATGTGACCTGTGTCTGAGCCATCTCCCAGTTGTGATCCTGGGGCCTCTGGATTGACTCAGAGTGCTCCAGCTTCTTCTGAGTCCAAAGATAAGTCTGGAAGCAAACGTCATGCTTCCCCATTTCTGTCTGGGTCAAAGAGTTCTAAATGTTCATTATCTCGCAAGACCTCTAAATCTAGGTCTTCTCCCAGAAATACATCTAGTAAGTCCTCCAGCACCCCCCGGAAAAGGGGAGTACAGAGTGTGGCACAGCCAGAGGACTGTGTCCTGAAGAGAATGCTGTGATCCTTGGAGCGACACGGGTCCAGGAGCAGAAGTGATGGTGGGTGAGAGATCCCCAACAATCAGCGTACCGACCTGTTTGAACTGATCCGCAAGACAACCAGCAGGAGGCATTAGCGTGGTGAGTCCCACCCCATCACAGGGTCTAAGTTATTTTCTGAAAAAACAGGTACCATGCACGTGGTTCAGTGGTAACAGCCAACACATTTGTTGTTTGGACATTCCAATTTTCCCTTTCCTGGACAATTGGCCAATGCAGGCAGCAGCATTAGATGAGTGTTATCATCATCATTGCTTGTCTAGGCTTGTCTCAGAGAATCTTTCACAGGATTTCTGACTGTATCAGAGTCTGCTACCAGCTTACTAAAGTCTCTCCTCCGTCGAGAATAACAGCTCACTCCACCAGAGCTCAGCTTTCCTGAGCAATGTTCCAATAGCTGATATATGCCAGGCAGCAACATGGTTGTCTGTACCTCTTCTACTCATTATGCCATTGCACAAGCTCTCTCTATGATGCCTGCTTTGGCAAGTCAGTGCTACGGTCTCCATTTTGATGATCCAAAGTCCCTCCACCTGAAAAGGAACTGCTGATGAGTCACCTACATTGGAATGTATATGAGCACAGTCAATCGAAGGAAGAAAGAAACAGTTACTTACCTTATAACAACTGTTCTTCAAGACATGTTGTGCACATACACATTCCACGACCCTCCCACCTTTCCTGATGGTTCGGTCATTGCTTACAGTGGTGTTAAGGAGTGGAGAGGGAGATGGTGGGTATGCCTCTCGTATGCCTTCACCTGGGAACAAGAGGAGAACACCCATATTGCTGGCAAAAGTCTCTGACTCGAGTGCACTGGGCACACATACACCTACAGTGAATGTGTAGGTACACAACACATCTCTAAGAACAACAGTTACTGAAAGTAAGTGACCATTTTTTCTGTCTCTGTTGATTGGAGAAACTATAACCCCCAAGTGTCTGGACTGGTACAGAAGATCTCAAAAAAAGAACATTAACAGGTAAAGAAAATTTCCCCTTGCATTACAACTGCCCCTCTATCTCACCTTCTCCCATACACCCTCAGCTTATCGTAGCTTTGGCAAACATAAGTGTGGTTGAAATATTGCACTGTTGGTTTCAGACACAAAGTGTCATAGAAAAATTGAGCAAAATTGGTTCGGCCTTGTATGTTGTCTGGTTTGGGTATATGTGTTACACATACATACAAACACTTCCCACACTGTGTGTTCCAATCAAAAATGTTGTGTGAACCAGCTCAACAGCTGAACTGACTTTATTCAAGCTTGATTTGTTCTGTATATTGCTCTGAGATCTATAGAACAAACAAAATCTGAAAAAAATGGGTCCATTGGTTCTTAAGTTAAAAATTGAAAAGTTTTTTCATACGTGTGTAGAATTTGTGGCAGGGAAGAGTCAGTTCAGCCTAAGGCTTATAATGTTGGAGATGAATATGCACAATAGACTTCGCCAGTAGAATCTGTACTGCGGAGGTTGGCCAGACAGAAGTCTCAGTCCCAGTACTGTGGGGGTTTCCCTATGCTTCAGAATAGACTAGAACATTGCGTGGTTATAGTTGGTAAATGTTTACTCTTTAATGGTGACTACTGTAGATCTAAGGCAGGTTTGGATGTTAGGGCCACTGTGAATTCTTTTAGCTTGATCTAAACTTGCAAGAGTTTTTAAAGCCTACCAGACCTTACAAAGATTTCACCATTTCCCAGACTACCTTGTGTCTGAAGAGGGAGACAGAGGGGTAATGGTGCCTCCCCATTCAAAGCAAGCGACCTAGACAAAGGAGCACATGGCTAAGATAAGAGTTCTTACCTCTGCCACTAAGTGGCCTTAACTTTTCATTTTTATGTAGCACTTTAAAAGTATTGTTTAGCTAGATCTCGCAACATTCTGTAAGAAAATAGCATCTTATTAGATGGGCTAATAGATGGGTTAACGAAAGTAGAAAGGTTGTGATTTCTTCAAGATCATACAGTAAATTAGTATAAGAGCCAGGATTAGAGCGTAGCTCTCCTGACTCCCCATTCCACTAGATGCCATTGTTTAATCCACTATACCACAGACCTCCCTAAACAAGCCACTAACAAGTCTTTCTGATTCCCCATCTGCAAAATGGGAATAATACCTGCTTGCCTCATCTTTTGACCCAACTAGACGGGGATTCTGTTTACCAGTATTCTAACTTGTGGATTTGGAGAGGTGAACTCAAAATATACTGCCTTAAAATAGGGGGAAAGTTGTCAAATCGAAGCCATGAACAATTAGGAAGTGCCCATGTTCAAGTTTATGAAACGTCCCACTATCAGAAAAGAATACTTTTTACTTTAATTAAGGGGGAAGAAATGAGTTGAAAACATAAACAAGTTTCTAACTGTGATCAAGTTCTGTAGTAAACGTTTTGTTTCCTCTTTGATCTCAACAGCAGCTTTGCAGTCCTCAGAATGTGAATTGCAGAGATTTGGAGGGACGTCATTCAACCCCGCTGCACTTTGCTGCAGGTTATAACCGTGTATCTGTAGTAGAGTATCTGCTGCACCATGGGGCAGATGTGCACGCCAAAGACAAAGGGTAACTTTTCAGTATTGTTTCTTATTAACCAGTGCTCCTCACATTCATTGTGGGAGAGAGTTAATAGTCTTCTCAGCAATGTTTAGCTTTCTGATAGTACTGGTATCAAAATATTAAACAATAGTATTATAGTTGGGATAACTTTACTTCTTTAATCTCTGCAGCTTTTTTCTCCTCTGTTCTCGGTTTTGTTTTTGTTCTTTCTGCTTAATAGCAGTTTATCAAATATTTTGGAAGGTCTAAAATTAGCTTTTTACTTATATGATGTGAAATAGCCAGGGTGAACGCTGTACATTTTTCTCTTCTTCATAGATGGTTTATATTAATACAGAAAGTTAACTTTTAAAAAGTTAACTATTGTTCTCTCTAACTATTACAACATGTTTTCCCCCTTTTAAATCAAACTATCAGGAAAGGCTAGAAATACTATACAACCTCTTTATTATTTCTAGCCTTTCCAGGCACTTTGATTTAAAAGGGGGACAACATGTCACAATAGTTAGAGAAACCAATAGTCAACTTTTAAAAAGTTGTTTTTCTGTATTAATATAAACCATCTATGAAGAAGAGAAAAATGAACAGAGTTTCAAGGTTAGGTTCAGATCCTAAATGTCTTGAAGTTTTAAGCTCCTTTCAAATGGAATTGAGTACAGTTTTTTCCCCACAATATTACACATGCATGGCTTACTAATACCCAAACTTCACGTGTCAAATGGGATTTTAGCCACCCACTAAAACCCTTTTTGGAAATTTACACCCAAGTGTCCAAAGTTGACATTACAGCAGTGATTCTTGCAACATATGGCTATTGTTAGCAATATTGATATGGCCTGTTTATAGAAATTATTAATAATGACAATTGGTCGAACATCATCAATTAGAAATATCATTGGCAGGAGCTGAAGAAAAGCTGTTTTCATTCGCTGCCTGGAAAAGGGATGTTCATTTCATATGTACCTCAATAGAAGGGCATGTAAAGCTGTGAAACTGGGGCTACTAAAAGATGCTAATAGTCTTTTTTTCTCTCTGAGGCTGTTTTATCCACGGGAGCTTTGTAAACTTGTATTTGAATTCGACTTTCTGTGACAATTAAAACTTCCTTTCTCTTTGGTTAGCGGCTTAGTACCCTTGCATAATGCCTGTTCATATGGACACTATGAGGTGGCCGAGCTATTGGTGAGGCATGGGGCCTCTGTCAATGTGGCAGACCTGTGGAAATTTACCCCGCTGCATGAAGCAGCAGCAAAAGGAAAATATGAAATCTGCAAGCTGCTTTTAAAAGTAAGTTATTTACAGTTACCAAATGTATTTTTAAATGTGTGTTCTGTTACATTTAAGATCTGAAACAAAGATCATTTTATTATTTTTCAGTAAATTAATTTGAATCCATTTTCATCTTAAATTTTACTGTGATATCTGGCGCTTTCTATATTGAATGTAAAGTCATTTGAAGTGCCTTTCAGAACATGTTCACTTTATTAAAATTCATCAGTACAGATGACTTTTCAAGACAATGGTTTAATTTATTCTGAAATATTCCTCTAATACATTCAATAATGTCAGTTAAATAACATTTACTTCATACAAACGGAAACAAATGGAATTAGTTTAAGGATACAAAAAAATGAACTTTTACTTGTGGAATAGTTGCTACAATTGAATAAACTTTCATTGATATTTGTGCAAGTGTACAGAATACAGCAATAATTTAAATGTGGTCTTTAGAAAATATCTTATGTATGAGAAAATCCTCAGAGGAAATGTAAATTAAGATAGTTTGGAAGAAGCACGATAATCAGCAGGAGTGCTCAAGCTAGCAGCCCCTGCTTTAAACAAAAACCCTTAATGAGAATGTTTAAAATAAGCTTGACAAAATTGCAAGAAATTATTAGGAAAATTAACCCCACACATTGTTTTCATCATAGGCGTTTATATACTTTTTTTAAAAGGTAGGCAGTTGTCAGGCTCTCTTCACCCCTTTTTACATGGTTGCTGCTTAGCCAAGCTATTCCTACTCAATCTTGTTAATTTTTCTGAGGACTTTTTCACTTTGATGGAGGACCACCACAGCAATTTAAAAACCTGCTGCAGTAGAACCCACAAGCTCTCCCTCACAGAGGTCCCAGGGCTGTGCTTGTTGAGGGTCCCTAAAGCGACATCTGATTACAGAAGTTATCTCAAACTCTCAAATGCACTTTTCTTTTATCAGCACTGGAGTGCTCTGCAGCCCAGGATCGTTCCAGTGTGGGATTAGCCGTTCTTGCACTCAACCTCAAAGGATCCTCAACAAAAGTCGGTTCCTTAATAGACACATCACAGAAGACTTAGAAGCACTCCCTAAGGTCCCTAGGAGGTTGAGGTTATAATACCTGTTGTAAATCAGACTTCTGCATCCAAGAGCTAAAAGGCTCCAGTGACACACCCTTAAAATTGGCACTGTAGGTCTTTAAATCTGTTGGTCCTGGGTACATTTGAGACGATTTCCTTGAGCCTTGTACTGGTTGGTATTTGTGCTCGTAGCCCGCTGGTTACGAAGGGTTTCTGCTGCTCTGACTGGCAATAATGCCTTTGTTTTGGTGTGCGCTGGGATGCGGAATGTGCATCCTCCTGAAATCTCCCTTACTTTGTTCCGCTCCGCTTGAATTTAAAAATATTAAAAATAAAGTTGTTTTTTCAAATGTATTTTTGGGAGGCGTGCTGTTGGCCTTATCTCATGTGACCTTCTCTTCCATTACCTTGCTTTGAACTGCATCCTCTCTTTTGCTTCTCTGTGCTTGTAGGTAAAGAGGGCTGTCTTTGTGTTCCTTAATTTTTGTCTGTCTCTCATTAGCATTCTCCCTGTCTGTTTCTATATGGCCCTATCAGCATATATCTGAGCCCATGGATGCGTGTTTTGTTGTCCTCCAGAAGGAGAAAAGTTCCACTTTGAAACCTTTCACATTAGGGATCTAGAGGTGTAATTTTCAGAAGACTGCAATAGACATTTTAAACAATGTGCCACAGAGAACACTCTCTCCGAAAGCTGCTTGGATGCATTAGAGCCAATCTCTGCCCGCTTCTTCCATTCACATCCTTACTCTATACTCCTGTCTAACAGACACAGCCTTGGAAGCAGGAGAGTGGTAAGCCCCCCCCCCCCCCCCCCATTGCCCACCTTAGCTAACAGCAGGGCTGTTTCACTGGTGCTAACAACTGTTAGACTGCTCTGAACATTGCTGTACAACACAGTGGGTAACATGTTGGCAGTTGCCAGCACCTTGTCTATTGCAACTCTCCCACTGTTATGACACCACAGGAACTGCACCATTGTTAGCAATGGTGGGAAAGTTAAGGGGAGCTAACCTTTGGTAAAAACGTTCCCTTATGTAGATTCACATTTCTCTCCTGAATCTCGGCTTTGCTACATTATTGCCATTAACAATGGTGCAACTCACTAAGTTGTAGTGATGCAATGCGTCCCTGTGGGCCATCCTCTTCTGAGTGCTCCATTGCACTGCATCAACATTCAGCACTCCTCCTTCTCTTCCAGGACCAGCACACTGGGTACCTATTCCACAGGGCCCAGATGTAGAGGTTTGTGGGAATAGTAATCCCCAGTGAGAGAAACTGTACTAAAAACTTTTAAATGTGAATTGTAGAAATCAGCATTTTGCATTGTATAAAAATATATACTTCAGTTTTGGAACAAGAAAGCCTTTATGTGGCAGTGCAGCAGCTTGTAAAGCACAAAACTCAGGAGCTGCAGTAGCTCAGAACAGAATTATCAGGGTATAGGAGGAAACCTGCACAACCTGCAGAGTGGAATTGCAAAGGGGTTACAGGAGCATTGTCAGATTGTACAGAAGTGCCTTTACAACACCAGTGCTTTTAGATTATGCTAGCACTGCAACTGTGAAGAATGACCACATGCAGAATACAGCTGGGATGAGCCTTGCTCCAAGCAGCTGCCTTTACAATGATGCAGTTGCAAAACTCGTGAACCATGGCAAGCTGTGTAATGTATAGGTGCAAGAAGTTACAAGTGCAGTGTACGTTTACAGCACCACAGTCCTCTAGTATAGACAAGGCTCTTCAGACCTGTAAGGTTGCTTTGTAGATTAGCAGTTTGGGTTTAGGTTTCGTAATGTCTATTCTGTACAGTGGGTATCCACTAAAGTACATGGCTGTTAATTCATGAAAATGGATTGCCAAAATCTCACTAGCTTTGAGAGCATTCCCAGTGCTATGCTGCAGAATGCAGTCCATGAACTGACATACCTATGTATTGCACTCATGTATTTGTGGCAATAACATGTAGAATTGTTATTTGCAGCATGGAGCAGATCCAACAAAAAAGAACAGAGATGGTAACACTCCTCTAGATCTGGTGAAAGAAGGAGACACAGATATACAGGACTTGCTGCGGGGAGACGCTGCCTTGCTAGATGCTGCCAAAAAAGGTTGTCTGGCAAGAGTGCAGAAGCTGTGTACACCAGACAATATCAATTGCAGAGACACCCAAGGAAGAAATTCAACACCATTACATCTTGCAGGTAAGCAATTTACCAGAGCTTCTAGACTCTCTTATCACAGTTATGCAATGGAATCAACAAAAAACAGAGCATGTTATAAGGAACTGACATAGTAATAGTTTCACAGCAAATTGCCTTGGTTACTAGGCCAGCTGTCTAGACGTATTACAGGAAGACAGTAGCTTGCAAAAGAGGTGCTTTTGAACTCCAAAAATAAAATAGTTTTAGCTTTCCCACCTTCCCAGTTTTTCTGTTAGTTCTACTGATACTCTGTTTTCTTTTCTCTTTTTGTAGCTGGGTATAATAACCTGGAAGTAGCTGAATACCTTCTAGAGCATGGTGCTGACGTTAATGCTCAAGACAAAGGAGGACTAATCCCCTTACATAATGCAGCATCCTATGGGGTAAGTATAAGCATTTATACTTGTGATTTACAGTGCTAAGCTTCTCGTAATTTTGTAATATTTTTAGTACACAAAGTAGGGGGAAGTCTTTCAAGTGGTTGCATCTAAAGCAAATTATTGCGACAGACTGTCTTATCTGGAGCGAAGTTTGGCCTCCGTAGCCATGAGGGAATTATTGGTCCAAGTCACTACGATATCTTACTCCCACGGGTCTCAGTGGCTTTCATAAAAAAGCCCAGAATTTGACTAGAAGGGGGATGCAGTTGGTACTACTGTATATAGGGTCACTTACAGAAACTTTGGAGAACCAGTGAAACAGTTGCTATTATGGCAACCAAAACGTTTGTAGCAAGTTGGCATAATGTTTGGCACCTCTTGTTTTTAACCAAAGAAATTTCTCCTGCAGTTGTAGAAATAGGCAAAGATTCAGATGGTGATTAAGAGTTTGAGTGGGAAGGAAGAGAGAGCAGTGTCTGTGGATCAAGCACAAGTTCATTGTGGAGCAGCATTATTAGGATGAGTAGTCTGTTAGTGATCTCCCTTCCTTCCCACCCTCACAAAGCAGCATTAACATATAGAGAATCAAGCATCTTTATGTGCAGTATCTGCACAGATGTAAGATGGACCTTTCCCTAAAACGCTACATGCCACTTTATCTTGTGGGTGATTGCAGAAGGAAATCTATTACAAGCAATTGCGTGAAGTCCGTTCTTGAAAGAATCCCAGGTAGATGAAAGACTACATACATGACACTAAGTTAATGCCGGATTTGTTTGCCTCTTCTAGTTGTGTTTTCCTCTGCTTCCTCCCATTATTGTAAATGCAATTTCAGCAACTAGAACACTGACAAAAATGACTGCACTGGAGATCAGAGGGGAAATGGCTTGAATGCGGTAATTGAGTCCAAAATTGTTTTCACATTTATACCAAAATGCAAGTTACCAAATTGTATATATTTAGTGGTGCTGTTGTGATGCTGTATTTTATGCCTCAGTTTGTCAGTGGTTATTTCAGATACTGTACCAGATATGTTGCAATATGTGGGTATGATGAGAAGGATTAACAATGGAATGCAAGCCTCTAATCTGATTCTTCCTTTTGCTAAGGATCATTTGAAGTTGTTAACATTATTTGAATATTTAAGTCTTGTGCTGCAGGTGTTTTTTTCAAACTTCAGTAAACTAGCTCTTTTCCATCTTTGCAGAACAATCCATCACAGCTCAGTACTTTTTATACGTCTTCGAGGTCAATCCTTCGCTTTTAATGTACACATTTTATATAGTTAAACTACAGGTTATTTATCACATTTGTTAGCCTTGCGTTTCATTTACTGTGTTTTGTCACAGCTGTATAGGATAGTTCTTTTAAATGCTTAAGAACTGAGCAGTACTTAACCCTTGCTGTTTGTTGCTCCCTCAGACATTTTGTCAGCAAATTTAACAAGTTTGGTTTCTCCAATAGCTAAACAGTAAATCTTACATAAAGAAGGCAGCAGGAAAAAAGGATACCAGAGACAGAGCTGGTTTTTTTATATGCCTTTGACAGCTCTTGCCTCTCCCATTTACAGATGTCCACAGTCTCTGATTTAGTGTTGTATTAGAAAACTTGGTTTTAAAAGTGGGATAGAAGGGAGAAAAGTGCCAGCCTCCCACAGTTACACAAAGATGTTTCATTTTTAGTCAGTATAAAATATTTATCTAGCCAAGAAGGTCTGATAACCATGGAAGGAGAACTGGGAACTCTCTCCATGTTTTTCAGGGAGTGGTAGTGAGTGGCAATATGCTTTGTCAAAAGTCTAATGACCTTGAAGTAAAATGAACAGAAATTGGGGGAGAGAGTCTTAGAGAGCCTTGAACTGACCATGGATTCCAAATGAAAATAAGTGTTGCGATTTCCATCTTGCTCTTCATGCAGAGGGCTACAAGCTTACCCCTCGCTGACACCCACAACTTCAGTATCAAGTGTTTTAATCTGCTGAAAGGGAAATTGGAGGGTATTTGGAATAGAAAATTGCCAATAATTGTTTCACACTAATAATCACTTTAAGAAATCATAATTCCAGTCTAATTCAGTGTCCCCTCTTCTGCGTGGCTAATGAGAGTTGTGTTCAATATTCTTTCATCATCTTTTTTTTAAATTGTTCTCCTTATTGTATATTAGCCATCGGCACCTCTTAATTTCAGTGACATGGCATAGATCAGCTGTGAAGGGCGGAATACTTGGTTGCTCCTGAATTTTTATCTAATATAGTCAACGTTTTGTAACTCCTTCGTTAAAACTTGCTTTTCCTTTAGTTCCCCCATCTTCATGTTGGATATACCCTGTTTGTTTACCACATAATTAGGTAGTGTCTTTTATACTATGTGGCAGAAAAGTATGGGAAATACCAATTGCTCTGCAAGTTCAGAAGGGGAGAAGTGAGGTTAGCCATCTTTTAAACCAATATTTCTTGAGCGATAAAGCCAAGCCTTTTTGCGAGAGGTTGGTAGCTACTTAAAAAAAAAAAAAACGTAGGGAAAGATAAAATCTGTCAGTGTCATGAATCTCTGGGTTTGGGTCTGTGCTGACTATTTCAAACAAGTTTTCATACTTCAATCTGCTGGGTTTTTTAGCTGAGTATACTGCTTTTGCCTTTATGCAATGATAAACCAGTTAGTAAAAACACTCATAGGAAGGTGGTACAGGGAGTAATTTTTCCCTATAATTTGTTTCCTTTTCTTCTGTTTTAATTTGGATGATGATTGAGCAGGGGGTTGGACTAGATGACCTCCTGAGGTCCCTTCCAACCCTGATATTCTATGATTCTATGATTTTAAATGGTTTATAGTTGTAAGGGTGGGGTACAGAAGCAAATTACATGTCTGTTAAAATGTCACATCCGTAGCCTATGGAAATAAATGTAGATGAGGGAAACTGTACCAGCATCACTTTGGTTCAAAGTATTTTTTGTAGCTCATTGTACCAAATAATGAAATAAATGCTCAAGGGCCAGGTTTTCAAACTGGTTCGTTTCAACCGGGTTCAGCTGCAACTGAATCCAACCACCTTTTTAGGAGCCCAAATGGGAGTATTTCTTAAAATGTGGCCAAAAGTCACTAAGCTGCACTAGCTGACACTGTATAAACGGCAGTAGTTTGAACACAGAAAATAATAATGCTTCTCTTCCCCGGGTTTTCTTATTTTGTATATTTTATTGTAAATCGGTATTCTGTAGATCCTTAACCGTTTGCTTTCTAACATTGGGTGTAAGTCAATGAACTGCTAAGCAGAACGAAAACAGCAGATGAAACGTGTTCCTTTATCCCTGTTCATACATATTTAAAATCTATGTCAGGCCATACAAGCTACAGCAATCTGAAGAAAGATGGTACTTGTTCCGTTTGTCAGTATCTGGAATGTTCTTCCAGCTCCCAGGGACTTCACAGTGGTATCTGAGCTCCAGAAATAATAAAACCAGTTCAGGAGTGGACACGCTTACTTTCCTCAGCAAAGTCCCCGTCCTACAAACACTTACACACTGGATATCAGGGATATCACACACTTACAGTAAAGCACATTTGTAAGTATGTGCAGGATCAGGGTCTGAAAATGTAAAGAATTCTTCTTAGAATAAGATAATGCAAATCTAAAACTCCACATAATTATCCCTTTCTGTAACATCAACCAAAGAAAATCACCTAATCTCATTATTCTGGAGCTGAACTGCTTAATAGCTTATATACAGTACAGCTAAACTACATGATTAAATGCAATCCAAAGCGACTCGCACAACTGATTCCTTTGAGCGAATTGGGAAGTTGGGGTTTCCTTAGCACTTTCATATTTAGAGAAACGTAGTTTATTCAGCTAACAAAATATGGCCTTGTGCTGCCTTATGCGGCTTTGAAATCACAAAGCTAAGTCAGGAAGAGGAAAGAATGTCCATCATTGTTCGTATGCCCATTGCTGATGGGAAAGTTTTTCAGTCTTTGACTGGAGGGAAAGTTGTTGTGACCTAGGCAGGTGAGTTGCAGAGGTGGGTGTAAATAAAGGGAGGGGAAATGAAGAGGATCTCTGAATATCCATATTATCTCTGCATAAAAGAAATGAAGATGTGACTTAACAATACTACATCGTATGGCCTCTACATTGCTGTACCCTGTAGCAGCTACTCTGTACTTTAATGATAAAAGTATTGGGTTTTTTTCAGCATGTGGATATAGCAGCGCTCTTGATTAAATACAGCACATGTGTAAATGCAACAGATAAATGGGCATTCACACCGTTGCATGAAGCAGCACAAAAAGGAAGGACACAGCTATGTGCTCTGCTACTAGCTCATGGAGCAGATCCAACCATGAAGAACCAAGAGGGTCAAACGCCTTTAGATCTGGCAACAGTAAGTTCATATTGCAAAGCATCAGAAACTGTTATAAAGAATTTGCTTTATGTATTAAATGACACTCAGTGCCTCCACTGTGCCAGTGGTCCTCAGCCTTCTCCATCCTGAGATTTGGGAAGGGTAGGGTGGTCAGGACTTCTTTACGTCCATGCACAACACCTCTGTTGGCAGCAAGCCCATGCACAAATCGTAGGATGAGATTCTAGTATCTTAGTTAAGGTTTAAAATACCAGTTTAATTCCCAGCACTTTAATTTTACCCAGACTGAATCTTTCCACCTGAAATGTCACGGATGTGAGCTTTAGCCAGCACACACTTTGTTTATTTGAATCCTTTCAGGGAAATAGATCAGACTTTGAGGAAGTATGAGTGTTCCAAAAAGGGTATTCTCAGTTCTTAAATAATTTCTTAACCCTTTTTAGGCACAACATAACTCCAAAACAATGTGACTAGAATGACCCAGAACCTCCAAACTTCTTGTTAGCTGTAGGTCTTCCTGAATACGTGTCTTTGACTAGTTGGGTTTTGTTAGTGGCAGGATTAGTTAAAAATAGTTTCCACATATCTTATAGGGCACACAGAGTTTATGAATTCCAGGTGACCCCATTATTGATGGTTGCTATGTGGGGAGTGGCACACAGAGAACTGGAAAGTAGAGAAGTTTGGAATAGACAGGGGAGGGAGTAGGAGAGTTTGAGCCACAGTAGGGGGTGAGGAGGCTGGGCTGGGGAAGAAAACAGACTCATGGAGTGGTCTAGACATCATTCCCCAAATAAATCCACTTTACATGTTCCCCCTGCACCTCCACACATGTTGCTGTCCCGTGACTCTGAAAAGGACTTTAGGGATCATTGTGGAAGCCAGCTGAACATCAGTTCCTAGTGCAATCTTATGGCTAAGAGGGCTAATGCAGTGCTTGGATTTATAAACAGGAGAGCATCAAGTCAGAGTAAGGAGGTGCTCTTACTTTGTACACCGCATTAGTGAGACCATCACTGGATATTGTGTCCACATTTATTTTAAAATGTTGAAAAATTGGAGCGAGTTCAGAAAAGAGCTACAAGAAGTATTTGAGATCTGGACAGCCTGACTTACAGTGAGAGACTTAAGAAGCTCAATTAAGTTTTTCCACGAGAAGGTCAAGAGGTGACTTGACCATGCTCTACAAGTATCCGCATGGGGAAGAGATTTCTGAGAGGAGAGATCTCGTCAATTTAGCAGCAAGGGCATAATGACATCCAATGGCTGCAAGCTAAAACTAGACAAATTCAGACGATGAATAAGATACAGGCTTTTTGTAAAAGTGAGGTAAATTAACCTTTGGAACAGTTTACCAAAGTAAATGGTAGATTCCTCATCTTTCAGAGTCTTTACAGTCAAGACTGGATGTCTTCCTATGGGCTTATCTAAAGGGACATTTAGTTTGCAGCAAGCTAAAAGTTCCCTAGTGCTCTCTGATCTCTTCCTGTTTCAAACCAGGAACTTTTAGTGCACAGCAGCACTAAACTTTTAGTCCACAGACACTTAATGCACAACAATTTAGTGCAGGATAGACTAACACCCCAGCTTGCTGCAAACTTTGGCTATGGTGGGAGGGATAGCTCAGTGGTTTGAGCATTGGCCTGCTAAACCCAGGGTTGTGAGTTCAATCCTTAAGGGGGCCATTTAGGGATCTGGGGCAAAAATTGGGGATTGGTCCTGCTTTGAGCAGAGGGTTGGACTAGATGACCTCCTGAGGTTCCTTCCAACCCTGAGATTCTATGATATGTCTACACTTGGAGCTACTGGTGTGATTCCCAGCTTGTGCAGACACAGTCACACTAACCCATATCCAGCTAACACTCTAAAAATAGTAGTGTAGCCACGGTTGTGCGGCAGCAGTGAGCAATGACAAAGGCTCGCCATCTCAAGTATGTACCTGTGGGGTCTCAGCAGGTTTGTACTGGGGACTGCTGGTGTGTGTTAGCCTGCTGTGCACTGAGTGTCCATGTGGACCCTGATGACTGTGCACTAAAAATTCTGTATGGCACTTTGATTTATGCTGCTTTGAAATGGGAGTATATTAAAGCACACTAGTGAACTTCTAGTGCGCGGCCACAGGCTCCATGTGGACAATTGCTGTGAACTAAGGCTATGACTACACTACAGCCTATGTTGTCATAATTTATGGTGCTATGGGGTGTGAATAAACCACCCCACTGAGCGACATAAGTTACAGCGACAGCTGCCAATGTGGGCAGCGCTATGTTGGCAGGATATACTCTACTGCTGACAGCTACCGCTGCTCAAGGGGGCTGGCATAGCTAAGCTGACGGGAGAGCTCTCTGCCGTCGGTTTAGGGCGGCTACATTAGAGAGCTTACAGCAGCACCACTGCAAGCTCTATAATGTTTAGACAAGCCCTAAAATTGGTTCTCTCGCTCAACCAGCAGTTACAGGATTGAAGAAGGAATTACATGGTGGAATTGTCTGATCTGCTATGCAGGTCTGATGAGATTATTATACTGGTCTTTTCCGGCCTTAAAATCTATAAAATCACACTGCCATGAGGAAAAAATGTAATTAACTCTCTGACATATAATAGAAAATAGACCTGGTCTTAAAAAGTTGTGTTAAGTGGGTGCAATTTTTGCTTTTTTTTTTTTTTTTTTTTTTTTTTTTTTTTCAAAATGAATGACCTATGAGAGGATTAAATTTATGTTATGAGATTGTTGGGGGGTTTTACTTAGATGGGGACTGGGAATAAGGTTATCCACTGCATGTATTTTTTTCCTTCCTTAATAAATGAATAGATGGTGATTTTAATGAAAATAAAGCCCTATGTGAATGTGCTTTCTGTCTTTCAGGCTGATGATATCAGAGCTTTGCTGATAGATGCAATGCCTCCAGAAGCCTTGCCTACCTGTTTTAAACCTCAGGCAACCGTAGTTAGTGCCTCTCTAATCTCACCAGCATCTACTCCCTCCTGTCTCTCTGCGGCCAGCAGCATTGATAACCTTACAGGGCCTCTGGCAGAACTAGCAGTGGGAGGAGCATCAAATGCTGGGGATGGAGCAGCAGGAACAGAAAGGAAAGAAGGAGAAGGTAATTTTTCTGCTGGGTAAGGTTCCTGTGCAAAAATACAATAAGAAGGTGCTTAGCATTGCATTCTGCCTTACTTGATCCTGAAGATGTTGAATATAAAAAATACTCCCATCTCAAAGAAATGTGAATTTCTCTATTTCTCCTGTTTTCTTCCTCTGCTCTTTGGGTGACTGTTCCTCTTAGTTATCTTTTCGTTCATGATTAGCTCAGAATCCAAAGGCAAGGGTCACTGACTAAATGCACAGATTTCCGCTGTTGCTGCTGGACAAAAATTCTGATGGGTATAATTGTGATTTGGGGAAACACGATGGCTGAGATGAGGGGGTTGTTAAAGTTTTAATCCTTTGATTAATATTTGAAATACAAGCTGTCCATCAGCATCTGAAAGATGGTATAGCAAAAATGCATCCATCTTCATCTGTATTCCTGTGTAACTTGCTGTCCTGTTTTACTGAAATCAGATGTTTCTGTTTTAAGCGGTTGTTTTTAATGTGTATTTAACATTCAGTTTTTACTGAGCTTTTGTACAGTCTAAGGTAGATTATTTGGCTGAGGACTATAGAGAGCTGTGTTTTGAGACTGAGGACAAGCTGAGATTATGCTGGATGATGAATATCTTCTACATTGATCTGTTTCTTTCATTATAGTCGCTGGTCTTGACATGAATATCAGCCAGTTCCTGAAAAGCCTTGGGCTTGAACACCTGCGGGATATCTTTGAAACAGAACAGGTAATGAGTGAGCCTCATGTATGGTGCACTTGTATGTTCATTTATAGGGAATACAATAAATACTCAAGCAAATTTTGATTGCATCTGTTATTTCCTAACTTTTTTTAAATGACTGTTTAACATCTGTGAAAAACAAAAATAACAAAGGAAACTACAAATGAGTCATCTAGTACCTTAAAGTGAGGTTCTACTCAGAAAAAGACTGAATAAATGGCATCACAGTTATTTGAGGCTGGTATCGAGTTTGCTCAGTTTACAAGTAAAATATTTTTTTTCCCAACTGCCAGTTCTGCAAATTCATCCCGGGATCTGAGTCACGATTGGTCCTTTGGTCTTGAGCATTATTACCAATAAAGGTTTTGCAGGACAAATTAGACCCTAAGCTACACGTGTCCTTTCCCATTCATAAACTCTTGAAGGTTTTTTACAAGGAAGAGGGAGAAAAATGGTTCTCCTTAACCTCTGAGGATAGGACAAGAAGCAATGGGCTTAAATTATAGCAAGGACCATTTAGGTTGGACATTAGGAAAAACTTCCTGTCAGGGTGATTAAGCACTGGAATAAATTGCCTAGGGAGGTTGTGAAATCTCCATCATTGGAGATTTTTAAGATCAGGTTAGATAAACACCTCTCAGGGATGGTCTGGATCAGTGGTTCTCAACCGTTCCAGACTACTGTACCCCTTTCAGGAGGCTGATTTGTCTTGCGTACCCCAAGTGTTACCTCACTTAAAAACTACAAAAGTGTCACAGAACACTCTTACTGAAAAATTTCTTACTTTCTCATTGTTACCATATAATTATAAAATAAATCGCCACCCCCAGATTGAGAAACACTGATGTAGTATATAGAGCAGTATAAACAAGTCATTGTCTGTATGAAATTGTAGTTTGTACTGACATTGCTAGTACTTTTCATGTAGCCTGTTGTAAAACTAGGCAAATATATTGATGAGCTGATGGACCCCCTGGAAGATCTGTGTACTCCCAGGGGTACACACATCCCTGGTGAAGAACCACTGGTCTAGATAATATTTAGTCTTGCCATGAGTGCCGGGGACAGGACTAGATGACCTCTGGAGGTCCCTTCCAGTCCTACAATTCTGTGATGCCTGAGCAAGCCTGTTGCATTGAACGGAGTTATTTAAGTTATCCCACAGTATTCTTGCCAGCAAGTTAAAGATGTATGGGCTATAAGGTGGATAGAAAGCTGGCTAGATTGTCGGGCTCAACCGGTAGTGATCAATGGCTCCATGTCTAGTTGGCAGCTGGTATCAAGTGGAGTGCCCCAAGGGTCAGTCCTGGGGCCAGTTTTGTTCAATATCTTCATAAATGATCTGGAGGATGGTGTGGATTGCACCCTCAGCAAGTTTGCAGATGACACTAAACTGGGAGGAGAGGTAAATACTCTGGAGGGTAGGGATAGGATACAGAGGGACCTAGATACATTGGAGGATTGGGCCAAAAGAAATCTGATGAAGTTCAACAAGGACAAGTGCAGAGTCCTGCACTTAGGACGGAAGAATCCCATGCACCGCTACAGACTAGGGACCGAATGGCTCGGCAGCACTTCTGCAGAAAAGGACCTAGGGGTTACAGTGGATGAGAAGCTGGATATGAGTCAACAGTGTGCCCTTGTTGCCAAGAAGGCCAATGGCAATTTGGGATGTATAAGTAGGGGCATTGCCAGCAGATCGATGGACGTGATCGTTCCCCTCTATTCGACACTGGTGAGGCCTCATCTGGAGTACTGTGTCCAGTTTTGGGCCCCACACTACAAGAAGGATGTGGAAAAATTGGAAAGAGTCCAGCAGAGGGCAACAAAAATGATTAGGGGACTGGAACACATGACTTATGAGGAGAGGCTGAGGGAACTGGGAATGTTTAGTCTACGGAAGAGAAGAATGAGGGGGGATTTGATAGCTGCTTTCAACTACCTGAAAGGGGGTTCCAAAGAGGATGGCTCTAGACTGTTCTCAGTGGTAACAGATGACAGAACAAGGAGTAATGGTCTCAAGTTGCAGTGGGGGAGATTTAGGTTGGATATTAGGAAAAAAAATTTCACTAGGAGGGTGGTGAAACACTGGAATGGGTTCCCTAGGGAGGTGGTGGAATCTCCTTCCTTAGAAGTTTTTAAGGTCAGGCTTGACAAAGCCCAGGCTGGGATGATTTAATTGGGGATCAGTCCTGCTTTGAGCAGGGGGTTGGACTAGATGACCTCCTGAGGTCCCTTCCAACCCTGATAGTCTATGATTCTATGAAGTGAAAGTGATTAGAACTTAGTAAACAATGCAGTTAATGGGCAAGGCAGAAGAGAAACTACTTTACCCAGGCCTTGTCTACGCTAGAGAATTTCAGGAAATAGTTTCCTACTGCAAACAAGGTTATAATCTTAGCTGTTTTAGGTGTGTAGGGCTAAAGACTAAATAGTGGGGGAAAAGTATGTTACCAGTTACTCTGGATATGCAAAATGTATTGTAAGAAGTTACCATGTTTATGGTCAGTTTTTGGAAGAGAATAGCATTTGAATGTACTTGTGAATTCTTTTTCTGAACAGCTTCTTGGACAAACACATAATTTACTAGTATGAACTAAGATATAATGTGAGGCGAGGGAGAAATAAGACATATCAAACCGTAGCCGTAAGTCAGGGAACAAACACTTTAAACATAATGTGTTGGTTATGAAAATTCTCCAGACTATTGTATAAAGTGTTAAGAGTTGTCCTTTGCTTCCCAATTCCTGTAGATATGACAGTTTTTCTTTAGTTTTCATTGACATTATATATACTACTTCTTCACTTCAGCATGAATTGTAATATTTCTTGGCTACCTTTTTCTTCTTACCTAGGAGAAGTGTGCTTTCCATATATTTAATAGAAGTTTATATTTATCAGAAAAATTGAAATATTGGCTTTTTAGAACCAGGAAAAACCTTTCTATCCAAATAGTTCTGCTCTCCTTGGTTATCTTAAACTAATCTTGGATTGTTTCATTTAGTCATGACCCTCTAGAAACAAATCTTTAAGTGCTGCTTAAACTCATTTTTCCTGTTTAAAAAACCTTCCTCTTGCGCTGAAGAGTTCTGCTTTAGATGCTTATCTTCTAGGTAAGGCTGTTGATTAATTGCAGTTAACTCACTTGAGTAACTCAAAAAAATTAATTGCGATTAATTGCAGTTTTAATCTCACTGTTAAACAATAGAATAACAATTGAAACTTATTAAATATTTTTGGATGTTTTTCTACATTTTCAAATATTGATTTCAATTACAATGCATAATGCAAAGTGTACAGTGCTCACTTTATAGTATTATTTTTATTACAAATATTTGCACTGTAAAAAGGATAAACAAATAAAATAGTATTTTTCAATTCACCTCATACAAGAACTGTAGAGCAGGCTCTTTATCATGAAAGTGCAACTTACAAATGTAGATTTTTTTTTTTTTGTTACATAACTGCACTCAAAAACAAAATTGAAACTTTAAAGCCTACAAGTCCACTTAGTCCTACTTCTTGTTCAGCCAATCGCTAAGACAAACAAGTTTGTTTACATTTACTGGAGATAATGCTTTCCGCTTTTTACTTACAATGTCACCTGAAAGTGAGAAGAAGCGTTCACATGGCACTTTTGTACCGGCATTGCAAGATATTTATGGGCCAGATATGCTAAACATTCGTGTGCCCCTTCATGCTGCCCCCTCCATTCCAGAGAACGTGCTTCCATGCTGATGATGCTCATTAAAAAAAAAATATGTTAATTAAATTTGTGACTGAACTCCTTGTGGGAGAAATGTATGTCTCCTGCTCTGTTTTACCTATATTCTGCCATATATTTCATGTTATAGCAGTCTCGGATGATGAGCCAGCATATGTTGTTCATTATAAGAACACTCACTGCTGATTTGACAAAACACAAAGAAGGTACCAATGAGAGATTTCTAAAGATAGCTACAGCACTCGACCCAAGGTTTAAGAATCTGAAGTGCCTTCCAAAATCTGAGAGGGACGAGGTGTGGAGCATGGCTTCAGAAGTCTTGGAAGAGCAACTTCAGAACCCAAACCACCTATAAAGAAAATCAGCCTTCTCTTGGTGGCATCTGACTCAGATGATGGAAATGAACATGCATCAGTCTGTACTGCTTTGGATCGTCATCAGGCAGAACCCATCATCAACATGTCCTCTGGAATGGGGGTTGAAGCATGAATTTTTAGAACCCACAAGTCCACTTAGTCCTAAAGTTTTACATTGTTTTATTTTTGAATGCAGTCATTTTTTTTGTATGTAGTTCTACATTTTAAGTCCAACTTTTGTGATAAAGTGATTGCACTACAGTAGTTGTAATGCGGGAATTGAAAAATACTATTTCTTTTGTTTTTTACAGTGCAAATGTTTGTAATCAAAAATAAATAAGGTGAGCACTGTACACTTTGTATTCTGTGTTGTAATTGAAATCAATATATTTGAAAATGTAGAAAACAGCCAAAAATATTTAAATAAATGGTATTCTGTTATTGTTTAACAGTACGATTAATCAGGATAAATTTTTTTAACTGTTTGACAGCCCTACTTCTAGGTTCTGTACAATTTTCCCCCACTAGTGAGAGTTTTTAAAATGCAAATCAGCTTTACTTGTCTCTTTCATCATTTTGAAAACTTGTTAATTCATCTCATACTGTTGTCCTTTCAAAGACAATGAGTACATCTTCATAGTCATTCCATATTATTTTGATGCTTGATGTCTGGAACTGTCTTTGTTTCCCATACACTACAATCTCTGCAAGGAAACAGCCCTCCTGTGATACAGGTACCAGGGAGGGACAGCTTTTCATTTTGGATCTCCCCTGACGTTAATCCTAGTCCTCTGGCAATACGGTAGTATCTTTTGCAGTCTTTTGTAGTGCTGCTCTGCACTTGATGGATGTTTTCAATGATTCTTTCATAGTAACCTTCATATCTTTTGCCTGATCGATATGTTGGGTGTCATGTTTATCGCATATCCCTTGGTTGAGTCCCTCTCTCCTGAATTAAGCATATTATCTTTGTCTACAGTGGACTTTGTTTGCTACTTACAGATCCAGTCATCCTAACTCTTCAGCTACTTTTGAATCTAGTTGCATGGTTTCCCATTGATTACTAAGCCTCCAATTCTATTGTAATGTGTAAATTTGGGAGCAGATGTATTTGAATGCCTCTCCTAAATGAAATTTTTCTGTATCTCTGAGGTCCAAAAAGTAACCTGTGTATAGAATTTCTGTACAATATGAAAAGTTTGTGTCTAGATTGCCCTTTATGTCCTGCTCTTAAATCAATTTTCTGTTTCACATTTTATTTAACATCCTATTTTATTACTTCCTGCTTTAGCAGGTAATCTCTATTACCTTGAAATGCAGCCTTGTCAAATGCTTTGAGGAATCTTAATATATTACAGCTAGTGAATAGACCTGATCTGTCATCATGACAGTCATTATTCCTAAGAACCGCGGGTTACTGAAGCATGATTTTACATAGCCAAATCGTGTTTGGAGACACACACGCACCACATAAACACAAAGTGAATGTTTTTGAAAATCTGTAATGGCATCGATGTAGGATGTGTTAGACATTTTAATAAGGACGTAACAGCAAAAGAATGGGAAATTATCAGGCTAAAATTAGACAGAACTTTTATTTCCATGTTGTATGTGGTGGAAATACGTTTATCAGTCTTTGTGCAAAAATGTAAAATCTGGCTACAGTGTGCTTTAAACTGTTGATATGTGTATAGTGCTGATGTACAGCACCACGTTAGTAATCCTGACCCCTTAATAATCTTGACAAGAAAGCTGTTGTCTGGGATTTTTTTTTGCTATTTCTGTTGTCACTCATGTACCTCCACCAGTGCTAGCAATGGTGGGTGTATTAGTGTAAATAATATACTGGTGTGTTAGCCAGAGTGCCATCTAACCCTCCTCAGAGCCATTCTAGATAATACATTGACTAGCCACCTGTGTACAATCGTCCTTGATGTGGAGCTCCATCAATGATACTTCAGTACAGGAAATTATTTTAAAAAATCCAATATCAGTATGGCCTGTCACTGAAGGGGAAGAGTTATGATGCACCTAAGGAACAGAGGAATGCAAGTCCCACTGATTTTCAGTGGGGCATATGCACCTAAATCCCATAGGCACACTTGAAATCTCCTATCAGTTTTAAATTAAGCCTTTTATCATTCCTTTAGCAATATCAGATCCAGACTAAAGCATTTTCCTGGTAATATTTGACTGTTGTTTCAGTGCATTCATTAAATGGTTAGAAATTATTCCCAGTTTGGTGTGGAGTCTTACCATGAAGGGAGATGGATGGGAAATTAAATAGCTTACTTTTTAACTGTTTTGCTAAATTAGATTTCCGTGTTAGTTTTTGGAAGAGAGAGGTATGTTCTGTGTTATTTACACACATTCTGCAGCAGCCGGCATAGAGCAGCTCTCTGCTGTCTCATCATGGGGAGAGACCCTGTGGTATTTACCTGGGCCAGCCTCAGACAGGAAGGTGGCAGTCTATTAGATTGTAGGGTCATCATAATAAAAATAAAATACATAAACTGAGGGATTCTGCTCCTAGCATGAATGCAGTGTAGGTACAGTATAATTTCTGTAACAATGGGACTTTTTCATTTTTTCCTTAGGAGGTAATGAAGCCTTGGCTATTAATTTTTGTCATCCTTTCTCTTTTCAGATAACTCTTGATGTATTAGCAGACATGGGGCATGAAGAGTTAAAAGAAATTGGCATTAACGCATATGGACATCGCCACAAACTAATAAAAGGTGTAGAGAGACTTCTAGGAGGGCAGCAAGGTAAATATATCAAAACAGTCGGCCCTACCTGTTAACTTTGAGTTATGTACACCTGGACCTGTCGGAAATAATTTTCAGCAGGCTTTCAGCAATTGCCTTGTAAAAGGAATGCTCTTAGACCACCCCCAGTCTTAGACCATGACTTTAAAGAGTCTAGGTGAGGTTAGATGCGTTCCTGCTTGCAGCATTGAACCAAATTCCAGCTAGGCAGTAGAAATTAAATGGCTGGAGTCAAAGGAATCTTTCAGTCTGGTGCTGCAAAGATAGGGTGGAGAGGAGACAAGACAATGGTTCCACCCCATCTGGGGAATGCACACCCCAAGAGGTACATGGAGGGGAGGAACATGAATTCACCAAGGGCAAGTCATGCCTGACTGATCTAATTGCCTTCTATGACGAGATAACTGGCTCTGTGAATGAGGGGAAAGCAGTGGACGTGTTGTTCCTTGACTTTAGCAAAGCTTCTGACACGGTCTCCCACAGTATTCTTGCCAGCAAGTTAACGAAGTATGGGCTGGATGAATGGACTATAAGGTGGATAGAAAGCTGGCTAGATCGTCGGGCTCAAAGGGTAGTGATCAATGGCTCCATGTCTAGTTGGCAGCCGGTATCAAGTGGAGTCCTGGGGCCGGTTTTGTTCCATATCTTCATTAATGATCTGGAGGACGGCGTGGACTGCACCCTCAGCAAGTTTGCAGATGACGCTAAACTGGGAGGAGAGGTAGATACGCTGGAGGGTAGGGATAGGGTACAGCGGGACCTAGACAAATTAAAGGATTGGGCCAAAAGAAATCCGATGAGGTTCAACAACGACAAGTGCAGAGTCCTGCACTTAGGATGGAAGAATCCCATGCACCGCTACTGGCTAGGCAGCAGTTCTGCAGAAAAGGACCTAGGGGTTACAGCAGATGAGAAGCTGGATATGAGTCAACAGTGTGCCCTTGTTGCCAAGAAGGCCAATGGCATTTTGGGATGTATAAGTAGGGGCATTGCCAGCAGATCGAGGGACGTGATCGTTCCCCTCTATTCGACACTGGTGAGGCCTCATCTGGAGTACTGTTTCCAGTTTTGGGCCCCACACTACAAGAAGGATTTGGAAAGCGTCCAGCGGAGGGCAACAAAAATGATTAGGGGACTGGAACACATGACTTATGAGGAGAGGCTGAGGGAACTGGGGATGTTTAGTCTACGGAAGAGAAGAATGAGGGGGGATTTAATAGCTGCTTTCAACTACCTGAAAGGGGGTTCCAAAGAGGATGGCTCTAGACTGTTCTCAGTGGTAGCAGATGACAGAACAAGGAGTAATGGTCTCAAGTTGCAGTGGGGGAGATTTAGGTTGGATATTAGGAAAAAAATTTTCACTAGGAGGGTGGTGAAACACTGGAATGGGTTACCTAGGGAGGTGGTAGAATCTCCTTCCTTAGAAGTTTTTAAGGTCAGGCTTGACAAAGCCCAGGCTGGGATGATTTAATTGGGGATCGGTCCTGCTTTGAGCAGGGGGTTGGACTAGATGACCTCCTGAGGTCCCTTCCAACCCTGATATTCTATGATTCTATGCTGCTCTGAGCACAAGGCCATCATTCTAGCAGGCTCCAGCATGAAGTGCATACAGTGGGAGCAGCTCTTTGTGTACCTACGTAAAGGCCAGTCACGGTCTAGTGCAGGGGTTTGTTCGAAGATTAACACACACAACTGTTGGTTACTAATAACTAATTCCTGAATGGATCACACTGTAATTGCAAACTGTTGGAATTGTCTCTATCACACAGGCTTCAGCTGCTTCACTTGAAAGCAGAAATTGCTCGATAAGTTCTTCTCCCACATAAATTTTATTCTTTTAATATTTTATTCTATTTTAATACTCTCTTTTAATGCCTGCTGCTTTTCAAGCATTTGATCTAATTTAGGTTGTATTTCCTTTGTTTACGTCCTTTATTGCATTTGCTCCTGCCCTGGGGTTATTTAACAAGCAATAATAGTAAAGCTGGGTAAAAATACAGCTGGTATTGTTTCCTACAGTTGATTTTTACTTCTTAAATTCTTCCCTTTTGCAGGCACCAGTCCTTATTTGACTTTTCACTGTGTGAGCCAAGGGACTATTCTCCTAGATCTTGCTCCTGATGATAAGGAGTATCAATCAGTAGAAGAGGAGGTATTATAAATACAAATTTTTTTGTTTTAAAAATTGGCTTGTGTGTGCTGCTTAATGTCTGTCCTGGAGGTCAGTGTGGTTCTACACTGCAAAGTGATCCTCTCAAAATAGCATTGGTGGGTTCCACGTTACTGCCACTCAGTGACTACAGATCCAGATGTGATCCCTGATGGCCAGATCTTCAAACTCTGCCTAGGAACTGAAGGTCAAACTAGGTTCTTTTCCTCTTATATATCCCCAGTGCTCTGCGGGCCCAATTCCACACCCAGGTACACCTGCGCTCGTCACATTTTTTCAGATTATGGCCTCGGTGATACCTTTGCAACCCTCACTGCCTTTAGTAGAGCTCCACAAGTGTGTCACTGACTTAAAATAAACAAGCAATGCTGTTGGTGCTGCACAAAGAGAGACTCCAGCCCTGCAGCACCAAAGCAGTTAACATGAATAAAAAAGATCTGACCCCAGGGCACTTAGGGAGCAGTAGGAAAGGACCGTTTTTATGCAGTCTCTTTTGGCAAGCGAAACAACATCAAGGTCCTCTGTAGTGTGGGGGGAAAGGACACAAACCCCCACAGCTCCATGGGGACAGACCAGGCATCAGCATCACCTCACCCCCAAAGACAGCAGTCAATCCTGCAGCTCCCAAAAAATGAGCTGAGAGTAATTGCAGGTGGAGGCTGGAACAACCATTTCTCCCCAGGGTCCTGGGTCATCGTTGAGAGTAGGACAGGTCACACAACAGCCCCATGATCCCCTTAACATGGCATTGCCTCTTGCCCCAAGAGAGACCAGGTGATGGGTGGGGCCAGACACACCCTTCTGCTGTTGGGGATGGTGGTGCACATTGAGCTGTGGCTGCTTTCGTTGTTGCTGGGTGACTGCCCACGTTCAGATCTTCCTTGCTCTGTCCACTGTCTGCCAGCCAGGCTAACCCAGTGCTTCTCCCTGCCTTGCCACAATCTCCTGCTCAGGTGCTGCCTTCTCCACAGAGACACTTGGATACTAAGGCGATGAGTGCCAGGATAAGAACTTAGATAGGGTAGGATGGATGCTGTATGCTGTGACCCTTACCTGTAGTTGGTATCCAGATGTGTATGCTCCACAGGGCCACGTGCGTGCACCTACCTTCATGAAAGTTGTCAGTTTTTCCCTTTTTTAGCTAGGGTGTTTGGGAACATAGGTTAAAATAGAACCAAAGGGATTATGCTCTCCTTCATCCCTTTCCCTGTGGCTTGTATCCACTGCTTCAAGAGGCAGCTCCTTATGCTTCTTGAAGTCTTTTGGAAACACCCACTGAATGTGCTCTTGGGTCTTACAAAGTGTATTTTCTTGGAGAAGTGTTCAAAAGGCTCATATGACAGATCAAAATGAGGAGGGAGGTTTTGTGTGTACTACTTTGTGGTATTAGCTATTTAAATGGAAAAATAAACAGATTACATTGTAAAACCTTTGACCTTGAGCCCTAGACCTTCGTGTGTGATCTGTCCATTTCTGTTAGTAGAAAATCACATTAGGACATGCAGGATCAGGGACTTAGGGTGCTATTTTAACAAATTGTTTGCTTAGTTTAATAAGGAGGCATGGTATGACAACCTCATTGTGTCCAATCACCTTGTCACCAGTGAAATACTGATGCCAAGAGTCTGCTTAGCAACCCTAACAGCTTGCTGCCGTAGCGAAAGTCAGAATATCGACTGCAAAGTTCACATGTATTAGACTGTTTTGCCTCTCACTTGGTATAGTTTATGTTGATTTTCTGACTTAACATTGCCCTAGACTGTAACTGTTTCTGTGCTGTGCTAGTGGTTTTTTGTTTTGTTTTTAAAGTAAGTTGAAAATGTTTAAGCTACGTCTTGCTTAGACAAGAGTTTGGAAATCCAGAGTTCATACAGGATTGCATATAGCTTGCGTAACAGACAGAGTCAACTGCCAACAGAGTCAAATACAATATTTATTTGGGCTGTTATTAAATTATTTTACTTTAACTGTAATTGTCTACCAAAAGTCACTTACCTGTAGATGAAATTATAGTTCTTGATAGCAGGTAATAGTAATGTACAAACATCACAATGTATTGATCCCCCCAGTAACCAAGAAATGGAAGATTATGTACCTTAGTTATACATTCTTTATTATGTCAACATAGTCTTTCCAGAAAATCTTTCTTGCTTTTTGTAACATTATAATTGGAACTTTTGAAATTCAATGTCCATGTCTATTTTGGACAGTAAATTCCAATGTGCTTATTTTCTTACTTGGAGTTTTATTGACAAGTTGGGTCATTGGATTTGTTCTCAGCCAATATCCTGGAGCAATATGCTCCACTGGGACTTTCTGTACTCTAACAAATAAAAGAACATAGCTGTATTCAAATTTGAGGTCTCTTAACTTTTGGGTTTCTTTGCTCATTCTCAACGAATGTAATCTGTTATAAGTATATTCACCGTTCCTCATTTTTTGGCCTTGCTTAAATGAACTCCCTTTCCAGCTCATTAATATTATTAGCAGGTGTCAAGTTTTATGTTTCAGAATTCCATTTGATATTTTTATGCAGATGCAAAGTACAATCCGGGAGCACAGAGATGGTGGCAATGCTGGAGGGATCTTCAACAGATATAATGTCATCAGGGTAAGTCTCAAAGACTTCAGAAAATCAGAAGTAAAATAATGATAATTATGCTAACAGGTGGAATCATTTTGATATGCTGCCCTGTCATTATATAATTGCATACAAAAATCCACATTACAAGAACGTTAAAGTTGCTCAGTCAAGCACTCAGAAGGTAAGAAATACCAAAATTAAGACTGTACATCCATGCTGTGCAGTGAAGGAGACAGGAGGTGACCATGTAATTACAGACTGTACCATAATGCATACACATAAAGGGGACAAATTATTAAAGTGGAACAGGCAATCTTAATTCTGGCTTCTGATTGCTTGACTTCGCAGCCTTAATGTTGTGTTTGGTTTTTTAATGTAATGTCCCCAATTTTTTTTTTACAAAGCAAACTTCGACCTGCTTCATATTGCCTTGGTGTCAACAGGGATAGTATTGGGAGCACAGACGAGACAGCTGCCCTGCTTTCAGTTCCTGTGCCCAGTGCCACAGGAGCTCCCTACAGCTCCTGGGATGGAACATGTTCAGTCACTCTGGGGATAGCCAAGTGCAGTCCTGTCACCATTAGGAGCTGTGAAGGGATGGAGCATGCTCAATATGGATAGAATCTTCAGAGTATTTAGCTGCCAGACTCTGACAAGTCTCTACTGAGCATGTGCAAACTGAGATTTCTCAGAGGCTCATAACTTGGCCAATTTGGGTGGATTTTCCCAGGGATGGCAAAAGGCACATCCCTGACACCAGGCCTAGCTGCATCACCACCACCAAATTTCAAGTCCCTGCTTCAAAGCTTGAAAGCACTAGACTAGAGCTTCACAGCGAAATAGTATTATGAATGTTTCATGTGCGCAAAACAACACATTTTCCCCTAACTTTTTCTCAGAAATGGCTGAACAGTTTTTGCCTAAATTTTCCAACAAAATTCTGCCTGAGGCAGGAACCTAAAATTTCAGCCCAAATGGTAAAAGTTTGGCAAAGTAATAAGCAACTGAAAACAGGATCTTATAACAGGAAGTCTTGGGCTACCTTGACTAAAGCTGGTCTGCCAGCTCCATCTGTAATGTTTTTTACCAATTTTGTTTTAAAAGCAAAAGCTTAGGTACCGAAGCACCCCAGATATTTGTTATACAGTCCATGCCTCTTGCTACAGTTTCCCTATACTGTATAGAATTACATTTCATTAGAATTGAATCATATTTTTTGTTTACACTGTAGATTCAGAAGGTTGTGAACAAGAAGTTGAGGGAGAGATTCTGTCACAGACAGAAGGAGGTCTCCGAGGAAAATCACAACCATCACAATGAGCGTATGTTGTTTCATGGTGAGGAACTAGTCTCTATTTCTAGGCTTCACGACTTCTTAAAAAAAAAAGGGGGGGAGTGGGGAGTAAATGTTAGTGTTAATCATTGTACATTGTTTTTGTATTTCTGCTCGCTGTCCTCTCCACCATCAGAACGTATGCAAGAGTGTTTTGATGAGAAAAGTTACACTTCTTCAAGAAGTGTCCCTGCGGGTGCTTCACTTCAGGTGTGCATGCGCCCCTGCACCTTTGAGCAAAGATTTTTAGAAGCAGTGCCCGTTTGGCCCTTCCATGTGCCCTACACATTCTCATGCCCTGTTCCGAGGATATATAGAACTGCATGCGGGACCCACCTTCCATTCTTTTTCAGGCTCCTTCAGCCTGAGATGAAGTGTAGTGTGCCTGTCCTCATCAGCCTAGTTCATGTTTAATGTTTGTGGTGTGTGTTGTTGGAATCACGGTTCCCTCTTTTTTTCTTCTTTTTTCTCCCTGTTAAGCGGGATTTTTTGGACTTTGCTCTGGGTGTCTGACTGGATCCCCTAGTTTTAAGAGCTTTCTTTCCTTTCAGGAACCTATCCCTATCAGTAACAGGCATCCTCAGTGTCTCTGTCAATTTGGGAGACACTCATATCCCCAGCAAGTGCAAGTTCTGCACGTCATTCAAGAGCAGATCTCAAAACCATAGGGAAACAAAGTTTAGATTAGTGATAATCTAGTGACGGGGGGAAGGATAGCTCAGTGGTTTGAGCATTGGCCTGCTAAACCCAGGGTTGTGAGTTCAATCCTTGAGGGGGGTATTTAGGGATCTGGGGCAAAAATTGGGGATTGGTCCTGCTTTGAGCATGGGGTTGGACTAGGTGATCTCCTGAGGTCCCTTCCAACCCTGAGATTCTATGATGGAACAAACCCAAAGACCAACTTCTGACCTGGGTACTGAAAACCTCCACGTACACAGGGCTTCAAGTGCCCCATCTACTTTGAGATCCTCGTCACTGAATGCCTCAACGTATACGGGCTGAACTACACTGTTTACCTCTGGGCATCAGTCACCAAAAGTCTCAGCAGACACAGCTTCTGTGTCAGAAGTCCACAGTACAGAGAGCTGTGTTACCTAAGCTTCTGGTTGCTGATGAGAAGAATCGGAGTACTGGGTGTCTTAGAAAATCTTGGCCACCAAATCACAAAACGACTCTGTATATCTCATGTCACAAGGGGAATTCTTTAGATTCTCCATGTGGTTCAGGTACTGGGAAGGCCTCTAAGGTGTCCTCTAAGAGACCGACTACAAAGAGAGATTGAGTACTGAGGTCATCTACTTCGTACCCAGACCACTAGAGATCTCAAAGAGGACTACACCACCAGACACTGAAATGAATTTCTGATACCAACATGCATTGGGAGGAAGAGTCCCCTGCCTAGTGGTTAGCACCCCAAGGTGGCAGTCACCCCCAGTGAGTGCAGTTAGGGTCAGCAGCACTGCCTAATGGGTGCAGTTCGGGGTGGCACCTCTGCCTAGGGGATACAGGTCAGAGGTGGCACTGGGTTTATATGAACCCAAAACTATGGTAACTAGTCTCTGTTTTGCAGGCAGCATCAGGAAATAAATCAGTGGGGGACGCAGCACTTCTGTCTGATAAACGATTGGTTCACACAAAAGTGCTTCCATCCAAAAATCCTTGTTTTTATTGAGTACAAAGCACACATCAAAAATAGCAATAGTCTAGAGCACCCCAGATAGATATAGTTACACAAAGGCTGAGATAGTGTCGAGTGGCAGCAGCAGGGTTCCAGTGGCTGGCTTTCCTTCTAGCCACTGGGGAGATGGATTTCAATGTCTTCTTGCTCATAGAAAATCCAAACTTCTCCAGAGTATTCTCTCTAACTAAACTCTTTATAGGTTTCTTCAAACAAAGCACATAACTCCTAATGACCCCTAATATGCTAGCAATTTCCCTAGCAACAGCAAATAATAATTCATTATTCTACTTATCAGCAAAGCAACTTCAGCTACAAGTTTTACAGACACAGGCACCTGGACCAAGGTCAGCTCCCTTCCATTCTCATTTAATGCCATTTTACTTTATCTATCCTTGTTAGTAACACTGCAGCTTGTGCAGCTGTTTTTGTCTGCCTAAGCAAGTACAAATTCTTCCTCTCTACGTGGTATCCTCACTTTCACTTCATGATGGCTAAATGCACAAGAAGGCTGCTGGTTATGGCAAGTGCAGGTTTATGTTAAGTCCAGTTCTTTCATAACATCTCCATCTAGTGGGTATGGGCCTTGGGCAGGGTAGGAGAACCTGGGCCCTCCACTCCACCGGGTTGCAATGCAGAGCCCTGGGAGGCTGGTTTGGCTGCTTACCTGGTGGCGTCTTCTGTCAGCCTCAAGTCAGTTTCCCTGGGTCACTTCCTGCTGCAATCTGCGTCCCAGCCAGCTGCTGTCCATCTCTGGGGATTGCCACCTCCAGGCTTTCAGCCCTAGTCCCGGTCATCGGGTACTGTTGCTCCCCTGTGTCCAGGCAGAAGTTTGGCACCTCCTTCGCCCAGAATTGCGCCTTAATCCCCTCCTGTCCCATGAGGGGTTTATACACCCCATCGCACAACACCATCCCATCACACTGTGGTACTGACAGCATCTTGAACCTCTGCAATAACAACATAGTCTGATCATGGTCACTCTCAAACCAAGCTTCCAGTGTCCAAGACATTAGTACCAAAACCAATTTCTACAGGATCTCACCTAGCTGCTACCCATATACCATCAATATCACAGGAGTTTAAGTATTCAAGAGACCACATTGTTTCAGTGAGCCAGAATCCCTGCTACTCTCTGGTACCGAGCGTTTACCTGTACCGACACCCACTCGGTCACTGACTCCTCATTTTCCTCCCAGGCCACCTGACTCACTGAACTGTACCATCCATGATGATCAGTGTTACCTACCATGGAATATATTGAGGAAGACTCATCTGACTCAGATTTCAATACAGGGTTTTTCTGTCAGGGTTTTTCTCCAATACGCACTAACACAAGAGGACAGAAGACCTCCAGCTCCATTCTCTTGGCTTGACCAGCGTGGATGCTTTCCCCTTTGGACCTCCCCAGTGGCCTTGGACTCTGTACTGTCAGCAATTTGACAACATCTACTCACTCCCACAGAGAGCATAAAGAGGTATTCTCCTTAGCCCCCACTCCCACCTTTTCTAGCAGAAGAGAGGACCTTTGAGGACCAGGAGGCAAGGGCTGACAAGGAGATGACATCTCTTACTAATATATCATTGTCATTGCCTGATGAAGCAGTCATGCCTCCTCCACCTTCGATAGCGGATGACTGATATGCGGATGTCACTGATATACTTCATGTTCCATTAGAGGTGGTCCAGGATTCCCATCATAAGCTCCTGGACATTTTGCACACCTCAGCTTCTACACAAGTAGACATCCCTGTCAATGAAGCTTTACTGGAACCTGCTAAGATCATCTGCGACTGCACCATCTACTTGCAAGCATGCAGATAAGAAATACTATGTCCCAGCTAGGGATTTTGAGTTTTTATTCTCCCACTCTGCATCAAACTCCCTGGTAGTGTAGGCGGATAATGAATGCAGTGGGCAGCACGATACAAAATCTACCCCTTGCAACAAGAACAAGAAGAGACTTGACCTCTTTGGTTATAAGACTTACTCCTTAGCCATGTTGCAGTTTCGAATAGTGACTCGTCAGGCCCTTGTGTCAAAACACGACTATTGGAACTACAATACATTTAAAACCTTTACTGAACATCTACCTGAGGAGCAGTTTAAAGCTATTATACAGAAAGATCAGCCTTTGGTAAAAATATCCTTTCAGGCCTCCTTGGATGCAGCTGGTACTGCAGCCAGGTCCATCTCCACTGTGATCATAATGCAGTGAGCAGCTTGGCTGCAGCTGTCGGGCTTTCCTAGAGAGATGCAGAATAATGCTGAAGATCTCCATTGTGACAGCCGTTAATTGTTTTTCAAGTCTACACATGACTCCATTCACACCTTGAATGACCGAAGGCCAAGCACAGATCCCTTCGGATCTATACACCAACATATAAAAGAAAGTTTAGCAAGTCACAGTCAGCACAGAGATCTTGCTCAGCCCATTTTTCCACCTTCCATAGGCCACCCAAGCCAGGAGGCCTAAATATTCAAAAAGGAAGCCAGTGGCTGCCACAGTTTCTTCATCCCAGCCATCCACGTAGTCCAAGCACCAGTTTTGTTGGCTTTGTCAAGAGTCTAACTCTTGCCCACTTGACAAGGACTCACTGTTGCACCATCCTATCCTCCTTCTCCCCTTTAAATACTTCCTCTCCCAGTTTCAGCCTGCTGGGAGACCATAACATCCAACAGATGGGTGTTGGAGGCCATTACATCTGGTTATACTAATCATTTCACCTCCATCCCCCTGTCCCTCCCTTCCCCTATCCCTTTTCAAAAACCCATCTCATGGGCAATTGCTGAGACAGGAAATGGCCTCGCTGCTATGCTTAGGTGCCATGGAACCAGTTCCAGTTCAGCTCAGGGGAAAGAGGTGCTACTTCAAGTACTTTCTGGTCCCCAAAAAGAATGGGGATGGAGGTCAGTATGCCATCTCAGATGCACGAACAACTGTGTGAAACAGCAGAAATTCAGGGTGGTAACCCTTGCAGCTGTAGTTCCCTCCCTCGATTCCAGGAATTGGTTTGTGACTCTCAACTTTCAAGCAGGGCTTTGGAGCGGAGCCCGGAGCTGGAGTGCAGAGCAGCTCCGGAGCAGTGCAGCTGTAGGTTTTTGCCTGGAGCTGGAGCGGAGCTGGAGCACAGTTCCAAAGCTCTGCTTTCAAGACATGTATTTTCATGTGGCAATTCATCCCGCTCACAGGATATTTCTTCACGTCATCATCGAACGCGACCACTATTGGCACCATGTGCTCCCTTTCAGCCTTTCCTCTGCCCCAAGGGTATTCTCCTAGATCCTCGTGGTCATAGATCCCCATCTTCATCGCCTGATGATAATGTTCTTCTCTTTTTTGACAATTTGTTGATTGGGGCTGATCTTATCAAGAGATATTGTCAGCAGTACAAGCGATGAGGTCACTATTCCACATTTTGGGCCTTCGACTCATTCTCAAAAAGTCAGTTTTGACACCAGTACAGCAGATGGACGTCAGAGGAGCTTCTCTGGTTGTGTTAACAGCCAGGGCTTACCGTCCTATGAACAGATTTCTCACCCTGCAGAATCTCATCTCAAGGATTATGCGCAGCTCTCATATCCCAGTAAAAAATTGTCTTCAACTGCTAGGGCACATGGCAGTTTGCATCTTTTATCTCAGTGTGCCAGATAATATTTTCAGTGCATCCAGGAATGGGTCGGACAGTCTATGTGCCAAACAAGCAGAGTCTGGACAAGCCCTGTTCCCCAGCAGGTTCTGCAGTCATTCAGCTGGTGAAAGGATACTCACTGCTCTCAACTCTAGAAGATTGATGTGAAGAAACTGCTCTCGAGATGACTATTTGCCCTGGTTTTTTTGCAACCCCCAAATGTGCCCCCCTAGCCCAAGAGTGGTGTGTCTGATGTAATGATGATAGTGGGAGGATCTTAAACAAACGGGACTCCTGAATGCCCCTTCAAACCATTAGCTACATGTTTACTTGTTCACCTTTCCCCAAAGACAGTCTTCTTGGTGTCCATCACTTCCGTCCAGAGGGTCCAAGAGCTGGGGAATTTAATGGCGGATCCCCCTTTATAGAGTTTTTCAAAGAATCATTATAGCCACATCCAAACAAAGATGGTGTCTATGGTGTCTTCTGAATTTCATATGAACCAGACCATTCATCTCAGTTTTTTTCCCCAAAATCAAATCAGACTCAGTAGGAATCTGCCTTCCATATGTTAGATGTCAGAAGCCTAAGGACATCAGCTTTTCATCTGGATAGAACCAAACCTTTCCAGAAGACCCCTAGACTGTTTGTTTCAGTTGCAGACAGATCCAAGGGATCCACAATTTCCAACCAGATGGTCTCAAGATGGATCTTTGGGTGTGTTATTTCATGTTACGACCCTGCTCGCATTCAGCCTCGTTCCAGAGGGTTAGCCTGCTCTACAAGATCACAGACTACTTCTATGACATTATTTTAGAATGTTCCAGTTGTTGAGATTTGCAGACCTTCGACCTGGACTTCAGTACATACTTTCTCCAACAATTATGCTGTGGTTCATGCCACTAGATCGGATGCTGCGGTTGGCAGTGCAGTTCTGTCTTGAGTACTAGATTCTGTTTCAGAGCTCCCTCCTCTCTGTGGGGCTAGTGCTTGGCAGTCACCTGAAGTGGAGCAGCCATGAAGAAGGAGCAGTTATCTTGTGCAGTAACTGGAGTTCATTGAGATGTGCCCTCCTACCCAGCCTCCTTCCTCTCTGCTTTGGAGTTTTGGGCAGGGATGGTGTCCCTAGCCTCTGGTTGCCAGAAGCTGGGAATGAGCGACAGGGGTGAATCACTTGATTACCTGTCTGTTCATTCCCTCTGGGGCACCTAGCATTGGCCACTGTCAGAAGACAGGATACTGGGCTAGATGGACCTTTGATCTGACCCAGAATGGCAGTTCTTATGTTCTCTTGTTGGACTTTGTGGTAGAGAAGGAACTGAGGGCAGAACAGGGCACAAGGATGGGTAAGGCGCATGCGTGGGCTGAACAAGCACTGCTACCAAAAATATCCAATCAAAGGCACAAGGGTGCGTGCACACCTGAAGTGGAGTGCCCATAGGGACACACATCTTGAAGAACTCCAGTTGTTGCACAGGGTGAGTAACCTCGCTTTTATATTTCAGACCTGTTATTTCTTTGTTAAACCATATTCAGTGCAAGCCACTTTGCTGGACCTATTGGCAGCCCTTAGGAAGGACATTTAGTTGGGGATTGGTCCTGCTTTGAGCAGGGAGTTGGACTAGATGACTTCCTGAGGTCCCTTCCAACTCTGATCTTCTATGACATTGGATTGCCATGAGAGAGGCAGGATATCAGAGAAAGGAGGGGAGTTGTACCATGCCAGGGTAGGTTAGGGAGCCAGAGAGGACGGAAAGAACAAGGAGGACATCAAAAGACTCTGGAGAACTGCTCAGAAATGCTTGCAAACTACCGCCTCCTGAATAGCTTAAGCAAATTGCACAAGCCCCAGTAAAAGTCGGTTTCGTGTAGCAAAACGTTGTCAGGATAATCAGACAAAAGCTGCCTGTCTTAGGTGGAATTAACTGCTGAAGAATGATTACATTTGACAAGATAAATTGCACTGAAATTTGAGTGGGGGGGGGGGAAGACATGTAATGAGATTTAGTAAATGAATAGCAAATATCATGAGTCATATGTAGGATTCTGGTACATAATGATAAATCCCATCCCTTACAGTATTTTATCAGATATAGCTTCCCCTTGAGTTGACTGAATTCATTTTCAAACATTTAATTTACATATTACACATAAACAAGTACCTCTTATCAGTAAAAGTCTACAGTAAGTCTGAGCTCCAACCTGCACAAAAGCTAACCCCCCCCCCCCTTATGTGTCTTTCTGTTCTAGGGTCTCCTTTTATTAATGCCATTATTCACAAAGGATTTGATGAAAGACATGCGTACATTGGAGGGATGTTTGGAGCTGGAATTTACTTTGCAGAGAACTCCTCGAAAAGTAACCAGTATGTGTATGGAATTGGGGGAGGGACCGGCTGCCCAACACACAAAGACAGATCCTGTTACATTTGTCACAGGTAAGTTTCCAATGGATTTGCCCACAGGGAAAACACACCATTTCTGTCTCCTTTATGCTTTTTAGCTCTGGCACAGGATGTGCTTCAGAGAAAGACTAGCCACTTGGGCTTGGACATGGCATGAAAATTCAGTTTTTACACTTTGTCAGGGCTGAACAGAAAGGGTCCCAGCAAGCCCCAGAAAGGGTTTGAAAATTACATATAGACATTGAGTTTACAGGGAGTATAAATAAAAGAGAATGGTGGCTTATGAATAAGGCTTGAAATATCAGGATTGAAACTGAGTGGATCATGGTAAATAATAGTGATTGGATGCCAAGCAATCTTTACAGCTGCTTGTGCCTCGATGTAGTGACTTCTGCTGGCAGAACAAACCTGGGATGCCAAGAACTGGATTTATTGCAGCTTGACCGAAGAGCAAGGTTTTTGTAGCGAGCAAATATTCATGGATTTTGTGTGTGTCATTTATTCAAGGCCTTGATTGTCAATGAGGTACATCAACAAGCTCTACAGTGGTTCATAGGCGAGTGGCCTTGGCCTCTCTCCCTCTCTGAACCAGTCATTGGGTAATAAGAATTTGAGCTGCCTGCAACAAAACAGTTTAAAATAAATTATAAAGTAGATCGCCACAGCCTGCATTTTACCAGATGTGTGTCCACATGCACCGTTTTTTATGAAGGTTTTCCTTTCATTCATGGTTTTCATTTTTAAAAATGTATTCTTAATTTCCTTATTTGAAGGCTCAGGGAAATGCATTTTGATTACTTAAACAAGTTCCTAAATATTGAAGTCGTTCTTAAGGTTTACAGTAGTCGTCTGCTCCCAGTAAGATTTGATCCATGTGTTGTGTTCGTTTCTCTCTTAGACAAATGCTTTTCTGTAGAGTCACTCTTGGAAAATCCTTTCTGCAGTTCAGTACAATGAAAATGGCTCATGCCCCTCCAGGGCATCATTCTGTAATTGGCAGGCCAAGCGTGAATGGACTTGCATATGCTGAATATGTTATCTACAGAGGAGAGCAGGTATGTGGATTATAAATTGGGCCTTTCGTTTTCAGTTTTTATTTTATTTAATTTTGCCTGCGAATTTATCAGTGTTTATTACCACAACAACAAAAACATGTGAAAATCAGTGCAAAAAACTATTATTAATTTTTCTGGGTAAATATCAGGATTTATTTTGGTGGCCTGAGAAACAGGAAAAAAGTATTCAGTAGATTAATGCTTTGAATTCCACTCATCAGTGTGTTTTGCTGCAGAACTAAAACAGAACTCAAAACCCAAGGCCACCTCTGAGTTTAAGAAAACAATATATCTCTAATCCCCACATAAAACTTTTCATTTGAATAAACAGTTTATTGTTGTAGACTTAGAACTATTAGCGTATAAATATTTACATTTAATAATTGGGCCGCAGCATTTGCAGCGCATACACTCAACTTCATCCTTTTCTCCTGTTTTTGTTTTTTTTTAATTTTTGAATACTTCCTTATGTTCTGAAACGTGTTTTGAGACAGATTTTTGTTCTCTTTCCATTTTAGTGTGTTAAATCTTTAAACTGTTATCTGCTAGTCCCTTGAAATGTGTACGTGGTGGGCATGAGATTCATCAGTACGTTCAGATGTGCACGCACTTCAGAGTTTGCATGCGTGCCTGTTTGTTGTGTGTATCTTCTAGACTAATAATACACGGCCTTCCATCGACAGGCAGCTTTGCACACACACCCAGACTAATGTATCATCATACAATATGTTGCATGAGATATGTGTTCTTTTCCTAATAAAACAAGTTATTGTTTATATAGTTAAATGATACAAAAGTAGGGTGAAAATCGGGAAAAAATGAATCATTGTTTTTGTGAAACCTGGGAATTTTTCAGTAAAAATCAGTTTAAACTGAAAACAAAGGGGCTTAATTATAAAGTATCAGAATAATGGAATGTGCAAAATTTGTAGTCAGTGTGGCCATGTCATATACCAAGTATTGTGTGCTTGTCTGATAAAAATCCAGATAACGTTCCCCAATTATGTACCAGTCAGGGCTCTACAAGTCATTTGAATACATAGAGGTGGCCAGATCCCCAGCTGGTGTAAATCAGCATAGCTTCCATTGACTTCAGTGGTGCTACACAGTTCTACCCAGATGAGAATCTGGCCTTTGTGTATATATAATCACCTTCTGTCTGGTGCTACTAGACAAGAGCCTCTTAAAATATGTCATTGGCCTTGGTAGCCACAGCAGAGGGCACTGATTCTCCATGGCCTTGGCTCTGCTGCAGCGAAGGCAGATTAATTTCAAAGACTTTTCTGGTAGTTAGTGGGCAGAGCTGTGTCTTATTCCATAGATGCCAGTTAGTAGTTACATTGATCGTTGCTGCAAAGTATACGATTGCCATGCAGAAAGGGAGTTGGGGTGATTCCTTATGTGGCTAAACTTAGTCTTACTTTTGTGCCAGCATAAGTAGTATTGAAGACTTTGAATAAAAACAGTTCAGATAAGACATTTGCCCTGGGAATACAACTTCCCATTTACATGCCCTGTTTACTGTGAGCAGCTGCAGGAAAGTTGTTCCCACAGTCCACGGCTCAGAGGAAGCGGTGAAGCTCCAGAATGCTGTACCCTGGAGCAACACAGCCAGTGCAGTGCTGTGCCAGAGGGACCTGCAGTGAGGGGCTAGCAGTGCAGTTACATTATGTGCTCAGTGCCCGTTCAGTAGTTACTTTATTCTTACAATGTTTGCAGGTTACGAAACAGATCACCAGCTGGCACTTAGTTAGGGCCACTGACCAGTCCAGTACTACTGCTGTATTCTGTTACACTCTTGGGGGAGGTGCAGACAGGAACTTACCCATGGTGTTAACTCAGGAATAAAGAAACTGTCTAAGTTTGGCTGTTGGGTCCATTCATTAATGCCCACATGGAGCAAACAACTTTTTATTAAGACTTGTTGCCTCATTTCAGGAGGGTCTTGAAGGTTTAAAGTGTGGAACCATATGTGCATTAGTGCTCAGCACCCAGCAGCTCCCATTGTTCTTCGAGTGATTGCTCATGTGTAGTCCACTATAGGTGTTCGTGCTCACCACATGCACCAGTGTCAGAAGTTTTTCCCCGAGCAGTACCTGTAGGGGAGCGCCCCTAGCGACTCCTGGAGTGGCGCCTCCATGGTGCGGTACAAGGGGCGCTGCGCGCTCCCCCCACCCTCAGTTCCTTCTTACCGCCAGTGAAGTTGCTTCGGAACTGCTCTGCTCCAGCTTTGCTGCAGCTCATCCCCAGGATTCTTGTTCGTTCAGTGTTAGTACCTGCAATTAGTAGTTGATTCGTTTAGTTTAGTTAGTGCGCCCGGGCCAGGGCATGCCCCGGGCCCCGGGTTTTAAGTTGTGTGACACTTGTAGGCGACCAATGCCAGTGAGTGATCCACAGGCAGACTGTTTATCTGTTTGGGTGAAACCCATCTCAGCAATCGCTGCAAGATTTGCAAGTCGTTTAAGCCTCGGACCAAGAAAGAAAGAGACATTAGGCTCCAGGCCATCCTGATGGAGTCAGTGTTGACCCCGACTCTGGTGTGCCGCTCCGAGTCGGCACCGGGTACCACGGTGTCGGTACGTGGTGACCCACTGGCACCATCTACCAGTCGGCACGGCTCCCCATCCATGGGACACGCCAAGAAGGCTAAGAGGCCTTCTTCATCACGGCACCGGAGCAAGACTGGGGGAGAGACTAGACGCATTCTGGGCAGTCCTCAGTCCCCGTTGGCCTCCGACTCAGGTCAAGTGGAGTAGCCCAGCCCGTTTGGAGCAGGCTTCCCCGGATGTCCGGATGCCCTCGGGACGTTATGTCCATGCCAGTACCAGGAGCACCATCAATGTTGGCCACGCGGTCCAGAGGCAAGCCACCACTGGAATCTCCGCAGTCTCCCCCGGCTCAGTACCGATCTCGGTAGAGGGAATGTTCCTGACGCCATTCGCCGCTCAGCGACCATCCCGTGCATAGTCCACGTAGGTTGCCGTCGACCCCCACCAGGCTGTCTGGCTGGGTTCCGTCTGACAGAGACTCCTGGCACCGCTCCACCTCGAGAAGCGGATACCGACGGGACCGAGGCAGACGACGCCAAAGATCCTCGTCTCAACAGGACTACTGTAGCCAGTTGAGACACGAATGTCGACGCCGTTCTCATTCGTCGTCTCACTCCAGGACCCCGCCTTGGCACCGCTCCCATAGCCCCGGACGTCGATCACCTCGCTGTCGCGGATCTGCCTGCCGGAGCCGATCACAGAGCAGCTGCTACCGGTGGTACCGTTCTTCCACGTCAGGGTCATGGTCTCGTGGTCAGCACCACTCCCGGCTTTGCCGCTCCTCCCGGTCCAGGGACAGCGGCAGGTCATATGTCAGCCCGGCCTCCCTTCGTAGTCATCCATCAATGGGTCAGGCCAAACAGCCTGCTGCGCCAGTGCCACAGCAGGGGAAGTGACACGGGGCCCCGGGACTGGCGCAGCGGTACCAGTGGGCACCATGGCCCCCAACGCAGCCCCCAGTGGGGGTTGGCTCGGTGGCCGGAGCTTCTGAACAGCTGGCGGCCTCCCTCTCCTGGCCTCCGAGGAAGGTGTCGGTAGGACACACGTCTTCAGCACCGTGCCTGGAGAGCAACCAGGGGATGGATCCTCCGGTGCCAGTGGACACACAAAGCACCGCGCCTATCTCCTCGCCCTCCCGTGATGAGGCGATTACAGCCCTGCCTCCCTGTGTCCCACAGGAGGACTTTAAAGTCCACCAGGAACTATTGAAAAGGGTGGCATCAAACCTCAACCTCCAAGCAGAGGAGGTGGAGAAGCCCTCGGACTCCTTCTTTAACATCCTGTTTGCCTCGGTACCGGGCAGGGTGGCCTTGCCACTCCATGAAGGAGGGGCGAAAATTTCAAATGCCTTGTGGCAAACCCAGCCTCACTCGCCCACATCTCTAAGAGAGTGGAATGCTAGTATTTTGTGCCCCTAACTCCCTAGTGGCTGAGTCTGTCAACCACAGGGAACTGCAGGGCCAACCAGCCCCTACTCCGAAAAATAAAGACTTGAGGAGGCTAGATTCCTTTGGGAGAAAAATTTCTTCGTCCTCGAGCTTCCACTTACAAGTGGCTCAGACTCTCCTGGGCCAGTACAAGTTCAATCTATGGGGCTCTCTGCCAAGTTCGAGGACTCCCTCCAGGAGTGCAACAGGAAGGAGTTCAAAGCTCTGGAGGAGGAGGGTACAGTGGTTGCCAGGGCAACCCTGCAGGCAGCGTCGGATATGGCGGACATGGCCACGCAGTCCACGGCCTTCACGGTGTCCATGAGAAGGGCGTCGTGGCTCCTGCTGTCCGGGCTGTCCAGCGAGGCTCAGAGCTCCCTGCAGGACCTCCCATTTGATGGCAAGGCTCTGTTTGCAGAACGAACAGACATAAAACTGCATGGCCTGAAGGACTCCCGCACTACGCTTAAGACTCTTGGCCTCTATGTTCCGGCTCTGGCTAGACCTGAGTATAAGCCGCAGCAGGCTCCCACCCAGGCCACCCACTCTAAATATGAGCCCCCCCATAAAAAGTCACGGGACTATAAAAAACGGTCGCAGAGACAGTCTCGGTCTGCCCCCCAGCCTGGATCCTCCAAAGGCAAATAGGCAAGGAAGCGGCAGTTTTGACAGGACGCCCGGGGTGACCTACCAGTTCTCATCAGGGATCCACCCCCAGTAAAGCTTCCCTTCTCCAACTGGTTATGTGCTTTCCTCCTGGAGTGGTCGCAGCTGACCTTGGACCGATGGGTCCTCAGCACCATCTCTCGGGGCTACACCCTCCAGTTTACCTATACCCCGCCCAACCACCCTTCACCCCCATCCCTCCTGGGGAACCCCTTTCACAAGGCTCTGCTTGAGCAGGAGGTGGGGTGGCTCCTTGGCCTAGGAGAGGTGGAAGTGGTGCCAGCGGAGTTCAAATGCAAGGGGTGCTACTCCCGCTACTTCCTTAACCCAAAGGCCAAAGGGAGGCTCAGGCCCATCCTGGACCTGCGAGGCCTGAACCAGTACATGGTGAAACTCAAGTTCTGCATGGTCTCCCTGGCCTCCATCATCCTCTCCCTGGATCCCGGGGACTGGTATGCCACCCTCGATCTGCAGGACGTGTACTTCCACATCCATATATTTGAGGGGCACAGACGCTTCCTCCATTTCACGGTTGGGCAGGAACACTACCAATTTACGGTCCTCCCGTTTGGCCTGTCCACTGCCCCCAGGGTATTTACAAAGTGTATGTCTGTGGTGGCAGCCTACCTCGGGAGCCGTGGGATCCAGTCTGGACGACTGGCTGGTCAAGGGGAGCTCCTGGTCGCAGGTACGGGACCATGTGGCTCTCCTCCTGTCCACGTGCGCCACTCTGGGCCTGTTGGTAAATGACACCCACATTAGTCCCAGTACAACGCATAGAGTTCTTTGGGGTGGTCCTGGACGCCACGTCAGCCAGAGTCTCCCTCCCACAGGACAGGTTCGAGACCCTGAAAGGGCTCATTGCCTCTGTCACAAGATTCCCAGTGACAACTCTTAGGTCACATGTCGGTGTGCACATATGTGGTTTGTCACACCAGACTCTGGATGAGGCCCCTTCAGCTCTGGTTGGCCAGTGTTCTCCTAGGCCAGAGACAGGATGGACAAGGTCCTCACTGTGCCCGAACCGGTGATCGCCTCCCAATGATGGTGGTCCTCCCCGGGGAACATGCTCCACGGGGTCCCGTTCAGAGGTAGTCCTCATCTCTGGAACTGGTATCCGATGGGGAGCCCATGAGAGAGACGTTCAGACCCAAGGTCTGTGGTCTGTGCAGGACCTGGTCAAGGAGCTCAGGGCAGTCTGGCTGGCGTGCATGGCCTTCCGCTCGTACCTGGAGGGCAGGGTGGTCAGGGTCCTCACGGACAACATGGCCTCGATGTTTTACATCAACAGGCAAGGTTGGGCCCGTTCCTCTGCCCGGAATCCCTCAAGCTGTGGGACTTCTGTACAGCCCATGACATTTGCCTACAGGCCTACCACATACTGGGTGCCCGGAACTCATGGGCAGATAGCTTGAGCAGGGACTTCTCCTCTCAGCACGAGTTGTTTCTTCACCCAGAGGTGGTGCACAGACTTTTCCAAGAGTGGGGAACTCCCCAGGTGGACCTGTTCACAACTTGACAGAACCATCACTGTCCCCGGTTCTGCTCCGGGGGTGGCTGGGATGGGGTGCTATCTCCAATGTCTTCCTCCTGTCCTGGTCACGCCAATTTCCTCCTGATTGCCCTGGCGTGGCCCAGGCAGTATTGGTAAGGGACCCTCACAAGCCTGGCGGCCGCCCTGCCATAACTATTACCGTCCCGCCCAGACCTGCTCTCCCAGGACCAGGGCCGCCTTCTCCACCCCAACCTAGCGGCACTGCACCTCATGGCGTGGCTGCTCAGTGATTAGGCCGGGAGGAAAGGACATACTTGGAAGGGGTCCAGCGCATCCTCTTGGAAAGCAGGCAACCCTCCACACGCCGAGCCTACTTGGCAAAATGGTCTCGGTTTTCCCGATGGGTGGGTGAGCGGGGCATTCCCCCCGTGGCTGCCCCGATCCACCTCATATTGGACTACCTCCTTCACCTTAGAGCCCAGGGCCTGGTACCCTCGTCCGTCAAGGTGCACTTGGCAGCCATATCAGCCTTCCACCCGGCAGTGCACGGGCACACAGTATTCTCCCATGCCATGACTGGCCAGTTCCTTAAGGGGTTGGATCGTCTCTTCCTGAACACTAGGCCCCCTGTCCCGCAGTGGGACCTGAACTTGGTGCTGGCCTAGCTGACGGGCCCCCCGTTTGAGCCGCTAGCTACGTGCTCCTGGTTGCACCTATCGTGGAAAGTAGCCTTCCTGGTAGCGATCAGCTAGGTGGGTCTCGGAACTCAGGGCCCTGACCTCCGAGCCACCCGTACATGGTGTTCCATAAGGATATGGTCCAGCTCCGCCCACACCCCTCGTTCCTCCCAAAGGTGGTCTCCTCCTACCACATGGGTCAGGACATTTTCCTGCCGGTCCTCTGCCCCAAGCCCAGTACGTCCAGTGAGGAGCGCTGTCTCCACACGCTAGATGTGAAACGGGCTCTGGCTTTTTACCTGGAGCGGACTAAGCCGTTCAGGAAGTCTTCGCAGCTGTTCATCGCCTCGGCCAAGCACATGAAAGGTCGGCCGATCTCCAATCAGCGGCTCTCCAACTGGATCACTTCGTGCATCCGTACCTATTATGAACTGGCGGGAATCCCTCCGCCGCCAATTGTGAGGGCACACTCGACTAGGATGCAGGCCTCGTCGGCTGCCTTTTTAGCCCGTGTCCCCATTCAGGACATTTGCAGGGCTGCCACATGGTCTTCAGTTCACACGTTCACCTCGCATTATGCAATCGTCTGCCAGACCAGGGAAGACGCCGGGTTCAGCAGGACCGGACTCCATCCCGAGAGTTTGTGAACTCCTATCCACCTCCAACAGATATAGCTTGGAATCACCTATTATGGAATACACATGAGCAATCACTCGAAGAAGAAAAGACAATTACCTTCCACATCCCGCCCTCCTTCCCCTCTGTCGGAGTTGTCTGGCAAGAAGTAACTGAGGGTGGGGGGAGCACGCAGCTCCCCTTATACCGCAGCATGGAGGTGCCACTCCGGAGGTCGCTAGGGGCGCTCCCCTACGGGTACTGCTAGGGGAAAAACTTCCGGCACCGGTGCACGTGGGGAGCACACACACTACTGTGGAATGGACATGAGCAGCAGATCTCAAAGAACACCAGTTATGGAAAAGGTAACTGTCTTTTCTCAGTGCTGAACACTGGAAAATCTGGCTCTTAATATGAGCTCTTTCTGCTGTGCCCCCTCTGGCATAGACATCTAGTTCTCCTGCTGCTTTCCTCTCTGCTCTCCTTCTTTGGTAGCTGTGCTCAAGAATTCTGGTGCCGTGAATAACAGGGGGAGGTAAGGGAGCAGTTATATAGTCCTTCCTACTGAGGAATCTCATTGATCTCTACAGATATCAAGAGAAAGCTAAAAAGCAAAGCGGGAGAGCCGATGTGAGGAGGAAGATGTTTATACTGAAACATCAGTGTTACAGTAACAGACATGTAATAGCCTCCATGGTCTAAAGCCCTTTTGTAAGGGACTGGGCAGAAGCAGTCTGGCTGGACTGGGGTCTCACATCAGGAATGGTAGTTGCTGAGCAGGGGTCGGAGGAATCACAAGAGCCAGATTCAGTGACCTAGAGTTGGGATCAGAGTCAGGCTGTGATTGGAGATGGGAGGTCAAGTGACAAGGTGAAGTCTGGAGTCACAGCAGGCCAGAGTTTGTGTGGTTGCCCAGACAACTTCCTGTGACAACCCTGGGGTTTAATAGGGCACTTGGCCAATCAGAGGGCCACCGGGTACTATCACTCTGGCTCCCTTGGGTGCTGCTTCCTGCTGCAGCTACCCTCCACAGTGCTTCCTGGCTGTAGCTTTCCATAGCCGCCTGGTGGCTCTGTGGAGAATGTTAGCCATCCCAGGTTCTGCAGACCCAGGTTCTAGTCCATGGACCCTTACATCTTTGTGATACTTTAGCAATGCAAAATAAATGAAGGCTGAAATTGTAACTTACTGTCCATATCCTTCAGAAAAGCAATGGTTTGTTTCTCTGCTTATTTTCAGGCTTACCCAGAATATCTCATTACATACCAGATCATGAAACCAGAAGCTCCCTCACAGACTGCAACAGCAGCAGAGCAGAAGACCTAGTAAATGTCGAGTGGTGAAGCAAAATATGATTTAAATCTTGGACTGGATGACATTTTGTTTCAGAAAATCAATATCCTATAAAATTCATGACAACCTGGAAATAAGCTGTATGTCTTTTATAAAGCATTGCTATATAGACAAGTGTAATATGAGTAACTGATACGTACTCAACTCCTACTGTTCCTTTTGAGGAAATGTTTACAAGGGACTGCCTTTTTACAACATATCTCAGGCTCATTCTCACCGCAGTTACCAAGTGTAAAACAACATTGCATTGATCTAGACTTTGGGAACATTATGCTACAAGCAGAAAACATTACCAGTACAACTCCATATGTTAAAATTTCACAGACTACTGTTCTCGTTATTTTTATTTACAGATAAATTGCATTAAACCCAGAATTTTTTTTCAGCACACAAAATTCAACTTATTGTTTAGAGAGATATTAGTCAACTATTTATTTTACTTCTTTTATATTCTGAAATTGAGCCAGAACCTTCTTAAAGATATTTTGCACAAAGTCAAGTTGGCTAAAATCATTAACAATGCAATATGAGTTTCTTATCCAAGAAGGGGCTAGGTCCAGTTCTTCAGCTTAGGGGTTTTTTGCACTTTTATGAGCAAACGTTGCTACAGGCATAACTTTAGGGTGGAAACAAATCAAGTTTCAATTAGCTGCTTTCTCTGTCAGTTTTCCTGGGGAAGTATTAGTGAGCTTCGTGAACTTCATAAAGCTGCCTCTTGTGCTAGGTAAAACTTCGTGAAGCAGGTCAGTGCCCTCTGCTGACTAAAAGATAAATATCACTTTATGACTGAAAGGTTAAAAAGACTGCTGAAGTACAATGCAGACTGTGAAGTGTTCTCAAGTGACAGTGGCATATGATTCAAAAGAATCAACTTTGTGAGGGGATGAAAATTAGTGGGTAAAAAGCCAGAAGATTGTGTGCAGGAGTATAAAGTGCAGTTCCTTAAAGACAGACCCAGAAACTGGCTAATTTAAAGCAACAAAAATGGATTACGTTATGTTGGGTTCAACATCACAATTGAAGCGCATGAGTGATGTACAGAAAAGATACAAACATTTATTTCCACCAGTGTATAATTGGTTTTAAACATCAATTAGTGCGGACTGGGTTTATATGAGAACAAAGCCAAGCTTTGTCCTTTCTAATCATCCTCCTACAATGTTCTGTTTTTATTTTGTCTGGGTAGGGGAAGGTTACTTTCAAGCGTTGCTTAGCATAATATAAAATGGTTTCAAATCTCCAATACAGAGGGCGTAAATTTAACAAAAACAAAATCTTGACTTCCTTTTGCCACTTTAACTTTAGGAAGATGGAGGAAGTTGAAAATAAAACCATTTTAAGATTCTTTTCGAATAGGCTGCATCACCGAGAGGCACTGCAGCATTTGTTGTGCAATGACTTTGGAAAATGTATGGCTGAGAGAGCTATACTTTTTACGAGTGCATAACAGCCAGTGATGTTAAATTGCTCATGTTACAATTCTTGCATTAATGCCTTTTACCTCCAGAAAGTATTGAAGTGACAGGTTAGTGTATTGCCGTTCGTTTACAAAATAAAAGAATTGTCTACTTGCACAAATCTGTGGATAAAGCAATCCAAAAAAAATCTGAACAGAGATTTTCAATATAAAAACAGAAGACATTCTGCAGAGAGATTCTTGTGGAGAACAAATGTTACCACTTGTAAAATTGGTAATTTGAGGCAGACTCGCTGAACTGCATACCATCTTTTGCAGTATACCTAGAGAAAAGGTTAGAAGCAGCAGTTCAATAAACATCAGACTTTTCTTTGTTTTGCTTAAGTCTCCTGTGCCAGCACTGGACATATGGTTCTGAGTTTGGTTTTGTGACTCTAATATGCTTCGTCAGTCCAAACCAGAAGTACGACCCAGCTGTCCCTTTTAATTAAATTCCATTGACTCAAGTTGGGTGTTTGTGTTTTGGCTATTTGTTTAATAGTGTTAGAATTCAAATGATAACAACTAGGCTTTGAAGTTTGTATTCATTTAGAGGGCTTTTTATTTTTACGTTATTTAGTTAATCAAGGGTTGGGGATGTGCCATCTGCAGTAGTTTCAGATAGCTGTTAAAATGCATATTACCGGCCATCTCTCATTAGACATAGTTTTAAATGGTAACACAATTGTGCATCTTAGTTGAGCGAAACAGTTAACATGGGTGTAGAAGTTCAAAGCTTCACAGCTTTAAAAAAAAAACCCTATGCCTGATTCTGTTGTTGTTTGTTGTTTCCAATGTACTAATTGAACTAATGGCTGCTCTAGGTTTCATCTGGAGCTCTGAACTTCTAGAAGACAAAAATGTGGTCCAATATCTTTTAACTGCCAGTGTTATGTATCTGATGTTCTGTGCAGAGTAAAGGTGCTGTGTGAGGAAATCATTTGCAGTGGTTTTTGTCTTGTAAATCACTTGATTTTGTAACGGTTCAGGGCCAAAAGTTGAAGAATGCACATGCCTAGTGCACCTGCTAAAAGTCATTCACATATCACAGAAGCCTAATATGGTTCTCGCCAAAAGAATAAGTAGTAGATCCTCAGCTGTTGTACGTTTTCAGAGCTCCGCTGACGGCACTTGACACCAGCTGAGGATCCATCCCCAAATGTCCAACCCTCTGGGCTTGTCTTCACTACTGGGGTAGGTCAACCTAAGTTATGCTCCTCTAGCTACATGAATAACATAGCTGGAGTCGATGTAGCTTAGGTCGACTTACCCCGGTGCCTTCACTGCGCTGTGTCGACGGGACATGCTCTCTGGCCGACTTCCCTTACTCTTCTCAGAGAGCTGGAGTGCTGGGGTCTACCGGAGTGTGCTCTGCTGTCGATTTAGCGGGTCGATTTAGGGGGTCTAGTGAAGACCCCCGCTGCATCAGTTGCGGCGATGTTGATCTCCTCATAGTGAAGACCAGCCCTCAGAGTTGCTTTCCTGAGAGTAAAACAGCTTTCTGGTGGAGAGGCCAAACGCTGTGATGGGAAGGAAAGCCTTTTACAAAAGGCATTAGCCAAGCAACTCAATTTCATGTCTGTTAATTCTTTAAAACAGCACCCAGTGCCTGAGCCTCAAATGTGGCCCCAGCACCTGTGTCATTTACCTACTCACGTGGCCCGAACAATGAGAATCCTCATTGCTCCGAAAGGAGGGCTGCAAATGTCTCAATGTCAGTATGGTGGTCTCTGAGCAAACCCATTCGCAGCACACCCAGAACACTGCCTGTCTGAACTTCTGACACCCAGCGGAAGCATGTGAGAAATTCAGAGTTCAGGGCACGTAACTGGGTTACCCAGATGAAGAAGAGCCTGAGCCTGGCCACCCCATCAGCTGAGGGTGTGCAGCTTCCATTAGCGGTAGTGGGAATGGTGCATGCTCAGCGGGCAGAAGAACCTGGCCCAAGATGTTCAGATTCTAGCAGACCTGTTTCTGGAATGCTCTCCACATTTACAGAGCCCGCTCGCCCGCTGCGTGAGCAAAATGGGAAAGGTCAGGCTTCAGGGCTGTCAACCTGTAGCATTAACCCTTTTGAGGCAATGCATTGTGAAACTTCTGGACCCTTTGTGACATGACCCTCAAAAATAGAACAACCACTTACAATGAAAGTGCTGATTTTACTCTCCATTATTGCGATGGTTTCAGTGAGACAGATAAATTAGGTAACTAATGTACAATACCAAAATACAATACTGCAGTCTTGAGTGCTGTAAACAAATTCTATTAGGGTAAAACAAATAAGAGCACAATACCTTTCATTTTGATTTTTTGTGTCTGCTTATCTCTACATCCCAGCTCTATTGAAAACTATTACAAACGCTGCATATAATTTTCACCATTTTGGAACACAGTTGATTTTGAATCCCAGAAACAAGAATGTCTTTCTAAACTCCTCCGGCCTGTTCACACCTCCTGTGACCAAATCCCCTTCCTACAAAGCAACACCACCACCATATGTGGCAGAAACTCATTCATTGTTTTACTTATGGACTTGTACTTTTGTTGTTCAGTACTAGTTGGAATAAACCTAAAATTAAAATTCTGTGTTTAAAAAGAATCGTAAAGCTATGTTTTCTGTCAACATTGGTGAGAGTGGAAGCAAATGCAGAAGAAAACACTTGATGTCTGAAGATAAACCACTGCTGGAGAGAAGAATTCCCTCTCACTCCCAGTGCAAGGATCCTAAGAGTCTCTCTGCTGGAGATCGCAGGCAGGGAGAGTGTCTGCTTCCAATGGGAGTGTGAAGCCTTGTTGGATGCCAAAGCTTCATGCAACCATATGGTCTGACAGATGCTGCAAGGAAGCTGCCCATATAGGACATTGTCCCTGATGCTGCAATTCCATTTTAGAGTCTTGTGCCAACTGCAGACCATTGTAGCTTGCTATAATATTGGCAAAATCCCTTTATTAAACCTAGACTCATGGAGAGCAATGTGTACATAATTCCTTATTTTAATCTAGAATTCACATATGATTGCTAACAAAATATCACCCAAATTTGCCCGTAACCAGATTTATACAAATTATGGAATAAAGGTCAACGAACAAGACACAGTCTAATTATTTGTATGCTCAATGACACTGATCTGGAATTGGGGTTTGGGGGAGAGTGTTGGGATCTGATCACTTTTTGCAGGAGATTTGTCTGCTTCCTTACTGCTGTTGGGCACCCAGGTACAAGTGCGCACACAGCTCAAAAATCCAGCACATAAAGTATCTGACTAATGTCTCAAGCCCCTTTTAAAACAATACTTCAATTTTGCTGGGTAAGAAATTAGTTAACAGAGATTCATACACCATATCCTAACCATGGTTTGTAGAGCGAGTGATTTTTGCAGTGACATAAGAACAAATGTGACCGGTGTTCTTGTTCCTCTTGAGTATGGCTCTCCTTCGCATCTCCTTTCTCTTCCTCCTTTTTTCCTCTCCATCTGTCAACATCCAAACAGAGTTAAAATTCAAGAATTCTGCTATTCTTTGTTTCTGGACTTGAGTCCACTAACATAGACAGAACTACGGATGTTGAAGGAGTTCAACAGAAGGCACCCTGAAGATATTTTAAAATGGAAAAGCTACAGAACAGTGAGGGAGAGGTACTGTTCCCTACAAATCTGAACATATGGGATATAAGTAAAACCTACCAGTTCTGGGACATACCTGAAAAACTTCTGGAGAAAGATGAATGAGCCTCATGACTCAACAGATGAGGGGAGGCCAATTATGCATTTTACATGACATGAACAAGTATACCTGAGAGTGCTTATTATCTGATTGTTTTGATACATCTATTTCTGTCTCGCTAAATCTTTGGGTGGCAGTTTTTAGTGTTGGTTCCATTAATTACTGATTTTACTTGATTAGAGTAGTTATGTGATACATGGTAATTTCAGTTTTTCTTTACATCTGCAGAACTTTCTTCAGCTTTGGAACCTAATAAAGGTGACCATTTTTTTTGCAACAGGCCATTCGGCTTTGTGTATTGATCTCTGATCTCTCATAGAAGGAAATCTTAGAACATTATTGTGCTTTGGATTACCTACCTTCAGTTATAACCAGTTCCTGGTTCTAAGCCAGGAAGGAGACTGTTCAGGTCTGCTTCTGGCTCCACCATGTACTACAGTATCTAGGACTGGGCAGTATCTTTGGTGGATCCCTATATGGGTACTAAAAATACATTGGGGCACCCATCCTTAGCTTAACCAAGCCTGCCTTGGAACCAGTAGAGCACTTGGGTCCAATGGAGCAGTTGGCCCAGCATTTCACAAGGTCTCAATAAATACAGCTTTGATTCCTCCCATCTTGGCAGGAACAGCTTCAGCTAAGGGTTAAGCCATCCATCACCTACACTTAGTGGTGTGAGAGGTTTGTTTTCTGGCCACATTGTGACTGTGATTTGTCACCTATTAGACACTGTGGACAGTAGGATAGTGTGGCATTGGCTGAAATGCTCTGGCTATACTAACTCCCTGAGATTCATCCTATTCTGGGGTCCAGAACTCTTTCCAGTTTCCAGACGTATTCCATGGGTGCACCCCCTTCTGTGCCATGGTCACATAATCAGGAAAACTCAACGTTACCGCTGGGCAGCAAGTTGTCCATTCCATGTCTGGCTGCCGTGACTATTCTTCCTGAATGGTTCAGTGTCTGTGTATAGACCGGACCCTCGGTAGAATTTGCAAATTATACAAAATTACTAAAGATAGGTTATACCCAGGCAGACCACGAAGAGCTACAAAAGGATCTCTCAAAACTGGGTGACTGGGCAACAAAATGGCAGATGAAATTTAATGTTGATAAATGCAAAGTAATGCACATTGGAAAGCATAATCCCAACTATACATATAAAAGGATGGGGTTTAAATTAGTAGTTACCACTCAAGAAAGAGATCTTGGAGTCATTGTGGATAGTTCTCTGAAAACATCCACTCAATGTGCAGCGGAAGTCAAAAAAGAGAACAGAATGCTGGGAATAATTAAGAAAGGGATAGATAATAGGACAGAAAATATCATGTTGCATCTATATAAATCCATGGTACGCCCACATCTTGAATACTGCGTACAGATGTGGTCGCCCCCATCTCAAAAAAGAAATAATGGAATTGGAAAAGGTTCAGAAAAGTGCAACAAAAATTATTAGGGGTATGGAACAGCTTCCATATGAGGAGAGATTAATAAGACTGGGACTTTTCAGCTTGGAAAAGATACGGCTAAGGGGAGATATGATTGAGGGCTATAAAATCATGACTGGTGTAGAGAAAGTAGATAAGGAAGTGCTGTTTACTACTTCTCATAACACAAGAACTAGGGGTCACCAAATGAAATTAATAGGCAGCAGGTTTAAACCAAATAAAAGGAAGTATTTCTTCACACAATGCACAGTCAATCTGTGGAACTGCTTGCCAGAGGATGTTGTGAAGGCCAAGACCATAACAGGGTTCAAAAAAGAACTAGATAAATTCATGGAGGATAGGTCCATCAATGGCTCTCAGCCAGGATGGACAGGAATGGTGTCCCTAGCCTCTGTTTGCCAGAAGCTGAGAATGAGCAACGGGATGGATCACTTGATGATTACCTGTTCTGTTCATTCCCTCTGGGGCACCTGGCATTGGCCACTCTCAGAATACAGGATACTGGGCTTGATGGACCTTTGGTCTGACCCAGTAGGGCCATTCTTATGTTCTTATGTTAACTTTTGGGGCACAGTGATTTTCCTAGTGGTCGAGGCAGTCAACCATATGGAGCGTCTGGGCTAACCCACTCCTTCCTCTAGGAATAAGGACTCGAGGAGACTAGCCTTGTTCGATAGAAAAATTTATTCGTCCTCAAGTTTCCAGCTGAGGGTGGCAAACCACCAAGCCCTGGTGGGCAGATATGACTTCAGTTTGTGGGGCTCAATGCCAACGTTTGCGGACTCCCTCCAGGAGCATGATAGGAAGGAGTTTAAGGCTCTGGTAGAGGAGGGCACAGCTGCCACCACAGCAGCCCTTCAGTCAGCCTCCGATGCCACGGATACGGGCTGCAAGAACTATGGCCTCTGCAGTGTCCATGAGAAGGGCATCATGGCTCCTGTTATCTGGGTTGTCCAGCGCGGCACAGAGCTCCCTGCAGGACGTCCCATTCGACACCAAGGCCCTGTTCACGGAACAAACAGACGTGAAGTTACACAGTCTCAGGGATTCCCACACGACATTAAAGACTCTTGGTCTCTGTGTCCCGGCCCCGGCCAGGACCAAGTTCAAGCTGCAGCAGGCCCCAAGTCAGGCCACCGACTCCAGATATGAGCCCCCTTACAAAAAATCAAGGGACTATAAGAAGCTCCCACAGTGGCAGTCTCAGCCTGGGCCCTCCAAGGACAAGCAGGTGGGTAAGTGTCAGTTTTGATTGGATGCCCAGGGACAACTTACCAATTTGTACCAGGGATCCACCCGACCTACCTTTCTCCAACCATCTATGTACTTTCTTCCCAGATTTCAGAGTGGTAGCTGTGTTAGTCTGTATCAGCAAAACGAATGAGGAGGACTTGTGGCACCTTGGAGACTAGCAAATTTATTTGATCATAAGTTTTCATGGGCTAAAACCCACTTCATCGGATGCCTGCAGTGGAAAATACAGTAGGAAGATGTGTGTATATATACACAGAGAACATGAACAAATGCATGTTGCCATACCCACTGTAACGAGAGTGATCAATTAAGGTGGGCTATTCTCAGCAGGAGAAAAAAAAACCTTTTGTAGTGATAATCAGGATGGCCCATTTCCAACAGTTGACAAGAAGGTGTGAGTAACAGTAGGGGGAAAAATAAACATGAGGAAATAGTTTTACTGTGTGTAATGACCCATCCACTCCCAGTCTTTATTCAAGCCTAATTTAATGGTGTCCAGTTTGCAAATTAATTCCAATTCAGCAGTCTCTCATTGGAGTCTGTTTTTGAAGTTTTTTTCGTTGTAATATTGCAACTTTTAAGTCTGTAATCGAGTGACCAGGGAGGTTGAAGTGTTGTCTGACTGGTTTTTGAATGTTATAATTCTTGACGTCTGATTTATGTCCATTTATTCTTTGGACACAAATAAATGGACACATCAGATCTCTCAATTACAGACCTAAAAGTCGCAATATTACAACAACAAAAAAACTTCAAAAACAGACTCCAACGAGAGACTGCTGAATTGGAATTAATTTGCAAACTGGACACCATTAAATTAGGCTTGAATAAAGACTGGGAGTGGATGGGTCATTACACACAGTAAAACTGTTTCCCCTTGTTTATTTCCCCCTACACACACTGTTACTCTCACCTTCTTGTCAACTGCTGGAAATGGGCCATCCTTATTCTCACTACAAAGTTTTTTTTCTCCTGCTGATAATAGCCTACCTTAGAATCGTAGAATATCGGGATTGGAAGGGACCGCAGGAGGTCATCTCGTCCAACCCCCTGCTCAAAGCAGGACCAATCGCCAATTTTCGCACCAGATCCCGAAATTATTTCATTAGTCTTGTTACAGTTGGTTTGGCAACACCCATTGTTTCATGTTCTCTGTGTGTGTGTGTGTGTATGTATGTGTATATATATATATACACACACACACACACACACACACACACACACACACACATATATATATATATATATATATATATATATATATATATATATATATTATATAATCTTCCTACTGTATTTTCCAGTGAATGCATCTGATGAAGTGGGTTTTAGCCCACAAAAGCTTATGCTCAAATAAATTTGTTAGTCTCTAAGGTGCCGCAAGTACTCCTCGTTCTTTTTCCTCCCAGTGTGGTTGCTGCTGACCTCGGACCAATGGGTCCTCAACACCATCTCCCAGGGCTATACCCTCCAGTTTCTCTCTACCCTACCCACCCTTCCTCCCTGTCCCTCTTCAGGGACCCCTCTCACAAGAACTTGCTCGAGCAAGAGGTGAGGCGGTTCCTTCACTTAAGGGCAGTGGAGGTGGTACCGGCGGAGTTCAGATACAAAGCGTACTACTTCCACTATTTCCTTATCCTGAAGGCCAAGGGGGGCTCAGGCCCACCCTGGACCTGTGAGGCCTGAACCAGTACATGGTAAAGCTCAAGTTTCACATGGTCTCTCTGGCCTCCATCATCCCCACCCTGGATCCCGGAGACTGGTATGCCGCTCTCAATCTCCAGGACGCGTACTTCCACATTCACATATTCGAGGGCCACAGGCGTTTCCTCCGCTTCACGGTAGGACAGGAACACTACCAGTTCACCGTCCTCCCGTTTGGCCTCTCAACGGCTCCCAAGGTCTTCACAAAGTGTATGTCTATGGTAGCAGCCTATCTCAGGCATCGTGGGGTCCAGATTTTTCCCTACCTCGACGACTGGCTGGTCAAAGGCAGCTCCAGATCACAGGTACAGGACCACGTAGCGCTCCTCCTGTCCACATGCACCACACTGGGGCTGCTGGTAAACAGCACCAAACCCCCGTTGCAGCGAATAGTATTCATTGGTGCGATTCTCGACGCAACATCAGCCAGAGCCTCCCTCCCACTGGACAGGTTCGACACCTTGAGGGAGCTCATCGGTGTGGTCACAAGGTTTCCCGTGATGACCACCAGGGCATGCCTCCAACTCCTGGGCCATATGTCGGTGTGCACGTATGTCACGCCGGACTCAGGGTGCGGCCTCGACCACTGCCAACCCGCCCGGACCTTGTCTATCAGGACCAAAGTTGCTGCCTCCACCCCGACCTAGCAGCCCTCCACCGCATGGCATGGTTGCTCAATGGTTAGGCCAGGAGGAGAGGACCTGCTTAAAGAGCAGGAGGCTCTCCACACGCCAGGCCTAACTGGCAAAATGGTCTCGGTTTTCCCAGTGGCTGCCCCGATCCATCTTATTCTGGATTACTCCTTCATCTCAGAGCCCAGGGCCTAGCGCCGTCAGAGTGCATCTGGCAGCTATATCAGCCTTCCACACGCCAGTACAGGGCCACACAATATTCTCTCATGCCATGACCAGTTGAGTCCTTAAGGGCTTGGACCACCTCTTTCCTTATGTTAGACCCCCGGTCACTCAGTGGGACCTGAACTTGGTTCTGGCCCAGCTAACAGGACCTCCATTTTAGCCCCTTGCTACATGCTCCTGGTCCCACCTCTTAGGGAAAGTAGCCTTTCTTGTGGCAATCACATCTGCTAGAATGGTCTCGGAGCTCCGGGCCCTGACCTCCAAACCCCCGTACACCGTGTTTGCCGGGGGGGGATAGCTCAGTGGTTTAAGCATTGGCCTGCTAAACCCAGGGTTGTGAGTTCAGTCCTTGAAGGGGCCATTTAGGGATCGGGGGAGTTTGGGATTGGTCCTGCTTTGAGCAGGGGGTTGGACTAGATGACTTCCTGAGGTCCCTTCCAACCCTGATATTCTATGGTTCTATGATAAGGTCCAGCTCCACCCACACCCTTCGTTCCTCCTTAAGGCAGTCTCCGCCTATCATATGGGCCAGGACATCTCCTTGCCGGTCCTCTGCCCCAACCCCACACGTCTAGTGAGGAGCGTCACCTCCACATGCTAGCTATGAGAGGGGCCCTGGCTTTTTACCTAGAATGGACTAAACCGTTCAGGAAGTCTACACAGCTGTTCATCACCACGGCTGAATGCATGAAGGGCCAGTCTCCATTCAATGGCTCTCCAGCTAGATCACTTCCTGTATACGTACTTGTTTTGACCTGTCTCGACAAGGGCGCAAGCCTCATTGGCTGCCTTTCTGGCTCATGTCCCTATTCAGGACATTTGTAGGGCTGCCACATGGTCGTCGGTCGACACATTCACCTCGCGTTATGCGATAGTCTCCCAGGCCAGGGAGGATGCCGGGTTCAGCAGGGCAGTGCTCCGTCCCGAGTGTCTGTGAACTCCTACCCACCTCCAACAGATATAGCTTGGAATCATGTATTGTGGAATACACATGAGCAAGCACTCAAAGCAAAGACATCTCAAAGAGCACCAGCTACGGAAAAGGGAACTGTGTTGCTCATATCCATTCCACAACCTGCCCTCCTTCCCCTCTGTTGGAGTTGTCTGGTAAGAAGGAGCTGAGGGTGTGGGGAGTGCGCAGCACCCCTTATACCGGGCCATGGAGGTGCCACTCCAGGGGTCGCTAGGGGTGCTCCCCTACAGATACTGCTAGGGGAAAAACTTCCGGCACCGGTGCACAGGGGGAGCACGCACACCTACTGTGGAATGGACACGAGCAACACATCTCGAAGAGCACCAGTTACAGAAAAGGGAACTGTCTTTTATCGCACCCAGTCCTACAGTCTTCTGTCTTTTGTCCGCCAGCCAGCAGCCACTGATGCCCCCAGTAAGCACAGTGCAGAATCTGGAGAAGACGTTGCAAAGCTTCCGCTCAAGTGGTGTCATGACTTGCAAATGGACACATGGGAAGCTGATGCAGCAGGGAGGGTGGAATGGGGACAAGGGTGTTGTGGCTGCTTAGGGATAGGCCTGAGCTGGCCATGGAGGAGGGGGAAGGTACCCCATCACATGTCACGACACGGTGGGAGAGCAGCTCTGCAGCTCCAGTGCTTCCCCTCGTCGGGTGGGGAGTGGGCCCAGCCTCTTCTCTCCACCCTCCTGCAAGCCTGTAAGGTGGCCCAGCAACAGGGCTGGGACAGATTGCTGCCCCCGTGGACAAGGGGCCACCAAGGCACCAGTCACGGGTCAGTCCCTGCTGTGCTGGGGCAGCAGTGCCCCTTGCTCGGAGCAAGATGGTCAGGGGCCAGTGTTGCTCCTGGAGCGGACCATGCCCATGTTGACAATGGTGTCCGTGCCTTTCCTCTAGGCGGAAAGTGTGCAGGGCTCCGACCTACCCCTGCACCTTCAGCGCTAGCTGGTTCTTACTGCTGTGGGCAAAAGAGCCCAAGGTTTCCACAGTCACCAGTTCCCCTCGCAGCTTTGCGGAAAGTGAATTTCAGGCACGTGCACAGGAATTCGCAGCTAGAGTGTAACTGGGCCCATGCACGTCTCCCGGCCGAGAAGGGCTGGGGGAAGCCAAGAAGGACCAAACCAGAGAAGCTACCGGTCCTAGCCCATAAATACCACAGCTCTGCCCATGTGCCATGCAGCTGGGGGAGCACACCTACAACGTCCCTGGGGAATAAACCTCAGGGACACATCCCAGGCTGCTCCTGGCCCTGCTGCACACAGAAAGGCCGCGTTCGGTGACCAGCCAGTCAGGCAGGCTCCATGCTGTTCCAGCAATACCATTCCGGCCACGCTGCTCAGCGTATGAGTGTTTGTGAAGGTGACGCCCTAACCCTGCTTTTCCCACGGCTTATCCTGCTGCTGTTTCCCATGTGCCATTAACTCCCCTTTTCTGCCCAGTGCTTCTAAAGTAGCCTGTGAACAAGACGAAGGATTGGTCTCAGCACTCCCCAGGCTGCTGACCCTGGTTTCCTCTCCCGCATCCCACCGCTCGCAGGGCCGAGCTAGCGACTAATCTGGCAGCTCCAGTTTGGTGCCTACAGGGTTGTCTACACACCTGTGCCCCGGTTTGGTTAAACTGATACAAGCTGTGTAGTTGTTTCAAATGGGTGATTTCCGTTTCGCGCAAACCAACTCATAATTAACTTAAGCTAAACCAAAGTAAGCCTGGTGTGAGCTGAAATAATGATCAGTGTAGCCTTTTGCACTGCTTTAACTGAATCAATTCCTCTTCTCCCTTACCACTAGTGTAAGCCAAGCTCCACGGGTGCCCATCAGGCGGCTCGGAGGCTGTGGTGGTCTTTCCACAGCTGAAGGGCCATGGGGGGAGTAGCAGATCTGCTCACAGCTGTGTTGTAAGCAGCTTTCCACCGGCCATCCCAATGACTCAGGGCCGGCTTCTGTGGCAGGGCTGAGCTCTGCCCTGGTCTGCTCTGGCCCGGCTGCACGCCTTGTCAGCGATGGGTTGCTGTTGGAGGTTGGGGTGTGAATAACTACAACTAACCCTGTAAGTGATTAAAATTCTATCAGTTACATGGTTAAACGTTTAACTGGGGAATTGGGGGTGCTGCGGCACCCTCACGTTTTAGGTGGGGCTCCACTGGGGATTGTGGCTGCTGGCCCCACGCCCAGGGCTCTGCTACCTGCAGCCGGGGTCCCGGCCCAGTGCAAGTGAGTGAGGGTGGGGGAGAGTGAGCCACCGAGGGAGGGGGAACGTAGTGAGTGGGGGTGGGTCCTTGGGGAAGGGGCAGGGCTAGGGTGTTCGGTTTTGTGCCAACAGAAAGTTGGCAACCCCACTGCTGCCCCCCCCCCAACCCGGGACTCTGCACAACGGCAGATAGGACCCCGGACACGGGCAGCAGAGCCCTGGACATGGGGCGGCAGCTGGGACCCCGGGCACGCCAGGATGCCAGGCGTGGGGCGGCAGCTGGGACCCCGGGCACGCCGGGAAGCCAGGCGTGGGGCGGCAGCTGGGACCCCGGGCACGCCGGGATGCCAGGCGTGGGGCGGCAGCTGGGACCCCGGGCACGCCGGGATGCCAGGCGTGGGGCGGCAGCTGGGACCCTGGTCAGAGTTTAATCATTAACAGAAACTGATAAGTATCAAGAGTATCAGTTAACCGGTTAAACTTTGACATCCCTAGTTGGAGGGTGGTATCTGTAGCAGCCTCCAGGGGACTAAATCCTCGGGAGGGAAGCAGGCTAATCTCCAGCGCTAGACAGCCATAGCCCTTGAGAAAGTTGTCCCTGTTTTCCTCTGCCACCTGTAGGGCCAGTTCTTACTCCCCTCATGCAAGGAGCAGGTGAGGAAAACGCAGCTGTGCTCTCATCACCTGTGCCTCTGTCCTGGGCCCCTAGCAGGGAAAATAGACCCTCCCGCCCCCTGCCCCTGGCCAATGCTGGAGCTGATTGCGAAGGGTTGGATGCTTGCTCAGCGTGGGTAGCTGTTTCTGGATTCTCAGACTGGACGCCTGACTTATGAGCCAGAGTTCGAGTTACGAAAGCCTCACCCTCTGCCACTGTTCCCTATGCATCAGCATTTCATCATCCCAGCTGGCACAACGAGCCTTCAGGCAGGGGCTGGCCAGCTGGAGTTTCATAGAATAGACAGGTTTCAGAGCAGCAGCCGTGTCAGTCTGCAGCCGTAAAAAGAACAGGGGGACTTGTGGCACCTTAGAGACTAACCAATTTGTTAGAGCATAAGCTTTCGTGAGCTACAGCTCACTTCATCGGATGCATGCAGTGGAAAATACAGTGGGGAGATTTATATACACACAGAACATGAAACAATGGGTGTTACCATACATACTGTAACCAGAGTGATCACTTAAGGTGAGCTATTACCAGCAGGAGAGCGGGGGGACGGGGGACCTTTTGCAGTGATAATCAAGGTGGGCCATTTCCAGCAGTTGACAAAAACATCTGAGGAACGGTGGGGGGAGGGGGAATAAACATGGGGAAATAGTTTTACTTTGTGTAATGACCCATCCACTCCCAGTCTCTATTCAAGCCTAAGTTAATTGTATCCAGTTTGCAAATTAATTCCAATTCAGCAGTCTCTCCTTGGAGTCTGTTTCTGAAATTTTTTGGTTGAAGTATTGCCACTTTTAGGTCTGTAATCGAGTGACCAGAGAGATGGAAGTGTTGGGAGACAGGCCAGTCCTTGCCTACAGACAGCCTCCCAACCTAAAGCAAATACTCACCAGCAACCACACACCACACAACAGAACCACTAACCCAGGAACCTATCCTTGCAACAAAGCCCGTTGACAACTGTGCCCACATATCTATTCAGGGGACACCATCACAGGGCCTAATAACATCAGCCACACTATCAGAGGCTCGTTCACCTGCCCATCCACCAATGCGATATATGCCATCATGTGCCAGCAATGCCCCTCTGCCATGTACATTGGTCAAACTGGACAGTCTCTACTTAAAAGAGTAAATGGACACAAATCAGATGTCAAGAATTATAACATTCATAAACCAGTCGGAGAACACTTCAATCTCTCTGGTCATGCAATTACAGACATGAAAGTCGCTATTTTACAACAAAAAAACTTCAAATCCAGACTCCAGCGAAAAACTGCTGAATTGGAATTCATTTGCAAATTGGATACAATTAACTTAGGCTTGAATAGAGACTGGGAGTGGCTTAGTCATTATGCAAGGTAGCCTATTTCCCCTTGTTTTTTCCTACCCCCCCACCCCCCCAAGACGTTCTTGTTAAACCCTAGATTTGTGCTGGAAATGGCCCACTTTGATTATCATACACAATGTAAGGAGAGTGATCACTTTGGATAAGCTATTACCAGCAGGAGAGTGAGTTTGCGGGGGGGGGGGGGGGAGGGGGGAGAAAACCTGGATTTGTGCTGGAAATGGCCCACCTTGATTATCATACACATTGTAAGGAGAGTGATCACTTTCGATAAGCTATTACCAGCAGGAGAGTGGGGTGGGAGGAGGTATTTTTTTCATGCTTTATGTGTATATAATAAGATCTTCTACACTTTCCACAGTATGCATCCGATGAAGTGAGCTGTAGCTCACGAAAGCTTATGCTCAAATAAATTGGTTAGTCTCTAAGGTGCCACAAGTACTCCTTTTCTTTTTGAGAAGCTGGATATGAGTCAACAGTGTGCCCTTGTTGCCAAGAAGGCCAATGGCATTTTGGGATGTATAAGTAGGGGCATTGCCAGCAGATCGAGGGACGTGATCGTTCCCCTCTATTCGACATTGGTGAGGCCTCATCTGGAGTACTGTGTCCGATTTTGGGCGCTACACTACAAGAAGGATGTGGAAAAATTGGAAAACATCCAGCGGAGGGCAACAAAAATGATTAGGGGACTGGAACACATAAGTTATGTGGAGAGGCTGAGGGAACTGGGATTGTTTAGTCTACGGAAGAGAAGAATGAGGGGGGATTTGATAGCTGCTTTCCAAAGGGGGTTCCAAAGAGGATGGATCTAGAGTGTTCTCAGTGGTAGCTGATGACAGAACAAGGAGTAATGGTCTCAAGTTGCAGTGGGGGAGGTTTAGGTTGGATATTAGGAAAAACTTTTTCACTGGAATGCGTTACCTAGGGAGATGGTGGAATCTCCTTCCTTAGAAGTTTTTAAGGTCAGGCTTGACAAAGCCCAGGCTGGGATGATTTAGTTGGGGATTGGTCCTGCTTTGAGCAGGGGGCTGGACTGGATGACCTCCTGAGGTCCCTTCCAACCCTGAGATTCTATGATTCCCTCAAAGGACTCTAGTGGATTGGTGAAGCTTTACAAAAGCCGAGTTGGCACTGCTTCAGCGTAGCGTTCATTGACGTAGGTGATGGTTTGGTTTTGTTCTTTAATATAATGTGTCCCAATGAGCCTGGTACTGAAGTGAGACTCACCAGCCTGTAACTGCCAGGATTGCCTCTGGAGCCTTTTTTAAAACTCAGCATTTGATTAGCGAGCTGCCAGTCATCTGGTACATGTGATTGAAGTGATAGGTTACATGCCACAGTTAGTACTTCTGCAATTTCATAGTTGAGTTCCTTCAAAACTCTTGGGTGAATCCCCTCTGGGCCTGGTGACGTACTACTGTTTAGTTTGGCAATTTGTTCCAAAACTACTTCTGCTGGCACCTCAAATTGAGCCAGTTCCTCCGAACTGGCACTAAAAACAATGACTCAGGTGGTGATTCCCACTCCCCACCCATAGCTTCTGCAGTGAAGCCTGCTGCAAATAATTATTTGTTGTCCTTAGCAAATTGCTGTTCACATTCCTTCCTGGCCTGCCTAATTGTACTTTAACACTTGACTTGCCAGAGTTCATGCTCTTTTCTATTTTCCTCAGTGGGATTTGACTTCCAGTTTTCTAAAGGATGCCTTTTTGCCCCAAACTGCCTGTTGTACTCTGTTTAGCCACTGGGGCATGTTCTGGTCCTCTTATTTGTGGTATACATTTAGTTTGAGCCTCTCATGTAGTGTTTTTAAATAGGCTCCATTCAGTTTGCAGGCATTTCACCTTTGTACCTAGTCCTTTTCATTTGCATTTTACTGACTTGTGCAGTTCCTCTTTTTGAAGTTAAATGCTACTGTAGGTAGGTTTGTTTTATATGTTACCCCATACAACGGTGTCGCGTTTAATTACATTATGGTCACTATTAACAAGTTGGTCAGCTATATTCACCTCTGGGACCAGATCCTGTGCTCCACTTATGACCCAAATCAAGAATTGCCTCTCCCCCTGTGGGTTCCAGGACTAGCTGCTCCAAGAAGCTGTCATTAACATGGTCTAGATCTTTTATCTCTGTATCCAGTCTTGAGGTGACATGTTCCCAGTCCATAGGGGAAATCCCTGAGTATTATTGTTTTTCTGTTTTTGTAGCCTCTCTAATCTCCCTGAACATTTCACAATCACCAGCCTGTTCAGGTGTTCGGCAGTATATTCCTACTGCTCTACTCTTCTTGTTCAAGCATGGACTGTCTATCCATAGAAATTCATTTGTCATTTAACCCTATGTAGCACTCCTCCACCAGCGCACCCTCCTGTCATTCTGAGAGATTTTGTACAGCTAGTACCACGTCTCATGGATTTCCCTCATTGCACCAGGTTTCAGCAATGCCTATATAGCAATATGTTTCAGAGCGGTAGCCGTGTTATCAGCAAAAATAATGAGGAGTCCTTGTGGCACCTGAGAGACTAACAAATTTATTTGGGCACAAGCTTGAAGTGGGTTCTAACCTTAGTCTCTAAGGTGCCACAAGGACTCCTCGTTATTTATCAATAGCCTCATTTAATGTCAAGCTCTATCTTAATATTTAGACTGCTAGCATTTGTACAGTGTGTCAATAGTGAATTGCTTATCTTTACATTATATTTAAATGGACTCTTTTTTGGTTAACTGTCCCTCACTAGTGCCTACCTGTCTTTACCCTCTTTACTAAGAGAGAGTTCCCTTTTAATATATCCTCCCCTAAGGGATGTCTCTGTGCAAACCATGCATTCCTCTGCACCTGTCAGCTTTCCCCTAGCCCTTAGTTTAAAAACTCCTCTATGTCAACACCCCTCTTTTATACACCATTGGCTCATCCACGTATTGACACTCTAGTTCTGCCTAACTGGCTTTGCACATGGAACTGGAAGCATTTTAGAAAATGCTACCATAGAGGTTATGGACTTTACTCTTACGTGGAAGCCTGAATTTGGCCTCCAGGACCTCTCTCCTACCTCACTGGTACCTACATGTACCACAACCACTGGCTACTCCCAGCACTGCACATGTGTCATACATATAAAGGGAAGGGTAAACACCTTTAAAATCCCTCCTGGCCAGAGGAAAAACCCTTTCACCTGTAAAGGGTTAAGAAGCTAGGATAACTTTGCTGGCACCTGACCAAAATGACCAATGAGGAGACAAGATACTTTCAAAAGCTGGACGGAGGGAGAAACAAAGGGGGTGGGTGGCTTTTCCCGGCAACAGAACAGGAATGGAGTCTTAGAACTTAGTAAGTAATCTAGCTAGATATGCGTTAGAATCCGTTTGTTTAAATGCCTGAGAAAATAAGCTGTGCTGAATGGAATGGATATTCCTGTTTTTGTGTCTTTATGTAACTTGAGGTTTTGCCTAGAGGGATTCTCTATGTTTTGAATCTGATTACCCTGTAAGGTATTTACCATCCTGATTTTACAGAGGTGATTCTTTTACTTTTTCTTCTATTAAAATTCTTCTTCTAAGAACCTGATTGCTTTTTCATTGTTCTTAAGATCCAAGGGTTTGGGTCTGTGTTCACCTATGCAAATTGGTGAGGATTTTTATCAAGCCTTCCCCAGGAAAGGGGGTGTAGGGGTTTGGGAGGATTTTGGGGGGAAAGACATTTCCAAGCAGGCTCTTTCCCTGTTATATATTTGTTAGACGCTTGGTGGTGGCAGCGATAAAGTCCAAGGGAAAAAGGAAAATAGTTTGTACCTTGGGGAAGATTTAATCTGAGCTGGTAAAAATAAGCTTAGGGGGTTTTTCATGCAGGTCCCCACATCTGTACCCTAGAGTTCAGAGAGGGGAAGGAACCTTGACAACATGTCTGTCTAGATGTCTCGAGACCTGCAATCTTTGCACCCGGCACGCAATTCACAAGGTGGTTCTCCTGGTCATCACAAACCCAACTATCCTATATTTCTAATAATTAAATCCCCCATTACTATTACCTGTCTTCTTACTAAGTGGGGTTCCCTTCCCTGGGGGGGCATGTCCTCACCAACATCATGGGTCCCTAGAATGGTCCCAGCTCTGGGATCATTTCCTCCACTCCAACTTGATTCTCTCCTTCCCTGAGACTTTCATCCTTCTCAACAGCACAGGGGTGGCCACACCGGGGGTGGGACCTGCTCTAACAGGTCCCAGAAAGTCTTGTCTATGTACCTTGGGCTGCCTAAGCTTCTCCAGTTCATCCACTGGGGCCTCAGGAGCCGGCACTGTGTCTGAGGGCCTGGGGCTGCTTGCACCATGCACACATGCCACCTGCCCACAAGGCGGATAATTGTATCTGCTGCATTCAGTGTGATTACCTGGACAGCCTGCTCTCTGCTGCTGGACTTCTGCCTGCGTTACTTTTACTTGTGCCAGGTTTCTGGGGGGTGGTTTAGAGTACGTTTGTATCTGCCTCTTGCACTGCCTCTCTGCACTCCCTCACAGAACTCCTGTCTGCTAGCACCTCTTCTCTCTTAGGAGCTGGCTTTTTAATCTCCTGTGCTCCCCAGGTTACCTTCTCCCCCTTCTCAAGGGATCCTAAAAGGGTTACAGTTCAAAAGATAGCAGTGTAAGCGGGTGCAGACTCACCCAGCAGCGCCTCCTGCTGGTCATCTCAGGGAATTAGCGTCCAGCCTCCAGAGCGCCTCCTTCAGGCCAGTGTCTCGCTGCCCATGGCCCTTGTGTCCCTCCTGGACCCCAGTGCCCTTGTCTTGGGTACTGCCCCCTGGCAGTACCCCCACAGTTTGGAGTCTCCCCCTCCCAGGGAACCCCCACCCACCATCCCCACCTTGCCTCAGTCTTAAGCTACTGCCAGTCACCACTCAATCCCCACTCCCTGGGGCAGACTGCAGTATCAGCCACTCATCACAGGCGAGGGGATTTGGACCTGCTGCCTCTGCCTACCCATGGCTGCCCCTGCAACCCCAGTACCTAATAGACCTTCACCTGCCTCAGTTTCCCATCTGTAAAACAGGGACAATATGACCCTCCATTGCGAAGTGCTTTGAAATCTGCTGTTATAAAGCGCTATGTAGGAGTAGTATGAAACAGACAGTACTGTTGAAAATGTATTTATTTTTCTCCAAATGATCTCTCAGGCAATAAATAAAAACAAACATGTCAACTTTCTAAAAAAAACATATATATACATCTGACACACATACAGACATCTGTAGCAACAGGACCACTGTGAGTGAGGGGGCTGGACCCAGGAATTATTGCATTGCTCTCCAGATTTTATCCAAAGCTGCCTCCTTGCTGTGCCCTTGGAGAAGGATCTGTGGCCACCTTGGTCAGAGAGGGCAGCCCGCTGCACAGATTCTGTGCGATCATCAAAAGCAAGGATGCTCTCCTATGGTGGGCCACGGTATTTTGTTACTTAAAGTGCAGGACAAGAGATCAGTGGCCATTTGAGGAACCAGCACTAAAGCAAAAAACCCGCACCCATGTGTGTGCCCGGCCAGCAGTGAGACTGGGAGCATTGAGGCCAGGCCACCCATACCCAAATGGGCAGAGCACCATCCAGCACCACCAGCTGGAGCTGCCATCTTGTGGATGAAGTGTTAACCTGAGGTCCTGCTTGCTTTGGGCCCAAGCTCAGTGAAGACACCCCAGGAGCAGGAAGGGCCTGGTGATGGGAAGCCTCCTGGTGCCAGGTTGCACTGGAATTCACAATACCTGCTGTGATGCCAAGGGGCTACACCCATCCATCCCTCCCCCCCCACCCCCCACGGCACCAGCACCAAGCTCCACTTCTCGCTACACTCCCAGCCCTGCTCCAGAGGCCAGGACTAGGGAATCAGTAGCAGCATGGGCGCTGAGGGCAAGGTGCTCAACTCCACCACACTCCACATGGAAGAAATTTTGAAGACAGAGACCCAGTGACAAAACAGGCCTGGCTGCATTTGGTTTCTTGCTCTTGGAAAACACGGTCTTCAAACAAATCTGGGCATAGATTCCCTCCCTACAAACACTGAACTTCTTTGACCAGTTAATACAGTAGTAAAAAAAGGGCAGGTGATGGCAGTTTTGAACCTTACTCACAGGGAAGAGGTCACAGACTCCAGGGTGTATTTGCATTAAGAGTGGAATGATGTGAAATGCAGTGTTGCTCAATGCAGGCTGGTGAGCGTGCTCCATCTGTTAATTGATCAGATCACTGAGGCCTTGGCTTGGGGAGGAGTTACCAGTTTTGGTCTGGCACATATAAAGGGACACATTTTCCAAAACCCAAAGCTATGACTGCAAGACATTGGCACATGCAAAAGTAAAAGCAGCTGGCATGTACACATACCCAACGCTGGCTGGAACTCTGAGGTGAAGCTTAGCTGCCTCTGTTGAACATTTGAGCCAAACTACCTTCATTTAACAGCCTAGGGTATTCCTTTAATGGGTAATTTTAGCACATTCCAACCCAGGCTGAGTCAGGAGCCAAGGCGATGTTTAAGGGGGACTGAAAAGAAGAGAGAAACCCCTGCTCAGAACAGGTTGGTGGGGGCATTATTGAGATACCATTTTGGCAAACACGACTGCTTCCTTCTGCCACAAGCAGCCCACCACAGGGCAGGAGTCAGCTTGTCCAGCAGTATTTGGGTCTGGGGAACTGATGGTTCTCAGGGGTGCAGCGCTCTGGGGAGACAGTTCCCAACAGAACTAAGGCACAAATCCCATGGAGAAATAAACACCGCCAGGAAGGCAAGGGAAGATCTGTCTGCAGTGAAAAGTGTCTGACCCCCAGTGGCCAGAGTTGTCTACCGTCCCAGACACAGAAGAGGAAATTGTGCCATGAGCTGCGGTTGTGGTTTTTATTTCAATCTGCTGGGCTGGAAGCTTGGGGCTTGCTGCCATGGAGCCCAGGGGTTGTGTCTACACGGCACAACAAATAAAACCCAGACCTGGGGCAATGAGGCTCAGAGCTCCCAGGTTTCAGAGCCCAGGCTCTAGCCCAAGGCAGAATGTATACACAGCTGTTTGTAGCCCCTAGCCCAAGCCCGAGTCAGCTGACCCGAGCTCTGAGATTTGCTGCTGCAGGGTTCTGGGGTTTTTTGGGTAGTGTAGACGTACCTTGTTAGCTCCAGATCTCAGTGAAGTACATGGGAGTTGTGCCAAGGGGACCAGGATCTGCATGCAGCTAGAGCGAATCTAAGGACACTGACAAGGGGACAAAAAGCTAGTAACCACATTACCAGCAAATGCAGTCTCAGGCAGGATAGCGTCTTAGGACAGCTGGATTCATTACTGCCCATGAGTCTGGGTTTGGAGCAGGGCATTGCAGACTCATGGCTTGAAGTGATGGGTGCCCACTGACACCCAACTGCACTGTACATTCAGAGTGCAAAAGGCCTCCCTTGTCCACAGACAGGACAGTGACCCTGCCCTGCCACAGATGCCAAGATTGTTCCCTAATGGAGAAAGAACCCTGCTCTAGTGGATAAAAAGGCTATTCTGATTTGGGAAATAACATTTCTGGGGCAGCCAGAGCAGCACCCTACTGTCACTGATGCTTATGAACTACTGATTAGCATGCCATGGCCCCAGGCTTCCCAGCATGGCACTGTTCCCTTATATCCCCCGAGGATGGACCCCAAGCAAGCATCCAGGAGCCTCAGGACAGAGCACCCACCAGCTCATGCCAGGATATACACAGCGTTCCAGAGGAGCGTGGGGAGTGCAAAGCAGGTGTATAAGCATTGGCCACGCCCAAGTAAAGAAACCACCCTTTTCTGATGTAAGATCATTACTACAAGCAGGGCTAGGAAGGAGACAGGATACTACCTCTAGGAGCTACCCACTACGCACAAAGATTGTTCCTTGGACGGAAGAGTCCATGGCACAGTGACTGAGTGATCTGAACTCACTTGTGTACAGCCCGGAAACACACACGTTAATCCCTGTCCCGCAACACAGGAGACTGGTACAGCAGTCCTTGCAGGCATGGGATAAGAGGATTTGTTCTCTAGCTGCTTTGAGACCTGCATGCTGTTGTGCTCATAGTTAACACACAAACAGGTTATAGAATCACTGACAGCACAAAAGTTGCATTTCAGTACTCGGAGGAAATCACTGCAATAAATCTCCCGGGCTCAACTTTGTTTTTAGCAAGTCCATGTTTTAAAACCAGAAGTCTCCTGCCCAGGTTAAAAATATTTCTGCTGGGTGTTTGTTTTGGGGGATTTTATTAAAGAATTATTAGGGAAAAAAATCAAAACCAGGCACTTTGGGAAATTGTAATTTTCTTCCCCAAACAAAACTGGTCAGACACATTGTCAGGATTTGTGGAATTCACAACTTCAAGCCTTGCTGCTTAAAAACAAAAAAAAAAAACAATGAGGTAAGGAGTTTCTCCGTGAAAACAAGGACCCCCATAGGCAGCTCAAAGCCAGCGGCAGACCAGCCGTTATTGCTCGGTGTCGAGGGGAGAGTGGCAGGGCTGGCCAGCGAGGCCAGTCAGTTATTGCAGTCTCGTGGCTGGCAGCGGCTGTGAGGTCAGCATCCCTCCTGCTGGAGGTGCTGCCCCAGTGCTGTAGTTAGTGCCATGTGCTAACAGCTGGGCGAGGTGGTGATGGGGCTGTGCAGGTAGGGGAGGCTGCTGGGGGTCGTGTGCACCCCCATGGAGACCGGGAAGCTGAACACAAACTGGGAGGTTGGCGTGGAGGAGGCCTTGCCCCGCTCTCTCAGCGGCCCCGGGGGGCTGGCAGCCTCGGCAGCACAGGACGTGGCCAGCACTTGGGACTCAAACTGCAGCAGCTGCCCCATGAAACTGAAGTTGGGGGAGATGATGCTTCTGCGCTGTTTGACAAACTCAAACGCCTCCTCTAGCTTCACGCGCTTCTTCATCATCAGGTAGGCCAAGCAGATGGTGGCAGAGCGGGAGATGCCAGCCTGGCAATGCACCAGTACCCGGCCATGGCAGTCCTTCACCGAGTCTGGGGGCAGAAGGGAGGGAGTTGTGAATAGCTCACCCCGCTCACATGGACAGCTTGAGAGCACCCCCTGCTGACAAAGAGCCACTGGCACAAGAGACAGGAGTTGTCAACAGACGAGGCCACATCTGTAGGGAACAGCAGCCACAGCCCTGAAGCCCAGGTGATGGGGGAGCAGGGTCAGAAGCTCCAGACAGCTGCTTGCCATTAGGTACCTCTGAGCACCCATGGCACCCCTGCCTTCCACTGGGGCAGTGGGTGCTCACCCCTCTGGAAAGCAGGCCCCAGAGCTGGCCCACAGCAGGCACCCAAAGTGAGTGGGTGCTTTAAGGGGACCTTTCCAAACCAGTGTTTAACAGACAGGGGGCCTGCCCCACTACTGGGTCACAGGAAGGTTCTAGATGGGGCACTGGGCCCTAGGAAGATGCACACTTCTCCTAGCCCAGAGGGGAAGCCCCTTGGGTGAGAGAGTAAGCCAGCCCTCCTCCACCCCAGTATCTGTCCTCCCCCACGCCCACCACACAGCTCCCACGCTTAGCCAGCAGAGCACACATACCTATATACTCTATTGCTTCCATGAACCAGGAGCTGATGTCAGCCTTGTGGTTATCCTCCACTGGGATGCACTTGTACTGATAGTGTCCTTCGAAGTGATTGGGACAGTCTGACGAGACGTTCAAGAGGGCCGTGATGCCCAGCGTGTCCAGCATGTCCCTCCGGGCTGCGTGATACGCACTGCCAAGGTAGAGGAAGGGAAGGATTTCCACTGGGCCTCCCTGTTTCCGGAGAGAGCAACACAAAGGTCACTGTCAGTGGGGAACATCGCTGGGAGGCCAGGGGAGAATGTCATGCACAGAAGAGGGAGGAGGCTGGGACCAGCTACCAGCAAAAGCCAGCAAGTCCTGCATCTGCAAGAGTGATGCAGGATTCAGGGATCATTCGTTTGAATGGCCTACTCAGGGCCCCTTGAAGGGGCCTGATTCCCAGGGTCTCATGCCAGGCCACTAAGAACAGAGACATGCAAAATCATTCCATGCTTCTGGAAATGTAGGCTCTGGTGCCCAGTGAGCAAATAAAACCCTCCAGCTCTGGTGCGAATCTCAAGCGTCTCCACCGAAGCCAGAGTCACTCTTGATTCAGGCCCATGTAACAGCAGACTGCAGCTCCAGCTCGGCAGGCTGCACACAGCCATGACAGACCAGTCCCCAGAGCCCAGAGCGGCACTCATTACAGCAGGCCTTCCCAAATGGGTTACCTGCACAACCCTGTTGGAATGGACTATTTCCACCCAGGACCTCAGACAGCACGGGGGACACCCTTTGAAAGAGCAAGATGCTGTCCTGCACACAGCATGACCTTGCACGCACTGTCCATGTCAGGTTATGCCATGTGGCTCACAAGTGATGAGCCAGGAGACGTGGTGGCTTGGGCTCTTGTAGAGACCCCCACCCCTGACGCTCAGGGTGGTACACATTTCATGGCATGTGGGAAAACTCTAAACACTGGGACCAAGGTCAGTGTGCATGGTGCTCAGAGCAGGGCTGAAGGATGGGGAAGCTACCTGATCATGCAGGGGGGTCCCGCAGGAGCTGCACCCCAGTTCGATCGGCTCTGTGCTGGCTGGTGGAGAAATGCTGCTCAGGGATTTCGTTTTTGCACAGAATTCTGGGTACTCTGAATAAAACCTCTCGTAGCCTCCTGCAATTAAAGAGACAGGCATGAAGGCTCTGGAAAAGCAATTTCATTAGACAAATCTGTCTACAGGAGGCAGCCTGCATTCCCTGCCAACTACAGAGCCTAAGGGCTGACAATGCAGAGACCTGGCAACTCTACATTTGCCACTAGATGTCACTACTGCAAGGAAACGGCTCCAGGGGATGGTGTCAGTCATTTCTAGTCTCCATCTCCTAGTCGTGCTCTCAGGGCAATGCTGCCAGTGCACAGGGGAGGGGAGAGGTCGCCTAGGACGGCTAGACTACCCGAGGGACAGCGCTCCCCCTGGAGTACACGGCACCTCACCTTAAGGAGCATCTGAGCTCTCAAGGGGCTATGCTCTGCCCCTCCTCTGGGCTCCCACGGAGGCATGAGCAGCTCCAAGAAAACCAACACAAGAGCATTGCAGCAGCTCAGCACTTTCCAGGATTGGGCCATTGGCTCCCAACGTCCCTGCTCAGGGCTAGCTTTCCCCCAGCCCCCGGGTGGCCCTTGTGAGCAGCACACACAGCATCTCACTTGAAATCCAGCAACCAAGGGGTGGGGTGGGCGAGCACTGTCTCAGCAATACACTTCTGCTCTCCGTGACTGTGTGTTTCCATCACCCAGCAGTCCCTCATCCCAGCTGAGGAGAGACCCCCCCGTGTCTTCCTGTCGTCACACAGCATACCTACCCCCTCCCTGCAAGGAAGTTACAGAATAACCACCACGCTGGCAAAATCCAGCCCCGTGTCAGCATTTCTATAACTCAAGTAAACAGAAGCACCATCCTGGTACCCATGCTGGGCTCAGACCATGTCCTCATGGGGGATCAGCCTTCCAGCCACCATTGCAAGCCTCCAGTGCACACAGGAAAGTTGCCATTTACACTGGTTGAGTGCTGTCCCCTCCCCTACCCTGGAGGGGCAGAGATCATTGGTCCTCTCCTGATCTCCTTACACTAGTGGCTGGTATCAGGGTAACCCCCAGTACAGAATCGGTCTTGGATTATTTCATTTTGTGGGTTGCAGCACCATGGCAAGCCAACGCTTATCTGCTCCCACTGAGGTCAGTGGCACAGGACGTGGCTCCATGCGAGTGTGGGTTCATGCACTCAAAGGGCAACATTGCCAGGGACTCACAAGACTGCCCTTGCCATGCACAGAGCATGAGAAGACACACGCCCACGAGCCTGGCTGCAGGAAGGGCCCCAGACTGCCATTACATGCCAGACAGTTCCCTGCAGCAGAGCTGTGTCCGAGCCACAGCTGTGCACGGACTCCTTTCTGAGCCGCAGACCCTGCCAATGCCATCATTCACACCCTCGGCACAAGCCTGGCCACCAGGATCTGCCCCCCGACACAAAGATCCCACACGGGGCAGAATTCTGATCTGACCCCAGTGGCTCCACTGCACTTCCCATGGCTACAGCAGCGGAATACCAGGGAGGGACCCGAACCAGATGTCAGCCAACCGTGCGTCACAACCTCCGCTCTCAAGGGATGCTTTCGGCAGGCGTGCAATCGATATGGCAGAGGTTCTGTATCGGTGGAGCATGACCCCAACCCTTCCAAGGGGTGTCACCAGCAGACTCCAACTGTGTTTGAAAGAGGGTCACACCGCTGGGGCTATGAGGTCAGTGCGGGGCGGAGAATCTCTGGCATAGGGCATTAGTAGCTGACTGTGGCCCCGGCAGTAGCCTATCTAGCCCTCCCCACCAATGACAGTTGGGGAAGGGGTGGGGCAGACTCAGTGCTCATTTATCAATCGTCACTCTTAATCACTCACACTAGGGCAGTCTCCAGAGATTCCAGTAGTGCTACGTGCGGTACGTACACATAAATACAGCCCCTGCCTCATCGAGCTGACAGATCCAGATTTCACATCTCGTCTATAATTTTATTTTGCTTAAAGAAATTTGCCCAAATGCAAGTATAGCTCTGGAAGTGGTTAGGAGCAAACTAGCTCCTTCACTCTCTCAGGGGTGCTAGAATCTCCTTCCCAAGGCTGCTCTGTCTTCAGGCTGAAAAATCCTCTTGATCAGTTAAGTATCTTTTAGCTTGGAAGGGGAGGGGGAAAGCAAGATTTTGTCAGAGTAGATAATAGGAGACTGTCCTGCCATCCTTATCTGCGAGAGTTCCCAAAAAGAAAACAACCTTGCAAAGGCAACTGTTCTGAGTTGTTTATACCAAGGGGAAAAAACCTGACAATTTTGATGGGCAAAGAAAAACAAAAACAAAAACATAACATCTTCAAAGGCACCATACTCCAGAGACTGAAAAGCCAGCTGGACAGAGCCGGAGTAAAACAGTTGAGTGCTAGCTCAAGTGATAATGGAGAGCAGGAAACAGGTTAGTGCCAGCTTTCAAAATTAAACTGGGGGGGCCATGACAGGGTAGCTTCTGTCACACTGTCTAAAGGAGGTGACATTTGCAATGTCCGAGACTTCTCTTTTCAAGCTACATTGGCCTGCTACCCTATCTTCCCATTTACACTGATCACTAGTTCCATCTGTTTGGAAAGAGGACCACATTGGAGTTAAGATTTTTACCCTCTCCACCCCCAAGTCCAAAATATCACTTGAAAGTACGAAATCAAATGAACTCACAACCCTGTGCTGAGCATCAGATCTAACAAGAGTTATATGACTGACTGGGGGGTGGTGGGGAGAGAGAAATCAGACTGTTTACCTTGTATCTCATGCTATAATTTACACTTGTGTGGAGCAACTGAAATTCACCTTGTGTAGTCACTTATATCTATGCAAGTTAGGTTTTGCTAGCAGATCGGTATGGTTTTAGATGGTGGGGGGAATCAGATGCTTATTGTCATCAAGAAGCTCTGGATCTATGCTGTTCTACCTCATCACAAGTCGTCTTCTTTCCCTTTCCCCACACTGCAGTCCTCTCTGCTCAAAGGAGCTTTTTAAAAATTAACTCTTGGCCCAGTTCCCCCATGCCTTACAGTTTATGGAATCAGACAGACAATGCTTATCCCTGTGATTAAGGGTTTGCTGTATCACATTTACAGATATTAAAAAAGAAAACCCACACGAACACAGATCTGATGATGCTGTGGAAACAGCTTGTTGGTTTTCATAATTGTCCATGTGACAGTCAATCACAGATGGCTTCATATTTTCCTACTAACAGACAAAACAGAGCTGTTATTGATTGGCTCTCTAGTGCAGGGACTCAAATGTCATCTGTTTACCTCCAGGGATATTTCTCTCTTTTAAAGACTAATGATCTTTGAGTCCTTGTAAATGTTGACCTCTGTTTAAAAATCCATATTGTGCATGTAACTAAGCTGTTTTATCATCACTGCAGGAATCTAGCCACAGTAGGGCTCTGTCTACACTACGTACCTTTTAGCGACATAGCTATGCCACTAAAAGGTGTGCAGTGTAGCTGCTCTCTGTCAGCAGGAGAGCTCTCCTGCCAACAAAAAATCCCCCCCCCCCCCCCCAATGAGCGGCATTAGGAGCACTCTCCTGCCGACAAACCGCTGTTCACAGCAGCGCTTTTTGTTGGTAAAAAGCTTTTGTCGCTTGGGGTGGGTGTTTCTAAGTTTTACTGATGGAAGTCCAGTGTCCACAAAGCCTAAGGCCTATGGTAGTTGCTGAAATCTTAATCCACAGACATGTTTCATCCCAGCCAGACTACTGCAGTTCCGGGTTTGCAGGCCTCGCAATTACTGTTCCTTGGTGGCAACTTCTATAAAACCCAGCAGACTGATTACTTGGCCTACATTTCGCCTTCCAGCATCCTGCCCCATATTAGAAGGGCATTCACTGAAATACAGTGCCCGGTAGATTTCCAGTATGCTTAGTTGTCAGGTCTCTCAGGCCTCTGAGGAGATTAACACATCACATCCTCATGTACCCTTATTTCTCTAGATCCCAGGTTCTGCCTGTTTCTCATTGCCTTTGAGGTGTGACTCTGTAGCATGACCAGCAGCAAAAAAGAATTGCAAGAAGAAGATGGAAGAGCATCCACTGTCCAACAGCCACCGCACAACAGGGGAGCTGGCAGCTGCTGCCTTCCTAGAAACACTCATGCTCTGGAAGGAATAACAGAAAAGGGTAGGATGACAATTCAATGTGAGCTGGTGGGGGTGTTACACAACACCTTCTCTTTACAGCTGCTAGACTCCCACGTGAGATTACCTTTTGCCGGAATTCTGGTTTCTCTTCTTGTTTAATACCTATGAACAGTTTTCATGTTTTAGGACTATTTTAATTAAGTCTCTAGGGCTTGGATCTTGAAGCCATCACACCCAGGGAAAACTCCCACAGATACTGGTGCTGTGTGTGTGACTCAGAGGACAGAGCTGAACAACCATAGCATCAGGCCACAGGTTGTTCCCCACCATCAGCTTCCAGATGGCACCTCTGTCTTCCAGGCAGGAACGGGCAGGCCCAGCGTGAAATCCGGGCCCCACTGACATCAAAGGGTGTTTTGCCATTGACTGCAATGACTCATTCATTGATTCATTCATTCATGCAATGAGATTCAGCTCTCAGTCACTCCAGCCTAAATGAAGCTGGACAGCAATGAAGTACTCAGAATCTGGCCCTAAAGCCATGTTAATTGTGAGCTGTGTGTCTTGGCTGTGCAATTCTTTATGTCGTCCATCCCCAATAAAGGTTGTGATTTAGTTCTAAAGTTTGATTGCACTGGTAAAAAAACTGAACTGGAAATTTGCATTGACTGTGTGTACCTAGTGGGACAGGCCCAGCTTCAGCAAAGCACTCAAACAGGTTGCGCTTAAATTCCTCCCTGTTCACCCCCTCCTGAAGTCAACGGGATTTTTTTGCAGGATCAAGGCCAGAGAGAAAGGATACCTCCCCCTCCACACACACAATTTGCTGCCTGATTTAACAATCTGATGCTAACATTTCACTCCATCCGGAGGTTCTGCTGCTCGTATTATTGAATGATGTTTCCTTAACCCTTTTTCTTGAGAGGCAGCCTGTGTATTAAAACACTGCACTCCATGACAGACAGAACCCCAAGGCGGGATTACAAGTAATACAAAGTCGCTGGTCTAGAAGAATGTCATAGCTTTGATTACAGCAACTGTAGGCAGGCAGGGTGGTCTAGGGAAAGGTCTGTGGAGCTGCAGGTTCTTGGGTCTTAATTGTGATTTAGCCACTGCGTCACTGTGTGTTTGGGAAGACATTCGGATCTCCTTGTACTCCACTTAACCCAGCTGCACAACTGCTTTAAAGCCTGGTTTTACTCTACAGCGGATACGACAGGTCAGCTCACCTGACTCCCATTAGTCGAACAGTAACCCCATGCACAACTTAAAAAAAAAAAAAAAGACAGATTACAGTGAATTTAACATAACAGATGGGGGTCTGATATTGCTCCCATTGACTTCATTAGGAGAAAGTTTACTCCCACCCCCATGTCTCAAGTGCCATACAAACACCCTTAGGTGTAACAGGTCTTTCTTGTGAAAAAGCTTTGAGATTTTACATATAATCTAAGACTGGAGAACCAAAGGGTCAAGTTTTACAGGAAGGAATAATTCATAGTCAAACAAGTGACAAGAAACCAAGTCGGGCCCAACTTTTTTTTAAAATGTAAAAGTGAATCTAGTCAGCCATGGTATTGAAACAAGCCAGCATTTCCCGTTTGCAAAAAGACCAAACACATTTATACTAGGTCCCATTGCTTTGTAAGTGTTTAGTCTTAAAAACAGCCGGCGCTTTTCTACTGTGCCTAGCACAACGTAAATGTCAAATATGGCTAACCAATCTGTTAACGGACTCACCATCATCTAATGGCACACACAGATCCCTATGTAAAACCAACAGATTCAAACTTGCTAGCTGAAAGACAAAAATGTAATTCCACTGGGGGCTCACATTACCCAAACACACACAGAAGTAGAAAAATTTATTTAAAAAAATTGGTCATTACTGTCTGCTTTTAAAATAGTGACTATTGGAGGCAGATGGTTTATAAAAAAATAAAATAAAAAATAATCAGCAGCTGATCAATCTCTGGAACTGGGTGGTCCTTCTACTACAGTGAACCACACTTCAGATGACTTTTGCTCAAGCAAAATCTGCCTTCAGCAACCCAGCCACACCAGCATCCCAATGTGGACACTTTTTTTTAAAAAACGTTTCATTTGATTCAAATTAGTTCCATCTACCCAGTCTAAAAATCTGCGTAGTTCTGTCATTACCAATCCATCTCCCACTGATCTCAGTCTGCTTTAAAGTCGGACATAGCTGAAGAGCACCAGAGAAACAGACTATATTCTAAATATCAAGCTTGATGGAGAACAACATTCCTGAAATATTAAAAACGTGCATGTGGATCCCATCTGAGTTTATCCTAAAACTCGTGCTTGGCCTGTAAGAGACCCTTTGGATCTCAGTGTCAAGGCTATACTCTGAAATATAAGGTAGTAGGTCAGGTGTCAGCAGTGGCCGTGTCAGTCTGTATCTGCAAAAAGAACAGGAGGACTTGTGGCACCTTAGAGACTAACCCATTTATTTGAGCATCAGCTCTCGTGAGCTACAGCTCACTTCATCGGCTGCATACAGTGGAAAATACAGTGGGGAGATTTTATAAAATCCACTGCATGCATCCAATGAAGTGAGCTGTAGCTCATGAAAGCTTATGCTCAAATAAATGGGTTAGTCTCTAAGGTGCCACAAGTCCTCCTGTTCTTTTTGTAGTAGTTCAGTTAAGCTGACACAGAGAATTGACTGATGATAGCATTGTTCTTATCATTAAACCCTGTTAGCAAAATCAGCACACCCCCAGTCTGACTGCAAAACTCTAGACAAAAAAGACATACAGGGACACCAGAACCCTTCAAGAAGGGTTGTTTGGTTTTTTTTTTTTTAATTACATTATTGCTTTATCCTAAAAACACCACAGAAAGACAAGTGGAGAAAATGACATCCTCCTTGCGCTCAGACAATTTTCTTTTGTCCTGAGACCACCACATTATTCCAGGCAGTTACGAACGTGAACACGGTTTTATACAGGAATAAAGCAGAGTTCCCTTCAAGAAAGCACATTCCAGCTGCCACACCACCGCACCCGACCGCAAACAGAAGCGAATTTGGCTGCGCACTTCTAGATCCCGTTTGATCTTTGTCACAAACACTCAGCTCCGGTGGTTCCGCCTCCCCCTGTAAAATGTTAACAAGGGTGGGCGGGGGGGGGTGTGTGTGTGTGAGAAAACCAGGAAACCAAACCTAAAAAAATCCTGCAACTCGCCTTCGCGGTTCAAGCAAAGGTCACCAGTAGCATTTCCCCAACAGCTGGCCGGTCAGACGGGCAGGAACCAACTGGAGCAGACAATAAACCCGCTGTCCGCGGGCCCACCCTCAGCCACAGGCGTGCTGAGGAGGCAGCCTCCAGCTCCCAAAGGGGTAGGAAGGCGGCGGCGGCGGGTCCTTTGATTCCCCCCCCCCCCCCCCCGGTCTGCAGGCTGGCTGGGAGGGCGAAAGAATGAATGGAATGTGCCCGTGTGAACGGAAGAAAGGAAAGGCAGGATCCGCCCCGCACGACACCCGGAGCAGCCGCCAGCTCCCAGCCCCCGCGCAGCCCCGCTCCCGTCCGCCCCCCGCGAAGCCTGCTCGGGCGGGGGCTGCCAGGCAGAGCGGCCCCTTTGCACCGACGTGCGCAGGCCCCGGGCGAGGCCAGCAGCACAGTCCGCCCGCGGGGGCCGTGCCAGGCCGGGCGCCAGCCCGGTCCGCCCCCCGCACGCGATCACCGATCAGCGAGCCAGAGACCACAGCGGGACCCTGCTCGCCAGCCCCGCAGCCGACGAATACAGCACTGCCCATGGGTCACACTCAGCCCCCTGCGAGCACGGCCCCCCCTCACCCCGACTCCCCCAGCCCCCCCCGCTGCACGGGGCTCCACCCCCAGCCCTCACCCCGACTCCCCCAGCCCCCCCCCGCTGCACGGGGCTCCACCCCCAGCCCTCACCCCGACTCCCCCAGCCCCCCCCCCGCTGCACGGGGCTCCACCCCCAGCCCCCCCACCTCCATACACGGAGCTCCACACCCCCCCCCCACGCACCCCCAACACCTCCATGCACGGAGCTCCACACCCCCCCCCGACTCCCGCCCCGCTGTACAGGGCTCCACACCCCCCCCGACTCCCCCCGTTGCACGGGGCTCCACCCCCAGCCCCCCCCCACCTCCATACACGGAGCTCCACACCCCCCCCCACGCACCCCCAACACCTCCATGCACGGAGCTCCACACCCCCCCCCCCCGACTCCCGCCCCGCTGTACAGGGCTCCACACCCCCCCCCGACTCCCCCCGTTGCACGGGGCTCCACCCCCAGCCCCCCCACACCTCCATACACGGAGCTCCACACACACCCCCCCACGCACCCCCAACACCTCCATGCACGGAGCTCCACACCCCCCCCGACTCCCCCCCCGCTGTACAGGGCTCCACACCCACCCCACCCCCCGACTCCCCCCGTTGCACGGGGCTCCACCCGCAGCCCCCCCCCACACCTCCATACACGGGGCTCCACACCCTCCCCGCACCCCCAGCCCCCCAGGCACGGGGCTCCGCTCCCAGCCCGGTCGCACCTTTGAGCAGGCGGATGTCGGCGCGCGCCGTGTCGCGGCGCAGCGCCCGCACCACCAGCCAGACGGTGCTGTCCTCCCGCAGGCTCTCGGCGCGGGCGCTGCGCTCGTCGTAGACCACCACGGCGGGGAAGAGGCCGGCGCGCAGGCGGGCGCGCACCTCGCCCTCGGCCGGCAGGATCTGCTCCAGGCTGACGGCGCCCTTGGCGCGGCGCCGCACGATGCTGTTGCAGCGCACGCTGAGCGCGCCGCGGATGTGGCCGGCGCCGTGGGCCAGGAAGGGCCGGCAGTCCAGCAGCAGCAGCGGCGGGCAGCGCCCGGGGCCCGCCTCGCGCCGCAGCAGCCGCCGCAGCGCGCTGCCCTCCACCTCGCGCAGCTCCCCCATGGCGCGCGGGCGGGCAGCGGGGCCGCGCAGCCGGGAGCCCTCGCGGAGGCGCTCGGGCCCGGCCCTTTACAGCGCCCGGCCCCGCCCCGCCGCCGCGCGCCGGCCGCTGAATGGAGCGCGGGGCCCGCCCGCCCCGCGTCACCGCCATTCACAAAACCCGGCGAGGCGGGGCGGAGGGGGCGGCGCGGCTCCGGCTGGTGAATGGGGCTGCGGGGGGATGGGCGGGCGCCGTGCGAGGCTGCTGTCCCCGGGGGCGCGGGGCACGGCTCCTCTGCTGGGGGCCCTCGGGGCCGGCTCCTCTGCTGGGGACCCACAGGGCCAGGGGCCGGCTCCTCTGCTGGGGGCCCATAGGGCCAGGGGCCTCTGCTCTGCTGGGGGTCCTCGGGGCACGGCTCCTCTGTTGGGGGCCCACAGGGCCGGCTCCTCTGCTGGGGGCCCATAGGGCCCACAGGGCCGGCTCCTCTGCTGGGGGCCCATAGGGCCCACAGGGCCGGCTCCTCTGCTGGGGGCCCATAGGGCCCACAGGGCCGGCTCCTCTGCTGGGGGCCCATAGGGCCAGGGGCCGGCTCCTCTGCTGGGGGTCCTCGGGGCACAGCTCCTCTGCTGGGGGCCCATAGGGCCAGGGGTCTCTCCTCTGCTGGGGGTCCTCGGGGCCGGCTCCTCTGCTGGGGAACCATAGGGCCAGGGGCCGGCTCCTCTGCTGGGGGCCCACAGGGCCAGGGGCCTGTGCAGGGGTCTGTAGTAGGGGCAAGCCTGTGGGGCACAGCTAGTGTGATGAGCACCGTGTGAGTGAGTGAGTGAGTGGGTGGGAAAAGGGCAGACACATGAGCTGCAGAACACCCCCTCCACGCCAGGCAGCCCCATGTGTCGAGTCCCACGTGTAAGCTTCCCTACCTACCTAGCCCTTCAGCAGGGATCACCTCCCGTACAAGGCCAAGCGGGCTGAAAACCTACTCCCTTCCCCACGGAGGATGCACCATCCCTGTTTGTTTTTCTTGAAATAGCTCTCCTTCTGCATAATGCTTCACTATCCCATACATCGCAGCTGAGTAGGCCAGCATCATCCTTGCCTTTTGCCACAGATGTCCCTATTTATAGCTTTCTGCTGTTGGCAGGTCTGCAGTGCTGGGGGGAGGGGAAGATGTTTTCCTCCCCAATCATTCAGCCCCCACATTGCCCGAGGAGCTGGCATGAATTGCACCATAGTGACCCTGAAAGGAGTGATTTGGGTATCATTTTTTTAAAAGCAATGGATGCTAAGAGATCCTTTGCATGGCTGGGCTTTTATTTTTAATGTGAGAGTGGATGGGGAATTTCATTTGGAACAAGACTGTCATAGGAACTCTCCCCCTGACATTGCTTGTAATGCCATGGATGAATGATGTCAGCTTAACCTAGAAGGAAGCCTAAACTGTGGGATTTAGTGATTTTCTTTTTTTTTTTTTGAAAAGGACAAAAAGCTGTATTCTGGCATCCTTCCTCATACCCATGTGACTGGGATCCTGGCAACAACTAGGCTTCCACTTCCATGCCCCTTCTGTGGGGAAATGATTATTTCAAACAAATAAACCAGTGGACCGAGTCTGTGAGCATTCCACACACATACTGAAATGCATCTGGCAGGTCTGTGTTTTTTCTTGCTATTACCAAAATCAGATTAATAAAATATCAGTGACTGCCAATATGTTCTTAGGAGTTCAACAGCTTTTCAGGAGGAAAAAAGAGAAACACTTAAGGTTTTGTTTGAGAATGAAACACAACCTCTTATATTTAAAATGTACATGCAAAACTAATGTTATTGTAACTGACCTTCCCTGGCTATCCATATTCCTTCTGTATATTTTGGGACATTTCCTGAACCCATTTGGAATGGTGAGATCATGACATACTGGAATATTAGAATACCACTTTAATCACACCATGGGACATCATGTTATAGACTAACCAATGGATACGTTAATTTTGGGGTGGAGGTTGGAGAAAAGCTCAATTCACCAGAGTCTCTGGTTGGAATTATGGCACCATAATGCAAATACTTCCTGTTTTCTTCCCACTAAGATTAAGGCATTGATCCCCTATGGCGCCCCTTCCCTTCTCTTCATCATTCTGTCTCTTCCTTTCACCTGCCTCCCATGGGGTTTTATCTAGGGCCGGACAAACATTGGAGGGGCTTGATTTACAAGGGGCTCCTGAACAGAACCCAGCAGGATGGATCTGCTTGAAAATTTTCCTCGGGAGCAGTGTTTTGTTGAAAAATTGCCATTTTGTTGCAATTGAAACTTTCCGGGGGAGCATGTCAATGAAATTGTGTTTTACATTAGAAATGGAGCATTTTGATCAGGTTGAAATGTTCTGCTTCATCTCTTCAGAACAGGATGTAACAGGTTTTCAGTTCAAAGTGACTCTGCATCATGACAATTATTTTATATTATAAAGTAAAAAAAGGTGAAAGTTAAAATTGAATCAAAATATTTTGATTGAAACAAAATTATTCCCCCCCCCCCCCAAAAATTCATTTCATGGTAAATTTTTGTGCCAATGTGGAATGAAAACAAATGTCAAAAATGCAGAATTTCCTGTGAAATCCTGCAGGGCATGATAAATAGCAAGTGGCCCCTGGCCAGCCCTGGTTAGTTTGCTTGGAAGTCCAGGTTCTAAACAAGATCAAACTGCCACCTTCTGATGGCTTTGGGAAAAGGCCACCCTACGAGTAAGATTTAGGTTGGGGCATGTCCCAGGGGAACATGAGGGAAATGGTAGACGAAGGCACACCCAATGCAGAGGGGTTTTGTACACATTCACATACCTGGGCTGATTGTTCTTGGGTAAATAGTGCTGGAGAGTTCAGAATAGAGTTCAGTTCTCTAGCCAAATGATGTGGCTTTGCTCCTTATATCATCTGTAGGCGGCAACCAGAAGGCAACAAGGTAGTGTGTGCAGGCTTCTATGAAGACATTCCTTCCCACAGAGGGCAGCTTTTGGAAGGACAGGTTAACAGGGGATGTGATTCTCTACACGCTTGCTCGGCAGTGATTACCTGTGCAAAGTGGCTGTAAAGCGCGATCACTGAGGCCTGTGAATGGAGAATTCTGTTTTGGTAGCATTTACACTCCTGCCAATAGCAGCACATGGCGCAAGGCAGTGAGGAGTCAGGCCCATAGTGGACACAGATGGTTCCCAAGTCCCAGACACATGGTGTGGACAGGCTCCCTTCCCCCATTTCCCTGCCGCTGCCCACTTCCCTCTTTGACAGCTCCTGCCTGCTACACTGTTGACTTCTGTGGTAGCCAGCTGGGTTTGTCTTACCCTTCAGCAATTTACCATTTGCTGCCATAAGAGTGCTTCCACTGATAAAATATAGTCATTCGTTTACATGCCTTGGGTGCAGTGTGTTTAATACCCCCAAGGAATGTATTCCATCCCACATCCTTACAATTCATTGTAAGACGAAGTTATTTTGTCACATACACAAAGTGTAACTTTGTGAGAGGAAGCCAGGAAAGAGGAAGTCTACTACTACAGGTATTGACATACAAGATACCTTGAGGCCTTGCCCTACAAAGAGTGACAGAGGGTCGTCACATTTCCCTTGATGTCCACAATAAAGTCCCATCCTTAAATCTTGAGCTTTGAAAAGAAAAAAGTAAAATTTAGTGTCAGATTTCAATATAATTTAAAAATTGTATTCAAATACAAGCAGAATTTAATGTTAGTTTGGACAATAAACTGCACCTTTCTGCTCAGGAAACTCCCACTGAAATCAATGGAAGGTTCAGTTAAAGAATTGATGCTAAGATGTAGGCCTTTGTGCAGGGGAATGTTTGACACTTGAATACACTGAGGAATCCTGCTTCTTTTTGTAGGAAATGTAGAGTACATAGTCCCAGCATGTGCACACTATGACGTCATGTGGAGTACATCCAGGTGCATGTTACTATCTTGGACACCTTAAATACTAATTACATCTGGTTTTATATTAAAATGTCATGATACAAGGAGTTCTCGCTCTGTACCTGACAATTATTTTGTATGACTGGCTCCCATAATTGCCTCAAGGCGATTCACAGAAAGGTGTGTGGGTGTGTGTACGTGCTTGCTCAGCTCCCAAATTTACAGGTAGGATGAGCCTGTTTCAAGTGTCAGTTCCTGTTTTAAAATACACATTCTAGAAAGTGAAAGGTATCATTGTGCTGTATCAAAATTAGTACAGAAAATGATATTCAGCAGTATAAATATCAGCAAAATAAATAAGATCAGTATATTTCATTTGTCTGTGCGGTACGTATAAGCAGTCTGTTATGTTCACTGGTGGCTGACTTGATCAATATTACTCAAATTCATACAAGAATCCCAATTTTCCTATACTAGTAATAGAGGAAGAGAGAAAACTTGACTCCAGTTGGGCAGGTTTACTGGAGCAGACTAGCCACAGCTTAAATACTTCCAAACTCACACTTTCGGCCGAAAGAGCTCGTGCACAGGATGCATTAAACAAGAAAATGGGGACAATGCAGGTTTTGGAATGCAGCCGTTTCTGGGGTGAAATGCAGCAGCTCTTTAACAGCAGACAGTAACACTACACAGCAGTTCAGGACAGAACGTGAAGAATAACACAGTAACTACTGGGGAGGTTTGAGTGGGCCAAATATGGTCGGTGGTAAATCCCGGTGTAAAGAACAGTCTATGAATTCAAGTTACCATGATTCTGCTCACTCTGGTAAATCAATCAGATCTCAGCAGACATTTCTGTTACGCCCAATTATGAGTCACTGTCGGGCTCTCAAGTGACACTGGCACTGCACTTAGTTTCCATTTAGGAAGTGGTGAAGTCTAGGCCTTAGAGCTATGAGCTAGAGATACAGGATTTTGTCATGGAGTTTCTAATCTAGTTTTGAACCTCCAGCTCGTGGCGTCCATCTGAGCTGGCCTGGGTAACTACGTTACAAAGCAAAGCCACCGGTGTGTTTGGCAGGGGGTGGGCAATGGAAAGGAGGGACTGCTATGTTGTACCCAAAAGTGTTCTAACCAGCTTTGAAGAACATGTGCTAGCCACAGCTGGTCACTTGGGTGCGGCTGACGGGCTCGATGGATTCCTCAAAGGTGACCCAGTTAGGCAGAAGGAGTTGCCTGCCCAGTGGGGAATGGAGCGGCTTGTCTGCACCAGAGGCTGGAAGTCACTGCTGCTGTGGGACCCTGGCAGATATGCCAGGAGTCGGGGGAGGAAACCTGTCCCAGCGCTGTGCATTAGGAGGACACAGGGGGACCCCTGCTCCATGTGGACTGTGACTTTGCTGCCAGAGGGAAAAGGAATAGTTTGTTTGAAAAGCTCCTTGTGTTTGTATGGACCCAAGCTGGCGCGTTGATCTGACCCCAACCCTCGGACCTCCTCTGCCCCTCCGGCCTAACCATCCTCGCTGTGGGGCTGGAACCTGTCCCCCAGCCTCTCAGCCTGCCTCTGACAGGGGAGTTTTTAACTTGAACATGTTGCTATATCTCATCCCTGTGTGGTTTGGAAGAGCGAGGGTCCAAACTCCTGAGGGGAGAGAAGGGAAAGATGGAGCACATGAAGGGGTGTCTGCAGGAGGGAGGGGGCCACTAGCACCCCATAACCCTTCTGCTTTTGGAGTGGGCGAGGGGAGCAGGGCATCTCTTTCTCCGCTCCCACATGCCTGGAATCAGCCGGCTGAGGGCCATGCCAGCCCCACAGACCGTTGCTGCATTGGAGCATAGGAGTGGATACTGCCAAAATCAGAACCAGTTACTAAGGTGACTTCCAGATCTAGCCTTGATTACAATAGGGCATTTTTCAATCATTTCTCCCACTCCCCACTAACCCAGTTCAACTCCACCAATGGTGACAGCCTTGGGACGCTGGCTGTAGACAGGACTGTTGCAGAAGCACTGCCTTGAGTAGTCCTACTCTGAGCACAGGAGAGGTGCTGCAATAAATGGTGGCAGCCAGAGGCCCATCTGCACCAGGGTTTGTGAGCAGGGAAAAGTTTTCAGAAACATCCACATCTTCCATGAAAAGCAGGTGATTGGGATGCCCACCCCCGAGCTTGGGTGAGTCGAGAAAACCTATGGGCCTGGCCCCGAGTTCAAGAAGATAGAGACCATCTACCCCATGGCCTTGTCGAGAGACAAGGTGGCGGAGGTCATATCTTGTATCGGACCAACTTCTGTTGGTGAGAGAGACAAGCTTTGGAGCTTACACAGAGCTCGTCTTCAGGTCTGGGAAACTTATGGGGTGAGCGCTCAGGTGACCGGTGCTGGAGGCCCTACAGAAGTGTCCAGAGACCTTGCTCTGAGCAAGTCCAGTTGACACTTGGCATGGCGGTAACAACGCTGGTAGATACTTTTGCACTGTCCATATTAGTACTCCCACCTATGGTGCTGCACCAATGACAGTGGGTGATTTTAAGAAGACCTTGAGTCTCATCTTGCTGGCACGTGCTTGTCAGGCTGTGGTCATGTCTTGACACGAGTTTAGTTTAATCATGTAGATGGGATAACAAGTTAAAGAGCCACATTAGGGAGATGTGTGGCAGCTCAGCTCTATAACTATGTTATCCCATCCACATGGCAAGCAAAACCCCATCCCCACTAGCGCTGCCTTGGCAGGTCCAGTGAGGTGTGTGGAGCCAGAGATGGAGCTTACTCCCTCGCCCAGCTGCAGGTGAGAAGCTGGCCCCCAGACCAGGCGGGCAGTGCTCTCCTAGTCCTGCACAGTTTATGACTCAGTTCAGCAATCAGTCAGCCCTGGAGATGGTCGCTACTCTATTTTTCTTTATAGACTTGAGACAATGAACAAGTTTCTTTCGCCTCAGGCAGCTCCCATTTATCGTCTTCCTTCAAAGAGATGAGCGTTAAAACCCCCACTCTGCCTCAAAGATGCTCCAGCCGTCTGGGCTGATCACGAACATCACATCTTCTCTTCTGAGGCTCCTGATCCACCCTCCCATGGAGTATGGATATCTGCCCTGGGAAGGCACTGCCACTCCTACCAGCAGGCAAGCCAGAGGGTGGCTTATTTGCAGAGAAGGGAGAAGTGATTTAACCTGCTGGATAAGCAGCACTTCATAAGACCAACAAAAAGTTGATTTTTTTTATGCTTGAGTAAGGGGCAGCACGTCACTGCTCTGCCCCAGGAGCAGCGGGGGAAGGAACAGCCACTCAGAGTCCTTGTGGATGCCAGAGATGGGAGGAGCCCTTTTAAGGGTGCATCTTACTTCTGGCTCATGCCTCGACAGCTGCACTGGGCAGCAAACAGGGTGGCACTAGCTGAAGTGGGGTGGGGGGGAAGTACGCAGAGACCAGGAGCTGGGCTCCTCACCAGACCTGGATCCAAAGGGCTGTAGGTTGAACAGGGATGTAGGGCTTCCCTCCCCTGCCGAGCCAGGGCAGACAAGGTCATTAACTGAGATAGGGTCATTGGGAACTGTGAGAGCTCCTATCCGCTCTGTGAAACGTTCCTTGGGATTATCCTGGCCTTAGACAGGCTAGCTCCTCCGGCCTGCTCTACCCTGGGCTTTATTTCCAACAGTTTCCCACTGCCACTCAGTGGCTCACCCTGGCAATGCTAGCAACAATGGAGAGCATGGGTGCCGACAAGGCACTGGTGTCTCCTGCTTTTCCCCCCAGGTTGCCATGGACCTCATCTGAGCACGGTTAGAGGACATAGGTACTATAATGCATGCAGCTACTCAGCACTTTGTCTGTAATAGCTGCTATCCCCACAGCACTTACCCAGGGCTAAGGTTGGGGTAGACCCATCCTGATGCATCTGCCCTCCTGCCATCAGCTCCTGCTCTTCCAGGGGGAAAATCCAGCCTACTAACACCAGCCTATGCTGCCCCTATTAGCCCCTGCTCTAGTGAGACGCTTCACTACTCAGGTAACTAAGATGAGGATGTTGAAGCCCAGCATTTAGATCCCTACTTGCCCCCAAACCTTTGTTCATAGCCGTATATTTATATTGATTAGACACAGGCGAGTTTGGGATTTCTTCTCTTTAAAGTGATCAGCAACACCAAGCAGCAAGGATGGGGTCTGTCCCTGCCCTTCGGGATGGCACTGAGAGCCAGGGGGCTTCATGTGTGTCCCCACCAGACCTGTGCACATCATTCAGCCTTAACTAGCTCTCCCCATCAGCAGAGCTCCAAGTGCTTTATACAGGAGGTCACACGCATCAGCCCCACTTTACAGCTGGGAGAACAGTAAAGCCCAGCGCCCTGCTCCCCAGTCAAAGCTCTCCCTGCACATGGTGCCTGCCCAGCATGTCCTCTGCTGACATCACAGCACACTCAGGGCCTGCAGTCTGGTCCTTGCTATCCGACAGAAGCATGGAGCTTGATGGGGGTGCAGTGGGCAGTCTGTCCTGAGTGTTCCCCATAGCGCGTAGCCCAAACAAGTTCTGTATAGCTCCTTGAACCTCGCTGGCTGGAGTTTGTTTTCAAGGTGATTGAGAACAAGTCCCAGAGAAGAGTCAGTGAGACATCTTAGGAGACTTAGGACCGCCTGTCCAAAAGAGCTCAGCTCCCAACACTCCCGCTGTTCTTAGTGTGTGTGTGTGGGGCGGGTGGTGGTGAGGAATTCTCCATTGCTGTCAGCCTGTGTGTGTGTGTGTGTGTGTGACGAAGAAGTCTCTCTTGGTGGCAGCGTGGGAGTGGCGTAGTGAGGCATTCTCCATTGTTCTCAGTGTGTGTGTGGTGGGGAGAACATCCACTGTTCTCAGTGTGCGTGGGGGGAATTCCTCCTGTTCTCACTGGGAGCTGCTAGTTACTGAGCCCTGCTGAACATTGGCCCTCGGTATATTGGCAGTGTAGTTCTATGGGGGTATGGCTAAACTGCAATTAAACACCCCAGGTTGGCCTGTGTCAGCTGACTCGGGCTTGCGCTGTAAAATTGCCATATAGCCGTTGGGGCTAATACTGGAACCCGAGTGCTGGGACCCCTTTAATTGGAGTGTAGACTCACCCATAGGGACCAGAGACCCCTTCCAGCAACAGCAGCAAGAGTATCTGGGAATTACAGAGACTGGCAGTTTGTTGGGGTCAGACACAAAGCTTAGGGAGTTGGTATTTGTGGTCCACCTTTCTGTGAGCCCTTAAAATCAACAGCACCCAGTAACCCCAGGAAGTCTCTCTGGAGCCAGGGTCATGGGGGTCTAATCAGTAATCAAAGAAAAGGTTGAATTGCAATACTGCTTGTTATGCCCTCTGAACTAGGAGGAGTGAAAATGTGAGGAGATGCTCACAGTTGGGTAGTGTCTTGTTCTCGGGTAGGCGAGTCACATGCTCTCCAGTGAATGAGACTGATGCTGCTAGCAAAGTGCGTTCTGGGCAATCACTCAGTGAAATTCAGTGCCATGCACAGAGCCCACACAAGGCACCACTTATATCAAACTTCAACCACTGGAGTTCAAATGATGCCTAGAGCTTTGTGTAGGCCCTGCACACAGTGGGAATCCCACCCAATCTGCTGAAGCCAGGGATCACAGGGGAGCTGCCTTTCTTGGATGAGCAATAGAATCAGAGAAAAGATCAATTTAACCATTCTGCTGCCGGTCTTCTTCTGCAACTGCAACTCTTTGCCAGAGGATGTTGTGAAGGCCAAAACTATAACATGATTCAAAACAGAACTAGATAAGTTCATGGAGGATCGGTCCATCCAATCTGGTCCTGGTCCTGGCTATTAGCCAGGATGGGCAGGGATGCAACAACATCCTCTGAGTGTCCCTAGCCTCTGTTTGCCAGAAGCTGGGAATGGGCGACAGGGGATGGACCACTTGATGATTAGCTGTTCTGTTCATTCCCTCTGGGGCACCTGGCATTGGCCACTGTCGGAAGACAGGATACTGGGCTAGATGGACCTTTGGTCTGACCCAGTATGGTTGTTCTTATGTTCTTATGTAAAATTAATTATAATATAATAATAAAAATGTTTAGTACAGAAACACCCCAAGATAACGACCTCTCGAGATAGCAATGATGTGAGATAACGACCTTAGCAAATAATGCATTTTAAAAATCTTGCCCTACTAAGAAATGTGTATTTATATAAGCTTCCCAGTCACAAATCTAGCATTCTGGAGCAAAGTCACTAAAACATAATCCATCAAACAAATGTTCCTTTAACGTGCCCCTCCCTTCTCTCTCCACTGCACCCCACCCCTAGTTATTGTCCTGGGTCAGTGAAGACCCAGAGTTCAGAGGTGCTCTCATTTGAGTTCACCTCCCACCCTTCCTCGTTCTTTCAGCCACTCACCACTCGCTCCAGGCACTCGCTCTGGCCGCTATTGTTCATCGTGCCACCGTTCACTCCTCCGCTCTGTCGCCGATGGTCCTGAGCCATCAACTTCTGCTGCCACCTGCCACTATGACCTCTGCAGACTGCGAGTTGGTCTCTTGAGGTTCCATCGAGCTCTCAGTGATTTCAGCTCTCAGTGGGAGAACCTCACGGCTAGTGCAGGCTGGGCCGTCTCTTCTACAGAAACGCTGTCCCACAGCAGCACTTAGACCTAATTATCAGTGATTTCAGCTCTAGTGGTCACTTAACAAAACAAAAGACTCTCTGTGGAGCCTAATCAGCTCTGTCTTTAAACAGGGGACCTGTTGGGATCCTGGAAGTGTGAAAGGACCTCCCCCAGCCTAAGGAGAGGATCCACAAGGTCCAGGATCTCAATTAATTATGGGGGACAGCTAAAAGATATAACAGGGATGGGGTGAGGTCACAGGGCTGAACGAAGGGAACCTGATGGGGACACCGAGCAGAGAATCGCAGAGAGCGCCCACTGCTCCTCGAAGGTGTCAAGGGAGCCAGCGGACACCGCCCAGAGGAACTCCACCCGGATACATGAGCGGATGGAGGATTGGAAATAAGCCCCACGGTCGCAGGAAACCCCGTCGGCCAACCTCCTCTCCCCAGTCTTCTAGATGGCCACTTTGGCCAGTGCTAGGAGGAGGTTGACAAGGAGGTCCTGCGACTTTGTGGAGCCATGGATAGGGAGTGCGTAGATAAGGAGGTGAGGGGAAAAGTGCAGCCAAAAATGCAACAGGATATCTAAGAGGAGCTGGAATAGGGGGCTGCAACCTGGCACACTCCAGAAACACATGTGCCAGGGTGCAGAAGGGGCAGGTGTCTGGGACGGGGGTGAACCGCACCAAGAACACGCCCGTGCTCACGGCTCCATGAAGCAGCTGCCAACTGACATCCCCGGTGGGCTTCGGGACCAGGGTGGAGTATAGGCTGGCCCAACTGGGGTTCCTCACCCTCCAGAGGTCGTAGGAGGTCCCGCCACTTTGTGTTGGGGCGGGACACGAGGGTGAGGACATGAAGGGTGTGGAGTACAAGAGTGTACAGATGTTTCCTTGGTGTAGTCCAGAAACAAGCCAGCTGCAATTCGTGCAGCCGGCTCACAGTGAAGGGGCGGGATGGCCAGGTGGGTCCACAGGGCAGGGGCCCAATGAGAAGGGCCAGAGGGCCTGGGGTGTAGGGTGGGTGAGGGGCACCCTCCCGCAGGACCTGGTTGAGGTCGGCCCGAGCAGTGGGCAGTAAGGCTGCCCTCACCTCCTGAAGTACGCGCCGGGGAGTACGAGGGCTGGAGAGCCCCATGTGCTGAGTGAGCATAGTCCAGGAGGTCTCCGACTCTGGTGATTTCTGCCAGGACCAACCTCTGGCGCACTGAGGGGGACTCCGCCACCTGCACACGGAGCTGGGGGTTGTGTAGCAGGGGCTCCACGAGGAGATCCGCCCCCTCAGTGGCTGCCATGGACCTGGTCACCAAAACCAGTTTCCAGGTCCAGAGGAGGTCCTGGTAGAAGACCAGCAGCCCGGAGAGGTCTCGCGGAAGACCTCTTGGATGGAAGTAAAGGAACTGCCGGTCATATCGGAGCCTGGAGGCAGAAGACGTGGACCTAAGTGTACAGGCACTTCAGGCCCTGTCCTCCTTCCTCCAGGGGCAGGTGGAGAACTCCTGCAGGGACCCAGTGCAGTCCTGGCCAAAAGAACTCCAGAACCAGCGTCTGGAGGTTGGCCAGGAAACTCGGGGCTGGAACCAGGGCGTTGAGCCGGTGCCAGAGCATGGCCAGGACTAGCTAATTGAGCATCAGTGCCCTCCCTCGCAAGGAGAGGCGCCGGAGTAGTCCCGTCCACCTCTGCAGCCACTCCAATACCCTGCCCTCTAAACCTTGCCAGTTCTCCGGCAGAGACGGGTGCGTGGCAGAAAGGTAAATGCCAAGACAGAGCAGTGGAGCCGCGCTCCACCAGATGGCCTGCGGCGCGGGTGGGAGGGAGCTCGCCTGCCACTCGTCCCCGACCATCAGGCCAGAGCTCTTAACCCAGTTGACCCAACAGGGTAGAGGGGCAGGTCAAATAGTGCCTGTGGCTCTTAGGCAGTGCCCACACCACCAAGCAAAGCACCTGTCCCCACCCTCTCTCTCTGTCTCTCCACTAGGCATCCAACCCCCTGCTTAGGGAGTGCAGTTCAGTTGATGGTAACCAGGGCTTAATTTGTAGTGAAAGAGATGCCGGGATTCCAGCAATTAGTGCTGGGGCTCAAGCAAATTTTTTACATTCATCACTGATGCGGCAAGCCCAGAGGTCCTGGGACTATTAACTGGCAAGCCTAGAGGTGTCGGGGTTCAGCCCTGGCACCCCTGGCACAAACTGGAGGGCTGAGATAGGGTCCAGAGTGACCTAGACAAATTGGAGGATTGGGCCAAAAGAAATCTGATGAGGTTCAACAAGGACAAGTGCTGAGTCCTGCACTTAGGAGAGAAGAATCCCATGCACCGCTACAGGCTGGGGACTGACTGGCTAAGCAGCAGTTCTGCAGAAAAGGACCTGGGGATTACAGTGCATGAGAAGCTGGAGATGAGTCAGCAGTGCGCCCTTGTTGCCAAGAAGGCCAACGGCATATTGGGCTGCATTAGTAGGAGGATTGCCAGCAGATCGAGGGAAGTGGTTATTTCCCTCTATTCAGCACTGGTGAGGCCACACCTGGAGTATTGCATCCAGTTTTGGTCCCCCCACTACAGAAGGGATGTGAACAAATTGGTGAGAGTCCAGTGGAGGGCAACAAAAATGATCAGGGGGCTGGGGCAAATGAAGTGTGAGGAGAGGCTGAGGGAACTGGGGTTATTTAGTCTGCAGAAGAGAAGAGGGAGGGGGGATTTGATAGCAGCCTTCAACTGCCTGAAGAGGTTTCCAAAGAGGATGGAGCTCGGCTGTTCTCAGTGGTGGCAGATGACAGAACAAGGAGCAATGGTCTCAAGTTGAAATGGGGGAGGTCTAGGTTGGATATTAGGAAACACTATTTCACTAGGAGGGTGGTGAAGCACTGGAATGGGTTACCTAGGGAAGTGGTGGAATCTCCATCCTTGGAGGTTTTTAAGGCCTACCATGACAAAGCCCTGGCTAGGATGATTTAGCTGGTGTTTGTCCTGCTTTGAGCTGGGGTTTGGACTAGATGACCTCCTGAAGTCTCTTCCAACCCTGATATTCTATGATTCTATTAAATTAAACACTGAGGGTGACCCCCTCAATCAGGATAGGCTAAGAACTGTTCTGCTGCCCTTTACTCATACAATAAGGATAACAACATTTCATTATCCCTGAAATCAATAGTTAAGTGATTTGTAACCCAATACCAGCCAAAATCGATCACTTGGGCAGCGCAGCTGTGTCTGCTGGATACATAGGTTGAGTAGGTGTGTTCATGCAAATACAGTCTGGTCCTGAAACTTCCGCCTGCCCCACACTGTTCATCACTAGCTGTTAGGGGACAGCTCATTCAGACCTTGCTTACAAATAATAATTAGAAATTATAAGGTTGGCCAATATCGCTGAAACAAATGCACCAACATAGTCATATACAACAACAGCTGTGTGAGGAAGCTAGTCTTTGTTCATACTTTTCAAACCCATTATACTTTTTCAGGTACAAGTATTTTATCATATACTGTATATGCTTTTAAAGAGTGTATTAATGGTTCAATTTCAATTAAAATTTCCAACCAATGACTAAATTGGCAACACTGCATGTAACCAGTTGACCCCGGGGCGGTGATGGGGAAATCCAGGATGGGGGGGTATAGGGAAATCTCTGGAAGCATCTGAGCCATTAGCAATTATCTTTGCAAATTCATGGAAGATGGGAGAGAGTCCAGAGGACTGGAAAATGGAAAATATGGTGCCAATCTATAAAAAGGGAATAAGGACAACCTGGGGAATTACAGATCAGTGATCTTAACTTCTGTACCCAGAAAGATAATGTAGCAGATAATTAAACAATAAGTTTGCAAACATCTAAAAGATAATAAGATGCTAAGTAACAGTCAGCATGGATTTGTCAGGAACAAATCATGTCAAAAGACAACCTAATAACTTTCTTTGACAGGGTAAAAAGCCTTGTGGATAGGGGGAAGTGATAGATATGGTATATCTTGACTTTAGTAAAGCTTTTGATACTGTCTCTCATGATCTTCTCACAAACAAACTAGGGAAATGCAACCTAGATGGAGCTACTATAAGGTGGGTGCATAACTGGTTGGAAAACGTTTCCCAGAAAGTAGTTATCAGTGGTCACAGTCACGCTGGAAGGGCATAACAAGTCGGGTCCCGCAGGGATCAGTTCTGGGTCCGGTTCTGTTCAATGTCTTCATCAATGATTTAGTTAATGGCATAGAGAGTACACTTCTAAAGTTTGTGAACAAAACCAAGCTGGGAGGGGCTGCAAGTGCTTTGGAGGATAGGATTAAAATTCAAAATGATCTGGACGCACTGGAGAAATGGTCTGAAGTAAACAGGTTGAAATTCAGTAAGGACAAATGCAAAGTACTCCACTTAGGAAGCAACGATCAGTTGCACACCTACAAAATGGGAAATGAATGCCCAGGAAGGAGTACTGCGGAAAGGGATCTGGAGGTCATAGTGGACCACAAGCTAAATATGAGTCAACAATGTAACGCAACTGAAAAAAAAAGCAAACATCATTCTGGGATGTATTAACAGGAGTGTTGTAAGCAAGGCACGAGAAGTAATTCTTCCACTTTACTCCATGCTGATTAGGCCTCAGCTGGAGTATTGTGTCCAGTTCTGGGCACCACATTCTAGGAAAGATGTAGACAAATTGGAGAAAGTCCAGAGAAGAGCAACAAAAATGATGAAAGGTCTAGAAAACATGACCTATTAGGGAAGATTGAAAAAATTGGGTTTGTTTAGTCTGGAGAAGAGAAGACTGAAAGTGGCCAGGATAAGTTTTCAAGTACAAAAAAGGTTGTTACGAGGAGGAGGGTGAAAAATTATTCTCCTTAACCTCTGAGGATAGGACAAAAAGCAACGGGCTTTAATTGCAGCAAGGGCGATTTAGGTCCGACATTAGGAAAATCTTCTTGTCAGGGTGGTTAAGCACTGGAATAAATTGCCCAGGGAGGTTGTGGAATCTCCATCACTGGAGGTTTTTAAGAGCAGGTTAGACAAAAACACCTGTCAGGGATGGTCTAGTTATTATATAGTCCTGCCTTGAGTGCAGGGGACTGGACTAGATGACCTACTGAGGTCCCTTCCAGTCCTACACTTCTATGATTCTGGGACTTGGCTGTTCCCTTGAAATCACAAGAGAACATCATGAAGAATATGGCCCTTTCAGGAGCAATGAATTAGGGGAGCTGCCATTGTGTTGAAATGCCCCTGCTCATACAAGTGCATCGTCGTTTAAAATCTCTACATATAATTTTAGTTTGTCTGTAAGATTTAGAGATGGGCCTAATCCAAATCCCCACATCTGAACAGTTGCCAAAACAGAGCTGGTTTAGATACAGATTCACGTTTGGATTGGAACTTCTTGTCTGGCTCTAACGGCCCGAACCCAAGCCTATGGCTGCAAACGCTTTCCAGCACCTTTGGGGAAAGGCCCTCTCCAGCAATATTACAAGTTTCATAGATTCCAAGGCCAGAAGGGACCACTGTGATCATCTAGTCTGACCTGAATAACACAGGCCAGAGACTTGCCCCACAATAATTCCTAGAGCAGATCCTTTAGAATAAAACATCCAATCTTGACTGAAAAATTGTCATTGGTGAAGAATCCACCATGACCATAGGTAAGTTGTTCCAATGGTTAATTGCTCTCACAGTTCCAAATTTACACCTTATTTCCAGTCTGAATTTGACTAGCTTCAACTTCCAGCCATTATAAGCTGCATGGAAACTTTTTAAAGACACCATAACAAAGGCTGAATTTAAATGTGTACCCCAAATTAAAAAACATAGTAAAAGAACCAAAAAAGAGCCACCATGGTTAAACAACAAAGTAAAAGAAGCAGTGAGAGGCAAAAAGGCATCCTTTAAAAAGTGGAAGTTAAATCCTAGTGAGGAAAATAGAAAGGAGCATAAACTCTGGCAAATGAAGTGTAAAAATATAATTAGGAAGGTGTGGCAAATTGCCGGCACGATTATGATGGGTCCTGCGCTTCCTCTTCTTGTGTGTGTGTGTGTGGGGGGGGGGGTTCAGGGTGCAGTTTCCTGCCCCTGAATTAGGGTATCTACTGTCCCACTAGTAACCCAGAGAAGGGTAGTGGAGAGGGAGGGACCTGGGCCAGCCCTCTACTCTGGGTCCCAGCCCAGGGGCCCTAGGGATCGTGGCAAACCGCTTGAACTAGTGCTTCCTTCCCCTGGGCTACTTCCCTCTCCTGCTCTTCAGCTTGTGGGGCTTCCTGCCCTCTCTCTGCACAAGCCAGGTGTCTCTTCACCTAGGGTCTTGGTCTTCTAGCCAGCCACGGCACTTCTCCAAACTCTTCTCTGCTCCAACTCCTCCAAACTGCTCTCTGCTCCAACACCAAACCACTCTGCTCCAACTCCTTCCCCTGGATAGCTCTCCTATATCACTCTCCTGCTGCCTTCTGGCCATGCTGTATCACAAAAGCCAAAAAAGAATTTGAAGAACAGCAAAAGTAATTGCAATTTTTAAAACATACACCAGGAAGCCTGCTAAACAACCAGTGGGGCCACTGGATGATCTAGAGCAGGGGTGGGCAAACTATGGCCCATGGGCCAGATCTGGCCCGTCAGGGCTTTGGATCCGGCTCACAGGATTGCCACCCCCGTGTCGCCGCGGGATCCTGGAAGTGGCCGGCAACACGTCCCTGCAGCCCCTGGGGGAGGGGGGGCAGAGGGCTCTGCGCGCTGCCCTCACCTGTGGGTAACGTCCCCCCACAGTTCCCATTGGCCGGGAATGGGGAACCACGGCTAATGGGAGCTTCAGGGGAGATACCTGCAGGGGAGGGCAGCACGTGGAACCCTCTGCTCCTCCCTCCCCCAGGGGTCACGGGGACGTGGTGCTGGCCGCTTCTGGGAGCGGCGTGGGGCCAGGGCAGGCAGGCAGGGAGCCTCCCCTGGCCCTGGTGCACACTGCTGCCACCCCAGAGCCGCTCCAGGTAAACCCCTCCTGCACCCTGCACCCCAACTCCCTCCCCTGAGCCCCCTGCCGCACCCTGCCTGAACCCCCTCCCACACTCTGCACCCCCTCATGCACCCCAAACCCCTTCCCTGAGCCCCCTCGTACACCCCGCATCCCTCCTCTGCCCCAACCCCTTGCCCTGAGCCCCTTCCTGCACACCGCAGCCCCTCCCACACCCCACACTCCCTCCTGCACCCCAACCCCCTGCCCCAGCCCCACATTCATGGCCCTGCATGCAATTTCCCCACCCAGATCTGGCCCTCGGGGCAAAAAGTTTGCCCATCCCTGATCTAGATGCTAAAGGAGCACTTAAGGATGATAAGGCCATTGCAGAGAAACTAAATGAATTCTTTGCATTGGTCTTCACGGCTAAGAATGTGAGGGAGATTCCCAGACCTGAGCCATTCTTTTTAGGTGACAAATCTGAGGAACTGTCCCAGATTGAGGTGTCATTAGAGGAGGTTTTGGAACAAATTGATAAACTAAACAGTAATAAGTCACCAGGAGCAGATGGTATTCGCCCGAGAGTTCTGAAGGAACTCAAAGGTGAAATTGCAGAACTACTAACTGTAGTCTGTAACCTATCATTTAAATCAGCTTCTGTACCAGATGACTGGAGGATAGCTAATGTGATGCCAATTTTTAAAAAGGGCTCCAGAGATGATCCCTGTAATAATAGGCCGGTAAGCCTGACTTCAGTACCGGGGAAACTGGTTGAAATGATAGTAAAGAACAGAATTGTCAGACATATACATGAACATAATTTATTGGGGAAGAGTCAACGTGGTTTTTACAAGGGAAATCATGCCTCACCAATCTATTGGAATTCTTTGAGGGGGTCAACAAGCAGGTGGACAAAGGGGATCCAATGGATATAGTGTACTTAGATTTTCAGAAAGCCTTTGACAAGGTCCCACACCAAAGGCTCTTAAGCAAAGTCAGCTGTCGTGGGATAAGAGGGAAGGTCCTCTCATGGATTGGTAACTGGTTAAAAGATAGGAAACAAAGGGTAGGAATAAATGGTCAGTTTTCAGACTGGAGAGAGGTAAATAGTGGTGTCCCCCAGGGGTCTGTAGTGGGTCCAGTCCTATTCAACATATTCATAAATGATCTGGAAAAAGGAATAAACAGTGAGGTGGGAAAATTTGCTGATGGTACAAAACCACTCAAGATAGTTAAGTCCAAAGCAGACTGTGAGGAGTAACAAAGCGATCTCACAAAACTGGGTGATAGGGCAACAAAATGGCAGATGAAATTCAATGTTAATAAATGCAAAGTGATGCACAAAGTAATGCATATACAATAATGGGGTCTAAATTAGCTGTTACCACTCAAGAAAGAGATCTTGGAGTCACTGTGGAGAGTTCTCTGAAAACATTCTCTCAATGTGCAGCGGGAGTCACAAAAGCGAACAGAATGGTGGGACTCATTAAGAAAGCAATAGATTATAAAACAGAATATATCATATTGCCTCTGTATAAATCCATGGTACGCCCACATCTTGAATACTGCGGGCAGATGTGGTCGTCCCATCTCAAAAAAGATACATTGGAATTGAAAAAGGTTCAGAAAAGGACAAAAAATGATGAGGGGTATGGAACAGCTGCCATATGAGGAGAGATTAACAAGACTGGGACTTTTCAACTTGGAAAAGAGATGTCTAAGGGGGGATATGACAGAGGTCTATAAAATCATGACTGGTGTGGAGAAAGTAAATAAGGAAGTGTTATTTACTCCTTCTGATAACACAAGAACTAGGGGTCATCCAATGAAACTAATAATCAGGCTTCAAACAAACACAAGGAAGTATTTCTTCACACAACGCACAGTCAACCTGTGGAACTCTTTGCCAGGAGATAGTGTGAAGGCCAAGATTATAAGAGGGTTAAAAAAAGAACTAGATAAGTTCATGAGGGATAGGTTCATGGAGGATGGCTATTAGCCAGGATAGACAGGGATGGTGTCCCTAGCCTCTGTTTGCCAGAATCTGGGAATGGGCCACAGGATGGATCACTTGATGATTACCTGCTCTGTTCATTCCCTCTGAAGCATCTGGCACTGGCCCCTGTCAGAAGACGGGATACTGGGCTAGATGGATCATTGGTCTGACCCAGTGTGGCCATTCTTATGTTCTTATGATTGTGTTATACTTTTGTCTGCTAGACTGACAAGCCCATTATCAAATATTTGTTCCTTATGTAGATACTAACAGCTGGTTTACACTAGAAAATTAGGTTGACCCAGCTACGTCGCTCGGGGATGTGAAAAATCCACACCCCAGAGCAGAATAGTTAAGCAGACCTAAGTCCCTATGTAGACAGTGCAAGATTGACGGAAGAATTCTTCTGTCGACCTAGCTACCGCTTCCATGGGAGGAGGGCTACCTACACCAATTGGAGAACCTCTCTGGTCGGCATAGGTAGGGTCTACCCCAAAGAGCGACAGCGGCTCAGCTACAGAGCCGCTGTAGTGGTTTAAGTGGTTTAAGCCCTGGCTGGGATGATTTAACTGGGAATTGGTCCTGCTTCGAGCAGGGGGTTGGACTAGATGACCTTCTGGGGTCCCTTCCAACCCTGATATTCTATGATTCTATGATTCTAAGTGTAGACAAATCTTATAGACTATAACTGAGCCACCGTTTACCCTTCTTTTTGCTACGCTACACAGATTGAGCTCCTTCAGTCTCTCACTAGAAGGCAGGTTTTCTAATCCTTTAATCAGTCTTGTGGCTCTTCTCTGATCACTCTCCAATTGATCAACATCCTTTTTGGATAGTGGGCACCAGAACTGGACCCAGGATTCCAGCAGCTGTCGCACCAGGGCCAAATACAGAGGTGAAATAACCTCTCTGCTCCCACTCGAGATTCCCCTGTTTGTGCATCCCAGGACCACGTTAGGTCTTTTGGTCACAGCATTGTACTGGGAGCTCCTGTTCAGGTGATTATCCAGCGCAACCCCCAAATTTTTTACAGAGTCACTGCTTCCCAGGACAGAGTCCCTCCTTGTGTAAGTATGGACTACGTTCTTTGGTCCTAGATATATACATTTACATTTAGCCATATTAAAATGCCTATTCTTTGCTTGCATCCAGTTTACTAAGTTCTCCAGATTGCTCTGAATCGATGACCTGTCCTCTTCATTTTTTACCATTCTCCCAATTTGTGTTATCTGCAAACTTTATCAGTGATGATTTTATATTTTCTTCCAAACCATTGGTAAACAGTGTAAAGCCAAGAACCGAGCTCTGCGGGACCCAGTAGAAACACAACCACTCAGTGATAATTCCCCAGTTACAATTACATTTTGAGACCTATCCATTGCCAATTTTTAATCAATTTAATGTGTGCCAGGTTAATTTTATATCATTCTAGCTTTTTAATCAAAATGTCATGTGGTACCAAGTCAAACACCTCAGAGAAGTCTAAGTCTATTATATCAACACTATTGCCTTTATCAACCAAACTTGTAATCTCATCAGAAAAAGAAGTCGTTAGTTTGACAGGATCTCTTTTCCATAAGCCCATGTTGATTTGCATGAATTATATTACCCCCCTTTAATTGTTAATCAAGTCCCATATCAATATTAATTGAGTCCTGTATCAGTCAATCCATTATCTTGCTCAAGATCGGTGTCAGACTGACAGGCCTATAACTACCAGGGTCATCCCATTTACCCTGATTAAAAATTGGCACAACCTTCTCTTTCGTCCAGTCTTTTGGAAGAGTTAGTCTTTCTTGTTCCTTGTTGGAACTAAGGAATTATATCTCCAAAATTTCCAGCAGTGCTTCTCCCTAGAACACCTGCACTGTGGGGATTTTCAGTAAGATTCCCTTTCATACATCCAGGCTTGCACTCTAGCTGAGATGTTAAAAGGTCATCCTCTGCTTGTGTTGCTATAAAATCCTAAAGAAAGTAAACGGTTAATTGTCTCCTTCTAGGAAGTAACTATATGGTAATTAACTAGAAGGGAATTCTGTTTAACTTTGTCTGGGAAGGTGTTAAGATGCAACAAAAGCAAGTCAATTGGAAATCAATGCAAAGGTCCTGTGTGTTGCAGGGCAAGAGAAGTGATTTAATTACCAGTGAGTGTGTCACCTCATTTCCTGATTTTTAAAACTCTGAAAGTGTGAAAGATAATATTCACTGCAAAGGGTGCCCAGATGGTGCTTAATGAAATATATCCTGACAAGTGATTCATTTCCTTCACAATAGACTCAAAGAGTCGTCTTTTATACAGCCACGGCCAGGAAAGCAATCAAGAAAGGAGTTTGGGGGAAATGAATTGTCAAAGAAGATGCATATTTGTATGATTAAATGTCAATATGTACTTTGAATTAAGGAAAAGGAATGTACACCTCTTGTAATTGTGCCAGCTAAAATCCAATGACGGGGGGCTATAAATTTGAGAGGCACACCGATGCAAGGTAAGTTCCCCGAAGAACACATACCATGGTGGTGGGAGAAGAGAGGAGAGGGTTGAGCAGAGATGACTCTGTCCAGACCTAAAGGGATAATCTCCTGTCCACAACAAACCCACCCATATTGAAATACTTTCTTTCCCTTGCCTGCGTGGACAGAAAAAAACATACAATATGATCAAGTTTAGGAAGCCTGTGTGTCGAAGAGTAGTATAAAATGTTTTTCTCCTGTCCACACAAACAGTGGTCATGAAATTGTTTGACCACAGCTGTGGTTTACATTGATTATGTGTGTAGTGTAACAGCAAAACGTACCGTGTCCAGGGAGCAGGTGACAATACTGTTGTGTCCTAACCGTGGCATGAGGAGGTTTGGGTTTCCCCCTATTTTACAGCTCCTCATTCTTGTTTCTTCCCTTTGCATATTCTCTCTCCTCGACTTTTGCAGGGGAAGGCCTCAGACGTGATCATAGATTCTCCTTCCAGTCATGAGTGTGGTTTCTCCTTCTACCTTACCTGCTTCTCCTGCTGTTATGAAGCCAAACATGGCAGCAGAGAGAGAAAGAAAAAAGTGAAGTGGGAGGTTTTTACTTTTCCTACCATTCCATTCCCCTCCAGCCCCACATCACTGTCCAGAGCCAAGATCAGTACACACTCTGGTAGCCATGGGTGGGGGTGGCTCTGAGCGTGGGTTCCAGGGCTGGGCTGTAGGAGAATGCAGCTGTGCCCCTCCTAGCGAACACAGGTCTGTTCTACACTGCACAGATAACGACAGGGTTACAAGATGGTTTCCCAGCGTGGTCTCCATCCACAATGACAAGACAAGACAGTCTAGCATGATTTGGCCATAACCATGTTACACAACAAGGTGCCCAGGTCTACATTTTGTGGGCTGTCACGGGGCTCTGCGTGGGCACAGCAATCCACTTGTGTGTAAAACATTGTGGGATCATGGCCTAATTCTGAAGCATGGATAAGTGTGTAGCGTAGACACAGCTTTCTGGCCCATTTACACTACAGATACAAGGAGATCCAGTGTTGGTGCATTTATCCCTGGGACAGATACCAGCATAGCTGAGACTTTACCGTGGGCTGTAACCAGACTAAAGCCTTGAACACGATTGCAATCTTGGCTACACTACTGAGTAGACTGCTGTCACCAGGTCAGGGCATAGTCATGCTCAGCTGGTCCCCTGACTAGCATAGATGGGTCCTGACTGAAAGCTTCAATTCCCCGACACAAGAGAAGAGTATTCATTCTCCCTCCCCACCAGAACACAAACCCATGGGTCAGACTAATTGCTGACTCACACCCAGGCAACTACACTGAATCAGCAATTGATTGAGCCTCATCTTTGAGCATTTAGAGAACTGGGTCAGCTGAACAAAGATCAGTCCCAGTCTTGTAGCTCTTTAGTACTAACTCCTTCATGTCACACGCTCTGCTCTTATTGTCTGCACCGACTAGGAACATTACTGTCATCTTAGGGTATAAATCTAGATCACTTGAAAAAGCAAGTGCATCTTTTGCCCTTTTTACCATTCCAGAACCCCAGCCACCTTCATAGTGATGTGACAGCTGACACGAGTGTCCGTGTGGCTAATAAACGACCAGTTCATTTGAAAAAAAAGTTACCTTTGAACAAGAGCTTCCCAAATGGTAACTATCTGGCTGTAATTAACTAGTCATTTCCGCAGGGAGGAGAAAGAGCCTCAGGAACTTGGCGAGGTGGCTCTAGTCCCTGAAGTTTAAATAATGCATTTCTAAAGTTTGAGTGAGTGTGAATATTTATCTTTAACAGATGGGATAACTGCAGGGGCACCTTTCAGATTTCAGTGGAGGGTAGCAGCTTCAGTGGGAGTCAAAGGACCACTTTGGATGGAGGCGGCTGGGCCAAATTTGAGTGGCACTTTGAATCCATGCACCAGGTCCCAATGCCACTCAAATTTGGGGTGGTGTGCAGGTAACCTGGGCCCCCTCTTAGCAAAATTCTGGTTGCACCCCTGGCTCAAATATTGGTGGGGTGCGGGCCATTTTCCAGAATATTGGTGGGGCCCACATAACACTACTAGGATAACGTGTGAGAGAAAGTGGGGAGGTAGGCGGGACTGCCTATACAGCACCCCTGGATAACTGATTTCAGAGTAGCAGCCGTGGTAGTCTGTATTCGCAAAAAGAAAAGGAGGACTTGTGGCACCTTAGAGACTAACAAATTTATTAGCGCATAAGCTTTCATAAGCTACAGCTCACTTCATCGGTTCCAAAGAGGATGGAGCTCGGCTGTTCTCAGTGGTGGCAGATGACAGAACAAGGAGCAATGGTCTCAAGTTGCAGTGGGGGAGGTTTAGGTTGGATATTAGGAAACACTATATCACTAGGAGGGTGGGTGAAGCACTGGAATGTGTTACCTGGGGAGGTGGTGGAATCTCCTTCCTTAGAGGGTTTTAAGGCCCGACTTGACAAAGCCCTGGCTGGGATGATTTAGTGGGGGATTGGTCCTGCTTTGAGCAGAGGGTGGGACTAGATGACCTCCTGAGGTCTCTTCCAACCCTGATGTTCTAAGATTCTATGATTCTGTGCCTTGTGTTTCATTTGGTTTTGGGTAGTGCCCAGCATCTTTGCCTTTCTTGTGGCAAACCTGGCTTCTAGGCTGGTTCTTTCTGAGATTTTTCTACTGTTATACGTGAAACAGCTACTTCTCGGTCATTTCAAGCTCCATTTAAGGCCACTGGCTATCAATCACAATCTTCCTCCGTTAGGTACTGTTCACAATAGTTACTGATTTTTATTCTGCCCCTGGGATATTCATCCCATGATTGGGAACATGCAGAAAAATATCCACACAGGGGACAGACTATACTGGATGATCAATGAGAGCCTGATCCAACATCTGTTGAAGGTAGCTGTTGGGTGCTCAGCACTTTTGAATAGTCAGGCCACTGATTTAGGTGTATAAATATGGACTTATTTTTGAAAATCTTGGACTTAGGCCCTAGTTTTATTTTTGTAATGCATGTGAAATAAAGGGGGTGCTGTCAGAAATTGGAATTTTGAAAAACAAAGCTAGTTAACTGTGAACAAGCAGGAGCTGTCAGCATGCCTTTATCTCTTTTAAAACCCTCAATTTAATTATTAAGAACCTATACAGAAGAGAATAGAGACTTCACCTAAGACAAACTGCTTCTGCAAAGAATTGGGAACGGCTCCTACACTTCCACCAGACAAACCCAAAGGGTGAGTTTTCCTTTCAGTGGAAGTTGCGTTGATTTTTTTCTTCCTCTAAGCCTGAAATCTAGTCCCCAGGCAATGGGACAGCCCCACCGTATGGGCAAGGGCAGGAGGAGGGGCTGGATGCACACCCCCTGCATTGCAGCCCACAGGGGGCTGGTTTTGGGCATCCGTTACTGCCTGGATCATCCCTTTATCTGCACACAAGGCAGGGGCCATGGTCCCCTCCCCAGCCATTAGAACGCAGTAGGCTCTGCAGCCACCCCCGAGCTTGCGAAGGTTTACCTTCCCCTTGTCCCTGTGTATTTGCCCTGTTCTAGGCCTGGTTACTCAAGGGTGTTGAGTAGAGAATGTTAACCTTTGAGAAGGTTTAAGTGCATTGCCCAAAGTCACACAGGAAGTCTGTGGCAGAGCTAAGAATAGAATCTGAATTGCGTCACTCTCCAGCCAGTGCCTTAACCACAAGCCCATCCTTCCTGCCCTCAGCAGAGATCACAGCTCTGCAGCTGTGTGCATCATTCGTCACTTAGCTCCACACTTGTGATCTTGTTGGCTGATGTTGCATGCAGTCTCAGAAGTCAGTCTCTCTTGTAATTTACCTGAAGAGTGAATAGTTCATTCAACAAATGTTGTAAAGAAATGTCCCAAAGAAAGCAAAGACTTAAGAGACTCTCTTGAGGGCACATTTGCTTGTTAAGCACAGGGAATGCTCAAGAATTTAGTCTGAGGAGAGTAAAAGAAAATTATGCAAGAATCTAGTTGAAGAGCGGGAGGCAGGACAATGCAGTCACCCTTGTGTGTTTTCATGCTCTCCTTGGTGTCAGTTTCAGGAGTATGAGAGGGAAGTAACCACAGACATGGAAATTACCTGAGAGGGACCAGCTAGGGGAGCCAGTAATTAGGTGGGTGCAGGAAGCCATCTGCATCGGAAGAACAGCCGGTGTTCGATGTGGCCATGGCCAGAGAAACCAGCTGAAACAATAACTGGACTAACAGAGCAAAATCAGGCTGAGCACTTGAAAACCTGGCCCTGAGCTCATTTGAAAATTGGGTCTGTGGTGCAGACAGGCTGAAAAGCCAGAAGGCAAAAGCAGTTAGCTCCCACAGTGGGCCGGGTTCAGCCCAAGATTTTACATGTTGAATTGCCACAGACTTTGTTTGTTTTTAAACCCAGAGTCAAAGATAAAGCTTCAAGCAGAGATCAGATTTGGGAAAGGGTGGGGGAATAGTGGTCTCTGCCAAGCTCCATGCAAGGAAGCCCTGCCCACTGAATCCACCAGCCTAAGGCATAGGTACTGGAACTACGGGTGCGAGGGGTGCTGCCACACCCCCTGGCTTGAAGTGGGTTTCCATCACATACAGGGTTTATAGTTTGGTTCAAGGCTCTCAGCACCCCCACTACACACATTGTTCCAGCTCCCCTGGCCTAAGGTGCTGCTCTCAATATGGAAATTAGAGGATTGGGCCAAAAGAAATCTGATGAGGTTCAACAAGGACCAGTGCAGAGTCCTGCACTTAGGACGGAAGAACCCAATGCACCGCTATAGACTAGGGACCGAATGGCTCGGCAGCAGTTCTGCAGAAAAGGACCTAGGGGTTACAGTGGATGAGAAGCTGGATATGAGTCAACAGTGTGCCCTTGTTGCCAAGAAGGCCAATGGCATTTTGGGATGTATAAGTAGGGGCATTGCCAGCAGATCGAGGGACGTGATCGTTCCCCTCTATTCGACACTGGTGAGGCCTCATCTGGAGTACTGTGTCCAGTTTTGGGCCCCACACTACAAGAAGGATGTGGAAAACGTGGAAAACATCCAGCGGAGGGCAACAAAAATGATTAGGGGACTGGAACACATGAGTTATGAGGAGAGGCTGAGGGAACTGGGATTGTTTAGTTTGCAGAAGAGAAGACTGAGGGGGGATTTGATAGCTGCTTTCAACTACCTGAAAGGGGGTTCCAAAGAGGATGGATCTAGACTGTTCTCAGTGGTAGCTGATGACAGAACAAGGAGTAATGGTCTCAAGTTGCAGTGGGGGAGGTTTAGGTTGGATATTAGGAAAAGCTTTTTCACTAGGTGGGTGGTGAAACACTGGAATGCGTTACCTAAGGAGGTGGTGGAATCTCCTTCCTTAGATATTTTTAAGGTCAGGCTTGACAAAGCCCTGGCTGGGATGATTTAGTTGGGGATCGGTCCTCCTTTGAGCAGGGGGTTGGACTAGATGACCTCCTGAGGTCCCTTCCAACCCTGATATTCTATAATTCTATGATTCTAAATGCAAGTAACAACATTAATTCTCACCTAGAGCTTTGCCTCAGGCAATTTCAACATGCTTTACAAAGGAGGCCAGTATCCTTAGCCCCATTTTACAGCTGGGGAAATGGAGGCCCAGAGCGGGGAAGTAACAGGCCCAAGGTCACCCAGCAGGCCAGTGGTAGAGACATCAATAGAGCATAGGTATCCTGAGCCTCAATAATTCTACCTGCCAGGTGGACTAGTCACACGCTGGGTTGAGGACAGAGTGCTCAGAACCCCGCCTTTTTATGGATTTTTGCATTGCCCTGTGTAGAGCCAGGTCAGCCCATTCATTAGGGAGAGAAAGAGAATTCTCCTAGGAAGTTTAACAGACCTGCTTGCCCCTTTGTCTGGGCCTCAGCTGGTGACCCTTGCTGGCATGAATCGCCCTAGTACCGGGGGTTGTGTTAGCTAGTGCTCTGTAAGAGGTTATCTACACGAGGAAATTGGCATAGCTCCAGTGGGGAAAACAGGATGCTCCAGCTATTCCAGTAGATCTTCCCCATGTGGACACTCTGTTCTGGAGTAACAGAGACTTTATTCCAGCTCCCGGAGTCTGCGGGAGGGGCTGCAGAGGCCCCTGGGAGCTGCGTCACGGAGCAACAAGGATTTAGTTTGAAGACCTCGGGCCCAGCCCAGGGAGAATGCAAAGCCCCAGGGCTGAGAACAGTCTGACTCTGGAAGTTAGTCTTTGCCCTGCTTTGGGACTACTACAGAGTCCCCGCCACCCCCAGATTGTGCAACATGCCCTCCTCCCTGCCCCTGGCTGGCTGCAAGAGGAGCAGAGCCCTGCATGCCCTACTCTGGGGTAATGTGCACCCCAGGGGGCAGTACCTCAGCTCCTGTGATCATTGCTGCCCTTCGTGTGGGGTATGCAAAGAGGGGTGGGGGAGGCTTCTTGTGCCCCACTCAGTGCCAGGGACAATCTGACTCTGTGGCTCTTCACAAAGGCCTCCCCTGCCCTGAGAGACCAAGACCAGCAAGTACTACCACAAGCAATTGTTCTGCCCTGGTTGTTCTGCGCTGGCCGGGTGCATTCACAGCAGCCAGTCCACAGCGGAGCAAGGCTCTTCCTTTAGTCCACGCTAGAGCTGCCTTACACCAGTTCAGGTGGGGGGCTGAGACCTTTGAGAGCAAAGATTAAAGCTCCCTCAGCTGGCACCGCTCCTCATTTGTCCAGCTGAGAGAGCCATTGTCAGGGCCCTACCGGGGACAGTCAGGGTCAAGGCTCAGGGCAGGGGCAAACCTGAGGCTGAAAGTCACAGGGGAGTTCGCAGTCGGGTTCCAGGCCAGGCTTGACACCAAGGGTCAGAGTCCAAGTCAGGAGGCAAAGTCCAAATCAAGCCAGGGATTCAGGAGCAGGAATGGTGATGGCAGCTACAAGAGAGCCACACTGTTGCCTGGATTTTTCCTGCCATGCCGCTTGATTTTATATAGGGTAGGGAGCCAATCAGGAGCCATGAAGCTGCTGTCTGTCAAACCCTTGAGGCGGAACTTCCTGTGGACTGTGTCCACAGGAGGTCATGGGAGGTGGAGTGCAAGCAGGTTACAGTGGCAGCTAGGTGTCAGCCTGGAGTGGCCAGCTGTCTGATAGCTCTGATTGCTAGACGCACAGGGCCTTGCATCCATCTCTCTTCACCCCAACCATTCCCCTTTTCAGCCACGCCACCCACAGAAATACTCCCACTCTGCCAGTCCTCGGCTCGCCATCCTGCCATAGAGCACCAGCTGAGGCAGAATCTGCTGTATTATTTCAGTTGGAATAAAGGGGTCAAAGGTGTTAACATAGCCCAGTCACTGTCCAACATTAAACAGTGTTAAACAAGGCCCAGCGTTTGGTATACAGAGACCTCAGCCTGCTTCGCTCCATGGCAAACGCCCCAGTAACCATTGGCTATGTCTACGCTACCGCGGTAACTCAACCTACGCTACGCAACTCCAGCTATGTGAATAACGTAGCTGGAGCCAACGTACCTGAGGTTGAGTTACCGCGGGGTCTACACCGCGGGGGCCGATGGGAGAAACTCTCCCGTCGACTTACCTTACTCTTCTTGTCGGGGTTAGAGTACAGGCTCGACTGGAGAGTGATCTGCGGCCGATTTCGCGGGTCTTTACTAGACCCGCTAAATCGACTGTCGGTGGGTCGATCTCAGAGCATCGATCCCGGCTGTAGTGTAGACTTGCCCATCCTTTTAACCTTTTACTAAAGATACAGAAAAGAAGGAAAAAGTTAAAGCCTTTGGAATGTAGAGTATTAAATAAGGCTGTCATTTTAACAACGTCCCTCGCTCCCTTCCCCTTTAGCTGGGGAGAGTTTTAGACGGAACCCCCGCTTGTCTGACAGGCTTGGATGGGATCAGAGATGGTAATGACTGTCCTTTGGGGGGAAAGAGAAGTTAGTTGAGAGGGGCTGGAGCTGCTGTTGGTACAGTCCAATCCTGTTTCATCCCAGGTGGTGTTTGGATTCATCTGGAGCCAGGAAGGGTGGTGATGTCAGCTGGGACCCTCTCTCTGGCTCAGTCTGGTCAGGACACCCCTCAGGATCAGGACGAAGAAGGTCCATGGTCCCAGGCAATGGTGGGGATGGCAGAAGCTCACTCCAGTAGCCTCCGTCTGTTTTTTGTTCTTGCCCCCCAAAGTCTCTTTCTTTAAGGACTTAAAAGGAGAATGAGGGGTGGAACAGCCCATCCTCTCATTATATTGTCCACCAGTTAGGCCTAATATCTGACACTAATTTCCAGTTCCACATCTTCTGTTTCTACTAAGCATGGTTTCAAAATAGCCCTTGAATTATATCAACGTGGCTTTTTGTTTGGACTAATTTAGTGTCTCTGTCTTGTTCTCTTGCACCTGTTTGTAACGCTCATCACTGAAAACCACATGATTGACTGTCATTAACATTTGTTATTCTGGGTTATTGTACCACCGTAGGAACTTTCATGTACTTTTTACAGGTGATCTAACAATTGAGTAAATGCGTAGGCTGAATTATTACAACAGATCCGAGGCTTGATGAGCCTTTGGGCTCAGATGCTGTGCTTATTTACACCACTGCAGATCCAGAACAATTGCACTGAAGTCAATGGAGTTACTCCATATTTACACCATTGCAGCAGAGCATGGGTGAGTGTGGGATGGCACAGCCTATGAGACAGACTGTTGCTTGGGTGTTACCTGCTTCTAAACCTCTTGGCATGTTGGTAGGTTGGATTAAAAGGCAGGGGCCTCATTCTTCCCTGCCATTGCACATTTATTGGGATTACACCAGGGCAAATGTGTCCCTAGCTCTTATTGCAGTCTGTCTCCTGACCATGGGCAGTGGGTAGCATAGGCAGGGGAAGGCTGTGCCTCCCGAAACAACCTAGTACGGTCCTGCCCATGCTTTGCCCCCAGATCCCCCCCTCCTGCCTGCTTCCAGTTCCCTTCCTGCTCTTCTGTGGCCAAGAGGCTGGGGCAGGCAGGCTGGGGTCAGTGCACACACGGCCCAGGGCTGGGGACCCTGGGGCTGGGGCCATGCTGCTCGCCCGCCCAGCGCTGGGGCTGGGGGCACTGCGGCTGTGCCGCCTGCCCGGCACTCCGGGGCTGGATGTGAGCGTTCTTTAATGTTTGTATTCCAATAGCTTGGTCAGAATCACTGTCAGGTGCTGTATAAACACAACTTAAGACACAATCTCAACCCCCAAGTTAGAAGTATAATCGCACACCCTGTCATTTGGTTACTGTGTGTGACTTTTTTTTTCTCCCACCAGAAGGTGTGATGTCTTTTGAGTGTCCTTCCTCAAAGGCCCTGCAACGTTTCCATATTAAGGGGAACTGCGCCCAAAAGGAGGCGGGGTCCTCTGGAAAAAATAGTAAGTGATTGTGTAAGTAGAGATGGTGCCACACTGCGCATGCACAAGCCAGCTGAATTAAGGAGGCAACTAATCGTGGCTTTTCCTCACCTTTGAGTGCTTGGCTTTGCAAGCTTAATCACACCTTTTTTGGGGGGATGTAATAGATATATAGATTCCACTGACTTCAGTGGAAGGAGGTTCAAGCCCATATGGAGTTTGCTAGGAGAAAGCTTGTGTGTGTGTGTGTGTGTGTGTGTGTGTGTGTGTGTGTGTGTGTGTGTGTGTGTGTGTGTGTGTGTGTGTGTGTGTGTGTGTGTGTGTGTGTGTGAGAGAGAGAGAGAGAGAGAGAGAATGATCAACCTCTGAAGAAAACAAGATAATTTAGTCTGGATCATAATGGGAGATAAAACTTTGCTTTGAAGATCCCAGTAGGTGCTTATCTGCATCTTAGATGCATAAATACCTTTAAAAATCCAGCCCCTTGTCCCTTTATCTTCCTTTCCTTTCACGAACACTCTGGATTTCCTGTCCAAGTGTAACATGGGGTCTTGTCACCCCAAGTAGAGAGATCAAAGATCTTTGACAGCTTTCCCTTATGCCTGCCACAAAGCTGCATGCAGCCTCCAACGGGCTGCTGTCTTCGATGCTATGATCAGCAACAGGATCCAGCAAATGCCACTTTTGTTTTATACAATGCAAATATTTGTTGTAAAAAATAAATATAAAGTGAGCACTGTGCACTTTGTATTCTTTGTTGTAACTGGAATCGATATATTTGAAAGTGTAGAAGACACCCAAAAATATTTAAATAAATGGTATTCTATTATTGTTTAACAGCACAATTAATTGCACGATTAATCGTGATTACATTTTTTAATCATGCGAGGTAATCATGATTAATTTTTTAATTGCTTGACAGCCTATCATCTATCTATCTATCTATCTATCTATCTATCTATCTATGCAAACAGAAAGCTGAGAGAGAGCCCTTTTTAATCTGCTGTCCTGGTTTTGCTCTTTACCAAACCCTGGTACTGAAAAAGACCATAAGGTCATCCTCTTGACAGGTCCAGCTGCCCTGGGCCTTAAGGAAGTTGTGCAATTATGTCTCAGAGCTTGAGCTGGCTGTCCTGTTAATGGTGAATCATGGCCCACCCATGGAGTTAATAAAGAAACCACTGAACCTTCTGAAAGGGATAATGCAGAACTTGTTTTTCCCACCTTTCTGTGGGCTCTGATTTTGGCAAACTGACCTGTTCAGAGTGAACATCATCGCCTTCCCAGGGAGTGGCTTAGCAATTCCCTTTGCAGACCACAGGCAGCGAGTGAGACCATAACTTACCAGTTCCTGTTACTTCTGGAGCCCCTCTCTCCAATATGGCCGCTGCCATGGGCTGCCCCTTGTGCCTGCACCTTCACTCCCCTCCATGCAGGGGTGCAGGTGCTGGGTGTGGGACATTCCTGCTCAGAGCAGCTCTGATCCACGCTCTGTTTCTGAGTTGTGCTTCTGCCCAGACCCCAAGAAAACACGCCACGGGCTGTGGTTGCCCTCAGACACCTACTGCTCCTGAGCCTGGCTAGTGCCTCCAGTGATGTGAAGCCCCAGCACTCAGCTTGTTTGCGGAGGAGCTTCAGCAGGACCCCGGGGAGTGGAAGAAGCCATCTTCGTTGGCTTGAGGGTCTCTCTTCACTTCCTGACTTAGCTGTGCCCCTCTGCTCTGCCCTTCTGCTCCTACCACCTTGAGCTGTCTGGTAGCTAGACCCAGAGAGAATTTGAGGGTCTGTCTGTGCCCAGTAGCCTACATAAACTATTCCCTTATACCCACCACAACCCAGCACTGTCTGGGCAGTCAGTGCAGACATGTCTCAGGGCTGAGACTAACATTGGAGGGCACCTGAGGGTGTTTCCGGTTGACACACTGGCCAATGCTCCATGACAGGCAGGGGAGCAGGGCCTCAAGTCAGCGTGGGCCTGAGGCTGATCTGACACCAGCATTACCCCCGTGTACCTCAGTGGACTCGCTAAGAACAGGGCCCAGTGCACATTGGAAGTGCAGGCTGTTCCCAGGTCCCCCATGTGGAAAGGGAGGCGAGGAAGGTCAGGGGCACCAGACCAGCAAACATATCCCAGGAGGAGGGCGGTGAAGAGAGAGAACTTGAGCTTTGCAAACAGGGCTGAGGCTGGCAGGACAAAGCGACGCAGGCCAGCTGCTCAGGCTTCAAGGCACATTGAGAAAGTCGTTCCAGGCCTGCACCAAGGGGAAGAGCAGAAACCTCATTCGGAGCCTCCTGCCCAGAAACGCAGCAGCAAGGACATCAGCGTCAGCAGGGTGGAATTCATTCATGTCGACCACGAACCCAACATGGAAGTGCTTGCCTTTCTAGGCCAGCGTGTGTGTGTCAGACAGGAGCATCCAGCTGCATTCAGAAGGCAGCACTGTTCCCTGGCTGGGGAAAGAGCACGAAACCCCACAGCGGGTGCGAGGTGCTGCAGGGAATGGACAGGAAGGACTGGGGGGAGGAAGAGCAGTAACGGGTGCAAACCCAGTTGGGAGTGGCCGACTTGACAGCAGGGGCTAGTCTCTGTCTCTATATTGATTGTAAAAAGAAAAGGAGGACTTGTGGCACCTTAGAGACTAACAAATTGGTTAGAGCATAAGCTGTTAGTCTCTAAGGTGCCACAAGTCCTCCTTTTCTTTTTGCGGATACAGACTAACATGGCTGCTACTCTGAAACCTATATTGATTGTGTGTGGGAGGGCGGGGGCGGGGGAGGGGGTGTCTCATTTTTTGGTGTTGAGAAAAGTCTATAACCAAAGCAAATTTGCCCTTTTCCTCTGGCAGGCAAGTGTCAAATAATTAGTGACTTTCCTCCAGAGCCTCGATGATACATATGCCATATTAACACTCCCTTGCCAGCCTGACTAAGCCAGCTCTTTAACAGCACTTACCCTTTCACTTTCTCTGCTTTCCCCCCTTCTTTGCCACAACAGTCTGGACCCAGTGATTCGATGTGGGGATATTCCAACTCTGGGCTCATTATTAGTGGGGAGGGGGGTAGTAAATAAAAGAAATTGCAATCAATTGCTGTGCAGTACCCTCCTCCCCCTTGTATGGCGGCTCTTGCCATGGGTTTGCTGGCCCAGGAACGCCAGGGTGTTCTCGTGTCAGGAATCTCTGCTCTGCTTCCGGCTCGGTGGCTATGGGGAAGCTGCCAGAAGGTGACCCTGATGGGTGAGAGGAAGGAAAGTCACTGGGTGTTTTCCCTTAGCAGCTCCATGCTGGTGGGAGCTTCCTGCTCTTCTATGGTTCTCATTTCCCTGAGGTGCAAGAAAAGGCACAAAACCTCAAGCCTGTGTAAATTGGCTGCCATGGATGAAGTTTCAAACAGCTCTGACGTGCAGCTACACCCAACAGTGTCTTACCAGCAGTTTATGTTTAATGCAATGAGCTCTCTGGTTCCAAGCACCCATATTACACAACCCATATGCAGCCTTTTCCCTAGGAAGTTCCAGCTGTCCTAAGGCTTTTTAAAATAAACCCCTTTTTATTAAACAAACATGTATCATAAGACACGTTGTCTGCTGGGAGGCATGTGAGCTGAAATACAAGTGTGTGATACATCCATCTGAACGAGAGCAGGGAACATAATGCACAGAGACTCATGTAAAGTAGGGAGTGGGCTACAGAGCCAGTTTCACCACCAGCTCGTTAACTGCACTCCAGCTGAGGTGGGGAAGGGCTCACAATCCCTACCCAGGATAAGCTGTTTGGTGGCCACGGGAAATGAAATTGTGCCGTCAATCAGCTTCCAAAGAGCATGTGTGCACATTGCCAAAACCAAGCTCTGAGCCCTGCTGGCAGCCTGGGCAAACAGGCCAAACACTGACTGGCACTGAGAGCAAATGATCCTTTTGCCCCCCAGGTGGGCTGTCTAGCTGAAGGATAACTCATTCTTTGAGGACCATAGCAGGTCCTCAAGGAATCAATTCTGAAGCACTTCGAGGAGAGGAAAGTGATCAGGAACAGTCAGCATGGATTCACCAAGGGCAAGTCATGCATGACTAATCTAATTGCCTTCTATGACGAGATAACTGGCTCTGTGGATGAGGGGAAAGCAGTGGACGTGTTGTTCCTTGACTTTAGGAAAGCTTTTGATACGGTCTCCCACAGTATTCTTACCAGCAAGTTAAAGAGGTATGGGCTGGATCAATGGACTATTAGGTGGATAGAAAGCTGGCTAGATCATCGGGTAGTGATCAATGGCTTGATGTCTAGTTGGCAGCCGGTATCAAGCGGAGTGCCCCAAGGGTTGGTCCTGGGGCCGGTTTTGTTCAATATCTTCATTAATGATCTGGAGGATGGTGTGGATTGCACCCTCAGCAAGTTTGCAGATGACACTAAACTGGGAGGAGAGGTAGATACGCTGGAAGGTAGGGATAGGATACAGAGGGACCTAGACAAATTAGAGGATTGGGTCAAAAGAAATCTGATGAGGTTCAACAAGGACAAGTGCAGAGTCCTGCACTTAGGACGGAAGAATCCCATGCACCGCTAAAGACTAGGGACCGAATGGCTAGGTTGCAGTTCTGCAGAAAAGGACCTAGGGGTTACAGTGGACGAGAAGCTGGATATGAGTCAACAGTGTGCCCTTGTTGCCAAGAAGGCCAATGGCATTTTGGGATGTATAGGTAGGGGCATTGCCAGCAGATTGAGGGACTTTGATCATTCCCCTTTATTTGGCATTGGTGAGGCCTCATCTGGAGTACTGTGTCCAGTTTTGGGCCCCACACTACAAGAAGGATGTGGAAAACGTGGAAAGAGTCCAGCGGAGGGCAACAAAAACGTTTAGGGGGCTGGAGCACATGATTTATGAGGAGAGGCTGAGGGAACTGGGATTGTTTAGTCTGAAGAAGAGAAGAATGAGGGGGGATTTGATAGCTGCTTTCAACTACCTGAAAGGGGGTTCCAAAGAGGATGGATCTAGACTGTTCTCAGTGGTACCAGATGACAGAACAAGGAGCAATGGTCTCAAGTTGCAGTGAGGGAGGCTTAGGTTGGATATTGGGAAAAACTTTTTCACAAGGAGGGTGGTGAAGCACTGGAATGGGTTCCCTAGGGAGGTGGTGGAATCTCCTTCTTTAGAGGTTTTTAAGGTCAGGCTTGACAAAGCCCTGGCTGGGATGATTTAGTGGAGGATTGGTCCTGCTTTGAGCAGAGGGTTGGACTAGATGACCTCCTGAGGTCCCTTCCAACCCTGATATTCTATATAGTCTCTCTGATATATGGTGCAAGTTATACATGAGTGTAATGGGCAGTTCTATCACCCCGTTCATTAACACCCACACATATTATCAACTTTGCCAGATGCTAATCAATGACATTTGAAGTCTCAAAGCCCAAATAAAATGCACTAGATAAACCAGGGGTGGGCAAACTATGGCCCAGGGACCGCACCCAGCACTTCAGACATTTTAATCCATCCCCTGAGCTCCTGCCTTAGAGTGGGATCAGGGGCTTGCCCCGTTCTGTGTGTGCCGTGGCTCCGTGCAGCTCCTGGAAGCAAGGACATGTCCCCCCTCTGCCTCCTACGCATGGGGCAGCCAGGGGGGCTCTGAATGCTGCCCCACCCCAAGTGCTCCCCTGCAGCTCCAATTGGCCAGGAACCACGGCCAATGGGAGCTGCAGGAGCGGCACTTGCAGATGGGGCAGCGCGCAGAGCTGCATGGCTGTGCCTCCATGTAGGAGCTGGACGGGGGACATACCGCTGCTTCTGGGAGATGATTGATGTAAGAGCCACACGGAGCCTGCACCCCTGACCTCCTTCCACACCCCAACCCCATGTCCCAGCCCTGATCCCCCTCCCATACTCCTCACCCCTCAGCTCCACCCCCCAGCCCGGAGCCCCCTCCTGCACCCCAAACCCCTCATCTCTGGCCCCACCCCAGAGCCCATCCCCCTGGCCAGAACTCTCTTTCCCTGCCCCCCATGCCCCAAGCCCCCTCCCCAGCCCTGATCCCCATCCCGCCCTCTGAATCCCTCGATCCCAGCCTGGAGCACCCTCCTGCACTCCCAACCCCTCATCCCCACCCCAGATCCCACATCCCCAGCCAGAGCCCTCACCCCCCCACGCCCCAACCCCATGCCCCAGCCCTGGTCCCCCTGCTATACTCCTCACCCCTTGGCTCCACTCCTAGCCCAGAGCCCCCTCCTGCATCCCAAATCTCTGACCCCACCCAGAGCCCACACCCCCAGCCAGAGCCCTCTTCCCCCCCTCCCCCCACCCCATGCCCCAACCCCCTGCCCCAGCCCTGATCCCCCTCCTGCCCTCTGAACCCCTCAATCCCAGCCCGGAGCACATTTCTGCACCCCCAACCCCTCATTTCTGGCCCCACCCCAGAGCCCGTACTCCCAGCTGGAGCCCTCACCCCCTCCCGCACCCCAACCCCCAGTTTCGTGAGCATTCGTGGCCCACCTTACAATTTCCATACCCAGATGTGGCCCTCAGTCCAAAAAGTTTGCCCACCCCTGAGATAAATGCAAACAAACCTTCTGCGCTGTGAAAGGAAACGGGGTGGCTTGCATGCCTTCCTCACTTTAACAAAGGGACCAGCCCCAGCAGCATGCATGCCCCACAGGCCATGTCGGTGGAGTCACTGTTCAGCAGAGAGGGTTTGGACAGGATGCCTTGGGAAGCTTCAAATGTACCTTTTCCATCACAGAGCCCAATTCTGCTCTCACTGGGATGTTTGTCAGGGACTTCAGTGGGACAGGATCAGGCCCCCATAGAAGGGGCGAGAGAGCAGGTTTGATCAAGACTAGGAGATGAATGTTGTCACTTGCTACTTTCTTCTTCCGTTCAGGGGAGCTTGTTTCTGCCTTATTAGTGGGGTCTCGCTGGTCCCAGCACACGGCAGTGGTTACAGCACATTTCCCGCCTGGCTGTTGCGCTCGGGAAGGGGCCGGACAGGCAGGGCTGCAGGCTATCCAGGGCCACAGAGGGGTGAGCGAACTGGGCGGATAAGGCGACAGCCCCTCCCACCCCACGTGCAGCTTCCCCCGCAACCTGAGCTGAACCCTCTGTGCTTCCTCCCAGGTGGCCAGCGGGAAAGAACTGCAGAAGGCAAGGCTGGGCCCCCGTGGGAAGAGCCCCAGACTCCACTCTCACCGGACTGACAGCGCACATCCCGGGCTTGGGAGATGCAGATTTGGAGAAGGAGGTGAGGCACGAGGCCCAGCACTCCAGGGGCAGGGCATCACCTCTCAGGCACTGCCCCAGAAGCCAGGCTCTGGCCATGTCCACACTGCAGCTGCTACTGCGACTCAGCGACGGCCAGGCAGCTGTGCTGCGGAGCCGTAGCGCAGCCTCCTACAAGGAGTGAAGGGGTTTTACACGGATTTACTTCGTCCAGGTCTCTGGGAGGCGGGAGCCAGGCTGCTGGAAGAATCCTTCCTCTGCCATAGCTGAGGCCACGCTGGGGGCTAGGTCGATCTAACAACACCCTAAGCGACATAGCGAGGTCGATCTAATTTTTAAGTGTAGACTAGGCCGAAGTCTGAATCTGGCTCTGCCGTAGCCCTGTCTACACTAGGCTTGTCCTTTTTAAAATCTCCCAGCCTTGTTCCACCCTAATGCAGGTCCTGAGGACAGCCACCGGGGATACTCTGATTTGGACAAGGCTCAGGGGGGCTTTGGTATTCTTTCCTATGATGTCATCTCGCCTGCTCTGAGATGTTCCACACGGAGGTAACAGTGCCAGCGCCGTGTGTAGCCTAGCACTCCCAACATTGCGAGCACCCTGGCAGCTGCACCAGCGGGAGACTTCCCAGGACACGTCTAGTGATACTTCGCTCTGTCCATGCCGCCCGTAAGCTGGGAAATGTCACCTGGCTAGTTCAGGTCTGTTTCTGACCTTGACAACAGCCATGCTGTGGAGGGGCTCATCAGTCATTGGCTCCCTGTGCTGGATTATATTAGCTGTACCCAATCTAAATCATCTTTGGGATGCCCGGGGACCAACGTGAGAACGGCTCCATAAGGGCCGACAACCACAGCAACAACCATTGCAACTGACCAGTCTCCAGGCTTCCCCTCAATAGTGTGTGAATCCGACTGAACCCCGCTGAGAGAGGGTGGGAAACAATCCAGCATTTTCTCTCTGTCATACTGATCTGAAGCCCATCAGCGTAGTATCGGAGCTCCCCTGGCAAGCCTTAGTGTCTTTCTCCTCACACCCCCTGCAGGCAGGGCAGTGTGTTTATCCCCACCGGGCAGAACGGAGGTAGCAAGACTAAGTGAATTGACCAAGGTCACACAGGGAGTGTGTGGCAGAGCAGTGAATTGAACCCAGGTCTCCCAAGTCCCAGCCTAGAGTCCAGACAAATGGACCATCTTCGCTGCACTGAAGGGGCACTGCACATGCAGCCTTTTTAAGACACAAGTTAATGAAATAAATAGACAGGGGCTTTAAAAAAGGTGGACAGTGTCTTGTATTTCCCCCCTTCCTTTTCTGCCAACTTCCTGTTCTGCAAAGCAAGTTGACCGATCTAGTGAAAAGGTCCCAAGCCATAGACACATATGGATGAGGAGGGCAATTAACATCCAGCAGGAGGAGTGATGGGAGCTCACAGAACACATCTGGGAGCCAGCCCCTGCCCACTGTGAACTTCCTTTGCTAAGCACTGGGGTGGGAAATCTGCGTGTCTTAGTGGGGTCACTACTTGCTGTCAGCCTAGCATAGGCTGCTCACACATGCCCATTGAGACGGGGGGGCTGATCAACACTGAGCGCCAGACGTGTGTGACAAACAGTCTCCACCCCAGTCTCAGCCTGGCAAAGGAATGCTAATCACCGCCTCTTGCTACCCGGCTCTCCTCGCGCCAGGCTGTCGCACTGCAATTCACTCTTTCACACACTCAGCTGCTTAGAAAAAAAGCACCGGGGCTCCAAGGTACCGCCTGCCCTTGTGACAGGTTGTTTCCCAGTCCTGGTGGATCCAGCTCTAAGCTGCTCTCCACTGCCATTGGCAGTGCTCTTCGTACGTCTTACAAGAAAAGCTGGAATAAAACTGCATTTCCACGGCAGCCAGGAGAGGCCCGTGCTCTCCCTGGGTTGTACAGCAAAGCTGGCCTGGCCCATGGGTAAGTGGGGCATGTGCCTGCTCCTCTTCAGCAAGGGGTGTGCCACACCCTAGCTCAGGAGCCGTGGCAGCCCGGGAGCAGGGAGCAGGAGCAGAGGCTAGCGCCAGGTGGGTGTGTCCTCAGGGTGGCTAGCCCAGCTGCCGTGGCTGTGCGCCTATATTCTTTGCATGCTGGCTCAGTGAGCGCGAGTGTGCGTATGTCTATGTGAGCTGGGAATCACACCCCTAGCTCCAAGAGTAGGTGCAACCTCAGTGTCAAAACTCCCCTTGTTTCCGACAGGTGCAGGCAGGAGTGGAGGGGAAAAGCACCCATCGCCTCCCCCCGGCCCCCTTACAGGGCTAGAGAGGGAGGAGAGAAAAGAAATGATAGCAATACGTGGTAAAGTTATAGGGTAAGATGGATAGTTGAAGAGTTCCAGTTTAATAAATGGAAGCAATGCCATGGGTCCCGTGAAGACTTGAGGTGCTTTAGGCAGACAGTTTAGTGGCCTACATCTCAGGGTTGAATTTGCATAGCTTTCCTTGAACCATTCAGGCGTGGAGCTGGGGATCACTTGCAAACTGACAGCCCTGCAGCCCAAGCCAGCCTCCCTAGCAGCCACGCATGCAGCTTGAGCAAGGAAGGTGGCAGAATTTAGCCTTGCCACACCCCATGGGGGAGAGCCCAGGGAGCAGAAAGTAGTTCCCCAAACCAAGCTTTGTAAGGGAGGGATGGAGCCAGGGGCATTGGAGCAGTTTGTATAGTGGAGATGCTGAGAGCCATTGAACCAACCTGTAACCCTCTGTGTGATGGAAACCACTTCAAGCCAGGGGGTGTGGCCGCATCCCCAGCACCCCTCGGGCCAGCACCCCTGAATGGAGCCACTGAAGTACAGCTCTTTCCACATCTGGATCAACAAACCTCTGTGTTCAGCAGTGTCCATGGTCTCAAACAATAGACCCAGTGTCACCTAGGGTCCTCTGACTTCTTTGGCCTCCTCCAGTCTGACATTTTCTCTGTCACTGTGAGTGTAGCTATGTCAGTCCCAGGACACTGGAGAGGCAAGGTGGGTGAGGGAATACCTTTTATTGCACCAACTTCTGTTGGAGAGAGAGACAAGCTGAAGACAAGCTCTGTGTGGCTTGAAAGCTTCTCTCCCCCAGCAGCAGAAGTTGGTTCATGAAAAGATATTAACCCCCCCACCCCCTCCCGTCTCTCCATTCTCTGCAACCCAGAGACTGCACAGGCCCTTTCTGCACAATACCCTCCTCTCTGCGGTGGTGGACGTGGCCCCCAACCCACACTGGTCTTTGCTGTAGCTGTCTCCGCCGCCTTGTGGCTGTGAGCATGGGGATGCCCACAGGACCCAGTGAGCAGCTCCATTCTGGGTTCAGTGCCACTGCCTCGCTGTCTCTCTCACTAGTTCTTACTCCAGTTTTCAACATCTTTGTACTTATGGGCATGGCAAGAATGGCCAAAATTAATGAAATTAGAGAACATCAAATAGCCACATCCATGGCAGGCTTTACAACTAGGAACGTGCAGTTGTTGCTCACATTTCTTTATTTTCTCCCAGAGTTCGCTCTCTCTTGCGCACACAAACGCACTCCTCCCCTGCTCTCACGTTCTCTGAAGCACTTTTGGGTAACTCAGGCCCTGATCTTGCAAACACTGACCCATGAGCTGAACTTTATGCACAAATAGTTCTACTGAAGGTAATAAAACTACTCACAGTGCATGTATTTGAACCTGGGTGTGTATCTTTTTAGTATGATGGAAGCAACTCTTTGGATTACCTCAACAGATCCTCGCTTCCCCATGAGCCTGTATGAGCTCCATGGCTGGAGCTCTCCAGGTGCCTGGGGGGGATGCTAGGGGTGGCGGAGGAAACGGACAGAGCCAGGGAGCAGGTGCACTGTGTGCCATGCTGCCCTTTGGGGAAGTTAGTGCTGCTCTGGGATGAATCAGCATCCTCTCTGAATCTGCATCCCCTTGGGATGGGGGGCTATGCTTACACAGCTACCGGGGCAGCTCTCCCACCAGAGAAGGCAGGATGGCTGGGTTGCATGACAGACAGGCAGACACATCACATGATCCTTTCCACTAGCATCTCCAAGAGCCTCGGGTTGGCTGGCCAATGCCCCTACCCCAAAGCTCTCGCTCCATCCAGGAGCAAATACCACAGGGCAGGCCTCTAATTTGCAAAGACTGACTGTACAACGGACCAAGTAGCAGGTTATCGTTTGGTCTAATTTAGCCCACCAGTAATTCCATCATGTGTCCCCATGTGCACCTACTGTGGGCCAGGGTAAGACAAACTTGAGTGAGAGGAGGGATGGTCCCATGATTAGGATTTAGGAGCCCTGGATTTAATTCTCTGCTCGGCCACACACTCCCTGTGGGCAAATCACTGTCCCTCTGTGCCGCAGCTCCCCATTGGTACAGTGGGGATTGCAGCCCTGGCCTACTTCCCAGGGGCAGGGTGAGGATAAAGACACTTAACACTGTGAGGTGCGGAACTAGATCACTTTCCCCTGGGCTTTTCAGTGGGGAGAGAAGATGTCAAAGAAATACTCAAAAGACAGCGATTCACCCCGCCCACTGGTCACCACTTCCTCAGATCGGCTGTTCCTTTGAAAAGTTTATCCTCGCCCTTTTTTTGGTATTGTTAGTGTGAGTGTTTCAGGGGGTGAGTAACAGCAACAGCAAGAGAAAACGTAGGCAAAGGAAATTGTGGGGGTGGGTGGGGACAGGGGGCGGGGGAAGAGAAGGGCCATAAAATTAAATATGGCAAATGAATTAGTCAGTTAAGGGGGGAGGAGGAGAAAATATAAAACACCCCAGATTCTTAAACGTGGAGTCTCCTGGGTAAAAGGAAAAAGGGTGAAAGCAGTAAAATGGCATGAATGTTCACTCCTGTTCCATTACCAATAAAATGATTAGCAGGAGCAAGACTGAGGGCCCAATCCTGCAGACCTTAAGCCAGGGCAGCAATCCTTAGTCATGCCAGTAGCCTTTAGCAAGACCAGCTGCTGGAGTGAGTAAAGGCCACTTTCCTGGCTCAGGGTTTCAGAATTGGGCCCTTAGTGAAGCCATTTTTCTCCTTTATCTAAAAGTCTCCTTTGGTTGCTGCTCTCTGAGGCTCGGTCTATACTAGGAACTTATGTTGGCATAACTATATTGCCATGGGCGGTGTGTGAACCACCATCTGGGGGATGCTATCTCCAGCCCCACCCCTTCTGCATGAGGCCCTGTCCCTTCTATCACCCACCGTAGCCAAACGTCCCCCCTGCCGGACCCCAGAGCCGCCCCCCCTCCATCGTGGCCACTTGCCCAGTCCCACGGCTAGCCCCCCAGCCCCAAAGGAGTTCCGGGAAGGCGGGCGGCATGCGGCCCCAGCCCGGGAGGTGGGGGAAGGTGGGCGGCATGTGGCCCCAGCCCCCTCAGAGCACTGGGGGGCTGGAGCCAGAGGACTGGAGCTGCACACAGGGAGCGGTCACAGCAAGGGGCAGGGTCACACCTGGCTGTTTGGGGAGGCCTATGTGACCCACCACCCATGTATATTGCTCAGGGGTGTGGCAGAGAGGTGTACTTATATCAACCCAACGCCCGGTGTAGACAGTGCTATGGTGACAGGAGGGCTTCTCCCATTGACACAGCTACTGCCTCTTGGGGAGGGGGAGTACCTAAGTCAATGGGAGAAGCTCTCGTTGGCATAGGAAGCATCTTCGCTAAAGCGCTCCAGAGGCCCAGCTGCAGCGCTGTAAGTGTAGACAAGCCCTGAGTGTGCTGTGGTAGACACCTGGTTGGTTTCACAGAACCATAGAAGATTAGGGTTGGAAGAGACCTCAGGAGGTCCAACCCCCGCTCATGGCAGGACCAACCCCCACTAAATCACCCCAGCCAGGGCTTTGCCAAGCCGGGCCTTAAAAACCTCTAAGGATGGAGATTCCACCACCTTCCTAGATGTCCCATGACATCTTTTCCCCAGTGAAACTGGCAGGGTTGGCTCTCTGATTGTATTGCCTGTGACGGGTGTGTGTGCACATCTCACCTCTTGAGTGCCTTCAGATGCTGCATGCGGGGCGGGGCGGGGCGGGGCGGGGCGGGGCGGAGCGGGCAGGGCAGGACAGGGCAGGGCAGGGCAGGGCAGGGCAGGGCCCTCTGGTCCCAGCCAGAAACTGCCCTGCTTAACTCCTGGAGATCCTTTTATCTGAGCCTGCTGGTCTCTGATTGGCTGCTTCCATGAGGCCACTCTAGGCAGGTCTGGAGGACCTACCTTTGCTGCTTCTTTCCTGGGGTGGGGTGTAGTAGGACCACGGGGCCACCAGCAGGGGGCCATGATGGCCCCGGTGCATCCCATTGCGCTACACTCGAGGCCCTCTGAGTTAAAATCATGGTAATGAATCACATACCCAACAGCTGCATAGCAAGGGAAGGGGGTGATATATAGCACCCAAAAGGGAAGGGAAGAGGGCAACTCCTCCAGCTAGCCCTCCACACTTGGACCCTCTCGCTACCCCTGCCCCCATGTTCCACCCTTCCTTCTGCCAATCACTGCAGCGGGGCTGGGGCTGGGGCTGGGGCTGGGAGAAGAAAGCAGCACCGAACAGTATCTGTGCGTAGAGTGGAGCCTGCCAAGAGGAGGAGGTGTCATAACATGCGGGCTCAATGCAGTGCCCACAGCAGTGCCGGAGCCCTTTGTGGGAGTCAGCAGGACTGGGGCTAGCCTGGGAGAAGGCCAGGTGCTTTGGGGGTGCTTCTCTGGTGGGGGGCTGAGAGCCAGAGCCCTAGACTGGGGCTTTTTGTTCTCTGTTTGTGCAGCGCCCAGTCCATGGCTGGGCTCCCAGGTGTTAGGTAATAAATCCAAGGTGAACTGAATAGGAAAAGGGCCAGTTTCACTGCCTCTTCCCTTCGCCCACAGTGGGGTCGCGGTCCAGGCACCCTGCAAAATGCAGCTGGCGGAGCTGTGGCTGGTGGGAATGATGAGTCTGGAAAGGCCTGGAGTAGAAGAGGCTTCGGAGAGGAAGTGCCTATTCGCGGCCTGCATGCTGGCCGCACCTGGGCCTCGCCGCAGGGGGGCTCACCGCCCCAGGAACAAGTCGACTGGCTATTGCTCCCCCCAGTCAACTGCCCCAAAGTGCTCTGCACATGCTGTTAGGGCAGCCATGGGGGGACTGAGCGCTGGCAACGGCAGTGCTGCGTGTCCGCTCAGCAGCATCCCCAGCCAGCTGGACAGATTGGCCTGGTTGCCTCGACTGCTGCGGTTGGGGAGGGGGGAGGCTGGCTGGCAGAACAGATGAGCACTGTGCCTGGCTGTGTCCTTCCTCAGAGGGGAGGATTAACTCGGTCAGGCTTCAGGTCAGGAGGAGAGATGGCCCCAAGCCAAAAAAGGGGGGCCTGAACATCCTAGCTCTGGAAATCCTGAGCCAACCCGTGTGGCTGGGCTCCAGCTCACCTTAGGGGGATGTGGAATAACCATTTCACAGGCACCTAAGTGACTTAGGCTGCTAAGTCCCATTGACCGGCAATGAGGGCTAGGCTCTTATGTGCCTAAGTCCCTTTGGAAAATGGGACATGTGTTCCTAAGTCACCTAGGCACGGTTGAACATTTGGCCTGTGTCCTCACCTAGAGCGCAGCGTATGCGGGGTTCTGTGGCGATTCACAGATTCCAAGACCGGAAGGGACCACTGTGATCATCTAGTGGGAATGCAGTCTGCCCGGGGGCTGTCTCCCCCTTGCCCCGAGCTGAGGCAGGCCACCCAGGCTCAGAGGGCTTCACACCGGCACCCCTGACATTGAGAGGCATGTTTCAAATCCCAGGGAGACTCAGCTTAGCCAAGTGTCCTTCCAGGATAGCCCTGAGCTGAGATTTACCCAGCCCTTCAGAAGACTTGGCTCTGTGTTTCCCTGGAGGGACAGGGCCTGAGCTGCGTGATGGACAAGTTCTTACTCTAGAGAGGAGTCTCCATTGTATGGGCATCCATTTGCTTGTCTCCACCCTGTTCTCGTGGTCAGGTCTGTGGCCCCAGCTCTCTGCAAACTGGGGCAGGGACCAATTATCAGAGAAGGGCTAGTTCAGAGAGCACCATTCCCTTGGGACACCTCACAGTATTGCTCAGCCTCCCAGGGCTGACCCCTTCCCCTTCCCAGGAGGGACACCAGTCACCCTAGTACATCGCTCAATTCTCACAGATGGCACTGTCACTGGGTCATGTCCTGATCCTCCCTCTCCCCCAGTCACTGTCGTTCCCCACAGAATGCCTGCTTCCTTCCCCATCTCTCCAAGGTACCCCCCCACACCTGTTTGGTTCCCCAGAACCGTATGAGGGGGGCAGATAAGCCTGGCCCTGTGGTGGGCAGAACACAGCAGTGGTGACAGTAAGAAGATGGAGGCATGTGCCTGCCCTGGAGGTGGTCATGCATGAAGAGGGCAGCAGCAGCTGGGGAGAAGGCCAGGTGCTTTGGGGGTGCTTCTCTGGTGGGGAACTGAGAGCCAGAGCCCTAGACTGGGGGATGGCAGGGAATACTCTTGAATCCCCCCAAAAGCATCCTGTCCTGCCAGCTGTGGGATACCAGAGAGGTATGACACTCCCAGAGGCCCTCCCGGCGCTAAGCTGCCCAGGGATCGCAAACGGCGTCGGATCAGTGCCTCTGACTGGGGAAAGCCCAGGCTGAAAAGAGTGTGCACGACTTATGGGCCGTGATGGATCTACAGACTGGACCCTTCAGGTGCTATTTCCAGACACACTAACCCCTGGGCAGATGCAGTGCCACAGACAAACAAACAGAGCAGGAACCAGGAACTAAAAGATTGTTATTTGGTTCAAAAGACAAGTGCCTGTTTTATGTTGTAACCTCTTTTCCTCTCAGTTCTCTCCCCCTCCTTCTCTGGCCCCAGGCTAGAGAGAAAATAAATAGATTTACTGCTGGGTTCACTTCCAGATGAATCATGCCATGGGACAGGGCCGTGCTAGAACAGAGAGTGAGAGACAGATGACGGTGGTGAATGACTGATGCACAGAGAAATCCTTAGCTGAGGAGCCCAGCTGACAGGGTCAAAGGAGAAAGGTGAGGTAAGTGCAGCCCCCCAAGGCAATGCCCACAATGGCAATAGACCATGTTAACTGAACCAGTTTTAAATTGTGGTTGAACAGAATTCATCTAAGGTGAAATTCAGAGGTGCCTGCTCAAGTCCATTTAAATCTCACTTTAAGCCCTAGGCTTACTTGTGTTAGCATGCGTGAGGTACAAGGGTGAAATTCACCTGTGGGCAAAGAGTCTGAGTGTTTAAGTGGGACTTGTTTACTAGGGGAAATGGACAGGAATAGCTATTCCAGAATAGCTCCATGGGTGGACACTCTTATACAGGAAGAGGAGTGCTTTCTCCTTAGCTTAATCCACTTTGAAAGTAGAGTAAGGCCATGTCTACACAATACGGGCTATGCCGGCATAGTTAGGGTGCCATAGCCATGCTGGCATAACCCCGTAGTGTGGGCACAGCCTACACCAACTGAAGGGGTTTTTCCAAGGATGAAGGAACACCACCTCCCTGAGTGACAGTAGCTAGATCGACAGAAGCATTCTTCCGGCAGCCCCGCTGTGTCTACATAGGTCAGCATACCTACGGTGCTCTGGAGGGTGAAGTTTTCACACCCCTGAATGCTTTACCTGTATCAGCTTAAGTTGTAACTATAGACCAGGTCTAAGATACAGGGAATTATTTCAGAATAGTTATTGCTCTTTAAATTCAAACCCTACCTTATTCTAGAATAACGTCCCCATGTAGACAAGTTTTTAATGGTGTATCCTCTGTGCAGGAGTGAATTTCAGAGCACATTATTATTGCTAAAAAATAATAAACCATCGCAATCATTCTCGCTAACACAATGGAAACACACTCTGCCCAGCTTGCACAGGCCAGGTATAACCAGATTATACTGTTTAAAAACCATGTTAACCTAGCCTAGGATCCTATCTACATTATAGATGCAGTTGTGTTAGGGAATCAAGTTACATTCATTCCCTGACATGGGTAAGGCATAGCTTGATTTTGCAGTGTGGATGGGACATCAACATGTTTTGAGAATTGTGCTGAAAACTTAGCACTGCTAAATAAAACAAGGATCATACTTCCATTAGGTGAGGGGGAGAACTGTGTTGTTCCTGAATCCCTCATGTTTGCACCTGCAGAGTAGGCAGGGCATAAAATATATTTGACACTGATTTTAAAACGGTTATGGCTGGTTTGTGCTGGCCAGGACCCTCGTATGAACTGTGTTCACGTGATTTTTGTTAATATGATTTTATCTTCTTCTTTTGTATGGCTTAAAAACAGCAGTGTTAGACGAATGTAGATGTCCAAGTCTAGGTTGGCAAGCCAATTGATGGCTTCAGGAGTGGGGGGGTGGAGAGATACTTCTAGTATACGATCGCTTGGGAATTTAGGGTATGTGGAGATGAGCCAGTATGGGAAGCCACATCTGTAGTGTTGATTTTACTGTACCTGTAATAATCCGCACCACAGTGTTAAGCTGCGGATTGGCAAGTGATGTGTGGGAGCTGCATCCCCAGATGGGTGAGCAGCAGTCTGTGGTAGAGTTGACAAGGGCCAGTGAAAGAGTCAGTCACATTTTTTCATTGGCTGCCCTGGTCGTTGCTGCCAGTTTCTGAATAAGGTTTACATGCATCTCTGTTTTGTCATGATACTTTTCAGCTACTTGTGGAGGTAGTGGGGGGTGGGTGGTATGTGAGGCTTTGGTCTCATGTCACACCGAGATATTTCAGGGTGGGATTGTGTCTTATCTGCTGGCCCCAGAAATCCACCCGCAGTTCCATCCTAGCCTTGTGATTGTTTAGAGGAAATACTGACATGACAGTCTTAGTGGGGTTTGGTTTTAACCCCTCATATAAGAAATATTCTTTCATGGTTTTGAGGTCCTTTGTTAGGGTTTGTTCTATGATAGGCAAATCTCGTGGCTGTGTCATCAGAGCAATGTCATCAACATAGATAAATTTCCCTGCTGATGTTTGTGGAAGGCCACTGAGTGTTAGCTCCGATTCCAGTGGTCAGCTGTCAATGAGAGTGTATGGCCTGCTCACCAAAGAAAACACGAAACCTACGGTTGGTCAGAATTTCTTGGAAAACTTTTATCATTGCATTGCGTGGGATAATTTTGCTGGCTTTCAGGAGGAGGCTGTTCCTCCATACATGTGACAGCCATTCATTCCACAATCCTCTGGAGAATGTCGCAAATCCACAGGCTCTCTCCAAGTGCTGCGTTATGTATTTGCATCTCTGTTGTGGCAGAAAGATGTAGCCAGACATGTTCCCATTGGCTCCGCTTCCAGCTCAAGTTGATTGTAACCTCTGCTCACTAAATTTGCCTCCAGATCTTCCAGATCTTCCTTGCAAACACAATATTTACTTTGATAAAAACGTATCTTATTTTCCTCCAAAATCCACATCCCTTTTTGATGAACCACCATCATAAATGGGGAAGAAAGAAGGATCAGAAAACCCAGAGGTGATGCATGGGGGGATGTGTGTGTGTCACACAGGGTCATATGCTCCCCCAGATTTCTGCCAGAGTTTATATACCCTGCCCTGAACCCCACTGCATACCACCAGAATCTTTAAATTGTGCCCCCCCCATCAACAGTTACGCATCATCTCTGAGAAAGCCCACCCTCTTTCAGAAGGGTAGGATGGTGCTAGGTCAGACATGCCCCTTGTGTCCATCATGTAGGGGCTGGGGGATGGACTTGAGCAGAGAATTTGCCCTTTAGTGCATTAGCTGATGTTCTTGCTAGTCTGGTTTTTGGCTTTGGGGCTTCAGGTCCTTGCTGAGACATCATTTGCTGGCTAAGTGGCTTCCATGGCAGCTCCTGCTGTTGGTTATGTCTGTCATTCAGCCAGGTTCCAGCACTGCTCTCTGTGCATTGTTCTCCACTCAGCAATGTAAAAGGATCAGTCTGTGCTTGGACAACTCCACGCTCAGACTGGCAATGTTGTATGGTCAATAGCAGATGCTCCACAGAAGCACATTTAGCTAATGATGTTGCACCGCACCCCCTAAGACACATTTGTTATGATTGCATGGTTTAATGTGTTTGCAAGACCATTTGTTTTTATGAAGTTGTTCCCGTTTGGGGATATTTAAAGAAATATATGCGTTGAATTTTTTCATGGCATTTGGTTCAAAAGCATTTGATTTTATAGGCCTCTCTGATGAAATTTTCATGAACTATATTTTTCATAGATTCATAGATATTTAGGTCAGAAGCGACCACTATGATCATCCAGTCTGACCTCCTGCGCAACGCAGGCCATGGAATTTCACCCACCACTCCTACAAAAAAATCCCTCACACCTATATCTGTGCTATTGAAGTCCTCAAATCGTAGTTTAAAGACTTTAAGGAGCAGAGAATCCTCCAGCAAGTGACCCTGCCCCATGCTACAGAGGAAGGCGAAAAACCTCCAGGACCTCTTCCAATCTGCCCTGGAGGAAAATTCCTTCCCGATCCCAAATATGGCAATCAGCTAAACCCTGAGCATATGGGCAAGATTCATCCGCCAGATACTACAGAAAATTCTTTCCTGGGTAACTCAGATCTCACCCCATCTAATAGCCCATCACAGGCCATTGGGCCTATTTATGAATATATATTTTTGAAAGGATATTTACAGGGCACTTTGATGAAAAGCCGGAAAAGTAGCACCACTTGCCCAGCCATCATTTAAAGGGTAAGGTGCACACACCTTAGCCTTCAAATCTTCGGGCGTGCGGCACACAACACTGAAATGCGCGACCGATGAGCAAAAGTGTGCTTGCGTGTGCATCACGCCAGAATTGACATTTTATTTTCAGGATCAAACCTGTTTTTAAGGAATGTTTTCACCAGGAGAACTAAATAAACTAGGGGTTTTTAATACTAGAGAACGGAAATATTATTATCTCCATTTTGCAGATGGAAAATTGAAGATTAAGTGACTTGTCCAAGGTCACACAAGAAGTCTTTGACAGAGCTAGGGACGGAACACCCGTCTTCTGAGTCCTATTCTTGTGCCTTAACCACACACATAACCAGTCACAGAAGCTCAAAATGACTCACATTCTCATTACTGTCTCTCTATACTATATATGAATTTGAGTAACTCCCTGAGTCAACCTTATTAAAAAAAAAGAGAGAGAATCCACTAGAGGTTGAAGGGAATGTGGAAGAGTGCCTGGCAAACAGAAGCATTTATGCAAAATATCTGGAGTGTGAAATAACAGAAAAGTGTTTTTTATCCAGTTTCTACATGTCTAGGTTTTACCTGAATAAACTGACTTAGATGACAGAACAAAAATACCCCCAAAATACAGTTTACCATATAGAGCTGAAGCAGAAAAGGTCATTAATCTATCAAACTGCTGCATATCTCACACACACACAGTAACCTAACCTCCCATTGTCAGCTGACCCACAATCATAGCTCCCAACCCAGCATGGTAACGGAGTGAGTGAAAGATGAATGAAGTGAGATGAATCAGAGAGTCCAAGCTGAGAGCTAGGTGAAAAGTTTCCCTTCCCCCACTGCCAGGAAATGGCAAATGGGATTAGAGCTGATGTGTTGGCTTCGCTGGGCTTTCCCCAGGCTGTGAACACACAACAGGCCCCCACTGCCTGAGGACACCCACCAGTACAGCATCACTTTGATCTCCACTAGCCAGGGCTGGCCTGAGCAGATTTTTAATCTGCCCTGCACAATATTATTACCTAAGCCCCAACCTTCTAAACCAGACTCCCATCCCACCCTCTCTCCCATCAAACCTGGGCTACCTCTGCTCCCCCCGCCCTCGTGTAAGTGAGGAGCATGGTCTCATCCCATCGATGACTAGGGGAGGCAGGGGTCTCTAGGGCAGCCCCTGTTCCCAGAAGCAGTGGGATCTGTCAACTGCAGCAGACCGGCCTCTTTCGGGGGCAGCTGAGCCAGCAGCAGACCGGGAGAACACAGAGCCAATAACATTATCGCCAGGCTAATGGCACTGAGACCCAGCACCCGACGCCTCTCCACAGCAGCAGGAGGCGCTGGACACGGCTGGGAGTGATGCTCCGTAGGTAGCTTGGCTGCGCTGCCACCTCCGGCTGCACGTGCCTGGCCAGCACCGGGTTGGGGCAGGCACTCGGGGTTGGGGAGCAGAGGAGTGACAGCGAAAGGGAGATGGAGACAGAACGTGCACCATTCGGAGGACGGAGAGTCATGGGGGGGGCGAGCTGCTTACCTGTCCACGGAGCATCAGGCACCCAATGCAGCACAAAATGCAGCCAGACGAGCTTTTCCACGCTGCCCTGCCCACGGGCAATACAGCGGCCCAGTCCCCCGGCCTGGCAGCCAAGTTTTGGCCCCCCAGGGAACTGAGGCTGTTAATTAGCAGGAGTTGGGACATTTTGCTATTTCCAGCTCTGTTTCTGCTGCCTCCATCACAGCAGAACCCTGCTAGCCCAGCCGTGCCAGACGCGTTCGGTCCTGAGGGCCCCATGACCACGTCGTCTGGGGAGGGGGACCGGGGAGTTCAGTGGCAAGAGGCTAACGACATGGGCTTGTCCGACGGCAGAGCTAAGTTAAACGCTGCATTCAAATACACTGTTGAAAAGTAAATGCACTGACAAGCCTTCCATCTTCCTGTCCACTAACTCACCCTCCGTGGGCCCCCACATCTACGGGTGGCTCTTCCCTCTTTCCCCAACACTTTGGGAATTCCCCCCTTTGGGATTCCCCCTTCAGAGAAAGCCCCCCTTCTCCGGCACACACATTGGGAATTTTCTGTGGGGTGGGGGCAGAGAAGGAGTCACTCCCTTGCACCCTGGTTTCCGCAGTGGCAGGAACAAGGGGACAGGGAAAGACGCCATCACTCCTTTCAGGCTGGCTGGTGACGTGGGATTCCCTGGGGATGAGGGCCAGGAGAACAGCAGAACCCAGCCCTGAGGAATCAGCAGCAAAGGGGGATGCTAGCAAGAAGCCACCAGTGAGCCCAATCAGGCACAAGCTCCCCCCTCAACTCCACCCAGTTCATGGCTCCTGAGCTGCAGGCAGGTAGCTGTGGAAGGTCCCTGTGCAATGTGAGGGAAGGGCTGGGAGAACCGGATCTGTCCTTGGTGGCTTATCTACAACACCCTTCCCTTCCTGTGACTCATGAAGAGCCGTGCTTGCTGTGTCTCCCCTTCACTTCCCAGCATTCCCAGCCCCTTGACCCCACTGGGGACATGACCACCCTCTTGCTGGCTTTATCATCTGGTGCATACTTTCATCTGAACTTCGCACTAGGCCAAGAGTGTCAGACATGGCCACTGGTATAGAATCATAGAATCATAGAATATCAGGGTTGGAAGGGATCTCGAGGTCATCTAGTCCAACCCCCTGCTCACAGCAGGACCAATCCCCAACTAAATCATCCCAGCCCGGGCTTTGTCAAGCTGAGCCTTAAAAACCTCTAAGGAAGGAGATTCCACCACTTCCCTAGGTAACCCATTCCAGTGCTTCACCACCCTCCTAGTGAAATAGTATTTCCTAATATCCAACCTAGACCTTCCCCACTGCAACTTGAGACCATTACTCCTTGTTCTGTCATCAGCTACCACTGAGAACAGCCTAGCTCCATCCTCTTTGGAACCCCCCTTAAGGTAGTTGAAGGCTGCTATCAAATCCCCCCTCATTCTTCTCTTCTGAAGACTAAATAAGCCCAGTTCCCTCAGCCTCTCCTCGTAAGTCATGTGCCCCAGCCCCCTAATCATTTTTGTTGCCCTCTGCTGGACTCTCACCAATTTGTCCACATCCCTTCTGTAGTGGGGGGACCAAAACGGGATGCAATACTCCAGATATGGCCTCACCAGTGCCGAAGAGAGGGGAATAATCACTTCCCTCAATCTGCTGGCAATGCTCCTACTAATACAGCCCAATATGTTGTTGGTCTTTTTGGCAACAAGGGCACACTGCTGACTCATATCCAGCTTCTCATCCACTGTAATCCCCAGGTCCTTTTCTGCAGAACTGCTGCTTAGCCAGTCAGTCCCCAGCCTGTGGCGGTGCATGGGATTCTTCCTTCGCTTGTCCTTGTTGAACTTCATTAGATTTCTTTTGGCCCAATCCTCTAATTTGTCTAGGTCGCTCTGGACCCTATATATATACCTATAGGTATATTTGGGTGCCTCAGTTCTGGGGTGCCCCATGTGAGACAACTAATAGCGTCTCCTTATTGTGAAGCCCAACACCCACTATTAGTTAGGTATTGGGCATCGCCTACCTAATGCACCCAAATCAGTGACCTCGTAGCTTCTGCATTCATAGGTCCTTGTGATGGTAAAATGTGCCCAGTAAGGGCAGAACCAGGGTGGCCAGCTGATCGCATGCAGTCCAGTGGTTTGCTGTCAGGTGGATGACTTTTCGTCACTGCCAGTGGATGCCTTATCCTAAACTGGGGCCAGCGCAGCAAGTAGACTAGGCTTCCGAGGAGACGGAAAGGTCCTTTGTCTCTTTAACCTTCCCAGTTATTTCATGTAGAGCAGTGCAAATTTCCATATTTACTGTTGAAAAGCCACCTGGGTGGCAATACAAACTCAGATAATCTATGGATACGAATAGCAAATACGAGGCAGGATGGTGCTATCACCCCCGTTCCACAGAGAGGCTGCGCCACCTTGCCAACACCACACAGGAAGTCTATGGAAGAGCACAGATGTGAACCCAGGTGTCCATACAGCTAGCCTACTGCCCTACCCACTGGACCATCCCTCCCTTGCTTAAACAAGCCTGCCTTTCCTTGGTGATCACAATACATTTGGAAACAATGCTCCCCACACTCACTGGGGTCCAATTTTTATAGCTTGTAAAAAGCTTCCATGGCTGAAGTGTGGCAGGAATATTTTTAGTGCAAATCAGAGGCCTCCTTAGAAGCCAGGGTACCCCTCTGAGACAGGATTAGCGAGCAGACTGAAAAGGTGCACAGAGACTGCCTGGTTGGTTCCCTCCTCACCAGTCCTAGTAAATGTGCTTTCCAGATCTCTTTGCATAGGCCTGTTGTCAGACATGCTATGTTTGTTACAGCAGGCTCTGCTACCAGTCAGTGCGGGGTACAGTCTGTCTGTTAAAGCCTTAAGTAAAGTGCTTTCGCTCAAGCTGTAGGAGCTCATGTTTTTAGCTCTGGAGGTCATTGGTTCAATCCCCAGTCAGTTGGCAAAGATGGCCGCCATCACCCCTGCACTAGGGAATTACACCAAAGAAATTTCCTGTGTTTTACCACTGATTCAGCGGCCGCATTGGAAGCCCTAGTGTAGATGTGACTCCAGTAGCTATGCCTGGCTCAGTTAAACTGGCTGTGCTTTAACTGATATGGTGGTGAGGACATGAAAAGCCACCTGAGCCTTGTCCTCGCTCCGCTTCCCACCTGCGCTAGCCCCCATGCAGCTGAATTGGTGCGAAATCTTTGGCACCTCAATAAAAGTAGCCAAAGTTTCAGAAGTGCTGAGCTCCTGCAGTGTCCAGGGAAGCCAATAAGCACCATTGAAAAATCAGACCTCATTTATTTACAAACCTAAATCTAGCTTTAGATGCCTATATTTGGATGCCAGTTTGGAAATCGTTGTCCTTAACCTCCCCCGGCCTCCAGTCCCCATCTTTAAATGGGGGTAATACTGCTTGCGTCCCTCACAGGGGGGGCTTTGAGAGACCTCATTTTTGTTCATGTTTGTAAAGTGCTTTGAGATCCTCACATGGAAGGCGCTAGAGAAATGCACGGTGCTCTTAATTATCACTGGCAGCTCCGCCGTAGTTAAGGTTGCCTGGCACTCTCCATCGTCAATCCCATTTTCTGGTGCTCATAACTTAGCCAAACTTTAACCATTTGGGAGGAAATTTTTCATGCCAGGTGTCTGGCTCAGCCTGAATTCTGTTTTTAAAGTTTCAGCTACGATGGTTCAGCCATTTCAGAAAACGAGATGAAGGGAAAATACAGCCTTTTGCCGACGCTAAAAATGATAACAACCATTTCATTGAGAAACTCTAGTGCACCCGCTCTTTGGAGCAGAGACCTTTGGCAGGGAGCCAATAACCCTGTTGCCTTTTGATGTTCCCATTTAAAAAAAAAACAGCCAAATTTGGCCAAGTTATCAGCCTCTGAAATATCGCCGTTCCCGCCTGATCTGTGGGGCTTGTCAGAGTCTGGCGGCTAACCTCCCTGAGGATTCTGTCTGCGCTGGGCATGCACCAGCCCAGGGCTGCAAGGGCTGAAAAGAACCTTTCCTGCAATTGTCCCTCCTGTCTGCCAGGGCCTCCTGTGGCTCGGGGCACAGGAACTGGAAGCAGGGGAACTGTCTCAGTACACCAGCTGCTGTCACCAGGCAGTGAAGCTGACAAATACGGAGAGGAGATGTTGGGTGGGAAGGCGGGGGGAGGGAGTAGATTAGGACAAGAGGCATGTGGCAGGGGAGGGAAACCTGGGACTGGCTGGGCAAGGAGACTGGGACAAGGAGCCTGGGGGAGGTGGGGACTGGGATGAACCCAGGGAGGGAGGGAGACTGAGACTGGGAGTCAGCGTGGGGAGGAGACTGGGACAAGGAGCTGGGAGGGGAAGAGTGCAACTGTCTGGGCAAGGAAACCAGACCTGGGATAAGGAGCCTGGGTGGGGTGGACAGCGGGACTGGCTAGGCGAAGAGACTGGAACTGCGGCATGGAGCCCAGCAGGGGGAAAACGGGGCTGAGAAGCTGGGGTGGAGGAAAGAAACTGGACTGGCACAGGAACGGACTGGAGAGAACAGAAGCAGAAGTGCTCCAGTTTGGACGGAACAAGGGCAGTGTGATTTGTAACCACTGGGGCACACTCCCCTCCAGAATCTGCCCTGGAACCCAGGATTCCCAAGTCTCAACATTCCTCTGTTGTCATGAACGAGGCAGGGTCCTGTGGGGAGAATAGCGTGTGATCATGTAATTACAGGCTGTATCTGAACGCTTGCGCACACTTCTACCTCAATTCTGGCATGCCCGAACTTTTTTTTGCAAACTTTATGTTCTTTTAACAAAGAGTTTTGTGTGTAGCACAGAGATAAGTCTCTAGCAATGTGCTAATGAAAGGACTGATGAAGAACAAAACTTCCTTGTTGTCACCATGGGAAATATGCCCCCCAGGATAGTAAAAGTATTACATGCTGGTGTTTGTGCCCATGGCGGTCAGGCAAGCGTGATTAAGTGGACTCAGATGAACCAGTGGTGTTTTTTTAAGCATTGATTTTTGCCGCAGTATCACTCATCAAAAATAAAGATCACTTCTGGGGTACGCACTGAGTTAGCAATGCCAAAGACTACTGAGTGGCATGTAGAGACGTCAAATACTGCATTAATGGGTTTTGTTGTATTCGCTGCTTCCTCCATTTTCACCAACATGAAGCAAATCATTTTGCATTAGCAATATTTCCTATTGCATTTGGTTGACCTGAAAGCAAAGTGGATGGTTGCTGCATGCTCTTTCTGCAGAGTATCTGCAAGAGCATATAAAGACAGGGAACAGGGAGCAGAGAGATTGTAAGACGAATAACACCTGGCTCTTGAAATTGTTCCTTTGATATATGTCATGCTGGCTCTGCTTAGTCATTTCCTCAATGCAAAGTCACACAAAAGGTCAAGGACACAGTCTTAGCAATGCAATACTCACTGAAGTACATAAGAACATAAGAACGGCCATACTGGGTCAGACCAAAGGTCCATCAAGCCCAGTATCCTGTCCTCTGACAGTGGCCAATGGCAGGTGTCTCAAAGGTAATGAACAGACAGGTTATCATCAAGTGATCCATCCCCTGTCGCCCATTCCCAGCTTCTGACAAACAGAGGCTAGGGACACCATCCCTGCCCATCCTGGCTAATAGCCATTGATGGACCTGTCCTCCATGTCCTCCCTTTTAAGCAATATCTTTGCAACATTCACCAAGCTCCCATTGTGAAACTGACATTCGTATTGTACCCACCAAGGGCTAGCTCTGGTTGTTTGCACTGTCTCTTTCTGCAATAGATGGAGTGACCAGAACTGAGCACAGCATTTCAGCTGGGCTTGCACCTTTGATTTATAGAGTGGCATTATGCTGTTTTCTGTATTATTCTCCATCCCATTCCTTATGTAGCCTGATGTTTTCTTTGCTTTTTTAATCACGGCTGCACATTGAACCTGCTCTCCCAGGAGTGTCTGGCAGTGAGGCCCAAATCTTTCTTGAGTTGATACAGTCAATTTGGAATCCATTCAGGTGTGCGAATATTCAGATGACTCCTTTCAATGTGCATTATTTTGCATTTGTCAACATTGGGCAGCTTAATGAATGGTGTGTAAATTCATTCACCTAGCTTGGTGAGTTCCCTGTGAAATGCCTTGCAATCTCGTCCAGACAAATCCCTTTTCTCTTCCCCTTTTTGGAGGAAACATTTTACCCAGCTCTAGTCATGCTGTGCACTGCACCTCCTCCATGCTCAGCGTGCATGTTTGTGTCCTCAGGATTCCCCAAATATCTCTAGCCCAAACAGAAGGACTCTCTGAGTGAGATTCTTTGGCCTGTGCAATGCAGGAGGTCAGACTAGATGATCACAGTGGTCCCTTCTGGCCTGGGGAATCTAAGGGTACATCTGCACTGCGATCTGGGGTGTGACGGCAGAGTGGGTACACATACACATACTAGATTTACCCATGCTAGCATAGCTAGGTAGTAATCACCTGAACATGATAAGCTCTCAGTGGGACGCTGTGACCAAAAGAGGTAATATGTTCTTGGATGCATAAACAGGGGAATCTCGAGTTGGAGTAGAGAGGCTATTTTACCTGTGTATTTGACACTGGTGCAGCCACTGCTGGAATCCTGTGTCCAGTTCTGGTGCCCACAATTCAAGAAGGATGTTGATAAATTGGAGAATGTTCAGAGAAGAGCCACAAGAACGTTTAAAGGATTAGACAACATAATTTATAGTTTTCAGAGTAGCAGCCGTGTTATTCTGTATCCACAAAAAGAAAAGGAGGACTTGTGGCACCTTAGAGACTAACAAATTTATTTGAGCATAAGCTTTCGTGAGCTACAGCCCACTTCATCGGATGCATGCAGTGGAAAATACCAATGTGATATATGCCATCATGTGCCAGCAATGCCCTTCTGCATGTACATTGGCCAAACCAGCCAGTCACTACATAAAAGAATAAAGGACACAAATCAGACATCAAGAATTATAACATTCAAAAACCAGTTGGAGAACACTTCAACCTCCCTGGTCACTCGATTATAGACCTAAAAGTGGCAATTCTTCAACAAAAAAACTTCAAAAACAGACTCCAACGAGCGACTGCTGAATTGGAATTAATTTGCAAACTGGACACCATTAAATTAGGCTTGAATAAAGACTGGGAGTGGAGGTTTCATTACACAAAGTAAAACTACTCTGAAACCTATTTCCCCATGTTTATTCCCCCCCTCCCACCACTGTTCCTCACACGTTCTTGTCAACTGCTGGAAATGGCCCACCTTGATTATCACTGCAAAAGGTTTTTTTCTCTCCTGCTGGTAATAGCTCACCTTACCTGATCACTCTGGTTACAGTGTGTATGGTAACACCCATTGTTTCATGTTCTCTGTGTATATAAAGTCCCACTACTGTATTTTCCACTGCATGCATCCGATGAAATGAGCTGTATCTCACGAAAGCTTATGCTCAAATAAATTTGCTAGTCTCTAAGGTGCCACAAGTCCTCCATAACTTATAGTGTTAGACTCAAGGAGCTCAATCTATTTAGCTTAACAAAGAGAAGGTTAAGGGGTGACTTGATCACAGTCTGTAAGTACCTACGTGAAGAATGCTTACTACTGGACTCTTCAGTCTAGCCAAGAAAGGTCTAACATGATCCAATGACTGGACGTTGAAGCTAGACAAATTCAGACTGGAAATAAGGCGTACATTTTCAATAGTGAGAGTAATTAACCACTGGGACAATTTACCAAGGGTCGTGATGGATTCTCCCTCATTGGCAATGTTTAAATCAAGACTGGATGTTTTTTCTAAAAGATCTGCTCTAGGAATTATTTTGGGCAGTTCTCAACGGTCCCTTCTGGCATTAGAATCTATGAATCATTAGTACTCTCTACATTGAGCTGCCAGGATCTTTTGCCTCCTTTCCTTGCTCCTCTCTCTTCCCCTTCCCTTTGCAAACAAAACCAGATGGCAGCCTGTTTAAGCAGAGAGCACCAGTGCGTTATTCCTGTCTCCTTCATACATCTCCCCTACCCCCACCATTAAAAGCTGGCCGGGCTATTAACAAGGCTGCAGATATCCTCCAGCACCACGTGTGATTTTAGTATCGGGGGTAGCTGTGTCAGTCTGATTCCACAAAAACAACGAGGAGTCCGGTGGCACCTTAAAGACTGAAGAAGTGGGGTTTTTATGCACGAAAGCTTATGCCCAAATAAATCTGTTAGTCTTTAAGGTGCTACCGGACTCCTTGTTGTTTTTGTGGTTTTAGTGTTACCAAGTTGTTCTATTATTTCCATTGAATGCTAATGCAAGTGTCCCATGGGAGTGCTGCTGGTGGAATCTGTTGTCACGGATGCATTTTATTTTTCCTTTTCTCTCCTCTGTACTGATCCATCACTTTTCCACAGAGACACGTGGCAGTTTAGCAGAGGGCTTCATTCTATGCCCCCCCAGCAGCGGCATGTGGATGATTGTCAGAGTTCCATGCCCCTGGAGCAAAGAGTTGAAAGCAAATCATTACTATACCTATGGATCACCTTCTCAAATCAGCTCCTGCATCTATAATGCAGCGGCAGCTCCTGGCTGCACGTAGTGACTACGGGTCTGATTTTTCCTCCATTGATGTTAATGATAAACTTCTCATAGACTTCAACACGAGCAGCAGCAGAAATAATTCAGCCTCTTCTCCCTCGTGATGGGAGCAGAAATTCTGACTTTCATGCAGGGGAAATGATTCACGAATTTTTCTGCTCGACTTTACACAGGACTATCTGCCCATTTGTTTGGTGTGTGACCTATTTCTAATGCAATAGCTACTCTCTATCTACTGAAATTTGCCAAGGAGTCTTTTTAAACTCCATTTTTCACTCAGTTGATCTTGTAACACAAACCTCACATTCATTAATTCAAAATGGTCTAAACCACCCTCTTCCCTGCCATTCTAAGCAGTGTAGGTAGCCCAAGCCAGGCCAGCTAATTCATTTCAGACACAATCATCTTATTCTTCGCATTCTCTTGGCACAAAAACACCTCCGTCAGCTAATCAAAGATGTTTTTTACTGGGTGCCCACTCTGTACTATTCATTATCATTATTGGACCCATAAGGGCTGAACAGTGATGGAGGCCCCATTGTGCTAGGTGTAGAATACACATTGGAGGACTGGGTGCCTGGCCTGAGTGCCTGCCGTCTGATTCCCTACAGAAGTGCGATGTAGCCAAAACCAGTCACATGCCTCCTTGTCCTGTATGCTCAGCCAGGCAAGCAACATCATTGCCATTAGCGGATAGAGTAGACAGTGGACTTCGATCTCCACTCTTCTTCCGTCCAGACATGGGTCTGATGTGGAGATTCAGACCAGCAGAAACGTTTTTGTATTCAATCATGGTGTAAATTTAGGTCCTGTTTCGGCAAGGTGCTTTGAAGCATGTGCCTAATTTTGAGCAGGGGAGTACGCGCAAAGGCTTCAGGGCTTGAACGTAGACATGTACTCAAGTGTCTAGTTAAATTGGGGCCAGAGGGAAGTGCTAAGAGCAGGGGCGGCAGGTTTGTAGAAATTTTGGTGGTGCCCAGAACACCCAGAACGCCCCACCCCTGCAAACTCCCCCCACACACCTGCCTAAGGCTCTGGGAGGGAGTTTGGGTGGGGGAGGGGGTCTGGGGTTCAGGCGATAGGGTGCACGAGGGGGTGCAGATGCAGGCTCTGAGAGGGAGTTTGGGTGCAGAAGGGGTGATAGGTCAGGCTCTGGGAGGGAGTTTGGGTGCAGGGGTGTGAGGGGTGGGGCTCTGGGAGGGAGTTTGGTGGGGGACGGGGTCTGGGGTGCAGGCTCTGGGAGGGAGTTTGGGTGCAGAAGGGGTGAGAGGTCAGGCTCTGGGAGGGAGTTTGGGTGCAGGGGTGTGAGGGGTGGGGCTCTGGGAGGGAGTTTGGTGGGGGACGGGGTCTGGGGTGCAGGCTCTGGGAGGGAGTTTGGGTGCAGGCTCTGGGCTGGGGCAGGGGACTGGGGTGCAGGAGCGGTGCAGGGTGCAGGCTCTGGAAGGGAATTTGGATGCAGAAGGAGTGAGAGGTCCGGCTCTGGGAGAGAGTTTGGGTGGGGGAGGGGGTCTGGAGTGGAGGCTCTGGGAATGAGTTTGGGTGCTGGGTGCAGGCTCTGGGCAGGGGGCGGGGTTGCAGGAGGGGGTGGGTGTGCAGGCTCTGGGAGGGAGTTTGGGGACAAAAGCAGGTGCAGGAGAGGGGTGGGAGTGCAAGAGGGAGTTGGGGGGAGGGGGTGCGGGGTGCAGGAGGGGGTGAGGGGTGCAGGCGCTGAGAGGGAGTTTGGGGCGAGAAGGGGTGTGGGGGTGCAGGAGGAAATTTGGGGGCCGAAGGGTGTGTTTGCAGACGGGGTATGTTTGCAGACGGGGTGTGGGTGCAGGCTCTGGAAGTGGATGGGGGTGGGGTTCGATGCTTACCTGGGGCGCCCTCTCCGGCAGTGGCTCCTAGGTGGGGCAGGCCGGGGGGGTCTCCTCACGCTGCTGTCTCCAGGCACCGGCCCTGCAGCTTCCCATTGACCGCAGTGGATAGAGGGCGGGGGCAGCGGGGGCGGGGGCAGTGGCACAACCCCCTCACACGGGCGGCAAGGACCTGCCAGCAGCCATGTGGAACGAGCGCGCGGGAAGCCGCTCAGCCCCGCTGCACTGTGGGGGGTGGCGGGAGCCCCGGCCTGTTTTAAATCGCCCAGGGGCGGCAGGTGGGGCCGGGGGAAGAGCGGGGGAGTGTGTGGGGGGGAGGTGGGAAACTTTGCTGGAGCCGGGCCCTTGGGACAGGAATATTCCTGGTGCCCGGGCACCACGGGCCCATAGAACTCGCCGCCCATGGCTAGGAGTAGGGGGCTTGAATTAGCCCTAAAAGCTTTTGGCAAACATTGGAATTTGCTCCATTTCTTTGGGCGAGGGAAGGACAGTGGGGAAGGGCTTGCATCAAGTTTTCTATGAATTTTACCATCAGATAAGAAATGACTCAGTGGCTTGCGGTGTTTCCAACTGACGTGCCTACAAATCATCAGGCGATTGACTTTATGTTCTCGGTTTTGTCCCTAGGATGTGTCCACATGCACTGCAGAATCTGAGATACAGAGCAAGCTCATGCGCCTTGGACATCTTCAGTGTCAAATGTCAATGAGGTGGGAGAGATTTTCCTAACCTGAGCATCACCACCCGGCCAGGAAGGGGGGAGATTTACCCACTTATTGGCTTAGGATGGAGGGAAGCTGTCTGAGGGACCGTCTGGCATCTATGTGCTGATGCTGCACTGTTCACCCTCCCAGCAAATGAAAGCTGAACACAAGGAGTCCTGAGCAGTAAATCCAATCTCAGGCTTTTATATTTCCCACTGGAGCAACTCAAAGAAACAAACAGCAGCTGGGAATGATCAATGAATACCATTAGCAGCCAAGCGGAGTCATTTGGTCCAAATCGTGCAGCTCTGTACTTTAGATACATAACATTTCAATGCATAATATTTATGCAGCTAGGAAAGAAAAACCGTGAAGCAATTAGAGATGTCCAGACAGTCAGATTGTTGGATGGATTGGCTGGGCATTTCCAACTATAGTCTGAGTTACGGCAGAGAGCTGAGCCAGGTGGGCCAAAGAGGGTTATTATTGTGATCTCTGCAGCACAGGCTGGACCAAACTTGAAGGGAATCCACCCTAACAATTTATTGCTGTAAAAATCTAATCATTCTAGTATCATGTCCCCCCCGAAATCATGTCAATAGGTGTCCTAATTATGAAAACACAGAACTAAGAAAGTCTTGTTCTGCTGGTTCTTCTCTGTTTTCCCCCTCCATTTTCCTTTGGCAGAAGAGGCCAGAGGTCAAAGCCAGCAAATGCTGCCGGGTTTGCCGGAGCTGTTGTATGCATGTAGATCTGGCTGTGAAGTAGGCAGAGGAGGGGGGAGGGATAGCTCAGTGGTTTGAGCATTGGCCTGATAAACCCAGGGTTGTGAGCTCAATTCTCAAGGGGGACATTTAGGGATCAGGGGCAAAAATTGGGGATTGGTCCTGCTTTGAGCAGGGGATTAGACTAGATCAGGGGTTGGCAACCTATGGCATGGGTGCCAAAGACGGCACACAAGCCGATTTTTAATGGCAAACTGATGCCTGCCGGGGTCCCAGCCGCCGGCCCCGCTCAGCCCACTGCCAGCCCCGCTCCTCTGCCTACCTCCCAGCGCTTTCCGCCGACAAACAGCTGTTTGGCAGCCCTTAGGACTTTCCAGGAGGGAGCGGGGAGGAATGCGGAGGTGGCGCGCTCAGGGGAGGAGGCGGAGAAGAGGCCAGGGCGGGGATTTGGGGAAGGGGTTGGAATAGGGGCAGGGAAGGGGTGGGAAAAGGCAGGGCCTCATGGAAGGGGTGGAGTGGGGGGTGGGGCCAGGGGCAGAGGTGGGGGCTTTAACTGAAGTAATTCTAAAAGTAAAGGCGTGTTTTGTCATTTGAGTGAGCTGCATTGCTGAGTGTTTATAGTTTATTAAAGCCCCTCGGCAATGACTTCTGCGTAATAAAAAAGAACACTCATGGAAAAAAAGAAAAAGAGTTTTCCAAGACAAATAGGAGAATTTATATTTTTTCTCAGAGGTAAAAGATAAAATTCATTGCCTTATTTGTCAGCAAACGATTGCTGTTCCCAAGGAGTATAACATATATTGGCACTATGACACGATGCACTGTGAAAAATATGATGCATTCACTGGAAAAATCCAAGAGGAAAAAGTTCAGCAACTTAAAGCAGCATTTGCCAAGCAAAGAAATTTCTTTTCGGAGATTAACCAGTCTAGAGAAGATTCAATAAGAGCAAGTTTTGTGATAAGTGAAATGACAGGTAAATCATCGCGCCCTTTTACAGAAGGCCTATTCGTAAAAGAATGTCTTGTGAAGACCAGCGAAATGTTATGTCCTGATAGGAAGAAAGTTTTTGAAGGCAGAAGCTTGTCTGCCAATACAGTTGCCAGCAGGATAACGGATTTAGCAGATAATGTGCAAAAACAATTGATTCAAATGGCAAAAGACTTCGAAGCATTTTCAATTGCTCTTGTTGAGAATACAGATGTATCAGATACTGCACAGTGTTCATTAGGGGTGTGGACTGCAATTTGAATAGAACTGAAGAATTGCAAGACTTAATGCCACTGAAGGGTCCCACAACGGGATGTGACATATTTCAAAGACTGGAAGAGTGCATTGAAAAACCTGCACTGCCATGGAACAAACTCGTATCTTTGGCTACGGACAGTGGCCATCAGCGTGCTCTGAAAACGTTGGCGTGGTTGGATGATTGAAGACCAAACGGAACAGCCTCAATAGACCAGGCATTAGCTTCACCAGCATACATTGCATTTTGCACTAAGAAGCCCTGTGTAGTAAAAGTCTACAAATGAAAGAAGTTATGGATGTAGTTGTTAAAAGCGTTAATTTTATATGTGCATGAGGGCTGAATCACAGACAGGTCACTTCTTGTCTAGCCAGTATGGACAGCGAATATGGGGAACTTCTGTATCACACTCAAGTTAGATGGCTGAGTCGTGGAAATGTTTTGAAGGGTTTTTTTGCACTTAGAGAGGAGATTGATTCCCTCATGAAAATGAAAAACGAAGGTTCCACAGCTTGCTGATTCCACTTTTATCTGCAACCTTGCTTTTCTAACAGATGTAACTGATCACTAGAATGCACTGAACTTGAAGCTTCAGGGTAGAAAACAGGTGATAACACAGATGTATGACAATGTTAAGTCATTCAAAGTCAAGCTTACTTTATGGGGAAACAGCTGACTGCTGGCAATTTGGTCAATTTCTTGACTCTGAATTCCTTAGGAAAAGTTGAACCCAAATCCTTGAAAGAATATGCAGATATCATTTCTAACTTACACAAAGAGTTTGATGTGCGGTTTAAAGATTTCAAGGCACTTGAACCACATTTTCAACTGTTTTCTACACCATTTGCTGTGGAAATTGACAACATTGCAGAGGACTCATAGACTTTGAGGTCAGAAGGGACCATTATGATCATCTAGTCTGACCTCCTGCACAACACAGGCCAGAAAATCTCACCCACCCACTCCTGCGATAAACCTCTCAGCTATGTCTGAGCTACTGAAGTCCTCAAATCATGGTTTAAAGACTTCAAGATGCAGAGAAACCTCCAGCAAGTGACCCGTGCTCCATGCTGTAGAGGAAGGTAAAAAACCCCTCAGGGCCTCTGCCAATCTACCCTGGAGGAAAATTCCTTCCCGACCCCAAATATGGTGATCAGCTGAACCCTGAGCATGTGGGCAAGATTCACCAGCCAGATACCCAGGAAAGAATTCTCTGTCATAACTCAGATCCCATCCCATCTAACATCCCTGAAGACAGGGGGGAGGGATAGCTCAGTGGTTTGAGTGTTGGCCTGCTAAACCCAGGGCTGTGAGTTCAATCCTTGAGGGGGCCATTTAGTGATCTGGGCCAAAAATTGGGGATTGGTCAGGGGATTGGATAAGATGATCTCCTGCAGTCCCTTCCAACTGTGATATTCTATGATCCCATTAGAGGCCATTGGGCCTATTTACCACAAATAGTCAACAATCAATTAATTGCCAAAATCACATCATACCATCTCCTCCATAAATTTATCAAGCTTAATCTTGAAGCCAGATAGGTCTTTTGCCCCCACTGCCTCCCTTGGAAGGCTGTTCCAGAACTTCACTCCTCTGATGGTTAGAAACCTTTGTCTAATTTCAAGTCTAAACTTCCTGATGGCCAGTTTATATCCATTTGTTCTTGTGTCCACATTGGTACTGAGCTTAAATAATTTCTCTCCCTCCATGGTATTCATCCCTCTGATATATTTATAGAGAGCAATCATATCTCCGCTCCTAGTAGCCCATCTCTGTATCTGTTCCAGTTTGAATTCATCCTTCTTAAACATGGGAGAACTGCACACAGTATTCCAGGTGAGGTCTCACCAGTGCCTTGTATAATGGTAGTAACACCTCCTTATCTTTACAGGAAATATCTCGCCTGATGCATTGCAAGACCGCATTAGCTTTTTTCACAGCCATATCACATTGGCGGCTCATAGTCATCCTGTGATCAACCAATAGTCCAAGGTCCTTCTCCTCCTCTGTTACTTCCAAGTGATATGTCCCCAGTTTATAACTAAAGTTCTTGTTACTAATCCCTAAATGCATGGCCTTACACTTCTCACTATTAAATTTCATCCTATTACTATTACTCCAGTTTACAAGGTCATCCAGATCTTCCTGTATGATATCCCGGTTCTTCTCTGAATTGGCAATACCTCCCAGCTTTGTGTCATCTGCAAACTTTATTAGCACACTCCTGCTTTTTGTGCCCAGGTCAGTGATAAAAAGATTAAATAAGATTGGTCCCAAAACCGATCCCTGAGGAACTCCACTGGTAACCTCCCTCCAGCCTGACAGTTCACCTTTCAGTAGGACCCGCTGTAGTCTCCCCTTTAACCAATTCCTTATCCACCTTTCAATTTTCATATTGATCCCCATCTTTTCCAATTTAACTAATTCCCCATGTGGCACCATATCAAACGCCTTACTGAAATCTAGGTAAATTAGATCCACTGCATTCCCTTTGTCTAAAAAATCTGTTACTTTCTCAAAGAAGGACATCAGGTTGGTTTGGCACGATCTACTTCTTGTAAAAACATGTTGTATTTTGTCCCAATTACCATTGACCTCAATGTCCTTAACTACTTTCTCCTTCAAAATTTTTTCCAAGACCTTGCATACTACAGATGTCAAACTAACAGGCCTATAGTTACCTGGATCACTTTTTTCCCCTTTCTTAAAAATAGGAACTATGTTAGCAATTCTCCAGTCATACGGTACAACCCCTGAATTTACAGATTCATTAAAAATTCTTGCTAATGGGCTTGCAATTTCATGTGCCAGTTCCTTTAATATTCTTGGATGAAGATTACCTGGGCCCCCTGATTTAGTCCCATTAAGCTGTTCAAGTTTCACTTCTACCTCAGATATGGCAATATCTACCTCCATATCCTCCTTCCCATTTGTCATGCTACCATTATCCCTAAGATCCTCATTAAAGACTGAGGCAAAGTATTTGTTTAGATCTTGGGCCATGCCTTGATTATCCTTATCCTCCACTCAATCCTCAGTGTTTAGCTATCCCACTTCTTTCTTTGTTTTCTTCTTATTTATATGGCTATAGAACCTTTCACTATTGGTTTTAATTCCCTTTGCAAGGTCCAACTCTACTTGACTTTTAGCTTGTCTCACTTTATTCCTACATGTTCTGACCTCAAGAAGGTAGCTTTCCTTGCTGATCCCTCCCATCTTCCACTCCCTGTAGGCTTTCTGCTTTTTCTTAATCACCTCTCTGAGATGCTTGCTCATCCAGCTTGGTCTACAACTCCTGCCTATGAATTTTTTCCCCTTTCTTGGGATGCAGGCTTCCGATAGCTTCTGCAGCTTTGACTTGAAGTAATCCCAAGCCTCCTCCACCTTTAGATCCATAAATTCTTCAGTCCAATCCACTTCCCTAACTAATTTCCTTAATTTTTGAAAGTCAGCCCTTTTGAAATCAAAAACCCTAGTGGCAGATTTATTTTTGTTAATCCTTCCGTTCAGTTTGAACTGAATTAGCTCATGATCATTTAAACCAAGATTATCCCCTACAACCATTTCTTCTAGGAGGTCCTCACTACTCACCAAAACCAAATCTAAAATGGCATCCTCTCTTATTGGTTCAGCAACTACTTGATGAAGGAATCCACCAGCTATCGCATCTAGGAAAATCTGAGCCCGATTATTATTATTACTAGCACTTGTCCTCCAGCCTGTATCTGGGAAGTAAAAGTCTCCCATGATCACACAATTCCCATTAGTATTTACTTTATTAAAGACATTAAAGAGGGCTCTATCCATATCCAGATCGGATCCCGGCGGTCTCTAGCACACCCCAAGCACTATCCTAGGGGAGGCTCTAGTAGTTTTCTTCCCCAATGTCATTTTTGCCCAGACAGACTCTGTCTTATCCATTCCATCGCTTCTTATTGCTTTCCAGTCTACCTCCTCACTGATAGACAATGCTACTCCACCACCTTTACCTTTATTTCTGTCTTTTCTAAACAGCACATACCCTTCAATACCCGTAGTCCAGTCATGACGACTATTCCACCCTGTTTCTGTTACCCCTAGAATATCTGGTTTCACTTCCTGCACCAGTCGCTCTAGTTCCTCCATTTTGTTACTAGGCTTCTCGCATTGGTGTACAAACATCTTCATTTTTGCTCTTTGACCTCGCTCACGTTTTTTACCCGATTAGGCACCATCATTCTACAGCCAGTAGAACCTATTAGACTGGTATCCACACTGCCCTTCCTCCTTATGTCCATTCTCCTACCCACGGCTGTATCCTTTCTTACTTCGTTTTCTTCCCTCTCAATGTTAAAATCCAGCATAGAGATTACCTGGACATCTCCCAACCATCTCCCCCAAATTCCTAGTTTAAAGCTCTCTTAATCGGTTGTGCCAGCCTCCATCCTAGAAGTCTATTTCCTTCCCTACTCAGATGAAGTCCATCCCAAGAGAACTGTCCTCTGTCCAGGAATGCCTCCCAGTGGCCAGACATCCCAAAGCCCTCCTTCTAGCACCACTGCCTGAGCCATCTGTTGATAGTCATAATCTTGTCACGCCTTTGTTGCCCTTCTCCAGGAACAGGCAAAATCCCACTACAGATCACCTGAGCCTCGATTTCCTTAAGCGTCTTCCCCAGCCTGGCATAGTTTCCCTTGATACGTTCCCACGGAAATCTATTGGTATCATTTGTTCCCACATGAAGGACGATCAGTGGATTCTTTCCTGCTCCCTTTAGGATCCTCTTCAACCTCAGGTCCACAACCCATATCTTAGCACCTGGTAGACAGCACACCCTTCTGTTCTCTGGATCAGCTCTGGTTACAGGCCTGTCTATTCTTCTCAGTAAGGAGTCCCCGATCACGTAGACCTGCCTTTTCCTGGTGACGGTGCGATTCTCTGGTCTATTCCCTGTGTTCTCTGCCTGCAAGTCCTTTCCATTCCTATTCTTACTTGTAATCCTCTTCAACCCATCCTATATCCTCCTGGGCCTCATATTTGGTGTTGTCTCCATTGACCCTTCCCCTTTTCCTATAGGACTAGCTGCTCTTCTCTTCTTCCTTGCCCTCCCACCTTCAGTGACCCCTGCTGTGCCCCTTCTTCATTTTCCAACTCCTCAAACCTGTTCCTGAGCTCTATTTCTCCTTCACTAGTTCATATTTTCCTCTTCCTGGTTCTCTTAGTCACATGCTTCCATTGTCCACTTTCCTCACCCAGCAGCCTCCCCTCAGAGTTCTTCGGTCCTGCTTCCATCTGCAAGTCTGAGCTTTTCCCTTCAGCCGCCTCATGTCTTTGCTCCATAATCTGCTCGAACCCCCTTCTAAACTCAACCAGACTTTCCACCTGCATCTCCAATCCTCAGATCTTCTCTTCCATCAGCTCTAGCAGACGGCATTTCATGCAGACAAAACTCTTTCCAGGTCCTCCCTCCAGGATCATGGACATACGGCAGCTTCCACAGCCAGTCATCTGCATTGTGTCTTCCATGACATGAGTCACTCCCACTGCTGCCTCTGTGTCTGTCATCGCCTTCCCACCTAAATCCTGTTAATCCGGGAAACACAAACCACACCAAAACACCACCCCCCACAGCAAAACAAACCCCCAACAAGCACCACAACACTGCCAGAACACCACACACTCCCTTCACTAGCCTGTCTGTCCCTCTGCCTGGTTCTCTTAGTCTTCCCCCCAAACTCCCCTTGCAAACTCCCACTCCCCTGTTTACAGCCCTGTTTGCTGGCTCCTGTGCCATGGCCTGACTGGCTGGCTCCCTTCATAGGACCCCGAGTCAGAGAAGCCCCGCCCCCTAATCAGGGCTCAGCTTCTCCCCCAGCACAAAGCCCCTACAAGCCTCTACACATGCAAACAATACCAATACAAAACCAAATACAAATACAGATGGAGTTCGTGGAGCTTCAGTGTGATACCATTTTGAAGCAGAAGTATATAGGTGTTGGAATTCCAGAATTCTACGGGTTTCTTTCACAAGAAAGATTTCCCATGTTATTCTCTGCTTCCGCAAGGGTAATGGCAATGTTTGGAAGTACATATATATGTGAACAGTTTTTCTCTTCCATGAAGATTAACAAATCTGTGTTAAGCTCAAGGCTCACTGATGAACATTTGCAAGCAACACTGAGATTCGTTTTGTCTCAGGATATCAAACCTAATATTGATGCTCTGGTTGATGCAAAACGCTGCCAGCTAAGTGGCCGAAAATGAAATGACTGTCAAAATTAGCACTGACTTTTTGTATTACAGTTTTTAAAAGTTAATACATTGACTTTTAATAGCATACTATATTACCCTTCATTTTTTTCATTTTTGACTATACTTTTGTATCCTTGTATGAAAAGGTGTCAGTGTTGCGGTCCTTGGGCCAATGTACAGCCCTTGTGTGGTCCTCGTGGTGATTTGAGTTTGAGATCCCTGCCATAGAGCCACACTGCTGCCACTCACAGCCTGGAGGAGATAGAACAGCCCTGGGGTCCCCCCAGCACCAACCCAGGTCCAGGGACCGGTGCAGGGGAGGGGACTTGCCTCCACAGAACTCATGTGCCTATGGAAAGTGGCACAGGTTTTGTAAGCGTCCCTCTGAGCTGTGTGTCTGTCTGTCAGGGCCATGGCTCTGATCTCAAAGGCCTGTCTCAGGGGCGTTTATGAGACCCAGTCGCACAGCCGCTGCCGGCGCGGTTTTCCGGGGGAGAATGCAGGTTTGTTGAAATTGGAATGTTTCATGGAGATGGTTCAATTTCATTGGTGTCCTGATGGAAAGCCAGCAAGGTTCCAGACCAGCTGGCCTATCCAGCTCCATGGCAGCCTCAGAGCCCCTGTTCCCAAACTTGTGAGATCCGGGGCACCTCCTCAGCTCTCTCAGCAGGCAGATGGGGAGCTGGCTGCCTGGAAGCCCGGGCTCCCAAGCTCACTGCTCCTTGGAAGCCGGGGGCCCCAAGAACTGTGGTTCAGGGACAGCCTGCCAGGTGCACAGCCCCAGAGCCTGGGCTCCGTTCCCTTGCAGAGACAACGTTGACATTTTTGGTTCTCTTTTCACATCAGAACACAACCAGATTTCAAAATATCTAAATCCTCCGTGAACTGGAATTCCCTTTCCCTGCCCAACCCTCGTGTTTATGTTACTCTGGCCAACTCAGCACCGTGAACGACTCCTCCTGGGCTGGTTAAAAGGGTGACTATCTACTGTGTGGTGTTGCACTGCTGGCTAACGTCTGTTCAAAGTTTAGACGATTGTCATTTTAAAGTGAAGGTTGTTTATTCGACTTTTCAATTTCCCGGGCAAAAATTAATATTCATTAAAATAAGATATTAGGTGCCAGGCTTTTCCTTTTTTAAAAACTAGAATGACAGCCTTCAGCATGACTGCCTCCATTTTTGCACCTTGTCTGTCTGCCTATGTTCTTATATGGCCCTCTCATCATAGTATCTGAACACCTATGACAAACTACAGGTCTTAACCCTAAGAGTATTTCATTCATTCAGGGGAAGCTATCCATCCTTCCTTCCCTCTCATGCTATTCAGGGAGGTAGAGGCACTAAGGTAGACAGGATACTCTAGTGCAGGGGTGAGCAAACTTTTTGGCCTGAGGGCCACATCTGGGTATGGAAATTGTATGGCGGGCCAAGAATGCTCACAAAATTGGAGGTTGGGGTATGGGAGGGGGTGAGGGCTCCAGCTGGGAGTGCGGGCTATGGGGTGGGGCCAGAAATGAGGAGTTCAGGGTGCGGGAGGGGGCTCCGGGCTGGGGCAGGGGGTTGGGACGTGGGGGTGTGAGGGCTCTGGCTGGGGGTGTGGGCTCTGGGGTGGGGCTGGGGATGAGGGGTTGGGGGTGCAAGAGGGTGCTCTGGGCTGGGACCGAGGGGTGCAGAGGGAAGGAGGGGGATCAGGGCTGGGGCATGGGATTGGGGTGTGGAAGGGGGTCTGGGTGCAGGCTCCAGATGGCACTTACCTCAAGCAGCTCCTGGAAGCAGTGGTATGTCTCCCCTCCGGCTCCTACACGGAAGCACAGCCAGGCAGCTTTGTGTGCTGGCCCGTCCGTAGGTGCCGCCCCTGCAGCTCCCATTGGCCATGGTTCCTGGCCAATGGGAGCTGCGGGGGCGGTGCTTGGGGCGGGGGCAGAGTGTGGAGCCCCTGGCTGCCCCTATGCGTAGGAGCCAGACGGGGGACATGTCATTGCTTCCAGGCGCCTCACGGAGCCAAGATTAAAATGTCTGAAGGGCCGGATGCGGCTCCCGGGCCATAGTTTGCCCACCCCTGCTCTAGTGGATAGGGTGCTGATATGGGACTCTGGAAGACCTGGGTTCAGTTTCTAGCTCTCAATAGATTTCCGCTGTGACCTTGGACAAGTCATTTAATTTACCCTGTGCTTCAGCCCACCATCTGTAAAATAAGGATTAAAAAAAAATAAAAAAAAATCTCTGCTTCACCGGGGGTCAAATCCATTAGTGATTGTGAGGTGCTCAGACACTACAGTAATGAGGGCCATATAAGGTAGCTATATGAAGGTGAGAATATGCCCAAAGCCACTAACTTAAGTGTCAAATTCCACGCTCAGTAAAATCCAGAGTCAAGTCCAGTAGCACCAGTGACGTGTTATCCTGAGTTTACACCAGAGTAACTGAGAACAGAATTTGACCCTTAGTAAAAAAAATAAAAATAAATCTAACACATTAGATAAGCTCCACCAAAATAAAATATGTTTAAAATCCAGACTGGTGGTTTTCCACAGAGGAGTCTTAAGAACCTGGTCCAACTCTCATTAAGTCAACAGGACACTTTTCCACTGTCTCGATTGGGGGCCAGATCATTGAGATGGTGCTTAAATCAATTCCTACGTACTATGAGGCTGTTTATGATGATCAGAAATGGTATGTGATGGATGGACTTGTCTCAAAAACTTAGGTTTGGTTTAAAGTGTGACTAGTTCAGGGGTGGTCGTAAGTCAGCTGTTGTCTATCGGTCATGCGTATGTGGCCCATTAATATCAAAGCACTTCACAATCTCGCATATATTATCCTCACAGCTCCCCGGTGAGGTAGGGCAGGGTTATTCCCATTGTACAGATGGGGAGCGGAGGCACAGAAAGGCCAGGTGAGCTCGCCAAGGTCACACAGGCAGGCTGTGGTGGAGCCGGCAAGGCCTTGGCCTAGGCTTTAAAAAACGAGGGGCTAAAAGTGGCCTTCTAAGTCCGTATTTAGTTCTCTAGCCCCGGGGGCTCTCAGCCTTCCCAGACGACTGTGCCGCTTTCAGCAGCCTGAGCCGTCTTGCCGACCCCCAGGTGTCACTTCACTTACAGACTACTTGCTGACAAATCAGACGTACAAATACACAAGTGTCACAGCTCACTGCTACTGACAAATGGCTGACTCTCTCATTTTTACCGAATCATTCTAAAATAAATCAACTGGAATAGAACTATTGTACTTACCTTTCAGTGTATGGTATATAGAGCAGTAAAAACAATCTATTTTTGTTTGTTCTGACTACGCTAGTGATTTTTATGTAGCCTGTTGTAAAACAAGACAAATATCTAGAGGAGTTGATGTACCCCCTGGAAGATCTCTGCATGCCCCCAGGGGTACATGTACCCCTGGCTGAGAACCACTGATCTAGGTGGCCTCATTGTCAAAAAGATCCCAGCAGCTCCTGGCCAGATTTAGGTGCCTATATATGGACTTAAAAGCCTAACTTTAGACACACATCCTTTCAGAAATCTCCACCCTTGCCCATAACTATAATGAAAGGCTAAGGGTGTAATTAGGTTCTGGAGGAGAGTAGGCTGGGGTCATGCTATGTAGTGTAGCATTTAGATCATTCTGCTGCTGGATAGCTTCCAGCTTGTTAGTATTTAATGAGTTCCTATCTGTTGGGCTTGAAACTGAGGCTTAAATCTTGTCTGGCCTGCTATAGTGTGTAATTGTGATACATGAAGCGGGGGGAGTAGCTCCCTTTGATGGACACCCAGCCAGCCAGTTAGCTGTAAAATCCCTCTTGGTTTGTTCTCTGCTTGCTTTACCTGTAAAGGGTTAACAAGCCCACAGATAAAAGAAAAGGAGTGGGCACCTGACCAAAAGAGCCAATGGGAAGGTAGAACTTTTTAAAATTGGGAAAGAACTTTCCCTTTGTCTGTTGTTCTCTGGGCTGAAGAGAGACGGGGCAGCAGGAATGCTGTGTAAAGTTTGAACCAGATATGAAAATCATCAGATAATATCTAGAACTACTTTTAACAATCCAAAGGTGTAAGTAGATCAGAATGTTTAGCTACAAGTGATCAGGTTTATTTCTGTTTATTTTTTAAGGCTTGCGGATCTCCTCTGTGCTAACCCCAGATGCTTTTCATAGAATTATAGAATATTAGGGTTGGAAGAGACCTCAGGAGATCATCTAGTCTAACCCCCGGCTCAAAGCAGGACCCAACACCAACTAACTCATCCCTGTCAAGGCTTTGTCAAGCCGGGCCTTAAAAACCTCTAAGGATGGAAATTCCATCACCTCCCTAGGTAACACATTCCAGTGCTTCCCCACCCTCCTAGTAAAATAGTGTTTCCTAATATTCAACCTAGACCTCCCCCACTGCAACTTGAGACCATTACTCCTTGTTCTGTCATCTGGTACCACTGAGAACTGCCTAGTTCCATCCTCTTTGGAACCCCCCTTCAGGTAGTTCAAGGCTGCTATCAAATCCCACCTCACTCTTCTCTTCTGCAGACTAAATAACCCCAGTTCCGTCAGCCTCTCCTCACATGTCATGTGCCCCAGCCCCCTAATCATTTTCATTGCCCTCCGCTGGATTCTCCAATTTGTCCACATCCCACTGGATGCAATACTCCAGGTGTGGCCTCACCAGTGCCCAAGAGAGGGAAGTAATAACTTCCCTCGATCTGCTGGCAGTGCTCCTACTAATACAGCTCAATATGCCTTTGGCCTTCTTGGCAACAAGGGCACACTGCTGACTTATATCCAGCTTCTCATCCACTGTAATCCCCAGGTCCTTTTCTGCAGAACTGCTGCTTAGCCAGTCGGTCCCCAGCCTGTAGCGGTGCTTGGGATTCTTCTGTCCTAAGTGCAGGACTCTGCACTTGTCCTTGTTGAACCTCATCAGATTTCTTTTGGTCCAATCCTTCAGTTTGTCTAGGTCATTCTGGACCCTATCCCTACCCTCCAGCGTATCTACCTCTCCTCCCAGCTTAGTGTCATCTGCGAACTTGCTGAGGGTGCAATTAATCCCATCATCCAGATCATCAATAAAGATGTTGAACAAAACTGGCCCCAGGACTGGCCCCTGGGGCACTCCGCTTGATACCAGCTGCCAACTAGACATGGAGCCATTGATCACCAGCCGTTGAGCCTGACAATCTAGCCAGCTTTCTATCCACCTTATAGTCCATTCATCCAATCCATACTGCTTTAACTTGCTGGCAAGAATATTGTGGGAGACCCTATCAGAAGACTTGCTAAAGTCAAGATATATCACATCCACCGCTTTCCCCAAATCCACAGAGCCAGTTATCTCATCACAGAATGCAATCAGGTTGGTCAGGCATGACTTGCCCTTGGTGAATCCATGTTGACTGTTCCTGATCACCTTCCTCTCCTCCAAGTGCTTCAAAATGGATTCCTTGAGGACCTGCTCCATGAGTTTGCTTGTAACCTTTAAGATGAACCCCAAAAAAGCTATTTTAGGTGCTGAATTTTTGGAATTGCTCTTTTAAAATTTAGCAAAAGTCTAAGTTCCAGATGTATTTTTTCTTTTTGTTTTTAATAAAATTTACCTTTTTTAAGAACAGGATTGGATTATTGGTGTCCTAAGAGGTTTGTGCATGTTGTTTGATTAGCTGGTAGGCACAGCTAATCTCCTTTGTTTCTTTTTCAGCTCTTCCCGGAGTGGGGGTGAAAGGGCTTGAGACTCCACAGGGAGGAACTCCCAAGTGCTCCTTCCTGGGTTAAAAGGGATTTTTTGCATGTGGGTGGTAGCAGCGTTTACCAAGCCAAGGTCAGAGAGAAGCTGCAACCTTGGGAGTGTAATACAAACCTCGAGTGGCAAGTATTAATTTTTAAAATCCTTGCGGGCCACCACTTCCTACAATTGAAGTGGCAGAGTGGGGTTTCAGCCTTGACAGTGATTAAGTGGCTATACCACTTAAGAAGGGAGCCATAATAGCCTGTTCTATGATGACCCCCTACCCATCATTCCCTCCCTCTCTTTACTTTGTGTATCACCACTCACTCTATACCTTCCACCACCTCCAGTCCCAATCACTGATTGTCCTCACCACCCATGCTCCCATGCAGTCCTGTCCCTGGCAGCTGTCTCTCTGCCTGAGCTCCCCAGTGATGTTCCTCTGCCATTCAGAAAACAAAATGGTCATTTCATCCATGTCACAATGGCCACAATCAAACTCTTGGGGTGTATCTGCGGTTGCTACGATATATTTACTCAGGGCCGTGAAGGACAGCAAGGCCTCTCCATTTGCATGTCTGATGGATAGCCCTGGGTGAGTCATTGGCAATGACATCACCACAGATGCTCAGGCCCTGATAAGTCAGCTGCTCATTTGGACTCTCCCATTCTACCCACAGTCTCACGGCATTGATTTATTAGACATGTGTTGCTAGTTTAATGACGGTCATTTTCTGCCGCATCAGGGGGTGGAACAAGGGAGCTCCAGAACTCAGAGCAGGAGTCCCTGCAGCTCAGGGCTGGATGTAGCCTCCCCATTAGTGGGTGCTCTACACTAAAGTCTAGTGTACATTTGTGGGGTAGGGAGGGCCAAAGTCACAGGCCAGCGTCCTTCTCTTCCTCCTCCTCTCCCCCACACCAAGGGGGTACCAACCCCTCACAGCAGCATCCTCTAATCCCAGCCCAGCATAGAATCATAGAATATTGGGGTTGGAAGGGACCTTAGGAGGTCATCGAGTCCAACCCCCTGCTCAAAGAAGGACGAATCCCCAACTAAATCAAGCATGGAGGGGATGCCTGGTGGATGGAGGAGCTGGAGAGTGAGCCTGCCCCACACTCACAGGGCTGGGCCTGGCTCCACACTCCCGGTGTTGAGACCTGGTGCACGGGGATGCACCGCCATTCAGGTTTAGCCCAGCCACCCCTGGAGGGGGCAGTCAGGTCAAACCCGAGTGGTGCTGTGATCTGGTGCGTCGGTTCACAGCCCTACTCACTCAGTTGGCTTGGGGACCCCCCATCATGACAGAGGTGGGCCAGGCCAAAGCTGAAATGGGGCCCCTATGCCAGTGCCCCAAGTGCACAGTGATTAACCGGGGCCTGATTTCCGTGGGTACAATTGCATCCCTGGACCCTGGCTAAAGCCACCTACTTGAGCTAAAGCTTGCGTGCAGAGCTTTACATACAGCAGGTCCAGCCAGAGGCCTCCAGTACTCTTGAAAACTAGTTCTCTGCCTTCTGGTAGGTGGCCATGCACATCCATATTGCTTCTTAAGTAGCAGCCTCTTGCACCTGTGAGCAAAGAAATGAAGCAATGGATGGTACCCTAAGGAGAAAAGGGCACAGTGTATGTTTAACACTCTCCGCATGAAGAACAGGGATTAGTAGTGAGCCTCACTCAAAGCACTGCCAGCAGTGCCCTGACGCCAGATTGCTGACTCTTCTCTTTCCATTGTGAAACAAACTTCAATACAGTGAGAGGCATAAAGTTATCCTAAGAGGAACCCCCAAATCATATGGAGATAATGACTTTAGGCGGCATGTGCATGCATGTATCGGAACCTGCCCCGATGGTCTTGGCATTTCAAGATCAGCTGGATGTTTTTTCAGCATGTATGTCATCCAAACTGGCAGTGACATCTCTGTGGGACCACCAACCTGACATGTCTGCTATTCTTTGGGACCCCATAGCCTCTCTGCCATTCATTTGTTCGAAGGGTGTTCTCTGTAGGACAGCCAGTATCTTGATCAACACTGGGCTCCCCCTTGCTGGACTCCCACAGCTGCATTGCGTAAGAATGAAACAGGAGAGCAGTGCTGCTTACAGAGACAGCCACCTGGCTAGAAACTAACTGTCTGCCTGAGACTTGGCCTTTCGTTTGCTCTCGCTCACGAGTTTTGGACTGAGTCTTGGGGTGGGCTCTTCCTGTCACCTGCCCACTGCTTACAAGAAATCTCTTAATTCTGAGAAGGGCTGCTTGACTAATTACACCTCATTTGCTCAGGGAGCCCAAGGGCTCATATTAGAAAGAGAGATAGGAGGTAACCTAAGGAGGAGCATCTCATATTCCAGGGCTTCCTGAAACCAAAACAGGTCTCCTTCCCCAACACCGAGATCCATTCTGTTTAATGATTCATTGGCATTAGCTACTTCCAACTCTCTAGTTAATAGCCCTTTGGCTGAAACAGCTTCTCCAGTTCCCTCATCTGAGTCTCTTCCTGAAACACATTCTCTAGCCTCACAGTCTCTTTCTAGCCTTTAAAACGACCAGCTTTCTACCTGCTGATCCCAAATCATCCCTGTTAGGTACTTGCATACCATAATCAATCCCCTCTAGGTTGATCTCGAATGTGGTATTCTCTCTGGCTCAGTCATGAAGAATGATGAAGTCACTATTCAGAGTCATTCATTTGGCTTTATCAATTACTCAACTAGCCATAGGAATGGCTAATGGCACGCACAGGACCCCTTGTCTCAGAATGTGATGATATAACTAAGCCTAGTTCATAGGCATGGAATTACTTCCTGGTATTTCTCTAAGGAAGCTGTTAGATATCAGAATTCAAACACAAACAACTTTTCATGTGAGACTGTTAACAGGCCAAGACAGAATGAACCGAATGAATACAACCTACGCCATCTCGCCCCATGTAAATTACAGGATGATAGAAATGCTGAGTTTATTACCAGTTTTCCCTTACGTAGGCAAAATTCCCATTGGGCCCACTTATTATTGCTGATAATAGTTATTTTATTTCTCTTCTGGTAGTGTTCACAGTAGACTGGGCATTAGGATAGGGATGGTTAACAGGAAGTATGGGCTGGATGAATGTACTATAAGGTGGGTAGAAAGTTGGCTAGATTGTCGGGCTCAACGGGTAGTGATCAATGGCTCCATGTCTAGTTGGCAGCCGGTGTCAAGTGGAGTGCCCCAGGGGTCGGTCCTGGGGCCGGTTTTGTTCAAAATCTTCATAAATGATCTGGAGGATGGTGTGGATTGCACTCTCAGCAAATTTGCAGATGATACTAAACTGGGAGGAGTGGTAGATACGCTGGAGGGCAGAGAGAGGATACAGAGGGACCTAGACAAATTGGAGGATTGGGTCAAAAGAAACCTGATGAGGTTCAATAAGGATAAGTGCAGGGTCCTGCACTTAGGACGGAAGAACCCAATGCACAGCTACAGACTAGGGACCGAATGGCTAGGCAGCAGTTCTGCGGAAAAGGACCTAGGGGTTACAGTGGACGAGAAGCTGGATATGAGTCAGCAGTGTGCCCTTGTTGCCAAGAAGGCCAATGGCATTTTGGGATGTATAAGTAGGGGCATAGCGAGCAGATCGAGGGACGTGATCGTTCCCCTCTATTCGACATCTGGAGTACTGTGTCCAATTTTGGGCCCCACACTACAAGAAGGATGTGGATAAATTGGAGAGAGTCCAGCGAAGGGCAACAAAAATGATTAGGGGTCTGGATCACATGACTTATGAGGAGAGGCTGAGGGAACTGGGATTGTTTAGTCTGCAGAAGAGAAGAATGAGGGGGGATTTGATAGCTGCTTTCAACTACCTGAGAGGTGGTTCCAGAGAGGATGGTTCTAGACTATTCTCAGTGGTAGAAGAGGACAGGAGAAGGAGTAATGGTCTCAAGTTGCAGTGGGGGAGGTTTAGGTTGGATATTAGGAAAAACTTTTTCACTAGGAGGGTGGTGAAACACTGGAATGCGTTACCTAGGGAGGTGGTGGAATCTCCTTCCTTGGAAGTTTTTAAGGTCAGGCTTGACAAAGCCCTGGCTGGGATGATTTGATTGGGGATTGGCCCTGCTTTGAGCAGGGGGTTGGACTAGATGACCTCCTGAGGTCCCTTCCAACCCTGATATTCTATGATTCTATGATTCTATGAATTCACACGAAGTGCAGGATGCCCTGAATAGGGATGATTTTCATGGCTTTCATTTTGGCAAAGGCCATTTTTCACTAGACTGGAGATCCCAGAAGACTGCACATTGGCTCAGCAAAAGGTGACATCAGAAAGAAACAAATCGTTCTGGTTTCAGACGAGCCGGATTTTGCAGCGCCAGCAGAATCTGCTCACCCTCTCCTTGGTATTCCCTGACCATGTGCCTCCTATGCCAGTAGGACACCCAGTCAGTCATTCCATCCATGTCAACCCCCTCAGGCTGTGACGGGGGTGCACCGATGTGTGTGTCTGTACCCTTCCTCAGGGCCTGCCCATACAACACAACTAAGCCCTCCGTGTGTGTGTCTCTTTGGTTTATAGGCACAGGTGAATCACTGGTAAGGACATCACGGAAGGAAATCAGACCTTGATAATTCAGCTAGTACCTTAGACTCTTCCATTAGGCCCCATGGTATTTCTGAAATTTATTTGTAAGATGTGTGTTGCTTGTGTAACGGCCACCAGTTTCAATCTGCAGGAAGATGCTGGAGGGACTTTGTTTCACTCAAACAGGCATGTGGTCTAGTGGTTACAGCAAAGGGCTTGGAGTCATAACTACTGGTTTCTAGTCCCAGAGCTACCACTGATTCACAGGAGGATTTTGGGCAAGCCACTTAACCTCTCTGTGCCTCAGTTTCCTAATCTATAGTTGTGACGTTCCCCTGGTGTTACCTGGACCGGTGATCTGCTAGGTCACCCCAATCCTTGACTCTGGGAGCCAGCCTTACCTTGCTCTGCTGTGAGAACCCCCACTCCTGGGCTGTTCATGCACAGTCTCTGGCATGGAAGCTGCTCCTTGGATTGTGCAACCAAATGACACTAGCCAATATCTCCAGTCCCAGACACAACCCTAGGAACCTCCATCTTGCAGTGTCCCTTTACACCCGCTGGACGCTGCAAGCTTAGATGAGTTCGTCAATTTAACAAAGAAATTGATACCTACCAAGCTTGTTATCCCAAGGGGAGTCTCTGACGTGCTTCAAACCAAATGCACTGCTTCACGTAGAATAAACAAACAGATTTATTAACTACAAAGATAGATTTTAAGTGATTATAAGTCAAAGCACAAGGTCGGATCTGGTCAAATGAAATAAAAGCAAAACACATTCTAAGATGATCTTAACACTTTCAGTGCCCTTACACTTAGATGCTTCTCACCACAGGCTGGCTGGTTGCTCTTCAGCCAGGCTCTCCCCTTTGATCAGTGCTTCAGTCACTTGGTGTGGTGTCTGTCGATGTAGGTGGAAGAGAGAGGAAGAGCATGGCCAATGTCTCTCCCTTTTATCGGGTCCTTTCTTCACTCTTGGCTTTGCCTCCCCCTTCAGAGTCAGGTGAGCATTACCTCATCGCAGTTCCAAGCTGACAAAAGGAATGGGGGTGACTCACTTGAGAGTCTAACAGATCATTTTGTTGTTGCCTAGGCCAGCGTCCTTTATTGCTGTGCAGCTGGGCTGGGTTTGTCCCATCCATGCCCTGGTGAGGTTTGAACTGCCTCTCTGTTCTTGGAGAGTTTTCGCCTGGGCTTGCTTTAAGCCAGAAGGATACATTTTCAGCCTCATAACTATTAAATTATAACCTATAACCTTACTATAACATTACTGTAACAATTACTATAACAACCATGCTCACTGCATCATGAGCCTTCCGAAGACACCCAACATGACAAAATTTGCATTGGATACCACACAATCATTTTATAAAGATGAACATGTGGGGTGCAGGGTGTTCCCCCAAGGTTTTAAGCCTGCCGCCCATTAATTTCATTTGGTGATCCCTCGTTCTTATATTATGGGAACAAGTAAATAACTTTTCCTTATTCACCTTCTCCACGCTGCTCATGATTTGATATACCACTATCATATCCCCCCTTAGTCTCCTCTTTTCCAAGCTGAAAAGTCCTGGCCTCTTTAATCTCTCCTCATATGGCACCCATTCCAAACCCCTAATCATTTTAGTTGCCTTTCTTTGAACCTTTTCTAATGCCAGTATATCTTTATTGAGATGAGGAGACCACATCTGTATGCAGTATTCAAGATGTGGGCGTACCATGGATTTATATAAGGGCAATAAGATATTCCCCGTCTTATTCTCTATCCCTTTTTTAATGATTCCTAACATCCCATTTCCTTTTTTGACTGTCGCTGCACACTGCGTAGACGTCTTCAGAGAACTATCCACGATGACTCCAAGATCTTTCTCCTGATTAGTTGTAGCTAAATTAGCCTCCATCATATTGTATGTATAGTTGGGGTTATTTTTTCCAATGTGCGTTACTTTACATTTATCCACATTCAATTTCATTTGCCATTTTGTTGCCCAAACACTTACTTTTGCGAGATCTTTTTGAAGTTCTTCACAGTCTGCTTTGGTCTTAACTATCTTGAGCAGTTTAGTATCACCTGCAAAGTTTGCCACCTCACTGTTTACCCCTTTCTCCAGATCATTTATGAATAAGTTGAATAGGATTGGTCCTAGGACTGACCTTTGGGGAACACCACTAGTTACCCCTCTCCATTCTGGAAATTTACCATTTATTCCTACCCTTTGTTCCCTGTCTTTTAACCAGTTCTCAATCCATGAAAGGACCTTCCTTCTTATGCCATGACAACTTAATTTACATAAGAGCCTTTGGTGAGGGATCTTGTCAAAGGCTTTCTGGAAATCTAAGTACACTATGTCTACTGGACCCCCCTTGTCCACATGTTTGTTGACCCCCTCAAAGAGCACTAATAGATTAGTAAGACATGATCTCCCTTTAGAGAAACCATGTTGACTTTTGCACAACAATTTATGTTCATCTATGTGTCTGACAATATTATTCTTTACTCTTGTTTCCACTAATTTGCGCGGTACTGACGTTAGACATACCGGTCTGTTATTACCGGGATCACCTCTAGAGCCCTTTTTAAATATTGGCAGTACATTAACTATCTTCCAGTCATTGGGTACAGAAACTGATTTAAAGGACAGGTTACAAACCATAGTTAATAGTTCTTCAATTTCACATTTGAATTCTTTCAGAACTCTTGGGTGAATGCCATCTGGTTCTGGTGACTTGTTACTGTTAAGTTTATCAATTAATTCCAAAACCTTCTCTAGTGACACTTCAATCTGTGACAATTCCTCAGATTTGTCACCTACAAAAGACGGCTCACGTTTGGGAATCTCCCCAACATCCTCAGCCGTCAAGACTGAAGTAAAGAATTTATTTACTTGTTACTTTACGTAGCTTCTATTTCCTTTTGCTTTGCTACTGGTGGAGTTCAGTTGCTAGTGACACTAGAAATGATCAGTCTCTTCTGGATGTCACACTATTGTGTAGATTTCTGTTTTCCAAACAGCGGGGACTTTTAGCACTTTGGGACAGATTCACAAAAAAGAGAAGAGTTTCCTGTTTGGAGTCTCTGGGTTGCCCATTGCTGTGGCATCTGAGTGTCTTCCACACAGAAGAGATTGGCACCAGCAAACTGCCTAGTGGATGTCATGGGATTATCTTGTTCTTTTCATGTTATAGAAGGCTCTCTTTGCAAATATGCCAAACTTCAGATGACATCACTGCATGGAGTCCCCCCTTTCTGCACTCCTTTTCTCCCCGCATTCCTAACAAGCGTTTAAATGTATTTTCCCCTTTTACTTGCTGAGGGGACTAATTTTTAACAGTCCCATTCACTGGCCATTCAAGGTGAGAAGTTTTGACACCACTTAGACATACAGGACCAGATTTTCAAAGTTGTGCAGTTGCCGGCAGGCATTTGCTCTTGGGTCTCTTATGCAGCCAAATACCTTGCATGCATGCAAAATATGGTATTTGCATACACACATAACCAGCTGGAGGCCTTGCTGGCCATGCATGCACATAAATATCTTTCTTGATGCCTGCGTGAAGAATGGGCATGTACCTCATTTTGAAAGTCCGACTCCCATTCCCTGTGCGTATTCACTGCTACTCCTGTTTATGCACAAGTAACAATAGTAGAAGGGGAATAGTAGTTCAGAAATATAACAAGATGTTCATGATCACATGTAATAATAGGATAATAAGACCAGTATTATGTAAGTGGCATGATAATGGGACATAATGCAGTACTGTAATAGGATAATAGGGCCAGGGAAATAGGATTATGATCATTAACATCTCAGCGAGAAGTTGAATCCCACACCATATGGCCTCCTAGTGAGCAGCTTGAGAATTATGGGGGATTGCTGCTAATATTTGCTTTCCACATAGGGGCTTACACTTTAGATAACCCAATGAATCTAAATGCAACTCCGGCTCAACTCTTCTCAGGGTTGTGACAGGGTGAACCAGGCCCAGAGACCCATCTCCCACCACACCCTGTCCCAGAAAGAAGCAGTAGATATGAGTCCTTCAGGCAGCCTAGAGTGGGGGCAAGGAAGCCGCAATCAGGGAGAGGCAGCAGGAAAGCAGCCAATCCGGACCCACCAGGCTATTATAAAAGGAGCTGCAGTCAGTTGCTGCCTGGAGTCTGAGGAGTGAGATTAAGCTAACCTCAAAGAGGGGACTGAAGACCCCAAAGAAGATAAGTAATTTACTGAACATTGAACTGTGATACACCCCCAGAAGGGGATCTGAACTGTTTAGCGACTTTACTGGTAGGCTGGGATCAGAGAGAGGGCAAAAATATTGTCTTCATGGAGGGAGCCCTGTGGTCATGACCCCAGGGTTACCACTTTTGACATGCAAAAAATTGGCACCCCCTCCTCTCCCACACACACACAGCAACCCAACCCCCCTGTCACAGAGTGTGGGGGAGTCAGGGCCCTGCACCCCCCACTTCCTGCAATTCACTGTGACTCTCACCCAGCCAGTAAAACAGGTGGTTTATTAGATGACAGGAATACAGTCCAAAACAGAGCTTGCAGGTACAGAAAACAGGACCCCTCAGTCAGGTCCATCTTGTGGGGTAGGGAGCCCAGACCCCGGTTCTGGGCCCTCCTCTGTTTCCCCAGCCAGCTCTAAGCTGAACCCCACTCCAGCCCCTCCTCTGGCCTTTGTCTCTTTCCTGGGCCAGGAGGCCACGTGATCTCTTTGTTCTCCATAGGGTGACCAGACAGCAAATGTGAAAAATCGGGACAGGAGGTGGTGGGGGCAGGAGGGAATAGGAGCCTATGTAAGAAAAAGACCCAAAAATTGGGACTGTCCGTATAACATCGGGACATCTGGTCACCCTAGTTCTCCAACACCTTCAGTTGGCACCTTGCAGGGAAGGGGCCCAGGCCATCAGTTGCCAGGAGACAGGGTGTTGGCCATTCTCTGTGCAGACACCCTCACACTGGGCCCCTAGGTCTCTGCAACAAGCACACACCCTTATCCCACCACCTAGCTACTTAAGAAATAAATAGGGGAAACTGAGACACACACATACTGTATTCAGAGAAAACATTCCCACTTTGTCACACCCCCAGCCACATCTCATTTAAGCAGGGTTTTGCCCTATACCCAGGGGTGTTTGGATAACAGGCTGAGCCGGAACAGTGTTAAGAGTGGCCTTAACTGTGGGTCCCAGCTGACTTATAGAGGCTCATTGCAGAGCGAGTGTAGAGAGGCAATGGCAGCTCACCCTGAACTCATGGCATGTGAGTGGGTCTGGTCAGGTCAGGCTGAGCCTTTAGAGCAAACTCACATCATGCCCTCAAGCCAGTCTCTGCCGCCACGCGGGCTATAAACTTACTTCTGCTTCACTAAGGAGGGCTGCGGGTCTCATGTAAATGCCTGACTCCAGGAGCAGGGGCATTAAGCAGAACACCCGATATTGCAAAGCCCATGATCAAATTGCAAGTGCTGGCAACACTGCGCACAGTGGAGGGGACAACCTGGCCTGGCTAGGGGAGAGAGAGGAGTGGGGCAGTGAAGAGCAGGAGGCACGGGGACAGAGAGGGGAAGGTTTGCCTTGACGTATGGGAAGTAGGGAGAGGGCGAAGCCTGCCTCTGACTGTAGCATTCCTGCTCTCTCCACCTCTCTAGCTACTGTGGGTCCCCGCCCCACTGCGCATCACACTGTTTCCCCTCTCACAGCTAGTTCACTTCCTCGCCTTCATCCTTAACCCTGCCCCAGCCATGTGGTGCAGTCACCCCTCATGACTGGAGCTGTGGGGAAATCTCCAGCCCTGGTTCCTGATTAATGAGATTTTGAAGGATTGAGGGAAGCAGCCCCAGGTTCACACAACTCAAATCAAAAGGGAAAGTCCTGCCCTGTGGCATTGTCCTCTCACTCAGACAACCTGAATGCTGCCTCAGATTATGCAGTTGTGTTCAGCATGTGAAGACAGCCACTCTGATTCTAATCCTGCTCACGTGGCAGAAAAACTTGACTGGAGCTGCACTGATAAAGCCACGTGAGAGCAAAGTCAAGCCCAGATAAGTAACTTCTTCTGCCACTAATAGGAAACCTCCTGCAAGCAAAGACATTGCATTCACCCCCCACCCCTCCCCGCCGCCTCAGATCAAGGTGCGATGGAGCACTCTCTTCACACACAGAGATAATTCATTCAAGCTACTGAGAGAAGATATTGGACAGGTATTTTTTATTTTAAAAAAGAAAAGAAAAATAGAAATAGCAACACAATCCAACCAATATCTTGGCACAATGTTTACAGCAGTGTCTGCTAGGGGCATTCAAAGGCAAAAATCAATTAAGCATTTTATTCTCATGCTAAATTTTGCTTTTAAAACAAACGCTTGCAAAAGAAAACAACTCCAGTATTTCGGAAAGACCCTTATCTAGCGATAGTACTTATGCTGCCCCCATTACTGTAGCATCCAAGCATCCCATGGTCCAGCCTCACAATGCCCCTGGGGCAGAGCAGTGCTATTATCCCCTTTTAATAGAGCGGCTAAGGGACTTGCTCAAGATCACACAAGAAGTCTGTGATAAAGCAGGGAATTGAAATAGTGTGTCCATCTTGTTTGCTCAGATATATGGCCCTGCTGCATGGGCAGAAGCAGCCTTCTCTTGTGTTTAGCATTTGTCGGAATAGACATTACTGGGCCAAATTCACACCTGCTGCCACTTGGCTGGGGTCAGTAAGATGAGTTTGGCCCAAAGCCTTTTATCTAAGGAGTTCATTTCCTAGTGGCCAGATTTTTCAGAGAGCTCCATTCCACTCTAGGCACCTAAATGCAGTAGTTGACTTTTCAAAAGCACCCAGGACCCACAATTGTCTTCCAGTGAGGTTGGTTGTGTGGCCCAGTGGGTAGGCTATTCTGGACTAAGGAAACCAGGGTCAAATTCCCAACTCTGCCATAGACTAGCTGGGTGATCTTTGATAAGTCACAGCCCCTCTGTGCCTCAGTTTCCCCATCTGTAAAATGGGGATAATGATTCTGATCTCCTTTGTCAGGTGCTTTGAGATCTCTGGATGAAAGGCATTAGTTAGAGCTGGTCAGGGATTTCTCAACAATGTGGTTTTTCCTCTGAAAAATATTGATTGGTCCAAACTGAAACTGCAAAACAGAACTAGTTTAACAAGTTTCCAGATCGTGGAGAGGAGGGGTGGGGGGACAAAAAAAAAAGTGAAATCAAAATGAAAGAGGGTTTTTTTTTGTTTGGGAAGTGTTAGGAAAAAAAGTCAAGTCAAATCAAAATAAAAAGTTTCCATTGAGCCAAACTTGGGGGTGGGGGCGGAATCTGTTTTGTTTGCAAAAGTTGTTGAGATTTCGGCTTTTTGTTCTGATCTGGGGTGGGAAAAAATTTCAAACACTTGAAAATTTTCCTGGGACAGGAAAACCATTGCGCTCCCCAGCTCTAGCACTATGCTTCATTGTTCTCGGTGGGGGCTGCTGGGCACAGAGCCCTTTTGAGAGTCTGGCCACTGCATTTAGGTGCCTAGATGTCCACTTAGGCCAGATTCGTTAGTCTGGCTAGAACTGCAAATCTCAAGGATCCCCACAAAGGCTGCATTAAAAGTGAACCTCTTGGAATAAGGAGAGAGGAAAGGCAGCTCCTAAATTTTAACCCTCCTGACCTTTCCCCCAGGTAATCTCACTAGCACTATTACTTAGTGTGTCATGCATGGATCCACTGGAAAAACTGATTCATTAAAATCAAACTATATGTATCTATATACAGCTCTGTTTCTCTCTAATACAGGGTCTTAAGCACATCAGTGGCAGCATGCTGATCAGGTCAGCTTTACAGGATTCGGGGAGTCCCAGGGCAGCTCTTACATATGCAGCCGTTTAGGCCTGGTCTACACTGGGAGGGGAGGGGGGGAAAATCTATCTAGGTTATGCAAATTCAGCTACGTGAATAACGTACTTGGACCTACTCACCGCGGTGTCTTCACCACGGTGAGTCGACTGCTGCCACTCCCCCGTCGACTCTGCCGGCGCCTCTCGCGGTGCTGGAGTACAGGAGTCGGCGGGAGAGTGCTCGGGGCTCGATTTATCACGTCTAGACTAGACACGATAAATTGACTCCCGCTGGATCGATCGCTGACATACGAGACATACCCTTAGAGAGACAATAAAATCCCCCAGAGAGCCTATAGACATTTACTGCAACTGCGGGGCATTAATCCTGGGAGCTGCTGGAGAAGCACCCAGTAATAATAGCCTCTCATTTTTTTCTTAACAAAGAGAAGGGAAATTAGAAAATGCAGACATCAGAGAGTAGGGCTGGAGGAGTGAAAGAGACAAAGCTCCCTTTGACGAATTAATTGCCTTCACTGTTGTCTTACATCCTGCTAAACAGGGAGGCAAATATTTCAAAGTTAATTGGGATGGACAAGATTTCTGTAAAAGGGAGCAATTGCATAGAGAGGTATAAGAATGTAAAGCAGAATGGCATACAAGGGCATCCGGGATATTGCTGTATTGAATAATGCACCGTATTGGTGGCCATGTCAGCCCCAGGATATTAGAGAGACAAGGTGGGGGAGGTAATATCTTTCATTGGACCAACTTCTGTTGGTGAGAGACAGACAAGCTTCTGAGACACACAGAGCACTTCTTCAGCTCTGGGAAAAGTACATGAGGAAGAGGAAAGCTTGGTTCTCTCATCAACTGAAGTTGGTCCTGTAAAAGATATCACTTCACTAGGGTGACCAGATGTCCCGATTTTATAGGGACAGTCCCGATTTTTGGGTCTTTCTTATATAGGCTCCTCCCCACCCCCTGTCTGGTCACCCTACATCTCACCCACCTTTGTCTCTCTGTGTTCAATGACACACACAGGTACTTGTAATGAAGAAAATACTCTTCAGCCAGACTGAAATTTTCAACTGCCCTAAAAAAGCCACCCAGTACATGGTACTTACAGCAAAGAGACAGCTAGGACTTACCTAAAGGGAGAAGGCATTGGGTTGTGCTGAGAGGGCGTTATCAGACTGGAGGGAGAAGCTCAAGGATCGGTCTTGGGACCAATCTTAATCAATATTTGTATTAGTGACCTTGGGACAGGAAGTAGGAGTGTGCTAATGAAGTTTGCTGATGATACAAAGGTAGGATGCATTGTCAATACAGAGCAGGATGGGAATTTTATACACAAGGATCTGGATGCAGCATGTTGGCACAGGTCACTTGCCAGGATTAGCAGGGTCTCACTTAATCATTTCCCTGCGATTGTGGTGGGCCTCAGGCACTGGTGCACTTAAGTCCCTCCTGGTCTTTGCCTGTGACACATGATAGTCTAGTCTCCAGAGGGCTGGAACACTTTGGTCTTAATTCAGTTGTTGGGTTTAGTGTGCAGTGCTGGTGGCTCTGTTCTGCAGGAGGTCACACTAGATGATCTGGTGGTCCCTTCTGGTCTTAAACTCTCTGACCCGTTATCAAACACACTATGTAGCCAGAACTCCCACTGATCTGGCGCTTGGTCCATTTGTCTTGCTTAGTTAATTAATGTTTGGACGTTGCTTTGAACATAAAAACGGCCACAGAAAAGGCTGGTACATTTCTCAAATACACGTGTTACATGGTCACATGGGCCTCGTCCTACACACTATGTAGCCAGAACTCCCACTGATCTGGCGCTTGGTCCATTTGTCTTGCTTGGTTAATTAATGTTTGGACGTTGCTTTGAACATAAAAACGGCCTCCTTCCTTGTGCCTGATATGGTGTGTAGTGCTCAGTCTCTCCAACAGCACAACTTCCTCCCACAGCTCCTGACATCCACACCCACCTGACTGACTGGGAGGCTTTTAACTAGTTTCAGCCAGCCCCTGATTGGCTTCAGGTGTCCCAATCAACCTAGCATTCTCCCTGCCTTCTGGAAAGTTCTTAATTGGCCCCAGGTGTCTTAACAGACCTAGAGCAGCTGCCATTTCACTTATCCTGGTACCAGGGATTTGTTTAGCCCGGAGCTAATATATCTATCTCCCACTACTTTTCTATAGCCATCTGGCCTTGCCCCGTCACACTATACTGATATAATTATATGCCAATAAACTTGCCTGAGTCTGCAGAGAGCCTGAGACAATAGCTCAGAAAGGGGGAACTGTTCCTAGTGTAACTGATGTAGCAACATCGGCCTGAGTCTGCAGGCTGCCTTAGACAATAGCTCTGAGATGGGGCAGCCTTGCGTGTAACCAATGCCGCAACATTTGACTGAGTCTTCAAGCAGTCTGAAACAATAGCTCTGAGAAGAGGACGTGCATTAGCTCCAAGACCCACAGTTTTGGGGAGCCTTCCAACATCAGCCCAGCAGAGGACTGTGCGTGTAGGAGGAGAGGAAGATTGCAGCAGACCCAGCTCATCCCAACACATCCATCCTGGCTGCTGGGGTAAGTGTTGGGCCTCCTCTGCAGCTGCTACTCCCTCTCCAGGGGAAGACAGGATGCCTCCTGCTGTTTGTTTGGGGAGAAGCCGCCACTGCTGCTCCGCGAGGGAGCCCTGCTGCTACCATTTCATATGGGGAGCGGGGCCATGGAGACCTCATGACATGGTGTGCCTAGGGCTCCAATTGCCTTAACCTAATCCTGATTGAAGTGAGGGGCAGAACTGCCCCTGCCATCAGTGAGGGGAGAGGGGGGCCCTATGCTAGCTTACACACAGCTCAGAATGCAGCGTGTTGGCAAAGGGCTTAGTTACAGAGCGTAATATTTAGGACCTATGGGAGGTGTCACACTGCCTGGAGGGGCTCACGACCCCAGGGCAGACTGTCCACAAGCAGGGCAGACACCCCAAACTGGGTGTATGGTCTATAATTAGATTTCACCATCCCAGGAACCACTGTGAACTCTGAGGTCACTGTAACAATCTTACCATGGAGACGCAGACAATCCCCTTGGGCACTCCAGTCTATCTTCCCACCCAGGCTAGCTGGGTGTGCTGATTGTTGGTTGCCATACACCAAAGATCACAAAACATTCAGGTTGCTCCCAGGCCCAAGAGACCATTCCCTTACCCCAGGTCAATTGGTATGTCAGATCTCACCCCAAAGACAAGACTTTTAGCCAATCCTCTAGTAAACTATCTAAGGACTTCTTAACGGAAACAAGAAATGAGCGCTATTACCAGGTTAAGTTAGGGCAAACATATATACACAGATGAGTTAGTCTGGAGTTTCAAAAGGGGACAGAGTTGTAGCAACTTGTCAGCTCTGAATGTCTTTTCGGGCTAACCCAGGTTGAGGCTGGGGACCTCTGCCTCTGTTCGTAGCTCCAGCCCTGTCACAGTCCAAATAGTAAAAGATGAAAAATTTTCAGTCAGCTATTTTTATTTCCTTGTTCCAGAATTCAAGCTGATGGGACGAGCCCTTTGGCACGTAGCCCCTTCATGGCTGTGAGGAGGCAATTAATAGAGTCTCTATATTATGATGTCCCACAATGGCCATTTAGTTTGATGGGCAGGAGATGATCCCTCCTGACTGGGTTCACAGTTTCAGAGCAAACATTTTTTACATTTACCAAAGGAAAAACAAAGATTACTTCAATGGGAATGGACTAGTGGCATCAGTTGGAGAAGTGAAGCCAACACTGGGTATTTTTGAACATCCCACCATAGACATTTAACATTATGCATCCAGTAAGAAAAATGCCAGAATCAAAGCTACTGAGGGATGCTGTAGTCGAATGAAGAGTTTCAAGAAACACATTACTCCAGCTGCATAGAACCCCAGCCATGCAGCTCAGATGGCGGATTCCCTTCAGAACCGATCATTCATTCAGAACGATTGAAGTGTCACACTTATTGGCTCATTTTAGTGGTTCTAATATTGTCTCCTCCAATTTCTATACATACCATGCTGAGCCTTCTCTGGCCATGCTGAGCTACAAACTGATTGTGCTGGAAAGGCCAGCTCGGCCCACGGCTGGCATTGTAGGATTGTGTACTGAAAAATCTTAGACCAAGATTTATGCATGTATTTAAATATGTTGCTGAAATCAAGGCCTATGGGACACAGAGCTCCACAGAGAGCTTGGCTTGACGAGCACTGCTCACTCATTTACTTTAATAATCCGGTGACCTTTCTATTCTGTTTATAAATATTTTTAAAACCCAAGTCCTTGATTCAGAACAGCACTTAAGCACATGCTTAATCTCACTGACTTCAATAGGGTTTGAATCAGATCCATGATAAGAAACCCATTATTCTTATCAAGTAGATTGAACCATAGCTATGACCCACCATCCATACTATTCTTTCATCATGTGCTGGGGTTCTCTACTCACCTCTGGGGCACCTCCTTGTTCGGGGGGAAGAGCTCCACCCAGTCCAATACCCCCTTCTCATGCTGTGGCTGCTCCCACGCTCCAGGAGTTGCATGGCTTCCTATTTGGGGGTTGGCCCTCTGGCCAGGTTGCTATGTGGTTCCATACCAGGTTGCTAGGTGGTTCCAACCTTTCCGGTATCAAAGTCTCTCCACACAAACTGTCTTGGGCAGTCTTCCAATTCATTGCCCAGATGGTGCCAATCCTCCAGTGGCTGATAGGGGAACCCAGGGCCTTGCACTGTCCCAGGTTCCAGCTCAGGAACCCTCAAATCTGCAGCCGAGGTCTGCACCACCTCAAACCTTGCTACCATTTTCCTAGGCCTTTTCCTACTCCCCCTCTATCGGGCTTCCACTCTACCACCTCTCTGGGTATACCCTTCCCACAGGCCAGGATCCCAGGACTTCCACTCTCCCCCACCCAGAGAGCAACTGCTCGCTTCTACATTGCAACCCCCTTTCCTCCCTCACTGCTTGGCTTTATACCAGCCCGGCCTGCTCCTGCTCAGCTGGGATCCATCCTCAGTCAGGGGTAGCCTGTCAGGTTAATTGGTCCCTTCTCAGCCTCATTAACTCTTTCCAGGCACACATCAGCAACCTCAAACAATAAACGCAACTCAAAAACCTTCTGGAAAAGACACACAATAATATGTACCCAAAGTAACAATGAGCCAGGCTGATCAGCCACAAAGAGTTCTAGCTATAAGTGATCTGTTTGTAAAGGTGCCGACCATGAACAGCATTCTGAAACCTGAGCCTCCCAGCACCTAGGCAAACTCAGTCTGTTTTCATAGGCACTGTTCCTGGTTACTGTTGACTTTTTTCTTCAGGGGATAAAATGCACATGAATGATGAACAGGATCTTAGGGTCCTAGTGCATTAGCAAATTTGGAGTAATTAACAGAGGGACAAGCACAGTTCTCTGGATTAATGAAGATTCTGTTACTGGTATGGAATTTCCTGTTGTCTGCACCTGGATGGATTTACTGTGTATTTGCATAAATAAGCACATACGTAACTCTGGCCAGGAATCAAATGGGCCATTTGTAGAAGCATGTGGTCAAAAGCAGCAGGATCTTGTGTAAATATATACATATATTTGGGGAAAACAAATGTTTGAGTTCATAGGTTAGTGTGTCTCTTCTCTCAGCTAGAGAGGAAATGGAGTGTTTGTTATGGCTCTTACTCAAGAGAGCAACATCTGGCACAATCTAGCCACTTTCTATTTACAGTTCAGGTTTCCAAAGTCTCTTCTGATACCTGGGGGAGATGTCATGTCACTGCCTCCATTTTCCCTGTCCCTCCCCTGCCTTTTTTTGTAGTGATGTTAAACAATGTTGTGGGGGTGGACTAGATGACCTCCTGAGGTCCCTTCCAACCCTGAGTTTCTATGATTCTATGATTCTATGAATGTCTTCCTGCTGACATCTTCTGCGCGCTTGGTGACCTAACCACCCCAGCCTCTGAGCCTGGAGCTCCTTTTGACTGCCTGTTGCGATGTCAAGAGTAAGTAGTATTTCAATAGCATCACCTGGAAGCTCAGCTAGGCAGTTCTTTGTCTGGCAGATCGTGACTATCATGGCAGTGGATCCTTAGAAGGGTGTCACTGCTCTCCCAAGCACTGTCTCTTGGGCTCCCTGAAATGACTGTGCGGGAGCACGGCTGTGCTGCTTGTGTTTCACTGCTGCCCGGTGAAGCTTTTTGCTCGGTGTTTTCTTTGGGCAACTCCTAGAAGTGAGAAGAAATCACACACTGGCCGTGGACTTACAGAACATAGCACCTTGCAATATAGTCACCCGAGGAGAGGGCCAACCACAGAGAGCCACACAGATGAGGGGACGAGTACAGTTCTGAAGAGGTTTTCGGGCAGGAGAAAGGATTGTGTAGGCAAGAAAAGGATTCCCCCCCCCCCCGCCATGAACAAAGTCACTGGCTTTGCTCTTTTTTTTTTTTTTTTTCAAATTTTCACCATGCAGAGAGAAAGAACCATAAAACTGAACAGAGCAAAATCCAACTGAACGAGACCCTGTCCTCGGAGAGACTGATTGATGTACAATGCACCTGCCCCTCTAGCTGCTAGACACTGATCCTGCCAGCATCTGTGCATGTGCTCAGCCTTACGCAAGTGATCATTGCCATGGACGTCAGGGGAACTACTCACACGTACCGGGAAACACCACATGGAAGCACATGCAGGGTCGGGGTCTTACTTTGCAAATGACCACTCACTTTCGGCAAGTCACTGTGACTGCTCACATGCTTAAAGAACAAAAACAGCATAAAACTGGGAAAAACCAAACTGCAAACAGAAACATCCCAACCGAGAGCTAACCCCAGAGGTGAGTCTTGCCTGATGCCCTATAATTTGCTCAGCTCCATTACTCGTGACATGCCGGTGGGAGCAAATGCCAAAGGCAGGGACTTGAGCTGCCTAGGAACTGACAACAGATGCTGCCTAGCCAATCTTCAGAGCCACAGCAGAGTACAAGGCAAAATGAAGCCTCTCAGATGAGCAGGGCACAGACCACTCCTGGCTCTAGAGTACCACTAGTGTCTTGGGTAGCCCCTGAAGGAGAACAGGAAACCAGTGCAAATGCCAAGCTCCTGCTGGCCTCCCTCCGAGGGTGGCCGCTGTGGGCTGTACGGGCTGTGAGGACAAAGGCGTGGGCAGTTGTTGCAAAGTCTGATTAGATGGTCGCAGTCTCCTAGCCTCTTGGTGCTGGTGAGCTGGTGAAAAGGATTAGCGAGAGGCCCAGTGGGCAGCAACATGGTCCAGGGATGGACAGGACCGTCCTTAAGATTTATGGGGCCCTACACAGTATTATTAAACTGGTGCCCCTAGGCCCGACTTGCTCTTAGCAACACAAACATAAGCGTACAGTATTGGAAAACTTGCCACGTGCACGTTATTAAAACCAGTTTAATTGTAAAAAGAAAAGGAGTACTTGTGGCACCTTAGAGACTAACCAATTTATTTGAGCATGAGCTTTCGTGAGCTACAGCTCACTTCATCGGATGCATACTGTGGAAACTGCAGAAGACATTATATACACAGAGACCATGAAACAATACCTCCTCCCACCCCACTCTCCTGCTGGAAATAGCTTATCTAAAGTGATCATCAAGTTGGGCCATTTCCAGCACAAATCCAGGTTTTCTCACCCTCCGCCCCCCCCCCGCCCCCACAAACTCACTCTCCTGCTGGTAATAGCCCATCCAAAGTGACCACTCTCTTTACAATGTGTATGATAATCAAGGTGGGCCATTTCCAGCACAAATCCAGGTTTTCTCACCCCCCCCACCCCCCTCCAAAAACCACACAAACAAACTCACTCTCCTGCTGGTAATAGCTTATCCAAAGTGACCACTCTCCTTACAATGTGTATGAAAATCAAGGTGGGCCATTTCCAGCACAAATCCAGGTTTTCTCACCCCCCCCACCCCCATACACACACAAACTCACTCTCCTGCTGGTAATAGCTCATCCAAAGTGACCACTCTCCCTACAACGTGCATGATAATCAAGGTGGGCCATTTCCAGCACAAATCCAGGTTTTCTCACCCTCCCCCCACACAAACTCACTTTAATTGTGCCGCCTTCACCCATAACTTCTACACAGTGCTGCCTTCACCCCAACTGTGCACCTCCCTCCCACCTGTGCCCCCAAACCCAGCTCTGTGCTGCCAGTGTGCCCCGCCACACCGCTCCCCGCCCAGTACCCCCCACCCCCTTATGCCCAGCAACCCCTATGCCCAGTGGCCCATCACCCAGAGATCTCCACCATAGATCCCTGTGCCCAGCAATATCCCATACACAGACATCCCCACTGCCCAGCGCCCCTTTCACAGCCCCCCAAATGCCCAGCACCCCATATTGCTGAAGAAATTCAGCACCAAAAAATTAAATTCTGTGCACAATATTTTAAAATTCTGCAAAATTCTGCAAATTTTGTTAATTTGGCAAGCATAGGCCACTGGCTGCATGGAGGTGGGAGGTCACGCTGCAGCCTTTCCCCTCCCCTCCCCTGCTAGGATAGGGACTTGGCAGTGAGATACTGCTGTGTGCATGTCGAAAGGCTACAGGGGAAGCATTTTACATGATGGCTGGGATGTCAGCCATGAGCCAAAATCCATCTGAATGTCTAAGTCCAGCCCCGATCCAGGCCCTTGCCTGCCACTGCTCTGGGCCATCAACTCCCAAATAGCCTTTCTGGATAGAGTCCAGAGTGACCTAGACAAATTGGAGGATTGGGCCAAAAGAAATCTGATGAGGTTCAACAAGGACAAGTGCTGAGTCCTGCACTTAGGAGAGAAGAATCCCATGCACTGCCAGAGGCAGGGGACCGACTGGCTAAGCGGCAATTCTGCAGAAAGGGACCTGGGGATTACAGTGGACGAGAAGCTGGGGATGAGTCAGCAGTGTGCCCTTGTTGCCAAGAAGGCTAACAGCATATTGGGCTGCATTAGTAGGAGCATTGCCAGGAGATCGAGGGAAGAGATTATTCCCCTCTCTTCGGCACTGGTGAGGCCACACCTGGAGTATTGCGACCAGTTTTGGTTCCCCCACTACAGAAGGGATGTGGACAAATTGGAGAGAGTCCAGCGGAGGGCAATGAAAATGATTAGGGGTCTGGGGCACATGACGGTTGAGGAGAGGCTGAGGGAACTGGCCTGATTTAGTCTGCAGAAGAGAAGAATGAGGGAGGATTTGATAGCTGCTTTCAACTACCTGAAAGGGGGTTCCAAAGAGGATGGACTAGCCCAGGGGTGGCCAAACTTTTTGGCCCAAGGACCACATCAGGGTGCAAAACTGTATGGAGGGCCGGGTAGGGAAGGCTGTGCCTCCTCAAACAGCCTGGCCCCCACCTCCATCCGCCCCCTTCCCGCCCCTGACTGCCCCCCTCAGAACCCCCAACCCATCCAACCCCCCCTGCTCCTTGTACCCTGACCACACCCTCCCAGGACCCCCCACCCCAAACCGCCCCCTCTGGGACCACACCCCCATCCAACCCCCCCTGCTCCCTGTCCCCAGACTGCCCCAACCCCTATCCACACCCCCGCCCCCTGACAGGCCCTCCGGGACTCCCAAACCTATCCAACCCTCCCCATTCCCTGTCCCTTGACTGCCCCCCCCCAGAACCTCCGCCCCATCCAACCACCCTCTGCTCCCTTACCCCTGACTGCCCCCAGAATCCCCTACCCCTTATCCAACTCCCCCCCCCGCCCTCTCTTTATCTTGCTGCTCAGAGCAGCAGGAGCTCGCAGCCCTGCTACCTGGCCAGAGCCAGCCATGCTGCCTGTGCGATGGCGTGGCTGCAGGGGGACAGCAGGGGAGGAGCCGAGGGCGAGCCTCCCCGGCCAGGAGATCAGGGGCCGGGCAGGACGGTCCCGCGGGGCAGATGTGGCCTGTGGGCCGTAGTTTGCCCACCTCTGAGCTAGGCTGTTCTTAGTGGTGGCAGATGACAGGACAAGGAGCAATGGTCTCAAGTTGCAGTAGGGAAGGTCTAGGTTGGATATTAGGAAACACTATTTCACAAGGAGGGTGGTGAAGCACTGGAATGCGTTACCTAGGGAGGTGGTGGAATCTCCTTCCTTAGAGGTTTTTAAGGTTAGGCTTGACAAAGCCCTGGCTGGGATTATTTAGTTGGGGATTGGTCCTGCTTTGAGCAGGGGGTTGGACTAGATGCCCTCCTGAGGTCCCTTCCAACCCTGATATTCTATGATTCAACAGTGGAGCTGGAGCCATAACGAGCCAAGTCGCATTTCAACAGTGGCTCTTGTTTTGGATTATTTAAGGCAGTTTTTAAAAGGTCTTTCCCAAGGGTGAGGAAGAAGGTGCTGCCTTCTTGAAGGGACCTTTAAAATCCCAGTCAACTGTGCACGGTTTAGAACTGCCTCTCCTTCAAAATCCTACCAGCTTGAGAGAGAGCCCTGGAGATAGTTGGATCCACAAGAAAAAGAATCATGTCCCTTTTCCCTAAATAAAAGTTTTCAGCTACTCCAGCCTTGTCAAGTGCCAGCCCATCTTCCTCCCCAGCTAAGAGGTCGCTCCCTCCCTCGCATTCTGCAGCCCTGATTGCTGCTTTTCTGCTCCAGGTACATCCCCCTCCTCCCATTGTATTCGTGTCAATTTCCTCCTGTTGACACAAGAATGTTGTGAATGGGCAGGAAAAGCAAACGCCACCTTCCTTTATTTTCCTTTAACTTTCCCTCCTCCCCAGCCTGGCTGTGCGTGTGCCTCTCCCTCCTCCCAGCCCCTGGCTGCTGCTGATCCTTGCTGGAGAAGGGAGGAGAGGAAAAGATGACAGTCCAAAGGGAATCCTCGGCATCTGAGCTTAAACTTCCGAGCAGAGGGAGGTGAAGCCACACCTGGGCTCTTCTTGGCCCTCACCTGTCCTTTTGCCAGGACAGCCACCCCAGCCCTCCAGCTGGAGTGCAACCCTGCTCTTCCCAACAGGAGCCCCACAGCCTCTCTGTGGGAGAACATCTTCCACCAGAGAGCATCCCTCACCGCCCACCTGGCCCTGTCATTGTTCCCTTGGGTCCAGCGCCCTGGTGTGGAGACGTCCTCCACTGCTCCTTTGCCTTCAGCCCTGGGCTCTCAGGCTGAGAAGTCAGCAGGCAACTCCCGCTGCTGATCCCTGGCCTTCAACCCTTTGTCCCAGGCTCTCTGGCTTGGGGACACCAGCCAGAAAACCCCTCTTGCTGCTCTTCAGCCTTCTCTAGGAACCATCTCCAGGCTGCTTCCTTCAGGGACCTCTCCAGTCCCTTGGTCTCTGCCAGCTCTCATTTGCCCTTTCCTCACTCCCAGGCAGCTCTCCCTAGCCACTTTTTCTGACTGACCCAGGCAGCTCTGACTCACCAGCTTTCTCGTCCTAGGGCCCAGGTGCCCCCTTTTAAGGCTAACTGGAGTTAGTTGATGAATGCACTGGCTCTGCTCCTTCTGAAAAGGCCAGTCTCTCCCTGTGACAGATGTCCACTGTAACTGTTCAAGTTCTCACTCCCTGTTTGTTTTAACCGATCACTGTGGGTCTGATTGACTCTGGATCTCTTTATATTTGTCCTTTCTTCAGAGGTGATAGAAAAGGGAGTCACCCCCTCATATATTTCATTGACATTGCCCTGGCATCATAAATGTTCTACAAGGAGCAAAGACAATCCAGCTAAACTTGTATTGTTGGAGGCAGCTCAGCTCTGATTAGAATCATCATAAATACGACAAGATAATGCTAACTATTGTGATGGGATTGTCACTGATCTAAGCAGTGGAAATGCAATAATACTGCAGGGTTCTGATGTCTAATAAGTTACTCCATATAGAGGGAGAGTCGCGTTTTCTGTGAATGAAGAGCAACCAAGTCGAGTGAGAAGGGAGTCGTATAAATAAATAGTGATTGTATTCACCAAACATCCGTCTTCTTGAATAGAATTCTCAGAATTCTTGATCAGTGCTTCCTCCGGTATAGCTACCGGATGTGCTCTGGTCAGCTAACCAGCACCGTCTGAGCGTTCAAAACACAATGTAGTTTTTAATGCTGCCCTGACTTGCATTGTAGTCAAAGTGGAAACCTTGCACAAAGCTTTCAAAAGAAGTGTAAGGGCCGGTGAGTAGCATGCTCACACAAACATCTGAACAATGTATTCCCTATTAAATCTCATACTGATAAATCATAGAACAATACTCACATAGCATTGCACTGCCCAGCCCCTTCCTGCTCAGAAATGGGGAACAACAACAACATGACTTAGACTAAACAATAAAGCCCAGTTCTTTAAATGTGGGAGCTTAACTTTAAGCTCCTGAATCCATATTTAGACATCTAAATTAAGTGATTTGATTTCCAATGGGAGCTGCTGGGTGCTCCGCACTTTTTGGAAAACGAGGCCACTTATTTAGGTGTCAAAATATGGAGCATATAGAAAATAACTTTAAACCTTGGCCTTATCGACTAACCCAGAAAAGGAAGAATATATTAATATTTCTCATTCATTTTATGTGTGGTGAAACATATTCCATTGTTGGTTTTCAGTGCATGTATCAAATGTGGCATCACATAAAATGTAAACTATGTATGTCAAAACTGATCCGTTTTCCTAAGATTACAGCAAAACAACTGGGAGGAAAAGTCACATGGTTATTGGCTTTGAATTATTTTATTTCCTTAATCCCCCAAATGAGTGGCACATTTCCCAGCACTATAATTTAAAAAATATTGTCTATGGCATGAAAGAGCCTGGGTTAAAAATGTCTTGATAAGCATGTATTGCACCCCACTGCTTCTTAAAAGTACGTCACACATTATGCTTCAAGCAATCACAGCACAGAGAGAATTTGAGGGTAATGAAGTGAGGCACACGTACCTTAGAGACTGCAGTCTACACTTACCAGTGTACTGGTATAGCTCTGTTGGTTGTTGTGCTGCTTTACCAACCTAGCTATGCTGGTATAAGCCCTAGTGTGGATGCAGGAACACTGGAATAATTGCTTCTACATTAGACAGTCTTGCTGGTCTTGCTATACTGATATTACTGTGCTGGCAAAACCCTTCTAGTATAGACGAGGTATGATCCATTTTTAACTCCTGCATATTTCACCTTTCTCTTTATAAGAGAAAGTTCAGCAGCCATTTAGTTCTCTCAGACTCTGCAACCTGCTACAGAGGAAACACACACTGTACTCACTCATGGGAACTTTACATTTGTTTTTTCTTGTTGTTTTCCTCAATCCACAGAGAAAAGTCTCTTGAAGGTGAAAGATTTAACTTACCTTGTGAGGCAGTTCCCTCCTCTATTGACTAGATGTTATTAGACAATAGGATTTTGTTCTTTTTACATTTTGATTTTCTCTCACTTTCCTGATAAGTATTGCTTGATATAAGATTGCTTTGGAATTGGTCTATTACTGGAATAACAGCTACAGATCACCCTAAAAGACAAAGAAAAATGAATTTCTGGCTTGTGGTGAGGAGTAGGAGGATCAATACCTGACCTAAGGTACTCCATCTAAAGTAGAAGGGAAAGGTATTACGTGATGTGGTACCAGGCATTCGCTGCCAGTTGCTAGAAGCCCCACCACTTTGGCACACCCTGCCCTAAAAGAGAGTACTGCTGTCAGGGATGAGGAGAGAGTTCAGACCTCCAGAATTTGCCTAGAGAGGCCTCCCAGGATCAGCTGCAGGCAGAAGCAGCGAGAGTTGGTCCTCCAGTGTCTAGATGGGCTGGAAACAGGTGAAGGCCAATCAGGGCCCAGCAGGCCAGATAAAAAGGGCTGGCTTTTTCTACTAGGGACCAGTTTTGGGTGAAGCCAGGACAGGGAAAACATGCTCTCCCTGCCCTAATCCATGTGACCTAACCCAGTCAGAGACCTAGTCCTGACAGCACTGGCCTTGGGTGTCCTGGCCTTGGGTGTCTGCAAAGCACTAGTGTTTATGTTATGGATTTTAACATCCATGGTGGCTATTTTGAGTTCACTGTGAATTTTTTGTTGGTAAAACCTGAGGCAGACTCCATCTGCGGGTCACCAGGCTGGGGCAAGCCCTTGATATGCCCATTTCCCTAAAACATGTTGAAGATCTGGCTGAGGTCAATAAGGGACACAAAGTATACCTGCAAACCATCAGTGCTACCATCCAGCAGTATTTACTGTTATTTTATAGGGGAGATCATTTGAATGTGTCCAACACTCTGATGAACACTCACTCAGTACTGCCCCTAGAAAAGTGCACTAGAAATATATGAGTCACTGCAGTTAGAAATCTGGTTTTATGGAGAGCCTTTTGATTAATAAACTTTGTTGCCATGCACTTCGGGATTTCACATTTTATTTGTACAATACTCGTGCGATGTCGTTGCACATACCTGAACCTCTCAATCAAAGATCTGGAATTGCTGTGAGGACATTAACCAATGAAATTGCACAACAGCCATTGGAGTTAGGTAAATATTATTGTCAGTGTACTGTTGGGTAAACCGAAGCACAGAGAGAGTAAGTGTCATACCCAACTGTCATAACCATAAGGGTAGCCTAAAATTCCTCCTTACCTGTAAGGGATTAAGAAGCTCAAATAACCTGGTTCGCACCTGACCAAAGGAACCAATGGGTACAAAAGATATTTTCAAACCTGGGGGGGCAGGGGAGGGTTTGTTTGGGTTCTTTGTTTCTGTGGCCATTCTCTCTTGGGACTGAGCAGGGACAGACAGAAATCCATCTTCTCCAACCCATCCTAATCCAAGTCTCCAATATTGCAACCAGTATAGGTAAGCCAGGCAAGGCGGATTAGTTTATCTTTTGTTTTATGTGAATTTTCCCTGTGTTAAGAGGGAGGTTTATTCCTGTTTTCTGTAACTTTAAGGTTTTGCCCAGAGGGGGATCCTCTGTGTTTTGAATCTGAATACCCTGTAAAGTATTTTCCATCCTGATTTTACAGAGATGATTTTTACCTTTCTTTTTTTTTTAAATAAAATTCTTCTTTTAAGAACCTGACTGATTTTTCCATTGTTCCAAGATCCAGGGGTTTGGGTCTTTGATCATTTTGGAATGAATTGGTTAGGATATTCTTCTCAAGCCTCGCCAGGAAAGGAGGTGTGTAGGGCTTGGGGGGATATTTTGGGGGAAGACATCTCCAGGAGATCTCTTCCCTGATTCTTTGTTAAGTTGCTTGGTGGTGGTAGCGTACCAGGGTTTAACCTAAGCTGGTAGAAATAAGCTTCGGGGGCTTTCATGCGGTCCCCACGTCTGTACCCTAGAGTTCAGAGTGGGGAAGGAACCCTGACACCAACCAAGGTCACACAGCAAATCAACAGCAGAGTTGGGACTAAAATTTTAAGGACCTGAACTCAGTCTACTGCTTTAAGCACTAGACCATTTTCCTAGCAGCACTATGAAAGTATAACAGGCCCTGCAGTATAGCATATTCCACAGGTATAACTATTTCCCATTGTAGAAAAGGAAATAGAAAAATATGAACAAACCACTAAATAAAACTACCATGGGAAAAGTAGGACTTTTTAAACCATTGGAACAATCAGATCATATTTCCTTACTGACTGAGCCATACAGTCCTGCAATTCCTTCAGAAAGAACCCATTTTCTTGCAGTGTTAACGAGATTCTACTGACTAACTCTTAATAGTCTTAAATTTTTATTTTACTTTCTGTTTCTGATACTCTTGAATCAGCCTGAAAATAACACTTTCCACTACAGATTTTACATGAGTCATCCTCGGCGTGGGTGAGCGTGAAGATCTGATGTATGACATGCCAACACAGGAAGATTGAAGCTCAGAGTTAGGTCTTCTGGACTAACGTACGTCTTTGGGAATTATTTTTGTTAGAAATTGTTCTCCAGCTATTTCTCAGAGTCTTGACGTGCAAAATGGTTCAGGCAAGATGGATGCTGTGGCCTGGGGATTTCTAGGAATAAATCTTTGTGCGGTGTGGAATAATACTGAAAGTCTGGAGAACAACATAACACATTTTATTGATTTTTTTATAGTTTTCATTTTGCTAAAGAAGTTCCTGGTCATCCAGGCAGCTGGACTATACTTTGGGTTGTTTTGTAAACAACTGAAACTCAAGGCCAGGATTTAACTCACAATGCCCTTGGCTGGTGGTAAGAATAGGCGGAGCAGTTTGGATATAATGAGAATTGACTCAAAACTTTGTTCAAAATGTAGACAAAACCAGATCAAGCCTCAGCTTTTAGGGGAGAGGGATTGACAAGTTGAGAAAATTTCTCTCTTCTTTTAAACTGTGGGGAGGGATATTTTAATAGGGAAAGTCTCCCCTTTTCATGGGCAAAATTTGCACCTATGTTTTGGCACAGCTAATTGTGGATGCAAATCTGACTATGAAAAGATTGGTACCTGCAGATACGTAAGGGCCAGATATTAAAGTGCTAGGATCTACAATCAGGGCCAGATTTCAAAGATCTCAGCTCCCATTTTGCCATTTAAATAAGGGCCCGGTTTTTCAAAAACTCGGCACCCAACAGCTCTCATTATGACACTTATGTCCAGATTTTGTAAAGATCCAACGTGCCCCCACATTGTCCTGCGCTCATTTGAAAACTTGACCAGCGTTGTGTAGAACATGCTCTTTTGAAAATCTGGCACTAACTTCCTAAATTGTTGTATTTGTGCCTATAATTAGTAATGCTGCTCAGGAATTTTCCAACAATTTTTGTTCTTGTTGTTGGAAATGCCATTTGTCAAAATGGGAACTTTTCATGGGAGAGGGTCGGTTCTGATGAATTCTTTCAACTCAAAGTTTTTGAGAAAAAAAGTTTCCAAGTTGTTGAAACATTTTATTTTGACATTTTTTAACAAAAAAATTATGATTTTCCAGTTCAAAATGACTTTGTTTAGAAAATCTAGCTACTTATAGTAAAAAATTTTAAAAGAAAAAGGTCAAAATCAAACCAAAGCATTTTGATATTCATGAAAACAAAATGTTTCAATTGACTGGAACTATTTTTTTCCCCCAGATTTTTGGTTTGCGAAAATGTTTGAGATTTCAGCTGTTTCTCCTGATTTGGGAGAGGAGCATTTTTTGATATCTCAGATTTTTGTGGAATGGGAAAAACATTTCCCATCGAGCTCTGAAAATTACTGCTCTGGTATCTTGTCCATCTGTGCATCCAAGCCAGGTCTTCCAAACACGTATCACCATTATATCTTTATGCTGCAAATTCCATCCACATAGAATAGGGAGGGTGGGTAGATGGCCCTTGAAAAACTGGCCATTACCAAGTGCTCTTGTAGATCCTGGTTTTGGCTGAGACTGAAAGGGGAGATAACATGATGACACAAGAATGCCTGCTCTTGTTATATTCCTAACCCCATGTCTGAATCAAAGAGGTTCAGATAAATTTACATAATCTCTGAATAAAATACAAACTCCAAACTTTACATGCTAATTTAAAATAGATCTCTTCGGCTTTTGTCTAAGATCTGCTCTACACACAGATTTTGTAGTGGTATAACTGTCCATTAGGGGCGTGATTTTCTTCTTCTTTATTGATATTGTTATACTGGGGCAGCCCCTAGTGTGGATGCGGGTACACTGGTATAAAAGTACCTTGTACTGCTGTCACTCATTTCATTCCCCTTCCCCTATGGGAATAACTGTACTGTTAGAAGGCACCTTTATACTCCTATAACTGCAGACACATAAGAAGAGTTGTACGGCTTTAATTACACTGGTACAGTTAAAGCAGTCCAGCGTTTGTATTTAGACAAGCCCTAATTGTCACTCTTTTTTCAGCGATCAACCCAGACAAGGAAAAGACTCATGGCTAAAGCATGTCTTGGAGTCGGAAGATTTGTCTTTGGCGCTACCACAAGCTTCCTGTGTGATGCTGGGCAAGTCATGCAACTTTTCTGTGCCTCTATTTCACCATCTGTTAAAATGGAGGAAATGCTATCGATCCTACTTCAGAGGTGCTATGAGGCTTCATTCATTAACGACCAGGATGTGTTAGGAGATCCTTGGCTGGGGGGCACTCAAGAAGTGCAAAGAAGAAGGAGCAGAATCTCTGTTTTAGCCACCAAGTAGCTGCTGCCAACGCCATAGGCTGATGGAGGAGAGACGTTCATCAAAGCTGTTTGAAATGTTTTGACTGAAAATGTTTGCTGGCAAAATATGGGGTTTTGTCAAAACTGAAGTTCACTTTTTCAGCAGGGAAATGCCCAACAAAATGCTTTATTCTGAACTGACCTGTTGTCGGTTTGAAATATTGCTCATTTTTCAATAGAAATTTAAAAAAAAAATTGAATTCAGAAATGCTGACATTTTCTGGAACTTTTTGTTCTGTGGACATTTTTGATAGTCTGATTTCCAATCCATTGTGGGCTGAAAACAAGTGTTGAAAGAGGGGAATTTCCTGCTGGATTGAAATCCCATTTTCCAAACATGTCTACTGCTTGTGTGTGTGGAGGGCGGGAAAGGCACAAAGTAAGGGACTCACTGTAGTGCATGAGGAGTGCTGGGTGCAGACCCTCAGCGCAGGGCAAATACAGGTGGAATGTCTCGGGTAGCACTGTTAGGGAGAATGCATCACCTACAGTGCTTTACTCTGGCTGGTGGAGAAGGCAGCGTGGTCTGTGAGTGCCACCAGCCACGTCCCTTGGAGCAGCAGCATGCCACCATTCACCCCTACTTCCCCAGCATTCGGGGAAAGCCAGAGCTCAGCCTGTCATCAGCATCCTTACTACCTTAGAAACTCCATTCAGTTCCAGGTGATTGTATGGCAATATTCTCTCCCCTGGGTGTCTAAAGTCAGGCACCTAAATCCATAGTTAGGCACCTGAATAAAAGGGTCCTGGGTTTTTCAGAAATGCGGAATATTTTCTGGGTGCCATGATTACCTCTGAAAATGAGGCCCTTTTAAAAAGGTGCCTAACTATGGATATAGGCACCTAGAATCATAGAATCATAGAATATCAGGGTTGGAAGGGACCCCAGAAGGTCATCTAGTCCAACCCCCTGCTCGAAGCAGGACCAATTCCCAGTTAAATCATCCCAGCCAGGGCTTTGTCAAGCCTGACCTTAAAAACCTCTAAGGAAGGAGATTCTACCACCTCCCTAGGTAACGCATTCCAGTGTTTCACCACCCTCTTAGTGAAAAAGTTTTTCCTAATATCCAATCTAAACCTCCCCCATTGCAACTTGAGACCATTACTCCTCGTTCTGTCATCTGCTACCATTGAGAACAGTCTAGAGCCATCCTCTTTGGAACCCCCTTTCAGGTAGTTGAAAGCAGCTATCAAATCCCCCCTCATTCTTCTCTTCTGCAGACTAAACAATCCCAGCTCCCTCAGCCTCTCTTCATAAGTCATGTGCTCTAGACCCCTAATCATTTTTGTTGCCCTTCGCTGGACTCTCTCCAATTTATCCACATCCTTCTTGTAGTGTGGGGCCCAAAACTGGACACAGTACTCCAGATGAGGCCTCACCAGTGTCGAATAGAGGGGAACGATCACATCCCTCGATCTGCTCGCTATGCCCCTACTTATACATCCCAAAATGCCATTGGCCTTCTTGGCAACAAGGGCACACTGTTGACTCATATCCAGCTTCTCGTCCACTGTCACCCCTAGGTCCTTTTCCGCAGAACTGCTGCCTAGCCATTCGGTCCCTAGTCTGTAGCGGTGCATTGGATTCTTCCATCCTAAGTGCAGGACCCTGCACTTATCCTTATTGAACCTCATCAGATTTCTTTTGGCCCAATCCTCCAATTTGTCTAGGTCCTTCTAGACAAATATTGGGGCCCCATAACCTTTTGGGTCCTGTCACAAGTGCACTGCTGTTCTCATTCCATCTGATGCAAGAGCTCAATCAACTGGCAAAATTCAATAAAGTGACTTAAACATAATTTGGATCCAAATAATTTCTTAAAGGGTGGCCAGACTTTGGAAAGTGACTCTCTAAGGGCCCAAAACATGTGGAAGGGTCCTATCGATTTCAGAGGGAATTAGCACCATGAAGTTTCTTGTCTGTTGTCTCTCAGCAACTCCACATTAAACTTGTTCCATTTCAAAGTTAAAAGTTTTTGTTTTTCGAAGAGCAGCCCTGCAAACTCAGTCTGGGAGGGGACAGTCAGGCTCCTTTATGTATATGGATAGGGTGAGGTTGTGATGTGGATACTGGTTCACATTTTTAAACTGATATATTTGATAGCATTGGGGACTCGTGTTCATTCTCCGTGAACTTTCTAGTGAATAATCTCTACTAGTGTTCCAGCAAGTGAATTTGAAGCTGATGTACTCCAATACCCATTAACAGAAAATTTCTTTAAAAAAGGGAAGAAGGAGAATCTAGGGAACTACAGACCGGTCAGCCTCACCTCAATCCCAGGAAAAATCATGGAGCAGGTCCTAAAGGAAACCATTCTGAAGCACTTGGAGGAGAGGAAGGTGATCAGGAACAGTCAACATGGATTCACCAAGGGCAAGTCATGCCTGACCAACCTGATTGCCTTCTATGATGAGATAACTGGCTCTGTGGATATGGGGAAAGCAGTGAATGTGATATACTTTGACTTTAGCAAAGCTTTTGATATGGTCTTCCACAGTATTCTTGCTAGCAAGTTAAAGAAGTATGGGCTGGATGAATGGACTATAAGGTGGATAGAAAGTTGGCTAGATTGTCGGGCTCAACAGGTAGTGATCAATGGCTCCATGTCTTGTGGCAGCCAGTATCAAGCGGAGTGCCCCAAGGGTCAGTCCTGGAGCTGATTTTGTTTAACATCTTCATTAATGATCTGGATGATGGGATGGATTCCACCCTCAGCAAGTTTGCGGATAACACTAAACTGGGAGGAGTGGTAGATACGCTGGAGGGTAGGGATAGGATACAGAGGGCCCTAGACAAATTAGAGGATTGGGTCAAAAGAAATCTGAGTTTCAACAAGGACAAGTGCAGAATCCTGCACTTAGGATGGAAGAATCCCATGCACTGCTACAGACTAGGGACCGAATGGCTAGGCAGCAGTTCTGCGGAAAAGGACCTAGGGGTTACAGTGGACGAGAAGCTGGATATGAATCAACAGTGTGCCCTTGTTGCCAAGAAGGCCAATGGCATTTTGGGATGTATAAGTAGGGGCATTGCCAGCAGATCGAGGTACATTCCCCTCTATTCGACATTGGTGAGGCCTCATCTGGAGTAGTGTGTCCAGTTTTGGGCCCCACACTACAAGAAGGATGTGGAAAAATTGGAAAGAGTCCAGCAGAGGGCAACAAAAATGATTAGGAGACCCGGAACGCATGACTTATGAGGAGAGGCTGAGGGAACTGGGATTGTTTAGTCTGCGGAAGAGAAGAATGAGGGGGGATTTGATAGCTGCTTTCAACTACCTGAAAGGGGGTTCCAAAGAGGATGGATCTAGAGTGTTCTCAGTGGTAGCAGATGACAGAACAAGGAGTAATGGTCTCAAGTTGCAGTGGGGGAGGTCTAGGTTGGATATTAGGAAAAACTTTTTCACTAGGAGGGTGGTGAAACACTGGAATGCGATACCTAGGGAGGTGGTGGAATCTCCTTCCTTAGATATTTTTAAGGTCAGGCTTGACAAAGCCCTGGCTGGGATGATTTAGTTGGGGGATTGGTCCTGCTTTGAGCAGGGGGTTGGACTAGATGACCTCCTGAGGTCCCTTCCAACCCTGAGATTCTATGATTCCATGATTCTATGATCTCACAACCATAAAACTGCAGTCAGTGGGAGAACAGACATCAGTAGGAGAAAGAAACTAAATTGGAAATAGGTCTGAACTGCACATTTTTGTTCTGCATTTTCACACACAGGGAGTTCGGATCCCAGGTTTTCATTTGGCCAATTATGTTGTGAGGGTTAAGTGCAAAATTCAGAACCAGATTTTGGTTCCAGCTCCACTCTAAAAGAAATGCTCAAGCCAAATTCAGATTTTCTTAGAGTTGATCTTATACAGGGTAAATTAATTGCATTGAGTCCTCCAAAACTTGGAATGATTGCGAATGAACTGCCCAGGTCTTCAAATCAAAATAAAGTCAGCAAAATGGAGGGAATCTTTTTTTAAATGCCCAAAACAATGGATGGGGTAAATGGCAGATCAACACAGAGACAGAACTAGAACAGCACAGCACCAAAAAATTAAAAGAACGAAAAAAGAAAAAGAACAGTGAGGACAAGGCACATGAAGTCAGAGCTTAAATGAACGATAATATACCACAATGTTTTGTCAGCGCTCTCCCAGATAACTAGACTGGACCAACACTGAGGAACTGTTTGGGGAATCTGCAAGACTAGTGGATCCATCAGTCACAAATAAAGTATAAGAGCCAAAAAGGGAATATGTAAAATTAACTGTATAAGAAGTAGGGTTTGGATGAGCATCTGAAGTCGGGGGTGGGTGGCATAGGTAACCACATTTTTTGTTGGCAGTGGGAGTCAGCTAGTCGGTCCAATGTGTCCCTTGCAGTAGACACTGAACGACTGTAGTGCAGTAGTAATTGGTGTCTCTGGGTAATACATACCAGCTACTATGGAGCAAGGTACTTTAGAAATCCCGATAGATTACAGGGGTTAGATATTGTAGGTAGATGGCACTGAAGACTATTGACCTTTGGGTTTTATACTCCGCAAAGAGATGGAAAGTAGCCTATCTGTGCAATTGACAAAGCACAAAAGGGACACAGCCCAGGCGAGCCATTGTGTGTGTGTGAGAGAGAAAAGGCATCAAATATAAAATATGCCACAAAAATAAATGAAAAACAAAGAGAGAAAAAACAAGCCCCCAAACCTCTCTGCATGTCCTTGACTAACAATTAAACTCATCTAATGAATTCCAACCCAGAGGGCATTCATTAGTTTAAATTAGCTGCACTGTACTTCAATGTGCTAATCCTGGTCTTCTCAAAAGCCAGTTGAAGGGCTGTTATTATATACAGAGGGGAAGTTACCATGTAGGGATTTTGGATCTTGCTCATTGCAGACCTGGGCAGTATGTACATTACCAACCACCCCAGTGTAATTCAGATGCCATGGGGATGGACATGATCTGAGGGCCTAGAACAGATGAGAGAAGGAAGAGTAGAGTTCAGGAGTTTTGCTACTGAAGTCAGTGGAGTTACACCTGTGTGAAAACAGTGCACATGAAAACAGCAGGAGGCCAAGGCCCCAGTGGGGAGAACCGGGGACTAATTCCACGCTTGTCACCATGTCATCATGTGACTGGTTAGCTGTGTGTGCTTGAGAAGGTCTGTGCACTGCCATCACCTGCCCTTGTTTGTCAGATAAAGCTTCCACTCTCCAGGTGCAGTGGCTAACTTTTGATTCAGCTTTTCTTCCTTGGAGTGTCCCTGCTGGCATGTCTCTTCCCCTGCTGCATGTCCATTCTCTCTTCCTCATTCCACCACCCAGCTGCCCTGACTCACTAGTGGTTAGCGGCATCCCACCATTCTCTGAAGTTTGACTCAGAGCAAAATGTGCAAGCTTCCCATAAGGCTGTCAGAGAGAATCTCCTCTCTGATTGACAGCACCTGATCTCCCTGATTGACAGCACCTGGGCTGAGGCTCTCAATGCTAGTTGAGAAAGAGGGGCGATCTGACTGCACAGATTGATGTCAGCTCTGTGAAAAGGCAACAAGAGGCAAGGTGGTGTGCAATTAACCATTGAGTAAACCACCTGGTATGAGGGCCTTGCCTACTTGGGCAGAGCACGGTTATAGCTCCCAGCACTTCCTTGGTTCTTCTGTGTCCTAGGAACCATGATTCAATGCATGTTTACTAATGAAGCTGCCCATCTGCAGATAAAAGAAGTAGCGGCTGGAGGGAAAGAAGTGATGAAAGCTGGACTGACGATCACAGGAAATTGCTGAGAGGTTGGCAAGAGTTTGCAAAGAGGTTATTGAGCTTGAAAGCCTCCACGAGCAAAACCTGAGGAACTTGATAGGTCTGCAGGGGCTCTTTAGAAGAGACTTGTTTCCACAGTTGGGAGGGATGTTCTGTGTGTGTACTTGTCCTTTGGCGTGACATGGATCACTGGCCAACAGCAGGGGATTGGTAGCTGGGCAGGAAGTCTGACGGGAGCAGAAAGGGCAAGTAAAGAGACACCAGAAGGAACGGAGGAAGAAGTTAGTGTTTCCAAGCTGCAGGGTGCATTACCCAGGAGAAGTACCATGGAGTTAGCACGCCCAGGTGAGATCCACAGCCCTGAGAGCATGAGGGTTCAGTCAGCAGCCACATTGCCTGGGCAGCGAGCTCAGATCTAATAAACTAAGCATGGTTGGGCCTGGCTAGTAGTTGGATGGGAGCCTTCCAAGGCAAAGCTTTATGAGCTGCGAGATGGAGTAATAGGCAAATCTACAGAGGTCTGGGTTAGTTTAGATGAGCTCTGCATATCAAAAGGCCTTGTATCTGCATAATCAGGCAAAGAAAATGGAGCTGTTTTTGAGTAATGTGTGGGCAGACTAACACCTCATCTTAGAATCATAGAATCTCAGGGTTGGAAGGGACCTCAGGAGGTCATCTAGTCCAACCCCCTGCTCAAAGCAGGACCAATCCCCAACTAAATCATCCCAGCCAGGGCTTTGTCAAGCATGACCTTAAAAATATCTAAGGAAGGAGATTCCACCACCTCCCTAAGTATCACATTCCAGTGTTTCACCACCCTCCTAGTGAAAACGTTTTTCCCAATATCCAACCTAAACCTCCCCCACTGCAACTTGAGACCATTACTCCTTGTTCTGTCATCAGCTACCACTGAGAACAGTCTAGAGCCATCCTCTTTGGAACCCCCTTTCAGGTAGTTGAAAGCAGCTATCAAATCCCCCCCTCATTCTTCTCTTCCGCAGACTCAACAATCCCAGTTCCCTCAGCCTCGCCTCATAAGTCATATGTTCCAGTCCCCTAATCGTTTTTGTTGCCCTCTGCTGGACTCTTTCCAATTTTTCCACATCCTTCTTGTAGTGTGGGGCCCAAAACTGGACACACTACTCCAGATGAGGCCTCACCAATGTCGAATAGAGGGGAACGATCACATCCTTCGATCTGCTGGCAATGCCCCTACATGTGCATCCCAAAATGCCATTGGCCTTCTTGGCAACAAGGGCACACTGTTGACTCATATCCAGCTTCTCGTCCACTGTAACCCCTAGGTCCTTTTCTGCCGAACTGCTGCCGAGCCATTCGGTCCCTAGTATATAGCGGTGCATGGGATTCTTCCGCCCTAAGTGCAGGACTCCGCACTTGTCCTTGTTGAACCTCATCAGATTTCTTTTGACCCAATCCTCTAATTTGTCTAGGGCCCTCTGTATCCTATCCCTACCCTCCAGTGTATCTACCTCTCCTCCCAGTTTAGTGTCATCTGCAAACTTGCTGAGGGTGCAATCCACACCATCCTCCAGATCATTTATGAAGATATTGAACAAAACCGCCCCAGGACCGACCCTTGGGGCACTCCACTTGATACCAGCTGCCAACTAGACATGGAGCCATTGATCACTACCCGTTGAGCCCGACGATCTAGCCAACTTTCTATCCACCTTATAGTGCATTCATCCAGCCCATACTTCTTTAACTTGCTGGCAAGAATACTGTGGGAGACCGTGTCAAAAGCTTTGCTAAAGTCAAGGAACAACACGTCCACTGCTTTCCCCTCATCCACAGAGCCAGTTATCTCGTCATAGAAGGCAATTCTTACAATGGTCTAACTCAGAAAAGGGGATTTTACCTAAAATTTCCAGATTTTTGAAAACGTGAAGTACTAAGTTGCGAGAGCAAAGATGCCTTCAGTTGCATGCCTGAGCTCTGTGCAGTCACCACAGACAGATTCAGAGGATTTAAAGCCAGAAGGGACCATTATGTCTGTCTAGTTTGACCACTGTATAGCACAAGCCGGCGAAATCGCCCTGTGATTCCTGAATCAAGCTCAATAACTTGGGGCTGAAAGGGACACCCAATCTTGCGTTAAAGACTCCAAATGAGGGAGAACCCACCACACCCCTTGGCGGTCACTTCCAGAGGTTCATTATTGTCCTGGTTAAACATTTCTGAGGTCCCTTCCAACCCTGATAGTCTATGATTTCCCAACTTTGTTCCATTTTGACCTTTGCTGACTTCACCTTCCACTCGCTCTTGTTTTGCCTTTGCCTGCTAGCTTAAAGAGCCCTCGAGAGCAGAAATCTTCTCACCCTCTGCTTGGCTCTTCGCCCTCTCTTAGCTTCCCTTGGGTGGCACAGCAGCTGAACCAAACGAGGGTTAGTAAGAGGCCATCTTTCCAGACCACAGCTTTCTCCTCACAGCATCACTTGGAGGCAGGGAGGTGCTGTTACCTCCATTCACTGGGTGAGAAGTTAAGGCACAGAAAGACTTGGGCCTAGTCTAATTGTAGAATTTAGGTCGCCATAGCTACGGTGCACAGGTGGGTGAAAAAGCCACATCCCGGAATGCCGTAGCTATGCCGAGCTGACTCCTGGTGCAGCCACAGCCAGGTCAATGGAAGAATGCTTCTGTCAGCCTAGGTACTGTCTCTTGGGGAGATGGTTTTCCTACAGCAATGGAAAAACCGCTCCCGCCTCTGTAAATTGTGGCAGGCTTATGCTGGCACAGCTACGGCGCCATAGCTGTGCTGCAATAGTTCCTGTAGTGTAGACAAGCCCTAACACCAGGCAATTAGTGACACTCCAGCTGAGGCTCTGCCCCTATGAATCTGTTATTCAGCTTTTTTAAAAAGCAGGATGGAGTGCAGAGAAGAAGGGCAATTTCCATGCTGTGCCATCCCAGCTCTGCTTGTAGCCAGGTTCGGATCAAGCCGGGGCAGCTGTCCCTTTTCTCCACGCTGCTTCCTTCCCACTCGCCCATCCTCCACTAGCTGCTGCTGAGGGGAAGCCTACTGCTGTGATACTGGCTGCTGCATTTTCCCACTATTGCTGATAGTGCACTCTGGGGCAGCTCCCAAAAGCACCACAGAACGAAGTCTGGGGTCAGAGTGCAGGCTCGAGGCAACTGGCAGGATATCTGAGTGGGGTGTGCATTTCCCAGAGAGCTGGAATATCACTGCCAGTCAGAGAGCTGGATCCCTAGGGTCAATGGTCAATTAATATTAATCTCCCAGCTGCCTGGATTACCCATTCCTGGTCACCCCCTGCTCAGAGCATCTCTTCCCCCACTATGAGCACCCTTCCCCTAACAGACTGGTAAATATTAAGGACCAGGGTGGGCAGCCCTCACCCCCTCTGGAGAGGAGCTCAACTCTCCATTCCCATCATGTGGCTGTGGGAAGAGTCCCCTAACAACAGCTCCATGATTGTCATGGTCTGACGTGGCCCTGTGCCCCTAGCAAGGGAAGCCCTAGGCAGTGGGAGTAGTTGGACAGCGCCATCTCCTGATCCTACTGCTGCAAAATAGGAAAATCCTGTCTAGGGTTTGGGCGGGTCTCCAGAGAGCTCAGATGCAGACAGTGGCCTCTCAGTTGCCTCTCAGGATCCCTGTGGGGAGTTGGGGATAGGTGCACCCAATCCAGAATAGGCCAGTGCAGGAGGGGAAAGGAGTTTGCAGGTCACTCCCTCTCCTGCCTCCAGGACACCAACACTGAATCATAGAATCATGGAATCATAGAATATCAGGGTTGGAAGGACCTCATAAGGTCATCTAGTCCAATCCCCTGCTCAAAGCAGGACCAATCCCCAACTAAATCATCCCAGCCAGGGCTTTGTCAAGCCTGACCTTAAAAACCTCTGAGGATGGAGATTCCACCACCTCCCCAGGTAACGCAGGTGTTTCACCACCCTCCTAGTGAAAATTTTTTCCTAATATCCAACCTAAACCTCCCCCACTGCAACTTGAGACCATTACTCCTCGTTCTGTCATCTGCTACCACTGAGAACAGTCTAGATCCATCCTCTTTGGAACCCCCTTTCAGGTAGTTGAAAGCAGCTATCAAATCCCCCCTCATTCTTCTCTTCCACAGACTAAACAATCCCAGTTCCCTCAGCCTCTCCTCATAAGTCATGTGTTCCAGTCCCCTAATCATTTTTGTTGCCCTCCGCTGGACTCTTTCCAATTTTTCCACATCCTTCTTGTAGTGTGGGGCCCAAAACTGGACACAGTACTCCCGATGAGGCCTCACCAATGTCTAATAGAGGGGAATGATCACGTCCCTCGATCTGCTGGCAATGCTCCTACTTATACATCCCAAAATGCCATTGGCCTTCTTGGCAACAAGGGCACACTGTTGACTCATATCCAGCTTCTCGTCCACTGTAACCCCTACGTCCTTTTCTGCAGAACTGCTGCCGAGCCACTCGGTCCCTAGTCTGTAGCGGTGCATGGGATTCTTCTGCCCTAAGTGCAGGACTCTGCACTTGTCCTTGTTGAACCTCATCAGATTTCTTTTGGCCCAATCCTCTAATTTGTCTAGGTCCCTCTGTATCCTATCCCTACCCTCCAGCATATCTACCTCTCCTCCCAGTTTAGTGTCATCCACGAACTTACTGAGGATGCAATCCATCACATCATCGAGATCATTAATGATCTGTGGTTCTTGTCTCCCAGCTTTGCACTGGTCACTAACTCACTGCTCATCCTAGGATCTGAGAGGCAGGCTGGGTGCTCTCTGCCTCACGCATCATTACCAGGGACACAGAGTCTCCCAATCCTGTCAATGGGTCACAGAGCAGGGCGGAATCCAGCTCATGCTCCCAGACCAGAATCGACCCTGCGGTGCTGAGAGGAGTAAAATCTCCTTTTTGTGAGTGATGTCTGCAGACATGGCTCTGAATACACCGCTGGGGCAGATCACCTGAGTCACATGGGCCCATTTCCAAAGAGAGTCGTGGTGTGATGGGGGGAGGGGAGAAGAAGGGGGAAAATGCTCTGCAGAAGGGGGTTGTTTGTGGGAGAGTGCCAGCGGTCCTGGGCGAGGGCTGCAGTGACAGTCAAACTCAGCCACGCAGAGATCTGAACCCTGAAACTGAGCCTGCTCGCCCAGCCCTGATACTGGCCTGGTGGAAGAAGGCTGCCTACCTGCTACTCCTCACTGTGGTGCTGGAACTGTGTCACGTGCGGGGAGGGAAGGGCAGTCCATAGACACCAAGGAAAAAGCGAGCCATGGGTGCGGGGTGGCAAGACGGCTGAGTGGGGTCTGGCTCTGGGGACAGGGCAGGGCTTCTCAGGAAAGGGAGAAGGTTAGACAAGCCCTCTGAAAGGTTTGAGCCAAGACCCAAATACTGAGGCTAGGTTTGGGAGTGGGGCCTGGCTGGAGCCCAGTGGTGTGAGCCCTATGCACACTAACGAGGCCCACGGGCAGCTCGCAGGGGGCAGAGATCTCTAGTGAGAAGTGACCTCCATCGTGGCCCCTGCATGTCACGGCAGCTGACCCCGTTTGGCCGGTTTCCACAGAACTCTGGAGGCAACAGGGACCCACGAGGTGCATCGAGCTCAGCTGGGGCTGGGGAGGAGAAGGGTCAGCCCCACAGCAGGTTGCACAGGTGCCCCCGCCCCATGGCTTGTGTAGGTGGGCCAGAAACAGGCCCATGGAACACACAACATGCCCCTCCTGGGGGGATACCATGGGCCATATTCCCAGCAGAGCTGCTAAGGCCACTTTGCGATGGGCCAGAAGCACGGTGTAGCCAGAGACAGCCAGCAAAAAGCTCCCCTGCACAGGGGGCTCTCTGAACGTGCTGGGTCCTCCGTGTCCTGTGTCAGTCACCTTCTGCCCCCATGTGAGAGGGAGCATGGGATGTCTTCTGGGCAGGGCTTGGGTGGGATGGAGACTTGGTGGTGTGGAGCTCGGCCACGCTCCAACCCTGAGCACCAGGGGCCCCGTGCCAGTGGGGTGAGTTAGAGCTGCCCCGTGCTGTTCTAACTTGTTGGGGGCAGGTGGCTCTGGCTCCCTGCTGGGCTGCCCCCACCCTTTCTGCACTAGCTCCAGGCAGGAACTGGACTGGGACTGGGAGTCTCCACTGGGTTCCTGCTTCCTATGGCAGTGATCGGCACCAGTCCTTTGCCTGGTGTAGAGGGTTTGCTCTTCTGCTCAGGCTGTGGGTGCTGGCTGTTGCACAGTGTGGGTCAGAGCCAAACCTCCATTCACTGCTTGTTCCTGCTGCCCAGCTGTGCAGGAGGGGGAACAGCCGCCTGGCATCAGTTGCTTTCCCTGTGTGCAAGTTTCTGTGATACAGGTAGTTCACACAGAGGAATAACGGGTCTCTTTATGCCCCTTTGCCTCTCTGCATAGGTGTGTAGCAGAGCTCATGCCTGAACCCTAAGACAATATTTGCAGTGTCCCTTGTGCTGAGTTTGCAAGGGGTCTTTTGCTGGTAGTGCCAAACTTACACAATAACCTCTGCTCCACTGCATACCAAGGGCATTGGGAAAGGTCCCCTGTCATAAATATAAAGGGAAGGGTAAACACCTTTAAAATCCCTCCTGGTCAGAGGAAAAACCCTTTCACCTGTAAAAGGTTAAGAAGCTAGGATAACCTTGCTGGCACCTGACCAAAATGACCAATGAGGAGACAAGATACTTTCAAAGCTGGAGGGGGAGAGAAACAAAGGCTCTCTGTGTGTGTGTGTGTGTGTGTGAGTAAGTGTGAGTGAGTGAATGAATGAATGAATGAGTGAGTGAGTGAGTGAGTGAGTGTGATGCATTTGCTGGGAACAGAAAGGAATGGAGTCTTAGAACTTAGTAAGTAATCTAGCTAGATATGCGTTAGAATCTGTTTGTTTAAATGGCTGAGAAAATAAGCTGTGCTGAATGGAATGGATATTCCTGTTTTTGTGTCTTTATGTAACTTAAGGTTTTGCCTAGAGGGATTCTCTATATTTTGAATCTAATTACCCTGTAAGGTATTTACCATCCTGATTTTACAGAGGTGATTCTTTCACTTTTTCTTTCATTAAAATTCTTCTTTTAAGAACCTGATTGCTTTTTCATTGTTCTTAAGATCCAAGGGTTTGGGTCTCTGTTCACCTATGCAAATTGGTGAAGATTTTTATCAAGCCTTCCCCAGGAAAGGGGGTGTAGGGTTTGGGGAGGATTTTGGGGGGAAAGATGTTTCCAAGCGGGCTCTTTCCCGGGTATATATCTGTTAGACACTTGGTGGTGGCAGCAATAAAGTCTAAGGGAAGAAGGAAAATAGTCTGTACCTTGGGAAAGTTTTAACCTAAGCTGGTAAAAATAAACTTAGGAGGTTTTCATGCAGGTCCCCACATCTGTACCCTAGAGTTCAGAGTGGGGAAGGAACCTTGACATCCCCCAAAAAGCATCTGGATTTCTGGGTGCTCATGAGAATCAAAGCACCGATTCTTCTGAGGTTAATCCAGGCTATCAGTGACTCTGAGACACAACACGCACATCCACATGCATGCGCACACACACACAGTACTTTAATTCCTGCATGAAATTTCAGAGAAGGCTGATGTAAATGTGCTCCATTTTTAGCCATGTATTTGGGGATGGTTAAGTGGAAGTGCCAGCAAGCAGCAGCCCGAGGCGGCTTTGTAGCATTCTTACACTAGGCTTTGGCAGGTGAATGACTCATTACATACTTAATTTCTTTCCACCCAGTTGCTGAGGGTGGTGTCACTTGCCTTCCAGCTGATAGGGAGGTGTTCCTGCAGGAAGATTGGCTGTAGCTCTTTGGCATGTCAGAACTTTCCCACGGTCGGTTGGGAGTGCTCAGGGCATGGGAAGGGTGGAGAACTGTTGGGTGGCGTCCCTCTCTGACTGATGGCATCGCTCATGCATTGAGGAACAACTCACATGAGCCAGAAGAATAAGGAACCGTGCTGAGTGTGGTTGCATTGCATCAGCTCCTCCTCAATGCCTAAACATCTGGGACACTTCGGTTCTTCTGTTCCCACCCAGGTCCTTGTCTCTCAAACGAGCGATGTTTTCCTATGGACTTCCCCTGCCCTGGCACAGGCTTGTGTGGCCGATCGTGCACATGGCTTGGTGTGGATCAGCTGAATCAGGCTAAGCAACCTGTCAGACTAAGCGATACTGTTTGAGTTGTTGTTCTGCTTCCAGGCATTGATGGCTCTTTTAGGAAAGTGGCAGTACCTGAAATATTAATGTCACCAATCTAGATGTCTATAGGTGATGACTCTGAAGTGTGATTTACTTTATTTCTCTTTGGTTTCATGAGTATGTTTCCTGACACAGAGTTGTTAGAATAATTCACAGACTTAGATCTCTTCTAAACCTCCAATGTTTCCTTTTGCTCCTTCTCCCTTTCACTGGATTCCATTACAGAGTCTTCACTTCTCCTGGCCCAGTCTGAGTCACTGCCTTGTTCTCTGCCTGCACAGTAGATTGTTTAGGTCAGTGTTTCTCAAATGCAGCCATGGTGGCCACATGTGGCCATCAGGGGCTTTTCTTGTGGCCACAGCCCCCTGGACTGTGATTGAGGGGGCAAAATAGCAGCACCTCCCCTCCCTGTTGCTCCTCGATGCACCGCCTTGGTGTTGGTTGCTGGGGCCACCAGCAGGGGTTGGGCCCTGCCCCCTCTGGAGGCACAACGCTGGAGGAGCAGGCAGCCCATGATTTCCCCACCTTCCCTGGGGCAGTGGGGCTCAGTCTTTGGGCTTCAGCCCTGGGGTGGCAGGGTGGCAGGCTCTGGCTCTGGGGCTTCAGGCTCCATCCTCAGACTATGGCTGCGTGGCAGCCGGTCCCAGGCTCCAGCCACATCCCCAGGGGACGGGGCCTGGGGATGGCTTCAGGCTCCATCCCCAGGCCCCGTCCCCTGGCCATAGGGCTTCAGGCTCCAGCTCCCGTTGCTTCCTTGGCCCCTGCTGCCTCCCCCAATCCCCCCATCTGGGGCTTAATTTGTCCCCAGGCTTGCCAGGGCTGAGTAAGTCTGCTGTGACAAGCGATACTTGTATGTTTGTTAATATCACTTGTCAGAACAGACTTACTAGCTAGCAATAAATAAATGACAATGATTTGGACATGTGTTTGTGCCTATTTATTTGTTTGTCCTAAAGCTAATTAAGTATTTTACGAAAAAGTGTGAGAGGAGCCGCCAGCGAGAATTGGTGGCCGCACTCTGAGGCCACCAAAAATGTGTCCCGAGAACCCCTGGTTTAGGTAGAATTGGATTGGCACAGGTATCATAATGTTCATTGCCCATGTGAACAACACATGCAAACTCTTTAGCTGCATGGAATTTAGTTCTCCACAGTTTTGCATTAGAATATTTTTATTAAGGTAACAAATTACTCGTTAGCCCAGATGAAAGGGCTCTGAAAAGAGCCAAAGACTGCCGTGAGGTCGGGGGGAACCGGCCTCACCCTGGAAGGTGTAGGCAGCCCGATCTACTCAGCTTGTCAAAGAAAAATCTGAGAGCTGACATGAGCAAATCCACCAATAGCTACAAGGGAAAGAAAATTTAAGAGGGCAGGTGGCTCTTTAATTTATCGGACAAAGACATAACAAGAGGCTACGGCTGGAAGCCAAAGTTAGATAAACTCAGGCTAGAAATAAGGCACACATTTTTAACAATAAGGGTAATTAACAGTTGGAACAATTTACCAGGGGATGTGGTTGAGTCTCCATCATTTGATGTCTAGATCAAGATGAGATGTCTTTTTTCAAAAAGCAAAACAAAACAACCTCTAGCTCAACCACAAGTTATGGGCCTGATGCAGGAATTACTGGGTGAAATTCTAGGGCCTGAGTATAAAGGAGGGTAGAATTAGATGATCATAATGGTCCCTTCTGGGTTTAAAATCTTTGTATTTATAATATAAATTTATGAAAGCAAAGATAAATAATTTTCATTTAAGTACATTATGAGTCAGAACAAAGATTGGGTAGCAGGGCTCAAACTTAGAACAGTCATACAAAGAAAAAATGGAACAAAATAATAATAATAAACTATTGAAATTCAGGAAGCATAAGGATTTGACAGAATACTGCCTCATTTGGCTAGCAGCACAAGTAATGAAGGGAACCAACTCTCCAAATACCGTTTTTGCCTGGTCATTCCCCCACAGAATTTGCTGAGTGCGAAAATATTGGTTTTGTTCTAATCACCACTGTTTGCGATGAAAGCAGCTAATTATAAAAGCTCTTTCCTCCACTTTTAGAAACATTGTTATGCACTCCTACTAAAACCAATGCTGTCTCGAGAGAGTTCTTGCTGAGGAGATCACATTGAGATTACGAGTGAACAAAATCCCAGGCTTTGGGGGCAGCTCCATGCCGTACATGAATATCTCATGGTAATGGACGGAGGCCACATCTCAAGGCTGATACTACTTGACCTCTCTGCAGCTGTCAACACAAGTGACTCCAGTGCCCTACTGCCCCAGTTACATGACATATTGTTGGCTGGAGAAGGCACAGCACTGCAATGGTTTCAGTTAGTTATTCCACTCCAACAGACCCAGAGCGATGATAGGCGACTGCTCCCCTTCCCTGATGGCCCTCACCTGCAGGGTCCCAGAGGGATCTATCCAGTCCCTCTCCTCTTCAACATCTCCCCACCTCTCTTGGAGAGGTGTGAGGTGCCAAACGCTCCATGGCAAACAATGCCACCACGGCAATCTGTGCCATCACTCTCATGTCACAATGCCTAGCAGAGACCATGCCCTGGGTGACCACCAGCCAGCTCACACTCAACCCCAGATGAGCCTGAAGTGATGCTGGCTGAAAGGGGAAAACACTTGGAAGAACGGGCCAGGTCATGGTTCTCTCTTCCATCAAGGGCGACTACCTGCATTCAGCAAATCACCTCTGGGTCCCTTCTCACTCAGCACTTCACCCATAAGTCAAGGGAGTATCACTTTTCAAAAGTGACTTTCCCCACCTCCTCCTGGGCAAAGATCTGGTCACTGCAATCCAGGCATTTGACACCTCCAGACTGGAGCACTCTAACTTGCTGTACCTGGGTCTGAAGGCCCCAGCACATGCCAAACAGGGCAGCCTTTCCCTCTCCATTACCCCTGGGCTTCCATCTCTCCATTGCTCCCAGCCCAGTTCCACTGCCACTTCCAAGCTTTGGACCTGATCTTGAAAGCTGCTAGTGGGGCAGGACATAGTTACATCAGTGATCACATCTCCCTCCATGACCCAGCAAGACAGCCGCGCTCCTCTGGGGTAGAGCACCTTATAAAGTCTAAGAGGAAGCATGTGAAGGCTAGGGACAAGGCACTTGCTGTTAAAGGGGTTGAGCTGTGGAATGACCTTCCAATGGATTTGCACTAATCTAAAATCTGACCACTTTCAAGGAGTGCTGCAAGACCCTCCTTTTTGCCAAAGCAGTCCCACCAGAGCCAACTAATGGGGGAGAAACTGCAGTGGGTGAAAACAACATATACACGTACAATCCCCCAAGCAGAGCCTCTGCTACCAGGGAAGGGAGAAGAGCAAAAGAATCATGAAATCCACTAGGGACCATGCCACACAGATCTAATTTACCTGGGAAGTGCTTCAATATTCTGGTGATGGTAGCAATAGACAGACGGACAGACCAAGATTACTCATTGCCCGCCCAGCTCAGATCACTCAGAGCAGAGCTTCTGTAAAATCCATGGAGTAAATGTCAGTTTGTTATGAAGTGGATTTACGGGTTGTACAAATGAAAGCTTACATTGTACGCTCTTTGGGGTAGGGACTGTCTCCCTCCCCAGAGGTGTGTACAGTGCCTAGCACAACAGGACCCTGATCCCTCCCTGGCCCAATGAGTGTTACATAATACACATTTCTCAGGGTCAGATGTACTCATATCCCTTTGCTAGGCCTTAGCATGAGCCCAGTTATTGGGTTTTTGTCATGGCACTGCTGTCACAAACCCGTGCAAGTCCTGTCTATGGTTAAAGAGAGCTGCCATGCAAGAGTGGCTGGGAGATATCTGTCACACCATTTGCCCTGCAGTCACTGTAGTGTCCACAGTCTGCAGCAAAGAGTCCTTTTCGAGGCCTGGACTTGGGAACCCGTCCAAGCAGAAACAGCTCCCAAAGAATGCACCTGGGGTTTTACAGGATCTGGGACACAGCGTGGTGAACCGCAAAGCCGGATATGTCCAATAAACCTGCATCTTCTTTACTTTATGACTAAGTCTCACTGTATTAAATGAAAGGTTTCTAGTGACAGAGCACTCAGAGTCCATTTCCACATATCAGAGCCATGAAGATATGTCTCCTGGCCCTGCAAGAGTCATAACCCACATGTATGGCTTTCTGCACACCCCAGCCATTGACTGCAGCACCTCACTCCATGCTGCTTGTGCCAGGGCACGCTTTATTGCTGTGTTCTTCTTTCTCCTGCCCTGCCGCCTTGCACGTGAGTCTAGTAAAACACCGGGGGCCAGATAATTAGCCCCTTACTCACACTGGTGAACACTTGCTCATGAGAGCAGATCTATCAGCTTCAGTGGTGCTGTCTGTCAGAGAAACTGCCCACCAGTGTGAGTAAAGGTCTTCTGCATCTGGTCCAGTGTCACAGCACCATCCAGCTGGGAAGGCAGCCCTTGTCACATTGATTAGCTCTCTGGGACAGGGGCTCTCTGTACAGCGCCTAGCACAATGGGGACCTATTCACAGTGGGGCTCGAGGCACTCCACAACAGAACTGGTAAATACTAACACTAAACAATGTGCCTGCATTCACCTGTAAGCACGATTGGTGCAGTGGGGGACGTGGGGCCTTCCACTGGGTATATTTCCACTCCTAAAGGCAGCACGCTTAACTGGACAAGAAACAAGGGCCAGGTATGGCCAATCCAGTGTGACTAAACGCTGCTGCTATCACCACAGAGTTTGGCACTTTCCTTGGGTCCAGGACCCTAACAGCTTCTGAGGAGTTTTCGGGTGAAGGTCTAGCCTCACCAAAGGTCAGTGGGAGTTTTGCCATCAACTTCAATGGACCCAGGATTTCATTTGCCATTCATTTCTTCTTGTTTTCATATGTTCCATTTTCTGCCACTGGAATTTATTTTTTAATTTGTTTTCGAAGCACCTTTGACAGCACAAATGATTCTCTTACGCCAGCGGGAGCTGAGCCGTGATTGGCTGAAACGATTGATCACAGCGGTGTACCTATTTTTGTGCTCATTCCAGGCGGCTGGCAGATGTTCCCATATAAATGACTAAGGCTGTATATCTGACTGTCATCCTCACCCACAGAATGGGAAAGACCGTAAACAGCTGCTTAATCAAAGGGTCTGCAGAAAAGCTGATGTGATTTCTCTTCCTAAGCAGGCCGGCTCCTGGACCCGCAGAAGCCAACAGCAAAGTTCCCATTGACTGTAGTGGTGCAGGAGGGCTGACGGCCTCATCAAGACTAAGGATTAGAAGCAGCTAGAACGTCACTAGGCCCCACACATTTTCTAACCAATTTGTTTATATCTCATGTGTAGGGAGTTGTGGATTCAATTAGAAAATAACACCATTGCAGCTGATTGCCCAAGACATACATTCTAATAGTAGCTGGAGAGAGTTAGACGCCCGAATTGGTTCAGAATTGCTCGCCCTAGTTAACATGCTCCTAATTATGATGAACCTGCTATTGTCAACAATGTTTTAGCCAAGGCAGGGAGAGAAGACACTCATATGCATTTGGGAGGAGCTCTGAACTTTCTATTAGATATTACGCAAGACAGAACCTCCTATAAGCTGGTTTGCCTCTCAGAAACTGCTAATTAAAAAGCCCTTAGGCTTTATCTGCCTGATTAGGAATGCATACTTGTATGGAAGAAACTGAAATGCCAAAATCCATGGCAGTCCTTTTTGTTTTAAAACATAGGTCTCACATATATATAAATACATTTCTTTCTTCTCATTGTTTTAATGCCTTCCCATTTGATCTGCAAGGAAATTATCCATTCTAATATGCATTCCAAATGTGTTACAATTTTCATTTATATAATCAGGGAATGAGAAATGGGAAATACCCCAGGGGTAGCACAAGATTGTTTCCTTCCCTGTAGAGTTAGTCTCTTATACAGAAACAATACACAAATACATGTTCTTTAAATGGCAATTAGATACAAGATGGGTGATGGATTCCAGCAAGGTTTGTTGTCTTAGGGGATCTAGGCCCCTGGGTTTGGTTCTCTGTTCCATTACACCAGTGTGACTCCATGTGATGCATTGGGAATATGTCTATACAATTTGTGAATTTGGTGTGAGAACATGAACCCTCATGTCTGGGTGAGGCTCATGGTAAAAGAACAGCAACAGAGGGTCCTTGACTCTAAGTATCCAATTGTTGGAAATCTATTCACTTTAGACAAAAGACTAGTCCCTGCCCAGAAAGACTGTCTAGGGGATGGTCACCTTGGCAACAAAGTCACCTGACAGGGATCTGTGCTCATGCAGGGAAGCTGGCAGGGATGGCCACCTGACATGGGGGCGGGGGAAGTGGAAAGTTTTAAAATGGCAGGGCTGATCTGCTCAGGTGTCCATTTTGTCCAGGCCATGAGGGGCAGACACTTACCATGTAACAGCTGCCTGCCTGCATCCAGGTGGGTCCCCACAGGCTCACGATGGGAGGGTGAGCTGGCAAGGTTTCAGATGTTTATTATTTGGGGTGGTCTGTGCTCTCCTGGGCTTTCTAAGATTAAGTATAAAAGAGCACAAACGTGTTAGACTCTGTGAGGGGTGTGTATGTGTTGGCTGCTTCACAATGTCTGTGTGCCCCAAGAGAGGCACGCTGTAGCCAGAAGCGTCACACCATTGGGTGAGTTCTTGGAGAGGGTGCACTTAAATAACTGGGGTATCTAGGGGTCAGCACTGCACTTGGGGTGCTAGTGCAGGTGGGCTGAGGAGCCTCCTTTCCAAGAAGGGGACTCAGAAAAATGTTCCAAGAGGCCAAGGGAGAGGCCAGCAGGGCTGCAGCCCCACGGGATCCAAGCAAAGAGGCTTGAATTCCTGTCACAGCCATCCTAGCGGGTAGCCAGAAGGGACACTCTCTAGGATCTGTGACATTCCACTGGCTGTAGCTCCATTACACTGAGGAGAGCTAAAATAAATGACCAAAATAAAGAGAGGAAAATGGCTGCTTGGCATGAACAACATAGGACATACACATTTGGCTACTGGAACTCAAATGTGAAATTGCAGAACTACTAACAGTGGTATGTAACCTATCACTTAAATCAGCTTCTGTACCAGATGCCCCGATGGTAGCTAATGTAACACCAATTTTTTAAAAAGTCTCCAGAGGTGATTTCAGAAATTACAGGCTGGTAAGCCTAACTTCAGTACCAGGCAAGTTGGTTGAAATGATAGTAAAGAACAATTATCAGACTCGTAGATGAACACAGTTTGTTGCGGAAGAGTCAACCCAGTGTTTGTAAAGAGAAATCATGCCTCACCAATCTATTAGAATTCTTGGAGGAGGGTCAATAAACGTGTGGACTAGGGTGATCCAGTCAATATAGTGTACCTGGACTTTCAGAAAGCCTTTGACAAGGTCCCTCACCAAAGGCTGTTAAGCAAAGTAAGCAGTCGTGGGGATAAGAGGGAAGGTCCTCTCATGGTTCAGTAACTGGTTAAAAGATCGGAAACAAAGGGCAGGAATAAATGGTCAGTTTTCAGACTGGAGAGAGGTAAATAGTGGGGTCCCCCAGGAATCTGTATTGGGACCAGTGCTGTTCAACATATTCATAAATTATCTGGAAAAAAGTGGCAAAATTTGCAGACAATACAAAATTCCTCATGATAGTTATGTCCAAAGCAGACTGTGAGGAGTTACAAAGAGATCTCACAAAACTGGATGACTGGGCAACAAAATGGCAGATGAAATTCAGTGCTGATAAAAGCAAAGTAATGCTCACTGGAAAACATAATCCCTACTACACCTACAAACTGATGGGGTCTAAATGAGCTGTTACCACTCAAGAAAGAGACCTTGGAGCCACTGTGAATAGTTCTCTGAAAACAGCCACTCAATGTGCAGCAGCAGTCAAAAAAGCGAACAGGACGTTAGGAACCATTGGGAAAGGGAGAGAGAATAAAATGAAAATAAATAAAACATGATGCCACTATGTAAATCCATGGTTCGCCCACAGCTTGAATACTGCGTGCAGTTCTGGTCGCACCATCTCAAAAAAGATATTAGAATTGGAAAAGGTACAGAGAAGGGCAACACAAATGATTAGGGGGATGGAAGAGCTTCCACATGATGAGACGTTAATAAGATGGGGACTTTTCAGCTTGGAAAAGAGACGACTCGGTGGGGATATGAGAGAGGTCTATAAAATCATGACTGGTGTAGAGAAAGTAGATAAGGAAGTGTTATTTACTCCTTCACTTAACACAAGAGCCAGGGGTCACCCAAGGAAATGAATAGGCAACAAGTTTAAAACAAAGAAACTAAAAGAAGTACTTCACACAACATATAGTCCATCAGGGGATGTTGTGAAGGCCAAAAGTATAACTGGGTTCAAAAGAGAATTAGATAAGTTCATGGAGGACAGGTCCATCAATGACTATTAGTCAAGATGGTGAGGGACACAACTGCATGCTCTGGGTGTCCCTATTGTCTGTCTGCCAGAAGCTGGGACTGGCTGACGGGATGGAGCAGTCGATCATGACCTGTTCTGTTCATTCCCTTTGAAGCACCAGGCGCTGGCCCCTGTCAGAAGATGGGATCCTGGGCTGGGCTTTCCCCTCGTTTTACAGTGTTACTTCCCTGCAACAGGTCTGCCAACCTCCGTCATTTAGGTGTCATGGTTCAGGCCACCAAAAGTCATGAGACTGGCTCAAAGATCATGAGATCGTTTGAAAATGATAGAGTTGGGGGGTTCTCCCCCCCTTTGCTTGTTGGTGCTTCAGGGGGTGTGCTCGCTTCACACTCTCACGGTTTTCTCCACAACCCTAAGGGCTAAAAACTTATTTTTTTCTTTTAAACAAAAGCTGAGGTTGCACGCCAAGCTCCTGATTCCTCCCTAACCCTGAGAGCTGGGTATGTGTGCGCGTGTGTGGTGGGTACTTGGAATCCAACCCTGGGTTGCCCCCTATCTATACCGGCTTACCAGAAACCCCTGGGGCTGAATGCTCCAGAGCCCGGGGTATGAAATCCAGGCCCAGATCTCTCTCCTCTGAATGTCTCGCCCTTTGCCACAGGCCCCACTTGGAACCCCTTCTTTCCCCCTGCCATAGCATGAGAGCAAGAGGCAGGGCCAACACTAACGTCCCCAAGAAAGCTCCCACTCAGCGGGAGGTTAGAAAGAAGATGCCAGAGTTGGAGTTTTATGCCGCAGTGTTGCCTGCATCCAGAGAGCTCTCCCTAGCAGCAGGTGAAACCAAATTCTCTTGTGAAAGTCACAAGAACTAGTTCTAGCTCGTGTAACAGAGGCAGGAGCCGCAAACAGCTTTCACCTTCCAGTGACCCTAGCCGTTAAGAATGTGAGAGCGACTCAGTGGATTGTAGACTATCTCACCCAGAATCTATTAACCCTTCATTGCCTGGGTTAAGGTAAACCAGTGAAAAGCACATAGCTAAGGTCTTGAGCAGAAATATTGCCAACCTTGATGCATCTTGCGATATTTGTCGTTTTCCTTAAAGCCCCGAGCTCCTGGAGTCCTGAGATTAAATGAGACACTAAGAAAAGTAACTGACTGAGAAAAGTAAATTTCTAGTCCTCATAGTTGCATAGAAATGCTTGAACACGCGGCTCATGGGCAGCCTGAAGGCCCAGAAGGCAAATGAGGGAATTCTACTTAGTTTTATTATTTTTTAAAGATCTCTCAATTTTAAAGCCAATCTCATGATTCTTGAGCGCTTGGGGTTGACAGTCCTGGAGCCATATCATCAGATCTGAGTGCCTTAATAGTACAGCTGAGTTCCTCATCTGAACACAAACAAAAGCAATTAGGACAAGATTAAAAAATATTATCCAACGTATAGGCTCCGGAATCCTTATTCAGGCACCTAAATAAGTGGACTAACTTCCAAAAGTCCAAAAAAGCCAGCAGCTCCCACTGCCTTCAGCGCAATCAGAACTCAAGGCTTCATTAAAAAAATAAAATCTAACTCTCTGCTTTTAGCTCATTTAGTTGTGAACATAACCTTCTGAATCCAGAGACAGAGAGCCTGACTCAAGGGATGTGGGAAAGGTAGGAACTCCCCCGCACATGCCTCCATGGGACACTTCAGGAGGACAAGAAATAAATTAAAAACTAACTTTCCTTTTGGAGAATTTGCTGTTGTTTGATTAAAAAGTGTTAAATTGAAAAACACCGGAAAATTGAATTTATAAAAATAATTAAAAACCCTCTTTCATAAATTTTTGTTAGGAAGCTAATTTGGGTCCAGTTACATTTGTTGACAATTTTTCCCTGCAGAAAATACATTTCCATGATGAAGAATTCACTTCTCTTCTCAATAGGTTCTTACCCCACTCCCAGCATGGTATCTGAATGATTTCCAGTTATGCACTGAGTTAGTTGTCATGTGTGGTTCAGTCTCTCTCTCATCAACTCATCTGTTTGGTTTTCATAGATTTTCCTTTCATTTTTATTCTGTTAAAATGTTCACGCTGCTTTGTGTTTATGTTAGAGGAGGCAGATTGGAGAAGTACGTCCTGCTCTCGGAGCGGAAGGTGGGGAGGTTGGTGGTGATCTTTAGTTCCTGAGGAAGTTCCTTCCACAATCGTGGACCAGCCCCCAAGAAAGCTCTGCGCAGACAATCTTTACCTGATGGTAGAAAGTACCATGGTCCCTGACCAGCGGCCTTGTCATACACAGACCTCACTTTGCAACTATAAGCTGTTTTCAGTGTGCTTCCGCAGGCCATTGCTTAGGAATTTCAACAAGAAATTTAGCTTTGTTCACACCTGGTATTCAAAACAGAGACTTTTTTAAAAACGATTAAAACTATATCAGCACCTTTTTACAAAAGAGTCATTTTGTTTATTCCTTGCTGGTTTCTCAAGTGAAAATTAAAATCTGGTTGGATCTAACTGGCTTTTGTGTTTGGAAAGGAAAAGTTTGCCACACTTTTTGTTTTCAAAGGGACGTGGTTTGGCAATGTGGTTTTGTTCTCGCAATTGAAAATTGAAAATGTGGCTGTTTCCGACCTGCACGTTTTTGATGTTGCCTTTAGCAAAATGCCACCTCCCTGTAAAAAATGGTTAAGACAGGCAGCAGTCAGTACCAGACTACCCACGAGGCCTGCCACCTGTTGCAGCATGGGCCTCAGAAGGCATCCAACGTTCTCTGTGACATTGGTTCTCACAATAATATACTCTTGGGTGCTCCTTTCTTCTGCTGCCTCATTATTTACCTATTTACTTCTCCTCAATCTTCAATAACTGAAAATCCAGCCCTTCATGACAAAAGACCCGGGATAGTTCCCACTATTCAAGTCTTTCCACTGGCTTCAATGGGAGTGGGATCAGGCCCCTGTGATGCACATATAGAATCATAGAATATCAGGGTTGGAAGGGACCTCAGAAGGTCATCTAGTCCAACCCCCTGCTCAAAGCAGGACCGATCCCCCACTAAATCATCCCAGCCAGGGCTTTGTCAAGCCTGACCTTAAAAACCTCAAAGGAAGGAGGTTCCACCAGGTAACGCATTCCAGTGCTTCACCCTCCTCCTGGTGAAAAAGTTTTTCCTAATATCCAACCTAACCTCGCACACTGCAACTTGAGACCATTACTCCTTGTTCTGTCATCTGCTACCACTGCAAACGTCTAGAGCCATCCTCTTTGGAACCCCCTTTCAGGTAGTTGAAAGCAGCTATCAAATCCCCCCTCATTCTACTCTTCTGCCGACTAAATAATCCCAGTTCCCTCAGCCTCTCCTCATAAGTCATGTGCCACAACCCCCTAATCATTTTAGTTGCTCTCTGCTGGACTCTCTCCAATTTGTCCACATCCTTTTTGTAGTGTGCGGCCCAAAACTGGACACAGTACTCTAGATGAGGCCTCACCAATGTCGAATAGAGGGGAACGATCACATCCCTTGATCTGCTGGCAATGCTCTTACTTATACAGCCCCAAATGCCGTTAGTCTCCTTGGCAACAAGGGCACACTGTTGACTCATATCCAGCTTCTCGTCCACTGTAACCCCTAGGTCCTTTTCTGCAGAATTGCTGCCTAGCTGCTCAGTCCCTAGTCTGTAGCAGTGCATGGGATTCTTCCATCCTAAGTGCAGGACTCTGCACTTGTCCTTGTTGAACCTCATCAGATTTCTTTTGGCCCAATCCTCTGATTTGTCTAAGTCCCTCGGTATCCTATCCCTACCCTCCAGCATATCTACCTCTCCTCCCAGTTAAGTGTCATCTGCAAACTTGCTGAGGGTGCAATGCATGCCATCCTCCAGATCATTCATGAAGATATTGAACAAAACCAGCCCCAGGACCGACCCTTGAGGCACTCCACTTGATACCGGCTGCCAACTAGACATGGAACCATTGATCACTACCCTTTGAGCCCGATGATCTAGCCAGCTTTCTATCCACCTTATAGTCCATTAATCCAGCCCATACTTTTTTAGCTTGCTGGCAAGAATACTGTGGGAGACCGGGTCAAAAGCTTTGCGAAAGTCAAGGAATAACATGTCCACTGCTTTCCCCTCATCCACAGAGCCAGTTATCTCGTCATGGAAGGCAATTAGGTTAGTCAGGCATGACTTGCCCTTGGTGAATCCATGCTGACTGTTCCTGATCACTTTTCTCTCCTCTAAGTGCTTCAGAATTGATACCTTGAGGACCTGCTCCATGACTTTTACAGGGACTGAGGTGAGGCTGACTGGCCTGTAGTTCCCAGGATCCTCCTTCTTCCCTTTTTTAAAGATGGGCACTACATTAGCCTTTTTCCAGTCATCTGGGACCTCCCCCAATCACCAAAGCTGTGGTATATCTCCTTCTCTCAGTGCTTAAGAGACAATGGAGAAATGATACCTTAGTCTTGGACAGCTTGCTCTGATGTGTAGAAGAGAATCCACTGACTGTGCCTTGTGATTTTTGGAGAACAAGGAGGAGATCATGGTCCTCAAATGGGGGGTATAGTAAGGGTGAAAAAGACCTCAAAGAACCTTATAGTTCTGGATGTTCTCAGGCCACAGCAAATCAGAGCACGAAAGAAATGTATGGAGGGGTAAGGTGTTCCTGTAGGGTGCTAATGGAGGATCTGATATTTGCTGTCGGCTTAGCCAAATCAGTCACACGAGCTGAGAAGACTCAATAGATTCAGTGGAAGGCCAAAGGTTTGCTCTTGGATGCTGGGGCTCATCATGCTGTGGCCACAGAGATATCAGGCTGACTCAGCTCTGACCAGTGGAATCCTGTCTGAGATTCCTGGTGCATTTTGTTGACACTGCTGCCGAGGAGCTGCTGATTATAATAAGGTACTACTAATGTACAGTATATAAGTAAACTATTCAAAATCAGCTCACGGGGCAAGAAATAAAGGAGACCCTTGCGAAGCACATCAGCTGTTCACAGTCTGTGAGTGCAGAGGAAACAGCTGGGAAGGAAAAAGGGGAGTGGGGAAGTAATAAATGGAGCTTTCCTTAAGGTTCTTGCACACTAATGTCACCACTCCACTCCACAGAGGACTTCCTCCACTCCGCTCCACACTCTGTGGTGTGACTGGGAAGGGGACGACATCGGCTGAGCTGCCACCCATCTGAGTGGATGCTTAGCTGGAGTCCAGGCACTCATGAGCTATGAGTGAGTAGCATTGTGCAAGCTACTGCCTATACTTGGTGATTAGTGGATATAATGAGATTCCTGCCGTTTCTAATTGTATCCACGAACTTAATTACTGGAACCCTGCCCCAGTGTGACCCAGGCCTCTTTGACAACAGTCACGCCTTGCTGAGGATCTTTACTACACAGGGGTGAATATAGCTGGTGGGAAATGGTCTTTTCTCATTCTTGGTTACCTGACAACTAATCAACCCAGTGAGGATCATCTGAACAGATGAGCTTTGATGTTTATTCACTGAGTTAGCCTAAGCCAATAAATAGCTGGTAGAAGATAAAGCTGTCCTCACTGCATGAGAACAAGGACTTAGGCATTCTTTGATAACATGCAGCACAATTCACTCTGTTTCATGAAGACAGAGGCCAAAACTTTTCAAGTAGCGTGCCGAAAGTCAGGCATTTCAATCCCTCGCCAGGACCTGGGTGAGAGTGGCCTGATTTTCCGAGCTGCTGAGCTCCCACAACTTCCCCGGGGCTGAGCTGGAGCTGCAGCCACGCAGGAACAAGGACAGGTAGGTGGGTATGGAGGGATTGAGGGGTCTGATCCAAGGCCCACTGATGTCACTTGGAATTTCCTCACTGATTTTCCGGGCCATGGGTTAGGAAATGTTGGTCACTGCTAATTTGCATACTTTTTTGCATATTGGCCCTCATCTCTGTTGCAAAATCTTTGGCTGGTTACGCTGAAGGCTGTGGTGCTTGAGCAGGGCGAAGGGCCACTGGGGGGAACGGCAAGACTCTCCAGGAACCCCCTTCCCTTGTTTTCCCAAACGGCACCTGCACAGTCTACTGTGGACTTAGCCCTGGGGTATCCACACCTGGCTGCTGTGCAGGGAGAAAAGGGGGTCAGGACCATTTGTTTTACAGGAGAATAGGCCCTTTTAGTGGATGGTGAGGGCTGAGCAGGGAGAGAGCTGCCTGCTCTTCCCTGATCCTTGGAGAGCTTGGATGGAGAAGAACATTCACCCTTTGAATTTTCTTCCCTCTGGGACGGGCAGCTCCATTGTAAAACTCTCTGCTAGATGGATTTGCTTCATGCTCTGGGGCCTTCCAGTCACTCCGGCTGTCAGCCAGCCCTCTTCCCTACCACTGGCCCCAGGAGGCAGACGTTGAGGACGTACTGCCTCCTTCTGGCTCGTGCCCCATGCCCCTGACCACTGCAGGAGAAGCTGGCGTATGGAACCCATACAATCCATTCTCCCAAATCCTCTTTCATTCTATGGACAAACCTCCCTAGGGCAATGTCATGATGCTGCTATTCACAATGAGTAGTTTTTGACTCTACCAGTATTCCAGCTGATTTCAATGGATCTATTCATGGGGTAAGGTAATCCTCAATATGAGCATGGCTGGTTACATTCTGAGGTCCATTCCGGAAGGGAGAGGGGTTGGCACCTGGGGGCATAGCTCGCTAGCAGGCATCATGAGCCCATGCTAGGTTCACTGTAGCTGACATTCCCTGGTGATGTTGTTAAAGAAAATATTCAGAGCTTCTGTAATCTTGACATGAACTATTGGGCCCTGGATCTCAGGAAGGGGAGCTCAGTAAAGTTTGGTTAATCTCTCTCTCCTCCCTTACGAGGTAGCAAAGGAAACACCCGAAGACTTTTGGAACTCAGGTGAGTATCTCTATTTTTATCAAGCCATCATCAGGAATCCCTTGTCCAATTAACTGCAAATTCTGCCCAAGCCTCAGCACTAACCTACCAATTTGGAGTCCAATAAGACCGTCTAGATTTAGAATGCAAGACAAAACAGGGTTTAAAGTGGAAACTCAGCTGAAAGCTTCCTATGGAGTGACTATCTCTGCTCCATAATGTGTGTACTTGTATATACATATAATATAATCACAATGCTCAGAGCGGAAGGAAAAGCCTATAATTTAGTTCACCCTTCAATGAGAGCAGGATTTATCACCTTCATTTTCTTTTCTAGTATTTTGCCCAAGTTACCTGAACACTATTCCACAGTTCAATGTGTAGCAGTGTGCTACAAAACACCCAAAGGAGGGGGAATGCCCAACTGTTTACTTTCTGAAAAATTACCCCGAGAAATTAAAGATTCCATGTTGTAGCATATACTAGCTACACCCAGGCAGCTGGGAAAAGAGTGTTCAATTTACATCTTAAAGAGAAAGTAGGAGTCACATAATGCAGCTCTATCCGAAACAGGTTATTCTAAATACAGTAATTTTGGCAATGGGTAATCTTCCTCCTTTGTATAGGCCAGTCATAATTATGCCTCAGGGAACAAAGCCTAATGCAGGTGCACATCTTTTTTCAAGTGATGGTTGATTGTTTATCGGTTCATCTTTGTTTCTTATTTTCCTGCCAATTTAAAAAGAGCTTCTAAAGTTTGACAGGTTTCAGAGTGGGAGCCGTGTTAATCTGTATCAGCAAAAAAACCGAGGAGCCCTTGTGGCACCTTCGAGACGAACAAATACATTTGTTCGTCTCTAAGGGACTCTAAAGTTTGAGGCATCATTGCTGCAGTCACTCTCCGGCAAGCTCACTCAAGCCAGCAACGGCTTTTCTAAAGGGTTCTGAAAATTGTTTAAAGGGGAATTTTACATTCGGCAGATATTTACTGGATAATATTTTTTACATGCGCATACTTTGTTAAGTTAATTTTGGTGGAATAAGTGGGCCCAAAGAGTCAAACGTGTTAATGTGACCCTGTCACTGGCCAACATTAAAGAGTTTTAAACCGGTTTCAGGGTTTGGTGTACAGAGACCTCAGCCTGCTTAGCACCAGGGCAAACACACCCTTAAAAATCCTTTTTACCTTTTATTAAAGACACAGAAAAGAAGACAAAACAGTCCTGGATCTGAAATGTCAAGTATTACGTGAGGCTGTCATTTTAACACCATTCCTCGCTCCCTTCCCCTTTGGCTGGGTTCAGTCTTGAGAAGGAGGAACCCCTGGGTTTGAACCCCGGTCTCTCAGAGGGTAACAACTGTCCTGTTAGGGAAAGGAGGAAAAGTTAGCTGGTCTGGGCTGGAGCTGGTAACATCAGATCCAGTTTCCTAGAATACAAAACAAAACAAAACAAGCACACAGGAGGGGAGAGCAAAAACCAGCAAACAAAAAAATAAATAAAGCCGCTTGTGTGTCTGTTGTTGACTTTCACTTCCAAGCTCACCGCTGGGAAACCAAGGCAAGGCACACAGCCTCATTATCCACGCTGAAACCTAGCAAATTTGTACCAGCATCAGGCTGCTTAGAGCATTTCTTTTAACAGCCTCTTTGGTTCACAGATTCACAACAGTGTTGCAAAATACGCAGTCTTGGCTGGCTAAGCAGACTCTTATTAGACAGAACACAAAAGGAGAAGGACAGGAGGGGGAAGAGAAAGGCGACATGAAGGCTGGAGGGGGACCAAGTCTCGCATCCCTGGTGGGGTCTGGAATTTAACTGAAGCCAGCAGAGGTGACAATGGCATCTGGGTCCCTCTTTCTGGCCCAGTCTGGTCAGGACATCTCCCAGGACTGGAATGACGAAGGCCCAACAGCATGAGGATGGATCCTAGGGCCCCAGGGGAGAGTGGGAGTGGCAGTCAGGATGGTGAAGCAGTTGTTGGCAGGCAATTTCTTTTCTTTGAAAGACGCCTGAGGGGTGCTGGGCAGAATAGCCCGTCCCCCTCATTATTTTGTAAACCAGTTAGACCCAATATCCAAGACACCAATTTTGGTCCATTGATTTCCGGTTCCACACGTCTCTTGTTTACCTTGCATGATCTTAACCCAGTTTTTGTGTTATAGCAGGAGGCCTTTTTGTTTGGACTAATTCAGTCCATCTGTCTCCCTTTTGCATCTTTTCTCATCACCCTTTATTTTTCTAGGCTAATGTGATGTTCTATGAACTTTCACTCACGTCTCAGTTGAGCTCACAATTAGGGTAAATTTGTGGGCCCCATGATCACAAACTACTCCCATGCACATGCGTGCATATTTAATATGTGTATATATAATATGTATGTACACACACACACACACACACCAGGGCTGCCAACTCATGAGTTTCTCACAAGTCTCATGATATTTGCTGTTCGTGAAGCTGCAGCTCTTGGAAGCATGTTATCTGCTGAGAAACTCAGCTTTCATTAAAAAAAATAATCAAATTTCTAGCCATCCTGGGTGCGGAGAAAAGCTTTGAAAGCTTGGCCTTAAGTGCACCCTAAAGGCCCAGAAAAGATCAGGAAAACAAAAAGAACCCCAGATGTACTGGGGGGTTTTTAAATGACTTTTTTAAAGCCAATTGTGATATTTTGGGGCTCAACTCAGGATTCTGAACACTTGAGGATGACAAACCGACACACACATATGTACAAAAAAGCTATGTTAATAAGGTTGCAAAGTCAAGCTCTCGGACGTCAGGAAATGCATATAACATGGACTGAGCCATAATCATTTAGAGAGACAGAAAGAGAACTCTTCATTATCTATAACTTAGCCAATGAATTTTGCCCTTTTTACTGTTTATAAATTATCCGAAGATTTTTGCCAATGCATTCGCTAGCCAGACCTGTTGGATGAATAGTTTATGCAAACAAATTTCGGCCTGTGAGCTGTTCACTTAGACTGTTTGCTAGCTCATCAGTTGTTAGTGGGGTTCATTTGGTCACCTTAGTTACATGCTGCTGTTTCTTCTACCTGCCTAGAGAGTCACAAATCACACATACTCCAGTTTCTCCAGGAATAGCCTAGTTTGCATGGAATTCTGGGATTGGTGAGAGGAACAGCCATTCCCCAAACAGTCAGCTGGTGACATGAACTAAAACCCAACACAATCTGAATTAACCTTTGCAAATCAAATCCCGCATGTTCGTGATTGTGGCACTATTCCAAGAATCTCCTCCACCCAAATCACCCCAACACAGTGAAACAGGATGAAAGGTCCCAAAATAGAAAACCAGTCCAAACCTCCTGCAGGAGAAAGAGAGTTGTGAGCCTGTAACATTCCAGAAAAACCAACTCCACAGAGAAAGACAATGCTTTTTCTGGACATTATAGGGGTTCTCAAAAAGAAAAGGACGACTTGTAGCACCTTAGAGACTAACAAATTTATTTGAGCATAAGCTTTCGTGAGCTACAGCTCACTTCATCGGTTTCTGTTGCCATTAACTTGCTGAATATAGGTCTGAACCTAAAAATGAAGTCTAGCAAACACAGAGATACTTATATTTAATGATACCTCCAGCCTCCTATGTGGTAAGGAGGAAGGAATTAGGGCTTGATTTTTCACTGCCTCGCCCCTGGTGTTGTCATTTACTCTTGTGCAAAGGGAGTGCAAATTGGGGGGAACACAAGTCAGAATAGTAGCACTTTCCACTTATTTTGCACCAGAATAAAGGACAACCAAAGGTTTCCCCTTGATTTCAATGGGAGCTCGGCACCTAATAATCTGGCCCCAAATGCGTACATCTCATTGAGAAGTCATGTAGGTGTTTGGGAAAATGTTGTCGTAGGTGAAGTAAATATGGTTAAATATTCACATAAAACAATTTGGATTTGAAGAAACAAACATCCAGATGATACCAAGTGCAAACAGCAAATAAAACACAGCACTGTGCAGAAGAACTTTGGACACCAAGTAAGAACTTTAGAGAGTCCTTTAGAGGATTGACTAAACTCATTCTAGCAAGGCTCAGGTTCTCAGGGTGATAGCTTTCTGGACCATCAACTTTCTACAATTCATAGGAAGAGAGAGTGTTACTGGACCCCCCTCATCCAAGACAGAGGAGTGTGCTACTGGCTCACCCCCTGAAGACAAGGCCCAATGCTGGAGGTGGTAGAAACGCCCAAGTGTCTCCCTCCTCGAGAAGAGGGCACTGAAACGGAGAGAATGGGGCTTACCGGGGCAGGCTGCATCAGGAGGAAGAGCTGTAAAGATTGCTGGGATGGGGAGCAAAGTTTCAGCTCATGCAGGTAAGTGGCCAACTGTGGGATGCCTCTTTCAACCTAGCCCAGATTCCAACCTCTCTGATCTTCACTCATCACTGCTCACGGCAGAAGAATCCCTTAAACCCTGTACATTAGGAAGAGCGCACTCTATAATTACCCAGATGGAAGCCTCCGAGAATGGCTATAATAGGGCTGTTAACACCACACCGACAATGACAAAGGATGTTGAAATGCTGAAAGCTAAACCTGTCCCTTCTCCCTGACCCCTGCCTTTGGCAGCAGTCTCCAGAGGTCATTTTTTTAATGAATGGGGGGAGGAGATGGAGGAGGGGGCTGAATGGCTACTTCTTGCATTGCTCTTCTGAAACAAGACTCTAGACTGGCAGCATTCCACCAGCTCCAACGCCCAGTGAAGTCGATGAAAAGATACCCATTCCCATTCATTTCAATGGGGGTTGGAGCAGGGCCAGCAGCCCACTCTCCTGCCAGGTTGTGGATTCCGGTCCAGTCTTCTCTCTGAAATGTGTTGCTTTATCCTGCTGTGGATCATAACTGCCTGGCTACGCTGGCCTGCCGTGGATGGGCCCGGGGCCCTGTGCTGCTCACATGGAACCCGCTGCAGAGATTCATTCTTGGAGTCTATCCCCCTTCCCTGGCTCTTCAATAACACTTCTCTGTTGCTCCTCCCCTCCTTTCATCTCCTCTCCCTCCTTCCTTCTCCTGGTCAGGGGATCCTTTGGCAAATGATAGTCCTGACAGGAGCTACATTTACTTTTTTTGAGAGCTGGTCAAACTGTGCTAAGTGTGCTTCATGAACAATGCTGGAGGAAACAAAGGTTTGGGTTTTGAAAATAATTTTCGTCCCAAAGTTTTTGAAAAATGGAGCCCTCCAATGGCGAAAACGCTTCTTTCCTGCTTTTTTTACTCTGACTCTCAGTAGAAAAAGGGGGAGAGGCGAGATGGGGGGAAATGAGAATACATTTTTCTCATTTGCTAAAAAATGAAACATTTTGACCACAAAAAATATTTGGTGAAAAATTTTGTTTTGGTCAAAAACCCTTTAAAAATTGTACAGAAAAGCTGGTCAGCTCTATTTTCTCATGATTGCTTTGCCTGTTTAGCTCATGGACCGTTAGATGCTATTATTTGCTTCCTATAATGTTGTTACAATTCTTTATCTCCTCTTCTCTCTCTCACCCGCATTTCTGTATCCGTATGCAGTTAATAACCATTTGTGGGGTTGGACCTCAGTTCCAAGAAGTCAGCCATGCAGTTATACACATAAAAATACCTGTGCAAGTATGTGTCCAAATTGGATACACTATTGCCATGAGCGCATGACAGAACTGGGTGTTTCCACGAGCAAATGGACAGTTATGAAGGAAACTCACTATTTGAACGCACAAATATCCAGTGGCACAGGTTACTGCAACTGGCAGGCACAGGTTAATGCAACTGGCTACTCATTTCGGTGCATGTAATTATGCACCTGACTTTATATGCATTTAGATCCATTAATATTTATCTTGAACTATAGAAATGAAATGGGGGAAAAATAAAAACGTGCAGGAGTCTGTTCATGATAAAAGATTTCTATGGAGGGGGAAAGCCAGGTCTGTGTTTTCGAAGTCAGATGTGCTCAGATGCATACATCACATATGCAGACAAACACCTATTGAGCAGGTGGAAATCTGCCATACAGCAGCCTATAGATAACCTACGTGGCACATAGGGTCCCCAGACCTATGTCCTCTTATTTTTCAAGGGGCCACTTTCATGTCAGCACTTGCCTAGGTTGATAAAGTGACTTCTTGCTTGGAGAACCGTGGCAGAGCTATTATATATTTACACAGTCAATCCATATACCCCTCTCCTCTGTAGTGGTGAGCCCCTTATTAGCTCTCCATGTCCTTTCTTAGCCAGATGCTGTAACTCATCCACAATTAGGATAAGAAAAGCTGAACATAGTTTTTACCCCTCAGTTCAAGGACCAGGAACCAAAGGTATTTCTCTGTAGACTAGCTCCACAATTTCTCACCTGCAGTGGACCACCAAATTTCATCTGATAATTTGTCCTCCTCTCTATTTGGTTTCCAGCTCTTTGTAGATGTTATTATAGTGGTGTCTGGGGGCTCCAGCATAGACTTGACTGGGTCCTACACAGACACAGAGTAAGAGAGTCCCTGTCCCAGTTTTTAGAATATAAATTGTCAGGACAGACAAAGGCTGGAAGAAGAGAAACTGGGATTAGATGGGATTTTCAGGCACGCCTAATGAGCACAAGTCCCAGTGAATGTCACTCAGGTGACTTTGAAGATCTCACTCATGATCTTCACTTTATAGATGGAAGACAGAAGACCAAGGCATGTAATGACCAGCCCAAGGTTACACTGTAAGCCTGTAGTTGGTTCATGAATTGAATGCAGATCTCCTGAGTCACTGTCCAGGGCCATAGGCATAGAGCCATGTTCTTTGGGTGCAAAGCACTGGCCACTTACCCACCCCGGGCTGCTGTTTCTAACTCTGGCTTGTGCCACACAACGGGGGATTACTCCTTGTAAAACTCTGTACCCGTGAAATGTTTCCACCCCCATTGCATCGCCTCATTGTTCCGAGCACCTGGCATTTTAACAAACCAAATCTCTTTACAGGGGGTTGAGAATAAGTCACTCTCCTTTGCAGCAAAGAGCAGCTTTGAAACCAGCTCCTCAGCTGGCGCGAGTTGCCGTAGCACTGCTGCCCTCGGCAGAGCTAGGACAATTCACACCAGCAGGGGAGCTGTCCCCCCACGTCCACTCAGTGGTTCTGCGCCACTTTGGGCTGGCCCCTGGAGATGTGCCCAGGCCAGTCGAGAGAACGCCAAATGAATCCATCACTGTGACATGGGGCGCAGCAAACGAGCTCGTGATGATGTCGCAGACACGCACTTCCAGTTGCTAGGGAACATGTGTATTAAACCAAGGAAAGGGGAGGGAAACATCTCACTACCTCTGATTTCAATATTCCACCCAAGGGCGGAATCCAATGTCTATGACTTATACAGGACCCAGGAGAGGAGCTCTTTGTTTTTTTATTAATTCCTCTGCTCAATATTGTGTTAAGGTTGAAGTGGGAAGGTTATGAGACAAAACCACTGATTTCTATCTCAAGAACGGATATAGCAGAAAGATGGGATTTAATCCTAGGCACACAAGCCTAGAGAGATCCAGAGTTCAGCTCTGGTCAGATAGGCCGGGGACAACAGGAGCAACCTTTGTGCTGGAGGTGTCAGAGATGCCACGGACCAGTGAAACCCTCTGACAGGTTTGTGGGGCGAGGAAGTGGTGAGTCAGTGAATCTCTGACTCCTTCGCTCAGCCTCCTATCCAGTGGAAGCCTTTGAACTCTGACAAAGCAAACCTTGCCTGTAAATTAGATTGCACATCCTGGGTGAAGCTATGATGTAAGCGAAGGGCGGTCAATGCCCAATAATAGCCTCTCCTTCCAGGCTACACATCCCACCCTGCAGTATGAGGTGGAAGGAGGGGTCTGAATCCAAATAACTATGCAGCTTGGTGCTGGGGGAACAGCATGCTTCTCCTCACTATTGCACTCTGTCGAGGGAACGTTTCACATTATAGCTACAGCAATGGGATCGTCTACCTCTCATTTGGAAAGCCGTTAGTTACTGGCTTTAAGGCCTTTGCTACCCGCAGATGTTGCACCAGTTTAACTTAAACTGGTTTTATTAACGATGTATTTAAACTGGTGGAAACCCCTTGGTGGACACATAGCAGGTTTAAAACTGGTTATGTTGGTTTAGCATGTGCTTGGACATTTAAGCTAACCTTTAAGGTTTAAACTGATATAAGGGCACCCACACATGGTATTGCACCAGTTTAAATAAATCCATTTAAAATCATACCTTTATTTACAACAATGCAGCTAGAAGCACTTTACTGCACAAGTAACTTGGGTGATTGGCACTCAGGCTGGCCTAGCCCAGGTGCAAGCAAAGCTTTACCTGCGGTATTGTGTCCTCACTGTTTCTGTGCTTACCTGTGTGTGCCTGGGTGCATAGCACCGGCTCTCTGTGCTGAAATGCTCTAAAATTCTTTCCCAGTCAACTGTGGGAGAACTTGTCTGTTCTGCCGGGAGAACTGTGGGAAGCTATTGGAAGGCTATCAGCACATGAGTGATTTTACCTGCATCCTCATGGCAAAGTGGGCAGTTCCAGCTTATGTTAAACCAGAGCCTGTCATTGAACCACAGCCCCAGCCAGGTAAGCTTGCCTGGGCTTTCAGATTTGGGCTCCAAATCTGGGTATCAGGATTTTATGAGTGACTATTCATGAAGGGGAAGGGGGAGTTGAGCTAAAATCCAGGTAAAGGTCCAAGTTAAATGTGCAGTGTAGACATACTCTTGGTGGTAGATCAGGCCTAAGAGTTTAATTGTACATAAAATATATACATAGAATATGCTGTTTACTGGATCCAAAACACTTCATAGGGAAATAAACTAAGTTTGAAACTGATTGGTTCTCACATAGAATGAAGTCTATGAAAGCAGCTGTGAGAGGAACTGATTATGGTCATTTAACAACCCATGCACTTGGAGGTCACAAACCCCTGGAGAGGAGCTGGTGCTGAAATAAGGAAGGGAACCCTGACTAGGCCATGTTTATCTGAATGGTTAACCCCTTCTATCAAGCCTGATGATCTTGATATCATGGGCCAAATTCAGATCTGATGTAGATGGGTGCAACTTCAGTGGCGTTAATGAGTTGAACCATTTTACACCATGTCTGACAGAGGCCCTGCATTCCAACTATTCTCTTCTTTGTCTTGGATAATTTTTGGCTTGCTTTCTTTGTTTCCATGAGAAATGGTTTGGGTCAGATATTTCCTTTGTCTTGTCTTTAAAATGTGCGGAGTGGCAGGCCGGATTAATCTCAAACTGCACTGATGATGAAAAGCTGCTAGTAATTTTAAACAAAAACACAATGTTAACAGGATTTGAACTCAGGACGTTTGCACTAAGAACCAGACACACTATCCACTAGGGTACTGAGTCAGCGGCTCACACCTGTAACTATTTACACTTCTCAACTTGGCCACCAGAGGGCTCCCTCAGTGTTCCTGAAATACCTGAGAATGAAAAAAGAAATTAACTTTACCATTGAATAAAGGGGGAGGGGAAGCACATTGGCTGGCTCCCAGCTGGAGTAATAATGACAGGGAGAAGGGCTGGATGTGGGTAAGAAAGAGGCATTATTTCCATTATTTCCATTGTTGGGCACTTCAGATCAGCTGTATGCGCCAAACAATGGAAACTTTCTTAAAATAGTGGAGCTGATGGCTGAGTTTGATGCTGTACTCCAGGAGCATCTACGAAGAGTCATCACCTAAGAAATGCACACACACCATTACCTTGGAAAAACAATTCAAAATGAGATCATACAGTTACTGGCAACAAAAGTCAAAGAGAAGATTATGGCAGATCTGAAGTCAGCAAGATATTACTTTGTTATTCTGGACTGCATACCTGACATCAGCCATACGGAATAAAGGACTTTAATGGTGCGTTTTGTAACAACAACAGAAACTAGTGAAAATGTCCCTGCAATGGTGACTGTCAGAGAGCATTTTCTAGAATTTATTGACATTGATGATACTACAGGAGCTGGTATGACAAATGTGTTTCTTAAAAAGCTGGGAGATACGGGAATTGCGATAGCTGACATGAGAGGTCAGGGCTACGATAATGGTGCCAACATGAGATGAAAGAACAGAGGAGAGCAGACACGGATCCGAGAGTTAAACCCTCGAGCTTTTTTTGTCCCATGGAGTTCTCATTCATTGAACTTGGTGGTCAGTGATGCAGCATCAGCCTCTAGTGAGGCTGCTGAATTTTGTAATGTAATTCAAAGCATCTCTGTATTTTTCTCTGCATCAACTCATCGATGGCAAATTTTGAAGCAACATCTGGGAACATCCTCTCTGACACTGAAACCACTGAGTGCCACATGATGGGAAAGTCGAGTAGAGGCGATAAAGCCTATCAAACACCAAATTGGGAAGCTAGATGATGCCACAGTTGCCATTATGGAGGATAATGCTATGACAGGAACTGTTCGTGGGAGAACAGTGGCAGAGGGAAATGGAATCACCAGAAACATACGTAACTTCAAATTTCTGTGTGGCTTAGCGTTGTGGCATGACAGACTGTTTGAAACTGATGTTGTAAGCAAGAGACTCCAAGGTGTTGACCTTCATAGATCTGGACCAATGGAACAACTGGACAAAGCAAAGTCACACCTACGGTCTTACCGGTCAGATGAGGGATTTCAAAACGTTCTGAAGAGTGCACAGAAATTGGCAGAGGAACTTCACACTGAAGCTATTTTCCCACCCATTCAAGAATACAAGAGCCACCGAAGAAGACGACATTTTGATTACGAGGCACGGGATAATCCCATAAGAGACCCCAAACAACAATTCAAAGTTGAATTACCAGTATTTAACCAGGTGCTAGACTGTGCAATACAGTCAGTTGAAGAACGTTTCGTGCAGCTCAAGGAGCACAGCAGTATATTTGGGATGTTGTATGATATTCCAAAACTCCTCACTATACCTGAAGAAGAGCTACACCAGCAATGCAGGGCACTAGAGACAGCGTTGACACATGATGACATGTGCGATATTGATGAGAGTGATTTGGGTGATGAACTGAAAGCCCTTTCAAGATACATTTCAGCAGGATCAACTCCAAAGGCTGTTCTGGAATATATGTTCACAAATAAGATGACCACCCTCTTTCCAAATGCTTTTGTTGCTCTGCTCATATTTCTAACACTTCCTGTAACAGTTGCCAGTGGAGAACGCAGCTTCTCCAAGCTGAAGTTAATAAAAACACATCTACACTCCACAGTGACACAGAAGAGGCTGGTCGGCCTTGCAACCATCTCAATAGAGCATGAGCTGGCCCAGACTGTGGACCTTCAGCAGGAAGCAGTTCAAATATTTGCAACCAAGAAGGCACGGAAAGCACCACTTTGATTATTCAAACAGATAAAAATGCCAGTGTTTACTGTGCAGACAAGAAAAGTTACATTTGCTGTTCAGGTGTTTGAAAGTTAAGTGTTACTTAAAATTTTTGACAAGGGCATTTTAAGTTGTTAGTTCTCCTTTATTGGGGTAGGTAGCAGAGCCGTACCATGAGAGGAGTAGAACAGGAAGAAGGCAGAATTGAGACCTTTCAAAGGTTTGGCCCGAGCCAGATGCCTTTTTGGGATGAGGACATGGAAATGTTTTGACATGGGCCGGTTTTGGCCTATCTTGTGCTGCTGACACTTCTAGTCATACACTAAAACCAGGATGAGCTGAGTTTTGCCATAAAAATAATGTTCCAGGTAACTTAACCCTACAATAAAAATACTGTGTTCAGATCAGACCTTATTTTACCCTGAAAGGTATCAGCCATCCTAATCACAGTCAAGCTCCTTCTCCCCAGTCCCCTGATTTCTGTGGGGAATGGCTCAGCTCTTTGTCATATCAGGGACAATCACTTGTCCCTTAAACATGGAGTTTCATCCTTGGGTGAATCACATAACTATCGGCCAGATACAGGTGGCGCTCAGAGCAGGGGGAATCTGTTTCATCTTAGAGCCTGGTTCTGCCTGATGGGTCCTTCTTGACGGTTGGATTTCCCAGATCTCTCCACACTGGCCTGATTCTGCTCCCACTGACGCAAAGCAGGTGTGTTTCCATTGATTTTCCTGGGAGCAGTCAGGCCAATGCTGAGCTCTTTTGAAACCCCACCAGTAGGGCCAGCCTCTCTGGTCTGGTGAGGACACTCTGCATCATGTAAGCCAAGCAGTGTGGCCAGATGGATATTAGGAGCATTTTCCTGTGCAGGAGAACTCTTTGCTAATGTGCAGATGGTTCAGCTGCCTTCAGTCCAGCGGCCCCAGCTCTGTCTGAGCTGGGAGGACAGAGCGGAGAGTCAAGTTCGGAATGTGTGTGTCAGCCCCGAACAACTACTTTGCAAACACAAGAGAATTCAGGCAGGCCAGTTCTGCCAAGTGCAGAAACAACACCCCCGGCTGAGAATCTGGCTCAGATTCTCTGGATCACAACCTGCTCTCACACTAGTGAGCATCTACAGTAACTCGTTGACTTCAGTGGAGCAACTCTGGATTCATGCAGGTGCAAATGGATTACACGGGTGTAAAGAGATTTCCTGGCAGGATTAGTATTGTTTGACTTGTAATCGGGATGAGCAGCTGGGGCCCTATTGTGCCAGGTGCAGGACACACAAAGAACGAAGGGGCGGTATGTTCCCCGAGGAGCTGACAATCTACACGATGAGACACAGCCAAGCAGAGTCAGTTCAGTGGAGTGTCTCATGTCTCATGTCTGTTCCAATACCCAGAAACAGCAAAACTCCAGCCTGGATCCAGAATTCCTGGCAAGATGCCCGGGGAAGTCAATTGTCAATTGTGGTCCTTGTGGCAAGGTGGGGACTCATGTAAAATCGAAGGCACATTTTATTCAAGTAAAGGAGGTAGGCCTCCTCCTGTGAGCAGGTGCACAGCAGTGAGACCTGTATGTGCTAGTTCCTTCCCTCATGGGCAGGGCTGGCCCACAACATTTTGGCACCTGAGGTGGGGAGCACTACCTGAGGCTGGCAAAGCCTGGGTGTAACATAAGAAGAAGAGGAAAAGGGGTGGACGGGAGTTCTTGTCCTGTGCATGGGTCATCCAGGGTCTGCTGTTGATCTCCGATTTGCCTCAGCTCCTGGGAGGGTTTTAAGTCCTGGGGTCTCTTGGGGGCATCTCCTTCAGAGACCTTTGTTCCCCATGCTCTATGTACCAGTCCAAACCAGCCTTCCCTGACTTCTTCAGCTTTCCCAAAACACACCGGTTTCAGGGCCGTGAGACAGTTATGTTTTTCCCTTGTTGGCCTTCGCTGTCTCGCACCTTTTCGTGGCCCCTGCATTTCGTTCAACAACTCTCCTTTCTCACGGATGGTCGGGGGGGGGGGGGGGGGAGTAGACTTCCCCCCGACCCCCTTCTGTCTTGGCAGGTAGCAGAGTGAGTGTGGGCAGTGGCCTGGGGCTGGCGTTTAGCTGGAACATCAAATTAACCCGCTCTTTTCTTCTTTCCTACCCCTTCGGCCTTTCGCCGCCTGTAAAGAAACCTTTCGTTCTGCATTCCTACCTTTAGAATCATAGAATCATAGAATATCAGGGTTGGAAGGGACCTCAGGAGGTCATCTAGTCCAACCCCCTGCTCAAAGCAGGACCAATCCCCAATTAAATCATCCCAGCCAGGGCTTTGTCAAGCCTGACCTTAAAAACTTCTAAGGAAGGAGATTGTACCACCTCCCTAGGTAACACATTCCAGTGTTTCACCACCCTCTTGGTGAAAAAGTTTTTCCTAATATCCAACCTAAACCTCCCCCACTGCAACTTGAGACCATTACTCCTTGTCCTGTCCTCTTCTACCACTGAGAATAGTCTAGAACCATCCTCTCTGGAACCACCTCTCAGGTAGTTGAAAGTAGCTATCAAATCCCCCCTCATTCTTCTCTTCTGCAGACTAAACAATCCCAGTTCCCTCAGGCTCTCCTCATAAGTCATGTGTTCCAGACCCCTAATCATTTTTGTTGCCCTTCGCTGGACTCTCTCCAATTTATCCACATCCTTCTTGTAGTGTGGGGCCCAAAACTGGACACAGTACTCCAGATGAGGCCTCACCAATGTCGAATAGAGGGGAACGATCACGTCCCTCGATCTGCTCGCTATGCGCCTACTTATACATCCCAAAATGCCATTGGCCTTCTTGGCAACAAGGGCACACTGCTGACTCATATCCAGCTTCTCATCCACTGTCACCCCTAGGTCCTTTTCCGCAGAACTGCTGCCTAGCCATTCGGTCCCTAGTCTGTAGCGGTGCATTGGGTTCTTCCGTCCTAAGTGCAGGACCCTGCACTTATCCTTATTGAACCTCATCAGATTTCTTTTGGCCCAATCCTCCAATTTGTCTAGGTCCCTCTGTATCCTATCCCTGCCCTCCAGCGTATCTACCACTCCTCCCAGTTTAGTATCATCCGCAAATTTGCTGAGGGTGCAATCCACACCATCCTCCAGATCATTTATGAAGATATTGAACAAAACCAGCCCCAGGACTGACCCCTGGGGCACTCCACTTGACACCGGCTGCCAACTAGACATGGAGCCATTGGTCACTACCCGTTGAGCCCGACAATCTAGCCAACTTTCTACCCACCTTATAGTGCATTCATCCAGCCCATACTTCTTTAACTTGCTGACAAGAATACTGTGGGAGACCGTGTCAAAAGCTTTGCTAAAGTCAAGGAATAACACATCCACTGCTTTCCCTTCATCCACAGAACCAGTAATCTCATCATAGAAGGCGATTAGATTAGTCAGGCATGACCTTCCCTTGGTGAATCCATGCTGACTGTTCCTGATCACTTTCCTCTCCTGTAAGTGCTTCAGGATTGATTCTTTGAGGACCTGCTCCATGATTTTTCTGGGGACTGAGGTGAGGCTGACTGGCCTGTAGTTCCCAGGATCCTCCTTCTTCCCTTTTTTAAAGATTGGCACTACATTAGCCTTTTTCCAGTCATCCGGGACTTCCCCCGTTCGCCACGAGTTTTCAAAGATAATGGCCAGTGGCTCTGCAATCACAGCCGCCAATTCCTTTAGCACTCTCGGATGCAACGCGTCCGGCCCCATGGACTTGTGCACGTCCAGCTTTTCTAAATAGTCCCTAACCACCTCTTTCTCCACTGAGGGCTGGCCATCTACTCCCCATGCTGTGACGCCCAGTGCAGCAGTCTGGGAGCTGACCTTGTTCGTGAAGACAGAGGGAAAAAAAGCATTGAGTACATTAGCTTTTTCCACATCCTCTGTCACTAGGTTGCCTCCCTCATTCAGCAAGGAGCCCACACTTTCCTTGGCTTTCTTCTTGTTGCCAACATACCTGAAGAAACCCTTCTTGTTACTCTTGACCTCTCTTGCTAGCTGCAGCTCCGGGTGCGATTTGGCCCTCCTGATTTCATTCCTACATGCCCGAGCAATATTTTTATACTCATCCCTGGTCATATGTCCAACCTTCCACTTCTTGTAAGCTTCTTTTTTATGTTTAAGGTCCGCTAGGATTTCACTGTTAAGCCAAGCTAGTCGCCTGCCATATTTACTATTCTTTCGACTCATCGGGATGGTTTGTCCCTGTAACCTCAACAGGGATTCCTTGAAATACAGCCAGCTCTCCTGGACTCCTTTCCCCTTCATGTTAGTCCCCCAGGGGATCCTACCCATCCGCTCCCTGAGGGAGTCGAAGTCTGCTTTCTTGAAGTCCAGGGCCCGTATCCTGCTGCTTACCTTTCTTCCATGTGTCAGGATCCTGAACTCGACCATCTCATGGTCACTGCCTCCCAGATTCCCATCCACTTTTGCTTCCCCCACTAATTCTTCCCTGTTTGTGAGCAGCAGGTTAAGAAAATCTCCCCCCCTAGTTGGCTCGTCTAGCACTTGCACCAGGAAATTGTCCCCTACGCTTTCCAAAAACTTCCTGGATTGTCTATGCACCGCTGTATTATTCTCCCAGCAGATAACCCTTTAACCCTTTAACCCTTCCCGACATTCTTTCCAATACATACAAAAGCATTAGCAGCATATGAGGCTGGTATTTACCCAGGGGACCCCCTTGGGGGGGCACTATATTGTGACAGTATTCGTTAGTGACTCCAATAGTGACTCCAAGGGACTGTGACCATCTCCACTTAAAGCTCAGTTTTGATATCTCCGCCTATCTTTCTGAACAAAAAGCCCCTTTCTGCCTGAAAATTTCTCACACTCCCTCTGGAGCTGGAAGAAGGTTTGAGATGTTGACATTAATCTGACAGGCTCTTTTCTGGTAAGGAATCTTTTGGAAAGTCTTAATTTCTTTTCCTAAAAAGCATCACTCGTCTAACACGACCTGTGCAATCCATGATGGTACATGAGTGTTCCATCCATTTCTCCTGCCCTGGGTCTGGTATATTCCGCTTGTAAACTCTTATTGTCTGTACAGTGCACAGCACAATGGGGCCTGGACCTCAGATGACCCCTAACCACTGCCATAGTGATAAGAACATACGAATGGCCAGACTGGGTCAGACCAAAGGTCCATCCAGCCCAGTATCCTGTCTACCGACAGTGGCCAATGCCAGGTGCCCTAGAGGGAGTGAACCTAACAGGTAATGATCAAGTGATCTCTCTCCTGCCATCCATCCCCACCCTCTGACAAACAGAGGCTAGGGACACCATTCCTTACCCATCCTGACTAATGGCCATTAACAGACTTAACCTCCATGAATTTATCCAGTTCTCTTTTAAACCCTGTTATAGTCCTAGCCTTCACACCCTCCTCAGGCAAGGAGTTCCACAGGTTGACTGTGCACTGTGTGAAGAAGAACTTCCTTTTATTTATTTTAAACCTGCTGCCCATTAAGTGATGATAGTTCTGTCACGCTGGCTGAAGGGGCTCACGACCGGGAGTGCCAACCATAGGGCAGACTGTCAAGAAGCAGGGCACAAACCCCAAACTGGAGTTCTATAATTAGATTTCACCATCCCAGTAACAGGTGTGAACTCCTAAAGCTCTGTAACAAGCTTACCATGGGGTCACAGACAATCCTCTTGGGCACTCCAGTCTATCTTCCCACCCAGGCCAGCTGGACATACTGATTGTTGGTTGCCATACACCAAAGATCACAAAATATTCAGGTTGCTCCCAGTGCCAAGAGACCAGTCACTTACCCCAGGTCAATTTGTATGTCAGATCTCACCCCAAAGACAACCTATAGTAAACAATCTCAGGGTTTATTAACTGAGACAAGAAACAAGAGAGTTATTTACACATTAAAGTAGGCAAACATATACACACAAATTAGTTACAGCCTATGGTTCCAAAAGGTGACAGAGTTGTAGCAATCTGTCAGCTCTGAATGTCTTTTAGGGCTAATCTCAGTTGATCCTTGGGATCTCTGCTTCTGTTCTGTAGCTATTATTTTCATCTTCCAGAATTCAAGCTGATGGGACGAGCCCTTTGGCACGTAGCCCCTTCATGGGTGCGAGGGGGCAATTAATAGTCTCTGTATTGTGATGTCCCATAATGGCCCATTCAGTTTGATGGGCCTTCTTGATGGGCAGGAGACAATCCCTCCTGACTGGGTTCACAGTTTTCAGAGCAAACTTTTTACAGTTACCAAAGGCAAAACTTAAATATTACTTTATAGCATGTGACAAGGATAGTATAAGTGGGATTAATGCACACAGCAACTTACACGCATTTCATGAAGTCTAAACACTACACACATTGTTATAAGCCCGATACCCATTCTAACCATTCTAACACAGAGATGAAACAGACGGATTTCCAGCAATGAATTAAGTCTTGGTGCCTGCTCTGCCAGCGTCGCAAATGCCAGGACTGTGATTAAGGCGCCGGCTTAGAATTCAGGAGATCTGTTTGCCAGTCCCACCTCTATCCATAGGCGCTGACTCCGTAGGTGCTCCGGAGCTGGAGCACCCATGGGGAAAAATTAGTGGGTGCTCTGCACCCACCGGCAGCCAACTGCCCCTCTCCCCGCCCCACCTCCTCCTCTCCCCCGAACACGCTGCATCCCTGCTCCTTGGCCTACCTCCCAGTGTTTCCTGCCCAGCTGCCGCCAAACAGCTGTTTGCATGCTCCGGGAGGGGGGAGAGGCGTGGGAACATGGCGCACTTAGCGGAAGAGGTGGGGAAGAGGCAGGGCTGGGGCAGAGATTTGGGGAAGGGGTTGGAATGGGGGCGGGGAAGGGGTGGGAAGAGGTGGGGCAGGGGTGGGGCCTCAAGGAAGGGGTGAAATGGGGGCGGGGCCGGGGCAGAGTGGGGGAGTTGAGCACCCACAGAAAACAGGGGAAGTCGGCGCCTATGCCTCTACCAATAACTTTGGCCAAGTCACTTAGTCTCTCTGGGTCTCGTTTTTCCCCATCTGTGCCTATGGTGCCGAGCTAGATCTAAATCCTTCCGGCTTGCTTCCTACCTTGTTTCTTGGTGAGTGCCACCATGTGCAACGGGCAGCTCTGGGTGTGGCTGTGCCCCCCAAGGCACTGTCCCCCTGGGGCACGGCCCCTCCAAGCTGCTCCTAAACCAGGGCTCTGTGCAAAGGGAGCATGGTCAAGCCTTGCCGACGGTGCGTGTAATAACCCTTAATGGGGCAGAGGTGGATAGTCATCAGGAATTGCCCGCTAGCAGAAGGCCGGCAGGTCTGCCATGTAGGGGCTTTAACAGCAAAGCAGTACAGTCTAGGGGAGAGTCAGGGGGGCTGCGCTGCCCTGGCTGGACATGCTCTCAGACTGGAACAAGCTCAGGCAGGGCTTCTGCTCCTTGAGATGCCGGGCGACCAGGCTCGCTGGAGAGGAGACGGAGGTGCGCTAACAAGAGAAAGGAGCTGAGTGGCAGCGCCCCAGGCCGTATTTCTGATTGATGGCTTGTCGCTGCTGGCCCCTACCCGAGTAGCTAGAGGGGCAAGGGATGTCAGGAGTACACAGTATGTTAGGAGACCAAAGAGATGAGGAACACATAGAATCATAGAATCATAGAATCATAGAATATCAGGGTTGGAAGGGACCCCAGAAGGTCATCTAGTCCAACCCCCTGCTTGAAGCAGGACCAATTCCCAGTTAAATCATCCCAGCCAGGGCTTTGTCAAGCCTGACCTTAAAAACCTCTAAGGAAGGAGATTCTACCACCTCCCTAGGTAACGCATTCCAGTGTTTCACCACCCTCTTAGTGAAAAAGTTTTTCCTAATATCCAATCTAAACCTCCCCCATTGCAACTTGAGACCATTACTCCTCGTTCTGTCATCTGCTACCATTGAGAACAGTCTAGAGCCATCCTCTTTGGAACCCCCTTTCAGGTAGTTGAAAGCAGCTATCAAATCCCCCCCCATTCTTCTCTTCTGCAGACTAAACAATCCCAGCTCCCTCAGCCTCTCTTCCTAAGTCATGTGCTCTAGACCCCTAATCATTTTTGTTGCCCTTCGCTGGACTCTCTCCAATTTATCCACATCCTTCTTGTAGTGTGGGGCCCAAAACTGGACACAGTACTCCAGATGAGGTCTCACCAGTGTCGAATAGAGGGGAACGATCACGTCCCTCGATCTGCTCGCTATGCCCCTACTTATACATCCCAAAATGCCATTGGCCTTCTTGGCAACAAGGGCACACTGCTGACTCATATCCAGCTTCTCGTCCACTGTCACCCCTAGGTCCTTTTCCGCAGAACTGCTGCCTAGCCATTCGGTCCCTAGTCTGTAGCGGTGCATTGGATTCTTCCATCCTAAGTGCAGGACCCTGCACTTATCCTTATTGAACCTCATCAGATTTCTTTTGGCCCAATCCTCCAATTTGTCTAGGTCCTTCTGTATCCTATCCCTCCCCTCCAGCGTATCTACCACTCCTCCCAGTTTAGTATCATCCGCAAATTTGCTGAGCGTGCAATCCACACCATCCTCCAGATCATTTATGAAGATATTGAACAAAACCGGCCCCAGGACCGACCCCTGGGGCACTCCACTTGACACCGGCTGCCAACTAGACATGGAGCCATTGATCACTACCCGTTGAGCCCGACAATCTAGCCAGCTTTCTACCCACCTTATAGTGCATTCATCCAGCCCATACTTCCTTAACTTGCTGACAAGAATACTGTGGGAGACCGTGTCAAAAGCTTTGCTAAAGTCAAGAAACAATACATCCACTGCTTTCCCTTCATCCACAGAACCAGTAATCTCATCATAAAAGGCGATTAGATTAGTCAGGCATGACCTTCTCTTGGTGAATCCATGCTGACTGTTCCTGATCACTTTCCTCTCATGTAAGTGCTTCAGGATTGATTCTTTGAGGACCTGCTCCATGATTTTTCCAGGGACTGAGGTGACTGAAGGGAGGTAGGTGGCCAAGTGTGGAAACAGAGCTGGGAGGGAACCAAATTTCCCGTTTTTGGGGAAATTCTGCATTTTTTTCTGTTCCAAAACTGAATGAAACTGAATGAAAACAAACATTGGGGGAATCTCCCATGTATTTTGGTTTGATAATATTGAAACATTTTGTTCTGATTTTGTCCTTTGAAAGGTGTGTTTGTATTAAAGACAATGCACTATGTTTCAAAGAGGCATTTCAAAAGGAAATATCAAAATCACCCCAGTCCCAACATGGCAAGAGGAGGAACTTTTCATTAAAAAAAAGTTGGGATGAAAACTTTCAAGCAGCTCTACTCAGAAGCTTCTGCCAGCTCGCAAAAGTGCTGAATGAATCACTGCAAAATGCAGGGTGTGTCAACTCCTAATGTTACCATAACTCAAAAGCAGCATTAGCCTGTCTCTGAGTACGGTGGAACAGCTAATCTTCAGGGGCCAGGATGCTCTTGAGTAAAGATTCAAGGTCTCCTGGTCCTCAATTTCCTTTCTCTTATCCCTCTTGTCGACAGCAGTGATGTGCCATTAATCAAAAGGCAAGTGATAAATGCATTCAGACCCTGCACACCATGCTTCCTGCCTTGGAGTACGGCACCACATTCACCACAGAGCTAACACTGGCTGCTTGCGGAGGCCGGCAGCAGGAGGGAGGACTGCCGGGGATGCGTCAGCATGTAACATCAGAGTCAGACCAAGGAGCCCAGGGTGGGTGGGGTTTTCTTCCTTTTAGCTCATGAGAAAGAAGGTCTTCCAGAGAACAAGGCACAAGGGAGCAGGTGAGGCTCTTTTCCTTGGGGGAGCTGTGAATATCTCCAGCAGACAAGCCCACTATGCTGAGAACAGCGCTCGCTTTGGGCTCCTGTGGGAGCTTCCCATTCAAACTGGAATTTCCCATCGCCAGGAGAATAGGAGGAAGCATCTTGACTGGCACCCAGTGTAGCCGTCAGCTGGAGATCTCCCAGCGATTAGTGTGATGGCAGACTGAGGACAGGCAGTCAGATTTCTTTTCAGGTTCAGTGCCATCTACAGTTCTCAGAGCACCCACTGATCCTGAATAACTTCACACCTCCCCAATCTTTTCTAGTTATTTTATACACTACTCTTACAGCAGGGAGAACGTGCCCATGATAACGGCACCCCACACCATTTCCCCAAGGGAATGGAGCAGTGGAAAATATTTCACACCAGCAGAAAACCTGCATTCAGGTTCATAGAAAGCTGGACGTTCTGTAGGTTTTCCCAGTGGCCTAGGTGCTAATGAAAGGTTTGTACTGAAGACACTGCAACTCCCTTGACATGGGGCTTTTCATGGAAAGTGGTGGCATTTCAACCCAGCTAAAAATTAGACGTCAGCTAAACATTATGGCCATGATGTTCCAAAATGGGTTTTCCAGGTGCTTTTGGAAAGTGCTGAACCACCTGTTATTCCCATTGCTCTCAGGGAGGTGCTAAGTGCTCAGCACTTAAATCAGGGCACTTATTTCAGTCCCTAGATATGGAGCTAGGAGGCTACATTTGGCAGCCATTTTTGAAAATCTCAGCTTTGCCAATGCCACGCATTCAAAAGTCATGAGTCAGAACCACAGAAATCACGAGACTGACTTAAAAATCTTTAAAAGAATGCACCTGAGGTTCTTTTTATTTGCCTTCTTGTTTGAGTCTTCAGAGTTCATATCTTCTAGCTTTTCTTGAAACATGAGGACTAGAAGTGTATTTTTTAAAGAAAAAAAAGCTGTGAGTCTCATGTAATCACAGGACTCCAGGAGCTGGGGCTTTCATAAAAGCCACCAAATAGTGCAAGACTTGCAATAAAAATCACAAGAGTGATTCTTGCCCTAAGGTTCTCTAGACTGAGTCTAAAAGACTTCACAGCTCCAGCTCAGAAGAAAAGTACCAGATAACCTCAGTGACACTTTATATTATCCTACCTGGCAGCGAACAGTGGAGAGGCTAACAGAGGGAGTTTGCCTGGGATCTGTCCAAGAGAAGGTATGCTAACGGCTGCATTAGGGGGGCTGTGTTGGTGAGTATCTGAGTGTCTGTTGCGGGGACAGTTTGTCAGTTTAACCGTGTGCTTGATTGTTTGAAAAGTGTGAATTGGGAGAGCTTTGTTCCAGGTGAGCCTTGAGTGGGCCTGATTGTTATAAAAAGGCAGCCAGTTGTGAACCAGCTGAGTGGCGAACAGCGGAGAGGCTAACAGAGGGAGTTCACCTGGGGAGAGCCCACTGAGGCTTTCATCTTACAGGCTTCTCTCAGTAGTTACTACAACAGCTGAGGAAGCTCGTAGAAGGAAGGTAATATGGATGGTGAGCATTCAGCTGTTGTGACCTGCACAGGTTGTGCCATGTCTGTCTTTCTTCCACAGGAGAGAAGCAACTTTGTCTGTACAAAGTGCAAGCTGGTCTCCATATTGGAAGAGAAGGTTCAAGGTCTGGAGCAACAGGTACCGACCCTGCGTTGCATAAGAGAAACTGAAGATTTCCTGGACAGACGTCGGGATATGCTTCTACAGGCACAACATTCTGAAGATTCAGAGCAGGCTGCGCAGCGGGGACAGAAGGACGGTGAAGAAATTTGGCAGCATGTGACCTCCAGAAGAAGAAAGGGGAGCGTCCATGTACCAGCAATGCAGATACAGGTAAGCAACCATTTTCATGTTCTCTCCACAGGCACTAATGTGGAGAATAGAGTAGATGATACATCTGAGGGAAGGGAACAAAAGGAGACTCCTCTGATTGGAAGGCATGAGATGCACTGTCCTAGGGATGGGGGTTCCACGACCACCGCTCCCAAGAGAAGGAGGCATGTGGTGGTGGTCGGGGACTCCCTCCTCAGGGGGACTGAGTCATCTATCTGCCATCCCGACTGGGAAAACCAAGAACTCTACTGCTTGCCAGGAGCTAGGCTTCATGATGTGACGGAGAGACTGCCCAGACTCATCAAGCCCTCGGATCACTACCCCTTCCTGCTTCTCCAAGTAGGCACCAATGATACTGCCAAGAATGACCTTGAGCAGATCACTGCAGACTACGTGGCTCTGGGAAGAAGGATAAAGGAGTTTGAGGCACAAGTGGTGTTCTCGTCCAAACTCCTTGTGGAAGGAAAAGGCCCGGGTAAGGACCGTCGAATCATGGAAGTAAAGAAATGGCTACGCAGGCGGTGTCAGAGAGAAGGCTTTGGATTCTTTGACCATGGGATGGTGTTCCAAGAAGGAGGAGTACTAGGCAGGGACGGGCTCCACCTAACGAAGAGAGGGAAGAGCATCTTTGCAAGCAGGCTGGCTAACCTAGTGAGGAGGGCTTTAAACTAGGTTCACCGGGGGAAGGAGACCAAAGCCCTGAGGTAAGTGGGGAAGTGGGATACTGGGAGGAAGCACGAGCAGGAAAGCGTGAGAGGGGAGGGCTTCTGCCTCATACTGAGAAAGCGGGATGATCAGCCTCAAGTGCCTATACACAAATGCAAGAAGCCTGGGAAACAAGCAGGGAGAACTGGAAGTCCTGGCACAGTCAAGGAATTATGATGTGATTGGAATAACAGAGACTTGGTGGGATTACTCACATGACTGGAGTACTGTCATGGATGGATATAAACTGTTCAGGAAGGACAGGCAGGGCAGAAAAGGTGGGGGAGTTGCACTGTATGTAAGGGAGCAGTATGACTGCTCAGAGCTCCGGTATGAAACTGCAGAAAAACCTGAGTGTCTGTGGATTAAGTTTAGAAGTGTGAGCAACAAGTATGATTGGAGGAAGTTTACTCTTGGGGCCACAGGGGGGACAGTGGGTAGAAGAGGCTGCGGTGCACCTGCCTCTGGAGGTGCGTTGGCCACCGCCTTTGGAGTGCTGCTGATGAAAGGGCATCTGGGCTGTAGCCCCGCCCATGCACTGCCCCAAGGCCTCCTTCCCGCTCATCCTCTTCCCGCTCCGCCTCTTCCCCCCAGCCGACCCCACCCACGCCTCTCCCCTTCCCGCTCCGCCTCTCCCCCCCACCGACCCCACCCACACCGCTCCTCTTCCTGCTCCGCCTCTCCCCTTCCCGCTCCGCCTCTTCCCCCCCACTGACCCCACCCACACCGCTCCTCTTCCCGCTCCACCTCTCCCCTTCCTGCTCCGCCTCTCCCCGCCGCCGACCCCACCCTCACCGCTCCTCTTCCCGCTCCGCCTCTTCTCCCCCGCCGATCCCACCCATGCCTCTCCCCTTCCCGCTCCGCCTCTTCCCCCCCACTGACCCCACCCGCACCGCTCCTCTTCCCGCTCTGCCTCTTCCCCCCCCAGCCCCACCCAAACCGCTTCTCTTCCCGCTCCGCCTCTTCCCCCCCACTGACCCCACCCACGCCGCTCCTCTTCCTGCTCCACCTCTCCCCTTCCTGCTCCACCTCTCCCCTTCCCGCTCCGCCTCTCCCCGCCGCCGACCCCACCCGCGCCGCTCCTCTTCCCGCTCCCCCTCTCCCCTTCCCGCTCCGCCTCTCCCCGCCGCCGACCCCACCCTCACCGCTCCTCTTCCCGCTCCGCCTCTTCTCCCCCGCCGATCCCACCCATGCCTCTCCCCTTCCCGCTCCGCCTCTTCCCCCCCACTGACCCCACCCGCACCGCTCCTCTTCCCGCTCTGCCTCTTCCCCCCCCAGCCCCACCCAAACCGCTTCTCTTCCCGCTCCGCCTCTTCCCCCCCACTGACCCCACCCACGCCGCTCCTCTTCCTGCTCCACCTCTCCCCTTCCTGCTCCACCTCTCCCCTTCCCGCTCCGCCTCTCCCCGCCGCCGACCCCACCCACACCACTCCTCTTCCCGCTCCGCCTCTTCCCCTCCCAGCCCCACCCAAACCGCTTCTCTTCCCGCTCCGCCTCTTCCCCCCCACCGACCCCACCCACGCCGCTCCTCTTCCCGCTCTGCCTCTTCCCCAGCCGCTTCTCTTCTCTTCCCCCCCCCCCCCCAGGTCCCACCCTCACTCCACCTCTTCCCCCCAGATAACCCTCACCCCAACTGCAGCTCGGGGTGAAGGCGGCGGGTGAGGCTTTGGGGGAGGGGGTGAAGAGCCGTGAGCAGCAGGTAGGCAGGGCCCATGGTCCGGGTGCTGGTGGCCACCCCACACTTCTGGCATTCACACCCACCCTCCCCAAATGTGGGAGTCACGCACCGCCCATGACAGGGCCTGTTCAGTCTCCATGGTCCAGCCAGCTCTTGGCCTCTCTGCTGAGTCTCCCAGTTAGCGTGGACTGTGGTGCTGAGTTTGTGAGAGCTGGAACAGAGACCCACCAAACTCATCTCAACTCATTGGGGGAGGGATAGCTCAGTGGTTTGAGCATTGGCCTGCTAAACCCAGGGTTGTGAGTTCAATCCTTGAGGGGGCCATGTAGGGATCTGGGGCAAAAATTGGGGATTGGTCCTGCTTTGAGCAGGGGGTTGGACTAGATGACCTCCTGAGGTCCCTTCCAACCCTGATATTCTATGATTCTATGACCATCAAAAGCATGGTAGATGTCTTGCGGGGAGTGGTCATGGAGGATACAAGTCTGCATAGCATTAGTCAGCACTGTGCAATACCCATGCATATCTGCCTTCGATGAGGACATCCCAGGTCATTTATGACTGTATTGAACAGCATTGGTCCCATTAAAGGTCCCTGGAGGACCCTGCTATTTGCCTCTCTCCAGTCTGAAAACTGACTACCCTTTGTTTTCTGTCTTTTAACCTGTTACTGACCTATAAGAGGACCATCTCTCTTATCCCATGACAGCTTACTTTGCTTAAGAGCTTTGGTGAGGACAAAGGCTGCCTGAAAGTCCAAGTATACGATAGTGAATGGATCATCCTCGTTCACATGTTTATTGACCCCCCCTCAAAGAATTCTAATACATTGGTGATGCATGCTTTCCCTTTACAAAAGCAGTGTTGACTCTTCCCCCAAACTGGGTCAACTGGGAGCAGGTTCAAGCCAAACAAAAATAGAATCATAGAAGTCTAGGATTGGAAGGGACCTCCAGAGGTCATTTAGTCCAGTCCTATTCACTCAAGGCAGGACTACATAATAACTAGACAATAACTGAGAGGCATTTGTCTAACCTGCCCTTAAAAACTTCCAATGATGATTCCACAACCTCCCTAGGCAATTTATTCCAGTGCTTACCACCCTGACAGGAAGTTTTTCCTAATGGCCGACCTAAATTGCCCTTGCTGCAATTTAAGCCCATTGTTTCATGTCCTATCCTCAGAGGTTAAGGAGAGCAATTTTTCTCCCTTCTTCTTGTAACAACCTTTTATGTCCTTGAAAACTGTTATCATGTCCCCTCTCAGTCTTCTCTTCTCCAGACTAAACAAACCCAATTTTTTAAATCTTCCATCATAGGTCATGTTTTCTTTAATCATGATCTTTAATCATTTTTGTTGCTCTCCTCTGGATTTTCTCCAATTTGTCCACATCTTTCCTGAAATGTGGTGCCCAGAACGGGACACAATACTTCAGTTGAGGCCTAATCAGCGCCGAGTAGTGCAGAAGAATTACTTCTCGTGTCTTGCTTACAACACTCCTGCTAACACATCCCAGAATGATGTTCACTCTTTTTGTGACAGTGTTACACTGTTGACTCATATTTAGCTTGTGATCCACTATGACCCCCAGATCCCTTTCCACAGTACTCCTTCCTAGGCCGTCATTTCCCATTTCGCATGTGTGCAACTGATTGTTCCTTCCTAAGTGGCGTTCTGTGCATTTGTCCTTGTAGCCTGCTTCTGCACACCCTTTTGCCCCAGTTGAACTAAATTGGTTTAAAAAAAAATGGAAATGGGCCATTTTCTTGTTTTGACAAAACTTAAAGTGAAAGTCAGTTACTGTTTCCTTTTTGGAGCCCTTTAAAACAACCCAAAAGAGATCCACTCCAGGTGGGAGGGCTGAGCTTATATGAAACCATGACATTTCAAACAGCTTGGCTCCTTTGGAGCTATTATGCTTTCAGTGTATTTGCACTGACAGCTTGTTAGCTGTAAACAGCTGGAAAGGAGATGTTAATAATATCTTGCATTCCCATTGAGATGGCTGGGAGAGACCCTTTCCCAGGTCAGTGAAAATGCAGGTCCAAGCACTGTTACAGCATTGAGAGAAAAGATTTTTAAACTGTCTTACAAGGAAATTGAACCCGCACCCACACCCAATCCCAGGGAAACTGACATACAAGGGGCAACTGAAACTCTCCACAAATAAATTTAATAGTCTGATGACAAGGCCGTCGCTCACGCTGTCGTGCCTCAGCATCACGTCTGCATGACGGTGCATGTGTGGTCAGATCAAGAGAAGAGGGAAATGTCACTCAAAAATAAAATCCAAATCCACGTTCAGCCTCACTCCACATAGTTTACTTATGCTTTGCTGTGAATGCAAGTTACCGAGCATGTACAATACCCCAGAAGTACCCCCAAAACCCACAATACAATATCATATCAGAGCTGGCCCTCCATCAATGACTGTTTGAAAGGATCGTCTTTCAGACAGCATCCGGGAAGACGTGTTTCGTTAAAGACAGCCTTGATCTGGCATGGTATGAAATCTGCAGAGTCACACACAGACTAGTCACAGGGCCCACTTTGCCTCTGCAGCAGTGTGACGGGAGGGCCCTGGCTCAGGTTTTTCTTCCTCAGCCCCCAGCATTGACTGAGTGGCCCCTTCTTTCTGTCACAGCCCAGACCAATGGCCATCTCAGCTGCCCAGGGAAGGAATGATGTCCCTCGGAGTCTAATCAAAGCCCTGCCTCCAGGCCGGGGCGACGGAACAGAGGGGGCAGGGGGGGGTCAAGCCCCACTTTTCCAGCCGTAAGGACAAGCAATGAGGGGGGAGGCTGAAGAGGAGCGAGCAGGGGGTGGCGTCTTAGGGGAAGGGGCGGTACAAGGGCAGGGGCTCAGGGAGAAGGAGCGGTGCGGGGGTGGGGTCTCGGGGAGGTGGCTCAGAGGGAGGGACCACAGTTTGGGAGCATGTGGCCCTCCCACTTTTAGGGTGCTTCCGCCGCTCCTGGCATCATTAACGTAAGTGCATCCATTTGCAGGCCTCTCAAAGTGAAACGGTTCAGCAGCCCCAAAGCAATATACATTAAAAGGCAGACAGCTCTCCAATTCTGTGGGCCTTGTGCTAGGAACCCCCTCCTACTGCCCAAGGGGTAACCATCCCTGTTCCATGATCCTGGAGCCCTAGTCCAGGGCCTCTAGCCCACTGGCCAGCCTCCAAGCATCTTACAACCCTTCCACCACCACCTCGGGCTCCTGCCAGCAGGGTCCGTGCAGCAAGCCACTCCCCTGCCTCCTTCACCTGGGGGTCCTACCCCTGTTGGACTCCTACAAAGCCACCCTCTTCCTTGGGGTTTGGCCTGTCCGTGGCTGAGCCGGCTCCTTCCCGTTACCTAGAGCCGCCACACCAGCCTTCCACAGGGGTTCCTGAGCTCCACTCAGTCCTCCCCACCAACTCCCGCCCGTTCCTTCTCTGGGCCAGCCCTTCCCCAAGCAGCTCCCAGCTCCTGCTCTGTGGGAGTCCATGCAGCTCGCTCCAGGGCACCCTCCCTCACCAGCCCCTGCCTCGTCTTCCTCCTCACCCTAACCGCCACTTGGACAGACGCCAGGGGCCTTCTGCCAGGCCCCGTGGGGAAGCAGCTACCGTCCCAAGAGACCTGCACCCATTTCCTCGTAAAGGGGCCTGTCGCTAGGGTTGCCAACTTTCTACTCGCACAAAACCGAACGCTCTTGCCATGCCCCTTCTAGGAGGCTCTGCCCCCACTCACTCCACCCCCGCATCACTTGCTCTCCCCACCCTCACTCACTCGCTCATTTTCACTGGGCTGATGCAGGGGGTTGGGGTTGTGGGAGGGGGTACGGGCTCTGGGCACGGGTTCTGGGGTGGGGCCAGAAATGAGGGGTTCAGGTTGCAGAATGGGGGGCTACGGGATGGGGCAGGGGGTTGGGGTGCCAGGGGTTGTGAGGGCTTTAGCTGGGGGTGCAGACTCTGCGAGGGTGCTCTGGGCTGGGACCAAGGGGTTTGGAGGATGGAAGGGGGATCAGGGCTGGGACAGGGGATTTGGGGACGGGAGGAGGTCAGGGGTGCAGGCTCTGGGTGGCGCTTACCTCAGGCAGCTCCCAGAAGCAGCGACATGTCCCCTCTCTGGCTCCTATGTGGAGGCATGGCCAGGCAGCTCTGTGCACTGTCCCATGCACAGGCTCCACCCCCACAGACCGGGCAGTGTGCAGAGGCCACTGGCTGTCCCTACGTGTAGGATCTGGAGGGGGGACATGCTGCTGCTTCTGGGAGCCACACGGAGACAGAGCAAGCAGGGAGACTGCTTTAGCCCCACTGCACCATGGACCGGACTTTTAACGGCCCGGTCAGCGGTTCTGACTGGAGCCACCAGGGTCCCTATTTGACCCGGCATTCTGGTTGAAAACTGGACATCTGGCAACCCTACCCGTTGCCCTGTGACAGCCAAAGGACACGCTGCCTCTGGCTTTAGACAGAGCCATTGGAAAGGCAGCAGGGACCCTTCTGATTATCTAGTCTCACGTCCTGCCTGAGATGGTCAGAGAATTTCACCCCCAGGGTTAATGCCTCAAGTCCATATGTTCTGTGAGCGCTAGAGTGTATCTCTGAGGGGAAAACACCCACTCTTGATTAAAAAACTGTGAGCAATGGGGACTCCACCACATTTCTTGGCAAGTTTTTCCAACGGTTAATTACTTTCACTGTTAAAAATGTGCACCCGACTTCCAGTCTGAATTGGTCTCGCTTCAACTGCCAGCCGTTGGATCTCATTCTGCTGGATTAAAGAGCCCTCTGCGCTCTCAGAAACCTGCTCCCCACACACGCATGTGCAGACTGGAATCAAGTCGCCTTCTCTTGATGAAATTACATAGACTGTGTTTCTTCAATCTCTCACCATTGGCAGCTTTTCCAGACCTCTAAGTATTCAGGCATCTCTTTTTGGCACCCTTTTGAAGCGTGGCCATCAAAACAGGACACCCCATTCCAGTAGTGGTGTCAATGTCATATACAGAAGTAATACCACCGCTTTACATTCAAGGATCCCATTTACCCTCTTAGGCCATGTCTTCACTGCCCCACAGTTCACACTACGGGGTGTGAATAGCGGTGCACACCAAACTGTTGGTGCTGTAATTCCCCCTTGTGGACTCTGCAGGTATGCACTAAAAGGTTCCTAGTGGATTAACATAGTTCTCTTTGAAGAGGATTATATTCACAAGGGGCAGTGTAAGACATGCCCTTTGGTACAGCATCACACTGGGCATTCACATTCAGGTGGTCATCTACTGTTGCCCCAAGTCTTTTTCAATGTCACTGCATTCTAGGACAGTTCCCCATCTTGTAGTGTGGTCTAGGTTCTTTGTTCCTAGACATATGACCATGCGTTTGGCTGTATTAAAACACAGGTACAGTTCAAACCAGCCCAGTTTGCTAAGTGGTCGGGGTCTAATCTGTATAACTCACTTGTCCGCAGCATCATTTATCACTTCACCAATGTTTGTGTCATACAAATATTACCAGTAATGATTTTATATTTGCTCCCAGATCATTAATGAAGGTTGATTAGCCTTGGACCGAAAACAGATCCCTGAGGGACCCACTAGAAATACCCCCGTTGGATGAGACTTTCCCATTTACAGTTACTTTTTGTGATCTGTCAGTTAACCAATTTTTAATTATTTAATCTGGGCTGCATGGGTTTTATATGGTGCTAATCTTTTTATCAGAATGTCATGCAGGACTAAATTAAACGCCTTACAGAAATCTAAGTATCGCATGCCACTACAGTTACCTGTATGAATCAAACTTTTTTTTTTTTTGAGATCACGAATCTCACAAGTTTTCTATAAAAGCATGTTGATTTGCACTGATTATGCTACTGTCCTTTCATTCTTTACTGACTGCATCCCATATCAGCCGTTCCATGACTTGCCCATGATCAGTGTCAGGCTAACTGGCCTATAGTTACTCAGGTCAGTGCATTTATCCTTTTTACATATTGGCATGACATTTGCTTTTTTCTAGGCCTCTGCCTAGAAAGTAGTTATTGTAAAGTCCACCAACTCATCAGGAACTAAACAGAGCTTTGAACCAATTTCCCAGAGGCTATTAATCATCAAATGGCAATATTGTTCGTTTGCTATTATCCCAGATTTCAGCAAGCCACCTCGACTGAAAAGTTCTATGTTCCATTACCAATATTCGAACAAAAAAGGTGAAGAAAAATTGATTTGGGCATTTTCTTATGCTGCACCATTAAGAAGGAGAAGACTTAAATTTCTTCTGGCATAAATATGCCTACATTCCTAGCTGCTGCTGTAATGTAGACATACAACTCTAACTGTTCCAAGGGAGCTGCTTCCATCACACTGAGAGGTCTGCCTCAGAACATAATGAAACTTACAATGTTTCCATTTTAAAAAACCTTAAATAAAAACAAGTCCTTGCAGCTATTGTTGTTATGTAAGCGGGTCTCTTCCCTTCTATGCCAGGCTTGGAGAGCTCCTCGTGGTTTTAGAAATGTAGAATTCTGAGAAAGAACCAATTTCACTTTAATTGAATCTACTGGCTGAATCATAAAGAAAGGGGGAAACTTACTATAGGCATTTCCCAATATAATCCCTTATTTTCAGTTGTTTATAACTTTTCCAAACTATATTGTGGAAACACAGGATAGACAGTGCACACTGAATGAGCAGCTATTCTTTTGTTTTCTCCAGTATGGAGGTACTGGGAACCTTAATTTTGGCGTTACCTAACTTTTGATTGTTTGATTTTGCAGCCACAATAATGCTCTTAATGTAATGTTTTTGGATATAATATGTACACATACATATACAGTCAACTGCTTTATACATACAGTAATGCCACAAAGGAAGCTGGGCCGTGACTTTGTCCATTAATTTATCATTCAGAACAAAAGCCCACGTGTTTACACTACTAATCTCAGCAATGAGCGTAACATTGGGCCATATCGTCCAATCTGCAGGAGTTGGGGATGAGTTGTCAAGGTCAAAATACTGACAGGGAAGATTTACCTTGGTATAAAAATAGAATGTCCAATTGCAATGCAGTTGGAAATGACAGGAATGTATTGTGTCCTATATAAATGCAATCTAATTTCACTGAAATGCCATGCTCAGCGAGTTGGGAACTAGGCAGGATTAGGTTATCTGAGATGGGGCCAAATCAGAACCAGTTCTCTGAATCCCTTCCCCCACCACACACAATCTTTGGGCATTCAGCAAAATGGGACGTGAATAGAAAAAACCATAGCTTTGCAAAACCAGGTGTGCGTCAGTAGCTAGAAGGTGCTGTTACGATAAGGACCACGCTGAGAGAGATGTACGAATCCCAACAAGCTTTAGGGCAGTTCAGATCTGGATGAAGCCATGGCAGCAGAGCCAGCTGAAGGTTAATGAAAAGGCCTTTAAAATAAAAAAAAAACAAGTTTGTGACAAAACCCACTGACTTCCAAAACTTTTCACATTTTGGGAAAAGCTCACATCCTCTGTTTTTTTAAATGCAAATGTTATTGACATTGTTAACAGCGTGGTTGTTGAAGTGTATCCTTATCCAAACCTGGGTTTCAATCAACAAAATAGGCGATTAACTTTTTTTTGATAAAAATTTCTTAAAAAATGAAAAATGAGCCCATTACAAACACTGCCAAATGGAAAGAGCTTTGACGTTTGTCATGAAAGCTGTTTGCATTCCACTCAGCTCTACTCCCCAGTGCAGGCCGCTCTCTCTAATGGGCAGTCCTAGCCCACCGGGATCCCACCTGCCAGGCTCTGGGGGAGTTCAGAGCTGAACCCACCTCCAGATGCCACACAGCAGGCCTGTATCCAGCACTGCAGTGGGCACCAGAGTACTGGGTAGCCAGGAAGGGGTAGAAATCTGGTGTGGTTACAACGAGAGCCCATGTGATTTTGAATAGTAGCACTACACTTTCAATCCAGTTGTCATTCTCCCAATTCACGGGCTGGAGGAGTGGAAGGAAGGCCTGGTTCTCTCTCACCCACTCAACGGCCATTGCCCTTACTGCTCCATTCCTCTGGCGAGGAGGGCAATTTCATGCTTTAAATTCAGCATGATGCACATGTAATCTTCTAGCTCAATCTGCAAGGAGTGATGGCAACTTCCCAGGTGATAGAGCAAGTGACCTCCGCACACCACCCAGCCTGTGCTGGCCTCAGCAAAATTCATCGAAGAACCTGTCCCTAAATGCAGGTATTTTGCAGGACAGACAGACACATGCTGTGCCCCTCTCCCCCTCAACATACTCAAGGCCAGAACCTGCAGCTCTTAATCTCCATGGGAGTTGATGTAAAGACTGCAGGATGGGACCCCCGCATAAGTGGGTGTTTATAAAATCAATATCACAAGAGGAAATTACACTTCAACTACTCACAGAGCAGAAACTCTAAAGAGAACAAGGAGTCTGTGGCCACGGGGAAATTGTAACCTGCCACCCTGAGCCCTGCCAGGAGTTGTTTAGCGCACAAGCAAGCTGAGGAAGGAACAGATTTGCTGCGGCTCTGAAAACATGGAGCACAAACCTTGCAGCCCTCTGCACGTGCTTGGATTTGTTTCAGCAAGACACTGCAGCTGAGAAAGTGGGTGGGGGTGGGGGAGGGGGAGAAACAGAAGGAAATAGAAAATAAAAGTAAAAAAGAAACAGTAACACAAAGCCAGTGAAGTCCCCTCAGGTCTGTTGTCAGACAGCATCACAGCCAAGAGAACAAGCTGCCTCAGTCAGAGGAAAAGCAGAGAAACGTCTTATAATTCATAAATGTAACTTGGCCCCGGGTAGATGAGCTGCTGGGATTGACCACGGGACCTGCTGGTCTGGAAACACAAGCTCCTCCTGCCAACGTGGAAGAGGCTGCTCTGTGCAGGCGGGAGGAGCTGACCGGACAGGTTTCGAACGTGAGTGCCAGGGCCAGCCACAATCCCCCAGTGGCCACATTCTGTGTGTGGCGCTCCCACCTACACCAGCAAGAGTGCCGCATGCCATGGGTGTCGCCAGGAGAGTCTCTTTCCCCCGCATGCAAGGATCCACTAGGGCGGAAGCCAGTGTCCTGGGGGAAGGAAAGGTTCTGCGAAGGCAGCTGCAGTGCCAGCAGGAAAATAAAATGTAGCCAGGATTATAGAATATGTGGAAAATCCTCCTCGCATATGGGCAGAGTCTGCCCCACCTCCCCTGTGTTTCATGGTACCTTCCTCCACAACTTGCCCCACTGAGATCAGCCCCACTACTCACAGGGGAAAGGTACAACTTAATATGGGGGCGGGTGCAGAATTGAGCCCAGTCAGAGGAAGCCTCCACAAATGCTTCCTACTTGCAGCTAGTCCTCCTCTGTATGGGTTCATCTTTTACAAGCAAGACTCTGCTAGAAGTGATCTGCAGAAGGGCTGGGATTTGTTACTAGCTCCACTCTGCTGCTTTCAGCGCTGTGAACTGACATGGCTAAGGCGACTTTGTTTCTCAAGCATCCCACCCCCCTTTTGTTCTCAACAAGATTTTTTTTAATTTTAAAACAAAACTCACTGTGTTCAGAGCCCAGCGTTTGTGACAGAAACCAAGATGGAGGACGAGGCAATGCAAAGCCCAGAAGAAGGAATGCCACTGAGATGCTTCCTTTCTGGTCATCACATTTGTTCCCTCATGGTGCTTTCACTCTGTGTTCCTCATGGCAAGTGGAGACCCAGTGAAAGAACTAGAAGGTTTTTGTATTAAGTCAAGTCCAAGGTCTTGGTCTTTATCTTCATCTTCACAGCTGCTGAATGGCCTGGGCCCAGGGAAGTGAGAAGAGCCAAGGAGGAGGCCCCTGGTCAACAGCTCTGCTCCTCAAGCACAATGGAATTTTCCACCGTCTGGGTAAATCTTGTCTGTGCAGGTGACAGACCTTTCTGGGGACTGAACTCCCCCAGGAACGAGGGATCAGCACAGACCTTCCCACCTTCCACTCCAAGTGTCAGGGGCATGTCTCTGACCTGCCTTCGCTAACACTAACACAAAGCAGTGTGGACCTATTATAAAAGCCAAAGCAAAAGACTACACAGACCACACAGTTCTCCCCCTGGGGATAAGGTGGGAGAGACAGAGAACAAACCACATATGACAAATGTTAGTCACATGGCTTAATGAGCTGCTGCATTAATGATCTGGAGGATGGCATGGACTGCACCCTCAGCAAGTTTGCAGATTACACTAAACTGGGAGGAGTGGTAGATACGCTGGAGGATAGGGATAGGATACAGAGGGACCCAGAAAAATTAGAGGATTGGGCCAAAAGAAATCTGATGAGGTTCAACAAGGACAAGTGCAGAGTCCTGCACTTAGGACGGAAGAATCCCATGCACTGCTACAGACTAAGGACTGAGCGGCTAGGCAGCAGTTTTGCAGAAAAGGACCTAGGGGTTACAGTGGACGAGAAGCTGGATATGAGTCAACAGTGTGCCCTTGTTGCCAAGAAGGCCAATGGCATTTTGGGCTGTATAAGTAGGAGCATTGCCAGCGGATCGAAAAAGAATTAGATAAGTTCATGGAGGGTAGGTCCATCAATGGCTATTAGCCAAGATGGTCAGCAAGGCAACATCATGGTCTGGGTGTCCCTAAACCACTGACTGCCAGACGATGGGACTGGACAATGGATCACTCAATAATTGCCCTGTTCTGTTCATTCCCTCTGGGGCACCTGGCATTGGCCACTGTCAGAAGACAAGACACTGGGCCAGATGGAACCATTGGTCTGACCCAGTCTGGCCGTTCTTAAGAGGCTGGTCCTTGGTAGGGACTTGACACTCATCCTTTTACCCTTTTTCTTTGTTCCCTGATTCTGCTCAACATGCAAAAAAAATCCAAGCTTTCTGCCGTCTACTCCTGGGGTTTGAATTTTTCCATCTGTGAGTTCATCTGAAAGCTAAAATAGCTCCCTTGTCTGCAGCCAGCCAGCCACAGAGTTAAAAGGCAGACAAACAAGCTCTTCTGGCTGATGCCATGTCAGCACAGTGGTGCTGCTGAGAGCTTCCCTTCTCTGCCCCGCTCTTTACAGAAGTGTGGGGCTTTCATGATCACCCTCTGTCTCCTTCTCTGACTGCATCACATACTCAGCAGGTCATCAGACTGGCAGAGGAAGGTGAAATACATCTGTGGCTATGAAGGTATCTTTGTGGGTGCGTGAGTGCGCCTTTGCTTTTGCATTTCGATACAAGCATCTGGACCTTGTATAGAAATGCATAAACAAAGGAACGCATACACAGACACACCCACATTCTACATTGCCACCAAAGTGTGACTGCTAGAATACCAAAACATCATTTACTCCTTGCCACGAGCAACTTTACCAACCAAGGAAGAGAAAAACCAGTGGGGGAGCATGGGATGGGAATCATTAGCCAAAATGGCAAGAGAGACTCACGGAGTTGTTCTTGGTGTCTGCCCTAGTTCTTGCAAGCACCCTGTTCCTTCAAAGACAGACAAATAAATGGTTCACCAGATGGCAAAACAAAACACCAGATTGATCCCATCCGTATCAGCTCAAGAAATGGTCAGCTGTCCAGGACACAAGGGGATATAGAGCAGCAGATCTTTGCATTGCCAAACAAATAAAGACTGACAAAGATCAACTTGAAACTGAAAGCTGCAGAGAAAATCAACACATCAGAACTGAAAACAAAAGAGCACTGTGAGACCTTCCAACTTGAATCAGAAACAGGCTGGAGTCACTGCCAGGGGAAGAGGAAGGGGTGACCCTGACTGGAACTGAATTGAAATAGGCAGCGCTCAGAGACAATATGATTCAAGCTGCAGCAGTTGCAGTGGGATATCAGCGTAGACAGAAGAAGAATTGGATAAGCCAAGAGAGGTGGCATCGTATTGAGGAAAGAAAGTAACTGAAAGGAAAACTCCTGAATGCTAAAACCGACAAAATACTGGAAGCAGCAGACAAAGCAGTGAAAAGCAATGCCACGGAAAGAGAGATGGAGCTATGTTGAAGACCTACCAGATGAAGCTGCTGCTCTGATAGGAAACTAGAGTCGTTTACCAAGTGACTAAAACCCTGTGTGGGTGCTTCAAAAACAGGAAATGGGCCAATAAAAATTAAAGATAGAAAAATGCTTACAACGGAGGTAAAACAGAACAACAGGTGAGCAGGGCATTTCAAAGAAGTCCTCAACAGGGCTGGCCCTACCTCAGCACCAGAGTTTGATGAAACATGCGAAGCTAATCAACTTGATATCATCATCTCTCCAACAGAGATGTCAGGAGTCCAGGCTGCAGTCAAGAATCTGAGAAACAAGAAGGCAGCGGGAGATGATCAGATCACAGCAGAAATGTCAAAAACACTTGACACTGCCACTCTACTGAAACTGACAGCGCTGTTCAGTGAAGTCTGGGGAAAAGAGGCCCAGTGCAAACATGAAATAAATTGTCAGAATGCCCAAAAAGGGTGGCGATCTTACCAACTGCCACAACTGGAGAGGAGTCACAGTACTCTCTGTTGTGGGAAAAGTCTTCTGTAGCATGATATTACACAGTATGAAAGAGGTAATGGATGCAAAGCTTAGGGAAGAACAGGCTGAATTCAGGCCCAAGAGATCTCGTGTAGATCAGATCATCACACTAAGGGCCAGCATAGGAGAATGCACAGAATGGGCAGGCTCCCCTCATCATCAAGTTCACGGATTTGTCAAGAAGCATTTGACAGCCTGCATAGCCATACATTGTGAAACATTCTTCAGTCTTATAGAATTCTAGCAAAAGTCATGAACACCATCAAGGCTATGCATAGCAATGCAGATTGTGCTGGAAGGGTGGCCAATCAAACAGAGTGGTTCAATATGGAGACTGGTGTGAAACCGGGCTGCATTCTATCTCTGCTGTTTGGCATTGTCATCAAATGGATAATGAAGCATTTTAGCAACACAAACACTGGCTCAGCATGGGCAGATGGCAGATGCCTGGAAGACCTAGGCTTTGCTCATTATATTGTGCTATAGAGCAACACCCCCAAAAGCTACAAACAAAAGACAGACACCTTGGCAAAAATAGCAGGCCAACGGGCCTCTAGATCAGTTACATCAGAATAAACATCTTGAAACCAGACATCAAGCAGGAACATCACATTAGGAACATCACAAAAGGGGTCTATGGATCAGTGTTCACGCCGCACTCCCTGCCAGTACCCAGCCTGGGCCGGGGAAGCTAATGATCCAACCAGCAGACCAAATTCAGTGATGAATCCTGGTCCCGTGCCACCTGAGGCCTGCTGCGCCTACACTAAGAAGAAAAAGGCAAAAACATCAAGCAGTAGAACAAGCCATTTACATGAGCAGCGCCATGCTAGCCAACGGAGATCTCAAGAAAGAAGTGACATCAAGGATAGGAAAGACATCCACAGCATTCACTAAACTCAGCAACGTATGGAAATCAAAGATAGACAGCACGGGAACAAAACTGAGAATTTTCAGCTCAGACATAATCTCGGTGTTAACGTATGGCTGCAAAGGCTGGAGATCTATTAAAATGTTAGTTTCACATACATTGATTGAGTTTCCCGTCTAAGTACCTGCAAAAGATTTTGGGCATTGGTTGGAAAGACTTCACCACCAGCGAAGAGATCCATGAAATCAACAGTCAGCAACTCATTTGCCCAGCACTTCCTTCTGTTTCTGGTGGATATTTGATGCACATTCTCCAGATGCCAACACGGACTCTCCATGAAGCAGTCAAGTGGAAACTAACTGGTGTGAGGACACAAAGGCGCCCAAGAGAAACCTTAACAAGAACCTTCAGCAGGGAGGGGCAGGCCAGTCAATCAGCACGGAGCGGATGCAGGCAGCAGCTAATGACAGGGAGGATGGAAGAGACTCATTTCTGTCCTGTGCACCAGCATGGTGTGAGAAGCCTGTAACGGTCGATGGCCACCTGTATCTTGCTAACAGTATTCTCTGTTAATTGGCCCTGGTGGGAATAAGAGTCTGGGGAGAAAGAACTGTGATGGGAGTTTTCTGATGAAACTTTTTTTCATAAGAAATGCGAATTTGTTGAAACTGAAGCTGTCAGCAGGACGGTGCTGTGCCAGTGAAGACAAATGTATCTCCCCTCACTTAGCTCAGCATGGCAGAGACGGCGGAAACTCGACAGTCCCATCTGGGGTACGTCTACACAGCACCTAACCAACCGCAGCTGGCCCAGGTCAGCTGACTTGGGCACGCGGGACGCGGGCTGCGGGCTGTAAAAATGCTGTGTAGACATTCAGGCACCAGCTGGAGCCCAATCTCTGGGACTCCATGAGCAGGGAGGGTCCATGAGCCCAAACATCTACAGAGCAAGTTTTAGCCCCACAGACCCCACAAGCCGAGTCAACAGACCTGGGCCAGCCACAGCTGGGCCGCTGGCCTTTTATTCCAGTGCAGACGTCCCCATGGTGTCAGCTAGCACACAAACTGGAGCAGAGCTGCCTTGGGGGCAGAGGGAAACATATCAATGTTCAATGGAGGACAGAGAATGGATGAGAAGGCCAGAGCCTTCCCGCACAGTGGGAAGGAGAAAGTGCTGGAGCCCATGTATAGCTACAGCACAGGGAGGGCTGGGTAAATGGTAATGTGACCTGTTGCCTGTGGTAGGAAGAGAGCCTGAGACATAAGCCCTTGTATCAGAGGCCTGAGGCCTGGGCTAAAGTAGTGGCCAAAACTTTGCTGATATAAAGCAAAGTCAGGCTGTGAGCTAGAGGCAGGCCCTGCTCATAGTATCTGGGAAGAACAGGGCTGATATTGCAGAAACACACATTCCTAAGAGGTGCTAGGCACAGAGCACTCATGCAAACACATTCCAGAAGGGTGGTACCAGAACACTTCTATACGAGCACATCCCCCAAAGAGAACAGGAACACGCTGACCCATCCGAAAGATAAGGTCAGGATGACAGCATGATGGATAGAGATGTACAAGGTGATGGGTGGTAACTGGCTACGTCAGAGGGGGAATACGTAACTTGTTTGTATTGATGTATAAAATGGAGCCTCAAAGGGAGTGTCTCTGTCTGGCCTAGGGAGGAATGGAAAGTCCCACCGTTCACTGAGCTGGTTCCTTGTCACAGGCATACATGTATTAGTGGCCCAGTAGAGTCTACAGGATACTAGTACTATGCTTCATCGACAATAAACCTGGCTGGGTGCCTTCATACCTTAACGGATCTAGTGGTCATTGGGCGGTTCACTCGAGGTCTGCAGTGCCAGCTACCTGCGCAGAGCTGGGACAGCACACAGGGAGAACACACACACACGCAGCCAAACATCGGTCAACGCTGCTCACACAGCATTTTTGCATTGCCTTATAGGTATTAAAATCCTATACCATGCAAACAATTTTATTTCCAAATCAAATACTCACTATTATCTATAACATCACAGGCTTGGTTTACAGTGGGAGGGGTTTGCCAACATAGTTATACCCATAAGAACATAAGAATGGCCATACTGGGTCAGACCAAAGGTTTATCCAGCCCAGTATCCTGTCTGCTGACAGTGGCCAATGCCAGGTGCCCCAGAGGGAATGAACCTAACAGGTAATGATCAAGTGATCTCTCTCCTGCCATCCATCCCCACCCTTTGACAAACAGAGGCTAGGGACACCATTCCTTACCCATCCTGGCTAATGGCCATTAATGGACTTAACCTCCATGAATTTATCTAGTTCTCTTTTAAACCCTGTTATAGTCCTAGCCTTCACAACCTCCTCAGGCAAGGAGTTCCACAGGTTGACTGTGCGCTGAGTGAAGAAGAACTTCCTTTTATTTGTTTTAAACCTACTGCCCATTAATTTCATTTGGTGACTCCTAGTTCTTATATTATCGGAACAGGTAAATAATTTTTCCATATTCACTTTCTCCACACTACTCATGATTTTGTATACCTCAATCATATCCCCCCTTAGTCTCCTCTTTTCCAAGCTGAAAAGTCCTAGCCTCTTTAATCTCTCCTCATATGGGACCCGTTCCAAACTGCTAATCGTTCTAGTTGCCCTTCTCTGAACCTTTTCTAATGCCAGTATATCTTTTTTGAGATGAGGAGACCACATCTGTATGCAGTATTCAAAAGATGTGGGCGTACCATGGATTTATATAAGGGAAATAAGATATTCTCCATCTTATTCTCTATCCCTTTTTTAATGATTACTAACATCCCGTTTGCTTTTTTGACTGCCACTGCACACTGCGTGGACGTCTTCAGAGAAGTATCCACAATGACCCCAAGATCTTTTTCCTGATTAGGTGTAGCTAAATTAGCCCCCAACATATTGTATGTATAGTTGGGGTTATTTTTTCCAATGTGCATTACTTTACATTTATCCACATTCAATTTCATTTGCCATTTTGTTGCCCAATCACTTAGTTTTGTGAGAGCTTTTTGAAGTTCTTCACAGTCTGCTTTGGTCTTAACTATCTTGAGCAGTTTAGTATCATCTGCAAACTTTGCCACCTCACTGTTTACCCCTTTCTCCAGATCGTTTATGAATAAGTTGAATAGGATTGGTCCTAGGACTGACCCTTCGGGAACACCACTAGTTACCCCTCTCCATTCTGGAAATTTACCATTTATTCCTACCCTTTGTTCCCTGTCTTTTAACCAGTTCTCAGTCCATGAAAGTATCTTCCTTCTTATCCCCTGACAACTTAATTTACATAAGAGCCTTTGGTGAGGGACCTTGTCAAAGGCTTTCTGGAAATCTAAGTACACTATGTCCACTGAATCCCCCTTGTCCACATGTTTGTTGACCCCCTCAAAGAACTCTAATAGATTAGTAAGACATGCTCTCCCTTTACAGAAACCATGTTGACTTTTGTGCAACAATTTATGTTCGTCTATGTGTCTGACAATTTTATTCTTTACCATTGTTTCAACTAATTTGCCCGGTACTGATGTTAGATGTACCGGTCTGTAATTGCCTGGATCACCTCTAGAGCCCTTCTTAAATATTGGTGTGACATTAGCTATCTTCCAGTCACTGGGTACAGTAGCTGATTTAAAGAACAGGTTACAAACCATAGTTAAGAGTTCCGCAATTTCACATTTGAGTTCTTTCAGAACTCTTGGGTGAATGCCATCTGGGCCCGGTGACTCGTTACTGTTAGTTAATTCCAAAACCTCCTCTAGTGACACTTCAATCTGTGACAATTCCTCAGATTTGTCACCTACAAAAAGACGGCTCAGGTTTGGGAATCTCCCTAACATCCTCAGCCGTGAAGACTGAAGCAAAGAATTCATTTAGTTTCTCTGCAATGAGTTTATCGTCTTTAAGTGCTCCTTTTGTATCTCGAGCATCCAGGGGCCTCACTGGTTGTTTAGCAGGCTTCCTGCTTCTGATGTACTTAAAATATTTTGTTATTAGCTTTTGAGTTTTTGGCTAGCTGTTCTTCAAACTCCTCTTTGGCTTTTCTTATGACATTTTTACACTTAATTTTACTCGTCATAGTTAAGCCATGTAAAACCCGCCAGGGATTGGGCGGAAGCTACACTGGTATCAGTGTGGTGATATGGGGGTAACTGAATCTCCACTGCAGATTTCTCCAGCACAGCGGTGTCAATAAAAACGACATCCCTGACGGACAGAGCCATGCCAGCAAACCGGAAGTGCAGAGGGAGCCGAACCGTGTTCCAAGCAGTGCCATAGGATGAGGGACAGGTCATGGTCCTGGGAGTGATGCGCGAACTTTCCCCTACGTGTTGTCATTGACGAAGCTAACCTCTATTTAGGTTTCTCAAAACAACACTCTGTTGTGTAGCACTCTGAAGTCTGGCTGACCAAGCTTGATTGTGGCATATTCAGGAATTCATTTAATGGAGAAAGCAAAGGAGAATTGATGTTTTCTACTCAGGCCCAGGGAGCTCATCCAACTCAAGCAGAGTAGGATGCACCCTGCCACGGAGCCATGTTGCACTGATGGCTCTCTCTAATGGAGAACAGATGGACCTTTAGACACTGCCACCCAGAAGCTGTATGGGGCTGGCAGGTCACGTCAGCACTTCTCTAGCAGCCCATCCCACACATTGCAGAATGTAATTGTTCATTTAAAAATATACATGTTTCTATCCTTTGTGGTGGAGGGAAATTAAACCTTCTAACTGTAAACTGCTGCTATGCTGAGACACGCAGTTGCATCCCGTTCGTCTCCAGGGAGTGTTGACTCTGCAACCTAAGGGTTGTAGTCTCAGTGGTAATATGTTTGACTGTTTCCGAAACATATTTCTCAAAGAAGCATACGGCAAGGATTCCTAAATCCTATTGCCCCTGAATGCACAGTGTAGCCTTTCAATTAACCTGGGGTGCAAAGAATAACCCTTGCCTGAATGATTATTGCAATCATAGAATTATTTATTGCGGCCCAACATGCACTTGTCACAAATAACAGATTATTTTTCAGGGGGCTGCTTGCAATTAATTGAGAAGATAAAATCTGGTGAAGCACACACAGAATTTTTATGCGCTTTAGTTAATACAGACAAATATAATTGAAATCCTAGAAAAAAAATCAATATACAGAAGATGTCGCATTTGATCAATTTCCGTGACCATACCAAGATTAATATTTGCCTATTATCCAGATGTCATTTTCCTGGTATTTATAATCACACCTCTAATTAACAACCTGCATTAATAATTTCGTAATAATCCCTGTGCATCATGGCAGTCAAACAGCCTAGATGCCATTTTGCAAAATCCCCCCAAACTTCCTCTAATTCATGCAACTTGCCATGTACCTGCCCCCTCGCTATCACTTGCACAGAATGAGAAGGCATCAGTTGTGACCTGGGCTTGTGTCCTCAGGCCTACTTTATTTTAACTAAAACCCCAGCCTGAGCAAGACTACTCCTGCAAGGGCCTCGCACTAATAAAACAGCCATTAATCACAGCAAAGCCTAATAACCCAGAGATCTGTGTTTTCCTGCTTGCTGTTACAGCTTCCTAACTTCCACTGGGAGTCCTGCCAGCACACTGAGCAAATCAATTATATTTTACCCCAAACTATAAACTGTCCTGTGACCCTAGGCACCTCAGTATTCACACTTTACACACTACTGCAAGAATATTTGTACCAAAATAGGCCTTGGGAGGTAGCACGAGAAAGCTAATAACACGCTGGTTACTAATGTGATTGTAAAGCGCATGTGTAAACCTTATATGTGAAGTTATGAATTCCCTCTAGATAGTGTTATTAGAACATGCGTAAGACAAAGGCAAAGGCAGCCTAGCCTAAGCAAAGTGGGTTTACTTCAATTTACATATTGGCTGATTTACCCTGTTAGCTTTCTTTATGGCTAACAGTTATCTTGAACCTGAACTCAAGAGATAGAGAATTAATATGGGTTCTGCATCCCAAAGACTGAATCCCCAGGAGGTCTTCCTATCTTTCAAAACAAAAGACAATCCATTTGGGAACATCAGGAACAGAGAGAGACTTCCTCTAGATCCTTCACCTTAAGAGACAAAAGAGCCAAGTAATTTGATCTCTGTGGCCAATCAAAGCTGGAAAGGAGACTGGGGTGAAAGAAGCCATCTTGAACAAAGACTGTATCTTGCTAGTTTAAGTTTTAAACTTTTAGATGTATGCTTTTCCACTTTAATTTGCTTGTAACCATCTCTACCTTTATCTTTTACTTGGTATCACCTCATCCACAGTCTTTTGTTAACAAACTTATTTTACTTTTTCCATACACTAGCTCAGACCTGTGTTTGAAGGGAACGGTGTATTTAACCCATTCAAATTGATAAAATGCCATGTATTGACTCTTTAGAAGAGCAGGAAACTTAATATAGTTTGTGAATGCACCATGGTAGATGCTGTGCATTGCAGAACAACATCTGCATCCAGTTTTGGTCCCCCCCCACTATAGAAGGGATGTGGACAAACTGGAGAGAGTCCAGCGGAGGGGAACAAAAATGATAAGGGGGCTGGAGCACATGACTTATGAGGAGAGGCTGAGGGAACTGGATTTGTTTAGTCTGCAGAAGAGAAGAGTGAGGGGGGATTTGATAACAGCCTTCAACTGCCTGAAGGGGGGTTCCAAAGAGGATGGATCTAGACTGTTCTCAGTGGTAGCAGATGACAGAACGAGGAGTAATGGTCTCAAGTTGCAGTGGGGGAGGTCAAGGTTGGATATTAGGAAACACTATTTCACTAGGAGGGTGGTGAAGCATTGGAATGCATTACCTACGGAGGTGGTGGAATCTCCTTCCTTAGAGGTTTTTAAGGCCCAGCTTGACAAAGCCCTGGCTGGGATGATTTAGTTGGTGTTGGTCCTACTTTGAGCAGGGGGTTGGACTAGATGACCTCCTGAGGTCTCTTCGAACCCTAATATTCTATGATCTCTGAGGAGCTCAGAGACTGGGGTTCACTGATTGTTACCTGCTAGGCAAGATATGGGCTGGGAGAGCCGTGAGAAGTTTGCTGGTGAAGAGGACAGCCTGGTCTGGCACGGAGCTGACACAGACTAATCACCAGCAAAACTCACAGGTGCTCAGGCAGAGAGGTAACAGTGAATCCCAGCTCTGGGTATTCCCAGCAGTGTGTTACACCTCCAAGATCAGGTGATGGGTCATAGACAACAGTCCCAGTAGGAGGAACTTTGAGAGCTTGTTGCTCTGTGACAGGCACAGATAGAATCATTACCAACCACCTAGTCAAATAACAGATTATGTAGAATGCAGACATGCCAAACATTAAACATAAGACTTGAATGGGTCGGGTTCTCTTGCAGTGTAACTGCATCGACCTCAACAAAGCTGTACTCAACCTCCTGCATTCTGTGACTCACTGGAAGAACATTTTCTCTGTGCAATCATGCATATCCCATCTCATTGGCTAAATCATCTGTTGTGGTTAAAGTGGCACCAGGTAATCTAGTCTGGAATGGCATTCTGACAATGCACTACCCATCAGTTTCCTGGGGATGAAGCCAATTTGTTTGATAAGCAGGGAGTACAGCTTTCAAAGCAGGAGTGTGGTCAGGGAATTCTCCTCTCCACTACCGTCTGCTGGAGCCACAAACAGTGGAGCAATGGGGTGTGGTGGAGTGGGCAAGTGTTGGGGTGGGCTCCTGCTAGAGCTGGAGACAGGGGTCGCAGAGACCTGTAGCTGCCATCAGACAAGGATATTCCTGTGATAAAATCTTTTAATCTGCAGTTAGAGGGGCAGGAGTAGAGGATGTGGTTTCAACGTTGTGATCTTATGCTGGAAAGTGTTAATGGCTGCTTTCAAGAGGGTCTTTGATCTATAGACAATCACAGACCTTGTTAAAGCTGATTAGTTGCACTAAACACACTTCTTTCAGGAAAATTGAAAGGAGCAATTAAATGCTCCTTTATGTAGAGATAGCTGGAACATGGCAGTCACCACCCAAGGCAATGTGCCACATGGCAAAGGCTGAGCAGAGGTAAGCCATGTGGTCTGAATGGTTTTCCCTGACACTAGTTGCAGACACAGAGGCTGGGGGCTTGATTGGTTACAGCTATGTGTGTAAGAGGCAGAAAGCCAGCAGATAGCCAAAGATGAGGCAGTGAGTGTGGTCCTGGGAGGAAGCTCAGAGACAGAGCTTCCTTTGGGGGAGGGATAGCTCAGTGATTTGAGCATTGGCCTGCTAAACCCAGGGTTGTGAGTTCAATCCTTGAGGGGGCCATTTAGGGATTTGGGGCAAAAATTGGGGATTGGTCCTGCTTTGAGCAGGGGGTTGGACTAGATGATCTCCTGAGGTCCCTTCCAACCCTGATATTCTATGATTCTATGGGCACAGGACTGGCTGGAAAGGCAGACTTGGATTTCTGAGCAAGGAAATGGCCTGCCGCTGTTTGTTCCTCCCGTGTTTGGGGAAACGGGACTGTGTGTTCATTCACTGCAGAAAAACAGGATTGCATCAAAGAAATACCTGACTCGAATCATCCATTTCTCCTGCTAACAGAAACAAGCTGGCAAAGCCCTAAAAATTGGCTAACTGCTTGGGCCCACAAGGGGCAATTGCCTCAGTGAGAGTTCTCAATCAGGCACACAACGAAGAGAGCAGGCAACATATTGGCTAATCAAGTTATTTCACCTTTGCTGACAGCCAGAGTCCAATCTGCAATGCTGGTCTTTCTCTGAAGAAGTTGCTAGCTTTCTTTTTTTAAGCTAAAACACATGCAGAAAAACTCTTCAGCATTCCTCTCATCCGGAAGCGAGTGGCCCAGAAGGTGCCAGCCAGTGGGTGTTAGGGGAAGGTTCCTACTGAAGAGATAGGTACTTGTGGGCAGAGCTGAGTGGTTTTACGTACACACAGTTCATTGCGCATCCAGAGATGACCGGTAGCAATCTGTCCTGCCAGGGCACAGGGCAGCAGAACTATTCCAGGGGCAAAGCGTGATGCTTTGCACTTACAAAACATTCTGCATTCACCCCAAAGCTCAGGTGGGAGAAATGTCGGTGCTAAACAGGTAATTCCCCCCTACTGATGTCACCGTTACCAAGGCAACTGTGCATGAGTCATCACAGGACTCCCTGGAAGAGCACACTAGGGTTTTCTCTTCGTGCTTTTGCCTGGATGAGAAGTGTCTGAGCACCTGGGCTATATAACCCCTTTTCCGATCTCCTTCCCACTCCCCATCCGCCAAACTGCCGGTCTGAGCTCCTCCGCCAGGAGTAGGTTGCATTTGCTGCTCTCCTAGGAAGTTTTGGAGACTTGGGTTTATTTGTTGTTTTCACTTTACTGGCCCAACGTTTTCCTCTTTGGGATAAATCTTAACACAATCCCATTGCGATACTTCTGCTTCGCCGCAAATCTTACTTATCTTTTTCTAGTGCAACTGCCAGGGCCAAATTCAGACCTGGTGTAAATACGTGACTCTCACGGAAATCAGCATGTATGTTGGCTGTACATTGCTCAGACAATGCAAATTAGAAAGTTAGTGGAACTTGCATCAAATTTGGCATTCCATGAGTGTGCAAAACGAGGGAAACTTACATGTCAAGAGTGGAGAAGGGAAAAGCACCTAAAAGCAGTGCCCGGTAAGTTTTCCATTGCTCTGTTCCTCAGCAGAGGGTTCTCCCCTGAAGTCCAGATCCTGCCCTATCGTCAGGGCTCACCACCACCACCTGGTCCACTCCAGTGCATGCCGATGTCTCTCATGGCCCCCTGACAGGCAGCTCTGCTTAGGAGAAGATCCCCGGACTAACACCCACCCTGGGCTTCCTCCTTGACCCCTCCCATCTCTCTGCTCTTTAGTCCCAAGGAGCATCTGCAGCCCCTTCCCCAGCTGGTCTTCATCTTTCATTAAGCTTGGCTCCCCTGCAGCGTGCAGCCAGGTAGCCTGACTGGCCTTTCCAGCCCCCTTTAACTCTTGCTTTGCCTGTGTGGACTGGGCGTCCTGCTACTACTGGGCAGCTTAGATGAACACAGTGTCTGACAACTCCTTCCGGTAGTCAAATACTGTTTAATATGTTCTGTGCAAACCCAGCATTAATGCACAGTCCAGGCTGGGAAATCCAGAGGGCAAGCATCCGAAATGTGAAGTCAGGACAGCTCAGCACCCCCTGAGAGGCCTCAATGTACGGGTAGATGTTCTGTAGTTCTCTGCACCTCGCCGGTCCCACTGAGGGGCACGGGAACGGTGGAGCACTAAGCTCCATGGAATATCTGGCCTTTGAAGCTGACAGTGTCTATGCCCTCCCCTTCCAGTGCACTGCATGCATTTCAACTTACCTTGGGAGGAGGGGAGATATCATAGTGCATTCTCCCTCCTCTGTCTCAGAGCCTGGCTGCACAGCACGGGTCGTCCCTTCGCCCCGCGCAGCAGCGTGCAGTGGCCAGCAGCCCTGGCCGGAAGCCTGTGGCAAACAGAATGATATTAACCCTGTCGTCCAGCACCATGTGCACCAACTAGTTGTCAGGACTGTGTGGTCTTGCTCTCCCCCCGAGTCCAGGATCTCACACGCTGGGACCCCGGCAGCAGCGACATCTCCGCACTCAGCTGGGCAGTCACCAGCTGGCCTCTCCACACCAGGAGGAGCCTCTTCTAATGCTACCTGGGCCGTCCAGTGATCATCACCACGCAGCTCCATCATGGCCCCATGGGATCTGAGATGCCACAGACGTCCCCTGCACTCAGATTAAGAAATGAGGCCACGTGCCATACCTCCTGCGAGGGGCTGACTATCCTGTGTGCCCAGGAGAGTCGGGAGAGCTGAGAGTGTCACAGCAGCTCTTTTGATGAACAAGGCAAAATTCCCAAGGGACATGAGGGCCCTGATGCCCTTGAATCTCATCATTTATGTGTGCAGGAGCTGTCAGCTCATGGCCCTCCCAGGTCCTCAGAAACACACCTGCTTGCCAGGGACATAGAGTTCCTCCAGGATGGGATGGCTGTCTGGGACCAGCTGTGTGCTGTGCATTGTACATTCGTCTTCTGAACTGGGCCCCAAACTCTGCGCTCCTGTCGTGAGGCTGGGGATTTGTATGTGCTGGAAAACATGAATAAAACCAAAGAGCCTCTGTTACTTTCTGGCTTGTCGCTTCTCTGCTCGGTGAACACCTGCCCGGCAACCCTCTGCTGATCCCTGCTTTCATCCCTCATCCCTGGAGCCTGCAGCCACAGCTGAGCTGATTATCACTTGTCTCAGTAGCGCTTCCTCACCTTAGTAGCCCCCACTGATGGAGCACAAAGAGTGCAGGACTGGGCCTGTCCTGAAGAGATGTTTTATTTTCAGCTACAGTCGGAGACTGCGGCCCTCCTTCCCCACCACATCTGCATGTCCTAGGGACTGGACCCCACAGGTCTGGGCTGCTCTGCCTTTGGGTCACGCTTCTTTACTTGCCTCTAGCTCTGTGGGGCTCCAGACTCACAAAGTTGGAGGGGGCAGGGTGGGTGGGTGGAGCCAGCAGGCTCCTCTGCTTTGCCCCCTCACCACGAGCACGGGAAGGGCATACACCCTGCGCCCGTGTTAAAGGACTCTGTTTCTCTTGGCACTGGGGTACCTCCTGGCCTGCATGGATCCCATGAGGTCTGTTCTGAAGAATCCACAGGCCAAGGGCGTGAAACCCTGGCATCTCCAGAAGGGGGCAGATATACTGTCGAAAAAGGAGAAGCAGATCTGCAATTTGTCTCAAGCAACCCGCCTGTGTAAGGTGCTTGATAGGTGACTCATTCACAGGCCGTGTGAGGCCCCCTGGGGCCACGGCCCGAACAGGTTTTGGCTAGACCCAAACCTGATTGGCACCGCAACCCTGCATGCCGGTTCACAGCACCGTTCACTCTGATTCAGAGGGGGTGAGCGTGGGATGCATAAGAGTGGAAGAGGAGGGTCAGGTGAGGGGCCAAATCTATGCCCCCCCACTTTAAATGGCACTCTGCAACCCCTGTGTGAGTGTAGCACCCTGCCACCCACCTTTGCTCTAAGGCCATGTCTACACTACGCACCCTTTAGCAACACAGCGGTGCCACTAAAGGGCGCGCGGTGTAGCCGGTGTTTGTCGGCGGGAAAGAGCTGTTCACAATGGTGCTTTTTCTCAGCAAAACTTTTATTGTTCAGGGATGAAGGGGGGTGGCGGGGTTTCTTTCACACCCCTGAACGACAAAAGTTCTGTCATTCAGGTTCCAGTGTCAACAAAGCCTTACTCTGAACCTTCCAGCCTGGTCTCTACTGTCAGCCATTCCCTTCATCTTGCTACCCTCCCTTCTGGTATTTAGAGAACCAGACCTGTCCCAATTCCATCCCGGCTTAGCTCCACTCATTACCTCCTCCCTGCCCAATTGTTTCCACTCCCTCTGCTGGGTCCTGGCAAGCATGTATCTCTATTCCTACTGGGGAGCTCTCCCTGTGTATTCACTGAGCTGGCACAGTGCTCTCGCACCAGCTGATTGTATCTGTGGCTTTGTTGTAACCACCCTTCTGTTAAAGAATATCACGTTTGTTAGGCATGACTAGCTGTGGTTCAAGGGTCACTTTCTAGGAGTCCCCCCTGCAGTCCCTGACTGGGTCGAACCCCTCCCCTCAGCTATGTCCAGGCAGCTGGAACGGCAGCACCTTGCACAGGTGCAGAGCACCGCATGGCTGTTAGTCTTTGCTAGAACTGGGTGCCATTTTTCATCCAAAAAAATTTTCCTACCAAAAAAAAAAAAAGCCTTTCGACCCACGCAGCAGGGAATTGTGCCTTTCAGCCATTCTCTGTAACGAGTCCCTGAAAACCAAAAAATGAAAATGCTCAGCTTGGGATTTTCAGTGGGTTTTGGTTGGTGGTGGAGGTGATTCTCTCCTTTCTCCTCCCCCCAACTCCCCCACACACACACTCTTTCCCTTTAGAAAGGGGGAAACTGAAACCGAAAACCTGAAACCTGAACAATGGTCTGGTTTTATGCATAGAAAAACTGAAAAATCCCACAAAAAATTGGCAAGCTGGATGCAAGAACAAAGTGGGGGTTTGCTATGGCTGAACGGGGGGCTCTAAAGTGGGAAGCAGGGACTCTGAAAATGATTTGGGGGTCGTGGTGCATAATCAGCTGAACATGAGCTCCCAGTGAGACACTGTGGCTAAAAGGGCGAATGTGATCCTGGGATGTATAAACAGGCCAATCTTGAGTATAAGTAGAGAGCATGGACAGTGTGTGAATTCCCCCTTCCGGGAGATTAGACCCCAAGCCCAGCCCCTTCTGACCCCCCTCACCCACCAGAGCCCCGAGCCGCTCCCCACCCTCACGGCCAGAGGATCCCCAACCACCGGGCGGCTGTCCAGCCAGCCCCGAACATTGACCCGACTCCTGGGCTGCTGGCTGGCCCCGAGCCGCCCCTTGGCCCGAACTGCCCCCTGGCCGGCCGAGCGCCCTAGTTCCAGGCTGCCAGCCTGAGCTGAGTGCCCGCTGGCTTCGGGGGAGAGACACCCAGAGGGGGGGCCTTGGGCTGGGCCGTGGGTGTGGCCATGGCTTAGGTTAGGGGAGCTTAGCCTCCCCTGGCCTGTGATACCTGCCACCCATGGTAGAGGGGTTATTTTGCCTCTGTATTTGGCATTGATTTGACCACTGCTGGAATCCTGTGCCCAGTTCTGGTGCCCACTATTCAAGGAGGGTGTTGGTAACTTGGAGTGGGGTCAGAGAAGAGCCACAGGGAATGGTTAAAGGATTAGAAAACCTGCCTCCTAGTGATAAACTAGATCAATTGAGCTCTTTCAGTCTAACAGAGAGAAGGTTAAGGGATGACTGGATCGCAATCTGTAAGTGTCTACATGGGGAACACATATTTAATACTGGGCTCTTCAGTCTAGCAGCGAAAGGACTAACATGATCCAAAGGCTGGAAGCTGAAGCTAGACAATTAACAATTTACCAAGGGTTGTGGTAGATTCTCCATCCCTGGCAATAAATGTTGGATGTTTTTCTAAAAGACTTTCTCCATGAATTATTTTGGGGCAGTTGTCTGATCTGTGCTATATAGGAGGGCAGGCTAGATTATCACAGTGATTCCTTCTGGTTTTGGAATCCATGAAGCTTTTAAGTTGGAATAAAATACCATTTTTATCTGAATTTTTCTTGGAAAACATTAAAGATTTTCTGACCATCTCTGTTAACTAACATGACATTCCTGCTATTTCTAAAGTGAAAAAATATCTTTATACTGTACATTGAGAGAGCATAAAAAGGGGCTTCCCCCCCTTCATAGCTCATCTTTAAAATGAATAAGGCCAGATTCAGCTCTCCATCACAGTGATGTAAATTCATAGTAATCCCATTAACTGCTAGTGAGTGTTCTGTGTTTGTACAGGGCCTAGCACAGTGGACCCTGGTCCATGGCTAGGTGCTATTCTGATGCAAATAAATAATAATCCACATTTACTTCTGTGTGAACTAAGATTAGAATCTGGCCCATGTCACATGAGTTTTTTTCCCGTCCATTGCAACCTCCCATTGTTTCCAGCAAACTGATGACTATAGGCACTGAAGATTGACTTTCTTTCTTTGCCAGCTACTCCCACGTGCTGAATCGCAGCCCATCTGCTCCTCGAGTTGTGTCTGTCTTCAGATGTGCTCATTTCTTCATCACCTGCTCTGGCATAATTATGATTTCCATCAGCATTTTTCCATCTCCCCCAGGGGAATCAATGTGTATATTGCCATCTGTCCTTTGTCTTCCCCTGAGAACACCCAGGCAAAATTCCATTTTTAAAGCCAGGTCTACTTCTGTTAATAAATTGCCCTTGATATCTCTTGGAGGCACTCCTGTCTCCTTCACTGGCCTTTTGTGCCTTCTGTGCTTTATCATGTTTTACTGTTCTGCTTAGCCTCTTCCCTTTTTATCCACTTACATTTGGAAATAGTAACATGCCCTGAGTAATGATCCTATTATTTTCTGGGAACATTTCTTATTTCCCGAGATTATTTTTCCCTTTACCACTCTTCTTTTTTCTCTTTCATTCTTACTTTAATTTACATTCCCTATTTCATTACTTCATATTCATCCTACCTCTTTATTTCTGTCTCTCCCCTTCCTTTACCTCTTAAACCACTAAGACAATAAAAACCATGACAGCTTTTTAGAGAAGAATTTTTCGTAATTAACTTTTTATTGGGTTTTCTTCAAAGGCAATAACAAAATTTACATGTAGCAGAGAAATAGGGACAAACAAGAAAACTAAACCAGAGTTTCTATTTGGTCCAGAGGATTGTATAACCCAAGAGAAGCATGTACAAGAGTATATTTAAGTCAAAGCATGTGAGGAGAGAGGACAAATGAAGGTGAAGGCAGGGGGCACCATCCCACAGCAGGAGGCTGCAAATATAAGCAAAGCAAAACTATTTTCTAATAAAGGTTTTTGGCAAAACTTCCCACATGATATCAGGCCAAATTCTACTTCAGACTTCTGCTCCCGGAGAGTTGGCATTGAACTGAGCTGTGCCGATAGCACTCCTGCATTGCATCGGCTTCTCCTTTGTCTTTGTGCTCTGGGACAGGATGTATAAACCCTGCACTGCCATGGAAGGGGTTAAGGAGCTGCCCCTTCGCACCTGCAAACCATGCCAGGACTGGAGGAGGCTTAAAAGGAGGGCAGTGCACTCAGCTGGGGGTAGCCCTGGTAAGGGAACAGGCTGCTGGAGTACAAGAGTATCCAGTATCCTGATAGAAGCTGCCTACAGGTTTTTCTTTCTTTTCCTTTATGAACCTCATTTGCTGACTGCGGACTTTGGTTTGGCTCACCTGGGACCCTGAGAGGGGAGGAACAGCCAGGAGGTCTTGGCTGGTCAGTAGAACGCTGGCCTCCCTAAACTGACCTACCCGCAATGCCCGCTGGGAGTGGGGGCAATTGGCTCCATCTGCTTGTGCTCCCCACATGGCTCCTGAAGGTGGCGCTATGCCAAGGACAAAGTTGTGGCATGGCCTTCTGGCCAAGACATCTCTCCAGGCTCCTCCTCTTCCAAGGTTTCAAAACTTCAGCACCATAAGCTCTAATCACTTGTAAAGCAAAGGTTCTCCTGCCCCTCCGCAGGGCTGTGCTAAGATCCCCTAACTCCCTTCTCTGTCCTCCCTCAGGACTTTTCTCAGCTGAGTCCGCCTTGCTCCCTGCAGGAGCATCGTACCTTTCTGCTCTCTCTCCCCTACAGAGCTGTTTCAGGCTCCTTCTGGAGCCCAGGTGCCTAATGGCTCATTGCCTAGCTCTGTGCCCTCTGGCTGGGAGACAGTCAGTGACCCCACTTTGGGTCTTTCCTTTCTCTAGCTGGTGATGGGCAAAGGGCACAACTCCCTGAACCAAGTCTCGATTGCAAGTACAGTTCAAAAGCCCAGCATTGCCACCCCAGGCATTCAAAAATCATGGGCCAGGTCCCCACACAACCATGAGGCTGGCTCAGAAATCACAAGATGTGTAAAAAACAATACATCTGAGATTCATTTTATGACCTTCTGGGTTTTGAGCCCTCAAGCCTGGCAAGATTTTCTCCACAACAGATGGACATTTTTTAAAGCGGCGCGTCCCCCCGGGTCACATGATTCAAGAACTGGGGTTTGAAGAAAACCACCGAATATCACGAGACTCGTGATACAATTGCAAGAGTTGGCAACCAGAAATACACTTTTAGCCCAAGGCATGTCAGCAGGGCACATACAAACAGTTCAACTTCAGCAAGCTAGAGTCACGCTCCAGCTCGCTGAGAGCTAAATGTTTATGGAGACAAATAATAATGGGCTCTTCCGTCTAGCAGACAAAGGGATAGGAAGGTCAATGGCTGGAAGTTGAAGCTAGACTAATTCAGACTGGAAGTAAGATGTCGATTTTTAACAGTGAGAGCAATTAGCCATTGGAACAATTTACCTAGGGCCGGGCTGGATTCTCCATCACTGGCAGACTAGATGTTTTTCTAAACGGCTGCTCTAGTTCTAACAAGAATTAGTATGCAGCAGTTCTGTGGCCTGTGCTGTGCTGGAGCTGGAGGGCAGACTAGATGGGCACAGGAGCCCCTTCTGGCCTTGTGATCTGGGAGTCAGGTGGGGTTGGAAAGCTCATGGCTTTCGCGTCTCACACACCAAGTGCAACACTTGGTATAGCTCACACCATATCTTTGGCTATTGCTTCCATTGACACTCTGGATTCTGCTGCCTGCAGGATGCTGGATATTGGCCTAGCTGTATCAATGGCTTGCTCCATCTCTGTGACACTTTCTTGGGGTGTCCAGAACTGTAGGTCACCTTGTTACCCTCCTGCTTCAGGGGGAGAGAGATTTGCTGCTGCTAAATTGTGTGTCAGCTCCCTGCCACTCCACTCTGTTAGCCAGCCCAGCAAACTCCTCAGGACTCTGCCAGGCCTTGCCTTGCCTTTCCTTGTGGGGAACTCTTGGGAACCCCAGTTCCCAGCCCCCCAGAAGAGTGTTTCTCTGCAGCAACTATCCCCATCTCTGGGCACCCTCAGAAATACCAAGTCTGCTGTCTCCAAAGAGGCATAATACACACCAGCCTGTCAGCTCAGCTGAGAACACCCACCTCACTTGAATGTTACAGCACCGAGCTGAATTTACAATACATTTATTAATAAAGAACAGATTTAAATGATACTAATCAGGGATAACAGAAACAGGAAGTGGTTACAAATCAGACAAAAGAATAGCATGCTTCTAAAAGTCTACATGGAACCTTAGCAGGCTCCAAGTGTTGTCAGCAACAGTTCTCACCTACTGTTACTTTTCACCGTCACTAACCCACATGCTGGGGATCCACGATTCATAGATGCAAAGAGCACTGACGCCTTTGTTCCCTCAGTGATGGGTAACAAAGAGGTTCTCTCCCCTTCTTCTCATGGCCCAGCAAACCTCTCAGATGTCTTCCTTTGCAGTGTATGCCCAGGTGAAGTTCTTCTTCCCTGCTGTCTGTGCTCCAGTGCGCTGAAGCCAGGCTGTTTCCTCACCATCATCATCATCACTAATGTTTACCTCTGATGCAAATGAGCTGCCCATTGTTTCTGGCATTGTCTCTGCTCAATGTACATTGTAGACACGGGCAAACAAGTAAAGCAACACTCCTTTATCTGGGGCAAGGTTGTTTATCAAGTCTGCCCCCAAAACATGTTTTAGGAATGTATTTCCAGCACACATATCCATAACTTTTTACACACCATCCATCCATCTGTCACCAGCTTTCATTTGATATTACACACCCCACTCTTTACAGATACATCCTCGCGTAGTAGGAAGAGAGCCTGAGACATAAGCCCTTGCATCAGAGGCCTGGTGTAAGGCCTGAGGCCTGAACTAAAGTAGTGGTCAAGCCTTGCTAATATAAAGCAAAAGCTAGCAAGAGACAGGCTGTGAGGTCAAAGAACCTGGCAAGAACTGGGCTGGGATTGCAAAAACACACATTCCTAAGAAGTGCTAGGCACAGGACACTCATGCAAACACATTCCAGAAGGATGGTACCAGAACACCCTGACACCAAGTATGGTACAACACCTCCCCCCCAAAGATAACAGGAACACACTGACTCCTCCTAATGATAAGGTCAGAATGACAGTGTGATGAATAGAGATGTGTTGATCGAACCAACATGTACAAGGTAACGTGTGGTAAAACCCATGTCAGGGGGCAGTAACTAACCATGTCAGAAGGGCAATATGTAACTTGTTTGTACTGATGTATAAAATGAAGCCTCAAAGGGAGTGTCTCTGTCTGGCCGAGGAAGGAACGGAAAGTCCCGCCGTTCACTGAGCTGGTCCATTGTCACGGGCATACATGTATTAGTGATCTGGTAGAGTCTATGGGATACTAGTACCATGCTTCATCGACAATAAACCTGGCTGGTTGCCTTCGTACATTAACAGATCTTGTGGTCATTGGGCGGATTGCTTGAGGTCTGCTGTGCCTGCTGTCTGCGCAGAGCTAGGATGGCATACAGAGGGAACCCACACAGCCAAACATCTGACAACACCTCTGACAGCAGTGTGTTAGTGTAGTGAGTGTGTTAGACTCACAGAAGTTTACAGGGCCCTTTTCCAGCTGGCATTGAGGGACTCTTAGGGTCACACTCTTATGCTCCTGTATTCCTGTCCTTTAGAACATCCAACCTGAGAAGAAGCGCATGAGGCACTCGTTCTGTGTGATGGATGTTGATATAAAACAATTAAATTGTTCCTGTGACTGTTACCTAGGAATATGCTTTTGGTCAAAGAATTGTGCTGAGTGTCGATGGGGAGGGCCCAATCAGCCAAGTAAGCAGAGATTGAGGCTGGTGTTGAGGGAGGTAATTAGAAGGAAGCTTACCTGTGTGGGAACAGGTGGGGCTTCTATAAAGCCCGGAGGCCAGCAACATTGGGGGGAGGGGGCACAGCAGGGAGGAAGCCTGCAGTCCCTCTCCCTGAGGTAAGGGGGAAGCCCAGTGGGAAGGAGTTCAGGGGTCAGAGCAGTAAGATGGGGTCAATGCACACCTTCACTGCTCACTACAGGTTCCTGGACTGGAACACAGAGCAGAGGGCAGGCCTGGGTTCCCTCCCTGCCAGCCACTGCAGAGTGGTACTGCTAAGGGCAGTGGATATGGAGACTGCCGGAGTCACTGTGGGCATTACCCAGTCAAGGCAGTGGGTGTAAGGACTGCCTGATGCTGCTTGTGTAGAGAGACCTTGCAAGACCACCCTGGAAGGAGAAGCCACTTAGTGACCTGGCCGGAGGGCTGAGTCATGAAGAGGAAGCTGCAGCTCCTGGAACAAGAGAGGGGCTGCAGAGAGAGCAAGCGATGGAGTACAACCGCAGGAAGGGATGTTTGCCTGGAAGAGCTAATCCCCAGAACGGCCACAGGAGGCACCATCCAACAATGAGTAGAACCCCCACCCCCATCACTGGGGGCTGCTTCTTTAAAAATGGCCAATATGCAATAGCTCACTTCAGGCTCTGGTTCCCACAGCCCATTGTAAGACTGTACGGCTGTAGTTAAAGGGGTACAACTGTGTGTGTGTTGACAAGACCCAAGTGCCCATTCCTTTCCCTGCTCTTCACCTGGGTCCCACTGTCTGGAAGAACAAAAGATTTCTCCAGTAAAGATGAGTCACCTGCCAAGGCAGGCTTTCCCTGCGGTAGTAATCTGATAATGGAGAGAGAAAAGTGAGAAAAGAGCCAAGCCCCAATGAAGCTTTCATGAGAATGTCCTAAGCAACCAGTTCTCCCTTTGGAAGGGGTGGGCTTGAGAGCTGGTGACACATGGGTGGGATTCCCTGTCAGTGTCTGGACCCATCCTTTGGTTCCTCATTTTCAGTTAAGAAGGTTCAGAAAATGTCAATCTTGAAGACATAGAGAATTCCACATTTGAACCTCTGCTCAGCACACTTGGGGGGGAGGGGCATAACTGGATTTCTACCATCTTCCCACCCCAGCCTTGATCCTGATAGCTCAAATTAGAGACACCTCAAGGCTTCTGTAGCTTACCCCAGCTGGAACAAACCCCTGTGCGTCCAGGATCACTGGAGCTCAGTGTATTCCAGCCACACCCCATCCCACCTCCAGAATACTACTGAAAGACCCACTAAGATTGGGGGGACAGAAGCGTGTGGTACACAGCTGGCTATATCATCATTCCACCACTCAGAGATTCCCCCATCCCAGGAAATCCACAGCTGTTCTGTGAGCACAGCCCTGCAGCACACAGCAAATGAAGCAGGGACCCAGTATCTGGTCCATGAGTTCCAGGGATTGTTACAGAAACAAACAGGTAGCAGTCACAGAAGGAAATAAACCAAGAGAAGGAGACAGAGACAGGTCAACAGGCAGGTACACAGATTTCTCTGACCTTCAAGGCCTCTCCCCAGAGCTGTGCAGAAACTCACCAGTGCCCCTGGCACCCACAATCATAGAAGCCAAGTGTGGCCATGCCCGTGCTGCAAAGGTAACTTTAAACACAGCCTCAGCTAGCAACCTGCTATGGGAACAGAGTGTGTCTCTGATAAACTATTCAGTGACACCGAACTCCAGCCCCCACAACCTCCTAACACAACATCCAAGTGGGATGCGGAGTGGAGCATGGTATGACTGAGAACAACAATGCCCTCGCTCAGGTCAGGGCAGCAGTCCCCAGGTGTGCACCCATGGGAGTGTGGTGCAAGGGCTATTAATGGTCTGGGAAGCAAACAGCACCATGGATTGCTGCTGCAGTCTCAGGGGATTGTAAAGTACCCAGTGAGCTACCCACACAGTAGAGACAGGAAGTCAGGAAGGTGGAAGTGAGTGGTTGTCTACCAGCTTTGCCAGGGCAGCATCTTCTGGGATCCTCAGGTCACATCGTCACTTCCAATTTATAGCAAGGCAAGAAAATAGCACAAACAGGAAGTAGCATGAGCAAAATGCAATGCAGGGGCACAATCCCTGCATTCCCTTGGTGCTCTGCTTGCTGAGTGACAGGACTCCGGAGAGCAGGCCACTCCTGGAAGCTGTGCTCAACACCCACCGGAGATTGTGGGACCCTCTAGGACTGAGTTTTATTCACTTTGTGATATTCAGAAGGCCTGATTCTGATCTCAGTTACACTGGATTCTGTGGGCAAGGTCTGATTCTCCCTTCACACTGTAGTAAATCCGGAGTAACTTCATAAAGGTCCATGAAGTTACAGTTACAAGAATGCAGCATGACTATGAACAAGTGGAGACTAAGACCAGTGGTTAGGGTTGTCTGTAGGTCTATGATGGGATGTACAACTCCCACACTGGGCAACAAGGGGTGAAGGTATTATTTTGGGCTCAATCAGCCCCACCCTGCCACACCTGCTGCAAATGCTTCATCTGCTGGAGGAATTAAAAGACAGGGAATTAGCTCATTGGGATGGCAGAAATGGAGGTGAGCAGACCTGCAGCCTACTGCTCCAGCAGTGCAGAGGGAAGTTGAAAGGGGCTCTCTCCCAGGGAAGGAAGGACCCACCCCAGATACAGTCAGAGAGGGAAATATCCCCCTCAACCCCACCTGTTGACCCTGGACACTGGTAGCCCCCCTTACTTATTTTGGTTTGGACAGTAAAAGAACTAAAAAAGAGCCACCGTGGCTTAACAACCATGTAAAAGAAGCACTAAGAGATAAAAAGGGATCTTTTAAAAAGTGGAAGTCAAATCCTCGTGAGACAAATAGAAAGGAGCATAAACACTGCCAAATTAAATGTAAAAATGTAAAAAGAAAAGCCAAAAAGGAGTTTGAAGAACAGCTAGCCAAAAACTCAAAAGGTAATAACAAAATGTTTTTTTACGTACATCAGAAGCAGAAAGCCTGCTAAACAACCAGTGCGGCCCCTGGACGCTCGAGATACAAAAGGAACACTCGAAGACGATAAAGTCATTGCAGAGAAACTAAATGAATTCTTTGCTTCAGTCTTCACGGCTGAGGATGTTAGGGAGATTCCCAAATATAAGCCGTCTTTTGTAGGTGACAAATCTGAGGAATTGTCACAGATCGAAGCGTCAGTAGAGGAGGTTTTAGAATTAACTAACAGTAACGAGTCACCAGGCCCAGATGGCATTCACCCAAGAGTTCTGAAAGAACTCAAATGTGAAATTGCAGAACTCTTAACTATGGTTTGTAACCTGTCCTTTAAATCAGCTACTGTACCCAGTGACTGGAAGATAGCTAATGTCACACCAATATTTAAGAAGGGCTCTAGAGGTGATACCGGCAATTACAGACCGGTACATCTAACATCAGTACCGGGCAAATTAGTTGAAACAATGGTAAAGAATAAAATTGTCAGACACATAGACGAACATAAATTGTTGCACAAAAGTCAGCATGGTTTCTGTAAAGGGAGAGCATGTCTTACTAATCTATTAGAGTTCTTTGAGGGGGTCAACAAACATGTGGACAAGGGGGATCCAGCGGACATAGTGTACTTAGATTTCCAGAAAGCCTTTGACAAGGTCCCTCACCAAAGGCTCTTATGTAAATTAAGTTGTCATGGCATAAGAGGGAAGATCCTTTCATGGATTGAGAACTGGTTAAAAGACAAGGAACAAAGGGTAGGAATAAATGGTAAATTTTCAGAATGGAATGGGGTAACTAGTGCTGTTCCCTAAGGGTCAGTCCTAGGACCAATTCTATTCAACTTATTCGTAAATGATCTGGAGAAAGGGGTAAACAGTGAGGTGGCAAAGTTTGCAGATGATACTAAACTGTTCAAGATAGTTAAGACCAAAGCAGACTGTGAAGAACTTCAAAAAGATCTCACAAAACTAAGTGTTTGGGCAACAAAATGGCAAATGAAATTGAATGTGGATAAATGTAAAGTAATGGGATGTGAGGGATGTGATCGTTCCCCTCTATTTGACACTGGTGAGGCCTCATCTGGAGTACTGTGTCCAGTTTTGGGCCCCACACTACAAGAAGGATGTGGATAAATTGGAGAGAGTCCAGCGAAGGGCAACAAAAATGATTAGGGGTCTAGAGCACATGACTTATGAAGAGAGGCTGAGGGAGCTGGGATTGTTTAGTCTGCAGAAGAGAAGAATGAGGGGGGATTTGATAGCTGCTTTCAACTACCTGAGAGGTGGTTCCAAAGAGGATGGCTCTAGACTGTTCTCAATGGTAGCAGATGACAGAACGAGGAGTAATGGTCTCAAGTTGCAATGGGGGAGGTTTAGATTGGATATTAGGAAAAACTTTTTCACTAAGAGGGTGGTGAAACACTGGAATGCGTTACCTAGGGAGGTGGTAGAATCTCCTTCCTTAGAGGTTTTTAAGGTCAGGCTTGACAAAGCCCTGGCTGGGATGACTTAACTGGGAATTGGTCCTGCTTCGAGCAGGGGGTTGGACTAGATGACCTTCTGGGGTCCCTTCCAACCCTGATATTCTATGATTCTATGATTCTATGATTAATGCACATTGGAAAAAATAACTCCAATTATACATACAATATGATGGGGGCTAATTTGGCTACAGCTAATCAGGAGAAAGATCTTGGAGTCATCTCTGAAGACGTCCACGCAGTGTGCAGCGGCAGTCAAAAAAGCAACTGGGATGTTAGGAATCATTAAAAAAGTGACCGAGAATAAGATGGAGAATATCTTATTGCCCTTATATAAATCCATGGTACACCCACATCTTGAATACTGCGTACAGATGTGGTCTCCTCATCTCAAAAAAGATATACTGGCATTAGAAAAGGTTCAGAGAAAGGCAACTAAAATGATTAGCGGTTTGGAACGGGTTCCATATGGGGAGAGATTAAAGAGGCCAGGACTTTTTAGCTTGGAAAAGAGGAGACTAAGGGGCAATATGACTGAGGTCTATAAATGAGTGGTGTGGAGAAAGTGATGAAGGAAAACTTATTTACTTGTTCCCATAATATAAGAACGAGGGGCCACCAAATGAAATTAATGGGCAGCAGGTTTTAAACAAATAAAAGGAAGTTCTTCTTCACTCAGCGCACAGTCAACCTGTGGAACTCCTTGCCTGAGGAGGTTGTGAAGGTTAGGACTATAACAGGGATTAAAAGAGAATTGGATAAATTCATGGAGGTTAAGTCCATTAATGGCTATTAGCCAGGATGGGTAAGGAATGGTGTCCCTAGCCTCTGTTTGTCAGAGGGTGGAGATGGATGGCAGGAGAGAGATCACTAGATCATTACCTGTTAGGTTCACTCCTTTTGGGGCACCTGGCATTGGCCACTGTCGGTAGATAGGATACTGGGCTGGATGGACCTTTGATCTGATCTAGTATTGCCATTCTTATGTTCTTATGACTTCCCCAACAGGGGAAAGCCTTGGACAAAGCTTATCCAGGGGAGGAGGAAGAAGCCCAGGGAGGACAGCCTTGGTTGACAGACCACTGGTAGCCCAAAGGGCCCTGGATCAGAACCTGGTGGAGTTGAAGGGTCTGAGCTTCCCTCTCCACAACCCCCTTGGCAGAGAGGGGCTGTGACTGTGACCACTAGGCCAAACTTGACAACCAGACCCAGAGTGAGGACGGTTACAAGGTCCCATTTATATAGGAACTAAACACTGATAAACACTAAATATAGGAATATAGGAACTAAACACTGGTAAACTAGAACTCCATACCAAGTCTGTAGTGGACTTCATGAAGCATTCTGCTATTGACTTCAAAGACATTACTCTTGATTGATGCTCCTGTAAGTCAGACCAGCTGCCCACCCAAAGCACCCTTTACATTATATCCATCTATCCGATATGAAGATTTGTCTTTACATATCAGAACCTCCCCTGGAGTATTAATACTCTTGTTTCATGCATAGGCCACAAGGTGTTTGCACATTCCTTAATCTGTTTGCACTAGAGTCTATGTGCTCGACTGGTTATGGGTCAAGATGACTTTTTTAAAGTTGCATTAGCAACGTCTCTAATACGCAGTAGACCGTCTTTAATAGGCACACACATGAAGCACAGTTCCAAAGTGAACTTCAGCATAATAATTTGTAATCTGAAACCAACAGAATTTAGGCCCAGATCCTCCAAGAATTTTAGTCAATGAGAAGTAGGCACCAAAATACTTTTGAGGGCCTGAGCCTTAGCAGCAAAGCACAGTGAAATATTAGAGCTGAGGAATATAACCTGATGATTCAACAGTTGTCTTGTTTAGTTGTCAAAAGATCTGTGCATTTAAAAAGATGTCCAATGCAACAGGATAATTCTATCTGCAAAACAAATGTATCAGTGCCTGAAAGTTATTTACCCCAAGAATGCACGTGTCACTTACTTGCATCTCCAAATTCACTGACAATTGTGTTTTGGATTTTACAAGGGAATAAAATCTCTCCCTCTGAGTCACCAGACAAGTGCTGAGCTACAGAGCTGCTTTTGACTCAGGTGAATGACAAAGAGAAATTCTGACTCACCTGAAACATGAAACAGAACTTCTGCAGGATGCCGAAGATATGGTATGACTAGTGTGTAAGGCCAGCAGGGAGATTATAACTGGAAAGGCAGCCTGCAGAGAGCAGAATGTATTTAGAGGCAAAAGTGTGTGACTCAATGCTGCTTTTCTAACACAGTGTCAAGTATCAGGGGGTAGCCGTGTTTCTCTATCCACAAAAACAACAAGGAGTCTGGTGGCACCTTAAAAACTAACAGATTTATTTGGGCATAAGCTTTCATGGGTAAAAACCCCACTTCTTCAGAACCCCCATGAAAGCTTATGCTCAAATAAATCTGTTAGTCTTTAAGGTGCCACCAGACTCCTTGTTGGTTTTCTAACATAGCAAGCAGCATGTGGTGGCTCTACTCCTGAGAATGCTCTTTTCTTCTCCCCAAAGTTTTTGACTTGCAAATGGAAAAAAATATTTTTCTGTTTCACTACTGTCTAAACAAATAAACACTTTGCACCTCAGCAGCCCCTTGCATCTGGAAGGGTCCCAAGGTACATTACACAGCCCAGAGATAAAGGAGCACTGGCTTGCAGTCCTCTGCAGGATGGAGGGCAGCAGTGAAGGGGTGCACAGGGCAGGAGACATTTTTGGCCAAGGACATTATAAACGGACACTGGATTCTATTTGATTATTGCAGACACGAATAATTGCTCTTCTCGGTCACAGATGTTCCTTAGTCCTCTCATAAACAGAAAAAATATCTAAGAGTTTATAGTCCTGGGGTTTAACTGTGCAAAGAAAGTGCAGTTCTATTCTGAAAAGTGACTGCCCCAATGAAGCTATAGGGAGTTGAGCCACAGAGCACAGGGATACATGAAGCACCCTGGCATATCAGACTCACTGCACTGGTAATGTGGTGCATACAGAACTGGAGTGCATCTAGTAGCACTCCGTAGCACCTCGAAACCCCAGTCAAAGATCCAGGCCCCATTGCATTAGGGACTGTACAGACGTGTAACAAAGACATTCTACGTGACAGAATGGCTACAGCAGGTGAATGTAACAGACAAATGGGGTGAGGGTGGATGAGGTAACAATGAAATGAACAGAGTAGAGCAGAAAAGCCTCTCTATTATTATTAATTATTATTATTTATTAGTATTGCACCTAGAAACACCCATCATGGCCCAGGACCGCACCGCGCCAGATGCTGTACACACACAAAACAAAATGATGGCCCTTGTCCGAAAGAGCTTCCAATGGATGAGCCTTTCAAAGAGTCTCAATGAGCTCTGAACTAACATACCTCACAACACCTGTATTTCCACCCTGTAACCCAACTGTGCTAAGAATCATAGAATCATAGAATATCAGGGTTGGAAGGGACCTCAGGAGGTCATCTAGTCCAACCCCCTGCTCAAAGCAGGACCAATCCCCAATTAAATCATCCCAGCCAGGGCTTTGTCAAGCCTGACCTTAAAAACCTCTAAGGAAGGAGATTCTACCACCTCCCTAGGTAACGCATTCCAGTGTTTCACCACCCTCTTAGTGAAAAAGTTTTTCCTAATATCCAACCGAAATCTCCCCAACTGCAACTTGAGACCATTACTCCTTGTCCTGTCATCTTCTACCACTGAGAATAGTCTAGAACCATCCTCTTTGGAACCACCTCTCAGGTAGTTGAAAGCAGCTATCAAATCCCCCCTCATTCTTCTCTTCCGCAGACTAAACAATCCCAGTTCCCTCAGCCTCTCCTCATAAGTCATGTGTTCCAGACCCCTAATCATTTTTGTTGCCCTTCGCTGGACTCTCTCCAATTTATCCACATCCTTCTTGTAGTGTGGGGCCCAAAACTGGACACAGTACTCCAGATGAGAAATAGCCAATAAGATCCATTGGGTATGATTTACAGGACAACGTGAGATGTCTCCTTGTAACAATGCTGTGAATTATTTACTGTTCATGAATAAGCAATGTCAACAGCTGAACCCACAATAAATCTAATGCATAAACCAGGGGAGAGACAGGCTAGAATGAGGGAGCTATAGACCCACAGCTACAGTCACCCCTGATAATGGATTATAAAATTGTAGCCAAGCTCTTGGCCACCTGACTTTGGACTTGCTATATGAGGCAATTCCCCTGGATCAAGGAGGCATTTTACCACCTACAAGCTCATAGATAACATGTGGCGTTGTGATGTCTGATGTAGCAAATTGCAGAGCAGGAGAATCCCATGGCAGCTTCATCAGGAGAGACACAAAAAGCATTTGAGGAGACTGAATGTCAATATTAGATAAATGTATCTGTTTCTCTTCAGCTGGCATAGCCATCCACATAGTGCAGGTGTCTCTCCCACTGTTAGCCAATAACAGGATTTTTTTTCTTCCCATGTTTGGATTACAGGGGACCCTTGGAAACAAGCTCTGCATGCTACTCAAACCTCTTCCACTCCCCTGAGCACAGGGGCTGCAATTGTTCATGGTACTCGCATGGGCTGGGCCGGGTGTGGGAAGCTTCTTGCACATTCCATCCCTCTACACACATGACGATCCAGGCACAGTCTGACCCAATGTAACTAGAAGTTGCTTTAAACTGGGCCTCCCTCACCCTCCCAAGAGTTACATGGCAATGGCATTGCAACTGGAAAAGGTATCCCAAGCAAAACAGTCTTTTCATATCAGATTATCATTCAGATTCTCCCTGGATGGGAAGAGGCAGATGAGGTTGTGGCACACCATGCTCAAAGCACCCTGGAGCCCCCGTGTTCACCAGTGTGATAGGACTAGGATATGTTTTGTACAAAGTCTGCCTTGTGAAGTATCATTTTAAAAGTCTTGATCTGCTAGACAGTCATACCCTGTTGGATGGTGTGTGCGGTCCTCATATTGAAAGTTTTGCTATATGTGTGTTTTTACTGAAATATGCGGAGAGGTTGAGAACACCCACAACCAGCCTTTCAGCTCGCCACCTTAACCCCTTCAGGCCTGGTGTGGGGTGGTCACCCCACCCCGTCCCAGTCCCACACAAAACACTTTACTAAGGTCAAATTAAGGAGGAAGAAATGTTTCTATAATTTCTATAATTTAAATGCAAGAATACTAGAATTAATACCAAACCAATGTAGAAACCCAGGACATGCAGAGTCCAGGTTGTACTTCTCAAACAAGACATCCAAATTTCTTATCTCCACCCATAATACAACCCTTAGCTCTGCCCATAATTAGGGCCCCACCAAATTCATGGCCATTAAGAATGCGTCAAGGACCAGGAAATCTGGTCTTTTGTGTGCTTTTACCCTATACTGTACAGATTTCACGGGGGAGACCAGCATTTTTCAAATTGGGGATCCTGACCCAAAAGGGACTTGCAGGAGGTTCACAAGGTTATTTTAGGGGGGTCACGGAATTGCCACCCTTATTTCTGCACTGCTTTCAGAGCTGGGTGGCCAGAGAGCAGTGGCTATTGATCAGGTGCCTAGCTGTGAAGGAGGAACCCCGCCAGCAGCGTTGCAAAAGTAAGGGTGGCAATACCATACCAGGCCACCCTTACTTCTGCGCTGCTGCTGCTGTTGGCGGCGGCTCTGCCTTCAGAGCTGGGGTCCCGTCCAGCAGCCGCCGCTCTCCAGTTGCCCAGCTCTGAGGGCAGCGCCGCCGTCAGCAGCAGCACAGAAGTAAGGGTAGCAGTACTACACAATAACCACCACACAATAACCTTGTGTCCCCCTCTCCGCCCACAACTCCTTTTTGGGTCAGGCCCCCTACAATTACAACACCATGAAATTTCAGATTTAAATAGCTGAAATCATGAAATTTACAATTTTAAAAATTCTATGACCATGAACTTGATGAAAATGGACTGTGAATTTGGTAGGGCCCTACCCATAATACAGCCCAAGACAGACATGACCCTTGTCCGCCAATAGCGGGGGGAGGAGGGCAGAGTGAGGGCAGCCGGCTTCTGCAGTGTTACTGAGCATGCTCAGTCTGTGTGAGCATGCTCAGTAAAAGTCAAGCAGCAAATCTTGGGGGGCATGTGACCCCGCATGCCTCCCCATGTGTCACCTCTGGTACAAGAGCACTATCTATTGTGTGCACTTTGGGCCACATTATCAGAAATCAGTGCCCAAATTGCTTTCTTGACCTTGTTCTTTTAGCCAGGGTCAGCAGTGCAGACCCACAGAGCATGTGTGAGTGCCACAATTTTTACAAACCAACTGGCCAGGCCTGACATTCTTGGTTTGGAAACAGAATTTTCCTTCTCTGAGGTAAGCTGCCTGCCATGGCTATGAGCCCCACTTGCCAGCTAGAGGCACAGGGAGGTAAATTTACTTGCCCTGGGTCACCCAGCAGGTCCATGACAGAGCCAGGAATGGAATCCAGGTCTCCCAAGTCCTACTCCTGCACTCTGTCTATTGTGCCACACTGCCTCCCCCAGTTTCTCCCTAAATTGCAATAGCAAAATATTCATGTGCGAAGTACAATTTAGCAAATGTCACTTGAATAATGGCATGTGCAAGGGGAGTTTGGCACCTAGAGATGCGTATTTCTGGTGCAATGGCCTATTTATTCTTGTGCATACACATTACATGGCCATGGCTTAGGCTGCAGCTTTTCCAAATTCAGCCTTTGAGACCAAGTTTCCTGCTGCAGATGCAGTGAAGTGCAAGGCTCACAGACACTGTGATTCTGAATGTGCATCATATACGCACAGGATATGAAGGATCTGAAATACCATCAGAGGAGAGACAGTGATATCTATCCCCTTACCAGTAAGGCTGCCTGCGTATCCTTAGCTTACACTGTTGTGTCTTAGCAGCAAGGCATGGAGGGTACAGTGGGCAGGTACTGCCCCTGAACTCATCCTTGCTCCTCAGTGGAGCACTCAAGCTGCAATCAATGGCTCAATTCCTTTCCTCTGTACAAATCCCTGGGTGAAGACAGAATTACATCCTTTCCCCCACCACCAGGCATGGGGGGAAGGGGTGGTTGCCAAAGGATATCTTGGATTTGTCCCTGCACCCCAAGATCCCCCTCCCCACTAAAGATACCCCTTGAAACCTCCAATCTGGCTTCCCCACCCATCTGCCTGCCCCAGCAGAACCTTACCAGGTTCCTTGCCATTGGCATCCGTGTGCCTGAGATGGATGCAGGGCAGTTTGGGCCAAGGAGGGATATAAGTAAGACCATAAGAGCTGCCATCATGGATCAGACCGTGCCATTCTTGCCCAGTATCCTGTATCCAGTAATCCCTGTCTTCCACTCCCAGCTTCTGGCAGTCAGAGGTTTAGGGTTGTCCCATACATGGGGTTTAGGGTTGCCCCATGCATCCCTGACCATCTCAGCTAATAGCCATTGATGGACCCACCCTCCATGAACTTATCTAGTTCCTTTTTCAACCCCATTATAGTTTTGGCCTCCACAACATCCCATGGCAACGAGTTCCAGATGTACGGGACTGTTGGCCCCTTACTGAAGCTTAGTGGGGGGTTTTGGTTGGCCTTCTCTGAGTAGGGTTGCCAACTTTCCAATTCCTTAAAGCCAAACACTACAGCCTCCCACCCCTTGCTCACTCGCTACCTGCCACCTGCAGAGCTGGGCTGGGAGCTGAAGCAGGGCCTACCCACAGGATTCAGCCCTGGCTGAAAAGGGGCTGGCGGGGGTTGATGACCCAGCACCCCCGGTCCCCATGCCCGGGGCCAGGCAGGTGGTGGTGTTACAGGCAGTGACTGCAGGGGCTGTCAGTCTGTCTGTCTGGGCGAACCGGGCTGGGCTGGGGGAAATGTCCTTCCCCCACCACACTGTGTGTGTGAGTTGGAGGCCAGGCTCCGCGTTGAGCTGCATGCCTGAGCTTTAAGGCTCCCTCCCAGGCCGGGCTAAGCCCCCATCAGAGTGGCACGGGGAGGGAGGTGAAGCGGGAGCCAGTGCGGCAAAGTCACCTCTCCCCCAGGGAGAAGCGGCTGCCCTGCATGAGATCCCTGGTGCAGACTGTGGCCCCGGTGCCTGTCATGCGTTGGAAGGGCAGTGGGGGGGCAGGGAGCAGAGCCGGGGGTGGAAAATGGGATGGGATCCAAACACAATCCCCCGGCATGGACTGGCACCCACCTGCTCACGGCCGAGCAGAACCACAAAAAACGGGGAAGGGTCGATGAGAAATCAAGACTCTGAGATTGACAGTCCCCAGGGCCAATGGGGAGGGGCCAGATCAGGGCTCCAGATCTGTCCGATTGACAGGGCAGGCAGGCCAACGAGGGAGTCAGGAGCCCAGGGTCCCATCCTCGGTGTGAGCTGGGGCTGCGGGGCAGGAGCAGGGCCAGGGCTGAGTGAAGGGGAGATCAGGAGCTCGGGCTGGGCTGGGGAGCAGAGCCGCGCCGGCCAGAGCCAGAGGGGCCAGAGAGCCGAGCTCCAGGCAGAGCAGCTGCAGCACCGAGCAGAGTCGTGGAGCTGGGGTGGGGGCGGGGGCTGGAGCCGGAGCCGTCTGGAGCCGAGTGCAGGGAGCAACTGGGGAGAGTAAGAGAGACCCCGGGCAGCAGGCCCAGCGCAGGGAGATGCCCCCAGCCAAGAGGCCTTGCAGGCCAGACTGGGAGGGGGATCATATCCCTGACGGAGGGGCTGACACGGGGAAGAAGGGTCCTGCCCCCTCGAGCCTGAGAGCAGGTGGCCACCCGCAGAGCGAGTGTCCGACCCGCAGCGTCCCTGCAGTGCAGCCAGGGTCTGGGCAGCGGTCTGGGACGTCTGAGGGACAGACTGTGAACTTCCCTTGTGTCACAGAGACGGCTGTTTGTGGTGTCCCCATGCCCACAGAGGCGGGTTGTGTGTTTTCCTTTGCCCTTTCCCATTTTGTCCTCATTTTTTGTATTAGTTGCTGTTTAATAAGTTGTATTTGCTTTGAACTGCATGTAATGATCAGTGGGTCAGGGAAGCACCTAAGAATGAAAACCTAAGAATGAAAACCAGGGAAGGGGGAGATAAGAGAGAATGTTCTTTTCTTGGCTGGGTGGTGTCCCAAAAATGAAGCTGAGCACAGGGTCCCACTAGCTCTAAATCCGCCACTGGCACAGATCCTTGGAGGACCCTGCAGTTCTCGTATCTCCATTGTTAACGTGGACCATTTATTCCTACCTTTTGTTTCCCGTCTTTTAACCAGTTACTGAGCCAGGAGAGGAACTTCCCTCTTATTCCACAGTTACTTAGTTTGCTTAAGAGCCTTTGGTGAGGGACCTTGTCAAAGGCTTTCTGCAAATCCAAAAAGAAAAGGCGTTGTTCTAAGTCAGCCATAAAAATGTTGGCATACTGTGGGGCCATGCGGGTACCCATAGCAGTGCCGCTGATTTGAAGATATACATTGTCCCTACATCAGCCACACTATCAGAGGCTCGTTCACTTGCACATCCACCAATGTGATATATGCCATCATGTGCCAGCAATGCCCCTCTGCCATGTACATTGGTCAAACTGGACAGTCTATACGTAAAAGAATAAATGGACACAAATAAGACATCAAGAATTATAACATTCATAAACCAGTCGGAGAACACTTCAATCTCTCTGGTCACGCGATTACAGACATGAAAGTTGCGATATTACAACAGAAAAACTTCAAAACCAGACTCCAGAGAGACTGATGAATTGGAATTCATTTGCAAATTGGATACAATTAACTTAGGCTTGAATAGAGACTGGGAGTGGCTAAGTCATTATGCAAGGTAACCTATTTCCCCTTGTTTTTTCCTACCCCCTCCCCTCCCCCCAGACATTCTTGTTAATCCCTGGATTTGTGCTGGAAATGGCCCGCCTTGATTATCATACACATTGTAAGGAGAGTGATCACTTTAGATAAGCTACTACCAACAGGAGAGTGGGTTTGTGGGGGGGGGGAGAAAACCTGGATTTGTGCTGGAAATGGCCCAACTTGATTATCATACACACTGTAAGGAGAGTGATCACTTTAGATAAGCTATTACCAGCAGGAGAGTGGGGTGTGGGGGGAAAGAAAACCTTTTGTAGTGGTAAACACCCATTTTTTCATGGTTTGTGTGTATAAAAAGATCTTCTGTACTTTCCACAGCATGCATCCAATGAAGTGAGCTGTAGCTCACGAAAGCTTATGCTCAAATAAATTGGTTAGTCTCTAAGGTGCCACAAGTACTCCTTTTCTTTTTGTGAATACAGACTAACACGGCTGTTACTCTGAAACCTGAAAATCCAAGTGCACTTGACTGGATCACCCATACCCACATACTTGTTGACTCTCTCAAAGAATTCTAATAGATTATTGAAGCATGATATCCCTTTAGAAAAGCCGTTGATTCTTCCCCAACCAATTGTTTTTCTATGTGTCTGATAATTCTGTTCATTACTATGGTGTCTACCAATTTGCCCAGTGCTGAAGTTAGGCTCACCACCCTGTAATTGCTAGGATCACTTCTGTAGCTCTTTGTAAAAACTGGCACTTTTGTACAGGGTACACAATATATAGGCATGACAGAGTAGGTTATGATGTGAGGGAGTGATGCCATATGTTAAAAAATGCATAGAGTCAAATAAGGTTAAAATCCTAAATGAATCAAACAGCAGCACAGAATCTCTATGGATGGAGATTCCATGCTTGAATAATAAAAGTGTAGCAGTAGGAGGAATAATAAGAGTATAGTACCTAACTAGGCTGGTCACGGTGACTGTAAAATGCTAAAGGAAGTTAGAGAGGCTACAAAAATGCAGTAATGGGTGATGTCAACTATCCTCATATTGACTGGGTAAATGTCACCTCAGGGAATGACGAGAGATTTCCAGACAGCATTAATGGCAGCTTTTGGAGCAGCTAGTCTGAATCCACAGGGGGAGAGGCATTTCTTGATTTATTCCTAAGTGGCACACAGGATCTGCTTAGAAAGGTGACTATAGTTGCACCACTCAGTAATAGTGTCCATAATGTTATTACATTTAGCATCCTGGGGGGGGGGATTCCAAAGAAGCCCAGTAATATTTAACTTTAAAAAGGGGAATGACACAAAAATGAGGAAGCTAGTTAAAAGGAATAGTCACAAAAGTGAAATGCCTGCAAACTGCATGGAAACTTTAAAAACACCATTATAGAGGCTCATGTATATCCCAAATGTATATCCCAAATCAAAAACACAGCTGAAGAACCAAAAGAATGCCCCTGTGGCTAAAGCACAGAGGAAGGGAGGTTGTTCGACACAAAAAGGCATCTTTTAAAATTGGAAGTCAATTCCTAATGAGAAAAACAGGAAGGAGCACAGACTCCGGCAACTAAAAGGTAAAAGTATCACGAAGCAGGGCCAAGAAAGAATTTGAGAAGCAAAAACTAACAGTAAAAAAAAAAGTGAAGTACATCAGAAGCAGGAAGCCTGCCAAAAAACCCAGTGGGGCCCTAGACCGCAAAAGTGATAAAGACTTAGTCAAGGAAGAGAAGGTCATTGCAGAGCTAAATAAATTCTTTGCATTGGTCTTCACTGCAGAGGATGTGGGGGAAATACCCACATCAGAGCTATTCTTTTTGGGTGACAAATTTGAGGAACTGTCCCAGACCGAGATGTCAATAGAGCAGGTTTTGGAACAAACTGATAAACTAAAGAGTAATAAGTCACCAGAACCAGCTGGTGTCACCCAAGAGTTCTGAAGGAACTCCCATATGAAATGACAAACTATTAACCATGGTATGTAATCTATCCTCTGCACGAGATGTTGGAAGTTAGCTAATGTAAGATACCAGAAGAGTCTGACTCCATCATTTCCTGCCTTTTATTAGTTGTCTCAGCTTTATCATACAGCAGGTTACATTTAAGATTTAGAAGCATCATCCTCTCTCACATTTCTTACAGAATGGCAAATCTGGTAATGTTCTCAAAGTCAAGTAAGTTAAGTGGGTGGGAGAAAAAAATCCCATGCATTTATGTGAACGACTGTGAATTACACAGATGCTAGATAAATAGTTTTCAATAAAGCATGTGTCAAATCAGCACAACTTTAAGTTGTAACTGGAACATGATTTTTTGTGTCTAGCAGAGTTATGAATTTACAGTCCCAGGCTTGTCTTTTCATAGAATCATAGAATCATAGAATATCAGGGTTGGAAGGGACCCCAGAAGGTCATCTAGTCCAACCCCCTGCTCGAAGCAGGACCAATTCCCAGTTAAATCATCCCAGCCAGGGCTTTGTCAAGCCTGACCTTAAAAACCTCTAAGGAAGGAGATTCTACCACCTCCCTAGGTAACGCATTCCAGTGTTTCACCACCCTCTTAGTGAAAAAGTTTTTCCTAATATCCAATCTAAACCTCCCCCATTGCAACTTGAGACCATTACTCCTCGTTCTGTCATCTGCTACCATTGAGAACAGTCTAGAGCCATCCTCTTTGGAACCCCCTTTCAGGTAGTTGAAAGCAGCTATCAAATCCCCCCTCATTCTTCTCTTCTGCAGACTAAACAATCCCAGCTCCCTCAGCCTCTCCTCATAAGTCATGTGCTCTAGACCCCTAATCATTTTTGTTGCCCTTCGCTGGACTCTCTCCAATTTATCCACATCCTTCTTGTAGTGTGGGGCCCAAAACTGGACACAGTACTCCAGATGAGGCCTCACCAGTGTCGAATAGAGGGGAACGATCACGTCCCTCGATCTGCTCGCTATGCCCCTACTTATACATCCCAAAATGCCATTGGCCTTCTTGGCAACAAGGGCACACTGTTGACTCATATCCAGCTTCTCGTCCACTGTCACCCCTAGGTCCTTTTCCGCAGAACTGCTGCCTAGCCTTTCGGTCCCTAGTCTGTAGCGGTGCATTGGATTCTTCCATCCTAAGTGCAGGACCCTGCACTTATCCTTATTGAACCTCATCAGATTTCTTTTGGCCCAATCCTCCAATTTGTCTAGGTCCTTCTGTATCCTATCCCTCCCCTCCAGCGTATCTACCACTCCTCCCAGTTTAGTATCATCTGCAAATTTGCTGAGAGTGCAATCCACACCATCCTCCAGATCATTTATGAAGATATTGAACAAAACCGGCCCCAGGACCGACCCCTGGGGCACTCCACTTGACACCGGCTGCCAACTAGACATGGAGCCATTTATCACTACCCGTTGAGCCCGACAATCTAGCCAGCTTTCTACCCACCTTATAGTGCATTCATCTAGCCCATACTTCCTTAACTTGCTGACAAGAATACTGTGGGAGACAGTGTCAAAAGCTTTGCTAAAGTCAAGAAACAATACATCCACTGCTTTCCCTTCATCCACAGAACCAGTAATCTCATCATAAAAGGCGATTAGATTAGTCAGGCATGACCTTCCCTTGGTGAATCCATGCTGACTGTTCCTGATCACTTTCCTCTCATGTAAGTGCTTCAGGATTGATTCTTTGAGGACCTGCTCCATGATTTTTCCAGGGACTGAGGTGAGGCTGACTGGCCTGTAGTTCCCAGGATCCTCCTTCTTCCCTTTTTTAAAGATTGGCACTACATTAGCCTTTTTCCAGTCATCCGGGACTTCCCCCGTTCGCCACGAGTTTTCAAAGATAATGGCCAAGGGCTCTGCAATCACAGCCGCCAATTCCTTCAGCACTCTCGGATGTAACTCGTCCGGCCCCATGGACTTGTGCACATCCAGCTTTTCTAAATAGTCCCTAACCACCTCTATCTCCACAGAGGGCTGGCCATCTCTTTTGAAGGTGTTGTGCAGGTTTCTTTTGAAGGTGAGGACTGAGAGGTCAAATATAGAGTGATTGCTTTGTCAGATGTGTTCACCCACAAGTAATATTGTGGTTTTGTCTTTTAGCATTACATTCTGTCACTCAGTGCCCCAGTAACAATTACGTGGGTGAAACAAGCCAAGCACTCCGCTCTTGAATGAACTCACCGAGAGTTCATCTGTTTCCTTTCCCCCCAATTTGTATGGCAGAATTTGCGAGGGACAAACTATCTGCTTTTAGACAAAACTCGGTTGCTTGCACATGGTTAAGCATCTACTTTGGGCTTTTTCTTGTTCCCATTGGAGCTTTGCCATTGGCTTCAATGGGGACAGAACCAGGCCTGCAGTTTGTAATGACAGACGTGTACAAAAACACTTAGGTGACTTAAAAGCCTAAGGCCTGGTCTGCGCACAGATGTGTAACCACTAGAACCGTTTGGGTTAGAGGTTTGATTTTTGTTCAACCTCTAGTGTGGCTGCCGGTTTACAGGTTAGTTGTCGCATACCCGTGTAGCTGATAGCCTTTCCCATACAGGAATAGACGATACTGATACAAGTTCATTTATACTGGTGTGTGCCCAGACTAGGGGGCTATTCCACTTTACCTGCACCATTCTAATGAAAGCAGTATCATTTCTGGATGTAGACCGGGCTGAAGTCCCATGGAGCTCAGGCTCCTAAGGCACTTTGGTGTCTTTGAAAATGTTACCCACAGTGGCTAAATGCAGAGCCAAATTCAGCCGGGGTGGAGATACATTGACATCAGCAGTTACCCAGAGCAGGAGTTTGGCTTAGTTTCTGCAGCAGACTGGCCTATGGGCTAAAATGTGGCACTGGCCAAGAAGGGCCTCATTTGAGAAGGTTTATTGGTCTAAAATGGAAAATCCTCCTGTGTGGAGAGTTCGTTCATCTCCCCAGGGGAAAGTCGAGGCTGGGGCAAGAGCTTTGCATGTGCTCTCCTCCCCCCCCCCCCCCCCCGCCCGGATTTATTTTTCACATGTGCTGTGTAAATAAAATTAAAAAGCGAAAAATCCCATTTGAAAAGACAATGAACTTAAACTGCGCTCTCTCCCCCACCACTGGGTGTCAAGGTCAGCCTCAGGCTGGAGGTGCTGGTTTATTCTCCCAGTGGTAATGGAATCGACCCCTGCCCGTGAGCTGTTACTGACCGTCTGGGAGAGCACCACAGAATGGGGGTTTTTCCTCCTGCACCAATATGAAAATTCATTGGCTCAGAGGTACTGTCTTTCAGAAAGGAGCTGCCTACTGGCCCACCTAGGAGACGAGGAGGGAGAGTAATGGCCGGGGAAAGCCAAAAGGCTGCCAGTGGGATTGGCTTCGGTCCGATGATGATACATTTCACAGTGTTGCAGGTCTGTCTCCCTTAAAGCTTTTACATGTTTTGCTGTGAGGCAGGGCGTTGTCCTCCCTCAGGGTTTTACGGGTCTGGGACAGACATTATGGTGACTATAATTAATCATAATTTGTATTGCAGTAGTGCCTAGGAGCCCCAGCCCAGCACTCCACTGTTCCAGGTGCTGCACAAACGCAAAAGAAAAAGATGGTCTGCGCCCAAACAGCTGACAATTTTGGGTCCCTCTTGCAGGTGTGTCTTGGGTTCCCAGGCGTCAGCTCCCTCTCTGGGCCTGAGCCACGCTCCGTGTAGACTGGAAACAGATGGGAACGTTGTGGAGCACACCAAATCCTGCCTCAGCTGAAGCTCCCATTGACTTCCCTTGGCTTTGGACCAGGCCCTTTGTAAGTGGGGGGCTACAGCTGGGTGGACACAGCAGAAAGGTTCCTACAAGGCCTGGTCTGAATGTTCAAATGAATTGACTTCAGCTCCCCACTCTGCACTCCCCGCAGCTCTGCCTAGTCCAGTAGGCAGTGGGAAACCAGGGCGTTTCACTGATATCTTGAACGGCAGGAGCTTGGAGTCTGCACCAGGGGTGGGAACCACAGTACTGTGGGGCCCAGGGAGGGAGTGCACCCCAGGGTGGTACTGCGTGGGCATAGGGAGAGAGAAATATCTGGGAGGAATTATTTGCCCCCAAAGATGTGCCAGAGCCCGGTGGTCCCAACTCATGCTGGAGGGGAGAAGCCAGCCCCTGGTGAAGGGGGACGGGGCTGCAGTTGAGCTGTGGGGCCATGGGAGAGCGGGGCACCGAGAGGAATTGCTCTGCACGTGAGTCAGAATGCTTTTTCCTCCCAGCATGGGGCAGCTCGCGCACTGTCTCTGAGTGGGTGCACTGGGGCAGGGCATGGAGGGAGGAAAGGCCCTTCCCCATGACGTGCCCCCTCTACGTAAGAGCCAGCCACATCACAAGCTTCGTACTCCGGGGGGCACAGGGGTTGCAGCCTTCCTGCGCCCCGGAGGTGCTGCTTACTCCACCGGGGGTGAGGATGGGCAGTGCAGAGGCAAGGCCATGCCTCTCTCCCCCAGCAACGTACGGAGATGGTTGGATTTGTCGGGGACCATTGGGAGGGGGCTGCAGGCACGTTCCCACACACAGCAGGTAGCCTGCAGAGTCTGTGTTCCTGAGCCCCTCTCCAGCAGCATGGCTGCACACCACCTCCAACAAGAGCCAGGCTGTTCATGACGCTGCCCGGACCTGGAGAGGGCCAAGCCTTTGCTGCTGCCGATTGGCCAGTGGAGTTGCACGGCAGGGGCTGGCCCATTGCAGAGTTTGAGAGCTGTCAGAATAGGTTTTCATACCTCTGTCCGGAGGCTTCTCTCCAGAGCAGTGTGGTCTAGTGGGTGGAACACTAGGCTGGGACTTGGTAGACCTGGACTCCGTTCCCGACTCTGGCTCTGCTGGGTGACCCTGAATAAGTCACTTCACCACCCTGTGCTTCGGTTTCCCCATCTGTAAATGGGAATAATGACACCAACCCTTCTTCAAACAGCACGTTGCGATCTGCCGAAGCTGAGCGCTAGTTGCTGTTATTATGATACATCCCACAAGCACCTTCTTCGAAACAAAAGGACTTCTGCTTTCTCCTTCCATGATTTCTGATTGCACCAAAGTTCATGCCCGGCAGACACGGCGAATAAACCCAAGGAGAGCGTGCAACACTTCCTGCTCTGTCCCCCGAGGCTGTGTCCTCAGCAGTGACTGCTTAGCCCACCCCTGGGCTGAAACATCGGAGACCGGAAAAAGAAGGAAAGGGTCAGCAGCCTAATAGCCCTTCATAATTCTCCAAGCAGCAAAGGGAGAGGGCAGGAAATAGCATGACTTAAAAGGGGGGTCGGTGACCTCAAAGCCACAGCCAGGGTAGGCAGTAATTGAGGCCGCACAGTCATTTAATCAATTCCACCATTACAAGGCTGCAATCTCCCGGCAGAGCTAATTGCACTCCAGCCCCGAGGGGGCAAGGTTAGCTCAGTGTGCAGAGCAGCCTCCTGTCACCCGTGCTGAATCGCACACAGCCGATCCAGAAGCTGCCCGGTCACTGCCGGAGCTCAGGGAGAGCGTGGAGCAGGCCAGCATCCATCTCCACGCCCCCGCCAGGGCCCAGCGGAAGCAGCGCTGCCCAGTGGGGTTGTGTTGCTTGTCCAGGAGCTGGCCAGCATGCAGCATGCCCCCACACACTGAACACAGGGATGGCCAGGCTTGTCAGGGGTGATCTGGATGATGCCAGAGCACGAGGAGAATACGCAGCGGAGGAACGGGGGTGGGGACCCCACCTGGCTCTGGAGAGAGGAAGGTGCATGTGTCCCATGACTCCTCAGAACAGCACTCTCCCCCGGCTCACCGGGGAGCTCACGGAGTGCTGGCAGACGCCCCAAGCAGCAATCAATGTTCTTGGTGTGCCAGCAAGGGACCTGGAGACCCAGCAGACACAAAGACGTGCAGCACCCTGACCGCAGCCAGGTCTCGTGACCCCAGCTCCACGCAGTCACTGGTGGACTGAGATTGCACAGTGGACATGGGGCGCTGGGTCAGTGCAGATCTGCCCACCCTTTCCTCTTAGGACCTGTGTGCTGTGTCCTGCTCTGCCTGTGCCCTGAGTTTCACCAGCCCTTGTTGATTGGCCTCTCCTCAGAGCAGCTGCACGCTCCTCTCCCCTTTCTTGTAGCTGTCCAGCATGGTTCTGTCCTTGTTCCATCACCTGCTGGGTAACCTCACTCACGTCCATGGTCTCTCTCATGTCCCCCTCGCTGATCCACCTCTCTGCCCTATGCCAACTCCCAGCTCTTCCTCTCTCTGCAGCCCCTCTCCTCGATGTCCTCAGGCATCCTTCAACCCTCTTCTCCCTACCGACCCAAGCGCTCACTGTGGGGCTATCATTGGCTCCTCCCTTTCCTTTTCCACCCACACCAGCCTTCTCACCAGCGCAGGTCTCTCCACCCTCTGGGATGTTTCTAACACCCTCCCTGCCCTCTCTGCTCCCAGTGATGTGAACCCGGATCACGTCATTGTTCTTCTTCATCTCAGCCCCCTCCAGCCCATCATCCCCCCTCCTCTCTCCCAGTCCATCCAGCACACTGCAGCAAAACCAGGGGCTTTCCTACCTCGGGGATCATGAGTCACTGCTGGCACGATGGCACTGGACATGCACAGAGAGCTAGGGAAGAGAGTTAGCTAGAAAGAGGAGGGATGTGGAATCCCTTTGTGCACTCAGTTTATTTCTGCAGCAAGTTCAGTCTCCTTGTTCTCATCTTCAGAGCACCGCACAGCACTGCTCCTGCCTGCCCTGTGGAGCCTGCCTGTACCTGCTCCCCTTCCCGCACCTTGCCCACTCTTCTGCCTTGGAGTTCTCTCTGTCACCTTCATCCCCACGCTGCCCTCTATATCTGGACCAACCTGGCTTTCCCAATACACTGCGATACCTCCTTCAAATCCCTCTTCGGCCTCCCCTCTTGTGCCTCTCCAGAGTCCTCGACACCTGCTTTCCCCTCATCTTAGCCTGAAAGAAAAAGAGCTAACAAGCTCAGTATGCAAACAAAGCACGAGGCTAGGGCTTCCAAGGGGCCTTACTCTGCTCCCCCTGACATCAATGGGAGCCTTGAGCTAGGCTAATACTGAGCACCTTTGAAAATCTCCACGTACTCATCAGCTGTGGAAACCGTCACACCTCCCTCCCTTCCCTGGTCTGCTCTGCTGTTTGCTGCACTTGTGTAAGGAAGGCTGCAATCGCTGTGGGGCAGGGACTGTGACCCAGATTCTCAAAGGGGTTTAGGGTCCTAATGCCCATTGATCTCAGTGGAAGTTAGGAGCCTGAACACACTATTTTTGTGAACCCCCCTATTCCCTGCAGCATACTCTTCCATTTTCAGCCCGGGGGGTTCATTGGCTCCCACGTGACACTGCTTCCTTGAACCTTCCACCCAGTCCTGTTAGGAAGTGCTAAGGGCCTGTCTCTGCAGATGAACAGAGACAAACGTCGTTGTCAGCAGTCGAGCGCAAAGGGGCATGACGTTTGACAGCTCGACGGGAGGTAGATTTCTGACGACTGAAGTTTGCTGAATGTTCCATTCAGAAAATCCTGTGCAGGGAAAATCGCACTGCTTTTCTTCCTGGCTCCCTCTTAGCCTCCAATTGTTTTAGTGTCTCGTAACCTTGATGAGTCTCACGGAAAATACCCTCTCCCGCGGAGGAGTTATGTGTAGATCGTTAACCTTTCCATTATCGCTCATTAGCACCTATTTCTTAACATGGCAAGATGTGGGAGTTTAGGAGATCACAGACACATTTTTTGTATCCTGTATCCTTTGCAGCTGGGGGCTCAACAAAATCAATATAAGTTTCTCCTGCACTTCCACTGACCTCTCAGAAGAACCAATCTACACATGGTATGGTTTTAATGGAACTACTCAATTGGCACCTTAATCGCTCATAAAACCACTGCATCTTTGGTCCAAAAGGACCCACTGGGAAGGGACGATTTAAGCAGAACTATACAATAATTAAAATGATTTATTAAAAAGTTACTGGCAGCTGAGTAGCAGCTGATTGTCAAGCTGATCTTTGCGCTGAGTTGGCAGTGTGGTTCCATGGATAGGGTGTGAGACCGGGAATCAAGACTTCTTCGTTCTGTTACTGGCTCTGCTACTGACCTGCTGCATGACCTTGTGCAAGGTCACAGATTCCAAGGACAGCAGGGACCACTGTGATCATCTACTCTGACTTCCTGTATGATACAGGCCAGAAACCTGCCCTGAAATAATCACTTCCTCTCCCTGGACCTCTGTCTCTCTTCCCCCTATGTCTGCCTTGTCTGTTCAGATTATAAATCGTTTAAGGCAGTGACTGTCTCTCCCTAAGTGCATGTACAACACCTAACAACACGGGTCAGATTGGAAAAAAACTCGATGGCATTCTTACAAGCGCCAGCCACAAAATCCGGTCTGTCCCCGTGTCACCAGAATGAGATGTGTCACCAAAATCCACGTGTCACCAGAATGAGACATCACAGTCAATGATGCAGATCTGTGACCCTCCCATGCCCCTCACTGGGTCTGTCTTCCCTGCAGAGCTCCCTCTGGCTCTGACTCAGCTCTCGTCCCCAGCATCCTGGCTGCAGAGGCAATTAGTGGAGTCGAAGAAGAGTTCCTCCCCTCCAATGTGAATGTGCCCGTGATTTGAGCGACAAGGTTTAGAAGGAGAGGCTAAAGAGCCATTGAGGAGAGGTGAAGAAGTCTCTGAAAGCTCAGCTGGAGAGGGATAGGTTTATTATTGCTCCTACCCATTTTCAGTTCTTTGAGAGAAAAGGTTTCAAGCTGAGAAGAAGTAAAGGAAGATACCAAGTACCAGAAGAAGGAACCTAGGGCAAAAAGAACGGGATTTAGGAGGGCATGTTACAGACACTGAGGATGCAAGATAGGAATGTGTTAAAAACACAGCAAACCACCACATTTACAAAGGTCATGAGGGGCACCTAAACTTTTCATAGACTGAGGTTTGGATAATCAGCAGCAGTGCTGCCAGCTCCCAAGATTGGATTGTGAGTCTTTCAATTTCTCGCGTGTTGCTTAAAGCCCCAGCTCCTGGAATGCTGTGACCAGCTTTCGTTAAAAAACAAACAAACCCAAGTCTTCATGACTGAAGGGCAAAGCTTGACAACATGAACCCAAAAGGCTCAAATACCACAAGGCCAATAAAAAGACTCATTTCTTTAAAAAAACATTCGCAAGCCTATCCCATAATAGTGGGGCCCTGGCTCGTAGTCTGTGAACTCCTGGTATTGGCCATACTGCAGCAGCTGCTAAGCTCTGCAAGCACAGAGCTGCAGAGGAAGGGCATCTGCATTAGTGACCACTGCTGGGCTCTGGACTTCACAGGGCTAGAGCCCAGAGTCCCAGTCCAGTGGTGCTGCAGTGTGGAGCCTCTGTCCGGACAGCCCCAGGGGATATAATCAACCTTCTGTTAGCACGGGTCAGTTAATCAGAGTTTGGAAGGCTAGAGTTGGCTGCTGGGTCCTGAGCTCTTCATCCCACTGGTCAAGGGCGTGGGAGTCACTGGCAGTTCTTCTCTGTCCAGCCCCACTGGTCAAGGGCATGGGAGTCACTGGCAGTTCTTCCCCTTCCCCGGTGAGATGGACAGGGAGCCCAGAAGCCCAGCCACTGGGGCGAGAGAAGAGAGTGACTCTCCTTCCCTTCTAGTCAAACCAGGCAGAACAAGTGAGACACCAGTGAGCTCGGGCAGCAGAGCCCCACGGGCAGTAACCTTCTGGAGGGCTGGTGATATATCCCACTTGCCCCAGGCCACCCAGTCTGTACATGTGTGCCCCTGATGGGGAGCAGGGGGAAGTGCCACAACGTGACACTAAACCTCAAACCAGCCCCTTTAGTCTGTTGTTAATGACCAGAGATTTAGAGCCAAGCCATGGCTCTGGCTGCAGGGCTTTCCTGTCTTCTGGCTGCGAGGAGTCACAGCAAAGCCCGCCCCTCCCTGGCTCTGCTCCGTGCAGGTTATCCCTGTGAGGCTCACAAAAGATGCATAGGGGCAAGTGCTCTACATGGACCATGTGCCCAGAATGCTCTTCTGCAGCTCTTGGACCAGAGGAGGGTTTCTGGGCTTTTGGCCAGCCTCTGCGAAAATCTATCCCTGAGTTTGGCCTGGTTATTGTTTGAACAAATCTTTTCAGGTCCCATATATCAGCACCTCAACAGGTGCATGTCACACGCCAGTATCATCATTTCATCTGCTCTGCTTCTTCCTTTCAAGCGTGAAGAGTCCGTGAAAGGCACAAAGACCATTTCCTCCATGGGAATGAAGCCCTTCCAAGCAACCCCAGGTAGCACCCAGAGGCTGCCCTTGGGATTGAGGCCCCACTTGGCAGGCTCTGCTTTAGGATCTGAGTTCAGCATTTTGCTTCACATGACTCTAGGGTCAACACTGCTCATGGATTGAAAACCAGGGCAGGTTTGCTGATTTATCAGCTCGGTAGCAAACAATGTAGCCTGTCTGTAAATGGGGTATCTTGGGATTTTCAGTGTGATGAAGGATTTATGCTAACATAAATGCTGCTCAGTACAGATAAATGCACCCTCCAAGCTACTGCACTGAGACAGAGCCTACTAAGGAACTGTAAAACAAACAAAAAACAGGTGAATTGAGAGTTATGGAGGGTTGTAAAGGAGGTGAAAAGGGAAGATTTCAGGTCCTTAGATAAACTAATAAAGAAATCTTATTCTCTTGCCCTTATTAACATTTCCTGTTTGTACTGTCTGAAAACATACATTATCATGAGTTATGTACTATAGACCCTATGTTGACAATCCCACAAATTCTGTGCCCTTGGAGCTATTGATTGGAAGCATTACAGTTGATACATACAAGTTTTAGGAATCAGTGTATGTTTTCTGGAGGTCTGGAGTTGTAAGATAACTGAAGCATGTATGTAATTGCAAAAGAAAAGCATTATTTTACTGGCCTGATTGAACTGGGATTCAAATAAATGTAAGCAGTTCTTTCTGTGCTGCAAGTCCTGTAGCTTGGCTGTGATTTTTTCTTAAGAAAAGAGCCCCTTAAAAAGACCAAAGACCTATTCCTTGCACCGGTTTCAAGTGTCAGGTGATCAAGATTCTCTTTTTTCCTGAAAGAGCAGTTAATTATCTGCATCCTTATACGTCAACATTAACACTTGAGGTGCTGGGCATAATTTTGATTAGGCTGAAAGTACAGGACTTTTTTTTCCCAATGAAATCCACAATCCTAATTAGCCAAGCCTCCGAACAAAAATGCAGGTTAGAATGCTAGGAACACAGCTGTAATTCTGTAGCTGCCGAACTAGCTTACAACCAACACCGTATTAAGTTCTGTCTTCACTAAGGGCCTAGTCCTGCGTCCGTTGTAGTTAATGATGTAATCCTATAGACTTCAATGGCGGATAATCAAATGCTAAGGGTGTGATCCAACTCTCACTGAAGTCATTGGGAAGACTCTCTGGAGAGTTGGATTAAAGGACCGACTGAGATCTGCACATGGGGCTGGCTCTAAAGGTACCCTACAATATGCCGTCACACTAATGAGTTAGACATATGGAGGACAAAGTTCTAAACTGGCCTGAGGTTTCACATCACCGTGATCACCTTCAGCCCTCATATAGATTATGCTGATCACAACATGTCTTCCATTCTTCTCGTATCCTGGCCTTCCTTCTCCATGTGCGGCCATGTCTTTTCATGATAAAATCTTCCCATCTCTTTGGAGGTCAGCCGAGCAGTCATTTCAGTTCCCGAGGGTACCACTCAGCGACAGCTGCAGTCCATCAATTGTCAGTGAGCCTCACTATATGCCCAGTCTATCACATTTTACTCTCAACAACGACGTCCTGCAATCCATGCCATCCTCCAGATCATTCATGAAGATATTGAACAAAACCAGACCCAGGACCGACCCTTGAGGCACTCTGCTTGATACCGGCTGCCAACTAGACATGGAGCCATTGACCCCTACCCGTTGAGCCCGACGATCTAGCCAGCTTTCTATCCACCTTATTGTCCATTCATCCAGTCCATACTTCTTTAACTTGCTGGCAAGAATACTGTGGGAGACCATGTCAAAAGCTTTGCTAAAGTCAAGGAACAACACGTCCACCGCTTTCCCCTCATCCACAGAGCCAGTTATCTCCTCATAGAAGGCAATTAGATTAGTCAGGTATGACTTGCCTTTGGTGAATCCATGCTGACTGTTCCTGATCACTTTCCTCTCCTCTAAGTGCTTCAGAATTGATTCCTTGAGGACCTGCTCCGTGATTTTTCCAGGGACTGAGGTGAGGCTGACTGGCCTGTAGTTCCCAGGATCCTCCTTCTTCCCTTTTTTAAAGATGGGCACTACTTTAGCCTTTTCCAGACTGCATATATTTTGTTTTGGGGTGGTTAATTTTCAGTCCAACTTGGCTGCTTTTTGTGTTGAGTTCTCGCAGCATTTTCTGTAGTTTGATAGTATTTTCAGTGATCAACACAATATCGTCCATGAATCTGAGATGGTTTCACTGCTCTCCATTGATGTTGATTCCACCCTTCCAATCATCTGCCTCATTACTATTTTGAGGCAGGCTGTGAAGAGTTTCGGTGAAACTGTGTCTCCTTGTTTCACACTTTTCTTAACTGGGATGCCAAAGGGGGGGGGCGTAATCAAATAAAGTTATATTTGTAGTGTCATCAGAATTTGCTTCCTTTAATAGTTTGATATAGTTTGTGTTGATTCCCTGCTCTGCAAGAGCTTTCAACTCTGCATTGATCTCTATGCTGTTGAACGCTTTTTCATAGTCGAGGAAGGCAATACATAAAGGAAATCTGTATTCCCTGAAGCATTCCAATAGCTGGCTTATTGTGAAAATATGGTCCACTGTGCTGAAATTCCTCTGAAAGCCTGCCTGCTCTCTCGGCTGCTGCTCATCCAGACTCCGTGAGAGTCAGTTTGTTATTATTTTGATGAACAGCTTGTAGACATGTGAGAGCAGGCATATTGGATGCTAGTTCCTTAGATCTTCACGATCGCCCTTCTTGTACAGCAGGATGGTGTTGGACTCCTTCCAGCTAGATGGTATCTTCTGCATTTCCAAGTAACAGCTAAACCTCTGAGTGAGGGTTTCCTAGAGGTCTTGGCCTCCAGCTCTTATCATTTCAATTGTCAGTCCATCTTTATCTGGGGCTTTTCCTTCCTTCACTTGGTGAACTGCATGTTGAACTTCACTGACAAGGACTGGGAGTACATGCTCGTTGGTCTGTTGAAGTGTTGGTACTGGGACACATAGTGGTTTCACACAGTCCATTTTAAAATGTAATGAATTTGGTGTTGTCAAGGCTGATTCCCCACTCTGGCAGTTCGAGTGCAGAAGGTGGGGGTCCGCAAGGATTTTAAAAATTAATACTGACCATACCAGGCTGGTATTAACCTCCCAAGGTTACAGCTTCTCTCTGACCTTGGATGGGTAAATGCTGCCACCACCCATGTGCAAAAAAACCCACCACCCTTTTGAGAACCCAGGAAGGAACATTTGGGAATTCCTCCCTGTGGGGTACCCTCAAACCCTTTCTCCCCACTTCCCGGGAAGAGCTGAGAAAAAAACCAAAGGAAAACAGCTGTTGCCACCAGCTAATTTAGCAACATACACACAAAACTTTTGGGGACACAAAAACCCAATCCTGTTCTTAAAAAACGTAAATTTTATTAAAACCAAAAAGAAAGAAAATACATCTGGAACTTAGGCTTTTGCTAGATTTAAAAAGAAACAATTACAAAATTTAAGCATCAAGATAGCTCTCTTGAGGTTCAGCTTAAAGGTTACAAGCAAAACAAAAGCATCTGGGATTAGCACGGAGGAATCCACAAGCCAATAAGAAATAAAAGCAATAACCCTAATCACGTCTTTCTAAACATTCCTGATCTTCTTACATATTTAGGTTGTTAAAAGTAGTTCTAGATATGATCTGATGATTTTCATATCTGGCTTAAAGCTTCTCGCAACATAACTGCTTCCTGTTCCCCTCTTCCCCGGAGAACCACAACACACAGACAAAAGGGAGGGTTTTTTCCAATTTTAAAAAGGTCTAGCCCTCCCATTGGCTCTTTTGGTCAGGTGCCCACTCCTTTCCTTTTACCTGTAGGCTTATTAACTCTTCACAGGTAAAGCAAGTAGAGAACAGCCACTCCGAGGAATTGTATAGCTAACTGGCTGGCTGGGTGGCCATAAAAGGGAGCTACCCTCTCCCCTTCATTTATCACAGGTGTCTGTGAAAAGTGTCATCTTGAACAAATGAGATACAGAAGTCCTGCTTGCCCTCATGGTGAGTGGTATTGCATCCGCAATGACCACACCAGCTTCCTCACAACAGACCCAAATGTAACAATCAACTGCTGTACTGGGAGATGAGTCTAGAGGGGCCCCACAAGCACTGACAGCTCTTTGTACCCATTCAGACACTGGCTCTTCGGCAGGCATTGGGCCACATGTGGTCCCATCTCACTCGTGCCAGGCTGGCAATGGGCCCTGCTGTGGCTCCGTGTGGACTCATCCTGGCAGTGGAGAGGGGAAGCACCCTGTGAGTGAGTGCTCCCAGGAACAAGACACTGCTGCCCATGGCTGGTCTCTGGGCCCATTTGAGAGGGAAGATTGAAACCATCACCAAGACACACCATCCACTGCATGTGACATAGCATTTGTGATTCATGGATCTCCGAACACCTTAAGAACATGGGGGAGCTCTAGTCTAGCCAAAGCACAGATGGGGAAAGTGAACATGATGTCCCCACAGTCTCATACTGGTTACAGGACCCGTCTTTCCTGAGCACCAGCTCTCTGATCCCTCCACTGTGCCATGCTGCCTCCACAGAAGACAGAAAGCAGTGTGTTACCACATGTGCCTGTTACTTTGGGGTATGCTCATTTATTAAGGTTACTCTTCTGTAATTCTGTCAATGTGCTGCTTGTGTCACTTGTGTTTTCCTATGGAGCGCTACTCCTCCCTTCTGCAAGTCCCCTCCCAATGGAGCTACCCTGCAGGACCTCGGTTCCCCAGGGCTGGGGTCTTCCAGCCCCAGAACCAGATGCGCGCGCGCACACACACACACACACACACACACACACACATTAACAGAGCAAGTCTGAGAGGACTGGGTCAATCAGCACTTTCAAGCTGTCACCCTTATATGTCACAGGTTTAGCACGTCCCTATCCCCACTTTCATGTCACAATTATACTGGCAGTAACCCACTTAATGAGCAAACCCCATAGTATTTTTGGGCGCAACAGGGATCTTTAGCTTAGGTAAAAGAATAGTTGCTGCAGAGTAAATGGGGAAGCTAAAGACACATAAGAATAAAGTTCAGAGAGTTAGAGAGAAGCAACCAGCTTAACCATAAAAGTTATTTATTGAATAATAATGATAACTACACAAGGAGAGCCTAAACCAACATAACGGTTACATTGTTAAAGGTTAATACCTGAGGTAGAAAAGAAAACAGAGAGAGAGAGAGCTGGGATCTCACTCACTCCATGAGGCTTGAATTGGCTGGGGTTCCCAGGGGATGGTGGTAGCTCAGGGTCCTGAGGGCTGGAGACAGGCAGAGCCCCCAGCAGGAGAAGATAGAGTCCCAGTGGAACTGATGCAGAGTTTAGATCCAAGCATCAGACCACTTACTTGGGCATAGGTAGGGGGTTTTTGTAGAGAAAATACAATGGTTCAAGGGAGAACTCTAGATTTGTTTATAGGTAAACTGCTGACACAAGGGTTTTCTTTAGGCTAGACAATAGGAGTTGATCACTCTTGGCTATGGACGATGTTCCTTCCAGAGAGCTCACAATGCAATTAGGCTGCTTCAGTATTTTGGATATCAATCAAGGATTCATTACTAGAATTGGTCTGATAACTGCTGAGCTGGGTGTGTGCAGGTATAGGTTCATTAACATCTGGAGCAGAGATCCCCCATGATGCAGTGCTTCCCTGCTTTTCTGGTCCCAGAGTTCAGCGTGGTTCTTGCGTTGGAATCTCTGTTCTCCATTCTGTATAATAATGGAAATGCCTCCGTGTCCCATCTTTCATGCAGATGAGGCTAGGGGAGTTGCCTCTGTTCTCCATTCTGTATGCTAATGGAGATGCCTTAATCTTGTCACCCTTGTCAGGAGGGGTCTAGATGTGTCTCCCAATGCCCTTCACTGCTCTCTGCAAGTCTTTTCTCTGATTGGTTTTGGTTCAAACAGAGGCTGGTGGGGACAGGGGGTGTCTTTCATGAGTCAGACAGGCTAGATGCTGTGCCCTGGTTCCCCAAGAACACAGAGCTGACTGGTATCAAATGTCAGAGAGCTGCGAGGAACGTCAACCCTCACATTCTGAGTCTGCGTGTGTGTCTGCTCTGGAAACCTAGGACAGGGTGTCAAACTCATCCCAGGGGCAGGGCCATCCAGACTGAACGAGGGCCCTTCCCCATGCTACCCACTACAATGATCAGAAGTGAAATAGTTAACACTGAAATTAATGCATCATGACAGAGCTTCTGTGTTAACACTCCAGGGAGATGAATTCCCCATGTGGCTCACACCTTCATGGCATCATTTCACGTGGTCTACACACTCAGGCATCACTGTATCAGCTACATTCAGTTCACAGCTGGAAGGTTTTCTTTGCAACCAGGAGGACTAGAAACTTCCCTTTCTCCAGAAATAAATGCTCAGATTCCTCAGCTTCTGCATGTGCCATGCAAGCCTGTAGCAGAATAGTTTGGACCTCAGATTTCAGTCCTTATTACAGTTCAGTGTGTCCTTTGCTCTGTGGGTCCTGCTGGACTGAGTTCTTTGCCGGTAAGCCCTAGTCCTGCCCTTCTTGGGGCCAGGAGTCAGGGCTCTGGGGTGGGTAGGGGGATCCGGGCCCTCTGGCTCCACTGGCCAGGCCAGGGCCCATACAGTGTAGCAGCATGGGATGGCCTGGGTTCGGCTTGCTCATATTCATGTTTCCCTGAGCTACTTCTTATCACACCATGTGTCTCAACCTTGGGTGTGGTCTCAGCTGAGTTACAATTCTTGCCTTGAATTCCCACCGTCCCGGGCCAATGCCTGCAACCCTTGTGTGCCGTTGGCCCTGGTTCTACCTCTCCCTAGGGGAGTGTCACAAAAGTGGGGGGAGACTCACAGTCAGGCACTCTCAGTAGCAGCTTCTTATAGAAATCATAGACTTGCAGGGCTAGAAGGGACTGCAAGGGTCAAGTAGTCTAAGCCCCTGCCAAGCTGCAGGATTTGTTGTGTCTAAACCATCCAAGACAGATGGCTCCAGCCTCCTTTTGAAGACCTCCAAGGAAGGAGCTTCCAGGACATCCCGAGGCATCTGTTCCGTTGTCCTACTGCTCATACAGTTAGGAAGTTTTTCCTGAGATTTCATCTAAATCTGCTGTGGGGTAGGTTGAACCCATCACCATTTGCCCTGTCCTCGGTGGCAAGAGAGAACAACTTTTTTCTATTTTTTCATGGCAGCCTTTCAAGTATCTGAAGACTGTTATCCTGTCCCCCGCTTAATCTCCTCTTGTCCAAACTAAACATACCCAGTTCCTTCAGCCTTTGTGCATATGGCTAGCATTCCATTTGTTTGATCATCTTTGTCGTTTGCCTTTGGATTCTTCCCAGTTTCCCTTCATCCTTTCTATACATTGGTGACTAAAAGTGGAAGCAGTGCTCCAGCTGAGGCCTAACCAGCACTGAGTAGAGCAGGACGATCACCACCCCTGACTTGCATGCTGTGCCTCTGTTAATGCAACCTCAACTTGCATTTGCTTTTTTTGCTGACTCACGTTGAGGCTGTGATCCACCACAACTCCCAGATCCTTTTCAGCGGTGCTGTTGCCAGACAGTTATCCCCCATTCTGTACCTGTGCATTTGGCTTCTCTTTCCTAAGTGTAGCACCTCACATTTGTCTTTGCTGAATTTCATTTTGTTTCTTCTGCCACTGCAGAGCTGTCTTCCTCCTCTCTTAGGAAATGGCTTCTCTCTTCTCTCATCCTCCCTGGGCTCCTGGAGATTCCGCTATACTGGTCCTTTCCTCAGGAGTGTGCCCAGTACTGCTCCAGCCTTCCCCCTGCCTCGGCCTTAGTGTGGGGTCTGTAAGCCCCATTACAAGGCCACAGAAATACAGAAAGGGGAGGTGGATTCATAATCTTGGGGTCCTATTGTCAAATTTATCCACAAAGGTCCTCTGCTATCATACTAAGTAGGAAGGGAAACTGCTCAGATCTTTTCACGGGCAAGACATAAAGGAGCCCTCTGCATAACCATGCCTTCTCACTCCCCATCATCGCACGCTGTGTGACAAAAACATCACAACAGCTTCATTCACTTTTTGCAGTGAGGCTTATTGAGGCTTATTTCATTTCAGATGTGTTGGTTGGAAACCACAGTGAATTGTAATGCTGTGGGGTGCACTTGGTCAGGTATTGACCATCCAAAGAATGACTGAGCAGCAAATAATGGGAAGAATTAAAAAAAAAAAGGGTTGGTGAGTTGCCCTTCCTCTCTTTCTCCTCATCCCCCCATCCCTTTTGAGCAGCGAGGGAAACCCTAGGCAATGGGAGAGGGGGTTGAAATTGACCTAGTGATGCCAAAGGGTTAATAGTTACAGTGAAGTCGCCCAGGGATGAGGATGACATTTGAACAGTAGCTTTTCAAAACATACATCTATCACCTTCCCTTTCTGCCCAACAACAGCCCCCAACCCCTTGGCAAATACCGAGCCGTTGCTTGTGCAGGAAAATAACAAGCTTACAAAACCAAAGACTCATTTTTAATTGCTTTGGAAGCATGATTGGTTAGTTTAACTAATTGCCGTAACTTTGTAGTAACATCTGGTGTGTTGTTTACATCCTGAGTGAAATGGACTTCCTTCCATTAGGGTCTGAATAAAAGAATACAGCTAACAATCACCAAAGGACACACGTGCGTGCACACACATGCACGCACACACAGACACACACACAATCTGTTTGGTAAAGCTGAGCTCTTTGTTGTCTACTTCTACTAAAACCATCTTGCAAAATATATCTGTTTACAACAATATTGTTCAGAGCAAATACCTCACATTCATGTAACATCCAGGTGGCACGCCTGAACACAAGGATGCTCGAAAACGAAAATGCTAGGGTTTCATAGCAAGGGTGGCTCCATATTGCACAGTATAAGGACACTGCACAGACTAAACTCTGCTGAAGGTATCAGACCAGATTCAGATCTTGGAGCAATGCCAATAATGGCCATTCCTCCAGTTTTACACCAGTACCCCGAGAGCAGAATCTGGCCTACTTGCAGCGTTTGCGGTGAATTTCATGTGGCAGCAGGCTCTTCCCTATTCTTCGATTGTAATCAAGACATGAAAGTAATGCAGATGTGCAAGAATGCAGCCATGTTGCTATAGAAACACAGATTCACACTCTGTTGCATGAATGTAGGAGGAGGGGTTGCATTTAATGTCCCTGTTTCTTTCTTTGAGTAAGGCAAGGAGGACGGTGGAGACAAAGAGAAAAGAAAAGACAAACCCTCCATCCCCTCCAATAAATTGGACCAGTGGTTCTCAACCAGGGGTACATGTATCCCTGGGGGTACACAAAGGTCTTCCAGAGGGTAGAATCATGGAATATCAGGGTTGGAAGAGACCTCAGGAGGTCATCTAGTCCAACCCCCTGCTCAAAGCAGGACCAATCCCCAACTAAATCATCCCAGCCAGGGCTTTGTCAAGCCGGGCCTTAAAAACCTCTAAGGATGCAGATTTCACCACCTCCCTATGTAACCCATTCCAGTGCTTCACCACCCTCTTAGTGAAATAGTGTTTCCTAATATCCAACCTAGACCTCCCCCACTGCAACTTGGGACCATTGCTCCTTGTTCTGTCATCCGCTGCCACTGAGAACAGTCTAGATCCATCCTCTTTGGAACCCACCTTCAGCTAGTTGAAGGCTGCTCTCAAATCCCCCCTCAGTCTTCTCTTCTGCAGACTAAATAAGCCCAGTTCCCTCAGCATCTCCTTGTAAGTCATGTGCCCCAGCCCTCTAATAATTTTCATTGCCCTCTGCTGGACTCTCTCCAAGTTGTTCACATCCCCTCTGTAGTAGGGGGACCAAAACTGGACGCAATACTTTAGATGTGGACCTGAATTGCAGCAGAACTTGGGCTTTGACCCACGCCCTTCGCAGCGGCCTAGGACTGGGTCCTCAATGCTTGCTGACACAGACTGATTTGTGTGTGAACAGAAGGGGGAATTGGGGTCAAACCTGAGTCAGAGCCCAAACCTTAGTCTGAAATGTAGACATATCCCCAAAGCCCTTTTTGCTCCCACAGAGCACCAGCCTAGCCCCTTTCAAGATTCTGCCTTTCATTACTAAAGTTCAGCACCCTACATCCATTTTGATTTTAGGCACCTGAAGAAGTAGCCTCATATGCAAAGAGCCTGGGCTTGGTTTCCACTGACTTCAAAGGGTGTTGCAAGCACTCAGCACAGCACCGCTGGAAATAGGCCTCTGAATTAGGTTCCTGTGAAGGTTTCCAGAATGTAACTTGAACCACCCAGATTTGCCCGCGCTGGTCAGCAGATAGACCAGCTTCCATTACAGTCAGACACTGACCCATTAATACCTTACAGCTGTCTGTATCCACAAGCAGCTGGGACCCCGGTGTGCAAGATGGGATGTACAATGTTCGGTCCTGCCACCTCACAAAACCCTGTTAACTTTTCCTGAGTTGTGGTTTTCCATTGCCCGCTCACCTCTGGCATACCTCTAGTGACTATTCAAAGAAATAGCTAAGCACCAGTATATATCTGGAGTGCCTGGATGTCATCCCACCCGTCAGAACCTGCACAGCAGTAGCCCTGTGGCAATGCACTTGGTTACATAAGAGTGTGGGTGGGCGGAAAGGGCATGACTTGCACCCAAGTGTATTCATAGAATATCAAGGACTTCAGTAAGTCATCTAGTCCAACCCTCTGCTCAAAGCAGGACCAATCCCCAATTTTTGCCCTGATCCCTAAATGGCCCCCTCAAGGATTGAACTCACGACCCTGGGTTTAGCAGGCTGATGCTCAAACCACTGAGCTATCCCTCCCTTAACAGTCCTCTACGTTTTACCTTAGCCATGTTATCCCAACGCCCAGCTTAGGAGGATTACATCCAGAAGCTGGGAGCATGAGCCGGAGAAGCAAGGAAAGCAGAATTTTCCCAGCATGGTGCAATTAGCGAAACCCCAGTACTCAGCACTGCCACTTGGTCTGATTCACTGGGGGTTAGATTGGGCCACATAGGCAGAGCCTGCGCTATATTGTATTACTGTGAATGAATCTGACAAACCTGGAGGTACAAATTTCCACCCTTATCCTCATCCTCATGCATAACACTGTGCACATGAGCAGTTCCGATGACGTCAGCGGGAGTCAAGTTAAACCTGTGGGTGAGCGTTTGCGGGACCAGCCCCTAAACTAATTCTACCGAGAAATAAATGTGCGGTGAGTCAGACAAGGGAAGCAGATTTGAATAAAATGGAAGCTGTGGTTCAGAAAACACATCATCAGATTCTAAAGGCAGAACAAGCTACCCCAGCACCCAATACCATGCTTACCATCCGAGAGTTAAGTAGTTAAAATGTCCAGTCTAATGGTCACTCGAAAAAGCTGCTATATATTGGGGCAGGGAGCCTAACTGAAGGCTGCTATTTAGCTCAGAGCCCACTTCCTGACCTGTCTCACAGGATCTCTCTGTGCTTTCTTGATTCTGATTGTGAAACACATGACTCCCAACCGTGGCTTTGGATAGCAAAGACCCACACTGTGCTGAAGGAAATGAAAAGCAGTATCATAGATCTTGTGATGTATCCATTTGACACACTGTTGATCTAATTCTCCCTTTAAAAGGGAAGAGCTAGGATCCAGGGGGGCTCCTGTGATCTTTTTTGTGATATCTTTGTTGTGTAAACAAAAAAAGACTCAGCATTTACCCCGTCGTTCTCCACATCAGTCACCCACCCCCAACCCCCTGGCCTGCTGCCCGCCACCTGGCCCTGTGTACCCGCCCACCCCCTCCTTCACCCACCCCTGCCCCCAAATCCCAGCCTCTGCTCGTCCTGAGAGCTGGTTATGCAGCCGGTCTTCAACCTCTTCCTGCTGGTGGACACACAGTGACTTAACGCCCGTCAGTCACGGTAACAGCTCCCTTCTGAAAGCAGGAGCGATTCGCCGAAGGGCCGAGCACACACACCTGCAGCTGCCATCAATGGGAGCTGCGAATGCTCAGCTCTTCTAAAAAACACCAGGCGCCCCTGTTACTGGACATTCTGCAAACGGGTTGGTTTTGGGGTTTTTTTTGGAGGGGGGGTGAGACACTCTGTATGCCTCAGTATCCCATCTTGAAAGTGGGGATACTAGCACTCTGCTGTCTCATGGAGAACATTTCTGAGATGCTCAGATTCCAGTGGATAAGCACCCTAGAGAAGTCCATGAGGACACAGTTCTGTACTGGGTGCAGAGTTTGGATGCTGTGCAGAAAAATATTAGTATATTAATATTGGGCAGAGCGTAGAGGTGCCTATCAGGACTCCCTTTATGCTAGGAATGGTACAAATCATAACAAAGGTAGCCTCTGCCCCAGGGAGCTCAGATGTAGGAATGAGAGAAGATATAATAGGTGGATAACCAGACAAACAGGGCTGGGCTGAGAGACAAGGAAACAGTGAAGCTGGGTATGTTTTGCATAAATAGCTTCAATGTTCAGCGTATTCCTGGGTGGCCACCAACATAGCCCATGGCAGATGGTAAGAAAGTCTGGAACCGTACACCAAAAGATAAGGAAACAAGAAACACTGGGTAACTTCCTCATCCAGCAGGCACTGTCCATCCTGTGCCCTGAAGGAGGCAGGGCTCCTGTGGAAAAAATAGAATGTGACCATATAATTACAGACTGCAAATGCATACACACAAGGGGAAAAAATCCTGGTATATCCTAACTTTGGAGTGCTCGCCTTTGCAGCCCCAACGTTCTTTTAATGTAGCTTCTTTTGTATGTAATACACATTGTTCACAGTTCTTTTCATCCTCTAATCCTGGTTCCAACAAAGCCAATGGTCTCCAGTGATGTCAATTTTGTCCTTCAGTGAGCAGTCCATTTTCTGGGTCTTCAATAAACTGTAGGACAGGAACGATTGTTACTCTTACGGGCAGCACAGCTGCATGCCCTAAGTATTCCCTACAGTGACTGGGAGAGGGAAGTGTTCCTTCCAAATAGTCTAATAAATTAGGGGTGTGTCATGCGTGGCCTTTGCCTGTCGATGTGAGGAACGTGGGTAACCTCCATTTACCCCTGGTGTATCGGTCACTTCTCCCTCCATTACCAAGAGCAGCACTGGTTTTACTGCACACCTTTCCCCATCTGTCTTCCAGTCCTTTGGCCTTTCCATTAGTTTCACTTTTTTATTTTTAAGGTTTAATTGACAACCATTTAAATTCTCTCTCTTAAAATGCCAGCTTGAAGGCATCTTGTTTGCAAGGTTGTTCATCCCAGTACACAGAAATGAATATGGAGAGGATAACTGGTGGCGCCGGAGAGAGCACAAGGCTGCAATTCACTTGAGGGACTCTTATGATCCTAACCACCAAGGGCATAGCATGAGCTCTTGATGAGTATTAGCAGAGCCCTGAGGGGGAATTCAGTACTGTGTCTATTTCAAGGCCTTTAGTTATGATACATAATTTTCACATTCCCTTCTTAACCCTTAGCTGAGGAGAGAACATCTCACTTTTAGAAGTTGAAAAACTATAACAAGTTCATTCTCCAGCCTTCAAAGAGAAGAGATGGAAGTGTTGTCGATTGACACACCAAACTAAACAGGGCACAGCGCTCAGAAATGGCCTGCCTGGAGCACCCGGGGCCAGACTAGGTAACCCATTTCTAATCCCTGCACTGCCTTGTGGGTGAAGCCCCAGCACAGGCTTACTCATTGGCAACAGCAACAGCTCTTCAGTGATAGCAGGGATGGTACAGTGCAGGGTCAGTTTACTCCCTGGCATAATTTCTAGAGAAACAAATGAGGAATCCTGGGGTGTGTCTGCACTACGAAATTAGGTCGAATTTATAGAAGTCGATTTTTTAGAAAGCGATTTTATACAGTCGATCGTGTGTGTCCCCACTAAGCGCATTAAGTCGGCGGAGTGCATCCACAGTACCGAGGCTAGCGTCGACTTTCGGAGCGTTGCACTGTGGGTAGCTATCCCACAGTTCCTGCAGTCTCCGCCGCCCATTGGAATTCTGGGTTAAGCTCCCAATGCCTGATGGGGCAAAAACATTGTCGCGGGTGGTTTTGGGTTCATGTCGTCAGTCACCCCTCCCTCCGTGAAAGCAATGGCAGACAATCGTTTCGCGCCTTTTTTCCGTGCGGGCCCCATACTGCTTTCAGCAGATGGTGCAGTGGGTCTGCAAACCGTCGTCATCAAACGACCACTTCTGCTGCCACTCTGCTCTCCTGCTCTTGTCTAGAAAGCGAATTTCTCCATGTTGTCTCTCATGGGCTCCCGCTTCCACTCTGCTCTCCTGCTCTTTTTTAGATAGTGAATTTCTCCATGTCATCTCTCATGGGCTCCCACTTCCACTCTGCTCTCCTGCTCTCATGAATCCACCTTGCAGGTCGTCATCCACCCCTTCCACTGCCACTCTGCTCTCCTGCTTGCCTGGTGGTCTCGCAGGGCCACTTCCGCTGCAACTCTGCTCGGCTTCTCTTGTCTCGCCATAACACGCCAAGCGTGCAGCCCGCTCAGCTGTTGTGTCCCAGCAGCAAACAGTGCAGTAGATCTGCAAACCATCGTCATTGAACGACCGCTTCTGCTGCCACTCTGCTCTCCTGCAGACGCCACAGAGCAGACGCCACGCAAGCCTGGAGCCCGCTCAGATCACCGCGGCAGTTAACCCCTCGCTCATTATCCTGCAGTATGTGCAGAACCAGACCCTGCAAAAGCAGGCGAGGAGGCGACGGCAGTGCAGTGACGAGACTGATGAAGACATGGACACAGACTTCTCTCAAAGCATGGGCCCCGGCAATTTGGACATCCTGGTGGCAATGGGGCAGGCTCATGCCGTGGAACGCCGATTCTGGGCCCGGGAAACAAGCACAGACTGGTGGGACCGCATAGTGTTGCAGGTCTGGGACGATTCCCAGTGGCTGCGAAACTTCCGCATGCGCAAGGGCACTTTCATGGAACTTTGTGACTTGCTTTCCCCTGCCCTGAAGCGCCAGAATACCAAGATGAGAGCAGCCCTCACAGTTCACAAGCGAGTGGCGATAGCCCTGTGGAAGCTTGCAACGCCAGACAGCAACCGGTCAGTCGGGAATCAATTCGGAGTGGGCAAATCTACTGTGGGGGCTGCTGTGATCCAAGTAGCCAATGCAATCACTGGAGCAGAGCAGGGAAGGACAAGGCTACACTGCACTTCAAAACTTATTGAATGCCAGCCTTCTGTTGCTTGGGCAGTCCGCTGGGGTGGAGTGGTTGGGTGCCCGGAGCCCCCCCTCCGCGTTCGTGGGCGTCTGGGTGAGGAGGCCATGCAACTTGGGGGGAGGGCGGTTGATTACACAGGGGCTGCAGTGGCGGTTTGTGCCTTTCCTGCACCTCAACCATACGCCAGAGCATATGAGTTTGATCCTCCAGTAGCCTCAGCATTGCATCCTGCCTCCTTTCATCATGCTGCCGCCCCCTGTCCTGTTGCTCCAGTCATCTATCCTCTCGCGCGTCCCTCCTGTCCTCGTGTTCATTCTGTGTTTTCCTGGACTCTGCCATTGTCTGCCTCCACACATTCTGCTGGGCTCTTTCAGTTTGGGTGGACTGCATGAGCTCAGAGAACATTTTACCGTGAGTGTGGTTTTTTTGCCTTCTTATCTGTGCTAGCCTCTGGGACAGAGATGCTAGTTGGAGCATTGAAACATTGGCAGCTGCGGGAGGAAAAAAAGGGAGATTAAAATAGAAAAAAAGACACACTGGCCATTTAAAAGGAGGGGCTGATGTTTTGGGGTTAACGTGCAGCACAAACCCAACTAACCGCCCTCCCCCCACACACACTCAGTTCTCTGGGATGATCGCTTCACCCCTAACAGTGGGGATGATTTCTTTTCAGCCCCAGGCAAACAGCTCAGCAGGAACAGCCACCTCTGAATGTCCCCTGAATAAAATTCCCCTATTTCAACCAGGTGACCATGAATGATCTCTCTTTCCTTAACACAAACACAGAGAGATAAAGAACAGATGTTGCTTGAATGCCAGCAAACACCGGGACCACACGCTGCTATGCTTTCTTATGCAATGATTCCAGACTCTGTGCTACTGGCCTGCCATGGTAAAGTCTCCTACCAATAAGGCTGCCCTCCCCAGAAACCTTTTGCAAAGGCTTTGGGATTACCTCCAGGATAGCTTCACTGAGATGTCCCTGGAGGATTTCCGCTCCATCCCCAGACACGTTAATAGACTTTTCCAGTAGCTGTACTGGCTGCGAATGCATCCCAAGTCTTCAGGGCGAAGTTATCATTAAACACGCTTGCTTTTAAACCGTGTATTATATTTACAAAGGTACACTCACCAGAGGCGCCTTCTCCACCTTCAAGGTCTGGGAACTCGCGTTGGGAGGGTACTGTCTCCAGGGTGATAAACAGTTCCTGGCTGTTGAGGAGAACGGTTTCTCCACTTGCCTGGTGTGCGCTATCTTCAACCTCCCCCTCCTCATCATCTTCCTCTTCCCCAAATTCCTCATCCCTGTTGTGCGAGATTCCCCCCTTGCAGGAGTCCACGTACAGGGGTGGGGCAGTGGTAGAGGCACCCCCTAAAATGGCATGCAGCTCATCATAGAAGCGGCATGTCTGGGGCTCTGACCCCGCGCGAGCGTTTGCCTCTTGGGTTTTTTGATAGGCTTGCCTGAGCTCCTTAAGTTTCACGCGGCACTGCTGTGGGTCCCTGTGATAGCCTCTGTCCTTCATGCCCTTGGAGATTTTTTTCAAATATTTTGGCATTTTGTCTTTTGGAACAGAGTTCTGATAGCACGGATTCGTCTCTCCATACAGCGATCAGATCCACTACCTCCCGTTTGGTCCATGCTGGAGCTCTTTTGCGATTCTGGGACTCCGGTCACCTCTGCTGATGAGATCTGCATGGTCACCTGTGCTGATCAGCTTGCCAAACTGGCCAGGCAGGAAATGAAATTCAAAAGTTCACAGGGTTTTTTCTGTCTACCTGGCCAGTGCATCTGAGTTCAGAGTGCTGTCCAGAGCGGTCACAATGGAGCACTGTGGGATAGCTCCCGGAGGCCAATACCATCGAATTGCATCCACATTAACCCAAATTTGACCCCGGGATGTCGATTTCAGTGCTAATCCCCTCGTCGGGGAGGAGTACAGAAATCGATTTTAAGAGCCAATTAAGTCGACAAAAATGGCTTCGTTGTGTGGACAGGTGCAGGGTTAAATCGATCTAACGCTGCTAAATCCGACCTAAACTCGTGGTGTAGACCAGGGCCTGGTGTTTGTGTTGAGGAAATTGATCCTAAGACTCATGTCAGTTAGGTGGATAGCAAAGCCATTATGTACACTAACAACATTCATTCCCTCTCTGTACTTGAAGTGCTGTCTTCTGTGCTTTTGTTAACTGACTTGAACTAGAAAAGAACAGCTCGGCAGTACAGCTCAACAACTCCAGTGGGAAAGCACCTCCCTGACACCAGGGTCAGCTGTCCACCACCACCACATTGACAGCAGGGCAAGGTAGGTGTGAAATGCTGCCATTGTGATCGGACAGTGCTTTGTTCCCTGGGTACACAGGTGCAAACTCTGGTTAAGTAGATCAGACTAGTAGAGGGAAGTCACCAATTCCGGAGGTTATATGGCGTCCCGGGTGAACATGATTGTGACATGCCCCAGGGTGGCATGTCTGAACTATGGAATTTCTGTGCCCCCTTTTAACTCTCCTGCCCAGGCTGTCTGCTACACTGCTATGCCAGTGAACAACAAGCCCCTCCAGGCTCCGTTCACTCAGCCGCCAGTGTGCAGAGGAACACCCAGCTAAATTGCATGAAGACTCTCCCAAGCCACTCATGAACTGCATACAAGGAGACACCCGCAAATTCCCCCAGCCCCAGCCTTGCACCCCAGAAATGTGCGTCTTAAACTGCTCAAGACCTTCTTGATCAATGCAAGCTCATTAATTAATTTGCCACTTCTTCAATGGGTAGTGGACATGCCCCAGCCTCTATAACAGTGGTTCTCAATGTGCAGCCCATGGGCCACTTGTGGCTCAATCAGCACACAGCTTTGGCCCATTTGACATCCTCAGGGCCATACTAGTTGTCAAGGCTGAATCCCCACCCTGTCACTCTGAGTGCAGAAGTGGGGTCCACAAGGTTTTTAAAAATTAATACTTGCCATTCCAGGCTTGTATTACACTCTCAAGGTTACAGCTTTTCTCTGACCGAGGTTTGGTGAATGCTGCCACCACCCAAACGCCAAAAAAACCCCAATCTTTGAACCCAGGAAGGTGCACTTGGGAATTCCTCCCTGTGGGGTACCCTCAAGTCCTTTCACTCCTCCTCTGGGGAAGAGCTGAGAAAGAAAACAAAGGAAATTAGCTGTGCTACCAGCTAATCAAAGAACATGCACAAACCTCTTAGGACACCAAAAATCCAATCCTGTTCTTAAAAAAATGCAAATTTTATTAAAAACAAAAAGGGAAAAATTACATCTGGAACTTAGGCTTTTTGCTAGATCTTAAAAGAAACAATTACAAAAATTAAGCATCCTAAATAGCTTTCTTGGGGGTTCAGGTTAAAGGTTACAAGCAATCAAAAGCATCAGAGGTTAGCACAGAGGAGATCCACAAGCCAAAATAAAAAATAAACCTGATTGTGTCTAACTAAACATTCCCTATCCAAATAATTTCTTCTATGTATGGAAGATGAATTTTCATACCTGGTTCAAGCCTTACACAGCATTGCTGCTCCTTCCCTGCAGCCCAGAGAACAACAGACAAAGGAAAAGTTTCTTTCCCAATTTTAAAAAGTTCTACCTTCCCATTGGCTCTTTTGGTCAGGTACCCACTCCTTTTCTTTTACCTGTGGGCTTGTTAACCCTTTACAGGTAAAGCAAGCAGAGAACAGACCAAGAGGGATTTTACAGCTAACTAGCTGGCTGGGTGTCCATCAAAGGGAGCTACTCCCCCGCCCTTCATGGATCACACTAGTAGTTTTGGATGCGGCCCACAATGGTAAATAGGTTGAGAACCACTGCTCTATTATCTAAGCAGGTCCAACCAAGCACTTTAGACAAACTCACTGGTTTAGCTTAAACATCAAAATAAGCTGAGAAAGATCGATTTTAAGTGGTTAAGTGGTATTGGCTTAGAAGATTAGACTTAGAATCATAGAATCATAGAATCAGAGTTGGAAGGGACCTCAGGAGGTCATCTAGTCCAACCCCCTGCTCAAAGCAGGACCGATCCCCGACTAAATCATCCCAGCCAGGGCTTTGTCAAGCCTGACCTTAAAAACTTCTAGGGAAGGAGATTCCACCACCTCCCTAGGTAACGCATTCCAGTGTTTCACCACCCTCCTAGTGAAAAAGTTTTTCCTAATATCCAACCTAAATCTCCCCCACTGCAACTTGAGACCATTACTCCTTGTCCTGTCATCTGCTACCACTGAGAACAGTCTAGAGCCATCCTCTTTGGAACCCCCTTTCAGGTAGTTGAAAGCAGCTATCAAATCCCCCCTCATTCTTCTCTTTTGAAGACTAAACATCCCCAGTTCCCTCAGCCTCTCCTCATAAGTCATGTGTTCCAGTCCCCTAATAATTTTTGTTGCCCTCCGCTGGACTCTTTCCAATTTTTCCACATCCTTCTTGTAGTGTGGGGCCCAAAACTGGACACAGTACTCCAGATGAGGCCTAACCAATGTCGAATAGAGGGGAACGATCACGTCCCTTGATCTGCTGGCAATGCCCCTACTTATACATCCCAAAATGCCATTGGCCTTCTTGGCAACAAGGGCACACTGTTGACTCATATCCAGCTTCTCGTCCACTGTAACCAAAGGTCCTTTTCTGCAGAACTGCTGCCGAGCCATTCGGTCCCTAGTCTGTAGCGGTGCATTGGATTCTTCCATCCTAAGTGCAGGACTCTGCACTTGTCCTTGTTGAACCTCATCAGATTTCTTTTGGCCCAATCCTCCAATTTGTCTAGGTCCCTCTGTATCCTATCCCTACCCGCCAGCGTATCTACCACTCCTCCCAGTTTAGTGTCATCTGCAAACTTGCTGAGGGTGCAATCCACACCATCCTCCAGATCATTTATGAAGATATTGAACAAAACCGGCCCCAGGACCGACCCCTGGGGCACTCCACTTGACACCGGCTGCCAACTAGACATGGAGCCATTGATCACTACCCGTTGAGCCCGACAATCTAGCCAGCTTTCTATCCACCTTATAGTACATTCATCCAGCCCATACTTCTTTAACTCGCGGGCAAGAATACTGTGGGAGACCGTGTCAAAAGCTTTGCTAAAGTCAAGGAACAACACGTCCACTGCTTTCCCTTCATCCACAGAGCCAGTTATCTCGTCATAGAAGGCAATTAGATTAGTCAGGCATGACTTGCCCTTGGTGAATCCATGCTGACTGTTCCTGATCACTTTCCTCTCCTCTAAGTGCTTCAGAATTGATTCCTTGAGGACCTGCTCCGTGATTTTTCCAGGGACTGAGGTGAGGCTGACTGGCCTGTAGTTCCCAGGATCCTCCTCCTTCCCTTTTTTAAAGATGGGCACTACATTAGCCTTTTTCCAGTCATCTGGGACCTCCCCCGATCACCATGAGTTTTCAAAGATAATGGCCAATGGCTCTGCAATCACATCCGCCAACTCCTTTAGCACTCTCGGATGCAACGCATCCGGCCCCATGGACTTGTGCTCGTCCAGCTTTTCTAAATAGTCCTAAACCACTTCTTTGTCCACAGAGGGCTGGTCACCTCCTCCCCATGCTGTGCTGCCCAGTGCAGTAGTCTGGGAGCTGACCTTGTTCGTGAAGACCGAGGCAAAAAAAGCATTGAGTAAATTAGCTTTTTCCACATCCTCTGTCACGAGGTTGCCTCCCTCATTCAGTAAGGGGCCCACACTTTCCTTGACTTTCTTCTTGTTGCTAAAATACCTGAAGAAACCCTTCTTGTTACTCTTAACATCTCTTGCTGTTTGTCACTTTGTCACTTGGTGACAAAAGGAAATAAAATAGCAAAACCACAATCTAAATCCTAAACTTTGCCAGGCTAATCATTCTAAAAGCGAGAGGATTTGTCTCACCCAAAACTTCACAGCAGTGCATGCTAACTTCCAGTTAGGTCCAGCACCTCCCAAAGTCTCAGTGGAGATCTCTGTGCGTTCCAGATGATCTTGCTTCCTTGTGTAGAGATGCGGGGCAGAGGCAGGCAAAGGCAGAATGACTCCCGAGGCAGGCAAAGGGAGGATGGCACTGTCCCTCGTGTATACTTTTCTCCAGGTGCTGGAAAAATCTTTGCTCTGTCGTGGGGTTAGGCAGCCTCCATAGGATATTGGCCAAACTTACTGACCCTCCGAGCCGCAGACAATAATCTTTGGAAGTTCGAGAGCCGGGCGCGCCTGCTGGGGCTTGGGGCCTTGACCTTGCAGCAGGGTGATGGGGCTACAGTCTTCTGCCCTGCAGAGAGGGGGGTCTTGGGGCACCTGCCGGGTCTCAGGGCTTCAGTTTATTTTCTATGCCAGTTCAGCCCTTAGCCTCTCTGTTGAGATAGCAGCGGCTATGATAATGTGAGCAGCTGTCCATTAGGAACTGAACTGAGACTCAGCTCACATTCAGCACCACAAACCATCAGGCCATCATGGCTTCCAGTCTCTGCTGCTCTGCCTGGCTGGGACTTAGAGGTGACAGGCTCTGCGTCATCTAACCACAGGCCACACAGCGATCATACAGTATAGCACAGGGCTGCTCCGACAGAACCCTGACTCCCCTTCCTCCCCCTCGCCCTGGGCACACAGAGAAAATGGAGTGACTGGGGGATCAATCATCGATTTTAGCAATGTAATTGAAATGTTCAGCATGCCCAGGCCGCGATCAGTCAGATGTTCTGATTCCCCTGCTACATTTAATTGGCTTGGAGTGCTGTGAACGTTACTCTTCTTGCAGTTTTATTTCCTAGTTTGGACAAAGCAGCTTCTCAGGAAGCTGCCATGTCTCGAGGGCAGTCGCCTCTGGAACCAGCACAGTGCCTGGGTCCAACAGGGTCCTCGGTGCCCAGGGAGAGGACTCTGGGAGAACCAAATCAGCTGGAGCTGAGACACTGCCATACTGACCCGCCACAATCCAGCTCCCTTCTGGTGCTGATGACCCATCAGATCCATGGTGTCTGCGTCTCTTCGGCACCAAACAAGAGCCAAGGGAGCACCTGTATTTACTCTGCGGCTGCTGCTTCCAGGTTCTCCCTGTCCTTGGGCACCTCAGGCACGTGGGCTGTTTGAAACCAGGCCTCTGACCGTAGTTTCTTTGGTGCCATCAGGCGTGTCAGTCTGGGGTCTCTGGAAGAGCTGACCGAACAGAAGAGTTCTGCGGCCACGGCTGATTCATAGGGGCATGCCGTGTTCCCGGCAGCAGGCAAGCCTTGAGCCCGCTGTTGGAGCCCTGTGGGCTCAGTGGAAAAGCTGCACAAAGCAGGCCTGGAGCAACTGCTCATCCAGGGAGTGTATTAAAGTGCAGCTGTTCCCCGGGATGGCAGTGACAGGCCTCTGGCTCACCGTCTGCCATTCTTGGGTAGATGAACAAACTAATGTGATAGACGGGGCTGGAAATGTCCGGAACCCTAACAACTCACTCTTCTCTCTTTTATTACAACTGCTAAAGCAATATCTACAATTGCTTCCTTGTAAAGCTGAGACAGCTGAAGACAAAATGCCTGCAGGGAAGAGGAACCGGAGGATGACAGGTCATTCAGACCCAGAAATCAGAAAGGAAGGGGGTGGCTTTGGGACCTTCCTATCTGACCTCACACCAAACTTCTAACGAGTGCGTGGCCCTGGCACCCACTGATTTCCTTAGGGTTCCTCCTCGCTGTTCCTCGAGACAAGTGGGGGGATTGGTAATAACCATATTCCACAGAGAACCCCGAATTCTGCTCTGTCTGAAGATGTGTTTAGTGTACAGGAGATGGCTACACACAGGGCTAGATTGTCAAGAGATCCCAGCTCCCAGTCGGGCCCCATTGTTCTCAATGGAGACTTCTGAGTGCTGAGCACTTTTGAAAAATCTGGGCCATATCCTTAGGGCCAGATTCGGATCCCTTCACTCCAGCTAGTAGCACTGCCCTCTGTCATGAGTCACACTGAAATCAACAGGAGTCTTTGGAAGTAAGGTACCAAATATGAGAAAGGATGTAGAATCGGGTCCTTAACGATTTAAGTTCTTTTTAAGGGTTTTTAAACTGTGTCTGTTTGGGTATTTCATTGAATCTGTCTGCAGACAGACATCTTAGGGCAACTTTCAAACTTCAGCCCTTTGCATTTTGCTGGCTTCAGACTGCTGTTTGCAGCTTTTTACCAGTGACACTGTTCTAGGTCTAAGGGCTGTGCTGTATTGGCGAATTTACAGGTCTGATTTTTAGCTCCATGTCTTTTGAACATTAACTTGACTCAATTTTACCTTTGAGGCTTCAGCTCTCATAAAGGGAACACCTGTCCAGATGCTCCTCTCTCTCCCGATTTCTTGCGCCTGAGGCTCCAGAGAGGAAGCAGGATCTGAGATCCAAGGCGTTTGTGGTTTCACGTCCACTGAAGGCGAAGCTTCCTCTGCACAATATGACGCTTGTATCCAGGAGATGCGCTCATTTGGGGCATGATCCGACTCCCATTGAAGTCAATGAAAGACTCCCATGGGAACTTTTGTAAATGATTTGATCATGTGCTAAGCAGCTGAATTCCGATAATTTCTCTTTCCTTCTGATGTGGTGTGTCCAGTTTCACTGGTGCTCAATGGAAAACACACTGCATTGCCAGTTTTCCAGGATATCAATTGCCCTTCAGCTTGATATACTTACCTGAACTGGATGTTTATCCCGCATTAAGAAGAGAATTCATTTCTAGCACTGTTGGGCATATACACTGAAATTGCTCTAAAAGGGTTTGAAAGGAAACTGAAGAGATTTTTCCCCTGTTTCTAGAGGGTTTAGAAGAAAGTGGATTTGGTGGGAGAAAAGTGAATACCGGCACAAGGAGGCAGCAGTGGTATAAGCACTGGAAAGAAAAAGAAAATTCCAATGCGCTGTTCTACCCCTGGTTCCTACCCGTGTCTCCTGGAAGTGTTATTTGGCAGGCAAATAATAATACACTGTCCTGGTAGCTGTGGTGCCAGGAGTGGTCAGTAAGGAATGGGGCAAACTACTGCTGGCCTGAGCCCACCAAAATGCTGTCCCTTCCTCTACCATAAATCCTTCAGGTCTGTTGACCTGGAGCTCCATGCATCCCAGCCACCACCTCCTCCCTACACTCCCTTGAGTCGTGTTGTGACTTCAACTGAAGAGGTGAAAAATCAACAAAAACCCAGGGGCATCTTCCCTGCCTGAGCCCAGCACCATCACCAGCTGGCCAGCCAGCCAATGTTAGCTGTGTACCGGCATGCCAGGTGCTGCTCACCCGCGAGCTAGCTATGGCATCAGAGCCTAGTCCTGTGGGAGGGCTACAGGGATCCTGCCTTCAGTCTCCCTTGGAAGCCAAATAAAACCAGTCAATCTCCCTCGCAGCCTGTGGCTTTTCTCTCTCTGGTGCTAGGGCAAAAGATTAATGCTGCCTGGATTCCCCGCGGCCTTCCCCAGTCCCTGGGGAAAATGGGATTCCAAGATACAGACCTCTTCCATCCCTTGTAGCGCTGTGCGAGCCATTGCAGGTGTAACCCCTTGGTCAATATGTATGATAGGTCCTCCTCTGTGCCCCATCCCTGGAGAATGGGGGTCTCTTGTAGCCCCGCCTTGGCTGACACATGAGAGCTAGACCCAGGGATCTCCACAGCAAAACCCATGAACTGCTGCTGCTTGACCTACAGCTACCTGGCTGCAGAGAGCAACAGACTCATACCCTGCGTGGACTGGGCACGGGGGGAGCTGTAGCGCACTCTGACCCCTGGGGCGTATGGGCACGGGGGGAGCTGTAGCGCACTCTGACCCCTGGGGCGTATGGGCACGGGGGGAGCTGTAGCGCACTCTGACCCCTGGGGTATATGGGCACGGGGGGAGCTGTACCGCACTCTGACCCCTGGGGCGTATGGGCACGGGGGGAGCTGTAGCGCACTCTGACCCCTGGGGCGTATGGGCACGGGGGGAGCTGTAGCGCACTCTGACCCCTGGGGCGTATGGGCACGGGGGGAGCTGTACCGCACCCTGACCCCTGGGGCGTATGGGCACGGGGGGAGCTGTACCGCACCCTGACCCCTGGGGTATATGGGCACGGGGGGAGCTGTACCGCACCCTGACCCCTGGGGCGTATGGGCACGGGGGGAGCTGTAGCGCACTCTGACCCCTGGGGCGTATGGGCACGGGGGGAGCTTTACCGCACTCTGACCCCTGGGGCGTATGGGCACGGGGGGAGCTGTACCGCACCCTGACCCCTGGGGCGTATGGGCGCGGGGGGAGCTGTAGCGCACTCTGACCCCTGGGGCGTATGGGCACGGGGGGAGCTGTACCGCACCCTGACCCCTGGGGCGTATGGGCACGGGGGGAGCTGTAGCGCACTCTGACCCCTGGGGCGTATGGGCACGGGGGGAGCTGTAGCGCACTCTGACCCCTGGGGCGTATGGGCACGGGGGGAGCTGTACCGCACCCTGACCCCTGGGGCGTATGGGCACGGGGGGAGCTGTACCGCACCCTGACCCCTGGGGTATATGGGCACGGGGGGAGCTGTACCGCACCCTGACCCCTGGGGCGTATGGGCACGGGGGGAGCTGTAGCGCACTCTGACCCCTGGGGCGTATGGGCACGGGGGGAGCTTTACCGCACTCTGACCCCTGGGGCGTATGGGCACGGGGGGAGCTGTACCGCACCCTGACCCCTGGGGCGTATGGGCGCGGGGGGAGCTGTACCGCACTCTGACCCCTGGGGCGTATGGGCACGGGGGGAGCTGTAGCGCACCCTGACCCCTGGGGCGTATGGGCACGGGGGGAGCTGTAGCGCACTCTGACCCCTGGGGTATATGGGCACGGGGGGAGCTGTAGCGCACTCTGACCCCTGGGGCGTATGGGCACGGGGGGAGCTGTAGCGCACCCTGACCCCTGGGGCGTATGGGCACGGGGGGAGCTGTAGCGCACTCTGACCCCTGGGGCGTATGGGCACGGGGGGAGCTGTAGCGCACTCTGACCCCTGGGGCGTATGGGCACGGGGGGAGCTGTACCGCACCCTGACCCCTGGGGCGTATGGGCACGGGGGGAGCTGTACCGCACCCTGACCCCTGGGGTATATGGGCACGGGGGGAGCTGTACCGCACCCTGACCCCTGGGGCGTATGGGCACGGGGGGAGCTGTAGCGCACTCTGACCCCTGGGGCGTATGGGCACGGGGGGAGCTTTACCGCACTCTGACCCCTGGGGCGTATGGGCACGGGGGGAGCTGTACCGCACCCTGACCCCTGGGGCGTATGGGCGCGGGGGGAGCTGTAGCGCACTCTGACCCCTGGGGCGTATGGGCACGGGGGGAGCTGTAGCGCACTCTGACCCCTGGGGCGTATGGGCACGGGGGGAGCTGTAGCGCACCCTGACCCCTGGGGCGTATGGGCACGGGGGGAGCTGTAGCGCACTCTGACCCCTGGGGCGTATGGGCCGGGGGGAGCTGTAGCGCACTCTGACCCCTGGGGCGTATGGGCACGGGGGGAGCTGTAGCGCACCCTGACCCCTGGGGCGTATGGGCACGGGGGGAGCTGTAGCGCACTCTGACCCCTGGGGTGTATGGGCACGGGGGGAGCTGTACCACACTCTGACCCCTGGGGCGTATGGGCACGGGGGGAGCTGTAGCGCACTCTGACCCCTCGGGTGTATGGGCACGGGGGGAGCTGTAGCGCACTCTGACCCCTGGGGCATATGGGCACGGGGGGAGCTGTAGCGCACTCTGACCACTGGGGCGTATGGGCACGGGGGGAGCTGTAGCGCACTCTGACACCTGGGGCGTATGGGCACGGGGGGAGCTGTACAACACTCTGACCCCTGGGGTGTATGGGCACGGGGGGAGCTGTAGCGCACTCTGACCCCTGGGGTGTATGGGCACGGGGGGAGCTGTACCACACTCTGACCCCTGGGGTGTATGGGCACGGGGGGAGCTGTAGCGCACTCTGACCCCTGGGGCGTATGGGCACGGGGGGAGCTGTAGCGCACTCTGATCCCTGGGGTATATGGGCACGGGGGGAGCTGTACCGCACTCTGACCCCTGGGGTATATGGGCACGGGGGGAGCTGTAGCGCACTCTGACCCCTGGGGTATATGGGCGCGGGGGGAGCTGTAGCGCACTCTGACCCCTGGGGTATATGGGCACGGGGGGAGCTGTAGCGCACTCTGACCCCTGGGGTGTATGGGCACGGGGGGAGCTGTAGCGCACTCTGACCCCTGGGGCGTATGGGCACGGGGGGAGCTGTACCGCACTCTGACCCCTGGGGCGTATGGGCACGGGGGGAGCGGTAGCGCACTCTGACCCCTGGGGCGTATGGGCGCGGGGGGAGCTGTACCGCACTCTGACCCCTGGGGCGTATGGGCACGGGGGGAGCTGTAGCGCACTCTGACCCCTGGGGTGTATGCGCACGGGGGGGAGCTGTAGCGCACTCTGACCCCTGGGGTATATGGGCACGGGGGGAGCTGTAGCGCACTCTGACCCCTGGGGCGTATGGGCACGGGGGGAGCTGTAGCGCACTCTGACCCCTGGGGCGTATGGGCACGGGGGGAGCTGTAGCACACTCTGACCCCTGGGGCGTATGGGCACGGGGGGAGCTGTAGCGCACTCTGACCCCTGGGGCGTATGGGCACGGGGGGAGCTGTAGCGCACTCTGACCCCTGGGGCGTATGGGCACGGGGGGAGCTGTAGCGCACTCTGACCCCTGGGGCGTATGGGCACGGGGGGAGCTGTAGCGCACCCTGACCCCTGGGGCGTATGGGCACGGGGGGAGCTGTAGCGCACTCTGACCCCTGGGGCGTATGGGCACGGGGGGAGCTGTAGCGCACTCTGACCCCTGGGGCGTATGGGAACGGGGGGAGCTCTAGCGCACTCTGACCCCTGGGGCGTATGGGCACGGGGGGAGCTGTACCGCACTCGGACCCCTGGGGCGTATGGGCACGGGGGGAGCTGTACCACACTCTGACCCCTGGGGCATATGGGCAAGGGGGGAGCTGTACCGCACTCTGACCCCTGGGGCATATGGGCACGGGGGGAGCTGTACCGCACTCTGACCCCTGGGGCGTATGGGCACGGGGGGAGCTGTAGCGCACTCCGACCCCTGGGGCATATGGGCACGGGGGGGAGCTGTATCGCACTCTGACACTTGCGGTGTATGAGCACGGGGGGAGCTGTAGCGCACTCTGACCCCTGGGGCGTATGGGCACGGGGGGAGCTGTACCGCACTCTGACCCCTGGGGCATATGGGCACGGGGGGAGCTGTAGCGCACTCTGACCCCTGGAGCGTATGGGCACGGGGGGAGCGGTAGCGCACTCTGACCCCTGGGGCGTATGGGCACGGGGGGAGCTGTAGCGCACTCTGACCCCTGGGGCGTATGGGCACGGGGGGAGCGGTAGCGCACTCTGACCCCTGGGGCGTACAGGCACGGGGGGAGCTGTAGCGCACTCTGACCCCTGGGGCGTATGGGCACGGGGGGGAGCTGTAGCGCACTCTGACTCCTGGGGCGTATGGGCACGGGGGGAGCTGTAGCGCACTCTGACCCCTGGGGTATATGGGCACGGGGGGAGCTGTAGCGCACTCTGCCCCCTCGGGTATATGGGCACGGGGGGAGCTGTAGCGCACTCTGACCCCTGGGGTATATGGGCACGGGGGGAGCTGTAGCGCACTCTGACCCCTGGGGCGTATGGGCACGGGGGGAGCTGTAGCGCACTCTGACCCCTGGGGCGTATGGGCACGGGGGGAGCTGTAGCGCACTCTGACCCCTGGGGCGTATGGGCACGGGGGGAGCTCTAGCGCACTCTGACCCCTGGGGCGTATGGGCACGGGGGGAGCTGTACCGCACTCGGACCCCTGGGGCGTATGGGCACGGGGGGAGCTGTACCACACTCTGACCCCTGGGGCGTATGGGCACGGGGGGAGCTGTACCGCACTCTGACCCCTGGGGCATATGGGCACGGGGGGAGCTGTAGCGCACTCTGACCCCTGGGGCGTATGGGCACGGGGGGAGCTGTAGCGCACTCTGACCCCTGGGGCGTATGGGCACGGGGGGAGCTGTAGCGCACTCTGACCCCTTGGGCGTATGGGCACGGGGGGAGCTGTAGCGCACTCTGACCTCTGGGGCGTATGGGCACGGGGGGAGCTGTAGCGCACTCTGACCCCTGGGGCGTATGGGCACGGGGGGAGCTGTAGCCCACTCTGACCCCTGGGGCGTATGGGCGCGGGGGGAGCTGTAGCGCACTCTGACCCCTGGGGCGTATGGGCCGGGGGGAGCTGTAGCGCACTCTGACCCCTGGGGCGTATGGGCACGGGGGGAGCTGTAGCGCACTCTGACCCCTGGGGCGTATGGGCACGGGGGGAGCTGTAGCGCACTCTGACCCCTGGGGCGTATGGGCCGGGGGGAGCTGTAGCGCACTCTGACCCCTGGGGCGTATGGGCACGGGGGGAGCTGTACCGCACTCTGACCCCTGGGGCGTATGGGCACGGGGGGAGCTGTAGCGCACTCTGACCCCTGGGGCGTATGGGCACGGGGGGAGCTGTAGCGCACTCTGACCCCTGGGGCGTATGGGCACGGGGGGAGCTGTAGCGCACTCTGACCCCTGGGGCGTATGCGCACGGGGGGAGCTGTAGCGCACTCTGACCCCTGGGGCGTATGGGCGCGGGGGGAGCTGTAGCGCACTCTGACCCCTGGGGCGTATGGGCGCGGGGGGAGCTGTAGCGCACTCTGACCCCTGGGGCGTATGGGCGCGGGGGGAGCTGTAGCGCACTCTGACCCCTGGGGCGTATGGGCGCGGGGGGAGCTGTAGCCCACTCTGACCCCTGGGGCGTATGGGCCGGGGGGAGCTGTAGCGCACTCTGACCCCTGGGGCGTATGGGCACGGGGGGAGCTGTACCGCACTCTGACCCCTGGGGTGTATGGGCACGGGGGGAGCTGTACCGCACTCTGACCCCTGGGGTATATGGGCACGGGGGGAGCTGTAGCGCACTCTGACCCCTGGGGCGTATGGGCACGGGGGGAGCTCTAGCGCACTCTGACCCCTGGGGCGTATGGGCACGGGGGGAGCTGTACCGCACTCGGACCCCTGGGGCGTATGGGCACGGGGGGAGCTGTACCACACTCTGACCCCTGGGGCATATGGGCAAGGGGGGAGCTGTACCGCACTCTGACCCCTGGGGCATATGGGCAAGGGGGGAGCTGTAGCGCACTCTGACCCCTGGGGCGTATGGGCACGGGGGGAGCTGTAGCGCACTCCGACCCCTGGGGCATATGGGCACGGGGGGGAGCTGTATCGCACTCTGACACTTGCGGTGTATGAGCACGGGGGGAGCTGTAGCGCACTCTGACCCCTGGGGTATATGGGCACGGGGGGAGCTGTAGCGCACTCTGACCCCTGGGGCATATGGGCACGGGGGGAGCTGTAGCGCACTCTGACCCCTGGGGCGTATGGGCACGGGGGGAGCGGTAGCGCACTCTGACCCCTGGGGCGTACGGGCACGGGGGGAGCTGTAGCGCACTCTGACCCCTGGGGCGTATGGGCACGGGGGGGAGCTGTAGCGCACTCTGACCCCTGGGGCGTATGGGCACGGGGGGAGCTGTACCGCACTCTGACCCCTGGGGTATATGGGCACAGGGGGAGCTGTAGCGCACTCTGACCCCTGGGGTATATGGGCACGGGGGGAGCTGTAGCGCACTCTGCCTCCTCGGGTATATGGGCACGGGGGGAGCTGTAGCGCACTCTGACCCCTGGGGTATATGGGCACGGGGGGAGCTGTAGCGCACTCTGACCCCTGGGGCGTATGGGCACGGGGGGAGCTGTAGCGCACTCTGACCCCTGGGGCGTATGGGCACGGGGGGAGCTGTAGCGCACTCTGACCCCTGGGGCGTATGGGCACGGGGGGAGCTCTAGCGCACTCTGACCCCTGGGGCGTATGGGCACGGGGGGAGCTGTACCGCACTCGGACCCCTGGGGCGTATGGGCACGGGGGGAGCTGTACCACACTCTGACCCCTGGGGCATATGGGCACGGGGGGAGCTGTACCGCACTCTGACCCCTGGGGCATATGGGCACGGGGGGAGCTGTAGCGCACTCTGACCCCTGGGGCGTATGGGCACGGGGGGAGCTGTAGCGCACTCTGACCCCTGGGGCGTATGGGCACGGGGGGAGCTGTAGCGCACTCTGACCCCTGGGGCGTATGGGCACGGGGGGAGCTGTAGCGCACTCTGACCCCTGGGGCGTATGGGCACGGGGGGAGCTGTAGCGCACTCTGACCCCTTGGGCGTATGGGCACGGGGGGAGCTGTAGCGCACTCTGACCTCTGGGGCGTATGGGCACGGGGGGAGCTGTAGCGCACTCTGACCCCTGGGGCGTATGGGCACGGGGGGAGCTGTAGCCCACTCTGACCCCTGGGGCGTATGGGCGCGGGGGGAGCTGTAGCGCACTCTGACCCCTGGGGCGTATGGGCCGGGGGGAGCTGTAGCGCACTCTGACCCCTGGGGCGTATGGGCACGGGGGGAGCTGTAGCGCACTCTGACCCCTGGGGCGTATGGGCACGGGGGGAGCTGTAGCGCACTCTGACCCCTGGGGCGTATGGGCCGGGGGGAGCTGTAGCGCACTCTGACCCCTGGGGCGTATGGGCACGGGGGGAGCTGTACCGCACTCTGACCCCTGGGGCGTATGGGCACGGGGGGAGCTGTAGCGCACTCTGACCCCTGGGGCGTATGGGCACGGGGGGAGCTGTAGCGCACTCTGACCCCTGGGGCGTATGGGCACGGGGGGAGCTGTAGCGCACTCTGACCCCTGGGGCGTATGGGCGCGGGGGGAGCTGTAGCGCACTCTGACCCCTGGGGCGTATGGGCACGGGGGGAGCTGTAGCGCACTCTGACCCCTGGGGCGTATGGGCGCGGGGGGAGCTGTAGCGCACTCTGACCCGTGGGGCGTATGGGCACGGGGGGAGCTGTAGCGCACTCTGACCCCTGGGGCGTATGGGCACGGGGGGGAGCTGTAGCGCACTCTGACCCCTGGGGTATATGGGCACGGGGGGGAGCTGTAGCGCACTCTGACCCGTGGGGCGTATGCGCACGGGGGGAGCTGTAGCGCACTCTGACCCCTGGGGCGTATGGGCGCGGGGGGAGCTGTAGCGCACTCTGACCCCTGGGGCGTATGGGCGCGGGGGGAGCTGTAGCGCACTCTGACCCCTGGGGCGTATGGGCGCGGGGGGAGCTGTAGCGCACTCTGACCCCTGGGGCGTATGGGCGCGGGGGGAGCTGTAGCCCACTCTGACCCCTGGGGCGTATGGGCCGGGGGGAGCTGTAGCGCACTCTGACCCCTGGGGCGTATGGGCACGGGGGGAGCTGTACCGCACTCTGACCCCTGGGGTGTATGGGCACGGGGGGAGCTGTACCGCACTCTGACCCCTGGGGTATATGGGCACGGGGGGAGCTGTACCGCACTCTGACCCCTGGGGCATATGGGCACGGGGGGAGCTGTAGCGCACTCTGACTCCTGGGGCGTATGGGCACGGGGGGAGCTGTAGCGCACTCTGACCCCTGGGGCGTATGGGCACGGGGGGAGCTGTAGCGCACTCTGACCCCTGGGGTATATGGGCACAGGGGGAGCTGTACCACACTCTGACCCCTGGGGTATATGGGCACGGGGGGAGCTGTAGCGCACTCTGACCCCTGGGGTGTATGGGCACGGGGGGAGCTGTACCGCACTCTGACCCCTGGGGTATATGGGCACGGGGGGAGCTGTACCACACTCTGACCCCTGGGGCATATGGGCACGGGGGGAGCTGTAGCGCACTCTGACCCCTGGGGCGTATGGGCACGGGGGGAGCTGTAGCGCACTCTGACCCCTGGGGAGTATGGGCACGGGGGGGAGCTGTAGCGCACTCTGACCCCTGGGGCATATGGGCACGGGGGGAGCTGTAGCGCACTCTGACCCCTGGGGCGTATGGGCACGGGGGGAGCTGTAGCGCACTCTGACCCCTGGGGCGTATGGGCACGGGGGGAGCTGTAGCGCACTCTGACCCCTGGGGCGTATGGGCACGGGGGGAGCTGTAGCGCACTCTGACCCCTGGGGCGTATGGGCACGGGGGGAGCTGTAGCGCACTCTGACCCCTGGGGCGTATGGGCACGGGGGGAGCTCTAGCGCACTCTGACCCCTGGGGCGTATGGGCACGGGGGGAGCTGTACCGCACTCGGACCCCTGGGGCGTATGGGCACGGGGGGAGCTGTACCACACTCTGACCCCTGGGGCATATGGGCACGGGGGGAGCTGTAGCGCACTCTGACCCCTGGGGCGTATGGGCACGGGGGGAGCTGTAGCGCACTCCGACCCCTGGGGCGTATGGGCACGGGGGGAGCTGTACCGCACTCTGACCCCTGGGGCATATGGGCACGGTGGGAGCTGTAGCGCACTCTGACCCCTGGGGCGTATGGGCACGGGGGGAGCTGTAGCGCACTCCGACCCCTGGGGCATATGGGCACGGGGGGAGCTGTACCGCACTCTGACCCCTGGGGCATATGGGCACGGTGGGAGCTGTAGCGCACTCTGACACCTGGGGTATATGGGCACGGGGGGAGCTGTAGCGCACTCTGACCCCTGGGGTATATGGGCACGGGGGGAGCTGCACCGCATTCTGACCCCTGGGGCGTATGGGCACGGAGGGAGCTGTACCGCACTCTGACCCCTGGGGCGTATGGGCACGGGGGGGAGCTGTAGCGCACTCTGACCCCTGGGGCGTATGGGCACGGGGGGAGCTGTAGCGCACTCTGACCCCTGGGGCGTATGGGCACGGGGGGAGCTGTAGCGCACTCTGACCCCTGGGGCGTATGGGCACGGGGGGAGCTGTAGCGCACTCTGACCCCTGGGGTCTATGGGCACGGGGGGAGCTGTACCGCACTCTGACCCCTGGGGCGTATGGGCACGGGGGGAGCTGTAGCGCACCCTGACCCCTGGGGCGTATGGGCACGGGGGGAGCTGTACCGCACTCTGACCCCTGGGGCGTATGGGCACGGGGGGAGCTGTACCGCACTCTGACCCCTGGGGCGTATGGGCACGGGGGGAGCTGTAGCGCACCCTGACCCCTGGGGCATATGGGCACGGGGGGAGCTGTAGCGCACTCTGACCCCTGGGCCGTATGGGCACGGGGGGAGCTGTACCGCACTCTGACCCCTGGGGCGTATGGGCACGGGGGGAGCTGTACCGCACTCTGACCCCTGGGGCGTATGGGCACGGGGGGAGCTGTAGCGCACTCTGACCCCTGGGGCGTATGGGCACGGGGGGAGCTGTACCACACTCTGACCCCTGGGGCGTATGGGCACGGGGGGAGCTGTAGCGCACTCTGACCCCTGGGGCGTATGGGCACGGGGGGAGCTGTACCACACTCTGACCCCTGGGGCGTATGGGCACGGGGAGAGCTGTACCACACTCTGACCCCTGGGGCGTATGGGCACGGGGGGAGCTGTAGCGCACTCTGACCCCTGGGGCGTATGGGCACGGGGGGAGCTGTAGCGCACTCTGACCCCTGGGGCGTATGGGCACGGGGGGAGCGGTAGCGCACTCTGACCCCTGGGGCGTACGGGCACGGGGGGAGCTGTAGCGCACTCTGACCCCTGGGGCGTATGGGCACGGGGGGGAGCTGTAGCGCACTCTGACTCCTGGGGCGTATGGGCACGGGGGGAGCTGTACCGCACTCTGACCCCTGGGGTATATGGGCACAGGGGGAGCTGTAGCGCACTCTGACCCCTGGGGTATATGGGCACGGGGGGAGCTGTAGCGCACTCTGCCCCCTCGGGTATATGGGCACGGGGGGAGCTGTAGCGCACTCTGACCCCTGGGGTATATGGGCACGGGGGGAGCTGTAGCGCACTCTGACCCCTGGGGCGTATGGGCACGGGGGGAGCTGTAGCGCACTCTGACCCCTGGGGCGTATGGGCACGGGGGGAGCTCTAGCGCACTCTGACCCCTGGGGCGTATGGGCACGGGGGGAGCTGTACCGCACTCGGACCCCTGGGGCGTATGGGCACGGGGGGAGCGGTAGCGCACTCTGACCCCTGGGGCGTACGGGCACGGGGGGAGCTGTAGCGCACTCTGACCCCTGGGGCGTATGGGCACGGGGGGGAGCTGTAGCGCACTCTGACCCCTGGGGCGTACGGGCACGGGGGGAGCTGTACCGCACTCTGACCCCTGGGGCGTATGGGCACGGGGGGAGCTGTAGCGCACTCTGACCCCTCGGGTGTATGGGCACGGGGGGAGCTGAACCGCACTCTGACCCCTGGGGCATATGGGCACGGGGGGAGCTGTAGCGCACTCTGACCCCTGGGGCGTATGGGCACGGGGGGAGCTGTAGCGCACTCTGACCCCTGGGGTCTATGGGCACGGGGGGAGCTGTAGCGCACTCTGACCCCTGGGGCTTATGCGCACGGGGGGAGCTGTAGCGCACTCTGACCCCTGGGGCGTATGGGCACGGGGGGAGCTGTAGCGCACTCTGACCCCTGGGGCGTATGGGCACGGGGGGAGCTGTACCACACTCTGACCCCTGGGGTCTCTGGGCACGGGGGGAGCTGTACCGCACCCTGACCCCTGGGGTATATGGGCACAGGGGGAGCTGTAGCGCACTCTGACCCCTGGGGTGTATGGGCACGGGGGGAGCTGTACCACACTCTGACCCCTGGGGTGTATGGGCACGGGGGGAGCTGTAGCGCACTCTGACCCCTGGGGCGTATGGGCACGGGGGGAGCTGTAGCGCACTCTGACCCCTCGGGTGTATGGGCACGGGGGGAGCTGTACCGCACTCTGACCCCTGGGGTATATGGGCGCGGGGGGAGCTGTAGCGCACTCTGACCCCTGGGGCGTATGGGCACGGGGGGAGCTGTAGCGCACTCTGACCCCTGGGGTCTATGGGCACGGGGGGAGCTGTAGCGCACTCTGACCACTGGGGCATATGGGCACGGGGGGAGCTGTAGCGCACTCTGTCCACTGGGGCGTATGGGCACGGGGGGAGCTGTAGCGCACTCTGACACCTGGGGCGTATGGGCACGGGGGGAGCTGTACAACACTCTGACCCCTGGGGTGTATGGGCACGGGGGGAGCTGTAGCGCACTCTGACCCCTGGGGTGTATGGGCACGGGGGGAGCTGTACCACACTCTGACCCCTGGGGTGTATGGGCACGGGGGGAGCTGTAGCGCACTCTGACCCCTGGGGCGTATGGGCACGGGGGGAGCTGTAGCGCACTCTGATCCCTGGGGTATATGGGCACGGGGGGAGCTGTACCGCACTCTGACCCCTGGGGTATATGGGCACGGGGGGAGCTGTAGCGCACTCTGACCCCTGGGGTATATGGGCGCGGGGGGAGCTGTAGCGCACTCTGACCCCTGGGGTATATGGGCACGGGGGGAGCTGTAGCGCACTCTGACCCCTGGGGTGTATGGGCACGGGGGGAGCTGTAGCGCACTCTGACCCCTGGGGCGTATGGGCACGGGGGGAGCTGTAGCGCACTCTGACCCCTGGGGCGTATGGGCACGGGGGGAGCTGTAGCGCACTCTGACCCCTGGGGTGTATGGGCACGGGGGGGAGCTGTAGCGCACTCTGACCCCTGGGGTATATGGGCACGGGGGGAGCTGTAGCGCACTCTGACCCCTGGGGCGTATGGGCACGGGGGGAGCTGTAGCGCACTCTGACCCCTGGGGAGTATGGGCACGGGGGGGAGCTGTAGCGCACTCTGACTCCTGGGGCATATGGGCACGGGGGGAGCTGTAGCGCACTCTGACCCCTGGGGCGTATGGGCACGGGGGGAGCTGTAGCGCACTCTGACCCCTGGGGCGTATGGGCACGGGGGGAGCTGTAGCGCACTCTGACCCCTGGGGCGTATGGGCACGGGGGGAGCTGTAGCGCACTCTGACCCCTGGGGCGTATGGGCACGGGGGGAGCTGTAGCGCACCCTGACCCCTGGGGCGTATGGGCACGAAGGGAGCTGTAGCGCACTCTGACCCCTGGGGCGTATGGGCACGGGGGGAGCTGTAGCGCACTCTGACCCCTGGGGCGTATGGGCACGGGGGGAGCTCTAGCGCACTCTGACCCCTGGGGCGTATGGGCACGGGGGGAGCTGTACCGCACTCGGACCCCTGGGGCGTATGGGCACGGGGGGAGCTGTACCACACTCTGACCCCTGGGGCATATGGGCAAGGGGGGAGCTGTACCGCACTCTGACCCCTGGGGCATATGGGCACGGGGGGAGCTGTAGCGCACTCTGACCCCTGGGGCGTATGGGCACGGGGGGAGCTGTAGCGCACTCCGACCCCTGGGGCATATGGGCACGGGGGGGAGCTGTATCGCACTCTGACACTTGCGGTGTATGAGCACGGGGGGAGCTGTAGCGCACTCTGACCCCTGGGGTATATGGGCACGGGGGGAGCTGTAGCGCACTCTGACCCCTGGGGCGTATGGGCACGGGGGGAGCTGTACCGCACTCTGACCCCTGGGGCATATGGGCACGGGGGGAGCTGTAGCGCACTCTGACCCCTGGAGCGTATGGGCACGGGGGGAGCGGTAGCGCACTCTGACCCCTGGGGCGTATGGGCACGGGGGGAGCTGTAGCGCACTCTGACCCCTGGGGCGTATGGGCACGGGGGGAGCGGTAGCGCACTCTGACCCCTGGGGCGTACAGGCACGGGGGGAGCTGTAGCGCACTCTGACCCCTGGGGCGTATGGGCACGGGGGGGAGCTGTAGCGCACTCTGACTCCTGGGGCGTATGGGCACGGGGGGAGCTGTACCGCACTCTGACCCCTGGGGTATATGGGCACAGGGGGAGCTGTAGCGCACTCTGACCCCTGGGGTATATGGGCACGGGGGGAGCTGTAGCGCACTCTGCCCCCTCGGGTATATGGGCACGGGGGGAGCTGTAGCGCACTCTGACCCCTGGGGTATATGGGCACGGGGGGAGCTGTAGCGCACTCTGACCCCTGGGGCGTATGGGCACGGGGGGAGCTGTAGCGCACTCTGACCCCTGGGGCGTATGGGCACGGGGGGAGCTGTAGCGCACTCTGACCCCTGGGGCGTATGGGCACGGGGGGAGCTGTAGCGCACTCTGACCCCTGGGGCGTATGGGCACGGGGGGAGCTCTAGCGCACTCTGACCCCTGGGGCGTATGGGCACGGGGGGAGCTGTACCGCACTCGGACCCCTGGGGCGTATGGGCACGGGGGGAGCTGTACCACACTCTGACCCCTGGGGCGTATGGGCACGGGGGGAGCTGTACCGCACTCTGACCCCTGGGGCATATGGGCACGGGGGGAGCTGTAGCGCACTCTGACCCCTGGGGCGTATGGGCACGGGGGGAGCTGTACCGCACTCGGACCCCTGGGGCGTATGGGCACGGGGGGAGCTGTACCACACTCTGACCCCTGGGGCGTATGGGCACGGGGGGAGCTGTACCGCACTCTGACCCCTGGGGCGTATGGGCACGGAGGGAGCTGTACCGCACTCTGACCCCTGGGGTATATGGGCACGGGGGGAGCTGTAGCGCACTCTGACCCCTGGGGCGTATGGGCCGGGGGGAGCTGTAGCGCACTCTGACCCCTGGGGCGTATGGGCACGGGGGGAGCTGTACCGCACTCTGACCCCTGGGGCGTATGGGCACGGGGGGAGCTGTAGCGCACTCTGACCCCTGGGGCGTATGGGCACGGGGGGAGCTGTAGCGCACTCTGACCCCTGGGGCGTATGGGCACGGGGGGAGCTGTAGCGCACTCTGACCCCTGGGGCGTATGGGCGCGGGGGGAGCTGTAGCGCACTCTGACCCCTGGGGCGTATGGGCGCGGGGGGAGCTGTAGCGCACTCTGACCCCTGGGGCGTATGGGCGCGGGGGGAGCTGTAGCGCACTCTGACCCCTGGGGCGTATGGGCGCGGGGGGAGCTGTAGCGCACTCTGACCCCTGGGGCGTATGGGCGCGGGGGGAGCTGTAGCGCACTCTGACCCCTGGGGCGTATGGGCGCGGGGGGAGCTGTAGCCCACTCTGACCCCTGGGGCGTATGGGCCGGGGGGAGCTGTAGCGCACTCTGACCCCTGGGGCGTATGGGCACGGGGGGAGCTGTACCGCACTCTGACCCCTGGGGTATATGGGCACGGGGGGAGCTGTAGCGCACTCTGACCCCTGGGGCGTATGGGCACGGGGGGAGCTCTAGCGCACTCTGACCCCTGGGGCGTATGGGCACGGGGGGAGCTGTACCGCACTCGGACCCCTGGGGCGTATGGGCACGGGGGGAGCTGTACCACACTCTGACCCCTGGGGCATATGGGCAAGGGGGGAGCTGTACCGCACTCTGACCCCTGGGGCATATGGGCACGGGGGGAGCTGTAGCGCACTCTGACCCCTGGGGCATATGGGCACGGGGGGAGCTGTAGCGCACTCTGACCCCTGGGGCGTATGGGCACGGGGGGAGCGGTAGCGCACTCTGACCCCTGGGGCGTACGGGCACGGGGGGAGCTGTAGCGCACTCTGACCCCTGGGGCGTATGGGCACGGGGGGGAGCTGTAGCGCACTCTGACCCCTGGGGCGTATGGGCACGGGGGGAGCTGTACCGCACTCTGACCCCTGGGGTATATGGGCACAGGGGGAGCTGTAGCGCACTCTGACCCCTGGGGTATATGGGCACGGGGGGAGCTGTAGCGCACTCTGCCCCCTCGGGTATATGGGCACGGGGGGAGCTGTAGCGCACTCTGACCCCTGGGGTATATGGGCACGGGGGGAGCTGTAGCGCACTCTGACCCCTGGGGCGTATGGGCACGGGGGGAGCTGTAGCGCACTCTGACCCCTGGGGCGTATGGGCACGGGGGGAGCTGTAGCGCACTCTGACCCCTGGGGCGTATGGGCACGGGGGGAGCTCTAGCGCACTCTGACCCCTGGGGCGTATGGGCACGGGGGGAGCTGTACCGCACTCGGACCCCTGGGGCGTATGGGCACGGGGGGAGCTGTACCACACTCTGACCCCTGGGGCATATGGGCACGGGGGGAGCTGTACCGCACTCTGACCCCTGGGGCATATGGGCACGGGGGGAGCTGTAGCGCACTCTGACCCCTGGGGCGTATGGGCACGGGGGGAGCTGTAGCGCACTCTGACCCCTGGGGCGTATGGGCACGGGGGGAGCTGTAGCGCACTCTGACCCCTGGGGCGTATGGGCACGGGGGGAGCTGTAGCGCACTCTGACCCCTTGGGCGTATGGGCACGGGGGGAGCTGTAGCGCACTCTGACCCCTGGGGCGTATGGGCACGGGGGGAGCTGTAGCCCACTCTGACCCCTGGGGCGTATGGGCGCGGGGGGAGCTGTAGCGCACTCTGACCCCTGGGGCGTATGGGCCGGGGGGAGCTGTAGCGCACTCTGACCCCTGGGGCGTATGGGCACGGGGGGAGCTGTAGCGCACTCTGACCCCTGGGGCGTATGGGCACGGGGGGAGCTGTAGCGCACTCTGACCCCTGGGGCGTATGGGCGCGGGGGGAGCTGTAGCGCACTCTGACCCCTGGGGCGTATGGGCGCGGGGGGAGCTGTAGCCCACTCTGACCCCTGGGGCGTATGGGCCGGGGGGAGCTGTAGCGCACTCTGACCCCTGGGGCGTATGGGCACGGGGGGAGCTGTAGCGCACTCTGACCCCTGGGGCGTATGGGCGCGGGGGGAGCTGTAGCGCACTCTGACCCCTGGGGCGTATGGGCGCGGGGGGAGCTGTAGCCCACTCTGACCCCTGGGGCGTATGGGCCGGGGGGAGCTGTAGCGCACTCTGACCCCTGGGGCGTATGGGCACGGGGGGAGCTGTACCGCACTCTGACCCCTGGGGTGTATGGGCACGGGGGGAGCTGTACCGCACTCTGACCCCTGGGGTATATGGGCACGGGGGGAGCTGTACCGCACTCTGACCCCTGGGGCATATGGGCACGGGGGGAGCTGTAGCGCACTCTGACTCCTGGGGCGTATGGGCACGGGGGGAGCTGTAGCGCACTCTGACCCCTGGGGCGTATGGGCACGGGGGGAGCTGTAGCGCACTCTGACCCCTGGGGTATATGGGCACAGGGGGAGCTGTACCACACTCTGACCCCTGGGGTATATGGGCACGGGGGGAGCTGTAGCGCACTCTGACCCCTGGGGTGTATGGGCACGGGGGGAGCTGTACCGCACTCTGACCCCTGGGGTATATGGGCACGGGGGGAGCTGTACCACACTCTGACCCCTGGGGCATATGGGCACGGGGGGAGCTGTAGCGCACTCTGACCCCTGGGGCGTATGGGCACGGGGGGAGCTGTAGCGCACTCTGACCCCTGGGGAGTATGGGCACGGGGGGGAGCTGTAGCGCACTCTGACCCCTGGGGCATATGGGCACGGGGGGAGCTGTAGCGCACTCTGACCCCTGGGGCGTATGGGCACGGGGGGAGCTGTAGCGCACTCTGACCCCTGGGGCGTATGGGCACGGGGGGAGCTGTAGCGCACTCTGACCCCTGGGGCGTATGGGCACGGGGGGAGCTGTAGCGCACTCTGACCCCTGGGGCGTATGGGCACGGGGGGAGCTGTAGCGCACTCTGACCCCTGGGGCGTATGGGCACGGGGGGAGCTGTACCACACTCTGACCCCTGGGGCGTATGGGCACGGGGGGAGCTGTAGCGCACTCTGACCCCTGGGGCGTATGGGCACGGGGGGAGCTCTAGCGCACTCTGACCCCTGGGGCGTATGGGCACGGGGGGAGCTGTACCGCACTCGGACCCCTGGGGCGTATGGGCACGGGGGGAGCTGTACCACACTCTGACCCCTGGGGCATATGGGCACGGGGGGAGCTGTAGCGCACTCTGACCCCTGGGGCGTATGGGCACGGGGGGAGCTGTAGCGCACTCCGACCCCTGGGGCATATGGGCACGGGGGGAGCTGTACCGCACTCTGACCCCTGGGGCATATGGGCACGGTGGGAGCTGTAGCGCACTCTGACCCCTGGGGCGTATGGGCACGGGGGGAGCTGTAGCGCACTCCGACCCCTGGGGCATATGGGCACGGGGGGAGCTGTACCGCACTCTGACCCCTGGGGCATATGGGCACGGTGGGAGCTGTAGCGCACTCTGACCCCTGGGGCGTATGGGCACGGGGGGAGCTGTAGCGCACTCTGACCCCTGGGGCATATGGGCACGGGGGGAGCTGTACCGCACTCTGACCCCTGGGGCATATGGGCACGGGGGGAGCTGTACCGCACTCTGACCCCTGGGGCATATGGGCACGGGGGGAGCTGTAGCGCACTCTGACCCCTGGGGCATATGGGCACGGGGGGAGCTTTACCGCACTCTGACCCCTGGGGCGTACGGGCACGGGGGGAGCGGTAGCGCACTCTGACCCCTGGGGCGTACGGGCACGGGGGGAGCTGTAGCGCACTCTGACCCCTGGGGCGTATGGGCACGGGGGGGAGCTGTAGCGCACTCTGACCCCTGGGGCGTATGGGCACGGGGGGAGCTGTACCGCACTCTGACCCCTGGGGTATATGGGCACAGGGGGAGCTGTAGCGCACTCTGACCCCTGGGGTATATGGGCACGGGGGGAGCTGTAGCGCACTCTGACCCCTGGGGTATATGGGCACGGGGGGAGCTGTAGCGCACTCTGACACCTGGGGCATATGGGCACGGGGGGAGCTGTAGCGCACTCTGACACCTGGGGCATATGGGCACGGGGGGAGCTGTACCGCACTCTGACCCCTGGGGTGTATGGGCACGGGGGGGAGCTGTAGCGCACTCTGACCCCTGGGGCGTATGGGCACGGGGGGAGCTGTAGCGCACTCTGACACCTGGGGTATATGGGCACGGGGGGAGCTGTAGCGCACTCTGACCCCTGGGGTATATGGGCACGGGGGGAGCTGTAGCGCACTCTGACACCTGGGGCATATGGGCACGGGGGGAGCTGTACCGCACTCTGACCCCTGGGGTGTATGGGCACGGGGGGGAGCTGTAGCGCACTCTGACCCCTGGGGTATATGGGCACGGGGGGAGCTGTAGCGCACTCTGACCCCTGGGGCGTATGGGCACGGGGGGAGCTGTACCGCACTCTGACCCCTGGGGTATATGGGCACAGGGGGAGCTGTAGCGCACTCTGACCCCTGGGGTATATGGGCACGGGGGGAGCTGTAGCGCACTCTGACCCCTGGGGTATATGGGCACGGGGGGAGCTGTAGCGCACTCTGACACCTGGGGTATATGGGCACGGGGGGAGCTGTAGCGCACTCTGACCCCTGGGGTATATGGGCACGGGGGGGAGCTGTACCGCACTCTGACCCCTGGGGCGTATGGGCACGGGGGGAGCTGTAGCGCACTCTGACCCCTGGGGCGTATGGGCACGGGGGGGAGCTGTAGCGCACTCTGACCCCTGGGGCGTATGGGCACGGGGGGGAGCTGTAGCGCACTCTGACCCCTGGGGCGTATGGGCACGGGGGGAGCTGTAGCGCACTCTGACCTCTGGGGCGTATGGGCACGGGGGGAGCTGTAGCGCACTCTGACCTCTGGGGCGTATGGGCACGGGGGGAGCTGTAGCGCACTCTGACCCCTGGGGCGTATGGGCACGGGGGGAGCTGTAGCGCACTCTGACCTCTGGGGCGTATGGGCACGGGGGGAGCTGTACCGCACTCTGACCCCTGGGGTCTATGGGCACGGGGGGAGCTGTAGCGCACTCTGACCCCTGGGGCGTATGGGCGCGGGGGGAGCTGTAGCGCACTCTGACCCCTGGGGCGTATGGGCGCGGGGGGAGCTGTAGCGCACTCTGACCCCTGGGGCGTATGGGCCGGGGGGAGCTGTAGCGCACTCTGACCCCTGGTTCGTATGGGCACGGGGGGAGCTGTAGCGCACTCTGACCCCTGGGGCGTATGGGCACGGGGGGAGCTGTAGCGCACTCTAACCCCTGGGGTGTATGGGCACGGGGGGAGCTGTAGCGCACTCTGACCCCTGGGGTATATGGGCACGGGGGGAGCTGTACCGCACTCTGACCCCTGGGGTATATGGGCACAGTAGGACCTAGCTACAATTTGTCAGGAAAGAGTCAACACAAATTGGGGAAAGGGAAATCATGTCTCACCAACCTATTAGAATTCTTTGAGGGAGTCAACAGGCATGTGGACAAGGGGGATCCAGTGGATATAGTGTACTTGGACTTTCAGAAAGCCTTTGACAAGGTCCCTCACCAAAGGCTCTTAAGTAAAGTAAGCCATCATGGGATAAGAGGGAAGGTCTCTCATGGATCGGTAACTGGCTCTGTGGATGAGGGGAAAGCGGTGGACGTGATATACCTTGACTTTAGCAAAGCTTTTGATACCGTCTCCCACATATTCTTGCCAGCAAGTCACAAAAGTATTGGTTGCATGAATGGACTATAAGATGGATAGAAAGCTGGCTAGATCATTAGGCTCAATGGGTAGTGATCAATGGTTCGATGTCTCGTTGGCAGCCGGTATCAAGCAGAGTGCTCCAGGGGTCGGTTTTGGGGCCGGTTTTGTTCAAAATCTTCATTAATGATCTGGAGGATGGGATGGATTGCACCCTCAGCAACTTTGCGGATGACACTAAGCTGGAGGTTGGACTAGATGACTAGATGACCTCCTGAGGTCCCTTCCAACCTTAATCTTCTATGATTCTATGTCTTTACCCTCATATCAATGTCCTCAGGTCTCTCAATGGTCACAAATATAAGGATTCCTCACCCACTGTTGTTATGAGAACTGTAGTAATTAGGTTAAATTGTTACAGAATACCATAAAATAACAGTAATGGGCCTAATGTACCCCCTAGATTGCTGCAAGAAGGGTCTCCTCACCATGGAAACCAACCCCTCAATAATCTGACTGGGACCTGGTTTCGAATGCTGCACAGCTATGCCCATATTACTTGGGCTCTGGCTAAAGGGCCACTGGAAGTCTTTTTACTACCTGGCAGGACCTGAGTTCCTGATTCCCTGTGTCAGCTGATGACATCCCAGACAGGTAAAGCAGAGTAGGGCTTTCGAACACATCCTGCACATTGAGGTCCCCAGCCATTGTGCCTGGGAAAGCACTGCAGAGCTTGGCCCTAAGCATTTGGACACTGCCAGCTGCTATGGGGCATGGCAGGTCAGTAGACAAGGATGTGGCTTTCCCCTCATGTTTTAAAGTCCCTTTAAAGTTGTTATGGTCCGGCTGGGAATTCACTGGAGAGTCTGTGTTACCCCGTTGCTCGGCAGACATGGATCATTCTGGATAAAGAATTCTCTTGCGATGGAAGCACGTGGTTTGGAGTTTGGCACTGAAGAAGTCACGTGCAGTTCCAGCTTTCATAGTTTTTGTGGGCTCCCCATTCCATCCCCTAAACAAACACCTTTTTATTAATAGAGCAGCTGCTGTTATTTAGGGTGACAGCCTCGCCATATGGTACCATCTACTCAACCCCATCAAGCGGTATCAGGCTCACATTCACCGGGGGGAGCCCACCCTTTTCTGACAGTCTCTGCCATTTTCAGAAGCTCCTTTTCGAGGGGTGCATCTGGGATTACCTGTATTGGGTCAATTTGGCTTCCATTGAATTCAGTGGGACTTTAGTCCTTCAGTTTAATGGGATTCAAGTGTATGTGTATGTGTGTGGGGGTGTACACCTCGAAGGCCTGAATTTTTGAAAGGCCTTTAAAAGGCTTTTGTGCCCCCCGTTCATTGCCTTTTAGACATGCAGGTACCTGGCACAGTTAAATGACTGGCTAGTCTTATTTGCACTCACAACCAATTAGGAGGGTAAAGTTTTAGGTGCATTTGTGGCCAGAAAATTGCACTAGAAAAAAATCGAGGCCCCTTTTCAAAGAACAGGTCTATACTACACTGATATGGACAAGACACAACATGTATCCCAGACAAAAATCATACCGATGGAGTTAAAGCTGACAGCTCATATCAGGGACTTAACAGTAAAGAAACATTACAGGGACGTTGGAATTGTTCTCAAGCCAAACATGTTAGTCTTTGTGGCCTCAGCTTAGATTACACTGACCCTGAAAGAGGCATTAGACCTTTTTCATGTTTTTCACAAAGAGGGGAGACCACAGTGCATTATGGGAGATGTAGTCTAGCCAGGGAGTGGAACCTGCTCTAGTCAATGCAAACCCTTCTGTCCCTATCTGTCCGTCTCCAGTCCCCTTCTACTTCTCTTCCCCCACACCTCCTCTCTCTCATTGCCTACCCTTGTCCTCCCCCTGCTCCCCTCCTCTCTGCATTCAAGCCAGGCTGTTCTTCCTCCTCCTCCTCCTCTATGCTGCCTGGACACCAGCTGGAGGAACAGTGAGAGCACAGGAGCTAGTGCCAGAGTGGTCTCCAGAAGCCAATAGGACCATTTTGTAAGTAAAATGCTGCTCAGACCCTGCAGCCCTGGGCAATCACAATGTCCTTAGGTTCCTGAGATGTGCTCTCAGCCTTAACTGCACCTCAGTGTGTTTTTTTGTCTGGGATACATGTATAAGCATTGGGCCTACTTCCCTTTCCGGTCAAAAATGATGCTAAACTTTCACAGGTCTCTATTGAGCATGTGCAAAGTGAGATTTTCAGAGGTTCATAACTTGGTCAAGTTTGGGCAGATTTTCACAAGGATGGCAAAAGGCACCACCCTGCCACCAGGTTGACTCCCCGGCCAAATGCCATTGCTTCATAGGTTATAAAGTCAAGGGACCATTCAGACTATCTAGGCTGACCTTCTGCTTTGCACAGCCCATAGGACTTCTCCAGAGTCTTGATTTAAAACTTGCTAGTGATGGAGAATCCACCACCACCCTTGGTAAATTGTTCCAGTGGTTAATTAGCCTATTACATATATTTCTAGTCCAAATCTGTCTAGCTTCAGCTTCCAGCCTTTGGATCTTGTTATACTTTTGCCCCCTATTTGGATTGCTCTCTCCAGGCTTTTCATGGAATCATAGAATAGAATATCAGGGTTGGAAGGGACCTCAGGAGGTCATCTAGTCCAACCCCCTGCTCAAAGCAGGACCAATCCAATTAAATCACAGGTCTATATGCTCCATTATGTCTTCCACCTTTTTCTGTCCCTTCTCTTCCCGTCCCTGCCTCCCAAAGACTTTGCAGGATATAGTACAACCCATACATACTGTTCTAAATGCTGACACATCTTTGCTCTGCCCCCCGTCCCCCCAAAAAAGATTTTTCTGAAATGATACACTAATATTTTTGCTGAACGTTTTTAAAAAAAACCACCCAGAGACAGACGCTCATCATGGGAAATTTCAGGCTGAATAGTTAAGTTTGGCAAAGTCCTAGGGCCCAGAATCTCAAAGGTATTTAGGCACCTAACTCCCACTGAAGTCAGTTACTGCAAATGAGATTTTATAATGGGAAGTGTTGAGTAATCTTAACCATAGACATTGCTACCGGTTACACCCATAATAATACGGCAAACCAAACTGTTACCAACCCTGTTAGCAATACACTCTCTAGAGAGGCTGTCTTGTCGGCCTGTCTGTCCTGAGGGTAACATTGACACTGTTTGGAAGCACACTCAAATATTTTCCCATCCTGGTGGCTACATCCACAGGAATATAGTAGGTTGGTAGTATGAATGCTCCGTAATGTCTCTCCCCGCTTTTCTCTGGGTCTGTTCTTTCTGAAACCAACTGTGTGTTGCAGATGCTCATGGCCAGATCCCCAGCACCTCAGGGTGTGGCCCTCTGATTTGAAAAGCCTATTCTTAACATTAATTTTCATTTAAAGTGTTCTCTAACGTGCCACGTAGTTCCTAAGTATCAAAGAGAGTTCAATATCCTTTGATAGTATTGAAAGGAGACCTCGTTAAGCAGGACTTACAATGAACACATACACGAGACCATTTAAAAAAAATATATGAATGAGTTTTTTCAGTTTATTTTTAACTGTCATCCAACTTGGGCCCTGTTAGTCACCTTGATGTGTGTGTGTGGTGAGGGAAGGTAGGGCTGTGTGTGTGCACATGTACATTTCTTGGGCCAGTTTCTGATCTCAGCTATACCACTGTAAATCCAGAGTAACACCTTTCACTGCCTATATGTTATTCTGGCTTTGCACTGGAGTGAGAGGAAAATTTCCCCTGCACGTGTTTTCAAAGCACAAATGACATAAGAAGAAAAAGAGGAGTTGTTTACGCTAGAATGTGTATTTTCTGTGATCTGCATCTATCCTCCCATCTCATGACACCACAGCTTGTGAGGCAAGTCAGGCTAACAACATCCCTGTATGCGTAATTGATTCTGCAGTTCACTGAGATGAACACATAATTGCTCTTGTTGTTGCCATCTGTGGGTTAATTACAACTGACCCAGAACATTTCCCCATGTGCACAGAGGAACTTGGGATTCTGTGGTATAGAACGGTCAGTGTCACAAGGGTTTGTTGCTAAGCAGAAATAGACTCAATCACAAGAGAGGAAATATATGGATGCATGTGCTCTCTCCCTACCTCCCTGGAGTGCAGTGCTCATCAATAATGACCACAGAGCAATGGAGCAATGTTGTATTACAGTGAATCTTCATAAGCAATCTAGGGACATCAGCTAATACAGGACGTGTTGCATGTAAATCCGCAGCACCGTCTGGCTCGTTGCACTTCAGGATTCCCCACCCATAACTGCAGTGTCACTTTGCAGCAGGCAGGGAGTGACCCACTGGGTTATTTGCCATGGCTAAAGCCCAAAGAAAAATAAATGAGCTACAAACTCAGGGGCTTGATGTCAAAGGCATTAGCGATTATTAGTGAGTATAACTGCAGCTCCCTTCTGCAGTGGAGGAAGTAGGAGGAGGCCTGCAGAGAGATTATAGGCAGGTCAAGGAAATCTTCAATCGATCCATAGTCTGGAGATAGCAAAGATGCGGCAGGTAATATGCAAACTTGTTTGTATTCATCTGACAATGATTCCGGCAGTGTTCTGAAGAAAGGGGGTTTCTGTTGGGCATGGAGAAGTACAGCATCCTGCACCACAGATGGGTTATCTGTCTCCCCAGAGCAGGAACTTAGATTCAAAGCCTCACAGAGGCCCAGAGCAAGCTCTGCAGCAAGCAAGCAGGTTTCTGTGGCACTGGGGTGGGGCAGCTGGGAATTCTGAGGCAGCTTCCCTTTAAAATGGCGGTATCGAAGGAGTTGAACAGAAAGTGAGTATGAGGTGAGGAAGAGCTCTGTGTGGCTTGAACGCTTGTCTCCTTCATGAACCGAAGGCAGTCCAATGAAAGATATTACCTCACCCACCTTGCATCACAATCGGGACAATGTTCCCGAGATTGATTTAAATTCCACTTCTTTCACACGGCCTTTGTGCTTTCTGCGTTCAAGATGCTACAGAATGTTGTACTGAGAATGCACAGCTGCAGTGTTGACGCTGTTGAGATTTGGGGGCAAGGGGAGAAGCTGGCATTTCTGGCAGCTGTCAAGGCGACATCTAGGGGTTTGGGCAGCCAAGAAAGCATAGGAGGGGGTCTGAAGTTGCAGAATAAGCATGTTGGTTGGGCATTTCTGCTAAAAGGACAGGCCCTGAAACAGTTAATAAGGTTGGCATATGCATTGTCATTTGTAGGTTTCATAGTTAACAACCCATTGAGAATTCTGAGCAGTTTGCCGGGCTGACAGCCAGCCCTCGCATTGGCCAGGGTGCAGAGGAATGTCTCCCCAATCTGCCTTCTCCGGAATATCAGCTCTCATATTTCTTCCAGAAGCCAGTTTGTAGCCAAATGGCTTATGAGGAAAGCCTTGAAAACCTGACCTAATACAGCAATGGCTGCCTGAATCTGAAGATAGCCTGGAACAACAGCTCTGGTGTGGGACCTGTCCATCCATCAAAATGGGTGCTCACTCAGTTGCCTTATGATGACACTTTAAGAGGAAATATTGAAGATCTACACAGTCTGCTGTGAGTAGCTGTTCATTTTCACACCTCTGCGAGAGCACTGCCACATTTTTTTCTTCGAACAAGGACCCCAGTTGGTCATTTGAGCCCAAATGAAGAGCCTGGCAAAGCCATTGATGTATTTGAGCCCAAACAAGGAGGAGCCATGCCAAGGAGCTAGAGGAGCCTAGCTGGAATGAATGATCATATATTGCACATCTGCACAATCTACCAAATCAGCAACTCCAGTGGGCAGAGCTTATTCTGTGGATGGCTTGGAGGAGTACCCCTAACTCCCAATTCACGGTCTTCTTCCAGCTAATTTTTCAGGCTGTCTGCAGACTTGGGAAGATGACAATGTTTCTGTTCACATTCTGATTACATTTCAGAGATGGTGATGACAAATTTATTGTTGCAGTTAGGGATGTAAAATGTTAACCAGTTAACCGATAAGCATTCGTCTTACCGGTTAACCTGCTTTAATCGTTATCCAACCCCAGCGGCCCCGCACCAGTCGGAGCAGCCCCAGCCGTGCCGGTCAGAGCAGCCTCAGCTCCAGCGCCAGCCACACCAGCCCCTGCCAGAGCAGCCCCAACCCAGCCACGCTGGCCCCTGCCAGAGCAGCCCCAATCCAACCACTCTGGCCCCTGCCAGAGCAGCCCCAATCCAACCACGCCGGCCCCTGTCAGAGCAGCGCCAGCCCCAGCCACACCGGCCCCTGCCAGAGCAGCCCCAGGCCCAGCCCCAGCTGCGCTGGCCAGCCCTTGAATTGGTTAACCATTTAAACAAAATATTTTAATAGTTTAAACTGTTAACTTTTTAAATGATATTTATATCCCTAGTTGCAGTGACGAGGGCTAGAAATTTTTTTAGTGAAAGCTGAGGATCTGGAGCACAATTCTAAGGCAAGAGATGGATTCCAAAAAAAAAAAAAAAATCCACAGTGTGGAATTGCAGACGACATGAAGTACTGCTTGTGGTTAAATTTAAAAGTCTGATCAATATTGAGCATATTTGTTAAATGATTATTTATTACAGGCTTCTGGAGGAACTGAGTCTGCTGCAGAGACTACTATATTTTGGAGTAAAATTCACTTAACATGAGGTAGATTGAACCATAAAATCCCACCTTTCTTTTGCTCGCTGGAAGCTTGCTGTACTTTTGGACCTCAGCCCCCAGCTAGTGGGACACAATTGCTAGTGTCCCTGTCACGGCATGACAAGTCACTAAGTGACACCGTCATGACGGAGCGGACTGAAAAATGGAGAAAACGATTTTGTGAAAAATTTTCAATTTTTCCTCCTCTGGGTTCAAAATGGACCCTTTTTTTTTCAATTATTTTCTTCAGTGTATAATTGGGGGTGGGTTGTTCTTTTTCTCTTATTTTTCACTGTTCCCGTTCCCCTTTGTCCCTTTCCGTCTTTTCTTTCCCCCTCACCTTTGGTGTATTTTTTTAGCAGGGGAATGTTTATTTGTTTTAAATAAACTGTTTTATCTGAATTTATTAAAATATGGGAATATTTCTACTTGTCTTAGGCTTGTTTTTAGAAAAGTAACTTTTTGAGCCAAAATTAAACCTGACAATGTCCCTTTCATACTGAGGTAACACTGTTTTTCAAAGGAGATGAGCAAAAAAGATCTGGATTTGAATTGTGCCAACTTATGTTGCTTTGAAAGTAGTAAAACTAAACCAGAACAAGGCCCTCGTATTCTGGAATACCAGTACCCGCATGCGGAATTATACCAGTATAACTATCATGGTATCATTATAATTATCTAATTATAGCGCTATAATTATACTACTATACTTGCTCTGGTAAATCTCCCCATGCAGAGAAGCCCGTAGGAGTCATTTACACGGTGAACTTACTGGGATGAGTGAGTCTCAAGCCTCTTGTCATGCATTAGCCTAGCCTGAGAGAGTGCAACCACACTGCAAAAGAGCCATGGGGTTCTGCACCCTGCTGTCACACCCCATGTCCATGCTGGCACGACACCAAATCTAGGAGATGCAAAATTTTGGGGGTGTGTCCCACGATTCATAGCTCCATAGCCAGCTGCACCACTCGATGACTGCTTTTGCGGGGTATTGTGGGAGAACTTGTCTGTTCCTTCTGGGGTTGTTGGCAGAGATAGTACAAGCCCAGGAAATCCCCTAATTCACTGTAGCTGGCTCCAGGTAATAACTGTCATCTTTGTGTCCATACCCAGGTGGTTGTGTATAGAGGATCTGATGCTAAGGGCTCTAGCCTAAGACTCAAGAGATTTGGGTTCAGGTCTTTACTGTGCATAGGCTTTCTATCGCTGAAATCAATGCAAATTAGGCACCTAAATACCTGTGAGGATCTGGGCGTTAGCATCTCTGGGCCTCAGTTCCCCATCTGTACAATGGGGATAACAGCCTTGCCTGGCCTGACCGGGGCATGAGGGGAGTGTTCTCCCCATAACCTGGATTGTCTGCTTGCGGATATCATGGAGGAAGTGCTTCTTCCCAATCAATTGAGCAAACTCAACTGAAAATCACAGCTGTAAAGACAGGGCCCAAGGGAGTTTTCGGTGCCCATCTCCCATTGATTTAAGTCTCTTTGAAAGGCCCAGCTTCAATGTAACACAGGACGGGGATGGTCATTTGGATGTGGAGCAATGTTTCCCAGTTATTGTGAAAGAGCTGGCTGGAGATTAATTGTTTAAAAGAAATCTACATCCAAATGCCCTGAGCTGCATGTAGTCAGTCACACAGGCTGTCAGGCGTGGTTAATGGGTGTTTAACCTGTCAAAAGGAAAGAACAGAGAGGAACCATTATTTTTTCTTCACTGGCAGGGTCCGTTCTCGTAAGAACAATGGGTCGGATTTGGGTCAGTCTCTCCTAACAATACTTCCCACACAAGCACAACGTTATGGAGTGTGTTTGAACTTTTCTCTTTTGCTTCCTGATTAAAAAAAGCAAGTCGTCCTTGTCACACTGCCCCTTCTGAAAGTAATTTTTTTTATTAATACCTTTATTTAGCAAAAGCAAAATCCTTATGCTGCACTAGACGAAGGACCTCCCCTGGGCACGTGAAATACATTTCCCCAAAGTGCCTCACAAACATGGATTGATCGGTTCCGTCAGTGGGATGTTGGTCAGTGCACCGAAAAGGTTTGTTACAGCGGTAAAAGGAACAAATGGAGGGAGGGAGGGATCATCTGTTTTTTATTGCTAATTTATGCAATGGCTCTACTGCAGCAGTCAATTACTAAAATAAAAATATGTCTGGAGATAAAACCCACTGTCTTATGGAACCATATATAAAAGAACTGTGTGAAATAAAGAAGGACAGTTTTTCACAGGGAGGTGAAATGTTTCCATTTGAAATTCTCCTCATCATTTGGTCCAGCTAATCATTCCTTTCAGAGACAGCAGTTTACACTGGCATATTGAAATAAAGGGATCTTCTTTCAAAGACCTGCAAAAACTTTCTCTAGTGTGGCAAACAAACTGTTATTAGGACGCTGGGGACAGGGATAGCACTAGGATCTATTTCCAATGGCCACAAAAATCAACCCTATCTTTCACCTGCAGCAAACAGAAATATTTGCTGATCTAGGGCTGGCTCCTGTTCCTACTGGAGTCAGTGGCAAAATTCCCATTGACTTCACAGGGAACAGGACTGGGTTCTAAATTTGCACAGGTATCAGACTCTTGTAAGTGCCCGCCAACTCTTAGCATGGTTGGAATGGAGCAGCCCAATGTTCAATTAAGTTTTTGTGACCGCTGTAACAAGAGTCATAGATAACTATTGCTTTCCATCTATCGATCTATCTATATATCCACCCATTCACATATCTATCCATCTGTGACCCAGGAATCTCTCACTGCCAGCTGGCAAAGGGCACAGAAGGGGTTCATGGGGTTATGGGAATCTCCTTAGTCTGGTATGTGCATACTAGTTCACGAAAGCATATTGTGTGAGGTCTTAAATAAAAGCCGGCATCATCAACATATTTGCGAAACACACATCTGGATGTTGTGCAAGGAGTTATGTATATACACTGAAAATTATAAGGTCTGTGTCTAGAGACTGGTCACCAGCAAAGATGAAAACCAGGTTTCCTGTCAGACAAGAAATGTGTATCTAGCTGGCTGTTTATATGTCAGTATTAAGTGTTGTATACTTTGCAATGGGTGTGCTATCAGCAGTCTGAACTGAATGCCAATGAAGGATTGTAAAAACTGTAAAGGGAGAAAAGTATCAGGAACAAGCAAACAGCAGAGAGGCGGGGACTGGGGGAGAACTCTGTCTTGAAGTGCACATCAAAGGTTTGCTATATAATATTTGGGAGACAAAGAAGATACCCTGCCATACTTTACCTAGGAAGTAAACAGACAGCAACTTTACGTCATGAAAGAGGGGTCTCAGCCATACTTGGTTGAAAACACTGGAGAGAACTGTGGGTGAGATAAACTTCTTTAGAAAGGAGGTTAAACTGAGAGTTAGGTTCGTTCTTGAGAAAGCATGCCATGATGTTGTTTTACCTGTCAGCATGTATTTCCAATAGCCTTTACTCACCATCCCTGGAATCTCTGTTCTTTGATAATAAATTTATTCTTGTTTTCACTATCAATATATCTCAGTGCTGTGATTTTGTGCACAGTGCTGGTCCTGAGCTGAATCTTACAAGCCAGCGTGTGCTGTTCCTTTCTGTTCCACTGCAAGGAGCTCTCCAAGGACTCGGAGGTTGGTGAGTCTCCTTTGCTACCCTACTGAGAAAGTGAGGCCTGCGGAGGCCTGGTGGGCAGGGCTTGTGCTGCCAGAGGCTGGTGGTTTTAGGGAGCTGATCCACAGCAGGCCCAGACGAGGCTCCCTCACACTCAGGGCAGGTGGTGAGGTGCCTCACAACCCTGGGAGAGTCATAGTATCTACCAGTCTAAAGATCTCCATAGCGTGTAGGCATATCTAATCTAATCTAATCTAATCTAATCTAATCTAATCTAATGTAATCTAATCTATCTAGTCCATTTTTGGGCTCTTTGCTGCTACCCCTCTCTGTAGTATCTGAACGTGTTCTCTGTAAAATCAATAGCAACAGCAAAGACCCTTGGACTTTGTGGAGTTTCAGCAATCTCTCTCTTTTTGGGGTGAAATTGCTGCATGTCTTTGACGTTTTTTGGTTTGATTAATTTACTTTTTATGGTGAGATGATTTGCTTTAGATTTTGTTCATGTCTTCCAGTTGGGATTATGTGGTTAGAAGGCGATTAGAAGGGGTTAGAAGTGTTGTAAGTTTGTTTTTCTTGTTGAAAGTCCTTTCACTAGTGGTATGTGAAAATAAGGGTGTCTGTTGTCCACAAGTTGTAGGGTCAATAAAGTAGTTGTTGTAATGTGCTGCAAATGGCTTCCTGTATGCAACTCTCAGCCAGACTCTACTTCGGTGTTTGCTTTGTCGTACTTCGAGTCACAGTCTACAATATAGAAGCACTGACAACTCTCATTAATTTATCGCAAGTAATGTGATTCTGGGCCTTGCTGCAGGCTGCCTCACAATAACACTAAAAGGTGAGCCTTCATGTGATTTTTGGGGAGGAAAATAGGTTTGACCACACAACATCCTCTAGCCTAGTTAAAGGTGTGCTAAACTGCAAGTCTCTGCACTGTGAGTTCCAGTCATAGCCTCTTCTTCTGACTGTTGTTAATGTTTCTGTGCCCTTCAGAGCCCTTATTATCAGCTAAGTTTTCCTGCTGGGTGAGGCTGCTGATAATTCTCATTCACCTATTTCGCTGAAACACTATGTCAGAGTTTGCACCCCAGCACCTCTGAGAAAGCTAGGACTAGAACGCCTGCCTCCAGTGTGACAGCGCTAACTCTCAGCCACTGTGACACACTTTTGACAGGCACTCCTCATATTAGGGCTTGGCTACACTTGCGAGTTACAGCGCAATAAAGGAGCCCCAGGCGACTAGCTCACTACCCATCCACACTGGCAAGGCAGGTAGAGCGCTCTGACTCCGCGGCTGGTCTGCTCCTGGTACTCCACCTCGGCGAGTGGAATAACGCTCGCTGCGCCCCCGCTGGAGTGCCGAGTCGCCAGTGTGGACACCCTGGTCCTATATTGCGCTCTGATCGGCCTCCAGAAGTGTCCCACAATGCCTGTGCTAGCCACTCTGGTCATCACTTTGAACTCTACTGCCCTGCCCTGAGGTGATCAACCGTCAGACCCGCCCTTTAAATTCTCTGGGAATTTTGAAAATCCCCTTCCTGTTTGCTCAGCCAGGCACGGAGTGCTCTCAGCGAATCTTTCCAGGTGACCATGCCCCCACACGCCAGGCGATCCCCAGTATGGAGCAATGGCGAGGTGCTGGACCTCATCAGTGTTTGGGGGGAGGAAGCTGTCCAGTCCCAGCTGCGCTCCAGCTGTAGGAATTACGATACCTTTGGGGAAGATATCAAGGGACATGATGGAAAGGGGCCATGACCTGGATGCACTTCAGTGCAGGGTTAAAGTGAAGGAGCTGTGGAATGCCTACCGCAAAGCCCGCGAGGCAAACAGCCGCTCCGGTGCTGCCCCCATGACCTGCCATTTCTACAAAGAGCTGGACATGATACCTGGAGGCGACCCCACCTCCATTCCGAGTACCACCATGGACACTTCAGAGCCCAGTTCAACAAGGTGGGAGGAGGAGGAGCAAAGTGGGAGCGAGGGTGCTGAGGCAGAGGAAGACACCCTGGAATCCCTAGATGCATGCAGCCAGGAGCTGCTCTCAAGCCAGGAGGAAAGTAGCCAGTCGCGGCTGCCGGTGTTTGGGGAAGGACAAACACCAGAGGAGGTTCCTGGTAAGTGGCTTTTATTTTGGGAAGGAAGTTATTCGGTGCGGGCTCTTGGGGTGAGGAGAGTTAGGGCTGCAGGCATGCCTAGATGCGGAATAGGGCGTTGATGTGCTCTCTCACATCGTGGTAATCGGCCTCAGTGATCTCTTCAAAGGTCTCATGCAGAACTTGGGCAATGCACTTATGCAGGTTTCTCGGGAGAGCCACTGTGGTCCTTGTCCCAGTAAGGCTAACTTGTCTGCACCACTGTGCCGTGAGGGGCAGGGGGACCATTGCTGCACACAGGCAAGCTGCATATGGGTCAGGGCAGAATCCGCATTGCAGTAGAAGACCCTCCCTTGCTTCCTAAGTCACCCTCAGCAGCAAGATCTCTTCTAGGACGAACTCCTGTGGAAAATGTGGGGAAAGTATTCAGTATAGGGGCCCCCTGCCGCTGTTGGCTCTCCCCAAGGCACAGAAACCCAGAGGACAGTACAGCCGTGAAACAATCAGTCATGCTTGACCCTGTGCTTACTCACCATTTTGGGGCTCCTGTGGGTTATGTGAGCTCGCTTTGGGACGGGCAAATTATGCCATTGTGTAGACTGTGTTTGCCCTTAAGTATGGGGGAATCACTGCTCTGTCTGGTGTGAACAATGCTGCCTCTGTTAAGTGTTGCATTTTGCCTTTACGGATGCAACCTTGAGATCTCAGCCGTCCATGTTATCACCAGCCAAAAGACTCCAAAGAATCAGAAAGAGGCCATGTAGAAGCAAGGAAGACGTTGCATGAAGTAATGCAGCATTCAAGTAATGAAAATCAAAAAGTGCAGGAGTGGCGGGACAGTGAACGGAGGATCCGCCAGCAGAATGAGGAGTGCCGGCACAAAAGCGCAGTGCTCCGGCAGCAAAGCACGGATCAGCTGATGAGCATAATGGAGCGCCAAGCAGACTTGATCCAGGCGCTAGTAGCCATGCAGGTGGAGCACTACCGCGCCTGCCCACCCCGCAGCCCTTGTCCCAAAACTCTTTCCCTTGTGCTCCCATGTCACCTCCAACCCACTTTCCCCAACATCCGGGTTCTTACCACCACCAGCTGCCTCCAACACCTGTAGCTTCACCACCCAGCCCTGAAAACTACGACCCTTACCCACTGCACTCAACCCCCATCACCATGCAGTATAGCCATCCTGAAGTGTAGCACTCATTGCACAGCACTCCAGACAGGACATACGCAAATCTGTGATTGTACTGTTCCCCACCCCACCCCCTTGCCCTTTCTGTTTCCCTAGCTGTTGTGTTTCTTTTCAATAAATGGATTTTTTGGCTTTGAAAACATTCTTTATTATTGCATAAAGTAAAAGATACCTTAGCCCAGGAAAGAAACAGGCACTGCAAGTCAGCATAGCAAACACAGATTCCTACTAACATTGGAGCCACTGCACTTCACTCCCGTGCAGGGCACCAGACATTATTGGTGGCTTTCAGCCTCAAATTGCTCCCTCAAGGCATCCCTCATCCTTGCAGCCCCACACTGGGCCCCCTAATAGCCCTGCTCTCTGGCTGTTCAAATTCAGCCTCCAGGTGTTGAACCTCCGAGTTCCATGCCTAAGCGAATCGTTCACCCTTCCCTTCACAAATGTTTTGGAGGGTACAGCACGCGGCTATAACAGTGGGGATGCTGTCATCGGCCAGGTCCAGCTTCCCATACAGAAAGCACCAGCGGCCCTTTAAAAGGCCAAAAGCACACTCCACAGTCATTCTGCACCGGCTCAGCCTGTTGTTGAACCACTTCTTGCTGCTGTCAAGGCTTCCTGTGTAGGGTTTCATGAGCCACGGCATTAAAGGGTAAGCGGGGTCTCCAAGGATCACAATGGGCATTTCGACTTCCCCTACGGTGATCTTCTGGTCTGGGAAAAAAGTCCCAGCTTGCAGCTTCCTGAACAGGCCAGTGTTCCGGAAGATGCGTGTGTCATGCACCTTTCCGGGCCAGCCTGCATTAATGTCAATGAAACACCCATGGTGATCCACAAGTGCTTGGAGAACCATAGAGAAATACCCCTTCTGATTAACGTACTCGGAGGCTAGGTGGGCTGGTTCCAGAATTGCAATATGTGTGCCATCTATCACCCCGCCACAGTTAGGGAAACACATTTGTGCAAAGCCAGCCACAGTGTCATGCACGTTACCCGGAGTCACGGTTCTTCTGAGCAGGATGCAATTAATGGCCCTGCAAACTTGCATCAACACGATTCCAACAGTCGACTTCCCCACTCCAAACTGCTTAGCGACCGATCGGTAGCTGTCTGGAGTTGCCAGCTTCCAGATTGCAATAGCCACCCGCTTCTGCCCCGCCAGGGCAGCTCTCAATCTCGTGTCCTTGCACCGCAGGGTGGGGGCGAGCTCCTCACACAGTCCCATGAAAGTGGCTTTTCTCATCCGAAAGTTCTGCAGCCACTGCTCGTTATCCCAGACGTGCATGACGATGTGATCCCACCACTCAGTGCTTGTTTCCCGAGCCCAAAAGCAGCATTCCACGGTGGTGAGCATGTCCATGAATGCCACAAGCAATCTCGTATCATATGCGTTACACGATTCAACATCATCGTCGGACTCCTCACTGTCAGTTTGGATCATAAGGAATAACTCGACTGCCAAACGTGACGTGCTGGCGAGACCCATCAGCATACTCCTCAGCAGTTCGGGCTCCATTCCCGCAGACCGAGCAGGAAGACAGAGCGCGCAGTACAAAAAACGTTGAAAGATGGTGCCAAATGTGGACAGAAGCAAAGGGATTGCTGGGATGCGAACGATGCATCACGGGGCATTGGGACAGGACCCAGAACGCCCCACACTCCTCGCCCTCTTCCCACTAGCCACAGCGCCAGAATGGGAAGAGGTGCTCTGTGGGACAGCTGCCCATAATGCACTGCTCTCAATGCAGCTGCAAGTGCCGCAAATGTGGCCACGCCAGTGCGCTTGCAGCTGACCGTGTGAACACACTGCAGCGCTTTCCTTACTGCGCTCTGCAAAGGCTGGGTTAACTCACAGCGCTCCACATCTGCAAGTGTAGCCATGCCCTCAGATAAATGTATCATTCCCAAGGTGAACATTAGCACCTGTAAGGGGCTGGACACCTCAGAGCATTGCTAATGAGCTACAGAACCTTTCCACAGCAGGTCAGCAGCCTGAATCCTGCCCAGCTCTGCAGTGGTTAAAAGTCTGTTCCCATCTAATGGATGTTTGGTGAACCCTATCGGTGAGATGAGTTTCGTGGGTCTTTCATGCAACGCCCGTATCACAAACCCACCAAAACACTGTGCTCTTGGCTGTAGGGTCTTCCACCAATGACTGTCTCTTATTATGCATTTGTATTGTCTGGCACAATTGGGCTGCGAGGCTGTTGGTACTTTAATGAGAGAGCTCCTGCAGCAGGGGATAAAATTGCCTCATTTGTGAGAGGTGGCAACAGCATAATTGTCACAGGCACATGCTCAGGCTGGTTGGGGGGGATTGAAAAGTCACACAGGAGAGCTCAAACCCTATTTCATCTTTTTTAAATCTGATGCTTTTTTGGGTCTGACTCATGATCTTTTTCCCTTCGGGGTGGATGATGCTGGAGAAGGCTGCTGTCGGTTTTCTTTTGGGTCTGTTCCATTCCTTCCTGATCACCCACTCTTGTATGGGAAACACTTTCAGGATGAAGACAGAGTCCCTTCTGGTGCAAATTTTTCCAAACTCTTAGATGGTATCAGTCATTCATGGTACAGTCCTGCTGCTGTTTCCCTTTAGTTCCTTCCTGGTTAATTTATGAAACCTTTGTCTGGGAAACAATTGTCTCCGTAAACATTTTTGGCCCCAGACTTTGTAAGTCAGAGATTCTTTGGTAGACATAAACAACTCAGAAAATGTTCTGGAGGGCTCAAATGCAGACATTTTCTATTAACAATCGAATGAACCACATCTGTAAATGGTAACTAATCAATATATTCATTCTACAAACACCATTAAGGGATGGAAAGCATTGCTCAGGACCTAACCTCAGAAGCACGAAGAGAGGTGAAAGATCTGAGGCTAGAGCTGTAAATACTGGGAGTTAAGTGGACTGTAAATAATTCTGTGGCCTTTACCAAGAAATGACATAGTGATGGTGCGGAGAGATCAGCAGTTTGCTAGAGTATATATGTAGTAGCCAAGGTAAGGAGCGTAGCATAGACATATGCCATAAATTGCATGTGCTTAGTAACCGTGTTCCACACTGCTGTGTATTAACAAAACCATGCTAGATTTGCCCTCAAATTTTAACTGGACATTTTTGCTCATCACTTTAAACTTGGGAGCATGCAGGAAAAATATAATTAGTGACAGCCTCAGAGTATAGACATGCCAAACAATGCTGTCCAGGATGAGAGGACCCGATTTCTCAGTTCAGATGGAAAACAAGCCTCTCTAGGCAATTTGTTCCAGTGATTAACTACCCTGACAGTTAGGAAGTTTTTCCTAATGTCCAACCTAAACCTCCCTTGCTGCAATTTAAGCCCATTGCTTCTTGTCCTATCCTCAGAGATTAAGAAGAACAATTTTTCTCCCTCCTCCTTATAACAACCTTGTATGTACTTGAAAACTGTTATCATGTCTCCTCAGTGTTTTCCAGACTAAGCACACAATTTTTTTTCAAACTTTCCTCATATGTCATGTTTTCTAGAATTTTAATCATTGTTGTCACTCTACTCTGGACTTTCTCCAGTTTGTCCACATCTTTCCTGGAATGTGGTGCCCAGAACTGGACACAAAACTCCAGTTGAGGCCTAATCAACACAAAGTAGAGTGGAAGAATTGCTTCTTGTGTCTTGCTTACAACACTCCTTCTGATACATCCAACAATGATGTTAGCTCTTTTTGCAACAGTGGTACACTGTTGACTCATATTTAGCTTGTGATCCACTATGACCCCCAGATCCATTTCCAGAGTACTCCTTCCTAGGCAGTCATTTCCCATTTGTGTGTGTACAGTTCATTGTTACTTCCTAAGCACTTGCAAGCCCCTTCCAGCTTGGTATCATTCACAAATATTCTCTATGTCATTATCTAAATCATTGATGAAGATATTGAACAGAACCGGACCCAGAACTGATCCCTGTGGTACCCCACTTGATATGCCCCTCCAGCTTGACTGTGAATCACTTAGCCCTGGTCTACACTATGAGTTTAGGTTGAATTTAGCAGGGTGATCTCTCACACCAAACCGGCAGGCCCTCAATATAAGAGGCAAAATGCGACCTTGTACCGAAAGCACATGTACTATGTCATGTTAACAGCTTGGTTCACTGTGAAAGAGTCTACCCATTGTTCTCTAAAATGTGTCTTTTTAAATACTACTCTCCCTTTTTTTCCTCCTGCAGCTGCAAATCTTTCAACACTCCCCCTATCATCTCTGTCCCAGAGGTTAGCGCAGATAAGAAGGTGAAAAAAACACACTTGCAATTAAATGTTCTCTGAGCTCATGCAGTCCTCCCGCACTGAAAGACCTCAGCAGAATGCGTGGAGGCAAACAATGGCAGAGTGCAGGAAAGCAGAAAATGAATGCGAGGACAGGAGGGACGAGCAAGATGAGAGGTTGCGGGAGCAAGAGGAGAGGTGGCGGCAGCGTGATGAGAGGAGGCAGGATGCAATGCTGAGGCTACTGGGGGATCAAACTGGTATGCTCTGGCGTCTGTTGGAGCTGCAGGAAAGGCAGCAGGAGCACAGACCGCTGCTGCAGACCCTGTGTAAACCACCTACCCTCCTCCCCAAGTTCCATAGCCTCCTCAACCAGATGCCCAAGAACGTGGGGGGGGGGCTCCAGGCACCCAACCACTCCACCCCAGAGGACTGCCCAAGCAACAGAAGGTTGGCATTCAATAAGTTTTGAAGTGCAGTGTGGCCTTGTCCTTCCCTCCTCCCCTCATCTACCACCCCACCTGGTGCTTCCCTCTTCCCCCACCCCTCCCGAGCTACTTTGGCAGTTATCCCCCTATTTGTGTGATGAATTAATAAAGAATGCATGATTTTGAAACAACAATGACTTTATTGCCTCTGCAAGCGGTGATCAAAGGGAGGAGGGCAGCTGGCTTACAGGGAAGTAGAGTGAACCAAGGGGGAGGGTTTTCATCAAGGAGAAACAAACAGAACTGTCACACCGTAGCCTGGCCAGTCATGAAACTGGTTTTCAAAGCTTCTCTGATGCGCACCGCGCCCTGCTGTGCTCTTGTAATCGCCCTGGTGTCTGACTGAGCATAATCAGCGGCCAGGCGATTTGCCTCAACCTCCCACCCCACCATAAACGTTTCCCCCTTACTCTCACAAGAGATTGTGGAGCACACAGCAACCAGCAATAACAATGGGAATATTGGTTTTGCTTAGGTCTAACTGAGTCAGTAAACTGCACCAGCGCGCTTTGAAACGTCCAAATGCACATTCTACCACGATTCTGCACTTGCTCAGCCTATAGTTGAACAGCTCCTGACTACTGTCTAGGGTGCCTGTGTATGGCTTCATGAGCCATGGCATTAAGGGGTAGGCTGGGTCCCCAAGGATAACTATAGGCATTTCGACATCCCCAACAGTTATTTTCTGGTCTGGGAAGTAAGTCCCTTCCTGCAGCTGTTCAAACAGACCAGAGTTCTTGAAGATGCGAGTGTCATGTATCTTTCCCAGCCATCCCATGTTGATGTCGGTGAAACGTCCCTTGGGTGATCCACCAGTGCTTGCAGCACCATTGAAAAGTACCCTTTGTGGTTTATGTGCCAAGGTGGTCCTGTCCCAAGAAAGGGATATGCGTTCCATCTATCGCCCCACCACAGTCAGGAAATCCCATTGCAGCAAAGCCATCCACTATGACCTGCACATTTCCCAGAGTCACTACCCTTGATAGCAGCAGCTCAGTGATTGTGTTGGCTACTTGGATCACAGCAGCCCCTACAGTAGATTTGCCCACTCCAAATTGATTCCCGACTGACTGGTAGCTGTCTGGCATTGCAAGCTTCCACAGGGCTATCGCCACTCGCTTGTGAACTGTGAGGGCTCCTCTCATCTTGGCATTCTGGCGCTTCAGGGCAGGGGAAAGCAAGTTACAAAGTTCCATGAAAGTGCCCTTACATGTGTGGAAGTTTCGCAGCCACTGGGAATCCCAGACCTGCAACACTCTGCGGTCTCACCACTCTGTGGTTGTTTCCTGGGCCCAGAATCGGTGTTCCATGGCAGGAGCCTGCCCCATTGTCACCAGGATGTCCAAATTGCCGGGGCCCGTGCTTTGAGAGAAGTCTGTGTCCATGTCCTCATCACTCGTCACTGCGCTGCCGTCGCCTCCTCGCCTGCTTTTACAGGCTCTGGTTCTGCACATACTGCAGGATAATGGGCGAGGTGTTTACAATGCTCATAACTGCCGCGGTGATCTGAGTGGGCTCCATGCCTGCCGTGGTATGGCGTCTGAAGGAGAGCAGAGTGGCAGAGGAAGCGGTGGAGCATGACAGTTAGCACCGTGCACATTTCCCGAGGAAGAACACAAGTACCCGGGAGCCCATGAGAGACAACATGGAGAAATTCGCTATCGAGACAAGAGCAGGAGAGCAGAGTGGCAGAGGAAGTGGTCGTTTGATGACGACGGTTTGCAGACCTATTGCACCATCTGCTGAAAGCAGTATGGTGCCCGCACGGAAAAAAGGCGCAAAACGATTGTCTCCCGTTGCTTTCATGGAGGGAGGGGTGACTGACGACATGAACCCAAAACCACCCGTGACAATGTTTTTGCCCCATCAGGCATTGGGAGCTTAAGCCAGAATTCCAATGGCGACAGAGACTGCGGGAACTGTGGGATAGCTACCCACAGTGCACCGCTCCGTAAGTCAACGCTAGCCACTCCGCTGACTTAATGCACTTAGTGGGGACATATGTAATCGACTGTATAAATCGATTTCTAAAATCGATAGATTTGTAGTGTAGACATACCCTTATAACTACTCTCGTGGAACAGTTTTCCAACCAGTTCTGCACCCACCTTATAGTAGCTCCATCTAGGTTGTATTTGCCTAGTTTGTGTATGAGAAGGTCATATGAGATAGTATCAGAAGCCATACTAAAGTCATGGTATACCACATCTGCTCCTTCTCCCCTACCCACAAGGCTTGTTTTGACACAATTTGTTCTTGACAAATCCATGCTGACTGTTAGTTATCACCTTATGATCTTCTAGATGTTTGCAAATTGATTGCTTGATTATTTGCTCCATTATCTATCTGGGTACTGAAGTTAAACTGACTGGCCTGTAATTACTGGGTTGTCCCTATTCCCCTTTTTATAGATGGACACTATATTTGCTCTTTTCCAGTCCCTTGGAATCTCTCCCGTCTTCCATGAGTTTGCAAAGATAATTGCGCATAGCTCAGATATCTCCTCAGTCAGCTCCTTCAGTATTCATCAGGCCCTGCTGACTTGAAGACCTCTATCCTTTCACCGTGAAGGCAATCACTGTGGGTGGAACTGAGACACTTTAACAGCCTTGCAAGGGAGTCTGAGTGACTGCTGCACCATGATGTACCTGTTATGTGACTGGATAGAGGAGTTCAGTAACTGGCTGCTTTCTTATTAACTAAGTTCACGTAGGGTATGTCTTCACTGCAAAGTTAACCAGGGTGACAAGGCCCAGGCTGGCCTCGCCCAGCTGTGAGCAGCCACACTCAAGTTACTGTCCGCACTGGGGCAGCACTTGGAGGGCTGGGGCCAGACCCATGGTTCTTTGTGCTACAGCAAGCTGGGGCACTCTGAGATCCTTTCCCAGAGAACTATGGGATAATTTTTCTGTTATTGTGGAACATGGGTTGAGGGGGATTGTGGGAAGGCATTGGAGGACGATCGGTGGTTCAGCCTGCATCCTCACAAAGTGTGTGCATTTCCAGCCCAAGTACGAGCCTCACTCGGGCTTTAGCATCTATCCTGGGATGAACCAGCTAACCTGGGAGTGAAACACCATGACACTCAGGTGCGGGGCCAGCCTTGGGGCTGGGTGGCCCAGGTGGTGGCCCAAGATGACCTGCCAAAGAGGGCACCATGTGCAGGGTTTGCCTGAGTCCCACCTGACCTGCCGGGTGCCAGCTGGGCTGACGGAGGCAGACAGGCAGGTGAGCAGCAGCGTCTGGAGAGGGCAGCGGGACCCGAGCTGCAGGGAGGCAGCTGGACGGCCAGCCAGGTGACTCCTCTGGACCAAGGGTGCCCCTCCGCCCCCTGCTCCTGTTCATTCCCCCAACATCGCTTGAGGCCGGGATGTCCTGTCTGCTGTGCAGAGTCGGGGGGGGGGGGAGGCTGATGTCGGGGTGTTCCCCTCCCCCGACCCGTGTACCTGGTCTCCGCTGAGCTGGGGTGACGGGAGGGGGGGAATCGGTCTGTGCTGCTGTCTCTCTGAGTCCAGAGCAGGACTCAAACTGCAAGCTCCTGACCCAGAGTGGTTTCTTAAAGAGACAGCGCACTCTCACACTCCTTCAGGCACACCCCCCCACACACACAGTCTCTCTCTCACACACAGAGTCTCTGACACACCCCAATACACACGCTGTCGCTCACACACTCCACCAAGCACCAACACACATTGTCTCTCACAGACACACAATCTCTCACACACTCACTCTCTCGCACCTGCACACACACACAGTCTATGACACACACAGACACACACTCATGCTCTCTCTCTCACACACACACACACAGCCCCCCCATCACACACACCAGAGCTGCCTGCAGCCAGGTCACTTCCCCACCTGGGCTGGGCTGGGAGGCACCCAGAGCTGCTGCTCTCTGCCCAGGTGGGGAAAGGGACCTGGCTGCGGGGAGCCCTGATGTTGCTCCTCGTTCCCCACTCCCAGCCCCCTAGGGGGGAATGGAGGAGCAATGGTATGGGGGTGGGAGCGAGTAGCAAAGCCAGATACTCCAGTGCATCCAGGTCAGGTTCCCCATGTGGGCGCAGCAGAGGGATGCAGGGATTAGAGGTGCAGGGGGTGGGGGTTAGGGGTTGGGGCACAGGAGGGGAGTGCAGGGGCAAAGGGAGGCAAAGGGAGTGCAGGGGTTAGGGGTGTAGGGAGGGTAGGGAGCCCATGGGGGCCAGGGGCAGCAAAATACAAGTGTGCCCAGGATGCCATTTTCCCTAAGGTCATCCCTGCTCAGGTGAGAGGGTTTTGTGTGTGGGCAGGAGGGGGGATTAGGGGCAACACTTGGGTAAAAACTCAGGGGAAGTGTGCAGGGAAGACAGAGCCTTACGGGCAAATGAGGATCTAAGGAGGCCATGCAGGCAATCATAGAACCCTCGAACCCCAGGGTCAGACGGGCCTGCCAGGGTCACTGAGTCTAACCCCCTGCCAAGGCGCAGGGTTTGTTGGGGCTAAAATCACCTCCTATGATGCACTGAACCCACCTTGTGTGGGGGCGAGGGCTGCAGGGGGAGAATTATCCACTTACTTCCTCGCACTTGACTCACCCGGCACTCAGACTGGGCAGCTGGGGGAGAATCTCCCCCCTGAAGGATGGTAAGTTACGAAGAGCCTTTGGGCCAATGCGATCGCTGTCAAATGTCAAAAGCAGTGGTTCGCTGTGTGAGTTTCCCCCATCAGTGAATGGGTTAAAAACCAACCCGAGGCAATGGAAGGAGAAAGGTACCGCAGGTGGAACTGGAAGCAGCTTTTGAATATGCTCCGCCTTTGGATTTCCACCCGGCAGCACTGACCCCTGCACATGTCAGGGTCTGAGCTCTGCTCTCCACCGCAAGCAGCCTTACTCTGTGACCAGGGCTAAATGGGAGCCTTTGGGAAAGTTAAATGCCACAGAGAGCATTTTCAAGCACTTACAGTCCGGGCGCAAACTGTGAGTTAAATCCAGCCAAACACAAAACTAGCATTCACGAAATGGGCAAGAATCAGGGAAGCAGAATATTAGATCACTTTCCTGTGAAAGCAGCCCCCCAGGGCAGAAGTGCCATGGAGAATTTGGCTGGGATGGTATGGACCCAAACATAATCCTTGAATGGGATGGGATGAAAGCACGCTGGGTGGAGACTTCCTCAGTTTGGGGGATTCAGCCAATGTAGTAACAACTGAAAAAGGTGCCCGCCAGTTGTTTGGTCCCTTGGCTAGGGCACTGAGCCAGGAGAACTGCATTCTGCTCCTGACTGTCCTGCTGGCTTGCTGTGTGCACCTCCCCCTAGCCACTTCCCTGTCATCACAGGGCCATGGGGGTGCATCTCCCGGTGGCACCCACCAGTTAGTCTCCTGAAGACAGAAATGCTTTCACTGAAGTCATTGGGCTCAACATAGGAGTATTTGGGTGAAGTTTAATGGCCTGTGAGATGCAGGAGGTCAGACTAGATGACCAAACTCTTCGGGGCAAGGGCGGTCTCTTATTATATGTCTGTACACAGCACCCCATACAATGCGGCTCTGATCTCAGCTGAGGCTACGAGCTGCTACTGCAATGCAAACACTAAAGAATAATAATGCCAGTTTTGCCAATGTTTGTGATTTTATCATGATATTTAATGTTTTTAAACCCCCAGCTCCTGGAATCTTCCTATTATCTGAGAGACTCAGTTTTCATTTAATAATATATTTCTGGCCCTCGTGGTTGCAGAGAAAAGCGTGAAAATCTGCCAGAGCAGTGGAAAGGAACCAGAATGTAAATGAGAATGAGGCCCTAAGTTTACATGGTGCACTGCTGGTGAAGACAGAAAAGTTCCCTGTCCCAACACCAAGGCTGTTGCAAGCTTCCAGAATCATGCCATTGATATATTGGACATATCGTTGTCACTTTCTACTTAAGGATTTCAAAGCATTCATCAATCAGCCCTTAAACTTCCCTCTGAGGTACTGGTAGGTAAATATTATTGTTCCTGCAAGATCACTGCAAGGTAGTGCTATTTTGCATGACCTTCCAAATTATTTTTCTTCGTGTGTGAGCAAATGCACAGTCTTAGGAAGACACATTGCCTTGCCCTTAGTGGTGGTTAACCAAGGTTCTGTTACAGGTAGTGGTCTTTGGAAGGGGAACCTTGTGAGGAGCAGGACAATTTGCTCTGAGTGGAGTTAATTCTTGAGGCAGATTTGCTGGGCTATTTGGGCAGAGTGCTGGGAACCAAGCAGTGTTATTGGACTGAGATGCCTGGAAGAAGAGATTCCCTGCATGCTGTTTGATCACCTACATTCTAAGAGTGTTGGTTGTGTGTACGTAAAGCAAGTTACATTCAGAATATGCCCCGAATGTGCATCACTGATCTCTCCTCCTGAGCAGGTTCCAAAGAGGAGTGATGCTGGGGTCAGATCAGGATGCTGGTGCTGGAGGAATGTTAGTATTATTCTATAATGTATTTTTTTACTGTCACACGCATAAATCTCATACAAATCTGACTAGCACCACACATATCATCTCCACGGACCGAAGGAGAAAGTGAGGCACAGAGAAATGACAGGACTTGCCCATTGGGGTCACAGAGCATGTGTGTGGCAGCTTCTACTGTTGATCTGCAAGAGTCCAGGGGGTAGCTGCAGAGACCAATGGCATCCTCCATTTTGGAAGTGTGGGCCTGCACTGCAGGGAATACCAGGCTCTGGTTACTGCTGTGCGAGAGCGATCGAATGTTTCAATAACCATAACTTATGTGTTAAATGGGCTCTCTGGGTGCCTCACTGAGAAGAGCAGCACAGTCAGGAACGGGGCCATAGAATCATAGAACCATAGAATATCAGGGTTGGAAGGGACCTCAGGAGGTCATCTAGTCCAACCCCCTGCTCAAAGCAGGACCAATCCCCAATTAAATCATCCCAGCCAGGGCTTTGTCAAGCCTGACCTTAAAAACTTCTAAGGAAGGAGATTCTACCACCTCCCTAGGTAACGCATTCCAGTGTTTCACCATCCTCCTAGTGAAAAAGTTTTTCCTAATATCCAACCTAAACCTCCCCCACTGCAACTTGAGACCATTATTCCTTGTCCTGTCCTCTTCTACCACTGAGAATAGTCTAGAACCATCCTCTCTGGAACCACCTCTCAGGTAGTTGAAAGCAGCTATTAAATCCCCCCTCATTCTTCTCTTCTGCAGACTAAACAATCCCAGCTCCCTCAGCCTCTCCTCATAAGTCATGTGTTCCAGACCCCTAATCATTTTTGTTGCCCTTCGCTGGACTCTCTCCAATTTATCCACATCCTTCTTGTAGTGTGGGGCCCCAAACTGGACACAGTACTCCAGATGAGGCCTCACCAATGTCGAATAGAGGGGGACGATCACATCCCTCGATCTCCTAGCTATGCCCCTACTTATACATCCAAAATGCCATTGGCCTTCTTGGCAACAAGGGCACACTGCTGACTCATATCCAGCTTCTTGTCCACTGTCACCCCTAGGTCCTTTTCCGCACAACTGCTGCCTAGCCATTCGGTCCCTAGTCTGTAGCGGTGCATTGGGTTCTTCCGTCCTAAGTGCAGGACCCTGCACTTATCCTTATTGAACCTCATCAGATTTCTTTTGGCCCAATCCTCCAATTTGTCTAGGTCCCTCTGTATCCTATCCCTCCCCTCCAGCGTATCTACCACTCCTCCTAGTTTAGTATCATCCGCAAATTTGCTGAGAGTGCAATCCACACCATCCTCCAGATCATTTATGAAGATATTGAACAAAACCGGCCCCAGGACTGACCCCTGGGGCACTCCACTTGACACCGGCTGCCAACTAGACATGGAGTCATTGATCACTACCCGTTGAGCCCGACAATCTAGCCAACTTTCTACCCACCTTACAGTGCATTCATCCAGCCCATACTTCTTTAACTTGCTGACAAGAATACTGTGGGAGACCGTGTCAAAAGCTTTGCTAAAGTCAAGAAAGAATACATCCACTGCTTTCCCTTCATCCACAGAACCAGTAATCTCATCATAGAAGGCGATTAGATTAGTCAGGCATGACCTTCCGTTGGTGAATCCATGCTGACTGTTCCTGATCACTTTCCTCTCCTCTAAGTGCTTCAGGATTGATTCTTTGAGGACCTGCTCCATGATTTTTCCAGGGACTGAGGTGAGGCTGACTGGCCTGTAGTTCCCAGGATCCTCTTTCTTCCCTTTTTTAAAGATGGGCACTACATTAGCCTTTTTCCAGTCATCTGGGACTTCCCCCGTTCGCCACGAGTTTTCAAAGATAATGGCCAATGGCTCTGCAATCACAGCCACCAATTCCTTTAGCACTCTCAGATGCAACGCGTCCGGCCCCATGGACTTGTGCACATCCAGCTTTTCTAAATAGTCCCTAACCACCTCTTTCTCCACAGAGGGCTGGCCATCTACTCCCCATGCTGTGATGCCCAGCGCAGCAGTCTGGGAGCTGACCTTGTTAGTGAGGACAGAGGCAAAAAAAGCATTGAGTACATTAGCTTTTTCCACATCCTCTGTCACTAGGTTGCCTCCCTCATTCAGTAAGTGGCCCACACTTTCCTTGGCTTTCTTCTTGTTGCCAACATACCTGAAGAAACCCTTCTTGTTACTCTTGACATCTCTTGCTAGCTGCAGCTCCAGGTGCGATTTGGCCCTCCTGATTTCATTCCTACATGCCCGAGCAATATTTTTATACTCTTCCCTGGTCATATGTCCAACCTTCCACTTCTTGTAAGCTTCTTTTTTATGTTTAAGATCCGCTAGGATTTCACCGTTAAGCCAAGCTGGTCACCTGCCATATTTACTATTCTTTCGACACATCGGGATGGTTTGTCCCTGTAACCTCAACAGGGATTCCTTGAAATACAGCCAGCTCTCCTGGACTCCTTTCCCCTTCATGTTAGTCCCCCAGGGGATCCTACCCATCCGTTCCCTGAGGGAGTCAAAGTCTGCTTTCCTGAAGTCCAGGGTCCGTATCCTGCTGCTTACCTTTCTTCCCTGTGTCAGGATCCTGAACTCAACCAACTCATGGTCACTGCCTCCCAAATTCCCATCCACTTTTGCCTGGATGGCCTGACTCCTACACCTGGTACACCAGGCTTCTTCTCACCATCAAGTCCCCCATGTCATGCCCAGAGGAGGGCTGGAGGCTGTTCCCTTCAGAACCTGCAAATGCCACTCCCACCACAACCAGAAGGGACAATGCAGAGCAATTCAAAGCCCACCCCTTCCCCTCGCTCACTTCCTAAAGACTGTACATGCTCCTGAGATGCCAGCAATCCACCCTAGGTCTCCTGCATGTGGTACAAGAAGCCCTAGCACTCAGCAACCAGGCAAGACTACCACTAACATTCTTAATGCAGAAGAAAGCACAAAGACTAGTTACGTGATTACACAAGAGAAGGTTTCCGGATTTTTGAATACAAAATACTTGATTTATCAAGTTGTCTAATTAAGAGAGCCTGATAGAGACATAATATGTGGTGAAAACAGATGCCTAATGGCACAGATACATCACTTGGAACAAAACCAGTGGACCAGAACCTCTTCGTCACATGCATTCTGGTCTAGCTGAGACATAACGCCAGAGTTTTCCAAGTGCACGTGAAAGGTTTTTCTCTTTCTATCTGCATGATGTGAGGATGCTGAATGCAGAAAAGACATGAAGTTCAGGTTCTGAGACAAACTGACAAAGGCCAGGGATTTCAAAGCCTGGTTAACTCCCTGTCTTTATATATGTTGTCTCTTTTCTCGTCCACAACACAGTGCAGTAGGGATGGAGTGCCAGCTCTGGGTTTAGTTGGCCTGTGTTATAATCCTGATGATATTTAAACCTACTATTGTATGTGCAGTTCTGTCTGTGGCTATTTATCTCTCAGAAGCATTTGCAATTCATTAAAAAGACTCATTGTGTGTTTTGTCTCCCTGCTAAATCACACTGCTTTACTTTGGCTTTGGGAAAGAATAAATAACTGTTCAAAGGTAGCCCAGGGATGTTTATGACCCCACTGCCTTTCACATGCAGCAACAACACCAAAATAACCCTCCAAAAGAGGAACTCAGATTCTCCTTGAAGTTAAAACCAAGTATTAGACCCGACTGGAAACTGAGCTGAACCAATTCAATGCAGTGTAAAGCAGTGAGTTCTGATGTCATGAACGCGAAGATGTCCCCAGCCAGGAGTCCCGCAAAGTGCAGAGCCTTATGTCATGTCAGAGAGGAGTGTATGACTGGTAGGTACAGGCTCAAACACCTCTGTGTACCATCGTTTTTCCTACTAACAAGATGCTGGTGCAGGTGGAGATGGCATGTATGGCTCTCTTGGAATCTGATTTAACAATCCAAGCTAACTGGAGAGACCTGACAAGCCAATGTGGTGTGGCTCAGAGTTAAGGTTGGAAAACATAACACTGAGTATGAAAATGCTGGAGAATATTTAATTGGCTTTTGAGAAACCACTTCCATGGCCAGCTCCTGATACTGTTCAAGACACGGGGAGTTTTTGCATTGACTTCAGTGGCCTTAGATTAGGGGGCATCCTAAATTAGGTATCATGGTCTAGTGGAGAGGCCGGGAGGCAGGAGACCTGTGGTCCATTCCCAGCTCTGACCTGCTCTGTGTGACTTCAACCAACTTCAGGTATGTTGGCAACAAGAAGAAAGCCAAGGAAAGTGTGGGCCCCTTACTGAATGAGGGAGGCAACCTAGTGACAGAGGATGTGGAAAAAGCTAATGTACTCAATGCTTTTTTTGCCTCTGTTTTCACTAACAAGGTCAGCTCCCAGACTGCTGCGCTGGGCATCACAGAATGGGGAAGAGATGGCCAGCCCTCTGTGGAGATAGAGGTGGTTAGGGACTATTTAGAAAAGCTGGACGTGCACAAGTCCATGGGGCCGGACGAGTTGCATCCGAGAATGCTGAAGGAATTGGCGGCTGTGATTGCAGAGCCCTTGGCCATTATCTTTGAAAACTCGTGGCGAACGGGGGAAGTCCCGGATGACTGGAAAAAGGCTAATGTAGTGCCAATCTTTAAAAAAGGGAAGAAGGAGGATCCTGGGAACTACAGGCCAGTCAGCCTCACCTCAGTCCCTGGAAAAATCATGGAGCAGGTCCTCAAAGAATCAATCCTGAAGCACTTAGAGGAGAGGAAAGTGATCAGGAACAGTCAGCATGGATTCACCAAGGGAAGGTCATGCCTGACTAATCTAATCGCCTTTTATGATGAGATTACTGGTTCTGTGGATGAAGGGAAAGCAGTGGATGTATTCTTTCTTGACTTTAGCAAAGCTTTTGACACGGTCTCCCACAGTATTCTTGTCAGCAAGTTAAGGAAGTATGGGCTGGATGAATGCACTATAAGGTGGGTAGAAAGCTGGCTAGATTGTCGGGCTCAACGAGTAGTGATCAATGGCTCCATGTCTAGTTGGCAGCCGGTGTCAAGTGGAGTGCCCCAGGGGTCGGTCCTGGGGCCGGTTTTGTTCAATATCTTCATAAATGATCTGGAGGATGGTGTGGATTGCACTCTCAGCAAATTTGCGGATGATACTAAACTGGGAGGAGTGGTAGATACGCTGGAGGGGAGGGATAGGATACAGAAGGACCTAGACAAATTGGAGGATTGGGCCAAAAGAAATCTGATGAGGTTCAATAAGGATAAGTGCAGGGTCCTGCACTTAGGATGGAAGAATCCAATGCACCGCTACAGACTAGGGACCGAATGGCTAGGCAGCAGTTCTGCGGAAAAGGACCTAGGGGTGACAGTGGACGAGAAGCTGGATATGAGTCAACACTGTGCCCTTGTTGCCAAGAAGGCCAATGGCATTTTGGGATGTATAAGTAGGGGCATAGCGAGCAGATCGAGGGACGTGATCGTTCCCCTCTATTCGACACTGGTGAGGCCTCATCTGGAGTACTGTGTCCAGTTTGGGGCCCCACACTACAAGAAGGATGTGGATAAATTGGAGAGAGTCCAGCGAAGGGCAACAAAAATGATTAGGGGTCTAGAGCACATGACTTATGAGGAGAGGCTGAGGGAGCTGGGATTGTTTAGTCTGCAGAAGAGAAGAATGAGGGGGGATTTGATAGCTGCTTTCAACTACCTGAAAGGGGGTTCCAAAGAGGATGGCTCTAGACTGTTCTCAATGGTAGCAGATGACAGAACGAGGAGTAATGGTCTCAAGTTGCAATGGGGGAGGTTTAGATTGGATATTAGGAAAAACTTTTTCACTAAGAGGGTGGTGAAACACTGGAATGCGTTACCTAGGGAGGTGGTAGAATCTCCTTCCTTAGAGGTTTTTAAGGTCAGGCTTGACAAAGCCCTGGCTGGGATGATTTAACTGGGAATTGGTCCTGCTTCGAGCAGGGGGTTGGACTAGATGACCTTCTGGGGTCCCTTCCAACCCTGATATTCTATGATTCTATGATTCTATGATTTCTCTCTGTGCCTCTGGATCTGCTCCTATGACTATTTAGAATGTACATTCTTTGGGGTAGGGAATACAAGGCATCTGCCACAATCTATGCTGGAGCCTCTACATGCTACTGTAATATAAGTAATACGTGCTCAAATGGAAGTCCTTGCCATGCTCTACACACAGCTTCTGTACTGAATTCACCATTTCACTTAGGGCATGATTTTTTACCAGTATACGTCTACCAGTCCAACCCCGAGTGTGGATGCAGTGATATTGGTATATAGCTTGTTCCCCTTTGTCATGGGAAAATAGCTCATAGAACTTTTTTAACCAGATGTAATGATGTCCTCTCAAACCTGAGCTTCCCTGGTGAGCACACCAAGTTTTGGAGAATAGTATTTAGGCAACTTTCAAAGTAAAGAGTAAGAAACAGAAGAGAGAAACCCGCCGTTACTCCATTCATACTCTAGAAGATAGAAAACAGGGTTGGTTTGTACCAGCCCATGCCAGCCATGGTGGGTGTTGGCAGAAGAGGCCACTCGTGTCCTGAGCAGTGCTTAATTTGTGCCAGGGCTTGGCAGGGTGGAGCCCTGGCACCTCTGGGCTTGGCAGTTCATAGCCCGAGCACCTCTGGGCTTGCTGTGTCAGTTAGGAAAGTAAAATATTGCTGGAACCCCGGCACCCAATCGCTTGAGCCCCAGCACCTCTTTCATTACAAATTAAGCACTGGTCCTGGGTAACAAATTCTTAGCTCCTTTCCATGGGAGAGAAATCCAGGCTGTCTCATTTCTGCTCCAGCTTCTCAAGAGAGAGCAAAAAATGGCGTGTGATATGCATAGCAGAGCAGTGGGTCTGTTAAATCTAAGCACAAATGAAAATAGAAAAAGATGAAAAAAATCAACTGGGCTTTTGTGTAGTTGGAAGCTCATGTGATTGCATGGAATGGCAGGGACATCAACCGAACCTAGCCTGCAGTACCCAGGAAACGGAGCCTTGATTGTGCAGAGAAAGACGCTGTGGCATGCTTTGGTCCCCTAAGCCATAAGGAAGAAGAGAGTGATTGGCTTACTGGCAGAAATCCAATTTTATGAGGATTTCAGTGGATACAAATTGTTTCCTAGGATAAAGGCTAATAACAGCTAATAGGAGCCCCCGCAGATGACATGGCAGTGGTTTCCTATTTCTGTTGCCTGTAATCACAACTTCCATCTGTTATTTTCCATCCTCCTAATAAGTATTATGGGCAATTCCATTCACATTTTCACCATCTTATTTCAACAAAGACATCAATGTTCCTACATTCTATATGGACACACAAAGTGTTGGGTTGTTTTTTTTAAGTTGCTTTGATTCTGGACTAATCTGAAAAGGCGTTTGGCAAGTGTAATCCTTTCAAGCTGACTCCTCCACATGGAATCATAGAAATCGTGATCAATTTAGCAGTGTTATGAATAATACAGATTTGCTTTTAAAAAGCACTGAAAGGGGAGTTATTTAAAAATTATGAACTGATGAGGCTATGAGTAATAGTGAATCACTCTTTAATATTTTAGGTAACCCACCATGGGGTGAGCTGTGTACTGCTTCAGCTATTACCAGGGCTAAGAAGCCAGCTACAATTTCATTAATGGGAGATGAGCCATATAAATTGAATAGAGCAGATTCAAACAATACCAAAGAGCAATAATGGGGTGTGCGTGTGTCTCAGTCTCAAAGCTGCAAGATTGAAAAGAACAGCACTAATCTATGGAAAATACAAGAAAAATTATAGATTGAATTTAAAAGTGCAGCTGTAAGGACTATGGTTACTGTTTTGTTAGCAATAAATGATGGCGCAGGCAGGCAGAGTTGTAGGTAAGAGATCTTCACTGTGCACGCATGGCGGCCAGAGTCACATGGAGGGAGGCCTGTGCCTGACTAGTAGCAGCCTGGCCACCCTCCTGCCTTCTTGCACTCCCAACACAGCTTCTATTGCTGAGGCTATGGTGAGCTCCAGACTGGCTCCTACTTCTCCCTGTTCTTTGATGAGATAAAATAAAAGCTTTACTTTCCTGCTCTCTTCCTCCTGCATGGTGATATCGCAACCTGCGTGGAACTTGGAGGGAAGAGCGCAAGTTGCAGGAGGGAAGAATTTGGAGGACGCCCAAATGCAGCACCTCTGAAATAGTTCTCTTCATAAAGAACCACTTTAATTTTACAAGCATGGAGGCCTGTCATGTTATTACCCAGCACATGGTACATGAAATTAAATGGATGACTTCCGTGCACCGGTCCACTTCCTGCCTCCACTGGTTCCACTAGATTACTGTCTGCAAAGCCCAGGTGTCCGGCTGGGGGCCTCAGGCTGCATGCCGTGGGTCACACTGTTAATTGCTCTGCCTGCAGCTTCTTACAGACAAATCCCTGCTCCCACATTTCATTAGCAATAAGTGATACAACTGGCAGATAGAGTTGTAGAAAAGAGATCTTTACGGAGCATGCAGAGAGGCAGTGTTGCAGAAGCCATAGGTCATGGCTTTGTTTGTGGGCTATCTTGCATCCAGGTCTGTTATGGAATAAAGGACTCTAAATGGGACTTTTAAACTGGGGGGAAACATAAAATGCCTTCTACAGGATCAGAAAAGCTATAGCTGAAGAGCTCCTTATAGAGCTGTTAGCTCATCCCATGAGGTCAGGGGAGTCTCTAAGAAAAGGCTGAAGGTGTGTTAAATCAAAACTGCCCTTGATCGGACATGATACACATCAGTAAACCATGGAGCTTTCTGGAGATGTTCACTACACTTCCTGCTTCGTTTTCTCCCTTTCAGAGCTTTGTGCTGCACCTGCAGTGCAATCCAGCCCCAAAAGCCAGCCTATCCACCCCAGAAGGATCATCTTCCTCTGGCCTCCAGCCCACAGAGCTCTGAGGTTGCTCCTTCGCCCTGCAGCACAGTAGAGAAAAGATGCTGTGGCAAGAGGAAAGTGGACATGGTCAGGATACCCCTTTGCTAAACCCACTACAGCTGTGGTGTTGGCCCCTGGATGATATTAGTGGTCAGCGTAGGTCAGAGGATCCCTTGGGCTGGTAGAGGAACCAGATGAGAACTGGGCAAAAATTTGCAGATGAATATTCAGTTAAACTGAAACTAGTTGCAGATTTGCCCCATTAGTTTTGACGTGGAGAAAGTGTGCTAGCATGGAAAAATGACCCCTCCCCGTTTTATAACCGTTAGCCCAAAGGTTAGGACACTGGCCTTGTATGGAGGAGACCCCGGTGTGAAGCCACACAGCAGGCCAGGGACTTGCACTCAGATTTCCCCTCTCCCGGGAAATTAGCTGAACCACCAGGTTATTCCGGGGTCAGTTGCTCTTGATCCTGCCTATTGAAGGTGTTCTACTTTGTATAAATACTTAAATACATTGGGCCAAAAAGGGAGACTCGGGTCTTGTCTGCACTTGAAATGCTCCAGCAGCATCGTGGCAGGGCTGTAGCTGTTCCCTGCAGCACTGCCGTGTGGACGGGAGTTCTCCCACCAGCACAGATAATCCAGCTCCCTGATTGATGTAGCTGGGTTGACCTAACTTTTTAGCGTGGACCAGACAAAACTCTATGACGTGGTGCTTAAGGCTCTCACCTAGGCGGTGTGGATTCAGATCCTCTCTCTGCTTGATTCAGAGGAGGAAATTGAATCCATACTGTTAGGGGGCTTATTCCTTCACCCACTTACTTCCCTGGTCTTTCTCGCATGAACAGAGAGCAACAATACCCAAAGTCCAAAGGTGCAAACAATTCGATGTTTATTGGGGTGAACTTCCAGCAAGCATGATTCCAGTTTCCTTCCTTAGTGTCCCCCTTCCCAGCTCTGACACCACAGAGCCTTACACCTGTGTCCCTGTTCCCATTCCTGCCCTTAGCCAAACATGATTCCAATTTCCTTACCCCCGTTCCCTGTTCCCATTTCCCCCTTTAGCAAAACATGATTCCAATTTCCCCACCCCCATTCCCTGTTCCCATTTCCCCCACACACACCACACACACACTTCCTGATTGACTGCAGACTATATAGTAAAACTTGAGTTCTGCTTAGCTATACCTTAACCAATCATTTTACTGAAATTTAACTAACCAATCCTAACATATTGGTACATGATTATGTAACCAATTATATCCCACCACCTTAATTAGTTTACACCCAGCAAAATTAATTATACAGCAGACAGGAACAATCGCAGAACCAGACAGAGATTATGCAGACAAACAATAGGGAAATGGGGACTACAGTGATAGAACAACACAGAAATGAGGATTTCACATCCCAGCTATTGATAAGTGAGTTCTTGCCAGACAGGATGCTATCAAACAAAGTTTCCTTTTACATTTTCTAGGCACTTCCCTTTATCTGGAGGTAATAGGCACTATCAGGACAGGATTGTATTCCTAACAGCCCAATAACACCTTCTTTCGATGTGACTAGTTTGGAATGTGAGGAGGTGACCAGTCGCTTCCCAGCTTATGGCTGCCTCTGTTGCTTAGCCAAAGGCCTTAGCCTAAGAACAGGGCCTCAGACTGTCACAGTAAGAGAAGGACCTTACATCGGTAGACAGTGATTTTGATTCTTTCTTTTATACCTCTAGAACTAGCCAAGTGATAAGAATACACCTAAATTCTTAGAGTACAGGCCTTTACAGACAGGCCTGAATATCTATATCCTAACACATACCTCTTCCCTTCCAGGTGAGTGCCTGACTCACCGGGCCATACAGTCACTCTCACTCTCTTTTTTAACAGGGAGGGTAATTAACCACTGGAACCATTTACCAAGGCTGGTGGATTCTCCATCACTGACAATGTTTAAATCTAGATGGGAGGATTTTCTAACAGATCTGCTCTACGAATTATTTCAGGGCACGGTCTCTGTCCTGTGCTGTAGACAGGGTCATACTATATGATCCCTTCTGGCCTTGAAATCTATGAATCTATAAAGGGCCAGGAGTGCTCTTGTCCAGGAGTGCATGAGGTACTGTAGGAAAGGGGTGCCGAGATCAGCCGTGGTGTCACACCCCAGTCTGCAGGGGTGGGATTCCTCCCTTGAAAGCAAGCAGACCTTTGAGTGGGCACAGCTTGTTGTTTCCTGTCTGAGAACAGGGCAACAGTCAGCCAAACATCATCGGTTGGTGCACTCCAAGCAGACTTGCCAGTAATGGCACCCCGTAGAAGGTCTGGTGGAGCTCCGTGTGGTAGCAGATGCAGCCTGGAGGTTAGTGTATAATTCAAGCAGCCACTAATATGAGTGGCCAAATTCAGCTTCATGTCAACAAGCTGAGTGTGGCGGTTGTGCCCCCACCAGGGCCAGAGCAGATGTATGAAGGGCCAAAGCGTCTGCTCCCCGGAGGCTCCCGACAGTTTTTGTATCAGGGCGGTACGGGAAGAGATCTTCATTTTCAGGTGTTCCAGATGAGGCTGGTATGACAGACATGGCCATTGCCTGCAATATCCTGGACAAACCTGATTGAAATATTAAACCTTATTGACTTAAGCTTGAGTATGTTAGGAGTTCATTGTATTACAAATGCAAAGGTTTATGTATTATTGTGGGAGTGTATGTAACGTCTCTAGGAGGGGGATATGACTAATGTAAAACACTGAAATGTGAGCTTCCAAGGGCTATTTTTAAAAAATGGGCCAGATAAGGAACTTTTTGGATAAATAAAGTTAAGGGGGTTCCCATGAAATACCTGGGGAATGCAAATTTCCAACCTCTGGACCTTTTGAAGCTACCTTGAGGAGAACCCCATTGTCTGATTGTGTATCTACTCATGGTCTCTACGGCTCAAAGACTCAAACAGTGCAAAGGAGAAAAATCACAGATTCAGGAGGGTGCCTGTTCTGAGCTGACAGCTGTTATGAACTTGTGACCACAGAAAACTCCTTTGATGGGGATTGAAGGACTGTTCTCCCACTGCAGCCCTTATTGAAGTCAGGGGGTGATCTCTGGTGAGCTTATTAGCATGTGCATACGTTTTTGTTGTTTTTAATGTGTCTTCTCTGTAATGCTTTTCAGAATAGATTAGACAGAGCTTGCTTAGATAGAGCTGTGCAGTAACTTAACTACAGCAATCATGCTGTTAACAGCCTCTGAGGAGAAAGCAAAGCAGGCCTGCTTAGGCCATCTGACTGGCCGGGGAATTACAGTGCAGGCAGGAAATGGTGCCGCCTGAAAATACCCCGGGGATGGGGAGAGGAGAGAGAGAGAGAGAGGGGCGTTTCCCCCCAGAAAGGTGCTGGCTGGGAAGCCAGATGCCTGAGTGTGGGAGTCCTCAGCAGACCATGGAAGGGGAATACTGATGCAACTGCCCTGAATTGTGTCTGCTGGTATGTCAGGCAACAGTCAAGTTTTACTCCCAATTATGTGACACCTTGTTGGAGTGACAGTAACAGACCTTGCACACAGATAGAGAAGAGTCAGTTGGTAACTGATTGCCACTGTCTCCTTTGCTGGAAGTAAGTGGTCAAACTATCCATATCTTGACTGAGATTCCCTTCAATCCTGTGGAAGTGCTTTCCAGAGTCAGCAATACAGATGTCGTCAGCATACACATACTCTTCAACCTGAGTTTCAAGGTCATTCGTGTCCATATCGAACAAAAGGGAAGCCAGCACTTATCCTTGGGGGGGGGGCAACAGATTTTCTCCCTGACTTGCAGGATAAAGCTTCAGTTACGAACCATTTGTCGGATGAACCACACCATCAGCAAGGAAAGCTACCTTACTGAGGTCAGAACATGTAGGGATAAAGTGAGACAGGCCAAAAGCCATGCAGAGTTGGACCTTGCAAAGGGAATTAAAACCAATGGTGAAAGGTTCTATAGTCGTATAAATAAGAAGAAAACAAAGAAAGAAGAAGTGGGACCGCTAAGCACTGAGGATGGAGTGGAGGTCAAGGATAATCTAGGCATGGCCCAACATCGAAACAAATACTTTGCCTCAGTCTTTAATAAGGCTAATGAGGATATTAGGGATAATGGTAGCATGACAAATGGGGATGAGGATATGGAGGTAGATATTACCACATCCAAGGTAGAAGCCAAACTCGAACAGCTTAATGGGACTAAATCGGGGGGCCCAGATAATCTTCATCCAAGAATATTAAAGGAACTGGCACATGAAATTGCAAGCCCATTAGCAAATTTTTTTTAATGAATCTGTAAACTCAGGGGTTGTACCATATGACTGGAGAACTGCTAACATATTTCCTATTTTTAAGAAAGGGGAAAAAAGTGATCCAGGTAACTACAAACCTGTTAGTTTGACATCTGTAGTATGCAAGGTCTTGGAAAAAATTTTGAGGGAGAAAGTAGTTAAGAACATTGAGGTCAATGGTAAATGGGACAAAATACAACATGGTTTTACAAAAGGTAGATCGTGCCAAACCAACCTGATCTCCTTCTTTGAGAAGGTAACAGATTTTTTAGACAAAGGAAACGCAGTGGATCTAATTTACCTCAAATTTACCTCTAATTTAGCACGAGGACCTTCTCATCAGAATCTGGGCATTGGGAGCGTTCTCCCAGCCTGGCTTTTCACATGGACTCTTCAGGCTCCTTCCTTTGATTCACCTGAGTTAGGACTGTGTATAATTTCTCCTCCTCCATCACTGTTGCACTTTTACAGCTGGGAGAAAATGCAATTTCCTTTCAGTTGTCAAATGTCAAGAGAACTTCCTGAACCATGGAAATGTTCACTGCTTCTTACTGAAACACCTGCGCAATCTAAAGGAATATGAAGAACAGCTCTGTAATCAGTCTGGGTTATTAAACTACTGTGGAGAGGCACTGCTGTAAGAATAGGGCTGCAAACCACTATGACTCAGCAAAAATGCAGTTCTACGTATAGCTCACAAAATGCCAGTACTTAGAAGGAAACAATCATTGGTCTTCTTCGAGTGCTCACTCAAGTCCATTCCGTTGCAGGTGTACGTGCTCGCCACATGCACCAGTTCCCGGAAGTCTTTCCTTCAGTGGTGTCCCTAGGGGACCGGCTCTGGCACCCTCTGAGTGGCGCCTGTTTGCACTGGTATAAGGGGCGCCCCGGCTGCCCCCTCTCTCAGTTCCTTCTTACTGCCGTTGACGGTACTGGAACATCTCCTTGCCTCAGCAACCTTACTTCTCTCAACTGTGTCTACTTGCCAACTTTTTGTATATAGCTATTAAAAACTTTGATCGTTTTATAGTTCCTTTAGCATTAGAGTTAGTAAAAGTTTGTTAGTCCCAAATGGAACTTAGCTTAGGGATGGGGCATGCTCCAGTCCCTTGTGACTGTTACAAGAAACCCGTGCCAGTCAGTGATCCCCAGAGAAGCTGTCCAAAGTGTTTAGGGGAAACCCACATTAGCAAGTAGTGTCGCATTTGCAAGAGCTTCAGACCGTGCACCAAAAAGGAGTGGGACATTCGTCTCCGAACACTCCTTATGGAGTTGGCCCTTGCACCGGCCTCAGAGCCGACCAGATCGGACTCTGCTCCGAGCACCGTGGCCTCAGTGTGGAGCATGCTGCCAGCACTGACCTCAGACTGGCGCCAGTCCCCATCCCCGGTACTGGATAATAAGCAAAGAAAGGCCAGGAGGAGATGTTCTCCTACATCCTGTAAAGGGAAGAAGAGGGCCGGAAGAGAGCAAAGACCCGCATGGGGCAGCTCTTCCCCTCCGGATGGCGGCCAGGCTCTGACTCCTGCTGAGCAGCCGAGCCCACTCCAAGACCCATCCGCCACCCTGGGAAGCGGCAAAGGCACTCAGCATCTGGCAGTGCCATCCACACAGCAGGCCTTTCAGACTGCTAAGGACATACTGTCCCTTCCTGTGCGGCCCAGGCCGGCCGCTGACGTGCCCCGTTCAAGGGGTATGCCTGCCTTGGGACCCTTACAGTGATCTCCATCAGTGCAGCACCGCTCCTCGCCACAGCGGGTGCCCTGTTAGCACTCGTCTGAGCAGCGCCACCAGCCCCTAGACGCGGGTCGGCTTACCCGCCAGAGTTCCTGGCATCGGTCCCCGGAGTCTAGGCACCATTCCTCAGGCTCTAGGCGTCTATCGGCAGTGGTCTGGCACAGACCACCAGGGGTGCGACACTAGTCCCCAGGGCCCCGGTGCCGGGAGCGCCCGAGCTGCTCTCCCATCTCATGGCACCGTTCCGAGGGTGGAGACGCCGGTCCCCAGAGCCCTGTTGCCAGATCGCCAGTACAGTTCACGCGCATTGACGGTCTCTGACACGTCGGTCTTCTTACTCCTGCTCCCAATCTACGGAGCGGCACTGCTCTCTAAGCGTAAGGTGTTGATTGCTGGGGTACCATTGCTGATCTGCCGAACACTGCTGCTGGTCACTGGGATCGTGGCACCGAGAGCCATCACCCTCATACAGGTCCTCAGTGGAGGTCTGCGGCCAGAGCCGACAGGATCAGGGTAGACAGGCTGCCTTGGCACCATCCTGGTCCTCCAGACAAGTCTCCCCCTCCTTGGGCTCAGATAGCGAGGAAGAGATCCTGCTCGTAGGTTAGGGCCACCCATCGTGGGAATCGCCATTCCCTGCTGGGCCAACAGAGGCAGCATGGCCCCAGGGCAAGTGGCCTGCCCCCTGGCAACTATGGATTTATGACTCCATCAGCTTCCCTGACATCTCCTGCCCACTTGGCAGTCAGTGGCTCAGGAGTAACAATATTCAAAAAAGCCCCCCACGCATGAATTCAAAGCCCCCCCATCTCTGAAGTGCCCCACTTCCCAGGTCTTGCTCCTTTCACCACCTGCACCAAGAGTTCACCCTACCCCACACTGACTTTCTCTTACCCTCCACTCCACACCCCACAAGCCTCTGTCAACTCTCCTCTCCACTAACCCCATGATGCCCTGCCTCTCTGCTCACTGCCTACATCTGTGGATGTCTGGCAGAAGAGGTCCCGGATACCTGGTATCCCCCAGGCAGCAGCTGGCTGCCTTCTTGCATGTGTTTCTATTGGAACCAGCTGGAAATGGATGAGAGCAATTCATAGGAGGAACCAGATGGTCTTTCTGCTGCCATGCAATGGTGAGAGCTCTCTGCAGTGAGCATGGAGACTTGGTAGCTTTGTCTTATGTCCCCTGTAATTGGCTTTCCCTGCTGTGACATGGCAGTTACACTGGCTTCAAGCACCTACCGAAGCAGCCGAAGTGTCATCATGTCTTTCCCACTTACACAGCCTGTGCACCCGCTATCTGACCAAGTTATACCTCCACTGTGACTCCCATTCACATCGCTGTGGAACTGGGCCCTGAGCCTTCGTCTGGGAGATGCACCTAGTTCCTGAGCAGTACTGCAGTACAACTCCCCCAGAGTCCCTGGAAAGAGCAAGCATTGCAGCCTGGGAGACCAGAATTAGTTCCAGCTCTGAGTTTTGCCCTGTGTTGTGAGCTCTGAATAAAATCCAGAAAATAAAATGCTTAACCCCGCCCCCCACCAAAATAAAACAAAACCCAGCCTTTTGCTTTGCATCTATGGCATGATTCAGAGAGTCTCAGCATGCACTCGCAGGTAAATGGGGTTATTTTAGCCCCATTCTGTTCAAATACATTTGATGATTCAGTCTCTTTCTTTGGGCCATTTCCACTTTCATTGTGTGTATCTAAGCTCCTGCTTTCACCTGCTGTTTCCTTGCACCAAATGATATTTGTGTTCTTTTCTCATTGGTTTCCTTGCTGCTCATCTGTCTGGTTTGCTTTTGTTGTTGTCATCCCTATTTGCTTGCCTCTTTGGCCTTTGTTTCCCATTTCCTCTTGCATAACATCCCTCCCTTCGCAGCTGAGCTCAACAAATCACGAAAGCTGTGCTCCCTGCTCTCCCACTTTCACAAATCCATAGCGTTTAAGGCCAAAAGGGACCATTCTATCATGTAGTCTGACCTCCTGTACAAGATAGGCTGGAGAATTTCACCCAATTACCCCTGTAATAAGCCTAAGACATTGTGTTTGACTAAAGCATATCTTCCCGAAAAGGCATCCAGTCTTGATATAAAGACTTCAAACAATGGAAAATCCAACACTTCCCTTGATAGTTTGTCCCAATAGCCGACCACTGTCACTGTTAAAAATGTCTGCCTTCTTTCTAATTTGAACTTGCTTGGCTTCATTTATAGTCATTGATTTGCATGTCTTTCTCTGTTAGGTTAAAAAACCCTTTAGTGTGTGGTATTTTATCTCCATTAAGGTACTTAGACAGTATAATCAAGTCACCTCTTGGTCTTTTTGATATACTAAACTGATTGAGTGATATATATGAGATTTTAGCTATATAAGTAAGAAGCCCTCTATATTATACTGACCTCTTCCTGGGTTAGCTAATCTATAAAGATGAAAACAATGAGGACAAAAGACAGTTTAAAAAAAGAAAACAAAACAATTTTTTCAAATGTTTTGAATATTTTGGGGGGAAATATTGAAATGGAATAAAACAAATTTCTTAAAAGTACAGTAACTCCTCACTTAAAGTCATCCCAGTTAACATTGTTTCGTTGCTGATCAATTAGAGAACATGCTCTTTTAAAGTTGTGCAATGCTCCCTTATAACGTCATTTGGCAGCCTACTTTGTCCACTGCTTGCAGGAAAAGCAGCCCATTGGAGCCAGCTGGTGGGGGCTTGGAACCAGGGTGGACCGGCAGCCCCCTATCGGCTCCCCGCTCCCCTAAGTTCCCTGTGTGGCAGCCGTCCAGCAGGCTATCAATTGCCAGCAGTTCAGGTGTCCCTCCCCCCACTGCCATGTGCTGCTCCTGCCCTCTGCCTTGGAGCTGTTCCCCGGAGCCTCCTGCTTGCTGTGCGGGGGGGGGGGCGTGGGGGCGGGAAGAAGGGGGCTAATGTCAGGGTGTCCCCCTCCCCCCTGCTCCTGCCCCTCGCTTACCCCATCTCCATAGAGCAGGGTGGTGGGGGGGACACGACAGGGCTCAGGACAGAGGGAGCTTGCTGGGAGCAGCTGCTGTCTCAATTTGCTGATCTACTTAAAAAGGCAATGTACTTAGAATGTGGTCAACGTACTTAAAGGGGCAATGCACATCTCTCTCTCTCTCACACACACGCATGGTGTGTGTCTCTGTCTGCCATGCTGTCTCCCCTCCCTCCATTTGTGCTGCCTTGTAGCGTGTGAGGCTACATTAACAACAATGTGTTAACCCTTGAGGGCTCAGCCGAGTGCTAGTTCATCATTTAGCAGAAAGGCATTCCCTGGGAAATACCCCACCCTCTGACTTCACCACCTCAACCAAGCTTCACAATCATCATTGCTGTGTACAGTATTAAATTGTTTGTTTAAAACTTATACTCTGTGTGTGTGTGTGTGTGTGTGTGTGTGTGTGTGTAATACACACACACACATAGAGAGAGAGAGAGAGAATATATATATATATATATATATATATATATATAGTCTTTTGTCTGGTGAAAACATTTCCCTGGAATCTAACCCCTCCTATTTAAATTAATTCTTATGGGGAAATTGGATTTGCTTAACATCATTTCACTTAAAGTCGTGTTTTTCAGGACCAGAACTACAACTTTAAGCAAGGAGTTCCTGTAGTGCTTTCTTGCACTTTTTCAAAAATATTCTTTCACAGTTTTCCAGCTGAGAAAAATAAAATGTGATCAAGTTCCTCACCCATCCCATTTTCTTATACCTTTAAATCCCTCCCCCCCCCCGCACACACCTTTTTTGCAGTGTGGTAAATAAAAAGGAGAGCATTTCCCCCCAACTTTCTCAAGTTTTTTAACTTTCCAATTGAAAAAAGGGGAAAGTCAAACAAAACCAAAAACAGAGGGGCGGGAGGGAAATACTAAATATCCAACTGAAACTTTGGGGGGCTTTGAAAACTAAAATGAAACAAAATGCAAAATGTTCACTTTATTTTGTTTCAAAATTTCCAGTTGACAAATTTTTAAAAAAGACATTTTCCCAGGAAAAAATAATTTCAACTAAACCCCATTTTTCAGCAGGATAAATTTTTCATTTGAAAAACTTTGACTGGCTCTAGCTGAGGGATGGTGAGAAATGGGAGTGGTGGGGAGTTGTCAATGAAGCAGGATAAAGGGCTGCAACATTATGCCGCTTTTAGCTCTTCCTAATTCAGCAGCTGGCCCTAAAACAGAGTAATTACTGCAAGGCACCAAGCTATTTCATGCCTGTGTCTTTAACCCACAGGAATAGAAAATGTGCCATAGATGAACATAGCAATGGTCTGTCTAGCCTGAATCCAAGAGTCGGATATCTTCTCTTCATTGGAGGCTTTAGAGGAAAGCATTAAACTACTCTCTTGCCCTGAACTCCAACACAGCTATACCACATGTGACATTTCTTTCTGATCCAGGACAGTGATCTGCAATACTAGAGGGAGTCAACAGCCAAGAAGCTGCTGTCAGGGTTCCCTCCCCACTCTGAACTCTAGGGTACAGATGTGGGGACCCACATGAAAGACCCTTTAAGCTTATTTCTACCAGCTTAGGTTAAAAACTTCCCCAAGGCACACATTCTTCCTTGTCCTTGGACGGTATTGTGGCCACCATCAAGTAAGTTTGACAGAGATTCAGGAAAAGGACCACTTGGAGTTCCTGTTTCCCCAAAATATTCCCCCAAGTCCCTTCACCCCCTTTTCTGGGGAGGCTTGAGAATAATATACCAACCAAATAGGTAAAGAAGGTGAGCACAGACCAGACCCTTGGGTTTTTAGGACACTAAAAACCAATCAGGTTCTTAAAAACCTTAAATAAACCTTATAAATAAAAATGTAAAAACCTTAAATAAACCTTATAAATAAAAATGTAAAAGAAGCACCTCTGTAAAATCAGAATGGAAGGTAATTTTACAGGGTAATAAGATTTAAAACACAGAGGATTCCCCTCTAGACAAAACTTTAAAGTTACAAAACACAGGAATAAACCTCCCTCTTAGCATAGGGAAAATTCACAAGCTAAAACAAAAGATAATCTAACACATTTCCTTGCTATTCCTTACAATTTGTAATCTTAGATGCTTATTTCAGGTAGGGTTTTAGGAGATGTGTTTTTCGTGCCCTGGTCTCTCTCTGTCCTGGAGAGAACAACAAAGAGAGCACAAACAAAACCTCCCCCACAGATTTGAAAGGATCTTCTTCCCTTATTGGTCCTTTTGGTCAGGTGCCAACCAGGTTATCTGAGCTTCTCAACCCCTTACAGGTAAAGGAGGGATTTTATGCTACCCTTAGCTGTATGTTTACGACAGCTGCCTAGAATAACTTGCATTACATGTCTACTTTAATCTCATGTAGGCAAACTCAGAGGTCAGCAAGACTATGCTTGGAGGAGACAGGGTGCTGTCACAGATTGAGGTGCAAGTCCATGGTGACTGGGTGGTGGGACACAAAGGCCGTGAGCCACCTGGCTTTAGACTTCCTTTGAGGCAAACAGGCAAAAATGGGAAAACATTGTTCCTATTTCTACATGCATTGTACCACACAGTTTCTGTCTGCAAGTGTCCTGTGTATTTGTCAGTGTTTTAGAGCAGATGATTCACCAGCCCTTCTTTATCATTTTTTATCTTGCATCAGCTAGCAAGTCAGAGTTAGTATAATGCACCATTATCATTTTCAGAACCTAAATTACAATGACATTGTGAATAATACCAGGAAAAGGGCGTTATTTGTATTGAAATGAAGGGTCAGCAGGTAACATCCTAAAGCTCCAGAACAAGAGATTAAAAAAAATAAATCAGATGCTATAACAACCAAATGCAAAATATAATAACCTTGTCCGTGTCACTTTGAATGAGCATGAAGGTCCACAGTGTATATTCTGGGCTGAGAGTAAACACTGCTGCTTGCCTTACAACATTTACAACATCAAAGCTCTCATTTCTCTAGCTGCCTGACTTCCTGTTGCCACAAATTTGTGGTGCATTACACTGTTCCTCGGGATCACAGCATTTAACTCTGTGAGCACATTGGCAGAGCAGGGTCCAGCAGCCAGCTCCAGGACATCCATTGTTTTGGGGTCCTTGCTTTCTAAGTGAATTCAGTACTGGTCAGTGCTGTGGAGACAGATCTGTATTTAGCTAATTCCTTGCTGAGATCAGACTAAATTTCTTAAAGATATCAAAATAGAGCTGTAAGGATAAGAAACATTGTTATTTGTAGCTAGAGTAGGATAAAATTTCTGATGGAGAAAATTTGATACTTTTTAGAAAAATGGAGATATCCATGCACTTCATGAAATAATGAATAGTCTTAAATAACATATCTGCTAAACCATACTGGTTCTACATAGCATTCAGTTTTGCTTTTTATCTTTTGTCTGATATGTATGCACATTATAGTGCATTGTATATTCAATCAGTGGGCCTGAATCTACACTCTGTTACATCAGGGTTACCATTGATGTTAATGGCATACAACTAGTATATTGGAGTAGAGAATAGCCTCTTTGGTTTGAGTCAAGAGTTGACAAGTTACCTGCACCAGTTCTAGAAGGGATCTTCCAGTAGAGAATTCTGACAGTACCCAGTATGGATGTACCTGGTATATTTCAATATCATCTAGCCTCAACAACCTATCACAAAGTTATAACTCAGCCTCCAGACAGTATTAGAGGTCACATCCCTCACTCACCAACAATACAGTTTATTCAGATAAGAGATAATCAAGAGAAATTATTTAGACAAGTCAGACCTACTCTCTAACCCGTATTTTAAAAAGAAAATACAGTTTGAATGAAGAGAATGTGTGTGAATCTTGTGACCCTGAATATGTGTGAATAAGAGAGGCAAAGTGGGGGAGGTAGACTCTTTTATTGGACCAACTTCTCTTGGTGAGAGGGACAAGCTTTTGACCTACACAGAGCTCTTCTTCAGGTCTGAAGAATAACTAAGGCATGTTGTAAGGGACTGCGGAAGACTTTGTTACGGCCTAGCTAGGGAACTTCCACTTTCTCGAGGCCGCCCGGTCACTGTAGGACATGGAGAACCAACTCTAACTGGTTTTATGCCGGTTTTGTCTGCCTTGCATGGCCCGTTGCCAGGTAGCGGAAAGCCCCTTAGGAAAGTACCTAATTACATATTCATGAGCTGTTTCTCTGTACTGCTTATTATGGCTCGCTGGTTGCCCCTTCGTTGGACTCCGTCCCAGGCAAAGCTCCGGTGTGCTGGGTTCTCCACCTCCGTGACAGCAACGCTTGGAGTCCCCGTTGCGGGTGTGTCACTAACCTTCAATAAAGCCAATAACTCGCTGCTTAGCTGCGTGTGAGCCTCGTTTTTCAGAGTACCTCTGCCGGCCTGCGGTGCTTCGAACACCTTGGCCCAGAATAAGTGAATAAGGCATGTGAATAAGGCATTGCAAATAAATGAGGCATGTGAAATGAAGCCCCATCTTTCTATTTTGTTAGCAATTATTCAAATCTTGCTGCTTAGCCAGATGCTTCTCTCTATTCCAAGTAGCATCCTGCTTTGTAAAACAATAGATTTTGAATTGTTGGACTTAATTATTGTGTTATCAGTTGGGATTCCTCTTCGAGTTCAGTTTGCTCAACATGAAGATGATGACAATAAGCTCTCACTTTTGCCTAAGACACCAATGTAGTATGTGACACACATGAAAGGATTCGTTTATAAAACCCAGAAGTATTCAATAATTCCTGGGTTACAGAGTCCTGGCCGAAAAGTACATTCAGTCAATGTGAGAGTTTGGGTGATGAAATGCATATTTTGTTTCACTGGTTGAGTATGTTGTCACTCAGTGTCCTGCTAACTGAATTGTATGGGTGGAATTTTAAAATTAGCTATAAGTGTCCTTCACCATTTTCCTCATGTAGTTGGATTACACCTCTTCATAAAACCGGGTGTCAACTTTCTAAGCTGCTTCTGGACTTTTACATACTCTAGGGCTGTGATGGGTTGGACTCCCTGGGATGTCACCTGGTGTGCTGGGACGCCACTGAGTCAACCTATTCTGCCAGCTGGGCCCCCTTTTACCTGGTCTTGCTGGGCTAGGCTCCCTGTTAGGATATAGATACACAGGCCTGCCTGTAAAGGCCTGTACTCTAAGAATTTAGATGTATTTTTATCACTTAGCTAGTTATCGAGGTATAAAACAAAGAATCAAAATCACTGTCTGCCAGCATATGGGCCTTCTCTCTCTAGGATAGTCTGAGGCCTTGTTCTTAGGCTAAGGCCTTTGGCTAAGCAACAGAGGCAGCCGTAAGCTGGGAAGTGAGCGGTCACATCCTCACGTTCCAAACTAGTCCCATTGAAATAAGGTGCTATTGGGCTGTTAGGAAGAAGATACTGTCCTGATAGTGCCTATCGCTTCCAGAGAAAGTAACAGATCTTAAGGCAAGAAAACACTTATCAATGGTTGTGAAACCCTCATGTCTGTATTGTTTTATCTTTATGGCCCCCACTTTTCTATTGTTAATCTGTCTGGTTCTCTAATGGTTTCTGTCTGCTGTATAATTAATTTTGCTAGGTGTAAGTTAATTAAGGTAGTGGGATATAATTGGTTAGAGAATTATTTTACAGTATGTTAGTATTAGATAGATTTCAGTAAAATGATTGGTTAAGATATAGCTGAGAATATTACTATATAAACTGGGGTCAAACAGGAAGTGGAAGGGGGAATTGGAATCATGCTTGCTAAGCGGGGGGAATGGGAACAGGGAATAGGGAATGGGGAACAGGGACACAGGCAAGGCTCTGCGGCATCAGAGCTAGGAAGGGGGGCGCGGGGTAAATGCTCTGCGGCATCAGAGCTGGGAAGGGGGGCACTGGGGAACAGACTCTATCGGCGTATAGAGATAAGCCCAACTGGTGTGAAGGGCTTTGGAATATTTTTGGTTGGAAACAAACCCCAATAAATATCTCATTGTTTGTGCTTCAGACTTCTGGTCTTTTGCTGCTTGCTGGCTGCGTGACAAGAACCACGGAAGTGGGAGGGTGAAGGGACAGCCCTCTAACAGTCCCCAGCCTTTTCCAGCCAAGCACACAGGCAGGGCCACACCCAGCTGCACAGAGAGACAGAGATCCGCTCTGGGAAGGCTCAGCTTAAGGGGCCTGCAACAGCACCCAGATATCCACCCCTCCTTGGAGTACACACCCAGAATTATATGAAATTCGCCTCTTCCCTCAATGTGGAGAAGGGTATGCACAACTTCTCGCCCCCACCCCCGGTAGAAATCTCATAAACTGGGTTATATTCTAAACAAGAAATAATTTTAATAACTATAACAGGTGTATTTTAAGTAGTCAAGAAGGTAGCAGACAGAACAAGGCAGATTACTAAGAAAATAAAACAGAGCACACATACTAAGCTTTATGGTTAGATGTGAGTTACAAGTAAGTTCTCACCCTAAATGTGGTTCTAATAATCTTCTTCACAGGCCAGACGCCCTTCCAGCCTGGGTCCAGTTCTTTCCCCCAGTTCAGTCTTAGTTGTTTCCAGCCGTCATCTTGGATGGGGTAGCAGGGGAGAACTGATTACCTGGATTACCTCACTCCCCATCCTTAAATAGGATTTGCATAAGGCAGGAGTCCTTGGTTTCCTAATTTGACTCCTTCCTGCCAGCTTCTCGTGGAAAAGTACAGAATTCAAGATGGGTTCCAGAATCAGATGACATGGTCACATGCCTCTGTAGGGCTCCTGTAGCCATTCTTCACAGGCTGACCCACATGTTCACAGGAAGACTAAGCTCTTTTACAGCCCACTGCCTCTTGCTGATGGGCCTTCAGCACTGTCGGGCTTTTTCATTGTTGTACCTGAAGTGTTAGCAGGGAGCATCACCCAAAGTAGCATAGCTGAAATACAGATACATAATCAATATTCCTAGCTTCAGATACAAAAATGATACAGGCATACAAATTGGATAATCGCATTCAGTAAATCATAACCTTTCCAATGATATCTCACACAAGCCATCTTGCATAAAGTATATCTCAGTTATGTCATATTAATATCATAAGCATATTTTCATAAGTTGAGGGGTATAAAACTAGAATGATACGTCACAAGGGCTAGATCATCTGATGGTGTAAATCAGTATATCTCCATTGACTTCCTTGGATCTATGCTGATGTACAGCAGCTGGCCCATAACTCCACACCTAACCACCGTATGAAGGTTTTTGAACGAGTGCTGAACATCTTGTAGAACAGGAGGCCAGGAAAGTTCTTTTCTCCTTTTAATCTTTACCAAGAATCTAGAAATACCTCTTGTTTTCAGACTTAGGTGATTCATTCTTGCAAAAGAGGCACCTATTGTATGTGTCATTTTAAATGAGCTACAAAACCAATCTTGTTATTATAAGCACAATGAAACCTTCTAGAATGCATCAGAGCCCAGCCTTTAACTAAAACACCTCACACTGTTTTAGAACAAATGAAGTTGCCATCCTTTGGCAAATACTGGCTTGTACCTCTTTCCCTCCAATTACACACTGAGCCCCATCACACCAGCCTGCTTGTCAGGCTCTTACTAATCTTGTGCCAAAGGCACTGAAACTCAAGCTGTATCACCAGGGAGAAGATGCAGAGCTTTGCTTGGAAGGCTGCAATACAAACTTTTAATTAGAATGGTTTGAGGCACATGTGTTCACACATGCTAGATTATAATGATAGGAAGAGATCAGAAGATTTTAAATGTTCTCCTCTAGTGTTAGGGTGACCAGATAGCAAGTGTGAAAAATCAGGACACTTTTTTGAGGGGGTGAGGGGGAGGTATAGTTGGATATATGAGACAAAGCCCATAATATCAGGACATCTGGTCATGCTATCCAGCATACTTATTTGTGGTCTCTCAGTGTAATCTGTTTATGGACTAAGGATTTGGAGGCAGATCCACCAAAGAATTTAGGTGCTTTGTGGTGGGGTCTGCAGGCCACACACTGAACCAGGGCTGACAGTAGAGCAATATGGGGTGAGAGGGGCCCCACCCCTGAACAGGTGCAGGGCATGTTCCCAGTGAAGGAACAGTTTAAAAGGACACTGGTAGCCCCAGAAAGGGGGAAGAAGTTTCATGCTGCATCAGGAAACAAGGCTGATGCTGAGAGCTGTGTCAGGAGCAGCTACAGGTTTGTGAAGGCTGCTCTAGCTGCAGGGGTTTGGATATCTTCCCCCACTTCTCTAGGAGCTGAAAGCCCGAAAACAGATTGCTTGAACAGGACACTAAGAGACTGAGGAGAGTCTGATAAACCAGCTGCTGTGGGTGTCCTAAACTGAGGAACTCTGAAGTGGTAGGAAGTGGGTAGCTCAATAATTGAGCTGGGTGGTTTGATAAGCCCCCTGGCCCTGGGTTGGGAGGTGGTGGAGTGGGTGGTCCTGGGTCTCCCAACCTTGCCCCTGCCATGCTCATCTGTATTGGCATAGAGAGTACACTTATAAAGTGGATGATACCAAGCTGGGAGGGGTTGCAAGTGCTTTGGAGGATAGGATTAAAATTCAAAATGATCTGGACAAACTGAAGAAATGGTCTGAAGTAAATAGGATGAAATTCAATAAGGACAATTGCAAAGTACTCCATTTAGGAAGGCACAATCAGTTGCACACCTACAAAATGGGAAGTGACTGCCTAGGAAGGAGTACTGCGGAAAGGGATCTGGGGGTCATAGTGGATCACAAGCTAAATATGAGTCAACAGTGTAACACTGTCACAAAAAGAGTGAACATCATTCTGGGATGCATTAACAGGAGTATTGTAAACAAGACAGAAGAAGTAATTCCTCTGCTCTACTCTGTGCTGATTAGGCCTCAACTGGAGTATTGTGTCCAGTTCTGGGCACAACATTTCAGGAAGGATGTGGATAAATTGGAAAAAGTCCAGAGAAGAGCAACAAAAATGATTAAAGGTCTAGAAAACATGACCTATGAGGGAAGATTGAAGAAACTGGGTTTGTTTAGTCTGGAGAAGAGAAGACTGAGAGAGGACATGATAACAGTTTTCAAGGACATAAAAGATTGTTACAAGGAGGAGGGATAAAAATTGTTCTTCTTAATCTCTGAGGACAGGACAAGAAGCAATGGGCTTAAATTGTAGCAAGGACCGTTTAGGTTGGACATTAGGAAAAAGTTCCTGTCAGGGTGGTTAAGCACTGGAATAAATTGCCTAGGTAGGTTGTGGAATCTCCATCATTGGAGATTTTTAAGAGCAGGTTAGACAAATTCCTGTCAGGGATGGTCTAGATAATAGTTAGTTCTGTCATGAGTTCAGGGGACTGGACTAGATGACCTCTCAAGGTCCCTTCTAGCCCTATGATTCTATGAATCTGTGGGGGAGCAATCAAACACTGGGGTGATTGAAGCTGCTGCTGGGGCTCCCTCTGGGACAACTATGCTGCAAGAATGACCACTAGGCCAGCTGGTCATTGGACCATCCCATACAGACCTAAAACCCAGATTCAGGGGTCTAAGTCTCAGTTCTAGGCTCCCTTTGATCTGTAAAAGCCCCGTGTGGCTTCCACCAAATCCTGTAAGTGCCTAAACTCACTCAGCACCTAAACATCCACTGTAAATGTTCCCCAGATGGCTAAGTTTCTCCCTCTGGGCATGTGCAGTGCTGCTTCCCGCTAGGCATTCAGACACCAATCCCCCACCTAAACCCCAGTGCAATCCACAAACTCAGAGCACACCAACTGCCTCAAGTCCTGTAGGAGGAAGGGTGGTACCAACTGGGATGTGGGTGACTGGTTCCAATTCCCTTCTGTCTGTCTGAGGGGTAGGAAGGATTTGATATGGGGAGGGCTCTAACCACTGGGCTCTAGGATAGTCTGATGTGGGGCTCCCTCCATCTCTCTGGCTGAAGCTGTGTCACTGTGGATAAATACTGAAATAGTTGTTGGAGCAGGATGTTTGTAGATCCCTGTTATGGGTCCCACCTGGGGTGCTAACTGGGGTACCTCTGAGCCCTCTGACTCACCAGCCGGGGTTCCCTCTCGGCACTGTGCTGCTGTGACAGGCTATAGACAGCTCCCGGTCCTACACTCCCACCAGCATCCACACAGGCAGGGACACACCTAGCTGCAGTTGCATTCAGGCTTTGACCAGCCACCGCAGGAACCAACAATAGAGAGGCTACAGCCAAAATAACCCCCAGCTTCCCACCTAGGACCCCAGAGCAGTACTGTCCTGCCCTGGTCAAAACCCCACCAGTGTGAATTTATTACTCATTTTGTATCTCCCTCAATGTGGAGAGGAATGTGCATAATACACTTGTCTTAAACCAAGCTGAAATTTTCCCCAGACGAAGACACACTGATTGAGATTAAAACATAAAACAAGTTAGATTTTAAGCGATTATAAGTGATAGCAAATAGATCAAAGCAGATTACCTAGTAAATAAACAAAACCACAAACTAAGTCTAAAATACTAGAAAGATTGGATATGCATTAGCAATTTCTCACTCTGACTGATCATACCAGCAGGCTTGCAGCTTCTCAAGGCACAAGTTGCACTTGCTTTGCAGCTTGGGATCCCCACCCCTGTTCCAAGTTTTCTTCTTTTGGAGCTTCTCTCAGGTGTTGAGCTGTGGAGGAGTGAAGAACACCAGATGATGTCACTCCCTGCCTTATATAACTTTAGCATATGTCAGGAACCCTTTGTTCCAAAAACAGTTCCCACCTTAGTTTGTGTAAAGATACAAGTACCCAAAAAGGAGATCAGTGTCATGTGGTCTGCTCACGTGCCTTTGCATGCCCTGCTGGTTCATAGCAACCACTTCAGGCTGTCTGGAGCGTTCTCAGGGAGGCTCACTAGCTGGGAGATAAGCTTCTCCTATGGCCTATTGTTTTTCCTAATGGCCCATTACCCTGAATAGGACCTTCCCAACCAGCTGTCTTGGCTGGAAGCATTTTGCCTAGTGGGTGTCACCACTTTTGAAATACAGATCCCTAGGCAATATTTATAACTTCAGATACAAAAATGATACATGCATACAAATCAGATAATCATATTCAGCAAATCATAACTTTTCCAATGACACCTCACATTAGGTCTGCTCTGGCGTAATTAGAGCTGCAGTGACCAGAGTGCTGGCCCAGCTGCTGTTGCCCTGCACTCTGTCACAAAGCCAGACTCTGGCAAAGCCTGAGCCGAGCTAAGCTATGTGGTCTGAGGGGTTTTCTTGGAGCCGGCTGAAAAGCCAGGGACAAGGGGATTGCCTGGCAAGCTGTGTGAGAAACAGGGAGAAAGTTTGCAAGCACCGAGGAGGAACAGGAGAGAACATCTCCTCTTTGCTGGAGGGGCAGGTTTGGAAATGGTGAGCTAGGAAACACCTGCTGGTTTGATTGCTGCTCTGGCCAGGGAAGACTGACTTAGAGGTTAACAGGGAAGAATGTTCTCAGAGGAATAATCACAAATTCTTATTTCACTAGTTTCATTTACTAGTCAATGGTCACAATTTCTAGACCGCAAATGGCCACTCCATTTCCAGAGCACATATTCCGAAGGACTGAAGTTCATTTCTGTATGAAGGTGACTACATTGTTCAGAGCTCCTGCCCTGGATTATAAACCGGTGTTACTCTTGATAACCTCACCAGCTGTAAGGAATGTAGTGTCAGTGATTGACGCTGTGTAGGAGGACGCCATAGGCTCCAGGCTCATGCAGAATTACACTGTCAGAGAGTTTGGAGTGTTTAGTTCAGGATTTTTTTGGCAAACAGACTGGGAAGATCATCAGCAGTCATCAGATGTTTCAGCTGATACAACATCCTATTTATTCCACATTTTATAAGAAGCACCACTTAGAGTTTGTAGGATCTGCCATTTGAAACAAATGACGCTGTTAATTTGCCATGGCAGTCAGGGTTTGCTAAACACCATTTCAGGTTTTAATTCATCACATGAATATTTGGAATTGGGATGATATAAGCAAATCCATCAGCACATTTTTTGCAGACCCATCTCCCCTCCTCTTCATATCATACTGCTCTCCCTTTCCTCCCCACTCCTTGACAGCTGTCAGCTGTGATCATCCAGGCAGGCAGATGAGCAGTTCCCTGCCTCACATGTCTGACCAAATACCCTGTAAGATGGATGCATTGCATGTAGCCCCATGGTCGATCTATCCTCCTGTCCCTGTCTGCAGTACCCTGGAACATACATGGTACAGATATGTACACTACTGTCTAAAAGGGAGCCTCAGAGCTGAACAACCTTTGGAATTAAAACCAGATTCCAGCTTCATTTGCCTAGGAAATGTTTCCCCTTCCCCTTGGATGAGGACTGGATACAGTGATCACTGATTCACCACCTCTGGATTAGATCCCTGCAACTCCCCACATCTGGAAGTGAGGTGGAGGCATTGCAGGAACTCCTGGAATACATCGCCCCTGCTGGCTACCACTTAGCTTCCATTTCCAGTTCAAGACCTTGGTTCTGAACATCAGCGCCAGCAATGGGTGAAACCCAACTACATCCACGACCACATCTCCATCTGTGACCTGTCAAGATGGCTGTCAAGATAATGTATCATACAGAGCTCAGGATGAAGTATGTGAGACCCAGATGCCAAGAGCTCTTGGTAGAAGGGTTCTGGCTGTGGAATTAGCTCCCAAACAAAATGAGACTAATTCACTTACAGGGCATGCTGCAAGACCCTCCTTCCAAAAATAGCCTTACCCAGTTTATAGAGAGAGCGAGCGAGCAAGAGAGCAGGAAGCTCCATGAATGCAGTAGGAACTGGCCATGCAGATATCATGTACCTGGGAAGTACTTAGATAATTCAGCAATGGGTGCAGTGGAAAAACCGTAGAGACAGACAGTTCTACCGGTTATAAAGCAAGATGCTGCTTTGTCTTTTATTTTTGTTACAGTTACCAGTGCTTCAGCTATATGTATTAGAAACCAAATGTCCAATAGGAGGAAATGGAAAGAATAGAACGAGTTATCTATTTTGTGTTCATGTTATTTTTCTAAAAAAAATTTACATTGCTCACTTTTGCCATAAATCTTATAAACCTCAGCAGATTAAAATAATACACTGACTGCAAAAGTCAAATCCCAGCCTGGCTTTATTAACACTCTGGTGCATCAGCTGCTAGCCTGAAAAATAAATAAATAAAAACAAAGAGTACAAGGACTGTGACTTGCTTGAGCCAAAAGAGAACTAAGCTGATTGCTGATTCAGAACAACAGAGTGAAGGCTCTGTAACTGCAGGACATGAACAGAAGTGGTTGTTTAAAAGTCTAAGTGAAAGAAGAACTATGTGACTAAGTTAGACAGTAGTGTTTAGAAAAGTGCATTCAGAATGACTCAGAAGAGCGATCTCCCAGGGCACTGGAGCTTGCCGGAGGGAAGAACAGATGATTTTTTCCCCCTCTGCTGAGGTCAATTATTCACCATCTTGAAGTACAATATCAGCCTTGGGAAGTTGCTTTCGGCTAGAATACTTCTGGACTTTTCTGTTTCTGAAGAACTTTTCCAGCCTGCTTCACTGCTTCTCCCAAGATCTTTCTGAGAGTGCTGCTCAGCGAGGCCTACGTTGTACCAGGCCAGTTTGGAGGCAAAAGCAGAGGATTGTAAGCATACGCTTGTTAGGAACATTTGTTTCCGTCACTCCCAGGGAGAAAATACCGGCTACTACAGGGCTCTTTAATCTATCAGAGAAGGGAGAACAACAACCAATGGCTGGAAGTCAAATTAGAAATAAGACCCACATTTTTAACAGTGAAGGTGATCAACCATTAGCACAAGCTACCGGGTGTGGTGGCGATTCCATCTCTTGAAGTCTTCAGATCAAAGACTGGATGCATTTCTGGAAGAAATGCTTTAGTCAGGATGAATTCTCTGGCCTGCCTTATACAGGAGGACAGACAAGATGATCTGATGGTCCCTCCTGGCTTTATAGCCTGTACATCCATGTTAAATGCAAAAGTTCTGAATAGTCTCAACACACCCGTAAGCTTTCCTTCTCGCCCACAGAGCATGCTTAGGTGTAAACCAGATTGCCCGAGCTCCCTCCCAGCTCCTGTTCAAAGGGCCAGGTTGGTCTGGAGTTGCAGCGTAAGGATGCAGGGAACCAGTGCTGCATTGGGCATGAGGGGGGCATGGGGCAGGGGAGGGATGAAGTGCTGCATGTGAAGTGCAGCAGCTGAAGGCTTTATAATTGCAGAGGCCAGGAGCAGGCATAGGGGGTCAAATTCAGGCCTGGCATAAGTGGGGGCATTTCCATTGACCCTGTGAGTGCTGGGGGGAGTACGCGCTTGCTGCACTGTTAGAAAAGAGCCAATATGTGCGAACCACACCCCAGGGCAGCCCGCGTGTCTCTTGCTCTGGCCCGGGGAGAGCAGGCTGTGCCCCGGCCCACGCAGACCTGCCTGCTTGGGGTCACCCAGTGGCAGGGCTGTAGCAGGCCAGGCAGACACGCTCCGGCTACCTCGGCACAGGAGCATGGGAGGATGATTGGGCCCTGTCTGCCGGCTGTCATTGAGCTGTACCTTTTCATCCCTTATCCTCCTGCTTCATGCAGAAAGCTGCCCAAATCCCCTCGGCCACTGGGCTATTGAAGAACTGGGAGCGAACCAGAGGAAGGTCCCACGACGCATCCCAGCAGGCTGGTGTTTAACCAGGTATGGTTCATCCAGGGCGCTGGCGTCGTAATGTGCTTCACCTCAGCTCTCACAACTCGCTACAGAGCAAGGCAGACACTGGAAACGCTGCCCTTCAATCCGGTGCCCCATGAGCAGCATTTGCAGTTGCTCAAATCAGCCTTGAGGTTTGCTGACCAAGGCAAAAAAAGCCACCTGCGGGCCCTCTCCAGGATGGCGACAGTGAAAAAACTACCCGTATTATAGATACCTGTCCAAAAAGATGTAGTGCCCACAGGTGAGTGGGGAAAGAGACTGTCTCAGGGCTGCCTGGGATGAATGTTGACATTAGGAGCTCTTACAGATGGGGCAAGGACTTGCTCTTGCTATATGTTTGCACAGTCGGTGCTAGTGTGATACAAATAAATACAGTCATTTGCCAATTGAAGAGTAATGGGTTAGGTACACAATGAATTCTTGAGCAACAGAATCACTGAGCACAGCATCAGCTCAGAGGAAGCTAAGAAGAACAGATGACCACATTTGCTTTCCGTAAGATGTAGAATTGCAAGAGTAAGCTATGCCTGATTTCTATAAGACATGACCGTATTCTATTAGATCTAGGTTCTAGGGAGCAAACACGGGCTGCAAATAACCGGCTTAACCTCCAAATGGTAAACATGTCATGATGTGAAAATCAATGTCTAGCTACACTAGGACAGGATGAGCTACATCAAATCAAGCACAATTAATGCTAATATACTGCTCCCATCACCAGCACTCCCTAATTCAGAACACCCTTTTGTAGAAGTCTAGACTCCAGCAGGATATCAGCTCAGCCATCTCTGAGTGTTTGACTCAAACACCACTGTCTAAATAGATGGGGCCTGTTCTCCTGTAGTTTGTTTTATAGACAAATTGTATGTGGTGGAGTTGCTCTTTTTCCAGAGATTCATCGATTTTTTTAAGGCCTGAAGGGACCATTATGTACATCTGATGTGACCTCCTGCAGAACGTAGGCCAGAGAATGTCACTCCATGATTCCCGCATTGTACCCAGTAACTTGTGACTTAACTAGCTTATTTCTTTTACAAGGACATCCAGTGTTGATGGATGTGATGGCGAATCTACCACATCCCTTGGCAAGTTGTTCCAGTGACTAACTATGCTCCCTGTTATACATTTGTATCACATTTCTACCTTGAATACTGGTGACTTTTTAATTTGGTGTATTTTACAGGGGAAATGTTTTGGATGATAACAGTACTTCTCAATGTTTTAACATGATTAGTCAATAGAGTTGCTATGTTACCTGTCATTCTACGATAACATGCGGTCGGTCAGAAGTGAATCTGACTCTAAGTCACTATGTCCAGATGCACAATAAAGTCAAAGTTATAAAAATACATTATATGCTTAGGTAAGTGCAACACTGTCTTGGAGAAGGCAAGATGATGTAAATACAGATATACTCTGCTTCAGTTAAAGTGGGTGTTTTCGTGTGTTGGTTAGGGATTATTACTGACACAGTGGAAGTTCACAGGGAAAAGATGACATCTCTGTAAATTCCACCTAGTGCATTCTGTCGGTCACAGAACAGGGTTCACGGTATGTTGCTTTTTTTTTTATTGTATCCTTCTGGTGAAAACCTTTAATCCCAAGCTTTGTGCTCTTCATTTGTTTATCAGCAATGCACATCCATCTGCCCGCCAAGGGAGCTATGACTCATACCTGACTCATAATCATGGGAGCAAAGCTGAAACCTTTACTTCATTTCCTGGAAGAAGCATCTGTTAGATTCATCTTGGAAGATTAGGCATTTCTCACTGTCATTTACAGATGAAGGCATTTGTGACTGGCTGAGGCTGGATCAACTGATTCACTGCAATGAATGGAAAATAAATCTCTTAGGGCAATTGAGCTCCTCATCGGAGGAGCTGCAACACTTCCTTCACAAGCACAATTTCAGGCCAGTGGTCAATCTCTCCCCCGCAGAAGAAGCAGGTGGCGAGTGTCATGTCTTCAGGAGCACCTAGCTTCACTGCCCCATGCCTCCTTTCCTTATTACTGGTGTGTGACTTAGTAAGATAAGCCTGGAAACGTGTATTTTTATAGAACAATTCTACCTGTTCACTTGCAGCATTTCCTGTGAAAACTGCCACTATTCCTTGCTGGCTGAATGATTGGCTGCAACCAGTCACTTAAAATGATTTGCTCAGACCCATCTGCCATAGGAGTTCACTCCAGCTGAATGAAGGGCATGTGAAACTTCCCTCTCTGCACAGTACTGCATATATCGATCACTACGTTACCTTAAAAAAGCAGAGCACTGCTGTGAAAACAGCAGTTTTGCAGGTTTGGAATCTTCCCTCTGACAATGGCTTTCCTTTTAGGGAACAAAAGAATGGCCCATATGGGGTCAGACCAATGGTCCATCTAGCCCAGTATGCTGTCTTCCAAAAGTAGCTGGTGCCAGATGCACCAGAGGGAATGAACAGAACAGGGCAATCATCGAGTGATCTATCCCCTGCTCTCCATTCCCAGCTTCTGGCAGTCAGAGGATTAGGGACACCAAGGAATAGGGGGTTGCCTCTCTGACCATCTTGGACCTACCCTCCATGAATGCATCTAATTCTTTTTTGAATCTAGTTATACTTTGGCCTTCACAACATCACATGGCAATGAGTTCCACAAGTTGACTATGCATTGTGTGAAGCAATATTTCCTTGTTTGTTTTAAACCTGGTGCTTATTAATTTCAGTCCTCGTGTTATGTGAAGGGGTGAATGACACGTCCCGATTCACTCTCTCCACACCAGGCACGGTGTTGTAGACCTCCCTCGCATCCTCCCTCAGGTGTCTCTTTTCCAAGCTGAACAGTCATCTCTCCTCATACGGAAGCTGCCCCGTCCCCCAACGATTTGTGTTGCCCGTCTCTGCACCTTTTCCAATTTGAGATGGAGCCACCAAAACTATATGCTGTATATAAGGTTTACACATACCATGGATTTATGTAGTGGCTCTGATTTCTTTCGTATTATGAATCCCTTTCCTAACGGTTCCTAACATTGAAGGCTGCTGCACATTGAGCAGAGGTTTTCACAGAACTGTCCATTTTGACTGCAAGACCTTTCTCGAGTGGTAACAGCTAATTTACACCCCATCATTTTGTAGGTATAGTTGAGATTGTTTTCCATTGTGCATTACTTTGCATTTATCCACACTGACTTTCATCGGCCATTTTGTTGCCCAGTCACCCAGTTTTGAGAGATCCCTTTGTAACTCTTGGGAGTCAGTTAAGTCCACACCTATCTTGAGTAATTTTGTATCATCTGCAAACTTTACCACCTCCCTGTTTCCCCTTTTCCCAGATCATTCATGAATATGTTGACCAGCACAGACATCTTGCAGGGGGCGGTCATGGGGGAGACAAAAGTGAGTAGCGTTAGTTAGCACTGTACAATACTCATGCATAGCTGCATGCGATAATAGTGACACGCCAGGTCATTTATGAATACATTGAACAGCACTGGTCCCAGGACAGATCCTTGGGGTACTCTGCTATTTACCTCTCTCCACTGTGAGAGCTGGCCATTTATTGCTACCCTTTGTCTGCTATTAACCAGTTACTGATCCATTAGAGGACCTTCCCTCTTATCTGAATATCTGCTGGATCACCCTTGTCCACATGTTTGTTGACCCCCTCAAAGAATTCTAAGAGATTGGTGAGGCATGATTTCCCTTTACAAAAGCCATGTTGACTCTTCCCTAACAAATCATGTTCACCTATGTGTCTATGTTCTTTACTATAGTTTCAATACTAGGTAAATTGATTGAACTTAGGCTTACTGGCCTGTAATTGCAAGTATTGCCCCAGAGTCTTTTTAAACTATTGATGTTATATTACCTATCCTCCAGTCATCTGGTACAAAGGCTGATTTCATTGCTTTTGGGCAAATACCATCTGGGCCTGGTGACTTATTACTTTTTAATTGATCAATCTGTTACAAAACTTCCTTTAGCAACACCCCAATCCGGGACAGTTCCTTAGATTTCACCTAAAAAGAATGGCTCAGGTGTGAGAATCTCCTTCACATCCTCTGCAGTGAACACTGATGCAAAGAATTCATTTAGCTTCTCCACAATGGCCTTGTCTTCCTTGAGCGCTCCTTTAGCACTTTGGTTATCCAGTGCCCCCGCTGGTTGTTTGGCAAGCTTCCCACTTCTGATGTACTTACACAAACTAGCAGCAGGTTTTTTTATCATTTACTCATTGCTCTTCAAATTCTTTTTTGGCCTGTCTAATTATACTTTTACATTTGACTTGCCAGAATTTATGCTCCTTTCTATTTTCCTCAGTAGGATTTGATTTCCATTTTTTAGAAGATGTCTTTTTATCTCTAGCCATCCCTTTTACTAGTTTGTTTAGCCATTGTGGCCTTTTTTATGTTTTGGTCCTCTTAGTACTTTCTTTTATTTGGGGTAGACAATTAGTGTAGCCTCTATTCATGGTGTTTTTTAGGTCTCCATGCAGCTTGCAGGCATTTCGCTCTTATGACTGTTCCTTTTCATTTCCATTTAACTAGCTTCTTCATTTTTGTGCAGTTCCCCTTTTTTGAAGTTCAATGCTAGTGTGGTGGGTTCTATTTTGGTTTTGGTGGAGCTCATCCTTCCTGTATAAAGTTCTCCTTTCGCAAAAGGTTGCCCAATTCCTAATAGGCCTAAATCCCTCCTCCGAACACTATCCTCTCATCCAGGCATTGTGACAGTAACTCCGCCTGTCTGACTGGCCCGGCACATGGAACTGGGAGCATTTCAGAGAATGCTACTTTGGAGGTCTTGCACTTTGATCTCTTACCTAGCAGCCTGAATTTGGCCTCCAGGATCTCTTTTCCAGATTGAGGTTTGGGGTTTTTTAGTGGGGACATCCTGGCCAAATCCCATTCCTCCCACAAGACGACAGCCCCATGTAGATGGACGAGTCTACTAGCCTGAGTCAGCTGAGCAGGATTCGGCCATTAGTTTCTTCCCATTTTCTGGCCTTGGATATACCTGTGTGAGAATCCCGCCACTGGCTGCCAGGAGTGATCCCAGAGGGGCTGCTAACGTCAGGGGAGCTGAACAAGTGCAGCACCAAGGAGAAACCTGTGAGAAATGTTCCTAGTGTGGCAAAGGCTGGCAAACGAGGAATGAAGCCTAGTGTCCAGCCTGACAGCTCTCTGGCCTGCCAATGGATTGCCAGCATATTGCAATTCACTGATTGATGGCTTTAAATTGCTTTGCTGCCACCTCCTTGCTGTTAACTGAACTGCTGCCAGACCTCAGCCTTTGCTGCCGAATGCTGTAATCATCTCTGCTGCAGGCTGCTCCCTCCTGACTCTCTCCTTCTGGCCGGCAGCTGTTGTTCTTCTCCAGTGCTTGTACAGCGTCTGTGAGCACACTCAGATGCACTGCCGCTGGGCTGTGGCTTCTAACCCCCTTGCCACGGGCTGTGGCTTAAAAGCCCCCGCACAGCCCATGGTTTGTGGGATTTATTGCAGTGGCATCACAAGGCTGCAGCCAGATTAGGGCCCCGTTGTGCTAGGTGCTGTACAAACACAGAACACGTGATAGTCCCCAGTCAATGTAAACAGTGCTGCCAACTCGCACGATTTTAGCCCGCCTTGCAAACTCCTCTTTCATAAAACCTCAGCTCCTGGAGCCAAGTGAGAACGTTTCTAGCCCTCCTGGGTCCAGAGAAATCTTGCCAATATGACCCAAATGCACCCCCGAGGCTCTTGGTGTTGTTGATACCACAGAAGAATTAATAGTATTGGGTTTGAGACTCCCAGCAGGAGGGGATGAACTCTTAAAAGGAAAGAGAAATGCGGACACTGAGAGAGGCAAATGGGTGTTTCTCAGCTGAGGGTTCAGGCATGCCATTTAGGGCCAGGCTCCACTGGCATGCTGTGCAGAGTGGCACTTCTCCCTGGCGAGCGCAGCGTGGGATACGCAGTCACCCCCCAGCTCTCAGGGGCAGGTGTTGGAGAAGCAGGGAATGCGGGCAGCATCAGTGGGCCTTTAAAGCTGGCTCTCCAGATTAGCTGTGCTTCTTCATCACCCAGAAGGTGTCTTAAAAACTTGTCTCTACTTCCTCTCTCTTCCTGAGAGTAGTGCAGGGATCAGCCTTTTGTTCTGTATATGCCTAGCACCATGGGACCCCAGCCCACGCCTGGGACTCCTTGAGCTACCACAAGACAAATGCAGTGACAACAGAATGGCTAACTTTGCCCCACCTCTTTACCTCCTACTTGCATGGTAACTTATTGCCCTCCCCCTTCCCCCCCCCCGCCCCAAATGCAACAGAGAAGATGTCTGTCATCTTTTGATTAGTCAGATTGTTCATTGTCACCGGATCCCCATGCTGCTCATCCATGTGGGCACTAATGATCCTGCGAGGTATGACCCTGAGCAGATCAGAAGTGACTACAGGGCTCTGAGAATGAGGGGGAAGGAGCTGGGGGCCCCAGGCAGAGACAGACACACCCTGAAAGTGAATGCATGGCTACACAGATGATGTCTCCAGGAGGGCTTTGTCTGTTGACCACAGGATGCTGTTCTGAGAAGAAGGATTGCTGAGCAGAGATGGAATCCACCTATCCAGGAAGGGGAAGAGTATCTTCAGATTCAGACTCACCTTGTGAGGCAGGCTTTGACGCGCAGAGCCGTAACTAGGCATTTAAGCACCTGGGGCAATCAAGCACTTTTGTGCCCCGTACTGTTTTTTCATCGTTAGAAAAAACACACCCACAATTCTCAACATTGCGCTAGTTTTTGAAGATGCTTAACAACATATAGTCCTGATTTTTATGCACAGATGCTTCTTCTTTGTGTGTGTCACTGTTCCCACAAGTTACAGCCAAATGTCTGGTCATTTGCACTGCTTCTGTACTGGAGAGACACAAAGACTCACTCACTTCCCACTCACCGCTTAGGAGTAAGTGTAAACTAAAGAAGTAATAATGGGATATCTGTGGCATGGGCTGCAGGTTTCCCCCTCCTACTGTGTGCTCCCAGGCAGTTGCAATCAGTCAGATGTGCAGTCTGGGCTTCCATAGAAATCCTCAGCTGCGGGGCGGGGAGGGAATGACTAACTTCACACCGAACTGTGACTGCTGTGAGAGTGAATACACATTTCTGACTGTTGGCAGGAAGCGCCGGGATTTACGTTCTTAGCACCCCCTGTTCTGAATACCTTAACTCCATTTTATGATTAAAAAACAAGACTCTGCATTTTTGTGGCTGTGCTTATTTCTCGCTCCCTTCCCCTCCCACAGTGCGATTCATGGGCTATAAGAACATCTGAAGCAATTTCCTTCCAGGGCTTTCCCCCTGTAGGATCCGGGTCTGTCGCAGCTCAGCGAGCCCAGACTCGCTGGGATACCCCAGACTCTGCACTCCTGCAGTGGTGCAGGTGACCTGGCTGACAAGGAGCAGGGAGGTTTCAGCCAGACTCAGGGATCGGGGCTGGCTGCAGGTGGCACTGCTGCCTTCCAGCATCCGGGGTAGCTCTCTGCGAGAATCAGAGCCCGGAGCTCTGGCTGCGCTGCTGGGGGTGTCCTGGTGGCAACATGTAGGATTTCCAAGCAGGGATCCCGGCTCCTGGCAGCCCAGGCCTGGCTCCTTGGTGGCTGGGCTGGCCGGGGTCGCTGCAGGGATGGCCCAACCATGGGCTCTAGGGCCAGTCCCCTCGCCCTTTGCGCAGTGAGCGGCAGCCGAGCAGGGCCAAGGCCCGCAGAGCCCGGCTAAGGCACGTTTATCCCAGCCCCTCCGCTTCCTGCTGCCCTGAGAATTCCTCAGCTGGGCTCCCGCAGGGATAAAAGCGACTCTGGGGAGCTGTGATGGCTCAGAGCTGAGCCCCGTTTCCGAGCCCAGATCCCTGAGCACCAGCTAGGGTTGCCATTGCCAACTTTCTCATCGCAGAAAACCGAACACCTTTGTCCTGCCCCAAGCCCTGCCCCTTCCCAAGGCCCCAGCCCCACTCACTCCATCGCGCACGCGCCACTTGCCAAGGCAGCTCCTAGCAAAGTGTACATTGCTTTCCTTGTTATAATGAACGAGCTATTCCTTTAAATTAAGTAGCCGGTTGCTTGTTTGGGGGCTTTCCCGGCGGGGGGGGGCTTCTGCTTCAGCAAGCCTATATTGGCTTCTTTGTGTACGTAATGGCCTGTTCGTTTAAATGAAGTAGCCGGTTGCTTGTCTTTCAGTAGCTTTGCCACTGAAGGGCCTGGCTTGTTTCCTGGCTGGGTGCTCAGCAGGGCAGGGTGCCTGCGCCATGGGATTGACGCGCTTTGGGCTTGCGGTGAACAGGCCCTGACACTTAGTCTCACCTGGGAGCGTCACAAACTGGCTCATTTTCCCTGGGCTGAGGCAGGGGGTTGGGATGCGGGAGGGCTGAGGGCTCCAGCTGGGGGCGGGGGGGGGGGGGGGCTGGCTTTGGGGTGGGGCCGGGGGTGAGGGGTTTGGGGTGGAGGAATCATAGAATCATAGACTATTGGGGTTGGAAGGGACCTCAGGAGGTCGTCTAGTCCAACCCCCTGCTCAAAGCAGGACCAATCCCCAATTAAATCATCCCAGCCAGGGCTTTGTCAAGCCTGACCTTAAAAACTTCTTCTAAGGAAGGAGATTCCACCACCTCCCTAGGTAACGCATTCCAGTGTTTCACCACCCTCCTAGTGAAAAAGTTTTTCCTAATATCCAACCTAAACCTCCCCCACTGCAACTTGAGACCATTACTATTACTCCTTGTCCTGTCATCTGCTACCACTGAGAACAGTCTAGATCCATCCTCTTTGGAACCCCCTTTCAGGTAGTTGAAAGCAGCTATCAAATCCCCCCTCATTCTTCTCTTCTGCAGACTAAACAATCCCAGTTCCCTCAGCCTCTCCTCATAAGTCATGTGTTCCAGACCCCTAATCATTTTTGTTGCCCTTCACTGGACTCTCTCCAATTTATCCACATCCTTCTTGTAGTGTGGGGCCCAAAACTGGAGGAGGGGGCTCTGGGCTGGGGCAGAGGGGTGCATGCTCCAAGAGGGAGTTTGGGTCTGGGAGGGAGTTCTGAGCTAGGGCAGGGGGTTCGGGTGTGAGAGGGGTTTCGGGGTGCGGGCTCCGGGTGGCACTGAGCTCAGGTAGCTCCCGGGAAGTGGCGACATGTCCCTCCAGTTCCTAGGAGGAGGAAGGGCAGCCGGGGGCTCTGGATGCTGCCCTTGCCGGCAGGCACCACTCCTGCAGCTTCCATTGGCCAACGGGCGCTTCGGAGCCAGCACTCGGGGCAGGGGCAGACATGGAGGCCCTGTGGCTGCCCCTCCACCTAGCAACTGGAGGGAGCCTGCCAGCTCTGCACCAACCAGACTTTTAACAGCCCGGTCAGCAGTGCTGACTGGAGCCACCAGGGTCCCTTTTCAGCTGGGTGTCCGGGTGTGCCAGACACCTGGCAACCCGAGCACCAGCCCAGACCATGAGCTGCCCCCAGAGCTTCCCCCCCTGCAGACCTTTGCTGCTGCGGGAGCATCGCTCTGTGCCAGGCTAAGGGGCTTGCTGCGCCGAGGATCCCCCAGCTTCTAGAGAGGGGTGGGGGGCGCTATGCCCACTGCAGGGGCTGGAGGCAGCTGGCTGTACTCCCTGCTCAGGCAGCTCCAGCTCCGGGGCCGCCTTGGGGTCTGAGAGCTGGGGAAGCCAGGACCCGCCTTGGGAGAGAGGGACAAGGGCAAGTGTATCTCGGGAAAGGTACAGGGGAGCTGAGGGGTGGTGACCACAGGCCCATGTGGGGAGTTGGGGAGGGGGAGCTGGGAAGCCCAGAGGGGAGCCTTGGGGGGAGGTAGGGGGAGACCTTGAGGGTCCCTGGAGGGCTTGGCAGAGTCTTTGAAGCCCTAGTGGGAAGGTAGCCAAGAGGGCAGGAGGGATCTGATTTTTCCATCCCTGGGTCTGCCCTACTCCCCCTGCCGTGGTTACAGCCCTGGGGGCAGGAGACAAAAGCCCACAGGTAAGTCCAAAACATGGAGACCTGGGTGAAGGGGAAACTTGGGGAACATGAGCAATCACCGCAGGGACAAAGGAGGGACAAGAAGGAGTACAGAGGAGAAAGCTAATCAACATCTTAGGTGTTTGTAAACTAATGCAGAATAAAGAGAAAGAACTAGAAATCCTAGTGAATAATCACAAGTATAACATAATTGGCATCCCAGAAACTTGCTGGGATAATTCACATGGAATACTGGTGTAGGGGGACGCAGCTTGTTTGGGAAGCAAAGGCAAGAAAACAAGGGAAAGGTGTTGCCTTGTATATCAAAGATGTATAGACTTGCCCCACAGTTGAGACAGACGTGGGAGGCAGACCCGCTGAAAGTCTCTGGGCCAGGATAAAAGGGGGGAAACGAGGCTGATGTCATGGCGGGGGTCTACTGCAGACCACCTAGCCGGGAAGGAGAGATAAATGAGTCTTTTTTTTTTTAAACAACTAACACAATCATCCAAAGCACAAGTCGTGGTGGTGATGGGGGACCTCAGCTACCCAGGCATCTGCTGGGAAAATAACCCAGCAGGGCACAGATTATCCCACACATTCTTGGAATGCACTGGAGACAACACTTTATGATAGAAGGTGGAGAAAGCGGCTGGGGGAAAGGCTGGTCTAGATTTGATTCTGATAAACAGGGAGTTGAGAATTTTGAAGGTGGACGGCAGCTTGGGTGAAAGTGATCATGAAATGACAGAGTTCATGATTCTAAGGAATGGTAGGAGGGGAAACAGCGGAATAAAGACAATGGACTTCAAGAAAGCAGGCTTTAGCAAACTCAGAGAATTGGTAGGTAAAATCCTATGGGAAGCAAGTCACGGGGAAAGAAGAGTTCAGGAAAGTTGGCCATTTTTTTAAAGAGACATTATTAAAGGCACAAAAGCAAACTGTCCCAATGAATAGGAAAAATAGCCCCATGCTGTGTTCACCAGGAGATCACCAACAACCTGAAACTTAAAGAGTCACATAAAAAGTGGAAACTAGATTAAATTACACAGGATTATATAAAAAATCATACAAGCATGTTGGGACAAATTAGAAAGGCCAAGGCACAAAACTAGAAACTAGCTAGGGACATAAAGGGTAACAAGAAAACATTCTACAAATACATTAGAAGCAAGAGGAAGACCAAGAACAGGATAGACCATTACTCAATGTGGAGGGAAAAACAATAACAAAAAAGAAGCCATGGCCAAAGTGTTGAATGTCTTTTTGGTTTTCACTAAAAAAGTTAGCAGTGATTGGACAACTAACATAGTGAACCTAGTAAATGGGGTAGGATCTGAGGCTAAAATAGGAAATGAAAAAGTTAAGAGTTTGTAACTTTAGAGTGTAACCCCCTGGGGTTTAGAAAGCATGGCCCCTTTAAAACTTTTTCCTAAGGGGGGAGGGGGAGTAGTGAGAGAAAGGAGGGAAACTCCGGGGGGGCTCTGGAGCTGGAGAGAGAGAGAAGGGCTGCAGCCCGCAGACCCTCGCAGGGTGAAGCAGCAGAGGACCTGCCTGAAGCCTGGGAAGGACAGGGCGGCCGATTGGGGAAACCCCAGGACAGGAACCAAGAGGAGCATGGTGCCAGGGGGGAATCGCCCAAGAAGGAGAGGCCGGAGCTGGACCCAGTATCACAGCTGCCTTGTGGTGGAGGGAATTTTTCCTGCTGCATTCCTGCGCGCGCCGTCTCTTGGCCAGAGCTGCCTGCAGAGCAGACTCCATCTTGGCCAAGAGGGCGCATGCGGGAATGCAGCAGCGAAAGTCCCTTCCACCCCAGGGGCACCTGTTCCAAACCCCCCGAGTGAACACACCCACCCACAGGAAAAGTACAATGGATATAACAAAGGGAAATATTTATTTACAGCGGGACGAGAGGAGAAAAACAACCAGGGGAAGTACAGGGGGAGCAGTAGAACAGGGTTGCATCCAAACTGAGGCCCCACAGGCCCAGTGGTAGCACAGGCTGCCAGGGCAGACGCCGAGCAATGTGTCTGCGCACAGAGTTCAGGAGGCCTGAGCAAAGTTCCAGTTCAGTACTGAGTCTTGGGTGCTCCTGGTCGTCTTCGGCGCCAGTGAACTTTCCGCAACAAACCCCTCCGGTGCCCTCTTCCGCCGCTCTCTGCAAAGCCACAAGAGCGACCACCTCCCCACTTAACTAGCTACAGCCTCCCTCCGTATTCCCAGTGCAGAGTCACCAGCCCCAGGACTTACAGCCCCATGCAGCTTTGGGCAGCCGTGATACTGGGTCCAGCTCCGGCCTGTCCTTCTCGGGCGATTCCCCCCCGGCACAGTGCTGCTCCTGTCCTGGCGTGTCACCAATCAGCTGCCCTGTCTTTCCCAGGCTTCAGGGAGGTCCTCTGCTGCTTCACCCTGCGAGGGCCTGCGGGCTGCAGCCCTTCTCTCTCTCTCCAGCTCCAGAGCCCCCCCAGAGTTTCCCTCCTTTATCTCACGGCTTCTCCTCCCCCATTAGGAAAAAGATTTAAAGGGGCCATGATCTCTAAACCCCAAGGGGTTACAAGTTGTTTAGACAAGTTAGACGTCTTCAAATTGGCAAGGCCTGATGAAATTCCTCCTAGAAATACTTAAGGAACTGTCTGAAGAGATGTCTGAGCCATTATCGATTATCTTTGACAACTCCTGGAGGCTGGGAGAGATGCCAGAGACTGGAAAAGGACAAATTCAGAACCTATCTACAATAAGGGGAATAAGGACAATCTAGGGAATTATAGACAAGTCAGCTTAAATATGGTACCTGGAAAGATAATGGAGCAAATCATCAAACAATCAGTTTGTAAGCACTTGGAAGATAGTAAAATGATCTATGACAGTCACCGTGGATTTGTCAAGAGCAAATCATGTCAAACCAACCTAGTACCCTTCTTTGACAGGGTAACAAGCCTTGTGGATAGGGGGTAATAGTAGATGTGGTATATCTCAACTTTAGCAAGGCTTTTGATACTGCCTCACATGACCTTCTCATAAGCAAACTAGAGAGATAAAGCCGAGATGAACCTACTATAAGGTGGGTGCACAACTGGTTGGAAAGCATACGCAGAGTAGTTATCAATGGTTCACAGTGAAGCTGAAAGGACATATCAAATGGGGCCCCATTGAGTCCTGTTCTATTCAATATATTCCTACATGATTTGCATAACTTCCTACTTATAACGTTTGTGGATGGTACCGAACTGGGAGGAAGAGTGATGCCACTGAATACTCTCTCTGGGCTATTGTATTCAGGTTCTTATCCCAGCCTCATGACTGTAGTATCTGAGCTCCTTGCAGTCATGCATTAAGCCATGAGATTAACATCTGTGGAAGGCTGGTGCGAGCTGAGAGGTGGTGCCATGTGGGAGAAGGGCTGAGTCCATAGCTCCAAGGAGGGGATGGAAAGGAAGGCTCCTGGTTTTCACACAAGCTCTGTGACTGGAGGGGGAGTCCCACACCCTCAGGAGGGCTTTAGCTAATGAGTGTGGGAGGTGCCCAGCAGTCAGTTGTGTCAAACATATGCCATATGTCCCCCATGACTGTCCTCCTGCACCTTGTGCACCACACAGGGACCTGGCCACAGCGGCCAGCCTGAGAGCATGATGTCACCTGAGTGAGTGGAGCTGAGGAGGGAGCTCGTGCCTGATTGGCCTCAGGCACCTAAGCCCCTCCTTCTCCCCATATCAATCAGCTGCTGCCACCCCACTCCCGCCTGAGTGGTGATGTGCATGCCCTGGCCTCCCTGCACTGAACTGCACCCCTGGACTCCTGCTTTCTCCCTGCTGGCAACCTTCCCTGCAGCGTCCCTTCCCCAGGTGGGAATGCCCAGAGTGAGGGAGCAGTCCACAAAGTGGGAGAGGGGAAGAGATTATCCAAACTGGGGGAAGGAGAATTCTCAAAGGGGCGGGGGAGAGAAAGGGGAGGGATTCCCTAAAATGGGGAGGGGGAGTGTGTCTGTGAGAAGGATTCCCCAAAAGGAGGGATAGAAATTACCCCCCCAGGGGGACAAATTCCCAAGTACAGGGGAAAGAGATTAATGCCCAAGTGGGCAGGAGGGAATTCCCAAACTGCTGAGGAAAGAGGGAAAAGTCACCTGCTGGTGGCAGTGGCCGGGGGGGGCGGGGGGGCAATAGTAAATGGGTTGTGGGATGGAGGACTCATAAATTCACTTACTTTCAAATGTCATTAATTGTCTTTAAAGGCACCGTTCAACATTGCTCCCGAAGGAGGCCTGTCTGCAGCTGGACAAGAGCCCATCACCAGCCTCAGCTCCTGGACTCTACAGGAAAAGGCCAAGGGCCCTTGCCGCAGAGTGGGTTTGATGCTCCTGCTGCTATAAACCCGCTGACAAATAGAGGTGACATCACACACAGACCAAAGGAGAGGGGGTTGGGGGGATGTACCCAGAGCCCCAAGCTCATTGACATGGCAAAAGCTACAAGCTGCAGTAAGAATTGTAGTTAGAGTAGGTTGGAAATTTTCCGACAGAACCTTTTTCAGTTGGCACGTGCTGTTTGGTGGAGACTGAAACGTTTTGCAGAAATGGGTTGATTTTGATGAAGTTTCTTTTGGGGGGTGGGGAGGAGGGAACCAGAATGGAGCATTTGGATAAGGTCAAAACATTCCATTTCAATCTTTTTAGAAGAGAACATTTTGTTTTTCCATTTCAAAACAACTTTTCATTTTTTGATGTAATCTAGCATAATATAAATCTTAAACAATAAAATATAAAATCTGAAGAACACTTTTCAATTGACCTGAAATGTTCTTTCCCCAGAATTTTCTTTCATGAAATTTTTGTTGTTGGTTTTTATTCTGGTTTGGAATCAAAAAATGTCAAAATTGTGGAATTTCCTGTGGAAAAAAAATCCAGTTCCCACACAGCTCCAGTTAGAACATCTCCATGATGTATGGGCTGTATAAGGAACAAAGGACTTCCACTTCTCCTCTCAGGTGAGTCTGTGTGCAGGCTGCTGGCCACTCTGATTAAGAAGCAGGGAGTGCATGTGGGAGAGAGAGCTTAGGATGGGAGCTAGGTCTGAATTACGCATTGATGGGCGTGAACTGCCCCGGTGGTTGTTTTCAGAGAGGTAAATTGGAGGGGAAAAGAGAAAGGAATCTTCCTTTGTTATCCGTGTTTTAAATATAGATGGTTGTGGCAAGCCATGCAACTAAGCAACCATTTTCCATCAAAGGTGCCTAGCATGCATGGAACTTCTGTTCAGTTCGGTTCTGCATTATTTCAGGGTGTGCGTGTATCTCTTTGCAACTGTACAGGTGAGTTCAGTGCTTGTTGAAGGTTTACATTGAAAAGAATTATTTCTATGGCTTTTGCAAAGCAACGCTTGTGATGCACTGGCTGCCCAGTCTGTTAAAGTGCTCACAAGAGGTAACACTTGTAGATGAGAGGAACACGGCCAACAAAATGTATCCTGCTTCTTAGAACCCATTTTCCCAAGGAAAAATAAATTAAGGGGTAGCGTTACCGTTAGATGCCTGTATAGTAGGGCTGTAGAAGGCTCATTATGAAACCTCCACCCATTCCAAACGCACTTGATTTTGAATTTCTTTTTAAGCTTGAAAATTCAGTTCATCCCCAAAGGGTTTGCTAACAGTCAACCATACCTGGATCTTCTCAAGATGGACTTGTTGCCAGTCTGTGATTTGATTGCACTGAAACAATTTATCATGGTTTTGAAATGAAAGCTGTTGAAATTTAGAGCGAAGGATCCCATGCAGGCTGAAACCTAAGAAAGGATCCAGACAGATCCCTATGGTCTGCAGATGCCACAGTACTACTAAATTACTTCTGCCATGGCCAGTGCATGTCCAAAGCCTTCATTATACAGACCCTTTATGGGACTTTTCATCACATAGATTTCTATTGCACTAAGAGACTAGGGTCTTTGTCCCCTTCTTGTGGCTGGTCCATAGAAGAGAACTTAATGAGCCTGCTACAACTGCTAGCTGACAGACTTAGTCCTGTAGCTCAAGAGATAGAGGCTTATGTTTTCATGGCCCACTCAAAAGTCCACTGACAATGGGGGAGAGAGGGCTTACTATTTACTTCAGTGGGCTTTGGATCAGGCTACTTTACTCTAAAATGGCTGGAATCAGAACCTCCTGCCTGGCCTGTAAAAAAGTGGTGGAGAGGGTTGGTGTGTAAAGATAGGTTGGCATGACATCCGCTCTGTCACCTTGTGTTATTAACGTTCAGGTGCTAACCTCCCAGGCAAGCAGGAGCCCACCCCTAGCTAGCGTGGAATGGAGAAGATTGCAGACTCTCAAGTTAGAGCTGGTTCTACACTCAGTTTTTGTTCTGCTTCACAAATGGACAGTTAAATCAGTGCAACATGTTCGGGTCAATGAATTTATTCCATCATAAAAGTACTTATTTCAGTCAATTTGAAGGAATTAATTGTATCTCTATAAGTACTTTTGTGTCCATGTAACTGGGGCCACGTTCAAGGCTTGTGCCACTTTAATTGTATTGCCTTCTAAATTGATATAGTTAAATCAGTACAAAAACTGTGTGTAGACAAGTCCTTATGTGGGGATTATAGCTTCCAGATACTATAGGTCCAAGCACACAATGCTCCATCTTGATCTGATCACTTTCCTGCTCAGTTCAAGAGGAAGCACTGCATGCAGAAACCTGTAGCTTCTGAGGGATGCTTTTTTATATTAAAGATGAGGGTCCCTACAGGACATAGGACATAACCCTGCATGATGCACTGCAAACCAGGAACCTTGGGGCGAGCATTATCAGAGCAATGGCAGAGTGTTTACATTCCAGGGTGACTGAATACAAAATGTCAGAGATGATTAAAGGGGTAAAAACAGGAGACACTTCAGGCTATTGGTTTTAACCACGGCCTTGTCTACACACAAAAGTGGTATCATTTCAACTATACTAGTACTATTAAAGTGCTACAACCCCTTCTCGTGTGGATGCAGTTATGCAGTATAAATGGGTATAGATGTGTTTATACAGGTGTAAAATATTCCCTAATGGGAAATATACTGGTACAAGGCACCTGTATAACTGCATCCACAATAGGGGTTGTGCAAGTGTAACTATCTTGGTTTAAAAAAAAATCACACCCCTAATAGAAATAGTTACACCAGTATAAACTGAGTGTGAAGAGCTATTTTACTTTGCATCAGAGTTAAACTGTTAAGCAACCCAGATACAAAATTATTTTAAAAGCTAAAAAATGCCCCATCTTAAACGACAAAAATGTAGTTTTGAATGCTTTTTGACCAACAGTAGCAAAAAGATGATTTTTTCAAACTAATTTTGATGCCTCTTAGCATGGACTTTGAGAATCAAATCCAACAGTACATACACATTCCGAATGAACTCACTGGATAAGGTATGCAGGATTTAGCCCTATGTTTTTTAATTATATGTCAGAGTCTCTCCTAGATGGTTGATTTCCTGCATAAGAAAACCCTTCCAAACTGAGACTCACAGAATTTTTCTTCCATTGGAGGGTCAGATTTGTCTCTCATGGATCTGCACGATCACTCAGTTACCAGCTATGAGAGTACCCCACAGAATAACAAACACTACACAACAATCCCAAAGCAGTTCTTTTCCTTTTTCTGGGCTACACAGAGGTCAAAATTAAAGTCTTCCAATTGCAGAGGACAACCAAATGCCAAATGAAAACACTAGTTATTTTTTACAAATGTTACCTTACTCTTCTCCTTAATGCATGCAATCTGCTTTTGTGCTGCCCAGACACAATATGCCAGGGTTGTGAGTTCAATCCTTGAGGGGGCCATTTAGGGATCTGGGTCAAAAATTGGGGATTGGTCCTGCTTTGAGCAGGGGGTTAGACTAGACCTCCTGAGGTCCCTTCCAACCCTGATATTCTGTGATTATTTTCTTTAATTGTTATTCACCTTCTGTAACAACACAAAGCATGGCATTCTTTCTATGTGTCCCACCCCCAGGATGTAATTTTGGTTTATATATGTTCCCATATTTAACAGTTTGAATGATGTTTCTAGGTGTGATCTTCAGTGTAACCAAGTGAGTTTTGTTATGACTGTCGATCTTACTTGGATCTGAACTGTATCTAGTGACAGACCTTAGTGCTGAATAACATGTATAGTGAGATGTATCAATTGCTGTATTCAGTCACTCCTTTCACAAGTGAAAAGTAACCATGCATTAATCTCCTACTGGGCAAAAATAAATTTTAAGGACATCTCACCTACTCATACTAAGGATTATGTTTTTGCATCAGTGCCCTGGAGGGATTACGTGTTATGTGTTTAGAATAGGTCACTGATTTGGAATAATTGCCTTGTGTGAAATAAATTTTAAAGCCAAAATTGATTTAATCTCAGCCACTAACTACGTAGTCACTGTCATAATTAGACAGTAGATCCACTGCAGGGCTGGATAATAATCTAATAGCCCCCCATTAACCGTGAATGTGTGAATGGCTTGATTTTCCCAGAGATAACATTCAGCGTAGAAAAGTACAAATAAATTATGTGATGAATCATCCAGGAGATGAATCTGAACGTCACCCTGATGGATGAATCGTACACATAATCGGCCAGCAGCAGGTGTGCTGAAGTGATGCTGCTGGGCTGAGCTGACAATCAATAAAGCTCTATCATGTGCACATGGGGCCATCTCCGTCTCTCATTCTCAGCTGCCATCCCCAGTAACAGCCAATATCTTAGCCTGGCAGTCTCAGCTCAACCCCGTTGGACATTAAACACAAGGCAAAGTGCCTGGCTAGAAATGAATGTAACCTACCAAAAACTACACTAATGTTGCAAAGTTCAGCCTCAGACATAAGGTAGTGATTAACAGCTCGATGTCTAGTTGGCAGCTGGTATCAAGTGGAGTGCCCCAGGGGTCGGTCCTGGAGTCGGTTTTGTTCAACTTCTTCATTAATGATCTGGATGATGGGATGAATTGCACCCTCAGCAAGTTCGCAGATGACACTAAGCTGGGGGGAGAGGTAGATATGCTGGAGGGTAGGGATAGGGTCCTAGACAAATTGGAGGATTGGGCCAAAAGAAATCTGATGAGGTTCAACAAGGAACAGTGCGGAGTCCTGCACTTAGGACAGAAGAATCCCATGCACTGTCAGAGGCAGGGGACCGACTGGCTAAGCGGCAGTTCTGCAGAAAAAGACCTGGGGATTACAGTGCATGAGAAGATGGATATGAGTCAGAAGTGTGCCCTTGTTGCCAAGAAGGCTAACAGCATATTGGGCTACATTAGTAGGAGCATGGCCAGCAGATCAAGGGAAGTGATTATTCCCCTCGATTCAGAACTGGTCAGGCCACATCAGGAGTATTGTGTCCCGTTTTGGGCCCCCCACTACAGAAAGGAGGTGGACAAATTGGAGAGAGCCCAGCGAAGGGCAACAAAAATGATTAGGGGGCTGGGGCACATGACGGATGAGGAGAGGCTGACAGAACTGGGCTTATTTAGTCTGCTGAAGAGAAGAGTGAGGGGGGATTTGAGAGCAGCCTTCAACTACCTGAAGGGGGGTTCGAAAGAGGATGGATCTAGGCTGCTGTCAGTGGTGTCAGATGACAGAACAAGAAGCAATGGTCTCAAGTTGCAGTGGGGAAGGTCTAGGTTGGATATTAGGAAACACTATTTCACTAGGAGGGTGGTGAAGCACTGGAATGGGTTACCTAGGGAGGTGGTGGAATCTCCTTCCTTAGAGGTTTTTAAGCTCAGGCTTGACAAAGCCCTGGCTGGGATGATTTAGTGGGTGTTGGTCCTGCTTTGAGCAGCGGGTTGGACTAGATGACCTCCTGAGGGCTCTTCCAACCCTTATTGAAGAAGGAATTACATGGTGGAATTGTCTGATCTGCTATCCAGGTCTGATGAGATTTTTATAGATTTTATAGATTTTAAGGCTGGAAAAGCCCATTATAATATGTAACTGCTGGTTGAGCTAGAGCACCTATTTTAGGGCTTGTCTCAACATTACATTTTTTCCTCATGGCAGCGTGATTTTATATGATTCTATGAAATGTCAGATTTGCAGAGGCAACTGTCAGCCTTAACTCTGTCCACTTGTGTGTACACATTGGGGTGTAGTCTAACTACATGATCATGGACTTGTGGCCAAGAGTCAATCAAGTGCTGCGCACATCCGGCGATGTGTGTTCAGGTGCTCCTCCGCCCACTGCTCTGCAGCCATGTTGCTCCTGCCCTCTGCCTGGGAGCCCCTGGCCAGCTGCTCCTGGGACCCTCCTGCTGGCCGTGCAGAGCGGAGGGGGGAGAGGGGCCGCTGATGTCAGGGTATCCCTCTCCCCCACCCATGGACCCCATCTCCGCAGAGTGCGTGGGGCAGGGCTCAGGAGCAGGACAGAGCGGCTGGCAGCGGCTGCAGTCTGAATGAGCCTTGTGATGAGTGCTGCTGTGCTTCAAGAGACAGCGCATGGTCTGTCATCGACTTCCCCAGCAGCCAGCTCCCGACACACTCTGTCTCTGTGACTCACACACACACACACACACAGAGTCTGTCTCTGACAAACACACAAACACACTGTCACACACACTCTGTCTCTCTCACACACACACAGAGTCTCTGACACACACACGATCTCTCACTCACACACACACACACATACACACACACACACTCTGTCTCTTTCACACTCACCTCCCAACACATACTTGTGTTGTTGTTGTTGTTACTTGGTACATCCTACAGTGCACATATATTCTCTGTAATTTTATTCTTTCAAAGTGCTGTTATTTTAGTGTTTTGTCTGGTCTTTGCATTTCATAATTGTATTTCTCTCTTATGCTTAAATTTAATTCCTTGAGTAGTGAGTTCTAAAATGCCTAACCTGTCCTGGCTGGAGTAATTATCCCTATGGTAAGTTTTTAAAAATATACATTATAGCTTTGTGTTTTGTTTCTACTGGTGGTGCACATCTGCACATTACCTCGATATTGGTGCACATAACAAAATTCATTCCACACATGGATGGAAAAAGTTAGAGGGAACATTGGACAGTCCAGGCACCTCAAGGGGAGAACAGAAGGTTTAAACCTCCAGAATAAGCAATTAAACCAGCTGATTGTATACTATGTCATTGTTCTATAAAAATATGTTGGTTAAGGTCTTTTATGAAAGGTTGTAATGTTCTGAACTGGATAGTCATTATGAAATATGTAATGTATCCAGACTGTGGGTCTGAATGTAAATGTGTGTATATACAGAAAATTGTAACTGTGGACAACTTTGTTAATCAGGCAGGGAGGGGCTACCACCCAAGTAGTTTACATGGAAAGCAGCTTAAAGTACCCATCCATTTTCCAACCCAGGAAAAGACAATGGTGGACTATTACAGTTAATGGGAAGACATTGAGACATCCTAGCCATCAACTCCAAGAGGGAATTTCCCCCACTCTGAATAATCATGAGTCACTATGCAACCAGATTTAAAAAAGGGAGGCAGGAAGCCTTTTCAAAAGGAGGTTTGATTGTGCCAGGTCTGTTTAAACCAAGCAACTTTCCATTTGTTTTGACCAACTAGGCTTGAGTTTTGAGGCAGTTCTTTGTTGCTTGTCCTGTGGGCTGCTTTTTTTTGTTTGTTAGGTTTTTGAATTGTGCCCTGTGGGCGTTTTTTGATGCAAACCCCGCCCAGCATCCTCGCAGTATGATGCAGCCCCCGCCCCTTGCTTGTATTTTCCAGGTCTCCTGGGGTTTTTGCCAATTTCCTGGTTGTTTTGTGGGATTTTTCTGGCAACAGCCTTTAAGTGGGAAGCTGTGAATTGCTGGATCTCCCCTCCCAACTCCCGACAGTTAGGGTTACACTGGACTGTTCAAAGGCACTAGGTAGCTTGCATTAGAAAAGGGGTTTTATCTAATGTAGAAGTGTAAGGCCTGAAGCGTCTGTGTTTATTTACTGTGTAATTTGTCTGCGTTTGCTCTCCCTGACTGTGTCATCTTTGATTCTGTGGTTTCTCTATTAAATAAACCAGCCAGGGGCTGATTTCACACCTTCAGGGAAGATGAACCAGAGGGAGAAAATCTAACCCCTGGTCTACACTACAGGGTTAGGTCGAATTTAGCCGCATTAGGTCGATTTTATAATGAATGTGTCTACACAAGCAACTCTGTTCCGTCGACCTAAAGGGCTCCTAAAATTGACTTCTGTACTCCTCCCCGGCGAGGGGAGTAGCGCCAAAATCGACCTTGCTGGGTTGAATTTGGGGTATTGCGGATGCAAATTGACGTTATTGGCCTCCGGGAGCTATCCCAGAGTGCTCCAATGTGACCGCTCTGGACAGCACTTTCAACTCCGGTGCACTAGCCAGGTACACAGGAAAAGCCCCGGGAACTTTTGAATTTCATTTCCTGTTTGGTCAGCGTGCAGTCCCCCCAGCATCGCAAACGAGCTCCAGCATGGAGCGAATGGGTGACACTGGATCTGATTGCTGTATGGGGAGAACCATCTGTGCAGGCCAAACTCCGATCAAAAAGAAGAAATGCTTAATACATATGACAAAATTGCACACGGCATGATGGACAGAGGCTACAACAGGGACACACAGCAGTGCCACGTGAAAGTCAAGGAGCTCAGGCAAGCCTACCAAACGACAAAGGAGGCAAACGGTCGCTCTGGGTCAGAGCCCCATACAGGCCGTTTCTATGATCAGCTGCATGGCATTCTAAGGGGGGACCCTACCACTACTCCACCACTGTCCGTGGACACCTGCAAGGGGGGAGTCTCACGCAACACGGAAGAGGATTTTGTGGATGAGGAAGAGGATGAGGAGGAGGAGAATGTGCAGCAGGCAAGCAGTGAATCTGTTCTCCCCGGCAGCCAGGACCTTTTTATCACCCTGGAGCCAATACCCTCCCAAGGCGGGATCCCCGACCCTGAAGCCGGAGATGGCACCTCTGGTTAGTGCACATTTGTAACTACAGTACAGGGTTTAAAAGCAATAGTGTTTTATGTTTGATTTGCCCTGAAGACTTGGGATGCATTCGCGGCCAGTACAGCTACTGGAAAAGTCTGTTAACGTGTCTGTGTAGTGTAGACATATCCTCAGTGTCTGGTACTTTACGTTCTCGAGGTGGGCAGTTTTTGGGAAGACTTGGGACTGGAAGGGCTGTTGGAGTCACCCTTCAAGGACTAACTAGGCTGGTGGAAGCCAGGGTGAGACCTTGTGCTTGTGGGCATGCTGCTGGTGTCAGGGCTCTGAGCCACAGCTGCACAGCATAAAGGCACCCAAGGTTATAGGGCAGGTAGTGACAGAACCCCTTACCGGTCTGAGTGATCCCCAAAACATCACAGGACTATTTTTCCACAGTACCCCCACAACAGATCCTGTGAAGCCCACCACCACCCTCACTTTGGGCTCGTCTAAATGTTCAGGAAAATCCCAGCAGTCATTTTTTAAAGTGAGTCTCTAGCCTTTTTCCTTGCACAGATCACCCAGAAAATGGCAACCAATTACTAGTGTTGAAAGTCTGTCAGTGTGATATTTCCCCCCCTGAAACTCACCAGTTATTCATGGTTCCCCATTTAGAGCTGAGGTCTGACATTCATAGCCGCAAAACACACAGCTGTGGTCCCTTCCATTCTGAGGGCAGCCCCAGATCAATTTGCAGCCATCATTGATGATGGTCAGACCTCTGCAAACTCTTCCCCTCCCCATCTCCCCCCAGCTGCCACTGTCTGCAGAAGAGAAACTAATATGGCCCCTTGCTGCAAAGAAGATAGCTCAACAGTACAAGAGGCAGCTCAACCATATGGACTAAGCATGAGCCTGGGGCCATTGTACAGTAATCCCAGCTCTGAGGCTGACTTCCCTGTGACCTTGGCCAGGTTATTTAATCTCTCAGACCCTATTCCTACCTCTATAGACTGGAAACCTACCTTCCCATGATGATGGGACTAGCACAGAGTACTCAAAAGGATGAAGTATTAGTATGAGTGGGGGGAGGACTTTGAAGTGAGCGGACTCCAGGTGAGAGTAAGGGTGATAGAGAGATCTCTTGAGGCAGGGGACAGAGGGAGGGGAAAGGGAAGAGACAGCATATCCTGGGACAAAACAAGGGGTGGAAAATAGAAAAGGAGCATGAATGGAGGAGAGGAGATGGTGCTTCTCAAAGAAAGAAAAATGCACAGGGATGAGGTGGATGGGAATGGCTAGAATGAGTCAGAAAGGGGGATAAACAAATGGAAGGGATACACCACAAAAAGACCCCAAGGACTGGGGGGAGTGAATTCCGTTCTGTTTGTTAGTCCTTCATTTTACTATGTTTCTTTGGAGACATCCCCCATCCCTGTCAAGTGGAGGGACTTGAGCACTTTTGTTACTTGATATCGCTGGATTCTGTAGTTAAATAACTGAAGGGGAAATCTCCTGAAATGCCCCAGGAGGCTCTCCTGTCTCTTTGGGTGAAGAATAGTTCCTTCTGTGGACCCTAGCACTCACACCAGGAGTGAAATCCTGGCCCTGCTGAAGTTCACTCCTATTGAATTTTGTAAGGCCAGGATTTTACTGCAGGACTTCAGTTCTGCAGCAGAAGAAAACTGGTGGCAGAATGAAGAGCTGGTAAAACACTAAGTTCTCCCTCACACTGCTAGTGCCAGACCTGTGTAGAATGGCATGTTTGTGGAGGGACAGTCAGGGTATTGCATTGCTTCTCCAAACCATCCCAAGTGACTGTGGCTAGCTCTGCTTAATATGCATAGAGACCAGAGAGGAACTTGAGTTTTTAAGATGCATTTCCCACATTATGTGGCAGCTCATGAAGAAGGAATCCAGAAGAGATTGTTTGTTTGTTGTGTCTGGATAGGAGGGAATTTAGTGATGATCAAACAGCGGGATTACAAATTATGAGAGGACTAAAGCAAAACAAGATGAGTCATTCGTGCTGATGGGGGCAGATCTTTAACTGTGAGGATAATTATCCATTGGAACAAATTGCCAAGGGATGTGGTGGGTTCTCCATTACATGGTATCTTTAAAGCCTGGATGTTTTTCTAAAACATACAATTCAACTTGGCCAGGACATTTGGGGTGTGATGTAGAAATCACTCGGTGGGCATCTGTTGTCTGTGCTATGCAGGACGTCAGACTAGATGATCTAATGGCCCCTTCTGGCCTTAAACCCAGGGGAAATACATGTGTATTTCACCTCAAGAACAGGAAATTCATGTAGGCCAAGGGTCAAGTCTGGAGATGTGCTGATCACCTGCAGTCCCACTGAAGTCAAAGGGCTCGATCCTGCGCCAATTTACTTTCATTAATCAGTGTGTCATTCACTGCAGTGGGACCCTGAAGACAATTTCAGGTGCTCCCAGGTCTTGGCTGTATGTGCTGAGGCAGCCAAGTGTGAGTGGGCTGGAATTATACAGTCACACAGCCTAGGCCATCTGAGAAAGACCTACAGGGGACAGGCTTGTGAGGCAAAATGGCATTTTCATCTTAATCACTTGTTTTTGCCCTAAGCCTATGATTTCTTCTGACAAGTTAACTTCATTCATGTCTAGTGCTAGAATAGGAATAAGAGGTCTGGGGGGGATTGTGTGCTACCATGGCAACAGTCACCATAGCAACTATTCCATTAGTTGGCTGCTGATGAAATGCAAATACTAATATGGTTTCAGTGAAGTCATGTTGTAGTAATTACAGGAGTTTCATTCATCCAGTCCTCGCGGCACACTGGGAATGCAAATGTCGCCCTGAGAAGTCTGAGCAATCGCACAAACGTGACTGAGCAGCTTGCAGCATCAATGGAAGGCTAGTCCTTGCACCGAGGGATTTGCATTATCCATGCAGACAGTTCCCCTGCACTTGAGAAGGAAGAGATTACAACCTGGTTAATTTCCCAGACTGCAGCCAGAGAGCAATGAACCTTCACAGTATTCTTGGAACTGTGCCTTTGACAAGGTAAATGATTTAAACAGTCCTGCACGACATTTCCCATCGCCCTGCAATACTTTCAGTAATAGCTGGGTTTAAAAATCCCAGGGGATTTTTCTTCTCTATTTTTTTTTCAAGTGATGACAAAGTACCACTACTTCTACTTGTAAAGGTGTCCATTTGACACACAGAAAGCGGACAGGACAAATGCAGAACAAGGTTCATCAGATCTGCACTCAGAGAGGCCAGCATGATTAGCAAAGACAGATTTAAAAGATTGGTGCTATTTAGTTTAGAGAGAAAGGAATAAAATATAACAATATAGAGGTATATAAAGCAAAGAATGGCATAAGGAAGGACATCATGTGCCCCAATCTCTTGTAAGGCTTGAAGAAGATAAACAATACAATTAAAAATGCTGAAAGATTGATTTATATTTGGTACACTGCCCACATCATTGAGGTCAAGAATTAGCAGGGTTTAGAGTCAGATAAGACATTTATATGGTATTTAGAACATCCACAGGGGCAGTAAACAGAGTACAAACATAGGATGATTGCAAATGCTCATGTTTTGGGAAATATTCATACTTAGCTTTTACCATCCATAGATCTCCAGTGTTTTGCAAACGTGCAGCTGTATCAGTATCTCCATTTTAGAAAGAGGGACATTGAGACCCAGAGGTGCAGTACCTGGCCCATACTCTCACACAAAGTCAATGAAAGAGCCAGGAAATGCACCTGACTCCCAGTCCAGAGCCATGTCCATGGGCTTACACTACCTGCCGGCGTTCACACTATCTGGGCAGGAATAGGAAGAAACCATCCCCATAGGCCTGATAGTGAATCACTGTCCATGACAGAGGTTTCATACTGCCTCTAAAGCACGAGGTATCGGCCCCTTTTGGAGTGTGCAAACCAAAGCAGACAGACAGCTGGTCTAAGATGGCAAGTTAACTCCTACATTCCTAGTGAGCACTGAATCCTGTTACACACTGAGCACAAGTACTCTCAGCAGAACACAGCCTGTGTGGAATACTGAACTATTGAGCAAATGGGGGGCTCTTTCGGTACAAGGGGTACACAAACCCCACTCTGAGCAACAAGGCGCAAGGAGCTACTCTGGCTCAGGCAGCCCTGCCCCACCACAGCTACATGACATGATAGGCTGATGGAGGAGTTACCAGGAGGCCAAACTGCTCCCCTGGGTGCAGAGCGGGGAGGAGAAAAGACGTTTAACTCGCAGCTCCTGAGGGAAGGCAGGATCTTTCCCCACAACTGCTTGGCGGTCCCTCCCCAATGGAAGGGAGGGCATGATTTGATATACCCCCATCACACTAACTCAGTCTGTTTGTGTTAATTCCCCTTGGTTTGGTTTTTGGGCTATCCTGCAAGGGGAGAGACTTGGAAGTAAGGGTGCTGGGTGGGATTGCCACCCTTACTTCTGCGCTGCCCTCAGAGCTGGGTGCCATCTGAGCAACAGCTGCTGCTCTCTGGCCACCCAGCTCTGACGGCAGCGCAGAAGGGAGGGTGGCAATGCCACAATCCTTCCTAAAATAACCTTTGACAGGTTTCAGAGTAGCAGCCATGTTAGTCTGTATTCGCAAAAAGAAAAGGAGTACTTGTGGCACCTTAGAGACTAACACATTTATTTGAGCATAAGCTTTCGTGAGCTCCAGCTCACTTCATTGGATGCATTCAGTGGAAAATTCAGTGGTATTTTCCAGTGAATGCATCCGATAAAGTGAGCTGTAGCTCACGAAAGCTTATGCTCAAATAAATTTGTTAAAATAACCTTGCGACCCTCCTGCAACTCCCTTTTGAGTCAGGACCCCCAGTGTGAGAAATGCTGGTCTCCCCCGTGAAATCTGGATAGCACAGGGTAAAAGCACACAAAAGACCAAATTTCATTTTTTTCTCAGCCAAAACTATTCATCAAATTTGACCCAAATACATGAAATTTCAGAACACTGAAAAACGCGTTTTTGATGAAAAATCTAGTCATAAAAAAAAAATTGGCCAGCACTAGCTATAATTTACAAGCACTTCTCTCAGACATTTGCCATGTTTAACCAATTATCCTCAGTGACAACTCCTGCTCTCCCATCCAATAGAACAGTGCATGGACCGAGAGTCCCACTCCATGGAATGGATTAAAAGAAACCCTTTGTGCTACATCAGCGTACCACTGCCATAATGATAGCTACACCATGGGTCTAATGCCGCTTTTTTATACTTGGTGTGACTCGGGGTGCCTGGGGCAGCCCTCCCTGAAAATGCCAAGGTCAGGACACGCTGCAAAAGGGAGCGCAGACACTCCCAAAACTGGTGGTTAACACTGAAGTTAAACTCACCAACCACTCATAAACTGTGCTTCTGATCCCCCACACTGGTTATCAAGAAGCTAAAAAAGAAATCACACAGCCCCCTTTATTTCATTCCAGTTCTCTGGCTCCCAATCAGCACCTAAGTCCAGTTCAATGAGAAGTTATCTAAAAACTCTGCGCACTGTAGAACATGTTCTTCTCACCCTAAAGGGGTGCGTTTGCTGGCTTAAAAGTCCCCCTGGACCACATTCACAGCTTGGACGGGTCATTCAGTCCTTTGTTCAGAGCTTTGTTTGTAGAAAAGTTACTCCAGAGGTAAGAAGCAGGAATGAAGACAAAAATGGAGATGATGCAGCTGCCCTTTATATTCCTTTTTCCCATGGGTGGCGGGTAGCAGAGGCTGGGGGAGGCTGTGCCTCCCCAAACAGCCAAGCATGGCCCCACCCCCCTGCTCCCTGCATGCGGCGGCTCCAGGCCTGCTCCAGCCCCGCAGTGCTCTGGGTGAGGCTGGGGAGGCTGTGTCCATGTGCCGCCCGCCGCGCCTTTCAGCCCTCCAGAGTTGGGGAGGCTGGAGCCGTGTGCCGCCTGCCTTCCTGGTGCTCTGGGGCTGAGGGGACTGTGGCCACACGCCCTCCCGTGCTCTGGGACCAGGGGGCTAGCCTGGGGTACAACTGGGCTGGTGCCCGGGGGGGCGGGGCTGTGGGCTCTGGCAGGGGAAGAAGGGGCGGGGCCTCAGACAGAAGGGGCGGGGCTGGGACTAGCCTCCCCCAGCCAGGGGTTCATGTGCCACCCATGCTTTTGCCCTGTGGCATGTACTTCCTGTGTCCCAAACACAAGCTTCACAGCACATGGCATGGAAAAGCTGTGGAGTTCTGCCCATAGGCAGGCCCCTACATGGCCTGTTGACTCATAAGGTGTAACCCCTGACACCAGTCAATGGGGTCATTGTACAGCTGATGACCCTTGATGGGCCATCGAACAGGCTAGGCAGTGCTAATGCCAGTCTGCCTGGGGGTGTCACCCAGAAACCCAGCTCATGTTTGGAAATACAGATATACCCTACATAGCTATAACGCACAATACAAAGGTGATACAAACCTATAACCAAGATCATCATACTTGGCAAATTATAACATTTTTCACAAATACCTCACGTGGCATATCTGATCAGATTCCTTGCAATTTTATCATATTGGTATCAATAACGTAACAAAGTGTTCCACATATTCCATACAGCATCACATATAGGCAGCCCCACTGAGGCTGATAGAGTGTAACTGAGAGCAGCCTTCAGCTCAGTACCTATATCTTGCTTTGAAAAAATTACATTCAGTGTTATTTACTCCTTCTCATGATTACATTACAGTGTTATTTACTCCTCATAACACAAGAACTAGGGGTCACCAAATGAAATTAATAGGCAGCAGGTTTAAAACAAACAAAAGGAAGTATTTCTTCACACAATACACAGTCAACCTGTGGAACTCCTTGCCAGAGGATGTTGTGAAGGCCAAGACCATAACAGGGTTCAAAACAGAACTAGATAAATTCATGGAGGATAGGTCCATCAATGGCTATTAGCCAGGATGGGAGGGATGGTGTCCCTAGCCTGTGTTTGCCAGAAGCTGGGAATGGGCGACAGGGGACGGATCACTTGATGATTACCTGTTCTGATCATTCCCTCTGGGGCACCTGGCACTGGCCACTGTCAGAAGACAGGATACGGGGCTAGATGGACCTTTGGTCTGACCCAGTATGGCTGCTCTTATGTTCTTATGTACAGAAAGATGGAATTCAATCCAGCATAGAGGCCCCAAAGCTATCTAAATACTATTTATTACCTGAACTAGGGCCTTGTGCAGATGCTCTGCACTGGGCTGAATTGCAGTCAAGGTGTTCTGATTTCCAAAATTGTGCTTGTAATGGGGTATACTTGTGAACCCACACTGAAGAGGTTGCAGAGAAGCCCATAGATGATGGAACTATAGGTGTGGGGGGTGCAGCCGTACCCCCTGGCTTGAAGTGGTTTCCAATATATACAGGAAAAACAACGAGGAGTCCTTGTGGCACCTTAGAGATTAACACATTTATTTGGTGTCATAAATATAAAGGGAAGGGTAAACCCCTTTAAAATCCCTCCTGGCCAGAGGAAAAATCCTCTTACCTGTAAAGGGTTAAGAAGCTAAAGGTAACCTCGCTGGCACCTGACCAAAATGACCAATGAGGAGACAAGAGACTTTCAAAAGCTGGGAGGAGGGAGAGAAACAAAGGGTCTGTGTCTGTCTGTATGCTGCTTTTGCCGGGGACAGAACAGGAATGGAGTCTTAGAACTTTTAGTAAGTAATCTATCTAGGTACGTGTTAGATTATGATTTCTTTAAATGGCTGAGAAAAGAGCTGTGCTGAATAGAATGACTATCCCTGTCAGTGTGTCTTTTTTGTAACTTAAGGTTTTGCCTAGAGGGATTCTCTATGTTTTGAATCTAATTACCCTGTAAGGTATCTACCATCCTGATTTTACAGAGGTGATTCCTTTACTTCTATTAAAAGTCTTCTTGTAAGAAAACTGAATGCTTTTTCATTGTTCTAAGATCCAAGGGTTTGGGTCTGTGGTCACCTATGCAAATTGGTGAGGATTTTTACCAAACCTTCCTCAGGAAGTGGGGTACAAGGGTTGGGAGGATTTTGGGGGGAAAAATGTGTCCAAACTATGTTTCCCAGTAAACCCAGTTAAAGTTTGGTGGTGGCAGTGGAAATTCCAAGGGCAAAGGGTAAAATTAATTTGTACCTTGGGGAAGTTTTAACCTAAGCTGGTAAAAGTAAGCTTAGGAGGTTTTCATGCAGGTCCCCACATCTGTACCCTAGAGTTCAGAGTGGGGAAGGAACCTTGACATTTGGGCATAAACTTTCATGGGCTAAAACCCACTTCATCAGATGCATGGAGTGAAAAATACAGTAAGCAGTATATATATACAGCACATGAAAAGATGGGAGTTGGCTTACCAAGTGGGGGGTCCCATCTTTTCATTATATACAGGGTTTACAGTTTGGTTCAATGGCTTTTAGCACCCCCACTGCATAAATTGTTCCAGCACCCCTGGAGAGGCCTTGGGGGCATGGCTATCCCCACCCCTCAAGCCCTCTCAAACATATACGATAGCAGGAGGTCTTTAAACCCAGGGCAGATTCACCAAACCTTAGCTGAGAAGTACCAGCTCCGGACATGCTTTTTGGACATGAAGGTGCAAGGAGCCTTGGGTGGGCTCGTTTTACTCAGCTGCTTGAAACTGAAGCTCCCACAAGGTTCTTTTTTGGGGTTAGAGCAAAAGTCTACAGACCATCAGAAGATTTGTTGCCTCTGGCTCCCGAATGGTCCTCTGATGGCTGACCCTGCTGGGATCCAGAAAGCAGCTGTTCCATTTCACAGTACTCTGAACTCACCTGAAACCTGGGATGTGCTGGCAATGGAAGAGCTGCCCCAAGGGTTACCCTGTCTGACTGGTGAGGAGCAGCAGTCCCTGGATTCCCCTCTGTCTGCAGGAGTTCTCTCTTGCAGTCCAGCAGCTCTCTACAGGCAAGGCCCCAGGCATCGATGGGCTGCTATCCAAATTTTATCAGTCTTGACTTTCTTCTAGTGGTGCTGGAGTGTCTCCTGGAGAAAGAGCTGCCCCTCACTTGCCACAGGGCAGTGATCACCTTGCTGCACAAGAAAAAGGGGATCTCTGGCTTACAGAACCAGAGATCCGTTTCCCTTCTCTGCTCTGATTATAGGATTTTATCCAAGGGCTTAGCCAACCTGCTGAAGGACCTCTGGACTCTCTGACACACCCTGATGAGATCCAGCACCTCGCCATTGCTGCATACTGGGGGTCACCTGGCGTGTGGAGGCGTGGTCACCTGGAAAGATTCACTGAGAGCACTCCACGCCTGGCTGAGCAAACAGGAAGGGGATTTTCAAAATTCCCAGGGAATTTAAAGGGTGGGTCTGACAGTTGGGCACCTGAGGGCAGGGCAGTAGAGTTCAAAGTGATGACCAGAGTGGCTAGCACAGGCATTGTGGGACACTTCTGGAGGCCGATCAGAGCGCACTAACAGACCAGGGCGTGGAGGCCGTGCGCTCTACGTGCCTTGCCAGTGTGGACACATTAGGAGTTAGGGCGCCTGCAGCTGCTTTAATGCACTTTAACTTGCAAGTGTAGCCAAGCCCTGTGTAATCTGGGACTTGTTTCAATGGATCAGTCGGCCCTGGATAGAGTTCACCATAGTTATCTTTTAAAAACGTTAGAAGCTTTCAGGATTGGACCTGTGTTCTCCTCATATATTTCTTTATTGTATCAAAGGTTAATTGGGGTCTTAGCCGCTGCTTGCCAGCTCACAGACACATTCCTTAGGGGTGTCCCCTGTCTGGGATCTGTATGATCTTGGTTTGGAGCCTTTCCTGCACATCAGCAGAAGCTGTGTGACTGACCTTTCTGTGCCAGGGGTGCTCGATGCTTTCCCAGTTCATCTGTCAGCCCATGCTGCTGCTATCTCAGTTTTTATCATGTCTGACAGTGATGGGCAGGCACTTTGCACTTGATTACAAGTGTCTTCTGCTTGCATTAACTGGGCTAAGAGCAATTCACTCTTACTGGGCTCTTGGCAATGTAGTGATCCCGCTTTATTGCTTTATTGCCCAGTAACTGCAGTGAGGCACCTCTGGAATAAGGTGTTGGGTCATTTTTTGGCTCTGAACAGTACATGCTAAGGAATTGGGAGGGGGCTGAGCAAGTGGTGCCTGTAGAAATGGTGCAGATTCCTTCCTGGACTCTCTTTTTTGGGGGACAGGTTTTGACTGCCACAACTGTATGATCTCAATGTTGTGGTGCTGAGTAGTGTGTCTGGACCCTCTCCCTTGGATTCAGAGGCATGTGAATCAATTTTGAATAGCTCCTACTGGTTGCTCCCTCCTTTACTGGTCCTGCCATTAGATGAAGGTTGCTGCGGATCATAGATTTGGTCAGCAGGGGGCGGCCTTTTGCCTCTGGTCTGTTCAGCAGTTGCGGTACTCTGACTCCCCACTGGCTTGGAAGTCCCCTGCCTTCTCTCGCCTCTGTGGTGCTGGGGGACGGGCTTTGACTCTCACCTACTTTTGTTGGAACCTAGTCAATTAAAGAGCCTAGATTTGCCTCCATTCTGTACCACTTGGTGACTTCTGCGAAGTGCACATCCAAACCAGGTAATTTCCAGTTTATGGCTCTTGAAGAGCTGCTGGTTTTTAACCCACATTTTCCTGCTGGATCTCTCTCCTCCAGGTGCCTGTTTTCTGCCCTGCAGCCTGGGCTGACCAAGCTGTTGCTCCTGATTGTTCCTAGTTGTTCAAGCTGGAAGTTGGCAACAGCTCTGGCTGTTCAGACCAGAACCCAGATAAGGTCCTCTCTGCATTCCAGGTGGTGCTCCCTCGGTGGGCTGCTCATTCTTTGCAGAATTGTTTCTCCAGGAGGGAACGCTGTGTTCCCCTCGCTAGTTGTCTCTCCATCTGTGGATAAGATCTCCTTGCAGCTAGGCACACTGCTGTCCAGGAAGGGTTTGGTGGAAGTTCCTTTTGCAACCAGTACCAAGAAGCAGCTCTATCATATGTGTGTCAAGGCATGGCAATATGCCACCCTCTCTGATCTCCCTGATACAGCCTGGAGGATGCCTCTGTTGCTGGGTGATTCTATGTCCCCATCTTGGAGGAAACTTCCTCTTCCTATGCGCTCCAGAGATTTGTAGTGGAGACTCCTGCATAGCGTCGTAGCAACTAATCATTTTGTGAACCATATTACCCCCGAGGTGTCTGCACAGAGCCCTGCCTGTTCGGCTTCAGACACAGTGTTTCATTTTTTCCTACGTCGCCCCCATTTGATTCCTCTTTTTGTTTTTCTGCAGCAGCTTTTCAGCAGTTTGGGACTCGTTTGTTCTGGGAGTGATATGCCCGTACACATTCATCTAGTTTCCTGCCTGGGTCCAGCAAAAGTAGCCATTTTGAAATCTCACCAGAACAGAATGTCCGGGGAAGAGCTGTGTGATGTGCTAGGGCTGTTCTGCACACTGATTGTGGCCCGGATGCAGATTGATTACACCTTTTATAAATTGACTTGTAACCTGGACACTATTGGTGGACTTGATGTGTTGACTATCTTTTGAGAGAACCTGGTGATGCTGCTGCTGTAGTGATCCATGTTTAATGTTCACTTGAGACAGGTTTTGCTTTATTTTTGTCATTTCCTTTTGTGTCTGTATGGTAACTTTATAGCATTTGAATAGTTTTTCAAGTGATTTTATGTGAATAAAGGTTTTTTGTCCATCAATCTCTCTCTCTGTCTCTCAGAGTGACACCTCAGTGTATGTTGAAACCTCGCAGCGTCCTTACAAGTTTGTACAATACCAATATTTTTAGATCAGGAGTTTTTGCTCCTTGGCATTTTTAAACTTTTAAGAATCTTGTGCACTTTAGACACTTGGCCTCTTTTCTTCTTTAGTAAAGGGATAATTGTAAAATAGATTAATTTTACACATTGGTTGGAAAATCACTGGCTCCAAAGCACTGATCAAGAATGGAATACCAAGAAATCCAGTAGGCTAGTGAAAGGGAATCCTGCCATTATTTTCTGGTTTACTCCATAATTATATATGAGGAGAGAAAAGTGATCAGGAATAGTCAGCATGGATTCACCAAGGACAAGTCATGCCTGACTAACCTAATTGCCTTCTAAGACGAGAACTGTCTCTGTGAATGAGGGGGAAGCAGTGGATGTGTTATTCCTTGACTTTAGCAAAGCTTTTGATATGGTTTCCCACAGTATTCTTGCCATCAAGTTCAAGAAGCATGGACTGGATGAATGGACTATAAAGTGGATAGAAAGTTGGCTAGATCGTCGGACTCAATGGGTAGTGATCAATGGCTCCATGTCTAGTTGGCAGCTGGTATCAAGCGGAGTGCCCCAAGGGTGGGTCCTGGGGCTGGTTTTGTTCAATATCTTCATTAATGATCTGGAGGATGGCGTGGACTGCACCCTCAGCAAGCTTGCAGATGACACTAAACTGGGAGGAGTGGTAGATATTGTGGAGGGTAGGGAGGGGACACAGAGGGACCTAGACAAATGAGAGGATTGGGCTAAAAGAAATCTGAGGTTCAACAAGGACAAGTGCAGAGTCCTGCACTTCGGACAGAAAAATCCAATACACCGCTACAGACTAGGGACCGAATGGCTCGGCAGCAGTTCTGCAGAAAAGGACCTAGGGGTTACAGTGGATGAGAAGCTGGATATGAGTCAACAGTGTGCCCTTGTTGCCAAGAAGGCTAACGGCATTTTGGGCTGTATAAGTAGGGGCATTGCCATCAGATCGAGGGATGTGATCGTTCCCCTCTATTGGACATTGGTGAGGCCTCCTCCGGAGTACTGTGTCCAGTTTTGGGCCCCACACTACAAGAAGGATGTGGAAAAATTGGAAAGCGTCCAGCGGAGGGCAACAAAAATGATTAGGGGACTGGAACTCATGACTTATGAGGAGAGGCTGCGGGAACTGGGATTGTTTAGTCTGCAGAAGAGAAGAATGAGGGGGGATTTGATAGCTGCTTTCAACTACCTGAAAGGGGGTTCCAAAAAGGATGGATCTAGGCTGCTCTCAGTGGTGGCAGATGACAAAACAAGGAGTAATGGTCTCAAGTTGCAGTGGGGGAGGTTTAGGTGGGATATTAGGAAAAACTTTTTCACTAGGAGGGTGGTGAAGCACTGGAATGAGTTACCTAGGGAGGTGGTGGAATCTCCTTCCTTAGAGGTTTTTAAGGCCCGGCTTGACAAAGCCCTGGCTGGGATGATTTAGTTGGGGACTGGTCCTGCTTTGAGCAGGGGGTTGGACTAGACGACCTCCTGAGGTCCCTTCCAACCCTGATATTCTATGATTCTATGATAATTCTAAAGTACAAAATAGCTTCTGTGTGGAAAATTTCTTCACACTTGACAAAACAATTTTAAAGTTTATGGCGCGTAACCCTGTGCTCAGATAATAGAGGAGTTAATCTACATTCCAGTAACACATAAAATTCATGCAGAAAACAAAATTTAATTATTCTTCTCCCCCTCTGTGATGGGGTGTACTTGCCCCACATGGGGTCTTCAAGGGTTAATCCTTCTCTTTGGGTCAAGGAGGCCACACTCCCACTGCTCTGCTGGGCATGCTGCAGCTGGAACCAGGCTATAAAAGGAAACAGCTGACTGCTGGAGAGCTGCAGGCTCCTGTGGAAGAAATGCCTGCACTCCAGGACATGGAGGCCAGCCAGTTGGTGATGACCCATGACCCCCCGGCTTGGGATGCCACAGAGGGAGGAGAGACTGTGGGGACCCCACGATGGCAAACCACAGAGAAATGGATAGGAAGTGAGCCAGGAAAACTTTGTGGGGAGTCAGTTGTAGAACTGGAGACCAGCTTGGCGTGTTTCAGCAAGATCCTGGTGGAGGGGGAGGGCCCGGTGGACAGAGAGGGCCCAGGTTCCCCTTCCCTGGCTGTTTCCCCCTGTGGGGGTGGCCCAGCTCACCAACTCTATTGATTCTGGCCACTAGGCCACACAGCCCTGACCAAAAGTGCAGTTCTATCTGGGGATGTAGCTCAGCGGTGGAGCACATGCTTTGCATGTATGAGGCCCTGGGTTCAATCCCTAGCATCTCTAACTTTTCTTTTGGGGGGGAGGGATAGCTCAGTGGTTTGAGCATTGGCCTGCTAAACCCAGGGTTGTGAGTTCAATCCTTGAGGGGGCCACTTAGGGATCTGGGGCAAAAATTGGCGATTGGTCCTGCTTTGAGCACGGGGTTGGACTAGATGACCTGCTGAGGTCCCTTCTAACCCTGATATTCTATGGGCTCCGACTGCTAGGCCACACAGCCCTGACTGAAAGGGATTTTCTATTGGCTCTATCCTATTGACTCTGGCCATTAGGCCGCTCAGCCCTGACAGAGAAGGTAGTTATACTGACCCCGGCCAGGAGGCCTCACCGCCCTAACCAAGGAAGTCGCCTTGTGGACACTGGTCATTAGGCAACACTGCCCGAGGCCAGGGGCAGACATCCAAATTCAGCTGCGGGGACATAATGCCCCTTCACACCACCCCCAAAGGATGATGGGGTGTACCAGCCCCACGACACCCTCCCTTTGTAAATGATGTCCAGAATCCAAAAAAGGTACTCGCAAAGCTCTCCAGTCATCAGGCTTTGTAGTAAATATAAGAATTCAGAACAATGCACTTCCACATGTAGATGAAATCCTGGGCAATGCAAGTAAAAATTCCTCATCATAAAACATATGTTGCTATTAGATCTGGTAAGAATAGGGAGGATTTTCTAAAATAAATTCACAAATTTTCAGCTTAAAACTGAAAAATTTCAGTTTGGAAATGCTGTTGTGGTGCCCCTAGGAATTGTAGTTTGGGTTCTGCATGTTCCCATTCTCCTCTATAGGGTGAGCTCCCTGGCCAGAGTACGTATCCCATCATGCATCACAAATGGTCTTCCCTTTTGGATAGGGGAGGCAGTGCATCATGGGAACCCTCTAGTCACAGTGCATCATGGGAGATGCAGAGCAGACAGGGAGCCTGGCCCATAAAGAATGGGGACATGAGGGAACCAAGATACAACTCCCATGTTCACCTTGGTGGCAAATCCAAATCAAAATATTCTGTTTTTCAGGTGTTCAGTTTTCTGAAGAAAATCAAAATTGTCCATGGAAAACAGACACTGTTCATGGACAAATGTGTTTTGTCAAAAACCTAGTTTTCTGTCAAAAAGCAATTTTGAAGGAAAATTTCCCACCAGCCTAGTTGCTACAGTTAGTGACAGCAGAGATTCAGGTCTGGGTCATATAGTCAGGAACCAACCAGAAGGGTCTGTCATACTGGAGATGCTGCAAATTAATTCCTTTCAAAGTCAGCATCACAGTGTTTTCCCTGGCAAAGCCTGACAGCAACGTGTGTTTTGATATCACTTCCCGGGTGTCCACATTTGGAGCACGTTCCAGAACCCAGCCACTTCTGCATCACATTCAGATACTATGATGAGACATAGCTTCATCCTGTCTTTTTCTCTATTTAAATAGATTTTTAAAGTTGATCTGAGGGCAAAACAGAGCTCATTTTGTTGGAGTTTGGGAGCGAGGAACTGCATCTGTATTCGCTGCCCCACAGGGGAAAAAAAGGTCCCTACATGGCTCATGAGCCAGTTGACATTCAAGCGGGGTTAATGGATTTTAGTAACACCTCCACAATGGCTATGAGCCAGGGAGACTGCATAGCTCATACTGCCTAAGCCTAGCTTTGCTGTCAGCAGCTCTGCCAGGCTATATATGGCTGCTTCTGAAGCCTTCCATATTGCACAGAGGAAGATGAAGAAAACACGTCCAGACCAGCAGAACGAGACAAACGATTGGCTGGATGGGAGTGTTTTCTTGTATGTGCTAAATAAGTGGGGGTATTTAGATAAAATCTATTCAGGCAACTGGTCAGAACACAGCTAAATTTAATTTCAGATACCCAGATCGAGGCAGGGATATTGAGCATGAAATGAAAAGACATGAGCTCAGAAAACACCAGATCATGTTTTCATAGTGGGGCAAGCTTTGGGAAGGAAACCCACACACAGCTGCCTCATTTGCTAAACACTCTCCGACTTCTACACTGAATGAGGCAGAGGGACTGTAGGAAAAAAATGTATGTGATCATGAAATAAAAGACTGCATTGGAAAGTATATACACAAAGAGTCCAAAGTAAGGTTGCATGGGTCAGATCCTATGCATCCGACGAAGTGGGTATTCACCCACGAAAGCTTATGCTCCAATACGTCTGTTCATCTATAAGGTGCCACAGGACTCTTTGCCGCTTTTAAGATTGCATGGGTAATCTTAACTTTGGCATTTGTAGATTTATCATCCTTTACTTTATAACCTTAACTATTTAATAACATTTTTAATGGAATTTCCTAGGTTTTTAAAGAGAAAGACAATAAACCGAGGAAATCCATCTTGCTGAACTGTCTGCTAGATAACACTTGAATGTTCCGTCCTGCACCATATAATCAAAAAAGATAATGCTCCTATAGAAGGCACCTTCCCTATACTGTATGGGATTAAAGCCTGACTCATTACTTACACACCCTCACAAATCATAGTCAATATGACCCTACATCTTAAAAAAAGAAATCCCACTTTGCTTTCTCATACATAAATCATAATCTGTAGTGCTTTCCATCTGTAGATCTCAAAGCATTGTACAAAAGAGATGAGTAGCATTAACTTCATTTTACAAATGGAGGCATGGCGACTTGTGCATGGTCACCCAGTAGGCCACTGGCAGAGCTGAGAAGAGAACCCAGGTGTCCTGAGTCTAGTCCAGTACCTTATCCACTAGGTCCCACTGCTCTGAAGAGAAGCCAGCATATGCACAGAGCCTGTTCTGGTCATTCCCTCTGGGGCACCTGGCATTGGCCACTGTCGGAAGAGAGGATACTGGGCTAGATGGACCTTTGGTCTGACTCAGTCTGGCCATTCTTACGTTCTTAGCCAATGGATTTCTGGCTGGTAGTAACAATACTGTACTCTGCTATCATATGACAAAAACCAGGGCACGTGTGCCAAAGCACATTTAAAAAACAACCGAAGTCAGCAAAAGCAAAGTGTTTTTTTACCAGAGGTGTCTGTGACCTAGGGACTACATCCCATCAAATTCCAGTTCTTCCATGTTCCTGCTGAGCTGCTGGTGCTATTGGGGGCAGTGGGGAGCATGCAGGCAAAAGTTCATTTTTTTAAGTGTTGAAAATGGCAAAACCATTTCCCCCTCAATATTAAAAAAAAAATCATTCCTAGGCTATGGAGAAACACGAAAATTTCAGCACAAACATTTGGTAAAGGCATGAGGGATTGAAAAGACCCTTCAGAATGGGCTTATTTGTTCACCTTAACGATAGGCATCCTGGTCAACTCCACTTACAATATAAAAAAGCTACATACATTTACAACTGTACAGAAACATGGAGTGAAATCCTGGCCCTATTGAAGTCAATGGGAGTTTTGCCATTGACTTCAGTGGGGCCAGGATTCTACCCACAGTGTTTAAACATGAAACAGTGCACTGCTGAACTAACTGACAGTCTTAGTGGAATAAGAGTACAAAAAAGGGGGGAGACTTTTCCACACTGATACTGCTTTGGACAGATCTCATGATGCCTTTGTGACGGGTTGGACGCCCCCATCCGGGATGCCACCTGATGTGCTGGGGTCCCACTGGTTCCGCCCATTCCACCAGCCTGGGTTTCCTCACCCTGTCCTAGTTGTGCCAGGTCCTCAAGCCTTCTCCAGCACACACACACAGAGGTAGGGACGCCCCCAGCTGCAAATGGACATAGAGACACTGAGATCAGCTGTGTGGTAGGAATCAGCTCAGGGATTGCCCAGCATTCATGTGCCAATCTCCTTTGAGGGTATAAACCCAAAATAATATTGTCTTGCGCAGTATAGAAAGATCTGCACAGTGCAAGCTCATAAAAATTTTCCCTCTCCTTCAATGTCGAGAGAGATATGCACAGCTTTTTGCTCCCCCCCGACCCAGATATGAATGGCACCAACTGGGTTTTGAAATAAACAAGAAATAAGTTTATTAACTACAAAAGGTAAATTTTAAGTGATTATAAGGGATAGCAAATAGAACAAAGCAGATTACTGAGCAAATAAAACAAAACACACAAACGAAGCTTAATACACTCAAGAAACAGGTTACAAAATGTAATTTCTCACCCTAAATGTTGTTTTAGGCAAGTTGAAGAGTTTCTGTAGCTTAGAGTTCCAGTTATTTCTCTTTACAGACTGGAAGCCTATCTCAGTCTGGACTCAACCCCTGCCTTTCCCTTCAGGTGTTTTTAACAATCTTCCTTCTTGGACTGGGAGGCAATGGAGATGAGTCCTGACGATTTACTCCCCAGCCTTAAACAGAATTTACATAAGGTGGGAACCCTTTGTTTCCAGTGGAAAAATACCAGCAGTGTCCACGGTGGTACTCCGTACCAGGTGACATCAGTAGATGACCCTACAGTGTCAAAGCAACAACCCAGGAAGCTCCTTAGGATGGTGGGAGATTAGTATCTTCAAAGTTCTATTGTCCTTCTTAAATGGCTTGTTCAGGCTGATTGCCTAATGTCTGGTGGGCGTTCCCCCAAATACACACACAGTTGTAATTGTTACATAGTCAACATTCCTAACCTCAGATACAGAAATGATACAGGCATACAAATTGGATAATCACATTCAACAAATCATAACCTTTTCAATGATTTTCACATTCACAAAACCTTTTCACATGACCCATCTTGCATAAAACATATCTTCGTTATGCCATATTCATATCATGACAATATTTCTATGAAGAATATGGGTTATAACAACACAGCCTTCGTGTTATCATATCGTACCGGTGTGATGTTATTTTACCAGTGTTCTCATATCATCTGACCTTACCAGGGCAATGCATGCACCTCAGGGAGCACAATCCTGACTGCGGTGGAACTAAAATCTCCCCCTTACCATGTTCTCACGCTCAGAACTACGGTGGCAGCTAGAGTCAAACACTACCCTGCAAACCATTGCACAAACATTCAGGATGTGATGCTCTTGTGCGGAATGAAACCAGTATGGAAAGTAATGTAGCAAACGAGCTGGCTTGAAACCTGAAAACAAAACTGGTTTATGAGTTACACCATTGCAACAAAGCGCCTGATCTGTTATTTTTAGTGGCTTAAAAATGCTTTGGGGGTGGGGAGGGGGGAGGGAAGATTGGCTAGGATAACTCAAAAATGACTAAATGGGTTTTCTTTAGATTTTCATAAAACAATTCAAGCAGGAGATGTGTCACCCTAAGGGTAAGTATTTAATAGAGTTATCAGTGACTAAACATTGTGTTACAGAATGGAAGTACTATTTCCAGCCTTAACTGCAGCTAGCTGTAGCTCACGAAAGCTTATGCTCAAATAAATTGGTTAGTCTGTATCCGCAAAAAGAAAAGGAGGACTTGTGGCACCTGAGAGACTAACATAGCTGCTACTCTGAAACCTACAGCTACTATTGCATCACTATAATATAGTGAGATATGGTGGGTGAGGTAAAATCGTTTCTTGGACCAACTTCTCTTGGTCAAAGAGACAAGCTTTCGTGCTTAGAGAGAGCTCTTCTTCCAACACTCACTTTCTTCAGACAGAAAGACACTCACCCACCTTGTCTTTCTGATGTCCTGGGAACAACATGACTGCAACAATACTGCAGACATATAGTATAGTGGTCATATAAAATAACAATAGCTGGAAAAAACTTACAAAGTAGCACATCATAGTATTTGAATGTCATCCATTTCAACGTGAAATTAACTGTAAGGGCATAGCGCCAGGCTGCCTTAAAGTAATAATCTATGCAATGGTCATATCCTTTAAGATTACTTAATGAAAGCAAAGTCAACTCTTAAAAGGTTTCTGTGGTACTAATAGGACTGGCTGGTTCACCAATTATTTTACTAATGTTCCCATATTCTCTTTACCACATAAAGTTTAATTAATGTAGTAGTTGATATATTGCACAAGAGTGCACCTTGCATGGAGAAATTTACTGCATTACTGGTCCTAAATCCTGACAGATACATCACCCTTCAAATTCAAGGCAGAGACTGGTGCATGTTAAAGGGATACCGTCAACTTGAAATCTAGTTCATTAAAAGCAAACAAATAAACAAATAAAAGCAGTTTCAGGTCCTATGTCTTCCACTGAGGACCCCTGTCCATTTTTATTGTTTCACAATCATGTTTTCACATTTTTCTTCCATGGACTGGGTGTCCAGAACCCACACAAACAACAGGAGAAATTAACCGAATGGGAAGGGGGAACGGTAAAAACAAAAATTCACAAAGTGCTATCAAATGCGCCAAGTAAACTAACTGGAAAAATTGAGAAAAATATGCTTTTCTCTGAGCCCTTTCAGTGACAGCCATCTTAGGTGTCCCTTGTAACTGTATAGGAGGTAAAAAGAATATTCAGACCAAAGTGTGCTATCTAAGTTGACATGCCACTTTAAAGATTGAAAGAGCGAGTCTCTGAAACAGAGGCAAAGAAATTGAGCAGTGTAGATACAGGAAGATTAAGAGAAGACCATACAGTGAATGAGACACGCATCACCCCATGGGACGGCTCTGTAGAAAAAATCTGAAAAGCCCTTGCTGTGGGCAATGACGGATGCTGGTCGCAGAGTTATCCAGGGAGATGGGTGACAGTAGCTCAAACAAGATAAATATTTGTTTTCAGATTGGCTGTTTGTGCTGAATCTAAGGCTTCACTTTCTCATGCATCTTGCAGATTCCCAGAGTTACTTTGGTGTCAAATCAAAGCCAGGCATGTGGAAAGTAGTCGTGACCTACAAAGGGATGACTTGGCTTTGTTTCTAACTGAAAGATGCATCTTCTGGAAAATACATAAACTCCCCCCTTTACCAGACCTTTTCATGGTGTCCAGCAGCTTGAACCCTGGGCCCCAGAACTTTGGTTAGGAGGAGTAACACACAGGAGTGTTGAAGAGAATGGCACTTTATTCCCAGGCCACAGCTACATCATCCGATTCAAGGAGACAAAGGTCACATGACCATGGTGAGTATCCTGTTACAAAGAGAATGATTAACACATTAATAATACATTAGCCTGATCTATTCTGATTTACATCTCTCTGGTATTATGGGCAGACTTGGAGCACAAATGGACCCTTAAGAGCAAAAGCAAATCTCTTCAGATTTACAGCCGTATTCTCCAAGCTAATGCACCATGCACTCCTGGAATAACTCTGTCCTGATCCTAGCACAACAAAAAACCTTGGCACTTTCTGCTCTTTCCTGTGGCCTCATCTACACAGACTGTGCCATTCCCCAGTGGTGTGACTCCACCAATGGTACCAACTAGCATATACTTCTTGTACATGGTAGGTATATGGACTGGCTACAGAGCTTCCACCACAGGGGACAGACTGAGCCCAGATCCCCTGGACCAAAGCAGGGGAGCCCAATCCAGATAATTAAAGAGGACGGGGCTGCCCCTGGGCCTACAAAGGGCTGCTAGTGGGCAGCTGGGTGATGGACTGAGACAAGCTGACTCTGGGGAAGGGAAAGCCACACTGGGGTGAAGCTAGCTCCTGTGGTGGGTCCCTGGAGCCAGGAGAGCTCAGGGAAGCAGCTCCAGAAAGGGAGCAGAACTGAGTGAGGCTGGGAAGCTGCCAGGAGCAGGAGAGCGAGGGACCTCTAGGCGGGATGGCCCAGAACCTGAGTCCAAAGAATGAGTTAAGATTGTGTAAGCAGGGTCTGAATGAGTTCTCCAATGACATCTAGTGGTGACCTGTGGAAGAGGACTTCAGGAGCTGAAGTCACACCCACCCTGCCTAGGTGATCAGCATGATGGGACTTCTTTGCTCAAATGATCACTTTTGGCTGGTGTTGGATCCCCAGTCTCCTTGTTATTGGGGCAGGGGTATGGAACGAGGGGAAAGGCGGAGGAAGTGATCCACGGGTTAGTGGCATGACAGCGGCAGCAGGTGGCCTCTATACAGCAGCAGCAGACCCAGGCCCTGCTGATGCAATTGATAGAAAACCAACAGACACAGCAGGAGGCCCAGTTTGCTGCACAGCAGAGGTGGCAAAAAGTCCACTCCAAATAACAAGAGTGGATACAGGAATGGTTGGGCCAGTAACTCAGTTAGTGATGGGTCTGGGGGATGGTTGGCTCCGTGCCTCGTGAAGGTCAGACCAGAAGATGACCCCAAGGCTTCTTCCCAACATTTGAGTGGGTGGCAAAGGCAGTGGACTCGGAGGAGTTGACATGGGCAGCCCGCACAGCACCATTCCTGATGGGCAAGGCGCAGGCAGCTTACCGGGCAGTGAGTGACGAGCAGGCGAACTCCAACCCGGGGATGAAGGTCGCCATCCTTGTCAGGACATCAGGGAGACCGCAATGAAATCTCAAACTCCATGGGATACCATGGGGACCCAAAGAAAATCCCAAATTCAATAGGATACCTTGGGGGCCCAAGCTGAACTACCCATTAAACAGGCCAGTGGGAGGTCTCAGACAGGACTACTCCACCAAGTATTGGGCAATGGTGTTCACACTATAATCCAGCACGGACAAGGCTCCAGAAGGCAAAATTTAGGCAGAAATGTTCTGCAAATGAGCCCTTATCTGCAGTTGATCCAGGTAAGTTAGAATAAGGTTATTTAAACAATTTTCATCACTTCCTTATATATCCACTCTAGAGTTGTTCTGTAGACGCCAACCTTCTTCCTCCTGTTCTGGTCATTGTGAATAGTGCAGACACCATGCCCTGAGCCCGCCCTTGATATTACACTTTCCTCTTTATAAAGCTAAAGGGAATCCTGTAATACCCCGATTGGTTGTTTCGGGGAGGAGATAGGAGGGGAGTGAGTGATGAAGTCACCACCTTGTACACCTCCAGCACATAGGTCCTATTTCCATTTGGATAAGAGTTATGTATTTTAAAGTGATCCTTGGTCAATGTTGATGGCTTCTCAGTTTTCTTCTGGTTTTTTTTCTGTTTTTTTTCTCAGTTTTTCTCAGTTTTTCTGTTTCCCACATTATACCTATTTTTACCTTTCCTGGTCTGCCATCACCTCTCCCCTCCCCCCCATGTCCCCAGCAGTGAGGAGGGACCCAAATATACCTTTCCTAGATCTGAAACTAACAATGGCCCAAGCAAGGTCACTCTTCAGGCACCTAATAAAGAAATATTTGACCTAAGCACTTCTTATGGCTAATATTATAAATTGTATTTCCTGGACCATCGTGGGGTGAATCACCCGATAAAAAGAAAAAGAATTATTACCCATCTAAAAACAATAAAAGCAGAGATTATCTTCCTGCAGGAAACCCACCTTAATGACTTGGAAGCAGAGAGTGGCCACAGAGTGAGAGAGGACAGCAGGTTGAGAAACTGCAAGGAGATTCATTGGACCTGGAAGAGGGCTAATTCCCCAGAGCAGCCAGGGGAGATGCCCCCTGCGGTCAGTGGGTACCCTGTGATAACCTCCCATAAATCCCAGAAGAGTAGCAGGCAAAGCTGGCCTCTTCCTTGCAATCCGAGGAAATAATCAAGGTCATGGAGGAAATGAATCCAGGCCTACGGATAGAATTCTCTCAAAGGAATTCTGGAACTTAAGCTGCTATACATTTACAAAGATGCCTTGAAGGAGGGCATCTTACTTCCTACTATGAGGGAAGCTTAATTACCATACTACTTAAACTGAGTAAGGATGTGCAAAAGTGTAACAGCTATAGACGCTCCCTTTAATCAATGCTGATCTAAAAATACTTTCAAGAATATTGATTAAGAAGCTTGAAAGCGTAGTAAATTATATGGTTCCCCCCAATCAGGTGGGATTTATTAAAAAAAAGGGATGGTTCAGATTATCAACTGACATGTATTATGTTATGGCATTCCACCAACATTCTAGAAATTCCCATGCAATCATTTCACTCGATGCAGAGAAAGCCTTTGACAGAGTGAACTGGCAAGATCTGTTTCTTACCCTGGATAAATTTGGGTTGGGGAAAGCCTTTATTTCATGGATAAAGCTGTTATATTCCAATCCCAAATCACGTATCCTAACAAATAGCACAATATCCCCCGTTTGATCTGTTTTGGGGAACTAGACAGGGATGCCTCCTCCTGTTCAATTTGGCATTAGAACTACTTGCAATACTAATCAGGGAACACCAAGGTATTCAAGGGATCAAATCAGGAGACAAAAATCCTTCAAGATACAAACCACATCCTCATAGTTATTAAAAACCTGATTCAGATATCCTGTCCAGTTTGGCCATGGCTCATTTCCCTTCCATTGGAGGTCCTAATTTAAGATGTATGATGCCACTCAACTGTGAAGCAGGAAACAGAAGCTAGAGGAAGAGATTAGAAAGAGGCTGCGGTGGCTGACACTAGGACTCAATGGGCCTGGAGAGTGGGCGGGTGACATACTTGGGTATAATCCAGATCAGAGGGGGGGTTGTGCCACCCCTGCCCTCTAAACCTGAGGTACCTTGCAATCTCTTGCTGTTGTAGCCTCCATCCTGGACTGCTCACAACCAGCCACAAGCATGCAAGCCAGTCCCAGATAGGTTTGTGTAATCGCAGCCTGCCACTCACATCCTGGCTTTCACCAACCTCGGTGATACTGCAGTGATCCCAACACACTCCCAGTCCCAGACTTACCACCAGAAATGTGTGTCTTGCACTTTCCAGCCCTCTCGCAGAGAGTCCAGAAATATTACGTTCATTATTCTTTTAAGGGAATAATAATTCTTTTAAGGGAAGTTACCCTGACATTTTAAATTAATCACTCTGGATTAGATGAAACAATAAAACAAGTTTATTAACTTCAAAGAGATAGATTTTAAGTGAGTACAAGTAATGAGGCATAAAAGTCAGAAATGGTTACAAGAAAAATAAAGATAAAACATTTACTAGTGCCTCACTTAACAAACTATCATAGAACGTCAGGGTTAGAAGGGACCTCAGGAGGTCATCTAGTCCAACCCCCTGCTCAAAGCAGGACCAACCCCCAATTTTTGCCCTGGATCCCTAAATGGTCCCCTCAAGGATTGAACTCACAACCCTGGGTTTAGCAGGCCAATGCTCAAACTACTGAGCTATCCCTCCCCCCAACTATAGTAGATTCAAGTAAAATTTCTCACCACATGCTTCCAGCAAAATTACTGACCAAACTCATCAAGTCAGGACCCCTTCCCCAAAATCCAGTGGTTGTTTCCTTTTGTTTTCTCAGCTGTGGAGAATGTGATGGGCAAGTAGAGAGATAGGGTGTCTCTTGGGGTGGTTGTCCCTCTTTATAGTTTCAGTCCCCCTCTTGAAAAATACTGCCAGCTGAGAACCAGGAGACAAAGAGTCTATGTGGAAGGATGTTCCCTGATGGCTTCTTTCACTTGTTTCAGCTTTCTTTGTTTTCACTTGCTTGATGATGACTCTGTTTACTGCTTAAATGCAAATTAAGGCAAGAAGACATTCCTTTCTTTAGGACAGACCTGTTTACTGATGTCTGCATAGGCAGCACTGTGGGGTTTGGAACATATGTAAATAACATCATAAAGAGGAATCTTATAACTTCACATACAATGTTGCCAGACATATTTTAACAGGACAATGCTGACCAGTAAATTATGAGTTTTCAAATGATACCTTACAAGGAATAACTTTTACAAAGATTATTAGGGTAGTGTGTAGGGTGTGAATAAAAGGGAGTATTCCAGCACAAGGGCATAGCTAAGAGCAGAGCACTTAGAGCTACAATTCTTTAAGCCAGTAGTTCTCAAACTTTTGTACAGGTGACCCCTTTCACATAGCAAACCTCTGAGTGCGACCCCCTTATAAATTAAAAACATTTTTTATATATTTAACACCATTATAAATGCTGGATGCAAAGTGAGGTTTGGGATGGTGGCTGACAGCTTGTGACCCCCCATGTAATAACCTCGCAACCCCCTGAGGGGTCCCAACCCCCAGTTTGAGAATCCCTGCTTTAAGCAATGAGATGTCAGTGGGACCGAGATTTGGCCCTCTGTGCTATGCAAACGCGTTGCTCAATGTTGAAGTAGTTTTGGGGTTGAACATTGCTGACCATCATCAAAAGCTTCTATTTTAACTTTACATGCAGTGTTGATTACAGTGAGCTCAGTTTGAAGTCAAAACAGGAGAACATCAGGGGTGTGTCATGTCTGCAATCCTCTTCACCATTGCCATCAAATGTGGCGTCCAACAGAAGACATGCCAAGAGGCATTAACTGGACACTCTTCTCATCCCTTGAAGACCTGGACTTCGCAGATGATGTTGCTCTCCTATCACATACCCAACACCATATACAAGAAAACACAACTCGACTCAACCCATTCAGCCAGCAAACTGGACTGAAAATCAACCACAGTAAGATAGATCTCGTGACCTTTAATATTGCCTCACCATCACCAGTACGGATAGAGAATTATGTTCTCACTAATGTAGAAACATTCAGATACTTGGGCAGCACCATCAGCCAGGACGATGGAACAAGCCAGGACATCTGGAACAAAATCAATAAAGCCAGGAACACCTTCAGGAGCTTAAATGCAGTCTGGAAAGCCTCAAAATACAACACCAAAACCAAACTCAAGATTTATCAGAGCTTTGTACTTTCAACACTACTTTAGAATGCAGAATGCTGGGGAATGAGAAAGTCTGACATGTCCAAACTGTCTTCATTCCCTACAACCTGCCTCAGAAAAATCCTCCGTATCTTTTGGCCCAGAACAATCTCAAACCAAGATCAATGACACAGTGCAGCCAAGCGGATCTGAGCACCATCATTGCCAGGAGGCGTTGGAGATGGATTGGCCATGTGCTTCGGATGGAAACTGATTCCATCACCAGAGTAGCAATAAGATGGACACCTGAAGGCAAGTGAAAACGAGGCCACCCGAAAATGACATGGCAAAGAGCTGTGGAAGCCGAGCTCAAAAACCTGGGGCACAGATGGGGAACCATTGAAAGACTTTCCAGAAACAGACAGGAGTAGAGGAGCTTCATCACTGCCCTAAACGCCAGAGGCGTAATACGAACATGATGATGATGATGATGATTGCTGACCAAATGAAAGAAGTCATGTTCCCCCATTAGTCGAGGGGCATATAGCTCAGGACTAGAGCTTTGACTGCAGATTAAAATCTGGGTGTCCCCTTTTAGCCTTTCCACACACATTGCATCCTTTCTCTTCCTGCTTGCTTTACTGCTTCACCTTCCTAGTGATGCCTCTTTTCATAGAATCATAGAATAACAGGGTTGGAAGGGACCTCAGGAGGTCATCTAGTCCAACCCCCTGCTCAAAGCAGGACCAACCCCAACTAAATCCTAAATCCCCAACTAAATCCTTTCTCGGAAGACCCTGAAGAGTTTTGAGGCCCAATCAGGTGTAGGATTTGGGTTCCAATTCAGTGGTGCTGTCTTTCTGAAAATTTGACCCCAAGTAGTAGAAAGCTCAGGAAAACAGCGGAGCTCCTGAGATTTCTGCCATGTTGGGACAATCATAATTTCAGCAACAGTGAGACTACAATCGGACCCTTCTTGATTCGGATGCAGGAACAAAACTGCCCGGGTACACTCATATGCAGGGATTCCAGTCTGAACCTGCCATTCCTCCATAAATGTGGAGGGGTAAAGGTTCAGGCTTTGGGATTTGGTCTGTGTCTACTAAATAGTCTCCTATATTATTCTCCATTATTGTCCACATCATAAAAGACACACCTCTAATGGCACGGCTCTGACCACCAGGGAAATGCAAATTGCCAGGAAGAACATATTTTTAGAAGCAATTGAGAAAAAAGCAGCAATTTTTTTCTCCATATGAATTCTTGGAAGAGGGACCTTCACAGCAGAATGGCAGCTGTAAACGTGCATATTAGCACTTCAATTGTTAAACAAGAATGATAGATAATATGTGGTATGAAACAAGGATTGAAAATGTGCAGTTCATATTTGTACTTGATTGTCGTCCAGTTCAGCATGAAACCATCAGGGCAGAACTCCCAGGTGTCTCAGAGCAATAATCTATGCAGTGCTCATATTCTTTCAGATTATTAAATGAAGGTAAATATTTAAAGTATTTCTGTGCTGCTAAAGAACTGGCCAATTCACCAGTTATTTTAATAATGTTAACATATGCTTTCTACCATATAAAGTTTCATTACTGCAGTAGGCAGTATATTGCACCTTGCCTGGAGACATAAATACAAGTGCATTAATGGTTCTTAAGTCCCTACATATTCCTGACCTTTCACAGGCATTATCAGGAAGACAGAGGCTGTTTAATGTTAATTAATGACAAAAAGCCTAAGAAATTGAGCCCAAGAAATTGATTTCTGTAGCTAAAGGAAAGAACACCCAATGACATATGCATAGTCACAGTGGCTGGGTTTCGTTGGAGTCTGTGATGGAGTGCAGGGAGTTAACAAAGTGAGGCTGCACTCTGATCACTCTGGCACTAGTTGGCTCCCCAGAGGGGTCTGATTGGGGTATGAAATGTAATTAGCTAATCCCAATAGCAGGTTGGGTGAGCTACCGGATTAATTAGCCCATCAGCTGTGCACTGCTAAAAAAGACACAGGAAGGAAATGTAAAGGGAGAAGAGCAGTGCTAGCCAAGCCCACAATCGGAGAGATCTCCAGGAAGGGAGATCTCGTCTCCTTTTAGGGAGAAGGGCTGACAATACAAGGGTGTGATACTCCGTACCTCAGGGGAACACCCTGCACCCCATGTTCATCCTTATAATATGACTGTGTGGTATCAAATGCAAAGTTTGTCATGTTGGGTGTCTTCGGGAGGCTCATGATGCACTGAGTATTGTTGTTATAGTAATGTTATAATAATGTTAGAGGTTGTAATTTCATGTATATAGTTATGAAGCTGAAAATGTGTCCTCAGGTCTTAAAACAAGACCAGGCAAAACTCTTCAGGAACAGAGCGGCAGTTCACACCTCATCAGGGCAGGTATGGGACAAACCCAGCCCAGGCTCACAGGAACAAAGGACACTGGTCTAGTCAGCAACACAGGATCTGTTGGACTCTTGAGTGAGTCACCCCCCTTCTCTTGGTCAGTTTGGGACTGTGATGAGGTAATGCTCACCTGACCCTGAAGGGGGGGGGGGCAAAGCCAATAGGGAAGAAAGAACATGATAAAAGGGAGAGACTTTTGCCATGCTGGCTCTTTCTTCCACCTCCATCTACAGACACCACACCAAGTGACTGAAGCACTGATCAAAGGGGAGAGCCTGGCCGAAGGGCAACCAGCCAGCCTGTGGTGAGATGCACCTAAGTTTGTAAGGGCACTGAAAGTGTTAAGATCAACTTAGAATGCGTTTTGCTTTTATTTCATTTGACCAAATCTGACTTGTGGTGTTTTGACTTATAATCGCTTAAAATCCATCTTTGTAGTTGATAAATAAAATAAATAAAAATGCAGGTCCAGGCTCCCCCCTGGCAGAAAGCAGGACTAATGGAAAAGGAGAGAAAAGGGCATACAATGGGAGAACCAGAAAATCCTAGAGCAAAAGAAATAAGCCAGGAGGAAAACGAGACCTCCCTAGCTAAAGGTAGGGGAGAAGAAGGTGCTTCAGAACAAGGTTTATAGGGAAAAAGTTACCCTCACTTATTGCGAAGAGTCAGAGAGTCCCAGGAACCCTGGCCTCCAGAACAGCAGGAGGAGGAATCCTGGGGCTGGGAGAACCTGGATCCCTAGTAACGGAGAAAAATGGGGGACAGCACCAGGCCCAACTCCAAGCCAAAGAGGAGAGAGCAAGGAGAGCAGGCAAGTGGGCTTCCCATGGTGCAAAGGTCTGCGGGGAAACAGAATTAGGGGGATGTTCCCCACCCATCAAATGCTCCTGTTTCAGGAGGAAGATGGATAACCACCCTGGGGCCAGCATGAGCACAAAGAGTCCAGCGCCTCCTCTGAAGAGGGGAGGGTGTGTGGAAAGAGAAACCGTGCTGTGAGGCCGGGGAGGTGAGCCTGCACTCTAATTGCTCTGGAACTAATTGGCTCCTGCAGGGAGGGCTAATTTGGGTATGAAATGTAATTAGCAAAGCAGGATAGCAGGTTGGGTGAACTAAAGGATTAATTAGCCCATCAGCTGAGGACTGCTAAAAAAGGCACAGGAAGAACAGGCAAGAGGAGAGGAGCAGGGCTACTTGAGCCCACAGGGAGATCTCCAGGAAGGGAGACCTCTTGGGCCCTGGGAGATGGGCCAGAGATACAAGGGATATTGTAAATAGTGTTGCTGCACAAAACTGCAACGGTGTTGGTGGAGGGAAACCAACCAGTGAAGTCTGAGCGGGATTCCTTGTTGCCAGGGAGAAGGAGTGGATTGTGGTACAGAGTCCTGGGGTCGTCTCCAGCTCTGTAGGAGGAGCTCAGAGTCTTTGTGAAGAAGGTGGTGCAGCTAAGACAAAGATTCTCAGGAGAGACAAGTAACAATTGCTCAAAGAAGGTAAATATTTGTTTCCACGCCAGCTGTTCCAGTGAAATGCCAGGCTCGCCTTGCCTGTGCGTGACTCTGAGCCGGCCCTGGGACACTCTAGACAGAATGTCTCCTGGCCTGGAAAGCGATCGTCCATGGAAGGTTACAAAGAAGCAGGCCTCCTGACCATATCCTGTATTTCCTTCCTTCTCCTTACCATGACTGGTCACCCCTGAGCTACTGTGCAGTGGAAACACAAGCCCTGTGGACTGGAGGAGGCCAGAGAATGCCTTGGGGAAAAGGGTATAGCAAGGGGACAGACAACAGGCCCTTTGCCTCCCAGACCTGATGCTAAGTAGGGATCCCCTGCTAATTATGCGGCTCTCAAACCCGGAAGGCAGCTTGCTTACTTCATGCATGAGTTTCCTTAACCAGTACATTGCTACAGACGAACCACTCCTGACTTAAACGCTCAGGGCCTTAGAAGAAGTGAGCTCCACTTGCAGCTCACCCACATTAGGTGGAAAAGCACAAGAGCAGCAACACACAACATTGTGTAGCAGGTAGGTACCACTGAAATGGAGAATGTGACTTGGCAAGTAGCATGGGATTGACTGATATGGGCCTTTAGCTAGTTCTTAAAACAATGACTAGCTTCAGAGACAGCATGCCTCCTTAAAGGGAAGGGTCTGGGAGAGAAACTTGCCCTTCAGTTATCCATTACTGTTTAACATAACCCAGGGCAAGTCGGTCACAAGACTGGCTAACAGCTCCTGGCACAGTACATACATGGCATGAGAGGACAAATTGGACCAGGACTGCTCAGCACTGTGGGAGCCCAGACCCTACCACTGTCTGAAATTCTTGTTCATCAAGCTTTGTGATGGAGAAACATGCACTTTCCTGGGCTTGCTTGCTCTGATTATAATGAGCTGTCTCTGAAGGCTTGCCCCAGAGTGTGCCTAGGGACATCGTACTAAAGATGGTAGCCAGGAGAGAAGGAAGCTTTGAATTCACCCTGTTTTATTTCAAAGGCTGAGCAGTGATGTACTGTTCCTGTTTTGTCCTCTGGTGGCTTTTTCTTGTGAAATCTCCCAGAAGGCCATAGAAAGCTGTGATTCAGAGCTGAAGTTTAAAATTAACGCCCTATTTATCAAACAAATGATACAGCTGTTTGGTGTAAACAGATGAGATCAGTGATCTAACCAGTGCCATCTGCCCTTCATCTGACTAAAAGGAAAACCAGAGCTACTGCAATTGATTTCAGATGACAAAATATAATTTGTTTAGGGCCCAATTTATAACAAAGTTAAAGAGATACCGCCTGGCCTGTAATTTGGCCTAGATTAAAATGGTTAGAATCTTGTCGTGCTACTGTATTTACAATTTTAAAAGGTTAAACAAAAGGTTATGATTCAGACTATTAATGGAAGATGGTGCAAAACTAGGGGCCAATACAGAATTATTTTCCGTTATAAATGTTGGGTTGCTTTAGAGGATGTGACATAGGTGCTGAAGCTAAAAAATGTAAAAAGCTTTCAAGTATAAGCACCAATCCTCTAAATACGCAGTTGGGTCAACATCTGTGGATCAAATTGTTGAGTTAGGCAAGAATATTAAATGTATTGTGACTCTTACCTTTCTGACTTTGAACAGATCCTTTTCTCAGGAAGCTTCCTAAGGTCTTTGAGTTCAATGTATAATTGTAGCCCTCATGCCATTTAATAGCCAATAATTTCTGTTAGGTTTCAGAGTGGTAGCCGTGTTAGTTTATTTGAGCATTATCTTTCGTGGGCTAAAGCCCACTTCATCAGATGCATGCAGTGGAAAATACAGTCGGAAGATACAGAGAACTTGAAAAAAATGGGGGTTGCCATACCAACTCTTAACGAGACCAATCGACTAAGGTGGGCTATTATCAGCAGGAGAAAAAAAAACTTTTGTAGTGATAATCAGGATGGCCCATTTCAAACAGTTGACAAGAAGATGTGAGTAACAGTAGGGGGGAAATTAGCATGGGGAAATAGTTTTTAGTTCGTGTAATGCTATCCAGTTTGCAGATCAATTCCAGTTCTGCTGTTTCTAGTTGGTGTCTGTTTTTGAAGTTTTTTTGTTGAATAATTGCGACTTTTAGGTCTGTAATTGAGTGACCAGGGAGGTTGAAGTGTTCTTTGACTGGTTTTTGAATGTTATAATTCTTGACGTCTGATTTGTGTCCATTTATTCTTTTGTGTAGAGACTGCCCGGTTTGGCAGAGGGGCATTGCTGGCACATGATTCCAACGAGAAACAGCAGAACTGGAATTAATCTGCAAACTGGACACCATTAAATTAGGCTTGAATAAAGACTGGGAGCGGATGAGTCATTACACAAACTAAAAATTCTTTCCCCATGCTAATTTTTGTCTGTGGCTGTCATCTTTTGGGGAGAGAGGGCCCCCCAATGAAGCTAAGTTACATTCTTCAGCCCCAGGTAACGAGTCAGAGCTTTGGACAACGTGCACAAGTGAAAAACAGGCTCAAGTATCACACTGAAATGTAAGTACAATATTTATATTCCAATTGATTTATTTTGTAATTATATGGTAAAAATGAGAAAGTCAGCAATTTGTCAGTAACAGTGTGCTGTGACACGTCTGTATTTTTATGACTGATTTTGTCAGCAAGTAGTTTTTAAGTGAGGTGAAACTTGGGGGTACGCAAGAGAAACCAGATTCCTGAAAGGGGTACGGTAGTCTGGAAAGGTTGAGAGTCAATGGCGTAAATCACAGCAAGATTTGGCCTGTATTGATCGGCATAATCCAGTCACACACACAATTATCCTGGGGAAGTGTATCATACTGAACATCTCCCAGGGATTTCAGAAAGAAGACGATCCAATATCCTTTAATAAGGACAGAGCTTCTAAAAGCCCAGGAAAATATGATCAGGGAAAATACCCTGCAGCCCTCTCAACAGCATTCCATGTATGTCTGGTGAGATTCTGTCCCCCAGCTCTGCCCAGACCAATCCCAGCAGAATGGAAATGGCAAGATATGAAAGGAAACTCCTATAGTCAATACGCAGTCTTTATAGACAGCCACAGTTGCAAAGGATTGTGGCCCGAATCTTGCAGTATTTATTTATGGCTGGATTCTGTTCTCATTTATAACAGTGTCGATCTTTGAGTAGTGCCACCAAGTTAATGGATTTTCTCAGGATTTACACCACAGTAACTGAGAGCAGAATCTGACAGGATTTAGCCCTATATTAACAAAACCAAATACAACTATGGAAACATCACATCACATACCATTCAAACACATGCACCTTCTCAATGAATGAATCAATTAACATTCCTAACTGCGATCATTACATCTTTGTTCCATTCTGCATTATTAGCTCTGCAATATTGTCCTTTCTCTCCATTAACTACATGTGAGTCACAAAGAAACAACCATAACTCATATTCCAGAAATCATCCTACCATGCACTGATTCAGGCACCATTCCCAATTAAATTCATGAAAGATTAATTCCTTAATTGATTAACATTACAAATCATAACCATTAGCTGCCCTTCCATTAACCATTCAATAGTTCACAGTATTACACTGATTTCTTAATTAGCCCACGGTGAGTCAAAAAAAAAGGTAAGTAACCTCTCACATCCTCTTGGTCCCTTAGGCAAAATTATCTGCAGGTTGCTCTTCTATTCCATTTACCTCTCCTCCATAGCGACAAACGCACGTGGCTTTGGCCCTCTCTTATGTTTATAAGAATGAACAGCTCACCCAAGGAAAAGGCAGGGTCAAGTCACTTCTTTTTTTTCCCCACTGGGACAAAATTCTCCTTTATGGACCTCTCTCTAGAGTAATCTGGATAGAAATATCTGGGACTGAAAACTGCATGACATCCTATCTGCCTACCAATTAAAGGAATGCCTTTAGTGGCATATATTGATTTATTATTAGTTGCAACAATGATCGTGTGGCTCTGCTTTATACAGTACCTGCCATCTACAGTGTCAGAGAGTTTAAAGCCGGAAGGGATCATTATGATCATCCAGCCTGACTTCCTGATAACTCAGGCCAGAAAACCCCACCCAGTGATTCCTGCAGCTAGCCCATAACTTCTAGCTGAGTGTATTTTATACGAGGGCATGCGGCCATAATTGGTGAGGATTTCTCATTGCTTTCGGCACGCTCCTGAGAGTGCTGAGCAACTGCAGTTCCCCAGGAAGTCAAGGGGAGCCGCTGGTGCCAGCACGTCTCAGGATATGACCTGTTGTTACAGTCACTGAGGCCAGGTCCTCCAAGGGATTTAGGCACCTACCTCCCATTGGGAGGTGGAGTCTCTGCCATGTGTACCGCACTGTAGCAATGCGGAGGTGCATCACCCAAGGAGAGGCCACTGGCTATTCTGGGATAGGTCTTTTGCACTAGGTTTTTCATGAAAGTCTTTGAAAGGTCTTGTCTAAAGAACAAGAAAACCTTGGAAAACTCCACACTTTCCACAGGACAAGAAAGCCATTTCCTTCCCCGCTCATGCGGACAGGTATGAACTCCCTCAGGTGTTTCTGAGGTGCCGTTAGGCTGCAGGTGAGGTACACTTACAGTGCATAGCTCACATGAGGGTTTATCTCAGCTGAGTTGGGATAATGCACCTTGAATGGCAAAATTTAGGCCTCCCTCTTCAGCTGAGCATCTTTTCTAAAAATTGGGCTGATCGATCTCTGCATGGGTGACTGAGGTGGCCCTCATATGCTAACGGCATTCAATGGCTTTGTTTTGGGCAATCAAGGGTTGGAATATTAATATTGTAGCATGCAAGTCCTTGCACTACTAAAGCAGTTCTTTGTTTCTCTCTGCTCATCCATTATGACTGTATCAGTGAGCTACGATTATAGTGGAACCAATACGTGGCCATTTGATAAGGAGTACCTGAGATACAGTGCCCATAAAAAAAATCACAACGTCAGACATTTCTGGTTCTGATAACATTATTGAGCACACATTGGGCTCAAACTATTGCACTGATCCACCCCAAACTAATGTCATATGCTCAAGCTCCAATCTGGCTCGCATTTTGCACCTGCTTCCCCGCTGGGAAAGCAATAGTTCAAGATATTTTTGGTGAGAGTGGCTCAAGTCTGGATGATGAGCTACAGAGTGACTCGTGCATACGTTGCAGGGCTACTACTCTTTGTTGGGCAACAAGCACACCTCACATCAGAGTCAGGAATATTTATTATTAATTTGTATTACCATAACACCATAACAGTCATGTACTGGGACCCTGTTGTAGTAGAAAGAGAGCCTGAGACATAAGCTCCTTGTATCAGAGGCCTGGTATAAGGCAGGACCTGCTCACAGAATCTGGCAAGAACAGGGCTAATATTGCAGAAATATACATTCCTACGAAGTGCTAGGCACAGAGTACTCACACAAACACATCCCAATATCAAGTGGTACCAGAACATCCTGATATCAAGGATGGCAGAAAAACATTCTCCAAGTATAACAGGAACACACTGACCCCTCCTAAAAGATAAGGTTAGGATTACAGTACGTAATAGAGATGTTTTGATCGAACCAACATGTACAAGGTGATGGGTGATAACTAGCCACGTCATGGGGCCCATACCTAACTATGTCAGAGGGGCAGTACTAACTTGTTTGTATTGGGGTATAAAGATGTATCTCAAAGGGCATGTCTTTGTCTGCCTAGGGAGGAACGGAAAGTCACGCCGTTCACTGAACTGGTCCATTGTTACGGGCATACATGTTGTCATAACCATGAGGGTAGCCTAAAATTCCTCCTTACCTGTAAGGGGTTAAGAAGCTCAAATAACCTGGTTGGCACCTGACCAAAGGAACCAATGGGAACAAAAGATACTTTCAAATCTGGGGGACGGGGAGGGGAGAGAGGCTTTGTTTTGGGTTCTCTGTTTCTGTGTTCATTTGCTCTTGGGACTAAGAGGGACCGGACATCAATCCATGTCCTCCAAACCATTCTGAACCAGTCTCTCATATTACAGAAATTGTAAGTACAGCCAGGCAAGGCATATTAGTTTATCTTTGTTTTCTCAACTTGTGAATTTTTCCTTTGCTGGGGGGAGGTTTATCCCTGTTTTGTTGTAACTTTGAAACTAAGGCTAGAGGGGGTTCCTCTGTGTTTTGTGCATCTTTTGTTACCCTGTAAAGTTATCTTCCAACCTGATTTTACAGAGGGGATTTTTATCTTTTCTCTTTTTTTAAATAAAATCCTTCTTTTAAGAAATGATTGATTTTTTTCAGTGTCCAAAGATCCAGGGATTTGGGTCTGTGTTCACTTTGTAATCAATTGGTTAGGATATTATTCTCAAGCCTCCCCAGGAAAGGGGGTGTATGGCTTCGGGGAATATTTTGGGGGAATAGGACTCCAAGTGGTCCTTTCATAGAATCATAGAATATCAGGGTTGGAAGGGACCTCAGGAGGTCATCTAGTCCAACCCCCCGCTCAAAGCAGGACCAATCCCCAACTCAATCATCCCAGACAGGGCTTTGTCAAGCCAGACCTTAAAAATATCTAAGGAAGGAGATTCCACCACCTCCCTAGGTAACACATTCCAGTGTTTCACCACCCTCCCAGTGAAAAAGTTTTTCCTAATATCCAACCTAAACCTCCCCCACTGCAACTTGAGACCATTACTCCTTGTTCTGTCATCAGCTACCACTGAGAACAGTCTAGATCCATCCTCTTTGGACCCCCCTTTCAGGTAGTTGAAAGCAGCTATCAAATCCCCCCTCAGTCTTCTCTTCCGCAGACTAAACAATCCCAGTTCCCTCAGCCTCTCCTCATAAGTCATGTGTTCCAGTCCCCTAATCACTTTTGTTGCCCTCCGCTGGACATTTTCCAATTTTTCCACATCCTTCTTGTAGTGTGGGGCCCAAAACTGGACACAGTACTCCAGATGAGGCCTCACCAATGTTGAATAGAGGGGAAAGATCATGTCCCTCGATCTGCTGGCAATGCCCCTACTTATAGATCCCAAAATGCCATTGGCCTTCTTGGCAACAAGGGCATACTGTTGACTCATATCCAGCTTCTCGTCCACTTTAAACCCTAGGTCCTTTTCTGCAGAACTGCTGCCAAGCCATTCGGTCCCTAGTCTGTAGCGGTGCATGGGGTTCTTCCGTCCTAAGTGCAGGACTCTGCATTTGTCCTTGTTGAACCTCATCAGATTTCTTTTGGACCAATCATCTAATTTGTCTAGGTCCCTCTGTATCCTATCCCTGCCCTCCAGCGTATCTACCACTCCTCCCAGTTTAGTGTCATCTGCAAACTTGCTCAGGGTGCAATCCACACCATCCTCCAGATCACTTATGAAGATATTGAACAAAACCGGCCTGAGGACCGACCCTTGGGGCATTCCACTTGATACCGGCTGCCAACTAGACATGGAGCCATTGATCACTACCCGTTGAGCCTGACAATCTAGCCAGCTTTCTATACACCTTATAGTCCATTCATCTGGCCCATACTTCTTTAACTTGCTGGCAAGAATACTGTGGGAGACCGTGTCAAAAGCTTTGCTAAAGTCAAGGAACAACACGTCCACTGCTTTCCCCTCATCCACAGAGCCAGTTATCTCGTCACAGAAGGCAATTAGATTAGTGAGGCATGACTTGCCCTTGGTGAATCCATGCTGACTGTTCCTGATCACCTTCCTCTCCTCCAAGTGCTTCAGAATTGATTCCTTGAGGACCTGCTCCATGATTTTTCCAGGGACTGAGGGGAGGCTGACTGGCCTGTAGTTCCCAGGATCCTCCTTCTTCCCTTTTTAAAAGATGGGCACTACATTAGCCTTTTTCCAGTCGTCCGGGACTTCCCCCGATCGCCATGAGTTTTCAAAGATAATGGCCAATGACTCTGCAATCACATCCACCAACTCCTTTAACACTCTCGGATGCAGCGCATCCGGCCCCATGGACCTGTGCTCGTCCAGCATTTCTAAATAGTCCCGAACCACCTCTTTCTCCACAGAGGGCTGGTCACCTCCTCCCCATGCTGTGCTGCCCAGTGCAGTAGTCTGGGAGCTGACCTTGTTCATGAAGACAGAGGCAAAAAAAGCATTGAGTGATTCTTTCCCTGATTCTTTGTCTAAATCACTTGGTGGTGGCAGCATACTGTTCAAGGACAAGGTGGAGTTTGTGCCTTGGGAAAGTTTTTAACCTAAGCTGGTAAAAATAAGCTTAGGGGGTCTTGCATGTGGGTCCCCACATCTGTACCCCAGAATTCAGAGTGGGGAAGGAACCCTGACACATGTATTAGTGGTCTGGTAGAGTCTGCGGGATACTAGTACCATGCTTTGTCGACAATAAACCTGACTGGGTGCCTTCATACCTTAACGGATCTTGGGTGTTTCGCTCAAGGTCTGCGGTGCCAGCTATCTGCGCAGGGCTGGGGCCGTTACACACACTCAGCCAACCATCTATCAACACCTGTCATGCTAGGCGCTGTACAAACACAGAACAAAAGGAGGTGACTTACAGCCTAAGTGTAAGGTAAGAGATAACAGATGGATACACACTGATCAACAGAGGAACACAAGGAAACAATGAGACAATAATGGTCAGCTCAGCGCACCAACAGCCCTGAGGTTGTCAAGGTGTTTGTAGGCAAAGGAGAGCTCCTTATATTTGGTAAGATAGAAAAGAGGGAATCAGTGAAAGAATGCAAAGAGAGGCGTGACATAGCCACAACACCAGGACAGGGAAATGATGTTTGCAGCAGCCTTCTGTATATATATGAATGGGGAAAGATTGCATTTGTCAAGGGCAGAGAGAAGGATGTGGCAGTAACTGAGACATGAGGTGATGAGAGGGGTAGCTGTGTGAGTGGATAACCTCAGAGGTATTATGCAGAAAGAAACTGCAAGATTTATACATTCCTTTGAAGTAAAGGCCCATGAATTAAAATCCTGTCCTTGGAGAGCTGTTTGCTGCATACATCCTGCCCTTGCCTGCTGGCTGGAACCACAGTGGGGCTCCTTTTGGAAATGTGAGTGGCATGTTTTGAGCCAGGTTAGCACCCCACAACTTACACCCCTCACATCATCTGCCCGGGGACAGGTGGTGAACAGTGCTGTGTCAGAGATGTGAAGCCTGGATGGTGAAGTGGGCTGAATGAGCTGGGAGGTACTAGCTGCTACTGTGCAAACGGCACCAGACAGACCAGCACAGCAGTCCATTCATCTCCACTGGGGTGTTCTCATTGAACCGAGAACCTGACATTGGGATGAAAGGTCCACTTCACACGGCTTAGCCTCATGTGCTGCACATGGATGTGTGGAGACCCTTCCACAGACCCTAGGCCCAGATTTGGGGTAAGGACTCTTCATCTCCATCTTCTGTCCCTTCCTTCCCCCAGCTGGTACACGCACTCCTCGCAGCAACCTCCTGCTCGCCGCTCACAGGCCCGCCAAGCTTGCCGGAGGCTAGGGTGACAAGTGGGAGGGTGGGGCTGGCAGCTGAGTGATGGAGAGGTGTGCCCTGGTGCACAACTGGGATTTGGGTTGTATTCGTGATGCAAATTTGGGGTTACTTGTTCGAGGGTCCTGAAATACAGGGGCCCTCCACTCCCCCAGGTAAGCTGCTTATGGGTTTCAAAGTGCCCTGAATTCCCCATCGCTTTAAAAGGTGCTGTGCTCCAATGGCAGCTCTGGGATTTGTTGCGCAAATGCAGGGGGATTTGATCAAGGGGTTTCCAACAGACAGCCCCTCCCCCCCGCAGTGAGCTGCTTCCAACTTTCAAAAGACTCTCCGTGGCACATGCACTGTGAGATTATCTTGAGTAGTGGCAAGACACAACAGAGGAAAGGGGTGTACTTTGTGGGGCAAATCCTTCCCTCAGTAAGGGTATGTCTACACTACGGAATAAGGTCGAATTTATAGAAGTCGGTTTTTTAGAAATCGGTTTTATATATTCGAGTGTGTGTGTCCCCACAGAAGTGCATTAAGTGCATTAACTCGGCGGAGTGCTTCCACAGTACCGAGGCTAGAGTCGACTTCCGGAGCGTTGCACTGTGGGTAGCTATCCCACAGTTCCCGCAGTCTCCGCTGCCCATTGGAATTCTGGGTTGAGATCCCAATGCCTGATGGGGCTGAAACATTGTCGCGGGTGGTTCTGGGTACATATCGTCAGTCCCCCCTTCCCTCCCTCCCTCCGTGAAAGCAAGGGCAGACAATTGTTTCGCGCCTTTTTTCCTGAGTTACCTGTGCGGACGCCATACCACCGCAAGCATGGAGCCCGCTCAGGTAACCGTCACCGTATGTCTCCTGGGTGCTGGCAGACGCGGCACGGCATTGCTACACAGTAGCAGCAACCCATTGCCTTGTGGCAGCAGACGGTACAATACGACTGGTAGCCGTCCTCGTCATGTCCGAGGTACTCCTGGTCGCCTGTGTGAGGTCGATCAGGAGCGCCTGGGCAGACATGGGCGCAGGGACTAAATTTTTAGTGACTTGACCAGGTCATTCTCTTTAGTCCGGCAGTCAGTCCTATTGAACCGTCTTATGGTGAGCAGGCAGGCAATATGTCCTTCTGCACCGTCTGCTGCCAGCCAAAGATGTAAAAGATAGATGGAGTGGATCAAAACAAGAAATAGACCAGATTTGTTTTGTACTCATTTGCCTTCTCCCCTGTCTAGGGGACTCATTCCTCTAGGTCACACTGCAGTCACTCACAGAGAAGGTGCAGCGAGGTAAATCTAGCCATGTATCAATCAGAGGCCAGACTAACCTCCTTGTTCCAATAAGAACAATAACTTAGGTGCACCATTTCTTATTGGAACCCTCCGTGAAGTCCTGCCTGAACTACTCCTTGGTGTAAAGCCACCCCCTTTGTGGATTTTAGCCCCCTGAAGCCAACCCTGTAAGCCGTGTCGTCAGTCGCCCCTTCCTCCGTCAGAGCAACGGCAGACAATCATTCCGCGCCTTTTTTCTGTGCGGACGCCATACCAAGGCAAGCATGGAGCCCGCTCAGCTCACTTTGGCAATTAGGAGCACATTAAACACCACACGCATTATCCAGCAGTATATGCAGCACCAGAACCTGGCAAAGCGCTACCGGGCGAGGAGGCGACGTCAGCGCGGTCACGTGAGTGATCAGGACATGGACACAGATTTCTCTGAAAGCATGGGCCCTGCCAATGCATGCATAATGGTGCTAATGGGGCAGGTTCATGCTGTGGAACGCCGATTCTGGGCTCAGGAAACAAGTACAGACTGGTGGGACCGCATAGTGTTGCAGGTCTGGGACGATTCCCAGTGGCTGCGAAACTTTCGCATGCGTAAGGGCACTTTCATGGAACTTTGTGACTTGCTTTCCCCTGCCCTGAAGCGCATGAATACCAAGATGAGAGCAGCCCTCACAGTTGAGAAGCGAGTGGCGATAGCCCTGTGGAAGCTTGCAACGCCAGACAGCTACCGGTCAGTTGGGAATCAATTTGGAGTGGGCAAATCTACTGTGGGGGCTGCTGTGATGCAAGTAGCCCACGCAATCAAAGATCTGCTGATATCAAGGGTAGTGACCCTGGGAAATGTGCAGGTCATAGTGGATGGCTTTGCTGCAATGGGATTCCTTAACTGTGGTGGGGCCATAGACGGACCCCATATCCCTATCTTGGCACCGGAGCACCAAGCCGGCGAGTACATAAACCGCAAGGGGTACTTTTCGATAGTGCTGCAAGCTCTGGTGGATCACAAGGGACGTTTCACCAACATCAGCGTGGGATGGCCGGGAAAGGTACATGACGCTCGCATCTTCAGGAACTCTGGTCTGTTTCAAAAGCTTCAAGAAGGGACTTTATTCCCAGACCAGAAAATAACTGTTGGTGATGTTGAAATGCCTATATGTATCCTTGGGGACCCAGCCTACCCCTTAATGCCATGGCTCATGAAGCCGTACACAGGCAGCCTGGACAGCAGTTAGGAGCTGTTCAACTACAGGCTGAGCAAGTGCAGAATGGTGGTAGAATGTGCATTTGGACGTTTAAAGGCGCGCTGGCGCAGTTTACTGACTCTCTTAGACCTCAGCGAAACCAATATTCCCACTGTTATTACTGCTTGCTGTGTGCTCCACAATATCTGTGAGAGTAAGGGGGAGACGTTTATGGCGGGGTGGGAGGTTGAGGCAAATCGCCTGGCTGCTGGTTACACGCAGCCAGACACCAGGGCGGTTAGAAGAGCACAGGAAGGTGCGGTACGCATCAGAGAGGCTTTGAAAACCAGTTTCATGACTGGCCAGGCTACGGTGTGAAAGTTCTGTTTGTTTCTCCTTGATGAAACCCCCTGCCCCTTGGTTCACTCTACTTCCTTGTAAGCTAACCACCCTCCCCTCCTCCCTTTGATCACCGCTTGCAGAGGCAATAAAGTCATTGTTGCTTCACATTCATGCATTCTTTATTCATTCATCACACAAATAGGGGGATGACTACCAAGGTAGCCCAGGAGGGGTGGTGGAGGAGGGAAGGAAAATGCCACACAGCACTTTAAAAGTTTACAACTTTAAAATTTATTGAATGACAGCCTTCTTTTTTTGGGGCAATCCTCTGTGGTGGAGTGGCTGGTTGGCCGGTGGCCCCCCCACCGCGTTCTTGGGCGTCTGGGTGTGGAGGCTATGGAACTTGGGGAGGAGGGCGGTTGGTTACACAGGGGCTGTAGTGGCAGTCTGTGCTCCAGCTGCCTTTGCTGCAGCTCAACCATACACTGGAGCATACTGGTTTGGTCCTCCAGCAGCCTCAGCATTGAATCCTGCCTCCTCTCATCACGCTGCCGCCACATTCGAGCTTCAGCCCTCTCTTCAGCCCGCCACTTACTCTCTTCAGCCTGCCACTTACTCTCTTCAGCCCGCCACCTCTCCTCCTGGTCATTTTGTGCTTTCCTGCAGTCTGACATTATTTGCCTCCACGCATTCGTCTGTGCTCTGTCAGTGTGGGAGGACAGCATGAGCTCGGAGAACATTTCATCTCGAGTGCGTTTTTTTTTCTTTCTAATCTTCACTAGCCTCTGGGAAGGAGAAGATCCTGTGATCATTGAAACACATGCAGCTGGTGGAGAAAAGAAAAGGGACAGCGGTATTTAAAAAGACACATTTTATAAAACACTGGCTACACTCTTTCAGGGTAAACCTTGCTGTTAACATTACATACATAGCACATGTGCTTTCGTTACAAGGTCGCATTTTGCCTCCCCCCACCGCGTGGCTACCCCCTCAACCCTCCCCCCTCCCTGTGGCTAACAGCGGGGAACATTTCTGTTCAGCCGCAGGCAAACAGCCCAGCAGGAATGGGCTCCTCTGACTGTCCCCTGAAGAAAAGCACCCTATTTCAACCAGGTGACCATGGATTATATCTCACTCTCCTGAGGATAACACACGAACGGATGTTGCTTGAACGCCAGCAAACATACACTGCAATGCTTTGTTGTACAATGATTCCCGAGTACGTGTTACTGGCCTGGAGTGGTAAAGTGTCCTACCATGAAGGACGCAATAAGTCTGCCCTCCCCAGAAACCTTTTGCAAAGGCTTTGGGAGTATATCCAGGAGAGCCGCGAATGCCAGGGCAAAGTAATCCTTTCATATGCTTGCTTTTAAACCATGTATAGTATTTTAAAAGGTACACTCACCGGAGGTCCCTTCTCCGCCTGCTGGGTCCAGGAGGCAGCCTTGGGTGGGTTCAGGGGGTACTGGCTCCAGGTCCAGGGTGAGAAACAGTTCCTGGCTGTCGGGAAAACCGGTTTCTCCGCTTGCTTGCTGTGAGCTATCTACAACCTCGTCATCATCATCATCTTCTTCGTCCCCAAAACCTGCTTCCGTATTGCCTCCATCTCCATTGAAGGAGTCAAACAACACGGCTGGGGTAGTGGTGGCTGAACCCCCTAAAATGGCATGCAGCTCATCATAGAAGCGGCATGTTTGGGGCTCTGACCCGGAGTGGCCGTTCGCCTCTCTGGTTTTCTGGTAGGCTTGCCTCAGCTCCTTCAGTTTCACGCGGCACTGCTTCGGGTCCCTGTTATGGCCTCTGTCCTTCATGCCCTGGGAGATTTTGACAAAGGTTTTGGCATTTCGAAAACTGGAACGGAGTTCTGATAGCACGGATTCCTCTCCCCATACAGCGATCAGATCCCGTACCTCCCGTTCGGTCCATGCTGGAGCTCTTTTGCGATTCTGAGACTCCATCATGGTCACCTCTGCTGATGAGCTCTGCATGGTCACCTGCAGCTTGCCACGCTGGCCAAACAGGAAATGAGATTCAAAAGTTCGCGGTTCTTTTCCTGTCTACCTGGCCAGTGCATCTGAGTTGAGAGTGCTGTCCAGAGTGGTCAAAATGGAGCACTCTGGGATAGCTCCCGGAGGCCAATACCGTCGAATTGTGTCCACAGTACCCCAAATTCGACCCGGCAAGGCCGATTTAAGCGCTAATCCACTTGTCAGGGGTGGAGTAAGGAAATCGATTTTAAGAGCCCTTTAAGTCGAAATAAAGGGCTTCATCGTGTGGACGGGTGCAGGTTTACATCGATTTAATGCTGCTAAATTCGACCTAAAGTCCTAGTGTAGACCAGGGCTAAGGGGCTGATTGTGTTCTTCAGATAGCTCTAAAATCCACATGCAGAGGAAGCTTGTCTTGCAAATTAGTATTCCACAGTAGAGGCTGAGGTAGAGAGGAGAACACCCACTGAGACGAGGGAACATTGTATATATCTCAAGCACTTGTGCCAGGCTGTCTTCAGCTCCCTGGGGAGTTCTGACTCATCTGAGACCGTCTCACTGAGCGAAAGGGGCCACTTCACACCCCTGCGATACTCCTGTGGGGCAGAGGGTTGTACAGAGCTGCTGAAGTGGAGTATGGAGACGGGGACTCCCCAACACTCCCCGTATTGTCCTCAGCTTATAGGTGTGCTCCTCAGAGTCCATCATTCCTCCTCTTGTGCTCTCAGTGACTCTCCCTAGGCCAGGTGTAGATGGGCTGAGGTGTGGACTAGCTGCAATAAGTGGTCCCAGCTCACTCTGTCCCATCTGAGGAGGGTGTGGCTGCAGCTAGCGGGATCAGGATCCCCATTTGCTGGTCTGACCATGCAGGAAGGCCAGGGAGATGATCAGAATGGCCCCTCTTGGCTCTAAAATCACAGAAAGTCTGAGTTTTAGAAAACATGCTTATGGCTGCCACTGACCGCTCCACCTGCTGACATTCCTCCAGCTATGACTGGAAGAAAGGGGAATATAAAAGAGTTTCTCCCCTTTCTAACGCCCTTGCCCAGGAGAACCCCATGTCTGCTCTGGCATTCACCCCGTGCTGTGTGCTATTGCTCGGAGTTTGAGCAGCAGGTTGGCATGCATCACAGTGCACCACAAGGCTCAGTCAGAGCTAACCAAGGAGTCCCAGAGGGACTCCTTAAAGTGAGGGTGAAAAGGTGTTAACATTTGGGAAGTCCTTGAGGGCTGGTTTAGCAAGGGCCATGTGGCTGAGTACAGGTTGGGGTTCGCTAGCTCATGGTCGCTCAACTCTGCCTTTATCTCAGTAAAGTCAAGACCCAAGGGCTTCCCTTGTGCACTTTCCAAACAGTCTTCTCCATACTAGGGAAGGATACAATCCCCTAATCTCTGCCGGGGATGGGATGGGGCACCAGACAAAGAGGGCAGAGTTAAGGTTGGTGGGGGAGAGGGTGGCAAGGGAGCCATGACCTTAACTTAGAACTTCACCATGCAAATAATGATCAAAATACGACTTCCTGAATGCCTGTCTGAGGCTCTGGCTGCTGGCAATACCATTCCTGCCATTTCACCCGTTGCCTATGGCCACAGGGCTTTGTAGAACAAAGCACAAGCTACATGTCAAGTTTAGGGAGGGGAAGAAGGGGTGGGCTGAATATTTCTCATTCTCCTGAGCTGCCTCACTTTTCGTACTGGCACAGAGACAAATACAATGGCTGGTCTGGGGGTCCCTTCTGGTCTTAAATGCTATGACTCCAAAGAGTTCGGCGTCCCAGAAACTCCATGCCTGGGCTTCCACTCTGGACCACACTCACCTCTGCTTCTCTTCCTATCTGCCAGCTTTTTGTCACTCACATAGCCCTGGTCTACACTGGGTGTGTGTGTGGCAGGGATCGATCTAAGTTACACAACTTCAGCTTCGTGAATAACGGAGCTGAAGTCGACATACTTAGATCGACTTACCGTGGTGGCTTCACTGTGGTGAGCTGACTGCTGCCACTCCCCCGTCAACTCCACCTGCACCTCTCGCGGCGCAGGAATACAGGAGTTGGCGGGAGAGCGCTCGGGGGGTCCATTTATCGCATCTAGACTAGATGCGATAAATCGATCGACACTGGATCGATCGCCGCCCGCCCATCCGGCAGGTAGTGAGGACATACCCATACACGGATACACACAGCTGCAACCAGTATCCTAGCCCCTTTATTGTCCAACCAGTCAAAGGGAAGCCCCTGTTAATATACCTGAGTCAATTTTTGCTCAGCCTTGCCATGTGGCCCATTGCCTTGGGCAGTGGCTTCTACTGTTCCAGTCATCTCACTACATAAAGGGAGTGTGCCATCCATTTAACTTGACAAAGGGGGTTTCACCAGGTCTGCGATTGTCTTTGGATCCAAGAGTCACTGGATGGCAGCCATTAACAACCACCAGGATAACACTGTGAAATCTCAGCTGCAAGTCCATTCTGCAACATGGTGCTCTCCCCACCATTGGTTCCATGTTGATATTGGTGTGACTTTTCAGCTATGCCTGCCAGTTCTGGGATCGGGACCCAGTTTGGGCACCCAATTTCTACTGGTATCGGCCACTAGCTACCCTCACTTGGGTTCACCCATAGTAGGTGTGATTTGCTTTGTGTCAACAAAGCTATGTGCAAAAAGCTACTTAGAATCACAAGCAAAAGTGAAGTGAGTCCGACAGGACCAGTGTAACAGACTGAATAGTGCAGTATCCGGGGGTAGCTGTGTCAGTCTGTATCCACAAAAACAACGAGGAGTCCAGTGGCACCTTAAAGACTAACAGATTTATTTGGGCATAGTGCAGTGTTTCTCAAATGCAGCCACATGTGGCCACCAGGGGCTTTTCAGCCTCCTGAACTGTGATTGAGGGGGCAAAGTAGCGGCCCCTCCTCTCCCTGTTGCTCCTGGATTCACCGCCTTGGTGTTGGTTGCTGGGGCCACCAGCAGGGGTTGGGCCTTGCCCCCTCTGGAAGCACAACGCTGGAGGAGCAGGCAGCCCATGATTTCCCCACCTTCCCTGGGGCAGTGGGGCTCAGGATTTGGGCTTCAGCCCTGGGGTGGCAGGGTGGCAGGCTCTGGCTCCGGGGCTTCAGGCTCCACCCCCAGACTATGGCTGCATGGCAGCAGGTCCCAGGCTCCAGCCACATGGCTTTGGGCTCCATCCCCAGGCCCCGTCCCCTGGCCATAGGGCTTCAGGCTCCAGCTCCTGTTGCTTCCCTGGCCCCCCACCCACCCATCCCCATTGTCCCTGGCCCCTGCTGCCTCTCCCAACCCCCCATCAGGGACTTAATTTGTCCCCAGGCTTGCCAAGGCTGAATAAGTCTGCTGTGACAAGTGATATTTGTATGTTTGTTAATATCACTTGTCACAACAGACTTACTAGCTAGCAATAAATAAATGGCAATGACTTGGACATGTGTCTGTGCCTATTTATTTGTTTTTCCTAAAGCTAATTAAGTATTTTAGGGAAAATTGTGAGAGGAGCCGCCAGCGAAAGTTGGTGGCCGCACTCTGAAGCCACCCAAAAATGTGTCCTGAGAACCCCTGGAATAGTGCCACTTGCATCCAACCTGTCTACCCCTCCAGGAAAGCCCCAGACTAAAATAATAAATAAGCAATAACCAGAATAACTAATTCTGCGTCCCTGCTAGTAGCTCCTGTAATTCTTCCCCCGCTCATCATTGACATCTTGTCCTGTCCTCTAGCCCCTAACCTTTCTGAGTAGCTGTTAAACCAGGCACAGCTCTTATAGCAAATGCCTGATGCATCTCCTGAGCCCTCCAGTTTAAGCTGTTGTCCATAAGCAGCCTGTACCAAGTGGCATAGCTCCCACAGGCCGTCTTTCTTCTCTAGGCTGAGAACAAGTCCCTCCAAACCAGTCTCGGCTCTCAAAGGCCTTTCAATGCAAACCAAACACAAATGCAGCTACAGCAACGTTCTATCTCCTCTCGCCAGCGCCTCGACCTAGGTGGTTACACCATGTTCATCGCCAGGGGATAAGCGCACCCAAAGGGTAAGATGTTTAAATGCAGAAAAGGCAGGATGGTGGTTCCCATGGCAACTGTAGCTTGGCCACGTTGCACCTATCATCACAGTGGGACATAAGCCATGACCAGAGCGAAGGTAGTGAGGTATTTATATTTTAGATTGAATCTAGAGTATGCATTATTACAGTAAGCTGTCGTTACCAGCTTTGTGTTTCTACAACACAGTCTGGTATATTTAAAATGTTTTGACTACAATCAGTGGTTCCCAGATGTTATTGGTTGAGATACCAGCTTCTTTAAAAACTGGTGTTTGAAATATCACATGCCAATTTCTCCTTTTGGGCATGTTTATTTTAGGCCTTAATAGGCTGAAGTATTTCTAAACACTATAGTAAAATAAATGGCTACAGAAGCCTAAAATGTGGATTAAAATGTTCCTTCTAACCATGGCATGTCTTTAGACAGTGCATCAGAAGAAACACAGTGAAACATCCATCATTATGACAGGCTTTCAAGTTATTCGAATTACAAGAAGCAATTTAATATGTCATAAATTACATCTTGATATATTTTGGTATGTGCTGCTGATCTACAGCCAATGGCTTGACTGTTTAACTTGTCTAATTTAAGTTCAAAGTTCCTGCCAATTTGCATCTGAATGAACGTTGAACGTGAGTCCAAGGTCACTTTGCCTCCTTTGTACAAAACTGAAATGTAGAAAAACACAAAACATTTTAGCAGCTCTGGGAGAAAACGTAAAAAGGGACCATTAAAGAGAAGACGGCATGCGGGAAAAAGGACGGGGGGGGTTCAGATGGGGTGTGTGTGTGTATAAAAGGGCAGGAGGGTTCAGGTGGAGTGTGTGTGTGTATATAAAAGGGCAGGGGGGTTCAGATGGGGTGTGTGTGTATATAAAAGGGCAGGAGGGTTCAGGTAGGGTGTGTGTGTAGAAATGCACAGGGGACTCTGGTGGCGGGGTGGGTGTATGGTGATTGTAATAAGACAAGGGGGCGCTGGTGAGATGTGTGTGTGTAATAGGGAAGGCGGTCGTTGGTGTGTGTGTGCACGTGTGTAAGGTCAGGGCAGGGTGGCCAGGTGGCGAGGAGCAGCGGCTGGCGGGGCGGCGAGGAGCAGTGGCTGGCAGGGTAGCCAGGCGGCGAGGAGCAGTGGCTGGTGGGGCAGCGAGGAGTAGCGGCTGGTGGGGCAGCCAGGCGGCAAGGAGCAGTGGCTGGTGGGGCGGGGAGGAGCAGCAGCTGGCCGGGCGGCCAGTGGCAAGGAGCAGCGGCTGGCGGGGCGGCCAGTGGCGAGAAGCAGCGGCTGGTGGGGCGCTAACTAAAGCAAGTGATCAGATGGCAGAGCAAGCCAGGTGCCTTCTTCCCCAGGTGGGAGGTGAACTCACACCTATGCACCTCTGAACCCTGGGTCCTCCCTAACCAAGGACAACCGCTGAGAGTGGGGTGCAGAGAGGGGCGCAGAAAGGAACCGTAGTTGTAGAACTCAAGAACACGAGGTGGAAGGCTCTGCCCCATACACTCTGGGGTGGGTGTCCTGCTCACAGTCTTATGATTATGAATCATGCTTTTGGCATTTTCCCTAATTAATGTCAGGTGACTTCCCTCCTTTTATTAAAAGGTTCTTTTCTACACTCAGACTCTGTGCTTGCGAATGGGTAAGTATTGCCTCTCAGAGGTGCTCAGGGGTGTAATTTTCCCAGGTCACTGGATGGGGGCTCGAGCCGGTTCTGTGCTGTATCAATGGAAAGGAACCCCGACGCCTGCAATGCTGGGCAGTCTGCTCAGGAGCTCTCCTGCAGGGAAGAGGCTTGGCTTGCCGCCAGCCAGCTCTCCTTAGTTCTGTAGGCTAGCCAGGCTGTTACCCACCAGACCTACCTGACTCCCCCACCCCCAACTCCCCTGCAGAGACAGGAGATAATTTCCCACCGGTCCATGCCCCCACCCTCTGCAGGGCAGGGAGGCAGAAGGAGCTCCAGCTCTGCAAGAGCTTCCGCGGGGGGGGGGCTTTTGATGTGAGGCTTCCCACCCCCCGCAGCTGCCGGTTTTGCAGGCTCTCTGAGCTGGCACATGTGCCTGTGTCCTTCCAGCCAGGAGGCACCCAGGCTGTGTGATATGGGACTTCACAAGTTCCCCTCAGAAACATGGTCTGTGCCATTTGGCACAGGTAAATGACAGGGCTGGTAGAAACACCAGCTGACAGGATTGCGCCCCATCTGCACAGCCACAGCATGCAATATATCGCTCAGTACAGCTACAAAGGCAGCCTGGTAGGTGAGCATTAGCTGCCATCGTGGCTGAAAGTGGCCAGGAGAGGGGAGTTTGCTTTTCAAGCTAGTGTGACACAGTGCACATGCCCACTGTTCCGTTGAAACGGAATGATTTTTTTTTTTTTGAGTTTCTAGCGTACCAGTTTGGGAACCCTGCCCTTTCTATAGGTACGTCTAGCCCTAATAATGAAAAGCCATATTTGTGAGAGTTAACTGAGAACCAATATTGCAGGCTATGGGCTTACTGTGAGCATTCTTTGCAACCTCGTTACAAGTTGTAATACAACTTGTCTATGTTTTTTTGGGACAGTGCTCTCCTTTTATAAGAATCACATCCGTCCCGGATTATTTGATTCTTATAAGCAGTTGATTCTTACAAGTGGAATATAGGTAAGTACGGGAATGATTTTGTCCCAATGGTTTTGATCACTATATGCAGTTGATTCTTATAAATGGCTAGCACTGTAGTTATACCAGTGTAACTCCCCGTTTTGACAGGCTTATTCTGTTTTCCCCCCGCTATTTTTTCAGCTTACGGCACTTAGGAAGAAGTTAGAGCTAAAACAAAAACAAAAACAAAACAAAACAACCAACCAGCCCCTTGTGCTGAAATAAGAGTGTCCACATGGAGGGTTTTGCTGATAGAACTCTACCTGTGTAACCATACAAGTACAATCAATACAACTTCAGCGTATCGACAAGACCTACATGTCTGCTTGACGACGTCACCATTGGGGCAGCCAATCATTGGGATTTGAGAGAGGATGTCTGAGTCTGCATTCTTTGCACCCTGTGGGGAAACTTTGCTCATTTCTGATTCTCCTAAGACACAGGAGAACAAGGCTTTCATTTTGCATGTAGTCACACTCGATTTGTTGTTAGTGTTTGGTGACTCACTCCTGAGTGTGCCCCAGTGGTGCAAGTGGAATCCACTTCTTACCGGTACAAGGGACCCAGGGGGGGCCTGTGACCTCCTCACATGACCCTCCACATGACTCCTCCCCACCCCACCCCCAGCCTGGGGCCCCCACGCTCTCCCCGTCCCTTTTCTATGATCCACCTCCCTTACCTGGGGAGGGGGTCTGTCCTCCTCCCACTGCGCCTTCAGAACTACAGCGGCGAAAGGAGCAGAACGTGGGGCCACTGGGCACAGCTCCTCCGGCGTGGCTGTACTGCCCCCAGCCCTTTCCTCTGGTGGGGCGACTGGTCAGACGGAGGAGACCCTGCGTGGACGGGTTGGGGGTGGTACAGCTGCGCTAGAGGAGCTGCCGGTGTGGGGCCACCCAGCAGCCCTCCGTTCTGCAGCTCCTCTTTCCGGTACGCCGTAACAGCTATAAATATTTTGCTGGTACGGCGTACTGGGCCATACCGCCCTCCTTGCACTGCTAGTGTGCCCACAACCTGCTAATCTGTCACTGTTTTAAGTAGCTGTCAAACACAACATCACGGTGTAATCAAAATAACTACCACCTCGCCCTTCCCCCGCAAGCACAACACAGACATACAATGCTTTGAAATGTTGGTGCATAAGGAGCTGCTCAGGGAAAGCTCTGGGAAAGCACATGGAAGGAGATTCCTCATCCCAGTTTGCCCAGGTCATGGCTAGTTCTCAGAAATGTGGCTCAGGCTAACCTAGAATCAGGAGCAATCAGATCCCTTAGTAATTAAAGAAAAGGCATAGGTATGTGATGAGCATTATGGAGCATAGCCTCACTGGGGAGCCAAGGGTTAACAGACACAGCTCTTGAGCTTCTCTCAAACCCAGCCCAGAGCCCTTAGAGGGACCAGGAGATCAGCTGGGCATCTGAGTTTCCTCCACCCTAGGGGCAAAGTTCCAGGTGTGACTCTGGGTAGACAAGGCTGGCCGTTGAGGAGGCCTGTAATCCTGGCAGGGGTCTGCAAGCATTTCTAGGCCCTCCTGAGAACAGAACCTGCAGTGCTATTACCAGTGGGCTGAAGAAGGGGCAAAGTAGGCAACCTGTCTCGCTCTCTGAGGTGTGGGCCCGCCGCCGTGTTTTGCTGTCCCTATGTTCTCCACAGCTTTGTGCGGTAATGCCTTGGAACAACGGACCATTTCTTTCTGAATTACAGAAGAAAAGTCTCCAGTAAAAACAGGTTTCAGAGTAGCAGCCGTGTTAGTCTGTATTCGCAAAAAGAAAAGGAGTACTTGTGGCACCTTAGAGACTAACCAATTTATTTGAGCATAAGCTTTCGTATGCATCCGATGAAGTGAGTTGTAGCTCACGAAATCTTATGCTCAAATAAATTGGTTAGTCTCTAAGGTGCCACAAGTCCTCCTTTTCTTTTTTCCAGTAAAAACCACGCTCTGCATTCCCGTTCATAGGAAGAAGAGCGTACTGTATTACAGCACACAATATTGTTGGGGAGGCTGCACATATGCTCAGATAATCTCTTTAGCATCAGAAATGGTTTGGATACAAAATGCCCAGTCAAGCAAACGGAAGAGCATGCAGGAAGCAACACTGCCCCCTCATGGTACAATGGTGAAAACCACAGCCTGACATTCAAGCTACAATTCATTTCTGTGGAACAAGGAGACCTGCACAATAAATGCACAGCAGCGTGTTCCTTAAAGCAACATTTTTGTTAGGGAGATTTGCAAGTTACCAAATGTCCTATAACCTCTGGATCTTTTTTAACCAGCAGGGAAACAGATCTAAATCTGAATCCTGGCATCTGGATCTGATGTAGCAGATCTGGGCATGTAAATTTCCAAACCTACATTATTCTTGGACCTGGTCAGCCTTGGACCTGATCATTATACTTGGTCAGCATTCACCCAATACCAAGGCCCACATTCCTTCTAAAAATCACAAGAATCTTTTCCATATTTAGTGGGTCAAACATCAAAGCCCAGGAAAAGGGAATGTTTTCTTTGCACAGACAGACCACTAGGGTAACAATACATTTCAGCTAGTAGCACATACATGAGCATTGTGAAGTGGCAGGTCATAAGAAAAAGATGGTACATAGCTTTTCTTCCAATCAGAGAAGGCCTGAGCTAAGAAATCCAGACACAGAGTTACCCAAACTTCAGAGGTGTTTGGCTCCAAGGATTAGGGCTGGCCCAATCTCTATATTAAATCTATTTACTCCTTGATTAGTCTAAACTGACATTGTTTGGGGGCACTGTCTATCTGGCTGACAATTCAGGTAACTGAGTGCATTTTCAACGTGATTAATGGACAAGGCGAGTCATGACCATGTGTTGAATTACAGGTTGTTTTGAAGTTCAGATCATCTTTACTGGTTTATAACAAAATAACTAACGCTGGCTGTAAGAACTATTGATTTCCTCACAAACAATTGCCCTTGAACATTTTTGGGCTTTTAGTTTTCAACAAAAAGCAAGAAGCTATCAAGAAAAAAGGAGATTTTCCATGAAAACTTTTGTTTCTATGAACAAGCTCTTTTTTTCATTGAAAATGAAAAACTTCAAGCAGCTCTCAAAATAACACTTTCCATTGTGCTTTCAAGACTGGTGAGATTCACCCTATACGTGGAAAATTGCCTAATAACATATTGTGAAAGCACAAAAAGATGGAAAAGCATGAAAAGACAAATCAAACTCTTCTTCAGTGATGAAACCCACACACAGTCAGTATGTGATCCGGGTGAGGGCTCAAGATGCCATAGCTAATCAAAATGAAGCTCTGAGAACATAATCACCACCAGCTCCTCTGGGCCAGACCCTTTTATGTTTCTTCTCATTGCTTCCTTGCGAGCTGCAAGGTCTACTCCCAAGTGCACTGCTCTGAAATGCGGCTGGCGCTAGAGCTCTTCCTTTCATCAAGCCAGGAGCCTTGTTACCGTGGTGGGGGATTCAGCATCCTTCACAGATAGAGTGTGATGCAGGTCAGATCTCAAAAGAGCTTGCACTATTTACTGCACCACAACGAGAGAAACACTGGTCCAGCAGGGAAGAAATGCCATGTCTCAGACATGAGAAATAACGCCGGCCGGTTCAGCAGCGACAAAGCAAAGGTCTGCCGCTACCCATACATGATGGTGGGTTTTTTATCTCCCAAGCAGTGATGCAGCAGGGCTGAGGTCAGAGATGATGCCTCTGTGACATTAAAGGCATCACCAGGAAACCAAACACAAACAAGGAAAACTTCCTTAAATCTAAAGAGGGGGCTTCGAAAGAAGGGGGCAGGGAGGCTCCCGACCACATGGCTCTGCCTCCTACCACACTACCAGAGTCTGAGTCATGTACACGAAGGGAGGGTAGGAGGAAGGCAGAGAGAGGCTGACTTGCATCTTCCTACTGATGCTCTGGTTCGCCTCTCTTGATTGATGTTATGTTTCTGATGGGAGTCCAAATCCAGCAGCTGCTTCTCCAGGCTGAGGCGGGTGTGAGCCAGGAGTGAGACACACATGGGGCCCTCCATGCAGCACAGGGCCCCCCGAGCCCTTGGCAGTCGGAGGCAGAGGTGGAACAGCTCCGCAGTGGCTTTTGAGAGTGGGGCTGCCCTTCCTTTCATACCGAAAGTCGGCAGTGCCCTGCTTTCTGGGTGGCACCAAGGCAGGTGGCATGCTTGTAAGCCTGAACATTGACCCCAGTGCAGGCACTGCAAACTGAACATGAGACACACTTTTTTGTTTCCTGCGAAGTTTTTGGCAAGCTGCTTGCATTCTGGTGCCACTGTAACCCACACACCTCCTGGGTGTGACCTTCTGGCCCATCTAGTGGCCCCGAGACAACTTTGAGAGAGTAAAATGAGACTGTTTTACGGCCTTAGCTAACAAGCAGTTGGCTTTTAGCTCATGCAGTAAGTTTCAGAGGTTCCCGGTTTGATCCCGCCTGCCGACGACCAGGGTCTGTCGGCGTTACACCAGGTCCTCAGGGGAGTGTCCCTCCACGTGCAAGGCCAAACCCCCTTCGGGAATGCTCAGCTGGGAGTTCTTCTGCTCCTTCACTCACGCCAAAATAATCTGGTGGATGAAGGGAACAGGACTGCCCACGTTCGGAATGATCCAGCAGAACTTCCTATGTGGGATGGCGGCACCCTTATAGGGCAGGACAAGTGCAGAGAGCGGTCATTATGACTTGGGAGGAATCCCAAGCAATCACGGAAGAGAACATTATGGGATGTCAATGCATACAATGTGTGTGAATTTGTGAACTTGTAGCAGCATTCAGCTTCCAATGGCTAGGCTACAGGTCTGCATGGCTGTAACCAGGGGTGGCTCAAATGGCCCCAGACCCTGCAGATGTCCCACTTTTTCAGATGGCTCACGTCTGCAGGTAGCAATGAACCAGAATCAAAGAGCCAAGCAGATCCACAGATCCAAAGAGCCCCAAGTGAGGAGGCATCCCAAAATCTGACCACAGACCCAAATCTGAAATTTGCAAATGGCACCTCTTTCTAATGGGCAAACCCCAAGCTGGGGTCTGAACTGCAAGGGGACTGGATTCTGGATCCAAAATGGGCCATCCCTTCTTGCACGTGTGACCTGCCCTATCCTCTCTGACCCCTTTTTAGGTGTATCGCAGTTGCACTGTGATCAAGGCCCCATTGCTGTAGGCAGGGTACAGATCACATTTAGCCCTTGCTGTAGCCCTCGCTCGGGAAGGACCATGTTACTCTGTTGTTAATGCATTAAACCAATTGAATTACACACTGAAGGGGGTTTTCCCCATTTTCTTACTGTTTTCAGGCTTTTTAAAAAGGTCTCATGAAAGGCAGTGCGATGGGAGCCTTAACTGGAATGGGTGACTTGAGCAAGAGGCAGGCTGGCTGATTACAATGCAGTCACCATGCCAGCCCTAAGGATTCCTTGGCTTCCTAATGAAGATGAATTAAATGCCAATGAGAGCAAGAGGTCCCTGTGGAGTGAATAAGATGCCGTCTCAGTTGTAACTGAGTTCCACTCACGTGGCCAACATGACTCATGGTGCTGCAAGAGGAAGAGCCATGGAGGGCACTTGTACACACTGAGAGTGCTTTGTCTGTCCAAGCAGGCGGCCTGGGTCAGTCACTGTGTATGTACTGTCAGCAGCTCCTGGCCCTATCTTTAGATCAGTGGCAAGAACATGCACACAGTCTAAAGGATTGAACAGCCAGACTTCTCTAGGCAGCTGCTTGGCAATACTGTGTTGTTTAAAGAGGGGCCCATCTATTAGCTTAATTAACGTTCTCTAGAAAAAAAATAGCCTCCCTATTTTGGCCCTTGTAATGGAACTAAGACTTGTTGGATTCTATTCTGTGTCCATCACCTTGTATATAACGCCAGACAGATGGACAAACAGAGACTGACAGATTCCCTCCAAAAGTTTGAATACACAGGCACACTTGTGGGTGCTTATCTGAAGCCACCTGGAGTCTCTGAAGCTGACCCAGGCCTATCACTGCTCTGACCTCCAAGAAGCTCAAAGACTCTGGGTTCTTTTTATGATACTGACATGATAGTTCATGTGATCAGAGAGCTCTCAAAGGGGTGCTCTGAACACCCGGAACGTTCTGGCTGAATATGCTAACACTAGAGGTACCATGCAAGCAGGATGCAGAGAGGGTATGCACTCCATCATCCCCACTCAACCGAACCACCTGGGTGACCTGGTCTCCCTCCCTTTCCCAGGCTAGCTTCTCCCTGGCTACTGAACCTTTGCTTGAGCAACGACCCCCAGGAGTCATGAACTGCTTCATTCACAGTCACCTTCTCTGGGCCTCGTCTCTCTACCTGTGAGCCCAACACATGCTCGGCTTGGAGGAATCACAAGGCATGGGATCTGCTTGGGACACAAGGTCTCCAGAGTGCTGGTGCAGAATGACTAGTCTCTCCCCTTGTCCTGAGTGCACACGAGTGTCATTGCCCTGTGTGAGTGACCACCCTTCATAAAACTAGCCATGGAGCAGCCAGCTCTTTCCAAAGACCCTTCAGCCATAGCAAGAACTGTCCTTTCTTTCACCTTCAGTCATTTGCAGAGCCATCGCTAAGCTGGGCTGTGACCTCTTTCAACATCCCACACACACAGAACCCCTTGTTAAGCTCTTGAATCTGCCACAAGAGAACCGCCTCAGTACATCCAAACAAAGAATGAGCTGCACAGGTGGCTATTGTGCAAGAGCCCCAAGTCTCGGTGAGATGAGGTCACACCACTTCCATACGCGTCTTGTTAAGTGTTAGGACAGAGCAGGGTGTGGGGTTTCATATAAAAATGGTCTCGCCTAGCTTGTGCTGTGCAGCATGAGGCTTCTGTGCTTGTATAGCTTGCCAGCACACCACAGTCTGCCTTGTTGTGATAACACAGTGGGCAATTACATTAGATGTGGTTGGGCTATCAAAGCTTCTTCCCATTTAACAGTGGGTCTTAGGCTCCTAGATGCTTGTGAACATTTTACCCTGAGTCTAGATGCTTCTTTTATTACAATAGGTTTTATGTTGGATTCTCACACCAGGATTCTTTCTTCCCTTTGACATACGAAAATACCTTTGGGTGACCATAAAGCCAGGATCAATTCTTTTCCTGTAATTCAGGGCCTTCCTTAAGGTTCACCAGTCATCACTGGCCAATTTGGGGGTGAAGATGGCCAATTTGGGGGTGAAGGGGGTGGTCAGGCTACATAAGCCAAATGCTCTATGATGGGTCCAGTGGTTGGATTTTCCAAACGTCTTCCATGTTGAAAGATTCTACCAGTTGGAGAGAGCTATCATAGATATTTCTAAGGCATCTAACACCTTGGCATGTATGTAAGACTGTTCCAGGTTTAACAGTTTCAGAGTAACAGCCGTGTTAGTCTGTATTCGCAAAAAGAAAAGGAGTACTTGTGGCACCTTAGAGACTAACCAATTTATTTGAGCATGAGCTTTCGTGAGCTACAGCTCACTTCATCGGAAAGCTCATGTTCAAATAAATTGGTTAGTCTCTAAGGTGCCACAAGTCCTCCTTTTCTTTTTAGGTTTAACAGTGTATTTGTAGCAAATACATAGAGCCTGATTCTGCCACACTTACTCCCACTTAGCAGTATCTTAATCTATAAGGAGTCGTGTTTTCTTCAGTGGGACTGCTTGTGGAGTGTGTGTCACTATAGCACAATATAGCTAGCCCATAGAAAGAAATTCAGCCTGTTTCTAAGGAGCAGCCCTTCAAAGCTAAGGCTACGTCTACACTACCGCAGTAAGTCAAGCTAAGTTACGCTACTCCAGCTATACGAATAACAGAGCTGGAGTTGACATAGCTTATGTCGGCTTACTGCAGTGTCTACACCGCAGTGGGTCGATGGGAGACACACTCCCGTTGACTTACCTTACTCTTCTCGTTCAGGGTGGAGTACCAGGGTTGACTGGAGAGTGATCTGTGGTCGATTTGGCGGGTCTTCACTAGACCTGCTAAATTGACCCCCAGTGCATTGGTTGCCAGAGCGTCGATCTGGCGGTAGTGTAGATGTAGCCTAACTGAACAATCCTGTTTGCGTTGCCAGTGGCAGCAAGCAAACATCAGAAAATGAGGCATGGAAGGGTCAATGAGAGAGTTAAAATCCAGTCTGCCATTCACAGCACAGTGCCTATCTCCATGGCTCTGTCACCAAGTAAATGAAGCAGAGCTTACTTCAGGTGTGCATTGCATCATGGTATTGTGAGACAGCGCTAATAGCTGGTGAGCTGATTAGAGCCCTGTAAACACCATGGATGGATGACATTGTGAGAACCGGTCAAGACTCGGCACTGTTGTGTATCAACGCAATGGCACTGTGTGGAGGCATAAATATTACAACACTTATTTTTGTCCTACAAGACTAGAACTAGTTGACAATTCCAGTTACCAGACATCTGAGATGGACATTAATGAACCCACTGGCTTGTGAGCATCAGAACTGCTTTGCGCTGACATCTGCTGCAGCCGCTGTGCACTGATAGAACCCAGGAGTCATTTCCCAAAAGCCACTGAGCAGCCTGCGCCTCAGAGAGGCAGACCTGGTAATCAGAACAGAACTGAAGGCCCAGCCAGTTGGGCAACCATGAAGCTGGCGCAATACATTTGTAGCTCTCTTCAGTTTCCCATCTCTTTCTTAAGCGACGTTTCTGACTGATCAGGGATCTGGCTGGCCTGTAACCTAACGGCGGTGACTGGCAGAGTGACGCTGGCACCTCTCCCGGTCTCTCTGCTTCAGAGGGGCTTCTCAATCCGAGGTGTGTCCTGAACACCTGAGAATCAGCTCTGCACATTAAACACCGTGACCTGGCAGAGCTGCGGTTCAGAGCGCTCTGGAAATGGCAAATGGCCAGGCATGCGGCTGTCAAGAGAGAGACTTGCGCTGCCTCAGGAGTGCTGGGAGATGTATGGCATTTCGCTGCCAGGGGACAATGAGTCCCAGTTTGTTCTCCAGCTAGTTCCTGGCAACTGCAGCCACCTTGACAGGAAGCTGGTTACTATTATCCCCTGGGATTCTCCAAGGAGTTGCACACTGGCTGCCCTACTCCTATTGGCTTCCTTCCAATGGGATATGGGCACTTAACTCCCTTAAGATCCTTTGAGAATCCCAGTTTTGTTACTGAGGCACTGGGATGACTGACTAACCAGTAGATGAATTTCAGCTAACAGATAAGGACCGCGAGAGTGAATATCTGCCTGTGGTGTAGATGGAGAGAAACTATTTCACCAGGAGGGTGGTGAAGCACTGGAATGCGTTACCTAGGGAGGTGGTAGAATCTCCATCCTTAGAGGTTTTTAAGGCCCGGCTTGACAAAGCCCTGGCTGGGATGATTTAGTTGGGGATTGGTCCTGCTTTCAGCAGTGGGTTGGACTAGATTCATAGATGTTAATGTCAGAAGGGACCATTATGATCATCTAGTCTAACCTCCCGCACAATGCAGGCTACCGAATCTCACCCACCCACTCCTGCGAAAAACCTCTCGCCTGTGTCTGAGCTATTGAAGTCCTCAAATCATGTTTTAAAAACTTCAAGGCGCAGAGAATCCTCCAGCAAGTGACTCGTGCCACATGCTGCAGAGGAAGGCGAAAAAATCCCAGGGCCTTCTGAGGTCCCTTCCAACCCTGATATTTTATGATTCTATAAATCAGCACTGGGTGAATAAATAATGGGAGCCAAGGGACCTGGGAGTGAGAGCAGTTTGTATATAGTTGAATCTCAACATCCCGGATCCAGTCTTTCTGGCTATATAGGATGGTAAATGTACAAGCACAGCTGAAGAGAATGATTCACGGTCTTGGTGTGACAGGACCTCTGCAGAAAACCTTTTATGGGAGTGGGAGAGGAAGCATTACTGACAGTAGGAGGGAGGAAATCTGATGAAATCAGAACCTTCCTCCACTTCCTTCTATGGATGTTTGAACCCAACCTTCTGGAAATGCACAAAAGGGCTCTACAGAAATTAAACCAGATTTGATAGCTATGGCTCTAAAAGCCATAGAGCTGGACACAGAGAAAGCCTTTCAATAGAGTTCTAGCCATGCTACAAAATGATTTAAAACGTCTATAGTTGGGCTGTCAAGCGATTTAAAAAATTAATGACGATTAATTGCACTGTTAAACAATAATATAATATCATTTATTTAAATATTTTTGGATGTTTTCTACATTTTCAAATATATTGATTTCAATTAGAATACAGAATACAAAGTGTAAAGCGCACTTTATATTTATTTTTTATTACAAGTATTTGCACTGTAAAAAAACAAAATAAATAGTATTTTTCAACTCACCTAATACAAGTATAGTATGCAGTGCAATCTCTTTATCATGAAAGTTGAACTTAAAATTTAGAATTATGTAGTAAAGAACTGCATTCAAAAATAAAACAGTGTACAATTTTAGAGCCTGCAAGTGCACTCAGTCCTACTTCTTGTTCAGCCAATCGCTCAGACAAAGAAGTTTGTTTACTTTTGCAGGAGATAATGCTGCCCGCTTCTTGTTTATAATGTCATCTGAAAGTGAGAACAGATGTTCTCATGGCACTGTTGTAGCCGGCGTAGCAAGATATTTACTTGCCAGATGTGCTAAAGATTCATTTGTCCCTTCAAGTACCATTCCAGGGGGCATGCATCAAGGCTGATGACGGGTTCTGCTCGATAACAATCCAAAGCAGTGCGGACCGAGGCATGTTTATTTTCATTATCTGAGTCAGATGCCACCAGCAAAAGGTTGATTTTCCTTTTTGGTGGTTCGGGTTCTGTAGTTTCCGCATTGGAGTGTTGCTCCACACCTCGTCCCTCTCAGATTTTGGAAGGCACTTCAGATTCTTAAGCCTTGGATCGAGTGCTGTAGCTATCTTTAGAAATCTCACATTGGTACTGTGATACAGGAGGGCCAGGGAGCAGTGGTAGAGGGGAAATATATAAGCCCTAGACTAATTAAGGCGTGGGTCCCTGTAGACTAGGGAGGGTTGCTACAGGTTAATTGGAGCACTTGTAGTCAATTAATCCCTGTCAGGAACCTAATAAAACCCCCTGCTTCAGGCAGTCAGGAGAGGAGGAGGAAGGAGAGAGGACTGGAGTTTGGAGGTGTGTTGTAAAATTTGAGAGACCAGAGAACCGAAGTAAGGGAGACCCTACGCCAGCAGGGGAGGAAGACTTCCTCCCTCAGCATCTAAGGATGGAAGGTTCCCCACTCAAGGGGGAAGAGGGTAAGAACCTGCAGGTGTTGAGAGGGGCTGGGGCTCAAAGTGAGGAGCAAACCCAGACCCCTCCCCCGCTTCCCTTCTCTACCACCTTCCTGGGCCACTAGTGGGGACCTCAGCGGCCCAAGAGCAAGGGCAAGGGGTGGCATCTTAGCCCCCCTGCCAAGAAAAGCCCAGGACCCACCATACTAACATTGGCCATCTTGGCACAGTAACTGTATGTAAGAGAGAAGTATGATTGCTCAGAGTTCCAGTATGAAACTGGAGAAAAGCCTGTTGAGAGTCTTTGGGTTAAGTTGAGAGGCAAGAGCAACAAGGGTGATGTTGTGGTGGGCATCTGCTATAGACCACCAGACCAGAAGGATGAGGTAGACGAGGCTTTCTTCGGACAACTAACAGATGTTTCTGGATCACAGGCCCAGGTTCTCATGGGGGACTTCAATCACTCTGACATCTGCTGGGAGAGCAATACAACACTTCACAGACAATCCAGGAAGTTTTTGGAGAGTATTGGGGACAACTTCCTGGTGCAACTATTGGAGGAACCAACCAGGGGCCGTTCTTTTGACCTGTTGCTCAGAAACAGGGAAGAATTGGGAGGTGAAGTAGAAGTGGGTGGCAACCTGGTCAGCGGTGACCATGAGATGGTAGAGTTCAGGATCCTGACAAAAGGAAGAAAGGACAGCAGCAGAATACGGATCCTGAACTTCAGAAAAGCAGACTTTGATTCCCTCAGGGAACTGATGGGCAGGATCACCTGGGAGGCTAATATGAGGGGGAAAAGGAGTCCAGGAAAGCTGGCTGTATTTTATAGAATCCTTATTGGAGGGCACAGGAACAAACCATCCTGATGTGCAGAAAGAATAGCAAATATGGCAGGCGACCAGCTTTGCTTAACAGAGAAATCTTCGGTGAGCTTAAACACAAAAAGGAAGCTTACAAGAAGTGGAAACTTAGGCAGATGACTAGGGAGGAGTATAAAAATATTGCTAGAGCATGCAGGGGTGAAATCAGGAAGGCCAAAGCACAATTGGAGTTGCAGCTAGCAAGGGGTGTGAAGGGTAAAAAGAAGGGTGTCTACAGGTATGTTAGCAACAAGAAGGGGGTCAGGGAAAGTGTGGGACCCTTACTGAATGGGGGAGGCAACCTAGTGACAGATGATGTGAAAAAAGCTGAAATACTCAATGCTTTTCTTAACTTGGTCTTCACAGACCAGGTGGGCTCCCAGACTGCTGCACTGGGAGCACAGTATGGGGAGGAGGTGAGCAGCCCTCAGTGGTGAAAGAACAGATTCAGGACTATTTAGAAAAGCTGGAGGGTGCTAAAGGAGTTGGCAGATGTGATTGCAGAGCCGTTGGCCATTATCTTTGAAAACTCATGGCAATCAAGGGAGGTCCCAGATGATTGGAAAAAGGCCAATATAGTGCCCATCTTTAAAAAGGGAAGAAGGAGAATCTGGGGAACTACAGACCGGTTAAGTCATGCCTGACCAACCTGATTGTCTTCTATGATGAGATAACTGGCTCTGTGGATATGGGGAAAGCGGTGGACATGATATACCTTGACTTTAGCAAAGCTTTTGATAGGGTCTCCCACAGTATTCTTGCCAGCAAGTTAAAGAAGTCTGGATTGGAAGAATAGAATAGACTATAAGAATATAAGATTGGAAGAATAGACTATATATGGATAGAAAGCTGGCTACATCGTCGGGCTCAATGGGTGGAGATCAACAGCTCAATGTCTAGTTGGCAGCTGATATCAAGTGGAGTGCCCCAGGGGTCAGTCCTGGGGCTAGATTTGTTCAACATCTTCATTAATGGTGAAGCACTGGAATGGAGGTGGTGGAATCTCTTTCCTTAGAGGTTTTTAAGGTCAGGCTTGACCAAGCTGCCCTGGCTGGGATGATTTAGTTGGGGACTGGTCCTGCTTTGAGCAGGTGGTTGGACTAGATGACCTCTTGAGGTTCCTTCCAACCATGATATCCTATGATTCTGTGATTAATTATCTGGATGACGGGATGGATTGTACCCTCAGTAAGTTTGTGGATAACACTAAATTGGGGGGAGAGGTAGATACACTGGAGGGTAGGGATAGGGTCCAGAGTGACCTAGACAAATTGGAGGAGTGGGCCAAAAGAAATCTGATGAGGTTCAACAAGGACAAGTGCAGAGTCCTGCACTTAGGATGGAAGAATCCCATGTACTGCTACAGGCTGGGGAACGACTGGCTGAACAACAGTTCTGCAGAAAAGGACCTGGGGATTACAGTAGATGAGAATCTGGATATGAGTCAATAATGTGCCCTTGTTGCCAAGAAGGCTAATGGCATATTGGGCTGCATTAGTAGGAGCATTGCCAGCAGATGGAGGGAAGTGATTCTTCCCCTCTCTTTGGCACTGGTGAGGCCTCATCTTGAGTATTGCGTCTAGTTTTGGGCCCCCCACTACAGAAAGGATGTGGACAAATTGGAGAGAGTCCAGCGGAGCGCAACAAAAATGATTAGGGGGCTGGGACACAAGACGTATGACGAGAGGCTGAGGGAATTGGACTTATTTAGTCTGCAGAAGAGAAGAGTGAGGGCAGATTTGATAGCAGCCCTCAACTACCTAAAGGGGGGTTCCAAAGAGGATGGCGCTTGACTGTTCTCGGTGGTGGCAGATGACAGAACAAGGAGCAATGGTCTTGAGTTGCAGTGGGGGAGGTCTAGGCTGGATATTAGGAAAAACTATTTCACTAGGAGAGTGGTGAAGCACTTGAATGGGTTACCTACGGAGGTGGTGGAATCTCCTTCCTTAAAGGTTTTTAAGCCCTGGTTTGACTGGCTGGGATGATTTAGTTGAGGCTGGTCCTGCTTTGAGCAGGGGGTTGGACTAAATGACCTCCTGAGGTCCCTTCCAACCCTAATCTTCTATGATTCTATGATTGCACTACAGTACTTGTATGAGGTGAACTGAAAAATACTATTTCTTCTATCATTTTTACAGTGCAAATATTTATAATAAAAATAATATACTTTCTGATTTCAGTTACAATACAGAATACAATATATATGAAAATGTAGAAAAACATCCAAAATATTTAATAAATTTCAATTGGTATTCTATTGTTTAACAGTGCAATTTAAAATGTGATTCATCGCAATTAAAATTTTTTAATCGCGATTAATTTTTTGAGTTAATCACGTGACTTACCTGTGATTAATCGACAGCCCTAGTCTATAGTTTTTAGTCTCAGTCTCTAGTCAGCGCTATTGGCCTTCTCCATATGGAAACCTTTTCAAAGGGTCTAAAATGCTTGGGAATCTTTCCTTTCCCCAATATTTGTCACGTCCTGCTGCACCTCTGGCTTCGAGCCTGCAAAGGGGCCCCAATACCTTAGGACAGGATGTCCTGCCAGCATTTCCAGCCCCACGAGAAGCAAGAAGCCACCCAGACTCTGAGAATAAAGCCAAGCAAAGAGAGTTTCAATAACTCATCCAAGGATAGCACAGTGAAGAGCTGGAAAGGAAGAACTCAAGACTCTTCTGCATTCTCTTGCTAAAATCTTCCCAGTTTCTCTTGGATGAGTTGTCATGTTTTACTTTTGAGTAATTAAACAGCTGTTATATTATCTCCCAAGGTGGCTGCATGTCAGTGGTGGGTAAAGGGATCTCTGCATACACTGTAAAATAATTTATGACCTCTCAATACTTCACAATTATCATTCGGCTGCACAGCATGGCTGCTTGACACTTCATGGAGAGAGCAGAGATAGAGCTTAGATACCCCTGCTCCAAAAAGGCCCACCAGATGGCCTAAAGGAAATTCTCCCTTCGCTAACAAGCAGCATGAAGCCTATGACACGCCATCGTTCTGGGGCTTCTGTTGTTTCTGATTCCACCATGCTTAATTTACATAGCAGACTGGTAGAGAGCTGTGACATTCCTTATAGTCCATGTAGACCGGACAGCCTAATATTAACGAGTCTCCATAATTCCTTACATGGTGTTAATATAGACATTTCACAAGAATATTCATCACCAGAGTTTCAGAGTAGCAGCTGTGTTAGTCTGTATCTGCAAAAAGAAAAGGAGTACTTGTGGCACCTTAGAGACTAACAAATTTATTTGAGCATAAGCTTTCGTGAGCTCCAGCTCACTTCATCGGATGCATTAGCTTTCAGAAAAGACCTCACTCTGTGCACTCTTATAAGACAATAATATTGTATGCAAGGAGTTGATTTAATTGTTTATCACTCTTGCTTCAGCCCCTGAAAGGGGGAGGGATGTTAGCAAACAGGTGGTGCCCAGAGAACCTCCTAGTGTGATGATTGGCTCCCCCTGTGGTGGGAGCACTTCCAGAACTGGCAACAGATCAGTGGGGCGCAGGTGACTGTGCTGGGCTGCTCCCCAACAGGGACTTTGGATGTAATTTGACTAATAAAGTTGAGGCCTGGTTAAAACCCAGACCATGTGTCCTTAGGATTCTTCCACTCAGTGAGTGTACCAATCCCTCTTTATGAGATGCAGCCTGCTTCCCCATTGCACGTCAGTCCCATTCTGGGGGTCAGGGACCCACGCCTTCCTCCCCTTTTGGCTGCCTTTCTAGAGGAGACCTAATTCTGCTGCTGCTGCCATGGCATGGCTGATTAGCAGTCTGACTCATCATTGGAAAAAAGACCTCAGTCAGCCAAGTGGAACTGCAAGAGAGCTCCCCTCTCAGCACCGCTTCTCAGAGAACCTGCTCCAGAGCTGATCAAAGTCTGTTTGATGGATAATGGAACAAGACATAGAATAACTTATTTGATCTATTTTATCCCCAATATTCAACCCTCTCTCTTAAGGATGTGGTCAGCAGCAGTTATGTCTCTGGCCGGAAGCTTGGTGCTCACATGCGATGTGAGATTATTTCAGTTTACACCCTCTTACTCGTTCATGAATTCAACATTTCCCAGCTACACCTCCAACATTTGTACTCATTTCAAACCTCTCCTTATTTATTGATGGCCAGGAACTTTCCAAACATTCTCTGCTCCAAGGAGCTCGCAATCTAATCTTTAAACCCTAGCATGATTTCCCAGAGGAATATGGGCTCATTAAAGCAGGAAACTGAGTGAGAGAACCGAGTGACTTCTTGTAGCTAACCTTCCGCGAGGGGTGAGGTGAGTGCCAGGAGTCCGATCTGGCCGTCGGACTGTGAGCCAGCCAAAGCATGGCTGGAGTTATTTTCAGTTGCTTATTTAATTTGGCAGGCCTGATGGAAGCAATGGTGGTTACTCCCTAACTCCTGATAACACCAGTGTCGGCTTATCTTGCAGTATCAGACTACATACCTCATGCCTCTCTGCCCTAAGGGCCAAATTCTGAAATCAGATGCTTGCATGTGGCTCCTATTATCTGCAAGAGGGAGACACATGAGCACTTCCAATGGTGGAATTTTGCCTTAACTGATTACATCAGAAGGTTATTTCACTAACCAGAAGGCAGAAGCAGTCCCCTCTCAATAGGAGCTGAACTTCTAAATACATATTGCTCCCAGAGGCCCCACACTTGGATCTTTATTATCTTCCATGTTTATTAATCAGCAACCTGGTGTTAACAAAGAGATCCCTTTTAGAAGATATGCAAATAGCTCTGCAATTTTCTCCCAGTGACTCAGCACTCCTATTAGAAGCTCACTAATAAGACACCCAACCCACTAAAATGCCCTGTGAATAATTAGCAACTTCATGTCTCTGTATTTTAATAATGTACTGGAGGAAATGGTCTTTGGCTAATACACATTCCATCTTGCCAAGGCTAAATGTGAGTTTCAGACCTTCGGGTACAACTGTATTCAAATGAGGCAAAGTTAAATATTCTCAATAGAAGGAATTGGAATAAAGAAAATGAAATGCTCTGAGCATTGGGGATTTTTGGACTGACACAAATGTAAAATATGGATATCCTGTCAAGACTTATTAAAATGCCTAGAGATTCCCTTGCAACATTTCCTATCTAACCCACCAGGGTAGGAGTCTAGCTGGGTGATCAGAAGGTGGGTGGTGTTCATCTAAGCATCCAACCGCTCCGATATTTACTGAAGCTTATTTACACTATCCAAAGCCCTCAACTTTAGAGAACTGTGCTGGAGATCTCAGGAGAGCACGGATGAGATTCTGGGCTCTGTCTCTAAGAGGTGTAGCACAGAACTCACAGGTTCCAGAGGGAAAGGTGACTTGAAACCACCTGGGCACCCTCCAGAGCATGGGTTGCTCCAGGAGCTGGAGAGACCTGTGACATAATGCAGACAGGACCTGCAAAAGCTGTGGCAGCCTCTGCAGGCTGCCCTACAGGTCACATCTTTGCCTGGAAGCCCAGCCCTGCCCCAAGCTCGTTCACCATGCCAGGGTTTGTGAGGGGGGCCCTCATAGAATGGCTTTATGATGCCTGCACTGAGGAAATCCTCCCCCAGCCACATTAGGGTTGGTAGGGGGAATCCACAAAGCTACCTATGCGCCCCCCACTACAATCCATAAAACTCCTACCCAGCCCTAGTGGTTTCTAAACTCACTCAGCACCCAAGTTTTCAAAAGGCCCTAAGTACTGAAATGTCTGCCTCTGGGCATGCATGCTGCTGCCTCCCTGCAGGTGTCTGGATGTCCCTCTCCCACCTAAAAGCCCCAGAGTGATTCGCAAACCAGGGGAAATAGGCATTCAGCTGCCTAGCTCGCCCAATTCCGTAGATGTGCTTACAGGGCACCCACTGGACTGGGCCCTGAGCAGCAGCTGGCAGGTGCCCAGTGGGTAGAGCACCCAGCTAGGATATGGACGACCCAGGCCCAATTCCCTCCTCCCCGGAAGAGGGACGAAAGGATTTGAACAGGGTTCCCAGTCCCACCTCCCAGGAGTGTGTTCTTACTATAGGGCGGTGGCATACTCTGCTGTAGGGGCTCCTGCACTCTCTCCTTGCTCACACTCATCAGCTGGTGACTAATGTCCCGTTAACTCTCCCTGCCAGACCAATGAAAGGTGCAAGGGAGGGATTGGGTCCTCTTGGAACTGCCAGGATGGGCACAGCCAGTGACAGAACCTGAGAACAGTTTTGTGTCCTGCAGCCAAAATTCTGAAGAAAATAAAACCAATGAGACTGGAGCATGCTGCATGGCCTAAAGAGTACTAGGCACTTATGAAGGAAATGGTGAGCAGAGTGGGGTATCTAGCTCCCCGAGTACCCAGCAGAGGCCCTGGCTCTGTGGTTGATTCCCTGGGGGAGTTAGGACATGTCTACACAAAAACACACTTGAAAGTTAATCATACAACATCTGAGGAGCCTCTTAGAAGGAAGACATGGATAGTGAGCGATCAGCTGTTGTGACCTGCTCAGATTGTGCCATGTTTGTCTTTCTCCCAGAGGACAGAAGCGACTTCGTCTGTATGAAGTGCAAGCTGGTCTGCATATTGGAAGAGAAGGTTAGAGGACTAGAGAACCAGGTATCAACCCTACATTGCATCAGAGAATATGAAGATTTTCTGGATAGAAGTCAGTGTTTGGTTCTGGAAGCAAAACATGCTGAAGAATCAGAGAGTGCGGTGCAGAATGGGGAAGAGTATTGGCAGCAGGTGACCTCCAGAAGAAGAAAGAGGAGAACCCATGTACCCCCAATGCAGATAGAGGTGCGAAACTGTGTTGAGGTTCTCTCCACAGATACTACTGCAGAGAAGGATTTGGAAGAGCCCTCTGAGGGAAGGTATCAGAAGGAGACCCCCATCGGCCGAAAGGCATGGTATGCACTGTCCTAGGGATGGGGGGTTCCATGATCACCACTTCTAGGAGGAGACAGGTTGTGGTGGTCGGGGACTCCCTCCTAAGGGGGACGGAGAAGTATGCTGCTTGCCTGGAGCTAGAATCCAGGATGTGACGGAGTGTCTGCCGACACAGATCAAGACCTTGGACCGCTACCCCTTCCTGCTTCTCCACGTGGGCACCAATGATACTGCCAAGAATGACCTTGAGCAGATCACTGCAGACTACGTGGCTCTGGGAAGAAGGATAAAGGAGTTTGAGGCACAAGTCGTGTTCTCATCCATTATCCCTGTTGAGGGAAAAGGCCCAGGTAGGGACTGTCAAATTGTGGAGATGAATGTGTGGTTACACAGGCAGCGTCGGAGAGAGGGTTTTGGATTTTTCGGCCGTGGGATGCTGTTCCGGGAAGGAGGATTGCTAGGAAGAGATGTTATCCACCTAACGAAGAGAGGGAAGAGCATTTTCGCAGACTGGCTTGCTAACCTAGTGAGGAGGGCTTTAAACTAGGTTCGCCGGGGGATGGTCACCTAAGCCCAGAGGTAAGTGGGGGAGTGGGATACCGGGAGGAAACACAAGGAGGAGGGTACAAGATGGGAAGCCTCCTGATTCATACCGAGAAAGCAGGGCCATCGCCTAGTTATCTTAGGTGCATGTACACGAACGCAAGAAGCCTGGGAAACAAGCAGGAAGAATTGGAAGTCCTGGCACAGTCAAGGAACTATGATGTAATCGGAATAACAGAGACTTGGTGGGGTAACTCACATGACTGAAGTGCTGTCATGGATGGGTATAAATTGTTTAGGAAGGACAAGCGGGGGAGAAAAGGTGCAGGAGTTGCACTGTATGTAAGAGAGCAGTAGGACTGCTCAGAGCTCCAGTTTGAAACTGGAGAAAAGCCTGTTGAGAGTCTTTGGGTTAAGTTTTGAGGCTAGAGCAACAAGGGTGATGTCATGGTGGGCGTGTGCTACAGACCACCGGATCAGAAGGATGAGGTAGACGAGGCTTTCTTCAGACAACTAACTGAAGTCTCCAGATCACAGGCCCTGGTTCTAATGGGGGACTTCAATCACCCTGACATCTGCTGGGAGAGCAATACAACACCTCACAGACAATCCAGGAAGTTTTTGGAGAGTGTTGGGGACAACTTCCTGGTACAAGTGCTGGAGCAACAGACTAGGGGCCGTGCTTCTCTTGACCCGCTGCTCACAACCAGGGAAGAATTGAAAGGGGAAGGACAAGTGGGTGGCAACCTAGGCAGCAGTGACCATGAGATGGTTGAGTTCAGGATCCTGACAAAAGGAAGAAAGGAGAGCAGCAGAATATGGACCCTGGACTTGAAAAAAGCAGACTTTGACTCCCTCAGGGAACTGATGGGCAGGATCCCCTGGGAGGCTAATATGAGCGGGAAAAGGAGCCCAGGAGAGCTGGCTGTGTTTTAAAGAAGCCTTATTGAGGGCGCAGGAACAAACCATCCCAAAGTGCAGAAAGAATAGCCAATATGGCAGGCAACCAGCTTCGCTTAACAGTGAAATCTTCAGTGAGCTCAAACTCAAAAAGAGGAGGTTACTCGCCTGTGCAGTAACTGACATTCATTGAGATGGGTGTCCCTGTGGGTGCTCCGCTGTAGGTGTTGGTGAGCCCCTGCGCCACTGTTCGGAGATTTTTACAGCAGTACCTGTATCGGCTGCGCATGCGTGGAGCCTGCCCCATATCCCAGTCTTGTCTTAATAGTGCGCATGCGCGGCCGAACTCCCCAGTTCCTTCTCTACAATGGAGGCTACCCCAGCTCCAAAGTAGAGGGGAGGAGAGTGGGGAGTGGAGCAGCCACAGGGACACTCACCTTAAAGAACATCAGAAGAAGTAACCTCCTCTTCTTCTTCGAGAGGTGTCCCTGTGGGTGCTCCACTGTAGGTGACTGAAAAGCAGTCTCTCTCAAGGATGTAGGGACTTCGGATCTCGAAGGAATGCAGTAGATAGAACAGCTCTGCCCACATGCATATAGGTGATGGGTCCCTGTGTAAGAGCATAACGTTTTGCAAATGTATTTTCAAAAGCCCACTGAGGCCGCCGTGGATCTGGTGGAGTGAGTCCTGATAAAGGTAGGAGTCACCACATTCTGTAGTTGATAACAGAGACAAATGCAACTCCAGATCCAGTTGGAAAGTCAGTGGTTCGAGATAAATGAGCCCTTAGAGCATTCCGCAATGGGGATGAATAGCTTGTCGGAATGCCTAAAAGTTTTAGTCCTGTCGAAGTAGAAGGACAAAGCTCTGCGCATGTCCAAAGTGTGCATCGTAGATTCAAAGGAATTCGCATGTGGTTTTGGAAAAGGTAGGGAGATGGATAGGCTCATTGACATGGAAAAATGAGTGCACCTTCGGAGAATTTCGGGGAGTAAGCGTAGGGTGACTTTGTCCTTAAAAATATGGTGCATGGCGGATCTACCATGAGTGCTGCAATTTCTCCTGTGCGTCTCACACAGGCAATCACTACCAGAAATGCAGTTTTCATAGAGAGATGTAGGAGGGAACATGTGGCTAATGGTTCAAATGGTTTTGGGTTAGGCATGTTAAGACTAAGGGGAGGTCCCAAGATGGATTAGGCAGTTTGACGTCTGGGTATAGGTTTGGGGTCCCTTAAGGAACTGCTTAGTAATGGGATGAGCAAAGATAGTCTTATCGGCAATGGCATCATAGAACATTGTAATTGCGGCCACATGGAGTTTGATGGGACTCAGGGAGAGTCCAGAGAATTTAATCTCTAATAGATAGTGGAGGATTAGTAGGAGAGGCACAGAAAAAAAGGAGCGGTGTTTGTGACAGCCCACCAGTGTGTAAATCTTGTCCAGTTATAAAGGCAGGTGGTGCATGTAGAAAATGGGATGTCCTGCAGAATGGGGACCCGTAGCAAAGATTGTGAAGCAATGTCCACCAGTGGAGGGAGTCCTAGACTCTGGGAGGTATGTATAAAAGTTTGTTCAGACCATGGACATTCGGTCTGTAGACAGTGGAATCCAGCTTTGGAAATACCTCAAAGAGGCGAGCGTTCCTGACTACAAAAGTGCAAGAAGCCATGTGACCTCGGAGTTGAAGGCAAGCTCGTACAGCCACTTGTGGACTGTTGCACAGCTTGGGAATGAAACGGTTGATAGTGTTGAAAAGGTGGCGTGGGAGAGATGCTATTCTTTTGTGTGAGTCGAAATGTGCTGCTATGAACTCCAGTTGTTGGGTGGGAGTGAGTGAAGATTTTCTTTGTTCATTCGCAGGCCAAGAGCATGGAAACACTGGACTGTCCGTTGTGTGGACTGAATGGCTTCTTGGAAGGTCCTGGGCTTTGAAAGGCAGTTGTCGAGGTAAGTAAAAATTATGATTCTCTGCCTTCTGAGATGAGCTGTTATGACTGCAAGGAGTTTGGAAAAGACATGAGGTGCAGTTGAGAGGCTGAAAGGTAGGACCCTGTACTGGTAGTGTTGTGAGCCCAGAACGAAGCGAATAAAACGACTGTGGGCTGGGTGTATGGTCACAAGAACATAAGCATCCTGAAAGTTGATGGCTGAAAACCCAATCTCCCCACTCCAGTGCTGGAATTATGGTTGCAAGAGTCACCATTTTTTTTAATTTTATTTAACCAATTTATTGAGACTTCTGAGATTGAGAATGGGTCGCCATCCCCCAGTTTTCTTGTGTGTTAAGAAGTAATGGGAGTAAAACCCTTTTTCTCTGTGTTGGTCAGGCGCTGGTTGTACTGCTCCTATTTGGAGGAGGTGATGCACCTCTTGGTGGAACAGTTGTTTGTGAGAGGGGTCCCTGAAAAGGGACGGGGGGTGGGGAATGGGCACTGAATTAGGGATGATGTTTTCTATACCGTCAGTCACATCTTCAAATTTGCTTATTAGTGGGAGGGGGTTGACATGGAGCCAATGAACTGGTGCGGCGATGTTGACATCTTGGTCACGGACATTGTTGTTCATATGGTCTATGACTTTGTTGAGTATACACTCGGTAGCATGGATGTTGATAAGGTTGGTATCTATATTGTCTCCTCCTATTTGCAGGGATTTGGATACCGAGAGACCGTAATGTCGCTCTTGAGTCCTTCATGGAGTGAAGCACATCGCTGGTGTTACTGGCAAATAGTTTTTCACCATCAAAAGGGAGATCTTCTATGGTATTCTGAACCTCGCAAGGAAAAGAAGACGATAAAAGACATGAAGTTTGATGCATCACAACTGCTGTAGCAGTGGACCTCGCAGCTGTCTTAGCAACATCAAGTGCAACTTGTAGTGTGGTATGGGAGATGATTTGTCCGTCAGAGACTATGGTTTTAAACTGATGGTGTTTTTTTTTCCCCCCCTCTGGAATGTCATCATTAAAGTCCATGAGTTTCTCATAATTTCTGTGGTCATGTTTTGCCAGAATGGCCGCATAATTAAATATCCGGAATTGTACTGTGGACAAAGCATACACTTTACGACCAAGCAGGTCCAGCCTTTTACTGTCTTTATCAGTTGGGGTAGACCTGGGAACTGGTGTTTGTTCTTTTGGTTAGCTACCTCTACTACCAGTGAGTTTGGCGCTGGGTGAGTAAAAAGGAACTCAGACTCTTTGGAAAGAATAAAATATTTCCAGTTAGCTTGCTTACAGGTAGTTGTGCTACTAGCCGGTGTCTGCCATATGGTTTTGGCAGGATCCATAATGGCTGGATTTATAGGTAAGGCAATCTTGGATGTTGAGGAAGGTTGCAGGATGTCAGTCAACTTATGTTGGTTTTCAGAGAACTTCCTCCAGATTAATCCTCAACTCATTGGCGGCTCTTTTGAAGAGGTCTTGAAATTTTAAGAAATCATCTGACAGTGTTGGTGGGGGAGGCAGTATAGCCTCATCCTGCGCGCTGAGGTCGGTGGTGCCAGGAAGGTTAGCGCAGCCCGGGTCTGTTCCGGCAAGGTCCTCTGTGCTCGCACCATGTCCACTGCGGTGCCGGACGGTGCCATGAGGGAGGCAGGCAACTTGAAGCCTGAAGCCTTGGCACCAGGAGCTTGTGCTGTCACCGCAGCCACAGGCGGGATTAGCGCGATGCCGGGGGAACCGGCACATCAAAGGTGCTGAGCCGAGAGAAGGTCCGCATAGAAGAAATAGACCTGCTCAGCGGCATTTTTGCTTGCAATGTTTCCCTTCTGGGTGAGGGAGGCAGGCGTTTTCTTTTTTTGTCATTTTTGGAGGCGGGAGGGCTGTGGTTCACTGAGGAGCCCGTACCTGGGTCAGAAGCAGGTCCCAGTGACTTCTGCCCAAGAATCATTTTCAGGCGGAGTTCTCTGTCTTTACGTGCCCTGGATTTATATTTGGAACAATGGGCACATTTTTGAGGAATGTGGGACTCCCCCAGACATTTTACACACCTGGAGCGACCATCTGAGATAGGGACGGCATCCCTGCATGTCGTGCACCGGTTAAATCCTGGGGAACCAGGCATATTAGCGTTGGCGGGAACAATTTTTTTTTTTAAAGGGATGAACTTATCTAGTAACTAGAGTGCTAAACTAAGGGAAAAAAGGATGTAGAATGAGTAAGTGAAAAAGTTTTAACGAGTCTGTGGTAGGTCTGACTCTGGCAGGGGACGGTAGAGAAGGAACTGAGGAGTTCAGTCGCACATGCGCACTATTAAGACAAGCTGGTATGTGAGGCAGGCTCTGCGCATGTGCGGCCGATTCAGGTACTGCTGTAAAAATCTCTGAACAACAGCGCAGGGGCACACCCACAGGGACACCTCTTGAAGAAGAAGAAATCTTACAAGAAGTGGAAATTTGGACAGAGGAGTATAAAGATATTGCTAGAGCATGCAAGGGTGTAATCAGGAAGGCCAAAGCACAATTGGAGTTGCAGCTAGCAAGGGATGTGAAGGGTAAGAAAAAGGGTTTCTACAGGTATGATAGCAACAAGAAGGAGGTCAGGAAAAGTGTGGGACCCTTACTGAATGGAGGAGGCAACATACTGACAGATGATGTGGAAAAAGCTGAAGTACTCAATGCATTTTTTTGCCACAGTCTTCACAGACAAGGGGAGCTCCGAGACTGCTGCACTGGGCAACAGAGCATGGGGAGCAGGTGAGCAGCCCTCAGTGGTGAAAGAATAGGTTCAGGACTATTTAGAAAAGCTGAACATGCACAAGTCCATGGGTCCAGACCTAATGCATCCAAGGGTGCTGAGGGAGTTGGCTGATGTGATTGCAGAGCCATTGGTCATTATCTTTGAAAATTCATGGCGATCAGGGGAGGTCCCGGATGACTGGAAAAAGGCTAATGTAGTGCCCATCTTTAAAAAAGGGAAGGAGGAGGATCCGGGGAACTACAGGCCAATCAGCCTCACCTCAATCCCAGGAAAAATCATGGAGCAGGTACTCAAGGAATCCATTCTGAAGCACTTGGAGGAGAGGAAGGTGATCAGGAACAGTCAACATGGATTCACCAAGGGAAAGTCATGCCTGACAAACTTGATTGCCTTCTATGATGAGATAACTGGCTCTGTGGACATGGGGAAAGCGGTGGATGTGATATATCTTGACTTTAGCAAAGCTTTTGATACGGTCTCCCACAGTATTCTTGCCAGCAAGTTTAAAAAGTATGGGCTGGATGAATGGACTATAACATGGATAGAAAGCTGGCTAGATTGACGGGCTCAGTGGGGAGTGATCAATGGCTCCATGTCTAGTTGGCAGCCAGTATCAAGAAGAGTGCCCCAAGGGTCAGTCCTAGAGTGACCAGATGTTCCAATTTTATGGGGACAGTCCTGATTTTTGGGTCTCTCTCTTATATAGGCTCCTATTACCCCCCATCCCCATCCCGATTTTTTGCATTTGCTGTCTGGTCACCCTAATCGGTCCTGGGGCAGGTTTTGTTCAACATCTTCATTAATGATCTGGAGGATGGCGTGGATTGCACCCTCAGCAAGTTTGCAGATGACACTAAACTGGGAGGAGAGGTAGATACACTGGAGGGTAGGGATAGGATACAGAGAGACCTAGACAAATTAGAGGATTGGGCCAAAAGAAATCTGATTAGGTTCAACAAGGACAAGTGCAGAGTCCTGCACTTAGGACGGAAGAATCCCATGCATCGCTACAGACTAGGGGCCGAGTGGCTAGGCAGCAGTTCTGCATAAAAGAACGTAGGGGTTACAGTGGATGAGAAGCTAGATATGAGTCAACAGTGTGCCCTTGTTGCCAAGAAGACTAACGGCATTTTTGGCTGTAAAAGTAGGAGCAATGCCAGCAGAGGGACATGATCATTCCCCTCTATTCTGCATTGGTGAGGCCTCATCTGGAGTACTGTGTCCAGTTTTGGGCCCCACACTACAAAAAGGTTCTATATACACAGAGAACATGAAACAATGGGTGTTACCATACACACGGTAACAAGAGTGATCCTGATCACTCTCCTTATTGTGTGTATGGTAACACCCATTGTTTCATGTCCTCTGTCTATATAAATCTCCCCACTGTATTTTCCATGGCATGCATCCGATGAAGTGAGCTGTACCTCACGAAAGCTTATGCTCTAATAAATTTGTTAGTCTCTAAGGTGCCACAAGTCCTCCTTTTCTTTTTATGAATACAGACTAACACAGCTGCTACTCTGAAAGCTATGGAAAAAAAATCTTCGTTGATTCTTAGGATGGAAGAATCCAATGCACCGCTACAGACTAGGGACCGAATGGCTAGGCAGCAGTTCTGCGGAAAAGGACCTAGGGGTGACAGTGGACGAGAAGCTGGATATGAGTCAACAGTGTGCCCTTGTTGCCAAGAAGGCCAATGGCATTTTGGGATGTATAAGTAGGGGCATAGCGAGCAGATCGAGGGATGTGATCGTTCCCCTCTATTCGACACTGGTGAGGCCTCATCTGGAGTACTGTGTCCAGTTTTGGGCCCCACACTACAAGAAGGATGTGGATAAATTGGAGAGAGTCCAGCGAAGGGCAACAAAAATGATTAGGGGTCTAGAGCACATGACTTATGAGGAGAGGCTGAGGGAGCTGGGATTGTTTAGTCTGCAGAAGAGAAGAATGAGGGGGGATTTGATAGCTGCTTTCAACTACCTGAAAGGGGGTTCCAAAGAGGATGGCTCTAGACTGTTCTCAATGGTAGCAGATGACAGAACGAGGAGTAATGGTCTCAAGTTGCAATGGGGGAGGTTTAGATTGGATATTAGGAAAAACTTTTTCACTAAGAGGGTGGTGAAACACTGGAATGCGTTACCTAGGGAGGTGGTAGAATCTCCTTCCTTAGAGGTTTTTAAGGTCAGGCTTGACAAAGCCCTGGCTGGGATGATTTAACTGGGAATTGGTCCTGCTTCGAGCAGGGGGTTGGACTAGATGACCTTCTGGGGTCCCTTCCAGCCCTGATATTCTATGATTCTATGATTAGTGATTGAACAGTACCGATGAAGTGAAGTGGCCGCAATGTACTTTATAGTGTTAATATCATGCCTTTAACTGAAAATGTACCTTTACAAGTATTTAAATATTTCTTAATCACAACACTATCCGGATCTCCTCAAAGCAGTTCAGACAGTACTATCACTAACGTGAACACGTGTTTTTATTCTAATGCATATAGTGAGATTCTCAAAAGCATCTGAAAATGATTATTCTCTCCCACATCTATGAAAACAGTTCAATAGCTCAAGTTCCACAAAGGAACTGGTTATCCTGGGTGGTTCAGAGGGTGCAGCAGCAGGATCATTAACACGTATTCTCATTTATTGTAGAACTGAATATTTTTAAAGAAATTGTTCGGAAGATTGTAAGTAGTAAGACACCATTACTATATAATCACAGCACTGTCAATGGTGTACCCAATTCAAAGTGATCCAGGACAACGTGCCTGTCCTTTTATAACATAATCCCATCTTCCTGCTTTACCATAGCTCTCAGTAGTCTCTTGCAAAGGCAAGTCTAAGAACCTTTCAAACTTAGCCTGCCTCACTTCCCTGCCCCAGTATTTTACTGAATGTATTGGTGCTGCTTAAATGAAGTAGGTGCTACCTGATTCCCCCCCCCACCCATTTCCCTTGATGTGTCCTCATTTAAGAACTTATTTATGATTTAAATACAACTGTTAAAACACCCATTGCTGGCGTATGCAGTTACAATTGCCCTTTTTTGATCCCTTCCTTGTTCCCCCCCGCCAACCTGGCCTTCCTTGTCCAATTCCGCAGTTGAGGATGCAGTAATACCATTTGCAATATGGTGACCAACACCATCTATTCCAAAGAAGATTGAACAACTGCCTTGCACAACAGCATTACCGGTTGTTTTCCATCCCACTACTAACACAGCCCAGTCTGTTAGAGCTAGAGCTCACAGTAACATCCCTCCACCAAACCCTTTTTCTGATTAGTGAGCTCAGTTGTTGCCACCTTGCTCCCAGGACTCAATTTCAATTCATTTTCTGAACTGAAATGCATTTGTTATCCCCTAAATAAGCCAAAATATCTGAGGTCATCACATTTCCCTCATGCTGCTCCAATTCCAGTTTTCACCAGAAAGACATCTTACAAAACCCTTGTTTGAGATAGGAAGACAATAATACAATAAACCCATAAAATCCTCTGCTCCAGAAGTTTCATGCTGTCAAAGTTCCCACCTACAGCTACCCTCATTGTCCAGCATCCTGTTACTTCCTACTCACGGGTTAGTCCTTTGATCCAGTGTGGAATCTTGATCCCCACTCTCAATATGTATTGGGTAACCCTGAACTGCTTCTTGAGAGTTCTCTGGACAAATCTTTAAATAGAATTTGTTAGATTCCTCAAACTGGTATAGAACTTGAGGATCTAGTTTCCTGTCTCTTGGGTAAGTTTAAAAATAACCAAGAGTGCAGTTTGGTACATGCCCACCAAAAATCTCATCCAAATCTAGTCAGTTTTCTACTCACCCCTCTGAAGTTAGAGTATATTTTAAAGTCACCAGACAAAAATAAGACATACCGTGAAGTCTAATGATCTGAATTGATGCTTTGATGTGCTGGGTTGTTAGTTTTCTTAGCACTCTTGGTTTGGAGCTTGCAGTGTGGACTCTGCTGGTCTGCTTTTGTCTCTGCAAAATGTAATGTCATTATGTCTAGTAAACTTTTATACTACAGATTAGGTACAACCTTGATTAAAAAAAGGACCAGATGTCTGACAAAGACGACAGACTCATCAGGTGGAGAATCAGCTCAGTTAATGTATGTTTAATGATAAAAAGGTTTTGCGAACATCCCCATTTTACAGATGACAATGGACGGCAGAGTGATTAAGTAACTTGCTCAAGGTCACAGAAGAAGTCTGCAACAGACCTAGGAATTGAACCCAGGTTGAGATATTTTCTAGTGTTTTAACCTTAAGACCATCCTTCATCCCTCCTTTTCTATTCATTCATAATGAACCTCATAAAACATGAAAGTCATTATGAAGTGGCATGGGTGACTCAGATCTATGGTGTTACATTCCTTTTTACCGCAGTAAGGGTTTGACTTCTATCAATTCTTACCTAATGAAGGGGCTTTAACCATGCTGCTCCTATTAACTCTACTATAGGCGGTAAGTGCTACAAAGTTCAGTCAACTTATTCAGACACCTTTTTGAGTACCAAACCATTTCAATTTGAGCAAGAGCAGCTGCCTGAAGCCATCAATGTTTAAGCTGAAAGCCCGTATTCATGTTACCATTAAGAGCTAGTTTCCTTATCTGTAATTTTTCTCATAATGGAGACATCCACTGATCTGGACAGTTAAGTTGTAGTGTAAAATATGAATTCATATTTTTCCTAGCAGCATCTATGGTGGTGACCAAACATTTCAGACTAGTTTCTGGAAGGTATGCCAAGTTTTGTTTAAATACAGAACTCCTGTACAGCTTTTCTCCAGAGAAGCTATGCCTGATGCCCCATCCATTACTGGCTTCCTGCCACTTCAACCCCAGGCAAACAATGTTTGTGTAGTTTTGCTTCTTTAAACCAATCCTGCCAACAACTTGAAGGTCTCCAGTAAATCTGTCCCTTTCCTAGCTCACTCTTCCCCAATAAAGCAACGAACCTCGCTTTCCCATAGCTGTGCCAGCTTTGCAGTGCTATCAGGAGAAAACAGTAATATCTGCTGGCTCAAAGTTGCTAAGAGTAAACTCCAATTCTGCCCTTGGTATAGGGTCACTTTGACAAAGACTTTTTCAAACTCATTTTTATCTCCTAATGAAGGAGGAATGAATTTTTATGATTTTCTTCCATGAACAATGGAGTCCTACTCACATTTTCAAATACTTTTGCAACTTTTTAAATGTAAGCATTGGTTACAAAGGTATCTATATTACAACAGAATATACTAATTTTAACAGCAAGTAGAAAAAAATTGAGCCAGTGCATTTTTCCTTCATCTTTCAGAATAAGCAAGGAGACAAGTAACCTGATTGGCTGGGAGAGAACCAGCTGAAGTAAGGTGATTTGACCCAGAACTGACCTACAAGTTATGAAATATTAAGGGAAGTAGCCAGGAAAAGGGAAAACCATAATACCCTTTTTCCTATGGATACTTGTCCTTGTCAATACTTCTTTCAAAAGACCATACACTTGCCTTCCTTGTCTTAAGGGGAGTTTGACAGATTGCACCAGCGTGCCTTTTTCTTGGTCTATTCAGAGATGCAGAATCTTTCTTTTTCATTACCTGCAACACAAAAGACTTGAGTTTTATCTTACCACAGGGCATACTGAAGGAGTGCACTAACTCGCTAAAATTTTCCAATTGTGACTTGACTATGAGTGTGTCTACACAGCAATGTCAGCCTGAGTCTGTGGCACCTGATCCCATAGGCTCCATGTTTCTAAGCCTGAGCCAGAGTGCACACATTGATTAGGCACCCTTGATTTACAATTTCTGAGACTCTGGGCCTCATATGCACACTCACGCATCCACAATGTGCTGTGCAGACTCAAGTCAAGCCAGCCTAACTCAGGCTCCCTAGCACCTTCCCCAGCTGTAACTGCTCTAGGCCCTTGGTTCATGGTGCACTATGAAAAAAACTTGACTGTCCATCCCACATGGCACTACAAGACGTTGTTGCAACCCACTAACACATCCAGCTGAGCCTTTTTTGGCTCTGCACACATTCTGCGACTGGAGCCAGCAACTTCAAATAGTGCCTCATTTTCAAGAACATGTCCTGCTCACGCTTTCACTCCTGTCAGTAAGCAGGCAGAGCATCCATGAGATGCTGGTGGACATTTTGGTGGCTTTTTGAGACCCACGAAATCCACCTGGCAGAGGACAATGATAGAAACATGGCAGAATCCAACTAGCTGGTGCTGCTCATGACTCTCAATCTAGCTCACGATGCCCCCTCTGTAGACTGGCGCTTCTGCAGCACAGCCACAAGAACAAACCCTGTTGGGATCACAGACTCGGACTGACCCGCTGCGGGTGCAGAACTTTCATGTGAAGAAAGTGACGTTTCTCGAGCTTTGAGCCAATTGCCCAGTCTCTCCATAGTCAGGACACCCATGTGAAGGAGGCCAATCTAGTCCAGATGCAGGCTGCTATTGCTGTTTGGAAGTTGGCTACCCCAGTCTGTTACAGGTCCACTGCTAACCAGTTTGGTGCTGGTAGAAGGGAAACGGCTGACCGCATGTGAAGCAAGGGACAAAGGCGCTCCGACTGACCACCACGGGCGGGAAGAAGGAACTGAGGGGGCAGAGGGCCGGTGGCGCCTGATATACCATGGCATGAGCATGGAACTCCAGAGGGTGCTACAGCCAGCCCTGCGGATACTGCGAAGGCAAAAGTCTCTGACGACCGCGCATGTGGGCACATGCACACCTACAATGGAATCGACATGAGCAAGCACTCAACGATGAATAGTTTATGAATGCAGCAACAATAATAAATGAAGTACTAATGCTGCATGCTGGGGGAAGGGGAGCGGAAGACGGGACAGTGAGTTATTTTTTTTTTTAATTATGATGAGATGACTGCTACTATGGGTGGGGTGAAATGGCTTAATGAGTTTTTTCCCTTACGGAACTGAAAAGATATATGGAGACATTTCTTTGGATACGACTTCCCAGTTATGCTTTACCATTTCTTTGTTTTTATTCTTTGAAATGCACTTGTTATAGTGAAGTGGTGCAGTGATGGTAATAAGCTTTTGCAAATGAATTCAAAGCCTTTGTTAAAATGGCTGTATTAGAAAATGACAATACAAAAGAAAAATAAAAGGAAGTGCACAAACAAAAACAGGGCACAAATCACAAACATTGAAACCCATGCAAAAAACAAAAATTTGAAGCCCCCCGCATTTCTGGGCTTACCCTGCCCCCCTCTTCTCCTTTCCCCTTCTAGTGCATTTTGTTCGCACTTGGTGCCGCTGCACAGGGGTGGAGGACTGCACGGAGTACATTTTCCCAGACCAACTAGCATTCAGTCCTGCTCGCATGGATAACCCAACCATAGAATTGTCTAACGGCTTCTTGGACTGAAGGACATGGTAGCGCTGAAGGGATTCATGATATAGGGCTGGCAAAGGAGTCTGCACTTGTGTGGCCATTAATGCAAGCAGCCTCTCAAACAGGTCCTTCTGTTGCACTCTACCCGCCTCCCTCAAGTGATGTTTCTGCTCAAGAACATCCTCGTGCACTGCAGCTTCTTGCCATCTTTCAACTTGCTGTGAATACTTTTCCCTTTTGTACTGTAGCTACGGGCTGGCCCAGTCCAGGATGTCCACCATATAGTCACTGAAGGCATGCTTCCACTTTGACAGCATTGTCGCAATGCGACACCCAAGGCTCCTGACAGACTGGCTGGTGTGCAGAGCAGGAAGGGCCTCAAAACAGAAGTGAAACAGTTCATTATTGTCTCAGTATTTCTGAAAAAGGTTCACTACAGCAGCAGAAGACCAAAAATTAATATTTTATTAAAATGTTGCTTTGGTATATTTTGAGAGCAACAGTAAAGTTTCCAGATACTTCTTGGACACAGCTGATAGCTAAGCAGAGGTTAAAACCTTCACACACAATGGTAAGATGAAATTTACAGTGATATATCTTTAAAAATTGCATACTATTTCAGCCTTGGAGTGTGTGTGGTAGGGGCACAGAAAGCTGGCGATACTTGCCGGGTTTACTACCTATTGTTTCACAGTCCTTTCAGACTTTCAACATTGAGGACATAATTCTATAGATTTATGAATGGCAAAGGGATATTCTATTCCAAGATACTGTTTGAAAGCCAGCAGCTTATGCTAAAAAGCGTTTCAAGCTTATGCTAATTGAGCAGCACAGCCATGAATGGAGTGGGCTGGGCTGGTGACTTACAGAGGAGGGCCTGGAAAGTACACCCTGGCCAAACTGGACTACCTATCTGGAGTTCCTACTCTGAGAAAAATTTGCAACTATCAGCACCCAGGATGGGATCAGAATTCATGGCGGTGTGAGGGGGGCAGAGAAGGGAGGGACAGGATGCTGCACTAGCTTCCACGTGGATTACAGCCTCCCTGTGAGCTACTGAAAGCTCTGTGCATTTGTGTATTTGCCCTGGTCCAGCTACAGCTTAACATACAGCCAGCTTGGAGTATATCTCAGTATGGACTACATGCAAACACACCTGACAATATGGACTCTCAATACTGCTTACACAAACCACACACAGACACCCATCCCCACAGGGACTGCTGAGACTCATAATAGGGAATGTATCACAAAGCATACTTTGGTAACAAAGAACTGCAGAGCACCCCATGTAGGCCAGCACAGATCTGGACTGCATATAAACCCCCTGGGTGTATTTTGTCCAGTTAATTCATTACGCTATGGTGTGGCCAATTTCTAGGGCACGGGGCACTAAAAGGGAAGGCAATATAAAGCTTCTACTTTTAACACCCCAGCACATCTTTGTAACTGTGCAAATATCCAGTAAAAATTTCATTAGAATTGCTTGTTTAGCTGTTGGTTGCATTTCCCAGTCTCAGTTCTGAATCCCATGGAGTGGAAGTGATGCCATGGCCCTGGTGTGCATTTCACTCTTCGCAGCAATATGCTGCTGCTAACCCTGCTGCTGGTAATAACGATAGCATTGGGTCATAAGCCAGAAATCCCTCCCATCCATATATTAACTTGGAGTCAGAAACTTACCAGACTCCAGGGCCACTGCTGTCTCTTCTGTGGCAGGCTGCTCCTTCAGGGGGTCATCAAACAGCTCCTCCAAGCATGGAGCCAGGGTGTGCCACAGCTGCTTTGGCTACAAAGCCTCCTCAGGGACTGGTGCAAGGACCTGAATCACTCTGCTAGCCTCATCCAGGGGCTGCTGGCTCCCCTCCAGGGCTATATTAGATTCGGAGGTCAGAAGGTCACCATCCCAACGGACCAGGCTATCATGAACCACAGGGGGCTCAGAGCCTGACACACTTCCCAGCACCTGGTCAAAGTCCTCACAAGACTTCAGATGAAAGAGAGTTCCCAGAGGTGCCGTTCTCATCCCTGGCTTTCCCATAGCCGCTTGATCTGCTCTCCGCATTGGTCACTGGTCCACTGAATCCCCCATGCTTCCAGCTTCTCTGCTGGTTTTTGGTACACATGGCCATTTCTGATACTCTTACTCAAGTCGAACCAGAGACTTGCCAGAATCTGACCGGTCCTGGTTCTTGCTGGCCATAACAAATGCAGGAGACTGTTCACAGTTCAGTTGGAATAAAATGGAAGGGTTAAATGCCGAGCAGCCATACTTGAACCAGAGGGTTCCATTTGCTGGGAGTTGATGGACTTTCTATCCCAAGACTAGCCAAACAAACATTGCCCCACAGAATTGTGGGATAGCACTGACGGACTCTCAGAGCACAAGTCCAGGGGCCTGTGCCCAAACTGCACCCACCCTGCAAAATGATGGAATTTGGACCAGAGCGCCACTGGCCCTCTGGGTCAGACTCATCCCCCCTTGCCTGGTCCTATGGCTTCGTTCTTGATGGCTTGCTGGCCTGAGTCAGACGAGCGTGTGGGGACAAAATGCTGTGTGGGCCCAAATCTGAGTCTGAGCCCAGGTTTACACTGCAGTGTAGATACACCCTATCTGAAATGTTAATAAAAACCAACTAGTACTCTCAGGACACTTGCACATTTTTGGATTATTTGTGTTTGTGGAGTATAGAGAAATTAAACCCTGAGTAAAATGAGCTGTCTCATTTTCCTGTTTGGCTTTAGTATTAGTTAAGAATTTTTCCAACATGTTGTCTAACAAATACCACCACCCTTTACAGAGATGAAAATCATTTTTATAAAGATGGAGGGGTGAGATCTGCAGAAGCACTGAGTAGTAGCCCAGCTGTGCTCCCATTGACATTAATTGGGAAAAACCCATTGACTTCAATGAGGGAAGGGCTCTTGAAAATCCGACCCTAATTCTTTACTTAACAATTGGATCACATTCGTAAATGACTTGAATCCCTGAACAACAGTTAACTACAAAGGTGCTTCACAGTTGAACAAGGGGCTTTTCAAATAACCTGTTGGTCTGAAGCCGATATGGTGGCAGCAGAAGCACGCAGTCTCCCAGGGCCCACACTTCCCATCAACAGAACTAAATTAAACATTCAAAGGAGCAAGGAGTGCCTTATTTTTATTCTAACAGCACCAACAACATGCCATTCATACAGATGTTTGCCTGTCTCACCGTATTTGGCTAGATGTTACCCCACCAAAGCCCCTCCATCACTCATTACTTTGTGAAGACCTCTGAGATAGCTAGTGTGAAGAATTGTTAACATTAATTGAAAGTACAGTAGAACCTCAGTTATGTGCACTTTGAGAATGGAGGTTGTTTGTAACTCTGAACAAAAAGTTATGGTTATTCTTTCAAAAGTTTACAACTGAACAGTGACTTAATATAGCTTTGAAACTTCACTATGCAGAAGAAAAAGGCTGCTTTTAACCCTCTTAATTTAAATGAAACAAGCACAGAAACAGTTTCCTTACCTTGTCATTTTTTATTTTATTTTTTTTAAAGATTCTGAAGAGCCAAAATTCAGGTGCAGTTTATGTAAAAACCTTATATAGACTATGTCAGCTCTTTCTACAGGCCCAAAGTCCAGAGTTTCGTCAAGAGGCCGAGAGGCCTAACAAACCGTGAACAATATTAGCTCAGAACAAACAAGAGACAACCTTGCTTTTTACTAAAATAAGCATGGTCAGCAAAAAGCCAGATGGGGAGCAGTAATTGGCACTCTTATCTGAAGCTGCAAACAGAACAAAGGAATGAAAGGGGTACTGTGTCTGGGTCCACTCCTCTGCAAGAGGAGATAGCTATGCTCTCCCCCCACACCAATCTTGAGTTCATGGAAGAGGTTCAAGCAGGTCAGTATGAAATATGACATCCTCCCTCCCAAATACTAGTGTCTGCCTTTAGAAGCATAATGAGCAACTGAAAGACAATTTCGATTGCCATGTACTTTTCAATGTCTTTTGCTTTAACCTCCAGGTATGTACCTGTTGGACAATCTGAAGGGCTACTTCATTCCTATGGACCCCAAATCAAAATTCAACATATATATTTTACACTAATACACTTTATGCATTGTTTAACGGAAAACACTTTCTACTAACAATATGTCATATGTAAACCTGAAACCATGGGCGGAAACATTATGTAATCTTAGACTATTGGCTACTATGCTTATCTTGTCTTGTTGCTAGACCTATCCGGGGGCTCGGGACCACCCACTCAGTCACTTCCCTCTGCCCATGGAAAATCCATATAATCCACTGTAATCAATTGTTTGGCAGTGTCTCTGAGCCTAATAAGCAAAGTGACACTCTGCTAGTGCTGTGCGTAATAAACCCACATGCTTGATTCTACACAGTGTACATTTTGTTCCTTCAGATTCCCTTTTTTCTTTTAAGTAATTGATCTTTAACACAGTACTGTGCTTTGTGTCTGCTGCTGCCTGATTGCATACCTCCGGTCAGTTTGTAACTCTGATGTTCTATTGTAGTGTAACACCAATCTCTGGTCTCCTCCCCCCTGAACTTAAAACACTCACTCTCTCTTGTTCCTTTTCAAGTTTGTGCTGTTCCCACTGATTTGCCATGTAGTCCAGGAAATCCTGACCTTGATCAGGAAGTTACAGCTTTGTTCTGTTTCCCAGTTTTCAATGCTCCTTGTCAGTTCTTCTTCGAACTAACTTTACAAATGAAAAAAGGTAATTTGTGTGCATTTCATTATCCATTTGACCAATTTAGGACAGCCATCCTGAGGCCTTGTTAGTTTCAGAGAGGTAGATTCCTTCAGGTACTGCACTTGTCTAAATCTCTGTCAATTTGTAGTTTTACAATCACTTTACTATTTTGAAGTATTTCTTTCCACCTATGTGCCACACAGCAAGTGGAAAGAGAAATACTTCCAAAATAGTAAAGTGATTGTAAAAGTACAAACTGATAGATTTCAGCAAGTGCAGTACTCTTCAGTCTGGGCTAGGCAAGGGGATGGGGTACAGGGGCCCAGGGGGTGTAGGTTCCAGGGAGGGGCCGGGGCGCTGGGCTGGGCCAGGGATAAGGGGTGCAGGGGGGCACTAGGCCAGGAGTGAAGGGGGCTGGGGGTGCAGGTTCCAAGGAGGGGTCGGGGGCACTGGGCTGGGCCAGGGGATGGGGCACTGGGGGGGCACTGGGCTGGGGGTGCAGGTTCCAAGGAGGGGGCAGGGGCACTGGGCCAGGCCAGGGGATGGGGCGCTGGGGGGCACTGGGCTGGGGGTACAGGTTCCAAGGAGGGGCCGGGGGCACTGGGCTGGGGGTGCAGGTTCCAAGGAGGGGCCGGGGGCACTGGGCCGGGCCGGGCCAGGAGATCGGGCACTGGGGGTCACTGGGCTGGGGGTGCAGGTTCCAAGGGGGGGGGGCTACCGCCCTCAGGCACCGGCCTCGCAGCCGCCCCGACGCCCAGAAGCCGCAGGGCCCGGCCGGCCGCTGCCCGGGAGCCGCACGCGCAGCCCGCCAGCCCCTCGCCGCGCGGACGGTCACAGCCACCCAGGGGCGCGCGCAGCACAGGTCAGCTCCACGCGAACCACTTGGGCGAAATCTTCGCCAACCGCGCGGCCGCCGAGGACGGGGCTCAGCTTCTCCCGCTCGCGCCGCACCAACTCGGCGGAGGCTCTAATCGGCCGCGCGACACAGCAGCGCGCCTCTGATTGGACACACTCCCAGCCCCGCCCTCACAGCTCCCGTGTGGGCGGTTCCCGGATGGAAGTCGGGGCGTTTTATTGTGGCCAAGGCTAACGGCTGCCAGGCCGGGGAGCAGAGATTGTGTCTGGGGCGGGGCGCTGGGGCAGATCTCGGGGCGGGGGAGCAAATCCGGCCTGGGAAATGGCCGAAGCGCGGCGGGGTGACGTAGGGCCTCTGGTGGGGGTGGGCAGGGACGCGGGGGTGTGCGGTGTGTCGGGGGTGTCTCTGGGTGTAGGGGGACCATTACAGCAAATCCCACATGGTCCCCTTCGTAAAGCCAGTCTGTCAGAGCTTGCCTTAGCACAAGAAAATAACGCCAGGCAGTGGTCAGCACACAAACAAGACTTTATTTACAAGAGGGAAAAGGGCTAGGCTAGGCTAGAGAAGGGGTGGATTAACAGAACTCTGGAAGTGCTCCAGTCTCCCAAACAATTACACCCAGGAGGTCATGTTGATGTTCTCTCCCTTCTCTTGCAGGGACAGCGATGGACAGCTGCTGCTCTCTTGACATTGGACGTCAGGGAGGGACTCCATGATGGACACAGGAATGGGTGAGTAGACCTAACTAAAAACCCTCCCTATCCCTCTTTGCGTCGTCTCTGCCTGGATGTTAGACCCTATCTACGCGGATTCAATCCGTGCGTGGGAGTGTGCTTCCCAACCCAAACTAATCTAGCAAATGGCTAAAGGTCACCAGATTCTTTTCCCAAGTCCAAGATGGCCACGTGACAGCTAACCCAAAAGGTACATGCCTTTCTTCCCTTCTTTTACGCAAGTTTGGCAGGGGCAACCAGCATTTTACACACCCGGAGACTGGATTTGACCAATCAGGGGATGTTGCGGGGCAGGGTGACCCATGCAGAAGGGGGTTGTATATCCCCTCTGAGAACTCCTCCCTGTGTCCTCTACCTATTGAAGTGGGCGTCAGCCCTGTAGGATCACCCCGAGAGGGGATTTGACCAAATAAGGGAAGTACTGCAGTGGAGTGACCTGCCCGCAACAGGATCCCGTGGTCCCTCTAAAACGTCCCCACACCACCCTCTAGCAGTTGGTGTGGGTTTCACTCCCACCTTAGGCCATCTCACAAGGGAAAAGTGTACCAATCAGAACAGGTATAGCCCGAAGGTCTAGGCCACGATTTCTGCAAAAGACATCCTTGGAACAAGATGGCCTTTCCCACACACTGTTGTGTTGTGGCTTCCAGGGCGTTGCTGCCAGCCACGCAAACATGGAGCTCCAGAGATCGGCGGCTTTTGGCCTAGACCTTCCGGCACGACCTATTTGGATTGTTACGTTTCCCTTCTGGGATGGCCTAAAGGGTGTGTGCGAAACCCTGACCAATTAGTAGATGGGTCACTCTGCCCAAGAACTTCCCTCATTGCTCATATCCATTCCTGAGGCAGATCGATGGAGATAAAACACACCCAGATTGGTAGAGGAGTGGGAGGAGCTCTTAGAAGGGTCAGGTGCAACTCCATGCTTCCACTCAAGTTTGCATCTTGACCACAAAAGTCTTATGTCATGGGGTCATTCTCATGGTGACAGATGAGTGATGTCTTAGGGATGAAGGGGCGAGGTCCCATGGTTGAAATCAAATAACTGCCCCTTGGCCTCAGGGTGGTTTGGCCTAATGGCCAGTGTCAAAATGGCTGCCCTACCACTCAGCGCTGTGTGGCGCAACGGCCAGAGAGTCCATGCAGCCGCCCTCTCCGTCGGGGCTTTGTGGTCCAACAGCTGGAGTCCACACGGCTGTCCTGTCTCTCATGCCTCTGTGGCCCGATGGCTACAGACAATATGGCTGCTCTCTCCCTCAGTGCATTGTGGCCCAAGGGCCAGAGGCAATATAGCTGTCCTTCAGTGCAGGGCTGTTTGGCTGAGAGTTCAGAGACCAGATGGTTGCCCCTCTTCTTGGGGCTGTGCAGTCTAGTGGCACACTGGGGACATGGGCGGCCACCCAAGGATGGATGGCGGCCACGGCAGGGGGACCCAGGCCCTCGTTACTCCACCGGATCCTAGCCCAGGGCCTCGTCGGCCAATGTGTTTGCCATTGAGTCAGTGGGAATCCAACACTCGGCATGACAATAGCTAGTTCACCCAGGTTACTTCCTATGAGATGTCTCTGGGCTCCCGGCGTGGGAAACTCCCAGAGAGTCTGATCTCCCTTGCATGTCTGCAGGCCCCTGGGGGCGGCGGCTGGGTCTCGGAGCCTCGGGGCTCTGCAGTCAGGGGCTTCAGCTGCTTCTGGACTGGAGCCTACAGTGTGTATCCTCCATTTTCGACAGTCTGCCTAGCCTGAGCTGAGCTGCTCTTTTCACACTGGTTCTCCAGTTGGAGCATGTCTGGCGGGGCTGGGGAGGGGCTTGGCTTCCTCCGCCTAAACGATGGGGTTATGTGTGGCTGGTACAGCCCGGCACATGCTGCTCGGCCTCTTCTGTCTCCTCCTTCCCATGCAACAGCTGCTTTGCTGTCTCACAAGAGATGGGATCAGTGGTGGGCTCAGTTGGCTCCTGTTGGCCTCTCGATGTCTGGAAGAGGGAGAAAGGGCAGGAACACAAATGAGAAGAACAAAACCTTCAAGCAGAGTAGTTTTCCACGGCACAACCCCACCTGACTTTGCTAATGCTCATTTGCAACTTCCCTGAGAGCTGGCATTTCTTAAAGAGAGCACCCAACCCCATGCAACCTTCGCTATCCTGTGGGCTGGCAATGGTTAAAGGGAGTCTGGGAGAATTTCTCCTCTCTCCGCCTGGCTCTGATGCGTGAGGGAATCACATGCGAGAAGCTGTGTGAATGTAAGGCTTTATACAGTGTTGTGAGATGTCCTACATAGTGCCCAAAGGTGGGGTTGTCCTGCCTCTGCAGTAACGTCCTTCTAGTGAGAGAGATTTCAGAGATCAACTACAGGGTTCTACCCTGTAACAATGTGTGGGAATGGGGCAGAAGTGGGACAATGGTGCACGCACGAAAGGAGTAGAGCTAACGGGGACCCCGTGCTGCAGTCACTAAAGCCCCAGTGTGCTGCGTTCTGGCTGGGCCCCCGCCAGTCACGTCGCCGCGACAAGCACTGCACTGGGAACCTGTGTCCCGGGGGCTGATCTTGCCTGTAGGCTCCACTCCCACACAGCTCCCATTGGCCGGGAATCTTTAATCCGGGCCTTGCCCTACTCCCCAGCCTGTTCCAATCCTGCTCTTGATCCTGACTCCGGCTCCAACCCTTGGCTCCCCTCGGCTTGACCTCCACCACTCTGAGCACGAGGCCCCAGCGTCACTGCTCCAACCACTGGGCCCAACCAGCCGTGCTTTGGCTTCTGACAACAGCGATATGGAGGAGTCGTTCACCTCACTGCTTTCCATATGTATGGCCCTGCCTTGGTCAGCGCTGGTTTTCATCTGCCATGGTGCTGCCCAGTGACATGGCTTTCTTTGATCCCTTTGAACTTCTTCCAAGTCTTCTCTAGGCCTGACTAATCGACATAATTTTGGGTCATTTGCTGATATCCACCTCATTTTTCATCCCCGGTTCCGAACATAAAGGCCACACTCGGTCAGACCAAAGGTCCATCTAGCCCAGTATCCTGTCTTCCGACAGTGGCCAATGCCAGGTGCCCCAGAGGGAATGAAGGGACAGGCAATCATCTAGCGATCAGTCCCCTGTCCCCCATTCCCAGCTTCTGGCAAACAGAGGCTCGGGACACCAAAAAGTTGAGAAGCGTCTGTTGTATTTACCATAGCAGGACAAAGAGCTCTTCAGTGTCGGTCCTGGTTCCCTAGTCAAATGCAGGACCCGACACGAGATTTCCAAGCTTCTTCAACCATTTATAATATCTGTTGAGGATGTACCACGTGGTCCTGTCCGATTTCAAAGGCACTTCATGAAAAGCTGAACCCAAGAGGAAATGGGTTGAAAACCCCATGGTGCTGATGTGACTGGTACCTAGGAAACCTCCACTTCCGATGGCCATTGCCCCCTGCTATTAGCTCTCCAAGATTCTAAGAGCACAAGAAGAACAATTCTGCTCCTCCCAAAATAGCCCTGGACAGAGAGGAGACCCCATTCTTGCATAACTTCCCCCTCTGCCTGCGAACGCGCGCCCACACACACACACACAGAGGCACTTGTTCTTTGGATGGAACAGGAAAGTGACAGCAGCAGCCACATTAAACCATCCAACATTTAGGCCAAGATCCACAAAGGGATTTAGGCTCCTAACATCTCCTGAAATCCTTTGTGGCCCTGTGCCTTCATTCCTGAAGAGCTCACAGGGAAAAGTGTTTCCCATGTGCCCTGATGGGATTTCCTAGGAGCTGATAACCAATCTCAGAGTTAAGTTCCCTGGCCTGCAATCACTCCATTCCAGGGAGGGCAGGTGATGAATCTTTCCCTACAGAGGGTAATCGTCATTAGCATCATCATCCTTAATAACAACAGCCCTTTTCAATTCGGTCAGGCCTTCCTTTAGAGACTTTCTGACCTTGATGAAGACAGTCTCCCCACACAGCTCTAAGGCTACGTCTACACTAGGAGCTAGGGATGGAATTCCCCTGCTCCCGTGCACAGATTGTGGGACCTTGATGAAAGCTCGCCTGACCATCCGTCTTCCTTCAACGCTGTCCTTAGACTGAGAGGTACACATGCAAAGCTGTGTTCAGGCCCTATGCTGCACCCCTGTGCTTCCCACAGAGGCCCAAACACACAGAGGTATTTCCTTACCTTCATACAGGCGGGAGATGCCATCTTCATTCACTGTTTCAGACAACAAATCGCAGTAATGGTGGATAGTATTTCCTAGACGTACAATGAATACAATGGCCCTCGTGGCTTTTCAGATCCTTCGCTGAAAACTCCTAATGATGCAGCCATTCCCCCAAGACAGCCCTTGGGAAATTCCATACATTCCTTACATCTGTTCACAAAGCACATTTGAGAAAGCATCAGACGCCCAGAAGTTACTGAGAGGCTGATTTCCAAAGTAGATTGAATTCACATCATGCTGGATTCCCCTAGCCGCAGCCAAAGAGTTGTTGTGGGCGGGGGAAGTTGGTGCAGTCAATGCAGGAAAGTTGCTCCCTTCATCTTGGAATACATGTTAATTTTCTCTCTCACACACACACACACAGTTTTAGGATTCTGGTGCTGTCGGAGGGAACAGAGCGGCCGTCTAGAAAAGGCCTTTGAAGGAAGCATTTAAAAAAGATCAAGTGAATTTGCTCTGTTTATCAATGAATCGGGCTGCAGAATGTTTTATTGTTGTCTGTGAGCTTTCCAGGTACTGTAAGGCCTGGAACAGGAATTTGGGGATGTGGCTCTCGTTGTTCTGCATCTAGGAAGAAAGAAGGAAGAAATGCACAATATACAAATGACATGTTCTTTCCACAGCGAATAGTCCAGGAAAGACAAAGCATATAGCCGGGCCATGGCAACCATCAATATGAACCCATACACCAGAGCAGCACCTCTCTGAAGTTCCTATTGTGTTCTCCAGAACCTCAGCTTTCATTTGAGAAGACAAAAGTTTGGAGTTCGGAAAGTTGTGGAGAAAAATGTCAACAATGTGAACGGATTGTAACTCCTGCCGAAATGAGCCAGCAGAGAGCCTGGGAAGGAGTCCTGCAACCCAGCCGAAGCGGATGGGTACTCAGGGTGTGGGGTTAGAAAGGTCTCCCTCAGGTCCCCATTCAGCACTCTCAAGGCACAAGGAATTCACCTACCAAGCAGATCCAGACACACTTCAAGAGCTGTGAGGAGCCATCCCAGGCCATGCTGTGGAAGAGCGTCTTCAAATGAGCCCACCAGAGGAAGACACTCAGCGGAAGAGCGTCAGTTTACATGGCTGCAAGAGAAGAGGAGACCAAGAGGGTTCTCCCTGAGAGAGGGATAGTCTGGGGGACATGGAACCTTCCCCGTCCCTTGTTCTCCTGCTTTTCCTGCCAGTGGAGATTCCTGTAATTTGTTCTCCACAGGAGTGTGCTGAGGAGAGGAAAGGGAGAGTTGGCTGGAGAGAACCAGAGCCTTCCCGTCCTTTGGATGGTTTGTGGCGGTTCCCCAGGGTCCCACACTTTGGAGGGCCCCACACCTCAGGGGGACGCAGGACCTGGGCCGTGCTGGGGCCAGCAGCAGTACTCCCGGCCCCGCTACGGTACGCCCTGCCTCGCTGGCTCCCAGTGTCTCTCAGGAGAGGAGGGGCTGGGGGCTTGCGGGAAGGGGAGGAATGGGGGTGGGGCGGGGAGCGGAGCAGGGCCAGGTAGGGGTGGGGCCTGGGGTGGAATGTGGGGTTTGTCCGGGGCCCTGTGCCCTTCTATGGATGGACCTGGAAAGAATCACAAGAGATCTCCACAGCTCAGTCCTTCTGCGCAAACATACTGTAGGAGACCGTGAGTCAGCTTTGGGATCCCAAAGAGTCTGACCAAAGGAGCCCCCAGATCAGGCTTCCTTCCACATCCCAGTTGGCCCAAGGAAAGAGGGCAATGTCCAGTGAATGTTGGGAAGATAGGAGCTGGAGAAGTTCTCTCTGGATCTCCAGGGAAGACAAGGCAGCTGCACCTACTTTCCAGAAGTCTGTGTGCATATATCAGCTCCCTGAGCCGAAGGGGCACGTACAGATCTATGCTCCTTTTCCTTTGCTGCCTCTTGTTGTGAGCCTTGGGATGCAGCAGCCCAAAGGCCTGAGGCCTGTCTTTGCAAAAGAGAGTCAGGACTCTTTCCCAGAAGAAGGCTTTTCTTCCAAATTGTGCTGTGAGGATGGATGAGGTACTAGGCTCCAGCATGGAGTGAAGCAGGGAGGAGAAGACTCCACTTGGGCAAGGGGCTCTGGCGATGAATGGAGTGGGGGCCCCAGGGGATACTGGCTCTTTGCTCTTAAGGCAATAATGACCGTGGCACTTACCAGTTTCACACTCTCATCCTGGTCTTCAAGATGCAGCATCAGCGGGAGCAAGCAGTTGATGATTTCCTGCTGCACGATGGGTTTGTCGGGGTCCTGCACCCTGCTCACCGCATTGCCAAGCAGTACAATGGCAGCTGAGCGCACACTGCCCTTCTCCTGGCAATGACACACAGGGGGTGGGGATGCCCGGTTAAAGCCAGGCAGCATCAGAGCATAACACGACAGAGTCGTAATGCACACGCTGCTCCGGTTCCCGCTGTGTGAACTAACTTGGCTGGCGGGAGCAGGGAGGCCACCAGGCCAGCGCCATAGACAGCTTGTGCAGAGCCTGAGACACTATGCGGGACAATGCAGCCCCAGGGTGTCCCGGAGGTAGTTTCTGTCTGGAGAGCACAGAATCCGAGAAGATGAGGGGAGAGGGCGGGAAGGCTGCTGGAGAGTGGTGTGGGGAAGGGGAGAAGCAGCTGCTGGAGCCTGGCAGGGATTGGCTGCTCCAAAAGACAGCATTTCTTTTGCTCCTGGGTGCCCCTGAGAGCCGGGCCATTCCCGACCCACCTCTTTTCTGCTGAGAATCTCCACCTCTTTGGGGGCCTGTGTTCTCCAGACAGCTGGTCATCTGCCCAGGGCCAGGCCCCGTCTCCCCCAGTCCAGGCTGCAGCAGGGGCTGGGAGCATGGCGCTGAGGCTGAGCTTTGGCGAGAAGAGCTCTGACAGGGAGGGTGGCTCAGCAGGAGATTCCCCACCCATGGCAGGGCCACTCCTTGGAGGCTCCATGGCAGGCTTGAGGGGCGGGAGGAAGGGGATGGGGAGAGAGAGACAAGGGCATCAGAGACAGGTGGAGGGGGGGAATGGGCTTCTTCTGGGGGTTCCAAGCCTTACGACATCAATGAAGGGGCGAAGGCTGACTGCAATGTCCTGGGAGATGGAGCCAAGCCCCTCCCTGTTGAGGAGGTAGATGATGTCTGCAGCTTTATGCATGGCCTCCATGGCATGCCCTCCATCCCTATAGCAAAACATGGCCATGATTTCTGGCAGCTGGACTTGTAACAATTGCGCCTGCAGGAATGAAGAAGACAGCTCACTGCTATCCAGGATGACAGCCTGGAGCACATGCTGGACCATCCCACTCCCACCTATGAGAAACCATGGAGGGCACATGGGGCAGAACAGGGGCAGAAAGTCATTCTTCTGTCACTCTGTGCCAGCTGCTCTCTGAAACCTTTGTCTTTGCTCACATCTGCAATCAGGGTTCAGCTCACGGGAGCAGGGAGCACGGCATGCCTTGATTTGCTCCGAAAGCACCTCCACCATTTGAGGGCTGTGTTTTAAACAACAAGGCTTGTGTGTGGATCTCACTCTCATTTCTGAGCTATTTGATGGACATTGGCATCCTGGGTCCCCTGGGCAATCCACGGCTCTCACCTTTTCTGGCTGGAACACAATACTGCCAAGGCCTCGCAGACTGAGCCTCCGTATGATAGGATTTGCGTCTTTGGTCCATTCCATGAGCTGTGTCTGGAGGTCTGATTTTGTCAGGATGGTGTCAATGGAAGGACTCTGGAGAAACTGGAAAGAGCCAAATGAGCATCAGGTTGAGGAGCAGAGGTCTTGTTGTGGGGGTCTGTTCCCTGGACAGTCATTTTACCAAATGGCCACTTACTCCTCTACAAAGTCTCTGGTGTGTAGGCAGCCATTTGCTGCTGTTTCAGTTGGTTCATTCCCCAAAGTTAGACTAATGCACAAATCACAAATAAGCCCCCAGGGAAAGGGGAATCTCCAGGCCTTATTGAGCGCCATGGAGAGAGCCGTGGGGCAGAAGAAAAGCAGAACCCCAGGAAAAGGTGAGGAGAGAAGCATGGCCTTGGGGCACTGGAGGAACATCGCTTCTTGTCACATAATCCCATTTAGGCACATCCAGCCAGGAGCAATCTCACCGTCTCTCCCTCCCTCTCTTTGCCATGCCCCACAACCATCCATGTGCGGAGAGGAGCTAGCTGGCAGTAGGGCTGCTAAGCTGCTGAGAATGTACCCCAGAGCTTACTGCCATGAGCTGCTCTCCAGAAAGCCCACTTGTGCCTGTCAACTCATGAATCTCACCTCAGTGCAGAAAGCCAGGGCGATATTTCTCTGCTCCTCCTCCTCCTCACTCTGGACGATGGTGATTGCCTCTCTGAAAACTGCAGGGAGCTGAGGGTTCTCAAATCTGCACAAGACCTGGGACACACAGCATGGTCAGCAGAAGCTAGCCTCCCCAAGGATAGATCCAGTGTGATACCCTGTCTACACTGCAGTTTCACTGAGTTTGTAACCAGTTAGTGACGCTGTAGCTTCTTCAGGTGGTTGATGGTATCACGCACTATGGTTGAATACTTGAGTCTTTACTGTGACAGGTAACAGGACTCAAGCAGGCATGTGGGGCCAGATCCTTAGTTGGTGTAAGCGAGCAAAGCTATATCAGTTTACGCTACCTGAGGTGTCTTCTGGCGCTCTGTCTTTCCCGTGTAGATGGAAACCCCTAACTGTGCCTACAGAACCAGTTGAACTGCTCCCTCTTTCTCCTGTCTGCCTGTGATGCTGACATCCTGGCCCCATGTGCTGCCTGTGTGGCTCTCTCCGCGTTCTGGGACAGAGGCCCACGGATTTGCTCAGCAGGCACTGATAAAAGTGCTGACACTTTGGCATGTGGCACATGTGGATGGATGCACAAACATGACTGCTGCCTGACTGTGTAGTGAAAGCAGTTGGCCTTTGGACGGAGTCAGATGAGCGAGTGAGACTCACAAGAACGCATGGCTCTCAACCCTTTTCCATCAAGAGGGACCTGTTCCGAACTGAGTCTGGGCTAACTACAGCACCCGAACAACTGATGGCCATGAACAGACCCCATGTGTTTAGCCGAACAAATCTGTTCTTCCTTTTCCTTTCAGTCATTACCTTAGGGGGCTGAGGCAGCTGGATCCCTCCTCGGGGCTGGATGTCTGCCTGGCCATGTAGGTCCCTGGCAAGCACAGATCCATCACGTACTGCACTTGCCTGACGCAGAGGATGAGCATCTGGGGATACATTTCCAGGATGGCTTCTCAGTATCCCCGTAGGAAAAGGAGCTCGTAAATGGTCTTCATTGCCTGGAGGGGGGAAAGAATTTCACTCAGCTCTCCCAATCTGCCACCTGCCCCCATTGCCATTCGCTATTGTCCTTTTGTCATGTCTCCTTTTCTCTCCAGCGTATTACAAAACAGTATTGGCTTCTGAGAGGGGTGGAGACATTTGGAGGCTCCTGAACCTTCCCCCATTCCTGGAACGGAAACAGGATGGAAAGATGAGAAGAGTCTGGATGAGGTTATTCCCCATTATTTCTCTTTCTGGTGCAGAGCCTGTGCTTTGACTTTCCAGCCGTGACTAGAAGGGCTGAAACCATCCTGAGGAGATCCGTTCTCATAGACCCAGTGTTTCTGGCCCAGTCAAAAGTACTGGTCTTCTCATGATTCCATGCTGGGAAGATTTCTAGCCACAGTTTACAGAGCCAGAAACCTGGATACTTCCAAGAGACACCCGCACTGCACCTGCTCACTAAAGGGCCGTCTGGAGCAGAAGACAACTGAGCCAGCATACCATCAGATAAACCACTTAAGATCTGTAACTTTGACCTGGGGAAAACTTTATTTACACCTCTTTGGTTTGATTGGAGGTGGCTAGGACACACAAAGGCCTGGTCTACACTCCAGAGTTAGTTCAACGCAAGGCCGCTCACCCTGCATCACCCTAACTATGGAATTTCCTTCCGGTCAGCAGAACTGCCCCCTGGGTGCCAAATTCATAACTCCATCTCAACAAGTGGCAGAGAGTCCAGGTCGATGCCGTTAGGTCAATGCAGCATCAGTGTAGACACCGCGTCGTTTACGTCAACTGGCTTTCAGGAGCCTTCCCACAATGCCCCAACCTGACCCTACAATCAAGACAAGTGCTTCTGGTGAGGACGTGCACTGCTGACACAAGCAGGAAAGTGCGGAAACACACCAGGGATGGAATTGCTGTGGCGGCTGTATGCCGAGGTAAGGTAGGTCGGCTTCATTGTGTAGTGGAGCTCACACACACACACACACACACACACACACCATCCTCCCTGCGGTGGCGGGTTCACAAAGTGACATCTCAAATCTCACTTACAGCCAGAGACACATTGCCGCTCTTCAGAAACAGAAGTCAGACCTTCCCTGCTTGGCCACCTCTTCCCTTCCCCAGGGAGAGGCTTGGAATGTAGGCAGGAAAGGCGTCTCTCAGAGGAGACACTAATTGGTGCAGGGAGGCTGAGACAGGGCAAGTCCCTTCAGAGAACGTTGTATTTATTCTTTTCCCCTAATGGGTTATTGTTCCTGAAGCTAGCACCACTGTTTCCAAGACAGTGAGCATGTACTGACCACAGAGTGACCACCAGACTGTGCAAAATTCTGCTCTGTTATGCTAGGGTCAGTCCCAAGGAACTTGCCTGACCTCACTGGAGTTACTCTGACTAGTTCTGGGTGTAACGAGACCCAGTGTTTGGTCAAGTGTCTCTTCGCAGCTCAGTCCTACTGCAGTGTGGTGGACAGGGTCAGATACTGAATCAGAACATGCTATGATAGAGGATTCAGGAGCTTGGAAGGGGAGATTGCACTGCTCAGTGTGACAGAGATGGAAGGAAACTAGTATTAAAATCCCCCTCCTCTCTTCACTCCATTCTTGCTGATCTAAGTACTGCTGGTCCCCTCAGGCATCTACAGAGGAAGACTGCAGATGGATACAAACAACTTCCAGTCATTTGACTTCCAAGTTCGGTGAGGAAGGTTGGACATGGTGGTCAAGCCCTGGGGACATTGAGAACTAGGTTGGACAACTCAAGAGCAAATGGCCTGGATTTAAGGTCTTCAGGAAGCTTGACTGAAATTCTGTGCCAATGCTGCCGAGATTCTATAGCTTCTGAGCACAGCCCCTGGAAAGCACTGTGGCTGTTCCAAGAAATTCAGACCTGAAAGGTTTACAAATCAAACACTCAAAGAAATCGTAAAACCAACACTGTATTCCTCTGGTAACTGAATTGGGTAAGAAATTCAATTTCTTTCCTGCTGCTCTTCAGTTTGCTCTCCAGTGTGACACAGATTTGTCTTCCGTCACTGCAGAACTGCATTGCAGAAGATGCTGAGGAAAGCTGGACTTTTGACCTCTGGCTAGGGTCCAGCTGGGTTTCACGGCCCCTAGGCACATGGTGTTTCAAACCCTCAGCTGGCTGACTCTCTGCAAAGTGATCAGCAATAACCAGCAGGACTGAGAGTTAACAATCTATTGAGATGGAAAGAGGCACTCCCCCCTCTCAGAGCTCTTATTGCCGGTTGTCTGCAGACTCAGACAGGCTGCACTGCGTTTACACTCTGGTCATGTCTGTATGATTTCCCCCCCCCCCCCTCAACAGTAAGGGCTGGAAATTTCTCTCTTGAGATATACCTCTGCTGCACAGCTCCATAAGGATGAGTGCATTTTGTCACCAGTTGCTCAGCCATGGAATAACTGGAGATCTGACGACAGGTAACAATCCTGTACTGGTCTCCAGGGGATAGACTCATGGGCCTTTTCCATCTCTGCCTTCTCTCCTGCAATAAGGAGCCGCCAGAACTCATGAGCCAGGGATGTTGAGTGAGCCCCAACGTCATTTATTGGCCCTTTACTGGATCTGAGAGGAAGTGGCGTGACACACAGAAATCAGGACAATGCTGGAATTCTCCAGAAAACTGACACGTCTCCATCCCGGGGAGTGCAGGAGGAGGGGTTGGCTCCACAGTGGCTGGGCCTCGCCATCTCCTCTTAGTAAGCATGGACAGCTCTCTGCAAAGCAGGAAACTTCCTCCAACTGTGTGAGCCCCACGGACCCTTCCCGGCCTGTGGCCTGTCAGTAGGAGCAGGAAGAGAAATACTGTACTGAGGTGAAAACAGAGCAGCTCCCTATCTGTGGGATGAGAGCATGTGAGCCACACAGGTTAGAACCACGTCCTGGGGGTGGGAGCGAGCCAGCAAGGCCATGGCCCACAGAGCTGCTTTTCTGGCTCTGAGATCACAGCTGTGGTCGAGCCAGATTAAGGTACCTCCCATGATGTCTCCAACCTTGAAGAATGCCAGAAAGTTCAGGGATGCATTTATCAATGAGTGGCTTCCTCCCAGGGAATGCCTCTTGGCAGCCCTGCAAGCCACCTCTGACCTCGGTTGCCTATCTTGGCTCCTCCATAATCTCAAGAAAGAGGCTTTGACAAGTCCAGGAACCCCACTCTTCCTGAGGTCTGGTTGAGCACCTTACAGGTCAGAAAAACGCACAAAAGCCTTCCCCAAAACTTTAGAGTGGGCCCAGCCCAAACTCCGCTGATGTCCCAGGGCCTGGAACATATGTTGGCCCACCATGTGTTATGTGGGCCACATCCAATCCACATCCTCTTTGGCCCTGAGGATGTCCCATGGGGCATAGCTCTGTGCTGATTGGGCCACAGGTTGAGAACCACTGCTCCAGACCCAGCTGGTTCTACTGATATATCTCGGAGCCCATCGCAGAGATGGCAGGCAGGGCTAGTTGTATGGGGCTAGCCAGTTCCAGGCCCCAGCCCTCTATACTGTGGGATTTTAAAACCTGCCATAACAAATCTTAAAGCCGGGTCTCTAACCTCGGGTTCATGCTATGGCACTAAGAAGAGCAGTGTAGACATGGTGACTTGGGCTGGAACCGAGGCTCTGAAGCCACCCTCCTCCCCAGGCTTCAGAGATCAAGTTCCTGCCCAAGCGCAGAAGAGTCTGCATTGCTGTTTTGGCCCCTCAGTGCCAGCCCTGAGAGCCCAAGTCCATAGGGCCAGGCTTTCAGGCTCCTTCTGCAGAGCTTGCAACACAGGTAGGCAGACCCTAGAGGGACAAGCCACCCCCAGGACTCTTCCATGAGGAACTGGTCTTTGCTCTTTCCTCTCTCGTACAAGGAGCAGGAGCTACAAGGCAGGTGGCTGGATTCTGCTGACCTGTTCTGCTAGCAGGAGTTAGAGCCCTGCACAAATCAATCTGCTGAGTGAAGGGCCATTTGTTAACTTCCCGCTGGGACCTGTTGAAAATAGGAACTCGGGCAGAGACAGGGACGACCTGCAGGAAACCCTAGGAACAGGCAGGTTGGGGAGGAAGTTCAGGCTGAGGATTCTGTTCATTGATTAGTCTCAGAGTTTCCAGGAAAGCCAAAGCCCAGGAAGGGAATAAGTCTGCACTTACACGCCACGTGCTGGTGGTCATTGGAGAAGGGCTTGAATGTCACCTATTTCCAGGCCGAGCGATTAAAGGCAACGTTGAAAGAATATGAACCCTGATTCCTTTCTTGAGAAGTTGCGCAGGCTTGTGCAATTCAAGGAGGTGTCTGGGCTTCAGACTCCCCATGTGTCAACTGGGCAGAATTCCTACCTCCCAGGAGGGCGGTGCAGAGTCCTTAATCAAGGGGAGTAAATGACGCTGAGAGCCTCCTACCCAGGGGATGTAGAAATGAAGACTGCCAGAAACCTCCCTAGGCCAATCAAATTCACGGGGGAGGCACTCAGATCCAATGGGGATGGGCAAGAGGATGAAAGCTTGGGAGAAAGAGAGAGAAAAGTGTCAAGCCAAATTCTTCCTGATACTTCAGCGGGAAAAACAAGGCCTTGCGGCAGGTCTGAGGAAAGCATGTCTGGTCCTAGAGCCGAATGTGGAGGCCCATGGGCAGACAATGTAGGTGCTGCCTTGCCAGGGCTGGGGCTGTCGCACACCTTCAGTGTGGCTGGGCGTCCTCAGGGAAGTGTCAGGGCTCCAGCGGGCAGAGAACACTTGAAAAACCTGATGCTGCTGATCCTCGCGGCCAAGCGATGAATGGCAAGGGGCAGAGCCAACCTTCCAATACCATGCCAGTGTCCCAGGAATGGTTTCCTAGGAGAGGAACTTCTCCCATCCCCCTCTCTGCACAGCATCCCCCTGTCCCTCTGCGGGAGTCTCTTACTCGCTCCATCTTGTCTCCGTGGAGAGATACGATGGCCCTCAGCTCTTCCTTTGCTGCTCTAAATCTCTCCAGGGTTGGTGTTGTCAGACCCTTCACAGCTGTCGTCAGTAGGGCTTGGAGTGGGACTGAGGAAGGGTGCTCCCCGAGGGTCTGCAATGAACAGGGACAAAGCCTGTTGGGACTGAGTATTTCTCTCAGGCAGCTGCCCTGGAACAGTCTGTCCCTGGGGGAGGCTGGCAGCGCCGAGGGAGCCTGGAGACTCCGGCTGAGCCCTTTTCTTCAAAAGCCTCCCCAGGTACCAAGGTTCCCTCAGCCTTTCACCCGCTTTCTGGCCCCCTCTCCTGAGAAGAGACGGGAGCCTCTCGGGCAGTGCTGGGACCCCAAGGGCCACCCCATTTCCTCCCTCGGCCCCTCCTCCCAGGAAACCCGGCTTTTGCTGAGAAAGCCTCAATGTCCTGCAAAGCCCATTCGAGTTGCTCCTTGAGTGTCGCCGAGGGGTCACTGGAGAACCTGCCCCATGTCCCATCCCAGCCCGAGCGCCTGAGGAGATTGGCTCAGGAACTCTGACAGCCCACAGTGTCTGCAAGGAAGAGACTGAGAATAGGGCCCAAACGGAAACGCCCGCTTCCTTCCCCACCTTGCAGCCTGTGGGGCTGCCAGAGAACAGGCAGGAATTGCCGGCAGGACAAAGTAACTGAGACTGAAGGAGCAAGTTTGCCTGGTTGAGGAGAAGCCCGACCCGTGGGCCTCTGGGGCCAGAGCCCTGTAGGTGAGAACTCACTGGGCACAATGTTACTCCAGGGGGCCTGGTTCCAGGGTCACCTAAACCCAGGGCCTGGGGTGCTGGAGGCCTTTGCCCTGGTGTCTCAGGGTACCCCCCGGGGATTACTGCAGCTGGCCTGCATGGCGCTGGATTAGCACCGTCTGTCCTGGATGCCAGCAGCTAAGGACACAGTAGAGCACACCAGTGTGGCACACTTGCATACATACTCCACCCCCCGGCGTGTCAGAAGCTCCCAGAATTGCAGACTTCTGAATGTGCTGCAGGGAGCTCTGTCCCTAACAGCAAGAGTTACAAAGGTGTGTAGGTGCCTTTCTAACTCGGATGGAGCCCAGATGTTGGCAGGCGGGATGGAACCTGGGACCTCTGGAGCTTAGTGCAGGAGCCTCGACCACATGAGCGAAAAGCCAAGAGGCTGTTAGCTAAGGCTATAGAGCAGACTCCTTTTCTTTCTGTCTCTAAGTGGTCCTGGTGCCACAAGATGGGCAAAAACACCACAGCCAGGAGATATGTGGGTTACCCCTACAAGTGCTGGGATGGGCCTTGTATGATTTTCATCCGTGCCTGTGTGCCATGGAAAGTGCATCAGAATTAGGCACCTGAGTCAGGCACTTCTGCCAATCCCACAAAGCACCTCTGGACTTCTTCAGGTGCCTAAACCCCTTTGTCAAAGCGGGCCTCGTTCAAGCAACCCAGATAAAGACTGCCTGGAGTTGATCACCCTAGACGAGTGTTTGTTTTCAGCCCCCTGAGCAAGGGGCAGGTAGTTCTGTAAGAGATACCAGCTCCGGGAGATATTCATACACACAGCAAGGGATGCTTTCCATGAGCACAGTCACATAGCGTCATTACCATCGTCATATGGGAGCTGCTTGTTAATGAGGGGCTGGGAGTGCGCTCTTCTTCCTGCTCTTCTGGGCATCCTTTCTTCCACTTCCCCTTCCACTCAGACGGCTACTTCTTCGTCCCTGGAACAGAAAAAAACATGCTTAACATTTTTGCTTTTCCATGTCTTCTCCCTGGTTTACAGAGGATGGAAGTTGGGCACAGAGCCCTGAAGCGAATTGCCTAGGGTCAGACTGAAGGTTGCTGGCAGAGCTCGGCAGAGAACTCCGCTCTCCTGACTCCTAGCTGGGGGCTTTGACCACACGAGGCTTCTTCTTCCCTAGGGGCCAGTTTCTTTTCAATGGTGTCATCTACTCTTCCCCTCCCCTTGCACCCCTTTCTTGTCAGTGATGGGCACCAGGCCTCCTTTTGCATTGAACCCCCCAAGAAGGAATGACTCAGCTCTGGTACGGTTCCCAGCTGTGACCTGCTGAGACCTCTGGAGCATTTTCCTGATTGAAAGGGACCCGATCCAGGAGAAAAGAAATGATTTCCTCCAACATCCAGCCTCTCTTTTCTCCTTACAGCCTGGAGCAATGTTTGTACTCCCCACCCCACAGTGCCAGATCCCCAGAGCGGGGTGATCTGACATTGTCAGCTCTCCCTACCTCAGCGATGGACCTCTGCCACCCTCACCCAGACGATCCGGCACTAAATGGATTCCAGAGTCTGAGGTACCCATCACTGTCCCATGAGAAGCCCTTGATGTCTCAGGCTTGTAGAGTGACTGGTGTGAGTATTCCTCACGTGCTCTTTGCAAACCATGTGGATTGAATCCTCACCTGTAAGATCCACTTCGACTTTGTCATCTCCTGCAGCTTCACCTCCTCTGCTTCCACTTGGTTCTCAGCTGCTTTCTTCTTCAGGGACAAGTGTGTCCACCTTCTTGGAGAGGAAGCTCTTCTCTCCTCCATTGCTCTCTGCCATCGCATTGTGGGATTGGCAACAGACAGAGAGTCTTTTCATGCCTGACAGGATGGTCCATGAGCATTTTCTTCCCTGGGGCTTTTCTGACAACGCCTGTTCTTGGGGGCTGAGGCCAGAGCATGCCTCAGTGGCTGCAGGTTGGATGAGCACTTTGTTCACATGGATCTCTCTGTGCTCCCTAGATGCGAGTCTTTGGAAAAAGGAACGAAGCCTGGAATAGAAAGGAGGAAATGGGTGTTTCTGTCTTTCTCTAAAGGAAGGGAATTAGTTTGCCCAGGATTCCCAGATCCACAAGAGTGGTCTTTTGAAGCCATCTGCTCCTCTAATAGCCAGGACTGGTTCCTACAACCAAGAACATAAGCAACACAAGACCGCCCATACTGTGTCAAACCAAAGGTCCATCTAGCCCAGTAGCCTGTCTTCCGACAGTAGTAGTGCGCCAGAGGGAATGAACAGGGAATCATCAAGTGATCCATTCCTGTCGCTCATTCCCGGCTCCTGGCAAAAAGAGGCTAGGGACACCATCCCTACCCATCCTGGCTAATAGCCATTCATGGACCTCTTCTGCATGAATTTATCTAGTTCATTTTTGAACTCTGTTATAGTCTTGGTCTTCACAACATCCTCCGGCAAAAAGTTCCACAGGTTAACTGTGCATTGTGTGAAAAAATACTTTCTCTGGTTTGTTTGAAACCTGCTGCTTATTAGCCAAGACTTCATAGGGGGCACTAGGATGTGAACTAAGGACCACTTGATCTGCAGTCAAACACTCTACTGCTGAGCTCTACCCCCATGATTAGACCCAGCTGAAGGTGAAGACGCATGGGACCATGGTGAAAGAGGTATTCTTCTGGGGAAGTTCTAGGGCCTGTGTTATGCAGAAGGTCAGATTAGATGATCAGGGCTGGCCTTAGAGCCTTTGAAACTATGAATTTGTGAACCTAAATTTGTCTTTTAATGCTAGTGTGAACGTTGCTGCTCCTGTCCAAGAGGAGATGCTTTGTTTGAGGTTTCCTTGCAGAGAGGCACCAGGATCCCTGGTCCCCCTTTCTCATAACCTTTCTTGGACAGAGCACATCACAGGTTCTCCCCTTTTGTTCTCTAACAGGAAACCTCCATCCACCATATCTGTAATTCTTCGCATCCTCGCACAGTCGCTGGCTACATTTCCTAGCCTGACTCTCACCCCCTGGATCTCACGCCTCCTCTGCCAATGGACAGACATGGAAACAGCAAAGGTCAATTTGTATGTTCTTTGGTCATTACCTGGGCCTAGTTGCAAAAATGCTTCATTTTTAACCCCACTCCTTTGTGCACAGAATGTTGGGACTCTGGGAACAGGTCGGGCCAAGCTGAAAACCAAGAAAGCTCTGTTCCCAGAGGAGCCAGGAAAAGGAAGAAAAGATTGTTATCTAGAAGGTTTGAGGGTCTGGAAGGATGAATTAGCATCTGCAAATATATTTACTTATTCTCAACTATTTCAAAATCTGTAATTTATTAGCATGGGGAAAAGAATCAGTAAACTTTAAATGAAGAATTTCCCATACTATTTATAACATCCAGTCAGAAGTTAGGCCACCAAAACAATTACAAAGAAATCACACCGAGACCCATGACAGATGTAGGCTACCAGTTCATTTCATCCCCTTTCCTGGAAAGGAATTGCAGGGGGGAATTTACACGTTGATTTTATATTGCCCAATGGCGGTATAGTAGAATTTGTAGAGAGTTTTGAGATCATCTCCATGAGATTCTTTCTGAGAGAGCTACCAAGATTACAGCCGGGGATGCGAGTGGAGCGGTATCACTTTCAATATCTTAAGATTTATTTCTTCTGCATTATTTGAGCTCATTTATGTGTATTTCAGTCACGTAAATTCTGAGATACATATTGTTTCAGTACACATACATTAGACAATCATTACATGAGACAAAAGATTTATATTCACAACTTGAAGGCAAGGAGTGCATTGGGGCCACTCCAAGGGAAGTACTATTGTTGGAGATATCAATCTAAAATCTACACAAGTTTTATCATCTTCCCTTTCGGTTATATCCATGGAAATTCACCCCTACTAGTCTGCTGAAAGATAAAATCATCTAAATCTGCCTCCAAGAGCCTGAAGGGCTGAAGCAGAAGGAGAACTGAGAGATGCCCACATTCATATCAAAACGGAACGTTGAGACCTGACTGTTGCAACACGAGCCCCCCCCGTCCCTAGGAGAAGGAGGCACCGACCTGTCATGTGTGATCTAATGAGCAAGAAAAGAATCTGGGAATTACCTTCTGTAAAAACTCATCCTTTTTTTTCCTCGAACAGCTGTGGAAATGGCTGATTCAAGAAGTTGTTGGCAGACGGATCGTCCGCGTCTCTCAGCAGCTCCTTGGTTCACCAGTTGTTGTCAACCAAGCAAGTTGGCAGACTGAAGGCAGGGCAAGAATGCTGACGCTGAACACTCTTTGCTGTTGGCATACATGACATCACAATAAACTTATGCATAAACACACACAGACACCTACAGAGAGACACGCACCCAGAAAAGTTAATAACATGAACAACACTGAGAGACTCACCCAAAATCTCTAGGAATTTTGATTTGGGGGAGGGGGATAATAAGCCGACTGCATGGGTGCTCCGGGCTTGGAGCACCCACAAGGAAAAATTAGTGGGTGTTTACCACCCACTGGCAGCTAATTTCTGTCCTCGCCTGCCGGCGTGTGCATCTCGCCCTCCGGCGGCCCCACTGAGCAATGCCTCCCCCTCCCTCCCAGCACTTTCTGCCCACTGCAAAACAGCTGTTTCACGGAATTCGGGATGCTCCGGGCGGATAGGGGAGGAGCAGGTGTTGGATTAAAAGTAATAATACATTAATAATTTTTGGGAAAATATGGTCCAGTACAGACCCTGGATTTGGCTTGTATTATTAGAAAGAAATATGACCCCCTAGGTCTTGAAGGAGATATATATGAAGAGGTAAAAGATATATACAAGTAAAAAGTACTATGGAGCTCATATTGACAAATTCTGAAGGATATAGGAGTCTGTCCAACTCCTGGCCTTGAAGTATATAGGCAGAGGTAAATATTATTCAGCTACGGTTTCAGAATCCAGATTGTGTCACTTGCTGAACTATGTCAGGGGTGACGAGAAAGTTTTGCAGAACCTAGGCGGTGTCAGGTGTGACTAGGCTGCGTCACAGTGACGAGCCCAGAATCTAGGCTGTGTCACTCGCTGACCTGTGTCAGATGTGATGGGAACATTTGATAAGCTATGGTTTCAAAATCTAGGTTGTCACTCGCTGAACTGTCAGGTGTGACAGGAAAGTTTGAACAAGCTTTTTAAAAATGTTCAAGAAAAGGCAGGGTAAAATTTTGCCTGAAGGGGAAATAGAACTGGAGGTGGCCCCAACCTCATCTTTTGCTTAGGAGATCACCCCTTTTAAGCAAATCCTTCAAAAATTTGGGCACAGTCCTTGACTGAACAAGCCCTTGCTGATGTCTGCACCATTTCAGACCTATAGGATAGATTGGCTCAGTATATCCTTGTGTACAAACCCTCTAGTGCTGCCAAAAGAGTTGCAGCAGCAATTTGGCTATTGTGGGAGGCATATAATGATTCTTACCTCCGCTTAGCTTCCTGTAAAGAGGAAAAGGCATCTCTACAGGAAAAGCTAAACCAAACGGAAAAGGGAGCAGACAATTGGAAGGTGCTGTCTACGAATACACAGAGCCAGCGGAAATAGTAAAAGAGGCGCTCCAGGAATGCAGAGAAAGAGAAAAATTCCTGGCAGATCAGGCTGAAGCCTCTGAAAGAATTGCAAGAGAGAATCGTGCTCCAAGGCATGGTAAAGAAATTAACACTGGAGCAGGGTAGAACACCCACAAATCATAACCACTGCAAGTCACTAATTAAGAGTCTGAGACAGAAATTGGGCTTTGCCACTAGACAGGTGGCAGCCATTACAACGGATGAAGGGGGAGAAGGTCTCAAAGAATTGAATACAGTGGGCCAGGAGAAATGTATCTGCTTCACTGGCAGTTCCATGGTAATCCAGGGCAAGAAAAGAATTAAATATGCTGCCATAAATTTAGAAGAAGAAGTAATCAAAGGATATTTGGATCACGGCTCAGCACAACACGCTGAACTACATGCTGTATTATCAATTTTAAAACAGTATGAGAACTCCCCTAAGACTGTGTATATTTTTGCTGACAGTAATTATTGTGTGAACGGGGCACAACACTGGATGTTTGACTTGCAAAGAAATTATTGGGAATCCGGAGATGGAAAAGAGAGAGCATGTGTAGAGCAGTGGAAATGGATTTATGCTTGGGTTACCACCCACCTTGATCAACTAAAGATCAGACATGTAAAGGCACACGGTACGGGCTCAGCAGCTGAGACTATTTGGAACAACCATGCCGATGCAATAGACAGAGATTATGAAGGAGTAGCGGTGGTAACCAGAAAACAGGAACATAAGGCTCAGGATACTCTCCGCTCCCCCGGGAGAATTGAAAGACAAGAGCTAGTGAGCATAGCTCACCAGTTTATGCATGAAGGAGTAGAAGGGACGCTGAAAAGGTTAAAGCAAGTAGCAGAATGGAAGTGCATGAGAGATGATGGAGAGACCTGGGTTAGAAATTGTGTACAGTGTGCCAGGAATAAAGCTCGACCCCCCACACCAACCTCAGATGTTCCACCATCAACGACTGGGCCCATGGCATAGAATCCAAATTGATTTCATTGATAAGTTGTCCAGAAATAAGGAAGGTATTTACTTGTGATTATAGATTCATTTTCAGGGTAGGTTGAAGCCTTCCCCACAAGGAACAACAGTGCTTGAACGGCTGCCAAGGAGCTGTTTTCAGAAGTGGTATGCAGATATGAAACTCCCGAGGTCATCGACTCTGATAATGGAGGGACATTTGTAGGGGAGTTGTGCTCTGGGAATTACTCACAAATTCCACATACCCTACAGGCCTCAATCTTCTGGCTAAGTGGAAAGAATGAACCGCGCTATCAAAGAAGCACTGAGAAAGGTTGTAGATAGCATTGGCAGAAATTGGCCTGAGAAGCTGCCACTTATTCTGGCTGCCATTCATAGCAGTGATAGGCTGAGGACTAAAATCCAGCTGTATCAAAATCTCTTTGGGCAAGGTATGAAATTGGTTATCGACCCAGAGCAAACTGTGGAATTGACAGGGGACAGCCTAACTGGGACTCATGAGCACTGGCAGTGGCTGAAGCAGCTGCAGGAAGATAAAAGCACCCTACAGTACAGGGTGAATTGAGCTAATGAACAAAAGAATGGATCAGCAAAAAGCTGGGGACTCTCAACTCTGGGAAGCAGGAGATCAGGTAATATATTTAAAATTGGTCAAAAGGGATCACACACTGGAGTCAAAGTGGAGTGGTCCCTACTCCATAGTTGGTCACCTCAGCCCTCTCATTTACCGCATTGATAAGGATGGTAAATTGAAGTGGGTTCACATTTCACGGATTAAATTGTTGGCTTGAATTAATACTGTCACAATTATGTTTTAGGCACAATGCCCCGGTGCTGACTGGATACCAGGACCTGTGGACGTGGTGTGTTTTTATTATCATTCTCACAGGATTCCTGAACACTGGATTGTGCTGCTACTACTCCCCCTGCTGAGGGTGCGCGTTCTCCAGCCGGTCCAGATTGCACATTCGGTTCTTCAGGAGAGCTGTGAGAAACGACATCGGAGAAGAGCCGAGTGACATTCCAGTCAGCATGAGGAATGAAGCCACAGGTGGTTTGGTGGTCCTTGGTTTGGATTAATTTACTCGCGTCCGCAGTCGCAGCAGAGGAGGCCCACTGGCAGTGCTACGACGACACCCGTGTCCCAGGACCCCTGGGAGAAGGTTGAACGATCCTAGCTGTTACACTGTTAGGAAATGGCTCAGGATCAGAAAACACCCCATGGATTCCCTTCCATGATCCGGACATCCAGGTATGGTGGCTTGATCTGAATACCAGCATTACTTTAAAACCCGTAGGAAGCACTCATGTTTATGTGGGGGAGGGAGAATTGGGATTACAGGTAAACATCTCAGTCCCCACGGGGAGGGAAAGTAATTGGATGGTGGGGATACAAACTGAAGGCTATTTTGGAGACAACACCACAATTGCATACTAGCCCTTACTCCCCTAGATTTGGGATGGGTTTGTAAAATCAGGAACCTTGGTAACAGTTATTGTCGTATACTGCCCACACACACACACAGAGGCATTCCCAGATGATTGTGCATGGAAGTGGGAAAAAGAGTATGTATTTATGAGAAATGCACCAAGGTCCATGAAGAAACCTGCACTGTTCAAGGTCCAGACCACACTGGTGAAAGTTTTAGTAAGCCCCCTTCTGGTAAACATAAAAATTAACATGGATTGGACAAGGTTAAATGTTTCTAACATAGAGCCCAAATGTATACCTTACTCCCTTTCCATTCTTTCAGCGTGGATAAGAACACACCAGCATTCCCCTCTCACTAGGGCCAAAAGAGATCTTATGGATACAATGCTGGGGAGTTTTGGTGTGGGAGAAGGACTCATGAATTCTGTGGATTTAAAAGCAATTAAAAATAAATTAAGCTCTCTGTCCCAGCTCCAGGACAGCCTGATACAGAAACAAATACATGCTAATGTGGATCTAGTCCAAATAGGTCTTGGTAATTTAAAAGCTAGATGGAACCTATAGTAATGGCTCAATGCTACCACCTGGCTGCTGCATAAGAAACAGGTAAAAATGCAAAACCATGCATAGCCATTTGATGTACTGAAATGCAGATACTTGCTTTGTCCACATTGGCACACAAAAAGTTTTCGGTAATATCAGGAAACACCAAGGTTTTAATACACTTGTTGAAGCAAAGAAAAAGGTCATTGTTTGATACTGCATCTACTCATATTGACAAGTATGTTTCTAGCATGGTAAAACCAGACCTTTTAATTGGAGAAATTGTTGTCAGGATTGCACATCAACAGCCTCTGGAAGCAAAGATATGGAAAGTTAGCCCACTCCCCATATTGCACATTGGATAGCTCTGGCTACCCCGGATCTCGAGCCAGTGGGCTGGGGAGGGAGGGAAGCTATTGGACACGAGAGGTTATACCGAGTGGACTCCTCAAAAGTGGGTGTGCTTGTCCCTACCTGTTGCTCCAGAGCCCTGTAGTAAAGACATTTCACTAGGATCGTGTATGTGGGATGAATTAAACAATGAAACCAAAGTATTATATAATGAGCAATGTGTATGTGTTAATTCCTGGGAGGAGGTGTTTTGGGAGGATGGAAGTGTTAGCAACCCACCAGTGGACAAATGTAAATGCAATGTAAATGCTGTGTTTACCAATAATCACACCTACTATTTGGCACAGCCAGAAAAGTCTCCGCTTACTGTAAGCACTGATTTAGCTGAGTTCTCTGTCAGTCTTGGCATTGAATAGCAGGAATTCACCAATCACCTGTTTAAAAGGTAAAGAGGTAACACAGTTCCTAGAACAGACAAAAGGCAATGTGGGAAACCGAACAATCCATATTATGCATGCAGACGGGGACATGTTAAGAATTGCCACTGCAGAAAGACAGATAACAGTTTACATATTTTCTGGATGGTCTCCCACAACTACTGGCAAACTATCTGTAATGCAACATCCCCTACTAATTGTTTTGGTTTTGAATTGTATTTGTCTAACTGGGATGTTTGGAATGTGTGCAAGACGAGAGCCACAGGCCCAAATTGTCTCCCCGTACTTTCTATTAAACAGATTAAATAAGAAGTGACACTAGTGATTAACAGGTTTCAGAGTAGCAGCCGTGTTAGTCTGTATTCGCAAAAAGAAAAGGAGGACTTGTGGCACCTTAGAGACTAACCAATTTATTTGAGCATAAGCTTTCGTGAACTACAGCATCTGATGAAGTGAGCTGTAGCTCACGAAAGCTTATGCTCAAATAAATTTGTTAGTCTCTAAGGTGCCACAAGTATTTCTTTTTACTAGTGATTAATAATCTTACTGTCTAAAAGGGGGATTATGTTGAATTAAAAGTAATTAATTAATACATTAATTATTTTCGGGAAAATATGGTCCAGTACAGACCCCGGATTTGGCTTGTATTATTAGAAAGAAATATGTCTCTCAGCCTGTTCTCTCATCCTGCTGAGTTTCTGCTAAATGAAGCAGGCCTGTTAGTTTGCAAGGTCTGTGCTAATTGAAGAAAAACATTCAGCGACAAAGAGTTTGTCCTAAAAGTGATATGATAATAACATGTTACAAATGTTTTTTCTGAACTCAGGAACAAGATTTGTTGTTCGTCCACTTTTACATTCCTATCTTGCTTGGTTTTTTTTCATGTGTGACCAGTGGCATGGATAGATTCATTGGAGTCTCTCATGCCCCAATGATTTGAAAATAGTTACGTTAAGTGAAATAGGGTGTGATTGTAAATGTATGTTCGAATGAGTACTAAAAGGTTGAAGTGCCAGCCTAACAAATAATAACTACCCAGGAACATTCGGCCAAAGAATGTGCAGGATGGAGATTACCGGATGACTCCGCAGGGCAAACCGGAATCCGTCCCCAACTACCCCAAGGACAGAGGGGCCAGAGAACCGAAGAACAAGATAACAGCAAGCTGTCACTGCTGTGCCATCTGCGTGATGGACTATCATTTTAAACATGAGAACAGTGATTGATTATCACTTCAAATGTGAAAACAGCATGACAAAGCAAACCCTATGGATTTGAATGAGGATGAACTCCTATAAAGACAGACTCTAAAAACTGAGAACTTTGAGTCTGGTACTGCAACCACCCTCCAGGAGCATTGGATGCGCATCTGACAAGACTTGGCTCCATCCTCGTGTCCAGGCCACCTGGCCAGTAACTTGGCACGAGCAACCTCCAGGCTGGTAACTATAACAACCTTGCAGGACTCTATGTATGAGTGAATGAATGTGTGAGAGAATGGAATGTTATAGCTATAACTGATCGCTTACTTTAATTCTTTCTGTATTCACAATAAACATGGCATATTGCCTTATCCCTTAAAAAATATCCTGCTGGTTTTCATTTTCTAAGTATAACACGGGGACGTGGCATACTTGGGGAAGGAGACGGGGAAGAGGCAGGGTGGGGGTTTGGGGGAAGGGGTGGGATAGAAGCGGGGCGGGGATGGAGCAGGGGCAGGAAGAGAATGGGCAAAGGTTTAGAGGAAGGGGTGATTGGGGGGTGGGGCAGGAAAAGGTGGGGCGGTGCTTGGGGGAAGGTGTGGAGTAGGGGGGGTCTGGGGCAGAGCGGGAGTTGAGTGCCCACTGGCCGGAGGGGAAGTCGGTGCCGTCTGAGGGGATGGACAAAGGACTGATAGAATCATACAATTATAGAAGATTAGGGTTGGAAGAGACCTCAGGAGGGCATCTAGTCCGACCCCCCGCTAAAAGCAGGACCAATATCCACTAAATCATCCCAGCCAGGGTTTTGTCAAGCTGGGCCTTAAAAACCTCTAAGGAAGGAGATTCCACCACCTCCCTAGGTAACCCATTCCAGTGCTTCACCACCCTCCGAGTGAACCTAGATCTCCCCCATTGCAACTTGAGACCATTGCTTCTTGTTCTGTCTTCTACCACCACTGAGATCAGCCAAGCTCCATCCTTTTTGGAACCCCCCCTTCAGGTAGTTGAAGGCTGCTCTCAAATCTCCCCTCTTCTCTTCTGCAGACTAACTAATCCCAGTTCCCTCAGCCTCTCCTCATCCATCATGTGCCCCAGCCCCCTAACCATTTTTGTTGCCCTCTGCTGGACACTCTCCAGTTTGTCCACATCCTTTCTGTGGGGGGGAGGCCGAAATGGATCGCAATACTCCAGATTTTCGCCTCACCAGTGCCAAAGAGAGGGGAAGAATCACTTCCCTCCATCTGCTCGCAATGCTCCTACTAATGCAGCCCAATATGCCGTTAACCTTCTTGGCAACAAGGGCACACTGCTGACTCATATCCAGCTTCTCATCCACTGTAATCCCCAGGTCCCTTTCTGCAGAACTGCCACTTAGCCAGTCAGTCCCCAGCCTGTAGTAGTGCATGGGATTCTTCTGTCTTAAGTGCAGGGAACAACAGCAGGAAGGTAAGTCGACCTAAGAGCGTCTCCCATCGACCCAGCCCAGTGTAGACACAGCAGTAAGTTCACCTAAGCTATGTCAAATCCAGCTCTGTTATTCACGTAGCTGGAGCAGCGTAACTTAGGACGACTTACTGCGGTAGGATAGACACAGTGTGAGCCCTGAGTTTCCACTGCAGTCTGGATGCTCAGACACTGGCTTGGGAACACCAGTCAGCAAGCCCAGGCCACATAGAGACAGGCTCAGTGTGCAGTGTGGACAGACCCTCCGACAACCCCAGTACTGTCAAATGAGGAAAGCCTTCCTGTGTTTTGACTTGCTGGTAGAAGAGCCGAGTGACATTGGAGCTTGTCAAGGTTCCTTCCCCACTCTGAACTCTAGGGTACAGATGTGGGGACCTCCATGAAAACCTCCTAAGCTTACTTTTACCAGCTTAGGTTAAAACTTCCCCATGGTACAAACTATTTTACTTTTTGCCCTTGGACTTTCGCTGCCATCACCAAAGTCTAACCGATATTATTATTAGGAAAGAGTCCGTTTGGAAATGTCTTTCCCCCCAAAATCCGCCCAAATGTTACACCCCCCTTTCTGGGGAAGGTTTGATAAAAATCCTCACCAATTTGCATAGGTGACCACAGACCCAAACCCTTGGATCTTAAGAACAATGAAAAAGTATTCAGTTTCTTAAAAGAAGAATTTTAATAGAAGAAAAAGTAAAAAGAATCACCTCTGTAAAATCAGGATGGTAAATTCCTCACAGGGTAATGAGATTCAAAACATAGAGAATCCCTCTAGACAAAACCTTAAGTTACAAAAAGACACAAAGACAGGAATATCCATTCCATTCAGCACAGCTTATTTTCTCAGCCATTTAAAGAAATCAGATTCTAACGCATATCTAGCTAGATTACTTACTAAGTTCTAAGACTCCGTTCCTGTTCTGTATGTTCTGTCATAAATGATCTGGAGGATGGTGTGGATTGCACTCTCAGCAAATTTGCAGATGATACTAAACTGGGAGGAGTGGTAGATACGCTGGAGGGGAGGGATAGGATACAGAAGGACCTAGACAAATTGGAGGATTGGGCCAAAAGAAATCTGATGAGGTTCAATAAGGATAAGTGCAGGGTCCTGCACTTAGGATGGAAGAATCCAATGCACCGCTACAGACTAGGGACCGAATGGCTAGGCAGCAGTTCTGCGGAAAAGGACCTAGGGGTGACAGTGGACGAGAAGCTGGATATGAGTCAACACTGTGCCCTTGTTGCCAAGAAGGCCAATGGCATTTTGGGATGTATAAGTAGGGGCATAGCGAGCAGATCGAGGGACGTGATCGTTCCCCTCTATTCGACACTGGTGAGGCCTCATCTGGAGTACTGTGTCCAGTTTTGGGCCCCACACTACAAGAAGGATGTGGATAAATTGGAGAGAGTCCAGCGAAGGGCAACAAAAATGATTAGGGGTGAGAGCACATGACTTATGAGGAGAGGCTGAGGGAGCTGGGATTGTTTAGTCTGCAGAAGAGAAGAATGAGGGGGGATTTGATAGCTGCTTTCAACTACCTGAAAGGGGGTTCCAAAGAGGATGGCTCTAGACTGTTCTCAATGGTAGCAGATGACAGAACGAGGAGTAATGGTCTCAAGTTGCAATGGGGGAGGTTTAGATTGGATATTAGGAAAAACTTTTTCACTAAGAGGGTGGTGAAACACTGGAATGCGTTATCTAGGGAGGTGGTAGAATCTCCTTCCTTAGAGGTTTTTAAGGTCAGGCTTGACAAAGCCCTGGCTGGGATGAGTTAACTGGGAATTGGTCCTGCTTCGAGCAGGGGGTTGGACTAGATGACCTTCTGGGGTCCCTTCCAACCCTGATATTCTATGATTCTATGATTCCCCGGCAAAAGCATCACACAGAGAGAGAGAGAGAGAGAGAGAGAGGCTTTGCTTCTCCCTCCTTCTCCCCAGCTTTTGAAAGTATCTTGTCTCCTCATTGGTCATTTTGGTCAGGTGCCAGCGAGATTATCCTAGCTTCTTAACCCTTTACAGGTGAGAGGGATTTTAAAGGTCTTTACCCTTCCCTTTATATTTATGACAGAGCTCACCGACCTTCATTGACAAACGCAGTGCTCCAGCACCTGAGCTCTCGGGCTCCCTGTTGAAAGAAAAGCTGAATGAGTGACAAAGGTCAAAGAGAGGTGCTCGTCTTTGGCCAAGGGCAGGGAGTCCCACCCTCAAAGATAGAACATTTCTCTCTTTCTCTGTCTGTGTTGGGGCAGGAGCGATAACACGTCCTCCTGCATTTGCTATTTCAGAGAGTAGTTTCTGACTGTCTTCTCAAAGATAGGGTGCGAAACAGGCCTCAAACCTGACTGAGTGGAAACAAGAACGATGCAGCTCGACTGAGCCAGCTGAGAATTGAGATGTGCCCCTTTGCTCGAGTGAGGGAATGTCCCGTGAGGGGACTGGAAACCTGACCGGCCAATTTTTAACTTGCACTCTCTCAGCATCTTTCCTCTGAGTGCCGTCACTGTAGTTTCAATACTCCAGCACCGGACGCCCTGCCAGCTCTGGGCCCGACAAGCTTTCCTTGTGATTGGATTCTGGAGAGCAGGGGTGCAGGGAAGCAACAGGTGCATCTGACTCCTTGGTGAGGTTTTCCTTGCAAGATGTGTGTGTGAGTCTGTGTGTGTCGGAAGCAATGAGTGTGGCACTCTCACTGAACCAACAGAGGGCGATAGTGGTCGGAGCGAGACAGCAGAAGAATAAAGGGGCAACAAGAATGGCATCAGATTAGCAGACCTTTGCTTTAATTACTAGGCCAACTTGAGTGATGTGCTTGCTGTCATTTCACTGTTTCTAAGGTCTCTGAGTCCTGTAATCTTTCCCCAAGTTCGTTGCCTGGCTTGACACGGGAGGTCTGGACTACTGAAAAGAATTAAGTGACAGGGACAAAACACTTAAATCCCTCCTGGTGGGAGGAGCTGGGTTTCTTCTTCAAATTCTCTCGTTCGTAAACTTCCAGGTCTGGGAATGTCCCACAACAGCATTTCTAATGGGAAGCTGGCTGCAGAACAATTAAACTGCAGAGAGCTCCTATGGAGGCGGGATGGGAATTCAGTCTCTGTATTCTGTCAGTGCAGCTAGAGCAATAGGAAATCCCCTCCAGTCACTGCAGCAACTCTCTACTCCAGATTGCTACAGGAGCTTTTTAAGTGCAGCCAGCCTGAGAGTGAGACCAGATCTACCTCCCGTTGGCACCTGGATGCTCCGGCACTAGGACTACAGCAATGACAACAGTTCACTGTTTCCATAGTTGGTAGGATTCAAACCTACGTGGGAGGGCCCCAAGGGATCTCTAGTCCATCCCCTTAACCACTCAGCCACAAGTACCTGATGGATGGTCCCTTCGCTTCACTATGATTCTCTTCTCACTGAATTATCACTTCAAATTGTTTGCTCAGACCAGCCTCCCGGGCACACCCACTGCTGTGCGGGGGTGTAAGTGTGTCCATTGTGTTCATTCCTGCTAGTTACACAGGGGTTTGATGTTGCTGCTTTGAATCCCCCGCCCCGGGATAAGGAGCAATTCAGGCCATCACTGAGCTGAGGGAGGGAGATGATTTTCTGACAGGGAGGGACGCCTCCTCCCAAAGGTGTTTGGCAGGCAGCCCTCCTTCCCAGGTCCGTCCCGACAACACCCAGTTGAAAAGGGACCCTGCCCAGCCCTCCTCAGCGCGGTGACAATGAGCGAGTGAGTGAGCGTGGGGGAGAGGGAGCGACGGAGGGGAGGGAGATGGTGTGAGCGGGCCGGGACCTCGTCAAAGGGGGGCGTAAGGGTGTTCAGTTTTGTTGGGTGCAAAAGTTGGCAACCCGAGATCCAGGGGCAACAACTCCAACCTCCAAAGAGGCTGGGCAGGGGCAGGACATCAGCTTGGAGGGGAGGGGTGGGTGGGGCAGTGACATCACAAAGGCCTTTTGCAGGAACTCAGCCCATTGGGCAAAGGTGGTGGGGAGGGGGTGACCTCACCGAGAGACCCCGACATCAGCCGGGCAGGGCCGAGGTGCAGGGCCAGGGCAGTAGCTGAGACCCCCCCCGGCTTTGCTGCCGCACGTCTCCTTCTCCAGGTCTCCTCTCGAGGACGGGGAGAGAATTAGGATTCACGACTGTGAGCATGAGGAGGAGCCTCTGTGGAGTTTTCTCCTTTCCCACCCCTGGTTGTGCCAGAAAACGAACTTCCCCTGGACAAGGTCAGAGGCTCCGAGAGGTTTGGAACCTGTTTGGTCTGATGCACCTGCTGCAGGCAGAATTCTCGGCACAGAAAACACTGGTGTAAGGGGGCAGAATTTGATTTCCTACCTAGGACTTTGACCCTTGGAATCACTGGGGACCTTGGGGTTTATCCTTTTTGGTTTCCCTTTTCCTCTTTCCTCCCTCCTTTCTCCTCGTCTCTTGCTTCTTTTTTCCCTGCTTCCCTCCCTCTACCAAGGAGGGGTGTGTGTGGAGTGTGGGCGAGGGAGGGGGGGTTGCTCTCATTGCGGGAGGTCCTCACAAAGGGGTGGGTCCGGATCTGAGAGTGATCCACTCTGATGGTGACCTGGGCCGTCCTTTGAGACATCTGGTGAGACCTCTCAGCCTCCCACCGCTCAGTGTCTCAATGCTGATTGGCCGAGCAGGGGGCTATCCACAGCGAGGAGATTCAGGTCCTTTTGGTCTCTTTTCAAATCAGGGAAATAAGACACAACCAATCCAAAGTATGGGATTCATCTTGCTGCTTCGCTCCATTAATTGTCTCTTAGCAGTTCATGATTTCCTCCAGTGTTCTAGGTCTTCTAAAATACTTGCTGAATAATTCCTGTGAACAACTGTTGGTCTGTAGGTCACCTGAGAGCAGTTTATTCTCATTGGTCAATGTATGAAATTCAAGATGTAACGGATTGGTTGAAAGTCAGGAGCAGTGTTTCCTCTAGTTTGTTCTGTCCGTGTACGGAATGAATGTTGTTCTGTGCATCGATATGGAAGTGAGGGGTGACCCCTCCCCTGTCTCTTGGTGCAGATCGCAAAATTCATTCTGCACATGGACGGTGTGTGGCAGGGTGAGGCCGAAGGTTTCGGAGTGTGGGAGGAGGCTCAGGTGGGGCAGAGGGTTGGGGTGTGGGCTGTTGTGTGGGGCCAGGGATGAGGGGCTCAGGGCTAGGGCAGAGGGTTGTGGTGCAAGGGTGTGAGGGGTCCTGGTGAGGGTGCGAGCTCTGAGGTGGGGCTGGGGATGAGGGGTTTAGGGTGCAGGTTGCCCCAGGGAGAGAGGACTCCCCCCAGCCCTCTCTCACCGTAGCAGCTCAGGGCCATGTAAGAGGCACCTCTCTCATGGCCGCAGCAGCTCCAATGGGGCCGGGTTGGGACTGGGGGAGGGGATGGGATTTCTTTTTTCTAAGTCAAAAGGGGGAAGGGAAGGAGTTATGCTTAATTTTTTACCTCATCAACTTCGGTCCCGTCTAATCTCCAAGATGCTATGGAAATAAGACACCGTGTCATGTGGTGAGCTCACAAGAGCAGAGGGTGTGAGAACTCCAGCAACTGAGAGGGCAAGGGATTTACCATCAGATTGTTTCAAATGCTGCATTTGTCGGCTGACATTTAACATCAATGCTTAGCTAACATCATGGAGAAAGGAATTCTCTGCTAAGGATTCAACGTGTCCCTTTGGCCAACTCCACCCCTTCCCTGAAGGGAGTGTGCTCAGAACAACCCCTCCTCACCAGAACACACACAAACCCACAGCTGGGCACCCAGCACAAAGCAAGGGAGGGGCTTGCTTGGCTTGTTTTACTTTTTACTTTACAAAAGTTTTTTTCAAAAGCATTTCCTGCCTCTGTTCCCCATGGGAAGGAAGCAGATGGTTGTGGGGAAGGGAACCTCAGCGTGGTGGAGCTGGGAATTTGGGGAGAGGCAGAGGGAGGGGAGTGGCTGAGGGGGTAAAGGGGCAGTTGTGGGGGAGGGAGACTAAAGGGGGTCAGATGGGGCAGCTAGGTGAGGAGTTCGGGGGGAAGGCTGAAGGAGGGCAGTTGGGTGTAGAAGGGGAAGACTGAAAGGGCAGCTGGGGAGGAGTCTGAGAGGAAGGGGGAAGGTTGAGGGCGGCGATGAGGGGAAGGGGACTGGGGCAGTTGGGGGAGGCTGAAGGGGTGCTCAAGAGGTGATGGGAGGAAGGGGACATTTGGAGGGAGGCTGAAGGGGTGATGAGGTGAAGGGGGCCAGGGGCAGCGAGACAGCTGCGGGGGCTGCTCATCCCCACGGGAGGGGAGGAGGAAGAGGAGCTGCCCTTGTATCAGAAGCTGCTTCTTTATTACAGCTTGGTACTTCACTGTTCCTGAGCAGGGTCCTGGGATCAAAAGGTTCGACAGGGATCTAGAAAGATTCATGGCGGCTCGGTCCATCGATGGCGATTAGCCAGGATGGGCAGGGATGGTGTCCCTAACCTCTGTTTGTCAGAAGCTGGGGATGGGGCGACAAGGGATATATCCCGGCATGATTCCTGTCTGTTCATTCCCTCTGGGGCACCTGGCATTGGCCACTGTCGGCAGACGGATACTGGGCTAGATGGACCTTTGGTCTGACCCCGTCTGGCCATTCTTATGGTCTAATGTTCTTATCACCTGCTCAGTGACATCTGCAAGTTGCTGCCCTCACTCACCACCAGCATCTGCTCCCTGCAACCAAAACAAATGGATACTTTTGTAAGTGTTCACCCAGTTTCAAAGAATTCCTGGCCAGTTTCCGTCTCTATAACGTGTCTGCTTGGAGCCTCATAGGAGCTCAAAATGTGTCCTATCTGCTGTTCTGATTGCCTGAATTGGTCTCCCTGTCCTGAAACCCCCTGGCTTGCTCTCATTCTGCATCTTTTCATGATTGATTTCCTAACAATGTTCTTTGGATGACACTGTCCAGTGAAGCAGGAACCCACCCGAGAGGTCGGAATTAGGAAACCCCGGTGATCCAATCCCCCTGGCCCGAGCTCTTTCATTATTTAGCCTCAGGGAACCAACTTCCACAGGAGCGCTGGAGAGAGCCCCACCACAGCACCGTGCTCCACACACTGACCTGAAACATGGGGACCCTGGTTCAATCCTTCCTCCCTTGCAGACAGTGGGGGGGTGACGCTGGCAGCACCAGCTCATGCTCAGGCCTCCCTGAGCCACAGATCGAGCCCAAAGGCAGGCTGGCCTCCGTGGCAGGACAGAGCAGAGTGCCCAAGGGGAGTGTCTGGGACTCCCTCTTCAGACTGCTGCCGTGCCTGGGGAGTTGGCTCTTGGTGGGTGAAACAAAAATATCGAGCTCCCAATCCCCATTGGGTGTATGCCCTGGTGTGTAACACTCTGCCCTGAGGTTGGTACTCACGCCCCGAGCAACGCTAGGCAGCTGGACACCTCCCAGGTGAGTGCTGTGAGAGAAGGGTCGGGCTCGGACACCTCCCCCTCGTCAGTCTCTCCCATTCAAGGGCTTGGCCTCATCTGGAGTACTGTGTCCAGTTTTGGGCCCCACACTACAAGAAGGATGTGGAAAAATTGGAAAACGTCCAGCAGAGGGCAACAAACATGATTAGGGGACTGGAACACATGATTTATGAGGAGAGGCTGAGGGAACTAGGATTGTTTAGTCTGCGGAAGAGATGAATGAGGGGGGATTTGATAGCTGCTTTCAACTACCTGAAAGGGGGTTCCAAAGAGGATGGATCTAGACTGTTCTCAGTGGTAGCTGATGACAGAACAAGGAGTAATGGTCTCAAGTTGCAGTGGGGGAGGTTTAGGTTGGATATTAGGAAAAACTTTTCACTAGGAGGGTGGTGAAACACTGGAATGCGTTATCTAGGGAGGTCGTAGAATCTCCTTCCTTTGAAGTTTTTAAGGTCATGCTTGACAAAGCCCTGGCTGGAATGATTTAGTTGGGGATTGGTCCTGCTTTGAGCAGGGGGTTGGACTAGATGACCTCCTGAGGTCCCTTCCAACCCTGATATTCTATGATTCTATGATTCTATCAATATAGGGGTTACAGGGCACCTAGAGGAGTTGGATTTTATGTTTGCATTTTGCATAATGAAAGATAAGGGATAATCATGTATTAAATGGATTGATGTAGGATAGGATTTGACCATGTTCTGCCAGCCACCCTTTCTGAGAGCAGGAAGGAACGGCCTCATGTGCCATTGGTAAAGAGGCATCAGCCAGATTCTGATGTCTGAAGCTGATTTCAGGCAGGAATAGACCAGAACAGTCCTGGTCACCTTTTGTTTTAGGATAAGGTTTCATTATGGTATTTGCTCTAAGGTCTTGTTTCTTATCTGCATTACAAATTAAGTTGTGTTTCTTCTCTGCATTGCAAACTAAGTTGCCTAAGGTTCTTTTGTAATCACTTTAGAAACCATATCATCCTTTCTAAAATGTTATCCTGTCTGAAAGTCTCCCTGAAATTGTTTGGTGTGAGTGAGAAATGTGTGCATAGTTCAAAATAAAGGTGGAAAGCCATCACAAATGTCCAGATGGTCAAGAAGAAGTGAGAGACTTGGAAACAGCAGGAGACAGTCAGAAAACATCCACTGTATCCGACGCTAAACATATTAGCAGCATTGATGACCTCAGCAGCGAGGCAGGCACCCTGAATGCAAGACAAAGAAAGAGCTAAGGATGGGAAGCCAACAAAACCACCAAACGATAACAGCGGAAAACCCGGAGATTAACCCCATTTAAGGACTAACGATTACAGAATGGCATTGCAAAATCCATAGACGAAAGTGGGAATTTACAAGTCTAAAGCTGGGGTGTTTTGCCATCAGACTCTGGGTTCAGTCCTGCAAAGCCTCGGAGCATGGGATCGCGACCGACAGAGCCCAGCTCCTCGCTTGTGTTCAATCTAACTGGCCATTAGATTGACAAGAGCTACAGCAAACTGATAACTGTAAGACCATCTGCAGGACACGTGTGTGTGTGTGTGTGTGTGTGTGTGCGTGTGTGTGTGTGTGTGGTTAAATGTGTATGCTTACAGTTGTATTTTCAATAAATGCGGCGTATTGCCTTTTCCCCTGAAAAGATGCTCCCCCAAGGAATAGAGTGTCACAAACACATCCCATGACTCTGCCCCCAACAACTGGAACTAGGACATGAATATGGAAGAAAACAAGAAGAATTGTTTTAATGGTTTATTTACAGTAAGTGGAAAGCAGGAAAGTAAAAGGAGCTGAGAAGGATCTTTCATAACGACAGCGTAGGGCAAGGAGACCCAGAGATTCTGAGAACAGTTTTCTTAATGGCACTAAAGTCACAGAAATGGCCAGGAACTAACCCAGGGAATTAAGGAATTGCCATCTCACTTGAATAAATCTCTCTGTCCCGCTCACTGTCCCGTTCCTTCTCCTTTTGCTTTGCTGTTGTTTCAGGAGTAGCTTTTCTTTCCCTGCTCGAGAGCATGACTGGCTGTCAGTCGCCCCATCCTCTTCTGGGAGCAGGTGCCGAGAACTAAAAAAGCTTTCAAAGACTGGGCTCTTTCTGTTTTGATTTTCCTTCGACTCTCTCTCGGGCTGTGTCCTTGCTGCCCTTTTGCTGCTGCTTCCAGGTGGTTGGTTTGAGGTCCATGGGGTCTGTGGTGTCCCGGTTTGGGTGGGTTATTGGAGGAGGGGGAGGACCAGCCCATGGCAACAGCCTGCGATTTGCCTTGCCTGCCCGGCTTGCGCTTTTGGCTTCACTTTTGGTTTTTGATTTTTTCCTTCCACTATCATCAGTTCATCTCTTCATCATGTAATTGTCCGGAGCCTGGCTCAGAGCTGGAGGCAGGAGGAGAGAGACAAGAGTGAGATTTCAGCATCTCCAGGTAGGGACCACAGCTCCAGGAGGCCCCAACAAACACTGTGGGGTTTTTAATTGATAGCTGTTGGTCGGTCTTGGGGAAACCCTGGCGCACCAGCGGGGGTGGGTGGGTTGGCAGGGGAGGGGGCCCAGCTGGGAGGTGGAGGGGTCTGTGTGGTGCGAGCTGTGGGAGGAGGAGAAGGGGGTTGTGGACAGGGGGCGATTGGGTTGTAGGGATGGGGACTGGGTCTGGGAGAGTTGTGGGGGAGGGAGAGGCTGTAGGGGACTTGGATCGGGGTCAATGGCATGGCTGTGGCGGTTGGGTTGGGAGGGGCAGCACCATGGCTGCCCCCAGGGGGACACAGCATGGCTGTGGGGGGCTGTAGGGAGGGGAGGGGTCTGTGGGGTGGCAGCCGGCTGCACCCTGGCTTGGGGCGAGGAGGACAGTCGGTGGGGGATTGTGGAGGGACTGGCCACACTAGAGCCTGGGGGCTGGTGGGGAGGGGCAGTGGGGTGGCAGCCGGCCATGGCTGTGGGTCGCTCTTGGGGCATCTCAGGTGGGGGGCCCCAGTGGGGGATGGCGGGTCTGGCAGTGCCCCCGGGGAGAGAAGGAGAGACCTGCCCCCCAGGGAGCTGCTCCCGGGGCAGCCTGTGCGGGGCGGGGGGGCCCAGGCTGCTCCCAGCGGGGGGGCTGCGAGTCCCTGCCCCGGGCAGAGGGAAGCTGTTGCAGCTCCCCAGGTTTGGGGGGCAGCGACATGTGGGGACCGGGGGGGGGCAGAAGGGGGGCAGGGGGCTCTGAGCCGTTCCGCCCGGCCCCGAACTCTGGAGAGCCCCCGGCCCCACCACTGCTGTTCCCCCCCGCCGCAGCCTCCGCTCCCGGCACCGCCGGCCCATGCTCCGGGCAGCGGGGCTACGAGACAGGGCTCCAGGCAGCGCAGTCAGGGGCAGGGAGCGGGGGAGGGGTGGGGTAGAGGGCAGGGGAGTTCAGGGGCGGGGTCAGGGACTGGGGGGCGGATGGGGTCGGGGCGGTCAGAGGGCGGGGAACAGGGGGTTGAATGGGGGCAGGAGTTCCCGGAGCGGTCAGGGAGAAGGGGCGGTTGGATGGGGCAGAGGGTCCGGGGGGGGCAGGCAGGAAGCAGAGGAGGGGGTGGATGGGGCGGTGGGGGGCAGGCAGGGGTGGGAGTTCCAGGGGCTGTCAGAGGGCAGGGAGAAGGGGTGGTTGGAGGGGGCAGGGTCTTGGGGGGCAAGCAGGAAGGAGAGAGGGGGTTGGATGGGGTGGTGGGGGGCTGTTAGCGGCGGGGGATCTGGGTCTCCTCAGGGAACAGAGGGGTTGGATGGGGCCGGAGGCACGGGGCAGCCATCCCGGGGCGAGAAGTGGGGGTCGGATGGGGGCGGGGGCCAGGCCATGCCTTGCTGTTTAAGGAGGCACAGCCTCCCCTCACTGTCCCTCTGTACAATTTCTGAAACCCGATCCGGCATCAGGCCAAAAGATTGCCTGCCCCTGGCTTAGGGCCTGATTTATGCAAAGACCCATTGGGAGTGTGTGAACATTGCCCCATTTCTGAAACTGGAAACAACCCCCTGGACAGGGCTGGGAAAACAGAGCAGAGAACTGGAGCCTGAACCCCCTCGTTAGAGACTGCGATGAAATCCTCTCAGGCATTGGCATCCTGACAGCAGGATTATCTGGCTGTGTCGACTCTCTCCTCAGGCCCTGTGCTTTTTCAGGGAGTTTCTTGAGCAGATGGTGCAGTTTCTCTTGGTCACCCTGAGTGGGATCAGAGGGGAATGGGCTGGAGAATGTGGAGTTGGAGAGCTGCCTAGCAGCCTTTTGTTCATATTCCAACCTATTCATGAAGACAACAGCACCTCCTTTGTCAGCCTTTTTGATTCGGATGTCAGAGTTGTTCCTGAGGCAGTGGACGGTGTTGTGTTCTGCACGGCTGAGGTTATGGACCAAGTGATGCTGCTTTTCGACCACTTCAGCCCGTGCTCGTCGGCTGAAGCACTCGAGTTGAAGTCCAGTCTGCTGTTTCGACCTTCAGGCAGAATCCTTCTTTTTGTCGTTTTGGTAGGAAGGTCTCTGTGGATTAGTGTGTTGTTCAGAGGTGTGTTGGAAATATTCCTTCTGTCAGAGACGCGGAAAGTCGGATTCCAGGTCACCGCAGAACTGTATCATGTTCGTGGGGGTGGAGGGGCAGAAGGAGAGGCCACACAAGACACCCACTTCCTGGACACTACAGTGCTAATAAGCGATGGTCACATAAACACCACCCTATCCTGGACCGCTATACTTACCTACGTGTCTCCAGCTTTCATCCAGACCACATCATACGATCCGTTGTCTACAGCCAAGCTCTAAGATACAACCGCATTTGCTCCAATCCCTCAGACAGAGACAAAAACCTCCAGGATCTCTATCAACCATTCTTCAAACTACAATCCCCACCTGCTGAAAGGAAGAATACCCAGAAGTCACCTACTCCAGGACAGCCCAACAAAGAAAGGAACAGAACACCACCAGCCATCACCTTCAGCCGCCAACTAAAAGATCTCCAGGGCACGATCAAGGATCTACAATCTATTCTGAAGGATGATCCCTCACTCTCACAGATCTTGGGAGACAGGCCAGTCCTCGGTTACAGACAGCCCCCCAACCTGAAGCAAATACTCACCAGCAACCACACAACAAAAACACGAACCCAGGAACCTATCCTTGCAACAAACCCATTGGCAACTCTGTCCACATATCTAGTCTAGGGACACCATCCTAGGACGTAATCACATCAGCCACACCATCAAATGTGCCCAAATACATTTGTTAGTCTCTAAGGTGCCAGAACTACTCCTCGTTTTGTTTTTTTTGTTTTGTTTGTTTGTTTTGCTGATACAGACTAACATGGCTCCCACTCTGAACTAAATGATTGCATCTCTCCCCAAAATAGATCTAGAAGCACAAAGAACACCATAGAGACCAGGCCTGTAAACGTTAGGAAACATCAGAGTTAAGGTGACGTGTACATACTTCGCGCAGTGCTGTTGTTCATGTGTGTTATGATACAGACTCACAAGTGTGGCCTTGGGGTCAATTCCCTGCCCCACACAGCATCAATTTCCTCCAGACTCCCAAGGAAAGTGGTGCTTCCTCGATCCCTTGATGAGATGCCTTTCTCGAGTCTGCTTTGGTCCAAAACTTGCTACTGCACCATGCAGGAGGCCTGTGATGTGCAGGGGGGCCAGATGAGATGATCTAACAGTCTCTTCCGGCCTTCAAGTCTCCAAATCTCTGAAAAACCAAGTGCAGCACATTGAGCATCCTCTGATGGTTCCACGTGTGGCCTGCGTGAACCCTTGCACGACCACTGAGTGTGTGGGGGTGACCCAGGGGGAGCAGCTCAAACATGCACAGGAGCCGGCTCGGGGCAGGACATGAGCCCTGCAGGGCAGGGGTGGGGGTGGGGGTGGCAGTGACATCACAAGGGCCTTTTGCAGCACTCAGCTGATTGGTGAAAGGAGGTTGGGAGGCCGTGACCTCACAGAGAGTCCACGACAACGGCCAGGGAGGACAGGCTGCAGGGCAGGGGGATCTCAGAGACCCCCGGGGCTTTGCTGCAAGGAGTCTCCTTCTTGAGGTGTCTCCTTGAGGACTTAGAGAGAATTCAGGGTCTCGTATGTGAGCGCGAGGTGGAGACTCTCTGGAGTTTTCTCCTTTCCCACTGCTCATTGAGCGAGAAGACAGACGTCCCTGTGGAGAAGGCAAGAGCCCCAGAGAGGTTTGGTACCTAGGCAGCCTGATCCACCCAGTGCTGGCCAAATTCTAGGCACGGAAAACAGGAGGTTAAGGTGGGACAATTTTCCCCCAGCTAGGCCTTTGTCCCTTCGAGTCCTTGGGGTTTGTCTTTTTTGGTTTCCCTTTTCCTGTTTCCCTCCCTCCACTGGTGAGGAGGGGGCTGCTCTGTAGCCCTCATGGTGGGAGGCCTCCCAAAGAGATGAGTCCGGAAGCGTGCTCTGAGAGTGATCCTCACCGGTGACCTGAGCCATTGCTGGGCCATCTGGTAGGGAGGAGACCCAGGACTTTGTTGTTCTTGTTTAAGGCCCAGCAAATAAGCCAGAACCAATCATCTGCTTAGTGAATTGTTCTCCTTCTCGCTGCTGATTGTCTCTGAGCCTTCCCTGGTTCTCGCTGGTATTCTCGTGCTTCTGAAACACTTGCTGAAGAATCACTGTGAATGGTTGTTGGTCTGTAGCTCATTGCAGGTCACTTTATTCTGATCATTCAGTGTGTGAAACTCCAGACTGATCATAGAATCATAGAATATCAGGGTTGGAAGGGACTTCAGGAGGTCATCTAGTCCAACCCCCTGCTCAAAGCAGGAGCAATCCCCAACTAAATCATCCCAGCCAGGGCTTTGTCAAGCCTGACCTTTAAAACTTGTGAGGAAGGAGTTGCGGTTCTCGCCGCAATCCTCGACCTCCAGGAGGGGTCCGGGCAAGGCTGAACTGCAGCCTCCGCCCACCCAGGGACGCCAAAAGCTGTTGCTGGCACCCAGTGCCGAGAGGCTGAACAACAGCTTGAGTTGGTTCGCTACCCGGTGTGCTAAACCCAATAATCACAACGGGGTGGAGAAGCAGAAAAGTTTATTTGAAGCTTCAAAAAGGTACAGGGAGATTTGAATCTCAAATCCTGTACCCGGAGCAGGAAGTTACACAGGCTTTTATACATCCTTTTTCCCAGCATACTTATTTAATAGCAAGCTGCCCCGAGTATCCATATAGCCAGCCAATCCAGTTCCCAGCTAGTTCACTGGTTCTCTGTATCATTTGTTAACCTATACATAAAGCTGCTTTATTCAGCATTGTTCTTTCATATCTGCCCTGTGTGGCCTTGCTTAGTTTCAGGCAGTCTGACTCTGCAGCATATTGTTGCAGATTCTCAGCATAACTGCTGTGAGTGCCTCCAGGTCGGGGGGGCCAAGGACACTTGGGCCTAGTACGCAGAGCTGCTGCGAGTGCCTCCAGGCGGGAGGGGGGGCCAAGGACACCTGGGCCTAGTGCGAGGGGGCTTCATCAACACTCGTGGTCTTCCATCCCCTCGAGTTACCGAGTGGCCATGCCCCAGTGTCCCCAACAGATTGGGTCTGCACTGCGGGTAACCAGACAACAGCTCTGCCATGAGGGATTCGTTCTGATCGATAGAGGGAGGGATGGGGCAGGGAGCCAGTCAAGCTTGGGGAACAAATTCCTTCTCCAGGACACTTTGCTCCAGGATCTTAGAGCCCAGGCTCTACGGCCATTAATTCCTGCACCACCAGCCGGAAGGGAAGGGCTGGGACAGGTCTCTGCACTCCACATGTCACAGGAGGACAAGGCAGAATGAACCATGACACAAAATGAATCAATTGCATCGCCTGGACTAGAACCCAGGACTCCTACCGGCCAGCTCTCTTCTCTAACCATTAGACCCCACTCCGCTCGCAGTCAGGATAGACCCTAGGAGTCCTGATTCGTCCACACACACACACACACACGCACACGTTTCTCTAACCCAGTGGTTCTCAACCCGGGTTACGGGTGCCCCTGGGGGTACGCAGAGGTCTTCCCGAGGGTACACCAACAGTCTACACAAAAAGCATGAGCGAAGTCAGGACAAACTAAAATGTCATACAGACAATGACTTGTTTATACTGCTCTGTGTACTGTTGGGTGTGTTTTGTTACAGGATTATAGTCTGTTAAAATATGTGTATATTAAATTCAATATGGGGTTTGTGAAGACAGAGCAGCAATCCAAGATGGCGTCTGAACGGCCATCTTGTGACCGCCATCTTGTTGTTTAGGGTGATCATGGCCCAGTCATAACTGGATCCAACCGGTTTTTCCCGCCATTGGCAGCTCCCAGGACAATTTTACCTCAGACTGTTCCCACCCCGGCTGGGGCTGTACCATGTTTTCCCGCCGCTCCGTGCAGGAAGGGCCGGACGGGCTGAGCAGGGCACAGTCCGTTCCCTCCGGCCTCCCCGCCCCCGGCAGCGCTGAAGGACGCCATTCCCGACGGGGCGAGACAGGCAGCGGCCGCTCGCGCCATTCGACCTGCTCCTGTTCCTGGTACCACACAGGGCCTGGCTGGGAGGGCTGGGGGGGAGGCGAGGTGCCTGGCTGACGGGGGGGCTGGTTGGAGGTGGGCGAGAGGCCTGACCGGGGCGGGGGGCGAGGGACACTGCTGAGGGGGGGACACTGGTTGGAGGGGGGACTTGCAGCTCAGTGGGAGGCCCTGACTGGAGGGGGCTGAGGCCCCACTACCCCAACCCCGTCCTCACCTTAGCCCTGCCCGAGGCGCCCACCTCCCTCTGCGCCCCACGTGACCAGGTGGGGGTTCAGTGGGGACCTGCGTGGCCCTGTCACCGGGCGCCTGCCCCTTGGTGCCCAGGCCCAGCCCCCGCAGCGCCAGAAGTGGGGGGCTGTGGCGTTCAGCCGTCTTCAGCCTTGCAGATATCGACCCGCCAGCACCCCAGGTGCTTTATACCAAAATCAGTCACGGGGGGGGGGGCTGGGCCCGTCCACCAGTGACACAGGGGGGGCTGGGTCCATCCGCCAGTGACACTAGGGGGGGCCGGGCCCATCCGCCAGTGACACTAGGGGGGCCGGGCCCGTCCACCAGTGACACAAGGGGGGGGCCGGGCCCCTCCACCAGTGACACTAGGGGGGGCCGGGCCTGTCCACCAGTGACTGATTTCAGGGTCACTAGGGGCCGTCGCCCAGCGTCACAGACGCTCCCCAGAGCACGGCAGGGAGAGGCCAGGGGGTGCCCAAGGTCAGGAGCAGAGCCGGGGCAGAACCCAGGAGTCCTGACTCCAGCCCCACCCCGCACACAGCTGAGTCCCACTTCTACCCACAGGGCTCGAGGGGACGTGGCGAGAGGCGGAGATGGCCCCGTCCGGGCTGAAGGCAGTGGTGCGCGAGAGTGAGTGCGGAGCCGGGGGGTCTAAGCCCGGTCAGGGGCAGGGTCTGGTTGGGTGTGGGTCTGGGGGGGCAGGGCCCAGTTGGGGGGCCCTGGGAGGGGCGCTCCTGGGGGTATCACACCCTCAGGGAGGATTAGGAGTCAGTCGGAGTAGAGAGCTCCCCCCCGCCTGCCTGTCACACACCAGGAGGGGGCGGAGGGTGTCTGCCCCACCCCCAAGGGCTGCCCCCTCCCATAGGAGCTGCACTTTGCGGGGGCGTCGTCGTCCTCATCCTCGTCTCTTTCCATCGGGATGACTCCCGCCAGGGCTGGTGCAAGGATATTTTCCACCCTCGGCGAAACTTCCACTTTGCACCCCCCCCCCCCTCCTCCCTCCGACAACCTCCGAAAACTAGTAAAGTTAGCATTATAAACAGCCTGTCAGAACAGGTAACGGCTGCACGCGAGGAGAAAAATGATGTCATAGCCACCCCACCCACCCACCCCCGTAGTGAAGCAGTACACTTCTGCCCGGCCCCAACACAGAGCTGGGGTAGGCTACAGCTGTAATGTAGGAGAGAACAAGTTAAAGCCTTACACTTGATGAGCATGGCCTCCGCTGCCTTGTGCATGCTGGACTCTGAGGTGTTAGTTGCTATGTGTTAGTCATTGTCTTCTGGCAACACCCTGACCCGCTGTAAGAGCTGTGTTACTTCAGAAGCACAACCCACTGCTGAATCTCCAGCCCAGGCTGCAATGGATGGGGCCTGTGGCTAAATCCAGACCACAGACCTGGGGTTTAAAAGACCCTTGGAAAGTGGATTAAGTTCTGATGTTCCATGGTTTCCCCCAGAACTGGGACAGAGGAAAAGTGGCCCACAGCTCAGGATGGCCGGTGGTGCTAACAACCCTTAGCTCTTCTCTTAGCTTTTCCTCACTAAATTGCACAATTAGGAGGGCCTGACACGTGACTTTTGAATACTTGGGGTGGGCCACACTGCCCTGGTTCAAGAGGGGTCTCTGAACAGGAATAGCAGGGTGCTGCGGGTCAGGAGTGAAGGGCATCTGCAGAGCCGTGCGGGGGGAACCCAGGACTGGAATAGCTGCGGGTCAGGAGTGAGGGGCACTGGCGGAGCTGGGAATGGGGGGGCGGGGGGGGGAGCAAAGGGCTGGGATAGCAGGGGGCTGCGGTCAGGAGTGAGGGGCATCTGCAGAGCCGTGAGGCAGGGATCCCAGGACTGGAATAGCTGCAGGTCAGGAGTGAGGCAGAGCTGGTGGGGGACAGACAAGGGCTGGCATAGCAGGGGGCTGTGGACAGGAGTGAGGGGCACTGGCGGAGCTGGGAGTGGGTGGGAGCCCAGGGCTGGGACTGCAAGGGCTCCAGTCAGTAGTGAGGGGCACTGGCACAGCTGGTGGGGGTAGTCCAGGGCTGGCGTGGGGGGTGGGGGGGGTGTAGCTACAGTTCAGGGTTGAAATGCCTGGGTGGAGATGCATGGAGAAAGCAGGTTCGTGTCTGCCTTCGCCATGTCTGGATCCAGTCTGTGCTGCCAGCCCCTTACCGTGCACTCGAGCCCCACGTGCCCCAGTGAACGGGGCGTCCGCATGCCGCAGGTGTAAAGGAACTCATTAGGACTGAGCAGCCAAGTCCTGATGGGCTAGAGGTGGGGTAGGGAGAGGCATTGCTTGAGTTATGGGGGAAACATAGTGTGTTGGGCAGTGCACTCACGCACGCCCGCTTTCGGGAGTGAGGGTGAGAGTGAGAGCACAGGTCAGGGTCTCGGGGCTATTGCCCTACGGGGCCAGCCAGAATCAGGTGCTTCGTAGGGGTAAAACAAACAGATGTATTATGGTAGCACCCAGGAGCCCCAGTTATGGACCAAGGCCCCATTTTGCAAGGTGTTGTACATTATTCATTAGGTGTATTACGGTAGCACCCAGGAGCGCCAGTCATGGGTCAGGGTACCATTGTGCTGGGCACAACAAAAAGATGGTGCTTGGCCCGAAGAGCTGACTATCTAATTGCTTCGCTTGGCCGTGGAAGGTGCCCAGGAGACAGGCCGGCAGTTCCCTGAGCGGGGCATGCCTTCGAGGGGTTCTATGTGCAGGACTCAGGATTTGAAGTCTTTGTTCTGTTGCTGTCCCCCACATGCAGTAGAGGGTCCCTGGATCCCCTCCAGTCGAGAGGTGCTGGGCAGGATCTGTTCTCTTCCTGCACGGGGCCAGATCCTTAGTTCAGCTGCACTCGTATCCAGCCTGACAGAAAGGAAGGGGGATCAGACCCATGGCCCATCTAGCCTGTCACCCCACCACGATCGCTGACTGGGGGCTCTGCTAGGAGCACAACGCTATCTGGCCTGAAAGCAGCCTCTGAGCCACTTCCCTGAGGGGTCCTTCCACCAGCCAGTCCCATCCTTCCACCAGCCATCCCGTCCGAGCCCCACCGCTAATCCCTGTCTCTTTCCCTTGCAGAGAACCTCAGCGTTGTCCTTCGTAGCGTGAAGAAGGAAAGAAAATGGAAGGTAAGCAGGCCGGGCCCCCTGGGGATATGCTGTATCCGTATATCGTGCTCCTCCCGCTCCAGCCTCTTGGGATTCATTAGGAACCTGAGGTTTTCCAGGCTGGATCAGATCCCTGCTGTCTAGCTCATCATCGGTCCCCAGCTAGGCTTCGGTATGTCTGCCTTCCCACTGTGCTGGATCAGACCCAGCTTGTCCAGCTTGCCCCATATCTCCACCCACACACACACACTGGATCAGACCACTGGGCCCAGTCAGCCAACCTGGGTGGGAGGAGGAGCAGGAGAGCGCCAAGCATGGGAGCAGTATGCACCATTGGGCAGGCAGGTTATTGAGCCCCCGGCATGGACTGGGCTGGGGGGTGTGGAGCAGTGGGCTAGGCCGGTGCAGCAGAGCTTGCTTAGTGGCCGGATTTGGTGCAGCGGGATACTGGACTGCACAGAGCAATGGGTTCATTCAGCACGGCAGGAAGGTGGTGGAGATGTTGGGCTGATGGCCTACAGGGCTTTCCTAGGGGAACACGGAACTAAATGTAAAGCATAATTTGTGCACAGTGCATCCATTCCCCACATTTCAAGATTTTGAGACTTTGGATATGAGCAGCTAAGGTTCTTATGAAGCACTTTTCAGTTGCTCCTCTGTACACTGCATTCATTTTATTTATTTATTTTTTGTTTTTGCAGTTATATAAAAAAGCTTGAAATTGCTTATGGGGTTTTTTTAATAAAGCTATTTGCTAGCCCTAGACTTAGAGGCAAATTGTTAAACTGATTAATGGAAGTTGTATTCAGACTTCAGCTACTGTCTGAAGCGCTAGTTTTGTTAAAGTTCCGACATTCCATTAAATGTGTAATGTGAAAAAAAAAACCACGGAGACTCCCCTCATTCCATTTCTCTGTGCCCTGATCCTGGTTCTGACCGAGGGCTGGGGAGCGGGTATCTGGTGGATCAGAGCAAGGGACTGGGAGCTAGGACTCCTGGGTTCTGTCCCTGCCTCTTGCACTCACCCTGTCACCTGGGCGAAGAGGCTGATCTCCTCCAGTCTAGGAGGATGGAACCATTCTGAATGGCCAGGTGTCCCAGGTTTGTCTCCTACATCTCGTACCAGCCACTCTGCTCGGAGCTGCTCTCCCTGTAGCTCCTCACGCAGTCCTTAGCATGGTCAGCTCAGCCAAGTGCAGGCTTGGTACCGGCCCTGCTGCTCTGCTGTGGAAGGGCTGGGCCGGGAGCCGTCAGCTCTGCTGTTAGCAGTCGCTCTGCTTCCTTGGCTGTGCCGTGGATGATGATGGTGGGCGGCTGGGCTCAGGGCAGTGACTAGTTCATCCGAAGTGGAGCACTCATCTCTCGCTACCCCAGGTGCTGATCATGGACCACCCCAGCACGCGCATCCTCTCATCGTGCTGCACGATGTCCGACATCGTGGACGAAGGCATCACACGTGAGTGGCCTCTCCCTCCCGTCTGCTCCCCCCGCCAGGGCTCCCCTCCCCCTTGGATACACCTCACAGTCTTGGAGTTGACTTGTCTACATTCACGTTTGCATCTAGTTTCCCTCCTTTGCAGCCCCCTAGACGCCCTCCTTGCTGTTGGTACCTTCCCAGCCAGGTCAAGTTCCCTTAGCCCAGCACTTTCAGCCCCTGGAGCCTCTTCACCGCTTTTCTCAGACTCCCGTTAACTCCTTGCTGCTCCTCCCCCATGCTGTGGGCAGGGTCCTGGCTGGGGAGGGGGAATGCTGGCTCCCTGCTCCAGGGTGGAGGAGCCCTGGGGTTGAGGGGCACAGAGCTGAGCCAGCACTCTAGCGGGGTGTCCCCAGCACAGTACAGAGGGACGTTCCCTCGCTGCTCCATACTGTGGCAGCATCGCAGATCCACAGCCCCACATCAAAGCGGCTACTGCATTGTAGCCTGTGGAACGCCCCGGCCTGCTGCCAGCGAACATCGCTGTGCCCCTTGGCTTCCCCTCCCCACATCCCGGTGGAGAGAGGCTGGGGCGGGTGGCTAGGACACGCTGACCCGCGCCCAGTGTCTGCTCTCTCCTAGTCGTGGAAGATATTAACAAGTGCCGGGAGCCAATCCCCAGCCTGGAGGCCATCTACCTGCTCAGCCCAGTGGAGGAGGTAGGAGCTCGGGCCTGGGGCAGCTGGATGGAGAGCAGGGGAGATCCCGGGGCAGCTCCTAGTGCTGCCTGGAGGTGGCGCTGTCTGGGGAGATGCGCAGCACAACATCAGGATGGGAATGGGGCCAGTAGGGGCTCCCCAAGAGGCTGCTTCCCCGGAGCTGGGCTTCGTGTTCTTTGCCACGTGAGGCACAGACTGTCCCCCAGACCTCTCGGCAGTGCAGTCCTGTGGGGGCTGGATGGGCAGGTGCAGCAGGCAGAGAGAGGCGACCTCAGCTGAGACTCAAAGCGAAGGAGAGTCGGTGAGGCAGAGGCTCAGGGAGCAGGGGCTGTGGGGGAGGAGGCTCCTGAATCTGCAGCAGGGAAGTGAGTGGTGGGAGACCAGGGGCAGGGGGCACTGGCGGAGCAGGGTGAAGCCCAGAACCCGCAGGGGCTGCCCGCGGAGGGAGCGCTGTAGGAGAGGACTGCGAGCTGGGGCCTGGGACTTGGGACAGGGCAGCCAGGTTCTCACCTGTCACAATGGCCGGTCGAGGAGTCCGAACAGCTTCCGAACACCCTGCCTGGCTAGCTGGTGTGGCGAAGCTGCAGGTGCCCAGCCTGGCGCCGGGGGAGGGAGCGGGCCCTGATGGCAGCTGCCTGGGATTGCTGCTCGGCCGGCTGTTCCCTGGGCACTGCTCAGAGCCCACTTAGTTCAGCAGCAAGGCCAATGCCAGGCCCCATCTGTGGCCGGGCACGAACACTTGTGTGCCAGCAAGAGACGTGGCTGGGCCCTGAGGATGTCCCGGCCACATGGGCACATGCCCTGCTCCAGGCGGGGAGGGAGCCCAGAGCTAGGGGGGTGAAAACCAGCCCACCTCCCGATGGCATCATGCTAGGCCCGGAGTCCCCAGGGGCTGGGCATGGGTTGGGCCCTTCGGGCAGCAGGGAGGGGCCTCGGCTGGTGCTGACAACCCCCCTCTTCCCCCTTTGCAGTCGGTGCAGGCTCTGATCAATGACTTCCAGGGCACCCCCAACTTCAACTACAAGGCAGCTCACGTCTTCTTCCTCAACCGTGAGTATCGGGGTCGGGGGATCCCCCAGCTGGGAGCCTGGCCAGCGGCACACTGGAGCCTGGGGGTGGGGGGTCTCTCTCTGCCAGCAGGCCAGTGCGCAGCACCCTGATTACGCTCTGCCCTCCTGCAGGGGGATGCAGCCCCAGCAGGCCAGACCGAACGACCCCACCTATCCCTTCCCCCTCTTCTCCCCCACGGGCCTGCCTCCAGCCAGCATGGCTCACAGACACCTGCAACGTGCGCCCAGAAAGGTGGCCTCTGGCTACCATTCCCAGCATGCATTGCTCCATCAGTCCCAACTGGGGTGGGGAGATGGGACACCACCAGAATACCCAGTGTGTCAGGGTCAGATCTGCTTCTCACCATTACAGTGGCAGGGGGAGCCCAAGTCCCCGTTCCTCTTTGTGCATCATCCTGAGTTGTACACTCCAGTCACTCAGCCCTGTGGGGTGGCTGAGGGCAGGGTGTGAGGCAGGGGCTGTGTAGGAGAGATTGTGGCCCCCCCTCGCTGCTGATGCTGCAGAAAGCGAGAACCCGGTATGATTCTGGTTCGGGGGGGCTGGACTCATCGTTGCCTCCTGTGTGGCCCTGCTGGCTTGCCCAGGTTCCCCACAGGTGTGCAGCACTACTGCCCCTGCTGTGCCCATCCTGGCCCCATCCGTGGGGGCTGGCGCTGTGCTGGGGGTCCTGAGCCCTGTGCCTGTCAGTCCCACCCACTGCCTTTGCTTTGCAGCCTGTCCTGAGCCTCTGTTCAACGAGCTGAGGAAGTCCCGGATCACCAAGGCCATCAAAACCCTCAAGGAGATCAACATGGCCTTCCTGCCCTACGAGAGCCAGGTGAGGGGTGGCCGGGCTTTGGAGGAGCAGGGCCGTGGGGTGGATGGTGACATACGACACTCCACCCTTAGTGTTTCATGTGGCTCGGCGGGGGGAACCTTTCCCTTCTAGGGCCCTGGGTTTGACGCCAGCACAGGGCAGCCGGGACTAGCCGGCTGCTCACGCCCTGTGAGACGTGGAATCGCTGATTTGCACCTGGTGGGGATGATAGATGTATGGGGGAGGAGGGCCCTGCCTCCCTGGCTTTACCAGCTCTTACTGATGGTTTATACCAGGCCTTCAAGACAGCCCAATACTCCACACACCTGCCCTTTGCCCAACTGCCCCATCCCCTCCTTGTGTCATCACAAGGAATCTCCTTCCTTAGAAGTTTTTTAAGTCAGGCTTGACAAAGCCCCGGCTGGGATGATTTGATTGCGGATTGGTCCTGCTTTGAACAGGGGGTTGGACTAGATGACCTCCTGAGGTCCCTTCCAACCCTGATATTCTATGATTCTGTGATTCTATGATCAGTGGATTTCCCCCCTCACGCCCCTGAGGGGCAGGGCTGTGTTGTCAGCCCCATTGCATTGATGGGGAAACTGAGGCACCGAGAGCCTGGTCTACACACAAAAGCTTTGTTGGTATGGGTTTGTTACAGGGACATGAGAGAAAAAATCCCCCCTGTAACTGATGCAGCTGTGCTGGCAGAGCCCCTGGGTAGATGCCGTTATGCTGGCAAGGCAGTCCTTTAGCCACTGTAGCTGATTTCATCTGGGGTACCGGTGCCAGCTGTGCCAAGAGAAGCTTTGGCTGGTGTAAGCTGAGTGTCCGTCAGGAGGCTTTGCTGGCTCACCGGTCCCATTGTGCCAGCAAACCCTTTGTGGGCCGATACTGTTTTATTGGTGTCCAAGCACGTTTGCCCCAGTGGCTCGTTTTTTTCGGCCAGTGAAATAAGCGACAGCGGCAGACGCGCCTTGATGCCGGGTTTGCCCATGGCTATGCTGGGGCTTTCGCCAGACTAGAAGCGTGGCCAAGCCCCCTCCCGCAACATTGAGTTCTCCAGGGCAGAGACACACCCCTGAGGGCACCCAGGAGTCTGCAGCCACATAAGGACCTGAACCTGGGGCATCTTCATCCCAGGCTGGTGCATGAATCTCTGGGCCACTATCCCTCTACCACAACAGGAGTGGCACCGGCAAAGGGATCTCTCCCTCACTAGGGGCTTGCTATGGCTCCACCAGGCTGGCCTGGTCCAACAGCGCATCGTAGGGGCGCGGTATGGGGCACAGCTGGCCTAGCTGCCAGCAGTTGGCACCAGGGTCTGATCCCTGCTCTCCCCCGTCCCCCAGGTGTACTCCCTGGACAGGCCACAGACCTTCCACAACTGGTTCAGCCCCTACCGCTTTTTCGAAAAGAACAAGCAGATGGAGATGCTGGCAGAGCAGATTGCCACATTGTGTGAAACCCTGGAGGAGTATCCAGCCATCCGCTACAGGAAGTGAGTGTGCCCAGAGGGAGAAGGGTACCCGGCCATCCTCTACAGGAAGTGAGTGTGCCCGAGGGGAGGGGTACCCAGCCATCTGCTTCATGAAGTGAGTGTGCCCGGGGGAAGGGGTACCCAGCTATCCCCTATAGGAAGTGACTGTGCGATGGGGAGATACCCGGCCATCCTCTACAGGAAGTGAGTGTGCCCAGAGGGCGAGGGTACCTGGTCATCTCCTACAGGAAGTGTGTGTGCCCCAGGGGAGGAGCTGTTTCTGACCCACAGGGTTTGTCTTTGCTGCAGGGACCATGAAGATAATTTCCACTTGGCGCACGCTGTGCTGGCCAAACTCAAGGAGTTCAAGGCATATGAGCCCAGCATGGGACAGGTGAGCAAGCTGTGCCGGCCACGCCCTCACCATGGGACAGAGCCGCGGGGGAGGGAGAGCACATGAGAAGTAAAAGGAAGGAGGAGTGATTTAGAACCTGCTCGGAGATCCTGGCGGGGGGAGAGGTGGGGGTCTAGACCCCCTTGGAGATCCTGAGGGGTTGGCAGAACAATAGCATTTCCTCTGTGGCTGGACTAATGGCCCCAGCCCTTCTCTAACACTGGCTGTGGGAAGATCTCAAAGCGCTCTACAAAGGCCAGTGTCCTCATCCCCTCTGAACAGATGGGGAAACTGAGGCACCGACTGGGGGAAGTGTGTGCCCAGCACAATCTCTCTGTTTATAAACAGGGCAGTTCGGTCACCGCTTCGCACATAGAGCCTCTTCCACACCTGGACACTCCTGTCTGTGTGTGCTCCGACACCCATCACCATGGTATCGGAACCTCACTAATGAATTCAGCCTCCCAGGGGAGGCAGGGTGGGCTGTGTTACAGATGGGAAACTGAGGCATGCAGGGAGTCTGTCAGAGCAGGAATAGAACCCAGCTCTCCCCAGCCTTAGCCACAAGTCAGCCCTGGCCTATGGCTTCCCCCAGCTCCTGCCATCCCCGTCCCACCCCCAGCAGAGGGGAGCTGCAAACCCACTTTGCCCTGGATTCTTACATGGGAAACCCAGTGGCTCCTGTCCCTGTAGGAGAAGCAAAGTGATGTAAAATCCAAGGCCTGCCCAGATCTCTCCTTCCTGTTGCCTCTGCTCTTGCTTCCAGCCTTTGCTGCTGGCAGACTGTGCACCTGTGACCAACTGGGAATGTCTGTAATATCTTTTATGAATTCGATGTGTGCCTCAGTTTCCCCTATATATTTCATGGCTTCTCTGGTGGGGGGTGGGAGGAAGGACTCTCAGGGAAGGTAAGAGTCATGGGGGGGTGTCACCTCCCTGTCTTGGTGAAATGAAGAGAATCCAACCCAGATCAGCGTGGGGGCCAGAAAGACCGTGCCAGCTCCAATGGCTCCTGGCTGGATGCTCCCAGCAGGGAATTGGAGCAGGGCCTCCAGCTCGAGAACACAGGGTTGGGAAGGTTTGAGCTGAGGGATAAGTGGGGGAAGCTGGGAGCTCTCGCCTGAGAACTGACCAAGATCAGGCCGAGGCCTGGTCTACATGAGGCAATTGGGTCGGTGCAACTGCGTCGCTCGGGGGTATGGGAAAGGCAGCGTCACTGAAGCGGAGCAGCTGAAGTGGTTTACATGTAGACAGGCCCTGAGCGAGAGACCCGGAGCTGAAAACAGGTTTCTCTGCAGCTCGGCCGGGCTCTGGGCTGACCAGAACGGCCTCTTGCTTTAACCTTCAGTGGGCTGGGCTGCCCGGGCTGGGGTCCAGGTGCCTAAGAAACCCGACTGTTCTGACAACGTTGGGTGAGTGGCCCTGTCACCCAGGCTGAGGGGCGTCGGGCCCTGCGGAGTGGACAGGTCTCTACCAGGATCTGTCTCAGCTGGACTCGCTGGGCAGGGCTCACGGGGTGAAGCCTAGCGGTTCAGTCTCAGGTGGTGGGGAGGCCAAGTGGCCTGTCTTGGAGGAAGAGAGAGACCTGTTGGGGTCTGGCACAGCAAAGGGCTTCCTCCCAGAGACTTCCACAGCTGGGGCCCTGGCACTGACCCTGTGGATCAATGACCGCACCATTCCTCTCTACTTTCCCATCCACCGAGGCAGTGTTGCCTAGTGGATAGATCCCTGGACTGGGACGGGAGACCCAGATTCCATTCCCAGCTGGGTGACCTTGGGCAAGTCACCTCCCCTATTTGTGCCTCAGTTTCCCCATCTGTAAAATGGGGATAATGATACCAGTCTCGGGCAGGGGGGCCCCCCTCTGGGATAGCTGGCTGCCATGGCACAGACGCTCTGTAACTCACAGCTGGCAGCACAGGCCTGCCTCCAGAGGGGAGCATGACACACACCTGGCTGCCGAAACCATCTACACAGGGAAGGGAGTGACAGCATGCTTGTTAACCACCGGAGCTACTTGCTGTAGCAGAGCTGGCTCCAGCCTGCAGCCCCAGTCTGATCTGGGCTATTTTCAGGAGCTGACGGCTGCTCTCAGGAGGGCAAAATCCTGCTCTGTGTACACCCTGCTGCTGTTACTCCCGTGAGTGCCCCCAGGGATATTCCTGAGGCTCTTGCCAAGCCTCCCTGTCATGGGTGTAAGCACTATCCCCATGTTACAAGGGGGAAACTGAGGCATGGAACAGCGTGCCAGGAGTAGGTGGCAGAGGCAGGAATAGGAGCCAGGAGTCCTGCCTGCCCAGCCCCCTTCAATAGAATCCAGACAGCACGCCCACTGCAGGGCCGGGAGTGCTGACTCAAGCCCCTGCTCTCAATGCAATGCTGGCTCCATGCAGCACAATCCCGGCCGGCCAGTCCAATGTGCCCCTGCCTTGCCAGCTGGCGCAGAAAGAACCCCAGGGTCTCTTGTAGCATGGTGTCTAGCAGTCAGGGCTCCAAAGCCACCCAGCCCGCAGTCCCGGCACCCTGGGGCCTTGTCTGCACTAGTCCCTCTTGCCTTGATGTTTCCCAGCTGCCAGCCCTGAGGGGTAGCTGGGACAGGCAGTGCTGTGGCACCCACCAGTGCACTAACCACCCCTCTGCTCTGGGCAGGGTGGGGTGACCCGGTGATTACGCCAGCCCCCATCTGCACTCGGGGATCCCTCCAGCAGAGCCGAACTGGCAAAGGTGTGAGCAGAGTCCCGTGGGGGCGGGGGTGGGGCTGGGCATAGCAACCCATCCAGGCTGGGTAGGGCTGGAGAGGAATGAAGGCGCCAGCTCTGGGTTCATGTCCCTGCTCTGCCACAGACTCCCTGTGTGACCTGGGTGAGTCACCCAGCCCCTCTGGGCCTCCATCCCCCTCTGCAATGGGGTGACAGCCCTGCCCAGCCCCACGTGCATGGGGGGGCAGGATGCAGCAATGATAGTGCTACAGTGGTGGGGGCCAGATACTCCTCCAAGAGAGGCGCTCCCCCGTCAGCCTCAACCCATTTACTCAGAGGCTGTGGAGACCTGCCAGGCAGGTGGGTGGTGGCTGATCCGACGTTCTGCTCCCGAGCATGGCTGAAAATCGGGCCACGTACTGAGGTCGGAAAAGTTGGGGAAGCGTCAGGGGCTGTATGTCCCCCTGGCCCCCAACTGTCTGTGCTACCCAGCGAAGAGCAGACTCAGCCCCTTGCCGAGGTGCTCCTGGGTGGGCTTGGGTTCCACTGGGGCTGCTGGAGCCGGTTTCAGAGCCGTCTGCCATGAGAGCGCAGGGCTGGTCTCCTATCGCCACCTGCTGCGCAAAGAGGGCAGTGCATGCTGATCAGGCAGGGAGCGAGGGCTGGGCCAGCCTCCCCATGATGTGGGTCTGAGATGCTGACCATTTGAGTGGTCTCTGTCCAACTGGATGCTGGAGGGCCACCCAGGCTGGGAGTGGGGAGCTAGAGCCTCATATGGGCTCCCAGCTCAGATGCAAGATGGGGCATAGGGATAACGTCCCATCGTCCCCCTCTGGGACCTTGTATCAAAGAGTCTCTGGGCCTGGTGTTGGTTCATGATAGACTAGCCAGGCCCTTCTGGTGTAGTTCCCCCCCTCCCTACGCAGCATATGGGGCAGGGGGCAGTCGGGGGGCTGCCTTGTAAGGGGCATGCTCCCGTTCGTGGAGAGGCATGAGCAGAGAATGTGCTTGGGGGAGGGGGGCATTGCTATTTGCACGAGGGGCAGGTAGCCCGTCCCTGCAGGGTGGGGAGCTCTCCCTGCCAGTCAGGGCGGGACCCCAGGGCACATCCCAGCTAGCTTGGGGCGTGTCTCTTGGCTTCCCCCTGGGGTTGGGGCTGGGCCACAGAGAGGGAGGGTGGTGAAGTTTCAGGCCACCAGGGCCCATTGGATTGTGCCATGTAAGCCAGGCCAAGAACCCTCCGCCAGAGCAGGGGGTGACGGGTTTCTCTCTCCTTTGCCCCAGGGCCCCGACAAAGCCCGTTCTCAGCTGCTGATCGTGGACCGGAGCTTCGACCTGGTGTCCCCACTGCTGCACGAGCTCACCTACCAGGCCATGGCCTACGACCTGCTCAGCATCGAGAAAGACACCTACAAGTAGGGCCTGGCTGCCAGCAGGGGGCGCCCCGCATCCCTCCTCAGGCGGGCTGCGGGGGATGTGACCCAGGCACCTGCACTGCTCCGCAGCCCCCACACTGTGGGGAGGGGTGCCACAGCCTGACCCTGTATCCCCTCTGCAGGTACGAGACGACGGGCATCAGCGACTCGCGGGAGAAAGAGGCGCTGCTGGGCGAAGACGACGAACTCTGGGTGCAGCTACGCCACATGCACATCGCTGACGTCTCCAAGTGAGCGCGCTCAGCCCCGCCCCCGATGCACCCCTCCATGCCCCGCCCATCCACCGGACATGCCCCTCCGTGCCCCACCCAGGGCCGGGACCCATCCACCCCCGGCACACCACTCCGTGCCCCACCCAATGCCAGGACACCCCCAGACACACCCCTCCGTGCCCTGCCTAGTGCCGAGACTCGCTACCCCCCACTTTGGCACAGCCCTCCCCTCCCCGCCCACTGCCAGGACCTCCCCCCTCGGACATACCTCTCCACCGCAGTGCCAGGACAGCCCACTCCATTGACACACCCCTCCCCCTCTTTTCCAGTGCCAGGACTTCCCCCATCCTCCCCTTCAGATACACCCCTCCCCACCCTGGGGCCCCCTCAGTCACACCCCTCCCCTTTCCTTCCCACCCAGTGCTGGAACCCTACTCCCCCTTGGATACACTCCTCTCCCACCCAGTGCAGGGACACCCCCCGCAACACACCCCTCTCCTGCTCAGTGCCAGGACTCCCCCACCCCCTCCCACCCAGTGCTGGGGCTTGTCCCTCAGACATGCTCCCCTCTGAGTGCTGAGACCCCCTGGACCCAGCCCCTCCCCTCAAATGACCTCTGAGCACTCCCTTCCAGAGCCACTGTCCACATCTCCTCTCGGGGATCCCCCTGGACACTGTCTTTCCCCGAGCCCAGGGTCTCCCCATGCACCTCACAGCTCCCTTGAGTGAGTCCCTCACCGACCTCCTGCTGGGCCTGCCACTGCCCCCAGACCTCCCCAGCAGGGCACCAGGAGCCCCCTGAGGTGCACTGAACTCTGCCTTGGGGTAACTTAGGAAGAGGAGGTCCCCCCGCCCGTCTGAGGCTCTCGAGGCAGAGAACCCTGGTGCCCGTGGGGTGGGGGCTCCATCCCCTGTAGCATAGGACATGGCACCCCCTACCTCCAAGACAGTGCCTGGCTCCGTCCTGACCCCTCTCCCTGCTGCAGGAAGGTGACGGAGCTGCTGCACACCTTCTATGAGAGCAAGAGGCTGATCACAGACAAGGTGCGGCAGGGGTTGGGGGGAACGATTGGGAGTCCGGGATGGGGGGACCCATCCCACTGCCACTGATGGGGAGGAGAAGCTATCCTGCTGCCCCAGGAGGGGTTGGCGGGGGCTGTCCCATTGCTCCCAGGATTTGCCTGTAAAGGGCTAAGAGGTGTATATGGAGTCCCCTGCCCCCCCAGCCAGAGCTCTGGAGCTCCCCACAGTGGGGGAGGGCAGAGGCCCATGGGGTGGGGTCAGACAGCAGGATCGGGACTGCGCAGGGAAAGCTGCAGGGAGCCAACGCTGGCATCTCCCCGGCACGCTGCCACTGTACACCTTGAGGGGCGCTCGGGGTGCGGGGCTCCTGTCTCATTCCAGCTGGCCTGGGAAGGGCAGGTCTAACCTAAGCCGCAGCCACGCGTGGCCTGAGTGACCCGCCCTGGCACAAGTGGCTGGGCTGCTGCGGCTGTCCCCAGGCGAGGCCTCTGCCCTGCAGGGGGCTCCGTGCCCTGGGAGGGGCTGGGATCTCACCACCGCCTCCCTCCAGGCCAACATCGAGGACCTGTCCCAGATCCTGAAGAAGATGCCCCAGTACCACAAAGAGCTGAACAAGGTAACGGGGCTGGGGCTGTTAGTGGGCGAGGGGCAGGGCATTCAGTGGGGCTGCTGGGAGGGTCAGGGTGCTCTGTGGGGCTAGTGAGGGACAGTAGGGACTCTCCTGGGGGGCAGGGCACTCTGGGGCACTCCACTTTACTGCCTGATGAGAGCTGCTGACCTGTCCCGTTGGGCAGAACAATTTTCCCCCCAGGTGCTGTGTGGCACCATGGGCAGCAGCCTGCCTGTCAGTGCCCAGAGCTGCAACGTTTGCCCCACCAATGGCAGCCCTTGGGTAACGCCCGTGCCCTGCTGCTGCAGCTCTCGGGAGAGGGCCTTTGTGGGCTTGCAAACCAGCCTGTTGGAGCCACTCCTGGTGCCACTGGGCCATGTGCCAACAGAAAGCTCCTGGCCACTGGCACAGGTACCCCAACACCTACTAGTCTCCAAGCCCCCAACCTCGTGGTGACTAACAGAGAAGCCATGGGCTGTTTTGGAAGCTGCTCCCTCGTCCTGGTCCTCCCCTCCCGCTGCCCCGCTCCACCCCAGAGGTGGCTGCACATCAGTGCTGGGCAAAACTATCCCTATATTCTCAGCTTCTACAGCCGATTTTGGATGCCCCTCTGGCTGAGGGGCCCTTCTTGTGGGTTGGGGGGTTTCAGGTGCTCTGGACCAGCCGGTGATGCAGTAAACTCCCCCCCGTGCCCCGGTCTCTCCCCGCAGTTCTCCACGCACCTGAACCTGGCCGAGCACTGCATGCGACACTTCAAAGGGACAGTGGAGAAGCTGTGCAGCGTGGAGCAGGTGGGTCTGTGGGCAGAGCCTGGCTTGGGGGCAGAGTCTGGCTCGTAGTCTCAGCCTGGAGAGAGGGGTCTCAGACCCGCAGGTTCGCTGGAGCCAGGGCCAGCCCTCCCATGCAGCGCCGGGGATGCAGAAGGGGGACATGGGTCTCGGGTTACTCCCTGGGGGCCCGTTGCTCACCCCAGAGGGAGCTGACCCCAGGGAGGAGGGGGCCCTGGCCCGGAGTAGGCGAGCTGTGGGTCATGGGGCCCTCACATCTCCCATTCTGCTGCGGGGGCGGGAGGAAGCAGAGTGGCCTGACCTGGGCCTTGTGTGTGCGCCCCCTCACCCCACAGGACCTGGCCATGGGAACGGACGTGGACGGGGAGAAGATCAAGGACCCCATGAAGATCATTGTGCCCGTCCTGCTGGACCCCAGCGTGCAGGCCTACGACAAGATCCGCATCATCTTGATCTACATCTTCCTGAAGAATGGTAACGCCACAGGCCTGCAGGGGGAGCACTGGGGGGCCTGCTGCTGCAGGGGGCATTCCTGGAGGCAGGGCCCAGGCCTGTGGGGCTGGGGGGGAATAGCACTGCTCAGACTGGCACGCCCCCCAGCCATGTAGGGCGCCTCCCGGCCAGCCGCTTCCCAGGGCCTGTGTCCAGCTTGGCTCTATGGCCCTGTCTCCCCTCTGCCCACCTCTCGGTGCCTGCGAGGCTGCCAGTGCGCTGTGCCCACGCTCCACACTGCCCCCTGGGGTCGGACCTGGCGGCCTTTGCTCCTCGCTGCTGCCTTCCGAGCAGTGTCCGCTCTCCACACTCCCCCAAGCCCATTCTCTGCAGGGAGGGGAAATGAGGACACACACCCGGAGCAGCCCCCCGGCTCGTTCTCTGCAGGGAGGAGGGACACTGCCCATTGCCCAGGCCAGGGTGCCCTCTTGGGGCTCCTCTGGCTGCCTGGCTTCCCAGTTTCCTGGCCAGGGGGTGCTGTGAAGTTGCCAGGCCTCCCCGTCTGCACTAAGCAGCAGTAAATGGTTTGCGAGGGCAGGGCGGGGGGGCACGTTGCCCTCCCTCCAGCTCAAGGCCTCACAGCCTTAAAGAGCCAGGCCTCGGCTCTGACATTGCACCTGACTGGCCGCAGAAGGAGGAGCGCAGATCAGGGGGACGGGGGCTCCCATTGCACTGCCAGGGGAGCTAGAGAGACCCCTGACCCCAGCGCCCGAGAGAACCTGTTGAGGGAGGAGCAGCAGGAACCTAAATTCGATCACTAACTGTGTGGGGTCCAGTGGGTTAGAGCGGATGATGCTGGGAGCCAGGACTCCTGGGTTCTGTCCTCAGCTCTGGGAGGGCAGTGGGGTCTAGCGGGGGCTGGGAGCCAGGACGCCTGGGTCTACCCCCAGCTCTGAGAGGGGTGGGAAGAGCAGGATCTCAGGATTTGATCAGGGAACTAGGACTCCTGGGGCCACGGACTGATGGGCCTGGGCTGTGGGTGCGTCCCAGGGGTGCTAGCGCTGACCTGTCTGTCCCCGTGCAGGTGTGGACAAGGAGAACCTCACCAACCTGATCCAGCATGCCAACATCCAGCAGCAGAGAGACATCATCCACAACATGCAGTTCCTGGGCATCTCTCTCAGGCCTGGGGTAAGGGACTGGGGCCAGGGGCCAGCAGCTGTACCCATGCCAGGGGGCAGATCTGTGCTGCACAGGGGAGCCCAGGCCATCCTGGAGGTGCCCCCCTATGGCAGTGACCTACTCCCAGCACAGAGGTGGCCTCTGTCCCTGCACAGTGGGGTGACGCCCTCCCCATATGAGGGTGACCCCCGAGTTACTCCCCATCTGGGGTGACTTCTTCTGCCCCTGCAGAGGATACTGGGAGTCAGGACCTCAGATCGCCAGGGAGCTGGAGCTGGGGACCACTGCTTGGGGTGGCCATGCGGCAAATGGGGGGAAGCAGCTCTGTTCTCCCATCAGTCTCTCTCCCCTCCTCTCTCTCTCTCTCTCTCTCTCTCTCTCGCTCAGTGATCCATTCTGTTCTTTTCTCTGCCTCTCCCCTGCCAGCCTGGCGGGCGCGACTCAGACAGGCCGCGCTCTCCCTGTCTGCCCCCGTTCCCACCCCGCACCTCCTCCCTGCTGCCTCTCACCCCGTCCCTTCCTCCCCCAGAGCGGGCAGCTGCGACCGGAGAGGAAGGTGCGGCTGGAGTCCAGCTACCAGCTCTCTCGCTGGACCCCCATGCTCAAGGACATCATGGAGGTACCGGGCCATCTGCTTCCTGGCCTTGGGGGTGGGGTCGCAACTGGCAGGCTGGGCCCAAGGGGGAGGGGTTGGTTTGGGGTCAACCATGTGTAGAGCCCTGCATATCTGCGCACCATTTCTGCAGATAGCGGATCGGCTGCAGATACAGCCGTGCAGGGCTCTACTCCCCAGCAGCACCTGGCCCGTGGCGTCCGGCTCAGGCAGCCTGGGGGATGCAGCGCGCTCGGGGCCGCTGGCCCGCAGCCAGTGCTGGGCGACAGGTCGGAGTCGGGGCTGTCCGGCACCCACTCGCTCCGCCGCGCTGCTTCCTGTCCAGCAGCTTGAGCAGCACCAGTGTCCCCATCAGCTCCTGGGCAGCAGGATTTGGGATTGGAGTGGGCAGGGCCCCGGCGCCCCACCCCTCCACCCCACTGTGATGCAACATGCTCTGCTGCAGCTGTGTACTGTCGCTCGTGACCCCCCAGGAGCGGCACGTGATGAGACACCCCTTTCCCCAAGCCCCCACTCCCTCCACACTGCCCCTTCTCCTCGAGACCCCGCTCCCTCCACGCTGCCCCTTCCCTCAGCCCCCAACCCCTCCACGCTGCCCCTTCCCTGCAAGACCCCTTCCCCACCCTCGCTAGCTGCTGCCAGTGAGGATGCGGATACAGGGAAAAGGCGGCTTGTGGATCGCGGGCTGATGCACATCCACACTTTTGTATCTGCGCAGGGCTCTAGCCATGTGAGGGGCTCATCAGAGAGTCCTCTCCTGCTGCCGTCCTTAGGGGTCTTAAATCCTAGACACGAGTTCAGGGGAGTTGTCTTACCCGGTGCTGAGATGCTGCCACCTCTGGGGTGGGCCATGGGTGGTTTATACAGCAGTCCCTCACCGGGGCTGAATTCTTCCTAAGGAGTGGCAGGCAGCTATTAACAGCCGCCCAGCAGCGCTGCCCGAGAGTCTAGGGCAGGAGGTGATCAGTGTGTGGGGCTGGAAGTGCAGGGGATCCAGGCAGCACACTGTCATGACTGGCACTGGAATCTGAATGGCTGGCAGGATCCTTGGTCCAACCTCCAGTGAGGAGCAGCTGTTTGACGCTCATCTAAAGGATGAACTCCTGCACCACAGTACTGGTCACGCCCCCTGCAGACCCCCCCGCCCACTCCCTGCAGTACAGCGCCCCCTAGCACCGCACTGGGGCAGCACTGACTGCCAGGGGAGAGTGCCCCCTGCAGAGTCCTCCGCCCGCTCCCTGCAGTACAGGGCCCCCTAGCGCCGCACTGGGGCAGCACTGACTGCCGGGGGAGAGTGCCCCCTGCTGAGCCCTCCGCCCGTTCCCTGCAGTACAGCGCCCGCTAGCGCCGCACTGGGGCCAGCACTGACTGCCAGGGGAGAGCGCCCCCTGCTGAGCCCTCCGCCCGTTCCCTGCAGTACAGCGCCCGCTAGCGCCGCACTGGGGCAGCACTGACTGCCGGGGGAGAGCGCCCCCTGCTGAGCCCTCTGCCTGATCCCTGCAGTACAGCGCCCCCTAGCGCCGCACTAGGGTTATAGAGCACCCTCTGTTGACTCACTAGCACCCCCCAGCACCCAGTAGCTTTTCCTTAGAGGTCTCCTATCCAAGCACTGCCTGGGCCCAAACCGGCTTAGCTTGTGAGAGGTGACATGGTCACTCCATCATCACCCTGTCCTGTGGGGCACTCCTCAAGGGGGTGGGGGGGCACACTTAGTTGCCTTCAACCTGCTGGCTTGGGGCTCCTCCAGGCCAAGAATTAACCCCCCGACCGGAGCTCCTGTCCCTGGCAGATCACAGGTGGGAGGCTCCCAGGCCCCTGTTCCAGCATTGTGATGGTTCCTCCTGTGGGATTTTGGGGCAGGCAGTTGCGGTAGCCTCAATCCCATGCCTAATCCAATCGGGGTGCCCCCTCTCTGCGCCAGCCACAGCTTGGCAGGCCTTAAGCTTCCCCGTACAAGTCAATGCAGCAGACTAATGTAAAAGCCCCTATTATGTGGCATTAGGATGTATCATATCCTGGGCCCCCTGCGTGCCTGGGACACACCTCATGGAGAAAGAGGCAGGGCCTGGATCCGCCCGCAGCAGGAAAGGGGCACTGAGGGCAGCCCCCTGCCTCCTCCCCCCACCCCCCAAATGAGGGGCCCTGGATCTGGCTGCAGGAGGTCTCCGCCCTCCTCATAACGGTGGATGGGTGGGGAGTTCACAGAAGGGCACTGAGCAGCTGAGGGGGATGTGGGGAGATGGGGGGGCATCACTGGAGGAGTCAGCGTGTTCTTTGCTGGCTCCCCATGCCCCACCCTGGAAAGGGGGCCCAGGCTGCTCCCCCCAGGGACTGTCAATCATTCAGTGCGGAGCCGTCCCAGCCCCTCCACCCCAATGGGGCCTGGCTTGGCCACCAGATCCGAGGTTCCTGCTGCTTGGCCCCTGCTGATCTGTCCTCCCTCCACCCCCCACCCCCTGCCAGGACATCATTGAGGACAAACTGGACAAGAATCTGTGGCCCTTTGTGTCGGACCCAGTCCCTACCACCAGCTCCCAGGCTGCTGTCAGGTAAGGCTGAGCCTGGCTGGGCTGTGGGTGGCAGAGCCCTGACACACACACGCCAGGACGTAGGAGCCTCTGTGCCTGGGAGTGTGTGGCCAGGACCCTGCCGTCTACGGGGGAGGGGATGTCCAAGAGCCTGGAGCCCTGGACCCCTCTTACCATGTACCCCGCGCCCCAGCAGTCCCTCCACACACCAGGCCCAGGATGGAGGAAAGGGACTGGCCGAGCTTTAGACAGCACCCCCAGCCCAGCGCAGGTGCCACCCTCCCCTACTCCCTCTTGCCTGCTTTGGGACTCCTGTCCCACTCCCTTGGGCAGGGCCTGCCCCCCGGCCTCCTCCAGGCCCTGCCCTTCCATCTGGCATTCCCTCAGCGAGCCCCTAGTATCCACACTGCCCCTCTCTCCCCCCAGCGCCTGCTTTGGGCATCGGCACAAGAACAAGCCAGCGGCCGAGTACCGGACAGGCCCGCGCCTCATCATTTATGTGCTGGGTGGGGTGTCCATGTCTGAGATGCGCTGCACCTACGAAGTGACCCCGGCCACCAAGGGCAAGTGGGAGGTGGTGATCGGTGAGTGGGGCGAGTCCTGGGGGGAAGGGCGGCTGGAATGTCCAGGTCAGGGAGACTTGGGACCCCCTGGGAGGGGGAGACCCTAGAACTGCCTGCCCAGCACCCACAGGGCTCCCATGCTACCCTCTGTCCTCCCACACCCGGGGGCCTGGGAAGAGATGTGCTTGCCCCACATGGCCTGTATCTAGCCGCCTGATCTCCTGGCCTCTGGCTCCCCAGGCCTCTCATTGCCCAGCGACCATGTGTGGGGGCCCAGTCAGACACCCCCAGTAACTCCTATAGGGATATGGCTCACCCCCTGCACACACCCCTCGAAGACCCAAGGGTGAGGAACACTGTCAGCGCGTGGATTCTTGCCTGGCTGTGCAGGGTACAGCGGCACGAGGGGTGCGGTGCCAGGCCACCGGGGTAGGAGACAGTCCCTCCCCCCCTGCACTAGAGCAGGGTCCAGCTGCAAGAATGGGGGTGATGGGGATGCCAGCCACATACCTGCCCCACTGTGGCCACCGCTGCCAACCACCTCTCTCTCCCCCAGGTTCCAGTCACATCCTGACCCCCAAACGCTTCCTGGATGACGTCCAAACCCTCAACCAGCTGGCCCCCGAGGAGGCCTAGAAGCAGCCCCCTCCCCCCAGAGACTCTGCCCCCCACAGCTTGCTTCCTCCAGCTCCACCTGCTCTTCTCAACAAGGCACCTTCCCCCCTACTCCTGGCTGCGGTGTCAGTTCTTGGGTGGGGGCAGGACCCCCAGGCTGCTTGGCTGTTTGGGCAAGGGGCAGGCCAGGCTTCCTCCCTCTGGCACAGCCTCTAGGGCTGTTACCCTTTGTGCCCCGTGGCCACCCTGCCCCCGATGGGATAGGGGGAGAGTCAGGCTCCATTATCTACCAGCTTCAGCCATTCCTACCTCCCCTGCCTGGGACCCAAAGCACAGCCCCTCTCCATCCCCGTCCTGTCACCCCTCTGCCAGCGATGGGGGGCGCACAGAGGCTGCTACCAGCACCTGGATTTGTGGGGGGGATGTGACCCAGCCACTGAGCCCCAGGCTGTGTCTGTCCAGTCTGCAAAGGGTTAAAGAGAACCCCCCCCTTCTGCCCCCATATCATCCCCATTCACCGCCTTGGGGTGCTGGCCCAGCTCTGTCTCCCTGCACCCCTCCCATCACAGCCTGGCACCCTGGCCTCTTGGCCCTGTCCCCCAGTGGGGACCTCAGCTCCCGAAGGGGGGAGGGGTCCTAGCAGGAGTTGCAGTCAGAGTGCCCAAGTAAGTGGGGGTGGAGCCAGGACTGCGTAGGAGGTGCGTCCAAGGTTGGTCAGCAGCAGGTAGGGTGACCAGATGTCCCAATTTTATAGGGACAGTCCTGATATTTGGAGCTTTTTCTTATATAGGCCCTTATTACCCTCCACCCCTTGTCCCGATTTTTCACACTTGCTGTCTGGTCACCCTAGCAGCAGGGCAGAGCAGGCTCACCACCCCGATGGGCCTGGATCAAATGCCCCTGCCCAGTGGCAGACACCTCCCCACTGCCTTTCCCTGGGTATCAGAGCCACGCCCTGGGCACCTGGAGCCCCAGCTCCATCTGAGGCAGCCAGCTCCAGCCCCCTTGGGTCTGATCAAGCCCTGAGCCAAGCCTCACCCCCTGAATCCCATGGGCCCTAGAGATCCTCTCTCTCTTGCCCGCCAGCAGGGCTGTACTGGGGCAAGCGCTGGCAGGAGTGATCCCAGGTAAAGGCAGTGACCTCCTTTACCGAGAGTGACCTCCGGGGGGTGGGGGGCGCAGGGGGAGAGTTTGTTTGTTCGCAGCTCTGAGGCGCCCCCCGCCCATTATCACAAAGTCAGTGCTGGCCCTGCCCCCGGCTACTGCCCTGCTGGGCATGTGCCTGGGCCAATGAAGTGCATTGCCAAAGGCTGGCCGAGGTCTCTGCTGCTGTTCACAGGCGGGGGAAGGGAGGGCACAGGGCGGGGCGGGTGGCTGAGGACCCAGGGAGCGGGATCGCCCCAGCTCCCCCTCCGGCCCTGCTGCAGGTCCCAGGTGTCCTGGCTCCAAGTCACCCGGCCAGCGCTGCCTCCCCGCCCCCGGGAGCAGGGTGGGACAGTGGCTGCTCCTTTCACTGTTGGACCAGGGCCTGGGGGCAGCTCTGCTCTGGCCTGTGGTCGCCCCCTGCCGGTGCAGTGCTGGCTCACCCAGCCGTGCCCCAGAACCTACACAGTTCCCCGTGGCCCCCTGCCCCTACTGCCTTGTTCTGCCTCTGGTCCGTGTGCCAGAGGGACCAGGAGGGAGCCTCAGGAGTCCCCCAAGCCAGCTATGGGGTCCCCATCAAGTGTGGGGTTGGGGCAGGCACTGAGTGAGCACCAGGGCCCAGCCCCCAGGCTGGCCCCCACAGGGAGCCATACCCACCCAGCCCCTGCCCCTCCCAGAATCAGCGCTGGAACCCAGCCCTCTGCGTCCCAGCCCCTGCTCTAACCACTAGCCCCTGCTTCCCGCTCAGATGTGGGACAGAACACCTGCCTCCTTGGTCCCCCTCTAGGGCCTGGCCTTTGCCCCAACCCCCACCTCCTCCATCCTCCTGTGCCTAGAGCTGCCCCAGGGTCCCGCCACCCCAGCTGCTGCTGGCCCCCAGCCCTTGGGGCCCTGTCCCTGCGCTGACACCTGCATTGTGTGAGCAGCTGCTGTAGGCTCGTCCCGCCAGCCAGGCCAGGCCTCCCCTCTGGCACCCTCTAGCCTGTGCCAACAGCTGGGGGTGCAGTGGCAGTGTCCCCAACCCCCCCCCCTCGTTGGAGGGTGAAAGGAGACAAGGAGGGGCTGTGAGAGAGCCCCATTCTCCTACCCTTCCCACACCCTGCTCCCCCGGCTCAGCTCAGAGACTCATCCTGCCTCTGTAGTCACTGGGCATGGGGGTTAGCGCCATCAGCAACCCCACCCCCCACCAGCTGGAGACAGTGAGAGACCAGTGCTAGGTCAAGGACCTGCCCCAGGTCGCGGAGGTGTACGGGGGATCAGGGCCCAGACCAGGGGTGACCGAGGTGGGGGATCAGACCCATCACTCATGAGGGTTGGGGGTTGTCTAACTTCTCCTCTCAACCTGCTCGCAGGCTGGGGCCCCTCCTGCCCTCTCCCAGCCCATCCCCTGCTCCCTTGGCGCCCAGGGGGCACTCAGCTGGCCACACAGGGTCGCGCACCCCATGGGGTGGGAGGGAGGCTTCAGGCCTGTGAGCTGTGCTGGGCCAAGGACCAAACCCGCCTTACCCAGGACCCGGGAGATTTTCGTGATGCACAGAGTCACTGCTCTGGTTGCCTGTGACCCCTCCCCCCCTGACCTGCAGTGTCCCAGCCAGGCCAGTGGGGGGGGGGGGAGCGGGAGGGGAGGGGAGCAGCACCGCTATTGCAGGCAGTTGGGGAGGGCGGGGGGCTGGAGGGCACTGACTTGGCCAGGCAGCCAGGGGTTGGGGCCTGGGCTGAGCCAGGTTTGGCACAGGGATGGCCTGGCTGGGTGCGCCCTGTTTGTGATCATCTGGGCCTGGCCTAGGCCCCGTCAGGCTAGCACCCCTTCAAGCCCAGTGCCCCTGGCTGGTTCACGGGAGGGCAGGCGGCTGCTTCCCAGCCCAGCTGGGGGCTGCCCTGGGTGGGAGACAGGCAGAGGGAGAAAATGCAGTTCCTCTCCGCAGCACCAGGGGACCAGCCGGGTCAGGCACTCTCAGCCTATGCGCCCCCTACAGCCCAGACTCTGCATTGCACCCCTCCTGTGCCCCTACCCATCTCACCCTGCCATGGCTTCCCAACACCTGCCAGCCTCAGAGTGCCCCAGGCTGGCAAAAGACGATCCCAGCCCCCCAGGGGGCTTAGAAAATGCCCAGCAGCACCCATGTGACACGAAACCTCAAAAACAGACACCCAGAGAGGGAATGACTCACATGGATTTGGGGGCAGAGCTGGGCATGGAACCCATGAGTCCTGCCTCCCAGCCCCTGATCTAACCCCTAGACCCTACTCCCCTCCCAGAGCTCAGCACAGAACCCAGGAGTCCTGCCTCCCAGCCCCCCTTGCTCTGCCCATCCTTCTCTCCCCTCATACTCCTACTGATAATTGCACTCGCAGCCTGCTGGGGAATGTGCCCCGGCACAGGTCAGTCCCTTAGAGCCCAGCAGGCCCTGTTTCCCCTGCCCCCTGGGCCAGCTCCTCTCTCCCTGCTGGGCAAACGAGCACGGCCAGCGCTGCGTGCCTGCTGTGGACGGGGTGAAAGACCCTGGCACCTCAGATCTGCTGCTCGGGCCCAGCCCCAATCTGCTCAGCTGCGGAGCTTTCCATCCCTGATCCCCGTGGGGAATTATCAGCCACAATTAACAGCCATTTGGATAATTGCTGCGCGGCTGCCAGGCAGGTGGGCGGCGAATTGGAGCCGCAGAATTAAAAAGCTCCGGCAGAGACACCTGCCCAACTGGGGGCTCGCCAGCTCCCACCATGGCTGCTCTTACAGCTGGGCTGCCACCGGGGCTCCATGTGCACCCCGGGCCTGCACCTTGAGCAAGGGGGACCCCAGCCACACACGCTGTACCCCTCAGCCTGCCCCCAGAAGCATGAGGGGGGTGCAGGCCTGAGACAGCTGGCCATGGGCCTGGTCGGTGCCAGGAGGGAGGGTGGGTCCAGCAGACAGGCCCAGCCCCTCTGCCCTCGCTCTGCCATGCTCTGCCCCAGTCCCTGGTGAGGGCAACTGGAGAGGGCTGCACGCATCAGCCCATGCAGTGGGCCTGGGGGAGCTGATCACTGTGCTGGTCCCAGCCCTGGGGGCCGGTGGGAATGGGGTGCCAAGATGCCCCTGTCTCCCAGTACCAGCTGTGCCAGGGCCCTCAAGACCTTTGGGCCTGGACTGGGGGGATCATGACTAGGGCGGAGCTGGGACCCAGGGACAGGTGAGGCTGCACCAGGCTTGCAGAAGAGCTCATCCTGCAGAGACCTGCATGCAGACCCTGCTGGAGGGAGATTGTTTGGGGCAGAGCGGGGTGACTTGGGGGGCTTACAGCAGGGCTGGGGGGAGGCAGTGGGGGTAGCAGGGAGGGGGAGAGGTTTACAGTAACTGCAAGCTGTATACAGTGCATGGATGGAGGGGCCAGGGGGTGATTTGGGGTGGGGCAGTGGGAGGCAGGAGGTGCTGGTGGGTGATACCCCCATGCAGTGGCAGTGCCCCCTGTAGGCAGCACGGGTGCATCCAATGGGCCCTAGAGGAAATATTGTCTAAAGATCGGAGTTCACCAAACCCAGGCTGAGCTAGCCCTGTCCCCAACCTGCCCATCCCTTGTGGGTGTGGACTGCAGCCCGGTGCCCCCTGCCCTGGGCCTGGCCATGCTGGGGGCTGAGCGATCCCAGAATGATGCCCAGCGCACACCCCTTCTCCCGGGCAGGGACCCAGCATCTCGTCCCCCAGCCCTCCCCAGAGTCGGCCCCCAACCTCCAGGGCTGGGCGGGGGGTGGGGAAGGCGACCGGCCTGAGCCAAGTTCACAACTATGCAACCAGCCCGTGTGATGCTGCTTATCATCTTACTGCGCAGCCCAAAGCCGGCTCACCCGCCCCTTTCATGGCATTTCATTGCCCGAAATTAAATCTCATTTCCTAATTACTGGGTGGGCTCCAGCTGCTGGGCTGGTCTGGACTTTAAGAAGGGGGCAGCGTAGTGTGATCAGCATCAGTCACAGAGATAGCCTGTTGGAGAGAACCCCCTCAAAGCCCGAGACCCCTCTCACCACAGCCAGCCCCCCAGGCTGCATCTAACGAGGCCCACTCACCTCTCTCTGCCCTGCAGAAAACTCAGCCTGGCTGGTTCCTACAGGGCCCATCCAGCCCAGTATCCCCTCTCCCTGCTGTGAGCAAATGTCAGGCCCTGCCCACTTGCACGTTCCCAGAATCTGGCGAGCCCAGCGCTGATCGTGCAGAAACGCGCAGTCCTGGACAGTGCTCGGCACAAAGGACTCACACAAACACATTCCAGAAGCGTGGTACAAAAACCACAATATCAAGAATGGCACAAAAACATTCCCCAAGGATAACAGGAACACACTGAGCCCTCCTAAAAGATAAGGTCAAATAGCAACATAATAAATACAAATGTTTTAATCAAACCAACATGTACAAAAAAGTGGACAATAACTATGGCATATCCAGGTCAGAGGGCAGTATCTAAGTCAGAGGGGCAGCTTGTTTGTATCAGGGTATCTCTGAGAGAATGTATTGGTCCAGCCAAGGGGGAAATGGAAAGTCCTGCCATTCACTGAGCTGCGTCCATTGTCACAGGCATACATGTCTTAGTATCCTCGTAGAGTCTGCCGGGTGCTATTACCATGCCTTGTCAACAATAAACCTGGCCAGGTGCCTTCGTCCCTTAACGGATCTTGGGGTCATTGGGCGGTTCACTCAAGGTCTGCTGTGCTGGCTGTCTGCACAGAGCTGGGGCAGCACACAGGGAGAACACACACACGCAGTGAAATATCTAACAACAGAGGCAATCAGTAAGGATGTTTCGCAATGGCTCGTTTGGTTTCAATGGGCAGGTGTCACGGAGTGCCCGGGCGATGCTCTGGAACTGCTCCCCATGAAGCCAGTCAGGACTCTGGGGCAGTCGCCTTCCGGTGAGCAGCCTGTCCGCAGGGCAAACAGCTCACACGGCTTCCACCTTCCTGGGTCTGACCTCGGAGCATTCAGCATCCTCTGCCCCTCCGTGTGCTTCCCACAGCGAGACCGCTCAGGCGGGGCTCCTGGGGAAGCCAGAGGGTCCTGCACCCCAACTTCGCAGTCAGACGGGACTCTCAGCCAGCCAGTAAAACAGAGGTTTATTAGACGACAGGAACATGGTCTAAAACAGAGCTTGCAGGTGCAGAGAACAGGACCCCTCAGCTGGGTCCATTTTGGAGGGCAGTGAGCCAGACAACCACGTCTGCACTTCACTCCATGTCCTAGCCAGCCCCAAACTGAAACTCCCTCCAGCCCCCCCTCCTCTGGGCTTTGTTCCTTTCCCAGGCCAGGAGGTCACCTGATTCCTTTGTTCTCCAACCCTTTAGCTGTCACCTTGCAGGGGGGAAGGGTCCAGGCCATCAGTTGCCAGGAAACAGGGTGTCGGCCATTCTCTGTGTCCAGACCCCTGCACACACCTGCCCTCTAGGGCTCTGCAGTGATCATACACCCTTACCCCACCACCTAGATACCCAAGAACTGCATAAGGGAAACCGAGGCACCCCCACAATACCCGGAGGAACCATCAAGAACAGTCCCACCTCGTCACAGCAGGTCCAGCACTTTACACTAATTCATGCTTCTCCCCTGTTGGGGGAGTTACACAGGCCATGGCTACACTACAAAATCAAATCGCCCTGCGTGCAGCCGCCACAGTAGTTACGGCACTTGTGTGTGTGTACACCTGGCTCCTTGTGTCTGTGGTGTGTGGTATCGATTGTACTGTCAGTGTGGGGCATTGTGGGACAGTCGATGTAAGCAACGCAGTATGTACACTGACACTGCATTGACCTAACTACGCTGACTGGGGGCGGTGGCTTGATTAAGTCGGCAAAGCAGGCGAGTTACATCAGCGGGAGCCAAATTTTAGTGTAGACGCAGTGTTAGGTGGACGTAAGCTGCCTTGCAAACTCAGTGGTGCAGAGCAGTTACAGAGGTTTACGATGCAAACCTTCATTCTAACTTTATACCACGGGCTACAGAGGTTATGGGAGAGATCAATCCTGCAAGCAATTCCACAAGTCAAAACACTCCACACACGCTGATCAGCAGCTGTTTTCACACGGCTAACACACAGGCTGGGTCAAGCTCTGCATTTGTCAGTGTTCAGTGAGGCCTAAGGGCCTGGGCATGAGCTGGCACCTGGTCTGCTAGCGTCACAGGACCCATCTAGCCCAGTACCCCGCCCTCTCCCTACTGCCTCCTTCCCCCAATCAGATCAATGGTGCCAGCCACCCCAGCACCAGCTACTTCAGAGGAAAGTGCAAGAACCCCCTCCTAGTGGCTAATGATGACATAACCAGTCGGGGGAGGGGGGGAAGGGGGGCATATCCCCCTCATCCTGACAGTCAGCAGTGGCCTTGTGCCCTGTTTTCTAAATTCTGTCCTGACACCCTTGCTCCCCCACTCCCCACCATCCTTGTCTGAATCCTGCCAGGCTCGCAATGTCAGTGACATCTAGTGGCAGTGAGTTCCCCTGGCTAATTATGTAACTTCCCTTGACATTTGCTTTCACAGTGCATCCCATTGCTCTTGCAACACTGGGGCAAGTGAAGGGGGGGGCAAATAGGAGAACCCCCCTCCTTTCATTATATTCTGTACCTATTTCAGCCCTGCTTTTTTCGCTCCTCTTTTAACTAAAGCCTGAGCTTTTTTGTTTGTAAATTGGCCTTTTTCTTGACAGTGTTGTAGAAAAAATTTGCTTCTTTCTAAACATTTCAGGTTTTTGATGAGCAATTTAAAAAAAGCCTTCGAAAAATTACCCCTCCCTCCCCCATTTCTCTGCCCTTTGTCCTTTTCTCATTTGCCACTGGAAAGTGGATGGGAGGGGATGAAAAAAACCACACACACACACACACACACACACACATATACATTTTTGGCTTTTGAAAATTTTTTGCAAGGGGTGAAAACATAAGGGTTCCACACACACCCACAAATTTCCAAGGCAGCTCAATTGTGGGGCTACTGCTCTTCCTGCTGCCCTTCTAGTGCCAGGGTAGACCAACACCCTGGCACACTTTAACCCTTAAATGGCCAGCATTGCCAACGCCCATCATTGCAGGGTGAGCCCAGCAGTGGGTGGGTGGGTGGGTGAGTTGGAATGGGATCAGTAACGAAGACTCTTCGCTTTCGTTAGATAAAGTGCCCACCCTCGGCGTGGGGGAGAAGCCCTAGACCTCGCATCTCCCAAACACAGCCACGCCAGAATGCAAACAAATATTAAAATCTTGTGATTTTTTAAGCAAATCTCATGATTTTGAGGCCTGACTAGTGACTTCTGAATGTTGGGGGCGCAAGAGGGGCACCAAAGGTGATGGGCCCACTTGGCCTTTGTGCCATCTGGACAGAGGCACCTGTGTGGGCCCCGGGGTGGCTCGTGCCTCCCCATACTGGGGACAGACAATACTAAACATCTCATGGCTCCCCCTGGCAGTGCGTGGAGGGAAAGCCGCTCCCGAGCTATGGCCACAGAGCCAAGGGAGGCAGTGTGGTCTAGTGGGTAAAGCACTGAACTGGGATGCAGCAGACTGGAGGTCTATGTCTGGCTCTGCCACTGGGTGACCTTGAGCAAATCCCTTCCCTGCCCTCTGCCTCAGTTTCCCCATGTGTACAGTGGGGATGATGACACTGACCTCCTTTAGGAATTGTTTTGCTGGACAGTGCTATGTAAGATGAATAATAATATTCTGGGCTGGCGGGGGTAGGGGGCGTCTCTCCTCTCTGGGGCACGGGTTCGAATCTGTCCCAGGGGAGCAGTGTCTGACAGTGTGGGGCTGGCTGTGGAGAGGGGCTCAGTCCAGTTCCTGTTGGGACAGCACCTGCGTTGCCTGCCGGCTGTGGGACTGGCACGCTGGGGCTACAGAGCCTGAGCTCCGCTCTGCCCCGAGATGGGTCCCTTCAGGGCAGGGCCGTTGGCGTGGGGGATGGGGGTGTGACGCAAGCCTTGGGCTCTGGGGCAGTCGAGCTGGCCCTTTCCCCAGTGCTGGAGTCCCCTCCACAAGGTCCAAAGCTCCCCAGGCCTGAATCCTGGCCCCACGGAGCCCGGCTCGAGGGGAGGGGGAGGTGTTTCCTGCAGCCGCACGGCCTCTCTGGTACAGCCAGTGGCCTTGGCACTCTGGGGCAAGGCAAGTCACTTTCCAGCCCCCACCCCTGGTGCCACGGGGCACAGGCCAGCCCAGGGCTCTGAGGAAGATGGGGCGCGCCCTCCGCCCCTCTGGTTTAAACGTCGCTCTGTCCCTTCCCCCCGCTCCATGGCCCCGTGCACAGCTCTCCTCTTTCTGCATCTTCCCCTCCTGCTCTTTAGGATCTCGCCCCCTGGGGTGCCCAGGTGTCAAGGAAACCCGCTCCCGGCTGGGGAGCCATGGTTGGCTTTTGGGCCCCAGGCGTCTGCATGGCCCTGGCGAACGAGCCCCTTGGGAGGACAGCGTTGCCCTGCATGAGCCCTGGGGCCTCGGCAGGAGCTGCCACCGAGAGCCAGTGGCAAAGCGGCCAGTGGAGGCCTCTCCAGTGCCCTGCAGAGTGGGGGAACTGGGCTGAACTGGGGCCAGCGTCAAGGCCATGGGAGGGACCAGCCAGGTAAGGGGCTGGGTTCCCCACTGTTGGGCCCTATGGGGATGCTGGCTGAGGGTCCCTGTGCCCATGGCTTTAGAGGGATCGCAGGGACCAGGCCCTGGGGGCTGCTGGGAGTTTGGAGAGGGGTCCGTGTTCAGCTCCCATCTCCCCACACACAGTTCTGATCCGGACTGGCCTGGGTGCGAGACCTTCCCCTGGCTGGTGCCGAATGGCCAGTGTTTCCTGGGATGCTTTGGACCCGGCAGCTGCTCCCTGCCCCTGGGGGAGGTTCATCGCTGGGGCAGTGCTGCCAGCCCCAGAGACTGAGGGCCTGGGCCCCACAGCAGATCACTCTGTACTCCAGCCCTTGCCCTGCCCGAGAAGGTGGGGAGGGCACTCTTGGCCAGTCCTTGGCTGTCAGCTAATGCCCGTCAGAGCATGGACCCATCCCCCTAGGGATGGGGTTGAGACCCCCAAACTCATGTCACACATAGGCCTGCTGGGCGCTGGCAGTGGGGCAATCCCTTCCCTGCCAGGGACTGCGGGGGGAGGCTCTTGGGGCAGAGATGGGACCAGCGGGGCATCCCTGGCACAGCGGGGGAGCAGGTCTATAGTCCTGGCCTGGAGAATCCGTTATCCACTGCTCATTACCCGCTGCCCAGTCGAGGCACCGAAAAGAAACCGTGTGATTGTAGGTGACCTATCGAGTGGCACCTAATGCGACTCAGAGCGACATGGCTGGCACGAAGGGCTCGGTGAATGGGGAGGGCTGGCTGGGAGTGGGGCACTGACTGAGTCACTGGGCTCCCACAGCCAGAAGAATCTCGGCCCCGGCCTTGCACCACCCCAGGGCCCCAATCTCTGCTGAGGCCTTGCCCACCTCCCTGGCAAGAGGCCCAGCAGCCCTGGTCACTCCCAGGACTAGAGTCACTTGTATTCCAGTCACTCAGTTCATCCCTGGGGTTGAGATGTAGCCACCTCTGGGGTGGGGTGCAGGGGTTATTTATACAGGGATCCTTTGCCCAGCACTGAGATGCAGCCACCTCTGAGGTGGGACGGAGCAGCTGTTTAACAGCCACAAAGCACAGTAGCTTAGGACAAGTGAAGAATCCCACATCTAGTTGGACTGTGCTGCACAGAGTGTGGGGAGCTGGGCCAGGGAGCCAGGGGGGAGGGATAGCTCAGTGGTTTGAGCATTGGCCTGCTAAACCCAGGGTTGTGAGTTCAATCCTTGAAGGGGCCATTTAGGGATCTGGGGCAAAAATTGGGGATTGGCCCTGCTTTGAGCAGGGGGTTGGACTAGATGACCTCCTGAGGTCCCTTCCAACCCTGATATTCTATGATTCTATGACCAGGCTGCACTGCACATGGGCTCCTTAGTGACAAGCGCTCAGGAGCTTAGATTTACAACCCCCAAAATAGCACAAATTGAGCACTATGCTGGGGCCGGCACAGACTAGAAGGGGTGAGTGCCCCCTACTGGGTCCTCCCACCCCACTCACTGCAGCCCCTAGCACCCCATAAGCTCCATCCTTGCACAGTAAGGGGACTGGCACATGGAATTACAAGCCCAATAGCAAGGATTTCTGATGACTCTGTAAACTCCGGGCGGGGGAGTGGAGAATTGCTAATATAGTTCCTATGTATAAGAAATGGAAAAAAATATGGTCCAGGTATCTACAGGCCTTTTAATTTGACCTCAGCTCTCTGCCGGGTCTTGGGACAAATTCTGAGAGAGAAAGTAACGAAGGACAAAGGGGTGAACGGTAACTGGGATAAAATACAACCTGGTTTTACAATCGGTAGGTCCTGCCAGGCCAACCTGAGTGGTGTCTCTGCGAAGATAACTGAGGTTTTAGACAGAGGAAATGCAGTAGATCTAATCCAGTGGTTCTCAAACTTTTTGTATTGGTGACCCCTTTCGAACACCAAGCCTCTGAGTGCGACCCCCCCTTAAAAATTAAAAACACATTTTTGATATTTAACACTATGTTAAATACTAAATTTAAACCCTATTGCTTAAAATGAATTGACCTTTACTCACTGCTTTTAAATTAAGATGAAAACACAGCGGGCGGCGGGGCTCAGGGCTGACAACCCTGTGTGGGCTCCCTGCTGATAACTTTCAGCATGGCCGGGCTCCGCCTGAAACCCCAGTACAGGGGTCGGGGCTCACAGCATTCTGGATGCCCCGGCTCAGGGCTCACAGCCCCACTCCTGGTTGGGGTCAGGACTTGCAACCCCATGTGGCAATCGGACTTAGGGATCACAGCCCCGCTCCTGGCCAGGGTTGGGGTCTGGGCTTGCAGCCCTGTGTGGGGGTTGGAGTCGGGGCTCGCAGCCACGATTCCCTGTCGGGGTCGGGGCTCACAGCCCGGCGCAGGGGTCGGGGTCGGGACTCACAGCTGCACACCGGGGTCGGGGCTCACAGCCCGGCGCAGGGGTCGGGGTCGGGACTCACAGCCGCACACCGGGGTCAGGGCTCACAGCCTAGCACAGGGGTCGGGACCCACAGCCGTGTGCCCAGGTTCGGGCTCGTAGCCCCGCAGCTCCACACAGGGGTCGGGCTCACAGCCTGGCGCAGGGGTCGGGGCTTGCAACTTACAGCCGCGCGCTGGGGTCGGGGCTCGTGACCCCCCCACTTAACTGGGTTGTGACCCCCAGTTTGAGAACCAATGATCTAATCTACCTGGATGTTAGTGAGGCATTTGATACAATTGGGAAATTATTATTTCAATTGGAGAAGATGGGATTTAATATGAGAATTGAAAGGTGGATAAGGAACTCGTGAAAAGGACCTGCAGAAAAGGACCTGGGGTTACAGCGGATGAGAAGCTGGGGATGAGTCAGCAGTGTGCCCGTGTTGCCAAGAAGGCGAACAGCATATTGGGCTGCATTAGTAGGAGCATTGCCCGCAGATCGAGGGAAGTGATTATTCCCCTCTATTCAGCACTGATGAGGCCTCATCTGGAGTATTGCGTCCAGTTTTGGGGCCCCACTACAGAAAGGATGCGGACAAATTGGAGAGAGTCCAGCGGAGGGCAATGAAAATGATTAGGGAGCTGGGGCACGTGACTTATGGGGAGAGGCTGAGGGAACTGTGGTTATTTTGTCTGCAGAAGAGAAGAGTGAGGGGGGATTTGATAGCTGTCATGGAGTCCCTGGGCGATGCTCTGGAACTGCTCCCCAGGAAGCCAGGCAGGACTCTGGGGAAGTCTCCTCTCGGGGAACAGCCTGTCTGCAGGACACACAGCTCACACAGCTTCCTGGATCTGACCTCGGAGCATTCAGCATCCTCTGCCCCTCCGTGCGCTTCCCACAGCGAGTCCGCTCAGGCGGGGCTCCTGGGGAAGCCAGAGGGTCCTGCCCCCCAACTCCGCAGTCAGATGTGACTCTCAGCCAGCCAGTAAAACAGAGGTTTATTAAACGACAGGAACATGGTCTAAAACAGAGCTTGTAGGTGCAGAGAACAGGACCCCTCAGCTGGGTCCATTTTGGGGGACAGTGAGCCAGACAACCACGTCTGCCCTTCACTCCATGTCCCAGCCAGCCCTAAACTGAAACTCCCTCCAGCCCCTCCTCCTCTGGGCTTTGTTCCTTTCCCCGGCCAGGAGGTCACCTGATTCCTTTGTTCTCCAACCCTTTAGCTCTCACCTTGCAGGGGGAAGGGCCCAGGCCATCAGTGGCCAGGAAACAGGGTGTCGGCCATTCTCTGTGTCCAGACCCCTGCACATACCTGCCCTCTAGGGCTCTGCAGTGATCATACACCCTTACCCCACCACCTAGATACTTAAGAACTACATAGGGGAAACTGAGGCACCCCCACACTATTCAGAGGAAACATTAAGAACAGTCCCACTTCGTCACATCAGCGCCCCCCCAACTTGTCTAGGATTTTATCGGTGGTAGGCATCGGACACGGTGATGGCACTGAATTTCCGATATCCTCACAGAACCGGATCGACCCATCCTTCTTGGGGACCAGCACCATGGGAGAGGCCCAGGGGCTGGAGGACAGCTGGATCACCCCTAAAGCCAGCATGTCTCCAACCTCTCTCTCCAGGTCCTGGGCTGTTTTCCTAGTGACCCTGAATGGGGAACACCTGATGGGAAGAATGGCTCCTGTTTCCACCCGGTGAACAGCCAGGTTAGTGAGCCTAGGCCGGCTGGAGAACAGCTGCCGGTGTGAACACAGCACCTCTCTGATCTCTGCCTGCTGGGCAGGGGTGAGCTGGTCTGAGAGGAGAATTGATTCCAGTGAGGGGTCAGCCCCCACTTCAGGGAGGAGTCCCACCAGGGGATCCTCTCCCTTCTCCTCCCACTGCCCACACCCAGCCAGCCCCAACTTCTCCCTGGCCCAGTATGGCTTCATCATGTTGACATGGTGCACCCGGTGGTGGTGTGCCCGGATGGACAGTTCCACGACATATTTCACTTCATTTACCTGTCTGATGACCTTGAAGGGGCCGTCCCAGGCAGCTTGCAGCTTGTGCTTCCTCATGGGGATGAGAAGCATCCCCTGGTCCCTGGTAGCCTAGAAACAGGCACGTGCTGAGTGGTCGTACCAGACCTTCTGCTTCCTCTGTGCCCTGGCTAGGTTTCCCCTGGCCAAGCCCATGAGCTCCGCGAGCTTTTCCAGAAAGGTCAGAACATACTCCATCGGGGGAGGCCTTCCCCCCGTACTCGTCCCTCATCAAGTCGAGGGGCCCCTCACCCTCCTTCTATACAACAACTCGAAAGGGGAAAACCCTGTGGACTCCTGGGGCCCTTCCCTGTATGTGAACAGCAGGTGGGGTAAATACTTCTCCCAGTCCTGTGGGTGCTGGTCCAGAAAGGTTTTCAGCATCATCTTTAGGGTCCCATTGACCCTCTCCCCCAGCCTGTTGGACTAAGGGGGACACCCCGAGGCCCAGGTGTGTCAGACCCCACACGTCTCCCACAAGCACTGGAGCAGGTTGAAGTGAAGTTGGACCTCTGGTCTGTAAGGACCTCCTTGGGGAACCCCACTCTGCTGAAAATGGTGAGCAGCGCATCTGCCACGATGTCTGCCTCCACAGAGGACATGGCCACTGCCTCGGGGTAGCGCAGAGCGAAATCTACCCCCAGCAGAATGTATTTCTTCCCCGACCGGGCGGCCCTGCTGAGGGGCCCCCCTATGTCCATGGCCACCCTCTGGAAAGGCTCCTCTCTGATGGGCAGAGGTCTCAGAGCTGCTTCACACTTATCCCGGGCCTTCCCCCCCCTGGCAGGAGTCCCAGGGCCTGCAATGCTGCTGGACGGCGTCAAAGGCCCCGGGCCACTGAAAGTTTGGCAGCAGCCTCGGCCTGGTGCCGGATGCCCTGAAAGGGGAATATCGTGGGCCAAGTACCACAGTCTGTGGTGATACCTCTGGGGGGGACCACCAACTGCCTCCTGGCTTTCCAAAGTTCAGCTGGCCCTGAACCAGCCCATTCCCGGGACAGGAATCCCTTCTCCCACAGGAATCTCTCCCGGTGGTCCTCCCCCTGGGATCCTGCACCATTGTGGCCAGCCAGGGCCCTCAGCTTCTCTAAGGAGGGATCCTCCTGCAGCTCCATCTGGAATTTGGCTGCTGGGTTTGAGGGGACAGCCCTGCTTGGCGGTGCCTCATTTTCCCCACCTTGGGACAGAGGCTCTGGCCCAGCACTGTCAAGCCCTACCCTCGTGCTTCGGTGTGTCCCCGACCCCAGCATAGCCCTATCGACTGCGGCCCCCTGGACCCGCGGTGCCCCCTCCTGGTGGGCTTCCACCCAGTTGAAACCCTGCGGGTTCTGCTTGGCTGCCATTTCCTCCATCTTCAGGCATTGAGCCACCTTGTGTCCTTTTTGGCCACAGTAATTACATTTCAGGTCCCTCAAGTCCCACGGGGGGTCGGCCTGCCCCGGCCTTCAGGGGCACCTGTGAGTTGGGCTTCCTGGAGTCCCACCCTGGAGAGGTCTCTGTGTGATTCCCCTTCTGAGTCCCTGATGTGGGTCTCCCTCCTGCCCCCTATCTGCTGTTCACAAACTCATCCACTAGTGCCCCTGCACTGCGCAGATCTTTAGGCTTCTGGTCCACTAACCACATATTAAGGTCTGGAGGCCAGATGTTATAAAGTGTTCTTAAAATGAACAACATGTGCTGGGTCATCATCCGCGACTGCTATAACAGGAAATCTGTGGCAGCGTGCGGGTGAAACAGCGCAGGGGGCACACCGCTCTCCCCCAAGGAGTTCAGTCACACATTATTTAACCCATTCGTTTTTTTAACAAGTGTCATCCGCATGGAAGCACGTCCTCTGGAACGGTGGCCGAGGCATGAAGGGGCATACAAATGTTCAGCATCTCTGGCATGTAAATACCTTGCAAGGCCGGCTACAAAAGTGCCATACAAATGCCTGTTCTCACTTTCAGGTGACATTGTGAATAAGAAGTGGGCAGCATATCTCCCATAAATGTCAACAGACTTGTTTCTCTCAGTGATTGACTGAACAAGAAGTAGGAGTGAGTAGACTTGTACGGTCTAAAGTTTTACATTGTTTTGTTTTTGGGTGCAGTTATGTGACCAAAAAATCTACATTTGTAAGTTGCACTTTCACAATAAAGAGATTGCACTTCAGTACTTGTATGAGGTGAATTGAAAAATACGATTTCTTTTGTTTATCATTTTTACAGTGCAAATATTTGCAATAAATAGAATAGAGTGAGCACTGTACTTTTTGTATTCTGTTTCAGAGTAACAGCCGTGTTAGTCTGTATTCGCAAAAAGGAAAGGAGTACTTGTGGCACCTTAGAGACTAACCAATTTATTTGAGCATGAGCTTTTGTGAGCTACAGCTCACTTCATCGGATGCATACTGTGGAAATTGCAGAAGACATTATTATATACACAGACACCATGAAACAATACCTCCTCCCACCCCACTCTCCTGCTGGTAATAGCTTATCTAAAGTGATCATCAAGATGGGCCATTTCCAGCACAAATCCAGGTTTTCTCACCCTCCGCCCCCCCACAGACAAACTCACTCTCTTGCTGGTAATAGCCCATCCAAAGTGACCACTCTCTTCACAATGTGTATGATAATCAAGGTGGGCCATTTCCTGCAGGAATCCAGGTTCTCTCACCCCCCCACCCCCATACACACACAAACTCACTCTCCTGCTGGTAATAGCCTATCCAAAGTGACCACTCTCCTTACAACGTGCATGAAAATCAAGGTGGGCCATTTCCAGCACAAATACAGGTTTTCTCACCCCCCCACCCCCATACACACACAAACTCACTCTCCTGCTGGTAATAGCCTATCCAAAGTGACCACTCTCCTTACAACGTGCATGAAAATCAAGGTGGGCCATTTCCAGCACAAATCCAGGTTTTTTAACCCCCCCCACACACACACACACAAACTCACTCTCCTGCTGGCAATAGCTCATCCAAACTGACCACTCTCCCCACAATGTGCATGACAATCAAGGTGGGCCACTTCCAGCATAAATCCAAGTTTAACCAGAAGGCCGGGGGGGGGGGGGGGGGGGGTTAGGAAAAAACAAGGGGAAATAGGCTACCTTGCATAATGACTTAGCCACTCCCAGTCTCTATTTAAGCCTAAATTAATAGTATCCAATTTGCAAATGAATTCCAATTCAGCAGTTTCTCGCTGGACTCTGGATTTGAAGTTTTTTTGTTGTAAGATAGCGACCTTCATGTCTCTGATTGCGTGACCAGAGAGATTGAAGTGTTCTCCGACTGGCTTATGATAGGTCCTTGCAACAAAGCCCGTTGCCAACTGTGCCCACATATCTATTCAGGGGACACCATCACAGGGCCTAATAACATCAGCCACACTATCAGAGGCTTGTTCACCTGCACATCCACCAATGTGATATATGCCATCATGTGCCAGCAATGCCCCTCTGCCATGTACATTGGTCAAACTGGACAGTCTCTACGTAAAAGAATAAATGGACACAAATCAGATGTCAAGAATTATAACATTCATAAGCCAGTCGGAGAACACTTCAATCTCTCTGGTCACGCAATCAGAGACATGAAGGTCGCTATCTTACAACAAAAAAACTTCAAATCCAGAGTCCAGCGAGAAACTGCTGAATTGGAATTCATTTGCAAATTGGATACTATTAATTTAGGCTTAAATAGAGACTGGGAGTGGCTAAGTCATTATGCAAGGTAGCCTATTTCCCCTTGTTTTTTCCTAACCCCCCACCCCCCCCCCGGCCTTCTGGTTAAACTTGGATTTATGCTGGAAGTGGCCCACCTTGATTGTCATGCACATTGTGGGGAGAGTGGTCAGTTTGGATGAGCTATTGCCAGCAGGAGAGTGAGTTTGTGTGTGTGTGGGGGGGGGGGGGTTAAAAAACCTGGATTTGTGCTGGAAATGGCCCACCTTGATTTTCATGCACATTGTAAGGAGAGTGGTCACTTTGGATAGGCTATTACCAGCAGGAGAGTGAGTTTGTGTGTGTGTGTTTTGGGGGGGGGGGTGAGAAAACCTGGATTTGTGCTGGAAATGGCCTACCTTGATTTTCATGCACGTTGTAAGGAGAGTGGTCACTTTGGATAGGCTATTACCAGCAGGAGAGTGAGTTTGTGTGTGTATGGGGGTGGGGGGGTGAGAAAACCTGTATTTGTGCTGGAAATGGCCCACCTTGATTTTCATGCACGTTGTAAGGAGAGTGGTCACTTTGGATAGGCTATGACCAGCAGGAGAGTGAGTTTGTGTGTGTGGTTTTTGGAGGGGGGTGAGGGGGTGAGAGAACCTGGATTCCTGCAGGAAATGGCCCACCTTGATTATCATACACATTGTGAAGAGAGTGGTCACTTTGGATGGGCTATTACCAGCAAGAGAGTGAGTTTGTCTGTGGGGGGGCGGAGGGTGAGAAAACCTGGATTTGTACTGGAAATGGCCCATCTTGATGATCACTTTAGATAAGCTATTACCAGCAGGAGAGTGGGGTGGGAGGAGGTATTGTTTCATGGTGTCTGAGTATATAATAATGTCTTCTGCAATTTCCACAGTATGCATCTGATGAAGTGAGCTGTAGCTCACGAAACTCATGCTCAAATAAATTGGTTAGTCTCTAAGGTGCCACAAGTCCTCCTTTTTTTTTTTTTTGTATTCTGTGTTGTAACTGAAATCAATATATTTGAAAATGTAGAAAACATCCAAAAATGTGTAATACACAATAGAATACCAATTGAAATGTAACTGTGCGATTCATTTTTTTAATAATTTTTTTTTGAGTTAATCGCATGAGTTAACTGGGATTAATCGACAGCCCTAATTAGTACCATGGTCAGGTAAGGGTGCTGCCCTCTCCAGAGGCATAGCCAGGTATATGGTGTTGGTTTGAGGCATTGGGGACTTTTTCCCCCCATAGTAGTTCATGGATGCACGGGCTTGGTGCTCTGGAACCATTGAATGAAGTTCAGGGCTTGTCTACGCTTCCGCTTAAGTTGATGTAACTTATGTCGGTCACGGATATGAAAAAGCCACCCCCCTGAGCTGTCCGCACCGGTGCTAAGTCAGTGGGACACACTCTCATTCTGTCATAGCTTCCACCTTTGGCTGAGGTGGAGTAATTATGCTGACAGGAAAGCGCTCTCTGGTCTTCATAGTGCGTTTACACTACTGCTCTACATTAGCGCAGCTGCAGTGAGTCTGGTGAAGACTAGCCCCCGGACCAGGACCCTCTTGCAGTGTGACTACCCCTTGGGGCACACTCTCACTAGGATAAGCCTCCTGGGCTTCAGCTCCTCCTTGGTCTGATCTCGGAGCATTCAGCATCCCTGTCTCACGCCATAAGCTCCCTGCAGTGAGCCACCTGAATAGGACACCTGGGGAAACCTTACACGCCCTCCAAAGGGGCCATGCACCCCCGACTTCAGCAGTCAGGAGTGACTCTCAGCCAGCGGTGTAAAACAGAAGGGTTTATTAGTTGTCTGGAACACAGCAGAGAGCAGAATCTTGTTAGCACAGAAAGCAGGAAGTTACAGCAAAGTTCATCTTGAGGAGACCCAGAGCCATGGGCTCTCCTCCTGAGTCCCAAACCAGGAGTCTGACCAGCCTCCAGCAGCCCACCTTCAGTCACACCCAGTTGCCCCTCCTTCATCCTGTATGCTGTTCCCCAGGCAAACCGGTCACCTGGCCTCCACCTCTCTTTGTTCTCCAATTCCTCCGACTGGCTCTTGCAGAGGATGGGCCCCGGCAATCAGTTGCCAAGATACATCTATTGTCTGGGCCCAGGGAGCTAGAAGGCACTTGCACCTTCCCTCTCGGGGTATCTGCAAAGATCACACACCCTTATCCCCCCACCTAGATACTTGTGCAACACATAGGGAAAACTGAGGCATGCACAGGATTCATACAAACACTAAGACACTTTCCACTTTGTCACAAGTAGCCATTTGTCCTAAGTACCTGTGTCAATCTTTCATAGAATGGCCTGTCCCTCAGATCTCCCTGACACTGTTTAGAAAGGCTGCAAGCTTTGGATTCACCAAGGGCAAGTCATGCCTGACCAACCTGATTGCCTTCCAGGATGAGATAACTGGCTCTGTGGACATGGGGAAAGCAGTGCATGTGATATATCTTGACTTTAGCAAAGCTTTTGATACGGTCTCCCACAGTATTCTTGCCAGCAAGTTAAAGTAGTATGGATTGGATGAATGGACTATAAGGTGGATAGAAAGCTGGCTAGATTGTTGGGCTCAACGGGTAGTGATCAATGGCTCCAAGTCTAATTGGCAGCTGGTATCAAGAAGAGTGCCCCAGGGGTCAGTCCTGGGGCCAGTTTTGTTCAATATCTTTATTAATGATCTGGATGATGGGATTAATTGCACCCTCAGCAAGTTTGCAGATGACACTAAACTGGGGGGAGAAGTAGATACACTGGAGGGTAGGGAAGGGTCCAGAGTGACCTGGACAAATTGGAGGATTGGGCCAAAAGAAATCTGATAAGTTTCAACGAGGACAAGCGCAGAGTTCTGCACTTAGGAAGGAAGGAAGGAAATCCCATGCACTGCTACAGGCTGGGGACCGACTGGCTAAGCAGCAGTTCTGCAGAAAAGGACCTGGGGATTACAGTGGATGAGAAGCTGGAGATGAGTCAGCAGTGTGCCCTTGTTGCCAAGAAGGCCAATGGTATATTGGGCTGTATTAGTAGGAGCATGGCCAGCAGATCGAGGGAAGTGGTTATTCCCCTCCATTTGGCACTGGTGAGGCCACACCTGGAGAGTTGCGTCCAGTTTTGGTCCCCAAAGGGAAAGGATGTGGACAAATTGGAGGGAGTCCAGCGGAGGGCAACGAAAATTATTAAGGAGCTGGGGCACATGACTTATGAGGAGAGGCTGAGGGAACTGGGGTTATTTAGTCTGCAGAAGAGAAGAGTGAGGGGGGATTTGATAGCAGCCTTTAACTACCTGAAAGGGGGTTCCAAAGAGGATGGAGCTAGGCTGTTCAAAGTGGTGGCAGATGACAGAACAAGAAGCAATGGTCTCAAGTTGCAGTGGGGGAGGTCGACGTTGGATGTTAGGAAACACTATTTCATTAGGAGGGTGGTGAAACACTGGAATGGGTTACCTAGGGAGATGGTGGAAACTCCATCTTTAGAGATTTTTAAGGGCCGGCTTGACAAAGCCTTGGCTTGGATGATTTAGTTGGTGTTGGTCTTGCTTTGAGCAGGGGGTTGGACTAAATGACCTCCTGAGGTCCGTTCCAACCCTGACATTCTATGATTCTAAGCTGGTCCCTGCTATCAAAAAGGTTGAAAAACACTGATTTATGTAATCAATCTGGCCCTTCCTCCTTGCTTCCAGCTATCTAGAAAACCTCCCACAGTCTGTTGGCCCATGTTCCTTTCTGTGCATGCCCTCTGTACACTGATACCAAAGTGGATAAATAGCATGGAAGGTGTGAGGGGAGACACATTTGTGATGGCAAGAAAGCTGCTGCACTGACACAAACTGAATCCTGAAGAAGAGGTCTATGTATGCTTGAAAGCTTGTGTCTCTCACTATCAGAAGTTGGTCCTCCCCTACCTTGTCCCTTCTGTGTAACTGTTAAGTGATTCAGGTGACTCGTCCCTGTCTCTGGGTCATAGTAGGGACTAGGAGGGAACATTTTCAAAAAGTGCCTGTGACTTAGGCCCTCGCTATGTTCAGTGAGTGTTGGGCTCTTAAGCACCTGCCAACCTCTGCACTTTACAGGGCCAAGTGCCCTGTAGGGCAAAGTGCATCCTTAACTCCAGACATGTTTGTTTGAGTTTGATTTTTTTCTTAATCCAGCAGAGATGGCCTTGGAGTATGAAGGTAAATGTAAAAGGATTTACTTCAGAATGCCGTGCTTCTGCCAATCCTTAGCATGTCACTACTGTACAACTAGCTAATTTGGTAGCTTCAAGGGTTTTTATAGTCATGTTTATTTCCAGCTCACTGTTCTGCATAAGTATAGTCATTAATATGCACTGGCCACTCTGCACTACTGATTGCGCTTTCCTCATTTTTAATTGAATATTCCACTCACCCAAAATCCGAAGTGAATTTGGTTGGGTACACACAGTGAGTGCCAACTTAGCAGTTTAGCATTTTTGTCTCGGCTATTAAAAATTGACGGCTTAACCCCGTTAGAGGGCAGCTCCAGTACCTAGTATGTTTCCACTCTTGTTAATTGTGTTGATGATGAACTTAGATCTTGTTTTACAGAATGTTTTCTTTTGTCTTTTTATTCCTTCTCTTCCAGTTGATGCTTTGGATCCAGAGAGGTTAATACAATGTCCCTACGATAACTATCATCAAATCAGGGCCTGTCGGTTTCCCTATCATCTTATAAAGTGCAGAAAGGTAGGATGGGATGTTAAGGTCTCTAATGCACTTGGGAAATCATATTTTTGTAAATGCTAATGCATGGTGAGCTCAGTATGCTGTGCTGCCTTTTGCTAGAAGGATGCATTCACTTGCTATTAGGCTGGAAGAAGCCGTCTTTATTTCATATTTATATCGCTCATCCATTTACCACTTCGTAAAAGCATCCAGTTCATATTTAGTAATGCCCTTCAGATCAGTGCATTTACCCTGAAGAAAGGCGAAACAGGTTCTTCAGAATACCTAGCTCAGTGATGGGATCCTATTCTCTTCCAACAGTTCACTCATGGGACCAGGGTATTTACTTCCCACTTCAGGCCATGGACCAAATGCAGCCAGTGTTACATGGATGCCTTCTGGCTGGCCAAAGCAGAAGTGATCTGATGTTGCAGTTAATTCTTTACTTTGTAATCAGAGCAGGAGAGCTGCTAAGCCATCTTTTTTTTTATTGCTAATAACTCTATTCAGTGTACATCTGTCTGCAAGTCCCTCTTCTCAGTCTTCTATCCTGGGCGAGAATGCTGTATATTTAAGAGGAGAATCAGCTCCTTTCTTTTGTCCTCTCAGTCTAGTATCTTATTTTAAGCTCTCCAGTGCTTATACCGGTATAGCTGCGTCCACGTGTTAAGATGATGTCCTGGTCTGATTGTATTGGTTAGGAATCACACCCCTAGCCAACATAGCTAGAGTAATAGAAAAGCCATGCAGAGCAAGCCTGAGCAGTGGGTTCGTCCTCTTTGTATTCTTGCTCTTTTCTAAGGGTAAAGGCTCTTCATTCAGTGGGGGACAGTAGTGTCCACACTAGTTTACCTATACTGGCAAAATGCTCCCAATATAGATGTGGCCTCAGCTGGAACACTGAGTAACTTCCCTCCTGTTTCAGAAGGGTTAAATTAACGGCAAAGACTTAAGCTCTAGCGCAGACAGAGACTTATCATAGAATATCGGGGTTGGAAGGGACCTCAGGAGGTCATTTAGTCCAACCCCCTGCTCAAAGCAGGACCGATCCCCAACTAAATGATCCCAGCCAGGGCTTTGTCAAGCCCGACCTTAAAAACCTCTAAGGAAGGAGATTCCACCACCTCCCTAGGGAACCCATTCCAGTGCTTCACAGCCCTCCTAGTGAAAAAGTTTTTCCTAATATCCAACCTAAACCTCCCCCACTGCAACTTGAGACCATTACTCCTTGTCCTGTCATCAGCTACCACTGAGAACAGTCTAGAGCCATCCTCTTTGGAACCCCCTTTCAGGTAGTTGAAAGCAGCTATCAAATCCCCCCCTCCTTCTTCTCTTCTGCAGACTAAACAATCCCAGTTCCCTCAGCCTTTCCTCATAAGTCATGTGTTCCAGTCCCCTAATCATTCTTGTTGCCCTCCGCTGGACGTTTTCCAATTTTTTCACATCCTTCTTGTAGTGTGGGGCCCAAAACTGGACACACTACTCCAGATGAGGCCTCACCAATGTCGAGTAGAGGGGAACGATCACTTCCCTCGATCTGCTGGCAATGCCCCTACTTATACATCCCAAAATGCCATTGGCCTTCTTGGCAACAAGGGCACCCTGTTGACTCATAGCCAGCTTCTCGTCCACTGTAACCCCTAGGTCCTTTTCTGCAGAACTGCTGCCGAGCCTTTCGGTCCCTAGTCTGCAGCGGTGAATGGGATTCTTCCCTCCGAAGTGCAGGACTCTGCACTTGTCCTTGTTGAACCTCATCAGATTTCTTTTGGCACAATCCTCCAACTTGTCTAGGTCCCTCTGTATCCTATCCCTACCCTCCAGCCTATCTACTTCTCCTCCCAGTTTAGTGTCATCTGCAAATTTGCTGAGGGTGCAATCCATGCCATCCTCCAGATCATTAATGAAGATATTGAACAAAACCGGCCCCAGGACTGACCGCTGGGGCACTCCACTTGACACCGGCTGCCAACTAGACATGGAGCCATTGATCACTACCCGTTGAGCCCGACAATGTAGCCAGCTTTCTATCCACCTTATAGTCCGTTCATCCAGCCCATACTTCTTTAACTTGCTGGCAAGAATACTATGGGAGACCATGTCAAAAGCTTTGCTAAAGTCAAGGAATAACACATCCACTGCTTTCCCCTCATCCACAGAGCCAGTTATCTCGTCATAGAAGGCAATTAGAGTAGTCAGGCATGACTTGCCCTTGGTGAATCCATGCTGACTGTTCCTGATCACTTTCCTCTTGTAAGCAGAATCGGGATGAGCTCCACCCTGACATCTGGTGGTGAGGTGTGGCAAGTTGTGGAAAAGAACTTCAGGGGCCAATCTCATTTGCATAGGCACACCCACCCCGCCTAGAACGAGGCCATAGCTGCCCAAATGGTCACTTTGGCTGCTGTGGGATCCCCATTGTCTCTGTTATTGGGGCAGGAAGAATAAATTGTTATTACCCTGATTATGGGAATCAAGGACAGTGGAACTGTACTTGGCCTTTTGTTATGATGGAAGGACTCGCCATCAACTAAGTAGCACTCGCAAGGCAAGGGACATGGGTTCCAAAACTCTGTGAAAGGAGAAAGGCTGGGGACAGGTATTAATACTTGGTGGTGTGGGCCCCCTGGTGAGGGCCTTACATGCTAATTGTATTTCCTCCTCTTTCCACTCTAATTTTGATTCCATTAGGAGTCTAGTTACAGGATGCTGAGCTGAATTCACTCTGGGCTAATGGTGCACCCGCACTGAGGCTCCCCTACTACAAGCTGAAATGAAGAAAGAGCTCAACTTACTAAGAGCTGAAATCACTGAGTGTTGTGTTAAGCAGTGGGGGAACCTGAAGATATATGGTGGAGCAGTTGCGGGATGGCGAGCGGAGCAGAGCGGCTGGGGGAGCAGAGCAGTTTGTTGGATGCCTAGAGCAACTCATGGGGCGGCTGGCAAAGCAGAGCCCCATGGAGAGGTGGGGCCATCAGCTTTGGACCACGTAAGGTGCCCCTTAACCCCAATCTCCACCCAGGTTGGGAGGTAAAACTCTGCAGATAAACTTTTGAACTCTGGGGCTGCCCTGACCAGGGACAGAGACTTTTGGGTCGTTGGACTTTTGGGACTTTGGGTGATTTTGGGTTGCTGGACTCAAGAACCAAAGGGAAAGGACATGCCCCAATTTGCTTGGGGTGGGTTTTTTGCTCATGGGTTGTGTTATGAATCCTGTTGGTGGTGTTTCCCCAACATAATGCCACATTGTTTCTCTCTGTTATTAAAAGGCTTTTTGCTACACTCAGACTCTGTGCTTGCGAGAGGGGAAGTATTGCCTCTTGGAGGCGCCCAGCGGGGGTGGTATATATTTGTCCCAGGTCACTGGGTGGGGGCTCGAGCCGGCTTTCCATTGTGTTATTGGAATGGAACCCCTAGATACTGAACCCAGCCCTTGTTGCTGCCAACTCTGACAGGCAGAAAGGTTACACTTATGCTCTTAAGATACAAAGGCTGACTTTGGAGAACTGGCCTGGAGAGCAGGCCCCCGCTGCCCTAGCGGCAGGGCCTTTGCCCCACCCGCAGAGTTCATTCTCCACATCACAGCGTAGAGACCCACCTTGTGGGACTCAAGCAGCTGCACCGATTAGGCTCAAACTTTAGAAGAAAACCACTCGCCACCTTCAGGCGAATGCCAGGTGGCGAAGCTCCAGGCCCAAGGTGACAGCATGAAGCAGAGTTCAAATCAGAGGCCTGGTGTTACCGTAACACCAGCATGGCAGTCGGTGGCAGGTTGCCAAAGCTCAGGCTCCAGGCCCCGCCCTGCCCTCACCCTGTAGCCCCCTTATCGGCCAGAGAGAGGCTACAGATAACAACGGTGAGGGATCAATGAACAGCAGCCGCCCTCTATCCCACACAGACTCACAGCCGAGCCCGTGATGCTGTTAACAGCCACCCAAGGGACAAAGGGTGTTGGATCAATGGGACCCAGATTCCTGCCAGGGCAGCCATCTCCTCTCACCCGAAAGCTCTGGCACAGAAGGAAAGGCTGCCTGGGAGAGCTCCTTGGCAGGGAGCTTTGCTCAGGACGCAAGGGTCCCTCTGCCGGCTCTCATGCAGGGTGCCCACTGAGGCATGGGGCAGAAGCAGTCAGGTTAATCCAGCTCTTGATTGCCTTTGCACTGCAGCAGCAGCCTCTGAAGACTGATCAGCAAGTGAGGCCACGCCCTGATAACAGGGCTAGACAGACAGATGCTGTGTGGAAAGGCCAAGCAAAGTGCCCGTGGCCTTCCCCACCCCACCAGCCCAGCCTTCCCTGCCCAGCATCTGCCAATCCCAGCCTAGCCTTTGCCCCTCCTAGCCCACCGCCCATGCCCCCCATGTCCCAGCCACCCAATTTTTCCCACCCAGCACCTGCTTCCCCCAACCCAGCCTCCCTCAACCAACACCCCCTCAACTTCCCACCCAGTGCCTGCCACCCTCCTTCCAGCACCTGCTGCTGCCACCGCCCCACCCCCTTCCCCACAAGCCTTCCCTGCCACCCTCAGGCAGTCTTCCCCACTTGCCACCTCACTCTCTCCAGCCTGCCCTGCCCCACCCAGCATCCCACCCCACAACCCACCCTTTCCCACCCAGTGGCTCAGCTAAGCCTTGCAGCTCCCCTCATTAACAGTGTCAGCTACTTCAGAGGACATCTCTGTGCTGGTTGTTACTAGCGTACTTTGGAGCTAATAGGCACATACAGCCCACCATCTATGCAGCATCACCAGCTTCAGAGCTCAGAAGTGAGGCCCCCAAAATCATGGGATTACAAAACTGATCAGTTTGGGTTCTTTATTCATCCCTCCATGGAGCTGCTGGACTGTGCTCCCCAGCCATGAGCGCTAGACACTGACTTCATTGGCTAAGCAAAAACTGGAATTCTCACGAATTCACATGACTCCAGGAGCTGGGACTTTAAGAAAGCCACCAGTTCTCCTGAGAGTCAGTGACCTTGGCTGTGCTCAGGGGAGGCTCAGCTCTGTTCCCAGGTGCCCAGCTGTGCCCTGCTTGGGAGCACTCTGTCACAAGTGTGATATTGGGGAGAAAGGAGCACACAGGGGGCATGGCCCATGCCTGAGAGACAGTTGGACACATTTCCATGTGCAGCATCAGGTTTAAAACCTACCAGAGTATAATAAAGTGGGAATTTTCTGTAATATTTTTAATTAATTCTATGCATACCTCAGTTTCCCTCTGCACTTCACACTGTTACCCAATGGGTCCAGAGGGTTAAAATGCCCATGGGGCAAAGCAGGAGACATGAGGTTCCTGGACTTTCAGAAAGCCTTTGACAAAGAGCCTTCAGTGGGGGTCCTAAGCAAAGTAAGCAGTCACGGGATAAGAGGGAAAGTCCCCTCATGGGTCAGTAACTTAAAAGACAGGAAGCAAAGGATAGGAATAAATGGTCAATATTCAGAATGGAGAGAGGTAAACAGTGATGTCCCCCAGGGATCTGTACGGAGACTAGTGATATTCAACATATTCATAAATGATCTGGAAAAGGGGGTAAATGGTGATGTGGCAAAAAGTGCAAATGAGAGAAACTTACTCAAGACAGATAAGTCCAAAGCAGACCATGAAGAATTACAAAGGAATCTCAGACAACTGGGTGACTGGGCAACAAAATGGCAGATGAAATTCCATGTTGGTAAGTGCAAAATAATGCTCATTGGAAAACATAATCCCAACGATACATATAAAATGAGGGGGGTTTATCATATCAATGATGGGCTGGTACCACTCAAGAAAGATCCTGGGGTCATTGTGGATAGTTCTCTGAAAGCATCTGTTCAGTGTGCAGCAGCAGTTAAAAAAGGGAACAGAATGTTAGCAACCATTAGGAAAGGGATAGATAATGAGAAAGAAGATGCCATAATGTCTCTCTATAAATCCATGGTATGCCCACAAGATGTATACTATGCACAGATGATTGACCCATCTCAAAAAAGGTATATTAGAGTTGGAAAGGGTACCGAGAAGGGCAAGAAAAATGACGAGGGGGGTAGAACAGCTTCCCGTAGGAGGGGAAATTAAAAAGACTGGGACTTTTCACAAGCTTGGAAAAATCGACAACGACGGGAGGTCTATAAAATCACGAGTGGTGTGAAAAGAATGAAGAAGGAAATGTTTGTTCTCTCTTCACATGTCAGAAGAACCAGGGGGTCACCCAATGAAATTTATCGGCAGCGGGTTAAAACTACCATAAGGAAGTACTTCTTCACCCAGTGCACAGACAAGCTGTTGAACTCATTGGCAGGGGATGTTATGAAGGCCAGAAATACAGCTGGGTTCAAAAAGAATGAGAGAAATTCCTGGAGGACAGGTCCATCAATGACTATTAGCCAAGATGGTCAGGGATGCAACCCCATGCTCTGGGTGTCCCTAAACCACCGAACGCCAGAACCTGGGACTGGATGATGGGGACGGATCCCTCGAAATTGCCTTCTTCTGGTCATTCTCTCTGAAGCGTCTGGCCCTGGCCACTGTTGTAGGGGCACGGGCACCATTTTTATAGTGGAGGTGCTCAAAGCCACTGAACAAAACTAAATGCACCATATGAGGGAAACCACTTCAAGCAAGAGGGTTCTGCCACACCCCCAGCACTCCTAGTTCCAGCACCTCTGCACTGCTGGAAGACAGGATACGGGCTGGATGGACCTTTGGTCCGACCCTGTATGGCCGTTCTTAAGAGGTGTTGGGTCACGCTGTCTGAAGTTGAATGAATGGGTCTGAGGAAACCATGTATGCTTCGGGAGCCGAATGTGGAGGCCCATGGGCAGACTATGTAGGTGCTGCCTTGCCAGGGCTGGGGCTGTCGCACACCTTCAGTGTAGCTGGGCGGTCCTCAGGGAAGTGTCAGAGCTCCAGCGGGCAGAGAACACTTGAAAAACCTGATGCCACGGATCCCCGCGGCCAAGCGAGGAATGGCAAGGGGCTGAGCCAACCTTTCAATACCATCTCCCAGGAATGGTTTCCGAGGAGAGGAACTTCTCCCATCCCCCTCTCCCCACAGCATCCCCCTACCCCATTGCGGGAGTCTCTTACTCTCTCCATCTTGTCTGCGTGGAGAGATACGATGGCCCTCAGCTCTTCCTCTGCGGCTCTAAATCTCTCCAGGGTGGGTGTTGTCAGACCTTTCACTACTGTCTTCAGGAGGGCGTGGAGCAGGGCTGAGGAAGGGTGCTCCCCGAGGGTCTGCAATGAAGAGGGACAAAGCCTGTTGGGACTGAGTATTTCCCTCAGGCAGCTGCCCTGGAACAGTCTGTCCCCGGGGGAGGCTGGCAGCGCCGAGGGAGCCTGGAGACTCCGGCTGAGCCCTTTTCTTCAAAAGCCTCCACAGGTGACAAGGTTTCCTCAGCCTTTCGTCCGCTCTCTGGCCCCCTCTCCTGAGAAGAGACGGGAGTGCTGGGCAGTGCTGAGACCCCAAGGGCCACCCCATTTCTTCCCCCTCTAGCCCCTCCTCGCAGGAAACCCCACTTTTGCTGAGAAAGCCTCAATGTCCTGCAAAGCCCATTCGAGTTGCTCCTTGAGTGTCGCCGAGGGGTCATTGGAGAACCTGCCCCATGTCCCATCCGACCCCGAGCGCCTGAGGAGATTGGCTCAGCAACTCTGGCAGCCCACAGTGTTTGCGAGGAAGGGACTGAGAATAGGGCCCAAATGGAAACGCCCTCTTCCTTCCCCACCTCGCGGCCTGTGGGGCTGCCAGAAAACAGGCAGGAATTGCCGACCGGACAGAAAGTAACTGAGACTGAAGGAGCAAGTTTGCCTGGCTGAGGAGAAGCCCAAAGCGTGGGCCTCTGGGGCCAGAGCCCTGGGGGTGAGAACTGACTGGGCACAATGTTACTCCAGGGGGCCTGGTTCCAGGGTCACCTAAACCCAGGGCCTGGGGTGCTGGAGGCCTTTGCCCTGGTGTCTCAGGGCACCCCCTGGGGATTACTGCAGCTGGCCTGCATGGGGCTGGATTAGCACCGTCTGTCCTGGTTGCCAACAGCTGAGGGGTAGCTCAGTGGTTTGAGCATTCGCTAAACCCAGGGTTGTGAGTTCAATCCTTGAGGGGACCATTTCGAGATCTAAGGTAAAAATTGGGGTTTGGTCCTGCTTTGAGCAAGGAGGTGAACTAGATGACCTCTTGAGGTCCCTTCCAACCCTGATATCCTAGGATGCAGTAGAGCACAGCAGAGTGGCACACTCGCCTCCATACTCCAGACCCCCGGCGGGTCAGAAGCTCCCAGAATTGCAGCCTTTTGTGTGCGCTGCAGGGTGCTCTGTCCTGAAGAGGAAGAGTTACAAAGGTGTCTAGAGGCTTTTGTAACTCGGACAGAGCCCAGATGTTGGCAGGCGGGAGGGAACCTGGGATCTCTGGAGCTTAGTGCAGGAGCCTCGACCACAGGAGCGAAAAGCCAAGAGGCTGTTAGCTAAGGCTCTAGAGCAGACTCCTTTTCTCTGTGTCTCGAAGTGGTCCTGGTGCCACGAGATAGGCCAGAACCCCACAGCCAGGGCAGGGATGGGCCTGGTCTGATTTTCAGCTGTGCCTGTGTGCCATGGAAAGTGCATCAGAATCGGGCACCTGAGTCAGGCACTTCTGCCAATCCCACGAAGCACCTCTGTACTTCTTCAGGTGCCTAAACCCCTTTGTGAAACTGGACCTCATTCAAGTAACCCAGATAAAGACTGGCTGCAGTTGATCACCCTTGACGAGTGTTTCTTTTCAGCCCCTGGGAGATATTCCTACACACAGCAGGGGATGCTTTCCATGAGCACAGCCACAGAGCGTCATTACCATGGTCATATGGGAGCTGCTTGTTAATGAGGGGCTGGGAGTGCGCTCTTCTTCCTGCTCTTCTGGGCTTCCTTTCTCCCACTTCCCCTTCCACTCAGACGGCTCCTTCTTCGTCCCTGCAGCAGAAAGAAACATTCTTAACATTTTGCTTTTCCATGTCTTCTCCCTGGTTTACAGAGGATGGAAGTTGGGCACAGAGCCCTGAAGCGAATTGCCCAGGGTCAGACTGAAGGTTATTGGCAGAGCTCAGCAGAGAACTCCGCTCTCCTGACTCCTAGCTGGGGGCTTTGACCACACTGGGCTTCCTCTTCCCTCGGGGCCAGTTTCTTTTCAATGGTGTCATCTACTCTTCCCCTCCCCTTGCACCCCTTTCCTGTCAGTGATGGGCACCAGGCCTCCTTTTGCATTGAACCCTCAAGAAGGAATGACTCAGCTCTGGTACGGTTCCCAGCTGTGACCTGCTGAGACCTCTGGAGCATTTTCCTGATGAAAGGGACCCGATCCAGGAGAAAAGAAATGATTTCCTCCAACATCCAGCCTCTCTCTTCTCCTTCCAGCCTGGAGCAATGTTAGTAGTCCCCACCCCACCGTGCCAGATCCCCAGAGCGGGGTGACCTGACATTGTCAGCTCTCCCCACCTCAGCCATGGACCTCTGCCACCATCTCCAAGAGGATCGGTCACTAAATGGATTCCAGAGCCGGAGGTACCCATCACTGTCCCATGAGACGGCCCTGATGTCGAAGGCTTGTCGAGTGACTGGTGTGAGTGTTCCTCACATGCTCCTCGCCAACCATGTGGATTGAACCATCTCACCTGTAAGATCCACTTCGACTTTGTCTGTCGTCTCCTGCAGCTTCACCTCCTCTGCCTCCACCTGGGTCTCAGCTGCTTTTTTCTTCAGGGACTAGTGCGTCCACTTTCTTGGAGAGGAAGCTGTTCTCTCCTCACTGCTCTCTGCCATCGAGTTGTGGGATTGGCAACAGACACAGAGTCTTTTCATGCCTGACAGGATGGTCCATGAGCATTTTCTTCTCCGGGGCTGCTCTGGCAAGGCCTGTTCTTGGGGGCTGAGGCCAGAGCATGCCTCAATGGCTGCAGGTTGGATGAGCACTTTGTGCACATGGATCTCTCTGTGCTCCCGAGAGACGAGTCTTTGGAAAAAGGAACGAAGCCTGGAATAGAAAGAAGGAGGAAATGGGTTTTTCTGTCCTTCTCGAAAGGAAGGGAATTAGTTTGCCCAGGATTCCCAGATCCACAAGAGTGGTCTTTTGAAGCCATCTGCTCCTCTAATAGCCAGGACTGGTTGCTGCAACCAAGAAGATAAGCAACACAAGACCACCCAGACTGGGTCAAACCAGAGGTCCATTTAGCCCAGTATGCTGTCTTTTGACAGTAGCCAGTGCTGAGTGCCCCAGAAGGAATGAACAGGGAATCATCAAGCGATCCATTCCTGTTGCTCATTCCTGGCACCTGGCAAACAGAGGCTAGGGATAGAAAGAGCAAAAGGTCAGTTTCTATGTTCTTTGGTCATTGCCTGGGCCTAGGTGCAAAAATGTTTCCTTCTTAACCCCACTCCTTTGTGCACAGAATGTTGGGACTCTGGGAACAGATCGGACCAAGCTGAAAACTAAGAAAGCTCTCTTCCCAGAGAAGCCAGGAAAAGGAAGAAAAGATTGTCATCTCGAGGGTTTGAGGGTCTGGAAGGATGAATTAACAGCTGCAAATATGTTGACTTCTTCTCAACTATTTGAAAATCTGGAATGTATTAGCATGGGGGAAAGAATCAGTCAACTTGAAATGAAGAATGACCCATATTATTTCCAACATCCAGTCAGAAGTTAGGCCTCCAAAACAAGGACAAAGAAATCACAGCGAGACCCATGACAAATGTAGGCGACAGTTGATTGAAACCCCTTTCCTGGAAAGGAATTGCGGGGGGCGGGATCGACACATCTCTTTTCTATAGCCCAAGGGGGTAGAGTAGAATTTGTAGAGAGTTTTGAGATCTATTGGCATGAGATTCTTTCTGAGAGAACTACCAAGATATCAGCCAGGGGATGGGAGTGGAGCTGTATCACTTTCAATATCTTAAGATTCATTTCTTCTGCATTATTTGAGCTCATTTATGTGCATTTCAATCATGTAATTCTGAGATCGATATTCTCTCAATACACACTTCTTTCGCAGTCATGACAGAAGACGAAAGGGTTTCTATTCCCAACTTGAAGGCAAGGAGTGCATTAGGGGCAACTCCAAGGGAAATACTATTGATGGAGATATCAATCTAAATTCTACACGAGTTTTGTTATCTTCCCTTTTGGTTCTATCCCTGGAAATTCCCCCCGACTAGTCTGCTGAAAGATAAAATCATCTGAATCTGCCTCCAAAGAACCTGACAGGCTGAAACAGGAGGAGACCTGAGAGATGGCCACATTCAAATCAAAACGGAACTGACTGTTGCAACACCAGCCCCCACCCATCCCGAGGAGAAGGAGGCACCGACCTGTCGTGTGCGATCTAATGAGCAGGGAAAGAATCTGGGAATTACCTTCTGTAAAAACTCATCCTTTTTTTTCCTCAAACACCTGTGGAAATAGCTGATTCAAGAAGTTGTTGACAGAGGGATGGTCCGCGTCTCTCAGCAGCTCCTTGGCTCACCAGCCGTTGTCAACCAAGCCAGTTGGCAGACTGACGGCAGGGCAAGAATGCTGACACCGAACACTCTTTGCTGTTGGCATCCGGGACATCACAATCAGCTTGTGCATAAACACACACAGACCCGCACCCAGAGAGACACACCCCCAGAAAAGTTAGTAACATGAACAAGACTGAGAGACTCCCCCAAATCTCTAGGCATTTTGATTTGGGGGAGGGGGATCATAGGAGCCGACTACATGGGTGCTCCGGGCCTGGATCACCCAGGAGAAAAAATTAGTGGGTGCTTAGCACCCAGTGGCAGCCAAGCTCTGCCCTCCCCGCAGTGCGTCTTGCCCGCCAGCGGTCCCACTGAGCAACTCCTCACTCTCCCTCCCAGCACTTCCTGCCCACCACAGAACAGCTGTTTCATGGAATTGAGGATGCTCCGGGAGGGTCGGTTAGGGGCGGGGACATGGCATACTTGGGGCAGTGCATGGGATTCTTCTCTCCTAAGTGCAGGGCTCAGCACTTGTCCTTGCTGAACCTCATCAGATTTCTTTTGGATCAATCCTCTAATTTGTCTGGGTCACTCTGAACCCTATCCCGACCCTCCAGCGTATCTCCCTCTCCCCCCAGCTTAGTGTCATCTGCGAACTTGCTGAGGGTGCAATCCATCCCATCCTCCAGATCATGAATGAAGATGGTGAAGAAAACCGGCCCCAGGAGTGACCCGTGGGGACTGGGGGAGGGGGTGGAGGAGAGGAGGCAGACGGTGAGTGGCAGGGACCCCACAGAGGGGGTTGCAGTGGAGGAGAGGGGGAACTCATCCAGGCAGCGGTGGGCAGTGTGGACTGGGAGAAGGGGCGAGGTAGATACAGGAAGACATGGAGCACAGGCGGGGCACTGGGGTCCAGGCACCTGGGGCCTGGTCATCGTTGGCACCAGGAGAGGAGAGGAGAGGAGAGGAGAGGAGAGGAGAGAGAGAGAGAGAGAGTTGGCGAACACACGAGAGAAGACAGAGAAACATGAGAGCAAGGCAAGCCACTCACCACCTGGAGTCATCCTCTTGGATCCAACCTTCTGCTGCGGAGGAGACACCGTTCTTGACCAGAGAAATGAGCAGCTTCTGAAAATGGGGACATTTTCTCCCTCGTAACCACAGCTGATCAGGAACCTTTTCTTCCAAACCGAACCCTAATTTACAGGGCTTCCCTACCCGGACTCAGGTGGGGCGTGAGCAGAGTCCTCACCAAACCAGACACTTACCTCACCAAGACTGGCGATTGCTTGGCTCCCAGATGGAGGGCTCTTGCCTGGCATCAACAATGGTCACAGGCTCGCTGCTCTCACTCACGTTCCATCGCATGAGGGCAGTAGACTCTGAGGCTTGACTTCTTTTTCCTTCGTACTAAAGCCAGCAGAGTGGGGGAAAAACAAAAAAAATTACCATCTCCGTCTGCAATGTCGTGTAGTCTCTTCATTTCACACCTCCCGTATCCCACGGCTCCGCCCTCAACCCATCTCCCGTTCCTACTTTACAACTGCAACTAGAAGGCGCCCATTGTAACGGCACCCAAAATAGTCACTTTGCTCAGGAGACTCTGGTCCCTTTCTCAGCCTTAATCCCAGAGCCTCATACTCAACAAGGAAGCCCACGGCCTGTGAAGAAAACGACAGCGAGTACAGATGAGGAATTAAAAGCACTGACCTCACAGCCAGTTATGCAGAAGGCAGAAACATGTGGCCTGTTTATGTCTCCTTGGAAAGATGCCCAAGCTGCTCAGGCCCACCTCTGCCATTTCTCCTCTGGCTAGAGCTCCTGCACAATTCCTCTGCGAAAGCAGCTGCAAAAGCAAAGCATGAGCCATCGCTCCACAAAGCTCGATTGGTGCTGGAAATCTTGCCCTCAGCCCTGCCTCACTCTTTCATCCCATCTACATGGCCCCCACTCCATGAACAAAGACCAAGTTAACACCGACAGTCACCGCTCCACTCTCGCACCCACTGCCCTGCATGATTTTCCTCCCCTCCTACTTCTCCATGGCTCTCGAGACACAGCCTGTGGGGATGAACACCTAGGGTGCCTGCCCGTGTCCTGTGAAGGGAGACAGCACAAGGATAGGCGAGAGAGAGAGACAGAGACAGTGTGTGTTGGCCAACATACTAGAGGAGAGAGAGAAAGAATAACATGGTAGGATAGCAAGCAACTCACCACCTGGAGTCATCCTCCCAGATGCAACCTTCTGCTGCGGACGCGACTCTGGTGCTGACCAGAGAAATGAGCAGCCTCTGAAAAAGGGGACCTTTTCTCCCTCATAACCACAGCTAGTCAAGAAGCTTTCCTTACAAACCCAGCCCTACCTTACGGGGCTTTTCTACCTGGACTTAGGTGGGGCGTGAAGAGAGCCCTCACCAAACCAGACACTTATCTCACCGAGACTGGCGGCTGCTCAGCTCCCAGATGAAGGGCTTTTGCCTGGCATCAACAACGGTCACAGGCTCGCTGCTCTCACTCACGTTCCATCGCATGAGGGCAGTAGACTCTGAGGCTTGACTTCTTTTTCCTTGGTACTAAACCCAGCAGACGGGGGGGAAATGAAAAAATATTAGCATCTCCGTCGGCAGTGTCGCGTAGTCTCTTCATTTCACATCTTCCGTATCCCATGGCTCCGCCCTCAACCCATCTTCCATTCCTACTTTACAACTGCAAGTAGAAGGCGTCCATTGTAACGGCACCCAAAATCGTCACTTTGCTCAGGAGACTCTGGTCCCTTCCTCAGCCTTAATCCCAGAGCCTCGTACTCAACAAGGAAGCCCACGGCCTGTGAAGAGTACTACAGGGAGTACAGATGAGGAATTGAAAGCACTGACCGCTTACTCACAGCCAGTTATGCGGGAGGCAGAAAGCTGACGACTCTTCACATCTGCTTAGAAGGATGTCCAAGCTGCTCAGGTCCACTCCTGCCATATTCTCCTCCGGCTAGGGCTCCTGGACAATTCCTCTGCGAAAGCAGCTGCAAAAGCCAAGCATGAGCCATCACTACACAAAGCTCGATGGGTGCTGGAAATCTTGCCCTCAGCCCTTCCTCACACTTTCATCCCATCCACATCGGCCCCACTCGAGGAACAGAGACGGAGTTAACACCGACAGTCACCGCTCCACTCTCGCACCCACTGCCCTGCATGATTTTCGTCCCCTCCTACTGCTTCTTGGCTTCCGAGACATAGCCTGCAGGGATGCACACCTAGCATGCCTGCCCGTGTCCTGTGAAGGGAGACAGCACAGGGAAAGGCAAGGACAGAGAGAGACAGAGACAGAGACAGAGACAGACAGAGACAGAGACAGAGACAGAGACAGAGTGTGTGTGGTGGCCAACATACTAGAGTAGAGACAGAGAAAAACATTGTAGGATAGCAAGCAACTCACCTCCTGGAGTCATCTGTGATGAAGCGGGACTTCATGTTTCCTCTGAATCGTGTGGGGGTGTCTCAGTTTCCCCTAGGCAGTTCTTAAGGATCTAGATGGTGGGGTAAGGGTGTATGATCGTTGCAGAGCTCTGGAGGGCAGGTGTGTGCAGGGGTCTGGACACAGAGAATGGCCGACACCCTGTTTCCTGGCCACTGATGGCCTGGGCCCTTCCCCCCTGCAAGGTGAGAGCTAAAGGGTTGGAGAACAAAGGAATCTGGTGCCCTCCTGGCCGGGGACAGGGACAAAGCCCAGAGGAGGAGGGGCTGGGGGGAGTTTCAGTTGGGGGCTGGCTGGAGACATGGAGTGAAGGGCAGACGGGGTTGTCTGGCTCACTGCCTCCCAAAATGGACCCGGCTGAGGGGTCCTGTTCTCTGCACCTACAAGCTCTGTGTTAGACCATGTCCCTGTCGTCTAATAAACCTCTGTTTTCCTGGCTGGCTGAGAGTCCCGTCTGACTGCGGAGTTGGGGGGCAGGACCCTCTGGCTCCCCCAGGACCCCGCCTGGGTGGACTGGCTGTGGGAAGCGCAGGGAGGGGCAGAGGAGGCTGAAGGCTCCGAGGTCAGAGCCAGGAAGGTGGAGCCGGGGGAGCTGTGTGTCCTGCAGACAGGCTGTTCCCCGAGAGGAGACTTCCCCAGAGTCCTGCCTGGCTTCCTGGGGAGCAGTTCCAGAGCATCGCCCGGGGACTCCGGGACATCCTCCTCCTAGATGAAACCTTCTGCTGTGTGACGTGTTGTGTGTGTCGTGTTTCATGTGTCGTGTGACGTGTTGTGTGTGTGACTTGTGTGTCGTTTTGTGTGTGTGAGACGTGTTTATGTGTGCGTGTTGTGGTCCATGTTGAGTGTGTGTGTGCCATGTTGTATGCCGTGTTGTGTGCATGTGACGGTGTGTGCCGTGTTGTGTGCCGTTTTGTGTGCATGTTGTGTGTGTCGGTGTCATGTGTTGTGTGAAATTTTTGTGTCTCGTGTCGTGTGCGGTTTTGTGTGTCATGTGTCATTGTCGTGTGTCATGTTGTCTGTGTGTGTCGTGTTGTGTGTGGGTGTGTGATATTTTTTGTGCGATGTTTTGTGCATCATGTTGTGTGTGTGTGTCACATTGTGTGCCATTTTGTGTGTCATGTGGGGTGTTGTGTGTCATATTGTTTGTGTGTGTCGGTGTCGTCTGTGATTTCTGTGTCACGTTTTCCGCCGTTTTCTGCGTCGTCTCGTGTGTGTGTGTGTGTGTGTGGGTGTTGTGTGTGATTTCTGTGTCACGTTGTCTGCCGTTTTGTGTATCATCTCGTGTGTGTGTGTGTATGTGTGTGTGTCGGTGTCACGTGTTGTGTGTGATTTTTGTGTGTCGTGTTGTGTGCTGTTTGTGTGTCATTTTATTTGTGTGTCATGTTGTTTGTGTGTGTCGGTGTCCTGTGTTGTGTGTGTGTGAGAGACGTGTTTCTGTATGTGTGACGTGTTCTGTGTGTGTGTCGGTGTCATGTTCTGTGTGTGTGTGTCAGTGTCGTCTGTCGTCTTTTGTGTGTGTGATGTTTTGTGTGTGATGTGTGTGTTGTCTTGGGTGGCCACTAAGGGTAATGCACAAACCATTTCCTCATGGAGCAACAGTGCCACTGGGTGGCGAATTCAAATCGTGCACAAACCATTTCCCTCATACAGGAATAGTGACACTGGGTGGCCACTCAGGGTAATGCACAAACCATTTCCCTCACAGAGCAACAGTGAGAGTGGGTGGCCACCGTTACGAATTATACCTGACAGGTCATGCACACAAGCTGCTGCGAATTATACCCGATTGGTCCCGCACAGTTAGAGTCTAGGCTGAGGCACTCGACCGAAGTCCACAACGGCAGGGTTCCCAAAAATACTAAGTTTATTACACTCGAGCGTGGTGCCCCCCTGCTCATCAGGAGGGGAACCCGCATGCAGGTTATACAAAGATTATAGACCTTTTAGCAAGGCACATTGCCCTCATGCTTTGGAAACCTTAGCAAATAGACAAATCCTTCCCTTATCTACCACCTATCCCGGCTAGGTACATTCCCCGTGCTAAACCATGACTTCAGCTACATTGCATGGTCGTAAAGCAATGCACCAGTAACTTTTCTTATCAGGACAGGAGGCCCACATCAAGGCCAGGAGGCAGGGAGTTAGGAACAGACAAAGAACAGAAACCGGGAGATAAAACAGGTTGGAGAAAAGGACGGGGGGGGGGGAGGATTTTCACAGGAATGCAGTATCTAAGGAACACTCCTCCTGGTGCATGATGTGCTTGCTTTTAGACAATGGTGGGCCCCATTGTCCAAAATGGAGTCACATATGCTAACTTTTCCTTCACACCACTCAGGGTAATGCACCAACAATTTCCCTCGTGGAGCAACAGTGACACTGCGTGGCTAATCCAGGTATTGCACAAAGCATTTCCCTCATGGAGCAACAGTGACACTCGGTGGCCACTCAGGGTAATGCACAAATCATTTCCTTAACGGAGCAACAGTGACACTGGGTGGCCACTTGGAGTAATGCAGAAAGCATTTCCCTCACGGAGCAATGGTGACACTGCGTGGCCAATTTGGGTAGTGCACAAATCATTTCCCTCATGGACCAACAGTGACAGTGGGTGGCCAATTCAGGTCATGCTCAAATCATTTCCCTCATGGAACAACAGTGACACCGGGCGGCCGCTAGGAGTAACACACAAAGCATTTCCTCACGGAGCACCAGTTGCACAAACTGAGTTTAATAATAATAATAATAAACAAAAAATAGTTTCACTAGAAAAGGTAGATTTTCAGTGATTATAAGGCATAGCAAACAGAAGAAGGCAGATTACTAAGCAAATACAAATACACACGCATACTAAGCCTAAGATCTTAAAGAGACTGGATTCAAGAAGTTATTTCCCATCCTAAATGTCTTTTGGCAACTTGAGGAGTTTCTGTAGCTTAGACTTCCCGTTGTTTCTCTTTACAGAGTAGACTCCTGTCCTAGTCTGGACTTTCCCCTTCTCATTTCCTTTGTCTCTTCGGGTACTTTCATCAGCCTTTCTACTGCCCTGCATGATTTTCATCCGCTCCGACTTTTCCATGGCTCCCGAGACCTCACCTGTGGGAATGCACACCTACCCGTGTCCTACAAAGGGAGACGGCACCAGGAGAGCAGAGGAGAGAGAGACTGAGAAAGTTGGCCAACACACAAGAGAAGAGAGAAAAATATGGGAGGAAGGCAAGCAACTCACCAGCTGGACTCATCCTCCTAGATGCCACCTTCTCCTGCAAAGGAGACACCGTTCCTGGCCAGAGAAATGAGCAGCCCCTGAAAATGGGGACCTTGTCTCTCTCCTAACCACAGCTGGTCAGGAACCTTTTCTTACAAACCCAGCCCCAGCTAATGGGGAGTCCCTACCTGGAGCCAGGCGGGCCGTGAGCAAAGCCTTAACCAAACCAGACACTTATCTCACTGACATTCGCGACTGCTCCACTGCCAACCGGACAACTCCTGGCTGCATCAACAGTGCTCGCGGACTCACTGCTCTCGCTCGCTTTCCATCCGATGAGGGGAGTCAACTGTTTGTACTAAACCCAGACCAAGGAGGAAAAACAAAGAAGTTACCATCTCAGTGGGCCACATCGCGTAGGCTATCATTATACAATGCTCCATTGGTGCTGGAAATCTTGCATTCATCCGCGCATCGGCCCCACGCGATGAACCGAGACAGAGTTAACCCCGACAGTCACCGCTCCACGCTCGCACCCACTGCCCGGCATGATTTTCCTCCGCTCCGACTTCTCCATGGCTCCCGAGACCTCACCTGTGGGAATGCACACCTACCCGTGTCCTGTGAAGGGACACGGCACGAGGACAGAAGAGGAGAGAAGAGAAAGAGAGAGTTGGCGAACACACGAGAGAAGACAGAGAAACATGAGAGCAGGGCAAGCAACTCACCACCTGGAGTCATCCTCTTGGATCCAACCTTCTGCTGCGGAGAAGACACCGTTCCTGACCAGAGAAACGAGCAGCCTCTGAAAATGGGACCTTTTCTCCCTCGTAACCACAGCTGATCAGGAACCTTTTGTTACAAACCGAACCCTAATTTACGGGGCTTCCCTACCTGGACTCAGGTGGGGTGTGAGCAGAGTCCTCACCAAACCAGACACTTACCTCACCGAGACTGGCGATTGCTCGGCTCCCAGATGGAGGGCTCTTGCCTGGCATCACCAACGGTCACAGGCTCGCTGCTCTCACTCACTTTCCGTCGCATGAGGGCAGTAGACTCTGAGGCTTGACTTCTTTTTCCTTGGTACTAAACCCAGCACAAGGGGAAAAACAAGTAAGTTACCATCTCCGTCGGCAACATCTCGTAGGCTCCTCTGTTTGCCTCTCCCACACGGCAGGGATCCGCCCTCCACTCTCCTCCCGTTACACCTTGAGCATCACAACCAAAAAGCCCCTTTTCTAACGGCACCCCACAGAGTCACTCTGCTCAGGAGACTCTGGCCCCTCCCCAGGCTTAACCCCCCCGAGCCCCGTCCCCGGCGAGGACGCCCACGGCCGGTGAGGAGGACGACAGCGAGTGCGGACGAGGAACTGGAAGCACTGACCTCTCAGCCAGGTCTGCAGAGGGCAGAGAGCGGAGGCCTGGTTCTGCCTCCTTGGAAAGAGGCCCAAGCGGCTCAGGCCCCTCCTGCCGTGTTCCCCTCCGGCGAGAGCTCCGGCACCATCCCTCGCCAGAGCCGCTGCGAGAGCCGAGCCGGAGCCCTCGCTCCCCAGCGCTCGACGGGGGCTGGGAATCTCGCCCTCGGCCCTGCCACCCTCTTCCCTCCCGTCCACACCGGCCCCACGCGCCGCCCAGAGACCGAGTTCACCCCGCCCGTCCCCGCTCCGCTCTCGCACCCGCTGGGTGTCGTCTCGAGGGTTGTGATTTCGGTGTCGTGTCCTCTGCCGTCTTGTGTGTGTGTCGCGTGTCGGTGTCGTGTGTGATTTCGGTGTCGTGTCGTCTGCCGTCTTGTGTGTCATGTGACGTGTCGTATGTTGTGTCGTGGGTGTGTGAGACGTCGTGTTTGTGTATGTGAGACGTCGTGTGTCTCGGTGTCGGTGTCGTGGGCGCGTGAGACGTCGTGTGTGTCGGTCTGTGTGTCGTCTCTGTGTGTGTGAGACGTCGTGTGTGTCAGTGTCGTGTGTGTGAGACGTCGTGTGTGTGAGAGGTTGTGTGTGTCGGGTCTGTGTGTGTGATGTCATGTCTGTCGGTGTGTGTGTCGTCTCTGTGTGTGTGAGACGTTGTGTGCCAGCTCTGTGTGTGAGACGTCGTATGTCGGCGGGTGTGTGTGTCGGCGGGTGTCGGCGAGTGTGGGTGTGTGGGTGTGGGCATATGTTGTGTGTGGTGTGTGTGTTGTGTGGGCCTGGGCATGTGTTGTGTCGTGTGTGGTGTGTGGGTGTGGGCGTGTGTCGTGTGTGTGTGGGCGTGTGTTGTGCATGTGTTGTGTGGGCGTGTGGTGTGTGGGCGTATGTGAGAGACGTCGTGTGTTTGTGTGAGACGTCGTGTGTGAGACGTCGTGTGTCGTGTGTGTGTGTGTGAGAGACGTCGTGTGTCGTGTGTGTGTCAGTCGTCATGTGTGGTGTGTGTCGGTGTCATGTGTGTCAGTGTCGTGTGTGTGTGTGTGAGATGTTGTGTGTTGTGTGTGTGTCAGTCGTCGTGTGTCGTGTGTGTCAGTGTCGTGTGTGAGAGACGTCGTGTGTCGGCGTGTATGTGTGTGTTGGCATGTGAGAGACGTGTGTCGTCGTGTGTGTGTGTCGTCGTGTGTGTGTGTCGGCATGTGAGAGAAGTCGCGTGTGTGTGTTGGCGTGTGAGAGATGTCGTATGTCGGCATGTGAGAGACATCGTGTGTGTCCGCGTGTGTGCGACATCATGTGTCGTGTGTGTGTGTGTGGGCGTGTGTTGTGTGTGTGTGTCGGTGTGTGTGAGAGACGTGTTTGTGTGTGTGACATGTTGTGTGTCATGTGGTGTCACGTGTGTGTGTGAGACGTGGTTGTGTGTGTGTTGTCTTGAGTGTTTTGTTGGTGTGTGACGTGTTGTGTGTCGGTGTTGTGTGTGATTTTTGTGTGTGTGACCGGTTGTGTGTCGTGTTCTGCGTGCGTGCGACGTGTTGTGCGCGTGCGACGTGCAGTATACACCTGACGTGCTGTTTACGTGCGACGCACGATGCGCAACGTGCCTGCGATGCGCAATGTGTTGTGTGTGCGACATGTGACGTGCTGTCTACAACGTGCGACAGGCTCTGTGCGATGTGTTGTGTGTATAACATGCAACGTGCGGTCTACAACCTGCGACTTGCGATGCACGAGCAACGCTCGACGTGCTGTGTGCTACCTGTTGTGCGTGTGACATGTAAAGTGCGAAGTGTTGTGCGTGACGTGCGACATGCTGTGTGTGTGACGTGCTGTGTGTTCCACGTAAAACGTGTCAGTGTCGTGTGTGTGTGTCTCACTGTCATGTGTGTCTCAATGTCGTGTGCCATTTTGTGTCGTGTGCCATTTTCTGTCATGTGTCGTGTTGTGTGCATCGTGTCTGTGACATGTAGTGTGTGCGTGCGTGCGACGTGTTGTGCATGTGCATGTGCATAGTGCAACATGTGCGTGATGTGATACGTGCGACATGTGACAAACTGTGTGTGCGACGTTGTCTGTGTGCGACGTACGTGCAACGTACTGTGTGTCATTGAGTGTGTCTGAGATGTGTTGTGAGACGTGTTGTGGGTCATGTTGAGTGTGAGACGTGTTGTGGGTCGTGTTGAGTGTGTGAGTGTGTGAGTGTGACGTGTTGTGGGTCGTGTTGTGTTGAGTGTGTGTGTGTGACATGTTGTGGGTTGTGTTGTGTTGAGTGTGTGTGTGTGTGACAAGTTGTGGGTCGTGTGTGTGATGTTTTGTGTGTGATGCTTTCCGTGTCGTGGTGTGTGTGTGTTTGTTTCGTGTGTATGTTTTTGTGTGTCATGTTGTGTGCCGTTTTGTGTCATCGTGTGTGTGTGACGTGTGTGCGTCCGCGCCTTGGACGTATTGTGCGTGTCCGTGTGGGAAGTGCGAAGTGGGATGGGTCAACTTGCCACCCCCTTCCCCAACACTTTAGCCCCCTGTCGTAAACATGACCCTCCCCCCTCCCTAGGGTGCTACGGACACTAAAACCACCTAAAAGACCCCCGACTTACCACTATTGGCTGGCACCCCATTGCCACCCGCACTTCTATGCTGCTGCTGGCCAAACCCTCCCCCCAAAATCTAAACCCCACCCCCTACCCGGAACCCATCTGGAACCCTGACCCCATAACCTGCCCCCCAACTCGAAACCCCTGAACCAAAACTGTAGCCCAACCCTCACCCCAACCCGAACCTCCAGCTCTGAACCCAGCCCCTCGAAGCCTGACACCGCTTTAAGCCAGAGCCCAGTTCCCCATTCCCACCCTGGGCAACAACAGTGCAAACCACACCCTCCTGCCCCCCGCCCAGGAATCCTGCTTCTTACCACCCCTTCTTTGGAAATGAACCTTTTCTTCACTTGCATTCCACACACCTTCATTCTCCTTTGAGGGGTTATTTAGTGACAGGGGTCTACACAAGGCAACTCTTTGCTATTCCAGCGTAACAGGACACAGATACGTGAAAACAGTGCAAACAACATTCCACAAGTTTTCAGGAGGTTTAAACACCCAATACAGTTGCACATTGAACAGTCGCTTTGATCTCTACTAACACACACATCCGTTGGCCTGAACACACTCTGACACAAGCTGCTCTTTCAGCGTCACACCTTGTACAAACATTACTGCAACAGCGTGTAGGGCCGCGTGACCCCCGGGGGTCTGTGAGCTGGTTTCAGGGCGTCCGCAGGACCCAGCAGCTTCGCCTCCCCGCCTGTTCCCTGGAGGGATCTCCAGACTGTCAGTGCTGCCCGGAGCTTCCCTTCCCTGCCAGGCCTGAGCAACCAGCGCTTGTAACCAGGCCACTCACAGCCTCCCCGCGGGGAGCGTATGGACACAAACCGGCTGGAGAGCAGTTAGGGCAGGAATCCCTGGAGACTCGGGGAGCATCTTCAGCGGATGAGGGTGACACACCCCACAGGAGCTGAATTTCCCACTCGGGTCTAAGTCGTGCCGTGTGGATGGGGCAGCATGGTTGGGAAGCTCTGTTTGCTGTGGTGGATCCACTGGGGGTTGATGTCGTGGGGGTCGAGTGAAGACACACTAAATTGACAGGAGAGCGCTCTCCAGTCGCCGTTGGGACTGCGCCGGGAACAGCAGGAGGAAGGGAAGTCGACTGAGGAGCGTCTCCTGTCAATCCAGCCCAGTGTAGGCACAGCAGTAAGTCGACCGAAGTGACGTCAAATCCAGCTCTGTTATTCACGCAGCGGGAGCAGTGTAACTTAGGACGACTTACTGCGGTAGGATAGAGTCATAAATAGAAAGGGAAGGCTAACCACCTTTAAATCCCTCCTGGACAGAGGAAAAATCCTCTCACCTGTAAAGGGTTAAGAAGCTAGGATAACCTCGCTGGCACCTGACCAAAATGACCAATGAGGAGACAAGATACTTTCAAAGGGTCTGGATCTGTCTGTGTGATGCTTTTGCCGGGGACAGAACAGGAATGGCGTCTTAGAACTTAGTAAGTAATCAAGCTAGATCTGCGTTAGATTCTGATTCCTTTAAATGGGTGAGAAAAAAACCTGTGCTGAATGGAATGGATATTCCTGTTTTTGTGTCTTTTTGTAACTTAAGGTTTTGCCTAGAGGGATTCTCTATGTTTTGAATCTAATTAACCTGTAAGGTATTTACCATCCTGAGTTTACAGAAGTGATTCTTTTTACTTTTTCTACTATTGAAATTCTTCTTTTAAGAAACTGAATGCTTTTTTCTTGTTCTTAAGATCCAAGGGTCTGGGTCTGTGGTCACCTATGCAAATTGGTGAGGATTTTTACCAAACCTTCCCCAGGAAGGGGGGTGCAATGTTTTGGTGAGGATTTTTGGGGATTTTTGGGGGTCTAACCCGCTTAGACTTTTGGTGGTAGCAGCGAAAGTCCAAGGGCAAAAGGTAAAATAGTTTGTACCTTGGGGAAGTTTTAACCTAAGCTGGTAAAAGTAAGCTGAGGAGGTTTTCATGCAGGTCCCCACATCTGTACCCTAGAGTTCAGAGTGGGGAAGGAACCTTGACAGATAGACACAGTGTGAGGCCTGAGTTTCCCCTGCAGTCTGGATGCTCAAACACCGGCTTGGCAACACAAGTCAGCAAGCCCAGGCCACATAGAGACAGGTTCAGTGTGCAGTGTGGACAGACCCTCAGACGACCCCAGTATTGTCAAATGAGGAAATCCTTCCTGTGTTTTGACTTGCTGGTAGAAGAGCCGAGTGACATTGGAGCTCACCGAGCTTCACTGACAAACGCAGCGCTCCAGCACCTGAGCTCTCGGGCTCCCTGTTGAAAGAAAAGCTGAAGGAGCGACAAAGGTCAAAGAGAGGTGCTCGTCTTTGGCCAAGGGCAGGGAGTCCCACCCTCAAAGCGAGAACATTTCTCTCTTTGCCTGTCTGTGTTGGGGCAGGAGCGATAACACATCATCCTGCATTTGCTATTTCAGAGAGTAGTTTCTGACTGTCTTCTCAAAGACAGGGTGCGAAACAGGCCTCAAACCTGACTGAGTGGAAACAAGAACAATGCAGCTCGACTGAGCTAGCTGAGAATTGAGATGTGCCCCTTTGCTCGAGTGAGGGAATGACCTGTGAGGGGACTGGAAACCTGACCGGCCAATTCTTAACTTGCACTCTCTCAGCATCTTTCCTCTGAGTGCCGTCACGGTAGCTTCAATACTCCAGCACCGGACGCCCTGCCAGATCTGGGCCCGACAAGCTTTCCTTGTGATTGGATTCTGGAGAGCAGGGGTGCAGGGAAGCAACAGGTGCATGTGACTCCTTGGTGAGGTTTTCCTTGCCTTTCTGTTTGAGGAGGCACAGCCTCCCCTAACTGTCCCTCCATACAATTTCTGAAACCTGATCCGGCATCAGGCCAAAATTTGCCTGCCCCTGGTTTAGGGCCTGATTTATGCAAAGACCCATTGGGAGTGTGTCAACATTGCCCCATTTCTGAAACTGGAAACAACCCCCTGCACAGAGCTGGGAAAACAGAGCAGAGCACTGGAGCCTGAACCCCCTCGTCAGAGACTGCGATGAAATCATCTCAGGCATTGGCATCCAGACAGCAAGAGTATCTGGCTGTGTCGACTCTCTCCTCCAGCCCTGAGCGACCAGCACCCCTAGCCAATGCCTGAGATGATGGGGCGTCCAGGATTTCCAGGTTTATGGATCTTGGGTAGCAGACAGAAGACCCCTGGTCGGGGTTCCAGGGGCGTGTCTGTGCAGATTTGTTCTTGTGCTTTTTCAGGGAGTTTCTTGAGCAGATGCTGCAGTTTCTCTTGGTCACCCTGAGTGGGATCAGAGGGGAATGGGCTGGAGAATGTGGAGTTGGAGAGCTGCCGAGCAGCCTCTTGTTCATATTCCAACCTATTCATGAAGACGACAGCACCTCCTTTGTCAGCCTTTTTGATTCGGATGTCAGAGTTGTTCCTGAGGCTGTGGACGGTCTTGTGTTCTGCACGGCTGAGGTTATGGGCCAAGTGATGCTGCTTTTCGACCACTTCAGCCCGTGCTTGTCGGCTGAAGCACTCGAGTTGAACAGTCTGTTGTTTCGACCTTCAGGCAGAATCCTTCTTTTTGTCGTGTTGGTAGGAAGGTCTCTGTGGATTAGTGTGTTGTTCAGAGGTGTGTTGGAAATATTCCTTCTGTCGGAGACGTGGAAAGTCGCATCATGTTGTATCATGTTGGTGGGGGTGGAGGGGCAGAAGGAGAGGCCACACAAGACACCCACTTCCTGGACACTACAGTGTTAATAAGCGATGGTCACGTAAACACCACCCTATCCTGGACCTCTATACTTACCTACATGCCTCCAGCTTTCATCCAGACCACATCACATGATCCGTTGTCTACAGCCAAGCTCTAAGATACAACCGCATTTGCTCCAATCCCTCAGACAGTGACAAACATCTCCAGGATCTCTATCAAGCATTCTTCAAACTACAATCCCCACCTGCTGAAAGGAAGAATACCCAGAAGTCACCTACTCCAGGACAGGCCCAACAAAGAAAGGAACAGAACGCCACCAGCCATCACCTTCAGCCCCCAACTAAAAGATCTCCAGGGCACGATCAAGGATCTACAATCTATTCTGAAGGACGATCCCTCAGTCTCACAGATCTTGGGAGACAGGCCAGTCCTCACTTACAGACAGCCCCCCAACCTGAAGCAAATACTCACCAGCAACCACACAACAAAAACACTAACCCAGGAACCGATCCTTGCAACAAACCCATTGCCAACTCTGTCCACATATCTATTCTAGGGACACCATCATAGGACCTAATCACATCAGCCACACCATCAAATGTGCCCAAATACATCTGTTAGTCTATAAGGTGCCAGAACTACTCCTCATTTTGTTTTTGTTTTTTGCTGATACAGACTAACACGGCTCCCACTCTGAACTAAATGATTGCATCTCTCACCAGAATAGATCTAGAAGCACAAAGAACACCCTAGAGACCAGGCCTTTAAACGTTAGGAAACATCAGAGTTAAGGTGACGTGTACATACTTCGCGCAGTGCTGTTATGCATGTGTGTTATGATACAGACTCACAAGTGTGGCCTTGGGGTCAATTCTCTGCCCCCCACAGCATCAATTTCCTCCAGGCTACCAAGGGAAGTGGTGCTTCCTCCATCCCTTGATGAGATGCCTTTCTCGAGTCTGCTTTGGTCCAAAACTCGCTACTGCGCCATACAGGAGGCCTGTGATGTGTAGGGGGGCCAGATGAGATGATCTAACAGTCTCTTCTGGCCTTCAAGTCTCCAAATCTCTGCAAAACCGAGTGTGGCACATCGAGCATCCTCTGATGGTTCCACGTGTGGCCTGCGTGAACCCTTGCACGATCACGGAGTGTGTGGGGGTGACCCAGGGGGAGCAGCTCAAACATGCAGAGAAGCCGGCTCGGGGCAGGACATGAGCCCTGCAAGGCAGGGGTGGGGATGGCAGTGACATCCCAAGGGCCTTTTGTAGCACTCAGCTGATTGGTGAAAGGAGGTTGGGAGGCGGTGACCTCACAGAGATTCCACGACAACGGCCAGGGAGGACAGGCTGCAGGGCAGGGGGATCTCAGAGACCCCCGGGACTTTGCTGCAGGGAGTCTCCTTCTTGAGGTGTCTCCTTGAGGACTGAGAGAGAATTCAGGGTCACGTATGTGAGCGCGAGGTGGAGCCTCTCTGGAGTTTTCTCCTTTCCCACTGCTCATTGAGCGAGAAGACAGACGTCCCTGTGGAGAAGGTAAGAGCCCCAGAGAGGTTTGGTACCGAGGCAGCCTGATCCACCCGGTGCTGGCCAAATTCTCGGCACGGAAAACAGGAGGTTAAGGTGGGACAATTTTCCCCCAGCTTGGACTTTGTCCCTTCGAGTCCTTGGGGTTTGTCTTTTTTGGTTTCCCTTTTCCTGCTTCCCTCCCTCCACTGGCAAGGAGGGGGCTGCTCTGTAGCCCTCATGGTGGGAGGCCTCCCAAAGAGATGGGACAGGAAGCGTGCCCTGAGAGTGATCCTCACCGGTGACCTGAGCCATCCCTGGGCCATCTGGGGAACCCTCAGCCCACCGCCAGAGTCTCCATGCTGATTGGCTGAGCAGGTGGTCTCGTGGCAGGCAGGAGACTCAGGACTTTGTTGTTCTCTTTTAAGGCCCAGCAAATAAGCCAGAACCAATCATCTGCTTGGTGAATTGTTCTCCTTCTGGCTGCTGATTGTCTCTGAGCCATCCCTGGTTCTTGCTGGTGTTCTAATGCTTCTAAAACACTTGCTGAAGAATCAGTGTGAATGGTTGTTGGTCTGTAGCTCATTGCAGGTCCCTTTATTCTGATCATTCAATGTGTGAAACTCCAGATTGATGGTTCGTTTGAAAGTCAGGACACCCGGGTCCTGTTCCCAAATCTATCCCGACAGGTTGTGTGATGGAAGACAAGGCCCTTTGCTTTTCTCAGCCTTCGTTTCTCCCTCTGTCAGTTGGGGAGAACAATCCTCTCACACCTGCCTCCCGGTGAGCGGAGGCTGGGGAGCTGTGGGGACCTGTTTGAGAGCGTCACTCGTAGCAGTGTATCGTAGGAGGTGTCCTATTGGGTTGAGTCATTCCAGAGGATGATGTCGTGCAGCAGAACCCCGTTTTCCCAACCTGGCGTGACACAGCTTTGCATGTGAACCGAACCAAGGGCGCACACAGGTCCAGAAGCCGGCGATTTCTCCTTTGGCCACTAGATGGCGCTGCAGGCTCCCACTTCCCCCTTCTCCTGGTCACGCAATGGGGGTTAGTCTCCCCAAAAAGAACGCCCTTCTCGCTTTGAACGTTCCTTGATGTGCACCCTGTGGACTGTCGGGATACGTGTCCAAAAGTTGCAGGGCTTGTTTCATGGTCTCCGCAACGACAATCTTTCTTCCTTTTTAGACGTGACGACCTTTTTGGTCAAGATCCTTGATTATTCGGGGATTTATCCCGGAAGACCCAAAGTATTTGGGACATAAGACTTGTCTGGAAGGGCGCACAGGGCTAAAGTGTTTTTGGCCATAGCAGGTTCCTTGTCGCAAGAAGGACGTCAATCCCCCTTCCGAACGTGTTTTGTGTAGTGTTGTGTGTGTGACGTATTGTGTGTCATGTTATGTGTGTTTGTGTCCGTCTGTGTGATGTGTTGTGTGTCATGTTGTGTGTGTGTGTGTGAAACATGTTGTGTGTCGTGTTGTGCAACGTGTTGAGTGTTTGTGTATGGTGAGGTGTTTGTGGTGTCATGTGACGTGTTGTGTGTGACGTGTTGTGTGTGTGTGCGACATATTGTGTGTCATGTTGTGTGTGTTGGTGTCTGTCTGTGTGACGTGTTCTGTGTTGTGTTGTGTGTGTGAGACATATTGTGTTTCATGTTGTGTATGTCGTGTTGTGTGTGTTCTTGTGCAACGTGTGACGTGTTGTGTGTGATGCGCGAAGTGCAATGTGCGACGTGCGATGTGTTGTCTGTGCAACGTGCGATGTGCTGTGTGTGCGTGCAACGTGCGACGTGTTGTGTGTCCGACATTCGACGTGTTTTGTGTGTGACATGTGACGTGTTGTGTGTGCAGGTGTGACGTGCGACGTGCGATGTGCCATGTGCGAAGTGTTTGTGTAACGTGTTGTATGTCATGTTGTGTGTGTTATGTGTTGTGTTTCATGTTGTGTGTGTCATATTGTATGTGTTCTGTGTCGTGTTGTGTGTGTGAGGGACACGTTTTTGTGTGTGACGTGTTGTGTGTGTGTGACGTGTTTTGTGTCGTGTTGTGTGTGTTTGTGTGTGTGATGTGTTTCTGTGTGTGTGTCGTGCGACTTGCGTGCCTGTGTGCATGCGATGTATTGTGTGTATCCGTGCAACGTGCGATGTGTTGTGTGGGACATTCGATGTGTTTCTGTGTGTGTCGTGGTGTGTGTCGTGTTCTGTTTGTCATGTTATGTTTCTGTGTGAGACGGGTTGTGTGTCATGTTTTGTGTGTGTGTGAGACTTTTGTGTGTGTGTGTCATGTTGTGTGTGTGACATGTTCTGTGTCATGTGTGTGTTTGTGTCTGTGTGACATGTGTGTCGTGTTGTGTGTGTCGTGCTATGTGTGAGTGTGTGTGAGACGGGTTGTGTGTCTTGTGTGTGTGCGCGTGAGACATGTTTCTGTGTGTGTTTGTGTGTGTGACATGTTTTTGTGTGTGTGTCGTGCGACATGGAACGTGCAACTTGCGTACATGAGTGTGTGCGATGTGTTGTGTGTATCCGGGCAACATCCAATGTACAACGTGTTGTGTGGAACGTGCAATGCGTTTCTGTGTGAGTCGTTTTGTGTGTGTTTGTGTGTGCCATGATATGTGTGTGTGTGACAGGTTGTGTGTGTGTGACGTGTTGTGTGTCATGTTGTGTGTCGGCTAGAGTGTTGTGTGGATTGTGTGTGTGATGTTTTGTTTGTGGTGACATGTGATGTGGTGTGTGCGTGTGTGTGAGGCGTTTTTTGTGTAGTGTTGTGTGTGTGTGACATTGTGTGTCGTGTTTGTGTCTGTCTGTGTGACATGTTGTGTGTCATGTTGTGTGCCGTGTTGAGTGTGTGTGTGGTGTTGTGTTTTGGTGTCATGTGATGTGTTGTGCGTGACGTGGTGTGTGTTTGTGTCTGTCTGTGTGCCACATTGTGTGTTGTGTGTGTGACATGTTGTGTGTAGTGTTTTGTGTCTGTGTGACATGTTGTGTGTGTGTGAGACGTGTTTGTGAGTGTGACGTGCAACGTGCTGTGCTTGCGAAGCGCAACGTGTTGTGTGTGTCCGTGCTCTGTGCAATGTGCATCATGTGACATGTGATGTGTTGTCTATGTGCATGCGACGTGCGATGTTTTGTGTGTGTGATGTGCAACACGTGACATGTGTGTGTTACATGCGACATGTTGTGTGTGTGTGCTACATGTGACGTGTTGTGTGTGTGACATAGGACGTGCTGTGTGTATGCATGTGAGACGTGTGGGACATGTGTGTGACATGTGACGTGCTGTGAGTGACATGTGACATGCGACGTGTGACGTGTTGTGTGTGCCACGTTCGACGTTTTGTGTGTATTAGTGCAACGTGCAACGTGCTGTGTGTGTGTGATGTGCGACGTGTTGTGTGTGTATGTCCGACGTCTGACGAGCGACGTGAGACGTGTTATGTGTGCAGCGTGCGGCATGCGATGTGTTGTTTCTGTGCGTGCGACACACACCACGTCACACACAACACGTCTCATGACACACAACACGACACACAACACATCACACACACACAACACACCACTCACCAAACAGACACACACACAACACGACACACAACATGTCACACAACAATCTAGATGACACACACAACACAACACTACACACAACACACCACACACACACACACCACACAAAACACAACACATCACACACACACACTGAACACAATACTCTGGACGACACACAGCACACACACAACACATCTCACACACACACAAACACATCTCACTCACACGGGTTGTGTGTCGTGCTGTGTGTTTGTGTAATGTTGTGTGTGTGAAAAGTGCGACACACAATGTACTGTGTGTGTGACGTGCTGTGTGAGCATGCGACGTGCTGTGCATGCAACGTGCATTCACATGTGTGTGCAACGTGTGACATGTGTGTGCTACATTCGACGTTTTGTGTGTATGAAGTGTAGTGTGCGACATGTGTGTGTGACGTGCAACGTGTTGTGTCTGACGGGCGACTTTTGTGTGTGTGACGTGTGACGTGTTCTGTGTGCGGCATGCGGGGTGCGGCGTGCGACATGAGACGTGTTGTCTTTGTGTGTGCGACACACACCATACAAATGGCACACAACACAAACACACAACATTACACACATCACATCACACACAACACACCACATAGACACACACACACAACACAACACACAACACGTCCCACACACACTGAATACAACACTCTAGACGACAGACAACACATGCAGACCACATCACACACACACAAACACGTCTCACACACACACAAGTGTTGTGTGTCGTGCTGTGTGTGTGTGACGTGTTGTGTGTGTGAGATATGCGAAACGCGACATGCTGTGTGTTTGACTTGTGATGTGCGATGTGCTGTGTGGGTGTGTGACGTGACGTGACGAACGACATTTTGTGTGCGATGCACAGCGCTTTGTACATCACACAAATTGCGATGTGCGGTGTATGACGTGTCGTGCGGCGTGTTGTGTGCGATGTGCGACCTTTGTGTGTGAGGTGCGACGTGCGACATGTTCTCTGTGTGTGTGTGTTGTGTGATCTGTTGTGTGTCGTGTTGTGTGTGTTGTGTGCCATTTTGTGTGTCGTGTTAAGTGTGTGTGTGGTGTTGTGTGTGTGGTGTCATGTGACGTGTTTTGTGTGATGTGGTGTACGTAGTGTTTTGTGCTGTGAGACGGGTTGTGTGTCGTGCTTTGTGTGTGTGTGTGAGACGTGTTTGTGTGTGTGACATGCGACATGCTGTGTGCACGTGACGTGCGAGGAGTTGTGGGTGCGACATTTGACGTTTTGTGTGTGTGAAGTGCGACGTGCTGTGTGTCCGGGCCCGTCCCCTCAGTTGGAGTCTCAAGTCTTCAGTGTGCTTCTTGCTGGCAGTGTCAGTGGGGGAAGGAGAAAGGCCAAGCATGGGCCCCGGGTTTGGGTTTGGTTTTTGCCCCCTCAGCCCGTGTGCTTGGGAAGCCCCAGTCCAGGCATGTCTGGGGCGGGGGCGGGGGTGGGGCATTGCTCAATCTCCCAGCAAGGTGGAGCAATTCTCTTGCTGTGGCCTCATGCAGGTGAATAATTGAGTGGGAGCTTCCTTGCTGGGCAATGGCTGTTGATGGGTTGTTTCACACCCCACCCGGGGGTTGCTGACCTTCCTTGCTGGTACCTCTGGGGAAGCTAATTTGGGGCTGATTCCACAACTTAGAGCGTGTTTCAGTGAACACCGAACAATTCTTGTCATTTCATAGGCATTGAGGAAACACAGATCTAGACAGAGAGAAGAGTGACTTTTGGCAGCTCCTCACCTTTCCCCTGATCCCTTGCATGGCCTGGTTTACGTGTAACATCACAATTCAATCCAAGGTGAGGAATATGGGGGTTACAGGGCACCTGGAGGAGGAGGATTTGATGTTTGAATTTTGCAGAATGAAAGAGAAGGGATAATCATGTATTAAATGGATTGATGCAGGATAGGATTTGACCATGTTCTGCCCACCACCCTTTCTGAGAGCAGGAAGGAACGGCCTCGTGAGCCATTGGTAAAGGTGCATCAGCCAGATTCTGATGTCTGTGAAAAGGCCTCACAAATGTCCAGATGGTCAAGAAGACGTGAGAGACTTGGAAACAGCAGGAGACAATCAGAAAACATCCACCATATCTGACGCTAAACATGTTAGCAGCATTGATGACCTCAACGGCGAGTCAGGCACCCTGAATGCAAGACAAAGAAGGGCTAAGGATGAGAAGCCAACAAAACCACCAAATGATAACAGCGGTAAATCTGGAGATTAAGCCCATTTAAGGACTAACGATTGCAGAATGACATTGCAAAATCCATAGACGAAAGTGGGAATTTACAAGTCTAAAGCTGGGGTGTTTTGCCATCAGACTCTGGGTTCAGTCCTGCAAAGCCTCGGAGCATGGGATCCCGACCGACGGAGCCCAGCTCCTCGCTTGTGTTCAGTCTAACTGGCCATTAGATTGACAAGAGCTACAGCAAACTGGTAACTGTAAGACCATCTGCAGGGTGTGTGTGTGTGTGTGTGTGTGTGTGTGTGTGTGTGTGTGTGTGTGTGTGTGTGTGTTAAAAGTTTCAAGAAATGTGGCGTATTGCCTTTTCTCCTGAAAAGATCCCGTGTGCTTCTTATCAGCATAGCACGCTTCCCCAAGGTGTAGAGTGTCACAAACACATCTCATGACTCTGCCCCAAACAACTGGAACTAGGACATGAATGTGGAAGAAACAAGAAGAATTGTGTTAATGGTTTATTTACAGTAAGTGGAAAGCAGGAAAGTAAAAGGAGCTGAGAAGGAGCTTTCATAACCACAGCGTAGGGCAAGGAGACCCAGAGATTTTGAGAACAGTTTTCTTAATGGCACTAAAGCAACACAAATGGCCAGGAAGTAACCCAGGGAATTAATGAATTACCATCTCACTTGAAGAAAAGGAGTACTTGTGGCACCTTAGAGACTAGCAAATTTCTTTGAGCATAAGCTTTCGTGAGCTACAGCTCACTTCATTGGATACATTCAGTGGAAAATACAGTGGGGAGATTTATATGCAGAGAGAATCTGAAACAATGGGTGTTACCATACACACGGTAATGAGAGTGATCACTTAAGGTGAGCTATTACCAGCAGGAGAACAGGACGGGGGGGGGGGGAACCTTTTGTAGTGATAATCAAGGTGGGCCATTTCCAGCAGTTGACAAGAAAGTCTGAGGAACAGTGGGGGGTGGGGGTGGGGAGGAATAAACATGGGGAAATAGTTTTACTTTGTGAAATGACCCATGCACTCCCAGTCTCTATTCAAGCCTCAGTTAATTGTATCCAGTTTGCAAATTAATTCCAATTCAGCAGTCTCTGGTTGGAGTGTGTTTTTGAAGTTTTTTAGTTGAAGAATTGCAACTTTTAGGTCTGTAATCGAGTGACCAGAGAGATTGAAGTGTTCTCCGACTGGTTTTTGAATGTTATAATTCTTGACGTCTGATTTGTGTCCATTTGCTCTTTTACGTAGAAACTGTCCAGTTTGACCAATGTACATGGCAGAGGGGCATTGCTGGCGCACGATGGCATATATCACATTGGTAGATGTGCAGGTAAATGAGCCTCTGATAGTGTGGCTGATGTGATTAGGCCCTATGATGGTGTCCCCTGAATAGATATGTGCACACAGTTGGCAACGGGCTTTGTTGCAAGGATAGGTTCCTGGGTTAGTGGTTCTGTTGTGTGGTGTTACTGGTTGCTGGTGAGTATTTGCTTCAGGTTGGGGGGCTGTCTGTAAGCAAGGGCTGGCCTGTCTTGCAAGATCTGTGGGAGTGATGGGCCTTCGTTCAGGATAGGTTGTAGATCCTTGATGATGCGTTGGAGAGGTTTTAGTTGGGGGCTGAAGATGACGGCTAGTGGCGTTCTGTTATTTTCTTTGTTGGGCCTGTCCTGTAGTAGGTGACTTCTGGGTACTCTTCTGGCTCTGTCAATCTGTTTCTTCACTTCAGCAGGTGGGTATTGTAGTTGTAAGAATGCTTGATAGAGATCTTGTAGGTGTTTGTCTCTGTCTGAGGGGTTAGAGCAAATGCAGTTGTATCGTAGAGCTTGGCTGTAGACAAGGGCAGATATGGAAGAACAATGCTGAATAAAGCAGCTTTATGTATAGTTTAACAAATGATACAGAGAACAAGGGAACTAGCTGGGAACTGGATTGGCTGGCTATATGGATACTTAGGGCAGCTTGCTATTGGATAATGCGTTACCTGGAATGCGTTACCTAGGGAGGTGGTAGAATCTCCTTCCTTAGAGGTTTTTAAGGTCAGGCTTGACAAAGCCCTGGCTGGGATGATTTAACTGGGAATTGGTCCTGCTTCAAGCAGGGGGTTGGACTAGATGACCTTCTGGGGTCCCTTCCAACCCTGATATTCTATGATTCTATGATTCTATGATAAGTATGCTGGGGAAAAGGATGTATAAAAGCCTGTGTAACTTCCTGCTCTGGGTGCAGGATTTGAGATTCTATTCTCCCTGGACCTTTTTGCAGCTGCAAATAAACTTTTCTGCTTCTCCACCCCGTTGTGATGATTGGGTGACGCATACCGGGCAACAAACCCCTGCTGTTGTTCGCCTCTGGCACTGGGTGCCGGCAACAGCCCTGCTCTGAGCAGAGGGTTGGACTAGATGACCTCCTGAGGTCCCTTCCAAACCTAATATTCTATGATTCTATGATTCTAAGGTAAGTCGACCAAAGAGCATCTCCCGTCGACCCAGCCCAGTGTAGACACAGCAGTAAGTCGACCGAAGCTACATCAAATCCAGCTCTGTTATGCACACAGCGGGAGCAGTGTAACTTAGGACGACTTACTGCGGTAGGATAGACACAGTGTGAGGCCTGAGTTTCCCCTGCAGTCTGGATGCTCAAACACCGGCTTGGCAACACCAGTCAGCAAGCCCAGGCCACATAGAGACAGGTTCAGTGTGCACTGTGGACAGACCCTCAGACAACCCCAGTATTGTCAAATGAGGAAATCCTTCCTGTGTTTTGACTTGCTGGTAGAAGAGCCGAGTGACATTGGAGCTCACCGAGCTTCACTGACAAACGCAGCGCTCCAGCACCTGAGCTCTCGGGCTCCCTGTTGAAAGAAAAGCTGAAGGAGCGACAAAGGTCAAAGAGAGGTGCTCGTCTTTGGCCAAGGGCAGGGAGTCCCATCCTCAAAGCGAGAATATTTCTCTCTTTGTCTGTCTGTGTTGGGGCAGGAGCGATATCACGTCCTCCTGCATTTGCTATTTCAGAGAGTAGTTTCTGACTGTCTTCTCAAAGACAGGGTGCGAAACAGGCCTCAAACCTGACTGAGTGGAAACAAGAACGATGCAGCTCGACTGAGCCAGCTGAGAATTGAGATGTGCCCCTTTGCTCGAGTGAGGGAATGACCTGTGAGGGGACTGGAAACCTGACCGGCCAATTCTTAACTTGCACTCTCTCAGCATCTTTCCTCTGAGAGCCGTCACGGTAGCTTCAATACTCCAGCACCAGACGCCCTGCCAGCTCTGGGCCCGACAAGCTTTCCTTGTGATTGGATTCTGGAGAGCAGGGGTGCAGGGAAGCCACAGGTGCATGTGACTCCTTGGTGAGGTTTTCCTTGCAAGATGTGTGTGTGAGTCTGTGTGTGTAGGAAGCACTGAGGGTGGCACTCTCCCTGAACCCACAGAGGGCGAGGGTGGTGGGAGCGAGACAGTAGAAGTATAAAGTGGCAAGGATGGGCAGAACGATGATGACTGTGTTGTGTTTCATTCCTTAGATGTGGTGCCAACACCTTTCTCTTTAGCCTTGTCGTATCCCAGGGGTAAAACTAACCATCTGTCCAGCTACAAGGGCGTGTTTGTGTTCATTCCTGCGAGCCACACGGGTTTGATGTTGCTGCTTCCAATCCTCTGGCTCTGCCGGGAGAAGGGGCAATTCAGGCCACCACTGAGCTGAGGGAGGGAGATGAAATAAGATTGGTCCCAAAGATTGATCCCTGAGGAACTCCACTGGTAACCTCCCTCCAGCCTGACAGTTCACCTTTCAGCAGGACCCGCTATAATCTCCCTGTTAACCATTTCCCTATCCATCTTTCAATTTTCATATTGATCCCCATCTTTGCCAGTTTAACTAATAATTCCCCATGTGGCACCGTATCAAATGCCTTCCTGAAATCTAGGTCAATTAGATCCATTGCGTTTCCTTTGTCTAAAAAATCTGTTACTTTCTCAAAGAAGGAGATCAGGTTGGTTTGGCATGATCTACCTTTTGTAAAACCATCTTGTATTTTGTCCCATTTACCATTGACCTGAATGTCCTTAGAATCATAGAATCATAGAATCATAGAATATCAGGGTTGGAAGGGACCTCAGAAGGTCATCTAGTCCAACCCCCTGCTCGAAGCAGGACCAAGTCCCAGTTAAATCATCCCAGCCAGGGCTTTGTCAAGCCTGACCTTAAAAACCTCTAAGGAAGGAGATTCCACCACCTCCCTAGGTAACGCATTCCAGTGTTTCACCACTCTCTTAGGGAAAAAGTTTTTCCTAATATCCAATCTAAACCTCCCCCACTGCAACTTGAGACCATTACTCCTCGTTCTGTCATCTGCTACCATTGAGAACAGTCTAGAGCCATCCTCTTTGGAACCCCCTTTCAGGTAGTTGAGAGCAGCTATCAAATCCCCCCTCATTCTTCTCTTCTGTAGACTAAACAATCCCAGCTCCCTCAGCCTCTCCTCATAAGTCATACGTTCTAGACCCCAATCATTTTTGTTGCCCTTCGCTGGACTCTCTCCAATTTATCCACATCCTTCTTGTAGTGTGGGGCCCAAAACTGGACACAGTACTCCAGATGAGGCCTCACCAATGTCGAATAGAGGGGAACGATCACGTCCCTCGATCTGCTCGCTATGCCCCTACTTATACATCCCAAAATGCCATTGGCCTTTTTGGCAACAAGGGCACACTGCTGACTCATATCCAGCTCCTCGTCCACTGTCACCCCTAGGTCCTTTTCCGCAGAACTGCTGCCTAGCCATTCGGTCCCTAGTCTGTAGCGGTGCATTGGATTCTTCTGTCCTAAGTGCAGGACCCTGCACTTATCCTTATTGAACCTCATCAGATTTCTTTTGGCCCAATCCTCCAATTTGTCTAGGTCCTTCTGTAACCTATCCCTCCCCTCCAGCGTATCTACCACTCCTCCCAGTTTAGTATCATCCGCAAATTTGCTGAGAGTGCAATCCACACCGTCCTCCAGATCATTTATGAAGATATTGAACAAAACCGGCCCCAGGACCGACCCCTGGGGCACTCCACTTGACACCGGCTGCCAACTAGACATGGAGCCATTGATCACTACCCGTTGAGCCCGACAATCTAGCCAACTTTCTACCCACCTTATAGTGCATTCATCCAGCCCATACTTCCTTAACTTGCTGACAAGAATACTGTGGGAGACCGTGTCAAAAGCTTTGCTAAAGTCAAGAAACAATACATCCACTGCTTTCCCTTCATCCACAGAACCAGTAATCTCATCATAAAAGGCGATTAGATTAGTCAGGCATGACCTTCCCTTGGTGAATCCATGCTGGCTGTTCCTGATCACTTTCCTCTCATGTAAGTGCTTCAGGATTGATTCTTTGAGGACCTGCTCCATGATTTTTCCAGGGACTGAGGTGAGGCTGACTGGCCTGTAGTTCCCAGGATCCTCCTTCTTCCCTTTTTTAAAGATTGGCACTACATTAGCCTTTTTCCAGTCATCTGGGACTTCCCCCGTTCGCCACGAGTTTTCAAAGATAATGGCCAATGGCTCTGCAATCACAGCCGCCAATTCCTTCAGCACTCTCGGATGCAACTCGTCCGGCCCCATGGACTTGTGCACGTCCAGCTTTTCTAAATAGTCCCTAACCACCTCTATCTCCACAGAGGGCTGGCCATCTCTTCCCCATTTTGTGATGCCCAGCGCAGCAGTCTGGGAGCTGACCTTGTTAGTGAAGACAGAGGCAAAAAAAGCATTGAGTACATTAGCTTTTTCCACATCCTCTGTCACTAGGTTGCCTCCTCATTCATTAAGGGGCCCACACTTTCCTTGGCTTTCTTCTTGTTGCCAACATACCTGAAGAAACCCTTCTTGTTACTCTTGACATCTCTTGCTAGCTGCAGCTCCAGGTGCGATTTGGCCCTCCTGATATCATTTCTACATGCCCGAGCAATATTTTTATACTCTTCCCTGGTCATATGTCCAACCTTCCACTTCTTGTAAGCTTCTTTTTTATGTTTAAGATCCGCTAGGATTTCATCGTTAAGCCAAGCTGGTTGCCTGCCATATTTACTATTCTTTCGACTCATCGGGATGGTTTGTCCCTGTAACCTCAACAGGGATTCCTTGAAATACAGCCAGCTCTCCTGGACTCCTTTCCCCTTCATGATAGTCCCCCAGGGGATCCTACCCATCCGTTCCCTGAGGGAGTCGAAGTCTGCTTTCCTGAAGTCCAGGGTCCGTATCCTGCTGCTTACCTTTCTTCCCTGCGTCAGGATCCTGAACTCAACCAACTCATGGTCACTGCCTCCCAGATTCCCATCCACTTTTGCTTCCCCCACTAATTCTACCCGGTTTGTGAGCAGCAGGTCAAGAAAAGCGCCCCCCCTAGTTGGCTCCCCTGGCACTTGCGCCAGGAAATTGTCCCCTACGCTTTCCAAAAACTTCCTGGATTGTCTATGCACCGCTGTATTGCTCTCCCAGCAGATATCAGGAAAATTAAAGTCACCCATGAGAATCAGGGCGTGCGATCTAGTAGCTTCCGTGAGCTGCCGGAAGAAAGCCTCATCCACCTCATCCCCCTGGTCCTGTGGTCTATAGCAGACTCCCACCACTACATCACTCTTGTTGCACACACTTCTAAACTTAATCCAGAGACACTCAGGTTTTTCTACAGTTTCGTACCAGAGCTCTGAGCAGTCATACTGCTCCCTTACATACAGTGCTACTCCCCCACCTTTTCTGCCCTGCCTGTCCTTCCTGAACAGTTTATAACCATCCATGACAGTACTCCAGTCATGTGAGTTATCCCACCAAGTCTCTGTTATTCCGATCACGTCATAGTTCCTTGACATCACCAGGACCTCCAGTTCTCCCTGCTTGTTTCCAAGGCTTTGTGCATTCATATATAAGCACTTGAGATAACCTGTTGATCGCCCCTCATTCCCATTATGAGGCAGGAGCCCTCCCCTCACAGACATTCCTGCCTGTGCTTCCTCCCGGTATCCCGCTTTCCCACTTACCTCAGGGCTTTGGTCTCCTTCCCCCGGTGAACCTAGTTTAAAGCCCTCCTCACTAGGTTAGCCAGCCTGCTGGCAAAGATGCTCTTCCCTCTCTTCGTAAGATGGAGCCCATCTCTGCCCAGCACTCCTCCTTCATGGAACACCATCCCATGGTCAAAGAATCCAAAGCCTTCTCTCCGACACCACCTGCGTAGCCATTCGTTGACTTTACTTAACTACTTTCTCCTTCAAAATTTTTTCCAAGACCTTGCATACTACAGATGTCGAACTAACAGGCCTGTAGTTACCCGGATCACTTTTTTCCCCCTTTCTTAAAAATAGCAACTATGTCAGCAATTCTCCAATCATACTGTACAACCCCTGAGTTGACAGATTCATTAAAAATTCTTGCTAATGGGCTTGCAATTTCATGTGCCAGTTCCTTTAATATTCTTGGATGAAGATTATCTGGGCCCCCCGATTTAGTCCCATTAAGCTGTTTGAGTTTCGCTTCTACTTCAGATATGGTAATATCTAACTCCATATCCTCCTTCCCATTTGTCATGCTACCATTATCCCTAAGATCCTCATTAGCCTTATTAAAGACTGAGGCAAAGTATTTGTTTTGATAATGGGCCATGCCTAGATTATCCTTGACCTCCACGCCATCCTCAGTGCTTAGCGGTCCCACTTCTTCTTTCTTGGTTTTCTTCTTATTGACATGGCCATAGAACCTTTTGCGATTGGTTTTAATTCTCTTTGCAAGGTCCTTCTCACTTTATCCCTTCATGTTCTGACCTCAAGAAGGTAGCTTTCCTTGCTGATCCCTCCCATCTTCCACTCCCTCCCTCCCCATGCTTTCTCCTTTTTCTTAACCACCTCTTCGAGATGCTTGCTCATCCAGCTTGGTCTACAACTCCTGCCTATGAATTTTTCCCCCTTTCTTGGGATGCAGGCTTCTGATAGCTTCTGCAGCTTTGATTTAAAGTAATCCCAGGCCTCCTCTGCCTTTAGATCCCTAAAGTTCTTCAGTCCAATCCACTTGCCTAACTCATTTCCTTAATTTTTCAAAGTCAGCCCTTTTGAAATCAAAAACTCTAGTTGCAGATTTATTTTTTGGTGATCCTTCGGTTCAGTTTGAACTGAATTAGCTCATGATCACTCAAACCAAGATTGTCCCCTACAACCATTTCTTCTAGGAGGTCCTCACTTCTCACCAAAACCAAATCTAGAATGGTACCCCCTCTTGTCGGTTCAGCAACTACTTGATGAAGGAATCCATCAGCTAACGCATCTAATAACATCTGAGCCCGATTATTATTACTAGCACTCGTCCTCCAGTCTAGATCTGGGAAGTTAACGTCTCCCATGATCACGCAGTTTCCATGAGTGTTTACTTCATAAAAACATTAAAGAGGGCTCGATCCATATCCAAAGTAGATCCCGGCGGTCTCTAGCACACTCCAAGCACTATCCCAGGGGAGGCTCGAGTAGTTTTCTTCCCCAATGTCATTTTTGCCCAGACGGACTCTGTCTTATCCATTCCATTGCTTCTTATTGCTTTACATTCTACCTCCTCACTGATAGACAATGCTACTCCACCATCTTTACCTTTATTTCGGTCTTTCCTAAACCGCACATACCCTTCAATACCCCTGGTCCAGTCATGACTCCTATTCCACCCTGTTTCTGTTATCCCTAGAATATCTGGTTTCACTTCCTGCACCAGTAGCTCTAGTTCCTCCATTTTGTTACCTAGGCTCCTCGCATTGGTGTACAAATATCTTCATTTTTGCTGTTTGGCCTCCCTCACATTCTTTACCCAATGAGGCACAGTCATTCTACAGCCAGTAGAACCTATTAGACTGGTATCCACACTGCCCTTCCTCCTTATAGCCATTCTCCTACCGAGGGCTGTATCCTTTCTTACTTTGTTTTCTTCCCTCTCAAGGCTAAAATCCGGCGTGGAGATTACCTGGACATCTACCAACCAACCATTTCCCCCAGATTCCTAGTTTAAAGCTCTCTTAATCAGTTGTGCCAGCCTGCATCCTAGAAGTCTGTTTCCTTCCCTACTCAGATGAAGTCCATCCCGAGAGAACTGTCCTCTGTCCAGGAATGCCTCCCAGTGGCCATACATCCCAAAGCCCTCCTTCTAGCACCACTGCCTGAGCCCTCTATTGATAGTCATAATCTTGTCATGCCTTTGTTGCCCTTCTCCAGGCCTAGGTAACAGGCCTGTCTATTTTTCTCAGTAAAGAGTCCCCAATAATGTAGACCTGCCTTTCCCTGGTGACGGTGCTATTCTCCAGTCTATCCCCTGTTCCCTCTGGCTGCAAGTTCTTTCCATTCCTATTCTCTCTTGTAATCCTCTTCAACCCATCCTGTATCCTCCTGGGGCTCATATTTGGTGTAGTCTCCATTGACTTTTCCCCTTTTCCTATAGGACTAGCCGCTCTTCTCTTCTTCCTTGTCCCTCCACCTTCAGTGACCACCTGCTGAGCCCCTTCTTCATTTTTCAACTCTCAAAACCTATTCCTGAGCTCTATTTCTCCTTCACTAGCCCGTCTTTTCCTCTGCCTGGTTCTTGTAGTCCCATGCTTCCACTGACCACTTCCCTCACCCAGCTGTCTCCCCTCAGAATTCCCCAGTCCTGCTTCCATCTGCAAGTCTGAGCTTTTCCCTTCAGATACCTCGTGTCTTTGCTCCATCATCTGCTCAAACCCCTTTCTAAACTCAACCAGACTTTCCACCTGCATCTCCAAACTCAGATCTTCTCCTCCATCAGCTCGAGCAAACGGCATTTCATGCAGACAAAACTCTTACCAGGTCCCCCCTCCAGGATCATGGACATACGGCAGCTTCCACATCCAGTCATCTTCATTGTGTCTTCCACGACAGGCCCAACAAAGAAAGGAACAGAACGCCACCAGCCATCACCTTCAGCCCCGAACTAAAAGATCTCTAGGGCAGGATCAAGTGAAGTTCCTTAGGGATCAATCTTTGGGACCAATCTTATTTCATCTTTTTATTGCTGATCTCGGCACAAAAAGTGGGAGTGTGCTAATCAAGTTTGCCGATGATCCAAAGCTGGGAGGTACTGCTAATTTAGAGAGATACCGGGATATCGTACAGGAAGATTTTGATGACCTTGTAAACTGGAATAATAGTAATAGGATGAAATTGAATCGTGAGAAGTGTAAGGTCATGCATTTTGGGATTAATAACAAGGATTTTAGTTATAAACTGGGGACACATCAATTAGAAGTAACGGAGGAGGAGAAGGACCTTGGAGTATTGGTTGATCATAAGATGACTATGAGCCGCCAATGTGATATGGCTGTGAAAAAAGCTAATGCGGTCTTGGGATGCATCAGGCGAGGTATTTCCAGTTGAGATAAGGAGGTTTTAGTACCGTTCTACAAGGCACTGGTGAGACCTCACCTGGAATACTGTGTGCAGTTCTGGTCTCCCATTTTTAAGAAGGATGAATTCAAACTGGAAGAGATACAGAGAAGGGCTACTAGGATGATCCGAAGAATGGAAAACCTGTTTTTTGAAAGGAGACTCAAGGAGCTTGGCTTGTTTAGTCTAACTAAAAGAAGGTTGAGGGGAGATAGGATTGCTCTCTATAAATATATCAGAGGGATAAATACCGGAGAGGGAGAGGAATTAAAATTTAAGCTCAGTACCAATGTGGACACAAGAACAAATGGCTATAAACTGGTCACTGGGAAGTTTAAACTTGAAATTAGACGAAGGTTTCTAACCATCAGAGGAGTGAAGTTTTGGAATAGCCTTCCAAGGGAAGCAGTGGGGGCAAAAGTCCTATCTGGCTTTAAGATTAAACTCGGTAAGTTTATGGAGGAGATGGTATGATGGGATAACATGATTTTGGCAATTAATTGATCTGTAAATATTCATGGTTCACAGGCCCAATGGCCTGTGATGGGATGTTAGATGGGTGGGATCTGAGTTACTCCAGAGAATTCTTTCCTGGGTATCTGTCTGGTGAATCTTGCCCAAATGCTCAGGGTTTAGCTGTTGCCATAATTGGGGTCGGGAAGGAATTTTCCTGCAGGGCAGATTGGAAGAGGCCCTGGACGTTTTTCGCCTTCCTCTGTAGCATGGGGCACGGGTCTCTGGCTGGAGGATTCTCTGCTCCTTGAGGTCTTCAAATCCTGATTTGAGGACTTCAATGGCTCAGACATAGGTGAGAGGCTTTGCGCAGGAGTGAGATTCTGTGGCTTGCTTTGTGCAGGAGGTCAGACTAGATGATCATGATGGTCCCTTCTGACCTCAATATCTATGAATCTATGAATTAAAAACAGGGAGATTATAGCGGGTCCTGCTGAAAGGTGAACTTTCAGGCTGGGGGGATGTTACAAGTGGAGTTCCTTAGGGATCAAGGATCTACAATCTATTCTGAAGGACGATCCCTCAATCTCACAGATCTTGGGAGACAGGCCAGTCCTCGCTTACAGACAGCCCCCCAACCTGAAGCAAATACTCACCAGCAACCACACAACAAAAACACTAACCCAGGAACCTATCCTTGCAACAAACCCATTGCCAACTCTGTCCACATATCTATTCTAGGGACACCATCCTACGATCTAATCACATCAGCCACATCATCAAATGTGCCCAAATACATTTGTTCGTCTCTAAGGTGCCAGAACTACTCCTCGTTTTGTTTTGGGGTTTTTTTGGGTTTTTTTGCTGATAAAGACTAACACGGCTCCCATTCTGAACTAAATGATTGCATCTCTCCCCAAAAGAGATCTAGAAGCACAAAGAACACCCTGGAGACCAGGCCTTTAAACGTTAGGAAACATCAGAGTTAAGGTGACGTACATACTTCGCGCAGTGCTGTTGTGCATGTGTGTTATGATACAGACTCACAAGTGTGGCCTTGGGGTCAATTCCCTGCCCCCCACAGCATCAATTTCCTCCAGACTCCCAAGGGAAGTGGTGCTTCCTCCATCCCTTGATGAGATGCCTTTCTCGAGTCTGCTTTGGTCCAAAACTCGCTACTGCGCCATACAGAAGGCCTGTGATGTGTAGGGGGGCCAGATGAGATGATCTAACAGTCTCTTCTGGCCTTCAAGTCTCCAAATCTCTGCAAAACCGAGTGCGGCACATCGAGCATCCTCTGATGGTTCCACGTGAGGCCTGCGTGAACCGTTGCACGACCACGGAGTGTGTGGGGGTGACCCAGGGGGAGCAGCTCAAACACGCACAGGAGCCGGCTCGGGGCAGGACATGAGCCCTGCAGGGCAGGGGTGGGGGTGGCAGTGACATCCCAAGGGCCTTTTGCAGCACTCAGCTGATTGGTGAAAGGAGGTTGGGAGGCGATGACCTCACAGAGAGTCCATGACAACGGCCAGGGAGGACAGGCTGCAGGGCAGGGGGATCTCAGAGACCCCCAGGGCTTTGCTGCAGGGAGTCTCCTTCTTGAGGTGTCTCCTTGAGGACTGAGAGAGAATTCAGGGTCTCGTATGTGAGCACGAGGTGGAGCATCTCTGGAGTTTTCTCCTTTCCCACTGCTCATTGAGCGAGAAGACAGACGTCCCTGTGGAGAAGGTAAGAGCCCCAGAGAGGTTTGGTACCGAGGCTGGCCAAATTCTTGGCATGGAAAACAGGAAGTTAAGGTGGGACAATTTTCCCCCAGCTAGGCCTTTGTCCCTTCGAGTCTTTGGGGTCTGACTTTTTTGGTTTCCCTTTTCCTGCTTCCCTCCCTCCACTGGCAAGGAGGGAGCTGCTCTGTAGCACTCATGGTGGGAGGCCTCCCAAAGAGATGGGACAAGAAGTGTGCTCTGAGAGTGATCCTCACTGGTGACCTGAGCCATCCCTGGGCCATCTGGGGAACCCTCAGCCCACCGCCAGAGTCTCCGCACTGACTGGCTGAGCAGGGGGTCTCGTGGCAGGGAGGAGACTCAGGACTTTGTTGTTCTCGTTTAAGGCCCAGCAAATAAGCCAGAACCAATCATCGGCTTGGTGAATTGTTCTCCTTCTCGCTGCTGATTGTCTCTGAGCCGTCCCTGGTTCTCGCTGGTGTTCTCGTGCTTCTAAAACACTTGCTGAAGAATCAGTGTGAATGGTTGTTGGTCTGTAGCTCATTCCAGGTCCCTTTATTCTGATCATTCAGTGTGTGAAGCTCCAGACTGATGGTTAGTTTGAAACTCAGGACACCCAGGTCCTGTTCCCAACTCTATCCCGACAAGTTGTGTGATGGAAGACAAGGCCCTTTGCTTTTCTCAGCCTTCGTTTCTCCCTCTGTCAGTTGGGGAGAACAATCCTCTCACACCTGCCTCCCAGTGGGGGGAGGCTGGGGAGCTGTGGGGACCTGTTTGAGAGCGTCACTCGTAGCAGTGTATCGTAGGAGGTGTCCTATCGGGTTGAGTCATTCCAGAGGATGATGTCGTGCAGCAGAACCCCGTTTTCCCAACCCGGCGTGACACAGCTTTCCATGTGTACCGAACCAACGGCGCACACAGGTCCAGAAGCCGGCAATTTCTCCTTTGGCCGCTAGATGGCGCTGCAGGCTCCCACTTCCCCCTTCTCCTGGTCAGCGCAATGGGGGTTAGTCTCCCCAAAAAGAACGCCCTTCTCGCTTTGAACGTTCCTTGATGTGCACCCTGTGGACTGTCGGGATACGTGTCCAAAAGTTGCAGGGCTTGTTTCATGGTCTACACAATGACAATTTTTCTTCCTTTTCAGACGTGACGACCTTTTTTGTCAAGATCCTTGATTATTCAGGGACTTATCCCGGAAGACCCAAAGTATTTCGGACATAAGACTTGTCTGGAAGGGCGCACAGGGCTAAAGTGTTTTTGGCCAGAACATGTGACTTGTCGCAAGAATGACGTCAATTCCCCTTCCAAACCAGCTCCAAATGAGCTGTTACCAGAATTGCCCTTTACTTTGGGATACGCCCATTTGTTAGGGTTACTCTTCTGGTGGGGGGGAGATTCTGCAATTCTGTCAATGTGCTGCTTTTGTCACTTGTGTTTTCCTATGGAGCGCTACTCCTTCCTTCTGCAAGTTCCCTCCCAATGGAGCTACCCTGCAGGACCTCGGTTCCCCAGGGCTGGGGTCTTCCAGCCCCCAAATGTGATGAACATGAACAGACACACTGGCACACATACATGAACATAGCATGTCAGAGAGGACTGGGTCATCAGCACTCACAAGCTGACCCCTGATGTGTCCCGGGACTCAGTCGGCTGGATCGAACAGCAATTTAATGCTGGTCCCCCCATATGTCCTTGGACTCAGCGGGCTGGGCTGATCAACACCTTAATCTGCCACCCTCCTCTGCCCCCAGGTTCAGCACCTCCCTATCCCCACCTTCACCCCACAACCATTCTGCTCGTAACCCACTTGCTGAGCAAACCCCCGAGGATTTTTGGGGCTGCAGGGATCTTTAGCTTGGGTACAAGGAGCGTTGCTGCAGAGTGCATGGAGAAGCCAAAAACACCCATGGAGGTGGGGTTGGGGGCTAGCAAACTATAACTGATCACAGGAGGCAGGGTCAGGAGGCCATACCTAGAGAGAGACAGAGGCACAGAAAGAGACAGATGGATCTCAGCACTCCTTGAAGCTGGAATCGATCAGGGTTCCCAGGTGGCCTTGGTCGCTGAGGGACCGGAGCGCTGGAGCCAGGCAGAGCTTCCAGCACAATCAGTCAGGAAAAGCGAATGAGGAGGACTTGTGGCACCTTAGAGACTAACCAATTTATCTGAGCATAAGCTTTCATGGGCTAAAGCCCACTTCATCAGATGCATGCAGGGGAAAATACAGCAGGAAGATATAGATATAGATAGATCGATACAGAGAAGACGAGAAAATGGGGGTTGCCGTAGCAACTCTTCACGGGACCAATCAATGAAAGTGTGTGACGTGGTGTGTGTTTGAGTGTGTGTGTGTGACATGTGTGTTGTGTGTGTTTGTGTCTGTGTGACATGTGTGTCGTGTAGTGTGTCACGTGTTGTGTTTCATGTTGTGTGTGTGTGAGAGACCTGTTTGTGTGTGTGTGATGCGTTGTGTGTGACGCGCTGTGTGTGTTTGTGCAACATGAGATGTGTTGTCTGTGCGATGCGCAACGTGCAACGTGCAACATGTTGTGTGTGTGACGTGCGACACTTTTGTGTGTGACGTGCGAAACGCGACATGTTTTGTGTTCAACGTGCGGCAATCAACACGTGACGTGCGACGTGCTGAGTGTGCGTGCGACGTGCGACGTGTTGTGTGTCCAACATTCAACGTGTTGTGTGTGTTACGTGCGACGCGCAACGTGTTGTGTGCGCAGGTGTGATGTGCAACATGCGACGTGCGATGTGCGAAGTCTTTGTTCAACGTGCGGCATGCGATGTGTTGTGTGTGTCCATGGGACGTGCAACATGCGATGTGTTGTATGTGTGACATGTTGTGTGTCATGTTGTGTGTGTTACGAGTTGTGTTTCGTGTTGTGTGTGTCTGTGTCTGTGTGAGACGGGTTCTGTGTCGTGCTGTGTGTGTGTGAGAGACCTGTTTGTGTGTGTGACGTCTTGTGTGTCATGTTGTGTGTCGCATTGTCTGTGTTTGTGTGTGTGACATGTTTCTGTGTGTGTTTTTCGTGTGACTTTTGTGCATGTGTGGGTGCAAAGTGTTGTGTGTATCTGTGCAAAGTGCAACCTGCGACGTGTTGTGCAGGACATGCGATTTGTTTCTGTGTGTGTCGTGTTGTGTGTGTGTCATGTTGTGATATGTGTGTTTGTGAGATGGGTTGTGTGTCATTTTTGTGTGTGTGTGTCATGTTGTGTGTGTGTGTGACGTGTTGTGTGTCTTGTTTTGTGTCATCTAGAGTTGTGTGATTTGTGTGTGTGGTGTTGTGTGTGTAGTGTCATATGACGTGGCATGTGTTTGTGTTTGCCGTGTTCTTTGTCATGTTGTGTGTGTGTGACGTGTTGTGTGTGTGTATGTCTTTGTGGTGTGGGGTGTGTGTGTGTGATGGGTTGTGTGTGATGTTGTGTGTGTGTGTGTATTGTGTTGTGGGCCTTTTTCTGTGTCATATTCAGTGTGTGTGTGGTGTTGTGTGTGTGCTGTCATGTTTTGTGTGACATGGTGCATGCAGTGTGTGTGTGTCGTGTTGTGTGTCGTCTTGTGTGTGTTTGTGTGTGTATGACGTGTGTGTGGGTGACGTGTTGTGTGATGTATTGTGTGTGTTGGGTGTCATCTAGAGTGTTGTGTTGAATGTGTGTGACGTGTTGTGTGTCGTGTTATGTGTGTGTCTGTGTGGGTGTCTGTGATGTGTTGTTTGTAAGGTTCTGTGCCTGTGTTGTGTTGTGTGCCGTTTTGTGTGTTGTGCTGTGTGTGTGACGTGTTGTGTGTCGTGTTGTGTGTGTTTGTGTGTGTGACATGTGTGTAGTGTTTTCTGTCTGTGTGACGTGGTGTGTGTCTTATTGTGCATGTGTGAGACGTGTTTCTGAGTGTGATGTGTGACGTGCTGTGTGTGTGTGCGACGCGCAACGTGTTGTGTGTCTGAAGTGCAATGTGCTGTGTGTATGACGTTCAATGCGACGTGTTGTGAGTGCGACGTGCGAAGTGTTGTGTGTGTCCATGCAATGTGCGATGTGCATCGTGCGACAGGCTACGTGTTGTGTGTGTGCGTGTGAGGTGCGATGTTTTGTGTGTGTGATGTGCACGCGCGACGTGTTGTGTATGTGATGTGCGACGTGTTGTGTGTGCATGCTACACGCGACATGTTGTGCGTGTGACATGCGATGTGTTGTGTCTGTGCATGCGACACACACCACGTCACACAACACGTCTCATGACACCACAACCACACAACACACACTCAACATGACACACAAAACGGCACACAACTCAACACACACACACAACATGACACACAACACATCACACACACACACAGAACACACCACTCACCACACAGACAGACACACAACACGAGACACAACACGTCAGACAACACTACACACACACACACCACAGCACACACACCAGGAAACACAACACCTCACACACACATTGAACACAAGACTCTGGACGACACACAGCACACACACAAGACATCACACACATATAAACGTGTCTCACACACACACGTGGGCAAACGTGGCTGGTTGCTGTCAGGGTCTGCGTCTCCCTGCGGGTCCAGGGGCCTGGCTGCAGCTCCCGCCCCAGCCCTCCCCCCGGGGGCGTTTGCTGCTGCCCCTTCCCAAGTCCCGGCCCCTCCGGCCTGGGTGTGTGGCTGGTGGTTGGTCTGTGGAAACGCCTGTGGGATGCGGCTTCCTTCCAGTTCCCAAAGGGTTTGTCGGAGTCGGGCACGAGTCTCCTTTACCGTGCGAGAGATCCCGGCGTCACCTTTCCACCACGTCCTTGCCAAGGCTCCGTGCGCAGCTGAGCCTGGAGGTTTTTTTCACCTGTGTTTTTCTCCACCATCCTGCCTGCAGAGGGAGAGCTGCATTCGGGTCTCACTGTGGTGTGTTGGTCAAGGTGCCGGATTCTCACTCGGGGCGGGAGAGAGTGGGGAGAAGACCTTGGAAAGGGGAAGTCGGGGGCAGGACTTTTCAGGTGCCTGTTTTTGTGGGGGTTTGTTGAATGTTGTTTTTTGATGAAATGGAGAGACAGGTTGTTGGCTTTTCAGCCTGAAGGTTTGTTCTGACCAGCAGCCCAAAGTGCCAGCCTTGTTTCACCTGTTTAATGTTGGACAGGACAGGTCACGTTAGCAGCTTTGACTCTTTTGGAGCCCCTTGACTCGACTGAAATGACCACAAAAGTTCCCACCCCCTGTGTGAGGAGCATGTGGGACTGAGCCTCTTTTTTCCTTTCTCCCCTCTAGGATGTCAGAAGCACCCTAGACAGGTGCATGGCTCCTTCCCCTTCACATGGCATGATAGTGGGCACAGGCTGAGAGAAAACAACTATCCCAGGGCCAAGTGCAAAGTGGGGAAGGTGACTGGTGGGGTCGGACTCTCCTTTGGGTTATTACAAACCCGGGGTTCCTGCATTTCCTCCAAAACAAAACCTGTTTTCTAAATCGCTTCTCTGCTAAGGCTGCGTCTACACTCCCCCTTGTGTTGGTAGAACGTATGTCGCTCAGGGGTGTGAAGAAGCCACCCCCCGAGTGAGACAAGTTACACCGACCTAAGTGCTGCTGTGGACAGTGCTCTGTCATTGATTTCCCTGCAGTAATAGGCTTCATCTCTCGCTCTGCAGAGCCAAGCCTCTCAAAGCCTTTCAAGTAATCCTCGGGTGCTTCAGGGGTGTCTGTGCTGAGGACAGCTGAATTACTGTGAACTGGCTGAGGCTTGGTTTTTCTCAGCTCAGGGCCCTGATTTATCTGGTGCTCTGGGTAGTTCCCCTGATCACACTTCCTCAGGCTCTTCCTTGAGAGGAGATTTATCATGGGAATTACGCGGAGAGGAATGATCCTGGGGAAGTCAGTGCCGAGCCTCCCAAATCTGCACCTTTGTCTTTCTTTAATGAACAGATGGAAGATCAAAGCATTGTATTCAATCCTTGAAGTGACCATCCCATTTCTGTGCACACTGGACTTGAAAAGTTGTCCTTCTTCGTCTGTACCCCACACGTGTCCATTTGAAATCAAAAGATGCATAATGAGCCATGGGCTACTTCCCTATGACACAGAGGGTCACAAACATGGTAGTGAAGAGGACAGATTACTAAGTAATCACAGTGGGTTTCAGCCCCGTAGGATCACCTGGAAGGATTTTTCCTTCCTTTCAAAAGGGCAGAACCCACACCCCATTCAGAAGATGCAGGGAATCTTACAGTAAATTCTTCCCACATGGTCCCCTTTGTAAAGCCAGTCTGTCAGAGCTTGCCTTAGCACAAGAAAATAACGCCAGGCAGTGGTAAGCGCACAAACAAGACTTTATTTACAAGAGGGGAAAGGACTAGGCTAGGCTAGAGAAGGGGTGGATTAACAAAACTTGAACTCTGGAAGTGCTCCAGTCTCCCAAAAAATTACACCCAGGAGGTCATTTTGATTTTCTCTCTCCCTTCTCTTGCAGGGACAGCGATGGACGGCTGCTGCTCTCTTGACATTGGACGTCAGGGAGGGACTCCATGATGGACACAGGAATGGGTGAGTAGACCTAACTAAAAACCCTCCCTATCCCTCTTTGCGTCGTCTCTGCCTGGATGTTAGACCCTGTCTACGCGGATTCAATCCGTGTGTGGGAGTGTGCTTCCCAACCCAAACTAATATAGCAAATGGCTAAAGGTCACCAGATTCTTTTCCCAAGTCCAAGATGGCCACCTGACAGATAACCCAAAAGATACATGCCTTTCTTCCCTTCTTTTAGGAAAATTTGGCAGGGGCAACCAGCATTTTACACACCCGGAGACTGGATTTGACCAATCAGGGGACGTTGCGGGGCAGGGTGACCTATGCAGAAGGGGGTTGTATATCCCCTCTGAGAACTCCTCCCTGTGTCCTCAACCAATTGAAGTGGGCGTCAGCTCCGTAGGACCACCCCAAGAGGGGATTTGACCAAAGAAGGGAAGTGCTGCAGTGGAGTGACCTGCCCGCAACAGGATCCCGTGGTCCCTCTAAAACGTCCCCACACCACCCTCTAGCAGTTGGCGAGGGTTTCACTTCCACCTTAGGCCATCTCAGAAAGGAAATGTGTACCAATCCAGAACAGGTGTAGCCCGAAGGTCTAGGCCACGGTTTCTTCAAAAGACATCCTTGGAACGAGACGGGCTCTTCCCCGCAGTGTTGTGTTGCGACTTCCAGGACGATGCTGCCAGCCACGCAAACATGGAGCTCCAGAGATCGGCGGCTTCTGGCCTAGACCTTCGGGCACTGCCTATTCTGATCGTTACGTTTCCCTTCTGGGATGGCCTAAAGCGTGCGTGCGAAACCCTGACTGATTAGCAGAGGACAGTGCGGGGATTTCATGGAGGGGTGATGGACCCCTCTTGCGGGCAGGTCACCCCACCATGGCACTTACCCTGTTTGGTGAAATCCCCTCTCTGGTTGGTCCTAAGGGGCTGAGGCCCACCCCAAGTGGGAGGAGCTCTCGGAGGGTCACGTGACCCACTTCCGGATGGGTCACTCTGCCCCAGAACATTCCCCAATTGCTCAAATCCATTCCTGAGGCAGGTGGATGGAGATAAAACACCCCCAGATTGGTAAAGGAGTGGGAGGATCTCTTAGAGGGGTCACATGGGACTCCTTGCTTCTAATCCTGTTTGCATCTTGACCCCAAAAGTCTTATGTCATGGGGTCGGTCTCATGGTGACAGATGAGCGATGTCTGAGGAGTGAAGGGGTGAGGTCCCATGGTTGACATCAAATAACTTCCCTAAGCCTCAGGGTAGTTTGGCCAAATGCCTAGTGTCAAAATGGCTGCTCTCCCATGCAGTGTTGTGTGTCCCAACGCCCAGAGTCCGTGCGGCCGCCCTCTCCGTCAGGGCTGCGTGGCCCAGCGACCAGAGTCCGTGCGGCCACCCTCTCCGTCGGGGCTGCGTGGCCCAGCGACCAGAGTCCGTGCGGCCGCCCTCTCCGTCGGGGCTGCGTGGCCCAGCGACCAGAGTCCGTGCGGCCGCCCTCTCCGTCGGGGCTGCGTGGCCCAGCGACCAGAGTCCGTGCGGCCATCCTCTCCGTTGGGGCTGTGTGGCCCAGCCACCAGAGTCCGTGCGGCCGTCCTCTCCGTTGGGGCTGTGTGGCCCAGCCACCAGAGTCCGTGCGGCCGTCCTCTCCGTTGGGGCTGTGTGGCCCAGCCACCAGAGTCCGTGCGGCTGCCCTCCCTGTCGGGGCTGTGTGGCCCAGTGACCAGAGTCCGTGCGGCCGCCCTCTCCGTTGGGGCTGTGTGGCCCAGCGACCAGGGTCCGTGCGGCTGCCCTCTCCGTCGGGGCTGTGTGGCTCAACGCTCAGAGTCCATATGTCTATCCTGTCTCTTACGCCCGTGTGGCCCGATGGCAATGGACAATATGGTTACTCTCTCCCTCAATGCTGTGTGGCCCAACGGCCGGAGTCAGTATAGCTGCCCTTCAGTGCAGGGTTGTTTGGCTGAGAGTTCAGAGGCAAGATGGTTGCCCCTCTTCTTCAGGCTGTGCAGTCTAGTGGGTTAATGGGGACGTGGGCAGCCACCAAAGGATGGATGGCAGCCAGGGCAGGTGGACCCAGGCCCTCGTTACTCCACCGGCTCCTCGCCCAAGGCCTCGTCCGTGGCCAATGTGTTTGCCATTGAGTCAGTGGGGATCCAGCCTGGGGATGACAATGGCTAGTTCACCCAGGTTACTTCCTAGGAGATGTCTCTAGGCCATGGGCTGGGGGTCTCTGGATTCCCGGCGTGGGAAACTCCCAGAGTCTCCGATCTCCCTTGCATGTCTGCAGGCTCCCGGGGATGCGGCTGGGTCTCGGCGCCTCGGAGGTCTGCAGTCAGGGGCTTGAGCTGTTTCTGGACTGGAGCCTACAGTGTGCATCCTCCATTTTCAGCGATCTGCCTAGCGTGAGCTGAGCTGCTCCCTTACACTCTGGTGCTCCAGTTGGAGCATGTCCGGCAGGGCTGGGGAGGGGCTTGGCTTTCTCCACCTAGACTATGGGGTTCTGTGTGGCTGGTTCAGCCCGGCACATGCTGCTCGGCCTCTTCTGTCTCCTCCTTTCCATGCAAAGCTGCTTTACCATCTCACAAGAGATGGGATCAGTGGTGGGCTCAATTGGCTCCTGTTGGCCTCTCGATGTCTGGAAGAGGGAGAAAGGGCAGGAACCCAAATGAGAAGAACAAAACCTTCAAGCAGGGTAGTTTTCCACAGCACAACCCCACCCCACTTTGCTGATGCTCATTGGCAACTTCCCTGAGAGCTGGCATTTCTTCAAGAGATCATAGAATCATAGAATCATAGAATATCAGGGTTGGAAGGGACCCCAGAAGGTCATCTAGTCCAACCCCCTGCTCGAAGCAGGACCAATTCCCAGTTAAATCATCCCAGCCAGGGCTTTGTCAAGCCTGACCTTAAAAACCTCTAAGGAAGGAGATTCTACCACCTCCCTAGATCACCCAACCCCCCGCAACTTCCGCTCCCCTGTGGGTTGGCAATGGTAAAAGGGAGTCGGGGAGAATTTCTCGTCTCTCCGCCTGGCTCTGATGAGTGAGGGAACCACATGCGATAAGCTGTGTGAATATAGGGCTCTGTGCAGTGGGATGAGATGTCCTCCATGGTGCCCAAAGGTGGGGTTGTCCTGCCTTTGCAGTGACTTCCTTCTAGTGAGAGAGATTTCAGAGATCAGCTCCAGGGTTCTGCCCTGTGCCAGTGTGTGGGAATGGGGCAGAAGTGGGGCAACGGTGCACTCAGGAAAGGAGTAGGGCTAAGGGGAGCCCAGGCTGCAGCCACTAAACCCCTGCCTGGCTGGGGTGGGGGCGAGGCAGCTCCGCACGCTGCCGTTCCTTTCCCCCCGCCAGCCATGTCAGCGCGACGACCACCACACTGGGAACCTCTGTCCCGGGAGCTGATCTTGCCTGTAGGCTCTGCTCCCCCGCAGCTCCCATTGGCCGGGGATCGTTAATCCGGCCCTTGCCCTATTCCCCAGCCTGTTCCAATCCTGCTCTTGACTCCTGTCTCCGGCTCCAACCCTTGGCTCCCCTCGGCTCGGCCTCCACCACTCTGAGCACGAGGTCCCAGCGCCACTGCTCCAACCACTGGGCCCAACCAGCCGTGCTTTGGCTTCTGACACCAGCGATATGGAGGAGTCGTTCACCTCACTGCTTTCCATGTGTATGGCCCTGCCTTGGTCAGTGCTGGTTTTCATCTGCCATGGTGCTGCCCAGTGACATGGCTTTCTTCGATCCCTTTGAACTTCTTCCAAGTCTTCTCTAGGCCTGACTAATCGACATAATTTTGGGTCATCTGCTGATATCCACCTCATTGTTCAGCCCCGGTTCCAAACATAAGGACATAAGAAAGGCCACAGCAACGGTCCATCTAGCCCAGTATCCTGTCTTCCGACAGTGGCCAATGCCAGAGGGAATGAAGGACAGGCAATCATCTAGTGATCAGTCCCCTGTCCCCCATTCCCAGCTTCTGGCAAACAGAGTCTACGGACACCAAAAAGTTGAGAAGCGTCTGTTGTATTTATCATAGCAGGACAAAGAGCTCTTCAGTGTCGCTCCCGGTTCCCTAGTCGAATGCAGAAGCCAACACAAGATTTTCAAGCTTCTGCAAACATTTATAATCTCTGTTGAGGATGTACCACGTAGTCCTGTCCGATTTCAAAGGCACTTCGTGAAAAGCTGAAACCAAGAGGAAATGGGTTGAAAACCCCATGGTGCTGATGTGACTGGTACCTAGGAAACCTCCACTTCCGATGGCCATTGCCCCCTGCTATTAGCGACCCAAGATTCTAAGGGCACAAGAACAACAACTCCGCTCCTCCCAAAATAGCCCTGGACAGAGAGGAGACCCCATTCTTGCCTAACTTCCCCCTCTGCTGGCAGACACTCCTCCACACACCCGTACACACAGATGGTTGGGGGCACTTGTTCTTTGGATGGAACAGGAAAGTGACAGCAGCAGCCACGTTAAACCATCCAACATTTAGGCCGAGATCCACAAAGGGATTTCGGCTCCTAACGTCTCCTGAAATCCTTTGTGGCCCTGTGCCTTCATTCCTGAAGATCTCACAGGGAAAAGTGTTTCCCATGTGCCCTCATGGGATTTCCTAGGAGCTGATAACCAATCTCGGAGTGAAGTTCCCTGGCTTGCAATCACTCCATTCCAGGGAGGGCAGGTGACGAATCTTTCTCTTCAGAGGGTAATCGTCATCATCATCATCATCATCCTGAATAACAAGAGCCCTTTTCAATTCAGTCAGGCCTTCCTTTAGAGACTTTCTGACCTTGATGAAGACAGTCTCCCCACACAGCTCTAAGGCTACGTCTACACTAGGAGCTAGGGATGGAATTCCCCTGCTCCTGTGCACAGATTGTGGGACCTTGATGAAAGCTCGTGTGACCATCCTTCTTCCTTCAACGCTGTCCTTAGACTGAGAGGGACAAATGCAAAGCTGTGTTCAGGCCCTGTGCTGCACCCCTGTGCTTCCCACAGAGGCCCAAACACACAGAGGTATTTCCTTACCTTCATACAGGCGGGAGATGCCATCTTCATTCACTGTTTCAGACAACAAATAGAAGTAATGGTGGATAGTATTTCCTAGACATACAATGAATACAATGGGTCTCATGGCTTTTCAGATCTTCGCTGAAAACTGCTAATGATGCAGCCATTCCCCCAAGACACCCTTGGGAAATTCCAGACATTCCTTACATCTGTTCACAAAGCACATTCGAGAAAGCATCAGATGCCCAGAAGTTACTGAGAGGCTGATTTCCAAAGGAGATTGAATTCACATCCTGCTGGTTTCCCCTAGGAACAGCCAAAGAGTTCTTGTGGGCGGGGGAAGTTGGTGCAGTCGATTCAGCTAAGTTGCTCCCTTCATCTTGGAATACATGTTAATTCACACACACACACACACACACACCCCATTTTAGGATTCTGGTGCTGTTGGAGGGAACAGAGCAGCCGTCCAGAAAAGGGCTCTGAAGGAAGCATTGAGAAAAGATCAAGTGAATTTGTTCTGCTTACCAATGAATCGGGCTGCTGAATGTCTTATTGTTGTCTGTGAGCTTTCCAGGTACTGTAAGGCCTGGAACAGGAATTTGGGGATGTGGCTCTCGTTGTTCTGCATCTAGGAAGAAAGAAGGAAGAAATGCACAATATAGAAATGACATGTTCTTTCCACAGCGAATAGTCCAGGAAAGCCAAAGCATATAGCCAGGCCATGGCAACCGCCAATATGAACCCATACACCAGAGCAGCACCCCTCTGAAGTTCCTATTGTGTTCTCCAGAACCTCAGCTTTCATTCAAAAAGACAAAAGTTTGAAGGTTGGAGAATTGAGGAGAAAAATGTCAACAATGTGAACGGATTGTAACTCCTGCCGAAATGAGCCAGCAGAGAGCCTGGAACGGAGTCCTGCAGCCCGACCGAAGCGGATGGGTACTCAGGGTGTGGGGTTAGAAAGGTCTTCCTCAAGTTGCCATTCAGCACTCTCAAGGCACAAGGAATTCACCTACCAAGCAGATCCAGACACACTTCAAGAGCTGTGAGGAGCCATCCCAGGCCATGCTGCGGAAGAGCGTCTTCAAATGAGCCCACCTGAGGAACACTGCGCAGCGGAAGAGCATCAGTTTACATGACTGCAAGAGAAGAGGAGACCAAGAGGGTTCTCCCTGAGAGAGGGATAGTCTGGGGGACATGGAACCTTCTCCGTCCCTTGTTCTCCTGCTTTTCCTGCCAGTGGAGATTCCTGTAATTTGTTCTCCACAGGAGTGTGCTGAGGAGAGGAAAGGGAGAGTTGGCTGGAGAGAGCCAGAGCTGTCCTGTCCTTTGGATGGTTTGGGGCGGTTGCCCAGGGCCCCGTGCTTTGGGGGGCCCCGCACTTCAGGGGGACGCAGGCCCTGGGCCATGCCGGGGCCAGCAGCAGTACTCCCGGCCCCGCTACACTATGCCCCTCCTCTTTCCCAGAAGAAGGCTTTTCTTCCCAATTGTGCTGTGTGTTGTGAGGATGGATGAGGCACTTGGCTCCAGCATGGAGTGAAGCAGGGAGGAGAAGTCTCCACTTGGGCAAGGGGCTCTGGCGATGAATGGAGTGGGGGCCCCAGGGGATACTGGCTCTTTGCTCTTAAGGCAATAATGACCGTGGCACTTACCAGTTTCACACTCTCATCCTGGTTTTCAAGATGCAGCAGCAGGGGGAGCAAGCAGTGGATGATTTCCTGCTGCACCAAGGGTTTGTCGGGGTCCTGCACCCTGCTCACCACGTTGCCAAGCAGTACAATGGCAGCTGAGTGCACACTGCCCTTCTCCTGGCAATGACACACAGGGGGTGGGGACCCCTGGTTAAAGCCAGGCAGCATCAGAGCATAACGCCACTGAGTGGTAATGCGCACGCTGCTCCGGTTCCCCCTGTGTGAACTACCTTGGCTGGCGGGAGCAGGGAGGCCACCAGGCCAGCGCCATAGACATCTTGTGCAGGGCCTGAGACCCTGTGCGGGACAGTGCAGCCCAGGATGTCCCAGAGGCAGTTTCTGTCTGGAGAGCACAGAATCCTAGAACCCGAGAAGATGAGGGGAGAGGGCAGGAAGGCTGCTGGAGACTGGTGTGGGGAAGGGGAGAAGCAGCTGCTGGAGCCTGGCAGGGACTGGCTGCTCCAAAAGACAGCATTTCTTTTGCTCTTGGGTGCCCCTGAGAGCCGGGCCATTCCCGACCCACCTCTTTCCTGCTGAGAATCTCCACCTCTTTGGGAGCCTGTGTTCTCCAGACAGCTGGTCATCTGCCCAGTGCCAGGCCCCCTCTCCCCAGGCCAGGCTGCAGCAGGGGCTGGGAGCATGGCACTGAGCTTGAGCTTTGGAGAGAAGAGCTCTGACAGGGAGGTGGCTCAGCAGGAGATTCCCCACCCATGGCGGGGGCACTCCTTGGAGGCTCCATGGCAGGCCTGAGGAGCGGGAGGAAGGGGATGGGGAGAGAGAGACAAGGGCATCAGAGACAGGTGGAGGGGGGGAGTGGGCTTCTTTGAGGGGGTTCCAAGCCTTACATCATCAATGAAGGGGCGAAGGCTGACTCCAATATCCTGGGAGATGGAGCCAAGCCCCTCCCTGTTGAGGAGGTAGATGATGTCTGCAGCTTTATGCATGGCCTCCAGGACACGCCCTCCATCCCTGTCACAAAAGATGGCCAGGATTGCTGGCAGCTGGGCCCGTAAGAATTGCACCTTCCGGAATGAAGAAGGTAGCTCATTACTTTCCCAGGTGACAGCCTGGAGCACATGCTGGACCACTGCCACCGACGAGAAACCACGGAGGGCACAGCCCCCAACGGGGCAGAAAGTCATTCTCCTGTCACTCTGTGCCAGTTGCTCGCTGTCACCTTTGTCTTTGCTCACCCCGCCTCCCCCATTGCATCCCATCTGCAATCAGGGCTCAGCTCACGGGAGCAGGGAGCACGGCATGCCTTGTTTTGCTCCGAAAGCACCTCCACCATTTGAGGGCTGTGTTTTAAACAACAAGGCTTGTGTGTGGCTCTCCCTCTCATTTCTGAGCTATTTGATGGACATTGGCTTCCTGGGTCCCCTGGGCAATCCCCGGCTCTCACCTTTTGTGGCTGGAACACAATACTGCCAAGGCCTCGCAGACTGAGCCTCCGTATGATGGAATTTGCATCTTTGGTCCAGTCCATGAGCTGTGCCTGAAGGACTGATCTTGTCAGGATGGTGTCAATGGAAGGACTCTGGAGAAACTGGCAAGAGCCAAATGAAGATCAGGTTGAGGAGCAGAGGTCTTATTGTGGGGTCTGTTCCCTGGACAGTCGTCTTTCCCAAAGGGCCACTTCCTCCTATGCAAAGTCTCTGGTGAGTAGGGAGTCAATTGCTGCTGTTTCAGTTGGTTCCTTCCCCAAATTTAGACTAATGCACAAGTCACAAATAAGCCCCCAGAGAAAGGAGAATCTCCAGACCTCATTGAGTGCCAGGGAGAGAGCCGTGGGGCAGAAGAAAAGCAGAACCCCAGGAAAAGGTGAGGAGAGAAGCATGGCCTTGGGGCACTGGAGAAACATGGCTTCTTGTCCCATAACCCCATCTAGGCACATCCAGCCAGGAGCAATTTCACCCTGTCTCTCCCTCCCTCTCTTTGCCATGCCCCGCAACCATCCATGTGCGGAGAGGAGCTAGCTGGCGGTAGGGCTGCTAAGCTGCTGACAATGTAGCCTAGAGCTTACTGTCCTGAGCTGCTCTCCAGAAAGCCCACTTCTGCCTGTCAACTCATGAATCTCACCTCAGTGCAGAAAGCCAGGGCAATAGTTCTCTGCTCCTCCTCCTTCCCACTCTGGACGATGGTGATTGCCTCTCTGAAAACTGCAGGGAGCTGAGGGTTCTCAAACTCGATCATGGCTCTGGAACATGGAATAGAAAGTCCCTTTTGATTCTCAAGGGGGAGAGAGCGTTCAGCTCAAGTTGCTAGGCTGAGCTGGCAGCCTAGAACTGAGGAATATTTCACACGGAAATCCCATTCCCAAGAGAGACCCAAAGAAGAGGAAAACTTTGAGCTCCAACCTTGCAATCAGGCCAACCCCCTGCGAGTAGTGATATCGGGAGGCTATCATGTCCCAACCCCGATGAAAGTGGATGCTGGCAAATTCCTTCCAGTAGCCGGGCATGGAGAAAAGCGTCTTCACAGCCTCCACTGAGGTGCTAAAGACAAAAACAAACAAACAAAAAAGAGTGTCAAGCAATGAGATCAGCCCCAAGCATGGCAAATCTGCCCAAGTCCTGAGACACCCAGCATGCTCAGCAGTAGCTAGCCTCCCCAAGGATCGATCCAGTGTGATACCCTGTCTACACTGCAGTTTCACTGAGTTTGGAACCAGTTAGGGACCCTGTAGCTTCTTCAGATGGTTGGTGTCATCACTCACGATGGTTGAATACTTGATTCTTTACTGTGACAGGTAACAGGACTCAAGCGGGCATGTGGGTCCAGATCCTTTGTTGGTGGAATCGAGCAAAGCTCGATCAGTTTACGCCACCTGAGGTGTCTTCTGGCGCTCTCTCTTTCCCGTGCAGATGGAAGCCCCTAACTGTGCCCACAAAACCAGATGAACTGGTCCCTCTTCCTCCTGTCTGCCTGTGAGGCTGACGTCCTGCGGTGCCTGTCCCCATGTGCTGCCGGTGTGGCTCTGTCCGCGTTCGGGGAGAGAGGCCCACGGATTTGCTCAGCAGGCACTGAGGAAAGCACTGACCCTTTGGCGGGTGGCAGACGTGGATGGATGCACAAACATGGCTGCTGCCTGAGTGTGTAGGGAAAGCAGCTGGCCTGTGGACGGTGTCAGATGAGCGAGTGTGACTCACAAGAATGCACGGCTCTCAACCCTTTTCCCTCAAGAGAGACCTGCTCCCAACTGAGCCTGGGCTAACGACAGCACCCGAACAACTGATGGCCATGAACAGCCCCCATGTGTTTAGCCGAACAAATCTGTTCTTCCTTTTCCTTTCAGTCATTACCTTAGGGGGCTGAGGCAGCTGGATCCCTCCTCGGGGCTGGATGTCTGCCTGGCCGTGTAGGTCCCTGGCAAGTGCAGATCCAGCACGTACTGCACTTGCCTGACGCAGAGAATGAGCAGCTGGGGATACATTTGCAGGATGGCTTCTCGGTATCCCCGTAGGAAAAGGAGCTCATAAATGGTCTTCATTGCCTGGAGGGGGGAAAGAATTTCACTCAGCTCTCCCAATCTGCCACCTGCCCCCATTGCCATTCGCTATTGTCCTTTTGTCATGTCTCCTTTCCTCTCCAGCGTATTACAAAACAGTATTGGCTTCTGAGAGGGGTGGGGACATTTGGAGGCTCCTGAACCTTCCCCCATTCCTGGAACGGAAGCAGGATGGAAAGATGAGAAGAGTCTGGATGACGTTATTCTCCATTATTTCTCTTTCTGGTGCAGAGCCTGTGTTTTGGCTTTCCAGCCGTGACTGGAAGGGCTGAAACCATCCTGAGGAGATCCGTTCTCCTAGGCCCAGTGTTTCTGGCCCAGTCAAAAGTACTGGACTTCTCAGGATGCCATGTTGGGAAGATTTCTAGCCACAGTTTACAGAGCCAGAAAGCTGGAGACTTCCAAGAGACACCTGAACTGCACCGGCTCACTAAAGGGCCATCTGGAGCAGAAGACAACTGAGCCAGGGTACCAGCAGATAAACCACTTCAGATGTGTAACTTTGACCTGGGGGAAACTTTACTGACACCTCTTTGGTTTGATTGGAAGTGGCGAGGACACACTAAGGCCTGGTCTACACTCCAGAGTTAGGTCAACGCAAGGCCGCTCACTCTGCATCCCCCTAAGGATGGAATTTCCTTCCCGTCGTCAGAACTGCCCCTTGGTGCCAAATTCGTAACTCCACCTCCACAAGTGGCAGAGAGTCCAGGTCGATGCAGTTAGGTCGATGCAGCGTCAGCGCAGACACCGCGTCGCTTTCGTCAACTGGCTTTCAGGAGCCTTCCCACAATGCCCCACCCTGACCCTACAATCAAGACAAGCCCTTCTGGTGAGGACGTGCACTGCCGACACAAGCAGCAAAGTGCGGACACACACCAGGGATGGAATCGCTGTGGCGGCTGTCTGCCCATCTCAGTTAGGTTGGCTTCAATGTGTGGTGGAGCCATGGCCTGAAGCTAAGAAGAGGTGAAACTCGCACACACACACAGATGCACCATCTTCCCTGTGCCTCTGGCACGTTCGCAAGGTGACATCTCAAATCTCACTTACAGCCAGAGACACATGGCTGCTCTTCTCCTCCCGGCGTCTCTGCTGGAGCTTGTCCAGCAGCTGCTGCAGCACCTCCCTGGTGAGCTGTGGTTCTTCACCCAAGGCCTTCCACAACTCAATGGCACATCTGCAAATTCAGAAACACACGTCAGAGCTTTCCTGCTTGGCCATCTCTTGCCCTCCCCAGGGAGAGGCTTGGAATACCAGAGGAGACAGCCACTGGTGCAGGGAGGCTAAGGCAGGGCAAGTCCCTTCAGAGAAAGTTGTATTTATTCCTTTCCCCTAATGGGTTCTTGTTTCTAAAGCTAACCCACTCTTTCCAAGACAGTGACCATGTACTGACCACAGAATGACCACCAAACTGTGACCCGCAGACTGTGCAAAATTCTGCTCTGTTACACTTGGGTCAGTCCCGAGAAACTTGCCTGACATCATTGGAGTTACTCTGGCTGTTTGGGGGTCTAACGGAGAGCCAGCGTTTGGCCAAGTGTCTCTTAGCAGCTCAATTCTACTGCAGTGTGGTGGACAGGGTCAGAGAGTGAGTCAGCACATGCCCTGATCTGAGAAGATTCAAGAGCTTGGAAGAGGAGATTGTAAAGCCCAATATGACAGAGATGGAAGGAAAGTAGGACTGAAATCCCCCTCCTCCATTCTTGCGGATCTAAGTCCTGCTGGTCCCCGCAGGCATCTGCAGAGGAAGACTGCAGATGGATCCAAAAGACTTCCAGTCATTTGACTTCCAAGTTTGGTGAGGAAGGTCGGAGGTGGTGGTCAAGCCCTAGGACATTGAGAACTAGGTTGGACAACTCAAGAGCAAATGGCCTGGAAGCAAGGTCTTCAGGAAGCTTGACTGAACCTCTGTGCCAATGCTGCCAAGTTTCTGTAACTTCTGAGCACAGCCCCTGGAAAGCACTGTGGCTGTTCCAAGAAATTCAGACCTGATTCTGAAATTCAGAAAGGTTTACAAATCAAACACTCAAAGAAATCTTAAAACCAACACTGTATTCCTCTGATAACTGAATTGGGTGAGAAGTTCCATTTCTTTCCTGCTGCTCTTCAATTTGCTCTGCAGTGTGACACAAATTTCGCTCAGGTCAGTGCAGAACTGCATTGCAGAAGATGCCAAGGAAAGCTGGACTTTTGACCTCTGGCTAGGGTTCAGTTGGGTTTCATGGCCCCGAGGCACATGGGGGTTGTGTTACAAACCCCTCAGCTGGCTGACCCTTCCAAGTGATCAGCAATAACCAGCAGGACTGAAAGTTAACAATCTATTGAGGTGGAAAGAGGCACTCCCCCCTCTCAGAGCTATTAATGCTGGCTGTCTGCTCGCTGCACTGCATTTAGGCTCTGGTCATGTGGGGAGGATTTTTTTGTTGATTTTCTTTTCTTTTCTTTTGCATCAATAAGGGCTGGAAATGTCTGTCTTAAGAGATTGACCTCTGCCCCACAGCTCCATAAGGATGAGTGCATTTTGTCACCAATTCCTCAGCCATGGAATAACTGGGGGGTCTGACGACAGATAAGAATCCTGCACTGGTCTCCAGGGGATAGACAGATGGGCCTCATGGGCCTTTTCCATCTCTGCCTTCTCTCCTGCAGTAAGGAGCAGCCAGACCTCATGAGCCAGGGATGTTGAGTGAACCCCCAAATCATTGATTGGCCCTGTACTGGATCTGAGAGGAAGTGGGGTGACCCATAGAAATCAGGACAATGCTGGAATTCTCCAGAAAAGTGGCATGTCTCCATCCCGGGGAGTGTAGGAGGAGGGGTTGGCTCCTCAGTGGCTGGGCCTGGCCATCTCCTCTGAGTAAGCGTGGACAGCTCTCTGCACAGCAGGAAACTCCCTCCAACTGTGTGAGCCCCACGGACCCCTCCCAGCCTGTGGCCTGTCAGTAGGAGCAGGAAGAGAACTACTGGACTGAGGAGATAACAAAGCAGCTCCCTACCTGTGCAATGAGAGCGTGTGAGCCACACAGGTTAGAACCACGTCCTGGGGGTGGGAGCGAGCGAGCAAGGCCATGGCCCTGAGCACTGCTCTTCTGGCTCTGGGATCACAGCTGTTGTCGAGCCAGATTAAGATCCCTCCCACGACATCTCCAACCTGGAAGAATGCCAGAAAGTTGAGGGATGGATTATTTATCAATGAGTGGCCTCCTCCCAGGGAAGCCCTCCTGGCAGCCCTGCAAGCCTCCTCTGACCTCGGTTGCCCATCTTGGCTGCTCCCTAAGAGGCTTTGACAAGTCCAGGAATCCCAGTCTTCCTGAGGTCTGGGTTAGCACCTTCAAGCTCCAAAACACGCACAGAACCTTAGAGTGGGCACAGTCCTAACTCCCCTGATGTCCCAGGGCCTTCCCTGCCGTAGCAAACGGCTCTCAGCCCTGCTCTCAAGGGCTTCCCTCCAGGAGCCTTTCCTCCATCTCTGCAACTTCCTTTTAGCTCTTTCTTGCACAATCCGTTCCTCCAGACCAGTGGTTCTCAACCTAGGTTCCATTGTGGGGCACATCCAATCCGGCCTGTTTGTCCCTGAGGATGTCCCAAAGGGGCGCAGCTCTGTGCTGAGCGGGCCACAGGTTGAGAAGTACTGCTCCAGACCCAGCTAGTTCTACTGATGTATCCCACAGCCCATGGCAGAGATGGGATGCAGGGCTAGTTGGGTGGGGCTAGCCAGCTCCCGGCCCCAGCCCTAAGGAGAACCTCCATACTGTGGGATTTTAAAATCTTCCGCGACAAATCTTGAAGCCAGGTCTCTAACCTCGGGTTCATGCTATGGCACTTAGAAGAGCAGTGTAGACAAGGTGACTTGGGCTGGAACCCAGGCTCTGAAGCCACCCTCCCCCCCAGGCTTCAGAGATCAAGTTCCAGCCCCAGCCCAGAAGAGTCTGCATTGCTGTTTTGGCCCCTCAGTGCCAGCCCTGGGAGCCCAAGTCCATCGGGACAGGCTTTCAGGCTCCTGCTGCAGAGTTTGCAACACAAGTAGACAGACCCTAAAGGGACAAGCCACCCCCTAGGACTCTTCCGTGAGGAATTGGTCATTGCTCTTTCCTCTCTCGAAGAAGGAGCAGGAGCTACAAGGCGGGGGGCTGGATTCTGTTGACCTGTTCTGCTAGCAGGAGTTAGAGCCCTGCACAAATCAATCTGCTGATTGAGGGGCCATTTGTTAACTTCCCGCTGGGACCTGTTGGAAAGAAGGAACTCGGGCAGAGACAGGGACGACCTGCAGGAAACCCTAGGAACAGGCAGGTTGGGGAGGAAGTTCAGGCTGAGGATTCTGTTCATTGATTAGTCTCAGAGTTTCCAGGAAAGCCAAAGCCCAGGAAGGGAATAAGTCTGCACTTCCGCGCCACGGGCAGGCGGTCTTTGGAGAAGGGCTTGAATGTCACCTATCCCCGTGGCCAAGCGATGAATGGCAAGGGGCTGAGCCAACCTTCCAATCCCATGCCAGTGTCCCAGGAATGGTTTCCGAGGAGAGGAACTTCTCCCATCCCCCTCTCTGCGCAGCATCCCCCTGCCCCATTGCGGGAGTCTCTTACTCTCTCCATCTTGTCTCCGTGGAGAGATACGATGGCCCTCAGCTCTTCCTCTGCGGCTCTAAATCTCTGCAGGGTGGGTGTTGTCAGACCCTTCACGGCTGCCATCAGCAGGGCATGGAGCGGGGCTGAGGAAGGGTGCTCCCTGGGGGTCTGCAAAGAACAGGGACAAAGCCTGTTGGGATTGAGTATTTCCCTCGGGCAGCTGCCCTGGAACAGTCTGTCCCCAGGGGAGGCTGGCAGTGCCGAGGGAGCGTGGAGACTCCGGCTGAGCCCTTTTCTTCAAAAGCCTCCCCAGGTGCTAAGGTTTCCTCAGCCTTTTGTCCCCTCTCTGGCCCCCTCTCCTGAGAAGAGACGGGAGCCTCTCGGGCAGTGCTGGGACCCCAAGGGCCACCCCGTTTCCTCCCTCGCTAGCCCCTCCTCGCAGGAAACCCCGCTTTTGCTGAGAAAGCCTCAATGTCCTGCAAAGCCCATTCGAGTTGCTCCTTGAGTGTCACCGAGGGGTCACTGGAGAACCTGACCCATGTCCCATCCCACCCCGAGCGCCTGAGGAGATTGGCTCAGCAACTCTGGCAGCCCACAGTGTCTGCGAGGAAGGGACTGAGAATAGGGCCCAAACAGAAACGCCCTCTTCCTTCCCCACCTCGCAGCCTGTGGGGCTGCCAGAAAACAGGCAGGAATCGCCGTCAGGACAGAAAGTAACTGAGACTGAAGAAGCAAGTTTGCCTGGCTGAGGAGAAGCCCAAAGCGTGGGCCTCTGGGGCCAGAGCCCTGGGGGTGAGAACTGACTGGGCACAATGTTACTCCAGGGGGCCTGGTTCCAGGGTCACCTCAACCCAGGGCCTGGGGTGCTGGAGGCCTTTGCCCTGGTGTCTCAGGGCACCCCCTGGGGATTACTGCAGCTGGCCTGCATGGCGCTGGATTAGCACCGTCTGTCCTGGTTGCCAACAGCTGAGGGGTAGCTCAGTGGTTTGAGCATTCGCTAAACCCAGGGTTGTGAGTTCAATCCCTGAGCGGGGGACCATTTTGAGATCTAGGGTAAAATTGGGGTTTGGTCCTGCTTTGAGCAAGGGGGTGGACTAGATGACCTCTTGAGGTCCCTTCCAACCCTGATATCCTAGGATGCAGTAGAGCACAGCGGAGTGGCACACTCGCCTCCATACTCCAGACCCCCGGCGGGTCAGAAGCTCCCAGAATTGCACCCTTTTGTATGCGCTGCAGGGTGCTCTGTCCCGAAGAGGAAGAGTTACAAAGGTGTCTAGAGGCTTTTGTAACTCGGACAGAGCCCAGATGTTGGCAGGCGGGAGGGAACCTGGGACCTCTGGAGCTTAGTGCAGGAGCCTCGACCACAGTAGCGAAAAGCCAAGAGGCTGTTAGCTAAGGCTCTGGAGCAGACTCCTTTTCTCTGTGTCTCAAAGTGGTCCTGGTGCCACGAGATGGGCCAGAACCCCACAGCCAGGAGATATGTGGGTTCCCCCGACCAGGGCAGGGATGGGCCTGCTCTGATTTTCAGCCGTGCCTGTGTGCCATAGAAAGTGCATCAGAATCGGGCACCTGAGTCAGGCACTTCTGCAAATCCCACAAAGCACCTCTGGACTTCTTTAGGTGCCTAAACCCCTTTGTCAAAGCGGGCCTCATTCAAGCAACCCAGATAAAGACTGGCTGGAGTTGATCACCCTTGACGAGTGTTTCTTTTCAGCCCCTGGGAGATATTCCTACACACAGCAAGGGATGCTTTCCATGAGCACGGCCACACAGCATCATTACCATCGTCATATGGGAGCTGCTTGTTAATGAGGGGCTGGGAGTGCGGCGCTCTTCTTCCTGCTCTTCTGGGCTTCCTTTTTCCCACTTCCCCTTCCACTCAGACGGCTCCTTCTTCGTCCCTGCAGCAGAAAGAAACATTCTTAAAATTTGGTTTTCCACGTCTTCCCCCTGGTTTACAGAGGATGGAAGTTGGGCCCAGAGCCCTGAAGCGAATTGCCCAGGGTCAGACTGAAGGTTGTTGGCAGAGCTCAGCAGAGAACTCCGCTCTCCTGACTCCTAGCTGGGGGCTTTGACCACACGAGGCTTCCTCTTCCCTCGGGGCCAGTTTCTTTTCAATGGTGTCGTCTACTCTTCCCCTCCCCTTGCACCCCTTTCCTGTCAGTGATGGGCACCTGGCCTCCTTTTGCATTGAACCCCCCAAGGAGGAACGACTCAGCTCTGGTACAGTTCCCAGCTGGGACCTGCTGAGACCTCTGGAGCATTTTCCTGAGGAAAGGGACCCAATCGAGGAGAAAAGAAATGATTTCCTCCAATGTCCAGCCTCTCTCTTCTCCTTCCAGCCTGGAACAATGTTAGTAGTCCCCACCCCACCGTGCCAGATCCCCAGAGGGGGGTGACCTGACATTGTCAGCTCCTCCCACCTCAGCCATGGACCTCTGCCACCCTCTAAATGGATTCCAGAGCCGGAGGTGCCCATCACTGTCCCATGAGACGGCCCTGATGTCGAAGGCTTGTCGAGTGACTGGTGTGAGTGTTCCTCACATGGTCCTCGCCAACCATGTGGATTGAACCATCTCACCTGTAAGATCCACTTCGTCTTTGTCTGTCGTCTCCTGCAGCTTCACCTCCTCTGCCTCCACCTGGGTCTCAGCTGCTTTCTTCTTCAGGGACAAGTGCGTCCACCTTCTTGGAGAGGAAGCTGTTCTCTCCTCACTGCTCTCTGCCATCGCGCTGTGGGATTGGCAACAGACACAGAGTCTTTTCTTGCCTGACAGGATGGTCCATGAGCATTTTCTTCTCCGGGGCTTCTCTGGCAAGGCCTGTTCTTGGGGGCTGAGGCCAGAGCATGCCTCAATGGCTGCAGGTTGGACGAGCACTTTGTGCACATGGATCTCTCTGTGCTCCCGAGAGGCGAGTCTTTGGAAAAAGGAACGAAGCCTGGAATAGAAAGAAGGAGGAAATGGGTTTTTCTGTCCTTCTCGAAAGGAAGGGAATTAGTTTGCCCAGGATTCCCAGATCCACGAGAGTGGTCTTTTGAAGCCATCTGCTCCTCTAATAGCCAGGACTGGTTGCTGCAACCAAGAAGATAAGCAACACAAGACCGCCCAGACTGGGTCAAACCAAAGGTCCATTTAGCCCAGTACTCTGTCTTTTGACAGTAGCCAGTGCTGAGTGCCCCAGAAGGAATGAACAGGGAATCATCAAGCGATCCATTCCTGTTGCTCATTCCTGGCACCTGGCAAACAGAGGCTAGGGATAGAAAGAGCCAAAGGTCAGTTTCTATGTTCTTTGCTCATTGCCTGGGCCTAGTTGCAAAAATGCTTCCTTCTTAACCCCACTCCTTTGTGCACAGAATGTTGGGACTCTGGGAACAGATCGGGCCAAGCTGAAAACCAAGAGAGCTCTGTTCCCAGAGAAGCCAGGAAAAGGAAGAAAAGATTGTCATCTCGAGGGTTTGAGGGTCTGGAAGGATAAATTAGCAGCTGCAAATATGTTGACTTCTTCTCAACTATTTGAAAATCTGGAATGTATTAGCATGGGGGAAAGAATCAGTCAACTTGAAATGAAGAATGACCCATATTATTTCCAACATCCAGTCAGAAGTTAGGCCTCCAAAACAAGGACAAAGAAATCACAGCGAGACCCATGACAAATGTAGGCGACAGTTGATTGAAACCCCTTTCCTGGAAAGGAATTGCGGGGGGGGGCGGGGGGGGGATCGACACATCTCTTTTCTATAGCCCAAGGGGGTAGAGTAGAATTTGTAGAGAGTTTTGAGATCTATCGCCATGAGATTCTTTCTGAGAGAACTACCAAGATGACAGCCAGGGGATGGGAGTGGAGCTGTATCACTTTCAATATCTTAAGATTCATTTCTTCTGCATTATTTGAACTCATTTATGTGCATTTCAATCATGTAAATTCTGAGATCGATATTCTCTCAATACACATTTCTTTGGCAGTCATGACAGGAGACAAAGGGTTTCTATTCCCAACTTGAAGGCAAGGAGTGCATTAGGGGCAACTCCAAGGGAAATACTATTGATGGAGATATCAATCTAACTTCTACACGAGTTTTGTTATCTTCCCTTTTGGTTCTATCCCTGGAAATTCCCCCCGACTAGTCTGCTGGAAGATAAAATCATCTAAATCTGCCTCCAAAGAACCTGACAGGCTGAAGCAGGAGGAGACCTGAGAGATGGCCACATTCAAATCAAAAGGGAACGCTGAGACCTGCCTGTTGCCACACCAGCCCCCACCCGTCCCGAGGAGAAGGAGGCACCGACCTGTCGTGTGCGATCTAATGAGCAGGGAAAGAATCTGGGAATTACCTTCTGTAAAAACTCATCCTTTTGTTCCTCAAACACCTGTGGAAATAGCTGATTCAAGAAGTTGTTGACAGAGGGATGGTCCGCGTCTCTCAGCAGCTCCTTGGCTCACCAGCCGTTGTCAACCAAGCCAGTTGGCAGACTGACGGCAGGGCAAGAATGCTGACGCCGAACACTCTTTGCTGTTGGCATCCGTGACATCACAATCAGCTTGTGCATAAACACACATAGACCCCCACCCAGAGAGACACACCCCCAGAAAAGTTAGTAACATGAACAAGACTGAGAGACTCCCCCAAATCTCTAGGCATTTTGATTTGGGGGAGGGGGATCATAGGAGCCGACTGCATGGGTGCTCCGCGCCTGGATCACCCAGGAGGAAATATTAGTGGGTGCTTAGCACCCAGTGGCAGCCAAGCTCTGCCCTCCCCGCAGTGCGTCTCGCCCGCCTGCGGCCCCACTGAGCAACTCCCCACTCTCCTTCCCAGCACTTCCTGCCCACCACAGAACAGCTGTTTCATGGAATTGAGGATGCTCCGGGAGGGTCGGTTGGCGGGGGGACATGGCATACTTGGGGCAGTGCATGGGATTCTTCTCTCCTAAGTGCAGGGCTCAGCACTTGTCCTTGCTGAACCTCATCAGATTTCTTTTGGCCCAATCCTCTAATTTGTCTGGGTCACTCTGAACCCTATCCCGACCCTCCAGCGTATCTCCCTCTCCCCCCAGCTTAGTGTCATCTGCGAACTTGCTGAGGGTGCAATCCATCCCATCCTCCAGATCATGCACGAAAATGGTGAAGAAAACCGGCCCCAGGAGTGACCCGTGGGGAAGCGGGGGAGGGGGTGGAGGAGAGGAGGCAGACCGTGAGTGGCAGGGACCCCACAGAGGGGGGTGCAGTGGAGGAGAGGGGGAACTCATCCAGGCAGCGGTGGGCAGTGTGGGCTGGGAGAAGGGGCGAGGCAGATACAGGAAGAGATGGAGCACAGGCAGGGCACTGGGGCCCAGGCACCCGGGGCCTGGTCATCGTCGGCACCAGGAGAGGAGAGGAGAGAGAGAGAGAGAGAGAGAGTTGGCGAACACACGAGAGAAGACAGAGAAACATGAGAGCAAGGCAAGCCACTCACCACCTGGAGTCATCCTCTTGGATCCAACCTTCTGCTGTGGAGGAGACACCGTTCTTGACCAGAGAAATGAGCAGCTTCTGAAAATGGGGATGTTTTCTCCCTCGTAACCACAGCTCATCAGGAACCTTTTCTTACAAACCAAACCCTAATTTACGGGGCTTTTCTACCTGGACTCAGGTGGGGCGTGAAGAGAGCCCTCACCAAACCAGACACTTATCTCACCGAGACTGGCGCTTGCTCGGCTCCCAGATGGAGGGCTCTTGCCTGGCATCACCAACGGTCAAGGCTCGCTGCTCTCACTCACTTTCCGTCGCATGAGGGCAGTAGACTCTGAGGCTTGACTTCTTCATCCTTCGTACTAAAGCCAGCAGAGTGGGGGAAAAACAAAAAAAATTACCATCTCCGTCTGCAATGTCGTGTAGTCTCTTCATTTCACACCTCCCGTATCCCACGGCTCCGCCCTCAACCCATCTCCTGTTCCTACTTTACAACTGAAACTAGAAGGCGCCCATTGTAACGGCACCCAAAATCGTCACTTTGCTCAGGAGACTCTGGTCCCTTCCTCAGCCTTAATCCCAGAACCTCGTACTTAACAAGGAAGCCCACGGCCTGTGAAGAGTACTACAGGGAGTACAGATGAGGAACTGAAAGCACTGACCTCACAGCCAGTTATGCAGAAGGCAGAAACATGTGGCTTGTTTATGTCTCCTTGGAAAGATGCCCCAGCTGCTCAGGCCCACCTCTGCCATCTCTCCTCTGGCTAGAGCTCCTGCACAATTCCTCTGCAAGAGCAGCTGCAAAAGCCAAGCATGAGCCATCACTACACAAAGCTCGATGGGTGCTGGAAATCTTGCCCTCAGCCCTGCCTCACTCTTTCATCCCATCTACATGGCCCCCACTCCATGAACAAAGACCGAGTTAACACAACAGTCACCGCTCCACTCTCGCACCCGCTGCCCTGCACGATTTTCGTCCCCTCCTACTTCTCCATGGCTCTCGAGACATAGCGTGTGGGGATGAACACCTAGGGTGCCTGCCCGTGTCCTGTGAAGGGAGACAGCACAAGGATAAAGAAAAAAGAAAAGGAGTACTTGTGGCACCTTAGAGACTAACCAGTTTATTTGAGCATGAGCTTTCGTGAGCTACAGCTCACTTCATCGGATGCATAGCATCCGATGAAGTGAGCTGTAGCTCACGAAAGCTCATGCTCAAATAAACTGGTTAGTCTCTAAGGTGCCACAAGTACTCCTTTTCTTTTTTCTTTTTACGAATACAGACTAACACGGTTGTTACTCTGAAACCTAGCACAAGGATAGGCGAGAGAGAGAGACAGAGACAGTGTGTGTTGGCCAACATACTAGAGGAGAGAGAGAAAGAAAAACATGGTAGGATAGCAAGCAACTCACCACCTGGAGTCATCCTCCCAGATGCAACCTTCTGCTGCAGACGCGACTCTGGTGCTGACCAGAGAAATGAGCAGCCTCCAAAAATGGGGACCTTTTCTCCCTCGTAACCACAGCTAGTCAGGAACCTTTTCTTACAAACCGAACCCTAATTTACAGGGCTTTTCTACCTGGACTTAGGTGGGGCATGAAGAGAGCCCTCACCAAACCAGACACTTATCTCACCGAGACTGGCGGCTGCTCAGCTCCCAGATGGAGGGCTTTTGCCTGGCATCAACAACAGTCACAGGCTCGCTTCTCTCACTCACGTTCCATCGCATGAGGGCAGTAGACTCTGAGACTTGACTTCTTTTTCCTTGGTACTAAACCCAGCAGACGGGGCCCGGGGGGGGAACAAAAAATATGAGCATCTCCGTCTGCAGTGTTGCATAGTCTCTTCATTTCACATCTCCCGTATCCCATGGCTCCGCCCTCAACCCATCTTGCATTCCTACTTTACAACTGCAACTAGAAGGCGTCCATTGTAACGGCACCCAAAATCGTCACTTTGCTCAGGAGACTCTGGTCCCTTCCTCAGCCTTAATCCCAGAGCCTCGTACTCAACAAGGAAGCCCACGGCCTGTGAAGAGTACTACAGGGAGTACAGATGAGGAATTGAAAACAATGACCGCTTACTCACAGCCAGTTATGCGGGAGGCAGAAAGCTGACGACTCTTCACGTCTGCTTAGAAGGATGTCCAAGCTGCTCAGGTCCACTCCTGCCATATTCTCCTCTGGCTAGGGCTCCTGGACAATTCCTCTGCGAAAGCAGCTGCAAAAGCCAAGCATGAGCCATCACTACACAAAGCTCGATGGGTGCTGGAAATCTTGCCCTCAGCCCTGCCTCACTCTTTCATCCTATCCACATCGGCCCACTCGAGGAACAGAGACGGAGTTAACACCGACAGTCACCGCTCCACTCTCGCACCCACTGCCCTGCATGATTTTCGTCCCCTCCTACTGCTTCTTAGCTTCCAAGACATAGCCTGCGGGGATGCACACCTAGCGTGCCTGCCCGTGTCCTGTGAAGGGAGACAGCACAAGGAAAGGCAAGGACAGAGAGAGAGAGACAGGGACAGAGACAGAGACAGAGTGTGTGTGATGGCCAACATACTAGAGGAGAGACAGAGAAAAACATGGTAGGATAGCAAGCAACTCACCTCCTGGAGTCATCTGTGATGAAGCGGGACTTCATGTTTCCTCTGAATCGTGTGGGGTGCCTCAGTTTCCCCTAGGTAGTTCTTAAGGATCTAGGTGGTGGGGTAAGGGTGTATGATCGTTGCAGAGCTCTGGAGGGCAGGTGTGTGCAGGGGTCTGGACACAGAGAATGGCCGACACCCTCTTTCCTGGCACCTGATGCCCTGGGCCCTTCCTCCCTGAAAGGTGAGAGCTAAAGGGTTGGAGAACAAAGGAATCAGGTGCCCTCCTGGCCGGGGACAGGGACAAAGCCCAGAGGAGGAGGGGCTGGGGGGAGTTTCAGTTGGGGGCTGGCTGGAGACATGGAGTGAAGGGCAGACGGGGTTGTCTGGCTCACTGCCTCCCAAAATGGACCCGGCTGAGGGGTCCTGTTCTCTGCACCTACAAGCTCTGTGTTAGATCATGTCCCTGTCGTCTAATAAACCTCTGTTTTCCTGGCTGGCTGAGAGTCTCGTCTGACTGCGGAGTTGGGGGGCAGGACCCTCTGGCTTCCCCAGGACCCCGCCTGGGCGGACTGGCTGTGGGAAGCGCAGGGAGGGGCAGAGGAGGCTGAAGGCTCCGAGGTCAGAGCCAGGAAGGTGGAGCCGGGGGAGCTGTGTGTCCTGCAGACAGGCTGTTCCCCGAGAGGAGACTTCCCCAGAGTCCTGCCTGGCTTCCTGGGGAGCAGTTCCAGAGCATCGCTCGGGGACTCCGGGACATCCTCCTCCTATATGAAACCTTCTGCTGTGTGACGTGTTGTGTGTGTCGTGTTGCATGTGTCGTGTGACATGTTGTGTGTGTGACTTGTGTGTCGTTTTGTGTGAGACGTGTTTATGTGTGCGTGTTGTGGTCCATGTTGAGTGTGTGTGTGCCATGTTGTATGCCGTGTTGTGTGCATGTGATGGTGTGTGCCGTGTTGTGTGCCGTTTTGTGTGCATGTTGTGTGTGTCGGTGTCATGTGTTGTGTGAGATTTTTGTGTCTCGTGTCATGTGCCTTTTTGTGTGTCGTGTGTCGGTGTCGTGTGTCATGGTGTCTGTGTGTGTGTCGGTGTCGTGTGTCGTGTTATCTGTGTGTGTGTCGTGTTGTGTGTGTGTGTGATATTTTGTGTGCGATGTTTTGTGCATCGTGTTGTGTGTGTGTGTCACGTTGTGTGCCATTTTGTGTGTCATGTGAGGTGTTGTGTGTCATATTGTGTGTGGGTGTCGGTGTCGTGTGTGATTTCTGTGTCACGTCTTCTGTTTTGTGCGTCTTCATGTGTGTGTGTGTGTGTGTGTCGGTGTCATGTGTGATTTCTGTGTCACGTTGTCTGCCGTTTCGTGCCTCGTCTCGTGTGTGTGTGTGTGTGTGTATGTGTGTGTGTGTGTGTCGGTGTTGTGTGTGATTTTTGTGTGTCGTGTTGTGTGCTGTTTTGTGTGTCATTTTATTTGTGTGTGTCGGTGTCCTGTGTTGTATGTGTGTGAGAGACGTGTTTCTGTATGTGTGACGTGTTCTCTGTGTGTGTGTCGGTGTCATGGTGTGTGTGTGTGTGTGTGTGTGTGTGTGTGTGTGTCAGTGTTGTCTGTCTTGTTTTGTGTGTGTGATGTTTTGTGTGTGATGTGTGTGTTGTCTTGGGTGGCCACACGGGGTAATGCACAAAGCACTTCCGTCACGGAGCAACAGTGACACCAGGTGGCCAATCCAGATAATGCACAAACCATTTTCCTCACAGGGCAACGGTGAGACTGGGTGGCCACTGTTACGAATTATACCTGACAGGTCACGCACACAAGCTGCTGCGAATTATACCCGATAGGTCACGCACAGGAACTGCTGTGAATGATACCCGATTGGTCCTGCACAGGTGGAGTCTAGTCTGAGGCACACGAACGAAGTCCACAACGGCAGGGTTCCCAAAAAGACTAAGTTTATTACGCTCGAGTGTGGTGCCCCCCTGCTAATCAGGAGGGGACCCTGGCATGCAGGTTATACAAAGATTATATACCTTTCAGCAAAGCACGTTGCCCTCGTGCATCGGAAACCTTAGCCAATAGACAAATCCTTCCCTTATCTACCACCTATCCCTGCTAGGTACATTCCCCGTGCTAAACCATGACTTCAACTACATTGCATGGTCCTAAAGCAATGCACCAGTAACTTTTCTTATCAGGACGGGAGGCCCACATCAAGGCCAGGAGGCAGGGAGTTAGGAACAGACAAAGAACAGAAACCGGGAGATAAAACAGGCTGGAGACAAGGGTGGGGGGGCGGAGGATTTTCACAGGAATGCAGTATCTAAGAAACACTCTTCCTGGTGCATGATGTGCTTGCTTTTAGACAATGGTGGGCCCCATTGTCCAAAATGGAGTCACACATGCTAACCTTTCCTTCACACCACTCAGGGTAATGCACCAACAATTTCCCTCGTGGAGCAACAGTGACACTGGGTGGCTAATCCAGGTATTGCACAAAGCATTTCCCTCATGGAGCAACAGTGACACTCGGTGGCCACTCAGGGTAATGCACAAATCATTTCCTTAACGGAGCAACAGTGACACTGGGTGGCCAGTCAGTGTAATGCACAAATCATTTCCCTCTTGGACGAACAGTGACACTGCACGGCCAGTCAGGGTAATGAACTAACAATTTCCCTCATGGACCAACAGTGACAGTGGATGGCCAATTCAGGTCATGCTCAAATCATTTCCCTCATGGAGGAAGAGTGACACCGGGCAGCCCCTTGGAGTAACACACAAAGCATTTCCTCACGGAGCACCAGTTGCACAAACTGAGTTTAATAATAATAATAAACAAAAAATAGTTTCACTAGAAAAGGTAGATTTTCAGTGATTATAAGGGATAGCAAACAGAAGAAGGCAGATTACTAAGCAAATACAAATACACACGCATACTAAGCCTAAGATCTTAAAGAGACTGGATTCAAGAAGTTATTTCCCATCCTAAATGTCTTTCGGCAACTTGAAGAGTTTCTGTAGCTTAGACTTCCCGTTGTTTCTCTTTACAGACTAGACTCCTGTCTTAGTCTGGACTTCCCCCTTCTCATTTCCTTTGTCTCTTCAGGTACTTTCAGCAGCCTTTCTACTGCCTGCCCTGCATGATTTTCGTCAGCTCCGACTTTTCCGTAGCTCCCGAGACCTCACCTGTGGGAATGCACCAGGACAGCAGAGGAGAGAAGAGAAAGAGAGAGTTGGCGAACACATGAGAGAAGACAGAGAAACATGAGAGCAGGGCAAGCAACTCACCACCTGGAGTCATCCTCTTGGATCCAACCTTCAGCTGCGGAGAAGACACCGTTCCTGACCAGAGAAACGAGCAGCCTCTGAAAATGGGACCTTTTCTCCCTCGTAACCACAGCCGATCAGGAACCTTTTCTTACAAACCGAACCCTAATTTATGGGGCTTCCCTACCCGGACTCAGGTGTGGCGTGAGCAGAGTCCTCACCAAACCAGACACTTACCTCACCGAGACTGGCGATTGCTCAGCTCCCAGATGGAGGGCTCTTGCCTGGCATCACCAACGGTCACAGGCTCGCTGCTCTCACTCACTTTCCGTCGCATGAGGGCAGTAGACTCTGAGGCTTGACTTCTTTTTCCTTGGTACTAAACCCAGCCCAAGGGGAAAAAAACAAGTAAGTTACCATCTCAGTCGACAACGTCTCGTAGGCTCCTCTGTTTGCCTCTCCCACATCTCGCCCTCGGCCCTGCCGCCCTCTTCTCTCCCATCCACACCGGCCCCACGCGCCGCCCAGAGACCGAGTTCACCCCGACCGTCCCCGCTCCGCTCTCACACCCGCTGGGGGTCGTCTCGAGCATTGTGATTTCGGTGTCGTGTCCTCTGCCGTCTTGTGTGTGTGTCGCGTGTCGGTGGCGTGTGTGATTTCAGTGTCGTGTCATCTGCCGTCTTGTGTGTCATGTGACGTGTTGTATGTTGTGTCGTGTGTGTGTGAGACGTCGTGTGTGTGTATGTGAGACGTCGTGTGTCTCGGTGTCGGTGTCGTGGGTGTGTGAGATGTCGTGTGTGTGAGAAGTCGTGTGTGTCAGTGTGTGTGCCATCTCTCTGTGTGTGAGATGTCGTGAGTCAACGGGTGTGTGTGTCAGTGGGTGTGTGTTGTGTATGGTGTGTGGTGTGTGTCTTTGGGCGTGGGCGTGTGTTGTGTTGTGTGTTGTGTGTTTTCTGTGTGTGTGTGGGTGTGTCGTGTTGTGTACGGTGTGTGTGTGGGCGTGTGTCATGTCGTGTGTCGTGTGTGTGGGCGTGTGTCGTGTGTGTGGGCGTGTGTTCTGCGTGTGTTGTGTGGGCGTGTGTGGGAGTGTTGTGTGGGGGCGTATGTGAGAGAACTGTGTGTGTGTGTGTGCGTGAGATGTCATGTGTGTGTGTGTGTGTGTGAGACGTCGTGTGTCTTGTGTGTGTGTGTGTGTCAGTCGTCGTCTGTGGTGTGTGTCGGTGTCGTGTGTGTCAGTGTCATGTGTGTGCGAGACGTCATGTGTCGTGTGTGTCGGTGTCGTGTATCGTGTGTGTTGGTGTCGTGTGTAAGACATCGTGTGTGTGAGACGTCATGTGTTGTGTGTGTCGGTGTCGTGTATGAGACGTCGTGTGTGTGAGTTGGTGTTGTGTGTGTCAGTGTCGTGTGTATCGGTTTCATGTGTGTCAGTGTCGTGTGTCGGCTGTGTGTGGTCTGTGTGTGTCGGTGTGTGTGTGTGAGACGTCGTGTGTCGGCATGTGTGTTTGTGATGGCTTCTGTGAGAGACGTCGTGTGTCGGCATGTGTGTGGTCTGTGTGTGTCGGTGTGTGTGTGTGAGACGTCGTGTGTCGGCGTGTGTGTTTGTGATGGCGTCTGTGAGAGACGTCGTGTGTCGGCATGTGGGTGTGGTCTGTGTGTGTCGGCGTGTGTGTGTGTGACGTCATGTGTGAGAGACGTCGTGTGTCGGCGTGTGTGTGTGTGTCGGCGTGTGTGCAACATCATGTGTCGTGTGTGTGTGTGGGGGCGTGCGTGAGAGACGTTGTGTGCCATGCTTGTGTGTGTCGGCGTGTGTAAGAGACGTGTTTCTGTGTGTGAGACGTTGTGTGTCATGTGGTGTCGTGTGTGTGAGACATGGTTGTATGTGTGTTGTCTTGAGTGTTTTGTTCAGTGTGTGACGTGTTGTGTGTCAGTGTTGTGTGTGATTTTTGTGTGTGTGACCGGTTGTGTGTCGTGTTCTGCACTTGTGCGACGTGTTGTGTGCGTGCGACGTGCACTGTACGCCTGACGTGCTGTTTACGTGCGACGCGCGATGTGTTGCGTGTGCGACATGTGACGTGCTGTCTACAACGTGTGACAGGCTGTGTGCGATGTGTTGTGTGTATAACATGCAACGTGCGGTCTACAACCTGCGACGTGCGATGCACGAGCAACGCTCGAAGTCCTGTGTGCTACGTGTTGTGCGTGTGACCTATAAAGTGTAACGTCTTGTGCGTGACGTGCGACGTGCTGTGTGTGCGACGTGCTGCGTGTTCCACGTGCAACTTGTCAGTGTCATGTGTGTGTGTCTCAGTGTTGTGTGTGTCTCAATGTCATGTGTGCCATTTTGTGTCGTGTGCCATTTTGTGTCATGTGTCGTGTTGTGTGTGTCGTGTGTGTGTGACATGTAGTGTGTGCGTGCGCATGACGTGTTGTACGTATGCATGTGCGCAGTGTGACATGTGTGTGACGTGATACGTGCGACATGCAACAAACTGTGTGTGCGACGTTGTGTGTGTGCGACATATGTGCAACGTGCTGTGTGTCGTTGAGTGTGTGTGAGACGTGTTGTGGGTCATGTTGAGTGTGAGACATGTGTGTCGTGTTGAGTGTGTGAGTGTGACGTGTTGTGGGTCATGTTGTGTTGAGTGTGTGTGTGTGACATGTTGTGGGTCGTGTTGTGTTGAGTGTGTTTGTGTGTGTGAAATGTTGTGGGTCATGTGTATGATGTTTTGTGTGTGATGCTTTCCTTGTCGTGTTGTGTGTGTGACTGTGTCATGTGTTATTTTTGTGTGTCGTGTTGTGTGCCGTTTGTGTCATCGTGTATGTGTGACGTGTGTGCGTCCGTGCGTTGGACGTATTGTGCGTGTCCGTGTGGGAAGTGTGAAGTGGGATGGCTCAACTTGCCACCCCCTTCCCCAACACTTTAGCCCCCTGTCGTAAACATGACCCTACCCCCTCCCTAGGGTGCTACGGACACTTAAACGACCTAAAAGACCCCCGACTTATCACTATTGACTGGCACCCCATTGCCACCCGCACTTCTATGCTGCTGCTGGCCAAACCCTCCCCCCAAATCTAAACCCCACCCCCCACCCGGAACCCAACTGGAACCCTGACCCCATAACCTGCCCCCCAACTCGAAACCCCTGAACCAAAACTGTAGCCCAACCCTCACCCCCACCCGAACCTCCAGCTTTGAACCCAGCCCCTCGAAGCCTGACACCGCTTTAAGCCAGAGCCCAGTTCCCCATTCCCACCCTGGGCAACAACAGTGCAAACCACACCCTCCTGCCCCCCGCCCAGGAATCCTGCTTCTTACCACCCCTTCTTTGGAAATGAACCTTTTCTTCACTTGCATTCCACACACCTTCATTCTCCTTTGAGGGGTTATTTAGTGACAGGGGTCTACACAAGGCAACTCTTTGCTATTCCAGCGTAACAGGACACAGATATGTGAAAACAGTGCAAACAACATTCCACGAGTTTTCAGGAGGTTTAAACACCCAATACAGTTGCACATTGAACAGTCGCTTTGATCTCTACTAACACACACATCCGTTGGCCTGAACACACTCTGACACAAGCTGCTCTTTCAGCGTCACACCTTGTACAAACATTACTGCAACAGCGTGTAGGGCCGCGTGACCCCCGGGGGTCTGTGAGCTGGTTTCAGGGCGTCCGCAGGACCCAGCAGCTTCGCCTCCCCGCCTGTTCCCTGGAGGGATCTCCAGACTGTCAGTGCTGCCCGGAGCTTCCCTTCCCTGCCAGGCCTGAGCAACCAGCGCTTGTAACCAGGACACTCACAGCCTCCCCGCAGGGAGCGTATGGACACAAACCGGCTGGAGAGCAGTTAGGGCAGGAATCCCTGGAGACTCGGGGAGCATCTTCAGCGGATGAGGGTGACACACCCCACAGGAGCTGAATTTCCCACTCGGGTCTAAGTCGTGCCGTGTGGATGGGGCAGCACGGTCGGGAGGCTCTGTTTGCTGTGGTGGATCCACTGGGCGTTGATGTCGTGGGGGTCGAGTGAAGACCCACTAAATTGACAGCAGAGCGCTCTCCGGTCGCCGTAGGGACTGCGCCGGGAACGGCAGGAGGAAGGGAAGTCGACCGAAGAGCGTCTCCCGTCGACCCAGCCCAGTGTAGACCCAGCAGTAAGTCGACCGAAGCTACGTCAAATCCAGCTCTGTTATTCACGCAGTTGGAGCAACGTAACTTAGGACGATTTACTGCGGTAGGATAGACACAGTGTGAGGCCTGAGTTTCCCCTGCAGTCTGGATGCTCAAACACTGGCTTGGCAACACAAGTCAGCAAGCCCAGGCCACATAGAGACAGGCTCAGTGTGCAGTGTGGACACACCCTCAGACAACCCCAGTATTGTCAAATGGGGAAATCCTTCCTGTGTTTTGACTTGCTGGTAGAAGAGCCGAGTGACATTGGAGCTCACCGAGCTTCACTGACAAACGCAGCGCTCCAGCACCTGAGCTCTCGGGCTCCCTGTTGAAAGAAAAGCTGAAGGAGCGACCAAGGTCAAGGAGAAGTGCTCGTCTTTGGCCAAGGGCAGGGAGTCCCACCCTCAAAGCGAGAACATTTCTCTCTTTGTCCATCTGTGTTGGGGCAGGAGCGATAACACGTCCTCCTGCATTTGCTATTTCAGAGACTAGTTTCTGACTGTCTTCTCAAAGACAGGGTGCGAAACAGGCCTCAAACCTGACTGAGTGGAAACAAGAACGATGCAGCTCGACTGAGCCAGCTGAGAATTGAGATGTGCCCCTTTGCTCGAGTGAGGGAATGACCTGTGAGGGGACTGGAAACCTGACCGGCCAATTTTTAACTCAATCAGCATCTTTCCTCTGAGTGCCGTCACTGTAGCTTCAATACTCCAGCACCGGACGCCCTGCCAGGTCTGGGCCCGACAAGCTTTCCTGGTGATTGGATTCTGGAGAGCAGGGGTGCAGGGAAGCCACAGGTGCATGTGGCTCCTTGGTGAGGTTTTCCTTGCAAGATGTGCGTGTGAGTCTGTGTGTGTAGGAAGCAGTGAGTGTGGCAATGAGTGAGGCTTCCAATCCTCTGGCTCTGCCGGGAGAAGGGGCAATTCAGGCCACCACTGAGCTGAGGGAGGGAGATGATTTTCTGACAGGGAGGGACGCCTCCTCCCAAAGGTGCTTGGCAGGCAGCCCTCCTTCCCAGGTCCGTCCCGACAACACCCAGTTCAAAAGGGACCCTGCCCAGCCCTCCTCAGCGCAGTGACAATGAGCGAGTGAGGGAGCGTGGGGGAGAGGGAGCGACAGAGGGGAGGGAGATGGCGTGAGCGGGCCGGGACCTCGGCGAAGGGGAGCGCAAGGGGGTTCAGTTTTGTTGGGTGTGGAAGTTGGCAACCCTAGATCCAGGGGCAACAACTCCAACCTTCAAAGAGGCTGGGCAGGGGCAGGACATCAGCTTGGAGGGGAGGGGTGGGTGGGGCAGTGACATCACCAAGGGCTTTTGCAGGAACTCAGCCCATTGGGCAAAGGTGGTGGGGAGGGGGTGACCTCGCAGAGAGACCCCGACATCAGCCGGGCAGGGCCGAGGTGCAGGGCCAGGGCAGTCTCTGAGCCCCCCCGGCTTTGCTGCCGCACGTCTCCTTCTCCACGTCTCCCCTCGAGGCCGGGGAGAGAATTAGGATTCACGACTGTGAGAATGAGGAGGAGCCTCTGTGGAGTTTTCTCCTTTCCTACCCCTGGTTGTGCCAGAAAACGAACTTCCCTTGGACAAGGTCAGAGGCTCCGAGAGGTTTGGAACTTGTTGGGTCTGATGCACCTGCTGCAGGCAGAATTCTCGGCACAGAAAACACTGGCTTAAGGGGGCAGAATTTGATTTCTTACCTCGGACTTTGACCCTTGGAATCACTGGGGACCTGGGGGTTTATTCTTTTTGGTTTCCCTTTTCCTCTTTCCTCCCTCTTTCTCCTCATCTCTTGCTTCCTTTCCCCCTTTTCCCTGCTTCCCTCCCGCTACCAAGGAGGGGTGTGTGTGGAGTGTGGGCGAGGGAGGGGGGGTTGCTCACATTGCGGGAGGTCCTCCCAAAGGGGTGGGTCCGGATCTGAGAGTGATCCCCTCTGATGGTGATCAGGGCCCTCCTTTGAGACATCTGGTGAGACCTCTCAGCCTCCCGCCCCTCAGCGTCTCAATGCTGACTGGCCGAGCAGGGGGCTATCCACAGCGAGGAGACTCAGGTCCTTTTGGTCTCTTTCAAATCAGGGAAATAAGACACAATCAATCCAAAGTATGGGATTCCTCTTGCTGCTTCTCTCCATTAATTGTCTCTTAGCAGTTGATGATTTCCTTCAGTGTTTCAGGTCTTCTAAAATACTTGCTGAATAATTCCTATGAACAACTGTTGGTCTGTAGGTCACCTGAGAGCCCTTTATTCTCATCGGTCAATGTATGAAATTCAAGATGTGACAGACAGGTGGAAAGTCAGGAGCAGTGTTTCCTCTAATTGGTTATGTCCGTGTGCTGTAAGGCGATTTTGGTACATGGTCATATTCTGTTTTGAATGTTGCTGAAATTAAAAATGGAGTTCAGAAATTCAAGATGGCGCACATGATTGGAAGGGTTTGAACTCCATCTTGGTACCCTTTCTTCCTGGCATTTTCCCGCCAAAACTCTGTGTCCCTGAGGGAACCGGAGGGGCAGAGAACTGGCTGGGCCCGGTGGGGGCAGGGCCCGTCAGCGTGCGCCTCAGGAATGTGCGCCAGCGCGAGCGTACGAGGGAGGGTCGGGGGTGACGCAGGCGCTGTCCACCATGGAGGCAGCCACGGTCAGGCTCTTTGCGCGGAATCGGATCAAGACTCCGGCTCCTAACATCTGTCAAGGACTCGGATACTTACCTGACTCCTGTCATCCACCAAAGGCCCCAGTGGAGGCTTTGCTGTCGGCCCAGATCTGTTGATCTCCTGCTTCGGCAGTAGAGAGCCAGATCCTCCGATGCTCCAGAGATCCTGAGACGGACCGTCCGTTGTCGGTGTCCTCCTTCTGCAGCTTGGAGAGAGAGAGTCATTATTTTTGGGGCATTTATTAGTTTAACCAAAGGACAGTTTAAGGGTCTGGGCTTTATGCCCCTTGCTGGAATCTATGGGTAGGTATTTGTAGTGTTCCCCACAGTGAATCTTCCCCCAGTTATATCTATGCCTTAATAAATCTTCTTTCTGTTTAAGGTTATATTCTTTCTATCCTTTATTTCAGTGCAACATGGGTGAGAGGCACAGAGTTTTCTAATGCTCCCAGTTGATAGATGCTGGTAGGAGTCGGACCTGTTGAAAATGTCACCTCCTTATTATTCCTGACAGAGATTTGGGGGTAACCGTGTGGAATGAATGTTGTTCTGTGCACCAATATGGAGATGAGGGGTGACCCCTCCCCCGTACGTTGCTGCACATTCCAAAATTCATTCTGCACATGGACGGTGTGTGGTAGGCTGAAGGGTTTGGTGTGTGGGAGGGGGCTCAGGTGGGGCAGAGGGTTGGGGTGTGGGCTGTTGGGTGGGGCCAGGGATGAGGGGCTCAGGGCTAGGGCAGAGGGTTGGGGTGCAAGAGTGTGAGGGGTCCGGCTGGGTTGTGGGCTCTGAGGTGGGGTTGAGGATGAGGGGTTTGGGGTGCAGGTTCCTCCGTCTAATCTCCAAGATGCTCTGGAAATAAGACGCCGTGTCCTGTGGTGAGCTCCCAAGAGCAGAGGGTGTGAGAACTCCAGCAACTGAGAGGGCAAGGGATTTACAGTCAGATTGTTTCAAATGCTGCATTCGTCAGGTGACATTGAACAGCAACGCTCAGCTAACATCGTGGAGAAAGGAATTCTCTGCTAAGGATTCAAGGTGCCCCTTTGGCCAACTCCACCCCTTCCCTGAAGGGAGTGTGCTCAGAACAACCCCTCCTCAGCCGAACACACACAAACCCACAGCTGGGTGCCCAGCACAAAGCAAGGGAGGGGCTTGCTTGGATTGTTTTACTTTTTTCTTTACAAAAGGTTTTTTCAAAAGCATTTCCTGTTCCCCATGGGAAGGAAGCGGATGGTTGTGGGGAAGGGAACCTCAGCGTGGTGGAGCTGGGAATTTGGGGAGAGGCAGAGGGAGGGGAGTGGGTGAGGGGGTGAAGGGGCAGTTGCGGGGGAGGGAGACTAAAGGGGGTATGTGGGGCAGCTAGGTGAAGGGTTTGGGGGTAAGGCTGAAGGAGGGCAGTTGGTTGTAGGGGGGGAAGGCTGAAAGGGCAGCTGGGGAGGAGCCTGGGAGGGGGGAAAGGTTGAGGGGGGCAATGAGGGGAAGGGGACCAGGGCAGTTTGGGGAGGCTGAAGGGGGGCGAAGAGGTGATGGGGGGAAGGGAACATTTGGAGGGAGGCTGAAGGGGTGATGAGGTATAGGGGGCTGGGGCAGAGAGACAGCTGAGGGGGCTGCTCATCCCCACGGGAGGGGAGGAGGAAGAGGAGTCCCCTGGTATCAGAAGCTGCTTCTTTATTAGAACTTTCTACGTTCCCGAGCAGGGTCCTGGGATCAAAAGGTTCGACAGGGAACTAGAGAGATTCCTGGCGGCTCGGTCCATCGATGGCGATTAGCCAGGATGGGCAGGGATGGTGTCCCTAACCTCTGTTTGTCAGAAGCTGGGGAAGGGGCTACAAGGGATGGATCCCGGCATGATTCCTGTCTGTTCATTCCCTCTGGGGTACCTGGCACTGGCCACTGTTGGCAGATGGGCACTGGGCTAGATAGACCTTTGGTCTGACCTCGTCTGGCCGTTCTTTGCTCTTATGTTCTTATCACCTGCTCAGTGACATCTGCAAGTTGCTGCCCTCACTCACCACCAGCATCTGCTCCCTGCAACCAAAGGCAGGGAAAATCCCCCTAAAGGGGGGAAACTGGAGGGGAGGGCTGGGCAGAGGGACAAAACTGGGAGTGGATCAGGGGTTCAGACAGGGGGGCTGCCCTGCCAGATAGGCGCAGAAGAGAAAACCCCCAGATAGAGGGTTGCAGAGGGGATAACAGTTCCCACAGATGGGGTGAGCCATCAGCAGCCGTTCCAAAAGAGGGTGTGGTGGATGGTAGAAGGACTTGTGTTCCTCACTGGATGGTCCCTCTCAGCACCCCCTCCCCAGGGCTGTGGTGTTAAAGGCCCCGGGGGGCCCATTGCCCAGGTACCGCAGCTCTTCTCTCGCTGACATGGTGGACTGAGCTGTCAGTGGAAACCTGATTCAGGGAAATAGTTTACACCCTCCCCCCAAACCATCTCAGCGTAACACAAACGGATACTTTTATAAGTGTTGACCCAGTTTCCAAGAATTCCTGGCCAGTTTCCGTCTCTATAACGTGTCTGCTTGGAGCCTCATAGGAGCTCCAAATGTGTCATATCTGCTGTTCTGATTGCCTGAATTGGTCTCCCTGTCCTGAAACCCCCTGGATTTCTGTCGTTCCGCATCTTTTCATGATTGATTTCTAACAATGTTATTTGGATGACACTGTCCAGCAGAGCAGGAACCCACCCGAGAGGTCGGAATTAGGAAACCCTGGTGATCCAATCCCCCTGGCCCGAGCTCTTTCATTATTTAGCCTCAGGGAACCAACTTCCACAGGAGCACTGGAGAGAGCCCCACCACAGCACCGTGCTTCACACCCTGACCTGAAACATGGGGACCCTGGTTCAATCCTTCCTCCCTTGCAGACAGTGGGGGGTGACGCTGGCAGCACCAGCTCCTGCTCAGGCCTCCCTGAGCCACAGATCGAGCCCAAAGGCAGGCTTGCCTCCGTGGCAGGACAGAGCAGAGTACCCAAGGGGAGTGTCTGGGACTCCCTCTTCAGACTGTTGCCCTGCCTGGGGAGTTGGCTCTTGGAGGGTGAAATCAAACTATCGAGCTCCCAATCCCCATGGGGTGTGTGCCCTGGTGTGTAACACTCTGCCCTGAGGTTGGTACTCACGCCCCGAGCTACGCTAGGCAGCTGGACATAGCCCAAGTGAGAGCTGTGAGAGAAGGGTCGGGCTCGGACACCTCCCCCTTGTCAGTCTCTCCCATTCAAGGGCTTGGCTGGCTCCCTGCCCAGTGAGCTGGCTTTCGGGAGTTGTATTGTACAGTGCCTGTGTGGCCCATGCGCTGTACGGGGAGTTTCAGCACCTAACTCCGCTGTGTGGATCCGTGTTGTTCCTGTGATTTTCTATCTGTCTAAACCCATGGCCTGTGATGCTCAGCATTGCCACACCTCCGTCCCGTCCTGGGCTGCGACCTGTGTCACCAGTCAGCTCTCTGCAGAGCACAGCTGAGCAATTCCTGATTGACGGGGGTGTGTCCAGGACAAGAGACACCTCACATCAAAGCCCAAATGCTGCTCCTCGAAGCTCGCTATTGCCTGTGGGTGCTGGAGGGGGACCCTTTGATGGGATCCCCCTGAGGTGCAGCCTAGGACCTAAGGGACCGCTGTGCCCCCGGAATCCTCGCCAGCCTGGGCTGTATCTCACAATGCCCTGCTAGGGACCAGCAGCACCCCCGCCAGGTGCTGTTATCACCCAGATTTATGGCATGAATGCTCCCCGAGCCACTCCTGAGTCACACAGGGAGGCACCAGCCGGATCCCCCCAGCTCCCAGCCCTGTATCTCAGGAGTAGGCTGTCTACAATATTAATTGCTTCCCCACTTCGCCAGTGGAAAGTGGCTCTACACCAGCCTTTGATGACTGAGGAATTTACCATCCACTTCAGGGAAACTCACTGTTCAAGTTAAACAGGTCAACACGTTTATTGGCGACAAAATAGAGATTTTCAGTGGTATGAAGTGAACAGCAAAAAATCCAAGTTAGTTACCAAAGGAAATAAACACCTAAGTGCGCAGTCTGAACTCCCAACCCTCCTAGACTGGGCAGCAACGAGACAAAGCCGTTTATCTCCCCCTCCTGGATTTTGCAGTCCATAGCACCCAGATTTCTTCCTTGGAATCTGGGCCAGTCTCCTCAGTCGCAGTCTCAAGTCTTCAGCGTCCTTCTTGCTTGCAGTGTAGGTGGGGGAAGGAGAAAGACCAAGCATGGGCCCCTGGGTTTGGGTTTGGTTTTTGTACCCTCAGCCCATGTGCTTGGGAAGCACCAGTCCAGGCATGTCTGGGGTGGGGGCGGGGCATTGCTCAATCTCCCAGCAAGGTGGAGCAATTCCCTTGCTGTGGCCTCATGCAGGGGAATCATTGAATGGGAGCTTCCTTGCTGGGTAATGGCTATGGATGGGTTGTTTTACACCCCACCCGGGGTTGCTGACCTTCCTTGCTGGTATCTCCTAACCTTTCCCCTGATACGCGTAAACCATGCCGTGCAAGGTAACATCACAATTCAATACAAGATGAGGAATATGGGGGTTACAGGGCACCTAGAGGAGTAGGATTTTATGTTTGCATAATGAAAGACAAGGGATAATCATGTATTAAATGGACTGATGCAGGATAGGATTTGACCATATTCTGCCAGCCACCCTTTCTGAGAGCAGGAAGGAACGGCCTCGTGTGCCGTTGGTAAAGGTGCATCAGCCAGATTCTGATGTCTGTGAAAAGGCCTCACAAATGTCCAGATGGTCAAGAAGACGTGACAGACTTGGAAACAGCAGGAGACAATCAGAAAACATCCACTGTATCCGACGCCAAAAATGTTAGCAGCATTGAGGACCTCAACGGTGAGGCAGGCACCCTGAATGCAAGACAAAGAAGAGCTAAGGATGGGAAGCCAACAAAACCACCAAATGATAACAGCGGAAAACCCGGAGATTAACCCCATTTAAGGACTAACAATTGCAGAATGACATTGCAAAATCCATAGATGAAAGTGGGAGTTTACAAGTCTAAAGCTGGGGTGTTTTGCCATAAGACTCTGGGTTTAGTCCTGCAAAGCCTCGGAGCATCGGATCACGACCGACGGAGCCCAGCTCCTCGCTTGTGTTCAATCTAACTGGCCATTAGATTGACAAGAGCTACAGCAAACTGGTAACTGTAAAACATTCTGCAGGATGTGTGTGTGTGTCTGTGTGTGTGTGTGTGTGTGTGTGTGATTAAATGCATATGCTTACAGTTGTATTTTCAATAAATGCGGCGTATTGCCTTTTCCCCTGAAAAGATCTCGTGTGCTTCTTATCAGCATAGCACGCTCCCCCAAGGTGTAGAGTGTCACAAACACATCTCATGACTCTGCCCCCAACAACTGGAACTAGGACATGAATGTGGAAGACACAAGAAGAATGGTGTTGATGGTTTATTTACAGTAAGTGGAAAGCAGGAAAGTAAAAGGAGCTGAGAAGGACCTTTCATAAGCACAACATATGGCAAGGAGACCAACAGATTTTGAGAACACTTTTCTTAATGGCACTAAAATCACAGAAATGGCCAGGAAGTAACCCAGGGAATTAATGAATTACCATCTCACTTGAGTAAATCTCTCTGTCCCGCTCTGTCAAGGTTCCTCCCCCACTCTGAACTCTAGGGTACAGATGTGGGGACCTGCATGAAAACCTCCTAAGCTTACTTTCACCAGCTTAGGTTAAAACTTCCCCAAGGTACAAATTAATTTTATCTTTTGTCCCTGGATCTCCACTGCCACCACCAAACTGTAACGGGTTTACTGGGAAACGTAGTTTGGACACGTCTTTCCCCCCAGAATCCTCCCAACCCTTGCACCCCACTTCCTGGGGAAGGTTTGGTAAAAATCCTCACCAATTTGCATAGGTGACCACAGACCCAAACCCTTGGATCTGAGAACAATGAAAAAGCCTTCAGTTTTCTTACAAGAAGACTTTTAATAGAAGTAAAGAAATCACCTCTCTAAAATCAGGGTGGTAGATACCTTACAGGGTAATTAGATTCAAAACATAGAGAATCCCTCTAGGCAAAACCTTAAGTTACAAAAAAGACACACAGACAAGAACAGTCATTCTATTCAGCACAGTTCTTTTCTCAGCCATTTAAAGAAATCATAATCTAACACATACCTAGCTAGATTACTTACTAAAGTTCTAAGACTCCATTCCTGGTCTATCTCCGGCAAAAGCAGCATACAGACAGACACAGACCCTTTGTTTCTCTCCCTCCTCCCAGCTTTTGAAAGTCTCTTGTCTCCTCATTGGTCATTTTGGTCAGGTGCCAGCGAGGTTTTCTTTAGCTTCTTAACCCTTTACAGGTGAGAGGATTTTTCCTCTGGCCAGGAGGGATTTTAAAGGGGTTTACCCTTCCCTTTATATTTATGACACGCCCCCCAAATCTCAGCTAGGGTGAAACGCTGGCTGGGATTTCTTCCTGGAGCTCTAGGAAAAACAGAGTTAATAAGACACATGCACCTCTAAATATACTACCAAGTACATGAAGACTAACAACATTTTCCACATCTCAAGGATTATTTTAACCAGTTGATTCTGGGAAACTTTCACGGGAGAGTGCATCAGCCACTTTGTTAGAAGCTCCTGAGATGTGTTGGATGTCGAAATCATAATCTTGGAGAGCTAAATTCCACCAAAGAATTTTTTTGTTATTTCCCATGGTGGTATGAAGCCACTGTAGTGCAGCATGGTCGGTTTGCAGGTGGAAACGCCGTCCCCAAACATATGGGCGTAGCTTTTCCAGAGCGTAGACAATGGCGTAACTTTCTTTTTCACTGACTGACCAGTTGCTTTCCCTCTCAGACAGGTTTTTGCTGAGAAACACTACAGGGTGGAATTCTTGATCAGGTCCCTCCTGAACACCAACATTAGTCAAGGCAAATGGTTCCCCTTCGAATCCACATTGCATATCTACTTACTGGAACTCAGAGCAGTCAGGAAAGCTTGTTCACATTTCCTCCCACTGACTGGGGCAAGCATATAAAGATTATGACAGAGAACACTGCATGTATGTTTTACATAAATTACTGGGGAAGAGCAGGCTCACCTTCCCTTTGTACCAAGGCAGTGAAACTCTGGGCCTGGTGCATTCACCACCCCATAGAACGGCTTCCGTATGAGGAGAGATTGATCAGGCTGGGACTTCGCAGTTTGGAAAAGAGGTGCCTAAGGGGGGATATGATAGAGGTCTTTGGGGCACCTGCCATTGGCCACTGTCGGAGGACAGGATACTGGGCTTGATGGACCTTTGGTCTGACCCAGTCTGGTCGTTCTTATGTTCTTATTTGTGGCAAGGTTTACTCATGCCCTGAGACATCATCTTGTTGTCGTCTTACGATGGAAGGGGGTGATGGCAGCGAGATGCACTTCCAGGGAGCGTAGTGATAACGCTGACATTTTCAGTTCTAGGATGCAATCTACCACAAGTGGTAGTGGGGAGGTAACATGTTTCCAGTCACACCAGAGCTGGAATCTCTTCCACTATTGAGTAGACATGGTCTTTACATACTCAGAGCAGGTCATTTCTAAGCTTTGGAAGCATTGAGTTGGAGAGCCTGTCGATTGGGGTGATGGACCTTGCCAGTACCCTGAGAGGGGAGACAAGGAACAGGCTGGTGAGTGATTGGCATGCAAATCGCCAGTTGAGTACGGCATGGGAATCACGTTTGTCATGGCCACAAGGGGTCTACAAGTATAACCCTGGCCCTTTCTTTTCTTTCCTCAAGCAAGACCTTTGACATTAGAGGAATTGGAGGAAAGGCATAGAGGAGACCTGTGTTCCAATGTAGGAGAAAGGCATCTCCGAGAGAGTGATGACCCAGGACAGCTACGGAGCAGAACTGGGAGCACTTCTTGTTTCTGGCTGTGGGGAATAAGTCTATCTTTGGGACTCCCCAACATAGAAATATGCTGTGGAGAATGGAAAGGTCTATTTCTCATTTGTGATCCTGGGAAAAGTTCCTGCTGAGAGTGTCCGCAGGAGCGTTCTGTGTGCCCAAGAGGTGAGCTGCTGAGATGTTGGTGTGAACATAAGAGCATAAGAACGGCCAGACGGGGTCAGACCAAAGGTCCATCTAGCCCAGTATCCTGTCTTCCGACAGTGGCCAATGGCAGGTGCCCCAAAGGGAATGAACAGACAGGTTATCCTCAAGTGATCCGTGCCCTGTCACCCAATCCCAGCTTCTGGCAAACAGAGGCTTGGGACACCATTCCTGCCCATCCTGGCTAATAGCTATTGATGGACCTAGCCACCATGAATCTATCTAGCTCCCTTTTGAACCCCGTTATAGTCTTGGCCTTCACAACACCCTCTGGTAAGGAGTGCCAGAGGTTGACAGTGCATTGCATGAAAAAATACTTTCTTGTGTTTGTTTTAAACCCGCTACCTATTAATTTCATTTGGTGGCCCCTTGTTCTTGTATTATGAGAAGGAGTAAATAACACTTCCTTATTTACTTTCTCTATACCACTGATGATTTCATAGCCCTCTATCATATCCCCCCTTAGTCGCCTCTTTTCCAAGCTGAAAAGTCCCAGTCTTATTAATCTCTCCTCATACGGAAGCCGTTCTATACCCCTAATAATTTTTGTTGCCCTTTTCTGAACCTTTTCCAATTCCAATGTGTCTTTTTTGAGGTGGAGCGACCACATCTGCACACAGTATTCAAGGTGTGGGTGAACCATGGATTTATATAGAGGCAATATGATATTTTCTGTCATATTATCGATCCCTTTCTTGATGATTCCCAACATTCTGTTTGCTTTTTTGACTGCCGCTGCACACTGAGTGGATGATTTCAGAAAACTATCCACAATGACTCCAAGATCTCTTTCTTGAGTGGCAACAGCTAATTTAGACCCCATCATTGTACATGTATAGTTAGGATTATGTTTTCCAATGTGCATTACTTTTCATTTATCAACATTTATCAAAATTTAATCTGCCATTTTGTTGCCCAGTCATCCAGCTTTGTGAGATCCTTTTGTAGCTCTTTGCAGTCTTCACAATCAGATGTTCTACACTATCATGAGACCTCAACCACGTCCTTCGGTTTCTTACAAGACTTCCCTTCGAACCCATGGCCTCCTGCTCTCTTCTACACCTCTCTATGGAAACTACAATCCTAGTGGCCATTATGTCTGCACGGAGAGTGGGAGAGATAGGGGCTCTATTGGTATACCCCCTGTTTACAGTTGTTTTAGAAGATAAGGTTACATTCTGACTGTACCCCACATTCCTACTGAAAATATCTTCACACTTCCACATAAACCGGTTTAATCCATCTCCCCACTTTCTTTCCAAAACCACACCAGGATAAAAGGGAGGTGACACTACACACTCTCAATGTCAGGAGAGTCCTTTTATTTGGTGAGGATTAAGCCCTTCAGGAAATCTCACAGACTACTTCTCTCCATTGCAGACAGATCTAAGGGAGCCTCAATCGCTAAACAAAGACTCTCGAGATGGATATCAGACTGCATTACCCATTGCTATCACACTTATGGCATTTCACCTTCCTGTACAGTTCAAACTCACTCCAGGAGATCTCTCTCCACTTACACAGCCTTACTCAAGAATGTTCCAATCACAGACATGTGCAGAGGAGAAACGTGGACATCTGCTCACACATTTGCTGAACATCATGCAGTCACCCACATCTCAGCAGAAGCACCTTAAAAGTGTGTGAGGGGCCCACAGGCACCTGAACTGTGGCTGCACCCCACATGCCATGCCCCGCCTGAGGCTCCGCCCCTTTCTCCCTGTGCTCACACCAGCCATTGCCCCCAAGGCCCTGACCTCACACTACCTCGTCTCCCCAAGCCCCTGACCTTGCACGAACCCTTCCCCCAAATCCCCAGCATCACTCCATCTTCCCCCCAAAACCCCGCCTGCTGCTCACTGCTCTCCCCACCGTCACTTGCCTTTACAGCTGGCAAAAAGTGGGGGGAGAGCCTGACCCCTTGATCCCCCCAGTTCCGGCACCCCTGCATCCTCTGCTATATTTTATTCCAGTGTCTGATGCTCAGGACTAGACTCGACTCTGAAACCCCACCCCTCCATTATGGGTACTGCTGCAGAGTCACTGAGACACCCACAGAGACACCGCTGCAAGGAGGAGAAAGGGGGACTCACCTGGTGCCGTAACTGTGGCTCTCTGAGATGTGTCCCTGTGGGTGCTCCACTACTTGCCCTCCTTCCCCTCTGCTTTGGAGCTCTTACCTACGAGCTCTGTGGTAGAGAAGGAACTGGGGGCAGTTTGTCTGCACAGCACTATATTGACCTAATGCGGAGCACTAGATGGGGAGAGCCAATGTGTGGGCCGAACAGAAATGGCTACCTAAAATCTCCGACGTGAGGCGCAGGGCTGTGAATACACAGAGCATGGAGTAACACACACCTCGAAGAACTGCAGTTACTGCACAAGGCGAGGAACCCTTTCTTATCCCATTTTACACTCAGGGAACTGAGGCCCAGAGAGCTCAGGGCCCCAATTCAGCTAGATACAGGCTTAACTTTACGTGTGTGAATAATCCCATTACTAGAAGTCAGTCTCTCACTGTCAGGCATTTTTTCCAGCCCTCAAATAATTTTTGTGGCTCTTTTCTGCATCCTTTCTAGTTTTTCAACATCTTTTTTCAAATGAGGTCAGCCAGTTGTTCAGACAGCCCCACAGCCAGCTGCACTGACTGCCAGCCACTGCTGGAGTGACCCAGGGCAGCTGGCCCCGGGGACCACCTGACAAGCAGCCGGTGGGGCTGGCCCCAGAGAGCGCCTGAGCAGTGGTCCCTCGGGCGGCTTAAGCAGCTGCTGCTCAGTGGCCCCTGGCAGCTGGTGCCACTGCCCCTGCTCCCCCTCCAGCAGCAGCCCCGCTAAGATTTACTTAGGGGTACTTATGCTATAAATCATGAACTGGTCACTGGTGCTGAATTTTTTTGTTTATTGCCCATGACCTGTCCACAACTTTCTCTAAAAATACCCGTGACTAAACTGTAACCTTAGGCCTGGTACAGCGGTGACTGAGTGAGGGTCTAAGGTCTGTGATGTACAGGAGGTCAGACTACAACCCTTCTGGCTCTGAACTCTGTGAATCTATGACGTTCTATACAATGGCAGCTCTTTGCTAGTATGAGAGGGAACCATTGCCCCCCAGAATCTCACCTCTTTCACTCTTCTTTCTTTAGAAAACCTGCGATCGAAAGTGGAGAAAGAGAGAGGTAAGTTCCTGGGACAAGTTCCCTGAAATAACAGAAGGAATAACCCAGTTAATGCAACAAGATGAAACCTCGCTTCTTTCTTCCTTTTCTCTTCCAGAGATTCTGCGCGCTGAGCTGGAGAACGAGAGAGGTAAATGTCTGGGCTCTCCCGAGGCTTGAACAATTTTCTCTCACTGTACATAGTCAGACAGACTTTGGCTTTTGTCTCTGCACTATCTGTTAGGAGAGGCTCTGGGAATCAAATGGACGGGCAGCTCTGACTAATCATAGACTGGGGTAACTGCTCCATAGATAAGGTTGCTGCTCAGTTTCCATCAAAAGCCTGATTTTAGCCCCTTCTTTAAAATCTGCACACAGGGGAATGTCCATATCCAAAACTGGTGGGTCTGCCTGGGCCCATGTACCTTTTTGCTACTGAATTTAAAGGAATGGAGGGGTGGGGGGGATTCTGATGCCCTGGAAACAGGGGCTCAGCGCAGTCCCAAAGTCTCCTAGCACTCTCTGACACTTTGAGGCACAAACTCAGTGAGAAGGAGCCAGCTAATGTTGCTGGGCCCATGAGCTGAGATCCAGTGTCCAGGGCCAAGGGTTAGCTCATTAAACCCTCACTTCCATGTTATCAGGGCCTAGCCCCTCACCAAGCTGCCTGGCACATGGGGAGTGTGGACACTACACCACAGGTGAGCCCAGCTAGGGCAGGGCCATAGGAGCCCAGCTAGGGTCAGATGCCAAGAAGGGGGGTGTAATCGACAGTGCCCAAAGCCACTAAGAGCTCTATGAGGATGGAGCTCAGGCCAGCAGACCTGGGCGGAAAGAGGGCAGCAGAGAGCACAGTGGAGAGGGCAAAGTGGTCTTTTAAAGGCACATTCCCTAACCCAGGAGCTGTTGTAGAACTGACTGCATACCCATGTCTCTCTGTTTGCGGAGAAATCCCTGGCTGAACTTGGTAAGTGCCATGTGTCCCCTTTCCCCCACCCCATATGACATTGTGTCCTATGCCGGCAGTCCGTGCTCCGGGGAGTGCTCACCTCTTGGTGTGTTTGATTTCAGGCTGGAGTAAAGTCAGCAAAAATGCAGGTAAGTGAAGCTGGTATTTTCATGTCAGACCCCCCTGCACCACTCTGCTGCCCAGCAAACGCGCACATGCCAGAAGTCACAGGGAAAGAGCAGTATGGTCAGTGAAAATGCCAGATTTGTCCCCAGTTTACTTGCATAAAACAAATGCTCACACTTAAGCATGGAGTCCTGAGCTCTGCAGTGTAACTGCAATAACTCAGAGTGCTCCTAAGGCCGGGAACTTACCTGCTGTCAATTCAGGGGGGTAGGTGCTCGCAGCAGTTGGTAATTATGGTTCAGAGTTGCGGTTTTACTGGACACATATGGTGAATTCTCATGTGTTGTGTTGTTATTAATTAACTTCATGAACTAGAAGGGTTCTAGGAAACTGTGTAAATTACCTTAACTGGCTGCGGGCAATTGTCTTAATGCTTTTTGGACTCTGGTGAAATCTCTGTTTTTACGGAGTTGTCAATCAGTAGCCCTTTGGCCAATTCAGTTCAAATATGGTAGAAAAATTCTACCTCAGACCTGGACCAAATCTACCAAATTTGAGTCTGATACGACTTTGTGGGTATTAGAATAGAGGGCTCCCAACTCAGGTGTAGATTGGAAACTCAGTTGTTGTCTTAGCTGTGGAGACGTGGTAGCGGCCCCACAGCACAGATTTTGTGGTAGGTGACTACTGAGTTCTTTTAATGGTTGAAATGATGTCCGTGTGTGTAACACCTGAGCTCGTTCCTCACTGGGGCCTCTGTAGAGGTTACAGACAGGCCCAATGGGAGCTAGAGGCATCTCCAGCTCTTCCAGGGGAACTATTTGCCCCTATTGCCTGGGAGGAGAGCTGCAGTGAAATGCAGATAAGCAGATCCCTGGGAGTTAGAGGCGGGAAATCAGAGAGTGTCCTAGCCAAGACAGAGCTGGCGGGAGGATGGGAAACAGCCTTGATGGGCATAGGCACCAACTTCTGCTGGTGCCAGTGGGTGCTCGACCCCTCCTCTACCCCCAGCCCTGCCCTGACTCCACCCGTGCCCCGCCCCATTGCAACCCCTTCCCCAAAGTTCCTGCCCCAATTCCACCCCCTCCCTGCCCCTATTGGACTCCTTCCTCAAATCCCCTCCCCGGCTCCGCCTCCTCCCCTGAGTGCGCCACGTTCCCACTCCTCCCCCCTCCCTCCCAGAGCTTGTTACGCCACAAAACAGCTGTTTTGTGGCTGCAAGCACTGGGAGCTAGGGGAAGCAGGGACACAGTGTGCTCAGGGGAGGAGGCAGAGGTTAGGTGAGGTGAGGTGGGGGGCCGGAGCTTGGCTGCCCACTAATTTTTCCCTGTGCATGCTCCAGCCCTGTAGCACCCACGGAGTCAGCACCTATGCAGATGGGCTGGGCTCTGCTCCTGATGCTCTGCCCCATCTCTGCAGCGATGGTGAGTCTGGTTCTGGACACGGCTCATCCCAGCCTCAAGGTCTCTGAGAATCGGCGATCTGTGAAATGGAGGGGCCTGCAGCAGGACATGCCTGACAACCCTGAGAGATTTGACAGTGAAACCTGCCTGCTGGGCTCGGAAGGGTTTGCCTCGGGGAAACGCTACTGGGAGGTAGAGGTCGGAGGTGGTAGGGCCTGGGCTGTGGGGGTGGCCAAAGAATCTGTCAGGAGGAAGGGCTGGATCAGCTTTTCTCCTGAGGAGAGGATCTGGGCCGTGGAGCAGTGTGGGAGCCATTACCGGGCTTGCACCTCCCCAGAGACCCTCCTGTCCCTGACTGGGAGCCCTGGGAAGATCAGAGTGTATCTGGACTATGATCAGGGCCTGGTGTCATTTTATCATCCTGGTATGGAGGCCCCAATCTACACTTTCACCACCTCTTTCACTGGGCAGCTCCACCCTTTCTTCTGGGTCTACTCCCCAATCACGCTGTTTCCCTGAGATATGGTATTGTGGGGATAGCACCTCTCACTGGTCAAAGACGTTTTTTGTTCTATTGTTTTCCGAAATGGACTAATTTTTCATTTTTAAATATTTTCCATTATTTTTTTATTCTTCTCAAAACTTGGAATTTTCCAGAATGAATATTTTCAGTTTTGAAAATCCTACCGTTTGACTAAGCTGAGGGCTCAAAAAATTGGCAAAGCAGAAGAAATCCTGATATTATGGTGATGACTATGGCGTAAGAAGCTACATAGAATAGAACAGAACCCAATAAACAATACATCATAGGACCCCTCCACCCAAATAAAAGGTTTAAGTTGAAAATTTTGTAATAATGCAAAAAAAAAAAAAAACCCTCAAGAAAATCCAAATGTTTTCATAAAAAAATCTCTTTTTGTAAACCGGCCAAATTTCCTCAAGATATTTTTTGAATGAGAACTTTTGTTCAGCTCTAATTAACACCTGTAATTGCACATAATCAATGAATGTTTCCTGATTCTTAGTACTGTAATTTATCAACTGACCATCATTGATGAGTGCAAGGGGTAAGAACATGTGTCAAACCCTGTCCCAAAACATCACATTGTCCAAACTGGATAAAAGGCTCCAAGAAAGCAGATTCCTAACCAGTAACCATGTTCTGTGACATTATTGGTGAAAGAAATGGAGTCAGAGGAATGGAGGGAGCTCCGGTTCTCTGGATGAGTGTTGATCATGGGGTTCAAAGCATCCAGGAAGGCTTAACCTAAACCCAAAATGACAGGTATGTCCTACACAAGCTACATGTAGAGTTTTAGGCCAGAAGGGACCATGAGATCATCCAGTCAGACCTCCTCTATATCACAGGCCACCAACACACCCAGCATGCTCACATCAAGCGCAACATCGAAGATTAAACCAAACTATTGCAGCCCACAGGAGACTAGACTCTTACATGCCAAAGCCATGGAGCCCCACCCAGCCTGAGCGGAACAAAGTATGGGGGCAAAAACTAGATCAGTCTCATAATACTTCCCCAGCCTCATAATACTGCCCTTGAGGGGGCGCTAGCCTTCGCCACCCCCACCCACCTCGGTTCCAGTGTCTCTGGTGTCTAAACAGGATTTCCTTATATCAAAACAGCCGCCTTCTCCCATCTCCTGCAGCAGGATGAAAGGAAAGCAGTGCTTTCTTATGTTAGCCACAGGATCTGATCATCTCCTCTATTAATTGGATGATTTAAGGAGCTGATGGCCCAAACCAACATCATTGTTAACCCACCGACTTATGGAGTCAGTCTCAGTTGTGACCTGGATTTGATCATTGTTTTCACAGGTTCACAGATTCCAAGGCCAGAAGGGACTGTTGTGATCAGCTTGTCTGGACTCCTGTGTAACACAGGCCAGGGACCTGCCCCACAATAATTCCTGCTCGAACTAGAGCAGATATATATATTTTTTAAATCATCCACTCTTGATTTAAAAATGGTCAGTGATGGAAAATCCACCACGACCCTGGGTAAATGGTGCCAATAGTTAATTACCCTCACTATTAAACATGTTTGAGAGGGATAGCCATGTTAGTCTGTTTCAGCAAAAACAATGAGGAATCCTGTGGCGCTTTAAAGACTAACAAATTTATTTGGGCATAAGCTTTCATGGGCTGGAACCCACTTCATCAGATGCATGAAGTGGAAACTTCAAGTGGGCAGATATATATACACATGGAAACACAGGTACAAGGCCTGTCATGTACCCCTGGGAGATGGCAGGTTCCAGGGCTGCTACCAGCAGGTCAGGCTCCAGTACTAGAGCTGGCCTGGCTACAGAGCCTCTGGCTCAGAGAGACGCCACAGATGCGCCTGCCACAAGATCCTTTCATGCTCTGCCCAGCATGGCGGAGGTTAGCTTATATAAGGTCTGTTACACACAGCACTACCTAGTGGCTGAACTGTATAGTACAGTTTACCATGCCATTACAAGCCCGGACACTGGAAGGGTTCACTCAGAGAGCCCAGAGAGAGGCCAGAGGTGCAGGTCACCCTGTAACCAGGACAGGTTCCCTCCCAGATCTGCCCCTTTACCATGGCCATGTGCTCTAATACCACCTGGCCACAAGCAGCCCCTACCCCCAGGACTGTGCAGCCTCTCCTGGGCACCAGTCCAGTGCAGCCACTCCAACCCATCTCCAAGTACAGCTGGACAAACTCTGAGGATGTGTGTGTGTGTGTGTGTGTGTAATTCCCACCCTTGTATTCCTCCCCACGGTGAATGCTGTGGAAAGGGTCTCGGTAAAGGTTGGACAGCTTTGGTCAAGCCTTTGCATGTTATTATCAGTCCATTTCTGGTATTATTTGTTTACAGCACAGCAGTGCCTAGAGGCCCCAGTCAGGATCGGGGCCCTGCGGTGCTAGGAGCTCTACAGACAAAGAGCACAGACAGGTCCCTGCCCCCGGCGCGCTCAGTCTGACCAGAGAGCTGTATCCCGCAGCGGGAATGTTCTGTACTATTTACATGACCCCTATATGTTGCACTGATACCAGTGGGAGGCAGAGGACTGTTCGCGCTCAGGGCAGGCTAAGAGACATGGGTATGAATGTTACCTAGCTGAGACTAAATGGGTCATTGGGAAAAGACTGGCTGAGGCAAGCCCCAGTGTGAAGACAATGGCAAAGCCCATCACCAAGACATTGTTGCCTAGCAACCAATGACCCAGAGGAGATGGATTTTCCCACTTCACAACAGGGAAGCTGAGCAATATCCCCCAGCTCCAGAACACAGATGGGAAAGGTGTGAGGTGGGGGATCAAAGCTCGTTGCTGGAAGGAGTCGGGCTTTCCCCTGGAGTCTGACCAAGAAGGTCAGACTGAGAGACAGACAGAACTTGAGCAATGGGGTTCACTACAACGTGGCTGGGCTCTGGGCTAGCCAGAATGGACTTGAACTGTGCTTTAACCTTCCGTTCTCTGTGCCAACCTAAGGACGGCCTATGCTGAGTCCAGGTGATTAATAGACCCGATTGTTTTGACAGCATGATGTGAGTGTCACTGCAAATGCTTGCTGAGGTGCATTAATCCCTGAGGAGCGGACAAGTCTCTATCAGGACGTAGTCTATCACAGTAGGACTTGCTGAACAGAAATCCCGCTGTGACCCAGCAGTGCTAAAGGTCCAATCGAAGGAGGCAGTGAAGCGGTGTTGCTTATCCTGCAGGCCGAGTGGGCCCCCTGGAGGGTCTGGTAGACTGACGGGGTTCCTCCTAGAGCCTGTTCCAAAGCTGGGGGTGCAGAACTGATCCCGTGGATCCAGGACAGTTGGTGGCAGAGGTGGGATGCTGAATGCACCAGTAGTATTTTGCAATAAGTGACCTGCAGCAGTAAAACAAGGGTAGTCAAAGGAAACAACAAGAAAATGGCATATAAGCTAGGCCCTCGTTCGGCATTGGTTAGGCCACCTCCCTAGGAAGAGCATGACAAACCCTGTCCAGGGAGAGGGCTAAGCCTTCTGGAGACAGATGAAAGGACCAAGAAACCAGACCCAGGTGGGTTTTCCAGTGAGGCCTGAGAACAACAGAGGCGGCAGCAGGATGCCCCCAAGAGCCAGTTCCCTGTCCAGCAGGGTGCCCTCATGATTCAGGTCCCCTTTGATAGATTAGAAGAGGTGGGAGCTGCAGCTGAAGGCGAAGGAGCTGGCAGAGCATGAGGAGAAGCAGGAAAAGCATGAACTACAGCTAGAGAAGTGGAGGGGCAAGAGGACCCACAGAGGGGAAAGTGGGGAAAGACCCTGGGATGCCAAGTCCACAGGGAGCCTAGATCCTAAATGGTTGCTCCAGATAAGGATGGGGGATATGGATGCCTACCTCATAGCCTTTGAGAAGGCATGTGATTTGAACCTGGCTGATCCTGCAGACAACTCTGCAGTCTCACTCCCTTCCTTGGCCCTAAAGATACAGAGGCATACAGCCGAATGGATGGAGTTGATAGTGGTGGGGCTATGAACGGTTCAAAAAGGCTTTACTGATTAAGTATGACTTGGCACCTGGGGTTATAGGAAAAGGTCTTGGGGTGTGCAGAAGACCCCGGGTGTGACAGAAGACCCCGGGGGACTGAGTCATCTATCTGCCGCCCTGACCGGGAAAACCGAGAAGTCTGCTGCTTGCCAGGGGCTAAGATTCGCGATGTGACGGAGAGACTGCCGAGACTCATCAAGCCCTCGGATCGCTACCCCTTCCTGCTTCTCCACGTGGGCACCAATGATACTGCCAAGAATGACCTTGAGCGGATCACTGCGGACTACGTGGCTCTGGGAAGAAGGATAAAGGAGTTGGAGGCGCAAGTGGTGTTCTCGTCCATCCTCCCCGTGGAAGGAAAAGGCCTGGGTAGGGACCGTCGAATCGTGGAAGTCAACGAATGGCTACGCAGGTGGTGTCGGAGAGAAGGCTTTGGATTCTTTGACCATGGGATGGTGTTCCATGAAGGAGGAGTGCTGGGCAGAGACGGGCTCCATCTTACGAAGAGAGGGAAGAGCATCTTTGCCAGCAGGCTGGCTAACCTAGTGAGGAGGGCTTTAAACTAGGTTCACCGGGGGAAGGAGACCAAAGCCCTGAGGTAAGTGGGAAAGCGGGATACCGGGAGGAAGCACAGGCAGGAATGTCTGTGAGGGGAGGGCTCCTGCCTCATACTGGGAATGAGGGGCGATCAACAGGTTATCTCAAGTGCTTATATACAAATGCACAAAGCCTTGGAAACAAGCAGGGAGAACTGGAGGTCCTGGTGATGTCAAGGAACTATGACGTGATCGGAATAACAGAGACTTGGTGGGATAACTCACATGACTGGAGTACAGTCATGGATGGTTATAAACTGTTCAGGAAGGACAGGCAGGGCAGAAAAGGTGGGGGAGTAGCACTGTATGTAAGGGAGCAGTATGACTGCTCAGAGCTCCGGTACGAAACTGTGGAAAAACCTGAGTGTCTCTGGATTAAGTTTAGAAGTGTGTGCAACAAGAGTGATGTAGTGGTGGGAGTCTGCTATAGACCACCGGACCAGGGGGATGAGGTGGATGAGGCTTTCTTCCGGCAACTCACGGAAGCTACTAGATCGCATGCCCTGATTCTCATGGGTGACTTTAATTTTCCTGATATCTGCTGGGAGAGCAATACAGCGGTGCATAGACAATCCAGGAAGTTTTTGGAAAGCGTAGGGGACAATTTCCTGGCGCAAGTGCTAGGGGAGCCAACTAGGGGGGGCGCTTTTCTTGACCTGCTGCTCACAAACCGGGTAGAATTAGTGGGGGAAGCAAAAGTGGATGGGAATCTGGGAGGCAGTGACCATGAGTTGGTTGAGTTCAGGATCCTGACGCAGGGAAGAAAGGTAAGCAGCAGGATACGGACCCTGGACTTCAGGAAAGCAGACTTCAACTCCCTCAGGGAACAGATGGCCAGGATCCCCTGGGGGACTAACATGAAGGGGAAGGGAGTCCAGGAGAGCTGGCTGTATTTCAAGGAATCCCTGTTGAGGTTACAGGGACAAACCATCCCGATGAGTCGAAAGAATAGTAAATATGGCAGGCGACCAGCTTGGCTTAATGGTGAAATCCTAGCGGATCTTAAACATAAAAAAGAAGCTTACAAGAAGTGGAAGGTTGGACATATGACCAGGGAAGAGTATAAAAATATTGCTCGGGCATGTAGGAAAGATATCAGGAGGGCCAAATCGCACCTGGAGCTGCAGCTAGCAAGAGATGTCAAGAGTAACAAGAAGGGTTTCTTCAGGTATGTTGGCAACAAGAAGAAAGCCAAGGAAAGTGTGGGCCCCTTACTGAATGAGGGAGGCAACCTAGTGACAGAGGATGTGGAAAAAGCTAATGTACTCAATGCTTTTTTTGCCTCTGTTTTCACTAACAAGGTCAGCTCCCAGACTGCTGCGCTGGGCATCACAGAATGGGGAAGAGATGGCCAGCCCTCTGTGGAGATAGAGGTGGTTAGGGACTATTTAGAAAAGCTGGACGTGCACAAGTCCATGGGGCCGGACGAGTTACATCCGAGAGTGCTGAAGGAATTGGCGGCTGTGATTGCAGAGCCCTTGGCCATTATCTTTGAAAACTCGTGGCGAACGGGGGAAGTCCCGGATGACTGGAAAAAGGCTAATGTAGTGCCAATCTTTAAAAAAGGGAAGAAGGAGGATCCTGGGAACTACAGGCCAGTCAGCCTCACCTCAGTCCCTGGAAAAATCATGGAGGAGGTCCTCAAAGAATCAATCCTGAAGCACTTACATGAGAGGAAAGTGATCAGGAACAGTCAGCATGGATTCACCAAGGGAAGGTCATGCCTGACTAATCTAATCGCCTTTTATGATGAGATTACTGGTTCTGTGGATAAAGGGAAAGCAGTGGATGTATTGTTTCTTGACTTTAGCAAAGCTTTTGACACGGTCTCCCACAGTATTCTTGTCAGCAAGTTAAGGAAGTATGGGCTGGATGAATGCACTATAAGGTGGGTAGAAAGCTGGCTAGATTGTCGGGCTCAACGGGTAGTGATCAATGGCTCCATGTCTAGTTGGCAGCCGGTGTCAAGTGGAGTGCCCCAGGGGTCGGTCCTGGGGCCGGTTTTGTTCAATATCTTCATAAATGATCTGGAGGATGGTGTGGATTGCACTCTCAGCAAATTTGCGGATGATACTAAACTGGGAGGAGTGGTAGATACGCTGGAGGGGAGGGATAGGATACAGAAGGACCTAGACAAATTGGAGGATTGGGCCAAAAGAAATCTGATGAGGTTCAATAAGGATAAGTGCAGGTTCCTGCACTTAGGATGGAAGAATCCAATGCACCGCTACAGACTAGGGACCGAATGGCTAGGCAGCAGTTCTGCGGAAAAGGACCTAGGGGTTACAGTGGACGAGAAGCTGGATATGAGTCAGCAGTGTGCCCTTGTTGCCAAGAAGGCCAATGGCATTTTGGGATGTATAAGTAGGGGCATAGCGAGCAGATCGAGGGACGTGATCGTTCCCCTCTATTCGACACTGGTGAGGCCTCATCTGGAGTACTGTGTCCAGTTTTGGGCCCCACACTACAAGAAGGATGTGGATAAATTGGAGAGAGTCCAGCGAAGGGCAACAAAAATGATTAGGGGTCTAGAGCACATGACTTATGAAGAGAGGCTGAGGGAGCTGGGATTGTTTAGTCTGCAGAAGAGAAGAATGAGGGGGGATTTGATAGCTTCTTTCAACTACCTGAAAGGGGGTTCCAAAGAGGATGGCTCTAGACTGTTCTCAATGGTAGCAGATGACAGAACGAGGAGTAATGGTCTCAAGTTGCAATGGGGGAGGTTTAGATTGGATATTAGGAAAAACTTTTTCACTAAGAGGGTGGTGAAACACTGGAATGCGTTACCTAGGGAGGTGGTAGAATCTCCTTCCTTAGAGGTTTTTAAGGTCAGGCTTGACAAAGCCCTGGCTGGGATGAGTTAACTGGGAATTGGTCCTGCTTCGAGCAGGGGGTTGGACTAGATGACCTTCTGGGGTCCCTTGCAACCCTGATATTCTATGATTCTATGATTCTATGATATATAGAAGCCACCATTCTGAGGGGAGAGTATCTCCACAAATGAGGTAAGGGTGCAGGTGTCACTACACTGGAGGATTTGTATAATCGGGCTGGTTTGGAACAACTCTATGAGCTCTGTCCCCACTAGCTTAAAAGATGGTTAGTGGACAAGAAGTCTCAGGCTCTGCATTGTGCAGGCGGGTTGGCAGAAGAGTTTGTGGACAGTCGCTCTGGGTATCGAGAGAGACTCAAAGGGGACTGGGGAAAGGGAACCGATGGGGGCACCCCAGAAGTGGGACTCAGATACATCCAAAGTGGGGGGAGCGGCTGATGCGGGGAGACCTCATGCAAGGGCTCTCAGAGACCTGACCTGTAATGTCTGCAGAAAACCAGGGCATAAGTGGGCGAAATGCTCAACGGGTTAACTCGGTGAGAGCCCAGCCAGAGGGAATGCCACCTCCTTGTGCCTCTGGGGCTGACAGGCAACTTGTAGCTCAACCTCAGAGCGTGAACTATGTGACTGAACATTTGGAGGAAAGCAGACTCCCAGCCAACTCCTCGGGACAGTGACGGAGGGGCTCCCAGTCAAGGCACCGGTATACATGTGCTATTGTACTCTCTTGGGCTCACACACACCTGACCTCTCGTGGGAGCTGAAGGGGTGGATAATGGGAAGACATTCGGGGTGGAAAGATTCTGGGACAGAGAGACCCCTTGTCACACCCTGTGTGGTGCAACCGCATCACGGGCTGGCCTGAAGGGCTGTGTAACATGCTTCTTGGGGCCGAGGGGAACTCTCGTGTCAGGACTCCACCCCTGCAGCTCCGGGCTGAGCGCTGCACAGGGCTCCAGGACCCTACACTTCAACCTCCCCACGTCCGGTTCCCACAGCCGTTCCTCCCAGCTCTGCAGCACTCTCCTGCCCCACCAGCCCATGCTAGTCGGCCAAGCCCAGACGTGGCACTCCACCCAGGGAAGCCACTCCAGGAAAATGTCATGCAGAGGTAACTGCCCAATTTCCTCCTCCTCCTCCACCAGCCATACATCCAGGGCATCACTGGGGGTGTCTCCCAACCCATCCAAAGCTGTCTGGCTGTGTGACTGCCATGACACGTGGAGCAGACTGTTTGTATCAATGACTGTGGGGATCGCACCACTCAGTGGTGTTTCCTTCATGCTGCCTGGCAGCTACCTAAGTTCCCTCTAAGCCGCGCGGCTGTGCACCAGGCTATCAAGGCCGTGCAGGCGGGGAGAGGTGCCTCTCCCTTAGCCCCGGGCTGCTGCACAGAGAGAGGGCTGGGGGGATTCCTCACTCCCCGCTGCAGCCTGTACCCCTCATCCCTGGCTCCACCCAAGAGCCTGCACCCCTAGCAGGAGCACTCACTCCCCATAGCCCAACCCTCTGCCCCAGTCCTGAGCCCCCTCCTGCACCCCAAACCCCTCAGCCCCAAGCCCACCCCAGAGCCCACCCCCCCGCAGCTGGAGCCCTCTCCCCCAACACTCCAACCCTCTGCCCCAGTCCTGAGCCCCCTCCTTATATGGGCTGCATCCACACAACACGAATACTACCTGAATGCCCTGAGGATGTCACATGAGCCAAAGCTGTGTGCTGATTGGGCTGCAAGTGGCCCACAGGCCACGGGTTCAGAACCACTGAGCTAAACCTTCCAGATCTAGGAATGCATGATACCTGCAGGGAATAAACAGCAGAGCCCTGCTAGACTCTGTAATTTAAAAGAAACACATCAAGAGACTTCCCTGAAGGTCCCACCTCACCCCATGAAGGCCCATTCTCACATTCTTCCCCTCTGCAAATGAATAAATCTGAGAATCTCAGACCCATGTTATTCTTCCTCCTTCACAACAGGAAAGTCACAAATAAACCGTCACCCCAAGGCCAAGCTCAGGACATTGCATTTCAAAGCTCATCGAGACCATTACTGCTCCTGAATGTATCCATTTTATTAAATAACATGCTATCAAGTAGAAATGAAAAGTTGGACCCTACCCCTATGCTGGATAGACAAACTGGAGGACTGGGCCAAAAGAAATCTGATGAGGTTCAACAAGGACAAGTGCAGAGTCCTGCACTTAGGACAGTAGAATCCCATGCATCGCTGCAGGCTGGGGACCAAGTGGCTCGGCAGCAGTTCTGCAGAAAGGGACCTGGGGATTACAGTGGACGAGAAGCTGGACATGAAGGCTAACAGCAAGAAGGCTAACGGCATATTGGGCTGCATTAGTAGGAGCATTGCCAGCAGATCGAGGGAAATGATTCTTCCCCTCTATTTGGCACTGGTAAGGCTGCACCTAGAGTATTGTGTCCAGTTTTGGTCCCCCCACTACAGAAAGGATGTGGACAAATTGTAGAGAGTCCAACAGAGGGCAACGAAAATGATTAGGGGGCTGGAGCACATGATTTATGAGGAGAGGCTGAGGGAACTGGGCTTATTTAGTCTGCAGAAGAGAAGAGTGAGGGGCATTTGAGAGCAGCCTTCAACGACCTGCAGAGGATGGAGCTCTGCTGTTCTCAGTGGTGTCAGATGACAGAACAAGGAGCAATGGTCTCCAGTTGCAGTGGGGGAGGTCTAGGTTGGATGTTAGGAAACACTTTTTCACTAGGAGGTTGGTGAAGCACTGGGATAGGTTCCCTAGGGAGGCGGTGGAATCTCCCTCCTTCGAGGCGTTTAAGGTCCGGCTTGACCAAGCCCTGGCTGGGATGATTTAGTTGGGCTTGGTCCTGCTTCGAGCAGGGGGTTGCAGTCTAAGTTCCCTCTCAGCCGCGAGCTCGCACACCAGCGATGAAGGGCCATGCAGGGCGTTAGGGTGCAGGAGGAGGCTCAAGGCAGGAGGTTGGGGTAGGGGTGTGGGCTCTGGGAGGGAGTTACGTTGCAGGAGGGGGCTCAGGGCAGGAGGTTGGGGTGGAGGTGTGGGGTCTGGGAGGGAGTTAGGCTGCGAGAGGGGGCTCAGGGCAGGAGGTTGGGGTGGGGGTCTGGGAGGGAGTTAGGGTGCAGGAGGGGGCTCAGAGCTGGGGCTTGAGGTGCAGGGTGCTTGCCTGGGGCAGCTCCCATTTGGTAGCGCACTGGGGTTGAGGCAGGCTCCTTGCCTGCCCTGGCCCTGCGCTGCTCCTCCCGGAGTGACCCTGCAGCTGCCGGCACGGCACGGACGTCCCTGGCTGCGGCTCCGGGGTGGGAAAGCTTGCTCCTTGCGCTGCCCTGCGTTTGCCTGCAGGCACCGCCCCCACAGATCCCATTGGCTGCGGTTCCCGGCCAACGGGAGCTGTGGGGGTGGAGCCTGCAGGCAAGGGCAGCGGGCGGGTGGAGCTTCCAGGCACGCACTGCTCCAGCTCCAGCCCAGCACAGTGAGGGAGGGACAGCAGTGCATGAAGTTGCCTCCCTGCTCCCCGCTAGGAAGGGCCGGACGCAGGGACGTTAGTGGCTGCAGCCCAGGGTCCTGGGCTAAGGGGGCCCCACAAAAAGATCTGCATTTCTGTTAGCCTGGAGATCTTTTTGCGGAGTTCACCTTAGCCCAGGGCTGCAGCCCCTAAAGCTGCTGCATTAATCCTGCCCTGTCTGCACCCCAAACCTCTCATCCCCAGCCCCACCCCAGAGCCCGCAGCCCCCACACCTCCCAGCCACTGGGTCTCATAATTTATAAAATTGCTATATGCAAAAATCCAAATATTGAAAATTAATTCCCAGATCCTGCAGACACTTAAACAGACACAGAACTTTACTCATAGAAACAGTCCCGTGGTTTAAAGTTCAGGGAGCATTTGCAGCGTCAGGGACTCTGTGTATTTTTATTAAGAATTTGTCTTGTAGTGGCATAAAATCTGTCACTTCAACAGTAAAATAATTTTGTTTTAACAATAAAAAGTTATTTAAACTCTCAGTAATTTACAATGGCAATTTTTTTTATACCGGCCAAAGTTTTCAAAAAGTGGAGCCCAAAATTAGGCTCTTCAGCCTGCTGTCACGGAGTGTGGGGGAGTCCAGGCCCTGCACCCCTCTTCCTGGGATTCACTGAGACTCTCAGCCAGCCAGTAAAACCGAAGGTTTATTGGACAACAGGAACACAGTCCAAAACAGAGCTTGTGGGTACACCCAGGACCCCTCAGTGAAGTCCTTCTGGGGGAGCAGGGAGCTTAGACCCCAGCCCTGGGGTTCCCTGTGTTCCTCCACCCAGCCCCAAACTGAAACTAAACCCACCGAGCAGGTTCCCTGCTGCAGCCTCCCTCCACATTCCTGGGCAGAGGTGTTACCTCCCCCTCCCCCTCCTGGCTCAGGTGACAGGCTCTCAGGTCTCCCGTCCCCAGGGCACATTCCCAGGTCAACACTCCCCCCTCCCTGCTGCGTCACATCGTCACATCTCTCCCCCCTTCGAGACTGAACTGAGCGGGGTCACTGTGACCAGTGACCTGGGGAAGTTCGGGGCCCCCTCTCCGGGACAGCGCATCCGCTATCAGGTTGGCACTTCCCTTCACGTGGACCACGTCCATGTCGTAATCCTGCAGGAGCAGGCTCCACCTCAGGAGCTTGGCGTTGGCTCCTTTCATCTGGTGCAGCCAGGTCAGGGGAGAGTGGTCGGTGTAGACGGTGAAGTGTCGCCCGAAGAGATAGGGCTCTAGTTTCTTGAGGGCCCACACCATGGCCAGGCACTCCTTCTCGATGGCCGCGTAGTGTTGCTCCCGGGGTAGCAACTTCTTGCTCAGGTACACGATGGGGTGTCTCTCCCCCTTTTCATCCTCCTGCATTAGCACCGCCCCCAGTCCCGTGTCGGAGGCGTCGGTGAACACCACAAAGGGCTTGTCAAAGTCTGGGTTTGCTAGAACTGGGCCACTGACCAGAGCCTCCTTCAGCGCCCGGAAAGCCCCCTGGCACTGCTCGGTCCAGACCACCTTGTCTGGCTTCCCCTTCTTGCATAGCTCAGTGATGGGGGTGGCTATGGCGCTAAAGTGGGGCACAAATCTTCGGTAGTATCCTGCCATCCCAATAAAGGCTTGGACCTGCTTTTTGGTGTGGGGAGCGGGCCAGTCTCTGATCACCTCCACCTTGGCCGGTTCCGGCTTTAGGCGGCCGCTCCCCACCCGATGGCCCAGGTAAGATACTTCAGCCATCCCCACCTTGCACTTCTCCGCTTTGACAGTCAGCCCAGCCCCCTGGAGTCGGTCCAGCACTTGTCTAACCTGGGACACGTGGTCCTCCCAGGTCTGGCTAAAGACACAGATGTCGTCAATATACGCCACGGCAAAACTCTCCATCCCCCTCAGGAGCTGGTCCACCAGGCGCTGGAAGGTGGCCGGCGCTCCCTTGAGGCCGAAAGGCAGGGTCAGAAACTCATAGAGCCCCAGAGGGGTGATAAAGGCCGATTTCAGCCGGGCATCTGCATCCAGCGGCACTTGCCAGTAGCCCTTTGTAAGGTCCATGGTGGTAAGGTACCGAGCTCCTCCCAGCTTGTCTAGGAGCTCGTCCGGCCTGGGCATGGGGTAGGCATCCGATACAGTGATGGCATTGAGCTTCCGATAGTCCACACAGAACCGGACTGACCCATCCTTTTTGGGGACCAGCACCACCGGCGAGGCCCAAGGGCTGGCCGATGGCTGGATCACCCCCAAAGCCAGCATGTCCCGGACCTCTCTTTCCAGGTCCTGAGCAGTTTTCCCTGTGACTCGGAAGGGGGAGCATCTTATCGGCGGGTGCGACCCTGTCTGCACCCGGTGGACAGTCAGATTAGTGCGTCCAGGCTGGTTGGAAAACAGCTGTCGGTACGGATGCAGCACCCCCCTGACCTCAGCTTGCTGGGCAGGGGTGAGCTGATCCGAGAGGGGGATTGTTTCCAGGGGGGAACCAGCTCTGGTCCCAGGGAATAGATCTACTAAAGGGTCATCTCCCTGCTCCTCCCACTGACCACACACAGCTAACACCACATTCCCCCTGGCATAATATGGCTTCATCATATTCACATGGTACACCCGGCGGTGGTGGGCCCGGTTCGACAGCTCCACCACATAGTTTACCTCATTGAGCTGCTTGACGACCTTGAACGGGCCCTCCCAGGCGGCCTGTAGTTTGTTCTTTCTCACGGGGATGAGAACCATCACCTGATCCCCGGTGGCGTAGGCACGGGCCCGCGCCGTGCGGTCATACCAGACCTTCTGCTTCCTCTGGGCTCTGGCCAGATTCTCCCTGGCCAGGCCCATGAGTTCAGCCAGTCTCTCTCGGAAGGTCAGGACATACTCCACCACTGACTCTCCATCGGGAGTGGCCTTCCCCTCCCACTCGTCTCTCATCAGGTCCAGGGGGCCCCTCACCCTCCTTCCATATAACAGTTCGAAAGGCGAAAATCCGGTAGACTCCTGGGGCACCTCCCTGTACGCGAACAGCAGGTGAGGTAAGTACTTGTCCCAATCCTGCGGGTGCTGGTTCATAAAGGTTTTCAGCATCATCTTTAGCGTCCCGTTAAACCTCTCCACCAGCCCATTGGACTGGGGGTGATACGCTGAGGCCCAGTCATGCCGGACCCCACATTTCTCCCACAAGCACCGGAGCAGGGCCGACATGAAGTTGGAGCCTTGGTCTGTCAAGACTTCCCTGGGGAACCCCACTCGGCTGAAAATGGTCAGGAGCGCATCTGCCACGGTGTCTGCTTCAATGGAAGCTAAGGGCACTGCCTCGGGGTAGCGGGTGGCGAAATCTACCACCACCAGAATGTATTTCTTCCCCGACCGGGTCGTCTTGCTGAGAGGCCCCACGATGTCCATGGCCACCTTCTGGAAAGGCTCCTCTATGATGGGCAAAGGTCTCAACGCCGCTTTCCCCTTGTCCCGGGCCTTCCCCACCCTCTGACAGGGGTCACAGGATCGGCAATACTGCCGGACGGTGGTAAAGACCCCGGGCCAGTAAAAGTTCTGTAGCAACCTCTGCCGGGTGCGCCGGATTCCCTGGTGCCCTGCGAGGGGGATGTCATGGGCCAGGGACAGGAGCTTGCGGCGGTACTTCTGGGGGACCACCAGCTGCCTCCTGATCCCACAGGACTCCCCTTCCCCTGGGGGAGCCCATTCTCGGTACAGGAACCCCTTCTCCCACAGGAACCTCTCCTGGCAGCCTCTCCTCATGGTCCGTCCCTCACTGAGGTCGGCCAGGTCCCTGAGCTTCTGCAAGGAGGGATCTTTCCTCAACTCGGCCTGGAACTCAGCGGCTGGGGAAGGGATGGGGCCCGGTTCCCCCTCCGTGGCCAGGTCTGAGGCCGCAGCCTCTCTGAGCCGTGCCCCTCGGCGCTCCCTCCCCACCCGAGTAGGGTCTCGCGCCTCCAGTGTGGTACCCTCCCCAGGGTCAGGTCGCAGTGCCCCTCGCCGGCTCTGGCTACGGGTCACAACCAGGGCGGTCTGGGGGTCGCTTGGCCAGTCCTCTAGGTCTCCCCCCATCAAAACTTCAGTGGGCAAATGGTGGTGTACCCCCACATCCTTGGGGCCCCCCTTGGTCCCCCATTTCAGGTGTACCCTTGCCACGGGCACCTTAAATGGGGTCCCGCCCACCCCCGTCAGGGTCAGGTAGGTGTTGGGCACCACCCGATCTGGGGCCACCACCTCGGGCCGGGCCAGCGTCACCTCCGCGCCCGTATCCCAGTATCCATTGACCTTCCTCCCATCCACCTCCAGGGGAACAAGGCACTCTCTCCGGAGGGACAGCCCCGCACCCACCCTGTAAACCGAGCACCCTGAGTCCAGAGCCTCCAGCCCTCTGGCGGGGCTGGCTGGGGGTACTCTTCCCTCCTGAGCAGGTGGCAAACTGGTAGCCCCCCTTTCCTGGGTCGCCTGCCCCTCGTCCAGCTGAGTCCCTACCCAGTTAACCCTGGGTAGGTTGGGTCTGCTCAGTTTGTCCCTGAGCCCGGGGCACTGGGCCCGTACGTGGCCTCTCTGGCCACAGTGATAGCAGCTCAGGTCACGTTGGTCCCCTCGAACGGGTCGGAGGGGCCCGACACCAGGCGTTCCCCTTTGGAGGGGGTTCTCCCTATTTCCCCGCTGGGAGGCCCCATGGTGACTCTCTCTCTGCATCGGGGGGGGCCTGTTCTTTTGGGACTCCTCCCGGCTACCCCCTGACCGACTGTTCACAAACTCGTCGGCCAGCTGCCCTGCATGCTGGGGGTTCGCGAGCTTTTTGTCCACCAGCCACAGCCTCAGGTCGGAAGGGCACTGTTCATACAGGTGCTCCAGTACAAACAGGTCAAGCAGGTCCTCTTTAGTTTGGGCCCCCGCTGTCCACTTGCGGGCATATCCCTGCATCCTGTTGACCAGTTGTAGGTAGTTTTACGCTGACTCCGGAACCTTCTCCGGTACATCTCGGGGGTCAGCCCAAACTCACGGAGCAGAGCCTGTTTGAACAGTTCATAGTCCCCTGCCTCTGCCCCTGTCATCCGGCTGTAGACCTCCACGGCTTTGGGGTCCAGTAAGGGGGTGAGGAACTGGAGCCTGTCTGCAGGGTCAACCCTGTGCAGCTCGCAGGCATTCTCAAAGGCCGTCAGGAAGCTATCTATGTCCTCCCCCTCCTTCCGCTGGGCCAGGAAGCACTTATCAAAGCTCCTTGCAGTCTTGGGTCCCCCCTCACTCACCGCAGCCGGGGCCCCACTGCTCCTCAGCCTGGCCAGCTCCAGTTCATGCTGTCTTTGTTTCTCCTTCTCCTGCTGCTCATGTTGACGTTCCCTCTCCTTCTCCTGACGCTCCCTCTCCTTCTCCTGACGTTCCCTCTCCTTCTCCTGACGCTCCCTCTCCTTCTCCTGACGCTCCCTCTCCTTCTCCTCCTGCTCATGTTGACGTTGTTTCTCCTTCTCCTCCTGCTCATGTTGACGTTGTTTCTCCTCATGTTGACGTTGTTTTTCATGATCCTCCAGCTCCCTCATTTTCCTCTCCCTCTCCCATTCCAGCCGCATCCGCTCCAGGGATGGGGAGCTCCGCTGGGAGGATCCCCTGCTGGCTGCTGGGGTCAGGGGGCCCTCGGTATTCGCTGGGCTTCCCACAACCCCTCCCCCAGGCATAGGTAGGAAGGGTCTCGGGGTGTCCTGGGCAGCAGTCTGACCCCTCCCAGCCTGGTCAGGCCCCAGGGCCCACGCTGCGTCCGCCGGGCGGCTTCCCTCAGGGACAGGGATCGGGTCATCCAAGCGATCCCTCTCCTCCAGCTGGGCAATCAGCTGTTCCTTGGTGGACCTCCCGACGCGCAGCCCCCTCTGCCTGCACAGCTCCACCAGGTCGCTCTTAAGGCGTTTAGCGTACATCTCCCGGCTGGCCACTCGCAGGCCGGGCAGCTGTCCACGGTTTCCAGGAAAAGCCCCTAGTGTGCCAGTCCTTCTTGAGGTCACCACCTCTTTGCCAGGGTCGAGTTGCAGACTCCTCCGCCCCTGGGACCGCTCGCTGCAATCCCCCGGGGGACCCTGTTACTGCAAAAGTCCTTCTCTCTGGTGACACACTCCCAGGGGTTAACCGCCCCCTGAAACCGTCTCTCTCTCTGAATCTTCAGCACGCCTGGTCCCCGTCAATCCCCCTTCGTTTTACTGTTCCCCAGTCACTTACTGCAGGAAGCGCCGTTCACGGGGTGCAGTAGATCCCACCGCTGCCACCAGTTGTCACGGAGTGTGGGGGAGTCCAGGCCCTGCACCCCTCTTCCTGGGATTCACTGAGACTCTCAGCCAGCCAGTAAAACCGAAGGTTTATTGGACAACAGGAACACAGTCCAAAACAGAGCTTGTGGGTACACCCAGGACCCCTCAGTGAAGTCCTTCTGGGGGAGCAGGGAGCTTAGACCCCAGCCCTGGGGTTCCCTGTGTTCCTCCACCCAGCCCCAAACTGAAACTAAACCCACCGAGCAGGTTCCCTGCTGCAGCCTCCCTCCACATTCCTGGGCAGAGGTGTTACCTCCCCCTCCCCCTCCTGGCTCAGGTGACAGGCTCTCAGGTCTCCCGTCCCCAGGGCACATTCCCAGGTCAACACTCCCCCCTCCCTGCTGCGTCACATCGTCACACCTGCCTTTAGCCACCTAAGGGAGGGGTTTTCGAGAATGCTCAGGGCACAAGTCCTATTGACTTCAAACTGCAAATCCTGATGGTTGAAGCATTTCAGCTCTTTACTTGTGGAAGTACAGTGTCCTGGCCAGAAATCCTCTCGCTCTTCCACGTCGCTTTTCACTAGTAGATCTCAAAGCTTTTGACCAAGGAGGCGCAGAGCACAGGCTTCTTGATTTTCAATTCTGCGTCTGTATAGTCTCATACTAGGGGATATTAATGAGGCCTTGGGCTTGTCCTTTTCAGCACAGATGAGCATTTTACATGTGAAAATTCTTAGTAGAAAAATATCGACATAAAATCCGAAACCTTATTAACACTTAGGAAACTAAAAAAACAACAAGTAGAAAACATGCACTTTGACAATTTAAGACCATAAAATGGAAGAGAAGAACTAGCAACATGTAGATAAGAAATTTGATGTAAATTTTCAAAAAAAACCTATATTTAAATGTCATAATTTAAATAAAAATTTTAGTTGTGATTTTCAGCCACCCTAAGAAGGGGAGCTCCCAAAGGGTGCTGATGAAAATATGGACAGGTAGGAGAAACACCAAAACAAAACCAAGACCTGATGTTTGAAAACACAAGAACATAAGAACGTAAGAATGGCCATACTGGGTCAGACCAAAGGTCCAGCCAGCCCAGTATCCTGTCTACCGACAGTGGCCAATGCCAGCTGTCCCAGAGAGAGTGAACCTAACAGGTAATGATCAAGTGATCTCTCTCCTGCCATCCATCTCCACCCTCTGACAAACAGAGGATAGGGACACCAGTCCTTACCCATCCTGGCTAATAGCCATTAATGGACTTAACCTCCATGAAATTATCCAGTTCTCTTTTCAACCCTGTTATAGTCCTAGCCTTCAGAACCTCCTCAGGCAAGGAGTTCCACAGGTTGACTGTGCGCTGAGTGAAGAAGAACTTCCTTTTATTTGTTTTAAACCTGCTGCCCATTAATTTCATTTGGTGGCCCCTAGTTCTTATATTATGGGAACAAGTAAATAACTTTTCCTTATTCACTTTCTCCACACCACTCATGGTTTTATAGACCTCAGTCATATCCCCCCTTAGTCTCCTCTTTTCCAAGCCAAAAAGTCCTAGCCTCTTTAATCTCTCCTCATATGGGACCCGTTCCAAACTGCTAATCATTTTACCTGCCCTTTTCTGAACCTTTTCTAATGCCAGTAAATCTTTATTGAGATGAGGAGACCACATCTGTAAGCAGTATTCAAGATGTGGGTGTACCATGGATTTATATAAGGGCAATAAGATATTCCCCGTCTTATGCTCTATCCCTTTTTTAATGATTCCTAACATCCCGTTTGCTTTTTTGACTGCCGCTGCACACTGCGTGGACGTCTTCAGAGAACTATCCACGATGACGCCAAGATCTTTCTCCTGATTAGTTGTAGCTAAATTAGCCCCCATCATATTGTATGTATAGTTGGGGTTATTTTTTCCAATGTGCGTTACTTTACATTTATCCACATGACATTTCATTTGCCATTTTGTTGCCCAATCACTTAGTTTTGTGAGATCTTTTTGAAGTTCTTCACAGTCTGCTTTGGTCTTAACTATCTTGAGCAGTTTAGTATCACCTGCAAACTTTGCCACCTCACTGTTTACCCCTTTCTCCAGATCGTTTATGAATAAGTTGAATAGGATTGGTCCTAGGACTGACCCGTGGGGAACACCACTAGTTACCCCTCTCCATTCTGGAAATTTACCATTTATTCCTACCCTTTGTTCCCTGTCTTTTAACCAGGTCTCAAGCCATGAAAGGATCTTCCCTCTTATCCCATGACAACTTAATTTACGTAAGAGCCTTTGGTGAGGCTTCAGAGTGATAGCCGTGTTAGTTTGTTTCAGCAGAAAGAACGAGGAGTACTTGTGGCACCTTAGAGACCAACCAATTTATTTGAGCATAAGCTTTCATGGGCTAAAGCCCACTTCATCGGATGCATGCAGTGGAAAATACAGCAGGAAGATATATAGATATATATACACAGAGAAGACGAGAAAATGGGGGTTGCCATTCTAACTCTTAACGAGACCAATCGATTAAGGTATCACAACAAAAGTGTTTTTTCTCCTGCTGCTAACAGCCCAATTAATCGATTGGTCTCATTAAGAGCTGGTATGGAAACCCCATTTTCTCCTCTTCTCTGTATATATCTATATCTATATCTTTCTGCTGTATTTTCCCCTGCATGCATCTGATGAAGTGGGCTTTAGCCCATGAAAGCTTATGCTCAGATAAATTGGTTCGTCTCTAAGGTGCCACAAGTCCTCCTCATTCGCTTTTCCTGACTGATTATGTTGGGGGCTCTGCCTGGCTCCAGCGCTCCGGTCCCTCAGCTACCAAGGGCACCTGGGAACCCTGATCGATTCCAGCTTCAAGGAGTGCTGAGATCCATCTGTCTCTTTCTGTGTCTCTGTCTCTTTCTAGGTATAGCCTCCTGACCCTGCCTCATGTGATCAGTTATAGTTTACTAGCCCTAACTTTTGTCATCAAATTTCAGTTAGATTTTGTCTTGGAAGGGTTTTGTTTGTTTGGCTCCCCTTGTAAGGTTACTAACTGGAAATAAATAACTTTCATGGTTAAGCTGATTGCTCTCCCCCCCACCCCGCCTCCATGGGTGTTTTTGGCTTCTCCATTCACTCTGCAGCAACGCTCCTTGTTGTTGCTAAAGAAGCTAAAGATCCCTGCAGCGACCAAAAATCCTGTGGGGTTTGCTCATCAAGTGGGTTACTAGCAGAATGGTTGTGGTGTGAAGGTGGGGATAGGAAGGTGCTGAACCTGGGGGCATAGGAGGTTGGCAGATTAAGGTGTTGCTCAGCCCAGCCCTGTGAGACCAAGGACATAGGAGGGTAACAGCTTTAAATTGCTGTTCAATCCAGCTGACTCAGTCCAGGGACACATAAGGGGTCAGCCTGTGAGTGCTGATTCCCCAGTCCTCTCAGACATGCTATGTCCATGTGTGTGTGTGTGTGTGTGTGTGTGTGTGTGTTTGTGTTCATCAGATTTGGGGGCTGGAAGACCCCAGCCCTGGGGAACCGAGGTCCTGCAGGGTCGCTCCACTGGGAGGGAACTTGCAGAAGGAAGGAGTAGCGCTCCATAGGAAAACACAAGTGACTAAGGCAGCACATTGACAGAATTGCAAAATCTCCCCCCGACCAGAAGAGTAACCCTAACAAATGGGCGTATCCCAAAGTAAAGGGCAATTCTGGTAACAGCTCATTTGGAGCTGGTTTGGAAGGGGAATTGACGTCATTCTTGCGACAAGTCACATGTTCTGGCCAAAAACACTTTAGCCCTGTGCGCCCTTCCAGACAAGTCTTATTTCCCAAATACTTTGGGTCTTCCGGGATAAGTCCCTGAATATTCAAGGATCTTGACCAAAAAGGTTGTCACATCTAAAAAGGAAGAAAAAATTTCGTTGTGTAGACCATGAAACAAGCCCTGCAACTTTTGGACACGTATTCCAACAGTCCACAGGTGCACATCAAGGAACGTTCAAAGCGAGAAGGGTGTTCTTTTTGGGGAGACTAACCCCCATTGCACTGACCAGGAGAAGGGGGAAGTGGGAGCCTGCAGCGCCATCTAGCGGCCAAAGGAGAAATTGCCGGCTTCTAGACCTGTGTGCACCCTTGGTTCGGTTCACATGCAAAGCTGTGTCACGCCAGGTTGGGAAAACGGGGTTCTGCTGCACGACATCATCCTCTGGAATGACTCAACCCGATAGGACACCTCCCATGGTACACTGCTACGAGTGACACTCTCAAACAGGTCGCCACAGCTCCTCAGCCTCCCCGCACCGGGAGGCAGGTGTGAGAGGATTGTTCTCCCCAACTGACAGAGGGAGAAACAAAGGCTGAGAGAAGCGAAGGGCCTTGTCTTCCATCACACAACCTGCCGGGATAGAGTTGGGAACAGGACCCGGGTGTCCTGAGTTTCAAACTAACCATCAGTCTGGAGTTTCACACACTGAATGATCAGAATAAAGGGACCTGCAATGAGCTACATTCACACTGATTTTTCAGCAAGTGTTTTAGAAGCATTAGAACACCAGCAAGAACCAGGGATGGCTCAGGGACAATCAGCAGCCAGAAGGAGAACAATTCACCAAGCAGATGATTGGTTCTGGCTTATTTGCTGGGCCTTAAAAGAGAACAACAAAGTCCTGAGTCTCCTGCCTGCCACGAGACCCCCTGCTCAGCCAATCAGCATGGAGACTCTGGCGGTGGGCTGAGGGTTCCCCAGATGGCCCAGGGATGGCTCAGGTCACCAGTGAGGATCACTCTCAGAGCACGCTTCCTGTCCCATCTCTTTGGGAGGCCTCCCACCATGACGGCGAAAGAGCAGCCCCCTCCTCGCCAGTGGAAGGAGGGCAGCAGGAAAAGGGAAACCAAAAAAGACAAACCCCAAGGACTCCAAGGGACAAAGGCCTAACTGGGGGAAAATTGTCCCACCTTAACCTCCTGTTTTCCGTGCTGAGAATTTGGCCAGCACCGGGCGGATCAGGCTGCCTCGGTACCAAACCTCTCTGGGGCTCTTACCTTCTCCACAGGGACGTCTGTCTTCTCGCTCAATGAGCAGTGGGAAAGGAGAAAACTCCAGAGAGGCTCCACCTCGCGCTCACATACGAGATCCTGAATTGTCTCTCCGTCCTCAAGGAGACACCTCAAGAAGGAGACTCCCTGCAGCAAAGCCCCGGGGGTCTCTGAGATCCCCCTGCCCTGCAGCCTGTCCTCCCTGGCCTTTGTCATGGACTGTCTGTGAGGTCACCGCCTCCCAACCTCCTTTCACCAATCAGCTGAGTGCTGCAAAAGGCCCTCGTGATGTCACTGCCACCCCCACCCCTGCCCTGCAGGGCTCATGTCCTGCCCCGAGCCGGCTCCTCTGCGTGTTTGAGCTACTCCCCCTGGGTCACCCCCACACACTCCGTGGTCGTGCAAGGGTTCACGCAGGCCACACGTGGAACCATCAGAGGATGCTCAATGTGCCGCACTCGGTTTTGCAGAGATTTGGAGACTTGAAGGCCAGAGGAGACTGTTAGAGCATCTCATCTGGCCCCCCTACACATCACAGGCCTCCTGCATGGCGCAGTAGCGAGTTTTGGACCAAAGCAGACTCCAGAAAGGCATCTCATCAAGGGATGGAGGAAGCACCACTTCCCTTGGGAGTCTGGAGGAAATTGATGCTGTGGGGGGCAGGGAATTGACCCCAAGGCCACACTTGTGAGTCTGTATCATAACACACATGTACAACAGCACTGAGCGAAGTATGTACATGTCACCTTAACTCTGATGTTTCCTAATGTTTACAGGCCTGGCCTCCAGGGTGTTCTTTGTGCTTACAGATCTCTTTTGGGGAGAGGTGGAATCATTTAGTTCAGAGTGGGAGCCGTGTTAGTCTGTATCAGCAAAAAACAAAAAGAAAAAACAAAACGAGGAGTAGTTCTGGCACCTTAGAGACTAACAAATGTATTTGGGCACATTTGATGGTGTGGCTGATGTGATTAGGTCCTAGGATGGTGTCCCTAGAATAGATATGTGGACAGAGTTGGCAATGGGTTTGTTGCAAGGATAGGTTCCTGGGTTAGTGTTTTTGTTGTGTGGTTGCTAGTGAGTATTTGCTTCAGGTTGGGGGGCTGTCTGTAAGCGAGGACTGGCCTGTCTCCCAAGATCTGTGAGACTGAGGGATCGTCCTTCAGAATAGATTGTAGATCCTTGATCGTGCCCTGGAGATCTTTTAGTTGGGGGCTGAAGGTGATGGCTGGTGGCGTTCTGTTCCTTTCTTTGTTGGGCCTGTCCTGGAGTAGGTGACTTCTGGGTATTCTTCCTTTCAGCAGGTGGGGATTGTAGTTTGAAGAATGCTTGATAGAGATCCTGGAGGTGTTTTTTTCTCTGTCTGAGGGATTGGAGCAAATGCGGTTGTATCTTAGAGCTTGGATGAAGACAACAGATCGTGTGATGTGGTCTGGATGAAAGCTGGAGGCATGTAGGTAAGTATAGCGGTCCAGGATAGGGTGGTGTTTATGTGACCATCGCTTATTAGCACTGTAGTGTCCAGGAAGTGGGTGTCTTGTGTGGCCTCTCCTTCTGCCCCTCCACCCCCACCAACATGATACAGTTCTGCGGTGACCTGGAATCCGACTTTCCATGTATCCGACAGAAGGAATATTTCCAACACACCTCTGAACAACACACTAATCCACAGAGACCTTCCGACCAACACGACAAAAAGAAGGATTCTGCCTGAAGGTCGAAACAGCAAACTGGACTTCAACTCGAGTGCTTCAGCCAACAAGCACGGGCTGAAGTGGTCGAAAAGCAGCATCACTTGGTCCATAACCTCAGCCGTGCAGAACACAAGACCGTCCACAGCCTCAGGAACAACTCTGACATCCGAATCAAAAAGGCTGACAAAGGAGGTGCTGTCGTCTTCATGAATAGGTTGGAATATGAACAAGAGGCTGCTAGGCAGTTCTCCAACTCCACATCCTCCAGCCCATTCCCCTCTGATCCCACTCAGGGTTACCAAGAGAAACTGCAGCATCTGCTCAAGAAACTCCCTGAAAAAGCACAAGAACAAATCTGCAAAGAGACGCCCTTGACACCCCGACCAGGGGTCTTCTATCTGCTACCCAAGATCCATAAACCTGGAAATCCTGGACGCCCCGTCATCTCAGGCATTGGCAAGAGGTGCTGGTCGCACAGGGCCTGAGGAGAGAGTCGAAACAGCCAGATAATCCTGCTGTCAGGATGCCAATGCCTGAGATGATTTCATCGCAGTCTCTGACGAGGGGGTTCAGGCTCCAGTGCTCTGCTCTGTTTTCCCAGCCCTGTCCAGGGGGTTGTTTCCAGTTTCAGAAACGGGGCAATGTTCACACACACCCAATGGGTCTTGCATGAATCAGGCCCTAAGCCAGGGGCAGGAAACTTTTGGCCTGATGCCGGATCAGGTTTCAGAAATTGTATGGAGGGACAGTTAGGGGAGGCTGGGCCTCCTCAAACAGCAAGGCATGGCCCGGCCCCCGCCCCATCCGACCCCCACTTCTCACCCCCGGACGGCCGCCCCGGGCCTCTGGCCCCATCCAACCCCTGTGTTCCCTGAGGGGCCCCAGATCCCCTCGCCCCTAACCGCCCCCCACCACCCCATCCAACCCCCCCTCTCCTTCCTGACTACCCCCCAGGACCTCTGCCCCATCCAACCACCCCCTTCCCCATGTCCTCTGACCGCCCTGGAACTCCCACCCCTGCCTGCCCCCCACCGCCCCATCCACACCCTCCTCTGCTTCCTGCCTGCCCCCCGGACCCCCTGCCCCATCCAACCACCCCTTCTCCCTGACCGCCCCGGGACCTCCTGTCCCCATTCAACCCCCTGTTCCCCGCCCTCTCACCGCCCCTACCCCATCCGCCCCCCAGCCCCTGGCCACCCCCCGAACTCCCCTGCTCCACCCCTCCCCCGCTCCCTGCCCCCTGACCGCGCTGCCTGGAGCCCCGGGGGCTGGGGGCGGCTGCCCCAGGACCGGCCGCTGGGCCGCGCCGCACAGAGCCCCGGGGCCGTCAGGGCTCGTCGCCCCGCTGCCCGGAGCATGGGCCGGCGGCGCCGGGAGCGGAGGCTGTGGGGGGGGGACAGCAGGGGCGGGGCCGGGGGCTCTCCGGAGTTCGGGGCCGGGCGGAACGGCTCAGAGCCCCCAGCCCCCCTTCTGCCCCCCCCGCTCCCCACATGTCGCTGCCCCCCAACCCCGGGGAGCTGCCGCAGCTTCCCTCTGCCCGGGGCAGGGACTCGCAGCCCCCCCGCTGGGAGCAGCCTGGGCCCCTCCGCCCCGCACAGGCTGTCCCGGGAGCAGCTCCCTGGGGGGCAGGTCTCCCCTTCTCCCCCCGGGGGCACTGCCAGACCCCCCCCATGCCCCACTGGGGCCTCCCACCTGAGATGCCCCAAGACCAACCCACAGCCATGGCCGGCTGCCACCCCACCACCCCTCCCCACCAGCCCCCAGGCCCCAGTGTGGCCGAGCCCCTCCACAGTCCCCCACCAACTGTCCTCCTCGCCCCAAGCCAGGCTGCAGCCGCCCCACCCCACAGACCCCTCCCCTCCCTACAGCCCCCCACAGCCATGCTATGTCCCCCTGGAGGCGGCCATGGAGCTGCCCCTTCCAACCCAACTGCCACAGCCATGCCATTGACCCAAGTCCCCGATCCAAGTCCCCTATAGCCTCTCCCACTCCCACATCCCTCCCAGACCCCGTCCCCATCCCTACAACCCAATCGCCCCCTGTCCACAACCCCCCTCTCCTCCTCCCACAGCACCAATCCATCTCCTACCCTCCCACAGCTCGCACCACACAGACCGCTCCACCTCCCAGCTGGGACCCCTCCCCACCCCCCGCCGCCTCACCCACCCCGTCAGACACCCGCCCCCGCTGGTGCACCAGGGTTTCCCCAAGACCCACCAACAGCTGTGAATGGTGTGGAGGAGAAGGTGTTGGTATTTGGTTGTGTATTGGTATTGTGTGTATGTGTAGAGGCTTGTGGGGGCTTTGTGCTAGGGGAGAAGCTGAGCCCTGATTCAGGGCCGGGGCTTCTCTGACTCGGGGTCCTATGAAGGGAGCCAGCCCGTCAGGCCATGGCACAGGAGCCAGCAAACAGGGCTGTGAACAGGGGAGTCTGAGGGGGAGTTTGTCTTGTGGTGCTTGTTGGGGGTTTGTTGTTGCTGTGGGGGGCGGTGTTTGGGTGTGGTTTGTGTTTCCCAGATGAACAGGATTTCAGTGGGAAGGCGATGACAGACACAGAGGCAGCAGTGGGAGTGACTCATGTTGTGGGAGACACAATGGAGATAACTGGCTGTGGAAGCTGCTGTATGTCCATGATCCTGGAGGGGGGACCTGGTACGAGTTTTGTCTGCATGAAATGCCGTTTGCTCGAGCTGATGGAGGAGAAGATCTGAGGTTTGGAGATGCAGATGGAAAGTCTGGTTGAGTTTAGAAAGGGGTTTGAGCAGATGATGGAACAAAGACATGAGGTATCTGAACGGAAAAGCTCAGACTTGCAGATGGAAGCAGGACTGAGGAATTCTGAGGGGAGACTTCTGGGTGAGGAAAGTGGTCAGTGGAAACATGTGACTTAAAGAACCAGGCAGAGGAAAAGATGGGCTCGTGAAGGAGAAATAGAGCTCAGGAATAGGTTTTGAGAGTTGGAAAATGAAGAAGGGGCTCAGCAGATAGTCACTGAAGGTGGAGGGGCAAGGAAGAAGAGAAGGGCGGCTAGTCCTATTGGAAAAGGGGAAGAGTCAATGGAGGCTACACCAAATATGAGCCCCAGGAGGATACAGGATGGGTTGAAGAGGATTACAAGGGAGAGTAGGTTTCAGAGTAACAGCTGTGTTCGTCTGTATTCGCAAAAAGAAAAGGAGTACTTATGGCACCTTAGAGACGAACCAATTTATTTGAGCATAGGCTTTCGTGAGCTACAGCTTATGCTCAAATAAATTGGTTTGTACTCCTTTTCTTTTTAAGGGAGAGTAGGAAATGGAAAGAACTTGCAGCCAGAGGGAAGAGGGGATAGACTGGAGAATAGCACCGTCACCAGGGAAAGACAGGGCTACGTGATCGGGGACTCTTTACTGAGAAGACTAGACAGGCCTGTAACCAGAGCTGATCCAGAGAATAGAAGGATGTGCTGTCTTCCAGGTGCTAAGATACGGGATGTAGATCTGAGGTTGCAAAGGATCCTAAAGGGAGCGGAAAAGAATCCCCTAATTATCTTTCATGTGGGAACAAATGATACGGCTAGATTCTCACTGGAAAGTAATAAGGGAGACTGTGCTAGGCTGGGGAAGACACTTAAGGAAATCGAGGTTCAGGTGATCTGTCGTGATATTTTGCCTGTTATTAGAGAAGGGCAACAAAGGAGTGACAAGATTATGACTATCAACAGATGGTTTAGGCAATGGTGCTAGAAGGAGGGCTTTGGGGTGTATAGCCACGGGGAGGCATTCCTGGACAGAGGACAGTTCTCTCGGGATGGACTTCATCTGAGTAGGGAAGGAAATAGACTTCTAGGATGGAGGCTGGCACAACTGATTAAGAGAGCTTTCAACTAGGAATCTGGGGGAGATGGTTGGTTGGTAGATGTCCAGGTAATCTCCACGCCGGATTTTAGCCTTGAGAGGGAAGAAAACAAAGTAAGAAAGGATCACTTCTCGTCATACAGTACTGAGGAGTTAGTGAAAATTACTCATGTGAGAAAGTCTTTTGTAATCAGGTATCCGCGTCTATTTCTCATGGAACCATCTACCAAAAACCAAGTCTATTATCTCTTCGGCATTTGGGAGCGATATATGGGGAAAATGGGTAAAAATCAGAAACTTTTAACTGATCCTAGCTCTCTATCAATTACAAATGGAATCATTCTCCAAAAAGCCTTTCAGATTCGCTCCTTGTGATTTGGTAGCTATCAGTTGTTGATTTGGTGGAAATTACTAAAAATGAGACTCTTATTCCTAATAAATGTTAGTAATTAATTACACATGGAATCATTTGGTAATTAGGCACGGTCATTCTACAGCCAGTAGAAAATATTAGACTGGTGTCCACATTTTCTACTGGCTGTAGAATGACCGTGCCTAATTGGGTAAAGAACGTGAGCGAGGCCAAACAGCAAAAATGAAGATGTTTGTACACCAATGCGAGGAGCCTAGGTAACAAAATGGAGGAACTAGAGCCACTGGTGCAGGAAGTGAAACCAGATATTCTAGGGATAACAGAAACAGGGTGGAATAGTCGTCATGACTGGACTACGGGTATTGAAGGGTATGTGCTGTTTAGGAAAGACCAAAATAAAGGTAAAGGTGGTGGAGTAGCATTGTCTATCAATGAGGAGGTAGAATGTAAAGCAATACGAAGCGATGGAATGGATAAGACAGAGTCCATCTGGGCAAACATTACACTGGGGAAGAAAACTACTAGAGCCTCCCCTGGGATAGTGCTTGGAGTGTGCTAGAGACCGCCGGGATCTACTTTGGATATGGATCGAGCCCTCTTTAATGTTTTTAATGAAGTAAACACTCATGGAAACTGCGTGATCATGGGAGACGTTAACCTCCCAGATCGAGACTGGAGGACGAGTGCAAGGAATAATAATCGGGCTCAGATGTTCCTAGATGCGATAGCTGATGGATTCCTTCATCAAGTAGTTGCTGAACTGACAAGAGGGGGTGCCATTCTAGATTTCGTTTTGGTGAATAGTGAGGACCTCCTGGAAGAAATGCTTGTAGGGGACAAGCTTGGTTTGAGCGATCATGAGCTAATTCAGTTCAAACTGAAAGGAAGGATCAACAAAGAATAAATCTGCAACTAGGGTTTTTGATTTCAAAAGGGCTGACTTTCAAAAATTAAGGAAATTAGTTCAGCAAGTGGATTGGACTGAAGAATTTATGGATCTAAAGGCAGAGGAGGCCTGGGATTACTTTAAATCAAAGCTGCAGAAGCTATCAGAAGCCTGCATCCCAAAAAAGGGGGAAAATTCATAGGCAGGAGTTGTAGCCCAAGCTGGATGAGCAAGCATCTCGGAGAGGTGATTAAGAAAAAGGAGAAAGCATACAGGTAGTGGAAGATGGGAGGGGTCAGCAAGGAAAGCTACCTTCTTGAGGTCAGAACATGAAGGGATAAAGTGAGAAGGACCTTGCAAAGAGAATTAAAACCAATTGTAAAAGGTTCTATAGCCATGTCAATAAGAAGAAAACCAAGAAAGAAGAAGTGGGACCGCTAAGCACTGAGGATGGAGTGGAGGTCAAGGATAATCTAGGCATGGCCCAATATCTAAACAAATACTTTTCCTCAGTCTTTAATAAGGCTAATGAGGATCTTAGGGATAATGGTAGCATGACAAATGGGAAGGAGAAGATGGAGGTAGATATTACCATATCTGAGGTAGAAGCGAAACTCGAACAGCTTAATGGGACTAAATCAGGGGGCCCAGATAATCTTCATCGAAGAATATTAAAGGAACTGGCACATGAAATTGCAAGCCCATTAGCAAGAATTTTTAATGAATCTGTCAACTCAGGGGTTGTACCGTATGATTGCAGAATTGCTAACATAGTTGCTATTTTTAAGAAAGGGGGAAAAAAGTGATCCGGGTAACTACAGGCCTGTTAGTTCGACATCTGTAGTATGCAAGGTCTCAGAAAAATTTTTGAAGGAGAAAGTAGTTAAGGACATTGAGGTCAATGGTAAATGGGACAAAATACAAGATGGTTTTACAAAAGGTAGATCGTGCCAAACCAACCTGATCTCGTTCTTTGAGAAAGTAACAGATTTTTTAGACAAAGGAAACGCAGTGGATCTAATTTACATAAATTTCAGTAAGGCATTTGATACGGTGCCACATGGGGAATTATTATTTAAACTGGAATATATGGGGATCAATATGAAAATTGAAAGATGGATAAGGAAATGGTTAACAGGGAGATTACAGGGGGTCCTACTGAAAGGTGAACTGTCAGGCTGGAGGGAGGTTACCAGTGGAGTTGCTCAGGGATCAGTTTTGGGACCAATCTTATTTCATCTTTTTATTACTGATCTCGGCACAAAAAGTGGGAGTGTGCTAATCAAGTTTGCAGATGATCCAAAGCTGGGAGGTACTGCTAATTTAGAGAGAGACTGGGATATCCTACAGGAAGATTTGGATGACCTTGTAAACTGGAGTAATAGTAATAGGATGAAATTTAATCGTGAGAAGTGTAAGGTCATGCAGTTAGGGATTAATAACAAGGATTTTAGTTATAAGCTGGGGACGCATCAATTAGAAGTAACAGAGGAGGAGAAGGACCTTGGAGTATTGGTTGATCATAGGATGACTATGAGCCGCCATTGTGATATGGCTGTGAAAAAAGCTAATGCGGTCTTGGGATGCATTAGGCGAGGTATTTCGAGTCAAGATAAGGAGGTTTTAGTACCGTTCTACAAGGCACTGGTGAGACCTCACCTGGAATACTGTGTACAGTTCTGGTCTCCCATGTTTAAGAAGGATGAATTCAAACTGGAAGAGGTACAGAGAAGGGCTACTAGGATGATCCGAGGAATGGAAAACCTGTCTTATGAAAGGAGACTGAAGGAGCTTGGCTTGTTTAGCCTAACTAAAAGAAGGTTGAGGGGAGTTAGGATTGCTCTCTGTAAATATATCAGAGGGATAAATACCGGAGAAGGAGAGGAATTAAAATTTAAGCTCAGTACCAATGTGGACACAAGAACAAATGGCTATAAACTGGTCACTGGGAAGTTTAGACTTGAAATTAGATGAAGGTTTCTAAGCATCAGAGGAATGAAGTTTTGGAATAGCCTTCCAAGGGAAGCAGTGGGGGCAAAAGACCTATCTGGCTTTAAGATTAAACTCGATAAGTTTATGGAGGAGATGGTATGATGGGATAACATGATTTTGGCAATTATTTGATCTGTAAATATTCATGGTTAATAGGCCCAGTGGCCTGTGATGGGATGTTAGATGGGGTGGGATCTGAGTTACTCCAGAGAATTCTTTCCTGGGTATCTGTCTGGTGAATCTTGCCCAAATGCTCAGGGTTTAGCGGTCACCATAATTGGGGTCAGGAAGGAACTTTCCTCCAGGGCAGATTGGAAGAGGCCCTGGACATTTTTCTCCATCCTCTGTAGCATGGGGCACGGGTCACTTGCTGGAGGATTCTCTGCTCCTTGAGGTCTTCAGATCCTGATTTGAGGACTTCAGTGGCTCAGACATAGGTGAGAGGTTTTTCGCAGGAGTGTGTGGTGAGATTCTGTGGCTTGCGTTGTGCAGGAGGTCAGACTAGATGATCATAATGGTCCCTTCTGACCTTCATATCTATGAATCTATGAATTAAAAACCCCACAGTGTTGGTTGGGGCCTCCTGGAGCCGTGGTCCCTGCCTGTAGATGCTGAAATCTCACTCTTGCCTATCTCCTCCTGCCTCCAGCTCCGAGCCAGGCACTGGACAGTTACATGATGAACAGATGATAGTGGAAGAAAAAAATCAAAAACCAAAAGTGAAGCCAAAAGCGCAAGCAGGACAGGCAAGGCAAATTGCAGTCTGTTGCCATAGACTAGTCCTCCCCGTCCTCCAAGAACCCACCCAAACGAGGACACCACAGACCGCATGGACCTCAAACCAACCACCTGGAAGCAGCAGCAAAAGGGCAGCAAGGACACAGGCCAACAGAGACTCAAAGGACAATCAAAAGGGAAAGAGCCCAGTCTTTGAAAGCTTTTTTAGTTCTCTGCACATGCTTCCAGAAGAGGATGGGGCAATGGACAGCCAATCATGCTCTCGGGCAGGGAAAGAAAAGCTACTCCTGGACCAACAACAAAGAAAAAGGAGAAGGAACGGGACAGTGAGCAGGACAGAGAGATTTATTCAAGTGAGCTGGTAATTCCTTAATTCCCTGGGTTACTTCCTGGCCATTTCTGTGACTTTAGTGCCATTAAGAAATGCGTTCTCAAAATCTGTTGGTCTCCTTGCCATATGTTGTGCCATATGTTGTGTGTTGTGTCCTTCTCAGCTCCTTTTACTTTTCTGCTTTCCAGTTACTGTAAATAAACCATTTACACAATTCTTCTTGTTTCTTGTCCTAGTTCCAGTTGTTGGGGGCAGAGCGTGTTATGCTGATAAGAAGCACAAGGGATCTTTTCAGGGGAAAAGGCAATATGCCGCATTTATTGAAAATACAACTGTAAGCATACACATTTAATCACACAGACACACACACACACACGTCCTGCAGATGGTTTTACAGTTAGCAGTTTGCTGTAGCTCTTGTCAATCTAATGGCCAGTTAGATTGAACACAAGGGAGGAGCTGGTCTCCACTGGTCGTGATCCGATGCTCTGAGGCTTTGCAGGATGGAACCCAGAGTCTTATGGCAAAACACCCCAGCTTTAGAATTGTCAATTCCCACTTTCGCCTATGGATTTTGCAATGTCATTCTGTAATCGTTAGTCCTTAAATGGGGTTAATCTCCGGGTTTTCCGCTGTTATCGTTTGGTGGTTTTGTTGGCTTCCCATCCTTAGCTCTTCTTTGTCTTGCATTCAGGGTGCCTGCCTCACCGTTGAGGTCCTCAATGCTGCTAACATGTTTAGCGTCGGATACAGTGGATGTTTTCTGATTGTCTCCTGCTGTTTCCAAGTCTCTCATGTCTTCTTGACCATCTGGACATTTCTGAGGCCTTTTCACAGACATCAGAATCTGGCTGATGCACCTTTACTAATGGCCCAGGAGGCCGTTCCTTCCTGCTCTCAGAAAGGGTGGCTGGCCAAATATCGTCAAATCCTGTCCTACATCAATCCATTTAATACATGATTATCCCTTCTCTTTCATTATGCAAAATGGAAACATAAAATCCTCCTCCTCTAACCCTGTAACCCCCATATTCCTCATCTTGTATTGAATTGTGATGTTACCTTGCATGGCATGGCTTCTATGTATCAGGGAAAGGTTAGGAGGTACCAGCAAGGAAGGTCAGCAACCCCCGGGTGGGGTGTGAAACCACCCATCAACAGCCATTGCCCAGCAAGGAAGCTCCCATTCAATCATTCACCTGCCTGAGGCCACAGCAAGGGAATTGCTCCACCTTGCCGGGAGATTGAGCAACGCCCCGCCCCCACCCCAGATATGCCTGGACTGGTGCTTCCCAAGCACATGGGCTGAGGGTACAAAAACCAAACCCAAACCCAGGGGCCCATGCTTGGTCTTTCTCCTTCCCCCACCTACACTGCAAGCAAGAAGAACACTGAAGACTTGAGACTGCGACTGAGGAGACTGGCCCAGATTCCAAGGAAGAAATCTGGGTGCTATGGACTGCAAAATCCAGGAGGGGGAGATAAACGGCTTTGTCTCGTTGCTGCCCAGTCTAGGAGGGTTGGGAGTTCAGACTGTGCGCTTAGGTGTTTATTTCCTTTGGTAACTAACTCGGATTTGTTGCCTTTCACTTAATACCACTGAAAAATCTCTATTTTGTAACCAATAAACGTGTTGACCTGTTTAACTTGACCAGTGAGTTTCCCTGAAGTGGATGGTAAATTCCTCAGTCATCAACGGCTGGCGTTGAGGCACTTTCCACTGATGAAGTGGGGAAGCAATTAATATTGTAGACAGCCTACTCCTGAGATACAGGGCTGGGAGCAGCGGGGATCCGGCTGGTGCCTCCCTGTGTGACTCAGGAGTGGCTCGGGGAGCATTCATGCAATCAAGCTGGGTGATAACAGCACCTGGCGGGGGTGCTGCTGGTCTCTAGCAGGGCATTGTGAGATACAGCCCAGGCTGGAGAGGGTTCAGGGAGCACAGCGGTCCCTTGGTCCCAGGCTGCACTCAGGGGGATCCCATCACAGTGTCCCCCTCCAGCACCCACATGCAATAGCGAGCTTCGAGGAGCAGCTTTTGGGCTTTGCTGTGAGGTGTCCCTTTCCAGTCGGTGCTCTGTCTCTTGTCCTGGACACACCCCTGTCAATCAGGAATTACTTAGCTGTGCTCTGCAGAGAGCTGACTGGTGACACAGGGTGCAGCCCAGGACGGGACAGAGGTGTGGCAATGCTGAGTGTCACAGGCCATGGGTTTAGACAGCTAGAAAATCACAGGAACAACACGGATCCACACAGCGGAGTTAGATGCCGAAACTCCCCGTACAGTGCATGGGCCACACAGGCACCATACAATACAACACACGAAAGCCAGCTCACTGGGCAGGGAGCCAGCCAAGCCCTTGAATGGGAGAGACTGACGAGGGGGAGGTGTCCTAGCCCAACCCTTCTCTCACAGCACTCACTTGGGCTATGTCCAGCTGCCTAGCGTAGCTCGGGGCATGAGTACCAACCTCAGGGCAGAGTGTTACACACCAGGGCACACACCCCATGGGGATTGGGAGCGCGATAGTTTGCTTTCACCCACCAAGAGCCAACTCCCCAGGCACGGCAACAGCCTGAAGAGAGAGTCCCAGACACTCCCCTTGGGTACTCTGCTCTGTCCTGCCACGGAGGCAAGCCTGCCTTTGGGCTCCATCTGTGGCTCAAGGAGGCCTGAGCCTGAGCTGGTGCTGCCAGCGTCACCCCCCACTTCTGCAAGGGAGGAAGGATTGAACCAGGGTCCCCATGTTTCAGGTCAGGGTGTGAAGCACGGTGCTGTGGTGGGGCTCTCTCCAGCGCTCCTGTGGAAGTTGGTTCCCTGAGGCTAAATAATGAAAGAGCTCGGGCCAGGGGGATTGGATCACCGGGGTTTCCTAATTCTGACCTCTCGGGTGGGTTCCTGCTCTACGGCACAGTGTCATCCGTATAACATTGTTAGAAATCAGTCATGAAAAGATGTGGAACGACAGCAAGCCAGGGGGTTTCAGGACAGGGAGACCAATTCAGGCAATCAGAACAGCAGATAGGACACATTTTGAGCTCCTTTGAGGCTCCAAGCAGACACGTTATAGAGACAGAAACTGGCCAGGAATTCTTGGAAACTGGGTCAACACTTATAAAGGTATCCGTTTGTGTTACGCTGAGGGGGTTTGGGGGGAGGGTGTAAACTATTTCCCTGAATCAAGTTTCCACTGACAGCTCAGTCCACCATGTCAGCGAGAGAAGAGCTGCGGTACCTGGGCAATGGGCCCCCCGGGGCCTTTAACACCACAGCCCTGGGAGGGGGTGCTGAGAGGGATCCTCCAGGGAGGAACACAAGTCCTTTTACCATCCACCACACCCTCTTTTGGAATGGGTGCTGATGGCTCACCCCATCTGTGGGAACTGTTATCCCCTCTGCAACCCTCTATCTGGGGGTTTTCTCTTCTGCGCCTATCTGGCAGGGCAGCCCCCCTGTCTGAACCCCTGATCCACTCCCAGTTTTGTCCCTCTGCCCAGCCATCCCCTCCAGTTTCCCCCCTTCAGGGGGATTTTCCCTGCCTTTGGTTGCAGGGAGCAGATGCTGGTGGTGAGTGAGGGCAGCAACTTGCAGATGTCACTGAGCAGGTGATAAGAACATAAGAGCAAAGAACGGCCAGACGGAGTCAGACCAAAGGTCCATCTAGCCCAGTATCCGTCTGCCGACAGTGGCCAGTGCCAAGTGCCCCAGAGGGAATGAACAGACAGGAATCATGCCGGGATCCATCCCTTGTAGCCCCTTCCCCAGCTTCTGACAAACAGGTTAGGGACACCATCCCTGCCTATCCTGGCTAATCGCCATCGATGGACCGAGCCACCAGGAATCTCTCTAGTTCCCTGTCGAACCTTTTGATCCCAGGACCCTGCTCGGGAACGTAGAAAGTTCTAATAAAGAAGCAGCTTCTGATACCAGGGGACTCCTCTTCCTCCTCCCCTCCCGTTGGGATGAGCAGCCCCCCCCAGCTGTCTCTCTGCCCCGGCCCCCTATACCTCATCACCCCTTCAGCCTCCCTCCAAATGTTCCCTTCCCCCCATCACCTCTTCAGCCCCCCCTTCAGCCTCCCCAAACTGCCCTGGTCCCCTTCCCCTCATCGCCCTCCTCAACCTTTCCCCCCTCCTAGGCTCCTCCCCAGCTGCCCTTTCAGTCTTCCCCCCCTACAACCAACTGCCCTCCTTCAGCCTTACCCCCAAACCCCTCACCTAGCTGCCCCACATACCCCCTTTGGCCTCCCTCCCCCGCAACTGCCCCTTCACCCCCTCACCCACTCCCCTCCCTCTGCCTCTCCCCATATTCCCAGCTCCACCATGCTGAGTTTCCCTTCCCCACAACCATCTGCTTCCTTCCCATGGGGAACAGGAAATGCTTTTGAAAAAACCTTTTGTAAAGTAAAAAGTAAAACAATCCAAGAAAGCCCCTTCCTTGCTTTGTGCTGGGCGCCCAGCTGGGGGTTTGTGTGTGTTCGGCTGAGGAGGGGTTGTTCTGAGCACACTCCCTTCAGGGAAGGGGTGGAGTTGGCCAAAGGGGCACCTTGAATCCTTAGCAGAGAATTCCTTTCTCCACGATGTTAGCTAAGCGTTGCTGTTCAATGTCACCTGACGAATGCAGCATTTGAAACAATCTGACTGTAAATCCCTTGCCCTCTCAGTTGCTGGAGTTCTCACACCCTCTGCTTTTGGAAGTTCACCAAAGGACACGGCGTCTTATTTCCAGAGCATCTTGGAGATTAGACGGAGGAACCTGCACCCCAAACCCCTCATCCTCAACCTCACCTCAGAGCCCGCACCCCCAGCCGGACCCCTCACACTCTTGCACCCCAACCCTCTGCCCTAGCCCTAAGCCCCTCATCCCTGGCCCCACCCAACAGCCCACACCCCAACCCTCTGCCCCACCTGAGCCCCCTCCCACACACCAAACCCTTCAGCCTACCACACACCGTCCATGTGCAGAATGAATTTTGGAATGTGCAGCAACGTACAGTGGAGGGGTCACCCCTCATCTCCATATTGGTGCACAGAACAACATTCATTCCGCACCGTTACCCCCAAATCTCTGTCAGGAATAATAAGGAGGTGACATTTTCAACAGGTCTAACTCCTACCAGCATCTATCAACTGGGAGCATTAGAAATCTCTGTGCCTCTCACCCATGTTGCACTGAAATAAAGGATAGAAAGAATATAACCTTAAACAGAAAGAAGATTTATTAAGGCATAGATACAACTGGGGGAAGATTCACTGTGGGGAACACTACAAATACCTACCCATAGATTCCAGCAAGGGGCATAAAGCCCAGACCCTTAAACTGTCCCTTGGTTAAACTAATAAATGCCCAAAAAATAATGACTCTCTCTCTCCAAGCTGCAGAAGGAGGACACCGACAACGGATGGTCCGTCTCAGGATCTCTGGCGCATCCGAGGATCTGGCTTTCTACTGCCGAAGCAGGAGATCAACAGATCTGGGCCGACAGCAAAGCCTCCACTGGGGCCTTTGGTGGATGACAGGAGTCAGGTAAGTATCCGAGTCCTTGACAGATGTTAGGAGCCGGAGTCTTGATCCGATGCCGCGCAAAGAACCTGGCCATGGCTGCCTCCATGGTGGACAGCGCCTGCGTCACCCCCGACCCTCCCTCGTACGCTCGCGCTGGCACACATTCCTGAGGCGCACGCTGATGGGCCCTGCCCCCACCGGGCCCAGCCAGTTCTCTGCCCCTCCGGTTCCCTCAAGGACACAGAGTTTTGGCGGGAAAATGCCAGGAAGAAAGGGTACCAAGATGGAGTTCAAACCCTTCCAATCGTGTGCGCCATCTTGAATTTCTAAACTCCATTCTTAATTTCAGCAACATTCAAAACAGAATATGACCATGTACCAAAATCGCCTTACAGCACACGGACATAACAAATTAGAGGAAACACTGCTCCTGACTTTCCACCTGTCTGTCACATCTTGAATTTCATACATTGACCGATGAGAATAAAGGGCTCTCAGGTGACCTGCAGACCAACACTTGTTCATAGGAATTACTCAGCAAGATCTTAGATGACCTGGAACATTGGAGGAAATCATCAACTGCTAAGAGACAGTGAATGGACAGAAGCAGCAAGATGAATCCCATACTTTGGATTCAGAGTAACAGCCATGTTAGTCTGTATTCGCAAAAAGAAAAGGAGTACTTGTGGCACCTTAAAGACTAACTAATACTTTGGATTGGTTGTGTCTTATTTCCCTGATTTGAAAAGAGACCAAAAGGACCTGAGTCTCCTCGCTGTGGATAGCCCCCTGCTCGGCCAGTCAGCATTGAGACGCTGAGGGGCGGGAGGCTGAGAGGTCTCACCAGATATGTCAAAGGACGGCCCAGGTCACCATCAGAGGGGATCACTCTCAGATCCGGACCCACCCCTTTGGGAGGACCTCCCGCATTGTGAGCAACCCCCTCTTCCTCACCCGCACTCCACACACACCCCTCCTTGGTAGCGGGAGGGAACCTGGGAGAAGGGAAAAAAGAAGCAAGAGAAGAGGACGAAGGAGGAAGGAAAGAGGAAAAGGGAAACCAAAAAGGATAAACCCCAAGGGCTCCAGTGATTCCATGGGTCACAGTCCGAGGTAGGAAATCAAATTCTGCCCCCTTAAGCCAGTGTTGTCTGTGCCGAGAATTCTGCCTGCAGCAGGTGCATCAGACCCAATAGGTTCCAAACCTCTCGGAGCCTCTGACCTAGTCCAAGGGAAGTTCGTTTTCTGGCACAACCAGGGGGAGGAAAGGAGAAAACTCCACAGAGGCTCCTCCTCACGCTCACAGACGTGAATCCTAATTCTCTCCCCGGCCTCGAGGGGAGACCTGGAGAAGGAGACGTGCGGCAGCAAAGCCGGGGGGGTCTCCGAGACTGTCCTGGCCCTGCACCTCGGCCCTGCCCGGCTGATGTCGGGGTCTCTCTGCGAGGTCACCCCCTCCCCACCACCTTTGCCCAATGGGCTGAGTTCCTGCAAAAGCCCTTGGTGGTGTCACTGCCCCACCCACCCCTCCCCTCCAAGCTGATGTCCTGCCCCTGCCCAGCCTCTTTGGAGGTTGGAGTTGTTGCCCCTGGATCTAGGGTTGCCAACTTCCGCACCCAACAAAACTGAACCCCCTTGTGCCGCCCTTCACCGAGGTCCCTGCCTGCTCACGCCATCTCCCTCCCCTCCGTCGCTCCCTCTCCCCCACGCTCCCTCACTCGCTCATTGTCACCGCTCTGAGGAGGGCTGGGGAGGGCTCCTTTTGAACTGGGTGTTGTCGGGGCGGACCTGGGAAGGAGGGCTGCCTGCCAAGCACCTTTAGGAGGAGGCATCCCTCCCTGTCAGAAAATCATCTCCCTCCCTCAGCTCAGTGATGGCCTGAATTGCTCCTTCTCCCGGCAGAGCCAGAGGATTGGAAGCAGCAACATCAGACCCCTGTGTAGCTCGCAGGAATGAACACAAACACACCCTGGTAGCTGGACAGATGGTTAGTTTTACTCTTGGGATACTACAAGGCTCAAGAGAAAGCTGTTGGCCCTACATCTAAGGAATGAAACACAACCCAGTCATCATCGTCATGCCCGTCCTTGCCCCTTTATGCTTCTACTGTCTCGCTCCCACCACCGTCGCCCTCTGTGAGTTCAGGGAGAGTGCCACCCTCAGTGCTTCCTACACACACAGACTCACACACACATCTTGCAAGGAAAACCTCACCAAGGAGTCACATGCACCTGTTGCTTCCCTGCACCCCTGCTCTCCAGAATCCAATCACAAGGAAAGCTTGTCGGGCCCAGAGCTGGCAGGGCGTCCGGTGCTGGAGTATTGAAGCTACCGTGACAGCACTCAGAGGAAGGATGCTGAGAGAGTGCAAGTTAAAATTGGCCGGTCAGGTTTCCAGTCCCCTCACAGGTCATTCCCTCACTCGAGCAAAGGGGCACATCTCAATTCTCAGCTGGCTCAGTCGAGCTGCATCGTTCTTGTTTCCACTCAGTCAGGTTTGAGGCCTGTTTCGCACCCTGTCTTTGAGAAGACAGTCAGAAACTAGTCTCTGAAATAGCAAATGCAGGAGGACGTGTTATCGCTCCTGCCCCAACACAGACGGACAAAGAGAGAAATGTTCTCGCTTTGAGGGTGGGACTCCCTGCCCTTGGCCAAAGACGAGCACTTCTCCTTGACCTTGGTCGCTCCTTCAGCTTTTCTTTCAACAGGGAGCCCGAGAGCTCAGGTGCTGGAGCGCTGCGTTTGTCAGTGAAGCTCGGTGAGCTCCAATGTCACTCGGCTCTTCTACCAGCAAGTCAAAACACAGGAAGGATTTCCTCATTTGACTATACTGGGGTTGTCGGAGGGTCTGTCCACACTGCACACTGCGCCTGTCTCTATGTGGCCTGGGCTTGCTGACTTGTGTTGCCAAGCCAGTGTTTGAGCATCCAGACTGCAGGGGAAACTCAGGCCTCACATTGTGTCTATCTGTCAAGGTTCCTTCCCCACTCTGAACGCCAGGGTATAGATGTGGGGACCTGCATGAAAACCTCCTAAGCTTACTTTTACCAGCTCAGGTTAAAACTTCCCCAAGGTACAAACTATTTTACCTTTTGCCCTTGGACTTTCGCTGCTACCACCAAAAGTCTAACCGGGTTTTTTATTAGGAAAGAGCAGTTTGGAAACATCTTTCCCCCAAAAATTCTCACCAAAACATTGCACCCCCCTTCCTGGGGAAGGTTTGGTAAAAATCCTCACCAATTTGCATAGGTGACCACAGACCCAGACCCTTGGATCTTAAGAACAATAAAAAAGCATTCAGTTTCTTAAAAGAAGAATTTTAATAGAAGAAAAAGTAAAAGGAATCACCTCTGTAAACTCAGGATGGTAAATACCTTACAGGGTAATTAGATTCAAAATGTAGAGAATCCCTCTAGGCAAAACCTTAAGTTACAAAAAGACACAAAAACAGGAATATCCATTCCATTCAGCACAGCTTATTTTCTCACCAATTTAAAGGAATCAGAATCTAACGCATATCTAGCTAGATTACTTACTAAGTTCTAAGACGCCATTCCTGTTCTGTCCCCGGCAAAAGCATCACACAGACAGACCCAGACCCTTTGTTTCTCCCTCCCCCCAGCTTTTGAAAGTATCTTGTTTCCTCATTGGTCATTTTGGTCAGGTGCAAACGAGGTTATCCTAGCTTCTTAACCCTTTACAGGAGAGAGGATTTTTCCCTGGCCAGGAGGGATTTAAAGGTGGTTAGCCTTCCCTTTCTATTTATGACTCTATCCTACCGCAGTAAGTCATCCTAAGTTACGCTGCTCCAGCTGCGTGAATAACAGAGCTGGATTTGACATCGCTTCGGTTGACTTACTGCTGTGCCTACACTGGGCTGGGTCGACGGGAGACACTCTTTGGTCAACTTACCTTCCTCCTGCCATTCCCGGCGTAGTCCCAATGGCGACCGGGGAGCGCTCTGCTGTCAATTTAGTGGGTCTTCACTCGACCCCCACGACATCAACCCCCAGTGGATCCACCGCAGCAAACAGAGCCTCCCAACAGTGCTGCCCCATCCACACGGCACGACTTAGACCCGAGTGGGAAATTCAGCTCCTGTGGGGTGTGTCACCCTCATCCGCTGAAGATGCTCCCCAAGTCTTCAGCGATTCCTACCATAACTTGTCTCCAGCCGGTTTGTGTCCATACGCTCCCCGCGGGGAGGCTGTGAGTGGTCTGGTTACAAGCGCTGGTTGCTCAGGCCTGGCAGGGAAGGGAAGCTCCGGGCAACACTGACAGTCTGGAGATCCCTCCGGGGAAGCAGAGGCGGTGGGTGGAACAGGCGGGGAGGCGAAGCTGCGGGGTCCTGCGGAAGCCCTGAAACCAGCTCACAGACCCCCGGGGGTTACGCTGCCCTACACGCTATTGCAGTAATGTTTGTACAAGGTGTGACGCTGGCACAGCAGCTTGTGTCAGAGTGTGTTCAGGCCAATGGATGTGTGTGTTAGTAGAGATCAAAGCGACTGTTAAATGTTCAACTGTATTGGGTGTTTAAACCTCCTGAAAACTCGTGGAACGTTGTTTGCACTGTTTTCACTTCTCTGTGTCCTGTTACGATGTCATAGCAAAGAGTTCATAGAATCATAGAATCATAGAATATCAGGGTTGGAAGGGACCCCAGAAGGTCATCTAGTCCAACCCCCTGCTCGAAGCAGGACCAATTCCCAGTTAAATCATCCCAGCCAGGGCTTTGTCAAGCCTGACCTTAAAAACCTCTAAGGAAGGAGATTCTACCACCTCCCTAGGTAACGCATTCCAGTGTTTCACCACCCTCTTAGTGAAAAAGTTTTTCCTAATATCCAATCTAAACCTCCCCCATTGCAACTTGAGACCATTACTCCTCGTTCTGTCATCTGCTACCATTGAGAACAGTCTAGAGCCATCCTCTTTGGAACCCCCTTTCAGGTAGTTGAAAGCAGCTATCAAATCCCCCCTCATTCTTCTCTTCTGCAGACTAAACAATCCCAGCTCCCTCAGCCTCTCTTCATAAGTCATGTGCTCTAGACCCCTAATCATTTTTGTTGCCCTTCGCTGGACTCTCTCCAATTTATCCACATCCTTCTTGTAGTGTGGGGCCCAAAACTGGACACAGTACTCCAGATGAGGCCTCACCAGTGTCGAATAGAGGGGAACGATCACATCCCTCGATCTGCTCGCTATGCCCCTACTTATACATCCCAAAATGCCATTGGCCTTCTTGGCAACAAGGGCACACTGTTGACTCATATCCAGCTTCTCGTCCACTGTCACCCCTAGGTCCTTTTCCGCAGAACTGCTGCCTAGCCATTCGGTCCCTAGTCTGTAGCGGTGCATTGGATTCTTCCATCCTAAGTGCAGGACCCTGCACTTATCCTTATTGAACCTCATCAGATTTCTTTTGGCCCAATCCTCCAATTTGTCTAGGTCCTTCTGTATCCTATCCCTCCCCTCCAGCGTATCTACCACTCCTCCCAGTTTAGTATCATCTGCAAATTTGCTGAGAGTGCAATCCACACCATCCTCCAGATCATTTATGAAGATATTGAACAAAACCGGCCCCAGGACCGACCCCTGGGGCACTCCACTTGACACCGGCTGCCAACTAGACATGGAGCCATTGATCACTACCCATTGAGCCCGACAATCTAGCCAGCTTTCTACCCACCTTATAGTGCATTCATCTAGCCCATACTTCCTTAACTTGCTGACAAGAATACTGTGGGAGACCGTGTCAAAAGCTTTGCTAAAGTCAAGAAACAATACATCCACTGCTTTCCCTTCATCCACAGAACCAGTAATCTCATCATAAAAGGCGATTAGATTAGTCAGGCATGACCTTCCCTTGGTGAATCCATGCTGACTGTTCCTGATCACTTTCCTCTCATGTAAGTGCTTCAGGATTGATTCTTTGAGGACCTGCTCCATGATTTTTCCAGGGACTGAGGTGAGTTGCCTTGTGTAGACCCCTGTCACTAAATAACCCCTCAAAGGAGAATGAAGGTGTGTGGAATGCAAGTGAAGAAAAGGTTCATTTCCAAAGAAGGGGTGGTAAGAAGCAGGATTCCTGGGCGGGGGGCAGGAGGGTGTGGTTTGCACTGTTGTTGCCCAGGGTGGGAATGGGGAACTGGGCTCTGGCTTAAAGCGGTGTCAGGCTTCGAGGGGCTGGGTTCAGAGCTGGAAGTTCGGGTTGGGGTGAGGGTTGGGCTACAGTTTTGGTTCAGGGGTTTCGAGTTGGGGGGCAGGTTATGGGGTCAGGGTTCCAGTTGGGTTCCAGGTAGGGGGTGGGGTTTAGATTTGGGGGGAGGGTTTGGCCAGCAGCAGCATAGAAGTGCGGGTGGCAATGGGGTGCCAGCCAATAGTGGTAAGTCGGGGGTCTTTTAGGTGGTTTTAGTGTCCGTAGCACCCTAGGGAGGGGGTAGGGTCATGTTTACGACAGGGGGCTAAAGTGCTGGGAAGGGGGTGGCAAGCTGAGCCATCCCACTTCGCACTTCCCACACGGACACGCATAATACGTCGAACGTGCGGACGCACACACGTCACACACACACGAGGACACAAAACGGCACACAACACGACACACAAAAATAACACATGACACAGACACACACACAACACGACACGCAAAGCATCACACACAAAACATCACACACATGACCCACAACATCTCACACACACAGACACTCTCAACACAAAATGACCCACATGTCACACTCAACACAACACGACCCACAATATGTCACACTCACACACTCAACACGACCCACAACATGTCTCACATTCAACACGACCTACAACACGTCTCACTCACACTCAACTACACAAAGCACGTTGCATGTACGTCACACACACACACAACGTCGCACACAGTTTGTTGCAATTTGCACGTATGACGTCACACACATGTCACACTACGCACATGCACACGCACAACATGTCGCGTGCACACACACACTACATGTCGCAGAAATACGATGCACACAACACAACACATGACACAAAATGGCACAAGACACAAAATGGCACACATGACATCGAGACACACACGACACTGAGACACACACACACGACACTGACACGTTGCACGTGGAACACATAGCACGTCGCACACACAGCACGTCGCACATCACGCACAACACGTCACACTTTACATGTCACACGCACAACACGTAGCACACAGCACGTCGAGTGTTGCTCGTGCATCGCACGTCGCACGTTGTAGACCGCACGTTGCATGTTATACACACCACACATCGCACACAGCCTGTCGTACGTTGCAGACAGCACGTCACATGTCGCACACACAACACATTGCGCGTCGCAGGCACGTTGCGAATCGCGCGTTGCACGTAAACAGCATGTCACGCGTACACCACACGTCGCACGTGCAGAACACGCAGCACGTGGGGCCGGTGTGGACGGGAGGGAAGAGGGCGGCAGGGCCGAGGGCGAGATTCCCAGCCCCCGTCGAGCGCTGGGGAGCGAGGGCTCCGGCTCGGCTCTCGCAGCGGCTCTGGCAAGGGATGGTGCCGGAGCTCTCGCCGGAGGGGAACACGGCAGGAGGGGCCTGAGCCGCTTGGGCCTCTTTCCAAGGAGGCGGAACCAGGCCTCCGCTCTCTGCCCTCTGCAGACCTGGCTGCGAGGTCAGTGCTTCCAGTTCCTCGTCCGCACTCGCTGTCGTCCTCCTCACCGGCCGTGGGCGTCCTCGCCGGGGACGGGGCTCGGGGGGGGGTTAAGGCTGGGGAGGGGCCAGAGTCTCCTGAGCAGAGTGACTTTGTGGGGTGCCGTTAGAAAAGGGGCTTTTTGGTTGTGATGCTCAAGGTGTAACGGGACGAGAGTGGAGGGCGGATCCCCGCAGTGTGGGAGAGGCAAACAGAGGAGCCTATGAGACGTTGCCTACTGAGATGGTAACACTTGTTTTTTTCCCCTTGTGCTGGGTTTAGTACCAAGGAAAAAGAAGTCAAGCCTCAGAGTCTACTGCCCTCATGCGATGGAAAGTGAGTGAGAGCAGCGAGCCTGTGACCGTTGGTGATGCCAGGCAAGAGCCCTCCATCTGGGAGCCGAGCAAGCGCCAGTCTCGGTGAGGTAAGTGTCTGGTTTGGTGAGGACTCTGCTCACGCCCCACTTGAGTCCGGGTAGGGAAGCCCCGTAAATTAGGGTTCGGTTTGTAAGAAAAGGTTCCTGATCAGCTGTGGTTACGAGGGAGAAAAGATCCCCATTTTCAGAGGCTGCTCGTTTCTCTGGTCAGGAACGGTGTCTCCTCCGCAGCAGAAGGTTGGATCCAAGAGGATGACTCCAGGTGGTGAGTGGCTTGCCCTGCTCTCATGTTTCTCTGTCTTCTCTAGTGTGTTCGCCAACTCTCTCTTTCTCTTCTCTCCTCTTGCCGTGTCCCTTCACAGGACACTGGTAGGTGTGCATTCCCACAGGTGAGGTCTCGGGAGCCATGGAGAAGTCGGAACAGACGAAAATCATGCAGGGCAGTTGAAAGGCTGCTGAAAGTACCTGAAGAGACAAAGGAAATGAGAAGGGGGAAGTCCAGACTAAGACAGGAGTCTAGTCTGTCAAGAGAAACAACAGGAAGTCTAAGTTACAGAAACTCTTCAAGTTGCCGAAAGACATTTAGGATGGGAAATTACTTCTTGAATCCAGTCTCTTTAAGATCTTAGGCTTAGTATGCGTGTGTATTTGTATTTGCTTAGCAATCTGCCTTCTTCTGTTTGCTATCCCTTATAATCACTGAAAATCTACCTTTTCTAGTGAAACTATTTTTTGTTTATTATTATTCTTATTAAACTCAGTTGGTGCAACGGGTGCTCCGTGAGGAAATGATTTGTGTATTACTCCAAGGGACTGCCCGGTGTCACTGTTGGGTCCATGAGGGAAATGATTTGTGCACTACCTGAATTGGCCACGCAGTGTCACCATTGCTCCGTGAGGGAAATGCTTTCTGCATTACTTCAAGTGGCCACCCAGTGTCACTGTTGGGCGAGGAGGGAAATGATTTGTGCATTACACTGACTGGCCACCCGGTGTCACTGTTGCACCGTTAGGAAAACTATTTGTGCATTACCCTGAGTGGCCACCGAGTGTCACTGTTGCTCCAGGAGGGGAATGCTTTGTGTATAACCCTGTGTGGCCACCCAAGACAACACACACAAAACATCACACACACAAAACACGACAGAGGACACTGACACACACACACACACAACACGACACCGACACACAGACACAGAACACGTCACACATACAGATGGGGAGTGTAAATTGCTAAAAATGAGACATGCATTACTAATCAGATGTAGCTGTTGACGTCTCATACACTTCCGAGAAAAACCATTCGGATTCTCGCCTGATCATTTGGTAGATTTCTGTTCAAGAAAACGACTCACTATGAGAAAGTCATTTGTAATTAGATATCCTGATCTATTTCTCATGGCACCATCCACCAAAGACCAAGTCTATTATCTCTTCGGCATTTGGTAGAGATTTATGGTGAAAATTGCTAAAAATGAGAAAGTTATAACTGATCCTTGCTATAAATCAATTACAAATGGAATCAGCCTCCAAAAGCCTTTCCGATTCGCTCCTTGTGATTTGGTAGCTATCAGTTCATGTCTCATGAGGAGTAATTTTCTTGAACAGAAATCTACCAAATGATCCGGCGAGAATCTGCCTGGCATTTCGAGGAAGAGTCCGTGAGACATCAAGGGCTACATCTGATTAGTAATGACTGTCTCTTTTTTAGCAATTTACTCTACCCATCTCTACCAAATGACCAGGAGAGGATCTAAAAGGATCTTAGGTGGATGATTCCATTAGGTCCTAATTACGAGCAGTGATCAGGAAGAAATGCTTGATTTTTTAGTAATTTTCATTAACCAATCTCTACAAATTCACCAGGAGTCAATCAGGATTGCTGGAGCCTTTACCACTAGGAACTTGTAAATCATGATTTTCTTACTTTGAGTAATTCGCACCAACCGATCTGTTCCAATGCACCGAGTATAAATGCGATTGCTTTACTGGTGGATGATTCCATCGGAAATTTATCAGAAGACGGATGAGGAATGAATTTTCTCACTCCTAGTAATTTTCACGAACCGATTTTATTCGAAATCACCAGGAGCTCATTAGCAAAGGATTTCGGAGGAAGATTCCATGTGTCATTGATTACTAACATGGATCAGTAATAAGAGTCTCGTTTTTAGTCATTTCCACCAAATCATGAACAGATAGCTACCAAATCACAAGGAGCGAATCGGAAAGGGGGTTTTGGAGGATGATTCCATTTGTAATTGATTTATAGCAAGGATCAGTTATAACTTTCTCATTTTTAGCAATTTTCACCATAATTCTCTCTCAAATGCCGAAGAGGTATTCGACCTCGTTTTTGGTGGATGCTTCCATGAGAAATAGATCAGGATCCCTGATTACCAATGACTTTCTCATATTGAGGAATTTTCACAAACTCCTCTGTACCGGATGTCGAGAAGTGACTCCTCGGGGCTTTCAGGAAGAGTCCGTCTCAAATTTATCTGTCGCACAGCTCAAAGATGAATTTCTCATTTTAGTATAGTTCAAGAACCGATTTCTTCCAAATCACCAGCAGAGATTCGGAAAGCATTTTGGCGAACCATTCGAGGAGAAATTGATGACTAGTACTTGTCAATCATGTATGTCTCATGAGGAGTAATTTTCTTGAACAGAAATCTAACAAATGATCCGGCGAGAATCTGCCTCGCATTTCGAGGAAGAATCCGTGAGACATCAAGGGCTACATCTGATTAGTAATGACTGTCTCTTTTTTAGCAATTTACACTACCCATCTCTACCAAATGACCAGGAGAGGATCTAAAAGGATCTTAGGTGGATGATTCCATTAGGTCCTAATTACGAGCAGTGATCAGGAAGAAATGCTTGATTTTTTAGTAATTTTCATGAACCAATCCCTACAAACTCACCAGGAGAGAATCTGGACTGCTGGAGTCTTTAGCACTAGCTACTTGTAAATCATGATTTTCTTACTTTCAGTAATTTCCACCAACCGATCTGTTCCAACGCACCAAGTGAGAATGCAATTGCTTTTCTGCTGGATGAGTCCATGGGAAATTTATCGGAAGATGGATAAGGAATTTCTCGTTCCTAGTAATTTTCATGAATCGATTGTCTTCGATATCACCAGGAGCTCATTATCAACGGATTTCGGAGGATGATTCCATGTGTAATTGATTACTAACATGGATCAGTAATAAGAGTCTCGTTTTTAGTCATTTCCACCAAATCATGAACTGATAGCTACCAAATCACAAGGAGTGAATCGGAAAGGCTTTTGGAGGATGATTCCATTTGTAAATGATTCATAGCAAGGATCAGTTATAACTTTCTCATTTTTAGCAATTATCACCATAAATCACTACCAAAGGCCGAAGAGATATTCGACCTCGTTTTTGGTGGATGCTTCCATGAGAAATAGATCAGGATCCCTGATTAGGAATGAATTTCTCATACTGAGTCGTTTTCACGAACTCCTCTGTACCATATGACGCGAAGTGGATCCTCGGGGTTTTCAGGAAGAGTCCGTCTCAAATTTATCTGTCGCACAGCTCAAAGGTGAATTACACATTTTTAGTATAGTTCAAGAACCGATTTCTTCCAAATCACCAGCAGAGATTCGGAAAGCATTTTGGCGAACCATTCGAGGAGAAATTGATGACTAGTACTTGTCAATCATGTATGTCTCATGAAGAGTAATTTTCTTGAACAGAAATCTACCAAATGATTCGGCGAGAATCTGCCTGGCATTTCGAGGAAGAGTCCGTGAGACATCAAGGGCTACATCTGATTAGTAATGACTGTCTCTTTTTTAGCAATTTACACTATCCATCTCTACCAAATTACCAGGAGAGGATCTAAAAGGATCTTAGGTGGATGATTCCATTAGGTCCTAATTACGAGTAGTGATCAGGAAGAAATGCTTGATTTTTTAGTAATTTTCATTAACCAATCTCTACAAATTCACCAGGAGTCAATCAGGATTGCTGGAGCCTTTACCGCTAGGTACTTGTAAATCATGATTTTCTTACTTTGAGTAATTCGCACCAACCGATCTGTTCCAATGCACCAAGTATAAATGCAATTGCTTTTCTGGTGGATGATTCCATCGGAAATTTATCAGAAGACGGATGAGGAATGAATTTTCTCATTCCTAGTAATTTTCACGAACCGATTTTATTCGAAATCACCAGGAGCTCATTATCAAAGGATTTCGGAGGAAGATTCCATGTGTCATTGATTACTGACATGGATCAGTAATAAGAGTCTCGTTTTTAGTCATTTCCACCAAGTCATGAACTGATAGCGACCAAATCACAAGGCGCGAATCTGAAAGGCTTTTGGAGGATGATTCCATTTGTAAATGATTTATAGCAAGGATCAGTTATAACTTTCTCATTTTCAGCAATTTTCACCATAGATCACTTCCAAAGGCCGAAGAGATAACAGACTTGGGTTTTGGTGGATGGTGCCATGAGAAATAGATCAGGATCCCTGATTAGGAATGAATTTCTTATACTGAGTCGTTTTCACGAACTCCTCTCTACCGTATGAGGCGAAGTGGATCCTCGGGGTTTTCAGGAAGAGTCCCTCTCAAATTTATCTGTCGCACAGCTCAAAGGTGAATTTCTCATTTTTAGTATAGTTCAAGAACCGATTTCTTCCAAATCACCAGCAGAGATTCGGAAAGCATTTTGGCGAACCATTCGAGGAGAAATTGATGACTAGTACTTGTCAATCATGTATGTCTCATGAGGAGTAATTTTCTTGAACAGAAATCTACCAAATGATGCGGCGAGAATCTGCCTGGCATTTCGAGGAAGAGTCCGTGAGACATCAAGGGCTACATCTGATTAGTAATGACTGTCTCTTTTTTAGCAATTTACACTATCCATCTCTACCAAATGACCAGGAGAGGATCTAAAAGGATCTTAGGTGGATGATTCCATTAGGTCCTAATTATGAGCAGTGATCAGGAAGAAATGCTTGATTTTTTAGTAATTTTCATGAACCAATCTCTACAAATTCACCAGGAGACAATCAGGATTGCTGGAGCCTTTACCACTAGGTACTTGTAAATCATGATTTTCTTACTTTGAGTAATTCGCACCAGCCGATCTGTTCCAATGCACCAAGTATAAATGCAATTGCTTTTCTGGTGGATGATTCCATTGGAAATTTATCTGAAGACGGATGAGGAATGAATTTTCTCATTCCTAGTAATTTTCACGAACCGATTTTATTCGAAATCACCAGGAGCTCATTATCAGAGGATTTCGGAGGAAGATTCCATGTGTCATTGATTAATAACATGGATCAGTAATAAGAGTCTCGTTTTTAGTCATTTCCACCAAATCATGAACTGATAGCTACCAAATCAAAAGGCGCGAATCTGAAAGTCTTTTGGAGGATGATTCCATTTGTAAATGCTTTATAGCAAGGATCAGTTTTAACTTTCTCATTTTTAGCAATTTTCACCATACATCACTACCAAATGCCGAAGAGATAACAGACTTGGGTTTTGGTGGATGGTGCCATGAGAAATAGATCAGGATCCCTGATTACCAATGACTTTCTCATATTGAGGAATTTTCACAAACTCCTCTGTACCGTGTGACGCGAAGTGAATCCTCGGGGTTTTCAGGAAGAGTCCCTCTCAAATTTATCTGTCGCACAGCTCAAAGGTCAATTTCTCATTTTTAGTATAGTTCAAGAACCGATTTCTTCCAAATCACCAGCAGAGATTCGGAAAGCATTTTGGCGAACCATTCGAGGAGAAATTGATGAGTAGTACTTGTCAATCATGTATGTCTCATGAGGAGTAATTTTCTTGAACAGAAATCTACCAAATGATCCGGCGAGAATCTGCCTGGCATTTCGAGGAAGAGTCCGTGAGACATCAAGGGCTACATCTGACTAGTAATGACTGTCTCTTTTTTATCAATTTACACTACCCATCTCTTCCAAATGACGAGGAGAGGATCTAAAAGGATCTTAGGTGGATGATTCCATTAGGTCCTAATTACGAGCAGTGATCAGGAAGAAATGCTTGATTTTTTAGTAATTTTCATGAACCAATCTCTACAAATTCACCAGGAGTCAATCAGGATTGCTGGAGCCTTTACCACTAGGTACTTGTAAATCATGATTTTCTTACTTTGAGTAATTCGCACCAACCGATCTGTTCCAATGCACCAAGTATAAATGCAATTGCTTTTCTGGTGGATGATTCCATCGGAAATTTATCAGAAGACGGATGAGGAATGAATTTTCTCATTCCTAGTAATTTTCACGAATCGATTTTATTCGAAATCACCAGGAGCTCATTAGCAAAGGATTTCGGAGGAAGATTCCATGTGTCATTGATTACTGACATGGATCAGTAATAAGAGTCTCGTTTTTAGTCATTTCCACCAAGTCATGAACTGATAGCGACCAAATCACAAGGCGCGAATCTGAAAGGCTTTTGGAGGATGATTCCATTTGTAAATGATTTATAGCAAGGATCAGTTATAACTTTCTCATTTTCAGCAATTTTCACCATAGATCACTTCCAAAGGCCGAAGAGATAACAGACTTGGGTTTTGGTGGATGGTGCCATGAGAAATAGATCAGGATCCCTGATTAGGAATGAATTTCTTATACTGAGTCGTTTTCACGAACTCCTCTCTACCGTATGAGGCGAAGTGGATCCTCGGGGTTTTCAGGAAGAGTCCCTCTCAAATTTATCTGTCGCACAGCTCAAAGGTGAATTTCTCATTTTTAGTATAGTTCAAGAACCGATTTCTTCCAAATCACCAGCAGAGATTCGGAAAGCATTTTGGCGAACCATTCGAGGAGAAATTGATGACTAGTACTTGTCAATCATGTATGTCTCATGAGGAGTAATTTTCTTGAACAGAAATCTACCAAATGATGCGGCGAGAATCTGCCTGGCATTTCGAGGAAGAGTCCGTGAGACATCAAGGGCTACATCTGATTAGTAATGACTGTCTCTTTTTTAGCAATTTACACTATCCATCTCTACCAAATGACCAGGAGAGGATCTAAAAGGATCTTAGGTGGATGATTCCATTAGGTCCTAATTATGAGCAGTGATCAGGAAGAAATGCTTGATTTTTTAGTAATTTTCATGAACCAATCTCTACAAATTCACCAGGAGACAATCAGGATTGCTGGAGCCTTTACCACTAGGTACTTGTAAATCATGATTTTCTTACTTTGAGTAATTCGCACCAGCCGATCTGTTCCAATGCACCAAGTATAAATGCAATTGCTTTTCTGGTGGATGATTCCATTGGAAATTTATCTGAAGACGGATGAGGAATGAATTTTCTCATTCCTAGTAATTTTCACGAACCGATTTTATTCGAAATCACCAGGAGCTCATTATCAGAGGATTTCGGAGGAAGATTCCATGTGTCATTGATTAATAACATGGATCAGTAATAAGAGTCTCGTTTTTAGTCATTTCCACCAAATCATGAACTGATAGCTACCAAATCAAAAGGCGCGAATCTGAAAGTCTTTTGGAGGATGATTCCATTTGTAAATGCTTTATAGCAAGGATCAGTTTTAACTTTCTCATTTTTAGCAATTTTCACCATACATCACTACCAAATGCCGAAGAGATAACAGACTTGGGTTTTGGTGGATGGTGCCATGAGAAATAGATCAGGATCCCTGATTACCAATGACTTTCTCATATTGAGGAATTTTCACAAACTCCTCTGTACCGTGTGACGCGAAGTGAATCCTCGGGGTTTTCAGGAAGAGTCCCTCTCAAATTTATCTGTCGCACAGCTCAAAGGTCAATTTCTCATTTTTAGTATAGTTCAAGAACCGATTTCTTCCAAATCACCAGCAGAGATTCGGAAAGCATTTTGGCGAACCATTCGAGGAGAAATTGATGAGTAGTACTTGTCAATCATGTATGTCTCATGAGGAGTAATTTTCTTGAACAGAAATCTACCAAATGATCCGGCGAGAATCTGCCTGGCATTTCGAGGAAGAGTCCGTGAGACATCAAGGGCTACATCTGACTAGTAATGACTGTCTCTTTTTTATCAATTTACACTACCCATCTCTTCCAAATGACGAGGAGAGGATCTAAAAGGATCTTAGGTGGATGATTCCATTAGGTCCTAATTACGAGCAGTGATCAGGAAGAAATGCTTGATTTTTTAGTAATTTTCATGAACCAATCTCTACAAATTCACCAGGAGTCAATCAGGATTGCTGGAGCCTTTACCACTAGGTACTTGTAAATCATGATTTTCTTACTTTGAGTAATTCGCACCAACCGATCTGTTCCAATGCACCAAGTATAAATGCAATTGCTTTTCTGGTGGATGATTCCATCGGAAATTTATCAGAAGACGGATGAGGAATGAATTTTCTCATTCCTAGTAATTTTCACGAATCGATTTTATTCGAAATCACCAGGAGCTCATTAGCAAAGGATTTCGGAGGAAGATTCCATGTGTCATTGATTACTAACATGGATCAGTAATAAGAGTCTCGTTTTTAGTCATTTCCACCAAATCATGAACTGATAGCTACCAAATCACAAGGCGCGAATCGGAAAGTCTTTTGGAGGATGATTCCATTTATAATTGATTTATAGCAAGGATCAGTTATAACTTTCTCATTTTTAGCAATTTTCACCATAAATCACTACCAAATGCCGAAGAGATAACGGACTTGGTTTTTGGTAGATGGTGCCGTGAGAAGTAGATCAGGATCCCTGATTAGGAATGAATTTCTTATACTGAGTCGTTTTCACGAACTCCTCTCTACCGTATGAGGCGAAGTGGATCCTCGGGGTTTTCAGGAAGAGTCCCTCTCAAATTTATCTGTCACACAGCTCAAAGGTGAATTTCTCATTTTTAGTATAGTTCAAGAACCGATTTCTTCCAAATCACCAGCAGAGATTCGGAAAGCATTTTGGCGAACCATTCGAGGAGAAATTGATGACTAGTACTTGTCAATCATGTATGTCTCATGAGGAGTAATTTTCTTGAACAGAAATCTACCAAATGATGCGGCGAGAATCTGCCTGGCATTTCGAGGAAGAGTCCGTGAGACATCAAGGGCTACATCTGATTAGTAATGACTGTCTCTTTTTTAGCAATTTACACTACCCATCTCTACCAAATGACCAGGAGAGGATCTAAAAGGATCTTAGGTGGATGATTCCATTAGGTCCTAATTACGAGCAGTGATCAGGAAGAAATGCTTGATTTTTTAGTAATTTTCATGAACCAATCTCTACAAATTCACCAGGAGACAATCAGGATTGCTGGAGCCTTTACCACTAGGTACTTGTAAATCATGATTTTCTTACTTTGAGTAATTCGCACCAGCCGATCTGTTCCAATGCACCAAGTATAAATGCAATTGCTTTTCTGGTGGATGATTCCATCGGAAATTTATCAGAAGACGGATGAGGAATGAATTTTCTCATTCCGAGTAATTTTCACGAACCGATTTTATTCGAAATCACCAGGAGCTCATTAGCAAAGGATTTCGGAGGAAGATTCCATGTGTCATTGATTACTAACATGGATCAGTAATAAGAGTCTCGTTTTTAGTCATTTCCACCAAATCATGAACTGATAGCGACCAAATCACAAGGCGCGAATCTGAAAGGCTTTTGGAGGATGATTCCATTTGTAAATGATTTATAGCAAGGATCAGTTATAACTTTCTCATTTTCAGCTATTTTCACCATAGATCACTTCCAAAGGCCGAAGAGATAACAGACTTGGTTTTTGGTGGATGGTGCCATGAGAAATAGATCAGGATCCCTGATTAGGAATGAATTTCTTATACTGAGTCGTTTTCACGAACTCCTCTCTACCGTATGACGCAAAGTGGATCCTCGGGGTTTTCAAGAAGAGTCCCTCTCAAATTTATCTGTCGCACAGCTCAAAGGTGAATTTCTCATTTTTAGTATAGTTCAAGAACCGATTTCTTCCAAATCACCAGCAGTGATTCGGAAAGCATTTTGGCGAACCATTCGAGGAGAAATTGATGACTAGTACTTTTCAATCATGTATGTCTCATGAGGAGTAATTTTCTTGAACAGAAATCTACCAAATGATGCGGCGAGAATCTGCCTGGCATTTCGAGGAAGAGTCCGTGAGACATCAAGGGCTACATCTGATTTGTAATGACTGTCTCTTTTTTAGCAATTTACACTATCCATCTTTACCAAATGACCAGGAGAGGATCTAAAAGGATATTAGGTGGATGATTCCATTAGGTCCTAATTACGAGCAGTGATCAGGAAGAAATGCTTGATTTTTTAGTAATTTTCATAAACCAATCTCTAAAATTCACCAGGAGACAATCAGGATTGCTGGAGCCTTTACCACTAGGTACTTGTAAATCATGATTTTCTTACTTTGAGTAATTCGCACCAGCCGATCTGTTCCAATGCACCAAGTATAAATGCAATTGCTTTTCTGGTGGATGATTCCATCGGAAATTTATCAGAAGACGGATGAGGAATGAATTTTCTCATTCCTAGTAATTTTCACCAACCGATTTTATTCGAAATCACCAGGAGCTCATTAGCAAACGATTTCGGAGGAAGATTCCATGTGTAATTGATTACTAACATGTATCAGTAATAAGAGTCTCGTTTTTAGTCATTTCCACCAAATCATGAACTGATAGCGACCAAATCACAAGGCGCGAATCTGAAAGGCTTTTGGAGGATGATTCCATTTGTAAATGATTTATAGCAAGGATCAGTTATAACTTTCTCATTTTTAGCAATTTTCACCATAGATCACTTCCAAATGCCGAAGAGATAACAGACTTGGTTTTTGGGGGATGGTGCCATGAGAAATAGATCAGGATCCCTGATTAGGAATGAATTTCTTATACTGAGTCATTTTCACGAACTCCTCTCTACCGTATGAGGCGAAGTGGATCCTCGGGGTTTTCAGGAAGAGTCCCTCTCAAATTTATCTGTCACACAGCTCAAAGGTGAATTTCTCATTTTTAGTATAGTTCAAGAACCGATTTCTTCCAAATCACCAGCAGAGATTCGGAAAGCATTTTGGCGAACCATTCGAGGAGAAATTGATGATTAGTACTTGTCAATCATGTATGTCTCATGAGGAGTAATTTTCTTGAACAGAAATCTACCAAATGATCCGGCGAGAATCTGCCTGACATTTCGAGGAAGAGTCCATGAGACATCAAGGGCTACATCTGATTAGTAATGACTGTCTCTTTTTTAGCAATTTACACGACCTATCTCTACCAAATGACCAGGAGAGGATCTAAAAGGATCTTAGGTGGATGATTCCATTAGGTCCTAATTACGAGCAGTGATCAGGAAGAAATGCTTGATTTTTTAGTAATTTTCATTAACCAATCTCTACAAATTCACCAGGAGTCCATCAGGATTGCTGGAGCCTTTACCACTAGGTACTTGTAAATCATGATTTTCTTACTTTGAGTAATTCGCACCAACCGATCTGTTCCAATGCACCAAGTATAAATGCAATTGCTTTTCTGGTGGATGATTCCATCGGAAATTTATCAGAAGACGGATGAGGAATGAATTTTCTCATTCCTAGTAATTTTCACGAACCACTGATTTTATTCGAAATCACCAGGAGCTCATGAGGAAAGGATTTCGGAGGAAGATTCCATGTGTAATTGATTACTAACATGGATCAGTAATAAGAGTCTCGTTTTTAGTCATTTCCACCAAATCATGAACTGATAGCTACCAAATCACAAGGCGCGAATCGGAAAGTCTTTTGGAGGCTGATTCCATTTGTAATTGATTTATAGCAAGGATCAGTTATAACTTTCTCATTTTTAGCAATTTTCACCATAAATCACTTCCAAATGCCGAAGAGATAACAGACTTGGTTTTTGGTGGATGGTGCCATGAGAAATAGATCAGGATCCCTGATTAGGAATGAATTTCTTATACTGAGTCGTTTTCACGAACTCCTCTCTACCGTATGAGGCGAAGTGGATCCTCGGGGTTTTCAGGAAGAGTCCCTCTCAAATTTATCTGTCGCACAGCTCAAAGGTGAATTTCTCATTTTTAGTATAGTTCAAGAACCGATTTCTTCCAAATCACCAGCAGAGATTCGGAAAGCATTTTGGCGAACCATTCGAGGAGAAATTGATGACTAGTACTTGTCAATCATGTATGTCTCATGAGGAGTAATTTTCTTGAACAGAAATCTACCAAATGATGCGGCGAGAATCTGCCTGGCATTTCGAGGAAGAGTCCGTGAGACATCAAGGGCTACATCTGATTAGTAATGACTGTCTCTTTTTTAGCAATTTACACTATCCATCTCTACCAAATGACCAGGAGAGGATCTAAAAGGATCTTAGGTGGATGATTCCATTAGGTCCTAATTATGAGCAGTGATCAGGAAGAAATGCTTGATTTTTTAGTAATTTTCATGAACCAATCTCTACAAATTCACCAGGAGACAATCAGGATTGCTGGAGCCTTTACCACTAGGTACTTGTAAATCATGATTTTCTTACTTTGAGTAATTCGCACCAGCCGATCTGTTCCAATGCACCAAGTATAAATGCAATTGCTTTTCTGGTGGATGATTCCATTGGAAATTTATCTGAAGACGGATGAGGAATGAATTTTCTCATTCCTAGTAATTTTCACGAACCGATTTTATTCGAAATCACCAGGAGCTCATTATCAGAGGATTTCGGAGGAAGATTCCATGTGTCATTGATTACTAACATGGATCAGTAATAAGAGTCTCGTTTTTAGTCATTTCCACCAAATCATGAACTGATAGCTACCAAATCAAAAGGCGCGAATCTGAAAGTCTTTTGGAGGATGATTCCATTTGTAAATGCTTTATAGCAAGGATCAGTTTTAACTTTCTCATTTTTAGCAATTTTCACCATACATCACTACCAAATGCCGAAGAGATAACAGACTTGGGTTTTGGTGGATGGTGCCATGAGAAATAGATCAGGATCCCTGATTACCAATGACTTTCTCATATTGAGGAATTTTCACAAACTCCTCTGTACCGTGTGACGCGAAGTGAATCCTCGGGGTTTTCAGGAAGAGTCCCTCTCAAATTTATCTGTCGCACAGCTCAAAGGTCAATTTCTCATTTTTAGTATAGTTCAAGAACCGATTTCTTCCAAATCACCAGCAGAGATTCGGAAAGCATTTTGGCGAACCATTCGAGGAGAAATTGATGAGTAGTACTTGTCAATCATGTATGTCTCATGAGGAGTAATTTTCTTGAACAGAAATCTACCAAATGATCCGGCGAGAATCTGCCTGGCATTTCGAGGAAGAGTCCGTGAGACATCAAGGGCTACATCTGACTAGTAATGACTGTCTCTTTTTTATCAATTTACACTACCCATCTCTTCCAAATGACGAGGAGAGGATCTAAAAGGATCTTAGGTGGATGATTCCATTAGGTCCTAATTACGAGCAGTGATCAGGAAGAAATGCTTGATTTTTTAGTAATTTTCATGAACCAATCTCTACAAATTCACCAGGAGTCAATCAGGATTGCTGGAGCCTTTACCACTAGGAACTTGTAAATCATGATTTTCTTACTTTGAGTAATTCGCACCAACCGATCTGTTCCAATGCACCAAGTATAAATGCAATTGCTTTTCTGGTGGATGATTCCATCGGAAATTTATCAGAAGACGGATGAGGAATGAATTTTCTCATTCCTAGTAATTTTCACGAATCGATTTTATTCGAAATCACCAGGAGCTCATTAGCAAAGGATTTCGGAGGAAGATTCCATGTGTCATTGATTACTAACATGGATCAGTAATAAGAGTCTCGTTTTTAGTCATTTCCACCAAATCATGAACTGATAGCTACCAAATCACAAGGCGCGAATCGGAAAGTCTTTTGGAGGATGATTCCATTTATAATTGATTTATAGCAAGGATCAGTTATAACTTTCTCATTTTTAGCAATTTTCACCATAAATCACTACCAAATGCCGAAGAGATAACGGACTTGGTTTTTGGTAGATGGTGCCGTGAGAAGTAGATCAGGATCCCTGATTAGGAATGAATTTCTTATACTGAGTCGTTTTCACGAACTCCTCTCTACCGTATGAGGCGAAGTGGATCCTCGGGGTTTTCAGGAAGAGTCCCTCTCAAATTTATCTGTCACACAGCTCAAAGGTGAATTTCTAATTTTTAGTATAGTTCAAGAACCGATTTCTTCCAAATCACCAGCAGAGATTCGGAAAGCATTTTGGCGAACCATTCGAGGAGAAATTGATGACTAGTACTTGTCAATCATGTATGTCTCATGAGGAGTAATTTTCTTGAACAGAAATCTACCAAATGATGCGGCGAGAATCTGCCTGGCATTTCGAGGAAGAGTCCGTGAGACATCAAGGGCTACATCTGATTAGTAATGACTGTCTCTTTTTTAGCAATTTACACTACCCATCTCTACCAAATGACCAGGAGAGGATCTAAAAGGATCTTAGGTGGATGATTCCATTAGGTCCTAATTACGAGCAGTGATCAGGAAGAAATGCTTGATTTTTTAGTAATTTTCATTAACCAATCTCTACAAATTCACCAGGAGACAATCAGGATTGCTGGAGCCTTTACCACTAGGTACTTGTAAATCATGATTTTCTTACTTTGAGTAATTCGCACCAGCCGATCTGTTCCAATGCACCAAGTATAAAAGCAAATGCTTTTCTGGTGGATGATTCCATCGGAAATTTATCAGAAGACGGATGAGGAATGAATTTTCTCATTCCGAGTAATTTTCACCAACCGATTTTATTCGAAATCACCAGGAGCTCATGAGCAAAGGATTTCGGAGGAAGATTCCATGTGTAATTGATTACTAACATGGATCAGTAATAAGAGTCTCGTTTTTAGTCATTTCCACCAAATCATGAACTGATAGCTACCAAATCACAAGGCGCGAATCTGAAATTCTTTTGGAGGAGGATTCCATTTGTAAATGATTTATAGCAAGGATCAGTTATAACTTTCTGATTTTTAGCAATTTTCACCATAAATCACTACCAAATGCCGAAGAGATAATGGACTTGGTTTTTGGTGGATGGTGCCATGAGAAATAGATCAGGATCCCTGATTAGGAATGAATTTCTCATACTGAGTCGTTTTCACGAACTCCTCTCTACCGTATGACGCAAAGTGGATCCTCGGGGTTTTCAGGAAGAGTCCCTCTCAAATTTATCTGTCGCACAGCTGAAAGATGAATTTCTCTTTTTAGTATAGTTCAAGAACCGATTTCTTCCAAATCACCAGCAGAGATTCGGAAAGCATTTTGGCGAACCATTCGAGGAGAAATCGATGACTAGTACTTGTCAATCATGTATGTCTCATGAGGAGTAATTTTCTTGAACAGAAATCTACCAAATGATGCGGCGAGAATCTGCCTGGCATTTCGAGGAAGAGTCCGTGAGACATCAAGGGCTACATCTGATTAGTAATGACTGTCTCTTTTTTAGCAATTTACACTATCCATCTTTACCAAATGACCAGGAGAGGATCTAAAAGGATCTTAGGTGGATGATTCCATTAGGTCCTAATTACGAGCAGTGATCAGGAAGAAATGCTTGATTTTTTAGTAATTTTCATGAACCAATCTCTAAAATTCACCAGGAGACAATCAGGATTGCTGGAGCCTTTACCACTAGGTACTTGTAAATCATGATTTTCTTACTTTGAGTAATTCGCACCAGCCGATCTGTTCCAATGCACCAAGTATAAATGCAATTGCTTTTCTGGTGGATGATTCCATCGGAAATTTATCAGAAGACGGATGAGGAATGAATTTTCTCATTCCTAGTAATTTTCACCAACCGACTTTATTCGAAATCACCAGGAGCTCATTAGCAAAGGATTTCGGAGGAAGATTCCATGTGTAATTGATTACTAACATGGATCAGTAATAAGAGTCTCGTTTTTAGTCATTTCCACCAAGTCATGAACTGATAGCGACCAAATCACAAGGCGCGAATCTGAAAGGCTTTTGGAGGATGATTCCATTTGTAAATGATTTATAGCAAGGATCAGTTATAACTTTCTCATTTTCAGCAATTTTCACCATAGATCACTTCCAAAGGCCGAAGAGATAACAGACTTGGTTTTTGGTGGATGGTGCCATGAGAAATAGATCAGGATCCCTGATTAGGAATGAATTTCTTATACTGAGTCGTTTTCACGAACTCCTCTCTACCGTATCAGGCGAAGTGGATCCTCGGGGTTTTCAGGAAGAGTCCCTCTCAAATTTATCTGTCGCACAGCTCAAAGGTGAATTTCTCATTTTTAGTATAGTTCAAGAACCGATTTCTTCCAAATCACCAGCAGAGATTCGGAAAGCATTTTGGCGAACCATTCGAGGAGAAATTGATGACTAGTACTTGTCAATCATGTATGTCTCATGAGGAGTAATTTTCTTGAACAGAAATCTACCAAATGATGCGGCGAGAATCTGCCTGGCATTTCGAGGAAGAGTCCGTGAGACATCAAGGGCTACATCTGATTAGTAATGACTGTCTCTTTTTTATCAATTTACACTACCCATCTCTTCCAAATGACGAGGAGAGGATCTAAAAGGATCTTAGGTGGATGATTCCATTAGGTCCTAATTACGAGCAGTGATCAGGAAGAAATGCTTGATTTTTTAGTAATTTTCATGAACCAATCTCTACAAATTCACCAGGAGTCAATCAGGATTGCTGGAGCCTTTACCACTAGGTACTTGTAAATCATGATTTTCTTACTTTGAGTAATTCGCACCAACCGATCTGTTCCAATGCACCAAGTATAAATGCAATTGCTTTTCTGGTGGATGATTCCATCGGAAATTTATCAGAAGACGGATGAGGAATGAATTTTCTCATTCCTAGTAATTTTCACGAATCGATTTTATTCGAAATCACCAGGAGCTCATTAGCAAAGGATTTCGGAGGAAGATTCCATGTGTCATTGATTACTAACATGGATCAGTAATAGTCTCCTTTTTAGTCATTTCCACCAAATCATGAACTGATAGCTACCAAATCACAAGGCGCGAATCGGAAAGTCTTTTGGAGGATGATTCCATTTATAATTGATTTATAGCAAGGATCAGTTATAACTTTCTCATTTTTAGCAATTTTCACCATAAATCACTACCAAATGCCGAAGAGATAACGGACTTGGTTTTTGGTGGATGGTGCCGTGAGAAGTAGATCAGGATCCCTGATTAGGAATGAATTTCTTATACTGAGTCGTTTTCACGAACTCCTCTCTACCGTATGAGGCGAAGTGGATCCTCGGGGTTTTCAGGAAGAGTCCCTCTCAAATTTATCTGTCACACAGCTCAAAGGTGAATTTCTCATTTTTAGTATAGTTCAAGAACCGATTTCTTCCAAATCACCAGCAGAGATTCGGAAAGCATTTTGGCGAACCATTCGAGGAGAAATTGATGACTAGTACTTGTCAATCATGTATGTCTCATGAGGAGTAATTTTCTTGAACAGAAATCTACCAAATGATCTGGCGAGAATCTGCCTGACATTTCGAGGAAGAGTCCGTGAGACATCAAGGGCTACATCTGATTAGTAATGACTGTCTCTTTTTTAGCAATTTACACTATCCATCTCTACCAAATGACCAGGAGAGGATCTAAAAGGATCTTTATTGGATGATTCCATTTGGTCCTAATTACGAGCAGTGATCAGGAAGAAATGCTTGATTTTTTAGTAGTTTTCATTAACCAATCTCTACAAATTCACCAGGAGTCAATCAGGATTGCTGGAGACTTCACCACTAGGTACTTGTAAATCATGATTTTCTTACTTTGCGTAATTCCCACCAGCCGATCTGTTCCAATGCACCAAGTATAAATGCAATTGCTTTTCTGGTGGATGATTCCATCGGAAATTTATCAGAAGACGGATGAGGAATGAATTTTCTCATTCCGAGTAATTTTCACGAACCGATTTTATTCGAAATCACCAGGAGCTCATTAGCAAAGGATTTCGGAGGAAGATTCCATGTGTCATTGATTACTAACATGGATCAGTAATAAGAGTCTCGTTTTTAGTCATTTCCACCAAATCATGAACTGATAGCGACCAAATCACAAGGCGCGAATCTGAAAGGCTTTTGGAGGATGATTCCATTTGTAAATGATTTATAGCAAGGATCAGTTATAACTTTCTCATTTTCAGCAATTTTCACCATAGATCACTTCCAAAGGCCGAAGAGATAACAGACTTGGTTTTGGGGGGATGGTGCCATGAGAAATACATCAGGATCCCTGATTAGGAATGAATTTCTTATACTGAGTCGTTTTCATGAACTCCTCTCTACCGTATGACGCAAAGTGGATCCTCGGGGTTTTCAAGAAGAGTCCCTCTCAAATTTATCTGTCGCACAGCTCAAAGGTGAATTTCTCATTTTTAGTATAGTTCAAGAACCGATTTCTTCCAAATCACCAGCAGTGATTCGGAAAGCATTTTGGCGAACCATTCGAGGAGAAATTGATGACTAGTACTTGTCAATCATGTATGTCTCATGAGGAGTAATTTTCTTGAACAGAAATCTACCAAATGATGCGGCGAGAATCTGCCTGGCATTTCGAGGAAGAGTCCGTGAGACATCAAGGGCTACATCTGATTAGTAATGACTGTCTCTTTTTTAGCAATTTACACTATCCATCTTTACCAAATGACCAGGAGAGGATCTAAAAGGATCTTAGGTGGATGATTCCATTAGGTCCTAATTACGAGCAGTGATCAGGAAGAAATGCTTGATTTTTTAGTAATTTTCATTAACCAATCTCTACAAATTCACCAGGAGTCAATCAGGATTGCTGGAGCCTTTACCACTAGGTACTTGTAAATCATGATTTTCTTACTTTGAGTAATTCGCACCAGCCGATCTGTTCCAATGCACCAAGTATAAATGCAATTGCTTTTCTGGTGGATGATTCCATCGGAAATTTTCAGAAGACGGATGAGGAATGAATTTTCTCATTCCTAGTAATTTTCACCAACCGATTTTATTCGAAATCACCAGGAGCTCATTACCAAAGGATTTCGGAGGAAGATTCCATGTGTCATTGATTAATAACATGGATCAGTAATAAGAGTCTCGTTTTTAGTCATTTCCACCAAATCATGAACTGATAGCTACCAAATCACAAGGCGCGAATCTGAAAGTCTTTTGGAGGATGATTCCATTTATAATTGATTTATAGCTAGGATCAGTTATAACTTTCTCATTTTTAGCAATTTTCACCATAAATCCCTACCAAATGCCGAAGAGATAACGGACTTGGTTTTTGGTGGATGGTGCCGTGAGAAATAGATCAGGATCCCTGATCAGGAATGAATTTCTCATACTGAGTCGTTTTCACGAACTCCTCTCTACCGTATGACGCAAAGTGGATCCTCGGGGTTTTCAGGAACAGTCCCTCTCAAATTTATCTGTCGCACAGCTCAAAGGTGAATTTCTCATTTTTAGTATAGTTCAAGAACCGATTTCTTCCAAATCACCAGCAGAGATTCGGAAAGCATTTTGGCGAATCATTCGAGGAGAAATCGATGACTAGTAATTGTCAATCACGTGTGTCTCATGAGGAGTAATTTTCTTGAACAGAAATCTACCAAATGATCCGGCGAGAATCTGCCTGGCATTTCGAGGAAGAATACGTGAGACATCAAGGGCTACATCTGATTAGTAATGACTGTCTCTTTTTTAGCAATTTACACTACCCATCTCTACCAAATGACCAGGAGAGGATCTAAAAGGATCTTAGGTGGATGATTCCATTAGGTCCTAATTACGAGCAGTGATCAGGAAGAAATGCTTGATTTTTTAGTAATTTTCATGAACCAATCTCTACAAATTCACCAGGAGTCAATCAGGATTGCTGGAGCCTTTACCACTAGGTACTTGTAAATCATGATTTTCTTACTTTGAGTAATTCGCACCAGCCGATCTGTTCCAATGCACCAAGTATAAATGCAATTGCTTTTCTGGTGGATGATTCCATCGGAAATTTATCAGAAGACGGATGAGGAATGAATTTTCTCATTCCTAGTAATTTTCACCAACCGATTTTATTCGAAATCACCAGGAGCTCATTAGCAAAGGATTTCGGAGGAAGATTCCATGTGTAATTGATTACTAACATGGATCAGTAATAAGAGTCTCGTTTTTAGTCATTTCCACCAAATCATGAACTGATAGCTACCAAATCACAAGGAGCGCATCGGAAAGACTTTTGGAGGATGATTCCATTTATAATTGATTTATAGCTAGGATCAGTTATAACTTTCTCATTTTTAGCAATTTTCACCATAAATCTCTCCCAAATGCCGAAGAGATATTCGACCTCGTTTTTGGTGGATGCTTCCATGAGAAATAGATCAGGATCCCTAATTACCAATGACTTTCTCATATTGAGGAATTTTCAGAAACTCCTCTCTTCCGGATGTCGAGAAGTGACTCCTCGGGGTTTTCAGGAAGAGTCCCTCTCAAATTTATCTGTCGCACAGCTCAAAGGTGAATTACGCATTTTTAGTATAGTTCAAGAACCGATTTCTTCCAAATCACCAGCAGAGATTCGGAAAGCATTTTGGCGAATCATTCGAGGAGAAATCGATGACTAGTACTTGTCAATCACATATGTCTCATGAGGAGTAATTTTCTTGAACAGAAATCTACCAAATGATCTGGCGAGAATCTGCCTGACATTTCGAGGAAGAGTCCGTGAGACATCAAGGGCTACATCTGATTAGTAATGACTGTCTCTTTTTTAGCAATTTACACTATCCATCTCTACCAAATGACCAGGAGAGGATCTAAAAGGATCTTATTGGATGATTCTATTTGGTCCTAATTACGAGCAGTGATCAGGAAGAAATGCTTGATTTTTTAGTAATTTTCATTAACCAATCTCTACAAATTCACCAGGAGTCAATCAGGATTGCTGGAGACTTCACCACTAGGTACTTGTAAATCATGATTTTCTTACTTTGCGTAATTCCCACCAGCCGATCTGTTCCAATGCACCAAGTATAAATGCAATTGCTTTTCTGGTGGATGATTCCATCGGAAATTTATCAGAAGACGGATGAGGAATGAATTTTCTCATTCCGAGTAATTTTCACGAACCGATTTTATTCGAAATCACCAGGAGCTCATTAGCAAAGGATTTCGGAGGAAGATTCCATGTGTCATTGATTACTAACATGGATCAGTAATAAGAGTCTCGTTTTTAGTCATTTCCACCAAATCATGAACTGATAGCTACCAAATCACAAGGCGCGAATCTGAAAGGCTTTTGGAGGATGATTCCATTTGTAAATGATTTATAGCAAGGATCAGTTATAACTTTCTCATTTTCAGCAATTTTCACCATAGATCACTTCCAAAGGCCGAAGAGATAACAGACTTGGTTTTTGGGGGATGGTGCCATGAGAAATAGATCAGGATCCCTGATTAGGAATGAATTTCTTATACTGAGTCGTTTTCATGAACTCCTCTCTACCGTATGACGCAAAGTGGATCCTCGGGGTTTTCAAGAAGAGTCCCTCTCAAATTTATCTGTCGCACAGCTCAAAGGTGAATTTCTCATTTTTAGTATAGTTCAAGAACCGATTTCTTCCAAATCACCAGCAGAGATTCGGAAAGCATTTTGGCGAATCATTCGAGGAGAAATCGATGACTAGTACTTGTCAATCATGTGTGTCTCATGAGGAGTAATTTTCTTGAACAGAAATCTACCAAATGATCCGGCGAGAATCTGCCTGGCATTTCGAGGAAGAGTCCTTGAGACATCAAGGGCTACATCTGATTAGTAATGACTGTCTCTTTTTTAGCAATTTACACGACCCATCTCTACCAAATGACCAGGAGAGGATCTAAAAGGATCTTAGGTGGATGATTCCATTAGGTCCTAATTACGAGCAGTGATCAGGAAGAAATGCTTGATTTTTTAGTAATTTTCATTAACCAATCTCTACAAATTCACCAGGAGTCAATCAGGATTGCTGGAGCCTTTACCACTAGGTACTTGTAAATCATGATTTTCTTACTTTGAGTAATTCGCACCAGCCGATCTGTTCCAATGCACCAAGTATAAATGCAATTGCTTTTCTGGTGGATGATTCCATCGGAAATTTTCAGAAGACGGATGAGGAATGAATTTTCTCATTCCTAGTAATTTTCACCAACCGATTTTATTCGAAATCACCAGGAGCTCATTACCAAAGGATTTCGGAGGAAGATTCCATGTGTCATTGATTAATAACATGGATCAGTAATAAGAGTCTCGTTTTTAGTCATTTCCACCAAATCATGAACTGATAGCTACCAAATCACAAGGCGCGAATCTGAAAGTCTTTTGGAGGATGATTCCATTTATAATTGATTTATAGCTAGGATCAGTTATAACTTTCTCATTTTTAGCAATTTTCACCATAAATCCCTACCAAATGCCGAAGAGATAACGGACTTGGTTTTTGGTGGATGGTGCCGTGAGAAATAGATCAGGATCCCTGATCAGGAATGAATTTCTCATACTGAGTCGTTTTCACGAACTCCTCTCTACCGTATGACGCAAAGTGGATCCTCGGGGTTTTCAGGAACAGTCCCTCTCAAATTTATCTGTCGCACAGCTCAAAGGTGAATTTCTCATTTTTAGTATAGTTCAAGAACCGATTTCTTCCAAATCACCAGCAGAGATTCGGAAAGCATTTTGGCGAATCATTCGAGGAGAAATCGATGACTAGTAATTGTCAATCACGTGTGTCTCATGAGGAGTAATTTTCTTGAACAGAAATCTACCAAATGATCCGGCGAGAATCTGCCTGGCATTTCGAGGAAGAATACGTGAGACATCAAGGGCTACATCTGATTAGTAATGACTGTCTCTTTTTTAGCAATTTACACTACCCATCTCTACCAAATGACCAGGAGAGGATCTAAAAGGATCTTAGGTGGATGATTCCATTAGGTCCTAATTACGAGCAGTGATCAGGAAGAAATGCTTGATTTTTTAGTAATTTTCATGAACCAATCTCTACAAATTCACCAGGAGTCAATCAGGATTGCTGGAGCCTTTACCACTAGGTACTTGTAAATCATGATTTTCTTACTTTGAGTAATTCGCACCAGCCGATCTGTTCCAATGCACCAAGTATAAATGCAATTGCTTTTCTGGTGGATGATTCCATCGGAAATTTATCAGAAGACGGATGAGGAATGAATTTTCTCATTCCTAGTAATTTTCACCAACCGATTTTATTCGAAATCACCAGGAGCTCATTACCAAAGGATTTCGGAGGAAGATTCCATGTGTCATTGATTACTAACATGGATCAGTAATAAGAGTCTCGTTTTTAGTCATTTCCACCAAATCATGAACTGATAGCTACCAAATCACAAGGAGCGCATCGGAAAGGCTTTTGGAGGATGATTCCATTTATAATTGATTTATAGCTAGGATCAGTTATAACTTTCTCATTTTAGCAATTTTCACCATAAATCACTACCAAATGCCGAAGAGATAACGGACTTGGTTTTTGGTGGATGGTGCCATGAGAAATAGATCAGGATCCCTGATTAGGAATGAATTTCTCATACTGAGTCGTTTTCACGAACTCCTCTGTACCGTATGAGGCGAAGTGAATCCTCGGGGTTTTCAGGAAGAGTCCCTCTCAAATTTATCTGTCGCACAGCTCAAAGGTGGATTCATCATTTTTAGTATAGTTCAAGAACCGATTTCTTCCAAATCACCAGCAGAGATTCGGAAAGCATTTTGGCGAACCATTCGAGGAGAAATCGATGACTAGTACTTGTCAATCATGTATGTCTCATGAGGAGTAATTTTCTTGAACAGAAATCTACCAAATGATCCGGCGAGAATCTGTCTGACATTTCGAGGAAGAGTCCGTGAGACATCAAGGGCTACATCTGATTAGTAATGACTGTCTCTTTTTTAGCAATTTACACTATCCATCTCTACCAAATGACCAGGAGAGGATCTAAAAGGATCTTAGGTGGATGATTCCTTTAGGTCCTAATTACGAGCAGTGATCAGGAAGAAATGCTTGATTTTTTAGTAATTTTCATGAACCAATCTCTACAAATTCACCAGGAGTCAATCAGGATTGCTGGAGACTTCACCGCTAGGTACTTGTAAATCATGATTTTCTTACTTTGAGTTATTCGCACCAGCCGATCTGTTCCAATGCACCAAGTATAAATGCAATTGCTTTTCTGGTGGATGATTCCATCGGAAATTTATCAGAAGACGGATGAGGAATGAATTTTCTCATTCCTAGTAATTTTCACCAACCGATTTTATTCGAAATCACCAGGAGCTCATTATCAAAGGATTTCGGGGGAAGATTCCATGTGTAATTGGTTACTAACATGGATCAGTAATAAGAGTCTCGTTTTTAGTCATTTCCACCAAATCATGAACTGATAGCTACCAAATCAAGAGGAGCGATCTGAAAGTCTTTTGGAGGATGATTCCATTTGTAATTGATTTATAGCAAGGATCAGTTATAACTTTCTCATTTTTAGCAATTTTCACCATAAATCTCTCCCAAATGCCGAAGAGATATTCGACCTCGTTTTTTGTGGATGCTTCCATGAGAAATAGATCAGGATCCCTGATTACCAATGACTTTCTCATATTGAGGAATTTTCACAAACTCCTCTGTACCGTGTGACGCGAAGTGAATCCTCGGGGTTTTCAGGAAGAGTCCCTCTCAAATTTATCTGTCGCACAGCTCAAAGGTCAATTTCTCATTTTTAGTATAGTTCAAGAACCGATTTCTTCCAAATCACCAGCAGAGATTCGGAAAGCATTTTGGCGAACCATTCGAGGAGAAATCGATGACTAGTACTTGTCAATCATGTATGTCTCATGAGGAGTAATTTTCTTGAACAGAAATCCACAAAATGATCCGGCGAGAATCTGCCTGGAATTTCGAGGAAGAGTCCTTGAGACATCAAGGGCTACATCTGATGAGTAATGACTGTCTCTTTTTTAGCAATTTACACTACCCATCTCTACCAAATGACCAGGAGAGGATCTAAAAGGATCTTAGGTGGATGATTCCATTAGGTCCTAATTACGAGCAGTGATCAGGAAGAAATGCTTGATTTTTTAGTAATTTTCATGAACCAATCTCTACAAATTCACCAGGAGTCAATCAGGATTGCTGGAGCCTTCACCACTAGGTACTTGTAAATCATGATTTTCTTACTTTGAGTAATTCGCGCCAGCCGATCTGTTCCAATGCACCAAGTATAAATGCAATTGCTTTTCTGGTGGATGATTCCATCGGAAATTTATCAGAAGACGGATGAGGAATGAATTTTCTCATTCCGAGTAATTTTCACGAACCGATTTTATTCGAAATCACCAGGAGCTCATTAGCAAAGGATTTCGGAGGAAGATTCCATGTGTAATTGATTACTAACATGGATCAGTAATAAGAGTCTCGTTTTTAGTCATTTCCACCAAATCATGAACTGATAGCTACCAAATCACAAGGCGCAAATCGGAAAGTCTTTTGGAGGATTATTCCATTTGTAATTGATTTATAGCAAGGATCAGTTATAACTTTCTCATTTTTAGCAATTTTCACCATAGATCACTTCCAAAGGCCGAAGAGATAACGGACTTGGTTTTTGGTGGATGGTGCCATGAGAAATAGATCAGGATCCCTGATTAGGAATGAATTTCTCATACTGAGTCGTTTTCACGAACTCCTCTGTACCGTATGAGGCGAAGTGAATCCTCGGGGTTTTCAGGAAGAGTCCCTCTCAAATTTATCTGTCGCACAGCTCAAAGGTGAATTTCTCATTTTAATATAGTTCAAGAACCGATTTCTTCCAAATCACCAGCAGAGATTCGGAAAGCATTTTGGCGAACCATTCGAGGAGAAATCGATGACTAGTACTTGTCAATCATGTATGTCTCATGAGGAGTAATTTTCTTGAACAGAAATCTACCAAATGATGCGGCGAGAATCTGCCTGGCATTTCGAGGAAGAGTCCGTGAGACATCAAGAGCTACATCTGATTAGTAATGACTGTCTCTTTTTTAGCAATTTACACTATCCATCTCTACCAAATGACCAGGAGAGGATCTAAAAGGATCTTAGGTGGATGATTCCAATAGGTCCTAATTTCGAGCAGTGATCAGGAAGAAATGCTTGATTTTTTAGTAATTTTCATGAACCAATCTCTACAAATTCACCAGGAGACAATCAGGATTGCTGGAGCCTTTACCACTAGGTACTTGTAAATCATGATTTTCTTACTTTGAGTAATTCGCACCAGCCGATCTGTTCCAATGCACCAAGTATAAATGCAATTGCTTTTCTGGTGGATGATTCCATTGGAAATTCATCAGAAGACGGATGAGGAATGAATTTTCTCATTCCTAGTAATTTTCCCCAACCGATTTTATTCGAAATCACCAGGAGCTCATGAGCAAAGGATTTCGGAGGAAGATTCCATGTGTAATTGATTACTAACATGGATCAGTAATAAGAGTCTCGTTTTTAGTCATTTCCACCAAATCATGAACTGATAGCTACCAAATCACAAGGCGCGAATCGGAAAGGCTTTTGGAGGATGATTCCATTTGTAATTGATTTATAGCAAGGATCAGTTATAACTTTCTCATTTTTAGCAATTTTCACCATAGATCACTTCCAAAGGCCGAAGAGATAACGGACTTGGTTTTTGGTGGATGGTGCCATGAGAAATAGTTCAGGATCCCTGATTAGGAATGAATTTCTCATACTGAGTCGTTTTCACGAACTCCTCTGTACCGTATGAGGCGAAGTGAATCCTCGGGGTTTTCAGGAAGAGTCCCTCTCAAATTTATCTGTCGCACAGCTCAAAGGTGAATTTCTCATTTTAGTATAGTTCAAGAACCGATTTCTTCCAAATCACCAGCAGAGATTCGGAAAGCATTTTGGCGAACCATTCGAGGAGAAATTGATGACTAGTACTTGTCAATCACGTATGTCTCATGAGGAGTAATTTTCTTGAACAGAAATCTACCAAATGATCCGGCGAGAATCTGCCTGGCATTTCGAGGAAGAGTCCGTGAGACATCAAGGGCTACATCTGATTAGTAATGACTGTCTCTTTTTTAGCAATTTACACTACCCATCTCTACCAAATGACCAGGAGAGGATCTAAAAGGATCTTAGGTGGATGATTCCATTAGGTCCTAATTACGAGCAGTGATCAGGAAGAAATGCTTGATTTTTTAGTAATTTTCATGAACCAATCTCTACAAATTCACCAGGAGTCAATCAGGATTGCTGGAGCCTTTACCACTAGGTACTTGTAAATCATGATTTTCTTACTTTGAGTAATTCGCACCAGCCGATCTGTTCCAATGCACCAAGTATAAATGCAACTGCTTTTCTGGTGGATGATTCCATCGGAAATTTATCAGAAGACGGATGAGGAATGAATTTTCTCATTCCTAGTAATTTTCACGAACCGATTTTGTTCGAAATCGCCAGGAGCTCATTAGCAAAGGATTTCGGAGGAAGATTCCATGTGTAATTGATTACTAACATGGCTCAGTAATAAGAGTCTCGTTTTTAGTCATTTCCACCAAATCATGAACTGATAGCTACCAAATCACAAGGCGCGAATCTGAAAGTCTTTTGGAGGATGATTCCAATTATAATTGATTTATAGCTAGGATCAGTTATAACTTTCTCATTTTTAGCAATTTTCACCATAAATCACTACCAAATGCCGAAGAGATAACGGACTTGGTTTTTGGTGGATGGTGCCGTGAGAAATAGATCATGATCCCTGATCAGGAATGAATTTCTCATACTGAGTCATTTTCACGAACTCCTCTCTACCGTATGACGCAAAGTGGATCCTCGGGGTTTTCAGGAAGAGTCCCTCTCAAATTTATCTGTCGCACAGCTCAAAGGTGAATTTCTCATTTTTAGTATAGTTCAAGAACCGATTTCTTCCAAATCACCAGCAGAGATTCGGAAAGCATTTTGGCGAAACATTCGAGGAGAAATCGATGACTAGTACTTGTCAATCACGTATGTCTCATGAGGAGTAATTTTCTTGAACAGAAATCTACCAAATGATGCGGCGAGAATCTGCCTGGCATTTCGAGGAAGAGTCCGTGAGACATCAAGGGCTACATCTGATTAGTAATGACTGTCTCTTTTTTAGCAATTTACACTACCCATCTCTACCAAATGACCAGGAGAGGATCTAAAAGGATCTTAGGTGGATGATTCCATTAGGTCCTAATTACGAGCAGTGATCAGGAAGAAATGCTTGATTTTTTAGTAATTTTCATGAACCAATCTCTACAAATTCACCAGGAGTCAATCAGGATTGCTGGAGCCTTTACCACTAGGTACTTGTAAATCATGATTTTCTTACTTTGAGTAATTCGCGCTAGCCGATCTGTTCCAATGCACCAAGTATAAATGCAATTGCTTTTCTGGTGGATGATTCCATCGGAAATTTATCAGAAGACGGATGAGGAATGAATTTTCTCATTCCTAGTAATTTTCACCAACCGATTTTATTCGAAATCACCAGGAGCTCATTATCAAAGGATTTCGGAGGAAGATTCCATGTGTAATTGGTTACTAACATGGATCAGTAATAAGAGTCTCGTTTTTAGTCATTTCCACCAAATCATGAACTGATAGCTACCAAATCAAGAGGAGCGATCTGAAAGTCTTTTGGAGGATGATTCCATTTGTAATTGATTTATAGCAAGGATCGGTTATAACTTTCTCATTTTTAGCAATTTTCACCATAGATCACTTCCAAAGGCCGAAGAGATAACGGACTTGGTTTTTGGTGGATGGTGCCATGAGAAATAGATCAGGATCCCTGATTAGGAATGAATTTCTCATACTGAGTCGTTTTCACGAACTCCTCTGTACCGTATGAGGCGAAGTGAATCCTCGGGGTTTTCAGGAAGAGTCCCTCTCAAATTTATCTGTCGCACAGCTCAAAGGTGAATTTCTCATTTTAATATAGTTCAAGAACCGATTTCTTCCAAATCACCAGCAGAGATTCGGAAAGCATTTTGGCGAACCATTCGAGGAGAAATTGATGACTAGTACTTGTCAATCATGTGTGTCTCATGAGGAGTAATTTTCTTGAACAGAAATCTACCAAATGATCCGGCGAGAATCTGCCTGGCATTTCGAGGAAGAATACGTGAGACATCAAGGGCTACATCTGATTAGTAATGACTGTCTCTTTTTTAGCAATTTACACTACCCATCTCTACCAAATGACCAGGAGAGGATCTAAAAGGATCTTAGGTGGATGATTCCATTAGGTCCTAATTACGAGCAGTGATCAGGAAGAAATGCTTGATTTTTTAGTAATTTTCATGAACCAATCTCTACAAATTCACCAGGAGTCAATCAGGATTGCTGGAGACTTCACCACTAGGTACTTGTAAATCATGATTTTCTTACTTTGAGTAATTCGCACCAGCCGATCTGTTCCAATGCACCAAGTATAAATGCAATTGCTTTTCTGGTGGATGATTCCATCGGAAATTTATCAGAAGACGGATGAGGAATGAATTTTCTCATTCCTAGTAATTTTCACCAACCGATTTTATTCCAAATCACCAGGAGCTCATTAGCAAAGGATTTCGGAGGAAGATTCCATGTGTCATTGATTACTAACATGGATCAGTAATAAGAGTCTCGTTTTTAGTCATTTCCACCAAATCATGAACTGATAGCTACCAAATCACAAGGCGCGAATCTGAAAGTCTTTTGGAGGATGATTCCATTTATAATTGATTTATAGCTAGGATCAGTTATAACTTTCTCATTTTTAGCAATTTTCACCATAAATCACTACCATATGCCGAAGAGATAATGGACTTGGTTTTTGGTGGATGGTGCCGTGAGAAATAGATCAGGATCCCTGATCAGGAATGAATTTCTCATAGTGAGTCGTTTTCACGAACTCCTCTCTACCGTATGAGGCGAAGTGAATCCTCGGGGTTTTCAGGAAGAGTCCCTCTCAAATTTATCTGTCGCACAGCTAAAAGGTGAATTTCTCATTTTTAGTATAGTTCAAGAACCGATTTCTTCCAAATCACCAGCAGAGATTTGGAAAGCATTTTGGCGAACCATTCGAGGAGAAATTGATGACTAGTACTTGTCAATCATGTGTGTCTCATGAGGAGTAATTTTCTTGAACAGAAATCTACCAAATGATCCGGCGAGAATCTGCCTGGTATTTCGAGGAAGAATACGTGAGACATCAAGGGCTACATCTGATTAGTAATGACTGTCTCTTTTTTAGCAATTTACACTACTCAGCTCTACCATATGAGCAGGAGAGGAGCTAAAAGGATCTTAGGTGGATGATTCCATTAGGTCCTAATTACGAGCAGTGATAAGGAAGAAATGCTTGATTTTTTAGTAATTTTCATTAACCAATCTCCACAAATTCGCCAAGAGTGAATTAGGATTGCTGGAGCCTTTACCACTAGGTACTTGTAAATCATGATTTTCTTACTTTGAGTAATTCGCACCAGCCGATCTGTTCCAATGCACCAAGTATAAATGCAATTGCTTTTCTGGTGGATGATTCCATCGGAAATTTATCAGAAGACGGATGAGGAATGAATTTTCTCATTCCTAGTAATTTTCACCAACCGATTTTATTCGAAATCACCAGGAGCTCATTAGCAAAGGATTTCGGAGGAAGATTCCATGTGTAATTGATTACTAACATGGATCAGTAATAAGAGTCTCGTTTTTAGTCATTTCCACCAAATCATGAACTGATAGCTACCAAATACAAGGAGCGAATCGGAAAGGCTTTTGGAGGATGAATCTATTTGTAATTGATTTATAGCAAGGATCAGTTATAACTTTCTCATTTTTAGCAATTTTCACCATAAATCTCTCCCAAATGCCGAAGAGATATTCGACCTCGTTTTTGGTGGATGGTGCCATGAGAAATAGATCAGGATCCCTGATTACCAATGACTTTCTCATATTGAGGAATTTTCAGAAACTCCTCTGTACCGGATGTCGAGAAGTGACTCCTCGGGGCCTTCAGGAAGAGTCCCTCTCAAATTTATCTGTCGTACAGCTCAAAGGTGAATTCTCATTTTTAGTATAGTTCAAGAACCGATTTCTTCGAAATCACCAGTAGAGAATCGGAAAGTATTTTGGAGAATCATTCGAGGAGAAATTGATCACTACTGCTTGTCAATAATGTATGTCTCATTAGGAATAATTTTCTTCAACAGAAATCTACCAAATGATCCGGCGAGAATCAGCCTGTTGAAGAGAATCTCATTGTAGAGATTGGTTAATGAAAATTACTAAAAAATCAATTACAAATGGAATCATCCTCCAAAAGACTTTCAGATTCGCGCCTTGTGATTTGGTAGCTATCAGTTCATGATTTGGTGGAAATGACTAAAAACGAGACTCTTATTACTGATCCATGTTAGTAATCAATTACACATGGAATCTTCCTCCGAAATCCTTTGCTAATGAGCTCCTGGTGATTTCGAATAAAATCGGTTCGTGAAAATTACTAGGAATGAGAAAATTCATTCCTCATCCGTCTTCTGATAAATTTCCGATGGAATCATCCACCAGAAAAGCAATTGCATTTATACTTGGTGCATTGGAACAGATCGGTTGGTGCGAATTACTCAAAGTAAGAAAATCATGATTTACAAGTACCTAGTGGTGAAGGCTCCAGCAATCCTGATTGACTCCTGGTGAATTTGTAGAGATTGGTTCATGAAAATTACTAAAAAATCAAGCATTTCTTCCTGATCACTGCTCGTAATTAGGACCTAATGGAATCATCCACCTAAGATCCTTTTAGATCCTCTCCTGGTCATTTGGTAGAGATGGGTAGTGTAAATTGCTAAAAAAGAGACAGTCATTACTAATCAGATGTAGCCCTTGATGTCTCACGTATTCTTCCTCGAAATGCCAGGCAGATTCTCGCCGGATCATTTGGTAGATTTCTGTTCAAGAAAATTACTCCTCATCAGACATACGTGATTGACAAGTACAAGTCATCGATTTCTCCTCGAATGATTCGCCAAAATGCTTTCCAAATCTCTGCTGGTGATTTGGAAGAAATCGGTTCTTGAACTATACTAAAAATGAGAAATTCACCTTTGAGCTGTGCGACAGATAAATTTGAGAGGGACTCTTCCTGAAAACCCCGAGGATCCACTTTGCGTCATACGGTAGAGAGGAGTTCGTGAAAACGACTCAGTATGAGAAATTCATTCCTGATCAGGGATCCTGATCTATTTCTCACGGCACCATCCACCAAAAACCAAGTCCGTTATCTCTTCGGCATTTGGTAGTGATTTATGGTGAAAATTGCTAAAAATGAGAAAGTTATAACTGATCCTAGCTATAAATCAATTATAAATGGAATCATCCTCCAAAAGACTTTCAGATTCGCGCCTTGTGATTTGGTAGCTATCAGTTCATGATTTGGTGGAAATGACTAAAAACGAGACTCTTATTACTGATCCATGTTAGTAATCAATTACACATGGAATCTTCCTCCGAAATCCTTTGCTAATGAGCTCCTGGTGATTTCGAATAAAATCGGTTGGTGAAAATTACTAGGAATGAGAAAATTCATTCCTCATCCGTCTTCTGATAAATTTCCGATGGAATCATCCACCAGAAAAGCAATTGCATTTCTACTTGGTGCATTGGAACAGATCGGCTGGTGCGAATTACTCAAAGTAAGAAAATCATGATTTACAAGTACCTAGTGGTAAAGGCTCCAGCAATCCTGATTGACTCCTGGTGAATTTGTAGAGATTGGTTCATGAAAATTACTAAAAAATCAAGCATTTCTTCCTTTTCACTGCTCGTAATTAGGACCTAATGGAATCATCCACCTAAGATCATTTTAGATCCTCTCCTGGTCATTTGGTAGAGATGGGTAGTGTAAATTGCTAAAAAAGAGACAGTCATTACTAATCAGATGTAGCCCTTGATGTCTCACGTATTCTTCCTCGAAATGCCAGGCAGATTCTCGCCGGATCATTTGGTAGATTTCTGTTCAAGAAAATTACTCCTCATGAGACACACGTGATTGACAATTACTAGTCATCGATTTCTCCTCGAATGATTCGCCAAAATGCTTTCCGAATCTCTGCTGGTGATTTGGAAGAAATCGGTTCTTGAACTATACTAAAAATGAGAAATTCACCTTTGAGCTGTGCGACAGATAAATTTGAGAGGGACTCTTCCTGAAAACCCCGAGGATCCACTTTGCGTCATACGGTAGAGAGGAGTTCGTGAAAACGACTCAGTATGAGAAATTCATTCCTGATCAGGGATCCTGATCTATTTCTCACGGCACCATCCACCAAAAACCAAGTCCGTTATCTCTTCGGCATTTGGTAGTGATTTATGGTGAAAATTGCTAAAAATGAGAAAGTTATAACTGATCCTAGCTATAAATCAATTATAAATGGAATCATCCTCCAAAAGACTTTCAGATTCGCGCCTTGTGATTTGGTAGCTATCAGTTCATGATTTGGTGGAAATGACTAAAAACGAGACTCTTATTACTGATCCATGTTATTAATCAATGACACATGGAATCTTCCTCCGAAATCCTTTGGTAATGAGCTCCTGGTGATTTCGAATAAAATCGGTTGGTGAAAATTACTAGGAATGAGAAAATTCATTCCTCATCCGTCTTCTGATAAATTTCCGATGGAATCATCCACCAGAAAAGCAATTGCATTTCTACTTGGTGCATTGGAACAGATCGGCTGGTGCGAATTACTCAAAGTAAGAAAATCATGATTTACAAGTACCTAGTGGTAAAGGCTCCAGCAATCCTGATTGTCTCCTGGTGAATTTGTAGAGATTGGTTCATGAAAATTACTAAAAAATCAAGCATTTCTTCCTTTTCACTGCTCGTAATTAGGACCTAATGGAATCATCCACCTAAGATCCTTTTAGATCCTCTCCTGGTCATTTGGTAGAGATGGGTAGTGTAAATTGCTAAAAAAGAGACAGTCATTACTAATCAGATGTAGCCCTTGATGTCTCACGTATTCTTCCTCGAAATGCCAGGCAGATTCTCGCCGGATCATTTGGTAGATTTCTGTTCAAGAAAATTACTCCTCATGAGACACACGTGATTGACAATTACTAGTCATCGATTTCTCCTCGAATGATTCGCCAAAATGCTTTCCGAATCTCTGCTGGTGATTTGGAAGAAATCGGTTCTTGAACTATACTAAAAATGAGAAATTCACCTTTGAGCTGTGCGACAGATAAATTTGAGAGGGACTCTTCCTGAAAACCCCGAGGATCCACTTTGCGTCACACGGTAGAGAGGAGTTCGTGAAAACGACTCAGTGTGAGAAATTCATTCCTGATCAGGGATCCTGATCTATTTCTCACGGCACCATCCACCAAAAACCAAGTCCGTTATCTCTTCGGCATTTGGTAGTGATTTATGGTGAAAATTGCTAAAAATGAGAAAGTTATAACTGATCCTAGCTATAAATCAATTATAATTGGAATCATCCTCCAAAAGACTTTCAGATTCGCGCCTTGTGATTTGGTAGCTATCAGTTCATGATTTGGTGGAAATGACTAAAAACGAGACTCTTATTACTGATCCATGTTAGTAATCAATGACACATGGAATCTTCCTCCGAAATCCTTTGCTAATGAGCTCCTGGTGATTTCGAATAAAATCGGTTGGTGAAAATTACTAGGAATGAGAAAATTCATTCCTCATCCGTCTTCTGATAAATTTCCGATGGAATCATCCACCAGAAAAGCAATTGCATTTCTACTTGGTGCATTGGAACAGATCGGCTGGTGCGAATTACTCAAAGTAAGAAAATCATGATTTACAAGTACCTAGTGGTAAAGGCTCCAGCAATCCTGATTGACTCCTGGTGAATTTGTAGAGATTGGTTCATGAAAATTACTAAAAAATCAAGCATTTCTTCCTGATCACTGCTCGTAATTAGGACCTAATGGAATCATCCACCTAAGATCCTTTTAGATCCTCTCCTGGTCATTTGGTAGAGATGGGTAGTGTAAATTGCTAAAAAAGAGACAGTCATTACTAATCAGATGTAGCCCTTGATGTCTCACGTATTCTTCCTCGAAATGCCAGGCAGATTCTCGCCGGATCATTTGGTAGATTTCTGTTCAAGAAAATTACTCCTCATGAGACATACGTGATTGACAAGTACTAGTCATCGATTTCTCCTCGAATGATTCGCCAAAATGCTTTCCGAATCTCTGCTGGTGATTTGGAAGAAATCGGTTCTTGAACTATACTAAAAATGAGAAATTCACCTTTGAGCTGTGCGACAGATAAATTTGAGAGGGACTCTTCCTGAAAACCCCGAGGATCCACTTTGCGTCATACGGTAGAGAGGAGTTCGTGAAAACGACTCAGTATGAGAAATTCATTCCTGATCAGGGATCCTGATCTATTTCTCACGGCACCATCCACCAAAAACCAAGTCCGTTATCTCTTCGGCATTTGGTAGTGATTTATGGTGAAAATTGCTAAAAATGAGAAAGTTATAACTGATCCTAGCTATAAATCAATTATAAATGGAATCATCCTCCAAAAGACTTTCCGATTCGCGCCTTGTGATTTGGTAGCTATCAGTTCATGATTTGGTGGAAATGACTAAAAACGAGACTCTTATTACTGATCCATGTTAGTAATCAATGACACATGGAATCTTCCTCCGAAATCCTTTGCTAATGAGCTCCTGGTGATTTCGAATAAAATCGGTTGGTGAAAATTACTAGGAATGAGAAAATTCATTCCTCATCCGTCTTCTGATAAATTTCCGATGGAATCATCCACCAGAAAAGCAATTGCATTTCTACTTGGTGCATTGGAACAGATCGGCTGGTGCGAATTACTCAAAGTAAGAAAATCATGATTTACAAGTACCTAGTGGTAAAGGCTCCAGCAATCCTGATTGACTCCTGGTGAATTTGTAGAGATTGGTTCATGAAAATTACTAAAAAATCAAGCATTTCTTCCTTTTCACTGCTCGTAATTAGGACCTAATGGAATCATCCACCTAAGATCATTTTAGATCCTCTCCTGGTCATTTGGTAGAGATGGGTAGTGTAAATTGCTAAAAAAGAGACAGTCATTACTAATCAGATGTAGCCCTTGATGTCTCACGTATTCTTCCTCGAAATGCCAGGCAGATTCTCGCCGGATCATTTGGTAGATTTCTGTTCAAGAAAATTACTCCTCATGAGACACACGTGATTGACAATTACTAGTCATCGATTTCTCCTCGAATGATTCGCCAAAATGCTTTCCGAATCTCTGCTGGTGATTTGGAAGAAATCGGTTCTTGAACTATACTAAAAATGAGAAATTCACCTTTGAGCTGTGCGACAGATAAATTTGAGAGGGACTGTTCCTGAAAACCCCGAGGATCCACTTTGCGTCATACGGTAGAGAGGAGTTCGTGAAAACGACTCAGTATGAGAAATTCATTCCTGATCAGGGATCCTGATCTATTTCTCACGGCACCATCCACCAAAAACCAAGTCCGTTATCTCTTCGGCATTTGGTAGTGATTTATGGTGAAAATTGCTAAAAATGAGAAAGTTATAACTGATCCTAGCTATAAATCAATTATAAATGGAATCATCCTCCAAAAGACTTTCAGATTCGCGCCTTGTGATTTGGTAGCTATCAGTTCATGATTTCGTGGAAATGACTAAAAACGAGACTCTTATTACTGATCCATGTTAGTAATCAATGACACATGGAATCTTCCTCCGAAATCCTTTGCTAATGAGCTCCTGGTGATTTCGAATAAAATCGGTTGGTGAAAATTACTAGGAATGAGAAAATTCATTCCTCATCCGTCTTCTGATAAATTTCCGATGGAATCATCCACCAGAAAAGCAATTGCATTTCTACTTGGTGCATTGGAACAGATCGGCTGGTGCGAATTACTCAAAGTAAGAAAATCATGATTTACAAGTACCTAGTGGTAAAGGCTCCAGCAATCCTGATTGTCTCCTGGTGAATTTGTAGAGATTGGTTCATGAAAATTACTAAAAAATCAAGCATTTCTTCCTTTTCACTGCTCGTAATTAGGACCTAATGGAATCATCCACCTAAGATCCTTTTAGATCCTCTCCTGGTCATTTGGTAGAGATGGGTAGTGTAAATTGCTAAAAAAGAGACAGTCATTACTAATCAGATGTAGCCCTTGATGTCTCACGTATTCTTCCTCGAAATGCCAGGCAGATTCTCGCCGGATCATTTGGTAGATTTCTGTTCAAGAAAATTACTCCTCATGAGACACACGTGATTGACAATTACTAGTCATCGATTTCTCCTCGAATGATTCGCCAAAATGCTTTCCGAATCTCTGCTGGTGATTTGGAAGAAATCGGTTCTTGAACTATACTAAAAATGAGAAATTCACCTTTGAGCTGTGCGACAGATAAATTTGAGAGGGACTCTTCCTGAAAACCCCGAGGATCCACTTTGCGTCACACGGTAGAGAGGAGTTCGTGAAAACGACTCAGTGTGAGAAATTCATTCCTGATCAGGGATCCTGATCTATTTCTCACGGCACCATCCACCAAAAACCAAGTCCGTTATCTCTTCGGCATTTGGTAGTGATTTATGGTGAAAATTGCTAAAAATGAGAAAGTTATAACTGATCCTAGCTATAAATCAATTATAATTGGAATCATCCTCCAAAAGACTTTCAGATTCGCGCCTTGTGATTTGGTAGCTATCAGTTCATGATTTGGTGGAAATGACTAAAAACGAGACTCTTATTACTGATCCATGTTAGTAATCAATGACACATGGAATCTTCCTCCGAAATCCTTTGCTAATGAGCTCCTGGTGATTTCGAATAAAATCGGTTGGTGAAAATTACTAGGAATGAGAAAATTCATTCCTCATCCGTCTTCTGATAAATTTCCGATGGAATCATCCACCAGAAAAGCAATTGCATTTCTACTTGGTGCATTGGAACAGATCGGCTGGTGCGAATTACTCAAAGTAAGAAAATCATGATTTACAAGTACCTAGTGGTAAAGGCTCCAGCAATCCTGATTGACTCCTGGTGAATTTGTAGAGATTGGTTCATGAAAATTACTAAAAAATCAAGCATTTCTTCCTGATCACTGCTCGTAATTAGGACCTAATGGAATCATCCACCTAAGATCCTTTTAGATCCTCTCCTGGTCATTTGGTAGAGATGGGTAGTGTAAATTGCTAAAAAAGAGACAGTCATTACTAATCAGATGTAGCCCTTGATGTCTCACGTATTCTTCCTCGAAATGCCAGGCAGATTCTCGCCGGATCATTTGGTAGATTTCTGTTCAAGAAAATTACTCCTCATGAGACATACGTGATTGACAAGTACTAGTCATCGATTTCTCCTCGAATGATTCGCCAAAATGCTTTCCGAATCTCTGCTGGTGATTTGGAAGAAATCGGTTCTTGAACTATACTAAAAATGAGAAATTCACCTTTGAGCTGTGCGACAGATAAATTTGAGAGGGACTCTTCCTGAAAACCCCGAGGATCCACTTTGCGTCATACGGTAGAGAGGAGTTCGTGAAAACGACTCAGTATGAGAAATTCATTCCTGATCAGGGATCCTGATCTATTTCTCACGGCACCATCCACCAAAAACCAAGTCCGTTATCTCTTCGGCATTTGGTAGTGATTTATGGTGAAAATTGCTAAAAATGAGAAAGTTATAACTGATCCTAGCTATAAATCAATTATAAATGGAATCATCCTCCAAAAGACTTTCCGATTCGCGCCTTGTGATTTGGTAGCTATCAGTTCATGATTTGGTGGAAATGACTAAAAACGAGACTCTTATTACTGATCCATGTTAGTAATCAATGACACATGGAATCTTCCTCCGAAATCCTTTGCTAATGAGCTCCTGGTGATTTCGAATAAAATCGGTTGGTGAAAATTACTAGGAATGAGAAAATTCATTCCTCATCCGTCTTCTGATAAATTTCCGATGGAATCATCCACCAGAAAAGCAATTGCATTTCTACTTGGTGCATTGGAACAGATCGGCTGGTGCGAATTACTCAAAGTAAGAAAATCATGATTTACAAGTACCTAGTGGTAAAGGCTCCAGCAATCCTGATTGACTCCTGGTGAATTTGTAGAGATTGGTTCATGAAAATTACTAAAAAATCAAGCATTTCTTCCTTTTCACTGCTCGTAATTAGGACCTAATGGAATCATCCACCTAAGATCATTTTAGATCCTCTCCTGGTCATTTGGTAGAGATGGGTAGTGTAAATTGCTAAAAAAGAGACAGTCATTACTAATCAGATGTAGCCCTTGATGTCTCACGTATTCTTCCTCGAAATGCCAGGCAGATTCTCGCCGGATCATTTGGTAGATTTCTGTTCAAGAAAATTACTCCTCATGAGACACACGTGATTGACAATTACTAGTCATCGATTTCTCCTCGAATGATTCGCCAAAATGCTTTCCGAATCTCTGCTGGTGATTTGGAAGAAATCGGTTCTTGAACTATACTAAAAATGAGAAATTCACCTTTGAGCTGTGCGACAGATAAATTTGAGAGGGACTGTTCCTGAAAACCCCGAGGATCCACTTTGCGTCATACGGTAGAGAGGAGTTCGTGAAAACGACTCAGTATGAGAAATTCATTCCTGATCAGGGATCCTGATCTATTTCTCTCGGCACCATCCACCAAAAACCAAGTCCGTTATCTCTTCGGCATTTGGTAGTGATTTATGGTGAAAATTGCTAAAAATGAGAAAGTTATAACTGATCCTAGCTATAAATCAATTATAAATGGAATCATCCTCCAAAAGACTTTCAGATTCGCGCCTTGTGATTTGGTAGCTATCAGTTCATGATTTCGTGGAAATGACTAAAAACGAGACTCTTATTACTGATCCATGTTAGTAATCAATGACACATGGAATCTTCCTCCGAAATCCTTTGCTAATGAGCTCCTGGTGATTTCGAATAAAATCGGTTGGTGAAAATTACTAGGAATGAGAAAATTCATTCCTCATCCGTCTTCTGATAAATTTCCGATGGAATCATCCACCAGAAAAGCAATTGCATTTCTACTTGGTGCATTGGAACAGATCGGCTGGTGCGAATTACTCAAAGTAAGAAAATCATGATTTACAAGTACCTAGTGGTAAAGGCTCCAGCAATCCTGATTGTCTCCTGGTGAATTTGTAGAGATTGGTTCATGAAAATTACTAAAAAATCAAGCATTTCTTCCTTTTCACTGCTCGTAATTAGGACCTAATGGAATCATCCACCTAAGATCCTTTTAGATCCTCTCCTGGTCATTTGGTAGAGATGGGTAGTGTAAATTGCTAAAAAAGAGACAGTCATTACTAATCAGATGTAGCCCTTGATGTCTCACGTATTCTTCCTCGAAATGCCAGGCAGATTCTCGCCGGATCATTTGGTAGATTTCTGTTCAAGAAAATTACTCCTCATGAGACACACGTGATTGACAATTACTAGTCATCGATTTCTCCTCGAATGATTCGCCAAAATGCTTTCCGAATCTCTGCTGGTGATTTGGAAGAAATCGGTTCTTGAACTATACTAAAAATGAGAAATTCACCTTTGAGCTGTGCGACAGATAAATTTGAGAGGGACTCTTCCTGAAAACCCCGAGGATCCACTTTGCGTCACACGGTAGAGAGGAGTTCGTGAAAACGACTCAGTGTGAGAAATTCATTCCTGATCAGGGATCCTGATCTATTTCTCACGGCACCATCCACCAAAAACCAAGTCCGTTATCTCTTCGGCATTTGGTAGTGATTTATGGTGAAAATTGCTAAAAATGAGAAAGTTATAACTGATCCTAGCTATAAATCAATTATAATTGGAATCATCCTCCAAAAGACTTTCAGATTCGCGCCTTGTGATTTGGTAGCTATCAGTTCATGATTTGGTGGAAATGACTAAAAACGAGACTCTTATTACTGATCCATGTTAGTAATCAATGACACATGGAATCTTCCTCCGAAATCCTTTGCTAATGAGCTCCTGGTGATTTCGAATAAAATCGGTTGGTGAAAATTACTAGGAATGAGAAAATTCATTCCTCATCCGTCTTCTGATAAATTTCCGATGGAATCATCCACCAGAAAAGCAATTGCATTTCTACTTGGTGCATTGGAACAGATCGGCTGGTGCGAATTACTCAAAGTAAGAAAATCATGATTTACAAGTACCTAGTGGTAAAGGCTCCAGCAATCCTGATTGACTCCTGGTGAATTTGTAGAGATTGGTTCATGAAAATTACTAAAAAATCAAGCATTTCTTCCTGATCACTGCTCGTAATTAGGACCTAATGGAATCATCCACCTAAGATCCTTTTAGATCCTCTCCTGGTCATTTGGTAGAGATGGGTAGTGTAAATTGCTAAAAAAGAGACAGTCATTACTAATCAGATGTAGCCCTTGATGTCTCACGTATTCTTCCTCGAAATGCCAGGCAGATTCTCGCCGGATCATTTGGTAGATTTCTGTTCAAGAAAATTACTCCTCATGAGACATACGTGATTGACAAGTACTAGTCATCGATTTCTCCTCGAATGATTCGCCAAAATGCTTTCCGAATCTCTGCTGGTGATTTGGAAGAAATCGGTTCTTGAACTATACTAAAAATGAGAAATTCACCTTTGAGCTGTGCGACAGATAAATTTGAGAGGGACTCTTCCTGAAAACCCCGAGGATCCACTTTGCGTCATACGGTAGAGAGGAGTTCGTGAAAACGACTCAGTATGAGAAATTCATTCCTGATCAGGGATCCTGATCTATTTCTCACGGCACCATCCACCAAAAACCAAGTCCGTTATCTCTTCGGCATTTGGTAGTGATTTATGGTGAAAATTGCTAAAAATGAGAAAGTTATAACTGATCCTAGCTATAAATCAATTATAAATGGAATCATCCTCCAAAAGACTTTCCGATTCGCGCCTTGTGATTTGGTAGCTATCAGTTCATGATTTCGTGGAAATGACTAAAAACGAGACTCTTATTACTGATCCATGTTAGTAATCAATGACACATGGAATCTTCCTCCGAAATCCTTTGCTAATGAGCTCCTGGTGATTTCGAATAAAATCGGTTGGTGAAAATTACTAGGAATGAGAAAATTCATTCCTCATCCGTCTTCTGATAAATTTCCGATGGAATCATCCACCAGAAAAGCAATTGCATTTCTACTTGGTGCATTGGAACAGATCGGCTGGTGCGAATTACTCAAAGTAAGAAAATCATGATTTACAAGTACCTAGTGGTAAAGGCTCCAGCAATCCTGATTGACTCCTGGTGAATTTGTAGAGATTGGTTCATGAAAATTACTAAAAAATCAAGCATTTCTTCCTTTTCACTGCTCGTAATTAGGACCTAATGGAATCATCCACCTAAGATCATTTTAGATCCTCTCCTGGTCATTTGGTAGAGATGGGTAGTGTAAATTGCTAAAAAAGAGACAGTCATTACTAATCAGATGTAGCCCTTGATGTCTCACGTATTCTTCCTCGAAATGCCAGGCAGATTCTCGCCGGATCATTTGGTAGATTTCTGTTCAAGAAAATTACTCCTCATGAGACACACGTGATTGACAAGTACTAGTCATCGATTTCTCCTCGAATGATTCGCCAAAATGCTTTCCGAATCTCTGCTGGTGATTTGGAAGAAATCGGTTCTTGAACTATACTAAAAATGAGAAATTCACCTTTGAGCTGTGCGACAGATAAATTTGAGAGGGACTCTTCCTGAAAACCCCGAGGATCCACTTTGCGTCACACGGTAGAGAGGAGTTCGTGAAAACGACTCAGTGTGAGAAATTCATTCCTGATCAGGGATCCTGATCTATTTCTCACGGCACCATCCACCAAAAACCAAGTCCGTTATCTCTTCGGCATTTGGTAGTGATTTATGGTGAAAATTGCTAAAAATGAGAAAGTTATAACTGATCCTAGCTATAAATCAATTATAATTGGAATCATCCTCCAAAAGACTTTCAGATTCGCGCCTTGTGATTTGGTAGCTATCAGTTCATGATTTGGTGGAAATGACTAAAAACGAGACTCTTATTACTGATCCATGTTAGTAATCAATGACACATGGAATCTTCCTCCGAAATCCTTTGCTAATGAGCTCCTGGTGATTTCGAATAAAATCGGTTGGTGAAAATTACTAGGAATGAGAAAATTCATTCCTCATCCGTCTTCTGATAAATTTCCGATGGAATCATCCACCAGAAAAGCAATTGCATTTCTACTTGGTGCATTGGAACAGATCGGCTGGTGCGAATTACTCAAAGTAAGAAAATCATGATTTACAAGTACCTAGTGGTAAAGGCTCCAGCAATCCTGATTGACTCCTGGTGAATTTGTAGAGATTGGTTCATGAAAATTACTAAAAAATCAAGCATTTCTTCCTGATCACTGCTCGTAATTAGGACCTAATGGAATCATCCACCTAAGATCCTTTTAGATCCTCTCCTGGTCATTTGGTAGAGATGGGTAGTGTAAATTGCTAAAAAAGAGACAGTCATTACTAATCAGATGTAGCCCTTGATGTCTCACGTATTCTTCCTCGAAATGCCAGGCAGATTCTCGCCGGATCATTTGGTAGATTTCTGTTCAAGAAAATTACTCCTCATGAGACATACGTGATTGACAAGTACTAGTCATCGATTTCTCCTCGAATGATTCGCCAAAATGCTTTCCGAATCTCTGCTGGTGATTTGGAAGAAATCGGTTCTTGAACTATACTAAAAATGAGAAATTCACCTTTGAGCTGTGCGACAGATAAATTTGAGAGGGACTCTTCCTGAAAACCCCGAGGATCCACTTTGCGTCATACGGTAGAGAGGAGTTCGTGAAAACGACTCAGTATGAGAAATTCATTCCTGATCAGGGATCCTGATCTATTTCTCACGGCACCATCCACCAAAAACCAAGTCCGTTATCTCTTCGGCATTTGGTAGTGATTTATGGTGAAAATTGCTAAAAATGAGAAAGTTATAACTGATCCTAGCTATAAATCAATTATAAATGGAATCATCCTCCAAAAGACTTTCCGATTCGCGCCTTGTGATTTGGTAGCTATCAGTTCATGATTTCGTGGAAATGACTAAAAACGAGACTCTTATTACTGATCCATGTTAGTAATCAATGACACATGGAATCTTCCTCCGAAATCCTTTGCTAATGAGCTCCTGGTGATTTCGAATAAAATCGGTTGGTGAAAATTACTAGGAATGAGAAAATTCATTCCTCATCCGTCTTCTGATAAATTTCCGATGGAATCATCCACCAGAAAAGCAATTGCATTTCTACTTGGTGCATTGGAACAGATCGGCTGGTGCGAATTACTCAAAGTAAGAAAATCATGATTTACAAGTACCTAGTGGTAAAGGCTCCAGCAATCCTGATTGACTCCTGGTGAATTTGTAGAGATTGGTTCATGAAAATTACTAAAAAATCAAGCATTTCTTCCTTTTCACTGCTCGTAATTAGGACCTAATGGAATCATCCACCTAAGATCATTTTAGATCCTCTCCTGGTCATTTGGTAGAGATGGGTAGTGTAAATTGCTAAAAAAGAGACAGTCATTACTAATCAGATGTAGCCCTTGATGTCTCACGTATTCTTCCTCGAAATGCCAGGCAGATTCTCGCCGGATCATTTGGTAGATTTCTGTTCAAGAAAATTACTCCTCATGAGACACACGTGATTGACAAGTACTAGTCATCGATTTCTCCTCGAATGATTCGCCAAAATGCTTTCCGAATCTCTGCTGGTGATTTGGAAGAAATCGGTTCTTGAACTATACTAAAAATGAGAAATTCACCTTTGAGCTGTGCGACAGATAAATTTGAGAGGGACTCTTCCTGAAAACCCCGAGGATCCACTTTGCGTCACACGGTAGAGAGGAGTTCGTGAAAACGACTCAGTGTGAGAAATTCATTCCTGATCAGGGATCCTGATCTATTTCTCACGGCACCATCCACCAAAAACCAAGTCCGTTATCTCTTCGGCATTTGGTAGTGATTTATGGTGAAAATTGCTAAAAATGAGAAAGTTATAACTGATCCTAGCTATAAATCAATTATAATTGGAATCATCCTCCAAAAGACTTTCAGATTCGCGCCTTGTGATTTGGTAGCTATCAGTTCATGATTTGGTGGAAATGACTAAAAACGAGACTCTTATTACTGATCCATGTTAGTAATCAATGACACATGGAATCTTCCTCCGAAATCCTTTGCTAATGAGCTCCTGGTGATTTCGAATAAAATCGGTTGGTGAAAATTACTAGGAATGAGAAAATTCATTCCTCATCCGTCTTCTGATAAATTTCCGATGGAATCATCCACCAGAAAAGCAATTGCATTTCTACTTGGTGCATTGGAACAGATCGGCTGGTGCGAATTACTCAAAGTAAGAAAATCATGATTTACAAGTACCTAGTGGTAAAGGCTCCAGCAATCCTGATTGACTCCTGGTGAATTTGTAGAGATTGGTTCATGAAAATTACTAAAAAATCAAGCATTTCTTCCTGATCACTGCTCGTAATTAGGACCTAATGGAATCATCCACCTAAGATCCTTTTAGATCCTCTCCTGGTCATTTGGTAGAGATGGGTAGTGTAAATTGCTAAAAAAGAGACAGTCATTACTAATCAGATGTAGCCCTTGATGTCTCACGTATTCTTCCTCGAAATGCCAGGCAGATTCTCGCCGGATCATTTGGTAGATTTCTGTTCAAGAAAATTACTCCTCATGAGACATACGTGATTGACAAGTACTAGTCATCGATTTCTCCTCGAATGATTCGCCAAAATGCTTTCCGAATCTCTGCTGGTGATTTGGAAGAAATCGGTTCTTGAACTATACTAAAAATGAGAAATTCACCTTTGAGCTGTGCGACAGATAAATTTGAGAGGGACTCTTCCTGAAAACCCCGAGGATCCACTTTGCGTCATACGGTAGAGAGGAGTTCGTGAAAACGACTCAGTATGAGAAATTCATTCCTCATCAGGGATCCTGATCTATTTCCACGGCACCATCCACCAAAAACCAAGTCCGTTATCTCTTCGGCATTTGGTAGTGATTTATGGTGAAAATAGCTAAAAATGAGAAAGTTATAACTGATCCTAGCTATAAATCAATTATAATTGGAATCATCCTCCAAAAGACTTTCAGATTCGCGCCTTGTGATTTGGTAGCTATCAGTTCATGATTTGGTGGAAATGACTAAAAACGAGACTCTTATTACTGATCCATGTTAGTAATCAATGACACATGGAATCTTCCTCCGAAATCCTTTGCTAATGAGCTCCTTGTGATTTCGAATAAAATCGGTTGGTGAAAATTACTAGGAATGAGAAAATTCATTCCTCATCCGTCTTCTGATAAATTTCCGATGGAATCATCCACCAGAAAAGCAATTGCATTTCTACTTGGTGCATTGGAACAGATCGGCTGGTGCGAATTACTCAAAGTAAGAAAATCATGATTTACAAGTACCTAGTGGTAAAGGCTCCAGCAATCCTGATTGACTCCTGGTGAATTTGTAGAGATTGGTTCATGAAAATTACTAAAAAATCAAGCATTTCTTCCTGATCACTGCTCGTAATTAGGACCTAATGGAATCATCCACCTAAGATCCTTTTAGATCCTCTCCTGGTCATTTGGTAGAGATGGGTAGTGTAAATTGCTAAAAAAGAGACAGTCATTACTAATCAGATGTAGCCCTTGATGTCTCACGTATTCTTCCTCGAAATGCCAGGCAGATTCTCGCCGGATCATTTGGTAGATTTCTGTTCAAGAAAATTACTCCTCATGAGACATACGTGATTGACAAGTACTAGTCATCGATTTCTCCTCGAATGATTCGCCAAAATGCTTTCCGAATCTCTGCTGGTGATTTGGAAGAAATCGGTTCTTGAACTATACTAAAAATGAGAAATTCACCTTTGAGCTGTGCGACAGATAAATTTGAGAGGGACTCTTCCTGAAAACCCCGAGGATCCACTTTGCGTCATACGGTAGAGAGGAGTTCGTGAAAACGACTCAGTATGAGAAATTCATTCCTGATCAGGGATCCTGATCTATTTCTCACGGCACCATCCACCAAAAACCAAGTCCGTTATCTCTTCGGCATTTGGTAGTGATTTATGGTGAAAATTGCTAAAAATGAGAAAGTTATAACTGATCCTAGCTATAAATCAATTATAAATGGAATCATCCTCCAAAAGACTTTCCGATTCGCGCCTTGTGATTTGGTAGCTATCAGTTCATGATTTCGTGGAAATGACTAAAAACGAGACTCTTATTACTGATCCATGTTAGTAATCAATGACACATGGAATCTTCCTCCGAAATCCTTTGCTAATGAGCTCCTGGTGATTTCGAATAAAATCGGTTGGTGAAAATTACTAGGAATGAGAAAATTCATTCCTCATCCGTCTTCTGATAAATTTCCGATGGAATCATCCACCAGAAAAGCAATTGCATTTCTACTTGGTGCATTGGAACAGATCGGCTGGTGCGAATTACTCAAAGTAAGAAAATCATGATTTACAAGTACCTAGTGGTAAAGGCTCCAGCAATCCTGATTGACTCCTGGTGAATTTGTAGAGATTGGTTCATGAAAATTACTAAAAAATCAAGCATTTCTTCCTGATCACTGCTCGTAATTAGGACCTAATGGAATCATCCACCTAAGATCATTTTAGATCCTCTCCTGGTCATTTGGTAGAGATGGGTAGTGTAAATTGCTAAAAAAGAGACAGTCATTACTAATCAGATGTAGCCCTTGATGTCTCACGTATTCTTCCTCGAAATGCCAGGCAGATTCTCGCCGGATCATTTGGTAGATTTCTGTTCAAGAAAATTACTCCTCATGAGACACACGTGATTGACAATTACTAGTCATCGATTTCTCCTCGAATGATTCGCCAAAATGCTTTCCGAATCTCTGCTGGTGATTTGGAAGAAATCGGTTCTTGAACTATACTAAAAATGAGAAATTCACCTTTGAGCTGTGCGACAGATAAATTTGAGAGGGACTGTTCCTGAAAACCCCGAGGATCCACTTTGCGTCATACGGTAGAGAGGAGTTCGTGAAAACGACTCAGTATGAGAAATTCATTCCTGATCAGGGATCCTGATCTATTTCTCACGGCACCATCCACCAAAAACCAAGTCCGTTATCTCTTCGGCATTTGGTAGTGATTTATGGTGAAAATTGCTAAAAATGAGAAAGTTATAACTGATCCTAGCTATAAATCAATTATAAATGGAATCATCCTCCAAAAGACTTTCCGATTCGCGCCTTGTGATTTGGTAGCTATCAGTTCATGATTTCGTGGAAATGACTAAAAACGAGACTCTTATTACTGATCCATGTTAGTAATCAATGACACATGGAATCTTCCTCCGAAATCCTTTGCTAATGAGCTCCTGGTGATTTCGAATAAAATCGGTTGGTGAAAATTACTAGGAATGAGAAAATTCATTCCTCATCCGTCTTCTGATAAATTTCCGATGGAATCATCCACCAGAAAAGCAATTGCATTTCTACTTGGTGCATTGGAACAGATCGGCTGGTGCGAATTACTCAAAGTAAGAAAATCATGATTTACAAGTACCTAGTGGTAAAGGCTCCAGCAATCCTGATTGTCTCCTGGTGAATTTGTAGAGATTGGTTCATGAAAATTACTAAAAAATCAAGCATTTCTTCCTTTTCACTGCTCGTAAATAGGACCTAATGGAATCATCCACCTAAGATCCTTTTAGATCCTCTCCTGGTCATTTGGTAGAGATGGGTAGTGTAAATTGCTAAAAAAGAGACAGTCATTACTAATCAGATGTAGCCCTTGATGTCTCACGTATTCTTCCTCGAAATGCCAGGCAGATTCTCGCCGGATCATTTGGTAGATTTCTGTTCAAGAAAATTACTCCTCATGAGACACACGTGATTGACAAGTACTAGTCATCGATTTCTCCTCGAATGATTCGCCAAAATGCTTTCCGAATCTCTGCTGGTGATTTGGAAGAAATCGGTTCTTGAACTATACTAAAAATGAGAAATTCACCTTTGAGCTGTGCGACAGATAAATTTGAGAGGGACTCTTCCTGAAAACCCCGAGGATCCACTTTGCGTCACACGGTAGAGAGGAGTTCGTGAAAACGACTCAGTGTGAGAAATTCATTCCTGATCAGGGATCCTGATCTATTTCTCACGGCACCATCCACCAAAAACCAAGTCCGTTATCTCTTCGGCATTTGGTAGTGATTTATGGTGAAAATTGCTAAAAATGAGAAAGTTATAACTGATCCTAGCTATAAATCAATTATAATTGGAATCATCCTCCAAAAGACTTTCAGATTCGCGCCTTGTGATTTGGTAGCTATCAGTTCATGATTTGGTGGAAATGACTAAAAACGAGACTCTTATTACTGATCCATGTTAGTAATCAATGACACATGGAATCTTCCTCCGAAATCCTTTGCTAATGAGCTCCTGGTGATTTCGAATAAAATCGGTTGGTGAAAATTACTAGGAATGAGAAAATTCATTCCTCATCCGTCTTCTGATAAATTTCCGATGGAATCATCCACCAGAAAAGCAATTGCATTTCTACTTGGTGCATTGGAACAGATCGGCTGGTGCGAATTACTCAAAGTAAGAAAATCATGATTTACAAGTACCTAGTGGTAAAGGCTCCAGCAATCCTGATTGACTCCTGGTGAATTTGTAGAGATTGGTTCATGAAAATTACTAAAAAATCAAGCATTTCTTCCTGATCACTGCTCGTAATTAGGACCTAATGGAATCATCCACCTAAGATCCTTTTAGATCCTCTCCTGGTCATTTGGTAGAGATGGGTAGTGTAAATTGCTAAAAAAGAGACAGTCATTACTAATCAGATGTAGCCCTTGATGTCTCACGTATTCTTCCTCGAAATGCCAGGCAGATTCTCGCCGGATCATTTGGTAGATTTCTGTTCAAGAAAATTACTCCTCATGAGACATACGTGATTGACAAGTACTAGTCATCGATTTCTCCTCGAATGATTCGCCAAAATGCTTTCCGAATCTCTGCTGGTGATTTGGAAGAAATCGGTTCTTGAACTATACTAAAAATGAGAAATTCACCTTTGAGCTGTGCGACAGATAAATTTGAGAGGGACTCTTCCTGAAAACCCCGAGGATCCACTTTGCGTCATACGGTAGAGAGGAGTTCGTGAAAACGACTCAGTATGAGAAATTCATTCCTCATCAGGGATCCTGATCTATTTCCACGGCACCATCCACCAAAAACCAAGTCCGTTATCTCTTCGGCATTTGGTAGTGATTTATGGTGAAAATAGCTAAAAATGAGAAAGTTATAACTGATCCTAGCTATAAATCAATTATAATTGGAATCATCCTCCAAAAGACTTTCAGATTCGCGCCTTGTGATTTGGTAGCTATCAGTTCATGATTTGGTGGAAATGACTAAAAACGAGACTCTTATTACTGATCCATGTTAGTAATCAATGACACATGGAATCTTCCTCCGAAATCCTTTGCTAATGAGCTCCTGGTGATTTCGAATAAAATCGGTTGGTGAAAATTACTAGGAATGAGAAAATTCATTCCTCATCCGTCTTCTGATAAATTTCCGATGGAATCATCCACCAGAAAAGCAATTGCATTTCTACTTGGTGCATTGGAACAGATCGGCTGGTGCGAATTACTCAAAGTAAGAAAATCATGATTTACAAGTACCTAGTGGTAAAGGCTCCAGCAATCCTGATTGACTCCTGGTGAATTTGTAGAGATTGGTTCATGAAAATTACTAAAAAATCAAGCATTTCTTCCTGATCACTGCTCGTAATTAGGACCTAATGGAATCATCCACCTAAGATCATTTTAGATCCTCTCCTGGTCATTTGGTAGAGATGGGTAGTGTAAATTGCTAAAAAAGAGACAGTCATTACTAATCAGATGTAGCCCTTGATGTCTCACGTATTCTTCCTCGAAATGCCAGGCAGATTCTCGCCGGATCATTTGGTAGATTTCTGTTCAAGAAAATTACTCCTCATGAGACACACGTGATTGACAATTACTAGTCATCGATTTCTCCTCGAATGATTCGCCAAAATGCTTTCCGAATCTCTGCTGGTGATTTGGAAGAAATCGGTTCTTGAACTATACTAAAAATGAGAAATTCACCTTTGAGCTGTGCGACAGATAAATTTGAGAGGGACTGTTCCTGAAAACCCCGAGGATCCACTTTGCGTCATACGGTAGAGAGGAGTTCGTGAAAACGACTCAGTATGAGAAATTCATTCCTGATCAGGGATCCTGATCTATTTCTCACGGCACCATCCACCAAAAACCAAGTCCGTTATCTCTTCGGCATTTGGTAGTGATTTATGGTGAAAATTGCTAAAAATGAGAAAGTTATAACTGATCCTAGCTATAAATCAATTATAAATGGAATCATCCTCCAAAAGACTTTCCGATTCGCGCCTTGTGATTTGGTAGCTATCAGTTCATGATTTCGTGGAAATGACTAAAAACGAGACTCTTATTACTGATCCATGTTAGTAATCAATGACACATGGAATCTTCCTCCGAAATCCTTTGCTAATGAGCTCCTGGTGATTTCGAATAAAATCGGTTGGTGAAAATTACTAGGAATGAGAAAATTCATTCCTCATCCGTCTTCTGATAAATTTCCGATGGAATCATCCACCAGAAAAGCAATTGCATTTCTACTTGGTGCATTGGAACAGATCGGCTGGTGCGAATTACTCAAAGTAAGAAAATCATGATTTACAAGTACCTAGTGGTAAAGGCTCCAGCAATCCTGATTGTCTCCTGGTGAATTTGTAGAGATTGGTTCATGAAAATTACTAAAAAATCAAGCATTTCTTCCTTTTCACTGCTCGTAAATAGGACCTAATGGAATCATCCACCTAAGATCCTTTTAGATCCTCTCCTGGTCATTTGGTAGAGATGGGTAGTGTAAATTGCTAAAAAAGAGACAGTCATTACTAATCAGATGTAGCCCTTGATGTCTCACGTATTCTTCCTCGAAATGCCAGGCAGATTCTCGCCGGATCATTTGGTAGATTTCTGTTCAAGAAAATTACTCCTCATGAGACACACGTGATTGACAAGTACTAGTCATCGATTTCTCCTCGAATGATTCGCCAAAATGCTTTCCGAATCTCTGCTGGTGATTTGGAAGAAATCGGTTCTTGAACTATACTAAAAATGAGAAATTCACCTTTGAGCTGTGCGACAGATAAATTTGAGAGGGACTCTTCCTGAAAACCCCGAGGATCCACTTTGCGTCACACGGTAGAGAGGAGTTCGTGAAAACGACTCAGTGTGAGAAATTCATTCCTGATCAGGGATCCTGATCTATTTCTCACGGCACCATCCACCAAAAACCAAGTCCGTTATCTCTTCGGCATTTGGTAGTGATTTATGGTGAAAATTGCTAAAAATGAGAAAGTTATAACTGATCCTAGCTATAAATCAATTATAATTGGAATCATCCTCCAAAAGACTTTCAGATTCGCGCCTTGTGATTTGGTAGCTATCAGTTCATGATTTGGTGGAAATGACTAAAAACGAGACTCTTATTACTGATCCATGTTAGTAATCAATGACACATGGAATCTTCCTCCGAAATCCTTTGCTAATGAGCTCCTGGTGATTTCGAATAAAATCGGTTGGTGAAAATTACTAGGAATGAGAAAATTCATTCCTCATCCGTCTTCTGATAAATTTCCGATGGAATCATCCACCAGAAAAGCAATTGCATTTCTACTTGGTGCATTGGAACAGATCGGCTGGTGCGAATTACTCAAAGTAAGAAAATCATGATTTACAAGTACCTAGTGGTAAAGGCTCCAGCAATCCTGATTGACTCCTGGTGAATTTGTAGAGATTGGTTCATGAAAATTACTAAAAAATCAAGCATTTCTTCCTGATCACTGCTCGTAATTAGGACCTAATGGAATCATCCACCTAAGATCCTTTTAGATCCTCTCCTGGTCATTTGGTAGAGATGGGTAGTGTAAATTGCTAAAAAAGAGACAGTCATTACTAATCAGATGTAGCCCTTGATGTCTCACGTATTCTTCCTCGAAATGCCAGGCAGATTCTCGCCGGATCATTTGGTAGATTTCTGTTCAAGAAAATTACTCCTCATGAGACATACGTGATTGACAAGTACTAGTCATCGATTTCTCCTCGAATGATTCGCCAAAATGCTTTCCGAATCTCTGCTGGTGATTTGGAAGAAATCGGTTCTTGAACTATACTAAAAATGAGAAATTCACCTTTGAGCTGTGCGACAGATAAATTTGAGAGGGACTCTTCCTGAAAACCCCGAGGATCCACTTTGCGTCATACGGTAGAGAGGAGTTCGTGAAAACGACTCAGTATGAGAAATTCATTCCTCATCAGGGATCCTGATCTATTTCCACGGCACCATCCACCAAAAACCAAGTCCGTTATCTCTTCGGCATTTGGTAGTGATTTATGGTGAAAATAGCTAAAAATGAGAAAGTTATAACTGATCCTAGCTATAAATCAATTATAATTGGAATCATCCTCCAAAAGACTTTCAGATTCGCGCCTTGTGATTTGGTAGCTATCAGTTCATGATTTGGTGGAAATGACTAAAAACGAGACTCTTATTACTGATCCATGTTAGTAATCAATGACACATGGAATCTTCCTCCGAAATCCTTTGCTAATGAGCTCCTGGTGATTTCGAATAAAATCGGTTGGTGAAAATTACTAGGAATGAGAAAATTCATTCCTCATCCGTCTTCTGATAAATTTCCGATGGAATCATCCACCAGAAAAGCAATTGCATTTCTACTTGGTGCATTGGAACAGATCGGCTGGTGCGAATTACTCAAAGTAAGAAAATCATGATTTACAAGTACCTAGTGGTAAAGGCTCCAGCAATCCTGATTGACTCCTGGTGAATTTGTAGAGATTGGTTCATGAAAATTACTAAAAAATCAAGCATTTCTTCCTGATCACTGCTCGTAATTAGGACCTAATGGAATCATCCACCTAAGATCCTTTTAGATCCTCTCCTGGTCATTTGGTAGAGATGGGTAGTGTAAATTGCTAAAAAAGAGACAGTCATTACTAATCAGATGTAGCCCTTGATGTCTCACGTATTCTTCCTCGAAATGCCAGGCAGATTCTCGCCGGATGATTTGGTAGATTTCTGTTCAAGAAAATTACTCCTCATGAGACATACGTGATTGACAAGTACTAGTCATCGATTTCTCCTCGAATGATTCGCCAAAATGATTTCCGAATCTCTGCTGGTGATTTGGAAGAAATCGGTTCTTGAACTATACTAAAAATGAGAAATTCACCTTTGAGCTGTGCGACAGATAAATTTGAGAGGGACTCTTCCTGAAAACCCCGAGGATCCACTTTGCGTCATACGGTAGAGAGGAGTTCGTGAAAACGACTCAGTATGAGAAATTCATTCCTGATCAGGGATCCTGATCTATTTCTCACGGCACCATCCACCAAAAACCAAGTCCGTTATCTCTTCGGCATTTGGTAGTGATTTATGGTGAAAATTGCTAAAAATGAGAAAGTTATAACTGATCCTAGCTATAAATCAATTATAAATGGAATCATCCTCCAAAAGACTTTCAGATTCGCGCCTTGTGATTTGGTAGCTATCAGTTCATGATTTGGTGGAAATGACTAAAAACGAGACTCTTATTACTGATCCATGTTAGTAATCAATGACACATGGAATCTTCCTCCGAAATCCTTTGCTAATGAGCTCCTGGTGATTTCGAATAAAATCGGTTGGTGAAAATTACTAGGAATGAGAAAATTCATTCCTCATCCGTCTTCTGATAAATTTCCGATGGAATCATCCACCAGAAAAGCAATTGCATTTCTACTTGGTGCATTGGAACAGATCGGCTGGTGCGAATTACTCAAAGTAAGAAAATCATGATTTACAAGTACCTAGTGGTAAAGGCTCCAGCAATCCTGATTGTCTCCTGGTGAATTTGTAGAGATTGGTTCATGAAAATTACTAAAAAATCAAGCATTTCTTCCTTTTCACTGCTCGTAATTAGGACCTAATGGAATCATCCACCTAAGATCCTTTTAGATCCTCTCCTGGTCATTTGGTAGAGATGGGTAGTGTAAATTGCTAAAAAAGAGACAGTCATTACTAATCAGATGTAGCCCTTGATGTCTCACGTATTCTTCCTCGAAATGCCAGGCAGATTCTCGCCGGATCATTTGGTAGATTTCTGTTCAAGAAAATTACTCCTCATGAGACACACGTGATTGACAATTACTAGTCATCGATTTCTCCTCGAATGATTCGCCAAAATGCTTTCCGAATCTCTGCTGGTGATTTGGAAGAAATCGGTTCTTGAACTATACTAAAAATGAGAAATTCACCTTTGAGCTGTGCGACAGATAAATTTGAGAGGGACTCTTCCTGAAAACCCCGAGGATCCACTTTGCGTCATACGGTAGAGAGGAGTTCGTGAAAACGACTCAGTATGAGAAATTCATTCCTGATCAGGGATCCTGATCTATTTCTCACGGCACCATCCACCAAAAACCAAGTCCGTTATCTCTTCGGCATTTGGTAGTGATTTATGGTGAAAATTGCTAAAAATGAGAAAGTTATAACTGATCCTAGCTATAAATCAATTATAATTGGAATCATCCTCCAAAAGACTTTCAGATTCGCGCCTTGTGATTTGGTAGCTATCAGTTCATGATTTGGTGGAAATGACTAAAAACGAGACTCTTATTACTGATCCATATTAGTAATCAATGACACATGGAATCTTCCTCCGAAATCCTTTGATAATGAGCTCCTGGTGATTTGGAATAAAATCGGTTGGTGAAAATTACTAGGAATGAGAAAATTCATTCCTCATCCGTCTTCTGATAAATTTCCGATGGAATCATCCACCAGAAAAGCAATTGCATTTCTACTTGGTGCATTGGAACAGATCGGCTGGTGCGAATTACTCAAAGTAAGAAAATCATGATTTACAAGTACCTAGTGGTGAAGTCTCCAGCAATCCAGATTGACTCCTGGTGAATTTGTAGAGATTGGTTCATGAAAATTACTAAAAAATCAAGCATTTCTTCCTGATCACTGCTCGTAATTAGGACCTAATGGAATCATCCACCTAAGATCCTTTTAGATCCTCTCCTGGTCATTTGGTAGAGATGGGTAGTGTAAATTGCTAAAAAAGAGACAGTCATTACTAATCAGATGTAGCCCTTGATGTCTCACGTATTCTTCCTCGAAATGCCAGGCAGATTCTCGCCGGATCATTTGGTAGATTTCTGTTCAAGAAAATTACTCCTCATGAGACACACATGATTGACAAGTACTAGTCATCAATTTCTCCTCGAATGGTTCGCCAAAATGCTTTCCAAATCTCTGCTGGTGATTTGGAAGAAATCGGTTCTTGAACTATACTAAAAATGAGAAATTCACCTTTGAGCTGTGCGACAGATAAATTTGAGAGGGACTCTTCCTGAAAACCCCGAGGATCCACTTTGCGTCATACGGTAGAGAGGAGTTCGTGAAAACGACTCAGTATGAGAAATTCATTCCTGATCAGGGATCCTGATCTATTTCTCACGGCACCATCCACCAAAAACCAAGTCCGTTATCTCTTCGGCATTTGGTAGTGATTTATGGTGAAAATTGCTAAAAATGAGAAAGTTATAACTGATCCTAGCTATAAATCAATTATAATTGGAATCATCCTCCAAAAGACTTTCAGATTCGCGCCTTGTGATTTGGTAGCTATCAGTTCATGATTTGGTGGAAATGACTAAAAACGAGACTCTTATTACTGATCCATGTTAGTAATCAATGACACATGGAATCTTCCTCCGAAATCCTTTGCTAATGAGCTCCTGGTGATTTGGAATAAAATCGGTTGGTGAAAATTACTAGGAATGAGAAAATTCATTCCTCATCCGTCTTCTGATAAATTTCCGATGGAATCATCCACCAGAAAAGCAATTGCATTTCTACTTGGTGCATTGGAACAGATCGGCTGGTGCGAATTACTCAAAGTAAGAAAATCATGATTTACAAGTACCTAGTGGTAAAGGCTCCAGCAATCCTGATTGACTCCTGGTGAATTTGTAGAGATTGGTTCATGAAAATTACTAAAAAATCAAGCATTTCTTCCTGATCACTGCTCGTAATTAGGACCTAATGGAATCATCCACCTAAGATCCTTTTAGATCCTCTCCTGGTCATTTGGTAGAGATGGGTAGTGTAAATTGCTAAAAAAGAGACAGTCATTACTAATCAGATGTAGCCCTTGATGTCTCACGTATTCTTCCTCGAAATGCCAGGCAGATTCTCGCCGGATCATTTGGTAGATTTCTGTTCAAGAAAATTACTCCTCATGAGACATACGTGATTGACAAGTACTAGTCATCGATTTCTCCTCGAATGATTCGCCAAAATGCTTTCCGAATCTCTGCTGGTGATTTGGAAGAAATCGGTTCTTGAACTATACTAAAAATGAGAAATTCACCTTTGAGCTGTGCGACAGATAAATTTGAGAGGGACTCTTCCTGAAAACCCCGAGGATCCACTTTGCGTCATACGGTAGAGAGGAGTTCGTGAAAACGACTCAGTATGAGAAATTCATTCCTGATCAGGGATCCTGATCTATTTCTCACGGCACCATCCACCAAAAACCAAGTCTGTTATCTCTTCGGCATTTGGTAGTGATTTATGGTGAAAATTGCTAAAAATGAGAAAGTTATAACTGATCCTAGCTATAAATCAATTATAAATGGAATCATCCTCCAAAAGACTTTCCGATTCGCGCCTTGTGATTTGGTAGCTATCAGTTCATGATTTCGTGGAAATGACTAAAAACGAGACTCTTATTACTGATCCATGTTAGTAATCAATGACACATGGAATCTTCCTCCGAAATCCTTTGCTAATGAGCTCCTGGTGATTTCGAATAAAATCGGTTGGTGAAAATTACTAGGAATGAGAAAATTCATTCCTCATCCGTCTTCTGATAAATTTCCGATGGAATCATCCACCAGAAAAGCAATTGCATTTCTACTTGGTGCATTGGAACAGATCGGCTGGTGCGAATTACTCAAAGTAAGAAAATCATGATTTACAAGTACCTAGTGGTAAAGGCTCCAGCAATCCTGATTGTCTCCTGGTGAATTTGTAGAGATTGGTTCATGAAAATTACTAAAAAATCAAGCATTTCTTCCTTTTCACTGCTCGTAAATAGGACCTAATGGAATCATCCACCTAAGATCCTTTTAGATCCTCTCCTGGTCATTTGGTAGAGATGGGTAGTGTAAATTGCTAAAAAAGAGACAGTCATTACTAATCAGATGTAGCCCTTGATGTCTCACGTATTCTTCCTCGAAATGCCAGGCAGATTCTCGCCGGATCATTTGGTAGATTTCTGTTCAAGAAAATTACTCCTCATGAGACACACGTGATTGACAAGTACTAGTCATCGATTTCTCCTCGAATGATTCGCCAAAATGCTTTCCGAATCTCTGCTGGTGATTTGGAAGAAATCGGTTCTTGAACTATACTAAAAATGAGAAATTCACCTTTGAGCTGTGCGACAGATAAATTTGAGAGGGACTCTTCCTGAAAACCCCGAGGATCCACTTTGCGTCACACGGTAGAGAGGAGTTCGTGAAAACGACTCAGTGTGAGAAATTCATTCCTGATCAGGGATCCTGATCTATTTCTCACGGCACCATCCACCAAAAACCAAGTCCGTTATCTCTTCGGCATTTGGTAGTGATTTATGGTGAAAATTGCTAAAAATGAGAAAGTTATAACTGATCCTAGCTATAAATCAATTATAATTGGAATCATCCTCCAAAAGACTTTCAGATTCGCGCCTTGTGATTTGGTAGCTATCAGTTCATGATTTGGTGGAAATGACTAAAAACGAGACTCTTATTACTGATCCATGTTAGTAATCAATGACACATGGAATCTTCCTCCGAAATCCTTTGCTAATGAGCTCCTGGTGATTTCGAATAAAATCGGTTGGTGAAAATTACTAGGAATGAGAAAATTCATTCCTCATCCGTCTTCTGATAAATTTCCGATGGAATCATCCACCAGAAAAGCAATTGCATTTCTACTTGGTGCATTGGAACAGATCGGCTGGTGCGAATTACTCAAAGTAAGAAAATCATGATTTACAAGTACCTAGTGGTAAAGGCTCCAGCAATCCTGATTGACTCCTGGTGAATTTGTAGAGATTGGTTCATGAAAATTACTAAAAAATCAAGCATTTCTTCCTGATCACTGCTCGTAATTAGGACCTAATGGAATCATCCACCTAAGATCCTTTTAGATCCTCTCCTGGTCATTTGGTAGAGATGGGTAGTGTAAATTGCTAAAAAAGAGACAGTCATTACTAATCAGATGTAGCCCTTGATGTCTCACGTATTCTTCCTCGAAATGCCAGGCAGATTCTCGCCGGATCATTTGGTAGATTTCTGTTCAAGAAAATTACTCCTCATGAGACATACGTGATTGACAAGTACTAGTCATCGATTTCTCCTCGAATGATTCGCCAAAATGCTTTCCGAATCTCTGCTGGTGATTTGGAAGAAATCGGTTCTTGAACTATACTAAAAATGAGAAATTCACCTTTGAGCTGTGCGACAGATAAATTTGAGAGGGACTCTTCCTGAAAACCCCGAGGATCCACTTTGCGTCATACGGTAGAGAGGAGTTCGTGAAAACGACTCAGTATGAGAAATTCATTCCTGATCAGGGATCCTGATCTATTTCTCACGGCACCATCCACCAAAAACCAAGTCCGTTATCTCTTCGGCATTTGGTAGTGATTTATGGTGAAAATTGCTAAAAATGAGAAAGTTATAACTGATCCTAGCTATAAATCAATTATAAATGGAATCATCCTCCAAAAGACTTTCCGATTCGCGCCTTGTGATTTGGTAGCTATCAGTTCATGATTTGGTGGAAATGACTAAAAACGAGACTCTTATTACTGATCCATGTTAGTAATCAATGACACATGGAATCTTCCTCCGAAATCCTTTGCTAATGAGCTCCTGGTGATTTCGAATAAAATCGGTTGGTGAAAATTACTAGGAATGAGAAAATTCATTCCTCATCCGTCTTCTGATAAATTTCCGATGGAATCATCCACCAGAAAAGCAATTGCATTTCTACTTGGTGCATTGGAACAGATCGGCTGGTGCGAATTACTCAAAGTAAGAAAATCATGATTTACAAGTACCTAGTGGTAAAGGCTCCAGCAATCCTGATTGACTCCTGGTGAATTTGTAGAGATTGGTTCATGAAAATTACTAAAAAATCAAGCATTTCTTCCTTTTCACTGCTCGTAATTAGGACCTAATGGAATCATCCACCTAAGATCATTTTAGATCCTCTCCTGGTCATTTGGTAGAGATGGGTAGTGTAAATTGCTAAAAAAGAGACAGTCATTACTAATCAGATGTAGCCCTTGATGTCTCACGTATTCTTCCTCGAAATGCCAGGCAGATTCTCGCCGGATCATTTGGTAGATTTCTGTTCAAGAAAATTACTCCTCATGAGACACACGTGATTGACAATTACTAGTCATCGATTTCTCCTCGAATGATTCGCCAAAATGCTTTCCGAATCTCTGCTGGTGATTTGGAAGAAATCGGTTCTTGAACTATACTAAAAATGAGAAATTCACCTTTGAGCTGTGCGACAGATAAATTTGAGAGGGACTGTTCCTGAAAACCCCGAGGATCCACTTTGCGTCATACGGTAGAGAGGAGTTCGTGAAAACGACTCAGTATGAGAAATTCATTCCTGATCAGGGATCCTGATCTATTTCTCACGGCACCATCCACCAAAAACCAAGTCCGTTATCTCTTCGGCATTTGGTAGTGATTTATGGTGAAAATTGCTAAAAATGAGAAAGTTATAACTGATCCTAGCTATAAATCAATTATAAATGGAATCATCCTCCAAAAGACTTTCAGATTCGCGCCTTGTGATTTGGTAGCTATCAGTTCATGATTTCGTGGAAATGACTAAAAACGAGACTCTTATTACTGATCCATGTTAGTAATCAATGACACATGGAATCTTCCTCCGAAATCCTTTGCTAATGAGCTCCTGGTGATTTCGAATAAAATCGGTTGGTGAAAATTACTAGGAATGAGAAAATTCATTCCTCATCCGTCTTCTGATAAATTTCCGATGGAATCATCCACCAGAAAAGCAATTGCATTTCTACTTGGTGCATTGGAACAGATCGGCTGGTGCGAATTACTCAAAGTAAGAAAATCATGATTTACAAGTACCTAGTGGTAAAGGCTCCAGCAATCCTGATTGTCTCCTGGTGAATTTGTAGAGATTGGTTCATGAAAATTACTAAAAAATCAAGCATTTCTTCCTTTTCACTGCTCGTAATTAGGACCTAATGGAATCATCCACCTAAGATCCTTTTAGATCCTCTCCTGGTCATTTGGTAGAGATGGGTAGTGTAAATTGCTAAAAAAGAGACAGTCATTACTAATCAGATGTAGCCCTTGATGTCTCACGTATTCTTCCTCGAAATGCCAGGCAGATTCTCGCCGGATCATTTGGTAGATTTCTGTTCAAGAAAATTACTCCTCATGAGACACACGTGATTGACAATTACTAGTCATCGATTTCTCCTCGAATGATTCGCCAAAATGCTTTCCGAATCTCTGCTGGTGATTTGGAAGAAATCGGTTCTTGAACTATACTAAAAATGAGAAATTCACCTTTGAGCTGTGCGACAGATAAATTTGAGAGGGACTCTTCCTGAAAACCCCGAGGATCCACTTTGCGTCACACGGTAGAGAGGAGTTCGTGAAAACGACTCAGTGTGAGAAATTCATTCCTGATCAGGGATCCTGATCTATTTCTCACGGCACCATCCACCAAAAACCAAGTCCGTTATCTCTTCGGCATTTGGTAGTGATTTATGGTGAAAATTGCTAAAAATGAGAAAGTTATAACTGATCCTAGCTATAAATCAATTATAATTGGAATCATCCTCCAAAAGACTTTCAGATTCGCGCCTTGTGATTTGGTAGCTATCAGTTCATGATTTGGTGGAAATGACTAAAAACGAGACTCTTATTACTGATCCATGTTAGTAATCAATGACACATGGAATCTTCCTCCGAAATCCTTTGCTAATGAGCTCCTGGTGATTTCGAATAAAATCGGTTGGTGAAAATTACTAGGAATGAGAAAATTCATTCCTCATCCGTCTTCTGATAAATTTCCGATGGAATCATCCACCAGAAAAGCAATTGCATTTCTACTTGGTGCATTGGAACAGATCGGCTGGTGCGAATTACTCAAAGTAAGAAAATCATGATTTACAAGTACCTAGTGGTAAAGGCTCCAGCAATCCTGATTGACTCCTGGTGAATTTGTAGAGATTGGTTCATGAAAATTACTAAAAAATCAAGCATTTCTTCCTGATCACTGCTCGTAATTAGGACCTAATGGAATCATCCACCTAAGATCCTTTTAGATCCTCTCCTGGTCATTTGGTAGAGATGGGTAGTGTAAATTGCTAAAAAAGAGACAGTCATTACTAATCAGATGTAGCCCTTGATGTCTCACGTATTCTTCCTCGAAATGCCAGGCAGATTCTCGCCGGATCATTTGGTAGATTTCTGTTCAAGAAAATTACTCCTCATGAGACATACGTGATTGACAAGTACTAGTCATCGATTTCTCCTCGAATGATTCGCCAAAATGCTTTCCGAATCTCTGCTGGTGATTTGGAAGAAATCGGTTCTTGAACTATACTAAAAATGAGAAATTCACCTTTGAGCTGTGCGACAGATAAATTTGAGAGGGACTCTTCCTGAAAACCCCGAGGATCCACTTTGCGTCATACGGTAGAGAGGAGTTCGTGAAAACGACTCAGTATGAGAAATTCATTCCTGATCAGGGATCCTGATCTATTTCTCACGGCACCATCCACCAAAAACCAAGTCCGTTATCTCTTCGGCATTTGGTAGTGATTTATGGTGAAAATTGCTAAAAATGAGAAAGTTATAACTGATCCTAGCTATAAATCAATTATAAATGGAATCATCCTCCAAAAGACTTTCCGATTCGCGCCTTGTGATTTGGTAGCTATCAGTTCATGATTTGGTGGAAATGACTAAAAACGAGACTCTTATTACTGATCCATGTTAGTAATCAATGACACATGGAATCTTCCTCCGAAATCCTTTGCTAATGAGCTCCTGGTGATTTCGAATAAAATCGGTTGGTGAAAATTACTAGGAATGAGAAAATTCATTCCTCATCCGTCTTCTGATAAATTTCCGATGGAATCATCCACCAGAAAAGCAATTGCATTTCTACTTGGTGCATTGGAACAGATCGGCTGGTGCGAATTACTCAAAGTAAGAAAATCATGATTTACAAGTACCTAGTGGTAAAGGCTCCAGCAATCCTGATTGACTCCTGGTGAATTTGTAGAGATTGGTTCATGAAAATTACTAAAAAATCAAGCATTTCTTCCTTTTCACTGCTCGTAATTAGGACCTAATGGAATCATCCACCTAAGATCATTTTAGATCCTCTCCTGGTCATTTGGTAGAGATGGGTAGTGTAAATTGCTAAAAAAGAGACAGTCATTACTAATCAGATGTAGCCCTTGATGTCTCACGTATTCTTCCTCGAAATGCCAGGCAGATTCTCGCCGGATCATTTGGTAGATTTCTGTTCAAGAAAATTACTCCTCATGAGACACACGTGATTGACAATTACTAGTCATCGATTTCTCCTCGAATGATTCGCCAAAATGCTTTCCGAATCTCTGCTGGTGATTTGGAAGAAATCGGTTCTTGAACTATACTAAAAATGAGAAATTCACCTTTGAGCTGTGCGACAGATAAATTTGAGAGGGACTGTTCCTGAAAACCCCGAGGATCCACTTTGCGTCATACGGTAGAGAGGAGTTCGTGAAAACGACTCAGTATGAGAAATTCATTCCTGATCAGGGATCCTGATCTATTTCTCTCGGCACCATCCACCAAAAACCAAGTCCGTTATCTCTTCGGCATTTGGTAGTGATTTATGGTGAAAATTGCTAAAAATGAGAAAGTTATAACTGATCCTAGCTATAAATCAATTATAAATGGAATCATCCTCCAAAAGACTTTCAGATTCGCGCCTTGTGATTTGGTAGCTATCAGTTCATGATTTCGTGGAAATGACTAAAAACGAGACTCTTATTACTGATCCATGTTAGTAATCAATGACACATGGAATCTTCCTCCGAAATCCTTTGCTAATGAGCTCCTGGTGATTTCGAATAAAATCGGTTGGTGAAAATTACTAGGAATGAGAAAATTCATTCCTCATCCGTCTTCTGATAAATTTCCGATGGAATCATCCACCAGAAAAGCAATTGCATTTCTACTTGGTGCATTGGAACAGATCGGCTGGTGCGAATTACTCAAAGTAAGAAAATCATGATTTACAAGTACCTAGTGGTAAAGGCTCCAGCAATCCTGATTGTCTCCTGGTGAATTTGTAGAGATTGGTTCATGAAAATTACTAAAAAATCAAGCATTTCTTCCTTTTCACTGCTCGTAATTAGGACCTAATGGAATCATCCACCTAAGATCCTTTTAGATCCTCTCCTGGTCATTTGGTAGAGATGGGTAGTGTAAATTGCTAAAAAAGAGACAGTCATTACTAATCAGATGTAGCCCTTGATGTCTCACGTATTCTTCCTCGAAATGCCAGGCAGATTCTCGCCGGATCATTTGGTAGATTTCTGTTCAAGAAAATTACTCCTCATGAGACACACGTGATTGACAATTACTAGTCATCGATTTCTCCTCGAATGATTCGCCAAAATGCTTTCCGAATCTCTGCTGGTGATTTGGAAGAAATCGGTTCTTGAACTATACTAAAAATGAGAAATTCACCTTTGAGCTGTGCGACAGATAAATTTGAGAGGGACTCTTCCTGAAAACCCCGAGGATCCACTTTGCGTCACACGGTAGAGAGGAGTTCGTGAAAACGACTCAGTGTGAGAAATTCATTCCTGATCAGGGATCCTGATCTATTTCTCACGGCACCATCCACCAAAAACCAAGTCCGTTATCTCTTCGGCATTTGGTAGTGATTTATGGTGAAAATTGCTAAAAATGAGAAAGTTATAACTGATCCTAGCTATAAATCAATTATAATTGGAATCATCCTCCAAAAGACTTTCAGATTCGCGCCTTGTGATTTGGTAGCTATCAGTTCATGATTTGGTGGAAATGACTAAAAACGAGACTCTTATTACTGATCCATGTTAGTAATCAATGACACATGGAATCTTCCTCCGAAATCCTTTGCTAATGAGCTCCTGGTGATTTCGAATAAAATCGGTTGGTGAAAATTACTAGGAATGAGAAAATTCATTCCTCATCCGTCTTCTGATAAATTTCCGATGGAATCATCCACCAGAAAAGCAATTGCATTTCTACTTGGTGCATTGGAACAGATCGGCTGGTGCGAATTACTCAAAGTAAGAAAATCATGATTTACAAGTACCTAGTGGTAAAGGCTCCAGCAATCCTGATTGACTCCTGGTGAATTTGTAGAGATTGGTTCATGAAAATTACTAAAAAATCAAGCATTTCTTCCTGATCACTGCTCGTAATTAGGACCTAATGGAATCATCCACCTAAGATCCTTTTAGATCCTCTCCTGGTCATTTGGTAGAGATGGGTAGTGTAAATTGCTAAAAAAGAGACAGTCATTACTAATCAGATGTAGCCCTTGATGTCTCACGTATTCTTCCTCGAAATGCCAGGCAGATTCTCGCCGGATCATTTGGTAGATTTCTGTTCAAGAAAATTACTCCTCATGAGACATACGTGATTGACAAGTACTAGTCATCGATTTCTCCTCGAATGATTCGCCAAAATGCTTTCCGAATCTCTGCTGGTGATTTGGAAGAAATCGGTTCTTGAACTATACTAAAAATGAGAAATTCACCTTTGAGCTGTGCGACAGATAAATTTGAGAGGGACTCTTCCTGAAAACCCCGAGGATCCACTTTGCGTCATACGGTAGAGAGGAGTTCGTGAAAACGACTCAGTATGAGAAATTCATTCCTGATCAGGGATCCTGATCTATTTCTCACGGCACCATCCACCAAAAACCAAGTCCGTTATCTCTTCGGCATTTGGTAGTGATTTATGGTGAAAATTGCTAAAAATGAGAAAGTTATAACTGATCCTAGCTATAAATCAATTATAAATGGAATCATCCTCCAAAAGACTTTCCGATTCGCGCCTTGTGATTTGGTAGCTATCAGTTCATGATTTCGTGGAAATGACTAAAAACGAGACTCTTATTACTGATCCATGTTAGTAATCAATGACACATGGAATCTTCCTCCGAAATCCTTTGCTAATGAGCTCCTGGTGATTTCGAATAAAATCGGTTGGTGAAAATTACTAGGAATGAGAAAATTCATTCCTCATCCGTCTTCTGATAAATTTCCGATGGAATCATCCACCAGAAAAGCAATTGCATTTCTACTTGGTGCATTGGAACAGATCGGCTGGTGCGAATTACTCAAAGTAAGAAAATCATGATTTACAAGTACCTAGTGGTAAAGGCTCCAGCAATCCTGATTGACTCCTGGTGAATTTGTAGAGATTGGTTCATGAAAATTACTAAAAAATCAAGCATTTCTTCCTTTTCACTGCTCGTAATTAGGACCTAATGGAATCATCCACCTAAGATCATTTTAGATCCTCTCCTGGTCATTTGGTAGAGATGGGTAGTGTAAATTGCTAAAAAAGAGACAGTCATTACTAATCAGATGTAGCCCTTGATGTCTCACGTATTCTTCCTCGAAATGCCAGGCAGATTCTCGCCGGATCATTTGGTAGATTTCTGTTCAAGAAAATTACTCCTCATGAGACACACGTGATTGACAAGTACTAGTCATCGATTTCTCCTCGAATGATTCGCCAAAATGCTTTCCGAATCTCTGCTGGTGATTTGGAAGAAATCGGTTCTTGAACTATACTAAAAATGAGAAATTCACCTTTGAGCTGTGCGACAGATAAATTTGAGAGGGACTCTTCCTGAAAACCCCGAGGATCCACTTTGCGTCACACGGTAGAGAGGAGTTCGTGAAAACGACTCAGTGTGAGAAATTCATTCCTGATCAGGGATCCTGATCTATTTCTCACGGCACCATCCACCAAAAACCAAGTCCGTTATCTCTTCGGCATTTGGTAGTGATTTATGGTGAAAATTGCTAAAAATGAGAAAGTTATAACTGATCCTAGCTATAAATCAATTATAATTGGAATCATCCTCCAAAAGACTTTCAGATTCGCGCCTTGTGATTTGGTAGCTATCAGTTCATGATTTGGTGGAAATGACTAAAAACGAGACTCTTATTACTGATCCATGTTAGTAATCAATGACACATGGAATCTTCCTCCGAAATCCTTTGCTAATGAGCTCCTGGTGATTTCGAATAAAATCGGTTGGTGAAAATTACTAGGAATGAGAAAATTCATTCCTCATCCGTCTTCTGATAAATTTCCGATGGAATCATCCACCAGAAAAGCAATTGCATTTCTACTTGGTGCATTGGAACAGATCGGCTGGTGCGAATTACTCAAAGTAAGAAAATCATGATTTACAAGTACCTAGTGGTAAAGGCTCCAGCAATCCTGATTGACTCCTGGTGAATTTGTAGAGATTGGTTCATGAAAATTACTAAAAAATCAAGCATTTCTTCCTGATCACTGCTCGTAATTAGGACCTAATGGAATCATCCACCTAAGATCCTTTTAGATCCTCTCCTGGTCATTTGGTAGAGATGGGTAGTGTAAATTGCTAAAAAAGAGACAGTCATTACTAATCAGATGTAGCCCTTGATGTCTCACGTATTCTTCCTCGAAATGCCAGGCAGATTCTCGCCGGATCATTTGGTAGATTTCTGTTCAAGAAAATTACTCCTCATGAGACATACGTGATTGACAAGTACTAGTCATCGATTTCTCCTCGAATGATTCGCCAAAATGCTTTCCGAATCTCTGCTGGTGATTTGGAAGAAATCGGTTCTTGAACTATACTAAAAATGAGAAATTCACCTTTGAGCTGTGCGACAGATAAATTTGAGAGGGACTCTTCCTGAAAACCCCGAGGATCCACTTTGCGTCATACGGTAGAGAGGAGTTCGTGAAAACGACTCAGTATGAGAAATTCATTCCTGATCAGGGATCCTGATCTATTTCTCACGGCACCATCCACCAAAAACCAAGTCCGTTATCTCTTCGGCATTTGGTAGTGATTTATGGTGAAAATTGCTAAAAATGAGAAAGTTATAACTGATCCTAGCTATAAATCAATTATAAATGGAATCATCCTCCAAAAGACTTTCCGATTCGCGCCTTGTGATTTGGTAGCTATCAGTTCATGATTTCGTGGAAATGACTAAAAACGAGACTCTTATTACTGATCCATGTTAGTAATCAATGACACATGGAATCTTCCTCCGAAATCCTTTGCTAATGAGCTCCTGGTGATTTCGAATAAAATCGGTTGGTGAAAATTACTAGGAATGAGAAAATTCATTCCTCATCCGTCTTCTGATAAATTTCCGATGGAATCATCCACCAGAAAAGCAATTGCATTTCTACTTGGTGCATTGGAACAGATCGGCTGGTGCGAATTACTCAAAGTAAGAAAATCATGATTTACAAGTACCTAGTGGTAAAGGCTCCAGCAATCCTGATTGACTCCTGGTGAATTTGTAGAGATTGGTTCATGAAAATTACTAAAAAATCAAGCATTTCTTCCTTTTCACTGCTCGTAATTAGGACCTAATGGAATCATCCACCTAAGATCATTTTAGATCCTCTCCTGGTCATTTGGTAGAGATGGGTAGTGTAAATTGCTAAAAAAGAGACAGTCATTACTAATCAGATGTAGCCCTTGATGTCTCACGTATTCTTCCTCGAAATGCCAGGCAGATTCTCGCCGGATCATTTGGTAGATTTCTGTTCAAGAAAATTACTCCTCATGAGACACACGTGATTGACAAGTACTAGTCATCGATTTCTCCTCGAATGATTCGCCAAAATGCTTTCCGAATCTCTGCTGGTGATTTGGAAGAAATCGGTTCTTGAACTATACTAAAAATGAGAAATTCACCTTTGAGCTGTGCGACAGATAAATTTGAGAGGGACTCTTCCTGAAAACCCCGAGGATCCACTTTGCGTCACACGGTAGAGAGGAGTTCGTGAAAACGACTCAGTGTGAGAAATTCATTCCTGATCAGGGATCCTGATCTATTTCTCACGGCACCATCCACCAAAAACCAAGTCCGTTATCTCTTCGGCATTTGGTAGTGATTTATGGTGAAAATTGCTAAAAATGAGAAAGTTATAACTGATCCTAGCTATAAATCAATTATAATTGGAATCATCCTCCAAAAGACTTTCAGATTCGCGCCTTGTGATTTGGTAGCTATCAGTTCATGATTTGGTGGAAATGACTAAAAACGAGACTCTTATTACTGATCCATGTTAGTAATCAATGACACATGGAATCTTCCTCCGAAATCCTTTGCTAATGAGCTCCTGGTGATTTCGAATAAAATCGGTTGGTGAAAATTACTAGGAATGAGAAAATTCATTCCTCATCCGTCTTCTGATAAATTTCCGATGGAATCATCCACCAGAAAAGCAATTGCATTTCTACTTGGTGCATTGGAACAGATCGGCTGGTGCGAATTACTCAAAGTAAGAAAATCATGATTTACAAGTACCTAGTGGTAAAGGCTCCAGCAATCCTGATTGACTCCTGGTGAATTTGTAGAGATTGGTTCATGAAAATTACTAAAAAATCAAGCATTTCTTCCTGATCACTGCTCGTAATTAGGACCTAATGGAATCATCCACCTAAGATCCTTTTAGATCCTCTCCTGGTCATTTGGTAGAGATGGGTAGTGTAAATTGCTAAAAAAGAGACAGTCATTACTAATCAGATGTAGCCCTTGATGTCTCACGTATTCTTCCTCGAAATGCCAGGCAGATTCTCGCCGGATCATTTGGTAGATTTCTGTTCAAGAAAATTACTCCTCATGAGACATACGTGATTGACAAGTACTAGTCATCGATTTCTCCTCGAATGATTCGCCAAAATGCTTTCCGAATCTCTGCTGGTGATTTGGAAGAAATCGGTTCTTGAACTATACTAAAAATGAGAAATTCACCTTTGAGCTGTGCGACAGATAAATTTGAGAGGGACTCTTCCTGAAAACCCCGAGGATCCACTTTGCGTCATACGGTAGAGAGGAGTTCGTGAAAACGACTCAGTATGAGAAATTCATTCCTCATCAGGGATCCTGATCTATTTCCACGGCACCATCCACCAAAAACCAAGTCCGTTATCTCTTCGGCATTTGGTAGTGATTTATGGTGAAAATAGCTAAAAATGAGAAAGTTATAACTGATCCTAGCTATAAATCAATTATAATTGGAATCATCCTCCAAAAGACTTTCAGATTCGCGCCTTGTGATTTGGTAGCTATCAGTTCATGATTTGGTGGAAATGACTAAAAACGAGACTCTTATTACTGATCCATGTTAGTAATCAATGACACATGGAATCTTCCTCCGAAATCCTTTGCTAATGAGCTCCTTGTGATTTCGAATAAAATCGGTTGGTGAAAATTACTAGGAATGAGAAAATTCATTCCTCATCCGTCTTCTGATAAATTTCCGATGGAATCATCCACCAGAAAAGCAATTGCATTTCTACTTGGTGCATTGGAACAGATCGGCTGGTGCGAATTACTCAAAGTAAGAAAATCATGATTTACAAGTACCTAGTGGTAAAGGCTCCAGCAATCCTGATTGACTCCTGGTGAATTTGTAGAGATTGGTTCATGAAAATTACTAAAAAATCAAGCATTTCTTCCTGATCACTGCTCGTAATTAGGACCTAATGGAATCATCCACCTAAGATCCTTTTAGATCCTCTCCTGGTCATTTGGTAGAGATGGGTAGTGTAAATTGCTAAAAAAGAGACAGTCATTACTAATCAGATGTAGCCCTTGATGTCTCACGTATTCTTCCTCGAAATGCCAGGCAGATTCTCGCCGGATCATTTGGTAGATTTCTGTTCAAGAAAATTACTCCTCATGAGACATACGTGATTGACAAGTACTAGTCATCGATTTCTCCTCGAATGATTCGCCAAAATGCTTTCCGAATCTCTGCTGGTGATTTGGAAGAAATCGGTTCTTGAACTATACTAAAAATGAGAAATTCACCTTTGAGCTGTGCGACAGATAAATTTGAGAGGGACTCTTCCTGAAAACCCCGAGGATCCACTTTGCGTCATACGGTAGAGAGGAGTTCGTGAAAACGACTCAGTATGAGAAATTCATTCCTGATCAGGGATCCTGATCTATTTCTCACGGCACCATCCACCAAAAACCAAGTCCGTTATCTCTTCGGCATTTGGTAGTGATTTATGGTGAAAATTGCTAAAAATGAGAAAGTTATAACTGATCCTAGCTATAAATCAATTATAAATGGAATCATCCTCCAAAAGACTTTCCGATTCGCGCCTTGTGATTTGGTAGCTATCAGTTCATGATTTCGTGGAAATGACTAAAAACGAGACTCTTATTACTGATCCATGTTAGTAATCAATGACACATGGAATCTTCCTCCGAAATCCTTTGCTAATGAGCTCCTGGTGATTTCGAATAAAATCGGTTGGTGAAAATTACTAGGAATGAGAAAATTCATTCCTCATCCGTCTTCTGATAAATTTCCGATGGAATCATCCACCAGAAAAGCAATTGCATTTCTACTTGGTGCATTGGAACAGATCGGCTGGTGCGAATTACTCAAAGTAAGAAAATCATGATTTACAAGTACCTAGTGGTAAAGGCTCCAGCAATCCTGATTGACTCCTGGTGAATTTGTAGAGATTGGTTCATGAAAATTACTAAAAAATCAAGCATTTCTTCCTTTTCACTGCTCGTAATTAGGACCTAATGGAATCATCCACCTAAGATCATTTTAGATCCTCTCCTGGTCATTTGGTAGAGATGGGTAGTGTAAATTGCTAAAAAAGAGACAGTCATTACTAATCAGATGTAGCCCTTGATGTCTCACGTATTCTTCCTCGAAATGCCAGGCAGATTCTCGCCGGATCATTTGGTAGATTTCTGTTCAAGAAAATTACTCCTCATGAGACACACGTGATTGACAATTACTAGTCATCGATTTCTCCTCGAATGATTCGCCAAAATGCTTTCCGAATCTCTGCTGGTGATTTGGAAGAAATCGGTTCTTGAACTATACTAAAAATGAGAAATTCACCTTTGAGCTGTGCGACAGATAAATTTGAGAGGGACTGTTCCTGAAAACCCCGAGGATCCACTTTGCGTCATACGGTAGAGAGGAGTTCGTGAAAACGACTCAGTATGAGAAATTCATTCCTGATCAGGGATCCTGATCTATTTCTCACGGCACCATCCACCAAAAACCAAGTCCGTTATCTCTTCGGCATTTGGTAGTGATTTATGGTGAAAATTGCTAAAAATGAGAAAGTTATAACTGATCCTAGCTATAAATCAATTATAAATGGAATCATCCTCCAAAAGACTTTCCGATTCGCGCCTTGTGATTTGGTAGCTATCAGTTCATGATTTCGTGGAAATGACTAAAAACGAGACTCTTATTACTGATCCATGTTAGTAATCAATGACACATGGAATCTTCCTCCGAAATCCTTTGCTAATGAGCTCCTGGTGATTTCGAATAAAATCGGTTGGTGAAAATTACTAGGAATGAGAAAATTCATTCCTCATCCGTCTTCTGATAAATTTCCGATGGAATCATCCACCAGAAAAGCAATTGCATTTCTACTTGGTGCATTGGAACAGATCGGCTGGTGCGAATTACTCAAAGTAAGAAAATCATGATTTACAAGTACCTAGTGGTAAAGGCTCCAGCAATCCTGATTGTCTCCTGGTGAATTTGTAGAGATTGGTTCATGAAAATTACTAAAAAATCAAGCATTTCTTCCTTTTCACTGCTCGTAAATAGGACCTAATGGAATCATCCACCTAAGATCCTTTTAGATCCTCTCCTGGTCATTTGGTAGAGATGGGTAGTGTAAATTGCTAAAAAAGAGACAGTCATTACTAATCAGATGTAGCCCTTGATGTCTCACGTATTCTTCCTCGAAATGCCAGGCAGATTCTCGCCGGATCATTTGGTAGATTTCTGTTCAAGAAAATTACTCCTCATGAGACACACGTGATTGACAAGTACTAGTCATCGATTTCTCCTCGAATGATTCGCCAAAATGCTTTCCGAATCTCTGCTGGTGATTTGGAAGAAATCGGTTCTTGAACTATACTAAAAATGAGAAATTCACCTTTGAGCTGTGCGACAGATAAATTTGAGAGGGACTCTTCCTGAAAACCCCGAGGATCCACTTTGCGTCACACGGTAGAGAGGAGTTCGTGAAAACGACTCAGTGTGAGAAATTCATTCCTGATCAGGGATCCTGATCTATTTCTCACGGCACCATCCACCAAAAACCAAGTCCGTTATCTCTTCGGCATTTGGTAGTGATTTATGGTGAAAATTGCTAAAAATGAGAAAGTTATAACTGATCCTAGCTATAAATCAATTATAATTGGAATCATCCTCCAAAAGACTTTCAGATTCGCGCCTTGTGATTTGGTAGCTATCAGTTCATGATTTGGTGGAAATGACTAAAAACGAGACTCTTATTACTGATCCATGTTAGTAATCAATGACACATGGAATCTTCCTCCGAAATCCTTTGCTAATGAGCTCCTGGTGATTTCGAATAAAATCGGTTGGTGAAAATTACTAGGAATGAGAAAATTCATTCCTCATCCGTCTTCTGATAAATTTCCGATGGAATCATCCACCAGAAAAGCAATTGCATTTCTACTTGGTGCATTGGAACAGATCGGCTGGTGCGAATTACTCAAAGTAAGAAAATCATGATTTACAAGTACCTAGTGGTAAAGGCTCCAGCAATCCTGATTGACTCCTGGTGAATTTGTAGAGATTGGTTCATGAAAATTACTAAAAAATCAAGCATTTCTTCCTGATCACTGCTCGTAATTAGGACCTAATGGAATCATCCACCTAAGATCCTTTTAGATCCTCTCCTGGTCATTTGGTAGAGATGGGTAGTGTAAATTGCTAAAAAAGAGACAGTCATTACTAATCAGATGTAGCCCTTGATGTCTCACGTATTCTTCCTCGAAATGCCAGGCAGATTCTCGCCGGATCATTTGGTAGATTTCTGTTCAAGAAAATTACTCCTCATGAGACATACGTGATTGACAAGTACTAGTCATCGATTTCTCCTCGAATGATTCGCCAAAATGCTTTCCGAATCTCTGCTGGTGATTTGGAAGAAATCGGTTCTTGAACTATACTAAAAATGAGAAATTCACCTTTGAGCTGTGCGACAGATAAATTTGAGAGGGACTCTTCCTGAAAACCCCGAGGATCCACTTTGCGTCATACGGTAGAGAGGAGTTCGTGAAAACGACTCAGTATGAGAAATTCATTCCTCATCAGGGATCCTGATCTATTTCCACGGCACCATCCACCAAAAACCAAGTCCGTTATCTCTTCGGCATTTGGTAGTGATTTATGGTGAAAATAGCTAAAAATGAGAAAGTTATAACTGATCCTAGCTATAAATCAATTATAATTGGAATCATCCTCCAAAAGACTTTCAGATTCGCGCCTTGTGATTTGGTAGCTATCAGTTCATGATTTGGTGGAAATGACTAAAAACGAGACTCTTATTACTGATCCATGTTAGTAATCAATGACACATGGAATCTTCCTCCGAAATCCTTTGCTAATGAGCTCCTGGTGATTTCGAATAAAATCGGTTGGTGAAAATTACTAGGAATGAGAAAATTCATTCCTCATCCGTCTTCTGATAAATTTCCGATGGAATCATCCACCAGAAAAGCAATTGCATTTCTACTTGGTGCATTGGAACAGATCGGCTGGTGCGAATTACTCAAAGTAAGAAAATCATGATTTACAAGTACCTAGTGGTAAAGGCTCCAGCAATCCTGATTGACTCCTGGTGAATTTGTAGAGATTGGTTCATGAAAATTACTAAAAAATCAAGCATTTCTTCCTGATCACTGCTCGTAATTAGGACCTAATGGAATCATCCACCTAAGATCATTTTAGATCCTCTCCTGGTCATTTGGTAGAGATGGGTAGTGTAAATTGCTAAAAAAGAGACAGTCATTACTAATCAGATGTAGCCCTTGATGTCTCACGTATTCTTCCTCGAAATGCCAGGCAGATTCTCGCCGGATCATTTGGTAGATTTCTGTTCAAGAAAATTACTCCTCATGAGACACACGTGATTGACAATTACTAGTCATCGATTTCTCCTCGAATGATTCGCCAAAATGCTTTCCGAATCTCTGCTGGTGATTTGGAAGAAATCGGTTCTTGAACTATACTAAAAATGAGAAATTCACCTTTGAGCTGTGCGACAGATAAATTTGAGAGGGACTGTTCCTGAAAACCCCGAGGATCCACTTTGCGTCATACGGTAGAGAGGAGTTCGTGAAAACGACTCAGTATGAGAAATTCATTCCTGATCAGGGATCCTGATCTATTTCTCACGGCACCATCCACCAAAAACCAAGTCCGTTATCTCTTCGGCATTTGGTAGTGATTTATGGTGAAAATTGCTAAAAATGAGAAAGTTATAACTGATCCTAGCTATAAATCAATTATAAATGGAATCATCCTCCAAAAGACTTTCCGATTCGCGCCTTGTGATTTGGTAGCTATCAGTTCATGATTTCGTGGAAATGACTAAAAACGAGACTCTTATTACTGATCCATGTTAGTAATCAATGACACATGGAATCTTCCTCCGAAATCCTTTGCTAATGAGCTCCTGGTGATTTCGAATAAAATCGGTTGGTGAAAATTACTAGGAATGAGAAAATTCATTCCTCATCCGTCTTCTGATAAATTTCCGATGGAATCATCCACCAGAAAAGCAATTGCATTTCTACTTGGTGCATTGGAACAGATCGGCTGGTGCGAATTACTCAAAGTAAGAAAATCATGATTTACAAGTACCTAGTGGTAAAGGCTCCAGCAATCCTGATTGTCTCCTGGTGAATTTGTAGAGATTGGTTCATGAAAATTACTAAAAAATCAAGCATTTCTTCCTTTTCACTGCTCGTAAATAGGACCTAATGGAATCATCCACCTAAGATCCTTTTAGATCCTCTCCTGGTCATTTGGTAGAGATGGGTAGTGTAAATTGCTAAAAAAGAGACAGTCATTACTAATCAGATGTAGCCCTTGATGTCTCACGTATTCTTCCTCGAAATGCCAGGCAGATTCTCGCCGGATCATTTGGTAGATTTCTGTTCAAGAAAATTACTCCTCATGAGACACACGTGATTGACAAGTACTAGTCATCGATTTCTCCTCGAATGATTCGCCAAAATGCTTTCCGAATCTCTGCTGGTGATTTGGAAGAAATCGGTTCTTGAACTATACTAAAAATGAGAAATTCACCTTTGAGCTGTGCGACAGATAAATTTGAGAGGGACTCTTCCTGAAAACCCCGAGGATCCACTTTGCGTCACACGGTAGAGAGGAGTTCGTGAAAACGACTCAGTGTGAGAAATTCATTCCTGATCAGGGATCCTGATCTATTTCTCACGGCACCATCCACCAAAAACCAAGTCCGTTATCTCTTCGGCATTTGGTAGTGATTTATGGTGAAAATTGCTAAAAATGAGAAAGTTATAACTGATCCTAGCTATAAATCAATTATAATTGGAATCATCCTCCAAAAGACTTTCAGATTCGCGCCTTGTGATTTGGTAGCTATCAGTTCATGATTTGGTGGAAATGACTAAAAACGAGACTCTTATTACTGATCCATGTTAGTAATCAATGACACATGGAATCTTCCTCCGAAATCCTTTGCTAATGAGCTCCTGGTGATTTCGAATAAAATCGGTTGGTGAAAATTACTAGGAATGAGAAAATTCATTCCTCATCCGTCTTCTGATAAATTTCCGATGGAATCATCCACCAGAAAAGCAATTGCATTTCTACTTGGTGCATTGGAACAGATCGGCTGGTGCGAATTACTCAAAGTAAGAAAATCATGATTTACAAGTACCTAGTGGTAAAGGCTCCAGCAATCCTGATTGACTCCTGGTGAATTTGTAGAGATTGGTTCATGAAAATTACTAAAAAATCAAGCATTTCTTCCTGATCACTGCTCGTAATTAGGACCTAATGGAATCATCCACCTAAGATCCTTTTAGATCCTCTCCTGGTCATTTGGTAGAGATGGGTAGTGTAAATTGCTAAAAAAGAGACAGTCATTACTAATCAGATGTAGCCCTTGATGTCTCACGTATTCTTCCTCGAAATGCCAGGCAGATTCTCGCCGGATCATTTGGTAGATTTCTGTTCAAGAAAATTACTCCTCATGAGACATACGTGATTGACAAGTACTAGTCATCGATTTCTCCTCGAATGATTCGCCAAAATGCTTTCCGAATCTCTGCTGGTGATTTGGAAGAAATCGGTTCTTGAACTATACTAAAAATGAGAAATTCACCTTTGAGCTGTGCGACAGATAAATTTGAGAGGGACTCTTCCTGAAAACCCCGAGGATCCACTTTGCGTCATACGGTAGAGAGGAGTTCGTGAAAACGACTCAGTATGAGAAATTCATTCCTCATCAGGGATCCTGATCTATTTCCACGGCACCATCCACCAAAAACCAAGTCCGTTATCTCTTCGGCATTTGGTAGTGATTTATGGTGAAAATAGCTAAAAATGAGAAAGTTATAACTGATCCTAGCTATAAATCAATTATAATTGGAATCATCCTCCAAAAGACTTTCAGATTCGCGCCTTGTGATTTGGTAGCTATCAGTTCATGATTTGGTGGAAATGACTAAAAACGAGACTCTTATTACTGATCCATGTTAGTAATCAATGACACATGGAATCTTCCTCCGAAATCCTTTGCTAATGAGCTCCTGGTGATTTCGAATAAAATCGGTTGGTGAAAATTACTAGGAATGAGAAAATTCATTCCTCATCCGTCTTCTGATAAATTTCCGATGGAATCATCCACCAGAAAAGCAATTGCATTTCTACTTGGTGCATTGGAACAGATCGGCTGGTGCGAATTACTCAAAGTAAGAAAATCATGATTTACAAGTACCTAGTGGTAAAGGCTCCAGCAATCCTGATTGACTCCTGGTGAATTTGTAGAGATTGGTTCATGAAAATTACTAAAAAATCAAGCATTTCTTCCTGATCACTGCTCGTAATTAGGACCTAATGGAATCATCCACCTAAGATCCTTTTAGATCCTCTCCTGGTCATTTGGTAGAGATGGGTAGTGTAAATTGCTAAAAAAGAGACAGTCATTACTAATCAGATGTAGCCCTTGATGTCTCACGTATTCTTCCTCGAAATGCCAGGCAGATTCTCGCCGGATGATTTGGTAGATTTCTGTTCAAGAAAATTACTCCTCATGAGACATACGTGATTGACAAGTACTAGTCATCGATTTCTCCTCGAATGATTCGCCAAAATGATTTCCGAATCTCTGCTGGTGATTTGGAAGAAATCGGTTCTTGAACTATACTAAAAATGAGAAATTCACCTTTGAGCTGTGCGACAGATAAATTTGAGAGGGACTCTTCCTGAAAACCCCGAGGATCCACTTTGCGTCATACGGTAGAGAGGAGTTCGTGAAAACGACTCAGTATGAGAAATTCATTCCTGATCAGGGATCCTGATCTATTTCTCACGGCACCATCCACCAAAAACCAAGTCCGTTATCTCTTCGGCATTTGGTAGTGATTTATGGTGAAAATTGCTAAAAATGAGAAAGTTATAACTGATCCTAGCTATAAATCAATTATAAATGGAATCATCCTCCAAAAGACTTTCAGATTCGCGCCTTGTGATTTGGTAGCTATCAGTTCATGATTTGGTGGAAATGACTAAAAACGAGACTCTTATTACTGATCCATGTTAGTAATCAATGACACATGGAATCTTCCTCCGAAATCCTTTGCTAATGAGCTCCTGGTGATTTCGAATAAAATCGGTTGGTGAAAATTACTAGGAATGAGAAAATTCATTCCTCATCCGTCTTCTGATAAATTTCCGATGGAATCATCCACCAGAAAAGCAATTGCATTTCTACTTGGTGCATTGGAACAGATCGGCTGGTGCGAATTACTCAAAGTAAGAAAATCATGATTTACAAGTACCTAGTGGTAAAGGCTCCAGCAATCCTGATTGTCTCCTGGTGAATTTGTAGAGATTGGTTCATGAAAATTACTAAAAAATCAAGCATTTCTTCCTTTTCACTGCTCGTAATTAGGACCTAATGGAATCATCCACCTAAGATCCTTTTAGATCCTCTCCTGGTCATTTGGTAGAGATGGGTAGTGTAAATTGCTAAAAAAGAGACAGTCATTACTAATCAGATGTAGCCCTTGATGTCTCACGTATTCTTCCTCGAAATGCCAGGCAGATTCTCGCCGGATCATTTGGTAGATTTCTGTTCAAGAAAATTACTCCTCATGAGACACACGTGATTGACAATTACTAGTCATCGATTTCTCCTCGAATGATTCGCCAAAATGCTTTCCGAATCTCTGCTGGTGATTTGGAAGAAATCGGTTCTTGAACTATACTAAAAATGAGAAATTCACCTTTGAGCTGTGCGACAGATAAATTTGAGAGGGACTCTTCCTGAAAACCCCGAGGATCCACTTTGCGTCATACGGTAGAGAGGAGTTCGTGAAAACGACTCAGTATGAGAAATTCATTCCTGATCAGGGATCCTGATCTATTTCTCACGGCACCATCCACCAAAAACCAAGTCCGTTATCTCTTCGGCATTTGGTAGTGATTTATGGTGAAAATTGCTAAAAATGAGAAAGTTATAACTGATCCTAGCTATAAATCAATTATAATTGGAATCATCCTCCAAAAGACTTTCAGATTCGCGCCTTGTGATTTGGTAGCTATCAGTTCATGATTTGGTGGAAATGACTAAAAACGAGACTCTTATTACTGATCCATATTAGTAATCAATGACACATGGAATCTTCCTCCGAAATCCTTTGATAATGAGCTCCTGGTGATTTGGAATAAAATCGGTTGGTGAAAATTACTAGGAATGAGAAAATTCATTCCTCATCCGTCTTCTGATAAATTTCCGATGGAATCATCCACCAGAAAAGCAATTGCATTTCTACTTGGTGCATTGGAACAGATCGGCTGGTGCGAATTACTCAAAGTAAGAAAATCATGATTTACAAGTACCTAGTGGTGAAGTCTCCAGCAATCCAGATTGACTCCTGGTGAATTTGTAGAGATTGGTTCATGAAAATTACTAAAAAATCAAGCATTTCTTCCTGATCACTGCTCGTAATTAGGACCTAATGGAATCATCCACCTAAGATCCTTTTAGATCCTCTCCTGGTCATTTGGTAGAGATGGGTAGTGTAAATTGCTAAAAAAGAGACAGTCATTACTAATCAGATGTAGCCCTTGATGTCTCACGTATTCTTCCTCGAAATGCCAGGCAGATTCTCGCCGGATCATTTGGTAGATTTCTGTTCAAGAAAATTACTCCTCATGAGACACACATGATTGACAAGTACTAGTCATCAATTTCTCCTCGAATGGTTCGCCAAAATGCTTTCCAAATCTCTGCTGGTGATTTGGAAGAAATCGGTTCTTGAACTATACTAAAAATGAGAAATTCACCTTTGAGCTGTGCGACAGATAAATTTGAGAGGGACTCTTCCTGAAAACCCCGAGGATCCACTTTGCGTCATACGGTAGAGAGGAGTTCGTGAAAACGACTCAGTATGAGAAATTCATTCCTGATCAGGGATCCTGATCTATTTCTCACGGCACCATCCACCAAAAACCAAGTCCGTTATCTCTTCGGCATTTGGTAGTGATTTATGGTGAAAATTGCTAAAAATGAGAAAGTTATAACTGATCCTAGCTATAAATCAATTATAATTGGAATCATCCTCCAAAAGACTTTCAGATTCGCGCCTTGTGATTTGGTAGCTATCAGTTCATGATTTGGTGGAAATGACTAAAAACGAGACTCTTATTACTGATCCATGTTAGTAATCAATGACACATGGAATCTTCCTCCGAAATCCTTTGCTAATGAGCTCCTGGTGATTTGGAATAAAATCGGTTGGTGAAAATTACTAGGAATGAGAAAATTCATTCCTCATCCGTCTTCTGATAAATTTCCGATGGAATCATCCACCAGAAAAGCAATTGCATTTCTACTTGGTGCATTGGAACAGATCGGCTGGTGCGAATTACTCAAAGTAAGAAAATCATGATTTACAAGTACCTAGTGGTAAAGGCTCCAGCAATCCTGATTGACTCCTGGTGAATTTGTAGAGATTGGTTCATGAAAATTACTAAAAAATCAAGCATTTCTTCCTGATCACTGCTCGTAATTAGGACCTAATGGAATCATCCACCTAAGATCCTTTTAGATCCTCTCCTGGTCATTTGGTAGAGATGGGTAGTGTAAATTGCTAAAAAAGAGACAGTCATTACTAATCAGATGTAGCCCTTGATGTCTCACGTATTCTTCCTCGAAATGCCAGGCAGATTCTCGCCGGATCATTTGGTAGATTTCTGTTCAAGAAAATTACTCCTCATGAGACATACGTGATTGACAAGTACTAGTCATCGATTTCTCCTCGAATGATTCGCCAAAATGCTTTCCGAATCTCTGCTGGTGATTTGGAAGAAATCGGTTCTTGAACTATACTAAAAATGAGAAATTCACCTTTGAGCTGTGCGACAGATAAATTTGAGAGGGACTCTTCCTGAAAACCCCGAGGATCCACTTTGCGTCATACGGTAGAGAGGAGTTCGTGAAAACGACTCAGTATGAGAAATTCATTCCTGATCAGGGATCCTGATCTATTTCTCACGGCACCATCCACCAAAAACCAAGTCTGTTATCTCTTCGGCATTTGGTAGTGATTTATGGTGAAAATTGCTAAAAATGAGAAAGTTATAACTGATCCTAGCTATAAATCAATTATAAATGGAATCATCCTCCAAAAGACTTTCCGATTCGCGCCTTGTGATTTGGTAGCTATCAGTTCATGATTTCGTGGAAATGACTAAAAACGAGACTCTTATTACTGATCCATGTTAGTAATCAATGACACATGGAATCTTCCTCCGAAATCCTTTGCTAATGAGCTCCTGGTGATTTCGAATAAAATCGGTTGGTGAAAATTACTAGGAATGAGAAAATTCATTCCTCATCCGTCTTCTGATAAATTTCCGATGGAATCATCCACCAGAAAAGCAATTGCATTTCTACTTGGTGCATTGGAACAGATCGGCTGGTGCGAATTACTCAAAGTAAGAAAATCATGATTTACAAGTACCTAGTGGTAAAGGCTCCAGCAATCCTGATTGTCTCCTGGTGAATTTGTAGAGATTGGTTCATGAAAATTACTAAAAAATCAAGCATTTCTTCCTTTTCACTGCTCGTAAATAGGACCTAATGGAATCATCCACCTAAGATCCTTTTAGATCCTCTCCTGGTCATTTGGTAGAGATGGGTAGTGTAAATTGCTAAAAAAGAGACAGTCATTACTAATCAGATGTAGCCCTTGATGTCTCACGTATTCTTCCTCGAAATGCCAGGCAGATTCTCGCCGGATCATTTGGTAGATTTCTGTTCAAGAAAATTACTCCTCATGAGACACACGTGATTGACAAGTACTAGTCATCGATTTCTCCTCGAATGATTCGCCAAAATGCTTTCCGAATCTCTGCTGGTGATTTGGAAGAAATCGGTTCTTGAACTATACTAAAAATGAGAAATTCACCTTTGAGCTGTGCGACAGATAAATTTGAGAGGGACTCTTCCTGAAAACCCCGAGGATCCACTTTGCGTCACACGGTAGAGAGGAGTTCGTGAAAACGACTCAGTGTGAGAAATTCATTCCTGATCAGGGATCCTGATCTATTTCTCACGGCACCATCCACCAAAAACCAAGTCCGTTATCTCTTCGGCATTTGGTAGTGATTTATGGTGAAAATTGCTAAAAATGAGAAAGTTATAACTGATCCTAGCTATAAATCAATTATAATTGGAATCATCCTCCAAAAGACTTTCAGATTCGCGCCTTGTGATTTGGTAGCTATCAGTTCATGATTTGGTGGAAATGACTAAAAACGAGACTCTTATTACTGATCCATGTTAGTAATCAATGACACATGGAATCTTCCTCCGAAATCCTTTGCTAATGAGCTCCTGGTGATTTCGAATAAAATCGGTTGGTGAAAATTACTAGGAATGAGAAAATTCATTCCTCATCCGTCTTCTGATAAATTTCCGATGGAATCATCCACCAGAAAAGCAATTGCATTTCTACTTGGTGCATTGGAACAGATCGGCTGGTGCGAATTACTCAAAGTAAGAAAATCATGATTTACAAGTACCTAGTGGTAAAGGCTCCAGCAATCCTGATTGACTCCTGGTGAATTTGTAGAGATTGGTTCATGAAAATTACTAAAAAATCAAGCATTTCTTCCTGATCACTGCTCGTAATTAGGACCTAATGGAATCATCCACCTAAGATCCTTTTAGATCCTCTCCTGGTCATTTGGTAGAGATGGGTAGTGTAAATTGCTAAAAAAGAGACAGTCATTACTAATCAGATGTAGCCCTTGATGTCTCACGTATTCTTCCTCGAAATGCCAGGCAGATTCTCGCCGGATCATTTGGTAGATTTCTGTTCAAGAAAATTACTCCTCATGAGACATACGTGATTGACAAGTACTAGTCATCGATTTCTCCTCGAATGATTCGCCAAAATGCTTTCCGAATCTCTGCTGGTGATTTGGAAGAAATCGGTTCTTGAACTATACTAAAAATGAGAAATTCACCTTTGAGCTGTGCGACAGATAAATTTGAGAGGGACTCTTCCTGAAAACCCCGAGGATCCACTTTGCGTCATACGGTAGAGAGGAGTTCGTGAAAACGACTCAGTATGAGAAATTCATTCCTGATCAGGGATCCTGATCTATTTCTCACGGCACCATCCACCAAAAACCAAGTCCGTTATCTCTTCGGCATTTGGTAGTGATTTATGGTGAAAATTGCTAAAAATGAGAAAGTTATAACTGATCCTAGCTATAAATCAATTATAAATGGAATCATCCTCCAAAAGACTTTCAGATTCGCGCCTTGTGATTTGGTAGCTATCAGTTCATGATTTCGTGGAAATGACTAAAAACGAGACTCTTATTACTGATCCATGTTAGTAATCAATGACACATGGAATCTTCCTCCGAAATCCTTTGCTAATGAGCTCCTGGTGATTTCGAATAAAATCGGTTGGTGAAAATTACTAGGAATGAGAAAATTCATTCCTCATCCGTCTTCTGATAAATTTCCGATGGAATCATCCACCAGAAAAGCAATTGCATTTCTACTTGGTGCATTGGAACAGATCGGCTGGTGCGAATTACTCAAAGTAAGAAAATCATGATTTACAAGTACCTAGTGGTAAAGGCTCCAGCAATCCTGATTGACTCCTGGTGAATTTGTAGAGATTGGTTCATGAAAATTACTAAAAAATCAAGCATTTCTTCCTGATCACTGCTCGTAATTAGGACCTAATGGAATCATCCACCTAAGATCCTTTTAGATCCTCTCCTGGTCATTTGGTAGAGATGGGTAGTGTAAATTGCTAAAAAAGAGACAGTCATTACTAATCAGATGTAGCCCTTGATGTCTCACGTATTCTTCCTCGAAATGCCAGGCAGATTCTCGCCGGATGATTTGGTAGATTTCTGTTCAAGAAAATTACTCCTCATGAGACATACGTGATTGACAAGTACTAGTCATCGATTTCTCCTCGAATGATTCGCCAAAATGATTTCCGAATCTCTGCTGGTGATTTGGAAGAAATCGGTTCTTGAACTATACTAAAATGAGAAATTCACCTTTGAGCTGTGCGACAGATAAATTTGAGAGGGACTCTTCCTGAAAACCCCGAGGATCCACTTTGCGTCATACGGTAGAGAGGAGTTCGTGAAAACGACTCAGTATGAGAAATTCATTCCTGATCAGGGATCCTGATCTATTTCTCACGGCACCATCCACCAAAAACCAAGTCCGTTATCTCTTCGGCATTTGGTAGTGATTTATGGTGAAAATTGCTAAAAATGAGAAAGTTATAACTGATCCTAGCTATAAATCAATTATAAATGGAATCATCCTCCAAAAGACTTTCAGATTCGCGCCTTGTGATTTGGTAGCTATCAGTTCATGATTTGGTGGAAATGACTAAAAACGAGACTCTTATTACTGATCCATGTTAGTAATCAATGACACATGGAATCTTCCTCCGAAATCCTTTGCTAATGAGCTCCTGGTGATTTCGAATAAAATCGGTTGGTGAAAATTACTAGGAATGAGAAAATTCATTCCTCATCCGTCTTCTGATAAATTTCCGATGGAATCATCCACCAGAAAAGCAATTGCATTTCTACTTGGTGCATTGGAACAGATCGGCTGGTGCGAATTACTCAAAGTAAGAAAATCATGATTTACAAGTACCTAGTGGTAAAGGCTCCAGCAATCCTGATTGTCTCCTGGTGAATTTGTAGAGATTGGTTCATGAAAATTACTAAAAAATCAAGCATTTCTTCCTTTTCACTGCTCGTAATTAGGACCTAATGGAATCATCCACCTAAGATCCTTTTAGATCCTCTCCTGGTCATTTGGTAGAGATGGGTAGTGTAAATTGCTAAAAAAGAGACAGTCATTACTAATCAGATGTAGCCCTTGATGTCTCACGTATTCTTCCTCGAAATGCCAGGCAGATTCTCGCCGGATCATTTGGTAGATTTCTGTTCAAGAAAATTACTCCTCATGAGACACACGTGATTGACAATTACTAGTCATCGATTTCTCCTCGAATGATTCGCCAAAATGCTTTCCGAATCTCTGCTGGTGATTTGGAAGAAATCGGTTCTTGAACTATACTAAAAATGAGAAATTCACCTTTGAGCTGTGCGACAGATAAATTTGAGAGGGACTCTTCCTGAAAACCCCGAGGATCCACTTTGCGTCATACGGTAGAGAGGAGTTCGTGAAAACGACTCAGTATGAGAAATTCATTCCTGATCAGGGATCCTGATCTATTTCTCACGGCACCATCCACCAAAAACCAAGTCCGTTATCTCTTCGGCATTTGGTAGTGATTTATGGTGAAAATTGCTAAAAATGAGAAAGTTATAACTGATCCTAGCTATAAATCAATTATAATTGGAATCATCCTCCAAAAGACTTTCAGATTCGCGCCTTGTGATTTGGTAGCTATCAGTTCATGATTTGGTGGAAATGACTAAAAACGAGACTCTTATTACTGATCCATGTTAGTAATCAATGACACATGGAATCTTCCTCCGAAATCCTTTGCTAATGAGCTCCTGGTGATTTGGAATAAAATCGGTTGGTGAAAATTACTAGGAATGAGAAAATTCATTCCTCATCCGTCTTCTGATAAATTTCCGATGGAATCATCCACCAGAAAAGCAATTGCATTTCTACTTGGTGCATTGGAACAGATCGGCTGGTGCGAATTACTCAAAGTAAGAAAATCATGATTTACAAGTACCTAGTGGTAAAGGCTCCAGCAATCCTGATTGACTCCTGGTGAATTTGTAGAGATTGGTTCATGAAAATTACTAAAAAATCAAGCATTTCTTCCTGATCACTGCTCGTAATTAGGACCTAATGGAATCATCCACCTAAGATCCTTTTAGATCCTCTCCTGGTCATTTGGTAGAGATGGGTAGTGTAAATTGCTAAAAAAGAGACAGTCATTACTAATCAGATGTAGCCCTTGATGTCTCACGTATTCTTCCTCGAAATGCCAGGCAGATTCTCGCCGGATCATTTGGTAGATTTCTGTTCAAGAAAATTACTCCTCATGAGACATACGTGATTGACAAGTACTAGTCATCGATTTCTCCTCGAATGATTCGCCAAAATGCTTTCCGAATCTCTGCTGGTGATTTGGAAGAAATCGGTTCTTGAACTATACTAAAAATGAGAAATTCACCTTTGAGCTGTGCGACAGATAAATTTGAGAGGGACTCTTCCTGAAAACCCCGAGGATCCACTTTGCGTCATACGGTAGAGAGGAGTTCGTGAAAACGACTCAGTATGAGAAATTCATTCCTGATCAGGGATCCTGATCTATTTCTCACGGCACCATCCACCAAAAACCAAGTCTGTTATCTCTTCGGCATTTGGTAGTGATTTATGGTGAAAATTGCTAAAAATGAGAAAGTTATAACTGATCCTAGCTATAAATCAATTATAAATGGAATCATCCTCCAAAAGACTTTCAGATTCGCGCCTTGTGATTTGGTAGCTATCAGTTCATGATTTGGTGGAAATGACTAAAAACGAGACTCTTATTACTGATCCATGTTATTAATCAATGACACATGGAATCTTCCTCCGAAATCCTTTGGTAATGAGCTCCTGGTGATTTCGAATAAAATCGGTTGGTGAAAATTACTAGGAATGAGAAAATTCATTCCTCATCCGTCTTCTGATAAATTTCCGATGGAATCATCCACCAGAAAAGCAATTGCATTTCTACTTGGTGCATTGGAACAGATCGGCTGGTGCGAATTACTCAAAGTAAGAAAATCATGATTTACAAGTACCTAGTGGTAAAGGCTCCAGCAATCCTGATTGTCTCCTGGTGAATTTGTAGAGATTGGTTCATGAAAATTACTAAAAAATCAAGCATTTCTTCCTTTTCACTGCTCGTAATTAGGACCTAATGGAATCATCCACCTAAGATCCTTTTAGATCCTCTCCTGGTCATTTGGTAGAGATGGGTAGTGTAAATTGCTAAAAAAGAGACAGTCATTACTAATCAGATGTAGCCCTTGATGTCTCACGTATTCTTCCTCGAAATGCCAGGCAGATTCTCGCCGGATCATTTGGTAGATTTCTGTTCAAGAAAATTACTCCTCATGAGACACACGTGATTGACAATTACTAGTCATCGATTTCTCCTCGAATGATTCGCCAAAATGCTTTCCGAATCTCTGCTGGTGATTTGGAAGAAATCGGTTCTTGAACTATACTAAAAATGAGAAATTCACCTTTGAGCTGTGCGACAGATAAATTTGAGAGGGACTCTTCCTGAAAACCCCGAGGATCCACTTTGCGTCATACGGTAGAGAGGAGTTCGTGAAAACGACTCAGTATGAGAAATTCATTCCTGATCAGGGATCCTGATCTATTTCTCACGGCACCATCCACCAAAAACCAAGTCCGTTATCTCTTCGGCATTTGGTAGTGATTTATGGTGAAAATTGCTAAAAATGAGAAAGTTATAACTGATCCTAGCTATAAATCAATTATAATTGGAATCATCCTCCAAAAGACTTTCAGATTCGCGCCTTGTGATTTGGTAGCTATCAGTTCATGATTTGGTGGAAATGACTAAAAACGAGACTCTTATTACTGATCCATATTAGTAATCAATGACACATGGAATCTTCCTCCGAAATCCTTTGATAATGAGCTCCTGGTGATTTGGAATAAAATCGGTTGGTGAAAATTACTAGGAATGAGAAAATTCATTCCTCATCCGTCTTCTGATAAATTTCCGATGGAATCATCCACCAGAAAAGCAATTGCATTTCTACTTGGTGCATTGGAACAGATCGGCTGGTGCGAATTACTCAAAGTAAGAAAATCATGATTTACAAGTACCTAGTGGTGAAGTCTCCAGCAATCCAGATTGACTCCTGGTGAATTTGTAGAGATTGGTTCATGAAAATTACTAAAAAATCAAGCATTTCTTCCTGATCACTGCTCGTAATTAGGACCTAATGGAATCATCCACCTAAGATCCTTTTAGATCCTCTCCTGGTCATTTGGTAGAGATGGGTAGTGTAAATTGCTAAAAAAGAGACAGTCATTACTAATCAGATGTAGCCCTTGATGTCTCACGTATTCTTCCTCGAAATGCCAGGCAGATTCTCGCCGGATCATTTGGTAGATTTCTGTTCAAGAAAATTACTCCTCATGAGACACACATGATTGACAAGTACTAGTCATCAATTTCTCCTCGAATGGTTCGCCAAAATGCTTTCCAAATCTCTGCTGGTGATTTGGAAGAAATCGGTTCTTGAACTATACTAAAAATGAGAAATTCACCTTTGAGCTGTGCGACAGATAAATTTGAGAGGGACTCTTCCTGAAAACCCCGAGGATCCACTTTGCGTCATACGGTAGAGAGGAGTTCGTGAAAACGACTCAGTATGAGAAATTCATTCCTGATCAGGGATCCTGATCTATTTCCACGGCACCATCCACCAAAAACCAAGTCCGTTATCTCTTCGGCATTTGGTAGTGATTTATGGTGAAAATAGCTAAAAATGAGAAAGTTATAACTGATCCTAGCTATAAATCAATTATAATTGGAATCATCCTCCAAAAGACTTTCAGATTCGCGCCTTGTGATTTGGTAGCTATCAGTTCATGATTTGGTGGAAATGACTAAAAACGAGACTCTTATTACTGATCCATGTTAGTAATCAATGACACATGGAATCTTCCTCCGAAATCCTTTGCTAATGAGCTCCTGGTGATTTCGAATAAAATCGGTTGGTGAAAATTACTAGGAATGAGAAAATTCATTCCTCATCCGTCTTCTGATAAATTTCCGATGGAATCATCCACCAGAAAAGCAATTGCATTTCTACTTGGTGCATTGGAACAGATCGGCTGGTGCGAATTACTCAAAGTAAGAAAATCATGATTTACAAGTACCTAGTGGTAAAGGCTCCAGCAATCCTGATTGACTCCTGGTGAATTTGTAGAGATTGGTTCATGAAAATTACTAAAAAATCAAGCATTTCTTCCTGATCACTGCTCGTAATTAGGACCTAATGGAATCATCCACCTAAGATCCTTTTAGATCCTCTCCTGGTCATTTGGTAGAGATGGGTAGTGTAAATTGCTAAAAAAGAGACAGTCATTACTAATCAGATGTAGCCCTTGATGTCTCACGTATTCTTCCTCGAAATGCCAGGCAGATTCTCGCCGGATGATTTGGTAGATTTCTGTTCAAGAAAATTACTCCTCATGAGACATACGTGATTGACAAGTACTAGTCATCGATTTCTCCTCGAATGATTCGCCAAAATGATTTCCGAATCTCTGCTGGTGATTTGGAAGAAATCGGTTCTTGAACTATACTAAAAATGAGAAATTCACCTTTGAGCTGTGCGACAGATAAATTTGAGAGGGACTCTTCCTGAAAACCCCGAGGATCCACTTTGCGTCATACGGTAGAGAGGAGTTCGTGAAAACGACTCAGTATGAGAAATTCATTCCTGATCAGGGATCCTGATCTATTTCTCACGGCACCATCCACCAAAAACCAAGTCCGTTATCTCTTCGGCATTTGGTAGTGATTTATGGTGAAAATTGCTAAAAATGAGAAAGTTATAACTGATCCTAGCTATAAATCAATTATAAATGGAATCATCCTCCAAAAGACTTTCAGATTCGCGCCTTGTGATTTGGTAGCTATCAGTTCATGATTTGGTGGAAATGACTAAAAACGAGACTCTTATTACTGATCCATGTTATTAATCAATGACACATGGAATCTTCCTCCGAAATCCTTTGGTAATGAGCTCCTGGTGATTTCGAATAAAATCGGTTGGTGAAAATTACTAGGAATGAGAAAATTCATTCCTCATCCGTCTTCTGATAAATTTCCGATGGAATCATCCACCAGAAAAGCAATTGCATTTCTACTTGGTGCATTGGAACAGATCGGCTGGTGCGAATTACTCAAAGTAAGAAAATCATGATTTACAAGTACCTAGTGGTGAAGTCTCCAGCAATCCAGATTGACTCCTGGTGAATTTGTAGAGATTGGTTCATGAAAATTACTAAAAAATCAAGCATTTCTTCCTGATCACTGCTCGTAATTAGGACCTAATGGAATCATCCACCTAAGATCCTTTTAGATCCTCTCCTGGTCATTTGGTAGAGATGGGTAGTGTAAATTGCTAAAAAAGAGACAGTCATTACTAATCAGATGTAGCCCTTGATGTCTCACGTATTCTTCCTCGAAATGCCAGGCAGATTCTCGCCGGATCATTTGGTAGATTTCTGTTCAAGAAAATTACTCCTCATGAGACACACATGATTGACAAGTACTAGTCATCAATTTCTCCTCGAATGGTTCGCCAAAATGCTTTCCAAATCTCTGCTGGTGATTTGGAAGAAATCGGTTCTTGAACTATACTAAAAATGAGAAATTCACCTTTGAGCTGTGCGACAGATAAATTTGAGAGGGACTCTTCCTGAAAACCCCGAGGATCCACTTTGCGTCATACGGTAGAGAGGAGTTCGTGAAAACGACTCAGTATGAGAAATTCATTCCTCATCAGGGATCCTGATCTATTTCCACGGCACCATCCACCAAAAACCAAGTCCGTTATCTCTTCGGCATTTGGTAGTGATTTATGGTGAAAATAGCTAAAAATGAGAAAGTTATAACTGATCCTAGCTATAAATCAATTATAATTGGAATCATCCTCCAAAAGACTTTCAGATTCGCGCCTTGTGATTTGGTAGCTATCAGTTCATGATTTGGTGGAAATGACTAAAAACGAGACTCTTATTACTGATCCATGTTAGTAATCAATGACACATGGAATCTTCCTCCGAAATCCTTTGCTAATGAGCTCCTGGTGATTTCGAATAAAATCGGTTGGTGAAAATTACTAGGAATGAGAAAATTCATTCCTCATCCGTCTTCTGATAAATTTCCGATGGAATCATCCACCAGAAAAGCAATTGCATTTCTACTTGGTGCATTGGAACAGATCGGCTGGTGCGAATTACTCAAAGTAAGAAAATCATGATTTACAAGTACCTAGTGGTAAAGGCTCCAGCAATCCTGATTGACTCCTGGTGAATTTGTAGAGATTGGTTCATGAAAATTACTAAAAAATCAAGCATTTCTTCCTGATCACTGCTCGTAATTAGGACCTAATGGAATCATCCACCTAAGATCCTTTTAGATCCTCTCCTGGTCATTTGGTAGAGATGGGTAGTGTAAATTGCTAAAAAAGAGACAGTCATTACTAATCAGATGTAGCCCTTGATGTCTCACGTATTCTTCCTCGAAATGCCAGGCAGATTCTCGCCGGATGATTTGGTAGATTTCTGTTCAAGAAAATTACTCCTCATGAGACATACGTGATTGACAAGTACTAGTCATCGATTTCTCCTCGAATGATTCGCCAAAATGATTTCCGAATCTCTGCTGGTGATTTGGAAGAAATCGGTTCTTGAACTATACTAAAAATGAGAAATTCACCTTTGAGCTGTGCGACAGATAAATTTGAGAGGGACTCTTCCTGAAAACCCCGAGGATCCACTTTGCGTCATACGGTAGAGAGGAGTTCGTGAAAACGACTCAGTATGAGAAATTCATTCCTGATCAGGGATCCTGATCTATTTCTCACGGCACCATCCACCAAAAACCAAGTCCGTTATCTCTTCGGCATTTGGTAGTGATTTATGGTGAAAATTGCTAAAAATGAGAAAGTTATAACTGATCCTAGCTATAAATCAATTATAAATGGAATCATCCTCCAAAAGACTTTCAGATTCGCGCCTTGTGATTTGGTAGCTATCAGTTCATGATTTGGTGGAAATGACTAAAAACGAGACTCTTATTACTGATCCATGTTATTAATCAATGACACATGGAATCTTCCTCCGAAATCCTTTGGTAATGAGCTCCTGGTGATTTCGAATAAAATCGGTTGGTGAAAATTACTAGGAATGAGAAAATTCATTCCTCATCCGTCTTCTGATAAATTTCCGATGGAATCATCCACCAGAAAAGCAATTGCATTTCTACTTGGTGCATTGGAACAGATCGGCTGGTGCGAATTACTCAAAGTAAGAAAATCATGATTTACAAGTACCTAGTGGTAAAGGCTCCAGCAATCCTGATTGTCTCCTGGTGAATTTGTAGAGATTGGTTCATGAAAATTACTAAAAAATCAAGCATTTCTTCCTTTTCACTGCTCGTAATTAGGACCTAATGGAATCATCCACCTAAGATCCTTTTAGATCCTCTCCTGGTCATTTGGTAGAGATGGGTAGTGTAAATTGCTAAAAAAGAGACAGTCATTACTAATCAGATGTAGCCCTTGATGTCTCACGTATTCTTCCTCGAAATGCCAGGCAGATTCTCGCCGGATCATTTGGTAGATTTCTGTTCAAGAAAATTACTCCTCATGAGACACACGTGATTGACAATTACTAGTCATCGATTTCTCCTCGAATGATTCGCCAAAATGCTTTCCGAATCTCTGCTGGTGATTTGGAAGAAATCGGTTCTTGAACTATACTAAAAATGAGAAATTCACCTTTGAGCTGTGCGACAGATAAATTTGAGAGGGACTCTTCCTGAAAACCCCGAGGATCCACTTTGCGTCATACGGTAGAGAGGAGTTCGTGAAAACGACTCAGTATGAGAAATTCCTTCCTGATCAGGGATCCTGATCTATTTCTCACGGCACCATCCACCAAAAACCAAGTCCGTTATCTCTTCGGCATTTGGTAGTGATTTATGGTGAAAATAGCTAAAAATGAGAAAGTTATAACTGATCCTAGCTATAAATCAATTATAATTGGAATCATCCTCCAAAAGACTTTCAGATTCGCGCCTTGTGATTTGGTAGCTATCAGTTCATGATTTGGTGGAAATGACTAAAAACGAGACTCTTATTACTGATCCATGTTAGTAATCAATTACACATGGAATCTTCCTCCGAAATCCTTTGCTAATGAGCTCCTGGTGATTTCGAATAAAATCGGTTGGTGAAAATTACTAGGAATGAGAAAATTCATTCCTCATCCGTCTTCTGATAAATTTCCGATGGAATCATCCACCAGAAAAGCAATTGCATTTCTACTTGGTGCATTGGAACAGATCGGCTGGTGCGAATTACTCAAAGTAAGAAAATCATGATTTACAAGTACCTAGTGGTGAAGTCTCCAGCAATCCAGATTGACTCCTGGTGAATTTGTAGAGATTGGTTCATGAAAATTACTAAAAAATCAAGCATTTCTTCCTGATCACTGCTCGTAATTAGGACCTAATGGAATCATCCACCTAAGATCCTTTTAGATCCTCTCCTGGTCATTTGGTAGAGATGGGTAGTGTAAATTGCTAAAAAAGAGACAGTCATTACTAATCAGATGTAGCCCTTGATGTCTCACGTATTCTTCCTCGAAATGCCAGGCAGATTCTCGCCGGATCATTTGGTAGATTTCTGTTCAAGAAAATTACTCCTCATGAGACACACATGATTGACAAGTACTAGTCATCAATTTCTCCTCGAATGGTTCGCCAAAATGCTTTCCAAATCTCTGCTGGTGATTTGGAAGAAATCGGTTCTTGAACTATACTAAAAATGAGAAATTCACCTTTGAGCTGTGCGACAGATAAATTTGAGAGGGACTCTTCCTGAAAACCCCGAGGATCCACTTTGCGTCATACGGTAGAGAGGAGTTCGTGAAAACGACTCAGTATGAGAAATTCATTCCTCATCAGGGATCCTGATCTATTTCCACGGCACCATCCACCAAAAACCAAGTCCGTTATCTCTTCGGCATTTGGTAGTGATTTATGGTGAAAATAGCTAAAAATGAGAAAGTTATAACTGATCCTAGCTATAAATCAATTATAATTGGAATCATCCTCCAAAAGACTTTCAGATTCGCGCCTTGTGATTTGGTAGCTATCAGTTCATGATTTGGTGGAAATGACTAAAAACGAGACTCTTATTACTGATCCATGTTAGTAATCAATGACACATGGAATCTTCCTCCGAAATCCTTTGCTAATGAGCTCCTGGTGATTTCGAATAAAATCGGTTGGTGAAAATTACTAGGAATGAGAAAATTCATTCCTCATCCGTCTTCTGATAAATTTCCGATGGAATCATCCACCAGAAAAGCAATTGCATTTCTACTTGGTGCATTGGAACAGATCGGCTGGTGCGAATTACTCAAAGTAAGAAAATCATGATTTACAAGTACCTAGTGGTAAAGGCTCCAGCAATCCTGATTGACTCCTGGTGAATTTGTAGAGATTGGTTCATGAAAATTACTAAAAAATCAAGCATTTCTTCCTGATCACTGCTCGTAATTAGGACCTAATGGAATCATCCACCTAAGATCCTTTTAGATCCTCTCCTGGTCATTTGGTAGAGATGGGTAGTGTAAATTGCTAAAAAAGAGACAGTCATTACTAATCAGATGTAGCCCTTGATGTCTCACGTATTCTTCCTCGAAATGCCAGGCAGATTCTCGCCGGATGATTTGGTAGATTTCTGTTCAAGAAAATTACTCCTCATGAGACATACGTGATTGACAAGTACTAGTCATCGATTTCTCCTCGAATGATTCGCCAAAATGATTTCCGAATCTCTGCTGGTGATTTGGAAGAAATCGGTTCTTGAACTATACTAAAAATGAGAAATTCACCTTTGAGCTGTGCGACAGATAAATTTGAGAGGGACTCTTCCTGAAAACCCCGAGGATCCACTTTGCGTCATACGGTAGAGAGGAGTTCGTGAAAACGACTCAGTATGAGAAATTCATTCCTGATCAGGGATCCTGATCTATTTCTCACGGCACCATCCACCAAAAACCAAGTCCGTTATCTCTTCGGCATTTGGTAGTGATTTATGGTGAAAATTGCTAAAAATGAGAAAGTTATAACTGATCCTAGCTATAAATCAATTATAAATGGAATCATCCTCCAAAAGACTTTCAGATTCGCGCCTTGTGATTTGGTAGCTATCAGTTCATGATTTGGTGGAAATGACTAAAAACGAGACTCTTATTACTGATCCATGTTATTAATCAATGACACATGGAATCTTCCTCCGAAATCCTTTGGTAATGAGCTCCTGGTGATTTCGAATAAAATCGGTTGGTGAAAATTACTAGGAATGAGAAAATTCATTCCTCATCCGTCTTCTGATAAATTTCCGATGGAATCATCCACCAGAAAAGCAATTGCATTTCTACTTGGTGCATTGGAACAGATCGGCTGGTGCGAATTACTCAAAGTAAGAAAATCATGATTTACAAGTACCTAGTGGTAAAGGCTCCAGCAATCCTGATTGACTCCTGGTGAATTTGTAGAGATTGGTTCATGAAAATTACTAAAAAATCAAGCATTTCTTCCTGATCACTGCTCGTAATTAGGACCTAATGGAATCATCCACCTAAGATCCTTTTAGATCCTCTCCTGGTCATTTGGTAGAGATGGGTAGTGTAAATTGCTAAAAAAGAGACAGTCATTACTAATCAGATGTAGCCCTTGATGTCTCACGTATTCTTCCTCGAAATGCCAGGCAGATTCTCGCCGGATGATTTGGTAGATTTCTGTTCAAGAAAATTACTCCTCATGAGACATACGTGATTGACAAGTACTAGTCATCGATTTCTCCTCGAATGATTCGCCAAAATGATTTCCGAATCTCTGCTGGTGATTTGGAAGAAATCGGTTCTTGAACTATACTAAAAATGAGAAATTCACCTTTGAGCTGTGCGACAGATAAATTTGAGAGGGACTCTTCCTGAAAACCCCGAGGATCCACTTTGCGTCATACGGTAGAGAGGAGTTCGTGAAAACGACTCAGTATGAGAAATTCATTCCTGATCAGGGATCCTGATCTATTTCTCACGGCACCATCCACCAAAAACCAAGTCCGTTATCTCTTCGGCATTTGGTAGTGATTTATGGTGAAAATTGCTAAAAATGAGAAAGTTATAACTGATCCTAGCTATAAATCAATTATAAATGGAATCATCCTCCAAAAGACTTTCAGATTCGCGCCTTGTGATTTGGTAGCTATCAGTTCATGATTTGGTGGAAATGACTAAAAACGAGACTCTTATTACTGATCCATGTTATTAATCAATGACACATGGAATCTTCCTCCGAAATCCTTTGGTAATGAGCTCCTGGTGATTTCGAATAAAATCGGTTGGTGAAAATTACTAGGAATGAGAAAATTCATTCCTCATCCGTCTTCTGATAAATTTCCGATGGAATCATCCACCAGAAAAGCAATTGCATTTCTACTTGGTGCATTGGAACAGATCGGCTGGTGCGAATTACTCAAAGTAAGAAAATCATGATTTACAAGTACCTAGTGGTAAAGGCTCCAGCAATCCTGATTGTCTCCTGGTGAATTTGTAGAGATTGGTTCATGAAAATTACTAAAAAATCAAGCATTTCTTCCTTTTCACTGCTCGTAATTAGGACCTAATGGAATCATCCACCTAAGATCCTTTTAGATCCTCTCCTGGTCATTTGGTAGAGATGGGTAGTGTAAATTGCTAAAAAAGAGACAGTCATTACTAATCAGATGTAGCCCTTGATGTCTCACGTATTCTTCCTCGAAATGCCAGGCAGATTCTCGCCGGATCATTTGGTAGATTTCTGTTCAAGAAAATTACTCCTCATGAGACACACGTGATTGACAATTACTAGTCATCGATTTCTCCTCGAATGATTCGCCAAAATGCTTTCCGAATCTCTGCTGGTGATTTGGAAGAAATCGGTTCTTGAACTATACTAAAAATGAGAAATTCACCTTTGAGCTGTGCGACAGATAAATTTGAGAGGGACTCTTCCTGAAAACCCCGAGGATCCACTTTGCGTCATACGGTAGAGAGGAGTTCGTGAAAACGACTCAGTATGAGAAATTCATTCCTCATCAGGGATCCTGATCTATTTCTCACGGCACCATCCACCAAAAACCAAGTCCGTTATCTCTTCGGCATTTGGTAGTGATTTATGGTGAAAATAGCTAAAAATGAGAAAGTTATAACTGATCCTAGCTATAAATCAATTATAATTGGAATCATCCTCCAAAAGACTTTCAGATTCGCGCCTTGTGATTTGGTAGCTATCAGTTCATGATTTGGTGGAAATGACTAAAAACGAGACTCTTATTACTGATCCATGTTAGTAATCAATTACACATGGAATCTTCCTCCGAAATCCTTTGCTAATGAGCTCCTGGTGATTTCGAATAAAATCGGTTGGTGAAAATTACTAGGAATGAGAAAATTCATTCCTCATCCGTCTTCTGATAAATTTCCGATGGAATCATCCACCAGAAAAGCAATTGCATTTCTACTTGGTGCATTGGAACAGATCGGTTGGTGCGAATTACTCAAAGTAAGAAAATCATGATTTACAAGTACCTAGTGGTGAAGTCTCCAGCAATCCTGATTGACTCCTGGTGAATTTGTAGAGATTGGTTAATGAAAATTACTAAAAAATCAAGCATTTCTTCCTGATCACTGCTCGTAATTAGGACCTAATGGAATCATCCACCTAAGATCCTTTTAGATCCTCTCCTGGTCATTTGGTAGAGATGGGTAGTGTAAATTGCTAAAAAAGAGACAGTCATTACTAATCAGATGTAGCCCTTGATGTCTCACGGACTCTTCCTCGAAATGCCAGGCAGATTCTCGCCGGATCATTTGGTAGATTTCTGTTCAAGAAAATTACTCCTCATGACACATACATGATTGACAAGTACTAGTCATCAATTTCTCCTCGAATGGTTCGCCAAAATGCTTTCCGAATCTCTGCTGGTGATTTGGAAGAAATCGGTATTGAACTATACTAAAAAAGAGAAATTCATCTTTGAGCTGTGCGACAGATAAATTTGTGAGGGACTCTTCCTGAAAGCCCCGAGGATTCACTTCGCGTCATACGGTACAGAGGACTTCGTGAAAACGACTCAGTATGAGAAATTCATTCCTAATCAGGGATCCTGATCTATTTCTCATGGCACCATCCACCAAAAACCAAGTCCGTTATCTCTTCGGCATTTGGTAGTGATTTATGGTGAAAATTGCTAAAAATGAGAAAGTTATAACTGATCCTAGCTATATATCAATTATAATTGGAATCATCCTCCAAAAGACTTTCAGATAAGCGCCTTGTGATTTGGTAGCTATCAGTTCATGATTTGGTGGAAATGACTAAAAACGAGACTCTTATTACTGATCCATGTTAGTAATCAATGACACATGGAATCTTCCTCCGAAATCCTTTGGTAATGAGCTCCTGGTGATTTCGAATAAAATCGGTTGGTGAAAATTACTAGGAATGAGAAAATTCATTCCTCATCCGTCTTCTGATAAATTTCCGATGGAATCATCCACCAGAAAAGCAATTGCATTTCTACTTGGTGCATTGGAACAGATCGGCTGGTGCGAATTACTCAAAGTAAGAAAATCATGATTTACAAGTACCTAGTGGTGAAGTCTCCAGCAATCCTGATTGACTCCTGGTGAATTTGTAGAGATTGGTTCATGAAAATTACTAAAAAATCAAGCATTTCTTCCTGATCACTGCTCGTAATTAGGACCTAATGGAATCATCCACCTAAGATCCTTTTAGATCCTCTCCTGGTCATTTGGTAGAGATGGGTAGTGTAAATTGCTAAAAAAGAGACAGTCATTACTAATCAGATGTAGCCCTTGATGTCTCACGGACTCTTCCTCGAAATGCCAGGCAGATTCTCGCCGGATCATTTGGTAGATTTCTGTTCAAGAAAATTACTCCTCATGACACATACATGATTGACAAGTACTAGTCATCAATTTCTCCTCGAATGGTTCGCCAAAATGCTTTCCGAATCTCTGCTGGTGATTTGGAAGAAATCGGTTCTTGAACTATACTAAAATGAGAAATTCATCTTTGAGCTGTGCGACAGATACATTTGAGAGGGACTCTTCCTGAAAGCCCCGAGGAGTCACTTCTCGACATCCGGTACAAAGGAGTTTGTGAAAATTCCTCAATATGAGAAAGTCATTGGTAATCAGGGATCCTGATCTATTTCTCATGGAAGCATCCACCAAAAACGAGGTCGAATATCCCTTCGGCCTTTGGAAGTGATCTCTGGTGAAAATTGCTAAAAATGAGAAAGTTATAACTGATCCTTGCTATAAATCAATTACAAATGGAATCATCCTCCAAAAGACTTTCCGATTCGCTCCTTGTGATTTGGTAGCTATCAGTTCATGATTTGGTGGAAATGACTAAAAACGAGACTCTTATTACTGATCCATGTTAGTAATCAATTACACATGGAATCTTCCTCCGAAATCCTTTGCTAATGAGCTCCTGGTGATTTCGAATAAAATCGGTTGGTGAAAATTACTAGGAATGAGAAAATTCATTCCTCATCCGTCTTCTGATAAATTTCCGATGGAATCATCCACCAGAAAAGCAATTGCATTTATACTTGGTGCATTGGAACAGATCGGCTGGTGCGAATTACTCAAAGTAAGAAAATCATGATTTACAAGTACCTAGTGGTAAAGGCTCCAGCAATCCTAATTCACTCTTGGCGAATTTGTGGAGATTGGTTAATGAAAATTACTAAAAAATCAAGCATTTCTTCCTTATCACTGCTCGTAATTAGGACCTAATGGAATCATCCACCTAAGATCCTTTTAGCTCCTCTCCTGCTCATATGGTAGAGCTGAGTAGTGTAAATTGCTAAAAAAGAGACAGTCATTACTAATCAGATGTAGCCCTTGATGTCTCACGTATTCTTCCTCGAAATACCAGGCAGATTCTCGCCGGATCATTTGGTAGATTTCTGTTCAAGAAAATTACTCCTCATGAGACACACATGATTGACAAGTACTAGTCATCAATTTCTCCTCGAATGGTTCGCCAAAATGCTTTCCAAATCTCTGCTGGTGATTTGGAAGAAATCGGTTCTTGAACTATACTAAAAATGAGAAATTCACCTTTGAGCTGTGCGACAGATAAATTTGAGAGGGACTCTTCCTGAAAACCCCGAGGATTCACTTCGCCTCATACGGTAGAGAGGAGTTCGTGAAAACGACTCACTATGAGAAATTCATTCCTGATCAGGGATCCTGATCTATTTCTCACGGCACCATCCACCAAAAACCAAGTCCATTATCTCTTCGGCATATGGTAGTGATTTATGGTGAAAATTGCTAAAAATGAGAAAGTTATAACTGATCCTAGCTATAAATCAATTATAAATGGAATCATCCTCCAAAAGACTTTCAGATTCGCGCCTTGTGATTTGGTAGCTATCAGTTCATGATTTGGTGGAAATGACTAAAAACGAGACTCTTATTACTGATCCATGTTAGTAATCAATGACACATGGAATCTTCCTCCGAAATCCTTTGCTAATGAGCTCCTGGTGATTTGGAATAAAATCGGTCGGTGAAAATTACTAGGAATGAGAAAATTCATTCCTCATCCGTCTTCTGATAAATTTCCGATGGAATCATCCACCAGAAAAGCAATTGCATTTATACTTGGTGCATTGGAACAGATCGGCTGGTGCGAATTACTCAAAGTAAGAAAATCATGATTTACAAGTACCTAGTGGTGAAGTCTCCAGCAATCCTGATTGACTCCTGGTGAATTTGTAGAGATTGGTTCATGAAAATTACTAAAAAATCAAGCATTTCTTCCTGATCACTGCTCGTAATTAGGACCTAATGGAATCATCCACCTAAGATCCTTTTAGATCCTCTCCTGGTCATTTGGTAGAGATGGGTAGTGTAAATTGCTAAAAAAGAGACAGTCATTACTAATCAGATGTAGCCCTTGATGTCTCACGTATTCTTCCTCGAAATGCCAGGCAGATTCTCGCCGGATGATTTGGTAGATTTCTGTTCAAGAAAATTACTCCTCATGAGACACACATGATTGACAAGTACTAGTCATCAATTTCTCCTCGAATGGTTCGCCAAAATGCTTTCCGAATCTCTGCTGGTGATTTGGAAGAAATCGGTTCTTGAACTATATTAAAATGAGAAATTCACCTTTGAGCTGTGCGACAGATAAATTTGAGAGGGACTCTGCCTGAAAACCCCGAGGATTCACTTCGCCTCATACGGTACAGAGGAGTTCGTGAAAACGACTCAGTATGAGAAATTCATTCCTAATCAGGGATCCTGATCTATTTCTCATGGCACCATCCACCAAAAACCAAGTCCGTTATCTCTTCGGCCTTTGGAAGTGATCTATGGTGAAAATTGCTAAAAATGAGAAAGTTATAACCGATCCTTGCTATAAATCAATTACAAATGGAATCATCCTCCAAAAGACTTTCAGATCGCTCCTCTTGATTTGGTAGCTATCAGTTCATGATTTGGTGGAAATGACTAAAAACGAGACTCTTATTACTGATCCATGTTAGTAACCAATTACACATGGAATCTTCCTCCGAAATCCTTTGATAATGAGCTCCTGGTGATTTCGAATAAAATCGGTTGGTGAAAATTACTAGGAATGAGAAAATTCATTCCTCATCCGTCTTCTGATAAATTTCCGATGGAATCATCCACCAGAAAAGCAATTGCATTTCTACTTGGTGCATTGGAACAGATCGGCTGGTGCGAATTACTCAAAGTAAGAAAATCATGATTTACAAGTACCTAGTGGTGAAGTCTCCAGCAATCCTGATTGACTCCTGGTGAATTTGTAGAGATTGGTTCATGAAAATTACTAAAAAATCAAGCATTTCTTAATGATCACTGCTCGTAATTAGGACCTAATGGAATCATCCACCTAAGATCCTTTTAGATCCTCTCCTGGTCATTTGGTAGAGATGGGTAGTGTAAATTGCTAAAAAAGAGACAGTCATTACTAATCAGATGTAGCCCTTGATGTCTCACGGACTCTTCCTCGAAATGCCAGGCAGATTCTCGCCGGATCATTTGGTAGATTTCTGTTCAAGAAAATTACTCCTCATGACACATACATGATTGACAAGTACTAGTCATCAATTTCTCCTCGAATGGTTCGCCAAAATGCTTTCCGAATCTCTGCTGGTGATTTGGAAGAAATCGGTTCTTGAACTATACTAAAATGAGAAATTCATCTTTGAGCTGTGCGACAGATACATTTGAGAGGGACTCTTCCTGAAAGCCCCGAGGAGTCACTTCTCGACATCCGGTACAAAGGAGTTTGTGAAAATTCCTCAATATGAGAAAGTCATTGGTAATCAGGGATCCTGATCTATTTCTCATGGAAGCATCCACCAAAAACGAGGTCGAATATCCCTTCGGCCTTTGGAAGTGATCTCTGGTGAAAATTGCTAAAAATGAGAAAGTTATAACTGATCCTTGCTATAAATCAATTACAAATGGAATCATCCTCCAAAAGACTTTCCGATTCGCTCCTTGTGATTTGGTAGCTATCAGTTCATGATTTGGTGGAAATGACTAAAAACGAGACTCTTATTACTGATCCATGTTAGTAATCAATTACACATGGAATCTTCCTCCGAAATCCTTTGCTAATGAGCTCCTGGTGATTTCGAATAAAATCGGTTGGTGAAAATTACTAGGAATGAGAAAATTCATTCCTCATCCGTCTTCTGATAAATTTCCGATGGAATCATCCACCAGAAAAGCAATTGCATTTATACTTGGTGCATTGGAACAGATCGGCTGGTGCGAATTACTCAAAGTAAGAAAATCATGATTTACAAGTACCTAGTGGTAAAGGCTCCAGCAATCCTAATTCACTCTTGGCGAATTTGTGGAGATTGGTTAATGAAAATTACTAAAAAATCAAGCATTTCTTCCTTATCACTGCTCGTAATTAGGACCTAATGGAATCATCCACCTAAGATCCTTTTAGCTCCTCTCCTGCTCATATGGTAGAGCTGAGTAGTGTAAATTGCTAAAAAAGAGACAGTCATTACTAATCAGATGTAGCCCTTGATGTCTCACGGACTCTTCCTCGAAATGCTAGGCAGATTCTCGCCCTATTATTTGGTAGATTTCTGTTCAAGAAAATTACTCCTCATGAGACATACATGATTGACAAGTACTAGTCATCAATTTCTCCTCGAATGGTTCGCCAAAATGCTTTCCGAATCTCTGCTGGCGATTTGGAAGAAATCGGTTCTTGAACTATACTAAAATGAGAAATTCATCTTTGAGCTGTGCGACAGATAAATTTGAGAGGGACTCTTCCTGAAAGCCCCGAGGAGTCACTTCTCGACATCCGGTACAGAGGAGTTTCTGAAAATTCCTCAATATGAGAAAGTCATTGGTAATCAGGGATCCTGATCTATTTCTCATGGAAGCATCCACCAAAAACGAGGTCGAATATCTCTTCGGCATTTGGTAGTGATTTGTGGTAAAAATTGCTAAGAATGAGAAAGTTATAACTGATCCTTGCTATAAATCATTTAAAAATGGAATCATCCTCCAAAAGCCTTTCAGATTCCCTCCTTGTGATTTGGTAGGTACCAGTTCATGATTTGGTGGAAATGACTAAAAACGAGACTCTTATTACTGATCCATGTTAGTAATCAATTACACATGAAATCATCCTCCGAAATCCTTTGACAATTAGCTCCTGGTGATTTCGAATAAAATCGGTTCGTGAAAATTACTAGGAATGAGAAAATTCATTCCTCATCCGTCTTCCGATAAATTTCCCATGGACTCATCCACCAGAAAAGCAATTGCATTCTCACTTGGTGCATTGGAACAGATCGCTTGGTGGAAATTACTCTAAGTAAGAAAATCATGATTTACAAGTAGCTAGTGAGAAAGACTCCAGCAGTCCAGATTCTCTCCTGGTGAGTTTGTAGGGACTAGTTCATGAAAATGACTACAAAATCAAACATTTATTCCTGATCACTGCTCGTAGTGAGTACCTCATGGAATCATCCTCGGAAGACCTTTTAGATCATCTCCTGGTCGTTTGGTGCAGATGGGTAGTGTAAATTGCTAAAAATGAGACATTCATTACTAATCAGAGGTAGCCCTTGATGTCTCCTGCACTCTTCATCGAAAAGCCAGTGGGATTCTCGCCTGATCGTTTGGTAGATTTCTGTTCAAGAAAATTACTCCTACTGAGACATACATTATTGACAAGCAGTAGTGATCAATTTCTCCTCGAATGATTCTCCAAAATACTTTCCGATTCTCTGCTGGTGATTTGGAAGAAATCGGTTCTTGAACTATACTAAAAATGAGAAATTCATCTTTGAGCCGTGCGACAGATAAATTTGGGAGGGACTCTTCCTGAAAACCCTGAGGATTCACTTCGCGTCCTACGTTACAGAGGAGTTCGTGAAAATGACTCGGTATGAGAAAGTCATTCGTAATCAGGGATCCTGATCTATTTCTCATGGCACCATCCATCAAAAACCAAACTCTTCGGCATTTGGGAGAGATTTATGGTGAAAATTGCTAAAAAATTATAAAGTTATAACTGATTCCTGCTATAAATCAATTACAAATGTAATCATCCTCCAAAAGCCTTTCCGATTCGCTCCTTGTGATTTGGTAGCTACCAGTTCATGATTTGGTGGAAATGATTAAAAACGAGACTCTTATTACTGATCCATGTTAGTAATCAATTACACATGAAATCATCCTCCGAAATCCTTTGACAATTAGCTCCTGGTGATTTCGAATAAAATCGGTTCGTGAAAATGACTAGGAATGAGAAAATTCATTGCTCATCCGTCTTCCGATAAATTTTCCATGGACTCATCCACCAGAAAAGCAATTGAATTCTGACTTGATGCATTGGAACAGATCGGTTGGTGCGAATTACTCAAAGTAAGAAAATCATGATTTACAAGTACCTAGTGGTAAAGGCTCCAGCAATCCTAATTCACTCTTGGCGAATTTGTGGAGATTGGTTAATGAAAATTACTAAAAAATCAAGCATTTCTTCCTTATCACTGCTCGTAATTAGGACCTAATGGAATAATCCACCTAAGATCCTTTTAGCTCCTCTCCTGCTCATACGGTAGAGCTGGGTAGTGTAAATTGCTAAAAAAGAGACAGTCATTACTAATCAGATGTAGCCCTTGATGTCTCACGGACTCTTCCTCGAAATGCCAGGCAGATTCTCGCCCGATCATTTGGTAGATTTCTGTTCAAGAAAATTACTCCTCATGAGACATACATGATTGACAAGTACTAGTCATCAATTTCTCCTCGAATGGTTCGCCATAATGCTTTCCGAATCTCTGCTGGTGATTTGGAAGAAATCGGTTCTTGAACTATACTAAAAATGAGAAATTCATCTTTGAGCTGTGCGACAGATACATTTGAGAGGGACTCTTCCTGAAAGCTCCGAGGATTCACTTCGCGTCATACGGTACAGAGGAGTTCGTGAAAACGACTCAGTATGAGAAATTCATTCCTAATCAGGGATCCTGATCTATTTCTCATGGCACCATCCACCAAAAACCAAGTCTGTTATCTCTTCCGCATTTGGGAATTACACATGGAATATTCCTACAAAAATCCTTTGATAATTAGCTCCTGGTGATTTCGAATAAAATCGGTTCGTGAAAATGACTAGGAATGAGAAAATTCATTCCTCATCTGTCTTCTGATCAATTTCCCATGGAATCATCGACCAGAAAAGCATTTGCATTCTCTCTTGGTGCGTTGGAACAGATCGGTTCGTGGAAATTACTCAAAGTAAGAAAATCATGATTTACAAGTACTTAGTAGTAAAGACTCCAGCAATCCTGATTCTCTCCTTTTGAGTTTGTAGAGGTTGGTTCATGAAAATGACTACAAAATCAAACAATTATTCCTGATCACTGCTCGTAGTGAGTACCTCATGGATAAATAAATAAATTTATCACTACTACTTGTCAATCATGCATGTCTCATGATGAGTAATTTTCTGGAACAGATCTCTTCCAAATAATCAGGCGAGAATCCGAATGGCTTTTCGAGGAAGAGAGCATGAGACATCTATGGGTAGAGCTGATTAGTAATGAATGTCTCATTTTTAGAAATTTAAACTACCCATGTCTACCAAAAGACCAGGAGAGTATCTAAAAGGTCTTTGGACGATGATTCCATGAGGTACTAATTACTAGCAGTGATCAGTAATAAATGTTTGATTTTGTAGTAATTTTCATGAACCAATCTCTACAAACTCACCAGGAGAGAATCTGGATTGCTGGAGTCTTTACCACTAGATACTTGTAAATAAGGATTTTCTTACTTTGAGTAATTTGCACGAACCGATCTGTTCCAACGCACCAAGAGAGAATGCAATTGCTTTTCTGCTGGATGATTCCATGGGAAATTTATCAGAAGACGGATTAGGAATGAATTTTCTCATTCCTGGTAATCTTCATGAACCGAATTTATTCGAAATCACCAGGAGCTAATTAGCAAAGGATTTCGGAGGATGATTCCATGTGTAATTGATTACTAACATGGATCAGTAATAACAGTCTCATTTTTAGTAATTTCCACCAAATCATGAACTGATAGCTACCAAATCACAAGGAGCGAATCTGAAAGTCTTTTGGAGGATGATTCCATTTGTAATTGATTTATAGCAAGGATCAGTTATAACTTTCTCATTTTTAGCAATTTTCACCATAAATCTCTACCAAATGCGGAAGAGATAATAGAATTGGTTTTTGGTGGATGGTGCCATGAGAAATAGATCAGGATACCTGATTACGAATGACTTTCTCATATTGAATGATTTTCATTTACAATTTTCATATGGTGGTCTGGGGTTGTGCCTTCTGTTCTCCGCTCAAAGTGCAACTTGTTTTCTTCTTCTCTGCCACCTCCACCCATCTGGCTCCATCTCTCCTGCCTCGAATACAGTTTTGGGCTTCCCATCTAGGATGGATCTTTCTATTTCTTCAGGAACACCCTCTAAGAATTGTTCCATTTGCATTAGGAAGGGCAAATTTACTGGACATTCAACACTTGCTCCTGATATCCAGGCATTCCAATGTTTCTCAATGTGATATGCATGTCGGGTAAATGACACTTCTGGTTTCCACCTTAGGGCTCTGAACCTTCAACGAGAATGCTCGGGAGTTATCCCCATTCTGAATCTCTCCCTGGATTTAAACAGTTCATACTTCTTCATGTGTTCTTTAGGCATTTCAGCTGCTACCTCAGCTAAAGGTCCACTGAACTACGGCCTGAGCTCTACCATGTATTGGTCAGTAGAGACGCTGTACCCAAGGCAGACCCTTTCGAAGTTTTCTAAGAAGGCCTCAGTATCATCGCCTGCCTTGTAGGTGGGGATCTTTCTGGGATGGGAAGTGGTACCTGGAGAAGTATTGCTAGGTTTGTTTGTATATTCTTCTGAGCCTTTACCTTCTCCATCTCCAGTTCATGCTTCCTCTCTTTTTCCTTCTCCTCCTCCACATGCTTCCTTGCCTCCATTTCCCTCCTGTGGGCAGCCTCCTGTACCTCCTTCTCCATCCATATGAGTTCTATCTGTCCTTCATGTTCCTTTTGTTTTTCCTCCACCTGAAATCTGGCTAATTCCAGCTTTTGTTGAGCCGTGGAGTCTGTCATCCTAACCTCTCTCTTTTTAACTAACTTTACACCCAAGGTTTAGAAATAAACAAACAAAACTTGGCTGTAAAATTTTCCTGTGCTGGAATAGGATACCTATTCTCTGATAGTGATTGTCATCCTACAGAAAAAGACAATTCCCCTTTTCTTTGCTCTATTCCACAAATCAAAGCACAAAACCTCCAACTACTTGGAAATCTGCTTACCAGCAGCCCAAAGGAAAAAAAAATTCCTGTTCAAACTGTGCTCTTTGAAAAAAAAAATCAAAATCCTAAAAAAAACCCCAAACCCTGCTACTTTTGTCTCCAGGCAAATGGGTAGAACGCCCCCCTATTTACTTTTAGGGGGAAAAAAAAACTCTCTTTTGCTAAGACTGTGAATTTCCCTGCAGGAGATTAAATACTCTGCCTCCAGGCAAAGAAAACCTGCACTTCACAAAGATAATCCCCTTTTGTCTCTGCTCTGGCCCCAAAGCAGAGAAAAAACTAGCTGCTTTCAGTTGGACCTCCTTTCCAGCAGCCCCAAAGGAAAAAAAATCCTTTTTTAAAATCTGTTTTTCTGGTTCAGAAAATCTCAAATCGATCTCAAAAGGATTTCAGGCTAATCCCACCACTCTGCCACCATGTTAAGGTTTCTTCCCCACTCTGAACTCTAGGGGAAGAAGTGGGGACCTGCATGAAAACCTCCTAAGCTTACTTTTACTAGCTTAGGTTAAAACTTCCCCAAGGTACACATTAATTTTACCCTTTGGCCTTGGAATTTCCACTGCCACCACCAAACTTTAACTGGGTTTACTGGGAAACGTAGTTTGGACACGTCTTTCCCCCCCAAATCCTCCCAACCCTTGCACCCCACTTCCTGGGGAAGGTTTGGTAAAAATCCTCACCAATTTGCATAGATGACCACAGACCCAAAACCTTGGATCTTAGAACAATGAAAAAGCATTCAGTTTTCTTACAAGAAGACTTTTAATGGAAGTAAAGGAATCACCTCTGTAAAATCAGGATGGTAGACACCTTACAGGGCAATTAGATTCAAAACATAGAGAATCCCTCCAGAGAAAACCTTAAGTTACCAAAAAGACACACAGACAGGAATAGTCATTCTATTCAGCACAGTTCTTTTCTCAGCCATTTAAAAAAATCATAAACTAACACATACCTAGCTAGATTACTTACTAAAAGTTCTAAGACTCCATTCCTGGTCTATCCCCAGGAAAAGCAGCATACAGACAGACACAGACCCTTTGTTTCTCTCCCTCCTCCCAGCTTTTGAAAGTTTCTTGTCTCCTCATTTGTCATTTTGGTCAGGTGCCAGCAAGGTTACCTTTAGCTTCTTAACCCTTTACAGGTGAGAGGATTTTTTCCTCTTGCCAGGATGGATTTTAAAAGGGTTTACCCTTCCCTTTGTATTTATGACAAGGCTGATGGCTGCAGTCCCTCAACCACCGCCCAACACGCTGTGGTCACTGAAAGAGAGGCTGCTGCTGCTGTATTGGATTTTCTCTTCGCTGGCGAGGGGCCCTCTGGTCTCACGTCAGACCGAAGGACACTGTGCGATTTACCAACAGGTCCGGTGCTCACCGCTGGGTCAGTTCTCCCCCGATAGGGGTGTTTCCTTGCCTGGGTGAATAAGCCCCCAGACTGCTGCTCCCCATCCCCTGGGGTCCCACCACTACCCCAACCTAAAGACAGCTCAGTCCCCACAAGTGCTCCCAAGGCGGGGTGAGAGACTCTTGGTGCTCCACTCCCCAGCTCCACCAATTCCACACTCTCCTTCCCCTGACAATTCAGGCCCCAACACTGGCCTGGACCCAAGCCTCCCAGGGACTGGCACACACAAAAACCTTCTTGCTGGGGGAGTCACAGGCCTACCTCAGGCATTGCAGACACATGCTCTTCCTCCCACTCCACTCCTCTCGCAGACTTTTCACACTCCTCCAAGTCCCAGTCAGCAGCCCCGCCACCTGCACCCCTCTCCAACTGGGGGGGCTGAGCCCCACCTCCTCCCCACTCCCACGAAGGGAAGCCGAGCGCTGGGTGAGCACCTAACGCTGACGGGACAATTCTTTCAGACTCTCCACGGAGCCCACATCATTCTGCTGTAGGAGGGAGCCCTCAATATGAAGCAAAAGCTCCAAACATTCCCCACACCCTGTTTCAGACAGGCCAGCCAGATGAGCACAGCCACGTGAAGGCAGAAAAAGAGGCAAGGAGACAGAGCTTCCACCTCCACCATGTGAGATGCAGCCATCTGGGAGAAACCTGCTATATGCCCAGAGGCCTTTATTCCTCCAGCCTGTGAGGACAGAGGGGATGTCAGGAAGTTTCCCCTTCAATCTCACACACAAAAAGCCCTTCTTAGGAAAGGCAAAATTCTGAAGAGAAAAAGACACCCAGAAGGATGCCAAAGTGATAGACTTTTATGATCTTGGGGAATAGCTCATTGCCTGACCAGGGACTTGAACCCTGGACCCTCAGATTAAAAGTCTGATGCTCTACCAACTGAGCTAGCCAGGCTCACAAAGAAAAGGAACAAGTTCATGCAGAGGAGAAACTAGTCAAGAAAAAGACAGCAGGAAACAGTAGAGGAAACCTGCTGCTCTCTCGCTATCTCTTCCCAGTCCTAGCCCTGGTCTCCTCCTCCCTCCAGCACCCTGAGGCATTTTGCCAGCACAATGCCCAAGTCAACTCCACCCTCCCCAAACTCTAGAAGGTCCAGCTCATCAACCTGGCCACTCTTACAGCCTCCTCTCCAGCCATGACAAATATGGAGGAGGATTGAGTCTCCCTCCCTCAGGCCCACCCTTCAGCATTCCTGGGTAAAGACCAACACCGCCAAAATGACTTTGGGCCAGCAGGTCAACCAAGAGGGCTCCCTCCTAGGCCTTGCTGCAGCCCACCTGCAGGACTCAGAGTAAATTCAGCTCACATCCCTTCCCATAGGGCTCCAGGCAAGGCCAGCCTTCTGGATCCAACGTCTCCTCTGGCATTCAAGTCACAACTGCAAGCAGGCCAAAGACTGGCTCCCACATCATTTGAAAGAGCAAGACAAAGCCTTGAAACTCCACCTATGCTTAGGTGTGAAGCAACAAGTCCAAAAGTCCCACTGAGATCTGAGCTCAGCTTGCAGTATTCAGCACTCTGACAGCTGACCTTTACGCCATGGGACCCGATGATGTCACAGTCTCTAGACACCTGTGGCCCTCAGCTGGCAGGCTTGAACTCTGCACTTACAGCTCTCCAGCTGCTCCCCCTCTCTCTGCTGCTCTCGCCCTCCCCTTGGTTTATCATAGTACCTGGCCCCACTTTCTGCCAACCAGAGACTCTGCTTTCTGGGCCCGCTCCTGTGGAGGTGGGCTTCTATCCTGCTTCCTAGGACTAAGCAGCAGAAAGAGGCCTTTCCAGGAAATGGTCATGGCTTCTGGGAATCCCTGTGTGGCTCTGGACACCACCAGGAATCATTTGACTCCTGGCACACAAGGCAACTTAAAAGCTGAGTGCCCAGCCAGGGGCTTGAACCTTGGACCCTCAAAGTAAGAGCCTGATGCTCTACTGACTGAGCTAACTGGGCTTCCTAATAGAATCTCCCCCTTTGACCACAAGAGTGAGCAGGCAGGCAAAAGAGAGGCAAAAAAGTGCCAGAAACCCCTCCTCTTTTTCTCCACAGCCACTGACTTTCAGCAGGATTCCTCCTCCTCCTCCTTCCTGTGCCTCAGTGTGACTAAATCTCCGCAAATAGACAGCCAGCCCATCCGTTGCATCCCAATCCCCCAGGCCTAAGCCTCCCTGCCCAAGTCCTGCACCTGGCTGCATAGAATTAAATCTCACATCTCGCTGGGAACTCGACTTCTTGTGCCCAGAGAATTTCTGCCCCCCTCAGTAGATGACCCGAGAAACACAATGTCTGCCTTTTCTGAAGAAGTGCTTAGACTACCTCATCATGTGGTCGGATGGATAAGGCATCTCCCTGTGGATCAGATGATTCAGGATTAGAGTTCCTCCATGGTTGTGCTTGCTTTGGTTAAAAGTCCTGTTTTCTTCAGGGCTGGATCCTCTTCTTGGCTGCTCAGGCCAATGCTCTGGCTTCAGCTAGACTCCCGGGAAGGAGTTAGGTTTGGGCATCACAAAGGCTAGGGCGTGAGCCCCAGGTGCGTCCGGTCTAGCCTTTGCCATTCCTGACTTGCCAAAGTAAATGGGCAGCTGCCCAGGCTAGAGTGTAGAGCAGTTTCCCTCCTCCAAATGTGCACCTGTCCCTGTGCTTGAGGGGGCTAAATAGCACCTTGGGAGCTGGGTGTTTCTCTGCTTCTCCCCAGCTGGGGAAAGCCTCTTGGGGTAAAATCTCCTGCCCTGCTGCAAAAGTGAGCACCTGGGAGTGGGAATGGTCAGAGGCCCCACCGGCGGGGCTGTTTTCCTACCATCTTCTGATGCTGGCCACAGAGCAACAGCAGCTGCCCCACATGCTGGTCTGTGGGTGGCCTTCAGTGGGTGTTTGGCATGCCAGGGAACAGGTTGGCCAGGTGTCATTGTGGCTGTCTGCTGGCCATGGCCAGGCACTCTCCTCCCCTCCTCTTGCCCCACCCTCGGTTGCTCTTCTCTTTTTAGCTTTCCCTTGGAGCTGTCAGCACCAGCCACCTCTGCTCTAGGTGCCCAGAGGAGGAGAGGTGTGCTCTGCTCCAGCCTGGGACTCTTTCTCCGTCCTGCCTAGCTCTGACTATGAAGCCTGGCCCTGGCACTCCTTTCTTCAAGCGCCATGTGGGAAAGAGGAAAAACATGGGCAGCAAGCACAAGGGCCAAACTTGTGGGCTGTCAAGATTCCTTCCCCACTCTGAACTCTAGGGTACAGATGTGGGGACCTACATGAAAGACCCCCTAAACTTATTCTTACCAGCTTAGGTTAAAACTTCCCCAAGGTACAAACTTTTACCTTTTGTCCTTGAACCTCTATGCTGCCACCACCAAAGTGTCTAACAAAAATAATAGGGGAAGTGCCCACTTGGAAACGTCTCCCCCCCCAAAATATCCCCCCCAAGCACTACACCCCCTTTCCTGGGGAAGGATTGATGAAAATCCTCATCAATTTGCATAGGAGAACACAGACCCAAACCCTTGGATCTTAAGAACAATGAAAAATCAATCAGGTTCTTAAAAGAGAATTTTAATTAAAGAAAAAGTAAAAGAAAAACCTCTGTAAAATCAGGATGGTAAATACCTTACAGGGTAATCAGGTTCAGAAACACATAGAATCCCTCTAGGCAAAACCTTAAGTTACAAAAAGACACAAAAACAGGAATATACATTCCATTCAGCACAACTTATTTTATCAGCCATTTAAACAAAACAGAATCAAACGCAGATCTAGCTAGATTGCTTACTAACTCTTTACAGGAGTTCTGACCTGCATTCCTGCTCTGGTCCCGGCAAAAGCATCACACAGACAGAGAGGACCCTTTGTTTCCCCCCCCTCCAGCTTTGAAAGTATCTTGTCTCCTCATTGGTCATTTTGGTCAGGTGCCAGTGAGGTTATCTTAGCTTCTTAACCCTTTTCAGGTAAAAGGACTTTGCCTCTGGCCAGGAGGGATTTTATAGCACTGTATGCAGAAAGGTGGTTACCCTTCCCTTTATATTTATGATATGGGCAACAGGTGAAACAGCGAGAATCCCAACCATCAGGTCAAACCGCAGGCATCACTAGCCAGGGTGGCAAATTCAAGGGCCCCAACCCATTGCAGTCATCCTGACCAAAGACCTGGCTCCAGTGGGCATGAGTCACCCAGCAGGACAGAAATGACTCACTCTTTCACCCTTGGAGACAGGGAAGTTGATCACTTTGAGCTCCAGGGCTTTACCACAAACCAATACAAGGTCCCAAAGAGATTTGAACTCAGATTGCAAGATTTAGAGGCCTGAGTGCTGACCATTACACTATGGGACCAGCTCATGCTGCTTTCTCTGGACATCAGTGACCCCCACGGGGCTGGCTTGTGTAAGGGGGCTGTTGGCCCTTTACTAAAACTTTGTGGGTTTGTTTGACTGGCTAGTTCCCAGTACCAAGAGAAGCGGGAAGGGCCAATGGGAAATCAGGACCCAGAGACTGACAGTCCCCAGGGGCAATGGGGAGAGGCCAAAGCTCCAAGTTAGCCAGACTGACAGGGCAAGCAGTCTAATGAGGGAGTCATTATGTTGTACCATGGGTACTGTGCTATATAATTAGTTATGTTCTGGCTATATACAGTGTATGTTTTATAGTAAGAATTAAGGTATTAGAATAAATGAATAGGATAGTGGATACTAGTATTAGCCATTTTCTTTTTATTCATGCCTTGTAAGTAACAGACAGGATCTTGTCTGTGTCTGTGTTAATTAGATCAGAGGAATTTTGAAGGCCTAGGCCCCAATGTAGGAAAAGATAGTTGCAAGATTTAGTTAGGCCTAATTTACGATGCCTTACTTGTTCAACATAAAACACTGCCATTTGTTACCTTTTGACGGTCTCCACAAAGACCTGTTTGTGTGATTGAGGAATGTATGCATCAGGGAAAGATAAGGTGTGAAGGCCATTTTTGAAGCCAGATGGCTAAGGGAGGAGAAGTGAAGAGACTGAAGAGACTCAAAGACACCAGAGAACCATCAACGCACATCCATGGTTGAGGAGGGGCAGACTGACGAACCTCAGGTGAAGGCTGGCACCCTTAAAACACAAGATAATAGATTAAATGGAAACCTGACAGGCTGACCCTCCCGGAGGTGTTTTGGCCATCAAAAGATAACACCCACGGAGGAGTAATCGGTCATAAACTGACACAGCAAAACCCAGAGACTTTAACAAGAAAAAGGACTATAAGAACAGGGTGCTTTGCCATGGGGCTTTGGGTTCGTCTTGCCAACAACTCCAGGAGCATCGGTTTGTGACCGACAGAGCCCGGCTCCCCTCTGCGACCAATCTGTCTGGTCACTAGATTGATCCAGACTCTGAACTGATAACTCTAAATATCGACTGGCTGGACTTTGTGCATGGTGTATGTGTGTGTGTGTGACTGAAAAGCATATGCTAATTGCCCAAGAAGAGCCGGGGAGCACAGCTGTGCTGGTGTAGTGCCAGAAACTGCTATCTGTAGGAATTTGCTACATGTAGCAGTTACTGATACCTGAGGTTGTTCTTATTGGATGACTTGTCCTAATTTGCTAAAACTTGACAGTGGCATGGGGTGGAAGCATCAAGTCTTTGGCTTCCAAACGACCCTGCCTGGTGTACGTCTGTATCAATTACCTCTTTATTTATTACAATAGGAGAAGGAAATCAGTCACACAAGTGACACAGTGACCGTTGCGAGTCTATGCTGATGTAACGAGAGTTAACATAGGCTTGTCGTGTAGCTATGGCCTTAGGTCTATGAAATGTTTGGGTGAGGTAACAGGAAAAGGATGAGGGGAGACCAAGATTCATTCAGGTGTTTAGGCTCCAGCTTTTGTGGAAGTGGCCTTACTGCACCCTAAAGGCTCAGGAACAAAGAGGCCCATAAGAACGAAATATCATGACTTTATTAACATTTCTTGACTTCCGGGTGTATAATTCCTGTTTTTAGAATTTTTGGGATTGTCAAACCCTCTTGGGGTTGTAGACGTGTGTTCATTATGTTTTGAAGGCCAAAGCTGTAAATGGGTTCAACAAAGAATTAGATCAGTTCCTCAGGATAAGTGCATCAGCTATTAATTGAGATAATCAGGGATGTCTCCGCATGCTCTAGGTGTCCCTAAACCTCTGACTGCCAGATGCTGGGAGTAGATGATGGGATGGTTCACTCAGTGATTGCCTGTTCTGTTCATTCCCTCCGAAGCCGCTGGCACTGGCTGCTGTCAGAAGATGATGCTCTGGCTGAAGATGTGTTATCATTAGGTTTTATCTGCCATAGGGCTGGATTAATCACATAAAACTGATTATGTTTTTACTGTTCTTTTGCACACCAAGTCAATGCCATTATGTCTCAGTTGAGCATGTCTGTGGAAGGAATTGCATTCCAGAGCTTCTCGGGCTGAGATCACTATAATCTGCAGGCAGGGAAAAAAAGTGTGTGGAGGCAAATTAAATATTTGGCTAAAGCTGGGGGCACGTGGTGAGCGCAGCACATTAGCCAGGGTTTGTTTCTACCCAGATATGTTCTGTCTCCCGGCTCCGTAGTCAGTAGCACAGCCCGTGGTGCAGGGAAGATGGCTAATGAAGTGAGCAGGTCGGAGGAGGCGGGTAGGCCAATGAGGAGAGCCGCACGAATGGAAGGTGGGGTGGGGCAGGGAGGGATGAGACAGACGCCCAAGTCCTCACCCCCCCGCACCCCAACCCTCTGCCCCCACCCTGAGCCCCTTCCTGCACTCCAAACCCCTCATCCAAATGCCACCCCAGAGTCTTCACCCCCAGCCAGTGCCCTTGTCCCCCTGCACCCCAACTCTCTGCTCCAGCCCTGAGTCCCCTCCTGTACCCCGAACCCCTCATCCCAACCCCCCCGAGCCTGCACCTTCAGCCAGAGCCCTCACCCCCGCCACAACCCAACCCTCTTCCCCAGTCCTGAGCCCCCTCCCACAGTCCGAACTATTGGCCACACGCCCACCACACATCACCTCCATATTGGTGCACAAACAAAATTCATTCTGCACATGGATGTAAAAAATTAAAGGGAACATTCCCCAGGGCGCATTAATAAATGTTTATGGCCTGTCACAACTCAGTACATTGTCTGGGGGTGGAGGCATTTGGGTGGTTTTGGGTGGATCCTGCCTCCTCTGGAGGTTTGGGTCCTGTCCTTCACTCACCCCACGGTGGCGGCTCCTGCACCTCCGGTGTCATGGGGCTGGCTGAACTTGACTCTCCGCTCCGGGCAGCAGGGCAGAATTAACTTTTTGTGGGCCTGGGGCCAAACATATCTGTGGGCCCCCCGGGGGAAGGATTGTAACAGACAGGAGAGTGACACGGGAGTTGTCTTTGACACAGCACACAGATGCACGGGTTTTATGGACAATATTTACATGTTTAACTTGCAGATGGAGGTGGCTGCAACCAGGGGCCCAGCAATGGGAGCCCCAGGGCAAAAAGATCCACACAAGTGTCCAGCAAATACATTCTAAACGACCAACTACAAAATCAACCCTGTGGGGACAACCAGTGAACAAAAGCCAAAGCTGGGCAATCCACCAGCCCTGTGCTGCTCCCATGGAACGGGAACCTTCCAGCTATCTTCTCCCGCACAATTTCCACCCGAACCACCAGGGCTTGAATCCTATTTTCCTTTCCAAGTGGGGTGGATTTAAAACATTGCAAAAATTAAAAATATGAAAAATACATTTTATTTCCAGCATCATTATTCACACTGGTTTTGCTAGCTCCCGAATGGGACCAGAACCACATCCCTCCGCAGAACGATCCCCCTAAAAACCAGTGCAGCCTCAGCAATGACAGTAGAGCCTCAGGGTTACAAATACCCCAGGATGGCGGTGGTTCAGAACTCTGAACAGAAAGCTCTGGTTGTTCCTTCAAAAGTCTGCAGCTGAACAGAGATTGAATACAGCTTTAAATCTTTACCATGCTGGAGAGAAATGTTGCTTTTAACCATCTTAATTTAAATGAAAATAGACAGAAACAGTTTCCTTACCTTGTCAAATCTTTTTTTAAATTTTCCCTTTAATTATTTTAGTTTATATTTAATACACCACTGTGCTTTTTTATTTTTTATTTATTTATTTATTTATTTATTTGGTTTTCTCTCCTGTTGCCTGATTAGAATCATAGAACATTAGGGTTGGAAGGGACCCCTGCTCAAAGCAGGACCAATCCCCAATTAAATCATCCCAGCCAGGGCTTTGTCAAGCCTGACCTTAAAAACTTCTAAGGAAGGAGATTCTACCACCTCCCTAGGTAACGCATTCCAGTGTTTCACCACCCTCTTAGTGAAAAAGTTTTTCCTAATATCCAATCTAAACCTCCCCCATTGCAACTTGAGACCATTACTCCTCGTTCTGTCATCTGCTACCATTGAGAACAGTCTAGAGCCATCCTCTTTGGAACCCCCTCTCAGGCAGTTGAAAGCAGCTATCAAATCCCCCCTCATTCTTCTCTTCTGCAGACTAAACAATCCCAGTTCCCTGAGCCTCTCCTCATAAGTCATGTGTTCCAGACCCCTAATCATTTTTGTTGTCCTTCGCTGGACTCTTTCCAATTTATCCACATCCTTCTTGTAGTGTGGGGCCCAAAACTGGACACAGTACTCCAGATGAGGCTTCACCAATGTCGAATAGAGGAGAACGATCACATCCCTCGATCTGCTGGCTATGTCCCAACTTATACATCCCAAAATGCCATTGGCCTTCTTGGCAACAAGGGCACACTGTTGACTCATATCCAGCTTCTCGTCCACTGTCACCCCTAGGTCCTTTTCTCCAGAACTGCTGCCTAGCCATTCGGTCCCTAGTCTGTAGCGGTGCATTGGATTCTTCCATCCTAAGTGCAGGACCCTGCACTTATCCTTATTGAACCTCATCAGATTTCTTTTGGCCCAATCCTCCAATTTGTCTAGGTCCCTCTGTATCCTATCCCTACCTGCCACCATATCTACCACTCCTCCTAGTTTAGTGTCATCCACAAATTTGCTGAGAGTGCAATCCACACTATCCTCCAGATCATTTATGAAGATATTGAATAAAACCGGCCCCAGGACCGACCCTTGGGGCACTCCACTTGATACCAGCTGCCAACTAGACATGGAGCCATTGATCACTACCCGTTGAGCCCGACAATCTAGCCAACTTTCTACCCACCTTATAGTGCATTCATCCAGCCCATACTTCTTTAACTTGCTGACAAGAATACTGTGGGAGACCGTGTCAAAAGCTTTGCTAAAGTCAAGAAACAATACATCCACTGCTTTCCCTTCATCCACAGAACCAGTAATCTCATCACAGAAGGTGATTAGATTAGTCAGGCTTGATCTTCCCTGGGTGAATCCATGCTGAATGTTCCTGATCACTTTCCTCTCCTCTATGTGCTTCAGAATTGATTCCTTGAGGACCTGCTCCATGATTTTTCCAGGGACTGAGGTGAGGCTGACTGGCCTGTAGTTCCCAGGATCCTCCTTCTTCCCTTTTTTAAAGATTGGCACTACATTAGCCTTTTTCCAGTCATCCGGGACTTCCCCCGTTCGCCACGAGTTTTCAAAGATAATGGCCAAGGGCTCTGCAATCACATCCGCCAATTCCTTTAGCACTCTCGGATGCAACTCGTCCGGCCCCATGGACTTGTGCATGTCCAGCTTTTCTAAAGAGTCCCTAACCACCTCTTTCTCCACTGAGGGCTGGCCATCTACTCCCCATGTTGCGATGCCCAGCGCAGCAGTCTGGGAGCTGACGTTGTTCGTGAAGACGGAGGCAAAAAAAGCATTGAGCACATTAGCTTTTTCCACCTCCTCTGTCACTAGGTTGCCTCCCTCATTCAGTAAGGGGCCCACACTTTCCTTGGCTTTCTTCTTGTTGCCAACATACCTGAAGAAACCCTTCTTGTTACTCTTGACATCTCTTGCTAGCTGCAGCTCCAGGTGCGATTTGGCCCTCCTGATTTCATTCCTACATGCCCGAGCAATATTTTTATACTCTTCCCTGGTCATATGTCCAACCTTCCACTTCTTGTAAGCTTCTTTTTTTATGTTTAAGATCCGCTAGGATTTCACCGTTAAGCCAAGCTGGTCGCCTGCCATGTTTACTATTCTTTCGACTCATCGGGATGGTTTGTCCCTGTAACCTCAACAGGGATTCCTTGAAATACAGCCAGCTCTCCTGGACTCCCTTCCCCTTCATGATAGTCCCCCAGGGGATCCTACCCATCCGTTCCCTGAGGGAGTCGAAGTCTGCTTTCCTGAAGTCCAGGGTCCGTATCCTGCTGCTTACCTTTCTTCCCTGCGTCAGGATCCTGAACTCAACCAACTCATGGTCACTGCCTCCCAGATTCCCATCCACTTTTGCTTCCCCCACTAATTCTACCCAGTTTGTGAGCAGCAGGTCAAGAAAAGCGCCCCCCCTAGTTGGCTCCCCTAGCACTTGCGCCAGAAAATTGTCCCCTACGCTTTCCAAAAACTTCCTGGATTGTCTATGCACCGCTGTATTGCTCTCCCAGCAGATATCAGGAAAATTAAAGTCACCCATGAGAATCAGGGCATGCGATCTAGTAGCTTCCGTGAGTTGCCGGAAGAAAGCCTCATCCACCTCATCCCCCTGGTCCGGTGGTCTATAGCAGACTCCCACCACTACATCACTCTTGTTGCACACACTTCTAAACTTAATCCAGAGACACTCAGGTTTTTCCACAGTTTCGTACCGGAGCTCTGAGCAGTCATACTGCTCCCTTACATACAGTGCTACTCCCCCACCTTTTCTGCCCTGCCTGTCCTTCCTGAACAGTTTATAACCATCCATGACTGTACTCCAGTCATGTGAGTTATCCCACCAAGTCTCTGTTATTCCAATCACGTCATAGTTCCTTGACATCACCAGGACCTCCAGTTCTCCCTGCTTGTTTCCAAGGCTTTGTGCATTTGTATATAAGCACTTGAGATAACCTGTTGATCGCCCCTCATTCCCAGTATGAGGCAGGAGCCCTCCCCTCACAGACATTCCTGCCTGTGCTTCCTCCCGGTATCCTCTGTAGTAACTCAGATCCCACCCCATCTAACATCCCATCACAGGCCATTGGGCCTATTAACCATGAATATTTACAGATCAATTAATTGCCAAAATCATGTTATCCCATCATACCATCTCCTCCATAAACTTATCGAGTTTAATCTTAAAGCCACATAGGTCTTTTGCCCCCACTGCTTCCCTTGGAAGACTATTCCAAAACTTCACTCCTCTGATGGTTAGAAACCTTCATCTAATTTCAAGTCTAAACTTCCCAGTGACCAGTTTATAGCCATTTGTTCTTGTGTCCACATTGGTACTGAGCTTACATTTTAATTCCTCTCCCTCTCCGGTATTTATCCCTCTGATATATTTATAGAGAGCAATCCTATCTCCCCTCAACCTTCTTTTAGTTAGGCTAAACAAGCCAAGCTCCTTGAGTCTCCTTTCATAAGACAGGTTTTCCGTTCCTCGGATCATCCTAGTAGCCCTTCTCTGTACCTGTTCCAGTTTCAATTCATCCTTCTTAAACATGGGAGACCAGAACTGCACACAGTATTCCAGGTGAGGTCTCACCAGTGCCTTGTAGAACGGTACTAAAACCTCCTTATCTCGACTGGAAATACCTCGCCTGATGCATCCCAAGACCGCATTAGCTTTTTTCACAGCCATATCACAATGGCGGCTCATAGTCATCCTATGATCAACTAATACTCCAAGGTCCTTCTCCTCCTCCGTTACTTCTAATTGATGCGTCCCCAGCTTATAACTAAAATCCTTGTTATTAATCCCTAAATGCATGACCTTACACTTCTCACGATTCAATTTCATCCTATTACTATTACTCTAGTTTACAAGGTCATCCAAATCTTCCTGTAGGATATCCCAGTCTCTCTCTAAATTAGCAATACCTCCCAGCGTTGGATCATCTGCAAACTTGATTAGCACACTCCCACTTTTTGTGCTGAGATCAGTAATAAGAAGATGAAATAAGATTGGTCCCAAAACTGATCCCTGAGCAACTCCACTGGTAACCTCCCTCCAGCCTGACAGTTCACCTTTCAGCAGGACCCGCTGTAATCTCCCTGTTAACCATTTCCTTATTCATCTTTCAGTTTTCATATTGATCCCCATCTTTTCCAATTTAAATAAAAATTCCCCATGTGGCACTGTATCAGACGCCTTCCTGAAATGTACGTAAATTAGATCAACTGCGTTTCCTTTGTCTAAAAAAACTGTTACTTTCTCAAAGAACGAGATCAGGTTGGTTTGGCGTAATCTACCTTTTGTAAAACCATCTTGTATTTTGTCCCATTTATCATTGACCTCAATGTCCTTAACTACTTTCTCCTTCAAAATTTTTTCCAAGACCTTGCATACTACAGATGTCGAACTAACAGGCCTGTAGTTACCCAGATCACATTTTTTTCCCCCTTTCTTAAAAATAGCAACAATGTTCGCAATTCTCCAATCAAACGGTACAACCCCTGAGTTGACAGATTCATTACAAATTCTTGCTAATAGGCTTGCAATTTCATGTGCCAGTTCCTTTAATATTCTTGGATGAAGATTATCTGGGCCCCCCGATTTAGTCCCATTAAGCTGTTCGAGTTTTGCTTCTACCTCAGATATGGTAATATCTACCTCCATCTCCTCCTTCCCATTTGTCATGCTACCATTATCCCTAAGATCCTCATTAGCCTTATTAAAGACTGAGGCAAAGTATTTGTTTTGATATTGGGCCATGCCTAGATTATCCTTGACCTCCACTCCATCCTCAGTGCTTAGCGGTCCCACTTCTTTCTTGGTTTTCTTCTTATTGACATGGCTATAGAACCATTTACTATTGGTTTTAATTCTCTTTGCAAGGTCCTTCTCACTTTATCCCTTCATATTCTGACCTCAAGAAGGTAGCTTTCCTTGCTGATCCCTCCCATCTTCCACTCCCTGTATGCTTTCTCCTTTTTCTTAATCACCTCTCCGAGATGCTTGCTCATCCAGCTTGGTCTACAACTCCTGCCTATGAATTTTCCCCCTTTTCTTGGGATGCAGGCTTCTGATAGCTTCTGCAGCTTTGATTTAAAGTAATCCCAGGCCTCCTCTGCCTTTAGATCCATAAATTCTTCAATCCAATCCACTTGCCGAACTAATTTCCTTAATTTTTGAAAGTCAGCCCTTTTGAAATCAAAAACCCTAGTTGCAGATTTATTGTTTGTTGATCCTTCCATTCAGTTTGAACTGAATTAGCCCATGATCCCTCGAACCAAGCTTGTCCCCTACCAGCATTTCTTCCAGGAGGTCCTCACTATTCACCAAAACCAAATCTAGAATGGCATCCCCTCTTGTCGGTTCAGCAACTACTTGATGAAGGAATCCATCAGCTATCGCATCTAGGAACATCTGAGCCCGATTATTATTACTAGCACTCGTCCTCCAGTCTAGATCTGTGAGGTTAACGTCTCCCATGATCACGCAGTTTCCATTAGTGTTTACTTCATTAAAAACATTAAAGAGGTCTCTATCCATATCCAAATCAGATCCCGGCAGTCTCTAGCACACTCCAAGCACTATCCCAGGGGAGGCTCGAGTAGTTTTCTTCCCCAATGTCATTTTTGCACAGACGGATTCTGTCTTATCCATTCCATCGCTTCGTATTGCTTTACATTCTACCGCCTCATTGATAGACAATGCTACTCCACCACCTTTACCTTTATTTCAGTCTTTTCTAAACAGCACATACCCTTCAATACCCGTTGTCCAGTCATGAAGACTATTCCACCCTGTTTCTGTTATCCCTAGAATATCTGGTTTCACTTCCTGCACCAGTAGCTCTAGTTCCTCCATTTTCTTACCTAGGCTCCTCGCATTAGTGTACAAACATCTTCATTTTTGCTGTTTAGCCTCGCTCACGTTCTTTACCCAATGAGGTACGGTCATTCTACCGCCAGTAGAAAATATTAGACTGGTGTCCACACTGCCCTTCCTCCTTATAGCCATTCTCCTACCCACGGCTGTATCCTTTCTTACTTTGTTTTCTTCCCTCTCAAGGCTAAAATCCAGCGTGGACATTACCTGGACATCCCCCAACCAACCATCTCCCCCAGATTCCTAGTTCAAAGCTCTCTTAATCAGTTGTGCCAGCCTCTATCCTAGAAGTCTATTTCCTTCCCTACTCAGATGAAGTCCATCCCGAGAGAACTGTCCTCTGTCCAGGAATGCCTCCCAGTGGCCAGACATCCCAAAGCCCTCCTTCTAGCACCATTGCATGAGCCATCTTGTCACGCCTTTGTTGCCCTTCTCCAGGAACAGGCAAAATCCCACTACAGATCACCTGAGCCTCGATTTCCTTAAGCGTCTTCCCCAGCCTAGCACAGTCTCCCTTAATCATTTCCAGCGAGAATCTAGCCGTATCATTTGTTCCCACATGAAGGATAAATAGGGGATTCTTTCCCGCTCCCTTTAGGATCCTTTTCAACCTCACATCTACATCCCATATCTTAGCACCTGGAAGACAGCACACCCTTCTATTCTCTGGATCAGCTCTGGTTACAGGCCTGTCTAGTCTTCTCAGGAAAGAGTCCCCGATAACGTAGCCCTGCCTTTCCATGATGACGATGCTATTCTCCAGTCTATCCCCTCTTCCCTCTGGCTGCAAGTTCTTTCCATTCCTACTCTCCCTTGTAATCCTCTTCAACCCATCCTGTATCCTCCTGGGGCTCATATTTGGTGTAGTCTCCATTGACTCTTCCCCTTTTCCAATAGGACTAGCAGCTCTTCTCTTCTTTCTTGCCCCTCCACCTTCAGTGACTACCTGCTGAGCCCCTTCTTCATTTTCCAACTCTCAGAACCGATTCCTGAGCTCTATTTCTCCTTCACGAGCCCGTCTTTTCCTCTGCCTGGTTCTTCTAGTCACATGCTTCCACTGACCACTTTCCTCACCCAGCTGTCTCTCCTCAGAATTCCTCAGTCCTGCTTCCATCTGCAAGTCTGAGCTTTTCCCTTCAGATACCTCATGTCTTTGCTCCATCATCTTCTCAACCCCCTTTCTAAACTCAACCAGACTTTCCACCTGCATCTCCAAACCTCAGATCCTCTCCTCCATCAGCTCGAGCAGATGGCATTTCATGCAGACAAAACTCTTACCAGGTCCCCCTCCAGGATCATGGACATACGGCAGCTTCCACAGCCAGTCATCTCCATTCTGTCTTCCACGACATGAGTCACGCCCACTGCTGCCTCTGTGTCTGTCATCGCCTTCCCACCTAAATCCTGTTCACCTGGGAAACACCCAAACCCCACCCCCCACAGCAACAACAAACCCCCAACAAGCACCACAAGACAAACTCCCCCTCAGACTCCCCTGTTTACAGCCCTGTTTGCTGGCTCCTGTGCCACGGCCTGGCTGGCTGGCTCCCTTCATAGGACCCCGAGTCAGAGAAGCCCCGGCCCCGAATCAGGGCTCAGCTTCTCCCCCAGCACAAAGCCCCCACAAGCCTCGACACATACACATAATACCAATACACAACCAAATACCAACACCTTCTCCTCCACACCATTCACAGCTGTTGGTCGGTCTTGGGGAAACCCTGCTGTTCCCCCCCCCGCAGCCTCCGCTCCCGGCGCCGCCGGCCCATGCTCCGGGCAGCGGGGCTACGAGCCCGGCCGGCCTCGGGGCTCTGTGCGGCACGGGCCGGCAGTCGGACCTGGGGCAGCCGCCCCCAGCCCCCGGGGCTCCAGGCAGCACGGTCAGGGGGCAGGGAGCGAGGGAGGGGTGGGATAGAGGGCAGGGGAGTTTGGGGAGTCAGGGGCTGGGGGGCGGATGGGGTCGGGGCGGTCAGAGGGTGGGGAACACCGGGTTGAATTGGGGGCAGGAGGTCCCGGGGCGGTCCGGGAGAAGGGGTGGTTGGATGGGGCAGGGGGTCCAGGGGACAGTCAGGAAGCAGAGCAGGGGGTGGATGGCGCGGTGGGGGACAGTCGGGGGTGGGAGTTCCAGGGGCGGTCAGAGGACAGGGAGAAGGGGTGGTTGGAGGGGGCAGGGGTCCTGGGGGCAGGCAGGAAGGAAAAGGGGGGTTGGATGGGGTGGTGGGGGGCTCTAAGGGGCGGGGGGAATCTGGGGCCCCTCAGGGAACAGAGGGGTTGGATGGGGCCGGAGGCCCGGGGCGGCCGTGAGGGGGTGAGAAGCGGGGGTCGGATGGGGCGGGGGCGGGGCCATGCCTTGCTGTTTGAGGAGGCACAGCCTCCCCTAACTGTCCCTCCGTACAATTTCTGAAACCCGATCCGGCATCAGACCAAAATTTGCCTGCCCCTGGCTTAGGGCCTGATTTATGCAAAGACCCATTGGGAGTGTGTGAACATTGCCCCATTTCTGAAACTGGAAACAACCCCCTGCACAGGGCTGGGAAAATATAGCAGAGCACTGGAGCCTGAGACTGCGATGAAATCATCTCAGGCATTGGCATCCTGACAGCAGGAGTATCTGGCTATGTCGACTCTCTCCTCAGGCCCTACGCGACCAGCACCCCTAGCCAATGTCTGAGATGATGGGGCGTCCAGTATTTCCAGGTTTATGGATCTTGGGTAGCAGATAGAAGACCCCTGGTCGGGGTGCCAGGGGCGTGTCTGTGCAGATTTGTTCTTGTGCTTTTTCAGGGAGTTTCTTGAGCAGATGGTGCAGTTTCTCTTGGTCACCCTGAGTGGGATCAGAGGGGAATGGGCTGGAGAATGTGGAGTTGGAGAGCTGCCGAGCAGCCTCTTGTTCATATTCCAACCTATTCATGATGACGACAGCACCTCCTTTGTCAGCCTTTTTGATTCTGATGTCAGAGTTGTTCCTGAGGCTGTGGACGGTGTTGTGTTCTGCACGGCTGAGGTTATGGGCCAAGTGATGCTGCTTTTCGACCACTTCAGCCTGTGCTTGTCGGCTGAAGCACTCGAGTTGAAGTCCAGTCTGCTGTTTCGACCTTCAGGCAGAATCCTTCTTTTTGTCGTGTTGGTAGGAAGATCTCTGTGGATTAGTGTGTTGTTCAGAGGTGTGTTGGAAATATTCCTTCTGTCGGAGACGTGGAAAGTCGCATTCCAGGTCACCGCAGAACTGTATCATGTTGGTGGGGGTGGAGGGGCAGAAGGAGAGGCCACACAAGACACCCACTTCCTGGACACTACAGTGTTAATAAGCGATGGTCACATAAAGACCACCCTATCCTGGACCGCTATACTTACCTACATGCCTCCAGCTTTCATCCAGACCACATCACATGATCCGTTGTCTACAGCCAAGCTCTAAGATACAACCGCATTTGCTCCAATCCCTCAGACAGTGACAAACATCTCCAGGATCTCTATCAAGCATTCTTCAAACTACAATCCCCACCTGCTGAAAGGAAGAATACCCAGAAGTCACCTACTCCAGGACCCGCCCAACAAAGAAAGGAACAGAACACCACCAGCCATCAGCTTCAGCCCCCAACTAAAAGATCTCCAGGGCAGGATCAAGGATCTACAGTCTATTCTGAAGGACGATCCCTCAATCTCACAGATCTTGGGAGACAGGCCAGTCCTCGCTTATAGACAGCCCCCCAACCTGAAGCAAATACTCACCAGCAACCACACAACAAAAACACTAACCCAGGAACCTATCCTTGCAACAAACCCATTGCCAACTCTCTCCACATATCTAGTCTAGGGACACCATCCTCGGACCTAATCACATCAGCCACACCATCAAATGTGCCCAGATACATTTGTTAGTCTCTAAGGTGCCAGAACTACTCCTCGTTTTCTTTTTGTTTTTGCTGATACAGACTAACACGGCTCCCACTCTGAACTAACTGATTGCATCTCTCCCCAAAATCGATCGATAAGCACAAAGAACACCCTAGAGACCAGGCCTTTAAACGTTAGGAAACATCAGAGTTAAGGTGACGTGTACATACTTCGCGCAGTGCTGTTATGCATGTGTGTTATGATACAGACTCACAAGTGTGGCCTTGGGGTCAATTCCCTGCCCCCCACAGCATCAATTTCCTCCAGGCTACCAAGGGAAGTGGTGCTTCCTCCATCCCTTGATGAGATGCCTTTCTGGAGTCTGCTTTGGACCAAAACTCGCTACTGCGCCATAAAGGAGGCCTGTGATGCGTAGGGGGGCCAGATGAGATGATCTAACAGTCTCTTCTGGCCTTCAAGTCTCCAAATCTCTGCAAAACCGAGTGCGGCACATTGAGCATCCTCTGATGGTTCCACGTGTGGCCTGCGTGAACCCTTGCCCGACCACTGAGTGTGTGGGGGTGACCCAGGGGGAGCAGCTCAAACATGCAGAGGAGCCGGCTCGGGGCAGGACATGAGCCCTGCAGGGCAGGGGTGGGGCTGGCAGTTACATCACAAGGGCCTTTTGCAGCACTCAGCTGATTGGTGAAAGGAGGTTGGGAGGCGGTGACCTCACAGAGAGTCCACGACAACGGCCAGGGAGGACAGGCTGCAGGGCAGGGGGATCTGAAGGACCCCCGGGGCTTTGCTGCAGGGAGTCTCCTTCTTGAGGTGTCTCCTTGAGGACTGAGAGAGAATTCAGGGACTCGTATGTGAGCGCGAGGTGGAGCCTCTCTGGAGTTTTCTCCTTTCCCACTGCTCATTGAGCGAGAAGACAGACGTCCCTGTGGAGAAGGTAAGAGCCCCAGAGAGGTTTGGTACCGAGGGAGCCTGATCCGCCCGGTACTGGCCAAATTCTCGGCACGGAAAACAGGAGGTTAAGGTGGGACAATTTTCCCCCAGCTAGGCCTTTGTCCCTTCGAGTCTTTGGGGTTTGACTTTTTTGGTTTCCGTTTTCCTGCTTCCCTCCCTCCACTGGCGAGGAGGGGGCTGCTCTGTCGCCCTCATGGTGGGAGGCCTCCCAGAGAGATGGGACAGGAAGTGTGCTCTGAGAGTGATCCTCACCGGTGACCTGAGCCATCCCTGGGCCATCTGGGGAACCCTCAGCCCACCGCCAGAGTCTCCATGCTGACTGGCTGAGCAGGGGGTCTTGTGGCAGGGAGGAGACTCAGGACTTTGTTGTTCTCTTTTAAGGCCCAGCAAATAAGCCAGAACCAATCATCTGCTTGGTGAATTGATTGTCTCTGAGCCGTACCTGGTTCTCGCTGGTGTTCTCGTGCTTCTAAAACACTTGCTGAAGAATCAGTGTGAATGGTTGTTGGTCTGTAGCTCATTGCTGGTCCCTTTATTCTGATCATTCAGTGTGTGAAACTCCAGACTCATGGTTCATTTGAAAGTCAGGACACCCGGGTCCTGTTCCCAACTCTATCCCGACAGGTTGTGTGATGGAAGACAAGGCCCTTCGCCTTTCTCAGCCTTTGTTTCTCCCTCTGTCAGTTGGGGAGAACAATCCTCTCACACCTACCTCCCGGTTGGGGGAGGCTGGGGAGCTGTGGGGACCTGTTTGAGAGCGTCACTCGTCGCAGTGTATCGTAGGAGGTGTCCTATCGGATTGAGTCATTCCAGAGGATGATGTCGTGCAGCAGAACCCCGTTTTCCCAACCTGGCACGACAGCTTTCCATGTGAACCGAACCAACCGTGCACACAGGTCCACAAGTCGGCAATTTCTCCTTTGGCCGCTAGATGGCTATGCAGGCTCCCACTTCCCCCTTCTCCTGGTCAGCGCAATGGGGGTTAGTCTCCCCAAAAAGAACGCCCGTCTCGCTTTGAACGTTCCTTGATGTGCACCCTGTGGATTGTCGGGATACGTGTCCAAAAGTTGCAGGGCTTGTTTCATAGTCTCCACAACGACAATCTTTCTTCCTTTTTAGACATGACGACCTTTTTGGTCAAGATCCTTGATTATTCGGGGACTTATCCCGGAAGACCCAAAGTATTTGGGACATAAGACTTGTCTGGAAGGGCGCACAGGGCTAAAGTGTTTTTGGCCATAGCAGGTGCCTTGTCGCAAGAATGATGTCCATCCCCCTTCCAAACAAGGCCCAAATGAGCTGTTACCAGAATTGCCCTTTACCTTGGGGTATGCCCATTTGTTAGGATTACTCTTCTCGTGGGGGGAGATTCTGTCAATGTGCTGCTTTTGTCACTTGTGTTTTCCTATGGAGCGCTACTCCTTCCTTCTGCAAGTTCCCTCCCAATGGAGCTACCCTGCAGGACCTCGGTTCCCCAGGGCTGGGGTCTTCCAGCCCCCAGATGTGACGAACATGAACAGACACACAGGCAGACACACATGAACATAGCATGTCAGAGAGGACTGGGTCATCAGCACTCGCAAGCTGACCCCTGATGTGTCCCGGGACTCAGTGGGCTGGATCGAACAGCAATTTAAAGCTGGTCCCCTCATACGTCCTTGGTCTCCGCGGGCTGGGCTGAGCAACACCTTAATCTGCCACCCTCCTCTGCCCCCCAGGTTCATCACCTCCCTATCCCCACCTTCACCCCACAACCATTCTGCTCATAACCCATTTTTGGATTTTTGGGGCTGCAGGGATCTTTAGCTTGGGTACAAGGAGCATTGCTGCAGAGTGCATGGAGAAGCCAAAAACACCCATGGAGGTGGGGTGGGGGGCTAGCAAACTATAACTGATCACAGGAGGCAGGGTCAGGAGGCTATTCCTAGAGAGAGACAGAGGCACAGAAAGAGACAGGTGGATCTCAGCACTCCTTGAAGCTGGAATCGATCAGTGTCCCAAGGTGGCCTTGGTAGTTGAGGGACTGGAGCGCTGGAGCCAGGCAGAGCCCCCAGCACAATCAGTCAGGAAAAGCGAATGAGGAGGACTTGTGGCACCTTAGAGACTAACCAATTTATCTGAGCATAAGCTTTCATGGGCTAAAGCCCACTTCATCAGATGCATGCAGGGGAAAATACAGCAGGAAGATATAGATATAGATATATCGATACAGAGAAGACGAGAAAATGGCGGTTGCCATACCAACTGTTAATGAGACCAATCGATGAAGGTGTGTGACGTGGTGTGTGTGTGTGTGTGTGACGTGTGTCGTTGTGTGTGTTTGTGTCTGTCTGTGTGACGTGTTGTGTGTCGTGTTGTGTGTCACGTGCTTTGTTTCATGTGTGTGTGTGAGAGACCTGTTTGTGTGTGTGTGATGTGTTGTGTGTGTGATGCGTTGTGTGTATTTGTTTGTGCGACATGCGACGTGTTGTCTGATGTGCAACGTGCAACATATTGTGTGTGTGACGTGCGACACGCAACGTGTTGTGTGTTTGACGTGCGGTGAGCAACGCGTGACGTGCGACGTACTGAGTGTGCGTGCGACGTGCGATTTGTTGTGTGTCCGACATTCGAAGTGTTGTGTGTGTTATGTGCGACGCGCGACGTGTTGTGTGCGTAGGTGTGACGTGCGACATGCAACGTGTGATGTGCGAAGTGTTTGTGCGACGTGCGGCGTGCGATGTGTTATGTGTGTCCGCACGACGTGCAACATGCCATGTGTTGTATGTGTGACGTGTTGTGTGTCATGTTGTGTGTGTTATCTGTTGTGTTTTGTGGTGTGTGTGTCTGTGTCTGTGTGAGATGGGTTCTGTGTCGTGTTGTGTGTGTGTGAGAGACACGTTTGTGTGTGTGACGTCTTGTGTGTCGTGTTGTGTGTCACATTGTGTGTGTTTGTGTGTGTGACGTGTTTCTGTGTGTGTTTTTCGTGTGACTTTCGTGCATGTGTGGGTGCAATGTGTTGTGAGTATCCGTGCAACATGCAACCTGCGACATGTTAGGCGGGACATGCGATTTGTTTCTGTGTGTGTTGTGTTGTGTGTGTGTCATATTGTGTTGTGTGTGTGAGATGGGTTGTGTGTCATGTGTGTTTGTGAGACGTTTTTGTGTGTGTGTGTCGTGCTGTGTGTGTGTGTGATGTGTTGTGTGTCTTGTTTTGTGTCACCTAGAGTTGTGTGATTTGTGTGTCTGGTGTTGTGTTTGTAGTGCCATATGACGTGGCGTGTGTGTGTGTGACATGTTTTGTGTAGTATTCTGAGTTTGTGTCATGTTCTGCGTCATGTTGTGTGTGTTTGTGTCTGTCTGTATGACGTGTTCTGTGTGTTTGTGTGTGTCATGTTGTGTGTTTGTGTGTGTGTGTCGTGTTATGTGTGTGTGTGCGATGGGTTGTGTGTCTTGTTGTGTGTGTGCATGAGATCTTTTTGTGTGTGTGTGACGTGTTGTGTGTCGCGTTGTGTGTGTTTCTGTGACCTTTTGTGTGTGTGTGTCGTGCGACATGCAATGTGCGACATGCGTGCATGCGTGCGTGCGACGTGTTGCGTGTATCCATGCAACCTGCAACCTGCGACGTGTTGTGTGGGACGTGCGACGTGTTCCTGTGTGTGTCGTTGTGATAGGAAAGGGCTTACATGCTAGTTTATAGAAATGTTTGTTTAATCCGTTTGCTCTTATGGCTTCGCAGGAGTTACTAACTCCGCAGACGCGAGTAAAGCAGTTGAAGCCTGAGGCCGAGGTCGAGCTGACCTGCGAGGAAGGCTGGAGAAGCAGCTGCCAAACCAGTGGGGGCCGCCCGTTATCCCTGGAGCTAAGGGAGAAGAGCTAATTGTCCTCAGGAGTGCGTCTGGCACCCGCAACGGCCTGTCAGCAACAAACCTGCCCAGTCGGGAAGAGCAGAGACCCCGACTCAAACGAGGGGATCGGACTCTGGACGTGGGCGAGGGCGGTGTTACCAACCGTCGAGGGTACACACGCTTGCAATGTCTGCGGGGCGGGGTCCCTCTCCGGAGGCACCCGGCTCGGGCTGTATTTCGGCGGCCTAATAAAGGACGCTTGTAGAAACTGGACTCAGAGTTGAGAAGTTCGTGGGATCCGAGAGTCGAATCGAACACCTAAATTGGTGAGAGACCGGCTAACTCATTTTTCCTTTGACAGTCGTGTTGTGTGTGTTTGTGTGTGTGAGCCGTTTTGTGTCTCGTGTTGTGTGCGTCGTGATATGTGTGTGTGTGACGGGTTGTGTGTGTGTGTGAGACGTCTTGTGTGTCGTGTTGTGTGTGTGTTGTGTGTCGTCTAGAGTGTTGTGTGGATTGTGTGTGTGGTGGTGTGTTTGTGGTGACATGTGAAATGCTGTGTGGGGTGTGTGTGTGTGAGACGTGTTTTGTGTAGCGTTGTGTGTGTGTGACGTGTTGTGTGTCGTGTTTCTTTGTGTCTGTCTGTGTGACGTGTTGTGTGTTATGCTCTGTGACGTGTTGAGTGTGTGTGGTGTTGTGTTTTTGGTGTCATGTGATGTGTTGTGTGTGACGTAGTGTGTGTGTGTGAGACGTGGTGTGTGTCATGTTGTGTGTGTTTGTGTCTGTCTGTGTGATGTGTGTTTTATTGTATGTGTGACATGTGTGTAGTGCTTTGTGTCTGTGCGACGTGCGGTGTGCTGTGTGTGTGACGTGTTGTGTGTGTGTCTTTGTGGTGTGGTGTGTGTGTGTGATGTTGTGTGTGTATATTGTGTTGTGGGCCGTTTTGTGTGTCATATTCAGTGTGTGTGTGGTGTTGTGTGTGTGCTGTCATGTTACGTGTTTTGTGTGACATGGTGTGTGCAGTGTGTGTGTGTCGTCTTGTGTGTGTTTGTGTGTGTGTGACGCATTGCGTGTGTTGGGTGTCATCTAGAGTGTTGTGTTGAGTGTGTGTGATGTGTTCTGTGTCGTTGTGTGTGTGTGTCTATGTGGATGTCTGTGATATGTAGTTTGTCAGGTTGTTTGCCTGTGTTGTGTTGTGTGCCGTTTTGTGTGTTGTGCTGTGTCTGTGACGTGTTTTGTGTCCTGTTGTGTGTTTGTGTGTGTGACATGTGTGTAGTGTTTTCTGTCTGTGTGATGTGATGTGTGTCGTGTTGTGCGTGTGTGAGACATGTTTGTGAGTGTGACGTGCGACGTGCTGTGCGTCCATGCAACGCGCAACGTATTGTGGGTGTGAAGTGCGATGTGCTGTGTGTATGACATTCGATGCGACGTGTTGTGAGTGCGACGTGCGAAGTGTTGTGTGTGTCCATGCAATGTGCGATGTGCATTGTGCGACAGGCGACGTGTTGTGTATGTGATCTATGACGTGTTGTGAGTGCGTGCTACACGCGACATGTTGTGCGTGTGACATGCGATGTGTTGTGTCTGTGTGTGCGACACACACCACGTCACACACAAGACGTCTCATGACACCACAACCACACAACACACACTCAACATGACACACAAAACGACACACAACTCAACACACACACAACACAACACACAACATGTCACACAACACTCTAAATGACACACAACACACAACACGACACACAACACTACACACACACAACACGAAACACAACACAGCACACACACTGAACACAAGACTCTGCACGACACACAGCACACACACAAGACATCACACACACACACAAACGTGTCTCACACACACACGTGGGCAAACGTGGCTGGTTGCTGTCAGGGTCTGCGTCTCCCTGCGGGTCCAGGGGCCTGGCTGCAGCTCCCGCCCCAGCCCTCCCCCCGGGGGCGTTTGCTGCTGCCCCTTCCCGTGTCCCGGCCCCTCCGGCCTGGGTGTGTGGCTGGTGGCTGGTCTGTGGAAACGCCTGTGGGATGCGGCTTCCTTCCAGTTCCCAAAGGGTTTGTCGGAGTCGGGCACGAGTCTCCTTTACCGTGCGAGAGATCCCGGCGTCACCTTTCCACCACGTCCTTGCCAAGGCTCCGTGTGCAGCTGAGCCGGGAGGGTTTTTTACCTGTGTTTTTCTCCACCATCCTGCCTGCAGAGGGAGAGCTGCATTCGGGTCTGACTGTGGTGTGGTCAAGGTGTGGGATTCTCACTCGGGGCGGGAGAGAGTGCGGAGAAGACCTTGGAAAGGTGAAGTCGGGGGCAGGACTTTTTCAGGTGCCTGTTTTTGCGGGGGTTTGTTGAATGTTGTTTTTTGCTGAAATGGAGAGAAAGGTGGTTGGCTTTTCAGCCTGAAGGCTTGTTCTGTCCAGCAGCCCAAACTGCCAGCCTTGTTTCTCCTGTTTAATGTTGGACAGTGTTGCCGGCACCCAGTGCCGAGAGGCAAAACAACAGCAGGGGGGAGGGGTTCATTACCCGGTGTGCGTCACCCAAGAATCACAACGGGGTGGAGAAGCAGAAAAGTTTATTTGAAGCTTCAGAAAGGTCCAGGGAGAATAGAATCTGCAATTTTGCACCCAGAGCAGGAAGTTACACAGGCTTTTATACATCCTTTCTTCAGCATACTTATCCAATGGCAAGCTGCCCTAAGTATCCATCTAGCCAGACAATCCAGTTCCCAGCTAGTTCCCTTGTTTTTTGTATCATTTGTTAACCTATACATAAAGCTGCTTCCTTCAGCATTGTTCTTCCATATCTGCCCTGTTTGGCCTTGTTTAGTTTCAGGCAGTCTGACTCTGCAACATATTGTTGCAGATCCTCAGCATAACTGCTGCGAGTGCCTCCAGGCGGGGGGGCCAAGGACACTTGGGCCTAGTGCGAGGGGGCTTCATCGACACTCGTGGTCTTCCATCCCCTCGAGTTACCTAGTGGCCATGCCCCAGTGTCCCCAACAACAGGGACAGGGTCACGTTAGCAGCTCTGACTCTTTTGGAGCCCCTTGACTCGACTGAAATGACCACAAAAGTTCCCACCCCCTGTGTGAGTAGCATGTGGGACTGAGCCTCTTTTTTCCTTTCTCCCCTCTCGGATGTCAGAAGCACCCTAGACAGGTGCATGGCTCCTTCGCCTTCACATGGCATGATAGTGGGCACAGGCTGAGAGAAAACAACTATCCCCGGGCCAAGTGCAAAGTGGGGAAGGTGACTGGTGGGGTCGGACTCTCCTTTGGGTTATTACAAACCCGGGGTTCCTGCATTTCCTCCAAAACAAAACCTGTTTTCTAAATCGCTTCTCTGCTAAGGCTGCGTCTACACTCCCCCTTGTGTCGGTAGAACGTATGTCGCTCAGGGGTGTGAAGAAGCCACCCCCCGAGTGAGACAAGTTACACCGACCTAAGTGCTGGTGTGGACAGTGCTCTGTCATTGATTTCCCTGCAGTAATAGGCTTCATCTCTCGCTCTGCAGAGCCAAGCCTCTCAAAGCCTTTCAAGGAATCCTCGGGTGCTTCAGGGGTGTCTGTGCTGAGGACAGCTGAATTAATGTGAACTGGCTGAGGCTTGGTTTTTCTCAGCTCAGGGCCCTGATTTATCTGGTGCTCTGGGTAGTTCCCCTGATCACAATTCCTCAGGCTCTTCCTTGAGAGGAGATTTCTCATGGGAACTATGCGGAGAGGAATGATCCTGGGGAAGTCAGTGCCGAGCCTCCCAAATCTGCCCCTTTGTCTTTCTTTAATGAACAGATGGAAGATCAAAGCATTGTATTCAATCCTTGAAGTGTCCATCCCATTTCTGTGCACAGTGGACTTGAAAAGTTGTCCTTCTTCGTCTGTACACCACACGTGTCCATTTTAAATCAAAAGATGCATAATGAGCCATGGGCTACTTCCCTATGACACAGAGGGTCACAAACATGGTAGTGAAGAGGACAGATTACTAAGTAATCACAGTGGGTTTCAGCCCCGTAGGATCACCTGGAAGGATTTTTCTTTCCTTTCAAAAGGGCAGAACCCAAACCCCTTTCAGAAGATGCAGGGAATCTTACAGTAAATTCTTCCCACATGGTCCCCTTTGTAAAGCCAGTCTGTCAGAGCTTGCCTTAGCACAAGAAAATAATGCCAGACAGTGGTAAGCACACAAACAAGACTTTATTTACGAGCGGGAAAAGGACTAGGCTAGGCTAGAGAAGGGGTGGATTAACAAAACTTGAAATCTGGAAGTGCTCCAGTCTCCCAAACAATTACACGCAGGAGGTCATGTTGATGTTCTCTCTCCCTTCTCTTGCAGGGACAGCGATGGACAGCTGCTGCTCTCTTGACATTGGACGTCAGGGAGGGACTCCATGATGGACACAGGAATGGGTGAGTAGACCTAACTAAAAACCCTCCCTATCCCTCTTTGCGTCGTCTCTGCCTGGATGTTAGACCCTATCTACGCGGATTCAATCCGTGCGTGGGAGTGTGCTTCCCAAGCCAAACTAATATAGGAAATGGCTAAAGGTCACCAGATTCTTTTCCCAAGTCCAAGATGGCCACCTGACAGATAACCCAAAAGGTACATGCCTTTCTTCCCTTTTTTCAGGAAAATTTGGCCGGGGCAACCAGCATTTTACACACACGGAGACTGGTGTTAAGGAAAAGTTAGCACATGTGACTCCATTTTGGTTTGGGGCCCACCATTGTTTAAATGCCAGCACATCATACACCAGGAGGAGTGATCCTTAGATACTGAATCCCTGTGAAAATCCTCCTCCTTGTCTCCAGCCTGCCTTGACTCCCAGTATCTGGTTTTTGTCAGTCTCTAACTCCCTGTCTCTTGGCCTTGATGTGAGGCCTCCCATCCTGATAATAAAAGTTACTGATGCATGGCTTTAGGACCATGCTGTGTAATTAACATAAAGCACGAGGAATGCACCAAGCAGAGATAGGTGGTAGATAAGAAAAGGGTTTGTTTCTTGGCTAAGGTTTCCGATGCACGAGGGCAACATGCTTTGCTAAAAAGTATATAACCTTTGTATAATCTGTATTCAGGGTCCCCTCCTGGCTAGCAGGGGGGCACCACGCTCGAGCGTAATAAACTTAGTGTCTTTTGGGAACTCTGCAGTTGTGGACTTTGTTTCTGTGCCTCAGCCTAGATTCGAACTGTGCGTCCTATTAGGTATAATTCGCAGCACTGGTGTGCGTGTCCTACCAGGTGTAATTCGCAGCAGTTGTGTGCGTGTCCCACCAGGTGTAATTCGTAACACTGGATTTGACCAATCAGGGGACGTTGCGGGGCAGGGTGACCCATGCAGAAGGGGGTTGTATATCCCCTCTGAGAACGCCTCCCTGTGTCCTCTACCAAATGAAGTGGGCGTCAGCCCCGTAGGACCACCCCGAGAGGGGATTTGACCAAAGAAGGGAAGTGCTGCAGTGGAGTGACCTGCCCGCAACAGGATCCCGTGGTCCCTCTAAAACGTCCCCAAACCACCCTCTAGCAGTTGGCGAGGGTTTCATTCCCACCTTAGGCCATCTCAGAAGGGAAATGTGTACCAATCCAGAACAGGTATAGCCCGAAGGTCTAGGCCACGGTTTCTTCAAAAGACATCCTTGGAACGAGACGGGCTCTTCCCCGCAGTGTTGTGTTGCGACTTCCAGGACGATGCTGCCAGCCACGCAAACGTGGAGCTCCAGAGATCGGCGGCTTCTGGCCTAGACCTTCGGGCACTGCCTATTCTGATCGTTACGTTTCCCTTCTGGGATGGCCTAAAGCGTGTGTGCGAAACCCTGACTGATTAGCAGAGGACGGTGCGGGGATTTCATGGAGGGGTGGTGGACCCCTCTTGCGGGCAGGTCACCCCACCACAGCACTTACCCTGTTTGGTGAAATCCCCTCTCTGGTTGGTCCTAAGGGGCTGAGGCCCACCCCAAGTGTGAGGAGCTCTTGGAGGGGTCACGTGACCCACTTCCGGATGGGTCACTCTGCCCCAGAACATTCCCCAATTGCTCAAATCCATTCCTGAGGCAGGTGGATGGAGATAAAACACCCCCAGATTGGTAAAGGAGTGGGAGGATCTCTTAGAGGGGTCACATGGCACTCCTTGCTTCTACTCCTGTTTGCATCTTGACCCCAAAAGTCTTATGTCATGGGGTCGGTCTCATGGTGACAGATGAGCGATGTCTGAGGAGTGAAGGGGCGAGGTCCCATGGTTGACATCAAATAACTTCACTAAGCCTCAGGGTAGTTTGGCCAAATGCCCAGTGTCAAAATGGCTGCCCTCCCATGCAGTGTTGTGTGTTCCAACGCCCAGAGTCCGTGCGGCCGTCCTCGCCGTCGGGGCTGCGTGGCCCAGCGACCAGAGTCCGTGCGGCTGCCCTCTCTGTCCAGGACTGCGTGGCCCAGAGACCAGAGTCCGTGCAGCTGCCCTCTCCGTCGGGGCTGTGTGGCCCAGCGACCAGAGTCCGTGAGGCCATCCTCTCCGTCGGGGCTGTGTGGCCCAGTGACCAGAGTCCGTGCGGCCGTCCTCTCTGTCGGGGCTGCGTGGCCCAGCGACCAGAGTCCGTGCAGCTGCCCTCTCCGTCGGGGCTGTGTGGCCCAGCGACCAGAGTCCGTGAGGCCATCCTCTCCGTCGGGGCTGTGTGGCCCAGTGACCAGAGTCCGTGCGGCCGTCCTCTCTGTCGGGGCTGCGTGGCCCAGCGACCAGAGTCCGTGCGGCCACCCTCTCCGTCGGGGCTGTGTGGCCCAGTGACCAGAGTCCGTGAGGCCATCCTCTCCGTCGGGGCTGTGTGGCCCAGTGACCAGAGTCTGTGCGGCCGTCCTCTCCGTCGGGGCTGTGTGGCCCAGTGACCAGAGTCTGTGCGGCCGTCCTCTCCGTCGGGGCTGTGTGGCCCAGCGACCAGAGTCCGTGCAGCTGCCCTCTCTGTCCAGGACTGCGTGGCCCAGAGACCAGAGTCCGTGCGGCCGTCCTCTCCGTCGGGGCTGTGTGGTCCAGCGACCAGGGTCCGTGCGGCCGCCCTCTCCGTCGGGGCTGTGTGGCTCAACGCTCAGAGTCTGTCCTGTCTCTTACGCCCGTGTGGCCCGATGGCAACGGACAATATGGTTACTTTCTCCCTCAATGCTGTGTGGCCCAACGGCCGGAGTCAGTATAGCTGCCCTTCAGTGCAGGGCTGTTTGGCTGAGAGTTCAGAGGCAAGATGGTTGCCCCTCCTCTTGGGGCTGTGCAGTCTAGTGGGTCATTGGGGACGTGGGCAGCCACCAAAGGATGGATGGCAGCCAGGGCAGGTGGACCCAGGCCCTCGTTACTCCACCGGCTCCTCGCCCAGGGCCTCCTCCGTGGCCAATGTGTTTGCCATTGAGTCAGTGGGGATCCAGCCTGGGGATGACAATGGCTAGTTCACCCAGGTTACTTCCTAGGAGATGTCTCTAGGCCATGGGCTGGGGGTCTCTGGATTCCCGGCGTAGGAAACTCCCAGAGTCTCCGATCTCCCTTGCATGTTTGCAGACCCCCGGGGATGCGGCTGGGTCTTGGCGCCTCGGAGAGCTGCAGTCAGGGGCTTGAGCTCTTTCTGGACTGGAGCCTACAGTGTGCATCCTCCATTTTCAGCGGTCTGCCTAGCGTAAGCTGAGCTGCTCCCTTACACTCTGGTGCTCCAGTTGGAGCATGTCCGGCAGGGCTGGGGAGGGGCTTGGCTTTCTCCACCTAGACTATGGGGTTCTGTGTGGCTGCTTCAGCCCGGCACATGCTGCTCGGCCTCTTCTGTCTCCTCCTTCCCATGCAAAGCTGCTTTGCCGTCTCACAAGAGATGGGATCAGTGGTGGGCTCAATTGGCTGCTGTTGGCCTCTCGATGTCTGGAAGAGGGAGAAAGGGCAGGAACCCAAATGAGAAGAACAAAACCTTCAAGCAGGGTAGTTTTCCACGGCACAACCCCACCCCATTTTGCTGATGCTCATTGGCGACTTCCCTGAGAGCTGGCATTTCTTAAAGAGAGCACCCAACCTCCCGCAACCTCCGCTCCCCTGTGGGCTGGCAATGGTAAAAGGGAGTCGAGGAGAATTTCTCCTCTCTCCGCCTGGTTCTGATGAGTGAGGGAACCACATGCGAGAAGCTGTGTGAATATAGGGCTCTGTGCAGTAGGATGAGATGTCCTCCATGGTGCCCAAAGGTGGGGTTGTCCTGCCTTTGCAGTGACTTCCTTCTAGTGAGAGAGATTTCAGAGATCAGCTCCAGGGTTCTGCCCTGTACCAGTGTGTGGGAATGGGGCAGAAGTGGGGCAATGGTGCACTCAGGAAAGGAGTAGGGCTAAGGGGGGCCCAGGCTGCAGCCACTAAACCCCTGCCTGGCTGGGGTGGGGGCGAGGCGGCTCCGCACGCTGCCGTTCCTTTCCCCCCGCCAGCCACGTCAGCGCGACGAGCACCACACCGGGAACCTCTGTCCCGGGAGCTGATCTTGCCTGTAGGCTAAGTTCCTCCGCAGCTCCCATTGGCCGGGGATCGTTAATCCGGCCCTTGCCCTATCCCCCAGCCTGTTCCAATCCTGCTCTTGACTCCGGACTCCGGCTCCAACCCTTGGCTCCCCTCGGCTCGGCCTCCACCACTTTGAGCACGAGGCCCCAGCGCCACTGCTCCAACCACTGGGCCCAACCAGCCGTGCTTTGGCTTCTGACACCAGCGATATGGAGGAGTCGTTCACCTCACTGCTTTCATGTGTATGGCCCTGCCTTGGTCAGTGCTGGTTTTCATCTGCCATGGTGCTGCCCAGTGACATGGCTTTCTTCGATCCCTTTGAACTTCTTCCAAGTCTTCTCTAGGCCTGACTAATCAACATAATTTTGGGTCATCTGCTGATATCCACCTTGTTGTTCAGCCCCGGTTCCAAACATAAGGACATAAGAAAGGCCACAGCAAAGGTCCATCTAGCCCAGTATCCTGTCTTCCGACAGTGGCCAATGCCAGAGGGAATGAAGGGACAGGCAATCATCTAGTGATCAGTCCCCTCTCCCCCATTCCCAGCTTCTGGCAAACAGAGTCTAGGGACACCAAAAAGTTGAGAAGCGTCTCTTGTATTTACCATAGCAGGACAAAGAGCTCTTCGGTGTCGGTCCCGGTTCCCTAGTCGAATGCAGAACCCAACACGAGATTTTCAAGCTGCTGCAAATATTTATAATATCTGTTGAGGATGTACCACGTAGTCCTGTCCGATTTCAAAGGCACTTCGTGAAAAGCTGAAACCAAGAGGAAATGGGTTGAAAACCCCACGGTGCTGATGTGACTGGTACCTAGGAAACCTCCCCTTCCGATGGCCATTGCCCCCTGCTATTCGCTCCCCAAGAGTCTAAGGGCACAAGAACAACAACTCGGCTCCTCCCAAAATAGCCCTGGACAGAGAGGAGACCCCATTCTTGCCTAACTTCCCCCTCTGCTGGCAGACACTCCTCCACACACCCGTACACACAGACGGCTGGGGGCACTTGTTCTTTGGATGGAACAGGCAAGTGACAGCGGCAGCCACGTTAAACCATCCAACATTTAGGCCGAGATCCACAAAGGGATTTCGGCTCCTAACGTCTCCTGAAATCCTTTGTGGCCCTGTGCCTTCATTCCTGAAGAGCTCACAGGGAAAAGTGTTTCCCATGTGCCCTCATGGGATTTCCTAGGAGCTGATAACCAATCTTGGAGTGAAGGTCCCTGGCCTGCAATCACTCCATTCCAGGGAGGGCAGGTGATGAATCTTTCCCTACAGAGGGGAATCGTCATCATCATCATCATCATCATCCTGAATAACAAGAGCCCTTTTCAATTCGGTCAGGCCTTCCTTTAGAGACTTTCTGACCTTGATGAAGACAGTCTCCCCACACAGCTCTAAGGCTACGTCTACACTAGGAGCTAGGGATGGAATTCCCCTGCTCCCGTGCACAGATTGTGGGACCTTGATGAAAGCTCGCGTGACCACCCTTCTTCCTTCAACGCTGTCCTTAGACTGAGAGGGACACATGCAAAGCTGTGTTCAGGCCCTGTGCTGCACCCCTGTGCTTCCCACAGAGGCCCAAACACACAGAGGTATTTCCTTACCTTCATACAGGCGGGAGATGCCATCTTCATTCACGGTTTCAGACAACAAATCGCAGTAATGGTGGATAGTATTTCCTAGACATACAATGAATACAATGGGTCTCATGGCTTTTCAGATCCTTCGCTGAAAACTGCTAATGATGCAGCCATTCCCCCAAGACACCCTTGGGAAATTCCAGACATTCCTTACATCTGTTCACAAAGCACGTTCGAGAAAGCATCAGACGCCCAGAAGTTACTGAGAGGCTGATTTCCAAAGGAGATTGAATTCACATCCTGCTGGTTTCCCCTAGGCACAGCCAAAGAGTTGTTGTGGGCGGGTGAAGTTGGTGCAGTCGATTCAGCTAAGTTGCTCCCTTCATCTTGGAATACATGTTAATTCACACACAAACACACCATTTTAGGATTCTGGTGCTGTTGGAGGGAACAGAGCAGCCGTCCAGAAAAAGGCTCTGAAGGAAGCATTGAGAAAAGATCCAGTGAATTTGCTCTGCTTACCAATGAATCGGGCTGCTGAATGTCTTATTGTTGTCTGTGAGCTTTCCAGGTACTGTAAGGCCTGGAACAGGAATTTGGGGATGTGGCTCTCGTTGTTCTGCATCTAGGAAGAAAGAAGGAAGAAATGCACAATATAGAAATGACATGTTCTTTCCACAGCGAATAGTCCAGGAAAGCCAAAGCATATAGCCAGGCCATGGCAACCGCCAATATGAACCCAACACCAGAGCAGCACCCCTCTGAAGTTCCCATTGTGTTCTCCAGAACCTCAGCTTTCATTGGAAAAGACAAAAGTTTGAAGGTCGGAGAATTGTGGAGAAAAATGTCAACAATGTGAATGGATTGTAACTCCTGCCGAAATGAGCCAGCAGAGAGCCTGGAACGGAGTCCTGCAGCCCGACCGAAGCGGATGGGTACTCAGGGTGTGGGGTTAGAAAGGTCTTCCTCAGGTTGCCATTCAGCACTCTCAAGGCACAAGGAATTCACCTACCAAGCAGATCCAGACACACTTCAAGAGCTGTGAGGAGCCATCCCAGGCCATGCTGCGGAAGAGCGTCTTCAAATGAGTCCACCTGAGGAACACTGCGCAGCGGAAGAGCGTCAGTTTACATGACTGCAAGAGAAGAGGAGACCAAGAGGGTTCTCCCTGAGAGAGGGATAGTCTGGGGGACATGGAACCTTCCCCGTCCCTTGTTCTCCTGCTTTTCCTGCCAGTGGAGATTCCTGTAATTTGTTCTGCACAGGAGTGTGCTGAGGAGAGGAAAGGGAGAGTTGGCTGGAGAGAGCCAGAGCTGTCCTGTCCTTTGGATGGTTTGGGGCGGTTGCCCAGGGCCCCGTGCTTTGGGGGGCCCCGCACTTCAGGGGGACGCAGGCCCTGGGCCATGCCGGGGCCAGCAGCAGTACTCCCGGCCCCGCTACGCTATGCCCCTCCTCTTTCCCAGAAGAAGGCTTTTCTTCCCAATTGTGCTGTGTGCTGTGAGGATGGATGAGGCACTTAGCTCCAGCATGGAGTGAAGCAGGGAGGAGAAGACTCCACTTGGGCAAGGGGCTCTGGCGATGAATGGAGTGGGGGCACCAGGGGATACTGGCTCTTTGCTCTTAAGGCAATAATGTCCGTGGCACTTACCAGTTTCACACTCTCCTCCTGGTCTTCAAGATGCAGCAGCAGGGGGAGCAAGCAGTGGATGATTTCCTGCTGCACCAAGGGTTTGTCGGGGTCCTGCACCCTGCTCACCACCTTGCCAAGCAGTACAATGGCAGCTGAGCGCACACTGCCCTTCTCCTGGCAATGACACACAGGGGGTGGGGACCCCCGGTTACAGCCAGGCAGCATCAGAGCATAACGCCACTGAGTGGTAATGCGCACGCTGCTCCGGTTCCCCCTGTGTGAACTACCTTGGCTGGCGGGAGCAGGGAGGCCGCCAGGCCAGCGCCATAGACATCTTGTGCAGGGCCTGAGACCCTGTGCGGGACAGTGCAGCCCAGGGTGTCCCAGAGGCAGTTTCTGTCTGGAGAGCACAGAATCCTGGAACCCGAGAAGATGAGGGGAGAGGGCAGGAAGGCTGCTGGAGACTGGTGTGGGGAAGGAGAGAAGCAGCTGCTGGAGCCTGGCAGGGACTGGCTGCTCCAAAAGACAGCATTTCTTTTGCTCTTGGGTGCCCCTGAGAGCCGGGCCATTCCCGACCCACCTCTTTCCTGCTGAGAATCCCCACCTCTTTGGGAGCCTGTGTTCTCCAGACAGCTGGTCATCTGCCCAGTGCCAGGCCCCCTCTCCCCCAGGCCAGGCTGCAGCAGGGGCTGGGAGCATGGCACTGAGCTTGAGCTTTGGAGAGAAGAGCTCTGACAGGGAGGTGGCTCAGCAGGAGATTCCCCACCCATGGCGGGGGCACTCCTTGGAGGCTCCATGGCAGGCCTGAGGGGCGGGAGGAAGGGGATGGGGAGAGAGAGACAAGGGCATCAGAGACAGGTGGAGGGGTGGAGTGGGCTTCTTTGAGGGGGTTCCAAGCCTTACATCATCAATGAAGGGGCGAAGGCTGACTGCAATATCCTGGGAGATGGAGCCAAGCCCCTCCCTGTTGAGGAGGTGGATGATGTCTGCAGCTTTATGCATGGCCTCCAGAACACGCCCTCCATCCCTGTCACAAAAGACGGCCAGGATTGCTGGCAGCTGGGCCCGTAAGAATGGCACCTGCCGGAATGAAGAAGGCAGCTCATTACTTTCCCAGGTGACAGCCTGGAGCACATGCTGGACCACTGCCACCGACGAGAAACCACGGAGGGCACAGCCCCCCAACGGGGCAGAAAGTCATTCTCCTGTCACTCTGTGCCAGTTGCTCACTGTCACCTTTGTCTTTGCTCACCCCGCCTCCCCCATTGCATCCCATCTGCAATCAGGGCTCAGCTCACGGGAGCAGGGAGCACGGCATGCCTTGATTTGCTCCGAAAGCACCTCCACCATTTGAGGGCTGTCTTTTAAACACGAAGGCTTGTGTGTGGCTCTCCCTCTCATTTCTGAGCTATTTGATGGACATTGGCTTCCTGGGTCCCCTGGGCAATCCCCGGCTCTCACCTTTTCTGGCTGGAACACAATACTGCCAAGGCCTCGCAGACTGAGCCTCCGTATGATGGAATTTGCATCTTTGGTCCAGTCCATGAGCTGTGCCTGGAGGACTGATCTTGTCAGGATGGTGTCAATGGAAGGACTCTGGAGAAACTGGCAAGAGCCAAATGAAGATCAGGTTGAGGAGCAGAGGTCTTATTGTGGGGTCTGTTCCCTGGACAGTCATCTTTCCCAAAGGGCCACTTCCTCCTATGCAAAGTCTCTGGTGAGTAGGGAGCCAATTGCTGCTGTTTCAGTTGGTTCCTTCCCCAAATTTAGACTAATGCACAAGTCACAAATAAGCCCCCAGGGAAAGGGGAATCTCCAGACCTCATTGAGTGCCATGGAGAGAGCCGTGGGGCAGAAGAAAAGCAGAAGCCCAGGAAAAGGTGAGGAGAGAAGCATGGCCTTGGGGCACTGGAGAAACATGGCTTCTTGTCCCATAACCCCATCTAGGCACATCCAGCCAGGAGCAATCTCACCCTGTCTCTCCCTCCCTCTCTTTGCCATGCCCGCAACCATCCATGTGCGGAGAGGAGCTAGCTGGCGGTAGGGCTGCTAAGCTGCTGACAATGTAGCCTAGAGCTTACTGTCCTGAGCTGCTCTCCAGAAAGCCCACTTCTGCCTGTCAACTCATGAATCTCACCTCAGTGCAGAAAGCCAGGGCGATAGTTCTCTGCTCCTCCTCCTTCCCACTCTGGACGATGGAGATTGCCTCTCTGAAAACTGCAGGGAGCTGAGGGTTCTCAAACTCAATCATGGCTCTGGAACATGGAACAGAAAGTCCCTTTTGATTCTCAAGGGGGAGAGAGCGTTCAGCTCAAGTTGCTGGGCTGAGCTGGCAGCCTAGAACTGAGGAGTATTTCACATGGAAATCCCATTCCCAAGAGAGACCCAAAGAAGAGGAAACTTTGAGCTCCAACTTTGCAATCAGGCCAACCCCCTGCGAGTAGTGATATCGGGAGGCTATCATGTCCCAACCCCGATGAAAGTGGATGCTGGCAAATTCCTTCCAGTAGCCGGGCATGGAGAAAAGCGTCTTCACAGCCTCCACTGAGGTGCTAAAAACAAAAACAAACAAACAAACACACAAAAAAGAGTGTCAAGCAATGAGATCAGCCCCAAGCATGGCAAATCAGCACAAGTCCTGAGACACCCAGCATGCTCAGCAGTAGCTAGCCTCCCCAAGGATCGATCCAGTGTGATACCCTGTCTACACTGCAGTTTCACTGAGTTTGGAACCAGTTAGGGATCCTGTAACTTCTTCAGATGGTTGGTGTCATCACTCACGATAGTTGAATACTTGATTCTTTACTGTGACAGGTAACAGGACTCAAGTGGGCATGTGGGTCCAGATCCTTTGTTGGTGGAATCGAGCAAAGCTCGATCAGTTTACGCCACCTGAGGTGTCTTCTGGCGCTCTCTCTTTCCCGTGCAGATGGAAGCCCCTAACTGTGCCCACAGAACCAGATGAACCGGTCCCTCTTCCTCCTGTCTGCCTGTGAGGCTGACGTCCTGCGGTGCCTGTCCCCATGTGCTGCCGGTGTGGCTCTGTCCGCGTTCGGGGAGAGAGGCCCACGGATTTGCTCAGCAGGCACTGAGGAAAGCACTGACCCTTTGGCGGGTGGCAGACGTGGATGGATGCACAAACATGGCTGCTGCCTGAGTGTGTAGGGAAAGCAGCTGGCCTGTGGACGGTGTCAGATGAGCGAGTGTGACTCACAAGAATGCACGGCTCTCAACCCTTTTCCCTCAAGAGAGACCTGCTCCCAACTGAGCCTGGGCTAACGACAGCACCCGAACAACTGATGGCCATGAACAGCCCCCATGTGTTTAGCCGAACAAATCTGTTCTTCCTTTTCCTTTCAGTCATTACCTTAAGAGGCTGAGGCAGCTGGATCCCTCCTCGGGGCTGGATGTCTGCCTGGCCGTGTAGGTCCCTGGCAAGTGCAGATCCAGCACGTACTGCACTTGCCTGACGCAGAGAATGAGCAGCTGGGGATACATTTGCAGGATGGCTTCTCGGTATCCCCGTAGGAAAAGGAGCTCATAAATGGTCTTCATTGCCTGGAGGGGGGAAAGAATTTTACTCAGCTCTCCCAATCTGCCACCTGCCCCCATTGCCATTCGCTCTTGTCCTTTTGTCATGTCTCCTTTCCTCTCCAGCGTATTACAAAACAGTATTGGCTTCTGAGAGGGGTGGGGACATTTGGAGGCTCCTGAACCTTCCCCCATTCCTGGAACGGAAGCAGGATGGAAAGATGAGAAGAGTCTGGATGAGGTTATTCCCCATTATTTCTTTTTCTGGTGCAGAGCCTGTGCTTTGGCTTTCCAGCCATGACTGGAAGGGCTGAAACCATCCTGAGGAGATCCGTTCTCCTAGGCCCAGTGTTTCTGGCCCAGTCAAAAGTACCGGACTTCTCAGGATGCCATGTTGGGAAGATTTCTAGCCACAGTTTACAGAGCCAGAAAGCTGGAGACTTCCAAGAGACACCTGAACTGCACCTGCTCACTAAAGGGCCATCTGGAGCAGAAGACAACTGAGCCAGGGTACCAGCAGATAAACCACTTCAGATGTGTAACTTTGACCTGGGGGAAACTTTACTGACACCTCTTTGGTTTGATTGGAAGTGGCGAGGACACACTAAGGCCTGGTCTACACTCCAGAGTTAGGTCAACGCAAGGCCGCTCACTCTGCATCCCCCTAAGGATGGAATTTCCTTCCCGTCGTCAGAACTGCCCCTTGGTGCCAAATTCGTAACTCCACCTCCACAAGTGGCAGAGAGTCCAGGTCGATGCAGTTAGGTCGATGCAGCGTCAGAGCAGACACCGCGTCGCTTTCGTCAACTGGCTTTCAGGAGCCTTCCCACAATGCCCCACCCTGACCCTACAATCAAGACAAGCCCTTCTGGTGAGGACGTGCACTGCCGACACAAGCAGCAAAGTGCGGACACACACCAGGGATGGAATCGCTGTGGCGGCTGTCTGCCCATTTAAGTTAGGTCGGCTTCAGTGTGTGGTGGAGCCATGGCCTGAAGCTAAGAAGAGGTGAAACTTGTGCACACACACACACAGATGCACCATATTCCCTGTGCCTCTGGCGGGTTCGCAAGGTGACATCTCAAATCTCACTTACAGCCAGAGACACATGGCTGCTCTTCTCCTCCCGGCGTCTCTGCTGGAGCTTGTCCAGCAGCTGCTGCAGCACCTCCCTGGTGAGCTGTGGTTCTTCACCCAAGGCCTTCCACAACTCAATGGCACATCTGCAAATTCAGAAACACACGTCAGAGCTTTCCTGCTTGGCCATCTCTTGCCCTCCCCAGGGAGAGGCTTGGAATACCAGAGGAGACAGCCACTGGTGCAGGGAGGCTAAGGCAGGGCAAGTCCCTTCAGAGAAAGTTGTATTTATTCCTTTCCCCTCATGGGTTCTTGTTTCTAAAGCTAACCCACTCTTTCCAAGACAGTGACCATGTACTGACCACAGAATGACCACCAAACTGTGACCCGCAGACTGTGCAAAATTCTGCTCTGTTACACTTGGGTCAGTCCCGAGAAACTTGCCTGACATCATTGGAGTTACTCTGGCTGTTTGGGGGTCTAACGGAGAGCCAGCGTTTGGCCAAGTGTCTCTTAGCAGCTCAATTCTACTGCAGTGTGGTGGACAGGGTCAGAGAGTGAGTCAGCACATGCCCTGATCTGAGAAGATTCAAGAGCTTGGAAGAGGAGATTGTAAAGCCCAATGTGACAGAGATGGAAGGAAAGTAGGACTGAAATCCCCCTCCTCCATTCTTGCGGATCTAAGTCCTGCTGGTCCCCGCAGACATCTGCAGAGGAAGACTGCAGATGGATCCAAAAGACTTCCAGTCATTTGACTTCCAAGTTTGGTGAGGAAGGTCAGAGGTGGTGGTCAAGCCCTAGGACATTGAGAACTAGGTTGGACAACTCAAGAGCAAATGGCCTGGAAGCAAGGTCTTCAGGAAGCTTGACTGAACTTCTGTGCCAATGCTGCCGAGTTTCTGTGACTTCTGAGCACAGCCCCTGGAAAGCACTGTGGCTGTTCCAAGAAATTCAGACCTGATTCTGAAATTCAGAAAGGTTTACAAATCAAACACTCAAAGAAATCTTAAAACCAACACGCTATTCCTCTGATAACTGAATTGGGTAAGAAGTTCCATTTCTTTCCTGCTGCTCTTCAATTTGCTCTGCAGTGTGACACAAATTTCGCTCAGGTCAGTGCAGAACTGCATTGCAGAAGATGCCAAGGAAAGCTGGACTTTTGACCTCTGGCTAGGGTTCAGTTGGGTTTCATGGCCCCGAGGCACATGGGGGTTGTGTTACAAACCCCTCAGCTGGCTGACCCTTCCAAGTAATCAGCAATAACCAGCAGGACTGAAAGTTAACAATCTATTGAGGTGGAAAGAGGCACTCCCCCCTCTCAGAGCTATTAATGCTGACTGTCTGCTCGCTGCACTGCATTTAGGCTCTGGTCATGTGGGGAGGATTTTTTTGTTGATTTTATTTTATTTTCTTTTGCATCAATAAGGGCTGGAAATGTCTGTCTTAAGAGATTGACCTCTGCCCCACAGCTCCATAAGGATGAGTGTATTTTGTCACCAATTCCTCAGCCATGGAATAACTGGGGGGTCTGACGACAGATAAGAATCCTGCACTGGTCTCCAGGGGATAGACAGATGGGCCTCATGGGCCTTTTCCATCTCTGCCTTCTCTCCTGCAGTAAGGAGCAGCCAGACCTCATGAGCCAGGGATGTTGAGTGAGACCCCAAATCATTGATTGGCCCTGTACTGGATCTGAGGGGAAGTGGGGTGACCCACAGAAATCAGGACAATGCTGGAATTCTCCAGAAAAGTGGCATGTCTCCATCCCGGGGAGTGTAGGAGGAGGGGTTGGCTCTTCAGTGGCTGGGCCTGGCCATCTCCTCTTAGGAAGCGTGGACAGCTCTCTGCACAGCAGGAAACTCCCTCCAAGTGTGTGAGCCCCACGGACCCCTCCCGGCCTGTGGCCTGTCAGTAGGAGCAGGAAGAGAACTACTGGACTGAGGAGATAACAAAGCAGCTCCCTACCTGTGCGATGAGAGCGTGTGAGCCACACAGGTTAGAACCACGTCCTGGGGGTGGGAGCGAGCCAGCAAGACCATGGCCCTGAGCACTGCTCTTCTGGCTCTGGGATCACAGCTGTTGTCGAGCCAGATTAAGATCCCTCCCACCACGTCTCCAACCTGGAAGAATGCCAGAAAGTTGAGGGATGGATTTATCAATGAGTGGCCTCCTCCCAGGGAAGCCCTCCTGGCAGCCCTGCAAGCCTCCTCTGACCTCGGTTGCCCATCTTGGCTGCTCCCTAAGAGGCTTTGACAAGTCCAGGAATCCCAGCCTTCCTGAGGTCTGGGTTAGCACCTTCAAGCTCCAAAACACGCACAAAACGTTAGAGTGGGCACAGTCCTAACTCCCCTAATGTCCCAGGGCCTTCCCTGCCGTAGCAAACGGCTCTCAGCCCTGCTCTCAAGGGCTTCCCTCCAGGAGCCTTTCCTCCATCTCTGCAACTTCCTTTTAGCTCTTTCTTGCACAATCTGTTCCTCCAGACCAGTGGTTCTCAACCTAGGTTCCATTGTGGGGCACATCCAATCCGGCCTGTTTGTCCCTGAGGATGTCCCGAAGGGGCGCAGCTCTGTGCTGAGCGGGCCACAGGTTGAGAAGCACTGCTCCAGACCCAGCTGGTTCTACTGATGTATCCCACAGCCCATGGCAGAGATGGGATGCAGGGCTAGTTGGGTGGGGCTAGCCAGCTCCCGGCCCCAGCCCTAAGGAGAACCTCCATACTGTGGGATTTTAAAATCTTCCGCGACAAATCTTGAAGCCGGGTCTCTAACCTCGGGTTCATGCTATGGCACTTAGAAGAGCAGTGTAGACAAGGTGACTTGGGCTGGAGCCCAGGCTCTGAAGCCACCCTCCCCCCCAGGCTTCAGAGATCAAGTTCCAGTTCCAGCCCCAGCCCAGAAGAGTCTGCATTGCTGTTTTGGCCCCTCAGTGCCAGCCCTGGGAGCCCAAGTCCATCGGGCCAGGCTTTCAGGCTCCTGCTGCAGAGTTTGCAACACAGGGAGACAGACCCTAAAGGTTCAAGCCACCCCCTAGGACTCTTCCGTGAGGAATCGGTCATTGCTCTTTCCTCTGTCGAACAAGGAGCAGGAGCTACAAGGCGGGTGGCTGGATTCTGTTGACCTGTTCTGCTAGCAGGAGTTAGAGCCCTGCACAAATCAATCTGCTGATTGAGGGGCCATTTGTTAACTTCCCGCTGGGACCTGTTGGAAAGAAGGAACTCGGGCAGAGACAGGGACGACCTGCAGGAAACCTGAGGAACAGGCAGGTTGGGGAGGAAGTTCAGGCTGAGGATTCTGTTAATTGATTAGTCTCAGAGTTTCCAGGAAAGCCAAAGCCCAGGAAGGGAATAAGTCTGCACTTCCGCGCCACGGGCAGGCGGTCTTTGGAGAAGGGCTTGAATGTCACCTATCCCCGTGGCCAAGCGATGAATGGCAAGGGGCTGAGCCAACCTTCCAATCCCATGCCAGTGTCCCAGGAATGGTTTCCGAGGAGAGGAACTTCTCCCATCCCCCTCTCTGCGCAGCATCCCCCTGCCCCATTGCGGGAGTCTCTTACTCTCTCCATCTTGTCTCCGTGGAGAGATACGATGGCCCTCAGCTCTTCCTCTGCGGCTCTAAATCTCTGCAGGGTGGGTGTTGTCAGACCCTTCACGGCTGCCATCAGCAGGGCATGGAGCGGGGCTGAGGAAGGGTGCTCCCTGGGGGTCTGCAAAGAACAGGGACAAAGCCTGTTGGGACTGAGTATTTCCCTCGGGCAGCTGCCCTGGAACAGTCTGTCCCCGGGGGAGGCTGGCAGTGCCGAGGGAGCGTGGAGACTCCGGCTGAGCCCTTTTCTTCAAAAGCCTCCCCAGGTGCTAAGGTTTCCTCAGCCTTTTGTCCCCTCTCTGGCCCCCTCTCCTGAGAAGAGACGGGAGCCTCTCGGGCAGTGCTGGGACCCCAAGGGCCACCCCGTTTCCTCCCTCGCTAGCCCCTCCTCGCAGGAAACCCCGCTTTTGCTGAGAAAGCCTCAATGTCCTGCAAAGCCCATTCGAGTTGCTCCTTGAGTGTCACCGAGGGGTCACTGGAGAACCTGACCCATGTCCCATCCCACCCCGAGCGCCTGAGGAGATTGGCTCAGGAACTCTGGCAGCCCACAGTGTCTGCGAGGAAGGGACTGAGAATAGGGCCCAAACGGAAACGCCCTCTTCCTTCCCCACCTCGCAGCCTGTGGGGCTGCCAGAAAACAGGCAGGAATCGCCGTCAGGACAGAAAGTAACTGAGACTGAAGAAGCAAGTTTGCCTGGCTGAGGAGAAGCCCAAAGCGTGGGCCTCTGGGGCCAGAGCCCTGGGGGTGAGAACTGACTGGGCACAATGTTACTCTAGGGGGCCTGGTTCCAGGGTCACCTCAACCCAGGGCCTGGGGTGCTGGAGGCCTTTGCCCTGGTGTCTCAGGGCACCCCCTGGGGATTACTGCAGCTGGCCTGCATGGCACTGGATTAGCACCGTCTGTCCTGGTTGCCAACAGCTGAGGGGTAGCTCAGTGGTTTGAGCATTCGCTAAACCCAGGGTTGTGAGTTCAATCCCTGAGCGGGGGACCATTTCGAGATCTAGGGTAAAAATTGGGGTTTGGTCCTGCTTTGAGCAAGGGGGTGGACTAGATGACCTCTTGAGGTCCCTTCCAACCCTGATATCCTAGGATGCAGTAGAGCACAGCGGAGTGGCACACTCGCCTCCATACTCCAGACCCCCGGTGGGTCAGAAGGTCCCAGAATTGCAGCCTTTTGTATGCGCTGCAGGGTGCTCTGTCCCGAAGAAAAAGAGTTACAAAGGTGTCCAGAGGCTTTTGTAACTCGGACAGAGCCCAGATGTTGGCAGGCGGGAGGGAACCTGGGACCTCTGGAGCTTAGTGCAGGAGCCTCGACCACAGGAGCGAAAAGCCAAGAGGCTGTTAGCTAAGGCTCTAGAGCAGACTCCTTTTCTCTGTGTCTCAAAGTGGTCCTGGTGCCACGAGATGGGCCAGAACCCCACAGCCAGGAGATATGTGGGTTCCCCCGACCAGGGCAGGGATGGGCCTGGTCTGATTTTCAGCCGTGCCTGTGTGCCATAGAAAGTGCATCAGAATCGGGCACCTGAGTCAGGCACTTCTGCCAATCCCACAAAGCACCTCTGGACTTCTTTAGGTGCCTAAACCCCTTTGTCAAAGCGGGCCTCGTTCAAGCAACCCAGATAAAGACTGGCTGGAGTTGATCACCCTTGAGGAGTGTTTCTTTTCAGCCCCTGGGAGATATTCCTACACACAGCAAGGGATGCTTTCCATGAGCATGGCCACACAGCATCATTACCATCGTCATATGGGAGCTGCTTGTTAATGAGGGGCTGGGAGTGCGCTCTTCTTCCTGCTCTTCTGGGCTTCCTTTTTCCCACTTCCCCTTCGTGTCAGACGGCTCCTTCTTCGTCCCTGCAGCAGAAAGAAACATTCTTAACATTTTGTTTTTCCACCTCTTCCCCCTGGTTTACAGAGGATGGAAGTTGGGCCCAGAGCCCTGAAGCGAATTGCCCAGGGTCAGACTGAAGGTTGTTGACAGAGCTCAGCAGAGAACTCCGCTCTCCTGACTCCTAGCTGGGGGCTTTGACCACACAAGGCTTCCTCTTCCCTCGGGGCCAGTTTCTTTTCAATGGTGTCGTCTACTCTTCCCCTCCCCTTGCACCCCTTTCCTGTCAGTGATGGGCACCTGGCCTCCTTTTGCATTGAACCCCCCAAGAAGGAATGACTCAGCTCTGGTACGGTTCCCAGCTGGGACCTGCTGAGACCTCTGGAGCATTTTCCTGAGGAAAGGGACCCAATCGAGGAGAAAAGAAATGATTTCCTCCAACGTCCAGCCTCTCTCCTCTCCTTCCAGCCTGGAACAATGTTAGTAGTCCCCACCCCACCATGCCAGATCCCCAGAGGGGGGTGACCTGACATTGTCAGCTCTCCCCACCTCAGCCATGGACCTCTGCCACCCTCTAAATGGATTCCAGAGCTGGAGGTGCCCATCACTGTCCCATGAGATGGCCCTGATGTCGAAGGCTTGTCGAGTGATTGGTGTGAGTGTTCCTCACATGCTCCTCGCCAACCATGTGGATTGAACCATCTCACCTGTAAGATCCACTTCGTCTTTGTCTGTCGTCTCCTGCAGCTTCACCTCCTCTGCCTCCACCTGGGTCTCAGCTGCTTTCTTCTTCAGGGACAAGTGCGTCCACCTTCTTGGAGAGGAAGCTGTTCTCTCCTCACTGCTCTCTGCCATCGCGCTGTGGGATTGGCAACAGACACAGAGTCTTTTCATGCCTGACAGGATGGTCCATGAGCATTTTCTTCCCTGGGGCTTCTCTGGCAAGGCCTGTTCTTGGGGGCTGAGGCCAGAGCATGCCTCAATGGCTGCAGGTTGGACGAGCACTTTGTGCACATGGATCTCTCTGTGCTCCCGAGAGGCGAGTCTTTGGAAAAAGGAACGAAGCCTGGAATAGAAAGAAGGAGGAAATGGGTTTTTCTGTCCTTCTCGAAAGGAAGGGAATTAGTTTGCCCAGGATTCCCAGATCCACGAGAGTGGTCTTTTGAAGACATCTGCTCCTCTAATAGCCAGGACTGGTTGCTGCAACCAAGAAGATAAGCAACACAAGGCCGCCCAGACTGGGTCAAACCAAAGGTCCATTTAGCCCAGTACTCTGTCTTCTGACAGTAGCCAGTGCTGAGTTCCCCAGAAGGAATGAACAGGGAATCATCAAGCGATCCATTCCTGTTGCTCATTCCTGGCACCTGGCAAACAGAGGCTAGGGATAGAAAGAGCAAAAGGTCAGTTTCTATGTTCTTTGCTCATTGCCTGGGCCTAGGTGCAAAAATGCTTCCTTCTTAACCCCACTCCTTTGTGCACAGAATGTTGGGACTCTGGGAACAGATCGGACCAAGCTGAAAACTAAGAAAGCTCTCTTCCCAGAGAAGCCAGGAAAAGGAAGAAAAGATTGTCATCTCGAGGGTTTGAGGGTCTGGAAGGATGAATTAACAGCTGCAAATATGTTGACTTCTTCTCAACTATTTGAAAATCTGGAATGTATTAGCATGGGGGAAAGAATCAGTCAACTTGAAATGAAGAATGACCCATATTATTTCCAACATCCAGTCAGAAGTTAGGCCTCCAAAACAAGGACAAAGAAATCACAGCGAGACCCATGACAAATGTAGGCGACAGTTGATTGAAACCCCTTTCCTGGAAAGGAATTGCGGGGGCGGGGGGGCGGGGAGGGGATCGACACATCTCTTTTCTATAGCCCAAGGGGGTAGAGTAGAATTTGTAGAGAGTTTTGAGATCTATCGCCATGAGATTCTTTCTGAGAGAACTACCAAGATGACAGCCAGGGGATGGGAGTGGAGCTGTATCACTTTCAATATCTTAAGATTCATTTCTTCTGCATGATTTGAGCTCATTTATGTGCATTTCAATCATGTAAATTCTGAGATCGATATTCTCTCAATACACATTTCTTTGGCAGTCATGACAGGAGACAAAGGGTTTCTATTCCCAACTTGAAGGCAAGGAGTGCATTAGGGGCAACTCCAAGGGAAATAATATTGATGGAGATATCAATCTAACTTCTACACGAGTTTTCTTATCTTCCCTTTTGGTTCTATCCCTGGAAATTCCCCCCGACTAGTCTGCTGAAAGATAAAATCATCTAAATCTGCCTCCAAAGAACCTGACAGGCTGAAGCAGGAGGAGACCTGAGAGATGGCCACATTCAAATCAAAAGGGAACGCTGAGACCTGCCTGTTGCCACACCAGCCCCCACCCGTCCCGAGGAGAAGGAGGCACCGACCTGTCGTTTGCGATCTAATGAGCAGGGAAAGAATCTGGGAATTACCTTCTGTAAAAACTCATCCTTTTGTTCCTCAAACACCTGTGAAAATAGCTGATTCAAGAAGTTGTTGACAGAGGGATGGTCCGCGTCTCTCAGCAGCTCCTTGGCTCACCAGCCGTTGTCAACCAAGCCAGTTGGCAGACTGACGGCAGGGCAAGAATGCTGACGCCGAACACTCTTTGCTGTTGGCATCCGTGACATCACAATCAGCTTGTGCGTAAACACACACAGACCCCCACCCAGAGAGACACACCCCCAGAAAAGTTAGTAACATGAACAAGACTGAGAGACTCCCCCAAATCTCTAGGCATTTTGATTTGGGGGAGGGGGATCATAGGAGCCGACTGCATGGGTGCTCCGGGCCTGGATCACCCAGGAGGAAATATTAGTGGGTGCTTAGCACCCAGTGGCAGCCAAGCTCTGCCCTCCCCGCAGTGCGTCTCGCCCGCCTGCGGCCCCACTGAGCAACTCCCCACTCTCCTTCCCAGCACTTCCTGCCCACCGCAGAACAGCTGTTTCATGGAATTGAGGATGCTCCGGGAGCGTCGGTTGGGGCGGGGACATGACATACTTGGGGCAGTGCATGGGATTCTTCTCTCCTAAGTGCAGGGCTCAGCACTTGTCCTTGCTGAACCTCATCAGATTTCTTTTGGCCCAATCCTCTAATTTGTCTGGGTCACTCTGAACCCTATCCCGACCCTCCAGCGTATCTCCCTCTCCCCCCAGCTTAGTGTCATCTGCAAACTTGCTGCGGGTGCAATCCATCCCATCCTCCAGATCATTCACGAAAATGGTGAAGAAAACCGGCCCCAGGAGTGACCCGTGGGGAAGCGGGGGAGGGGGTGGAGGAGAGGAGGCAGACGGTGAGTGGCAGGGACCCCACAGAGCGGGGTGCAGTGGAGGAGAGGGGGAACTCATCCAGGCAGCGGTGGGTAGTGTGGGCTGGGAGAAGGGGCGAGGCAGATACAGGAAGAGATGGAGCACAGGCGGGGCACTGGGGCCCAGGCACCCGGGGCCTGGTCATCGTCGGCACCAGGAGAGGAGAGGAGAGAGAGAGAGAGAGAGTTGGCGAACACACGAGAGAAGACAGAGAAACATGAGAGCAAGGCAAGCCACTCACCACCTGGAGTCATCCTCTTGGATCCAACCTTCTGCTGTGGAGGAGACACCGTTCTTGACCAGAGAAATGAGCAGCTTCTGAAAATGGGGATGTTTTCTCCCTCGTAACCACAGCTGATCAGGAACCTTTTCTTACAAACCGAACCCTAATTTACAGGGCTTTTCTACCTGGACTCAGGTGGGGCGTGAAGAGAGCCCTCACCAAACCAGACACTTATCTCACCAAGACTGGCGCTTGCTCGGCTCCCAGATGGAGGGCTCTTGCCTGGCATCACCAACGGTCACAGGCTTGCTGCTCTCACTCACTTTCCGTCGCATGAGGGCAGTAGACTCTGAGGCTTGACTTCTTTTTCCTTCGTACTAAAGCCAGCAGAGTGGGGGAAAAACAAAAAAAATTACCATCTCCGTCTGCAATGTCGTGTAGTCTCTTCATTTCACATCTCCCGTATCCCACGGCTCCGCCCTCAACCCATCTCCCGTTCCTACTTTACAACTGCAACTAGAAGGCGCCCATTGTAACGGCACCCAAAATCGTCACTTTGCTCAGGAGACTCTGGTCCCTTCCTCAGCCTTAATCCCAGAGCCTCGTACTCAACAAGGAAGCCCACGGCCTGCGAAGAGTACTACAGGGAGTACAGATGAGGAATTGAAAGCACTGACCGCTTACTCACAGCCAGTTATGCGAGAGGCAGAAAGCTGACGACTCTTCACGTCTGCTTAGAAGGATGTCCAAGCTGCTCAGGTCCACTCCTGCCATATTCTCCTCCGGCTAGGGCTCCTGGACAATTCCTCTGCGAAAGCAGCTGCAAAAGCCAAGCATGAGCCATCACTCCACAAAGCTCGATGGGTGCTGGAAATCTTGCCCTCAGCCCTGACTCACTCTTTCATCCCATCCACATCGGCCCCACTCGAGGAACGGAGACGGAGTTAACACCGACTGTCACTGCTCCACTCTCGCACCCACTGCCCTGCATGATTTTCGTCCCCTCCTACTGCTTCTTGGCTTCCGAGACAGCCTGAGGGGATGCACACCTAGCGTGCCTGCCCGTGCCCTGTGAAGGGAGACAGCACAGGGAAAGGCAAGGACAGAGAGAGAGAGACAGAGACAGAGTGTGTGTGATGGCCAACATACTAGAGGAGAGACAGAGAAAAACATGGTAGGATAGCAAGCAACTCACCTCCGGGAGTCATCTGTGATGAAGCGGGACTTCATGTTTCCTCTGAATCGTGTGGGGGTGCCTCAGTTTCCCCTAGGCAGTTCTTAAGGATCTAGGTGGTGGGGTAAGGGTGTATGATCGTTGCAGAGCTCTGGACGCAGAGTATGGCCGACACCCTCTTTCCTGGCACCTGATGCCCTGGGCCCTTCCCCCCTGCAAGGTGAGAGCTAAAGGGTTGGAGAACAAAGGAATCCGGTGCCCTCCTGGCCGGGGAAAGGGACAAAGCCCAGAGGAGGAGGCGCTGGGGGGAGTTTCAGTTGGGGGCTGGCTGGAGACATGGAGTGAAGGGCAGACGGGGTTGTCTGGCTCACTGCCTCCCAAAATGGACCCGGCTGAGGGGTCCTGTTCTCTGCACCTACAAGCTCTGTGTTAGACCATGTCCCTGTCGTCTAATAAAGCTCTGTTTTCCTGGCTGGCTGAGAGTCCCGTCTGACTGCGGAGTTGGGGGGCAGGACCCTCTGGCTCCCCCAGGACCCCGCCTGGGTGGACTGGCTGTGAGAAGCGCAGGGAGGGGCAGAGGAGGCTGAAGGCTCCGGGGTCAGAGCCAGGAAGGTGGAGCCGGGGGAGCTGTGTGTCCTGCAGACCGGCTGCTCCCCGAGAGGAGACTTCCCCAGAGTCCTGCCTGGCTTCCTGGGGAGCAGTTCCAGAGCATCGCCCGGGGACTCTGGGACATCCTCCTCCGAGATGAAACCTTCTGCTGTGTGACGTGTTGTGTGTGTGACTTGTGTGTCATTTTGTGTGTGTGAGATGTGTTTATGTGTGTGTGTTGTGGTCCATGTTGAGTGTGTGTGTGCCATGTTGAATGCCGTGTTGTGTGCATGTGACGGTGTGTGCCGTGTTGTGTGCCGTTTTGTGTGCATGTTGTGTGTGTCGGTGTCATGTGTTGTGTGAGATTTTTGTGTCTCGTGTCATGTGCTGTTTTGTGTGTCGTGTGTCGGTGTCGTGTGTCGTGTTGTCTGTGTGTGTGTGGTGTTGTGTGTGGGCGTGTGATATTTTGTGTGCGATGTTTTGTGCATCGTGTTCTGTGTGTGTGTCACGTGTGCCGTTTTGTGTGTCATGTGAGGTGTTGTGTGTCATATTGTGTGTGGGTGTCGGTGTCATGTGTGATTTCTGTGTCATATTGTCTGCCGTTTTGTGCGTTATCTCGTGTGTGTGTGTGTGTGTGTGTGTTGTGTGTGATTTCTTTGTCACGTTGTCTGCCGTTTTGTGCCTCATCTCGTGTGTGTGTGTGTGTGTGTGTGTATGTGTCGGTGTCGTGTGTTCTGTGTGATTTTTGTGTGTCATGTTGTGTGCTGTTTTGTGTCATTTTATTTGTGTGTCATGTTGTTTATGTGTCGGTGTCCTGTGTTGTGTGTGTGTGTGAGAGACGTGTTTCTGTATGTGTGACGTGTTCTCTCTCTGTGTGTCGGTATCGTGTTGTGTGTGTGTGTGTCAGTGTCGTCTGTTGTGTTTTGTGTGTGTGATGTTTTGTGTGTGATGTGTGTGTTGTCTTGGGTGGCCACACAGGGTAATGCACAAAGCATTCCCCTCATGGAGGAAGAGTGACACAACGTGGCCACTCAGGAGTAACACACAAACAATTTCCCTCCCTTCCCGCTCCCCAGAGCAACAGTGATGTGTGTGGCCAATTCAGGTCATGCACAAAGCATTTCCTCACGGAGTAACAGTGACCCCGGGTGGCCCCTCAGGGTACTGCACAAACCATTTCCCTCACGGAGCAACAGTGCCACTGGGTGGCTAATCCAGGTATTGCACAAATCATTTCCCTCCTGGACCAAGAGTGACACTGGGTGGCCACTTAGAGTAATGCAGAAAGCATTTCCCTCACGGAGCAATGGTGACACCGCGTGGCCAATTCAGGTAGTGCACAAATCATTTCCCTCCCGGACCAACAGTGACAGGGGGTGGCCAATTCAAGTCATGCTCAAATCATTTCCCTCATGCAGCAAGAGTGACACCGGGCGGCCCCTTGGAGTAATACACAAATCATTTCCTCACGGAGCACCAGTTGCACAAACTGAGTTTAATAATAATAATAATAATAATAATAAACCAAAAATAGTTTCACTAGAAAAGGTAGATTTTCAGTGATTATAAGGGATAGCAAACAGAAGAAGGCAGATTACTAAGCAAATACAAATACACACACATACTAAGCCTAAGATCTTAAAGAGTCTGGATTCAAGAAGTAATTTCCCATCCTAAATATCTTTTGGCAACTTGAAGAGTTTCTGTAGCTTAGACTTCCCATTGTTTCTCTTTACAGACTAGACTCCTGTCTTAGTCTGGACTTCCCCCTTCTCATTTCCTTTGTCTCTTCAGGTACTTTCAGCAGCCTTTCTACTGCCCTGCATGATTTTCGTCTGCTCCGACTTTTCCATGGCTCCCGAGACCTCACCTGTGGGAATGCACACCTACCCGTGTCCTACAAAGGGAGACAGCATCAGGAGAGTAGAGGAGAGAGAGACTGAGAAGTTGGCCAACACAAAAGAGAAGAGAGAAAAATATGGGAGGAAGGCAAGCAACTCACCAGCTGGAGTCATCCTCCTAGATGACACCTTCTCCTGCGAAGGAGACACCGTTCCTGGCCAGAGAAATGAGCAGCCCCTGAAAATGGGGACCTTGTCTCTCTCCTAACCACAGCTGGTCAGGAACCTTTTCTTACAAACCCAGCCCCAGCTAATGGGGAGTCCCTCCTGGAGCCAGGCGGGCCGTGAGCAAAGCCTTAACCAAACCAGACACTTATCTCACTGACATTCGCGACTGCTCCGCTGCCAACCGGACAACTCCTGGCTGCATCAACAGTGCTCGCAGGCTCACCGCTCTCGCTCGCTTTCCATCCGATGAGGGGAGTCAACGGTTTGTACTAAACCCAGACCAAGGAGGAAAAACAAAGAAGTTACCATCTCAGTGGGCCACATCGCGTAGGCTATCATTATACAATGCCCCATTGGTGCTGGAAATCTTGCCTTCATCCGCGCATCGGCCCCATGGGATGAACCGAGACAGAGTTAACCCCGACAGTCACCGCTCCACGCTCACACCCACTGCCCGGCATGATTTTCCTCCGCTCCGACTTCTCCATGGCTCCCGAGACCTCACCTGTGGGAATGCACACCTACCCGTGTCCTGTGAAGGGACACGGCACGAGGAGAGCAGAGGAGAGAAGAGAAAGAGAGAGTTGGCGAACACACGAGAGAAGACAGAGAAACATGACAGCAGGGCAAGCCACTCACCACCTGGAGTCATCCTCTTGGATCCAACCTTCTGCTGCGCAGAAGACACCGTTCCTGACCAGAGAAACGAGCAGCCTCTGAAAATGGGACCTTTTCTCCCTCGTAACCACAGCTGATCAGGAACCTTTTCTTACAAACCGAACCCTAATTTACGGGGCTTCCCTACCCGGACTCAGGTGGGGCGTGAGCAGAGTCCTCACCAAACCAGACACTTACTCACCGAGACTGGCCAGTGTCGTGTGTGTCTCAATGTCGTGTGCCATTTTGTGTCGTGTGCCATTTTGTCATGTGTCGCGTTGTGTGCGTCGTGTCTGTGACATGTAGTGTGTGCATGCGTGCGACGTGTTGTGCATGTGCGCAGTGCGAGATGTACGTGACGTGATACGTGCGACATGCGACAAACTGTGTGTGCGACGTTGTGTGTGTGCGACGTACGTGCAACGTGCTGTGTGTTGTTGAGTGTGTGTGAGACGTGTTGTGAGACGTGTTGTAGGTCATGTTGAGTGTGAGACGTGTTGTGGGTCGTGTTGAGTGTGTGTGTGAGTGTGACGTGTTGTGGGTCGTGTTGTGTTGAGTGTGTGTGTGTGTGTGTGACATGTTGTCGGTTGTGTGTGTGATGTTTTGTGTGTGATGCTTTCCGTGTCGTGTTGTGTGTGTGACTGTGTCGTGTGTTATTTTTGTGTGTCGTGTTGTGTGCCGTTTTGTGTCATCGTGTGTGTGTGACGTGTGTGCGTCCGCGCGTTGGACGTATTGTGCGTGTCCATGTGGGAAGTACGAAGTGGGATGGCTCAACTTGCCACCCCCTTCCCCAGCACTTTAGCCCCCTGTCGTAAACATGACCCTCCCCCCTCCCTAGGGTGCTTCTGACACTAAAACCACCTAAAAGACCCCCGACTTACCACTATTGGCTGGCACCCCATTGCCACCCGCACTTCTATGCTGCTGGCCAAACCCTCCCCCCAAATCTAAACCCCACCCCCTACCCGGAACCCAACTGGAACCCTGACCCCATAACCTGCCCCCCAACTCGAAACCCCTGAACCAAAACTGTAGCCCAACCCTCACCCCAACCCGAACCTCCAGCTCTGAACCCAGCCCCTCGAAGCCGGACACCGCTTTAAGCCAGAGCCCAGTTCCCCATTCCCACCCTGGGCAACAACAGTGCAAACCACACCCTCCTGCCCCCCGCCCAGGGATCCTGCTTCTTACCACCCCTTCTTTGGAAATGAACCTTTTCTCCATTTGCATCCCACACACCTTCATTCTCCTTTGAGGGGTTATTTAGTGACAGGGGTCTACACAAGTCGATCGAAGAGCGTCTCCCGTCGACCCAGCCCAGTGTAGACACAGCAGTAAGTCGACCGAAGTGATGTCAAATCCAGCTCTGTTATTCACGCAGCAGGGGAGCGTAACTTAGGACGATTTACTGCGGTAGGAGAGAGTCATAAATAGAAAGGGAAGGCTAACCACCTTTAAATCCCTCCTGGCCAGAGGAAAAATCCTCTCACCTGTAAAGGGTTAAGAAGCTTGGATAACCTCGCTGGCACCTGACCAAAATGACCAATGAGGAGACAAGATACTTTCAAAAGCTGGGGGAAGGGAGAAACAAAGGGTCTGGATCTGTCTGTGTGATGCTTTTGCCGGGGACAGAATAGGAATGGCGTCTTAGAACTTAGTAAGTAATCTAGCTAGATGTGCGTTAGATTCTGATTCCTTTAAATGGGTGAGAAAATAAGCTGTGCTGAATGGAATGGATATTCCTGTCTCTGTGTCTTTTTGTAACTTAAGGTTTTGCCTAGAGGGATTCTCGATGTTTTGAATCTAATTACCCTGTAAGGTATTTACCATCCTGAGTTTACAGAGGTGATTCTTTTTACTTTTTCTTCTATTAAAATTCTTCTTTTAAGAAACTGAATGCTTTTTTATTGTTCTTAAGATCCAAGGGTCTGGGTCTGTGGTCACCTATGCAAATTGGTGAGGATTTTTACCAAACCTTCCCCAAGAAGGGGGGTGCAATGTTTTGGTGAGGATTTTTGGGGGAAAGACATTTCCAAACAGCTCTTTCCTAATAAAAAACCCGGTTAGACTTTTGGTGGTAGCAGCGAAAGTCCAAGGGCAAAAGGTAAAATAGTTTGTACCTTGGGGAAGTTTTAACATAATCTGGTAAAAGTAAGCTTAGGAGATTTTCATGCAGGTCCCCACATCTGTACCCTAGCGTTCAGAGTGGGGAAGGAACCTTGACAGAAAGACACAGTGTGAGGCCTGAGTTTCCCCTGCTGTCTGGATGCTCAAACACCGGCTTGGCAACACAAGTCAGCAAGACCAGGCCACATAGAGACAGGCTCAGTGTGCAGCGTGGACAGACCCTCAGACAACCCCAGGATTGTCAAAGGAGGAAATCCTTCCTGTGTTTTGACTTGCTGGTAGAAGAGCCGAGTGACATTGGAGCTCACCGAGCTTCACTGACCAATGCAGCGCTCCAGCACCTGAGCTCTCGGGCTCCCTGTTGAAAGGAAAGCTGAATAAGTTTCAAAGGTCAAAGAGAGTGCTCGTCTTTGGCCAAGGGCAGGGACTCCCCCCCTCAAAGCGAGAACATTTCTCTCTTTGTCCGTCTGTGTTGGGGCAGGAGCGATAACACGTCCTCCTGCATTTGCTATTTCAGAGAGTAGTTTCTGGCTGTCTTCTCAAAGACAGGGTGCGAAACAGGCCTCAAACATGACTGAGTGGAAACAAGAACGATGCAGCTCGACTGAGCCAGCTGAGAATTGAGATGTGCCCCTTTGCTCGAGTGAGGGAATGACCCGTGAGGGGACTGGATACCTGACCGGCCAATTCTTAACTTGCACTCTCTCAGCATCTTTCCTCTGAGTGCCGTCACTGTAGCTTCAATACTCCAGCACCGGACGCCCTGCCAGCTCTGGGCCCGACAAGCTTTCCTTGGGATTGGATTCTGGAGAGCAGGGGTGCAGGGAAGCAACAGGTGCATGTGACTCCGTGGTGAGGTTTTCCTTGCAAGATGTGTGTGTGAGTCTGTGTGTGTAGGAAGCACTGAGGGTGGCACTCTCACTGAACCCACAGAGGGTGAGGGTGGTGGGAGCGAGACAGTAGAAGTATAAAGGGGCAAGGATGGGCATAACGATGATGACTGTGTTGTGTTTCATTCCTTAGATGTGGGGCCACCACCTTTCTCTTTAGCCTTGTAGTATCCCAGGGGTAAAACTAACCATCTGTCCAGCTACCAGGGCGTGTTTGTGTTCATTCCTGCGAGCCACACAGGGGTTTGATGTTGCTGCTTCCAATCCTCTGGCTCTGCCGGGAGAAGGGGCAATTCAGGCCATCACTGAGCTGAGGGAGGGAGATGAAATAAGATTGGTCCCAAAGATTGATCCCTGAGGAACTCCACTGGAAAGCTCCCTCCAGCCTGACAGTTCACCTTTCAGCAGGACCCGCTATAATCTCCCTGTTAACCATTTCCCTATTCATCTTTCAATTTTCATATTGATCCCCATCTTTGCCAGTTTAACTAATAATTCCCCATGTGGCACCATATCAAACGCCTTCCTGAAATCTTGGTCAATTAGATCCACTGCGTTTCCTTTGTCTAAAAAATCTGTTACTTTCTCAAAAAAGGAGATCAGGTTGGTTTGGCATGATCTACCTTTTGTAAAACCATCTTGTATTTTGTCCCATTTACCATTGACCTCAATGTCCTTAACTACTTTCTCCTTCAAAATTTTTTCCAAGACCTTGCATACTACAGATGTCGAACTAACAGGCCTGTAGTTACCCAGATCACTTTTTTCCCCCTTTCTTAAAAATAGCAACTATGTTCGCAATTCTCCAATCAAACGGTACAACCCCTGAGTTGACAGATTCATTACAAATTCTTGCTAATGGGCTTGCAATTTCATGTGCCAGTTCCTTTAATACTCTTGCATGAAGATTATCTGGGCCCCCCGATTTAGTCCCATTAAGCTGTTCGAGTTTCGCTTCTACCTCAGATATGGTAATATCTCCCTCCATCTCCTCCTTCCCATTTGTCATGCTACCATTATCCCTAAGATCCTCATTAGCCTTATTAAAGACAGAGGCAAAGTGTTTGTTTCGATGTTGGGCCATGCCTAGATTATCCTTGACCTCCACTCCATCCTCAGTGCTTAGCGGTCCCACTTCTTCTTTCTTGGTTTTCTTCTGATTGACATGGCTATAGAACCTTTTACGATTGGTTTTAATTCTCTTTGCAAGGTCCTTCTCACTTTATCCCTTCATATTCTGACCTCAAGAAGGTAGCTTTCCTTGCTGATCCCTCCCATCTTCCACTCCCTGTATACTTTCTCCTTTTTCTTAATCACCTCTCCGAGATGCTTGCTCATCCAGCTTGGTCTACAACTCCTGCCTATGAATTTTTCCCCCTTTCTTGGGATGCAGGCTTCTGATAGCTTCTGCAGCTTTGATTTTAAGTAATCGCAGGCCTCCTCTGCCTTTAGATCCCTAAAGTTCTTCAGTCCAATCCACTTGCCTAACTCATTTCCTTCATTTTTCAAAGTCAGCCCTTTTGAAATCAAAAACCCTAGTTGCAGATTTATTTTTTGTTGATCCTTCCGTTCAGTTGGAACTGAATTAACTCATGATCACTCGAACCAAGATTGTCCCCTCCAGCCATTTCTTCTAGGAGGTCCTCACTTCTCACCAAAACCAAATCTAGAATGGCACCCCCTCTTGTCGGTTCAGCAACTACTTGATGAAGGAATCCATCTAACAGCATCTAGGAACATCTGAGCCCGATTATTATTACTAGCACTCGTCCTCCAGTCTAGATCTGTGAGGTTAACGTCTCCCATGATCACGCAGTTTCCATTAGTGTTTACTTCATTAAAAACATTAAAGAGGGATCGATCCATATCCACATCAGATCCCGGCGGTCTCTAGCACACTCCAAGCACTATCCCAGGGGAGGCTCGAGTAGTTTTCTTCCCCAATGTCATTTTTGCCCAGACGGACTCTGTCTTATCCATTCCATCGCTTCGTATTGCTTTACATTCTACCGCCTCATTGATAGACAATGCTACTCCACCACCTTTACCTTTATTTCTGTCTTTCCTAAACAGCACATACCCTTCAATACCCGTAGTCCAGTCATGACGACTATTCCACCCTGTTTCTGTTATCCCTAGAATATCTGGTTTCACTTCCTGCACCAGTAGCTCTAGTTCCTCCATTTTGTTACCTAGGCTCCTCGCATTAGTGTACAAACATCTTCATTTTTGCTGTTTGGCCTCGCTCACGTTCTTTACCCAATGAGGTACGGTCATTCTACCGCCAGTAGAAAATATTAGACTGGTGTCCACACTGCCCTTCCTCCTTATAGCCATTCTCCTACCCATGGCTGTATCCTTTCTTACTTTGTTTTCTTCCCTCTCAAGGCTAAAATCCGGCGTGGACATTACCTGGACATCCCCCAACCAACCATCTCCCCCAGATTCCTAGTTTAAAGCTCTCTTAATTAGTTGTGCCAGCCTCTATCCTAGAAGTCTATTTCCTTCCCTACTCAGATGAAGTCCATCCCGAGAGAACTGTCCTCTGTCCAGGAATGCCTCCCAGTGGCCAGACATCCCAAAGCCCTCCTTCTAGCACCACTGCCTGAGCCATCTGTTGACAGTCATAATCTTGTCACGCCTTTGTTGCCCTTCTCCAGGAACAGACAAAATCCCACTACAGATCACCTGAGCCTCGATTTCCTTAAGCGTCTTCCCCAGCCTAGCACAGTGTCTCTTAATCCTTTCCAGAGAGAATCTAGCCGTATCATTTGTTCCCACATGAAGGATAAAAAGGGGATTCTTTCCCGCTCCCTTTAGGATCCTTTTCAACCTCAGATCTACATCCCATATCTTAGCACCTGGAAGACAGCACACCCTTCTATTCTCTGGATCAGCTCTGGTTACAGGCCTGTCTAGTCTTCTCAGTAAAGAGTCCCCGATCACGTAGCCCTGCCTTTCCCTGGTGACGATGCTATTCTCCAGTCTATCCCCTGTTCCCTCTGGCTGCAAGTTCTTTCCATTCCTATTCTCCCTTGTAATCCTCTTCAACCCATCCTGTATCCTCCTGGGGCTCATATTTGGTGTAGTCTCCATTGACTCTTCCCCTTTTCCTATAGAACTAGCCGCTCTTCTCTTCTTCCTTTCCCCTCCACCTTCAGTGACTACCTGCTGAGCCCCTTCTTCATTTTCCAACTCTCAAAACCTATTCCTGAGCTCTATTTCTCCTCACTAGCCCGTCTTTTCCTCTGCCTGGTTCTTCTAGTCACATGCTTCCACTGACTACTTTCCTCACCCAGCTGTCTCTCCTCAGAATTCCTCCGTCCTGCTTCCATCTGCAAGTCTGAGCTTTTCCCTTCAGATACCTCATGTCTTTGCTCCATCAGCTGCTCAAACCCCTTTCGAAACTCAACCAGACTTTCCACCTGCATCTCCAGACCTCAGATCTTCTCCTCCATCAGCTTGAGCAGACAGCATTTCATGCAGACAAAACTCTTACCAGGTACCCCTCCAGGGTCATGGACATACGGCAGCTTCCACAGCCAGTCATCTCCATTGTGTCTTCCACGACCTGAGTCACGCCCACTGCTGCCTCTGTGTCTGTCATCCCCTTCCCACCTAAATCCTGTTCACCTGGGAAACACCCAAACCCCACCCCCCACAGCAACAACAAACCCCAAACAAGCACCACAAGACAAACTCCCCCTCAGACTCCCCTGTTTGCTGGCTCCTGTGCCACGGCCTGACGGGCTGGCTCCCTTTCTAGGACCCCGAGTCAGAGAAGCCCCGGCCCCGAATCAGGGCTCAGCTTCTCCCCCAGCACAAAGCCCCCACAAGCCTCGACACATACACATAATCCCAATACACAGCCAAATACCAACACCTTCTCCTCCACACCATTCACAGCTGTTGGTGGGTCTTGGGGAAACCCTGGTGTACCAGTGGGGGCGGGTGTCTGATGGGGTGGGTGGGGTGGCGGGGGGCGGGGAGGGGGCCCAGCTGGGAGGTGGAGGGGTCTGTGTGGTGCGAGCTGTGGGAGGGTAGGGGATGGATTGGTGCTGTGGGAGGAAGAGAGGGGGGTTGTGGACAGGGGGCGATTGGGTTGTAGGGATGGGGACTGGGTCTGGGAGGGATGTGGGGGAGGGAGAGGCTATAGGGGACTTGGATCGGGGACTAGGGTCAATGGCATGGCTGTGGCGGTTGGGTTGGGAGGGGCAGCTCCATGGCCGCCTCCAGGGGGCACAGCATGGCTGTGGGGGGCTGTAGGGAGGGGAGGGGTCTGTGGGGTGGGGCGGCTGCAGCCTGGTTTGGGGCAAGGAGGACAGTCGGGGCGGGAGGGGACTGTGGAGGGGCTCAGCAACACTGGGGCCTGGGGGCTGGTCAGGGCGGTCAGAGGGCGGGGAACAGGGGGTTGACTGGGTGCAGGAGTTCCCGGGGCGGTCAGGGAGAAGGGGTGGTTGGATGGGGAAGGGGGTCCGGGGGGCAGTTAGGAAGCAGGGGGGGGTGGATGGGGCGGTGGGGGGCAGTCAGGGGTGGGAGTTCCAGGGCGGTCAGAGGACAGGGAGAAGGGGTGGTTGGATGGGGCAGGGGTCCTGGGGGGCAGGCAGGAAGGAGAGGGGGGGTTGGATGGGGCGGTGGGGGGCTGTTAGGGGCTGGGGGATCTGGGGCCCCTCAAGGAACAGAGGGGTTGGATGGGGCGGCTGTCCGGGGGCAAGAAGCGGGGGTCAGATGGGGGCGGGGGCGGGGCCATGCCTTGCTGTTTGAGGAGGCACAGCCTCCCCTAACTGTCCCTCTGTACAATTTCTGAAACCCGATCCAGCATCAGGCCAAAATTTGCCTGCCCCTGGCTTAGGGCCTGATTTATGCAAAGACCCATTGGGAGTGTGTGAACATTGCCCCATTTCTGAAACTGGAAACAACCCCCTGCACAGGGCTGGGAAAATATAGCAGAGCACTGGAGCCTGAGACTGCGATGAAATCATCTCAGGCATTGGCATCCTGACAGCAGGAGTATCTGGCTATGTCGACTCTCTCCTCAGGCCCTACGCGACCAGCACCCCTAGCCAATGCCTGAGATGACGGGGCGTCCAGGATTTCCAGGTTTATGGATCTTGGGTAGCAGATAGAAGACCCCTGGTCGGGGTACCAGGGGCGTGTCTGTGCAGATTTGTTCTTGTGCTTTTTCGGGGAGTTTCTTGAGCAGATGGTGCAGTTTCTCTTGGTCACCCTGAGTGGGATCAGAGGGGAATGGGCTGGAGAATGTGGGGTTGGAGAGCTGCCGAGCAGCCTCTTGTTCATATTCCAACCTATTCATGATGACGACAGCACCTCCTTTGTCAGCCTTTTTGATTCGGATGTCAGAGTTGGTCCTGAGGCTGTGGACGGTGTTGTGTTCTGCACGGCTGAGGTTATGGGCCAAGTGATGCTGCTTTTCGACCACTTCAGCCCGTGCTTGTCGGCTGAAGCACTCGGGTTGAAGTCCAGTCTGCTGTTTCAACCTTCAGGAGGAGTCCACGCAGAATCCTTCTTTTCGTCTCTGTGGAAGGTCTCTGTGGATTAGTGTGTTGTTCAGAGGTGTGTTAGAAATATTCCTTCTGTTGGAGATGTGGAGAGTCGCATTCCAGGTCACCACAGAACTGTATCATGTTGGTGGGGGTGGAGGGGTAGAAGGAGAGGCCACACAAGACACCCACTTCCTGGACACTACAGTGCTAATAAGCGATGGTTACATAAACACCAACCTATCCTGGTCTGCTATACTTACCTACGTGCCTCCAGCTTTCATCCAGACCACATCATACGATCCGTTGTCTACAGCCAAGCTCTGAGATACAACCGCGTTTGCTCCAATCCCTCGGACAGAGACAAACATCTCCAGGATCTCTATCAAGCATTCTTCAAACTACAATCCCCACCTGCTGAAAGGAAGAATACCCAGAAGTCACCTACTCCAGGACAGGCCCAACAAAGAAAGTAACAGAACGCCACCAGCCGTTACCTTCAGCCCCCAACTAAAAGATCTCCAGGGCAGGATCAAGGATCTACAATCTATTCTGAAGGATGATCCCTCAATCTCACAGATCTTGGGAGACAGGCCGGTCCTCGCTTACAGTCAGCCCCGCAACCTGAAGCAAATACTCACCAGCAACCACACAACAAAAACACTAACCCAGGAACCTATCCTTGCAACAAACCCATTGCCATCTCTGTCCACATATCTAGTCTAGGGACACCATCCTCGGTCCTAATCACATCAGCCACACCATCAAATGTGCCCAAATACATTTGTTAGTCTCTAAGGTGCCAGAACTACTCCTCGTTTTGTTTTTGTTTTTTGCTGATACAGACTAACACGGCTCCCACTCTGAACTAAATGATTGCATCTCTCCCCACAATAGATCTAGAAGCACAAAGAACACCCTGGAGACCAGGCCTTTAAACGTTAGGAAACATCAGAGTTAAGGTGACGTGTACATACTTCGCGCAGTGCTGTTGTGCATGTGTGTTATGATACAGACTCACAAGTGTGGCCTTGGGGTCAATTCCCTGCCCCCCACAGCATCAATTTCCTCCAGAGTCCCAAAGGAAGTGGTGCTTCCTCCATCCCTTGATGAGATGCCTTTCTCGAGTCTGCTTTGGTCCAAAACTCGCTACTGCGCCATACAGGAGGCCTGTGATGGGTAGGGGGCCAGATGAGATGATCTAACAGTCTCTTCTGGCCTTCAAGTCTCCAAATCTCTGCAAAACCGAGTGCAGCACATTGAGCATCCTCTGATGGTTCCACGTGTGGCCTGCGTGAACCCTTGCACGACCACTGAGTGTGTGGGGGTGACCCAGGGAGAGCAGCTCAAACATGCAGAGGAGCCGGCTCGGGGCAGGACATGAGCCCTGCAGGGCAGGGGTGGGGGTGGCAGTGACATCACAAAGGCCTTTTGCAGCACTCAGCTGATTGGCGAAAGGAGGTTGGGAGGCGGTGACCTCACAGAGAGTCCACGACAACGGCCAGGGAGGACAGGCTGCAGAGCAGGGGGATCTCACAGACCCCTGGGGCTTTGCTGCAGGGAGTCTCCTTCTTGAGGTGTCTCCTTGAGGACAGAGAGAGAATTCAGGGTCTCGTATGTGAGCGCGAGGTGGAGCCTCTCTGGAGTTTTCTCCTTTCCCACTGCTAATTGAGCGAGAAGACAGACGACCCTGTGGAGAAGGTAAGAGCCCCAGAGAGGTTTGGTACTGAGGCAGCCTGATCCGCCCGGTGCTGGCCAAATTCTCGGCACGGAAAACAGGAGGTTAAGGTGGGACAATTTTCCCCCAGCTAGGCCTTTGTCCCTTCGAATCTTTGGGGCTTGACTTTTTTGGTTTCCCTTTTCCTGCTTCCGTCCCTCCACTGGCAAGGAGGGGGCTGCTCTGTAGCCCTCATGTTGGGAGGCCTCCCAAAGAGATGGGACAGGAAGCGTGCTCTGAGAGTGATCCTCACCGGTGACCTGAGCCATCCCTGGGCCATCTGAGGAACCCTCAGCCCACCACCAGAGTCTCCTTGCTGACTGGCTGAGCAGGGGGTCTTGTGGCAGAGAGGAGATTCAGGACTTTGTTGTTCTCGTTTAAGGCCCAGCAAATAAGCCAGAACCAATCATCTGCTTGGTGAATTGTTCTCCTTCTCGCTGCTGATTGTCTCTGAGCCGTTCCTGGTTCTCGCTGGTGTTCTCGTGCTTCTAAAACACTTGCTGAAGAATCAGTGTGAATGGTTGTTGGTCTGTAGCTCGTTCCAAGTCACATTATTCTGATCATTCAGTGTGTGAAACTCCAGACCGATGGTTCGTTTGAAAGTCAGGACACCCGGGTCCTGTTCCTAACTCTATCCTGACAGGTTGTGTGATGGAAGACAAGGCCCTTCACCTTTCTCTGCCTTCGTTTCTCCCTCTGTCAGTTGGGGAGAACAATCCTTTCACACCTACCTCCCGGTGGGGGGAGGCTGGGGAGCTGTGGGGACCTGTTTGAGAGCGTCACTCGTAGCAGTGTATCGTAGGAGGTGTCCTATCGGGTTGAGTCATTCCAGAGGATGATGTCATGCAGCAGAATCCCGTTTTCCCAACCCGGCGTGACACAGCTTTGCATGTGAACCGAACCAAGGGTGCACACAGGTCCAGAAGCCGGCGATTTCTCCTTTGGCCGCTAGATGGCGCTGCAGGCTCCCACTTCCCCCTTCTCCTGGTCAGCACAATGGGGGTTAGTCTCCCCAAAAAGAACGCCTGCTTGAACCCTTGCACTACCACTGAGTGTGTGGGGGTGTGTGCGGGGGTGACACTCCCCAAAAAGAACGCCTTCCAGCCCCCAAATCTGATGAACGTGAACATACACACAGGCAGACACACATGAACATGGCATGTCAGAGATGACTGGGTCATCAGCACTCGCAAGCTGACCCCTGATGTGTCCCGGGACTCAGTGGGCTGGATCGAACAGCAATTTAAAGCTGGTCCCCTCATATGTCCTTGGACTCAGCAGGCTGGGCTGAGCAACACCTTAATCTGCCACCCTTCTCTGCCCCCAGGTTCAGCACCTCCCTATCCCCACCTTCACCCCACAACCATTCCGCTAGTAACCCACTTGAGCAAATCCCCAAGGACTTTTGGGGCTGCAGGGATCTTTAGCTTGGGTACAAGGAGCGTTGCTGCAGAGTGCATGGAGAAGCCAAAAACACACATGGAGGTGGGGTGGGGGGCTAGCAAACTATAACTGATCAGAGGAGGCAGGGTCAGGAGACTATTCCTAGAGAGAGACAGAGGCACAGAAAGAGACAGATGGATCTCAGCACTCCTTGAAGCTGGAATCGATCAGGGTTCCCAGGTGCCCTTGGTAGCTGAGGGACCGGAGCGCTGGAGCCAGGCAGAGCCCCCAGCACAATCAGTCAGGAAAAGCTAATGAGGAGGACTTGTGGCACCTTAGAGACGAACCAATTTATTTGAGCACAAGCTTTCATGGGCTAAAGCCCACTTCATCAGATGCATGCAGGGGAAAATACAGCAGGAAGATATAGATATATCAATACAGAGAAGACGAGAAAATGGGGGTTGCCATAGCAACTCTTAAGGAGACCAATCGATGAAGGTGGGCTGTTAGCAGCAGGAGAAACAAAACTTTTGTTGTGATAATCAGGCTAATCTGGGGGGACTAAAACTGCAGGGCAGAGAGACCAGTAAGTGTTGGGGGGGTCCCGATCCAGTCCCCAGCTTCTAGTCGCCCACCCCCTTAAGGCTGCCATTGCTGGGAGCCCCCTCCATCTGCAACTTCAACTTCAACCTATTACTGCAGGGAAATCAATGACAGAGCACTGTCCACACCAGCACTTAGGTCGGTGTAACTTGTCTCACTCGGGGGGTGGCTTCTTCACACCCCTGAGCGACATACGTTCTACCGACACAAGGGGGAGTGTAGACGCAGCCTTAGCAGAGAAGCGATTTAGAAAACAATTTTTGTTTTGGAGGAAATGCAGGAACCCCGGGTTTGTAATAACTCAAAGGAGAGTCCGACCCCACCAGTCACCTTCCCCACTTTGCACTTGGCCCGGGGATAGTTGTTTTCTCTCAGCCTGTGCCCACTATCATGCCATGTGAAGGGGAAGGAGCCATGCACCTGTCTAGGGTGCTTCTGACATCTGAGAGGGGAGAAAGGAAAAAAGAGGCTCAGTCCCACATGCTACTCACACAGGGGGTGGGAACTTTTGTGGTCATTTCAGTCGAGTCAAGGGGCTCCAAAAGAGTCAGAGCTGCTAACGTGACCCTGTCCCTGTTGTTGGGGACACTGGGGCATGGCCACTAGGTATCTCGAGGGGATGGAAGACCACGAGTGTCGATGAAGCCCCCTCGCACTAGGCCCAAGTGTCCTTGGCCCCCCCGCCTGGAGGCACTCGCAGCAGTTATGCTGAGGATCTGCAACAATATGTTGCAGAGTCAGACTGCCTGAAACTAAACAAGGCCAAACAAGGCAGATATGGAAGAACAATGCTGAAGAAAGCAGCTTTATGTATAGGTTAACAAATGATACAAAAAACAAGGGAACTAGCTGGGAACTGGATTGGCTGGCTAGATGGATACTTAGGGCAGCTTGCTATTGGATAAGTATGCTGAAGAAAGGATGTATAGAAGCCTGTGTAACTTCCTGCTCTGGGTGCAGGATTGGAGATTCTATTCTCCCTGGACCTTTCTGAAGCTTCAAATAAACTTTTCTGCTTCTCCACCCCGTTGTGATTCTTGGGTGACGCACACCGGGTAATGAACCCCTCCCCCTGCTGTTGTTTTGCCTCTCGGCACTGGGTGCCGGCAACACTGTCCAACATTAAACAGGTGAAACAAGGCTGGCAGTTTGGGCTGCTGGACAGAACAAGCCTTCAGGCTGAAAAGCCAACCACCTTTCTCTCCATTTCAGCAAAAAACAACATTCAACAAACCCCCGCAAAAACAGGCACCTGAAAAAGTCCTGCCCCCGACTTCACCTTTCCAAGGTCTTCTCCGCACTCTCTCCCGCCCCGAGTGAGAATCCCACACCTTGACCAACACACCACGGTCAGACCCGAATGCAGCTCTCCCTCTGCAGGCAGGATGGTGGAGAAAAACACAGGTGAAAAAACCCTCCCGGCTCAGCTGCGCACGGAGCCTTGGCAAGGACGTGGTGGAAAGGTGACGCCGGGATCTCTCGCACGGTAAAGGAGACTCGTGCCTGACTCCGACAAACCCTTTGGGAACTCGAAGGAAGCCGCATCCCACAGGAGTTTCCACAGACCAGCCACCAGCCACACACCCAGGCCGGAGGGGCCGGGACACGGGAAGGGGCAGCAGCAAACGCCCCCGGGGGGAGGGCTGGGGCGGGAGCTGCAGCCAGGCCCCTGGACCCGCAGGGAGACGCAGTCCCTGACAGCAACCAGCCACGTTTGCCCACGTGTTTGTGTGAGACACGTTTGTGTGTGTGTGTGATGTCTTGTGTGTGTGCTGTGTGTCGTCCAGAGTCTTGTGTTCAGTGTGTCTGTGCTGTGTTGTGTTTCGTGTTGTGTGTGTTGTGTGTGTGTAGTGTTGTGTGTCATGTTGTGTGTCATCTAGAGTGTTGTGTGACGTGGTATGTCGTGTTGTGTGTGTGTCTGTGTGTTGAGTGTTGTGTTGTGTGTGTGTGATGTGTTGTGTGTCGTGTTGTGTGTGTGTTGAGTTGTGAGCCATTTTGTGTGTCATGTTGAGTGTGTGTTGTGTGTGGTTGTGGTGTCATGAGACGTGTTGTGTGTGATGTGGTGTGTGTCGCACGCATAGACACAACATCTCGCATGTCACACGCAAAACACGTCGCGTGTAGCACGCACACACAACACATCGCATCGAACGTCATACACACAGCACATCGCACTTCACACACACAACATGTTGCGCGGCGCACGCACGCCCCGCACGTCGCACGTCACACTCACAAAGACGTCTCAGATACGCACAACACGACACACACCACGTCACACAGACAGAAAACACTACACACAACATGTTACACACACAAACACACACAAGACGACACACAACACACAAAACGGCACACAACGCAGCATAGGCACACAACCTGACAAGCAACACATCACAGACACCCACACAGACACACACACACAACGACACAGAACACATCACACATACTCTAGACGACACCCAACACACGCAACGCGTCATACACACACAAACACACACAAGATGACACACACACTGCACACACCATGTCACACAGACATTGCAAGCACGTGTACCCTCGACGGTTGGTAACACCGCCCTCGCCCACGTCCAAAGTCCGATCCCCTCGTTTGAGTCGGGGTCTCTGCTCTTCCCGACTGGGCAGGTTTGTTGCTGACAGGCCGTTGCGGGTGCCAGACGCACTCCTGAGGACAATTAGCTCTTCTCCCTTAGCTCCAGGGATAACGGGCGGCCCCCACTGGTTTGGCAGCTGCTTCTCCAGCCTTCCTCGCAGGTCAGCTCGACCTCGGCCTCAGGCTTCAACTGCTTTACTCGCGTCTGCGGAGTTAGTAACTCCTGCGAAGTCATAAGAGCAAACGGATTAAACAAACATTTCTATAAACTAGCATGTAAGCCCTTTCCTATCACAACGACACACACAGGAACACGTCGCACGTCCCACACAACACGTCGCAGGTTGCAGGTTGCATGGATACACACAACACGTCGCACGCACGCATGCACGCATGTTGCACGTTGCACGTCGCAGGACACACACACACAAAAAGGTCACACAAACACACACACAACGCGACACACAAAACGTCACACACACACAAAAAGATCTCATGCACACACACACAACAAGACACACAACCCGTTGCACACACACATAACACAACACACACAACACGACACGACACAATATGTCACACACACACAACCACACACAACATGACACACAACACATCACACAGACAGACACAAACACACACAACATGAAACGGACCATGACACACACACAGAACACTACACAAAATACGTCACACACACACACCACGTCATATGACACTACAAACACACCACACACACAAATCACACAACTCTAGATGATACAAAACAAGACTCACAACACGTCACACACACACAACACGTCACACACACAAAAACGTCTCACACACAACATGACACACAACCCATCTCACACACACACATAACACAACACGACCACACACAACGTGACACACACAGAAACAAATCGCATGTCCCGCACAAAACGTCGCAGGTTGCACGGATACACACAACACATTGCACCCACACATGCACGAAAGTCGCATGAAAAACACACACAGAAACACGTCACACACACAAACACACACAATGTGACACACAACACGACACACAAGACATCACACACACAAACACGTCTCTCACACACACACACAACACGACACAGAACCCGTCTCACACAGACACACACAACACGAAACACAACACGTAACACACACAACATGACACACAACACGTCACACATACAACACATCGCATGTTGTACGTCGCATGGACACACACAACACATCGCACGTCGCACAAACACTTTGCACATCGCATGTCGCACGTCACACCTGCGCACACAACACGTCGCGCGTCGCACGTAACACACACAACACGTCGAATGTCGGACACACAACACGTCGCACATACACTCAGCATGTCGCACGTCATGCGTTGCTCGCCGCACATTGAACACACAACACGTCACACACAAAAACGTTGCACATCGCACACACAATATGTTGCACATTGCACGTCGTGCATCACACATACAACATGTCGCATGTCACACAAACACACACAACGCGTCACACACACAACACGTCAAACACACACAAACAGCTCTCTCACACACACAGACACACACAACACAAAACACAACACGTCACACACACATGACACACAACACGTCACACACACAACGCATCGTATGTTGCACGTCTCACGTCTCTCACACACACACAACATGAAACACAACACGTCACACACAACATGACACACAACATATCACACAGACACAAACACACACAATGACACATGTCACACACACACACACCACGTCACCCACCTTCATCGATTGGTCTCGTTAAGAGTTGCTATGGCAACCCCCATTTTCTCATCTTCTCTGTATCGATCTATCTATATCTATATCTTCCTGCTGTATTTTCCCCTGCATGCATCTGATGAAGTGGGCTTTAGCCCATGAAAGCTTATGCTCAGATAAATTGGTTAGTCTCTAAGGTGCCACAAGTCCTCCTCATTCGCTTTTCCTGACTGATTGTGCTGGGGGCTCTGCCTGGCTCCAGCGCTCCGGTCCCTCAGTTACCAAGGACCCCTGGGAACCCTGATCGATTCCAGCTTCAAGGAGTGCTGAGATCCATCTGTCTCTTTCTGTGCCTCTGTCTCTCTCTAGGAATAGCCTCCTGACCCTGCCTCCTGTGATCAGTTATAGTTTGCTAGCCCCCCACCCCACCTCCATGTGTGTTTTTGGCTTCTCCATGCACTCTGCAGCAACGCTCCTTGTACCCAAGCTAAAGATCCCTACAGCCCCAAAAATCCTCGGGGGTTTGCTCAGCAAGTGGGTTACGAGCAGAATGGTTGTGGGGTGAAGGTGGGGATAGGGAGGTGATGAACCTGGGGGTAGAGGAGGGTGGCAGATTAAGGTGTTGCTCAGCCCAGCCCGCTGAGTCCAAGGACGTATGAGGGGACCAGCTTTAAGTTGCTGTTCGATCCAGCCCACTGAGTCCCGGGACACATCAGGGGTCAGCTTGCGAGTGCTGATGACCCAGTCCTCTCTGACATGCTATGTTCATGTGTGTGTGCCTGTGTGTCTGTTCATGTTCATCACATTTCGGGGCTGGAAGACCCCAGCCCTGGGGAACCGAGGTCCTGCAGGGTAGCTCCATTGGGAGGGAACTTGCAGAAGGAAGGAGTAGCGCTCCATAGGAAAACACAAGTGACAAAAGCAGCACATTGACAGAATTGCAGAATCTCCCCCCACCAGAAGAGTAACCCTAACAAATGGGCGAACTCCAAGGTAAAGGGCAATTCTGGTAACAGCTCATTTGGGGCTTGTTTGGAAGGGGGATTGACGTCATGCTTGCGACAAGGAACCTGCTATGGCAAAAAACACTTTAGCCCTGTGCGCCCTTCCAGACAAGTCTTATGTCCCAAATACTTTGGGTCATACGGAATAAGTCCCTGAATAATCAAGGATCTTGACCAAAAAGGTCGTCACGTCTGAAAAGGAAGAAAGATTGTTGTTGTGGAGACCATGAAACAAGCCCTGCAACTTTTCGACACATATCCTGACAGTCCACAGGGTGCACGTCAAGGAACGTTCAAAGCGAGAAGGGCGTTCTTTTTGGGGAGACTAACCCCCATTGCGCTGACCAGGAGAAGGGGGAAGTGGGAGCCTGCAGCGCCATCTAGTGGCCAAAGGAGAAATTGCCGGCTTCTGGACCTGTGTGCGCCCTTGGTTCGGTTCACATGCAAAGCTGTGTCACGCCAGGTTGGGAAAACGGGGTTCTGCTGCACGACATCATCCTCTGGAATGACTCAACCCGATAGGACACCTCCTATGATACACTGCTACGAGTGACGCTCTCAAACAGGTCCCTACAGCTCCCCAGCCTCCCTGAACCGGGAGGCAGGTGTGAGAGGATTGTTCTCCCCAACTGACAGAGGGAGAAACGAAGGCTGAGAAAGGCGAAGGGCCTTGTCTTCCATCACACAACCTGTTGGGATAGAGTTGGGAACAGGACCCGGGTGTCCTGACTTTCAAACTAACCATCATTCTATGACGAGATAACTGGCTCTGTGGATGAGGGGAAAGCAGTGGACGTGTTGTTCCTTGACTTTAGCAAAGCTTTTGACATGGTCTCCCACAGTATTCTTGCCAGCAAGTTAAAGAAGTATGGGCTGGATGAATGGACTATAAGGTGGATAGAAAGTTGGCTAGATCGTCGGGCTCAACGGGTAGTGATCAATGGCTCCATGTCTAGTTGGCAGCTGGTATCTAGTGGAGTGCCCCAAGGGTCGGTCCTGGGGCCAGTTTTGTTCAATATCTTCATTAATGATCTGGAGGATGGTGTGGATTGCACCCTCAGCAAGTTTGCAGATGACACTAAACTGGGAGGAGAGGTAGATACGCTGGAGGGTAGGGATAGGATACAGAGGGCCCTAGACAAATTAGAGGATTGGGCCAAAAGAAATCTGATGAGGTTCAACAAGGACAAGTGCAGAGTCCTGCACTTAGGACAGAAGAATCCCATGCACCACAACAGACTAGGGACCGAATGGCTAGGCAGCAGTTCTGCAGAAAAGGACCTGGGGTTACAGTGGACGAGGAGCTAGATATGAGTCAACAGTGTGCCCTTGTTGCCAAGAAGGCCAATGGCATTTTGGGATGTATAAGTAGAGGCATTGCCAGCAGATCGAGGGACGTGATCATTCCCCTCTATTTGACATTGGTGAGGCCTCATCTGGAGTATTGTGTCCAGTTTTGGGCCCCACACTACAAGAAGGATGTGGAAAAATTGGAAAGAGTCCAGCGGAGGGCAACAAAAATGATTAGCAGACTGGAGCACATGACTTATGAGGAGAGGCTGAGGGAACTGGGGATGTTTAGTCTGCGGAAGAGAAGAATGAGGGGGCATTTGATAGATGTTTTCAACTACCTGAAAGGGGGTTCCAAAGAGGATGGATCTAGACTGTTCTCAGTGATAGCTGATGACATTATAAGGAGAAATGGTCTCAAGTTGCAGTGCGGGAGGTTTAGGTTGGATATTAGGAAAAACTTTTTCACCGGGAGGGTGGTGAAACACTGGAATGCGTTACCTAGGGAGGTGGTGGCATCTCCTTCCTTAGAAGTTTTTAAGGTCAGGCTTGACAAAACCCTGGCTGGGATGATTTAGTTGGGGATCGGTCCTGCTTTGAGCAGGGGGCTGGACTAGATGACCTCCAGAGGTCCCTTCCAACCCTGATATTCTATGATTCTATGATCAGTCTGGAGTTTCACACACTGAATGATCAGAATAAAGGGACCTGCAATGAGCTACAGACCAACAACCATTCACACTGATTCTTCAGCAAGAGTTTTAGAAGCACGAGAACACCAGCAAGAACCAGGGATGGCTCAGAGACAATCAGCAGCGAGAAGGAGAACAATTCACCAAGCAGATGATTGGTTCTGGCTTATTTGCTGGGCCTTAAACGAGAACAACAAAGTCCTGAATCTCCTCCCTGCCATGAGACCCCATGCTCAGCCAGTCAGCATTGAGACTCTGGCGGTGGGCTGAGGGTTCCCCAGGGATCCCAGGGATGGCTCAAGTCACCGGTGAGGATCACTCTCAGAGCACGCTTCCTGTCCCATCTCTTTGGGAGGCCTCCCACCATGAGGGCTACAGAGCAGGCCACTCCTCGCCAGTGGAGGGAGGGAAGCAGGAAAAGGGAAACCAAAAAAGACAAACCCCAAGGACTCGAAGGGTCAAAGGCCAAGCTGGGGTAAAATTGTCCCACCTTAACCTCCTGTTTTCCGTGCCGAGAATTTGGCCAGCACCAGGTGGATCAGGCTGCCTAGGTACCAAACCTCTCTGGGGCTCTCACTTTCTCCACAGGGACGTCTGTCTTCTCGCTCAATGAGCAGTGGGAAAGGAGAAAACTCCAGAGAGGCTCCACCTCGCGCTCACATACGAGACCCTGAATTCTCTCTCAGTCCTCAAGGAGACACCTCAAGAAGGAGACTCCCTGCAGCAAAGCCCCGGGGGTCTCTGAGATACCCCTGCCCTGCAGCCTGTCCTCCCTGGCCGTTGTCGTGGACTCTCTGTGAGGTCACTGCCTCCCAGCCTCCTTTCACCAATCAGCTGAGTGCTGCAAAAGGCCCTTGTGATGTCACTGCCACCCCCACCCCTGCCCTGCAGGGCTCATGTCCTGCACCGAGCCGGCTCCTGTGCGTGTTTCAGCTGCTCCCCCTGGGTCACCCCCACACACTCAGTAGTCGTGCAAGGGTTCACGCAGGCCACACGTGGAACCATCAGAGGATGCTCCATGTGCCGCACTCGGTTTTGCAGAGATTTGGAGACTTGAAGGCCAGAAGAGACTGTTAGATCATCTCATCTGGCCCCCCGACACATCACAGGCCTCCTGTATGGCGCAGTAGCGAGTTTTGGACCAAAGCAGACTCAAGAAAGGCATCTCATCAAGGGATGGAGGAAGCACCACTTCCTTTGGGACTCTGGAGGAAATTGATGCTGTGGGGGGCAGGGAATTGACCCCAAGGCCACACTTGTGAGTCTGTATCATAACACACATGCACAACAGCACTGCGCGAAGTATGTACACGTCACCTTAACTCTGATGTTTCCTAATGTTTAAAGTCCTGGTCTCCAGGGTGTTCTTTGTGCTTCTAGATCTATTGTGAGGAGAGATGCAATCATTTAGTTCAGAGTGGGAGCCGTGTTAGTCTGTATCAGCAAAAAACAAAAACAAAACGAGGAGTAGTTCTGGCACCTTAGAGACTAACAAATGTATTTGGGCACATTTGATGGTGTGGCTGATGTGATTAGGTCCTAGGATGGTGTCCCTAGACTAGATATGTGGACAGAGATGGCAATGGGTTTGTTGCAAGGATAGGTTCCTGGGTTAGTGTTTTTGTTGTGTGGTTGCTGGTGAGTATTTGCTTCAGGTTGCGGGGCTGACTGTAAGTGAGGACCGGCCTGTCTCCCAAGATCTGTGAGATTGAGGGATCGTCCTTCAGAATAGATTGTAGATCCTTGATCCTGCCCTGGAGATCTTTTAGTTGGGGGCTGAAGGAGATGGCTGGTGGCGTTCTGTTCCTTTCTTTGTTGGGCCTATCCTGGAGTAGGTGACTTCTGGGTATTCTTCCTTTCAGCAGGTGGGGATTGTAGTTTGAAGAATGCTTGATAGAGATCCTGGAGGTGTTTTTTTCTCTGTCTGAGGGATTGGAGCAAATGCGGTTGTATCTTAGAGTTTGGCTGTAGACAACGGATCGTGTGACGTGGTCTGGTTGAAAGCTGGAGGCATGTAGGTAAGTATAGCGGTCCAGGATAGGGTGGTGTTTATGTGACCATCGCTTATTAGCACTGGAGTGTCCAGGAAGTGGGTGTCGTGTGTGGCCTCTCCTTCTGCCCATCCACCCCCACGAACATGATGCAGTTCTGCGGTGACCTGGAATCCTACTTTCCACGTCTCTGATGGAAGGAATATTTCCAACACTCCTCTGAACAACACACTAATCCACAGAGACCTTCCTACCAACACGACAAAAAGAAGGATTCTGCGCAGACTCCTCCTGAAGGTCGAAACAGCAGACAGGACTTAAACTCGAGTGCTTCAGCCGACAAGCACGGGCTGAAGTGGTCGAAAAGCAGCATCACTTGGCCCATAATCTCAGCCGTGCAGAACACAACACCGTCCACAGCCTCAGGACCAACTGACATCAGAATCAAAAAGGCTGACAAAAGAGGTGCTGTCGTCGTCATGAATAGGTTGGAATATGAACAAGAGGCTGCTAGGCAGCTCTCCAACTCCACATCCTCCAGCCCATTCCCCTCTGATCCCACTCAGGGTGACCAAGAGAAACTGCACCATCTGCTCAAGAAACTCCTTGAAAAAGCACAAGAACAAATCTGCACAGACACGCCCCTGGAACCCCGACCAGGGGTCTTCTATCTGCTACCCAAGATCCATAAACCTGGAAATCCTGGACGCCTCGTCATCTCAGGCATTGGCTAGGGGTGCTGGTCGTGTAGGGCCTGAGGAGAGAGTCGACATAGCCAGATAATCCTGCTGTCTGGATGCCAATGCCTGAGATGATTTCATCGCAGTCTCTGACGACGGGGTTCAGGCTCCAGTGCTCTGCTCTGTTTTCCCAGCCCTGTGCAGGGGGTTGTTTCCAGTTTCAGAAATGGGGCAATGTTCACAGACTCCCAATGGGTCTGTGCATAAATCAGGCCCTAAGCCAGGGGCAGGCAAATTTTTGGCCTGATGCTGGATCGGGTTTCAGAAATTGTATGGAGGGCCAGTTAGGGGAGGCTGGGCCTCCTCAAACAGCAAGGCATGGCCCGGCCCTCGCCCCCATCCGACCCCCGCTTCTCGCCCCCTGACGGCCGCCCGGGGCCTCGAGCCCTTCCAACTCCTCTGTTCCCTGAGGGGTCCCAGATCCCCCCGCCCCTTAGAGCCCCCCACCACCCCATCCAACCCCCTCCTCCTTCCTGTCTGCCCCCCGGACCTCCTGCCCCATCCAACCACCCCTTCTTCCTGACCACCCCGGGACCTCCTGCCCCCATTCATCCCCCTGTCCCCCGCCCTCTCACCGCCCCGACCCCATCCGACCCCCAGCCCCTGACCCCCCCACCAAACTCCCCTGCCCTCTACCCCACCCCTCCCCCGCTCCCTGCCCCCTGACCACGCTGCCTGGAGCCCCGGGGGCTGGGGGCGGCTGCCCCAGGACCGGCCGCCGGGCCGCGCCGCACAGAGCCCCGGGGCCAGCCGGGCTCGTCGCCCCGCTGCCCGGAGCATGGGCCGGCGGCGCCGGGAGCGGAGGCTGCAGGGGGGGAACAGCAGGGGCGGGGCCAGGAGCTCTCCGGAGCTCGGGGCTGGGTGGAACGGCTCAGAGCCCCCAGCCCCCGTTCTGCCCCCTGCCACCCCACCCACCCCCTTCAGACACCCGCCCCCGCTGGTGCACTAGAGTTTCCCCAAGACCGACCAACAGCTGTGAATGGTGTGGAGGAGAAGGTGTTGGTATTTGGTTGTGTATTGGTATTGTGTGTATGTGTCGAGGCTTGTGGGGGCTTTGTGCTGGGGGAGAAGCTGAGCCCTGATTCGGGGCCGGGGCTTCTCTGACTCGGGGTCCTAGAAAGGGAGCCAGCCCGTCAGGCCGTGGCACAGGAGCCAGCAAACAGGGGAGTCTGAGGGGGAGTTTGTCTTGTGGTGCTTGTTTGGGGTTTGTTGTTGCTGTGGGGGGTGGGGTTTGGGTGTTTCCCAGGTGAACAGGATTTAGGTGGGAAGGCGATGACAGACACAGAGGCAGCAGTGGGCGTGACTCATGTCGTGGAAGACACAATGGAGATGACTGGCTGTGGAAGCTGCCGTATGTCCATGATCCTGGAGGGGGGACCTGGTAAGAGTTTTGTCCGTATGAAATGCCGTCTGCTCGAGCTGATGGAGGAGAAGATCTGAGGTTTGGAGATGCAGGTGGAAAGTCTGGTTGAGTTTAGAAAGTGGTTTGAGCAGATGATGGAGCAAAGACATGAGGTATCTGAAGGGAAAAGCTCAGACTTGCAGATGGAAGCAGGACGGAGGAATTCTGAGGAGAGACAGCTGGGTGAGGAAAGTAGTCAGTGGAAGCATGTGACTACAAGAACCAGGCAGAAGAAAAGACGGGCTCGTGAAGGAGAAATAGAGCTCAGGAATAGGTTTTGAGAGTTGGAAAATGAAGAAGGGGCTCAGCAAGTAGTCACTGAAGGTGAAGGGGCAAGGAAGAAGAGAAGAGCTGCTAGTCCTATTGGAAAAGGGGAAGAGTCAATGGAGACTACACCAAATATGAGCCCCAAAAGGTTACAGGATGGGTTGAAGAGGATTACAAGGGAGAGTAGGAATGGAAAGAACTTGCAGCCAGAGGGAACAGGGGATAGACTGGAGAAGAGCACCGTCACCAGGGAAAGGCAGGGCTACGTGATCGGGGACTCTTTACTGAGAAGACTAGACAGGCCTGTAACCAGAGCTGATCCAGAGAATAGAAGGGTGTGCTGTCTTCCAGGTGCTAAGATGTGGGATGTAGATCTGAGGTTGAAAAGGATCCTAAAGGGAGCGGGAAAGAATCCCCTATTTATCCTTCATGCGGGAACAAATGATACGGCTAGATTCTCGCTGGAAATGATTAAGGGAGACTGTGCTAGGCTGGGGAAGACACTTAAGGAAATCAAGGCTCAGGTGATCTGTAGTGGGATTTTGCCTGTTCCTGGAGAAGGGCAACAAAGGCGTGACAAGATTATGACTATCAACAGATGGCTCAGGCAATGGTGCTAGAAGGAGGGCTTTGGGATGTCTGGCCACTGGGAGGCATTCCTGGACAGAGGACAGTTCTCTCGGGATGGACTTCATCTGAGTAGGGAAGGAAATAGACTTCTAGGATAGAGGCTGGCACAACTGATTAAGAGAGCTTTGAACTAGGAATCTGGGGGAGATGGTTGGTTGGGGGATGTCCAGGTAATGTCCACGCCGGATTTTAGCCTTGAGAGGGAAGAAAACAAAGTAAGAAAGGATACAGCTGTGGGTAGGAGAATGGCTATAAGGAGGAAGGGCAGTGTGGACACCAGTCTAATATTTTCTACTGGCTGTAGAATGACCGTGCCTCATTGGGTAAAGAACGTGAGCGAGGCCAAACAGCAAAAATGAAGATGTTTGTACACTAATGCGAGGAGCCTAGGTAACAAAATGGAGGAACTAGAGCGACTGGTGCAGTAAGTGAAACCAGATATTCTAGGGATAACAGAAACAGGGTGGAATAGTCGTCATGACTGGACTACGGGTATTGAAGGGTATGTGCTGTTTAGGAAAGACCGAAATAAAGGTAAAGGTGGTGGAGTAGCATTGTCTTTCAATGAGGAGGTAGACTGTAAAGCAATTCGAAGCAATGGAATGGATAAGACAGAGTCCGTCTGGGCAAAAATGACATTGGGGAAGAAAACTACTTGAGCCTCCCCTGGGATAGTGCTTGGAGTGTGCTAGAGACCGCCGGGATCTAATGTGGATATGGATCGAGCCCTCTTTAATGTTTTTAATGAAGTAAATACGAATGGAAACTGCGTGATCATGGGAGACGTTAACTTCCCAGATCTAGACTGGAGGACGAGTGCTAGTAATAATAATCGGGCTCAGATGTTCCTAGATGCTGTTAGATGGATTCCTTCATCAAGTAGGTGCTGAACCGACAAGAGGGGGTGCCATTCTAGATTTGGTTTTGGTGAGAAGTTAGGACCTCCTAGAAGAAATGGTTGTAGGGGACAATCTTGGTTCAAGTTATCATGAGCTAATTCAGTTCAAACTGAACAGAAGGATCAACAAAAAATAAATCTGCAACTAGGGTTTTTGATTTCAAAAGGGCTGACTTTGAAAAATGAAGGAAATGAGTTAGGCAAGTGGATTGGACTGAAGAACTTTAGGGATCTAAAGGCAGAGGAGGCCTGGGATGACTTTAAATCAAAGCTGCAGAAGCTATCAGAAGCCTGCATCCCAAGAAAGGGGGAAAAATTCATAGGCAGGAGTTGTAGACCAAGCTGGATGAGCAAGCATCTCGGAGAGGTGATTAAGAAAAAGGAGAAAGCATACAGGGAGTGGAAGATGGGAGGGATCAGCAAGGAAAGCTACCTTCTTGAGGTCAGAACATGAAGGGATAAAGTGAGAAGGACCTTGTAAAGAGAATTAAAACCATCGTAAAAGGTTCTATAGCCATGTCAATAAGAAGAAAACCAAGAAAGAAGAAGTGGGACCGCTAAGCACTGAGGATGGAGTGGAGGTCAAGGATAATCTAGGCATGGCCCAACATCGAAACAAATACTTTGCCTCAGTCTTTAATAAGGCTAATGAGGATCTTAGAGATAATGGTAGCATGACAAATGGGAAGGAGGAGATGGAGGTAGATATTACCATATCTGAGGTAGAAGCGAAACTTGAACAGCTTAATGGGACTAAATCAGGGGGCCCAGATAATCTTCATCCAAGAATATTAAAGGAACCGGCACATGAAATTGCAAGCCCATTAGCAAGAATTTGTAATGAATCTGTCAACTCAGGGGTTGTAGCGTTTGATTGGAGAATTGCGAACATAGTTGCTATTTTTAAGAAAGGGGGGAAAAAAAGTGATCCGGGTAACTACAGGCCTGTTAGTTCGACATCTGTGGTATGCAAGGTCTTGGAAAAAATTTTGAAGGAGAAAGTAGTTAAGGACATTGAGGTCAATGGTAAATGGGACAAAATACAAGATGGTTTTACAAAAGGTAGATCATGCCAAACCAACCTGATCTCCTTCTTTGAGAAAGTAACAGATTTTTTAGACAAAGGAAACGCAGTGGATCTAATTGACCTCGATTTCAGGAAGGTGTTTGATATGGTGCCACATGGGGAATTATTAGTTAAACTGGCAAAGATGGGGATCAATATGAAAATTGAAAGATGGATAGGGAAATGGTTAACAGGGAGATTATAGCGGGTCCTGCTGAAAGGTGAACTGTCATGCTGGAGGGAGGTTACCAGTGGAGTTCCTCAGGGATCAATCTTTGGGACCAATCTTATTTCATCTCCCTCCCTCAGCTCAGTGATGGCCTGAATTGCCCCTTCTCCTGGCAGAGCCAGAGGATTGGAAGCAGCAACATCAAACCCCGGTGTGGCTCGCAGGGGGGTGGGGGGGTGAGAAAACCTGGATTTGTGCTGGAAATGTCCCACCTTGATTTTCATGCACGTTGTAAGGAGAGTGGTCACTTTGGATAGGCTCTTCCCAGCAGGAGAGTGAGTTTGTGTGTGTGGTTTTTGGAGGGTGGTGAGGGGGTGAGAGAACCTGGATTTGTGCAGGAAATGGCCCACCTTGATTATCATACACATTGTGAAGAGAGTGGTCACTTTGGATGGGCTATTACCAGCAGGAGAGTGAGTTTGTGGGGGGCGGGGGGGGGCGGAGGGTGAGAAAACCTGGATTTGTGCTGGAAATGGCCCAACTTGATGATCACTTTAGATAAGCTATTACCAGCAGGAGAGTGGGGTGGGAGGAGGTATTGTTTCATGGTCTCTGTGTGTATATAATGTCTTCTGCAGTTTCCACAGTATGCATCTGATGAAGTGAGCTGTAGCTCACGAAAGCTTATGCTCAAATAAATTGGTTAGTCTCTAAGGTGCCACAAGTACTCCTTTTCTATTATTGGGGATAGTGTTCTTGACGGCTTGTAGTCCATCTTTGTGTGGAATGTTGGTGTAGAGGGCTTCTACATCCATAGTGGCCAGGATGGTGTTATCAGGAAGATCACCGATGGATTGTAGTTTCCTCAGGAAGTCAGTGGTGTCTCGAAGGTAGCTGGGAGCGCTGGTAGCGTAGGGCCTGAGGAGGGAGTCTACATAGCCAGACAATCCTGCTGTCAGGGTGCCAATGCCTGAGATGATGGGGCGCCCAGGATTTCCAGGTTTATGGGATGATTTAGTTGGGGACTGGTCCTGCTTTAACAGAGGGTTGTACTAGATGACCTCCTGAGGTTCCTTCCAACCCTGATATTCTATGATACGGAGGGTTATACGCCACAGTTCATTTCCACGCCTCCCTCCTACCCCCCATCCCCGTCCGTCTTCAGGGACCCTTCTCATGAGCAGCTTTTAGCCCAGGAGGTTCAAGCCCTCCTCTGGGTCGGAGCCGTGGAGGAGGTGCCTCGGAACTTGGGGGACAGGGTTTCACTCCCGTTATTTCCTAATCCCGAGTGCCAAAGGGTGTCTCTGACTCATTCTAGCCCTGCAACGCCTCAAAAGGCTGAAGTTCTGCATGGTCTCCCTGGCCTCCATCATTCCTTCCCTGGATGCAGGGGACGGGTACGCCGCCCTTGATTTGAAAGATGCCTATTTCCACATCTCTATTTTCCGAGGCCACAGAAGGTTTCTCAGGATCGCTGTGAACCAGACTCACCACCAGTTTACCATCCTCCTGTTCAGCCTGTCAGCAGCCAAATGGGTGTTTATGAAATGCAGGGTATGAGCCTTCCTGAGACGGTGAGGGGTGCCGGTGTACCCATATCTCAGTGACTGGCTGGTGAAGGGCCAGTCCGAGTCCCAGGTGGAAGCCAGCAACCACCTCATCCAAGCAACCTTTTGAGCTCTGGGCCTGCTGATAAACGAGCAGAAGTCGACACTCATCCCGGTTCAGAGGATAGAGTTTATCGGAGCGGTGCTCGGTTCTACCCACACCAGGGCCTTCCTCCAGAAGCCCACTTCCAGTCAGTGGTGTCACTGATATCCCAGGTCAAGGCCCACTCCGTCACGACAGCCTGTTTCGGCCTCCGGCTGTTGGGTCACATGGCCGCGTGCACATAAGTGGTGTGGTATGCGAGGTTCCACCTCAGACCCCTTCAGGCTTGGCTGGCATCAGTGTACCGGCCAAGCTGCCATCATTTGGACTCGGTGCTCACAGTGACTACCCCAGTCCTTGCCTCCCTCGACTAGTGGACAGACCCATGTTGGTAGGCTTGGGCGTTCCCTTCGTCAGGCCCCAACTCTCGATATCCATAATCTCAGATGCATCCAAGCTCGGTTGGGGGACCCACCTGGGGCACCTCAGGACACAAGCTCAGTGGTCCCAGCAGGAGCTCTCGTTACATATAAACATCAGAGAGCTCAGGGTGGTTTGCTTAGCACGTTTGGTGTTGTTACCCCTCATCACAAGCAAGGTGGTGCGAGTTCTTACAGACAACCCCACAGCCATGTTTTACATCAACGGGCAGGGAGAGGCCTGCTCTTCGCCGCTGTGTTCGGAGCCATTTGCTTGTGGGAGTTCTGCATAAAGCACTCGATCCACCTCAGAGCTTCTCACCTTTCGGGAGCTCAGAATGGGCTGGCAGATCAGATCAGCACATCTTTCTCTCCTCACCACGAATGGTCCCTATGCCCTGACGTAGCAAGGGCCATTTTCCAGTGGTGGGGTGCTCCCCACGTAGACCTGTTCACAACCCGACAGAACAGGAAATGTCAGCAGTTCTGCTGTCTGCATGGCTGCAGCCTGGTCTCGCTCCCAGATGCCTTCTTACTCCCTTGGACAAAGCACCTGTTCCGGGCCTTCGCCCCCCCCCGCCCTCCCATTCCTTTTGTGCACAGGGTCTTGCTGAAGGTCGAGCGGGACAGGGTGAAGCCTCGCAGCCCCAGCCTGGCCACGTCAGCCCTGGTCTGGGACATTTCCAGACTTGTCAGTCGCGACTCCAGGGGCACTTCTGTTGTGGGTTGGACTCACAACCACGGCGCCTCCTGCTGGTCACGCTGGGAATTAGCTCAGTCCATGGACAGCGCTAGGGCTGCCTTCTGGTCGGCATCTGGCCTGTTGTCCGTTCTCCTGTCTGCACCCTCTGGCTCTGGGCCCACGTCGTTCCCGTGGTCCACGGCGTCCGCTTCAGGACACTGCCCTCTGGCCGTGTCCACCCCTCCGTTCTCCCCCCCTCTGAGGGTATCGGTAGTCCTGAGTCCATGCACCTGCCGCCGTGGCCGACGACAGCCCCAAAGTCTAGCCCCTTGCCTCAGGGGCCAGCCCCAGTCTGTACAGGGCCGCGCTTCTCCACGGCCAGGTGCAGTGCAAGGGAGGAGGGGGGGACCCAGGCCCACCCACTACTCTGGATCCCAACCCAGGCCCACCCACTACTCTGGATCCCAACCCAGGGACCCTCTGGCGGCAGCCGTGTCCTGCCCGCCTCCTCTCCCCTCTACTGCTCGCGCTCCCTGGGCCGCCTCCCCATGACCCGTGCACCTCTCGGCCCGTATCTCACGGCCTGCAGTCTGGCAGGGGTTCGCCAGAGCTCGCCCTGCCCGCCCCCCCTGCTCGGCGCTGCTTTGTCCCGGGTGCGGCCCTCCTTCTCGGAGAGCCTGTCCTCCTCCCTTCCTGGCCAGGGCGAGAGTGAGCTCCCCTCAGCCCTGCAGCCTTTTATAGGGCCCAGCCCGGCCCTGATGGGCTGCCTTCCCCCTTCCTCTGATGGGCCAGGTTCGCACAGGCTCCTGCCAGCCTGCTTTTAACCCTCTCCCTGCCGGAGTGGGGCCCCACTTCCTGCTCCCTCTCGTTCGGTACCCGATCCCACAAGATCACAGCCAAATGCTGCGTCTGCCTGACGGCGCGGAAGCTCCATGGTTACATCCTGTGGAACTGGCCTGTTTGCAGCAGGTCTGCTAGGTCTTGCTAGGCAGCGGGAAACCTCCTAGGAGAGCTTCTTACCTCGCCAAATGGAAGTGATTCTCCGTTTGGTCACCACAGCTGGGGGCACTGGAACCTCCCTACAAGGGGGGGAGCGCGCCGGCGCTTAAACTGTGGCTCTGCTTCTTCCCCCGAGGCGCCACCCCCGCTCCACCTCTTCCCCTGAGGCTTCCCCCCCACCCCGCTCTTGTCCGCTGCTAAAGTGGCAGGGCCTCGGCCCCCCGTTCCAGGGCCGCACCTCTCACCTGCTGGCCGTCTCCCCAGACTGTTCTGGAGTCTCTGCTTCATCTGAAACAGCCAGTCTAGCGATTCCCTCGGTGACAGCACACCGAGCCGTGATCTCAGCTCCCACCGCCTGCTGGGCGGTCGACCACACGAAATCTCCATTCACGGCCTCAAGGGTTTTCAAGCCTATACTTGCAAATCCAGGAACCCATCCCCCTGCGGGACTTAAACTGGTCCTGTCCGAGCTCAGGGGGCCTCCCTTTGAGCCACTGGCATTGTGCCCTCTTGTACCTTTCCTGGAAGGTCACCTTTCTGGTAGCAATTACCTCAGTCAGGAGGGTTTCGGAGATTAGAGATCTTCTGTCAAAACCTCCATATACAGTGTTCTTTAATGACAAGGGTTGCCCCCACCCATGTTCCTCCCGAAGGTCGCCTCACCAATTCATAGTGATCAGGCTATTTTCCTGCCCGTTTTCTTCCCACAGGCGCACAAGCATAGGGAGCAGTAACGTCTCCACGCTCTGGATGTTAGGGGCGCCCGAGTGTTCTGTGTAGAAAGGACCAAGCCGATCCGTAAATCCACAGCGCTCCTTGTGGCAGTATCTGATAGGACAAAAGGCCTAGCCTCTTCAGCTCAGAGAATTTCATCCTGAATCACACTGTGCATTTGCATGTGTTACACGCAGGCAGGTGTCCCACCACCTGCCTTCGTGATGGCCCAGTCTATAAGAGCACAAACTTCCTCAGTGGTGGTCAAGGCCCAGATCCGATCCAAGATATTTGTGGAGCGGTGACCTGGGTGTCGGGACATACTTTTTCTTCCCATTGCGCCAGCACTCAGCAAGCAAGAGATGACCCTGGGTTTGGATGGGCAGTGTTGCAATCTCCATGTCCATGAACTCCGAGCCCACCTCTTACTGTACTGCTTGGGAGTCACCGAACATGGAATGGACGTGTGCAAGCACTCGAAGAAGGAAAAAGGGTTGCTAACCTTTCTGTAACTATTGTTCTTTGAGACGTGTTGCTCACGTCCATTCCACAACCCACCCTCTGTCAGAGTTGCCGGCAAGAAGGAACTGAGAGGGCGTGGGCTGGGCCGGTCCCCTTATATCGTGACATGAGCGCGCCGCACTAGAGGGCGCTAGAGCCGGCCTGAGGGGTATCACAGAGGGAAAAGTTTCCGGCGACTGTGTGTGGGGCACGCACGCCTAGCGTGCAATGGACGTGTGCAACACATCTCTGAGAACAACCATTACAGGAAGGTTAGTAACTGGTTTTTGTCCAAACCTGGGGCATAGTTCAGGGACACAGCTCAGTGGGCTGGGGTCTCACCTGTGGCTGTGACACCAAATTGTATTTAATCCCTGGCCTACATTTTTCCAAAAGTGATTAGTGATTTTTGGGTGTCTGAGATTCAGAGGCTGGGTGCTCCCACTTTGTGATCAGGCCCCTTTAAAAGGTCTCAGTTGGGCACCCAAAAGTGATTGCTGAAAATCTCGGCGTTTACCTCTGTGTATCTAGTGCAGGGTGGGGGAAGGGTGCAAATATTTGGGACCCTGTGTGGGTTAGTTTTGTGCCCCCACAATCTGCCCTGTTTGCCAAACTAGGGAGTCTGATCCGTTACCCACACTTTTCAGTCATCTTTGTGATCCCCACAGTGTTCTTTTCTGTTCACCACAGCCTCCCTCCCTCTCCCTTAAATTCTCCTTCCTGTCCCCATCCCCATATTCCTCTCCCTCCCAGCCTGCTGGGTGGCTGAATTAACTAAGGACTTGTCTACACTATTGCGTTTTGTCACCAAAAATTGCCCTTTGGCGCCAAAACTGCGTTAGCGTCCACACGGCAACGCGACGTTTGTCAAGGAAAACGCCCGGTTTTGGTGACAAAAAACTTCCAGCTAAGCGAGGGGCTCCCCCCCCCTTTACTGTTGACAAACATTTAGTGTGGACCCAATGAGCCTTTTTTCACCTTCGCTGGGGTTTCCCACAATGAGGGTGAGCAGACAGCAAGGGTGAAAAATCGGGACAGGGGGTGGGGGGTAATAGGAGCCTATATAAGAAGAAGACCCAAAAATCGGGACTGTCCCTGTAAAATCGGGAAATCTGGTCACCCTGCCCACAATGCCAAGCAGCCGCTCTGGTCAGTGCTTTGAACTCCACGGCCCTTCAGCCAGTAAACAACAATCCAGCCCTCCCCCTTGCAAGCCCCCGGAACTTTAAATTCCCTTTCCTGCTGGCTGCCTCAGCGCGCAGCGTCCTCATGGCTTCCCAGGTAAGCATGGCTGGCTATTGCTCCAAACACCCTCCAGCTTGGACCACCACGGAGCTTTTTGACCTCATCATGGTCCTGGGGAGAGGAGTCTGTGCAGTCCCAGCTGCGAGTGCCCTGTAGGAATTGGGACACAAATGGGCCCATTTTATGGACCTTGTGTGAAAAAGGCTATGGGGGGGACACATTTTCACTCTCTGGGAATCCTCAGTTTCCCCTGCACTCCACCCCCTCTCACAGGTTTGACCATGATAGCTGGACCTACACACAGCTGTGATTTTTTTTTTTAAAGCCATAAGATGGACCCTTACCAGCAAACAATGGGTGCGTTAGTATGTTTCACTGTAATTTGTGGTGTTCAGTAAAGGCAAACTTTTTTAATGGTACAACTATTTTATTTTCTGTTCCACAAACCACAGTTATCACGTCAGTCCCTGGTACAGGCTGTTCAAGCATTTGCTCCAGAAATACGTGTTACGTGGGATGTTAAATGGGAAGCATCAGGGAAGCAACTGCAAACGGGACACTTCAGTGCCCCTCATTGCCAAAGCGCTTCCTCAAAGCCTCCCTCATGTTAAAAGCAGCCCTCTGTGCTCCTCTGACAGCCCAAGTGTCTGGCTGCTGAAACTCTCCAGCCACCCCTGAACATTTCACCCTGAGATTCACAGAGTTTATGCAAAGTGCAGCCCGCGGCTATGACCATGGGAATAGTCTCCTCGATAAGGTCTAGCCTGCCAAAGAGACACCTCCATCTCCCCTTCAATCTGCCAAAGGCACAGTCCACCACCACGTGGCACCGGCTCAGCCTGTTGTTAAAACGCTCCTTACTGCTGTCCAGTTGCCCTGTGTAAGGTTTCCTGACCCAGGGCTGTAAGGGGGAAGCCAGGTCTCCCAGGATTACTATGGGCATTTCCACATCCCCCACTGTGATTTTGTGGTGTGGAAAGAAGGTCCCCGCCTGCAGCTTTCTGTACGGGCCACTGTTCCTGAAGATGCGGGCGTCATGCACCTTTCTAGACCACCCCGCATTTCTGTCTGTGAAACGCCCCCGGTGATCCATAAGTGTCTGCAGCACTATCAAGAAGTATCCCTTCCTGTTGATGTACTCTGTGGCAAGGTGGTCTGGCGCTCTAATAGGAATCTATGGGCCAGCTATTGCCCCCCACCCCGCAGTTAGGAAAGCCCATCTCTGCAGAACCATCCAGTATGTCATGCACATTTCCCAGAGTCACGGTGCCCGGCTGCAGGATGTGATTTATTGCCCTGCACACTTGCAATAATAGAGCCCCAACAGTAGACTTCCCCACTCCAAATTGATTTGCAACTGACTGGTAGCAATCAGGAGTTGTGAGCTTCCACACAGCGATTGCAACACGCTTCTCTACCGAGAGGGCAGCTCTCATTCTGGTGTCCTTGCACCACAGTTAGGGGGCCAGCTCAGCACAGAGCTCCAGGAAGGTTGTTTTACACATCCTGAAGTTCTGTAGCCACTGCTCTTCATCCCACACCTGCATGACGATGTGATCCCACCAATCAGTGCCGGTTCCCCTAGCCCAAAAGCAACGGTCCACCCTGCACAGCTGCTCTGTGAGTGCCAAAGGCAATGCCAGGTTGCTGCTGTCCATCTCTCCCGGAAAGTTGTCTGCCTGCAACTCTTCTTCCTCTGTCAGTAACGTGTGGAGTAACTCTGCTGTGCGTCATGTCCTGATGTCAGTGAATACAGCAGAGGAGAGACGTGCAGGATCCGTGCTTTCTCACTGCTCTGCAGATGCTGAAGTGCACAGCAAAGAATGGCAGCTGGCAAATTGGTGCGAAAGGAAGCTGGAAACCCCTGGAGGGCTGGGAAACAAAGCAGCGGCTGACGGGACGTTATGCATGGTCCCAATATGCTCCACGGTCCATTCCGCATTCCCACAACACCTAGTGACGGATGCTGCTGCCAGGCACTGTGGGATACATAACCACAGTGCATTGCTCCCGCGGTCGATGAGCGAGCTAAAAATGTGGACACGATGTGTCGACAGACTGAGCAAGTGGAGATGCGCTTTGGTGACTTTTCTTTTCGTGACTTCTGCGTGTCGACACTACCTTCGGCGACAGAACTTCATAGTGTAGACATAGCCTGAGTCTGGTCTTGGTTGTGTGGCAAATAATGGGAGATGGCGGCCGTTGTTGTGAAGATTAGCCTGGCTGTGTGAAAATGGTGGCCAGCTGAACTAAGGGCCGTCAGTGGCCTGATCCTTACAGGGAAACACCTTGAGACAGTGCTAATGTTAAAAGGAGGCCAAGCATCTGAAGTTGGTTCTTTGCGGTTCCTAGATTGTGTTGGGGGCACGGGGAAGAGAGTGTCCCTGGGGATTCTGTGAGGTCATTAAACCAGAGCAGAGGTTAGTGTGAGGGACACACCTCCTGTACCCATAGGGACATGGGGGTGCTGTGAATGGAGGAGGTGGGGGACCAAGTCACCCTGGGGAGCTTGCAAAATTAATACAAACAGAGCAGGAGAGAGTGGGGTACAGACCCGCTACATTCCCTCTCTTCCTAAAATGACCCTGACTACCAGAACCGGGGGGATCCTCAGAGAGCTGGAGGGGATAGATCCCTGCAATATCTGGAGTATTCTCTTTGGGGTTGTTGAGCATAGAAGAACAAGCAGCAGTGAGGTACTCTTTGAAGAGTGTGAGCTCTCTGCAGTTGGGGTCTTTAGTGTACAAGACCCAAAAGTATGGAGGGGGGACCCCCTGTGGGTTTGGGTTCCCTCCTGAAAGGAGCTGGGCGGGTAAAGAGCCCAACAGCATAAGTGGGGACCCCATTTCTCAGGGGAGGGAGGGCCCAGTAGCAAGTGGAAGAACCACTGGGCTACCTGCAGTGGGGTCTTGGTGAGATTTTCAGAGAGAAGCTGCTGCTGACCCTCATGTGCTGTGATCTCAACCCAGCCCCTGGGGTCCTGCCTGTGTGTTTCAGGGTTTCACATTATCCAGACGATATACGGCTGTGATCTCCGGGAAGACAACACCATTCAGGGGTTTTATCAGGATTCATATGACGGACGAGACTTTCTTACCTTCGATAAGGAGACCATGACTTGGGTAGCAGCAGATATTGGGGCTCAGATCACCAAGAGGAGATGGGATATTGAAATAGATGACAACCAGGGATGGAAACGCTACCTGGAGGAGGAATGTATTTCCTGGCTAAGGAGTTCTCTGGAGTATGGGAAGGAGACTCTGCAGAGGAAAGGTAAGGCTGCGGGACATGCCCCACCCAGGGGACACTACTGGTTACATCTCCATTCCCCAGCCCCAGTTCCAAAATGGGGTAGTGGGGTAGGGGGCTGTTCAGCTAACCTTGCACCAGGGATGGGTGGGGAAACCCCCCCGCTCTGCTGAAAAAAAATATAAGAAATTGAAAAATGTTAAAAGCAGCTCACTGCAGAGAAGCTTCATCTCCAGAGCCACTTGACCAAATGAGCCCAAATTTACACCACAAATTCTAGCTCTTCCCCCGGTGTAACGCAGCGTTCTCAAGGCAGTCTGCCTGGTCGTGTTAGAGCACTCTGAAAAATAAACTCTGTAGAGGAAGCTCCACTGAACTTTGCTTATGGAAGTGCCACCACGTCTATGGACACAAGCTTCACTCACCATGTAATTCCTCCTCATTCACTGTCTGTACCATCATATTTGTTGTGTTACCCCCAGCCCCTGGGTTCCACCAATGACGGTCGTTTTGTCCTTGTTGTCTGTTTGTTCAAACTTCTCCCACGGTCACCTATGTGCTTCCTTCCATGCCATCCCCTCCATGTGGAATTGCTCTCCCCATACTAACCTGGAAGAAGGCTCCCCTTGTCCTCCTTAAAGCTTTCCCCCTCAAGACCTACCTTTGCTGCAACACCTGCTTACTTATTCCTTGATTCTTTTATCAATAAGACATCAGATAATCACACTCTGTCACATTTATTAATCAAAGCTTATTAAAGATTAATCAGCAGAACTATGGAAGGGAAGAGGTTAAATACTTTACCTCTCTGACTCAAGAGGACAGTTGCAGCATAGTCTGCTTCAAAATGTTAACTCGCTCTTACCCACGTATGTACCTTATATGTTACCATGGACACAAATTCTCCAAATTAGTTAGCACCATTACACACCATAATAATTGTTCCCTTCCCAAACAGTTCGCTTTCACTGTTCAAGGTTACTTGAAATTTGTACATGGTTTTTTGCAACAATTATACTAGTTGCTTATTTCTCTCACAGACCTCAGCAGAACATTGTCTTGTCCTTGGCCCTCTTTACAAATGCCAGGAAGAAAAAGCCACACACAGCCGTGTAATGTGTATTTCAGTGCCAACAGGCTGGGAAACTGATTTTTCAATGTGTGTGTTAGGATATAGATATGCAGGCCTGACTATAAAGGCCTATACTTTAAGAATTAAGGTCTATGTTTATCATTTAGCTAGCTACAGAGGTATAAAAGAAAGAATCTGTGTCAGGGCCTTCTCTCACTGTGACAGTCTGAGGCCCTGTGCTTAGGCGAAGGCCTTTGGCTAAGCAGCAGAGGCAGCCATAAGCTGGGAAGCGACCGGTCACCTCCTCACATTCCAAACTAGTCCCATTGAAAAAAGGTGCCATCGGGCTGTTAGGATACAATCCTGTCCTGATAACCCCGATCGCCTCCAGAGAAAGATGGTTAAAGAAAACTTAGTTTGATAGGATCCTGTCTGGCAAGAAATCACTTCTCAATAGTTGTGGTTGTGAAACCCTCATTTCTGTATGTTTTATCTTTATGGTCCCCACTTTTCTATTGTTAATCTGTCTGGTTCTCTAAATGTTTTTGTCTGCTGGAAAATTAATTTTGCAAGGTGTAAGTTAGTTAGGGTAGTGGGATATAATTGGTTAGAGAATTATGTTACAATATGTTACGATTGGTTAGCTAGATTTCAGTAAAATGATTGGTTAAGGTATAGCTAAGAATATTACTATATAAATTAGGGGCAAATAGGAAGTAAGTTGGGATTCGAAAATAAGGAAAAAAGAACTTGGATTTAAGCTTGCTGGAAGTTCACCCCAATAAACATCCAATTGTTTGCACCTTCGGACTTCGGGTATTGTTGCTCTCTGTTCATGCGAGCAGGACCAGGGAAGTGGGAGAGTGAAGGAATAAGCTCTTTAACAATGTGTAAATCCTTTGGAAATCCATAATATTGGGGTAAATAGATTTGGTAACAGCCGAGAAGAAATTAGGCAATTAATATTGCAAGTTTGAGGGGCAGTTTAGCACTGTGTGTCACTTTTTGTGAAATGGTCCTTTCCATCTCTAATTGGTCAGTTTGTGTAGTTTGTTTTTTCGCTCCCTGGCCAGGGCAAGATTTTTCCCTCTTTCCAATCCAGGGACTGAGAGGAGATGGACACAAACCTAGCACGTGATTAAGGACTGACATCTGTGATACCTTTATCTGGAGCTTAGAGAAGACTTCCAAGATACTTGTGTCACTGTGGCTGGGGGCTGAGGCTTCTGGTTACCACACTGATAGAATCTGATCAGGGACCTGGATTGGGGATTCACCGTTGCTGATGCTGTGAATTCAGCACAGGAATCCTCTAACATGGTGGTTCTCTCTCATCAGAGGGATTCCGTCTCATGGACTCTCATCCTCTCCCCCCGCTGGGGTCTCAGAATTTCATGCTGCAAAGTTCCAGCAAAGGCTGCTTGGATTAGAGCTTGGAAAGAACTAACTTCAATTTCTTCTTTTTCCCAGTGCACCCAACAGCTAGAGTGAGCGACAGGTCATCTCATGACGGCCTCACCACCCTCTCCTGTAAGGTCAGTGGGTTCTATCCCCGGGACATCACCGTGACCTGGCTGAGAAATGGGGAGAGCAGACAGCAGGAGACCTACTCTGACGGCATCCTACCCAGTGGGGATGGGACCTACCAGACCTGGGTGACAATGGAGATTGATCCCAAGATCAAAGCCCATTATTCATGTCACGTGGAGCATGAAAGCCTGTTAGAGCCACTCTCTGTCTCCTGGGGTAAGGAGTTTGCGTGTTTGTCTGTTTTCCGAGTGGGAGAGGGGGAATCCATTAAACTCAAACCCTGAAAAATTCTCATTCAGATTTCTAAGCTGAAGCTGGAATTTCCTCAGGGTCTGTGAGGCTCTGTCCTCTTTGGCCCTGTCCCTCTGCAGTCAAGTTCTTGTGCTAGAGTTGGGACCCACAGTGCCTGGGGCTCATGTCTTGCTCTCCAGTTTGCTGCCTCTGAGTCTGTTTGATACATCTCAGCAATACAGTGTCTCTGAAGGGAGAAGATTAACAATGGGACGTTAAGGCCTGAAGGGACCATTCTAATAATCTAATCTGAGCTCCTGCATAGCCCAGGGCAGGGGGGAATCACACCAGGGACCCCAGCATCCAGTCTGGTCATCTGTGAGCAAACTAGACCTCATCTGTCAGAAAGAGATGCCCATTCCAGATGTAAAGTCTCCAAGGGATGGAGAATTTACCACATCCCAGGGGAAGCTCAGATCTGCCCCTTCTTCCAGACAGAATTGGTCTTGGTTCAGCTTGCAGCCCGGTCTCAACTTCAGGCACTCATGGTCCTGCCATGAGTGCAGGGGTCGGGACTAGATGACCTCTCGAGGTCCCTTCCAGTCCTATGGTTCAGCAGGTTCTCAGAAACACGGCTCTACGGGCCCTTCATTCTTGTCCATGTGGCCAGAGAGAGAGGTATAATGTTGGGAGTAGCTTGTTTCTGTGCGCAGTGATGCTGGAAGGGAGGGTATGGCCTTGGAATGGTGCGAGGAGACAGATTAGAGCCCTGCATCACGGGGGGAGACTCCTATGCCCCTAGCCCAAGAAAGTCTTAGAAGAATTTTTTACACATGGAGCTGCCTTCCAGCCATCTTTTTGCTTGGTTAAATGGGATGTGGAAAAATGCAGCATTTGGAAGTGCAAACAATTTCTGAGAGGGCAGCCTGCACCGGGACTCTAGTCAGCAGATGGTTTCACATCAAAATCCAGCTACCATGTGTCCTGCCAATTTTTGTATCATAAACCAAAGTTCCTTATTCTCTTAGAAATATTTTTTTTTTGCTGTATTATTATATGGCTCTTTCAGACAACAGGAGAAGCTGATTAATGAAACTGAAAGTGTGTACAGAACACGGGGTTTAACCGGTTTATATAAACCAAGAACATTATTAATATTTCTTTCCTCCCCTCTTCACTTCCTGCCCCCTCAAAAAACACGCATTGTGTCTGTAACTCCATTCATGGCCGGGAAATCCAGAGCTTTGAGGTCAGTTTCCAGTTTGGCACCAGACTCCCACAATGGGACTGTTCCATTAGTCATGAAAGTCAGCCTGGTCAAGGGGGGTTAGGGGCTGGGAGCCAGGACTCCTGGGTTCTGTCTCTGGAAGGGGAGTTGGGGTTAGTGGGTTAGAGCAGGAGGGGCTGGAAGTCAGGATTCCTGGGGTCTATTCCTGGCCTTGCACTGCCTCACTGTGTGATCTTCAGCAAGTCTTCCCCCTTTCCTGTTTAGGGACGATACTGACATCCATGCTCTCCCACGGTTATGAGGATTGGTTAATGTTATAAAAGTCTTCGCGTTTAAGTGCTAAATATTTATTATGACTGGAAGTGGTAGAGACTGTGTCCAGGACTACCTATGGTGGGGTGCAATGCATGGAAGGGATGGAGGGTTGCAGGACTCAGCCCTAACTTGGGGAGCTGACTGACGGATCCCTGCAGTGGGATGAAAGGGGGATTTTAGTGGTGGGGGGAAGGGGATTTTTCCCCATTGATCATTCTTTCCATTCCATTTCAGAACCAAGTAATAATCTGATTCCCACAGTGGCTGGAGTTATCACTGCAGTTGTCCTGATTGGTGTTATAATCGGAGTAGACGTCTGGAAAAAGAAACGCCCAGGTAAAGAGCCTGGGATGGGGGATTCTCTGGACTTGCCGGGCCCTGCACACCCGCCTAAGGGCAACAGCAGTACAGGAGCCTGTGTCAGTTCGGTGTAACTGCCCCATTGCGGGACTGAGCTAATGACCCCCAATGGGAGCTGCTGGAGGGCCAGACCCAGAAACTGGGTGCGGGTTACAGTTTATATGGGGCTAGGTTTTCCAAAGAGCTCAGCACCCAGTGCACCGAGGTCTTTGGAAACTGTCTCATTGTGTCTTTCTCTCTTGCCAATTGTGAGCGCCTGGGACCTTGAGTCCATTACTGAGCGCCAGGGGGCTGTGCTGGGCCAGGGGCCCGGTTTCTGAGCCGTGGACACAGATCGGAGTCGGTTCCTGCCTTGGGAGCTGAATTCACTGAAATTTGCCTTCTCTCTGCAGGGAAGAAGGGAGATGGCTATACTGTAGCTCAGGGTAAGTGACAAGAGACCCATCACCTCTTTTCAAGTGGCCATCTCTGAACGGCCATCAGTATTTGCTTGTGGATTTTAACCTGGAGCCACTGACAGGAGATCCTCGCTCCCACTCATAGGCCTTGTCTACACTGAGGATTTTAGGGAAATCTCTAACTATTGCTCTAGTACCATAGAATCGTAGGACTGGAAGGGACCTTGAGAGGACACCTCGTCCTGTTCCCTGCACTCATGGCAGGACTAGGTGTTATCTAGACCATCCCTGACTAACCTGCTCTTAAAACCCTCCAATGAGGGAGATTCCACAACCTCTCTAGGCAATTTATTCCAGTGCTTAACCACCTCTTCCAGTCCTCTCTCCCATCTTCCATGACTTTTCAGAGCTATTGACTCAGATATCTCCTCTGTCAGTTCCTTGACTATTCTAGGATGCTTTTCATCAGGCCTTGGTGACTTGAAGACCTCTAACTTGTCTAAATAATTTTTAACTTATTCTTTCCCTATTTTAGCCTCAGAGTCTACCTCAATTTCACTGGTGTTCGCTATGTTAGACATCCAATCACTATGAAACGTTTGGGTGAAAACTGAAACAAAAAAGTCATTAAGCCCTTTTCCCATTTTCACATGTTCTGTTATTGTCTTTCCTTCCTCATTGCCTAATGGGCCTACCCTGTCCTTGGTCTTCCTCTTGCTTCTAATGTATTTGTAGAATGTTTTCTTGTTATCCTTTATGTCTCTAGCTAGTTTGATCTCATTTTGCACCTTGGCCTTTCTAATTTTGCCCCTACATACTTGTGTTATTTGTTTACAGTTTTCCTTTGTAGTTTGATCTAGTTTCCACTTTGTGTAGGACTCTCTTTTGATTTTTAGATCATTGAAGATCTCCTGGTTAAGCCAGCGTGGTCTCTTGCCATCCTTCATTTCTTTCCTGTGCAATGGGATAATTTGCACTTGTGCTCTTGATAATGTCTCCTTGAGAACTTTCCAACTCTCCTGAACTGTTTTTCCCCTTAGACGTGCTTCCCATGGGATCTTACCTTAGTAAACTCAGGGAGTTGCTAAAGTCTGCCTTCTTGAAATCCATTCTTTTGTTGTGGTGTTTTCCCTCCTACCATTCTTTAGAATCATGAATTCTGTCATTTCATGATTACATTCACCCAAGCTGCCTTCCACTTTCAAATTCTCAACCAGTTCCTCCCTATTTGTCAAACCAAATCTAGAACAGCCTCTCCCCTCGTAGCTTTCTCCACATTCTGAAAGAAAAACTGTCTCCAGTACATTCCAAGAACTTGTTGGATAATCTGTGCCCTGCTGGGTTGTTTTCCCAGCAGAGGTCGTCTTGAGTAGTGTAGAGTGGCTGTAGACACATGTTCTCTACCCTTGCTCCGAGGAAGTCTAGATGATACAAGGGTTAAAAACACCTGAACCCCATCTCCTCAATTGCTCCACCACTGCTCTGTCTGGTGGAATTGCATGGCTTGCGGGCATGGGTCCCAATTTTAGTAGTGTAGACAAGGCGATAGTCAGGAAGGTATACGGTGGGTTTTGGGCTGAATTATTATCCCCCTAGAGCTGTGCTGTGTATGGCTGTGTGTGACCCTGAAGGTGTCTGACCTGCTTTTAACGTTACACTTCTTCTGACTTACCTGAAAGTTGGTTTGGTGCTTGTGAAATCTGGGCCTGATCCAAAGCCTTTGAAGCCAATGGGAGTCTTTCCACTGACTTCAGATCAGCACCACTCTGTCACCTCGATGGCAAGAAGTTCAAATCCCTTCCTCAGTTGTCTCCTGTAATTAGCTTTATGAACAGGACCAAGACTAAAATTATGGGAAATAATTTATGTAAATATCGACTGCATCTAAGGCCCTCTAATTTCTGGTATGAAGAGCCAGAATAAAGTGCACAGATCTGCTGGACCCTGCAAGGGTGTAGTCATCCAGCTCTCTCTTTACCCTCTCCGGGGTGCCTCCAGCAGGTAACGGAGGGGGTTTGAGAAGTGCCAACAAAACCTCCGCAGAGCACCACGCTTCCTCCTACAGCTGGCCCTCAGTCGTGCCTCCCTCCCTCCTCCTCGTTTCTCTAGAACAACGGAAATTCACATGCAAGAACTTTGTTAATGGGGAGTTAAGGTTGCAGGTGCTCAGCCCTGCCCTGGGCTCCCTGTGTCCTTTCAGAATGGGAGTGTTTAATTCCCAGAAGTCAAAGGTTGGCAAACCAGGATATGCAGAGGTATTATGGCCAAATTCACAGCCATAAAAAACGCATCACGGACCATGAAATCTATACAGATTTCACAGGGGAGACCAGCGTTTCTCAAACTGGGGGTCCTGACCCAGAAGAGGGTTGTGGGGGGAGGAGGGGGTTTGCAAGGTTATTGGAGGGGATCACAGTATTGCCACCCTTACTTCTGTGCTGCCTTCAGAGCTGGGGAGCCAGAGAACAGTGGCTGCTGGCCAGGCACCCAGCCCTGAAGGCAGTGCCCCCCCAGCAGCAGCGCAGACGTAAGGGTGGCAATGCCGTGACCCATCGACAATAACCTTGCTGCTCCCCCAGCCGCTTTTTGGGTCAGGACCTTACAGGTTCAACACTGTAAAATTTCAGATTTAAATAGCTGAAATGATGAAAATTACAATTTTTTACATCCTGTGACTGATATTGACCAAAACCGACCATGAATTTGTTAAGGTCATAATTATGATGCTTCCCACGCAACTCAAACTCTGCCCCAGTGGGTCTGGGAATAGGAACAGGGAATAGACCAGCACCATGCCGAACCAAACTTGCCCTTGTCTGTGTGCCCAGCACCACCCCAAAACAGCATTCCTCTTCATACCGTCCACACTGTTCAGTGCAGCGCCATTGATTAAGGCGGGAATTGCTGTTCATTGGCGGGGGGAGGGTGACGTCTGTGGTCTGCGTGAGGGACCCCTCTGGGCACAGACCAAAGGAGGCGGAGTTGAGGTTGTTTGGCAGGAGTATCCTTAACCCAGCATCTCCTGCTTTGCCCGCCGTTGAATGTTGAGTAGTCTGGGCTCCCGTTCTGACGAGGCATGAAGATCACAGAGCAGTGCTGTCCTCCTTCAGTGGTGACGTTTTTTGCACGTGAATAATGGAAATCCTGGGCAGCTGCCCTGTAGACTGGTCTGTGCACCAACCAGCTCACTGCTCGGGAAGAGTGAGGTGATGACTGTTCCCTTTGGATAGGAGTCCCCGTATCTATTAACTACGCTGAAATCCTGCCCTGTGAGAGACGCTAATATCCTCTCTCTTCTCCTCCTCCTCTGCACAGCAGATGACCAAGGATCTAGTGGCTCTGACCTATCTGCCAAGGGTAAGTGAGGGAGGCTCTAGCCTAGGGGTTCACTGCTCTCACTGAGGCCTCTGGAGAGAGAGACTTAGTCCAAGGCATTGGACCCTGAGTCTCCCTGGCCCGTCCCCTCTAGCAAACCAGCCCCAAGGAGCAGGACAGGGGGGTTCTGGATCTCTTATTTCCCTTTTATTCACACTGGGGGTGCAGGAACAGGTTTGCAGCCAAATCCCCCTTGTTTTCTCTGCGATGACTTTAGGTGTGAAAGACTCTAGTGAGAGGGATTTCTCTGTGGCTGCTGACACAGCGTGGGCTGAGCTCAGCTTTTGCAAGGATAACTCCAGCTGATTCAGAGAACAGTCTCCAGTGAACTGCAGGGAGGAAGCAGCAGGGACAGAGCCCAGCACTTGGGGCTCCAGGAACCTGGGTCTCTGACACTGGAGCTACAAGCTTTGTCAGCGGGGTTAGAGATTTTGTCCACTGAACCCTGCAGCCACTAGGGCGACCGCCCCGACCGCAGCGTGCACTGTCATTGCAAAACATGATGGCAGGTTCCCTTTGACAGACGTTGCCTGTGTTTAACTTCTGCAGCTTAACAGAGCCTGGTGGAGTCGATGCCATGGCCTGAGGGGACCCCCGAGAGGAAGACGGATGAGCTCTGCTCTGTCTCCCTACAAGAACCAGTCAACCCCTCCCTAGCTTTTCTCTGGCACTTGGAGCGGCCCGTGTGGGATTTCCGGCCTCATCTCTCTGCTCACTGAACCACGTTTTGCTTTTCAGGTGTCATAGTTTTCTGTAATAATGTTTTATTTGCACAAAATAATTTCCAACATTTTACTGGATTAAAAACTCTGTTAGTCAGAGTTCAGTATTTGCCCCATTCAGTGTGTGCGCGCCGTGCTCTGGCTGGGCGGTGCTGTCTGCACACCCTGGACGGGGCGCTAGGTCTGTCAGCAGTAACTGCTTGTGCGTCTGTGGTGGGGACGGCTTTTTTTCCTGCCGAATTTCACGATTATAACACGGTAAATGGCCGGGTCTACTCGCAGCTGGTCGCGCTGTTGCCATCATCAGCTGAGGACGTCTGTTGGACAGGAATAAGTGTCTGCGTTTAGTTTGTACGTGCCTCTAATGTCCTTTTCACCATTCATAGAGCCATAGAAATGCTGGGCTAGAAGGGCCCTCAAGAGGTCATCAAGTCCAGCCCCGATCTCAGGCAGCACCAAGTAAACCTAGACCATCCCTGACAGGTGTTTGTCCAACCTGTCCTTAAAAACCTCCAACAACGGGGATTCCACATCCTCTCTAGGCAACCTGTGTGATGAAGTGGGGTATTTTCCTAACGTTGCGTATGTATCCTGTGTGCCTCAGTTTCCCCCGTGTGCTGCATGTCTAACCCAGGTGGGAGGGGGGGTGTCTGTTGTTGTAGAGGACCAGGTGTGACCCAGTCTAGCAGCCTGGACCCCAGACCATGGCCTGGGCACTTTGTAACTTAGCGACTGATGACCTGAAGGCCCATCCCAACTTGGAGCCAGCCAGTTATGGACAGCAGAGAGAACAAAGAGCTGAAGAGAGAGTCACCTGGAGAGCTGTTTGCCCGGGAAAGAAGACAGATGGAGGTGGGGCCTTGGAGGTGATATGGGGTGGGCCGCAGAAAGGAGGATTCACTTCTGGTCTGGGAACAAAGAGCGGCCTGAGCCCACCTGGATGGGGACAGACCCAGATGGACGCCCCTGAGAAGGTCTTGTAATCTGCTCCAGACATACAATAAACCCTTCTGTGCAGCGCTGGCTGAGAATCGCTGCAGGCTCGAGAGAGGCAGGCATGCTGGAGGCTCAGACGGGCGAGCGGTACTGGGAGGCGGAGGAGAAGCCTACAGCTTAAAGCATGAGCAAAGAGTGTGCCCTCATGTACGGTCAATACTCTGAAAGGCCGGTTCCTCCCAGGGGCCATACGGAGCCAAGAGAGCACTGGCCTGTGAGTCTGTGACAACCTGTTCCACTGTGAACTGTCCTTAGAGCTAGAGAGTTTTCCTAATGTCTAACCTAAATCCCCCCGTCTCCTACTATCAGTGCACCTGGAGAACACTTGATCACCGTCCTCTTCAGAGCAGCCCTTAATGCCGGGGTAGATAATTATTTTTTGTCAAAGTCCAAATTTCTTGGTCAAGATATAGTCACGGTCCAGACTCAAGAGAAACATTTTTCACACCACAAGTGCCCCTGTTCAACGAATGCCTACAATGCTGTGAAATATACCCAGGGCCTATATTGTTTATATTCTTAGTGCATTAAATGAAAAATAAAATCAAACCACTGTCTAGCCTAAAAATAACCTCCAAGAAAGATAATGAGGAGTCTGGTGGGCCCACGAAAGCTTATACCCAAATAAATTGGTTAGTCTTTTAAGGTGCCACCGGACTCCTTGTTGTTTTTGTGGATACAGACTAACACGGCTCCCCCATGATACTTGTCTCCAAGAAAGATGTAATTTATCTGAAACATTGAGAAAGTGTTTAGAAAAATGTCAAATAGATGCAACTATTAGCATTAAAAATACTTTCAGGCAACAGGTTTAAGTTGTGTGTGAGTTTTGTCAAATACGGTTATTGTAGGCGTATCTGCATAGAGAGAGAGAAACAGATTCAAAACTTTTTCAGCTGTTTGTGGTTTATTTACCATCAGTATCAGAGTTTGAAAGAAACACTTAGTACACCTGAACTCTTCATCTTTTATGATTCAAGCCTTTCCACTAACAAACACCCACCCACCACCACTCCCAGATCCTTCTCAGCAGCGCTGCTGCCGAGCCAGTTTGCCTCATTCTGTATTTGTGCATCCGATTTTCCTTCCCTATGTGGCGCACCTCACATTCGTCTTTGTTGAATTTCATTTTGTCGTCTGTTGCCCAGTTCTCCAGTTTATCCAAATCCCTCTGAATTTTAGCTCTATCCTCCGAAGTGCTGGCAACCTCCTTCCCCCCACCCCGCAGCTTTGTGTCATCTGCAGCATTGATCAGTCTGCTCTCTGTACCTACATCCAGGTCATTAATAACGATGTTAAACACTGGACCCAGAATAGATCCCTGGGGAATACCACTTAAGACCTCCTCTTTTGCCCTCACAATTTACAGCTCTCTCCTCCCCCTCGGGGTGCAATGACCCTCTACGGGTTAACAGGACCTTTTTCCAGTGAAAGAGCCTTTATCACACTGTGAATATTCTTAAACATGTACATGTATTTATTAGCAATCAACAGCTGATCAGCAGAATACACTCACCGAGCATCTAATGCTCCCCACTCCCAATAAAGCAGACAGACCTCTCCTAATGGCCAGTCAGCGTTGTGTCATCTGGGGCTCTGGCTTCTCCACAGTCTGGTCATGCAAGGGTTAAAAATCCGAGCCGTTCTGGTTTTGAGCCGAATCCCCGAGTTACGTTCCAATGAGCTTGTTTTCTCACCCTCGGTATAGAGTTAAAATGAGAGTTCTTCTTACAATACCTTCTTCGCCAATTGTTTTACGCAAAGCATGACTAGACATCTCACCAATCATAACCCCTCATGGGCTAAAGCAATTTCTCGAGCAACAGCAAAACCTTATAATTTCTGCTTATCAGCAAAAGCAACTTTTAACTAAAACTCCCACGGGCGCCCAGTAAGAGCCTTGCAGACACGCCAGGGCAGCGGGTCCGTCCTCCCTCCTGGTCCAGTCGCTCTGTGACGTTCCTGGGTCTGTCCCGGTCAGTGATGCTGCAGCTGCCCCTGGTGCTCCTTGTCGGTGCACTCAGGAGCACAGCAGGGGAGCTGCCTTGTTCCTTCCCCCATCGCGGGGCTGCCTGGACCCACCGCAGGCTGGTGAGGGCGGCAGGTGAGAGACACAGATGGCCTGGAGACCCCTCCCTGACCAGCCTCCACAGACTGGGCCAAGCCCCTCTGCCTGTCCCATGCAGCCTGCAGGGCTTGCTGGGTTTAACTCTAACCTCCGGGGTGAGACTGGATCGTACCACAGTGTAACGGGGACGTGCTGGTGGCTCCTCCCTGGGGAATTTGGGTGCTTGGTGCCCAGGGTTCATGTCTCCTGGTGGCAGAGAGCACAGGAGCAGCCAGTGCAAACTTTATAGCCTTCCCCTCTGCTCATGGGTGGCTGGGCTTAAAGATGCCTCTGAACCAGGCATCTTCACCCAAAAGGGAGCTGATTCCTGGCCCATCGCAGGGCGTGAGCTGGCATCAAACAGCTCACTCTGGGCAGGGCCTTGTACCCTTACTACCCCTATTTCTCCAGAGATGAAAGGTCAAAAATCCCCCTCAAATCTTCCTTTAAGAGATGAATAGCGTCTGAACTGCATGGACAGTGATTTGCGCTAGTTGGTGTGGGGATGGGGGGGCTTGATGTTGGTTGGGGAGCTCCCTGTCCATATCCCCCACCCCGGAGCCCACTCCAGGCTCATCCATACCCCCCTGCGGTCTCCCAGGAGCTGGGGCTGCCTCCTCTCTGCGTGATGAGTTCTCTTCCTGATGGAGGGCTCTTGCAGCTGCTGTGATCCGGTGCAGTTTCACTCTGTTGTGGCTGTGAGGACGACTGTGCCAGTTTCAGGCAGCCCAGAGGCTCTGGGTGAGGGAGCGGCTGACAGGGGATGTTTGATCTAGAACAGGAGTTCTCCAACTTCACTGCACCATGACCCCTTTCTGACAACAAAAACTACGACATGTCCCCAGGAGGGGGGGCCGAAGTCCAAGCCTGCCTGAGCCCCACTGCTCTGGGTCCGGGGGTCGAAGCCCCGGGGCTTCAGCCCCAGGCAGGGGTCCTGTAACCTGAGCCCCATCATCGAAGCCCTCAGGCACGTCTAAGCCAGCCTGGTGACCCCACTAAAATGGGTTTGCAGCCCACTTTGGGGTCCCAAACCACAGTTTGAGACCCACTGATCTAGAAAGTTAAAATGTTTCTACTGGTACCTAAGTAGCAGCTGCCCTTAATGATTTTATAAAAGAGAATGTTTTACATAGTCTATTCTGATATGTCCGTAGTAGCCATTAAATACAAGAAACGATGTAAAAATAATCTTCTAAAATAACTAAATGAAATTTCAAAATTGTTATATTTTCTAAAATTATTATTTTTTTTAATTCTCTCTAATTGGCAGTTTCAAAAATATTTGTTTTCATTCTGAATTGGATCAAAAGCAAATTTCAATATGTTAAAATTCCCCCTAAAATAGAAATTCCAGGTTCTGACCAGCTCTCCCCATAATTCCTGCCTCCCAGCCCCCCATTATAACACGGCTTTTGCCTTCATTATCACAGCCAATGCTGGTCAAACTGTAATGCAATTAAGACAGTTTAATAGCGCCTGACGAAGAAACCAGGTATAGCCTGTTCTGTGTTTGTACAGCGCCGAGCGCAGCGGGACCCTGGTTCATGCCCATGGCCCCTATGGTAACCATAGGATAAAGGACAGTTCTGTGGGCAGAGGGATCTGGAATGCGGGGAGTGGGGTGTGACGCGTCCTGGAGCCAGCAGAGGGCAGCAACGACCTCCTGGCAGACCTGTGCTCCAGCTCCTGTCTCCGGGGTCCTTAGTCCTGGTTCTGTCCCCAGCTGGTGCTGGAAAATGCACAAAGAGCAGGACTGACCTGCCTCTCCCGCAGTGTGATCCTCACACAGAGACTCAAGCTCCGGCCCAACAGCATTCACAGGGCAGCTGAATTTTCTGGGGGAAAATTGGCTAGATATAGGGTTCACAACCAATCATTTCTTAAAATGTCCCCTCGTGTCTCACTTTCCTAATCTAGCCTTTCTCAAAGGCCAGGTGAGCTGATCAGAATGGGGCCTTCTGTCCTTAACAGCTTTGAATTTGGGGAAAGGTGCAAAGTTGAAATGTTAGTAACCACTTAAAAGCGGCAAAGAGTCCTGTGGCACCTCGTAGACTAACAGACGTCCTGGAGCATGAGCTTTCGTGGGCAAATACCCCCATCGTCGGAGGCACGGAGTGGAAATTTCCAGAGGGGGGTGTAAATATGAAGCAAGAATCAGGCTAGGGATAACGAGGCTGCACTTGGGCAAGTCTCTTCATGAGGTTGATGGATTTCCACTCCATGCGGCTAAATGCAGTGCCTTGCATGGTGTCAAGTATCATACTTTAGCCGTATGGAGTGGAACTCCAGAGTCCTTATTAGCCTCCTTCAAATCCCTCCAAGGGGTCTGCAAAAAACCTGACCATGGTGAGGGTGCTGGTGTCTTGTCATCACAGCTGATCGTGCTGACCAGTGTTGTCCCATTGCTTCCTTGTGCTCCTCTGTCTGTCTCCATCTAGTGTTTCTTGTATTCGTGTCACGCCCCCTCTCCACCCGGTTACCTTCTTTCATGCCAATCTGCTTACAGGTTTTGATGGACAGGTCTGGGTTCTTCTGGATCCCGCCCCCCACCCAGCAGGGTGTCTCTTCTTCATGTTTCCCTGTGAATTTATTTGGCGGTGCCTCCATCACCCTCACTCCTTCCCGGCAGGGTCCCCAGGGCAGCTCGGGAGGAAAATGCCGACCCCAGGGTAACCCCCACTGACCTGCCAGAAAGTCGGAGACTCCCAAGAAATCACACAAATACATAGAATATACTCAACACAGTAATGACATAAACTGGAGACAAATATAACATAACAGGGTAAAACACTATTCTTCGTGCCCACGCTGACAATGCCTGTGACTTTCCCCAGTCACGTGACCTGATGGAGCCAATGTAAGATCAGTGTCCCGTTGGTACGTGTGCTTTGTAGGGGCCCTTGATGACCTATGATCACGATATCTTCCCTGCAGTGGTTTAGCAGGGTGGCTGACTGGGCTCAGTACAGCCCAAAGGACTCACAAGTGGGAGGAGGTAGTCAGTCCCTCCACAGGTTTAATATGCAGCCGGTGATAAAATCCCCAAACCCGTACTCCCTGGCTTGAGGACACAGTTCAGGGAGTAGGGGGTCTCCAAAACAAATTCCTGGACTGACGAACTAAAAGATGGTGCACTCACAAACTCCATGAATGATCCTCAGGTTCAGAGATGACTCTGGACCCCTCGGTCACGGCAGAGGGGCTGGTCTCTGCTGGCAGGGAGCCTCTTCAGGCCCGAATCAAGTGGCTTTGTCCTGGGATTTTCCCTCACCACACAGGGGTGCAGGGCTCAAGGTGCACATTACAGAACTGGACTAAACTGCAAACTGTCGTCTCCTAGCCCAGCGTCCAGGCACACTCCCAGCAGGCCAGCCCTGGACTAGCAGCCAGAGCAGAGCTGGCCATGTGGTGACTGGTCTCCCCTAGGGAGCTGGGGGCGAACTCAGCCTGGCTGGGGAAGTTTCCCAGCAAAACTCTACAAACTGGGAGTCATCAGTGGAGAGGGAAAAGCCCAGCGGAGGGATCTTGCTGTCAGGTCCCTAGAGGCCAGTTCTTGGGGGAACCCTGCATGCAGGCCTGGGACTCCCCAGCGCCCCACACAGCCAGGCCTGCCCTTGCCCTGCCTGGCTCCAGACTGACTCCAAAAATGGCTTCTTCCCTTTCCTGAGCTCCCTGGGAAGGGCCTCTCTGAGTCTGCGTTGGCTCCCGCTCCCTGCCAGGGACAGTGCCCCTCCCAGAGCTGCCAGCAGGCAGAGCCCCAGGTCATCTCCTTGGGGGTTACACTGGTAAACAAACAAACAAACCACAAAGCAGAAAGCAAACCCGTGACCTAGAGGGGAAGTGAAGGCAGCTATATGAAATCACTCTGTCACTGGGAGTCCTGAGGAAGTGAAACCACACAGGACAGTTTGGGAAGAGCCAAAGGGAACGTTTGCTGGAGAGCAGGGATGGGAAGAACTTGGAAGGCTCAGCCCACAGCACAGGGCAACAGGGAAACAGCCAGGGCAGAGACAGGGTGAATCCAGAGCAGAGGGGTTGGAAAAACCAAAGAATCCCCACTGGAGACAGATCCAGTATGCTTGGTGACTGTGGGAAAAGCTTTGCTGGGACTTCAGCCCATATTACTCCACATAGCAGACAATCCACTTGGGAGAAAAACGCTATCGATGTGCCGAGTGCAGGGAAAGCTTCGGTCGGAGCTCCCAGCTTCTTTCACATCAGAGACAGCACACCGGAGGGAGACCCTGTGGATGCCCTGCCTGTGGGAAACGCTTCTCTCGCAGCACTGCCCTCATTCACCATCAGAGAATCCACAGGGGATTGAAGCCCTACAAATGCCCCCAGTTGGGACGAGCTTTGCTCGGCACTCACAGCTTGTTGTACATCGGGGAATCCACACGGGAGAACAGCCCTGTGGAGAAAGCTTCCAGGACAGTTCAAACCTTCTCACACAGAAGAGAAAACACACGGGAGAGAAACCTTATAAATGCCCTGAGTGTGGGGAAAGCGACAGTGACAGCTTTAATAGGCATTGGAGGGCGACACTGGAGAGAAGCCCCTCAAATGCTGTGATATTTGGAAAAGCTTCAGGAAGAGCTCAGACCTTACTGCACATCAGAGAATACACACAGGAGAGAAACCCTATAAATGCCTCCCTGAACTGTGGTAAAAAATTTCATTATAGCTCAGACCTGATTAAACATCAGAATCATAGAATATCAGGGTTGGAAGAGACCTCTGGAGGTCATCTAGTCCGACCCCCTGCTCAAAGCAGGACCAACACCAACTAAATCATCCCAGCCAGGGCTTTGTCAAGCCGTGCCTTAAAAACCTCTAAGGAGGGAGATTCCACCACTTCCCTAGGTAACCCATTCCAGTGCTTCACCACCCTCCCAGTGAACCTAGATCTCCCCCACTGCAACTTGAGACCATTGCTCCTTGTTCTGTCATCTGCCACCACTGAGAAGAGCCGAGCTCCATCCTCTTTGGATCCCCCCTTCAGGTAGTTGAAGGCTGCTCTCAAATCCCCCCTCACTCTTCTCTTCTGCAGACTAAATAACCCCAGTTCCCTCAGCCTCTCTTCATAAGTCATGTGCCCCAGCCCCCTAGTCATTTTCGTTGGCATCCGCGGGACTCTCTCCAATTTACCCACATCCTTTCTGTAGTGGGGTCCCCAAAAACTGGGCACAATACTTCAGATGTGGCCTCACCAGTGCTGAATAGAGGAGAATAATAATTTCCCTCCATCTGCTGGCAATGCTCCTACTAATTCAGCCCAATATGCTGTTGGCCTTCTTGGAAAGAAGGGCACACTGCTGACTCATCTCAAGCTTCTCGTCCACTGTGATCCCCAGGTCCTTTTCTGCAGAACTGCTGCTTAGCCAGTTGGTCCCCAGCCTGTAGCAGTGCATGGGATTCTTCCATCCTAAGTGCAGGACTCTGCACTTTTCCTTGTTGAAGCTCATCAGATTTCTTTCAGCCCAAACCTCCAATGTGCCTAGGTCACTCTGGACCCTATCCCTACCCTCCAGCATATCTATCTCTCCCCCCAGTTCAGTGTCATCCACAAACTTGCTGAGGGTGCAATGCAACCCAACATCCAGACAGATCATTAATGAAAATGTTGAACAAAACCAGCCCCAGGACCAACCCCTGGGGCACTCCGCTTGATACCAGCTGCCAACTAGACATGGAGCCGTTGATCACTACCAGTTGAGCCCGATAATCTAGCCAGCTTCCTATCCACCTTATAGTCCGTTCATCCAACCCATACTTCTTATATTGTTGGCAAGAATACAGTGGGAGACCATATCAAAAGCTTTGCGAAAGTCAAGGTATATCACGTTCACCGCTTTCCCCATGTCCACAGAGCCAGTTATCTCATCCTAGAAAGCAATCAGGTTGGTCAGGCATGATTTGCTCTTGGTGAATCCATGTTGACTGTTCTTGATCAGCTTCCTCTCCTCCAAGTGCTTCAAAATGGAGTCCTTGAGGACCTGCTTCATGATTTTTCCAGGGACTGAGGTGAGGCTGACCAGTCTGTAGTTCCCCGTATTCTTCTTCTTCCCTTTTAAAAAGATGGGCACTATATTTGCCTTTTTCCAATCGTCCAGGACCTTCCCCGATCACCACGAGTTTTCAAAGATAATGGCCAATGGCTCTGCAATCACATCAACCAACTCCTTTAGCACTCTCGGGTGCAGCGCGTCTGGCCTCATGGACTTGTGCATGTCCAGCTTTTCTAAATAGTCCTTAACCTGTTCTTTCACCACAGAGGGCTGCTTACCTCCTCCCCATAGTGTGCTGCCCAGTGCAGCAGTCTGGGAGCTGACCTTGTCTGTGAAGACCGAGGCAAAAAAAGCATTGTGAGTACTTCAGCTTTTTCCACATCATTTCTCACTAGGTTGCCTCCCCATTCAGTAAGGGTCCCACACTTTCCCTGACCTTCTTCTTCTTGCTAACATACCTGTAGAAGCCCTTCTTGTTACCCTTCACATCCCTTGCTAGTTGCAACTCCAATAGTGCTTTGGCCTACCTGTTAAGTCAATCTGGTCGCCTGACATATTTGCTATTCTTTCTGCACACAGGCAAGAAATCCTAAAAGTGCCCTGACTAGGGATTCGCCAAGTGAGTATCATCTTTGCCATTTCCCATGAACCTCAGAGCATCAGGCCAGGCTGGAGTGGCTGTTTAATGAGGATTTGCAATGGTTATAAAGTAGAGAATAAATCACATTCCTGGAACAGAGTCGTGTAGGGCAAGAGGCTGCGATAAGATTCCCACATGGTGATGGGATTTGTTTATGATTTTTCAAGAACCTCTGACTGTCCTCTGATCAACTCCTCCAACAACACAATTTGTCATTTCAGGCCATAGTCGAGGAGCACTTGCTAACACTAAGCTCCGACATAGCAGCATCCACAAGTAATGGTCTCTATCATCTCCCCTTGGCTAGGAGATGCTGTTCCTTCCTGGCAGACAAACATCTGGCCTCAGTTACTTACAGCTTTGTCACCCCTCAGCGGGGCTGCAGCAATGTGATCTGCCTGGCCATGAAACCATCAATGCCGGGGGACCTTCAGCTGGTACAGAACGCTGCAGTGCATCTCCTCTGCAACACAAGTTCCTATGAGCATATCACGCCTGTCCTCCACTCCCTGCATGGCCTGCCCACCGAATATCAAATTATGTTCAAGATCTTGGTCCTTGTCTTCTGGATGCTCCATGGCCTCAGCCGAGGTTATAGAAAAACTCCCTAAAGCTCTGTGATGAAGACCACAGACAGCAACTTGCATTGCAACTCAAGCACCATGAAACAGGCCACAATAACTGTAATGTTTATTTGTGCGGGAGAGAGAACTGTTTTTGTGGCCGGGCTCAGGTGGTGCAATGAAGTCCCCCAGGAACTAAGGATCGTCACCAACCTGACCATCATTTACTCCAAGTGCTTGGACTTTGCTTTCTCCAGTATAAATACATATCAACACGCTCACTTATCGCAACAAACCTAGCAGAACTCTTCCACTGCACACGCTTCTCCCCCAGAAAGGATGAAAGAACAAAAAACATAGGACAGAAGGTTGCTTATCACACTGCTGAAAGGTGATCAGATACTGTGGGGAGGAACATGGTATGAGCACCGATAGAGAAGAAAAGAGATTTCTGCTGCCATGCAGCTACAACCTTATTATCTTATTCTCTGTGACTTTTCATTTAGACTTGACAGTAAATTATTTAATAAAATGGATACATTCAGGAGCAATAATGGTCTCCACTAGGTTTGAAATGCAATAGTGGGGATGATGGTTTATGAAATGTACTAGGCTTAGTGGGGATGATGGTTTACTTGTGACTTTCTTGCTTTGCAGGAGGAGGAATAACATGGGTCTGAGTTTCTCAGAATCATTCATCTGCAGAGGAGAAGAATGTGAAAATGGACCTTCCTGGGGTGAGACGGGACCTTCAGGAAAGTCTCTTGACATGTTTCTTTTAAATTACAGAGTCTAGGAGGGCTCTGCTGTTTATTCCCTACAGGTACCATGCATATCTAGATCTAGACGGGTTATCTAGATGACTGAGGTGCTCATTCTTCCCCGTAGAGTTACACTCTGCCACTGTCCTGGGTCTGTAGTTCTCCTTTATGGTACATGTCTCCTCTACAAAGCCCTGGACTAAGAATGTGAAATCCATGACCCCATTTCTTGTACCTACTCCACATGGTTGGGGGATTAATCCGCAGACATTTAGAATCCAGATGCATTAACTGCAATACATTTCTTTTCTGATTAGCTTTCTATTTCCTTTTTTTATACAGGCACTGATCAGAAAAAATATCAAAATGTTCACTTCAGAGTCATGACAGAGAAAAGACATTGAATCTAATTCCCTGGTATCTCAAAATACCTGATCAACCTAAAATGGAATAAAAATGATAATTAGACAGGAGACAAAACTGGCTACAAATAATAATTTCTCACCCTAAATATTGTCACGGGCAGAGTATAGAAAGTCTTGAAAGCCAGCGGCATCTGTCTGCAGCCTGAGATTTCAGGTATTATTGCTCACAAGCTAGATGCCCTTCCAGCCTGGGCTCAACCCTTCTCCCCCCAGTTCAGTTCTTGCTTCCAGGTGCTTTTCAGTGTCTCTTTGGGTGGGGAGACAGAGGAAAACCACGAGGATGTCACTCCCCTGCCTTATATAGCTCTTGTGTATGGTGGGAACCTTTTGTCTTCCAGTGGAAAAACACTGGCATTCGAAAGTGGGGGAGGGTCCAGTACCAGGTGACTCGGAGCCAGGTCTCTGCAGGGCTGTGGCAGCCATTACTCTGAAGCTGTCTGGAGCATCCACAGGAAGACTAAGCCTTTCACAGTCCACTGTCTTTGCTAATGGGCCATCAGCCTGTCTGGCTTGTCACTGCTGTACCTGCAGGTCTAGTTGTGAGTGACACCCAAAGTAACCCACTGGAAATACAGATACGTGGTCAATATTTCTAACTTCAGATACAGAAATGATACAGTCACACAAACTGGATAATCACATTCAACAAATCGTAACCTTTCCAATGATATCTTCCATGAGCCATCCTGCATAAAGTACATCTCAGTTATGCCATCTCCATACGATGAGCATATTTCCATAAAGAATAGGGAGTGTAACATTACACAGTCAATCTGGTTTACATTTGCACATATCCCCAATATGGAACACTGGCTGTTGGCATTTATTCTGTGATATTATAATCATTTATATGATTTGGAGGATACGATGAAAATTTAAAATGATCTGGACAAACTGGAGAAATGGTCAGCGGAAAACAGGATGAAATTCAATAAAGACAAATGCAAAGGACTCCTCTTAGGAAGGAACAATCAGCCACGCACATACAGAATGGGAAGTGACTGCCTAGGAAGGAATGCTGCGGAAAGGCATCGAGGAGTCATAGTGGACCACAAGCTAAATATGAGTCAGCAGCGTGACACTGTTGCAAAAAAAGGGAACGTCATTCTGGGCTGTATTAGTAGGAGTGTCGTAAGCAAGACACGAGAAGTAATTCTTCCACTCTATTCTGTGCGGATTAGGCCTCAGCTGGAGCATCGTGTCCAGTTCTGGGCACCACACTGCAGGAAAGATGTGGACAAATTGGAAATGGTCCAGAGAACAGTGACAAAAATGATTAAAGGTCTAGAAAACATGAGCTATAAGGGAAGATTGAAAGAATTGGGTTTGTTTAGTCTGAAAAAGAGAAGATTGAGAGGGGACATGTTAACAGTTTTCAAGTGCATAAAAGGTTGTTACAAGGAGGAGGGAGAAAAATTATTCTTCTTAATCTCTGAGAACAGGACAAGAAGCAGTGGGCTTAAATTGCAGCAAGGGAGGTTTAGGTTGGACATTAGGAAAAATTCCCTAACTGTCAGGGTGGTGAAGCACTGGAATAAATTGCCTAGGGAGGTTGTGGAAACTCCATCATTGGAGATTTTTAAGAGCAGGTTAGACAAACACCTGTCGGGGATGTTATAGATGGTTCTGGACCTGCCATGAGTGCAGGGGGCTGGACTTGATGACCTCTCGAGGTCCCTTCCAGTGCTGTGATTCTATATATTAATGATATAATATTAGCTATATAATATAAATAATAACTTTACTTCCTGGAAAAACAATGAGGATTCTTGTGGCACCTTAAAGACTAACACATTTATTAGAGCATAAGCTTTTGTGGGCTTCAGCCCACTTCTTTGGATACAGAAGTGCAAGCTGGAGTTTGGCAGGGGAATAAATATATGCTTACAGAGATGGGTGTGAAGCATGACTGTGCAGAGGTCAATACAATCAGGGGGGATGTGGCCCATTACTAACTGTTGATGAGAAGTTGTGAATACCAGAAGAGGGAGAAAATCTTTTGTAGTGAGCCAGCCATTCCCAGTCTTTATTCAGGCCGAGTGCGATACAATCAAACTTGCCAATGTATTCCAGCTCAGCAGTTTCACACAGAAGTCTGGTTTTGAAGGGTTTTTTTAAGTATGGCAACTTTCAAGTTTGTCACTGAGTGTCCAGGGAGATTGAAGTGCTCTCCCACCGGTTTGTGAAAGTTCCCATTCTTGATGTCAGATTTGTCTCCATTTATTCTTTTGCATAGAGATTGTCCGGTTTGGCCAATGTACATGGCAGAGGGGCATTGCTGGCACATGATGGCATATATGACATCAGATGAATGAGCCCCTGATGGTGTGGCTGATGTGGTTAGGCCCGGTGATGATGTCACTTGAGTAGATATAGGGAGAGAGTTGGCAACGGGGTTTGTTGCAGGGGATGGTTCTTGGATTAGTGTTTCTGTGGTGTGGTGTGTAGTTGCTGGTGAGTATTTGCCTCAAGTTGTGGGGCTGTCTGTAAGCGAGGACTGGCCAAGGTTTTTGAGAGTGAGGGATCGTCTTCCAGGATAGGTTGTAGATCCTTGATGACGCACTGGGAGAGGTTTTAGCTGGAGGCTGAAGGTGATGGCTGGTGGCATTCTGTTATTTTCCTTGTTGGGCCTGTCCTGTAGTAGGTGATTTCTGGGTACCTGTCTGACTCTGTCAATCTGTTTCCTCACTTCCCCAGGTGGGTATTGTAGTTTTAAGAATGCTTGAAAGAGATCCTGAAGGTGTCTGTCCCTGTCTGAGGGATTGGAGCAAATGTGGTTGTATCTTAGGGTTTGGTTGTAGATGATGGATCGTGCGCTGTGTTCTGGATGAAAGCCGGAGGCATGTAGGTAAGCATAGCGGTCAGTAAGTTTCTAGTAAGAAGGGTGGTGTTTATGTGTCCATCACTTATTTGCATGGTAGTGTCCAGGAAGTGGATCTCTTGCGTGGACTGGTCCAGGCTGAGGTTAATGGTGGGATGGAAATTGTTGAAGTCCCAGGGGAATTCTTCAAGGGCCTCCTTCCTGTGGGTCCATATGACAATATCATCAATGAAGCGCAAGTAGAGTAGGGGCGTTAGGGGACGAGAGCTGAGGAAGCGTTGTTCTAAGTCAGCCATAAAAATGTTGGCATCCTGTGGGGCCATGCGGGTACCCATAACAGTGCCGCTGATTTGAAGGTACAAATCGTCCCCAAATGTGAAATAGTTATGGGTGACGACAAAGTCACAAAGTTCAGCCACCAGGTTTGCCGTGACATTGTCGGGGATAGTGTTCCTGACGGCTTGTAGTCCATCTTTGTGTGGAATGATGGTGTAGAGGCTTCTACATCCATAGTGGCCAGGATGGTGTTATCAGGAAGATCACCGATGGATTGTAGTTTCCTCAGGAAGTCAGTGGTGTCTCAAAGATAGCTGGGAGTGCTGGTAGCGTAGGGCCTGAGGAGGGAGTCTACATAGCCAGACAATCCTGCTGTCAGGGTGGCAATGCCTGAGATGATGGGGCGTCCAGGATTTTCAGGTTTATGGATCTTGGGGAGCGGATAGAATACCCCTGGTCGGGGCTCTAGGGGTGTGTCTGTGTGGATTTGTTCCTGTGTATCTTTAGGGAGTTTCTTGAGCAGATGGTGTAGTTTCTTTTGGTACTCCTCAGTGGGATCAGAGGATAGTGGCCTGTAAAATGTGTTTGTTGTCTAGTGGCCTCCTGTTCATAATCCGATCTGTTCATGATGACGACATCACCTCCTTTGTTACTTCCTGGCTCTCCCATAACCCCGCAGCTCCCCAACTCCGGGCCATCCCTCCCACATCCTCTCTCCTTCACCTTGTCACGCTGCAGATATCCTGGGTTCCCCACATCCCTGATTAAAAATCTGGCACAGCAGTCACTCTCCTGCCCAGCAAGGAGGGGTTGGGTAAGAGCCTGGGGGTGTCAGGGAGGGCAGCAGCTTTGGGACTGGCAGACCCCTGCCAGGGAGCAGAGCTGGGGTGAGGAGGGGCCATTGGTGCAGGGTCACTTTCCTGCCCAGCCCCAGCTCTTTCCCAAACGTCTCTCCCCTCACCTGGAGTCTGCAGCTCAGGAGCTGGTGTTGGGAGAGCCTGGGGCTGCCCGAGGGGCTGGTTCCAGCCCCCGCCCGGAGAACCTCCCCCCGGCCGGGCACAGAGGGGCGCTAGGGAAGGGCGCTCCCTGCTCACACCCCACGGGGGAGCAGCAGCGGCTCAGCCCGGTTCCTGGATCACATTAAAGCAGAAGTTCTCAACCCGCAGCCCAGGGGCTGCTTGTGGCCCAGTCTACACACGACGGCGACCCATGTGACATCCCCGGGCCATACAGGTCATACTGTATACGGCCCACAATGGCAAATAGGTTGAAAACCAGGGCAATAAAGGCAGCAGTGCTGGCGTCTGACCCAGGACGTTCAACCTCTGATCTGCTGAGCAGCACTAGGGATGGGCTCCTACGAGGCTCGTCCCAAGACTGCTCCCTGGCACCATTTGCTACCAGTAGCAGACACTGGCACCTAGATCCTCCCGTTTGCTATGCTGTCAGCATTTGCTACATCCCACCCACCCGTCCCCATCTCCTGGACTTCAGATAGCAAATCCTCACAGAGCGGGGTCTGCCTCTCCCAAGTTGCTGCCCGTCACCTTTGTCCATCTCCTGGCCCTCATGATGTGGTGCCGGGGACTGGCAATAGCCACTGGGTGCCATAATACGCAGACACACGGCGGGACTAAGGGACAGGGCCGTTGTTCGTGTGGTGGGTGCCGGAGATTTCAAGTCCACATGCATCTGCAGGGCCCCCAGCTGCCATTAACTGTGTTCAGTGTCGCTGGACTGAATGGAGGAATGAGCTGGATCAGCTTGGCAAAGAAGGGAGTTGGACACGGATCTGCCGTCTCCTATGAACAACAGACCTCCTTCCGCTGGGCAAGGGGGCAGCACCTTGCGGGTTAAACCTCCAGCACAGGGCAGAGCTGGCATGTTTATCGTAACAGCAGCTAGGGAAAGAGGAAAAGCAACAAAGTCCTTTGGCTCACAGGGTGATCTGAGCCCTGAGCCTTTAGCTCCCTTTACAGCTTCGAGCAATCACTCTAATGGGAGGCAACTAGCCCAGAGGAGGCTACAGAGACATTTCATGATGCATAGAGATAAGGCATTTGTGGCGACATCGTTAACCTCTTGGGTTCAGACCAAATATTGCAAAAGTCCATTAATTTTGCAGTGTTGTTTGCGCTTCAGGTGTTAAATTCTCTTCTCTAAGGGGCGGACAGCGCCGTATTTTGGCATGACACACACTGCAACGGCTGGCAGGACAGGGGGTGTTTCCCCTCCACTCCTGCACCAGCTGTGGGGCACCATCTTCCTAAATAGCAACGCTACAAATCTTCCTGGTTTACCCATTGCCTTTTTGAACAAGACCCTTCCCTGCCTCTCTGGAACACACCTCAAGGTAAAATCCTCCAATATGAGAACACCCAAACTCCCTCCCAGATACCGCACGCCAAACCTCCCGCTGCACCTCAACCGCCGCCCCGTCCCTGGCCCCACCCCGGAGCCCACCCCACCAGCTGGAGCTGCACCCCCACCCACACTCCAATCCCCTGCCCTGGCCCTGAGCCCACTCTTCTACTCCAAGCCTCCAGGAGCCCCACAAAATCTAATAGCCCACAGGAGAGTTAATCTGGCTCTTTCTGCACTATGTTATTTGTTAATTTTTTTAATCAATTGGTGTTATGTATTTTTTAAGTGTCCAACTCTACTAAAAATTCAGTCTGGAATATTTCCGTCAATATGTAACATTCCCCAGAGCATCAATTCCTAATAAAATCAAAACTGCAACATATTTCAGTCATTTCTTTGCTTACAGCACATTCATTTCCCACCCTTCCACCCTGGAGGATTCACGGCACCTTCACGCCCCTATTTCCTTTACTGTTTCGGGTGTTACACAGTGGCATCTTCTCTGCCTGTTCCAGAAAATCTCTCCCCGTCCCCCACCCCCCCATCAGCGCGGATCTCCCCGAAGCACCTGGCACAGAGCTGTCCATCTGTGCACCTCCCCAGCGTATAGTCCAAAGCTGCTGTCTCCTCTCCAGTGAAAGGTTCCTCCGCCAGGGAAGCAGAGGGTGAGGTGGGTCTCTCAGAACCACAAACACCTGAGTGTCCACACTCGCCTTGGGAGCAAAGGTTCCCCTCTTCATTGCAGAAAACAAAGCAGAAGCTCCTGTCACCACCGACCTCTCCAGGCCACCCCACGTGAATACCGGTGACCTTGCCAGGGCGACCAACCAGGCCTTGCAGCACCATGAAGAAATAGCCCAGGCCTTTGATAAGCTGTAAGAGCTGGTGCGGGGGGCAAGGATTAGGCACATGAGTCCCACAATGCCACTCAGGAACCTCAGACAGGCAAAGCCATCAGGAACTTCCTGTGCATGGCCAAGCTTCATGCCCCCACCGAGCAGCACCCCTCTGGAGCAGCACACGCGTCCCCAGCCATTGATCCAGCTGTACGACACTGGTTAGCTACACGCCTGGGCCTCTCGGATGTGGAGAGCTCCCGCCTGGCGCTGGCCACGTGCAGGGCCATCCTTAGGGAAAACAGCACCCTGGGCAAACCTGTATTTTGGCACCCCTGTCCGTAGATGCCTTCCAAGGCTCCCCTTCTCCCCCCAGCCCACTCTGCCTCTACCCCCCCATTGCCCCAACTCCCTTCCTTGACCTCGCATTCCAGGCCCACCCTGCTTCTTGCCTCTTAACCACAGCACCTCCCTGACCACGTCACCCACCCGGAGGGCCGGTCTTGCCCCGCAGTGACTCACGTCTGGATGCCACGGTGACGGCCCCATGGGAAACCTCACATCGGTCACGTTGACTCCCCCAGCCAGTGCCCCAGGGACCCCTCATCTGGTCGCTGAGCCGGACAGCCAAGACGATGGAGCAGGCGCTCGGCCGCGCTCCAACAGGGCGAGCGGGCCCTGGGGCAGGCGTCCCTCTCCTGCACCTCCCAACCTCTCCCACTCAGCCCCATATCCAGCTCCTCTGCCAGAGACCAGAGGGTCGGCAGCCCAAGGGGGGGCGCTGTGACAGGAGGGCACCAGAGGGCTGTGGTGGCCGGGGCGCATGGTGACCTGAGAGCCCCCGAAAGGGGGGGAAGGAACCAGACGTGGCTAGATAGACTTACACTGGTGTGGGGATACCGGGAGGGGGCAATGACATGCGGGCTCCAGAAGGGCAGATTTCTCCCACCCCAATGCTGAGCATCACCAATGTTCAAGTGCCCCTCCCCCAGCCCAGCGCAGGGGATTATTGGGGGGGGGGGGTAACATGCTCCAGTGCAATGGGGGTAGTTAGGGTGGGTGGTGATGGTGGAAGGTTGACTCCCAAAATACCCCCAACCCCCTGCACTAGCATGTCCCTTTGGGCTGAGTAAGAAAAAGGGGGAGCCCCTGAGAGCTGGGGAGCATGGGGACCTGTAGGCTTAGAGTGTGGCATGCAGCAGGGGACCCTGAAAACTGGGGAGAATTGCAGCAGGAGGCTGAGAACTGGGAGGCTCGGACCTGTGGGGCAGAGGGAAGGGGCCTCCTGGGAGCTGTGTGGACATGGCCGGGGGCTGAGAGCTCTGGGTATAGGGAGGAGTCCCCCTAGCTCTGGGGGCACAGAGAGGGGCTTCCTGGGAGTTGGGTGGGCTGGGACCTAGAGGCATGGGGCGGGCCCTGGAAGCTGGGTGGGTGTGAGCTGGGGCACAGGGAGAGGTCCCCTGTGAGCGGGGGTGGGCTAGAAGCTGGGGGACTGGATCAGGACCCCCTAAGATTTACTGGTCTCTCTGCCCTGCAGTTTTAGTTCCCAGTCCCTTCCCTTCCCCTCCCCTCGCTTCCCAACCTGGAAGAGTCTGGCAATTCCAGCTCCCGTTGGCTGGCCCCATTCATCTTCCATTGGGCCCATGGAAAGAGGAACGGCAGGGCTGGGACAATCTGGGGTGGTGGGGGGAGGGGAAGGGGAGTGTGGCGGGTTCACTTGTAGAGCCCCCCTTGGGACTGTCACTTGATGTCCTGAGCTACCACGGAGCCCAACCCTTCTGCCAGCCTGGGCACCCCTGGACTCTGCCTTGCTGAGCCAGACCCTGCAGGCCCCCTCCAGCACAGACCCAGAGACAGGGCCACACCCTCTGCCGAATACAGACACGGAGATTCACTCAGCCCTGGGGCGGCTCAGTTAACAGGGTCTTGCCCCAGCACCCAGTGCAGCGCCTTCCCAGGAGCCTGAACCCCAGATAAACTCGTCTCACCCTGTATAAGTTGTACGCAGTGTGAGTTCATATTATTCGCCCTCTTTCTCCTTGTAAAGAGACATCTGCACACCCTGCTCTCCCCGCAGGGACCAATGACTTACACTGGGATTATTAATGAACAAAAGTGATTTTATTAAGTATAAAAGGTAGGATTTCAGTGTTTCTAAGAGATAACAGACAGAACAAAGTAAGTTACTAAGTAAAATAAAACAAACACATATAAATAAATAAACCTAATACACTAAGAAACTGGCTCCATGTAATATCTCACCCTCAAAGATGTTCCAATAAGCTTTTTTTCACAGACTGGACACATTTCTAGTCCGGTCCCAGTCCTTCCCCGTTTAGTTTCTGTTAGTTCCAGCAGACATCCTGGATGGTGAGCAGGGGCTTTCTCCTGACTGGCTGCAGCTTCCCTCCTGTTTCACCCCTTTATATAGATCTGGCAAAAGGCGGGAGTCCTTATTTCAGCTTGACCCTCCCAGTTCCTTATGGAAAAGTGCCTGGTTTAAGATGGATTCCAGTATCAGGTGACATGGTCACATGTCCCTGTGAGACCCCAGTCTCCATATGTTATGGGTTAGCCCACACATCCGCAGGAAGACTTACAGGAAAACAAAACCATTCACAACTAGTTCTAGTTAACTGGAGCCATCCAGTTCCTGAAATACCATTAATGGCCCTCCCTTCGTCTGACAACATTAGTAATCCACGTTTATACCTCATATTTCTAACTTCAGACATGGAAATGACACATGCAGACAAACAGGATGAACTCATTCAGTTGATGAGAACTTTTTCAATGATCTGTCACAAGAGGCAGTTTGCATAAAGCATATTCCAGTTACGTCATATTCATACTCCTGAGCACATTTCCGTAAAGCATACGGAGTGCAGCGTCACAGGGAGACCTGGCTCGCAGGGGCAGAGGGCAGGGGCAGAACTTGGAGCCAGGCTGGGAGGGACACCCTGGGGGTGGGGAGCAGGGGGCTCCGCTCAGGAGCAGGGAAGCAGACGCTCTTGCCACGCCAGGCTGCACCCCACAACAGGCAGCCTCTGCACCACGGTGCCCCCTGGCTACAGCACTCTAGGCAGGGGCCCACACTGCCCTGCCCTAAGACTGGCCCTGGCCACATGCTTCTTGGGGCCGAGGGGAACTCTCGTGTCAGGGCTCCACCCCTGCAGCTCCGGGCTGAGCGCTGCACAGGTCTCCAGGAACCTACACTTCAACCTCCCCACGTCCGGTTCCCACAGCCATTCCTCCCAGCTCTGCAGCACTCTCCTGCCCCACCAGCCCATGCTAGTCGGCCAAGCCCAGACGTGGCACTGCACCCAGGGAAGCCACTCCAGGAAAATGTCATGCAGAGGTAACTGCCCAATTTCCTCCTCCTCCTCCTCCTCCAGCCATACATCCAGGGCGTCACTGGGGGTGTCTCCCAACCCGTCCAAAGCTGTCTGGCTGTGTGACTGCCATGACACCTGGAGCAGCCTGTTTGTATCAATGACTGTGGGGATCGCACCACTCAGTGGTGTTTCCTTCATGCTGCCTGGCAGCTACCTAAGTTCCCTCTAAGCCGCGTGGCTGTGCAGCAGGCTATCAAGGCCGTGCAGGCCGGGAGAGGTGCCTCTCCCTTGGCCCCGGGCTGCTGCACAGAGAGAGGGCTGGGGGGACTCCTCACTCCCCGCTGCAGCCTGTACCCCTCATCCCGGGCTCCACCCCAGAGCCTGCACCCCTAGCAGGAGCCCTCACTCCCTGCACCCCAACCCTCTGCCCCAGTCCTGAGCCCCCTCCTGCACCTCAAACCCCTCAGCCCTGACCCCACCCCAGAGCCCCCCCCCCCCGCAGCTGGAGCCCTCTCCCCCAACACTCCAACCCTCTGCCCCAGTCCTGAGCCCCCTCCTTATGTGGGCTGCATCCACGCAACACGAATACTACCTGAATGCCCTGAGGATGTCACATGAGCCAAAGCTGTGTGCTGATTGGGCTGCAAGTGGCCCACAGGCCACGGGTTCAGAACCACTGAGCTAAACCTTCCAGATCTAGGAATGCATGATACCTGCAGGGAATAAACAGCAGAGCCCTGCTAGACTCTGTAATTTAAAAGAAACACATCAAGAGACTTCCCTGAAGGTCCCATCTCACCCCATGAAGGCCCATTCTCACATTCTTCCCCTCTGCAAATGAATAAATCTGAGAATCTCAGACCCATGTTATTCCTCCTCCTTCACAGCAGGAAAGTCACAAATAAACCGTCATCCCAAGGCCAAGCTCAGGACATTGCATTTCAAACCTCATGGAGACCATTATTGCTCCTGAATGTATCCATTTTATTAAATAATGTGCTATCAAGTAGAAATGAAAAGTTGGACCCTACCCCTATGCTGGATAGACAAACTGGAGGACTGGGCCAAAAGAAATCTGATGAGGTTCAACAAGGACAAGTGCAGAGTCCTGCACTTAGGACAGTAGAATCCCATGCATCGCTGCAGGCTGGGGACCGAGTGGCTCGGCAGCAGTTCTGCAGAAAGGGACCTGGGGATTACAGTGGACGAGAAGCTGGACATGAAGGCTAACAGCAAGAAGGCTAACGGCATATTGGGCTGCATTAGTAGGAGCATTGCCAGCAGATCGAGGGAAATGATTCTTCCCCTCTATTTGGCACTGGTAAGGCTGCACCTGGAGTACTGTGTCCAGTTTTGGTCCCCCCACTACAGAAAGGATGTGGACAAATTGGAGAGAGTCCAACAGAGGGCAACGAAAATGATTAGGGGGCTGGAGCACATGATTTATGAGGAGAGGCTGAGGGAACTGGGCTTATTTAGTCTGCAGAAGAGAAGAGTGAGGGGGGATTTGAGAGCAGCCTTCAACGACCTTCAGAGGATGGAGCTCCCTGAAGAGGATGGAGCTCGGCCGTTCTCAGTGGTGGCAGATGACAGAACAAGGAGCAATGGTCTCCAGTTGCAGTGGGGGAGGTCGAGGTTGGATGTTAGGAAACACTATTTCACTAGGAGGGTGGTGAAGCACTGGGATGGGTTCCCTAGGGAGGCAGTGGAATCTCCTTCCTTTGAGGTGTTTAAGGCCCGGCTTGACCAAGCCCTGGCTGGGATGATTTAGCTGAGCTTGGTCCTGCTTCGAGCAGGGGGTTGGAGTCTAAGTTCCCTCTCAGCCGTGCGCTCGCACACCAGCGATGAAGGGCCACGCAGCAGGGGCCTGGAGAGGAGAGGGGTAGATGGGAGGGGAGCCAGCTGGGGATAAAGGGCTGCCACAGGCCTCTCTCCTGGCCCCGGAGCTCGCTGCTTTCAGTGGGGGGAGAGAGGCCCCTTCCCCCAGAGCTCCCTCTTGCCAGCGCCCGGCAGGGGGAGAGAGGGCCCTTCCCCTCAGAGCACCGTGCTGCTGGTGGGGAGAGGGCTTGGGGGAGTCCTCTGGCCCGAGCCCCCGCGCAGCCTCTTTGGGCCCAGGGCTATTCGATTTTGTGGCCCCCAGGCTCCAGGCTGTGGTGAAAAATGCAGGGTTCAGAGCGCAGGAGGGGCTGCAGGTTGAGGCAGGGGGGTGGGTGCGGAAGGTGGTGAGGGGGCTGACTGGGGGTGCGGGCTCTGGGGCAGGGCTGGGGATGAGAGGTTTGCAATGTGGGAGGGGGCTCAGGACAGGAGGTTGGGGTGGGGGTGGGGGTCTGGGAGGGAGTTAGGGTGCAGGAGGGGGCTCAGGGCAGGAGGTTGGGGTGGGGTGGGCTCTGGGAGGGAGTTAGGTGCAGGAGGGGGCTCAGGGCAGGAGGTTGGGGTGGAGATGGGCTCTGGGAGGGAGTTAGGGTGCAGGAGGGGGCTCAGGGCAGGAGTGTTGGGGTGGGGTCTGGGAGGGAGTTAGGGAACAGGAGGGGGCTCAGGGCAGGACGTTGTGAGGTGGGCTCTGGGAGGGAGTTAGGACGTGGGAGGGGGTTCAGGCAGAAGGTTGCGGGGTGGGCTCTGGGAGGGAGTTAGGGAACAGGAGGGGGCTCAGGGCAGGAGGTTGGGGGTGGGCTCTGGGAGGGAGTTAGGGTGCAGGAGGGGGTTCAGGGCAGGAGGTTGGGGTGGGGGGGTCTGGGAGGGAGTTAGGGTGCGGGAGGGGGCTCAGGGCAGGAGGTTGGGGTGGGGGTGTGGGTCTGAGAGGGAGTTAGGGTGCGGGAAGTGGCTTAGGGCAGGAGGTTGTGGTGGAGGTCTGGGAGAGAGTTAGGGTGTGGGAGGGGGCTCAGGGAAGGAGGTTGGGGTAGGGGTCTGGGAGAGAGTTAGGGCACGGGAGGGGGCTCAGGGCAGGGGGTTGGGGTGGGGGTCTGGGAGAGAGTTAGGGCGCGGGAGGGGGCTCAGGGCAGGAGGTTGGGGTTGGGGTCTGGGAGAGAGTTAGGGCACGGGAGGGGGCTCAGGGCAGGGGGTTGGGGTGGGGGTCTGGGAGAGAGTTAGGGCGCAGGAGGGGGCTCAGGGCAGGAGGTTGGGGTGGGGGTCTGGGAGGGAGTTAGGGTGCGGGAGGGGGCTCAGGGCAGGAGGTTGGGGTGGGGGTGTGGGGTCTCGGAGGGAGTTAGGGTGCAGGAGGGGGCTCAGGGCAGGAGGTTGGGGTGGGGGTCTGGGAAGGAGTTAGGGTGCAGGAGGGGGCTCAGGGCAGGAGGTTGGGGTGGGGTGGGGCTCTGGGAGGGAGTTAGTGTGTGGGAGGGGGCTCAGGGCAGGAGGTTGGGGTAGGGGTGGGGTCTGGGAGGGAGTTCGGGTGCAGGAGGGGGCTCAGGGCAGGAGGTTGGGGTGGGGGTCTGGGAGGGAGTTAGGGTGCGGGAGGGGGCTCAGGGCAGGAGGTTGGAGTGGGGGTGGGGGTCTGGGAGGGAGTTAGGGTGCAGGAGGGGGCTCAGGGCAGGAGGTTGGGGTGGGGGTGGGGGTCTGGGAGGGAGTTAGGGTGCGGGAGGGGGCTCAGGGCAGGAGGTTGGGGTAGGGGTGGGGTCTGGGAGGGAGTTTAGGTGCAGGAGGGGGCTCAGGGCAGGAGGTTGGGGTGGGGGTCTGGGAGGGAGTTCGGGTGCGGGAGGGGGCTCAGGGCAGGAGGTTGGGGTGGTGGTGGGGGTCTGGGAGGGAGTTAGGGTGTGGGAGGCGGCTCAGGGCAGGAGGTTGGGGTAGGGGTGGGGTCTGGGAGGGAGTTCGGGTGCAGGAGGGGGCTCAGGGCTGGGGCGTGAGGTGCGGGGTGCTTGCCTGGGGCAGCTCCCATTTGGCGGCGCACTGGGGTTGAGGCAGGCTCCTTGCCTGCCCTGGCCCTGCGCTGCTCCCCCCGGAGTGACCCTGCAGCTGCGGGCACGGTACGGACGTCCCTGGCTGCGGCCCCGGGGGCGGGGGGGAGTTGCTCCTTGCGCTGCCCTGCGTTTGCCTGCAGGCACCGCCCCCACAGATCCCATTGGCTGCGGTTCCCGGCCAATGGGAGCTGCGGGGGTGGAGCCTGCAGGCGAGGGCAGCGGGCGGGCGGAGATTCCAGGCACTCACAGCTCCAGCTCCAGCCCAGCACAGTTGGGGAGGGATAGCAGTGCACGAAGCTGCCTCCCTGCTCCCCGCTAGGAAGGGCCGGACACAGGGACGTTAGGGGCCGCAGCCCAGGGTCCTGGGCTAAGGGGGCCCCACAAAAAGATCTGCATTTCTGTTAGCCTGGAGATCTTTTTGAGGAGTCCCCCTTAGCCCAGGGCTGCAGCCCCTAGAGCCCCTGTATTAATCCTACCCTGTCTGCACCCCAAACTCCTCATCCCCAGCCCCACCCCAGAGCCCGCAGCCCCCACACCTCCCAGCTACTGGGTCTCATGATTTATAAAATTGCTATATGCAAAAACCAAATATTGAAAATTAATTCCTGGATTCTGCAGACACTTAAAAAGACACAGAACTTTACTCATAGAAACAGTCCCGTGGTTTAAAGTTCAGTGAGCGTTTGCAGCCTCAGGGACTCCGTGTATTTTCATTAAGAACTTGTCATGTAGTGGCATAAAATCTTTCACTTCAACAGTAAAAGAATTTTGTTTTAACAATAAAAAGTTATTTAAACTCTCAGTAATTTACAATAGCAATTTTTTTTATACAGGCCAAAGTTTTCAAAAAGTGGAGCCCAAAATTAGGCTCTTCAGCCTGCCTTTAGCCACCTAAGGGAGGGGTTTTCGAGCATGCTCAGGGCACAAGTCCTATTGACTTCAAACTGCAAATCCTGATGGTTGAAGACTTTCAGCTCTTTACTTGCGGAAGTACAGTGTCCTGGCCAGAAATCCTCTCACTCTTCCACGTCGCTTTTCACTACTAGATCTCAAAGCTCTTGACCAAGGAGGCGCAGAACACAGGCTTCTTGATTTTCAATTCTGCATTTGTATAGTCTCATACTAGGGGATATTAATGAGGCCTTGGGCTTGTCTTTTTCAGCACAGATGAGCATTTTAAGTATGAAACTTCTTAATAGAAAAATATCGACATAAAATCCGAAATCTTATTAACACTTAGGAAACTAAAAAAAACCAAACAAGTAGAAAACATCCACTTTGACAATTTAAGACCATAAAATGGAAGAGAAGAACTAGCAATATGTAGATAAGCAATTTGATGTAAATTTTCAAAAAAACCCTATATTTAAATGTCATAATTTAAATGGAAATTTTGTTGTGATTTTTAGCCACCCTAAGAAGGGGAGCTCCCAAAGGGTGCTGATGAAAATGTGGACAGGTAGGAGAAACACCAAAACAAAACCAAGACCTGTTGTTTGAAAACACAAGAACATAAGAACGTAAGAATGGCCATACTGGGTCAGACCAAAGGTCCATCCAGCCCAGTATCCTGTCTACCGACAGTGGCCAATGCCAGGTGCCCCAGAGAGAGTGAACCTAACAGGTAATGATCAAGTGATCTCTCTCCTGCCATCCATCTCCACCCTCTGACAAACAGAGGATAGGGACACCAGTCCTCACCCATCCTGGCTAATAGCCATTAATGGACTTACCCTCCATAAAATTATCCAGTTCTCTTTTAAACCCTGTTATAGTCCTAGCCTTCACAACCTCCTCAGGCAAGGAGTTCCACAGGTTGACTGTGCGCTGAGTGAAGAAGAACTTCCTTTTATTTGTTTTAAACCTGCTGCCCATTAATTTCATTTGGTGGCCCCTAGATCTTATATTATGGGAACAAGTAAATAACTTTTCCTTATTCGCTTTCTCCACACCACTCGTGATTTTATAGACCTCTATCATATCCCCCCTTAGTCTCCTCTTTTCCAAGCCAAAAAGTCCTAGCCTCTTTAATCTCTCCTCATATGGGACCCGTTCCAAACTCCTAATAATTTTAGTTGCCCTTTTCTGAACCTTTTCTAATGCCAGTATATCTTTTTGAGATGAGGAGACCACATCTGTATGCAGTATTCAAGGTGTGGGCGTACCATGGATTTATATAAGGGCAATAAGATATTCTCCGTCTTATGCTCTATCCCTTTTTTAATGATTCCTAACATCCCGTTTGCTTTTTTGACTGCCGCTGCACACTGCGTGGACGTCTTCAGAGAACTATCCACGATGACTCCAAGATCTTTCTCCTGATTAGTTGTAGCTAAATTAGCCCCCATCATATTGTATGTATAGTTGGGGTTATTTTTTCCAATGTCCGTTACTTTACATTTATCCACATTACATTTCATTTGCCATTTTGTTGCCCAATCACTTAGTTTTGTGAGATCTTTTTGAAGTTCTTCACAGTCTGCTTTGGTCTTAACTATCTTGAGCAGTTTAGTATCACCTGCAAACTTTACCACCTCACTGTTTACCCCTTTCTCCAGATCGTTTATGAATAAGTTGAATAGGATTGGTCCTAGGACTGACCCGTGGGGAACACCACTAGTTACCCCTCTCCATTCTGGAAATATACCATTTATTCCTACCCTTTGTTCCCTGTCTTTTAACCAGGTCTCAATCCATGAAAGGATCTTCCCTCTTATCCCATGACAACTTAATTTACGTAAGAGCCTTTGGTGAGGCTTCAGAGTGATAGCCGTGTTAGTTTGTTTCAGCAGAAAGAACGAGGAGGACTTGTAGCACCTTAGAGACGAACAAATTTATCTGAGCATAAGCTTTCATGGGCTAAAGCCACTTCATCAGATTCATACAGTGGAAAATACAGTAGGAAGATATATAGATATATATACACAGAGAAGATGAGAAAATGGGGGTTGCCATTCTAACTCTTAACGAGACCAATCGATTAAGGTATCACAACAAAAGTGTTTTTTTCTCCTGCTGCTAACAGCCCACCTTCATCCATTGGTCTCCTTAAGAGTTGCTATGGCAACACCCATTTTCTCGTCTTCTCTGTATCGATATATCTATATCTATATCTTCCTGCTGTATTTTCCACTGCATGCATCTGATGAAGTGGGCTTTAGCCCATGAAAGCTTGTGCTCAAATAAATTGGTTCGTCTCTAAGGTGCCACAAGTCCTCCTCATTAGCTTTTCCTGACTGATTTTGCTGGAGGCTCTGCTTGGCTCCAGCGCTTCGGTCCCTCAGCTACCAAGGCCACCTGGGAACCCTGATCGATTCCAGCTTCAAGGAGTGCTGAGATCCATCTGTCTCTTTCTGTGTCTCTGTCTCTCCCTAGGTGTGGCCTCCTGACCCTGCCATTTGTGATCAGTTATAGTTTGCTAGCCCTAACTTTTGTCATCAAATTTAAGTTACATTTAATCTTGGAGCGGTTTTGTTTGTTTGGCTACCCTTGTAAGGTTACTACCTGGAAATAAATAACTTTCATGGTTAAGCTGATTGCTCTCCCCCGCCCACCCCACCTCCATGGGTGTTTTTGGCTTCTCCATTCACTCTGCAGCAACACTCCTTGTACCAAAGCTAAAGATCCCTGAAGCCCCAAAAATCCTCGGGGGTTTCCTCATCAAGTGGGTTACTAGCAGAATGGTTGTGGGGTGAAGGTGGGGAGAGGGAGGTGCTGAACCTGGGGCATAGGGGGGGTGGCAGATTAAGGTGTTGCTCAGCCCAGCCCCTGAGACCAAGGACATATGAGGGTAACAGCTTTAAATTGCTGTTCAATCCAGATGACTCAGTCCAGGGACACATAAGGGGTCAGCTTGTGAGTGCTGATTCCCCAGTCCTCTCAGACACACTATGTTCATGTGTGTGTGTGTGTGTTTGTGTTCATCAGATTTGGGGGCTGAAAGACCCCAGCCCTGGGGAACCGAGTTCCTGCAGGGTAGCTCCATTGGGAGGGAACTTGCAGAAGGAAGGAGTAGCGATCCATAGGAAAACACAAGTGAGAAAAGCAGCACATTGACAGAATTGCAGAATCTCCCCCGCACCGGAAGAGTAACCCTAACAAATGAGCGTACCCCAAGGTAAAGGGCAATTCTGGTAACAGCTCATTTGGGGCTTGTTTGGAAGGGGGATTGACATCATTCTTGGGACAAGTCACCTGCTATGGCCAAAAACACTTTAGCCCTGTGTGCCCTTCCAGACAAGTCTTATGTCCCAAATACTTTGGGTCTTAGCTTCTTAACCCTTAGAGGTGAAAGGGTTTTTCCTCTGGCCAGGAGGGATTTCAAGGTGGTTAGCCTTCCCTTTATATTTATGACAGTCCACAGGGTGCACGTCAAGGAACGTTCAAAGTGAGAAGGGCGTTCTTTTTGGGGAAACTAACCCCCATTGTGCTGACCAGGAGAAGGGGGAAGTGGGAGCCTGCAGCGCCATCTAGCAGCCAAAGGAGAAATCGCCGGCTTTTGGACCTGTGTGTCCCGTTGGTTCGGATCCCATGCAAAGCTGTGTCACGCCAGGTTGGAAAAACGGGGTTCTGTTGCACGACATCATCCTCTGGAATGACTCAACCCGATAGGACGCCTCCTACGATACACTGCTACGAGTGACGCTCTCAAACAGGTCCCCACAGCTCCCCAGCCTCCCCGCACCGGGAGGCAGGTGTGAGAGGATTGTTCTCCCCAACTGACAGAGGGAGAAATGAAGGCTGAGAAAGGCGAAGGGCCTTGTCTTCCATCACACAACCTGTCGGGATAGAGTTGGGAACAGGACCCGGGTGTCCTGACTTTCAAACGAACCATCATTCTATGACGAGATAACTGGCTCTGTGGATGAGGGGAAAGCAGTGGACGTGTTGTTCCTTGACTTCAGCAAAGCTTTTGACACTGTCTCCCACAGTATTCTTGCCAGCAAGTTAAAGAAGTATGGGCTGGATGAATGGACTATAAGGTGGATAGAAAGCTGGCTAGATTGTCGGGCGCAACGGGTAGTGATCAATGGCTGCATATCTAGTTGGCAGGTGGTATCTAGTGGAGTGCCCCAAGGGTCAGTCCTGGGACCAGTTTTGTTCAATATCTTCATTAATGATCTGGAGGATGGCGTAGATTGCACCCTCAGCAAGTCTGCAGATGACACTAAACTGGGAGGAGAGGTAGATACACTGGAGGGTAGGGACAGGATACAGAGGGCCCTAGACAAATTAGAGGATTGGTCCAAAAGAAATCTGATGAGGTTCAACAAGGACAAGTGCAGAGTCCTGCACTTAGGACAGAAGAATCCAATGCACCGCTACAGACTAGGGACCGAATGGCTAGGCAGCAGTTCTGCAGAAAAGGACCTAGGGGTTACAGTGGACTAGAAGCTGGATATGAGTCAACAGTGTGCCCTTGTTGCCAAGAAGGCCAATGGCATTTTGGGATGTATAAGTAGGGGCATTGCCAGCAGATCGAGGGACGTGATCGTTCCCCTCTATTTGACACTGGTGAGGCCTCATCTGGAGTACTGTGTCCAGTTTTGGGCCCCACGCTATAAGAAGGATGTGTAAAAATTGGAAAGAGTCCAGCGGAGGGCAACAAAAATGATTAGGGGTCTGGAACACATGACTTATGAGGAGAGGCTGAGGGAACTGGGATTGTTTAGTGTGCGAAAGAGAAGAATGAGGGGGAATTTGATAGCTGTTTTCAACTACCTGAAAGGGGGTTCCAAAGAGGATGGATCTAGACTGTTCTCAGTGGTAGCAGATGACAGAACAAGGAGTAATGGTCTCAAGTTGCAGTGGGGGAGGTTTAGGTTGGATATTAGGAAAAACTTTTTCACTAGGAGGGTGGTGAAACACTGGAATGCGTTACCTAGGGAGGTGGTGGAATCTCCTTCCTCAGAAGTTTTTAAGGTCAGGCTTGACAAAGCCCTGGCTGGGATGATTTAGTTGGGGATTGGTCCTGCTTTGAGCAGGGGGTTGGACTAGATGACCTCCTGAGGTCCCTTCCAACCCTGATATTCTATGATTCTATGATCAGTCTGGAGTTTCACACACTGAATGATCAGAATAAAGGGACCTGCAATGAGCTACAGACCAACAACCATTCACACTGATTCTTCAGCAAGTGTTTTAGAAGCACGAGAACACCAGCGAGAACCAGGAACGGCTCAGAGACAATCAGCAGCGAGAAGGAGAACAATTCACCAAGCAGATGATTGGTTCTGGCTTATTTGCTGGGCCTTAAACGAGAATAACAAAGTCCTGAATCTCCTCCCTGCCACGAGACTCCCTGCTCAGCCAATCAGCGTGGAGACTCTGGCGGTGGGCTGAGGGTTCCCCAGATGGCCCAGGGATGGCTCAGGTCACCGGTGAGGATCACTCTCAGAGCACGCTTCCTGTCCCATCTCTTTGGGAGGCCTCCCACCATGAGGGCTACAGAGCAGCCCCCTCCTCGCCAGTGGAGGGAGGGAAGCAGGAAAAGGGAAACCAAAAAAGACAAACCCCAAGGACTCGAAGGGACAAAGGCCTAGCTGGGGGAAAATGGTCCCACCTTAACCTCCTGTTTTCCACGCCGAGAATTTGGCCAGCACCGAGCGGATCAGGCTGCCTCGGTACCAAACCTCTCTGGGGCTCTTACTTTCTCCACAGGGACGTCTGTCTTCTCGCTCAATGAGCAGTGGGAAAGGAGAAAACTCCAGAGAGGCTCCACCTCGCGCTCACATACGAGACCCTGAATTCTCTCTCAGTCCTCAAGGAGACACCTCAAGAAGGAGACTCCCTGCAGCAAAGCCCCGGGGGTCTCTGAGATCCCCCTGCCCCGCAGCCTGTCCTCCCTGGCCGTTGTCGTGGACTCTCTGTGAGGTCACCGCCTCCCAACCTCCTTTCACCAATCAGCTGAGTGCTGCAAAAGGCCCTTGTGATGTCACTGCCAGCCCCACCCCTGCCTTGCAGGGCTCATGTCCTGCCCTGAGCCGACTCCTGTGCGTGTTTGAGCTGCTCCCCCTGGGTCAGGTATGTGAGGGGGGGGACACCATCTATTCCGTGGGCACCATCACAGGTCCTAATAACATCAGCCACACTATCAGAGGCTCGTTCACCTACACATCCACCAACGTGATATATGCCATCATGTGCCAGCAATGCCCCTCTGCCATGTACATTGGTCAAACTGGACAGTCTCTATGTAAAAGAATAAATGGACACAAATCAAATGTCAAGAATTATAACATTCATAAACCAGTCGGAGAACACTTCAATCTCTCTGGTCACACGATTACAGACATGAAAGTTGCGATATTACAACACAAAAACTTCAAATCCAGACTCCAGCGAGAGACTGTTGAATTGGAATTCATTTGCAAATTGGATACAATTAACTTAGGCTTGACTAGAGACTGGGAGTGGCTAAGTCATTATGCAAGGTAACCTATTTCCCCTTGTTTTTCCCTGCCCCCTGCCCCCTCCTCAGACGTTCTTGTTAAACCCTGGATTTGTGCTGGAAATGGCCTACCTTGATTATCATACACATTGTAAGGAGAGTGGTCACTTTAGATAAGCTATTACCAACAGGAGAGTGGGTTTGTGTGTGTGCGGGGGGGGAGGCGGGGGCGGGGAGAAAACCTGAATTTGTGCTGGAAATGGCCCCACTTGATTATCATACACATTATAAGGCGAGTGATCACTTTAGATAAGCTATTACCAGCAGGAGAGTGGGGTGGGGGGAGGTATTTTTTCATGCTTTGTGTGTATAAAAAGATCTTCTACACTTTCCACAGTATGCATCCGATGAAGTGAGCTATAGCTCAGGAAAGCTTATGCTCAAATAAATTAGTTAGTCTCTAAGGTGCCACAAGTCCTCCTTTCCTTTTTGCGAATACAGACTAACACGGCTGTTACTCTGAAACACTTCCCTTGGGAGTCTGGAGGAAATTGATGCTGTGGGGGGCAGGGAATTGACCCCAAGGCCACACTTGTGAGTCTGTATCATAACACACATGCACAACAGCACTGCGCGAAGTATGTACACGTCACCTTAACTCTGATGTTTCCTAATGTTTAAAGGCCTGGTCTCCAGGGTGTTCTTTGTGCTTCTAGATCGATTTTGGGGAGAGATGCAATCAGTTAGTTCAGAGTGGGAGCCGTGTTAGTCTGTATCAGCAAAAAACAAAACCAAAAACAAAACGAGGAGTAGTTCTGGCACCTTAGAGACTAACAAAGGTATTTGGGCACATTTGATGGTGTGGCTGACATGATTAGGTCCTAGGATGGTGTCCCTAGACTAGATATGTGGACAGAGATGGCAATGGGTTTGTTGCAAGGATAGGTTCCTGGGTTAGTGTTTTTGTTGTGTGGTTTCTGGTGAGTATTTGCTTCAGGTTGGGGGGCTGTCTGTAAGCGAGGACTGGCCTGTCTCCCAAGATCTGTGAGAGTGCGGGATCATCCTTCAGAATAGATTGTAGATCCTTGATCCTGCCCTGGAGATCTTTTAGTTGGGGGCTGAAGGTGATGGCTGGTGGTGTTCTGTTCCTTTCTTTGTTGGGCCTGTCCTGGAGTAGGTGACTTCTGGGTATTCTTCCTTTCAGCAGGTGGGGATTGAAGTTTTAAGAATGCTTGATAGAGATCCTGGAGGTGTTTTTTTCTCTGTCTGAGGGATTGGAGCAAATGCGGTGGTATTTTAGAGCTTGGCTGAAGACAACAGATTGTGTGATGTGGTCTGGATGAAAGCTGGAGGCATGTAGGTAAGCATAGCGGTCCAGGCTAGGGTGGGGTTTATGTGACCATCGCTTATTAGCACTGTAGTATCCAGGAAGTGGGTGTCTTGTGTGGCCTCTCCTTCTGCCCCTCTACCCCCACCAACATGATACAGTTCTGCGGTGACCTGGAATGCAACTTTCCACGTCTCCGACGGAAGGAATATTTCCAACACACCTCTGAACAACACTAATCCACAGAGACCTTCCTACCAACACGACAAAAAGAAGGATTCTGCCTGAAGGTCGAAACAGCAGACTGGACTTCAACTCGAGTGCTTCAGCCGACAAGCACGGGCTGAAGTGGTCGAAAAGCAGCATCACTTGGTCCATAACCTCAGCCGTGCAGAACACAACACCGTCCACTGCCTCAGGAACAACTCTGACATCCGAATCAAAAAGGCTGACAAAGGAGGTGCTGTCATCATCCTGAATAGGTTGGAATGTGAACAAGAGGCTGCTCGGCAGCTCTCCAACTCCACATTCTCCAGCCCATTCCCCTCTGATCCCACTCAGGGTGACCAAGAGAAACTGCAGCATCTGCTCAAGAAACTCCCTGAAAAAGCACAAGAACAAATCTGCACAGACACGCCCCTGGAACTCCGACCAGGGGTCTTCTATCTGCTACCCAAGATCCATAAACCTGGAAATCCTGGACGCCCCGTCATCTCAGGCATTGGCTAGGGGTGCTGGTCGTGTAGGGCCTGAGGAGAGAGTCGACATAGCGAGATACTTCTGCTGTCTGGATGCCAATGCCTGAGATGATTTCATCGCAGTCTCTGACGAGGGGGTTCAGGCTCCAGTGCTCTGCTCTGTTTTCCCAGCCCTGTGCAGGGGGTTGTTTCCAGTTTCAGAAATGGGGCAATGTTCACACACTCCCAATGGGTCTTTGCATAAATTAGGCCCTAAGCCAGGGGCAGGCAAATTTTGGCCTGATGCTGGATCGGGTTTCAGAAATTGTAGGGAGGGACAGTTAGGGGAGGCTGGGCCTCCTCAAACAGCAAGGCATGGCCCGGCCCCCGCCCCCATCCGACCCCCACTTCTCGAGCCCGGACGGCTGCCCCGGGCCTCCGGCCCCATCCAACCCTTCTGTTCCCTGAGGGGCCCCCCAGGACCCTTGCCCCATCCAACCCCCCGTGCTCTCTGTGCCCTGACCACCCCCGGATTCCTCCACCCCTAATTGTCCCCCGCTGCCCCATCCATCAACTCTTCTCCTTCCTGACTGCCCGCCCCCCCGCGACCCATGCCCCATGCAACCACCTTTTCTCCCTGACCGGCCCGAGACTCTCCGCCTCAACTGACCCCTGCCCTAACTGCCCCCCATCTCCCCATCCAACCCCTCCTCTCCTTCCTGACTTGCCCCCGGGACCCCTGCCCCATCCAATCACCCCTTGTCTCTGACCGCCCTGGGAGCTCCTGCCCCTATTCAACCCCCTGTTCCCCGTTGTCTGATGGCCCTGACCCCTATCCACCCCCCAGCTTCTGACCACCCCCCGAACTCCCGTGTCCTCTATCCCACCCCTCGCCCACTCCCTGCCCCCTTACCGCGTTGCCTGGAGCACCAGTAGCTGGGGGGCGGCAGCCATGGCCTGGTGCCACCACACTACCCCTCCCCACAGCCCCGTGGGGCCGCCTCCCCACAAGTCCCCAGACCCCAGTGTGGCCGTGCCACTCCACAATCCCCCACCGACTGTCCTCCTCGCCCCAACCCAGGGTGCAGCCGCCCCATGCAGCTGAGCCACTCCACCCCACAGACCCCTCCCCTCCCTACAGCCCCCCACAGCCATGCTGTGTCCCCCTGGGGGCGGCCATGGTGCTGCCCCTCCCAACCCAACCGCCACAGCCATGCCATTGACCCAAGTCCCCGATCCAACTCCCCTATAGCCTCTCCCTCCCCCACATCCCTCCCAGACCCCGTCCCCATCCATTCAACCCAAATGCCCCCTGTCCACAACCCCCCTCTCCTCCTCCCACAGCACCAATCCATCCCCTACCTTCCCACAGCTCGCACCACACAGACCCCTCCACCTCCCAGCTGGGCCCCCTCCCCGCCCCCTGCCGCCCCACCCACCCCGTCAGACACCCTCCCCCGCTGGTGCACCAGGGTTTCCCCAAGACCGACCAACAGCTATGAATTAAAAACCCCACACTGTTTGTTGGGGCCTCCTGGAGCCGTGGTCCCTACCTGGAGATGCTGAAATCTCACTCTTGTCTCTCTCCTCCTGCCTCCGGCTCCGAGCCAGGCTCCGGACAATTACGTGATGAAGAGATGAACTGATGATAGTGGAAGGAAAAAATCAAAAACCAAAAGTGAAGCCAAAAGCGCAAGCCAGGCAGGCAAGGCAAATCGCAGGCTGTTGCCATAAACTCCCCCTCCCCCTTCTCCAATAACCCACCCAAACCGGGACACCACAGACCCCATGGACCTCAAACCAACTACCTGGAAGCAGCAGCAAAAAGGCAGCAAGGACACAGGCCGACAGAGAGTGGAAGGAAAATCAAAAGGGAAAGAGCCCAGTCTTTGAAAGCTTTTTTCGTTCTCTGCACATGCTCCCAGAAGAGGATGGGGCAACCGACAGCCAATCATGCTCTCAAGCAGGGAAAGAAAATCTACTCCTGGACGAACAGCAAAGGAAAAGGAGAAGGAATGGGACAGTAAGCGGGACAGAGAGATTTATTCACGTGAGATGGTAATTCCTTAATTCCCTGGGTTACTTCCTGGCCATTTCTATGACTTTAGTGCCATTAAGAAAACTGTTCTCCAAATCTCTGGGTCTCCTTGCCCTACGCTGTGGTTATGAAAGGTCCTTCTCAGCTCCTTTTACTTTCCTGCTTTCCACTTACTGTAAATAAACCATTAAAACAATTCTTCTTGTTTCTTCCACATTCATGTCCCAGTTCCAGTTGTTGGAGGCAGAGTCATGAGATGTGTTTGTGACATTCTACACCTTGGGGGAGCATCTTATGCTGATAAGAAGCACACGGGATCTTTTCAGGGGAAAAGGCAATACGCCGCATTTATTGAAAATACAACTGTAAACATACGCATTTCATCATACACACACACACACACACACAAACACACACACACACACACACACAAACACACACACAGACACGTCCTGCAGATGGTTTTACAGTTACCAGTTTGCTGTAGCTCTTGTCAATCTAATGGCCAGTTAGATTGAACACAAGCGAGGAGCTGGGCTCCGTCGGTCGTGATCCGATGCTCCGAGGCTTTGCAGGACTGAACCCAGAGTCTTATGGCAAAACACCCCAGCTTTAAACTTGTAAATGCCCACTTTCGTTTATGGATTTTGCAATGTCATTCTGTAATCGTTAGTCCTTAAATGGGGTTAATCTCCGGGTTTTCCGCTGTTATCATTTGGTGGTTTTGTTGGCTTCCCATCCTTAGCTCTTCTTTGTCTTGCATTCAGGGTGCCTGCCTCGCCTCTGAGGTCATCAATGCTGCTAACATGTTTAGCGTCAGATACAAAGGATGTTTTCTGATTGTCTTCTGCTGTTTCCAAGTCTCTCACGTCTTCTTGACCATCTGGACATTTGTGATGGCTTTCCACCTTTATTTTGAACTATGCACACATTTCTCACTCACACCAAACAATTTGACGGAGACTTTCAGACAGGATAACAGTTTAGAAAGGATGATATGGTTACTAAAGGGATTACAAAAGAACCTTAGGCAACTTAGTTTCCAATGCAGACAAGAAACGCAACTTAATTTGTAATGCAGATAAGAAACAAGACCTTAGAGCAAATACCATAAATAAACCTTATCCTAATACAAAAGGTGACCAGGACTGTTCTGGTCTATTCCTGCCTGAAATCAGCTTCAGACATCACAATCTGGCTGATGCCTCTTTACCAATGGCACACGAGGCCGTTCCTTCCTGCTCTCAGAAAGGGTGGCAGGCAGAATATGGTCACATCCTACCATACATCAATCCATTTAATACATGATTATCCCTTCTCTTTCATTATGCAAAATACAAACATCAAATCCTCCTCCTCTAGGTGCCCTGTAACCCCCATATTCCTCATCTTGTCTTGAATTGTGATATTACACGTAAACCAGGCCATGCAAGGCATCAGGGGAAAGGTGAGGAGCTGTCAAAAGTCACGCTTCTCTCTGTCTAGATATGTGTCTCCTCAGTGCTTATGAAATGACAAGAATTGTTCGGTGTTCACTGAAACATGCTGTAAGTTGTGGGATCAGCCAAAAATTAGCTTCCCCAGAGGTAAGAAACGTAAGCAAACCCCGGATCGTGTGGGAAACAGCCCATCAATAGCCATTGCCCAGCAAGGAAGCTCCCATTCAATGATTCACCTGCTAGAAAATCACAGGAACGACACGGATCCACCAAGCGGAGTTAGGTGCCTAAACTCCCCGTACAGCGCATGGGCCACACAGGCACCTTACAATACAACTCACGAAATCCAGCTCACTGGGCAGGGAGCCAGCCAAGCCCTTGAATGGGAGAGACTGAGGAGGGGGAGGTGTCCAAGCCCGACCCTTCTCTCACAGCACACACCTGGGCTGTGTCCAGCTGCCTAGCGTAGCTCGGGGTGTGAGTACCAACCTCAGGGCAGAGTGTTACACACCAGGGCACACACCCCATGGGGATTGGGAGCTCGATAGTTTGATTTCACCCACCAAGAGCCAACTCCCCAGACAGGGCAACAGCCTGAAGAGGGAGTCCCAGACACTCCCCTTGGGCCCTCTGCTCTCTCCTGCCACGAAGGCAAGCCTGCCTTTGGGCTCGATCTGTGGCTCAGGGAGGCCTGAGCATGAGCTGGTGCTGCCAGCATCACCCCCCACTGTCTGCAAGGGAGGAAGGATTGAACCAGGGTCCCCGTGTTTCAGGTCAGTGTGTGGAGCACGGTGCTGTGGTGGGGCTCTCTCCCGCGCTCCTGTGGAAGTTGGTTCCCTGCGGCTAAATAAGGAAAGAGCTCGGGCCGGGGGATTGGATCACCGGGGTTTCCTAATTCCGACCTCTCGGGTGGGTTCCTGCTCCACGGGACAGTGTCATCCAAAGAACATTGTTAGAAATCAATCATGAAAAGATGCGGAACGACAGCAAGCCAGGGGGTTTCAGCACAGGGAGACCAATTCAGGCAATCAGAACAGCAGATAGGACACATTTGGAGCTCCTATGAGGCTCCAAGCAGACATGTTATAGAGACGGAAACTGGCCAGGAATTCTTGGAAACTGGGTCAACACTTATAAAAGTATCCGTTTGCATTATGCTGAGGGGGTTTGGCGGGAGGGTGTAAACTATTTCCCTGAATCTAGTTTCCACTGGCAGCTCAGTCCACCATGTCAGCGATAGAAGAGCTGCGGTCCCTGGGCAATGGGCCCCCCGGGGCCTTTAACACCACAGCCCTGGGGAGGGGGTGCTGAGAGGGACCATCCAGTGAGGAACACAAGTCCTTCTACCATCCACCACACCCTCTTTTGGAACGGCTGCTGATGGCTCACCCCATCTGGGGTAACTGTTATCCCCTCTGCCACCCACTATCTGGGGGTTTTCCCTTCTGCACCTACCTGGCAGGGCAGCCCCCCTGTCTGAACCCCTGATCCGCTCCCAGTTTTGTCCCTCTGCCCAGCCCTCCCCTCCATTTTCCCTCCTTCAGGGGGATTTTCCCTGCCTTTGGTTGCAGGGAGCAGATGCTGGTGGTGAGTGAGGGCAGCAACTTGCAGATGTCACTGAGCAGGTGATAAGAACATTAGACCATAAGAACAGCCGGACGGGGTCAGACCAAAGGTCCATCTAGCCCAGTGTCCATCTGCCAACAGTGGCCAGTGCCAGGTGCCCCAGAGGGAATGAACAGACAGGAATCATGCCGGGATCCATCCCTTGTCGCCCCATCCCCAGCTTCTGACAAACAAAGGTTAGGGACACCATCCCTGCCCATCCTGGCTAATCCCCATCGATGGACCGAGCCGCCAGGAATCTCTCTAGTTCCCTGTCCAACCTTTGGATCCCAGGACCCTGCTCAGGAACGTAGAAAGTTCTAATAAAGAAGCAGCTTCTGATACCAGGGGACTCCTCTTCCTCCTCCCCTCCCGTGGGGATGAGCAGCCCCCCAAACTGTCTCTCTGCCCCAGGCCTCCTTCTCTCATCACCCCTTCAGCCTCCCTCCAAATGTCCCCTTCCCCCCCATCACCTCTTCAGCCCTCCATCACTCCCTTCAGCCTCCCCCAACTGCCCCAGTCCTCCTCCCCTCATCGCCCCCTCAACCTTCCCCCCGCTCCCAGGCTCCTCCCCAGCTGCCATTTCAGTCTTTCCCTCCTACAACCAACTGCCCTCCTTCAGCCTTACCCCCGAACCCCTCACCCAGCTGCCCCACCTGACCCCCTTTAGCCTCCCTCCCCTGCAACTGCCCCTTCACCGTCTCACCCACTCCCTTCCCTCTGCCTCTCCCTAAATCCCAGCTCCACCATGCTGAGGTTCCCTTCCCGACAACCATCCGCTTCCTTACCATGGGGAACAGGGGCAGGAAATGCTTTTTGAAAAACCTGTTGCCAAATAAAAAGTAAAACAAGCCAAGCAAGCCCCTCCCTTGCTTTGTGCTGGGTGCCCAGTTGTGGACTTGTGTGTGTGTGTGTGTGTGTGTGTGTGTGTGTGTGTGTGTGTTGGGGGGGGCAGGGGTTGTTCTGAGCACACTCCGTTCAGGGAAGGGGTGGAGTTGGCCAAAGGGGCACCTTGAATCCTTAGCAGAGAATTCCTTTCTCCACGATGTTAGCTGAGCGTTGCTGTTCAATGTCACCTGACGAATGCAGCATTTGAAACAATCTGACGGTAAATCCCTTGCCCTCTCAGTTGCTGGAGTTCTCACACCCTCTGCTCTTGGGAGGTCACCACGTGATGTGGTGTCTTATTTCCATAGCGTCTTGTAGATTAGACGGGACCTCAATTTACATGGCTTAAAATGAAGCGTAACTCCTTCCCCTCCCACATTTGACTTAGGAAAAATAAATCCTGTCCCCTCCCGCAGCCCCAAACCAGCCCCACAGGAGGTGCTGCGGCCAGGAGAGAGGTGCCTCGTCCCTGGCCCTGAGCTGCTGTGGTAAGAGAGGGCTCGGGTGGGGGTGAGTCCTCTCTCCCTGGGGCAACCTGCACCCCAAACCCCTCATCCCCAACCCCACCCTGAACCCCACACCACCAGACGGAGCCCTAACCCCCCCCCCGCACCCTAACCCTCTACCCCATCACCATGTCCGGAGGGGATCACTCTCAGATCCACACCCACCTCTTTGGGAGGACCCCCCACAATGAGAGCAACCCCCCCGTCACCCACACTCCACACACACCCCTCCTTGGACGGGGGAGGGAAGCAGGGAAAAGGGGGAAAAGAAGCAAGAGAAGAGGAGAAAAGAGGAAAAGGGAAACCAAAAAGGATAAACCCCAAGGGCCCCAGTGATTCCAAGGGTCACAGTCCGAGGTAGGAAATCAAATTCTGCCCCCTTAAGCCAGTGTTGTCTGTGCCGAGAATTCTGCCTGCAGCAGGTGCATCAGACCCAACAGGTTCCAAACCTCTCGGAGCCTCTGCCCTTGTCCAAGGGAAGTTCGTTTTCTGGCACAACCAGGGGTAGGAAAGGAGAAAACTCCACAGAGGCTCCTCCTCACGCTCACAGTCGTGAATCCTAATTCTCTCCCCGGCCTCGAGGGGAGACCTGGAGAAGGAGCCGTGCGGCAGCAAAGCCGGGGGGGTCTCAGAGACTGCCCTGGCCCTGCACCTCGGCCCTGCCCGGCTGATGTCGGGGTCTCTCTGCGAGGTCACCCCCTCCCCACCACCTTTGCACAATGGGCTGAGTTCCTGCAAAAGGCCTTGGTGATGTCACTGCCCCACCCACCCCTCCCCTCCAAGCTGATGTCCTGCCCCTGCCCAGCCTCTTTGGAGGTTGGAGTTGTTGCCCCTGGATCTAGGGTTGCCAACTTCCGCACCCAACAAAACTGAACACCCTTGCGCCCCCCTTTGCCGAGGTCCCGGCCCGCTCACGCCATCTCCCTCCCCTCCGTCGCTCCCTCTCCCCCACGCTCCCTCACTCGCTCATTGTCACCGCGCTGAGGAGGGCTGGGCAGGGTCCCTTTTCAACTGGGTGTTGTCGGGACGGACACGGGAAGGAGGGCTGCCTGCCAAGCACCTTTAGGAGGAGGCGTCCCTCCCTGTCAGAAAATCATCTCCCTCCCTCAGCTCAGTGATGGCCTGAATTGCCGCTTCTCCTGGCAGAGCCAGAGGATTGGAAGCAGCAACATCAGACCCCGGTGTGGCTCGCAGGAATGAACACAAACACGCCCTGGTAGCTGAGCAGATGGTTAGTTTTACCCCTGGGATACTACAAGGCTAAAGAGAAAGGTGGTGACACCACATCTAAGGAATGAAACACAACACAGTCATCATCGTTATGCCCATCCTTGCCCCTTTATACTTCTACTGTCTCGCTCCCACCACCGTCGCCCTCTGTGGGTTCAGTGCGAGTGCCACCCTCAGTGCTTCCTACACACACAGACTCACACACACATCTTGCAAGGAAAACCTCACCACGGAGTCACATGCACCTGTTGCTTCCCTGCACCCCTGCTCTCCAGAATCCAATCCCAAGGAAAGCTTGTCGGGCCCAGAGCTGGCAGGGCGTCCGGTGCTGGAGTATTGAAGCTACAGTGACGGCACTCAGAGGAAAGATGCTGAGAGAGTGCAAGTTAAGAATTGGCCGGTCAGGTTTCCAGTCCCCTCACGGGTCATTCCCTCACTTGAGCAAAGGGGCACATCTCAATTCTCAGCTGGCTCAGTCGAGCTGCATCGTTCTTGTTTCCACTCAGTCAGGTTTGAGGCCTCTTTCGCATCCTGTCTTTGAGAAGACAGCCAGAAACTACTCTCTGAAATAGCAAATGCAGGAGGACGTGTTATCGCTCCTGCCCCAAGACAGACAGACAAAGAGAGAAATGTTCTCGCTTTGAGGGTGGGACTCCCTGCCCTTGGCCAAAGACGAGCACTCTCTTTGACCTTTGAAACTTATTCAGCTTTTCTTTCAACAGGGAGCCCGAGAGCTCAGGTGCTGGAGCGCTGCGTTTGTCAGTGAAGCTCGGTGAGCTCCAATGTCACTCGGCTCTTCTACCAGCAAGTCAAAACACAGGAAGGATTTCCTCATTTGACAATACTGGGGTTGTCTGAGGGTGTGTCCACACTGCACACTGAGCCTGTCTCTATGTGGCCTGGGCTTGCTGACTTGTGTTGCCAAGCCGGTGTTTGAGCATCCAGACTGCAGGGGAAACTCAGCGAGAAACTGCTGAATTGGAATTCATTTGCAAATTGGATACTATTAATTTAGGCTTAAATAGAGACTGGGAGTGGCTAAGTCATTATGCAAGGTAGCCTATTTCCCCTTGTTTTTTCCACCCCCTGCCCCCCCAGACGTTCTGGTTAAACTTGGATTTATGCTGGAAATGGATTTCTGTGTGTGTTTTTGGGGGGGGGGGTGAGAAAACATGGATTTGTGCTGGAAATGGCCCACCTTGATTATCATGCACATTATAGGGAGAGTAGATACTTTATAGGGAGAGTAGGTACATTATAGGGAGAGTAGATGAGCTATTACCAGCAGGAGAGTGAGTTTCTGTGTGTATGGGGGTGGGGGGGAGAGAAAACCTGGATTTGTGCTGGAAATGGCCCACCTTGATTACCATGCACATTGTAGGGAGAGTGGTCACTTTGGATAAGCTATTACCAGCAGGAGAGTGAGTTTGTGTGTGGGGGGGGGGGTGAGAAAACCTGGATTTGTGCTGGAAATGGCCCACCTTGATTTTCATGCACATTATAGGGAGAATGGTCACTTTGGATAGGCTATTACCAGCAGGAGAGTGAGTTTGTGTGTGTGTGTTTTTTGGAGGGGGATGAGGGGGTGAGAGAACCTGGATTTGTGCAGGAAATGGCCCACCTTGATTATCATACACATTGTGAAGAGAGTGGTCACTTTGGATGGGCTATTACCAGCAGGAGAGTGAGTTTGTGGGGGGGGGCGGAGGGTGAGAAAACCTGGATTTGTGCTGGAAATGGCCCAACTTGATGATCACTTTAGATAAGCTATTACCAGCAGGAGAGTGGGGTGGGAGGAGATATTGTTTCATGGTCTCTGTGTGTATATAATGTCTTCTGCAGCTTCCACAGTAAGTTACAAAAAGACACAAAAACAGGAATATCCATTCCATTCAGCACAGCTTATTTTCTCACCCATTTAAAGGAATCAGAATCTAACGCATATCTAGCTTGATTACTTACTAAGTTCTAAGATGCCATTCCTGTTCTGTCCCCGGCAAAAGCATCACCCAGACAGATCCAGACCCTTTGTTTCTCCCTCCCCCCAGCTTTTGAAAGTATCTTGTTTCCTCATTGGTCATTTTGGTCAGGTGCCAGCGAGGTTATCCTAGCTTCTTAACCCTTTACAGGTGAGAGGATTTTTCCTCTGGCCAGGAGGGATTTCAAGGTGGTTAGCCTTCCCTTTCTATTTATGACTCTATCCTACCGCAGTAAGTCGTCCTAAGTTACGCTGCTCCCGCTGCGTGAATAACAGAGCTGGATTTGACGTCGCTTCGGTCGACTTACTGCTGTGTCTACACTGGGCTGGGTCGATGGGAGACGCTCTTCAGTCGACTTCCCTTCCTCCTGCCGTTCCCGGCGCAGTCCCAAAGGCGACCGGAGAGCTCTCTGCTGCCAATTTCGTGGGTCTTCACTCGACCCCCACGACATCAACCCCCAGTGGATCCACCGCAGCAAACAGAGCCTCCCGACCGTGCTGCCCCATCCACACGGCACGACTTAGACCTGAGTGGGAAATTCAGCTCCTGTGGGGTGTGTCACCCTCATCCGCTGAAGATGCTCCCCGAGTCTCCAGGGATTCCTGCCCTAACTGCTCTCCAGCCGGTTTGTGTCCATACGCTCCCCGCGGGGAGGCTGTGAGTGGCCTGGTTACAAGCGCTGGTTGCTCAGGCCTGGCAGGGAAGGGAAGCTCCGGGCAGCACTGACAGTCTGGAGATCCCTCCGGGGAAGCCCAGGCGGTGGGTGGAACAGGCGGGGAGGCGAAGCTGCGGGGTCCTGCGGACGCCCTGAAACCAGCTCACAGACCCCCGGGGGTCACGCTGCCCTACACGCTGTTGCAGTAATGTTTGTACAAGGTGTGATGCTGGGAGAGCAGCTTGTGTCAGAGTGTGTTCAGGCCAACGGATGTGTGTGTTAGTAGAGATCAAAGCGACTGTTCAATGTGCAACTGTATTGGGTGTTTAAACCTCCTGAAAACTCGTGGAATGTTGTTTGCACTGTTTTCACGTCTCTGTGTCCTGTTACGCTGGAATAGCAAAGAGTTGCCTTGTGTAGACCCCTGTCACTAAATAACCCCTCAAAGGAGAATGAAGGTGTGTGGAACGCAAGTGAAGAAAAGGTTCATTCCCAAAGAAGGGGTGTTAAGAAGCAGGATCCCTGGGCGGGGGGCAGGAGGGTGTGGTTTGCACTGTTGTTGCCCAGGGTGGGAATGGGGAACTGGGCTCTGGCTTAAAGCGGTGTCGGGCTTCGAGGGGCTGGGTTCAGAGCTGGAGGTTGGGGTTGGGGTGAGGGTTGGGCTCCAGTTTTGGTTCAGGGGTTTCGAGTTGGGGGGCAGGTTATGGGGTCAGGGTTCCAGTTGGGTTCCGGGTAGGGGGTGGGGTTTAGATTTGGGGGGAGGGTTTGGCCAGCAGCAGCATAGAAGTGCGGGTGGCAATGGGGTGCCAGCCAATAGTGGTAAGTCGGGGGTCTTTTAGGTCGTTTAGTGTCCGTAGCACCCTAGGGAGGGGGTAGGGTCATGTTTACGACAGGGGGCTAAAGTGTTGGGGAAGGGGGTGGCAAGTTGACCCATCCCACTTCGCACTTCCCACACGGACACGCACAATATGTCGAAGGTGCGGACGCACACACGTCACACACACACAATGACACAAAACCATCCCGATGAGTCGAAAGAATAGTAAATATGACAGGCGACCAGCTTGGCTTAACGGTGAAATCCTAGCGGATCTTAAACATAAAAAAGAAGCTTACAAGAAGTGGAAGGTTGGACATATGACCAGGGATGAGTATAAAAATATTGCTCGGGCATGTAGGAATGAAATCAGGAGGGCCAAATCGCACCTGGAGCTGCAGCTAGCAAGAGATGTCAAGAGTAACAAGAAGGGTTTCTTCAGGTATGTTGGCAACAAGAAGAAAGCCAAGGAAAGTGTGGGCCCCTTACTGAATGAGGGAGGCAACCTAGTGACAGAGGAGGTGGAAAAAGCTAATGTGCTCAATGCTTTTTTTGCCTCTGTCTTCACTAACAAGGACAGCTCCCAGACTGCTGCGCTGGGCATCGCAACATGGGGAGTAGATGGCCAGCCCTCAGTGGAGAAAGAGGTGGTTAGGGACTATTTAGAAAAGCTGGACATGCACAAGTCCATGGGGCTGGACGAGTTGCATCCGAGAGTGCTAAAGGAATTGGTGGATGTCATTGCAGAGCCATTGGCCATTATCTTTGAAAACTCGTGGCGAACGGGGGAAGTCCCGGATGACTGGAAAAAGGCTAAGGTAGTGCCAATCTTTAAAAAAGGGAAGAAGGAGGATCCGGGGAACTACAGGCCAGTCAGCCTCACCTCAGTCCCTGGAAAAATCATGGAGCAGGTCCTCAAGGAATCAATCCTGAAGCACTTACACGAGAGGAAAGTGATCAGGAACAGTCAGCATGGATTCACCAAGGGAAGGTCATGCCTGACTAATCTAATCGCCTTCTATGATGAGATTACTGATTCTGTGGATGAAGGGAAAGCAGTGGATGTATTGTTTCTTGACTTTAGCAAAGCTTTTGACACGGTCTCCCACAGTATTCTTGTCAGCAAGTTAAAAAAGTATGGGCTAGATGAATGCACTATAAGGTGGGTAGAAAGTTGGCTAGATTGTCGGGCTCAACGGGTAGTGATCAATGGCTCCATGTCTAGTTGGCAGCCGGTGTCAAGTGGAGTGCCCCAGGGGTCGGTCCTGGGGCCGGTTTTGTTCAATATCTTCATAAATGATCTGGAGGATGGTGTGGATTGCACCCTCAGCAAATTTGCGGATGATACTAAACTGGGAGGAGTGGTAGATATGCTGGAGGGCAGGGATAGGATACAGAGGGACCTAGACAAATTGGAGGATTGGGCCAAAAGAAACCTGATGAGGTTCAATAAGGATAAGTGCAGGGTCTTAGTGCACTTAGGACGGAAGAAACCCAATGCACCGCTACAGACTAGGGACCGAATGGCTAGGCAGCAGTTCTGCGGAAAAGGACCTAGGGGTTACAGTGGACGAGAAGCTGGATATGAGTCAGCAGTGTGCCCTTGTTGCCAAGAAGGCCAATGGCATTTTGGGCTGTATAAGTAGGGGCATTGCCAGCAGATCGAGGGACGTGATCGTTCCCCTCTATTTGACACTGGTGAGGCCTCATCTGGAGTACTGTGTCCAGTTTTGGGCCCCACGCTATAAGAAGGATGTGTAAAAATTGGAAAGAGTCCAGCGGAGGGCAACAAAAATGATTAGGGGTCTGGAACACATGACTTATGAGGAGAGGCTGAGGGAACTGGGATTGTTTAGTGTGCGAAAGAGAAGAATGAGGGGGAATTTGATAGCTGTTTTCAACTACCTGAAAGGGGGTTCCAGAGAGGATGGTTCTAGACTATTCTCAGTGGTAGAAGAGGACAGGACAAGGAGTAATGGTCTCAAGTTGCAGTGGGGGAGGTTTAGGTTGGATATTAGGAAAAACTTTTTCACTAGGAGGGTGGTGAAACACTGGAATGCGTTACCTAGGGAGGTGGTAGAATCTCCTTCCTTGGAAGTTTTTAAGGCCAGGCTTGACAAAGCCCTGGCTGGGATGATTTGACTGGGGATTGGTCCTGCTTTGAGCAGGGGGTTGGACTAGATGACCTCCTGAGGTCCCTTCCAACCCTGATATTCTATGATTCTGTGATTCTATGAAAACGGCACACAACACGACACACAAAAATACACACGATACAAACACACACACAACACGACACAGAAAGCATCACACACAAAACATCACACACATGACCCACAACATGTCAAACACACACACACACTCAACACAACACGACCCACAACATGTCACACTCACACACTCACACACTCAACACGACCCACAACACGTCTCACACTCAACATGACCCACTACACGTCTCACAACACGTCTCACACACACTCAACGACACACAGCACGTTGCACGTACGTCGCACACACACAACGTCGCACACACAGTTTGTCGCATGTCGCACGTATCACATCACGCAAATATCGCACTACGCACATGCAAATGCACAACACGTCGCATGCACGCACACACTGCATGTCACAGACACGACGCACACAACACGACACACGACACAAAATGGCACACGACATTGAGACACATACGACACTGAGACACACAGCACAGTGCACATCACGCACAACATGTCGCACTTTACATGTCGCACACACAACACATTGCGCGTCGCACGTAAACAGCACGTCAGGCGTACACTGCACGTCGCACACGCACGACACGTCGCACGCGTGCAGAACACGACACACAACCGGTCACACACACAAAAATCACACACAACACTGACACACAACACGTCACACACCAACAAAACACTCAAGACAACACACACACAACCATGTCTCACACACACACGACACCACATGACACACAACATCTCACACACACAAACACGTCTCTCAGACACGCCGACACGCACACACACACAACACACGCCCACACAGACACACATGACACATGATGTTGCACACATGCGGACACACACGATGTCTCTCACATGCCGACATACGACGTCTCTCACATGCTGACACACACACACGCCAACACACACACACGCCAACACACGTCTCTCACACGCCGACACACACATACACGCTGACACACGACGTCTCTCACACACGACACCGACACACACAACACACGACGACTGACACACACACACACGACACACATCTCACACACACACACGACACTGACACACACGACACCAACACACACCACACATGACGACTGACATACACACGACACACGACATCTCACACACACACATGACACACGACGTCTCACACACATGACACTGACACACACGACACACGACGACTGACACACACCCGACACACGACGTCTCACACACACACGACACACGATGTCTCACACACGACGTCTCACACACACGCCCACACAACACACGCACAACACATGCCCACAGACGCACACCCACGCCCACACACCACACACGACACGACACATGCCCAGGCCCACACAACACACACACCACACACAACATACACCCACACCCACACACACACACTCGCCGACACCCGCTGACACACACACCCGTCGACACACGACGTCTCACACACACAGAGACACACACACCGACACACACGACATCTCACACGCCCACGACACAACATACGACACGTCACAGGACACACAAGACTGCAGACGACACAACACCAAAATCACACACGACACCGACACGCGACACACACACAAGACGGCAGAGGACACGACACCGAAATCACAACGCTCGAGACGACCCCCAGCAGGTGCGAGAGCGGAGCGGGGACGGGCGGGGTGAACTCGGTCTCTGGGCGGCGCGTGGGGCCGGTGTGGACGGGAGGGAAGAGGGCGGCAGGGCCGAGGGCGAGATGTGGGAGAGGCAAACAGAGGAGCCGACGAGACGTTGCCGACTGAGATGGTGACTTACTTGTTTTTTCCCCTTGTGCTGGGTTTAGTACCAAGGAAAAAGAAGTCAAGCCGAGCAAGCGCCAGTCTCGGTGAGGTAAGTGTCTGGTTTGGTGAGGACTCTGCTCACGCCCCACCTGAGTCCGGGTAGGGAAGCCCCGTAAATTAGGGTTCGGTTTGTAAGAAAAGGCTCCTGATCAGCTGTGGTTACGAGGGAGAAAAGGTCCCATTTTCAGAGGCTGCTCGTTTCTCTGGTCAGGAACGGTGTCTTCTCCGCAGCTGAAGGTTGGATCCAAGAGGATGACTCCAGGTGGTGAGTGGCTTGCCCTGCTCTCATGTTTCTCTGTCTTCTCTCGTGTGTTCGCCAACTCTCTCTCTCTCTCTCTCCTCTCCTCTCCTGGTGCCGACAATGACCAGGCCCCGGGTGCCTGGGCCCCAGTGCCCTGCCTGTGCTCCATCTCTTCCTGTATCTGCCTCTTCTCTCGTGTGTTCGTCAGCTCTCTCTTTCTCTTCTCTCCTCTTCTCTCCTCGTACCGTGTCCCTTCACAGGACACGGGTAGGTGTGCATTCCCACAGGTGAGGTCTCGGGAGCCATGGAAAAGTCGGAGCGGACGAAAATCATGCAGGGCAGTAGAAAGGCTGCTGAAAGTACCTGAAGAGACAAAGGAAATGAGAAGGGGGAAGTCCAGACTAAGACAGGAGTCTAGTCTGTAAAGAGAAACAACGGGAAGTCTAAGCTACAGAAACTCTTCAAGTTGCCAAAAGACATTTAGGATGGGAAATTACTTCTTGAATCCAGTCTCTTTAAGATCTTAGGCTTAGTATGTGTGTGTATTTGTATTGCTTAGTAATCTGCCTTCTTCTGTTTGCTATCCCTTATAATCACTGAAAATCTACCTTTTCTAGTGAAACTATTTTTTGTTTATTATTATTATTCTTAAACTCAGTTTGTGCAACTGGTGCTCCGTGAGGGAAATGCTTTGTGTATTACTCCAAGGGGCTGCCCGGTGTCACTCTTGCTCCATGAGGGAGATGATTTGAGCATGACCTGAATTGGCCACCCACTGTCACTGTTGGTCCAGGAGGGAAATGATTTGTGCACTACCTGAATTGGCCACGCAGTGTCACTATTGCTCCGTGAGGGAAATGCTTTCTGCATTACTCCAAGTGGCCACCCGGTGTCACTGTTGCTCCAGGAGGGAAATGATTTGTGCATTACACTGACTGGTCACCAGGTGTCACTGTTGGTCCATGAGGGAAATGCTTTGTGCAATACCTGGATTAGCCACCCGGTGTCACTGTTGCTCCATGAGGGAAATTGTTGGTGCATTACCCTGAGTGGTGTGAAGGAAAAGTTAGCACATGTGACTCCATTTTGGTTTGGGGCCCACCATTGTCTAAAAGCAAGCACATCATGCACCAGGAGGAGTGTTTCTTAGATACTGCATTCCTGTGAAAATCCTCCACCCCCCCGCCCTTGTCTCCAGCCTGTTTTATTTCCCGGTTTCTGTTCTTTGTCTGTTCCTAACTCCCTGCCTCCTGGCCTTGATGTGGGCCTCCCATCCTGATCAGAAAAGTTGCTGGTGCATTGCTTTAGGACCCTGCAATGTAGTTGAAGTCATGGTTTAGCGCGGGGAATGTACCTAGCAGGGATAGGTGGTAGGTAAGGGAAGGGTTTGTCTATTGGCTAAGGTTTCCGATGCACGAGGGCAACATGCTTTGCTGAAAGGTCTATAATCTCTGTATAACCTGCATGCGGGGTCCCCTCCTGATGAGCAGGGGGGCACCACGCTCGAGCGTAATAAACTTAGTCTTTTTGGGAACCCTGCCGTTGTGGACTTCGTTCGTGTGCCTCAGCCTAGACTCGACCTGTGCGTGACCAATCGGGTATCATTCGCAGCAGTTCCTGTGCGTGACCTATCGGGTCTAATTCGCAGCAGCTTGTGTGCATGACCTGTCAGGTATAATTCGTGACAGTGGCCACCCACTCTCACTGTTGCTCCGTGAGGAAATGGTTTGTGCATGACCTGAATTGGCCACACACATCACTGTTGCTCGGAGGCGGGGGGGGAATTGTTTGTGTGTTACTCCTGAGTGGCCACGTTGTGTCACTCTTCCTCCATGAGGGGAATGCTTTGTGCATTACCCTGTGTGGCCACCCAAGACAACACACACATCACACACAAAACATCACACACACAAAACACGACAGTCGACACTGACACACACACACACAACATGACACCGACACACAGAGAGAGAACACGTCACACATACAGAAACACGTCTCTCTCACACACACACAACACAGGATACCAACACACAAACAACATGACACACAAATAAAATGACACAAAAAACAGCACACAACACGACACACAAAAATCACACAGAACACACGACACCGACACATACACATACACACACACGAGACGAAGCACAAAACGGCAGACAACGTGACACAGAAATCACATGACACCGACACCCACACACAATATGACACACAACACCTCACATGACACACAAAACGGCACACGTGACACACACACACAAAACGATGCACAAAACATCACACACAAAATATCACACACCCACACACAACACAACACACACACAGACAACACGACACACGACACCGACACACGACACACAAAACGGCACACGACACGAGACACAAAAATCTCACACAACACATGACACCGACACACACAACATGCACACAAAACGGCACACAACACGGCACACACCGTCACATGCACACAACACGGCATACAACATGGCACACACACACATAAACACGTCTCACACACACAAAACAACACACAAGTCACACACACAACACATCACATGAGACATGCAACACGACACACACAACACGTCACACAGCAGAAGGTTTCATCTCGGAGGAGGATGTCCCGGGGTCCCCGGGCGATGCTCTGGAACTGCTCCCCAGGAAGCCAGGCAGGACTCTGGGGAAGTCTCCTCTCGGGGAGCAGCCTGTCTGCAGGACACACAGCTCCCCCGGCTCCACCTTCCTGGCTCTGACCTCGGAGCCTTCAGCCTCCTCTGCCCCTCCCTGCGCTTCCCACAGCCAGTCCGCCCAGGCGGGGTCCTGGGGGAGCCAGAGGGTCCTGCCCCCCAACTCCGCAGTCAGACGGGACTCTCAGCCAGCCAGGAAAACAGAGCTTTATTAGACGACAGGGACATGGTCTAACACAGAGCTTGTAGGTGCAGAGAACAGGACCCCTCAGCCGGGTCCATTTTGGGGGGCAGTGAGCCAGACAACCCCGTCTGCCCTTCACTCCATGTCTCCAGCCAGCCCCCAACTGAAACTCCCCCCAGCGCCTCCTCCTCTGGGCTTTGTCCCTTTCCCCGGCCAGGAGGGCACCGGATTCCTTTGTTCTCCAACCCTTTAGCTCTCACCTTGCAGGGGGGAAGGGCCCAGGGCATCAGGTGCCAGGAAAGAGGGTGTCGGCCATTCTGTGTGTCCAGACCCCTGCACACACCTGCCCTCCAGAGCTCTGCAACGATCATACACCCTTACCCCACCCCCTAGACCCTTAAGAACTGCATAGGGGAAACTGAGGCACCCCCACACGATTCAGAGGAAACATGAAGTCCCACTTCATCACAGATGACTCCAGGAGGTGACTTGCTTGCTATCCTACCATGTTTTTCTCTGTCTCTCCTCTAGTATGTTGGCCATCACACACACTCTGTCTCTGTCTCTCTCTCTCTGTCCTTGCCTTTCCCTGTGCTGTCTCCCTTCACAGGACACGGGCAGGCACGCTAGGTGTGCATCCCCTCAGGCTGTCTCGGAAGCCAAGAAGCAGTAGGAGGGGATGAAAATCATGCAGGGCAGTGGGTGCGAGAGTGGAGCGGTGACTGTCGGTGTTAACTCCGTCTCTGTTCCTCGAGTGGGGCCGATGTGGATGGGATGAAAGAGTGAGGCAGGGCTGAGGGCAAGATTTCCAGCACCAATCGAGCTTTGTGGAGTGATGGCTCATGCTTGGCTTTTGCAGCTGCTTTCGCAGAGGAATTGTCCAGGAGCCCTAGCCGGAGGAGAATATGGCAGGAGTGGACCTGAGCAGCTTGGACATCCTTCTAAGCAGACGTGAAGAGTCGTCAGCTTTCTGCCTCCCGCATAACTGGCTGTGAGTAAGCGGTCAGTGCTTTCAATTCCTCATGTGTACTCCCTGTAGTACTCTTCACAGGCCGTGGGCTTCCTTGTTGAGTACGAGGCTCTGGGATTAAGGCTGAGGAAGGGACCAGAGTCTCCTGAGCAAAGTGACGATTTTGGGTGCCTTTACAATGGACGCCTTCTAGTTGCAGTTGTAAAGTAGGAACGGGAGATGGGTTGAGGGCGGAGCCGTGGGATACGGGAGATGTGAAATGAAGAGACTACACGACATTGCAGACGGAGATGGTAATTTTTTTTGTTTTTCCCCCACTCTGCTGGCTTTAGTACGAAGGAAAAAGAAGTCAAGCCTCAGAGTCTACTGCCCTCATGCGATGGAAAGTGAGTGAGAGCAGCGAGTCTGTGACCGTTGGTGATGCCAGGCAAGAGCCCTCCATCTGGGAGCCGAGCAAGCGCCAGTCTTGGTGAGATAAGTGTCTGGTTTGGTGAGGGCTCTCTTCACGCCCCACCTGAGTCCGGGTAGGGAAGCCCCGTAAATTAGGGTTTGGTTTGTAAGAAAAGGTTCCTGATGAGCTGTGGTTACGAGGGAGAAAACATCCCCATTTTCAGAAGCTGCTCATTTCTCTGGTCAAGAACGGTGTCTCCTCCGCAGCAGAAGGTTGGATCCAAGAGGATGACTCCAGGTGGTGAGTGGCTTGCCTTGCTCTCATGTTTCTCTGTCTTCTCTCGTGTGTTCGCCAACTCTCTCTCTCTCTCTCTCCTCTCCTCTCCTGGTGCCGACGATGACCAGGCCCCGTGTGCCTGGGCCCCAGTGCCCTGCCTGTGCTCCATCTCTTCCTGTATCTGCCTCGCCCCTTCTCCCAGCCCACACTGCCCACCGCTGCCTGGATGAGTTCCCCCTCTCCTCCACTGCACCCCCTCTGGGGGGGTCCCTGCCACTCAACGTCTGCCTCCTCTCCTCCACCCCCTCCCCCGCTTCCCCACGGGTCACTCCTGGGGCCGGTTTTCTTCACCATTTTCGTGCATGATCTGGAGGATGGGATGGATTGCACCCTCAGCAAGTTCGCAGATGACACTAAGCTGGGGGGAGAGGGAGATACGCTGGAGGGTCGGGATAGGGTTCAGAGTGACCCAGACAAATTAGAGCATTGGGCCAAAAGAAATCTGATGAGGTTCAGCAAGGACAAGTACTGAGCCCTGCACTTAGGAGAGAAGAATCCCATGCACTGCCCCAAGTATGCCATGTCCCCGCCCCTAACCGACCCTCCCGGAGCATCCTCAATTCCATGAAACAGCTGTTCTGTGGTGGGCAGGAAGTGCTGGGAGGGAGAGTGGGGAGTTGCTCAGTGGGGCCGCTGGCGGGCGAGACGCACTGCGGGGAGGGCAGAGCTTGGCTGCCACTGGGTGCTAAGCACCCACTAATATTTCCTCCTGGGTGATCCAGGCCCGGAGCACCCATGCAGTCGGCTCCTGTGATCCCCCTCCCCCAAATCAAAATGCCTAGAAATTTGGGGGAGTCTCTCAGTCTTCTTCATGTTACTAACTTTTCTGGGGGTGTGTCTCTCTGGGTGGGGGTCTGTGTGTGTTTATGCACAAGCTGATTGTGATGTCACGGATGCCAACAGCAAAGAGTGTTCGGCGTCAGCATTCTTGCCCTGCCCTCAGTCTGCCAACTGGCTTGGTTGACAACGGCTGGTGAGCCAAGGAGCTGCTGAGAGACGCGGACCATCCCTCTGTCAACAACTTCTTGAATCAGCTATTTTCACAGGTGTTTGAGGAACAAAAGGATGAGTTTTTACAGAAGGTAATTCCCAGATTCTTTCCCTGCTCATTAGATCGCAGACGACAGGTCGGTGCCTCCTTCTCCTCGGGACGGGTGGGGGCTGGTGTGGCAACAGGCAGGTCTCAGCGTTCCCTTTTGATTTGAATGTGGCCATCTCTCAGGTCTCCTCCTGCTTCAGCCTGTCAGGTTCTTTGGAGGCAGATTTAGATGATTTTATCTTCCAGCAGACTAGTCGGGGGGAATTTCCAGGGATAGAACCAAAAGGGAAGATAAGAAAACTCGTGTAGAAGTTAGATTGATATCTCCATCAATATTATTTCCCTTGGAGTTGCCCCTAATGCACTCCTTGCCTTCAAGTTGGGAATAGAAACCCTTTGTCTCCTGTCATGACTGCCAAAGAAATGTGTATTGAGAGAATATCGATCTCAGAATTTACATGATTGAAATGCACATAAATGAGCTCAAATAATGCAGAAGAAATGAATCTTAAGATATTGAAAGTGATACAGCTCCACTCCCATCCCCTGGCTGTCATCTTGGTAGTTCTCTCAGAAAGAATCTCATGGCGATAGATCTCAAAACTCTCTACAAATTCTACTCTACCCCCTTGGGCTATAGAAAAGAGATGTGTCGATCCCCCCCCCCACCTGCCCCCCCCGCAATTCCTTTCCAGGAAAGGGGTTTCAATCAACTGTCGCCTACATTTGTCATGGGTCTCGCTGTGATTTCTTTGTCCTTGTTTTGGAGGCCTAACTTCTGACTGGATGTTGGAAATAATATGGGTCATTCTTCATTTCAAGTTGACTGATTCTTTCCCCCATGCTAATACATTCCAGATTTTCAAATAGTTGAGAAGAAGTCAACATATTTGCAGCTGCTAATTCATCCTTCCAGACCCTCAAACCCTCGAGATGACAATCTTTTCTTCCTTTTCCTGGCTTCTCTGGGAACAGAGCTTTCTTGGTTTTCAGCTTGGCCCGATCTGTTCCCAGAGTCCCAACATTCTGTGCACAAAGGAGTGGGGTTAAGAAGGAAGCATTTTTGCAACTAGGCCCAGGCAATGAGCAAAGAACATAGAAACTGACCTTTTGCTCTTTCTATCCCTAGCCTCTGTTTGCCAGGTGCCAGGAATGAGCAACAGGAATGGATCGCTTGATGATTCCCTGTTCATTCCTTCTGAGGCACTCAGCACTGGCTACTGTCAGAAGACAGAGTACTGGGCTAAATGGACCTTTGGTTTGACCCAGTCTGGGCGGTCTTGTGTTGCTTATCTTCTTGGTTGCAGCAAACAGTCCTGGCTATTAGAGGAGCAGATGGCTTCAAAAGACCACTCTCGGGGATCTGGGAATCCTGGGCAAACTAAGTCCCTTCCTTTCGAGAAGGACAGCAAAACCCATTTCCTCCTTCTTTCTATTCCAGGCTTCGTTCCTTTTTCCAAAGACTCGCCTCTCGGGAGCACAGAGAGATCCATGTGCACAAAGTGCTTGTCCAACCTGCAGCCATTGAGGCATGCTCTGGCCTCAGCCCCCAAGAACAGGCCTTGCCAGAGAAGCCCCAAGGAAGAAAATGCTCATGGACCATCCTGTCAGGCATGAAAAGACTCTGTGTCTGTTGCCAATCCCACAGCGCGATGGCAGAGAGCAGTGAGGAGAGAACAGCTTCCTCTCCAAGAAGGTGGACGCACTTGTCCCTGAAGAAGAAAGCAGCTGAGACCCAGGTGGAGGCAGAGGAGGTGAAGCTGCAGGAGACGACAGACAAAGACGAAGTGGATCTTACAGGTGAGATGGTTCAATCCACATGGTTGGCGAGGACCATGTGAGGAACACTCACACCAGTCACTCCACAAGCCTTCGACATCAGGGCCGTCTCATGGGACAGTGATGGGCACCTCCGGCTCTGGAATCCATTTAGAGGGTGGCAGAGGTCCATGGCTGAGGTGGGGAGAGCTGACAATGTCAGGTCACCCCCCTCTGGGGATCTGGCACGGTGGGGTGGGGACTACTAACATTGTTCCAGGCTGGAAGGAGAAGAGAGAGGCTGGACATTGGAGGAAATCATTTCTTTTCTCCTCGATTGGGTCCCTTTCCTCAGGAAAATGCTCCAGAGGTCTCAGCAGGTCCCAGCTGGGAACCGTACCAGAGCTGAGTCATTCCTTCTTGGGGGGTTCAATGCAAAAGGAGGCCAGGTGCCCATCACTGACAGGAAAGGGGTGCAAGGGGAGGGGAAGAGTAGACGACACCATTGAAAAGAAACTGGCCCCGAGGGAAGAGGAAGCCTTTTGTGGTCAAAGCCCCCAGCTAGGAGTCAGGAGAGCGGAGTTCTCTGCTGAGCTCTGCCAACAACCTTCAGTCTGACCCTGGGCAATTCGCTTCAGGGCTCTGGGCCCAACTTCCATCCTCTGTAAACCAGGGGGAAGATGTGGAAAAGCAAAATGTTAAGAATGTTTCTTTCTGCTGCAGGGACGAAGAAGGAGCCGTCTGACACGAAGGGGAAGTGGGAAAAAGGAAGCCCAGAAGAGCAGGAAGAAGAGCGCACTCCCAGCCCCTCATCAACAAGCAGCTCCCATATGACGATGGTAATGATGCTGTGTGGCCGTGCTCATGGAAAGCATCCCTTGCTGTGTGTAGGAATATCTCACAGGGGCTGAAAAGAAACACTCGTCAAGTGTGATCAACTCCAGCCAGTCTTTATCTGGGTTGCTTGAACGAGGCCCGCTTTGACAAAGGGGTTTAGGCACCTAAAGAAGTCCAGAGGTGCTTTGTGGGATTGGCAGAAGTGCCTGACTCAGGTGCCCGATTCTGATGCACTTTCTATGGCACACAGGCACGGCTGAAAATCAGAGCAGGCCCATCCCTGCCCTGGTCGGGGGAACCCACATATCTCCTGGCTGTGGGGTTCTGGCCCATCTCGTGGCACCAGGACCACTTTGAGACACAGAGAAAAGGAGTCTGCTCTAGAGCCTTAGCTAACAGCCTCTTGGCTTTTCGCTCCTGTGGTCGAGGCTCCTGCACTAAGCTCCAGAGGTCCCAGGTTCCCTCCCGCCTGCCAACATCTGGGCTCTGTCCGAGTTACAAAAGCCTCTAGACACCTTTGTAACTCTTCCTCTTCGGGACAGAGCACCCTGCAGCGCATACAAAAGGCTGCAATTCTGGGAGCTTCTGACCCGCCGGGGGTCTGGAGTATGGAGGCGAGTGTGCCACTCCGCTGTGCTCTACTGCATCCTAGGATATCAGGGTTGGAAGGGACCTCAAGAGGTCATCTAGTCCACCCCCTTGCTCAAAGCAGGACCAAACCCCAATTTTTACCCTAGATCTCAAAATGGTCCCCCGCTCAGGGATTGAACTCACAACCCTGGGTTTAGCGAATGCTCAAACCACTGAGCTACCCCTCAGCTGTTGGCAACCAGGACAGACGGTGCTAATCCAGCGCCATGCAGGCCAGCTGCAGTAATCCCCAGGGGGTGCCCTGAGACACCAGGGCAAAGGCCTCCAGCACCCCAGGCCCTGGGTTGAGGTGACCCTGGAACCAGGCCCCCTGGAGTAACATTGTGCCCAGTGAGTTCTCACCCCCAGGGCTCTGGCCCCCGAGGCCCACGCTTTGGGCTTCTCCTCAGCCAGGCAAACTTGCTTCTTCAGTCTCAGTTACTTTCTGTCCTGACGGCGATTCCTGCCTGTTTTCTGGCAGCCCCACAGGCTGCGAGCTGGGGAAGGAAGAGGGCGTTTCCGTTTGGGCCCTATTCTCAGTCCCTTCCTCGCAGACACTGTGGGCTGCCAGAGTTGCTGAGCCAATCTCCTCAGGCGCTCGGGGTGGGATGGGACATGGGTCAGGTTCTCCAGTGACCCCTCGGTGACACTCAAGGAGCAACTCGAATGGGCTTTGCAGGACATTGAGGCTTTCTCAGCAAAAGCGGGGTTTCCTGCGAGGAGGGGCTAGCGAGGGAGGAAACGGGGTGGCCCTTGGGGTCCCAGCACTGCCCGAGAGGCTCCCGTCTCTTCTCAGGAGAGGGGGCCAGAGAGGGGACAAAAGGCTGAGGAAACCTTAGCACCTGGGGAGGCTTTTGAAGAAAAGGGCTCAGCCGGAGTCTCCACGCTCCCTCGGCACTGCCAGCCTCCCCCGGGGACAGACTGTTCCAGGGCAGCTGCCCGAGGGAAATACTCAATCCCAACAGGCTTTGTCCCTGTTCTTTGCAGACCCCCAGGGAGCACCCTTCCTCAGCCCCGCTCCATGCCCTGCTGATGGCAGCCGTGAAGGGTCTGACAACACCCACCCTGCAGAGATTTAGAGCCGCAGAGGAAGAGCTGAGGGCCATCGTATCTCTCCACGGAGACAAGATGGAGAGAGTAAGAGACTCCCGCAATGGGGCAGGGGGATGCTGCGCAGAGAGGGGGATGGGAGAAGTTCCTCTCCTCGGAAACCATTCCTGGGACACTGGCATGGGATTGGAAGGTTGGCTCAGCCCCTTGCCATTCATCGCTTGGCCACGGGGATAGGTGACATTCAAGCCCTTCTCCAAAGACCGCCTGCACGTGGCGCGGAAGTGCAGACTTATTCCCTTCCTGGGCTTTGGCTTTCCTGGAAACTCTGAGACTAATCAATGAACAGAATCCTCAGCCTGAACTTCCTCCCCAACCTGCCTGTTCCTCGGGTTTCCTGCAGGTCGTCCCTGTCTCTGCCCGAGTTCCTTCTTTCCAACAGGTCCCAGCGGGAAGTTAACAAATGGCCCCTCAATCAGCAGATTGATTTGTGCCGGGCTCTAACTCCTGCTAGCAGAACAGGTCAACAGAATCCAGCCACCCGCCTTGTAGCTCCTGCTCCTTGTTCGACAGAGGAAAGAGCAATGACCAATTCCTCACGGAAGAGTCCTAGGGGGTGACTTGTCCCTTTAGGGTCTGTCTACTTGTGTTGCAAACTCTGCAGCAGGAGCCTGAAAGCCTGGCCTGATGGACTTGGGCTCCCAGGGCTGGCACTGAGGGGCCAAAACAGCAATGCAGACTCTTCTGGGCTGGGGCTGGAACTTGATCTCTGAAGCCTGGGGAGGAGGGTGGCTTCAGAGCCTGGGCTCCAGCCCAAGTCACCTTGTCTACACTGCTCTTCTATGTGCCATAGCATGAACCCGAGGTTAGAGACCCGGCTTCAAGATTTGTCGCGGAAGATTTTAAAATCCCACAGTATGGAGGTTCTCCTTAGGGCTGGGGCCGGGAGCTGGCTAGCCCCACCCAACTAGCCCTGCATCCCATCTCTGCCATGGGCTGTGGGATACATCAGTAGAACCAGCTGGGTCTGGAGCAGTGCTTCTCAACCTGTGGCCCGGTCAGCACAGAGCTGCGCCCCTTTGGGACATCCTCAGGGACAAACAGGCCGGATTGGATGTGCCCCACAATGGAACCTAGGTTGAGAACCACTGGTCTGGAGGAACGGATTGTGCAAGAAAGAGCTAAAAGGAAGTTGCAGAGATGGAGGAAAGGCTCCTGGAGGGAAGCCCTTGAGAGCAGGGCTGAGAGCCGTTTGCTACGGCAGGGAAGGCCCTGGGACATCAGGGGAGTTAGGACTGTGCCCACTCTAAGGTTTTGTGCGTGTTTTTGAGCTTGAAGGTGCTAACCCAGACCTCAGGAAGACTGGGATTGCTGGACTTGTCAAAGCCTCTTAGGGAGCAGCCAAGATGGGCAACCGAGGTCAGAGGAGGCTTGCAGGGCTGCCAGGAGGGCTTCCCTGGGAGGAGGCCACTCATTGATAAATCCATCCCTCAACTTTCTGGCATTCTTCCAGGTTGGAGACGTGGTGGGAGGGATCTTAATCTGGCTCGACAACAGCTGTGATCCCAGAGCCAGAAGAGCAGTGCTCAGGGCCATGGCCTTGCTGGCTCGCTCCCACCCCCAGGACGTGGTTCTAACCTGTGTGGCTCACACGCTCTCATCGCACAGGTAGGGAGCTGCTTTGTTATCTCCTCAGTCCAGTAGTTCTCTTCCTGCTCCTACTGACAGGCCACAGGCCGGGAGGGGTCCGTGGGGCTCACACACTTGGAGGGAGTTTCCTGCTGTGCAGAGAGCTGTCCACGCTTCCTAAGAGGAGATGGCCAGGCCCAGCCACTGAGGAGCCAACCCCTCCTCCTACACTCCCCGGGATGGAGACATGCCACTTTTCTGGAGAATTCCAGCATTGTCCTGATTTCTATGGGTCACCCCACTTCCCCTCAGATCCAGTACAGGGCCAATCAATGATTTGGGGGCTCACTCAACATCCCTGGCTCATGAGGTCTGGCTGCTCCTTACTGCAGGAGAGAAGGCAGAGATGGAAAAGGCCCATGAGGCCCATCTGTCTATCCCCTGGAGACCAGTGCAGGATTCTTATCTGTCGTCAGACCCCCCAGTTATTCCAGGGCTGAGGAATTGGTGACAAAATACACTCATCCTTATGGAGCTGTGGGGCAGAGGTCAATCTCTTAAGACAGACATTTCCAGCCCTTATTGATGCAAAATAAAATAAAATAAAATCAACAAAAAATCCTCCCCACATGACCAGAGCCTAAATGCAGTGCAGCGAGCAGACAGCCAGCATTAATAGCTCTGAGAGGGGGGAGTGCCTCTTTCCACCTCAATAGATTGTTAACTTTCAGTCCTGCTGGTTATTGCTGATCACTTGGAAGGGTCAGCCAGCTGAGGGGTTTGTAACACAACCCCCATGTGCCTCGGGGCCATGAAACCCAACTGAACCCTAGCCAGAGGTCAAAAGTCCAGCTATCCTTGGCATCTTCTGCAATGCAGTTCTGCACTGACCTGAGCGAAATTTGTGTCACACTGCAGAGCAAATTGAAGAGCAGCAGGAAAGAAATGGAACTTCTTACCCAATTCAGTTATCAGAGGAATAGAGTGTTGGTTTTAAGATTTCTTTGAGTGTTTGATTTGTAAACCTTTCTGAATTTCAGAATCAGGTCTGAATTTCTTGGAACAACCACAGTGCTTTCCAGGGGCTGTGCTCAGAAGTCACAGAAACTCGGCAGCACTGGCACAGAAGTTCAGTCAAGCTTCCTGAAGACCTTGCTTCCAGGCCATTTGCTCTTGAGTTGTCCAACCTAGTTCTCAATGTCCTCGGGCTTGACCACCACCTCCGACCTTCCTCACCAAACTTGGAAGTCAAATGACTGGAAGTCTTTTGGATCCACCTGCAGTCTTCCTCTGCAGATGCCTGCGGGGACCAGCAGGACCTAGATCCGCAAGAATGGAGGAGGGGGATTTCAGTCCTACTTTCCTTCCATCTCTGTCACATTGGGCTTTACAATCTCCTCTTCCAAGCTCTTGAATCTTCTCAGATCAGGCCATGTGCTGACTCACTCTCTGACCCTGTCCACCACACTGCAGTAGAATTGAGCTGCTAAGAGACACTTGGCCAAACGCTGGCTCTCCGTTAGACCCCCAAACAGCCAGAGTAACTCCAATGATGTCAGGCAAGTTTTTCGGGACTGACCCAAGTGTAACAGAGCAGAATTTTACACAGTCTGCGGGTCACAGTTTGGTGGTCATTCTGTGGTCAGTACATGGTCACTGTCTTGGAAAGAGTGGGTTAGCTTTAGAAGCAAGAACCCATGAGGGGAAAGGAATAAATACAACTTTCTCTGAAGGGACTTGCCCTGCCTTAGCCTCCCTGCACCAGTGGCTGTCTCCTCTGGTATTCCAAGCCTCTCCCTGGGGAGGGCAAGAGATGGCCAAGCAGGAAAGCTCTGACGTGTGTTTCTGAATTTGCAGATGTGCCATTGAGTTGTGGAAGGCCTTGGGTGAAGAACCACAGCTCACCAGGGAGGTGCTGCAGCAGCTGCTGGACAAGCTCCAGCAGAGACGCCGGGAGGAGAAGAGCAGCCATGTGTCTCTGGCTGTAAGTGAGATTTGAGATGTCACCTTGCGAACCCGCCAGAGGCACAGGGAATATGGTGCATCTGTGTGTGTGTGCGAGTTTCACCTCTTCTTAGCTTCAGGCCATGGCTCCACCACACATTGAAGCCGACCTAACTTAAATGGGCAGACAGCCGCCACAGCGATTCCATCCCTGGTGTGTGTCCGCACTTTGCTGCTTGTGTCGGCAGTGCACGTCCTCACCAGAAGGGCTTGTCTTGATTGTAGGGTCAGGGTGGGGCATTGTGGGAAGGCTCCTGAAAGCCAGTTGACGAAAGCGACGCGGTGTCTGCGCTGACGCTGCATCGACCTAACTGCATCGACCTGGACTCGCTGCCACTTGTGGAGGTGGAGTTACGAATTTGGCACCAAGGGGCTGTTCTGACGACGGGAAGGAAATTCCATCCTTAGGGGGATGCAGAGTGAGCGGCCTTGCGTTGACCTAACTCTGGAGTGTAGACCAGGACTTAGTGTGTCCTCGCCACTTCCAATCAAACCAAAGAGGTGTCAGTAAAGTTTCCCCCAGGTCAAAGTTACACATCTGAAGTGGTTTATCTGCTGGTACCCTGGCTCAGTTGTCTTCTGCTCCAGATGGCCCTTTAGTGAGCAGGTGCAGTTCAGGTGTCTCTTGGAAGTCTCCAGCTTTCTGGCTCTGTAAACTGTGGCTAGAAATCTTCCCAACATGGCATCCTGAGAAGTCCGGTACTTTTGACTGGGCCAGAAACACTGGGCCTAGGAGAACGGATCTCCTCAGGATGGTTTCAGCCCTTCCAGTCATGGCTGGAAAGCCAAAGCACAGGCTCTGCACCAGAAAAAGAAATCATGGGGAATAACCTCATCCAGACTCTTCTCATCTTTCCATCCTGCTTCCGTTCCAGGAATGGGGGAAGGTTCAGGAGCCTCCAAATGTCCCCACCCCTCTCAGAAGCCAATACTGTTTTGTAATACGCTGGAGAGGAAAGGAGACATGACAAAAGGACAAGAGCGAATGGCAATGGGGGCAGGTGGCAGATTGGGAGAGCTGAGTGAAATTCTTTCCCCCCTCCAGGCAATGAAGACCATTTATGAGCTCCTTTTCCTACGGGGATACCGAGAAGCCATCCTGCAAATGTATCCCCAGCTGCTCATTCTCTGCGTCAGGCAAGTGCAGTACGTGCTGGATCTGCACTTGCCAGGGACCTACACGGCCAGGCAGACATCCAGCCCCGAGGAGGGATCCAGCTGCCTCAGCCTCCTAAGGTAATGACTGAAAGGAAAAGGAAGAACAGATTTGTTCGGCTAAACACATGGGGGCTGTTCATGGCCATCAGTTGTTCGGGTGCTGTCCTTAGCCCAGGCTCAGTTGGGAGCAGGTCTCTCTTGAGGGAAAAGGGTTGAGAGCCGTGCATTCTTGTGAGTCACACTCGCTCATCTGACGCCGTCCACAGGCCAGCTGCTTTCCCTACACACTCAGGCAGCAGCCATGTTTGTGCATCCATCCACGTCTGCCACCCGCCAAAGGGTCAGTGCTTTCCTCAGTGCCTGCTGAGCAAATCCGTGGGCCTCTCTCCCCGAACGCGGACAGAGCCACACCGGCAGCACAAGGGGACAGGCACTGCAGGACGTCAGCCTCACAGGCAGACAGGAGGAAGAGGGACCGGTTCATCTGGTTCTGTGGGCACAGTTAGGGGCTTCCATCTGCACGGGAAAGAGAGAGCGCCAGAAGACACCTCAGGTGGCGTAAACTGATCGAGCTTTGCTCGATTCCACCAACAAAGGATCTGGACCCACATGCCCACTTGAGTCCTGTTACCTGTCACAGTAAAGAATCAAGTATTCAACTATCGTGAGTGATGACACCAACCATCTGAAGAAGTTACAGGGTCCCTAACTGGTTCCAAACTCAGTGAAACTGCAGTGTAGACAGGGTATCACACTGGATCGATCCTTGGGGAGGCTAGCTACTGCTGAGCATGCTGGGTGTCTCAGGACTTGTGCAGATTTGCCATGCTTGGGGCTGATCTCATTGCTTGACACTCTTTTTTGTGTGTTTGTTTGTTTGTTTTTGTTTTTAGCACCTCAGTGGAGGCTGTGAAGACGCTTTTCTCCATGCCCGGCTACTGGAAGGAATTTGCCAGCATCCACTTTCATCGGGGTTGGGACATGATAGCCTCCCGATATCACTACTCGCAGGGGGTTGGCCTGATTGCAAGGTTGGAGCTCAAAGTTTCCTCTTCTTTGGGTCTCTCTTGGGAATGGGATTTCCATGTGAAATACTCCTCAGTTCTAGGCTGCCAGCTCAGCCCAGCAACTTGAGCTGAACGCTCTCTCCCCCTTGAGAATCAAAAGGGACTTTCTGTTCCATGTTCCAGAGCCATGATTGAGTTTGAGAACCCTCAGCTCCCTGCAGTTTTCAGAGAGGCAATCTCCATCGTCCAGAGTGGGAAGGAGGAGGAGCAGAGAACTATCGCCCTGGCTTTCTGCACTGAGGTGAGATTCATGAGTTGACAGGCAGAAGTGGGCTTTCTGGAGAGCAGCTCAGGACAGTAAGCTCTAGGCTACATTGTCAGCAGCTTAGCAGCCCTACCGCCAGCTAGCTCCTCTCCGCACATGGATGGTTGCGGGCATGGCAAAGAGAGGGAGGGAGAGACAGGGTGAGATTGCTCCTGGCTGGATGTGCCTAGATGGGGTTATGGGACAAGAAGCCATGTTTCTCCAGTGCCCCAAGGCCATGCTTCTCTCCTCACCTTTTCCTGGGCTTCTGCTTTTCTTCTGCCCCACGGCTCTCTCCATGGCACTCAATGAGGTCTGGAGATTCCCCTTTCCCTGGGGGCTTATTTGTGACTTGTGCATTAGTCTAAATTTGGGGAAGGAACCAACTGAAACAGCAGCAATTGGCTCCCTACTCACCAGAGACTTTGCATAGGAGGAAGTGGCCCTTTGGGAAAGATGACTGTCCAGGGAACAGACCCCACAATAAGACCTCTGCTCCTCAACCTGATCTTCATTTGGCTCTTGCCAGTTTCTCCAGAGTCCTTCCATTGACACCATCCTGACAAGATCAGTCCTCCAGGCACAGCTCATGGACTGGACCAAAGATGCAAATTCCATCATACAGAGGCTCAGTCTGCGAGGCCTTGGCAGTATTGTGTTCCAGCCAGAAAAGGTGAGAGCCGGGGATTGCCCAGGGGACCCAGGAAGCCAATGTCCATCAAATAGCTCAGAAATGAGAGGGAGAGCCACACACAAGCCTTCTTGTTTAAAAGACAGCCCTCAAATGGTGGAGGTGCTTTCGGAGCAAATCAAGGCATGCCGTGCTCCCTGCTCCCGTGAGCTGAGCCCTGATTGCAGATGGGATGCAATGGGGGAGGCGGGGTGAGCAAAGACAAAGGTGACAGTGAGCAACTGGCACAGAGTGAGAGGAGAATGACTTTCTGCCCCGTTGGGGGGCTGTGCCCTCCGTGGTTTCTCGTCGGTGGCAGTGGTCCAGCATGTGCTCCAGGCTGTCACCTGGGAAAGTAATGAGCTGCCTTCTTCATTCCGGCAGGTGCAATTCTTACGGGCCCAGCTGCCAGCAATCCTGGCCGTCTTTTGTGACAGGGATGGAGGGCGTGTCCTGGAGGCCATGCATAAAGCTGCAGACATCATCCACCTCCTCAACAGGGAGGGGCTTGGCTCCATCTCCCAGGATATTGCAGTCAGCCTTCGCCCCTTCATTGATGATGTAAGGCTTGGAACCCCCTCAAAGAAGCCCACTCCCCCCCCTCCACCTGTCTCTGATGCCCTTGTCTCTCTCTCCCCATCCCCTTCCTCCCGCCCCTCAGGCCTGCCATGGAGCCTCCAAGGAGTGCCCCCGCCATGGGTGGGGAATCTCCTGCTGAGCCACCTCCCTGTCAGAGCTCTTCTCTCCAAAGCTCAAGCTCAGTGCCATGCTCCCAGCCCCTGCTGCAGCCTGGCCTGGAGGAGAGGGGGCCTGGCACTGGGCAGATGACCAGCTGTCTGGAGAACACAGGCTCCCAAAGAGGTGGGGATTCTCAGCAGGAAAGAGGTGGGTCGGGAATGGCCCGGCTCTCAGGGGCACCCAAGAGCAAAAGAAATGCTGTCTTTTGGAGCAGCCAGTCCCTGCCAGGCTCCAGCAGCTGCTTCTCCCCTTCCCCACACCAGTCTCCAGCAGCCTTCCTGCCCTCTCCCCTCATCTTCTCGGGTTCCAGGATTCTGTGCTCTCCAGACAGAAACTGCCTCTGGGACACCCTGGGCTGCACTGTCCCGCACAGGGTCTCAGGCCCTGCACAAGAGTCTATGGCGCTGGCCTGGCGGCCTCCCTGCTCCCGCCAGCCAAGGTAGTTCACACAGGGGGAACCGGAGCAGCGTGCGCATTACCACTCAGTGGCGTTATGCTCTGATGCTGCCTGGCTGTAACCGGGGGTCCCCACCCCCTGTGTGTCATTGCCAGGAGAAGGGCAGTGTGCGCTCAGCTGCCATTGTACTGCTTGGCAAGGTGGTGAGCAGGGTGCAGGACCCCGACAAACCCTTGGTGCAGCAGGAAATCATCCACTGCTTGCTCCCCCTGCTGCTGCATCTTGAAGACCAGGAGGAGAGTGTGAAACTGGTAAGTGCCACAGTCATTATTGCCTTAAGAGCAAAGAGCCAGGATCCCCTGGGGCCCCCACTCCATTCATTGCCAGAGCCCCTTGCCCAAGTGGAGTCTTCTCCTCCCTGCTTCACTCCATGCTGGAGCTAAGTGCCTCATCCATCCTCACAGCACACAGCCCAATTGGGAAGAAAAGCCTTCTTCTGGGAAAGAGGAGGGGCATAGCGTAGCGGGGCCGGGAGTACTGCTGCTGGCCCCGGCATGGCCCAGGGCCTGTGTCCCCCTGAAGTGCGGGGCCCCCCAAAGCACGGGGCCCTGGGCAACCGCCCCAAACCATCCAAAGGACAGGACAGCTCTGGCTCTCTCCAGCCAACTCTCCCTTTCCTCTCCTCAGCACACTCCTGTGCAGAACAAATTACAGGAATCTCCACTGGCAGGAAAAGCAGGAGAAGAAGGGACGGGGAAGGTTCCATGTCCCCCAGACTATCCCTCTCTCAGGGAGAACCCTCTTGGTCTCCTCTTCTCTTGCAGTCATGTAAACTGACGCTCTTCCGCTGCGCATTCTTCCTCAGGTGGGCTGATTTGAAGACACTCTTCCGCAGCATGGCCTGGGATGGCTCCTCACAGCTCTTGAAGTGTGTCTGGATCTGCTTGGTAGGTGAATTCCTTGTGCCTTGAGAGTGCTGAATGGCAACTTGAGGAAGACCTTTCTAACCCCACACCCTGAGTACCCATCCGCTTCGGTCGGGCTGCAGGACTCCATTCCAGGCTCTGTGCTGGCTCCTTTCGGCAGGACTTACAATCCGTTCACATTGTTGACATTTTTCTCCACAATTCTCCGACCTTCAAACTTTTGTCTTTTCAAATGAAAGCTGAGGTTCTGGAGAACACAATGGGAACTTCAGAGGGGTGCTGCTCTGGTGTATGGCTTCATATTGGCGGTTGCCATGGCCTGGCTATATGCTTTGGCTTTCCTGGACTATTCGCTGTGGAAAGAACATGTCATTTGTATATTGTGCATTTCTTCCTTCTTTCTTCCTAGATGCAGAACAATGAGAGCCACATCCCCAAATTCCTGTTCCAGGCCTTACAGTACCTGGAAAGCTCACAGACAGCAATAAGACATTCAGCAGCCCGATTCATTGGTAAGCAGAGCAAATTCACTTGATCTTTTCTCAATGCTTCCTTCAGAGCCCTTTTCTGGACGGCTGCTCTGTTCCCTCCAACAGCACCAGAATCCTAAAATTGTGTGTGTGTGTGAATTAACACGTATTCCAAGATGAAGGGAGCAACTTAGCTGAATCAACGGCACCAACTTCCCCCACCCACAACAACTCTTTGGCTGTGCCTAGGGGAAACCAGCAGGATGTGAATTCAATCTCCTTTGGAAATCAGCCTCTCAGTAACTTCTGGGCGTCTGATGCTTTCTCGAACGTGCTTTGTGAACAGATGTAAGGAATGTCTGGAATTTCGCAAGGGTGTCTTGGGGGAATGGCTGCATCATTAGCAGTTTTCAGCGAAGGATCTGAAAAGCCATGAGACCCATTGTATTCATTGTATGTCTAGGAAACACTATCCACCATTACTGCGATTTGTTGTCTGAAACCGTGAATGAAGATGGCATCTCCCGCCTGTATGAAGGTAAGGAAATACCTCTGTGTGTTTGGGCCTCTGTGGGAAGCACAGGGGTGCAGCACAGGGCCTGAACACAGCTTTGCATGTGTCCCTCTCAGTCTAAGGACAGCGTTGAAGGAAGAAGGATGGTCACACGAGCTTTCATCAAGGTCCCACAATCTGTGCACGGGAGCAGGGGAATTCCATCCCTAGCTCCTAGTGTAGACGTAGCCTTAGAGCTTTGTGGGGAGACTGTCTTCATCAAGGTCAGAAAGTCTCTAAAGGAAGGCCTGACCGAATTGAAAAGGGCTCTTATTATTCAGGATGATGATGATGATGATGATGACGATTCCCCTCTGTAGGGAAAGATTCATCACCTGCCCTCCCTGGAATGGAGCGATTGCAGGCCAGGGACCTTCACTCCGAGATTGGTTATCAGCTCCTAGGAAATCCCATGAGGGGACATGGGAAACACTTTTCCCTGTGAGCTCTTCAGGAATGAAGGCACAGGGCCACAAAGGATTTCAGGAGACGTTAGGAGCCGAAATCCCTTTGTGGATCTCGGCCTAAATGTTGGATGGTTTAACGTGGCTGCCGCTGTCACTTGCCTGTTCCATCCAAAGAACAAGTGCCCCCAGCCGTCTGTGTGTACGGGTGTGTGGAGGAGTGTCTGCCGGCAGAGGGGGAAGTTAGGCAAGAATGGGGTCTCCTCTCTGTCCAGGGCTATTTTGGGAGGAGCCGAGTTGTTGTTCTTGTGCCCTTAGACTCTTGGGGAGCGAATAGCAGGGGGCAATGGCCATCGGAAGGGGAGGTTTCCTAGGTACCAGTCACATCAGCACCATGGGGTTTTCAACCCATTTCCTCTTGGTTTCAGCTTTTCACGAAGTGCCTTTGAAATCGGACAGGACTACGTGGTACATCCTCAACAGATATTATAAATATTTGCAGCAGCTTGAAAATCTCGTGTTGGGTTCTGCATTCGACTAGGGAACCGGGACCGACACCGAAGAGCTCTTTGTCCTGCTATGGTAAATACAAGAGACGCTTCTCAACTTTTTGGTGTCCCTAGCCTCTGTTTGCCAGAAGCTGGGAATGGGGGACAGGGGACTGATCACTAGATGATTGCCTGTCCCTTCATTCCCTCTGGCATTGGCCACTGTCGGAAGACAGGATACTGGGCTAGATGGACCTTTGCTGTGGCCTTTCTTATGTCCTTATGTTTGGAACCGGGGCTGAACAACAAGGTGGATATCAGCAGATGACCCAAAATTATGTTGATTAGTCAGGCCTAGAGAAGACTTGGAAGAATTTCAAAGGGATTGAAGAAAGCCATGTCACTGGGCAGCACCATGGCAGATGAAAACCAGTGCTGACCAAGGTAGGGCCATACACAGGAAAGCAGTGAGGTGAACGACTCCTCCATATCGCTGGTGTCAGAAGCCAAAGCACGGCTGGTTGGGCCCAGTGGTTGGAGCAGTGGCGCTGGGGCCTCGTGCTCAGAGTGGTGGAGGCCGAGCCGAGAGGAGCCAAGGGTTGGAGCCGGAGTCCGGAGTCAAGAGCAGGACTGGAACAGGCTGGGGAATAGGGCAAGGGCCGGATTAACGATCCCCGGCCAATGGCAGCTGCGGGGGAACTTAGCCTACAGGCAAGATCAGCTCCCGGGACAGAGGTTCCCGGTGTGGTGCTCGTCGCGCTGACGTGGCTGGCGGGGGGAAAGGAACGGCAGCGTGCGGAGCCGCCTCGCCCCCACCCCAGCCAGGCAGGGGTTTAGTGGCTGCAGCCTGGGCCCCCCTTAGCCCTACTCCTTTCCTGAGTGCACCATTGCCCCACTTCTGCCCCATTCCCACACACTGGTACAGGGCAGAACCCTGGAGCTGATCTCTGAAATCTCTCTCACTAGAAGGAAGTCACTGCAAAGGCAGGACAACCCCACCTTTGGGCACCATGGAGGACATCTCATCCCACTGCACAGAGCCCTATGTTCACACAGCTTCTCGCATGTGGTTCCCTCACTCATCAGAACCAGACTCTGAGCGTTGAGCCACACAGCCCCGACGGAGAGGACGGCCGCACGGACCCTGGTCGCAGGACCACACCGCCCTGACGGAGAGGACGGCCGCACGGACTCTGGTCGCTGGGCCACGCAGCCCCGACGGAGAGGACGGCCGCACGGACTCTGGTCTCTGGGCCACGCAGCCCTGGACAGAGAGGGCAGCCGCACGGACTCTGGTCGCTGGGCCACACAGCCCCGACGGAGAGGACGGCCGCACGGACTCTGGTCGCTGGGTCACACAGCCCCGACGGAGTGGACGGCCGCACGGACTCTGGTCTCTGGGCCACGCAGCCCTGGACAGAGAGGGCAGCCGCACGGACTCTGGTCGCTGGGCCACGCAGCCCCGACGGAGAGGGCGGCCGCACGGACTCTGGTAGCTGGGCCACGCAGCCCCGACGGAGAGGGCGGCCGCACGGACTCTGGTCGCTGGGCCACGCAGCCCTGGACAGAGAGGGCAGCTGCACGGACTCCGGTCGCTGGGCCACGCAGCCCCGACGGAGAGGGCGGCCGCACGGACTCTGGTCGCTGGGCCACGCAGCCCCGACGGAGAGGGCGGCTGCACGGACTCTGGTCGCTGGGCCACGCAGCCCCGACGGAGAGGATGGCCGCACGGACTCTGGTTGCTGGGCCACACAGCCCTGGACAGAGAGGGCGGCCGCACGGACTCTGGTCGCTGGGCCACACAGCCCTGGACAGAGAGGGCAGCCGCACGGACTCTGGTCGCTGGGCCACGCAGCCCCGACGGAGAGGGCGGCCGCACGGACTCTGGTCGCTGGGCCACGCAGCCCCGACGGAGAGGACGGCCGCAAGGACTCTGGTCGCTGGGCCACACAGCCCCGACGGAGAGAACGGCCGCACTGACTCTGGGCGTAGGGACACACAACACTGCATGGGAGGGCAGCCATTTTCACACTGGGCATTTGGCCACACTACCCTGAGACTTAGGGAAGTTATTTGATGTCAACCATGGGACCTCGCCCCTTCACTCCTCAGACATCGCTCATCTGTCACCATGAGACCGACCCCATGACATAAGACTTTTGGGGTCAAGATGCAAACAGGAGTAGAAGCAAGGAGTGCCATGTGACCCCTCTAAGAGATCCTCCCACTCCTTTACCAATCTGGGGGTGTTTTATCTCCATCCACCTGCCTCAGGAATGGATTTGAGCAATTGGGGAATGTTCTGGGGCAGAGTGACCCATCCGGAAGTGGGTCACGTGACCCCTCCAAGAGCTCCTCACACTTGGGGTGGGCCTCAGCCCCTTAGGACCAACCAGAGAGGGGATTTCACCAAACAGGGTAAGTGCCATGGTGGGGTGACCTGCCCGCAAGAGGGGTCCACCACCCCTCCATGAAATCCCCGCACCGTCCTCTGCTAATCAGTCAGGGTTTCGCACACACGCTTTAGGCCATCCCAGAAGGGAAACGTAACGATCAGAATAGGCAGTGCCCGAAGGTCTAGGCCAGAAGCCGCTGATCTCTGGAGCTCCACGTTTGCGTGGCTGGCAGCATCGTCCTGGAAGTCGCAACACAACACTGCGGGGAAGAGCCCATCTCGTTCCAAGGATGTCTTTTGAAGAAACCGTGGCCTAGACCTTCGGGCTATACCTGTTCTGGATTGGTACACATTTCCCTTCTGAGATGGCCTAAGGTGGGAGTGAAACCCTCGCCAACTGCTAGAGGGTGGTGTGGGGACATTTTAGAGGGACGTTGCGGGCAGGTCACTCCACTGCAGCACTTCCCTTCTTTGGTCAAATCCCCTCTCGGGGTGGTCCTACGGGGCTGACGCCCACTTCAATTGGTAGAGGACACAGGGAGGCGTTCTCAGAGGGGATATACAACCCCCTTCTGCGTGGGTCACCCTGCCCCGCAACGTCCCCTGATTGGTCAAATCCAGTGTTACGAATTACACCTGGTAGGACATGCACACAACTGCTGCGAATTACACCTGGTAGGACACGCACACCAGTGCTGCGAATTATACCTGATAGGACACGCACAGTTCGAATCTAGGCTGAGGCACAGAAACAAAGTCCACAACTGCAGAGTTCCCAAAAGACACTAAGTTTATTACGCTCGAGCGTGGTGCCCCCCTGCTAGCCAGGAGGGGACCCTGAATACAGATTATACAAAGGTTATATACTTTTTAGCAAAGCATGTTGCCCTCGTGCATTGGAAACCTTAGCCAATAAACAAACCCTTTTCTTATCTACCACCTATCCCTGCTTAGTGCATTCCTCGTGCTAAACCAGTATGTTAATTACACAGCATGGTCCTAAAGCCATGCATCAGTAACTTTTATTATCAGGATGGGAAGCCTCACATCAAGGCCAAGAGACAGGGAGTTAGAGACTGACAAAAACCAGATACTGGGAGTCAAGGCAGGCTGGAGACAAGGAGGAGGATTTTCACAGGGATTCAGTATCTAAGGATCACTCCTCCTGGTGTATGATGTGCTGGCATTTAAACAATGGTGGGCCCCAAACCAAAATGGAGTCACATGTGCTAACTTTTCCTTAACACCAGTCTCCGTGTGTGTAAAATGCTGGTTGCCCCGGCCAAATTTTCCTGAAAGAAGGGAAGAAAGGCATGTAGCTTTTGGGTTATCTGTCAGGTGGCCATCTTGGACTTGGGAAAAGAATCTGGTGACCTTTAGCCATTTCCTATATTAGTTTGGCTTGGGAAGCACACTCCCACGCACGGATTGAATCCGCGTAGATAGGGTCTAACATCCAGGCAGAGACGACGCAAAGAGGGATAGGGAGGGTTTTTAGTTCGGTCTACTCACCCATTCCTGTGTCCAACATGGAGTCCCTCCCTGACGTCCAATGTCAAGAGAGCAGCAGCTGTCCATCGCTGTCCCTGCAAGAGAAGGGAGAGAGAACATCAACATGACCTCCTGGGTGTAATTGTTTGGGAGACTGGAGCACTTCCAGAGTTCTGTTAATCCACCCCTTCTCTAGCCTAGCCTAGTCCTTTTCCCGCTCGTAAATAAAGTCTTGTTTGTGTGCTTACCACTGCCTGGCATTATTTTCTTGTGCTAAGGCAAGCTCTGACAGACTGGCTTTACAAAGGGGACCATGTGGGAAGCATTTACTGTAAGATTCCCTGCATCTTCTGAAAGGGGTTTGGGTTCTGCCCTTTTGAAAGGAAAGAAAAATCCTTCCAGGTGATCCTACGGGGCTGAAACCCACTGTGATTACTTAGTAATCTGTCCTCTTCACTACCATGTTTGTGACCCTCTGTGTCATAGGGAAGTAGCCCATGGCTCATTATGCATCTTTTGATTTAAAATGGACACGTGTGGGGTACAGACGAAGAAGGACAACTTTTCAAGTCCACTGTGCACAGAAATGGGATGGACACTTCAAGGATTGAATACAATGCTTTGATCTTCCATCTGTTCATTAAACAAAGACAAAGGTGCAGATTTGGGAGGCTCGGCACTGACTTCCCCAGGATCATTCCTCTCCACGTAGTTCCCATGATAAATCTCCTCTCAAGGAAGAGCCTGAGGAATTGTGATCAGGGGAACTACCCAGAGCACCAGATAAATCAGGGCCCTGAGCTGAGAAAAACCAAGCCTCAGCCAGCTCACATTAATTCAGCTGTCCTCAGCACAGACACCCCTGAAGCACCAGAGGATTCCTTGAAAGGCTTTGAGAGGCTTGGCTCTGCAGAGCGAGAGATGAAGCCTATTACTGCAGGGAAATCAATGACAGAGCACTGTCCACACCAGCACTTAGGTCGGTGTAACTTGTCTCACTCGGGGGGTGGCTTCTTCACACCCCTGAGCGACACACGTTCTACCGACACAAGGGGGAGTGTAGACGCAGCCTTAGCAGAGAAGCGATTTAGAAAACAGGTTTTGTTTTGGAGGAAATGCAGGAACCCCGGGTTTGTAATAACCCAAAGGAGAGTCCGACCCCACCAGTCACCTTCCCCACTTTGCACTTGGCCCGGGGATAGTTGTTTTCTCTCAGCCTGTGCCCACTATCATGCCATGTGAAGGCGAAGGAGCCATGCACCTGTCTAGGGTGCTTCTGACATCCGAGAGGGGAGAAAGGAAAAAAGAGGCTCAGTCCCACATGCTACTCACACAGGGGGTGGGAACTTTTGTGGTCATTTCAGTCGAGTCAAGGGGCTCCAAAAGAGTCAGAGCTGCTAACGTGACCCTGTCCCTGTTGTTGGGGACACTGGGGCATGGCCACTAGGTAACTCGAGGGGATGGAAGACCACGAGTGTCGATGAAGCCCCCTCGCACTAGGCCCAAGTGTCCTTGGCCCCCCCGCCTGGAGGCACTCGCAGCAGTTATGCTGAGGATCTGCAACAATATGTTGCAGAGTCAGACTGCCTGAAACTAAACAAGGCCAAACAGGGCAGATATGGAAGAACAATGCTGAAGGAAGCAGCTTTATGTATAGGTTAACAAATGATACAAAAAACAAGGGAACTAGCTGGGAACTGGATTGTCTGGCTAGATGGATACTTAGGGCAGCTTGCCATTGGATAAGTATGCTGAAGAAAGGATGGATAAAAGCCTGTGTAACTTCCTGCTCTGGGTGCAAAATTGCAGATTCTATTCTCCCTGGACCTTTCTGAAGCTTCAAATAAACTTTTCTGCTTCTCCACCCCGTTGTGATTCTTGGGTGACGCACACCGGGTAATGAACCCCTCCCCCCTGCTGTTGTTTTGCCTCTCGGCACTGGGTGCCGGCAACACTGTCCAACATTAAACAGGAGAAACAAGGCTGGCAGTTTGGGCTGCTGGACAGAACAAGCCTTCAGGCTGAAAAGCCAACCACCTTTCTCTCCATTTCAGCAAAAAACAACATTCAACAAACCCCCGCAAAAACAGGCACCTGAAAAAGTCCTGCCCCCGACTTCACCTTTCCAAGGTCTTCTCCGCACTCTCTCCCGCCCCGAGTGAGAATCCCACACCTTGACCAACACACCACAGTCAGACCCGAATGCAGCTCTCCCTCTGCAGGCAGGATGGTGGAGAAAAACACAGGTAAAAAACCCTCCAGGCTCAGCTGCGCCCGGAGCCTTGGCAAGGACGTGGTGGAAAGGTGACGCCGGGATCTCTCGCACGGTAAAGGAGACTCGTGCCCGAGTCCGACAAACCCTTTGGGAACTCGAAGGAAGCCGCATCCCACAGGCGTTTCCACAGACCAGCCACCAGCCACACACCCAGGCCGGAGGGGCCGGGACACGGGAAGGGGCAGCAGCAAACGCCCCCGGGGGGAGGGCTGGGGCGGGAGCTGCAGCCAGGCCCCTGGACCCGCAGGGAGAGGCAGACCCTGACAGCAACCAGCCACGTTTGCCCACGTGTGTGTGTGAGACACGTTTGTGTGTGTGTGTGATGTCTTGTGTGTGTGCTGTGTGTCGTGCAGAGTCTTGTGTTCAGTGTGTGTGCTGTGTTGTGTTTCGTGTTGTGTGTGTGTAGTGTTGTGTGTCGTGTTGTGTGTTGTGTGTCATTTAGAGTGTTGTGTGACATGTTGTGTGTTGTGTTGTGTGTGTGTTGAGTTGTGTGTCGTTTTGTGTGTCATGTTGAGTGTGTGTTGTGTGGTTGTGGTGTCATGAGACGTCTTGTGTGTGACGTGGTGTGTGTCGCACGCACAGACACAACACATCGCATGTCACCCGCACAACATGTCGCGTGTAGCACGCACTCACAACACGTCATACATCACATACACAACACGTCGCCTGTCGCACAATGCACATCGCACATTGCATGGACACACACAACACTTCGTACGTCGCACTCACAACACGTCGCATCGAATGTCATACACACAGCACATCGCACTTCACACCCACAACACGTTGCGCGTTGCATGGACGCACAGCACGTCGCACGTCACACTCACAAACATGTCTCACACATGCACAACACGACACACATCACATCACACAGACAGAAAACACTACACACATGTCACACACACAAACACACAACACGACACACAACACGTCACAGACACAGCACAACATACAAAACGGCACACAACACAACACAGGCAAACAACCTGACAAACAACATATCACAGACATCCACATAGACACACACACACAACGACACAGAACACATCACACACACTCAACACAACACTCTAGATGACACCCAACACACGCAATGCATCACACACACACAAACACACACAAGACGACACACACACACTGCACACACCATGTCACACAAAACACGTAACATGACAGCACACACACAACACCACACACACACTGAATATGACACACAAAACGGCCCACAACACAATATACACACACAACATCACACACACACACCACACCACAAAGACACACACACAACACGTCACACACACAGCACACCGCACGTCGCACAGACACAAAGCACTACACACATGTCACACACACAATAAAACACACATCACACAGACAGACACAAACACACACAACATGACACACACCACGTCTCACACACACACACACACACACACTCTACGTCACACACAACACATCACATGACACCAAAAACACAACACCACACACACTCAACACGTCACAGAGCATGACACACAACACGTCACACAGACAGACACAAAGAAACACGACACACAACACGTCACACACACACAACGCTACACAAAACACGTCTCACACACACACACCCCACACACCATTTCACATGTCACCACAAACACACCACCACACACACAATCCACACAACACTCTAGACGACACACAACACACACACAACACGACACACAAGACGTCTCACACACACACACAACCCGTCACACACACACATATCACGACGCACACAACACGAGACACAAAACGGCTCACACACACAAACACACACAACACGACTGTCAAAGGAAAAATGAGTTAGCCGGTCTCTCACCAATTTAGGTGTTCGATTCGACTCTCGGATCCCACGAACTTCTCAACTCTGAGTCCAGTTTCTACAAGCGTCCTTTATTAGGCCGCCGAAATACAGCCCGAGCCGGGTGCCTCCGGAGAGGGACCCCGCCCCGCAGACATTGCAAGCGTGTGCACCCTCGACGGTTGGTAACACCGCCCTCGCCCACGTCCAGAGTCCGATCCCCTCGTTTGAGTCGGGGTCTCTGCTCTTCCCGACTGGGCAGGTTTGTCGCTGACAGGCCGTTGCGGGTGCCAGACGCACTCCTGAGGACAATTAGCTCTTCTCCCTTAGCTCCAGGGATAACGGGCGGCCCCCACTGGTTTGGCAGCTGCTTCTCCAGCCTTCCTCGCAGGTCAGCTCGACCTCGGCCTCAGGCTTCAACTGCTTTACTCGCGTCTGCGGAGTTAGTAACTCCTGCGAAGCCATAAGAGCAAACGGATTAAACAAACATTTCTATAAACTAGCATGTAAGCCCTTTCCTATCACAACGACACACACAGGAACACGTCGCACGTCCCACACAACACGTCGCAGGTTGCAGGTTGCATGGATACACACAACACGTCGCACGCACGCATGCACGCATGTCGCACGTTGCACGTCGCACGACACACACACACAAAAGGTCACACAAACACACACAACGCGACACACAACACGTCACACACACACAAAAAGATCTCATGCACACACACACAATAAGACACACAACCCGTTGCACACACACACAACACGACACACACAGCACGACACACAAACACAACACGACACAATATGTCACACACACAAACACACACAACATGACACACAACACGTCACACAGACAGACACAAACACACACAACATGACACGGACCATGACACACACACAGAACACTACACAAAATACGTCACACACACACACCACGTCATATGACACTACAAACACACCACACACACAAATCACACAACTCTAGATGATACAAAACAAGACACACAACACGTCACACACACACAACACGTCACACACACAAAAACGTCTCACACACAACATGATACACAACCCATCTCACACACACACATAACACAACACGACACACACAACGTGACACACACAGAAACAAATCGCATGTCCCGCACAACACGTCGCAGGTTGCACGGATACACACAACACATTGCACCCACACATGCACGAAAGTCGCATGAAAAACACACACAGAAACACGTCACACACACAAACACACACAATGTGACACACAACACGACACACAAGACATCACACACACAAACATGTCTCTCACACACACACACAACACGACACAGAACCCATCTCACACAGACACACACAACAGGAAACACAACACGTAACACACACAACATGACACACAACACGTCACACATACAACACATCGCATGTTGTACGTCGCATGGACACACACAACACATCGCACGTCGCACAAACACTTTGCACATCGCATGTCGCACGTCACACCTGCGCACACAACATGTCGCGCGTCGCACATAACACACACAACACGTCGAATGTCGGACACACAACACGTCGCACATACACTCAGCACGTCGCACGTCATGCGTTGCCCGCTGCACGTTGAACACACAACACGTCACACACAAAAATGTTGCACATCGCACACACAATATGTTGCACATTGCACGTCGTGCATCACACATACAACATGTCGCATGTCACACAAACACACACAACGCGTCACACACACAACACGTCAAACACACACAAACAGGTCTCTCACACACACAGACACACACCACACAAAACACAACACGTAACACACACATGACATACAACACGTCACACATACAACACATCGCATGTTGCACGTCACACGTCTCTAACACACACACAACATGAAACACAACACGTCACACACAACACGACACACAACATATCACACAGACACAAACACACACAATGACACGTCACACACACACACACCACGTCACACACCTTCATCGATTGGTCTCGTTAAGAGTTGCTATGGCAACCCCCATTTTCTCGTCTTCTCTGTATTGATATATCTATATCTTCCTGCTGTATTTTCCCCTGCATGCATCTGATGAAGTGGGCTTTAGCCCATGAAAGTTTATGCTCAGATAAATTGGTTAGTCTCTAAGGTGCCACAAGTCCTCCTCATTCGCTTTTCCTGACTGATTGTGCTGGGGGCTCTGCCTGGCTCCAGCGCTCCGGTCCCTCAGCTACCAAGGCCCCAAGGCTGAGAAAGGCGAAGGGCCTTGTCTTACATCACACAACCTGTCGGGATAGAGTTGGGAACAGGACCCACGTGTCCTGACTTTCAAACTAACCATCATTTTATGACGAGATAACTGGCTCTGTGGATGAGGGGAAAGCAGTGGACGTGTTGTTCCTTGACTTTAGCAAAGCTTTTGACATGGTCTCCCACAGTATTCTTGCCAGCAAGTTAAAGAAGTATGGATTGGATGAATGGACTATAAGGTGGATAGAAAGCTGGCTAGATTGTCGGGCGCAATGGGTAGTGATCAATGGCTCCATGTCTAGTTGGCAGCTGGTATCTAGTGGAGTGCCCCAAGGATCGGTCCTGGGGCCAGTTTTGTTCAATATCTTCATTAATGATCTGGAGGATGGTGTGGATTGCACCCTCAGCAAGTTTGCAGATGACACTAAACTGGGAGGAGAGGTAGATACGCTGGAGGGTAGGGACAGGATACAGAGGGCCCTAGACAAATTAGAGGATTGGGCCAAAAGAAATCTGATGAGGTTCAACAAGGACAAGTGCAGAGTCCTGCACTTAGGATGGAAGAATCCCATGCACCACTACAGACTAGGGACCGAATGGCTAGGCAGTAGTTCTGCAGAAAAGGACCTGGGGTTACAGTGGACGAGGAGCTGGATATGAGTCAACAGTGTGCCCTTGTTGCCAAGAAGGCCAATGGCATTTTGGGATGTATAAGTAGAGGCATTGCCAGCAGATCGAGGGACGTGATCGTTCCCCTCTATTTGACATTGGTGAGGCCTCATCTGGAGTATTGTGTCCAGTTTTGGGTCCCACACTACAAGAAGGATGTGGAAAAATTGGAAAGAGTCCAGCGGAGGGCAACAAAAATGATTAGGGGACTGGAGCACATGACTTATGAGGAGAGGCTGAGGGAACTGGGGATGTTTAGTCTGCGGAAGAGAAGAATGAGGGGGCATTTGATAGATGTTTTCAACTACCTGAAAGGGGGTTCCAAAGAGAATGGATCTAGACTGTTCTCAGTGGTAGCTGATGACATTACAAGGAGTAATGGTCTCAAATTGCAGTGGGGGAGGTTTAGGTTGGATATTAGGAAAAACTTTTTCACTGGGAAGGTGGTGAAACACTGGAATGCGTTACCTAGGGAGGTGGTGGAATCTCCTTCCTTAGAAGTTTTTAAGGTCAGGCTTGACAAAACCCTGGCTGGGATGATTTAGTTGGGGATCGGTCCTGCTTTGAGCACGGGGCTGGACTAGATGACCTCCTGAGGTCCCTTCCAACCCTGATATTCTATGATTCTGTGATCAGTCTGGAGTTTCACACACTGAATGATCAGAATAAAGGGACCTGCAATGAGCTACAGACCAACAACCATTCACACTGATTCTTCAGGAAGAGTTTTAGAAGCACGAGAACACCAGCGAGAACCAGGGACGGCTCAGAGACAATCAGCAGCGAGAAGGAGAACAATTCACCAAGCAGATGATTGGTTCTGGCTTATTTGCTGGGCCTTAAACGAGAACAACAAAGTCTTGAATCTCCTCCCTGCCACGAGACCCCCTGCTCAGCCAGTCAGCATGGAGACTCTGGCGGTGGGCTGAGGGTTCCCCAGATGGCCCAGGGATGGCTCAGGTCACCGGTGAGGATCACTCTCAGAGCACGCTTCCTGTCCCATCTCTTTGGGAGGCCTCCCACCATGAGGGCTACAGAGCAGGCCACTCCTCGCCACTGGAGGGAGGGAAGCAGGAAAAGGGAAACCAAAAAAGACAAACCCCAAGGACTCGAAGGGACAAAGGCCTAGCTGGGGGAAAATTGTCCCACCTTAACCTCCTGTTTTCCGTGCCGAGAATTTGGCCAGCACCAGGTGGATCAGGCTGCCTAGGTACCAAACCTCTCTGGGGCTCTTACTTTCTCCACAGGGACGTCTGTCTTCTCGCTCAATGAGCAGTGGGAAAGGAGAAAACTCCAGAGAGGCTCCACCTCGCGCTCACATACGTGACCCTGAATTCTCTCTCAGTCCTCAAGGAGACACCTCAAGAAGGAGACTCCCTGCAGCAAAGCCCCGGGGGTCTCTGAGATCCCCCTGCCCTGCAGCCTGTCCTCCCTGGCCGTTGTCGTGGACTCTCTGTGAGGTCACCGCCTCCCAACCTCCTTTCACCAATCACCTGAGTGCTGCAAAAGGCCCTTGTGATGTCACTGCCACCCCCACCCCTGCCCTGCCGGGCTCATGTCCTGCCCCGAGCCGGCTCCTGTGCGTGTTTGAGCTGCTCCCCCTGGGTCACCCCCACACACTCAGTGGTCGTGCAAGGGTTCACGCAGGCCACACGTGGAACCATCAGAGGATGCTCAATGTGCCGCACTCGGTTTTGCAGAGATTTGGAGACTTGAAGGCCAGAAGAGACTGTTAGATCATATCATCTGGCCCCGCTACGCATCACAGGCCTCCTGTATGGCGCAGTAGCGAGTTTTGGTCCAAAGCAGACTCCAGAAAGGCATCTCATCAAGGGATGGAGGAAGCACCACTTCCCTTGGTAGCCTGGAGGAAATTGATGCTGTGGGGGGCAGGGAATTGACCCCAAGGCCACACTTGTGAGTCTGTATCATAACACACATGCATAACAGCACTGCGCGAAGTATGTACACGTCACCTTAACTCTGATGTTTCCTAACGTTTAAAGGCCTGGTCTCTAGGGTGTTCTTTGTGCTTATCGATCGATTTTGGGGAGAGATGCAATCAGTTAGTTCAGAGTGGGAGCCGTGTTAGTCTGTATCAGCAAAAACAAAAAGAAAACGAGGAGTAGTTCTGGCACCTTAGAGACTAACAAATGTATCTGGGCACATTTGATGGTGTGGCTGATGTGATTAGGTCCGAGGATGGTGTCCCTAGACTAGATATGTGGACAGAGCTGGCAATGGGTTTGTTGCAAGGATAGGTTCGTGGGTTAGTGTTTTTGTTGTGTGGTTGCTGGTGAGTATTTGCTTCAGGTTGGGGGGCTGTCTATAAGCGAGGACTGGCCTGTCTCCCAAGATCTGTGAGATTGAGGGATCGTCCTTCAGAATAGATTGTAGATCCTTGATCCTGCCCTGGAGATCTTTTAGTTGGGGGCTGAAGCTGATGGCTGGTGGTGTTCTGTTCCTTTCTTTGTTGGGCGGGTCCTGGAGTAGGTGACTTCTGGGTATTCTTCCTTTCAGCAGGTGGGGATTGTAGTTTGAAGAATGCTTGATAGAGATCCTGGAGATGTTTGTCACTGTCTGAGGGATTGGAGCAAATGTGGTTGTATCTTAGAGCTTGGCTGTAGACAATGGATCATGTGATGTGGTCTGGATGAAAGCTGGAGGCATGTAGGTAAGTATAGCGGTCCAGGATAGGGTGGTCTTTATGTGACCATCGCTTATTAACACTGTAGTGTCCAGGAAGTGGGTGTCTTGTGTGGCCTCTCCTTCTGCCCCGCCACCCCCACGAACATGATACAGTTCTGCCGTGACCTGGAATCTGACTTTCTACGTCTCCAACAGAAGGAATATTTCTAACACACCTCTGAACAACACACTAATCCACAGAGACCTTCCTACCAACACGACAAAAAGAAGGATTCTGCCTGAAGGTCGAAACAGCAGACTGGACTTCAACTCGAGTGCTTCAGCTGACAAGCACGGGCTGAAGTGGTCGAAAAGCAGCATCACTTGGTCCATAACCTCAGCCGTGCAGAACACAACACCGTCCACAGCCTCAGGAACAACTCTGACATCCGAATCAAAAAGGCTGACAAAGGAGGTGCTGTCGTCTTCATGAATAGGTTGGAATATGAACAAGAGGCTGCTCGGCAGCTCTCCAACTCCACATTCTCCAGCCCATTCCCCTCTGATCCCACTCAGGGTGACCAAGAGAAACTGCACCATCTGCTCAAGAAACTCCCTGAAAAAGCACAAGAACAAATCTGCACAGACACGCCCCTGGCACCCCGACCAGGGGTCTTCTATCTGCTACCCAAGATCCATAAACCTGGAAATCCTGGACGCCCCATCATCTCAGGCATTGGCTCGGGGTGCTGGTCGCGTAGGGCCTGAGGAGAGAGTCGACATAGGAAAAAGGAGAAGGAACAGGACAGTGAGCAGGACAGAGAGATTTATTCAAGTGTGATGGTAATTCATTAATTCCCTGGGTTAATTCCTGGCCATTTCTGTGACTTTAGTGCCACTGAGAAAAGTGTTCTCAAAATCTGTTGGTCTCCTTGCCATATGTTGTGCTTAGAAAAGGTCCTTCTCAGCTCCTTTTACTTTCCTGCTTTCCAGTTACTGTAAATAAACCATTAACACAATTCTTCTTGTTTCTTGTCTTAGTTCCAGTTGTTGGGGGCAGAGTCATGAGATGTGTTTGTGACGCTCTATACCTTGGGGGAGCGTGTTATGCTGATAAGAAGCACAAGGGATCTTTTCAGGGGAAAAGGCAATATGCCGCATTTATTGAAAATACAACTGTAAGCATACGCATTTAATCACACACACACACACACACACACACATGTCCTGCAGATGGTTTTACAGTTACCAGTTTGCTGTAGCTCTTGTCAATCTAATGGCCAGTTAAATTGAACACAAGCGAGGAGCTGGGCTCCGTCGGTCGTGATCCGATGCTCCGAGGCTTTGCAGGACTGAACCCAGAGTCTTATGGCAAAACACCCCAGCTTTAGACTTGCCAATTCCCACTTTCGCCTATGGATTTTGCAATGTCATTCTGTAATCGTTAGTCCTTAAATGGGGTTAATCTCCGGGTTTTCAACTGTTATCATTTGGTGGTTTTGTTGGCTTCCCATCCTTAGCTCTTCTTTGTCTTGCATTCAGGGTGGCTGCCTCACCGCTGAGGTCATCAATGCTGCTAACATGTTTAGCGTTGGATAGAGTGGATGTTTTCTGATTGTCTCCTGCTGTTTCCAAGTCTCTCACGTCTTCTTGACCATCTGGACATTTGTGATGCCTCTTCACAGACATCAGAATCTGGCTGATGCACCTTTACCAATGGCCCACGAGGCCCTTCCTTCCTGCTCTCAGAAAGGGTGGCTGGCAGAATATGGTCAAATCCTATCCTACATCAATCCATTTAATACATGATTATCCCTTCTCTTTCATTATGCAAAATGGAAACCCTCCTCCTCTAGGTGCCCTGTAACCTCCGTATTCCTCATCTTGTATTGAATTGTGATGTTACCTTGCACGGCATGGTTTACATGTATCAGAGGAAAGGTTAGGAGATACCAGCAAGGAAGGTCAGCACCCCCGGGTGGGGTGTGAAACAACCCATCAACAGCCATTGCCCAGCAAGGAAGCTCCCATTCAATGATTCACCTGCCTGAGGCCGCAGCAAGGGAATTGCTCCACCTTGCCGGGAGATTGAGCAATGCCCCCGTTCCCACCCCAGACATACCTGGACTGGTGCTTCCCAAGCACAGGGACTGAGGGTACAAAAACCAAACCCAAACCCGGGGCCCATGCTTGGCCTTTCTCCTTCCCCCACCGACACTGCAAGCAGGAAGGACACTGAAGACTTGAGACTCCAACTGAGGGGACTGGCCCAGATTTCAAGGGAGAAATCTGGGTGCTCTGGACTGCAAAATCCAGGAGGGGGAGAAAAACGGCTTCATCTCATTGTTGCCCAGTCTAGGAGGGTTGGGAGTTCACACTGTGCGCTTAGGTGTTTATTTCCTTTGGTAACTAACTCGGGTTTGTTGCCTTTCACTTAATACCACTGAAAATCTCTATTTTGTAGCCAATAAACGTGTTGACCTGTTTAACTTGAGCAGTGAGTTTCCCTGAAGTGAATGGTAAATTCCTCAGTCATCAACGGCTGGCATAGAGCCACTTTCCACTGACGAAGTGGGGAAGCAATTCATACGGTAGACAGCATACTCCTGAGATACAGGGCTGGGAGCTGGGGGGATCCGGCTGGTGCCTCCCTGTGTGACTCAGGAGTGGCTCGGGGAGCATTCATGCGATCAAGCTGGGTGATAACAGCACCTGGCGGGGGTGCTGCGGGTCCCTAGCAGGGCACTATGAGAGACAGCCCAGGCTGGCGAGGGTTCAGGGGGCACAGCGGTCCCTTGGTCCCAGGCTGCACCTCAGGGAGATCCCATCACAGTGTCCCCCTCCAGCACCCACAGGCAATAGCGAGCCTCGAGGAGCAGCGTTTGGGCTTTGCTGTGAGGTGTCACTTTCCAGTCTGTGCTCAGTCTCTTGTCCTGGACACACCCCTGTCAATCAGGAATTGCTCAGCTGTGCTCTGCAGAGAGCTATCTGGTGACACAGGGTGCAGCCCAGGACAGGACGGAGGTGTGGCAATGCTGAGCATCACAGGCCATGCGTTTAGACAGCTAGAAAATCACAGGAACAACACGGATCTACACAGCGGAGTTAGGTGCTCCTATGAGGCTCCAAGCAGACATGTTATAGAGACGGAAACTGGCCAGGAATTCTTGGAAACTGGGTCAACACTTATAAAAGTATCCGTTTGCGTTATGCTGAGGGGGTTTGGCGGGAGGGTGTAAACTATTTCCCTGAATCAAGTTTCCACTGGCAGCTCAGTCCACCATGTCAGCGAGAGAAGAGCTGCGGTACCTGGGCATTGGGCCCCCCGGGGCCTTTAACACCACAGTCCTGGGGAGGGGGTGCTGAGAGGGACCATCCAGGGAGGAACACAAGTCCTTCTACCATCCACCACACCCTCTTTTGGAACGGCTGCTGATGGCTCACCCCATCTGTGGGAACTGTTATCCCCTCTGCCACCCTCTATCTGGGGTTTTTCTCTTCTGCACCTATCTGGCCGGGCAGCCCCCCTGTCTGAAACTCTGATCCGCTCCCAGTTTTGTCCCTCTGCCCAGCCCTCCCCTCCAATTTCCCCCCTTCAGGGGGATTTTCCCTGCCTTTGGTTGCAGGGAGCGGATGCTGGTGGTGAGTGAGGGCAGCAACTTGCAGATGTCACTGAGCAGGTGATAAGAACAGAAGAGCAAAGAACGGCCAGATGGCGTCAGACCAAAGGTCCATCTAGCCCAGTATCCGTCTGCCGACAGTGGCCAGTGCCAGGTGCCGCAGAGGGAATGAACAGACAGGAATCATGCCGGGATCCATCCCTTGTCACCCCATCCCCAGCTTCTGACAAACAGAGGTTAGGGACACCATCCCTGTCCATCCTGGCTAATCGCCATCGATGGACCGAGCCGCCAGGAATCTCTCTAGTTCCCTGTCGAACCTTTTGATCCCAGGACCCTGCTCAGGAACAGTGAAGTACCAAGTTTTAACAAAGAAGCAGCTTCTGATACCAGGGGACTCCTCTTCCTCCTCCCCTCCCATGGGGATGAGCATCCCCCCCCACCTCAAGCTGTCTCTCTGCCCCTGGCACCCTTTACCTCATCACCCCTTCAGCCTCCCTCCAAATATCCCCTTCCCCCCATCACCTCTTCAGCCCCCCTTCAGTCTCCCCCAACTGCCCCGGTCCCCTTCCCCTCATCGCTCCCTCAACCTTCCCCCCTCCCAGGCTCCTCCGCAGCTGCCCTTTCAGTCTTCCCCCCCTACAACCAACTGCCCTCCTTCAGCCTTACCCCCAAACCCCTCACCCAGCTGCCCCACCTGACCCCCTTTAGCCTCCCTCCCCCGCAACTGCCCCTTCACCCCCTCACCCACTCCCCTCCCTCTGCCTCTCCCCAAATCCCAGCTCTACCATGCTGAGGTTCCCTTCCCCACAACCATCCGCTTCCTTCCCATGGGGAAGAAGGGCAGGAAACGCTTTTGAAAAAACTTTTGTCAAGTAAAATCTAAAACAACCCAGCAAGCCCCTCCCTTGCTTTGTGCTGGGCGCCCAGCTGTGGGCTGTGTGTGCGTGTGTGTGTGTGTCGTGGGGGGCCGGGGTTGTTCTGAGCACACTCTGTTCAGGGAAGGGGTGGAGCTGGTAAGGGGCACGTTTAATCCTTAGCAGAGAATTCCTTTCTCCACGATGTTAGCTAAGCATTGCTGTTAAATGTCAGCCGACAAATAAACTGCTTTCAGGTGACCTACAGACCAACAGTTGTTCATAGGAATTATTCAGCAAGTATTTTAGATGACCTGGAACATTGGAGGAAATCATCAACTGCTAAGAGACAATTAATGGAGAGAAGCAGCAAGATGAAACCCATACTTTGGATTGGTTGTGTCTTATTTCCCTGATTTGAAAAGAGACCAAAAGGACCTGAGTCTCCTCACTGTCGATAGCCCCCTGCTCGGCCAGTCAGCATTGAGACGCTGAGCGGTGGGAGGCTGAGAGGTCTCACCAGATGCCCCAAAGGACGGCCCAGGTCTCCATCAGAGGGGATCACTCTCAGATCCAGACCCACCCCTTTGGGAGGACCTCCGGCAATGAGAGCAACCCCCCCTCCCTTGCCCACACTCCACACACACCCCTCCTTGGTAGAGAGAGGGAAGCAGGGAAAAGGGAAAAAAGAAGCAAGAGAAGAGGAGGAAGGAGGGAGGAAAGAGGAAAACGGAAACCAAAAAGGATAAACCCCAAGGTCCCCACTGATTCCAAGGGTCAAAGTCCGAGGTAGGAAATCAAATCCTGCCCCCTTAAGCCAGTGTTGTCTGTGCTGAGAATTCTGCCTGCAGCAGGTGCATCAGACCCAACGGGTTCCAAACCTCTCGGAGCCTCTGACCTTGTCCAAGGGAAGTTCGTTTTCTGGAACAACCAGGGGTAGGAAAGGAGAAAACTCCACAGAGGCTCCTCCTCATGCTCACAGACGTGAATCCGAATTGTCCCCCCATCCTTGAGGGGAGACCTAGAGAAGGAGCCGTGCGGCTGCAAAGCCGGGGGGGGGGTCTCCGAGACTGCCCTGGCCCTGCACCTCGGCCCTGCCCGGCTGATGTCGGGGTCTCTCTGTGAGGTCACCCCCTCCCCACCACCTTTGCCCAATGGGCTGAGTTCCTGCGAAAGGCCTTGGTGATGTCACTGCCCCACCCACCCCTCCCCTCCAAGCTGATGTCCTGCCCCTGCCCAGCCTCTTTGGAGGTTGGAGTTGTTGCCCCTGGATCTAGGGTTGCCAACTTCCGCACCCAACAAAACTGAACCCCCTTGCGCTCCCCTTCGCCGAGGTCCCGGCCCACTCACGCCATCTCCCTCCCCTCCGTCGCTCCCTCTCCCCCACGCTCACTCACTCGCTCATTGTCACCACGCTGAGGAGGGCTGGGGAGGGCCCTTTTCAACTGGGTGTTGTCGGGACGGACACGGGAAGGAGGGCTGCCTGCCAAGCACCTTTAGGAGGAGGCGTCCCTCCCTGTCAGAAAATCATCTCCCTCCCTCAGCTCAGTGATGGCCTGAATTGCTCCTTCTCCCGGCAGAGCCAGAGGATTGGAAGCAGCAACATCAAACCCCTGTGTAGCTCGCAGGAATGAACACAAACACGCCCTGGTAGCTGGACAGATGGCTAGTTTTACCCTTGGGAAATGACAAGGCTGAAGGGAAAGGTGGTGGCACCAGATCTAAGGAATAAACACAACACAATCATCATCGTTACGCCCATCGTGACTGCAACATCTTTTAATACACGTCTCACTATCATTCGTGCATTCTTTTCTCTGGAGCCCAGACCTTGACTAGACCTTGACCAAGAAATCTGGATCTTGATGAAAATAATCGCCTGCCCCTGGTTAATGCAACGGAGTTGACACCCACGGGGGCGTCCCTACATAGGTTCAAGTACGAACAACAATGGCGGCCTTTTAGCCATTGTTTTTAGTCAGGGCAATACATTGATACAGACCTCCGTTCAATCATTTCTCAGCCTGAGGCCTTCACCCACATGCCTTCGAGCATTGTGCTGCCATGGGGATGTTTCATTTCCCTCCTCAATTTCACACAGAGACACAATTTCCTTTGCACGGATGATCCATGAACAGCAAAACCTCCCTGTGTCTCTTGTCTGAGCCAGGGCATTCAATTCCATTGACATTTTCTTTCCTGCAATAGCAAAGGTCCAACGGGGGACGTGGCCACCTTCAGCCCTAACACTGAGATATTGGCTCGGCTCTTTCCTTATGCTGCTCTTGTTACTCCATGAAACATCAAGGGTGGAATGCAAGGCTGAGTTCACTCACCAACCTCCTGAAAAATGTCAGTGCCCCAGAGAAAACCCGACCCCTGCTATTGGAATGATATGCTGGAGATCTGAGTGGGAAAGGGCTGTCTGAATTGTCAAGGTGGGGAACGAACAACGATCTACAGCAATGTCATGAACACAAACACACTCTAATCATGCTTCAGCTGGAAGGGAAATGGGCAGGAATTCCTGCTGTCCAGCAATGGACACACTTACTCCCCCGCACAGCAGTGAGTGTGCCGGGGAGGCTGGTCTGAGCAAACAATTTGAAGTGATAATTCAGTGAGAGGAGAATCATAGTGTCGTGAGGCAAATGTCCACCAGGTACTTGTGGCTGAGTGGTTAAGGGGAAGGACGAGAAACCCCCGGGGGCCTTCCCACGTAGGTTTGAATCCTACCGACTATGGAAACAGTGAACCGTGGTCATTGCTGTAGTCCGAGTGCCGGGGCATCCAGGTGCCAACGGGAGGTAGATCTGGCCTCACACTCAGGCTGGCTGCACTTAAAAAGCTCCTGTAGCAGTCTGGAGTAGAGAGTTGCTGCAGTGACTGGAGGGGATTTCCCATTGCTCTAGCTGCACTGACAGAATACAGAGGCTGAATTCCCACCCCGCCTCTGGCATAAATATAAAAGGAAGGGTGACCACCTTTCTGTATACAGGGCTATACAATCCCTCCTGGCCAGAGGCAACATCCTGTTACCTGTAAAGGGTTAAGAAGCTCAGCTAACCTGGCTGGCACCTGACCCAAAGGACCAATAAGGGAAAAGCAGCATCACTTGCCCAATAACCTCAGCCGTGCAGAACACAACACCATCCACAGCCTCAGGAACAACTCTGACATCAGAATCAAAAAGGCTGACAAAGGGGGTGCTGTCGTCATCCTGAATAGGTCAGAATATGAACAAGAGGCTGCTAGGCAGCTCTCCAACTCCACATCCTCCAGCCCATTCCCCTCTGATCCCACTCAGGGTTACCAAGAGAAACTACACCATCTGCTCAAGAAACTCCCTGAAAAAGCACAAGTGCAAATCCGCACAGACGCCCCTAGAACCCCGACCAGGGGTCTTCTATCTGCTACCCAAGATCCATAAACCTGGAAATCCTGGACGCCCCATCATCTCAGGCATTGCCACCCTGAGAGCAGGATTGTCTGGCTATGTAGACTCCCTCCTCAGGCCCTACGCTACCAGCACTCCTAGCTATCTTCGAGACACCACTGACTACTTGAGGAAACTACAATCCATCGGTGATCTTCCAGAAAACACCATCCTGGCCACTATGGATGTAGAAGCCCTCCACACCAACATTCCACACAAAGATGGACTACAAGCCGTCAGGAACAGTATCCCCGATAATGTCACGGCAAACCTGGTGGCTGAACTTTGTGACTTTGTCCTCACCCATAACTATTTCACATTTGGGGACAATGTATACCTTCAACTCAGCGGCACTGATAATGGGTACCCGCATGGCCGCACAGTACGCCAACATTTTTATGGCTGACTTAGAACAACGCTTCCCCAGCTCTCGTCCCCTAATGCCCCTACTCTTCTTGTGCTACATTGATGACATCTTCATCATCTGGACCCATGGAAAAGAAGCCCTTGAGGAATTCCACCATGATTGCAACAATTTCCATCCCATCATCAACCTCAGCCTGGACCAGTCCACACAAGAGATCCACTTCCTGGACACTACAGTGCTAATAAGAGATGGTCACATAAACACCACCCTATACCGGAAACCTACTGACCACTATACTTACCAACATACCTCCAGTTTCACCCAGACCACACCGCACGATCCATTGTCTACAGACAACCTCTACGATACAACCGCATTTGCTCCAACCCCTCAAACAGAGACAAACACCTACAAGATCTCTATCAAGCGTTCTGACAACTACAATACCTACCTGCTGAAGTGCAGAAACAGATTGACAGAGCCAGAAGAGTACCCAGAAGTCACCTACTCCAGGACAGGCCCAACAAAGAAAATAACAGAACGCCACCAGCCGTCACCTTCAGCCCCCAACTAAAACCTCTCCAATGCATCATCAAGGATCTACAACCTATCCTGAATGATGGCCCATCGCTCTCACAGATCTTGCGAGACAGGCCAATCCTCGCTTACAGACAGAAGCAAATACTCACCTGCAACCACACGACAAAAACACTAACCCAGGAACCTATCCTTGCAACAAAGCCCGTTGCCAATTGTGTCCACATATCTATTCAGGGGACACCATCATAGGGCCTAATCACATCAGCCACACTATCAGAGGATTGTTCACCTGCACATCTACCAATGTGATGTATGCCGTCATGTGCCAGCAATGCCCCTCTGCCAGGTACATTGGCCAAATGGGAAAGTCTCTACGTAAAAGAATAAATGGACACAAATCAGACGTCAAGAATTATAACATTCATAAACCAGTCGGAGAACACTTCAATCTCTCTGGTCACTCGATTACAGACCGAAAAGTCGCAAACTTACAACAAAAAACTTCAAAAACAGACTCCAACGAGAGACTGCTGAATTGGAATTAATTTGCAAACTGGATACCATTAAATTAGGCTTGAATAAAGACTGGGAGTGGATGGGTCATTACACAAAGTAAAACTATTTCCCTATGTTTATTTTTCTCCCCTACTGTTCCACACAGGTTCTTGTCAACTGCTGGAAATGGCCCACCTTGATTATCACTACAAAAGGTTTTTCTTTTTTTCCTTCTCTCCTGCTGGTAATAGCTCACCTTACCTGATCACTCTCGTTATAGTGTGTATGGTAACACTCATTGTTTCATGTTCTCTGTGTATATAAAATCTCCCCACTGTATTTTCCACTGTATGCATCCGATGAAGTGGGCTGTAGCCCACGAAAGCTTATGCTCAAATAAATTTGTTAGTCTCTAAGGTGCCACAAGTCCTCCTGTTCTTTTTGTCTGTGGTGTTGTTGTTCTCTTGGCTGGAGAGAGACAGAGATCAGCAGGGTATTCTGTAAAGCTTGGACCAGGTATGAAAAATCATCAGCATCATACCTAGAAATCAGTCATTTGGAACCACAGACATGGAAGTAGAACAGGAAACGTTTAGTTTAGACGTGATCAGGTTTATCTCTTTATTTTGGGCTTGTGGATTCCTCTATGCTAAACACAGGTGTTTTTGTAACCTTTAAGCTGGACCCCAAGAACCCCGTTCATGATGCTGAATCCTTGCAACTGCTATTTTAATATCTTGCAACTGCCTGATTTTCCACATGTTCTTTCTTTCTTTCTTAATAAAATTTACCTTTTTTAAGAACATGCTTGGATTTCTGTGTCTTTAGAGGTCTGTGCACGTTTTTCAGTTAGTTGGTGGCAACAGCTGATTTCTTTTTCTTTTCCTTTTCTCAGCTCTTCCCCGGGGGTGGGGGTGAGGGGATGAAAGTGGGACCTAGTGGGGTAGAGCAGGGGGCTGGAGCCAGGACTCCTGGGTTCTCTCCCTTGCTCTGGGAGGGAAGTGGGGTCTAGTGGGGTAGAGCAGGGGGCTGGAGCCAGGACTCCTGGGTTCTCTCCCTTGCTCTGGGAGAGAAGTGGGGTCTAAGTGGGGTAGAGCAGGGGGCTGGAGCCAGGACTCCTGGATTCTATCCCTTGCTCTGTGAGGGAGGTGGGGTCTAGTGGGGTAGAGCAGGGGGCTGGAGCCCAGATTCCTGGGTTCTATCCCTTGCTCTGGGAGAGAAGTGGGGTGTAGTGGGGTAGAGCAGGGGGCTGGAGCCAGGACTCCTGGATTCTATCCCTTGCTCTGGGAGGGAGGCGGGGTCTAGGGGGGTAGAGCAGGGGGCTGGAGCCAGGACTCCTGGGTTCTCTCCCTGGCTCTGGGAGGGAGGTGGGGTCTAGGGGGGTAGAGCAGGGGGCTAGAGCCCGGACTCCTGGGTTCTCTCCCTGGCTCTGGGAGGGAGGTGGGGTCTGGGGGGCAGAGCAGGGGGCTGGAGCCCGGACTCCTCTCCCCATGCCCAGGCGGGGGTGGCGGCGCTGTGGGGTGCCCGGGGTGATTGTGTCTCACTCCCCCAAGGGGAGAGCGGCGCCGAGCGCTTCGTTCACCGGCCCCGCGACGCGGTCCGAGCCCCTCGCCGGCCAGAGCAGCGGCCGAGCCCCGGGAGCGCGGCGAGAGCCCCGGCCCCTGGGCCCCCGGACCGACCGGAGCCGGAGCTGCCGCGGGCCCGTCCCCCGCGGGCTGCGGGGCCCCTGGGGGCTCGGCGGGGGGACAATGGGGGGGGCGGGGGGCCCGGCCCGAGCTGTGACCCCCCCTCCCGCCGGCCGCCCCCAGCCGGGGGGTGCGGCCCCCCGAGCTCCAGCCCGAAGCAGGGGAACCTCCAGCCTCGGCACCCATGGAACAGCGGCCTCGGCCGGGGAGCGAGTCGCGGCTCCGGGCCGGGCAGCCCCGAGGCCACGGTCCCCGCCGCGCCCAACCCGCCCGTCCTCTCCCGCTCGGACTGTCCCTTCCCTTCGCCTGCGGCCCGCCGGGGTCTGCCCAGCGACCGGTGACGGCGCCGGGCCTCCGCGTCGCCATTGGCGGGATGCTCTCCCCCCAGCCAATCCCTGCAGGCCGGGGGCTCCCGCGGCAGGAGCTGGCTCCGCCCTCCGCGGCGCTCTCGGGTCCCGGGGCCAAGTCTGGACGCGCTGCGGGGGGCCCGGGCCTGGCGCTGGCGCTGCGCCTCCTGCTGCCGCTGCCGGGGGCCGCCGCCCTGCCGGGGCCCGATCCCGTGAGTATCGGGGGGGGCGGGGAGCTGGGTGCGGGGGGGGGCAGCCGGGCCGTGGGGGTGTCGGGGGGGTGCAGGGAGCTGGGGGTCGGGGGGGGCAGCCGGGCCGGGGGGGTGTCGGGGGGGTGCAGGGAGCTGGGGGTCGGGGGGGGCAGCCGGGCCGGGGGGGTGTCGGGGGGGTGCAGGGAGCTGGGGGTCGGGGGGGGGCGGTTCTGGGCTCTGCGTTCAGAGGCGTCGGGAGACCCCCCCCCGCCGCCCCCCCCCGGCACTGAGCGGTCGCTGACAGGGATCAGTGACGTTGCTATGGTGACCGGGGGGGGTAGCCTGGCCCCCCTGTGCCCGGCGCTGCCGGGGGCTGCGGGGACAATGTGCCGTGGGGGGCTGAGCGCCCCGACCCGAGCGGTGACCCCGGCATCTCCCGCCGACCCCCCCCCAGCCGGGGGTGCGGCCCCGCTCGGACCGGCACCCATGGGTGCTGCACCCGCCGACAAGCCCCTCGCGGCCCCATGAGGCTCCCGGGCTGCAGGGAGTCCCCGGGGCCGGGCGCTGCCCAGGCTGGGTCCCTGCCGCGTCTCCGGGCCGGGCGGGGGTCTCAGACCCGCGCCCTGTGGGCAGAGCCGGGCTGAGGGTTAGCGGAGGGAGTAAATTGACCCCCCAGACAGACCAGGGTTCAGTGACGGGAAAAGGCTTCTTGGGTCTCTCGGACCTTTAATGGCTCCCAGACGGTTCCTCACGCCGGGTTTCACCCCAGGGCCCGGGACTCCCGAGTGCGGCTTGTCCTTGGCTCCGTCCAGCTGGGCTCCGTCAGCACCAGTCTGGTCGCGCCCACAGTCCCCAATGGGTCCTGTCTGTCCTGGAAGCAGGTCCTTCGAGGTGTCATCCCAGGGAGGAGATGTCAACCCCGCTCGCTCTCTGGAGGTGTGTTGGCGCCGCAGGGCGGGGGAGAGTTTGGAGCTCCTGGATCGGTGCCTTAGTCAGGTCTTCGTTTGGGCGCGAGCTCCCGCTGCAGAGCAGAGAACAGCTGCTGCGTTTGTGCGGTTGGGATCTCCTGAACCTGCCGGATAAAGAGCTTCCGGATCCCTGCACAGTGGGGTGAGGAGAGGGGAAGGCACATCCTGCTTTTCCAGGCGTGCACTTGAATCTTCCTTGTTCCCCAGGAGGCAGCAGCTCAGACCCTGGGGAGCTCAGCAGCCCGTATTGAGCTGGGTGAGGCTGTGGGGTGGGTTTGGGGTTTGTTTGAAATGGTTTAAGGCACATTGGTGCCCTTGTGTCACCTCAGTAACAGGCTTGGTTTGACTTAAACAGGGTTAGGCCCCAGCGCAGCCTGGCCTTACAGGATCATAGGACCATGGAAGACATGGGTTGGAAGAGAACTCAGGAGGTCATCTAATCCAACCCCCTGCTCAAAGAAGGACCAATCCCCAACTAAATCATCCCAGCCAGGGCTTTGTTAAGCTGGACCTTAAAAACCTCTAAGGAGGGAGATTCCACCACCTCCCTAGGTAACCCATTCCAGTGCTTCACCACCCTCCTAGTGAAATAGTGTTTCCTAATATCCAACCTAGATCTCCCCCACTGCAACTTGAGACCATTGCTCCTTGTTCTGTCTTCTGCCACCACTGAGAACAGATGAGCTGCTTCCTTTTTGGAACCCCCCTTCAGGTAGTTGAAGGCTGCTATCAAATTCCCCCCTCACTCTTTTCTTCTGCAGACTAAATAACCCCAGTTCTCTCAGCCTCTCCTAAGTCATGTGCCCCAGCCCCCTAGTCATTTTCGTTGCCCTCCACTGGACTCTCTCCAATTTGTCCACATCCTTTGTTTAGTGGGGGTGGGGGACCAAAACTGGCCGCAATACTCCAGATGTGGCCTCACCAGTGCTGAATACAGGGGAATAATCTCTTCCCTCGATCTGCTGGCAATGCTCCGACTAATGCAGCCCAATATGCCGTTGGCCTTCTTGGCAACAAGGGCACACCGCTGACTCATCTCCAGCTTCTCACGCACTGTCATCCCCTGGTCCTTTTCTGGAGAATTGCCGCTTAGCCAGTCGGTCCGCAGCCCGTAGCGGTGCATGGGATGCTTCCATCCTAAGTGCAGGACTTTGCACTTGTCCTTGTTGAACCTCATCAGATTTCTTTTGGCCCAATCCTCTAATTTGTCTTGGTCACCCTGGACCCTGTGCCTACCCTCCAGCATATCTACCTATCCCCCTACCTTAGTGTCATCCGCAAATGTTCTGACGGTGCAATCCATCCCATCATCCAGATCATTAATAAAGATGTTGAACAAAACCGGCCCCAGGACCGACCCCTGGGGCGCACTGCTTGATACTGGCTGCCAGCTAGACATCGAGCCGTTGATCCCTACCCGTTGAGCCCGACGATCTAGCCAGCTTTCTATCCACCTTATAGTCCATTCATCCAATCCATACTTCTTTAACTTGCTGACAAGAATACTGTGGGAGACCGTATCAAAAGCTTTGCTAAAGTCAAGGAATAACACGTCCACTGGTTTCCCCGTATCCACAGAGCCAGTTCTCTCATCATAGAAGGCAATCAGGTTGGTCAGGCATGACTTGCTCTTGGTGAATCCATGTTGACTGTTCCTGATCAGCTTCCTCTCCTCCAAGTGCTTCAAAATGGATTCCTTGAGGCTCTGCTCCATGATTTTTCCAGGGACTGAAGTGAGGCTGACAGGTCTGTAGTTCCCTGTATTCTTGTTCTTCCCTTTTTTAAAGATGGACACTATATTTGCCTTTTTCCAGTCGTCCGGCACCTCCCCCAACGGCCTCAGGTTTTCAAAGATAATGGCCAATGACTCTGCAATCACATCAGCCAACTCTCTCGGCACCCTCGGAGGGACTAGATCCGACTCTATGGACTTGTGCATGTCCAGCTTTTCTAAATAGTCCTTAACCTGTTCTTTTCACCATTGAGGGCTTCTCACCTCCTCCCCATACTCTGCTGCCAAGTGCAACAGTCTGGGAGCTGACCTTGTCTGTGAAGACCGGCAGAAAAAGCATTGTGAGTACTTCAACTTTTTCTACCTCATCTGTCACTAAGTTGCCTCCCCCATTCAGTAAGAGTCCCACACTTTCCCTGACCACCTTCTTGTTGCTAACATACCTGTAGAAACCCTTCTTGTTACCCTTCACATCCCTTGCTAGCTGCAACTCCAATTGTGCTTTGGCCTTCCTGATTACACCCCTGCATGCTCGAGCAATATGGTTATACTCCTGCCTAGTCATCTAGTTTCCACTTCTTGTAAGCTTCCTTTTTGTATTTAAGTTCACCGAAGATTTTCACTGTTAAGCCAAGCTGGTCACCTGCCATATTTGCCATTCTTTCTGCACATCGGGATGGTTTGTTCCTGTGCCCTCAATAAGGCTTCTTTAAAATACAGCCAGCTCTCCCGGACTCCTTTCCCCTTCATATTAGCCTCTCAGGGGATCCTGCCCATCAATTCCCTGAGGGAGTCAAAATCTGCTTTTCTGAAATCCAGGGTCTGTATTCTGCTGCTCTTCTTTCTTCCTTTTGTCAGGATCCTGAACTCGACCATCTCATGGTCACTGCTGCCTAGGTTGCCACCCACTTCTACTTCCTCTACCAATTCTTCCTTTTGGTGAGCAGGTCAAGAGGAGCAGGGCCCCTAGTTGGTTCCTCCAGCACTTGCACCAGGAAGTTGTTCCCAACACTCTCCAAAAACTTCCTGGATTATCTGTGCACTGCTGTATTGCTCTCCCAGCAGATGTCAGGGTGATTGAAGTCCCCCATGAGAACCAGGGCCTGTGATCTGGAAACTTGTTAGTTGTCTGAAGAAAGCCTCGTCTACCTCATCCTCCTGGTCTGGTGGTCTATAGCACAAGCCCACCACGACATCACTCTTGTTGCTCTCTCCTCTAAACTTAACCTAACCATTAGAGAATGGAAAGTTACAGCAAGTCCATCTGGGTCTGTCCAGAACTTTCTCTTTTGTTCCAGTCCAGAAGCTTCTCCTCCCTCCAGCAGCCCACACTTAGCCCCAAGGGGCCCCTCCTTAGTCTTTTGTTCTTGTTCCTGCCAAACATTGTCAGCTGGACTCGTCTTCAGCTCTTTGTTTTCCAGCTGGTCACAGCTGGTTGGCTTCCTGCAGAGAATGGGTCATCCATCGTCATTAGTTGCTTGGTGCCAAATGTCCAGGCAGTTGTCTTCTGGGACTCCCCATCAGCATGGGGCTCAGACCCCAGATAGTGAGGCATCAGTCACACCTGGATCTCTGCAGCGTAAACAACCTTTTCCCCCACCTTGATAACCATGCAGCTTATAGGGGAAACTGAGGCACACACATTACAAATCACGGGGAGAGGTGATTAGTGGGTGATGCTGAGAAAGATCAGGTGATGATCGGAGCAGGGGAGTCCGCACCGGAGAGTTCAGAGAGCAGGGCTTGGTGAACCCAAGTCCAGTGCATGGCCCTTTTGGAGAGTCGGGGAGCTGACCTAGGGCGGCCAGGTGAATGTAGAGGGGAGGGTGAGGAGATGGGGAGCAGAGGGTCGGATGGGCCATCGCCTTGGAAGCTGAAGTTACTGAGGACAAGTGTGGGAAGCTGAGGAAAGGGAGGGAGAGCTGGGGTGGGGACCAGGGAGGGTGACTGAGGGGAGGAGCGGGGTGGATGGCAGACGACAGCAGCGTGGAGAGAAGAAAAGAGAGAAATTAGGTGCAGGGCTCTGCAAAAGAAGAGATGGAGTGAGGAGGGGAGAGGGAGTGGCTGGAAGCAGCAGGCGAGTGGGGAGCAGAGGCCGCTGCAGGGCAGTGTCAGAGGCAGGGAGCCAGGCCTCTGAGAGGCAGGAGCGGGATCAGACTCTGATCCGTAGTGTCCCTGTTGCTCCCATCACTGCAATGTCCAAGAGGTAGAGCCATAAAGGGGCTAAGGTGCCTAAATCCCAGAATCAGGCCCCCCAGTGTTCACAGTTTTGGGCCCCACGCTGCAGGCCAGTCAGCCTCAGCTCAGTCTGTGGAAAAATCATGGAGCAGGCCCTCAAGGAATCAATTCTGAAGCACTTAGAGGAGAGGAAAGTGATCAGGAACAGTCAGCATGGATTCACCAAGGGCAAGTCATGCCTGATTAACCTAATTGCCTTTTATAATGAGATAACTGGCTCTGTGGATGAGGGGAAAGCAGTGGACCTGTTATTCCTTGACTTCAGCAAAGCTTTTGATATGGTCTCCCACAGTATTCTTGCCAGCAAGTTAAAGAAGTATGGGCTGGATGAATGGACTATAAGGTGGATAGAAAGCTGACTAGATCATCTGCCTCAATGGGTAGTGATCAATGGCTCCATGTCTTGTTGGCAGCCTGTATCAAGCGGAGTGCCCCAGGGGTCAGTCCTGGGGCCGGTTTTGTTCAATATCTTCATTAATGATCTGGAGGATGGCGCGGATTGCACCCTCAGCAAGTTTGCAGATGACACTAAACTGGGAGGAGTGGTAGATATGCTGGAGGGTAGGGATAGGATACAGAGTGACCAAGACAAATTAGAGGATTGGGCCAAAGGAAATCTGATGAGGTTCAACAAGGACAAGTGCAGAGTCCTGCACTTAGGACGGAAGAATCCCATGCACTGCTACAGACTAGGGACCGAGTAGCTAGGCAGCAGTTCTGCAGAAAAGGACCTGGGGTTACAGTGGACGAGAAGCTGGATATGAGTCAACAGTATGTCCTGCTTGGCAACAAGGGCAAACGGCATTTTGGACTGTATAAGTAGGAGCATTGCCAGCAGGTCGAGGGACGTGATCATTCCCCTCTATTCGACATTGGTGAGGCCTCATCTGGAGTCCTGTGTCCAGTTTGGGGCCCCACACTACAAGAAGGATGTGGAAAAATTGGAAAGAGTCCAGCAGAGGGCAACAAAAATGATCAGGGGGCTGGAGTACATGATTTATGAGGAGAGGCTGAGGGAACTGGGATTATTTAGTCTGCAGAAGAGAAGAACGAGGGGGGATTTGATAGCTGCTTTCAACTACCTGAAAGGGGGTTACAAGGAGGATGGATCTAGACTGTTCTCAGTGGTGGCAGATGACAGAACAAGGAGCAATGGTCTCAAATTGCAGTGGGGGAGGTCTAGGTTGGATATTAGGAAACACTGTTTCACTGGGAGGGTGGTGAAGCACTGGAATGGGTTACCTAGGGAGGTGGTGGAATCTCCTTCCTTAGAGGTTTTTAAGGTCAGAAATCACATTGGGAAAGAAAGCTACTAGAGCCTCCCCTGGGATAGTGCTTGGAGTGTGCTGTAGACCACCGGGATCTGATTTGGATATGGATCGAGCCCTCTTTAATGTTTTTAATGAAGTAAATACTAATGGGAACTGCGTGATCATGGGAGACTTTAACTTCCCAGATCTAGACTGGAGGACGAGTGCTAGTAATAATAACAGGGCTCAGATGTTCCTAGATGCGATAGCCGATCGATTCCTTCATCAAGTAGTTGCTGAACCGACAAGAGGGGATGCCATTCTAGATTTGGTTTTGGTGAGGAGTGAGGACCTCCTAGAAGAAATGGTTGTATCGGACAACCTTGGCTCGAGTGATCATGAGCTAATTCAGTTCAAACTGAACGGAAGGATCAGCAAAAATAGATCTGCCACTAGGGTTTTTGATTTCAAAAGGGCCGACTTTCAAAAATTAAGGAAATTAGTTCGGCAAGTGGATTGGACTGAAGAATTTAGGGATCTAAGGGCAGAGGAGGCCTGGGATTACTTTAAACCAAAGCTGCAGAAGCTATCGGAAGCCTGCATCCCAAGAAAGGGGAAGAAATTCATAGGCAGGAGTTGTAGACCAAGCTGGATGAGCAAGCATCTCAGAGAGGTGATTAAGAAAAAGGAGAAAGCATACAAGGAGTGGAAGATGGGAGGGATCAGCAAGGAAAGCTACCTTATTGAGGTCAGAACATAAAGGGATAAAGTGAGATGGACCTTGCAAAGAGAATTAAAACCAATCGTAAAAGGTTCTATAGCCATGTCAAGAAGAAGAAAACCAAGAAAGAAGAAGTGGGACCGGTAAGCACTGAGGATGGAGTGGAGGTCAAGGATAATCTAATGGCCCAATATCTAAACAAATACTTTGCCTCAGTCTTTAATAAGGCTAATGAGGATCTTAGGGATAATGGTAGCATGACAAATGGGAAGGAGGATATGGAGGCAGATAATACCATATCTGAGGTAGAAGCGAAACTCGAACAGCTTAATGGGACTAAATCGGAGGGCCCAGATAATCTTCATCCAAGAATATTAAAGGAACTGGCACATGAAATTCCAAGCCCATTAGCAAGAATTTGGAATGAATCTGTCAACTCAGGGGTTGTACTGTATGATAGGAGAATTGCTGACATAGTTGCTATTTTTAAGAAAGGAGAAAAAAAAGTGATCCGGGTAACTACAGGCCTGTTAGTTTGACATATGTAGTATGCAAGGTCTTGGAAAAAATTTTGAAGGAGAAAGTAGTTAAGGACATTGAGGTCAATGGTAAATGGGTAAAAATACAAGATGGTTTTACAAAAGGTCGATCATGCCAAACCAACCTGATCTCGTTCTTTGAGAAAGTAACAGATTTTTTAGACAAAGGGAACGCAGTGGATCTAATTTACCTCGATTTCAGGAAGGCGTTTGATACGGTGCCACATGGGGAATTATTAGTTAAACTGGAAAAGATGGGGATCAATATGAAAATTGAAAGGTGGATAAGGAATTGGTTAAAGGGGAGACTACAGCGGGTCCTACTGAAAGGTGAAATGTCAGGCTAGAGGGAGGTTACCAGTGGAGTTCCTCAGGGATCGGTTTTGGGACCAATCTGATTTAATCTTATTACTGATCTCTGCACAAAAAGTGGGAGTGTGCTAATAAAGTTTGCGGATGACACAAAGCCTGGAGGTATTGCCAATTTAGAGAAGGACCGGGATATCATACAGGAAGATCTGGATGATCTTGTAAACTGGAGTGATATTAATAGGATGAAATTTAATCGTGGGAAGTGTTAGGTCATGGGATTTAGGGATTAATAACAAGAATTTTAGTTATAAGCTGGGAACACATCAATTAGAAGTAACGGAGGAGGGAAAGGACCTTGGAGTACTGGTTGACCACAGGATGACTATGAGCCGCCAATGTGATATGGCCGTGAAAAAAGCTAATGCGGTCTTGGGTGCACCAGGCGAGGTATTTCCAGTCGAGATAAGGAGGTTTTAGTACCATTCTACAAGGCACTGGTGAGACCTCACCTGGAATACTGTGTGCAGTTCTGGTCTCGCATGTTTAAAAAGGATGAATTGAAACTGGAACAGGTACAGAGAAGGGCTACTAGGATGATCCGAGGAATGGAAAACCTGTCTTATGAAAGGAGATTCAAGGAGCTTGGCTTGTTTAGCCTAACCAAAAGAAGGCTGAGGGGAGATAGGATTGCTCTCTCTAAATATATCAGAGGGATAAATACCGGAGAGGGAGAGGAATTATTTAAGCTCAGTACCAATGTGGACACAAGAACAAATGGCTATAAACTGGCCATCAGAAAGTTAGACTTGAAATTAGAGGAAGATTTCTAACCATCAGAGGAGTGAAGTTCTGGAACAGCCTTCCAAGGGAAGCAGTGGGGGCAAAAGACATAACTGGCTTCAAGACTAAGCTTGATAAGTTTATGGAGGAGATGATATGATGGGATAACATGATTTTGGCTATTAATTGATCTTTGTCTACTAGTGGTAAATAGGCCCAATGGCCTGTGATGGGATGTTGGGGGGGATCTGAGTTACTACAGAGAATTCTTTCCTGGGTATCTGGCTCGTGAGTCTTTCCCACATGTTCAGGGTTTAGCTGATTGCCATAATTGGGGTCGGGAAGGAATTTTCCTCCAGGGCAGATTGGCAGAGGCCCTGGGGTTTTTTCGCCTTCCTCTGCAGTGGGGGGCACGGGACACTTGGTGGAGGATTCTCTGCACCTTGAAGTCTTTAAACGGTGATTTGAGGACTTGAGTAGCTCAGATATAGGTGAGAGGTTTATTGCAGGAGTGGGTGGGTGAGATTCTGTGGCCTGCTTTGTGCCGGAGGTCAGACTGGATGATCATAATGGTCCCTTCTGACCTTAGAGTCTATGAGTCAGGCTTGACAAAGCCCTGGCTGGGACGATTTAGTAGGGGTTGGTCCTGTTTTGAGCAGGAGGTTGGACGAGATGACCTCTTGAAGTCCCTTCCACCCTGATATGTTGTACCAATAAATTAAAAACCAGCAGGATCTTATTAAAGGGAAAAAGGCAAAATACCACATTTATTGTGAATACAGAAAGAATCATAGTAAGCAGTTAGTTATAGCTATAACATTCCATTCAATCTCATATTTATTCACACATTCACACACACACACACACACACACACACAGAGGTTCTGCAAGGTTGTCATCATAGTTACCAGCCTTAGAGTTGCTCATGCCAAGCCACTGGCCAGGTGGCCTGGACATGAGGAGGGAGCAGGGCCTTGTCAGATGCTCATCTGATGCTCCTGGAAGTTGGTTTGCAGAATCAGACCCCAAAGTTCTCACTTTTTAGAGTCTCTTTTTATAGGAATTTCTTCCTAGGCCAGTCTGTGGGAATTGCTTCATCATGCTGTTGCTGAATCAATCAGCAGATGGCACATTCCTGACGGCTCCGTGCTGCTAGATGTTATCTTGTTCTTTGGTTCTCCCATTCTTGAGGCTGTTGGGTGGATTCCAGTCTGCCCTCCGGGGGTCCTCTGGTTATTTCCACTTGACGCCTTCTTCAGCCGATGGACACTGGATTCTTAGGCTGGCACCTCCCTGATCATTCAGTTATTATCCACACCAAGCATCCATCCACATACATCCTCTATCTCTATTTTAATCACAATTGTTAATACAACAAAAGGGCGAGGAGTCTCTGGGTGCTGTTTCTGTTGTTAGAGTATTGCTTTGAGTCTCTGTGAATTGCTTTGAGAACAGACTCTGTCTTAGAATGTACTAACACAATTAGCAGCTTGCAAGTTTCACACATAGAGGGAGAGAAACAGTACCAAAACCCAAGAGACCTCTTAATTAGTAATACCCTGGAATTTAAACTATGGGGAATCAAACTCATTTGTGATTTTAATACAGAACTTCTTTAATATGATCCAACATAATCCCCCTTTTGACACTAAGATTTATAATCGTCAGTGTCACTTTCTATGTAGCCTATTCAAGAGAAGGTACTGTGAGGCAATTTGAGTTTGTGATTCCAATTCATGCCACATACACGATCCTAGTGATGTATCTTTACTACAAGGTTCTGGGGCAACAGGCAAGGTGAGGCACACCCACTTTTGAGGAGTCCATTCGATACAACCTCTAGTGTCCAATAGCTTCCCTCCCTCCCCAGCCCACTGGCTCAAGGTCCAGGGTAGCCAGAAGGATCCCATGTGTAATATGGGGAGTGGGTTAACCTTCAATACCTTTGCCTCCAGGGACTGTTGGTGTGCAATTTTGACAACAATTTCTCCCATTAACAAGTCTGGTTTCACAATACTGGAAACATATTGCATCCATTCATGTTGATAAGTGTCAAACAACGATCTCTTTCTTTGTTTTAACAAATGCATCAAACCCTTAATATTTCCCAATATGACGCAGAACATTTTGTGTTCCAAAGTAGCTCGTGCAAGTATCTGCATTTCAGTGCATCCCAGAGCTATGGCTGTGTAGTTTCCTATTTCTAATATTTTTTTTTTAATGGATAAGCCATGTGGTAGTATTAAGCCATTACTAAAGATTCCATCGGCCTTTTAGGTTACCCAGACCAATTTGGACCAAGTCTACGTTGGCATGTACTTGTTTTTGTATCAGGCTGTCCTGTAGCTGGGACAGAGAGCTTAATTTATTTTTAAGTTCCTGCAGGTCTTCAGTATCTTTTTTTTTTTTTTTTAACACACAACAGTGCTAGCAACAAGACAAAACACAAGACAAAACATAGAACACAAAACACAATTTCTATTGTGACAGTAGATTCATGGTATTGGGTTACTTTTCAGCTGGCATCAGCTTTTCCTGATTTTTCTGAAAGACAAAAAGAACATGTTTCTACCCCTTTTGGGGTGGCAGATTATTGCTTAAAATATTTCTTTTACAAATACCCTTGCTGATTGCAGGCAAAACAGAGGAATTGCCCCCACATTTTCCTGTTTTTGTTCTATAGGTGGGCCAGGTTTCAATGGCTTTTATCTTTTAAGGGTTATGGGGAAATTATCCCACTGTTTAGTCATTAAATCCCTGAGTTTTCCTTCTTATACAGCAGACCAAGTTTATAATGTTTTTCCTGCTGTGTTAAGCTTTAAGTTTTATTTACAGGTAATAACTGAGAAGCATCATTACCATACGACGTTAAAGGGTTTTTCCAAAAATCATACACACTATACATTGTTACAGGGATACTTATTATCATTAAATTTATTAAAATTATCTTGTTATCCCATGCCTTTTATTTAGACAATTTGTTTGCTGACCAGGTATGTCCTTTATCTGCAGCTCCTTTGTGCTGCTAATTCTTTCCTTCCTTTATCATTTAGGTAATTTGCATTTTCACAGAAGCTTCCTGCTTTTGGATTTAAAGCCATCAGCAGCTCACTAAAAGGGACACCATCAACTTTCACCAGAGTTTTGATTACTTTTAACTTCTGCTTCCAAAACACACAGCAATCTGAAAAAGAAAACCCAACCTATTGTGGCTCCCTTTGGAGCCCTAATAGCATTTTAATTAAGTAGCATGGTATGTTTGCATTTCTTTTGCCCCTTCTACAATATACCCTGCACATGTTCTGGGGCAAATGCACATTCCTTCCATAGTTTAACTTCTATAACATTATCCAGATCCATTTTTACATAAGGTGTCACTATTCCTTTTTTTTGCTTGCAGAGGTTTCATGTACCTTTATCAAAGTGACAGTCTGATTACTCAGAGCCATTTTAAGACTCAGTGTTTCTCACATTGCTTCTTTTTGTTTTGTGCACCTCACCCCTGCTGTTGCTTCAGAGAGGCACTGTTTTTTTAATTTTTTTTTCTACAACTCTCATCTGTTATTCTGTTACAAAAACAAACAAACAAACAAAAAGAATCGAGAAAATTTTTTTTTTTTTATATTCTCCTGATTTTGACTGCCCAGCTGCAGCCACAACTTAAAAACATTTTAAATTTTGTAAAGCATTGAGTTACCTTTTAAGGGTTGAATGCCAAATCCCAAAGCCAAACAGCACTAATTACCTGTGTCTAGCAAAAAGGTCTGTCAGTTTTGCAACTTTGAATTAAAGAGTCAAATGGATTTTTAGTGGCATTATTTAAAACAAAAACAAAACCAACTGGTCCTTAGAACTTTACATATTTACACACACACAGATAGATACATACACATTTTCTTTTCTTTAACATCCCTTCCACGTTGCTCTGTTTTTTTTTTACATCTTACATTCCCTTTATACATTTGAGGCAGTTAAGTTCCAATAGAACCCCCTTATGTTCTTTTAGCAAATTTGACTAAATTGTTCAGTCAAATGATTTTAATCAGTTTCTTTTGCCTGGCTAATTTACAGACATTCCTTTGGAAAAGGGCCCATTTTTCCCTCAGAATGGCTGCAAAGAAACCAAGAATGCTCTTTCTCTAACACTTTTTTTTTCCTTTTTAACATTTTCACAAAGTTTAGCTGCTTAATTCCCTCCAGCCTCTGCAGAGTTAACTTTTTTTTTTTTTTACTCTTTCTCTTTGTAATTATGCCTGGGGGTGCCATACATAGGACCTTCTCCCCCTTTACCTGCCTCCCTCCAGCCTCTGCAGAGTTAACTTTTTCACTCTTTTTGTATTCCTGGAGTGCCTCTTTCACTATTTTCAGCTGGCTTTGGGTATTTGTAGCCAGCACCTTCCAATTGTCTGCTCCCTTTTCCGTTTGTGCCTTTTCCTCTTTACATGAAGACAAGCGGAGGGAAGAATCCTTACATGCCTCCCACAACAACCAAATTGCTGCTGCATCTCTTTTGGCAGCACTAGAAGGTTTGTATATGAGGATATACTGAGCCAATCTATCCTCTAGGTCCGAAATAGTGCAGAGATCAGCTAGGGCTTGTTTAGTCCAAGGACTGTGCCCAAATTTTTGAAGGTTTTGTTTAAAAGGTGTAATTTCTTTAACAAAAGGTGAGGTTGGAGTTCCTTCTGACTCCATTCCTCCCTCTGGTACTGGCTTACCCTGTTTTCTTTTAAACATCTTAACATGGATATTTCAATCTCTTTGTCACTGCTGGTATTACTTAGCAAGTGACACAGCCTAGATTCTGAAATCATAGCTTAATCTATGCGTTTTTCCCCTGCTACCTTCCCGGAGGCCAGCAGGTCCCCTGCTACCTTCCCGGAGGCCAGCAGGTCTGGTTAACCTATTTCTCCCTGCTACCTTCTCGGAGGCCAGCCGGTCCGGTTAACCTGTTCTTCCCTGCTACCTTCTCGGAGGCCAGCAGGTCCCCTGCTACCTTCTCGGAGGCCAGCAGGTCTGGTTTAATCTGTTTTCCCTGCTACCTTCTCGGAGGCCAGCAGGTCTAGTTTAATCTGTTCTTCCCTGCTACCTTCTCGGAGGCCAGCAGGTCCCCTGCTACCTTCTCGGAGGCCAGCAGGTCTGGTTTAATCTGTTTTTCCTGCTACCTTCTCGGAGGCCAGCAGGTCCCCTGCTACCTTCTCGGAGGCCAGCAGGTCTGGTTTAATCTGTTTTTCCTGCTACCTTCTCGGAGGCCAGCAGGTCCCCTGCTACCTTCTCGGAGGCCAGCAGGTCTGGTTAACCTAATAGAAATGCCTAGCTCACTAGAGCTGGCGATGTGCACACCAATATTTACAATAACTGAGGTTTTTTACCAATATTCCCCCTTTCGCAATTCTCCACCAAAATGTTGTACCAATAAATTAAAAACCAGCAGGATCTTATTAAAGGGAAAAAGGCAAAATACCACATTTATTGTGAATACAGAAAGAATCATAGTAAGCAGTTAGTTATAGCTATAACATTCCATTCAATCTCATATTTATTCACACATTCACACACACACACACACACACACACACAGAGGTTCTGCAAGGTTGTCATCATAGTTACCAGCCTTAGAGTTGCTCATGCCAAGCCACTGGCCAGGTGGCCTGGACATGAGGAGGGAGCAGGGCCTTGTCAGATGCTCATCTGATGCTCCTGGAAGTTGGTTTGCAGAATCAGACCCCAAAGTTCTCACTTTTTAGAGTCTCTTTTTATAGGAATTTCTTCCTAGGCCAGTCTGTGGGAATTGCTTCATCATGCTGTTGCTGAATCAATCAGCAGATGGCACATTCCTGACGGCTCCGTGCTGCTAGATGTTATCTTGTTCTTTGGTTCTCCCATTCTTGAGGCTGTTGGGTGGATTCCAGTCTGCCCTCCGGGGGTCCTCTGGTTATTTCCACTTGACGCCTTCTTCAGCCGATGGACACTGGATTCTTAGGCTGGCACCTCCCTGATCATTCAGTTATTATCCACACCAAGCATCCATCCACATACATCCTCTATCTCTATTTTAATCACAATTGTTAATACAACAAAAGGGCGAGGAGTCTCTGGGTGCTGTTTCTGTTGTTAGAGTATTGCTTTGAGTCTCTGTGAATTGCTTTGAGAACAGACTCTGTCTTAGAATGTACTAACACAATTAGCAGCTTGCAAGTTTCACACATAGAGGGAGAGAAACAGTACCAAAACCCAAGAGACCTCTTAATTAGTAATACCCTGGAATTTAAACTATGGGGAATCAAACTCATTTGTGATTTTAATACAGAACTTCTTTAATATGATCCAACAGATATTCTATGAGCTCACACAACAGTGTGGGAGGAACCGAGTGATTTGGGCATCACCTTGGGGGTAGGAGACACCTGGTTTCAGGCTCCCTCTGCCTGTGGGGGAGACTGGATTTGAGCAGGGCTCTGCCACCTCACAGGGTGCCCTAGTCCCTGTGCTGTGGGGTACTCTGCTGTGGGGCCCCCTCCATCGCTCCCGTGGGAGCTATTCCACTGGGGAAAAGTAGAACTGGGCCAGAGAGCAGGGGCTTGAGAATGGCTCTGTAGCCGGGTGGTTGGAGCCTTCACCCGGGTGGTGGGAGACCCTGGGTCCAGTCCCCCTGCTCCACTGACTCTCTTGAATTAGTTAGCCAGGGAGGAGCAGCATCAGCAGCCCTGCTCGCCAGATCTGGCGTCTGATTGTGACTGAAGGGGAGTGAAATGGACAGTGGCTGGTGCTGGCAGGAGGGACGCAGGGCGTTCGGCAGCCGGAGGAGCTGAGGGGAAGAAAAGGGGAGAGCTCTGTACCCGTTAGATCCATCTGTTCTTCAGCTCATGCATAAGCCAGGGCAGGGCTGTGCCTGTTGTGTGTGTCCAGCGTCCAGCACGGGGGGGCAGGGGGGGAGGCTCTGGTCTGTAACTGGCCATTAGGAACTAGGGAGCAAGGCCCCGATCCTGCAGACGCTGTGTGTCACGTTACTGAGGTGAGGGAAGGCTCCAGGGGGCTGTGAGAGTGAGTGAGGGTCCACACTGCGAGGCTGCAGGATCTGAGACTAAATAACCCCTGAGACACTGAGGAACTAACGGGACCAAATAAGTCACCAGCCTGCGTCAGCCTGTCCCCCCGCCTCCCCAGGTCCTGACCCCCCCCCCCCAGACGTGTGTGTAACTCCCCAGAGCCGTGTGGGACACTCACGTGGGTGAAGGGATCAGGGATTCCGTCTCTGCATCATCAGGCGCTTTGGGAGCTGTCGTCCTTCCCCATCCCCTTTGGCCCTGATCCTGCCTGTGGATCTGTGGGGCCGGGGGATCAGCCTGTGAACTCTGTGGGGCAGGGCCTGTGCAGTGACTGGCACGACAGGGGGGGCCCGATCCCTACAGGGGACCTGGTGTGCAGCCACAGCATGAATAAATGAAGACCAAAGCAGACTGTGAAGAGTTACAAAGGGGATTACAGTGGATGAGAAGCTGGAGACGAGTCAGCAGTGTGCCCTTCTTGCCAAGAAGGCTAATGGCATATTGGGCTGCATTAGTAGGAGCATTGCCAGCAGATCGAGGGAAGTGATTCTTCCCCTCTCTTCGGCACTGGTGAGGCCACATCTGGAGTATTGTGTCCAGTTTTGATTCCCCAACTACAGAAAGGATTTGGACAAATTGGAAAGACTCCGGTGGAGGGTAACGAAAATGATTGGGGGCTGGGGCACATGACTTCTGAGGAGAGGCTGAGGGAACTGTGTTAATTTAGTGTGCAGAAGAGATGGGTGAGGCGGGATTTGATAGCAGCCCCAACTACCTGAAAGGGGGTTCCACAGAGGATGGAGCTAGACTGTTCTCAGTGGTGGCAGAAGACAGAACAAGGAGCAATGGTCTCATGTTGCAGTGGGGGAGGTCTAGGTTGGATATTAGGAAACACTATTTCACTAGGAGGGTGGTGAAGCACTGGAATGGGTTACCTAGGGAGGTGGTGGAATCTCCTTCCTTAGAGATTTTTAAGGCTCGTCTTGACAAAGCCCTGGCTGGGATGATTTAGTTGGGGTTGGTCCTTCTTTGAGCAGGGGGTTGGACTAGATGACCTCGTGAGGTCTCTTCCAACCCTAATCTATGATTCTATGATCTTACAAAACTGGGTGACTGGGCAACAAAATGGTAAATGAAATTCAGTGTGAATAAATGCAAAGTAATGTACACTGGAAAACATAATCCCAACTATACATATAAAGTGACAGGGTCTAAATTAGCTGTTACCATTCCAGAGAGATCTTGGAGTCATTGTGGATAGTTCTCTGAAAACATGCACTCAATGTGCAGTTTCAGAGGGGTAGCCGTGTTAGTTTGTTTATGGAGGACACTTGTCTCAGTGGCTATTAGTCACGATGAGGCAGGGATGGTGTCCCTAGCCTCTGTTTGTCAGAAACTGGGAATGGGGCGACAAGGGATGGATCCCGGCATGATTCCTGTCTGTTCATTCCCTCTGGGGCACCTGGCACTGGCCACCGTCGGCAGACGGACACTGGGCTAGATGGACCTTTGGTCTGACCCAGTCTGGCCGTTCTTATGTTCTGAATAAGTTATAGTAAATTGTGTGCAGAGCCAGTGTCCTGGCTCCCACCTGTAGCTTGGACACATCCCCCTGCCCACCTTGCCTTCCCCAGCATCAGCTCCTGCATCTCCCATCCCCCAGTCCTCCTGCCCCACCCTCTCCCATAACACCCCCTTCCATTTCCCCACACCGCACTCCAGCCCTGCCCCTCCTCCTGGGCCCCTTTCCTTCTTCACACTCCCCTGCACCCCCAGTACACTCTCCCCATATACTCCCCTACTCCTCACATATGCTCCAGCCCCCCTGTACCTCCCCACCCCTTCCCCTCCTCACTCCCCCTCCAGCCCTGCCTCCCTTTCTCCTCCTACCCCACCATCTCTTGCTCCCCAGTCAGGCCGTTCTGTGAGCCCTTCCCCAGGTCCCCCTCCCACAGGAGCGCTCCTAAGGGCTGGCACCGCCTTTTGTGTATTGCCAGGGGCTCCCTGGCAGGGTCTGGTTGGGTCTGACTCTCCCTCCCCCAATCTCTCCCCCCCATCCTCTCCCCAGGCCAGCACTCCAGGCATGTATTGGACACGGTGGTGTCGGAGCCCGGCCCGGGGATGCCCTGGTTCAGCCGTGTTGTGTACGTGGACGATCAGGTCAACTACGTCTACCCCAGCGGGACGCAGAGGGTGGAGCCTGGCCCAGTGTGGATGGCGCAATACGAGGGTCCGGAGTTCTGGGACGAGAGGACCTGGTGGGGACAGCGCTACCAGAAATGGTATAACGCGAGTCTGAACACCCTGAGTCAGCTCTACAACCAGAGCGAGGGTGAGTGCGGGACACGACCCGACTTAGGGACGCAGGGACATGGGGTGGGGGGGCGCAGTTGATGTAAACAGGCTGAATGGACACAGGGATGCGTGTTGGGGATGGGGGGAAGGGTCAGCCCTCAGGGGCATTTTCTCGCTGGAGTCAGTGTGAATGTGGGGGACAAAGGGACATGGGGTGGGGGGAGGGGCTGCAGGATGGAGGGTTCATGTGAAAGACATGTTTTGACACACTCCAAAGTGGGACTCTCATACTGTCCCCTCCCCAAACACTCAAGATTTCTGCTACCAGTCCCACCTGCAGCTGCCTCTGCTGCCCTTCGGGTGACCCCCCCCCGCCCCTCGTGTGTGGTCATTTCCCGGGCAGAGCGGCAGAGGTGCGACTGCCAGAAGTTCCCATCAGACCCGGCTAGTCTGACCTCCTGGTCACCCAGGCCAGAGAATGGCACCCAGCGATTCCTGCATGGAGGGGTTTGTTCCTCCCGACTACGACAGTGATGCTGTCAGACCCTAGAGCTAGAGCAGGGCTCTGAGACGTCTTGTCTCATTTCCCAGACACCGAGTGATGGGGAATCCCAATATCGACAGCCCCAAGTGTTGAGACATCACGAGTCAGGCCTCCAAAATCCTGAGTTTGGCTTAAATGTCGTCAGTATTTTGGGGATAATATTGGAGCTTATTTTTATTTGCCCTCTGGTTTGAGCCTTTAGGGGACACATTTCTGGAGTTTTCCCCGCTGCTGGAAGGAGTAGATGTTAGTGCTGTAAAAAAAGAGAGCTGAGACTCTCCTCTAATCCCATGAGTCCAGGAACTGGGGATTTAATAAAACCACCCGCTATTATGAGACGCACAGTAAAGTCACAAGAACAGGCAGCTCTGCATTCACCCAGCCCTGGGGAGAAGCTGCTCACCTGTGAGCCTCCTTCATTGTTCGCTTTGTCTTATTTCCAGAGTGAGTTTATCTAAGGTCAGATTCCTCTTCACTCTGCAGAGTGAGGGTCTGACATTGACTTGGGCTGGAGAGTTAGTGAGAGAATCAGCCCCTGCAACGTGCAGAGACTCCCGGGCTTCCTTACTCCTGGCAGCACAAACCCCTGCCTGTGTCCCCTGGTTGGAGCCCCTGGTTCCCTTGCACACTATCGATAGATGTGTAAAGAGCCGTTCTTCCTGCTCGGTCCCTGATGTGGGGGGCTGTAGCCACATGGCCAGGCCCCCTGATTGTGCTTTGTCCCCAGTCCCTTGTGGTACTCTTTTCCCCCACCTCCCCTCGAATCCCAGCAATGAGAACTAATTCCCATCCTGTCCTGGACACCTGGGTTCCTGGTAGCCCTACCCCAGGACTAAGCGACAGGGCGGAGGGTTGCCAAGTGTCTGCCCCCCAGCGCGCCCCCTCTGTAGCTAGTTTAACCCTCTCCTGACTAGTCTCGCCCATTGGTCCCCTGCTGCTGAGCCCGTCCAGCCTGACCTGCTCACAGGGACACTGGCCTCCCCAGTGCTGAGAGGGGCTCTGCTCGCCCGCCCCTAAGCCTGCGCTGGGGAGCTGCTGTTCCGTCCCCATTGCCCCCTCCCCAACCACTGTCCCGACTGCCCCCTCCTGCCCTCCTCCCCCCATTTACCCCCTCCTCGCAGTCCTGGGGCTGCCAGCTCGCCGGAGACTGTCCTGAGTCCTGCATCTTGGCCACCAACAGTGTTCCCCTCTCTAGCTGCGTCTGCCCCCAACACGCAAATGGGGGAATTCGGGATCTGGTCCCTCTGAGACCCCATCGGTGCCCACATCCTGCTCATCCCTGTGGAGTGCAGCATGGAGGAGAAGAGGGGTGGGTGAGTCTGCCTGACCCACCCCAGTGCTCTCGGGCGCCTGGCTTGGAATCTCTGCATGTCTGTGACCAGCCGCCCCGCACTTCTCAAGCTTCTCAGTGGTTCTCTCGTTGTTACTCCATCCCTTTTCCCCTCCTTTGTTTTCTCGCTTTTTGGCTTTAGTTGATTGGTGTAAATAGTTAGTTGGACTCTCGTAGCGAAGTTTCCTCTGCTTCTGGAACTGGGCAAGGCTCAGTCTCCGGGCTTCAAACCTGGTGCCTTCTGCGGCAAGCCCATGCCTTAGAGCGACCGGCACTCTAGCTGTCTAAAGTGCGTGGATGAGACTCCTCTTGTGGATCGTGGTCAGCTCTGCCACCAGTTCAGTCCACATGTGAAACAGGACAGGGAGGCCAGGCTGAAGTCCCTCCTGAGGGAAGCCGCACTCAAACCTTCTTCAGAGCCAAGCCAGTCAAACTTGGCACCGTGTACCTCAGTGCTGGTACGAAGAGCTGATGCAGAGAGAGTCTGTATGGGACTCTCGGCACCGTTCCCCATGCCCAGGGCCAGGAAAGAAGCATAAGCAGCAGCTGTCTGAGAGGTTCCCCATCTCTAAGAAAGGACAATCATGGGGAGTGCAGGGGAGTACGACCTGCATCTGGCCACTCCTCTGCCCCTGCTCCGCAGGCGATACCGTTGACTCTGCCCTGTTCACAGGCTCTGTGGAGTCCAGGACCCGGCCAGCCGCCGGCACCAGAGGGGCAGTGAGGCACCAGCAGGGTTGCGGTACCGTCCATCCCAGAGGCATTTGGTGGCCAGGGACTGGCCGGTATGTTCGCTACAACAGTTGGTGCCAGCAGCGCAGGCAAGCAGAAGGGAGCATGTTGCCCCAAACTCCCATCTGGTACCAGGCCCCTTCCTGTCTGCTTATGTCGAAGCAGGCTTCCCCATCTCGGCCCCGATCCCTAGATCCTCAGCACCATCTCTTGGAGCCAACAGGTACCACACCCACCTCGTCCCCACAAGATGACTCATCATCCAAGTTGGAGTTTGAATCTTGCACCCAGCCGAGGGACTGGTACCAGTACCCCACCAGTCAGTCCTATGCAATGGTGGATCCTGGGGTGGGGGTTCCTCCGAGCGCCTGGCTCAGTGGGCAATGGCCCATGCAGATACGATCGCCTTTTTGAAGCCCCTGGGGTTTTCCTCCTCTGCCTGGCCCCCCTGTCTAGGCGCTCCTACTCAGTGGTGTCTGAGAGAAGGATTCCTCTGCCACACCAAACAGCAGCTGATCCCGACTACGATATTGAGCCAGGTACAGACGCTCAGAACCTGGAGCTACGGGATCCGGTTGGTGCAGAAGGAGAGGAGGAAGGTCCCATGCTGGTGCAGGCTGCCTCCTCCTCCCCCCCAGAAGAAGCAGGGATGGGTGTTTTGCCACCCCAGGACACTTCAAGTCTCACCAGGAGATATGGGAGAAGGTGGCCTCAAACTTAGGGCTGGAAGTGGGGGTTATTAAAAAGTCCTCCAACAGCCTGGTCAACATCTGGGCTGCAGTGGCCCTATTGAAGGTAGCTCTGCCTCTCAATGAGGCCATCATGGGTCCAGTTAAAACCCTGTGGTGGACCCCTTCCTCACTGCCCCCCCACGTCAAAGAAGGCAGATAGGAAGTACTATGTCTCCACCAAAGGGTAGGAGTATGTATATTCCCATCACCCTTCCAGATCCTTGGTGGCCTTGGCAGCCAATGAGAGGGAAAGGCCAGGGTTGTAAGGGACAAACCCCCAAGTCAAAAGACTCAAAAAAGCAAGACCATTTTGGTAGGAAAATGTATTCTACCAGTCATCTATAGCTCCACAGCTCCAGCCAACAGGCACTGCTGGGCAGATATGACTTTGACCTCATGTTGAAATTTTAAGATTCGCTTCCTCAAGCGTCCAGGCAGGAGAGTGTTGCTCTGGTGGAAGGGAAGGGAAGGCAGTGGCCGGGGCTTCCCCACAAGCCACCCTTGACACAGCGAATGCGGCGGCTCTAGTTATGGCGTCAGCAGTGCCCATGCAAAGGGGCTACTGGCTTCACTCCTCTGGCCTACAGGCAAAGGTCCAGCAGTCTCTTCAAGACCTTCCGTTTGAAGGGACTTTGCTCTTCTCAGAGCAAACAGATGCCAAACTGCACAGCCTGAAGGCCCCCAGAGCCATCCTCAAATCCTTGAATCTCAGTGCCCCGGTGCCTTCGAGGAAACATTTCAAGCCCGAACAGCCTGCCCGCTTTCCAGGCCCGCCTGTTCAAAAAGCAGAACAAAAGTTATAGGTGCAGACAGCCACCCCCATCTGCCTCGGCCTTGCTGCCTGGCCCTCACAGATACTCAGGGGGCTCCAAGCAGAGCTTTTGACGGGGCACCCAAGGGCATTACACCAGTTCCCATACCGGATCCTGCTTCTCTATTGGTTTTGGACCATCTCTCCTGCTTCAGCTCGGCAGGTCCCTTATCACCTCAGACCATTGGGTGCTGAGTACGGAGAGAAGGCTTTGGATTCTTTGACCATGGGATGGTGTTCCATGAAGGAGGAGTGCTAGGCAGAGACGGGCTCCACCTAACGAAGAGAGGGAAGAGCATCTTCGTAAGTAGGCTGGCTAACCTTGTGAGGAGGGCTTTAAACTAGGTTCACTGGGGGAAGGAGACCAAAGCCTTGAGGTAAGTGGGGAAATGGGATAGCGGGAGGAAGCACAAGCAGGAGAGCGCAAGAGGGGAGGACTCCTGTCTCATACTGAGAAAGCGGGACGATCAGCGAGTTATCTTAAGTGCCTATACACGAATGCAAGAAGCCTGGGAAACAAGTAGGGAGAACTGGAAGTCCTGGCACAGTCAAGGAATTATATTGTGATTGGAATAACAGAGACTTGGTGGGATAACTCACATGACTGGAGTACTTTCATGGATGGATATAAACTGTTCAGGAAGGACAGGCAGGGCAGAAAAGGAGGGGGAGTTGCACTGTAAGTAAAAGAGCAGTATGACTGCTCAGAGCTCTGGTATGAAACTGCAGAAAAACCTGAGTGTCTCTGAATTAAGTTTAGAAGTGTGAGCAACAAGGGTGATGTCGTGGTGGGAGTCTGCTATAGACCACCGGATCAGGGGGATGAGGTGGAAGAGGCTTTCTTCCGGCAAGTAACGGAAGTTACTAGATCACAGGCCCTGGTTTTATGGGAGACTTCAATCACCCTGATATCTGCTGGGAGAGCAATACAGCGGTGCATAGACAATCCAGGAAGTTTTTGGAAACTGTAGGGGACAATTACCTGGTGCAAGTGCTGGAGGAACCAACTAGGGACAGAGCTCTTCTTGACCTGCTGCTCACAAACCGGGAAGAATTAGTAGGGGAAGCAAAAGCGGATGGGAACCTGGGAGGCAGTGACCATGAGATGGTCGAGTTCAGGATCCTGACACAAGGAAGAAAGGAGAGCAGCAGAATACGGACCCTGGACTTCAGAAAAGCAGACTTTGACTCCTTCAGGGAACTGATGGGCAGGATCCCCTGGGAGAATAACATGAGGAGGAAAGGAGTCCAGGAGAGCTGGCTGTATTTTAAAGAATCCTTATTGAGGTTGCAGGAACAAACCATCCCGATGTGTCGAAAGAATAGTAAATATGGCAGGCGACCAGCTTGGCTTAACAGTGAAATCCTTGCTGATCTTAAACACAAAAAAGAAGCTTACAAGAAGTGGAAGATTGGACAAATGACCAGGGAAGAGTCTAAAAAGATTGCTCAGGCATGCAGGAGTGGAATCAGGAAGGCCAAATCACACTGGGAGTTGCAGCTAGCAAGAGACGTTAAGAGTAACAAGAAGGGTTTCTACAGGTATGTTAGCAGCAAGAAGAAAGTCAAGGGAAGTGTGGGCCCCTTACTGAATGAGGGAGGCAACCTAGTGACAGAGGATGTGGAAAAAGCTAATGTACTCAATACTTTTTTTGCCTCTGTCTTCACGAACAAGATAAGCTCCCAGACTACTGCACTGGGCAGCACAGCATGGGGAGGAGGTGACCAGCCCTCTGTGGAGAAACAAGTGGTTCAGGACTATTTAGAAAAGCTGGAGGAGCACAAGTCCATGGGGCCGGATGCGCTGCATCCGAGAGTGCTAAAGGGGCCAGTTTTGTTTAATATCTTCATTAACGATCTGGAGCAGTGGTCCCCAACGCGGTGGCAGTGGGTGCCATGGCACCCGCCAGGGCATTATTGTGCGCCTGCAGGACATCCCACCGAGGAACCTCCCGCTGAAATGCTGCCGAGAAGTGGCAGTGGCCAGAAGGGATGCCGCCGAAATTCTGCCGAGAAGCGGCGACACCTAGAGGCATTACCGTTTCTCGGCGGCATTTTGGCCGCAGGGTGTCTTGCGCCTTGCCACAGTCTTCTGGGAAGAGTAATGTGCTGTTCCCACAGAAAGGTTGGGGACCACTGATCTGGAGGTTGGCGTGGATTGCACCCTCAGCAAGTTCGCAGATGACACTAAACTGGGAGGAGAGGTCGATACTCTGGAGGGTAGGGATAGGATACAGAGGGCCCTAGACAAATTGGAGGATTGGGCCAAAAGAAATCTGATGAAGTTCAACAAGGACAAGTGCAGAGTCCTGCACTTAGGACGGAAGAATCCCATGCACCGCTACAGACTAGGGACCGAACAGGTAGGCAGCAGTTCTGCAGAAAAGGACCTAAGGGTTACAGTGGACGAGAAGCTGGATATGAGTCAACAGTGTGCCCTTGTTGCCAAGAAGACCAATAGCATATTGGGCTGTATAAGTAGGGGCATTGCCAGCAGATCGAGGGATGTGATCATTCCCCTCTATTCGACATTGATGAGGCCTCATCTGAAGTACTGTGTCCAGTTTTGGGCCCCACACTACAAGAAGGATGTGGAGAAATTGGAAAGAGTCCAGCGGAGGGCAACGAAAATGATTAGGGGACTGGAGCATATGACTTCTGAGGAGAGGCTGAGGGAACTGGGATTGTTTAGTCTGCAGAAGAGAAGAATGAGGGGGGATTTGATAGCTGCTTTCAACTAGCTGAAAGGGAGTACTTGTGGCACCTTAGAGACTAACCAATTTATTTGAGCATAAGCTTTCGTGAGCTACAGCTCACTTCATCGGATGCATACTGTGGAAAGTATCGAAGATCTTTTTATGCACACAAAGCATGAAAAAATGGGTATTTACCACTACAAAAGGTTTTCTCTCCCCCCACCCCACTCTCCTGCTGGTAATAGCTTATCTAAAGTGATCACTCTCCTTACAATGTGCATGATACTCAAGGTGGGCCATTTCCAGCACAAATCCAGGGTTTAGCAAGAACATCTGAGGGGCGGCGGGGGGGTGGAGGAAAAAACAAGGGGAAATAGGTTACCTTGTATAATGACTTAGCCACTCCCAGTCTCTATTCAAGCCGAAGTTAATTGTATCCAATTTGCAAATGAATTCCAATTCAGCAGTCTCTCGCTGGAGTCTGGATTTGAAGTTTTTTTGTTGTAATATCGCAACTTTCATGTCTGTAATCGCGTGACCAGAGAGACTGAAGTGTTCTCCGACTGGTTTATGAATGTTATAATTCTTGACATCTGATTTGTGTCCATTTATTCTTTTACGTAGAGACTGTCCAGTTTGACCAATGTACATGGCAGAGGGGCATTGCTGGCACATGATGGCATATATCAGATTGGTGGATGTGCAGGTGAACGAGCCTCTGATCGTGTGGCTGATGTTGTTAGGCCCTGTGATCGTGTCCCCTGAATAGATATGTGGGCACCGTTGGCAACTGGCTTTGTTGCAAGGATAGGTTCCTGGCTTAGTGGTTCTGTTGTGTGGTATGTGGTTGCTGGTTAGTATTTGCTTCAGGTTGGGGGGCTGTCTGTAGGCAAGGACTGGCCTGTCTCCCAAGATTTGTGAGAGTGTTGGGTCATCCTTCAGGATAGGTTGTAGATCCTTGATGATGCGTTGGAGGGGCTTTAGTTGGGGGCTGAAGGTGACGGCTAGTGGCGTTCTGTTATTTTCTTTGTTAGGCCTGTCCTGTAGTAGGTGACTTCTGGGAACTCTTCTGGCTCTATCAATCTGTTTCTTCACTTCCGCAGGTGGGTATTGTAGTTGTAAGAATGCTTGATAGAGATCTTGTAGGTGTTTGTCTCTGTCTGAGGGGTTGGAGCAAATGCGGTTGTATCGCAGAGCTTGGCTGTAGACGATGGATCGTGTGGTGTGGTCAGGGTGAAAGCTGGAGGCATGTAGGTAGGAATAGCGGTCAGTAGGTTTCCGGTATAGGGTGGTGTTGATGTGACCATCGTTTATTAGCACTGTAGTGTCCAGGAAGTGGATCTCTTGTGTGGACTGGACCAGGCTGAGGTTGATGGTGGGATGGAAATTGTTGAAATCATGGTGGAATTCCTCAAGGGCTTCTTTTCCATGGGTCCAGATGATGAAGATGTCATCAATATAGCGCAAGTAAAGTAGGGGCGTTAGGGGACGAGAGCTGAGGAAGCGTTGTTCTAAATCAGCCATAAAAATGTTGGCCTACTGTGGGGCCATGCGGGTACACATAGCAGTGCCGCTGATCTGAAGGTATACATTGTCCCCAAATGTAAAATAGTTATGGGTAAGGACAAAGTCACAAAGTTCAGCCACCAGGTTAGCCGTGACATTATCGGGGATAGTGTTCTTGATGGCTTGTAGTCCATCTTTGTGTGGAATGTTGGTGTAGAGGGCTTCTACATCCATAGTGGCCAGGATGGTGTTATCAGGAAGATCACCGATGGATTGTAGTTTCCTCAGGAAGTCAGTGGTGTCTCGAAGATAGCTGGGAGTACTGGTAGCGTAGGGCCTGAGGAGTGAGTCTACATAGCCGGACAATCCTGCTGTCAGGGTGCCACTTTAGATAAGCTGTTACGAGCAGGACAGTGGGGTGGGAGGAAGTTTTGTTTCATGGTCTCTGTGTGTATATAATGTCTTCTGCAGTTTCCACAATATGCTATGCATCCGATGAAGTGAGCTGTAGCTCACGAAAGCTCATGCTCAAATAAACTGGTTAGTCTCTAAGGTGCCACAAGTACTCCTTTTCTTTTTTCTTTTTGCGAATACAGACTAACACGGCTGTTACTCTGAAACCTACTGATTATTGTTATTGGGTTCTTAATGCCATCATTAAAATAGTAACGAACTAGGTAAGGACATGATCAGGAGTTACAGGGTTTTAAAATGATTACACTCAGCTCCAGGTGTCTTCACTAACAGCCCAGTGGAAAGACCTGAGATTCGCTCCACTTCACACCTGCCTGGGGCCTCTTTGGCAGCTGTGGGCCAGTGATGGCTGTGGGAAGGTGGCAGCTGCAAGGGACAAGCCATGGGGAGTCTTTCTCCTCCCCCTGCCCCTCTCTTCTTTCTTCTCCAAGTTTTTGCTCCCCTTCCTGATGTTTCCCCTTCTTGCTTCCCACCCATGTGCCTTTCCCCATGCCCCCGCCTGGTGGCTCGATCTAGGGCCTGGCCCACCCACACACTCAAAGCGCAGAGGAGGCTCCGGGTAGGAAGGTCGCCCAGTGGTTCAGTCACAGCCCTGGGGGCTCGGGGTGCTGGGTTTGGGTCTCTGCTCTGCCACAGACTCCCTGCTTAGCCTTGGGAAAGTCACTTCACCTCCGTGTACCCTAGATCCCGCCTGGGGCTAATACTGACCCCGCCTCCTCGGCACAGTCCAGTCACGGCTGTGTGACGAGGGGGAAACGGAGACACCAAGGTGGGCAGATTGGGGCTGAATTTCTCCACAGCCTGAGAGTGAGAGCCAGCCCCACACAGGGGGAACGCACGGGGGGGAACGGGAGAGGGGGCTCAGGCCAGCTCTGCACGGGGGGGCGTCGGGGCTTCAGCCCTGCAGCTTCTGCTGCTCGGGCAGCGGGGGGCTTCAGCGCCGCATCTCCTGCTGGGGTCGGGGCTCCCCCCCCCCGAAACTGCCCTGCCCCCACCCGCCCTGGGCGAGCTGGGCTCCCTTGGTCCCCTGATGGCTGGTCACCCTGGTGGGTGCTGAGCACCCCTCTTCTTCCCCCGGTGCTCCCGCCCCAGAGCACCCGGAGCCGGCTCCCCTCGCCCCCCAAACCCCTGCCCCAGGGACGGGGAGGGGGAGCCACCGGGGGCGGGGCCTCGGAGCGCCCCCAGCCCCCCCACTGGGGGTCAGACACCGGCTGCGGCCGGGGCAGGAAGGGGGGCGGGGCCGGCCACGGTCTGCCCGGGCTTCCGGCGTCAGACCTCCCTGCTCAAAGCGGAAGTTGCGGCCACAGGAAGTGAGGGCGGCTCTCAGGACGCCATGAGGAGAAGGTCAGAAGCCCCCAAGGGGGGGTGGAGGGTCACGTGGGCGGAGCGGGTCCCTCCCCCGTCCTCAGCCGCGTGTCGCCCGCGCCACAATCAGCCCGGCCCCGCCCCCGGCCCGAGTCTGCGCCCCGACCCCTCCCCCCCGCGCGCTCCCTCAGCCCCCCCCTCAGCCATTGCCCCGACACCCCTCCAGCCCCCCGCGGGCCCCCCCAGCCCCGCCCTCCATCCGGGGGATCCCTCAGACCCCGCTCCCCAAACTCCCCCCAGGTCACCCCAATCCTTTTCCTCATCCCTCGGCCCCCAGCGTCCCCCGAAATGTGCTGCCGCCCCCAGCTCCTCCCCCGTCCTCAGCACCCCGCCCCACGGACTCCCCCCCCTTTCCCCACTGCTGGCCCCCCTTTCCCGTCCCCCCTCCCCCCATCCACCCCCAGCGTGCCAGGTTCCTCATCGCCCGTCTCGGCTACCCCCCAACCTGCCGGGTTCCCCTTTCCAGCCACCGTGGGGCCCTCAAACACGCCCCCACCTGCCCCTCTGGGGTCTCTAAATCCCCTATTCCCACAGTGCACCTTGGTAACCCTTCCCTCCTCTACCTCGAATCCCCCATTCCCTTCCCTTGGGTCCCCCCGGACACCTCAACCCCACAGTCCGCCCCCCACAGATATCCTGGTCACTCATTCACACGCTGAGCTAGTCCTTCAGGGGCCCCCACAGCCCCCCAAACTTCTCCATCCATGAGCCCCGTGGCTGGGAAGGGGGGCAAGCTCCCAGTGTGGCTGGGCTGGGTGTGGGTGTGAATCTTTTCCTGTCTGGTGTGTGCTGGGCTCACAAAGACTCTTTGCTCCCTCAGGGTGGGGTGTGGTTTTTGGCCGAAGGTGACACCGTTTGGGAGCCCTGTGGATGCAACGGGGTGTCTGCAATGGGGCGTGTGTGATCCCACGGTGCCCCTTCCCCTCTGCCTGCAGAGCTGAGGACAGACGGGTCTGAGGAGCAGAGCAGGAGCTCTGGGAAGGAGAAGAGCGATATGAAGATGGCGTCTAAGATGAGGCCAGGTGACTTCTGTGGAGGGAGACATGCTGGACAATGCCAAGGGTTGGGGAGACAACCAGGTGTGAGCCCAGGGCGCAAAGAGAGCTGGGGGAGGGTGTCTGTGTCTGTAACGCTTCCCTGTCCTCTCTCACAGATGGAGTCCAAGAGGGATAGGAAGGAGAGGACGAGCGCCCCAGTACTCAAGAATAATAAGGTGCATCCTAGCTGGGCCAAGGGCTCTGCGGGGTTAAGACCAGTGGAAGGGACAAGAGTCTTCTGTGCAGAGTGACGATTTTGGGTGCAGGTGCACTGGGGTGCTTCTAATTGTAGCTCCCAGAACATCATGGGAAGGGGGTTCAGGGTAGAGCCCTGGGGTGTGGGAGATGCAAGAAGCAGAGCCTCGCCATCATGGCAGAGTGTGACGATAACTTTTGTTTTTCCTTCTTGCCTTGTGTTTGGCACCAAGGGAAAAGAAGTGTGTAAGTGTGTGTGTGTATGTTGGAGGGTGAGGGGGGCGGGGACAGAGTCCGCCTTGGTGGAGAGATGGAAAGCGAGCTAGAGTGCAAGCACTGTTAATGCCAGGCAAGACCTGTTCAGCTGGGAGTGGAGCAGCTGTCTCTGTCTGTGAGAGGAGTGCTTGGTTTGGGGACTGCTCATCTCTCTTGGTGGGAGTGGTGTGTCCAAGCCCAGCAGGAGGTTGGATCCAGGAGGGTGACTCGAGGTGCTGAGTGACTTTAATTTCTCCTATTCCCCCTCTCTCTCTGTCTTGTCTTCTATGTTGGACAACGCACCTTCTCTCTCTCTTTGTCGTGCCTCCTACCGCAGGCCATGGGCAGGAGAAGTGCGCATTGATCCCCACAGGCTTGGTCTCGAGAGCCTGCACCATCTAGCAGGAGGGAAGAGAATCATAGCGGGTCCTGGAGGCGACAGTGGGGGAGGTGGGGTGACTGGCCACGCAGCCCATTGGCTCTGTCTCTTTTCATCGCATGGGGCTGCTCCAGAGCATGTGGGAGACGGAGGGAGGCCAAGCTCTCGCGCACCGGTAGAGCTATGGGCAGGGCTGCCTCGCTCATCGGTTATTTCCTGCGCTTGCAGATGAGTCGCCCAGGAGCCCCAGGCAGAGGAGAAGCTGGAAGAAGTGGAGCTGAGCAGGCTGGACATCCCGGTAAGCAGAGATGAACAGTCCTGAGCTTTCTGCCTTTCCCAGCACTGAGTGTGAGTCAGCGGTGAGGGCACTCTCTTCCTCAGCTCTTCCCAGGTTAGTTTTCTTCAGAGGCCGTGAGCTGCGCGTGGTATTAAGGGCAGGGGAAGAGACAATCGTCTCCTGTGCAGAGTGACTCCTTTGGGTGCAGGTGCAGAGGGGGGATTTCTAATTGTATCTGTGATGGCATAATGGGAGGAGGGTTGAAGCCAGAGCCCTGGGATGCGGGAGGAGCGAGAAGAGGAGCCTCGCCACCACTGCTTTTCCTTTCCCTCTTGTGTTGTGTTTAATACCAAGGGGAAAGAAGTCATGAGGACGGAGTCCAGCCCCGAGGTGAGATGGAAAGTGAGCGAGAGCAGTGAGAGCGTGAATCCTGTTGATGCCAGGCAAGACCTGTCCAGCTGGGAGCGAAGCAGCTGTCGCTGTCAGTGAGGTAAGTGTCTGGTTTGGGGAGGGCTCTGGTCACAGCCCCCCTGGCTCCAAGCAGGGACTTCCCGTTAGCTGGTGTGGGTTTCCTGCCTAGCTGTGGCTTCAAGGGAGATGATGTTGCCATTTGCGGGGGCTGATCATCTCTCTGGCCAGGAGTGGGGTGTGCTCCCCAGGAGAAGGTTGGATCCCTGAGGGTGACTCCCTGTTCTGAGTTTCTTTCCTTCCTCCTAGGTTTCTCTCTCTCTCTCTCTCTCTGTCTTCTCTACTGTGTTGGCCAACTCACACTCAAACTCTCTCTCTCCTTTCAGGAACACCTATCATGTTCAGTTGCCTACATCCTCTTCCTCTGCTCCCCCCTCCCAGTCTCCTCTGGGCTCGGCTGGGTCTATCTGCCTGTGGCCATGGTCTCTGCCCTACTGGGAAGGACGCGTACTGCCTGCCAGGCTACGGGGGTTGCTCCTCCCACTCCCTATCTTCTTAGAGAGTCTGGGGAGACTTCATTGGTGTAACTGGGTCACAGCGTGAGTGGCCAGTCATGCCTTTTGGGCTGTGGGGTCTGAGACGGAGAGGGGTGGCTCGCTCTCTTTGGGCGACTTTGGGCACAGGAGAAGTGGGGCTGGGATTAGAGATGCCAAGAACCCCCCTAATCACTCTCTAGTTCCATTACTACATCACCCAAAAGCCTCGCTCAGGGTCCACGCCCAGTGCTGGGTTTCTGATTAACCTTTGGTGGGCCCGGTGCCAACATATTTGTGGGCGCCCCATGGGGCAATGGAGCATGGCACGGGGGGGGGTCTGTCCTCAGAGCGAGGGGTCAGTCAGGGGCAATATGGCATGGCAGGGGCAGCCCCGCTCCACCCAGAACGAGAGCACTATTTACGAACCAGCAGTTGCCAGATGCACAATGGCCCACCCAGCCCTGTGCTGCCAGCGTACCCCTTCCCCTTGGGGGTGGGCCCATGCTGTGCCACACAGCCCCCCTGCCCAACACTTGAACATCCCCCCTCCAATTCCCTATGGCCAAAGCCCCCCCAGACCCGCTGTGCCCAGCGCGCCCCCCCCAGACCCTGCCAAATATGCACAGTGCCCAGCACAACACCACAACTGTCCAGCACCCCCAACAGAACCCCACTCCCTAGTGCCCCAACACACACGTTCCCTGCCCCCTCACAGCCCAGCATCCCCCGGCTCCAGGCCCTCTAGTGACCCACTCCCCCAAGCCCTGCCTCCTGGCCCCACTCACTGGCCCTGCTGGGAGGTGAGTGTGTCAGCCGGGCTGAACCGCCAGAGCTGGACCTGGGGTGGGGAATCGCTCTGGCCCCTCGGAAGTGGTGCAATCAGCCAGTCCAGGGCCTGCCCCTGCCGGGCTCCATCAGGACCCATTGCCTGGAGGGGCCCAGCCAAGCCCCTCCCCCCGCACTGCCCTCCCCCAACCAGCCGAGACTGGCCAGGCTTCTGCATCAGTCCCAGGCAGCTCAGCTCTGGGGAGACAGGTGGGGCCCGACAGGCCTGCAGCTGGAGGTGCACTGGGGTCCTGCCAGGGGACAGAAAGAAGCTGGCAGGGGGGCCACGGGGTGGAGAGGAGCCCTTGGCCGTCCACGGACCAGGCTGAGAGGAGTAAATGGTGGGCGGGGGTGGGGACCAGTGGGGTCTCGGGGTGCAGTGCATGAGGAGCAGGCCAGGGCCCCTTCTGAGCATGGGCCCGGCTCCATGGAGCCACTGGTGGTCTTGTTAACCTGGCACTGCCCATGTTTCGAAGGCGCCGCGGCCCAGCCCCTTCCACTTGCCATGTGCCCTCAGGTCCCCCTGCCCGCTGGCTCGTCTCCCCTCCCCCCGTCCACTGCTCGCTCCTCTCAGCTGGCCAGGCGCGGGGCTCCTCTCCCCCCGCACACCCCCCGCCACTGCTGGCTCCTCTCCGCCACGGGTGGTGGAAGCTCTACGGCGAAGGCTCTTTTATCGGGCACTAGCTCTCTTAGCTCAGGGCATGGGGCTCCCACTGGTGTCTCTAGACTTCATCCTCTGCCCTGTCTCTCCGAACTCCCCAAGTCTTGTGGAAACGAGCCTGCTCCTCTCGCAGGTGGCTGACAAAGGAGGCTCCGGCCCGGTGAGGCTCTGGCATTGTGCAGAGCACGGTGCAGCAGGGAGTTATCACTAGGGCCGTAGTTCTTCCTTCCCAGAAACAGGACGTACGTGTGGAAAATGGGGCAGCTCCCCCAGCCCCCCCAGGGCAGCGCAAGGTCAGTGTTTGTCAACAGGGAGCAGCAGGAACTCCTACCCCTGCATGGACTGGGATGGATACCTGGCTGTCCTGGGCCCCTAGAGGTGTGAGAGCAAAGGGAAGGTTTGTTTGTGGATTTTCCCCTTCGGGGAACCGAAGGAGCTTTTTCTCTGAGAGCTGCATGGGAGGAAGTGAAGGCTCAACCCTGGGCTGGAGGCTGGCAGCGATATTCTGTTCAGGGCTGGTGGGGGGAAGCTCCCCGCAGTGAGGCTTAGAGGCTCTCTGCTAAAATCTGGCCTGGAAGGATATTTGTTCAGTGCTGGTTGATTGGCTGTAGGAGCTGTGTCTGGGGAGTTCCCACAGAACTGCCCGGGGGAATTCCCTCAGGAATATGGGGTGCTGGGCAGTTGTAGGGGGGCTGTGAGAGGGGCACTGGGCAGTGGGGGGTTCTGGGCATAGGGATCTGTGGGCCAGATCTCTGGGTGAGGGGGCACTGGGCATGGGAGTTCCTGGGCATAAGGGGGTGGGCGTAGTGGGAAGGGGAGGTGGTATGGCAGAGCACGCTGGCAGCGGACGGCTGGATGGGCCAGTATGTGTCTGGCAGCTGTGGGTTTACAAACAGTGCCCTCGTATAGGGCTGCGCAGACCGGAGCTGTGCCCATCGTCCCCGACCCCCACCCCCCGCCAACCCCTCACTCTGGGGATCAGCCCCCCCTCATGCCATGCCCCATTCCCCCATGGGGGCCCACAAAAGGTTAATCCGGCCCTGTCCACACCTCCTTGTGCTGGGCACTGCACGGACACCCAGTGGGCCGGCAGGATGCATGAGGAGATTGCCTCACACACTCATCTGATAGATGAAGGGCTGTTTGTGGCATACAGTGGGGCTGGAAGAGGGTTGAGGTTTTGCTAGACAGCGAGACAGATGGAGAGCTGCAGGGGCGGGTGGTGACGTCACGGGCCAGAGGCGTGATGGGTTCAGCTCATGGCCGCTGGCCCTGTCATCTCCTGCCCCCATCTGCCCTGGACTCTGCCCCGTCTCTTGCAGGCAGCACTCAGCAGAGTCAGGCCCTGTAGCGGTACACTGGTGCCTCCATCCCGTGCGTACACCTGTGCACAGGGTGCTGCTGGAGAGCTCAGGCCTGGACAAGCCAGCAGGCTCACGGCTGCTGTACTAGCTCCTCCAAAGACTGCCCCAGATCTCCCCCTCCTTGGGCAGCAAGACCCTGGCCGGGGGGGCTCCTTGTCCCTCCTCGCACCCAAAGCAGCCTGCTCGGCAGAGAGACTGAGGTCACCTGCCTCCACCCGGCCTCTTACTGGAGCTGCTCCAGCCCCGAATTGCTGGTATCCCAGCCTGGCTGGAGTTGGTGTGATGTCCTCGTGGAGTCAGTTCTTTTCTCTGATAGATTATGATTTTCCCCTCTGCAGTTAGTTGGTCTTTCTCTGCCTCCCCAGAACCCTTCTCCAGAGTCTGTCATTGCTTCCCCTAAGAGCTGCTTCCCCTTTTGGGTCTCTGTTCTGGGGTCTCTGCTGTCATCGGGGACACTGCTCTGGCTATGGGCAGGTGCTCAGCAAGGTGAGGGTTGTAACTCAGAGCTTTCGCCATCAGAAATTTAATTAAAATTAACCTTTTCCTCATTTCTTAAAGTGCAGAATAACAGACAGGCACACGCCTGCTCACCGGGGGTATGTGTGGGTCGGTGTCAGGGTGCTGGGCCCCCTGGTGCCCAGGTGAGGCAGAGCATGGTGAATATCGCTCCTGTTGGGGCACTGACCCCTGCTGGCCAGGTGGGATAGTGCCCTATGTGTATCTCCCCCCCAGCACTGTGATAGTGACCCCTGCTGGCCAGGCATGGGAGTGCCCTGTAGGGGCCTTCTTGTTGGAGCACTGACTCCTGGTGGCCAGGTGCGGCAATGCCTGGCATGTATCCCCCCTCTCATTGCTGCAGCAACCTCTGGTGGTCACTGAGGGCAAGTGCCTATGTGACCCCACCACTACCATTGCGACGGTGAGCGCTGGTGGGTAGGTGAGGCAGGGTACTGTATGTATATCAGCCATTAGGGCAGTGTCCTCTGCGTGTCCCACTCTCATCAGCCAAATGGGGCAGTCCTCTGTGTGTATTTACTCCCCCGAACTCCTGCATTTGTCCAGTGACCACTGGTAGCCAGAAGAGTCAGTGCCCTAGGTGTGTTGTTCACCTCCCCCAAGGTGGCAGGGTGCCTGGGTGGCCGTGTTAGGCGGTACCCTGGGTATCCTCCAACCCCCTTGTCGCAGTGAGCATCACTCCCCCACTTGGGATGTGCACTGGTGGCCAAGTGGGACAGTTTCCTGTGTGTAGCCACCTACCCCCTCTGTGGCCAGGTATGGCAGGCACTAGTCCTTGGCATCCACATGGGGCAATACCCTCTGTATATCCCCCAATTGGGGCAGTGACCCCTGCTGGTCAGGAGGGGCAGCGCCCTGTGTGTGTCTGCCCCCTATTTGGGTTGTGACTGCTGGTGGCTAAGTGAGGCAGTGGCCTTTGATTTCCTCTGCTCTCCCTGCCCCCCCAAGGTAGTGCCCCCTGTTGGCCAGTTGGGGCACTACCTGATGTATGTATGTACTAATTGGAGCAGTGACCTCCCCGTGGTGGCCTCGTGTGGCAGTGCCCTATTGGTATCTCCCTCCCGCAACAGACACCCCATTGTGGTAGTGGCCACTTCAGGCAGTGGCCTGTTTATCATTCCTCCCCCCCCACCATCGCAGCAGTGACTCCTGGTGGCCAGGTGTGGCGGTGCCCTGCATGTGTCCCCCCAGCCATTGCTGCAGTGACCCCTGGTGCCCAGTTTGAGTAGTAGCCTGTGTGTACCTCATATCCTGGGGCAGTAACCTGTGGTGGCCAGCTAAGACAGTGCACAGTCTGACGTCATAGAATATCAGGGTTGGAAGGGACCTCAGGAGGTCATCTAGTCCAACCCCCTGCTCCAAGCAGGACCAATCCCCAATTTTTGCCCCAGATCCCTAAATGGCCCCCTCAAGGATTGAACTCACAACACTGGGTTTAGCAGGCCAATGCTCAAACCATTGAGCTATGCCTCCCACCGAAAAGACACTCAGAAGGACGCTAAAGAGAAACTTTTATGATCTTGGGGAATAGTTCAACACCTGACCAGGGACTTGAACCCTGGACCAACTGAGCTAGCCAGGCTCACACATCTGATGACTATGTACGGCAGTGGCCTGGTATTACCTCACCTGCCTTGTGTCCCTGGTGTTCTGCAAGTGTCCAACTTCCCCTTCGCTATTACTCTCCAAACCTCCTTCAGGCAACCCCTTCCCCAGGTCCCTCCACCTGCCAAACCTCCCCTGGACCCCCATCTGGGGTGAGGGGGGGCACCGCACCCCAAAACCCAATGGAGCCTGCGGGGTGGCCTGCTCCAAGGAGGGGAGGGGAAATCCTGGGGCCACAAACTGAGCAACGGGGTTGAGGCTGCCCCTGCAATGAGAAGCAGGGAGAGAAGAATGAAGCAATGCACGGTGGGAGATGTAGCATCTGCCCCGGGCTCTATCTCCCCTGAGCCGCGGTGGGTCCCATGGCAGTGTCTCCAGCCTGCATTTCCTGATAGCCAGTGCCAGGCCCGGCCCGGCCTTCCCATTTCCAGTGCGAGACTGGAAGCAGAAGTTGCCATGAGGCAGGGCCGGGAAAGGTGGTGCTGTTGTCAGGAGAAAGCAGGAAGAGTAGGTGGGTCTGTGCTACCAAGGGGAGATGCAGCCCTTGCTGTGAAAGGGCCCCACCATTAGGGGAGATGTCGTCTCCCTGCCATGCCGTGCCCTGCGCCAGCCCCTGCGTGTCATGGGAGGTGCAGGCTCCAGCCTGCGGAGCTGCAGCAGGGAACCCCACATCCCAGAGCCTGTCCGGCACCCCCATTCTCAATGCCCCTCGTCCCTGCCACCACCCCACCCCATCAGTGATAGAACAGGAGGCAGCTTAACTTCCGCTCACGGTTCCTGGTGGGTTTCAGAGGAGCAGCGTGTTAGTCTGTATCCACGAAAAGAACAGGAGGACTTGTGGCACCTCAGAGACTAACCCATTTATTTGAGCATAAGCTTTCGTGAGCTACAGCTCACTGCATCGGATGCATGCAGTCCCGGTGGGACTCTAACAGAGCGCTTATCGGAGCATCTTAACTTCTGCTCGCTGTTCCCGGTGGGACTCTAATAGAGCGCCTACCGTGGCAACTTGCCTTCCGCTGGCTTTCTGGAAGCGCCCAGTCTAAACTCTCAACTGTATCAGGCTGGGCAGCAACTAGATGATGCAGGTTTTGTCACCTCTAGTCTACAGGTCTGTTCCTTAAACGTGGGTCAATCTCCTGTGGGGTTGGGGCACAGGAATGCCCCTGCACTGCCCCCGTGCTTCTAATCCCAGCACTCTTCACCCTGCGCCCTCCCCCCACCCCTAACCTCTGCACCCCTAACCCTGCCCCCCCTCCTGTGCTTCTAATCCCTGCACTGTTCACCCTGCACCCTCCCCCAACCCCAACCTCTGCACCCCCCTCCTGCTCCCCTAACCCTGCGCCCCCCTCCGGCACCGCTGACTCCTCCTGCACCCCTAACCCCTGGACCCCTAACCCTGTGCTCCCCTCCTGTGCCCCTAACCCCTGCCTCCTTCACCCCAACCCCTGCCTCCTCCAGCACCCCTAATCTCTGCACCCCTAATCCTCTGCCCCCCTCAGGCACCACTAACCCCTGCCTTCTCCTGCACCCCTAACCTCTGCACCCCGAACCCTGCACTCCCCTCCAGTGCCCCAACCCCTGCCTCCTCCTGCACCCCTAAACCTGCACCCCCCTCTGGTGCCCCTAACCCCTGTACCCCTAACCTCTGTGCTCATATCCCTGCGTCCCCCTCTGGTGCCCCAACCCCTGCCTCCTCCTGCACCCCTAACCCCTGCATGCAGTGTGCTCCCTTTGCCTCTAACCCCTGCACCCCATCCTGTGCCCACTTGGGGAAGCTGACCTGGATGCACAGAGTAGCTGGCATTGCTGCTTTCTCCCCCAGCCACCTCTGAACACTGCTCCTCCACACACCACTAGGGGCTGTGAGGGGGGAGCAAGGAGTGACATCAGGGCTCCCTGCATCCAAGTCACCTTCCTCACCTGGGCTGCTGCTCTCTGCCCTCCACTTACGCAGCCCAGGTGGGGAAGGTGACCTGGATGCAGGGAGCCCTGATGTCGTTCCTTGCTTCCCCCTCACAGCCCCCAAGGGGGGCATGGAAGACTGGTTTGGGGGAGCAGTATCTGCTCATAACCGCTCTCTCCCCCTTCTCTTCCCCTCCCTTCCCCCGTGTTCCTGTGCTGGGAGGGAGTAGGGAGAAATCTGGGCACCACCCCAAGCAGAACCCCCCTGCCAGCCGGGAGCAGTTTCTGACTTTACACAGACAGCGCACGCTTCTCTGCTACCATACAGCACCACCCTTGACCATGCTGCCCCTGGGCGATTGCCTCATGGCGCCCACCCCTAAGGCTGGCCCTGGCTATGGGCTTCAGAGGGAGTGACCAGATCAGGCACTCATGGAGAGATCCAGCCCCTGTTGTCCCCTCCCAGCTTCTGGCAATCAGAGGCCAGGGACATGCTTCCACACTGATGACGGCTACTGCTCGATAACGAGCCAAAGCCCATTCATTTTCATCCTCTGAGTCAGATGCCACCAACAGAAGATTGATTTTCATGTCTAGTGGTTCGGGTTCTGTCGCGTCTGCATCGGAGTCTTGCTCTTTTAGAACTTAGAATCATAGAATATCAGGGTTGGAAGGGACCTCAGGAGGTCATCTAGTCCAACCCCCTGCTCCAAGCAGGACCAATCCCCAATTTTTGCCCCATATCCCTAAATGGCCCCCTCAAGGATTGAACTCACAACCTTGAGTTTAGCAGGCTAATGCTCAAACCACTGAGCGATCCCTCCCCAAATTTTACAACTTTGGACACTGAGTGATAGAGGACCAAGTTCTGCCTTGATTTACACCACATACAATTGGCACTATTGGGATTGTATGGATTGTAAATCAGTGTAGAATTTGGCCCAAAGAAGCTAAATTGTGTATCCAGGTCCACCCAGTAGATTAGAGTCCTTTACTAGACTATCTTGATGTACAGTTCCAAGCTAAGTCTGACTTTTTACACCGGGGCTCGCAAAAATACCTTAGTAGCGACACAAGCGTGGGCACTTAAGCCATCCATTTTTGCAAGCCATAAACTTTTTTCTTTTTTTAAAATAAAACTTCTGACAACATGTTTCACACTTCGTCCCTCTCAGGGTTTAGAAGGCACCTCAGATTCTTAAACCTTGGCTGGAGTGCTGTAGCTATCTCTAGAAATCTCACGTTGTACCTTCTTTGCGTTTTGTCACATTTGTAGTAAAAGTGTTCTGAAACTCAACAACATGTGCTGGGTCATCACCCAAGACTGCCATAAAATGAAATATGTGGCAGAATGCGGATAAAACCATGGAGCAGGAGACATACAGTTCTACATCAAGGTCTTCAGTCACCAATTAAATTAATTATTTTTTTAACTAGCGTCATCAGCATGCCAGCATGTCCTCTGGAATGGTGGTCGAAGTACGAAGGCATATGGATGTTAGCATAGCTGGCACATTAATACCTTGCAACACTGGCTACAAAAGTGCCATGAGAAAGCCTGTTCTCACTTTCAGGTGACATATATAAGAAGCAGGCAGCATTATCTCCAGTAAATGTAAACAAACTTGTTTGTCTTAATGATTGACTGAACAAGAAGTAGGACTGACTGGACTTGTAGGCTGGAAAGTTTTACATTGTTTTCGTTTTGAGTGCAGTTATGCAACCAAAAAAATCTACATATGTAAGTTGCACGTTAATGATAAAGAGATCGCACTACAGTACTTTATATTTTTACAGTGTAAATATTTGTAATAAAAATAACGTATCGTGAGCACGGTAGACTTTGTATTCTCTGTTGTAATTGAAATCAATATATTTGAAAATGTAGAAAATCAAAAATATAATAAATTTAAATTGGTATCTATTGTTTAACAGTGCGATTAAAACTGAGATTAATCGTGATTTTTTTAAAGTTAATTGTGTAAGTTAACTGTGATGAATTGACAGCCCTAGTTTTGAATGTTTCTGTCTCAAGCAGGACAGTCTAGACCATCCGTGTGCAGGGAATTGTGCTATGAAATTATTTCCTGTTGTGACATGTTCTCAGTTACCCTTCTTGCCCTACCAGGCTGCAGTGTAACATCCACATTTTGCTCCAGCTCGTTCCCTCCTCCCAGGGACCAGGGAAAAGAAATGGCTGAATTGGAGCCAGTTGAGGTCGGGCGTGTCAGGGCATTGCTGGGGGGTTCCCTCTGGGGGGAGAAAGGGCAGTAAATACGTAGGAGGTGGGAGTTCAGGAAGGTTGGTGTGGATGTGGGAGGGGGCAGGAAATCCCCAGGGTGGGGAAGGGGTTGGGGACAGGGTGTGACAAACCTGCAGGGATTTGTTTACTGTGAGGCCTCCGAGTTTCTCAAATGTGGCCACCTGGGGCTTTTATTGAGGCCACAGCCTCCTGGGCTGTAACTGAGTCAGGAGCAGCAAAGCCATGGCTCTTCCCCGGGGGCTGCCTGTGGGGGTTGGTCCCTACCCTCTTCCGGAGTCATCAACCCTGTAGGAGCAGGCAACCAGTGGGAGTTCCCCCCTTCCCAGGTGCGGTGGGGCTCGGGCTTCAGGCTCCCGCCCTGAGATGGTGGGGGCGGGGGGGGCTCAGTCACGATACATGGAACGTGGGCTGGGTGGGAAGAAGTCTATGTAACTCAGGCAGTTATTGATACGTGTGTGACCTCAAATATTACCAATCTACCCCCCCTCACAAAACCCAACCAACCATCTCACCTACAGACCCTCAGTCTGGAAAGCATTTGTCCCTCATACTGTTGAAAAGACTCACAGCAGAAAGAAAATCAGCTTTTAAAACAATTTTCTAGCAAAACAAAGAAACTCACATCTATAGACTCAGAAAACACTCCCAAGAAACTTTAACAATATGTTGTCGTCAAGAAATTAGAGTACTAACGAGTCCAGATTTTTCAACTACTTTAAAACAAATCTTACCAAATCAGTATCTTCACAGTAAAACTCCTCCTGCTTTTCTAACCAGAAGATTCTCCCTAGAAGGAACTGCACCATTCCTGGAGATACTGCAATACCAGGACGATGCGTGAGGTGGACAGAGCAAGCTCCTATTCCATCCCCCCGTTTCAAAAATCAATACAATACACCATTCTCAAATAGAGAACATATCAAAGATTAAACTGATAAGGACACTACACTTTGATCTTAGCATCAAGAAGCAATACTGAGACTCTCGGACGCTATGCAGCCCTTCTGTGCCCACTGCTTTCTACCTCACCATGACAAGCTCCCAGACACAACCCAAACACCATTCACAAGACTTTGATAACTAGGTAACTCTAAGTGAGGATCACTTCCCCAAAATGACTCCAGTGGAAGAATTCAAAGCAAGAACCCTTAACACACAATTCTGTTCAAAGACAGAGAAGTCTTTCAGCCTCCTTCCTCTCGCTGGTTTCCCTGTATACTCCTAATTTGCATAAACCCACCCACTGAGCTGTGACTGGCAATCTCTCTCTGTTAACTATTACAGCAAAACAGGGCAAAGAAAGCCTATGCAAGCGCTATCCCACAGCCCCAGTGCTCTTTTCTGCTCCTTCCCACAGAACTATCTCAAACGTACAGTCTTCTGGCCTACAGAAGATACAGTTTCACTCCATACCAGTCCAGTTCCTTGCTGTTTCCTTTCTAACCACTGCACACCTATGGGATACCCTATCCTGAGGTGATTCCCAACTTTTGTGCTCAATACAGGAAACGAGTTGAGAGGTAAGGGAAGTCTTCCTCAACTTGCACCCCACTCCCCAAGGGCCTTCCGGGGTCTTCTGTGGACTTCAGGTTCCATTTAATTTCCAAGGTTTCTGGTCTTATTCATTGGCCATCTCCTAATGCAGGGATCCTACCTGTCAGACCAAAGATCGATTTCCCAAAATAGCTAAGAAACAGAATTAAAGCTGAGCACTAGGCGTTACATTTACATGAGCATCCAGAATGTGACTGTGCCCTAGAAAGTTCAATGCTTCGGAAAGAAATCAGAAAATAAGGAGCCTGTCAGGTCCCCCTGCTAACACTCGAATCTCCTGTCTAGTCAATCTGCTGGGAAACAAGGAAAAGGAAATGAATAAAGAAGTCAGGAAATAACAAGAAAAGTAAATAAGGAAGTGTTATTTACTTCTTCTCATAACACAAGGACTAGGGGTCACCAAATGAAATTAACAGGCAGCAGGTTTAAAACAAACAAAAGGAAGTATTTCTTCACACAATGTACATTCAACTGGTGGAACTCCTTGCCAGAGGATGTTGTGAAGGCCAAGACTATGACAGGGTTCAAAAAAGAACGAGATAAGTTTATGGAGGATAGGTCCATCAATGGCTATTAGCCAGGATGGGCAGGGATGGTGTCCGTAGCCTCTGTTTGCCAGGAGCTGGGAATGAACAACAGGGGATGGATCACTTGATGATTACCTCTTCTGTTCATTCCCTCTGGGGCACCTGGCATTGGCCACTGTCGGAAAACAGGATACTGGGCTAGAGGGACCTTTGGTCTGATCCAGTATGGCCATTCTTATGTTCATAAGCCTGTTAGGATGCAAATCTGCCCATGTCCTATGAAGGGAGACAGTACAAGGCAGAGAAGGAGAGCCTGTGTTCTCCAGCAGAATAGAGAAGAGACAGTGGGGAGAAGGTGGAAATTAACTCAGAGCCAGTGGACACATTCCTGGATCCAGACCTGTGCTGGGGAAGACACATTACTATCTGTCTTGGGGATCAACAGCTCCCCCCATACATTGGCAAGTTATTGCTGCCTGGAGCCACAGTCCATCAGCAACCTTTTTCTAGTAACCCAGCCTGTAGCAGCCTCTAGTGACCTGGGGTGGATCTGCAGAGCCCTGCCTCAGTTTCCCTTTCTGCTCAAGGCCCTTTAACAAGTCCTCACAAATCAGATAAATAAGCAAAGCTTTCCCCTTCTGGTGTCCATTTTAATAAATCCTGCAGCTTCTCCACCTTAGTCCCAAGCTGAGCACAGACTCTCAACCCTGAGCATCTGCCTTTCCTGCAGAATTCACACACACTTCTTTGCTTGAGTCAAGAGTCCCCAGCCCTCCTTCCCAGAGCTGGCTTCAGTTCAGTCTCTCTCCTGGTATCTGGAGCCCCCAGGTCTCCTTCTCAGGGAGGGCTTCTCTTCTTTCCCTTCCTGCAAGAGCCAGTCTTGCTCCCTGCAGCTACTTCCACACTCCAGCTACCGCTTCTCAGGAACCTGCCCTGCCTAAAACCCACTTAACTGAAGTTAGGATCCCACCTGAGCTCCCTTCCCGAGGGACAACCCCAGGAGCCCATCCCATCCTCCCTTATTTCCCCAGGTCTCTCCTGAGCTAGTCACATCGCCTCCTTGACTCTTACTCACCTGGGAAGGAAAGCCAGACTTGTCTCCTATGAAACTTAATTTTTCCAGCGGTGGGTCTGAGCCTACATGTGGGGAACAGCACTTCCATGTCGAACAATCTGCAAGGATGGGCCCAATCGTATTGGAGCAATGATATTGTGGAAGGTCAATGAACAGACAGTGAATGTAGCACTACAATGATCAGCTTCAGTCATCCCCCTAGATCAAAAGGTTGAAGCTCCTCTAAAGAGAAACACACTTGATACAAAAAGAAAAGGAGGCCGGGGGGGGGGGGGGGGGGAAACAAGGGGAAATAGGTTACCTTGCATAATGACTTAACCACTCCCATTATGCAAGGTAACCTATTTCCCCTTGTTTTTTCCTCCCCCCGCCCCCGTTCTTCAGATGTTCTTGTTAAACCCTGGATTTGTGCTGGAAATGGCCCACCTTGATTATCATTCACATTGTAAGGAGAGTGATCACTTTAGATAAGCTATTACCAGCAGGAGAGTGGGGTGGGGGGAGAGAAAACCTTTTGAAGTGATAAACACCCATTTTTTTATGGTCTGTGTGTATAAAAACATCCTCACTGCATTTTCCACTTTTATGCATCCGATGAAGTGAGCTGTAGCTCACGAAAGCTTATGCTCAAATAAATGGGTTAGTCTCTAAGGTGCCACAAGTCCTCCTTTTCTGTTTGTGAATACAGACTAACACGGCTGCTACTCTGACACTTGATACAGTTACACAATTGTTAGACGAGCTTTTTAATCCAAAGATCTATTTGAAGCCCCACATTGGAAGCTAGGGAAAAATGGGATAATTACTGTTTGAAATGGATAAAGATCAGAGAGATTTGGTTATTGGTTGAAAACAAGTTCAATATAAAATGTATTTTATAAACAATTGGTTAATAATTTGGAGTTTTCCTGAAAGTTTTATTACTGGAGGCAGGCAGGGCCAGTGCAAGGATGTTTTGCGCCCTTGTGCCCGCCCCCAAGCCCTGCAGCAGCTCCCCTCCGCCCTGAGGTGCCCCCCCGCAGCAGCTCCCTGCCCCAGCTCCCCTCTGCTCCGCCTCCTCCCCGAGCATGCCCCCGCTGCCGCTTCTCCTGCCTCCCAGGCCTGAGGCACCAATCAGCTGTTTAGCAGGCAAGCCTGGGAGGGAGAGAAGCCGGGCAGGGCGGTGCTCAGGGGAGGGGGTGGAGCAGAGCAGAGATGAGCTGGGGTGGGGAGCGGTTCCCCTGTGCGCTGCCCCCTCCCCCCAGGTACTTGCTGCAGGTGGCCCTCCCGGCGCCCCCCGGCCCCAGCTCACCTCCGCTCCACCGCCCCCAACCACTTGGCGCCCTAGGCGGCTGCCTACTTTGCCTAGTGGTTGCACCGGCCCTGGAGGAAGGAAGCGTGAACCACCAAACCCAGCGCCTTCATGTTCATGGCAAGGGTCAGTGTCCATATTATTCTAAAGGAGGAGGATTTTGGTCACATATTTGTAGATTTACAATGACACAAGCTATTTCCGGCCCTCACAGAGCAGCTGCGAGCTTGGGCGAAGAAAAGCAAACCGGGCGAGGCGGCGAAGCGGCTTCCTGCTCGTCAAGCCCCCCCGCCCGCCCGCCCGTGAGGGGCTCTCGGCTGGTTCCCCCGCTGGCGCTGCGGGGTGACGGCGCCCCGGCCCGGGACCCTGTGAAGGAGAAGCCTTGCGGAGGGGCTCGGCCAGCCCTGCCGAGGGTGCCAACGCGGGAGCCCGACTCCCCGCACCCTCTGAAGGCGGCGTGTCCTGGGCCCGCAGCGTCACGCCAGACACGCGACTCTGCGGCAGGGTCGGTGGTCGGGGACTCCGTGGTGCTCGGGGCAGACCCGGGGCCATGACACGCTGGGGCCGGGGGCGGGCGCGAATCCGGGGGCACTCGGGCACTGGGTGTCCCGGGCCGGCCCCGCCCCAGCCCTGGGACCGGGCAGGGAGGCAGCGCAGCCGGAGGCGCCGCGAATCGCCCCCTGGTGGGGCCGGGCTGCAGCGGCAGGGCCTGGGTGCAGGGCCCGGATATGGCTGCCCTGGCTGGGGCTTGGGGGGCCCCGGGCTCCTCCCGCCTCGTTCCCCGGCCCGCAGCGCCCCTAGAGCCCCACCAGGAGCACTGACCGGACGTGCGGGCAGGCCCGGGCGCGCACAGACCGGCGGCAGGGAGCGGAAGTACGGTGCCCCGGTGCCCGCTCCTTTCGAGTCCGACGGGGAACTTCCGGTTCGGCAGCGACCTCTGCCGGGAATCGCGCTAACGGACCCCCAGCGGGCGGAGCGCGCCCCGCCATTTCCCTGGCTGGGGAGCGCGTGGCGCAGGGGCTGGGCCGGGCCACAGGCAGGAGACGGGGCCTGGGCCAGCCGGGGAGTGCGTGGGCAGGAGGGGCAGGGCTGGGGGTCCCTGCTGCACTGCGCCGGCTGGAGCCTGCCCCCCGCAGCGCGCTGGGGCTGGGGCTGGGGCGGAGGGGAGACAACATCTCCCCGGGGGGGCCCTTCCCAGCGTCATGGCAGCTTCTGCTTCCGGCCTCGCCCCGCCGGCCCCTCGCCCGAGAGATGGGAAGGCGGGGCGGGGCCTGGCAGCGACTGGCGGGAGATGGAGGCAGGGGAGAAACCACATCTCCCATGACCCTTGGGGCCTGCAGCAGGTGGGGGAGACCCTACATCTCCCATAATGCACTGGGGCCTGCAGCAGGTGGGGGAGACCCTACATCTCCCATGATGCACTGGGGCCTGCAGCAGGTGGGGGAGACCCTACATCTCCCATGATGCACTGGCTCACTCCCCTCTCCCCACCCACCTCAGGGGCAGCCTCACCCAGTTACTGAGCTTGTGGCCCCGGGATTTCCCCTCCCCTGCCCTGCGCCCCCCCCGCCCCCAGACTCCATAGGGTTTGCAGGTGGGGTGCCTTTGGGGGTTGGGGTTAGGGGAAGATGGGAGGGGCTGGGGGCAACCCAGGATGTGAAGGTGGCCACTCACGTGTTCCCAGAATGCCCAGGGAGACAGGGCGGGGGAGGTAATGACTGTTATAGGAGCAACTACTTCTCCTGGGGAGAGAGACAAGCTTTTGAGCCAGGCAGGGCTCTTCTTCAGGGCTGGGAGAGGGTCTCAGAGCTGCCAAGCCAGAGGGGGTACTTGGGACCTTATCAGACTGGCTCAGTGAAGACGGGGTGTTGACAGACCAACACAGACGCTCTCCAGAGTATGGAGCAGCTTCCGCCCATGCAGCCAGGCAATGAGCATTTCCCACAGCCTGGAGCCAAGGGGGAGGCGGCAGCTGCTGTTCCAGCTCCTCGGGGACAGCTCTGTCACCCAACAGACACTTCTCACTCAGCCACAGCTAAGGGTGTTGGGTTCCTCTGGTGGGAGTGTGGAGCAGCCGTTCGTTTTCCTGTTCGCACTCCTCTGCAGTGTGAAAATTGGGGAGGGGAGGCAGAAGCCCCACTTCCCTCCCTAAATGACGTCCAGTAGGGGAAGCCAGGACAACAGGGTGGGGTGGCAAGTGGTGGCCATACTCTTGCCCCAGGGTCGAGTGTAGCTCAGGGTCCAGCTCAACTTCCTCCCTGCACCACTGGCCCCTCGTCCCCTTCCACCACTAGGTCAACCCAGGAACTAAGGCGGGAACAGGGTGAGGAAGCAAGTCAAGCTGAGCAAGGCAGGCAAAAGCGAGTCTTGCCATCATGGGCCTCTCACAACGATGTCCTTTTTGTGTGCCACAGCTGACAAAAACATCCCGGACAGAGAAGCAGCAGGCCAAAAGAGAGCCATGGAGCTGCCGAAGTAGCTCAGTTGGGAGAGCGTTAGACTGAAGATCTAAAAGTCCCTGGTTCAGTCCCGGGCTTTGGCAGGCCCTTTCCTCCTCCTTTGTGCAGGGGTGGCTTGTTTTCTGGGAGGGCATCAGCACCTTTACCTGAGGCGGGTCCCTGATTTTGAGCTCCCCAGCAGGACAACGGAGCATGGGCTTCTGCCCCTAGTTGGCCCACCTGACCTTTAACAGTAAGAGAAGGGAGCTGTCTTTCACTGGCAACGTATTGGTGGACCCAATATGGCAGGAAGAGAATGAAGTAGGGCAGCCGTCAGGAAGGGTGCCAGAGTGGGTGTGGGGCAGTGACAGGCAGGGATTGGGGTCGAAAGCTCCTCTGCACAGGTCGGGATGGGAAGGCGGGGTTAGAATTTCCCTCCAAAGCTATTTTAGGGTCTGATCCTACAAGCCTCCCACGTACCCAGTGCAGGATGGCTCCAGGCTGCTCACCCAGTCCAGTGTTGGTGTGTACAGCAGAGAATTGGAAGCAGCAAATCGGGGGGTCGTCGAAAGAGACTAGAAATACAACAATTTACTTCTGAAAGGAGAAGAAAAGACGACATTACCGAGCTGTGTAACGGGGCGACTTGACCCTCAGAGACCGCGAAGGGAAATCTCAGGGGCTCTGCTCACCTGGCCCCAGGGCTGTGTCCTCAAGACAGGTCTGTGGGAGAAGGGAAATCGCCAGAGAGAGGAGTGGGGCCCAGTGTGGATTTTTGGGCTGTGGCAGGGAATTTAGGTCCTGAGACTGGAGCCATAAAGAGGGAGTGGGTGAAGGCTCCCCTCTGCTTTCAGGCTGAAGGAATCCTGGGTTGGTCAGTCTGTCCAGGGGGGGTCACATTGCTCACAGGCAAAGAGAGGAGGAGAACTGCCCCCAGAAGGACACATGCAGATCCTGGAGAAAAAGAAAGAGAAAAGAGACCAGCAGCAGGTGAAGGTGGCTGAGTGGGGGATTCCCTTGTGTGTGTGACGGAGCACTTGGGAAGCTGTGTCCATTCAAACACACTGAGCTTTAAGATGGAGGAAGGCTGGACTTCTGTGACTCGGTAAAGGATTTAGGTGTCATAATGGACATACAACTCAGCATGAAATCCCCGTGCGATGCTGTGGCCACCCTTGGACGCACAGACAGGAGAATAGTGACTAGAAATAGGGCACTAGAGATATCTCTGTATATCACCATGGTCAGACCAACACTGGAATCTTGCATACAGTCGTGTTGGCCGCATTTTAAGAGGAAGAATGAAAAATTGGACAGGGGGCAGAGAACCCTCCCCCCCCCCCCAAAAAAAAAAGGAGCTGAAAAGTTGCCTTTCAGTGCGAGACAAGAGCTGAATCTGTTCAGTTTCTCACAAAGAAAACCAAGAGGTCACTTGATGACAATGCGTAAATCCCCTCACAAAGAGAAACCTGGTACGAAAGGGCTCTTTAACCAAGCAGCGAAAGGCAGAACAAGAACCAATGGCTGTGATGGATTCTCCACTCCACATGGAGGTGGCAGGAGGGGGCAGGGGGTGCCGAAGCAAGTGCTCTCAGGTGATATAGAAAACGATTTCTCTCCGGTGCTTGGCCGGTGGGCCTTGCTCACATGCTCAGGGTCTCACTGATCTCCATTTTTGGGGGTTAGGAAGGAATTTCCCCAGGTCAGATTGGCAGGGATGTTGGAGTTTTTGCCGTCCTCTGTGGCATGGGGCACAAGTCACTTGCCCGGATCAGCTGGGTGTCATGTGTTTGGGGGTCACACTGGATTATTTTGTTGTCCTGACTGGCCTGAAAATCTAGACCTGGATGTTCTGGCTCCAGTGTTGCAGTGTCTGACCCGTGGTCACTCCAGCTCTCAGGTGCCTCTTCCTAGTCGAATCCCCAGCCAGTCTTCAGAGGACGGCAGCTGCCACGCAAGGCAATCGGGGCTGGTGGGAGTGACTCTGGGGCAGTCACTAGCCACAGAAAACAGACCCTCTCCCAACACCCCGACTGCTGGCCCTCAGGTCTCTGGCCGTACAGGAGATGGGCCAGGCCCCCGTGGGAGGAATGAGGGGGATAGAAACCCCCAGGATGGGGAGTTATGTGTTTCAGCCATGTTGGGGTGTGGGTTTCACTCAGACCCATGCACTGTACCCACACGCAGAGCCAGTTCATATTGTAAAACCCCACACCCACGAGGGATGTGTTCATCTCAGCACAAGTTCGGCTTTAACCCGTTAGAAATAACCTTGGAGTTATTGTGGGGTCTCAGGGCCAGAGGACACCAGACCCCTGAGCTGTCAGTGGAGAGCCAGGTGACCCATCAGCACGAGGCCTTGTGCGTCAGCAGGAGGCCTTGTGCGTGGGGGGCAGACACACGGCTCAGGGAAAGGGGAAGGTCACACACACAGCTGGAGCCCTCACCCAGATCTGCACCCCTGCCCCAGCCCACAGCCCCCCCTCCTGCACCCTGAACCCGTCATTTCTGGCTTCACCCCAGAGCCTGCACCCCCCCATTAGAGCCCTCACCCTCTCCCACATCCCACCCCCCTGCCCCAGCCCAGTGATAGTGAGTGAGGGTGGGGGAGAGCGAGCCACCAAGAGAGGGAGAATGGAGTGAACTGGGGGCGGGGCCTCTGAGAAGGGGCGGGGCAGGACCTGAGGGGAAGGGGCGGGGCTAGGGGGGTTGGTTTTGTGCAGAAAGTTGGTAACCTGACATCAGGCCTGGCATAGGTGCTGCCTTTTGGTTTTGCCAGTGGGTGCCCCATCCCAGCTCTGCCCTCTCCCCCAAGGCACCAGCCCCACCTCCACTCCACCCTGCTCTGCCCCCTCCCCTGAGGGCATCCCACTCACTCCTTCCTGCCCCCTCCTACCTTAAGGGCACAGTGGGTGTGTGTTTGGGGGGGCTCAGCTCCCCCCAACTGGCAATTTTCAGCATATTCATGCACTTTTCATATTCTACCATTTGGGAGCCCTGTGGATGCCATGGGGTGTCTGGAATGGGGGGGGTGTGATCCCACGGTGCCCCTTCCCCTCTGCCTGCAGAGCTGAGGACAGACGGGTCTGAGGAGCAGAGCAGGAGCTCTGGGAAGGAGAAGAGCGATATGAAGATGGCATCTAAGATGAGGCCAGGTGCCTTCTGTGGAGGGAGACATGCTGGACAATGCCAAGGATTGGGGAGACAACCAGGTGTGAGCCCAGGGCGCAGAGAGCTGGGGAGGATGTCTGTGTCTGTAACACTTCCCTGTCCTCTCTCACAGATGGAGTCCAAGAGGGATAGGAAGGAGAGGACGAGCGCCCCAGTACTCAAGAATAATAAGGTGCATCCTAGCTGGGCCCGGGGCTCTGCGGGGTTCAGACCAGTGGAAGGGACAAGAGTCTCCTGTGCAGAGTGACTATTTTGGGTGCAGGTGCACTGGGGTGCTTCTAATTGTAGCTCTGAGAACATCATGGGAAGGGGGTTCAGGGTAGAGCCCTGGGGTGTGGGAGATGCGAAAAGAAGAGCCCCGCCATCACGGCAGTGTGTGACAATAACTTTTCTTTTTCCTTCTTGTGTTGTGTTTGGCACCAAGGGAAAAGAAGTGTGTGCGTGTGCGTGTCTTGATGCCAGGCAAGACCTGTCCAGCTCACCCTCTCTCTCTTTTTACTGCCTCCTACCACAGGCCATGGGCAGGAGAAGTGCGCATTGATCCCCACAGGCTTGGTCTCGAGAGCCTGCACCATCTGGCGGGAGGGAGGAGGGTTGAAGCCAGAGCCCTGGGGTGCGGGAGGAGTGAGAAGAGGAGCCTTGCCACCATTGCTTTTTCTTTCCCTCTTGTGTTGTGTTTAATACCAAGGGGAAAGAAGTCGTGAAGACGGAGTCCAGCCCCGAGGTGAGATGGGAAGTGAGCGAGAGCAGTGAGAGCGTGAATCCTGTTGATGCCAGGCAAGACCTGTCCAGCTGGGAGCGAAGCAGCTGTCGCTGTCAGTGAGGTAAGTGTCTGGTTTGGGGAGGGCTCTGGTCACAGCCCCCCTGGCTCCAAGCAGGGACTTCCCGTTAGCTGGTGTGGGTTTCCTGCCTAGCTGTGGCTTCAAGGGAGATGATGTTGCCATTTGCGGGGGCTGATCATCTCTCTGGCCAGGAGTGGGATGTGCTCCCCAGGAGAAGGTTGGATCCCTGAGGGTGACTCCTTGTTCTGAGTTTCTTTCCTTCGTCCTAGGTTTCTCTCTCTCTCTCTCTCTCTCTGTCTTCTCTACTGTGTTGGCCAATTCACCCTCAAACTCTCTCTCTCCTTTCATGGACACCTGTTATGTTCAGTTGCCTGCATCCTCTTCCTCTGCAGGGACTTATCACTAGGGCCGTAGTTCTTCCTTCCCAGAAACAGGACGTACGTGTGGAAAATGGGGCAGCTCCCCCAGGCCCCCCAGGGCAGCGCAAGGTCAGTGTTTGTCAACAGGGAGCAGCAGGAACTCCTACCCCTGCATGGGCTGGGATGGATACCTGGCTGGCCTGGGACCCTAGGGGTGTGAGAGCAAAGGGAAGGTTTGTTTGTGGATTTTCCCCTTCGGGGAACCAAAGGAGCTTTTTCTCTGAGAGCTGCATGGGAGGAAGTGAAGGCTCAACCCTGAGCTGGATGCTGGCAGCGATATTCTGTTCAGGGCTGGTAGGGGAAGCTCCCTGCAGTGAGGCTTAGAGGCTCTCTGCTAAAATCTGGCCTGGAAGGTGTCAGTGTTGCGATATTTGTTCAGTGCTGATTGATGGGCTGTAGGAGCTCTGTTGGAAAGAGAGCCACCCCCAGCTCTCAGTTCTGCTGACTTTGCAGGTGGACGCTGCCTTTTGGGTCCTAGTGCTTAGAATCATAGAATCATAGAATATCAGGGTTGGAAGGGACCTCAGGAGGTCATCTAGTCCAACCCCCTGCTCAAAGCAGGACCAATCCCCAATCAAATCATCCCAGCCAAGGCTTTGTCAAGCCTGACCTTAAAAACTTCCAAGGAAGGAGATTGTACCACCTCCCTAGGGAACGCATTCCAGTGTTTCACCACCCTCCTAGTGAAAAAGTTTTTCCTAATATCCAACCTAAACCTCCCCCACTGCAACTTGAGACCATTACTCCTTGTCCTGTCCTCTTCTACCACTGAGAATAGTCTAGAACCATCCTCTCTGGAACCACCTCTCAGGTAGTTGAAAGCAGCTATCAAATCCCCCCTCATTCTTCTCTTCTGCAGACTAAACAATCCCAGTTCCCTCAGCCTCTCCTCAGAAGTCATGTGTTCCAGACCCCTAATCATTTTTGTTGCCCTTCGCTGGACTCTCTCCAATTTATCCACATCCTTCTTGTAGTGTGGGGCCCAAAACTGGACACAGTACTCCAGATGAAGCCTCACCAATGTCGAATAGAGGGGAACGATCACATCCCTCGATCTGCTCACTATGCCCCTACTTATACATCCCAAAATGCCATTAGCCTTCTTGGCAAGAAGGGCACACTGCTGACTCATATCCAGCTTCTCGTCCACTGTAACCCCTAGGTCCTTTTCCGCAGAACTGCTGCCTAGCCATTCGGTCCCTAGTCTGTAGCTGTGCATTGGGTTCTTCCGTCCTAAGTGCAGGACCCTGCACTTATCCTTACTGAACCGCATCAGGTTTCTTTTGGCCCAGTCCTCCAATTTGTCTAGGTCCGTCTGTATCCTATCCCTGCCCTCCAGCGTATCTACCACTCCTCCCAGTTTAGTATCATCTGCAAATTTGCTGAGAGTGCAATCCACACCATCCTCCAGATCATTTATGAAGATATTGAACAAAACCGGCCCCAGGACCGACCCCTGGGGCACTCCACTTGACACCGGCTGCCAACTAGACATGGAGCCATTGATCACTACCCGTTGAGCCCGACAATCTAGCCAACTTTCTACCCACCTTATAGTGCATTCATCCAGCCCATACTTCTTTAACTTGCTGACAAGAATACTGTGGGAGACTGTGTCAAAAGCTTTGCTAAAGTCAAGAAACAATACATCCACTGCTTTTCCTTCATCCACAGAATCAGTAATCTCATCATAGAAGGCAATTAGATTAGTCAGGCATGACCTACCCTTGGTGAATCCATGCTGACTGTTCCTGATCACTTTCCTCTCGTGTAAGTGCTTCAGGATTGATTCCTTGAGGACCTGCTCCATGATTTTTCCGGGGACTGAGGTGAGGCTGACTGGCCTGTAGTTCCCAGTATCCTCCTCCTTCCCTTTTTTAAAGATGGGCACTACATTAGCCTTTTTCCAGTCATCTGGGACTTCCCCCGTTCGCCACGAGTTTTCAAAGATAATGGCCAATGGCTCTGCAATCACATCCGCCAATTCCTTTAGCACTCTCGGATGCAACTTGTCTGGCCCCATGGACTTGTGCATGTCCAGCTTTTCTAAATAGTCCCTAACCACCTCTTTCTCCACAGAGGGCTGGCCATCTACTCCCCATGTTGTGATGCCCAGCGCAGCAGTCTGGGAGCTGTCCTTGTTAGTGAAGACAGAGGCAAAAAAAGCATTGAGTACATGAGCTTTTTCCACATCCTCTGTCACTAGGCTGCCGCCCTCATTCAGTAAGGGGCCCACACTTTCCTTGGCTTTCTTCCTGTTGCCAACATACCTGAAGAAACCCTTCTTGTTACTCTTGACATCTCTTGCTAGCTGCAGCTCCAGGTGCGATTTGGCCCTCCTGATTTCATTCCTACATGCCCAAGCAATATTTTTATACTCTTCCCTGGTCATATGTCCAACCTTCCACTTCTTGTAAGCATCTTATTTATGTTTAAGATCTGCTAGGATTTCACCGTTTAGCCAAGCTGGTCGCCTGCCATATTTACTATTCTTTTGACTCATCGGGATGGTTTGTCCCTGTAACTTCAACAGGGATTCCTTGAAATACAGCCAGCTCTCCTGGACTCCTTTCCCCTTCATGTTAGTCCCCCAGGGGATCCTACCCATCCGCTCCCTGAGGGAGTCGAAGTCTGCTTTCCTGAAGTCCAGGGTCCGTATCCTGCTGCTTACTTTTCTTCCCTGCTTCAGGATCCTGAACTCAACCAACTCATGGTCACTGCCTCCCAGATTCCCGTCCACTTTTGCTTCCCCCACTAATTCTTCCCTGTTTGTGAGCAGCAGGTCAAGAAAAGCTCCCCCCCCCCAGTTGGCTCGTCTAGCACTTGCACCAGGAAATTGTCCCCTACGCTTTCCAAAAACTTCCTGGATTGTCTATGCACCGCTGTATTGCTCTCCCAGCAGATATCAGGAAAATTAAAGTCACCCATGAGAACCAGGGCATGCGATCTAGTAGCTTCTGCGAGTTGCCGGAAGAAAGCCTCATCCACCTCATCCCCCTGATCCGGTGGTCTATAGCAGACTCCCACCACTACATCACTCTTGTTGCTCACACTTCTAAACTTAATCCATAGACACTCAGGTTTTTCTGCAGTTTCGTACCGGAGCTCTGAGCAGTCATACTGCTCCCTTACATACAGTGCTACTCCCCCACCTTTTCTGCCCTGCCTGTCCTTCCTGAACAGTTTATAACCATCCATGACAGTACTCCAGTCATGTGAGTTATCCCACCAAGTCTCTGTTATTCCAATCATGTCATAATTCCTTGACATCACCAGGACCTCCAGTTCTCCCTGCTTGTTTCCAAGGCTTTGTGCATTTGTATATAAGCACTTGAGATAACCTGCTGATCGCCCCTCCTTCTCAGTATGAGGCAGGAGCCCGCCCCTCAAAGACGTTCCTGCCTGTGTTTCCTCCCGGTATCCCGCTCTCCCACTTACCTCAGGGCTTTGGTCTCCTTCCCCCGGTGAACCTAGTTTAAAGCCCTCCTCACTAGGTTAGCCAGCCTGCTTGCAAAGATGCTCTTCCCTCTCTTTGTAAGATGGAGCCCGTCTCTGCCCAGCACTCCTCCTTCATGGAACACCATCCCATGGTCAAAGAATCCAAAGCCTTCTCTCCGACACCACCTCCGTAGCCATTCGTTGACTTCCACGATCCGACGGTCCCTGCCCCGTCCTTTTCCTTCCACGGGGAGGATGGACGAGAACACCACTTGCGCCTCAAACTCCTTTATCCTTCTTCCCAGAGCCACGTAGCATCTTTGCGCGGCATCGGATCAAGACTCTGGCTCCTAACATCTGCAAGGACTCTGATACTTACCTGACTCCTGTCATCCACCAAAGGCCCCAGTGGAGGCTTTGCTGTCGGCCCAGATCTGTTGATCTCCTGCTTCGGCAGTAGAGAGCCAGATCCTCCGATCCTCCAGAGATCCTGAGACGGACCGTCCGTTGTCGGTGTCCTCCTTCTGCAGCTTGGAGAGAGAGAGTCATTATTTTTTGGGCATTTATTAGTTTAACCAAAGGACAGTTTAAGGGTCCTTTATGCCCCTTGCTGGAATCTATGGGTAGGTATTTGTAGTGTTCCCCACAGTGAATCTTCCCCCAGTTGTATCTATCCCTTAATACATCTTCTTTCTCTTTAAGGTTATATTCTTTCTATCCTTTATTTCAGTGCAACATGGGTGGGAGGCACAGAGATTTCTAATGCTCCCAGTTGATAGATGCTGGTAGGAGTTGGACCTGTTGAAAATGTCACCTCCTTATTATTCCTGACAGAGATTTGGGGGTAACCGTGCGGAATGAATGTTGTTCTGTGCACCAATATGGAGATGAGGGGTGACCCCTCCCCTGTACGTTGCTGCACATTCCAAACTTCATTCTGCACATGGACGCTGTGTGGTAGGCTGAAGGGTTCGGCGTGTGGGAGGGGGCTCAGGTGGGGCAGAGGGTTGGGGTGTGGGCTGTTGGGTGGGGCCAGGGATGAGGGGCTCAGGGCTAGGGCAGAGGGTTGGGGTGCAAGAGTGTGAGGGGTCCGGCTGGGGGTGCAGACTCTGGGGTGGGGTTGAGGATGAGGGGTTTGGGGTGCAGGTTCCTCCGTCTAATCTCCGAGATGCTCTGGAAATAAGACGCCGTGTCCTGTGGTGAGCTCCCAAGAGCAGAAGGTGTGAGAACTCCAGCAACTGAGAGGGCAAGGGATTTACCGTCAGATTGTTTCAAATGCTGCATTCGTCAGGTGACATTGAACAGCAACGCTCGGCTAACATCGTGGAGAAAGGAATTCTCTGCTAAGGATTCAAGGTGCCCCTTTGGCCAACTCCACCCCTTCCCTGAAGGGAGTGTGCTCAGAACAACCCCTCCTCAGCCGAACACACACAAACCCACAGCTGGGCGCCCCGCACAAAGCATAGGAGGGGCTTGCTTGGATTGTTTTCCTTTTTTCTTTACAAGAGGTTTTTTCAAAAGCATTTCCTGTTCCCCATGGGAAGGAAGCGGATGGTTGTGGGGAAGGGAACCTCAGCATGGTGGAGCTGGGAATTTGGGGAGAGGCAGAGGGAGGGGAGTGGGTGAGGGGGTGAAGGGGCAATTGCGTGGGAGGGAGGCTAAAGGGGGTATGTGGGGCAGCTAGGTGAGGGCTTTGGGGGTAAGGCTGAAGGAGGGCAGTTGGCTGTAGGGGGGAAAGACTGAAAGGGCAGCTGGGGAGGAGCCTAGGAGGGGGGGAAGGTTGAGGGGGGCGATGAGGGGAAGGGGACCGGGGCAGTTGGGGGAGGCTGAAGGGGGGCTGAAGAGGTGATGGGGGGAAGGGAACATTTGGAGGGAGGCTGAAGGGGTGATGAGGTATAGGGGGCCGGGGCAGAGAGACAGCTGGGGGGGCTGCTCATCCCCATGGGAGGGGAGGAGGAAGAGGAGTCCCCTGGTATCAGAAGCTGCTTCTTTCTTAGAACTTTCTATGTTCCTGAGCAGGGTCCTGGGATCAAAAGGTTCGACAGGGAACTAGAGAGATTCCTGGCGGCTCGGTCCATCGATGGCGATTAGCCAGGATGGGCAGGGATGGTGTCCCTAACCTCTGTTTGTCAGAAGCTGGGGATGGGGCGATAAGGGATGGATCCCAGCATGATTCCTGACTGTTCATTCCCTCTGGGGCACCTGGCACTGGCCACTGTCGGCAGACGGACACTGGGCTAGATGGACCTTTGGTCTGACTCCGTCTGGCCGTTCTTTGCTCTTCTGTTCTTATCACCTGCTCAGTGACATCTGCAAGTTGCTGCCCTCACTCACCACCAGCATCTGCTCCCTGCAACCAAAGGCAGGGAAAATCCCCCTGAAGGGGGGAAACTGGAGGGGAGGGCTGGGCAGAGGGACAAAACTGGGAGCGGATCAGGGGTTCAGACAGGGGGGCTGCCCTGCCAGATAGGCGCAGAAGAGAAAACCCCTAGATAGAGGGTGGTAGAGGGGATAACAGTTCCCACAGATGGGGTGAGCCATCAGCAGCCGTTCCAAAAGAGGGTGTGGTGGATGGTAGAAGGACTTGTGTTCCTCACTGGATGGTCCCTCTCAGCACCCCCTCCCCAGGGCTGTGGTGTTAAAGGCCCCGGGGGGCCCATTGCCCAGGTACCGCAGCTCTTCTCTCGCTGAGATGGTGGATTGAGCTGCCAGTGGAATCTTGATTCAGGGAAATAGTTTACACCCACCCCCAAAGCCCCTCATCATAACGCAAAAGGATACTTTGATAAGTGTTAACCCAGTTTCCAAGAATTCCTGGCCAGTTTCTGTCTCTAAAACATGTCTGCTTGGAGCCTCATAGGAGCTCCAAATGTGTCATATCTGCTGTTCTGATTGCCTGAATTGGTCTCCCTGTCCTGAAACCCCCTGGCTTGCTGTCGTTCCGCATCTTTTCATGATTGATTTCTAACAATGTTCTTTGGATGACACTGTCCCGTGGAGCAGGAACCCACCCGAGAGGTCGGAATTAGGAAACCCTGGTGATCCAATCCCCCGGCCCGAGCTCTTTCCTTATTTAGCCGCAGGGAACCAACTTCCACAGGAGCGCGGGAGAGAGCCCCACCACAGCACCATGCTTCACACACTGACCTGAAACATGGGGACCCTGGTTCAATCCTTCCTCCCTTGCAGACAGTGGGGGGTGATGCTGGCAGCACCAGCTCCTGCTCAGGCCTCCCTGAGCCACAGATCGAGCCCAAAGGCAGGCTTGCCTTCGTGGCAGGAGAGAGCAGAGGGCCCAAGGGGAGTGTCTGGGACTCCCTCTTCAGGCTGTTGCCCTGCCTGGGGAGTTGGCTCTTGGTGGGTGAAATCAAACTATCGAGCTCCCAATCCCCATGGGGTGTGTGCCCTGGTGTGTAACACTCTGCCCTGAGGTTGGTACTCACACCCCGAGCTACGCTAGGCAGCTGGACACAGCCCAGGTGCGTGCTGTGAGAGAAGGGTCGGGCTTGGACACCTCCCCCTCCTCAGTCTCTCCCATTCAAGGGCTTGGCTGGCTCCCTGCCCAGTGAGCTGGATTTCGTGAGTTGTATTGTAAGGTGCCTGTGTGGCCCATGTGCTGTACGGAGAGTTTAGGCACCTAACTCCGCTTGGTGGATCCGTGTTGTTCCTGTGATTTTCTAGCAGGTGAATCATTGAATGGGAGCTTCCTTGCTGGGCAATGGCTATTGATGGGCTGTTTCACACCCTACCCGGGGGTTGCTGATGTTCCTTACCTCTGGGGAAGCTAATTTTTGGCTGATCCCACAACTTACAGCATGTTTCAGTGAACACCGAACAATTCTTGTCATTTCATAAGCACTGAGGAGACACACATCTAGACAGAGAAAAGCGTGACTTTTGACAGCTCCTCACCTTTCCCCTGATCCCTTGCATGGCCTGGTTTACGTGTAATATCACAATTCAAGACAAGATGAGGAATATGGGGGTTACAGGGCACCTAGAGGAGGAGGATTTGATGTTTGCATTTTGCATAGTGAAAGAGAAGGGATAATCATGTATTAAATGGATTGATGTATGGTAGGATGTGACCATATTCTGCCCGCCACCCTTTCTGAGAGCAGGAAGGAACGGCCTCGTGTGCCATTGGTCAAGAGGCATCAGCCAGATTCTGATGTCTGAAGCTGATTTCAGGCAGGAATAGACCAGAACAGTCCTGGTCACCTTTTGTTTTAGGATAAGGTTTCATTATGGTATTTGCTCTAAGGTCTTGTTTCTTATCTGCATTACAAATTAAGTTGTGTTTCTTGTCTGCGTTGGAAACTAAGTTGCCTAAGGTTCTTCTGTAATCCCTTTAGTAACCATATCATCCTTTCTAAAATGTTATCCTGTCTGAAAGTCTCCGTCAAATTGTTTGGTGTGAGTGAAAAATGTGTGCATAGTTCAAAATAAAGGTGGAAAGCCATCACAAATGTCCAGATGGTCAAGAAGACATGAGAGACTTGGAAACATCAAGAGACAATCAGAAAACATCCCTTTTATCCGACGCTAAACATGTTAGCAGCATTGATGACCTCAGAGGCGAGGCAGGCACCCTGAATGCAAGACAAAGAAGAGCTAAGGATGGGAAGCCAACAAAACCACCAAATGATAACAGCGGAAAACCCGGAGACTAACCCCATTTAAGGACTAACGATTACAGAATGACATTGCAAAATCCGTAAACGAAAGTGGGAATTTACAAGTCTAAAGCTGGGGTGTTTTGCCATAAGACTCTGGGTTCAGTCCTGCAAAGCCTCGGAGCATGGGATCGCGACCGACAGAGCCCAGCTCCTCGCTTGTGTTCAATCTAACTGGCCATTAGATTGACAAGAGCTACAGCAAACTGGTAACTGTAAAACCATCTGCAGGACGTGTCTGTGTGTGTGTGTGTGTGTGTGTGTGTGTGTGTGTGTGTGTGTGTATGATGAAATGCATATGTTTACAGTTGTATTTTCAATAAATGCGGCGTATTGCCTTTTCCCCTGAAAAGATCCCGTGTGCTTCTTATCAGCATAAGATGCTCCCCCAAGGTGTAGAGTGTCACAAACACATCTCATGACTCTGCCTCCAACAATTGGAACTGGGACATGAATGTGGAAGAAACAAGAAGAATTGTGTTAATGGTTTATTTACAGTAAGTGGAAAGCAGGAAAGTAAAAGGAGCTGAGAAGGACCTTTCATAACCACAGCGTAGGGCAAGGAGACCAACAGATTTTGAGAACACTTTTCTTAATGGCACTAAATTCATAGAAATGGCCAGGAAGTAACTCAGGGAATTAAGGAATTACCATCTCACGTGAATAAATCTCTCTGTCCCGCTTACTGTCCCGTTCCTTCTCCTTTTCCTTTGTTGTTGGTCCAGGAGTAGATTTTCTTTCCCTGCTTGAGAGCATGATTGGCTGTCGGTTGCCCCATCCTCTTCTGGGAGCATGTGCAGAGAACTAAAAAAGCTTTCAAAGACTGGGCTCTTTCCCTTTTGATTTTCCTTCCACTCTCTGTCGGCCTGTGTCCTTGCTGCCTTTTTGCTGCTGCTTCCAGGTAGTTGGTTTGAGGTCCATGGGGTCTGTGGTGTCCCGGTTTGGGTGGGTTATTGGAGAAGGGGGAGGACGAGTCTATGGCAACAGCTTGCGATTTGCCTTGCCTGCCTGGCTTGCGCTTTTGGCTTCACTTTTGGTTTTTGATTTTTTCCTTCCACTATCATCAGTTCATCTCTTCACCACATAACTGTCCGGAGCCTGGCTCGGAGCCGGAGGCAGGAGGAGAGAGACAAGAGTGAGATTTCAGCATCTCCAGGTAGGGACCATGGCTCCAGGAGGCCCCAACAAACAGTGTGGGGTTTTTAATTCATAGCTGTTGGTCGGTCTTGGGGAAACCCTGGTGCACCAGTGGGGGAGGGTGTCTGACGGGGTGGGTGGGGTGGCAGGGGGCGGGGAGGGGGCCCTGCTGGGAGGTGGAGGGGTCTGTGTGGTGGGAGCTGTGGGAGGGTAGGGGATGGATTGGTGCTGTGGGAGGAGGAGAGGGGGGTTGTGGACAGGGGGCATTTGGGTTGAATGGATGGGGACGGGGTCTGGGAGGGATGTGGGGGAGGGAGAGGCTATAGGGGAGTTGGATCGGGGACTTGGGTCAATGGCATGGCTGTGGCGGTTGGGTTGGGAGGGGCAGCACCATGGCCGCCCCCAGGGGGACACAGCATGGCTGTGGGGGGCTGTAGGGAGGGGAGGGGGTCTGTGGGGTGGAGTGGCTCAGCTGCATGGGGCGGCTGCACCCTGGGTTGGGGCGAGGAGGACAGTCGGTGGGGGATTGTGGAGTGGCACGGCCACACTGGGGTCTGGGGACTTGTGGAGAGGCGGCCCCACGGGGCTGTGGGGAGGGGTAGTGTGGTGGCACCAGGCCATGGCTGCCGCCCCCCAGCTACTGGTGCTCCAGGCAACGCGGTAGGGGGGCAGGGAGTGGGCGAGGGGTGGGATAGAGGGCACGGGAGTTCGGGGGGTGGTCAGAAGCTGGGGGGTGGATAGGGGTCGGGGCCATCAGACAACGGGGAACAGGGGGTTGAATAGGGGCAGGAGCTCCCGGGGCGGTCAGAGACAAGGGGTGATTGGATGGGGCAGGGGTCCCGGGGGCAAGTCAGGAAGGAGAGGAGGGGTTGGATGGGGCGATGGGGGGCAGTTAGGGCAGGGGTCAGTTGAGGCGGAGAGTCTCGGGCCGGTCAGGTAGAAAAGATGGTTGCATGGGGCATGGGTCGCAAGGGGGCGGGCAGTCAGGAAGGAGAAGAGGGGATGGATGGGGCAGCGGGGGACAATTAGGGGTGGAGGAATCCGGGGGTGGTCAGGGCACAGAGAGCACGGGGGGTTGGATGGGGCAAGGGTCCTGGGGGGCCCCTCAGGGAACAGAAGGGTTGGATGGGGCCGGAGGCCCGGGGCAGCCATCCGGGCTCGAGAAGTGGGGGTCGGATGGGGGCGAGGGCCGGGCCATGCCTTGCTGTTTGAGGAGGCCCAGCCTCCCCTAACTGTCCCTCCCTACAATTTCTGAAACCCGATCCAGCATCAGGCCAAAATTTGCCTGCCCCTGGCTTAGGACCTAATTTATGCAAAGACCCATTGGGAGTGTGTGAACATTGCCCCATTTCTGAAACTGGAAACAACCCCCTGCACAGGGCTGGGAAAACAGAGCAGAGCACTGGAGCCTGAACCCCCTCGTCAGAGACTGCGATGAAATCATCTCAGGCATTGGCATCCAGACAGCAGGATTATCTGGCTATGTCGACTCTCTCCTCAGGCCCTACACGACCAGCACCCCTAGCCAGAGATGCTTGAAATGACGGGGCGTCCAGGATTTCCAGGTTTATGGATCTTGGGTAGCAGATAGAAGACCCCTGGTCGGAGTTCCAGGGGCGTGTCTGTGCAGATTTGTTCTTGTGCTTTTTCAGGGAGTTTCTTGAGCAGATGGTGCATTTTCTCTTGGTCACCCTGAGTGGGATCAGAGGGGAATGGGCTGGAGAATGTGGAGTTGGAGAGCTGCCGAGCAGCCTCTTGTTCATATTCCAACCTATTCAGGATGACGACAGCACCTCCTTCGTCAGCCTTTTTGATTCGGATGTCAGTTGGTCCTGAGGCTGTGGACGGTGTTGTGTTCTGCACGGCTGAGGTTATGGACCAAGTGATGCTGCTTTTCAACCACTTCAGCCCGTGCTCGTCGGCTGAAGCACTTGAGTTGAAGTCCAGTCTGCTGTTTTGACCTTCAGGAGGAGTCTGCGCAGAATCCTTCTTTTTGTCGTGTTGGTAGGAAGGTCTCTGTGGATTAGTGTGTTGTTCAGAGGTGTGTTGGAAATATTCCTTCCGTCGGAGACGTGGAAAGTCGGATTCCAGGTCACCGCAGAACTGTATCAGGTTCGTGGGGGTGGAGGGGCAGAAGGAGAGGCCACACAAGAGACCCACTTCCTGGACACTACAGTGCTGATAAGCGATGGTCACATAAACACCACCCAGTCCTGGACCGCTATGCTTACCTACATGCCTCCAGCTTTCATCCAGACCACATCACACTATCCCTTGTCTACAGCCAAGCTCTGAGATACAACCGCATTTGCTCCAATCCCTCACACAGAGAAAAACACCTACAGGATCTCTATCAAGCATTCTTCAAACTACAATCCCCACCTGCTGAAAGGAAGAATACCCAGAAGTCACCTACTCCAGGACAGGCCCAACAAAGAAAGGAACAGAACGCCACCAGTCATCACCTTCAGCCCCCAACTAAAAGATCTCCAGCGCAGGATCAAGGATCTACAATCTATTCTGAAGGACGATCCCTCAATCTCACAGATCTTGGGAGACAGGCCAGTCCTCGCTTACAGACAGCCCCCCAACCTGAAGCAAATACTCACCAGCAACCTCACAACAAAAACACTAATCCAGGAACCTATCCTTGCAACAAACCCATTGCCAACTCTGTCCACATATCTAGTCTAGGGACACCATCCTCGGACCTAATCACATCAGCCACACCATCAAATGTGCCCAAATACATTTGTTCGTCTCTAAGGTGCCAGAACTACTCCTCTTTTTGTTTTTGTTTTTTGCTGATACAGACTAACACGGCTCCCACTCTGAACTAAATGATTGCATCTCTCCCCAAAATCGATCTGTAAGCACAAAGAACACCCTGGAGACCAGGCCTTTAAACGTTAGGAAACATCAGAGTTAAGGTGACATGTACATACTTCGCGCAGTGCTGTTATGCATGTGTGTTATGATAGAGACTCACAAGTGTGGCCTTGGGGTCAATTCCCTGCCCCCCACAGCATCAATTTCCTCCAGACTCCCAAGGGAAGTGGTGCTTCCTCCATCCCTTGATGAGATGCCTTTCTCGAGTCTGCTTTGTTCCAAAACTCACTACTGCGCCATGCAGGAGGCCTGTGATGTGTAGGGGGGCCAGATGAGATGATCTAACAGTCTCTTCTGGCCTTCAAGTCTCCAAATCTCTGCAAAACCAAATGCGGCACATTGAGCATCCTCTGATGGTTCCACGTGTGGCCTGCTTGAACCCTTGCACGATCACTGAGTGTGTGGGGGTGACCCAGGGGGAGCAGCTCAAACACACACAGGAGCCGGCTCGGGGCAGGACATGAGCCCTGCAGGGCAGGGGTGGGGGTGGCAGTGACATCACAAGGGCCTTTTGCAGCACTCAGCTGATTGGTGAAAGGAGGTTGGGAGGCGGTGACCTCACAGAGAGTCCACGACAACGGCCAGGGAGGACAGGCTGCAGGGCAGGGGGATCTCAGAGACCCCCGGGGCTTTGCTGCAGGGAGTCTCCTTCTTGAGGTGTCTCCTTGAGGACTGAGAGAGAATTCAGGGTCTCGTATGTGAGCGCGAGGTGGAGCCTCTCTGGAGTTTTCTCCTTTCCCACTGCTCATTGAGCGAGAAGACAGACGTCCCTGTGGAGAAGGTAAGAGCCCCAGAGAGGTTTGGTACCGAGGCAGCCTGGGTTTGTCTTTTTTGGTTTCCCTTTTCCTCCTCCACTGGCTAGGAGGGGGCTGCTCTGTAGCCCTCATGGTGGGAGGCCTCCCAAAGAGATGGGACAGGAAGCGTGCTCTGAGAGTGATCCTCACCGGTGACCTGAGCCATCCCTGGGCCATCTGGGGAACCCTCAGCCCACCGCCAGAGTCTCCACGCTGATTGGCTGAGCAGGGGGTCTCATGGCAGGGAGGAGATTCAGGACTTTGTTGTTCTCATTTAAGGCCCAGCAAATAAGCCAGAACCAATCATCTGCTTGGTGAATTGTTCTCCTTCTCGCTGCTGATTGTCTCTGAGCCATTCCTGGTTCTCGCTGGTGTTCTCGTGCTTCTAAAACACTTGCTGAAGAATCAGTGTGAATGGTTGTTGGTCTGTAGCTCACTGCAGGTCCCTTTATTCTGATCATTCAGTGTGTGAAACTCCAGACTGATGGTTCGTTTGAAAATCAGGACACCCGGGTCCTGTTCCCAACTCTATCCCGACAGATTGTGTGATGGAAGACAAGGCCCTTCGCTTCTCTCAGCCTTCGTTTCTCCCTGTGTCAGTTGGGGAGAACAATCCTCTCACACCTGCCTCCCGGTGCGGGGAGGCTGGGGAGCTGTGGGGACCTGTTTGAGAGTGTCACTCGTAGCAGTGTATCGTAGGAGGTGTCCTGTCGGGTTGAGTCATTCCAGAGGATGATGTCGTGCAGCAGAACCCCGTTTTCCCAACCTGGCGTGACACAGCTTTGCATGTGAACCGAACCAAGGGCGCACACAGGTCCAGAAGCCGGCGATTTCTCCTTTGGCCGCTAGATGGCGCTGCAGGCTCCCACTTCCCCCTTCTCCTGGTCAGCGCAATGGGGGTTAGTCTCCCCAAAAAGAATGCCTGCCTGAACCCTTGCACTACCGCTGAATGTGTGGGGGTGTGTGCAGAGGTGACACTCCCCAAAAAGAACGCCTTCCAGCCCCCAAATCTGATGAACATGAACAGACACACAGGCACACACACATGAACATAGCATGTCCGAGAGAACTGGATCATCAGCACTCGCAAGCTGACCCCTGATGTGTCCCGGGACTCAGTGGGCTGGGCTGAGCAACACCTTAATCTGCCTCCCTTCTCTGCCCCCATGTTCAGCACCTCCCTATCCCCACCTTCACCCCACAACCATTCTGCCAGTAACCCACTTGATGAGCAAACCCCCGAGGACTTTTGGGGCTGCAGGGATCTTTAGCTTGGGTACAAGGAGCGTTGCTGCAGAGTGCATGGAGAAGCCAAAAATACCCATGGAGGTGGGGTGGGAGGCTAGCAAACTATAACTGATCACATGAGACAGGGTCAGGAGGCCACACCTAGAGAGAGACAGAGGCACAGAAAGAGACAGACGGATCTCAGAACTCCTTGAAGCTGGAATTGATCAGGGTTCCCAGGGGGCCTTGGTAGCTGAGGGACCGGAGCGCTGGAGCCAGGCAGAGCCCCCAGCATAATCAGTCAGGAATAGCTAATGAGGAGGACTTGTGGCACCTTAGAGACGCACCAATTTATCTGAGCATAAGCTTTCATGGGCTAAAGCCCACTTCATCAGATGCATGCAGGGGAAAATACAGCAGGAAGATATAGATATAGATATATCGATACAGAGAAGACGAGAAAATGGGGGTTGCCATAGCAACTGTTAACGAGACCAATCGATGAAGGTGGGCTGTTAGCAGCAGGCGAAACAAAATTTTTGTTGTGATAATCAGGCTAATCTGGGGGGACTAAAACTGCAGGGCAGAGAGACCAGTAAGTGTTGGGGGTCCCGATCCAGTCCCCAGCTTCTAGCCGCCCACCCCCTTGAGGCTGCCATTGCTGGGAGCCCCCTCCATCTGCAACTTCAACTTGTAAAAATTGTAGATAAAACCTGTACAGCTGGGTGCCTTAGGGCAAAAAGTTACACACAGGTACATCAAATACGTTATGAAAGAAAACATGCAAAAGAAACCACAGTGGGTAAAACCAGGGAACAAAAGCCTGAGCAGCCAAAACCCCAGCCAGCTGTTGCTCCCACAAAGAGGGAAGAGTTACAATATCTCCTCCTTCACATTTCTCCTAGGAACTACCAGGGCCTGATGAAATTGGGGCAGATTGAAAAGTGTGAAAATATTTTTGAAAAGAAAAAACATCCACAACTTGATTCCATTTTATTGACAGCATCATTATTGGTACTCGCCTGGCTTGCCTTCTCTGGCAGAAGAGAGGCAGACAGAGGAGGATGAGGACCACCAGCTGTGCCCCCACAAGACTGGGCTCCGGGCCAATCCTCCAGATATCTGAGACCCACATCCTTCCCCAGATCAACCGCCTTCAAAGTGGACCAGACCCACATCCCTCCCCAGAATGACCATCCGTGACCTGGGCAGCGCAGCCAGCTCAGCCAGGAAGGAGAACTCTTGAAACTTTCTTTGGCTTTTCATCTCCCTGTTCTTCCCCTAATTGTTGGGGGCTGAAAATACCTGGCCGTGGGAAGCGAAGAGGCAGGCCCTGGATTCTACCTGTCGGGAGCCCACAGCTCACCCCCAGACGGTCGCCTACGGTCTGGTGACACGCTAGAAGGGCCATTTGCAAGTGGTTCAATTTTCCAGCTCGATTTGGCTGTTGGTTTCTGGCCCAAAATTCGGAGGCCTGACAGCGTCAGCACTGGGCAAATGTGGCTCGTTGCTGGAAGAGTCTGATTCTCACGTCGTCTTCTCCCTTCCGAGGGATCCTCCGTGTCTCTCAGCAGCTCCTGGGGTCCCCAGCCGCTGTCACCCCAGCCAGGTGGCAGACTGACGGCAGGGCAAGAAAGCTGACGCCGGACCCTCTTTGCTGTTGGCCTCCGGGACATCGCAATCAGCTTGTGCAGAAACACACACAGACCCCACCCAGAGCACATCACACACACAACACGTCCTGCGTCGCACATCACACACGCAAAACATTGCACGTCGCACACACAACACATAGCACGTTGCATGTTGCACATGCAAACATAAGACATCGCACCTCACACTTCACATGTGCCTCTTCTTGTTTGCCGTCTTGAGTGTGTGTTTGATGTTGTGTTTGTGATGTCATGTGACGTGGTGTATGTGACTTGGTGTATGTGTGTGTGTGTGTGTGAGATGTGTTGGGTGTGTCGTGTTGTATGTGTTTGTGTCTATCTGTGTGACGTGTTGTGTGTCGTGTTGTGTGTGTGTGTGTGACGTGTCTGTTTAATGTTGTGCATGTGTGAGAGACCTGGTTGTGTGTGTGTGATGTGTTGTATTTGTGATGCGTTGTGTGTTTGTTTGTGTGACGTGTGACGTGTTGTGTGTGCGATGTGCGACGTGCAACATGTGTGTGCGACATGCAACATTTTTGTGTGTGACCTGCGACACGCGACATGTTGTGTGTTCGACATGTGGCATGCAACATGCGACGTGTGACGTCCTGAGTGTACGTGCGACGTGCACCGTGTTGTGTGTCCGACATTCGACGTGTTGTGTGTGTGACGTGTGATGCATGACGTGTTGTGTGTGCAGGTGTGACGTGCAACGTGCGACGTGCGATGTGCAAAGTGTTTGTGCGACGTGCGGAGTGTGATGTGTAGTGTGTGTGACGTGTTGTGTGTCATGTGTGTGTTACATGTTGTGTTGTGTGTCTCATATTGTGTGTGACTGTGTGAGACGGGTTCTGTGTCATTTTGTGTGTGTGTGAGATCTGTGTTTGTGTGTGTGATGTGTTGTGTGCCATGTTGTGTGTCACATGTGTGTTTGTGTGTGACGTGTTTCTGTATGTGTGTAATGCGATTTGCGTGTATGTGTGCATGTGATGTGTTGTGTGTATCCGTGCAATGTGCAACATGTTGTGTGGGACATGCGATTTGCTTCTATGTGTGTGTCCTGTTCTGTGTGTGTCGTGTTGTGTTATGTGTGTGTGTGAGACAGGTTGTGTGTCATGTTGTGTGTGTGAAATGTTTTTGTGTGTTTGTGTCATGTTCTGTGTGTCGTGTTATGTGTGTGTGTGTGTGATGGGTTTTGTGTGTGTGTGATGGGTTGTGTGTCATGTTGTGTGTGTGTTGTATGTGGTCTAGAGTGTTGTATGGAAGGTGTGTGGTTGTGTGTTTGTGGTGACATGTGACGTGGTGTGTGGGTGTGGGTGTGTGAGACGTGTTTTGTGTAGTGTGTGTGTGACGTGCTGTGTTTCTGTCTTTGGTGTGGTGTTTGTGTGCGTGATGTGTTGTGTGTGATGTGTGTGTGTTGTATTGTGGGCCGTTTTGTGTGTCGTGTTCAGTGTGTGTATGGTGTTGTGTGTGTGGTGTCATGTTATGTGTTTTGTGTGACGTGTGTGTAGTGTGTGTGTCATGTTGTGTGTCATCTTGTGTGTGTTTGTGTGTGTGACACATTGTGTAACGTGTTGTGTGTGTGATGTGTTGTGTGTTGCATTCTGTGTGTGTTGTGTGTCGTCTAGAGTGTTGTGTTGAGTGTGTGTGATGTGTTGTGTGTCATGTTGAGTGTGTGTGTCTCCGTGTGAGTGTCTGTGATGTGTTGTCTGTCAGGTTGTGTGCCTGTGTTGTGTTGTGTGCCGTTTTGTGTGTTGTGCTGTGTATGTGACGTGTTGTGTGTTGTGTTGTGTGTGTTTCTGTATGTGTGACATGTGTATAGTGTTTTCTGTCTGTGTGATGTGGTGTGTGTCGTGTTGTGTGTGTGTGAGGTGTGTTTGTGAGTGTGAGGTGCGAGGTGCTGTGCGTGCGACGCGCAACATGTTGTGTGCATCCGTGCTGTGTGCGATGTGCATCATGCGACAGGCAACGTGTTGTGTGTGTGCGTGCGGCGTGCAATGTTTTGTGTGTGTGCGTGCTACACGCAGCATGCTGTGCGTGTGACGTGAGACGTGTGTGACGTGCCACACGTGACGTGTTGTGCATGTGGCGTACAATGTGCTCTGTGCGTGCGACACACACCACATCACACACAACACGTCTCACGACACCACAACCACACAACACACACTCAACATGACACACAAAACGGCACACAACTCAACACACACACAACACGACACGTCACACAACACTACACACACACACACCACACCACACACACACCACGAAACACAACACAGCACACACACACTGAACACAAGACTCTGCACGACACACAGCACACACACAAGACATCACATACACACACAAACGTGTCTCACACAAACACGTGGGCAAACGTGGCTGGTTGCTGTCAGGGACTGCGTCTCCCTGTGGGTCCAGGGGCCTGGCTGCAGCTCCCGCCCCAGCCCTCCCCCCGGGGGCGTTTGATGCTGCCCCTTCCCGTGTCCCGGCCCCTCCGGCCTGGGTGTGTGGCTGGTGGCTGGTCTGTCGAAACGCCTGTGGGATGCGGCTTCCTTCCAGTTCCCAAAGGGTTTGTCGGAGTCGGGCACGAGTCTCCTTTACCGTGCGAGAGATCCCGGTGTCACCTTTCCACCACGTCCTTGCCAAGGCTCCCTGCGCAGCTGAGCCTGGAGGGTTTTTTCCCCTGTGTTTTTCTCCACCATCCTGCCTGCAGAGGGAGAGCTGCATTCGGGTCTGGCTGTGGTGTGTTGGTCAAGGTGCGGGATTCTCACTCGGGGCGGGAGAGAGTGCGGAGAAGACCTTGGAAAGGTGAAGTCGGGGGCAGGACCTTTTCAGGTGCCTGTTTTTGTGGGGGTTTGTTGAATGTTGTTTTTTGCTGAAATGGAGAGAAAGGTGGTTGGCTTTTCAGCCTGAAGGCTTGTTCTGTCCAGCAGCCCAAACTGCCAGCCTTGTTTCTCCTGTTTAATGTTGGACAGTGTTGCCGGCACCCAGTGCCGAGAGGCAAAACAACAGCAGGGGGAGGGGTTCATTACCCGGTGCGCGTCACCCAATAATCACAACGGGGTGGAGAAGCAGAAAAGTTTATTTGAAGCTTCAAAAAGGTCCAGGGAGAATAGAATCTCCAATCCTGCACCCAGAGCAGGAAGTTACACAGGCTTTTATCCATCCTTTCTTCAGCATACTTATCCAATAGCAAGCTGCCCTAAGTATCCATCTAGCCAGCCAATCCAGTTCCCAGCTAGTTCCCTTGTTTTTTGTATCATCTGTTAACCTATACATAAAGCTGCTTCCTTCAGCATTGTTCTTCCATATCTGCCCTGTTTGGCCTTGTTTAGTTTCAGGCAGTCTGACTCTGCAACATATTGTTGCAGATCCTCAGCATAACTGCTGCGAGTGCCTCCAGGCCGGGGGGCCAAGGACACTTGGGCCTAGTGCGAGGGGGCTTCATCGACACTCGTGGTCTTCCATCCCCTCGAGTTACCTAGTGGCCATGCCCCAGTGTCCCCAACAACAGGGACAGGGTCACGTTAGCAGCTTTGACTCTTTTGGAGCCCCTTGACTCGACTGAAATGACCACAAAAGTTCCCACCCCCTGTGTGAGTAGCATGTGGGACTGAGCCTCTTTTTTCCTTTCTCCCCTCTCGGATGTCAGAAGCACCCTAGACAGGTGCATGGCTCCTTCCCCTTCACATGGCATGATAGTGGGCACAGGCTGAGAGAAAACAACTATCCCCGGGCCAAGTGCAAAGTGGGGAAGGTGACTGGTGGGGTCGGACTCTCCTTTGGGTTATTACAAACCCAGGGTTCCTGCATTTCCTCCAAAACAAAACCTGTTTTCTAAATCGCTTCTCTGCTAAGGCTGCGTCTACACTCCCCCTTGTGTCGGTAGAACGTATGTCGCTCAGGGGTGTGAAGAAGCCACCCCCCGAGTGAGACAAGTTACACCGACCTAAGTGCTGGTGTGGACAGTGCTCTGTCATTGATTTCCCTGCAGTAATAGGCTTCATCTCTCGCTCTGCAGAGCCAAGCCTCTCAAAGCCTTTCAAGGAATCCTCGGGTGCTTCAGGGGTGTCTGTGCTGAGGACAGCTGAATTAATGTGAACTGGCTGAGGCTTGTTTTTTCTCAGCTCAGGGCCCTGATTTATCTGGTGCTCTGGGTAGTTCCCCTGATCACAATTCCTCAGGCTCTTCCTTGAGAGGAGATTTCTCATGGGAATTAGGCGGAGAGGAATGATCCTGGGGAAGTCAGTGCCGAGCCTCCCAAATCTGCACCTTTGTCTTTGTTTAATGAACAGATGGAAGATCAAAGCATTGTATTCAATCCTTGAAGTGTCCATCCCATTTCTGTGCACAGTGGACTTGAAAAGTTGTCCTTCTTCGTCTGTACACCACACGTGTCCATTTTAAATCAAAAGATGCATAATGAGCCATGGGCTACTTCCCTATGACACAGAGGGTCACAAACATGGTAGTGAAGAGGACAGATTACTAAGTAATTACAGTGGGTTTCAGCCCCGTAGGATCACCTGGAAGGATTTTTCTTTCCTTTCAAAAGGGCAGAACCCAAACCCCTTTCAGAAGATGCAGGGAATCTTACAGTAAATGCTTCCCACATGGTCCCCTTTGTAAAGCCAGTCTGTCAGAGCTTGCCTTAGCACAAGAAAATAATGCCAGGCAGTGGTAAGCACACAAACAAGACTTTATTTACGAGCGGGAAAAGGACTAGGCTAGGCTAGAGAAGGGGTGGATTAACAGAACTCTGGAAGTGCTCCAGTCTCCCAAACAATTACACCCAGGAGGTCATGTTGATGTTCTCTCTCCCTTCTCTTGCAGGGACAGCGATGGACAGCTGCTGCTCTCTTGACATTGGACGTCAGGGAGGGACTCCATGATGGACACAGGAATGGGTGAGTAGACCTAACTAAAAACCCTCCCTATCCCTCTTTGCGTCGTCTCTGCCTGGATGTTAGACCCTATCTACGCGGATTCAATCCGTGCGTGGGAGTGTGCTTCCCAACCCAAACTAATATAGGAAATGGCTAAAGGTCACCAGATTCTTTTCCCAAGTCCAAGATGGCCACCTGACAGATAACCCAAAAGCTACATGCCTTTCTTCCCTTCTTTCAGGAAAATTTGGCCGGGGCAACCAGCATTTTACACACACGGAGACTGGTGTTAAGGAAAAGTTAGCACATGTGACTCCATTTTGGTTTGGGGCCCACCATTGTTTAAATGCCAGCACATCATACACCAGGAGGAGTGATCCTTAGATACTGAATCCCTGTGAAAATCCTCCTCCTTGTCTCCAGCCTGCCTTGACTCCCAGTATCTGGTTTTTGTTAGTCTCTAACTCCCTGTCTCTTGGCCTTGATGTGAGGCCTCCCATCCTGATAATAAAAGTTACTGATGCATGGCTTTAGGACCATGCTGTGTAATTAACATACTGGTTTAGCACGAGGAATGCACCAAGCAGGGATAGGTGGTAGATAAGAAAAGGGTTTGTTTATTGGCTAAGGTTTCCGATGCACGAGGGCAACATGCTTTGCTAAAAAGTATATAACCTTTGTATGATCTGTATTCAGGGTCCCCTCCTGGCTAGCAGGGGGGCACCACGCTCGAGCGTAATAAACTTAGTGTCTTTTGGGAACTCTGCAGTTGTGGACTTTGTTTCTGTGCCTCAGCCTAGATTCGAACTGTGCGTGTCCTATCAGGTATAATTCGCAGCACTGGTGTGCGTGTCCTACCAGGTGTAATTCGCAGCAGTTGTGTGCGTGTCCTACCAGGTGTAATTCGTAACACTGGATTTGACCAATCAGGGGACGTTGCGGGGCAGGGTGACCCACGCAGAAGGGGGTTGTATATCCCCTCTGAGAACACCTCCCTGTGTCCTCTACCAATTGAAGTGGGCGTCAGCCCCGTAGGACCACCCCGAGAGGGGATTTGACCAAAGAAGGGAAGTGCTGCAGTGGAGTGACCTGCCCGCAACAGGATCCCGTGGTCCCTCTAAAACGTCCCCACACCACCCTCTAGCAGTTGGCGAGGGTTTCACTCCCACCTTAGGCCATCTCAGAAGGGAAAGGTGTTCCAATCCAGAACAGGTATAGCCCGAAGGTCTAGGCCACGGTTTCTTCAAAGACATCCTTGGAACGAGACGGGCTCTTCCCCGCAGTGTTGTGTTGCGACTTCCAGGACGATGCTGCCAGCCACGCAAACGTGGAGCTCCAGAGATCAGCGGCTTCTGGCCTAGACCTTCGGGCACTGCCTATTCTGATCGTTACGTTTCCCTTCTGGGATGGCCTAAAGCGTGTGTGCGAAACCCTGACTGATTAGCAGAGGACGGTGCGGGGATTTCATGGAGGGGTGGTGGACCCCTCTTGCGGGCAGGTCACCCCACCACGGCACTTACCCTGTTTGGTGAAATCCCCTCTCTGGTTGGTCCTAAGGGGCTGAGGCCCACCCCAAGTGTGAGGAGCTCTTGGAGGGGTCACGTGACCCACTTCCGGATGGGTCACTCTGCCCCAGAACATTCCCCAATTGCTCAAATCCATTCCTGAGGCAGGTGGATGGAGATAAAACACCCCCAGATTGGTAAAGGAGTGGGAGGATCTCTTAGAGGGGTCACATGGCACTCCTTGCTTCTACTCCTGTTTGCATCTTGACCCCAAAAGTCTTATGTCATGGGGTCGGTCTCATGGTGACAGATGAGCGATGTCTGAGGAGTGAAGGGGCGAGGTCCCATGGTTGACATCAAATAACTTCCCTAAGCCTCAGGGTAGTTTGGCCAAATGCCCAGTGTCAAAATGGCTGCCCTCCCATGCAGTGTTGTGTATCCCTACGCCCAGAGTCCGTGCGGCTGCCCTCTCTGTTGGGGCTGTGTGGCCCAGCGACCAGAGTCCGTGCGGCCATCCTCTCCGTCGGGGCTGCGTGGCCCAGCGACCAGAGTCCGTGCGGCCGCCCTCTCCGTCGGGGCTGCGTGGCCCAGCGACCAGAGTCCGTGCGGCCGCCCTCTCCGTCGGGGCTGTGTGGCCCAGCGACCAGAGTCAGTGCAGCTGCCCTCTCTGTCCAGGGCTGCGTGGCCCAGCGACCAGAGTCCGTGCGGCCGTCCTCTCCGTCAGGGCTGTGTGGCCCAGCGACCAGAGTCCGTGCGGCCGTCCTCACCGTCAGGGCTGTGTGGTCCAGCGACCAGGGTCCGTGCGGCCGTCCTCTCCGTCGGGGCTGTGTGGCTCAACGCTCAGAGTCTGTCCTGTCTCTTACGCCCGTGTGGCCCGATGGCAACGGACAATATGGTTACTTTCTCCCTCAATGCTGTGTGGCCCAACAGCCGGAGTCAGTATAGCTGCCCGTCAGTGCAGGTCTGTTTGGCTGAGAGTTCAGAGGCAAGATGGTTGCCCCTCCTCTTGGGGCTGTGCAGTCTAGTGGGTTAATGGGGACGTGGGCAGCCACCAAAGGATGGATGGCAGCCAGGGCAGGTGGACCCAGGCCCTCGTTACTCCACCGGCTCCTCGCCCAGGGCCTCGTCCGTGGCCAATGTGTTTGCCATTGAGTCAGTGGGGGTCCAGCCTGGGGATGACAATGGTTAGTTCACCCAGGTTACTTCCTAGGAGATGTCTCTAGGCCAGGGGCTGGGGGTCTCTGGATTCCCGGCGTAGGAAACTCCCAGAGTCTCCGATCTCCCTTGCATGTTTGCAGGCCCCCGGGGATGCGGCTGGGTCTCGGCGCCTCGGAGAGCTGCAGTCAGGGGCTTGAGCTGTTTCTGGACTGGAGCCTACAGTGTGCATCCTCCATTTTCAGCGGTCTGCCTAGCGTGAGCTGAGCTGCTCCCTTACACTCTGGTGCTCCAGTTGGAGCATGTCCGGCAGGGCTGGGGAGGGGCTTGGCTTTCTCCACCTAGACTATGGGGTTCTGTGTGGCGGGTTCAGCCCGGCACATGCTGCTCGGCCTCTTCTGTCTCCTCCTTCCCATGCAAAGCTGCTTTGCCGTCTCACAAGAGATGGGATCAGTGGTGGGCTCAATTGGCTGCTGTTGGCCTCTCGATGTCTGGAAGAGGGAGAAAGGGCAGGAACCCAAATGAGAAGAACAAAACCTTCAAGCAGGGTAGTTTTCCACGGCACAACCCCACCCCACTTTGCTGATGCTCATTGGCAGCTTCCCTGAGAGCTGGCATTTCTTAAAGAGAGCACCCAACCCCCCGCAACCTCCGCTCCCCTGTGGGCTGGCAATGGTAAAAGGGAGTCGGGGAGAATTTCTCCTCTCTCCGCCAGGCTTTGATGAGTGAGGGAATCACATGCGAGAAGCTGTGTGTATATAGGGCTCTGTGCAGTGGGATGAGATGTCCTCCATGGTGCCCAAAGGTGGGGTTGTCCTGCCTTTGCAGTGACTTCCTTCTAGTGAGAGAGATTTCAGAGATCAGCTCCAGGGTTCTGCCCTGTACCAGTGTGTGGGAATGGGGCAGAAGTGGGGCAGTGGTGCACTCAGGAAAGGAGTAGGGCTAAGGGGGGCCCAGGCTGCAGCCACTAAACCCCTGCCTGGCTGGGGTGGGGGCGAGGCGGCTCCGCACGCTGCCGTTCCTTTCCCCCCGCCAGCCACGTCAGCGCGACGAGCACCACACCGGGAACCTCTGTCCCGGGAGCTGATCTTGCCTGTAGGCTAAGCTCCCCCGCAGCTCCCATTGGCCGGGGATCGTTAATCCGGCCCTTGCCCTATTCCCCAGCCTGTTCCAATCCTGCTCTTGACTCCGGACTCCGGCTCCAACCCTTGGCTCCCCTCGGCTCGGCCTCCACCACTCTGAGCACGAGGCCCCAGCGCCACTGCTCCAACCACTGGGCCCAACCAGCCGTGCTTTGGCTTCTGACACCAGCGATATGGAGGAGTCGTTCACCTCACTGCTTTCATGTGTATGGCCCTGCCTTGGTCAGCGCTGGTTTTCATCTGCCATGGTGCTGCCCAGTGACATGGCTTTCTTCGATCCCTTTGAACTTCTTCCAAGTCTTCTCTAGGCCTGACTAATCGACATAATTTTGGGTCATCTGCTGATATCCACCTCGTTGTTCAGCCCCGGTTCCAAACATAAGGACATAAGAAAGGCCACAGCAAAGGTCCATCTAGCCCAGTATCCTGTCTTCCGACAGTGGCCAATGCCAGAGGGAATGAAGGGACAGGCAATCATCTAGTGATCGGTCCCCTGTCCCCCATTCCCAGCTTCTGGCAAACAGAGTCTAGGGACACCAAAATGTTGAGAAGCGTCTCTTATGTTTACCATAGCAGGACAAAGAGCTCTTCGGTGTCGGTCCCGGTTCCCTAGTCGAATGCAGAACCCAACACGAGATTTTCAAGCTGCTGCAAATATTTATAATATCTGTTGAGGATGTACCACGTAGTCCTGTCCGATTTCAAAGGCACTTCGTGAAAAGCTGAAACCAAGAGGAAATGGGTTGAAAACCCCATAGTGCTGATGTGACTGGCACCTAGGAAACCTCCCCTTCCGATGGCCATTGCCCCCTGCTATTCGCACCCCAAGATTCTAAGGGCACAAGAACAACCACTCGGCTCCTCCCAAAATAGCCCTGGACAGAGAGGAGACCCCATTCTTGCCTAACTTCCCCCTCTGCCGGCAGACACTCCTCCACACACCCGCACACACAGACGGCTGGGGGCACTTGTTCTTTGGATGGAACAGGCAAGTGACAGCGGCAGCCACGTTAAACCATCCAACATTTAGGCCGAGATCCACAAAGGGATTTCGGCTCCTAACGTCTCCTGAAATCCTTTGTGGCCCTGTGCCTTCATTCCTGAAGAGCTCACAGGGAAAAGTGTTTCCCATGTCCCCTCATGGGATTTCCTAGGAGCTGATAACCAATCTCGGAGTGAAGGTCCCTGGCCTGCAATCACTCCATTCCAGGGAGGGCAGGTGATGAATCTTTCCCTACAGAGGGGAATCGTCATCATCATCATCATCATCCTGAATAACAAGAGCCCTTTTCAATTCAGTCAGGCCTTCCTTTAGAGACTTTCTGACCTTGATGAAGACAGTCTCCCCACAAAGCTCTAAGGCTACGTCTACCCTAGGAGCTAGGGATGGAATTCCCCTGCTCCCGTGCACAGATTGTGGGACCTTGATGAAAGCTCGCGTGACCACCCTTCTTCCTTCAACGCTGTCCTTAGACTGAGAGGGACACATGCAAAGCTGTGTTCAGGCCCTGTGCTGCACCCCTGTGCTTCCCACAGAGGCCCAAACACACAGAGGTATTTCCTTACCTTCATACAGGCGGGAGATGCCATCTTCATTCACGGTTTCAGACAACAAATCGCAGTAATGGTGGATAGTATTTCCTAGACATACAATGAATACAATGGGTCTCATGGCTTTTCAGATCCTTTGCTGAAAACTGCTAATGATGCAGCCATTCCCCCAAGACACCTTGGGAAATTCCAGACATTCCTTACATCTGTTCACAAAGCACGTTCGAGAAAGCATCAGACGCCCAGAAGTTACTGAGAGGCTGATTTCCAAAGGAGATTGAATTCACATCCTGCTGGTTTCCCCTAGGCACAGCCAAAGAGTTGTTGTGGGCGGGTGAAGTTGGTGCAGTTGATTCAGCTAAGTTGCTCCCTTCATCTTGGAATACATGTTAATTCACACACACACACACACACACACACACACACCCCATTTTAGGATTCTGGTGCTCTTGGAGGGAACAGAGCAGCCGTCCAGAAAAGGGCTCTGAAGGAAGCATTGAGAAAAGATCAAGTGAATTTGCTCTGCTTACCAATGAATCGGGCTGCTGAATGTCTTATTGTTGTCTGTGAGCTTTCCAGGTACTGTAAGGCCTGGAACAGGAATTTGGGGATGTGGCTCTCGTTGTTCTGCATCTAGGAAGAAAGAAGGAAGAAATGCACAATATAGAAATGACATGTTCTTTCCACAGCGAATAGTCCAGAAAAGCCAAAGCATATAGCCAGGCCATGGCAACCGCCAATATGAAGCCATACACCAGAGCAGCACCCCTCTGAAGTTCCTGTTGTGTTCTCCAGAACCTCAGCTTTCATTTGAAAAGACAAAAGTTTGAAGGTCGGAGAATTGTGGAGAAAAATGTCAACAATGTGAACGGATTGTAACTCCTGCCGAAAGGAGCCAGCAGAGAGCCTGGAACAGAGTCCTGCAGCCCGACCCAAGCAGATGGGTACTCAGGGTGTGGGGTTAGAAAGGTCTTCCTCAAGTTGCCATTCAGCACTCTCAAGGCACAAGGAATTCACCTACCAAGCAGATCCAGACACACTTCAAGAGCTGTGAGGAGCCATCCCAGGCCATGCTGCGGAAGAGCGTCTTCAAATGAGCCCACCTGAGGAACACTGCGCAGCGGAAGAGCGTCAGTTTACATGACTGCAAGAGAAGAGGAGACCAAGAGGGTTCTCCCTGAGAGAGGGATAGTCTTGGGGACATGGAACCTTCCCCGTCCCTTGTTCTCCTGCTTTTCCTGCCAGTGGAGATTCCTGTAATTTGTTCTCCACAGCAGTGTGCTGAGGAGAGGAAAGGGAGAGTTGGCTGGAGAGAGCCAGAGCTGTCCTGTCCTTTGGATGGTTTGGGGCGGTTGCCCAGGGCCCCGTGCTTTGGGGGGCCCCGCACTTCAGGGGGACGCAGGCCCTGGGCCATGCCAGGGCCAGCAGCAGTACTCCCGGCCCCGCTACGCTATGCCCCTCCTCTTTCCCAGAAGAAGGCTTTTCTTCCCAATTGTGCTGTGTGCTGTGAGGATGGATGAGGCACTTAGCTCCAGCATGGAGTGAAGCAGGGAGGAGAAGACTCCACTTGGGCAAGGGGCTCTGGCGATGAATGGAGTGGGGGCCCCAGGGGATACTGGCTCTTTGCTCTTAAGGCAATAATGACAGTGGCACTTACCAGTTTCACACTCTCCTCCTGGTCTTCAAGATGCAGCAGCAGGGGGAGCAAGCAGTGGATGATTTCCTGCTGCACCAAGGGTTTGTCGGGGTCCTGCACCCTGCTCACCACCTTGCCAAGCAGTACAATGGCAGCTGAGCGCACACTGCCCTTCTCCTGGCAATGACACACAGGGGGTGGGGACCCCCGGTTACAGCCAGGCAGCATCAGAGCATAAGGCCACTGAGTGGTAATGCGCACGCTGCTCCGGTTCCCCCTGTGTGAACTACCTTGGCTGGCGGGAGCAGGGAGGCCGCCAGGCCAGCGCCATAGACTCTTGTGCAGGGCCTGAGACCCTGTGCGGGACAGTGCAGCCCAGGGTGTCCCAGAGGCAGTTTCTGTCTGGAGAGCCCAGAATCCTGGAACCCGAGAAGATGAGGGGAGAGGGCAGGAAGGCTGCTGGAGACTGGTGTGGGGAAGGGGAGAAGCAGCTGCTGGAGCCTGGCAGGGACTGGCTACTCCAAAAGACAGCATTTCTTTTGCTCTTGGGTGCCCCTGAGAGCCGGGCCATTCCCGACCCACCTCTTTCCTGCTGAGAATCCCCACCTCTTTGGGAGCCTGTGTTCTCCAGACAGCTGGTCATCTGCCCAGTGCCAGGCCCCCTCTCCCCCAGGCCAGGCTGCAGCAGGGGCTGGGAGCATGGCACTGAGCTTGAGCTTTGGAGAGAAGAGCTGTGACAGGGAGGTGGCTCAGCAGGAGATTCCCCACCCATGGCGGGGGCACTCCTTGGAGGCTCCATGGCAGGCCTGAGGGGCGGGAGGAAGGGGATGGGGAGAGAGAGACAAGGGCATCAGAGACAGGTGGAGGGGGGGGAGTGGGCTTCTTTGAGGGGGTTCCAAGCCTTACATCATCAATGAAGGGGCGAAGGCTGACTGCAATATCCTGGGAGATGGAGCCAAGCCCCTCCCTGTTGAGGAGGTGGATGATGTCTGCAGCTTTATGCATGGCCTCCAGAACACGCCCTCCATCCCTGTCACAAAAGATGGCCAGGATTGCTGGCAGCTGGGCCCGTAAGAATTGCACCTGCCGGAATGAAGAAGGCAGCTCATTACTTTCCCAGGTGACAGCCTGGAGCACATGCTGGACCACTGCCACCGACAAGAAACCACGGAGGGCACAGCCCCCCAACGGGGCAGAAAGTCATTCTCCTCTCACTCTGTGCCAGTTGCTCACTGTCACCTTTGTCTTTGCTCACCCCGCCTCCCCCATTGCATCCCATCTGCAATCAGGGCTCAGCTCACGGGAGCAGGGAGCACGGCATGCCTTGATTTGCTCCCAAAGCACCTCCACCATTTGAGGGCTGTCTTTTAAACAAGAAGGCTTGTGTGTGGCTCTCCCTCTCATTTCTGAGCTATTGGATGGACATTGGCTTCCTGGGTCCCCTGGGCAATCCCCGGCTCTCACCTTTTCTGGCTGGAACACAATACTGCCAAGGCCTCGCAGACTGAGCCTCCGTATGATGGAATTTGCATCTTTGGTCCAGTCCATGAGCTGTGCCTGGAGGGCTGATCTTGTCAGGATGGTGTCAATGGAAGGACTCTGGAGAAACTGGCAAGAGCCAAATGAAGATCAGGTTGAGGAGCAGAGGTCTTATTGTGGGGTCTGTTCCCTGGACAGTCATCTTTCCCAAAGGGCCACTTCCTCCTATGCAAAGTCTCTGGTGAGTAGGGAGCCAATTGCTGCTGTTTCAGTTGGTTCCTTCCCCAAATTTAGACTAATGCACAAGTCACAAATAAGCCCCCAGGGAAAGGGGAATCTCCAGACCTCATTGAGTGCCATGGAGAGAGCCGTGGGGCAGAAGAAAAGCAGAAGCCCAGGAAAAGGTGAGGAGAGAAGCATGGCCTTGGGGCACTGGAGAAACATGGCTTCTTGTCCCATAACCCCATCTAGGCACATCCAGCCAGGAGCAATCTCACCCTGTCTCTCCCTCCCTCTCTTTGCCATGCCCGCAACCATCCATGTGCGGAGAGGAGCTAGCTGGCGGTAGGGCTGCTAAGCTGCTGACAATGTAGCCTAGAGCTTACCGTCCTGAGCTGCTCTCCAGAAAGCCCACTTCTGCCTGTCAACTCATGAATCTCACCTCAGTGCAGAAAGCCAGGGCGATAGTTCTCTGCTCCTCCTCCTTCCCACTCTGGACGATGGAGATTGCCTCTCTGAAAACTGCAGGGAGCTGAGGGTTCTCAAACTCAATCATGGCTCTGGAACATGGAACAGAAAGTCCCTTTTGATTCTCAAGGGGGAGAGAGCGTTCAGCTCAAGTTGCTGGGCTGAGCTGGCAGCCTAGAACTGAGGAGTATTTCACATGGAAATCCCATTCCCAAGAGAGACCCAAAGAAGAGGAAACTTTGAGCTCCAACCTTGCAATCAGGCCAACCCCCTGCGAGTAGTGATATCGGGAGGCTATCATGTCCCAACCCCGATGAAAGTGGATGCTGGCAAATTCCTTCCAGTAGCCGGGCATGGAGAAAAGCGTCTTCACAGCCTCCACTGAGGTGCTAAAAACAAAAACGAACAAACAAACACACAAAAAAGAGTGTCAAGCAATGAGATCAGCCCCAAGCATGGCAAATCTGCACAAGTCCTGAGACACCCAGCATGCTCAGCAGTAGCTAGCCTCCCCAAGGATCGATCCAGTGTGATACCCTGTCTACACTGCAGTTTCACTGAGTTTGGAACCAGTTAGGGACCCTGTAGCTTCTTCAGATGGTTGGTGTCATCACTCACGATGGTTGAATACTTGATTCTTTACTGTGACAGGTAACAGGACTCAAGAGGGCATGTGGGTCCAGATCCTTTGTTGGTGGAATCGAGCAAAGCTCTATCAGTTTACGCCACCTGAGGTGTCTTCTGGCGCTCTCTCTTTCCCGTGCAGATGGAAGCCCCTAACTGTGCCCACAGAACCAGATGAACTGGTCCCTCTTCCTCCTGTCTGCCTGTGAGGCTGACGTCCTGCGGTGCCTGTCCCCATGTGCTGCCGGTGTGGCTCTGTCCGCGTTCGGGGAGAGAGGCCCACGGATTTGCTCAGCAGGCACTGAGGAAAGCACTGACCCTTTGGCGGGTGGCAGACGTGGATGGATGCACAAACATGGCTGCTGCCTGAGTGTGTAGGGAAAGCAGCTGGCCTGTGGACGGCGTCAGATGAGCGAGTGTGACTCACAAGAATGCACGGCTCTCAACCCTTTTCCCTCAAGAGAGACCTGCTCCCAACTGAGCCTGGGCTAAGGACAGCACCCGAACAACTGATGGCCATGAACAGCCCCCATGTGTTTAGCCGAACAAATCTCTTCTTCCTTTTCCTTTCAGTCATTACCTTAAGAGGCTGAGGCAGCTGGATCCCTCCTCGGGGCTGGATGTCTGCCTGGCCATGTAGGTCCCTGGCAAGTGCAGGTCCAGCACGTACTGCACTTGCCTGACGCAGAGAATGAGCAGCTGGGGATACATTTGCAGGATGGCTTCTCGGTATCCCCGTAGGAAAAGGAGCTCATAAATGGTCTTCATTGCCTGGAGGGGGGAAAGAATTTCACTCAGCTCTCCCAATCTGCCACCTGCCCCCATTGCCATTCGCTATTGTCCTTTTGTCATGTCTCCTTTCCTCTCCAGCGTATTACAAAACAGTATTGGCTTCTGAGAGGGGTGGGGACATTTGGAGGCTCCTGAACCTTCCCCCATTCCTGGAACGGAAGCAGGATGGAAAGATGAGAAGAGTCTGGATGAGGTTATTCCCCATTATTTCTTTTTCTGGTGCAGAGCCTGTGCTTTGGCTTTCCAGCCATGACTGGAAGGGCTGAAACCATCCTGAGGAGATCCGTTCTCCTAGGCCCAGTCTTTCTGGCCCAGTCAAAAGTACTGGACTTCTCAGGATGCCATGTTGGGAAGATTTCTAGCCACAGTTTACAGAGCCAGAAAGCTGGAGACTTCCAAGAGACACCTGAACTGCACCAGCTCACTAAAGGGCCATCTGGAGCAGAAGACAACTGAGCCAGGGTACCAGCAGATAAACCACTTCAGATGTATAACTTTGACCTGGGGGAAACTTTACTGACACCTCTTTGGTTTGATTGGAAGTGGCGAGGACACACTAAGGCCTGGTCTACACTCCAGAGTTAGGTCAACGCAAGGCCGCTCACTCTGCATCCCCCTAAGGATGGAATTTCCTTCCCGTCGTCAGAACAGCCCCTTGGTGCCAAATTCGTAACTCCACCTCCACAAGTGGCAGAGAGTCCAGGTCGATGCAGTTAGGTCGATGCAGCGTCAGTGCAGACACCACGTCGCTTTCGTCAACTGGCTTTCAGGAGCCTTCCCACAATGCCCCACCCTGACCCTACAATCAAGACAAGCCCTTCTGGTGAGGACGTGCACTGCCGACACAAGCAGCAAAGTGCGGACACACACCAGGGATGGAATCGCTGTGGCGGCTGTCTGCCCATTTAAGTTAGGTCGGCTTCAACGTGTGGTGGAGCCATGGCCTGAAGCTAAGAAGAGGTGAAACTCGCACACACACACACAGATGCACCATATTCCCTGTGCCTCTGGCGGGTTCGCAAGGTGACATCTCAAATCTCACTTACAGCCAGAGACACATGGCTGCTCTTCTCCTCCCGGCGTCTCTGCTGGAGCTTGTCCAGCAGCTGCTGCAGCACCTCCCTGGTGAGCTGTGGTTCTTCACCCAAGGCCTTCCACAACTCAATGGCACATCTGCAAATTCAGAAACACACGTCAGAGCTTTCCTGCTTGGCCATCTCTTGCCCTCCCCAGGGAGAGGCTTGGAATACCAGAGGAGACAGCCACTGGTGCAGGGAGGCTAAGGCAGGGCAAGTCCCTTCAGAGAAAGTTGTATTTATTCCTTTCCCCTCATGGGTTCTTGCTTCTAAAGCTAACCCACTCTTTCCAAGACAGTGACCATGTACTGACCACAGAATGACCACCAAACTGTGACCCGCAGACTGTGTAAAATTCTGCTCTGTTACACTTGGGTCAGTCCCGAAAAACTTGCCTGACATCATTGGAGTTACTCTGGCTGTTTGGGGGTCTAACGGAGAGCCAGCGTTTGGCCAAGTGTCTCTTAGCAGCTCAATTCTACTGCAGTGTGGTGGACAGGGTCAGAGAGTGAGTCAGCACATGGCCTGATCTGAGAAGATTCAAGAGCTTGGAAGAGGAGATTGTAAAGCCCAATGTGACAGAGATGGAAGGAAAGTAGGACTGAAATCCCCCTCCTCCATTCTTGCGGATCTAGGTCCTGCTGGTCCCCGCAGGCATCTGCAGAGGAAGACTGCAGATGGATCCAAAAGACTTCCAATCATTTGACTTCCAAGTTTGGTGAGGAAGGTCGGAGTTGGTGGTCAAGCCCTAGGACATTGAGAACTAGGTTGGACAACTCAAGAGCAAATGGCCTGGAAGCAAGGTCTTCAGGAAGCTTGACTGAACTTCTGTGCCAATGCTGCTGAGTTTCTGTGACTTCTGAGCAAAGCCCCTGGAAAGCACTGTGGCTGTTCCAAGAAATTCAGACCTGATTCTGAAATTCAGAAAGGTTTACAAATCAAACACTCAAAGAAATCTTAAAACCAACACTCTATTCCTCTGATAACTGAATTGGGTAAGAAGTTCCATTTCTTTCCTGCTGCTCTTCAATTTGCTCTGCAGTGTGACACAAATTTCGCTCAGGTCAGTGCAGAACTGCATTGCAGAAGATGCCAAGGAAAGCTGGACTTTTGACCTCTGGCTAGGGTTCAGTTGGGTTTCATGGCCCCGAGGCACATGGGGGTTGTGTTACAAACCCCTCAGCAGGCTGACGCTTCCAAGTGATCAGCAATAACCAGCAGGACTGAAAGTTAACAATCTATTGAGGTGGAAAGTGGCACTCCCCCCTCTCAGAGCTATTAATGCTGGCTGTCTGCTCGCTGCACTGCATTTAGGCTCTGGTCATGTGGGGAGGATTTTTTTGTTGATTTGATTTTATTTTCTTTTGCATCAATAAGGGCTGGAAATGTCTGTCTTAAGAGATTGACCTCTGCCCCACAGCTCCATAAGGACGAGTGCATTTTGTCACCAATTCCTCAGCCCTGGAATAACTGGGGGGTCTGACGACAGATAAGAATCCTGCACTGGTCTCCAGGGGATAGACAGATGGGCCTCATGGGCCTTTTCCATCTCTGCCGTCTCTCCTGCAGTAAGGAGCAGCCAGACCTCATGAGCCAGGGATGTTGAGTGAGCCCCCAAATCATTGATTGGCCCTGTACTGGATCTGAGAGGAAGTGGGGTGACCCATAGAAATCAGGACAATGCTGGAATTCTCCAGAAAAGTGGCATGTCTCCATCCCGGGGAGTGTAGGAGGAGGGGTTGGCTCCTCAGTGGCTGGGCCTGGCCATCTCCTCTTAGTAAGTCTGGACAGCTCTCTGCACAGCAGGAAACTCCCTCCAACTGTGTGAGCCCCACGGACCCCTCCCGGCCTGTGGCCTGTCAGTAGGAGCAGGAAGAGAACTACTGGACTGAGGAGATAACAAAGCAGCTCCCTACCTGTGCGATGAGAGCATGTGAGCCACACAGGTTAGAACCACGTCCTGGGGGTGGGAGCGAGCCAGCAAGGCCATGGCCCTGAGCACTGCTCTTCTGGCTCTGGGATCACAGCTGTTGTCGAGCCAGATTAAGATCCCTCCCACCACGTCTCCAACCTGGAAGAATGCCAGAAAGTTGAGGGATGGATTTATCAATGAGTGGCCTCCTCCCAGGGAAGCCCTCCTGGCAGCCCTGCAAGCCTCCTCTGACCTCGGTTGCCCATCTTGGCTGCTCCCAAAGAGGCTTTGACAAGTCCAGGAACCCCAGTCTTCCTGAGGTCTGGGTTAGCACCTTCAAGCTCCAAAACACGCACAAAACCTTAGAGTGGGCACAGTCCTAACTCTCCTGATGTCCCAGGGCCTTCCCTGCCGTAGCAAACGGCTCTCAGCCCTGCTCTCAAGGGCTTCCCTCCAGGAGCCTTTCCTCCATCTCTGCAACTTCCTTTTAGCTCTTTCTTGCACAATCCGTTCCTCCAGACCAGTGGTTCTCAACCTAGGTTCCATTGTGGGGCACATCCAATCCGACCTGTTTGTCCCTGAGGATGTCCCAAAGGGGCGCAGCTCTGTGCTGAGCGGGCCACAGGTTGAGAAGCACTGCTCCAGACCCAGCTGGTTCTACTGATGTATCCCACAGCCCATGGCAGAGATGGGAAGCAGGGCTAGCTGGGTGGGGCTAGCCAGCTCCCGGCCCCAGCCCTAAGGAGAACCTCCATACTGTGGGATTTTAAAATCTTCCGCGACAAATCTTGAAGACAAGGTGACTTGGGCTGGAGCCAAGGCTCTGAAGCCACCCTCCTCCCCAGGCTTCAGAGATCAAGTTCCAGCCCCAGCCCAGAAGAGTCTGCATTGCTGTTTTGGCCCCTCAGTGCCAGCCCTGGGAGCCCAAGTCCATCGGGACAGGCTTTCAGGCTCCTGCTGCAGAGTTTGCAACACAGGGAGACAGACCCTAAAGGGACAAGCCACCCCCTAGGACTCTTCCGTGAGGAACTGGTCATTGCTCTTTCCTCTCTCGAAGAAGGAGCAGGAGCTACAAGGCAGGTGGCTGGATTCTGTTGACCTGTTCTGCTAGCAGGAGTTAGAGCCCTGCACAAATCAATCTGCTGATTGAGGGGCCATTTGTTAAATTCCCGCTGGGACCTGTTGGAAAGAAGGAACTCGGGCAGAGACAGGGACGACCTGCAGGAAACCCGAGGAACAGGCAGGTTGGGGAGGAAGTTCAGGCTGAGGATTCTGTTCATTGATTAGTCTCAGAGTTTCCAGGAAAGCCAAAGCCCAGGAAGGGAATAAGTCTGCACTTCCGCGCCACGTGCAGGCGGTCTTTGGAGAAGGGCTTGAATGTCACCTATCCCCGTGGCCAAGCGATGAATGGCAAGGGGCTGAGCCAACCTTCCAATCCCATGCCAGTGTCCCAGGAATGGTTTCCGAGGAGAGGAACTTCTCCCATCCCCCTCTCTGTGCAGCATCCCCCTGCCCCATTGCGGGAGTCTCTTACTCTCTCCATCTTGTCTCCGTGGAGAGATACGATGGCCCTCAGCTCTTCCTCTGCGGCTCTAAATCTCTGCAGGGTGGGTGTTGTCAGACCCTTCACGGCTGCCATCAGCAGGGCATGGAGCGGGGCTGAGGAAGGGTGCTCCCTGGGGGTCTGCAAAGAACAGGGACAAAGCCTGTTGGGACTGAGTATTTCCCTCGGGCAGCTGCCCTGGAACAGTCTGTCCCCGGGGGAGGCTGGCAGTGCCGAGGGAGCGTGGAGACTCCGGCTGAGCCCTTTTCTTCAAAAGCCTCCCCAGGTGCTAAGGTTTCCTCAGCCTTTTGTCCCCTCTCTGGCCCCCTCTCCTGAGAAGAGACGGGAGCCTCTCGGGCAGTGCTGGGACCCCAAGGGCCACCCCGTTTCCTCCCTCGCTAGCCCCTCCTCGCAGGAAACCCCGCTTTTGATGAGAAAGCCTCAATGTCCTGCAAAGCCCATTCGAGTTGCTCCTTGAGTGTCACCGAGGGGTCACTGGAGAACCTGCCCCATGTCCCATCCCACCCCGAGCGCCTGAGGAGATTGGCTCAGGAACTCTGGCAGCCCACAGTGTCTGCGAGGAAGGGACTGAGAATAGGGCCCAAACGGAAACGCCCTCTTCCTTCCCCACCTCGCAGCCTGTGGGGCTGCCAGAAAACAGGCAGGAATCGCCGTCAGGACAGAAAGTAAGTGAGACTGAAGAAGCAAGTTTGCCTGGCTGAGGAGAAGCCCAAAGCCCTGGGGGTGAGAACTTACTGGGCACAATGTTACTCCAGGGGGCCTGGTTCCAGGGTCACCTCAACCCAGGGCCTGGGGTGCTGGAGGCCTTTGCCCTGGTGTCTCAGGGCACCCCCTGGGGATTACTGCAGCTGGCCTGCATGGCGCTGGATTAGCACCGTCTGTCCTGGTTGCCAACAGCTGAGGGGTAGCTCAGTGGTTTGAGCATTCGCTAAACCCAGGGTTGTGAGTTCAATCCTTGAGGGGACCATTTTGAGATCTAGGGTAAAAATTGGGGTTTGGTCCTGCTTTGAGCAAGGGGGTGGACTAGATGACCTCTTGAGGTCCCTTCCAACCCTGATATCCTAGGATGCAGTAGAGCACAGCGGAGTGGCACACTCGCCTCCATACTCCAGACCCCCGGCGGGTCAGAAGCTGCCAGAATTGCAGCCTTTTGTATGCGCTGCAGGGTGCTCTGTCCCGAAGAGAAAGAGTTACAAAGGTGTCTAGAGGCTTTTGTAACTCGGACAGAGCCCAGATGTTGGCAGGCGGGAGGGAACCTGGGACCTCTGGAGCTTAGTGCAGGAGCCTCGACCACAGGAGCGAAAAGCCAAGAGGCTGTTAGCTAAGGCTCTAGAGCAGACTCCTTTTCTCTGTGTCTCGAAGTGGTCCTGGTGCCACGAGATGGGCCAGAACCCCACAGCCAGGAGATATGTGGGTTCCCCCGACCAGGGCAGGGATGGGCCTGCTCTGATTTTCAGCCGTGCCTGTGTGCCATAGAAAGTGCATCAGAATCGGGCACCTGAGTCAGGCACTTCTGCCAATCCCACAAAGCACCTCTGGACTTCTTTAGGTGCCTAAACCCCTTTGTCAAAGCGGGCCTCGTTCAAGCAACCCAGATAAAGACTGGCTGGAGTTGATCACCCTTGAGGAGTGTTTCTTTTCAGCCCCTGGGAGATATTCCTACACACAGCAAGGGATGCTTTCCATGAGCACGGCCACACAGCATCATTACCATCGTCATATGGGAGCTGCTTGTTAATGAGGGGCTGGGAGTGCGCTCTTCTTCCTGCTCTTCTGGGCTTCCTTTTTCCCACTTCCCCTTCGTGTCAGACGGCTCCTTCTTCGTCCCTGCAGCAGAAAGAAACATTCTTAACATTTTGCTTTTCCACGTCTTCCCCCTGGTTTACAGAGGATGGAAGTTGGGCCCAGAGCCCTGAAGCGAATTGCCCAGGGTCAGACTGAAGGTTGTTGACAGAGCTCAGCGGAGAACTCCGCTCTCCTGACTCCTAGCTGGGGGCTTTGACCACAAAAGGCTTCCTCTTCCCTCGAGGCCAGTTTCTTTTCAATGGTGTCGTCTACTCTTCCCCTCCCCTTGCACCCCTTTCCTGTCAGTGATGGGCACCTGGCCTCCTTTTGCATTGAACCCCCCAAGAAGGAATGACTCAGCTCTGGTACAGTTCCCAGCTGGGACCTGCTGAGACCTCTGGAGCATTTTCCTGAGGAAAGGGACCCAATCGAGGAGAAAAGAAATGATTTCCTCCAACGTCCAGCCTCTCTCTTCTCCTTCCAGCCTGGAACAATGTTAGTAGTCCCCACCCCACCGTGCCAGATCCCCAGAGGGGGGTGACCTGACATTGTCAGCTCTCCCCACCTCAGCCATGGACCTCTGCCACCCTCTAAATGGATTCCAGAGCCGGAGGTGCCCATCACTGTCCCATGAGACGGCCCTGATGTCGAAGGCTTGTGGAGTGACTGGTGTGAGTGTTCCTCACATGGTCCTCGCCAACCATGTGGATTGAACCATCTCACCTGTAAGATCCACTTCGTCTTTGTCTGTCGTCTCCTGCAGCTTCACCTCCTCTGCCTCCACCTGGGTCTCAGCTGCTTTCTTCTTCAGGGACAAGTGCGTCCACCTTCTTGGAGAGGAAGCTGTTCTCTCCTCACTGCTCTCTGCCATCGCGCTGTGGGATTGGCAACAGACACAGAGTCTTTTCATGCCTGACAGGATGGTCCATGAGCATTTTCTTCCTTGGGGCTTCTCTGGCAAGGCCTGTTCTTGGGGGCTGAGGCCAGAGCATGCCTCAATGGCTGCAGGTTGGACGAGCACTTTGTGCACATGGATCTCTCTGTGCTCCCGAG